>NC_092417.1:97473574-107473574 GCF_040894005.1 Engystomops pustulosus | reverse complement strand
TTTATTCTTTGTACCTCTGTGTTCTTGTTTGAACACTGGTCTCTATCTGGCCTCTTGTTCCCTGTTTGTTTCACCATTCAGTAGAAGGCAAACAAAGTAAGTTCCCCCTATCCACTTGCAGGGTCTCCCAGGGTCTGATAGCAGGTTCCTGGAGGTTTGCCTTTATCAGGGCGGTTTTATCTAAAGTCAGGTTGTGGTTGTGCTGGATTGCTGGACAGGTATCTGACAGCTGCTTACAATTGCATTGATTATATACATTTTTTACTGGGCTGTAGATCCAAAAGCAGTACAAATGCAATTTTTTAGGAGTATATTAGCGTTTGAATAAGCATATTCTCTGGCTTTCACATTTATTCCCATTTGAATCCTTCGAAAAACAACGAGGTAGCATATTATCCCACAGGTACAATGAAAGGCCGCCCTTTAAATAAAACCTGAGATGACCAACATACAATGGATTTAAGTGTGTGATTTATTTAAAAAAAATGAAGCCAAAACGGAAAAGTCATGATAATCCCAAAGTGCTCCTCAATGAATTCATTTTTTTCAAAGCTTTATACAGTGGATAGATGGTCTAACAGTTGTTCAAGGTTCACTCAATGACTGCTGGGTACTCAGGTCCTTTCTAGCAAATATAAGCCACATTTACCTATTCTTTCTTTAATTTCAGTGGGGACAAGACCTCCCGTGAACCAATATTACAAGGTTGCCCAAATGCCCCAAAAGAATTGGAGTAATGTAGCACAGGTAAAGCAGGTGAACTAGTGCACCATTCATATAACCTCTGGGGAATCCCAGCAGTCAGATCCATCAGGAACTTATTTTCTATCCCTTGAACAATGGTAAGTGTACAAAGTGGAATCACCCATTTAAGTTGGTGATAAATATAAAATAAATGTATATAATAAACGCCTTTAGTAGACAATATAATTGCCAGCTCGTTCAGGATTGACGAGAAGAATTGTAGTGATGTAATTTGTGAGAAAAGTGCATAAGGTTTAGACTTATTTCTCAGTCACATGGCAAAAGAAACAAACTTGAGCAAAAAAAAAAACAAAAAAAACAATCCCCCTCCATAAAAAGTACAAATCTCTAAGAAACTCCAAACTTACCTTCTTGACAAAAAACAAATACATAATTAACATCAAAACTATTCCTCAGCCTTTATAAGATCCAATGATTGCAATTCCCATAGTGTTATAACAACATGTTTATTCACTATTCAGATAATTAACATGGATTTAAAATTCACATCCTCTTGATATGTACAACAGATGTGCTGAAAATGTAAAAATAGAATATCTTTGATTCTTATATCACCCATGAAAAATTCAAGTGCCATGCACCTGCTACAAATTTTACAGGGTAATTGGTAATGCAAGCAGTAAATTACTTTCAGAATACCAATCAATTGAATTTCCTGCTTTCATGATGGAAATCTAATATTGGTTTAACCCTTTATGTAGTCAAAGACTTGTCAACGTCCTAGACTTAGATTGTTTTAGTAGATCTGGTCCACACTGTGTTAAGGCAGCAAGTGACCGCAGAGCTGAACATGGTGATAATTACACATTAACAGGAAATCAGATTGTGTTGCCCAAAATGAACATTTGTGTATTGGAACGTGAGACATTGCTTAAAGTGCAACTGCCTGGATAGAAAATGTGATTGCAGCCAAATGGTTAACTAATGCTTGCAGGAAATCATGGTTAAGTAGGCAAATCTTTTTTGCTTTGTAAATTTCATTGATATTGGATATCCATAGCAAATCAGAGAATGCAAAAACTTAGTCTTCAGTATAATAATATAACTTACTATAATATGCCGATAAATAAATTATACCAATATGATAGATAGGCAGATTGTATAGTGAAACCCTCCTTGTACAGCAATGGAAAGAAGTTTATTTCTTCATGAATGTTTATTTACTAGGGTCAATGAATGTACTTTCCATTATGATTGTGGTGAGGAAATTAGACCATCCTCTTCCTTCCTTCTCTGTAGGAACTGTGTAATATTTTATGAAGAATTGGATGAATAAAAATATCACAAACAAGCAATGAGAACAATGGCTAATTTTGCTGGAATTTATCAGTAATATTTTTTTAAACATATTTTTCTAATGTGGTTTTATTTTCTGACACATCTCTTTTATATTGGCCTGCTATGCTGCTTGCACAGTTAAAGTTATCCAGTCAGATCAGGAGACGCATATAGTTTTGTCCTATCCATAGGAGATAACGTGCTGAACAATGAGGGTCCCAAGTGTGGGACACCCATAGTTAACCTAGTAGGGGTTCATTTTACCTGCAGAGCAGTACATTCCTCGTATCCCTGCTGCTCTATTCATCTCTGCGGTGCTGCCAGAGATAGCTGAACGCATTACACAGCTTTTTCAGTCTGTACTTTAGAAAGTGAAGGAAGTGGCAGCACTGTATTCTTTAGGGGTACAGAATAGCGAAATAATTGATATGGCAGAGCCATCCCCTTTTACACCCATCCCATACCATCCCATTTTTCTATATGCTATGTGGCAACCACATAGTTCTTAGACACAACTGTTTGCAGATAGTAATAAAGGTAAATGGTATAATTGTGCAAAATATTGTGCAGGCAAGTGAAAATAGTAAGAAAATGGAACATGAGGGATTATTATGAGGTTTGTTGACAAGTGTGACATCTGATTTTATGAATATTTTTAAATACTGTATATACTTGTGTGTAAGCAAAAATTGTGCTAAAAAACACCATCTATACACCAGCTTATACACGAGAAAATAAACTTCCCGCCCTCCTCTTCCTCTAGATCTAACAAAGTGGGTAGAGACATGTCCAGGCGTTCTTCCCGCCGGTGCACACTATGATGCAGCAGTGTCGCTGCTGCTGACGTCATAGTGTGTGCTGGCGGGCAGAGAGTGCATCGCCTTGTTTCTGCCCACTTTGTTAGAGATGAAGATCTGAAGGAAGAGAAGCCGTGGGAAACATCAGTGGGTTCCAAAAAGTGAGCATATTAGTTTATTTTATTAACACCCAGGACATTCATCAATAAGGGGCGGCTGGTCATTTCATAGGTGTGGGGGGGGCTCACTGCAGGGCATTTCATGGGGGGGGCGGCTGGCTGCAGTGCATTTCATAAGTAAGGGGGCTACTTGCAAGGCATTGCATCAATGGGGGAGCTGTCTGCATTTAATTACTAGGGTCTCTGCTGCATGGCATTTAATTACTAGAAGCTCTGCTGCAGGGTATTTTATTACTAGGGGCTCTGTTGCAGGGCATTTCATTACTAGGGGCTCTGCTGCAGGGCATTTCATTACATGGAGGGGGAGGCTGCTGGGAATTTTATTACTCGGGAGGCTGTGACCAATGCGTTTCCCACTCTTGGCTTTTGCTCGAGTCAATACATTTTCTCAGCTATTTGTGGAAAAATTAGGGTCCTCGGCTTATACTTGGGTTGACTTATACTCAAGTACATATGGTACTATACTGTTAAAACTGGATGTTTAGATGCACTATATAAAAAGACATATGTGCATGTATTTCTCACTGACATGAAATCAGAATAAACATTTAATGCTTTAAGTCAGGTAGAATTACCAAAATCTAATATATGAAGCTGAGTGTATGTGCAACATCCCCCACAAAGGCCTAAACATTCCTCATTGGCTGGAGGTGGAGTGGCTGGCTAATGGGGCCTTGGGCACACTATGGTCATGGTGCTGGGTATTGGGACTGGAGTACTAGTCTACAGCCTGGCACGTCTTCAGCAGGTGGAGTATGCAAGAAAAATGGAGGAAGAGGCTCATGGAATGGAAGATTTTCCCTGGGGCAACCCCTTAAGTGTTTGTAGAGATGCCAGGTTGATGAAGGATGAGGGTGAACAGCCTGATCCAGGGATTACATGGAGGCATGTTGCACAAATCAACTCAGTTCTTTATTGGAACTTCATCAGCAGCAAATTCAGCAGGTTGGAAAGCTGGTCAGAGTGCAGGTCTGCAGTAAAATATGCTCACAGCCTGGTTAATATCATCAGGCTGGGCTGGTAAAGATGGAGACGAGTCCAGATGGTTGACATCTGCTCTAGGGCTTAGTCTCCTGACAGCCCAAGGTGTTAAGCATCAGGCCTGAGACACCTCTGCTTCCTGGTGTGAAACACTGACTTCTGCAGCACCGGAGTGTGCTTCACACTCTTTTGAGTCTAAACTTGTTTTTTCTTAAGCTCTCCAACTCAGACCATGTGCTCCCACCCACAAGGGTTTTATACCCCCCCCCCCCCCCAGTGAGGTGGCAGCACCTCACTTTACAGTACAGAACACAGCATATCATTGGTTAGAGGAAATAGAGAGGTGCAATAGATAGTTGCAACAACTATCCAACCCATGCAATGGTTGTTGCATATGTATGTATCTAGGTGTGTGTATGTATTGTAAAAGAAGCTGCAATGCCACATTTATAATCACCAAATTTTGCACATCTGTTCTCTGGGACACAGGGAACTCATAGACTAGGTTTTGAGGTGAAATTTTAACCTTGCACTTTCCAAAATACCATTACTAACCACCACATACAGGAGCCATTGTCTGCTGGCTGCTGTGGCAGTTGGTAACCAATCACAGCTCAGCTTCGAGGCAAAAAGAGACAGAGAGAAAGACAGACAGAGACAGACATGCAGAGAGACCGATAGAGAGAAACATAGAGAGAGACAGACAGAGAGACGGACCGACAGAGAGAGAGAGACAGACGGAGATGGACAGACAGAGAGAGACAGACAGACAGAGAGATATAGACAGAGAGAGTCAGACAGATAGAGAGAGGGAGAGACAGAGAGAGACAGAGCTAGTTATTTACATTTGCCAAATGGTAGAATAATTAGAGAGATACTTTTCAAGACATTTGTATAACTTTCTGCAAAGTATAAAGTTTACAAACATTTCATTAGTAGTTGTTACTATTGTCCTTAAACTGCATGACTTAGGCAGTGATGAGCTGACCCGATAAACTAAACCCAACCTAAACTTAAAAATTCTGTTCGAATCTGGGTGCCACCTGCATTTTAAGAACAGCAGTGCGTGGGCTCAGCCATGTAGGGAGAGATTTCCACCGCCTGTGACATCATGGGGCAACAATGATCCTCCCCAATATGGTGGTCTGTGTTTGTGGTAGCACGCATGTACCACATTGATTTAAATACCAGTTTGCAGCAGATTTTAGGGTGGATAACCACCTTAAAGTTTGCTACAGAAAATAATTTATAAATAGATCCTCATTAGCACCAACACAGATAAATGAAAGCTTTGGCTTTTGACTTGCATATCATGAGTACTAACAAGGTTTTAAGGGAAACTGAATAATCTACCATTACTACTATGGACTTAAATCTATCTGTTATAAATACCGAATATGCCTGTCTATTTTGCAAGCTTAGAAAATATGATGTATAAATTTTGTGCAACTAAGATTTTCTTTGAAATGTGTATAACGTATTAGGATCAGTGACCTGCACTTTTACCAGGTGCTCAGCCAAATACTGTAGCTGATATTACTGAAGTGTTTACTTAGTGTAATTGGCTGAGGAAAGTAAGAAAGCAGTCTTCTAGAAATTGAGGACACAGATTCATCAATAATACTGTCTGGATGCAGAACAGACTTACAGACTTCTCCTGATTGATCCTGTTCTTTGCAGTCTCTAACAGTGGTGACAGCTCTAGCTGAGTTGTTAAGGTCACAACTAGTATAAAATGCCCTGTTATTTCTGTAGGTGTTAATTCTCATTAATGAGTGTTATAATAACGAAGAATATTGTAAGTAATGAGTAAATAATGCGAGTCTGATGTTCAAGTGCCTTTTAGTATACTTTTTGTAAGACGCCTTTCTAAATACATGTTTATAGGGTTCAGTGCTTGATATTTTATTAAACAGAGTTGAAAACTTCACATTTCCTTAAAATGAAACTAAATGTTTTGAATTGATACATTTTCTTCCTGCACAGAGAAATGTGTCTGAATCAGCTATTCCTCCCCCACTCATAACTTTGGAGAGATAAGGGGGAGTCCAGTGTGTACAAGAGGAGTAACATAACACCTGGTCATTATGTGACAAGTAGTGTTGAGCGGACATGTTGGTGATGAGGCTCCGGGATTCTACTATCAGAAATAGATCTGCTTGTAGATTCCTCCTGCCTGCATCTGACCATATCTATAATTTAATAATCCTGGAACATAACCCAACTTGTTAAAAACTTTATTTTAGTAATTTGTATATTAACCCCTTATCACCGACACTAGTTTTCAGCTTAATGACCAGACTCGACTTTTCAAATCGGCCTTGTGTCAGAATAATTGGTTATAACTTCGGAAAACTTCAACACATCTAGGTGATTTTGAGAATGTTTTCTCGTGACACATTGTACCCCATGTTAGTTGTAAAATTTAAGTGATAAGTTTTGCATTTCGGTCTTAAAAAAATTTGACAAAAGTTCATAAATATTCTTAATTTTCCAAGTTTTAAATGTTCTGCTTTCCAGCCAGGAAGTAAAACTACCCAAAAAGCTTGATAATTAACATTTACAGAATGTCTGCTTTATGTTGGGATGATATTTTATGCATCCTGTCATTTTTCTAGGATGTAATGAGGCTTAGGACTTTAGGTGAGATTTTTTTCATTTTCATGGAAATCCACAAAACTCACATTTTGAGGGACAACTCAGCTTCCAAGTGACTTTGAAAGGCCTAAATAATAGTAAAACCCCATAAATTACCCCACTATAGAAACTTCACCCCTCAACGTATGTAAAACAACCCTTTAAGTGTTTCACATGGGCTGAAATAATATGGTCCTGCGATTTAGAAACTTTTAATTTTTTTGGAAAATAAATTCACTTCATTTCATTGTGTAATTTTTTTTTATTTTTGTATACTTTATTTGCATTTTATGTATAACTGGGCAGATTATGGGACTTTTATTTTATTTATTTATTTAATTATTATTAAATTATTATTATATAAAATGACTTAATAATTTTTTTTTAACTTTTTTACATTTTCCACCTTTTAGCTTGAACAAGCGTATTGCAGTGTACAGTGTAAGTAACTGAGCATGCTGGAGGCAGAACTCAGTGGGGAGAGAAGCCAGCAGCCTCAAGGGACTTGCCAGACCCCGGGGCTATGGCAGGAGGGATCGGATCCCCCATTGTGCTTACCGAGTCCAATCCACTTACACGCCACAGAGTTTTTCCGATCCCGGGTGTTAGTGCCGGGTCTAGGCTGTGATATCACAGCCCGACACCGGAACCAGACTGACCCGATGTCCCTAAATCGTCTTCTGACGCGCTGCTGTATAAAGGGTACCGTAACCCTGCAAGGTCTGATTCCAAATATTATATACTGCAATACAACTGCATTGCCGTATATAGTAATTTTACTGCTGATCTCTAATAGCCTGCCATCTGGGGCCTATTAGAGATCATTACACATGGCAAGCCTATAAGTCTCAATGAGACTGTAGCCTGCCATGGGAACCGATCGCCCCCCTCTGATGACATTATGGGGGGGGCAATTAAATGGTAAGTTAGGTCAACTGCCACGATTGGTGCCAGCAACACCCGCCGCAGTAACAAGTGGGTGTTAGCTGTATTGTACAGCTGGGACCGTGGGAGCCTTTTTCCCCTGTTCTTCAATATGCAAAGTTTGGGTTATAATATGATTTCTTTTGCCTTGACTGTATCAAAATGCTATGCTTTCACAAACTACTTTATTGGTTAACCACTTCCCGTTGATGCCATTTTTCGTTTTTCTGTTTCCATTTTTGCTTGCCTGGTTTAAAGTCAAGAGCAATTTAAATTATTCCATGTAAAGACCTTATGAGGGTCTGTTTTCTGCATAATAAAGTAACCTTCTAATATGCCATAATATGCCAAAATTTCCAAGAAATCCAGCAGTTTTGCATCTTTCTGGCATGCCCTTTTTTCAAATCTGAAGTGGTTTAAGTGGTTTATTTTTAAGTTTGGAGCATTTAAACATATTCATGTGATTTAGAGATTGTTTTCTCGTGAAACCAAAATTCTGAAAAATTCTCTATTTTTAAAGATTAAAATTTTCAGCTTTCCAGGCAAATAGTCAGACCACTCAAAAAGCCTCATCACTAACATTTCCCTAATGTCTGCTTTATGTTTGTATGTTTTCTCTTATTTTTGTAGGATGTTAAGAGGCTTAGAACTTTAGTTGGGATTTTTCCCATTTTCATGAGAATCTCCAAGACTTTTGAACAACCTACTTAAGTTTCAAGTGACTTTGGGAGGCCTAAATAATAATAATAAACCCCAGAAATTAAATAAAACGAAACCCTAAACCTGCAGAAAACAACTTTTACAAAATGTGTTACACTTTAAGTGTTTCACGTGGGGGTGCTATTTTAAAAATGTACATTTTTTTTGTTGAAATTAATGCATTTTTTTAAAAAAAAATTATACTTTCACAAAGGATAAAATGCTAAAATGCCCTAAAAAATATGTTACCCAATTTGATTTGTCATATTGCACAAGCTATGAAATTATTTTATAAAATAATTTTTTGGTGGTGTGGGCTTATGAGGCTTTGATTTTTGCAGGATAAGATGCACTTTACAGATACTTCAATTTGGGGCATCTATATCTTATTGCTGAGAATTTTTTTAACTCTTTCTGAGTAGAGGTAAGAAAATTATTGATTCTTGTTTGTCTGTTGTGTATTTTTTATTAAATTTTTGAGTGTCATTTACCATCCCCTAAAAATGATATGTTATTTTTATTCTGTGGGTCAATATGATTGGGAACATGCCTCATTTATATAGTTTAATTTTATTTACCCAATTACTGAATAAAAACAAAAATGAAGAAAATCTTTTTAGCTTTTATTTTAGCTTCATTGTTTCGTCAGACCCTGGGGCTGCCAAAGAATGGATCAGAAGCATCCGATCCAGAAGGGAACGCCTTACATGTTGCGGCAATAACGATCATAGTCTCCCAATGCAGGTGTAACAGTAGGGTGACACACACTGCTTCTGGTACCAGATTCACCATATGACCATTTTTATTTACCTTTTTACGTGTAGAGAAATTGCAAAAATAAGGGTTACTTGGGAAATTTGGTGCTATTTTTTGTTTGAGAGGTTCACCAACAGGAATATTCATTTTCATATTTATATAGATTGGGCATTTTGGGACATGGTGATAACTGATTTGTGTATAAATATGTTTGATTGTTTATTTATTTTATTTATCTTGGGAAAAGGGATATTTTGAACTTTTAGAGTTTTTAAAAATTTTCTCAGACCCTCTGCTACTACTGTATTGCAGTAGGCAGGCATTTAATAGACAAATTGTTACATATCTAGAAAAATTACAGGCCTGAGTGTCTCACAGAGAGAATGTTACCCATCCACTGATGGCGCTACAATCCTTGCTAAGATGATGGTGTGCATGGGCCTCCTGCATTCAAATGCCAGCAGCAAAGTATTTAAAGGGAGCCAGCACTGATTGATGGTGTTAGCCACAAATGTTTGCTGCAATATTCAGCAAATACCAGTGTATCAACAATCTATTATAGCATTATGCAGGAAGGGCTTAATGATTTTGCAAATATTGTATTTTATCTCACAACCTCCATATGATTTTAACATGTCTTTTTTATTGAAAATGTAATAAATATACTGATTTAAAAAAGTGATCAAAAGGTCCTATGGTTGTTCAAATGGAATAAAAAAAATATATTTTCCCATACCATAAATAAATCCAATTTTGCACAGCTCTGTACATCAAGGTATGAAAAAGTTATGTAGCAAAACATAATTTTTTACCCTAATTTTTTAAAAAAGGATAGGATTCACCAAAAATTTCAAAATTTACACCTGCTTAGGAAAGTAGGAGACAAGATGAGAGATATGTAGAAATGAAGAGATTGGCTCTCATAACATGTATTACAACATTTCTTCTGCATAGTTTGCAAAAATGTGAGACTTTGGGAGGAATTCATTATTGGCTTTCCACCAGTTTGTTGGCATATTTTTTTCCCCTTGCTGCCCTTTAGGAGTCATATTTATAAAGTATCTGCGCCACAATATGCCTTTTTAATTTGGTTGCTCAATTTGGGCACAGTTTAGTAATTAGTGACTTTTCTGGCACCTCTAGGTTCCCAACACTTTTATTGTCGCAATTTTTGGCCCCCAAATTAATGAGCTTAAAGCTGGTTTATGGATTTCTATTTCACCTTCATGAATGTGGAGACAGTTCAGAATCTTTTTAGTTGTAAACCCTTGCACCAAAATTTAAAATCCCAGTGTAAATTAGCGCACAATTTGTGCATCAAAAACACAGACCATGTAGCATAATTGATAAATTGACAATTGTTTTTCTCACACCAGTTATGAAATGTAACCAGAAAAGTGAATAGATTAGGTGAGATTGACCGGGTTTCAAAGTACTCTTCTGTATGATTCAAAAGTGTTTTGTGGCATTCCATATACCCTGTTTCCCCTAAAATAAGACATCCCCCGAAAATAAGACCTAGTACATTTTTGTTCATTCTTAGAAATCTAAGGCCTCCCCTGAAAATAAGACCTAGCGGCCGTCATTGCAGCATCTCCCCCACGTCATACATTAGTATTAGGAATTCTTTTAGATGCTGCAGAAGGTTGTGACATGGAGAAGAATTCATGGAAGTAAATCACTGGCTGTTGTGCTACAAAGTGATACCTGCAGCAACCAGGATAAGATGGGGTCATTTATGGAAAGTGCTTTTACTAAACATGAGAGACTGGAGCTAATGATTCTAATAGAAATGGAGTCACAAGAAACACAGCTGGAGATTCAGAGTTTGGAGAGTCATAAGGATGTAAGAGAAGTTGTTTTTTTGTTCAACAATAAATGTATATTCTTGTTAATGGAAAAATTAAGATGTCCCCTGAAAATAAGACCTAGTGCCTCTTTAGGAGCAAAAAATAATATAAGTCACTGTCATATTTTCAGGGAAACAGGGTATATATATATATATATATATATTGTGGAAGATTTGGCCCGGTAGAGACCGTGGTAGCGGGGTGCTGTGATGCAGTTCAAGACAGTGACACCAGGATACAGTCCAAACAGGTCTTGCCTGCGTTTATTGCAGCAAAATAAACCAGCCTTTACATTCAGGTATTTGAGTAAACAAACAAAAACCTACCCGTCAGGGTGTTAACTATACAAGTAGTCCACTAACTCACACTTATACAGAGATCACGTGGCTGCTCCAGACACAGAGGTCAGGGCTGTGTCCTCTCAGCCTCCTTCCACAGAGAGACAACACACTCCACTCTGCTGAGTCATTTTATGCAGCCTCATTAGTCTGCACCCATCACCTGTGTCCAAGGTGCTGGACAAACCCACCTCAGCACTAAGGCCTTGCATAGAAGCAAAACCTAGGGGAAACATACCGCCCATCCACAGTTAACCCCTTCAGTGTCTCACATACCCTCCCCCTCTGTTTGACCCTGCGGGGACGAACACTTTTGGCCATCAGACAGTGGGTACGGGATAGGGCATCGGCATTCCCATGCAGCTTTCCTGCTCGATGTTCCACCGTGAATTTAAAATTCTGGAGCATTAGGAACCACCTTGTGACCCTGGCGTTCCTCTCCTTGGCCTGACTCATCCAGGTTAGGGGAGAGTGATCAGTCACTAGTGTAAACTGTCGCCTAGAGATGAGCGAGCACTAAAATGCTCGGGTACTCGTTATTCGAGACGAACTTTTCCCGATGCTCGAGTGCTCGTCTCGAATAACGAACCCCATTGAAGTCAATGGGAGACTCGAGCATTTTTCAAGGGGACCAAGGCTCTGCACAGGGAAGCTTGGCCAAACACCTGGGAACCTCAGAAAAGGATGGAAACACCACGGAAATGGACAGGAAACAGCAGGGGCAGCATGCATGGATGCCTCTGAGGCTGCATAATCGCACCATTATGCCAAAATTATGGGCAACAGCATGGCCATGACAGAGTGACAGAATGAAGCTAGATAGCATCTAAAACATGCAATAATTGACCCTGACACTATAGGGGACGGCATGCAGAGGCAGCGGCAGCAGGCTAGAGAGTGTCATGGCGACATACCCTAAATGGACTCAGGCTTCAAACCAATGGGTGGCAGAGAGGAACCAAAGGAGGTGAGCAAGAAGCGCTCAAATAATATCGGTACATGATAAAAGTTTGCCAGTATATTTTGTGGATTACACAGCAGGGTGGCGACAAAGTTAACATGGAAGCCATGAAAACAACCCAAAATTCTGCCTGACACAGCTCGTTTGATAAGGGGACCATGTATGGAGGCAGTGAACTAGTAGTAGATTAAAGGTGCTGCAGTTAAAACTATGTTAGTTGGATCTTGGCATGGAGCTGGCGCTCCGCTGCCAGGCGAGCTTTTGCCAATCCAAGCCCCTGTCTCTAGGCTACTCCCCAAACAGCACTTCTAAGAACCTTTTGTATAAGATCAAGTGTAGTAGCGTTCTTATAAGTTTAGGATATGCCGGGTGAGGGGAATGTAAACAGATGCGCAAGAAGCGCTGAAATAATATCGGTAAATGATAAAAGTTTGCAAGTATATTTTGTGGATTACACAGCAGGGTGGCGACAAAGTTAACAAGTTTAATGTGGAATTCCCTGTAATAGCTCTTGGGCGGTGTGCCTTTTATCGCCTAGGCTCAGCAGTTTGAGCACCGCCTGCTGTCGCTTAGCGACGGCACTGCTGCTGTGCCTAGAGCTACCGACTGATGGCGCCATGCCCACGGATGGTAATTCGGAGGAGGAGGAGGTGGAGGAGGGTTGGGAGGAGGTATAGTAGGCCTTTGAGACCTGGACCGAGGTAGGCCCCGCAATTCTCTGCGTCGGCAGTATATGACCAGCCCCAGGGTCAGACTCGGTCCCAGCCTGCACCAAGTTAAGTGTAGTAGCGTTCTTATAAGTTTGGGATATGGCGGGTGAGGGGAATGTAAACAGATGCGCAAGAAGCGCATGATGCGCATGGAGCTGGCGCTCCGCTGCCAGGCGAGCTTTCGCCAATCCAAGCCCCTGCCTCTAGGCTACTCCCCAAACAGCACTTCTAAGAACCTTTTGTATAAGATCAAGTGTAGTAGCGTTCTTATAAGTTTAGGATATGCCGGGTGAGGGGAATGTAAACAGATGCGCAAGAAGCGCTGAAATAATATTGGTAAATTATAAAAGTTTGCCAGTATATTTTGTGGATAACACAGCAGGGTGGCGACAAAGTTAACAACTTTGATGTGGAATCCATGAAAACAACCCAAATTTCTGCCTGACACACCTCGTTTGATAAAGGGACGATGTATGGAGGCAGCTATATGGACGACTTTTGGAGGTAGCAATGGAGACAACGTGTGGAGGCTGCTATGGAGACAATTTAATTTGGATAGTGCCTGTATGTGGCAGTCCCAAAAATTTTTCAAACCAGAGGAGCAGGTAGGTGGCCCTCCAGTAAAATGGAATAGATTGAGTGCCTGTATGTGGCAGTCCAAAAAAATTTTCAAACCAGAGGAGCAGGTAGGTGGCCCTCCAGAAAAATTGAATAGATTGAGTGCCTGTATGTGGCACTCCCAAAAATTGTTTAAAACAGAGGACCGGGTAGGTGGCCCTCCAGAAAAATTTAATAGATTGAGTGCCTGTATGTGGCACTCCCAAAAATTGTTTAAAACAGAGGACCGGGTAGGTGGCCCTCCAGAAAAATTAAATGCATAAAGTACTATAGCTAGAGCCAGTGGGCCCTGTCAAAAAATAGCCAGTTTCCTCTGCTTACTGTACAAAGAGGAGGAGAAGGAGGAAAATGAGGAGGAGGAGGAGTGGATCAATTATTCAGGTTGAGCTTCCTTCACCTGGTGGAGATTGGAAATTATGAGAAATCCAGGCTTTATTCATCTTAATAAGCGTCAGCCTGTCAGCGCTGTCAGTCGACAGGCGTGTACGCTTATCGGTGATGATGCCACCAGCTGCACTGAAAACCCGCTCGGACAAGACGCTAGCGGCAGGGCAGGCAAGAACCTCCAAGGCGTACAGCGCCAGTTCGTGCCACATGTCCAGCTTTGAAACCCAGTAGTTGTAGGGAGCTGTGTGATCATTTAGGACGATGGTATGGTCAGCTACGTACTCCCTCACCATCTTTCTGTAAAGATCAGCCCTACTCTGCCGAGACTGGGGACAGGTGACAGTGTCTTGCTGGGGTGACATAAAGCTGGCAAAAGCCTTGTAAAGCGTACCCTTGCCAGTGCTGGACAAGCTGCCTGCTCGCCTACTCTCCCTCGCTACTTGTCCCGCAGAACTACGCACTCTGCCGCTAGCGCTGTCAGAAGGGAAATACTGTTTCAGCTTGTGCACCAGGGCCTGCTGGTATTCATGCATTCTCACACTCCTTTCCTCTGCAGGGATGAGAGTGGAAAGATTTTGCTTGTACCGTGGGTCCAGGAGAGTGAACACCCAGTAATCGGTGCTGGAATAAATTCTTTGAACGCGAGGGTCACGGGATAGGCAGCCTAGCATGAAATCTGCCATATGCGCCAGAGTACCAACGCGTAAGAATTCACTCCCCTCACTGGCCTGACTGTCCATTTCCTCCTCCTCCAACTCCACCAACTCCTCTTCTTCTGCCCATACACGCTGAACAGTGAAGGACTCAACAATGGTCCCCTCTTGTGTCTCGCCAACATTCTCCTCCTCTTCCTCCTCATCCTCCTCCACCTCCACCTCCTCCGATATGCGCTGAGAAACAGACCTGAGGGTGCTTTGGCTATCAACAAGGGAATCTTCTTCCCCCGTCTCTTGTGACGAGCGCAAAGCTTCCGACTTCATGCTGATCAGAGAGTTTTTCAACAGGCCAAGCAGCGGGATGGTGAGGCTGATGATGGCGGCATCGCCACTGACCATCTGTGTTGACTCCTCAAAGTTACTCAGCACCTGACAGATATCAGACATCCACGTCCACTCCTCATTGTAGACTTGAGGAAGCTGACTGACCTGACTACCAGTTCTGGTGGAAGTTGACATCTGGCAGTCTACAATGGCTCGGCGCTGCTGGTAAACTCTGGATAACATGGTCAGTGTTGAATTCCACCTCGTGGGCACGTCGCACAACAGTCGGTGAGCGGGCAGTTGGAGGCGGCGCTGCGCTGCCCTGAGAGTGGCAGCATCTGTGCTGGACTTCCTGAAATGCGCACAGATGCGGCGCACCTTCGTGAGCAAGAGCCGCCACCAGGTTACGGCCGTTGTCACACACAACCATGCCTGGCTTCAGGTTCAGCGGTGCCAGCCACAGATCAGTCTGCGCCGTGATGCCCTGTAATAGCTCTTGGGCGGTGTGCCTTTTATCGCCTAGGCTCAGCAGTTTGAGCACCGCCTGCTGTCGCTTAGCGACGGCACTGCTGCTGTGCCTAGAGCTACCGACTGATGGCGCCGTGCCCACGGATGGTAGTTCGGAGGAGGAGGTGGAGGAGGGGTGGGAGGAGGAGGAGGCATAGTAGGCCTGAAACACCTGGACCGAGGTAGGCCCCGCAATCCTCGGCGTCGGCAGTATATGACCAGCCGCAGGGTCAGACTCGCTCCCAGCCTCCACCAAGTTAACCCAATGTGCCGTCAGCGATATATAGTGGCCCTGCCCGGCAGCACTCGTCCACGTGTCCGTGGTCAGGTGGACCTTGTCAGAAACGGCGTTGGTCAGGGCACGGATGATGTTGTCTGACACGTGCTGGTGCAGGGCTGGGACGGCACATCGGGAAAAGTAGTGGCGGCTGGGGACCGAATACCGAGGGGCGGCCGCCGCCATGAGGTTGCGAAAGGCCTCGGTCTCTACTAGCCTATAGGGCAGCATCTCCAGGCTAAGCAACCTGGAGATGTGCACATTAAGGGCTTGGGCGTGCGGGTGGGTTGCACTATATTTGCGTTTCCACTCCAGCGTCTGGGGTATGGAGAGCTGAACGCTGGTGGATGCTGTGGAGGATCGTGGAGGCGACGATGGGGTTTTTGTGGCAGGGTCCTGGGCAGGGGGCTGACTATCAGCTGACACAGGGGAAGGAGCAGTGGTGTGCACGGCCGGAGGTGAACGGGCTTGTTGCCACTGAGTGGGGTGTTTAGCATTCATATGCCTGCGCATACTGGTGGTAGTTAAGCTAGTAGTGGTGGAACCCCTGCTGAGCCTGGTTTGGCAAATGTTGCACACCACAGTCCGTCGGACATCCGGTGTTTCCTTAAAGAACCTCCAGACTTCTGAAGATCTAGCCCTCGCCGCAAGAGCCCTCGCCACGGGAGCTTCACTAGTTGACACATTTGGCGCTGATGCACCAGCTCTGGCCCTGCCTCTCCGTCTGGCCCCACCACTGCCTCTTCCAACCTGTTCTGGTCGAGGACTCTCCTCCATCTCAGAAGCACTGTGTTCACCCGGCCTCTCAACCCAGCTTGGGTCTGTCACCTCATCATCCTCCGATCCCTCAGTCTGCTCCCCCCTCGGACTTCCTGCCCTGACAACAACTTCCCCACTGTCTGACAACCGTGTCTCCTCATCGTCGGACACCTCTTTACACACTTCTTCCACTACGTCAAGAAGGTCATCATCACCCACAGACTGTGACTGGTGGAAAACCTGGGCATCGGAAAATTGCTCAGCAGCAACCGGACAAGTGGTTTGTGAC
Source organism: Engystomops pustulosus (assembly GCF_040894005.1). Classification (NCBI taxonomy): domain Eukaryota; kingdom Metazoa; phylum Chordata; class Amphibia; order Anura; family Leptodactylidae; genus Engystomops; species Engystomops pustulosus. The sequence goes on along the minus strand of NC_092417.1, from coordinate 107,456,882 downwards.
TGTGGGAAGGGTCCAGAAAAAAGTTCCTCAGAGTATGCCGGTTCAAATGCCAAATTTTCCTGGGAGGGGGCAGACTGGGGGGGAGGAGGCTGAGGTGCAGGAGCTGGAGGAGTGGCGATTTCGGTGACATGGGTGGACTGCGTGGAAGACTGACTGGTGGACAAATTGCTCGAAGCATTGTCAGCAATCCACGACATCACCTGTTCGCACTGTTCTGGCCTCAACAGTGCTCTACCACGAGTCCCAGTAACTTCAGACATGAACCTAGGGAGTGTAGCTCTGCGGCGTTCCCCTGCTCCCTCATAAGCAGGTGGTGTCTCACCCCGGCCAGGACCACGGCCTCTGACCCCTGCAGTAGTTGGACGCCCACGTCCCCGCCCTCGTCCTCTACCCCTAGCCCTCGGGTTAAACATTTTTAAAATGAGAGTTATAGCTTTAATTTTTTTTAAACTTTTTTTTGTGTTTTTTTTTTTTTTTTGTGTTTTTGAGTTTTTAAAACCAAACGATGCTATCCTATTGCTATGGCTATTTTCTAGCCAAGTATGAAAGCACACTACTATGCCAGATGAGATGACACTGAGTTATTAAACAAAATAAACGTAAAATAAAAAAGGACAAATGGCAGACTGTGCCTAATTGAAATCCAACCCCTACTAAATTTTCCCACTTCGGTCTTTGCAATGGATATGTGCGTCACTAAGCGCAAAACACAGCGGTCGCAAGTCTCACTACAAATTGCTCACAATTGGCTGGTAGATGCACAGCAGCAAGTACAGCCACCAGCAGATCAACCAGAAATCAAATATATAACGCTACTGTAGGCGTAAGTAAGCCGTTTGGATTCTCCTATGGCTATTTTCTAGCCAAGTATGAAAGCACACTACTATGCCAGATGAGATGACGCTGAGTTATTAAACAAAATAAACGTAAAATAAAAAAGGACAAATGGCAGACTGTGCCTAATTGAAATCCAACCCCTACTAAATTTTCCCACTTCGGTCTTTGCAATGGATATGTGCGTCACTAAGCGCAAAACACAGCGGTCGCAAGTCTCACTACAAATTGCTCACAATTGGCTAGTAGATGCACTGCAGCAAGTACAGCCACCAGCAGATCAACCAGAAATCAAATATATAACGCTACTGTAGGCGTAAGTAAGCCGTTTGGATTCTCCTATGGCTATTTTCTAGCCAAGTATGAAAGCACACTACTATGCCAGATGAGATGACGCTGAGTTATTAAACAAAATAAACGTAAAATAAAAAAGGACAAATGGCAGACTGTGCCTAATTGAAATCCAACCCCTACTAAATTTTCCCACTTCGGTCTTTGCAATGGATATGTGCGTCACTAAGCGCAAAACACAGCGGTCGCAAGTCTCACTACAAATTGCTCACAATTGGCTAGTAGATGCACTGCAGCAAGTACAGCCACCAGCAGATCAACCAGAAATCAAATATATAACGCTACTGTAGGCGTAAGTAAGCCGTTTGGATTCTCCTGTGGCTATTTTCTAGCCAAGTATGAAAGCACACTACTATGCCAGATGAGATGACGCTGAGTTATTAAACAAAATAAACGTAAAATAAAAAAGGACAAATGGCAGACTGTGCCTAATTGAAATCCAACCCCTACTAAATTTTCCCACTTCGGTCTTTGCAATGGATATGTGCGTCACTAAGCGCAAAACACAGCGGTCGCAAGTCTCACTACAAATTGCTCACAATTGGCTAGTAGATGCACTGCAGCAAGTACAGCCACCAGCAGATCAACCAGAAATCAAATATATAACGCTACTGTAGGCGTAAGTAAGCCGTTTGGATTCTCCTATGGCTATTTTCTAGCCAAGTATGAAAGCACACTACTATGCCAGATGAGATGACGCTGAGTTATTAAACAAAATAAACGTAAAATAAAAAAGGACAAATGGCAGACTGTGCCTAATTGAAATCCAACCCCTACTAAATTTTCCCACTTCGGTCTTTGCAATGGATATGTGCGTCACTAAGCGCAAAACACAGCGGTCGCAAGTCTCACTACAAATTGCTCACAATTGGCTAGTAGATGCACTGCAGCAAGTACAGCCACCAGCAGATCAACCAGAAATCAAATATATAACGCTACTGTAGGCGTAAGTAAGCCGTTTGGATTCTCCTATGGCTATTTTCTAGCCAAGTATGAAAGCACACTACTATGCCAGATGAGATGACGCTGAGTTATTAAACAAAATAAACGTAAAATAAAAAAGGACAAATGGCAGACTGTGCCTAATTGAAATCCAACCCCTACTAAATTTTCCCACTTCGGTCTTTGCAATGGATATGTGCGTCACTAAGCGCAAAACACAGCGGTCGCAAGTCTCACTACAAATTGCTCACAATTGGCTAGTAGATGCACTGCAGCAAGTACAGCCACCAGCAGATCAACCAGAAATCAAATATATAACGCTACTGTAGGCGTAAGTAAGACGTTTGGATTCTCCTATGGCTATTTTCTAGCCAAGTATGAAAGCACACTACTATGCCAGATGAGATGACGCTGAGTTATTAAACAAAATAAACGTAAAATAAAAAAGGACAAATGGCAGACTGTGCCTAATTGAAATCCAACCCCTACTAAATTTTCCCACTTCGGTCTTTGCAATGGATATGTGAGTCACTAAGCGCAAAACACAGCGGTCGCAAGTCTCACTACAAATTGCTCACAATTGGCTAGTAGATGCACTGCAGCAAGTACAGCCACCAGCAGATCAACCAGAAATCAAATATATAACGCTACTGTAGGCGTAAGTAAGACGTTTGGATTCTCCTATGGCTATTTTCTAGCCAAGTATGAAAGCACACTACTATGCCAGATGAGATGACGCTGAGTTATTAAACAAAATAAACGTAAAATAAAAAAGGACAAATGGCAGACTGTGCCTAATTGAAATCCAACCCCTACTAAATTTTCCCACTTTGGTGTTTGAGGTGGATATGTGTGCCACTAAGAGCTAAACACAACGGTAGCAAGTCCCCCTGCTAATTCCTCACAAAATGGTACTAGATGCAAATAAAAAAAAAAAAAAGTAGAACGTTATTGTAGCCCTAAGAAGGGCTGTTGGGTTCTTGGAGAATCACTCCTGCCTAACACTATTCTAATAGAACAGCCTAACGCTTTCCCTGACCAGCAGCAGCTCTCTCCCTAGCGGCATCCAGACACAGAATGATCCGAGCAGCGCGGGCAGCGGCTAGTCTATCCCAGGGTCACCTGATCTGGCCAGCCAACCACTGCTATCGACGTGTAAGGGTACCACGTCATGCTGGGTGGAGTGCAGAGTCTCCTGGCTTGTGATTGGCTCTGTTTCTGGCCGCCAAAAAGCAAAACGGCGGGAGCTGCCATTTTCTCGAGCGGGCGAAGTATTCGTCCGAGCAACAAGCAGTTTCGAGTACGCTAATGCTCGACCGAGCATCAAGCTCGGACGAGCATGTTCGCTCATCTCTACTGTCGCCCTATTAGATAATATCGCAGGGATTCCAGAGCCCATTTGATCGCCAAGCACTACCTCTCAACTATACTGTAGTTCTTTTCAGGAGGTGTGAGCTTGCGGCTCAGGAATGTTACAGGATGTTCCTCACCCCCCACTACTTGGGACAGGACAGCCCCCAAGCCCACGTCAGAAGCGTCAGTCTGTACAATAAAGGTCTTGGTGAAGTTAGGGGTGATCAGTACCGGTCCCTCACACAAAACCATCTTAAGTCGCTGAAGCGCCCCCTCAGCCTCTTCACTCCACTTTACCATCACCGCCCTGCTACCCTTAGTCAGGTCAGTCAGGGGTGCCGCTATTGTCGCAAAATCGGGGATAAATCGGCGATAATAGCCCACTATGCCCAGAAAAGCCCTCACTTGCTTCTTGCTCAAAGGTCGTGGCCACTGCTGGATCGCCTCTACTTTATTTACTTGGGGTTTGATGACCCCTCGACCAATACGGTACCCCAGGTAACGGGCCTCTTCCAGACCCAGTGCACACTTTTGGGGGTTCGCTGTCAGCCCTGCTGCCCTCAGGGAGTCTACCACTGCTTGTACTTTGGCTAGATGACTCTCCCAGTCGTTACTATAGACTATGATGTCATCCAAGTAGGCCGAGGCATAACTCCGGTGAGGTTTTAGCACGAGATCCATTAACCTCTGGAATGTGGCGGGAGCCCCATGTAGCCCAAAGGGGAGTACCACGTACTGAAAAAGCCCATCAGGGGTAACAAAAGCGGTCTTCTCTTTAGCCCTGTCAGTCAGGGGTACCTGCCAATACCCTTTCGTCAGGTCAAGGGTGGAGAAGAACCTAGCCTGTCCAAGTCGTTCTATCAACTCGTCAACCCTGGGCATGGGATAGGAGTCAAATTTGGACACCTCGTTCAACTTCCTAAAATCATTGCAGAACCGTAGGGAACCATCAGGTTTGGGAATCAACACAATAGGACTCGACCAGTCACTTTTAGATTCCTCGATAACCCCCAGGTCTAACATCTGCCTGACTTCTTCGGATATGGCAAGCCGGCGCGCTTCAGGGACCCGGTAGGGTTTTTGGTGTACCCGGATGTGGGGTTCGGTTATGATGTCATGCTTGATGACTGAAGTACGTCCCGGTAACTTAGAGAACACATCCACATTTCGGAGCACAAACTCCTTCGCTTCCTGAATCTGGGCCCTGGAGAGGGACTCCGAGATCCGTACTTCAGGCACCTTGGCATCGGGTACACCTACCTCCGGTGTCCCCTTCTTGGAGACAAACGCCTTCTCTACTCCCATGGCCATCAGGGACTCTCTTTCCCTCCATGGCTTTAGGAGGTTCACGTGGTATATCTGTTCGGGTTTCCTCCTCCCCGGCTGAGATACCCTGTAGGTTACCTTCCCCACTCTCTCCATGACCTCATATGGTCCTTGCCATTTGGCCAGGAACTTGCTCTCCACAGTGGGCACCAGAACTAGCACTCTGTCGCCTGGGTTAAAGGTCCTGAGTCTGGATGACCTATTGTAGACCCTAGACTGGGCCTCTTGTGCCCTTGTCATGTGCTCCTTTACAAGGGGCATTACCGCCGCTATGCGGTCCTGCATAAGGGAGACATGTTCTATCACACTACAGTGGGGAGTCCTCTCCTGTTCCCAGGTCTCCTTGGCTACATCCAGAAGCCCACGTGGGGAACAGCCATATAACAGCTCAAAGGGTGAGAAACCCGTGGAGGACTGGGGAACATCCCGTATGGCAAACATCAAATAGGGCAACAAACAATCCCAGTCCTTCCCATCTTTGCTGACCACCCTCTTAAGCATCCCCTTCAAGGTCTTATTAAACCTCTCGACCAGGCCATCTGTCTGAGGATGATACACAGAGGTGCGGAGCTATTTTACCTGTAGTAACTTGCACATCTCCTTCATTACCCTAGACATGAATGGGGTACCCTGGTCAGTCAAGATTTCCTTGGGGAGGCCTTTGCGGGAGAACACCTGGAACAGCTCCCTAGCAATATTTTTGGAGGAGGTGTTCCTTAATGGAATCGCCTCGGGATACCGCGTAGCGTAGTCCAGGATAACTAGGATGTATTGGTGCCCCCTGGAGGATTTGACTATGGGGCCAACCAGATCCATTGCAATCCGTTCAAAGGGCACTTCTATGATGGGTAGGGGGACCAAAGGACTCCTGAAGTGGGAGACCGGGGCAGTAAGTTGACACTCAGGGCAGGAGCTACAATACCGGTTTACCTCCTCCCACACCCCGGGCCAGAAAAATCGCTGCAGGATCCTCTCTCGGGTCTTCTCAGCACCTAAGTGCCCTCCCAGCACATGTTTGTGTGCCAACTCTAGCACCAGCCTACGGTGAGATTGGGGTACTACCAGTTGCTCAACCTCCTCACCCCGTATCTGGTCGACCCTGTACAACAGTTCCCCAATAATCACCATTCGGGGGTATATTTTATCAGCCCCTGGTATTTGGAGTACCCCATTTATCACCTTAACATTCTCCCGTGCCTTAACCAAGGTAGGGTCCTGTAGCTGTGCAGCCCCAAAATTTTCACGGGAAATCTCAAGGTCCAGCATGTCGGCCACCTCTTCGTGGCCCTCGACCTCACCAGCTAGGACCTCTAGGGGAGAGAATTCATCACATGGGGTCACCCCTACTGCTGGTGTGGGTACATCGGCCTCAAAGGGTTCAGGGGCCAAGGCCGGACATACCTGATGTCCATTATCTGCAACAGCACCTGAGGTGGGTCTTCGTCTCCAGAGGTCCCAAAACACCGGTAAGTCTCTGCCGATAATAGTCTCATGAAAAAGGGTCCCCACCACCCCCACTTCATGGGTAACAGTACCACAAGGGGTATGTAGGTTGATGACAGCAGTGGGATATTCGCGAGTGTCCCCATGTATACACAACACTCCCACTCTCCGCCCACTGTATAGTCCCGGATCAACCAAAGTTCCCCGCACCAGGGTGACCAGACTCCCCGAGTCTAGCAAGGCTTCCACTGTGTGACCACCGATTGTGACCATGCATACTTGGGGTTCTGCATCCGTGACTGACTCAGCCGCCAGAACTGGCCGGGCAAACAGTGACACTCGCCGGGTCTGGTTGCAGTCCATTGGCTCCACTGACAGCGGACAGTTGGCAGCAATATGGCCCATTTCATGGCACCGCCTGCACTGGATACGGCCATGACCTCTGTCACTAGCCTCACTGGGTTTCTGGGTATCCACGCCCCCCAATGAACCCCCTCCCAACCTGACATGTCTCCCCTTTTCCACAGTAGCAGTCTTACCAGCTGGTTTGGTGACCCTGTCACTGGCACTGCTTCGTGTCGGAGAGGTAAGTAGAAGGTCCTCCGTAGCCCGATACCTCTCTACTAGGGACACAAGCTCCTCAGCTTTTGTGGGACCGGCCTGTCCAACCCACCGCTGGAGCCGAGAGGGCAGAGAACGGGTGAATTTGTCGAGGACCACTCTCTCTACCATCTGTGCTGGGGTGCAGTCCTCTGGTTGTAGCCACTTCCGGACAAGATGGATCAGGTCATGCATTTGGGAGCGTGGGGGTAATTTTTCTGAGTAAGCCCACTGGTGGACCCGGCTGGAGCGAACTTGAATGGTGACCCCAAGACGAGCCAGAATCTCCGCCTTTAGCTGGGGGTACTTACGGGCCTCCGTTTCACTCAGGTCGTAGTAAGCCTTCTGCGACTCGCCGGTCAGGAACGGTGCCAGGACATCTGCCCACTGCTCAGCCGGTAACTCCTCTCGCTCAGCTACTCGCTCGAACACTGTGAGATACGCCTCCACGTCGTCGGTCGTCGCCATTTTTTGTAAAGCCTTTTGTACTGCAGCCCGTGCGGAACGCTGGACAACCGGGTACCCTTGTAGACCAGTATGGGATCCCTCAGTAGTCGTCGCTTGCTGTGCTGCCATAATGCCAGAAAACTTCTCCATCATCAGCTGGAACATGGCTCGGGACTCTTCCTGCTGCTGGCGGGACCTCTCCTCCTGCAGCTGGAACATGGCTTGCTGCTGGCGGGACCTCTCCTCCTGCTGCTGGAGCATGGCTTGCTGCAGCTGCCGATTAGCCAGGGACTCTTCCTGCTGCTGCTGCCGATTAGCTCTGGCCTCCTCTTGCAGGTATTTAATAAAGTCCTCCATCTTGGCTTTATCCTGCACTTTCACCCAGGCCATGCAATGTTGCAGGATGTAGCAAGCCCTTCAGGTGTATGTCTTTTTGAACTGCCCGCAATCCGAAGCACCATATGTGGAAGATTTGGCCCGGTAGAGACCGTGGTAGCGGGGTGCTGTGATGCAGTTCAAGACAGTGACACCAGGATACAGTCCAAACAGGTCTTGCCTGCGTTTATTGCAGCAAAATAAACCAGCCTTTACATTCAGGTATTTGAGTAAACAAACAAAAACCTACCCGTCAGGGTGTTAACTATACAAGTAGTCCACTAACTCACACTTATACAGAGATCACGTGGCTGCTCCAGACACAGAGGTCAGGGCTGTGTCCTCTCAGCCTCCTTCCACAGAGAGACAACACACTCCACTCTGCTGAGTCATTTTATGCAGCCTCATTAGTCTGCACCCATCACCTGTGTCCAAGGTGCTGGACAAACCCACCTCAGCACTAAGGCCTTGCATAGAAGCAAAACCTAGGGGAAACATACCGCCCATCCACAGTTAACCCCTTCAGTGTCTCACAATATATATATATATATATATATATATATATATATATATATACACTCACCGGCCACTTTATTAGGTACACCATGCTAGTAATGGGTTGGACCCCTTTTTGCCTCAGAACTGCCTCAATTCTTCGTGGCATAGATTCAACAAGGTGCTGGAAATTCCTCAGAGATTTTGGTCCATATTGACATGATGGCATGACACAGTTGCCGCAGATTTGTCGGCTGCACATCCATGATGCGAATCTCCCGTTCCACCACATCCCAAAGATGCTCTATTGGATTGAGATCTGGTGACTGTAGAGGCCATTTGAGTACAGTGAACTCATTGTCATGTTCAAAAAACCAGTCTGAGATGATTCCAGCTTTATGACATGGCGCATTATCCTGCTGAAAGTAGCCATCAGATGTTGGGTACATTGTGGTCATAAAGGGATGGACATGGTCAGCAACAATACTCAGGTAGGCTGTGGCGTTGCAACGATGCTCAATTGGTACCAAGGGGCCCAAAGACTGCCAAGAAAATATTCCCCACACCATGACACCACCACCACCAGCCTGAACCGTTGATACAAGGCAGGATGGATCCATGCTTTCATGTTTTTGACGCCAAATTCTAACCCTACCATCCGAATGTCGCAGCAGAAATCGAGACTCATCAGACCAGGCAACGTTTTTCCAATCTTCTACTGTCCAATTTCAATGAGCTTGTGCAAATTGTAGCCTCAGTTTCCTGTTCTTAGCTGAAAGGAGTGGCACCACCCGGTGTGGTCTTCTGCTGCTGTAGCCCATCTGCCTTGGTTGTAACGGGTGGTGATTTGAGTCACTGTTGCCTTTCTATCAGCTCAAACCAGTCTGCCCATTCTCTTCTGACCTCTGGCATCAACAAGGCATTTCCGCCCACAGAACTGCCGCTCACTGGATGTTTTTTCTTTTTCAGACCATTCTCTGTAAACCCTAGAGATGGTTGTGCGTGAAAATCCCAGTAGATCAGCAGTTTCTGAAATACTCAGACCAGCCCTTCTGGCACCAACAACCATGCCACACTCAAATCACCTTTCTTCCCCATATTGATGCTCGGTTTGAACTGCAGGAGATTGTCTTGACCATGTCTACATGTCTAAATGCACTGAGTTGCCGCCATGTGATTGGCTGATTAGAAATTAAGTGTACCTAATAAAGTGGCCGGTGAGTGTATATATATATATATATATATATATATATATATATATATATATATATATATATTGAACTCTACATTGGATTTCACTGGGGTTCTCTGTGAGTGGCTATAGTGTGTTTTCAGAGCTCATCTGACTTTTACTTAAAAACATCTATAAAAGTCATGACATGATTACACAGGATTTTAAACCTTAAATCAGAAACAGAGCTCCAGTCACAATGCAAAATGCAGTGCTGCATTGCATATTATATTGGATGCCCAGCATAGTAGTCTTTAGCACTTTCAGCAATTCAATTTCTTTCACTGCCCAAGGAATTCGGAAAGGCTTCCATAGAAGATCAGAAGGGATACAAATTCACCAGTCTTATACACTGACTGAATGGTAACTCCAATGCGTTTGACTTTCTACCCTCCGAAGATCTGACTCTTTAGATTTGCAACCTTGACAACTGACAAATTGCTCCGCATACTAATTGTCCTCTATGTGTTCTCATAACTAAAATGAAATAAGTCAGATCTCTGATACACAAATAACGCTGGAGATAATCTCAACCTCAATCCCAATTTATACTGACATTTAAATGTCCTTATCATAGTTTACATGATTGATAGGCCAGAACCAGAGGGGATGCTGACCATCTCACATTCAGGAAACAACTTTTGACATTGTGAAACTTTCAATTCTTTATACAGAAGATTTGCAGGAGGTAAACGAATCACACACATAGATCTTATGTTTAAAATGATCTACTTGTTTTATTAATTCTTGACTCTTTTTGCGGAAATACCCCAGTAGATAACTAAAAAGAAGAATATGAATTGTCATATAAAGGTCCTTCAAATAGAGAAAGATGTAAATCTTCTCTCACATTTAAAAAAAAATATTCAGTTTGCTAGGATCAATACTTCTATCAGATGATATTACATCCAGATATCCATGGACTATTACATTTAAACATGTATACTGACCGTTAATGACAAGCAGGGCTAAACACATAGAAGGGTCTAAAATTTTTTTACTTTTTATCAATATAAGGGTGCTTTTACACGAACATATGCTACAACTAGGCTGGGACTCAAGCGTAGCATATGTTTGGCTGGAGAGGTGGAGGGACGAGTACTCCTTACCCCTCCCCTCTGCATAGGTAGACATGCTTCCTGGCTGTACAAAAGATAAAGTTGGATCTAACTTTTTTTCAGCAACGGAATGGTTCAATAAAACGTGTGTTCTCACTGTGCCCTGCACAATGCACTTCAATCATATACATGTGTGTGAAAGGAGCCTAACAGCAGACGATGATGATGCTATACAGATGACATTTCCTTGATGACTTTAAATAAAAATACTTTCAAGATATCTGATAGAAAGACTGGAATTCTGGGGTTTTCAAAAGCACAACTAGTGTATCTGTGTGTGTTCTCCCATTCTAAAGGGTAAACTATACTAGTTGAATAGTGACAACCTTTAAAGGCATTTTAATACCATCAGAAGTTGTACCATTACAACTTACATTAACATCAGTGGTTGTTCCAGCTCACAGTGGTTATTGATTATCTCCACCTCACATCTTACACTCCTGTGGAAAACTAATATAACACATACAGGTAAGAGGTAAAAGGACATACAGGAAATGGGTTTATAGAACAATGAAACAAGTAGAACTTTATTCAAAATTCTGCTGGAAGATGCAGAAATTACATATTGAAACCAAACCAAAAGACCATAGAAACTAAATTATCACATTAATATTTGTACCAGAAGGGTTTACAATTCCTACCCTACACCAACAATCTAAATTCCATATTGGCAAATCTTGAATATGGTATACAACAGTATAACACGACCCTGTAAATATACGATAAATGTCAAAAAAATTGGATGCTTGGCTGTCATTGATTAAAATATTAAGAATGTCTATAATTTGTCTGAATACAAAAAAAAACATAACATAACACATTGTTTACTTTCATCCTTGTAGTAGATGTAGAGATGTTTTTTAGAGCACTGTAATACAGCAGGTTTCAGTGAATATGTGAAACATGGCCGTGAGGACAGATAGTAGTGGGGACTTTATATAATTGCAGTAATTGATGACAAAGGTCATTTTTTTGGACAAATTCTGGGCATTTTTTGGACAAAAGTCATTTTTTGGACAAATTCTGGGCATTAGTAAACTTTTTAAGGAATAAGACAACTCATTTAAACACGAATTGCTATAGAATATGTACAGTATAACCAGACGTCCTGTAATTCTAATGTTGTATTGGTCCCAAGGCTAAACAAAATCCATTACAAAGGCTAGAAAGGTTGTAAGTTATGATTTTACCATTACAAAGGCTTGCAAATCCCTACAAATCTTAATTTAACTATGTATTTTCTATGATGAGTAATTTTTTCACATTAACTTTATATTTTAAGGATGCCCATTTTAACCTATATGAGCAATGTATATATATATATATATATATATATATATATATATATATATATATACATACATACTGTACATTAAATCAAATGGAAAATGCGAACAAAATGTAAAACATGCCACCAGGGCTAATGCAATTATGGAGTATTCGCTTTAAATTAGTTCTTATTTATTAGCTGCAACTTTATCACCCATGACTGCTAATGGACATTTGTTGTAATCATTTCAGGCATAAATTTCAATTTTGAAAGTTGCACGCTTTTTAAAGCCAAGAAGTTCACTCTTGCAGTTTGGAATATTAATGCTTTTAATAAAGATGTGCTATTAATTAGGGCTAAAACTATACTTAGATAAAGCGAGCGGGTAAGCTCTTGGCCCAATGCAGCAATAAATCCCTTAGTATAATGCATATGGCATAGGAAGTGGCATAGCCAAGGTCAAATGGGGAAAAGTGTTAGACTGACATGTCAGGAAAATAAAAGTATATTACATTGATACAGTGGGCTGAAGAGCATGTAAATCATAGCGCACAATCAAGTGTTGTAGGAATCTAACCTCCAAAGTTGATACAAAGGTAAATTGCATTCCCTTGTGGTATCTATTCATATCCATTAATTGTAACAATGCATGATGGGTCTCAGTTGATTGCCAGTTCTTTAGTATTTGAAATGTGCTTCTCAGCACAGAGCCGAGGACACCGCTGGGACTCATTTGACCCTGACTTTCACATTAATTTTGCTGTGCTGTGAAGAGCAAAGACAAAATCAATGTCCATCAGTGGTTATTCAAAGTAGAGTATCTGGTGCTATTGAATACCAATGGCAATGCAAAGCATTAAACTTACTTAAGATTTGTTCTGTTGACATATTTACTCGGTTTAGCTGCTCAAAGCTTTTGTCTTGTATATATGGTGAAGTTTTTGTGTACATGTAACTTCCAAGTGTGACAATATGGCATTTCATCCAACACATACAGTTTTACTCAACTGAGAACATAGAACGGCAGTAATGTACAGCAGAAGAAATGCTGCTGATTGTGATTTTGTATTTAGTTTGCATTGTCCTGCACCAGTCTGAACACTTTCTTTACTCTTGGCTGTCTTGATTGTTTTCCACCACTCTTCTCTATCTCCTGTTGACCTCGTTCTGGGCTGCCGACAGCCCTGTTTTTGTCTTTTTTTTAACAAAGTCAAAAAGTTGCCATTTTGAAAAATATAAAAAATTCTATAAAAAGAGACCAAAAGGTCCTACAGTTCTTAAAATGGTAGCATTGAAAACATCATCAAAAGTCACACAATATGACACAACCCACAGCTCTGTACACCAAAGTATAAAAAAGTTAGTAGCACCAGAAAACGCTAAAATAAAAAAAACAAATACAAACTTGGTATCCCGTGATTGTACCTACCCAAAGAATAAAGTAGACATGTCATTTGGGGCGCACAGTGAGAGCCGTAAATTCGAGCCCACAAGCAAATGGCGCAAATGCATTTTTTTCACCACTTTCACTGCATTTGGAATTTTTTCCCGCTTCCCAGTATGGAGTATGGAGCATGGAGTATTCAATACCAGCACTATAAAGTGCAATTTTTTACACAGAAAAAAAGCTACAAGATAAAAAGTTATAGATTTTTGAAGGTGGGGAGTGTAAAATTGGAATGAAAAAGCAAAAAAGGACCAGGTCGTTAAGGGGTTAAGCTTTTGGTTGACAATTAGCTGCAATGGTGTCTCACAGCCCTCATTGACTTCTAGTATGCATGGTAACAGTGTGATGAGACACACAGGGGCACATTTACTAAAAATGGTGCAAACTGCATTATGTGCAGTTTGCCTGTATAGTTTGCAGAGGGTGCAAGATTCATGAATTGTGGCGCATGATTTATGAATCTGGTGCCCTCTGCACTGCCCCGACAGAGTGCACCTTTAACAAGGGGTGTGCAACACAATTCTGTCAGACTTTGCATCATAAATGTGGTGCATAGTCCGACTGAGCATGGAACTCCCATTTTAGTGACAAAATTTGTGTTGCATGAAGAATAGTGCAGCCACAACACAAAAGGGTTGCTTGCAACACATATGTGGCACGGATACTTCTTAAATACATGTGCAAGCAGTTTATACATAAAAGAATGTGCAAAGTCTACCATAAAACTGACGCAATGACCTGAATAAAAGTGCCCCACAGTCTTGCACTTTGAATGGACATGGGCGGGGTAAGCAGGCCGTATACAATGGGTCATGTGACAACAGTTCACAGATATTACACACTGTAGTGTGTATGTTGCCAAAGAAGTATTATTGATGAGAATGAAAGAATAAAGCAATTGGTGTAAAGTAAAATAAATTAAAAATATTCTTAAATTAACTTGAAAGGATAGGAATGGAATTGCCAGTTCAGCACTTAACATGCTAAGGATCTGTCTTGTCATACTGTACAGTGTCTCAACAGCATTGGTACTGATAGCCCCCTCTCGAGTGGCCAAAGTAGCAGAAATAATCAAAAGGCTAGATTTAGCTTTGCCGAGAAGCATATTGTGTGAACAGTGTACTTTAGTGATAAAAGCAAGTTTAATTTATTTGCATCTGATGGTAAACATTGTTTGTCGGCAAAGTGGGGAAATATTGAACCCAAAGTGTTTAAAGAAGTCAGTGAAAGGTGGTGGAAGAAGTGTCATGGTATGAGGAGCAGGAGTTGAACCTTATATAAAACTACATGGCAGAGTGAATGCAGGTTCTTGCGTTCTTCTCTCAATCTGTAGAAATTTTTCATAAAGGACAATGCCCCCTGCCACTCAGCAAAAGAGATAAAGCAGTTTCTTGGAATAGAAAACATTTAAACAATAAAATGGCCAGCTAAGAGTTCTGATTTAATCCCCCCCAAAAAAACTCTACAAAATCCTTGGTAACAGAACTGTGGAAGAGACTAGAAGAAGTAGACTAAAATCCCAGCAGAGCAGTGGAAGAGACTAGTGATGTCCTGTGGCCACAGATGTGCTCAAGTCATTAAAAGCAAAGGCCTGTGCACTGCCTACTGATTGGTGGCTGGTGTAATTATAATATTTCTCTGTGCTATAGTTAATGATATGCTATGATCATCATGTTTTTTGAAAAATTATTTTTTGAGTAAAACACAATTCAATGAAAATTAAATACTTTCTGAAAAAAAATCAAGTGATCATACATTGTTCTCTAATTTTGATCTCCAGTGCATATGTTTTCTCCAGGGTCTTTTAATGCAACTTAACAATTCTCAAGGCGCACTTGGCTGAAATTGTAAGTGATCACCAGCCTGTGCTTAATATTTCACATCCTCCTGCAATTACAAAGCCAATACTGAGCTACAGAGAGATCTGGGCAGATTACCATTCTTGTATTTGACAGATGTGACTTGGAGGCTGAGAATTTTCAGCTCTTAACAGCACAATAGGTATCCTAGACTAGATCATTATCACCAGAACAAAGGTTTATCATCAGCAATGCTGCTGGGTCTGCTGCAAGCTCCATTTATTGAAGCAAATAGCTTTGAGAAGCGGGCAATATTTTTCAAGCCTAAATCAGCAAATTTTTGTGAAGATTTGCAACCCATGACAGCAAATTATTGAAAATCTGCTGTGATTGAGCCATTTAAGGGAAAATGGCTGTTGTATATAGACAGTCTTTTGCTGAGAGTAAATGTATAAGCAATGTGGAATTTATTTGTGTTAACAAAATATTTATTTTGCAGCATCTAGGTTTATCTGTCTTTGTAATTTTACTGTCCCTGTCACTGAGTGCAGACTAAAATCTTATAGACATAGAATGTTTTGTGAGATTTAAACTATACAGTGCTAAAAAAAGTATGTGCCACATCCAAATTACCCATTGTATTTAATCTCTGCAAAGCTGAATGTTTTCTATTTTATTTTAACATATATTATATTATATTTCTTTTCTTAGAATAATTCTATGATCACAATGCGTAGCTAATTGGACCCCCAATAATTTGATGCAATTTATTGGGAGAACCGTATACCAAGACTGTTATACATCTGTAGTGCACTGACCCCATGAAATACATCACAGTATCAAGTCATTCAGAACAAGGGCTCTTACAACTGAGTTAGACCATCTTTCAACTTCTAAAAGGGCATTTAAAACATTAGTACTATGCAAAAGTTTAAGGCAGGTGTGGCAAAATCTTGAAATATAAGAATGCTTTGAAAAATGCAAGTGTTAATAGTTTATATTTAATGAGTAACGAAATAAAGGACAATAAGAGCAATCTCAATCAAATCAATATTTGGTTTGACCACCCGATGCCTTCGAAACTATATCAAATCTTTGAGGTACACATTCAAACAAATTTTCAAGAAAAATTGGCACATAGTTTGTTCCACATGTCTTGCAGAAAAAAAACAAAGGTATGCTTAGGCAAATCATTCTGTCTGCCCATTAAATCTCAGAAAGCCTGTGTGTCAAGGTCAGGTCCTCTTCTTCGGCACTGAAGATGGTTCTTAACCACTTTAAATCACTGCACTCCCTATTCACTTCCTAATTATCTGGTCTAAATCCTAACAGAGAATGAATAGATGGTGCATGATACAGCCCAGGACCATAACCTGTGGTAAGTGCACTACTAAGGCCACTGTAAGGACGCTAGAACCATGCAGAACCATGCATAAGAGAACAGAGCCCTTGATAAACTCTTAGGCCTGATTCAGATAACCGTATATATACTGCAGCCAGCTCATGACAACTTCCCTATTTTATAACATTATGCATGGTCACAGTGTGGTGAGCACATGGTAAGTGGTGCAGAAGCTAGGCACAGTCACGGCAGATGTATATATAATAGATATATAAACTCATAACACATGTACAGTTTATGTACACACACAGGGGGTCATTTACTAAGGGCCCGATTCGCGTTTTCCCGACGTGATACCCGAGTATTTCCGATTTGCGCCGATTGTACCTGAATTGCCCCGGGATTGTGGCGCACGCAATCGGATTGTGGCGCATCGGCGCTGGCATGCACATGACGGAAATCGGGGGCGTGGCCGAACGAAAACCCGACGGATTCGGAAAAACCGCTGCATTTTTAAAAAAAATTGTGTCGCGAAAATTTCACTCACCTTCATCCTGGATAGGCCGGTGTATTTCGAGGCATTCCAGCGGACTTCAGCGCAGCAGCGCCACCTGGTGGACGGCGGAGGAACTGCTATGATGAATCCCGGCCGGACCCGAATCCAGCGCAGAGAACGCGCCGCTGGATCGCGAACGGACCGGGTAAGTAAATCTGCCCCACAGTGTATACACACATGCATATAGACTAAATACACAAAAAAACTGAGATGATGAGCAGACAAAAATTTTAAAAATCTGATCAGGTTTGAGGATCGAATCCAACCCCCACCAATAATAACCTCGATCAGTACTGGGACCGATGAACTTTGCGGTCTGGGTCTGCTCATTACTACCAGATATATACCACACCCTGTAACTTACCTTGCCCTGTAAATATCACAAACGGGAGAGTTATGATCTACCAGCTGCTCAGCAAACCACAAATTGTAAACTGTGGAGAGTGTGAGCCTCTCGTTATTGACCATGAAAAGAGGTGACATTAGTTTATAACAAGGGAGAACACTGATGGGTGTGAAAGGATGTACTGGTAGTAGAATGACAAATCTCTTTCTCCTCTGTATGTTTAAGAAAAAAAACATTTAGCCGCAGCTCACAAATCATTTCTTACTTGTATTGCTCATTTCTGCTTACATTGAATTCAAATAGATGTGTAGACACAAGTGACATCAATTCTCTGCATAATGAACATTATGATGTACTCAGCCCTGTCCAAATTCCAAATAGGAAGGATTGCACATATGTTATAAAATCATTCTGCCATGAATATAAAATGGGTACAAATGGAAACATTTGGCTTTAGTTTCTCCATTTAGCTTACAATCCGTCCAGTTCATAGATTTGACAGAAGCTACTTGAGATAACCCTATGCAGTCGCAGGCAAAAACAGAGGAAATTACAAGTCAGTTGGAGATATCTGAATAAAAAAGTAATTTTGCTGTATTCACCTTTTTAAAAAATATATTTTGCCTTAATTTACGTTAACATTAGAGATGAGCGAACATGCTCGTCCGAGCTTGATGCTCGGTCGAGCATTAGGGTACTCGAAACTGCTCGTTACTCGGACGAATACTTCGCCCGCTCGAGAAAATGGCAGCTCCCGCCGTTTTGCTTTTTGGCGGCCAGAAACAGAGCCAATCACAAGCCAGGAGACTCTGCACTCCACCCAGCATGACGTGGTACCCTTACACGTCGATAGCAGTGGTTGGCTGGCCAGATCAGGTGACCCTGGGATAGACTAGCCGCTGGCCGCGCTGCTCGGATCATTCTGTCTCTGGATGCCGCTAGGGAGAGAGCTGCTGCTGGTCAGGGAAAGCGTTAGGGTGTTCTATTAGCTTACTGTTAGGCAGGAGTGATTCTCAAAGAACCCAACAGCCCTTCTTAGGGCTACAATAACGTTCTACTTTTTTTATTTTAATTTGCATCTATTACCATTTTGTGAGGAATTAGCAGGGGGACTTGCTACCGTTGTGTTTAGCTCTTAGTGGCACACATATCCATAGCAAAGACCGAAGTGGGAAAATTCAGTAGGGGTTGGATTTCTATTAGGCAATAACTCAGTGTCATCTCATCTGGCATAGTAGTGTGCTTCCTTTGATACTTGGCTAGAAAATAGCCATAGGAGAATACAAACAGCTTCTTGAAGCCTACAGTAGCGTTCTATATATTTGATTTCTGGTTGATCTGCTGGTGGCTGTAGTTTCTGCAGTGCATGTACTTGCCAATTCTGAGCAATTTGTAGTGAGACTTGCGACCGCTGTGTTCTGCGCTTAGTGGCGCACATATCCATAGCAAAGGCCGAAGTGGCAAAATTCAGTAGGGGTTGGATTTCTATTAGGCAATAACTCAGTGTCATCTCATCTGGCATAGTAGTGTGCTTCCTTTGATACTTGGCTAGAAAATAGCCATAGGAGAATACAAACAGCTTCTTGAAGCCTACAGTAGCGTTCTATATATTTGATTTCTGGTTGATCTGCTGGTGGCTGTAGTTTCTGCAGTGCATGTACTTGCCAATTCTGAGCAATTTGTAGTGAGACTTGCGACCGCTGTGTTCTGCGCTTAGTGGCGCACATATCCATAGCAAAGGCCGAAGTGGCAAAATTCAGTAGGGGTTGGATTTCTATTAGGCAATAACTCAGTGTCATCTCATCTGGCATAGTAGTGTGCTTCCTTTGATACTTGGCTAGAAAATAGCCATAGGAGAATACAAACAGCTTCTTGAAGCCTACAGTAGCGTTCTATATATTTGATTTCTGGTTGATCTGCTGGTGGCTGTAGTTTCTGCAGTGCATGTACTTGCCAATTCTGAGCAATTTGTAGTGAGACTTGCGACCGCTGTGTTCTGCGCTTAGTGGCGCACATATCCATAGCAAAGGCCGAAGTGGCAAAATTCAGTAGGGGTTGGATTTCTATTAGGCAATAACTCAGTGTCATCTCATCTGGCATAGTAGTGTGCTTCCTTTGATACTTGGCTAGAAAATAGCCATAGGAGAATACAAACAGCTTCTTGAAGCCTACAGTAGCGTTCTATATATTTGATTTCTGGTTGATCTGCTGGTGGCTGTAGTTTCTGCAGTGCATGTACTTGCCAATTCTGAGCAATTTGTAGTGAGACTTGCGACCGCTGTGTTCTGCGCTTAGTGGCGCACATATCCATAGCAAAGGCCGAAGTGGCAAAATTCAGTAGGGGTTGGATTTCTATTAGGCAATAACTCAGTGTCATCTCATCTGGCATAGTAGTGTGCTTCCTTTGATACTTGGCTAGAAAATAGCCATAGGAGAATACAAACAGCTTCTTGAAGCCTACAGTAGCGTTCTATATATTTGATTTCTGGTTGATCTGCTGGTGGCTGTAGTTTCTGCAGTGCATGTACTTGCCAATTCTGAGCAATTTGTAGTGAGACTTGCGACCGCTGTGTTCTGCGCTTAGTGGCGCACATATCCATAGCAAAGGCCGAAGTGGGAAAATTCAGTAGGGGTTGGATTTCTATTAGGCAATAACTCAGTGTCATCTCATCTGGCATAGTAGTGTGCTTCCTTTGATACTTGGCTAGAAAATAGCCATAGGAGAATACAAACAGCTTCTTGAAGCCTACAGTAGCGTTCTATATATTTGATTTCTGGTTGATCTGCTGGTGGCTGTAGTTTCTGCAGTGCATGTACTTGCCAATTCTGAGCAATTTGTAGTGAGACTTGCGACCGCTGTGTTCTGCGCTTAGTGGCTCACATATCCATAGCAAAGGCTGAAGTGGCAAAATTCAGTAGGGGTTGGATTTCTATTAGGCAATAACTCAGTGTCATCTCATCTGGCATAGTAGTGTGCTTCCTTTGATACTTGGCTAGAAAATAGCCATAGGAGAATACAAACAGCTTCTTGAAGCCTACAGTAGCGTTCTATATATTTGATTTCTGGTTGATCTGCTGGTGGCTGTAGTTTCTGCAGTGCATGTACTTGCCAATTCTGAGCAATTTGTAGTGAGACTTGCGACCGCTGTGTTCTGCGCTTAGTGGCGCACATATCCATAGCAAAGGCCGAAGTGGCAAAATTCAGTAGGGGTTGGATTTCTATTAGGCACTAACTCAGTGTCATCTCATCTGGCATAGTAGTGTGCTTCCTTTGATACTTGGCTAGAAAATAGCCATAGCAATAGGATAGGATTGTTTGGTTTTAAAAACTCAAAAAAAAACAAAAAACACAAAAAAAAAAAAAAACACAAAAAAAAAACAAAAAGAAGTAAAAAAAAAAAAAAAGTTATAACTCTCATTTTAAAAATGTTTAACCCGAGGGCTAGGGGTAGAGGACGAGGGCGGGTACGTGGGCGTCCAACTACTGCAGGGGTCAGAGGCCGTGGTCCTGGGCGGGGTGAGACACCACCTGCTGATGAGGGAGCAGGGGAACGCCGCAGAGCTACACTCCCTAGGTTCATGTCTGAAGTTACTGGGACTCGTGGTAGAGCACTGTTGAGGCCAGAACAGTGCGAACAGGTGATGTCGTGGATTGCTGACAATGCTTCGAGCAATTTGTCCACCACCAGTCAGTCTTCCACGCAGTCCACCCATGTCACCGAAATCCCCACTCCTCCAGCTCCTGCACCTCAGCCTCCTCCCCCCCAGTCTGCCCCCTCCCAGGAAAATTTGCCATTTGAACCGGCATACTCTGAGGAACTGTTTTCTGGACCCTTCCCACAGTCACAAACCACTTGTCCGGTTGCTGCTGAGCAATTTTCCGATGCCCAGGTTTTCCACCAGTCACAGTCTGTGGGTGATGATGACCTTCTTGACGTAGTGGAAGTGTGTAAAGAGGTGTCCGACGATGAGGAGACACGGTTGTCAGACAGTGGGGAAGTTGTTGTCAGGGCAGGAAGTCCGAGGGGGGAGCAGACTGAGGGATCGGAGGATGATGAGGTGACAGACCCAAGCTGGGTTGAGAGGCCGGGTGAACACAGTGCTTCTGAGACGGAGGAGAGTCCTCGACCTGAACAGGTTGGAAGAGGCAGTGGTGGGGCCAGACGGAGAGGCAGGGCCAGAGCTGGTGCATCAGCGCCACTGTCAACTAGTGAAGCTCCCGTGGTGAGGGCTCTTGCGGCGAGGGCTAGATCTTCAGAAGTGTGGAGGTTCTTTAAGGAAACACCGGATGACCGACGGACTGTGGTGTGCAACATTTGCCAAACCAGGCTCAGCAGGGGTTCCACCACTACTAGCTTAACTACCACCAGTATGCGCAGGCATATGAATGCTAAGCACCCCACTCAGTGGCAACAAGCCCGTTCACCTCCGGCCGTGCACACCACTGCTCCTTCCCCTGTGTCAGCTGCTAGTCAGCCCCCTGCCCAGGACCCTGGCACAAAAACCCCATCGTCGCCTCCACGATCTTCCACAGCATCCACCAGCGTTCAGCTCTCCATACCCCAGACGCTGGAGCGGAAACGCAAATATAGTGCAACCCACCCGCACGCCCAAGCCCTTAATGTGCACATCTCCAGATTGCTTAGCCTGGAGATGCTGCCCTATAGGCTAGTAGAGACCGAGGCCTTTCGCAACCTCATGGCGGCGGCCGCCCCTCGGTATTCGGTCCCCAGCCGCCACTACTTTTCCCGATGTGCCGTCCCAGCCCTGCACCAGCACGTGTCAGACAACATCATCCGTGCCCTGACCAACGCCGTTTCTGACAAGGTCCACCTGACCACGGACACGTGGACGAGTGCTGCCGGGCAGGGCCACTATATATCGCTGACGGCACATTGGGTTAACTTGGTGGAGGCTGGGACCGAGTCTGACCCTGGGGCTGCTCATATACTGCCGACGCCGAGGATTGCGGGGCCTACCTCGGTCCAGGTGTTTCAGGCCTACTATGCCTCCTCCTCCTCCCACCCCTCCTCCACCTCCTCCTCCGAACTACCATCCGTGGGCACGGCGCCATCAGTCGGTAGCTCTAGGCACAGCAGCAGTGCCGTCGCTAAGCGACAGCAGGCGGTGCTCAAACTGCTGAGCCTAGGCGACAAAAGGCACACCGCCCAAGAGCTATTACAGGGCATCACGGCGCAGACTGATCTGTGGCTGGCACCGCTGAACCTCAAGCCGGGAATGGTTGTGTGTGACAACGGCCGTAACCTGGTGGCGGCTCTGCAACTCGGCAGACTGACACATGTGCCATGCCTGGCCCATGTGTTAAATCTGATAGTGCAGCGTTTCCTCAAGACATACCCCAATCTGTCTGATTTGCTCACGGAGGTGCGCCGCATCTGTGCGCATTTCAGGAAGTCCAGCCCAGATGCTGCCACTCTCAGGGCAGCGCAGCGCCGCCTCCAACTGCCCGCTCACCGACTGTTGTGCGACGTGCCCACGAGGTGGAATTCAACACTGACCATGTTATCCAGAGTTTACCAGCAGCGCAGAGCGATTGTAGACTGCCAGATGTCAACTTCCACCAGAACTGGTAGTCAGGTCAGTCAGCTTCCTCAAGTCTACAATGAGGAGTGGACGTGGATGTCTGATATCTGTCAGGTGCTGAGTAACTTTGAGGAGTCAACACAGATGGTCAGTGGCGATGCCGCCATCATCAGCCTCACCATCCCGCTGCTTGGCCTGTTGAAAAACTCTCTGGTCAGCATGAAGTCGGAAGCTTTGCGCTCGTCACAAGAGACGGGGGAAGAATATTCCCTTGTTGATAGCCAAAGCACCCTGAGGTCTGTTTCTCAGCGCATATCGGAGGAGGTGGAGGTGGAGGAGGATGAGGAGGAAGAGGAGGAGAATGTTGGCGAGACACAAGGGGGGACCATTGTTGAGTCCTTCACTGTTCAGCGTGTATGGGCAGAAGAAGAGGAGTTGGAGGAGTTGGAGGAGGAGGAAATGGACAGTCAGGCCAGTGAGGGGAGTGAATTCTTACGCGTTGGTACTCTGGCGCATATGGCAGATTTCATGCTAGGCTGCCTATCCCGTGACCCTCGCGTTCAAAGAATTTATTCCAGCACCGATTACTGGGTGTTCACTCTCCTGGACCCACGGTACAAGCAAAATCTTTCCACTCTCATCCCTGCAGAGGAAAGGAGTGTGAGAATGCATGAATACCAGCAGGCCCTGGTGCACAAGCTGAAACAGTATTTCCCTTCTGACAGCGCTAGCGGCAGAGTGCGTAGTTCTGCGGGACAAGTAGCGAGGGAGAGTAGGCGAGCAGGCAGCTTGTCCAGCACTGGCAAGGGTACGCTTTACAAGGCTTTTGCCAGCTTTATGTCACCCCAGCAAGACACTGTCACCTGTCCCCAGTCTCGGCAGAGTAGGGCTGATCTTTACAGAAAGATGGTGAGGGAGTACGTAGCTGACCATACCATCGTCCTAAATGATCACACAGCTCCCTACAACTACTGGGTTTCAAAGCTGGACATGTGGCACGAACTGGCGCTGTACGCCTTGGAGGTTCTTGCCTGCCCTGCCGCTAGCGTCTTGTCCGAGCGGGTTTTCAGTGCAGCTGGTGGCATCATCACCGATAAGCGTACACGCCTGTCGACTGACAGCGCTGACAGGCTGACGCTTATTAAAATGAATAAAGGCTGGATTTCTCAGAATTTCCAATCTCCACCAGGTGAAGGAAGCTCAACCTGAATAATTGATCCACTTCTCCTCCTCCTCCTCATTTTCCTCCTTCTCCTCCTCTTTGTACAGTAAAGCAGAGGAAAATGGCTATTTTTTGACAGGGCCCACTGGCTCTTGCTATAGTACTTCATGCATTTAATTTTTCTGGAGGGCCACCTACCCGGTCCTCTGTTTGAAACAATTTTTGTGAGTGCCACATACAGGCACTCAATCTATTCCATTTTTCTGGAGGGCCACCTACCCGGTCCTCTGTTTTAAAAAATTTTTGGGACTGCCACATACAGGCACTCAATCTATTCCATTTTACTGGAGGGCCACCTACCTGCTCCTCTGGTTTGAAACATTTTTGGGACTGCCACATACAGGCACTCAATCTATTCCATTTTACTGCAGGGCCACCTACCTGCTCCTCTGGTTTGAACAATTTTTGGGACTGCCACATACAGGCACTCAATCTATTCCATTTTACTGGAGGGCCACCTACCTGCTCCTCTGGTTTGAAACATTTTTGGGACTGCCACATACAGGCACTCAATCTATTTCATTTTACTGCAGGGCCACCTGCTCCTCTGGTTTGAAGAATTTTTGGGACTGCCACATACAGGCACTCAATCTATTCCATTTTACTGGAGGGCCACCTACCTGCTCCTCTGGTTTGAAGAATTTTTGGGACTGCCACATACAGGCACTCAATCTATTCCATTTTACTGGAGGGCCACCTACCTGCTCCTCTGGTTTGAAAAATGTTTGGGACTGCCACATACAGGCACTATCCAAATTAAATTGTCTCCATAGCAGCCTCCACACGTTGTCTCCATTGCTACCTCCAAAAGTCGTCAATATAGCTGCCTCCATACATCGTCCCTTTATCAAACGAGGTGTGTCAGGCAGAAATTTGGGTTGTTTTCATGGATTCCACATCAAAGTTGTTAACTTTGTCGCCACCCTGCTGTGTTATCCACAAAATATACTGGCAAACTTTTACCATTTAGGGATATTATTTCAGCGCTTCTTGCGCATCTGTTTACATTCCCCTCACCCGGCATATCCTAAACTTATAAGAACGCTACTACACTTGATCTTATACAAAAGGTTCTTAGAAGTGCTGTTTGGGGAGTAGGCTAGAGACAGGGGCTTGGATTGGCGAAAGCTCGCCTGGCAGCGGAGCGCCAGCTCCATGCGCATCATGCGCTTCTTGCGCATCTGTTTACATTCCCCTCACCCGGCATATCCTAAACTTATAAGAACGCTACTACACTTGATCTTATACAAAAGGTTCTTAGAAGTGCTGTTTGGGGAGTAGCCTAGAAACAGGGGCTTGGATTGGCGAAAGCTCGCCTGGCTGCAGAGCGCCAGCTCCATCACAAGATCCAACTAACATAGTTGCAGCACCTTTAATCTACTACTAGTTCACTGCCTCCATAATAATAATAATCTTTATTTATATAGTGTCATCATATTCTGCAGCGCTTTACAAATCATAGGAAACAAATACAAATGTAATGTAACAGAGCACAACATTTGTATGGAACAACAGGAGTGAGGTCCCTGCTCGCCAGAGCTTACGGTTTATGAAGATGATGGGGTAACACGAGGTAAAAGAATATTTAATGGTCAAGCCATTCTTCTTAGGGAATAGAAAAAAATATAATAAATGGAATTGCTGTCGCTTGAAACACTCAGCCGTCATCTTATATACCAGGTCCAGGGTGAATGGGACTGCAGAGAAGTCTGGTGCCTGTTGGTTGCTGGATAACAGATGGGAGGACGACACAGGACGGGTTAGTAGAAGAGTTAAAACTTCATGCAGTTAATGAGTGTTATAGGCTTGCCTAAAGAAATGGGTTTTAAGAGCACGTTTGAAACTTTGGAGGTTAGGTATTAGTCTGATAGTCCGGGGCAGAGCATTCCATAGAATTGGTGCAGCTCTAGAGAAGTCTTGGAGACGCGAGTGGGAGGTCCGCACTAGGGTAGAGGTTAATCTAAGATCACTGGCGGATCTAAGAGCACGGGTTGGGCGATAGACTGAGATAAGAGAGGAGAGGTAGGGGGGTGCAGCATTATACAGAGCTTTATGGATGAGGGTTATTATTATTTTAAACTATTCGAAAGGAGACTGGCAGCAAGTGCAGCGACTGGCATGAACTGTAAGCATACATGGTCCCCTTATCAAACGAGCTGTGTCAGGCAGAATTTGGGGTTGTTTTCATGGCTTCCATGTTAACTTTGTCGCCACCCTGCTGTGTAATCCACAAAATATACTGGCAAACTTTTATCATGTAGCGATATTATTTGAGCGCTTCTTGCTCACCTCCTTTGGTTCCTCTCTGCCACCCATTGGTTTGAAGCCTGAGTCCATTTAGGGTATGTCGCCATGACACTCTCTAGCCTGCCGCTGCTGCCGCTGCCTCTGCATGCCTTCCCCTATAGTGTCAGGGTCAATTATTGGATGTTTTAGATGCTATCTAGCTTCATTCTGTCACTCTGTCATGGCCATGCTGTTGCCCATAATTTTGGCATAATGGTGCGATTAGGCAGCCTCAGAGGCATCCATGCATGCTGCCCCTGCTGTTTCCTGTCCATTTCCGTGGTGTTTCCATCCTTTTCTGAGGTTCCCAGGTGTTTGGCCAAGCTTCCCTGTGCAGAGCCTTGGTCCCCTTGAAAAATGCTCGAGTCTCCCATTGACTTCAATGGGGTTCGTTATTCGAGACGAGCACTCGAGCATCGGGAAAAGTTCGTCTCGAATAACGAGTACCCGAGCATTTTAGTGTTCGCTCATCTCTAGTTAACATCAATTCTAAGATGCAATTTTTTCCACAATAAAATATTAAACTATCAAACTAGAAACAGTTAAAATAGAGCATATTGATCACAAAAAGCTATGATGAATAGTGACAGCAGACCGGCATAAGAATGGCCATCTTCGTGCTTATTTATCATTAGTCCAGCTCCTTGGGATAGTTCTATGTCTGTTTTTGGTTCTCTGATGCCCATCAGATTCATTGATGGATATGTTTGTCGCTGAGCTCTGTAACTTATTGCTCAGCAATGGATATATTGGTCAATGTCGCGACACAGATTAATAATGGATGCTGGGATCAAGAGGAGAAATCCTCCCTCTGACATCATAGAATCAATATGATTGGTCCTGCCCTGGCTATCGCTGACATTGGCCATTGAATTCAGACTGACCCATGACATCAATCTATGACTGTGGAGGGCAGACCAAGGTACTCTCCCACTTTCCAAAGCCTCCATTCTGTGTTTGTATTTGCTGGAGAGCAGAATATTCTGTGATCTGTGCTGCCATAATACACCACTACACCCATCATCCCCTCCATGTATTCCCAGAAGATCTGTATGATTTCTCACCTTCTGAGTGATCACCCAGTTCATCCATTTTTTCCTTCCCAAAACTGCACTTTTAAGTGTGCTGTTGTACTACTATCTTACATTTAATGAACCTTTTAGTGTGCCATGTAGGAAGAGTGCATGGCATGTTAGGAAAAGAGAGGAGTTCATGGGGTGTTGGGAGGAGAGAGGAGTACATGTTGTATTAGGAGGAGAGAGGAGTGCACAGCCTGTTATGATAAGAGAGGCGTGCACAGGATGCAAGGAGAAAACAGTAGTGCACGGTGTGTTAGGGGGGACCCTTTCAGCAGGAGAGAGTAGTGAACGGCATGTAATGAGGCTACTTTCAGAAGGAAACATATACATCATTGGAGGCATACTGTTTTGTTGCCTCTGATGCAGAATCTGCTAGGAAGGACGAATTTCCATTTTTTGTCGTCCCTATCATCCCATAGTAACCCAAAAGGACCCCTGAGATGGCGCTTTAGGACTTTTGCTAAAGATACACACATGGGTGACCACCAGTAATTATGCACCTCAGGTTTCTAATTGTACAGCCAGTCCTGGGATAAGAATAGACATGGCAGGACTTTTTTAAGATTTATTTTATTGAGGAACTAATTGGTATGATAGCATACCAGAATAATACATTTTTTGAGTTTCCAAGATTAGGTCACTTTCTATTACACTGGCAGCACTAATTGTACTGGCTCTGCTAATATGGCATGGCACCCCAAAACCTATAGTTGGAAACATGGCTCCAAAAGCTGAATTTGGGTATTTCCCTTCTGAGCCCCACCTTTGTATTCAATTTGGGCCAGTACATAGGTGGTTGAAATGCTGTCATGGGTGTTCCTGCGACCCACAGCCACAGCTCTCACCTCTCCAGGGTCCAGCACTTCCAGAGATTTAAAGGGTCAGCACACCGATAATTGGCGCTGGCCGGCTAAAAAATTCTGGTTAATTCTCAGCCTCTTCTTGCCTTCCCTGCTGGATTTTTGTGCCTCACAGCCTTAGAAAAAGCTTGTTCCCATGTCCTTTGCGTTTATAGTGATTTCCAGTTGTGACCTTGATTCCATTCCTGACTACATTCTTCTGCTACCTCCTGCTTGTCACCGACCACAAACCTACCTTCAGTTTCTGTTCCTCATCTTGGTTGCCACCACGGACAAAGTCGCACCTGTGGAACGACCTGGTGCGACTTTGCGCCACTTTGCGGCAGGCTCTGGTGAAAACCCGGGTGCCACTTAGACTCTGATCCCAGGTGTCAGCTTACATCATCGTCAGTCCAATACCCCTGGAGACTGACAAGTACAACCCTAGCAAATTCTTTGATTCCAAAATGGAATTTAGGAGATCTGCAAGTACCTAGTGGCACCTGAAAACAATTGTATGTAGATCATTCCACCAAAACCCCAATAGCACCAATTCCCTTCTGCACATTACTGTGCGCCGAAACAGCAAGTAACATCCACACTTGAGGTATTACCGTACTCGGGAGAAACATCCTAAAAAGATTGGCGTATATTTTTTACCTCTAAGGCTACATTCACATGACCATAGGGGGACATATGTAGCACCGTAAGCTTGCGGCCGTACGTATATCCCCCATAGGACAGCAATGGGCACCATGCATTGCAATGGAGAGGGGAAGGTACAGCCTCCTAGAGTGTGAGGCAGAAAAAGTGTACTAGCTGATACTCTTACTTTTAGATAACGTTTTGATTGATCCTGCTATATGCAAAAAGTATATAAACACAGACCTGCCGTGATGGGTGGCACCACAGCTTAAGAGAGAAGGGTGGGAATAACCTCTTGAAGTTGAATACTCATACAATACTTGAAGCACAATATACACTCACCGGCCACTTTATTAGGTACACCATGCTAGTAACGGGTTGGACCCCCTTTTGCCTTCGGAACTGCCTCAATTGTTCGTAGCATAGATTCAACAAGGTGCTGGAGAATTCCTCAGAGATTTTGGTCCATATTGACATGATGGCATCACACAGTTGCCGCAGATTTGTCGGCTGCACATCCATGATGCGAATCTCCCGTTTCTCAACAGTCCCAAAGATGCTCTATTGGATTGAGATCGGGTGACTGTGGAGGCCATTTGTGTACAGTGAACTCATTGTCATGTTCAAAAAACCAGTCTGAGATGATTCCAGCTTTATGACATGGCGCATTATCCTGCTGAAAGTAGCCATCAGATGTTGGGTACATTGTGGTCATAAAGGGATGGACATGGTCAGCAACAATACTCAGGTAGGCTGTGGCGTTGCAACGATGCTCAATTGGTACCAAGGGGCCCAAAGACTGCCAAGAAAATATTCCCCACACCATGACACCACCACCACCAGCCTGAACCGTTGATACAAGGCAGGATGGATTCATGCTTTCATGTTGTTGACGCCAAATTCTGACCCTACCATCCGAATGTCTCAGCAGAAATCGAGACTCATCAGACCTGGCAACGTTTTTCCAATCTTCTACTGTCCACTTTCGATGAGCTTGTACCCTCAGTTTCCTGTTCTTAGCTGAAAGGAGTGGCACCCGGTGTGGTCTTCTGCTGCCGTAGCCCATCTGCCTCAAAGTTCGACGTACTGTGCGTTCAGAGATTCTCTTCTGACTACCTTGGTCGTAACGGGTGTCGATTTGAGTCACTGTTGCCTTTCTATCAGCTCGAACCAGTCTGCCCATTCTCCTCTGACCTCTGGCAGCAACAAGGCATTTCCGCCCACAGAACTGCCGCTCACTGGATGTTTTTTCTTTTTCGGACCATTATCTGTAAATCCTAGAGATGGTTGTATGTGAAAATCCCAGTAGATCAGCAGTTTCTGAAATACTCAGACCAACCCTTCTGGCACCAACAACCAGGCACTCAAATCACCTTTCTTCCCCATACTGATGCTCGGTTTGAACTGCAGGAGATTGTCTTGACCATGTCTACATGCCTAAATGCATGAGTTGCCACCATGTGATTGGCTGATTAGAAATTAAGTGTTAACGAGCAGTTGGACAGGTGTACCTAATAAAGTGGCTGGTGAGTGTATAGGGTATATGTATTCTGGTAAAGTCAAGATCCAAAACTTACATTCAGGTTAAGGCCTCATACACACAATCCTGTGCTTTGGACATGAATTGTTAGCCCCATTGCCTTTTATTGGCCATGTCCACAGTGTGGTGCTTACAACGCAAATTGCCATCCTGGGAATGTGGCAAGAACTAACATCAAAAAAGATTGGCAGTTCCGATTTCTGCCTGTCTTTGTGTTGGGGAAGTCACTTGCTATGGACATTGGCATAATGAGTGGTGCTCACCCGACAATGAAAGAGCAGTAAACAGTAGCACGTAGGTACGGCTATTGTCGTTTGTCAAACATAGCAATTCTAATTTTAACCAAAAGTTTTGAGAAATCATTGGTCCGCCAGGATTTTATTTGTTCTGATTTTGGGGCTGTGTAATATGAGTGAAGGTTTATTTAAACCTCCTAGAGTGTGAGGCAGATAAAGTATACTAGCTGCTACTCTTACTTTTAAATGAAGTTTTGGTACTGTTATAGAAAGTAACAAAACACAGGCCAGCTGTGATGGATGGTACCACAGATTAAGATAGTATGGAGAGAGGTGAGAATAAGTTATTTTTTATTTTTGTAAGCAAATCCCCATCCCACACAGCCACAGGTCCTGTTGCTTGTAGCTCGAATTTTTGTGTGCATGAGGTCTCAGTAAATATGAACTATTTCCTCTTTATAGAGGACAAAATAGCAATATATCTGCGCTGACTGTGACTACTGATGCAAACAGTGATATATGAAGTAACTGACCTGATTAAAACAGTTTTCAATTGAGGAGATGGTTACCCATTACCAGGGGCGGACTGGGAATTGAAAGTGGCCCTGGAAAAAAATGTAAAAGTGGCCCCATTCTGTGGGCGGAGTCAAAACAAGTAGGTGTGGCCTTGTGATGTGAGTGGAGTTACTAAACTCCATACAAACTGTTAATAGATGGTCTAAATCAACATGTACACCGCAGAGAAAGAGACTCATACTGTCTCCTTGTACAGGAATAATACTTCTATTTTAAGAGCACACAACTTAATACTGCCATATATGTACACTAAAAACATACTACAATACCTTCTCCAATAAACAAGAATGTAACTACTATAATACTACTGCCCCTAAGTAAAATATATTGTAATACTGCCCCCTACGTACAAGAACATAACTCCAATAATACTGCCCACTATGTACAGGAATATACTTACTATAATACTGCCCCCAATGTACAATAATATAACTCCTATAATACTGCCCCCTATGTACAAGAATATAACTACTATAATACTGCCCTCTATGTACAGGAATATAACTACTATAATACTTCCCCCTATGTACAATAATATAACTCCTATAATACTGCCCCCTATGTACAAGAATATACCTACTATAATACTGCCCCCTATGTACAAGAATATAACTCCTATAATACTGCCCCCTATGTACAGGAATATAACTACTATAATACTGCCCCCTATGTACAGGAATATAACTACTATAATACTGCCCCCTATGTACAGAAATATAACTACTATAATACTGCCCCCTATGTACAGGAATATAACTACTATAATACTGCCCCCTATGTACAGGAATATAACTACTATAATACTGCCCTCTATGAACAGGAATATAACTACTATAATACTGCCCCCTATGTACAGGAATATAACGACTATAATACTGCCCCCTATGTACAGGAATATAACTACTATAATACTGCCCTCTATGTACAAGAATATAACTACTATAATACTGCCCCTATGTACAGGAATATAGCTACTATTACTAGTAGCCAGCACCCCCCCTCCCCCAGTATATAGCCAGCTAACCCCCCGGTATACAGTCAGCGTGCCACCCCAGTATACATCCAGCCCACTGTAATATATATATTATATAGCCAGCCCTCCAGTCCTCCTAGTATATTCAGTCCGCCCAATATACAGCCAGACTGCCCCTGCCACAGTGTACAGCCCCTGCCCCAGTATACAGCCTGCCAGCCCATAGCCCCAGTATACAGCCCATAGCCCCAGTATACAGCCCGTAGCCCCAGTACACAGCCCCTGCCCCAGTACACAGCCCCTGCCCGAGTACACAGCCCCTGCCCCAGTATACAGCTCTTGCCCCAGTGTACAGCCCTTCCCCAGATTACAGCCCATAGCCCCAGTATACAGCCCCTGCCCCAGTGTACCGCCCCTGCCCCAGTGTACCGCCCCTGCCCCAGTGTACCGCCCCTGCCCCAGTATACAGCCCCTGCCCAGTATACAGCCCCTGCCCCAGTACACAGCCCCTGCCCCAGTACACAGCCCCTTCCCCAGTACACAGCCCCCTCCCCAGTACACAGCCCCTTCCCCAGTGTACAGCCCCTGCCCCAGTGTACAGCCCCTGCCCCAGTGTACAGCCCATAGCCCCAGTGTACAGCCCATAGCCCCAGTGTACAGGCCATAGCCCCAGTGTACAGCCCCTGCCCCAGTACACAGCCCCTGCCCCAGTATACAGCCCCTGCCCCAGTATACAGCCCCTGCCCCAGTGTACAGCCCATATCCCCAGTATACAGCCCCTTTCCCAGTATACAGCCCCTGCCCCAGTATACAGCCCCTGCCCCAGTGTACCGCCCCTTCCCCAGTGTACCGCCCCTGCCCCAGTGTACCGCCCCTGCCCCAGTATACAGCCCCTGTTCCAGTATACAGCCCCTGCCCCAGTATACAGCCCCTGCCCCAGAGTACAGCCCCTGCCCCAGTACACAGCCCCTTCCCCAGTACACAGCCCCTTCCCCAGTATACAGCCCCTGCCCCAGTATACAGCCCCTGCCCCAGTGTACAGCCCATAGCCCCAGTATACAGCCCCTTCCCCAGTATACAGCCCCTGCCCCAGTATACAGCCCCTGCCCCAGTATACAGCCCCTGCCCCAGTATACAGCCCATAGCCCCAGTACACAGCCCCTGCCCCAGTACACAGCCCCTGCCCCAGTACACAGCCCCTGCCCCAGTATACAGCCCCTGCCCCAGTGTACAGCCCCTGCCCCAGTACACAGCCCCTGCCCCAGTATACAGCCCCTGCCCCAGTATACAGCCCCTGCCCCTGGTACACAGCGCCAGCACAGTACATATGCGCGACGCCGGCCCGTACGGAGCTGTCACCGTGGCCGGACTGAATCAAGCAGGGGAGCAGCATCGGGGCATCGGAAAGGTGAGTTCATGTGTTTTTATTTTTTTCCACCGGCCCCACCAGTCGCAGACCGGCCCCGGACCGGCCCAAAACCAATCGGCCCACCGGGATTTCTCCCGGTGGGTCCTATGGCCAGTCCGCCCCTGCCCGTTACCCGTTTAGCCAAGAGATTATGAATAAGAAAAGGAACAAATTCTCAAGAGACTGGGTTTCACATAGCCATACTCATGAACAATCAGCTCAGGAGGACCCAAATGATATATCACAGCAAGGTGAACTTCAAACAATAGATGAAATAACAGACAAGACAATTGACATCAGTACACACCCAACATCACAGGATTTTAGACACACAGATGTAAACAGAACAACTGAGATGATACAAGTAGATACACAATATCCATTAAGTGCTATAATTAAAATAACTAACAACATTCAAGAAGTTCCAACCACCAAAATCAGGGATCAACCAGTTACATCCACATCAATAACAATACCCACGATGAATGGCTATGAACATCTATGTGAAAACAATGATCTAAGTATAATAGAGGATATGCCTGATAATAAAAAGAATACTCAACCTACCAATAGAAATTACACGACACGACAAAATAATGATAAAAAAAAAGTATGACCAACAATACAATGATTCCAAAAAATAGTCAGTATAACAGTAAGAACAAAAATAAGGGAAATAAAGACAAATAAAAAGAAAAAAGTAGAAAACATATACAGGATTTTTTTTCAATACCAACCAAATGTAAGAGAAAAAGAGGGTGCAGGGGTGGGCAACTCTCCAAAAAGAAAAAGACAGAACAAAAAAAGAACAATCATCCAAGCCATGAAGACCTCAATATAACACAAAAAAATTATAATTTAAAGGACACCTGTCATCAGGTCTCTGCCACTAGTCCTGTCACCACTACCTGTTGGAGCAGCTCACAAGGATCCCATCCCAGCCTTTATCTAGTCATTTCATACATTATTCATTGTAAAATCATCTATTTTTTATCATGTAAATGAGGCTGGTCACATGGTCAGAGGCAGTGATGTCACTCCTGTTACCCCTCCCCTCTCCTCCCCCTGCTCATGTCTGTGTGTAATGTATAGTAAAGCATAGCTAGTGTGTGCTGCATCTGCTGACATGCTGCATCCTCCTAATATACAGGTGAGAGACACAGACATCAGCTACACATGAATCTGACATGTTCTGCTGTAACATGGCTGCCTGGAGCTGCTGTATCTCTCCTATACACACACAGGCTGCAGGGGGTGTGGCCACCAGTACCAGGAAGCACATGGAAACATTACACCATTATACCTCACTCCATTATACAGGCTGTCAGTCAAGCACTGGGGGTGTGGCTGTGCCTCCAACTCATGAATAGAGTGGACTGCTTGAATATGCTAATGCTTCATTGGACATTTCACAGGTCATTTGCATACAGCTTTAGGACCTCATTGCTTAGGTTTACAGGCATGTAGAGGGACAATGAAGGGATAGAGGCAATGCTCTCTAATGGCAGTTTATGAAAATATATTTAGTTTAGGGGGGTTATTTTGCATGACGGGTTCTCTTTAAGTGATTACACCCTAACTGAGGGTGAAGGAAAATTGTTAAAATTGTTAAAATTTGCGCCAACAAAAAACCTTAACAAATTTGATGCATTCATAGGCATCAAAAAGTTCATGAGGAATCTTGCCTTGAAAAAATATATCATAGAGTAACCCCCACGCCAGTATGGTAATGCAACAAGACACATACATCCATGCTACCGTAAAAAAAAAAATCTAATTTCCACCCAATAAATGAATACTCGGAGGTATTCAATACTTTTCAACATCTTGTGATCAGAGATATTAAATGGATTAATGATAATAAGATAGCTAGGAATTCGTATGAGAACAATTTAACTCGAGGCAAAATTAACGCCATAATCTCGCTTCAAAACAATCACAATATCACTATACGCCCCGCTGACAAGGGGGCAGTAAAGTGATTCAGAACCAAGAGGACTATAGCAAAGAGTCTCTCTGCATTTTGGGTGACAAAAAATTAATTAATCTAATCCTACAAATTTATACAAAAAGGAACTGGCAGTTCTAGCCAAAAAAGAGAGGGACACAAGAATACAATTTTATTAATAATCAAAATCCAAGAATATCAGTTTTATACCATATACCAAAGATTCACAAATCAATTAATAGCCCACCATTAATAGGCCTATTATATCTGGTATAGATAGTCTAACAGACAATTTATCGGCCTATGTGGACCAACATCTGCAGGAATATGTACAAAAACTTCCTGCATATATAAAAGACACTGCGCACATATTGAACATGCTATCAGAAGTAACTTGGCAACCAGAATATATTATAGGTACACTAGATGTCACTTCATTGTACACTGTAATAGAAAAACAAAAAGGATGTAAATCTGTAAATTATTTTTTAACAAAATATGGACAACTACCACCGGTACCAATCAACTTCATTATTGACTGTATTAGCTTCATTTTGGAGCATAACTATTTTCTTTACGAGGACACCTACTATGTACAAACATGGGGGACTGCCATGGGGACCAGGTTCGCGCCGAGCTACGCCAATTTGTACGTGGGAAAGTGGGAAGATGACTCCATTTTTTCCACGTGTGGGCTCGGCAAGAACCTCGTCCTCTGGAACAGATTCATCGACGCTATTGTCTTTGTCTGGTCGGGAGGCGAGGAACCCCTAAAAAGTTTTCTTGAAACTCTGAATAAGAATGATTTTTTCCTAGAGTTTACAGCCACCTATAGTAAACAGGAAATACATTACATATACATAGAGGAGAGTCTGCTTAAGACAAAGAGTTAGAACAAACCAACAGACAGTAACAGTTTTATACAAAAAAACAGCTGCCACCTCCCTGCTTGGTTAAATAATATACCAAAAAGTAAATATATAAAGTTCATATATCACTGTTTGCATCATTAGTCACAGTCATCGAAGGTATATTGTTATTTTGTCCTCTATTGTGTTGTACACTTTTATGAGCTCGGGCGGCTCATATTATACCAGCAGCAACACCTATCCCATACCATTTATTTACATAGACCCCCAACTTTGCGCCAACATCCCCCCTCTGTTCTATTTCCTCTTTTTGTCCTACATTGATCACAATAAGTAAAGATGTATGTGATGTACAAGTGCTTTAGTCAAACACCCAGAATGTAGGGAGGTTTTATCAATGTGCTTTAATGTCTCTGGAGTCAAACTGAGCCCCAACTCCATAGCCAGCCCTGTCTGTGATACTTTATTGCAAAAATATGCTCAGGATGTAGCCCTTAGCAACAGATAATAGACCAGGGCTCCAAGTAAGAGACATCCCTTGTTTAACCCCATAACGCTGCAGCCCCTTTTCGTTTTTTGCGTTTTCATATTACACTTCCCTCCTTCAAAAATCTATAATTTTTTATAAAAAATATAATTTTTTCATGTACAGAGTTGTGTGATGGCTTATTTTCTGCGTAACAAATTACAATTCAAAATGGTGGTATTTAATATCCCATGCCGTGTACTAGTAAGCGGGAAAAAATTCTGAATGCAGTGAAATTGGTAACAAAACGCATTTGTGCCGTATTCTTGTGTGCTTGGATTTTACGGATTTCTCTGTACACCCCAAATGACATGTCTACTTTATTCTTTGGGTCGGTACAATTATGGGGATACCAAATTTGTATAGGTTTTACAATATTTTCATACATTTAAAAAAATTAAAACCTCCTGTACAAATTTTTTTGGGGGGATGTTGCCATCTTCTGGCACTAATAACTTTTTTATACTTTGGTGTATGGAGCTGTGGGTGGTGTAGTTTTTTGCAAATTTTGATGACGTTTCCAATGTTATCATTTGTAGGACTTTGTAACCTTTTGATCACTTTTTATAGAATTATTTATTCTTTTTTTAAAAATGGCAAAAAATTTGCCATTTTCGACTTTGGGCGCGATTTTCTGTTACGGGGTTAAACGCAGTGAAGAACCCTTATCATATCATATCATAGATCGGGCATTTCTGAATGTGGCGATACCTAATGTGTTTATGATTTTTACTGTTTTTATTTTTGTATTAGTTCTAGGGAAAGAGTGGTGATTTGAGTTTTTATTTTTTTTAATTATATTTTTTTTTTCTTTTTTTACTTTTACTATTTTTCAGACTCCCTAGGGTGCTTTAACCTAGGGTGTCTGTACGATCCTACCATATACTGCCATACTACTGTATGGCAGTATATGTGGATTATACTCCTCATACATTACAATTTGCTGATAGCACATTGTAATGCACGGGTTAAGCCGAGGCTACCATAACGACGGATCGCCGCTCCCCGATGACGTCATGGGGAGCGACGATCCTCAGAAAGATGGTGGCGCCCATGTGATCAGTGGGAAAACACCCGCCATTGGTGCTGGCACTGATCACAGGTGTTACCGTTAAGCCTTTGCTGCAATATGCAGCAAAGACTTACCGGCTATGGAGAGGGCTCAGCCCGTGAGCCCTCTCCATGCACCCGCACCTGGCATGTGACGTAATACTATGTCACATGTCGGTAAGGCGTTAAAGACAATCTACCATCAATATCCCTTATGAACCAGGGACACTCACTCATGGATCTACACACTGTGAGTGTAGTAATCCTCTTATATTTGTTATCCATGGCCTCCTCCTTTTAAAAATATGCTAATGAGCTGCCTGAAGGGCTGGCTGGGTCTATGTGGAATTGCCCCTGTATAAGTAAGTGCCCCTGGTTTATTATGCTTAATTTTGATGATATATTTTCTTAAAACTACTTATAGTAATTCAATAAATAATAAGAAATCCTTTCCTAAAATTTGAACATCGCTTTAGAGATTTCTGTAGTCTGAATCTATATGATTTGTATCTAACATCATTCAGAGATGTTTTTTGTCAAAAACACAATCCCACTTGTCTCTGGAGCTGAGGTCTGCACAATAAAATATCAATAACAATAAAGACTGTAGACAGTTCCAAAATAAAGGTTTAAAAGCTTTTTAAAATATATGCCTTTTTGATATATTAAATGCAAAACAATAGCTGTCAGTGTTGGATAGGAGACATTTGCTGTATAATCCATTTCTCAGTTTTGCCAAGAGGTGTAAATTTCATTCCACTCTTGAATAATGTACAAAATAATATATCGGAGAGAGAGACGCAGTTCAATTCCGGCAGTGATGTCTGTGTCCCGTGTAAACCTGTCCAATAATGGGTATTGCAGCTGTGTGTTTCCAAATTTTACAGCACCAGCGTTCTTCCAAACATCTTTATGGCTTCCATATGTTCTCATTACAGCAATAAGATATGAACAGGGGAACAGGGGCTACTGACAAATCTTTCAGCAGTTGCTGAGCTAAGTTAATAGGATAAATATTGCCAGTAATTAGGGAAATGCAGAATTCACAGAGAAATAAAAATATGTCTGTTAAAGGGGAATACTACACATATATAAAGGGGTTTCCCCATCTGTAAACCTTAATTCTTATGGATATCCCAGTAGCAATAAGCAGAAGAGGGCACTGGATGCATGCATGTTATAAATTACCTTGCACCCTGAAAGAATCCTCTGTGTAGTCCCAGGGGTTGGGCTTTGTCTTGGATGCATTTCAGCACATGACTTATCAATCGATTTCAGCATACGCTGCTCACTTACTCTTCAGCTCTCAGCCCCCACATTTGTGCTCCTGTATAGCTTCCCTCTCCCCCACTGACGTCAGCTCGCCACACTGTGAGCTCTGTTCCTGTGAAAGAGCACACATGGTGGGGTCTGAGAGCTGAGGAATGAGCAGCACACACAAGTAACGTGTGTAACCAAAATAGCAAGACATCGACAGTATAATAACAGGACATGGACAACTGCCACAACTTACCAAATAAACTTACATCAGGAACATTTTCAGGAGCTGAACCCTAAGCATTAGCGATAGTTGTGGCCAAATCCTGATGAATGACAGCAACACCACCGGGGGACAGGATTTTTTTCAGAAATTACCTCCAGGGGTTTGCTAGAAAATGTAAACAAGTTGAAAATACATGCCCACTGAGCTTGCCTGGGAGATAATTATCCAGATAAAGAAAATTCCTATGTCTGTAATCACAGTTATATGGTGCTTGGAACCTTGTAGGAAGGTTCTCTATTTCCAAAATCTCCATTTTATGGCCAGGAGTTCTACGTAAGCTCATCATAATCTTGCTCTGAGGAGGAGAACTTCAGGACCCTGGAACAAAACAACTTCAACCTCTGAAGCATCAACCTCTACTATGAAAAGTTTAATCAAATCAGGCAAAATCACGACTGTCGTAAACATAAAGTTCTCCTTGCTTTCCTAGTAAAATGTGTCAATGGCATAGCCAGTTAAGAAAAATATTCAATCAATTTTTAATAATAGTTCTAAAACAGCAAAAATCATTGTACGGCTTTCAGATTAATGGGAAGTTCCCAATTTTTTTGGGAGTGACGAAATAACCTAGGAAGGATATTTTTGCACTCCAAACAGACACTGTATCAGATTTATCTTTGAAACCCAATGGCCACCCATCTGCTGAAACAAGTTGGGGATCAACTAGAGAGGGTATTGTTTTTTTACAGTTAAAAGTACTATTTGCGGCCGTGAATACTGTAATGAAAAATAGTGCAGAAATGTCTGAATTGTCACTATTTCACCATTTTTCCATACAAAAAAAATTTGTATCTGTATAAAAAATGGTCAAATGGTTATACAGGTGATAAAAAGTAAAAATGATACCTTGCATAGGTCCGTAAAACAAAGTATGAATTATTGGCCTCAGAATTTGGCAAAATGGCAAATATTTTTAATGTACAAAAGATTAGAATTTTTTCAAATCTACTAAAACCTATATAAATTTGGCATCTCTGTGTTCATATTGACTCAAAGAATAAAGAGCAAGTTCAGAATGAAAGCTGTGAAAACAGAGCCCAGTAGAAAACACCACAAATGTAATTTTTCATGTCAGTTTCACTGCACTTGGAAATTTTTTTTCCAGCTTTCTAGTACCTGGTATTGAATATTAAATGGCACTAGAGATGAGCGAGCACTAAAATGCTCGGGTACTCGTTATTCGAGACGAACTTTTCCCGATGCTCGAGTGCTCGTCTCGAATAACGAGCCCCATTGAAGTCAATGGGAGACTCGAGCATTTTTCAAGGGGACCAAGGCTCTGCACAGGGAAGCTTGGCCAAACACCTGGGAACCTCAGAAAAGGATGGAAACACCACGGAAATGGACAGGAAACAGCAGGGGCAGCATGCATGGATGCCTCTGAGGCTGCTTAATCGCACCATTATGCCAAAATTATGGGCAACAGCATGGCCATGACAGAGTGACAGAATGAAGCTAGATAGCATCTAAAACATCCAATAATTGACCCTTACACTATAGGGGACGGCATGCAGAGGCAGCGGCAGCAGGCTAGAGAGTGTCATGGCGACATACCCTAAATGGACTCAGGCTTCAAACCAATGGGTGGCAGAGAGGAACCAAAGGAGGTGAGCAAGAAGCGCTCAAATAATATCGGTACATGATAAAAGTTTGCCAGTATATTTTGTGGATTACACAGCAGGGTGGCGACAAAGTTAACATGGAAGCCATGAAAACAACCCAAAATTCTGCCTGACACAGCTCGTTTGATAAGGGGACCATGTATGGAGGCAGTGAACTAGTAGTAGATTAAAGGTGCTGCAGTTAAAACTATGTTAGTTGGATCTTGGCATGGAGCTGGTGCTCCGCTGCCAGGCGAGCTTTCGCCAATCCAAGCCCCTGTCTCTAGGCTACTCCCCAAACAGCACTTCTAAGAACCTTTTGTATAAGATCAAGTGTAGTAGCGTTCTTATAAGTTTGGGATATGGCGGGTGAGGGGAATGTAAACAGATGCGCAAGAAGCGCTGAAATAATATCGGTAAATGATAAAAGTTTGCCAGTATATTTTGGGGATTACACAGCAGGGTGGCGACAAAGTTAACAAGTTTGATGTGGAAGCCATGAAAACAACCCAAAATTCTGCCTGACACAGCTCGTTTGATAAGGGGACCATGTATGGAGGCAGTGAACTAGTAGTAGATTAAAGGTGCTGCAGTTAAAACTATGTTAGTTGGATCTTGGCATGGAGCTGGCGCTCCGCTGCCAGGCGAGCTTTCGCCAATCCAAGCCCCTGTCTCTAGGCTACTCCCCAAACAGCACTTCTAAGAACCTTTTGTATAAGATCAAGTGTAGTAGCGTTCTTATAAGTTTGGGATATGGCGGGTGAGGGGAATGTAAACAGATGCGCAAGAAGCGCTGAAATAATATCGGTAAATGATAAAAGTTTGCCAGTATATTTTGGGGATTACACAGCAGGGTGGCGACAAAGTTAACAAGTTTGATGTGGAAGCCATGAAAACAACCCAAAATTCTGCCTGACACAGCTCGTTTGATAAGGGGACCATGTATGGAGGCAGTGAACTAGTAGTAGATTAAAGGTGCTGCAGTTAAAACTATGTTAGTTGGATCTTGGCATGGAGCTGGCGCTCCGCTGCCAGGCGAGCTTTCGCCAATCCAAGCCCCTGTCTCTAGGCTACTCCCCAAACAGCACTTCTAAGAACCTTTTGTATAAGATCAAGTGTAGTAGCGTTCTTATAAGTTTGGGATATGGCGGGTGAGGGGAATGTAAACAGATGCGCAAGAAGCGCTGAAATAATATCGGTAAATGATAAAAGTTTGCCAGTATATTTTGGGGATTACACAGCAGGGTGGCGACAAAGTTAACAAGTTTGATGTGGAAGCCATGAAAACAACCCAAAATTCTGCCTGACACAGCTCGTTTGATAAGGGGACCATGTATGGAGGCAGTGAACTAGTAGTAGATTAAAGGTGCTGCAGTTAAAACTATGTTAGTTGGATCTTGGCATGGAGCTGGCGCTCCGCTGCCAGGCGAGCTTTCGCCAATCCAAGCCCCTGTCTCTAGGCTACTCCCCAAACAGCACTTCTAAGAACCTTTTGTATAAGATCAAGTGTAGTAGCGTTCTTATAAGTTTGGGATATGGCGGGTGAGGGGAATGTAAACAGATGCGCAAGAAGCGCTGAAATAATATCGGTAAATGATAAAAGTTTGCCAGTATATTTTGGGGATTACACAGCAGGGTGGCGACAAAGTTAACAAGTTTGATGTGGAATGCCCTGTAATAGCTCTTGGGCGGTGTGCCTTTTATCGCCTAGGCTCAGCAGTTTGAGCACTGCCTGCTGTCGCTTAGCGACGGCACTGCTGCTGTGCCTCGAGCTACCGACTGATGGCGCCATGGCCACGGATGGTAATTCAGAGGAGGAGGAGGTGAAGGAGGGGTGGGAGGAGGAGGAGGTATAGTAGGCCTTTGAGACCTGGACCGAGGTAGGCCCCGCAATCCTCGGCGTCGGCAGTATATGACCAGCCCCAGGGTCAGACTCGGTCCCAGCCTGCACCAAGTTAAGTGTAGAAGCGTTCTTATAAATTTTGGATATGGCGGATGAGGGGAATGTAAACAGATGCGCAAGAAGCGCTGAAATAATATCCCTAAATGGTAAAAGTTTGCCAGTATATTTTGTGGATAACACAGCAGGGTGGCGACAAAGTTAACAACTTTGATGTGGAATCCATGAAAACAACCCAAATTTGTGCCTGACACACCTCGTTTGATAAGGGGACGATGTATGGAGGCAGCTATATGGACGACTTTTGGAGGTAGCAATGGAGACAACGTATGGAGGCTGCTATGGAGACAATTTAATTTGGATAGTGCCTGTATGTGGCAGTCCAAAAAAGTTTTCAAACCAGAGGAGCAGGTAGGTGGCCCTCCAGAAAAATGAAATAGATTGAGTGCCTGTATGTGGCA
Source organism: Engystomops pustulosus (assembly GCF_040894005.1). Taxonomy (NCBI): domain Eukaryota; kingdom Metazoa; phylum Chordata; class Amphibia; order Anura; family Leptodactylidae; genus Engystomops; species Engystomops pustulosus. The sequence continues at coordinate 107,413,361 of NC_092417.1, read as the reverse complement.
GTCCAAAAAAGTTTTCAAACCAGAGGAGCAGGTAGGTGGCCCTCCAGAAAAATTGAATAGATTGAGTGCCTGTATGTGGCACTCCCAAAAATTGTTTAAAACAGAGGACCGGGTAGGTGGCCCTCCAGAAAAATTAAATGCATAAAGTACTATAGCTAGAGCCAGTGGGCCCTGTCAAAAAATAGCCAGTTTCCTCTGCTTTAGTGTACAAAGAGGAGGAGAAGGAGGAAAATGAGGAGGAGGAGGAGTGCATAAATTATTCAGGTTGAGCTTCCTTCACCTGGTGGAGATTGGAAATTATGAGAAATCCAGGCTTTATTCATCTTAATAGGCGTCAGCCTGTCAGCGCTGTCAGTCGACAGGCGTGTACGCTTATCGGTGATGATGCCACCAGCTGCACTGAAAACCCGCTCGGACAAGACGCTAGCGGCAGGGCAGGCAAGAACCTCCAAGGCGTACAGCGCCAGTTCGTGCCACATGTCCAGCTTTGAAACCCAGTAGTTGTAGGGAGCTGTGTGATCATTTAGGACGATGGTATGGTCAGCTACGTACTCCCTCACCATCTTTCTGTAAAGATCAGCCCTACTCTGCCGAGACTGGGGACAGGTGACAGTGTCTTGCTGGGGTGACATAAAGCTGGCAAAAGCCTTGTAAAGCGTACCCTTGCCAGTGCTGGACAAGCTTCCTGCTCGCCTACTCTCCCTCGCTACTTGTCCCGCAGAACTACGCACTCTGCCGCTAGCGCTGTCAGAAGGGAAATACTGTTTCAGCTTGTGCACCAGGGCCTGCTGGTATTCATGCATTCTCACACTCCTTTCCTCTCCAGGGATGAGAGTGGAAAGATTTTGCTTGTACCGTGGGTCCAGGAGAGTGAATACCCAGTAATCGGTGCTGGAATAAATTCTTTGAACGCGAGGGTCAGGGGATAGGCAGCCTAGCATGAAATCTGCCATATGCGCCGGAGTCCCAACGCGCAAGAATTCACTCCCCTCACTGGCCTGACTGTCCATTTCCTCCTCCTCCAACTCCTCCAACTCCTCTTCTTCTGCCCATACACGCTGAACAGTGAAGGTCTGAGCAATGCTCCCCTCTTGTGTCTCGCCAACATTCTCCTCCTTTTCCTCCTCATCCTCCTCCACCTCCTCCGATATGCGCTGAGAAACAGACCTGAGGGTGCTTTGGCTATCAACAAGGGAATCTTCTTCCCCCGTCTCTTGTGACGAGCGCAAAGCTTCCGACTTCATGCTGATCAGAGAGTTTTTCAACAGGCCAAGCAGCGGGATGGTGAGGCTGATGATGGCGGCATCGCCACTGACCATCTGTGTTGACTCCTCAAAGTTACTCAGCACCTGACAGATATCAGACATCCACGTCCACTCCTCATTGTAGACTTGAGGAAGCTGACTGACCTGACTACCAGTTCTGGTGGAAGTTGACATCTGGCAGTCTACAATCGCTCTGCGCTGCTGGTAAACTCTGGATAACATGGTTAATGTTGAATTCCACCTCGTGGGCACGTCGCACAACAGTCGGTGAGCGGGCAGTTGGAGGCGGAGCTGCGCTGCCCTGAGAGTGGCAGCATCTGTGCTGGACTTCCTGAAATGCGCACAGATGCGGCGCACCTTCGTGAGCAAATCTGACAGATTGGGGTATGTCTTGAGGAAACGCTGAACTATCAGATTTAACACATGGGCCAGGCATGGCACATGTGTCAGTCTGCCGAGTTGCAGAGCCGCCACCAGGTTACGGCCGTTGTCACACACAACCATGCCTGGCTTCAGGTTCAGCGGTGCCAGCCACAGATCAGTCTGCGCCGTGATGCCCTGTAATAGTTCTTGGGCGGTGTGCCTTTTATCGCCTAGGCTCAGCAGTTTGAGCACCGCCTGCTGTCGCTTAGCGACGGCACTGCTGCTGTGCCTAGAGCTACCGACTGATGGCGCCATGCCCACGGATGGTAGTTCGGAGGAGGAGGTGGAGGAGGGGTGGGAGGAGGAGGAGGCATAGTAGGCCTTTGAGACCTGGACCGAGGTAGGCCCCACAATCCTCGGCGTCGGCAGTATATGACCAGCCCAAGGGTCAGACTCGGTCCCAGCCTCCACCATGTTAACCCAATGTGCCGTCAGCGATATATAGTGGCCCTGCCCGGCAGCACTCGTCCACGTGTCCGTGGTCAGGTGGACCTTGTCAGAAACGGCGTTGGTCAGGGCACGGATGATGTTGTCTGACACGTGCTGGTGCAGGGCTGGGACGGCACATCGGGAAAAGTAGTGGCGGCTGGGGACCGAATACCGAGGGGCGGCCGCCGCCATGAGGTTGCGAAAGGCCTCGGTCTCTACTAGCCTATAGGGCAGCATCTCCAGGCTAAGCAATCTGGAGATGTGGACATTAAGGGCTTGGGCGTGCGGGTGGGTTGCACTGTATTTTCTTTTCCGCTCCAGCAGCTGGGGTATGGAGAGCTGAACGCTGGTGGATGCTGTGGAGGATCGTGGAGGCGACGATGGGGTTTTTGTGCCAGGGTCCTGGGCAGGGGGCTGACTATCAGCTGACACAGGGGAAGGAGCAGTGGTGTGCACGGCCGGAGGTGAACGGGCTTGGTGCCACTGATTCGGGTGTTTAGCATTCATATGCCTGCGCATACTGGTGGTAGTTAAGCTAGTAGTGGTGGAACCCCTGCTGATCCTGGTTTGGCAAAGGTTGCACACCACAGTCCGTCGGTCATCCGGTGTTTCCTTAAAGAACCTCCAGATTTCTGAAAATCTTGCCCTCGCCGCGGGAGCCCTCGCCACGGGAGCTTCACTACGTGACACATTTGGCGCTGATGCACCTGCTCTGGCCCTGCCTCTCCGTCTGGCCCCACCACTGCCTCTTTCAACCTGTTCTGCTATAGGACTCTCCTCCGTCTCAGAAGCACTGTGTTCACCCGGCCTCTCAACCCAGCTTGGGTCTGTCACCTCATCATCCTCCGATCCCTCAGTCTGCTCCCCCCTCGGACTTCCTGCCCTGACAACAACTTCACCACTGTCTGACAACCGTGTCTCCTCATCGTCGGACACCTCTTTACACACTTCTTCCACTACGTCAAGAAGGTCATCATCACCCACAGACTGCGACTGGTGGAAAACCTGGGCATCGGAAAATTGCTCAGCAGCAACCAGACAAGTGGTTTTTGACTGTGGGAAGGGTCCAGAAAACAGTTCCTCAGAGTATGCCGGTTCAAATGCCAAATTTTCCTGGGAGGGGGCAGACTGGGGGGGAGGAGGCTGAGGTGCAGGAGCTGGAGGAGTGCCGATTTCAGTGACATGGGTGGACTGCGTGGAAGACTGACTGGTGGACAAATTGCTCGAAGCATTGTCGGCAATCCACGACATCACCTGTTCGCACTGTTCTGGCCTCAACAGTGCTCTACCACGAGTCCCAGTAACTTGAGACATGATGAACCTAGGGAGTGTAGCTCTGCGGCGTTCCCCTGCTCCCTCATCAGCAGGTGGTGTCTCACCCCACCCAGGACCACGGCCTCTGACCCCTGCAGTAGATGGACGCCCACGTCCCCGCCCTCGTCCTCGTCCTCTACCCCTAGCCCTCGGGTTAAACATTTTGAAAATGAAAGTTATATAACTTTAATTTTTTTTTTACTTTTTTTTGTGTTTTTTGTGTTTTTTAGGTTTTTTTTGTGTTTTTTAGTTTTTAAAACCAAACAATGCTATCCTATTGCTATGGCTATTTTCTAGCCAAGTATGAAAGCACACTGCTATGCCAGATGAGATGACGCTGAGTTATGAAAAAATAAACGTAAAATAAAAAGGAAATGGCAGACTGTGCCTAATTGAAATCCAACCCCTAATAAATTATCCCACTTCGGTCTTTGCGATGGATATGTGCGTCACTAAGCGCTAAACACAGCGGTCGCAAGTCTCACTCCAAATTCCTCACAATTGGCTAGTATATGCACTGCAGCAAGGACAGCCACCAGCAGATCAACCAGAAATAAAATATATATAACGCTATTGTAGGCGTAAGTAAGCCGTTTGGATTCTCCTTTGGCTATTTTCTAACCAAGTATGAAAGCACACTGATGAGATGACGCTGAGTTATGAAAAAATAAACGTAAAATAAAAAGAAACTGCCAGACTGTGCCTAATTGAAATCCAACCCCTAATAAATTATCCCACTTCGGTCTTTGCGATGGATATGTGCGTCACTAAGCGCTAAACACAGCGGTCGCAAGTCTCACTCCAAATTCCTCACAATTGGCTAGTATATGCACTGCAGCAAGGACAGCCACCAGCAGATCAACCAGAAATAAAATATATATAACGCTATTGTAGGCGTAAGTAAGCCGTTTGGATTCTCCTTTGTCTATTTTCTAACCAAGTATGAAAGCACACTGATGAGATGACGCTGAGTTATGAAAAAATAAACGTAAAATAAAAAGAAACTGCCAGACTGTGCCTAATTGAAATCCAACCCCTAATAAATTTTCCCACTTCGGTCTTTGCGATGGATATGTGCGTCACTAAGCGCTAAACACAGCGGTCGCAAGTCTCACTCCAAATTCCTCACAATTGGCTAGTATATGCACTGCAGCAAGGACAGCCACCAGCAGATCAACCAGAAATAAAATATATATAACGCTATTGTAGGCGTAAGTAAGCCGTTTGGATTCTCCTTTGGCTATTTTCTAACCAAGTATGAAAGCACACTGATGAGATGACGCTGAGTAATGAAAAAATAAACGTAAAATAAAAAAAAACTGCCAGACTGTGCCTAATTGAAATATAACCCCTAATAAATTATCCCACTTCGGTCTTTGCGATGGATATGTGCGTCACTAAGCGCTAAACACAGCGGTTGCAAGTCTCACTCCAAATTCCTCACAATTGGCTAGTATATGCACTGCAGCAAGGACAGCCACCAGCAGATCAACCAGAAATAAAATATATATAACGCTATTGTAGGCGTAAGTAAGCCGTTTGGATTCTCCTTTGGCTATTTTCTAGCCAAGTATGAAAGCACACTGATGAGATGACGCTGAGTTATGAAAAAATAAACGTAAAATAAAAAGAAACTGCCAGACTGTGCCTAATTGAAATCCAACCCCTAATAAATTTTCCCACTTCGGTCTTTGCGATGGATATGTGCGTCACTAAGCGCTAAACACAGCGGTCGCAAGTCTCACTCCAAATTCCTCACAATTGGCTAGTATATGCACTGCAGCAAGGACAGCCACCAGCAGATCAACCAGAAATAAAATATATATAACGCTATTGTAGGCGTAAGTAAGCCGTTTGGATTCTCCTTTGGCTATTTTCTAGCCAAGTATGAAAGCACACTGATGAGATGACGCTGAGTTATGAAAAAATAAACGTAAAATAAAAAGAAACTGGCAGACTGTGCCTAATTGAAATCAAACCCCTAATAAATTTTCCCACTTTGGTGTTTGAGGTGGATATGTGTGTCACTAAGAGCTAAACACAACGGTAGCAAGTCCCCCTGCAAATTCCTCACAATATGGTACTAGCTGCACTACTAGTGCCAGCAAGCCCAGCCACAAGCAAACAAACAAAAAAAAAGTATAACGTTATTGTAGCCCTAAGAAGGGCTGTTGGGTTCTTGTTGAATCACTCCTGCCTAACACTATTCTAATAGAACACCCTAACGCTGTCCCTGACCAGCAGCAGCTCTCTCCCTAGCAGCATCCAGACACAGAATGATCCGAGCAGCGCGGGCAGCGGCTAGTCTATCCCAGGGTCACCTGATCTGGCCAGCCAACCACTGCTATCGACGTGTAAGGGTACCACGTCATGCTGGGTGGAGTGCAGAGTCTCCTGGCTTGTGATTGGCTCTGTTTCTGGCCGCCAAAAAGCAAAACGGCGGGAGCTGCCATTTTCTCGAGCGGGCGAAGTATTCGTCCGAGCAACGAGCAGTTTCGAGTACGCTAATGCTCGAACGAGCATCAAGCTCGGACGAGTATGTTCGCTCATCTCTAAATGGCACCAATAAAAGGAGCAATTTGTAACGCAGATAACAAGCAAAAACACAGCTCTAAAAACATACAAATAAAAACATTATCGCTTTTGAATTAACCCCTTATCACCGACACTAGTTTTCAGCCCAATGACCAGACTCGATTTTTTCAAATCTGACATGTCTCACGATAATTGGTTATAAGTTCGGAACGCTTTAAAATATCCAGATGATTTTGAGAATGTTTTATCGGGACACATTGTACTTCATGTTAGTTGTAAAATTTAAGTGATAAGTTTTGCATTTCATTCTGAAAAAAAGTGAAAATTTGGCAAAAATTTGGCAAAATGAAACTGACAGTTTCTTAATAAATTATGAAACGCTCTGCAATGTTTGGTGCCCAATTTCTCCCGAGTGTACTGATAATGGTAAACTGCTGTATGGGTGCACGGTCGAGCCTAGCATCAAAGCAGAGCTATTCACAGCAGATTTGTATTGTCACATTGTACAAGCTATGAATTTTTATATTTTTTTAACATATGAGGGCTTATTATTTAGGGAATAATATACATGTGTATAGATAATTCATTTTGGGGGGTCTTAAGCTTATTCATGAGATTGGGATGGTGTTTGATGAAAGATTGTATATTACAGGAAGTTTTTCGTGTTTTTTTAACGTCGTTCACCGAGCAGGTTGAATATTGATTTAGATTTATTGTACAGATTAATACGGACGCAGTGATACCAAATATGTACATTTTTTTGTGTTTTATATACTTTATTTGCATTATATGTATAACAGGGGAGATAATGGGACTTTTATTTCATTTAATTATTATTATAAAATGATTTAATCTTTTTTTTTTACTTTTTTTACATTTTCCATCCTTTGGCTTGAACAAGCGATCTTCCGAACAAGTGTATTGCAGTGTATAGTGTTAGTAAATGAGCATGCTGGGTATGCTCAGTTACTTACAGCCAGGTCCTTCCAGGAAGGGAGAACCCGGCGAGAAGAAGAGCCGGAAGCCTCGGGTCACTCACCGGACCCGGGGGCAGTGGCAGGAGGGATTGGATCCCCTGGTAAGCACACACGGGGTTGGGGGGGGGGTGGTTGAGTCCGATCCACGTGGGACACGCTTACATGCCGTGTTTTGTAAGGGGTTATGTACAATCACCAAAGGAGTTTTTTAATTAGACCACATTGTGACTGAGTTTAAATCAAATATAACAAAGAAAATTGTCCTATTGGGACACGTGAACCCATTGGTCACTAAAATGTAACTTTTAATAGTATTTGTTAAAAGATGGATAAGGCTTCATCCAATATTATGTTTTAAAATTTTACAGAGTGTAAGGGCAGCAATTTACATTATAAATGGGTGATCAAATTTATCAGGCAGCATACATCAACTACGACCAGTTAAGGGGAACTGGTAGTGTGCACAAACACCAAACATGGGGTTTCAAAACTGTAACTTTGCTTTACACTGTGGAAGGTCTGTATTTCTTTATTAGATTCAGTTCACACTGGGTTATTACACCCACTTCTGTGTTGTACTGCCCCTGGGATTACAGGTCTAATCTTCCAGGGTTACTAATTTAACCCCTTCCCGACATTTGACGTAATAGTACTGCATGGCGGGAGGTGCGTTCCCGCAAAATGAAGTACTATTACGTCAAGCTTCTGGCGCCGGCTCCTGAAAGGACCCGGCTGTAAGACACTGGGCATGCGCAGCATGCTCAGTGTCTTACATTACACAGTGCAATACATCTGTATTGCACTGTGTAACCTGTAAAAGAGCTTGAACAAGTGATCAGAAGATCACTTGTTCAAGCTAAGATGTCAGTAACTGTAAAAAAAGTAAAAAAAAAAAAGAAAAAAAGCTTTTTTTTAAATAAAAATAAATAATAAAAGAAAGTGAAAGTCCCCCCAAACACCACATTTCCCTGTACACAAGTAATAAAGTATAAAAAACACTAAATCACAAAAAAAACCCCACTTATTTGGTATCGCTGCGTCCGTAAAAATCTGTACAATAAATACTAATCATAATTGGACCCGCTCGGTGAACGTGGTAAACAAAAAACCCCCAAAATTGCCAAAAATTAAAACTTTTTATCAAATTGCTTTACAAAAAATGTTCTAAAATGTGATCCGAAAAAGTTACAATCACCAAAATGATACCAATGAAAAGAACATCTTGTCATACAAAAAATAAGCTTACAAACAGCTCCGTCAATCAAAAAATACTATAGCAATGCCGCTATAAGAATGGCAATACTAAAACAAATGCAATTTTTTCTATTCTAGTTTTTCTTCAATAAAATTGGACAAATATAAAATAAACTATATAAATTAGGTATCACCGTAATCGTAGTGATCCGTAGAATAAAGATAATATATTATTGTTATGCTACAGTGAACACCCCCCCCCCATCTCATCTTGCAAAAAATAAGCCCTTATTTGTCTAAATTGCTTAAAAAATAAAAATTGTATAGCCTATTCCCAACACGCGTTGTTATAGAACAGTGGGGCGGGTAGTGACTTGCCAACACGGTTCAGACACAGTGATCGGAGCAAGATGGCGGCTGTTCCTGACGGCCATCCATCCTGCCCCATGAAACAGAAGGGTTACGTCCCACCCACATGATTGCTGCTATTGGCTCATCAATTCAGACCAGCCAATAGCGGCGAATTTACTTATGACGTCAGTAATACCGATCACCATGTCTGTAGACACGGTGATCGGGGCAGGGTGGCGGCTGTTCCTGACAGCCACCAATTGTGCCTTGCGGTGCAGAGGGGTTTTGTTTCCCCCCTCTGTCCATGTTTGCGGCTCGATTTGGTCCAGCCAAAAGCAGCAGTATTCGTCACAATGGGCATCGCTAGGGTGAATAAGAGCAACACTTGGCGATAATTTCCTTACGAAAAACGAAGATTTGCTACAAAAGCGCTGGCCGTGCACATTGTACAGATTACGCTGTACAACTCTTACGTGCTGTTCCAATGTGCAGGTCCTGCCGTATCATTTCTCTCTGTTTTCAAGAGGAAAATATTAGGAAACTAATATTGGGACAAAAAGGACGGGGCCCCAGTACCTCTGGTTTAGATGTTCCTGTGTTTTGCCAGGACAGCATTTTCCCGGTGAATTCTGCTGCTTCTAATGGTAGGACTCCATAAAGAGTCTGTTCCAAAAGAGAAGTTAGGATGGACACTACATACTACTAAGAGACCTGCGACTACTCCAGAGTGACAAAAGTTTAGTTGGTCCCCTGGTATATTCTACCTCCTTATACGCAACACATTCACAATTCACTCCCAACCTGTTGTGAATTCATTTCAGTAAAATGAATAATTTTAACAACTGTTAGGTCACGTTGCTCCCTATACCCCTCGATTATTTCATAACGGCCGCCACATAATGGGCACTGAACTATCCAGAAATAATTGAAATTTCCATCTTGGACTCCATTGCACATCATATTTGGAAACCACCTATATGTTCAAAATGCTCATTTCACCACGTGTATTACACTACACCACATATTACACCTTGCTAAATTCCCCAAGGTGTACATTCAACAATTAGGGTCACTTTTCGGGTTTTCCTCTGTTTTGGTACCACTACGGCTCTCCAAATGTATCCTGACACATGTGAAGGATTTCTGTCAAATTTGGCCTCTAAAAGACAAACATCCCTCTTTTCCTCTACTGAGCCCATAAAGTATTTTATATGCACATGTGGGGTACTTATACACTCGGGAGAAATAGTTTTACACCTTTTTTGGGGTTATTTAATATATTATCCCTTGTGGCTTACAAAAATTAGGGGTAAAGTGACATTTATAGGAAAATTTTCACCTTTTTAATGTTTAGGGCCTAATTGGATCATTTACCTGTAAGGACAAATACATATATAACACATTGCAAAATTCTCTAAGGGGTGTGCATTCAAAAATTAGGGACAATTTTCGGATTCTTATCCGTTTTATACCACTACGGTTCTCCAAATGCATGTCAAACATTTCTGTCAAATTTGGCTTCTAAAAGGCAAACATCCCCCTTTCCTTTTACTGTGCGCCCATACAACATTTTATATACACATGTGGGGTACTTCTACACTCGAGAGAAATAGGTTTACACATTTTGGGGGGTTATTACATTTTTTTATCCCTTGTGGCTATAAAAAATTAGGGGTAAAATGACCTTTATAGGAAAATTTTTACCTTTTTCCTGTTTAAGTCCTAATGAAATCAAACACCTTTACAGACAAATACACATATTACACCATGCTAAATTCTCTAAGGGGTGTGCTTTCCAAAATGGTGACACTTGTTGGGGTTCCTTTCTGTCTTGGTACCACTACTCTCTAAATGCATCCTGACACATGTAAAGGATGTCTGTCAAATTTGGCTTCTAAAAGGCCAACGCCCCTCTTTCCCTTCTGAGCTTCACTGCGTACCCATACAACATTTCATTTGCATGTGTGGGGCAATTTTATACTAGGGAGAAATGCTAGTACACATTTTTTGGGGTTGTTTCATCTTTAATGCCTTATGGGATACAAAAATTAGCCGTAAAAGTGACTTTTATGGGAAAATGTTCATCTTTTTCCTTTTAGGGACCTAATTGAAGCAAACACCTGTCGGGGAAAATGCACATATTACACCTTGCTAAATCCTCCAAAGGGTGCACTTTCCAAAATGGTGACACTTGTTGGGGTTCTCCTCTGTTTTGGTACCACTAGGGCTTTCCAAATGCATCCTGACACATGTAAAGGATGTCTGTCAAATTTGGCTTCTAAAAGGCCAAAGTCCCTCTTTCCCTTCTGAGCTTCACTGCGTACCCATACAACACTTTATATGCAAAAGTGGTGCAGTTCTGTGCTTAGGAGAAATAGTTTTACACATTTATGGGGGTTGTTTCATCTTTTATCCCTTGTGGCTTACAAAAATTTGGGGTAAAAGTGACTTTTTTTGAGAAAATTTTCACCTTTTTTCCCTTTTGGGGCCTAATTGAATCAAACACCTGTTGGGGCAAATACACAAATTACACCTTGCTAAACTCTCCAAGGGGTGTGCTTTCCAAAATGATGTCTCATGTTGGGGCTTTCCTCTGTTTTGGTACCATTATGGCTCTCCAAATGCATCCTGTCACATGAAAACTTTTTCAGCCATATTTGCCCTACAAAAACGAAACAACGCTCTTTCCATTCCAAGTGCCCCCCGTGCCCGTACAGCAGGGTACAGTGACAAAATAGGTATTGGCATACTCAAGAGGAATTGCCCTAAACATGGTAAAATGCATTTTTCTTTTTAACCCATTGTGAAGGTGCAAATTTTAGTGTTCAATGAATCTATAGTAAGATAAAATTACATTTCTCTAATTTTACTTTCATTTATCTTTCACCCTCATGAAACGCTCATAGGGTGAACAAAATTCCCAAAGGTTGTTTTGAATATTTTGAGGGGAGTAGTTTCTAAAATGGTGTCATTTGTGGGGGTTTCCTGTCATGTGGGCCTTATAAAGTCACTTCTAACTAAATTGACCCTCCAAAAGTAGGTTTTGATGATTTTCGTGAAAATCTGAAAAATTGCACCTAAAGTTATAAGACTCCTAACATCCTAAAAAAAGGAAAAGATTTTTGAAAAATGATGCCAAGTTAAAGTAGACATATGGAAAATGTTAGTTATCAAGTTATTTTAGTGATATGACCAACTTTCCAAAAAATTTTGAATTTGGAAAACATAGTTTTTTTCAAAATTTTTGCCAAATTTCCATTTATTTCATAAATAAATACTAAACATATTGATTAAATTTCTCAACCAACATGAAGTACAATGTGTCACGAAAAAAAAATCTCAAAATCAACTGGATATGTTAAAGCGTTCCAAAGTTATAACCACTTAAATAGACACATGTCAGATTTTAAAAAATGGGCCGTGTCAGGAAGGTGGAAAGTGGCTTCAGCGTTAAGGTGTTAAAGACCCCCCAGTGCTAGTAGTTGATGTATGCTGTCTGATAAATTTGATCACCCAGTTATAATGTAAATTGCTGCCCTTGCACTCTGTAAAATTTTAAAACATAATATTGGATGAAGCCTTATTCATATTTTAACAAATACTATTAAAAGTTACATTTTAGTGACCAATGGGTTCACGTGTCCCAATAGGACAATTTTCTTTGTTATGGTGTAAGGGGTTAAACATCCAGGATGTTTTCCCGATCCTGGGTGTTAGTGCTGGGTCTGGGCTGTGATATCACTTCTTCTGACGCTCCGCCGTCATTAAGGGGTTAAGGGGTTTAAAAAACAGAAATGCAAATATGAAAAAGGTCCTGTAAGGGTTAAAGCGGTCGTCAGCAAATAAATGTTATTGTTTGTAAGAAAAGTTATCCAATTTTCCAAATACTTTATGCATCAATTCCTCACCGATTATTAGATCTCTCTGAGAGCTTCAAAGTTTTGCCTGGAAACTTTTTAGTATATAAACAATAACTTATTTTCTGAAACTGGAAAACTCCTTTAAGCAGGCTTTTTTAAACATACTGTAGCAGTGCAGTCAGTGTCGTTGCAGGGCCAAGAACAAGGCAGAAGGGTCCAGCTAACTGCAAGCCATGTGTTCCTTCAACCTCAGATAGCAAGTCAGAATTTAGCCTAAAAAATTGTTAATTGCTTGATCTGACATTTACATATTAATAATAATAATTTGTTTATTTATGTAGCGCACACAGATTACGCAGTGCTACGCAGAGCTTGCCAAATCAGTCCCTGTTCCCAATGAGGCTCACAATCTAATCAACCTATCAGAATGTTTTGGAGTGCGGGAGGAAACCCACACAAACACGGAGAGAACATACAAACTCTTTCCAGATGTTGACCCTCAGGACTTGTACCCAGGTCTCCAGCGCTGCAAGGCTGTAATGCTAACCACTGATCTACTGGGCTGCCCCTTAGTTCCCACAAAGCACTTTACCCCTTTACCGAACTAGGACGTAATAGCAGTCACATGCAGCTGTGGGTCCATGGGGAGAGCTCAAGGGCTGAGCCCTCTCCATAGCCGGTAAGTCTTTGCTGCATCGTGTGACAGAGACTTACCAGTAACACCTGCAATCGGTGATAGCGCCAATCACGGGTTATTGCCGCCAGTGGCTTCAAAAAGATGGCGTCATCAGGGAGCGGCGCTCGGTTGTCATGACAGCCTTGGGTACAATAACATACTGGTGTGTGCCCCCTCAGGTAGGATCCGCTCTTCTTTAAGTTTCTTATGCCCCTATTTATTTAACCCCTAAAGGACGCAGCCATTTTGTAGATTAAGGCTCAGTCCCATTTTTTGGATTTTGACTTGCGTCGCTTTATATGGTTATAACTTTTGAACACTGTTACTTATCAAAGTGATTCCCCACATTTTAATGGTAAATGTTGGCTGATAAGTTTTGCGTTTATTTACCAAAAAAAAAATGAATGAATTTTTTGAAAAATTTGCGAAATTCAAAATCACCGCGTTTTCAGGCCGATAGATTTATCACCAATAAGTTGCTGAATAACATTTCCCATTTGTCTACTTTACATTTTTATAATTTATGAAATGTCTGGATAATTTATTTTGACGTCACAAGGCTTACAAATCCAATATCGATTTTCCGTATTTTCAGAATTGACCATTTTGGGGATAAATACCGATTTGAATGAAATTTTACATATTTAGCATCAAAACCCCCCATATAACCAACTCATTTTCAAATCTGCACCCCTCAAACTATCAGAAACAGATTTTAGGAAGATCGTTCACCCCTTGAGATCTTCATTGTAACTGAATCAAAATGGATGTGAAATTTAGAATGGTCAAATTGTGCCGGTTATATGTTCATTTAGCCCTAAAATTTACACATTTCCAAAAGATCAAAAGAGAAAACCCACCATAAAATTTGTTCTGCAATTTCTCCCAAGTACAGAAACCCCCCACATGTGGACGTCACTTGTTTTATGGGCGCGTGGCGAGGTGTAGAAGGGAAAAAGCATCCTGCAGATGCCAGGATTTTAGTTTTCTCATTACCTTCTTTTGTAGGCTATAAATTTTTTCGCTTTTTCGTAATTGGGGCCATGTGATGGCATTTTTTTTGTGGGATGAGATGCTTCTTCCGGTGTTGTCATTTTTGGGTTGGTATCACCTATTGTTGAAAATTTAGGAACTCGTTTTTGAGGGCAGGAGTAGAAAAGCATCATTTCCACCACGTCCCCCATGACAGCCACCTGGAGTGTGGTCCTCGACCAAGCCACGCAGGTCGGGTCCATGGGCGGCTCCGGCCCTCCCTGGACATCCCCGTCCGGCCTGGAAAAACACTGCTCGTCCCGCTGGCATCTGGCGCCTAAGGGAGAGCGATGGCGCACCGTGCGTCTTAAATCATTCCCGGTGTGTCGCGCGGAGGCAGATGACGACTTCCGGCGCGTACCGGAAGTGAAGCTCCGATGCCGGGTCTCAGAGCATGAACGCCAGCTGCAGCCTTCTACAGGGGGATGGGCTCCCCTAGAAGGTATTTCAGCTTATTTTATTGCGGGTACACGTTGATCTGAGGTCTAAGTTCAAAGTTTGTTCTGGACACTCGTGCAGCCGTGTGTTTTTGTCTCCCTGCCGTCACAGCCATGTCTGAAGAGGCAGATGCAGGCTCTCTCCACCCGCTGGTACCTGTAAGTGCGCTGGAGGAGTCCTCCACATGGTATATATGTATATATATATGTGTTTATTACGGTCTCCTGCAATGAATTTCTCCTCCTTCCCTTCCAGGAGGAATCTGGTGGAAGGGTAAAGGCAAGGAGGAGAAGCAGGAGAAAGGGGGCAAGGTGCCAAGAGCCAAATAAAAATCATCTGATGTTCAGAGTTACAGAAGATGTAATATGTGCCTTAGCAAGTTACCTGATACGCATAAAAAGCCGATATGTAAATCTTGCATAGATAAATTATTGAGAGACGAAAAAACCTCCTTTATGGATGAGATTAAGGAGTTTATTGAAGAGCAGTTCGTGTCCCTTGCTACAACATCTCAGGTTCTTCAGGGTCCCTCCTTTAAAAGAGTGGATCTAGATTTAGCCACTCCTGCATCAGATTCAGATTTCCCAGAATCTCTGTCCTTTTCCTATAAAGATTCATAAATAACGCATTCTGATTTACAAGACTCAGAAGCCAGGTACTTGTTCCCTATTGAGGAAATGGAAAAGACTGCTCAAAGCAGTAAGGGATACGCTAAATCCAAAGACATAATCCCTCCTAGATCAGTCGAAGAGGACCTCTTTGGAGGACTGAGAAACAAAAAACTAAGAGTCTTTCCTGTCAATGATGCCTTGAAAGATCTGATTACGGCAGAATGGCAGGAACCTGAAAAGAAGATAACGGTCTCCAAAAATTTCAGGAAGCGACTTCTGTTCGAGCCTAACGATTCGAAAGTTTGGGACGCTTGTCCTAAGGTGGACGTACAAGTCTCCAAGGTGTCTAAAAAGATGGATTTACCGTTTGAAGATGCAGGCCAGCTTCAGGATCCTATGGATCGGAAATCTGAAGCACTACTCAAGAAAGCATGGGATACATCTATGCTGAGCCTTAAGACTAAGCTGACAGCTACCTCTTTAGTCACCACACTATTCTTTTGGCTGAAGGAGCTGGAAAATCATGTTTAGGTTCATACTCCTAGAGAAATTATCCTAGAAAATATTCCTCTCCTTAGAATGGTGGCAGCCTTTCTAGCTAATGCCTCTGAAGAGTCCATCAGATTTTCAGCTAAAGAAGGGGCCCTATCCAACGCATCTAGGAGAGTGCTTTGGCTAAAGCAATGGGGAGGAGACATCCGTTCCAAAACAAAATTGTGTGGAGTCCCCTTTTTCAGTGAGTTCATCTTCGGCCCGGACCTCAATGCCATTCTCGAGAAAGCCACCAACAAGAAGATGGGATTTCCGGAAAATCGACCTGACACCAAAAATATTTTTTTTTCGTGGCTCCAAGGACCAAAGGGAGAGCTACAGAGGAAAGGGCAAACAAGGCTGCTGGAGCTATCCCAAGGGAGGCAGAGGTCGTGGCTTCTTGTTCTCCACAAATAGTGACCCATCCAAAAAGTAAGAAGCAGTGACGCCAGGGTTGGCGTCTCTTCTCTTCTGCAGGACAAGAAGGACAATATCAGACACCTCATACTATCATTCAGGAAGAAGCCAAGTGTCTCAATCCGGACAGCTATGAAGCTCTTAGGACAGATGACAGCCAGTAACCCAGCGGTATCATGGTGCCAAAACCATTCCAGGTCACTCCAGAGCTGGATCATTTCATCCTGGGACAGGTCACCAAGAGGTTTAGAGAAAAAAGTCCAGACCTCGCTGAGTGTGAAACGAGATCTTTTGTGGTGGCTAAGTGCAAAAAACCTAGGAAGGGGCATCTCATGGATCCAACAGCCCTTGATTACCATCCAGACGGATGCAAGCAAGTCAGGTTGGGGCGCTTGTTTCCGGGATCAGCTGGTACAGGGTCAATGGACTCAAGAAATCAGTGCCAGATCCTCCAACTTCAGAGAGTTACGTGCAGTTTGGGAGACATTGAGATCCAACAAGTCTCACCTAAGGAATTCACACCTCCTAATACTATCTGACAACATCACCACTGTATCATATCTGAGGAGACAAGGAGGAACCAGGTCTCCAGATTTACTGGCCCTATCGCAAAAGATCTTCAGATGGGCGGAAGACAATTGCCTATCTCTTTCTGCGACTCATCTTCGTGGAAGAGAAAATCTAACAGCCGACTTCCCGACTTCCTGAGCAGAAAAACACTCTCACCAAACGAATGGTGCCTAAAGCAGGAGATTTACGACCAACGGATCACCCTATGGGGGCAGCCACTCATAGATTAGTTTGCCTCAAGAGAGAACACAAAGTGCAACCATTTTTATTCTCTAGATGCAAGAGAACCATTCTCGATTCTGGACGCATTCAGCCATACTTGGGACCAGCCACTAGCATATGCCTTTCCCTCAATTCCCCTGATTTCAAAGGTGCTACGCAAGATCTACTTGGACAGGGCCAGGGTAATACTAATCTGCCTGAATTGGAGGAAGAAGAGTTGGTACCCTCTCCTGAGATCCATGGCTCTTCAGGAACCCATCCTACTTCCTCTGGAGAATGACCTTCTATTTCAGGGCCCAGTCCTTCATCCAAGACCGAGCTATCGACATGGATCCTGAAAGGGAACTCCTGTTAAGGAAAGGTCTTTCCTCAAAGGTGGTGAACACTGTACAGGTGAGACACCACACATCAGTGACATTTGCCATATATCATAAAATATGGAAAAAATTTGTATCCTTTTGTGGATAACCCTAATGTCTTTCAGGTGTTGGAGTTCCTGCAAGCTGGATTAGAAAAGGGTCTATCCACAAGCACATTAAAAGTTCAGGTGTCTGCCCTGGGTGTCTTTCATGACTGCTGCCTTATGGACAATAGGTGGGTAAAAAGATTCATAACCGCCTCTTCTAGAATCCGTCCTCGGGTCCTTACTAATATCCCTACCTGGGATCTTACTTTGGTTCTCAATGCCTTAACTAAAGGTCCATTCGAACCAATAGAAAGTTCTGACATTAGAAACCTGACTTTAAAAACAGTTTTTCTGATAGCTATAACCTCAGCCCAAAGACTAGGAAAACTTCAAGCCATCTCTATACAAGAGCCTTACTTAAAAATTTTAGATGACAGAATTGTTATAACTCTTGACTCTGCTTTTCTTCCTAAGGTGGTCTCGGATTTCCACAGAAATCAGGAAATTATCCTGCCGTCATTTAATCCGACATCCTCCAAGGAGGCTGAATGGCATACGCTTGATGTAAGGCGCATTGTGTTAAAAAACCTTCAATCCACAGAGGAATGGCAAGTAGATAATAACCTCTTAATTCAATTCCAAAGGCCCAATAAGAGAAAAAAGGCATCTAATGTCACTATCGCTAGATGGCTCAAGATGGCAATTTCAAAGTGTTACAGTCTACAAAACAAGCCAGTACCATCGAACATAAGGGCTCACTCTACAAGAGCCATGTCTACTTCGTGGGCAGAAAGAAGGAGAGCTACGTTAGACCAAATCTGCAGGGCAGCAACTTGGGCTTCCCAAAATACATTCCTAAAACACTACAGATTGGACATTCCAAAGAATAAAGATCTGGCCTTCGGAAGGAAGGTGCTACAATTGGTTATCCCACCCTAACTTATCATCTTATTTGATAAGTCTCCAGGTGGCCGTCATGGGGGACGTGCTAGAAATTCAGATTTAGAACCTACCGGTAAATCAGTTTCCACTGGTCCGCCTTGACGCCCCATTTATTCCCTCCCTAATATTGATTGTTTTGTTGTATTCTTGTGTGTGACTTAACATACTAAATAAATACAGTTGCATCCATTCCAGGTGTGGTTATTTGGTAGACACTGGTGGGAGGATGCTGGGAGGGGACTTTTAACCTCTCTCCTTCCTGTTCCCACAGAGGTCAAAGGGCATCCTCCAGGTGGCCGTCATGGTGGACTAGTGGAAACTGATTTACCGGTAGGTTCTAAATCTGAATTTCTGTACTGGATTTTTGACTTTTTTTTTTTTGTGTTCACCGTTTAGCCTAATAAACATGTTATTTTTATTCTCTGGGTTGATACGATTACGGGGATACCAGACTTGAATATATTTTTTTACTTTTTACTAAATTTGTCAAATAAAACCGTAATGTGGGAAAAATCTATCATTTTTGCATTGCTGTCTTACAAGTGGCATAACATTTTTACTTTTTTGGCTACAGAGCTAGTTGATAGCTTGTTTTTTGCGGGACATGTTGTACTTTGCACCAGTATCATTCTGGAGTACATATTTTTTTTGATCACTTTTTATTGTATTTTTCTGTAAGATTGAATAGGTAAAAATGATCATTTTTGGTGGGTTTTTAACAGTTTTTTTTTAACTGCGTTCATCGTACGGGTTCAATAATGATTTACTTTTCTTCTACGGGTTGTTATGAATGGGGTGATACTATATATGTGCGGGTTTTGTTATGATTTAGACTTTTTTGGGTTACATGACTCTTTATATATTATGGGGCCTATGGGCATTTTTATTGATTTATTAATTTATTTTTTTTGAATAACATTTTTTTTTTACTTTTTCACTTTTCCCACCATGGGACATGAACAAGCAATAATCTGATTGCTTGTTCATGATAACACTCAGCAATACTCATGTATTGCAGGGTATTAGCAGTGTCAGCCTATGCACTTGCATAGGCTGGCACTGTGCCAGTAAAGTGTCGTGATAGATGCCATCTTACCGGCAGCTCTTGCAGACAAGACTGTTCGTGGGGGAAAGACCCCCAGAGGCATGTTAGATGCCGCGGTCGCGCTGACCGCGGCATTTAATGTTACAGCCGGCATCCCGTGTTTGCTGATGCTCCAGTCCAGAGCCAAGCTGGCATCATCTCAGCGGCGGGGGTTAATTATGCAAATTACCATGAGGATTTCCAGGCTCCATCAACACCAATGGAGCCGGGAAGGGGTTAATTATGCAAATTACCATGAGGAGTTCCAGGCTCCATTAACACCAATGGAGCCCTGAGCCCCTCAGACTCATTTGCACAAGACTTTTTTGTAAAAACCAAGGCATAAGAAGCTTACAAAGAGCAGATTCTGCAAGAGGGAGCACACACCTGCATGTAAGTGTGTTTGGTTTACAATCCTTAATTCCGGCGCTAGATATCCTTTAAGTAAGGCTAGTTTCTAGAGATGAGCGAACATGCTCGTCCGAGCTTGATGCTCGGTCGAGCATTAGGGTACTCGAAACTGCTCGTTGCTCGGACGAATACTTTGCCCGCTCGAGAAAATGGCAGCTCCCGCCGTTTTGCTTTTTGGCGGCCAGAAACAGAGCCAATCACAAGCCAGGAGACTCTGCACTCCACCCAGCATGACGTGGTACCCTTACACGTCGATAGCAGTGGTTGGCTGGCCAGATCAGGTGACCCTGGGATAGACTAGCCGCTGGCCGCGCTGCTCGGATCATTCTGTCTCTGGATGCCGCTAGGGAGAGAGCTGCTGCTGGTCAGGGAAAGCGTTAGGGTGTTCTATTAGCTTACTGTTAGGCAGGAGTGATTCTCAAAGAACCCAACAGCCCTTCTTAAGGCTACAATAACGTTCTACTTTTTTTATTTTAATTTGCATCTTTTACCATTTTGTGAGGAATTAGCAGGGGGACTTGCTACCGTTGTGTTTAGCTCTTAGTGGCACACATATCCATAGCAAAGACCGAAGTGGGAAAATTCAGTAGGGGTTGGATTTCTATTAGGCAATAACTCAGTGTCATCTCATCTGGCATAGTAGTGTGCTTCCTTTGATACTTGGCTAGAAAATAGCCATAGGAGAATACAAACAGCTTCTTGAAGCCTACAGTAGCGTTCTATATATTTGATTTCTGGTTGATCTGCTGGTGGCTTTAGTTTCTGCAGTGCATGTACTTGCCAATTCTGAGCAATTTGTAGTGAGACTTGCGACCGCTGTGTTCTGCGCTTAGTGGCGCACATATCCATAGCAAAGGCTGAAGTGGGAAAATTCAGTAGGGGTTGGATTTCTATTAGGCACTAACTCAGTGTCATCTCATCTGGCATAGTAGTGTGCTTCCTTTGATACTTGGCTAGAAAATAGCCATAGGAGAATACAAACAGCTTCTTGAAGCCTACAGTAGCGTTCTATATATTTGATTTCTGGTTGATCTGCTGGTGGCTTTAGTTTCTGCAGTGCATGTACTTGCCAATTCTGAGCAATTTGTAGTGAGACTTGCGACCGCTGTGTTCTGCGCTTAGTGGCGCACATATCCATAGCAAAGGCTGAAGTGGGAAAATTCAGTAGGGGTTGGATTTCTATTAGGCACTAACTCAGTGTCATCTCATCTGGCATAGTAGTGTGCTTCCTTTGATACTTGGCTAGAAAATAGCCATAGGAGAATACAAATAGCTTCTTGAAGCCTACAGTAGCGTTCTATATATTTGATTTCTGGTTGATCTGCTGGTGGCTGTAGTTTCTGCAGTGCATGTACTTGCCAATTCTGAGCAATTTGTAGTGAGACTTGCGACCGCTGTGTTCTGCGCTTAGTGGCGCACATATCCATAGCAAAGGCTGAAGTGGGAAAATTCAGTAGGGGTTGGATTTCTATTAGGCACTAACTCAGTGTCATCTCATCTGGCATAGTAGTGTGCTTCCTTTGATACTTGGCTAGAAAATAGCCATAGGAGAATACAAATAGCTTCTTGAAGCCTACAGTAGCGTTCTATATATTTGATTTCTGGTTGATCTGCTGGTGGCTGTAGTTTCTGCAGTGCATGTACTTGCCAATTCTGAGCAATTTGTAGTGAGACTTGCGACCGCTGTGTTCTGCGCTTAGTGGCGCACATATCCATAGCAAAGGCTGAAGTGGCAAAATTCAGTAGGGGTTGGATTTCTATTAGGCAATAACTCAGTGTCATCTCATCTGGCATAGTAGTGTGCTTCCTTTGATACTTGGCTAGAAAATAGCCATAGCAATAGGATAGGATTGTTTGGTTCTAAAAACTCAAAAAAAAACAAAAAACACAAAAAAAAACAAAAAACACAAAAAAACACAAAAAAAAAAAAAAAAAAGTAAAAAAAAAAAAAAAAGTTATAACTCTCATTTTAAAAATGTTTAACCCCAGGGCTAGGGGTAGAGGACGAGGGCGGGGACGTGGGCGTCCAACTACTGCAGGGGTCAGAGGCCGTGGTCCTGGGCGGGGTGAGACACCACCTGCTGATGAGGGAGCAGGGGAACGCCGCAGAGCTACACTCCCTAGGTTCATGTCTGAAGTTACTGGGACTCGTGGTAGAGCACTGTTGAGGCCAGAACAGTGCGAACAGGTGATGTCGTGGATTGCTGACAATGCTTCGAGCAATTTGTCCACCACCAGTCAGTCTTCCACGCAGTCCACCCATGTCACCGAAATCCCCACTCCTCCAGCTCCTGCACCTCAGCCTCCTCCCCCCCAGTCTGCCCCCTCCCAGGAAAATTTGCCATTTGAACCGGCATACTCTGAGGAACTGTTTTCTGGACCCTTCCCACAGTCACAAACCACTTGTCCGGTTGCTGCTGAGCAATTTTCCGATGCCCAGGTTTTCCACCAGTCACAGTCTGTGGGTGATGATGACCTTCTTGACGTAGTGGAAGTGTGTAAAGAGGTGTCCGACGATGAGGAGACACGGTTGTCAGACAGTGGGGAAGTTGTTGTCAGGGCAGGAAGTCCGAGGGGGGAGCAGACTGAGGGATCGGAGGATGATGAGGTGACAGACCCAAGCTGGGTTGAGAGGCCGGGTGAACACAGTGCTTCTGAGACGGAGGCGAGTCCTCGACCTGAACAGGTTGGAAGAGGCAGTGGTGGGGCCAGACGGAGAGGCAGGGCCAGAGCTGGTGCATCAGCGCCACTGTCAACTAGTGAAGCTCCCGTGGTGAGGGCTCTTGCGGCGAGGGCTAGATCTTCAGAAGTGTGGAGGTTCTTTAAGGAAACACCGGATGACCGACGGACTGTGGTGTGCAACATTTGCCAAACCAGGCTCAGCAGGGGTTCCACCACTACTAGCTTAACTACCACCAGTATGCGCAGGCATATGA
Organism: Engystomops pustulosus; assembly: GCF_040894005.1. Lineage (NCBI taxonomy): Eukaryota > Metazoa > Chordata > Amphibia > Anura > Leptodactylidae > Engystomops > Engystomops pustulosus. The sequence goes on along the minus strand of NC_092417.1, from coordinate 107,390,737 downwards.
ATGCTAAGCACCCCACTCAGTGGCAACAAGCCCGTTCACCTCCGGCCGTGCACACCACTGCTCCTTCCCCTGTGTCAGCTGCTAGTCAGCCCCCTGCCCAGGACCCTGCCACAAAAACCCCATCGTCGCCTCCACGATCCTCCACAGCATCCACCAGCGTTCAGCTCTCCATACCCCAGACGCTGGAGCGGAAACGCAAATATAGTGCAACCCACCCGCACGCCCAAGCCCTTAATGTGCACATCTCCAGATTGCTTAGCCTGGAGATGCTGCCCTATAGGCTAGTAGAGACCGAGGCCTTTCGCAACCTCATGGCGGCGGCCGCCCCTCGGTATTCGGTCCCCAGCCGCCACTACTTTTCCCGATGTGCCGTCCCAGCCCTGCACCAGCACGTGTCAGACAACATCATCCGTGCCCTGACCAACGCCGTTTCTGACAAGGTCCACCTGACCACGGACACGTGGACGAGTGCTGCCGGGCAGGGCCACTATATATCGCTGACGGCACATTGGGTTAACTTGGTGGAGGCTGGGACCGAGACTGACCCTGGGGCTGCTCATATACTGCCGACGCCGAGGATTGCGGGGCCTACCTCGGTCCAGGTGTTTCAGGCCTACTATGCCTCCTCCTCCTCCCACCCCTCCTCCACCTCCTCCTCCGAACTACCATCCGTGGGCACGGCGCCATCAGTCGGTAGCTCTAGGCACAGCAGCAGTGCCGTCGCTAAGCGACAGCAGGCGGTGCTCAAACTGCTGAGCCTAGGCGACAAAAGGCACACCGCCCAAGAGCTATTACAGGGCATCACGGCGCAGACTGATCTGTGGCTGGCACCGCTGAACCTCAAGCCGGGAATGGTTGTGTGTGACAACGGCCGTAACCTGGTGGCGGCTCTGCAACTCGGCAGACTGACACATGTGCCATGCCTGGCCCATGTGTTAAATCTGATAGTGCAGCGTTTCCTCAAGACATACCCCAATCTGTCTGATTTGCTCACGAAGGTGCGCCGCATCTGTGCGCATTTCAGGAAGTCCAGCCCAGATGCTGCCACTCTCAGGGCAGCGCAGCGCCGCCTCCAACTGCCCGCTCACCGACTGTTGTGCGACGTGCCCACGAGGTGGAATTCAACACTGACCATGTTATCCAGAGTTTACCAGCAGCGCAGAGCGATTGTAGACTGCCAGATGTCAACTTCCACCAGAACTGGTAGTCAGGTCAGTCAGCTTCCTCAAGTCTACAATGAGGAGTGGACGTGGATGTCTGATATCTGTCAGGTGCTGAGTAACTTTGAGGAGTCAACACAGATGGTCAGTGGCGATGCCGCCATCATCAGCCTCACCATCCCGCTGCTTGGCCTGTTGAAAAACTCTCTGGTCAGCATGAAGTCGGAAGCTTTGCGCTCGTCACAAGAGACGGGGGAAGAATATTCCCTTGTTGATAGCCAAAGCACCCTGAGGTCTGTTTCTCAGCGCATATCGGAGGAGGTGGAGGTGGAGGAGGATGAGGAGGAAGAGGAGGAGAATGTTGGCGAGACACAAGAGGGGACCATTGTTGAGTCCTTCACTGTTCAGCGTGTATGGGCAGAAGAAGAGGAGTTGGAGGAGGAGGAGTTGGAGGAGGAGGAAATGGACAGTCAGGCCAGTGAGGGGAGTGAATTCTTACGCGTTGGTACTCTGGCGCATATGGCAGATTTCATGCTAGGCTGCCTATCCCGTGACCCTCGCGTTCAAAGAATTTATTCCAGCACCGATTACTGGGTGTTCACTCTCCTGGACCCACGGTACAAGCAAAATCTTGCCACTCTCATCCCTGCAGAGGAAAGGAGTGTGAGAATGCGTGAATACCAGCAGGCCCTGGTGCACAAGCTGAAACAGTATTTCCCTTCTGACAGCGCTAGCGGCAGAGTGCGTAGTTCTGCGGGACAAGTAGCGAGGGAGAGTAGGCGAGCAGGCAGCTTGTCCAGCACTGGCAAGGGTACGCTTTACAAGGCTTTTGCCAGCTTTATGTCACCCCAGCAAGACACTGTCACCTGTCCCCAGTCTCGGCAGAGTAGGGCTGATCTTTACAGAAAGATGGTGAGGGAGTACGTAGCTGACCATACCATCGTCCTAAATGATCACACAGCTCCCTACAACTACTGGGTTTCAAAGCTGGACATGTGGCACGAACTGGCGCTGTACGCCTTGGAGGTTCTTGCCTGCCCTGCCGCTAGCGTCTTGTCCGAGCGGGTTTTCAGTGCAGCTGGTGGCATCATCACCGATAAGCGTACACGCCTGTCGACTGACAGCGCTGACAGGCTGACGCTTATTAAAATGAATAAAGGCTGGATTTCTCAGAATTTCCAATCTCCACCAGGTGAAGGAAGCTCAACCTGAATAATTGATCCACTCCTCCTCCTCCTCCTCATTTTCCTCCTTCTCCTCCTCTTTGTACAGTAAAGCAGAGGAAAATGGCTATTTTTTGACAGGGCCCACTGGCTCTTGCTATACTTCATGCATTTAATTTTTCTGGAGGGCCACCTACCCGGTCCTCTGTTTGAAACAATTTTTGTGAGTGCCACATACAGGCACTCAATCTATTCCATTTTTCTGGAGGGCCACCTACCCGGTCCTCTGGTTTGAACAATTTTTGGGACTGCCACATACAGGCACTCAATCTATTCCATTTTACTGGAGGGCCACCTACCTGCTCCTCTGGTTTGAACAATTTTTGGGACTGCCACATACAGGCACTCAATCTATTCCATTTTACTGGAGGGCCACCTACCTGCTCCTCTGGTTTGAACAATTTTTGGGACTGCCACATACAGGCACTCAATCTATTCCATTTTACTGGAGGGCCACCTACCTGCTCCTCTGGTTTGAACAATTTTTGGGACTGCCACATACAGGCACTCAATCTATTCCATTTTACTGGAGGGCCACCTACCTGCTCCTCTGGTTTGAAGAATTTTTGGGACTGCCACATACAGGCACTCAATCTATTCCATTTTACTGGAGGGCCACCTACCTGCTCCTCTGGTTTGAAGAATTTTTGGGACTGCCACATACAGGCACTCAATCTATTCCATTTTACTGGAGGGCCACCTACCTGCTCCTCTGGTTTGAAAAATGTTTGGGACTGCCACATACAGGCACTATCCAAATTAAATTGTCTCCATAGCAGCCTCCACACGTTGTCTCCATTGCTACCTCCAAAAGTCGTCCATATAGCTGCCTCCATACATCGTCCCTTTATCAAACGAGGTGTGTCAGGCAGAAATTTGGGTTGTTTTCATGGATTCCACATCAAAGTTGTTAACTTTGTCGCCACCCTGCTGTGTTATCCACAAAATATACTGGCAAACTTTTACCATTTAGGGATATTATTTCAGCGCTTCTTGCGCATCTGTTTACATTCCCCTCACCCGGCATATCCTAAACTTATAAGAACGCTACTACACTTGATCTTATACAAAAGGTTCTTAGAAGTGCTGTTTGGGGAGTAGCCTAGAGACAGGGGCTTGGATTGGCGAAAGCTCGCCTGGCAGCGGAACGCCAGCTCCATGCGCATCATGCGCTTCTTGCGCATCTGTTTACATTCCCCTAACCCGCCATATCCCAAACTTATAAGAACGCTACTACACTTAACTTGGTGCAGGCTGGGACCGAGTCTGACCCTGGGGCTGGTCATATACTGCCGACGCAGAGAATTGCGGGGCCTACCTCGGTCCAGGTCTCAAAGGCCTACTATACCTCCTCCCAACCCTCCTCCACCTCCTCCTCCTCCGAATTACCATCCGTGGGCATGGCGCCATCAGTCGGTAGCTCTAGGCACAGCAGCAGTGCCGTCGCTAAGCGACAGCAGGCGGTGCTGAAACTGCTGAGCCTAGGCGATAAAAGGCACACCGCCCAAGAGCTATTACAGGGCATTCCACATCAAAGTTGTTAACTTTGTCGCCACCCTGCTGTGTAATCCACAAAATATACTTGCAAACTTTTACCATTTAGGGATATTATTTCAGCGCTTCTTGCGCATCTGTTTACATTCCCCTCACCCGCCATATCCTAAACTTATAAGAACGCTACTACACTTGATCTTATACAAAAGTGCTGTTTGGGGAGTAGCCTAGAGACAGGGGCTTGGATTTGCGAAAGCTCGCCTGGCAGCGGAGCGCCAGCTCCATGCGCATCATGCGCTTCTTGCGCATCTGTTTACATTCCCCTCACCCGGCATATCCTAAACTTATAAGAACGCTACTACACTTGATCTTATACAAAAGTGCTGTTTGGGGAGTAGCCTAGAGACAGGGGCTTGGATTGGCGAAAGCTCGTCTGGCAGCGGAGCGCCAGCTCCATGCCAAGATCCAACTAACATAGTTTTAACTGCAGCACCTTTAATCTACTACTAGTTCACTGCCTCCATACATGGTCCCCTTATCAAACGAGCTGTGTCAGGCAGAATTTTGGGTTGTTTTCATGGCTTCCATGTTAACTTTGTCGCCACCCTGCTGTGTAATCCACAAAATATACTGGCAAACTTTTATCATGTACCGATATTATTTGAGCACTTCTTGCTCACCTCCTTTGGTTCCTCTCTGCCACCCATTGGTTTGAAGCCTGAGTCCATTTAGGGTATGTCGCCATGACACTCTCTAGCCTGCTGCCGCTGCCTCTGCATGCCGTCCCCTATAGTGTCAGGGTCAATTATTGCATGTTTTAGATACTATCTAGCTTCATTCTGTCACTCTGTCATGGCCATGCTGTTGCCCATAATTTTGGCATAATGGTGCGTTTAAGCAGCCTCAGAGGCATCCATGCATGCTGCCCCTGCTGTTTCCTGTCCATTTCCGTGGTGTTTCCATCCTTTTCTGAGGTTCCCAGGTGTTTGGCCAAGCTTCCCTGTGCAGAGCCTTGATCCCCTTGAAAAATGCTCGAGTCTCCCATTGACTTCAATGGGGTTCGTTATTCGAGACGAGCACTCGAGCATCGGGAAAAGTTCGTCTCGAATAACGAGTACCCGAGCATTTTAGTGTTCGCTCATCTCTACTAGTTTCCTACCGGACTAATTTATTTTGTATTTTTGCATCAGCATTTGGATTATTGGTTCCTACAGAGATTACAATAGAAAGACTGGTACAGTTTCTGTGTTTTGGATCCAAATGTGATTTAGGCCAGAATTCAGTAACTTTGTACTATAATGGGCTTGCACTGTATTGACATATGATATTCTTCCTTAGAATCAATAGTTTTGTGAGAGAATATCACATAGTGAAGCATCAGATGGTGTCACAGAATACATTTATGTGCATGAGCTTTACACACACAGCATTATCCGATACCAATGTCTCCCACCACGTACTATCCTGCTGCTGCAAAACTTGGATTCTTGACATGTGACTATCAGGGCATGCTGAGAGTTATAGTTTTGCAACAGTTGGGTAGTCACAGGTGGGAGACATTGTCCTAACTTTAGTGCTATCACGAAGGATTAACTCCTGAAAACTTAAGCTTCTATTTATCACAGCTACATCTGTGAACACAGATGTAGCAGAGCTTCTATAAGATTATACAACCTTCGATAAACCATAAAGGGTTAAGAGTTAATCTGCTTATAAGTATATTTTTTCACAAGTTCCCATTCGTAATGGATGTTTAGCACAGATGCACAGTTACCACACTGATCGCAGCTGTTACCACCTCGGATGAGGAATTAATTTTCTTGAAAGAGACTCTACCACTCGTTCCTGTGTATGCTAATTCTGAAATATAGCCCAGTGGTGATCTGGATAATTCCTGTGTGTCAAACTGTGAATAATTTAAAAATAAAAATAGGAAAAAATCTACATTACGTACGCTTTCATAACCAATCGCAAAAAGTTGTCAAAGCTTCCAATTCCCCACTATCAGTAACAAGTCTTTTGAAACCAGTCAACGACCTGTGACCTTCATCTCCCTCCTGTCCGGGTGGCTGGCCCTCAGCAGGCTTTCACATGGATTGAGATAAATATGAAATGAATTGGATGAATGAAATAGGTGGATAATCCTCGCTCGAGGTGTGTGAGATGTGTCGCAAATAAGATTGCAGTGGCGGAGACCAAGTAGCATCAATGTTATATTTATTGATCATCAACAAAACACATCTTTCTCCAACTTAATTATCACATTTTTCTGGTCTTTAGATACAGAAACCACTGGGAGTGATTTTTATGATAATTAATGGTTTTCTAGTTCAATTTAAAAAATAAACAAAAAACTCTTATTTAAAAGGTCACAACACTATGGGAGGGAATTGCTGTATCTGCCAATAAGTGACTACTGCCTGTGAATACTTAACCAATCTAGATAAAACGTAGTAACCATTGAAGGGGCACTTAGGAAAGAACATTATTAGCTAAGGATTTGAGGCACATGCTGTATCTCATGACAAAGAATGCATTTAGTTATGGTTAAAAGTGTGTGGGAAAAACAAATGCATTGTTGCATTTAAAATAATGTTTGAGGTTGCAGCTTTTTTGACATTGAAAGACTTATTGTTAACAAGTTTCCACTTTTAAAAATATTGAAAGGAAAAATTTCCCAGTGACTGCAGCAAAAGATGCGGACAGTATGTAAAGAGTTAACACCTGTGATCGCTGCCAAAGCAGATTGGGGACTTCGGGCATTCTGGCACCATAGAATAGCAGCATCATAAAACTCAAACTTGCCAGCATTAATCACAGGTGTTACCAGCAGAGGTGAGCTGAGAGTCATACATGGACTTCTGGTTGAGTTCTGAGTTTGGAGACCCAGACCATCATTGTTTGGCATGGACCCAAATATTGTGGTTTGGTTGCGCTCATCACTAAAACTGACGTACATTTAATAAATTGTAGAATGTCCTACTTATCTGCCTGTAGTACCAGATCATTTAAGGTGGCAAACTCCTTTAAGGGGACACAAAAAATGTCCCACTAAATGTCTGACCCCAAGCTGGAGAATGTGGTCCCATAAATGTCCCTAAGATCCCGACATGAATGGAACACTTGTGAGCATTCACTTCTATTGGACTGTTGAAGATTGTTGGAAGTCTCATAGAAATAAATGGATTGATGGCCAAGCATGCACCCAGCAATTCATAAAGGGCACTTGTGGGCCACTGGCAATGAAAAAAAAAATGTAAAATGTGAATTGCTTAATAATATCACATCATATTAAACATGAAAATGATTATTAACAAAATGAGTGTTGTTTGAAATAAGTATAGCATGATGAATGGTTTCTCAATATTCACCGAATTGGATCCTAAAGACAATGCCTCGTTTGTACAGGGTAAGATGTAGGAAGGCATGGCTTCACCCTAAGAATGCCATCAGTAAATGAAGTCTTGTGGAAATGACAGAGGTGAAATCATGGCACTTCTATTCTGCAGATGAAAAGCAGGTTGGAGAAAATATGCTGAACTCCTCAGATGATTGTTGAAATATACTTTGACATATGGATTTGCACAGAAAAAAATGCTGTTGATGAGAAAATAAAAATGTGTGAAATTGAATGTTGCCTCCCAGGTTTACCTATTTCTTTCATGATAGGTTATTTTACAGCATAATTACTTTTCTTCACTATAGGTGTTGTTTTCTTTTTCACTGTATACTGTAGACTGTGCATCAACATTACTTGTGACTAACTCAATGTACCGTGTTGTATGGCTTCGTTCTGAATATGGCTGCAATGCAGACATTACATGCCAGCTCTAACAATATTTTGGAAGATATGAGACACTTTTACAGGGTTTACTTGTGGTAAACCAAGCTTTTCAGCCCCGCACACAAGCTTTCTAAAGGTATAATAAATGAAAATGTATGTATTATACTTGATAAAGACTCATGTCCATGGCTGAAACGTGTTTTTTTAATATAAAAAGATTTAAACATTCAGCCTGTATCATCACCTCATAGCGTCCTTATTACTGATAGAGTTGGCATCTGTCCTTTCTGACAAACTAGACTTTATTGTCAGACATTTCCTGGGAGACCTGGTGGCTATATCGAAGCTGTCATTTGTGATGTTCTTAATTGGAAAAAGGTGATCATGCTAACTGGGGTCATCTACTATTCATGCAATCGCCACTTGAATAGGTGCTCTCTTTTTGTGTCTACCTCCCTTCAATCCTTTAGATGGAGTTCATTCTCCACCAAGTGAATCAGTTATTTTCCCAGCAGAGTCTGCACATGTATACAGTAGGAAACTGTATTGTATTAACATATAACATGAATACAGCACATACAGCTGTGTAATATCACATAGCCACCACAAAGTAATATCTAGAAAAAGACAAAATCAGCTCACTCCAACTCCTTGCAGCTGTAAGTGGCCTTTGCATAGAGAAAAAGAAAGCATTGGGAACTCCAGGAAAGCAGACTCCAGGTATAGAATATATTTTGTTAAATACAACTGTTCATTACATCATAGCTAAAAACATCCAGGACCCAGGATTACAAGTTTGACACATTTCAAATCACCTTTATTCTTAGTCGTAGCCTGAAAAATTGTGTCCACATGTCTAGTTGTAGCCACTTAACCGGAAGACACAATAGCAAGTGAGAGGACCACATGATCGTAACAACTGGTTTACCAGAATTATAAAGATAAGAAAGATAATTATAAATCAGGAATTATATACATAGATAAGTTAATATATATTTATTAGACCATTACGAGAATTCATGCCGAAAAGAAATTGAGTATTAAACGTGAAGATCCAAAAAATCTTCAAAAATGTTCAATCCAAAAATCATACAATGTCCACAGAGAGGAGGAGGTTGGAGTGTCTGCTTTGGAGTTTCCTTCTTTTTTACCATGTTAATATCACTACACTGCACTTTAATCCACCTGGGGCTTAGAAAGTGGTAGTTTAGAAAGTGACATTTATTATTAAGAAGTGTTCTGGATTGGCAGCAGGATGAGCTCCATTTGGAGGATCTAGGGGCGCGCAGGCCCTCTACTCATAAGGAGGCCCCACCAGCAATGTCAGAAAGTCGTCTCACATCTATGAGCTGAATATCTCTGGGAGTGATGCGCAGTGATGGTGCCACCGTGCCGAATGTGCTCCTGCATCTAGTCAGTGACTGTAACTCACTGGCTCCGTTAGTGAGAGCATGGCTTCCCATCCATACTCAATCACACTCTGCATGCAGCATGCAGCCAAGTCCTTGCCAAACAGTGTTAGGTATACTTGTTCACAGATCACTTGGCCTGATCTGTGAGACGAGGCGAGAGAACTCTCAGGGAAGCTGTGGCCCCTGGGACTGGCCTGGTGACTAGAACTAGTAGTCAGTACAATTTCCACTGTGCCAGCTATGCCAGCAGCTAGACTAACATGTAAGTAGGAGAAAGTTTATAATATTAACAACTTGCCGACTTAGTTGTGATTCTACCACCAGCATCCGATAAGATGATCACTTGTTCAAGCCAACCTGTAGGCAAAATATAAAAGTTTAACCCAATTAATAAAGTTTTATTAAATAAAAATAATTAAGTAAAGCAAACGTCTCCTAAACACCACCATTCCTTATACATGTGAAATACAGTACAAAAAACACAAAACCACAGAAAACCCTCACATATTTGCTATCACTGCATCCATAATAATCTGTACACTGAAATGGAAGCATTATTGGATGCGCTTGATGAACATCGTAAATAAAAAAAACTGAAACACCTTTGCTTAAAATCCCTTCATGAACATACTCCAAAAAGTGATCCAAAAAGGTTATGTGCGCCAAAATGGTACCACTGAAAAGAACAACCCAACACTTAAAAAAATAAGCCTTAAATCATTTCTGTCAACTAAAAAATACTCAACTAAAAATCTCCAAAAAGATGGCGATACTAAAACAGATGAGATCTTCTTCAGTAAAATAGTAAAAAATATATTTTAAAAACTGTGTAAATGAGGTATCACTGTAATCATTTTTATGGTACAGTGAACAGCATAAAAAATGCAAAAATTCAGAAACTAGAAAGGATGATTTTCTTTTTCTCCATATATTCAAGAGTTAATAAAATGTCATCAAATATATAAAGATCTACTTAAATGACCTATTTGTAAAGTGAATCTAATCTTGCAGTAAATAAGGACTTGTATGTCAAAATTGCCAAAAATAAATAAATAAATATTGTTAACCTTTAAAAAGTGACGAAATCTGCTTTCAATGGCACCTTCCTTCAATACTCTTATGGCACTACAGTGTCCATTTTAGTACATGTTCAGAAGTCAGAGTAATAGATCATACAATGGATACCTAACACTGACATCTGAAGATGAGTCTCAGTCTGTCACCTGCGTCTGACACATAAGTCTGAGTCTGACACATGAGTCTGAGTCTGACGCATGAGTCTGAGTCTGACACCTGAGTCTGACATATGAGTCTATGTGCCATTATATGATCTATGACTCTTACTTCTGACCATGTCCTAATATGGACACTGTCCGGCAGGTTATCACCAAGTTTGGGATATTGGCATACTCAGGAGTATTGGGGTATCAATGTTTGTGGAGAGTTTTGGTATTTTAGCCAATGAGAATGTGCACATATTTTGTAAAATACCTTTATTTAGACAAAAAAAATTAAATTCCAAAATTGCTCCTTATTAGAGATGAGCGAGTATACTCGTCCGAGCTTGATGCTCGTTCGAGTATTAAGGTACTCGAAACGGCTCGTTGCTCGGACGAGTATTTCCCCTGCTCGAGATCGAGCATTTAATTAAAAAAACACAGTGAAGAACAATGAAGAATAGAATAAAAACAGGGAACACAGTGACCACAGGATCATTTAAGTGAAAAACACAGTGAAAAACACAGTGAAGAATAGATTACAGATGTTCGGCACATCTGCTTACTTGTCGGGAGATACGCGCGGAACGGTGCGAACAAAATAGTATGTGAAGAACAATATATATGTGTGAAGAACACATTGCAGAACACGGTGAGCAGGACAGAGACAACGAGGAGCAGCACAGAGACACCGGGGAGCAGCACAGAGACACCGGGGAGCAGCAGGGAGACATGGGGCAGCGGCAGCACGAAGACATGGGGCAGCGGCAGCACGAAGACATGGGGCAGCGGCAGCACGGAGACATCAGGCAGCGGCACGGAGACATCGGGGCACGGAGACATCGGGGAGCGGCGGGGAGCCGCACGGAGACATCGTTGCACGGAGACATCGGGGAGCGGCACGGAGCGGCACGGAGACATCGGGGCACGGAGACATCGGGGCACGGAGACATCGGGGCACGGAGACATCGGGGCACGGAGACAGCGGGGCACGGAGACAGCGGGGCACGGAGACATCGGGGCACGGAGACAGCGGGGCACGGAGACAGCGGGGCACGGAGACAGCGGGGCACGGAGACAGCGGGGCACGGAGACAGCGTATCTCCCGACAAGTAAGCAGATGTGCCGAACATCTGCAATCTATTCTTCACTGTGTTTTTCACTTAAATGATCCTATTCTTCACTGTTCTTCACATCTGCTAACTTGTCGGGAGATAATATACGCGCGGAACAGTGAAGAATAGATTGCAGATGTTTGTATACATCTGCTAACTTATCAGAAGACATTCTTTTTCAATTAATTAACACATTTTATTCCCGAACCATGGTCCCTTTGAAAAATGCTCGAGTCTCCCATTGACTTCAATGGGGCTCGTTATTCGAGACGAGCACTCGAGCATCTGGAAAAGTTCGTCTCGAACAACGAGCACTCGAGCATTTTAGTGCTCGCTCATCTCTACTCCTTATACATTGAGAGGTGTAGTTTCTAAAACGGTGTAATTTTGGGGATGTTGCTATTATTTAGCCCTCTTAAAGTCATTTGGAAGCTGAGCAGGTCCCTCAAAAGTAGGATTTTGCTTTTTTTATGAAAATGTGAAAAATCGTTAAATGCTAGCTATTAATTTATTTTGGTATCATGACTATGAGTTGGAAAAGTAGAACATTTTGAATTTCAAAAATCAAAAATTTTTCAAAATGTTTGCAAAATATTAGTTTTTTTATAATTGAACTCAAAACATATCACCAAAATTTTTCAACTACCATGAAGTACAATGTGTCATGAGAAAACAGACTCAAAATTATCTGGATATGTTAAAGCTTTCCAAAGTTAAAACCACTTGTAGTGACATAGGGCTGACTTGAAAAAATGGGCCGTGTCAGGAAGGTGAAAAATGGCTTCGTCAGCAGCAATGATAATTTAGAATAATAATGTGAACCACTGTTTGAGCTACAGTCAGTAGTGGCCCCCGCCAGACTTTGCACCCAGGGGCTTCCATCTACTTCCTTGTGGCCCTAATTGGCACTACTTTGGTCTGCGTTGCTGGGGACAGGGTCCTGGTGTGAGTGAACGTTAGATTCATTCATTTAGGTTTTTGATACCCCTCTGGCTTTTCATATGCTCGTCTTTGCCTTACACTGAAAGGGAGAAAATGTGCGTACTCTCTCAATAAATATTTATCCATTATTTACCAATAAATATTTAAATGGAGGGATTTTTCATGGATTTAGTTTCTTGTGCTAGCTTTTGTTAGTCATATGCCAGTTTGTAATGTGTCAGATTAATGATGTTATCCTATCTGTTTCCTGTCTTTAATTTGGAATGGTTTATTATGGTGCCTCTACACCAGCAGGGTGTTTTGAGACACATTGTGCACCTGAAATCAAGTCTACAAAAAGTCTCAAATCATTAATTTGGCAGAAAGCAATAAATCAGTTATAAAGGCAATGGGGAATTTGTTGCAGTGCGGGAGTAGGTATAAGTGACTTTTGGCGTAAAAGGAGGTTGTGCCCAAACAACATCAAAAGAAGACCAGAAATTAAATGATACCCCCCCCCCCCCCAATGAATTGAGCACATCTCTTGCCTATCTATGCTCCAGAGATACAAATTTGTGACAGCCATCACCTGGCTATATTTGCACTACTGTTATAGTAAACTTGTCACAATCTCCATAAAAGCTTCACCCACTTATTTTATTACAAAGTACTTGTGTGCTAAATGAATATACAAAATGTTTAGCCTTTTTTTTCAAGTCAGAAAACTAGCATAAATATATCAGTAAGTAACCCTCATGAGTATATTCATTCTCTATACATAATGTTGAACTATGTCAATGCTTTATAAATATTTAAGAAAACTTAGAATCACGTAGGTTTTTAATTTTATACCACCAAGTTAAACTAATCGGTGAACTTATCTCCCATGTGTGCTACACTACACAAAATTTAATTCAATGCAATGTGGTAAGTGCAGCTAAAAGCTCATTTTAAATTGGTTTAGGCAGCTAGCCAAGAACGGGAAACAAAAATTCTAATTGTTTTTGTTGACACAGAGTCTCCAATGAGAGTTTTTCTTCTTACAGTTTTATGTGCTTTCATCCTGTGTTTGAGAGGATGAAATACCCCTGGAGCTGTGTCAAAGACCACTGTCCCACTCATGTACATTGCAGGCAAAAACAATCTCAGTGGTTAAAGCCTGCGGTTCTGCTGTTCATTAAAGAGCTGATATTACCACAAGGCTAGCACTCATGCAATAGTCTTACGCTCAGGGGAGATACAACACTTTGTTTGATTTCTACCTTGGAACTTAGTTTGATGTCGGCTAATTTGCTGTGGAATAATGAATTTGGCCTTCTGGAAAAAAAATGTTAAAGAAAATGTAAAGGAAACAATTTGTTCAGTTTCTTCTAACCCTGTGATATCAAGAGATATGATGTGATTTCTGAGTTGTTTCAGTTGTTTCCCTGTGGATCAATTTATAGTTTGGTATGGTCAAACTTTGCTCTAGTCAAAAACAGTTGTAATCCCAATTTTGGTATTTTGTTACAGTGTCTTGATCAATGTAAGATGTGTGACTGTTCAGGATGAATGTGCTTATTGATCTAGTCCAAGCAGTCCATAGCTTAGCATTAGGGCATGTTGTGATTGAAACAAAGGTCCTATATCTTATGTTTCTCAAAACATATAAATATATATGAATCTGATTTCAGATTTCTTGAGCAGTGACACAATGTAACTCTCTGCCACAGGAGGTTATTAGGACGGATTCTTTGTACATGTCCCAGAGAGGTCTGGATGCCTTTCTGGGGAGCAAAAATATCAGAGGTTATGGGAAAAACATTGCTTTTTTTACATTTTTGTTGTCACAAGAGGATATGTGTGGCATATTAAAACTTTCATTAGTCAGGATTTAAGACTAACCTGCTGCTTGTTTTATGTTGCTTTCCTTTAGTTATGATATTGTGACTACTATATTGTGCCTATTGCAGTTAATAGACTGACTGACCATCCATTCACTTTCTACAGTCTTGAGAAAAGAAAAGTTCACAATTAAAATTTTGGGACTGAACATACTAGGGCACTTCGTCCCTGCTGGTGCTGGGTTGCTGCATCAGTGGATGCCTTGTGGTGCTGCACACAATAGTTAGGGACCCTTTAAAACAAGGTACCCTTGAAGTGATTATTGGGCTTATGCAATTTGCAATTTGTTTTGCTAATGAAGCCTGTTTGGTCCAGATCCACCTTTCTCCAAATGTTGGTATGGTGAAATTTTGTCCCCTCATTCATTTTGTCTTTTTTTCCTGGCACCAGCACTATTCCCCATTCGAACTAGGTGTTTTTAATTCACAGGAGACTGCATATAGAGGTCGACCTCTTACTCTCATTCAGTTTCTGAAAACAGATGGTATGGTGAGAATTCAAGAATTGTTTATATGCTGCAGTATTGTATGGCATCTGCTGCTTCTGTGGTGCGGTGCTGATGGGGACCCAGGGCCTGGAGCCATGGGGGCTTTGCCTGCCAGTATGGGTACTTGGGTCTACTGGGTCTTGGTTCCTGCTGGTGCTGTGTTGTAACAACAGTGGATGCCATGTGGTGCAGCACCCAATCGTGTAGGGAGCCTCTACAATGAGGTCAATGTGAAGTGGTTAGTGCTCTTATGCAATTTAAAGGAAATTAACCACTGCAAAAACACAAAAAAAAAACCCTAGAAATAATAACCTACATTCCTCTTCATCTTGATCCTAGTGCTGTTCTTTGCTAGTCTTGACACACTGGTATCACTTAGAAAAGAAACTTACAATTAGGAGCACGGCAAACTGTCTGGCACTCCGGGCTGCTAATTATGCATGACCTCACCACCTCAGTTTCCCTTACTGGGAGAAAGATTTATAGTCAAACGAGAGGCATAAATTCACGTCTCTCGCTTGATGTTACCTTGCTCTCCAATGTTCCCAGCATGGGAGAAGGAGGTGGTGAGGGTGTGCGTAATAAGTAGAGATGAGCGAACATACTCGTCCGAGCTTGATGCTCGTTCGAGCATTAGCGTACTCGAAACTGCTCGTTGCTCGGACGAATACTTCACCCGCTCGAGAAAATGGCATCTCCCGCCGTTTTGCTTTTTGGCGGCCAGAAACAGAGCCAATCACAAGCCAGGAGACTCTGCACTCCACCCAGCATGACGTGGTACCCTTACACGTCGATAGCAGTGGTTGGCTGGCCAGATCAGGTGACCTTGGAATAGACTAGCCCCTGCCCGCGCTGCTCGGATCATTCTGTGTCTGGATGCCGCTAGGGAGAGAGCTGCTGCTGGTCAGGGAAAGCGTTAGGGTGTTCTATTAGAATAGTGTTAGGCAGGAGTGATTCTACAAGAACCCAACAGCCCTTCTTAGGGCTACAATAACGTTATACTTTTTTTTTTTTTATTTGCTTGTGGCTGGGCTTGCTGGCACTAGTAGTGCAGCTAGTGCCATATTGTGAGGAATTTGCAGGGGGACTTGCTACCGTTGTGTTTAGCTCTTAGTGACACACATATCAACCTCAAACACCAAAGTGGGACAATTTATTAGGGGTTTGATTAGAATTAGGCAGAGTCTGCTGATTTTTTTTTTTTTACCTTTATTTCATTTTATAGCTCAAACTCATCTTGCAAAGCAGTGTGCTTTCAGTGTAGGCTACAAAATAGCCATAGGAGAACCCCAACGGCTTACTTAGGCCTACAATAGCGTTATATTTTCCTTTTTTTTGTTTGCTTGTGGCTGTGCTTGCTGGCATTAGTAGTGCAGCTAGTACCATATTGTGAGGAATTTGCTGGGAGACCTGCGACCGTAGTGCAGCTAGTACCATATTGTGCATATTGAGCAGACTGAGGGATCGGAGGATGATGAGGTGACAGACCCAAGCTGGGTTGATAGGCCGGGTGAACACAGTGCTTCTGAGACGGAGGCGAGTCCTATAGCAGAACAGGTTGGAAGAGGCAGTGGTGGGGCCAGACGGAGAGGCAAGGCCAGAGCTGGTGCATCAGCGCCAAATGTTGCACGTAGTCAAGCTCCCGTGGCGAGGGCTAGATTTTCAGAAGTCTGGAGGTTCTTTAAAGAAACACCGGATGACCGACGGACTGTGGTGTGCAACCTTTGCCAAACCAGGATCAGCAGGGGTTCCACCACTACTAGCTTAACTACCACCAGTATGCGCAGGCATATGAATGCTAAACACCCCACTCAATGGCACCAAGCCCGTTCACCTCCGGCCGGGCACACCACTGCTCCTTCCCCTGTGTCATCTGCTAGTTAGCCCCCTGCCCAGGACCACGGCCCAAACACCTCCCGTGCGAAAACCCCATCTTCGCCTCCACGATCCTCCACAGCATCCACCAGCGTTCAGCTCTCCATTCTTCCCAAAAGGAAGTATAGCGCAACCCACCCACACGCCCAAGCCCTCAACGTCCACATCTCCAAGTTGCTTAGCTTAGAGATGCTGCCCTATAGGCTGGTAGAGACCGAGGCCTTTCGAAACCTCATGGCGGCGGCCGTCCCTCGGTATTCGGTCCCCAGCCGCCACTACTTTTCCCGATGTGCTGTCCCAGCCCTGCACAAGCACGTGTCAGAGAACATCAAACGTGCCCTGACCAACGCCGTTTCTGACAAGGTCCACCTGACCACGGACACGTGGACGAGTGCTGCCGGGCAGGGCCACTATATATCGCTGACGGCACATTGGGTTAACTTGGTGGAGGCAGTGCCATCGCTAAGCGACAGCAGGCAGTGCTCAAAATGCTGAGCCTAGGCGATAAAAGGCACACCGCCCAAGAGCTATTACAGGGCATCACGGCGCAGACTGATCTGTGGCTGGCACCGCTGAACCTGAAGCTAGGCATGGTTGTGTGTGACAACGGCCGTAACCTGGTGGCGGCTCTGCAACTCGGCAGACTGACACATGTGCCATGCCTGGCCCATGTGTTAAATCTCATAGTTCAGCGTTTCCTCAAGACATACCCCAATCTGTCTGATTTGCTCACGAAGGTGCGCCGCATCTGTGCGCATTTCAGGAAGTCCAGCACAGATGCTGCCACTCTCAGGGCAGCGCAGCGCCGCCTCCAACTGCCCGCTCACCGACTGTTGTGCGACCTGCCCACGAGGGGGAATTCAACATTAACCATGCTATCCAGAGTTTACCAGCAGCGCAGAGCGATTGTAGACTGCCAGATGTCAACTTCCACCAGAACTGGTAGTCAGGTCAGTCAGCTTCCTCAAGTCTACAATGAGGAGTGGACGTGGATGTCTGATATCTGTCAGGTGCTGAGTAACTTTGAGGAGTCAACACAGATGGTCAGTGGCGATGCCGCCATCATCAGCCTCACCATTCCGCTGCTTGGCCTGTTGAAAAACTCTCTGGTCAGCATGAAGTCGGAAGCTTTGCGCTCGTCACAAGAGACAGGGGGAAGAAGATTCCCTTGTTAATAGCCAAAGCACCCTTAGGTCTGTTTCTCAGCGCATATCGGAGGAGGTGGAGGAGGATGAGGAGGAAGAGGAGGAGAATGTTGGCGAGACAGAAGAGGGGACCATTGTTCAGTCCTTCACTGTTCAGCGTGTATGGGCAGAAGAAGAGGAGTTGGAGGAGTTGGAGGAGGAGGAAATGGGCAGTCAGGCCAGTAAGGGAAGTGAATTCTTGCGCGTTGGGACTCTGGCACATATGGCAGATTTCATGCTAGGCTGCCTATCTCGTGACCCTCGCGTTCAAAGAGTTTATTCCAGCACCGATTACTGGGTGTTCACTCTCCTGGACCCACGGTACAAGCAAAATCTTTCCACTCTCATCCCTGGAGAGGAAAGGAGTGTGAGAATGCATGAATACCAGCAGGCCCTGGTGCACAAGCTGAAACAGTATTTCCCTTCTGACAGCGCTAGCGGCAGAGTGCGTAGTTCTGCGGGACAAGTAGCGAGGGAGAGTAGGCGAGCAGGCAGCTTTTCCAGCACTGGCAGGGGTACGCTTTACAAGGCCTTTGCCAGTTTTATGTCACCCCAGCAAGACACTGTCACCTGTCCCCAGTCTCGGCAGAGTAGGGCTGATCTTTACAGAAAGATGGTGAGGGAGTACGTAGCTGACCATACCATCGTCCTAAATGATCACACAGCTCCCTACAACTACTGGGTTTCAAAGCTGGACATGTGGCACGAACTGGCGCTGTACGCCTTGGAGGTTCTTGCCTGCCCTGCCGCTAGCGTGTTGTCCGAGCGGGTTTTCAGTGCAGCTGGTGGCATCATCACCGATAAGTGTACACGCCTGTCGACTGACAGCACTGACAGGCTGACGCTTATCAAGATGAATAAAGCCTGGATTTCTCCGCATTTTCATTCTCCACCAGGTGAAAGAAGCTCAACCTGAATAATGTATGCACTCCTCCTCCTCATTGTCCTCCTTCTCCTCCTCTTTGTACACTAAAACATAGGAAACTGGCTATTTTTTGCCAGGGCCAACTGGCTCTAGCTATAGTACTCTATGTATTTAATTTTTCTGGAGGGCCACCTACCCGGTCCTCTGTTTTAAGCAATTTTTCGGAGTGCCACATACAGGCACTCAATCTATTTAATTTTTCTGGAGGACCACCTACCTGCTCCTCTGGTTTGAAAACTTTTTTGGACTGCCACATACAGGCACTAAATTTATTTAATTTTTCTGGAGGACCACCTACCTGCTCCTCTGGTTTGAAAACATTTTTGGACTGCCACATACAGGCACTATCCAAATTAAATTGTCTCCATAGCAGCCTCCACATGTCGTCATTTTAGCTGGCTCCACACGTTGTCTCCATTGCTACCTCCACACGTCATCGCCATAGCTGCCTCCAAAAGTCGTCTATATAGCTGCCTCCATACATTGGGGGTCATTTACTAAGGGCCCGAATCGCGTTTTCCCGACGTGTTACCCGAATATTTCCGATTTGCGCCGATTGTACCTGAATTGCCCCGGGATTTTGTCGCACGCGATCGGATTGTAGCGCATCGGCGCTGGCATGCACTCGACGGAAATCGGGCGCGTGGCGAAACGAAAACCCGACGTATTCGGAAAAACCGCCGCATTTAAAAACCGAAAAAGTGTTGCTTGGGGAGCGCTTACCTTCACCTGGTCCGAGGTGGTGCATTCCGGCGCGATGAAATGATTTTCAGCGCAGCAGCGTCACCTGGTGGACGGCGGAGGAACTGCCTTCATGAATCCCGGCCGGAACCGAATCCAGAGCAGAGAACGCGCCGCTGGATCGCGAATGGGCCAGGTAAGTAAATCTGCCCCATTGTCTCCTTATCAAACGAACTGTGTCAGGCAGAATTTTGGGTTGTTTTCATGGATTCCACATCAAACTTGTTAACTTTGTCGCCACCCTGCTGTGTAATCCACAAAAAATACTGGCAAACTTTTATCATTTACCGATATTATTTCAGCGCTTCTTGCGCATCTGTTTACATTCCCCTCACCCGCCATATCCCAAACTTATAAGAACGCTACTACACTTGATCTTATATAAAAGGTTCTTAGAAGTGCTGTTTGGGGAGTAGCCTAGAGACAGGGGCTTGGATTGGCGAAAGCTCGCCTGGCAGCGGAGCGCCAGCTCCATCTCAAGATCCAACTAACATAGTTTTAACTGCAGCATCTTTAATCTACTACTAGTTCACTGCCTCCATACATCGTCCCCTTATCAAACGAGCTGTGTCAGGCAGAATTTTCAGGTGTTTCACCAGATACATAGTGGAACTCGGCCCATCTGTCGCCGCCATGCTGGAGACCTGAAGTTGCAATCATAGCAGCGCAATATGGATGCCCCATACTGTCGCTCTTAATCATGGAACCATTTCCGTAAAAACAATTAAAAATAGAACCACTATGCTATTCCATTATTCCTAGGTGAAATATTCAAACAACCCGGTATGCTTTGAAAATTATAATTTTTTCTAAGTAAACGCTTCTGGCCACCAGGCCCATTTTGGGTGGGGAGGAGCCGAGAGACAGGGGCTTGGACAGGCGAAATCTTGCCTGGCAGTGGACCGCCAGCTCCATCCCAAGATTAGGCAGCCTCAGAGGCATCCATGCATGCTGCCCCTGCTGTTTCCTGTCCATTTTGCCTCCACGATCCTCCACAGCGTCCACCAAAGTCTCATTTCAACTCTCTATACCCCAGACGCTGGAGCAGGAGAGAATATGCAGCACATCATCCCCTTATCAAACGAGCTGTGTCAGGCAGAATTTTCAGGTGTTTCAGCAGATACATAGTGGAACTCGGCCCATCTGTCGCCGCCATGCTGGAGACCTGAAGTTGCAATCATAGCAGCGCAATATGAATGCCCCATACTGTCGCTCTTAATCATGGAAGTCGTCTCCATGGCTGCCTCCACATGTCGTCCCCTTATCAAAAGAGCTGTGTCAGGCTCATTTTTCGGGTGTTTCACCAGATACGTTATGGAACTTGGTCACTATGTCGCCACCATGCTCTGTTATCGACTAAATATACCGTCAACCTTTTGTTCACATAGGAAATCATTTCACCTCCTTTGGTGAAACCTGAGTCCATTTAGGGTATGTCGCCATGAGACTCTCTAGCCTGCCACTGCTGCCGCTGCCTCTGCATGCCGTCCCCTATAGTGTCAGGGTCAATTATTGCATGTTTTAGATGCTATCTAGCCTCATTCGGTCACTCTGTCATGGCCATGCTGTTGCCCATAAATTTTGCATAATGGTGCAATTAAGCAGCCTCAGAGGCATCCATGCATGCTGCCCCTGCTGTTTCCTCTCCATTTCCATGGTGTTTCCATCCTTTTCTGAGGTTCCCAGGTGTTTGGCCAAGCTTCCCTGTGCAGAGCCTTGGTCCCCTTGAAAAATGCTCGAGTCTCCCATTGACTTCAATGTCTCGAATAACGAGTACCCGAGCATTTTAGTGCTCGCTCATCTCTAGTAATAAGTATTAATCTGCTACTTGGTTGGATGGTTCTATATAAAAGTCAAAGATAAAAACACATATTAAAGACATTACCAAAAATAGTCATCAGGTGGCATTATGGTTCCATACTTTGTTAGCCCTTAGGCCACATGCAAAAAAACAGGCCATAACCAGTGTGAGCACACAGCTAGGTTCTGGAGTGCGGAGGGGTGAGCATTCCTTACTCCTCACCTCTCCACAACCGCATAGGACATGTCCCGTATTTTGCACAGGTCATGGTGCAGTGAGAAACAGAATGTTCACCACATAATGACCTGACGCCATTGATCTCTATGGGGCCCGTGATGTGGCCAAAAATTTAGCAGATCACGGCCCCCATAATGGTCGTGTGCATGAGGCCTTATTTGTTAATTGGCTTGCTTACTTATTTGGATAAAGTTTTGTTGACTTTCTGGCCTGTGGCATGAATTTTGGATTTTCATTCAGGTTGACTCCACCTTGTTTTTAAGTTGCTGTCTATGTCTTGCAAGATCCAGCTTAATGTTGCACCCCCTGCTCTACAACCTGTGCCCTTTTTTTGTCAACCTCAACACGTTTTGGCAAGATGTATGGTTGACCAATGGATCAGGCCCGATATAAACGACTGGAAAGATTGACCATGTGCCACCTGTTTTTTTTTTTTTTGAATGAATGAATGAATAACACATGGCTGCAGTAAATAACAATCTTTATACAATTGAAATGTAGATATTTTTTTCATTGACTATACATTATATTTATCTGTGAAAAACAGATGTCAGTCTGATGCAAATTGACCATGAAAAATGGAAATATTTTCGGTTATTGTCAACTGCTTTTTGCCTCATTCCTGTGCAGGTAGCCTTAGATGAGGCTATGGCTCGCAATCCATGATGTGAATCTTTTGATACATTATTTGTTACATTTGGCTCACAGACAAATATATTCTAAGGTACAAGCAGAGTTTTTTTGTGCTAAAAAATCCCAACTCGGCTTATACAGGTGATACCCTACTTAAGAACATCCGACTTACAGGCAACCCCTAGTTACAAACCAACCTCTGGATGTTGGTAATTTACTGTACTTTAGCATTGGGCTACAATAATCAGCTGTAACAGTTATCAAAGGTGTCTGAAATTAAGCTTTTTGTTAATCCTGGTTTTTATGACAATCCAAAATTTTTAAAATCCAATTGTCACAGGGACCAAAAAAATTTGGGCTGGAGTTACAATTATAAAGCATACAGTTCTGGCTTACACACAAATTCATCTTAAGAACAAACCTGCAGAACCAATCTTGTACGTAACCCAGGGACTGCCTGTACACGAGTACACACTATGACACACACACAATGGCGGTGCAGTGTCACAGCCTGGTGACATCATAGTTTATGCATGCGCAGAGGGCATAGATGTGTCTCTGCCCACACTACCAGGAACCTGAAGAGCAGAAAAGGAGTAGAGAACACCAGGAGTGAGTGCATTTTTATAAGGAACAAGGCTGGACATTTCATTAGTGAGGGGGCACGGCTGCTGCTGAACATTTCAATACTTGTACTTGCTCAAATTGTCGGGATTCATGAATCCACTGGACTACCATGGGAGGTGGTACTAGCCGACTCCTGGGACCGGAGTCTAAGTGGCACCTGGTCTTCACCAGAGCCCACCGCTAAGCGGGTTGGACTTGCTGCGGCACGGTACCACCAGATCGTTCCACAGGTGCGACTAGACCGCTGTGGCAGCCTAGGTCGAGGTACCTTAGCAGGAGACAGTCTCTTGGTCAGGTTACAGGCACAAGGTCAGGGCAGGCGGCATAGATGCAACATCAACTCCGATCCAAGGTCAGCAATGGGAGGTTCAGGCAAATGGGAACGGAACACAGACACACGGGACACGGAAACTCAGGAGCAGGAACACACGGGAGCAGGAAAGCAGGATACACAGGAACACACAGGAACGCAGGAGACACAGGAACGCAGGAGACACAGGAATGCAGGATAATTGCTAGGGAGCTTTTTCTAAGGCTGTGAGGCACAAAGATCTGGCATGGGACACAGAAAAGGACTGGAATTTAAGCAGTATGGCTGGCCAGCCAGTGCCAATTATTGCGTGCTGGCCCTTAAGATTTCTTGAAACCGCTGCGCGCACTCCCTAAGAGTCATCACTTGTTCCTGGGGAGGTGAGTGGAACGCCGGGGGGCCGGGAGCAGTGGAGAGGGGCACGGGTGTCCCTGCAACCAGGGTGATAGGTCATAGGAGCACCCGTGACACAAATTTACTTGTATTTAGTTTTAAACATATTGTATGGCTCTCACCAAATTACATTTTAAAATATGTGGTGTTCATGGCTCTCAGCCAAAAAGGTGCTGGGCCCCGTGCCCTAGAATATGCATATGGTGTTTGGTTAGAGGTAGCCTATTTTTCCTGTGGGGTATTTCCTTTCTGTTGAGCCAGGTTTTTGCCTCCCAGGGAAATACTTAATCACAGCACTTTCATTGCAATTCATTTTCCTTTTTTTTACTTCCAAAAAAAAAAAAATAAGCAAAATAATTGTGTCAAAAGCTTTAATCAAAAATTACAATTTGGGAAATGATTTACTTGTAAATGACTTTTACACATTTCCTTCAGAGAATAATCTTTGGAGATGTCTCAGCTTGGCTCCCATAATCACATGTATTATTAAGTAAGGCTGTGACTGGTATTCACATTGCAGCTATTTTTTTCATATTAGAGACATTTTCTTAAAAATAAGGTCTTCACATTATCTTAGTATTATTTCCAACACAAACATATTTGTTAAACTCTCTATTAATATTTTAGTTTGTTTAGATAGATTGCACAGGAATTAACTAGAAATCCACATGGCACTAGATGAGTTAAACTGGTTAACTCCGACCTTCTGTCTTCAAGCTTTTGAAAATTCAATGCGTTACTCAACTTTTAATCAACACTGAATTTGCTGCCTTATGCATTTGATTGCTTCAATATCTACTCGGCTTCAGCATCAATATAAGTTAATAGAAAAGGTCACCCGGACTTTCTAGCAGCTGACACTGTGCTCTTAATCACCATCACTTGGCGTTTTGTTACACGGCTTTAAAAGTTTTCATATATAAACATCAACACTGATGCAAAGTCGTGTTCATTCATTTCATTGGTGTAAATATTTTGTCACTGCATAAGTTCTCATAAATTAAAAATGACTACGTCCAAGACTTGTGGCAGCTGAGTATGCTTCTTTTTTGACAAATAAAACAAACAAATAGACAAACAATTTCACTAGAAAAACTAATTTTGTTATTGCAAGATTAACTTACTGTAAAGAAAGTACATAAATACTTTTGACATGTTGGAAACTATAATAAAATCATAATTGACAATTGATAGGTTGCCTTTAAATAGATTTTAATTAAGCCACCACCACATTATCACATATACAGTCATGGCCATAAGTTTTGAGAATGTCACAAATATTATGTTTTCACATGATCTGTTGCCCTCTGGTTTTTGTGTGTTTGTCAGATGTTTTTATCACATACAGAAATACAAGTGCGATCAAATTATGAGTAACAAAAGCTTTTATTGACAGTTAGAATGAGTTAATGCAGCAAGTCAATATTTGCAGTGTTGACCCTTCTTCTCCAGGACCTCTACAATTGTCCCTGGCAGCTCTCAATCAACTTCTGGACCAAATCCTGACCAATAGCAGTCCATTCTTGCACAATCAATGCTTGCATTTTGTCACAATTTGTTGTTTTTTGTTTGTCCACCCGTCTCTTGATGATTGACCACAAGTTCTCAATGGGATTAAGATCTGGGGAGTTTCCAGGCCATGGACCCAAAGTCTCTATGTTTTGTTCCCTGAGCCATTTAGTTATCACCTTTGCTTTATGGCAAGGTGCTCGATCACGCTGGAAAAGGCATTGTTGATCACCAAACTGCTCTTGGACGGTTGGGAGAAGTTGCTCTTGGAGGACATTCTGGTACCATTTTTTATTCATGGATGTGTTTTTAGGCAAGACTGTGAGAGAGCCGATTCCCTTGGCTGAGAAACAACCCCACACATGAATGGTTGCAGGATGCTTTACAGTTGGCATGAGACAAGACTGGTGGTATTGCTCACCTTGTCTCCTCCCAACAAGCTGTTTTCCAGATGTTCCAAACAATCGGAAAGAGGATTCATCAGAGAAAACTTCACCCTAGTCCTCAGAATCCACTCCCTGTACCTTTTGCAGAATATCAGTCTGTCCCTGATGTTTTTTTCTGGAGAGAAGTGGCTTCTTTGCTGCCCTCCTTGACACCAGGCCTTGCTCCAAGAGTCTCCACCACACAGTGTGTGCAGATGCACTCACACCTGCCTGATGCCATTCCTGAGCTAGCTCTGCACTCCTGGTAGCCCGATCCTGAAGCTGAAACACTTGCTGGTCGCTTGCTGGTCCTTCTTGGGTGCCCTGGAGCCATTTTGGCAACAATGGAACCTTTCTTCTTGAATTCCTTGATGATGCGATAGATTGTTGACTGAAGTGCAATCTTTCTATCTGCGATACTCTTCCGTGTTAGGCCAGTTTTGTGCAGTGCAATGATTACTGCACATGTTTCTTTGGAGATAACCATGGTTAACAGAAGAGAAACAATGATGCCAAGCCCCAACCTCCTTTTTAAGTGTCCAGTGGTGTGATTCTTACTTAATCATGATAGATTGATCTCCAGCCCTGTCCTCATCAACACCCACACCTATGTAAATGGAGCAATCACTGAAACGATGTTAGCTGCTTCTTTTAAGGCAGGCCTGCAGTGAAGTTGAAATGTGTTTGGGGGGAAAAAGTTCATTTTCTAGGCAAATATTGACTTTGTAATTAATTGCTGTTAAGCTGATATATGCAAATATATGCAAATTGCCATTATAAAACCTGATGAAGAAGACAGGTTCCCATATAGCTAACTAACTGCCACCCTTCTTTTAATTAAAAATAGTTTACATTATATCCACATAAATCAACTTTATCTTATATTACCTGACATCAGAGAGGGCATTTCCTGCTTGGCTAGCCCTTCTTATCTACTCCTCCCCATGTCCTATACCTCATCTCAGCATAAGGTCCTTTACCTAGTTACATTTGCAAAGTCTACAACTTGTATGATCTGATCACATGAAATAACAGCATGCATCTGAGAACTTCTACTCCTCCACATGCCTCCATGGAGGCATGCAGTGATTTCATGTGATCAGATACATACATGGTGTAACCTTAGATAACATCACCCTGGTCACATAACATAAAGCACCCAAGTATGTTACCAAATGTTATTTCAATGTTCCACTAGTATATGGGATGTATATTGGACCCCATTAATATCAGTGGACTCACATCAGGTGAGTTTCATATAAGTTTACAAAGTGATTTAACAATGCAGCCATGGAATGGAACCATTTTTATTTAAGTATTTATTTTGGGTGGGTAATTTTAAACAGCAATTTTTCTTTAAAGGAGCAGAAGAATCACAAGAGTTAATAAATATATCATCACATACACTGAAGGGTATGTATAGCAGTCACATAGTTATGATGTCTAATATATGTATTATTTTATAATGAAAGCTCCCCTGCTTATCTCATGTTTGCTTTGGACATGCAAGTTTTGAGCTCTTTTCTTATTTTTAGTCTGAATGACTATACCTCCTCCCACAAATACATGACTGTGAAAGCTTAAAATAGTGTGTTGCATTTGAATAAATCCTACTCACATGCTACATTAAAACTGATAATAAAAAATGTTTTTACTTCCCCTGAACGGGATAGTGAACAATGGGCCACATTTATCACTTTTGTGCGCCTAAGTGTAGTAGTTGCGCCTAAATTCTGGCGCACTGTTTTGGCAGAATTATCACAAGCTACAACCATCTGTGATAAGTTGAATTCCTGCCTCTTGTTAATCACTTTACTTTAACACAGTTTAGGCGCAATTTAGGCGCAGTTTAGGCGCAATGTTAGATTCGGGCTCTTACATGTGATCCTGCTACAAGCTCCTCTCTGCTTCTCCCACAGCCCAGAATGAAGATAACACTCACAGCAGCACCCAGGTGTGTGACACCCAGCACCCAGTGACCTCCTCAGCAGTGGCTTCTCCTGGAGGGGATCCCCCAGTGCTGGTCTCTTGCTGCACCCCTGTAATTCTGCACAGTATCCCCCTCAGACACTGTGCAGAATTACATGGGGGACACTTGTTTTTAGTATCTGCAACATTCTGCAAACTTGTGCAAAGTTCTCTTCTCTCTTGCTGTGAGCTCAGCGTTTTGCAGAATATTTTGTAAATAGAAGGTGATGAACTGTAAATAGAGTCTGCAGCTCCTGTCTGCAGAGTATCTCATGTATCTATTATATGTTCCAGTGTCTGGCTGAGCTTTGCTGCTAGAAATGAGCTCTTCTGCAAAGGGGCTCAGTGCTTTCTTCTCAGTTAATGCCACCTTCGGGCTGGAGTGTTTTTGTGCCCGTTTTTGCGCCTAAATGAAGACGTTGCAAGTGATGAATATCATTAGGCACAGCAAAACATCTGGATTGGTAAGATAGATGAGGGAAAGCTGGTTATTTCTGCTGCGTGGCTAGTTTGGCGTTTAATCGCAAAAATGGTGCAAAAACGGTGCGCCTGAATGAAAAGGCGCAAAAACAACAGAAAAAACGAGTGATAAATGTGGCCCAATGTATGTTCTGCAATTTAAGTTCAAGCACTTAAGTATTATGTAACATATTTGCACTTCTATCCCCTGCGTGGGGAAAATGTGGTGTAAAGTGCCTTGAGCAACTTTTTGTTTTCTCTCAGATAAAACCCGCTGAAATTAAAAAAGTAAAATGGTTCAGGTTTAATCCTGGTGCATTTCAATTGTTGCACTTGCTTTCAACCTTTCATTGCACACTTATGACGAACCCAAGGTTGGGGCCATTTAAGCAGTTTATACAAGCTCACCAGTAGGTTCTCAGCCTAAGGGCACATTCACATGGCCGTCTGCGGGGACGTACATGCGGCCGCAAATTTGCGGCCGCATGTACGTCCCCATAGACGGCAATAGCGGCGCAGATGCGGTGCCACACGTGTGTGGCACCGATCCAGCCCGCACACCGCAAAAAGATAGAGCATGCTCTATCTTTCGGCGTGTGTGCGGCCGTGCGCCGCTATTCTCTATGGAGGGAGGAGGGGCCGCCTCCTCCTCCTCTCCAGCACACGGCGGTATGCTCGCAAAATAGTGGATCTTCAATCGCATTAATTAATTTTCACATGTATACAAATATACAAAAAACTTTGCACATGTCTTGGACCGGTAGCACACAGACATGAGATTTCCCTGACTGACCACAGTGCAGAGGACGGGACTCCACACATTGGGGCACATTTACTAAGGGGGGGGGGGGATTGGCCATCGGGTCGGACAACCCGACTAATTCGGACTAAGCGCAGGGTTTAAAATTCAAATTGTGTTGCAAGACATACACTCACATACAACGGGAAGAAGAAAGTGAACTCCGGCGGACCTCACCGGGAAGCGACACATATCAGGCGCACAATCTTAGTGAATCGCGACGGACTTCATCCTCGTCGGACAATGCACCTCGGGGATCGCGACAGGACCAGGTAAGTAAAGGTGCCCCATTATGGTTATATATAATGCAAGGAATCTGTTCTTCCCTGCAAAACAGCAGCTACATCCTAAGGACTGTGAGCTGGAGCCCATTGCTCTCTGCAAAATAGCAGCACCAATTCATGAAATGTGCATAGGCCAGATTTCACAGATTGACCACATTGCAGAGAAAAGGAAATTCCTTCTTCCACATAAAACAGCAACACCGAACTGTAATCCAAATAATTTAAGTTTGGTGTGCCGTTTTGCAATCTAATGATTTTGCAATTTATGGTTACAAAAACTTTGCACAGGTTCTAGTCCAGAACCTGCTGACTATGGTTGGCCCTTGAATTATGGAAATTACTCCTTGCATCATATGAAGATGAAGGCTTGACAGTTGAAATGTGCATCGGGACGATGTGTGGTCATTCCAATTTATCTATTGCCCCATTTTAACCCCTTAACGACCTGGCCCTTTTTAGTTTTTTCACTTCCAATTTTCACTCCCCATCTTCAAAAATCTATAACTTTTTTATTTTTCCACTTAAATAGATGTGTTGTGGCTTATTTTTTGCATATTCCATGCTGTGTACTGGGAAGCAGGAAAAAAAAAATTCCAAATGCGGTAAAAATGGTAAAAAAAACGCATTTGCAAGGTTTTCTTGTGGGCTTGGATTTTACAGCTTTCACTGTGCACCACAAATGACATATCTACTTTATTCTTTGTGTTGTTGCAATCACTGGGATAACAAATTTATATAGGTTTTATAATGTTTTCATACATTTAAAAAAAAATTAAAACCTCCTGTACAAAAAAAATTTTTAAATTTTGCTTCTTCTGGCGCAAATAACTTTTTCATACTTTGGGGTATGGAGCTGTGGGTAATGTAATTTTTTGCGACTTTTGATGGCATTTTCATTGCTATAATTATTAGGACTGTGCGATCTTTTGATCACTTTTTATTGATTTTACTTAATTTTTTTCAAAATGGAAAAAAGTGGTAGTTTTCGACTATGGGCACTATTTTCCACTATGGGGTAAAATGCTGTGAAAAACCATTATTATATTTTGATAGATCGGGCATTTTTGGATACCTAATGTGTTTATGATTTTTACTGTTTATTAATATTTATATCAGTTCTAGGAAAATGGGGGTGATTTGAATTTTTAGGGTTTTATATTATAATTTTTTTAAAACTTTTTTTATTTTTTCTTTTACTATTTTTAAGACTCCCTAGGTTGTCTGATCGATCCTATCATATACTGCCATACTACAGTATGGCAGTATATGGGGATTTTCCTCCTCATTCATTACAATGTACTGATAGCACATTGTAATAAATGAGTTAAAACGAAGTAGCCTCGGGTCTTCGGACCGATGGCAATGGATCTCTGCTCCCCTTACATCACAGGGAGTCCATGCACCGCCATCATTTTGAAGCCGCTGGAACCATTGCCGGCCACGATCGTCGCCACCCACCATCGTGGCTAGCAATATGCAGCAAAGCCTTACCAGCTATGGAGAGGGCTCAGCCTGTGAGCGCTCTCAATGCACTGGGACCCGGCTTGCGCCATACTAGAACGGCGCAAGTCAAGAAGGGGTTAATACAGTCACTTTGACCCCATCTAGTTTGTAGGTTAAACTCCTTACCCTATGTTCATACTGATGTGAATGTGCTGCTATGGATCCCTTTAGCCCATTTTTATTTTGTAACTATGTACCCAACAATATATGTAACTGATTTATCTTAACACCCTACTGTGTTTTGCCAGGTAGGTTTCACCCGGGCGTTGTTCTCCATGTTTGCTAAATTTTAACATGTATCTATTACAATAAAAATAGATTTTTTTTGTTGCACACTCTTATTCTGTGTAGAAAAAAATATTTTGTTGGTTTTGTGTTGAATGTATCTCCACATTTTTTTTATAAATTTTTGATTCACAGCATAAATATCATACTTTTTCTTTGTTGGTAAAATTAATATTTCATCACAAGAGTCCCATTCTCTGAACAGGGGTAAGTCTGTGAGATCAAACCAGTGCATTCTTTTTAATTTATCAACTTAATGACAAATGATGGAGCAGTATGACATGGTGTTATTAAGGCTTTATGCAGATTGCTTGAGGTGGGAGCCCTCTCCATACAAGGTGGGTGTCTGCTGCATCATGACTTTAATTGAAGTTGTAGTTCGTAGGACAGAAAAAAATAGTGTATACACTAAAAAGGATAAGCGATTAACCTAATAGAAAACATTGGGATAGGTCATGGATTATGGATTGTGTATGGATGGGAAGTGGCTAGGCTAAAAGAGTTCCGGGGTTTCATTTCACACATGGCATTTATTCTTTGGGTCAGTATAATCATGGAGATATCAAATGTATATAGTTTTTGTTATGCTTTCATATTTAAGATAATAAACAAATAAAAATGTTATGTTGCCATATTCTTACACCCATAAGTTTTGCATACTTCAAGAGCTGTACAAGACACCGTCTTTTATGTAGAACCTGCTGACTTTTTATACCATTTTTGGGACTGAAGTGCCTTTGATCCATTCATTATAATTTTTATAGTTGGTGAAAAGTCGAAAAAAGTGGTCATTGGGACATTTGGATTTTTTTTCCATTACAGGGTTCGTCACATAAGGCATTCATTTTTATATTTTGTTAGACCATTTGGGGATGTCTGGAAACGTAACATCTTTATAATTATTGTTTGTTTATTTTTATTTTCATACTAAGGAAAAAGGTGTGATTCGAACATTTTGATTTATTTTTTCTACATTTTTTCAATTTTTATTTTTAATATATTTTTTAGTAGTCTACTATTTTTATTAATGCAGACCACAATATCATGGCAGCTATGAAATGCCTCCGGGCTGTAATAGAAATGGATTGCCAACTCTCAATGAGGTCACGAGGGGCAATGGTCTAATCTACTATGCATTTGACAGAGGCACTTAAAAAGTTGACACCCACCATTGATGCCAGCAATATTGCAGCAACCACCCTTTTTGGAAAGTCTTATTAAGTCTTCCCACCATTTGCACAAAGTAAAATTAAAATTTGCTGTGTCATATATTAATTTATTGTACCTCCACCCAAAAAATAATGACTTCATTGTTGAAGATGGGTGTTTGGTTTAATGTTTTATAATTGGGTTATTCTACCTAATGTTCTCCCTTTTGTTAATGTCAGTTCTACTAATGTAGCTATTAGAGAAAAGTTACAACAGATTCAAACTGAGCTTTTTCATTTCTTTTCACCATGGGATATAACAATATATGTTGGTATACATAAGCAATTACTACCTACAGAACCTGCCCTGCAGGTTTCATACACACAAAAAACCCTCAGTTTAATTAAACAGCTCTCCCTTGGCTTTGAACAATCTGTGCTTATTGCCCATTCAGACAAGCATATAATCAATTAAGTATTTTATTATCCAATTGATTTTCAGAACCATTTTTTCACAGGTTTTTAGCTCCTATGAACATGTGGAACAGTTATGAAAGCTGAATAAATAGGCTTTTTCATCACTAAAAGGGAGCAATAAATAATATAACAGTTTGAACAAGGCTTCAGCAGGAGATCTAAACAGGGAGAAAAATACCTGCCGTGTTTTGCAGCATGTAAAGTACTAACAGATAGCAAATGTTCAGGTATGAGGAACTAGGATACATCATGCTGCTACAATGACCTTTAGAACATACCCATTCATCTTATCATCTATTTCTGCATGGATTGTATACTAGTAAATAGAAGATTGTACCTGTGTTAAATAGAGTCCGTGGTTCAGTGATTTCCATGGATGCCTCACAATATAGATGTTTTCACATTGGCTTGTATTTTCACTAATCCATTGTTCGGTGTGGGAAAGTGAGAGGTGTCGTGTGGTAGAACCGCTATCTGTCCTACAGGCAGATAAAAAGCACATGGTGAAAGCCCTGGATTTGTCTGCAGTAACCCAAGGGAGTAGTCTGTTTGGTCTATGTTGGCCTAGCTAGCATAGACACCTTTGTAATGTCCATACAGGGCCTGCTTATTTTGGAGAAGGGTAGGCTGGTAGTAGGACTCCTACTCCATCCTACTTCGGTCCTGGGTTTCTGTATAGCCCACAGGTGCGGGTCACAGACCTCGTTAGAGCCTGATTTAGTCTGCAGGCCAGAAGCAGTAGAGGAGGCACTACCTGGAGAGCTGAAGGCTGGAGCGTGTTCACACAGCAAAGGTAACTGAGTGCCTCCTAAACTACTGCTGGCCAAGAGCATGTGCCAGACAGCCTGGTACGTGTATAGTTAGGTGCTGTTTTTGTATTAGGCAGTGCCCAGCTGGGCAGGGTTTATTTTGTATTTTGTATGTGCCTAAGCCAAGGCTGAATTTTATGTTTTCACATAGAAGTGTGAATAAACACTTGACTTTGGACTTTAACCCTGCGTGTGTTCCTGCTTCCTGTACTTCTACAAGGCATCTACCAGAGCAATTCCCCACATGTCCTATTTTTTTCACAGGTGCGGATAACAGAAGGCAATAGAAGTCTATGGGTCTGCAAAAAATATGGATGAAACATCAGTTTTTTTTTCACTGATGAGGCTGAAAAACCAGGTGTGTTTTCAAAGCAATGTTAAACATTCAGGGTTTTTTTTTGCATACACAGAGACAAAACGGAAGAAAAACAGACACAATGGAGACAAACACAATGGATGAGCAACTGAAGCAGAACACCAATGGCAATGTGAAAGAGCCCTTACAGTCTGTATAGGGTTGGCTGGGTACCATGTGGAGAAAATTGTAAACTTATATTATTATCTGATTCTGGTTTACTAGCAATGAGCACATACTATAAAGCAGCTTTACTATGACCATATTAACCCAATTTAACATTGACATCTGGTGACTAGAAAAGTAGACTAATAAGAAGTTGAGGTAGAAATGAAAAGTGTCACTCATCAAAAAAAAGTCTCCTTTATTCAAAAGTAGCCATTAAGCAGAGAGGGTGACTGGCAATAAGCCATATTTAGCAGTCCCATGCTTTATCAAACCGTGGATAAAGGCTTTTTGGTGAGTGCTGTTTTTCATTTCTAACTCTGCTTCTTGTTATATTGCCACCATCAACAGCGCAGAGCTCCTCCATGTTGTCCTTCAACACCATCACAAGAGCCCTAAAGGGTGTCGTTATTGATGTATTACTGAAGTCTTGAGTATTGCCAAACCCTAACTGTTGGGACTTTGCCCTGAATTCTTCTTCCTTGATTAAGTAAACTAATAGTTCCAATGAACTGACCCAAAATATGTAGCGCATCATTTAAAGTTGATCTTAACTCACAATATAGAAGGAGTTAGCTCAGTAGTAAGAGATAAGATAATACCATTAGAGTGTGCACCACAGCTTAGGGAGTGGGGATGGGCAAACATAAATATTTGTGAAAAATTAATAAATTAAGACAGAAGTGTTTTAATTAGAAATCTGCGTTTTTGAGGATGAGATGAGGTTATATTTCTATTAGCTTGGATTGATTTGATTTGGACACATCTGAATCCTTTGAAAATTTCACTAAAATTCTAAATCAAATCTTGGATGATTCACTCATCTCCACTATGTATGTCTCTGAACCTGTATGTTGTCTGGATACCCTTACTAGCTTTATTGCAGACTAGCTTTGTTTGTATGAGTAACGCTCAGTGCTGCTAAATCTACCTTGAGGGCATTGAACTTTTGTATGAATTCTGAATTGCTTATTAAAAACTGAACTCGCTGTTTTACATTTCACTTTTTGTAATTTCTTTGTCATAACTAGCAATGTCAATTATCACTTGATAAGCCCTCCTGTGGTCATATCTGTGACGCTTGTGATATTGAGCATGGCAGTAGGTATTGTCACAATAAAATGAAGGCTGAGAGTTCTGGTGTGCATCTTATCTACAATATATTGAATTGTCTAGGCTGAAATATATTCGGTATATTACAGTACTATGGATCTTTGCTCCCATAATTCAAGTTACTGTAAGTGACCTCGATAAGAGACTAGTATGGGACTCAATGTTATACATGAAATCTAAAGCAGAGGATGAATTATAGCACCAGAAATTATTAGCATTTTCTTATTCATAACACTGCATAAATTATAACAAACAAGTATTCACTGAGATACATAAAGGAATCAAGAAGGCAGCACTTAGGCATCACAGGGGGTGGTGGATGTGGTGCATGAGCAGACACATATAGCCATAATATAAAAAGGCACAAAGCAAAAATATAGAATAATATAACAAATAATAAATAAAATAACAAAACTACACAACCCCAAAAGGGAGTTAAAATGTTAAAATGATAAAATGTACATATTTGTATTAATATAAATAAAACAAAACTAAAGAATAAAAACACAGAAAGTTTCAATTAATGTACCACAAAGTCTGCAATTGCACTAGAAGAGCAAATTCACAGATGGTAGTGATGGACCTACTGTCAGGTCAATCCATTTTCCCCGGAATAAAAAAATTATATCTTATAACTCTCTGAAGTCCCAAGCTGCTTATGCTAACATTTACCTGAATTCACATGTGAACTCTGTCCTGCACCATCCATGTTGAATGATGAGACGACCCTGACCATATGGCCATATTTTGAAACACTATGACATATTGTTTAAATATATTATACCCAATCACATTTGACCTAGATAATTATCTTATATTGTTTCAGAATTTATTTTAATATATGATCATGCTCCTTTATGGCTGTGGGTGTTTTCATATTAGGGTCACATTAGAATATTTTTTCACGCTGACGTCACAGCTTGAGCGACAGCACTGCACGGAGAGAGGATGCCGGAACATCATTGGACAGAAGAGGACCTCCTGGGGGGCGTCAGAAGGTGAGTACACGGGGTTTTTATAGACTCGAGTATAAGCCGAGTTAGGGTTTTCAGCACATTTTTTGTGCTGAAAAACTCGGCTTATATTTGAGTGTAAAGATTTTAGCATCAGGATCATGCAAAATAAATGAAATTCCTGTCTTTTAAAACTTTAAAAAATTACATATATAAACCATCAATTTGGTTCATATTTTTAATTTTGCCTTTTATATGCATGTGATATGAGTGAATGGCAGAGGCAGGAACTTTATTTTCTGATTGATATTAGTCCTACAGAATAAAGGGAAAGGTAATGATAACAATTAAGTTGTAGCTGGAATAATTCTGCAGGGCTGACATGTCAATATCCTCTTCTTGTATCTTAGAAGTTAGACATCTGCCTCTGTAGATGGACTTCTCAGTGAGTTTCGAATGCTTTCACAGCAGGACGGAATAGAATTTACTGTGCTCTCAAAAATGTTGGAGACTCCAATAGCGTACAGAGAACAAATACACTTTATGGTCTGGTGGTTATTAATCTGACTTTTCCATGGAGAGACAAAACTGATGGAATTATTGAAAACTTTATGCTGTTGGTGTAGTATACCAGCATGTGGCTGATGGAGTTCAGACTGAATTTCATTACAGAACATTTTTCTTTTATTTAATCACAGTGTCTTTAAAGATAATAGTAGAATGTTATGGACACTTCAGAATAGTGAAAAGGAATTCTAGATTACTAGGATTATTTGAAACGGCACACATTTTAGGGTACTATCTTTTCATGTTTTCTTTTCATACCTCTTGTTCTGAGAATATGTGCCAGCAGTTTTTAATATTTGCCAATGACCATTTACTTTTAGTTGTAGGTGTTTTATTCAGTTGATTATATAATTTGTTTCTAATATAGAAGATTGCACAGACTACATAACATAGTCCATTGGTCAGTTAGCAAAGAAAATGAAATAACAGTGTTACCGTTCCACTGAACTATTGTGTGATTCATTGATGTCTAAGGCTAAATCCAGATCCTAATATATTTCAGAAGTCTTAATAACCTTCTTCAGTGTGATGAATACAGTCTACTCTAAAAGTTCAGTCTACTGTAGGTAGCAAACACCAAAAAAGTTCTAATAGTAACAGAATCTCAGGACCTATGCATGTAAGAAGTATGGATAAAAATATACTGTGTAATATTTAGAAATAATCAACTAAGATCAGGCAATAAGAAGGTCCCAAATTCAAGATCAAGGGGTAGTAGATCCTCTGTACCACCGCGGATGCTGACGTAAGCTGACACCTTAGCAGAGTTTAAATGGTACCAGATTTTCACCAGAGCCCGCCGCAAAGCAGGTTGGACTTGTTCCGGCGTGATACCACCAGGTCTCTCCACAGGCATGACTTTGTCTACTGTGGCGGCAAAGGCGCGGTGCAGAATCGTTAGGCAGAGAGGGAGTCAGGGATAGGCAAGAGGTCAGGTCGAGTCGAGGACGTAGCGGTGGGTCAGGACAGGCAGCACAGGAGCAAAGTCAGGAACGGAATCGAGGTCACAACGGTAATTCAGGATAAACGCACAGAGCAAGGAACACAGCTCTCTCAATGGCATGGAAGCACAAAGATGCGGTGGGGCATAAGGGAAAAGGCTGGCTATGTAATAGATTGGCTGGTGGCCAGCGCCAATTAGTGGCCCTTTAAATCTCGAGAAGCCAGCGCACGCACATCCTAGGAGGCGAGGTTGTTCACACCTGGATATCGGACAGGTGAGTGAGACTGCAAAGCTGAGGAGGCACAGGGACACACATGGGTGTTCCTGCGACCCGAGAGGGGGGGTGACAGGAGCACCCATGACAATGCCTACTTTTAGAACTTATTTTTTAAAATATGGGTATATTCGAGGAAATAACACATTAAAACATGGCTATTTAGCTCATAATAACTAAGTGGATATAGTAAAGGAGACTCATTTTGGATCTGAAATAGATCTTTCCTCAGTTCGTCACATGGGTTCACAATGCATATTATATTACTAAAGGTGAAGCACTATTCCATTCCTCCAGCCAGCTGAAGGCAGAAAACTGCTACACTAATAAAATGTATACCATACTTAGTAAGGCATTTATCGTTTTATAATCCAGCCTGTGTAACAAGGCACAAAATGGTCCTGCCTCTTCATGCCTCTGAAACAAGAAGAAGTCGCAACTGGCAAAAATTCAAATATGAACAAAAGTTAGAGAAAGGGATTATTACATATGAGGTGTTAATGTTCATATATGCCCCTCAATTAGTTTGTTTTTCTGTGTTTAGAACATGATCTACATGTCTTAAGTCTTCTAGATTAATTGTTTTACCAGCTAAATGAGGGCCTGGTCTCTTGTCTTCTCTGGGTATAAATTTAGTAATAGTATAGGATGCTTGCAGTGACATTAGATTAATCTCTACCTTAATTCGAACCTCTCATGCACGTCTCCAGGACTTCTCCCGAGTTGCTACAATTCTCTGGAATGCCCTACCCCAGGCTCTCC
This sequence comes from Engystomops pustulosus, assembly GCF_040894005.1. Classification (NCBI taxonomy): domain Eukaryota; kingdom Metazoa; phylum Chordata; class Amphibia; order Anura; family Leptodactylidae; genus Engystomops; species Engystomops pustulosus. Next base: position 107,352,516 of record NC_092417.1, on the reverse strand, counting down.
GACTAATACCCACCCTTCAAAGCTTCAAACGCGCTATTAAACCCCTTCTCTTAAGGCAAGCCTATCACACTCGCTAATTGCATGAAATGTCAGAACACATATGAAGCAGATCTGACACTGTGTAATAAGCATCTCATGGATCTCATCATCTCTGATCTGTCTCATCTCTCTCTTTCTATGTGTCAGATACTAGTAGATACTAACCACATTTTCAGCTCACAGAACTAGAAAGATCACAATTAGAGATGAGCGAGCACTAAAATGCTCGGGTGCTCGTTATTCGAGACGAACTTTTCCAGATGCTCGAGTGCTCGTCTCGAATAATGAGCCCCATTGAAGTCAATGGGAGACCCGAGCATTTTTTTAATAAAACTGAACAGTAAAAGAACAGTGCAAAAAAAAAAAATTCCAGATGTTTGCAGATGTTTTACTTGTAAGAACACATTGAAATAACACTATTCTTCACTGTGCAGTTGTTCGCGCGTGTCTCCCGCTAGGTTCGGAGATGTGCACGAACATCTGGAATGTGAAGAATAGTGTTCTTTCAATGTGTTCTGCACTTAAATGCTCCTGTGTTCACTGTTTTTAATGTTTTAATTCTATTCTTCACATTGCAGGTGTGCGCGCGTGTCTCCTGATAGGTTCGGAGATACGCGCGCACAGCTGCAAAGTGAAGAATAGAATTAAAACATTAAAAACAGTGAATACAGGACCATTTAAGTATGGGGTTAAAATGATATTTATTGTGTAAACATGACTAGGTGATTGAGATTTGAGAATTTTTTTTTTGTTGGAAAACTCCTTCAAGAGGCCAACTTTGAGGTTTACCTGGTGTTTGCCCTTTGATGGCCGCAGGCTTCAGAAAGATGACACCGCCCATGCGTGCCGCCATTTTGCCGAGGATCGTCACTCCCCATGACATCATCGGAGAGTGGAGATCCGTCCGCTTGGGGTGTACCGAGGCTGTCTCGGTTTAACCCCTTCATTACAATGTGCGATCAGCACATTGCAATGAATGAGGCTAATCCCCATATACTGCCATACTGTAGTATGGCAGTATATGATGGGATTGATCTGACAACCTAGGGTTAAAGTACCCTAGGGCGTCTGAAAAATAGTAAAAATATAAAAAAGTTTTTAAAAAATTTAAAAAAAACTTAAAAATTCAAATCACCCCCTTTCCCTAGAACTGATATAAATATAAATAAACAGTAAAAATCATAAACACATTAGGCATTGACGTGTCCGAAAATACCCAATCTATCAAAATATAATAATGGTTTTTTAATGCTTTTAACCCTGTAATGGAAAATAGTGCCCAAAGTTAAAATTTGCACTTTTTTGCCATTTTGAAAAGGAAGTCACATGGATGGTAATCAAGAGTATCAGCTGGGTAGCTCATTAAAACACTCATCAGTATCAGCTGAGTCATTCATCACATTACTAAGGGCATGGCTAATCAACTAGGGAATCCTAGTTTCCTTGAGCATACAGTACAGTGCATATCAGTGGGCAAATCATAGAAAAATTCATAACTTACGGTACTTTTTACTTAAAGCGCCAGGGATCAGAGCGATATCTCGGCGCCTGCTGCCGATGCTGCTGTCCAAAGATAAAGCGTGCACGGGGAAAGGAAAGGCCGCGCATGCGCTGAAGGATCCGGGGTTTAATGGATAGTTAATGCGTGTATGCAACCCTTGAAGCTAAGAAGAGGAGTTCTGTAGCGCGCCTATGTAGAAGAGACGGGGAAAGTAATAGATGCGCGTGTGTATGAAACTGCTTTCATATTATGGAAATTGAAGTTTGGAAGCTAGGCGGCAATATTCAAATCAGAATGATGGGGGTAGTAAATACAGAAGGACATATATCATAGATATTAAACAGGATGTGGAAAATAATATGGAAATAGATAACAAAAAATATAATAAAACCATTCGGCAATATTAGATGAATGAATGGGCAAATGAAATGAAAGTGCCAAAGTGCAAAATCATACATATATAATGATAAAATATAATAAATATATATGGTAAATAAGGATATATAAAAAATTCTAAAAAACAGTCAAAGGGAATTATTAGTGGGAAGAAATATACAAAATACATAATAGGTAATACATAATAAATAATTGAGGGTGGCCATATCCCAATAGAATTAATATTATTATATATTATCAGTGATAGGGTTTCTATTCCATGAACTTGATACAGCACTAATGAAGGTTATTAGAGAAAGAGAGTCCGCTTGAAGGAATATTAATAATAATAATGGGGATACTACCCCCATACAGTGAGGAACACTACCCCCATACAATGAGGAACAGTACTGCCATGTTCCTTTCTTCTTCTCAGAGTTCTCTGCCCCATGTAAAACTAATTCCAATTTACACAATAAAACAGGGTCTAAGAAAAAAATCCGTCCTTTGCATGTGCCCTGGAGAAAAAAAATTATACATAAGTGAAAAGTCGCACTGAACATCTGGAAAATAAAGATAGATAAGGCACTGCACAAGGTGCAGACAAAGGTGTACTTGAGAAAATGACAGCAAAAGTCGCAGTGAAAAGTCCCAAAAAACAAAGTCCCAAAAAAGAATGAAAAAAACAAGCAGAAATAAAGGTACATGTGCTCCAAAGACTTTTATGGAACTATATATAGAGGAAATTTATTAAGACTGGCGTACTGCATACCAGCCTTAAAGCCGCTACCAATTAAACCCTGTATCCGCTAAGAGGCTCCATCCTTTGCCTGCGCTGTTTTTCTGCTCAACCCATCACGCAGGGTGGAAGACCGACAAAAATATCGGGAATGGGGCTTTTTACCTGCATTGTCCGCCAGAAGACTGGTGGACAAGCATGTGAAATTCCCTTCAGTGTCTCCTGAAAGATGTATAGAAAAAAAAATAAATGAATAAAAAGCTGCAATTGCACATACACTATTTTATAATTGTAAATTTTAAATTGTAAATTGTGTTCTCATTTAATAAACTGCAACACTCTGCTGTAAGGAGTGAAATGCTGCAAGCTCCACATCGGAGAACTTGCCCCCTTAAACATCACCCAGATCCAGACTAATTACTTGCCGCACTTGAAGCTTTGTGTTTTCCTCTTTCATCTCCAGTCAGTTCTTTTATTTGGCCTTTTGAATACAGAAACAAACGGAAAAGCACAATTATTTATTCTGTTTTTTCTGTGATATTTACTGATTAATTCTGCCACTGAAAGCATGTTTAGCCGCTGCCTCAGCTGCATGCATTTTTATGTAATACTGCTGGAAAATTGTGTTCGGGTGTTAATTATTAGATTGTTTAATATTTTCCTAGCATTTTAGAAATTCAGAACAGCGTTTCATTAGAAACAATAATGAAGTCCCATAGACGTGCCTGAAGTACATAAAGATCAACGTTGCATAAAGCAAAGAGTGCCAAACACAGCCATCTGATGTTGGCTCAACGTGCTAATGTCTATGATGTCAAAATTGGCACCACTCAAGCTGCTTATTATCATCAATTAATTTGCATGAAAAATAGCAGAGTTTCTGCACTATGATTTACTCTGTAGCATCACAAGCTCTGAGAAATGGGGACCAAAATAAGAGATATAATATATAATGGATATGTTATAGAAACAATATACTATCAATGTTATATACATTAAATAAAAACTCATTCAAAAAGGATAAGACATTCATTCTTTCTACTATTCAGCTGTAACTTAAGGCTCTGCAGAGGGCACAGTAGCACCCAGGCCCAGAAATGTTATGGAACATTACACTTCTTTACTGTAAACATCATATTATAGTTGGTGTGCATGGTACAGAGGCTCTTTTAAGGTTTGGAAACTTTAGAGTGTACCTTACCTTTCAAAAATAATAGCATAAATTAGTAAGATGATGTATTTTAAAGAGTAGAACCATTGTTTCTGGTCTTTTTTTTCTAAAAAGCCTCCTTCTGCAGTTTCTATCATTCTATCACCCTCCATAGCACATCCTCCACCTCATGTTCCCTTCCCTACTCCCCTCCCCCTCCCTTCTGCAAAACTGCTGCTCAGTCTCAGCCATTAGTCTAAACCAGTGATTTTCAACCAGTGTGCCGCGACACATGGTCGGGTGTGCCGCAGAGAAAGTTCCCCAAACTATGGTGCCCCCTGTGTTTTGTTTCCCGGCAATGCGCAGCGATGCACAGTCATGGCTTCTTACAATGTAGGAGACGTGTACAATAACACATGCGCACGCTTTGAACCTCGCGCAACAAAATGACGTCACTGAGGCCGGCGCATCATCCTCGGAGCGGAGAGACTCTCGCATTTGCCCACCGCCAAGGTAATGCCCACCAATAATGCTGACTATATGAGCTTTTGCCTGAGTATATGAACTGTTGGCAGAATACTCAGCATATGAGCTGGTACTTTTAGTACTCCAGCAGTATACTGCATATAACAATGAGAAATACTATAGTCATGAGGCTGGAGTACTACAAGTACCAGCTCATATGCGGAGTATATGAGCTGGCACTTGTACTCTGGCCTCATGGCCATAGTACTTCTCATTGTACCCCTTTATTTTTGCAGTATATGAGCCACATAATAATCAGCACCATATACTAAAAACAGGGAGAAACTGAGAACTGTTGAGGAAGAGCTTCGTGTGTGTCTTTCCACCATTCCTGCCAGGATACCCCTTTTGTGTTTATCGAAACAGGCCCAGGTTTCACACTGAGTAAGTAAAATAAATTTAGAATCTATATTATTAACTATATGTATAATATGACTGTTTTAGTGTCATTTTGTGCTATTGTGGTCAGTGGTGTGCCCAGGATTTTCTAAGTATAAAAAGTGGGCCACGGCTCAAAAAAGGTTGAAAATCACTGGTCTAAACCACCCAGTCAATCAAAAGTCTGAGATTAGGGGCGTGCTGCTGAAACTCAGCCCAGCCTGGAAGTACACTGACCCCCTAATGCCCAAGACTGTACCTAAACCCTAAAATTTTATGAAGGTTTCTTGTGGGATGAGTGGACCCAAACCTTCAATCTTTGGATCTGTAGAAAACATGGCAGGTTTGGGTCCCCTGACCCAAAAACCTTCAGTCAGAAGGGTTCAACTCACCACCCTATATAATTTAATATCCGTGATTGACGTTGGCATCAATCGCGGTTGATAACTATTTAAAGAAAATCTACCATTTGATTTGATGCTTTATGAACCAAACTTACCTTGACAATGCTGTAGCTACACTGATGCAGAAACATATCTTGTTTAATCCGTGTGCTGAGTGCTTTTGCTGAAAAAACTATTATAATATCATGATAATGAAGCTCTGTTGCTTCTGTGCCTGGCTCAGCGCTTTTCCTTTCACATTAGTTATGCACTGCAACAGAGAATGATGCAATCACTGTTCTCCCTGCCAGGCGGAATAATCAATTGCTGCACCATCCTCCAGCTTCTGTGTATGAGTGATCCAGCTCCGGTTGATTAGTCCTGTCTTGGCTGTTCAGAAAGCTCCGTGTAATGTGTATAATATGGATCCAGCTTTCCCAAGGTCCTGAATGTTAGAATTGCTTTTTTTCCGCAAAAACGCTCGCACAGGGATGAAACAAGATATGATCCTGCATCAGTGTAGGTACAGCATTCTCAAGGTATGTTTGGCTCATAATGCATCAAATCAAATGGTAGATTTTCTTTACATGCACCTGACAAAGCCAGAGGGGACATGCAAATACAAACTTACTCTCCACTTGCTGACCTGAACTAGACATATCTATCATATCATTTCATATCTGGGGGGGCGGGGGGGGGGGGCTTTGCTTCTGATGACGTTATTGTGTAACAATAATCTTCCATACCGTTCTCTGCGGGCATGCTAGTACCTTTGCGCACCCACAGCAATTTAAATGGGGCTGCTAACATTGCCAGAGGCATTTAAAGGATACAAAGAATAGAAAAGATTGATAGTAATAAAGTAAATACTGCTCTCTACAGTGTGTAGACTAGGAGTGCAGAAATAAGTCTGGTAAATTAGATTTCCATGTGATTGCTAAGCTTGAGCTCTTTTCAAGAATGACTTATGTTTATTAAGAGATATGCTAAGTAATAGTTTACTTTCTACATACATAAAAAACATTTTATCTTAGACTTATTAAACACAAATGTGATGAGTTCCTGTCATCTGTTGCACCCTTAATTATTTCATGCACCTTCATTCCTTATTTTACTTACATTTTTACATGAAAATGATATGTTTAATAAATAATATGTCTCATGTAATGGGTATCAGTGGGGCTTTGTCTGTTTATGAGACTTTTTTGGCTTTATTGCAGGTCAGATGTTTCTTAGCAGTTTATCTTATTGATACATGGGGCGTTTGGTCTTTAGTGAATTTGCAACTTTTAAAACTAAAGTTGCAAGTAATCTTCAAAAGTCGTAATCATCTGCAGGCTAATTTCTATGCTTGGTCAGGGGCAGCCGTAGATTTATGCAAAGCTTTGAGACTTTTTTGCAACTTTTTTAAATAGTTGCAACTTTCACATCTGGATTCATTTCTGCAGAAGACTAGACAATGGAAAAATTTGAAGCTGTTTTAGGCGCAAAAAGACCTTTTATCTTTAAAATGTCAGGCAGGGGGCTAAAGGCTAGTTGTACTGATCCACCCAATATACACATGTGTACAGACCTGTGCCTTGAAGATACTGGATATGGACATAGGTCATTATTTAAAAATTAACCCTAAAACTATTCAGCATAATTTTGCACATGAGAACAGGAGTCCACTGTACCCCAATTGTACCCCAGATGAATGGAGTGACAGTTGGCACATGTGTGCTGCTTCATTTACTATCTATGGACCTAACAGAGATAGTTGAGTTCAGCACCCGGCCATCTGCCATAAAGATGAATTCAACAACAGGGCGAATGTGCTGTGCTCATTTGGGGTACAACAGACCCAGTGCTTGTGAGCCGTGGTGGTCAGTCTTCTACACTTTTGCTTAAGCCTGCTCAGGACTAGAGTTTATTTGTGCCAGAATTACCGATTTGCACAGAAATTTTGACTTTTTAATATGGTCATGTGGATTTTAGAGAAATATCAGGCAGAATACGGAAAAAAGAGAAAAGCCTAAGATAAATCACCCCCTATGTGATAAAATGGTATTGCTGAAATGTCAAAAATAACCCGGGAATGAGCTTTCATTGGCATTTCTAGCAAAACAATGTAGAATCACTACTGAAGATAGAATTTATATTTAAATGTAGAAATGGATGCGGGAGAGATGTGGACATTTTAATCTTTGTAAATATTTTCCATTGTTGAAACATTTGACAGAAAAAATATTGCAAGTCTAATAAACTCTTTGCTGTGTCTTAACTCAATAAACTGCATAGTTTATATCACCCGGGAAAATGATTTTGTCTGAAAGTATATTAGCCTTCTGCTAAAAAAAAGCATCATATAACAAGTACCTCTCATTATTCCATCCAACGCTTGTGAATTTTACTATGGATTTTGTGTTGTTGGTGTCATAAATTAAGTTAACTCGATACATGGCAGTAAAAAAAAAATCTTGCCATGAAGAAAAATACATACATTTCTTAGTCCTTGTGAAAATGTTATGAAAATGACTAAACGTGTTTGTTGGGGTCAAATCTAATCACACATTCTGTGAGAGTCAAATAATATCAACCACATATTCCACATTGACCACGGCTGTGTTAAAATAGGATAAAAATCTGCAGAGTACACTGGCATTTTATACTATGGCCTTTAAAATGTCCTTCTGTTCATCTTTGTTTGACATCTGTTGATATTTGTAAGCAATTAACATTTTCTGCGCTGCATAAGCTGTATTGAGCGGTACTTGAGACTCACACTCTATAAAATCTAGTTATGTTCCATTAATTGAGAAAATTACTTAAAATAAACCTGGTGTAAAAGTAAATGGAAAGAGTATAATAAGGGACAGCTAAAGCTCATCCATTTAAATGGCAAGTGAGGCAATGATGCAGTTATATATTGGTAGAAATTGCACTGTACTCTGAATCTCATAGTACTGACTATGTAAAGCACATCAAACCCTCATTATTAATTGGGTTGTCTGAGTATGTTACAAAAATATATGAGTGGCCTGAGGGGGCCTTTTCAGGCGCTCCTGCTGTCCCGTGCCGCTGTTCATTGGTGCCGTGCCCCCGTTTTCTTAAAGGGACAGGCATGCTCAGCTCTGACAACTTCCGCCTACCTCGCATGCCCACCCATTTATTGTCCAGCCAGAATTTCGAGTTTGACATTCGGACACACCCCTCCGCTAACTTGTTAAAATGCCGGTGGCAGTTAAATGGTTAATAGAGATGAGCGAGCACTAAAATGCTCGGGTACTCGTTATCCGAGAACTTTTCCCGATGCTCGAGTGCTCGTCTCGAATAACGAACCCCATTGAAGTCAATGGGAGACTCGAGCATTTTTCAAGGGGACCAAGGCTCTGCACAGGGAAGCTTGGCCAAACACCTGGGAACCTCAGAAAAGGATGGAAACACCACGGAAATGGACAGGAAACAGCAGGGGCAGCATGCATGGATGCCTCTGAAGCTGCATAATCGCACCATTATGCCAAAATTATGGGCAACAGCATGGCCATGACAGAGTGACAGAATGAAGCTAGATAGCATCTAAAACATGCAATAATTGACCCTGACACTATAGGGGACGGCATGCAGAGGCAGCGGCAGCAGGCTAGAGAGTGGCATGGCGACATACCCTAAATGGACTCAGGCTTCAAACCAATGGGTGGCAGAGAGGAACCAAAGGAGGTGAGCAAGAAGCGCTCAAATAATATCGGTACATGATAAAAGTTTGCCAGTATATTTTGTGGATTACACAGCAGGGTGGTGACAAAGTTAACATGGAAGCCATGAAAACAACCCCAAAGTCTGCCTTACACAGCTCGTTTGATAAGGGGACCATGTATGGAGGCAGTGAACTAGTAGTAGATTAAAGGTGCTGCAGTTAAAACTATGTTAGTTGGATCTTGGCATGGAGCTGGCGCTCCGCTGCCAGGCGAGCTTTCGCCAATCCAAGCCCCTGTTTCTAGGCTACTCCCCAAACAGCACTTCTAAGAACCTTTTGTATAAGATCAAGTGTAGTAGCGTTCTTATAAGTTTAGGATATGCCGGGTGAGGGGAATGTAAACGGATGCGCAAGAAGCGCTGAAATAATATCGGTAAATGATAAAAGTTTGCAAGTATATTTTGTGGATTACACAGCAGGGTGGCGACAAAGTTAACAAGTTTGATGTGGAATGCCCTGTAATAGCTCTTGGGCGGTGTGCCTTTTATCGCCTAGGCTCAGCAGTTTGAGCACCGCCTGCTGTCGCTTAGCGACGGCACTGCTGCTGTGCCTAGAGCTAATGACTGATGGCGCCATGCCCACGGATGGTAATTCGGAGGAGGAGGAGGTGGAGGAGGGTTGGGAGGAAGTATAGTAGGCCTTTGAGACCTGGACCGAGGTAGGCCCCGCAATTCTCTGCGTCGGCAGTATATGACCAGCCCCAGGGTCAGACTCGGTCCCAGCCTGCACCAAGTTAAGTGTAGTAGCGTTCTTATAAGTTTGGGATATGGCGGGTGAGGGGAATGTAAACAGATGCGCAAGAAGCGCATGATGCGCATGGAGCTGGCGCTCCGCTGCCAGGCGAGCTTTCGCCAATCCAAGCCCCTGTCTCTAGGCTACTCCCCAAACAGCACTTCTAAGAACCTTTTGTATAAGATCAAGTGTAGTAGCGTTCTTATAAGTTTAGGATATGCCGGGTGAGGGGAATGTAAACAGATGCGCAAGAAGCGCTGAAATAATATTGGTAAATGATAAAAGTTTGCCAGTATATTTTGTGGATAACACAGCAGGGTGGCGACAAAGTTAACAACTTTGATGTGGAATCCATGAAAACAACCCAAATTTCTGCCTGACACACCTCGTTTGATAAAGGGACGATGTATGGAGGCAGCTATATGGACGACTTTTGGAGGTAGCAATGGAGACAACGTGTGGAGGCTGCTATGGAGACAATTTAATTTGGATAGTGCCTGTATGTGGCAGTCCCAAAAATTTTTCAAACCAGAGGAGCAGGTAGGTGGCCCTCCAGTAAAATGGAATAGATTGAGTGCCTGTATGTGGCAGTCCAAAAAAAATTTCAAACCAGAGGAGCAGGTAGGTGGCCCTCCAGAAAAATTGAATAGATTGAGTGCCTGTATGTGGCACTCCCAAAAATTGTTTAAAACAGAGGACCGGGTAGGTGGCCCTCCAGAAAAATTGAATAGATTGAGTGCCTGTATGTGGCACTCCCAAAAATTGTTTAAAACAGAGGACCGGGTAGGTGGCCCTCCAGAAAAATTAAATGCATAAAGTACTATAGCTAGAGCCAGTGGGCCCTGTCAAAAAATAGCCAGTTTCCTCTGCTTTACTGTACAAAGAGGAGGAGAAGGAGGAAAATGAGGAGGAGGAGTGGATCAATTATTCAGGTTGAGCTTCCTTCACCTGGTGGAGATTGGAAATTATGAGAAATCCAGGCTTTATTCATCTTAATAAGCGTCAGCCTGTCAGCGCTGTCAGTCGACAGGCGTGTACGCTTATCGGTGATGATGCCACCAGCTGCACTGAAAACCCGCTCGGACAAGACGCTAGCGGCAGGGCAGGCAAGAACCTCCAAGGCGTACAGCGCCAGTTCGTGCCACATGTCCAGCTTTGAAACCCAGTAGTTGTAGGGAGCTGTGTGATCATTTAGGACGATGGTATGGTCAGCTACGTACTCCCTCACCATCTTTCTGTAAAGATCAGCCCTACTCTGCCGAGACTGGGGACAGGTGACAGTGTCTTGCTGGGGTGACATAAAGCTGGCAAAAGCCTTGTAAAGCGTACCCTTGCCAGTGCTGGACAAGCTGCCTGCTCGCCTACTCTCCCTCGCTACTTGTCCCGCAGAACTACGCACTCTGCCGCTAGCGCTGTCAGAAGGGAAATACTGTTTCAGCTTGTGCACCAGGGCCTGCTGGTATTCATGCATTCTCACACTCCTTTCCTCTGCAGGGATGAGAGTGGCAAGATTTTGCTTGTACCGTGGGTCCAGGAGAGTGAACACCCAGTAATCGGTGCTGGAATAAATTCTTTGAACGCGAGGGTCACGGGATAGGCAGCCTAGCATGAAATCTGCCATATGCGCCAGAGTACCAACGCGTAAGAATTCACTCCCCTCACTGGCCTGACTGTCCATTTCCTCCTCCTCCAACTCCTCCAACTCCTCTTCTTCTGCCCATACACGCTGAACAGTGAAGGACTCAACAATGGTCCCCTCTTGTGTCTCGCCAACATTCTCCTCCTCTTCCTCCTCATCCTCCTCCACCTCCACCTCCTCCGATATGCGCTGAGAAACAGACCTGAGGGTGCTTTGGCTATCAACAAGGGAATCTTCTTCCCCCGTCTCTTGTGACGAGCGCAAAGCTTCCGACTTCATGCTGATCAGAGAGTTTTTCAACAGGCCAAGCAGCGGGATGGTGAGGCTGATGATGGCGGCATCGCCACTGACCATCTGTGTTGACTCCTCAAAGTTACTCAGCACCTGACAGATATCAGACATCCACGTCCACTCCTCATTGTAGACTTGAGGAAGCTGACTGACCTGACTACCAGTTCTGGTGGAAGTTGACATCTGGCAGTCTACAATGGCTCGGCGCTGCTGGTAAACTCTGGATAACATGGTCAGTGTTGAATTCCACCTCGTGGGCACGTCGCACAACAGTCGGTGAGCGGGCAGATGGAGGCGGCGCTGCGCTGCCCTGAGAGTGGCAGCATCTGTGCTGGACTTCCTGAAATGCGCACAGATGCGGCGCACCTTCGTGAGCAAATCAGACAGATTGGGGTATGTCTTGAGGAAACGCTGAACTATCAGATTTAACACATGGGCCAGGCATGGCACATGTGTCAGTCTGCCGAGTTGCAGAGCCGCCACCAGGTTACGGCCGTTGTCACACACAACCATGCCTGGCTTCAGGTTCAGCGGTGCCAGCCACAGATCAGTCTGCGCCGTGATGCCCTGTAATAGCTCTTGGGCGGTGTGCCTTTTATCGCCTAGGCTCAGCAGTTTGAGCACCGCCTGCTGTCGCTTAGCGACGGCACTGCTGCTGTGCCTAGAGCTAATGACTGATGGCGCCGTGCCCACGGATGGTAGTTCGGAGGAGGAGGTGGAGGAGGGGTGGGAGGAGGAGGAGGCATAGTAGGCCTGAAACACCTGGACCGAGGTAGGCCCCGCAATCCTCGGCGTCGGCAGTATATGACCAGCCGCAGGGTCAGACTCGCTCCCAGCCTCCGTCTGGCCCCACCACTGCCTCTTCCAAACTGTTCTGGTCGAGGACTCTCCTCCGTCTCAGAAGCACTGTGTTCACCCGGCCTCTCAACCCAGCTTGGGTCTGTCACCTCATCATCCTCCGATCCCTCAGTCTGCTCCCCCCTCGGACTTCCTGCCCTGACAACAACTTCCCCACTGTCTGACAACCGTGTCTCCTCATCGTCGGACACCTCTTTACACACTTCCACTACGTCAAGAAGGTCATCATCACCCACAGACTGTGACTGGTGGAAAACCTGGGCATCGGAAAATTGCTCAGCAGCAACCGGGCAAGTGGTTTGTGACTGTGGGAAGGGTCCAGAAAACAGTTCCTCAGAGTATGCCGGTTCAAATGCCAAATTTTCCTGGGAGGGGGCAGACTGGGGGGGAGGAGGCTGAGGTGCAGGAGCTGGAGGAGTGGCGATTTCGGTGACATGGGTGGACTGCGTGGAAGACTGACTGGTGGACAAATTGCTCGAAGCATTGTCAGCAATCCACGACATCACCTGTTCGCACTGTTCTGGCCTCAACAGTGCTCTACCACGAGTCCCAGTAACTTCAGACATGAACCTAGGGAGTGTAGCTCTGCGGCGTTCCCCTGCTCCCTCATAAGCAGGTGGTGTCTCACCCCGGCCAGGACCACGGCCTCTGACCCCTGCAGTAGTGGGACGCCCACGTCCCCGCCCTCGTCCTCTACCCCTAGCCCTCGGGTTAAACATTTTTAAAATGAGAGTTATAGCTTTAATTTTTTTTTAACTTTTTTTTGTGTTTTTTTTTTTTTTGTGTGTTTTTGAGTTTTTAAAACCAAACGATGCTATCCTATTGCTATGGCTATTTTCTAGCCAAGTATGAAAGCACACTACTATGCCAGATGAGATGACACTGAGTTATTAAACAAAATAAACGTAAAAAAAAAAGGACAAATGGCAGACTGTGCCTAATTGAAATCCAACCCCTACTAAATTTTCCCACTTCGGTCTTTGCAATGGATATGTGCGTCACTAAGCGCAAAACACAGCGCTCACTACAAATTGCTCACAATTGGCTAGTAGATGCACTGCAGCAAGTACAGCCACCAGCAGATCAACCAGAAATCAAATATATAACGCTACTGTAGGCGTAAGTAAGCCGTTTGGATTCTCCTATGGCTATTTTCTAGCCAAGTATGAAAGCACACTACTATGCCAGATGAGATGACGCTGAGTTATTAAACAAAATAAACGTAAAATAAAAAAGGACAAATGGCAGACTGTGCCTAATTGAAATCCAACCCCTACTAAATTTTCCCACTTCGGACTTTGCAATGGATATGTGCGTCACTAAGCGCAAAACACAGCGGTCGCAAGTCTCACTACAAATTGCTCACAATTGGCTAGTAGATGCACTGCAGCAAGTACAGCCACCAGCAGATCAACCAGAAATCAAATATATAACGCTACTGTAGGCGTAAGTAAGCCGTTTGGATTCTCCTATGGCTATTTTCTAGCCAAGTATGAAAGCACACTACTATGCCAGATGAGATGACGCTGAGTTATTAAACAAAATAAACGTAAAATAAAAAAGGACAAATGGCAGACTGTGCCTAATTGAAATCCAACCCCTACTAAATTTTCCCACTTCGGTCTTTGCAATGGATATGTGCGTCACTAAGCGCAAAACACAGCGGTCGCAAGTCTCACTACAAATTGCTCACAATTGGCTAGTAGATGCACTTCAGCAAGTACAGCCACCAGCAGATCAACCAGAAATCAAATATATAACGCTACTGTAGGCGTAAGTAAGCCGTTTGGATTCTCCTATGGCTATTTTCTAGCCAAGTATGAAAGCACACTACTATGCCAGATGAGATGACGCTGAGTTATTAAACAAAATAAACGTAAAATAAAAAAGGACAAATGGCAGACTGTGCCTAATTGAAATCCAACCCCTACTAAATTTTCCCACTTCGGTCTTTGCAATGGATATGTGCGTCACTAAGCGCAAAACACAGCGCTCACTACAAATTGCTCACAATTGGCTAGTAGATGCACTGCAGCAAGTACAGCCACCAGCAGATCAACCAGAAATCAAATATATAACGCTACTGTAGGCGTAAGTAAGCCGTTTGGATTCTCCTATGGCTATTTTCTAGCCAAGTATGAAAGCACACTACTATGCCAGATGAGATGACGCTGAGTTATTAAACAAAATAAACGTAAAATAAAAAAGGACAAATGGCAGACTGTGCCTAATTGAAATCCAACCCCTACTAAATTTTCCCACTTCGGTCTTTGCAATGGATATGTGCGTCACTAAGCGCAAAACACAGCGGTCGCAAGTCTCACTACAAATTGCTCACAATTGGCTAGTAGATGCACTGCAGCAAGTACAGCCACCAGCAGATCAACCAGAAATCAAATATATAATGCTACTGTAGGCGTAAGTAAGCCGTTTGGATTCTCCTATGGCTATTTTCTAGCCAAGTATGAAAGCACACTACTATGCCAGATGAGATGACGCTGAGTTATTAAACAAAATAAACGTAAAATAAAAAAGGACAAATGGCAGACTGTGCCTAATTGAAATCCAACCCCTACTAAATTTTCCCACTTCGGTCTTTGCAATGGATATGTGCGTCACTAAGCGCAAAACACAGCGCTCACTACAAATTGCTCACAATTGGCTAGTAGATGCACTGCAGCAAGTACAGCCACCAGCAGATCAACCAGAAATCAAATATATAACGCTACTGTAGGCGTAAGTAAGCCGTTTGGATTCTCCTATGGCTATTTTCTAGCCAAGTATGAAAGCACACTACTATGCCAGATGAGATGACGCTGAGTTATTAAACAAAATAAACGTAAAATAAAAAAGGACAAATGGCAGACTGTGCCTAATTGAAATCCAACCCCTACTAAATTTTCCCACTTCGGTCTTTGCAATGGATATGTGCGTCACTAAGCGCAAAACACAGCGGTCGCAAGTCTCACTACAAATTGCTCACAATTGGCTAGTAGATGCACTTCAGCAAGTACAGCCACCAGCAGATCAACCAGAAATCAAATATATAACGCTACTGTAGGCGTAAGTAAGCCGTTTGGATTCTCCTATGGCTATTTTCTAGCCAAGTATGAAAGCACACTACTATGCCAGATGAGATGACGCTGAGTTATTAAACAAAATAAACGTAAAATAAAAAAGGACAAATGGCAGACTGTGCCTAATTGAAATCCAACCCCTACTAAATTTTCCCACTTCGGTCTTTGCAATGGATATGTGCGTCACTAAGCGCAAAACACAGCGGTCGCAAGTCTCACTACAAATTGCTCACAATTGGCTAGTAGATGCACTGCAGCAAGTACAGCCACCAGCAGATCAACCAGAAATCAAATATATAACGCTACTGTAGGCGTAAGTAAGCCGTTTGGATTCTCCTATGGCTATTTTCTAGCCAAGTATGAAAGCACACTACTATGCCAGATGAGATGACGCTGAGTTATTAAACAAAATAAACGTAAAATAAAAAAGGACAAATGGCAGACTGTGCCTAATTGAAATCCAACCCCTACTAAATTTTCCCACTTCGGTCTTTGCAATGGATATGTGCGTCACTAAGCGCAAAACACAGCGGTCGCAAGTCTCACTACAAATTGCTCACAATTGGCTAGTAGATGCACTTCAGCAAGTACAGCCACCAGCAGATCAACCAGAAATCAAATATATAACGCTACTGTAGGCGTAAGTAAGCCGTTTGGATTCTCCTATGGCTATTTTCTAGCCAAGTATGAAAGCACACTACTATGCCAGATGAGATGACGCTGAGTTATTAAACAAAATAAACGTAAAATAAAAAAGGACAAATGGCAGACTGTGCCTAATTGAAATCCAACCCCTACTAAATTTTCCCACTTCGGTCTTTGCAATGGATATGTGCGTCACTAAGCGCAAAACACAGCGGTCGCAAGTCTCACTACAAATTGCTCACAATTGGCTAGTAGATGCACTTCAGCAAGTACAGCCACCAGCAGATCAACCAGAAATCAAATATATAACGCTACTGTAGGCGTAAGTAAGCCGTTTGGATTCTCCTATGGCTATTTTCTAGCCAAGTATGAAAGCACACTACTATGCCAGATGAGATGACGCTGAGTTATTAAACAAAATAAACGTAAAATAAAAAAGGACAAATGGCAGACTGTGCCTAATTGAAATCCAACCCCTACTAAATTTTCCCACTTCGGTCTTTGCAATGGATATGTGCGTCACTAAGCGCAAAACACAGCGGTCGCAAGTCTCACTACAAATTGCTCACAATTGGCTAGTAGATGCACTTCAGCAAGTACAGCCACCAGCAGATCAACCAGAAATCAAATATATAACGCTACTGTAGGCGTAAGTAAGCCGTTTGGATTCTCCTATGGCTATTTTCTAGCCAAGTATGAAAGCACACTACTATGCCAGATGAGATGACGCTGAGTTATTAAACAAAATAAACGTAAAATAAAAAAGGACAAATGGCAGACTGTGCCTAATTGAAATCCAACCCCTACTAAATTTTCCCACTTCGGTCTTTGCAATGGATATGTGCGTCACTAAGCGCAAAACACAGCGGTCGCAAGTCTCACTACAAATTGCTCACAATTGGCTAGTAGATGCACTTCAGCAAGTACAGCCACCAGCAGATCAACCAGAAATCAAATATATAACGCTACTGTAGGCGTAAGTAAGCCGTTTGGATTCTCCTATGGCTATTTTCTAGCCAAGTATGAAAGCACACTACTATGCCAGATGAGATGACGCTGAGTTATTAAACAAAATAAACGTAAAATAAAAAAGGACAAATGGCAGACTGTGCCTAATTGAAATCCAACCCCTACTAAATTTTCCCACTTCGGTCTTTGCAATGGATATGTGCGTCACTAAGCGCAAAACACAGCGGTCGCAAGTCTCACTACAAATTGCTCACAATTGGCTAGTAGATGCACTTCAGCAAGTACAGCCACCAGCAGATCAACCAGAAATCAAATATATAACGCTACTGTAGGCGTAAGTAAGCCGTTTGGATTCTCCTATGGCTATTTTCTAGCCAAGTATGAAAGCACACTACTATGCCAGATGAGATGACGCTGAGTTATTAAACAAAATAAACGTAAAATAAAAAAGGACAAATGGCAGACTGTGCCTAATTGAAATCCAACCCCTACTAAATTTTCCCACTTTGGTGTTTGAGGTGGATATGTGTGCCACTAAGAGCTAAACACAACGGTAGCAAGTCCCCCTGCTAATTCCTCACAAAATGGTACTAGATGCAAATAAAAAAAAAAAAAAGTAGAACGTTATTGTAGCCCTAAGAAGGGCTGTTGGGTTCTTGGAGAATCACTCCTGCCTAACACTATTCTAATAGAACAGCCTAACGCTTTCCCTGACCAGCAGCAGCTCTCTCCCTAGCGGCATCCAGACACAGAATGATCCGAGCAGCGCGGGCAGCGGCTAGTCTATCCCAGGGTCACCTGATCTGGCCAGTCAACCACTGCTATCGACGTGTAAGGGTACCACGTCATGCTGGGTGGAGTGCAGAGTCTCCTGGCTTGTGATTGGCTCTGTTTCTGGCCGCCAAAAAGCAAAACGGCGGGAGCTGCCATTTTCTCGAGCGGGCGAAGTATTCGTCCGAGCAACGAGCAGTTTCGAGTACGCTAATGCTCGAACGAGCATCAAGCTCGGACGAGCATGTTCGCTCATCTCTAATGGTTAACAACATTTAAAGGGTTAACACTAGCAATTGGTGTCAGCGTGGGATGAGTGGACTGTGCCACCAGCATTTAAATGCCTCTGGTGGCTTTGTCAGCGCCATTTAAAGAGTTACCACTCACAATCAGTGTTGGTTTAAGCATTTTGGTCGGCTACCAAACCAAACTTTTGTTCTTTCTGGGTCTGCTCATCACTGCTACTTATCAATGTTCTTTGGCTGGAGCTCAAAAGTGAGTGAGGTCAAAAGTCAGGTCAAAATGAGCAGAGAAGGCTAACTTTTTGCCTGTTTAGAGGCATGTTTATGGGATAACCACTTAGACATTTTTACTTGGGGTTTCTTAAGTACACATAACCATGACTTTGGTGTTATACTAAAGATAAAATCCTATCTTTTAGACTGCCCGAAGATGCAAGCAGTTAAAGATATAGGTGGAATTGGATCTTTATCTGCTGCTTGCATTTCCAACCATATCTGAAATAGTTGTGGCTTAGCTGATTCTCTACCTTATACAACCTCTAAAAGTGACTCATCTCAGAGAAATTTGACACTTCTCAACCCATTTTTACATGGCTCTGGGAGCCATGGAAGTTGGTAATTTACTGTACTTTAGTCCCAGGCTTCAATAAACAGTTATAACTGTTATTAAATATGTCTGTATTTAAGATTTATTGTTAATTCTGGTTCTTATGACAATCCAACACTTTTAAAATCCAATTGTCAAAGAGAGCAAAAAAAATATGGTTGGGGTTACAATTATAAAATATACAGTTCCGACTTACATACAAATTCAACTTAAGAACAAACCTGCCTACTTCCTGTATTTTTTAAATTCTAAATGAATGAGATTTCATATAAAAGAGAGTGCTCTGAATAGGAATTCTTGTACTCTACCGGAGGGTTCTGGTAGTATAATGGGGTAAAATTCCTTTAATTAGCTGTCTGAATTCTGTAACAGGTTTTCTGTACTAACAACTATCATGATCTATCCTAACATAGCTCTTCAATCTCAAATTGATCAAACCAGCACATCTACAGATCAAATGTTCTCAGCAAATGATAAACAGGAAGCAGACAGCTCTATTCTAACATCTAAACTGATTTACTGATATAAGCTGCCATAGTAATAGATAGAAGCTGATCTGTAGAACCTGACGACTACACAAAGAATGTTAGTATCTGATCTCAGTGGTATTCTGTGTTTAGCAGCTGCGTTTGTTTGGGTACTGGATCAATTATTTTGTTGAGAGGCCATTCTGATCTTAAAAGGATTTGGCCATGTAAGAAAATTCATAAATTTCAATTACAATAGTGATGTTTACACAATAAAGATTATTTTTAAACTATTACTTTACAATTTTACTAAGTTTTATTGCTGTTTCAGCTCCTATCACAGTAATGGTCAGTGCAAAATTCCAGAGTGTTGGCTCTAAGAAGACCCATTATGAGCCCTGTGTTCTGATAATGTGGTTAGATCAGGGTACAAGGTTTATGTACACTTTCATTTAGCTTCTGAACATTCACTAGTATCTTACACATAAAAAGAGAGATGAGACAGATCAGAGATGAGAGATGACAAGATCCATGAGATGTATATTACACATGACATTCTCAGCTCTACTATCACAGCCATAACATACACTCACCAGCCACTTTATTAAGTACACCTGTCCAACTGCTCGTTAACACTTAATTTCTAATCAGCCAATCACATGGCGGCGACTCAGTGCATTTAGGCATGTAGACATCTCCTGCAGTTCAAACCGAGCATCAGTATGGGAAAGAAAGGTGATTTGAGTGCCTTTGAATGTGGCATGGTTGTTGGTGCCAGAAGGGCTGGTCTGAGTATTTCAGAAACTGCTGATCTACTGGGATTTTCACGCACAACCATCTCTAGGGTTTACAGAGAATGGTCAGAAAAAGAAAAAACATCCAGTGAGCATCAGTTCTGTGGGCGGAAATGCCTTGTTGATGCCAGAGATCAGAGGGCAGACTGGTTCGAGCTGATAGAAAGGCAACAGTGACTCAAATCGCCACCCGTTACAACCAAGGTAGGCAGAAGAGCATCTCTGAACGCACAGTATGTCAAACTTTGAGGCAGTTGGGCTACAGCAGCAGAAGACCACACCGGGGCCACTCCTTTCAGCTAAGAACAGGAAACTGAGGCTACAATTTGCACAAGGTCATCGAAATTGGACAGTAGAAGATTGGAAAAACGTTGCCTGGTCTGATGAGTCTCGATTTCTGCTGCGACATTTGGATGGTAGGGTCAGAATTTGGCGTCAACAACATGAAAGCATGGATCCATCCTGCCTTGTATCAACGGTTCAGGCTGGTGGTGGTGTTGTCATGGTGTGGGGAATATTTTCTTGGCACTCTTTGGGCCCCTTGGTACCAATTGAGCATCGTTGCAACGCCACAGCCTACCTGAGTATTGTTGCTGACCATGTCCATCCCTTTATGACCACAATGTACCCAACATCTGATGGCTACTTTCAGCAGGATAATGCGCCATGTCATAAAGCTGGAATCATCTCAGACTGGTTTCTTGAACATGACTATGAGTTCACTGTACTCAAATGGCCTCCACAGTCACCAGATCTCAATCCAATAGAGCATCTTTGGGATGTGGTGGAACGGGAGATTCGCATCATGGATGTGCAGCCGACAAATCTGCGCCAACTGTGTGATGCAATCATGTCAATATGGACCAAAATCTCTGAGGAATGCTTCCAGCACCTTGTTGAATCTATGCCACGAAGAATTGAGGCAGTTCTGAAGGCAAAAGGGGGTCCAACCCGTTACTAGCATGGTGTACCTAATAAAGTGTCCGGTGAGTGTATATAGCACTGCTTTATGCCTCCTTCCTAGAGATGGGCAAACCTTTAAAAAATTTGATTTTCCGATAAAATTCGGTCCAAATCGAATCCTGAGGAATCTCGTTAAAAAACAGGTATTTTTCTGGCTGCAGAGAGCCTATAAGGAGTCCGTGCCTGAACATCGCTCTATCCGCAGTTGGCGGAATGCATGGCGTTTATTTGTGTGTGAACTGTGGCTTAATTCCTGTGTTTGGATTAACTGAGCCACACCCTGCTCCTTGCAATTTTGTCCTGCCCAGCAAGGGTTACTAGCCTGATGGACAGTTCCCCCAGTGTGCTGCTGGAGGCGTGTCCGTGATCGGCCTTATATAACTGCCCATTCCCATCAGACCTTGCTGGTTATTTCGAGTCTTGTCTTCCCTGTGTTTCTAGTTCAGTTTTACCTGTCTCTGTTTGTCTGCCAGTATCTGTACCTGATCTGTATATTACCTGCTTGACCTTGATCTTGACCTGACCTGTGTATATCCCGCCTGTACCTGTATCTGACCTGTGATTATCTGCCTGAAGACCTGTCTATATCTGTTGTTTTGTCCCTGTCTCAGACTTGTGTTAGTATTCTGTGTACCAGTGTGAACACTGGTCTATGTCTGTATTCCAGTTACCTGTCTGCTCCACCATCCAGCAGCTGCCAGACGAAGTAAGTCTTCCCTGTCTTCTTGTAGGGTCACTCAGGGACCATCAGTTAGGTTCGCCCTTATCAGGGCGATTTATCTGCTTTAGGCAGGGCCTTAGCCCACAGGGACGTCACAGGCTGAGTTCGCCACCACTTACTTAGTCTGACAGCTAGCGCCAAGCCTGGTTACGGTTGCGCGTTTGCTGGACAGGTGCTGACATATGCTGTGTTTTAGTATGACACGCACATGACAACTACCGCTGTTAGAATCGCTTCACTCTTCAATTCTATAAGCACTCACAGGGGCCAACTTGACCAAACAAGTGAAGCGGGAACGCAGCCTGACAAGGTAACATCTGTTGCAGCTCGAAAGGACTGAGCTGAGGGCCAAGATGCCAATTTAACATCAAAGAGTGCATTCTTTGTACACTGACATTGGATGATTCCATAGATTATGACAGAACCTATAGTGTTAGACTCTGATACATGTAGAAACCCCCAAAAGAGTGGAGAGGGTTTCGGCAGTAATTTTGCATTGAAGTCATTGATCATTTTGCCCTTCCTTTCATCCATCAGTGTTCGCTTTAAATCTGTCAATAATCCATCAGTATTGCTAAAGCCAAAAACAAAGTTGATCCAAAGCAGAGTAAATTTGATATTTGCATGTCCTCTGTGTTCTGTATCCAATCTTGCGTTTTGCTATCAATCCCGAAGCTTTTCATTCCTTCTGACAGATGAAATGAAGGGGAAAACCTAACATAGTGGCAACATCATAGAGTGGTGGAGGGTGAAAACAGCATTATGGAAATCACAGGGTGTTCCAGGGAGATAGCGGTCAGTTGGCAGCAGCATGAGTAGGCCACAGAGTGGCACAATGACAAATTACTTTCCCACCTACTGCACAAAGCAGCGTATGTCTGCCCAACCTCTTCACTGCCAAGCAGCTTCTGACTGTCCTCAAAGAGTTGATCCTCACTGTATAGTGGCGCTGAGCCCAGACCAACTAGTAGATCTCTGGCTGAGAGACAGAGGCTTGTTGAGGACAGGTGAGGGCTGCTGACCTGCTTCTGGGCCATGCCAACTAAGGATTGTATCTGACAAACCCACTGACTCTTGGCTGATGACCTAGTAGACCAATCAAGAACCTTTGGGTTGTTTATCAACACTCTGCCTCTAGAGGACACTGACAGTTTTGGCCTCAAAGAGTCACCCCTGCTGCGACATGTGACTGCTCCACCTGTCACCTCTCTGTCTGACATATTGGTTAATCAACTATGTGGATTTTGTATAGATTTTTTGCTATTAACTTCAGCAACAAAACCCCCCTGAAATTTGGGGTATACAGATCCCTCAAAACGGACACCCTGGAATTGGAGCAAAAATCACTCCAGCAACTATGTGGATTTTACACAGATTTCTTGTTATTTACTTTAGCAACAGAAAACCCCCTGAAATTTGGGGTATACAGATCCCCAAAACGGACACCCTGGAATTGGAGCAAAAATCACTCCAGCAACTACTGTGTATAAGCAGTGTCAGCAAATGCAGTGTGAAATAACGAGATTGGAAATGTCTGCCTGTTTTTATAGGGCTGTGACATCACATAAGTCTGCCGGTCGCTGATGTCATGTCTGCACTTGTGATCGAGGGTGTTCCTTTCTTCTTCCCAGAATTCTCTGCCCCATGTAACACATTGGGGCAGATTTATCAAGTGTCTGAAAGTCAGAATATTTCTAGTTGCCCATGGCAACCAATCACAGCTCGGCTTTCATTTTACAAGTGCTCATGAATATTTTAAAGGGGAGCTGTGATTGGTTGCCATGGGCAACTAGAAATATTCTGACTTTCAGACACTTGATAAATCTGCCCCATTGTGCTCACGCCCATTTTGCTAATAAAGGTGGAAAAAAAAACTTTGTTCACAAGAATCACCATAAACTTCGGATTTGTTATGAATTGAAGTTTTCCTGAAATTTGGAACAAATTCTGATTCGTTACAATCGATTCGCCCATCTCTACTCCTTCCCCCTCCCCGGGATAAAAACCTTGTCTGTCTATAGCTTTACTCTCCTTACCATGTTGTTGTTTGATGGAAGGAAGTCAGTGGGGCACATTTACTTAACCTATCCCTCGAGTTCACAGAAAGTGCATTGTCCAACAATAATGCACTATGCCACAATTCACTAAGCTCGTGTGCCCAATATCCTGAATGTGTCGCTTCTCCACTCAGGTCTGACAGACTTCACCATTTATTTAGTGGTGCATGTTACGGCCAGGGCTTGCAACACAATTTGAAAGTTAAATCCCCCACTCAATCCAAATCAGTTGGATCGTCAGACGGAATCCCCCCTAAATTGTGAATCATGGAAGCCAGCACAGCTACAGCAAAAAAGGTGCGCCAAAATCCCAGAGCAGACACTTGTTAAATACCTGTGCAAGCTGTGTAATCCCCAAAAAAGGTGCACAGTCCAACGAAAGTGAGTAGTGCGACCCTTAGTAAATGAGCCCCAGTGTGCGTGTGTGTGTGTGCACAAGTTCCTCCTGGATTCAAGGGTGGGGGATAGAGGCAGAGAGCAGCTCAGAGCATCAGACAGGAGAGAAATATGTCTGCTGACCCTAAACTTAGAAGATCCAGCTTCGGGTGTACACAAGGACTGATAGAGACAGATTTGAATGATATATGTGAAATGTTGTATTTTTGTTAATAACTTAGAGACTGTGTTATTTTATTTTCCTCAGTACATTTAAGAAACTTGTCTTTGTGGGAATACCCTTTGAGGCCTATTGACCATGATCATTAAATGTGTTCTGGAATGTCAAGCCTGAACACCTATAGACTGGAACTGAACTCAGCATTTCAATCCAGTTGTGGTTTGTGAGCAGTCAGGCCGGACATTCCAGGAAGCACACAATGTAAGTTTGATGCTAGGCTGTCTCACATCTCCATGTATTGCTATTAGCTCATGCTCACTACTGAGGAGTCTTTAGCCCCATCTCTGATTCTAGTGCCTGTGAAGAAAAACTCTGAGCATGTCCTATTCTGTTCTGTGTTTGTTTGTCTTTATGGCTGTCTTTATGCTTGGTTGCAGGGCAACAATCATATGACCTTAATGGGCTGGCCTAGATCAGTCACTGCTTTCCTGAAAAACACGGATTACACATGGACCAACTTTCCAAACATACAGTTTTGACACGGGTTAAAGGAAATCTAACACAAAAATCAAGCAACAATAAACCAGGGACAGTTACTCATAGATCCAGGCAATGTGGTGGTGATAAACTTCTTATGTTTGATATCCATGGCTACCTTACTTCTAAAATCAACTTTTTAAATTGTGATAATGAGCCCCCTTTATTTTTTGCAGCTTTTATGGTGCTTGTGCTCATTTGTAACTTTTTTTTACACCAAAGATAGTCACACCACACGGTTCGCCATTGTCTAGTTTTCTGCATTGTTCCATGAGCTATCACCTGAATCTAAAGTTACAAAAAGTCTAAAATTTTGAGGCAAAGTTATGACTGCCCCCAAACAGGCGTTAAAATTAGTTTACCACTGTTTACCACTTTTGGAGACTTTTGTTTTAAGGTGGAAATTCACTAAATACAAAATGTCACATGTACTGTATAAATAAGAATAGAAAGATACCTCTGACCAGCAGAAAAACAAAAAAAACAGACAAAACCAGACTTATGATACATGTACCCAGCGAGTTAAAACACTAAGTAGGATATTTATAATCCACAACAAGGAACTGTTTTTGGGAACCATTTTCATTGGTTTTTCAACACACTTACCACTTTTTTGAAAGTGGACATAAACAGGTGGGGAAAGGGGAAGGCCCCGCACTGTATTTAGAATATGTATATTTACTACAGGTTAAATTTTCACCAGGCCTGGTAGAGATTTAATTCCGGCAACAGAGCACAACTCCAGAAACAAGAGCCAGTAAATAGGTGGGAAATTAAAATTCAATACATTAATCTTATTACATTCCACCTGGATGTTTGCTTATTTTGGGGTTTGTTGATTTTTAATTGGCAACAGTTTCATGTTTGATTTATTTGGTTACCAATAGCAAAAATCTATCCAGCTATTTTGCAAACAGCATAAATAGTTAAATAAAACTCAACGTCTTCCATCTGTTTTCGAGTGCTGAAATAAAAAACATTTTTCAGTTGTAAACACTGACCTTCAATCATGACAAAATAAAATTTGACTACAAGAAACAGTTTTATAATTTTGTCTAAGCAGTTGCCCATTTCAATAACTGTAGGCAGCACAAAGAGAGCTATCAAAAGGAAATTACAAAGATTTATATATTCATAGTGTGATGATTATTGCAATTCTATGGAATCCTGCAGCATATATACGGTAGTACAGCATCTTAAACTAAGATATTAAATTAAAAAAAAACCTTGCTTTAGCTCTGGGCACTAAGTGTGTTCTGACTATTTTCCAGTTTTGTGCTGCTATTCAAATTTATAGTATGTACTATGTTCAGAAAGCTTCTACCTGAAAATGTTTAACTATTCTAGGAAACATCAACATGTTTTTTTTGTGCTTTCTCATTATACGCTCATTATCCCGTGACATAAACAAATATTTTTACATTCTCTTGAAGAACAAATACCAGGATCAAGAGATGTGAACTTGATTCCACTACATTTTACTGGACATAATCTCATTAAGACAAATAATTAAACTGAAAAAAAAAATCAAGGATAGACTTTATAAAATAGATTGGGATATTAATCTAAAACAGTACAAAAAAGTAACATAATGTGTATGTATGTTCATATAAGTGAATACACAATAAGTCTCACCTAGGTCTTAGGTTTTAAATGAATTATAAGTGCTCTGGGGGCACTGGAGCCTCCCTGCTCCTTTCTTTACCCCCTACCAATATCTTCTGGACATCTTGTGGCGACACACAGTATGAGCTTTGATTTTCAACAAATAAAAATTGAGAAATCCATAGATTCAGTTCTGCCATTGAAAAGCATATGGGTGATGTAATTTCTCGTTAATCATTTTGTTGTTTGTTCACAAGTAATCATGATTGGTTCCCATGGCGATGTAAAAGATAAGAATGGTAGATCCCACACATGCGACAGGTCAGCCTTGTGAATCTATAGTTATTGAGAGAGTGATAAAATGGTGATACATCTTAAAGTTATTATTACGGTATGTCTTATTTTATTAATGACTGTCTGGCAAGCTGGTTGCATCCCTCTAGCATTTTAAAATAAAAAATAAGCATTTTATTAAAAAAAAAAAAAATTAAAAAAAGCATTTTAAGCAATATTAAATTTAGGGGGAATTATGGGATGCAAGATGAAGGAAGGTCCCATTATGTTTGCAATATAGGAGACAAAGAAAACAATGCTGGACACAAAGATGGAGGGATGGGATATTATGTATCTTCTATTCTAGAAATCAAGATTCTCCATTTGATTGGAAACCAGAAAATGTGTTTGGAGTAGGCCATGCAATGTATAATGTTAATGTGTAAAACCTGCATTCGGAAAAGTAAGATACTTTTGAGACTTTCTGGAATTCCTTTGTTAAAAACGAAGGGAACATCCACAGAAAATATGTACCATTGGGAAAGTCATCAGTCAATGCTAGTGCGATTGTTTTGAGATCATAAAGTCCAAAATGCCACATCGGTTCAGGTAGATATCAAGGTCTACATAAATACATGCAGTATAGATCCCTTTGGTCTTTAGGTGAAATGGTGTTTGTAGGGTCAGGAAGTAAGATTTTACCTTACAGAGACAGTAGCAATTAAGGCTGCCTTGCAGGCAAGTAAAGATGCCTACAGTGCTCCACTAGGCAATATGCCAATAAGTTTTCCAGGATAGGAGTGGAGTGGTAATGGCTAAATTACCAAAGTCTCCATAAGGAGAGCTTTTATTTTCTGACCCTAGTCAAATATCTTCTTGCTCAATCAAACCAGTTCCCTACAATGTACTGAAGAGATGCAAAGACATTGAAACAGTGATGTCTACAGTTGGGAATGTGTTCCTTTTCGAAATAATATACTGGTTTGACTTTAATCCCTCATCATATCATTAGGCTTCCTGGAAGCCATGCTTAATTTCAAGGGATCTGCCTTGCAGTGCAGCTAAAGGAGGTGTGGTTTTCCTTATCGCATCCGGAAAAACTTGTTTGCATGTTTTTCCTGAATCCCTTAGTAGTGCATCAATGGTTATAAGTCTCCACAAGGCAGCCTTAATTGGTAAAGTCTCCATAAGGAGAACTCTTACTTCCCGACCACAGATATGAAAATAGGGGCTAAAATTAGTCTTGCATGATGATAAGAGAACATAACTACCCTAAAACACAACTAATGACCATTTAATACTTTGGAGAATTCATCCGCTCTATTGTAGATATATTACTTAGCATTGCCATCAGAAAAGCAGTTACCCAGCTATATGTAGCATACTCATTAGCCCCATCAGTGACATTATAATGCATTGGTAGAAATACCTGACAAAGCCTTAAATAACAATGGTGTTTCTTGGGAAATGCAGGTTGCAAAAGCCATGGGACAACCCATTTAATTCCCAAATTAAGGACTGGGGGAACTATTTAATTTCTGTAATTTTTAATGTATATTATTTCATAAGCTTATGCAGGACTAAAATATGAAAATGAGAAAAGGATTTTCATCAAACCTTTACCATGTAATTATATCAACATGCCTTCAGCAATTATTTTTGGTTTTATTGTATTATGCTTCTGCTATTTCTATAATGTTCTCCATGGCAATCCCACAAAAAAAAGTGCCTGGAAGCCACTGGACTATAGGCAGGTGAAAAAAGTCCAGAGCAAGAGTGATAATTAGTCACATAGGAAGTTGTTTATTTCAACAGTTAACTATTTTCTATCCTGAAGGGTTATCTTGATTTCTAATTCCCTAATCCAATCTGAATTGAGCCCTGAGTGTGCAAGTATACTTTTTCAAGTTTCATGTTGTTTATGTAATTTCGAAGCAACATAAAGACACATAACTATATAGTCAAAATGCCAGCAATCCGTTCCAAAAGGCAGATCTTTTCTTTTAGTCAGCAGGAATTCTTTAGAAATATTATCATCATCACGACTCTGCAAATCGCCTGGCAAGATAGCATTCATTGTAAATGGGATCCCAGCAGATAATTTAATGCCAGCAGTAAAGTAAAAAAAAAAAAATCTCATACACAAACATTTTCCTTCACCACAGTGATATTTGGCCTATACAAGATCCATGCTCTGGTAATTAAACATTAACTGTTGAAAAACATGGTTTAATATTGCGGCCTGGTTTTACTATGTCAATTTTCAATGTAAAATCACACTGGGGATATTAAGGATGCCAACCATGAAAGTAGTTTGTGTTAAAGGACTTTTAAACAGTCATTAAATCTTAAGTTTGACTGGTGAAAATGTCTGCATTCTTTCACACTACTTCACATGGCTTCCTTGTTAGTAGTAAATCTAATAAAATTATTATTCAGGACAATCTGATTCAGTCAATCGTATCAAAACAAGTACAATTGTTTGATAATTGTCATGGATTTAGGAAGCAGCAAGCTTTATGTATAAAACTTGCTAAGCAGCAGAACTAAAAGTGCTTTCAATAACACCTTTAATTGGAAATGGAAACCATCATCAAGTTGATATCGCTGTTCTAATGAGATGTTTGTAATAGAACTTCAGTGCATCTGATTGGCTTATTCCCAGCAATACATAATCAAAAGTATTTAAGGATAATGGGAAGATTTGAAATAAATGGAAGAGTGGTTGAAAATTGGGAAAAGTAAATCTGTGTTGAGGTAAAGGACATCTACCAACAAGATGAAGGATTGTAAATAGAGATGAGCGAACATGCTCGTCCGAGCTTGATGCTCGGTCGAGCATTAGGGTACTCGAAACTGCTCGTTGCTCGGACGAATACTTCGCCCGCTCGAGAAAATGGCAGCTCCCGCCGTTTTGCTTTTTGGCGGCCAGAAACAGAGCCAATCACAAGCCAGGAGACTCTGCACTCCACCCAGCATGACGTGGTACCCTTACACGTCGATAGCAGTGGTTGGCTGGCCAGATCAGGTAACCCTGGGATAGACTAGCCGCTGCCCGCGCTGCTCGGATCATTCTGTGTCTGGATGCCGCTAGGGAGAGAGCTGCTGCTGGTCAGGGAAAGCGTTAGGGTGTTCTATTAGCTTACTGTTAGGCAGGAGTGATTCTCAAAGAACCCAACAGCCCTTCTTAGGGCTACAATAACGTTCTACTTTTTTTATTTTAATTTGCATCTAGTACCATTTTGTGAGGAATTAGCAGGGGGACTTGCTACCGTTGTGTTTAGCTCTTAGTGGCACACATATCCATAGCAAAGACCGAAGTGGGAAAATTTAGTAGGGGTTGGATTTCAATTAGGCACTAACTCAGTGTCATCTCATCTGGCATAGTAGTGTGCTTTGATACTTGGCTAGAAAATAGCCATAGGAGAATACAAAGAGCTTACTTACGCCTACAGTAGCGTTCTATATATTTGATTTCTGGTTGATCTGCTGGTGGCTGTACTTTCTGCAGTGCATGTACTAGCCAATTCTGAGCAATTTGTAGTGAGACTTGCGACCGCTGTGTTCTGCGCTTAGTGACGCACATATCCATAGCAAAGACCGAAGTGGGAAAATTTAGTAGGGGTTGGATTTCAATTAGGCACTAACTCAGTGTCATCTCATCTGGCATAGTAGTGTGCTTTGATACTTGGCTAGAAAATAGCCATAGGAGAATACAAAGAGCTTACTTACGCCTACAGTAGCGTTCTATATATTTGATTTCTGGTTGATCTGCTGGTGGCTGTACTTTCTGCAGTGCATGTACTAGCCAATTCTGAGCAATTTGTAGTGAGACTTGCGACCGCTGTGTTCTGCGCTTAGTGACGCACATATCCATAGCAAAGACCGAAGTGGGAAAATTTAGTAGGGGTTGGATTTCAATTAGGCACTAACTCAGTGTCATCTCATCTGGCATAGTAGTGTGCTTTGATACTTGGCTAGAAAATAGCCATAGCAATAGGATAGCATTGTTTGGTTTTAAAAACTCAAAAAAAAACAAAAAACACAAAAAAAAACAAAAAACACAAAAAAAAACAAAAAACACAAAAAAAACCAAAAAAAAGTAAAAAAAAAAATAAAGTTATAACTCTCATTTTAAAAATGTTTAACCCGAGGGCTAGGGGTAGAGGACGAGGGCGGGGACGTGGGCGTCCAACTACTGCAGGGGTCAGAGGCCGTGGTCCTGGGCGGGGTGAGACACCACCTGCTGATGAGGGAGCAGGGGAACGCCGCAGAGCTACACTCCCTAGGTTCATGTCTGAAGTTACTGGGACTCGTGGTAGAGCACTGTTGAGGCCAGAACAGTGCGAACAGGTGATGTCGTGGATTGCTGACAATGCTTCGAGCAATTTGTCCACCACCAGTCAGTCTTCCACGCAGTCCACCCATGTCACCGAAATCGCCACTCCTCCAGCTCCTGCACCTCAGCCTCCTCCCCCCCAGTCTGCCCCCTCCCAGGAAAATTTGGCATTTGAACCGGCATACTCTGAGGAACTGTTTTCTGGACCCTTCCCACAGTCACAAACCACTTGTCCGGTTGCTGCTGAGCAATTTTCCGATGCCCAGGTTTTCCACCAGTCACAGTCTGTGGGTGATGATGACCTTCTTGACGTAGTGGAAGTGTGTAAAGAGGTGTCCGACGATGAGGAGACACGGTTGTCAGACAGTGGGGAAGTTGTTGTCAGGGCAGGAAGTCCGAGGGGGGAGCAGACTGAGGGATCGGAGGATGATGAGGTGACAGACCCAAGCTGGGTTGAGAGGCCGGGTGAACACAGTGCTTCTGAGACGGAGGAGAGTCCTCGACCAGAACAGGTTGGAAGAGGCAGTGGTGGGGCCAGACGGAGAGGCAGGGCCAGAGCTGGTGCATCAGCGCCAAATGTGTCAACTAGTGAAGCTCCCGTGGCGAGGGCTCTTGCGGCGAGGGCTAGATCTTCAGAAGTCTGGAGGTTCTTTAAGGAAACACCGGATGACCGACGGACTGTGGTGTGCAACATTTGCCAAACCAGGCTCAGCAGGGGTTCCACCACTACTAGCTTAACTACCACCAGTATGCGCAGGCATATGAATGCTAAACACCCCACTCAGTGGCAACAAGCCCGTTCACCTCCGGCCGTGCACACCACTGCTCCTTCCCCTGTGTCAGCTGCTAGTCAGCCCCCTGCCCAGGACCCTGCCACAAAAACCCCATCGTCGCCTCCACGATCCTCCACAGCATCCACCAGCGTTCAGCTCTCCATACCCCAGACGCTGGAGCGGAAACGCAAATATAGTGCAACCCACCCGCACGCCCAAGCCCTTAATGTGCACATCTCCAGATTGCTTAGCCTGGAGATGCTGCCCTATAGGCTAGTAGAGACCGAGGCCTTTCGCAACCTCATGGCGGCGGCCGCCCCTCGGTATTCGGTCCCCAGCCGCCACTACTTTTCCCGATGTGCCGTCCCAGCCCTGCACCAGCACGTGTCAGACAACATCATCCGTGCCCTGACCAACGCCGTTTCTGACAAGGTCCACCTGACCACGGACACGTGGACGAGTGCTGCCGGGCAGGGCCACTATATATCGCTGACGGCACATTGGGTTAACTTGGTGGAGGCTGGGACCGAGTCTAACCCTGGGGCTGCTCATATACTGCCGACGCCGAGGATTGCGGGGCCTACCTCGGTCCAGGTGTTTCAGGCCTACTATGCCTCCTCCTCCTCCCACCCCTCCTCCACCTCCTCCTCCGAACTACCATCCGTGGGCACGGCGCCATCAGTCGGTAGCTCTAGGCACAGCAGCAGTGCCGTCGCTAAGCGACAGCAGGCGGTGCTGAAACTGCTGAGCCTAGGCGATAAAAGGCACACCGCCCAAGAGCTATTACAGGGCATTCCACATCAAAGTTGTTAACTTTGTCGCCACCCTGCTGTGTAATCCACAAAATATACTTGCAAACTTTTACCATTTAGGGATATTATTTCAGCGCTTCTTGCGCATCTGTTTACATTCCCCTCACCCGCCATATCCTAAACTTATAAGAACGCTACTACACTTGATCTTATACAAAAGGTTCTTAGAAGTGCTGTTTGGGGAGTAGCCTAGAGACAGGGGCTTGGATTGGCGAAAGCTCGCCTGGCTGCAGAGCGCCAGCTCCATCCCAAGATCCAACTAACATAGTTGCAGCACCTTTAATCTACTACTAGTTCACTGCCTCCATAATAATAATAATAATAATCTTTATTTATATAGCGTCATCATATTCTGTAGCGCTTTACAAATCATAGGAAACAAATACAAATGTAATGTAACAGAGCACAACATTTGTATGGAACAACAGGAGTGAGGTCCCTGCTCGCCAGAGCTTACGGTTTATGAAGATGATGGGGTAACACGAGGTAAAAGAATATTTAATGGTCAAGCCATTCTTCTTAGGGAATAGAAAAAAATATAATAAATGGAATTGCTGTCGCTTGAACCACTCAGCCGTCATCTTATATACCAGGTCCAGGGTGAATGGGACTGCAGAGAAGTCTGGTGCCTGTTGGTTGCTGGATAACAGGACCACAGGACGGGTTAGTAGAAGAGTTAAAACTTCATGCAGTTAATGAGTGTTATAGGCTTGCCTAAAGAAATGGGTTTTAAGAGCACGTTTGAAACTTTGGAGGTTAGGTATTAGTCTGATAGTCCGGGGCAGAGCATTCCATAGAATTGGTGCAGCTCTAGAGAAGTCTTGGAGACGCGAGTGGGAGGTCCGCACTAGGGTAGAGGTTAATCTAAGATCACTGGCGGATCTAAGAGCACGGGTTGGGCGATAGACTGAGATAAGAGAGGAGAGGTAGGGGGGTGCAGCATTATACAGAGCTTTATGGATGAGGGTTATTATTATTTTAAACTGTATTCGAAAGGAGACTGGCAGCCAGTGCAGCGACTGGCATGAACTGTAAGCATACATGGTCCCCTTATCAAACGAGCTGTGTCAGGCAGAATTTTGGGTTGTTTTCATGGTTTCCATGTTAACTTTGTCGCCACCCTGCTGTGTAATCCACAAAATATACTGGCAAACTTTTATCATGTACCGATATTATTTGAGCGCTTCTTGCTCACCTCCTTTGGTTCCTCTCTGACACCCATTGGTTTGAAGCCTGAGTCCAATTAGGGTATGTCGCCATGCCACTCTCTAGCCTGCTGCCGCTGCCTCTGCATGCCGTCCCCTATAGTGTCAGGGTCAATTATTGGATGTTTTAGATGCTATCTAGCTTCATTCTGTCACTCTGTCATGGCCATGCTGTTGCCCATAATTTTGGCATAATGGTGCGATTAGGCAGCCTCAGAGGCATCCATGCATGCTGCCCCTGCTGTTTCCTGTCCATTTCCGTGGTGTTTCCATCCTTTTCTGAGGTTCCCAGGTGTTTGGCCAAGCTTCCCTGTGCAGAGCCTTGGTCCCCTTGAAAAATGCTCGAGTCTCCCATTGACTTCAATGGGGTTCGTTATTCGAGACGAGCACTCGAGCATCGGGAAAAGTTCGTCTCGAATAACGAGTACCCGAGCATTTTAGTGTTCGCTCATCTCTAATTGTAAACCAAGCACACTGACATACCGATTTGTCCCCCTCTGGTAGATGTCCTTTAAATAAAAAACACACTCTTTTATATGAACATGCCATAAAGGACAGTAATAAAAGATATGAAACTGATATGAAATGTGTTAACAAGCTACAAAGGACTGATGAGTTACTGTCAAGCCCCGTTCAGATGAGCATATTAAAAGAGCAAGTTCTGCATGTATTTGAATGCCCAATGTACGTTTTGTTAAAGCACTATGGGGGAGATTTATCTATTTTCTTTCTAGTATTCATGTCACTGTATTTTTTCCTCCCTTATTCTAACATGCTTGTCTGTGCAACTTTTTAACCCCTTACCAATGTGTGACATATTAGTACATCACACGTCAAGTTCTCCATACAAGGTAGGTGTTTGATACAAACACAAACTGACAACCCCCGCAGCCAGCGGCACCACCACCGTATTGGCTTAGATGATGTCACGGGGAGAGGCATTCTATTACCATGACAGCAGCAGGTCATACAAAAACCTAAAGCTGTTTGATTTTAGCTGATTTGGCTAAAATCGGCTAATCCTCATCAGAAAATCCCCGTATACTACCATACTGCTGTATGGTGGTACATGGTAGGATCAGACAACCTACAGTTAAAGTGCCTAAAGAGGTCTATAAAAATAGTAAAAAAACAAAAATAAAAATGTTTTAAAAACAATAAAAATCACCCCCTCTTCCTAAAACTGACATAAAAATAAACAGTGGAAATCATAAACATGTTAGACATTCCAAAATGTCTGATTTATAAAAATATGTTAGATTATTCCAGCATTTAACCCCGTAACAGAAAATAGAGCCCAAAGTCAGGTTCTTGACATTTTTCAACATATAAAATATATAATAAAAAGTGACACCACGTACAGCTCCGTACACTGAATTATGAAAACGTTAATAGCGCCAGAAGATTGCAAAAAGGAAAAAAAAAAAATTTTAAGTTTTCAGTTTTTGTAAATGTATGAAAACATACGAACACGATTTAAAAATTCCGGATTTGGCCTATATAAATTTAGTATCCCATGATCGCACTTACCCAAAGAATATAGTAGATATGTCATTTAGGGCGCACAGTGAAAGCTGAAAAAACCAAGCCCACAAGAAAATGGGCCAATGCATTTTTTCACCAATTTCACTGCATTTGCAATTTGTTTCCTGTTTCCCAGTACATAGCATGGAATATTAAAGGGCACCTACCACCCCGATTCTACCTATAAAGGTAGAAGGGGTGGTAGGTGGATGGATGGATGGGACATGAGGATAGCCCTTTTTTGGGCTGATCCTCACGTCCCGGGTGTCTTTTTGAATATTTTATTGTAGTTATATGCAAATTTTTTTATGCGGCTACTGGGGCGTGGAGTAGCCGGACTTGGGGGTACTAGTCGCGGCTACTCCACGCCCCAGTAGCCACGTTACTCCGCCTACCAGATAATCTTTGGCGCGCAGCTCCTGGTAGCTGCGCGCCCTCGTCCGGGTCCCCTGCGTTCTGCGCATGCGCAGAATGCAGGCCTTCAGCTGCGCGGCCACGGCTCCGGGGCCGGAACTGCTGCGCATGCGCAGTAGACGGTGGACTCGGACGAGGGCGTGCAGCTACCAGGAGCTGCGCACCGAAGATTATCTGGCGGAGTAACGTGGCTACTGGGGCGTGGAGTAGCCTCATGTCCGGCTACTCCACGCCCCAGTAGCCGCATAAAATATTAGCATATAGCTACAATAAAGTTTTCTAAAAGACACCCGGGACGTGAGGATTAGCCCAAAAAAGGCTATCCTCACGTCCCATCCATCCACGAACCACCCCTTCTACCTTTATAGATAGAATCGGGGGGGTAGGTTCCCTTTAAATACTGTCACTATGAAATGCAATTTTTTAGGCAGAAAACATGCCCTCACACAGCTCTTTACATGGAAAAAAAAGTTATAGATTTTTGAAGGTGAGGAATGAAAGCTGGAAATACAAAACAAAAAGGCCTGGTCTTTAAGGGGTTAAAAAGAAAATCGCTAATATTTCTGTAAAGTTGTAAAGACCATGCAAGATTTTGAGAAGTTTTTTTGCTACTTTTTAAAGAAAAAAAAACAGATAGTCAATGCAAATAACATGCACTAAAACTTTAGGATAAACAAAATATATAAAGTGAGTTCTGCTAGTTAAAGTGTTAATACTGAAAATGTCTGCCAATATCTCATTGCTCAAAAATGTTAGACTTGTTTAATTTATGCATAAATATTTTAGTTAAAGCCCTGCTAAAATTGGATAAGGAGCACCCAGCTTTGAAACACATCAGCATCTTATGGCATCATTCAGCTCACTACCCAACATGTACATGCGAAGCCACATTGCAGTAGTTTAAGTGTTAACACCCTTGATCGGTGCCAGCACCAATCTTAGGTGATACTGGTTTGGAGTATGGGTTTGGCACATACCCTAACACTATTTAAAAATTCTGGATTTGGCCAAATTGCAATGGGTCCACTCATAGCTATTAGTAATTATTGTTTTTGTGAAATAAATAGCAGTTTGTGAACTCTACAATCCATTATGTACAGAGATGTATGCGGGAGTATTGCACATTCTATTTTAATGTATTTAAAATATACCACTATATTTGCTTTTTCCCAAATTTATGATTGAACTGTGCAGAGTATTTAGATTTTTCTAACAAGTTTTGTACTTGTAGTATGTCTCTATGTATTACTTACATAACACGCTCTTGTAAATGGGATGGATGACTCAAGACTTATAAGGACTTGTATGTCTGAAATTGTATTCCTGGTTTATGGCGTTTATTTACCCCTATAAGGCATCGCCACTTGAAGCGGGCAAGGAGGCTTGTGAATGGCAATGCAGCCGGTGGCGGAGGGGCTATTCCTTCGTTGCACCTGTGCAATAGTTATAGTCCATGCCCGTTCAGAACAGGAGCTTCCTGATAAATCCGGCGGATGCAGAGGGGCTGGGGGAACACCAACAACGCTTTGCATCAGCATATGATAAATGTACCCCACAGTCTCTAATGACAAACATTTTAAAGAACCTTTTTTCTTCCCTACAAAATTACCTGACAGACGGTGAGGTTCTAATTATTAATGTAACCTTTTCACACTTCCTCATTTATGGTTAGACGCCATCCTGATTTTCTTTTCATCGCTTCTCTCCAGACAAGGCTGTACATCCCTTTTGCGTACAACTCCCAAAATGCCTCTGATGCAGAAAACTGTACTGGAGGCAAGATTTCTGCTATATAGATATAGGTGTAACAACATATCCCTATATTTCAAGTATATCTGTAGACAAACTGGCTTCCTGGCACACCATGCTCTAAAGGAGATTTTATGAAGTCTAAATATGATCATCTGAAAAAGAATGTGGGAAATTGCCATTGAATGGAAACAAGAAGTAACATAAAAGTTCCAGAAATCTAAGGATATTACTATGGGGATAATGAAGCACACACGTCAACTCTGAAGATAGTGGAGAGGTATGGAGGGAGGGCACTATTTTATATTAATACTCCCTTTCTTTATCTGTAATACCTTTTTACTCAGCACAGTGACCCAACTTCCCTAAGTGTACTAAAAAT
Source organism: Engystomops pustulosus (assembly GCF_040894005.1). Classification (NCBI taxonomy): domain Eukaryota; kingdom Metazoa; phylum Chordata; class Amphibia; order Anura; family Leptodactylidae; genus Engystomops; species Engystomops pustulosus. Next base: position 107,314,688 of record NC_092417.1, on the reverse strand, counting down.
GCATAAAATGTCTGTTTAAATCTGAATGATTTGTTTACGTTGAAAATTTACACTCATCTAATATTCTACCCACAATTCCTTGCAACAATTGCCTTTGCTGTGTAATAAAGGTTGTTGGCATTTCTAGCTCTGTGCATATCAAAGAAACAAGCATGAATAAATAATGGCGTGAAGAATGCATTGAAACATTGGGATCCACAAGTATATCTGTATTCATAAATCACGCTTTAATGTAGCCTTACTTGATGCGAGACATATTAGCTGTATAATAAGTGGGGAATTATTTCTTGTGGGCCATTATTTTGCAAGAAAAAATGTTTATTTGATTTTCCGAGAGAGAGCTATGTTATGGTGCATCAACTATTTCACTGTAGCAATGAGAGTGGATGGGCTATAATTATGAGGAGCCCAACAAGTGCTACATCATAGTAACTGCAGTGACATTAGCAATATATGTGACTTTATTGCTGTTATAACCTTTAAATCAAAGTTGAGGATCTCATTTCAATTCAAAGTTGCTCACAATATACTGTGGGAATTTCTATAAACCAGCCCACGGTTTATTTTGTCTTGTCATCGTTTGTTCTGAAGTATTTTGATTACCGGGGCCGTTATATTTTATAAATGTAGTGTATTTGCTTTTTTTCTTGCAGCAGCAAAGATGTAGACCTGCCAAGTCTGACATAATATTTACTAAGAAAGAAGAAATCTAAAAACTTCAGCAGCCGATGCAGTTTTAGTCAAATGCATGTCTAAAGCACCCCCAACAGGTCATGGTTTCATATACCTTCTAATTATGAATGCCACTGTAAAAGAAAATTACCAAATTAAACTACTGTAAGACCTCATAGACAAGAACATGAGATCAGGGGATGCTGTGGTCTGTTGTTCGCAGCCCGTTAGTAATCAGTAGAGATGAGCGAGCACTAAAATGCTCGAGTGCTCGTTATTCGAGACGAACTTTTCCAGATGCTCGAGTGCTCGTCTCGAATAACGAGCCCCATTGAAGTCAATGGGAGACTCGAGCATTTTTCAAAGGGACCATGGTTCGGGAATAAAATGTGTTAATTAATTGAAAAAGAATGTCTTCTGATAAGTTAGCAGATGTATGCAAACATCTGCAATCTATTCTTCACTGTTCCGCGCGTATATTATCTCCCGACAAGTTAGCAGATGTGAAGAACAGTGAAGAATAGAATAAAAACAGTGAACACAGGATCATTTAAGTGAAAAACACAGTGAAGAATAGATTGCAGATGTTCAGCACATCTGCTTACTTGTCGGGAGATACGCTGTCCCGGGATCCGCTGCTCTTCTTCCACTGAAGTCTCCCCGATGTCTCCGTGCCCCTCGATGTCTCCGTGCCCCTCGATGTCTCCGTGCCCCGAGATGTCTCCGTGCCCCTCGATGTCTCCGTGCCCCTCGATGTCTCCGTGCCCCTCGATGTCTCCGTGCCCCGAGATGTCTCCGTGCCCCGAGATGTCTCCGTGCCCCGATGTCTCCGTGCCGCTCCCTGATGTCTCCGTGCTGCCGCTGCCCCATGTCTCTGTGCTGCTCACCGTGTTCTTCACACATATATATTGTTCTTCACATACTATTTTGTTCGCACCGTTCCGCGCGTATCTTCCGACAAGTAAGCAGATGTGCCGAACATCTGTAATCTATTCTTCACTGTGTTCTTCACTGTGTTTTTCACTTAAATGATCCTGTGTTCACTGTGTTCACTGTTTTTATTCTATTCTTCATTGTTCTTCACTGTGTTTTTTTAATTAAATGCTCGATCTCGAGCAGGGGAAATACTCGTCCGAGCAACGAGCCGTCTCGAGTACCTTAATACTCGAACGAGCATCAAGCTCGGACGAGTATACTCGCTCATCTCTAGTAATCAGCTTGTGATATCCACACACTGAGGAGACTAAGCTAGCCATAGCAACAATGGTTAGCTCATTCCCTAAGGTGTGTAGGAGATGTCACCTAATGATAATCTACAGGATACAATATAAGACTACAGGCACTCGATGTATGCCTGCTGTACTGTAGTACGGTGGGCATACATCGGTGCAGGGGAAAGGAGGAGGAGGAAAACGCAGCTCTCCCCCGCCCCTATCCATAGGAATACACAGCGCACTGCGCCGTATTCCGTAGAAAGATAGGACAGGTCCTATCTTTCTGCTGGCTACGGAACGGTGCGGTGCGGCACGTGTGCTACCCCATACCGCTCCCGTACGGCGCTGCAATGCCATTGATGTGTATGGGGGGCGTATATATAACATATATACATCCCCCATACCTTCGTGTGAATGTAGCCTAAGGCATCATAGTGTAATCTAACTTAAGTATGAAGTTAAAGGGAACCTGTCAGTTAAACTAACCCACATGAACCCCTTAAAGACCAGGCCCTTTTTCATATTTTTCCGTTTTCATTTTTTACTCCCCACCTTCAAAAATGTATAACTTTTTTCTTTTTCCATGAAAAGAGCTGTCCGAGGGCTTGTTTTCTTTGTAGCAAATTACATTTTATAGTGACTGTATTTATTATCCCATGCCGTGTACTGGGAAGCGGGAAAAAAATTGCAAATGCAGTGAAATTCAGCAAAACTGTGGGCTTGGTTTTTATTGCTTACACTGCGTGTTCCAAAGGACAAGTCTATATTCTTTGGGTCTGTACGATCACGGGGATACTAAATTTATGATGGTTTATGATGTTTTCATACATTTGCAATAATTAAAGCCTCCTGTACAAAAAACTAATTCTCCATTTTGCCATCTTCTGACGCTAATAACTTTTTCATACTTCTGCTGCAATAGGTTTCATTTTTTGCAAAATGAAATGACATTTTAAATGCTACCAATTGGAGGACTATATGGCCTTTTGATTACTTGTTATTACATTTTTTATATTTTGCAAATTGGTAAAAAAAGTGTAACTTTTTACTTTGGGCGCTATTTTCGGTTATGGGGTTTAACGCTGGGAATAACCATTATTGTATTTTGATATATCTGACATTTTGGGATGTAGCAATACCTAACATGTTTATGATTTTCACTGCTTATTTATATGAGTTCAAGGGAAAGGAGGGTGATTTGAATTTTAAGAGTTTTTCAGAAAAATGTTTTTTATTTATTTGTTTTACTGTTTTTCAGACCCCCCAAGGTACTTTATTTCTAGGTTCTCTGATTGATCCTACCATATACTGACATACTACAGTATAGCAGTGTGTGGGAATTTTCTACGTCATCTTTTACGATGTGCAAATTGCATGAATTATTGCAATGACTTAAAGCACACCTGTAAATAGCAATGCAATTTTTAGAAGGTTCCAATAGTCTATGCTTTACTGCTTTTAAAAATGCTTTTTTCAGCATTCCGAATCAATTCAGTAGTTTATAATAGTTTATTTTACATTATCTGGCTCCCTGCCAGAAGCTTATGGTGATTCCCTGATGGGCAGCTGCTTCAGTCTATGTGCCTCTGTGCCTATGTCTCCTCATCCATTCTATCTCTATCCACACATCCACACCATCCCCTTGCCTCACCTGCAACTGCCCCCCCCATCCCTGGGACTCACTACATGTTGCTAGTAGGGAGCCAGGTAATGTAATTTAAATTATTATACACTTCAGAAATGATTCAAAATGTTGATAAAGACATTTTTAAAATTAGTATATCATAGGCCATTGGAACCCGACACCAGCTAAAAAAGACATTCCTGGTGACAGGTGTGCTTAAATGTATTTATACTGACCTTTGTTGTTTTTACGTTTTTTCCTATATTGTGCTTGTAGGTGGTAAACGAACGGTTTGCACGATTTGCAAGATTCTGCCTGCTGCTGGATCATTGATTATTTTTTCTATCCTATATTTATCTATATATGCAGCTTTTTTGTCAGTTGCTGATCTTGTGATCAAGGTTGCAATAATCAGTTGCAAGGAGCCAAGTGTGAGACCTCCATTTAATGAGGTTGTCCCATAAATTGCTAATATCCACCAATCCATTGAGGTCAGACCCTGGTAAATACACATACTGCTCCACATGAATAAGAGAGTGGTTTGCATGTGTGACCACTTCTATGGGCACCTATTGTTTATTCACACGGGGTGCTCTGGGAGCTAATAACTCAAACCTTTCAGGTGTATTGTCTTTTCTCTTCCAGCATTCAAAAATTACTTATGCTGAACTTTTCTTAAAACACAAGACAATTTGTATTGACACAACATCACTTCTCCACCTCCACATCACATACATGAACTACAAATCTGACTTGGTAAAGGTCATGAATGACTAAAACAGATTGCTACATGATCTGTCTACCACTATTCTTTACTAGAAACAGAGAATGAAAAGATATCAGCTCACCCAATCACATGAAACCTCTTTTCCATCGATACACATGTGGGAATGGTGCACGCTCCTTAAGATTCTCGACCTCCGGATCAAATATAGTAGCAAAGACAGAGATTGGCAGCACTTCAGACACCTCCACGTATTAATTCCATTAAAATTCTTCTTTATTCAAATAAACGCACACATGAGGAATGGACAATACAAAGATCTATGCTTTTCGACGCTACATTGTGCGTTTATTTGAATAAAGAAGAATTTTAATGGAATTAATACGTGGAGGTGTCTAAAGTGCTGCCAATCTCTGTCTTTGCTACTATTCTTTACTACACTCGCCGTCCACTTTATTAGGTACACCTGTCCAACTGCTCGTTAACACTTAATTTCTAATCAGCCAATCACATGGCTGCACATGCATTTAGGCATGTAAACATGGTCAAGACAAACTCCTGCAGTTCAAACCGAGCATCAGTATGGGGAAGAAAGGTGATTTGAGTGCCTTTGAACGCGGCATGGTTGTTGGTGCCAGAAGGGCTGGTCTGAGTATTTCAGAAACTGCTGATCTACTGGGATTTTCACGCACAACCATCTCTAGGGTTTACAGAGAATGGTCCGAAAAAGAAAAATTATCCAGTGAGTGGCAGTTCTGTGGGCAGAAATGCCTTGTTGATGCCAGAGGTCAGAGGAGAATGGGCAGACTGGTTCGAGCTGATAGAAAGGCAACAGTGACTCAAATCGCCACCCGTTACAACCAAGGTAGGCAAAAGATCATCTCTGAACACACAGTACATCGAACTTTGAGGCAGATGGGCTACAGCAGCAGAAGACCACACCGGGTGCCACTCCTTTCAGCTAAGAACAGGAAACTGAGTCTACAATTTGCACAAGCTCATCGAAATTGGACAGTAGAAGATTGGAAAAACATTGCCTGGTCTGATGAGTCTCGATTTCTGCTGCGACATTTGGATGGTAGGGTCAGAATTTGGCGTCAACAACATGAAAGCATGGATCCATCCTGCCTTGTATCAACGGTTCAGGCTGGTGGTGGTGTCATGGTGCAGGGAATATTTTCTTGGCACTCTTTGGGCCCCTTGGTACCAATTGAGCATCGTTGCAACCCCACAGCCTACCTGAGTATTGTTGCTGACCATGTCCATCCCTTTATGACCACAATGTACCCAACATCTAATGTCTACTTTCAGCAGAATAATGCGCCATGCCATAAAGCTGGAATCATCTCAGACTGGTTTCTTGAACATGACATTGAGTTCACTGTACTCAAATGGCCTCCACAGTCACCAGATCTCAATCCAATAGAGCATCTTTGGGATGTGGTGGAACGGGAGATTCGCATCATGTATGTGCAGCCGACAAATCTGCAGCAACTGTGTGATGCCATCATGTCAATATGGACCAAAATCTCTGAGGAATGTTTCCAGCACCTTGTTGAATCTATACCACGAAGAATTAAGGCAGTTCTGAAGGTCCAACCCGTTACTAGCATGGTGTACCTAATAAAGTGGCCGGTGAGTGTATGTATACATTTGGAGTTTGTGGCGAAGGTATTTTATTGGATACACTACAATTCTGTCTCCTGATATAAAACGCATCATATGAATTTATTCACTCAGTAGAAACTGTGAACAGAACTGAATGCCTGAGAGAGAATGTGATACCTTTGCTTTTATTCACTGGGGGTCTGACCTCCTCATTAAATGGATGAACTTTTTCCAATAACCAATATCCATTTTACTTGTTGCTTTTTTCTTTTATGGTATATGCATTCATTGTTAAATAATTGCATTTTGCCACAGGTGGTCCCGCGACCCATATCACGGGTCACGGGCTCACCCATGCCCCTTGCTCCCTGCAGGAGCAATGCCAGCGCTTCATACCTGTCCCCGCTCCTGGCCTAGCTCCATCTGCGCGTGCCTCCATGTCTCAGGGCGCGCGGGGCAGCTTTAGAAAATTTAAAGGTCCAGCTCGCCATTTATTGCTGCTGGCCATTTCCCATGAGGTTATTTATACCTGCCTCTCCCATCACACCCTGCCGGATTTCCTGTGTTACCTGAGCTTCTCCGTGTTTCCGTGTACCAGTGTTCCTCCGTGCTGCTGTCCTGTGTGCTGTGTTCCTGTATCCCTCTGCTTGGACCTCCTGTTGCTGATCCCAGATTGGACTCTGATGTTGAATCTCTGCCACCTGCCCTGACCCTGTGCCTGGACTTGACCTCGAGATTGACTGCCGTTCCTGTACCTCAACCTTGGCCGCCACTGCAGACAAGTCACGCCTGAGGAACGACCTGGTGGTACCAAGCCTCAGCTTGTCTATCCCACTTTGCGGCGGGCTCTGGTGAAAACCGGCTACCACTTAGACTCCGGTCCCAGGTAGTGGCTTAAGTCATCGTCTACAGTGGTCCAGAGGATCCACAACCCGCTAGCCTGACATATTTTTATATAAAATATCACATTCACTACATTTAGAGCAAGAAGTGAATCATGTAATGCAGAATGTTAAACAATGATACCTACTCTGATTAACAATTACAACATTTTAAATGAATTTTATATTAATATAATATTTAAATAAATCTGTGTGTATCTAAAAGGAAACTTAATTAATGTATTAACTCATATACAGTCCCTTTATCAACCCATAAATACAAAAATGTAATGTTAATTGTATAGATCCAGAATGTAGAACACATAAAACACCAGAATCCAGTCAAACAAAGCACCAGAGCCAAGATCATATCATACAAACAGCCCCAGAAGTATATAGTATGTATAGCACAAAACCAAGTTAGTACATATTTTAGACACAAAAACAATCAGTACCTGTCCCTATTAGCCACAATAATGCCTCCAGTAGCCAGTAGTTACAGTGATGCCCCTAGTATTCAGTAATCACAGTTACAACCCTAGTAGCCAGTATTCACAATGATGCCACTAGAAGCCAGGAGTCACAGTAATGCCCCCACTAGCCAGTAATCACAAAGATGTCCCCAGCAGTCACAGTAATGCCCTCAGTAGCCAGTAGTCACAATGGTGCCACTAGTAGCCAGGAGTCAGAGTAATGCCCCCAGTAGTCACTGATATTCCGAGTAGCATATGGGTAAAAAAAAAACATACTTAGGGTTGTTTCACACAAAGCTGTGCAGCCTGTGTAAACTTGCCATATGGTGTCTTGATCCCATGGGCTGCACACAGGGTTGAGGATGGGAGTCCCTGCATTATATAGAACTATAATGCAAGGACATTCCTTCTGCCAGCCAAATAGCTGCACCTGATGTGTAATAGTTATTACAGACACCAATACTGGATACAAACATACTTATGCTCTATACATACACAGACATAGAGCAATTATATGTTTATACAAACAATGCACACATGACTCACACATCTTCCATACACTATTGTGCATTACACACTTAACTCTCCTGCTGGACACATTTAGGCCGTCAGTCCTGCACATAATTTCTCCCAATCAGGATAAAAGTCATCAGCATACAGGAGGGAAGAACAGCATAGGATTTCCTGTGCATCCCTTTTTACTTTTCTCTGTATCCCTCGCATATAAGTTCTGATTTCAGATGTTTTGTATCTGCAGGCTCCAGTGCTCTGCAGACAACTTAGGGAAAGGAGTTGACTCCCTTCCATGCTTCCTTCCGGCTCCCCAGGGTGGTTGGAAGAAGACAATTGGCTTGAGCGTGCCAAAGAGAGATGGCTTGATCCCACCCCTGAATATAAACCACCAAGCAATGACAAGTGTAGTGTATGGACTAATAGAAAACTTATTTTACATGAATTTCAACTTATTTTGAAAAGTTTCCTGAAAAAGTCTGTAAATGTTATTATAAACCACTGAAAATAAAATAAAAACCACTATATACTCGCCTGTACATTCCATAATAATTGGACACTGTGGGACATATTTATCTCGCCCTCGGCACCACGTCAGTGCTGGCACTTGCGATTTTGCCCCCTCTGCCACCTTCTCACCAGTGGGGTGTGAAGGGGCAAGGGGGGACGCAGCCGGTCGCCGGTTGTGGTCTTTTCTAAAATAAATGCTGCGCAGCTGCCTAACCCGATAAGTCAAGAGGAGAATGAGTGTCGGCGTATGATAATATGCCCCTGTGTCTCTACAGTGTCCATGTGGACATACCAGTCTATATCTAATGCATGCAGCTTGTGACAGTTTCATTCAATATTTGAATACAACAGTTATGTGCCATATTACCCCAGTCTTCTTCTTGGCCCCAAACATCAAATGTTACAAAGACAGTGATAACAAAGATAGTTTAGTTTAGACAGTTTAATTAATATTTCCCCACAATGGAAGTAGACCTTAGATAAATATCCAGATATACTGTTTGCTGTTTAATTTTAAAGAGGTATCCTGAGATATAAGTTTTTTTATTTTAAACTTTTACTCAAAAATAACATCATACATTAAAACTTACTTTATTTCTTTATAGGTGATTCAGTGATTTGCCTCCTGTTGTGCTGCCAGTCTCTGATAGGGTCGTAGGCACCTGAGCTCTATGGCCATTTAGTGTATTAGCGGTTACATTTTTAACTTGTTGTCCATTTCCTTCTGATCCTCTTTGAGATGATTCTACTCCTTCATTGAGGTCCAGCTGTGTTTAATTAAACTGATTGGATTTGATAAGGAAAGGCACTCACCTGTCTATATAAGACCTATCAGCTCACATTGTATGTCAGAGCACATGTGAACCATTAAGGGTCTAGAGAACTGCCTAAGGAGCTCAGAGACTGAATTGTCCCAAGCCACAGATCTGACGAAGGTTATAAAAGAATTTCTGCAGCACTCAAGGGACTTTAAAGCATAGCGGCCACCATAATCCTTAAATGGAAAAAGTTTGGGACAACAACAACTCTTTCTCGTTCTGACCATTCAGCCAAACTAAGCTATCATGGGAGAAGAGCCTTGGTTATAGAGATAAACATCACTTTGGCTCCAATAATGCAGTAGTGTGATGGTAGAAAGTACCAGTCAGGGTATTATGGCAGATTGTGCTGACAGAGGCTGCAGTGCAAGAAATATAGAAGCCTTCCTACAGTTTAAAAAAACAAACAGGACTCCAAGACTATGAGAAACAAGCTTCTCTTGTCTGATGAGACGAAGATTGACAAGACAATGACCCTAAGCACACAGCTAAAATATAAAGCAGTGGCTTCAAAACAACTCTGTGACCATTCTTGACTGTACAGCCAGAGCCCTGACCTCAACCCAATTGAGCATCTCAGGAGAGACTTGAGAATGGCTGTCTATTAATGTTCTCCATCCAACCTGAGGGAACTGGAGAGGACCTGCAAGGAAGAATAGCAGAGGATCCCCAAATCTAGATGCGAGAAACTTGTTGCATTATTCCCAAGACGACTCATGGCTACACTAGCTCAAAAAGTTGTACTCAATACTGAGCAAAGGGTCTGAATACTTAAGACTATGGGATATTTAAGTGTTTCTTATTTATTAAATTGGCAAAAATAACTACATTTCAGGTTTTTTTTTTGCCCAGATGGGGTGCAGAGTGTACATGAATAAGCAAACAAAATACCTTTTTTGATCTGAAATTGACTGAAATGACACAAAGAGTGAAAAATCTTTCCTGTGGCAGTATGGAATAAATCACCACATGTTTTTTTAATTAAACTTTTATGCAGTTCACCATAAAGTAAAAAAAACATTAGAAAATTATTCTGTAGGTTAGTAGGATTAATGAGACATCAAACATGTACATGTTTCCTTTTATCGCCATATTCTGAGAGCTATAACTTTTTATTCCTTAATCAAAAAAGGATAATTAGGCCTTGTTTATTGCAGGAGAGGGTAACGTTAGATTGATATTATTATAAGGTACCTAACTTTTTGATTACTTTCTATTACATTATTTGGGAGGTATTTACTATGTAAGCAGTGAGAACATGAAATTCCCTGCCACAGAATGTCTGCTTTAACACTGAACATTTTTTAGAAGTGCCTGGAAGACTTTTCTTGAAAACAAAAATATCTCAAGTTTTGTTTGACATTAATCCTGAGATTTATTTTGAATACAACCTCTGGAATAGGAAGTAATTTTTTTCCTACTATGGAAAAATTTCCATAGATTATTTGCCTTATCCTGGATCGACACTGTAGGATTGTTGTATGATATTATATTGTATGATATGGTGAGCAACAAAATTATTCTTACCACAAAGTCCATTATAGAATAAAAGGAAACGTTATATTGTATCACAGCTTTAACTAGTTTGTGGCCTACTTAGGCTTGGCAAATTTAGACTTATTTTGGAATTATTTCTTTTACAAAAGGTTTCACAGCTCGATCTCTTGTCTACAAAAGTAACACTCTTTATTGGCAATGAAACCATCTATAACAAATTCTTCTAAGAGTTTTGCTCAACAGAAGCTGTAGATCCACATTTATATAAACAACAGCTGAATATATATATAATATGTAGTGTATAAATTTCAGCATTACATCTCCAGGTGGAAGGTTTGCCAAATGTGATAAGCCATTCTCATTATTTAATCAAATATGCACAAAACTCTGCCAACATCATTGGAAAATCAAATTATTCCAAAAGAGCAAGTCTTTTTTTTCTTTTTGCATATCAATTTTATTTTCTTAAAAACTGCTATGCACAAGTCACAAATGAGTAGGACTTAATTGAAAAATAAATTAGCAATCAGAGTTCATTATCTACCCCATCTTGCAGCCGAAAACACTTCAACAATCCAAATGTGCTTTAATGTTTAACTCCATTGCTTCGTGAGGCATTGCTGAAGCCACTTGCAGGAAAGCCATACAAAGATTTAATGGGATTCGACAAATAGCCGGAAGGAAATGCCAATTACACCAATAAGATCGCAAACCTTAATTTCTGCTGACAGGTTCCCTTTAGGTTAACATAATTAACCACTACCAGTGTGATGGCATCTTCCAGAAAATCAGCTTTGAAGTAATTGAAATTGGATGTAAAAATGACGGAGTGTTTAGCACTGAAGTCAAGCTCCCTTCATTTCAGAATGTCCCCTACTCTGTAACGTCCCCTGCATGTGGGGATATTACTAACTGGCATTCCTGAAGTTTTGTTTATGAAGTCAATTACAGCAGGGAGGATATTCTGAGGAAAGGAGAGCTTGACTTCAGTTTTGAAATCTCTGGCTTTATAACTTTTTTACATTCAATTTATATCACACTTCAAAGTTGATCTTCTGGGTCAAGCCACATCACTAGGTCATAAACGAAGCATGATTTGGAAGGTGTTCATCTCCTTGACAACAGCCTAGTAGTGGCTTATTTGGTTCATTCCGTCTGGCAGTAGTTTGGTTGGTATATTGTCAGGTTTCAGGGGTAGTGAACCCACTGGGCCACCACGGACGATGATGTAAGCCAATACCTGGGACTGAAATCTAAGTGGTAACCAGTTTTCACCAGAGCCCGCCTCTATATGGGTTGGAAGCGGGCTCAGCCCTCTTCATACAGAGATGGGCTTTGCTACATATTGCAGCAAAGAACAATCACTAGTACCTGCGGTGGTTGCTTGCACCGATCGAGGGTGTAAACCTCTTGTCTGCAGTCTGCAAAGACACCGGCGACATGGCGGCACATGGGCTCATTGTAATGAATCCTATGCAAAACGCCAAATACTGCAATACAGTCCTATGGCAGTATATGGTAGGAATGATCAGACCATCTAGGGTTAAAAGTACCCTAGAGGGTCTAAGAAATTGTGAAATAAAAAAGTTTAAAAAATGTAAAAAATTAATAAAATAGTAAAAATTGAAATAACCTCCCTTTCCCTAAAACTGATATAAAACTAAACAAACAGTAAATATCACAAACACATTAGGTATTGCCACGCCCCAAAATGCCTGATCTATCAAAATATAAAAACGGTTATTGCCAGCGGTGACCTCCATAACAGAAAATAGCGCCCAAATGTCCCAAACGCGACTTTTACACAAAGTGATCAAAATGGTAGCAATGAAAACATCAGCTATGAAAAAGTTATTAGTGTCAGAAGAAAGAAAGAAATATTTTTTTTTCTTTTTCGTACACATTCGTTTAATTATTGAAAATGTATTAAAACACAATAAAACTTATATAAATTTGGTAACACAGTGATCGTACCAAACCAAAGAATAAAGCAGAGGTGTTATTTGGAGCACAGCGTGAAAATAGTAAAAACTGAGCCCACAAGCAAACAGATTTATTCCAATTTTTCCAAATTTGGAATTTTTTGTTCAATTTCCCAGTACAAGGCATGGAATAATAAATAACATCTCAGAAAAGTAAAATTTGTTACGGACAAAATAAGCTCTCACACAACTCTATACACCTAAAATGAAAAAGTTATGGATTTTTGAAAATGGATAGCAAGAAATGAGTGAAAAAAACCTGTGTCCTTAACGGGTTAATCTTAGAATGAATCTTAATTGTTTTCTTGTGCTTTTTATGCATCTGGTTCTATGGAATTGACACCATTTATACTTGGACCATGTTTATCTATCTGCATCTGACCATTTTATGCTCATTTGCACTGTCCTGTGTGACCAACAGTGGCGGATTAAATGTCCCATGGGCCCTGGGCTGTTCACACAACTAGGGGCCCCCCAGCATCCAAACCAACATGTGCCTGGATTTTAGGACTTAAGCGCTACTCTTTACACTCTTTAGCCTCTATATACTCTATATCCTTAATCTTTTACTTTGCATAAAAGTAATTTACTGATGAACTTCAATCATTCTCTTATAACTCTTCTATTTAGGAAAGCCAATCACATTCTCTAACTGCATGTAACCATCCACCGACTACCATCCCCTTTAATAAAATGTCCACAGCAGATACCTGCCCTTTATTGAAATATCCACCCTAGATACCCCATTTTAATTTACCACCAAGGGGCCACCCAAGATGGCCCATTTAAAGAAATGTCCATCCCAGATGCCCCCCTTTAATGAAATGTCCACCCGAGATGGCCCCCTTTAATAAAATGTCCACTCCAGATGGCCCTTTTTAAAATTGTCCACCACCAATGCCAGCTTTAATGAAATGTACACAGCCGATGCCCCCTTTAATGAAATGTCTGCAGCCGATGCCCCTTTAATGAAATGTCCACAGCCGATGCCCCCTTTAATTAAATGTCCGCAGCCAATGCCCCCTTTTAATAAAATGTCTATCCCAGATGTCCCCTTTAATGATATGCCCACCTCAGATGCACCACTTTAATGAAATGTCCACCCCAGATGCCCCCTTTAATTAAATGTCCACCCCACGACCTCACTCAGTTCTTTGAGGCACATGTAGATTGTGACTCGCAGCAATGGACTTGGGAGACCATGAAAATCTTTTTGAGGGGGGTTCTTATGAAATACGTGAGTGTTACCAAATCTAGGACTCGGGCATTAGATGAGGCTATGCACCTGGAAATGCGTAGGGCAGAAGAGGACTTTATTATTTGGCAGCGCAGCTCCAACACCTACGGGGTGGGGGGCTGACAGATTGGTAGGGGTCTCAGCAGGGATGGTTAGCTACTACTTAGGTACTACGAGGCTACTCATGACCTTGGATGGGGGGGGCTTCCGCCGGGAGACTGATTGGCTTCCGACTATGAAGCTGATTCACACTCTATGGGGGAAAGTGAAGCAGATTAGAGGGGTTACAGGCTTTACAGAATAATACCCCCTTATGGCATAATGGGACGCTCGGGGAATTCGCTAAAATGGAAGATTGTGAGTATTGGGTCTCGGTGGGCCTGGTTAAACTGTCCCAACTATGTGAGGAAGGTAGTATTAAACCATTTCAGCAACTGCAGGAGGAATTATCATTACCGCACAGCAGCTTCTATAGATATTTGCAGGTCCGCCATGCATTTGACGCACAAAAGCGACTAACTCCCTTAGAAATCAGGAAGGATCCAATTATTCGATGTGTGGCCAATGCTGATTATCTATCAGGATTGATATCCTTGGTGCATCGTCTTTTATTAGATAAGTTCCTGGATAGCTACCCCCTTAGGGTTAGGCAGAAGTGGGAAAGGGACGTAGGTACTATCACGGATGAGCAATGGGAGGGGATACTGGAGGAGATCCTGTCTATGTCCATTAGTGAATCGGGTAGATTATCTCAAATCTATATTTTACACCGCGCTTATCGTACGCCTAAATTATTGCATGATATAGGTATCCGTCCTGATGATAACTGTCCAAAGTGTGGGGAAGCTCCAGCAGATATGGCTCACATGTTGTGGACCTGCACACATCTGTCATCCTTTTGGTCAGGAGTGCTTGACCTACTTGATAAGGTTTTCTCTACACATTTGCCTATAAACATACTGCTGTGTGTGTTGGGATGCATGGAGGAGGTGCAGTTGACTAAGAGATGTAAAACGGCGGTTGGTCGTATACTCTTGGTTGCGCGGAAGACTATTGCTGCCCACTGGATACAACCTGTTTCGCCCACTGAGGCGGAATTTCTTACAAAAGCGAATGGGCTGTTGCTAAACGAGCGGGCAGTATTCCAAAAAAGGGGGAAGCCGGAGAAATTTGAGAAATTGTGGAGTGAGTGGTTAGATACACCAGGGCTGGCGTCACAAGCATTGCTGAGGGGTAGGATTAGCGTGGGGGGTACGAATGTCGGGGTATGAATGACTTTGTTGGTCTGAGACGATGCTGAAGGGCTGGGGCATTGCTCAACCTATTATAAGTGATAACATTGGGCAGACAAGGTCCATCCCAGAATTGCTGTAGGTGAAGATTTCGGGGGCCGGAACCGGGGGGAGGAAGGGGGGGTTGAGGGGGGGGTGGCTGGGGGGTATTTCTTTGTTTTTCCCCATTTGGGGTATTGTTGGCACTGTATTGTTTGTCTTAAAATGTAAAAATAAATAAAGATCAATCTGATTTAAAAAAAATGTCCACCCCAGATGGCCACATTTAACGAAATGTCCACCCCAGATGCCCCCTTTTATTAAATGTCCACCCCACATGGCCCCATTTAATGAAATGTCCACCCCAGATGCTTCCTTTTAATGTAATGTCCACAGCAGGTGACCAACCTGTGTGCCTTTATTGTAGCATTCTTTGTCTCTTAGTAATCCCATATATAAAGGTTATTGTTGATTAGAAAAAACTGCTCTACAATAAATTAAATCAAATATTTACAGTCTATATCTCTGATACTCTTTGAAATTGTTTCTGTATTTCTGTATTGTTTTCCATTTAGTTTAAGATTAGAGATGAGCGCTAAAATGCTCGAGTGCTCATTACTCAAGACAAACTTTTCCCGATGCTCGAGTGCTCGTTTCGAATAACAAACCCCATTGAAGTCAATGGGAAACTCAAGCATTTTTCAAGGGGACCAAGGCTCTGCACAGGGAAGCTTGCCCTAACACCTAGAAACCTCAGAAAATGATGGAAACACCAAGGAAATGGACAGGAAACAGGAGAGGAAGCATGCAGGGATGCCTCTGAGGCTGCCTAATCACACCATTATAGGGCAACAGCATGGTGATGACAGAGTGACCGAGTGAGGCGAGATAGCATCTAAAACACCCAATAATTGACCCTGACACTATAGGGGACGGAATGCGGAGGCAGCGGC
The DNA here is from genome assembly GCF_040894005.1 of Engystomops pustulosus. Lineage (NCBI taxonomy): Eukaryota > Metazoa > Chordata > Amphibia > Anura > Leptodactylidae > Engystomops > Engystomops pustulosus. Next base: position 107,298,714 of record NC_092417.1, on the reverse strand, counting down.
AGCAGCGGCAAGTTAGAGCGTGGCATGGAGACATATCCCAAATGGACTCAGGCTTCAAACCAATTTTAAAAATTCATTTTGGCGAGGATAAGCACTGTACATATCAGTATTTTGCCTGGTTATGGCGGCAGAGAGGAACCAAAGGAGGTGAGAAAGATGCACTGAAATGATTCCCTATGTGAACAAAAGGTTAACGGTATATTTAGTAACACAGATAACAGATAACACAGATAACACAGTATGGCGGCGACAGAGTGACCAAGTTCCATAACGTTTCTGGTGAAACACCCGAAAAATGAGCCTGACACAGCTCGTTTGCTAAGGGGACGACATGTGGAGGCAGCTATGGAGACAACTTTTGGAGGCAGCTATGGAGACGACGTCTAAAGGCTGCTAAGGAGACAACGTGTGGAGGCAGCTGTAGAGACAGCGTGTGGAGGCAGCTGTAGAGACGGCATCTGGAGGCTTCTATGGAGACAACGTGTGGAGTCAATGGGGACGGTTATGCCACCCGAGGTGAACGTAAGGAGGTTAGAAAAGAGGAGTGAAAAGATAGATTTTAGAGGTAAAAGGTTCTAGGTTGTGGATTGAAGGTTGCTGCAGCTCAAACGATGTTAGTTGGATCTTGGGATGGAGCAGGCGGTCCACTGCCAGGCGAGCTTTCACCTGTCCAAGCCCCTGCCTCTTGGCTCCTCCCCACCCAAAATGGGCCCAGGGGGCAGAAGCGTTTACTTTGAAAAAATTATAATTTTCAAAGTAGGCGGGGGCTAGAAACAGCACTTCTAAGAACCTTTTGTATAAGATCAAGTGTAGTACTGTTCTTATAAGTTATTGGCCTGGTTATGGCGGGGGAGGGGAACGTAAACAGATGCGCAAGTAGCGCTGAAATAATATCGCTCAATGACAAAAGTTTGGAGGTATATTTTGTGGATAACACAGCAGGGTGGCGACAAAGTTAACAAGTTTGATGTTAACAACCCAAAATTCTGGCTGACACAGCTCATTTGCTAAGGGGACGATGTATGGAGGCAGCTATGTGGATGACTTTTGGAGGCAGCTATGGAGATGACGTGTGGAGGTAGCAATGGAGACAATGTGTGGAGGCAGCTATAAAGACGACGTGTGGAGGCTGCTATGGAGACAATTAAATTTGGATAATGCCTGTATGTGGCAGGCCAAAAAAGTTTTCAAACCAGAGGAGAGTTTAGGTGGCCCTCCAGAAAAATTTAATAGATAGAGTGCCTGTATGTGGCAGTCCAAAAAAGTTTTCAAAACAGAGGACCAGGTAGGTGGCCTTCCAGAAAAATTTAGTACATAGAATACTATAGCTAGAGCCAGTTGGCCCTGGCAAAAAATAGCCAGTTTCCTCTGCTTTAGTGTACAAAGAGGAGGAGAAGGAGGAGAATGAGGAGGAGTGCATACATTATTCAGGTTGAGCTGCATTCACCTGGTGGAGAATGGAAATCATGAGAAATCCAGGCTTTATTCATCTTGATAAGTGTCAGCCTGTCAGCGCTGTCAGTCGACAAGCGTGTATGCTTATCGGTGATGATGCCACCAGCTGCACTGAAAATCCGCTCTGACAACACGCTAGCGGCAGGGCAGGCAAGAACCTCCAAGGCGTACAGCGCCAGTTCGTGCCACATGTCCAGCTCTGAAACCCCGTAGTTGTAGGGAGCTGTGTGATCAGCCCTACTCACCCGAGACTGGGGACAAGTATCAGTGTCTTACTGGGGTGACATAAAGCTGGCAAAGGCCTTGTAAAGCGTACCCCTGCCAGTGCTGGAAAAGCTGCCTGCTCGCCTACTCTCCCTCGCTACTTGTCCCGCAGAAGTACGCCCTCTGCTGCTAGCGCTGTCAGAAGGGAAATACTGTTTCAGCTTGTGCACCAGGGCCTGCTGGTATTCTTGCATTCTCAAACTCCTTTCCTCTACAGGGATGACATTGGAAAGATTTTGCTTGTACCGTGGTTCCAGAAGAGTGAATACCCAGTAATCAGTGCTGGAATAAATTCTTTGAACGCAGGGGTCACGGGATAGGCAGCCTAGCATGAAATCTGCCATATGTTCCAGAGTCGCAACGCGCAAGAATTCACTCCCCTCACTGGACTGACTCTCCATTTCCTCCTCCTCCTCCAACTCCTCTTCTTCTTCCCATACACGCTAAACAGTGAAGGACTGAGCAATGCTCTCCTCTTCTGTCTCGCCAACATTCTCCTCCTCTTCCTCCTCATCCTCCTCCACCTCCTCCGATATGAGCTGAGAAACAGACAGGGTGCTTTGGCTATCAACAAGGGAATCTTCTTCCCCCGTCTCTTGTGACGAGCGCAAAGTTTCCGACTTCATGCTGACCAGAGAGTTTTTCAACAGGCCAAGCAGTGGGATGCTGAGGCTGATGATGGCGGCATAGCCACTGACCATCTGTGTTGACTCCTCAAAGTTACTCAGCACCTGACAGATATCAGACATCCACGTCCACTCCTCATTGTAGACTTGAGGAAGCTGACAGACCTGACTACCAGTTCTGGTGGAAGTTGACATCTGGCAGTCTACAATCGCTCTGCGCTGCTGGTAAACTGTAGATAAAATAGTTAAATTTGAATTCCACCTCTTGGGCACGTCACACAACAGTCGGTGAGCGGGCAGTTACAGGCGGCGCTGCGCTTCCCTGAGAGTGGCAGCATGTGTGCTGGACTTTCTGAAATGCACACAAAGGCTACACCTTCGTGAGCATATCAGACAGATTGGGGTATGTCTTGAGGAACCACTGAGATTTAATACATGGGCCAGGCATGGCACATGTGTCAGTCTGCCGAGTTGCAGAGCCGCCACCAGGTTACGGCCGTTGTCACACACAACCATGCCTGGCTTCAGGTTCAGCAGTGCCAGCAACAGATCGGTCTGCGCCGTGATGCCCTGTAATAGCTCTTGGGCGACGTGCCTTTTATCGCCTAGGCTCAGCAGTTTGAGCACCGCCTGCTGTCGCTTAGGGATGGCACTGCCACTGTGCCTAGAGCTACTGACTGATGGCACCATCCCCACAGATGGTAATTTGGAGGAGGAGGTGGAAGAGGGGTGGGCTGAGGAGGAGGCATAGTAGGCCTGAGAGACCTGGACCAAGGTAGGCGCCGCAATCCTCGGCGTCGGCAGTATATGAGCGTCCCCAGGGTCAGACTCAGTCCCAATCTCCACAAAGTTCATCCAATACAGTAATATATACAGTGGCCCTGCCCGGCAGCACTCCTCCACGTGTCAATGAATAGGCGGACCTTGTCGGAAGCGGTGTTGGTCAGGGCACAGATGATGTTGTCTGACACGTGCTGGGGCAGGGCTGGGACGGCATATCGGGAAAAGTAGTGGCGGCTGGGGACCGAATACCGAGGGGCGGCTGCCGCCATGAGGCTGCGACAGGCCTTGGTCTCGACCAGCCTATAGGGCAGCATTCCAGGCTAAGTAATTTGGAGATGTGGACGTTGAGGGCTTGGGTGTGTGGATGGGTGCAACTGTATTTCCTCTTGCGCCCCAGCGTCTGGGGTATAGAGAGCTGGACGCTGCACAAGGAGACATTAGTGGACGCTGTGGAAGATTGTGGAGGCGAAGGTGTGGTTTTCGCCAGGGAGGTGTTTGTGCCAGGGTCCTGGGCAGGGGGCTGACTAGGAGAGGCAGCAAATGACACAGGGGAAAGAGCAGTCGTGGACCCGGCCGAAGGTGAACGGACTTGGTGCCATTGAGTGGGGTGTTTAGCATTCATATGCCTGCACATAGTGGTGGTGGTTAAGCTAGTAGTGGTGGAACCCCTGCTGTTCCTGGCATGGCACAGGTTGCACACCACAGTCCGTCGGTCATACGGTATTTCTTTAAAGAACCTCCAGACTTCAGAAAATCTAACCCTAGACACGGGAGCTTCACTACGTGAAACATTTGGCGCTGATGCACCAGCTCTGGCCCTGCCTCTCCGTCTGGCCCCACCACTGCCTCTTCCAACCTGTTCTCATATAGGACTCGCCTCAGTCTCACAAGCACTGTGTTCACCCGGGATATCAACCCAGCTTGGGTCTGTCACCTCATCATCCTCCGATCCCTCAGTTTGTTCCCACCTCAGACTTCCTGCCCTGACAACAACTTCACCACTGTCTGACAACCGTGTCTCCTCATCGTCCGACACCTCTTTACACACTTCTTCCACTACATCAAGAAAGTCATCATGACCCACAAACTGTGACCGCTGGAAAACCTAGGCAACGGGAAAGAGCTCAGTAGCAACCTGACAAGTGGTTTGTGACTCTGGGAAGGGTCCAGAACAGTTCCTCAGAGTATGCCGCCTCAAATGGCAAATTTTCCTTGGAGGGGGCAGACTGGGGGGAAGGAAGTTGAGGAGCTGGAGCAGTGCTCACTTGGGTAACATGGGTGGACTGCGTGGAAGACTGACTGGTGGACAAATGGCTAGAATCATTTTCCGCAATCCACGGCATCACCTGTTCGCACTGTTCTGGCCTCAACAGTGCTCTACCACGAGTCCCAGTAACTTGAGACATGAAGCTAGGGAGTGTAGCTCTGCGGCGTTCCCTGCTCCTTCATCAGCAGGTGGTGTCTCACCCCGCCCAGGACCACAGCCTCTGACCCCTGCAGTAATTGGACGCCCACGCCCTCATCCTCTACCCCTAACCCTCGTGTTCAATATTTTCAAAAATAAATTCTATTATATTATATATTATATAGAAAAATATACTAATTTTTTTTGTGCGTTTTTTTTTTTGTGTGTTTTTTTTGTGTTTTTTTTTTATAGAACAAAACGCGCAGAAGAAATCAGACAGCAACCACAGAAGCTGATTGCTTTCTAACCTACACTGACAGCACACAAAAGGATTTTGTGCTGTGACTGAGTGTCTCACTTTAACTTTTGAAAAACGCTAATGTAGCTCTAACAAGGGCTTTCGGGTTCTTGGAGAATCACTATTGCCTAACAGTAATCTACTAGCACCCTAACGCTATCCCTGACCAGCAGCAGCTCTCTCCCTAACGGCATCCAGACAGAGAATGATCCGAGCAGCGCGGGCAGGGGCTAGTCTATTCCAGGGTCACCTGATCAGGCCAGCCAACCACTGCTATTGACATGTAAGTGTACCACGTGATGCTGGGTGTACTGCGAGTCTTCTGGCTTGTAATTGGCTCTGTTTCTGGCCGCCAAAAATCTAAACGCCGCTAGATGACATTTTCTCGTTCGATCATCTCTATTTAAGATGTTTCATAAAAATGTAACAAGTGTCTGAAGTGACATTTCTCATATTTCCCAAATTTTATCAATGATTGTTGTGAGTATATGCCATATACATTAGCCGACTTCCAATGGCAAAAAAAAATAGAATTAGATTTTGGAAAGTAAGTTTAGTAGCAGTAGTATAGGCAGAAAGTTGACTGAATTCTGTTTCTTCTAATATTAATATATTTTTTTCTGTCTAGCTACTAAAGCACTTCAACATAAAACAATTCTTGGAAATACAAATATACATATATACAACTACACTATGAATTATATACATATATAAACACATACATCATGTGCACTCTGCACATCATGGCTGCCACTAGGAATATAATAACATAATTTATGGAATAAATCAGTTGCGGCTGCAACCCTTTCAAATGCTATAATTACGCCCCTGCCTTTGGGTCCCTATGCTTATCAGCATGGCAGTACAAAGCTCCTGCCAACCCTGTAATACAGCACCCATAGAGAATGTGACCCATCAGTCCAATATTAGCCCACTTGGTAGACTTAGAACCTATGTCTCCAGACACCAGACCGTGGATGAAGTGAAGGGATAACAAAAACTCCCAATTTCATGCAGTTGTATGTAATCTCATGACTAAGATCAAGTAGTTCACAAAGTTAAAGCAGTCTCCTGCAAATTATAAAAAACTGCAGTAAAAAGGCAAAACATAAAAGACCAAAGAAAGTGAAACCCTTTGATTTCAGTGGGAACAGATGACCATTAGCAATACTTTTTATCACAGCAATATGCAATGTTTACAAACAAATGTCCAAATAAAGCAAATAACCAATTCCTCACAGAGTATCACAGTATACATTCAGATCAAGTTAAGGCAAAGGAGGATTGGAAAAAGGCAAAACAAAACAAAAGAGGAGAGACTCTAAGAGGAGAACACTAAGAAGAGAGAAAGGATGATCCATAACCAATTTTCACTGTTGGGGTACCAGTGTTATGTCTACATGGCCAAGTCCAGGGAAAGAGACCTGTCCAAGGAGATGAAAGTGATCCAGTAAATCCAGAGTTTCTGAAAATGCAACAACCAGTTTAGCTCAGTTCAGCAAGCCTACTATAGTGTATAGACCATTGAAACTTTCCAGCTTGTGGTGCAGAGATGGTGGCTCAGAAGACCTCTCGATGGTGGTATGCATGCTCTTGTCTTAATAAAGGAATTGACCATTTAATAAATCTGTTCAATTAGACATGTCTCTGCATATATACAGTACAGATCAAAAGTTTGGACACACCTTCTCATTCAAAGAGTTTTCTGTATTTTCATGACTATAAAAATTGTAGATTCACACTAAAGGTATCAAAACTATGAATTAAAACATGTGGAATTATATAATTAACAAAAAAGTGTGGAACAGCTGAAAATATGGCGTATATTTTAGTTCTTCAAAGTAGTCACCTCTTGCTTTGATTACTTCTTTGCACACTCTTGGCATTCAAGAGGTAGTTGCCAGAAAAGGTTTTCACATGTGTACCCTGTCAGGATTATTAAATGGGATTTCTTGTCATATAAATGGGGTTGGGACCATGAGTTGTGTTGTGCAGAAGTCAGGTGGATACACAGCTGATAGTCCTACTGAATAGACTGTTAGAATTTGGATTATGGCTAGAAAAAAAAGCAGCTAAGGAAAGAAAAACTAGTGGTCATCATTACATTAAGAAATGAAGGTCATTCAGTCCGAAAAATTGGGAATACTTTGAAAGTGTCCCCATGTGCAGTTGCAAAAACCATCAAGTGCTATAAAGAAACTGGCTCACATGAGGACAGCCCAGGAAAGATCCTCTGCTGCGGAGGATAAGTTCATTCAAGTCATCAGCCTCAAACACTCCTCCAGGCTGGTTTAGGACTATTTGATCAAGAAGGAGAGTGATGGGGTGCTTTGCCAATTGACCTGGTCTCCACAGTCACCAGACATGACCCTAATCAAGATGGTTTGGGTAGAGATGGACCGAAGAGTTAAGGCAAAAGGGCCAATAAGTGCTAATCATCTCTGGGAACTCCTTAAAGACTGTTGGAAGACCATTTCAGGGGAGTACCTCTTTAAGCTTATCAAGAGAAAGCCAAGAGTGTGCAAAGCAGTAATCAAAGTAAAAGGTGGCTACTTTGAAGAACCTAGAATATAACTGACCTCTAGATGTTGGTAATTTATTGTTATTTAGTCCCAGACTACAATAAACAGCTTCAACAGTTATCAAAGGTGTTTGCAATTAAGTTTTATTGCTAATCTTGGTTCTTATGACAATCCAACATTTTTAATATCCAATTGTCAAAAATTTGAGCTTGGGTTACAATTATAAAATATACTGTTCCTACTTAAATACAAATTCAACTTAAGAACAAACCTACAGAACCTATGCTGTATGTAACCCGGGTTCATAAAATACAGAAAACTCTTTGAATGAGAAGGTGTGTCCAAACTTTCCGTCTGTACTGTATGTACCTGTGACTTTGCCTCCTTTAAGAACTTCAGCTTTTCCTTTTCTCACCATGCTACCCTCTGTAAAACTTCCTCTCTCTGACTGCTCCAGGGTGTCCTTGTATGTTTCCGTCACACAGTCGATCTCAGTGAGGGGAGGGAGCAGGAAGAGCATTATTTTCTGCTGCAGGTTTCTAGAATATATTAGTTCTCAGACATGTAAACTAATAATCATGGAGAGTCTGCACACAACTGTCAGGCTTCTGGTTTAGTGAAGCCCCTGCATCACCGCGGACGATGACACAAGCCGACACCTGGCACCGGAATCTAAGTGGCACCAGGTCTTCACCAGAGCCCGCCGCAAAGCAGGATGGTCTTGCTGCGGCATGGTGCCACCAGGTCGTTCCAGAGGTGTGACTTGTCAGTGGTGGCAGCCAAAGTTGAGGTACAGGTACATTAAGCAGGCTGGAGTTCGGGGACATACGGCAGAATCAGGAATGGAGCAGGAGGTCAGGGCTGGCAGCGAAGGAGCAAGGTCAGGGTCAGATCCGGGGTCTCAACAGGAGGTCAGAGCAGGAACAACAATCATCGAGGGAAGCTTTCTCAATGGCATATAGCTCAAAGATCCGGCAGGGATTGCTGGGAGCAGGAACGTGGAGAGGTGAGTGAGCTTGTAACGGGGCACCGCCAGGGAGAGGGGCACGGGTGTTCCCACGATCTGAGACGTGGATCGCAGGAGCACCCATGACAACAACAAGTAGCAGGACTGCTGAATCACTTGATGAACATTCAGGAATTATTGTTAAGGTAAAAAAGGCACATGAGCAACTAATGAGCAATAATGGCCAATCCCATTGCATGAGAATATCAATAAAATATCCATAAAATATACAGATGTCTCTCATGGAAACATTGGGGGATATTTATCATACGCTGGCAATCGTACGCCAGTGTATGATCGCCCCGCCGCTGCAAATTTGCAACCCGATACATCAAGAGGCTTCTGCCTTTTGATGTATCGGGCTGTCAGCAGCACAGCGTTTAACCTACGCTAGGCAGAGCCTGGCGTAGAAAGAAGCGCAGCAGGCGACTTTTCATGTATGAAAAGTTGCCGGCAACAGCGAGCGCGCCGGCCCATTCCCGTCCGGGAGCCCCCGCTCGTCTGGCCGCGCCCCCCCCCTTCACGCCCCTTCACACCCCACTGGCGTAAAGGTGGCGGATTGGGGAAAATAATCGCAAAAGCTAGCAATAAGCTAGCATTTACGATTATTTCAGGGCCGCTGTACCACTGGCGGAGGGCAGAGGTCCTGATAAATATGCCCCATAGGGTTTAACAAAATAAAAAAATAGCTGCCATTGTTTCCTTGACAAGTAGCCAGCAGAGGAATCTGGCACAGGCTGCGTATTTATCCTCTAGCCTTTCTGTACAAATACAGAACAGACTTACATGAGTCAAGACTGAAATTGTATTTCTAGAGGAGTCATCAGTAGCAAAAGCTGTTAGTTACCTGTGCAACAGTGCCTCAGTCAACAGTTCTAGGAATCTAAGCTGAATAGTCATTATGAAAACCCATTGCGGCACATTTACAAAGGGCCATGCACCTGTTTTCTGTCAGACTTTGCACAATCTTTTCAGTGCTAACTGCTTGCACAGGTATTTAAGAAGGTCCTGCGCCACATTTATGCCACCCGACCTTTTTGTGGCTCAGCTGCACTATTCTTCATGCGACACAAATTAGGGGGCATTCCGGTGCTCAGTCGGACCATGCGCTAAATTTAACATGCAAAATCTGACAGAATTGTAGTGCTCGCCCCATTGTTATAGGTGTTCCAAAAAAAGCGGTACACTCTGTCAGAGCTGCGCAGAGGATGCCAGATTCATGAAGAACGTACACCATGAATCCTGAATCTGGTGCACCCTGCACACTACACATTTAGTGAAGTTTGCACTGTTGTTAGTAAATGTGTCTTATTATGACTTGATGGGTCCACCATCAGATTCCAGATGAAGAATCAAAAAATAATGGGGCTCATCTACTAAGGGTCCAAATCGTGCACTTTTGTCAGGTTTCCCGACGATTTACAATTTGCGCCGAGTTGCCCCAGGTTTTTGGCACATGCGATCAGATTTTGCCGCATCGGCAGCGGCTTTCACGCGACAGAAATTGGGGGCGCGGCCGTCGGACAACCCGACGGATTTGGAAAAAAACGCAGAATTTAAAAAAGAATTTGTGTCACAAGATCAGCACTTACATGCACCGGGACGAAGAAGGTGAACTCGGGCGGACCTCGGCGCAGCAGCGACACCTGCTGGATATCGGGCGCATGGACCTTAGTCAATCTCAGCAGACCCGAATCCTCGACGGACAACGCGCCGCCTGATTGTGGCTGGACTGGGTAAGTAAATGTGCCTCACTGTCTCGTCTCTTTATCACATAGACTCACACTTTGGATTGGGTTTGCATGTTCAGTACTTGAAGATTTTTATTAGATTTTTGATGTATATGCTCCTCACATTGCCTAAAGAGGTTTTCCTATCTTTTACATTTTTCATACTTTTCAATTATATGGCACAGAATGGAGCTCAACTTTGGAACATTCTATTTAAGGTAAAACCATGCCTCTCCGCTTTAACTAACATTATTAATAAAAAGAGATATGACATGTGGTCCAAACCAAAGTCTATGGGGCAGATTTACTAATTGTGGCGCAAAGACGACTGTCGGCATCAGTGATCAGTCTCTGCAAAGCAAAACCTGATGTATTAAAGTGGTGCATGGCTGTTAGTGATTACTGGGTAGACGGAATTAATCAGTCGTGCGCCAGAAAAATGCCGACAGTAATGAAGTGTGCTCCCAAATCTTACATGGACTGCGCCTTAAGTTTTCTCTCAGACTAATTTTTTCCTGGTCTATCATGTGCCATAAATTGCGCCTAAAAATGCTGACAAAATACACATAAATGTGGAGGATAATGTGGAAACGTTAGGCCATGCCCACTTGTGCCAAAAAAAGATGGGGGTGTCGGGATAGTCAGAAACATTCGTTCTTTCTGGCGCAAACTCATTATAAATGATCCGCAACAGTTCTGTGCCACAAAAAAATTAAAATACCGGCATTTTTGGCGCAGATGCGATAATACATGTGCCCCTACGTGTATTTCCACTGTGCCAAATGAACATAGAACAGTGCAAAGTAATTTTGACATAGACCCTGCTTGTGCCAAATTCACTATTTGCATAGATTTGTTTTCATAGTAGGACTGAATTTATGATTTGCGACTTTGCGATTGATGCCAGTCCCCATCCAGGTCTATGCTCTGAGACTCTTGATAGTATTTTGAGACTGTTTATGCATCTGCCGCAAACAACCCCCACTGCCAGCAGATTTATCAACAGCCAAAGCCTCTTTAATGAATGTGACAACAGCAAAACTGTCACAAGGAGCCCCTTATGATAAATTACCCCAGACAAGTTTCAACATCAACTCTCCTTTCACTTCTGTAAATTTAGGAATGATGTGCTGTGACATCACTTATTGTCAGAAGTGATGTAATGACGGTGTTTTCTATAAAAATATTTTATCCAATTGTTTCTAGGAAAATGTCACCTTACAATATCACAGACAGGATAACAATTACGGTACATTTTGTTAGTGAAATAGAAAAAATGTCAAATGTAAATCATCAAAAATTTCTAAAAATATTTTCAGCTTAAAAATGGGTCATTTTCTGATGATAAAGTGTTGTGTAGCAGCAAATGAACTAATTAGCAATCTGTAGTCTATAAGCAATTTGCGAAAAACAAAATTTGTCCTGAATCTGATTATTTGGTCATATAAATAGAAAAAATACACATTCACTATTTTGCCTAATCTGCATTTCTAATCAAATAAGAAAATAAAAAAAACAAGATCAAAGTCTTTAGTAAAGTTACGAAAATGAGGGAACAAATCCAATTAGCTTAAAAATATATTATTTTCCACACAGATAACAGTGGCTTATCTAAATAATAGATTTGAACACAATGAATGGCAAGGTTAATAAAGCTGAAAAGATAAAAGATAATTAGAAAGTGTTTGGTGACACAGAATAGGAGCTGTGTGCAAAGTGTTTCTAACTCCTCGCTATCAATCATCCATCAATGGGGCTGCCTCTTGAGTGAAGCTTTGCGCAATGTCAGGGGAGCATAGAAGGAAGAGAGTGGAGAAATAGGAGTATTAGAAAAATGGATAGTCGCCAAACAACAGTGATCTGTGTTCTGAACGCACATGCGCAGCAGAGGACTCTTTTTGTTTATAGGGGTTTCCGTAACTCAAATTATTTGTACTGCGCTTCTGTTCCCATGAAGAATAACAAGCTCCTGGTATTGCACGCACCCTTAGTTACCCCCACCCTCCAATGTTATCACGTTATCTGTGATCGCATGATAACAGATGTTCGGGCAGCACTCCCCCCCCTCCCCTTTGTTAGCAAAATGGCCTTGAGCACAACGTGTTACATGGAACAGAGAACTCTCGGAAGAAGAAAGGAACACCCTCGATTACGCGTGCAAACATGTAAGCCAATCAGCGACCGGCATGGTTATGTGATGTCACAGCCCTATAAAAACAGACGGCCATTTGCAATCAATCCCATCATTTCACACTGCATATGCTGTCTCTAGTGTCTAGCTGCTTGTACCTTAGTAGCTGTCTGTTTTGGGGGATCTGTATACCCCAAATTTAATTTTTTTTTGTTGCTAAAGTTGATATCAAGAAATCCGGGTCAAATCAACATAGTTGCTGGAGTGATTTTTTCTCAAAGTCCAGGGTGTCAGTTTTTGGGGTTCTGCATTCCCCAAATTTCAATTCTTTTTGTTGCTAAAGTAGATATCAAGAAATCTGTGTCAAATCCACATAGTTGCTGCACATTCTGTCACTCTGTGGCTTACCGTGTTGCTGCCACCTCCAGAATTTGTCATTGTGCCACTCTCTAACCTTGTGCTGCTGCTGCTTCTACCACCTCCACACACTGTCATTGTGCCAATCTGTGGCCTTTGATGTTGCTGCCACCTCCATAATTTGTCATTGTGCCACTCTGCAGATTACTCATGCTCCTGCCAACTGACCAATGTCTCCCTGGAACACCCTGTGCCATAATGCTGTTTTCACCCTCCACCACTCTATGACATTGCCACTATGTTTGGTTTTCCCCTTCATTTCATCTGTCAGAAGGAATGAAAAGCTTCAGGATTGATAGCCAAAAGCTGGAGTGGATACAGAACACAGAGGAAATGCAAATATCCCATTTACTGGCCATCTCCATTTTGGATCCACTCCTGTTTGTTTTTGGCTTTAGCAATACTGATGGATTATTGACCGATTGAAAGCGGACACTGACGGACGAAAGGAAAAATGATCAGTGATGTCAATGGAAAATTACTGTCGACACCTTCTCCACTCTTTTGGGGGGTTTCTACATGTATCAGCATTTAACAGAACAGGTTCTGTCGTAATCTATGGAATCATCCAATGTCAGTGTAAAAAGAGTGCACTCTTTGATGTTATTGTGGGATCTTGGCCCTCAGCTCAGTTCTTTTGAGCTGGCACAGACGTTACCTTGGCAGGCTGCGTTCCTGCTTCACTTATTTGGTCAAGTTGGCCCCTGTAAGTGCCCATGGAATTGAAGAGTCAAGCGATTCTAAGAGTGGCAGCTGTCAAGTGTGTTTCCCTATGCATATTTGATCATGGCACAACATTCTACAACCCCCTACAGGCTTTCTGCAATCAGGAAATACCTTTTTTTAACGTGATTTGCAATGATTCGATTCTGGCAAATCAATTTTTTTTTTTTTAATTCGCCCATCTCTATTTATCATGTGTAATTTGATAGTAGATTGTCTTAAAGTACCTACTGTCCCTATATTGTATGTAACTTAGGGACTGCCAGATATATATTTGTTAGAATAGTGATTAAAAAAAGCCTCCAGCCCACATCCCGGGTGTTCGGTCTTGTGGTAGGATAGTCTTCAGAATATCCTCAAACAAAAAAAGTAAGCAAGGCAAAGTCCTTCAACTTCCTTCATGGTTTATTGGATAGATGACATTTTAAAAGCAGCAATACATAAGTGCAAAGAAAATCTGATGTATTTTTGACCTTAAAGGTCCTTAAACAAAGTACATATTTTGCATTGAAAATATTAATTATACTTATTGAAATATTTTTACTTGAATATGTGCTTTTTTTAATAGTTCCAGACATTTGCAGTACTTATCAGGCAAATACTTTAGAAAACTGCTTGTATGGTACAGTGCAATCTAAGTTTCAACCAGAACAAATAGATGAATGGAAACTATCACAGGCCACGAATCTCCGTTTCCACTGTTTTACATTATATATAACTATGCATGGCAACTAGAGATGAGCGAGCACTAAAATGCTCGGGTGCTCGTTACTCGAGCCGAACATTTCCAGATGCTCGAGTGCTCGTTTCGAGTAACGAGCCCCATTGAAGTCAATGGGAGACCCGAGCATTTTTCAAAGGGACCATGGTTCAGGAATAAAATGTGTTATTTAATTGAAAAATAATGTCTTCTGATAATTTGCAAACATCTGCGATCTATTCTTCACTGTTCCGCGCGTATATTATCTCCCGACAAGTTAGCAGATGTAAAGAACAGTGAAGAATAGAATAAAAACAGTGAACACAGTGAACACAGTGAACACAGGATCATTTAAGATAAAAACACAGTGCAGAACACAGTGCAGAATAGATTACAGATGTTCGGCACATCTGCTTACTTGTCGGGAGATACGCGCGGAACGGCGCGAACAAAATAGCATGTGAAGAACAATATATATGTGTGTGAAGAACACATTGCAGATGTTTAAATACATCTGCAATGTGTTCTTCACACATATATATTGTTCTTCACATGTTATTTTGTTCGCGCCGTTCCGCGCGTATCTCCCGACAAGTAAGCAGATGTGCCGAACATCTGTAATCTATTCTGCACTGTGTTCTGCACTGTGTTTTTATCTTAAATGATCCTGTGTTCACTGTTTTTATTCTATTCTTCATTGTTCTTCACTGTGTTTTTTTTAATTAAATGCTCGATCTCGAGCAGGGGAAATACTCGTCCGAGCAACGAGCCGTCTCGAGTACCCTAATGCTCGACCGAGCATCAAGCTCGGACGAGCATGTTCGCTCATCTCTAATGGCAACTAGTGCCCACCAGGACACCTGTATATCACATGCAAATAAATAGTAGTTATTAGCAATAGAACTTGCCACTTTACATTAATTGTTGATTCTCTTACATGACTGTTTCCATTACAGATGGGTAACAACAGTGTCATGGAAAGAGTGTATTACCATGAAAATATTTGCATATAAAGAGAGACATTAATGAGTTGTAGTAGGTTTAGAATATCATAGGTTTTTTTTAATTGATAGATTACATCTGTTCAGTGGTTGTCTCTGCGATTTAGCAATATTTGACAGATGTCAAATAGTTTCATATTGTTTCACACTGTTCTGCTGCAGATTTGCCAATGTTTTACTTCATTTTCACAGCGAAAATACAGTAGAAACATGGTTTCCACAGTAAAGCTATTGTAAAACTGTACCCACAGCCTTACTACACAGTCTATTGGGTTGATGCGAGGTAATTGCAAACCACTTGCAGAAAAAAAGTGACAAAGGTTTTTTACAATAATACTTAACTATGTCAACATAATGTTGGAACTTTATATGAGAAAATAGTTTAAATTTATATGGCCTTGGGACATCGTGAGGGCATGTTGTGGCTCATATTCACACTAGTTAAAGACTGAAGATGTCTTCAGTGTAAAGGCACAGTCCACACTGGCCCAATATAATCTGTATCATAGACACAAACTGATGGAGTGGCCATTGCAACTTTACAAAACTACAGTTAGGCCTCTTTCAAACTTGCGCTGCAGATCACGTCAGAGCCTGATCAGAGTTCAATCAGTTTTCAGTCAGAGTTTGTTTAGTGTCTGTTTTTCATGCACTTTTTTGTGCTGTTTCCAATGCATTTTTAATAAATTTTTCATGCGCAATGGGGCACATTGACTTACCCAATCTGGACTGTCCAAGGAGGATGAAGTCCGGCACGATTCCCCAAGATCATGCGCCCGATATTCTGCTTGTGTCATTTCCCCGCTGAGGTCTGCCGGAGTTCACCTTCTTCTTCCTGGTGTATGTCAGTGCATGTCTTGCGACACAATTTGAATTTTAAATCCTGCGCTTAGTCTGAATCAGTCGGGTTGTCTGATGGCCATGCCCCCCGATTTGTGTTGCATGAAAGTCGGCGATCACGATCCGATCGCGTGCGCCATAAAAAATATGCACCTGTGTGAAAAAAAATGAAAGTGTGACAAAACCCATAGAAATACAATGGGGCACGTTTACTTACCCTGTCCCTCAGAGTTCTCGAAAGTGCATTGTCCGACGACAATGCACTGTGCCATGATTCACTAAGATCGTGGGCCCGATTTCCTGCTTGTGTCGTTTCCCTGCTCACGTCCGCCGGAGTTCACCATCTTCTTCCTGGTGTATGTAAGTGCATAGGATGTAACACAATTTGAATCTTAAATCTTAAATCCCGCGCTCAGTCAGATGGTCCGACCGCCCGCCAACCCCCCCCCCCATTTTAGTTGCATGAAAGCCAGCGCTGCTGTACCAAAATTCGATCAAGTGCGACACAATTCCCTGCTAATTCCCTGTCATAGCGCCGCAAATCCAGAAAATGTCGGGAAGTCCAACGGAAATGCGATCCACGGACCCTTAGTAAATAAGCCCCCCGTGCAGAACATGTGCATGAAAAACGCAAGTGTGAATGGGGCCTTAGTCCTCTGTGTTAGTGCAACCTTTTAAACACTACCCTGGCAATCAATATCTGTAGTCTTTATGAATTTTGAAGAATGGCTTAGGTAAAACTGATAATTTTATTCCTCAAAAATACACAGTAATAAATTAAACATAATTCAAGCAAAACTCAATAATAAAGCTTCATTAAACACTTTCTGAAGAAAATGCCTCAGCAGACACAACAATGACAAACCTCAATACATTTATGCAGACAAAGGTCTTTGTTTCTGCAGAAACCATTAACCTCATGTAGTTTAACAATTAGAAGGTTCATTAAATGTGAAATACATAACTTTTTTTGTTAAGAATTGTATGGCTCTGAGCTGTTGCTAAAGCAATCTTTACAATTGAGAGAAAACCATTAAGCACTAATAAAGCTTGAGTTGAGTTTCACATTTCAATATGGAATCTTTAATTTCAAAACCAGCATCTACATAGTACAAAACAAGAACATACTCCACAGCATTGTACAAGAACAACATACACTCACACTGATTCCTGTATATTAAGAGGTTTTCAGACTTTCACCTGTTTTGGAAAGGTACATCTAACGCCATGTCATTTCTATAATCAAAGAGCTGGAATGTCCCACTAAAGTACCGAGGGACTGCAGGGACATCATGTCCACATACCCAATTTGAAGCTCAAATGTAACCCATGACTACTTTATTAATAGCCCTCAAAATCACATTGGTATGGTCAGTCTGTAAAGGGAATTGTGCTGCAAAACATTGACAAACCACAGTAAAAATATGGAGCTCTGACAAATTAAAAGTGAAGTTGTGGCAATGTCCCTTCCATTAGTCCATTGGTTAGACATAGCACTTATTCAGACAAGCAGTCTTCACTTTTATATGTGACCAGTAATTTTTCTGCCCCATAAGTTTCTATAGACTCATTTAGACAGTGCACAGAACTCAATGGGGGACATGTATCATAGTTTTTTTCTTTCTTTGTTGAATTTTTGAGACATTTGCTTTTTTTCCATATTTAAGTTTTATTACATTTTAAAAACAGTTAAAAAAAGATCCAACAGAAGGGAAGGGGAGGGGGTATGCAATATTATTGTATACAAGATTATACCCATTATGCGGGGTTACAAATAAGAGTAACATCAATATTCCAATTAGAAGTGCAAATACACAGCAACAGAAATACAATAAATCGTCATTCAGTGGTACTGTAACTATCCAGATTACTTTCAAAAACCTGACATTCTTAATGAATTACCTAAAGTAACTTTGGAAGAAATGGGGGGGGAAGGGGGACAGAAGTGGAGGGTCACAAAAAAAGTGGGAGGAGAGGATTAAAAAAGGAAGGAAAAAGAGCACCTACCTGGTGCTCAAATCTCCATAGGTTCACCATCTTGCGGCCAAATGGGAACTGTACAAATCAATTCCAGATACTGAAGGGATGCCACAAAGGTCATCCAATGGAACCAAGTCTTTTGAGATCGGGCAGCTCTCTCAGGATCTGTATTCAAGAGGCTCTCCATCTGCTGCAGCTCACCAAAACGGCCCAACCACTGAAGCAAGGAGGGAGGATAAGGGAAATTATAGCGGAACAGAACCCAAGCCAGATCATCCCACAGTTCTCTGCCCATCAATCGCAAATCACAAGTTGTGTTTTGATTGTGTTTTAATTGCTTCATGAAACAGATTACTACAGCTGAGGAAAGGTGATTTGTCTAATTACATTACTGTTAACATTTGCGTTTATAAAATGCATAATAAACAGAATGTTAACTTGGAAACCTGTCACCAGGGACCTCATTTTCACTAAAGATAGATTGTAAAAGCCCATGACACCTGCAGTGCAAACATGCTTCTTTGCCTTTTCTGTGCATTTGCATTATAAAATAATTGTGTGTTATAACTTACTCTTGCATCCTGACAAAATTCTGGGGTAGTCATAGGGGCTGGGCTTTGGTTTGCATGCATTTCAAAAAACAACATGTGACTTGTCTAAGCTGTGGGCTGCCTCCATCTTTGTGCTCCTGTACAGCTTGTCCCTCCCTCACTGATGTCAGCTCACCAGGCTGTGACCTCTGAGAAAGAGCAGCAGGTGGAGCTAGACAGGAGCACAAAGGTGGGGGCCAAACTCTGAGGAGTGAGTAACACAAACAAGGCACATGTTGTTTTTTTAAATGCATCCAAACCAAACTACAGCTCCTGTGACCACCCCAGGATTTTGTCAGGGTGCAAGGTAAGTTATAACACACAATTATATTGTAATGCAAATGCTTTGAAAAGGCAGAAAGTTAGATTTGCACTGCAGGTGTAATAAGCTTTTGCAACCTGTCTTTAGTGAAAATGAGGTCCCTGGTGACAGGTTCCCTTTAATATCATGTTTACATTGGGTTTTATAAATGCAAATGTTAACATTAAAGTAAATAGGCAAATCACCTTTCCTTAGCTGTTGTAATACATTTCAAAATGCAACCATAATCTGTAAGCTCTCCCTTAGAAGTAACCAATAAATTAAAAAAAAAATTAAATGAAAACATTTATGAATTTTCAAAAAACAGGTTACTGTTTACAAGTTAAAACATGGTCCATGAACAAAAACCCTTCCTTTATACCTGCCCTCGAACCGGTGCAGATTTGTGCCTCAACAGTCGCAAAAATAAGCAAAAAAAGTGATTAATGAGTGAAAATGCACGGAACATCTTGGAAACAAAGATAGATAAGGCACTGCACAAGTTGCAGACCAAAGCGTACTTGAAAAACTACAGCAAAATTTGCAGTGAAAAGTCGCAAAAAAATCTGACTAGCAGAAATAAAGATACATGTCCCCCAATGAGTCTGCAAGAAAAAAATACAGCACATTAATGTTTTGAGAGTTTTTTGCCATTATAGTTTCTGAAAATAGATGACACCCTGTCTAAATTAGCCTTAAAGGGAACCTGTCACCTACTTTTACCCACACCAAACTAGCAGATATATCCTTTCTAGTGTAAAAATAACATAATAAATAATAAGCATAAACTTTATTTTACAAATTCAACATACTTCAAAATTTACTCGCTCTATCGAAAAACTCATCTACGGTACTTTTGTTCTAATGTAACAAACTGACTTTATATTTGATTCAAGCCATCATGTGAAATTAACCAGGTTTGTTTTCAGTGTCTTCACCCGTTCAGCTGTCAGGCACTTCCACAGAGTATAGGCTGTGAGAATCCTCTTCACTAACATATTTCATCAATGCCCATGATCTTTTTTATCGAACTTGCATCATCAATGCTTAGAAAGCCATTTTATTTGAACATTTTCTCCTAAGGTGATTATTGACCCCACTTGGTCAGTAGAGTAATTGCCAAGATTGGGTCAATAAACATTGAAGGATTCTTCAATAAACCTAATGTCTGCATATTAAATGCTCCCTGAGTTTGACTCGCAGTACAATCTACCTGCTACAACTCCTAATACCAAACATTAACATAGGAATTGGAGAGTCATTAAGAAGGAATGATATCTATTAGGATAATATCTGCATAGGCTGCAAATAAATTTCATTAACTATGTAAACAAATTGTACATAATCACACATTCTATAAATATGGCTACTCAGGTATCTGAAGAAGAGGTTGGTCCACTGATTAGTGGCTTAAAATAGCTTAAAAATGCTAAACACCTGCTGTTTCCATTGCAATGGTTCCCAAGTCACTCACTTCTAAATAAAACGAAAATTGTATGGCCTACAAAAGGGGCCAATGAGGAAACTAAAATCCTGGCAGCTGCAGGCTACTCCTTCCCTTCTGCGCCTCGCTGTGCACCCATAAAACAAGTAAGGGCCACATGTGGGGGTCTCTGTATTCGGGAGAAATTTCATAACAAATTGTATGGTGGGTTTTCTCTTTTTATCTTTTGGAAATGTGTAAATTTTAGGGCTAAATGAACGTATAATTTGACCATACTAAATTTCACTTCCATTTTGATGTAATTACTATGAAGATCTCAAGGGGTTAACAATCTTCCTAAAAGCTGGGTCTGATAGCTTGAGGGGTGCAGATTTGAAAATGGATTGGTTATATAGGAGGGTTTTGATGTTAAATATGTAAAATTTCATTCAAATCTGTATTTATTCCCAAAATAGTCAATTCTGAAAGTCCGGAAAACCGATATTTGATTTGTAAGCCGCGTTACATCTAAATAAATTATCCAGACATTTCAAAAACTATGAAAATTTAAAGTTGACATATGGGAAATATTATTCATCAAGTTATTTATGTGGTAAATCTATCTGCCTGAAAACAAGATGATTTCGAATTTCAAAAATGGCAAATTTTTCCAAAACTTCATAATTTTTTCTTTTTTTTTTTAAATAAACACAAAACTTATCAGCCAAAATTTACCACTAAAATGAAGTACAACATGTGAGGAAAAAACTGTCTCAGAATCGCTTTGATAAGTAACAGTGTTCACAAGTTATAACCATATAAAGCAACGCGAGTCAGAATCCAAAAAATAGGACTGAGCCTTAAGCTACAAAATGGCTGCGTCCTTAAGGGGTTAAATGAGTATTCTCGTATGGGCATTCAAATTCAGTTTCATTGATCTGCCATATATATACATTTCTTCAATAAGATGTTATTAAAAAAAATTACCTGTGTGAAGAAAATTTCTCATAAATGTAGTCATATGGTCCCTTAGAAACAAGACTGTGTCCTTTGTTATGGCCACCTCTGCTGGAGGGATTGTTTAAAGAAACAAAAGGTTTCTGAATATTAAATGTCCAAGGAGTTACTGCATTTCCCACAGCCGTCTTAGGGTAATGATTGCTGAATCCTGGTGGTCAGGGCTCAATGGCGCACAATTGGCCACCGCTGCCAAAATGTGAGGTGTTCGTTTCCAAGGAGGTTATCTCATTTCTAAGGGACAACATGACTACATTTATGAGAAATTATCTTCACACAGGAACATTTTTTTATAACATGAAGAAATGTTTACATATGACAAATGAATTTAATTAAATGTGAATGCCAAGGTGGGAATACCGCTTTAAGTCTTTGGCTGTAACAACTCAAAATGAGAAAAGTTCAAGGGGTATAAATATTGTGTTTCCCCTTTTAGTTTAATTTTTTTAGTAAAACTGCTTTTATAAATTTGTATAAATCCTGTATTTGAAATATAATTTAATTTTGTGACATAATATAGTGCAATCAGCAATTAAACTTTGCAATTCATTACGTATGTTGACAGCAACATTTTCTCTTTTCATATCACCTTTAGTATCTTAATACTTTTCAGCATCATATGAACTATAAAGTTGTAACTGAAATTTATTCTAATCCAAGGGTCTAGATTCATCCAGCAGCTACAGTATAATACCTACACTCTCAAAATCAAAACAGCAAAACTAATTTGCAGCATAGATTCTGTGTTATTAATGAGGAGGCTTTATACACTGCATCTATTTTGCCTGAGGGCCATTCAAGTTTAGAAGTCTCTGCTGCCAGATAAATACTGATTTTCTGGCTGTGTTGAGAGATTTAGTCTATTGCTCAGAGAAATATAAAATACTCAAATTTAAGGATTAATTGCTTTTTGCCATCTGACTTGAAAAGAAAGAGTCTTTTTGATCACTTTTTAAACCTGACACAGATGCAACATCTCAGGCTTTGGAACACATTTGCAGCAGACAGGGGAACCAAGAGGAAACTGTGTTCATAAAACAGTAGTAAGGCCACAAATAATAACACAAATCTGACATTTCTAAAATCCAAAAATATACTGTACCTAGTATAATATAAAGGGAGTTTCAGCAATATGCCCACCTTTATAAATATGAAATGAATTTCAATATTGCAGATACAGGGGACCCAGCATCTTCTGACAAGAAGACAACAACTAGTTGTAGGTGCGGAACAGAGGTACCGCACACTCATGGATAGTGGCAAAGGCATAGCAAGGGTTTCATCACAGGGTTGGGCATACACATCTGAGTGCGAACCCAACCAAATGTTTTTAACTGCAAAGGCACATGTTACTATTTGAAGCAGTCGGCAGGTCCTTGGCTGAAGGAAAAGAACATTGTGTGTGCTATAAACTGGTTCTCCTGCTACCCAGAGCTCCCTGTGCACACATCATTCTTCTGCTTAAGCCCAGGACCTGCCGCCTGCTTGCAGCGCTCATATTGCATGTCCTGAAATGCTTTTTCAAAAGGTGAATAGTGTTACTTAGTAGACTAACCCATTTTGGTACCCTAGGCACACAAGCAAAATTGTGTCACACACCACTGCATATACATAGGCTGCTGAGTAGAGATGAGCGAGTATACTCGTCCGAGTATACTGCTCGGTCGAGTATTAGTATACTCGGACCGGCTCGTTACTCGGACGAGTATCTCGCCGGCTCGAGATCGAGCAGTAAATTAATAAAATAAATTGAATAAAAGTATTTTTATTGTAAAAAAAAAATATTACACATGTTTGCAGATGTTTTACTTGAAAGAACACATTGAAATAACACTATTCTTCACTTTCCAGGTGTTCGTGCGTGTCTCCCGCTAAGTTAGGAGATGTGCACGAACATCTGGAATGTGAAGAATAGTGTTCTTTCAATGTGTTCTGCACTTAAATGGTCCTGTGTTCACTGTTTTTAATGTTTTAATTCTATTCTTCACATTGCAGGTGTGCGCGCGTGTCTCCCGATAGGTTCGGAGATACGCGCGCACAGCTGCAAAGTGAAGAATAGTGTTATTTAAATGTGTTCTGCACTTAAATGTTCATGTTTTCACTGTTTTTAATGTTTTAATTCTATTCTTCACATTGCAGGTGTGCGCGCGTATCTGCCCCAAATCCCCATTAACACATAATGTGGAAAAAAGTCAAAATCATTAAACAATCACCATACATATAGTATCACCATGTCCACAACAACCCGTAGAATAAAAATAAATAATTATTGAATCCGCAGAATGAATGCCGTAAAAAACTGTTAAAAATTTTATCAAACAAAAAATGCTATAAAAAGTGATAAAGAAACATATTTACTCCACAATGTTACTGGTGCAAAGTACTACATATACCACAAAAATCATCCAGCTCCGTAGACAAAAAACTAAAAGTGTTATGCCACTTGGGAGAAGGCGATTCAAAAATGATAGATTTTTTTCCCTTATTAGGTTTTATTTAAAAAAAAAAAACTAAGTATGGTATCCCTGTAATCGTATTGACCAATAGAATAAGATGTTATAATAATATATTATATAATAATAATGTTTATTAGGCTGTATGGTGAACATCAAAAAAACTAAAGGCCAACAAAAGGCAATATCTATAAAACAATATATCTGCAATGTACCGTATTTGTTGGACTATAAGAGACACTTTTTAGCAAGAAAAAATCTTGCTAAAAAGTCCCTGCATCTTATAGACTGAAGGTCAGGAGGATCCAGCACTGCCAGACCCTCCTGACCGTTGTAAGGAAGATCGGGTGATGCCCTGATATAGAGCTGCACCCGATCTTCCAGAAAGGAGAGCCTCCGTACTGCTCTCCCTACAGGTACGGGATCTGCAGTGATGTCGGAATAATGTTACTGAACACATGCTTCTTACATCACCACAGGTCTGATACTGCCATGCTGCGCTGGGACAGGGTATGAAGAAGGGGAATGGGGTAAGTGTGTGTGTGTGCTAGTGTGTGTGGCTTAGCTGTGTGTGTGGTTCTGTGTATGTAGCTGAGCTGTGTGTGTGGTTCTGTTTGTGTAGCTGATCTGTGTTTGTGGTTCTGTGTGTGTAGCTGAGCTGTGTGTGTGGTTCTGTGTGTGTATCTGAGCTGTGTGTGTGCTTCTGTGTGTGTAGCTGTGCTGTGTGTGTGGTTCTGCGTGTGTAGCTGAGCTGTGTGTGGGGTTCTGTGTGTGTGGTTCTGTTTGTGCAGCTGAGCTGTGTTTGTGGTTCTGTGTGTGTAGCTGAGCTGTGTGTGTGGTTCTGTGTGTGTATGTGAGCTGTGTGTGTGGTTCTGTGTGTGTAGCTGAGCTGTGTGTGTGTGGTTCTGTGTGTGTATCTGAGCTGTGTGTGTGGTTCTGTGTGTGTATCTGAGCTGTGTGTGTGGTTCTGTGTGTGTATCTGAACTGTGTGTGTGCTTCTGTGTGTGTAGCTGAGCTGTGTGTGTGGTTATGTGTGTTTAGCTGTGCTTTGTGTGTGGTTCTGTGTGTGTAGCTGAGCTGTGTGTGGGGTTCTGTGTGTGTGGTTCTGTTTGTGCAGCTGAGCTGTGTGTGTGGTTCTGTGTGTGTAGCTGAGCTGTGTGTGTGGTTCTGTGTGTGTAGCTGAGCTGTGTGTGTGTGGTTCTGCGTGTGTAGCTGAGCTGTGTGTGTGGTTCTGTGTGTGTAGCTGAGCTGTGTGTGCAAATGTATGTCTGTGTGTGCTGTGCTTTAGTGCGACCAACAGGGATATTTTAATTGGTGTAAAATATATATTTTTCTTTTTTTTGGAAGCCTAAATCTGGGGTGGCCCTATAGTAAGAAGCATCTTATAGTCCCAAAAATATGGTATATATTTGCAATATCTATAAAACAAAACTGGCAGCTGGAGGGCGCTTCTTCTCCTCTGCGCCTCGCTGTGCGCCCATACAACAAGTAACGTTCACATGTGTGTGTGTGGGGGGGTCTCTGTACTCAGGAGAAATTGCATAACAAATTTTTAGCCTTTGGAAACATGTAAATTTTAGGGCAAAATTAACATATTACCGCCAAAATTAGACTTCTAAATTTCATCTCCATTTTGATTTGAATACTATGAAGGTCTCAAGGGGTTAACAATCTTGCTAAAAGCCATTTCTGTTATTTTGGGGGGTGCAGATTTTAAAACGGATTCATAAAGGTTTCTAATATTTTATATTTTAAATTTCATTAAAAACAATAATGATCCCCCAAAAAGTCAATTCTGAAATCTCCTGTAAAATACAGAAAACTGATTTTCAATTTGTGACAAAAAACAATCTTAAAATTGTTAGTAGATTAGTACAAGCAGATATAGAGGGACCTGGTGGTGGAGTAAATGAGGAAAGCTGGAGAAGAGTGGGGAAGAAAGATAAAGTATAGTCAAGATTATATAAATAAATATGTAATATGTTAAGGACTAAGCGCTGTAGCATTAGACGAGTTGTAGGGCTGTAGAAAGAAGCATATACTTACATATGGCAAATGGGGCACAGTGGATAAGGGGAGGAAGCGTGGTATACTGCCGAAATGGATGTCTTATTTACGTAGTAGGTGAGCACAACGTGCACACTCACAGGTGCCACATCACACAATGTCGGCACACCAAAAAAAGGAGCGATATGGCCAGGAGCAATATGAATCGAAATGCAACTAGACAACCATGTATGCATCACAAAAGATACGTTGTTAATAAAATAGTCAAAAGCTATTCCTATTTAAATGATTCCAATATATATGACAAATTACACCAAGAGACTACATCCAATATCTCAACACTGATTAAAATATTATGGATAACTACATAACACTGGGTACCATTGATCAAAAAAAAGCTGATTTCCAATAACCCCAGTATTTTACACACTACCTAAGATCCATACGCTTCTACACAAATCATCTGGTAGATATAGTGATGCCTCAACTGATTCCATTTTTTCTATATATCTAAAAAAAAAAACCCTGACACCTATGATTAAGAGTACTTCAGCCTTTTTATTGGATACCTTTCATTTTCTAAAGACTCCATTAAGTCTTTAACACCAATACCTTCATCTGCAATTTTGGTCACCTGGGATGTATGCAGTCTATACAACAATATCATACACACAGTCAATTAACTCTTACTTAAACATCACATCAGAGGGAATAAACAAAAACTCATTTTAGATTTTCTCCATGTAATCCTCCATAATATTTTTTTTCTTTTTGGACAATACTACGTACAGCTGAAAGGCACAGCCATGGGGTCCAATGTGGCATCCGCATATGCAAATGCCTATATGGCTCACTTTGAAGATAACTATGTATGCAATCAAGAAATGTTTAAACATGGTTGTGCCCTTTGGACTCCTTGATTCCTTGATTGAATTTACTGCATTCCTTACATGTACTTTTAGGTATTCCGATCAAACCATAAAATAGTGGAGAGATGGCCGAATAAACATGCAATTATTTTTTTGAGATATCTATTCTACAGTGTCCCCATAACTTTGATAGCAATGGATAAGTGCCTAATGCGATACAGTGGTATCTGTTTGTTGTGGCTTATTTTTGTTTTGGCTTTTTTCCATCTTCTTCTTTGGTAATTTATCATTCTTACCTTTTCCTTATGTTAAATTGGTTTTAATTTTTTAGATCTCTTTTTGCCACATTTGTTAGAAATGTCTCAAAAACTTCGCACAAAATGACCATGAACATTTGTGGAGGTCAATTTTCAACACTCATGGATTTATAGGCTTGGCATTATCACGGTGGAAAATACTGTAACTATAGATACTGTACTTGGGCCTGTCTTGGCTGCCTTCTTTTGGGGTGCAGGGGTGATCATGTTAACTTTTGTAATATGTCTTCAGAACTCCTCTAGAGATTAAGAGGTGACCATGTGTTTTTGAAGCCATTAAAAACCAGAGAGGAACATACTTCTAAGTGGCTATATTTGTGATAGGTAAGCAAGAAAGGTTCAGCTAACAATACTTGGATGGAGATTCTACTAACTTCATGCTTCACTTCACCACTTTTCTATTCACTTTTATAGTGAGTGTTATAAATAAGCAATCTGGACTTCTAATGCCTGGTGGCATGTAATATTTGGTGAAAAATATATATTTTTTTCAAATCTAATGACGGTTGGGTTTGAGTATGAAGGCCTCCTATCCTACCTTTGCAGTTGAGGGAGACACTGCCCTAGCTGCAGTACATCAGGCTCCTTGCTACTGCTCCTCAATGCAAAATGTATAATCTAACACCAATAACGAGTCATGTATGATAAACGTATCTTATTATTTAAAAGAACAACCTTGTAGTCACTTAATGAAATTCTACTATCAAAATCAAGCATGCTAAAATAGAGACACGCACATGAGTGTGCCAATCTTATTATATTTGTTATCCATGGTCTCCTTCCTTCTCTTGTTTTTACAAGGAGCAGAGTAGGAGGGAGAATAATTATGGAAGGGGAAGGAGGGGTAAGACGAGCTCCTGCACAGTGTAACTGCCTGGGAAGATAGGACATGGAGTTGCTCAGGTAATGTTCCCAATAGAACTTATGTCTTATTAGCATAATTTTAAAAGTGGAATTTGTAAGGAAAAAGGCCATAGATAACAAATGTAAGAAGATTGCCACAGTCGCATTGCCTGGAGCCATGGGTAAGTAGCCCTGGTTTACCCATGCTTGATTTTGATGGTATATTTTCTATAAAGCCCAATACTTTTAAAGGCTGCAATAACTGCAATATTAAACCTTACCTGTGAGCTAAAAAGTAATATAATAATTTTTTCAAAGACTGCAATATAGTTACATTGCAGTCAATGATATAAGAAACCCAATAATCACATGTTTAAGTTCTATGGGTGGGGCTAAAAGTAAAGTGAAAAATAAGCTTTTAAATATATAAATAAATAATATGAGACAATCCAAATACCCCCACCCTTCCCATAGATTGCAAGAAACTAAAAATAAGTAACACATACGGTGCAAGATAAAACTGCATCTTAATCTTGAATTGGTTTGCCTTGTGACAATAAATTTGGTTTCAAGCTAAAGTTTCTTCACCAAATTTCCATGCCATATATAATATTCCGTATATTGAACTTCTATGTCTCTTTACATGGTAACAAGATATGTATGTTATAGTTTAGGTGGATTGTTAATTAAATCATTAGATAGCTAAATAGATAACGATATACAAAAAAAGCAAAAGAATAAAATTAGTCTTCTAGTACATAGTATTTCTCACATTGACCTTGAAAGCTTTCATTCTTCATATACAATACATTTTTCACAGACATATAGTTTTATAAAACTAAAGAATATTCATGATAGGAAATGAATATGTATAATTAAGGACAATTCCCTTATCCTGATGATCTTAATAATAGACATTGCAATAATCATCTCATTTATTGCATATATTCTCTAGGTCATGTAGCATAACATTCAGTACTGTATAATAAATACATATCTGGTCTCATATAGTACATGTTCTCAAAGTAACATCAAATTATATGTATGTAGTAATATATAAGATCTTCTCTTAATATTGATGGCATTGCATCAATCAAACAAACAATCTGTTGCACCTATAATTTAACGGCCAACAATTTCAATCACTTGTGGAAAAATATCTTGCTGAATTGAGTCATTCTGTGACAAAAAAAAATATGTATATATATATATATATATATATATAAAATCAGAAGCCACAGCCATTAAGGAGCTAATGTACACTCCACATATAGCAATTCATGCCTCCAATATGTAGGGCTCCATAGTTATTCTTGACTTCTCCTTATACCAGCGAGAAATTGAGCGGGTAAGAGATGAAACTACATATAAACCAGTTACCTGCGATCCTACAGAAAGGGTTAAGAATATTCTGAACAATCTAGTAAGGAAAAGTATTATTCTAGGAATCTACCAGAATATGCTTTTGAGCATCTTATCCCTAAGTTTCCGAACATTCCCATAATATATGGGTTGCCAAAAATGCATGAGGGCAGCTTGTCTTACCCCCCCTTCCATCAGCACTCTCCCTTCTACCTCTGCCTATGTCATCTAGCATCTAGTACAGGGAGAGGTAGAATTTACTCTGCTCATTGTAAAAACAAGAGACACAACATTACTGAGGGACTCTTTTTCTGGATTTTAGAAGGAAGGAGACCATGGATAACAAATAAAAGAAGATTAGCACACTTATGGTGCCTATGAGTGAGTATCTCTAGTTTAACATGCTTGATTTTGATAGTAGAATGTCATAAAGTGACTACAAGGTTGTTCTTTTAAATAATATGATAAGTTTATGATACATGACTCATGATAGGTATTAGATTATACATTTTGCATTGGGGAGCAGTAGCAAGGAGCCTGATGTACTGCAGCTAGGGTAGTGTCTCCCTCAACTGCAAAGCTATGATTGGAGGCCTTCATACTCAAACCCAACTGTCAATAGGTTTAAAAAATATATATATTTTTCACCAAATATTACATGGCACCAGGCATTAGGAGTCCAGATTGCTTATTTATAACACTCACTATAAAAGCGAATAGAAAAGTGGTGAAGTGAAGCATGAAGTTAGTAGAATCCCAATCCGCCCCCTTTTAGACCAATTGTGTCGGGGGTAGGGTCAGTTTTGGAAAAATTATCATCCGGGTTGGACAGCACTTTACAGCCGTTTGTGAAACGCATCCCATGCTATATTAAGGACAGTACACTGTGCTACAATCAATGGAAAATTTCGTTTAGGCGAATAATTTTATCTGGGTGACTTGTGAAGTTGTCTCGTCAATACCTCTATCCCTCATCATTTGGCCCTGGGAGCAAAAGACTTTCATTGAAGGAAACACAGCAATTTTTCCACAAAGCTAAGAGTTTATGTATTGGATGTACTACTGTTCCTTCTCACCAATAACTTTTTAATGTTTAATGGACGTTTTTACTTTCAATGTCACAGATGCCCCATGGGCTCAAGATTCTCTCCCACGTTGGCCAACCTGCATGTATATAGTGATTTGAACATCTTTGCCACAGACATCACTTGGCTAGGTCGTTATATCGATGATTATCTCATTGTATGGTCAGATCTCCAAGAACATATTGCAAATTTCATTAGCCATCTTAACAACAATCAGTTTAATCTTAGTTTTACACATACCTTCTCTAAAATGCATATTTATTTTCTTAACCTGTGGCTCATGACAGAACACGATAGTCAGGTTTTTTTCTATAGACATTTTTTGTAAACCCATCTAAGGTAACACGGTACTCTATGCCACTAGTCATCACATTCATCATGTTATTTCCAACCTCCCAGCCAAACATCTACACAGACCATCTTTAACAATACTGCTGAACAAATTATACAAAGACTAAGTACAAGAGTCTATAACAAATTTCACATGTCCAAGTAAGTTGCATCCCTAGAACAAAAAACGAGAACAGATTTACTGCATACCAGTACGAGACAGAGAGCAGTAGTCACAGAGAGGAAACAAACAACATCCTGTAACATTCAGCACTGCATACAGTACTCATTATGATGAAATTACATGGATAATTAAACACATCCATATCTTGTACGAAAAAGACGATATTCTAGCAAAGGTTTTAAAAGATGGAGTGTGTTTTATCTCACGTGATTCCCCCTCTTTTGGTAAATTAGTTTCACCCAATCAATTCACATCACACACTACGAGTACTACATGGCTCAGGTACACTGGCAGTTGTAAATGCAGTGATGCTCGTTGCAATATATGTTGTTACATACAACAGTCCACTACTTTTTCTTCATCTTCTACTGGTAAAACATATAACATCAAAACACATCTTAATTGTACCAGTGATCATATTGTATATCTAGCAACTTGCTAAGTGTGCAACACACAATATATAGGTTGCACCATATGAAAACTTAACAAGAGGTTATCTGAACACATCATTGACATCACCTCCAAAAAAGAACTTACCTTTGCTCAGAGTATTTCAGGTTTATCTAAACATTTTAGATCAACACATCATGGTGATTTGTCAAATCTGAATGTTGTTCCCATTGAATGTGTTCCACGCCCCTTGAGGGGAGGGGATTAGACCAGGAGCATATGTATGCGGAAGGCATACTGGAGTTGGGCACCCAAGCACCTTCGGGTATGAATTTGAGAAGGGATTTACTGTTCTTATATAACTTGGGAATATATTGAGTTATTTCAAGCATTACTTATGTAGTATTTTTGTCTTTTTTCTTTGTGTTTTTTTCAATGTATGTGAATATGTGATTTCTATTCAAGTGTTTGTAAGTAAAAGGTGTGTAGAGGCCTCTCCTAGAAGCCTTTGATTCTTCTTTCCTTTTAATATACCCAGTACTGTGTCAGTGTTTTTTAGGCTACGACTAAGGACAGAAATGTCCAAAACGCAATGTATTTTTAATTCTATTGACCTAATAAAGTGAAGATTTTATTTACATATTTTCTGGATCTAATTGCTGGAGTCTGCAAGGAATTTTTTCCTTATACTTACAAGTTAACCCCTTTCCAAAATATGCAAGATAGTTGTATAGAGAGGGCTCACCCACTGCTAACACCTTGAATTGGCAAAACATGCGTTTCACTATTTTGGATTAAATCTAGACCTCCTAGAACCCCAGGCTTGTCAATTAGCCTGATATCTATGTGCTGGAGACAGACCTATAACGACCAGTATCGACAGTAGTATTGCAGTATATGGTAAGAGCAATCAAACCCTCTAGGGCAGTGGTGGCGAACCTATGGCAGGCGTGCCAGACAGGGCACACAGAGCCCTCTCTGCTGGCACGCATGCCATCATCCTCCACCTTGTGTAGAGGCCCGCAGGTCCTCAGTTTAGAAGAACAGTATCTGCCCCTTGCGCTCAGATACAGAGCAGGCAGGTCACACTGCACGGGGTAGATGCAGTTTTTCTGTGGGCCCCTCAGATGCAGCACTTGGCCGGGTGCAGGGCAATCCTGTACTCCTGTCAGAGGAGCCGCTGCTCTAATAGAAGTTCCCAATGCAGCGCTGGGAGCAGGAAGCAGCATGGTGAAGCTTGTACCTCCCCCTCCTACTAGGAGACCTGAAGTGGGGCCGGGACAGAGAGATAGGGGGAGGGGGATACTGTGACCCGGAACATCCAGAGGCTGCTGTGTGCCTTCTTCATAGATAACTGTAAGTTGTACAGTGTCTAAAATGTGTTTATACAGTTCACATACATATATACCTGTGCAATGCATATATGTGTGTGTATATGTAACATTTACACACATATGCATAACACAGATATATAAGATGTCTTTGTTATGCACATGTGTGTGTGTTTATGTCTGTGTTATGTGTATATAAGTATATGTGTGTGTCTGTATCTGTGCTGTGCATATTTGTGTGTATATGTGTATATATATGTGCCATGCATACTGTATATATGTGTGTACTGTATGTCTGTGTTATGCATACTGTATATATGTGTGTACTGTATATGTATGTATTATGCATACTGTATATATGTGTGCACTGTATATGTCTATGTTATGCATACTGTATATATGTGTGCACTGTATATGTCTATGTTATGCATACTGTATATATGTGTGTACTGTATATGTATGTGTTATGCATACTGTATATATGTGTGCACTGTATATGTCTGTGTCGTGCATACTGTATATATGTGTGTACTGTATATGCCTGTGTTATGCATACTGTATATTTGTGTGCACTGTATATGTCTGTGTTATGCATACTAATAGTGGTGGTAAAAACGTGGTAGTATTATTTGGCCCTTATGTAGGTAATATTGCTCTAAATTACCATGTTGGCACTTTGCGGTAGATAAGTGGGTTTTGGCATGCAGTTTGGGCACTCGATCGCTAAAAGGTTCGCCAACACTGCTCTAGGGTTCAAGTATCCTGGGGAAAATAATATAAAAGTTAATAAAAATAATAAAATGCTAAAAATGTAACCTCATGGTGTGCTTTTACTTAGCACACCATGACATTCCCTAGTGTCATGGAGATGGCAAGGGCTCAGAAGCAGAGCCTATGTGATCCGTGCAGGAGGCTGACTGGATGCAATACTCAGGCATCTACACTAACAGCCAGGATCATGATAGTCCAGATCCTGACTGTTTAACTCTTTAGGCATCACGGACAAACATGACTGCAGGGTCTAAAGAGCTACCTTGCCTCTGTCCTGCACAATTGCCCCCCTAAATAGTTCACATGCAGGGTTTTTCTATACTTGTAAGAAACTGCACAACAAAATCTGAGATGCGTTTTTTCACTTTATTCTACATAAACATGTGAATTTTGGGGGTAAATAATCATTTTATTTAAAAAAGAACATCCATTTTGTTTTAATTCTTGTGAGAAACATAAAGCCTTAACAAGCTCCTCTTCTCTCTTCTGTAGCCGGCAGATCGTGTCCATGCGATCTGCCGGCGGGCGCACAATAAGATGCAGCGGTGTCGCGGCTGATGGCGTCATCAGCAGTGACACCGTGGTATCATAGTGCATGCCCACCGGCAGATCGCATGGACGCGATCTGCCGGCTACAGAAGAGAGAAGAGGAGCCGCCGCTGCCTGGTACCGTGCCGAGGATCGGGCAGGGGGCAGGCTGTATACTTTATGGGGGCTGGCTGTATACTACATGGGGACTGGCTGTATACTACATGGGGACTGGCTGTATACTACATTGGGACTGGCTGTATACTACATGGGGACTGGCTGTATACTACACCCTCAGCTTATACTCGAGTCAATAGGTTTTCCCAGTTTTTGGTGGTAAAATGAAGGGTCTCGGCTTATACTCGGGTCGGCTTATACTCGAGTATATACGGTAGATCTGAAATTTCCTTAAAAATGTGGAAATTTGCTGTTTGAATTGTAAGCCTCCTAATGTTCTGAAAAAATAAAATATGATGCCAACATAATGCAAACATATAGCTAAGGTTAGTTAGTAACCAATTTGGGCAGTTAGACTAACGGTATGATGAGCATAACATTTAGAAATCAGAAAATCTCAGATATTATAATAAATAATTGCATAAAATGTCAAACAAAATATACAATTAATGTGAAATATATGTCACGAAAAAAAACATCTAAAAATAAACTCGTTAAGTTAACCCCTTCGTGTCTATGCCATTTTAGACCTTTAGGACCAGGCCTGATTTTTAAAATTTGCCCTGTGTCATTATAGGAGGTTATAACTTTTTGACACTTTAACATATCCAGGGGATTTTGAGATTGTTTTACCGTCACACATTGTACTTCAAAGTAATATTAAAATTTTGATGATATCTTTTGTGTTTAGTTATGAAAAAAATTGAAATTTTGGCAAAAATTTCTAAAAATTCTTCATTTTCATATTTCAAAATGTTCTGCTTTTCAGGCAGATAGTCATAGCACCCAAGTAACTTTATAACTAACATTTCCCGAATGTCTGCTTTATATCGGCACAGGGTTTTATGCATCTCCTCTCTTTTCTAGGTTGTTAGGAGGTTCAGAATTTTGGGAGCAATTTTTCTCATTTTTAGGAAAAACGCCAAAACCCTTATTTAGAGGCACATGCTCAGCTTTAACTGACTTTGAGAGGCCTAAACAGCAGTAAAACCCCATGTATCACGCCATTTTAGAAACTACACCCCTCAATGTGTAAAAAAATCAACTTTAAGAAGTGTGTTAACCCTTTAGATGCTTCACAGTGGTTAAAACAAAATGGAGGTCTAATTTACAAGCTGTCATTTTTTTTAGACAATATATTAATTTTGGCCAAAAATTAAACCGTCACAAAGTATTAAATGACAAAAAACTCCACAAAGTTTGATACCCAATGTCTCCCGAGTCAGAGGATGCCCCATATGTGGTGGTGACTGCTGTACGGCCGCACGGCCGGGCATAGAACAGAAGGAGGCGCCATTCAGAGCAGATCTGCAATGTCACATCTTACAGGCTATAAAATGTTTATTTTTTTGTAATTTGGACATATGGGGGATTATTTTTTTGTGGATGAGATCCACTTTTCAGGTACATCATTTACGGGGGGGCCGAATAGCTAATAATCAGATTTTATTAACTCTTTCTTGGTGGTGGTTAAAAAAATCATTGATTCTTGTTTATGGTTTTTAGCATTTTTTCCCCCCGACGTTCACCATACCATAAAAATAATGTGTTATCTTTATTCTATTGGTCATCACGATTACGGCGATACCCCATTTATATGGCTTTTTTATGGTTAACTTGTTTTGCAGAATATAGAATTCATTTTGTGAGAAATTTGCTTGTTTTTGTATCGCCATGTAACAATGGGCAGAACATTTATATTTTTTTGTTTACAGCGCTGGTTTAGAGCTTATTTTTTGCAGGACAAGCTGTACTTTTTCTTGGTATCATGTTGGGGTACATTTTACTTTTTTATCACTTTTTATGCACTTTTTATGCGGTCAGATGTGAAAATTTAATAATTTTTGTGAGGTTTTTTTGTGTGTTTTTTTACGGCGTTCACCGTACGGGTTCAGTGACCATTTTATTTTATTGTACGGGTTGTTACGGACGTTGTGATACCCAATATGTTGTGTTTTTTTTGTGATTTTCATTTTTTTTTATGTTTTATTTGATTACTGCATGGGACGGGACTTAAGGGGACTTTTATTCTTTTTAAATACTTTTTTTTAGTTGAACCTTTTTTTTTAACTTTTTTTTTACTGTTTTATTTTGTCCCAGGGTGGGTGGGACATGAACAAGTGATCATTTGATCACTTGTTCATTGCAATATGCTGCAATACTAATGTATTGCAGCATATTACATAGTCAGCCTATGCATTCTGCATAGGCTGACAGCTGCACTGTTAGATCGTGCACAGTGCACGATCCTAGCAGGCAGCTGCCATAGGCAGCCCAGAGGACCTGATCGGGCCTCAGGGTTGCCATGGCAACGATCAGCACCTCCGTGCCCTGCACGGAGGGTGCCGATCGTCGCGCCGATGCACCATAGACGCCGCGGTCACTATGACCGCGGCGTCTATAGGGTTAAACAGCGGGATCGCGATAGTCGCGATCCCGGCGGTTACTGCGGGATCCCAGCTACCGCGTACCGCTGGGATCCCGCGGCGATCGCAAGGGCTCAGCTTCTGAGCCCGGGTGATCGCCATGACGTGATACTACGTCAAGGTGCGGGAACGACCCGCATCCTATGACGTAGTATCACGTCAAGGTGCGGGAAGGGGTTAAAACAGTCTAAAGTTATAACTGCATATTGTGACACATGCCAGAAAAAATAATCTGGCTATGTCCTAAAGGTGAAAATGATCTGTGTCCATAAGGGGTTAAAACACCTTCTTTAACTACAACTGATATATAAAAAAATAAATAAATAAACATGTTATGCATTGTCGCATCCCAAATTGGCAGATCTATCAAAATAAAAGTTAACCCAGTAACAGAATTTAATGGCCATATATCTGAATGATCACTTTTAAGCCATAGAAATGGTAATAAAAAGTGATCATAAGGTCACACAGTCCCCAATATGGTAGAAATTAAAACTTTGTCTCATCCCACAAAAAATGGCTCCTTAAACATGTCTGTACACTGAAGTATGAAAAATCAATTGGAGTCAGGATTGTCACAGGAGCTCCCCGTGATCCTCGGTCCCACACAGGCACAGCGCTGGCGCGTGTTACCTGTCCGTGCTCCTGATTCCATCCTCACTCCGTGCAGGCACGCCAGATTCAGGAAATTTAAAGGGCCAGTGTACCATTAATTGGCGCTGGCCATTTTCCCAGAAGGCTATTTAAACCCGCCTCTCCCATCACACCTTGCCGGATCTTTGTGCCCACGCCATAGAGAAAGCTCCCCAGCGATATTCCTGCGTCCCTGTGTGTTCCCCTTGTGTTCCCATGTTCTTGTATTCCTGCACCTGTGTTCCCGTGTTCCCGTGTTCCTGCATTCCTGTGATCCTGCGTTCCTGTGTCCCATGTGCCTGTGTTCCCGTTTCCATCTGCCTGGACCTCCCGTTTCTGACCCCGTATTGGATTTGACCTTGCATTCTGCCGCCTGGCCTGGCCCTGTGCCTGAACCTGACCATGAGACTGTCGCCGAGACCATGACCTGGTGGTTGCCTGCCGCAGCAAGACCATCCCGCTTTGCGGCGGGCTCTGGTGAAGACCAGGTGCCACTTTGATTCTGGTCCTGGGTGTCGGCTAGTAACACCTCCCGTGGTGGTCGAGAGGATCCACTCATCCCGAATCCTGACAAGGATATGGCACAATGGATAATTTTTTATTTGTACAAAAGTTTTAAAATATTTTAAATGTATTAAAACATTATAAAACATACATACATTTAGTATCCCCATGATCCCACCAACCCAAAGAATAAAGTTGAGGTGTCATTTGGAGAGTACAGCGGGGCCGGTTGTAGATAAATTGAGGTCCTGGGCAAAACTAAAAGTGGGGACCCAAAATAAAACTATTTTATGACCAGTCAGAGTCAGTTAGAGGCTGCCTTTAGTATTGTAAAACTGTAATATGGGTGAATTTTACAGGAGATAGATGTTAGGGAGATCGGTGGGCAGCACGGCGGTCATTGGTTAGCACTACAGCCTTGCAGCCTTCCCACACTCCAAAAACTTACTGGTAGGTTGAATATATTGTGGGCCCCACTGGAGACAGGGACTGGTATGGCAAGCTCTGTGCAGTGCTGCGTAATCTGTCTGTGCTAAATAAATAAAGAATTATTGATTCTAATTATTATGATAGAAGATAAATATGAAAGATTATAGGGATTTCTAAATGCAGAACTATAACATAGATTATATATACAGTGGACAGATATGAGAGATAAATACAGTAGATGAGAAATAGAAGATTGATAGAGAAAAAGCGAGATATATAAATGGTCAAATTATAGGAGATAGATAACCAGACAGATAGATTATAGATATATAGACAGGAGATTGATGAAATCATCTTCACCCAGGAATTCAATCAAGGGGCAAAAAGAGTTTATAGACATAGGCGACTTCATGCAATTTAGATTTTTATTTAAAAAAATACTTAAAATGTAACTTTGATGGCCAAAAATGTGCTCCAAACATAAAATATTTACCTTCACATTTCCTAAATGTAATAGATGGACATGTGTAGAGTATACAAATGCCTCATACTGATATGTTCACATAAATAAATCAACATAATTTGGTGCACTTATCAAGCTGTGCAAAAGTTAGAATATTTCTAGTTGCCCATGGCAACCAATCACAGCACAGCTTTCATTTTTTCCCGTGCTTATGAATATTTTAAAAAAAGCTGTGATTGGTTGTCATGGGCAACCAGAAATTTTCTGACTTTCACACAGCTTGATAAATGTGTCCTATTATCTCTAAAACTGAAATAACTGAATATCTGCTTTTCAGCTACAAATTTTAAGACAGTCACAACCTGCAAAATATAGCAATAAAACAGAGTAAAAAGGAAAGGCACATGTAAAACCTATATAATTTTGAAAGCAGACAACCAGGAGATGCATTTGGCAATTAATATTTGACAGCCCAGACCACCCTAATGTAACTTTGCGACAAACACAAATTAGCAGGTGGACGATACCACTCTGTCCAACAGTCAGAGACAAGGCAGTCTCAGCCCTGGGGCCTCCGAACATGTGAGTGTTGCGAAGAAAAAAACTGTCAGAACGCCAAACGAGGTGAACTTTTCTATATCTTTATATTTCATGTGATAGCACACTCACAAGGACGTATATGTACTAGCCGAGAAAAAATGTTGTAATAGACAAGAAGATTTAAGAAAATGAAAATGAATTGATGTAAATACATGTATATATTTGAAAGAAGTAAAATTTGATAAAACAAAAAACGGTTTCTAATGGTCGATTCAAAGGGCACTATTCATAGATGCGCTTATCTGGAGGATTAGGAGATCCCCGAAGCCCTAGACCCAAGACTAATTAAAATACCTCTGTATCTTATTATCAAATACGTTTATCCAAACACAAATTATTAAACAAAAAGTGCACTGAAAATGCCTTGTAAACGTACGTTTTTACATAAAACTCACATCGAAGTGGATGTTTACAAATAGGGATTAAAAATAATAACACAAAGTGAGCAGATTTATATATACACAATACAAAACATCAAGAATTTACACTCCCAAAAATGCTAAAACAAAAACCATTACATATTTGGTTGCTATCCACAAATGTGTTTAAAATTTATTACACACAAAATAAAAAAATTATTTTTTTCTAGAAATCCCCATATAAACAAGAATAACCTTTTAATTCATACACACTGCCACCTTCATGCAACTTTGCAGCAAACAGCAATACAATGCAAAAATTGCATACAAATTCTAAATTTCCGCCACATTTATCACTTTTGTGCTCCTAAGTGTAGTAGTTGCGCCAGAATTATCACAAGCTACAACCATCTGTGATAAGTTAATTTCCTACCTCTTATTAATCACTTTACTTTAACACAGTTTAGGCGCAATTTTGGAGCAGTTAAGGTGCAATGTTAGATTCGGGCAGTTATATGTGATCCTGCTACAAGCTCCTCTGCTTCTCCCACATCCCAGAATGAAGATAACACTCACAGCACCACCCAGGTATGTGACACCCTGCACCCAGTGACCTCCTCAGCAGTGGCTTCTCCTGGAGGGGATCCCCCTGTGCTAGTCTCCTGCTGCACCCCTGTAATTCTGCACAGTATCCCCCTCAGTGCTGTCTGAGGGGGATACTGTGCAGAATTACATGGTGGACACTTGTATGTACTATCTGCAACATTCTGTAACGTTCTCTTCTCTCTTGCTTTGAGTTCAGGGTTTTGCAGAATGTTTTGTAAATAGAAGGTGATGAACTCTGCAGCTCCTGTCTGAAGTGTATATAATGTCTGTATTATGTGTACTAGTGTCTGCAGTGTCTGGCTGAGCTTTGCTGCTAGAAATGAACTGTTCTGCAAAGGGTCTCAGTGCTTACTTCTCAGTTTACGCCACCTTCGGGCTGGAGTGTTTTTGCACCCGTTTTTGTGCCTAAATGAAAAGTCGCAAGTGATGAATATCATTAGGCGCAGCAAAACATCTGGATTGCTAGGATAAATGAGGGAAAGCTGGTTATTTTTGCAGCGCGACAAGTTTAGCGTTTAATCGCATAAATGACGGAAAAACAAGTGTGCCGTTATGAAAAGGCACAAAAATAACAGAA
The DNA here is from genome assembly GCF_040894005.1 of Engystomops pustulosus. Taxonomy (NCBI): domain Eukaryota; kingdom Metazoa; phylum Chordata; class Amphibia; order Anura; family Leptodactylidae; genus Engystomops; species Engystomops pustulosus. The sequence continues at coordinate 107,258,258 of NC_092417.1, read as the reverse complement.
AAAACAAGTGATACATGTGGCCCATAATTTCCTAAAACAGCAAGATGTGAGGATATCTTACATACCCCACATGTGTATATTCACCAAAATATGCAGCAAAGGGAATGTTAAATCCACAGGGGACACCAAACAATTTTTGCAGATATGTTCCCTTACACAGTAAATAAATAACTATATATCCATAAACCAGGTTAATGAGAAAGCAAAAGTCACTTTTAGATGTGCGCCATTGTATTAGCCGCACAATAACAGAACCTTCCTTGATTCGTAAGAATTTGAGTGAGAACGTCATAACATAGGTGTAAATAATGGAGGATGGTGTGAAATAAAAACTTTATTCCGGAACATCTATGTGTTTTTGTGTTACATATAGCTTTATTGAAATGTTCTGGGTTGTGGTTTTAATATATAATAGCGACATTAGGTGCTCTCACTCTTAAGAAAAATATAATCCTGTAGGTTGACACTTAAAGGGATCAATTTTAAAGAGATACTGCTGACAGGTCCCAGTTTCACTGTCACAGTCCATTTAAAAATTATCCCTTTTAGTGTCCACCTACAGGGTCAATTTACAGAGTTGAAGAATCGAAAAGCCTAGGTTCTCCAGTGTTTCCTGCCTCAAACTGCATGCTGTCTGTAGTATCCCTTTAATTGAACAGTGTCGTTTACCTATATTTTCGTATATTTACTGTGTTTAATTGTATCATTTATAGTCATTATTTAAAAAAGACAAAAGAGAGAAAAAAATGGACACTGCAATGCATATATAGAAAGGTCCCTTAGAAGATCACACAGCTGAACATTTGGTTCAGTGGGTAATGTTCTTGCCTGCCATGGTCAAGGGTTCAGGGGACCCGAACCTGTCATGTTCAGTACAGACCTAAAGTGTGCACTATAGAAAACAAGCCCCCAGAGCTCTGTAGCTCTAAAAAAAAAGTTATGGATTTTTTAAGGTGGAGAGGGAAAAATATTAACACAAAAACAGACAGGTCATTCAGCAGATATATCTTTATTTCAATAATCTTCATAAAAACAATGTAAACTGAGTGGGGCAGTAGCAGTGTCCAGACGAGGATTGGCAAATGGCCATTTCGTGTCACACGTGACGATCTTCTGTTGGGAGATTTGCTACCTTCCCACTCGCTATACATAACATGCAACATAGAAAGGGCCCTACCTTGTATTAATAAGGACATATGGTCTAGTTCCAATGTGTCTTTTGCTCTTTTATCTCTGGTTAAAAAGCAGATTGTTATTTATTTTGCTAGTTCACATATTATAATGTAAGATATATTCATGTTTTCGCTACTAGTTTATCATATTGATTTATGTTGTATACTGCACAATTTTGCACATTTCTTGCTATGAATTAAACTTATGAAGGGTAAAATGTTGGAACAAATGCCACTGCATGTACATTGTATTACCAAGCCAACAATCGTACCATATAAAAGTGCTTTATTTGTAATGAAATAAGTGCTAGATATGACAGTAAAAGACAGTAAATTACACAAAATGAAGCTGAGTGGGAGGAAAAGAACTGCATTCAGTATCTGCTATCATCAGTATGTATCATTATTAGACATTCAGTCTGTTGCTACATGCTGCATGTTCCTGATCTACAGTTATCTGCATTTAATAGACAGGAATCCTCAAATGTCAACTCACCAGTGCACACTACTCAATAAACATTATATACATTCCTTGAGGGCTCAACTCTACTGGGAGACCCTAGGAGTTATCGTCTGTGGCACAGTGTAAAAAGAACTAGCATCTTAATGCCAAATTTCCCAATATTAACTTCTTAAGCTGCATTGGGACATCTTGGAGAATCCATTTCATTCCCTTTTGTCCATTCTAAATGCAAATCAAAATCTTGTTGGCACTTCGTTAACATATTAATGGATAGGATATTTCATCCCTGAGATTGCTTTGGAAGTCAAAAATGAAATACGATATGGAGTAAAGGGTTTCTCTCACCAATGAATCAGACTCAAAGCTGTCCCAGTGTACGACTGAAAAATTCTAGCATATTTTAAATTGCCAAGTAATAGAAATTATCAATGAGTCTGAAAATACATATATTGAGTGATAGAGAAAAAGAGAGATGGAGGATTAACTTTGGTAGGGGCAGGTAAATGGGCGGCTTAACAGATCGAGACAGAGAATTTTAAAGCTTTCAAACACAAGTGCGTTAAAAAAAAAAAACACAGCCTTTCTTCAGCACAGCCAAAAACAAAAGCTGTTCATCCAAACTGTAACTGAACAAAAGTCAACCTGACTCTACCAGGTACCTTATTACCAGGTCATGAGTAGGGGAAACTCATAGGTGTGTTTGCCATCCCAGACTTGTGGTCTCCACTCTCATATGCAGCATTCAGCTACAGCAGACAGAGAGACCCACAGTCTGCACCTTTTTACGAACCTGCTGCATGTAGAGTTGATTGCACAGACATGTGGTCCAAAAGCCTGATATGGAACAAGGATTGGGAAACACACACTCTCTTTTCCCAACCCAGCCCCAGTGCTCCTTTATTCCAGTTGTTACTGAAAGACCGCCTTAGCAAGTCTTTGCTTTCCATTTGCATACATACAGTACAGACCAAAATATTGAACACACCCTCTCAATCAAAGACTTTTCTGTATTTTCCTGACTATAAAAGTTGTAGATTCACACTGAAGGCATCAAAACTATGAATGAACACATATGGAATTATACACTTAGCAAAAAAGTGTGAAACAGCTGAAAATATGTCTTATATTCTAGGTTCTTCAAAGTAGCTACCTGATTACTGCTTTACACACTCTTGGCATTTTCTTGATGAGCTTCAAGGGGTAGTCACTTTAAATGGTCTTCCAACAGTCTTGAAGGAGTTCCCAGAGATGCTTAGCACGTGTTGGCCTTTTGCCTACACTGTGGTTCAGCTCACTCCAAACCGTCTCGATTGAGTTCAGATGACTGTGGAGGCCAGGTCATCTGTTGTAGCACCCCATCACTCTCCTTCTTGGTCAAATAGACCTTACACAACCTGGAGGTGTGTTTGGGGTCATTGTCCTGTTGAAAAATAAATAATTAATCCAAGCACTCCTTTGTTTTGATGCCAAGTGAAATTTTATTAATATCTGTGCGATTAAATAAATCATGCTTTTCCCAGACACGCTGTGTCTATACCCAGTGCCAGCTTCCTGCCTCCATTCTGTATTCCTACATGTGATCTGTATTTGACATAGGCCTATGTTAGGCTGAAACGTTACCAACTAATTTCTTTGATTGCATGGATATTGAAAAAAATTTCACTTGGCATCTAATAAAGGAGTGCTTGGATTAGTTTTATATTAGCTTCACTTGGGGTGGGTACCCTGTCCAGAGAAGTACCCATTACGAAATTGGAGATGCGGCCGCACATTTATGAAAAATAAATGATTGTACAAATAAACACAAAGTGGATGGAGCATGTTGCTGAGAGATGCTGTGGTAACCATGCGTGATTTAGTATACCTTCAATTTTGAATAAATCCTCAATAGTGTCACCAGCAAAGCACCCTCACACTATCATACCTCCTCCTCCATAGTTCATGGTGGGAACCAGGCATGTAGAGTCCATTCACTCACCTTTTCTGCGTTGCACAAAGACAAGGTGGTTGGAACCATAGATCTCAAATTTGGACTCAGCCGACCAAAGCACAGATTTCCAGTGGTCTAATGTCCATTCTTTGCTTGTTGCCTGTCCTTAGCAGTGGATTCCTAGCAGCTATTTTACCATGAAGGCTGCACAGTCTCCTCTTAACAGTTGTTGTAGAGATGGGTCTGCGTATAGAACTCTGTGTGGCATTGACCTGGTCTCTAATCTGAGCTGCTGTTAACCTGTGATTTCTGGTGCTGGTGACACAAATGAAATTACCCTTTGCAGCAGAGGTGACTCTTGGTCTTCCTTTCCTGGGGCGGTCCTCATGTGAGCTGGTTTCTTTATAGCACTTGATGGTTTTTGCAACTGCACTTGGGGACACTCTCAAAGTTTTCCAAATTTTTCAGACTGACCAACCTTCATTTCTTAAAGTAATGATGACCATTTGTTTTTCTTTATTTAGCTGCTTTTTTTCTAGCCACAATACAAATTGTAACAGTCTATTCAGTAGGACTATCAGCTGTGTATCCACCTGACCTCTGCACAACACAAATGATGGTCCCAACCCCATTTATAGAATATGAGAAATCCCACTTATTAAACCTGACAGGGCATACCTGTGATGTGAAAACCTTTTCTGCCATGAGCCTGCAAAGCAGTAATTAAAGCAAAAGGTGTCTACTACAATAAAAGACATATGTTCAGTTGTTTCCCACTTTTTGCAAAGTATTTAATCCCACATGTGTTAATTCATAGTTTTGATTCCTTCAGTGTGAATATACAATTTTTATAGCCATGATAATACAGAAAACTCTGTGTATTAGAAGGTGTGTCCATACTTTTGGTCTGTACTGTATATTTATAAAAAAGTTATTGTTTTTTATTCACCATGTGTCCAGCCACATTTCGGCTCCTGCACACCAGAGAGTTTCTGAAGCCTTGACAAAGGCTCTGGTGTGTAACAACCGAAACATTGCTGGACATGGTGAAGAAAGAGCAATAACATTTTTTGAAATCTTGGGAGTGTTACTGTTTTCCCTGTTTCTACATTTGGATAAATCTTTTGAAGTTCTAGGCTTGCACCTGAGTCTACATATACATATAAATATATATATATATATATATATATATATATATATATATATATTGTGAGAAGGCACAAGTGAACAGTTAGTGTTTGGTCAGAAACTTTAGGTTTCTGCCTGTTTTTAGAAATGTTGTACTGCTGCTTCCTGCATTTAATCTGGGCCTGCTTTTATTGGAGTAGTCAAAGAGCAAGGTGGGTGACTACTCCCACATATCAAAATCCATGTTTTTGCCCACAGATATAGCTGGGAAGTGCAGGTGAGCTTGGGGTGGTGTGTTTTCCAGTCTGGGAGTCTGCTATACTGCATGCAGAGCTGGAGCTGTTACACTGCCAAGGACTAGCAAAAGTGACATTCACTGTCCATGCTGGTGGACGGAATATACAACCTACAAAGGACTGTGAGTCAAGACAGTTTGTATGAAATGTGTTTTCTGTGATATGCTGAAGCAAGTGATTTATCTTTTGTTAAACTGTTTTGAAAGAAAAGAAAAACATTACCTGGACTATTACTGAAGTTGCCTTTTGAGTTTACCCCTTACAATATATACACTCACCGGCCACTTTATTAGGTACGCCTGTCCAACTGCTCGTTAACACTTAATTTCTAATCAGCCAATCACATGGCGGCAACTTGGCGTGCATTTAGGCATGTAGACATGGTCAAGACAATCTCCTGCAGTTCAAACCGAGCATCAGTATGGGGAAGAAAGGTGATTTGAGTGCCTTTGAACGTGGCATGGTTGTTGGTGCCAGAAGGGCTGGTCTGAGTATTTCAGAAACTGCTGATCTACTGGGATTTTCACGCACAACCATTCTAGGGTTTACAGAGAATGGTCCGAAAAAGAAAAAACATCCAGTGAGCGGCAGTTCTGTGGGTGGAAATGCCTTGTTGATGCCAGAGGAGAATGGGCAGACTGGTTCAAGCTGATAGAAAGGCAACAGTGACTCAAATCGCCACCCGTTACAACCAAGGTAGGCAGAAGAGCATCTCTGAATGCACAGTACGTCGAACTTTGAGGCAGATGGGCTACAGCAGCAGAAGACCACACCGGGTGCCACTCCTTTCAGCTAAGAACAGGAAACTGAGGCTGCAATTTGCACAAGCTCATCGAAATTGGACAGTAGAAGATTGGAAAAACGTTTCCTGGTCTGATGAGTCTCGATTTCTGCTGCGACATTCGGATGGTAGGGTCAGAATTTGGTGTCAACAACATGAAAGCATAGATCCATCCTGCCTTGTATCAACGGTTCAGGCTGGTGGTGGTGGTGTAATGGTGTGGGGAATATTTTCTTGGCACTCTTTGGGCCCCTTGGTACCAATTGGGCACCGTTGCAACTCCACAGCCTACCTGAGTATTGTTGCTGACCATGTCCATCCCTTTATGACCACAATGTACCCAACATCTGATGGCTACTTTCAGTAGGATAATGCGCCATGTCATAAAGCTGGAATCATCTCAGACTGGTTTCTTGAACATGACAATGAGTTCACTGTACTCAAATGGCCTCCACAGTCACCAGATCTCAATCCAATAGAGCATCTTTGGGATGTGGTGGAACAGGAGATTCGCATCATGGATGTGCAGCCGACAAATCTGCGGCAACTGTGTGATGCCATTATGTCAATATGGACCAAAATCTCTGAGGAATGCTTCCAGCACTTTGTTGAATCTATGCCATGAAGAATTGAGGCAGTTCTGAAGGCAAAAGGGGGTCCAACCCGTTACTAGCATGGTGTACCTAATAAAGTGGCCGGTGAGTGTATATGTAATATATTTTAGCCTTTCACCCTATGAACTGTAGACAATGGTTGTTGATCTTTTCTACTAGAAAAAAACCCTCCACCCAAATAATAGTATTTTACTTTATAGCAGCTATAAATGGGGTACCATACCTGGAGCCCTCTGTTGTGCTCAAGTTCAGTTTTCTACTGCCGAGAAATGGAATAATGATGAAGCCATGTCTCTGTGGTTAAGGAGTAGAACCTAACAGAGTTTTTATATTTTCTATGACTATATACATATGGATCAGAAATTATCAATACACTGTGACTGATCCAATCACCTGGATCAGAGAATTCTGTCTGTCTATAAAGATCCTGTGTACAGGATTCCTCCATGCCGGTTAAAAGTTCACTTTGCCTAATGCTCTGTTCTGTGTGTATTCTGCTCTTTTATGTGAACTTATGGTTTCTCCACCTTGGCTCTCATTTTGCAACCATCCTTTTGTATCTGCAATTTTGTGCCATTTATGCTATCCCTGTTATGACCTGGACCGCTAATTATTCTTTTGTGTTATTTATCTGTTTGTCCTTTTACCTGTCCCCACTTTGGTGTAGGGACAGAACGGTGACCAGTTGCTGGCTACTGGTTAGGGTGGACACACTAAGGTTCACTGTCCTTGTTTTTGATCATTGGCAGCAAATGTAAAATTCACAAAAGTATGCACAGTTAGCACTTGCCGCTGACCATGGTGGCTTAGCTTCCAATTTTCATCCCTTATTATTACAGCTGTTCAAGGTAAAAATGCATTGTAAATAATAGTACATTTTAGGGTGTAAAAGTGCTAATCAGTTGCAAACATAATTTATGCACTAAAACTATTTCTAAACTCATTTGTACCTAATGCACTTATATTATGTCTCAGTTGACTAAAAACACCAGTCTGATATTAACTCTCCAGTTTGTATTTACTAAACAAGAAATTGAAAGATGCAAACAGCAATTATGTTGCCAGGTTTTCCTTCCCATCACAGACCACCCAATGAGTCAATTGCATGAATTGCAGCCTTGGTCACTCTCTAAGAGACAAATACCAGTGTGATCACAAAGGAGGCAGTTAGGCTCTTAAATCTACATGGTATGATAGAACACCTAAGTGTTTCAATTGCTTTGGATTGCATCAGATGTAATGTTGACCCAGACATAAATATATCTATTTGTACATGAGTTATGAGAATTATACCTTGCTCTACTTCAGTGCTGAGGACACTGGAGACTAAAAGTGTATTTTTCTTCCTATCTATCTTTTAAAATGCAACTTCTTTAAGAATTGATGTGTATGAAAGATACTTATTAGTGCAGTGTTGAGATATTGTTTCATGGATATTTTACATTTCAAGTAGATTAGCCATCTGCAATTTACTTGTAAATTATATATACTATATTTTTATATGAATTTGCATTCATGCATATGAGGGATTTAATTTCTTCTTTCCTGCCTTCCTTACCTTATTCCTTTTAGGTTTTAACCACATAATGAGGTCACATGAACCACTATGTGGTGTCTTTGGTGGGTTAGGATAAGGTGTAAGGAGAGAGTTGTTTACACAGTATCCAATCTTGTTCCAACTACAGTTTAAACATAAACATTATACAAGTTTTTACATATATCCCAGCGTGGAGGAGTTGCATTCCAAAGGTGACAGACCCAAAACTCCAAAAGGACAAAACAGTAAGGTTGCTGTTTTGAATGCAAAAAGTGAGGTTATAACAGAAAGAGCAAAGCACAAAAACACAAATGTGGAAGGAAGGTTTGAACAAGATCTGCAATAGGGATACCATAAACACAATAAACATGATCACAAACAAGATAAGAAGCCTGCTAAAATAACCATAACCATCATTCAAGCTAAGAAGGGTAGGCAGGAACAGGGAATAGGTACAATAAACCTTACTCAGTGCCACTTAAATCTGCCTCTGCTCACCAGTAAAATCCCCCTCAAAACTTTTTCTGCAATTGTCTTTGTGGGCTCAACCCATCGACTATTGACTCTGCCCATGACAAAGTGCATGAAATGGTAACAAGATCTTTCCAAAGTACACAAGATTCCTACAAAGCGCTCACTTCTAAATGCACCATGCAGTGATAGGGATAGTATTCCATAATTCCATAATAAATTTGGGTCACTGAGCTGTCAATCAAAAGAAGACGGCATGGTTCACTGACTCAGTGGCAGATAATTTTAGGTGGTACGGATGAAGACTTTTAACCCTTTACCATCAGATATAATGGGTGTGATGGCTAAAATTCTGGTGACAGGTCTTCTTTAAGCATGAACCTCTTTTTGAATAATTTCTACCCTGTCTCTGACACAGTATTCTGTGCAACAACGTCACTTAACACTAGCTGAGAGGAAGGTTGCCTTATCTGTGTTTTTCTTTTTCATATCAGTTTTTAGAGAATGATGATGTGTCAAATTAGAGAAAAGCATCTTTGAGCTGTACTTGCCACATGTCCTAGATTATTCTATCTCTGACTAAGGTCTGCAGGTGGATATTAAGATACTCGAGGTTGTGTTCGGCTACATGTTATCTAGGGCATCGCCAACTTTTACAGAGAGTTTACCCCAAATTTCTGAACATTAATAGTGGGCTCTGTATTAACAACATAGAAAACCAAAAAAGCCCACATATGCAGTCTCATATCGCCCTCAAAAAATAAATAGTAGCAAGACCAAAAAACAAAGAGTTTAAATAAATGTGCTTTATTTACATACAAATAATAATACAAGTAAACAACTTCCAGTGAATATGTCTAGAAGTATAAACATAAGGAGAACCAAGTTGTCCCAGATGGAATATAGGACGACCACAGAGTACCTATGACCCCCCCTCCTCCATGTGCCCCAAAAACTGCCAAACAATGGGGGATATTTATCATACGCTGGCGCTCGTGCCCCGCCGCTGCAAATTCGCAGCCCGATACATGAAGAGGCTCCTGCCTCTTCATGCATCGGGCTGCCAGCTGCGCAGCGTTTATCCTACGCCAGGCCCTGCCTGGCGTAGAAAAAAACGCGACCGGCGACTTTTCACGTATGAAAAGTCGCCGGCAGCAGCGAGTGCGCTGGTGCGGGGACAGTAACGCCCCGCGCCGGCCCACTCCCGTCCGGCCGCGCCCCCCCGCTCGGCCGGCCGAGCCCCCCCTTCACGCCCCGCTAGCGTGAAGGTGGCGGATTGGGGAAAATAATCGCAAAAGCTAGCAATAAGCTAGCATTTGCGATTATTTCAGGGCCTCTGCGCCAGTGGCGGTGCGCAGAGGTCCTGATAAATATGCCCAATATGTTTATTCAAATACATAGTTCGTCAAAGAAATAAGACAAGTAAAGGGAAGATGGACCCAAAATGCACCTAAGTAACTACACAAATCCGGAGGTACCGTCATGTATATACCGTCCGGTATATATAACTGTCAATAGTGCAGGTCACACTTACCCAGAGGCATGGTGAAGGTAGGCAAAGAGGCGGTCAGAGGGGAGGCCAGAAGATACACCCCAAAAAAGGTTTAAAGCTTGTTGCCTCATTGAGACCCTTAGGTTGTACGGTGTCTAGGAGGGTGATCTATCTCAACTCTTTCTGTAGAAGTCTCTTCTTCTCGTCACCCCCCCTAGACCCCATGATAACCCTATCTATTCCTCTGACTGTAAGTCCCTTGGGGTTACAGTCATGTTTCTCACGAAAGTGTCGCGGGACCGGTTGTAATTTCAAATCTCTCAGGGGGCCAAGGCTATCGTCATTCCTGGCTGCTGTTATGCTCCGGACGTGTTCCAGAACTCGTACCGTTAGAGGTCTGGTCGTCATGCCGACATATAATTGACCACAAGGACAACGCAGACAGTACACCACCGACTCAGTGTTGCAGTTAATGTGGTGTACAATTTGATATTCTTTCTCTGCCCCTGAGTCGGTGAACCTCTGCGTGCGTTCCATATACTGGCAGGCCTTACATTTTCCACAGCAGTAGGAGCCCCATGTTGGGCCCTTCTTCCCTAACCAGCTCTTTTCTATATAAGGAATATAGTGGCTCCGCACCAGCATATCACGTAAATTACGTGATTTTCGCCACGTAATGGACGCATTTGGCGTAAGATTTTGTGCCAAATCTTTATCGGTCAGCAGGACAGACCAGTGTTTATCTATAATCTCCTTCAGGCATCTCCATTGGGAGTTAAAACCGGTCAATCTCACCGGTTCAAACAAATTTTTCTTTTTAGGTCTACTTACCAAAAGAGAATTCCGAGTTTCATTTTTGGCCCGGTTATATCCCCGTTGAATAGTGGCTTCCCTGTAGCCTCTATCCCGGAATCTTCTCGTCAAATCACTGGCCTGTTACTCGAATGAATGGTCACTGGAGCAGATGCGTCTCATTCGTAAGAACTGACCCACTGGGATGGCTTTTTTGGACTGTGGGTAGTGGGAGGAGGAAGCATGGAGAAGGGAGTTAACAGATGTCTCTTTGCGAAATACATCAGTGGTGATAAAACCCCCCGTATCCTTCCCAATTAGGATATCCAAAAACTCGATCTGGTCCTGATGTTGAGGCCCTGCAAGAATGAGTCCAAATCAGCGGCAGATCCCTGCCAAATGAAAAGTATATCATCTATATACCTTGACCACGAGATAACGGCGTCATGACCTGGTGTGTTATCAACGATTTCTCTCTCCCACAGCCCCAGGAAGAGATTGGCATACGAGGGCGCACAAATCGCCCCCATAGCCGTTCCCTGGAGCTGTAGGAAAAATCGATCGCGAAAAATAAAAAAATTATGTTTTAAAACAAAATCCAAAAGAAGCAAGATGTATTCTACCAGGTTCATGTCTAAATTCGACATCTCCAAAAAGTATTTAGACGCCCGCATCCCGTGGTCATGGCATATAGATGTATACAGGGCCTCAACGTCACATATGGAAACCAGCCACATGTGGATCCAAATGGACCCCCTCTAGTCTGCGCAGGACATCTGTAGTATCCCTCACAAAGGATGGGAGTGTTTCCACGCAACCCTGTAGATAGAAGTCTATATACTGGCAGACCCTCTCTCATAGGTCTGTCCTGCTGACCGATAAAAATTTGGCACAAAATCTTACGCCAAATGCGTCCATTATGTGGCGAAAATCACGTAATTTACGTGATATGCTGTTGCGGAGCCACTATATTCCTTATATAGAAAAGAGCTGGTTAGGGAAGAAGGGCCCAACATGGGGCTCCTACTGCTGTGGAAAATGTAAGGCCTGCCAGTATATGGAACGCACGCAGAGGTTCACCGACTCAGGGGCAGAGAAAGAATATCAAATTGTACACCACATTAACCAAAAGAGAATTCCGAGTTTCATTTTTGGCCAGGTTATATCCCCGTTGAATAGTGGCTTCCCTGTAGCCTCTATCCCGGAATCTTCTCGTCAAATCACTGGCCTGTTACTCGAATGAATGGTCACTGGAGCAGATGCGTCTCATTCGTAAGAACTGACCCACTGGGATGGCTTTTTTGGACTGTGGGTAGTGGGAGGAGGAAGCATGGAGAAGGGAGTTAACAGATGTCTCTTGCGAAATACATCAGTGGTGATAAAACCCCCCGTATCCTTCCCAATTAGGATATTCAAAAACTCGATCTGGTCCTGATGTTGAGGCCCTGCAAGAATGAGTCCAAATCAGCGGCAGATCCCTGCCAAATGAAAAGTATATCATCTATATACCTTGACCACGAGATAACGGCGTCATGACCTGGTGTGTTATCAATGATTTCTCTCTCCCGCAGCCCCAGGAAGAGATTGGCATACGAGGGCGCACAAATCGCCCCTATAGCCGCTCCCTGGAGCTGTAGGAAAAATCGATCGCGAAAAATAAAAAAATTATGTTTTAAAACAAAATTCAAAAGAAGCAAGATGTATTCTACTAGGTCCATGTCTAAATTCGACATCTCCAAAAAGTATTTAGACGCCCGCATCCCGTGGTCATGGCACATAGATGTATACAGGGCCTCAACGTCACACATGGAAACCAGCCACATGTGGATCCAAATGGACCCCCTCTAGTCTGCGCAGGACATCTGTAGTATCCCTCACAAAGGACGGGAGTGTTTCCACGCGACCCTGTAGATAGAAGTCTATATACTGGCAGACCCTCTCGCATAGGTCTGTCGTGCTGACCGATAAAAATTTGGCTCAAAATCTTACGCCAAATGCGTCCATTATGTGGCGAAAATCACGTAATTTACGTGATATGCTGTTGCGGAGGCACTATATTCCTTATATAGAAAAGAGCTGGTTAGGGAAGAAGGGCCCAACATGGGGCTCCTACTGCTGTGGAAAATGTAAGGCCTGCCAGTATATGGAACGCACGCAGAGGTTCACCGACTCAGGGGCAGAGAAACAATATCAAATTGTACACCACATTAACCAAAAGAGAATTCCGAGTTTCATTTTTGGCCCGGTTATATCCCCGTTGAATAGTGGCTTCCCTGTAGCCTCTATCCCGGAATCTTCTCGTCAAATCACTGGCCTGTTACTCGAATGAATGGTCACTGGAGCAGATGCGTCTCATTCGTAAGAACTGACCCACTGGGATGGCTTTTTTGGACTGTGGGTAGTGGGAGGAAGAAGCATGGAGAAGGGAGTTAACAGATGTCTCTTGCGAAATACATCAGTGGTGATAAAACCCCCCGTATCCTTCCCAATTAGGATATTCAAAAACTCGATCTGGTCCTGATGTTGAGGCCCTGCAAGAATGAGTCCAAATCAGCGGCAGATCCCTGCCAAATGAAAAGTACATCATCTATATACCTTGACCACGAGATAACGGCGTCATGACCTGGTGTGTTATCAACGATTTCTCTCTCCCACAGCCCCAGGAAGAGATTGGCATACGAGGGCGCACAAATCACCCCCATAGCCGCTCCCTGGAGCTGTAGGAAAAATCGATCGCGAAAAATAAAAAAATTATGTTTTAAAACAAAATCCAAAAGAAGCAAGATGTATTCTACCAGGTCCATGTCTAAATTCGACATCTCCAAAAAGTATTTAGACGCCCGCATCCCATGGTCATGGCATATAGATGTATACAGGGCCTCAACGTCACACATGGAAACCAGCCACATGTGGATCCAAATGGACCCCCTCTAGTCTGCGCAGGACATCTGTAGTATCCCTCACAAAGGACGGGAGTGTTTCCACGCGACCCTGTAGATAGAAGTCTATATACTGGCAGACCCTCTCGCATAGGTCTGTCCTGCTGACCGATAAAAATTTGGCTCAAAATCTTACGCCAAATGCGTCCATTATGTGGCGAAAATCACGTAATTTACGTGATATGCTGTTGCGGAGGCACTATATTCCTTATATAGAAAAGAGCTGGTTAGGGAAGAAGGGCCCAACATGGGGCTCCTACTGCTGTGGAAAATGTAAGGCCTGCCAGTATATGGAACGCACGCAGAGGTTCACCGACTCAGGGGCAGAGAAACAATATCAAATTGTACACCACATTAACTGCATGTCGGTGGTGTACTGTCGGCATTGTCCTTGTGGTCAATTATATGTCGGCATAACGACCAGACCTCTAAAGGTACGAGTTCTGGAACACGTCCGGAGCATAACAGCAGCCAGGAATGATGATAGCCTTGGCCCCCTGAGAGATTTGAAATTACAACCGGTTCCGCGAAACTTTCGCGATAAACATGACTGTAACCCCAAGGGACTTACAGTCAGAGGAATAGATAGGGTTATCATGGTATCTAGGGGGGGTGACGGGAAGAAGAGAATCAAAACTTTTTTGGGGTGTATCTTCTGGCCTCCCCTCTGACCGCCTCTTTGCCTACCTTCACCATGCCTCTGGGTAAGTGTGACCAGCACTATTGACAGTTATATATACCGGACGGTATATTTGTGTAGTTACTTAGGTGCATTTTGGGTCCATCTTCCCTTTACTTGTCTTATTTCTTTGACGAACTATGTATTTGAATAAACACATTGTTTGGCAGTTTTTGGGGCACATGGAGGAGGCGGGGTCATAGGTACTCTGTGGTTGTCCCATATTCCATCTGGGACAACTTGGTTCCCCTTATGTTTATACTTCTAGACATATTCACTGGAAGTTGTTTACTTGTATTATTATTTGTATGTAAATAAAGCACATTTATTTAAGCTCTTTGTTTTTTGGTCTTGCTACTATTTATTTTTTGAGGGCGATATGAGACTGCATATGTGGGCTTTTTTGGTTTTCTATGTTGTTAATACAGAGCCCACTATTAATGTTCAGAAATTTGGGGTAAACTCTCTGTAAAAGTTGGCGAAGCCCTAGATAACATGTAGCCGAACACAACCTCGAGTATCTTAATATCCACCTGCAGACCTTAGTCAGAGATAGAATAATCTAGGACATGTGGCAAGTACAGCTCAAAGATGCTTTTCTCTAATTTGACACATCATCATTCTCTAAAAACTGATATGAAAAAGAAAAACACAGATAAGGCAACCTTCCTCTCAGCTAGTGTTGAGTGACGTTGTTGCACAGAATACTGTGTCAGAGACAGGGTAGAAATTATTCAAAAAGAGGTTCATGCTTAAAGAAGACCTGTCACCAGAATTTTAGCCATCACACCCATTATATCTGATGGTAAAGGGTTAAAAGTAGAGATGAGCAAGCACTAAAATGCTCGGGTGCTCGTTATTCGAGACGAACTTTTCCAGATGCTCGAGTGCTCGTCTCGAATAACGAGCCCCATTGAAGTCAATGGGAGACCCGAGCATTTTTTTTATAAAACTGAACAGTAAAAGAACAGTGCAAAAAAAAATTCCAGATGTTTGCAGATGTTTTACTTGTAAGAACACATTGAAATAACACTATTCTTCACTTTGCAGGTGTTCGCGCGTGTCTCCCGCTAAGTTAGGAGATGTGCACGAACATCTGGAATGTGAAGAATAGTGTTCTTTCAATGTGTTCTGCACTTAAATGCTCCTGTGTTCACTGTTTTTAATGTTTTAATTCTATTCTTCACTTTGCAGGTGTGCGCGCGTATCTCCCGATAGGTTCGGAGATACGCGCGCACAGCTGCAAAGTGAAGAATAGAATTAAAACATTAAAAACAGTGAATACAGGACCATTTAAGTGCAGAACACATTGAAAGAACAATATTCTTCACATTCCAGATGTTCCGAACATCTCCGAACCTAGCGGGAGACACGCGCGAACACCTGGAAAGTGAAGAATAGTGTTATTTCAATGTGTTCTTACAAGTAAAACATCTGCAAACATGTGTAATATTTTTTTTTTACAATAAAAATATTTTTATTCAATTTATTTTATTAATTTACTGCTCGATCTCGAGCCGGCGAGATACTCGTCCGAGTAACGAGCCGGTCCGAGTATGCTAATACTCGACCGAGCAGTATACTCGGACGAGTATACTCGCTCATCTCTACATCTAAGCTTTAACTCTTATGCAACTGTGTCGGTTTATATTTATATAAACTGCATGGTTGCCTAGTCTATTACATTTTATGCTGTGGATTCTGCAGAATTTCTGGATACCAGAAATTTCCAGGTGCTAGCAGTATTTCCCAAAAGCCTGGATGGACAGGTTTTAGATGATCTTCAGATCAGCATGTTGCCAAAATATACCACAATATAGACATACAGCCCATCTTTAAAGATGTAATCTTAAGAGAAACCGACCCAGATGTAATGGCATGATAAAATATTAGTATTGGCTTTCACGTGGCTTCCAAGCAGATCTTATCAGTCTTATTAATGCTGATAAGATCATATACACCACACTTGCAAAGCTTGGTTAAAATCTTGGCATAATGAATTTTATACTTATTTAAAGTATTTTTATTTAATTTTTCAATAATTACTGGGTATGCTACACCCCTACATGTATCAAAAATACCCTTCACAAAACAGCAGAAAATGCCTTGAGCTCCCACAAAATATCAAAAATAATTATTACTCGCACTGTGATACCCAAAGTATTTATAAAAAATTATCCTTCATTACACAACCCAATTTCCAGTGTCAACCTGTTGTCACGGGTGTTCCCGTGACCCATATCGGTGGTTGCGGACTCACCTGTGCTCCTCGATCCCCGCAGGCACAGTGCCAGTGCCACATACCTGTCCCTGTTCCCTAGTCTCGGCCTCACTCCATGCACGTGCGTCCCCGTGTCTTAGGGCGGGACCTACGCCGGCTTCAGGAAATATAAAGGTCCAGCACACCATTAATTTGCGCTGTCCATTTCCCCAGAAGGCTATTAAACCTGCTTCTCCCATCACACCCTGCCGGATCTTGGTGCCTCACAGCCTTAGAAAAAGCTTCCTTGTGATTCTCCGGAGTTCCTGCGTTCCTGCATTTCTGTGTCTCCAGCTTTCCTGTGTGTTCCTGTGTATCTTGCGTTCCTGCTCCCATGTGTTCCTGCTCCTGTGTGTTCTTGCTCCCATGTGTTCCTGCTCCTGAGTTCCCGTGTCCTGTGTCCCGTGTGCCTGTGTTCCCGATCCCATCTGCCTGGACCTCCCATTGCTGACCCCGGATTGGACCTTGACTTTGCATCTCTGCCGCCTGCCCTGACCTAGAGCCTTGACCTAACTAGGTACCTCGACCTCGGCTGCCACCACTGGCTAGTCGAACTTGTGGAACGACCTGGTGGTACGTTGCCGCAGCAAGTCCAATCCACTTTACAGCGGGCTCTGGTGAAGACCAGATGCCACTTAGACTCCGGTCCCAGGTGTCGGCTAGTACCACCTCCTGCGGTGGTCCAGTGGATCCACGCATCACAAACTCTGACACCTGTCTTTTTGGTATGCAACTTCATACATATGTACACACATTATATTCATGTCCCCATGCAATCAATAGAGACATTAAGAAATGTGTTCTGCCAGTTAAAGTTAAATGCTATCTACCAGTAAGCCCTTGACCATACACACATAATAGTAATAATACTAACCCCACATGACTATTAATAGTGTCGCTCTCTTATCGGTAACTTGTTGAGAATGCCAATGAAATAATCCTTTCAATTGCAGCCTAGCAGGGCCATGTCACTAAAGCTTCCTGATTTATAGTAAAAGTTATGCATATCTTATGGTGGAAACTACAACCTTTTATGGAATAAAGAAAAAAACATTTTGCCTCTGCATTACAATAGAACACATGGACATATTAAAGTATATGTACATCAGTGGCTTTTCTGACATAATGTACACTTGTAATGCAGATGAAAAACATAACGGTAACATAATGCATGAATATCTACAACTATAGTGTAGCAGTACTGTAAATTGTAAAGCTGTAAAATTAAAGGTCATGAAAGATTAAATAAAAACAATAAAAAAAAACTTTATTGCCATAATAGTTATCCATCTCACCTATACTTTAAGTCATCAGGAAAACTCTTTCTTGAGTTTTCATATACACTTTATTGTAAAAGACAAAAAAATATAAAAAAACTTATTAGTTTTCTACAAACCTAGTAAGCAGAAATATATTAGACTATTATACCTTATTATTAGAATCTATTTTCAAAGTGTTCACATGCAAGGTTAGGTCAACCAATTGAGCACTGAGCGCAGGTCTCTGAACATGCATCCTGCTGTTGAGCAAGAAACAGAGATCTCTAAACATCAGACATACTCAAAGGAACAATTTATTTTAACACTCTGTGTTTTTTTCTTCACAGCATGTACCTTTCCAATAATTGATACCGAACTAGCAGAAAGAGCCATGACAGAGACTTCACCTACACCTACTGTATTTCAAAGAGAGCAGACAAATTTAAGCTCCCTTAACAGTTAATTAGGATTAAAGGTAATTGGCTTTTGCAGAATCCAAAAAGCTACCTAAAAACAGCAATCTATTACATGACCTTGAGAAACTGAAAACTTTTTTTCTTCCAGAAGAACATCAGCAACCGCGGACTGTCTGGTAAAGTAATACATATCAAATAGAGAAGAGGTGTTTATCTGTTCTAATAAAAAGGTATGTCAATACCCAAAATCCCTGGTGCCTCTTTTAATTATAGCATTGTCTATAGGAAGCAAGTTATTGGACCAAAAATGTAATAAAAATATATTTTAATTGACAGACGACTTTGATAAGGGGAAACCAAAGCTGTATTAACAATCAAAGGGAGTTTACTTTTAATTTACTTTTTAATCATTTTCTTTTTAATCAGATAATTGTTTTTTGCAAAACTCATTATGTTACATCTGGATGGAATATAATAAACCTGTTAACATGACATTTATTGTTTTATTGGATAGTGAAAAAAATGATAAGAGTCAGATATTGTGCCGGCTGGCAACTGACGTTTTGTTCAAAGCAGGAAATCTTTTGTAATTTGGGATTGAAAGCAATGTTGAACCCGAGGAAGGAGGATTTTATGAAAAAGGCTGAGAATAATTATGAAAGAAAAAAACATCAGCAAAATAAAATCTGAAAGCTTCAAATATTCTGAGGGAGAAGACAATGGCCCACATTTATCAAAACTAGTGCAGTCTGTAGTATGTGGAGTTTGCCTGTGTAGTGTACAGAGTGCGGACGATTCATCAAAACTAGTGCACGGTCTTCATGAATCTGGTGCCCCCTGCACTGCTCTGGAAGTGTGCACTATTTTTTTTGGTGAACTTTGTTCATGCTGCAGAGTTGTGATGCACGTCAGTAATAAATGTGGCACAAATTTCCGCTAAGCAATAACTCCTTTAATCGAATATTTTTTCTGTTTTGTTAGGCAAAGTGCCGCCGCAACACAAAACTGGTGCAGACACTTTATAAATATGTGTTCAAGCAGTCTTCAGGTTCTTTTAAGTGCAAAGTCATTCATTTTAATTTAATTGTGAGCTAATGAGCATTGTTTTATTTCTTTAACAAGTGTTTTGAAATGAGACTAAACACTAGACTAAAGACTAGAGACTAGAGACTAAAGTTCCATATTAACACCCCATATCTTGGGGTACTACAGTACGGCGGGCATAGATCGTGTGAATTTAGGCTTAGGATTATTTTTCACAATATGAAATGGGTGGCAGGAGTCAGCATGTAATATAATATTTGCCACAGTAGTTTTTCTTTATATGGAGCTGACTATCTGATTTACAACAATCTGAAAGGTTATATCCAAAAAACGATATGGACAAAAAAATCTAAATGTACTGTGAAACACAAATTGTAACTATGATAATTCACATAAGCAATTCGCTCACATAACTTTCCCGATACTAGGCGTTAGATCCTGGGTATCACAGCCAAACCCTGGCACTAGCAGAACACTGGGTCCTACAATCTTCTTCTGACGCGGTGCTGTAGAAAAGCGTCCCATCAGAAGAAGTTCCCCTAATGGCCACCGTAAAAAGTAGATACCACAGCCATTAAAAGGTTAATAAGTCTTCAAATTCCAAAAAGAAAGTAGAAAACACTAGGATGGCCTGAACAAAATCATATTAACGAGACAAATTTCAATTAATTCCCAACTTAAGAGATGCTGGTTTCCTCTTGAATAAATCTGAGTTGCTTTGCAGTAAGAAGCTATGCACGCTTCAGTGGCACGTCACATCATTAATAGGTTTATTCAAAACTATAATTAGTTTATTGGATGCATCATTCCACAGTAGTGATTTGTAAGGATGCTTATTTATTGTACAAGAGTAATATCTATTATGCTGATTAACAATTCTCAAAGCCCCCTTAATGCTATTCATAAGCCTTCATTACCACTCCTATCATGCACTGTAAATCTTACACAACACACGGAACAAATGAGGAGTGTACTGCGGCTGATGGAAAGCCAAATCACTTTACATGATTTATAAGAGATTTTTTTTTATGCAGGGAAAGCATTGATTTTTCTGTAGACTAAAAACTGAACCCATAACCCCCCAATCTGCAGAATAATTTCAAAGCTGGTACTTAGTGCCTGTTTCTATAAGCTGCAATTAATAAGCAAGCGTTTTATTTTAGTTCAGTCTTCAACCAAGCATTGCATTTATTATATTTCTTTTATGATGTTAGTTGTATCTGAAGAATGTCAGAATCTATAAAATTGTTTACGAATTTTAGTCATAATACTGATCAAAATTCTTTATAACTATAAGAAGCCATATTTTCTGAATTAATATTAAGAATTTAGCAATGCAGGATTTTAATACACAAAAACTTTATGATAAAGAGCTTGGCTTGCTGAGCCTATCCATTTTTGAGAGAATGGGAAGCATACATAATATTTTGGATAGGATTATCTTTGTCATGTTCAACTTTTGTTGAAAGTGCAGAGCACTAACACCCCTTCAAAACAGCAAAGCTGTCTCAGACAAAAGTCATGGAGGAATCACTCATGCAGGGTCGGCTCCAGGTTTCAGTAGGCCCCTGGGCAACAGAGCCTCAGCGGGCCCCTTTGCAGTGAACTCATGTGGCAGTATTAAAAATTCAGAAACGAAAACAGTCCCCTGTTCCCTAAAATATTCCCTAGTTTATCATACCAAACAATGCCCTCATGGATATTTCATAAAAAGCCCATCACCCACATGTGTTCCTTATGTACCAACTTATGTGGGCCTCCCAAGCAGCCCTATGCCCCGGCACTTGCCCAGGTATGCCCAGTGGTGGCGCAAGCCCTGCACTCATGCTGTATGATGACTATCTTAGATGGGAGAGTCACTTGCTCCTTCCTCAGATAGTTAAAATATTAAATAGAGTATGGATGGTGGACCATCAGAATAGATATACAGTGGGTATGGTAAGTATTCAGACCTCTTTACATTTTTCACTCTTTGTTTCATTGAAGCCAATTGGTAAAATCAAAAAAGGGTTTTTTTTGCTCATTATGGTACACTCTACACTCCATCTTGACAGAATAAACTGAAATGTAGAACATTTGCAATTCTGCCTGCCAGATCATCTCCAGTTCCCTCAGGTTGGATGGTGAACGTTGGTGGACAGCAGTTTTCATGTCTCTCCAGAGATGCTCAATTGGGTTTAGGTCAGGGCTCTTGCTTGTCAAGAATGGTCACAGAGTTGTTCTGAAGCCACTGCTTTGTTATTTTAGCTGTGTGCTTAAGATCATTGACTTGATGGAAAGTGAACTTTAGGCCCACTCTGATATCCAGAGCATCCAGGAAGAGGTTTACATCCAGGATATCTCTGTACTTGGCCGAAACGATCTTTCCACCAATTGCAACCAGTCACCTTGTCCCTGTAGCTGAAAAACAATCCCATAGCATGATGCTACCACCACCATGATTTTATTTGGCAGGTGATGAGTAGTGCCTGGTTTTCTCTACACATAGTTCTTAGAATTAACACCAAAAGTTCAATCTTGGTCTCATAAGACCAGAGAATCTTATTTCTCATTGTCTTGGAGTCCTTCATGTGTTTTTTTTAAACTGTATGCAGGTTTTTATATGTCTTTCACTGAGTAGAGGCTTCAGTCAGCACACTCTGCATTAATGCTGAAACTGATAGTGGGCTGCAGTGATTTTTGACTTTGTGAAACTTTCTTCCATCTCCCTACTGCATCTCTGGAGCTCAGCCAAAGCATTTGTGGGGTTCTTCTTTACCTCTCTCACCAAGGGTCTTCTCCCATGATTGTTCAATTTGGCTGGACCAAACTTCTTCCGTTTAAGAATTAAGGAGGCCACTGTGCTCTTATAAACTTTGAGTACTGCAGGAATTCTTGTTTAACCTTGGCATATTGTGTGATAGCACAGGTAATCCACACATAACTTTATGATAGCATATTTGCTATATGACTTTTTGATTCTTTTGCAACTTTGAGAGTCTTATACTGTGAAAATGATTATATAGTATATCAGCAATTTTTGGAATTACATATGTATTATATAAGTACCTCCTTATTCTTGTTAATATGTGCTTGTACTTATTATGCATATTTACTAATATTGACATTGTACAACCACAATGTATTCTAAAAGAAAAAAATAATTTATCGCAGCACTAACCTGACATTAACATTGATATGAAATGGACAGTGGGCATGATGATGACCACATACAGGTGCTTAACTGTATCAGCAAATGTGAACAAGACAGAAAGTAGCACCAGGCACCAATCCACACTGTAGCTGTAGATGTATGAGTAAAAAAATCTTTTATTTTTCACTTTTTACAAATATTCCCTGGATATTCATCCACTTAAAAGGTATACCTTAGTGCAAACACTTGAAGTATAACAGTTAAAAACAAAAATAATATACTATACATAGAAATATACACACTCTTTAAGACCTCAGGCTGGGCTAAAAAAGAGCCAAAAATGGCACTAATAGGGCCCAAGTGCACATTTCTGCCTTTTAAAAATAGATACTATGATTGTTTTGAGTCCTTGCAATGTTTTATTCTTTATTTTTGCTGTTTAGTTGTTGATTACCAAAGTAGTTTAAGTTGATACTTTGTATTTTTACACTGTCCGTGTTGCTCTGACTGGATGGTAATGTCTCTGCTATATATTGTAAGAAAGAGTAAACAAAAATGGTCCTGTATGGTATTAGGATACAGGTCCAGCAATTAGTTTTTGTTACGACCGTCAGATCTTTCGTTTTTTTCTTGTACAGAATCACACTCACGGTTTAGTTGAATAAAAGTGAAAAATAAAAGATTTTTTTACTCATACATCTAGAGCTACAGTGTGGATTGGTGCTTGGTGCTACTTTCTGTCTTGCAGTGTGTACAATAATGAGCAACAAAATAGCTTTTGGATCTTACCAAGTGTCTGCAATGAAACAAATAGACAAAAAAATTTAAAGGGGTCTGAATTCTTTCTGTACCCACCGTATGACGATGATGAAACCTGAATGCCAACTTCACAGGCAGGAAAGGAGGGCAGTGGCAAGGCAGAGGTGGTAGAAAAAGTAAGGGGTAAAGATGAAGTTTTAGACCCCTCTTTGTTGGAAGGCAGTAACATTTCAGACAAAGAGGTGGTGGTAAGGAAACCCCAATCAGCTAGCAGGACAAGTGAAGAAGTGCCAAGGCACAGCAGTAAGCCTTTAGCTACATTGTTGACTGCTATGGCCCACTGTGCCCAGGGACAAAGCAAAAAAAGATATCCCACAAGGTTTCTGTGGCATGGCAGTTTTTTTCCATGTTTCTTTTGCACACTGTGCCACCAGTCCATACAGTGAGGCAAAAGTCTTAAAAATCTGAGCCCCATAAGTATGACCAGGCATCTGCAAAGTAAAAATGAGCTACAGTGGATGAGACACCAAAAAAACCTGGGTACACCTGTGGCACCCTCTGCTGCTTTGGTTGGCTCAGTCTGTTCTACTGCCTCCCAAGTGACAAGGCCACTAGTCTCCCTATAAAGAGAGTATACAACACTATCACCAATACCTCCACCAGCAGCACCACCATCACCATCAATAAGCCTGTCCACACCACCGGTCAGCTTTCATTCCACCAAATCATGATGAGGAAGCAGAAGTTTGAGCCATCCTACTCCCAAGCTCTCGACCTGAATATGAGCATTTCCAAATTGCCAGCCTTTGAAATGATGCCATATGAGCTGGTGGAGATGGACAGCATTAAAGATGTGATGGCAGCAGCTGTCCCACAGTATGTAGTTTCCCGCTCTACACCAACAGTTTGTGGTCAAAATCAGATGTGGAATGCTCAATTCAATTAGGTGCACTTCTTAACTGACACATGGATGAGTAAGCATAAGCAGGTATGTTTACGTCTCCTTAGCCATCCACTGCGTTAATGTAGTGGCAACTGATCCCGAGCCAGGAAATTCTTTGGCTCAGATTCCCAGATATCACTCCTTGCCTCCAGTTGCCTCCTCCTTCTACTTGCCTCCTTTCGTGTTTCTTCATCTAGCCAGCTCAATGCCTGCACCACTGATTTTAGTAAAATGATGGGGAAAAGGCAGCAGGACATGCCTAAAGTCTTTTGTCTAGTAAAAAGGCCATACACCACATACAACTGTGGACTTGAACTTCAATTCTGGCATGGTGGTGTGTGATCTTGCAACCTTGTTGCAGCTTTCGACTGAGCCAGGTTGACACATATCTCTTGCCTTGCACATGTGCTAAACCTGGTGGTACAAAGGTTTCTGATCAACTACCCAGACCAGACTGAGCTGCTGCTTATAGGGTGTGGCGTGTGCTTACATTTTTGCTTTTTACACTCTGCTGCTTGCCTTACACTGTGGATGAAAAAAATGTGACCTGCACAACCACCCCCTTATATGTGATGTACTAACAAAGTGTAATTCCACTTTACATATGCTGGAATGGGTGGGTGAGCAGCAGGCAATTATTTAACTCCTGTTAGCCAACCAAAAAGAAACCTCAAAAAAAGGGGGGAGGGAGGGGTCATCACCCAATGCACCCACTCGCTCGGCTCAAAGAGCCACCATTATACACCAAAAAAAGAGCGAGAATACAATAACAAAGTCACCAAGTAATAAAATATGAATATTTTATTTAGACAGATTAATAATACAATAACGAGAAATATGCAGAGACACTTATAATATGGAGAGACCATGAAACATATCACATTGAAAGAACATCTGGCTAAAAAAGTAGGTAGATAAAGAAGCTACCACAGCATGTATGTGCATCTGGCAAGAGACTGAGACCAAAAAAAACCATATGGACAATACCAGTTATAACATGTCCACATGGATAGAAGAATGATTGAATAATAATGGCAAGGTAAACAGGGAAAGAAGGTGTTGTTAGATTCTACCGGTATCTATAATTTTGAATGATAACCAGCAGAAATGGAATGCAAGAACTAAAAAACTCGAAATAAAGCAGGAAAAAAAAGAGAAAGTCCCATGATAAGAGAATTTCCCACAATCAGGCACATAATTCAGACCCATATACCTTGTGTCATCTTGCCAGGATAATCACAGACACGCCGTGGTCCAAAAACCTCGACGTACGTTTCACCCTGCGGCTTCGTCAGGAGGAATTATTTAACTCCTGCCATAGAACACCCAGGTGAGTTGAAGTATTGACTAGCAGCATTTTTTAGAAATTTGGACAAACCTATTGGGGCACATTTACAGTAACAGTAGTGCAAACTGCAATATATACAGTTACCTGTGTAGTGTTCAGGGATTCAGGATTTCTGACGCACATTCTTCATGAATCTGCTTAACCCTGCACTTCTTCGAAAGAATGCACCAATTTTTATTGGTGCACCTTTTACATGGGGAGTGCAACACATTTCTGTTGGACTTTGCATGTTAAATCTGGTGCATGGCCCAACTGTGCACTGGAATGCCCCCTATTTGTGTCACATGATGCCTAGTGCAGCCACACCACAAAAGAGTTGCATGCGGCACAAATGTGGCGCAGACACTTCTTAAATAACTGTGCAAGCAGTATGCACTACTGAATCTGAATTTCGTCCAACCCCTCATCACTATCTATCTATGAATGCAGTCTAGTGGACCCTGTTAATATGGTGAACACTTTCCAGAATGGTAACTTTAAGAGGAGACTGTTGCAGAAGTTTTTAAATGCTTGAATGATGTTATCATTTCCACAGAGAGACACAAGAGTGGAACAAGTGTTAATAGCCAAAAAGTGTAATTTCCTCATGATTGGTTCATTAGTGTTTGAACAATTTGTGACGGTGATTTACACAGAACCAATAACTTTCCAAAAAATTCTAATTATACGAAATGTGTAAGATGCATTTTAACACACATTTTATTGAGAACCTGTTAGCTTTAATTTTCCCTGTATATAGAACTCTAAACTGCACCAGCTGGGAAGGCATTATAGTTCAGCGATAAAGCTTTATGCCAGCTCTTTATTTAGTTGTACATTTTAGATCTTTATCTCCATCGCAGACATTTATCTTATTTTATGTTTATCATATTGATTTTGCATGGCTCAGTGTGGATAGCATTGCTATGTAAATTATCAGTGACTTAATGCTAAGCTGTGTGCAAAGGAAATAAAAGGCTATAACTTGGCTATATGCAATATGTCTGGGAAGGGAAAGTGTTGCTTATTCAAAAGTATATTATTTTTTAAATGATATTGCCAGAAGGTGTATTTTCAGGGCTGGACAAATGATTTTTTTCTGTGGAGACAAAATTGGTCTATATATTCATGTTTTAAAAATACTCATTCAAAAACGGTATCAGCAAAATAAACAGAATAAGCTCATAATGGGGAGGCCTAAGAAACTGATGCTTACATAACAATCATGACAAGACCTTTAGGCCCCACCCTAAGGCTAAACACACTTTTTAAATATACAGTTTATCCTTTTTAATGTTAGAAAAGCAGGACTTCCACGGGTTCAACCACACTTGAAAAAACCTGAAGCACATTGAAATCATGGAGACTCTAATTTTTTTAACCTCAAAATGGCTTCAAAATGGAGAAAAAATGGACTAAGGAAGTACATAAAATAATAACATAAAATTAATTAATTAAAAAACTAATAAAATAATAATTTTGAAACATGTGACAGAATGCTCCAGAAGGAGTTATACCCACACAGTTACTGTCACTACAAGCGGGTATGTGTAAACACATGCACACACGGATATTATCCCTGCACAATGGAAGATGGAGTGGGTATTCACACGCAGTTATTGTTACTGAACTATATGATAGTATGGGTATTCACATGCAGCTACTGTCACTGTGCTATAAGATGGTATAGGTATACACTCACCGGCCACTTTATTAGGAACACCTGTCCACCTGCTCGTTAACACTTAATTTCTAATCAGCCAATAACATGGCGGCAACTCAGTGTATTTAGGCATGTAGACATGGTCAAGACAATCTCCTGCAGTTCAAACCGAGCATCAGTATGGGGAAGAAAGGTGATGTGAGTGCCTTTGAACGTGGCATGGTTGTTGGTGCCAGAAGGGCTGGTCTGAGTATTTCGGAAACTGCTGATCTACTGGGATTTTCACGCACAACCATCCCTAGGGTTTACAGAGAATGGTCCGAAAAAGAAAAAACATCCAGTGAGCGGCAGTTCTGTGGGCGGAAATGCCTTGTTGATGCCAGAGATCAGAGGAGAATGGGCAGACTGGTTCGAGCTGATAGAAAGGCAACAGTGACTCAAATCGACACCCGTTACAACCAAGGTAGGCAGAAGAGCATCTCTGAACGCACAGTACGTCGAACTTTGAGGCAGATGGGCTACAGCAGCAGAAGACCACACCGGGTGCCACTTCTTTCAGCTAAGAACAGGAAACTGAGGCTACAATTTGCACAAGCTCATCGAAATTGGGCAATAGAAGATAGGAAAAGCGTTGCCTGGTCTGATGAGTCTCGATTTCTGCTGCAACATTCGGATGGTAGGGTCAGAATTTGGCGTCAACAACATGAAAGCATGGATCCATCCTGCCTTGTATCAACGGTTCAGGCTGGTGGTGGTGGTGTCATGGTGTAGGGAATATTTTCTTGGCACTCTTTTGGCCCCTTGGTACCAATTGAGCATCGTTGCAACGCCACAGCCTACCTGAGTATTGTTGCTGACCATGTCCATCCCTTTATAACCACAATGTACCCAACATCTGATGGCTACTTTCAGCAGGATAATGCGCTAAGGCATAAAGCTGGAATCATCTCAGATTGGTTTCTTGAACATGACAATGAGTTCATTGTACTCAAATGGCCTCCACAGTCACCAGATCTCCATCCAATAGAGCATCTTTGGGATGTGGTGGAACGGGAGAGTCGCATCTTGGATGTGCAGCCCACAAATCTGCGGCAACTGTGTGATGCCATCATGTCAATATGGACCAAAATCTCTGAGGAATGCTTCCAGCACCTTGTTGAATCTATGCCACAAAGAATTGAGGCAGTTCTGAAGGCAAAAGGGGGTCCAACCCGTTACTAGCATGGTGTACCTAATAAAGTGGCCGGTGAGTGTATACTGTACATGCAGTTATTTGCACTGCACTATCATGGAATGGGTAGTTACTGTCACTTTACTATAAAACAAGATAGAAATACACACATGCAGCTACTGTCACTGTGCTAAAACACATAGTATAGCTACAGTCTCTGCGCTAGAAGATAGTATTGGTATACACACACAGCTATTGTCCTTGCATTAGAAGACGGTATGGTATACACACACAGTTATTCTCATTGTGCTATAATATGATTTATGTATGCACATTCATAGGCATAGTTACCCACACACACGCACAATTATTATCACTGTGCTACAAGAGAGTATAGATACATGCACACAGTTAATGCCACTATGGTAAATTTCTATCTGTCCCTCAATATGGCAGCCTCCTCTCCCTACCTAACTGCCCAGAAAAGGGAAATTATTGAATCTTTCTAAGTCCCAGTCTGACTGTTCCTATCTCTAGCGACATGTGACTCCGCCTCTTATACAGCAGTGTCATGTGTCCCTCCTGGCCCCCTGCTAGCGGCTAAATGTTGGTTGATGGGCTGCTCAGAGCAACCCATCCACCAGCTTTTGCGGTTGAGCTGAACACCAAGCCTGGACTACTCACCAGAGTTCAGGTTCAGGGATCTGAACCTACGATGTTTGCCAAGGACCTAAAGCGTGCGGTTCAGCTTTGTTTAACACTAGTGGTTAACATTGACTTAACAATAAAAGTTTATCAAAAGTAACAAAAGGTCGCGGCACTTCTTAAAAAACAATATATTCTTTATTTCTTCATTTTAAATTTGAAGCGGACATGGCAGAGGTTTTGCCTATGCGTTTCGAGCCTTAGGTGCTCTTAGTTTCACCTGCAGTCCTGGCAGGCCACACGCACAGCACTCTGCAGGATTGAGGATTTCCTTATGGATTGTCACCCATGTGTGAGGACTTGCTAAAGATTGGGTTGAGCCGTATTACTTTTCTTATTTACTTTTGTTTGCAATTAAAGTTGCCTGAAGATACCTGAAGATATTATACTATATATGCTTCTAAACCCATGACCTTGAGTGCACTGAAGTTTAAAGGAAATGCTCAATACTGATGACTGCTAAACATATCATGGATTTTAAGTGCTTAGTGTTATGAGAATTAAATGTTCTGGTAAAGGCAGTACATGGTATGATAATACATCTCTTATGTTTTTATTTTATGAATTGTAGCATCTACTGCATGAGACCTTCACAACCAGGCCTCCAGGTCAATGTAATTTGTAAGCTTTATAATACCAGTAACATTAGAACATCTGTAGTCAATACTGTCTTTGTTTTATGCCTTAATATGGGAACTGTACAATCCAAGGATGGTAATTCATTCCCTAAGGTACAATATTGTTTCAGGTAGATTAAATATAGACCAAAAATTAAATCAAATTATATTTTGTGTGCTTGGTTTTCTTTAGGGAAACCAAAAACCGCTGAAGTGTAAATGTCTAATTAATTATGTTGAATGCTAATGGATTTTAAATTAAACAACTACCAATGTTTAGCTCAACCAATTTCTAACTGATTTAAAATACATACCAAAATAAACTCCTTTTTAAAAAAAAAAAAATTATTTTATCAGAAGAAGTAGATCTCGAGGTAGATTCCTCTTGCCTGGTTCTAGGTTGTGGGTTATGTCCTAGCTTTAGCTCTCAGTGCCTGACCAGGCTAGTACATGCCCCAGTAGCCTCTGCAGTTAATTTACATATTACTAAAATAAAGTTTAGGTTGGGTTCCAGGATTACTAAATACAGATTAGGGCAGAGGCAGACAGGAGTTATCTAGGTATCAGATCATCAGATCTACTTCTGATGGTAGATTCCTCATGGCAGGTTTCCTTTAAAGATTTAACCACAAAGCTCTTAAAACATCATACATTAAAGTTTTTTTTTTCCCAAAAGACACTATAATGTGCTGAAAAACCCAAACTCTGCTTATATTCGAGTCAAAAAAATAAATAAATATCAAAACTCACCTTTCCGGAACCCTCAAAGGTCTTCTATGCGTCCGTCAGTCAGCGGAAGGTCCGTGTGGCACAGTTGTGTAACTGGGCGGGGGGGGGGGGGGGGGGGCATCTGCATAACGGAGTAGGGGGTCAGGATGTATAACGGGGAAGGGGGCTGCATGCATGACGGGGTAGGGGATTATATACTGAAGCACAGGGGCTGTTGGCTATATACTGGAGCAGGGACTGGCAGGCTATATACTGGGCAGGGGCTGGCAAGCTATATACTGGGGGAGGTGCTGACTGGCTATGTACTCGGGGGCAGGTGGCTATATACTACAGGGGTCTGTATGGCTGTTTACTACAGGGGCTGGTGGCTTTATACTATAGGGGGCTGGCTGGTTTTATACTACAGGGGGCTGTCTGGCTATATACTACAGGGGGCTGGAAAGCTATATACTACAGGGGGCTGGAAAGCTATATACTACAGGGGCTGGTGTCTATATACTACAGGGGGCTGGCTATATACTACAGGGGGCTGGCTGTATACTACTGGGGGGCTACTGGCTATATACGGGAAGGGATGCTGTGACCAATGCATTTCCCACCCATGGCTTATATCCAAAATAATAGGTTTTCCCAATTTTTTGTGGTAAAATTAGGGGCCTCGGTTTATACTTGGGTCAGCTTATACTCGAGTAAATACGGTAATTTGAAATCATCTGTCTGTTCAATGGATTTTGGGAGTGACAATAAGTGCAGGATTTTGAAGTTACAGAGGTTGTTGCTCACACTAGAAAATGTAAGGCATGATTTTTTTCCTTCCTGATTGCTCAAGGAATGAGCAAAATTTCAATGGCATTACAGTAGTATAAAATCACTAGACTCATAGGTCAATTTGGGGAGGGATTAATGAGAAAATGTAAGAGTATTTCCTTGTCAATGTCACAACCATAGAACACCAGTATGACAGTATGGTAGAGGTGAATTCATGTTTTTTATTTGCAAGCACTATGGATTTGAGCAATATATTACATATGACATAACAACAAAGAGTCATATTTAACCCCTTAACGCTCTGCGCCGTAGCTCTACGGCGCAGAGGTATAAGGAGTGTATGAAGAGGGCTCACGGGCTGAGTCCTCTTCATACAAAGGTGGGGGTTTTTGCATTTTGCAGAAAACCCCCACCGCTAATAACCGCGGTCGGTGCTTGCGGCGGCGGCGTTTAAAAGATGGCGGCGCGCGGGCATCGGGGGCGGCGATCGGTTGCCATGGTAGCCTCGGGTCTTCTTTAGACACGAGGCTACATGGCTTCTGGAGATTCGTTACAATGAGCCAGTGGCTCATTGTAATGTATGACCTGCAAAAATGCCATATATTGCAAAACAGAAGTATTGCAGTATATGGTAGGAGCGATCTGACCATCTAGGGTTAATGTACCCTAGATGGTCTAAGAAATAGTGGAAAAAAAAAAGAAAAAAAAAAGTTTAAAAAATAAAAAAATTTAATAAAATATTAAAAATTCAAATCACCCCCTTTCCCTAGAACTGATATAAAACATAATAAACAGTAAAAATCACAAACATATTAGGTATTG
The DNA here is from genome assembly GCF_040894005.1 of Engystomops pustulosus. Lineage (NCBI taxonomy): Eukaryota > Metazoa > Chordata > Amphibia > Anura > Leptodactylidae > Engystomops > Engystomops pustulosus. The sequence goes on along the minus strand of NC_092417.1, from coordinate 107,226,348 downwards.
CCGCATCCCAAAATGCCCGATCTATCAAAATATAAAAACGGTTACAGCCGGCGGTGACCTCCGAGGCGGGAAATGGCGCCCAAATGTCCGAAATGTGACTTTTACACCTTTTTACATCACATAAAAAATTAAATAAAAAATTATAAAAATGGCGTACAGACCTCAAAATGGTGGCAATGAAAACGTTGGCTCATTTCGCAAAAAATTACACCTCACACAGCTCCGTACCCCAAAGTATGAAAAAGTTATTAGTGTCAGAAGACACTAATTAATTTTTGAAAATGTATTAAAACACAATAAAACCTATATAAATCTGGTATCACCGCGATCGCACCGAACCCAAGGAATAAAGCTGAGGTGTTATTTTGAGTGCACAGTCAAAGTCGGAAAAACTGAGCCCACAAGAATGTGCGTTTTTTTTTAACATTACGGGAAAGTAAAATTTAGCACAAAATAAGCCCTCACACAGGTCTGTACACGTAAAAATGAAAAAGTTATGGATTTTTGAAGTTGGAGAGCGAGAAATGGGCAGAAAAACCCTGCGTCCTTAAGGGGTTAAAAGATAATTGCTTTTTCAACAAACTTTGTACGCATAAATCAATTGTATACGCCAACTTAAGACATTTTGTCATATTAGGTGGCAACTTGCAACTGTCACAATGGTGTCATAAAGAGTGCAGGGGAGCAGTGTGAGAACCTAGTTCTTCACCCACCATCTCAGAGAAAGCTAGATATACTGTAGAACCTGCAGAAAAGACAATAGAAAAAAAGCAAAATACAAGTCACATAAATCAGGGCCAACACTAAAAATTTTGAGGCCCCTGACTGGAAGATTTTTGTGGCACACCTTCTTTCCCCCACTGGCATCTATTCCCACATTGATACATTGTTTTTAGATAGCCCCTGCAAGTGTCAACTCAGTATATAGATAGCCCCTGCATGTGCCTACTCAGTATATAAATAGCTCCTGCACGTTGCTACTCAGTATATACATAGTTCCTGCAGGTTCCTACATAGTATATAGATAGCCCCTCCACTTGCCCACTCAGTATATAGATTGCCCCTGCATGTGCCCATTAAGTATATAGATAGCCCCTGCATATGCCCACTCAGTATATTCATAGTCCCAGCATGTGCCCACTCAATATATAGATAGGCCCTGCATGTGCTTACTCTGTATAAAGATAGCCCCAGCACATGTCCCCTCAATATATAGATAGCCCTGCCATTCCATAGTCAGCCCCCATTCCACAGTCAGCTCCCCTAGTCCACAGTCAGACCCCCAGTCCACAGTCAGCTTCCCCAGTCCACAGTCAGTTCCCTCAGTCCACAGTCAGCCACCCTAGCTCAAAGCAGATGCCCCCTTTTAATGAAATGTTCACCGCAGATGTCCCACTATAATGAAATGTCCTGCCAGATGCCCCCCTTTAATGAAATGGCCTGCCAGATGCCCCTCTTTAATTAAATATCCTTCCAGATCCCCCCCCCCCCTAATAGTGAAACGTAAATAGCAGGGCCCTCTTGAAAAAAAAATCTATACTCACCTTTGGCTTCTTCTCCCTAGTCTTCCCCTCTTCAAGCTCGGGCACATCACTATGATGAGGCGGTGTCACGGCAACCTGATGCCATATTGTAAGGGCCCATGCGGGGCACACACTATGATGTCACGAGGCCGCAACACTGCCATCTCGTAGTGATGCCCCTGGGCCGGGAGAGGAGAACATGGAGCCATAGAGCTGGGTAGAAGAAGCCCAGGAATTGGAGATTAGTGGGTACTGTAAGCCCCTTGGACCCTCCTTTTGACTGGAAAATGGGGGTCCCTTGACACAGTCCCACTAGACCCCCATGGTGGCAGTCCAGCCCATAATGTCCAGAAGCAATGTTATCATGCAAGCACATTGTACTACTTATTTATAAAGGTTATTTGAAATGTTTATAATCATTCTAAGTTACCTTGCTGTGTAAAAACACAGCAAACCTGAAGAAACAAAATAATCCACATTAAATGTTGTGTAGGTAAAGCATGTTACTAGGCACCAAGTGATATGTGCTGTTTTGCACCTGTACATTTCTGTATTATAGGGGATTATTTATCATACACCGGCAGATGAGTGCCGTGGATCTGTTGCAGCCAAACACATCAAAAGGCTCCGGCCAGCTGGGGGCTCCCTCCCCCCTTCACACCCCCTGGCAGAAAGGGGGAAATAATCGCAAGTGCTAACAATAAGCCAGCATTTGCGATTATTTCAGGGCGTGGCACAGGAGCCCTGACAATTAATCCCCATGGTTTCTAGATCATAATTACACAATATCCAAAGGCAAGCAAAGAACACTGTCCTTTAGGTCAGACACCTATATTCTATTGTTTAATTCCTGTCCTCTCTTATGTGAGGTAATTAGTATACAGCATAAAATATAATAGCTACATTATAACAATACAATATACAAAACAGATTTCCTTAAGATGTCAACGTGACCTGCTCAAATTAGCTGCAGGCATATTTTCTGAGTTTGCACTGTTCCCAGTGCTACACCTATATCTCCAGAGCTGCATTGCCGCCCCATCCACCCAAAGCTACGTATGACGCTGATGGGCGGTTTCCAACTGCGGACCAATCCATGGGTGTCCTACTTGTCTGGACCAATCCGTGATCAAGTACCACCCCCTTGGCCCACGTGGGTCATCGCAGATCCTTTACCGCTATTTGGCAGCTCTCACTTGATTAAAAGAAAAGGGGGGTGGGGGTTTAAATCCTTCCAACTGAGACAGCATCCAAACTAACCCACTCGCAGGTATACTGTTCAATTAGTCCAAAATGAAAAATATAAGCACAGAAATTAACTGAGAGAACGGCATCGCTGCATCACTGTTCCTAGTCTGTTTAATAGTCCTTGCTTCTCTACTGTCTACAGCAGAGATTACCCATAGGTCAAAAAGGAAAATTCGATTATTCTATTTAGCACATCCATATTTTTCTATGATTCAACAACTATCCAACTTTTCAAACCCTGTTTAGATCTTCCAGTTTTTTTCTATATTTTCTATATGTAGGTAGACATGTTACTGTACACATTCAACCATCCAAATATTAGGTATGTATTCAATATTGTCTAGTAGTATAGTGTAAATTAGAAGTTCACCACTAAAGTGCAATATTTGTGTGTATATAAATTTCTTTTGAAATATTTCTAAATATTGGCAATGGGGATTCCCATCATTTTATTATAATGCAAGGTTTTATCAATGTAGTTTGCAACCGAAAAAACGAAAATAAAAATGTGACTTCGACTAAAGCTCTGTGATCCGTGTATTTTAATCCTCTTTTAGAAAACATTTCAATTCAAAATCTATATTTAGTCCTCTAGGTGCAAATGTGTGTAATTTGTGTATCCAATATCCCAAATAATAATATCCAATATCTAAATAAATCTAGTTGTTTTAAATTTTCCTCATAACTGAGACCCTCCATACCCTTTATAATTTCTGTGGCTCTTCGCACTACCCCCTCCAGCTCCAGAGCATTCTTTTTATGGACCGGTACCCAGAACTGGACAGCATATTCCAGGTGAGGCCGAATCAATGACTTGTTCAGTGGTAATATTACATCCCTATCATGAGAGGCCATACCACTTTTGATACATGACAAGATCCTACTGGCTTTAGAGGCAGCTGACAATTTCTATCCTTAGTAAACCCATGTCTCTTCTTATACTATTTGATGTCACATACTCCAGTATATAGTCTTTTACTAACCATTGCAATATTTTCCTCACAATGGAAGTTAAGCTTACAGGCCTTTAATTACCTGGTGAAGTTCTAGAGCCCTTTTTATATATTGGCACAACATTTGCCTTGCGCCAGTCACTTGGCACCACACCAGACATTACAGAATTCCTGAAGATTTTAGACAGCAGTACAGCAATAACAGAACTATGTGGTGTAACCCATCTGGTCCAGGAGCCTTGTACACATTGATTTTATTGAGCTTAGATTGAATCATTTCTTCATTCAGCCAGTCTAGTATATTACAGGAGGCATGACCTGCACTGGCACCACCCACGTCAGAAGTTATTTTCTTCTATCTTATAAACGGAGCTAAAAAAAAAATTAAGTATCTCCACCTTCTTTTGGTCTCCAGTCACCATTTTCAGAATAAAGAGGTCCACCCTGTTCTGACCTATTTTTTTTGCATTGATAAACTTAAAATATTTCTTTTTTGTTTTGCTATCTTTAGCCACCTGTCTTTCATGTTGTACTTTGGCTGATTTGATTTTCTTTTCATAGATTTTGGTAAGTTTTTGTAAGTATTGAAAGCCTCAGGAGACTTGTCAGATTTATATTTTTTGAATGCCCTCTTTTTCTCATTAACCCCTTAAGGACGCAGGGTTTTTCGGCTCATTTCTCGCTCTCCAACTTCAAAAATCCATAACTTTTTCAATTTTACATGTACAGACCTGTGTGAGGGCTTATTTTGTGCGTAACAAATTTTACTTTCCCGTAATGCTATGTATTTTAACATGCCGTGTACTGCGAAGCTGAAAAAAAATTCCAAATGTGGAAAAATTGAAAAAAGTCACGTTCTTGTGGGCTCAGTTTTTACGACTTTCACTCTTTGCTCCAAATAACACACCTACTTTATTCTTTGGTTTGGTGCGATCGCGGTGATACCAAATTTATATAGGTTTTATTGTGTTTTAATACATTTTCAAAAATTAAACAAATGTGTACAAAAAAGAAAAACATTTTTTTTGCCATTTTCTGACGCTAATAACTTTTTCATACTTTGGCGCACGGAGATGTGTGAGGGGTCATTTTTTGCAAAATAAGGCGACGTTTTCATTGCTACCATTTTGAGGTCTGTGCGACATTTTGATCATTTTTAATTTCATTTTTTATGTTATGTAAAAAGGTGTAAAAGTCGCATTTCGGACATTTGGGCGCCATTTCCCGCCTCGGAGGTCACCGCCGCCCGTAACCGTTTTTATATTTTGATAGATCGGGCATTTTGGGACGCGGCGATACCTAATATGTTTGTGATTTTTACTGTTTATTATGTTTTATATCCGTTCTAGGGAAAGGGGGGTGATTTGAACTTTTAATATTTTATAAATTTTTTTTATTTTTTGAACTTTTTTTTTTTTTCACTATTTTTTAGACCATCTAGGGTACATTAACCCTAGATGGTCAGATCACTCCTACCATATACTGCAATACTTCTGTATTGCAATATATGGCATTTTTGCAGGTCATACATTACAATGAGCCACTGGCTCATTGTAACGAACCTGCATGAGCCATGTAGCCTCGTGTAAAAAGAAGACCCGAGGCTACCATGGTAACCGATCGCGCCGCCGTCTTTTAAACGCCGCCGGCGACTTTGCCGGCGGCGTTGAGAGGGTTAATAGCCGCGATCGGTGCAAGCACCTACCGCGGTTATTAGCGGTGGGGGTTTTCTGCAAAATGCAAAAACCCCCACCTTTGTATGAAGAGGACTCAGCCCGTGAGCCCTCTTCATACATCCTTTATACCTCTGCGCCGTAGAGCTACGGCGCAGAGCGTTAAGGGGTTAATTGCCCTTTTAACTTTAACTGTAAGCCACGCGGGTGTAATCTAGGCCATTTATATTTGTTACCTATTGGAATAAATTATAACCCAGGATAGATTTGAACTTCTCCCATTTAACATTAGTATGATCATTTGACAGTATTTGATCCCAGTCAACATCCTGTAGTGCAACATGAATTTCTGGAAATTAACCCTCTTAAAATTCAAAGTTTTCGATTTTCCCACCTGTTTCTGCTTTTTACAGTTTAAGAGGAAAAAAATTATTATTATATGATATGGCAGCATTGAAAACATTATCAAAAGTTTTCAATGGCACAAAACAGCACCACCCAATGCTCTGTAGCCTGTTGCCATTCAGGCATTCCTGCCACACTCTACTGACTGACGTGCCTCTTTCACCCTCCTCCATGCCCACTTGGTGTGCAGATGGTGTAAAAGAGAAAATAATTGTAATTCTTGGTGGTTGGTGAGGAATTTCAATTATTTCAAGGTTTATATGCCATAATATGCCATATGCCATAAAATACCACTGGTTTTCAAACCCTTATAAATCTCCCCTTTATATTATATTCCAAAATATTACTACAGAACATCCACAAATGTGCATATATAATTAGCTTCATACACTTTCCACGAAAATACATGTACATACTATGTATGTATATATTAATTGTGTATGCACAAACATTTTTCACATGAACTCTTTTATAGTTTAGCGCTATTTTCAATGAATGACCTTAAACAGCAATATCTGCCTTAGTTGGACAATCAGAGTGTTTTACTTTTTTAGAAAAAAAGGAATATCTTTTCATTCAAACCCACTTCAAATTCAAAGAACAAAAAAAAAAAAAATTAAAAAAACTTTTAAGTTTTCTTTTGTAAATTCTTCATTACCTTTGTCAGTGTTAACAATTGCTAGTAGCACAATTTCATTGTTCTATTCAGCCCTTGTTGGTGACATTTGCTATTGTTGTCGTTTAGCAGTAAAACTAAATTGAGTTAGGACCTGATTCTTTGAGCCCTGATTTAAGTTTCATAAATAGAACCGACTTTTGTCTGTAAGTAACAAGTGCCGTGTGGACAACAATGTAGCAGGAATTCTAAAAACCCATAAAACATCACACTAGGACAGTCACCTTCGCTGGGACATATTCAGTCGAAATTTACAGTAATAGTGTGTTTCTTTCAGTGGTTCTCGCTGTGTTTGTTTGCAAACTAGTATGCAGTACTTACAAGTCTGTGGTTTCATTGACATATTCTTTCCCTCTCCTGCGGTTTTTAATTGAAATTCCTACTGCTCAGAGAAGCTCCTGTAAAGAAAGGAGAAAATTAAATAAATAAAACTTTTGTGATTTCTTCACAAAAGATCTTCAACTGGAATATTTGGAAGATATTGATTACAGTTGAAAATAATATTGACTTAACATTATAGAAAAAACATTATTTATATCACGAGGGTCGGTTCTGGGGTAACCAAAAATAAAAAGACTCCAGCGGAGAGCAGGTCCGGAGTCTGCAGCTCCATAAACTCAGCAGTCATGTGACCGCCGGGTCTATAAGAGTTAATCAAAGCTGCTGGGTCTAATTAGACCCAGTCCAACTCTGATCAGAATCCCCAGTGACAGGTGTTCAATTCCCTAGTAGCTGCGGCTCTTATAGATTCCTCAGTTACAGGGGAAATCTTGTAAAAGAGAAAAAATAAAGTAAAATAAAAAAAAAAAAGAGGGAAAATGTTCTCCAGGGGTCTTTTATGGGGAACATATAAAGTAAAGACACTACCAAAAGCATCGCCATAGTCGCCCCATTTGCCCAAGACTATACATATAATATATCAAAATGACCGAAACAAAATAGGGAATTTATTAATGGTGTTCATTTTGAGTTAATTGGAAAATTTAAAAAGTACTATAAATTACAAAAAAGCCTTTTTTCCACTTTTAACATATAAAAATGAAAAAGAAAATGTTGAAAATTTTATTACCTATTTAACTAGCTCTATGTGTCCCAAAAAAAAAACACTGCAAAAAAATTTAAGATAGCATGTGAAAAGAAGTTATGGCCCTTAAACCAGCGCAAATGAAAATTTGCTAAAAATGCCCGGTCACTTTTCAGGCAGCGTCACCAAGGGGCTAATATTGGGGTAAAGTTGTTTTTTATCTTTCTGCATTTGGGTTGAAATCTAAAAACTAAAGATTTTACCATAATTTCATATTTCTTCCCCATTTTCCATCAGTGATTTTAGAGTAACTAAACACTTACATTGTTTATTTACATTAATATTACATCTAATGTGACATCACAGTGGTGAGCAGTTACCTTTAGACATAATGCTAATGTCTCAGATTGAGCATAGTGTTCAGAAGGGACACATAAGGTTGGGAGCACGGGATCAAAACTTTATCATTAGGAAAACCTGGGAATCAGATACATACATTCATCTGCATAAAGATATATTTAGGTCTAATAAAGTATTCATTGTCAATGCATAATAATGCAAACATTTGGACAGATCATATAGACATATAGACATAATTGTGAATTTCCCAACTGAGGGACTAATAAAGGATTATCTTATTTTAACTTATTATATACAAATGTACATAGGTCTTGAATACAAAGCCTAAAAATGTATTGTACAAAGCATATATAGCAATTTAGTAGTAAGTACACACAAATAGAGACAACTGAATATATGTAAATATAACCTAAATATGAATTATAACATTTATGACCATACAAAAGTATTGGATGCATGGAGCATATTGCGTTAAACATGCATAGTTTCAACCAGTGGTTAAAGAGCATATGTAGATATAACATAAGTTCACAACTGTTGATGCTATTGCATAAATCACACATGCTAAAAGGATCTGAAAGTCTGAAACACAAAGTCCAAGCAAACTTATCAGATTGTTTGAGGGTTAAGTATGAGAGAAAGAAAGAAAAGTCCAGCCCTGGTACGCATGTCCCAAAATAGCCTGCGGTGTCTGGGGAACTGTGGTGTGTCACTGCACATGTAGTAAGTGCTGTGTAGGTGGGGGAAGGAGTAGAATGGAGTTCAGCCAGTGGATGTGAGTTCCAGCGATGCACTGAGCCTACAATATGGCAGCACCAACCACTAGATGGAAGTGACATTATGCCAACCCCAACGCATTTAGGGAATGCTCTGTTAACACAGAGAGAAGCATCCCAGATGAAAAGAAGAGTAAATAGAAAAATCCCCGGAGCCTGTGAGGTACGTGCAAGTAGAACAATAGCACCTCTCACAATCTTTTATTTGCTTCCACCAAAAGCACTTACTTGTGTACCTGTCCTATCTGGACCAAGGATACTGTAAGATGAGAAAAACTTTTGCTTGACATTCAACTCTATAGCCAAGTTCCTTTTCATTTTTATCAAAAAGTATCAGTGACTGGAAATTTTCAGCCATTTTATTCCTACAATAAAGGATAGGCCGGGCTAATAGACTTTTTCTTGGTTCCAGCTACTTCTTTAATTTAAGAGGAATTTTAAAAATGTGGACAGTTTACATGATTGTGGATATTTGAAGAACAAATACTTGCTGGCACCTTTTTTCTTTTGTTTTATAGGAAGCCTCAAATGATCAGAAATTGATGTCTGTAATATGAATTTGAAACAACTATTGTCAAATGGCATTCAGTAATGTGTAAGTTAGAAATCAGGATCTTCACACATAATATTTTATTGCTACCCCTATTGGTAGCGGAAGCCAGAGTTTTATCATGTAACACAATGTAAGAGATTTATTTAAAATGGCCTTTGTTGCCAATCTGATTTCCCTGGCATCTCCGTAAGTAGCACCGAGGCTCAAGGCTCAAGCCATACACATCTCCTGCTGTCCACTTGTCAGTATCTTAATCTGATGGACCATGCCCTCCACTGCGCCACAAAATGCCCACTTTTAGTAAAAATAATGTTCCAGACTTCAAAGTGCCAAAAACATGTAAACTGCTTAATAAACTCCCCAAATATTAATTCAGGACATTCCAATCTCTGTATTAGGAAATAATGCTCTAATTTTTGGTATAAAAATATATTTAAAAAATTAATTAGCATAGAATACTGTCTGTCATGCCAAATGAATACTAATTTCCATATACATACACTGTATCAGAATAAATAAAAAGAAATGTCTTCAGATAACTCTGAAACTGAACATATTGCAAATGTGTCAAATCTAATGTTGTCTCCATTCCTTTATAGAGTCCTCGGCACTTATCAATCAGGCATTTCCCAATTGAATAAAATTAGATCTTGTAATCATCTCATGAAGATTATGATTACATTGGCATAATGTACAGCACTCAGATTCATTTTATAAACTGCACTAGCAGCTTTATAACCAGTGTCTAGTGGTTCAATAGAACATTTTGCCTAATAGGGATGCAATCTTTGCAGTAATTGCTGTCTATGATCATGCATACACTAATCTTACATTTTAAAGATGTGCAACTTCTTTAACATAATGTTGATCTAAGAATGTCATTAACGTATAAAACATGGACACTGTAAGAGAATTGTAGCATTACTATAAAAGCCTAGTATTCATTATAAATTACTGTAAGGGAAGGGTAGTAATGTGCAGGCCCGTACACACACACACCCCCAGTAGTAACACCCACAATAAGTGCTGGCCTGATTAAGGGTGTTAACAGTTTAAATAGTCACCAGGGGAATTTTAATTATTAATATGAACCACCACTAATTGCTTCAGTACTGCATGCCAACATTTTGGGAGGGTCATCACCTCCAATGACCAGGACCCAAACTTCTAATGAACTTCTAATGGTCCGCTCAACACTACAGAAGGGTTGAATCTGACAAAAGTCAAAATCTTCCACATTTCAAAACTACAAATGTGAGAGTTTGGTGCCTGGTTAAATTATTTATTTTCAAACAGTTTGCGCTGATTATAAAAAAAAAGGGAGGGGGGTGTCCTGGGGTAGGTGGAAAGATGGTGGTGAGAGCTCAGGGAAATTAAAACTTTCCCAAACAACTAGAAAATTAAGCCATCATGTTCTGTTTCGTATCTTGCACTTCCACGTCCAATGCCTAGGGTGACATTCAAATTCACAAAAAGCCTTTTTTTCGAGAGATGACCCTGTTGCTGAATTTTCATTTAAAAAACTTTACATACAGGGTAAACATTAAAGAGGGGAAGAAAGAATATAACATTTATTTTGTAGATTAAAGCAATTAAGAAGTTCCATTAAGTCTGAGCTTAAAGTTTCTGCATGGTTAAAGCAGATTGGTGATGTGACCTAAACTTCCAGAACACCAACTCCTCCATTCTGTGGATTTGGTCCACTCTATCAACCCATTCCATCAGCAAATGTGGTTCTTTTTGAGACCATTTTGGTGGAATTACTATAATTGCAGCATGGATTAGATGTGTGGCCAAATCCTTTCTATAGGGATTTCAGGTCTTATTGGGTAACCACAGAAGTACTGAGTGAGACTAATTTTCTTTCCTAGGATTTGGGATATTTTCTTCTTCACTATAGCCCAGTAACTCTGATTAAAGGGGGAAGACCACAGTATATGCCCCAATGTCCCCTGACCACTCCCTCAGCACCAGCAACAATCAAAGGTAGCTAATAGAGATGAGCGAACATACTCGTCCGAGCTTGATGCTCGTTCGAGCATTAGCGTACTCGAAACTGCTCGTTGCTCGGACGAATACTTCGCCCGCTCGAGAAAATGGCAGCTCCCGCCGTTTTGCTTTTTGGCGGCCAGAAACAGAGCCAATCACAAGCCAGGAGACTCTGCACTCCACCCAGCATGACGTGGTACCCTTACACGTCGATAGCAGTGGTTGGCTGGCCAGATCAGGTGACCCTGGGATAGACTAGCCGCTGCCCGCGCTGCTCGGATCATTCTGTGTCTGGATGCTGCTAGGGAGAGAGCTGCTGCTGGTCAGGGTTAGCGTTAGTGTGCAGGTAGATTACTGTTAGGCAGGAGTGATTCTCCAAGAACCCAACAGCCCTTCTTAGGGCTACAATAACGTTATACTTTTTTTTTTTTTTGTTTGCTTGTGGCTGGGCTTGCTGGCACTAGTAGTGCATCTAGTACCATATTGTGAGGAATTTGCAGGGGGACTTGCTACCGTTGTGTTTAGCTCTTAGTGACACACATATCCACCTCAAACACCAAAGTGGGAAAATTTATTAGGGGTTTGATTTCAATTAGGCACAGTCTGCCATTTCCTTTTTATTTTACGTTTATTTTTTCATAACTCAGCGTCATCTCATCAGTGTGCTTTCCTTGGCTAGAAAATAGCCAAAGGAGAATCCAAACGGCTTACTTACGCCTACAATAGCGTTATATATATTTTATTTCTGGTTGATCTGCTGGTGGCTGTCCTTGCTGCAGTGCATATACTAGCCAATTGCGAGGAATTTGGAGTGAGACTTGCGACCGCTGTGTTTAGCGCTTAGTGACGCACATATCCATCGCAAAGACCGAAGTGGGATAATTTATTAGGGGTTGGATTTCAATTAGGCACAGTCTGCCATTTCCTTTTTATTTTACGTTTATTTTTTCATAACTCAGCGTCATCTCATCAGTGTGCTTTCATACTTGGCTAGAAAATAGCCAAAGGAGAATCCAAACGGCTTACTTACGCCTACAATAGCGTTATATATATTTTATTTCTGGTTGATCTGCTGGTGGCTGTCCTTGCTGCAGTGCATATACTAGCCAATTGTGAGGAATTTGGAGTGAGACTTGCGACCGCTGTGTTTAGCGCTTAGTGACGCACATATCCATCGCAAAGACCGAAGTGGGATAATTTATTAGGGGTTGGATTTCAATTAGGCACAGTCTGCCATTTACTTTTTATTTTACGTTTATTTTTTCATAACTCAGCGTCATCTCATCAGTGTGCTTTCATACTTGGCTAGAAAATAGCCAAAGGAGAATCCAAACGGCTTACTTACGCCTACAATAGCGTTATATATATTTTATTTCTGGTTGATCTGTTGCTGGCTGTCCTTGCTGCAGTGCATATACTAGCCAATTGTGAGGAATTTGGAGTGAGACTTGCGACCGCTGTGTTTAGCGCTTAGTGACGCACATATCCATCGCAAAGACCGAAGTGGGATAATTTATTAGGGGTTGGATTTCAATTAGGCACAGTCTGCCATTTACTTTTTATTTTACGTTTATTTTTTCATAACTCAGCGTCATCTCATCTGGCATAGCAGTGTGCTTTCATAGTTGGCTAGAAAATAGCCATAGCAATAGGATAGCATCGTTTGGTTTTAAAAACTAAAAAACACAAAAAAAAAAAAAAACACAAAATAAAAGTAAAAAAAAAATTAAAGTTATAACTTTCATTTTCAAAATGTTTAACCCGAGGGCTAGGGGTAGAGGACGAGGACGGGGACGTGGGCGTCCAACTACTGCAGGGGTCAGAGGCCGTGGTCCTGGGCGGGGTGAGACACCACCTGCTGATGAGGGAGCAGGGGAACGCCGCAGAGCTACACTCCCTAGGTTCATGTCTGAAGTTACTGGGACTCGTGGTAGAGCACTGTTGAGGCCAGAACAGTGCGAACAGGTGATGTCGTGGATTGCCGACAATGCTTCGAGCAATTTGTCCACCAGTCAGTCTTCCACGCAGTCCACCCATGTCACCGAAATCGGCACTCCTCCAGCTCCTGCACCTCAGCCTCCTCCCCCCCAGTCTGCCCCCTCCCAGGAAAATTTGGCATTTGAACCGGCATACTCTGAGGAACTGTTTTCTTGACCCTTCCCACAGTCACAAAACACTTGTCCGGTTGCTGCTGAGCGATTTTCCGATGCCCAGGTTTTCCACCAGTCGCAGTCTGTGGGTGATGATGACCTTCTTGACGTAGTGGCAGAAGTGTGTAAAGAGGTGTCCGACGATGAGGAGACACGGTTGTCAGACAGTGGTGAAGTTGTTGTCAGGGCAGGAAGTCCGAGGGGGGAGCAGACTGAGGGATCGGAGGATGATGAGGTGACAGACCCAAGCTGGGTTGAGAGGCCGGGTGAACACAGTGCTTCTGAGACGGAGGAGAGTCCTATAGCAGAACAGGTTGGAAGAGGCAGTGGTGGGGCCAGACGGAGAGGCATGGCCAGAGCAGGTGCATCAGCGCCAAATGTGTCACGTAGTGAAGCTCCCGTAGTGATTTTCAGAAGTCTGGAGGTTCTTTAAGGAAACACCGGATGACCGACGGACTGTGGTGTGCAACCTTTGCCAAACCAGGATCAGCAGGGGTTCCACCACTACTAGCTTAACTACCACCAGTATGCGCAGGCATATGAATGCTAAACACCCGAATCAGTGGCACCAAGCCCGTTCACCTCCGGCCGTGCACACCACTGCTCCTTCCCCTGTGTCAGCTGATAGTCAGCCCCCTGCCCAGGACCCTGGCACAAAAACCCCATCGTTGCCTCCACGATCCTCCACAGCATCCACCAGCGTTCAGCTCTCCATACCCCAGACGCTGGAGCGGAAAAGAAAATATAGTGCAACCCACCCGCACGCCCGAAACCCTTAATGTCGACATCTCCAGATTGCTTAGCCTGGAGATGCTGCCCTATAGGCTAGTAGAGACCGAGGCCCTTCGCAACCTCATGGCGGCGGCCGCCCCTCGGCATTCAGTCCCCAGCCGCCACTACTTTTCCCAATGTGCCGTCCCAGCCCTGCACCAGCACGTGTCAGACAACATCATCCGTGCCCTGACCAACGCCGTTTCTGACAAGGTCCACCTGACCACGGACACTTGGACGAGTGCTGCCGGGCAGGGCCACTATATATCGCTGACGGCACATTGGGTTAACTGGGTGGAGGCTGGGACCGAGTCTGACCCTGGGGCTGGTCATATACTGCTGACGCCGAGGATTGCGGGGCCTACCTCGGTCCAGGTGTCAAAGGCCTACTATGCCTCCTCCTCCTCCCACCCCTCCTCCACCTCCTCCTCCGAACTACCATCCGTGGGCATGGCGCCATCAGTCGCTAGCTCTAGGCACAGGAGCAGTGCCGTCGCTAAGCGACAGCAGGCGGTGCTCAAACTGCTGAGCCTAGGCGATAAAAGGCACACCGCCCAAGAACTATTACAGGGCATCACGGCGCAGACTGATCTGTGGCTGGCACCGCTGAACCTGAAGCCAGGCATGGTTGTGTGTGACAACGGCCGTAACCTGGTGGCAGCTCTGCAACTCGGCAGACTGACACATGTGCCATGCCTGGCCCATGTGTTAAATCTGATAGTTCAGCGTTTCCTCAAGACATACCCCAATCTGTCTGATTTGCTCACGAAGGTGCGCCGCATCTGTGCGCATTTCAGGAAGTCCAGCACAGATGCTGCCACTCTCAGGGCAGCGCAGCGCCGCCTCCAACTGCCCGCTCACCGACTGTTGTGCGACGTGCCCACGAGGTGGAATTCAACATTAACCATGTTATCCAGAGTTTACCAGCAGCGCAGAGCGATTGTAGACTGCCAGATGTCAACTTCCACCAATACTGGTAGTCAGGTCAGTCAGCTTCCTCAAGTCTACAATGAGGAGTGGACGTGGATGTCTGATATCTGTCAGGTGCTGAGTAACTTTGAGGAGTCAACACAGATGGTCAGTGGTGATGCCGCCATCATCAGCCTCACCATCCCGCTGCTTGGCCTGTTGAAAAACTCTCTGGTCAGCATGAAGTCGGAAGCTTTGCGCTCGTCACAAGAGACGGGGGAAGAAGATTCCCTTGTTGATAGCCAAAGCACCCTTAGGTCTGTTTCTCAGCACATATCGGAGGAGGTGGAGGAGGATGAGGAGGAAGAGGAGGAGAATGTTGGCGAGACAGAAGAGGGGACCATTGTTCAGTCCTTCACTGTTCAGCGTGTATGGGCAGAAGAAGAGGAGTTGGAGGAGTTGGAGGAGGAGGAAATGGACAGTCAGGCCAGTGAGGGGAGTGAATTCTTGCGCGTTGGGACTCTGGCGCATATGGCAGATTTCATGCTAGGCTGCCTATCCCGTGACCCTCGCGTTCAAAGAATTTATTCCAGCACCGATTACTGGGTATTCACTCTCCTGGACCCACGGTACAAGCAAAATCTTTCCACTCTCATCCCTGGAGAGGAAAGGAGTGTGAGAATGCATGAATACCAGCAGGCCCTGGTGCACAAGCTGAAACAGTATTTCCCTTCTGACAGCGCTAGCGGCAGAGTGCGTAGTTCTGCGGGACAAGTAGCGAGGAAGAGTAGGCGAGCAGGCAGCTTGTCCAGCACTGGCAAGGGTACGCTTTACAAGGCTTTTGCCAGCTTTATGTCACCCCAGCAAGACACTGTCACCTGTCCCCAGTCTCGGCAGAGTAGGGCTGATCTTTACAGAAAGATGGTGAGGGAGTACGTAACTGACCATACCATCGTCCTAAATGATCACACAGCTCCCTACAACTACTGGGTTTCAAAGCTGGACATGTGGCACGAACTGGTGCTGTACGCCTTGGAGGTTCTTGCCTGCCCTGCCGCTAGCGTCTTGTCCGAGCGGGTTTTCAGTGCAGCTGGTGGCATCATCACCGATAAGCATACACGCCTGTCGACTGACAGCGCTGACAGGCTGACGCTTATTAAGATGAATAAAGCCTGGATTTCTCATAATTTCCAATCTCCACCAGGTGAAGGAAGCTCAACCTGAATAATTTATTCACTCCTCCTCCTCCTCATTTTCCTCCTTCTCCTCCTCTTTGTACACTAAAGCAGAGGAAACTGGCTATTTTTTGACAGGGCCCACTGGCTCTAGCTATAGTACTTTATGCATTTAATTTTTCTGGAGGGCCACCTACCTGGTCCTCTGTTTTAAACAATTTTTGGGAGTGCCACATACAGGCACTCAATCTATTCAATTTTTCTGGAGGGCCACCTACCTGCTCCTCTGGTTTGAAAACTTTTTTGGACTGCCACATACAGGCACTCAATCTATTCCATTTTTCTGGAGGGCCACCTACCTGCTCCTCTGGTTTGAAAACTTTTTTGGACTGCCACATACAGGCACTCAATCTATTTCATTTTTCTGGAGGGCCACCTACCTGCTCCTCTGGTTTGAAAACTTTTTTGGACTGCCACATACAGGCACTCAATCTATTCCATTTTTCTGGAGGGCCACCTACCTGCTACTCTGGTTTGAAAACTTTTTTGGACTGCCACATACAGGCACTCAATCTATTTCATTTTTCTGGAGGGCCACCTACCTGCTCCTCTGGTTTGAAAACTTTTTTGGACTGCCACATACAGGCACTATCCAAATTAAATTGTCTCCATAGCAGCCTCCACACGTTGTCTCCATTGCTACCTCCAAAAGTCGTCCATATAGCTGCCTCCATACATCGTCCCCTTATCAAACGAGGTGTGTCAGGCACAAATTTGGGTTGTTTTCATGGATTCCACATCAAAGTTGTTAACTTTGTCGCCACCCTGCTGTGTAATCCACAAAATATACTGGCAAACTTTTATCATGTACCGATATTATTTGAGCGCTTCTTGCTCACCTCCTTTGGTTCCTCTCTGCCACCCATTGGTTTGAAGCCTGAGTCCATTTAGGGTATGTCGCCATGACACTCTCTAGCCTGCTGCCGCTGCCTCTGCATGCCGTCCCCTATAGTGTCAGGGTCAATTATTGGATGTTTTAGATGCTATCTAGCTTCATTCTGTCACTCTGTCATGGCCATGCTGTTGCCCATAATTTTGGCATAATGGTACGTTTAAGCAGCCTCAGAGGCATCCATGCATGCTGCCCCTGCTGTTTCCTGTCCATTTCCGTGGTGTTTCCATCCTTTTCTGAGGTTCCCAGGTGTTTGGCCAAGCTTCCCTGTGCAGAGCCTTGGTCCCCTTGAAAAATGCTCGAGTCTCCCATTGACTTCAATGGGGCTCGTTATTCGAGACGAGCACTCGAGCATCGGGAAAAGTTCGTCTCGAATAACGAGTACCCGAGCATTTTAGTGCTCGCTCATCTCTAGTAGCTAACCCTTTTTTTCAGTACGTATTGTACCACCTTGTACCACTTTTATAGGAATTCTCCTAAAACCTTACACACCTTGAAAAACCATGTGACCTATTATGGATGACTGCTATCTGTGCTTCTGTAAAGGTCGTTTTGAGTACTTCTTCCCTGTTATGTTCCTATTGATTATAAAATCATACCGAAGCATTTCTTAAAAATCAACCCCTCAAACCATGGTGGGTCAGCTCGAATCAGTGATCACTTACGGAGTGTAGCGAGGTTATAGCTAATTTCTTCCTGCTGCAAGAAGTTTACTGGGGTATGGTGGTACTCCTAGCAGATTTCTATCCAGCATTAATTGCTTTATAACCTTTATTGTACCTCTAGTTAGAAAGTTTGCACAGACTTGTGGGGTTGGGATATTCCATAATTTCACTAAATGCGAGTCAGAGAGCAATTTCTATTATGTGGCCAAATCCATTTTTTAAGATGTATCACCCTATAATATATCCAGGTATTCGGCAGTCTGAAACCCCTCCACAGGAACTGAATAAAGATTGTCCTAATCTTCCAAAAAAAGGTAAAGGGAAGGTCTTTAGTTAGCATTTGTAGTACTTTAACAGATTTTTTCATCCCATCCATAAAGCGAATGTCAGTGTTAAAGAGTCAAGTAATTATTTTAACTGACTCCTCATCAAGGCTTTGAAGGCAGCATCAGGGGCCGAAACATTTAATGGTTCCGACTTTTCAAAATGTATTTAGAAATTTGAGACAAGCCAAGGTTCTCAAAATATACTCATTACTTGAGGCAGTGATTGGTTTGGCTTAGTAAGTAACAAGAACAAGTCATCAGCAAAAGCCACTTATAATATGTCTCCCTCCCTATGGTTAAGCCTATGATGCCAGGTTGATTTCTTAGGGCTTGCAGTAGGGGTTAGACATGGCACCATCCACTTTAATGTGAGTTATAGGATCTCTATTTAGGGTTATTACCGCTTCAAAAAACTGAGTAGGGATTCCATAACACTTCAGGGTTCCCACCATATAATTCCATGTCATGTTGAAATAAACAGACTTAGGCTATATTCACACTGCCGTTGCCCGCCCGTACCGTACCGTAGCGGGCAACGGCAGTGTACGGGGAGAGGAGGAGGAGGTGAGCGCAGCTCACCCCCGCCCCTCTCCATAGCAACCTATGGCGCACGGCGCCGTATTACGGGAAAAGATAGGACAGGTCCTATCTTTTTCACGGGTACGGAACGGTACGGTGCCGCACATGTGCGGCACCGTACTGCTCCCGTAGGGTGCCGTGCGCCCATTGCTGCCTATGGGGGACGTATATCGGCCGTATATACGTCGGCCGTATATACGTCCCCCATATGTTAGTGTGAATGTAGCCTTACATAAATACAGAACAGTAAAATAAAGTGGGATAAAAAAACCATAAAACTTAAAACCTACTAATTAGATTGACATGGAGATCGCCAGAGAAGAATTGTTAAAAAGCCTGCACACCTCTGCAAAACCAAGATGCATCTCCTTGAAACTGGCAATGATTGAATGTTGGCATGATGATTTTTAATAATCCCCTAAACCTACTGACTCTGGTGATCGCCGGCGCACCTGTGTTCCTCTGTGTTCCCCCGGTGCCCAGCGGAACTCACCTCTCCTGGCTCCCACGGCCAGCTTGTAAAGATTTAAAGGGCCAGTATGGCAGTCCATTCTTGGGTTCCTGATCCGCGTGCCAGACCATTCCTGTGTTCCTGATCCATGTGCCAGTCCATTGCTGTGTTCCTGATCCATGTGCCAGCTCCTGTGATTCCTGACGTGAGTCCTAGTTTGCCTTCCTGTGCTTTTCTCTCGCTGTCACCCCCAGTACAGGCTGTCTCCCGCATTACTACCTTGGCAGCCACTGCGGGCTAATCACACCTGTGGAACAACCTGGTGGAACCCCGCTGCAGCAAGATCATCCCGCTTTGCAGCGGGCTCTGGTGAAGGCCAGGTGCCACTTAGACTCCGGTCCCAGGTGTCGGCTAGTACCATCTCACACGTTGGTCTAGAGGATCCACAGACTCACAATCCTGCCACCATCTTTTTCAGGTGAGAGGGGCATTACAACATTTGGATCAAGGAAGGAAGTTAGAGACATATTTCGTAATAATGTTATCTTCTATTAATAATCTTCTTCCATGGGTCTCCTAAGAAGAAGATATGTCTGGCACATTTCCCAGCATAAATTAACAAATCCAACAATATCAAACACCATTATGAAATGTTGGGCCAATTGTCTAATGACTATTTTCATTGACACCCCAGGAATAACATAGGATGGTGCGCACTAACAAATAACAACCCAAACACAAGTGCTCAGACATTTAGGTGCAAAAGTAGCTGGCTCATGGTACAAAAAGTATCAGGATTTTCACATTCCTATGCTACTTGTCCCACTGAACAAAAATTTATGTGCACCCTTTTTGGAACCTGAGTTTAACCTCTTGCCACCAATGCCCTTTTTCCTCTTTTCATTTCTAAACTTTTTAATTTTACCGTGTGCAGAGCTGTATGAGGGGTTGTTTCTGTGCAACAAATTATACTATCTAGTGTCAAAAATTCAGATTCCATGCAATGTCCAGGGAAGCTGAAGAAAAATTTCCTTTAGTGGTGAAATTGACAAAATTGACCATTTCCTTGTGGGCTTTCTTTTCATTTTGTGCACTCTAAATGACACATTTGGGCTTATTTACTAAGGGTTGCGGATTGCACTTTTGTCGGTCTGTGCGCCATTTTCTGGATTTGTGCAGCTTTGCCAGGTATTAAACATGAGTCTTTGCTGGGATTCTGTCGCACGTGATTAAATTTTGGCACAGCGCTGACTTTGGGTGGCATGCCGCCGGGTGATCCAACTGATTCAGGACTGAGCACGGGTGTGATAAATGTGACCAGGGGGAGGGGAGGCCTGATAGTACTCAAATTCACCACCTTCCCCCAGCCTCAGCTGACTGGCCTAATTGAGTAAGGTTGTGTACGTTCACTCAGCATGTGTCCTTACTTCAATAGAACTCTGCAGACAGATTGACTCCAGGCACCCCCCCCCCCCCCCACTGTATACAAAGAGGCTGTAAACTCCAAAACCTCCTAAGTTGAAAAGGGACAGTTATGAAGTTATGGTCCATCTAACCATAAAAACATAAAAACAAATTTCTGGATTGGGTATTTTCTAGAGATGATAATAATTCAATTTCCGGCTCTCTATGATACCAATATCTCAGGATATAACCATAGCAAATGGGTCAGGTTTGGTATCAATGCGATCCAGGGATGATACCAGAACCATGACCCTACGACTTCCCCTTGAGAAGCTATGGTTTCTCCAGGGCTCTGGTTGTAGTACCATGTAGGAGGGACCCATGACTCCTCCTGTTTGGTTGGTAAAGGTGTGTCCGCACCTGATATATTCAGGTATCTCTGCTATTGCTGTTTTGTCATATCCTGAGGTTGTGTGGACAACTTTAAATCACTTCCTGCACCTCTCAGAACCCGTGCGTTCTGGGAGTGTCTATAAAAGAATAACTTAGTGACCTTCCGCACCCTTCAGGGGTCCGGAACGTCGCGGTTTCCTTCACAATGGGATTTAAGTTTCAAATTGTATTGCAAGACAATGCACTTACTTGCACCAGGAAGAAGAAGGTGAACTCTGGCGGAGCAAGACATGCAGGATATCGGGCACATGATCTTAGTGAATCGCGGCACAGTGCATTCTCGTCGGACAATACACTTTCGGTGAACTCCTCGGACCGGGTAAGTAAATTTTCCTCATTCTCTTGATTCTAAAAGTCTTCTACTTTTGGTTCTTTATTATGTGAACTGCCATTCTGCCTGGGCTCTAGTAACAGTTTTTGGTGATATGTAGAGATGAGCGAGTATACTCGTCCGAGTATACTGCTCGGTCGAGTATTAGCATACTCGGACCGGCTCGTTACTCGGACGAGTATCTCGCCGGCTCGAGATCGAGCAGTAAATTAATAAAATAAATTGAATAAAAGTATTTTTATTGTAAAAAAAAAATATTACACATGTTTGCAGATGTTTTACTTGTAAGAACACATTGAAATAACACTATTCTTCACTTTCCAGGTGTTCGCGCGTGTCTCCCGCTAGGTTCAGAGATGTTCGGAACATCTGGAATGTGAAGAATATTGTTCTTTCAATGTGTTCTGCACTTAAATGGTCCTGTATTCACTGTTTTTAATGTTTTAATTCTATTCTTCACTTTGCAGCTGTGCGCGCATATCTCCGAACCTATCGGGAGACACGCGCGCACACATGCAATGTGAAGAATAGAATTGAAACATTATAAACAGTGAACAGTGAAAGAACAATATTCTTCACATTCCAGATGTTCGTGCACATCTCCTAACTTAGCGGGAGACACGCGCGAACACCTGCAAAGTGAAGAATAGTGTTATTTCAATGTGTTCTTACAAGTAAAACATCTGCAAACATCTGGCATTTTTTTTTTGCACTGTTCTTTTACTGTTCAGTTTTATTTAAAAAATGCTCGGGTCTCCCATTGACTTCAATGGGGCTCGTTATTCGAGACGAGCACTCGAGCATCTGGAAAAGTTCGTCTCGAATAACGAGCACCCGAGCATTTTAGTGCTCGCTCATCTCTAGTGATATGCTTTACAGAATTTCATGGGATCAAAGGTCTGAGGCTGACTTATTGAACTCTATGAAGACTTTTCCATGCATGCTGGAGGCACATATGATGTGCACAGAAGATAAACTTACATTATCTATAGTCAGTGGTGGAAATATAAACTTACATTATCTATTGTCAGTAGTAGTAATTGTATTTCAATAAAAATATTATATTTATGTGGCTTATGATTTTTTTTATATCTATTGTAATATTTTCTTGACTTTCTTGACTGTGTTATAAATAACCTAGCTGCCTTAAAGAAATTATTTTATTAAGCCAAGTGGTCCGAGTGGAATTTGCAAAAAAATAGTATCATGGGAAAATGATTTAAAAATCAACAAAAATTCCTATAAAATATGTTTAACATTTAAACTTGGTCACACACTATCTCTTCAATTTAATACCTTCCCTATAATAGCATATTCATAGTATGTAGATGTAGTAAAAACTTGCCCTGACTCTAAAAAAATAAAGGTGTAAAGGTATGATTCATAACCAGGGCCACACCGACCTCTAGACACTGCATGCTGAGTTCCCTGAGACTGCATTCTGATAATGTGTTGCATTGGGAAAACCATATCACTGACCACATATGAATTCCCTTAGTAATAACAATGTGGCAGATTTACTTACCCGGTCCATTCGCGATCCAGCAGCGCGTTCTCTGCGGTGGATTCAGGTCTTCCGGCGATTCACTAAGGCAGTTCCTCCGACGTCCAGCAGGTGTCGCTGCTGCGCTGAAGTACCTCGAGGTCCGCTGGAGCTCACAATCCTATTCTTGGTGAAGGTAAGCGCGTGTCCAGCGACACTTTTTTTTTTTTTAAATGCACCGGTTTCTCCGAATCCGTCGGGTTTTCGTTCAGCCAAGCCCCCCGATTTCCGTCGCGTGCATGCCGGCATGGATGCGCCACAATCCAATCGCGTGCGCCAAAATCCCGGAGCAATTCAGCAAAAATCGGCGCAAATCGAAAATATACAGGTAACACATCGGGAAAACGCGAATCGGGCCCTTTGTAAATGACCACCATTGTTTTACTTTTTAATAGTAATAGAAATTACTAACAATGTAACAATGCCACACACATGACATTCCAAATTCAGCTTTAAGCAGTTTTTGAAGCTAAAGCTAGCTGTGAGGATCATAGAGGTACAGGAAATCTGGTATATGTTTACATGCCCTATTCATAAATTGTAGAAGTTTCCACATATTTCAAATTGATAAAAGTGTTAACTCTGGGCTTATTTGGTGAACTCTGTTGATGACTCTGTTATTGACTATGGTAAGCACTTCATGTGCTTCAATTAAATAGAAAACAAAACATGTAGTAAAACTAATGTATGTTGTGTCAACATATAACCCATGCCAGTAGCAGAACTCCATTCTCCACCAGTTTCTGTTTCCAGAGTAACAGAAGCAAGGCAACAGAAATTTGTTAAGGATGTTTTCATGTTTTAGATTTAACCCCTTCCCACCGCAGCCCTTTTTCGATTTAGCGTTTTCATTTTTCACTCCCCACATTTAAAAATCTGTAACTTTTTTATTTTTCCATGTACAGAGCTGTGTGATGGCTTATTTTCTGCATAACAAATTACACTTCAAAATGGTGGTATTTAATATTCCATGCCGTGTACTGGGAAGCGGGAAAAAAATTCCAAATGCTGTGAAATTGGTAAAAAAACGCATGTGTGCCGTATTCTTGTGGGCTTGGATTTTACTGATTTCACTGTGCACCCCAAATGACATGTCTACTTTATTCTTTGGGTCGGTACAATTACGGGGATACCAAATTTGTAGGTTTTATAATGATTTCATACATTTAAAAAAATTAAAACCTCCTGTACAACATTTTTTTGGGGGATTTTGCCATCTTCTGGCGCTAATAACTTTTTCATACTTTGGTGTATGGAGCTATGTGTGGTGCCATTTTTTGCGGATTTTGATGACGTTTACAAAGTTATCATTTTTAGGACTGTACTATCTTGTGATCACTTTTTATAGAATTTCTAATTTATTTTTTAATTTTTTTTATTTTATTTTAGCAGGATGATCTTGATGCAGCGTGGTACCACCATGTCGTTCCATAGGCATGACATGTCCATGGTGGCGGCCAAGGTCGAGTAGTCGGAAACACAGGTAGGGACGGCACTCCGCCTGGTTGTGGTGCGAGAGAACAGGCGAGATACACGCCAAGTAACATAGAAGGAAATATGCCAGCACTCACGTCTTGCTTCGTTGCAATAGATTTATTGAATCATAGGTATACAGACAGAATGCGTTTCGGCTTACAGATGACAAAGGCTTTGTAAGCCGAAACGCGTTCTGTCTGTATACCTATGATTCAATAAATCTATTGCAACGAAGCAAGACGTGAGTGCTGGGATATCTCCTCGTAGTTGGAGACCGGCAGTAGGTCTGGTATCAGAGTCAGGGACATAGCAATAGGTCAAGGCTGGCAGCAGAGGAGCGTAGTCAGGAACGGAACAGGGGACACTACGGGAAATCACAATAATAGCGCAGGGCATCAGACAAAGTTTTTTCTAAGGCACAAGGCACGAAGATCTGGCAGGGTGTGATGGGAGAGACAGGTCTAAATAGCCGTCTGGGAAATGGACAGCGCCAATTAGCGGTGTGCTGGCCCTTTAAATTTCTTGAAGCCGGCGCGTGTGTCCTAGGAGATGGGGACATGAGCGCACGGGCCAAGGAGGGGACAGGTAAGCAGCGCAGGCGCCGTGTGAGCGGGAACCAGGAGGCACTGGTGAGCCTGCGATATGGGGAGCACCCGTGACAAATTAATGGTACAGAAAGATATTGCTTTGCAGAAATTTATGTTAAAGATTTCTACATATATATCTAATTAGTCCTACTTATGGACCCCCCACTAACAAAAAGAACATGGTTACCTGCACCAGTTGAAGCAGTTGCTACATACTGGAAGATAAAAAGGATGATCTCATTATATATCAAGTGTATAAATTACAGAAACAGCTACTCCTCTGCTACTAGGTGCCCCTTCCCCACTTACTATCTTATCTAGAGTCAAACAGTTATTCTAATAGGTGTTTGTCTCATATATATCTTTAAAAATGTGAATTATTTTTGTTGCTCTTTTTTTAATTTCGATTTTATAAAACTGTCACATTCTTAAATTTCCATATTGACTAAGTCCTTATGAAAGCATTTTGCAAGTTTATTTGGGTGCAGTGAAGCGTTCAAAATCAGATTCATTTTGAGCTTTAGAGAAACACTTTGTTCATTTCCATGTAATTTAAGGGAATCTATTAAGTTTTAACTGTTCAGTCAGACTGTCTGAATGGGACAAGATTGGTGGAACCTAACTTTATATGGGTGACTGATGACACTAATGCATCTTTGGCAAAACTAATATTTTATACCATAAATATAAACTTTTTATTGAAGAAAATATCTAAATGATCTATTATCTATTATGACATAGCCCTACAGACTCTATAGATACACTCTGTTTCCTCAAGTGCAGGTTCTCTGGGCAATGCATAACATCTCAATGATATTAATGATGTTATAAAACACCCATTCAGATGGCTTTGTGGATTACCAAAGAATAATATAAAAAAAAATGTATTATAGAAATGATCTTGTTGCACATTCTTTATCTATGATCACATGGCAAATAAAATACACTGTGTAATGCCTAGTGGAGTAGCATTGCTTAGTAACTAAAAGAGAATGGCAGTATTATGCATCACACCTTCAGAATCTTCATAAGGTATATCACAGGTTATGTGTTTTACCTACAGAATTATTTTAAAAATTTTTAGAAAGAAAAATAATCCTGATGAAACATAATCATTAATGTTAGCAATTAGTCCATAAAAGGAAACCTACCATCATTTTCAAGATACGCTCTAAATAAAAGTGTGTAAATAATGCTTGAGGTAAAACTAATTCCCAGTTCACTAAAAAGAGTTAAAATGCCCATAAATAATGTATATTTAAAGGAAACCTACCATCAGAAACCTACCTACAAAGGTTGATCTGATGGTAGGCTCCCAGCGACCTTTTAAATACTAATCTATCTTTAGCTAATCCTAGAAGACTTTCTACACTAAACTGCAGTTTACTGTATGTCATTAATATGCTAATTTCTGGCAGAGGCTACTGGGGCGTGGAAAAGACTCTGGGCAGTGGGAGCAAAGGCTACTCCATGCCACAGTAGCATATGCGATCCCTGCCTATCTGCTCATCCTTGGTATCTTCCACGTTCTCAGCTCTTTTGGGTGCAGTTTTGCTTGTGCTCTCACCATAGAATCATATCTATGCAGAGCTCATGCATATAGTGGCGCATACACAGAGCTCTAAAGGAGCCAAGGATTCAGAAGGAGGGCAGCAGTGCATCAGGGAGGCAAGTAGGCAAGGGCTTAGAGTAGTCTGTGCCTTTGCTCCCGCTGCCTAGAGAGGGTACTCTACTCCCCTATAGCTTCTGCCAGAAATTAAAAAATTATTTAGATAAACTGTAGATTAATGTATAAAGTATTCTAGGATTAGCGTAAGTTAGATAAGGGTTTAGAAGGTCACTGGGAGCCTACCATTAGATATACCTTAATATGTATATTTCTGAAGGTAAATTTCCGTTAAATATACTAATTGTCCTTTTACCTCTTTTTGGTGAACAATGGGAATTAGTTTTACCTGAAGCATTATTTAAACACTTTTATTTAAAATGTATCTTGAAAATGAATGATGACTGATAATCCTTATCCATCATCAGAACACAGGGTGTTAAAATAAATTGTAGAAATTGTTTCCCCGTAACAGATCGAGGGAAGAATACTGTACCTTATAAAGGCAGAGTGGCATGTATGAGTCTTGAGAATCAGTGGTGACATGAGGATCCTTAACCTTACCAAGACTTTATCTTGAAGCTTTGAACATTACTATCGATTCCTATACTGTATTTTTATCCCCAAAAATGTGTGTTCTGTCATAATCCAGGATAACTTGGATAAACCTCATCTATTGTATATATTTACATTTTAAATTGTGTAATCATGTTATTATCTGAAACTAATACCATGCTGCTGAAATGTAGATAAAGTGTCCTGCAATGCATACAAAATACTCATTTGTTGAAGGCCATTAAGTTAATTTCCTGGGAACAAGATTAAATGCAAAGCATTTACATAATCATTAGTTGTAAGGTGTAGAATAGATAATTAAATATTCCACCACATTACTTTATATTTAATTAACTAAGCTTTTCTGATCCTTCTGCCTGAATATTAATAGTCAGTAAATAAACAAAAGCGGAAAATATCATCCTGAATTGTGACATTTCTGAATGCGTAAATTGTAGTTTTAGTTTGAAAAAAAAAATACCCAATGTTTCAACAATTGTGGAAAAAAATGGCTCGACAAATTGTACAAAAACAAGAATTATTCTTTTTATATAACACATCCTTTGTGGAGCTCCATACTCTATAGCTCCTTACTAATATTGCACTCATGTTGGCTCATGAGATAATTTGTGTCTGTGTCTTAAAGGCACCAATGCAATTACATGCAGTGCCCAGGTTACGTACAAGAAACGTTCTGCAGGTTTGTTCTTAAGTTGAATTTGTATGGAAGTCGGAACTGTATACTTTATAATTGTAACCCCAGTGAAAATGTTTTTGGACTCTATGACTATTGGATTTTTAAAATGTTGGATTGGCATAAGAACCAGGATTAACAATAAAGCTTAATCGCAGACACCTGTGATAACTGTTATAGCTGTTTATTGGAGCCAAAGGCTAAAGTACAGTAAATTACCAAAATCCAGAGGTCCGTTTGTAACTAGGGGTCGTGTGTAAGTCAGGTGTTCTTAAGTAGAGGACCGCCTGTAATTAGGTTAGGCAAATAGTACGTGGTTTGTTCAGTCAAATTTGTGATCCATATATACTTTTCAAAAATATGTTTAGAAATGAAGAGCATAAAGAAGGCAATAAGACATTGATTAAAAAGAGAAACCACATACTGTATATACTTGAATATTTTGCCACAAATAACAATAAAATTTATTGAGTTGAGTATAAGCCTAGGGTGGGCATCGCATTGGTCACAGCCTTCCTGAGTAATGAAATTCTCAGCAGCCTCCCCAGTAATGAAATTCCCAGCAGCAGCGCCCCTAGTAATAAAATGCTCTGCAGCAGAGCCCCTAGAAATGAAATGCCCACCTATGAAATGCCCTGCAACAAGCCCAGCACCTATGAAATGTACTACATCCAGCCCTCCGACTATGGAATGTCCTGCAGCAAGCCCTCGACTTATGAAATGCCCTGCTACCAGTCTACCCACCTGTGAAATGCCCTGCAGCCAGTACACCCATTTGTGAAAGCACTGCAGCCAGCACCCCCACCTATGAAATGCCCTGCATCCCCTAGGTGTAAAAAAAAAATAAACTACTATACTCACCCTCCGGTGTTGCCCAATGCTTTCCATGTCTCCACTTCATCTGTAACAAAGAGGGTACATTTGGTACATTCTATAGCTATCCGAAGTTGCCTGGTTTTTTCTTTTACCATCTTTATTATATTATCTTACTTGTGTTTTGAATTTAATTTTGTCAATTATAAGCGATTTGTTAGAAAATTAATGATGTTAGGGTGCAAAGCATATAGTGGTGATATATAGTAGTTGATCTCTGGTGACACAGCTGATTTTTTTTTAAATGATAGGATATAAGAAAATAATTACCTGGGCAACCTGTTTAAATCACAATGTAGCTTTGTAGATGGCTTTTATGGTTAGATTGCTGTGTGTATACATGTGAGTAGTAACACAAGTCCGTGCAATGACTTGTATGACTTTTTTTCTTTATTTCTGCCGTTTTTCCTCAGTGAAGGTCTAGTATTTGTCCTATTTTATTCCTATGATTAGGGTGGCAACCAACAATTACGAAGTCTCCCTTAATAAGAACACAAAGGAAAAATTCTGCTCCCCTGTCCATATAAACTGCATTTCAATAAGGACAAAATTATGGAGGACAGCATTGGAACTGGGCTAAATAATTTTAATGATGGATGTCCTAGCTGCTGTCCTGATTCTCTCCAATCTAGTCAGCTTCTGGGACCTATAGTGCAGACGTGTATATGTACACCCATTATCTATCCTTTACCTATTAGGGCACACATTTGGTGACGAAAGGCACCCTACAATTTCTGTTTGTGTTATTGTTTTAGCTCCCTCTTGTTTCTCTACTTCTCTACTCTTCATTGACTTCTATTGTGCTATCTGGTTTCTATATGAGCTTTAGACAGTAGGTGTGGCATTATGTGGTTTAGACCCTTTCACCTGAAACAGGCTTCACTGAAAGGAGCCGTATAGCTCCATTGCCTCAAAAAATTGCGTTGGAATAATAAATGTTTGTCACTAATTGCAGACTGGATGTAAGACAAGAGAGCAGACAAGCAACTAGACAACCTACAGGTTCAAATAAGGACATACTGATAACTATTCAAGAAGATTGCTACAAAGCTATCGAAGAGACTAAACCCAGGTCAAAGATAAGAAAGAGAAGAAGAAAATGTACTATGGCAGGTAATTAGACAAGATTCACAGAACAAGGCTAAAACGATGACAATAACTAGGCAAAATACAAAGCTCCTTCACAGGCTAAAACCAGGTCATAGACAGGACGTTTAACAAGGTGAGGGACTATTGCAAATAACAAAAAAATGCATGGAAGAAGGCTAAAACCATGACAGGAATCCAATGAAAAGACTTAACAGGTAACAAGAACACAACACAAAAAAAAGGAACAAGTGACCTTCCCTGAGGGAACAGTAGCTTGATATAGGTACAAGTGCAGGATATTGCCTGGGAAAATAAAGCAAGATATTTTATACTAAAAGAGCCCAATCATCCAACAAAGAAAAACATGAATACAGAGCCCACAGTCGCAGGCAAATTAAGATTGACCTTGGCCCTAGGCTGTATGAATATTATAGCCCCTATAAGTCTGGAATTCATGAACTACATGGGTGGCTTGGGCCCCAATCTACTGTCCAAACCGCCTATATTACATTCCACTTCTTCCCACACTCAGCAGCAGGCAGGAAGAGCATAACATCAAAAGCAGCTGGGAGGCTCTAAGTTTGGTCTCCCAATTTGTCATAGATTTTGAATTTAAGAAGAAAAAATTTGTTGCACTATTGCGTCTTGTTTCTTCCTTCTATGGGAGCGGAGTCGTTATATGCACTAGAGCACAACGGAACTAACAGCAGAAAGGTGCAGTTTCCCATTCGGAAGACCGGACTCCTGCACCCGGAACTAGTTGTGAACCAAGAGCTACATGAACAACTGTAGCCGGCAAGACGCTAACCAGGGAAGATGAATGGACAATATGAGTTTACCTCTACTCGTGTGTTTGGAGACATAGTGAGAAAGGTACTGCTTTACTTGCATTGTTCCTTTGAACACTTTGCCACGGTTGTTAAGTGAAGCTCAGAAGGACGTAGAAGCGGTGAAAAAAAATTCTTATTTCTGTTATTTCTGTCATAGAGTTTAGATTTAATGTTAACTTAGGAAGTGGAGTAAGAGAAGATTTTAGTAAGTGGACAAAGAAACATATTTCCCTTATACGTATTATAAGGTTTCTTATGTTCCCGTGAGTACAAATAAAAGAACTGTCTAAAAACTTGCTTGACATTTTGCTGGATTGATATTTTTCCTGGAGAGATTATATTAAAGTAGAAGAATAGTTTGAATTTGGATTTCAAAGAACAAAGAACCAGGTATAATTACCTCAGTTACACATAAGTTGGTGCTACCACATGCTTAAATGCACCCAATAGCACAAATGGACATTAGGTAGTTGGGATTGTCTTGGAAGAAGGAACGGTGGTGCTCAGCATGCAGAGAAGACTCATGCAAATGTGATAATGCTGTACGGGTGCGTGACGGCATGACGTAGGAGAGTGACGTCGAGGCCGCTCCTCTTCCCCTCCCTGCGGCTCCGCCTACCCTCGATCTGATGTCCGAGATTCGGCATCCTCATGCCTGTCTATCCCTGCTGGCATAGTTCATGCCGGCGTGTGCTCCGCCAGTTAACGGCTCTAATAACCCGGTGACCCGGCGCTCGCATACCTCGCCCACGCCAGCATTCCAACAAGCACCGCAAAGACAGGAGGACCGAGATTGAGCGCACCCCCTTAGACAACGGCATCAGTGTATCGAGACCCCGATGACAGTGGGAGTCCCGATCAGAGGAGAGGTGAAGGTGGTGTGAGTCGGGACACATGACGCGGTATGAGAGGGTAACATTGATGTCGATATGAAATGTTTTGGCCTGGAGGAAAATTGGGAGCGTACTGCCCTGTCGGATGGCTCGAGGAAATCAAATGATAAGAGGAACCAGCACCGCTGAAGAATTTTGGATGACTACACAAGCGTGAGTTTTCTGCTTCCTTGTGCCGGCTGCTTTAACCCTCTTATTCTATCCTCCTGGCTCCGCTATGTTATAATCTGCTGCTTTTTGCCCGTTTAAAACTCACCACCTCGGCATGGCTGTGTCTTGTGCTGGCTGCTCTACGCCTACTTAACCCACCCTCCTTATGTTACGCTCTGCTGTAAGCTATATGACTGTTTAACCTGCCGTCCCGTCCTTTGCTACCCACATGAGAGGCTTGTTTTAACAGCAGTAGAGGAGTGGGAAAGGGGCTTTCTGACTCTAGGTGTATACTGACTAATCCACTAAATAAACCACTAAAAACTGCTTGTGCATGTTGGATAAGGGATCACAAGGCTCAGTACATTTTGGAAGATAAAGATCTGAATCACTGCTGGTGCTTAGCCAGAAGGATAAGAAGTGACTTGTGATACTAACTTTTCTAACTTATCTAACAACGTGGTTTCAGGAAAGGCTCATTTGCCATATTCTACCAAAGAGGAATTCACTGGCGGTGCTTTGTGATTAGATCAAAACTAATGAAGGGAACACTCTTCCATTGACTGTGGGAAATACAAGGGACTTACAGTGTTACTTAATACATTCTGTACATTCAACATATCTAAGGCGAGTCTGCCTTATATGTTATTAACATCTACTGTTTTTCTTTAGGGGGTGAATGTATGACATCATAGTATATTGGTACTCTGCCCTTGTACCAAGCCGATATTGTATATGTGTGGCGTTTGACTAGGTACTGAGGGTATAATCTAACATGGTAACACCCTAACGAACTGATGGTGTCAGAAGACCGTGGTATTAAGATAAAACTGTATATTCGTGGTGCCTGATTAGGTTTTGTGGGTACAACATAACACAGCAACCGCCGAACGAATTGGTGGTGTCCCAAGGTACGATTATACAGTATCAATGTATGGTTCATTATTCCTCTATTGATAGGGTGAGCAGGGGACTGTCTACCCAATACCCCTAGTCACCGACCCACTAAAATTGCTCTGAATTGATATTGGGCTTGAGCATGCCGATGGCTTAGGTGGGAGTTATGAGAAGGAGGATTTAAACCCTGAAATTTGAATTTAAGGTAGAGTGTGACGGCCTCAATCTTGGACACCATTCATTCTACAGAATTGCAGGGCTATACGGAATCTAGGTGTTTTGGTTAAACCCCAGGAGGTGTTTAACAACTGTTTCTTTGGTAAATCTATGTCATAATGTGTAAAAATCTCTGTATAGCAATGATATAGCAATCTTGTTATTGTATTAAGTTTGCACCATAGAAGTTTGGTACATGATTAGACATTGAAGTTATAGATTGTGCTGAGAGAAGTATTGGAGTGGGGAAAAGCTCTCAGCTAATCAGAACTGAGATCCTGGGAAGGACAATGGGCCCCAAAGCCACTCAGCGGAAATCAGGGGGGGGGGGATTGATAAATTATGGAAAGGATCCCCTGCAAAAACCAGACAAAACCCTAAAGAACAAGAGGGTGGAGCAGAAGGGGGTTCTAGGTTTATGGCTTTGCAGGTGGAGGAATTACCTGGGGAACTGAAAGAGACCCTACAAGAGATACTAGCAACTGTTAAGGAAACAAAGGCGGCAGTGGAAGAATCGAAGGGGGCAATAGCAGAGCTAAGCCAACAACTTGGCTCTTTGCAGTCAGAGGTAATGGTCATAAGAGATGAAGTGAGCAAGTTAAAGGAAAAATCTAAAGAGATGGAAAAGGATTGTAATAATCTGGCTCATCAGATGAAAGTAATTAAAAAGGAGATGGAGTTGAGTAAACAGAAAAATAAGAGTATGCAGGAAAAAATAACAGATTTGGAGGACAGATCTAGAAGAAGTAACATCCGTATAGTTGGTATTCCAGAGGAAGAAAACAACAGAGAGCTGCCCCAAATCATTCAAAAAGGCCTAATAGAGACCTTTGGAAGTGAATGTCTCTCATTTGTTTTTGGGGTGGAAAGAGCACACCATATACCACTGCATAAACCCCCACCGGGTCTTCCCCCTAGAGCAGTGTTAGTGAAATTGATTAATTCACAAGACGGGACAGAATTTTGCAGGAAAGCCAAAAGAAAACCGAAATTGTCCTAAACGGAGCAAAGGTTTCAATTTATCCAGATTTTTCCAGGGAAACCCAACTGCAAAGGGCCAGATTTAAAGAGGTGAAAAAAAGGTTGATGGAAGCACAACTGAAATACGCACTGCTATTCCCCTTTAAATTACGAGTCATTTATAAAAACAAAGCATTGTTTTTCTCCACACCAGAAGAAGTGGGAAAATGGCTAGACCAGGGTGGCTTGAAATGATAGATGGGCAGACATCCCGCATAAGGTCTCTTGTATTGGAAGGGACACCGAAAATAAAATGAGGATGAATTATGGTTTATGTCGAGGGTGGGAGGGGTAATTGTGGGATGGGGCGGATGGCGTTAGGAGGAAAACCTGAGACCCGGAGTAGTAGGAGGAGGTATGCAATCAGGTCAGTTGGAGAAGGGGGTGGGGGGGGGGGGTCCGCTGGAGGGTTTTTTTTTTTTTTTTTTTTCTTTTCTCCTGTCCTTTTCCCATGAGTAAATGGAATCTGAGGTGAAAATAATAACTTGGAATATCAGAGGATGTAGCGAAAAGCTTAAGAGATGTCAAATATTTGATGTTATCAGCAAACACCAGCCAGCAATTGTCTCACTGATTGAGACCCACCTTGTAGAAGAACATGTCATCAGATTCAGGAGGAATTGGGCGGGGAGGAATTTCACTCCTTTGGTAATATCTTCTCAAGAGGGGTTTCAGTCCTCATACATAGGAATATAGACTTTAGGATAGAAAAGCAACGTATAGACAAAGAAGGTAGGTTTATTTTCCTTCACGGCACCTTAAAAGGAAGCAAAATCACTCTGGCTTTCGTATATCTCCCATCACCAGCATCCCTGGAGGTAATCCATTTACTGGTGAAGTTCTTGGAAAATCTAGACGATGCCCCATTTATGGTTATGGGTGACTTTAATCTGGTAATGGATGAGTATAAAGACCGTTTCAATTTTTCCCGGGGGCTACAACAGGCAATGAGTAAGAGGGGCAAACTCAGCTATTTATGTGAAAGTTTGGGATGGGTGGACGTCTGGCGCTCACTTTACGGGAATAAGAGAGTATTTTCATGTATGAGCAAGACCTACCATACACTTTCTAGAATCGATTTGTGCCTAGTGAATAGAGAATTTCTAAGGCTTATTAGGAAAATGGTATATGAGGAAATAGTGGTCTCTGACCACGCCTTAGTCATGATTATTCTAAAACACCCGGAGAGGAGCCCTAGACGTATTAAACTCAACCCTTACTGGATTGCGTTGTTAGAGCCTAAGCTGGATATGGTTGGGAAGTCGGAATGGTTTTGGACTGTGAATTTAGGTACAGCTGACCTACTTACGGTCTGGGATGCTTACAAACTGTATTTAATGGGTATATATTCTAAACATATTAAACAGGCAAAGATTCAATTTGGGTTAGAAGAGCGGAAACTGAAAGAAGAAATGCGGGTAGCGGAGCAGGAACTCCTGATATCACCAACGGAGAGTCTCAGGGAAAAAGCCGCTAATAGCAGGGAAGCCCTTAATAATTTCTTAACACAAAAAGCGCAACATAAGGCCTTTTTTAGGGACCAGAATCAATTTGTAGAACAGGGGAAATCCGGTAGAACTTTAGCTAGAATGATCCAGTATAACGGGAAAAATAATACAATATCCGCGCTCAGGGGACAGGATGGTAAAATAACTAGGGACTCATCTGAAATATTACAAATTTTGAGTAAATTCTATGAGAAATTATACCAATCCAACTCTAAAGCTCCGATTGGGAGGATTAAGGAATACCTGGGTAAGTTACAGGGCCCCAGGATTTCCCAGGAGGATAGGGAAAGCTTGGATGCCCCAATATCTGAGGATGAATTAAAGGTGGCACTCTTCTCGTTCGGTAAAGATTCATCCCCGGGATCAGACGGAATCCCATTTGCTCTATATAAAAAATACCATGGTGCTCTACTCCCGAAATTAGAGAAGGTGTGCAGGGAGATATTTCAAAGAGGGACAGTATCGGGTCGATGGCAGAGGCGGGTATTGTACTGATACCAAAACAAGATAAGGATCCTCTGGATGCAGCCTCCTACCGCCCTATTTCGTTGCTGAACACCGATGTGAAACTTTTGGCCAAAGTACTGGCGACGAGACTACAAAAGGTAATTAAGGATATTATACATAGAGATCAGAATGGCTTCATTCCTGGCAGGAGCACGGGGGACTGCATCCAGAGGATGTACTCTGTCATTGAAATGGGGGAGGGGGAGCTCCGCTCCATCCTGTCA
This sequence comes from Engystomops pustulosus, assembly GCF_040894005.1. NCBI lineage: Eukaryota > Metazoa > Chordata > Amphibia > Anura > Leptodactylidae > Engystomops > Engystomops pustulosus. The sequence goes on along the minus strand of NC_092417.1, from coordinate 107,190,334 downwards.
TTGTATGCGGCTAAAGCCTTTGATAGGGTGGAGTGGAGCTTCCTATGGGAGACCCTGGAAGGATTTGGAGTGGGCCCGGCCTTTATTGGATATATAAAATGTTTGTACAATGCACCGGTGGCCAGAGTGAGAGCAATGGGAAAAGAATCGGAAGCTTTCCTATTATCTCGGGGGACTAGAAAGGGATGCCCCCTGTCCCCCCTTCTGTTTGCCATCTATATAGAACCGCTGGCTATTAAAATCAGGAGCGAGGAGGGGGTGTGGGCAGGGGGATGTGGGGACCCCCAAGACAAAATATGCTTATATGCGGACGATCTAGTCTTGTACCTAAGCAAGTCCCCAACCTCAGTACCCAAAGCTATTCAGGTAGTAGAAGAATACGGGGGTTTATTGGGACTGGAGGTAAATTGGAGCAAATCCGTCATTATGCCCCTGGACTTAGAAACCAAAGAGTGGGCGAAGGAGAGTTGTGAAATACAGTGTAAGGAAAAACTCAGCTATTTAGGAGTCGACATTTCTGGAGAGACCTCAGAATTTTATAAGCTGAACCTGTATCCTTTGATTGGGTCCCTGAGGGCAAAAATTAAAGGTTGGAGCAAGCTGCCATTTTCGCAGGCGGACAGAATTGGGATTGTAAAGATGATAGTGTTGCCACAAGTCTTATATGTTCTGTCCTCCTCCCCCATATGGATCGAGGACTCTTACTTTAAGCTAATGGAATTCATTGTGAATGAACTTATATGGGGTAGAAAGAAGGTGAGAATAAAAATGAAATTCCTGTATAGCCCAGTTGGAGAAGGAGGGTTGGGGATCCCCTTTTTTAAAGGATATGTTATTGCTTCACAGATTGCTCGCCTTGCAAAAGGGAAAGAGTCACACTGGTTAAATAAGGTGGTATTAAGTTCACATGGTAAGGTGAAATCTATCTTTGAGTTTCTGGAAAGCTATCTGGGGATGGAAGAACCTTTTAATAGATGGGCACTTTGTGGAGCAATAATAAAATCTTGGAAGATATACAAAGAATTTTTAAATATTGCTGGCTTCACCGAAGAGGCCCCTATCTGGTTTAACAGGAAATTAATAGAAGCAGACAAAATTCCAGAAAGAATATTTTGGGTAAACCTGGGGATTAGACAGATAGCACAGATTTGGGAGGATAATAGGGTAAAATCATTTAACAAATTACGGGATACATATGGTCTGAGAGATAAAGACTGGATCCGTTACTTGCAACTTTCACATGCTTTAAAAGAGGATGCACATAGGACCACGATAAGATTTGAATCACATGTAGGGCTGGATTTAATTATGAAGGGAGCGACTAACAGGAAGTTGGTATCGAAAATATACAGACACGTGGTAGCCGGGGTAGCACAGATAGAAAAAAGGAAAGCTAAAAACAAATGGGAAAGAGTGGTAGGTAATATTGAAGAAGCAGATTGGGAAAAAATTCACAAGAACACAAAAAAAGGGTCAATTAATGCTAATTATAGGATTATTCACTTTAAGATTGTGCACCAGATTTATTATACGCCATTGAGCTTGTCTAAAATGGGGGTAAAATCAAATTCCAGATGCTGGAAGTGCAGGGCTTTGGATGACGATTTTTATCACTTGGTTTGGGGTTGTCAGATAATAGGGGAATTCTGAGAGGGAATATTTGGGTATATTTCTTGTAAGATGGAAATTGATCTATCTAGGTCCTTTTAAACCGCCATATTTGGATTAATTGAGTATCCAGATATAGAAAAGAAATATGGTAGATTGATTCTGAGACTAATGAACTTGGCCTGTGTTTGTTTAGCACAAAAATGGGGCTCGGAAAACCCTCCTTCAATTGAGGCCTGGCATAGTGCTACACTTCGTACTAAAAACTTTGAGAAGATGATAGCAAGGAAGAACGAAGCTCTGGGAAAATGGGAAAAGATATGGGCAAAATGGGAATAGGGATTTTCCTCCTTTTTCTTTTTTTTTTTTTCGTTCACCTCCAGCGGACCAGTGGGGGGGGGGGGGATTCGAAATTAGTTGTACACATCAGCAGATAATGTCATAGATATCATATGGGCAATGGGAAGCTTTGAAATTTTCGTATTTACACGGAAAAATATGTGTGTAATATTTTTTACCCCCGCCAAAGGAGGAATGGATTTAATGTATTTACAACTTTGACATCTGCATGTAGAAATTTATATGTAAATTTTAATATTTTGTATATTTTGTACAATAAAGCTCGAATAATTAAAAAGAAAAAAAAATGTGATAATGAAGAAGGTGACACAGCACTCATGGAACAACTCTTCTTTATGCTATGTCAGCCATAGAATAGGGAGGTAAAGCCAGGTACAGACAGATGGTGACAGGCTATATTGTGCACTCCTTTGCTTGTCTAATCGTACAAAAATAGTTTGGATTTGGATATACCAAAGAATCCAATTTGTTCAGTACTTGACCTTTTATGTAGTTCTTTGCCAAAACATAAATGAATCACTACAGAAGATCATATAATAATGTTTCATACAATGCCCATCAAAACCATAGGGTGGATCTTCTACTGCATGGATGTCCTTGATGCCTCAGAGCATGAGAGAATGGTAATCATTGGACCTGCACTACCTGTAGATTCTAGAAAGATTATAAGAAATATGTGATTCCCATTCAACTGTAATCTCTGAGGCTACATGTTCACATTGCAGTTTAGAGTCCCTTCACTTTTGATAAAACAGACAGTAAAGGATAAGGAGTAGAGATGAGCGAACATGCTCGTCCGAGCTTGATGCTCGGTCGAGCATTAGGGTACTCGAAACTGCTCGTTACTCGGACGAATACTTCGCCCGCTCGAGAAAATGGCAGCTCCCGCCGTTTTGCTTTTTGGCGGCCAGAAACAGAGCCAATCACAAGCCAGGAGACTCTGCACTCCACCCAGCATGACGTGGTACCCTTACACGTCGATAGCAGTGGTTGGCTGGCCAGATCAGGTGACCCTGGGATAGACTAGCCGCTGGCCGCGCTGCTCGGATCATTCTGTCTCTGGATGCCGCTAGGGAGAGAGCTGCTGCTGGTCAGGGAAAGCGTTAGGGTGTTCTATTAGCTTACTGTTAGGCAGGAGTGATTCTCAAAGAACCCAACAGCCCTTCTTAGGGCTACAATAACGTTCTACTTTTTTTATTTTAATTTGCATCTATTACCATTTTGTGAGGAATTAGCAGGGGGACTTGCTACCGTTGTGTTTAGCTCTTAGTGGCACACATATCCATAGCAAAGACCGAAGTGGGAAAATTCAGTAGGGGTTGGATTTCTATTAGGCACTAACTCAGTGTCATCTCATCTGGCATAGTAGTGTGCTTCCTTTGATACTTGGCTAGAAAATAGCCATAGGAGAATACAAACAGCTTCTTGAAGCCTACAGTAGCGTTCTATATATTTGATTTCTGGTTGATCTGCTGGTGGCTGTAGTTTCTGCAGTGCATGTACTTGCCAATTCTGAGCAATTTGTAGTGAGACTTGCGACCGCTGTGTTCTGCGCTTAGTGGCGCACATATCCATAGCAAAGGCCGAAGTGGGAAAATTCAGTAGGGGTTGGATTTCTATTAGGCAATAACTCAGTGTCATCTCATCTGGCATAGTAGTGTGCTTCCTTTGATACTTGGCTAGAAAATAGCCATAGGAGAATACAAACAGCTTCTTGAAGCCTACAGTAGCGTTCTATATATTTGATTTCTGGTTGATCTGCTGGTGGCTGTAGTTTCTGCAGTGCATGTACTTGCCAATTCTGAGCAATTTGTAGTGAGACTTGCGACCGCTGTGTTCTGCGCTTAGTGGCGCACATATCCATAGCAAAGGCCGAAGTGGCAAAATTCAGTAGGGGTTGGATTTCTATTAGGCAATAACTCAGTGTCATCTCATCTGGCATAGTAGTGTGCTTCCTTTGATACTTGGCTAGAAAATAGCCATAGGAGAATACAAACAGCTTCTTGAAGCCTACAGTAGCGTTCTATATATTTGATTTCTGGTTGATCTGCTGGTGGCTGTAGTTTCTGCAGTGCATGTACTTGCCAATTCTGAGCAATTTGTAGTGAGACTTGCGACCGCTGTGTTCTGCGCTTAGTGGCGCACATATCCATAGCAAAGGCCGAAGTGGCAAAATTCAGTAGGGGTTGGATTTCTATTAGGCAATAACTCAGTGTCATCTCATCTGGCATAGTAGTGTGCTTCCTTTGATACTTGGCTAGAAAATAGCCATAGGAGAATACAAACAGCTTCTTGAAGCCTACAGTAGCGTTCTATATATTTGATTTCTGGTTGATCTGCTGGTGGCTGTAGTTTCTGCAGTGCATGTACTTGCCAATTCTGAGCAATTTGTAGTGAGACTTGCGACCGCTGTGTTCTGCGCTTAGTGGCGCACATATCCATAGCAAAGGCCGAAGTGGCAAAATTCAGTAGGGGTTGGATTTCTATTAGGCAATAACTCAGTGTCATCTCATCTGGCATAGTAGTGTGCTTCCTTTGATACTTGGCTAGAAAATAGCCATAGGAGAATACAAACAGCTTCTTGAAGCCTACAGTAGCGTTCTATATATTTGATTTCTGGTTGATCTGCTGGTGGCTGTAGTTTCTGCAGTGCATGTACTTGCCAATTCTGAGCAATTTGTAGTGAGACTTGCGACCGCTGTGTTCTGCGCTTAGTGGCGCACATATCCATAGCAAAGGCCGAAGTGGCAAAATTCAGTAGGGGTTGGATTTCTATTAGGCAATAACTCAGTGTCATCTCATCTGGCATAGTAGTGTGCTTCCTTTGATACTTGGCTAGAAAATAGCCATAGGAGAATACAAACAGCTTCTTGAAGCCTACAGTAGCGTTCTATATATTTGATTTCTGGTTGATCTGCTGGTGGCTGTAGTTTCTGCAGTGCATGTACTTGCCAATTCTGAGCAATTTGTAGTGAGACTTGCGACCGCTGTGTTCTGCGCTTAGTGGCGCACATATCCATAGCAAAGGCCGAAGTGGCAAAATTCAGTAGGGGTTGGATTTCTATTAGGCACTAACTCAGTGTCATCTCATCTGGCATAGTAGTGTGCTTCCTTTGATACTTGGCTAGAAAATAGCCATAGCAATAGGATTGTTTGGTTTTGAAAACTCAAAAAAAAACAAAAAACACAAAAAAAAAAAAAAACACAAAAAAACACAAAAAAAAACAAAAAGAAGTAAAAAAAAAAAAAAAAGTTATAACTCTCATTTTAAAAATGTTTAACCCGAGGGCTAGGGGTAGAGGACGAGGGCGGGGACGTGGGCGTCCAACTACTGCAGGGGTCAGAGGCCGTGGTCCTGGGCGGGGTGAGACACCACCTGCTGATGAGGGAGCAGGGGAACGCCGCAGAGCTACACTCCCTAGGTTCATGTCTGAAGTTACTGGGACTCGTGGTAGAGCACTGTTGAGGCCAGAACAGTGCGAACAGGTGATGTCGTGGATTGCTGACAATGCTTCGAGCAATTTGTCCACCACCAGTCAGTCTTCCACGCAGTCCACCCATGTCACCGAAATCCCCACTCCTCCAGCTCCTGCACCTCAGCCTCCTCCCCCCCAGTCTGCCCCCTCCCAGGAAAATTTGCCATTTGAACCGGCATACTCTGAGGAACTGTTTTCTGGACCCTTCCCACAGTCACAAACCACTTGTCCGGTTGCTGCTGAGCAATTTTCCGATGCCCAGGTTTTCCACCAGTCACAGTCTGTGGGTGATGATGACCTTCTTGACGTAGTGGAAGTGTGTAAAGAGGTGTCCGACGATGAGGAGACACGGTTGTCAGACAGTGGGGAAGTTGTTGTCAGGGCAGGAAGTCCGAGGGGGGAGCAGACTGAGGGATCGGAGGATGATGAGGTGACAGACCCAAGCTGGGTTGAGAGGCCGGGTGAACACAGTGCTTCTGAGACGGAGGAGAGTCCTCGACCTGAACAGGTTGGAAGAGGCAGTGGTGGGGCCAGACGGAGAGGCAGGGCCAGAGCTGGTGCATCAGCGCCACTGTCAACTAGTGAAGCTCCCGTGGTGAGGGCTCTTGCGGCGAGGGCTAGATCTTCAGAAGTGTGGAGGTTCTTTAAGGAAACACCGGATGACCGACGGACTGTGGTGTGCAACATTTGCCAAACCAGGCTCAGCAGGGGTTCCACCACTACTAGCTTAACTACCACCAGTATGCGCAGGCATATGAATGCTAAGCACCCCACTCAGTGGCAACAAGCCCGTTCACCTCCGGCCGTGCACACCACTGCTCCTTCCCCTGTGTCAGCTGCTAGTCAGCCCCCTGCCCAGGACCCTGGCACAAAAACCCCATCGTCGCCTCCACGATCCTCCACAGCATCCACCAGCGTTCAGCTCTCCATACCCCAGACGCTGGAGCGGAAACGCAAATATAGTGCAACCCACCCGCACGCCCAAGCCCTTAATGTGCACATCTCCAGATTGCTTAGCCTGGAGATGCTGCCCTATAGGCTAGTAGAGACCGAGGCCTTTCGCAACCTCATGGCGGCGGCCGCCCCTCGGTATTCGGTCCCCAGCCGCCACTACTTTTCCCGATGTGCCGTCCCAGCCCTGCACCAGCACGTGTCAGACAACATCATCCGTGCCCTGACCAACGCCGTTTCTGACAAGGTCCACCTGACCACGGACACGTGGACGAGTGCTGCCGGGCAGGGCCACTATATATCGCTGACGGCACATTGGGTTAACTTGGTGGAGGCTGGGACCGAGTCTGACCCTGGGGCTGCTCATATACTGCCGACGCCGAGGATTGCGGGGCCTACCTCGGTCCAGGTGTTTCAGGCCTACTATGCCTCCTCCTCCTCCCACCCCTCCTCCACCTCCTCCTCCGAACTACCATCCGTGGGCACGGCGCCATCAGTCGGTAGCTCTAGGCACAGCAGCAGTGCCGTCGCTAAGCGACAGCAGGCGGTGCTCAAACTGCTGAGCCTAGGCGACAAAAGGCACACCGCCCAAGAGCTATTACAGGGCATCACGGCGCAGACTGATCTGTGGCTGGCACCACTGAACCTCAAGCCGGGAATGGTTGTGTGTGACAACGGCCGTAACCTGGTGGCGGCTCTGCAACTCGGCAGACTGACACATGTGCCATGCCTGGCCCATGTGTTAAATCTGATAGTGCAGCGTTTCCTCAAGACATACCCCAATCTGTCTGATTTGCTCACGAAGGTGCGCCGCATCTGTACGCATTTCAGGAAGTCCAGCCCAGATGCTGCCACTCTCAGGGCAGCGCAGCGCCGCCTCCAACTGCCCGCTCACCGACTGTTGTGCGACGTGCCCACGAGGTGGAATTCAACACTGACCATGTTATCCAGAGTTTACCAGCAGCGCAGAGCGATTGTAGACTGCCAGATGTCAACTTCCACCAGAACTGGTAGTCAGGTCAGTCAGCTTCCTCAAGTCTACAATGAGGAGTGGACGTGGATGTCTGATATCTGTCAGGTGCTGAGTAACTTTGAGGAGTCAACACAGATGGTCAGTGGCGATGCCGCCATCATCAGCCTCACCATCCCGCTGCTTGGCCTGTTGAAAAACTCTCTGGTCAGCATGAAGTCGGAAGCTTTGCGCTCGTCACAAGAGACGGGGGAAGAATATTCCCTTGTTGATAGCCAAAGCACCCTGAGGTCTGTTTCTCAGCGCATATCGGAGGAGGTGGAGGTGGAGGAGGATGAGGAGGAAGAGGAGGAGAATGTTGGCGAGACACAAGAGGGGACCATTGTTGAGTCCTTCACTGTTCAGCGTGTATGGGCAGAAGAAGAGGAGTTGGAGGAGTTGGAGGAGGAGGAAATGGACAGTCAGGCCAGTGAGGGGAGTGAATTCTTACGCATTGGTACTCTGGCGCATATGGCAGATTTCATGCTAGGCTGCCTATCCCGTGACCCTCGCGTTCAAAGAATTTATTCCAGCACCGATTACTGGGTGTTCACTCTCCTGGACCCACGGTACAAGCAAAATCTTTCCACTCTCATCCCTGCAGAGGAAAGGAGTGTGAGAATGCATGAATACCAGCAGGCCCTGGTGCACAAGCTGAAACAGTATTTCCCTTCTGACAGCGCTAGCGGCAGAGTGCGTAGTTCTGCGGGACAAGTAGCGAGGGAGAGTAGGCGAGCAGGCAGCTTGTCCAGCACTGGCAAGGGTACGCTTTACAAGGCTTTTGCCAGCTTTATGTCACCCCAGCAAGACACTGTCACCTGTCCCCAGTCTCGGCAGAGTAGGGCTGATCTTTACAGAAAGATGGTGAGGGAGTACGTAGCTGACCATACCATCGTCCTAAATGATCACACAGCTCCCTACAACTACTGGGTTTCAAAGCTGGACATGTGGCACGAACTGGCGCTGTACGCCTTGGAGGTTCTTGCCTGCCCTGCCGCTAGCGTCTTGTCCGAGCGGGTTTTCAGTGCAGCTGGTGGCATCATCACCGATAAGCGTACACGCCTGTCGACTGACAGCGCTGACAGGCTGACGCTTATTAAAATGAATAAAGGCTGGATTTCTCAGAATTTCCAATCTCCACCAGGTGAAGGAAGCTCAACCTGAATAATTGATCCACTCCTCCTCCTCCTCCTCATTTTCCTCCTTCTCCTCCTCTTTGTACAGTAAAGCAGAGGAAAATGGCTATTTTTTGACAGGGCCCACTGGCTCTTGCTATAGTACTTCATGCATTTAATTTTTCTGGAGGGCCACCTACCCGGTCCTCTGTTTGAAACAATTTTTGTGAGTGCCACATACAGGCACTCAATCTATTCCATTTTTCTGGAGGGCCACCTACCCGGTCCTCTGTTTTAAAAAATTTTTGGGACTGCCACATACAGGCACTCAATCTATTCCATTTTACTGGAGGGCCACCTACCTGCTCCTCTGGTTTGAAACATTTTTGGGACTGCCACATACAGGCACTCAATCTATTCCATTTTACTGCAGGGCCACCTACCTGCTCCTCTGGTTTGAACAATTTTTGGGACTGCCACATACAGGCACTCAATCTATTCCATTTTACTGGAGGGCCACCTACCTGCTCCTCTGGTTTGAAGAATTTTTGGGAGTGCCACATACAGGCACTCAATCTATTCCATTTTACTGGAGGGCCACCTACCTGCTCCTCTGGTTTGAAACATTTTTGGGACTGCCACATACAGGCACTCAATCTATTCCATTTTACTGGAGGGCCACCTACCTGCTCCTCTGGTTTGAAACATTTTTGGGACTGCCACATACAGGCACTCAATCTATTCCATTTTACTGCAGGGCCACCTACCTGCTCCTCTGGTTTGAACAATTTTTGGGACTGCCACATACAGGCACTCAATCTATTCCATTTTACTGGAGGGCCACCTACCTGCTCCTCTGGTTTGAAACATTTTTGGGACTGCCACATACAGGCACTCAATCTATTCCATTTTACTGCAGGGCCACCTACCTGCTCCTCTGGTTTGAACAATTTTTGGGACTGCCACATACAGGCACTCAATCTATTCCATTTTACTGGAGGGCCACCTACCTGCTCCTCTGGTTTGAAACATTTTTGGGACTGCCACATACAGGCACTCAATCTATTCCATTTTACTGCAGGGCCACCTACCTGCTCCTCTGGTTTGAAGAATTTTTGGGACTGCCACATACAGGCACTCAATCTATTCCATTTTACTGGAGGGCCACCTACCTGCTCCTCTGGTTTGAAGAATTTTTGGGACTGCCACATACAGGCACTCAATCTATTCCATTTTACTGGAGGGCCACCTACCTGCTCCTCTGGTTTGAAACATTTTTGGGACTGCCACATACAGGCACTCAATCTATTCCATTTTACTGGAGGGCCACCTACCTGCTCCTCTGGTTTGAAAAATGTTTGGGACTGCCACATACAGGCACTATCCAAATTAAATTGTCTCCATAGCAGCCTCCACACGTTGTCTCCATTGCTACCTCCAAAAGTCGTCCATATAGCTGCCTCCATACATCGTCCCTTTATCAAACGAGGTGTGTCAGGCAGAAATTTGGGTTGTTTTCATGGATTCCACATCAAAGTTGTTAACTTTGTCGCCACCCTGCTGTGTTATCCACAAAATATACTGGCAAACTTTTACCATTTAGGGATATTATTTCAGCGCTTCTTGCGCATCTGTTTACATTCCCCTCACCCGGCATATCCTAAACTTATAAGAACGCTACTACACTTGATCTTATACAAAAGGTTCTTAGAAGTGCTGTTTGGGGAGTAGCCTAGAGACAGGGGCTTGGATTGGCGAAAGCTCGCCTGGCAGCGGAGCGCCAGCTCCATGCGCATCATGCGCTTCTTGCGCATCTGTTTACATTCCCCTCACCCGCCATATCCCAAACTTATAAGAACGCTACTACACTTAACTTGGTGCAGGCTGGGACCGAGTCTGACCCTGGGGCTGCTCATATACTGGCGACGCAGAGAATTGCGGGGCCTACCTCGGTCCAGGTCTCAAAGGCCTACTATACCTCCTCCCACCCCTCCTCCACCTCCTCCTCCTCCGAATTACCATCCGTGGGCATGGCGCCATCAGTCGGTAGCTCTAGGCACAGCAGCAGTGCCGTCGCTAAGCGACAGCAGGCGGTGCTGAAACTGCTGAGCCTAGGCGATAAAAGGCACACCGCCCAAGAGCTATTACAGGGCATTCCACATCAAAGTTGTTAACTTTGTCGCCACCCTGCTGTGTAATCCACAAAATATACTGGCAAACTTTTACCATTTAGGGATATTATTTCAGCGCTTCTTGCGCATCTGTTTACATTCCCCTCACCCGGCATATCCTAAACTTATAAGAACGCTACTACACTTGATCTTATACAAAAGGTTCTTAGAAGTGCTGTTTGGGGAGTAGCCTAGAAACAGGGGCTTGGATTGGCGAAAGCTCGCCTGGCTGCAGAGCGCCAGCTCCATCACAAGATCCAACTAACATAGTTGCAGCACCTTTAATCTACTACTAGTTCACTGCCTCCATAATAATAATAATCTTTATTTATATAGCGTCATCATATTCTGCAGCGCTTTACAAATCATAGGAAACAAATACAAATGTAATGTAACAGAGCACAACATTTGTATGGAACAACAGGAGTGAGGTCCCTGCTCGCCAGAGCTTACGGTTTATGAAGATGATGGGGTAACACGAGGTAAAAGAATATTTAATGGTCAAGCCATTCTTCTTAGGGAATAGAAAAAAATATAATAAATGGAATTGCTGTCGCTTGAAACACTCAGCCGTCATCTTATATACCAGGTCCAGGGTGAATGGGACTGCAGAGAAGTCTGGTGCCTGTTGGTTGCTGGATAACAGATGGGAGGACGACACAGGACGGGTTAGTAGAAGAGTTAAAACTTCATGCAGTTAATGAGTGTTATAGGCTTGCCTAAAGAAATGGGTTTTAAGAGCACGTTTGAAACTTTGGAGGTTAGGTATTAGTCTGATAGTCCGGGGCAGAGCATTCCATAGAATTGGTGCAGCTCTAGAGAAGTCTTGGAGACGCGAGTGGGAGGTCCGCACTAGGGTAGAGGTTAATCTAAGATCACTGGCGGATCTAAGAGCACGGGTTGGGCGATAGACTGAGATAAGAGAGGAGAGGTAGGGGGGTGCAGCATTATACAGAGCTTTATGGATGAGGGTTATTATTATTTTAAACTATTCGAAAGGAGACTGGCAGCAAGTGCAGCGACTGGCATGAACTGTAAGCATACATGGTCCCCTTATCAAACGAGCTGTGTCAGGCAGAATTTGGGGTTGTTTTCATGGCTTCCATGTTAACTTTGTCGCCACCCTGCTGTGTAATCCACAAAATATACTGGCAAACTTTTATCATGTAGCGATATTATTTGAGCGCTTCTTGCTCACCTCCTTTGGTTCCTCTCTGCCACCCATTGGTTTGAAGCCTGAGTCCATTTAGGGTATGTCGCCATGCCACTCTCTAGCCTGCCGCTGCTGCCGCTGCCTCTGCATGCCGTCCCCTATAGTGTCAGGGTCAATTATTGGATGTTTTAGATGCTATCTAGCTTCATTCTGTCACTCTGTCATGGCCATGCTGTTGCCCATAATTTTGGCATAATGGTGCGATTAGGCAGCCTCAGAGGCATCCATGCATGCTGCCCCTGCTGTTTCCTGTCCATTTCCGTGGTGTTTCCATCCTTTTCTGAGGTTCCCAGGTGTTTGGCCAAGCTTCCCTGTGCAGAGCCTTGGTCCCCTTGAAAAATGCTCGAGTCTCCCATTGACTTCAATGGGGTTCGTTATTCGAGACGAGCACTCGAGCATCGGGAAAAGTTCGTCTCGAATAACGAGTACCCGAGCATTTTAGTGTTCGCTCATCTCTAATAAGGAGCTATTTTTCTATAATTAATAGAACCATGAAAGAAGTGTTTAGGTCTTTTTTGAGATAATGGCTTTCTTTGACATGAACCATAAATATGGATAAAGAATGTATAAAGAATTGTTCATGTATTTTCTTTGAAATTAATTTCGGATAGGGAGTAAATGATCTGTTTCTATTGTTTTTGACTTTTTGTACACCACAGCTTCTCCAGTATCACAATTTGTTCATGACATTAGTCTAAAATATCTCAGATTTGTGACCACAAGATATTTTTCATTGAGGAACCTCTCTGTATGTTTTTTTTCTGTGGTGTGACAAATAACCCCTGTGTGTCATGGATCAATACTAGAAAACTGCTTCTAGGGATGACATTGATTTTTATTTTTGTTGTTCCGGTTTTACCAACAGATTTAGCAGGATGAAAATGGCTCCCAGTAACATATCTCACTGCATTGCTCACCAAAAGAGAAATGAAAAATATATTTTAGCAGAAACCTGACATCTTTTGTTTTAAATATTTTACTAATTTACATTTGTTGTACAGTTTGCGACATTTTGACATTTTAGCTATAATAATTTTTTATAAACACATTTGAAGTTTAATGTGTTTATTTAATGTTTGACACAATATCTCTGATACCTTCATATGCAATGTTATTCTTTTTGGCATTTTCTTTTACAATGGCTACGCATCCTTCATTTATTCTAAAAGGATTCACTTGTTCCAAAATTTCCAAGAAGCATTTGAGATATATATAAATATATATATATCTCAAATATATATATATATATATATATATATATATATATATATATATATATACACACTGAAAGAAATAAATATCATAAATGCATAATGTGGGCCCCACATCATGCATCTCATGTTATGAGATGGTGGGTTTTGACACTTGAGGGCTTGCATATGATAGTCATCCATTCCATTGAATGCATGCTATGTACATTTTTACCACAAATGCAATATTGTGCATATGTCATTAGGGAATAGAAGAGTATAAAAGCAGTGCATTAATGTAGGCCTCTATGTTACTAATTTACAGTAGAGGGTACATTATTCAGTATTATTGAACCCTCAACTGCTGCAATACTGTTAACGATTGGTGTTAATACTCAAAGATGCAAAGGTCTTCAGAAGATTGTGTGACCTTTGTATCTTTGAGTATTAACATCAATCAGTTATTGAGAGGATGTTACCTTAGATACTTGAAAAGGAAAATGCACTAACTCAGATTCTCACAAAAGAGTGCTCGATTTATGCAAAATTTGTTAAAGTTTACATCTATGTCAGGGGCACAACTAGAAAAAAGTGTGCTGTAATGCAGGCTAGATTATAATGGGTGGATGATACTGATGACACAGACAGTGGCCCCCAACACTAAATCCACTTCCCTCCTGTTCCAGCCTATTGTGTGATGCACCCTAGGTGGTGAGTCCTGCTGATTCAGTATTTTCATAATGAACTTGCACTTTCCAGTCTTTTGGTAAATACTAGAGATGAGCGAGCACTAAAATGCTCGGGTACTCGTTATTCGAGACGAACTTTTCCCGATGCTCGAGTGCTCGTCTCGAATAACGAGCCCCATTGAAGTCAATGGGAGACTCGAGCATTTTTCAAGGGGACCAAGGCTCTGCACAGGGAAGCTTGGCCAAACACCTGGGAACCTCAGAAAAGGATGGAAACACCACGGAAATGGACAGGAAACAGCAGGGGCAGCATGCATGGATGCCTCTGAGGCTGCTTAATCGCACCATTATGCCAAAACTATGGGCAACAGCATGGCCATGACAGAGTGACAGAATGAAGCTAGGTAGCATGTAAAACATCCAATAATTGACCCTGACACTATAGGGGACGGCATGCAGAGGCAGCGGCAGCAGCGGCAGGCTAGAGAGTGGCATGGCGACATACTCTAAATGGACTCAGGCTTCAAACCAATGGGTGGCAGAGAGGAACCAAAGGAGGTGAGCAAGAAGCGCTCAAATAATATCGGTACATGATAAAAGTTTGCCAGTATATTTTGTGGATTACACAGCAGGGTGGCGACAAAGTTAACATGGAAGCCATGAAAACAACCCAAAATTCTGCCTGACACAGCTCGTTTGATAAGGGGACCATGTATGGAGGCAGTGAACTAGTAGTAGATTAAAGGTGCTGCAGTTAAAACTATGTTAGTTGGATCTTGGCATGGAGCTGGCGCTCCGCTGCCAGGCGAGCTTTCGCCAATCCAAGCCCCTGTCTCTAGGCTACTCCCCAAACAGCACTTCTAAGAACCTTTTGTATAAGATCAAGTGTAGTAGCGTTCTTATAAGTTTGGGATATGGCGGGTGAGGGGAATGTAAACAGATGCGCAAGAAGCGCATGATGCGCATGGAGCTGGCGCTCCGCTGCCAGGCGAGCTTTCGCCAATCCAAGCCCCTGTCTCTAGGCTACTCCTCAAACAGCACTTCTAAGATCCTTTTGTATAAGATCAAGTGTAGTAGCGTTCTTAAAAGTTTGGGATATGGCGGGTGAGGGGAATGTAAACAGATGCGCAAGAAGCGCATGATGCGCATGGAGCTGGCGCTCCGCTGCCAGGCGAGCTTTCGCCAATCCAAGCCCCTGTCTCTAGGCTACTCCCCAAACAGCACTTCTAAGAACCTTTTGTATAAGATCAAGTGTAGTAGCGTTCTTATAAGTTTAGGATATGGCGGGTGAGGGGAATGTAAACAGATGCGCAAGAAGCGCTGAAATAATATTGGTAAATGATAAAAGTTTGCCAGTATATTTTGTGGATAACACAGCAGGGTGGCGACAAAGTTAACAACTTTGATGTGGAACCCATGAAAACAACCCAAATTTCTGCCTGACACACCTCGTTTGATAAGGGGACGATGTATGGAGGCAGCTATATGGACGACTTTTGGAGGTAGCAATGGAGACAACGTGTGGAGGCTGCTATGGAGACAATTTAATTTGGATAGTGCCTGTATGTGGCAGTCCAAAAAAGTTTTCAAACCAGAGGAGCGGGTAGGTGGCCCTCCAGTAAAATGGAATAGATTGAGTGCCTGTATGTGGCAGTCCAAAAAAGTTTTCAAACCAGAGGAGCAGGTAGGTGGCCCTCCAGTAAAAGGGAATAGATTTAACAACTTTGATGTGGAACCCATGAAAACAACCCAAATTTCTGCCTGACACACCTCGTTTGATAAGGGGACGATGTATGGAGGCAGCTATATGGACGACTTTTGGAGGTAGCAATGGAGACAACGTGTGGAGGCTGCTATGGAGACAATTTAATTTGGATAGTGCCTGTATGTGGCAGTCCAAAAAAGTTTTCAAACCAGAGGAGCGGGTAGGTGGCCCTCCAGTAAAATGGAATAGATTGAGTGCCTGTATGTGGCAGTCCAAAAAAGTTTTCAAACCAGAGGAGCAGGTAGGTGGCCCTCCAGTAAAAGGGAATAGATTTAGTGCCTGTATGTGGCAGTCCAAAAAAGTTTTCAAACCAGAGGAGCGGGTAGGTGGCCCTCCAGAAAAATTGAATAGATTGAGTGCCTGTATGTGGCAGTCCAAAAAACTTTTCAAACCAGAGGAGCAGGTAGGTGGCCCTCCAGTAAAATGGAATAGATTGAGTGCCTGTATGTGGCAGTCCAAAAAAGTTTTCAAACCAGAGGAGCAGGTAGGTGGCCCTCCAGTAAAATGAAATAGATTGAGTGCCTGTATGTGGCAGTCCAAAAAAGTTTTCAAACCAGAGGAGCAGGTAGGTGGCCCTCCAGTAAAATGGAATAGATTGAGTGCCTGTATGTGGCAGTCCAAAAAAGTTTTCAAACCAGAGGAGCAGGTAGGTGGCCCTCCAGTAAAATGGAATAGATTGAGTGCCTGTATGTGGCAGTTCAAAAAAGTTTTCAAACCAGAGGAGCGGGTAGGTGGCCCTCCAGAAAAATTGAATAGATTGAGTGCCTGTATGTGGCACTCCCAAAAATTGTTTAAAACAGAGGACCGGGTAGGTGGCCCTCCAGAAAAATTGAATAGATTGAGTGCCTGTATGTGGCACTCCCAAAAATTTTTTAAAACAGAGGACCGGGTAGGTGGCACTCCAGAAAAATTAAATGCATAAAGTACTATAGCTAGAGCCAGTGGGCCCTGTCAAAAAATAGCCAGTTTCCTCTGCTTTACTGTACAAAGAGGAGGAGAAGGAGGAAAATGAGGAGGAGGAGGAGTGGATAAATTATTCAGGTTGAGCTTCCTTCACCTGGTGGAGATTGGAAATTATGAGAAATCCATGCTTTATTCATCTTAATAAGCGTCAGCCTGTCAGCGCTGTCAGTCGACAGGCGTGTACGCTTATCGGTGATGATGCCACCAGCTGCACTGAAAACCCGCTCGGACAAGACGCTAGCGGCAGGGCAGGCAAGAACCTCCAAGGCGTACAGCGCCAGTTCGTGCCACATGTCCAGCTTTGAAACCCAGTAGTTGTAGGGAGCTGTGTGATCATTTAGGACGATGGTATGGTCAGCTACGTACTCCCTCACCATCTTTTTGTAAAGATCAGCCCTACTCTGCCGAGACTGGGGACAGGTGACAGTGTCTTGCTGGGGTGACATAAAGCTGGCAAAAGCCTTGTAAAGCGTACCCTTGCCAGTGCTGGACAAGCTGCCTGCTCGCCTACTCTCCCTCGCTACTTGTCCCGCAGAACTACGCACTCTACCGCTAGCGCTGTCAGAAGGGAAATACTGTTTCAGCTTGTGAACCAGGGCCTGCTGGTATTCATGCATTCTCACACTCCTTTCCTCTCCAGGGATGAGAGTGGAAAGATTTTGCTTGTACCGTGGGTCCAGGAGAGTGAACACCCAGTAATCGGTGCTGGAATAAATTCTTTGAACGCGAGGGTCACGGGATAGGCAGCCTAGCATGAAATCTGCCATATGCGCCAGAGTACCAACGCGTAAGAATTCACTCCCCTCACTGGCCTGACTGTCCATTTCCTCCTCCTCCAACTCCTCCAACTCCTCTTCTTCTGCCCATATACGCTGAACAGTGAAGGACTCAACAATGGTCCCCTCTTGTGTCTCGCCAACATTCTCCTCCTCTTCCTCCTCATCCTCCTCCACCTCCACCTCCTCCGATATGCGCTGAGAAACAGACCTAAGGGTGCTTTGGCTATCAACAAGGGAATCTTCTTCCCCCGTCTCTTGTGACGAGCGCAAAGCTTCCGACTTCATGCTGATCAGAGAGTTTTTCAACAGGCCAAGCAGCGGGATGGTGAGGCTGATGATGGCGGCATCGCCACTGACCATCTGTGTTGACTCCTCAAAGTTACTCAGCACCTGACAGATATCAGACATCCACGTCCACTCCTCATTGTAGACTTGAGGAAGCTGACTGACCTGACTACCAGTTCTGGTGGAAGTTGACATCTGGCAGTCTACAATGGCTCGGCGCTGCTGGTAAACTCTGGATAACATGGTCAGTGTTGAATTCCACCTCGTGGGCACGTCGCACAACAGTCGATGAGCGGGCAGTTGGAGGCGGCGCTGCGCTGCCCTTAGAGTGGCAGCATCTGTGCTGGACTTCCTGAAATGCGCACAGATGCGGCGCACCTTAGTGAGCAAATCAGACAGATTGGGGTATGTCTTAAGGAAACGCTGAACTATCAGATTTAACACATGGGCCAGGCATGGCACATGTGTCAGTCTGCCGAGTTGCAGAGCCGCCACCAGGTTACGGCCGTTGTCACACACAACCATGCCTGGCTTCAGGTTCAGCGGTGCCAGCCACAGATCAGTCTGCGCCGTGATGCCCTGTAATAGCTCTTGGGCGGTGTGCCTTTTATCGCCTAGGCTCAGCAGTTTGAGCACCGCCTGCTGTCGCTTAGCGACGACACTGCTGCTGTGCCTAGAGCTACCGACTGATGGCCCCATGCCCACGGATGGTAATTCGGAGGAGGAGGAGGTGGAGGAGGGGTGGGAGGAGGAGGAGGCATAGTAGGCCTGAAACACCTGGACCGAGGTAGGCCCCGCAATCCTCGGCGTCGGCAGTATATGACCAGCCGCAGGGTCAGACTCGGTCCCAGCCTCCACCAAGTTAACCCAATGTGCCGTCAGCGATATATAGTGGCCCTGCCCGGCAGCACTCGTCCACGTGTCCGTGGTCAGGTGGACCTTGTCAGAAACGGCGTTGGTCAGGGCACGGATGATGTTGTCTGACACGTGCTGGTGCAGGGCTGGGACGGCACATCGGGAAAAGTAGTGGCGGCTGGGGACCGAATACCGAGGGGCGGCCGCCGCCATGAGGTTGCGAAAGGCCTCGGTCTCTACTAGCCTATAGGGCAGCATCTCCAGGCTAAGCAATCTGGAGATGTGGACATTAAGGGCTTGGGCGTGCGGGTGGGTTGCACTATATTTGCGTTTCCGCTCCAGCGTCTGGGGTATGGAGAGCTGAACGCTGGTGGATGCTGTGGAGGATCGTGGAGGCGACGATGGGGTTTTTGTGGCAGGGTCCTGGGCAGGGGGCTGACTATCAGCTGACACAGGGGAAGGAGCAGTGGTGTGCACGGCCGGAGGTGAACGGGCTTGTTGCCACTGAGTGGGGTGTTTAGCATTCATATGCCTGCGCATACTGGTGGTAGTTAAGCTAGTAGTGGTGGAACCCCTGCTGATCCTGGTTTGGCAAATGTTGCACACCACAGTCCGTCGGTCATCCGGTGTTTCCTTAAAGAACCTCCAGACTTCTGAAAATCTAGCCCTCGCCGCAAGAGCCCTCGCCACGGGAGCTTCACTAGTTGACACATTTGGCGCTGATGCACCAGCTCTGGCCCTGCCTCTCCGTCTGGCCCCACCACTGCCTCTTCCAACCTGTTCTGGTCGAGGACTCTCCTCTGTCTCAGAAGCACTGTGTTCACCCGGCCTATCAACCCAGCTTGGGTCTGTCACCTCATCATCCTCCGATCCCTCAGTCTGCTCCCCCCTCGGACTTCCTGCCCTGACAACAACTTCCCCACTGTCTGACAACCATGTCTCCTCATCGTCGGACACCTCTTTAGACACTTCTTCCACTACGTCAAGAAAGTCATCATCACCCACAGACTGCGACTGGTGGAAAACCTGGGCATCGGAAAATTGCTCAGCAGCAACCGGACAAGTGGTTTGTGAGTATGGGAAGGGTCCAGAAAACAGTTCCTCAGAGTATGCCGGTTCAAATGGCAAATTTTCCTGGGAGGGGGCAGACTGGGGGGGAGGAGGCTGAGGTGCAGGAGCTGGAGGAGTGCCGATTTCGGTGACATGGGTGGACTGCGTGGAAGACTGACTGGTGGACAAATTGCTCGAAGCATTGTCGGCAATCCACGACATCACCTGTTCGCACTGTTCTGGCCTCAACAGTGCTCTACCATGAGTCCCAGTAACTTCAGACATGAACCTAGGGAGTGTAGCTCTGCGGCGTTCCCCTGCTCCAACATAAGCGAGTGGTGTCTCACCCCGCCCAGGACCACGGCCTCTGACCCCTGCAGTAGTTGGACGCCCACGTCCCCGCCCTCGTCCTCTACCCCTAGCCCTCGGGTTAAACATTTTGAAAATGAGAGTTATAACTTTAATTTTTTTTAACTTTTTTTTGTGTTGTTTTGTGTTTTTTTGTGTTTTTTAGTTTTTAAAACCAAACGATGCTATCCTATTGCTATGGCTATTTTCTAGCCAAGTATGAAAGCACACTACTATGCCAGATGAGATGACGCTGAGTTATTAAACAAAATAAACGTAAAATAAAAAAGGAAATGGCAGACTGTGCCTAATTGAAATCCAACCCCTAATAAATTTTCCCACTTCGGTCTTTGCAATGGATATGTGCGTCACTAAGCGCAAAACACAGCGGTCGCAAGTCTCACTACAAATTGCTCACAATTTGCTAGTAGATGCACTGCAGCAAGTACAGCCACCAGCAGATCAACCAGAAATCAAATATATATAACGCTACTGTAGGCGTAAGTAAGCCGTTTGGATTCTCCTATGGCTATTTTCTAGCCAAGTATGAAAGCACACTACTATGCCAGATGAGATGACGCTGAGTTATTAAACAAAATAAACATAAAATAAAAAAGGAAATGGCAGACTGTGCCTAATTGAAATCCAACCCCTAATAAATGTTCCCACTTCGGTCTTTGCAATGGATATGTGCGTCACTAAGCGCAAAACACAGCGGTCGCAAGTCTCACTACAAATTGCTCACAATTTGCTAGTAGATGCACTGCAGCAAGTACAGCCACCAGCAGATCAACCAGAAATCAAATATATATAACGCTACTGTAGGCGTAAGTAAGCCGTTTGGATTCTCCTATGGCTATTTTCTAGCCAAGTATGAAAGCACACTACTATGCCAGATGAGATGACGCTGAGTTATTAAACAAAATAAACGTAAAATAAAAAAGGAAATGGCAGACTGTGCCTAATTGAAATCCAACCCCTAATAAATTTTCCCACTTCGGTCTTTGCAATGGATATGTGCGTCACTAAGCGCAAAACACAGCGGCCGCAAGTCTCACTACAAATTGCTCACAATTGGCTAGTAGATGCACTGCAGCAAGTACAGCCACCAGCAGATCAACCAGAAATCAAATATATATAACGCTACTGTAGGCGTAAGTAAGCCGTTTGGATTCTCCTATGGCTATTTTCTAGCCAAGTATGAAAGCACACTACTATGCCAGATGAGATGACGCTGAGTTATTAAACAAAATAAACGTAAAATAAAAAAGGAAATGGCAGACTGTGCCTAATTGAAATCCAACCCCTAATAAATTTTCCCACTTCGGTCTTTGCAATGGATATGTGCGTCACTAAGCGCAAAACACAGCGGCCGCAAGTCTCACTACAAATTGCTCACAATTGGCTAGTAGATGCACTGCAGCAAGTACAGCCACCAGCAGATCAACCAGAAATCAAATATATATAACGCTACTGTAGGCGTAAGTAAGCCGTTTGGATTCTCCTATGGCTATTTTCTAGCCAAGTATGAAAGCACACTACTATGCCAGATGAGATGACGCTGAGTTATTAAACAAAATAAACGTAAAATAAAAAAGGAAATGGCAGACTGTGCCTAATTGAAATCCAACCCCTAATAAATTTTCCCACTTCGGTCTTTGCAATGGATATGTGCGTCACTAAGCGCAAAACACAGCGGTCGCAAGTCTCACTACAAATTGCTCACAATTTGCTAGTAGATGCACTGCAGCAAGTACAGCCACCAGCAGATCAACCAGAAATCAAATATATATAACGCTACTGTAGGCGTAAGTAAGCCGTTTGGATTCTCCTATGGCTATTTTCTAGCCAAGTATGAAAGCACACTACTATGCCAGATGAGATGACGCTGAGTTATTAAACAAAATAAACATAAAATAAAAAAGGAAATGGCAGACTGTGCCTAATTGAAATCCAACCCCTAATAAATGTTCCCACTTCGGTCTTTGCAATGGATATGTGCGTCACTAAGCGCAAAACACAGCGGTCGCAAGTCTCACTACAAATTGCTCACAATTTGCTAGTAGATGCACTGCAGCAAGTACAGCCACCAGCAGATCAACCAGAATTCAAATATATATAACGCTACTGTAGGCGTAAGTAAGCCGTTTGGATTCTCCTATGGCTATTTTCTAGCCAAGTATGAAAGCACACTACTATGCCAGATGAGATGACGCTGAGTTATTAAACAAAATAAACGTAAAATAAAAAAGGAAATGGCAGACTGTGCCTAATTGAAATCCAACCCCTAATAAATTTTCCCACTTCGGTCTTTGCAATGGATATGTGCGTCACTAAGCGCAAAACACAGCGGCCGCAAGTCTCACTACAAATTGCTCACAATTGGCTAGTAGATGCACTGCAGCAAGTACAGCCACCAGCAGATCAACCAGAAATCAAATATATATAACGCTACTGTAGGCGTAAGTAAGCCGTTTGGATTCTCCTATGGCTATTTTCTAGCCAAGTATGAAAGCACACTACTATGCCAGATGAGATGACGCTGAGTTATTAAACAAAATAAACGTAAAATAAAAAAGGAAATGGCAGACTGTGCCTAATTGAAATCCAACCCCTAATAAATGTTCCCACTTCGGTCTTTGCAATGGATATGTGCGTCACTAAGCGCAAAACACAGCGGTCGCAAGTCTCACTACAAATTGCTCACAATTTGCTAGTAGATGCATTGCAGCAAGTACAGCCACCAGCAGATCAACCAGAAATCAAATATATATAACGCTACTGTAGGCGTAAGTAAGCCGTTTGGATTCTCCTATGGCTATTTTCTAGCCAAGTATGAAAGCACACTACTATGCAAGATGAGATGACACTGAGTTATTAAAAAAATAAACGTAAAATAAAAAGTAAATGGCAGACTGTGCCTAATTGAAATCAAACCCCTAATAAATTTTCCCACTTTGGTGTTTGAGGTGGATATGTGTGTCACTAAGAGCTAAACACAACGGTAGCAAGTCCCCCTGCAAATTCCTCACAATATGGTACTAGCTGCAAATAAAAAAAAAAAAGTATAACGTTATTGTAGCCCTAAGAAGGGCTGTTGGGTTCTTGGAGAATCACTCCTGCCTAACAGTAAGCTAATAGAACACCCTAACGCTTTCCCTGACCAGCAGCAGCTCTCTCCCTAGCGGCATCCAGACACAGAATGATCCGAGCAGCGCGGGCAGCGGCTAGTCTATCCCAGGGTCACCTGATCTGGCCAGCCAACCACTGCTATTGACGTGTAAGGGTACCACGTCATGCTGGGTGGAGTGCAGAGTCTCCTGGCTTGTGATTGGCTCTGTTTCTGGCCGCCAAAAAGCAAAACGGCGGGAGCTGCCATTTTTTCGAGCGGGCGAAGTATTCGTCCGAGCAACGAGCAGTTTCGAGTACCCTAATGCTCGACCGAGCATCAAGCTCGGACGAGCATGTTCGCTCATCTCTAGTAAATACATCATATAATCCAGAGGTTTTTTAAGAAAACTAGAAAATGCACTCTGCTGCATATACTTATACAATCTAGTACTATGATCTTTTTACATTAAATCTTTTAAATGCATTTCAAAACAGTGGAAAATAAATGTCAGTCATATTTGCTCACTGATGTTAGCTTAAGTTATTAAACAATTATACAAACCAAAAATAATATTATTCTGACTAACCTCTCTTAATATAAGTGCCTGAATTTCTGGGCCAGATGTCTGCTATTTGACCATTTAAATGTCTACTTAAAATGTTGATGAGGCCTAATATGTGAAATGACATTAAGGCTCAGGCAATGGTGTCTTCATTGCTTGTATTGGCAGCATTAGCAGTCATGGAATTTTTCTGAAGGACAGTAAATGACAGCTCGTCTTTTGCTTTTCTCAAATGCACATCTCCCTGTATTTACCCAGAGATATTTTTATTCATAGAAAGAAGAGCAAAAACAGAAGGAAATGAATAAGTTGGTAAACAACATACTAATCAGGTCTGTCAATCATATTCCACCATAAACTCAGTGTGCTTCTTCTCTTAATCACTAGCCTTATAGATGTGATGCTAATTCAGCCAAAACTGAATGAATATATTTATACATTCACCTTAACATAAATATCTGTTTCTAACATATGTATGTAAATGTAGCAATCAAACATATTGTAATTAAATAGTCTATTATGCAGTTGGCGGCAATTTTAACTGTTAAACCCTCCTGAAATAAAAAATTAAAAACTCAGTTGGAGAAAAATGCACATTACACAACAAATTGTGATCATTTCTCGGGTCACAAAACAATAAAGTAGAATATAATATTGATTAGTGACTGTTATCCTGAAACTATGCTTTTAGTCAACTGAATATATTTTCTTTTGTATGAATGGTGCGCCAACTATCCCTCTCCTATAAAGGATGGGAAGTTGTGGTCACTTATTCACTGTAACCATAGACACCATAGAGTTTAGAGCCACTTCTAAGCATTGTAGCAGATCCAAAGTAGGATGGAGTCACCACAACCCCATTATCTTAGTTTATATTAGAGAGAAGGTTCACATGTATAAAATATTGTAAATACAGGTAGTCCCTGTGTTACGTACAAGATAGGTTCTTTTGGTTTGTTCTTAAGTTGAATTTATTTGAAAGTCGGAACTGTAAAGTTTATAAATGTAGCTTCAGGCAATTTTTTTTTGTCCCAGTGCCAATTGGATTTTCAAAATTTTTTGCTGTAATGGGGACAAGGATTATCAATTAAATGTCATTACAGACACCTTACAGCTGACAGTTGCAGCCTGGGACTAAAATAAAGCATCCAGAGATCTTCACCATAGGTCACATTGGGCAGAAAGCTCTGTCTGTAACTAGGGGTCATCTTTAAGTCGGGGGCCGCCTGTATATCATAAATATATTAGATAGGATTGTCCTTTTAATTCTTACTTACACATTTTCTAACCTTACAGCACAAAAAAAGGATTTCTATTTGTAAAATCTTTACCACCAGATTGAAGATTCTGTATAATATGCTGTATGAAGGAAGTACACAAAGGAATTGAAAAGTGGATAATTAACTATTTGTAACTTACACCTTTTACGTATTTTTTTTTCTTTAGGACAATAGAATTGAAGAATAATATTGAATAAAGTTGCAAAATACAAAGCGATCGATGCTAAGAGCTTGGCATAATGTTTTTAAGTTTCACAAGGAATTCCTGGAGCACAAATAAAACAGAATTATTATTCTCAGAGGAAGCAAAAAACAGCAAATGTCTAGTTTTCCATAAGTTGGAGCTGTCATGAGATGGCGGATAAGAATTGCACAAGTACAAATATACTGTAGAAATGACCAAAGGGAAAAGAACTGATGTTTTAAAAATGTATGTTTCAAGCACGTTAGCATAACTAGTCACATAGCTAGTTTTCCTTTAAATTGGGCAAAAGTTCAACTTGCTGCCTTAGCCCTATATCTTGACCAAGTCCATGTGGCTTGGTGGTGAAATACCTCCTTCCTTCCAAGTCTTTGCACTTAGAACACAAAGGGCGACATGTATCTTTATTTCTGCTTGTTTTTCTTGTATTTTAGAGACTTTTCTTATTTTTTGTTGCGGCTTTTCACTGAGACTAGTTAAATACCTATGCAAGCTGTACAAATCCCGAAAACAGCGCACAGTCTGATGTAAGTGAGCAGCGCAACCCATAGTAAATAAGCCCCAATGTCTGTAAGGAAAAACATCAATTTAATGTTGCTGTCCATCAAACTGATAACAGTTATAAAGATGTTTCCAAACAATTTGATGTCCCTTATTCTACAAGAGAAAGACTATTCACAAGTAAAAAAACATCAAAAACAGTTGACTAGGAAACACAGCTAGTTCACCATAAGTACAGACCATGCAATAATCTCAATTTTCATATTTCATGACTAACTTTGTCTCTTGGCTGCCCCACTTTCTATACTGTTAAATTCCAACCATCATCTTGCCAGACTTTAACATAACTTTTAACACTCCCATTTCCCCTCCTGCCTCTCAGCTGTTATCACTAACTATCTTTCTTGGTCTTTCATAACTCTCTGATTCTCCCACTCATAATGAGGGAAACATTCATGACTTTTTTCAATATCTAATTTTTTACCTATTCTTACCATAACCACTGTCAGACTATAGCCTTCTTTTTTTAACTTTTAATATTACCTTCCCTTCATTCATCCACTCATCGTACACACCAGACTCATGTGCCAGAGATACTCAACAACTCACAAAAAACCTAGCAGTCATCCATCTCCTTCTTCCCCAGACCGAACCTGGCTACTAACTAGTATAATTATACTGTCTAAAGCTCCCTATATGAGATAACACCACTCTCTATCCAAAATTTTAAACACAGAAACAGACAACCTAGGCACACAGACAAAAACCCATTTCCTTTGGCAGTGCTGAATGTCTGTGGAGAAAATCACACACATCTGCAGACTTTCTACACTTTCTACAAATTTATGCTGAGAACCTATAACTCTACCTTTCACCTTGCAAAACAGGTCTATATCATTGATATAATTTCCACCCTCACCAACAATCCCAAAAGGTTCTTTGATGCTCTGCACTATTTACTAAAACCAAAGATGCACCCACCTGTCACAGCCATTGGGGCTAAAGATCTGGCCACCTACTTTAAAGATAAAATTGATTTCATTCACCAGGAAATAATTAGAGATGAGCGAGCACTAAAATGCTCGAGTGCTCGTTATTCGAGACAAACTTTTCCTGATGATCGAGTGCTCGTCTCGAATAACGAGCCCTATTGAAGACAATGGGAGACTCAAGCATTTTTCAAAGGGACCATGGTTCAGGAATAAAATGTGTTATTTAATTGAAAAAGAATGTCTTCTGATAAGTTAGCAGATGTATGCAAACATCTGCAATCTATTCTTCACTGTTCCGCGCGTATATTATCTCCCGACAAGTTATCAGATGTGAAGAACAGTGAAGAATAGAATAAAAACAGTGAACACAGGATCATTTAATTGAAAAACGCAGTAAAAAACACAGTGAAGAATAGATTGCAGATGTTCGGCACATCTGCTTACTTGTCGGGAGATACGTTGTCCCGGGATCCACTCTCCCCGATCTCTCTGCGCTGCTCCCCGATGCCTCTGTGCTGCTCCCCAATGCCTCTGCGCTGCTCCCCGATGCCTCTGCGCTGCTCCCCGATGCCTCTGCGCTGATCCCCGATGCCTCTGCACTACTCCCCATTGCCTCTGCGCTGCTCCCCGATGCCTCTGCACTGCTCCCCGTTGCCTCTGCGCTGCTCCCCGATGCTTCTGCGCTGCTCCCCATTGCCTCTGTGCTGCTCCCCATTGCCTCTGTGCTGCTCCCCATTGCCTCTGCGCTGCTCCCCGATGCCTCTGCGCTGCTCCCCGATGCCTCTGCGCTGCTCCCCGATGCCTCTGCGCTGCTCCCCGATGCCTCTGTGCTGCTCCCCGATGCCTCTGCGCTGCTCCCGATGCCTCTGTGCTGCTCCCCGATGTCTCTGCGCTGCTCCCCGATGTCTCTGCGCTGCTCCCCGATGTTTCTGTGCTGCTAACCGATGTCTCTGTCCTGTTCGCCGATGTCTCTGTCCTTCTCACTGTGTTCTTCAATGTGTTCTTCACACATTTATATTGTTCCTCACATAATATTTTGTTCGCACCGTTTTGTGCGTATCTTCCGACAAGTAAGCAGATGTGCCAAACATCTGTAATCTATTCTTCAATGTTTTTCACTGTGTTTTTCACTTAAATGATCCTGTGTTCACTGTATTCACTGTTTTTATTCTATTCTTCATTGTTCTTTACTGTGTTTTTTTAAGCCGATTCGAGTACCTTAATACTTGAACGAGCATCAAGCTCAGATGAGTATACTCGCTCATCTCTAGAAATAATCTCTTAATCCACTTACTCTATTAATTCCCTTCCCAACAATAATTCACCCTGATCACTCTCTTCTTTTGAACCAGTCACAAAAGGAAGAATTGTCCAGGCTCCTTTCCTCTGCTCACCCCACTACCTCCACCAGTGACACAATCCCTTGAGATCTAGTACAGTTTCTCCCCAAGCAGTCACTTCTCACCTTACTAAATTCTTCCAACCTCTCAATCTCTTCTGGTGTCATTCCCTCTTCTTTTAAGCATGCTGTTGTTACCCCACCATCCCTAGACCCATCTGTGCTACTAACTTCTCTCCATTTCAAAAACACCTGGTCTATTTTCTGCTATCTTTCAGCTAACTCCCTCCTCGATTCCCCACAATCTGGTTATTGTACTATGCGCTCCATTGAAACTACTCTTTCAAAAGTCTCCAATGATCTTACTGCTAAATATAAAGGTGACTGTTCTCTCCTCATTCTTTCTTGTTCTCTTGGCAGCATTTTTTACTGTGGACCACCAGTTCATTCTCAGGACACTTCGCTATATTGGCCTGAATGACACTGTGCCCTCTTGGTTTTCTTCCTATCTTTCTGACCGCACTTTCAGTGTCTCCTTTTCTGGATCTCTTCTCTCTCTCTTCTCATGGTTCAGTCCTAGGCCCACTTCTCTTTCCCTCTATACTGTCCTCATCGGGTTAACCTCAGAAGATTTGTTTTTCTGGTTTTCATCTTTACTGTATGCTGATGATACCCAACTATATACTTCTGCACATAACATCACCCCTGTCTTCACTCAGAACGCTAGTGATTGTCTCTTTGCTGTTTCTAACATCATGTCCTCTCTCTTCTAAAAAAATGTATCTTTCTAAGACTGAACTTCGTGTGTTTCTACCATCTACTAACCTAAGTATCCTGTGGGATCACTATAACCACCAGGCAGCAGAATATGCACCACATATTCAATCTCTTGCTAGCTCTTGCCGCATCCATCTCAAAAACATTTTAAGATGTCCATTTCTTACTATTAAAACCTCAAAAATGCTAATTTTTGCCTTGATTCACTCTAGGCTAGTGTAACAGCAGCCAGGTTCATCTTTCAGACAAAACACTACGCGAATGTCTCCAGTTTGTGCCAATCACTACTTTGGTTGCCCGTCCCCTTCCATATACAGTTAAAAAACTATCACCTTCATCCACAAAGCTCTGAATAATGCTGCACCTCCCTATCTCTCCTCTCTCATCTCATTCTATCACCTAACATGTGCTCTTCCAACTGCCATTGATCTTAAAATAAACTCTACTATGATTTGAACCTGTCACACATGTCTCTAGGACTTCTCCTGAACTGCACCAATTCTTTGGAATGCCCTTCTCTGGACTATCAGACTAAAACTCAAAGTTTCAAACATGCTCTTAAAAACCATCTCTTTAGGTAATCGTATCACACTCGGTAACTGCATAAAATTTAACTTTCATTTTACTAACCCATTCTATGTCCTTCTCCTGTCTGTTATCCAGCAAACACCAGAAAGATACAAAGCGACAGGCTTCTCTGCAGACCTGTTGACCTTGGCCTTTGTATATAAGCAGCATTTTTGTTATTAATAATAATAATAATAATAATAATAATAATGTCTCTTATGTCTTTTTGTCACCTCCTCATCCTCATAGACTGCAAGCTCTTGTAAACAGGGTCCCCTGTATTGTTCCAAATGAATGCATGTTCTCTGTTATGTAGTGTTTTATCTGTATATGTCCCCTATGATTTGTAAAGCACTATGGAATGATGGTGCTATATAAATAAAGATATTTATTATTATTATTATTATTATTATTATTATTATTATTATTATAGTATGGTAGAATATGGTAGAATGGATCAGAATTCCTAGGGTTAAAATATTATATTATAAAAACTAAAAATTCGATCATATAAATTATATAAATAAAGTAAAAATCATAAACATATTAAAAATCACTGCATCTGAAAATGTCTAATTTATCATAGTATAATAACGGTTTTTCACTGTGTTTAACCCCGTAACGGAAAATAGCACCCAAAGTGGAAAAAGTAGAAATTTCTGTAAATGTATGAAAACATTATAAAGCCTATACAAATTTGTTATCCCCGTGATTGCATCGACCCAAAGAATAAAGTAGACATGTCATTTGGGAAACACAGTGAAAGCCGTAAAATCCAAGCCCACAAGAAAACGTCTCAAATGTGTTTTTTCACCATTTTCACGGCATTTGGAATATTTTCCCCACTTCCCAGTACATGGCATGGAATATTAAATACCATCACTATGAAATGCAATGTTTTACACAAAAAACAAGCCGTCACAGAGCTCTTTATGTGTAATATTAAAAAGTTATAGATTTTTGATGGTGGGGAGTGAAAAATGGAAATGAAAAAAACAAAAAAGGGCCAGGGGTTAAAGGAACACTGATTTCAGGACTGATGACAGTCAACAAATCAGAACGTTATCTTGGTGTTAAAGGAATACCCCTTTAAATGTATCCTCTTTCCCCTTTTAATAGTGTCACAATAAATGGTTTATTAGGATATACTATTTAAATGCAAAAGCATAGGTGCTAGTACATTTGAAATATTACAAAATTGAGTGTTGCTGTTTTCACACCATATTTTTTCACAATTAATGTACAACGCAAAATATACTACTAAGAGTACTATTAATTTTAGTTATGTTTCGGCCTGTGCAGAGTAAAAAATACCTTCACTGACATTTTTAAGTTAATCAGGCAGTTGTTTGGCTGGCACAATATTAATATATTTGGCTTACTGAAGCCTAGCTTCTAATAAGCATTTTCAAAGCTGACATTATCTGCCATAAATCTAAAATACTCCCTGTATTATAGACATATAAATAGATCATATTTCTGCTCAATGCTTGTACACCCAATTCTGGGGGGACGATCAAACTAAATATACTCGTTGATTTCATGAACTTTCCAACTTGCTCAGTTACTTAATGGGTTTTGAAAACTTATGTTTTATGGCTACTGTATGTATAATAAAAAAAGAAATTTAAGTTCTCGAGCGTAGAAAACTCAACTCAGTGCATATAAATATTTCTGGCCACAAATCTTTTATGCATTTTTCACCATGTTTCAGCACTTTGGGAACTGTTGGCTGAATAATAAATAAAAAAAGAGAAATAATTTGATACTGTATGTTGAATATAGTGGTTGCAGTGGGAAACATTTTACTCAGTAAATAATAGTGTAGTTTGTATGTGCTTTGAACAAACTGAAAAAAAATATTTATCTTATCTTTTTGTTTGGGGTAGATTAATTTTAGAATATCTTATGGTTTAGTAATCAGATACCACAGTAAGCACTGCAAAAATGAAGTATCACCCAAAGCTTAATCCAAAGAATGAATGAATAGTTATTGCATATCAACTACCAATAACACAATGGGAGACATATATCAGTCCTATTGCTTCATTTTTCTTTTTTTGTGCAATGTTTTGTGGAACTTTTAGCAGTTTGAGACTTTTTAGGTGCAGAATCAAGCAGCATAACAAAGCTAGCTGCCTCAAAGATTTAATTCAGTGTGCCGTATTTATCTTTGTAGCCCAGATGTTTGTGCAACTTGTGCAACTTTTGGGCTTGGAATTGTCCCAGTATGTTCCAAAACAGAGCATGCAAGACCCAGACTTACTTTTGGTAAATGAATACCAATGAAGATACCCTCTACAATCCTGTATAGTCCATATACCTATCAAGAATGAAATACCAAAAAAACGTATATGGGATCAATTTAACTCAACATAAGCAACTAGTCCATATCTTAATATTATAAATTCATCATTTTATTATTGTACGACAAAATAGACAATCCAAAAGCATATTAAAAACATAATAAAACCACAAAAACAACAAGACATGAGGTGGTGGTCATAGTCAACAACAATGCATTCCACAGTGGGATATTGCACCTAGGCCCATGAAAGTGATCCCATAGCAAAGTAATACCAGGTATCAGCAATGCCCAAAACAGGGCATAGTATAGCCTACAAGTGCCTACCAATTGGATATAAAATTACCGGGCCACCACCACAGCACCCCGACGCACGTTTCGCCGTCGCTTCCTCAAGGGGGTGTGCTGTGGTCCGGCCCGTGTGAGGTATATATGGCAATAACGGAAACACCCATAATTAGAATAGTCCTATGGTAGTAAAGCTTACCTGTGATGGTGGAATGACCAGGTGTGTGTAACGGCGCAAATCAACGGCGCGAACACGCACATCCGGCGACGGGAACTGCAGTTCCGGAAGACGGGGGCGCGCGTCACCGCGCGTCATCATGAACCGGAAGTACAGACCCGCCGCCAGGATGCGCATGCGCACCGGAGAGGCGCGCACCACCCGGCCATCTTGAATATTGGCAAGTATAAATCTTGCCCTATCATGAGTAAAATATATATACAAGCAGTGCAAAAGAATGGCAATTAATATGGTTATATTGATACATGGTTCGCCTTGGCTGTTATATAAATAAACACTTATTGTCATCGACTAAAATATATACAACATGTACAATAGATATCATATAAATTAAAAATTAAAAATTCATAAAGATTGGGCTAATATAATTGACACCATTCATACATAAAGTGACATGTGCTGTTCAAGTAAATATTGTGATTGCTGTATTAATGTTGTTTTAAGGTGATATAGGCGTAATATACCTAAAACTAATTAGTAAGTAATACCAAAGTGTACACATTCAGTGAAAGTGCAATACCTGTTATTTTAACATGTCTCCCAATGAGACCCTACCAATAAATAAGTATTAAGAATAATGAAGTGACCTGAGATTATTTAAACAGCTCAAAATGAGTGAAAGTGCTTTGTGCTTATTTGATGTAATGTACTATGAAGATATCGTTCGAAACTAATAAAGGAGAGTAAGTGATGCATAGGAAGTATGCCTCGTAAGAAAGTGCATTGTGCAAAAAATGATAAACAATTAAATAAGTGAAAAAGAAAAAATGTTATTTGCATTGTGAGACACTATAGACAAAAATAATATATAAAACAAAAATAAATCCAAAACAGTGGAATGAAGTGTATATACTCATAGTGAAAGGTGAAATCGTACATCACCCAAAAAAATTGTGTAAAGGATTGTCAAGGTATGTATGAATAATTGGTTGATTCAAATAGTTGTTGCATGTCACGCTCAATGCTTATAATGGGAGAACAACATTCAAATTATGCGTATATGTGTAGTGGCAGACACCCCCAAGAGAGAAGCAATGCGTTAAACGTTTAGTCCTTCAAGCCAAGAAAAGTTGTAGCAGAACCATGCTCTTAGGATGTTCACAACGATGTCGCCATACCACCCACTGCACCGCAAGCCTGAAACCAAAACACAAATGCCGCTACCATTAGACGACACCTAAAAATCAGCACTGGGTCCCATATTAGTAGGGAATAGTGCATATACCTCACCTCGGACCGGAAATTAATGTTAAAATCAAGCTCAAAAAACACTTTAAAATTACACAAGACTCCAGGCTAAATTCACACAAAGGGGGAAAAGGATAATTTCTCATTTAGACCTGATGGATGTGTGGTGGCCAGTTTAACTATCCATTTTAACTCGATTCTTTCGAGTTTTCTGAAGGTATCACCTCCACGGGCTCCAAGAATGATTTTGTCAATACCGTACCCTCTTAGATCTTGCCATCTACTATTATGGTGTTCAAAGAAATGCTTTGGTACGGGCTTTAATTTGGCTATCTTCTCAAAATCGTTGGGTAGAAGCTTACCGGCCGTTCGAATGTCTCTGATGTGCTCTTGAAAGCGGATTCTTAATTCCCGTGTGGTCATCCCCACATATTTGAGTCCACATGGGCACAGGATGATGTATACTACTCCCGTAGTGCTACAATTTATAAAATGAACAATGTTAAATACACGGCCATCTTCAGAATCAGAGAACGTTTTTGTTCTTTCAATATGAGGGCACACTGAGCAGTGTCCACAGGGGACTGATCCCCAATCAGGGCCCTTTGACCCAAAAATATACTTATTAGGTTTTGGAGGTGTGTAATGGCTCCTTACCAAAGTATTTCCAATTGTGTCGGCTCGTCTCGAGATTATTTGGGGTTTGTCCGCCAGATGCCTTTTCACCTCTGGATCTGAAAGAAGAATCGGCCAGTATCGTTCAAAGATGTCATTCATCTGCTTCCATTGCGCATTATAAGGAGTAATAATTCGTACCTTGTTTTCCTGTGTATTTTTACGTCGTTGAACGAATAAGGATTTCCGGTCAGTTGATTTGGCTCTCATATAACCCTTGTGTATGTCGGAATCCCGATACCCCCTCTGTTTAAAGCGGGATCCCAAGGTCCGTGATTCCTCTTCAAACGTGTCTATCGTGTCACAAATTCGCCGTGCCCTCAAAAATTGCCCTGTTGGGATAGAACGAATTGTATGAGGAGGATGAAAAGACTTCGCATGCAGTAAGGCGTTTACCGAGGTCTCTTTACGGTACACAGTTGTATTCAGACGCCCATCATATCGGACATCAATCTGGATGTCCAAAAACTCCATGTGCTTTTGACTGATGTTATTCGTCAGTTTGATGTTAAGGTCATTATAATTGAGGTCTATCAAAAACTGATCTAGACCAGCCCTTGATCCTTGCCAAATGAACAGGACATCATCGATATATCTCATCCATGATATCACATGGCCTGATGCCCTGTCCATGGCCTCCTGTACCTCGTTCCTTTCCCAAAGGCCGAGGAAAAGGTTTGCGTACGAGGGGGCACACGTGGCCCCCATCGCCGTTCCCCTTGTCTGCACATAGAATCTCTCCTTAAAGAGAAAATAGTTGTGGTCAAGGATGAACCTCATTAACGTCAACAGGAGTGTTCGTAAGTCCTCATCCAAATCTCGGACCCCCAGAAAGAATTCCACTGCTGCAATGCCCAAGTCATGGTTGATACACGTGTACAATCCCTCCACATCACAGGATACCAGAAACATATCTGGTTCTAGTATCACGTCTTCAAGACGTTTTAAGACGTCCGTGGAGTCACGGACATATGATGGCAATTCTTCAACGCAAGGGCGCAAGTAGAAATCAACAAAACGGCATGTAGGCTCACATAAGCTACCACAGCCGGACACAATGGGACGACCTGGTGGTACCTTGGCGTTCTTGTGCACTTTGGGTAAAAAGTACAAGGTAGGTATAATAGGTGAATGTACCTCCAAACCTCTCCGTATTCTGATTGGAATAATTTGTCTTGCTAGGGCATCATTTAATATATGGATCAATTCTCCACTGAATGCTTCCGTGGGGTTGCTAGACAGTTGTTTATAGCAATCCTGTTGTTTAAGTTGTCTAAACGCCTCTGCCTCATACATTTCAATTGGCCATACCACCACGTTGCCCCCTTTATCAGCGGGTTTAAATACCACCTCTTTCATGTTTATCATTTTTTGCACAATGCACTTTCTTACGAGGCATACTTCCTATGCATCACTTACTCTCCTTTATTAGTTTCGAACGATATCTTCATAGTACATTACACATTGATCCATATATTAAATGATGCCCTAGCAAGACAAATTATTCCAATCAGAATACGGAGAGGTTAGGAGAGGTTTGGAGGTACATTCACCTATTATACCTACCTTGTACTTTTTACCCAAAGTGCACAAGAACGCCAAGGTACCACCAGGTCGTCCCATTGTGTCCGGCTGTGGTAGCTTATGTGAGCCTACATGCCGTTTTGTTGATTTCTACTTGCGCCCTTGCGTTGAAGAATTGCCATCATATGTCCGTGACTCCACGGACGTCTTAAAACGTCTTGAAGACGTGATACTAGAACCAGATATGTTTCTGGTATCCTGTGATGTGGAGGGATTGTACACGTGTATCAACCATGACTTGGGCATTGCAGCAGTGGAATTCTTTCTGGGGGTCCGAGATTTGGATGAGGACTTACGAACACTCCTGTTGACGTTAATGAGGTTCATCCTTGACCACAACTATTTTCTCTTTAAGGAGAGATTCTATGTGCAGACAAGGGGAACGGCGATGGGGGCCACGTGTGCCCCCTCGTACGCAAACCTTTTCCTCGGCCTTTGGGAAAGGAACGAGGTACAGGAGGCCATGGACAGGGCATCAGGCCATGTGATATCATGGATGAGATATATCGATGATGTCCTGTTCATTTGGCAAGGATCAAGGGCTGGTCTAGATCAGTTTTTGATAGACCTCAATTATAATGACCTTAACATCAAACTGACGAATAACATCAGTCAAAAGCACATGGAGTTTTTGGACATCCAGATTGATGTCCGATATGATGGGCGTCTGAATACAACTGTGTACCGTAAAGAGACCTCGGTAAACGCCTTACTGCATGCGAAGTCTTTTCATCCTCCTCATACAATTCGTTCTATCCCAACAGGGCAATTTTTGAGGGCACGGCGAATTTGTGACACGATAGACACGTTTGAAGAGGAATCACGGACCTTGGGATCCCGCTTTAAACAGAGGGGGTATCGGGATTCCGACATACACAAGGGTTATATGAGAGCCAAATCAACTGACCGGAAATCCTTATTCGTTCAACGACGTAAAAATACACAGGAAAACAAGGTACGAATTATTACTCCTTATAATGCGCAATGGAAGCAGATGAATGACATCTTTGAACGATACTGGCCGATTCTTCTTTCAGATCCAGAGGTGAAAAGGCATCTGGCGGACAAACCCCAAATAATCTCGAGACGAGCCGACACAATTGGAAATACTTTGGTAAGGAGCCATTACACACCTCCAAAACCTAATAAGTATATTTTTGGGTCAAAGGGCCCTGATTGGGGATCAGTCCCCTGTGGACACTGCTCAGTGTGCCCTCATATTGAAAGAACAAAAACGTTCTCTGATTCTGAAGATGGCCGTGTATTTAACATTGTTCATTTTATAAATTGTAGCACTACGGGAGTAGTATACATCATCCTGTGCCCATGTGGACTCAAATATGTGGGGATGACCACACGGGAATTAAGAATCCGCTTTCAAGAGCACATCAGAGACATTCGAACGGCCGGTAAGCTTCTACCCAACGATTTTGAGAAGATAGCCAAATTAAAGCCCGTACCAAAGCATTTCTTTGAACACCATAATAGTAGATGGCAAGATCTAAGAGGGTACGGTATTGACAAAATCATTCTTGGAGCCCGTGGAGGTGATACCTTCAGAAAACTCGAAAGAATCGAGTTAAAATGGATAGTTAAACTGGCCACCACACATCCATCAGGTCTAAATGAGAAATTATCCTTTTCCCCCTTTGTGTGAATTTAGCCTGGAGTCTTGTGTAATTTTAAAGTGTTTTTTGAGCTAGATTTTAACATTAATTTCCGGTCCGAGGTGAGGTATAAGCACTATTCCCTACTAATATGGGACCCAGTGCTGATTTTTAGGTGTCGTCTAATGGTAGCGGCATTTGTGTTTTGGTTTCAGGCTTGCGGTGCAGTGGGTGGTATGGCGACATCGTTGTGAACATCCTAAGAGCATGGTTCTGCTACAACTTTTCTTGGCTTGAAGGACTAAACGTTTAACGCATTGCTTCTCTCTTGGGGGTGTCTGCCACTACACATATACGCATAATTTGAATGTTGTTCTCCCATTATAAGCATTGAGCGTGACATGCAACAACTATTTGAATCAACCAATTATTCAT
This sequence comes from Engystomops pustulosus, assembly GCF_040894005.1. Lineage (NCBI taxonomy): Eukaryota > Metazoa > Chordata > Amphibia > Anura > Leptodactylidae > Engystomops > Engystomops pustulosus. The sequence goes on along the minus strand of NC_092417.1, from coordinate 107,152,855 downwards.
ACATACCTTGACAATCCTTTACACAATTTTTTTGGGTGATGTACGATTTCACCTTTCACTATGAGTATATACACTTCATTCCACTGTTTTGGATTTATTTTTGTTTTATATATTATTTTTGTCTATAGTGTCTCACAATGCAAATAACATTTTTTCTTTTTCACTTATTTAATTGTTTATCATTTTTTGCACAATGCACTTTCTTACGAGGCATACTTCCTATGCATCACTTACTCTCCTTTATTAGTTTCGAACAATATCTTCATAGTACATTACATCAAATAAGCACAAAGCACTTTCACTCATTTTGAGCTGTTTAAATAATCTCAGGTCACTTCATTATTCTTAATACTTATTTATTGGTAGGGTCTCATTGGGAGACATGTTAAAATAACAGGTATTGCACTTTCACTGAATGTGTACACTTTGGTATTACTTACTAATTAGTTTTAGGTATATTACGCCTATATCACCTTAAAACAACATTAATACAGCAATCACAATATTTACTTGAACAGCACATGTCACTTTATGTATGAATGGTGTCAATTATATTAGCCCAATCTTTATGAATTTTTAATTTTTAATTTATATGATATCTATTGTACATGTTGTATATATTTTAGTCGATGTCGAAGTGTTTATTTATATAACAGCCAAGGCGAACCATGTATCAATATAACCATATTAATTGCCATTCTTTTGCACTGCTTGTATATATATTTTACTCATGATAGGGCAAGATTTATACTTGCCAATATTCAAGATGGCCGGGTGGTGCGCGCCTCTCCGGTGCGCATGCGCATCCTGGCGGCGGGTCTGTACTTCCGGTTCATGATGACGCGCGGTGACGCGCGCCCCCGTCTTCCGGAACTGCAGTTCCCGTCGCCGGATGTGCGTGTTCGCGCCGTTGATTTGCGCCGTTACACACACCTGGTCATTCCACCATCACAGGTAAGCTTTACTACCATAGGACTATTCTAATTATGGGTGTTTCCGTTATTGCCATATATACCTCACACGGGCCGGACCACAGCACACCCCCTTGAGGAAGCGACGGCGAAACGTGCGTCGGGGTGCTGTGGTGGTGGCCCGGTAATTTTATATCCAATTGGTAGGCACTTGTAGGCTATACTATGCCCTGTTTTGGGCATTGCTGATACCTGGTATTACTTTGCTATGGGATCACTTTCATGGGCCTAGGTGCAATATCCCACTGTGGAATGCATTGTTGTTGACTATGACCACCACCTCATGTCTTGTTGTTTTTGTGGTTTTATTATGTTTTTAATATGCTTTTGGATTGTCTATTTTGTCGTACAATAATAAAATGATGAATTTATAATATTAAGATATGGACTAGTTGCTTATGTTGAGTTAAATTGATCCCATATACGTTTTTTTGGTATTTCATTTTTACTTTTGGTAAATTACTATTTGGGACTAAAAAGTCGCACACCATAAAAAGTTGCAAAAGGGAGACTAAACAGGCAACTCATGACACGTATCACAAAGGGAAGAAGTTTAAGATACATTGCAATTAATAAGTCGGCCAACTGCAGGAAATGAAAAACTATGATACATGTGCCCCAATGAGTAAAATGTTGACTTGCACAATGATATATTTTAAATAATGAATAGATATTTGTCTACCCAAAGGGGCCATTCCCATGATGGTTATCCCTGCACACTAAGGGGGCAATACCGGTTATAGTTACCCTTCCACACCAGGGACCATATCTGTGATGGTTACCCCTCCACACCAGGAGGCCATACCTTTGATGGATGCCCCCTGTGCCAGGTGTGCATACCCATGATGGTTAGCCCTCCACACCAAATGACCATAGCCATGACAGTATCCATATGTGTGATGGTTGCCACACCAGGGTGTCATACTTGAGATGGTTACTCCTCCCCACCATGACAGAAATGACCTCAGTGTTTTTTTGGGCACAACTTGAGTACGCGAGAAAAACATATATAAAAGAACATCCTCTAGTTAAATGCCATTATTGTAGGGTCAGAAGTTGTGTAGGAGCAATAAAATAAAATACGAGATCACAGTAATTTTGTATACTGCGACTCATAGCTCCCCATCTGCCCCACCATTTAGAGAGATGAACATATGCCCGTATAACCAAGAAGGTCAACAGACATTAATCATGATACTGTATGCCTGTACATTTTATCTATACATTTGGTTCGTTTGTCTCTTGGGTTGCCCACTGCTCATTGAAATCGCCTGTTCACTATTTTTCTTTATAATAATTTTTTTCTTTATAATATTTTCACTATTCAGGTGTTTATCTTTCATATCTAATTATGCTAGGCCATACATACGATACAGGCATAAGTTTTTTCTATTCCTGTTAAGCGTTCATGCCTTTATCGATTTACTAACCCGGCCCAGTCCGATAGACGCAGCATAATTATGGCGATCTCATTAGCGCAAGGGCATTCCCATGAACATTACTTTCAAGTTTTTATGTTGTTGTGTTGCTGAGTAACGTGGCGTCACACTGGGGGCGTTCACCTCCTTTCGACTCCCGGAGGTGCTGGGTCACATGACCGGCACGTCACCGGAAGTCGACTGTAAGAGGGACGGCTCCGGAGACGCGACTTTGTAGGCTTGAGAAAGCGCCATACAGGCGCGAAACGGCCCGTCGTCTGCCGCGGTCTGCACCATGTCCAACGTCTGAACTCTGTGTCTTTGAATAAATCTTTTGCACGAGTCCGGTGAGTGCCGCTTCTTACCATCTCTACCATAGTGTTATTGCCCGTGTATTCTACTTATCAGCTGAGCACCACCTGAGTGCAGCCTTGATCCTTGACTGGAGATAGACGCTAAGGAGAGAATTGTCCTCAAGGGGTGGTGCAGGGTACCTGCTTTATTGTATATATACTCCTCCCCACCATGGTTCCATAGCCCCTCCACAACAGGAGATCATACCTGAGATGGTTAACCCTCCACACCAGGGTCCATACCCATGATGGTTAACCCTCCACACCAGGGTCCATACCTGTGATGGTTACCCCCCCAAACCTGGGGGCCATACCTGTGATAGTTACCCCCATACCATGGGGCCATACCTGTGATGGTTACCCCTCCAAACCAGGGGGTTCCCTCCACACCTATGCATTAGATGTGACATATGACTGCACCTTGTCATGCTAATTAACCAATCCAAAATGAAGGCTTCATGAGAAACTATGAATAAAAACATTGCCCTTATCCCTAAATGGTTCTTTTCCATGGCTGCAATGTTACAAAAATCTCTTTGTAAACTTATATGCAACTAACCTAATGTGAGTCATTCACACTAATTGAGTCATGCATATTAAAATTTACTTGCATTGCCCTGTGTCCTTGTTGTCCCTGATTGAACAGTTATGAAATTCTATTATATGAAGAGCTCAGTTACATCATTGGGCACTTACAGTCATGTGACCAGGATGACATCATCAAAGGTCCTGTTACATCTACAATATCTAACCCATGTATGTATCTGATCACAAGAAATAACAGCAGAGATTGGGGAGAAGTACAAATCCATTAAGGCTTCTGAAATGTCATGTGATATGCATGGGGTACAGTTTGCTAATGTTAGGAGGCTAAAGAACTTATTATGAAATTACTTACCCTGGTCACATGACATGCAGAGAAGAGGCATGGGACTTGGGAAGGTGTAGATTGGAAGAGCCAGCTGAGCAGGATATGGCTTCTCTGATGTCAGGGAATATAATATAAAGTTGACTTATGTGGATGTAAGGGAAACAATGTTTTGCTAAAAGAAGGGTGTCAGCTAGGTAATAGGGCTCTATGAGAACCTGTCACTAGCTGTGTGAAACTTTGGTGACAGATTCTCTTTAAAGCAGATCCACCCATATTAAATCAATACCACTACATAAAAATGCCAGTGTTATAGGTCCCCCCATACCAAAGTGTTGTCACCCTTTGCTCATGGCTCCAGCGGTGTCTATACAAACCTTTTTGAGAGGATCACCCAACATTTCATTGAAAAATGGCCTTTTAGAGGGTCAGCTCTTTTAAGGACGATAGATGACATATTTTGCATGTGGCCTTTGTGTTTGTCTCAGGTAGGTGTTCTTGAGGTTTCAAAGCAATTACAGATTTATGTAACAGGTTCATAATATAGTCCTCAATTAAATAAATCTTGTGAATATCTCAATTAAAAACTACTTTTCTGTTGATTTAGTAAAAGTAATTATGTTTCTTTTTTAATTGAGTTACCTCTGTGGCATTTTAGTAGTCTTTGAGACGTGGGCATTTGGGTCTCCTTCAGGATTAAATTCAGAAATACTTACCAAATATAACTGGCAGATTAGAAGCAATATGCTTGATATTTTCTCTGTACTCCTTCTTCTGCTTCATCTCTGGTACAGCTGCTAAAAGGGTTTTGACATAGCATAAACTAACAAGATTCAGTTGCTTTGAGCTATGATTGACAGTGTGTCACAAAAGTCTACAAAACAGTCCAAGGAGAATTATTCACTCTGGTGTATAGAGTTGACTTCTGAGCAAAAGAAACCTTCAGACCGAGAGAATTGATCTCTTTGCCAGCTGCCCAACCTCTATGCCCGTAAGAGGACCAATATTGTTTGATACAGCTTGAATTATTAATTCCTGTCCATGATCCATCATTCTGTGCTATTGCGAAGGTCATAGCTGAGATGTATTTTTACGTTAACAAATATAGAAAATATTAATGCCTGACAAAAGCTTCCTGACATGGGCTGCAGGGGAATGTGGTACATTTTGTAACATTTTACTTGTTAGCAAATTTTACAGTCCGAAATCTAAATAATGACACTGTGTAGAATACATAATGAATTCCTATTTACTTTAAATTGTTCAATGTTTCCTATAGAACATTTCCAAGCAACTATTACATAGTTATATACGACAGACAATAATGCTTTACCAAGGATTTCACTTTCATACTACGCAGAAGACTTAAGATGCATCTACTGTACCTAACAGAGGGAAACCACATTGGTGGCTTGAGCCATTCTCTTTTTGCAAAATGACCTTAATAATATGAAAATAATGGATGACAGGCATGGTTGATTTCTAGAAGTCCAGCAAAAAAATCCCTTAATTAGCTCTGGCAACTTGAGAGCATTGCAAGAATTAATTAAGGAATACAGAACAAACTGGACAATTAGACTTTTGGAACATGTGTGTCTATATAAAATAAAATAGTAGTGTTTATATACCACTAAACAGTTGCCCAAGGTGCTCAGTCGCTGTTACTCATATAAAGAAAATAATACATTACATATATGTAATATATAATATATTTTAGCAGACGGTGTGTGAGTTTTCTGGACATTTTCCCGTTATTCCAAGGAGGTTGTAATGGTGACAGACGAGGAAAAAGAAAAGGAACTGGATCCAGTTCACACAAGGCTAGCAGGATAGATTCTTACACCAATGGTCTGCTACTGCACTGTCCACCCAGAGAGCAGTTTTGGAGCAAGAGGTTGAGGAGAAGGAGCTAATGAGCATCAGTGGATCATGGATGGGGAGATGCAGAGGAGACACCTCCAACCAAGGACAGTTTGTCTTTGCCTCTAGACAGCCTGGCCCAAATGAGGAGCTATATGCTCCAGTGACGGGGCCTTTAAATGCAAGTTGAATTGGATACTCAACAGCGCCGAATACTGGGTGGCCACCCGGCTTGATCCACACTACAAGGATAGCGCACCATCCTTCATTCCAAAACTAGAGACTAAAATGAGGAAGTATCCTTCGGTGCATGCACTAATGGCTGTTTTTTTCAAATTATTTTCTCTTTGCTTATTCATATTGTATGTCAAAGTTTGACCTGAAGTTAAGGTCCTGAACCAAATTTATACACAAAATTTGAATGAACCTGTCATACCTGTATTTTGACCAACCTGATCATCTCTACCTCTCAGGACTCTCTGTATTAGGCCTTATGCACATGGCCATGCACATTTTGCAAAACTCTGAATGTGACCATTATAATTCAATGGACTGTTTGTATGCATGAAGCATTAATATGAAGTTCCAAAGTATAGCTAAGTATAGCTTAGGCATTCCAAAATGAAGTAAAAAAATGTGTTGGTTTATTCAAAATAGACCAAATTCAAAATAGAAGATAACATGTGTTCAGCAGTAAGGATTCGCACATCCAGACATACTGGAGATGGCAATGACCAGAGCAAATAGTTACTTACCACATAGTGTAAATGCTTGTCTTTATTTATCTGTCACTTCTATTAAAAAAATACGCTAATGGAGTTGTTGCTGTGCTTTTTTTAAATATGCAATGTCTTTGAGAGCTTTCAACTCATTACATCTCTAAAATCATCCCACTAAGTGGAAGTACACCTTATAATCAAGTCTAAGATAGTACTGCATTAAGATTCAACACCGTGTCTTATCACAGCTGAACTGTTTAAATGACCTAGTTGTACAGTATCTTTTCTGCGAGGTGCTGAAGGGAGGTTATAAATGCAGAATAGTGGTGGGTAATAAAAGCATAATGGTATTTACCACCTACAGTACCAACAGTGCTGCTTCGGATACTTTACTTTAACTCCTCCAATCCAATGACATGCTGAGAAGGACAAACTATACCTTAGAAGGGCTAATGTACCTGCTGTTAAGATATATGCTAGGGCTGCTCATCTCCTATAGTGCAAAGTATTTGCATTATGAGACTTGCTCCTCCAGGAATGGTTGTCTGATTGCACCTACTTTAAATACATATGGGCCTTTTTTAATGTATTTCAGATTGATATGTTTTTTTCGTATACTCCATTTTTTCCCAGTTGGAGAAAGAAATTTTTCGGCATCACATCCTGACTCCTGGGAACCCTCTGTTCCTTATTCTTCATAATGTTTGATGTGCTTTTTACATAGGACTCAGGAGAGGCAGAGCAGGCACATCAGGTACAGTGTATGAAGAACAAATGAAAATGAGAGTACTCAGCATGCGCTACAGTGTTAAAGCTCCTCCAATTATGAATAGCATCATTTTATTTAACTTAATTAAGACTGGACATAATGTTCTCTTCTCTTACTCTCCTCACCCATGGTACAAATGTGTTTAGAGCCCTGTGCTAGAAATTACATTAGATCAACCCAGTGTGTTATACACTTTAAAATCAATTGCTAAATGCAAGCAAATTACTTACATTTTGATGTGTTACTGATCCGTGCCCTCGCATACAGTTGTTGAGACTATTTCTTTTAAGAACCATTCAATTAGTTTGCCTCCGGTCATTAAGTTACTAGTTGCTAACTGCTTGCAGGGACTAATTCCTCAAGGATTATTGCTTAAATAACATCTAAATTGCCAGTATAAAGTAATGGTTTTAGAGGTTCCCATCCTTTTACTTCGACATTCTTGGCCTTATACTGATTAGATCTATTATTATAGTCAAACATTCTCCAGCTCTCCTTTTGCATATGCAAAATGTACATTCGAAACTTGTACTTCACAATGCATACAGTAATTGTACATTAATAGACTGTTAAAGCATCCAAGTGTCATAGGAAGGGGCATGAAGAACACAAAAACCAGGTCCTTGCTATCTTTCATGGTCATTGATCTTTGTCATGGTGGCTATTATATCTGTCCAGTTCAGGCTTTAGCGCTAGCACATTCCCCCCCTTGGTAGTCTGGTTTGTCGGGATGTCAAGGGACAGGTCTAATCATTCTCTGGACTGGGAGTCTGATATCTCATAAGAGGGTTTTCTGTTCACTTCTCAGTCTTCTTTGGAGCTTGGCAGTGTTTAATGAAATGCCCTTGCTAGTCTTTGTCTCTGTGTTTTCACTTTAGTGCAGAAGGTAAGATCAACTAGTTGCCACCTACCATCTAAGGTAGAAGAGGCAAGTAAGTAGGAAAAGCTTTATGGCTCACTGTCCATGTCTGTCCTTTAATTTTCTATTTTTTTTCTCCATTTCCAAACAGCAGCATTATAGAGGTCTTCTTTTTTCATGCCACTACAACCAGGATATCCTAATCAAATTATTAAAATCCTTCAAATTATTAAAAAGTCTTTGGTCATATTTTTGTACACCATTACCAGCTGTGAAATGGTGAAATATAGTTGTATAAGTGATTTGGGGACATTAGAGAGAAAACTTGGTTACCTGTCTTTTCTTTTAATAGATGTGAGTGTGACTGTGTTTCAGTTAGAAAGTACTTGAGTGTCAAGTTGTTAAAACAGTTTTCTGTCACTGAGGTCCTTTTGACCAGTCATTGCATATTGTGAGATCTGCTTGCTTTTAGAGCCAGGATTGCAAATAGTACAGCAGGCAGGTAGATATTTTCAGTTTATAATAATAGGCAAATAAATATGAGAAAAAAATCAGCCAAACTGAAAAACTTTATACAGGGCAGACCTCTTCATGTTAAACGGTAAGAAGTGATTAATCTGACATTGACTTATTCCCCATTGACAACACAACAGAACCAAGTAAGCCTTTGGGGTCATTGGGAATAAATCAGCTGAATAAGCATGTATGGTTACCATTAGGGAAAATCCATATTGGACAAAATTACCGTTTTAGCATAGTTTATGGGATTTAAAAAATCTCATCCTCATGTTGCATAAAATATCTGTAGCTCAAAGTGAATGGCATTAGAGATATGAAATATGTAGTATGTTCATTTTTGCTGCAGATTTTATACCTTTTCATTCGCCAGGAAGGCAGTTTAGTTAACCTCTTATGACGCATAGCATACTGAAACTGTGCAGCATTGTTAATGAGGTATGAAAAGAGCCCACAGTTCAGTCCTCTCCATACTTTGGAAGTTTTTGCTGCAATATGCAGATATTTGCCGAGTACACACGTCATTGCATTGACCGAAGCCCATAAAATTATGGTGCATCTACATTTTTGTTGCCAATTGTATTGCATTAGGAACGTTCCTGCTACATAACAGGAAATAAAAGTACACTGTTTCCAGAAGATAATGAGACCACATACATCTCTGTCAAAGGAAATATAAACGAAAGTTATGAATTTTTTTTAAAGGTAAAGAGTAAAAAATAGTAGCACAAAAATTAAAAAGGACCAGGGGCGTTGCTAGGGTGGTAAAAGATCCGGGGCACGGGCCCCAATGCATGTGTATTGCACAGTAATGCCCCCTTCTGTACATAACCCCCTCACATGTGGTTGTGCCAATAACAAGGTTACTTCTGGTATATACAGCTACAGAGAACAAAGGAGAAATCCCCATCACCACATCTTATGTTCCTCATTGTCCCTCCATCTTTGTTACCTGGCAGTGTTATCCTGGTGCTGCCCCTAACAATCCCCCCAAATACTGTCTTGCATTTAAACAACACCAGGTGCGAGTTACCCATCACATGTGTATTACTGGAAAATATATGTGATCAAACCAAGGCCCGTCCTAGTGACATGTGTGAACACGCTCCAAGAAATGTCCCCCACACAGCCCCCCCATAAGTAATGTGCCTCACACAGCCCCCCCATAAGTAATGTGCCTCACACAGCCCCCCCATAAGTAATGTGCCTCACACAGCCCCCCAGTAAGTAATGTGCCTCACACAGCCCCCCAGTAAGTAATGTGCCTCAAACAGCCCCCCAGTAAGTAATGTGCCTCACACAGCCCCCCAGTAAGTAATGTGCCTCACACAGCCCCCCAGTAAGTAATGTGCCTCACACAGCCCCCCAGTAAGTAATGTGCCTCACACAGTCCCCCAGTAAGTAATGTGCCTCACACAGCCCCCCAGTAAGTAATGTGCCTCACACAGCCCCCAAGTAAGTAATGTGCCTCACACAGTCCCCCCAGTAAGTAATGTGCCTCACACAGCCCCCCAGTAAGTAATGTGCCTCACACAGCCCCCCAGTAAGTAATGTGCCTCACACAGCCCCCCAGTAAGTAATGTGCCTCACACAGCCCCCCAGTAAGTAATGTGCCTCACACAGACCCCCAGTAAGTAATGTGCCTCACACACAGCCCCCAGTAAGTAATGTGCCTCACACAGAGCCCCCCAGTAAGTAATGTGCCCCACACAGTCCCCCAGTAAGTAATGTGCCTCACACAGACCCCCAGTAAGTAATGTGCCTCACACACAGCCCCCAGTAAGTAATGTGCCCCACACAGTCCCCCAGTAAGTAATGTGCCTCACACAGCTCCCCAGTAAGTAATGTGCCTCACACAGCCCCCCAGTAAGTAATGTGCCTCACACAGACCCCCAATAAGTAATGTGCCTCACACAGACCCCCAGTAAGTAATGTGCCCACACAGACCCCCAGTAAGTAATGTGCCTCACACAGCCCCCCAGTAAGTAATGTGCCTCACACAGCCCCCCAGTAAGTAATGTGCCTCACACACAGCCCCCCAGTAAATAATGTGCCTCACACAGCCCCCCAGGAAATAATGTGCCTCACACAGCCCCCCAGGAAATAATGTGCCTCACACAGCCCCCCAGGAAATAATGTGCCTCACACAGCCCCCCAGGAAATAATGTGCCCCACACAGCCCCCCAGCAAATAATGTCCCCCACAATGTTCTCCCCCTTCCCTAGTCCCTATCATGTTTCTCACCTCACAGATGCAGCTCTCTCTCTCTTTCTGTGCGCTGCTTTCCCCTGCAGGTCATGTGATCATGACATCATCACAGGTCCTTGAGCCTCTGGATCTCCCGGAGGCTAGGTCCTTGCAGGGGAAAGCAGCGCCTGCACTCGTTCTCATCCCGATCTGATGACACAGATCGTGATGAGAACGAGAGGGAAGGAATCTCCCGGGCAGTGGGGCAGATGATCTGCTGACCCGAGGAGATTCGGGGCACTGGCCAAAAGATTCGGGGCACGAGCCCCGGATCTTTTGACCTAGCGACGCCCCTGAAAAGGACTGTGTTTTAATAGGGTTAAAGCCATAAATACTCCACTGGGAATTCTCAAGGAAATATTAATATCAGTTACCTGAGTGTGATACCAAACACTATATTCAGTGCTAGCTTTAATCAGTGCATGACTTATTACAAGCCTACTAACATGTTGTGAGAAAATAGCAAAGCCAGTATGTCTTTTTCAAAAGAATTGGAGTAGCAAATATAGACAGAGCTGTTTTGATGATTTTGCATCTCATCAGCACAGTGTAGGGATCTGGTTTGGCTTGTTGAGAGGCCATGAAGTCTGTCAGGGAAAAGTTCCTTTGTACAAATAAATTTTCCATGGTAGAATAAGGAAAAAAATCCTCAGTGTTATATTGAAAAGCAGCTTTTGAAAAAGACATACTGGTTTAGCTATTATTCTATATGATATGTCTAGTCTTCTAGCAAAGTCACACATTGATCTATTGGCAACTCTCCAAGTCTCCTATGATCTCCTCACTGCTAAATGCAAAGATAACTATTCTCTCCTCATTCTTCTGGATCTCTCAGCAGTGTTTAATACTGTGCACCACCAGCTAGTCCTGAGGGTGCTTCACTCCATTGGCCTTAAGAACATATAGTATTGAAAAATAGAGTTCAAAGGTGTTGTCGATAAGTTATATTGCTATATTTCTCTGTTCTGTTCTTCCTGTTGTCTTTCACTGAAGTTTAAATCGTTCTTAAAGTTTTACCATCCTTTTTACTTTTAATTGTCTTTCCATTTGATCCTCAACCATTACCATTGGATGTGGATGGCCATTATTTTAGATCAGCCACAGTTCCATATCTTACTTCATTGTCATGAGATGGGCTCAAAACAGTACTACTTACAAGTATTCTGCTTCACAGCTTCAACAACCTTCTCACCATAAATAGATTCATCTTCTCAACATTGGCAGAGTTGTGAGGTGGCAGGAGATCTATAAGTTATGGTTGTACCCCATGGTAATCAACTTCTGGGATCAGGTGTTTGATCTAATTTGTAGAATAGTTGGGATGCAGGTCATGCCTAATCCCACCTTGGGACTCCTACATATTTGCTTATTGGACTGTGAAATAGCCAATTACCTATATTTTAATTGCTGCAAGACAATGCATTGCTAAATTCTGGAAAGAAAACAAAACAGATCGTTTTGATTCTGCCCTGTCTTTGGAAATAAAGGCAATCTCCCGCCTAACCACCCTACAAGTAAAGCCAAGATTGTGTTGAGTAATTCAAAGGCTCCCCAGACATACATTTCTTGTTTCCAAAGCAATCTGTCTGCCACTGACCCAACCATAGTACAAATTAAACATTGTGTAGGGAAGTTTATATTTTCCAGCTATAAGACAAAGAGTGTGCACAATCATTTTTATCATAGACACAAACACAGATATAGACACAAAACTAAGATGGCGCCAAGCTAGGTGGCTGCCTGTACTCCTTTAGGTTTTTTCTCCCTTTTCCCTTTTCTTTCCCTGGGTTACCTTCCTTGGCCGTGAGCTATCATCACATACTCAGCACGCCCCTGCCATAGGATTCGTGCCAGCACCGAATGCCATCTGTTCAAAGCAAATCCAATGCCAAGATGAACCGATATACATCCAGGTATACCAAATCACTGTCACTAAGAGCTATGAGCCCCCCTAAGCTTAACCCAATACCCCCCTAGTTTTTTGTCTTACTATTTGTTTTACCCTATTCCCTCATTCCCCTGACAGGCTATAATCTGTTTTAACTGTGTTTGTTAATAGTATTGTAAGTGATTGTTTTTCAAAGTGTATTGTACATAATAGATAATCGTACATGCGTACATGTCCCCCCCCCCCAACCCATATGTAGCCTGTAAAGTAATTTACGTAATGTGTATGTAAACTTTATTAGGCATATATGTATGTATGTAGGTAAAACATGTAACCAGCCATGTAACCAGTAATGTTTAGCATGTCAGCAGCAATCACTCTGTATCTTTATTGAATGCATACAATGTGCCTCTTATGTGCCTCGTGAAATAGGTAACTGTATTGCATAAACATATCCCTAACTGAATGTAAATTTTTGATTGGCACCATGCACAAAAGAATTTCTCCCCACGGGGATCAATAAAGTTGTAACGTATTGGCCATATTTACCAGGGCCTATAGTTATATCCAGGTATATTTAGTATATATCCAGGGACTATAGTTATGATGCCTCGACTTATAACATTTACTGTTATAAGTAATAAAATGAGATAAGACTAAGCATACAAAAATTTAAAAAAAACTACAATGTAGCATACCAAGAGAATGCCATGTTCTTCCGAAGGTAACACCAAAACGTAAGTTGAAGCTGGGTCTGTATAAAGAGCATAGTATTATGCAGCTTCTTCTTATCATTGGACATTTGTGCTTCACTCTTGGTATGGTCTATTGTGTAGTTTCCATTTTTGTATGCTTAGTCTAATCTCATTTCATTACCAATTTGTATTTTTAAATATATGTGTTAGTCCAGGCATTTTTTTGCATTTTTTTGCACTGATTTGTACATATTTCTTCTATCCATTACAATTTTGGCCAATTTATTCTGATAACTTACATGTATGATTTAAAGAGGACCTTTCACCACCTTACACATATAGGGATTATCATACAATTCTGTATGTTACACAGATTCAGGGATTATGCTAATCTTATTTCATACTGTCCAATCAGCAGCAGGCAATGTCAGAGAAGCTATTATGAATATTGAGCTGTGAATTTTTTCTATGTTCATCTAAAGGCTGTGTTCACACGCATTCCACTAATATTCTGTTGACACTGTGTTTACATAATCACGTTTCGAAATTGCGTATACATCGCAAATGAATTGTGAAAGCAAATGAGATGTTACCACAAATGCACAATGTAAATACAAACATAAAATGTAATGTAAAAGTATCTTACTTACATTACATTTATGCAAACATTACATTAACATGGTGTTTGCACTAACATCGCAATTGTTGCATTTGCGTTTAACATGGCGTTTGCATAGTGTTTTGCCATTTAAACTTAATTATGTGGTGTTTGCTTTGCGTTTGCGTGACATTGACGCTAACATGGGATTTGTGTTGCATTTAGGCTTACATAGCATTAGCACTGTGTTTACTCTTATGCAGCATTTGTGCTACGTTAACCTGGCATTTGCATCACGTTTACACTGCGTTTGTGTCATGTGTATACTTATGCAAAGTTTGTGTCATGTTTACGCTTCCTTTTAGGTGGAGTTCAAACTACCATGTCCTGCAGTACGGTGGCCACACATCGGCGCCAGAGAAGGAGGAGGGACGCTCACCCCCGCCCCTCTCCATAGGAAAACATGGGGCACAGTGATGTATTCTGGGGAAAGATAGGACATGCGCCCATAGCGCCGTGGAGTTGTTACACCAGTAACACTGGTGAGCTAGACCTGTAACCTTAAGGGCAGTACTACATAGAAGTGAGTTATAGTAACCTAATGTGAATTGAACCCAATACACAAACATGGATCCCCCCACAATATAAAATACAGCTATAGTCTCGTAATCCCATATTCGGTGACTGTACACACTGCCAGTTTCGGATATCTATTTTGAGATGATGTGCACTGCCTAATAATCCTCATCACCCTGATATGGTGAAAGCTGCTGCCCCCTGCACTCTGTAAAACTTTAACACACAATATTGGATGAAGCTAGATCCATCTTTTAGTTACTTTTTAGTGATCAATGGGTTCATGTGTCCCAATTGGAAAAATTTTCTTTGGTTTATAATTGACTTAAACCCAGTCACAATGTGGTCTACATAAAACAACTTTTCTGGTTATTTTGTATATAATGTTTACGCTTACACAGTGTTTGCAGCACGTTTACATGTACACTGCGTTTTCTGCATGTTTACGCTTCTGCAGCATTTGTGTTTACGGTTTCACTCATGTGGCGTTTGCGTAACGCTTACATGGGTTTGTGTCACGCTTACGCTTTTGCAGCATCTGCATTATGCTTACAGTGTTTGCTTTTAAATAACACCTGTATACTACAAAAGTTTTTGACAAAGTTTAGTTTTTATCTTTAAACAAATGAGCCTTTTTCTATCACCAGGGTGCACCTTGGACTATTGTTGTGCAGGCATTTTTTTTATTTTCACAACTTTTATGGGGTGTCACTCAGTGAGCAAAGAGGTGCTGCAGGTTTGTGCTGGGCAGCAAAGAAAGAAGACAAGTATTTTCATCAGGAATGTCCAACATACAACTTGGCCATTAGTTCCCAACCATTCTAGCATAATGCTTTTCTCTTCACCAAATATATGTTACTAAACAAGGCATAGCAAAACTGAAATGGAGTATGATAATTTGATAAGACAAATTTATTAATCAACCCTGTCACATGACCCTCAATATTAAGGCACAGCAGACATGAACTGGCATACATTTACTCAAAATTTTTTCCAGTTTCTGCCATAATTTATCTGGCATGCTCCTTCTGCTTAAGTCTCAGACAGCTTTAGAAAAAGTTAGGTGAGAGATGGAACATAACCAAAAGTTCCACATTTGGTGGCAAATTTTACTTATTTTTTGATAAATTCTCCATGCTTCCTGAAATTCATAAAACAATTTGCTAATATCTAGATCCTCAGTTCTAGTGTGCATGTACTTGCTTTGTGCCTCGGAGCCATTTACACAAATGAAACATGCTCTTTAAGACATTTAAAAGTTTGCCTTGAACAGATTTCTAGGAATAAAAAAAGAAAGAAGACAGAAATCTTGTGAAAGTCTCAGTGGTACCAGCAGCTTGATGTCTTTTACTGACAGGTACAAGCAACTTTGAGATTATTAATGTTATTGTCTTCACATGTCTTTACAATTTTTGGCAGCTGATATGAATTTTGTACCTTGAAGCTTTGTCCTGTCAGTTCATCTCATATCTGATACAGATACCTATAGTATCCTTTGGGGTCCAGCGGTTGGAACATCAGCTGTGTTCTCCCTGGCAGAACCTTTGTGACAGATATCTGGACCATTTCCAGTAGCACACAAGCTGCCCTGCTTCCAAATTAAAACAAAACCATTTTATAAAGTGACGGCTCCTGTAAATGTATTTTATTAAATTATATCAGAGATTAATCTCAGGATTTTATTTTTTTAAATGGGAATAAATACTTATCTTTGAGACAACTTGTTAATATCAAGTTTAATGCTATCCTTTATTTCTAATAGAAGAATGTGAAATATGGCATTGAGTCAGATATTTATAACAATCAGAGCAGCACAGGTGATGCCTGCACTGTTCATGTTGGCACCAATGAGTTTTTCATTTACTAAAATGATGTTGCATAAGCAATGATTTGACATAAGGAGGGTAAATGAAATGCTTAAAGTGTAAAAAAGGAATAACAGAGTCTTCAGATCGCTCCTGGCCAGGAGATAAACATTACTTGTAGCGCATGCAGAAATGTTAATTTGTAACTTGGATTTCATTATAATTTTTACTTGTCATATTTGTGATTCTGCCTTTCAAAAATTCCTGGCTGTAGATATGATAAAGCAAGCTTGAGATGAGGAAAGATGGTCCGTTACCAGACAGAGGTACCATTCACTGGTGCCAACATCAAAATAATTTACTGTACCTGAGGCATTTTAGGTGTCTCAAAACAAGGTTCAGTTACCATTATGTTGGTCACAGAAATGGGACTAGCACAGTAGAGAGGTAGAGGATCCAAGAATATAAAGAAACTATTGCTATTGAGGGAGGAGTATTAGATCTTTACCATGGACATCCATTTCTCTTAAGGAATAGACTATAGGGATGATCTATTAATTGTTTACTCAATAATCACCATACCATTTCCATATGTACCTGTTCATTCATTCATTCATTCATTGATTTTCCTTCCTCCATTAGCACTCCATTCATTTACTGTGCTTTCCTTGGGCTGTTTATTTGCAGAGTGTGTTTTTTTGTTGTGCCCATGTGACTTTTTTCTGTATACCTATATACATCCCTGTCCTATCCTGTCCTTGCTTGTTTAGCATTATAGTAGGTGTTTTATCTGCATTATGTGACCATTCTCTTATTTCTTTTAGCAACTTGTGTTATCTGCAAAATACAGAGCGCTGGCGTACAATAAATAACACCCAGTGCTACTAAGTTTAAACTGTTTTCAAGGAAAACAAATAATATTTTGGAGGGCGGTGCAATGCATTTCTGAAGCCTTTACAAGGAAGGATATTGTGACTTTGTGGGGGACATCTTATAGAAAAGCATCCAGCACACACGGGGATCGATTCTCACAACGCTTTATTCTTTAAAAGCATAGCGTAGTAACAGTAGCAACAAAATTCTGACAGTGGTGCAGGCTTGAAGAACCAGGTGTGGGCACAGGTCCACCGACCTACGCATTTTGCTATAGTAGCTTAATACATGTGGGGGACATGTATTATCGTATCTGCACCTAAAAAATGCCCAGATCTTTCGTTTTTTTGGGGTGCAGAATTGTTAAAGATCATTTATAATGAGAAGACACTAGAAAAAACAGATGTTTCCGACTATCCCAACTCCTACATCTTTTTTTTTGTTCAAGTGGGCGTGGCCTAACTTTTCCACATTATCAATCACAATTTATGTGTATTTTGTCGGCATTTTTAGGCGCAATTTTTGGCACACAATAGATCAGGAAAAAAATGGTCAGAGAGCAAAATTAAATGGTCAGAGAGCTTTTGGCGCACATCTCATTGATATCGGCATTTTTATGGCGCACGATTGATTATTACCGTCTACCCATTATTTACTTACAGCCATGTGCAACTTTAAAACATCGGGCTGTGCTTTCCGGAGACTGATGCCGACAATCGTGCTTGCACCAGAATTAGTAAATCTTTTGTATAATAACAGAACCGTTGGTCAGTGAATACATGGAGCTCTAACATTAAGCAGAGTGTAATACAGTTTCACATTATAAGTATGTGTATCTCTAAAATGTTGCCATGTTTCAGAGAAAACATAATTTTTAAAACAGCCAGGCACTTGTGGTAGAGTCTGGGAGGTGGCATCCCGTTATGTCTGCCTTCCATAGTTTGACTGTTATGCCTCTCAAGATACTCACATAGGGAAGTATCTGCATGGTAACATGTATGAGTTTTGTATCTTGTGTCCACTGGTTACTTACTTTATATCTGGTTCTTTCTGTGCCTCAACCATTGGTCCACAAATAATTGGGAGTAGCACAGCCTAAGGTCTATCTATATGGATGACAAGAGCTGAGCAAATTTCACTTTCATTTCCAGCCAATTTAAACCCTTTATCTAACCGTCTCATACCCTGCAACACATACTAATTTTTCTCCTGTACCACACGTCCCCCTGTTTCTTGGAGTAAGCACCTCATATCACTTTTATCCAACCTGCACCATATGTCTCCCCAACTGTCCATTCACCGATCCCATTTTTTAAATACCTATATGATCTATATTAAAACTATATTAAAGCTTACAGTCTGGTTATACTCCCCAAACTATGACTTTAATCTGCTTCTGGTTAAGTAGTCAGTCTATAAAAAATAATTGAATTCAACTATGATCTACTTCTTAAACAAGAACTTCCTGTAAATGCAAAGTTACTAACAAACACAAGAAACACGTCTACTGCCTGTAACCCTGTCCTTAAAGGAATTCCTCTGACGAGAATCTTGTAAAGCTGACGAGCCATGTTGCACAACATGTT
The DNA here is from genome assembly GCF_040894005.1 of Engystomops pustulosus. Lineage (NCBI taxonomy): Eukaryota > Metazoa > Chordata > Amphibia > Anura > Leptodactylidae > Engystomops > Engystomops pustulosus. The sequence goes on along the minus strand of NC_092417.1, from coordinate 107,134,254 downwards.
TTATATTCATCTGTTGGCACAATCCCTTATTTAGACAAGAAATCACGGCATGCAATGACTTTTCCTGTCAGTGGGATCCCCTTATCGAATAAGTCAAGAAGAGCTTTTAAAAACACATGTGCAGCCCTCTCCCTGAGAATGTCTACAAGGTTTGTGGTGATTTTCTACTAAGAATGATAGGTTACAGCTCCGTGCCAGCAGTAATCAGGTCCCTCAAGATTTTATGTTGGAGCAGAACAAGACTGCAGGGATTAATCACAATCTACTCCAGTTCTTGCACTGAAACTCCTTTATAGCATGGTACAAGTCTGGAGAATATGGTACTACTGGCATCGCTATTATTATTTGTAAATTATCACTTCTTTATTATTATTTTTATATCAAGATAGTGTAAACTTTTACAACCATATGGTTTGGAAGCTTGAAAATAGTCTTGATGAAAGAAAATCTTGTGAATACAGCTCCTATGCAAACATATGCATCTCTGTGGAAATACATCTAGGGGGATATATATCATACTCCTTCGTCAGGCTGAGGCTGTCTGGTTTCTGGAGTTTTGTTACAATGAGCCAGTGCCTCATTGTAATGAATACTGTGTAAAAAGCCATACTGCAATACAGTAGTAATGCAGTATATGGTTAATGTACCCTAGAGGGTCTAAAAAATAGTAAAAAAAAAAAAAAGTTTCAAAACAAAATAAAAAAAATTCCCCCCCTTTTCCCTAGAACTGATATAAAATGTAATAAACAGTAAAAATAAAATACATTAGGCATCGCCGTGTCCCATAATGCCCGATCTTTCAAAATATAAAAAGGTTATTGCTTTAAGGTAGGTTACATATCTCTATATAAAACAATACAAAAGTGTGTGTAAATAATAAACATTTAAGAGCATATAAACCCCTTAGTGACCACCCATTCAGATTTCTACGCCGGTCACTAAGGGGCCTCAGACTAGGCCGGCGGGTTTCTCTCGCGGCCTAACCTAAGGTCTGCATGGGCCCGTAGTGCAGCAAAGAGCAATGCCCTAGCTGTCTTATGATGGTTAAAACATTGACCTACATACCTTCAGAGGGTGGTGGCTCCATTTCTGGCACACCACAATGCTATTGGGGGGATGCCGTCTGCCATCGGCATCTGCCTGCTGCCTGTTAGCCTATGCAGATGCATAGGCTGACACTTCTAATGAGAGATGAGCGAGCACTAAAATGCCCGGGTGCTCGTTATTCGAGACAAACTTTTCCAGATGCTCGAGTGCTCGTCTCGAATAACGAGCCCCATTGAAGTCAATGGGAGACACGAGCATTGTTTTGCTAAAACAGAACAGTAAAAGAACAGTGCATAATTGAATATTCCAGATGTTTCCTGATGTTTTGCTTGTTAGAACACATTGAAATAACACTATTCTTCACTTTGCAAGTGTGCCCGCGTGTCTCCCGCTAAGTTCGGAGATGTTCGGAATATCTGGAATGTGAAGAATATTATTCTTCCAATGTGTTCCGCACTTAAATGGTCCTGTATTCACTGTTTTTAATGTTTTAATTCTATTCTTCACTTTGCAGATGTGCGCGCGTATCTCTGAACCTATCGGAAGACACGCGCGTACATCTCTACTTCTAAGGCACTGCAAAAGATGGTTATTACAGTGCATTACTGAACTAGTGATCATATAATCATTAGTTCATATAATAGTATTGTAAAAATAAAATAATAATAATAAAAAAATTAAAATTACAAATAAAATTAATTAAAAGCCCCTAAACACACATAAAACAATAAATAATAAAAAAGGGGAAAAAGTAAAAAAAAAAACACAACATTTTAGAAATCATCGCATCCCAAAATAACCAATCTATAAAAATTTAGAAACCGTTATTCCCGGCAGTGAACCCAGTAATGGAAAAATGCGCTCAAATGTCCGAATCACCACTTTTCATAAAAATTGTAATAAAATCTGATCTAAAAGGTCGTACATTCCCCAACACAGTAGCAATGAAAACGTCAGCTTGTCACGGAAAAAAATGACACTTTAACCTACTTCATGCTCCTAAGTATGAAAAAGTTATTGGAGACAGAATATGGTAAAAATAATCATTTTCTTTGGGGGGGGGGGGGACAGAGCAAAAGGTTTTAATTTTTGGTAAAATCTTTTAATACCTAATAAAACCTTTATAAATTTGGTATCGCTGGGCATGTAATGAACCAAAGAATATATTAGAGATTTGGAATGTACAGAAAAGAACCCACGAGAAAATGGCGCAAATGCAGGTTTTTGTCAATATTACCTCATTTTGAATTTATATTTCCACTTTCAAGTACACAGGATGGAATATAAAATACTGCCACTAGTAATTACAATTTGCTACAGAAAACAAGCCCTAACACAGCTCTGTACATAGAAAAATAAAAAGACTAAGATTTTTGAAAGTGGGGAGCAATAAACAAAATAAAATTGAAAAAGCCCATCAGTGGCTGGGGGTTAATAATGCCCCCTATACCACATGATAAAAAGTTTACAAATTCTGGGATAAAGGTTTGTGGTACCTGAGGCCACGTTCACATTTGGTATTTTGGTTTCATTTAGAAACACAATTAAAAGGCTCCACTTGTGACAACATAATTTGGTAAGAATGGGGGTCATTTACAAAGGGCACGATTCACGTTTTCCCAACGTGTTACCCGAATATTTCCGATTTGCTGCGATTTTCCCTAAATTGCCCCAGGATTTTGGCGCACGCGATCGGATTGTGGCGGATCGGCGCCGGCATGCACACAACGGAAAAAACCCTACAGATTCGGGAAAACTTCAGTGCATTCTGATGGTCTTCAAAGCAGCAGCGACACCTGGTGGACGTCGGAGGAACTGCTTTAGTGAATCCCGGACCTGAATCCACCGCAGAGAACGCGCCGCTGGATCGCGAATGGACCGGGTAACTAAATCTGCCCCATTGTGTTTCCAACACCTTAACTGAATGCAAAGTAACTGCAATCTTACCTCATCATGCGATTGCAGGTGGAGCCTTTGGATTGTGTTTCAAAACATGGCACCTGAAAACTATTCTGCCCTACAAAAGCTCAATGTCACTTCTTCCCTTCCGCACTGACAGCAGGTTACGTCACGTGTGGGATGTCCTCTTACTAGGAAAAAATGACACAATACATTCCTAGATGCATTTTCTACTTTCATTCAGTTAATTTGGGTAAATTTTGCAGCTAAATAAATGTAATAATGATAAATATTAGTGAATTCCAAATCAAACCTTCATTTTGTTTGTATTTCGGTAAAATACATAAAGGGTTAACAAGCTTACTACGTGCTGTTTTGAATAGTTTGAGGGGTTGAAGTTAATAGAACGGACTGATACGTGTTTGGTTTCTATTAAAAGAACTTCCAAAACCCCTATAGCAGTGGTGGCGAACCTATGGCACGGGTGCCAGAGGTGGCACTCTGAGCCCTTTCTGTGGGCACCCAGCACAGAATTTACCAGATAGGACTCCAGGCTTCCTCCTGCAGTCCAAGACAGCCGAGGACGGGCCACACTCAATGCTATTTTAAAGGGACATCTACTTGGCTGCCAGGACTACAGGAGAAGCGAGAAGGTGTGGACAGAGATGGATCATTGGAGCTCCTGCTTTGGGTCCCCTGATTCTTCCTCTTCAGGGGACCCTGGAGGGAAGCCACAATCCAAATGTCTCCTGCTTTCTATTGTATTGGTGTCCACAAGACGCCAATATGATTGAAACTTGTGATACAGCAGAGATCAATAGGTTACAATTGTCATGTTGGCACTTTGCGACATAAAAGTGGGTTTTGGTTGTTGTTTGGGCACTCTGTATCTAAAAGGTTCGCCATCACTGCCCTATAGGAATGAAATGGTCCCTAAAATAATTGATTCTAAAATTATCATGAAAATTTGAGAGAATGCTGTTCATTTTGTGATCTTTCATAATAAAACAAAAGGACACTTCTAAAATTTCGACAACTCAAAGTTGAGATATGGTAAATGTTTGTCAGTAACTAATTTGGGTAGTTAGCAGAACATAGTAAGCAGTAAAAACAGAACATTTTGAAGTTTGAAAATAGCTATTTTTTTAAGCGTTTACCAAATTCACCTTTTTTCATAAATAATAATAAATATATCAACCAAAATTTCCCATTAACTTGAAGCACAAAATGTCACATAAAAACAAACTCAAAACAAAAACTTGAATAAATTAAAGCCTTTTTAAGTTATACCTGGATAAAGTGACACCTGCTGGTTTTGAATAAATAGGCCTTGGTCATCGAGGCGCAAATGAGCTTGGTCACTATGGGGTAACAGGACAAAATCACAATGAAGAACTGTATGGTCATAATGCAAAGAAGACATCCAATACCATACGAAAAGAGGGATCACACACAACATTCCCAGACACATGTTTCCGCGAAACATGTGCCCATAACATTCAGTTTTGTAATTTTGGATGTTCTGAATGTTTTAGGCCAGTTTTGAATTTCTGTACAGATAAATTACTTCTTAGGATGTGAGAGATAACAGGACCTTCTTATCCTTTTATGTGCTGTGACGGGGGGGGGGGGGGGGGGTTAGCATCATGGCAGATACTCCTCATGCACTTTGGGGCTGAATTGAGGAGGAAATAAAAGGGAGAGTGACGATTTAATGACTCTGGCCTGTAATACTGCATTCCATACAAAGGAGTCGTGCTTTTTTGGGGCATTAAAAATGTGTTAAAATGATCTATTAAAGTACATAACATAAGGATACCTGATTTCATATACTCCAGCTTTATAAAAAACAATCAGCTATCATTTCTTTTCTTCTCTACACATCTGATCTGTCTGTGCATAACAAATCAGTATGCTGTTTTCAATATAATCATCCACTTGAGTATTAGAAAGCAGTTATTTTAATGTGACCTCTGCCCTAATATTCCATGAAGTGGGTAAGCAAAACATTTTCTTAAAAGAAGAACATTTAAACCTCAGCTGCGGAAATCATTATACACGGTTATCAGTGAGAAATCCAACCAACCTTGTAAATCATTCTGACAGATCCACATGTGTGTACAAGAATCTACAACAAAGCTCTGGTCCTTTGAGGGTGTTGAAGAAAGTTTGATGAGCCATGTCACCCCATAGACTACTATTCAAAACCTACATCTAAATAAGCATTACATTGATTATCAACAGCCATGTGTTAAAAAATACTGCCTGTAATGAGAGGATGGGACTTAGGGATTACAGACAGGACAGTGGTTCCTAGATGAAGCCCCCCAAACGGTCACCTACTTTCTTAAGCAGTTGCCAGTAAATCATCGCTGTTCCATCCTAGGCTAAAGTGAAGTCACAAAACAATTAACTTGGTAGAATAATGAGCTTTCCAAGTGACAACAAAGGTGGCAGATACATCACAAAACCACAGATACAAAAGGGAACGTCACCAAAAGTAAGCCATGATCGGATAACCAGAAATTTCAAAAGTATAGAAAAAGCAGAAAACTGATCTCACGGGGGAATAAGCAGTTCAAGCTGAATTAAAACTGTCTGACACTGTGATTTGGTTGTTCTAAGTTTAGTGAAGAATTATTGTACATTTAGTCCATTACAATTTTATTGACTGCAATTTTTTACATTCTACAGTTGATTATCGCAAGGGAGAATACCCCATGCTATAATCCACTTTCATTCTCATATTAGACCTTTGGGCATGTTATTTGGTCATTATGTATTGTGACAGGGTAGCTGCCACTATAGTAGATTTTGGTATAGAATGAATATGGTGCTGGATGGGTGTGGGAAAGCTGGGTGTTTTGCCACTAATGAGGATTAATTTGCATCCAGCTGGAAATCCTGCATAACTACCTGGTGCAGACTTCCCACAATGGTTTCACCCTGGGGGAATGACCGGCTACGCCAAAGGCCTGTGGAGCTGTGGCAGTGAACTGATACTGTGAGTTTTTGGGGTGCCTGGCAGTAGGCCAGCACCTGGTGAGATAGGGAACCTCTATGCATAGTTAGTACCAGAGAGGCTTAGGCTTTATTTTTGCTGTTTAGTTTATTTTGTTTTTACTGACAAATAAAACTGGCTGAGGTTAGTTGTACCCAAGTCGCACAGTGTGGACAGTGATCTTACTTATGTAGTGGTGAATTGTGCCCGTCTACCCCAGGAGACGACGATCCCGGACCTAATCCCTTACATTATACATATTTCCAATTTTCTTCACAGCTACACAACTGGGTTTTCAGTTATGTATATCTTATGTTGAACTCCAATTAAAGTGAATCAACGCTTCACTGCAGTTTTTTATTAGTTCAAAAATGTACCATTCCTCTTATTTTGTTTGAATTTTTATATGGACAATATAGTCCAAACAAATTACATATATGCATGTGTTTCCCCTTTCAAAAGGGGATATAATACAACATTATCAAGATCCAATAAAGATTCACAAGATTTCTGTTCAACTACAGCTAACAAGATTGGTTGCAGTCTTCGAGTTGTAGCACAACTAACCTTATCAAACTTTGCAGGAATTATATCAGTATTCCATGTGTGTACATGAAGAATAATACTGTTTCTGGCCCTTACGTTAGTTGTAATCTTCCATTGACAGTGCACCTTTCACTCCTGGGAGAAGACTTTGTTCCATTTACTCGCTGCCTCCCCTTTGTGTAGAACGCCTTCTGAAACTTCACAGTGAAAATTTCACAGGGAACTAGTTTGTCAGACCAACCTCGCTTGGGGCAATAGTTTTCGTAGGCACGGAAAAATGGGTCCTAATTATTAAGAAAGATAACCCGATACATCTACAACTCATCCTTATGCATATGAGCATGATTGGTGATGAAGCGCAGCCTTTTCAATTGAGCATGACGGAGGAACTTTGGATGGTACCAGAGCCGCACACATATAGCCACATAATGGGGCTCATTTACTGAGGTTCCGCAGAGCACATTTTTGTGGGGTTTCCCAATGATTTCCATTTTGCACCAAATTGCCCCAGGATTTTGGCGCACAGGATTGGATTTTGGCACATCGATTTTGCACGCGACAGAAATCAGGGGGCAGGCAATTGGACAACCCGATGGATTCGGACAACGCACAGGATTTAACATTTAGAATTGTGTCGCAAGACACGCATGTACAAGCACTGGGAAGAAGCAGGTGAACTCTGGCGGACCTCGGCGCAGAAGCAACAGATGCAGAAACTCGGGTGCATGATCTTAGTGAATCGCGGCAGACCCGAATCCTCGTCGCAGAATGCACCGCGGGAACGTGACAGGACCGGGTAAGTAAATCGGCCCATAGAGTCAGTTAGTGGAGAAAGATTTAAAAGATTATTGAGTGACTTCTGCTCCCCCTTATTCTGCTGACAGGGTAAGGGATTCCCAAGAAGCGGCACCCTCCTGATCTTACCTGAGTGGGGTTTACTTTAGTGAAAACATGTCTTTAGATTTCTCTGCAACACAAAAAGAAAATCTACAGCTTTACATCAGCTCTCTTGGTCTTGCACAGAACTTCTCTCCTGCTTCATGTCCTAAATAGTAAAGAGTTTATGAAAAATGTAATGTTTTTTTAGGAGCACAGACTTGAAGGGCTCAAACATTGTTGAGATGTAGCAGCCATCAAATGAATGTTCTTGGTGCCACATGAACTGTGTAAATGCAAACACAATGTTAATAAGTGTTACACTGTGTGAATTGGCAATGGGATGCTATAATAACACCATTTCATTGCATATGTGGAGTATATAAAAATATACATCCCAGTGACTTAGGAAAAGCAAAGAAAGTAAGGATATCAGTATATCCATTTATTGAGTAAATGGTGCAAATTTGAAATGAAAGTAGGTGAGCACAGAGGTCAATGTTCTTGAAGGCGTCTTTGAAAAAGAGAAAAGATTGCTTTTGTTTCCCCCATTGCTTTTAATTCTCTAGACAGTTAATATTGGATGAAAGGGTAAAATGAAGATGAGACAATTTCATAATTCAATCACTTCTTTCAGAGAGGTGAGAAAGCATAAATAGAAGCACAGATACTTTCCACACGATTTTCACCTCACCACATCAAACTCTTCCTGCAGGTCTGTTTAATAAAGTGACAGATAACAAATATGTTTTGGGAGTGAGGCATGACTCATTGTGAGAGCACTGAACATGAAAGCTTCATTCTGGGGGGAAAAAATTGCAAATTTGCAAACAATCTGTAAATTAGAAGTAAAGCGAGATCAATTCTGAAGTAATATAATAGGTATGGATACACCATGTATGGATACATTGATGAGTGCCACACTTTCTTCCAGCCATGAGCGATTTTCTCTCTCTCTATCTATCTATATATATATATATATATATATATATATATATATATATATACAGGCGGTACCCTACTTAAGAACACACACATACGACCCCTAGTTACAAATGAACCTCTGTATATTGGTAATTTATTGTACTTTAGTCCTAGGCTAAGCTGTAACAGTTATCAAAGGTGTCTGTAATGAAGCTTTAGTGTTAAAATTGATTCTTATGACAACCCAATATTTTTAAAATCCAATTGTCACAGAGACCAAAAAAGTTCTGGCTGGGATTACAATGATAAAATATACAGTTCCGACTTACATACAAATTCAACTTAAGAACAAACCTACCGACCCTATCTTGTATGTAACCCGGGGACTGCCTGTATATATATTAATGTTTCTCAGAGATGCCACTGAAAACTGCTGATATCGAGTGTGTACTTGTATGGAGAAGTGACACCTTGTGGCCCCACTTACAAATTCACCATCCCTCAAATTAGAAAAAAAACATAGCACATACCAGAAATTAAAGGGGTATTCCTATTTCAGCAATTTAATGTTATTGTTTGTATATAAAAAGTTATATAATTTCCAAATATACTTTCTGTTTCAATATCTCATGGTTTTCTAGATCTCTGCTTGTTGTTATTCTATCGGAAGTTTCTATATTTACCTGCAGTGGACAAAAATATGACCATAGTCACACAGGTGCATGACTAGTTAGTATCAGAGAGAGTAATCTGAGCTGTGTGTTATAATGATCCGTGTACCTGTGTCCACTGTAAGTAAACATAGAAGATTTCAAAAGAATGACAGCAAGCAGAGATCTAGAACGGCATGAGGAATTGATACAGAAAGTATATTGGAAAATTGTATAACTTTTTATCGTAAAAACATTGAAAAGGGAATACCCATTCAATGTAGCAAACACAAAAATGGATATAATGCATATACATGGATATATATAAATATATATATCAGGAGTAAATAACCCCAGATAAATATATACAAGCATTTAATGTACTGCACATCTGGGCTGCACTTGGGCACTTGCTATGGTTTTCTTCTACATTTGTGTTGCCTTATCCATCCCAATCTTCTTCCTGTAGTGACCTTATTGTTGGCAATCCTTCTCCATCAGGTAAACGTCATCAAAACATCTCCCGGCCCTCACTCTTCACTGCAGCCTTTGCCTTTTCAAATACAGATATTACGCTGTGACCCCTCAATATAAAATAATTTATAAAATCGTATAATTTCCCCACATTCATTCATATTTAGCACTAGAAAATCCTAATTAAGGCTGCATTCACACTACCGCAAGGGGGACGTATATACGGCCGACATATATATATACCTCCCCCATAGATGGCAATGGGCGCGTGGCGCCCTACGTGAGCGGTACGGTGCCACACACGACTGGTGCCCGCCGTACCGTAGCACGGCGGGCACACGGCAACGCTCTCCCCCTCCTCTTCTCCCTGCGCTGCCGTGTGCACCTGGGCACCGGTCGTGTGAATCCAGCCTAATTTAGATAGCACATCCCCAACACATCCCCAGTATATAGGTAGAAGAAAGAAATAGGCTGATATTGTGCTGCTCTTGATTCACAACGATTTATTTAGTGAATAGTGTACATTGATGGATGACCCACGGTCCGGACGATCACAGGTCCATCAATGTACACTATTGACAAAATAAATTGTTGGGCAATACCAGCCTATACTTTCCTTCTTCCTGTATGACAATCCGTCACCCATTTGAGTTCTGGATAACAGGCCGTTTGATGCAGCTACCCATATTGAATGGTCTGACCATTCTGAATGTATAAATGGATTTATGTGTATTGTATACTACGTGATTTTAAATTGATATATGTGAGTACACCAACTCACTATTGGAATAATACTGCCTGTGCTGTGTTTTATATATATCCTGTATGTGGCAAGTATATAGGTAGTCCCACATGTGCCCTCCTCAGTATATATGTAGTCCCCACACGTGCCTCCCCAGTATTTATGTAATCCCCGCATATGGCCCTCCAGTATATATGTAGTCTCCACACATGCCCCCCCCCAGTATATATATATATATATATATATATATATATATATATATATATATGTATATATATATATGTAGTCCCTACACATGGCCCCTCAGTATATAGGTAGTCACCACACATGCCTCCCCCAGTATTTATGTAGTCCATGCACATGCCTCCCACAGTATTTATATAGTCCTCACACATGTCTCCCCCAGTATTTATGTAGTCCACACACATGCTTTATTAGTATTCATGTTTTCCCCACACATGGTCCCCCCAGTATATATGTAGTCCCCAAACATGCCCCACCAGTATATGCCCCACACATGCCCCCCATATATGTGTAGGAAAGGAGAGAAAAGTATACAGTTTGGTCTAGGCTCAATTCCCCATAACACCCAGTTCACACAGAAGAAAAACCGCATAGCTCCGATGGCTTCTATGTTTTGCAGCCTTTAAGGAAAATAGTAAGGATATGTAGATATTCCTATGTTCTCACTCCTTTACCTTTCACCACATGTGTTTTTGTGTTAAAAAAGAACACACACTTTCTTCAGATCTATATATACAGACTGATGTTCTTTTTTGACTGAACATAATGCAGATAACCCAAATAAATTCAAAAGGATTAATTTATTAAAATATACTCACAAACATTCTTAAAAACGTCACATTGCAATAAAAGTTGGGCCAACCACGGCAAGTGAAATCAGCCCGACCAGGGGTTTCACCTCGTTTCGGCTCCTTCCAGGGAAACCTGGCCCACACATGCCACATATATATGCAGCCCCCACACATGCCCACAGTATATATGCAGTCCCCACTCATACCCCTAATATGTGTGTATTAAGGGTCCCAGCAGTATGGAGCACCTCATTTAGGATGCCCCCCCCAGCTCGGCAGCCAATGCAGGGCTCCTCCCACAACAATGACCCACATTTACTAACCAGTTTTCAAGTGCAGTGTCCAAACTGCTTTCACATTTATTTATGTAGCTTTTCTGCCAGTATTGTTTCCCTTCTGACACAATACTGTGCACCTAAAGCGGCATTCCGATGCAAAATCGCACTGGCTGCCACATATAGTATATAGCATATTTGTGGTGCACACTCCAATTATCAGCCCAAGCACTAGAGATATTAGAAACATACTTTTAGTTTTAGATGGTTTCATAAAGTCACACCTTTACTAAACCAACTCCAACTTTGGTCAATGACCAACCAAATATCAATACCACAACAATAACATTACAAATATAAATCTACCATAAAATCAATATTCCAAACAATAGCGCTACAATTTCCAAATGATCCCTCCTAACTGCAACGCACAGCATCGCCACAACATATAGAAAATACCAACATACTGATAATGAACACAAGACTCTATACATTGACCACTATTACCAATAATGAACCAAATATTAACTCCACTTACTTATGATCTTTACCACCATATTGTTATTATACAAAGGACAATATCAATAGTGATACTTCTGTTCAGGGAAGAACAAATATCATTACATCACGACCATAACCATTAGATAATGACTGAGTAATACTACAGCTAAATGAAAACCTACACACACAGACCAGTATTTATCAACATATAGTAAAAATATAGTAGTAGACACCAATCCTGTACAGAGGCTGCAGTATACAATGGGGCACATTTACTAAGGGTCCACGGACCGCGATTCCGTAGTTTTTTTCCAGATATTTCCATTTTGCACCGTTTTGCGCCAAATTGCCCCGGGTTTTTGGCGCACGCGATTGGATTGTGGCGCATCAGAGCCGCCTTGCACGTGACAGAAATCTGAATTTTTAAAATGAAATGTGTCGCAAGATCAAGCACTTACATGCACCAGGAAGACACCTGCAGGAAATTTGAACGCACAACCTTAGTGAATTTCGGCAGATCGGAATCCTCGTCGGACAACGATCCGCGGGATCGCGACAGGACCGAGTAAGTAAATGTGTCCCAATGACTTACAGGTGACGTCGCACATGTTGTCGCTTCGCGTCTGTCTGATCTTCCAGATGACTTCTTCCATCCATGACACACCTCTATTGGTTTATAAAAGAGACATGGCTGGCATCATCCTATGTACTCCTCACAACTGACACTCACATACACAACTGACCACACTGTGTCCCCACATGTATACCCCATATATCATATATACCGTTCAAATCACAACTGGCCACACTGCGCCCCTACATATTTACATGCGTCCTCTCCTCTCTATGATCCAGGCACTGGGGCATAGTTGAGGTCAGGTGCGGCACGTGGGTCTCACAAAGGACGCAAGCAGAGGTAACAGCATCCAGCGATAAGTGCTGTGTGCATCTTAGATGCATATAGCGCTGATTGCCATTATGGGTCAGGAATCGGGATGGCGCCTCAAGGGTGAGAGGCAAGCGTAGTGCCCTAGGCCATAGCTTACCCTTGCCTGCCCCTCATCCCTGCCTTGCTCTAACCACATAGAATGATGTTTCTCCCAAGGTCCCCTTTAACAATAGAATTTTTTTTTCTGTACTTTTTGCCCAAAAAGTGATTAGCACATTTCCTCTTTTTTAGGCTTTTAGGAAGAGCTGTAGAATGTGTGTCCTTTGGACTACTTTACCTTTTCATCTTAATCAGTATTATTTATAACATAAGGTACATTCTCAACAGAGTTTGGTTTAGTGACAAATTTTCTTGTCGACTCTAGTGACAGACAGTATTCATAATGCTAAACAAGGAACGTTGAGTCTGAAGGGCAGAACTTCATATTAGAAGCTTGTATCAGGAGACAGATTACAAAGAAATATCTTTTTTTTAATTCCTCTACTAGTGACTTTTTTTGTACCCTCATTTATTCCCAGTTTATTTTTGTCATTTTTTAAATTAAATACACATAAGCAAAACATTTCTATCTCTTAACCTGAATCCATATTAACAGATACCTGTATATCTGATTAAATGAGAAAATATTCAGTAGAACTTACTGAGGCCAATACATTAAGACTGGAAATGGTGGCTGATGATTGAATTACCTCTGACCTGTGCAGAACTTGTAAGCCAGAATTTAAATCTATGCCAGGTCTGGCCTGGAGAAGACTTCAGCTATAAACTGTGCCAGTTTTTCTAGCATGAGTTATAGCTAATTTGGCTGGTAAGGGCATCCCTGCACTGATTCATTTTGTTTCCCAACCTGTTGTTCCCACTTTTTAAAAAATGGGCAAAAGTTCCAAATTCCATGGCATGTGCTAGGAACTGTTGCCCAGGATTATTAAAGCTCCTGCGCCAGTTTTCTGTCTGACATAGCACGTTCTTTCCAGTGCAAACTGCTTGCACATGTATTTAAGAAGTGCACATGTATTTGTGCTGAAGCTGCACTATACTGCACTGAAATGGGCGTTCCGGTGCTCAGTCGGACATTTATCATGCACAGTCCGACAAAGTCCCTTGTTAAAGGTGTACCAAAATAAAGTTGGTACACTCTGTAGGAACAGGGCAGGGGGTGCCAGATTATAGACGATCGTGCACCAGAAATTCTGAATCTGGCGCCCTCTGTATGCTACACAGGCAAACTGCACAATGTGCAGTTTGTTTTTGGTAAATGTGGGCGCATGAGTTTCTTGTGCTATGTAAGCCAAAAAACGTGCACACTACATGATACATCGTTGCAAATGTGTTCTATGACTGTTTGTTCTCTTTAAAGCTAATTTAGAAGGTTCAATATATTAATCCTCTCAAAACTCCCCTCACCTAAAACCTATATCTCTTTAGACTGCTTCACATTGATGCACCATTAGAGTTATTATCCTCCTTATATGACTGGAGCATACAGACTTCAGAAGGCTTTCAAATATGTTGCTCACTACCAGGAAAAGAAGTTGAAAAGCTGTTTGACTTATTGAAGTATATTTCCAAGTTTTATGCTATTACCTGCTCTAAAGTTTAAAAACCCATGATGGCTTTATTTACTATTGGGCTCCAGAAATATATAAAACTGTGTAAAGACAATAATATAATTTATAAGAGAATAAAGAATATTACTACACCTGCCTTCAAGTGATTAAAAATTCTGTGAAGAAAATGTATGGTTTTTGTGGACTTAATAAAACTCATTTTCACTGCATAGTGAAATGAGATTAGACACAGAAAAGCAGGCTGATTTGTAGCACATAATATCTAGATATACTTTAAAGGTTATCTCTGTTATGCCTCATAACTGGTTGAGTGATTTGTGCTAAATTACATGACATCTTATCAATTGTTCTCATTACTTTTGTTATTTCAAATAAATAAGAGCCGGTAAAATTACAATATATACGAATAAAGCTATCCAAGGTCAGATACTGCATCAAGAATTACTTCTTTCTCTGGATGATTTAATTTTTTCACAATTTTCAGTTAGAACAGCTGTGTCTCTATAAAAGCTGTACAAAAGAGAGGAAAGAGCTATTTCTTTATATTCATTTCAATTGTAGCATTGATTGGTAAAGTAGAAAAAATTTAATGTATATTATTTGAAGATTATTTAAAAGTTTTAATGATCACCGATATGATTCTGGTTTGAGGAAGAACAACAGGGAGCAATGCAGTGCATGGATGTGAAGGTCTTGTTCCACACAAAGGTACAGAATGAACAAAGTATTAAATGTAATAAAAAGATTTATACCATTTGAGGTAATGCAACTTATATGGAAATGATGGTCAAAACTCTCTGAATGGATTCTTTCTGCAGTGTTCTAGGACCACAACCTAGGTTATGCTCTGTCTGAGGCTGGGATTGACATCTTTTCTCTGAGCTAGGGGTGTTTTACAGGTGCTAGTTGAAGTAACAGGCAATCCACTTAAATTATCCTGTCTGTTCATTTTGTGCCTGATATAGGATCATCTGACTTAGTTGTATTCATCTGACACCAACTACTCCAGCTACTTTCTATTTATGGATTCCTTGACTTTTTGCCTGTGCACTGACTATTCTGTTGCCTGTTGCTTTTGTACCTAGAATTACGGTTTTAATCCAGTCTCTTTATAATTGCTTTTAAATTATGTGTCTTGTATCTTTTTGTATTATTTTATGTTCTGTGCATGTACCTAAAGTAAACAATGTCATCTAGATCTCACCTGTGGTTTAGCACAGTAAGCAATGAAAGAGGTTGTGGGAACAGTAGGGCTCAAACTCGTTATTACCTCTTATGACAGATGGAAGTTTGCCAACCCTATAGAGATCATGCAGCAACTAAAACTATATATTTATGAGCTTAGTGGTTACTGGACATTAAGGTGTCCGTAGACTAATATAGCTTACAAAAGATATACAACCCCCTCACACAGAGATTGTAAAAGAATAGGGGAAAGTAATATGGAAATAGTTAAAATGGTAAAGAAAAAGATTTATATGTGCATTTGGAGCTTTCTTTATTAGCGATGATCGAACTCTTTAAAATTTTAAAACGCTGTTTCGGTAAGGGTTTAGCTTGGAACACCCCAACCAGTGACACCCACAATCGGAATTTACATTTTTTGGATGCGTGCACTGGCCACTAACATGTCATGCCATGCAACTCAACTTTAATGCTAGCGCCATTGAAAGGACATCTACCATCAAGGATTATAAACCAAGCACACTTACATGCTGGAGTGTGCCCCTCTACCAGGATCTGCTCTTCTCTTAGCTTCTTAGGCCCTCCTTTTTAAATAAAAAGGCTTTAAAATTCATGCTAATGAGCCTGAGGAGCTCCAGGCTACATAGCTGTTTATGGAGCTTGGAGACCCTCAGGCTCATAGCATATTTTAAAAGCACTTTTTTTGTAAAAACAAGGGCATTTGAAGCTAAAAGAAGAGTAGATCCTGCCAGAGGGGGCACACATCAGAATGTCAGTGTGCTTGGTTTACAATCCTATATCTTGGTGGCAGATGTTCTTTAAAGAGTTAACACACACGATTGGCGCCAGCACTGATTTCTGGCATTGGCGGTGGGAGGGTTTGAGCCAAACCTACGCCTGAACTTCTAATGTAGTTGGGATGAGTTCTAGTTGATCCGATCCTGAAAAATTTGGTACAAACATGCCTATCCCTATCCTTTATAACATACTACTGTAAAGATTACTGCAACCATGCTGTCAGGGTTCAAGATCAGTTGACCCTCTGGACCACTGCGGGAGATGGTACTAGCCAGTACCTGGGAACGGAATCTAAGTGGAATCTGGTCTTCACCAGAGCACGTTGCAAAGCGGGATGTTCTTGCTGCAGCGGAGTGCCACCAGGTAGTTCCACAGATGCAACTAGCCCACGGTGGAAGCCAAGGTGGCAATATAGAATCGTATTCCAGGCTCGTGGTCAGAAACAGGCTGGTTGTCAGGGCAGAAGTCAGAAACAGGAAATCAATGTAGATGGGAACACATGAACATGGGTACACAGGAATGCAGGAACAACAGGGAGCTTTCTCTTCTTGCAAAATGACTCAAAAATCCGGCGGGGAATCATGGGAACAGCCTGCCTTTATGGAAACCCGAAAGTAGCCAGCGCCAATCAGCGGTGCGCTGGCCCATTAAATCTTTGAGTGCCATAGGGAGTGGGGACTCGCCCGAGGCCTAGTCTGGACAGGAGCAGGATCATGGAGAGGTACCATGGAGAGGGGCATGAGTGTGCCCGCAATCCGTGACATGGATCGCGGGGGCACCCGTGACACATGCTTTAACTTTAAAAGGGGTCATTTGCATATTTAATTATTAATAATATTATTATTTATAATATTATTATTTAATAGTTGCAAGCTTTGGTATTTCAAAGTGACTGCCGCAACATCCAAACCAAATGCATGAGGAGGTTTCCATACCTGGATTGGGGCATCTATCTATAAACGGTTAGAATTGTTTTTTCTATTTGTTCTGTCCATCTGGCCAATTTTTATTCACCATATAACTTATCTAAAGCATCAGAGTCAAAACTTAAAGCTCCTGAGCCCCCTATGCAAAATCTGTAAAATATGCATACACAGTGGATGCTGTGCAATACCTTTAAACCCTTATCAGCTTGGCCATTTTACACCTTCCTGACACAATCCATCTCTTCAAATCCGACAAAACTTTGGAACCCATTAACTTCTCCAGGTGATTTTGAGATTGTACTTCATGATAATAGCAAAAATTGGGTGTTTTTTTGTGTTTACTTAGGGAAAAAAAGATGATTTTAAATTCTCAATTTTCAAAATTCAAAATATTCTTTGACACACAATAACTTGATGACTTACATTTACTGAATGTCTGCTTTATGTTGACATGGTTTTTATGCGTCCTCTCATTTTTGTAGGATGTTATGAGGCTTAGAACTTTAGTGTGATTTTTCATAAAAAACTCAAAATCATACTTTTGATGGACCTACCCAGCTTTCAAGTCACTTTGGGAGGCCTAAAAATAGTAAAACCCTATAAATTAACCCATTTTAGAAACTACACCCCTCAAGTATGCAAAACAGCTTTTATGAAATTTGCAACTAATTAATTGTTTCACAGGGATTAAAACAATATCAGATGCAATTTTTAAATTTACCTTTTTTTTCACTGAATGAAGATATATTTCAAAAATGTACACATTCTCATTGAATAAAATACTAAAACTCTCCACAAAGTTTGATACACAATTTCTTGCCAACTGCTGTATGTTAACTGCTGTATGGGCAGACGCAGGGCATTGAAGGGAAGGTGCCCCATTCAGAGCAGATTTGCATTGTCATTTTTTAAAGGCTGTATAAGCTTTGTTTTTTTGGTAATTTGAAAATATATTAGCCAGTTTATAGCTTAAGGCTCAGCCCCAATTTTTGTATTCTGACATGCATCACTTTATATGGTTATAACTAGAGATGAGCGAGTATACTCGTCCGAGCTTGATGCTCGTTCGAGTACTAGAGTACTTGGAACGGCTGCTCGGATGAGTATTTCCCCTGCTTGAGATCGAGCATTTAATTAAGAAAAGACAGTGAAGAATGCAATTAAAACAGTGAACACAGTGAACACAGGATCATTTAAGTGAAGAACACAGTGAAGAACACAGTGAAGAACAGATTGTAGATGTTCCGAACATCTGCTCACTTAGCCGAAGACACGAGCGCCGACGCTGGATTAGGCATGCAGGAGCGGAGGCTGAGCAGAGGATTGGAGCGCGCATGGAGGAGCGGGCATCACGGAATGGAGCAGGGCTGGAGCAGGCATGGAGGATCGGAGCAGGCATGGAGGAGCGGGCATGGAGGAGCCGAGTGGGGCTGGAGCGGGCATGGAGGATTGGAGCGGGGCTGGAGCAGGCATGGAGGAGCAGAGCGGGCATCACAGAGCGGGCATCACGGTACAGGGCTGGAGCAGGCATGGAGGATCGGAGCGGGCATGGAGGAGCGGGCATCACACAGCGGGGCTGGAGCGGCATGGAGGAGCGGAGCAGGCATCACCTGAGCGGGTATGGAGGAGCGGAACAGGCATGAAGGATCGGAGCGGGGCTGGAGCGGCCATGGAGGAGCGGAGCGGGCCTGGAGCGGGCATGGAGGAGCGGGCATCACAGAGTGGGGCTGGGCTGGAGCAGGCATGGAGGATCGGAGCGGGGCTGGAGGGGGCATGAAGGATCGGCGCGGGGCTGGAGCGGGCATGGAGGAGCAGAGCGGGGCTGGAACGGGCATGGAGGATTGGAGCAGGCATGCAGGAGCGGCATCATGGAGCGGAGCAGGCTGAGCTGGAGCGGACATGGAGGATCTGAAGCAGAGGCTGGAGCGGAGCGGGGCTGGAGCAGGACCAGCAGCACAGAAAGAACACAGTGAAGAACAGATTGCAGATGTTCCGAACATCTGCTAACTTATCGGAAGACACACGTGCCAAGGGTGTTCTTCACAATAGTGTGTGAAGAACAATGGGGCAGATTTACTTACCCGGTCCCTTCGCAATCCAGCGGCGCGTTCTCTGCAGTGGATTCGGGTCCAGCCGGGATTCACTATGGTAGTTCCTCCGACGTCTACCAGGTGTCGCTGCTGCGCTGAAGTCCGCCGAGGCCCGCCTGAATGCACGAGCCTATTCCTGGTGAAGGAAAGTGCGAGTCCAGCGACACTTTTATTTTTTTGATGCGGCAGTTTTCCGAATCCGTCGGGTTTTCGTTCGGCCACACCCCACGATTTTATCGCGTGCATGCCGGCACCGATGCGACACAATCGGATCCCGTGCGCCAAAATCCCAGGGCAATTCAGGGAAAATCTGCGCAAATCGGAAATTTTCAGGTAACACGTTGGGAAAACGCGAATCGGGCCCTTAGTAAATAACCCCCAATATGTGTTAAGAACACATTGCAGATGCATGGAAACACAAAACCTCCAAAACCTCCTATATAATCAACTCCTGCACCCATCAACCTATCAGAAACAGCTTTTAGGAAGATTGTTAACCCCTTAAGATCTTCACAGTAATTGAATCAAAATGGAGGTGAAATTTAGAAAGGTCAAATTTTGTCGGTTATACGTTCATTTAGCCTAAAAATTTACACATTTCCAAAAGATAAAAAGAGAAAACCCACCTTACAATTTTACTTGTTTTGGGGCTCACAGCAAGGCGCAGAAGAGAGGGAGCGTCCTGTAGCTGACAGGATATTAGTTTCCTCATTGACCCCTTTTGTAGGCTATAAAATATTACGGGGGCATATTTTTTGATGGATGAGATGCTTTTTCCAGTGTTACCATTTTGGGTTTGGTACCTGTGGTTGAAAATTTAGAGACTATTTTTTGAGGGCAGGAATAGAAAAGCATCAATTCTGTACTGGATTTTTTACTTTTTTTTGGTGTTCACCGTATAGCCTAATAATCATATTATCTTTAATCTATGGGTCTATACGAGTATAGGGTTACCATACTTGAATATTTTTTCCTACATTTTGCTACATTTGCCAAATAAAACACTAATGTGGGGAAAAATAATTTGTGCATGGAGCTGGTTGATGGCTTGTTTTTAACAGGAGATGTTATACTATGCAACAGTATTATTCTGTAGGACATATGTTTTTTGTTTACTCTTTATTGCATTTTGTGTGGGATTCAATAGGTAAAAATCATAATTTTTTGGTGGGTATTTTAACTTTTTTGAATATTTCCACTATGGGACATGAACAAGCAATCATCTGATTTCTTGTTCATGATAATACTCTGGAATACCGATGTATTGCAGGGTATTAGCAGTGTTAGCCTATGCACATGCATAGGCCGACACTGTGCCTTTAAGATGACATCACAGATGCCATCTTTCAGGCAGTGCCTACAGGAAGCTCTGGGGTCCTGATCGGACCCCAGGGATGCCATAGTGACGATCGGCGCCCCCTGAAGACGGCGCAGTGGGGCTGTTCATGGGGGAAAGACCCCCGGAAAACATGTTAAATGC
The DNA here is from genome assembly GCF_040894005.1 of Engystomops pustulosus. Lineage (NCBI taxonomy): Eukaryota > Metazoa > Chordata > Amphibia > Anura > Leptodactylidae > Engystomops > Engystomops pustulosus. The sequence continues at coordinate 107,113,508 of NC_092417.1, read as the reverse complement.
CGCGGACGCACTGACCGCGGCATTCAACGGGTTAAACACCCGCGTTCAAAACCCACTCCGACCGTGGGTGTTACACGGGGATGTCAGCTGTTAGGTACAGCAGGCACCCCGTGTATCCTGATTCCTGTTTGGCTCTGATCCAGCCACTCAGTTTATTGATAATATTTTAAACCTGCAGAGGAATTGTGGGTGATACATCTGGGTGTGTGCTGAAATATACTTGCAGCTTCTGACTCTGACTCCACTTGGGAGCTGGTGCTAGAAGCAGGATGTAATTGTACAGCATGGATCAGGAAGTCACCTCTGACAATGCAGTACTTTTATGCCCATCTTATACAATTTAGGCTCTATTCTGTGGCTCGCCAATCTCCATCAGCTCCATAGACCTATCACTGAAACCACCACTGATCAGCAAGTTAGGCCCTATCCTCAAGGGTTCATAGAGATGGGCTTTTCAGCCTGTGTATTCTCTGACATTGGGAACCATTATGGTGCACTAACTTTTTGCATTCCCCAATGTCATGGTGCACCAATACAATTGATACATTGATTGTTGAAATATGCAAAATACTTTTCTCTGACACAGAAAACACAATGATATTATCATGTAGTCAATGTCCTTCAGTCATCCTGCTACAAAGAAGAACCACAAAAGCAGGATTCAGATGTGCAGGCGAGAAAGTAAAATTCTATTCCAAAATCAGGTATTTATAAAACTTCCACAGAATATGTCATGCATGCATGCATACCCTGTGTATATGTTATTAAAAAATGAATGTGAATACCCCTATGATTATTGTTATGATTTTTTTTGTAATTATGAGCCATACTTTAAAACATTAGAGCATAATTGTACATTTATTATTTCATTCAAGAGGGCACTATATATAAATTCAATCATGCTAAATAATATTTTTGAGGGGATTAGGGCTTTCACAATCTGCCGACTTAAGTGTGGAAACCAGAAGTTATCTCATTTCTGTTGCAAAGTAAAATCTCAGGGGCCCCTTTGTTGGTCATGCTTTTATAAGAAAACAAAGCCCTGGTATTCCTTCCCGCTAGCGGTCCGGCACCCAACCTACACAAAGTCTTTTGCTATAATCTATAAACTGGTTTTCCGGCACAGATTATATTAAATCCAGCCTTACTCTAACTCTACACTTTGGGGAAAATGAAAAACTGTCAAAGGTGAAATATTCATGCGCCTTCTCCTCTCCGGTTGCCCCTATCAGCACACTTGCCCATGCTACCGGTACCCTTTCCACTTCCGTCCGTGCTTCGCCCCGGACTCTGTTTAGCATACTTACCTACGTCACCGCGGCTCCTCTCCACCTCCGTCCACGATCCATCCACGACTTTCCTTCACGCATGCGCCGAGATTTTCTCTCTGTGCATGCGCAACTCTCTATTTAAACCAGCCGGCAGATGGGAGACGGGCGTGCACAGCGCTCCCGTCTGCCCTGGTTACTATTGAGGGAGTACACATTCGGATCTGTATACACAGAGACCGAATGCCTTCCATTCCTTTTGAACTTATAGGCTCACCTCTCCCCCACAGGCTCGGCACATAATATCTGCCAATTTACACATTCACTCCACTGTCATTGTGAGATAGGTAAGACCTACCCACTATTTACCCAATATTCAATAGTTTGTGATAATTGTACCTGAATATATGACTCCATTTATCCAGATGCTTGGTCCCCTACACCTTATATGGATGCCACCTGCCACACTGTGGGAGCTAGATCAGGCTGGGCAGTGTCTAATATTTTATCTATTTAACATTAATCATGTAACCCATATATATATTCATTTTTATCATTCATTTATATCAATAATGTTTTTTCTCTATTTATATCATTTTATATTTTTATATATACAACCATATGTATTTTTGTTGTTATCTATACATTATATGTCCACCTTGGCTTTATTACTTTTATATTAGTGTTTTTACTAAGATAATCTGTTCGAAAAATTGTTGTATCATATATATTCGACACACTATTGTTCTGTTGATAGAATACGTGTGCTAATTTTATGGACCTGAAGAGGGGTGCAATATGCCCCGAAACGCGTAGTCCAAAATATTGATGTCACCTCACCCGATATTGCTCCTTTGAAATAAATAAATTGCCTGATTGAGAAGCGCGTCTTTGAATCCTGCTTTCTCTTTTTTTTATCTCCATACTACTTAATAAAGTTAAGAAATCGATATAAAGCTGTTATGTGGCTATTTGAACAGGAAAGTGTCAGGAAAGCGTTAAGGTGAATTATAATATAAGGACTGAAGAGACTAGCCATAAAACTTCTGTTTTAAATGGTATCATAACTGTGATAGACATGTCAGAAATACTTTCACTATATCTACTACCAACCTCATTCTTTGTCCACTTGAACTTTTCTTCTAGTGTAAAATTGCATCTCCTGCTGAGAAGTGACAGAGTGTATAATACATTGGAAATTCTGAATTTTTACAGCCTTCATTCTTTCTTTCTACTCATTTCTGGATGCCTAATAAGGTAGAACTGAGTTTCATACCATAGAATACATAAAGAAGGATGATACAGATACCATGCTTTAAGAAGATACTTTAGAAATGTTACGAATGTTATTAGTGGAACTTTTGCCTCAAGACAACTAACTATGATTAATAAATGCACATTAGTTACATCCATTGCTGGTGGTTATGTTAGTTATGTGTTGTACAAATATCTCACAATCTGCTTGTAAACATGTCTCCTACAGACACCTTCTGCTACGTGAAGGAAATATGCAGGAGGTATGTACAGGGGTGTGCAGAGGGCATGTTTGCAAGAGGACAGAGGAGGAAGGGGGTGTTGCAGCCTGACTCAGCTAAGGAATACCCGGCTGACTCACTTCACAGGATTACAATGCAGAAGGGGAGGTGTAATTTTATAATTCACAGTAGCACAGAAAATAATTTCAATATCATTATAAAGAGCAACACACTACAGAAAAAGAGGTAGGACCTTTGATTTTTTGGGGACCGGATATACCTTATTGGCTCCCTTTAAATTACAATCCAAAAATAATCCTTTCTTTAATGATGTATAGAGTGTGAGACCAAATTTCTTCTAAAGAACACTCTGAATACATTTTGCATAGATAAGGGGAGATCCATCTCACTCCTATGGCCCTGTGACTGATTCTAATATCATTGGGACAAAAATGGTTATCTAAATAAAAAGTACACTTATATAACTCAGAGTAATAAAACTTCTGTGCAATCAAACTGTCCACAGAGCAACACTGATTGACAATCAATTTCACACATTGTTGTGTAAATGGAATAGACAACAGAAATTATTGGCAATTAGCAAGACACACTCAATAATGGAGTAATTCTGCAGGTGGGGACCACTTCTCAGGACCTATGCTTTCTGGCTGTGGAAAAAAGTGAGAAAATCGGAGCAGCTCCTCTGCAGGTCAATCACTGGTGCAATTCTTCAAAAGCAGCTGATACAGATGCATCAAAAGTTCACCAAAAAAATATAGTAGCAAAGCAGCACTCCTTAAAAAAGTATTTCTTTATTTCTCCATAATAAAAAAGCCACGTTTCTCCCTCTCTATGAAGGCATTATCAAGCTAATCACCATCACATGTGAGGTGTAGTGATATCGCTAAGCATTTTTACTATAGTACCCCAAAAAACAAGTGTATACAATAAAGCACAATATGTGTAACGAATATTATTAGAGATGAGCGAGTATACTCGTCCGGGCTTGATGCTCGTTCGAGTATTAGCGTACTCGAAACGGCTTGTTGTTCGGACGAGTATCTCGCTGGCTCGAGATCGAGCATTTACTTAACAAAACACAGTGAAGAACAGTGAAGAATACAATAAAAACAGTGAACACAGGATCATTTAAGTGAAGAACACAGTGTAGAACACATTGCAGATGTTCCGTACATCTGTTAACTTATCAGAAGACATTAGTGCCGAACAGTGTTCTTCACAATAGTATGTAAAGAACAATATGTGTGAAGAGCACATTACAGATGTATGGAAACATCTGCAATGTGTTCTTCTTTAGTGTTCTTTTAATGTGTTCTTTCAGTGAAAAATGCTTGAGTCTCCCATTGACTTCAATGGGGTTCGTTATTCAATACGAGCCCTCGAGCATCGGGAAAAAATTGACCCGAGTAACGAGCACTCGAGCATTTTAGTGCTCGCTCATCTCTAAAATATATTATATATCTTGTTAAATAAAAAAAAAATACATAGAAAGTTGATTGGACTTAAAGCATGGATAACTGATCCACCAATCATGGTGATCCTGCTTGTTAACATGCTGGACAGTGATACCTTTAGTATCAATCAGGGTGTATCATGTGAACAGCCTGCAATTAAAAAACATACAGAAAACATATAGAAAAAAAAACACCCACTATTGGGGAGAACGCTATGTTAGATGTGTATTGTCAGTAGATCCATAGCAGCAAAGTCTCGCAATAATCATAGCAAATCTCAGAGGGCTGCCCCCATGTCATGTGACTGACTTGCTGCTTAGGAGCATGAGCAGTAGCAATAATAGTCCTGCTGCAGCCATTTTACTTTAGGGAAAATCTTCACTCACTCACACAGTTATACTTTTTGATAAAGAAACCTTAATGTTTATTATTATACAATACTGGACAAAAGAGCAGAACAAGGCAATCAGTAACAAGGCATAGAGAATGGATGTCTAGTGTTCCATCAGTCAAACCAAGAGTCCCATAACACTTTCAGGCACTACTACCCTTCGGCCAAGTGCCGTCCATGCAGGTAGCCTGAAATTAATGTCTGCAACACAAAGTGTCATAAAGACCTCATATACCAGATCCCCTCCGGGATTATTGCTCCCTATAGGGGTCCAAGCAGCGCCGCAACTCCATAGAGGTCCTGTACATCACCGAGTGTTCCAATCCCCAGATTCTGTCCATTCCAGCCGAATTCAATATATACTGTGATAGAGCAAAATAATAATAATAATAATAATAATAATAATAATAATAATGCTGTGCATCTGAAAATGGCTTATACATTTTCCCTCAAGTGAGTGTAAAGCATATGAAACAATTGGGTACATTATCCAAGTCTATTTAAATGAGTATAGCACTTATAACGGAGAGAAGCACGAGTAAGATATCTCATACTGGGACATCAGAGAAGATGGTAGCAGGACATGCTTAAAGGAAAACACTCAAAGGAAAATCCTTATTCAAACAGTGTGGGTGTAACATGTTGAGTCTGTGTATCCATTGTATCTCTTTTGGTTTCAGTAATTTCTCCCTGTCAACCCCTCTTTTAAGGGGGACGTCTGTCAAGAATGCAAAACCTTAACTCATCAACCATATGTCCCGCCTCTGAAAAATGTTTTGGTACCAGAAGGTCAGGTTTATTGGTTTGGATACTTGATTTATGGTTATTTAACTGAATTTGGCATTCAGTGGCAGTCTCCCCAATATACAGATAATTACAGGGGCACTGTAACAGGTAAATGACATTGTCACTTCTGCAGGTCATAAAATAATTTATGTGATTTTGAATGTTGGTGGTGTTTTCACACTCTTGGTGGCATGAGATAGACTCTACAACCCAAAGGAAAAGGAGGAGCACTAGGAAAGCCCTACAAACCTCTAGCAGGCAACAAATGTGCATGTGACTGCACAAGCAGTTAGAAACCGACACCTGGAGGATGGTATGAGGGCTCAACGTCCACAGATGGGGGTTATGGTCACAGCTCAACACCATGCAGGATGCTTGGCATTTGTCAGAGAACACCAGGATTGGAAAAATTCACCATTGGAGCCCTTTTCTCTTCATAGATGAAAGCAGGTTCGCACTGAGCACATGTATCAGGCGCGACAGAGTCTGGAGATACCGTGGAGAGCGATATGCTGTCTACAACATCCTTTAACATTACCAGTTTGCCAGTGGAACAGTAATGGTGTCGAGTGGCATTTTTGGGAGACCACACAGCCCTTCATGTGCTCGCCAGAGGTAACCTGACTGCAATTAGGTACCGAAATGAGATCCTCACACTCTGCAGCCATATGTTGGTGCGGTTGGCCCTGGGTTCCTCCTAATGCAGGACCTCATGTGGCTGGAGTGTGTCAGCAGTTCCTGCAAGATGAAGGAGTTGAAGCTATGGACTGGCCCGTTCATTCCCAAGACCTAAATCTGATTGAGAACATCAGGGAAATCATGTCTCTCCATCCACCAATGTCACATTGCAGCACAGACAGTGTAGGAGTTGGCGGATGCTTTAGTCCAGGTCTAGGAGCAGACCCCTCAGTAAAATATATGTAAACTCATCAGGAGCATGTCAAGGCATTGTAGGGAGGTCATAATGGCACATAGAGGCCACACACCATACTGGGCATCATTTTGACTAGTTTTAAGGTCATTTCATTAAAGTTGGATTAGCCTGTAATGTGTTTTTCCACTTTAATGTGCTAATGTTGCGTTTATATTGTGTTTTGCAAATGCAAATGTTAACAGTAATGGAATTAGGCAAAAAAATAGGTTACTGCTAGAGATGAGCGAACACTAAAATGCTCGGGTGCTCGTTATTCGAGACGAACTTTTCCCGATGCTCGAGTGCTCGTCTCGAATAACGAACCCCATTGAAGTCAATGGGAGACTCGAGCATTTTTCAAGGGGAGCAAGGCTCTGCACAGGGAAGCTTGGCCAAACACCTGGAAACCTCAGAAAAGGATGGAAACACCACGGAAATGGACAGGAAACAGCAGGGGCAGCATGCATGGATGCCTCTGAGGCTGCTTAATCGCACCATTATGCCAAAATTATGGGCAACAGCATGGCCATGACAGAGTGACAGAATGAAGCTAGATAGCATCTAAAACATCCAATAATTGACCCTGACACTATAGGGGACGGCATGCAGAGGCAGCGGCAGCAGGCTAGAGAGTGGCATGGCGACATACCCTAATTGGACTCAGGCTTCAAACCAATGGGTGGCAGAGAGGAACCAAAGGAGGTGAGCAAGAAGCGCTCAAATAATATCGGTACATGATAAAAGTTTGCCAGTATATTTTGTGGATTACACAGCAGGGTGGCGACAAAGTTAACATGGAAGCCATGAAAACAACCCAAAATTCTGCCTGACACAGCTCGTTTGATAAGGGGACCATGTATGGAGGCAGTGAACTAGTAGTAGATTAAAGGTGCTGCAGTTAAAACTATGTTAGTTGGATCTTGGCATGGAGCTGGCGCTCCGCTGCCAGGCGAGCTTTCGCCAATCCAAGCCCCTGTCTATAGGCTACTCCCCAAACAGCACTTCTAAGAACCTTTTGTATAAGATCAAGTGTAGTAGCGTTCTTATAAGTTTAGGATATGCCGGGTGAGGGGAATGTAAACAGCTGCGCAAGAAGCGCTGAAATAATATCCCTAAATGGTAAAAGTTTGCCAGTATATTTTGTGGATAACACAGCAGGGTGGCGACAAAGTTAACAACTTTGATGTGGAATCCATGAAAACAACCCAAATTTCTGCCTGACACACCTCGTTTGATAAAGGGACGATGTATGGAGGCAGCTATATGGACGACTTTTGGAGGTAGCAATGGAGACAACGTGTGGAGGCTGCTATGGAGACAATTTAATTTGGATAGTGCCTGTATGTGGCAGTCCCAAACATTTTTCAAACCAGAGGAGCAGGTAGGTGGCCCTCCAGTAAAATGGAATAGATTGAGTGCCTGTATGTGGCAGTCCCAAAAATTGTTCAAACCAGAGGAGCAGGTAGGTGGCCCTCCAGTAAAATGGAATAGATTGAGTGCCTGTATGTGGCAGTCCCAAAAATGTTTCAAACCAGAGGAGCAGGTAGGTGGCCCTCCAGTAAAATGGAATAGATTGAGTGCCTGTATGTGGCAGTCCCAAAAATTGTTCAAACCAGAGGAGCAGGTAGGTGGCCCTCCAGTAAAATGGAATAGATTGAGTGCCTGTATGTGGCAGTCCCAAAAATGTTTCAAACCAGAGGAGCAGGTAGGTGGCCCTCCAGTAAAATGGAATAGATTGAGTGCCTGTATGTGGCAGTCCCAAACATTTTTCAAACCAGAGGAGCAGGTAGGTGGCCCTCCAGTAAAATGGAATAGATTGAGTGCCTGTATGTGGCAGTCCCAAAAATTGTTCAAACCAGAGGAGCAGGTAGGTGGCCCTCCAGTAAAATGGAATAGATTGAGTGCCTGTATGTGGCAGTCCCAAAAATGTTTCAAACCAGAGGAGCAGGTAGGTGGCCCTCCAGTAAAATGGAATAGATTGAGTGCCTGTATGTGGCAGTCCCAAAAATTGTTCAAACCAGAGGAGCAGGTAGGTGGCCCTCCAGTAAAATGGAATAGATTGAGTGCCTGTATGTGGCAGTCCCAAAAATGTTTCAAACCAGAGGAGCAGGTAGGTGGCCCTCCAGTAAAATGGAATAGATTGAGTGCCTGTATGTGGCAGTCCCAAACATTTTTCAAACCAGAGGAGCAGGTAGGTGGCCCTCCAGTAAAATGGAATAGATTGAGTGCCTGTATGTGGCAGTCCCAAAAATTGTTCAAACCAGAGGAGCAGGTAGGTGGCCCTGCAGTAAAATGGAATAGATTGAGTGCCTGTATGTGGCAGTCCCAAAAATTGTTCAAACCAGAGGAGCAGGTAGGTGGCCCTCCAGTAAAATGGAATAGATTGAGTGCCTGTATGTGGCAGTCCCAAAAATTTTTTAAAACAGAGGACCGGGTAGGTGGCCCTCCAGAAAAATGGAATAGATTGAGTGCCTGTATGTGGCACTCACAAAAATTGTTTCAAACAGAGGACCGGGTAGGTGGCCCTCCAGAAAAATTAAATGCATGAAGTACTATAGCAAGAGCCAGTGGGCCCTGTCAAAAAATAGCCATTTTCCTCTGCTTTACTGTACAAAGAGGAGGAGAAGGAGGAAAATGAGGAGGAGGAGGAGGAGTGGATCAATTATTCAGGTTGAGCTTCCTTCACCTGGTGGAGATTGGAAATTCTGAGAAATCCAGCCTTTATTCATTTTAATAAGCGTCAGCCTGTCAGCGCTGTCAGTCGACAGGCGTGTACGCTTATCGGTGATGATGCCACCAGCTGCACTGAAAACCCGCTCGGACAAGACGCTAGCGGCAGGGCAGGCAAGAACCTCCAAGGCGTACAGCGCCAGTTCGTGCCACATGTCCAGCTTTGAAACCCAGTAGTTGTAGGGAGCTGTGTGATCATTTAGGACGATGGTATGGTCAGCTACGTACTCCCTCACCATCTTTCTGTAAAGATCAGCCCTACTCTGCCGAGACTGGGGACAGGTGACAGTGTCTTGCTGGGGTGACATAAAGCTGGCAAAAGCCTTGTAAAGCGTACCCTTGCCAGTGCTGGACAAGCTGCCTGCTCGCCTACTCTCCCTTGCTACTTGTCCCGCAGAACTACGCACTCTGCCGCTAGCGCTGTCAGAAGGGAAATACTGTTTCAGCTTGTGCACCAGGGCCTGCTGGTATTCATGCATTCTCACACTCCTTTCCTCTGCAGGGATGAGAGTGGGAAGATTTTGCTTGTACCGTGGGTCCAGGAGAGTGAACACCCAGTAATCGGTGCTGGAATAAATTCTTTGAACGCGAGGGTCACGGGATAGGCAGCCTAGCATGAAATCTGCCATATGCGCCAGAGTACCAACGCGTAAGAATTCACTCCCCTCACTGGCCTGACTGTCCATTTCCTCCTCCTCCAACTCCTCCAACTCCTCTTCTTCTGCCCATACACGCTGAACAGTGAAGGTCTGAGCAATGCTCCCCTCTTGTGTCTCGCCAACATTCTCCTCCTCTTCCTCCTCATCCTCCTCCACCTCCACCTCCTCCGATATGCGCTGAGAAACAGACCTGAGGGTGCTTTGGCTATCAACAAGGGAATATTCTTCCCCTGTCTCTTGTGACGAGCGCAAAGCTTCCGACTTCATGCTGACCAGAGAGTTTTTCAACAGGCCAAGCAGCGGGATGGTGAGGCTGATGATGGCGGCATCGCCACTGACCATCTGTGTTGACTCCTCAAAGTTACTCAGCACCTGACAGATATCAGACATCCACGTCCACTCCTCATTGTAGACTTGAGGAAGCTGACTGACCTGACTACCAGTTCTGGTGGAAGTTGACATCTGGCAGTCTACAATCGCTCTGCGCTGCTGGTAAACTCTGGATAACATGGTCAGTGTTGAATTCCACCTCGTGGGCACGTCGCACAACAGTCGGTGAGCGGGCAGTTGGAGGCGGCGCTGCGCTGCCCTGAGAGTGGCAGCATCTGGGCTGGACTTCCTGAAATGCGCACAGATGCGGCGCACCTTCGTGAGCAAATCAGACAGATTGGGGTATGTCTTGAGGAAACGCTGAACTATCAGATTTAACACATGGGCCAGGCATGGCACATGTGTCAGTCTGCCGAGTTGCAGAGCCGCCACCAGGTTACGGCCGTTGTCACACACAACCATTCCCGGCTTGAGGTTCAGCGGTGCCAGCCACAGATCAGTCTGCGCCGTGATGCCCTGTAATAGCTCTTGGGCGGTGTGCCTTTTGTCGCCTAGGCTCAGCAGTTTGAGCACCGCCTGCTGTCGCTTAGCGACGGCACTGCTGCTGTGCCTAGAGCTACCGACTGATGGCGCCGTGCCCACGGATGGTAGTTCGGAGGAGGAGGTGGAGGAGGGGTGGGAGGAGGAGGAGGCATAGTAGGCCTGAAACACCTGGACCGAGGTAGGCCCCGCAATCCTCGGCGTCGGCAGTATATGAGCAGCCCCAGGGTCAGACTCGGTCCCAGCCTCCACCAAGTTAACCCAATGTGCCGTCAGCGATATATAGTGGCCCTGCCCGGCAGCACTCGTCCACGTGTCCGTGGTCAGGTGGACCTTGTCAGAAACGGCGTTGGTCAGGGCACGGATGATGTTGTCTGACACGTGCTGGTGCAGGGCTGGGACGGCACATCGGGAAAAGTAGTGGCGGCTGGGGACCGAATACCGAGGGGCGGCCGCCGCCATGAGGTTGCGAAAGGCCTCGGTCTCTACTAGCCTATAGGGCAGCATCTCCAGGCTAAGCAATCTGGAGATGTGCACATTAAGGGCTTGGGCGTGCGGGTGGGTTGCACTATATTTGCGTTTCCGCTCCAGCGTCTGGGGTATGGAGAGCTGAACACTGGTGGATGCTGTGGAGGATCGTGGAGTCGACGATGGGGTTTTTGTGGCAGGGTCCTGGGCAGGGGGCTGACTATCAGCTGACACAGGGGAAGGAGCAGTGGTGTGCACGGCCGGAGGTGAACGGGCTTGTTGCCACTGAGTGGGGTGCTTAGCATTCATATGCCTGCGCATACTGGTGGTAGTTAAGCTAGTAGTGGTGGAACCCCTGCTGAGCCTGGTTTGGCAAATGTTGCACACCACAGTCCGTCGGTCATCCGGTGTTTCCTTAAAGAACCTCCAGACTTCTGAAGATCTAGCCCTCGCCGCAATAGCCCTCGCCACGGGAGCTTCACTAGTTGACACATTTGGCGCTGATGCACCAGCTCTGGCCCTGCCTCTCCGTCTGGCCCCACCACTGCCTCTTCCAACCTGTTCTGGTCGAGGACTCTCCTCCGTCTCAGAAGCACTGTGTTCACCCGGCCTCTCAACCCAGCTTGGGTCTGTCACCTCATCATCCTCCGATCCCTCAGTCTGCTCCCCCCTCGGACTTCCTGCCCTGACAACAACTTCCCCACTGTCTGACAACCGTGTCTCCTCATCGTCGGACACCTCTTTACACGCTTCCACTACGTCAAGAAGGTCATCATCACCCACAGACTGTGACTGGTGGAAAACCTGGGCATCGGAAAATTGCTCAGCAGCAACCGGACAAGTGGTTTGTGACTGTGGGAAGGGTCCAGAAAACAGTTCCTCAGAGTATGCCGGTTCAAATGGCAAATTTTCCTGGGAGGGGGCAGACTGGGGGGGAGGAGGCTGAGGTGCAGGAGCTGGAGGAGTGGCGATTTCGGTGACATGGGTGGACTGCGTGGAAGACTGACTGGTGGTGGACAAATTGCTCGAAGCATTGTCAGCAATCCACGACATCACCTGTTCGCACTGTTCTGGCCTCAACAGTGCTCTACCACGAGTCCCAGTAACTTCAGACATGAACCTAGGGAGTGTAGCTCTGCGGCGTTCCCCTGCTCCCTCATCAGCAGGTGGTGTCTCACCCCGCCCAGGACCACGGCCTCTGACCCCTGCAGTAGTTGGACGCCCACGTCCCCGCCCTCGTCCTCTACCCCTAGCCCTCGGGTTAAACATTTTTAAAATGAGAGTTATAACTTTATTTTTTTTTTAACTTTTTTTTGTTTTTTTTTGTGTTTTTTGTTTTTTTTTGTGTTTTTTTTTTTTTTTGAGTTTTTAAAACCAAACAATGCTATCCTATTGCTATGGCTATTTTCTAGCCAAGTATCAAAGCACACTACTATGCCAGATGAGATGACACTGAGTTAGTGCCTAATTGAAATCCAACCCCTACTAAATTTTCCCACTTCGGTCTTTGCTATGGATATGTGCGTCACTAAGCGCAGAACACAGCGGTCGCAAGTCTCACTACAAATTGCTCAGAATTGGCTAGTACATGCACTGCAGAAAGTACAGCCACCAGCAGATCAACCAGAAATCAAATATATAGAACGCTACTGTACGCGTAAGTAAGCTCTTTGTATTCTCCTATGGCTATTTTCTAGCCAAGTATCAAAGCACACTACTATGCCAGATGAGATGACACTGAGTTAGTGCCTAATTGAAATCCAACCCCTACTAAATTTTCCCACTTCGGTCTTTGCTATGGATATGTGCGTCACTAAGCGCAGAACACAGCGGTCGCAAGTCTCACTACAAATTGCTCAGAATTGGCTAGTACATGCACTGCAGAAAGTACAGCCACCAGCAGATCAACCAGAAATCAAATATATAGAACGCTACTGTACGCGTAAGTAAGCTCTTTGTATTCTCCTATGGCTATTTTCTAGCCAAGTATCAAAGCACACTACTATGCCAGATGAGATGACACTGAGTTAGTGCCTAATTGAAATCCAACCCCTACTAAATTTTCCCACTTCGGTCTTTGCTATGGATATGTGCGTCACTAAGCGCAGAACACAGCGGTCGCAAGTCTCACTACAAATTGCTCAGAATTGGCTAGTACATGCACTGCAGAAAGTACAGCCACCAGCAGATCAACCAGAAATCAAATATATAGAACGCTACTGTACGCGTAAGTAAGCTCTTTGTATTCTCCTATGGCTATTTTCTAGCCAAGTATCAAAGCACACTACTATGCCAGATGAGATGACACTGAGTTAGTGCCTAATTGAAATCCAACCCCTACTAAATTTTCCCACTTCGGTCTTTGCTATGGATATGTGCGTCACTAAGCGCAGAACACAGCGGTCGCAAGTCTCACTACAAATTGCTCAGAATTGGCTAGTACATGCACTGCAGAAAGTACAGCCACCAGCAGATCAACCAGAAATCAAATATATAGAACGCTACTGTACGCGTAAGTAAGCTCTTTGTATTCTCCTATGGCTATTTTCTAGCCAAGTATCAAAGCACACTACTATGCCAGATGAGATGACACTGAGTTAGTGCCTAATTGAAATCCAACCCCTACTAAATTTTCCCACTTCGGTCTTTGCTATGGATATGTGCGTCACTAAGCGCAGAACACAGCGGTCGCAAGTCTCACTACAAATTGCTCAGAATTGGCTAGTACATGCACTGCAGAAAGTACAGCCACCAGCAGATCAACCAGAAATCAAATATATAGAACGCTACTGTACGCGTAAGTAAGCTCTTTGTATTCTCCTATGGCTATTTTCTAGCCAAGTATCAAAGCACACTACTATGCCAGATGAGATGACACTGAGTTAGTGCCTAATTGAAATCCAACCCCTACTAAATTTTCCCACTTCGGTCTTTGCTATGGAATTGGCTAGTACATGCACTGCAGAAAGTACAGCCACCAGCAGATCAACCAGAAATCAAATATATAGAACGCTACTGTACGCGTAAGTAAGCTCTTTGTATTCTCCTATGGCTATTTTCTAGCCAAGTATCAAAGCACACTACTATGCCAGATGAGATGACACTGAGTTAGTGCCTAATTGAAATCCAACCCCTACTGAATTTTCCCACTTCGGTCTTTGCTATGGATATGTGTGCCACTAAGAGCTAAACACAACGGTAGCAAGTCCCCCTGCTAATTCCTCACAAAATGGTACTAGATGCAAATTAAAATAAAAAAAGTAGAACGTTATTGTAGCCCTAAGAAGGGCTGTTGGGTTCTTTGAGAATCACTCCTGCCTAACAGTAAGCTAATAGAACACCCTAACGCTTTCCCTGACCAGCAGCAGCTCTCTCCCTAGCGGCATCCAGACACAGAATGATCCGAGCAGCGCGGGCAGCGGCTAGTCTATCCCAGGGTCACCTGATCTGGCCAGCCAACCACTGCTATCGACGTGTAAGGGTACCACGTCATGCTGGGTGGAGTGCAGAGTCTCCTGGCTTGTGATTGGCTCTGTTTCTGGCCGCCAAAAAGCAAAACGGCGGGAGCTGCCATTTTCTCGAGCGGGCGAAGTATTCGTCCGAGCAACGAGCAGTTTCGAGTACCCTAATGCTCGACCGAGCATCAAGCTCGGACGAGCATGTTCGCTCATCTCTAGTTACTGCGCAAAATTTTAAACATTTAAAGCTTGTAAAATATTTCCAATTTACATGTTAAAATAGGATCCATAAAAAAATCTTTCCTTTGCACCTGCTCTGGATCACAAAAATAAGCAAAAAAAGTGATACATAAGTTAAAAATGGCACAGAACATCTGGAAAACAAAGATACATAAGGCACTGCACAAGATGCTGACCAAGGCGTACTTGAAAAATGACAGTAAAAGTCGCAGTGAAAAGTAGCAAAAACCTCAAAAATGAGACAATTTAACTAGCAGAAATAAAGATATATGCCTCCCAAAGTATTCAATAAGAATATTTCATTCATTCAGATCTAAGATGTATCATTTGAGTGTTTTTGAGCAGTATATAATCTGCTGAGTAAGAAAATTACAAGACTCATCAACTCAGCATCCTAATGTATTCTTTTTATAATTTAGTTTTTCTGTGTCTTAAATCTAGACTGCCAGATTAAACATGATGAAATGATTCCCTACAAGGGTCCATCTAATATGATAATCCTCAGCCTTGCTCACAGCTTCTACTCTACTGCATTTTATTTAGACCCTGAAAACTTTCACGGCTCAGCAAGTCGCTAATGTGTGTGTTGGAAAACATGGTAGATAAAGGTACAACTAATTAAAAGCTATTCTCTGAACCTTTGCATTCTTATGAGAAAAAGCCAATCACAGATTTAAGGATTTTGTCTCAATCTAAAATTACATTTCAAATTTAAGGCACTCAAAATAAATTGAATACTTGTCTGAGCAGCCATATTTCCAAAAGGTTATCATACAAAATAAAGACACTTCATCAAAGATTTAGCACTTGGTATCCACAATCCATAAATCAGCAAGTGTCATGCTCCTTTTAGCCAGAATTCATTTTATCGACTATCTACTCCAACATCTCTGTCAAGTACACTGTTTGCATCATTACACATAATTATATTTTAATGCAGATGTTCTACAGAATGTCACTGCATCTAAGAACCTAAACCAGTTTGTCATGTTCTATTGCTTTGATATGCCACTCGATACAGGTACACATAGATAAGAGAGACTCAGAGAGGAATATTCCTTTAAATATTCATGGGGATGCCAAGTTTTGTTTCACAGACAAGGTAAGTTAAGAGGAATGACAACTTTGGTTGGTTTCCTCTATGACATGATTGCAGCTGAGTGTCAAAGCTAAAAGCTATTGCTAGAACAATGGTCAACATTGTAGATGCTGCGGTAATTCATGAGTGAGTAGTTTTGTAGGGTAGCTATGAAATTATCTTACGTTCATCTGTTTTTAGTACAGCAAAAGAAAAAAAGAGCTACACATTCAGCTCTTTACTGACCTTGTTCTGTTACCTTTAACAATGCCCCTAGTATTGTAAGCAAGGTACAATATAAGAAGGGGGAAGGTTTAGTGTTGCGCATGGTTTGGCGCTTGGTCATTGAAAGGTTAACTTGTATGCCTTGTTACAGCTTGTCCTTATTATCTCGAATAGCACTGAGACACTACACAACATATATTATAAGGTATTGCAAGATTTTTTTTCTTTTTAACACTTTGCATTCCCTTCAATTATTTTTTTTTTAATTCTGAAAAAGTTTATATGTCTCAAAAGTTTCTATGTCTGTGAGCCATGGATAACTGGAGCTATATTCAATAAGAGGCAGATGTTCATAGATATGTTCAGAGACTCCTGATTTTCTTGCATTATCTTGTGTTTCTTTCAAGGTTTTCAAGTCTTTTGTGGGTACGGACATTCAGACACAAAATAAATTTTCCATGTAGGAAATCTACAGAGCATTTTACTGGCTGAATGAAGAGCTGGCTTCAGTTTGCTGTCTATGTGTACTTATTACTCATTTTACCTGATAGTAAGAAGAGATTTTGAGATTACTGTTTTATCTGCCGTAATTAGATCAATGTGCTCATTAGGTCCTTTTCATGCTCCTCTCTTAAGTCTGAAGTCTGTACTTATGTGTATGTAAATATATTACACTTTGCATGGCACTATTCAATGACTGTGGTGGGTCTGACTATGGAAGGTCACTTGAGTCTGGTCACAAAATGCATCATCAAATTAAATCCATATTTTTAAACATAACTGAGACTCGATGCACATGAAGGTGTTCAGCCCATTAAAACAGACCTTTATGTTGGTCTAATCCCATTGACTGTATACATGGCACAGGAAAGGAGTCCTTGCATCATAAATTTGCAGTTAATCAGCAGACGAGTCCTTGCATGATATTTCAGGGTGATGCAAGGTCTCCTATCCTGTGCAGAGTGTTCACCCTGTGTAATCTGTTACAGTCATACGTCAGGTGAAATTTGCCCATACCCTGCCTCTTCCCCGGATCCCCCCACCCCGCTTACTCCACATGCCAGCAGTGACTGCCACACATCATACACCACCCCTAAACCCACCCCCTGATGAGTAAGCCGAACCACTTTGAGAACGGTCCGGAATTTGTAGTGTACGGCGCAGCAGTGTTTGTTAGCGTTATCAGATGTTTCCGATAGCACTAGCAGTGTAACACTGCTGCTTCTGTTTTAGCACTAGGAGCTTCTTACTTTAGTAAGCAGCTCTTATTCCTGTTTTTGAGGGTGACAGGTAATATCCAACACACAGTGCAACCTAGTGCAACTTTACCTGATGTCGTTCTATTTCCAATATAACAATCATTTGTTTAGCCATAATGTGACTCAAGAAACACTTACAAAGGCTGATGTCACTGTAGCCCAAAAACATACAAGATAGTAAATAAGAAATACAAGGGCAGTAGACTGTGTTATTTTAGTCTTTAGCACTGTATCATTTGGTTTGTGAGTTCCTATAACACAGCAGTAGCTGCCGCAATCCTATGCAAATTTATGCAGAACACTTTGTTATATCCCTATGATTTCTGCAAACTCATTCCTGCTACATCTGGATAATCAATTTGATTCTATTCTGTTGCATTGTGCCTTTATTTATATATCATATTTTAGATGTGAATTAAGTTGTTCTTTACAAAGTAACAAAGTTTTCTCTTAACACATCAAAGGCTCCACCGCAGCCCCCTTACCACATACATATAAAAAACTGTTTAAAGCAAGCTGAGGGATACGGTGCTTTTTTGTAAGAAAATAAAAGAGGCAATACGTTGCAAATCCCAAAGCACCAGAGTGAGAGTAGAAGGAACTGCTTTGGGTTTGCAGCTACTATAAATCCTACTTTACTGATCCCACTGGCGCCGGAGGGAAATGGAGAAAGGAGGAAGTGTTCAAAAAAATACAGGCAGAAACAGACATCTCCGGGAGGTTAGAGGAGAGAAAACTCTACATTATTGACAAGTATGTTCCAGACACATATTGTAATTATGTCCTGTGGTAAAATGTATTCTCACATCTGTCAAAAAATAAGCATAAATGTATATCACATTGTGTGTGCGTGTTTAGAGGCGGTAGGCATGCAGAACATATACAGAATGTATTCTACAACACTTGATTTCTACAGCAGTAAACTTATGGAGATATTCAGTAGCTTCCACAAATAAGAAATATAAAATATGTACTTTGGTGATACCATGGCCTCCTTTCTCCTGCCTGGTTTACCATATTTCTCTGAAAACTAGCTATTGCATCTTTCCTGGTTTTGTCTGTTAATTCTGGCTTCCTGGTTGCTACCACCTCTAGTTCGTGCACAGATTCTGCAAAATAGTAGTGGTACAAACATGACTGCCTCTTGAGTATACAAGGGTTGATTGTAGTCTATTACTATGGAGACACATGAGTCTACAAAGAAGCTGTCAGTAAAGTCATAGGTGGACATAGTAATGTGTCAGTGATGTAAGGCTGAAGGAAGGTGCAGTAGATGTATATCAGCGACTTGATCATTACTGCAAGTGACTAGAGGGAACAGAAGAAGTAGGTATAAGATATTTATGCATAACTGAATTGAATATAATATTGAGACATAATATATTATTATTATGTTGAATTTGTATAGCAGAGGTACTAGCTTTACAATTAGAGCATTTACATCACTTAAAACAAATACAACAAAAGACAATTGAATTTTAGTTGGTGACAGGTTCCAATAGCTTATGCAGGGGCGTAACTACAGCAGTAGCAGCCGTAGCAGCCGCTATGGGGCCCACAGAGTCTGGGGGCCCCGTCATCCGACCTGACACTAAAGAATGAAAAATGTGCACCATTATATACATATTATGCTGCACATTGATATATATATATATTGTTTATGAGTGTGTATCTGTGATGTGTATATGCTGTATGTGCATATGGTGTGTATGCAGTACGTTATGTGTGTATATAAGCTGTATGTCTATATATGGCACTGTATGTGTGTATATGTGAGTAGTATATGCTCTATATGTGTGTAACAGTGTATAAATGTGTATGTATGAGTGATGAACTGTATGTTTATGTATATAGGAATGTAATATATGTATATTTTTAAGCCAGCAGGGGGTCCCCTTCAGAAGTCTGCTATGGGGCCCTGCCTCTTCTAGTTACCCCACTGAGCTTATGCTATGCTGATTTTAAATGTCAGCATTCTGAATAATTTCAGGGGGTTATATAAGTTTCATTCACATTTTCTGGCTCCCTGCCAGCAGCATGTGGTGAGCCCAGGGTGGGTGGGGTTGGAGGAGATAACTGCAGCCTGTGTGTGCCTGTGTCAGTCTTCTTTCCCAAACTAATGTAGCAGGATGGTGTAGAGTATAGGCACAAGTACACACCGGCTGCAGATACACCACCAACTTCCCCCCTAGGACTCAGTACACACTGCTGTCAGGGAACCAAATAATGTGAATGATTCAGAATGCTGACAAAGACATTTTTAAAATCAGTATAGTATAGGCTATTGGAACTTGATGCCAGCTAAAAATCACATTCCAGGTGACAGGTTCACTTTAACAATGAAATATTTTTCTTTAACCCCTCACTGACTTTTGACATCTGTACCTCACATGTCGACTGCAGTTGTATGGAGAGGGCTTATGGGCTGAGTACTCTGCATACAAGGTCGATGACGCTTGTTAACAGTTTGATTGTCGCCAGCAAAGCCATCGGCTCATTGGAGTTTTTCGTTCCCTGAACGTCATCGGGAGCAACAATCTGTCACCATGAGAGCTTCAGGTTTTTATATGACCCAGGCTGTGTATTTGTCAGTGGCACATTGTAATATCTATAAAATCCCCATATACTGCCATACTGTAGTATGGCAATATGTGGTAGTATCAATCAGAGAACCTGGGGTTAAAGTACCCTAGGGAGTCTGAAAAATAGTAAAAATAAATATATAAATACAAATCACCCTCCTTTCCCAAGAGCTGATGTAAAAATAAATAAGCAGTAAAAATGCTAAACATGTTAGATATTTCCACTTCCAAAAATGTAATATCAAGATATAATTTTTGCATTGACCCCGTAACAGAAAATAGTGCCCAGTTGTCCAAAATGCCACTTTTTCACCATTTTGCTACATATTAAAATGTAATAAAGAGTGATCAAAAGGTCATACAGTCCCCAAAAGAAAAGAACATGTCATCAAAAATAACACCTCACACACTGCTTCCATACACTAAAGTGGGAAAAGGTTACTTGCGCCAGAAGATGACAAAGCGTAGAAATTTTCTTTTGTACAGAAATTTTTTTATTGTATAAAACTACAATACTGCCAAGTGTGTATAAAATGCTGTGAATTTTTAATTTTCATGCATAACATCATGTCTGACAAAAAGAACTATTATTCTTGAAAGATTACCATCAAATATACTCAACCTCAAAAAGGTATTGCCTGATTTCTTCACTCTTGCTTAACAGGTTCATGACGGCCCGCCGTGTATTCACGGTGGCGGTCGCATCCCGGTGCATTGTTAGGGCTCACGGGCTGAGCCCTCTCCATAGCCGTTAAGTCTTTGCTGCATATTGCAGCAAAGGCTTACCGGTAACAGCCGTGATCGATGCCAGCACCGATCGCGGGTGTTTTCTTGCTGATCACCACTGGCAAAGCTGCCGGCAGCTTCAAAAAGATGGGGATCGTCGCTCCTCGTGACGTCATCGTCAAAGCTCTCATCAAATGCAGCAAAAAATGACGCCACTCATAGCTCCATACACCAAAGTATGAAAAAGTTATGAAAAATTTGTACAGGAGGTTTTAACTTTTGTAAATGTATAATAACATTATAAAACCTATACAAATTTGATATCTGCGTAATCGTATTGACCAAAAGAATAAAGTAGACATGTCATTTGGGGCATATATTGAAATACATAAATCCCAAGCCCACAAGAAAACGGCACAAATGCGTTTTTTCACCATTTTCACTGCATTTGGAATTTTATTCCTGCTTCCCAGTACATGGTAGGGAATATTCAATGCCACCATTATGAAGTGTAATTTGTTATAACAAGCCATTATACAGATCTTTAAGTGTAAAAATAAAAAAGTTATAGATTTTTGAAGGTGGAGAGTGAAAAATGGAAATGAAAAAACAGGAAAGGGCCCGGTCCTTAGCCGTTAAACACAATAAAACCTATGTATATTTTGTATCCCCATGATCGTACTGACCTTTCAAAAACCCCTTTGACCTCCTTTCAAAACCAAGCACACCAAAAAATGACGCAAACGCATTTTATCACCAATATTACTGTATTTGGAATTTTTTCCCACTGCCCATTACATGGCATGGAATATTAAAAACCATCACTATGAAATTAAATTTGTTACGCAGAAAACAAGCCCACACACAGCAATTTATGATAATAAAATTTTAAAAAGTTATAGATTTTTGAAGGGGGAAACGCAAAAATGAAAAAGGGTCTGGTCGTTAAGGGGTTAATATCAGCAAGCAATAATCTTCAAACCTTTAATGAGTTTGTGCTAGAAATATATTAAAGAAATGAATAACTTTTCATTATACTAGGTACTTGCTTGGCATAATCATTCTAGAATACCCAGCAGGAGAGAAGCACGCACACTACTGTGTTCATTGCTCCATGTATGTCATCCTGTAGATACAGCACAGGGAGAGAGTGAAGTCTCATCCTATCTGTCTGTCACATGAAAGACACTGAAGATTTCTGAGCTTACATTGCAGTAAAAGTAAGTCTGGTACACAGCCAGCAGAGACTTTTTTGCGGTGATCTATAGCACAGCATCTACCCTCTAGATTTTCTATGGCTCCATTACCTGGCATTACAACACCACTTCACAGAGCAATATTTCTGAGGAATCACAGGTGCCATCTACACATCTTGTAATAGTTTCCTGCCTGTGCTGTGCAGAGAAATGTCGACAGCAAAACACAACTTCTGAAGTATCAGCTTTTCCACTGTCTGCTCTGAACCGTAAATATCCCCTGAAGTTAGTGGCTGCCATAGAGCTTGCAATGGCAGGATGGCCCCAGGGGGTGGGGTACAGGTTCTACTACAAATTATAGCTACAAAAGCTATATAAACTGAGGAAGTAGATGGTATTATTACCTGTGCAAAATATTGGCCTAAACCAATGATTATTTTATCCATGCAGTGCCAATGAAACATACAGAAGCATATAATGTTTTAGTTTATATGACTTATGTTGGAACTTTGTTTTAGTAACCATTAGGTTCTTTGTATACAGCCAAGGATATATTATTTGAGTAATGGTAGAGGGCTTAGTAGTGGGACATCTAACTATCATATGTTTGATGACAGAAGAATAGCTCGAAGGGGCTACTCGCATGGGAGTCAATACATATCTAATTAGGCTGCAGCCTAAACTTACCAATAATACTAACATACTATATATGACTATTTTAAGAAGAGCTCTGTAAAACATTTAATTGAAACAATATAAAAAAAATAATTACGTCAAGGTGATGCCTGTTTACAGTTATTTTACTTTTCATGTCTCTTCCATCTGGCCCACATAACCATGAGGATTTCTTGCAGCTAGAATTTGACTCTATAAAGTTTGCTCTTCAGGACACCAGGTCCCCTTTTCCCTCAAGTTCACAATGGCCCCATCATACAGCTGGTTACAATTAGAAAATGTGAAAATATTTATTAAATCTGAGACTTTATAAAACTCTCTTTGTGCCCTTTGAATTATCATGTCACCGTGTCCTCTTTAAAATGAAATGTTTATCCCTTCCACACAATTTCCCTCTCACGTTTATAATGCTTGTCTATTTTGTTATAACCAGTTGGATGCAACACCTCAGTAATCTTTTTATGTTTACCCCATGATGAGCCCTCTGAAGAAACTTACAATATGGTGAAAAAACATCAGGGTGGGGATCCTAGGAAAATGATGGGTAATGTCCTTGTCAGGCCGGGAGTCATGCTCTGTAGGGATAAACAGGGCAAAGATTAGAGAATGCAACCTGAAGCACTAACATGGAAATAGTGGTTCTTACCAACCCTGTGGATGAAATAAACTTCTCCCAGCCCTGTTTAGCCATTTTTAATCCAGCAGACAAGGAAGTTTATTTTCTCACATTATTCTGCATTTTGTTGGAGTTTCTGACTGATTGTATTCTTATCAAATGGTTGTTTCGTTTTGGTTGACACATTTCTGGTTTCTTTTTGGCTAATTTTAATGCATTTGCATTTTAATGCATATCAATTAAACTGTATGTTTTAAACTAACAATATTTCTGTAGGGAATATTTTTATAATGCCCCTGATGTCTAATAATTGCTGCCTTATTGAGGCTTCCTGGTCTACCATAGATTGGCGTCCTATAGATAATAATACAATTAAATGTGGTAAGACTGGATGAGGGAGAGGGACAGTAGGATTTGCTGGAGCAAAGACTTGTGCATGAATACAAAGAGATAGCCATTTGTCTAAATCTTTCTCAGATGGATTTTACTGAAAGATGAGCAGGGCAGCTATGATCAATACAGACATCACAAAGGCTCGGTAGTGTTCAATATCTTTATTTGTAAAATGATTTTACTTTATTTATAAATAAGAAAATAGTAGTTTGTAAAGATGTACATAGCCTTTAAGTTCCTATTTTTTTCTATCCTGCCAGCATTTGTTTGAGCCAAGGATGGTAGATTGTGAGCTTCATGTGCAAGAGAGACTGATGTGAGTTCTGATGATCTCACATTCCAATTAACTGCCCTAATCTAAACCTGGCTACTTCTAACAAACTGAGCTCTACTTGTGTAAAATTCCAATTCTGTACAGCTCTATTAAAGAGCAATGTATCTCTTTCTCCAGTGGGCTGCTTGCTCCTACTCATTGCCATCAATAGTAATTGTAATATATGTAAGCATATTATCTATAAATTCCTCCCTAATACCCTTGTCTCTTAAAATGACTGAATATAAAATTTAGTTTCATCAATTTAAAATAATGCCAGGAAGCCCCGGGGAGAGCATTGCACTTAAAGAGGCACTTAGCATTGTGTATGAGCTTCATCTTTCATTCAAAATATTCTTCTTAAATGGAGACTTAAAAAAGTGTAAAACAGGATCCAGATACTTCCTTTCCAGGTAAAATGATTTATTTTTACATTTTAGGAGTCAGGAGGTTTGATGATATTCCAAGTGCATGTTTCTCGTTTACTAACCCAATGCAGAAAATGTGAAAAATCCTGTTTCACTGAGAACACATTAGAATAATTGGGTAATTCTTCAGCTAATACAATATTGACCTACACTTGACCCGCTTCTCTTTCCCTTTTAAAATGCATTTACTGTTAATATTGATATGACAACTTTATGATCTTTTGATATAAAAATGTTGCCGAAGTCTCTTAACAGTGCTGTTATCTGAAGAGGTTCAGATCCAATCTGCAGGTTATCAAATTTTTATCTCTTCATTTTTATTATCAGGATGCTAGAACTTTTACAGTGTTTTTTATAGAGTTTTCATACAATGATCTCCTGTTTGTTAATTAAAGCTGCCTTGTGCTATTTCTTGCTTTTCCCTGCAACAAATAACATGAAGTCACCTACCTGCTCCAAAGCTGGTGTTGGAAATTGAAATATGGTAGGTACCAGCTGTATGGCAAATAAAGAGTTTTAAAGTTGTTTTTTGAGAAGGAAGAAGGCCATGGATAACAAATATAAGAAGATTACCACAGTTGTCTGGATCTGTTAGTAAATGTCCCTGGTTTAACATGCGTTTTTTGATGGTAGAATTTATTTAACAATGTAAAAAGTACTGAATGTATTTCTTAGCCTTTTATTACTCTAGTAGAATAAAAACTCTTGTGACCGGAGCTCAAAAATGAAAAAGACGATCCATGCACGTTTCCTCCTTATTTGTGCACCAAACACAAGGGATCACTTTCAGGGATAAGTCACCATTCAGACCAGAAACCGTCAATATTTTCACTCCTGTCCTAGTCTCTTCCACTCGTTGTATATAAGAGACATATCCAGACATAGTGTAGACAGTTTCAAACTTTTAAAACTTTTATTTCCAGTTCTACATATGTAGATAAAAAATGCGCATATCACAAATAACTCCACGAGGACGCCAATCCTTGCAAGGATCGTCTTTTTCGTTTTTGAGCTCCGGTCATAAGAGTTTTTATTCTACTGGATT
This sequence comes from Engystomops pustulosus, assembly GCF_040894005.1. Classification (NCBI taxonomy): domain Eukaryota; kingdom Metazoa; phylum Chordata; class Amphibia; order Anura; family Leptodactylidae; genus Engystomops; species Engystomops pustulosus. The sequence continues at coordinate 107,088,239 of NC_092417.1, read as the reverse complement.
ATTGAACAGTGGATGTTTGCTGGATCCATCTAGGACCGTTAAGGACAGTTCATAAGAGAGAAGGTGCAGCACCACGCAATTTTTGTTGGCTTTTATTACTCTGGCCACTCCCTTCATTTTAAGCACTCTCTGTCATGGGTCCACCATGGCAAGCATAAAAATAAGACCCCCTTTAAGAGTCTGCAGGGCTGTATAATGTAACATAGAAAATGTCTCATTCTTGTTTTTGAGGAGGAATGCTACATTTTTTGAGTACACCAGGTCTAGTTGTCACACATGGTGGGTAAATGGCCTTGAACAGTGGATCAGAAGAATACTTGCAGAAATATCAGCAATCTCCAAAGCCTCCAAAAGTCATTTTTTGCCCAAATTAGCTGAAATATTCTTTGGTTATATTGTAATATACTTGAATGAGGAGTGTGGGATTGGTGTAAAAAGATAGATATGGATTTCAGAGTTGGGACCATAATCGTTCCAGTATTTATTGCAAATCTGTGAAAATGTCATTAGTAATTTGCCCCTTACCGACATGTGACGTACTATTACAGCAGAATGTAGTATGGCAGTATGTAGTGTTATGGCAGTATATGGTAGGATCAATCAGTCAACCCATGGTTTGAATACCCTAGGGAGAAAAATATTTAAAAAAGTAAAAAGAAAATCATATAAAAAAACCCTCAAATTTAAAATCACCCCTCTTTCCCTAAGACTCATGTAAATATAAATAAACAGTAAAAATCATAAACATGTTAGGTATTGCCACGTCAAAAAATGTCCGGTCCAGCTAAATATAATATGGTTATTCAAAGAGTTTAACACCATAATGGAAAATAGCAAGTTGAAAATGCCACTTTTTTGCCATTTTGAAAAACACCAACTCTAGCTTTATATGCAGCTTTATTATACTGACACAATCACTGTTAGACAATGAATCAACCAACTTTTGGACCTATTTTGGACAGTATGTAGAGAAAAAAGGATACTGCGTGGTTTTCATTTAGTGCAATTTACTTTACAAACAAAATATAACATGCATTGTAAAGAAGACATTTCTAATGTATCAATATCACTGCACTTTACTTTAGTCTACAAAGGACTTTGTATGATTTGCCATGAAAAATTATGAATATGAATAATTCCACTTATATTTCTAACATTTATGTCTTGAATATTATTTTATTCTCCAAGGACAGTCATTAGTATCCATAATAAGAACTATCTTTAGGAAATGGTTAATTTGTTCTATTGGTGTTTATGTAGAAATGTAGTGATGGGTATGCTCTGATATTAATTTACACTTCCTTGTGATTTAATTAGACAGTGGAAAACCTGTTACACCAGGTGCTTCCCAGTTTATTCACAAATTAGATTTAATTGTTATTATTAAGGAACAATGTAACACTTGCAAATAATTACCCTCATTTTTAGAACAATGGAGCTGTATTCCTCAGCCACTTGCAATTGCAATTAGCATATGTTTAACAGAGTCATTTAAAGGCAGAGTTCGGAAAACACTTGTATTTGTTTTCAAAGTTTGAAATTAAACCACAATGAAAGAGTCTTATTGGAGGATTTGTGTGGTGTGTATTTTATAGAATTGTTGATACAATGTAGCTAGGAACAATTGATGAGTAAAACCCATCTCTCATATAAAGGGGAGAAAGGACATAGAAGGAGATTTATCATATGCTGACGGATGGAATCTGTGCCCCTAGTGCACTGCTGGATACATTAAGAGGCTCCTGCATCGGTGACCGGTCTGTGCAGCTTCTATTTCAATGCCAGGACGTACCTATGCCTCAGTTACAGAGGGAAACCACCACTTGTTACTGGTGGTGCTGATCAGAGCTGGACTGGGTCTAATTAGACCCAGCAGCTCTGATCAACCCCCTTTAGACCCACCGCTCACGTGACCTCCGAGTCTATAAAGCTGGCGGCAGCACCGGCTCTGCTCCTCCGTGCATCGGGCTACTCTGACAACTGGAGACCCGGTCCTGCTCCCGTGGCTGGCACGGGAGCAGTAGAAAACTGCAGTGATGTCTAAAGACGTCACTAGAGACTCCGGACCTGCTCCTGCTGGCGTCTAAAGTCAGCGGGAGAGCCGAAACAAGTTGATTTATCAATTTCCACAGGAAAGATAGACTACAGCCGTTAGTCTTTTTCACATGCATCTTACAAGTATTGTCTGCGAGTGAAAAACGCATTGAAAATGCTAATGAATCAGATCAAAAACTTATAAAAATAACACGGGCAAAAACTTTTCATGAGTTGCACGCTGACATGATCTGCAATGCAAATTTACTAAGGAACATGAGCCACTTTTCTTGCAGACTTTGCACTTCCTGCTAACCTTAGCACTCTCTCTCCAAATACTATCATAAGGCTACATGAAAAATCCACAATTGATATTCCTAAAATTGTGGCAATGTACAGTATACTGACCTGATTTTGCACCCCAAAATGACCCACTAAGAGTAACCCACATATATACTACTCATTCTAGTTTAAACATACTAGATTATCCCTATTGTGGCAATCACAATTAATGCCCATTCACAATATATGGGCCCCATACTAATATATGGGCCCCATACTAATTATGTGTAGTGAAATGAGCCACCTTATAATACTCACACTAAATAATGCCCCCACCCACTGAATAATTCTCCCACATGAAATAAGTATCACTAATAAGTAATGTCCCCCCCAAAGCCCCCAAGAAATTCATGTCCTCATCTACAATGGATGCCCCCCCCAGCCCCTCACACTAATTGATGCCCTTGCATCCCCTTCCAGTAACTGATGTTCCCCAAAGCCCTCCAGAAATTAATGTCCTCTGCAGCCCCTCAACGATGGATATCCTCCCAGCCCCTCAACAATGAGTGTCCCCTTTCAGAAATTGATGTCCCATCCCAGCTACTCAGCAATGGATGTCCTCCGCAGCCCCGTCAACAATGGATGTCGCCCACCAGCCACTCTCAGTAACAGATATTGTCCCTCGATCCCAATAATGGAAAAGCAACAAAAAAATGTGGAGCAGCACAGCGAGTACAATGATTCATAGCTCAGTATGTGTGCAACCCTCCAACAATCCCATTTCAAAGAAATTTAACAGATGAAAATCCAGAAAGAAGCAGAGGCAACATTGCTTGAAATTTGATGTTGCTTTATTCACAAAATAGCAAAAGGTTGATGCTTGAAAATAGCTCTATTGATGAACTTAAATGTTGCACCTTTTGCCAATTTCAAGGAGTGCTGCCTCTCTGCTTTTTTCTGGATTTTCACCTCCAACAATGGATGTCCCCCCTCCCAGCAATTGATGTCCCCCACAAATCCCCCAAAAATGAATGTTTCCATGGTTCCATTAGCTACCCAGCAATGGATCCCTACCAGCAAACAATGTCATATACAGCCCCCCCAAATTAATATTACACCCCCAGGAGCAATGGGTATCGTCCACACAACAGCAGAAATTAATATTGCAAGCCAAACCCCCAGGATTGGTTGTCCCCTTACCAGTCCCACTCTAATCAATGGATGTGCCCCATAGAACCTGCCAATTGATGTCTCCCCCTCCTAGCAATTGGAGTGTCCCACAAAACCCCCAGAAATTAATGTACCTACTTGCTCCCTAGCAAAAGATGTCTGCAATGGATGTCATCCACCCTAACCCCTTTCTACAATTGATGTTGCCCCCAGCCTCACCCCCAGCAATTAATGTGCCTTGTAGACCCCCATCAATTGATATGCCCCTTTCCAGCATTTGACATCCATCACAACCCCCTAAAAAACTAATGATGGTCTCATTAGCTCCCCAACAATGGATCCCCCCCACACATATCTCATCCACTTCTCCAGAAATTAAGATTCCACCCCAGTTCCCTCCCCCAAGCAATGGATGTTAAGTGCACACTCCCCAGAAACTAATATTCCACCAAAGCCCCACCTCTCCAGAGCAATGACCCAAACACCCACAAAATTTAAATTAATGTCCCCATAGCTCTCCAGCAAATGATGCCCCCGATCAATTAATGTCTCTCCTAGCAATTTCCTACACTGTAAATTAATAAATACCTAATTGTCACCTGCCTTCCTTTCCTGTTTCTCTCCTTTTCTTGTACCTACAAAAATAAAGTTTGCCTAATTCTATTTCCACTGCTTGCACCAGAATTTAGCATGCCTGTCTTACTTATCGCACAGATTGTACACCCAAAAAACCCACCCTGAGACACTACTAATAAACGCCCTCCATAATGTAGATCGATAGCCTTTATCTACTAAAAGATCTGTTGAGATTGTACTACATAAATTCATAGGCATTTTCCCTTTAAGAATGTTATGCATACAAGTCAGTTATTTGCAGTAATGTCAATGAAAACTTCTAGTCTTCTAATACCCAAGAGGAATCAACCACTAATTGGTGGTACAGCATTTAACTGGTTGGCAGGCATTCCAATTTACAGATAGAAAATTGCTTTTTTCCTAGTTTCTGCACATTCCTCTACAGGGGGACAGTGTGATGTATACGACAGCAGGGCATTGTACATTTACATTCATATTGTTTACCCTAAGCTTATTTCTTACTTCCAGCCAATATTCTGTCTCCTCTGCTATTCTAGACCAAGGCTGCAGTAAGCAGAACGCATCAACAAAATGAATTAACATGGTGATGTGTTTGTGTTGTCTCTCGATTTACCCAAATTAGTGAACATTGAATATTTAAGATGTTTGTAAATCCATGCATTATACGATGAGAGTTCTTATATAAGTAAATGAGCAAGGCTTTTGCATCATATTGCACCATTTAAATGAGCAATAAAGGCAGAAATCAAATAATTGAGTCTTATGAAAATAACATTATTGAATGAGCATCAGACATGCCTGCTACTTTGTAGAGATCATTAATGGATACTGGTTAGCTGAGATACCAGAAAATAGATTCCCATGTGATAGAAGAGTAAATATATGTTCTTTTGCCTTGAAAATTAGTTTTTCACACAACATTGATAGATCAGATATATTGAACCCGAGGCTGTTGAACCCGATGACGTCACGGGGGAGAGATGACCTGCACTAAGATGGGGGCCTCCATCTTTTTGAAGATGATGGTGGCTTTGCCATCGATCGCGCGTGTTACCGGTAAGTCGTGTTACCGGTAAGTCATGTACCTACACCGATTAATGCACAAAACTTGTGCTAAATTTTAGAATGGATTTGCAATAAAATTTTGTTGGATTTTATTCAAGTGCTCCGGTCTTCCTTGCATACTCTCAGATAATATTTTATTGTATTTCTAAAGTATTTTATTTGTTTGTGATGGACCGTTCTCGGACAGGAGGCAGTACAAGATTGTCTTGTGACTGTTGTCATGTGATTGTGACCTTGTCGGAGCACAGACCTTTAACCCCTTAACGCTGAAGCCACTTTTCACCTTCCTGACACGGACCATTTTTTTAAATCTGACATGTGTCTATTTAAGTGGTTATAACTTTGGAACGCTTTAACATATCCTGTTGACCTTGAGATTGTTTTTTCGTGACACATTGTACTTCATGCTGGTTTAGAAATTTAATAAATATATTTAGTATTTATTTGTGAAATAAATGGAAATTTGGCAAAAATTTTGAAAAAAACAATGTTTTCCAAATTCAAAATTTTCTACTTTTTGGAAAGTTGGTCATAGCACTAAAATAACTTGATAACTAACATTTTCCATATGTCTGCTTTAACTTGGCATCATTTTTCAAACATCTTTTCCTTTTTTTAGGATGTTAGGAGGCTTATAACTTTAGGTGCAATTTTTCAGATTTTTACGAAAATCATCAAAACCTACTTTTGGAGGGTCAATTTAGTTAGAAGTGACTTTATAAGGCCCACATGACAGAAACCCCCCACAAATGACACCATTTTAGAAACTACACCCCTCAAAATATTCAAAACAACCTTTGGGAATTTTGTTAACCCTTTGAGCGTTTCATGAGCGTGAAAGATAAATGAAAGTGAAATTAGAGAAATGTAATTTTATCTTACTATAGATTCATTTAACACTAAAATTTGCACCTTCACAATGGGTTAAAAAGGAAAATGCATTTTACAATGTTGAGGGCAATTCCTCTTGAGTATGCCAATACCCATTTTGTCACTGTACCCTGCTGTACGGGCACAGGGGGGCACTTGGAATGGAAAGAGCGTTGTTTCGTTTTTGCAGGGCAAATATGGCTGAAAAAGTTTACATGTGTCAGGATGCATTTGGAGAGCCATAGTGGTACCAAAACAGAGGAAAGCCCCAACATGAGACACCATTTTGGAAAGTACACCCCTTGGAGAGTTTAGCAACGTGTAATTTGTGTATTTTCCCCAATAGGTGTTTGATTCAATTAGGCCCCAAAAGGGAAAAAAGGTGAAAATTTTCTCAAAAAAGTCACTTTTACCCCAAATTTTTGTAAGCCACAAGGGATAAAAGATGAAACAACCCCATAAATGTGTAAAACTATTTCTCCTAAGCACAGAACTGCACCACTTTTGCATATAAAGTGTTGTATGGGTGCACAGTAGGGCTCAGAAGGGAAAGTGGGGCTTTGGTCTTTTAAAAGCCAGATTTGACAATCATCCTTTACATGTGTCAGGATGCATTTGGAGAGCCCTAGTGGTACCAAAACAGAGGGGAACCCCAACAAGTGTCACCATTTTGGAAAGTGCACCCTTTGAAGAATTTAGCAAGGTGTAATATGTGTATTTTCCCCTACAGGTGTTTGCTTCAATTAGGTCCCTAAAAGGAAAAAGGTGAACATTTTCCCAAAAAAGTCACTTTTACGGCTAATTTTTGTATCCCATAAGGCATTAAAGATGAAACAACCCCAAAAAATGTGTACTAGCATTTCTCCCGAGTATAAAATTGCCCCACACATGCAAATAAAATGTTGTATGGGTACGCAGTGAAGCTCAGAAGGGAAAGAGGGGCGTTGGCCTTTTAGAAGCCAAATTTGACAGACATCCTTTACATGTGTCAGGATGCATTTAGAGAGCCCTAGTGGTACCAAAACAGAGCGGAACCCCAACAAGTATCACCATTTTGGAAAGCACACCCCTTAGAGAATTTAGCAAGGTGTAATATGTGTATTTGTCCGTAAAGGTGTTTGATTTAATTAGGACTTAAATAGATAAAAGGTGAACATTTTCTTATAAAGGTCATTTTACTCCTAATTTTATATAGCCACAAGGGATAAAAAAATGTAATAACCCCTCAAAATGTGTAAACCTATTTCTCTCAAGTGTAGAAGTACCCCACATGTGTATATAAAATGTTGTATGGGCGCACAGTAAAAGGAAAGGGGAATGTTTGCCTTTTAGAAGCCAAATTTGACAGAAATGTTTGACATGCATTTGGAGAACCCTAGTGGTATAAAACAGATAAGAATCCGAAAAGTGACCCTAATCTTTGAATGCACACCCCTTAGAGAATTTTGCAATGTGTAATATATGTATTTGCCCCTACAGGTGAATGATCCAATTAGGCCCGAATCATTAAAAAGGTGAAAATTTTCCTATAAATGTCACTTTACCCCTAATTTATGTAAGCCACAAGGGATAATATATTAAATAACCTCAAAAAGGTGTAAAACTATTTCTCCCGAGTGTAGAAGTCCCCCACATGTGCATATAAAATGCTTTATGGGCGCACAGTAGAGGAAAAGAGGGATGTTTGTCTTTTAGAGGCCAAATTTGTAAGAAATCCTTCACATGTGTCAGGATACATTTGGAGAGCCGTAGTGGTACCAAAACAGAGGAAAACCCGAAAAGTGACCCTAATTGTTGAATGTACACCCCTTGGGGAATATAGCAAGGTGTAATATGTGGTGTAGTGTAGTGTAATGAGCATTTTGAACATATAGGTGGTTTCCAAATATGATGTGCAACGGAGTCCAAGATGGAAATTGCAATTATTTCTGGAAAGTTCAGTGCCCGTTATGTGGCGCCCCTTATGAAATAATGGAGGGGTATAGGGAGCAACGGGACATAACAGTTGTTACAATTATTCATTTTACCGAAATTAATTCACAATAGGTTGGGCGTGAATTGTGAATGTGTTGCGTATAAGGAGGTAAAATATACCAGGGGACCAACTAAACATTTGTCACTCTGGAGTTGTCGCAGGTCTCTTAGTAGTGTGTAGTGTCCATCCTAACTCCTCTTTTGGAACAGACTCTTTATTGAGTCCTACCATTAGAAGCAGCAGAATTCACCGGGAAAATGCTGTCCTGGCAAAACACAGGAACATCTAAACCAGAGGTACTGGGGCCCCGTCCTTCTTGTCCCAATATTAGTTTCCTAATATCTTCCTCTTGAAAACGGAGAAATGATACGGCAGGACCTGCACATTGGAACAGCTCGTAAGAGTTGTACACCATAATCTGTACAATGTGCACGGCCAGCGCTTTTGTACCAAATCTTCGTTTTAGTAGGGAAATTATCACCAAGTGTTGCTCTTATTCACCCTAGCGATGCCCATTGTGACGAATATTGCTGCTTTTGGCTGGACCAAATCGACCAGCAAATAGCGGCAAACATGGACAGAGGGGGGCAACAAAACCCCTCTGGACCGCAAGGCAAAATTGGTGGCTGTCAGGAACAGCCGCCACCCTGCCCCGATCACAGTGTCTACAGACATAGTGACCGGTATTACTGACGTCATAAGTAAATTCGCTGCTATCGGCTCGTCTGAATTGATGAGCCAGTAGCAGCGATAATAAACTGGGGGTGTGTGGGGGGGACGTAACCCTTCTGGTCCATGGGGCAGGATGGATGGCTGTCAGGAACAGCCGCCGTCTTACCCCGATCAGTGAACAGCCGCCGTCTTACCCTGACCGGTGTTGGAAAGTCACTACCTGCCGCACCGTTCTATAACAACGCTCGTTGGGAATAGGCTATACAATCTTTATTTATTTTTTAAGCAATTTAGACAAATAAGGGCTTATTTTTTGCGAGACGAGATGCACTGTAAAAAAAACCTTAATTTTAGTGGGTTTTTAGCTTATTGAAGAAATTTTATTAACTTTTTACGTGTGGAGGAAAATAAAATCATCAATTCTTGTTTTGTATTTTTAGCATTATTTTGGGGGGGGTTCACTGTAGCATAACAATAATATATTATCTTTATTCTACGGATCACTACGATTACGGTGATACCTCATTTATATAGTTTTATTTTTATTTGTCCAATTTTATTGAAGGAAAACTAGAATAGAAAAAATTGCATTTGTTTTAGTATTGCCATTTTTATAGCAGCATAATTATAGTATTTTTTGGTTTACGGAGCTGGTTGTAAGCTTATTTTTTGCGTGACAAGTTGCTCTTTTTATTGGTATCATTTTGGTGCCTGTAACTTTTTCGGATCACTTTTTAGAACATTTTTTGTAAAGCAATTTGATAAAAAGTTTTAATTTTTGGCAAGTTTTTGGTTTTTTTTTTTACCACGTTCACCGAGCGGGTCCAATTATGATTAGGATTTATTGTACAGATTGTTACGGACGCGGCGATACCAAATAAGTGGGGTTTTTTCGTGATTTAGTGTTTTTTTATACTTTATTACTTGTGTAAAGGGAAATGTGGTGTTTGGGGGGACTTTCACTTTCTTTTATTATTTATTTTTACTGTAAAAAACCTTTATTTATTTATTTTTACATTTACTGACATCTTAGCTTGAACAAGTGATCTTCTGATCACTTGTTCAAGCTATTTTACAGGTTACACAGTGCAATACAGATGTATTACACTGTGTAATGTAAGACACTGAGCATGCTGCGCATGCCCAGTGTCTTACAGCCGGGTCCTGCCAGGAGGCACGGACCCGGCACCGAGAGGAGGATCGCGCAGCCCCGGGCACCGGCAGTCCCGGGGCTGCGATCGGAGGAGCGGACCCCCCCGGTAAGCGCCGCGGGGGGGTCCGATTCACATTTAAATAACTTTAAATGCCTCTAACACACCGCGGTCAGCGCGACCGCGGCGTGTTAGGGGTTAACACCCGCGATCGGAGAAATCTCCGATCGCGGGTGTTAGAGGCGGGTGTCAGCTATAACATATAGCCGACACCCGCAGCTTCTGGCCCCGGCTCCGTTCAGGAGCCGGGGCCAGAAGCTTGACGTAATAGTACTGCATTTTGCGGGAACGCACCTCCCGCGATGCAGTACTATTACGTCAAATGTCGGGAAGGGGTTAAAGGAATAAGGATTTTACATGTAAACCATGATTAAGCTTTGTAAGCGAAACGTGTAGGTCAGACATACCTGTAATATTGCATTAATTGTATCTATGCACATTGCCATGAAATATGCTTTTATATGAACAAAATTGATGGATTTAAGTCTCATTCTTCTGAGAGCACTGGAATTCCTTTCTTACATTTTCTGTTGTTCTATTTTCTTTTCCAAGTGAAGAAAGGAAGGTAACAGCACCCAGTTATTGCCCACCACTTGCCCACTTTGAATAACTGGGTCTGAACCACAGAGCGTCTTAACCACAGTGAGAGGAAAGGTTTGTGGTTTTCCCATTGCTGGTTATTTTATTTTAAGTACTTTCCCTAGCCCTTTGTGGGCAGGGACAAGGCCTGGATGAGGAATTATAGTTTTAGCACATGCCCCCAGTATAAAACTAGTCTTAGCACACGCCAGTCCAGGAAATGCTTACTTACGTGCTTACCTACATGTGCTCCATGTGCAGCCAGCTCCTCCTTGTATCTACATGCTTCTTCTAGTTTAGGGTGCCAGGGAATGCCGGTGTTCTGCACTCTATGACCCAGACACTGTCACCTAGGCAATTTCGGCAGCGGTGACTGGGTCACACACAGAGTGCAGGCAGTGGTAATGTCTCTGTCTGTGCCCTGTGATCAGAGCTGTGTGCAGCTTAAACACACACACAGTGATGCTGACTATTGAGTCGATCACATACCCATGCCTACCCCTCATCTTGGTCCAGGGCAGGGCAGCTGCCCTGTTATTCCTGCCTCTTTTAAGCCCTCTACCATAACTATAGTCATTTTTGGGTATTAAAATCTTGGCCATCTTTCAATAGGGTTCGTGTATGGGTCAAAGTTCAATCAAAGTGAAGTTTACAAACCAAGCTTTATCCCAAAATTCAGACAAACCCATTGAACCCAAATCTAGAACAACCTGCCTCCTCTATAATGCTCTTAGATAAGGCAACTAGCATGGTGGTTTAAACATTAATACATAAGGCAGTGTGTTAGCTGATCAGCAATAACTTGTTATCATAGCTCCTCTACCTGCATCCCAATATAATTTAACCGGACAAAATGCTTGATGCTTTTTTATAAGATTTTCATATCATCACTAGTCAAAGTCACCATGCATGATTCTTTGCAGGACTTCCATAGGAAAAATTAAACAATTCTAGAGATGAGTTTACTTTGGCTGCACAGCTAACAAACCGGTCGCGCGGGACACAAATGAGCCACAGTTCCAAACTTAAAGGGTAACCGTGCATCCTGTGACCTCATCACAAGCACGTTCTGCTAACCAATGAGACCACAGCTAGTGCATGTTAGACACACCCACAAAGGTGATTGTGGAGCTTGTAGCTAGGAGACTGAATAATATACATAAGTGAAAATGTGAAGGTTTATTCAATTACAAGAAAAGATTCAGTATTATAACTTTTGTAACTAGAAAAGAGTGAACACTGATAAATAGTAATAGGGGTCAGTGACTAAATGTCTATATAAATATAGTTGCTCTACTAGGGAATTCTGGGAAGTATGCAAATACATTTTCCAAGGTGTTAAATGGAAAACAATGCCTCCTTTTGCTACCTTAAAAGGCATGACCTACAAGAAGTCTAAAAACATGATGTGCAATTACGCCAAACCAGTATATCTATTTCAGAAAGAACAGACTCCCAACTCTAGACAGCACTGTTTCGACCTGGAAAACATATTTGCATGCTTCCCAGGATTCCCTAGTGGAGCATGGATGGCTTCAAGTCTCCACACACCTTTAAGGTGGCCTCAATTCGTAATCTCTCCATAAGGAGAACACCTACCCTCTCACATAGCCAATCCAGTTCCTTATGCTGTACTGAGGAGACCGAACAGGCCGTTGGGCCTGGCTCTGTGAATTACTTTGCGCGGTGGCAGTACCGCAGCCTATGAGTTTTATCCGAGGAGTGGTTATTGCTAGTTGTGCAGATTAAGCACAGTATTGTTCTTTTAAGAACACAGAGCTAGTACTCGCTTAGAGCTTGATTCACCTGAAGAGAAACAAGGAAGCTTTTTGAGAAGAATTCATCTGGGAAGATTTGCACAGCTCTGCTCCCATCTTGGAAGCTAGGCAAGCCTGCCTGGAAGATTTTTCACACCTCCAGGGGAAGCCTGAAAGAAGCCATGGCCTCTTAAAGCAAAGCCACCGGAACAAAGAAACTGAAGAAGATGGACGAGAAACCCAGGCCCCAGCAGTTGATTCAACCCCTGAAGGCTCCTCCTCTGAGCAGCAGCCACCAGCGGCTACACAGACCAGCCTGGAGCCCCCAAGCTCCCACCCTACATGAGAGACATGGTTGCACTGCGACTGAAGGAGATATACGGAAGGGTGCTGGACATGAGGAAAGAAGTGTTCTGCAACAAAAAGCTGCTGAACCAGGTGATCCAAGCCTCGGACATCTTCGGAATCCAGGCCATGGTCACACGGCTCTTCTACGTGACATTCATCTCAGTGAGCATCTGTAGAAGATATAGGGAAGAAATTAAAGCGGCGGCCCTGGACTCTCCCTTCTCCAACTTTGTTGGCAACTGCTTGCTGCAGAGGCAAGAGAGGAAGATCATGGTGTCCATGTGGAACTTGTGGACCCCCGGCAGCGATATCAACACTTTCCTCAAGAGGTTCTGCATAGTGGTGAAGGAGCCCACGAAGATCCTGAACTGCTACAGCCTACGATCTGTGACTGTCCGGCTCACCCCGGACCGAGAAGCCAAAGACGGACTCAAGCACCTTCACCTTTGCAGCCTAGCTAGACATCCCTACAAGGATTGTTCACAGAGGAAAAAGACCTGGGCAGACGTGGCTGCACTGGCTACAGCCAAAGGCTTTGAAGCTCAGATGTCCGCTGTGACGATACCTCATTCAAGGACAAAGGCAGCAAAGAATGTGAACAAGCAGTCAGAGGTGTCAAAGCCAAACTCTGGCAAGAAATAGAAGGTGACACCTTTCACCTCCCAGCCCTCCATGACCTCCCATAATCTTTCCTCCCCCTCTCCCTGAGCTGAGAATGCCACCCTCCCTCTAGCAGGCATCTCAGGTATTCTGTCACTAGGCCCTAAGGCAACCCTCCCGCCCCAGCCCATCGCTCCCCCTTCGGAGAGGCGGCACTTATGACCTCCTCCCTCGCCTTCTCTCGCCTTGCCGTGACAGAGACAAACTTTACCTTCCTCTCCCACACCCCTGTCTCCGATCTTGTCTCCCCAGAACCAAGGCAAAAGAAGAGAAAACAGAGGGACAGCCCCTTCAGCGATTCCACCAGCAAGAAAACTGTTCAACAGACAGACAGACCAAAGACAGACAATCAGAAAGAGCGATAAATATAAAATATTTTTTGATAACCCATTCCATTTTGTTTTAGCTAAGAGCAGTTATTTACTATCCCGGGCAATGTTGGGAGCTACTTCTAGATTTATTTTATAATTGTATTATAAGTTACAATATGTATCATTTGCAGTTACAACCCTAAAACATTTTCTAACACATCACAGCCCCTCCTTCTTGAGGCAAGTGACAGCAATGACTAACAGCAGTTAGTGGGGGAACTCTGCAGTGGTACATTGAAAAGACTGCTCTGAGCCCAGTTATAACCTAGTAATATAATATATAATATAATCTATAATCTAGAAAAATGCATTTTTCACAATCCTGTTGCCGCTAACAACACACACTAAAGCATGTTTACACAGATCTTCAGGTTTGATACCGCTATGGTCAAAACTGCTCAATGCATCATTTTAATCATTTTAACCGCAAACATGTAGACTTACATACTGATTCCAGGTACTTTGAATTTACCTTCTACAGTGTTACATGCTGCTCTTTGCCATGGGGTGGAGGGTACACAGGCAAACTCTGCTCATGCCAGTGGGTGATATTAGTGCCCCATCCATTATTTTTTGACCATTGGCTTGTTGCATAGAGGTGGCACACATTCATGCTAACCTCACCATTACTACACGTCTCCCACTCTGTCAGCGTTGGGTTTGAACATAGCGTGTTCTTGTGAGATAGCACTGTGTTCCATGTGTTGAGCGGAACCAAGCAGCTTCACACACATCCAAAGTGTCCCTGAATGAGTATGGAAGTCTCTACCTGATGGTATGTTAATTTATGATATTTGGGGTGGTGAAATGTCCTCTTGAGGTTACTGTCCTCGCCTCAAGATGTCCCCTCAAAACCCCATGTTAATAGGGGAGTCAAAATGCATACTGCCAAATTGAATTTTTAATGGTGCATCTCTGACACACCATTAGCTCCCAATAGGATTTGGATCTACTAGAATAATCTCATAGGTTCATTATGTACTTTGGAAAATAAAGGAAAGTTTGGAGTTCATGTAAAGGTGGATATAAGAATAAATACAAAGCACAAACTCCAGTGACACGAAACTTTCTTCCTTGTTGATTTTTTAGCAGTTATGAAACCATTAAAATAGATTATTGCCTGCAGTGTACATGGACATGTCAGGTCAGTCTACCTCAAATAACCTGCCTAGCAGTGACAGGAGTGCACATAGACTAACTGGTCACAAGTGAAGATGTCTCCGCTGAGGATTTCCTGGTCACATAAAATAAAGTTCAAGAAGCCGAGAAACAGAAGAGCCAAGAGCCCTCATCCAATAGAAGTTAATTGAATGGCAACTGGGAACATGACACATGTTTCTATTATGTCTCAATAAATATTACTATGTACAAATGTTCTAAAAATAATAGTAATGAAAATAGTGCCCCTACAATTTCCATATACAGAATTTCCATAATACAAATGTGTGGTTAGTTATTATAAGTCCTTGTTTATAGAGGGGAATTCCACATATGTATGAGAAGAAAAGCACTTAGAATTATACTATTTTTTAAAAGATGGACTTTTACTAAAAACATCATCTGACATATTGTTGAGATGTTTGAAGAGATTGAAGTGAAATGGGGCTGATTGCCAAAAGAATCGAAACAGTATTTGGAGACTGTTGGTTTACTTATTAGTACTAGGCACATGGGAACATTTAACTTCTACTGTCCAATTAGTCCATGTGTAATGAGAAAACCTATGGACAGGAATGGTGCTATTTTTTAAGAAAAATAGATAGAAATCAAACAGGAGATCAAAATGATAAGGCCTGTAAACTTCACACTGATTGGTGACTTCAGAAAATGTAGTTATAATCTTTCTCTGTGATACAGAGATTGCTGTTCTCTAATTATGATCATCATGTTATTTTGCAAAATAATGGTGTACCTCTTACATAACCTTCATCAATGAAGATGAAAAATGAAGATTACATTATTTCTGAAAAAAATCAGGTCATCATACATTTGTTCTCTAATTTTGATCTGCAGTGTGTGTATATATACACAATGCTTATAAGATACACATTTTAGCAAGACAAGACCTTTCTAAAAAGTGCCTGCTCTCCTGCTGACAAAGTGTTTCATCCATTCACTTAAAGAGCAGAGCCTCTGCACTGCTCTCCCTCTCACTTCCATCCTGAAATGACTATTACTGCAGAAGTAATGTCAGAAGCATTACAAAATTCTTATGTTGTCGTGGAACCTGGCTGGACCGTGAATATATTTCTGAGTATACTAAGATACTATGATGTTCTGCAGTAGCTGTTGTTTTGTATAAAACAGACACACAGGTTTGGATTGTAATTATAAGGCATTCACATAACATGAATATTAATACAGTGACATTGGCAGTCAATAGAAATTCTCAATGGCTACCATCCTAGGCACAAAAAATAACACATAATCCCATTTATATACCCATTGTCTTGTTGTATTTTTTGATCTAACGTAGATAAAATATGGCTTATATAATTTTCTTCCCATTTCAATCTCTGTGGTCCATTTACTACCGCTTAGCTCATGCAGAACCTTTCTAAACTTGAGCTTCCATTGTTTATTAAGACTTTGACTGGCAGCCTAATATATTAAATCACTTTTGAAGACTGTGGGAAGCAGTCGATTCAGACATTTAATATTTGCATGAAATGTAACTGTCACGCACATACACAGTCCAGCCTTATGAATTTTATTAACATAATTCAAATTTTTTTATGGACAAAAATATCAGAGACAAATGGCACAATTTTTCTTGATTGTTCTTTTATATTTCTTTTCACTTAATTTAGAGAACATGAACAGATTCTGTAGTAGATGGAAGTAGCTGTACTCATCATCATCATAACACCAATAACAAAGAAAACAAGACATTGACCACTTGGCACTTGCTAATGGCGCTCCACGTCTTTATAGTACATCTTGGAGCTGAAGCTAATAACGATTCAGCTCTTCATAAGAGTTAGAACGGCATCAGAAAACAAAATAATACCCCTGAAAACTGCACCCCCCTAAAAATGATCCCTTACATGGCAACATTAACGGAAAAACAAATATTTTATAGCTCAACCAATTGCGCCTTGAACTAACTAAATACCACAAAATTCTGTAGGACAAACCGGATAATGTATGATCCTCTTTCTCTTCTGCGCTTGCTGTGCGTCCATTAAGTAACATCCACATGTGTGGTATCTCCGTACTCAGGAGAAATTGCATAACAAATTTGAAGATGCGATTTCTCTTTTTTATCTTTTGTGAATGTGTAAATTTTAGGGCTATATTAACATATTACTGACAAAATCTGACCTTTCTAAATTTTCCCTGCATTAAGAAAAATCTCAAAGGGGTAACAATCTTCCTAAAAACTGCTCCTGATAGTTTGAGGGGTGCAGATTTGAAAATGGAGTTATGTATAGGGGGTTTCTAATGTTATATATTTAAAATTTCATTACAAACAATAATGATCCACTAAAAAAGTCACTTCTGAAATTTCCTTGAAAATACAGAAAACCAATGTTCGTGTGACATCAAAATAAGATACCTCAAATTTAAGCTGACCAGAGTGTAAGCCGAGCTACCTAATTTTAATGCAAAATTGTTGACTTGAGTCAAGTCTAGGGTTGGAAATGCATTTGCCACAGCCTCCAGCCAGTATAACGCTGAGCAGCCCCTTCCCCCAGTATAAAGCTAGGCAGTCGCCTTCCCCCCATTATATAGATGGCCAGTCCCCTGCCCACCAGTATATAGACACCCAGCTCATGCACCCTAGTATACAGCCAGCCCCTACCCCCAGTTTACAGCCAGCTCCTGCCCCCAGTATACTGCCAGTCCCTGCCCCCAGTATACAGCCAGTCCCTGCCCCCCGGTGTACAGCCAGCCCATGCCCTAAATATACAGCCAGCCCCCCAGTATACAGTCAGCGCCTTCCCCCTAAGCATATAGCCTGCCAGTCCCTGACCCCTGCAGTATATAGCCTGCCAGCCCCTGCCCTCCAGTATTTAGCTATCCAGTCCCTGCCCCTGCAGTATATAGCCTAACAGTCCATCCCACAGTATATAGCTAGCAACTAACATGAAGTACAACAAGTTACGAAAAACAATTTCAAAATTGTTTTAATAAGTTAAAGTTTTCAAAAGTTATAACAATATAATGCGATGCATTACAAAAAATGGTGCTGAACCTTAAACTGGCTGCGTCCTAAAGTGGTTAATTTAGAAAAAATAAATTACATACCAAGCTTACTTTACTTCACTATCACCTCAACTCTATAGCATTTAAATGAACAATAAAAAAATATGAAAAAGAAAGAAAGAAAGAAAGAAAGAAAGAGAAAAAGATAATGACCAGAAAAAAAGTTTCAGCAATATAAAAGTCATCCATAAAACTAGCACTGCCCGTCAACAAGCATTAAAAATCTACTATTTCTGTTCATTTCTAGAATAAACAATGCTTAATTGATGCTAATAAATGAATGATCAGTCATCTTGTTAGAGCAGTAAAACTTTACAATGCAGAACTCGTTACCAGCAAAGGGGTTAATCATCCTCTATTATGAATCAGATGTGGACAGATATTTTATTTACAACCTACTTTTCAAGACACAATGGAAGAGTTTGGTCAACATTGCAGAAGACATTTTCCACTTTTTATGTTTGAGAACGTTCATGTTCCCTCTCTACGGCACAGATTTATGTCTATTGAGGGAGACCTATATTACCAGCATAGTAAAACAGTCAGTCAATATGTTGTAAAGTATACCAGTTAATGGCTGAAATATTAGTTAGATGAAAAAGGCAGCCAAGCCGAGCATGATGGAAGCGTGATTATAAATCTCCGGTTAATACATTAACTGAAGGGAAGCAGACTGGCTTTGTATATTTACTTTTCATTGCCTACTGAAGCTGCAGTGACTGATGAGCAGACTACAAGTTTCATAAGACTTCTCTTAATGAATAATTGCTTGGAATTTATTACTCAGGTATAGAAATAGAAGATTTTTAGCAGACCGTGCTGGCGAGAGTGAAAGCCTTGCAGCAAAAAGATAGTGAAAAAAACATCAATACAGATGAGAAAGTTTAGCAGAGATTCAAAAGAGAGAATAAATAAAAGGAATAGGAACTAGATTAATATGCATTTCCTGATATCCTTCCAATAAATGAAGGCTCATAAATGATTTCACTGGAAAAAGCAAGGCAGTTTCCATGGCAATAGTACACAACACACACAAAAACTTGGTTTTGTGTCTGTATGGTAGGGTCAAAGCACTTAAAGAGATGAACATAAAGTAGAGATTGGTAATATTTGTATAATGGATTTTCATCCCTCATGGATTATTTTTTTTCAATTGAAAGAATAGCAATGATTGGTTTCTAAAAATCGAATCCTTGAAATATCTTTCTTTTTTATTAAATTGTTACAAATTCTATTTAGCTGTTCCATCATAATCTGTTTCCAATAAATGTAGGAAAAATGTAGGATAATAGGAAAAGTTATTTGTCTCAGATGCTCATGTTTTACCCACAGTGAAATGCAGGTGTTTCTTGCTCCAGAACTTGCAATTTCATGTTTCAGTATTACATAGATAACTTATTTGAATGGGAAACTCTGTAATGTTTCTGCTCTCTGTGATGGCATTACACGGGTATTGGACAGTTGCTTTGAGGTTGCCCTACATATTGCTGATAATTGGGGATTCCAGCAGTGGGTCAGGCATTATAGCCAACTATCATTCATGGGCAACTCCTGCCAATCTGCCTAGTATGCAGCTCCAAACCAAAAAAAAAGCTAAATGATACTGAATAAAAACTTACCTCAACCAAGAGGGAGATTATTTATTTAGCTCACTCAATTGTGCTCTCACCAACACAAATTGAGCATCAATCACCCCCCTGACAGTCGTCATAGTCCAATTATGAATATTCGCTGCCACCACTTATTGAATTTATATTGGGATCTATAGGCATCCCAATCTACATCCACATTTGCCTCTCAAGCAGCCACCTTGTTACCCCACTAGACATGCACGCTCAGCTCTCCAGCAGTCGCACAGCTAACCACACTTTACAAGGCTGTGGATTCACAGAGGATACAGGGGCCAACTTTAAAGTTAAAGGTACAATATGAAAAGGGGAAAAAATAACATAAACTTACAAATTAAAGTAAATCCTGATTTCCCTGGAGATGGGAGAAACATGAAACATGTCTGAAATGGCAATTCTCCAGCATCTGAACATTGTCTTCCTGTAAATGACATTGTTTTATACTATATTTGTTTCAGATTTCAATACTACCCATTTATTAATTACTCCAGTGTTTTTCAGGATTGGAGAAAGTGTTAATTATGGGGAGAGTCAAGGAATATTGAGACAGTTTGTCTCCAAGTCCTTGGAGGAAAGGTATGGCGGGATGTCCATGTGTACCTTTGCCGTTTGCAGAGACAGGCTGCAGGTCACAGGTTATCAATCTTTATCACATCATCCTGTCATAAAAACTGCCAGGACACTTCAACAGAGGCTAACTGCACTATAGTTTACTGATTTATATATCCATATTTTAATCACAGTGTCCTATCCTAGGGCTGCATAAATTAGTTACAGATACAGTCATATCTCTCATTAATCCCTTACCGCCAAAGCCACTTTCCACCTTCCAGACACGGCCCATTTTTTCAAATCTACCATGTGTCACTATAAGTGGTTATAATTTTGGAATACTTTTAACATATCCAGGTGATTTTGAGAATGTTTTCTCCTGATACAATGGTGGACATTTATCATATGCTGGCGCTCGTATGATCAATGAGGGCCAGATATATGAGGAGGCTCCAACCAGCTCATGTATTGGCAGGGCTAGGTGATAATGCCCCATGCCAGCACCCTCTGTGCCGGTGCGCTCCGTGGTTCTCCGTGGTTCTTGGTGGTGCACCAGGAATTGCTATTATTTTATGGTGGGAAGGTAATAGGGAGGGTATTTATCATTGACTTTGTGGCCAATAGAGTGGCTTAAACATAGAACCACTGCTAGTGTAACACCATGTAAAGCCAGATTTATGACTTGCGATTTGTTAAAATAACTTTTAAAAAATTGCAAAGTCATGCTGCAATTATTTTACTCTTGTGATTATTTTATGGTTAAGTAAAAATAAATTGCAGAGAGATTTGTTTAACCCTTTCAGGACCTGGCCCTTTTTTGTTTTTTCATTTTTCACTCCCCATGATCAAAAATCCATAACTTTTTTATTTTTCCATGTACAGAGCTGTGTGATGGATTATTTTCTGCGTAACAAATTGCACTTCATAGAGATGGTATTGAATATTCCATGCCGTGTACTAGGAAGCGGGAAAAAAATTCCTTGTGGGCTTGGATCTTATGGATTTCACTGTGCGCCCCAAATGACATGTCTACTTTATTCTTTGGGTCGGTGTGATTACGGGGATACCAAATTTATATAGGTTTTATAATGTTTTCATACATTTAAAAAAATTAAAACCTCCTGTACAAAATTTTTTGGGGGGATTTTGCCATCTTCTGGCGCTAATAACTTTTTTATACTTTAGTGTACAGAGCTGTGGGTGGTGCAGTTTTTTGCAGATTTTGATGACGTTTACAATGTTATCAATTTTAGGACTGTTCGACCTAGCGATCACTTTTTATAGAATTTTTTTATTTTTTTAAATGACAAAACAAGTGCCATTTTCGAATTTGGGCGCGATTTTCCATTAAGGGATTAAACGCAGTGAAAAACTGTTATTATATTTTGATAGATCGGGCATTTTCGGAAGCGGCGATACCTAATGTGTTTATGATTTTTACTGTTTATTTATATTTATATCAGTTCTAGGGAAAGGGGGGTGATTTGAGTTTTTAGGGTTTTTTATTATAATTTTTTTTTTTAACTTTTTTTAATTTTTATTTTTAATATTTTTCAGACTCCCAAGGGTACTTTAACCCTAGGGTGTCTGCACGATCCTATCATATACTGCCATACTACAGTATGGCAGTATATGTGTATTTTACTACTCATACATTACAATATGCTGATAGCACATTGTAATGCATGGGTTAACCCGAAGTAGCCTCGGGTCTTCATGAGACCCGAGGCTACCATAGCAACGGATCGCCGCTCCCCGATGACATCACGGGGAGCGGCGATCCTCGAAAAGAAGGTTGCGCCCATGCTTTGCCGGCGGCGATCAGCGGGAAAACACCCGGCAGAGGCAGACATAGAACTTTCACAAGGTGCCACCTACTGATAAATAACCCACATGAGTGTATAATTTAAACATATGACAGTATTCTCAGTTAGAGAAACAGATCATAATTCCCTTTAAGAACTTCTGTAACTAAACCATTTATCCAGTGTCAGTTTATAACTCAATGTGAAGACTAGGAAAATATTGTTTGGTTCACTTGAGGACACAGACTTCCTCATCAATGAAGCCCTTGTGATTAGTCTCTTAAAACTCTGTGATCTGATTTTACTTTTGGTGACTTAACGTAAAGCCTCTCCTTTAGCTCCATACTGAAGATCTTTGATACATTTTAGATGCTGTCTTGCAACTTTAAAATCCCTTCACCTGCATCAAAGAAAAGATTGTTCATTTCATATATTATAATAGGAGTTAAGCTCCTCAAGTGACATCAAAGTCAACAACTGACAGCGCCAGTCAATATTCCCCGCTACATTTCATTCTAATCAATTTTTGACAATTATTGAATTTAATTGTTTTCAGGTGATTTTACAAATACGCTTCTTCTTTCTTATGCAGCACAATTGACTATAAGATAAAGTGGTAGCACTATTTTCATTGATATCACACAGGTGCCACCAATTACTCCCCCCTTAATGAGTCACAGCTGAAAAATAGAGTATCTCATGCTCCCAAAAATGTTCCCCACCCAAGTACCGTATTATGTGGATGACCTTTCATGACTGACATGTAATCCATTATTATACTGTACATGAAGACATTGAAATTGCAACACCAAGAAGGCCATAAACCACGATTAGGAAGCCATACTATTACGCAAATCAAGGAAGTCTCAGATATTGATAACATCTACATTTTTAGCACTTACAATGGCACAGAGAAAAAATTCTAAATTCTAAAATCTTTTTTCAACCACTTAAAACAGGCAATTTCCAGGTTACGCAAAATAGATTGTGTGTCCCTGTGATACACTGGGGCAGATTTATCAAGTTGTCTGAAAGCCAGAATATTTCTAGTTGCCCATAACAACCAATCACAGCGACCTTATAAAATATTCATGAGTACTGGTAAAATGAAAGCTGAGCTGTGATTGATTGCCATGGGCAGCTTGTTAAATCTGCCCCATTGTTCGATTTTAATCCCTGATGTATTTTAAAAATGTTGGTGTGTCCATGGAAACAAGGCTTTAGAGCAAATACCTGTGTTGCGGTGTCGCTATCCCAGAGTTCTCTTGTGCCAAGTCCGCATAGCAGGTAAATTCAGTGTACGTTCACCTTTTCTAATATACTGCATAAATATGATGATTGTTATATTTTTTATCTAATATACATGTAATTGTGACTAGCTTTTAGAGATGTGAGGCATCTTAGCTATATTAATCACAACTGAATGGTGCTGAGCGGGGCAGGTAAAATTCTGATTCGGCCGAATTCGACCAATCCAAAATTTTGAACATTTGTTTAGGTCTGGGTTCAGGCGCCTAACCCAGACCTGAACTTCCAACAGTAACCTTTGTGATTGTTGCACCCTTCCATATTGGGAAAGGTTGTTGCTCCCGAAGATGTAATGGGAATCGCCAATCCTCCCCAAGATGGCGGCACCCAGGCACTGTGGGAGTTGGGGATGGGGAAACGAACCCAGACTTGAGCTTCATTAGAACTTTGTGGTCCTGATCCGCACAACACTACAACTAAAATATGAAATATATGATTTTTATGGCATGTATTCAATTTCATTTTGTTACACCTGCCAACATTTGTGATCTTCTGGATGTATGTCCATTAATAGACAACATGCACTTAACATACAATACCATACTCCTAATAGTGGTTCAAACCTTTTATATAATGTACGCTATTTACAATGTTGTACGTTTTGAGATTCCAGGACTTTTTGAGATTCCAGGACTACAATAGTTGACAGCAAGCCATGTCTTGTCACAGTTACTGACAGATTGGTGCACACTGAAATACTGTGCCACAACACTGGCAAGAAGGATTTTGCAAGTTGAAAAGGATAAGCAGAATTAGCAGAACTCAAAATCTATTTTCTTTTATTCTGTATCCTTTAAAATTGCCAGAAACTGGGATTTGATAGTTGCGCCTTCGTTTGGGTCTAAACTTACTTCACCTGAAACTCCTATGTTCTCCTCTTGCTTTTTCCTTTTGTACTTGCCATATGTTGCTTTGTGCTAATGTGTTGAAGCTAGAAACCACAGAAAGAAAAGTATTTGGCATTGTCCCCTGGCCTGGGTACTATTTTTCTGTGTTCTATATAATATAGGTTGGATGGTGCCACTTTGTTTTTTCTTCATGAAAAGATTTCTCTCAGGGGCTTCAAATTGTGATTGTTAAATCTCTACTATAATGTTATGTTTAGACCCTCAAGAAATCTGTTTGTTGGATCTACAGGGGATATCTATCTATCTATCTATCTATCTATCTATCTATCTATCTAACTATCTAATGATCTCTTACATTATAAATGGATCTATAAAGTACGAAGGAAATCTACCATCAAAATAAAGCATGGTAAACCAGGGACACTTACTCATAGATTCAGACACTGTGACTGTGAATATTGTTTAATATTTGTTATCCATGGCCTCCTTCCTTCTAAAATCAAAATTAAAAGTATGCTAATTATCCAAAAGCATAATAGTCATCTCCAGAGTCTCTCTGTGCAGCAGATTTACAGTCTGTAACACCGTGCAAGAGAACTTCCCCCTTTCCAGACTGTGCTGAGATTACATCAAGAAGACATGGAGGGGAAGTGCTGAGGTAGCAGGGGATGGTGAGACAGTGTAATCGTCTTTTAAGCTAAAGCAAGGAAAGGAGGTGCTCAAGTAACAACCCGGAGCCTAAGCATAGATTTTTAATTTATTTTAAAAGGAAGGAGGCCAGAGATAACAAAAGGAGTGAGTGTCCCTGGTTTATTATGCTTGATTTTGATGGTAGATTTCCTTTTAGTTGAAGAATACTTACTACGTTCCCTTATCATCTGTATGTATCTATTACATTTATTATTATTGTTGATGTAATAAAAAAATAGAATAAAAAGGAGATCATTTCTATCTGGCAATTTTCAGCTGTATTTACTATTTCAAAGCAGAAAATGAAAGACGAGCAAGATCATTCTTTTTATTTTCCTGGTTCATTATTTTTAATTTAATCTTTTTAAGTTTGAATATGCTCTGTTTGTCGTCACATACAGGTGGTTATAGAAATCTTACTGAACTGTATAATACTCATCATCTGGAGCTGCTGACTTCCAAAAAAGAATACCCAAAATTGGGCTTAGGAAGTTATCTGCCATGAAATACATTTTACTGCAGATGCTCTAAATGTGGTTAAATAACCCAAAGCAGAATCTCACTGAAAATGAAATGTTTTATTTTTTTTAGGAAAGTTGAATGTTTAACCCCTTAACGCTCTGCGCCGTAGCTCTACGGCGCAGAGGTATAAGGAATGTATGAAGAGGGCTCACGGGCTGAGTCCTCTTCATACAGAGGTGGGGGTTGTTGCATATTGCAGCAAACCCCCACCGCTAATAACCGCGGTCGGTGCTTGCACCGATCGCAGCTATTAACCCTTTCAACGCCGCCGGCAAAGTCGCCAGCGGCATTTAAAAGACGGCGGCGCGCGGGCGCCGCCATCTTTATTGCAATCACCGCGCCCCCGAACGTCATCGGGGGGCGGCGATCGGTTGTCATGGTAGCCTCGGGTCTTCGTTTGACCCGAGACTATCTGGCATCTGCAGATTCGTTACAATGAGCCAGTGGCTCATTGTAATGAATGTGCTGCAAAAATGCCATATATTGCAATACAGAAGTATTGCAGTATATGGTAGGAGCGATCTGACTATCTAGGGTTAATGTACTCTAGATGGACTAAAAAATCGTGAAAATAAAAATAAAAAAAAAAGTTTAAAAAATAAAAAAATTCATAAAATATTAAAAGTTCAAATCACCCCCCTTTCCCTAGAACGGATATAAAACATAATAAACAGTAAAAATCACAAACATATTAGGTATCGCCGCGTCCCAAAATGCCCGATTTATCAAAATATAAAACCGGTTACGGGCGGCGGTGACCTCCGAGGCGGGAAATGGCGCCCAAATGTCCGAAATGCGACTTTTACACCTTTTTACATAACATAAAGAATGAAATAAAAAATTATCAAAATATCGCACAGACCTCAAAATGGTAGCAATGAAAACATTGCCTCATTTCGCAAAAAATGAGACCTCACACATCTCCGTGCACCAAAGTATGAAAAAGTTATTAGCGTCATAAAATGGCAAAAATTTTTTTTTCTTTTTTGTACACATTCGTTTAATTTTTGAAAATGTATTAAAACAAAATAAAACCTATATAAATTTGGTATCACTGCGATCGTATCGAACCAAAAAATAAAGCTGAGGTGTTATTTTGAGTGCACAAGTCGAAAAAACTGAGCCCACAAGAACGTGACGCACGTGCTGTTTTTTTTTCAATTTTTCCACATTTTGAATTTTTTTTCAGCTTCGCAATACACGGCATTTTAAAATTAATAACAAATTAAAATTTGTTACGCACAAAATAAGCCCTCACACAGGTCTGTACAGGTCTGGATTTTTAAAGTTGGAGAAATGAGCCGAAAAACCCTGCGTCCTTAAGGGGTTAAAGCATAACCGTCATTTGAGTCCCTGGCACGGGGCTCACAATCTTATCAACCTATAGTTGTTTGCAGATGTGACATGGATGGGACTTGAACCCAGGAGCCCAGTGCTGCAAGGCTACCCACTGAGCTACTGTGCTAACATTTATCACACAGGGTCTGACAGAAATGCGTTGCAGGCCCCCATGTTAAAGGTGTATCAAAAAAAGCTGTTGCACTCTGTCAGAGCAGTGCAGAAGGTGTCAGATTCAAGAGGAACAGCGCCATAAATCATGAATCTGGTGCCCTCTGCACACTACACATAAAAACTAGTGCACCATATAAACCCATGCACCATATATGACTCCTGCCCATGGTTCAGTGTGTTACAATGTAAATCAGCATCTCCCTCTTGAATGGGCAGAGATAATGTCAACTTGTCACAATAAGTAATACGATTTTGTGAATGCTGAATCTCGAATTTGTTATTGTACATGTCATTGTCCTTTAATAAGGAGTTTTCTCTTAGATCTAAGATCCTGTTGTGATATATAAAACAGTTGTTTTTTTCTAGCATGTTCTGTAAAAGTTTTCCAGACATACCTTTTTGTCTCCCATCTTTTTAGAGAAAGAAAGTTTATAAAATTATCTTTTTTTAATTTGCTTCTCTGTAGAGAAGTGGTGTGGCTGTGCTTTCTACAGTTTTCTTCTTACAATGGATGTAAATCATTGTGTAACAAGACCACGATATATGGTGTAAGGACAAAAGCTGATGCACCGATAGGTACAACCACACCTCTGGTGCACAGCAGCTCATCTGCATAAAAATGTAAACTCTCTAAAATCTCTAAGAAACAGGAAAGATAAAATGTTAATGCTGATTTTGCTCTTGGGGTAGTTCAGGCGAAGAGAAATTGAGTAATCAGAGGCCAATCTCATTGGTATTTATATAATATAGTTAATTTATTGAAGAAATAACACAAACTCACATTCAGAGTAGTCACTGAAAAGAATAAGGATCATTTATGAATCACTTTAAAATATTACCTGTCCAGGATCATTTGCTGGGAGCACATTAGTGATTGCCTAGAAGGTGCATGAGGGGAAAATATGTTACCTTGAACAAATATTACATTATTTTTCCATACAATACACATTGTATCAGCCTGATTTATGTCTATAAGCAAAGTCAATGGAAAGTCATAGATTTTTAGTATTCACAGGTACATTCCCAAGATGAGTATTACACTCTGTCCTAGGTTCTTTGATGTAATGGTTCCCTGAAATTGGTGTGAATATAAATCCTTTCTTCAATCTTATTTACATAGACAGAAGTTATGTGGTGACAAGGTCCCTTCAAGGCTTGAATGGTTTCTTAATAACATGTACTAAATGGCATCTGGTATCAATCTTGTCCTACAGTCATGCCTGTAGTGATTTAAAGCTTTCACTTTTCGAATTCAAACTCTCATTTTTAATGCACTTTCTGTCATTTGACTTCACAGCCCTTAAATGAGATTCTGTCACTTTTTCGACATCCTCTAAGATAAATTGAAAATTAAAAAGAATAAATGAATGGAAGAATCATCATAAGTGTCTCATCCATGTGTGTGAATTAATATGTTAATGTAATTAGGATAAATATGGACATAATTGTTTGTGTTTTCTGACTTTGAATTAACAGAAATTTGCAGATAAGGCAAACAAAAACCTGACTAGTTCCCACTTTTTATTTTCCATTCAGTTATGGTGTTGAACTTTTTTGTTTTTTTTTAGGGATTTTAACCAATCCTTTCCAGACCATTTTGCATGTCAGGTTCTTACACCCCTATTTCCACAAGCCATATCTTTTTGACTTTTCCATATACACAGACATATGCTTGCTTGTTATCTGCAGGGGCAAATTGTGTATTGCACCATTTTAAATTCTTTTCAAAGTACAGTAAAGCTGGAAAAAATTCAAATTCAGTAGAATTAACAAAAAAAAAACACATTTTGCAGCGAAGGTCGCGATACAGAAATGGAGTCCAGGCTCGTGGTCAGGCACAGGCAGACAGTCAGGGCAGGCGGCAGAGATGCAGAAGTCAAAGGTCAGGGTCGAGGTCACAACAGGAATTCAGCGGAGCAGGGAGCAGGAACAAGGAACAATGCAGGGAACACAGGAAACGTTCTCTATGGCTAGGTAGCTCAAAGATCCGGTGGGGAGTGATGGGAGCTGCCGGTCTTTATGGGAGTGCCAATCAGCGGTGTGTTGGCCCTTTAAATCTTCAAGTGTCGGCCTCGCCTCCTAGGGAGGGGAGAAGCGTGAGCAGCCTAGCCGGGATGGGAGCAGGAGCGTGGAGAGGTGAGTTCAGGCCTGTGGCTATGCACCACGGAAAGGGGCAAGGGTGTGCCCGCAATCGTGACATGGATTCATGGGGACTACCGTTACACTTTTGATCACTTTTTATTCAAATAACTATAGGTTGAAAAATAAAACAGCTCATACCTGCCTTGTATAAAGAGGGCTCAGCCTATGAGTTTTCCCCTTACAGCCATTACCACACTAGGACATGCTGTAAGTAGTTTTTGGTGGTAATGAACTGGTTTCCATGTCACTATTTATATTTAACTCTATTCAGACCGCCCGCTGACTTTAGACCTCAACTGGCGCAGGTCCTGAAACTGCAGCAATGTCTCTAGACATCGCTGCAGTTTTCTACTGCTCCCACGCTAGCTGCAGGAGCAGGAGACACTTGGGAGAAGGGAGATGTGGTTTGTTACTGCTTCTCCCATTTCCGTTCTTCACAGCATTGCACTGAATGAGAGTGATGCATTGAGGAGCGGAGCCTACGAAACAGGCGGCCACGTGTTTGGCGGGTCTAAAGGGGGTAAACAGAGCTGCTGGGTCTAATTAGACACAGCATAGCTCTGATCAGACTCCCCAATGACAGGTGGTCATTTCCCCTGTAACTGAGGCTCTTATAGATGCCTCAGTTACAGGGGAAAACTTGTAAAAGAAAAAAAAAATTAAGTAAATTTTTTTTTTAAAAAGGGAAAATGTCCCCCAAGGGTCTTTTATGACCTCATGGGGGACATTTCAAGTAAAAACACACACTCAAAAAATATTAATAAATATTCATTAAATTATAATGAGATTTTCCCATATAATAATAAAAAAATTAATCCCCCGCTACACCATAAAAAAAGCATTGCCATAGTCGCCCATTTGCCCTAGATCATACATATTTAATATTAAAATGACCAAAATAAAATGGGGAACTCATTAATAATGTACATTTTGAGTTAATTTGAACTTTTTAAAAATAAGTACTATAAATGACAAAAAAGCCTTTTTTACACTTTTAACCCACAATATAAATAAAAATGAAACTTTTATTACCTTTTAAATAGCTTTATATGTCCCAAAAAAAACAGCAAAAAATTTAAGGTAGCATGCAAAAGAAAAAAGTTATGGCCTTTAAACCGGCTCTTACGAAAATTCACTAAAAATGCCCGGTCATTAGAGGCTTTTCAGGCTGCGTCACTAAGGAGTTATGCCATTATGACTAAAAGACTGAAACTTTCTAATTCTCTATTTGTCTTTGCACCAATCATCTCATTTACATCGAACAAAACAGAGATGATTAAAGAAGAAGATAACACCTCAATAGAAACCACCATCATTGCCACTACAAATAATAGATTATGTCACACTTGCCAAAATTATCCAACAGCCTGGTCATGTGTTTATGTAATGGTTGCAACAGTTTTGTGATTCAGTTGCACTGTGTCCCCCGTGGCACAAAACCCTGCATCTGAAGGGGCTTCCGATGCCGAGTCGCACCAGGCATCACATTTATGTCTGAACTCTAACATAATTGTGGCGCTAGCCAATTGAAATGAGTGCATAAAAAAAAAAAACAGGAGCAGCTAACACCCACTGGTACCCACCGACGGTTGGTGCCGGCACCAATAGCGGGTGTTAACACTTTAAGTGCCCCCGTCAAAGCAGCAGCCGTCCTGGCAGAGGGTGGGCGTGGCCATCTTTGATATGATTGCCACCTCCTGTGATAACAATTGATTGATTGTCATGACATCCTCGGGTCTTATGACGATCCGAGGCTATCTGGTTTTAAACCATTCATTACAATGGGTGATTTACACATTGCAATGAATGATGTATAAAATCCCCATATACTGCCATACAGTAGTATGGCAGTATATGGTAGGACCAATCAGACAACCTAGGCTTAAAATACCTTAGTGGATCTGAAAAATAGTAAAAATAAAAAAAACTGTTAAAAAAATATATATTATATATAAATTATATTAAAAAAATGAAAATTCAAATCACCCCCCCTTTCCCTAGAACTGAATAAATATAAATAAACAGTAAAAATCATAAACATGTTAGGTTTTTCAGCATCCCAAAAATCTATGAAAATATAATTACAGTTATTCCCGACGTTTAACCCTGTAGAGGAAAACAGTCGCCAAAGTTGAAAATACCACAAATACCATTCAAAAATATATAAAATTTAATAAAAAGTGATGAAAAGGCCATACAGTCCTAAAAATGGTAGCATTCAAAAAACAACATCAAAACATCAGCAAAATGAAGAAATTTTTTGTACAGGAGTTTTTAATTTTTGTAAATGTATAAAAAACATTTTAAAACTGATGTAAATTTGATTGCAGCGACCCAAAAAGTAAAGTAGATATTTTATTTGGGTCACACAGGGAACTTTGTAAAAGTCAAGCCCACAAGAACATGGCACAAATGCATTTTTTCACCATTTTCACTGCATTTGGAATCTTTTTCCTGCTTCCCAGTACAAGTAATGGAATATTAAATACTGTCACAATAAAGTGCAATTTGTTATGCAGAAAAAAAAACCTCATGAAGGTGGGGAGTAAAAAAATGAAAAAGGGCCTTGGCGGAAAGGGGTTAATCTATCGGTGTGCGTGGATTGCGCCAGATTGTTGAAGACTGTGAGCCAGTCTTCAATAATCTGGGGAACTCTGTATATCGCCTAGCTAATGATAAATCATTTCCAATATATCTATTCTCTCTGGGAGTCCTTACGATTCCTTACATTTTTATATATTTTCTGCATTAGTTTGTTTGAGGTAGAAAGGGTTATTTTGTCTGGTATGTGAAAATGGGTGGCTGTGGATATATATGTTTCAGTATAGACCCTGAAACACACATATTTCTCCACTGAAATTTTTCATTTCTCAATAAACAAGTCAATCACAATTTTTATTCGCTCACAATTCTTGAATTCTTGTTAACTTTAAACATTCTTATCTAAAATATTATCGTGCTTATACTTCGTCCTCCAAACTTTGATGATGTTTTCAATGGCCAAAGTCTACAGTAGTGATTTGGATGCAAATACACCTCCTCTGTGTGAGTTTGAAGTGCATCACAAATCATTATGGTACTAAGTTTAGAGGTTCAATATCATAATGTTCCCAATAAATATCAAGGAAGGTACATTGTGAATTGTAGGAGTAATCTGCTGAGGCATGTTTCTTGGCTTTCATGTTAATCAAAGCAGTGATAATTACACCACTTATATTATCTCCGGATAGTCTGTGTCATCTGTTAGAAATATGTATACGTTTATTGCTTAGGAAGATGCTGAATGAGCTGCATATAAATGTAAATGCCTTAACTAGATGCACAGAATGTGCCATTTTTCATGTAGATTATAATACGGTATGTTTTAGAAATGGTACATAGTTACAATTAAAAGTGCTATAATATAGTGATGCTTCCTGATGGATGTGACGCTAATGTATTCACATTGTTTTAGGGAAAAAAAAAAAGAAACTTGCTGATTTCCCACTGATAGCAGTGGTGAGTAGTTTGAGCTTATTTCATTTTACCCTAATTTATTTAGTAAAATTGACCACAATAGCTAAAAGTATATACAGTGGTTATAGTATGCAAAAATAACCTAATGCCCCACTTATAATCCACTGTATATTTTCTTCTTCTGTTATTTTTTTTGTTTCTCTTAAAGGGATAGGCCTTTCTCTGATATAACCCAAGCTGTGAGTCTTGCATTTAGGCCTCATGTACGGCAGTGAGACCCGTTCATTATCTGCTTCCCTTACAACAAATATACCAAGATATTGTACCCTTACCACTTGTTAGAGTGTACTGAGCTTAGGTCCAGAGTAAGCCCCTGGCAGAAGAAGAAACCCTCCTTCATACCTACAGAGCTTCCAGCAAGAGGCACCAAATTTATAACTACTGTACACCCTTGTTTCCCATTATTTCAGTGCATCTTCAATAAACCATGCAACAACATTGTCTTCATTGTATGTATCTCACAGCTTTATGTACTGGATACACTTTCAGAGCTGACTTATGTTTCTCCAGTGTTATAGACTTAGTTATATATGACTTTTTTTCTCTATATCTTTTGTTTTACTTTCTGGGGACTATTAAGTTGTGAATGAGTAGAGTAACTGGAGTAACACATGACTGCAGGATGAGACTAATGTGGGTCTATTCCTTCAACAAAGGAGATGCAGGAACATGGAATGGATTTAAACTTCTGATTTTTTTCTTAGTAATTTTTCATTTACCAAGACTTAAATTTAGGATAGAGCTATAAATTATTTGGATAATTTGCAAAATTTTATATGCAAACAAAACATGTTTAACAAAACAACATTGAACTCACTGCTATTTTTTTTTTTAATTTATTCTAAAGACCAATGTGTCATGAGTCATGACCCACACCTACTACGGAGAACTAGTTGACTTCTGACAGTTCCATGTCCAGAGTGGGTGACTAAGATACGGATGTATCCTATTCACCTACCCATCCCCCACTTACCCTACACCCATCCCACTGTGTTTTGTGTCTGGTCTTGTTTGTCTGTGTCTTCCCTCTATTTAGTTAGTCTTGGCCAACTCTGGCCAGTTTTGTTAATATTTTTACCATATGTTATTGTTATATGTTATTTTATATCTCATAGCATAATGCACACATATTTGCAGTTACTGCTTTTATTTTCTTGCTTATGCATTAAAAAATATCTGAACTTGTAACTAGACTTATTTTTTGACAATGTGCAACGTTTAATAAAGCATTATTGACCCATGATCTTCTTTAACAAAGGATGGTGTCCTGGAAATGTTGTATTGTTGGTCATTTTGGATTACCCAAAGTTCTATGGTGGGAATTATCATAGGACTTTATGAAGTCAGTTTTACTGCTTTGATTATATAAGTGTAGGGAAAGCTGAGGGAGAGAGTGAGAGGAGTGTAGGTGTTTGGTCCCTACATTAGTTACAACTTCTGGCAGCACATGACTGAGCTGTGAGGTAAAGAGCAGTGTAGGGAGAGGAGAGAAGAGAGAGGGGATTGTCTCCCTCCGTAGTCACCTCCTCAGTGAAGACGGAATGTGCCTAGCAACAGCAATCTAAGGAGTCACTAACAACAGGGACAGGGTGCAGAATACAAGAGGAAGGAGCAAGATTTGGGTAACTAATCCAATTGCAAAATGGCCTAAAATTTCAAGTTTTTTGAAATTACAGTTACACTTTAATACTTAAACTAAATTTTAATAAAACACAAAGCAGCTTGCAATTAACTGACCAACAACACTCCCTTTCCAAAAATTGAGTGTATGGCTGCAATGTATACCATGTCCCAAATCTTTTTCACAAGTGGGTGGCGTTTTGTTTGTTTTGTATCACATTCAAATGCTTTGTGATATTACTATATACTATACTTTGTTTTATCACCATGCAGCAAGAAAACCTTGAAGTCATTGAGAAGGATTCTTCTTCAATATGTTTTTAGCATAAAAAATATAGACTTTAAATTTCGACCATACACACATATATATGATATAATAGTATACTTTCAGCATTTATGCTTGTGCTTTTATCCATAGCCATTCATTTTGGTGGCATGTATCTTTGAAATATAACCAGTATTTTTTTATTCAGATACAAGATAACATAAGCCCCACATTATTACAGCAAGATGAAGAGTCTTCTGAAGTCTAGAAATCTTATGCGCTAAGGTACCCTGTAATGTTGATCCATTAAACGAAACATAAAACACAAAGCAACTTTCATTATTAGCCAAGGTAATCTTTATCCATGATAATATAATTGCTACAAAATGCTCCATGTACAGACACAAATTCCTAGGATGGTATTTTAAGAAATTTAAAAACAGAAATCTACTTTTTACAGTTGTGGAAATGTTCCTACGTTGTTTTGAAGATGTTTGTATCATCATTAAGATTAAGTATTGTAAGTACAGATAATAAAGACATAATAAGTCTAAAATGCTCCGCTTTGTAATACATAGAAATGTGATTTCAACACTAAAGAACAACACTCCATAATACTAAAATACATTTAGCCCAAATTAAAAATGCTTTCTCAGTATAACAAAGAATATGAATATTGCTCATTAAAATGGCCCAGTAGACGGATAAGGGGAAAAAAAGAAATTTCTATTTCAATGAAAATGTTTTATATAAAGCAATATCATTTTTATTTTACAGGTCTATTGTGGCCTACAGTAAAATAAAAATAAAATATGTTTGATTGTTAAATTATATTCACTTATTAAAATGCACTAGAACGATCCTATAAGGCCAAATAAACAAATCAGTAAATTCTACAATGACAACATAATTATGTGAATTTTTATTACATGTGTGGCGGCATGTTAGCTAATGCTACAACTCCTAGAATTAAATCAACATAGAAACAATATATAGTATATATGTTTTTTTATGTGCCAGCTAGTGTTTTATATGAGTTATGTATTTTATAAAAGAAAAAAACTTGTATCAATATATTTTGCATTTATGTATAAATGAAAATTATTTTTATTTTGAAAATGCAAGTATTATTTAATTAAAATACATTAATTGTGCTTCAGTAGTAATTTATTGGTGTTAGTGTTTTTGTAGTAAAGAAAAAAGAAAAATATATAAGTGTATAATTGTTATTATTATTCAATTTATCCTCTTTCCTATGTAAAAAAACACATGTAACCAAAAATATGAGAACAATTAAATATTAACTGTTTTATGCTTGTAAAAGCTCTATGAAGCAAGATTGAAGATGGTTGACTACCACTGATGTTATCTGTTGCTGTAAACTTACTGCAGCCACTGGTTCTGGTTAATCGACTGTCCCTGGATATAGAACAGTTTATAAATGCATTGGGCAGATTAACTAATAAAAATATGCCAGAATCCTCCTCTTGAGAAAGTGCCACACAGGCGCGAAATGGCCTGTCGCTTGCCGCAGTCTGCAATCTGTCCATGTCATCACTCTGTTGGTTCCAATAAACTTCTGCACGTATCTGGTGAGTGCCGCTTCATATACTTTGATAAAGTATTGACAGTTTTAATTTGATGCCATTTTGAGAGAATAGTTTCCTACCAGATACCAGAATCTAACAAATAGATTCACTCATCTGAAGCTACATGCCATCACACATATAGTAAAAATGTATTCTTAGAGTTCACTTTTAAGGTTCAACAGAAATTAATCTATGAGCAGCAAGCCTTTCTATACTTTTTACGTGACAATGGGGAACATTTACCTGGTCCCACGGAGTTTACAAAGTTCCTCGAGTGCACTGTCCGATGATCATGCACTCTGCCGCGATTCACGTGCATGCGATATCCTGCATGTGTTGCTCCCCGCTCAGATCCGACAGAGTTCATCTTCTTCTTCCCGGTGCATGTAAGTGCTTGATCTTGCCACACAATTTGAAAGTTAAATCCTGCGCTTAGTCTGAAGTAGTCGGATCGTCCAATGGCACGCCCCCCATTTCTGTCACATGAAAGCCAGTGCAGCCGCAACACATCCAATCATGTACGACACAATCCCCAGTTAAATACCTGTCACAGAGGCGCAAATCCCGAAAACATTGGAAAATCACCTCTATACTATCTCCAAGTAAATGCAGATACAGAAATTAATTATTGACGGCATAATGTCTGTCATCGCCACATCAAAGGAATCATTGACAGATGTTCACAAAGCTATAAGTTATCAGTATTTCCTAAGTGTGATTTACAAAAGAAAAAAATCACAAAAAAGGCATGCTTTAATAAAAGGGCATATCTTAAATGTGTGTCAAATTTATTTAAAGGATTTTACTAAATATTGGTATATGTGCTTGCCCAAAGAGAAACTGATCCAAATAATTGCTTTGGGCATTGAGGAATGTACCTCTTGTAGATTTCTGTAAATGTTGTTATCCTCAAATATGTGGTAACTACAGAAAATAGTTTTCCAGCCCAAAGATATTGCCATCCTACCCTTATTATCATATAGTGAGGATTGGACACCTAGCACCCATTTCCATCAGACACAGTGCTCAGACAAGTGATGAAACATCTTCACTGCTCAACATTAAAAGTGCCATGAAATTTGCTATTTACTATAAAGTGACTGAGCTGTAAATTCCACAGGTGACTGATGGATTTTGCATCACTGGCTAGGTGAGAGGATGCAGCATTCAGAGTTAGGGATGTGGATAGGTCATAAATATTTTGACCTTGGAAAACCCTGATCAGATATTATTAATGTGACATGTATATCAAAACTATGTACAGTAACTTATTCAAACTAACCATTGCATTTATGGAGTGTATGGAAGCTGCAGCAAGCATCCCTGGGTCCCCCAATATACAAAATTTGCGTTTGTTAGGATTTCCAGTATTATCAGATTCAACAGCTCATTGGGTCCACGGACTTTGGGTGCTTTGAATGCCACGTCTACGTCTCTGGATATCTCCTCTGAAGGGAGATTTTAAAAAATACCGTAAAAAAATCAAAAATAGGTTTCTTTTATCATGTATTTTATTTATTTTTAACAGCTGTTTTACTTGTGACAACCAACAACATGCCTTAAGAATTTACCTTGAGAAGATGCTTCATAACACAATTAAGGGAGGTAAGCAGAGTAATTCATCTTGAGGACAAGACATAAAAACAGAACAAAAATCCCTTTGTTGATTAGGTAGAAAACACAATCTCTTTGGAAATTATTTGAGCAGAATAATTAAATTCTCTATATATTTGCATTGACATAGTTGTACATCAAGGTTAAATAAAACTAACAGTCTGAAGCTGAAGACAACAATACATACTAATAAGGAGAGAATGGTCTGATAAATAAGACATTCTGAAAAAGCTAGAAGACATCTTAAAATTCTCTCTTTTTCTTAAAGATGCATGAAGCCCATTACAGAATGAACAATATGGTTTACAGAAATGTTTACTGAATATTAACTGTATACTTACCAACTGTCCAAACATATTCCTTTTCAGGGCTGTCTCTCCAACAGAACTACAGAGATTAGAGCTTAAAGGGGTATTCCCATCACATTCTTTTCATTCACTGTTATTAACAAAAATACAGCATTTTACAGATATAAATGATAAATATTAAAATTGGCGCACTAAGCAGATGGTCATAAGAATATTGCGCCTAAATAAAACACATCAGAACTATGCTCAGAAATAGGCTGACACTAGAGATGAGCGAACATGCTTGTCCGAGCTAGATGCTCGGTCGAGCATTAGCGTACTCGAAACTGCTCGTTGCTCGGACGAATACTTCGCCCGCTCGAGAAAATGGCAGCTCCCGCCGTTTTGCTTTTTGGCGGCCAGAAACAAAGCCAATCACAAGCCAGGAGACTCTGCACTCCACCCAGCATGA
Source organism: Engystomops pustulosus (assembly GCF_040894005.1). Lineage (NCBI taxonomy): Eukaryota > Metazoa > Chordata > Amphibia > Anura > Leptodactylidae > Engystomops > Engystomops pustulosus. The sequence continues at coordinate 107,050,069 of NC_092417.1, read as the reverse complement.
CGTGGTACCCTTACACGTCGATAGCAGTGGTTGGCTGGCCAGATCAGGTGACCCTGGGATAGACTAGCCGCTGCCCGCGCTGCTCGGATCATTCTGTGTCTGGATGCCGCTAGGGAGAGAGCTGCTGCTGGTCAGGGAAAGCGTTAGGGTGTTCTATTAGCTTACTGTTAGGCAGGAGTGATTCTCCAAGAACCCAACAGCCCTTCTTAGGGCTACAATAACGTTCTACTTTTTTTTTATTTATTTGCAGCTAGTACCATATTGTGAGGAATTTGCAGGGGGACTTGCTACCGTTGTGTTTAGCTCTTAGTGACACACATATCCACCTCAAACACCAAAGTGGGAAAATTTATTAGGGGTTTGATTTCAATTAGGCACAGTCTGCCATTTACTTTTTATTTTACGTTTATTTTTTTAATAACTCTGCGTCATCTCATCTGGCATAGTAGTGTGCTTTCATACTTGGCTAGAAAATAGCCATAGGAGAATCCAAACAGCTTACTTACGCCAACAGTAGCGTTATATATATTTGATTTCTGGTTGATCTGCTGGTGGCTGTACTTGCTGCAGTGCATCTACTAGCAAATTGTGAGCAATTTGTAGTGAGACTTGCGACCGCTGTGTTTTGCGCTTAGTGACGCACATATCCATTGCAAAGACCGAAGTGGGAAAATTTAGTAGGGGTTGGATTTCAATTAGGCACAGTCTGCCATTTTTCCTTTTTTATTTTACGTTTATTTTGTTTCATAACTCTGCGTCATCTCATCTGGCATAGTAGTGTGCTTTCATACTTGGCTAGAAAATAGCCATGGGAGAATCTAAACGGCTTACTTACGCCTACAGTAGCGTTATATATATTTGATTTCTGGTTGATCTGCTGGTGGCTGTACTTGCTGCAGTGCATCTACTAGCAAATTGTGAGCAATTTGTAGTGAGACTTGCGACCGGTGTGTTTTGCGCTTAGTGACGCACATATCCATTGCAAAGACCGAAGTGGGAAAATTTAGTAGGGGTTGGATTTCAATTAGGCACAGTCTGCCATTTTTCCTTTTTTATTTTACGTTTATTTTGTTTCATAACTCTGCGTCATCTCATCTGGCATAGTAGTGTGCTTTCATACTTGGCTAGAAAATAGCCATAGGAGAATCTAAACGGCTTACTTACGCCTACAGTAGCGTTATATATATTTGATTTCTGGTTGATCTGCTGGTGGCTGTACTTGCTGCAGTGCATCTACTAGCCAATTGTGAGCAATTTGTAGTGAGACTTGCGACCGGTGTGTTTTGCACTTAGTGACGCACATATCCATTGCAAAGACCGAAGTGGGAAAATTTAGTAGGGGTTGGATTTCAATTAGGCACAGTCTGCCATTTTTCCTTTTTTATTTTACGTTTATTTTGTTTCATAACTCTGCGTCATCTCATCTGGCATAGTAGTGTGCTTTCATACTTGGCTAGAAAATAGCCATAGGAGAATCTAAACGGCTTACTTACGCCTACAGTAGCATTATATATATTTGATTTCTGGTTGATCTGCTGGTGGCTGTACTTGATGCAGTGCATCTACTAGCCAATTGTAAGCAATTTGTAGTGAGACTTGCGACCGGTGTGTTTTGCGCTTAGTGACGCACATATCCATTGCAAAGACCGAAGTGGGAAAATTTAGTAGGGGTTGGATTTCAATTAGGCACAGTCTGCCATTTTTCCTTTTTTATTTTACGTTTATTTTGTTTCATAACTCTGCGTCATCTCATCTGGCATAGTAGTGTGCTTTCATACTTGGCTAGAAAATAGCCATAGCAATAGGATAGCATCGTTTGGTTTTAAAAACTCAAAAACACAAAAAAAAAACAAAAAACACAAAAAAAAGTTAAAAAAAAATTAAAGTTATAACTCTCATTTTAAAAATGTTTAACCCGAGGGCTAGGGGTAGAGGACGAGGGCGGGGACGTGGGCGTCCAACTACTGCAGGGGTCAGAGGCCGTGGTCCTGGCCGGGGTGAGACACTACCTGCTTATGAGGGAGCAGGGGAACGCCGCAGAGCTACACTCCCTAGGTTCATGTCTGAAGTTACTGGAACTCGTGGTAGAGCACTGTTGAGGCCAGAACAGTGCGAACAGGTGATGTCGTGGATTGCCGACAATGCTTCGAGCAATTTGTCCACCAGTCAGTCTTCCACGCAGTCCACCCATGTCACCGAAATCGCCACTCCTCCAGCTCCTGCACCTCAGCCTCCTCCCCCCCAGTCTGCCCCCTCCCAGGAAAATTTGGCATTTGAACCGGCATACTCTGAGGAACTGTTTTCTGGACCGTTCCCACAGTCACAAACCACTTGTCCGGTTGCTGCTGAGCAATTTTCCGATGCCCAGGTTTTCCACCAGTCACAGTCTGTGGGTGATGATGACCTTCTTGACGTAGTGGAAGTGTGTAAAGAGGTGTCCGACGATGAGGAGACACGGTTGTCAGACAGTGGGGAAGTTGTTGTCAGGGCAGGAAGTCCGAGGGGGGAGCAGACTGAGGGATCGGAGGATGATGAGGTGACAGACCCAAGCTGGGTTGAGAGGCCGGGTGAACACAGTGCTTCTGAGACGGAGGAGAGTCCTCGACCAGAACAGGTTGGAAGAGGCAGTGGTGGGGCCAGACGGAGAGGCAGGGCCAGAGCTGGTGCATCAGCGCCAAATGTGTCAACTAGTGAAGCTCCCGTGGCGAGGGCTCTTGCGGCGAGGGCTAGATTTTCAGAAGTCTGGAAGTTCTTTAAGGAAACACCGGATGACCGACGGACTGTGGTGTGCAACATTTGCCAAACCAGGATCAGCAGGGGTTCCACCACTACTAGCTTAACTACCACCAGTATGCGCAGGCATATGAATGCTAAACACCCCACTCAGTGGCAACAAGCCCGTTCACCTCCGGCCGTGCACACCACTGCTCCTTCCCCTGTGTCAGCTGATAGTCAGCCCCCTGCCCAGGACCCTGCCACAAAAACCCCATCGTCGCCTCCACGATCCTCCACAGCATCCACCAGCGTTCAGCTCTCCATACCCCAGACGCTGGAGCGGAAACGCAAATATAGTGCAACCCACCCGCACGCCCAAGCCCTTAATGTCCACATCTCCAGATTGCTTAGCCTGGAGATGCTGCCCTATAGGCTAGTAGAGACCGAGGCCTTTCGCAACCTCATGGCGGCGGCCGCCCCTCGGTATTCGGTCCCCAGCCGCCACTACTTTTCCCGGTGTGCCGTCCCAGCCCTGCACCAGCACGTGTCAGACAACATCACCCGTGCCCTGACCAACGCCGTTTCTGACAAGGTCCACCTGACCACGGACACGTGGACGAGTGCTGCCGGGCAGGGCCACTATATATCGCTGACGGCACATTGGGTTAACTTGGTGGAGGCTGGGACCGAGTCTGACCCTGGGGCTGGTCATATACTGCCGACGCCGAGGATTGCGGGGCCTACCTCGGTCCAGGTGTTTCAGGCCTACTATGCCTCCTCCTCCTCCCACCCCTCCTCCACCTCCTCCTCCGAACTACCATCCGTGGGCACGGCGCCATCAGTCGGTAGCTCTAGGCACAGCAGCAGTGCCGTCGCTAAGCGACAGCAGGCGGTGCTCAAACTGCTGAGCCTAGGCGATAAAAGGCACACCGCCCAAGAGCTATTACAGGGCATCACGGCGCAGACTGATCTGTGGCTGGCACCGCTGAACCTGAAGCCAGGCATGGTTGTGTGTGACAACGGCCGTAACCTGGTGGCGGCTCTGCAACTCGGCAGACTGACACATGTGCCATGCCTGGCCCATGTGTTAAATCTGATAGTTCAGCGTTTCCTCAAGACATACCCCAATCTGTCAGATTTGCTCACGAAGGTGCGCCGCATCTGTGTGCATTTCAGGAAGTCCAGCACAGATGCTGCCACTCTCAGGGCAGCGCAGCGCAGCCTCCAACTGCCCGCTCACCGACTGTTGTGCGACGTGCCCACGAGGTGGAATTCAACACTGACCATGTTATCCAGAGTTTACCAGCAGCGCCGAGCCATTGTAGACTGCCAGATGTCAACTTCCACCAGAACTGGTAGTCAGGTCAGTCAGCTTCCTCAAGTCTACAATGAGGAGTGGACGTGGATGTCTGATATCTGTCAGGTGCTGAGTAACTTTGAGGAGTCAACACAGATGGTCAGTGGCGATGCCGCCATCATCAGCCTCACCATCCCGCTGCTTGGCCTGTTGAAAAACTCTCTGATCAGCATGAAGTCGGAAGCTTTGCGCTCGTCACAAGAGACGGGGGAAGAAGATTCCCTTGTTGATAGCCAAAGCACCCTTAGGTCTGTTTCTCAGCGCATATCGGAGGAGGTGGAGGTGGAGGAGGATGAGGAGGAAGAGGAGGAGAATGTTGGCGAGACACAAGAGGGGACCATTGTTGAGTCCTTTACTGTTCAGCGTGTATGGGCAGAAGAAGAGGAGTTGGAGGAGTTGGAGGAGGAGGAAATGGACAGTCAGGCCAGTGAGGGGAGTGAATTCTTACGCGTTGGTACTCTGGCGCATATGGCAGATTTCATGCTAGGCTGCCTATCCCGTGACCCTCGCGTTCAAAGAATTTATTCCAGCACCGATTACTGGGTGTTCACTCTCCTGGACCCACGGTACAAGCAAAATCTTTCCACTCTCATCCCTGCAGAGGAAAGGAGTGTGAGAATGCATGAATACCAGCAGGCCCTGGTGCACAAGCTGAAACAGTATTTCCCTTCTGACAGCGCTAGCGGCAGAGTGCGTAGTTCTGCGGGACAAGTAGCGAGGGAGAGTAGGCGAGCAGGCAGCTTGTCCAGCACTGGCAAGGGTACGCTTTACAAGGCTTTTGCCAGCTTTATGTCACCCCAGCAAGACACTGTCACCTGTCCCCAGTCTCGGCAGAGTAGGGCTGATCTTTACAGAAAGATGGTGAGGGAGTACGTAGCTGACCATACCATCGTCCTAAATGATCACACAGCTCCCTACAACTACTGGGTTTCAAAGCTGGACATGTGGCACGAACTGGCGCTGTACGCCTTGGAGGTTCTTGCCTGCCCTGCCGCTAGCGTCTTGTCCGAGCGGGTTTTCAGTGCAGCTGGTGGCATCATCACCGATAAGCGTACACGCCTGTCGACTGACAGCGCTGACAGGCTGACGCTTATTAAGATGAATAAAGCCTGGATTTCTCATAATTTCCAATCTCCACCAGGTGAAGGAAGCTCAACCTGAATAATTGATCCACTCCTCCTCCTCCTCATTTTCCTCCTTCTCCTCCTCTTTGTACAGTAAAGCAGAGGAAACTGGCTATTTTTTGACAGGGCCCACTGGCTCTTGCTATAGTACTTTATGCATTAAATTTTTCTGGAGGGCCACCGACCCGGTCCTCTGTTTTAAACAATTTTTGGGAGTGCCACATACAGGCACTCAATCTATTCAATTTTTCTGGAGGGCCACCGACCCGTTCCTCTGTTTTAAACAATTTTTGGGAGTGCCACATACAGGCACTCAATCTATTCTATTTTTCTGGAGGGCCACCTACCTGCTCCTCTGGTTTGAAAACTTTTTGGGACTGCCACATACAGGCACTCAATCTATTCTATTTTTCTGGAGGGCCACCTACCTGCTCCTCTGGTTTGAAAACTTTTTGGGACTGCCACATACAGGCACTCAATCTATTCAATTTTTCTGGAGGGCCACCTACCTGCTCCTCTGGTTTGAAAACTTTTTGGGACTGCCACATACAGGCACTCAATCTATTCAATTTTTCTGGAGGGCCACCTACCTGCTCCTCTGGTTTGAAAACTTTTTGGGACTGCCACATACAGGCACTCAATCTATTCTATTTTTCTGGAGGGCCACCTACCTGCTCCTCTGGTTTGAAAACTTTTTGGGACTGCCACATACAGGCACTCAATCTATTCAATTTTTCTGGAGGGCCACCTACCTGCTCCTCTGGTTTGAAAAATTTTTGGGACTGCCACATACAGGCACTATCCAAATTAAATTGTCTCCATAGCAGCCTCCACACGTTGTCTCCATTGCTACCTCCAAAAGTCGTCCATATAGCTGCCTCCATACATCGTCCCTTTATCAAACGAGGTGTGTCAGGCAGAAATTTGGGTTGTTTTCATGGATTCCACATCAAAGTTGTTAACTTTGTCGCCACCCAGCTGTGTTATCCACAAAATATACTAATAAACTTTTATCATTTACCAATATTATTTCAGCGCTTCTTGCGCATCTGTTTACATTCCCCTCACCCGCCATATCCCAAACTTATAAGAACGCTACTACACTTGATCTTATACAAAAGGTTCTTAGAAGTGCTGTTTGGGGAGTAGCCTAGAGACAGGGGCTTGGATTGGCGAAAGCTCGCCTGGCTGCGGAGCGCCAGCTCCATCCCAAGATCCAACTAACATAGTTTTAACTGCAGCACCTTTAATCTACTACTAGTTCACTGCCTCCATAATAATAATAATAATCTTTATTTATATAGCGCCATCATATTCCGTAGCGCTTTACAAATCATAGGAAACAAATACAAATGTAATGTAACAGAGCACAACATTTGTATGGAACAACAGGAGTGAGGTCCCTGCTCGCCAGAGCTTACGGTTTATGAAGATGATGGGGTAACACGAGGTAAAAGAATATTTAATGGTCAAGCCATTCTTCTTAGGGAATAGAACAAAATATAATAAATGGAATTGCTGTCGCTTGAACCACTCAGCCGTCATCTTATATACCAGGTCTAGGGTGAATGGGACTGTAGAGAAGTCTGGTGCCTGTTGGTTGCTGGATAACAGATGGGAGGACGACACAGGACGGGTTAGTAGAAGAGTTAAAACTTCATGCAGTTAATGAGTGTTATAGGCTTGCCTAAAGAAATGGGTTTTAAGAGCACGTTTGAAACTTTGGAGGTTAGGTATTAGTCTGATAGTCCAGGGCAGAGCATTCCATAGAATTGGTGCAGCTCTAGAGAAGTCTTGGAGACGCGAGTGGGAGGTCCGCACTAGGGTAGAGGTTAATCTAAGATCACTGGCGGATCTAAGAGCACGGGTTGGGCGATAGACTGAGATAAGAGAGGAGAGGTAGGGGGGTGCAGCATTATACAGAGCTTTATGGATGAGGGTTATTATTTTAAACTATTCGAATGGAGACTGGCAGCCAGTGCAGCGACTGGCATGAACTGTAAGCATACATGGTCCCCTTATCAAACGAGCTGTGTCAGGCAGAATTTTGGGTTGTTTTCATGGCTTTCACAACAAACTTGTTAACTTTGTCGCCACCCTGCTGTGTAATCCACAAAAAATACTGGCAAACTTTTATCATTTACCGATATTATTTCAGCGCTTCTTGCGCATCTGTTTACATTCCCCTCACCCGCCATATCCTAAACTTATAAGAACGCTACTACACTTGATCTTATACAAAAGGTTCTTAGAAGTGCTGTTTGGGGAGTAGCCTAGAGACAGGGGCTTGGATTGGCGAAAGCTCGCCTGGCAGCGGAGCGCCAGCTCCATGCCAAGATCCAACTAACATAGTTTTAACTGCAGCACCTTTAATCTACTACTAGTTCACTGCCTCCATACATGGTCCCCTTATCAAACGAGCTGTGTCAGGCAGAATTTTGGGTTGTTTTCATGGCTTCCATGTTAACTTTGTCGCCACCCTGCTGTGTAATCCACAAAATATACTGGCAAACTTTTATCATGTACCGATATTATTTGAGCGCTTCTTGCTCACCTCCTTTGGTTCCTCTCTGCCACCCATTGGTTTGAAGCCTGAGTCCATTTAGGGTATGTCGCCATGCCACTCTCTAGCCTGCTGCCGCTGCCTCTGCATGCCGTCCCCTATAGTGTCAGGGTCAATTATTGGATGTTTTAGATGCTATCTAGCTTCATTCTGTCACTCTGTCATGGCCATGCTGTTGCCCATAATTTTGGCATAATGGTGCGATTAAGCAGCCTCAGAGGCATCCATGCATGCTGCCCCTGCTGTTTCCTGTCCATTTCCGTGGTGTTTCCATCCTTTTCTGAGGTTCCCAGGTGTTTGGCCAAGCTTCCCTGTGCAGAGCCTTGGTCCCCTTGAAAAATGCTCGAGTCTCCCATTGACTTCAATGGGGCTCGTTATTCGAGACGAGCGCTCGAGCATCGGGAAAAGTTCGTCTCGAATAACGAGTACCCGAGCATTTTAGTGCTCGCTCATCTCTAGCTGACACCATAGCCTAAAATGTAAAAAATTTTTTTTGAAACTAGAACACTGGCACACGTAAAGATACGCTCACCGGCCACTTTATTAGGTACACCTGTCCAACTGCTCGTTAACACTTAATTTCTAATCAGTTAATCACATGGCGGCAACTCAGTGCATTAAGGCATGTAGACATGGTCAAGACAATCTCCTGCAGTTCAAACCGAGCATCAGTATGGGGAAGAAAGGTGATTTGAGTGCCTATGAATGTGGCATGGTTGTTGGTGCCAGAAGGGCTGGTCTGAGTATTTCAGAATGTGCTGATCTACTGAGATTTTCACGCACAACCATCTCTAGGGTTTACAGAGAATGGTCCGAAAAAGAAAAAACATCCAGTGAGCGGCAGTTCTGTGAGCCGAAATGCTTTGTTGATGCCAGAGGTCAGAGGAGAATGGGCCGACTGGTTCGAGCTGATAGAAAGGCAACAGTGACTCAAATCGCCACCCGTTACATCCAAGGTAGGCAGAAGAGCATCTCTGAACGCACAGTACGTCGAACTTAGAGGCAGATGGGCTACAGCAGCAGAAGACCACACCGGGTGCCACTCCTTTCAGCTAAGAACAGGAAACTGAGGCTACAATTTGCACAAGCTCATCGAAATTGGACAGTAGAAGATTGGAAAAATGTTGCCTGGTCTGATGAGTCTCGATTTCTGCTGCGACATTCGGATGGTAGGGTCAGAATTTGGCGTCAACAACATGAAAGCATGGATCCATCCTGCCTTGTATCAACGGTTCAGGCTGGTGGTGGTGGTGTCATGGTGTGGGGAATATTTTCTTGGCACTCTTTGGGCCCCTTGGTACCAATTGAGCATCGTTGCAACGCCACAGCCTAACTGAGTATTGTTGCTGACCATGTCCATCCCTTTATGACCACAATGTACCCAACATCTGATGGCTACTTTCAGCAGGATAATGCGCCATGTCATAAAGCTAGAATCATCTCAGACTGGTTTCTTGAACATTACAATGAGTTAACTGTACTCAAATGGCCTCCACAGTCACCAGATCTCAATCCAATAGAGCATCTTTGGGATGTGGTGGAACGGGAGATTCGCATCATGGATGTGCAGCCGACAAATCTGCGGCAACTGTGTGATGCCATCATGTCAATATGGACCAAAATCTCTGAGGAATGCTTCCAGCACCTTGTTGAATCTATGCCATGAAGAATTGAGGCAGTTCTGAAGGCAAAAGGGGGTCCAACCCGTTACTAGCATGGTGTACCTAATAAAGTGGCCGGTGAGTGTATGTTTGTAATAATAATATATAATGCATAAAACTCCTACATTGAAATAGATAAAACAATACACAAATAAATAAATAGATAACTAACAATCGTTATATATTTCCTCCATTGTATCTTTACTATACTATGAGTGACTTGCATGTAAATCTCTCCCACTAATGTATATTTATACTCCTAAAATGCAATTGACTAGGTTATCCAATAGGTGAGAGTATGTAAAATAAGTAAAATATAAAATATTTTAAATTTAAATAAACAAGGATTCCTTGTTGCATCTTTCCCTGCAATGGTATAAAAATATCACATCAATGAATAAAAAATACATTTATAATCCTATAATATTTCTGATGAATGAAAATGTCTGACCTAGGTAAACACTCACCGGCCACTTTATTTGGTACACCTGTCCAACTACTCGTTAACACTTAATTTCTAATCAGCCAATCACATGGTGGCAACTCAGTGCATTTAGGCATGTAGACATGGTCAAGACAATCTCCTGCAGTTCAAACCGAGCATCAGTATGGGGAAGAAAGGTGATTTGAGTACCTTTGAACGTTGCATGGTTGTTGGTGCCAGAAGGGCTGGTCTGAGTATTTCAGAAACTGCTGATCTACTGGGATTTTCACGCACAACCATCTCTAGGGTTTACAGAGAATGGTCCGAAAAAGAAAAAACATCCAGTGAGCGGAAGTTCTGTGGGCGGAAATGCCTTGTTTATGCCAGAGGTCAGAGGAGAATGGGCAGACTGGTTCGAGCTGATAGAAAGGCAACAGTGACTAAACTCGCCACCCGTTACAACCAAGGTATGCAGAAGAGCATCTCTGAACACACAGTACGTCAAACTTTGAGGCAGATGGGCTACAGCAGCAGAAGACCACACCAGGTGCCACTCCTTTCAGCTAAGGAAACCGAGGCTACAATTTGCACAAGCTCATCGAAATTGGAGAGTAGAAGATTGGAAAAACGTTGCCTGGTCTGATGAGTCTCGATTTCTGCTGCGACATTCGGATCGTAGGGTCAGAATTTGGCGTCAACAACATGAAAGCATGGATCCATCCTGCCTTGTATCAACGGTTCAGGCTGGTGGTGGTGGTGTCATGGTGTGGGGAATATTTTCTTGGCACTCTTTGGGCCCCTTGGTACCAATTGAGGATTGTTGCAACGCCACAGCCTACCTGAGTATTGTTGCTGACCATGTCCATCCCTTTATGGCCACAATGTACCCAACATCTGATGGCTACTTTCAGCAGGATAATGCGCCATGTCATAAAGCTGGAATCATCTCAGACTGGTAACTAGAACATGACAATGAGTTCACTGTACTCAAATGGCCTCCACAGTCACCAGATCCCAGAGCATCTTTGGGATGTCGTGGAACGGGAGATTCGCATCATGGATGTGCATCCGACAAATCTGCGGCAACTGTGTGATACCATCATGTCAATATGGACAAAAATCTCTGAAGAATGCTTCCAGCACCTTGTTAAATCTATGCCACGAAGAATTGAGGCAGTTCTGAAGGCAAAAGGGGGTCCAACCCGTTACTAGCATGGTGTACCTAATAAAGTGGCCGGTGAGTGTAGTTTTCCATTGCTTTTTTGTATAAGTTCCAGTATTGTAAAGAGATATAGAAACATTCAGTTTTGGATGGGGTGAAACACTAAGCCAACTCAGTCCGTTTTTAGAAGATACTAATGTTTATTAAAAAAAAGCATGTAAACAGTCCTTATAGTTTTGTGTGGAACTGCATGTTCCTGCTCACGGTTGGTTAATCAAGGCACTGAGTAAAGGAAAGAACGAAATGGAGATATACACCGGGGTCCCAGAGTCTCATTAGTGTAGAACCCAATCCTTTAACAAGACAGCACGTCTGGGTGTATCAGCAGGTTTGTATACACTTATACCCACACATTTATGTAGACACGTACATACAGCATATACACACATAAAACAAATACACATATGCACAGTAAATACAGCATAAACACACGCAGCACATACACTCACACAGCACATTCATACACTCACCGTGCACACACACCATATACACTCACAGCACACCCACCACTTTCACACACTCACAGGGTGCACACACCATACACAAACAGCATATATACTCACACAGCACTTACACTCACACAGCACATACACAGCTCATATACCATATACACTCACCCAGCACATACACTCACACAGCACATACACAGCTCATACACCATATACACTCACACAGCACATACACTCACACAGCACATACATACAAACAGCATATTCATACACTCACACAGCATATGCACTCACAGGGCACACACACAAACACCATATACACAACACAGCGCATGCCCTCACACACACAGCACATCCACACACACACAGTACATACATAGAGGGACTTACATCAGAGGATCGGAGGACCCAAAGACCAGAGGATCGGAGCGGAGCAGAGGATCGGAGGATCGGAGAGGAGGACCGGAGTAGCAGAGGAGTGAAGGAGCGGAGGACCGGAGGACACGGGGACCGGAGGAGCAGAGGATGGGAGGAGCGGAGGAGCGGAGGAGCGGAGGGGCGGGCTGGCGGGTGCTCCAGAGTCCAGGAGGCTGACAGCAATGTTGTTCGTTGGGGGAGCTGGGGGAAGAGCGGCCAGCGTTGTAATCGGGCAGGGGGGAGAGTGACCGGCTGTGCTGCTGGGGGGGGGGGGCTGCTATATACTGTGGGGGCTCCTGGCTGCTATGTACTGTGGTGGCTTCTGGCTGCTATATACTGTAGGGATGCTGTCTGCTATATACTTTTGGGGCTGCTATATAATGTGGGGGATGCTGGCTGCTATATATTGTGGGGGATGCTGGCTGCTATACACTGTGGTGGCTGCTGGCTGCTATGTACTGTGGTGGCTTCTGGCTGCTATATACTGTAGGGATGCTGTCTGCTATATACTTTGGGGGCTGCTATGTATTGTGGGGGCTGCTGGCTGCTATATACTATGGGTGCTGGCTTCTATGTACTGGGGACCAAAGCATTTTCCACCTTCGGCTTTGAGTCAATTTACAGTCCAACCGGTTTCTATCAGTCCTGGTGTACCCAATTTAGTTTGCCCCTGGACCCGACCCTGGATTTTATGACTTTAGGGTCAGCAGACATATTGTTCTCCTGTCTGATGCTGCACTGAGCTGCTCTCTTCCTCTAGCCTTCACCCTTGCATTACAGGACTTCCTGGTGGCAAACAACACATTGTGAGTAGATTAAAGCTACAAGCTGCAGGCAGATAACCTCTTTATTCGAGGGATGGGGAGAGAGGTATGTAGTAGATCTGACAGTATGTAATGGCAGTGATAGCAGAGGGAAGACTATCATGTATAAAAATGCATCTCGTGGATCTCATCTTCTCTTATCTCTATTATGTCTCGCTCCTCTTTCCAAGTATACAAGACTAGTGTATGTTCTGAAGCTATATAAAAGTGTAGATAAACCAGTACCCTGATAATCTAACCACATTGTCAGCACAAAGCTTTGAGAATGTTCTTTCATTGTCAAACCCCTTTAAATGTGATGCCATCAAAGATTATGTTCCCCTATGCACGCTCATGATTTTTAGTCCTTTACTGATCAGAGGTCAAGTGACTCAGTCCCAGTCTATTTCTACACCTCCCTTTTTCTTGGATCTTCCAAGAAATCCACATTTTTACATTGTTTATGTTCAGTATTACAGCTCAGCTCTATCTACTTCAAGTGATAATACTAACTAATGAAATAGGTGCTGAATAGGGCATACTACCTGCATGAAATGATAAACCTGATGTAATTTAAAACTGCCTAGTATAACTTTGATCCTCCTAATAGTTAGCATAGTTTAAACTAGAATAATATTTGAATGCAATGTTGTCATGCCACCTTTTACCAAAGCCACATCCATGTATTTATACACACTTATTTAATTTGGAGCAGTTATTAGAGACAGCAAACTATTCTAATGAAGTCTGGAGTCTTTGACACCGTGCCGCATAAAAGATTGTTATATAATTTCAATACCAGACATATTCCATAGATAGTGATGCTTCTGTGAATGGCTATAATTCCAAAATATACATTTATTGGGCAAAAAATAGATGTAACCAAATGAACTGCAAATGGTAGTCAGTGATCAATGAAAATAAATACCCATTGGGTCAGTGCCAGTGGGGTTTGTAATTGTCTCCTGGAAATATTATTAGCTGCTTACATGAAATTCAGCCTTTTTTCCTCTTAGTGTAATTTGAAGTTCATTCATTTGTAATGTAGATTGCAAATCATGAAACAATACAATGGAATTGGGCATTCGATTTGTGAGATGAGTGTTGTTAGATAAAACAAATTCATGCTCTGCTTGTGTAATATTAGAATCACTTACAGATACAAAAAAGTTTGCGTTTTCTGTCTACTGTTCCTAAACTGATAATATTTTATCTTCATTTAAATGCATAGTCATAGGATAATAGTAATAGTGATAATACTAACTGATGAAATAGGTGCTGAATAGGGCACACTATCTGTATGAAATGATAAACCTGATGTAGTTTAAAACTGTCTAGTATAACTTTGATCCTCCTAATAGTTAGCATAGTTTAAACTAGAATACTATTTTAATGCAATGTTGTCATGCCACCTTTTACCAAAGCCACATCCATGTATTTATATACACTACATCTAATTTGTAGCAGTAATTCTAACGAAATCTGGAGTCTTTGACACAGTGCTGTATAAAAGGTTGGTATATAAAATGAGACTGCTGGGACTAGGGGAAAATCTGTGTATTTGCGTAAGTAATTGGTTTAATGATAGAAAACAGAGGGTCATTATTAATGGAACATTCTCAGATTGGGTTGACTTTACCAGTGGAGTGCCACAGGGGTCAGTATTGGGGCCACTTCTTTTTAATATTTTTATTAATGACCTTGTAGTGGGTTAACATAGTCAAGCTTCAATATTTGCAGATGATACTAAGCTGTGTAAAGTAATAAATACTGAGGTCGATAATTTAGCATTAAAGAGGGAATTGTGGAAGCTTCCCTTATACAAATCCCTGGTCAGACCACACATGTAGAGCTGGAGCGGGTGCAGAAGATAGCATCCAAGATTATTAGGGGGATGGGGGGACTAGAATAAAATGACAAATTACAAAATTTGGGAGTATTAAGTATAGATAAAAGACGACTGAGGGGAGACCTCATTACAATGTACAAATACCTGAACGGACAGTACAAGGATCTCTCCAAAGATCTTTTTATACCTACGCCTGTGACCCGGACAAGGGAGCATTCTCTACGCCTAGAGGAGAGGCGGTACTACCATCAACATAGATAAAGTTTTTTTACTATAAGAGCAGTGAGACTATGGAACTCTCTGCTGCAGGAGGTTGTTATGGTGGCCTCTATATATGTGTTCAAGAGAGGCCTGGGTGCCTTTCTGGAGAGAAAAAAATATCATGGGTTATGGGGATAAAACATTTATCTAATTCCTAAAGGTTGGACTTGATGGACTTGCATCTTTTTCCAGCCTTATATACTATGATACTATGGTACTATGAATTTCAGGAAAACTTCAGTTTGGGCCGAATTCGAAGTTTACAGTGATTTGTGGGCACAATTTTTTTTCCCCCTTTATTAGCAAAATGGCTGCAAGCACATCATGTTACATGGGGCAGAGAACTCTGGGAAGAAGAAAGGAAAACCCTCGATCACATGCAAAGACATGTAAGCCAATCAGGGACCGGCAGGCTTATGTGATGTCACAACCCTTTAAAAACGGCCATTTGCAATCTCATCATTTCATACTGCCTGTGCTGTCTCTAGCGTCCAGCTGCTTGTACTCAGTAGCTGATGAAGTGATTTTTGCTCAAAGTCCAGGGTGTCCATTTTGGGGGATCTGTATGCCCCAAATTTCAATTCTTTTTTGTTGCTAAAGTAGATATCAAGAAATCTGTGTCAAATCCACACAGTTGGTGGAGTGATTTTTTCTCAAAGTCCAGGGTTTTTGGGGTTCAGTTTTTGGGGTCAAATCAACACAGTTGCTTGAGTGATTTTTTCTTAAAGTCCAGGGTGCCAGTTTTTGGGGTTCTGTATTCCCCAAATTTCAATTCTTTTGAAAGAGTAGGGTAGGGTTGCTGCCACCAGCAACAGCAGGACATGGTGCACCAGCAGGTGGTGGCCTACTTGGACCGTCCTCTACCAACCCAGGTAGATGATCCCCTGGACTACTGGGCAGCCAAACTTGATGTGTGGCCATAACTTGCAGAGTTTGCAGTAGAGAGGCTGTCCTACCCGGCCTGCAGTGTGGCATCAGAGTGGGAGTTCAATGTGGCAGGGGCCATCGTTACCCCAAGGAAAACCTACTTGTCCAGCCGTAATGTGGATAGACTGACCTTTGTCAAGATGAATAAGGCATGGATCGGCCAGGATTTAAACACACCAATTCCTTATGCATGAGATTGGATCAGCCATGATGCCTCCCCCAAACATTGAGAAATGAGTCTGGATTCTAATTACCTGCCTCAACCACTATTCTGATGCTGCCACCCGTCTGCTGCCACACATCTGCTGCCAGTTGCTCCATCTGCCTCCCACCATCTTAACCAGGGACTGGAATTGTCACCCACCTCAACATTCTGTCATTGTCCCACTTTCTAACCTCCTGCTGCTGCTGCCGGCACCTCCATACTTTGTCATGGCCTACCATGTTGCTGCCACCACCAGAATTTGTCATTGTGCCACTCTCTGGCCTCAAGCTGCAGCTACTGCTGCCGCCCACCTACACAAACTGTGATTGTGCCACTCTGACCTACTGCTGCTGCTAACACCTCCACACATTGTCATTGTGCCACTCTGTGGCCTACCATGTTGCTGCCACCACCAGAATTTGTCATTGTGCCACTCTCTGGTCTTATGCTGCTGCTACTGCTGCCGCCCACCTACACAAACTGTGATTGTGCCACTCTCTGACCTCCTGCTGATGCTGCCACCTCCAAATTTTGTCATTGGTCACTCTGTGGCCTACCATGTTGCTGCCACCTCCACAATTTGTCATTGTGCCACTCTCTGACCTCATGCTGCTGCCGCAAACTCAACACTATGTCATTGTGCCACACTGTGGCCCACCATGTTGCTGCCAACTCCAGAACTTGTCATTGTGCCACTCTCTGACCTCATGCTGCTGCCGTCACCTCCACACACTATCATTGTGCAACACTGTGGCCTACCATGTTGCTGCTAGCACCAGAATTTGTCATTGTGCCACTCTCTGACCTCATGATGCTGTCATGATGCTGTCATCTCTGTCATTGTGCAACACTGTGGCCTACTATGTTGCTGCCACCTTCATAATTTGTCATTGTGCCACTCTGCGGTCTACTAATGCTGCTGCCAACTGACCGCTGTCTCCCTGGAACACTCTGTGATTTCCATAATGCTGTTTTCACCCTACACCAATCGTTGCCACTATGTTTGGTTTTTCCCTTCATTTCATCTGTCAGAAAGAATGAAAATCTTCAGGATAGATAGCCAACAGCAGGAGTGGATACAGAACACAGAAGACATGCAAATATCCCAATTACTGGTCATCTCTGTTTTGGATAAACTCCTGTTTGTTTTTGGCTATAGCAATACTGATGGATTATTGACCAATTGAAAGCGGGCACTGACCAATGAAAAAAGGGGAAAAAGATCAGTGACATCAATGCAAAATTACTGCCAACACCCTCTCCACTCTTTTGGGGGTTTTCTACATGTGTGTTTCAGGTGTTTAGAAATTGCTAAAGAGACATTGTAGTGCTAGAAGCACCACTATTAAACTATTTAAAGTGTACATTTAAAGTGTACAAATTCATGCTTGATGTTACATATCAATACTTCCTCTCCTGTGAGAAATCAAACCATGCTCCCTATACATATTTGAGCATGGCACAATGTTCTACAACACCCTACAGTCTCTCAGCAACCAGGAAATACCTGTTTTTTAACGTGATTTGACATGATCCGATTCGGGTCGAAACAACTTTTGTCTGAAAATTTGTCGAACTCAGCAAATCGAATTTTTTTAAAAATTGCCCATCTCTAGCAGTAATCAATATATTCAGATTGGCATACAGGGTTTAGTGTTAGTGTATTTGTAAGTTTCTGCCAAGCTGGAAGTGTGTTTGTGTTTTCCATGTCAAACTGGATTTCAATTTAGTCATAAGTGTGGTACATTGGTGCATCAAGGGTGTCTCAGCACAATTTCCATTCTTTACAAAAATGCTGTCAATGTGATGTTCTCAGTTAAAACTAGGGCTCCTCACTCTTGACAGTATTACCAATTTCAGCATCTGGACCTCTTCATAAGAACAAGAGATAGAGGACCATAGAAGCCTACCATGCTTTAACTCCATTTTCACTAAAATGTGATAGAAAGAGACCTGGGTTCCACCATACTCTTTGTACCCTCTTATATTATGGCCCTGGACCAAAGTATGTGATTATATTAATCCCTTAAATTGGACTAAAATATTCACTATCACCATAGTTGTGATCCCGTCACTTGCAAGTGTTACTTTACACCATAATTAACAAATATACCCTTCAAAATTGACCGACAAGAAGCAAAAGAAATCAAATCTAAGCACATAAATATTTATCTCAACAGACTTTTATCTAAAAGAAATCCTTTTATTCCAGCATGCTTGTCTCTGTCATAAGCCTAAAGGAACATTCTTAAAAATGATGTGAGCCCTTTCATGTGATCTATCACTTAGCGCTGCATATTCATCCCGCACAACCCAGTACGATTAATGATGTGCTGTTAATCCTGTAAGTGAATGTGCACAAGTGTAAGGCGGGGGAGGAGGAAGGGGATCCTTTAAGGCTTAGTCTTGTCTGTGATACAATTTTTCATAGCAAACACATATTATACATATAATTTAAACAAATTCCCAACACTGGTATTTAATGAAATGAACTGTGAAAAATGATTAAAATGAACTCCACAGAAGTTTGTTTGCATAATTGGGTATGAACTATATATTTAATTACTTACTCTCTGCCATCCATCAAAGATCAAACACATTTCCTCTTTTCCAACAGAAGTCCTTGGATGGTCAGATGTTATTATCTAATTATAGCACAGCATTATTTTATTTCATCTATTCATTAAAGTCATGGCTTGACAACTTTCTCTGTTTCATAGGTGCCTTCATCTGAAATATTAAACATTTTGAAAGAAACCATTTTAATGTTAATAATTCTTTTTCTTCTTTTCCAAGTCACTCACCTTATAGATTTGTTTCAGAAACTTCTGTGACTGTCCCGTTCATCTCAATTGGAATTGCAGAATCCCAAGCAAATGCTTCCTAAGCATTACCATTGCAAAAAAATAACAATTTTAGGCACAGGAGTTCCTGTTTAATTAACCTATTATTTAACCTGGTAATTTTTTAAAGAGATTCTTGGTTTTTAAAATTGAGAAACCTTTAACCCAGACTATTTTGTTTCTTACCTTTTATTTTTCATTGTCATATTTGATGTAGGTATAACCATAAAACGGAAAGCTTTTGTGAGACAAGCTGTATTTTTGATAGCACCATTTTTTAAATTTTTGGAGATTTTTTCATCTGTGCTTCAATCAAACTTCATTTATTTATGTTTTATGAACTTTATACTGTGAAAACATGTTTTGTGGGAACATTTTTCTATTTTCACATTTTGAAAGTGGTAACTTCTATATTTTCCTGGCTACATAAACATGTATGGGGTTGCTTCTTGCCATTTATGCCACTAACTCCCTTTTCTGTTTTTGTGTCTGTTTATTCTTTCCTACATTCAAAAGCCATAACTTTCTTATTTTTCAATATTTTTTACAGAACAATTTGTACTTCCTAGTGGTTCCATTAAATTTTCTATGCCGTCTTCTGGGAAGCTAGAAAAACTTCAAATGCAGTGAATTTGTGTAATTTTCTTACAGGTTTTTACAGGTTTTGCTGTCCTTCTATACCTCCACTTTTTATTTTTTGGCAGTAAGATTACGGAGATTTATAAACCAAATTTTTAAACCAAATTTATATAGGGTTTGTTGTTTTTGTAAAGTGTAAAAATGTAATGTAAAAATTTGCAGTTTCACCACATTTTGATGTTCAAACTGTGTTAGGGGTAAACTTTTTTGGAAAAGCTGACATTTTCATTTATAAGAGCTGGTAAAACAAAATAGGTCTATATACTCAGGACTTGGATGCAGTACAAATTCATTTAAACCCACTGAGCCTGAATAACAGAAATAATAACACAGATAAAGTAAAGTGCTCCATAAGATACTAGGATGGGATGAAATCAATAAATGGATAATCAATTCCTGTGAATACAGATCCAACCCTATATGTAATGAAAACACATAGTCAATATATCACTGAACTAAGAAACAACATATTCTTGTGGAATGGTAGAATACGGCCCAGGGGAAGGGAGGAATAACTATCCAAATTTATATAGGTTTTCTTGATTTTTAATTCATTAAAAAAAATGTAAATCTTTTGTAAAATGTAAAAATTGTAATGTAAATACCACATTCTGATGTCCAAAGTGTGCTAGGTATAAATTTTGTTAGGAAAAGCTGACATTTTGATTCACACAATTTTGCGGACCTTTTGATTACTTTTTTCTTAAGTGGCGATTTAGACATTTGAACTAATCCTTTTAATATTTTGGGCATGTTAAAGTTTGTTTATATTCTTTTTAATGTGTGTTCTATAGAAACGGAGGTGAATTTAACTTTTAATTTTAAATTAGGTTTTTTTGGGGGGTTTTTACTTTTTTTGAGGACACCCAGTGTGACAAGTGTTGGTACCCAATGAAAATTCCACTAAAACAAACAAGGAGTAGAATGTTCACAACTTTTGACTATAGAGAAGCTACAGTGTTGTCACGGGTGCTCCCGCGATCCCTGTCACGGATCGCGGGCGCATCCGTGCTCCTGCATGTGCCCCCGCTGCTGCCCGGTGTCTCTTACCTCTCCCGGCTCCTGCGCTTCCTCGGACTGCCGTGCGCGCGCGTCCCCGCCTCCTAGGGCGCGCGCGCGGCTCCGGCCGAAAATTTAAAGGGCCAGCGCACCGCTAATTGGTGCACTGGCTGAACACCTCACCTTTAAGAATCTGCCTCTTCCTGTGTTCCTTGCCGGATCTTTGTGCCTCATAGCCTTAGAGAAAGCTTACTAGCGATTATTCCTGCGTTCCTGTGTATTCCTGCGTTTCTGTATATTCTTGCGTTCCTGTGTATTCCTGCGTTCCTGTGTATTCCTGTGTGTTCCCGCTCCTGAGTCCTGTGTTGCCGTGTTGCTGTGTTCCGTGTGCCTGTGTTCCCGTTCCCACCTGCCTGGACCTCCTGTTGCTGACCCCGGACTTGGACCTGACGTTGCATCTCTGCCGCCTGCCCTGACCCTGTGCCTGGACCTGTCTACGAGATTGTCATCCGCTAAGGTACCTCAACCTCGGCTGCCACCGTGGGCTAGTCACACCTGGGAACGACCTAGTGGTATCCTGCCGCAGCAAGTCCAACCCGCTTTGCGGCGGGCTCTGGTGAATACCAGGTGCCGCTAGGCTCCGGTTCCGGGTGTTGGCTAGTTACATCTCCCGCGGTGGTCCAGAGGATCCACTGATCCTAACAGTAAGATCCGGCCATGGATCCCGCCGAGGCTTCTTCTCCCAGTCAGCCTGATCTCGCCACCATCGTGATCCACCAGTCCCGGCAGATTGCAGCACAGCGGAATCAGCTAGAGCAAGTCACCGCCATGCTACAACAACTACTTGCTACCCAACATCAGCAACAGTCTCCAGAAGCGGCCGCTGCGACCCCTGCTTCCCCGGCTTATCATCCTGCTGCTGAACCCAGGCTTCGCCTCTCTTTGCCCGGCAAGTATGATGGAGATCCTAAGATGTGCAGGGGCTTCATCACCCAGTGCTCCTTGCACATAGAACTCATGTCGTCGCAATTTGCCACAGAGCGGTCCAAGGTGGCATTTGTCCTCAGCCTTCTTTCTGGGAAAGCCCTGGCCTGGGCTACTCCGCTTTGGGACAGAGATGACCCGGTTGTGTCTAGCCTCACTGCGTTTCTGTCAGAGTTCCGGTCTGTCTTCGAGGAACCAGCACAAGCCTCCTCTGCAGAGTCTGCATTGTTGAACTTGCGTCAGGGCAACTCATCGGTGGGAGAGTACGCAGTTCAATTCCGCACCCTGGCTTCAGAACTGGCTTGGAACGATGCAGCCCTCATCGCTACATTTAAGAAAGGGCTCTCTGCGCAGGTCAAGGACGCACTGGCAGCTCGGGATCTTCCATCTACTCTGAGTGACCTCATCACCTTGGCCACTCGAATTGATGTCCGGTTTAAGGAGCGAGCTGAGGAACTACGATCTGAGTATCCCCAAGGCCGTGTTAGACGCATTCCTCGCCTGGCGCCAGTCTTCCAAAGGCCGCTCCAGGTCCCGCCTGAATCTTCTGTTGAGGAACCCATGCAGGTTGACCGAACCCGGCTTACTCTACAAGAGCGTTCCAGACGACGTCAGGAGAACTTGTGCATGTATTGTGCCAGCCCACAGCACTTCGTCGGGGCTTGCCCTGTACGTCCCCAACGCCCGGGAAACGCCAGCACCTAGGCTTCTCAGGAGAAGCGTCCCTAGGTGTGAATAAAGCTTCTCCACGCTTGATTCTCCCTGTACTCCTCAGCATTGGCACCGGCACTCCGGTCCAGGTTTCTGCTTTCCTGGATTCGGGCTCCACAGCGAACTTTGTAGATGCTGCACTGGTCGCCCTGCATCACTTCCCGGTGGTTCGTCTTGAGAAGCCCTTGTCCATTGCCTCAGTCAGTGGCCAGATTCTCTCCGTGCCTATCTGGTTTCGCACTGAACCCCTGCTCCTTCAAGTTGGTGCATTGCATAAAGAGAGACTCTCCTTTTTTGTGCTGCCACAGTGCACTTCCACTCTCCTGCTGGGTCTCCCCTGGTTGCAGCATCATGCCCCTGTTCTGGACTGGTCTTCTGGAGAGATTCTCCGTTGGGGTCCGGATTGCCCCTCACGCTGCATGACGGTTCCACATCCGCTTCCTGTCAGGACTGCTACCTTGTCTCCCAAGCCCCTGGAGGGACTTCCAGCTCCGTACCGGGACTTTGCAGACGTGTTTTCTAAAAAACAAGCCTTCACGACTTAAACCTGCTGGTCTTCTGTTGCCGTTACCCGTGCCTACCAGCCCATGGTCTCATGTGGCTATGGACTTTGTTACGGATCTACCGCCATCTTCTGGCAACACCGTTATCTGGGTGGTGACTGACCGCTTTTCGAAGATGTCTCACTTTGTCCCTCTACCAGGTTTGCCTTCTGCTCCACGTCTCGCCAGCCTCTTCTTCCAGCATATTTTCCGGCTTCATGGTCTCCCTCAGCACATCGTCTCAGATCGAGGAGTTCAGTTTGTGTCCAAATTCTGGAGATCTTTGTGCAACCAGTTGCAGGTGAACTTGGACTTCTCTTCTGCCTATCACCCACAGACTAACGGCCAAGTGGAGAGGGTGAATCAGACTCTAGGTTGCTATCTCCGCCATTTCGTCTCTGCCCGACAGGACGACTGGGCATCTCTTCTACCATGGGCGGAGTTCTCTTACAATTCCCTGGACTCCACTTCTGCCGGTTCTGCTCCCTTTTTTATTAACTATGGACTGCATCCTCGGCCTCCTCTTCCGTTACCTACGTCTGCAGATGTTCCTGCTGTGGAGGACCTGGTACGTGATCTGAAAGCCATCTGGGAGCAAGTCCACACCTCATTGCTCCGAGCTACAGCCCAGACCAAGCGTCAAGTAGACAAAAGATGCCGACCATTCCCTGTTTTAGCTCCTGGTGACAAGGTTTGGCTGTCCGCCAAGTATGTTCGGCTGAAGATCCCGAGCTATAAATTGGGACCTCGGTTCTTGGGTCCATTTGAAATTCTCGGCCGCATCAACCCGGTGGCTTACAAGTTGCGTCTGCCTCCCAGCATGCGCATTCCTAATTCTTTCCACGTTTCTCTCCTTAAGCCAGTTATCTTCAACCGCTTCAACCGACAAATTACTCCTCCTCCGGCACCACAAGCTGATTCCACCGATGTCTTCGAGGTGAAAGAGATCCTGGATACTAAGACTGTGAGAGGTAGACGGTTGTTTCTGGTAGACTGGAAAGGATTTCGTCCTGAGGAGAGAT
The DNA here is from genome assembly GCF_040894005.1 of Engystomops pustulosus. Lineage (NCBI taxonomy): Eukaryota > Metazoa > Chordata > Amphibia > Anura > Leptodactylidae > Engystomops > Engystomops pustulosus. The sequence continues at coordinate 107,026,352 of NC_092417.1, read as the reverse complement.
CCTGGGAGCCAGAGGATAACATCCTGGACAAGAGCCTGCTCCAACGTTTTCTCAGGCCCAAGAAGAGAGGGAGGCCGAAGGGGGGGGTACTGTCACGGGTGCTCCCGCGATCCCTGTCACGGATCGCGGGCGCATCCGTGCTCCTGCATGTGCCCCCGCTGCTGCCCGGTGTCTCTTACCTCTCCCGGCTCCTGCGCTTCCTCGGACTGCCGTGCCCGCGCGTCCCCGCCTCCTAGGGCGCGCGCGCGGCTCCGGCCGAAAATTTAAAGGGCCAGCGCACCGCTAATTGGTGCACTGGCTGAACACCTCACCTTTAAGAATCTGCCTCTTCCTGTGTTCCTTGCCGGATCTTTGTGCCTCATAGCCTTAGAGAAAGCTTACTAGCGATTATTCCTGCGTTCCTGTGTATTCCTGCGTTCCTGTGTATTCCTGCGTTCCTGTGTATTCCTGCGTTCCTGTGTATTCCTGTGTGTTCCCGCTCCTGAGTCCTGTGTTGCCGTGTTGCTGTGTTCCGTGTGCCTGTGTTCCCGTTCCCACCTGCCTGGACCTCCTGTTGCTGACCCCGGACTTGGACCTGACGTTGCATCTCTGCCGCCTGCCCTGACCCTGTGCCTGGACCTGTCTACGAGATTGTCATCCGCTAAGGTACCTCGACCTCGGCTGCCACCGTGGGCTAGTCACACCTGGGAACGACCTAGTGGTATCCTGCCGCAGCAAGTCCAACCCGCTTTGCGGCGGGCTCTGGTGAATACCAGGTGCCGCTAGGCTCCGGTTCCGGGTGTTGGCTAGTTACATCTCCCGCGGTGGTCCAGAGGATCCACTGATCCTAACAAGTGTGATGGTCATGTTAAAAAGGTTCCTTGGAATAAATGGATCTCCATTATCTTTAAAATTAAGGAGATATTAACTTAGTGCTGCATTATGGGTCACAGCAAACACTATACAGAACATTACACTTAAATGTAAAAGTGTTACATTTTCCTGCTGCTCACAGGAGAGGAAGTATTGATATGTAACATCAAGCATGAATTTGCATCAATTTCTAGCACAACAGTGTCTCTTTAGCAATTTCAAAACACCTGGAACACATGTTTCCCATCATTATATCTATAAATGTTATGCGTTACACAGTACAGAACACATTAGAGCTCTGTAACCCTCTGTGATTTGCTGAGACCTGATTATATTGAACTTTTGAGCAGTAAAATTATAATGGGTAGTATCCCTATTAATTCTAAGAAAGATCAATTATAGAGACTTATTTTACACAACAGCAGCATTTATAGAAGAAAAAATCCATGCAATAGATTAAAATAGACAGGGTGAATGTTAACCAATAGTGACCATAATAAAATGTGCAGTGTAAAATGTAGCCCTGTATAGAAACAAGCAGTAATGGATCAGACTGCTCAGCACTGAGAGGCTTTTATAGATATTCTCAACAATTTATTGCTAAGGATAGAGGAAGGATTAGAGAAAAATGGAGATTCAAGCACTCAGCTTCATATAACATCCTTTATATAGCAATTCTTCTCTATAATTGAAAATATGATACATTTAAAAGTACATGTGATATTGAGTTACTTTGTCATGAACCTAAATGGTGTCACTACTTCAATAATACATTTCTGATTGGTAAGGATTAGAGATGAGCGAGCACTAAAATGCTCGGGTACTCGTTATTCGAGACGAACTTTTCCCGATGCTCGAGTGCTCGTCTCGAATAACGAACCCCATTGAAGTCAATGGGAGACTCGAGCATTTTTCGAGGGGACCAAGGCTCTGCACAGGGAAGCTTGGCCAAACACCTGGGAACCTCAGAAAAGGATGGAAACACCACGGAAATGGACAGGAAACAGCAGGGGCAGCATGCATGGATGCCTCTGAGGCTGCATAATCGCACCATTATGCCAAAATTATGGGCAACAGCATGGCCATGACAGAGTGACAGAATGAAGCTAGATAGCATCTAAAACATGCAATAATTGACCCTGACACTATAGGGGACGGCATGCAGAGGCAGCGGCAGCAGGCTAGAGAGTGGCATGGCGACATACCCTAAATGGACTCAGGCTTCAAACCAATGGGTGGCAGAGAGGAACCAAAGGAGGTGAGCAAGAAGCGCTCAAATAATATCGGTACATGATAAAAGTTTGCCAGTATATTTTGTGGATTACACAGCAGGGTGGCGACAAAGTTAACATGGAAGCCATGAAAACAACCCAAAATTCTGCCTGACACAGCTCGTTTGATAAGGGGACCATGTATGGAGGCAGTGAACTAGTAGTAGATTAAAGGTGCTGCAGTTAAAACTATGTTAGTTGGATCTTGGCATGGAGCTGGCGCTCCGCTGCCAGGCGAGCTTTCGCCAATCCAAGCCCCTGTCTCTAGGCTACTCCCCAAACAGCACTTCTAAGAACCTTTTGTATAAGATCAAGTGTAGTAGCGTTCTTATAAGTTTAGGATATGGCGGGTGAGGGGAATGTAAACAGATGCGCAAGAAGCGCTGAAATAATATCGGTAAATGATAAAAGTTTGCAAGTATATTTTGTGGATTACACAGCAGGGTGGCGACAAAGTTAACAAGTTTGATGTGGAATGCCCTGTAATAGCTCTTGGGCGGTGTGCCTTTTATCGCCTAGGCTCAGCAGTTTGAGCACCGCCTGCTGTCGCTTAGCGACGGCACTGCTGCTGTGCCTAGAGCTACCGACTGATGGCGCCATGCCCACGGATGGTAATTCGGAGGAGGAGGAGGGTTGGGAGGAGGTATAGTAGGCCTTTGAGACCTGGACGGAGGTAGGCCCTGCAATTCTCTGCGTCGGCAGTATATGACCAGCCCCAGGGTCAGACTCGGTCCCAGCCTGCACCAAGTTAAGTGTAGTAGCGTTCTTATAAGTTTGGGATATGGCGGGTGAGGGGAATGTAAACAGATGCGCAAGAAGCGGCTGATGCGCATGGAGCTGGCGCTCCGCTGCCAGGCGAGCTTTCGCCAATCCAAGCCCCTGTCTCTAGGCTACTCCCCAAACAGCACTTCTAAGAACCTTTTGTATAAGATCAAGTGTAGTAGCGTTCTTATAAGTTTAGGATATGCCAGGTGAGGGGAATGTAAACAGATGCGCAAGAAGCGTTGAAATAATATTGGTAAATGATAAAAGTTTGCCAGTATATTTTGTGGATAACACAGCAGGGTGGCGACAAAGTTAACAACTTTGATGTGGAATCCATGAAAACAACCCAAATTTCTGCCTGACACACCTCGTTTGATAAAGGGACGATGTATGGAGGCAGCTATATGGACGACTTTTGGAGGTAGCAATGGAGACAACGTGTGGAGGCTGCTATGGAGACAATTTAATTTGGATAGTGCCTGTATGTGGCAGTCCCAAAAATTTTTCAAACCAGAGGAGCAGGTAGGTGGCCCTCCAGTAAAATGGAATAGATTGAGTGCCTGTATGTGGCAGTCCAAAAAAATTTTCAAACCAGAGGAGCAGGTAGGTGGCCCTCCAGAAAAATAGAATAGATTGAGTGCCTGTATGTGGCACTCCCAAAAATTGTTTAAAACAGAGGAACGGGTCGGTGGCCCTCCAGAAAAATTGAATAGATTGAGTGCCTGTATGTGGCACTCCCAAAAATTGTTTAAAACAGAGGACCGGGTCGGTGGCCCTCCAGAAAAATTTAATGCATAAAGTACTATAGCAAGAGCCAGTGGGCCCTGTCAAAAAATAGCCAGTTTCCTCTGCTTTACTGTACAAAGAGGAGGAGAAGGAGGAAAATGAGGAGGAGGAGGAGTGGATCAATTATTCAGGTTGAGCTTCCTTCACCTGGTGGAGATTGGAAATTATGAGAAATCCAGGCTTTATTCATCTTAATAAGCGTCAGCCTGTCAGCGCTGTCAGTCGACAGGCGTGTACGCTTATCGGTGATGATGCCACCAGCTGCACTGAAAACCCGCTCGGACAAGACGCTAGCGGCAGGGCAGGCAAGAACCTCCAAGGCGTACAGCGCCAGTTCGTGCCACATGTCCAGCTTTGAAACCCAGTAGTTGTAGGGAGCTGTGTGATCATTTAGGACGATGGTATGGTCAGCTACGTACTCCCTCACCATCTTTCTGTAAAGATCAGCCCTACTCTGCCGAGACTGGGGACAGGTGACAGTGTCTTGCTGGGGTGACATAAAGCTGGCAAAAGCCTTGTAAAGCGTACCCTTGCCAGTGCTGGACAAGCTGCCTGCTCGCCTACTCTCCCTCGCTACTTGTCCCGCTGAACTACGCACTCTGCCGCTAGCGCTGTCAGAAGGGAAATACTGTTTCAGCTTGTGCACCAGGGCCTGCTGGTATTCATGCATTCTCACACTCCTTTCCTCTGCAGGGATGAGAGTGGAAAGATTTTGCTTGTACCGTGGGTCCAGGAGAGTGAACACCCAGTAATCGGTGCTGGAATAAATTCTTTGAACGCGAGGGTCACGGGATAGGCAGCCTAGCATGAAATCTGCCATATGCGCCAGAGTACCAACGCGTAAGAATTCACTCCCCTCACTGGCCTGACTGTCCATTTCCTCCTCCTCCAACTCCTCCAACTCCTCTTCTTCTGCCCATACACGCTGAACAGTGAAGGACTCAACAATGGTCCCCTCTTGTGTCTCGCCAACATTCTCCTCCTCTTCCTCCTCATCCTCCTCCACCTCCACCTCCTCCGATATGCGCTGAGAAACAGACCTGAGGGTGCTTTGGCTATCAACAAGGGAATCTTCTTCCCCCGTCTCTTGTGACGAGCGCAAAGCTTCCGACTTCATGCTGATCAGAGTTTTTCAACAGGCCAAGCAGCGGGATGGTGAGGCTGATGATGGCGGCATCGCCACTGACCATCTGTGTTGACTCCTCAAAGTTACTCAGCACCTGACAGATATCAGACATCCACGTCCACTCCTCATTGTAGACTTGAGGAAGCTGACTGACCTGACTACCAGTTCTGGTGGAAGTTGACATCTGGCAGTCTACAATCGCTCGGCGCTGCTGGTAAACTCTGGATAACATGGTCAGTGTTGAATTCCACCTCGTGGGCACGTCGCACAACAGTCGGTGAGCGGGCAGTTGGAGGCGGCGCTGCGCTGCCCTGAGAGTGGCAGCATCTGTGCTGGACTTCCTGAAATGCGCACAGATGCGGCGCACCTTCGTGAGCAAATCAGACAGATTGGGGTATGTCTTGAGGAAACGCTGAACTATCAGATTTAACACATGGGCCAGGCATGGCACATGTGTCAGTCTGCCGAGTTGCAGAGCCGCCACCAGGTTACGGCCGTTGTCACACACAACCATGCCTGGCTTCAGGTTCAGCGGTGCCAGCCACAGATCAGTCTGCGCCGTGATGCCCTGTAATAGCTCTTGGGCGGTGTGCCTTTTATCGCCTAGGCTCAGCAGTTTGAGCACCGCCTGCTGTCGCTTAGCGACGGCACTGCTGCTGTGCCTAGAGCTACCGACTGATGGCGCCGTGCCCACGGATGGTAGTTTGGAGGAGGAGGTGGAGGAGGGGTGGGAGGAGGAGGAGGCATAGTAGGCCTGAAACACCTGGACCGAGGTAGGCCCCGCAATCCTCGGCGTCGGCAGTATATGACCAGCCGCAGGGTCAGACTCGCTCCCAGCCTCCACCAAGTTAACCCAATGTGCCGTCAGCGATATATAGTGGCCCTGCCCGGCAGCACTCGTCCACGTGTCCGTGGTCAGGTGGACCTTGTCAGAAACGGCGTTGGTCAGGGCACGGATGATGTTGTCTGACACGTGCTGGTGCAGGGCTGGGACGGCACATCGGGAAAAGTAGTGGCGGCTGGGGACCGAATACCGAGGGGCGGCCGCCGCCATGAGGTTGCGAAAGGCCTCGGTCTCTACTAGCCTATAGGGCAGCATCTCCAGGCTAAGCAATCTGGAGATGTGCACATTAAGGGCTTGGGCGTGCGGGTGGGTTGCACTATATTTGCGTTTCCGCTCCAGCGTCTGGGGTATGGAGAGCTGAACGCTGGTGGATGCTGTGGAGGATCGTGGAGGCGACGATGGGGTTTTTGTGGCAGGGTCCTGGGCAGGGGGCTGACTATCAGCTGACACAGGGGAAGGAGCAGTGGTGTGCACGGCCGGAGGTGAACGGGCTTGTTGCCACTGAGTGGGGTGTTTAGCATTCATATGCCTGCGCATACTGGTGGTAGTTAAGCTAGTAGTGGTGGAACCCCTGCTGAGCCTGGTTTGGCAAATGTTGCACACCACAGTCCGTCGGTCATCCGGTGTTTCCTTAAAGAACCTCCAGACTTCTGAAGATCTAGCCCTCGCCGCAAGAGCCCTCGCCACGGGAGCTTCACTAGTTGACACATTTGGCGCTGATGCACCAGCTCTGGCCCTGCCTCTCCGTCTGGCCCCACCACTGCCTCTTCCAACCTGTTCTGGTCGAGGACTCTCCTCCGTCTCAGAAGCACTGTGTTCACCCGGCCTCTCAACCCAGCTTGGGTCTGTCACCTCATCATCCTCCGATCCCTCAGTCTGCTCCCCCCTCGGACTTCCTGCCCTGACAACAACTTCCCCACTGTCTGACAACCGTGTCTCCTCATCGTCGGACACCTCTTTACACACTTCCACTACGTCAAGAAGGTCATCATCACCCACAGACTGTGACTGGTGGAAAACCTGGGCATCGGAAAATTGCTCAGCAGCAACCGGACAAGTGGTTTGTGACTGTGGGAAGGGTCCAGAAAACAGTTCCTCAGAGTATGCCGGTTCAAATGCCAAATTTTCCTGGGAGGGGGCAGACTGGGGGGGAGGAGGCTGAGGTGCAGGAGCTGGAGGAGTGGCGATTTCGGTGACATGGGTGGACTGCGTGGAAGACTGACTGGTGGACAAATTGCTCGAAGCATTGTCAGCAATCCACGACATCACCTGTTCGCACTGTTCTGGCCTCAACAGTGCTCTACCAGGAGTCCCAGTAACTTCAGACATGAACCTAGGGAGTGTAGCTCTGCGGCGTTCCCCTGCTCCCTCATAAGCAGGTGGTGTCTCACCCCGGCCAGGACCACGGCCTCTGACCCCTGCAGTAGTTGGACGCCCATGTCCCTGCCCTCGTCCTCTACCCCTAGCCCTCGGGTTAAACATTTTTAAAATGAGAGTTATAACTTTAATTTTTTTTTAACTTTTTTTTGTGTTTTTTGTTTTTTTTTGTGTTTTTGAGTTTTTAAAACCAAACGATGCTATCCTATTGCTATGGCTATTTTCTAGCCAAGTATGAAAGCACACTACTATGCCAGATGAGATGACGCAGAGTTATGAAACAAAATAAACGTAAAATAAAAAAGGAAAAATGGCAGACTGTGCCTAATTGAAATCCAACCCCTACTAAATTTTCCCACTTCGGTCTTTGCAATGGATATGTGCGTCACTAAGCGCAAAACACACCGGTCGCAAGTCTCACTACAAATTGCTCACAATTGGCTAGTAGATGCACTGCAGCAAGTACAGCCACCAGCAGATCAACCAGAAATCAAATATATATAACGCTACTGTAGGCGTAAGTAAGCCGTTTAGATTCTCCTATGGCTATTTTCTAGCCAAGTATGAAAGCACACTACTATGCCAGATGAGATGACGCAGAGTTATGAAACAAAATAAACGTAAAATAAAAAAGGAAAAATGGCAGACTGTGCCTAATTGAAATCCAACCCCTACTAAATTTTCCCACTTCGGTCTTTGCAATGGATATGTGCGTCACTAAGCGCAAAACACACCGGTCGCAAGTCTCACTACAAATTGCTCACAATTGGCTAGTAGATGCACTGCAGCAAGTACAGCCACCAGCAGATCAACCAGAAATCAAATATATATAACGCTACTGTAGGCGTAAGTAAGCCGTTTAGATTCTCCTATGGCTATTTTCTAGCCAAGTATGAAAGCACACTACTATGCCAGATGAGATGACGCAGAGTTATGAAACAAAATAAACGTAAAATAAAAAAGGAAAAATGGCAGACTGTGCCTAATTGAAATCCAACCCCTACTAAATTTTCCCACTTCGGTCTTTGCAATGGATATGTGCGTCACTAAGCGCAAAACACAGCGGTCGCAAGTCTCACTACAAATTGCTCACAATTTGCTAGTAGATGCACTGCAGCAAGTACAGCCACCAGCAGATCAACCAGAAATCAAATATATATAACGCTACTGTAGGCGTAAGTAAGCCGTTTAGATTCTCCTATGGCTATTTTCTAGCCAAGTATGAAAGCACACTACTATGCCAGATGAGATCACGCAGAGTTATGAAACAAAATAAACGTAAAATAAAAAAGGAAAAATGGCAGACTGTGCCTAATTGAAATCCAACCCCTACTAAATTTTCCCACTTCGGTCTTTGCAATGGATATGTGCGTCACTAAGCGCAAAACACACCGGTCGCAAGTCTCACTACAAATTGCTCATAATTGGCTAGTAGATGCACTGCAGCAAGTACAGCCACCAGCAGATCAACCAGAAATCAAATATATATAACGCTACTGTAGGCGTAAGTAAGCCGTTTAGATTCTCCTATGGCTATTTTCTAGCCAAGTATGAAAGCACACTACTATGCCAGATGAGATGACGCAGAGTTATGAAACAAAATAAACGTAAAATAAAAAAGGAAAAATGGCAGACTGTGCCTAATTGAAATCCAACCCCTACTAAATTTTCCCACTTCGGTCTTTGCAATGGATATGTGCGTCACTAAGCGCAAAACACACCGGTCGCAAGTCTCACTACAAATTGCTCACAATTTGCTAGTAGATGCACTGCAGCAAGTACAGCCACCAGCAGATCAACCAGAAATCAAATATATATAACGCTACTGTAGGCGTAAGTAAGCCGTTTAGATTCTCCTATGGCTATTTTCTAGCCAAGTATGAAAGCACACTACTATGCCAGATGAGATCACGCAGAGTTATGAAACAAAATAAACGTAAAATAAAAAAGGAAAAATGGCAGACTGTGCCTAATTGAAATCCAACCCCTACTAAATTTTCCCACTTCGGTCTTTGCAATGGATATGTGCGTCACTAAGCGCAAAACACACCGGTCGCAAGTCTCACTACAAATTGCTCACAATTGGCTAGTAGATGCACTGCAGCAAGTACAGCCACCAGCAGATCAACCAGAAATCAAATATATATAACGCTACTGTAGGCGTAAGTAAGCCGTTTAGATTCTCCTATGGCTATTTTCTAGCCAAGTATGAAAGCACACTACTATGCCAGATGAGATGACGCAGAGTTATGAAACAAAATAAACGTAAAATAAAAAAGGAAAAATGGCAGACTGTGCCTAATTGAAATCCAACCCCTACTAAATTTTCCCACTTCGGTCTTTGCAATGGATATGTGCGTCACTAAGCGCAAAACACAGCGGTCGCAAGTCTCACTACAAATTGCTCACAATTTGCTAGTAGATGCACTGCAGCAAGTACAGCCACCAGCAGATCAACCAGAAATCAAATATATATAACGCTACTGTAGGCGTAAGTAAGCCGTTTAGATTCTCCTATGGCTATTTTCTAGCCAAGTATGAAAGCACACTACTATGCCAGATGAGATGACGCAGAGTTATGAAACAAAATAAACGTAAAATAAAAAAGGAAAAATGGCAGACTGTGCCTAATTGAAATCCAACCCCTACTAAATTTTCCCACTTCGGTCTTTGCAATGGATATGTGCGTCACTAAGCGCAAAACACAGCGGTCGCAAGTCTCACTACAAATTGCTCACAATTTGCTAGTAGATGCACTGCAGCAAGTACAGCCACCAGCAGATCAACCAGAAATCAAATATATATAACGCTACTGTAGGCGTAAGTAAGCTGTTTGGATTCTCCTATGGCTATTTTCTAGCCAAGTATGAAAGCACACTACTATGCCAGATGAGATGACACTGAGTTATTAAAAAAATAAACGTAAAATAAAAAGTAAATGGCAGACTGTGCCTAATTGAAATCAAACCCCTAATAAATTTTCCCACTTTGGTGTTTGAGGTGGATATGTGTGTCACTAAGAGCTAAACACAACGGTAGCAAGTCCCCCTGCAAATTCCTCACAATATGGTACTAGCTGCAAATAAAAAAAAAAAAGTAGAACGTTATTGTAGCCCTAAGAAGGGCTGTTGGGTTCTTGGAGAATCACTCCTGCCTAACAGTAAGCTAATAGAACACCCTAACGCTTTCCCTGACCAGCAGCAGCTCTCTCCCTAGCGGCATCCAGACACAGAATGATCCGAGCAGCGCGGGCAGCGGCTAGTCTATCCCAGGGTCACCTGATCTGGCCAGCCAACCACTGCTATCGACGTGTAAGGGTACCACGTCATGCTGGGTGGAGTGCAGAGTCTCCTGGCTTGTGATTGGCTCTGTTTCTGGCCGCCAAAAAGCTAAACGGCGGGAGCTGCCATTTTCTCGAGCGGGCGAAGTATTCGTCCGAGCAACGAGCAGTTTCGAGTACGCTAATGCTCGACCGAGCATCAAGCTCGGACGAGCATGTTCGCTCATCTCTAGTAAGGATGTCTTAAGTCATTTCTAAGGATCCTGCATGTTAAAAATGTATGCAGTCAAAATACACCTTAAAATTAGCTTACCATTATCTTCTATCTTGACATGAAGTATGCTTCTTATACAGTCTGAGGGAACAGCCGGTGGAGTGGGATGACAGTAAGTCCTAGAGTTGAAACTCCTTTCCAGCTATCCCTACCTAATTGGTGAGCCTAACCTAAGAGGTAGATAACTACTGGTCAATGTGGACATGGGAACAAAGACAGGACAATGTAAAGAGTAGTTGACAAAATATGGGTGATAACCAAGAAGATAAATGCAATACAGAATAGGCAAACTGAAAAGTTTGATGGGAAAGGTTCAAGATAAATGCTAGCTAAAATAATTAAATTCTGAAGTCAAGATAAATGCCAGCAAGCCAAATAAGACGTACAACAAGCACAAGTGAAATGGCTAACAAATCTTAAAGCCCTGGTGCAGAATATGATTGGATCAGTTCTCTGACATCCAGACAGGGCAGAAATATGAGTTGAGGAAAACTGGTATAGTAGAAATTAATTAAGAAAAGCAGTACAGATGAGCCTGTTGGTTGAAATTAGTCATACAAGTTCAGGTTTAGGACCCCCAACTTTAAGCAAAACATGAACTCCATTGAAGTCAGCAGGGGACTCTGATTTTAATACACAAAATGGCTATAATACTAGAATAGTAAGGGATAGAGGGCTAAAAAATGGTAGGAATAACAGGGAAGATTTTAAAGGCATTTTTAAAATAAACATAGCATTGGTTGGTATAAAATGCTTTATGGGTTTCTTCTAACATGCTCAGACCACTGATAGCGGTGGAACATATCATTGACAGTTTGACCCAAAACCACCCATGACTTTTAATGGCAGCTCTAAACATTTTTAAAGAATCTCTGCATACATCTGTGCTGGTTCTTGACATAAACATATGCAGGAGGTTAATTGGTTGGTTCTGGTAGTCCAAGGTCCAATAGTATATGAAGAACATTATGTGTGAAGAACACATTGCAGATGTATGGAAACATCTGCAATGTGTTCTTCACACATATTGTTCTTCATATACTATTGTGAAGAACATCATTCAGCATGCGTGTCTTCCGATCAGTTAGCAGATGTACGGATCATCTGCAATGTGTTCTTCACAGTGTTCTTTCAATGTGTTCTTTCAGTGAAAACATCTGCAATGTGTTCTTCTTTAGTGTTCTTTCAATGTGTTCTTTCAGTGAAAAATGCTCAAGTCTCCCATTGACTTCAATGGGGTTCGTTATTCGAGACAAGCACTCGAGCATCGGGAAAAGTTTGCCTCGAATAACGAGCACTTGAGCATTTTAGTGCTCACTCATCTCTAGTCACAAACTAGACAGTTTACACTAAATAGTTGCTTAGTATTGCTAATTACATAGTTACAAACTTACATACACACATAAATACATACATAGCTCTGTTTAGGGTCACTGTCCAGTGGTGCCAGTGCTTTATGCTGACATGTGTGACATCCACTTGGGTACAAAGTACAGTGTAATCCAATTCAAGCCCTAATACGCTGGTGGCTAGAAACATAACATTGGCAGTTACCGGTTACATGGTGAATGGTCCAAGAATTTTGGTGTGAGGGCAAGGTGAGGGGGCAATCTCGGGGGGTGATGTAGGAGGCAGCAAGCAGTGAGGTGTGCAGAGAAAAGGCACAACCAGTAGGAGCATCATGCGTGAGGCCCAAGGTGTTCGACACGCCATGTTCAATCAGGCCTAGTATCCCCAGACATGGTCGCAGCGTGACAGCGGGTAATCCGTTGGTCCCTGTACAATTGGCAGTGTACAATTGGTGGAACATAAATGGATGCTGTGTAAGGTGCCATAGGATTTGTCACTGAGGTTTACAGTCATGATGATGACTATACCGGCTTCACTAACACAAGTAGAGCCACAGACTGCCGAGGTGGATGCATCAACTTCAACAGTTCCAAGGCCAGCCTCACAATATAAGTGCACTTATTGTGGAAAACAAGCCGTGGAGAATCTCACTAACTGCATCTACTGCGGAGTAGTGTTATAATGGACTTTCTATACCACTTATATATGAAAAATTTATAAAGGACTTATTAATGGACTTATATAGTGGAAATATTATGAATCATATTCCTTCTTTCTTGCTAGTTTATGTGGACTAGAAATTGACAAGGTAGGGGAGGCAGTGAGGTTTTCTGGATGGATGCTGGACGTCCCATAATTTCTGAGAACTAGTGCTCTCTTACATTATGTAGGAAGGATAACCTTATACACTGTTTCCCATGGATGTTGAGGCTAGGTAGAAAGGGATGGTCCATGTTTCTAGTAAAGAATTGATAAAAAGAAGGGAATGTTAGAGTAGTTCAATTGACTTGGTAAACTAAGTTAGTTATCTGCTTCTTTACTAGTTGTTTTTCTCCTTTTGCTGTTATGAACTCTGTATGCACTAACAACTTGGAACGCAGGAATATGAAATGGTTGTACAATAGTTGGCCTTTGACTTAGATGTACAACGGATGCGGAGGACCACAAGGATATTTTGGGTGTATAATCCAGAATATCCTTGACTAACAATGAAGAGTCTGTTTCTGTATAAATGTCAAGTGGAAACACATGGCTATATTTCATCCTTTCTCACATATTTTGTATATCTCGTAATATTTCATCAATCATATTGTCATGAGTTATTTACTAGAGATGAGCGAGTATACTCGTCCGAGCTTGATGCTCGTTCGAGTATTAAGGTACTCGAAACGGCTCGTTGCTCGGACGAGTATTTCCCCTGCTCGAGATCGAGCATTTAATTAAAAAAACACAGTGAAGAACAATGAAGAATAGAATAAAAACAGTGAACACAGGATCATTTAAGTGAAAAAGACAGTGAAGAACACAGTGAAGAATAGATTACAGATGTTCGGCACATCTGCTTACTTGTCGGAAGATACGCGCGGAACGGCAGCAGGGAGACATCAAGCAGCAGGGAGACATCGCGCAGCACGGGGAGACATCGCGCAGCACGGGGGAGACATCGGGCAGCGGGGAGACATCAGGCAGCACGGGGGAGACATCGGGCAGCACGGGGGAGACATCGGGCAGCACGGGGGAGACATCGGGCAGCGCGGGGAGACATCGGGCAGCACGGGGGAGACATCGGGCAGCACGGGGGAGACATTGGGCAGCACGGGGGAGACATCTGGCAGCACGGGGAGACATCGGGCAGCACGGGGAGACATCGGGCAGCACGGGGGAGACATCGGGCAGCACGGGGGAGACATCGGGCAGCACGGGGGAGACATCGGGCAGCACGGGGGAGACATCGGGCAGCACGGGGGAGACATCGGGCAACACGGGGAGACATCGGGCAGCACGGAGGAGACATCGGGCAGCACGGGGAGACATCGGGCAGCACGGGGAGACTTCAGTGGAAGAAGAGGAGCGGATCCCGGGACAGCGTATCACCCCGACAAGTAAGCAGATGTGCCGAACATCTGTAATCTATTCTTCACTGTGTTTTTCACTGCGTTTTTCAAATGATCCTGTGTTCACTGTTTTTATTCTATTCTTCACTGTTCTTCACATCTGATAACTTGTCGGGAGATAATATACGCGCGGAACAGTGAAGAATAGATTGCAGATGTTTGCATACATCTGCTAACTTATCAGAAGACATTCTTTTTCAATTAAATAACACATTTTATTCCTGAACCATGGTCCCTTTGAAAAACGCTCGGGTCTCCCATTGACTTCAATGGGGCTCGTTATTCGAGACGAGCACTCGAGCATCTGGAAAAGTTTGTCTCGAATAACGAGCACCCGAGCATTTTAGTGCTCGCTCATCTCTATTATTTACGTAAATGTATAAACACTCCTACTTTGAAAAAGGTATAAAATAAAGTGTGCGTAGGTCATATATTTTAGATCTCCGTGGATACAGCACTATTTCCGCCTGTGTCTGCGTTATTTCGGCCATTTTATTATTTTCTATTAATTACTTTCTGCCTGATTGATATTGAACTCATTTTTAATACTTCAACACAAGCAACTATAACAATCTAGGAAAGAATTTCTTTTTCATAAAAAAATTGCAAAAACTGTGCATGCATTAGCCCAGATTAAAATATGAACATTTCTTCTGATGACTTTATTACAGTGATGTACCGATTTATAAAATGTTGTCATATATTTTGTGACTGAATGAAATCTTTAACTTTGCAAAGATTATTCGTCGCATTATGATAGATTAAGAGGGTTTTGTTCCCAGTATTGCTTTATACTTTATGTTCCATGCTGGTTTTGTAATGGAGGTTTTAAATATATTTTTGACTACAAACTAGTTCAGCTTAAATGTATTGAAATGGGAAATGCAAATCCAAGATGAAGAACATTGAATTGCTATAATTAAAATCATTAATAATAAGTGTGTTTATGCCATAAAAATAAAGAATGTAATTATACAGGTGAATACAAAATTATTCAAATTGTTTGCTTATTTTGTTACACAGGAACTGGTAGTAAATAAGAATGGATGGGGCTCGCTTCCGTCAAATAATTTATTCCACCGATATAATTCCACAATTATGTTCTCTGTTTGTTAATACATAATGTAATCTTAGGGGAGAACATATTTGCAGGAACTTCTAAGAAATCAGATGTACCGTGGTTGTAACATCATCGCTAGAGATTAAAGCGAATTTTGCAACAAACTTCAGTTCAGAACCTTAACTTTGACCCAAACACAAACTCCACTGAAGTCAATGGGGACACAGATTTTAACACCCAAAAATGGCTGTAAAATGAAGGTTGTAGGTTTCAGAGGGCTGGCAAATAGGGGAAATAACATGGCAGTTGCCCTACCCACAATAAGCCAGGGAAATTACCTAAAGTAATAACATAGCCTACAAAAATTAAAACTGAGAAAATAATTTTAAAAAATGTAGTTAAAGTTCCCAGAATGTGGAAAATAAAACATTCAAGTTGAAGTTCCGGAAATCCAGAATTGAAAAATTTTAAATTGTAATTCCGGGAATGCTGAGTTAAACAATTTAGTTGAAGTTCTGGAAATTCGGAACTTGTTCAGACACTGGTAAAACCAAGTTGCGTGGGATCCACGTTAATCGTTAATGAACGTTCGGATGTCCAGTTTGGCTGTCGGGAGGCAGATCATCATGTCTATGATAACACCACCAGAAGTCCTATTCATGAGCACTGACAGCACACTTGCCAAATGACAGCACCTGGAGGGCACAGAAGACACAATTTGGCCCAGGAGACATTGGCATTGGTCAATGACATTGCAAAGAGTCTACAGGTTCTATCAGGTTGTCTTCAACAAGCTCCACCTGTTTTGTGCAAAGTCCTACACCTCACCACTATTCAAAACTGCGTAGATGTCTCAGCCACAGGTCCCATATGACAGTAATGGATCAGTGGCTACAAATGACTATGCTCCCCTACTGGAGCATACATGCACCACATGCATAATTCATTACAGTTTCCCTGAAAATGTTGGTATGTGAAGTCTTTGCCTGTTTTCTTTGATGGATTATATTCAGTGTAAATTTGATAAGATTTCAATGGAGGGTGACTACTATTCAAGGGCCAAATCTTTTTTTACTAATGACAGAGAAACATGCAAGCTGTGCTATTGATTTACTGAAAAGCTTTTGCAGGCTTTGGAAAACAAGATGAGGAGCTTTGTCCATATCTTAAAACTTTAGAATACATTTATGCTTTTCCTAACCAGCATCCTATTTACCATATACACTCGAGTATAAGTCGACCCAAGTAGAAGCGGAGGCACCTCATTTTGCCACAGCAAACAGGGAAAGACTTGAGTATAAGACTAGGGTTGAATGCAGCAACTACTCTTCAATAAAAAAATGTCCAGCAGCAGCCTCCCCTTATCAATAAAATGTCCAGCAGAGCCCCCTTTCAAAATAAAATGTCCTGCATAGCCCCCCTTTAAAATATTATGTCCAGCAGAGGACTCCTTTAAAATAAAATGTCCAGCAGAGGACCCCTTTAATATAAAATGTCTGGCAGAGACCCCTTCTAAAATAAAATGTCCAGCAGAAACCCCTTTAAAATAAATGTCTAGGTGAGACCCCCTCTGCAAAGAATGTCCAGTAGTGCCCTCCTTTAAAAAAAAATGTCCTCCAGTAGAGACCCTTTCATGATAAAATAATGAACTTAGTACTCCCCTCCAGCGTTCACTTACAGCAGGGGTCAGGAACCTTTTTGGCTGAGAGAGCCATAAGCGCCACATATTTTAAAATATAATTCTGCGAGAGCCGTACAATGGGGCTTATTTACTGAGGGTCCCGCGGCCGCATTTTTGTCGGGGATCACGCCACCCGCCGCAGAACATAAAACACACGCCACCCGCCGCAGAACATTATTATACACACGCCACCCCCGCAGAACATTATAATACACACGCCACCCCCCGCAGAACATTATTATACACACGCCACCCCCCGCAGAACATTATTATACACACGCCACCCGCTGCAGAACATTATAATACACACGCCACCCCCCGCAGAACATTATTATACATCCGCCACCCCCCGCAGAACATTATAATACACACGCCACCCCCCGCAGAACATTATTATACACACGCCACCCCCCGCAGAACATTATTATACACACGCCACCCCCCGCAGAACATTATTATACACACGCCACCCCCCGCAGAACATTATTATACACACGCCACCCGCCGCAGAACATTATTATACACACGCCACCCCCGCAGAACATTATAATACACACGCCACCCCCCGCAGAACATTATTATACACACGCCACCCCCGCAGAACATTATAATACACACGCCACCCCCCGCAGAACATTATAATACACACGCCACCCCCCGCAGAACATTATTATACACACGCCACCCCCCGCAGAACATTATTATACACACGCCACCCCCCGCAGAACATTATTATACACACGCCACCCCCCGCAGAACATTATAATACACACGCCACCCCCCGCAGAACATTATTATACACACGCCACCCCCCGCAGAACATTATTATACACACGCCACCCCCGCAGAACATTATTATACACACGCCACCCCCCCCAGAACATTATTATACACACGCCACTCCCCTGCAGAACATTATTATACACACTCCACCCCCCCCAGAACATTATTATACACACGCCACCCCCTGCAGAACATTATTATACACACGCCACCCCCCGCAGAACATTATTATACACACGCCACCCCCCGCAGAACATTATTATACACACGCCACCCCCCGCAGAACATTATTATACACACGCCAACCCCCGCAGAACATTATTATACACACGCCACCCCCCGCAGAACATTATTATACACACGCCACCCGCCGCAGAACATTATAATACACACGCCACCCCCCGCAGAACATCCCAATACACATTTATTACTGACGTGCACCACAATTTTGTCTTAGGTCCTAGCTATTTTGTATCTCAGCTGCTGCAGAACCTCACATTAATGTAGAAATGCAGTGGTGGGGGGAGATATGAGGGGATGATGCAGAGGGGTCTGTAAGGGACACTTAGGAGCTTCATAGCTGCTCCTGCACACAGGACACTAAGGGGTTAGTGCAGAGTGTGAGGAGACACTGGGGGGAGGGAGCACTTATCTGTGGCTGATCCCCGGCTGCTGACTCCTTCTCCTCAGGTGCTGGATGTCTCCTCAGTATGCAGCTCTCTGGTCTCCTCTGTGTGAATCTCCCGCGCTGCTACATCCAGCCCCGGGATTGGCTGCAGGCAGACAGTCTCCTCCCCTCCCTCTCTCACACACGGAGGAGACTGCTGCAGGGAGGGAGAGTGAGGCGCCGCCCCTGAATTAACCCCGCGGACCCTGCGCTGCTCTGCCGAATACATCCAGGGGCATTACTACAGCCAGGGGCACAACAGGAGCCAGATATGGGCCCCTGGTCTTGACAGGCAGCGTAGCAGATGCCACGGCTGTAGTAATGCCCCTGGATAGGAGCCCTGTCTGCGAGCCAGATGCGGCCATCAAAAGAGCCACATCTGGCTCGCGAGCCATAGGTTCCCGACCCCTGACTTACAGCGTCACCTTCTCCCCCAGCTTGTCTTCTACGCTCAGCTCTGACCTTCTGGCAGTGTGGGCGGAAGCACATCTATGCTCTATGCCCACATGCCCATACTATGACTTGACATGTCACAGCTTGATTACGTCACACCGCTTCACAGTATGTGCATTTACGCCGAGAACATAGAGGTGCCTGCACTGCCGTGAAACCGGAGCTGAACTTAGAAGATGAGCCGGGGGAAAAAGGACAACTGGGGTGAGCGCCAGAGGTGAGTATTACGTTTTTTTTAAAAATATATACACTCAACGGCCACTTTATTAGGTACACCTGTCCAACTGCTCGTTAACACTTAATTTCTAATCAGCCAATCACATGGCGGCAACTCAGTGCATTTAGGCATGTAGACATGGTCAAGACAATCTCCTGCAGTTCAAACCGAGCATCAGTATGGGGAAGAAAGGTGATTTGAGTGCCTGTGAACATGGCATGGTTGTTGGTGCCAGAAGGGCTGGTCTGAGTATTTCAGAAACTGCTGATCTACTGGGATTTTCACGCACAACCATCTCTAGGGTTTACAGAGAATGGTCCGAAAAAGAAAAAACATCCAGTGAGCGGCAGTTCTGTGGGCGGAACTGCCTTGTTGATGCCAGAGGTCAGAGGAGAATGGGCAGACTGGTTCGAGCTGATAGAAAGGCTACAGTGACTAGCACGGTGTACCTAATAAAGTGGCCAGTGAGTGTATACACTTGAGTATAAGCCAAGTGGGACTTTTTCAGAATTGTGCTGAAAAACTCGGCCTATACTTGAATATATACTATATCCTTCAAGGACCCACCACACCAGGGAGGAATCAGTATATATAATCTGTATATTGTGGATGCATCTCGATTGTTTAGCCATATAGTAACCAAAAATGATCCATTTGATAAACCTACTGCAGAACTTACTTAATATTTTCGGTCCCAATTATCTTATTATGAAAATCACTGGTCAGACCACACATGGAATATTGGGGCACATTTGCTTAAAAAGTTAGAAACTGCACCAAAAGTGCTATTTCCGTGTATAATGCTGGGTGCGATAATTCACTAAGATTGTAACGTATGGCACGCGACACAATTTGCAAGTTAAATACAGTGCCCCATCCAAATCCGTCGGACCGACCGATGGCACGCCCCCTAATTTGTGTCGAATGGAGGCTAGTGCAGCTGCACCACAAAAGGGTTGTGTGTGACCCAACAGCGGCACAGACACTTCTTGAATACCAGTGCAAGCTGTTTTAGCCTAGAGGAACATGCAAGGTCCAACAAAAGTACGGCACAAAGCCCTCAGTAAATGTGCCCTATTGTGTGCAGTTTTGAGCACCAGTGTATAAGAAGAAAATAGTTGAAATGGAATGGGTGCAGAGGAGAGCAACCAAGATTATTAGGGGAATAGGGGGACTCGAATACAATGACAGATGGCAAAGCTTGGAGTTAGCTTAGAAAAAAAGAAATCTAAGGGGAGACGTCATTACAATGTACAGATATCTGAATAGACAGTACAGAGATCTCTCTCTTTTATACCCAGGTGTCCGGCCAGAACAGGTTGGTATCCTCTACCCCTAGAGGAGAGGTAGTTTTACCATTGCAATAGACAGGGATTCTTTACTGTAAGAGCAGTGAGGCTGTGGAACTTTATAACACAAGCTGTTGCTATGGCTGATAATTTGAACAGAACCTCTCCTTAATAATTGCAACCCCTTCTGTAAACCTGAAAAAGGGCAACTGCTGTTTTCCCTCCCTATCTGACTAAACTTATGACTAATAATAACTCCTTTATTTATATAGAGCACACAGATTACGCAGCGCTGCACAAAGCATGACAAATCAGCCCCTTTCCATGGGGCTCACAATCTAAACAACCTAATAGTATGTTTTTGGAGAATGGGAGGAAACTGGAGTACCCGGAGGAAACCCACGCATACACGGAGAGAACATACAAACTCTTTGCAGATGTTGACCTGGGTGGGATTCGAACCCAGGACCCCAGTGCTGCAAGGCAGAAGTGCTACTCACTCAGCCACCAGCAACAACCTCTCTCTAGCTCTGTTTGGTTTGTGTAATGTCGCATGTCCAGCTCGGCCAAACACAGGCATGCCTACAGAGGTCATGTCTATGGTTGCTCAGAGGTTGCAAGCTGGTTGATTGGCTGTTTCAGAAGTCAATAAAGCAGCTTGGCATTTTTCCCAAACACGGACCTATATCCAGAACAGCAGTGCTTGTTTGGTCTCCGAATTTGGGTGCGCTGAACCTACCAAATTCGGTACTTTGCAGTTCGGGTCGGCTTATCACTAATTATGTTCCAATGAGCACTCTCCTTATAAGTTACTTTAACACAGTGCCTTGATGTTTTCCACTGATGAAGCAGTGATCATCACTGGGGAACCGCAGTATGACATGCTGGACATTCACATACATAGATGTACATTGATGGACTGTGTAGATGCAAATTAATATGTGTACCTCTTTCATATTAGCTGCAATGCCTTCTAACACTGTAAATGAAGGAATAATGAATGGATAAATCCATATGGTTTCCTAAATGATTCAAAATGTAAGCTTGGTAATGCCACACGGATCTCCTTTATTTGAAAATGGACTCCCTGTACTGTATGTTTCTTCATAGATACATTTTTCAAGATCACAATTAAAGGCATCTTTCAGGGACCTTTTTATTCATTTACAAAGTGATGACATCATGACTTTTCTCCAGTGGCAAATAAGGTAATAAATGTCAGAACAGTCTGTGAATGTATTGGGCAGGCACAATTAATAGGGTTTCTCAACCCCAAAACTATTATTGACGCATCCAAAGAATAGGTCATCAATAAGTAATCAGTAGGGATTCAACACTGAGCCATCAAAGCAGTCAACTGTTTTGCACTACTAATTTAGAAGGAAAGCTCTGACAGCAGGTGCCACTGCCATTCTCTTCGACAATAGCAGTGCTTGCATTGGGCTGCAGTGAGTGACGTGCATTATCTATAGTCCAAAACAGCTGAGCGATAGAGCATTAATCATTTTGGGGGTGGTAAGCCCTTTTAAAGGAATCAGTTCCCAATGTCTACCCATTTTCTCCTTACATATTTATTTGTTACGAGAGAAGTTGTGGAACAACAAAGGTGACTATTATGCTAATC
This sequence comes from Engystomops pustulosus, assembly GCF_040894005.1. Taxonomy (NCBI): domain Eukaryota; kingdom Metazoa; phylum Chordata; class Amphibia; order Anura; family Leptodactylidae; genus Engystomops; species Engystomops pustulosus. Next base: position 107,004,539 of record NC_092417.1, on the reverse strand, counting down.
AGATCACTTTACCTATGACTTATATGTAATACCTATCCAATCAATGGTCTGTTTTTGTACATTGCAGTTCCCTTTAGAAAATGTGATTGAATACAAAATAAAAGCAGCATGGATCTTTTGTGTTACATATAAATGTATGAAGGAGGATGGCAATAATAAAAAAAACTTCACATTAATATACTAGTTAGTTAGTATAGTTGGCAGAAATGCAGCCTTGTCTTTTTGTGTCTATTACTATAGGTGATATTTTTGGGGCTAATTATCTCTCTGTGATTTGAGTTTTATAGAAATAATGGATTATAATGCTAATTAATACTGGAGGAATTATTTTCCAGGTGTCCTTGAACTTTTGCTGATTACTAGCAGCGAGGAGAAGAAAATAAAAACACAACACAAAATGATTTTGTAGACAAGTTATTTAGAACAAAGTCTTAAAAAACCCTGTGGGGAAATTTTTATATCTCAGTAAATAATATTTCACAATGTGTTTGCAGAAAGCACAATCTCATAATGCTTGCCACATTTTAAAATGATTTTTAAGCAATCAATAGATACATGCGCTGAAGGAGATATTACAACAATGTATCACGGAGTAAATCAGAGTACAAATTAAAGATGCTTGTACTTGATAGAAGTGAGGGAGCAATGATTAGTTTGGGAAAGAACTTTTCTGCTATAAAATTCTTAATTTTGTTATATAAAAGAAAGAAAATGGATTGTCATGCATCAACCTAGAATGACTACATAATGCAACTTTTACAGGATGTCTAGCTGGTAAAACTTTTTTTTTATAAAGAACAGTCAGAAGTTATTAAAAAAAATAATAAAAGCTTATTCCCCTCAATGTGGCACATATATCAAAGTTTTTCGTCTGCCACTTTTTCAAGTTTCGTGAAGTTGGCCTACTTAATCCTTGCAATGTGTTTTATGTTTTTTCCCTTTGTGATACAAGTGATGAGTTGCCTGTTTAGTCTTACTTTTGCGGCTTTTTGTTTCAGTGAGTGACTTTTTAGTCTCAAATAGTGGCTGCAAAAGTCTGGGTCGAACATGCTCTGTTTTGCAACTATAAGGGGCAAGAATGGGACAATTTCAGAGCCCAAAAGTCGCTAAAGTTGGACAAACATCTGGGCTACAAAGATAAAAACAGCACACTGCATTCTGTCTTTGAGGTAGCTGACTTTAATATGCTGATTGTGCTCCTAAATAGTCGCAACTGCGAAAAGTCACAAAAAAAGTTGCACGAAAAAAGAATGCAATATGAGTGATACATGTCCCGAAATGTTTCCTCCACTGGCTTAATTCACTGGTCCATCTTGTGAAAATGTGAATTGCTGACTGCAGTGGTGATTAATCTCAATGATTGAGTGTTCATATTAGGGAACTATTTATCAACTTGTCTTTGTGGGAATACACCAATACCTTAAAAAAAACAAATGAGTAAAGGTTAAGCCCTTATCGGCATGTGACATATAGTTACCTCACATGTTTTGTGTGGGTATTCAGAGAGGGCTTATGGGCTGCGCCATCTCCATATCCGGTGAGTATTTGCTGCATATTGCAGTAGGGACCTGGGAGCATGCTGAACAGATGTCATCCCACAATCCAGCTTCATATCTGTCCACAGCAGCTGCAATCAGGGGAAGTGGAGAGAAGATCTGCAGGGAAATGGGGAGAGGTGAGAAAGAAATGTTTATTAATATTTATTTATTATAGAGCAAAAAGGAAAGGAGGTTCCACAATATCAGCAGGAGCCTGAGGGCACAATTTAAGTGGGAGCCACAACATGACGGGGGCACACTGTAAGGGGGCCATAATAAAAGAAGAAACTTGGGAAGGCACAGCGTGAGAGGGAGGTGGGGGCATAATGTGAGGGGGCCACTGTGTGAGGCGCAGCTAGATAAGCACAATGGAAGTGGAGATGGGGGGCTAACTGCAAAGGGGCCAGAATATGATAGGGCCAGAATATGATCGGGCCATAATATGGGGGGGAGTTGAGGCACATTGTGACTGAGCATCAGTGTAAGTGGAAGTTTGAAGGGTACATTGTCAAGGGGGGCCAAAATGTGAGGGGTCTACTGTGAGTCCACAATGTGAGTGGCAACTAGGGGGCACAATGTGTGGAGAGATGGAGAGGCCAAATAATCAGAAAGAGATGGGGAGCCCTCAGGGGGGCATAATAACTTGTGGGTATATGAGGGGGTGAGGTATTGAACATAGCAAAAGGCATGACTTAGGTTAAAAAAATTCAAATGCACACTACACTTTCCCTATTGTCTCTCCCTTTTTCTCTGCAGCAAAGGTTGGGAAGTGTGGCAAAGAGACCACTGATACTCTGTCACCCAGAGTCAAGTTTAAAGCACTGAGAAAAGAGGTGTGATAGGTAGGACACGGAGCCTAAACAGGCGTCACTATTTGGGATCCTGAATCATGTTCAGGAAAAAGTGTGAAGCTCCTTGATTGACTGCTGAAGCAAGCAGCTCTCAGTCCCTTATCATTCATGGGCATGTTCTCTGTAGGCATGTCTGTGATTGGCTGGCAGGATATGTGACTCACCAGTATAAATGCAGGGTCACATATCCAGGTGCCATTACACATAGCAGATACAGCTAGGGAAAGCTTACTGCAAGTCATGGGGTCAGTCATCTAGGAATGGACTTGTGAAACAGCAACAACAACTCTGACCAGGGCACTTTAGGGACAGGAGGAAATCTGAAACAATTGCCATTATAACAGAATACCACACATGACTATGTGTATCAGAAATGTAGTGTTGTCAAGGAATAGCTCACATGGATATGTGCATCAGAAAAGTAGTGGTGTCACAGTAATACTCATTGGTTCACATTTACTAAGGGCTTTGCTCCAGTTTTCTGGTGGACTTTGCATGTTCTTTTTAGTGCAAACACTGGTATTTTATAAGTGTCTATGCCACATATGTGTCGCACATGACCATTTTGTGGTGCAGCTGCAGTAGGCATCGTACAACAAAAATTAGGGGGCGTTCCAGTGCTCAGTTGGACCCTGCACCAGATTTGACATGCAAGTCTGACAGAATTTTCAATGAGATCTTATCAATTCTACACTGAATATATTAAATCAAAGAAAACAGGCAAAGACTTAATACACCAACATTTCCAGGGGAACTGTAATGAATGAAGTATGTAGCATCTGTAATGTCTAGGAGGGCAGTATAGTCCTCTGTAACTGCAAGTGGGCCATCAATGTCATATGGGAACTCCACCACTAGTGGAGTTTCTCTCACTGCCACAAACGACACAACAGGAAAACAAGAGGGAGGAGTAGAGGTAGATGTGGCGGTGTAAATGGAAGAGGTGGAGGAGGAGGAAAAATTCACCAAGTCACTAGGTAACAGGTAACAGAATCTAACTCACATTATGGATGACCACATGTCTACATATCTCCTGGTGCTGAAGGATAGGTCCTCCCTATTTCGTTTCTGGGTGGGAAAATTGGACACAGGGTCAGAGCTTGTGCTCAATGACTTGCAGGTGCTGTTATGCCTGGCGGCTGGTGTGCTGTCAGAAGGAGTGTTCAGCACACTGGGGCACATTTACTTACCAGGCCGCTGGAGCTCAGTCCGAATCAGTCGGATTCTCCGACGGCATGCCCCCCGATTTCTGTCGCATGAAAGCCAGCACAGATGCTCCAAAATCTGATCGTGTGCGACACAATCCCTTGTTAAATACAACCAAAGTGGATATCACTGTTCATTTATTAAGATGAACAAAGCATGGGGTGGCAGGGCATAGGAGGGTCATGGGCGATAAAGAAAGAGGGTTGACCTCTATACTACAGGATGCTGAAAAAAGATACATAGAGAATCCCAGTGGGGACAATAAGAGGGCCTGGGCGCAGGTACAGCGGGAACACCTTGCTCTGGCTAAGGAACGCACTAGCAAACGCCTTTTGGCTTCTGAAGCCTCAGTTTTTGAATTTGGGGACAAAAATGGTAAGTTACTTGCATACCTCTCCAGGGCAGAACGACCGTGTGCTTCGGTCCCCTTTATAGCAGATGCGAATGGGGCCTTGGTACATGTTCCTACCTCCATAAATAAGGTGTTTAAGGAATTTTATTCTTCCCTGTACAGTCCTAGCATATCTACCACGGCTGCCGAAATGGATGCCTTTTTGGATGACCTTCCTCTGTGGCGCTTAACCCCTGCTCAATCACTAGAACTAGACTCCCCTATCTCAGCGGAGGAGGTGGAATTAGCTATTCAGTCTCTTCCATCAGGTAAGACACCTGGTTTAGACGGGTTGGGGGGAGAATGGTATAGGAGTAAATGTGAATTTTTGGCCCCTAAGCTGCTTGATGTTTTTAACACAGCCCTGGAGCATGGCTCGTTGCCTCCCTCTATGAGAGAAGCCTTAATAGTAGTTCTCCCGAAGCCCGGGAAAGACCCTTCTCTCCCTGACTCCTACCGACCTATTTCTCTCCTTAACACCAACGTAAAAATCCTAGCCAAAATCTTGTCAACAAGACTGAATAAGGTGATTTTGTCACTGGTGCACCCGGATCAGACGGGCTTTATGCCCGGCAGGGGAACGGATATTAATATTCAGAGATTATTCCTAAACATAGAAGCAGCTGTGGGCTCTTCTGATCCTGGCTTTGTTCTATCACTTGACAATTGCAAGGCCTTCGACTCTGTCGAGTGGCCATATTTATGGGCCATACTGGCTAAAATGAGAATAGGCCCCAGATTCCTGGCCCTTGTCCAGCTTCTATATCAGGGTCCGAAAGCCAGGGTCAGAACTAACCTGAATGTGTCTGCCCCCTTCCCCATGGGCCGGGGCACCAGGCAGGGTTGCCCGTTGTCCCCGTTACTTTTTGCATTGGCCATTGAGCCCCTTGCTGTGGCTATTCGCCTCTCCGCTGATATAGTTGGATTGGTAAGAGGGTCGATCACGGAGAAGGTTTCTCTATACGCAGACGACACCTTAGTATACCTTGGAGATGTTGGCGCTTCTCTAGTGTCCCTTCTTTCCCTAATTGACAGATTTGGTTCCATCTCAGGCCTACGGGTAAATTGGGATAAGTCAGTCCTCTTCCCTTTATCCGGAAATGCCAGTCTTAATCTATCTATCCCCCTGCAGGTAGTATCTAGCTTTAGATATCTTGGTGTTAGGGTGTCCCGCAGGGTCCAGGATTATGTTGCATTAAATATTGACCCCCTGATAACAGACACAGAGAAACGATTGCAAGCATGGTCCACACTACCCATATCCCTTTATGGTCGCATTAATATTTTTTAAATGATTTATCTACCAAAATTCTTATATCTACTTCACTCCTTCCCGGTGCTACTCCCCAAACTAATATTTAAACGTATAGACAGTATTTTAAGAACATTTTATTGGCAAGGGACCAGCCCACGTTTCAGTCTGGCCGTGCTACAGGCGCCTAGATCCCGAGGTGGATTAGCGGCTCCTGACCTATACTTTTACTATTTAGCATCCCAACTTGTCTACGCACAGTGGTGGATCGACATAGATAGGGGGAATGCAGCCACTGCTTTGGCTGGGTCTCTGATGGGGTCATATGAAGCTCTTACGAACATTCTATATAGGTACAAATCCCCGGCCTCAATCCCAATTCCTCTGCGTACTGTAGCTATATGCTGGCGAAGAGCTCAATCGCTAGTCAGCCCCTCCTCTCCCCCTCCAGTGTCTCCCACATCTCCCATCTGGTTAAACCCTTGGTTCCCACACCTTCTCTCCTTGCCTGGGTGGACGATGTGGGGGGCTGCAGGTGTCAAGTTCATCGGCCAATTGTTATCCTCAAACTCTGAGCTACTCTCCCTTAGTGAACTGAGAGAGAAATTTTCCCTGCCCCCCATGGCTTCCTTCCACTACTCCCAACTGAGACACGCCTTTAAGGCCCAGTTTGGGTCCACTAAATTGTCCACTGAATTCACTAAACTGGAAACTCTGCTAGGAACCCCTGATCTATCAAAAACTCTCACACAAGTGTACAATGTTCTGCAAGCACAAGGAGTTAGACCATTTGATCGGGCTCATGGGCGCTGGAGGGAGGATATCCCAGACCTCTCAGAAGAGGAATGGGGGGAAGTTGAGCACTCATACTTTGACTCAGTGGTGAGCGCTAGGGATTTCCTAGTACAAACAAAATTCCTCCACAGAATTTATTACACACCGGTAAGACTTAATCGTATGGGGGCTAGACAGGATGATAACTGCTTCAGATGTCAGGTAGCCTGTGGTTCTTTCTTACATTGTGTGTGGGCATGCCCCAGGGTCAGTGCCTTTTGGACAGAAGTGCTAACATTCCTCAGCAATCACTTCGGCTTTCCCCATATAGCTAATCCCAAGGTTTGCCTTTTGGGAGTAATAAATGAGGTCATTGGTGGCCATTATGACAGGATCTTCTTTAGACTCGTCCTGTACTACGCTCGTAAGGTGGTGATTATGTCCTGGAAGGATCGGGACCCCCCTCCCCTGCAGAAATGGATATCGCTGGTCAACAAGGTTATCCCTATGTATTACTCGGTATACAATAACAGACAATGCCCTCAAAAATTTGAATTTATTTGGTCTAGATGGAACATGAACTCTAACACTGCGGTGTAAAGTAGCTATCATAAACGAATCCTTTTGTCTGGCTCGAACCCCATGTGAAGAGGGTGGAGTGTTGTGTAGTTAGTGTTATGTCTTTGTATGTCTGCATGAATGGGTGCTTGAATGTTTGTTCATTAAGTTCCAACTGCGGCGTTTACATGCTGTATATGTACTGATATGGTCATCTATTTCTGATACTAGAATGCTATTTGACCGATTGCAATATTTGCTTATGCTGTTCTGCTATCCTCAAGTATTACTACGCTGCGCCGTAGTCTAATGTTTTAAGGTGTTATTGTTGAATTTAAAAAATGGAAAATTCATAAATAAAATCTTTTAAAAAAAAAAAGATGAACAAAGCATGTTCCCCACACAATTTGGTTATGCCAGGGGCTGAATAAGTTCCACACTCATGGACCGTCAGCTTAAAATTTTTCAATTCCACATTCCTGGAACTTCAAATTCAAAAAAATTTCAATTCTGGATTAATGAAACTTCAAATTTGAAAATATTTCAATTCAGAATTCGATCAACTGGGAGAAACTTTAGCCTCATTGAGAGGAAGGGTATGTGGTTTTCCCATTGCTTCTTTTACTGCTGTGAATAACTTGGTCTAAATACCCATAGTGCCTTTAAAGGGGTATTCTCGTCTGGGCACTCACATTCAGTTTCATTAATTTGCCATATGTAAACATTTCTTCAATTAGATGTTATTAAAAAAAAATGTTCCTGTGTGAAGATAATTTCTCATAAATGTAGTCATGTTATCCCTTAGAAACCAGATAGCTTCCTTGGATACGGCCACCTCTGCTGGAGTGAGTGCACAAAGAAACAAAAGGTTATTGTTTATAAAATGTTACAACATGTCGCACAGCCGTCCTATGGTAATGATTGCTGAATCCTGGTGGTCCAGCAGGACTCTATAGTGCAAGTCTGGCCACTGCTTACACAGTGTGACATGGTCATATCTGAGGAAGCTATCTGGTTTCTAAGGGACAACATGACAACATTTATGAAAAATTATCTTCACACAGGAACATTTTTTTAATTAACATCCAATTGAAGAAATGTTTACATAAGGCAAATGAATTTAATTAAATGTAAATGCCCAGATGGGAATACCCTTTTAACCACTGTGACATAATTTTTTTGAATTATGATTTTAAATTATTTCTTTGTTTATTTTTTTTAAATGTTATGTTATTATTTTAAGTACTTTGCCTACCTCATTGTGGGCATGACAGCTGCCCTGTAATTCTCAAAATTGGTCAGCCCTCTAGCCTTTACTAGCCCGATTTTAAAGTCATTTTAGGGTTTTAAAATTCGGGTCCCCTATTATTTCAATGGGGTTCTCGGTCCAGTCAAAGTTTGCCTGAAGTTCATGTTTTGAATTGACTCTTGTTAGCCCTGCTCATGTCTCCTTCTTCTTACACAGCTAACATCACTACATACCTCTCTTTCTTATACAGGAAACACATCTAGGTCCCCCTCATACAGCCTGTTCCCCAAAGTCCATCTCCTTCTCACACAGTCATGATCCCCATGCTTTTCTTCTCCTCACATGGCCAGCATCCCAAGTCCTCTTCTCCTCACATATCCAGCACCCCATGCCCCCTTTTTCTCACACAGCCAGCACCCCATGCCCTCTTCTCCTCACATAGCCAGCATCCTATGCCCTCTTCTACTCACACAGCCAGCACCCCACGCCCTCTTCTACTCACACAGCCTGCAAACCCATGTCCCACCCCTTTTCACTAAGCCCTCACTTGCATGTCATCCTCAAACAGCCAGCACCCTCCTCATTTTATAGCCTGTACTCCCAAGTCCCTCCTGGAACATGTCCAGACATCTTCCCCTGCTCCAGACACTACATTCTCCTCTAGGACCGTACATTATTATAAGTCCTGCTGACCAGAAGAATTTCATGCATACTACACATAGTTATACATTTGCATTTCCTGCCTGTCTGTGCAGCAAAAAAATGTGCCTTCACACAAACACACTAAATAAAAACTGGGATGTCTCCTTAATTAAAAATCTTTACACAATAAAAAATGATAAACGTTACACCTCCAAAAATAAACTTTTCATGTGCAACATAAAAATGTTTTTGATTTATTTCAATGAAGACATTTAAAAAGGTACTCTAACAAGTGTAAGATAACATTGAAGCGCAGTCAGGCAAAAACAGCATGACAAAATATAACAGACAAACAAAGCTTAAGGGGTTATTTTATCATTCACTGTAAACCTACCTTTAGCTACAAAGCTGGTTGAGTGGTTTAAGGAGTCTCACATGGATTCTGTATATCAATGGTTCACATTTTTACTATTGGCTTTTCCTTTTGTCATCATTGTTTATTATGCACATTTTTATCTACCACCAACAAAACATCAGGAAATGCATAGTGCTAACCTGTCATTGAATGGTATCCCAAGAAACAATATGTGTTTCCTATTCATTTATCTAGGCAAGTGTAAAGGCTTTTGACCTAATTTAGCATAGATAAATGACCCATGATGTGAAATTTCCCAACAGTTTAATAATGCATTTAACTCAAAGTGACACTTGCTCACAGCTGCCTTAAAGCTGTTTGCAGGCTATATATGTCTTTTTGAAATGATGCATGACATGTTGCTAAGTTTCCTTGATAGAACCAAAAACCTCATGGGTAAATAACCAGAAAATCTATGAGATTATTAGCTGCATATTCACACCTTTTAGTGTTTAGTTAATTGAAATAATTTGTCAAATAATTTAAATCTACAAAGTTATTCCTTTTAGTAGAAAATAATTTTTATATTGAATTTAATTTCCAATAAGCCTGAAGCAAAGGATTTTTTAACAAAAAAGCTGACCTTATTCCTAACAGATAATATTACTACTACTACTACTTCTACCACTAATACTACTTTGAATAATAATAACAAATAAAATAAACTAGAATGGGGCAAGTAAATATTTTAAACATTGCCATGTCATTATATTTTGTGTCAACTAAACTTGTCAAGTTTGCAAAAATGCAAGATATTATATACACAGAGTGAATTAAAAAAAAAAATCATCAATCTACCTAGGGAAGTTCTAAAACTTTTTCAAGCCTGATGCATAATCTCTGGTAGGTTTCTAACATGAATGAGTTCCATTTATAGCACTGTTGTCCATCTTTGCAAATAAAATACAATGCTTCCAAAATGTCTTTGATTAAATCTGCCATTCATATGTCTTGCACAGATATTCTGTTAAACAAAAAGTTTCATTTACATCACCCACACTCTATTGATGATAACTGCCAATAAAATATGCCCCAGCACTGGTGTACAGGGTTTTAAACAGCCCAACCCAAGCTGTTTGGGAATGAATGACCCCAAATATGATTGTTTTGTTCCCATTTCAACCTTTGGGGGGAAGTTGTGTGTGTTACTAAAAATTATGTTTGTGCCTCCATAAAGATGTGATCAGAAACAAGTGTACAAAAGAACACTTCTTTGGTGGTATATGTAAAAAGGTATTAAAGGGAGTCTACCATCTCTTTAACTTATAAACTTTCCAGACCTATATTTCCTTATGATCTGCCATTTCAGAAAAAAAAATCAGCTTGTAAAAGGATGTTAAAAAGGAAAAAACTGTTGTACCAGTAGTGCTGGCCACTTTCTTTGTGTACAGAGAATCCTATTTGCATAAGACGCTGAGCGCAGTGACTTAACTCTCAGCGTCTGATATATCAAGATCTGAGCCGAAGCGGCATCAGGATACACGTGGTGCTGGCTCTAACTAATAGTCGACATTCCAGTTTAACACCCAGGGTCGGAGTGGGCCCTGATTGTGAGTGTTTAACCTGTTAAATGTCACAGTCAACCGTTTCTACTCTTGTCCTCAAAAAAAGTTCCTACATTTTCAACACTAGGGGATACCAACCCCAAAATGGTAACACAGGAAAAAGCATCTCGTCCCTAAAAAAATGCCTTCACATGGCACCAATAACGAAAAAGCTAAAATTTTATAGCCTACAAAATGGGTCAATGAGGAAATTAAAATCATGGTAGCTGCAGGGCGCTCCTTCCCTTCTGCGCCCCGCTGTGTGCCCATAACGGCCATATGTGGGAAGTTTCTGTACTCAAGAGAAATCACATAACAAATTTTAAGATGGGTTTTCCCTTTTTATCTTTTGGAAATGTATACATTTTAGGGTTAAATGAACGTATAACAGGCAAAATTTGACCATTCTAAATTTCACCTACATTTTGATTGAATTACAATGAAGATCTCCATGGGTTAACAATCTTCCTAAAAGCTGTTTCTGATAGTTTGAGCGGTGCAGATTTGAAAATGGGTTGATCATTTAGGGGTTTTTGATGTTAAGTTTCTTTCAAAATAGTATTTATCCCCCAAATAGTTAATTCTGAAAATACGGAAATCGATGCCACAAAATCGATTATTTTTTAAAATTATGAAAATGCAGAGTAGATCTATGGGAAATGTTATTCAGCAACTTATTTAGGTGGTAAAACTGTCTGTATGTAAACACAATGATTTCTAATTTCACAAATTTTTGAAAAAAAATCATGATTTTTTCATTTTTTATAAATAAACACAAAAAGTATAAGCCAACATTTACCACTAAAATGAAGTAAACATGTGAGTAAAACATGGAAGTCAGAATACATAAAATGGGGCTGGGACTTAAGCTACAAAATGGCCGTGTTCTTAAGGGGTTAAACCCCTACAGCACAGTCTTACATCCCACTGAACACTTCTTGCACCACCCTGTGCTCAAATTTATAAATTCCTGCTTTTGTGACCAGCTTACTGTAAAGGGTGCAATCTTATGTGTTATTTGTACAAAACAGTACCCATTTAGTTTATATCTACTCTTGCATCACTACTTTATCATTTTCCCTTTCTTTTTTGTATGGTACTTTTTCCCTACTTTTGTGGAGAACTTTCACTTGCCAGGTAATTTATTTGACAACATGTACTTGATTTACTGCTATAAAATGTGTCTTTTCATAAAACATACTAAACTCTCTTGGTGAAATTTTTAGAAAATGTCTTGGTTTGGAAGTATTATACACTGTCAGTATCCCAGTTGGATTAGCAAATTCCATGGCTGTAAGAACTTGCTAAATGTAAGCTTTCAGATGAACCCTAATATGCCACAGAAGACTGGCTTGTGAGTATAAGATCTAAGAAATGTCAATTCCATGCAACAAAGCTGTGTATCTCACAAGGACAACTCCTGGAAATTTTTTATTATTGAAAAAATTCTAATATACATGTACAATACCATTCCTCAAAAATACAGATGTACAAACAAATAAATACCATATAAGTTATACAATATTGCACATAGTACTAAAGTGCGATCTGAACTTATGAAACCCATACCACCCCCCCTGCCCTCCCACCCCCTCCCCCTCCCACCCTACCAAGAGGATGATGGGGAGACTCGAGACTGACCATCTAGACCAGAACTAGACAAGAGAGGAGAAAGAAAAAAAAAGAAGAGAAAAAAAAAAAAAAGGAAAAGAAAAAAAAAATATATATAAAAAGTAAATAAAAAGAGTAAAACATAAAAATAAAATAAAAAAAAAAAATAATAATAATAGTAATAATAACAAAAAAAAAAAAAAAACCTGTCTTATATACCCACACACCAGATCTTCTTCCATTTATTTATAAATCCACCTCTTTCTGCGGTAAGTTTCTCGTAGCTTTTACATTTTTGTACCTCTGCCATAAATTCTCCACAAGACGGGGTTACTGCACTACCCCACTTCCTGGCGATAATCAATCTAGCCAGGAACAGAAGTTTGTGAACTATCAGCCTTTTCCTAGACTCATCTCTCCCCAAGTCTATAAGACCTAAGAGCAGGACCCGGGCTGAAAAAGTGAGTCTCAAATTATAAGTACCATTTATAAAGTCCAGTATCTCACTCCAATAGTCCCACAGCTTCTGACAACCGAAAGCTACATGAAGAAAGTCCGCATTCTCCAGGGCACACCTCCGACATCTAGAATCGGCCCTAAGTTTCATTTTAAATAAACCCCTGGGCGTATAATATAACTGGTGAATAAAATTAAATTGAACTATCTTATGATTCCAAGACTGAGAGGACAATCCGATACCTTTACAACACAGTTTCCAGTGCTCTTCCGATATCTCCCCAACTTGCATGTGCCATTTATTTCTCGAGGGATGAACCACCCCTTTCGCAAACCCGTGCATAACATGTTTATACATCTGTGAAGTCACCTTCTTCCTAAGACTAGTGCTAGTCAAAAATTCTATTCCTACATCAGTGCATAAGGTGAATCTATCTTTACACCTCACCGCATTAAATGCGTGCTGCAACTGCATAAATCGAAGAAAACTCGAATCCATCCCTGTGAAACGATTCCCAAACATCGTATAATCACATAAATGAAACCCATCCAAAATCTGTGAAAAAAATCGAACCCCCTTCTTAAACCAGTGCTCACTATCTGGAATAGATTTAAATTCATCAAAGTGAAAATTCTCCCATATTGGGGTAAACCACAAAATACCCTTTATACCCTTTAACTTTTTATATGTTCCCCAACATCTGTCCAATAACTTCGCCATGTGAATATTCTTATAATTATTAAATCTAAATTCCCCACTTTCTAACAAAGAAAAAATGGAATCCCTGCTTCCCACACTAAGCTCTATTAACCTACCATAGGCACTGCAGTTCTTTCTTATAACTAAGAAAGCAAGTTGGGAGGCCAAAAAATAACCAAAGAAATAGGGAACCCCCAGCCCCCCATCCTCCAGAGAACAATAGAGAGAGGGTAACCCGATCCGGGCCCGCCTTTTCCCCCAAATCAAATCTCTGACCAAACCTTCAAGAATTCTGAACAGTTTCCCGGAGAGCCAAATTGGGGACACCGCTAGAGGGTAAAGGAGCTGTGGGAGGAGGATCATTTTGACAATAGCTACCCTATCAGCTCTAGAAAAGGGCATTTTTATCCACCCCGAAATATTCCTTCTTAACTTATCAATGAGCGGGGTTATGTTTAATTCCACAAACCTCCCAAAATCCCCAGAAACCCATATACCTAAGTATTTAAAGGAAGCACCCCTTTCTAACCGGGAAATAGGGAGGTCTTCCTCTCTTCCCACTCCATCCAACGGTAGAAGGACTGATTTGCCCCAATTGATCTTTAATCCTGAAAAGAATCCGAACCCATCCACCAATTTAATGGCCTCCTTTATAGAGTCATCTGAACTCTGGATCGTCAACAAAATATCATCCGCATAAAGCGAAATCTTGTCCCCCTCTCCCCCACACCCCCAGCCCTTGATGTGGTTGGACTCCCGAATCAAAATAGCCAACGGCTCAATAAATAGGGCAAAGAGGAGGGGGGAGAGGGGGCATCCCTGCCTAGTCCCTCTATACAGTTGGAAAGGTTCAGAAAGCAAACCATTAACACACATCCTCGCTATGGGGGAGTGATACATGATCTTAACCCACCTAGCGAAATCCCCACCTAACCCAAATCTGTCCATCACCTTCCATAAGTAAGGCCACTCCACCCTGTCAAACGCTTTAACAGCGTCTAATGACAGGATGGAGCGGTCCCCCCTACTTCCCAACTGCATATCTGAGAACAGCCTATGGAGATTATGTCCCGTACTCCTTGACGGGATAAACCCGTTTTGATCCGGGTGAACAATGACGGAGATTACCTTTTTTAATCTGGAGGAAAGAATTTTTGCTAAAATTTTTATGTCGGAATTCAATAGAGAAATTGGTCTATAAGAGCCCATCTCAACTCCATCTTTATCCTTCTTAAGGATCAGTACTATGGCAGCCTCCGTCATTGATCCCCGTATCGCCCCCTCTACATATGCTGCTGTAAACACCGATTCTAATATTGGAGACAGAACATTTTGATACTTTCTATAGAAGGCGGAGGGTAAACCATCTAGTCCGGGTGCGGGTTTTTGATGTTAAGTTTCTTTCAAAATAGTATTTATCCCCCAAATAGTTAATTCTGAAAATACGGATATCGATGCCACAAAATCGATTATTTTTTAAAATTATGAAAATGCAGAGTAGATCTATGGGAAATGTTATTCAGCAACTTATTTAGGTGGTAAAACTGTCTGTATGTAAACACAATGATTTCTAATTTCACAAATTTTTGAAAAAAAATCATGATTTTTTCATTTTTTATAAATAAACACAAAAAGTATAAGCCAACATTTACCACTAAAATGAAGTAAACATGTGAGTAAAACATGGAAGTCAGAATACATAAAATGGGGCTGGGACTTAAGCTACAAAATGGCCGTGTTCTTAAGGGGTTAAACCCCTACAGCACAGTCTTACATCCCACTGAACACTTCTTGCACCACCCTGTGCTCAAATTTATAAATTCCTGCTTTTGTGACCAGCTTACTGTAAAGGGTGCAATCTTATGTGTTATTTGTACAAAACAGTACCCATTTAGTTTATATCTACTCTTGCATCACTACTTTATCATTTTCCCTTTCTTTTTTGTATGGTACTTTTTCCCTACTTTTGTGGAGAACTTTCACTTGCCAGGTAATTTATTTGACAACATGTACTTGATTTACTGCTATAAAATGTGTCTTTTCATAAAACATACTAAACTCTCTTGGTGAAATTTTTAGAAAATGTCTTGGTTTGGAAGTATTATACACTGTCAGTATCCCAGTTGGATTAGCAAATTCCATGGCTGTAAGAACTTGCTAAATGTAAGCTTTCAGATGAACCCTAATATGCCACAGAAGACTGGCTTGTGAGTATAAGATCTAAGAAATGTCAATTCCATGCAACAAAGCTGTGTATCTCACAAGGACAACTCCTGGAAATGCTTGGCTCAAGATAAGTAAGAAATAAAACCTGAAAGATTTGCAGGGAAATAATATCCAAGATGCAACACATTTGCCAGCTGTATTCATCGGAGGTTTGTAAAACATGAAAGTGTATAAACACTGGAATAATGAGAACCTAGCTCGTAATTTTAGCATTGTGAGCACTTTATTTTAGAGAAGTTACTTATCAAAATCTTTTCAATCAAAGTTTTTGCACATTTTATTTTGCAAACGTGAAACAACATTTAAAATATCCATGAACATTGAATTAAAAGCTCTTAAAGGGCCAGTATCATCATTTATCTTAAAGCATACAATATTTTGCACGCTTAACCAATTACAGTATCAGTAAAATAAACTGAAAATAAGAGTAGTACAAGAGTATTAGATATTATAAAGGTTAACTACCTACTGTAGTACTTATACTACTTTACCGATTACATTGGCATTCTCATAAGACAAATCAACTAGTAACATGAGCACATACAAGACCATTTTTGTCCATGAAAAATGGATGCTAACATAGTCTATGATTGCTTCTTGAATGGTTCAGACTAAGACATGCTCTACTTTTTAAAAGAACAGATGCACTGTCGATGACTATAATGGGCTTACGCATTCATCTGGAACAAATATTGCATTTTGTGCAGTTTTGGTAAACAAACAAACCATGGCCGTTTTTCATGGGGATTTAGCATAGAAGAAGGAAAGGAAAAGAGTGAAAAGACAAAGCATAAGTGCTGAACATACCCATTAAACTTCACTTATCCAAACCCAAATTCTATATACAGTACCTGTTCATCTGGGACCAATCACGGGTGTTAACAGTTTAAATGCTGCAAACACCAGTGGCATTTAAATTACTGTGACTTTGGCGCCGTGACAATAAGGTGTTGGAAACACTGTAAGTTACAATTTTGAGGAGGGTCATCGCTGGGAGGTTAGTGCTGTTATGTGCGCCATTGTGATTTAAATGCCACAACTTTGCCAGTGGTAATTAAAGAGTTAACCACCGTGATTGGTGCTGACTGCAGGGGAGGTTGGTTTCCAGGTGTTGAGATGAATTCACGCCCCTGTGCTGAACCTCTAGTTATGCAACCAAGTGAGGTTGATGGGTGCTGCCCCTCTTGCTGATCCTACACATTACAGCTAAATTCACTACAGAATAGAATCTTCTGATTCAGATTAATATTGGGCTAGCACAATTTACTAGCAAACAGGGATTATTTTTGTTAATAGCATGAGTCCTGGATTGTCAGAATCTAGATTAATGGAACTTCACAGTGTTAGAAAGTGATTATCAGGCTCATATCACATAAAAGTGCCCCACATTAGTGTTCAATTAGAAATGAGCAATGACCAAGTTGATTTCTACAGTAACACAGTGAACGGTACATTTTCCACAACAGCTGGCTACCTTTAAAAGTAAATTTCAACAAGGGTAAAAAACCTGATTTGTTCTGTCCTCACAGGTACATTTTAATCTCAATGAATAGTGAAATTGCATCTCCTGAATGACAAGAACATCATTATGAGCTTCCTCTGTTAGTAAGTCCAGATTCACAGTCCCCCACAGCACCCAAAGGCAGCGATGATTAAATGAAATCCTCTGAAAGCTATTATATGGCCCAAGTGGCTACAACAGATCATTAAACTCAATACATTCCCATATTTCCCTTGTTAATATAGAAGAAAATGTTATATTTGTATTTAAAGCAGATAAAATGAAAGCTATGCTTTAAGAAGTAACAAATCCACTCCATGTCCTGCAGAGACATCTAGATATCAAACAGATTTCATTGATCCTGGTATCTTTTCTAATGATGTATTGATTTATTTATACAGAACTAATGGCAACTGATTTTCTAGCAGCATTTAATATGCTAAGTTAGTACGGATTACAGTGCTGCCCCATAGTTAAATGTAAAAGAAGGAAAAAATAGCTACAATATTTTTAAATGTTTTGTACTAATACAGGCAGTCCCCGTCACATGCAAGATAGGTTCTTTAGGTTTGTACTCTAGTTGAATTTGTAGATAGGTAACTTTTATTTTTGATAGATTTAGCTCAAGACAAAAAGTAATACACTCCCTGTTCTGCCACAGCACAGCGCCGGCAGCGTAATAACATCACTGCATAGGCGCTGAGCGCCTTACTGCAGGACATAGGAAAGTTGAATATTGTCTTTTTTTTCTTAAAGCCTATACTACAATAAGAGTAGGCGGCATAATAAAAGGGGGCATAAGGAGACGGGGCACTATAAATGGGGGCATAGTGGAGAGAACATTATAAATAAGGGCCATAAGTACAAGGGGCACAATAAATGGTGCATAATAAAAATGGGCTTAAGTAGAGGGGCATTATAATTGGAAGCATAAGGAGAGGGGTCATTATAAATTGGGGTGTAGTGAAGGTAGCATTATAAAAAGGGGCATAATGAGAGGGGACGTTAAGAATGGAGCCTAATGAGAGATTGGGGGCCCATTATAAGGGGACATTATGAATAGGGCATAATAAATGGGGGCATTATGAATGGGGCATAAGGAGAGGGGGCATTAGGTATTGAGTATAACTGAGTTCCAATTTCAATCCTATACAATAGGACTGCGGCAACTCTTCCACTTTTAGATAGGAATTCTCCACACCTCTCTATAATGTACACAGAACTGCTAAATTCTTTCTTAAATTACATAAAACTGCTGTACAGATGCTTGAGAGAATTGAGTCAAGAGCTTACCCATCGTTCTTTACATAGCATTACTGCATAGCCTTAGACAAGGTATAAGCCCTGTAGTGAAATTGCAGTTCAAGATACATTTAGTGATACCACATCATTGAAATACTGCACATAGTAATATCACAGTAGATTTCCCATAACAGAGGCATTACACTATACCATGGGGGTCCATACCAGAACATGAAATGGGGAAGTATTTCACTTCGTAACATCACAAATTCACTTCCTGATATCTGGGATTTTGCACCATACTAGACATTATTAATTTAAATGTTTTATGTTTGTATTACATAAAATATTAGAAAAAAAGACAAAATCAAATGCAGAAGCAAGTCTACAAAATAACTACAGGAAAAGAATTATAACAGAAAAAATGCTGATGCATTTTAAATCTCTCCTTTCCCATGAATACTAAAGAAGTACAGTAAATTAAAATTATTTTATATTATACCCAAGAAACACAATGCTGAGGAAATTTATGCTGCCAAGCTAATAGATCTGTAAATAAATAGAAGTATTCATGATTATATGTTTCATGTGAAATGTTATTATGCTACTACCATAACAAAAATGTCAAATTTCTTTTTTAATTGGCCCTTATTTAAAATCTATGATGAAATAAAATAGTATAAAATTCAATAATAAAAACATTGCAAAGATACACTTACCATAATATGCATAATGTTCCTGGTTTCTGACAAGACTGGATATCATTACATTAATGCAGTGAGGGATTGACACAAAACTCGGCAGCTTTCTTTTGAAGGACACATTCTGATTTATGGGCAGCCATGGACCAGTCAAATAATATTTTTATTGCCTCATTGCTTTACCTATCCATCTTCATGAACCTTCTAGACAGCAGGACTTACACTAATCTGCCTATCACATTAGCTAAGCTCTGGTTCCAGCTATTCAAGAATGAATACTATAAAATATGCAAAAATAAACGTGCAGTAAGACCGAGGACACAACTTGTGGAATAGCTTTATTTATAGTAAAAAAACGATGGCATTCCATCACTCATAGAGAGAAATTCATCAAGTGCTACAAGTCACACATGATATACAGAAATTGAGCTATAACCTGCAAAAGGACCTGGAGCAGAATGTAGTTGCGACCAGTGTGGCACCCTCTATGCCCTTCCAACTTGCGGAAGTGGAAAAAGGGGAAAAAGTTGCTATTCCTGCCCGTTTTATCAAGACGTGCATGCCAGTACAACCCATGATAGATACCCCCAGTTGTTAAGAATTTGTGATGTACGGATACTAATCTGAAGCAAATCATCCGTGAAAATGGATATTTTTTTTTATGTTTAGCTTTATGGCATTGTCATACTGCAGCGACTGTCTCAACAGTGGAGAGTAAGTCTGGGGAAAAAAACTCTCAAACTCTAGACTATTTGTTTTGTTATTTAGTTTAATACAATAGAAAGCTGTATGACTTTACAGTATTACCAAAATCTCCACCTGATAAATATTAACACCTGATTTATTAAATCTCCCATAATCCCCTTTTTCCTGGAATACAGAGAATCTATGAATCATCTATAGCAATAATTAGAAGAGTCATCTGATAATTTGTTTTGTCAGCCTAAAGGGATTATGAAAAATGACAGAGTCGAGGAAGGGTAAGATGTTAATATACATCTGCTAGATCATTACAGTGTAGATGTGTAAAAAATAGAAAAAAAAATGAATAACAAATTGATTCTGGAATAGTTTTTTGTTATATCTGGTCTTCATGTCTTTGAAAATTATAAAGATTAAAATGAAATGATAAAGGGGACTTTTCGGTGCTTCTGGGGTTATACCTTTTACTGAAGAAAGATGAAAGGTCGGAAACCTTTTACATTTGGAAAATGAAAAATATGCTCTTATCGCTCCAGCTGACGTTTTCTAATGTCCAAATATACTCATGTGTGAAATGTTAATAACAACATAGTAAATATTGAAAAACATCTACTCAAGGGAATAGCCAGATCAAGAGAGTCTTTATGTAGAGAAAACCTGCATTTTACTAGTTATAGTTGGGTAGCTGATAAATTCCAACATAGGTATTGCTTATGATTCCAGATACTTTAACTAATTTATAAATATATTACTCAAATATCAGAAAAAATTTAATATACTAACAATAATGACAATGAGCACTTGATTATTGGGCAACACAAAGGCCTAATGTGTTTGTACGACTTTCTGGAATGTTTTTGCCAGTTTAAAAAAAAAACATTTATGTACATTAGACAAAGCAGAACAACCAAAAGAAACATGTTGGAAAAGGGGTTTTAGAGGAAACCTTTTAGGTTGATTTGGGACACTAAGCCACCCACAGGTCCTCATGGACCGATGGTATAGTGTCCCAAATCACCTTCTATGAGAGATATCTGTGTCCACATTAAGATAAAAGCAATGCTTTATACTCACCAACTACAGGTCCAGAGCTCTCAAGAGGGCGCCTGCAAGAGGCAGCAAGTAAAGTTGGCTTAGTACACCCAAACTTCACTGTGCAAAGCACACTTCATGCCCAATAAAGGGTATTGTCTAGGCTACATGGATGCATCGCAAGAGGAGACACCATTGCAAGAGGAGACACCATGTGAGTCTGCTGTGCCTCATCAAACTCATATCTAGGTAATTATAGACCTTTATTTTTTAATGAGCCCATTGGACAGCTCTTATAGAGGAAGTTTTGGGACCATAGTTGGTAGTTGGTTAAGTGTCCCAAACCAAGCTGACTGATAATCTTCACATTCATAAAAGAATATGTCAGAGACTAATCCTTTCAACCATTTTCATAAATAAAAAATATTCGTGGGACAAATTAATCAATCTGATAAAAATTTGAGCCAAAGAATTTTCTCCAATCCCACATGGATCAAGGGCCTAAAAATAGCTTTTAGACACATTTACCATGCACTTACTTTTAGACACCTATGTTACGTAGGTCCCAGCTTTCTGCAGTTCATTCACTAGGTCTCCCTGTGTGATTCTGGGATTTTTACTCACCGTTCCTGTGATCATTTTGACCCCATGAGGTGAGAACTTGCATGGAGATCCTGATGAAGAGAGATTATCAATGGTATTTTATGTCTTCCATTTTGACTATTGCAGATTCAGTCTTCCCAGCCTGGCTCAAGTCTACAATTTTGATTCTGGTGACCTTAGACAGCTCTTTGGTCTTCAACACAGAGGAGTTTGGAGTGTAACTAAGGCTGCGGACTTCAGAAATCTTGCTTGTGTGTAGGTGACCAAATACTTACTTTCCACCATAATTTGCTTATTAATTCTTTCAAAACCAAACAATGTGATTTTCTGGATTTGTTTTCACATTTTGTCTCTCATAGTTGTCTCTCATTGTGGTCATAAAGGGATGGACATGGTCAGCAACAATACTCAGGTAGGCTGTGACATTGCAACGATGCTCAATTTGTACCAAGGGGCCCAAAGAGTGCCAAGAAAATATTCCCCACACCATGACACCACCACCACCAGCCTGAACCGTTGATACAAGGCAGGATGGATCCATGCTTTCATGTTGTTGACACAAAATTCTGACCCTACCATCCGAATGTTGCAGCAGAAATCGAGACTCATCAGACCAGGCAATGTTTTTCCAATCTTCTACTGTCCAATTTCGATGAGCTTGTGCAAATTGTAGCCTCAGTTTCCTGTTCTTAGCTGAAAGGAGTGGCACCCGGTGTGGTCTTCTGCTGCTGTAGCCCATCTGCCTCAAAGTTCGACGTACTGTGCGTTCAGAGATGCTCTTCTGCCTACCTTGGTTGTAACAGGTGGCAATTTGAGTCACTATTGCCTTTCTATCAGCTCGAACCAGTCTGCCCATTCTCCTCTGACCTCTGGCATCAACAAGGAATTTCCGCCCACAGAACTGCCGCTCACTGGATATTTTTTCTTTTTCGGACCATTCTCTGTAAACCCTAGAGATGGTTGTGCGTGAAAATCCCAGCAGATCAGCAGTTTCTGCCATGTTCAAAGGCACTCAAATCACCTTTCTTCCCCATACTGATGCTCGGTTTGAACTGCAGGAGATTGTCTTGACCATGTCTACATGCCTAAATGCACTGAGTTGCCGCCATGTGATTGGCTGATTAGAAATTAAGTGTTAACGAGCAGTTGGACAGGTGTATCTAATAAAGTGGCCGGTGAGTGTAGCTCTGTCCACATCTTCTCACTCCTCCTACAGTCCCAGGCAGCCAATGAGGTTTTGCTTTAAAATAGTACAAAGTGCACAAAGGCCATGGGTCTTTGTCTCATGAACTCTATGTTGAGGACCTGAGTATCCCCAGAGAGGGCTCTGAGTGCCACCTATGGCACCGGTGCCAAAGGTTTGCCACCACTGAACTATAATGTCCATTACAGGCCTCTCTCATCTTTTCAGTGGGAGAATGTGCACAAATGGTGACTGACTGAATCCTTTTTTTCCCACTTTGGATTTAGCGATGACTGCATTCAGCTTCCGGTCGGACCCGACAACCTTCCGGCCCCAATACACAAAGCTGTGTATAGGGATGGATAGGCGTACCCGGCCATAGCAGCGCTGCTCAGGCGGCCATGTTTGTTTACATGGCGCCCGGACCGGAGAGACAGCAGCGCTGGATAGCGGAGGGCACCGGAAGATAAGTAGTTCTTTATTGTTTTAAGCAGCCCGCTCCCGGCCACCTATAGTTTTTTTTTTCAAAACTCAGACAACCCCTTTAACCTACTTCTTTAGGGGCATTGTAACAGGCAGCAAGTTTTAAAGCCTAACTGTACAACCTAACAAGTTGGGGTTCTCCAAAATGTGATATTTAAATAACCCTGTCTATATTCACTGTTTTACTTTTTCCTGTGTTTGGGTAGCCAGGCTACTACTTTTCAGTGTAGTCCCGATATAGGTGACATTTGATCCAGGAAGGTTATCTTCTTCCTTTGCAAAGCAAAAGTTAGGAAGAGAGTGTTCTACCTACAAGTTCTACCTTTATCACAAAGCAAGCAGTAGGGCAGGAGAAAGTCAAGGTCAGAAACACTGGGTATCAGGGTATCTTTACAGGAAACCTATAAGTAGAAACCTTAATGCTGAGGAACCTACCTTTTGGAGATTTCAAATCTGTGTAGTATGCACAAATGTGACAAGGACCCAGGGCCGGTTCTAGACAAAGTGGGGCCCTGGGCAAAACTAAAAGTGGGGCCCCAAAATAAAACTATTTTATGACCAGTCACAGTCAGCAAGAGGCTCCCTTTAGTATGGTAAAACAAACTGTAATATGGGAGAATTTTATAGGAGATAGATAAATGATAGGGAGATATATGGGCAGCATAGTGGCTCCGTGTAGCACTACAGTCTTGCAGCGCTGGTCAACATCTGCAAAGATTTTGTATGTTCACTCTGTGTCTGCGGGGGTTTCCTCCGGGTCCTCCAGTTTCCTCCCACACTCCAAAAAATTACTGGTAGGTTGATTAGACTGTGAGGCCCATTGGGGAGAGGGACCGATATTTTCTGAAAGCAGACACTTGCCCCATTTTCAAAATTGCATCAAAGAATTTATAGACATAGGCACCTTCATGCAATTTTGATTCTAATTGAAACATTTTATTAAAATACTTAAAATTTCACTTTAATGGCAAAAAATTTGATCCAAACAGAAAATGTTTACCTTCACATCTCCTAAATGTAATACATGGACATTTGTAGAGTTCACAAATGTGCCCTATTGATATGTTCACATAAATAAATCCACATAATATCACTAAAACTGTAATAACTAGATATCTGCTTTTCAGCTAGACATTTTTAGACAGTCACAACCTGCAAAATATATCAAAAAAACAGAATAAAACAGTAAATGTGCCATAAAACCTATATAATTTTGAAAGCAGACAACCAGGCGATGCATTTGGCAATTAACATTCAAAATTTCCTCTAAAATATGTACAAATCCAGAATACAGTAAGATGTGAGGAGAGCATACATACCCCACACCAATATATTCACCAAAATATGCAGCAAAGGGAACTGCAGAAAATTCACACAGATGTATCATTGTCTGTTCCTTAGACAATGGTAACCCAAATAAATAACTATATATCCATAAACCTCTCTAATGAGATAATAAAAGTCACTATTAGATGTGCGCCATTGTATTAGCTGCACAATAACAGAACCCTCCGCGCTTCATAAGAATGAGAGTGAGAAAGTCATAACATAGGTGTAAATAATGGAGGATGGTGGGAAATAAAAACTTTATTCCAGGACATGTGTGTGTTTTTGGTGTTACATATAACTTTATGGACATGTTCTGGTCACAGTGTAGTCACATTAGGCGAAGAGGATTGAATGTTCATCGTATCAGTCAATTTTCCCAACAAAAAATAACTATCACAAAATAAAAGGGAATAAGAGAGAAAGGGCCACATTTATCACTTTTGTGCGTCTAAGTGTAGTAGTTGCGCCTAAATTCTGGCGCACTGTTTTCCAGAATTATCACAAGCTACAACCATCTGTGATAAGTTAATTTCCTGCCTCTTATTAATCACTTTACTTTAACACAGTTTAGGCGCAATTTTGGCGCAGTTTAGGTGCAATGTTATATTCAGGCACTTACATGTGATCCTGCTACAAATTCCTCTCTGCTTCTCCCACATTCCAGCATGAAGATAACACTCACAGCAGCACCCAGGTGTGTGACACCCAGCACCCAGTGACCTCCTCAGCAGGGGCTTCTCCTGGAGGGGATCCCCCAGTGCTGGTCTCCTGCTGCACCCCTGTAATTCTGCACTGTATCCCCCTCAGATACACTGGTGATACTGTGCAGAATTACATGGGGGACACTTGTCAGTACTATCTGCAACATTCTGCAAATTTCTCATCTCTTGCTCTGAGTTCAGGATTCTGCAGAATGTTTTGTAAATAGAAGGTGATGAACTGTAAATAGAGTCTGCAGCTCCTGTCTGCAGAGTATCTCATGTCTGTATGATCTGTTCTAGTGTCTGCAGTGTCTGGATGAGCTTTGCTGCTAGAAATGAGCTGTTCTGCAAAGGGGCTCAGTGCTTTCTTCTCAGTTAACGCCACCTTCGGGCTGGAGTGTTTTTGCGCCCGTTTTTGCGCCTAAATGAAAAGTCGCAAGTGATGAATATCATTAGGCGCAGCAAAACATCTGGATTGCTAGGATAAATGATGGAAAGCTGGTTATTTTTGCTGCGCGGCTAGTTTGGCGTTTAGTCGCAAAAATGAATGAATGATAAGGCGCAAAAACAACAGAAAAAAACGATTGATACATGTGGCCCAAAGTGTGTTCTTAGATAGTTCTGCATAGAGAAGGGTTAAAACCATGAATATTAGTTGATATTATCCCTTCTCAAAATGTAGTAACATATAAAGTGAATATTTCCATTATCTGTGAGGTGCAGCAGCTCCTGTGTGCAGCAAATGCTCCCTGCAGCCTGATGGCTAAGAATCTGGATTGGGGGGGGGGTTAATTTCAGGGGGCTGTATCTCTGGCTCTGTGACACATAGAACCTTACTTCTTTTTTCCTAGGAAAGAAGAGAGTCTCCTCTTTTATATGAATTTGTGTTTCTAAAATGTAGGAAAACAGAGATAATAACTGTTAAACTGCCGTTGGGAGTGATTTTTCTATATAAAAATGGCACCTGATATTCTCACTTTAAACCTGAATATCTCTGGATCCATGGCACCTAGAAACAAAATTCAAGATTCATTTGAAAGAAGAGATTCTCCCCTTTCTCCCAGGGGCCCTGGGCAATTGCCACCTTTGCCTACCCATAGCGCCGGCCCTGCAAGGACCTGTGAAACAGGAAGGAGACAAATTTGCCCATAATAGGTGTAAATGCAGTAAAAAGATATGGTATATCAGGTAAATATGTATAAGAGATTTGTATATGTATTGCCTATGATCTGTATATATTAATATTTCAGGTGTATGTGTACAGTATAAGAGGTTGGGTATATGTGTATGGAATGGAATGCAGGTGATCTGTGTGTGTTTCAGTGAATAGACATAGTAATGTTGTGAGTAAATAAAATGATGTAGCAGAGCTGTGGTGGACATTTATCAAATGTCAACAGCCATGCGCTAGCATATGATGACGTCCCCTCTCCTCCGGATACATCAAGAGTCTGTGACCTCCGGATGTATCTTGTGGGAGGCTGCACGGGTGGAGAATCCTACGCAAGGTCTTGCTTGGTGTAGGATTAAGCTATAGCCTGCAAACTTAAATGGCTCAATATTCACAGGCTATAGCCAGTAGGCGAACACATCTTGTAAAATATCTTTTCCCTTTTTTTAATAATCTAATAATTCTAATAATTATGGTGGCATTATATTTGTCTTAATTAAGACATAAACAGTCCATAAGACATATACAGTCCATTTAGGAAGCATTTGGAAATCAAGTTAACATGCTGTTATGCAAATGAAATAGACAACAGTGGTCCTGTAGATTGAAACCAAAAGCCAATTCTTAGTATCTATGGTTTCTGGATGATACATTTTGGTAAATTTTTAATTTTGGTGGTGCTTTCATACTTGTAGTAGGATGAGACCGACTCTATAACTCACAGAAATAGCTCAGGTAGTGCAGTTTTATTCAGGATGGTACATTAATATGAGCTGTGGAGAGAAGGTTTGCTGTGTTTGTCAGCACAGTGTCCAGAGGGAGGGGTCCGTAGGAGGGGAACAACACAGCAGCAGGATCACTACCGCCACCTTTTTGCAAGGAGGAACAGAAGGAGCACTGCCAGAGTACTGCAGAATGACTTCTAGTGGGCAACAAATGTGCATTTGTCTGCACAAACGGTTGGAAACTGACTCCATGAGGAGGGCCCAAAGTCCACCAGAAGGGGTGATGCTCACAGCCCAACACAGTGCATGACGCTTGGTATTTACCAGAGAACACCAGGATTGGCAAATTCGCCCCTGGCAACTGTGCTCTTCGAAGATGAAAGCAGGCTCACAGGCAGCACATGTGACAGACATGAGTCTGTAGATGCCATGGAGAGTGATCTGCAGCCTGCAACATTCTTCAGCATGACCGGTTAGCCAGTCAGTCAGTAATTTTGTGGGGTGGCATTTCTGTGGAGGGCTTCACAGACCTCTTGTAAGACCATATGCTGGTGCTGTTGGCCCTGGGGTCCTCCTAATGCAGGACAATGCAAAACCTCATGTGGCTGGAGTGTGTCAGCAGTTCCTGCAAGGTGAAGGCATTGAAGCTATGGAAAGGCCCACCGGTTCCCCAGACTGGAATCGGATTGAGCACATCTGGGACATCATGTCTCACTCCATCCATCACCATCAAGTTGCACCACAGACTGTTCAGGAGTATGCAGATACTTTACTCCAGGTCTGGGAGGAGATCCTTCAGGAGACCATCCACAACCTCATCAGGAGCATGCTGAGGCATTGTAGTAAGATCATACAGGCATGTGAAGGTCACACACAATACTGAGCCTCATTATGTTTTGTTTTTTTGGACGTTAGATCAAAGTTGGGTTAACCTGTAGTGTGTTTTTCCACTTTAGTTCTGTTTGTGCCTCCAAATCCAGGCCTCCAATGGTTAATAAATTTGATTTGATTTCCATTGATGATTTTTTATTTTGTTGTAAGCACATTCAGCTTTGTAAAGAACAAAACAGGCTTCTATAGTTTTTTGACAATTGCTGTGGGGAGATTGTGGTGGTAGGAGGCAAAGCTCCAGGATTCCTGTCTAGCAATGTGCCTAAAATCACCACAGCTTCCCCCAAGCCACTGCTAATAAGTTATGGAAGCACAGATATCCGCACTAAATAGATCACTGAAGGTGTTTATGGGTTAGTATCTTAGGATCAGTGGCACCTGTAGGTTCTACGTATTTGTGTCCCCATACTGAGCTTGAATTTAGTTTAGGAACACAATTCAAGCACAGTGAGAGGAGCTTCTCTTCACTTTTTTACAGAAACGCGTATGTTTGTGAACAAGGATCCGGTGTTTTCAAGTAAAAAATGCTAAATATATGGTGATTGTTCCAAGCAATTCAGTGTAAACATAGATAGGCCAAACTCCTTCCCACTGTGCTTGAAATGTGTTCCTGAGGGTGCAGTCACATGTTGCATTTACAATACATACAATCCATAACAAGCTACCAGTGCTATACAATTCAAACATTGAGTGCTCATTTCCTATAACATGTTTTTCAATGGAAACACATAGGTGATCCAGCCAAACCCCGACCCAGAGTTTGCATTCTGTTTTCTTAAATAGAATGAAAATGCTGTGTTTGTCCGCACCCAAAATAAAAATTCTGCTAGTAACATGCTTCATGGCAACAAGAGAGGGCGTAAGAACTGTGATAGCCTAGAACAGCATAGATAATAAAAATTGCCCTGCCAGTATTGGCCTCAGGACTTTCATTTAGCAAGCTTAGTCACTGGGTGTATGCAGTATACTGTTACTGAAACTATGCTCATTTTATTGTTCATTGCTCTACAATATAAGAACCCAAGTCAACATCATACACAATTTCACATAAAGGTGTATTGACACTATATTGCTTTGATCCATGGAAAGCAAGGCACAACCATTTAACCTTCTGTTTCTGTTGATACAGGTCATAAATAGCCCGTGGGATACCTATAATGCTTTCACAGTCAAGGTACGGGAAGTGACAGAAAGGAACATTTTAAACCACTACTGCAGATGACATTTAACAGCCACACAACAAGCTAACATTTATTCAGCAAACCAAGGCTTTCTTACTGTATTGTTGCCATGAATTCAGATGCTGTATAAATATTTCTCACACCGTCAATCTGTTGCTGAGAAGTATAAATATATGTTTATATATCTTCATCTAGTCATGTAAGACATGTGTCAGTATACCTGGATGAGGTGCAGAAATGTGTAGTGTGAAAAGAAAATTTGAATTTTGAGGACAGACAGCAGGTAAGCTGAACACATTTACTAGGGTATACACAATTGCTAAATTGTTAATATACAATATTGTTACAAATAATTTTACAATTTCATATTCTAAGCTGTGTTTAGGTGTTCGGGGAGGTCACATTACACACAAGCATATTGTAGATAACCCAATGACTGCTGTTAGAACCAAGTGCTTGTAAGGAGGGAGCAACTAAAGCGAGAAGATTGGAACCTTGGCCTAGTTAAGTTGATTTTAGATCTCA
Source organism: Engystomops pustulosus (assembly GCF_040894005.1). Lineage (NCBI taxonomy): Eukaryota > Metazoa > Chordata > Amphibia > Anura > Leptodactylidae > Engystomops > Engystomops pustulosus. Next base: position 106,975,156 of record NC_092417.1, on the reverse strand, counting down.
GTTATCAACATGTATTACTCTGGCATTAGACAATCATCTATTTTTTCTCCATTGGTCATGATCTGCCATGACCAATACTGGGTCAGATGTCCTCCATGGACATTTCAAAGTTGGCAGATAGTGACAAAATTCTTGGGTTTGAACACCTTTTATCTAATTTGTATGGCCGCCTTAAGACAGTTTCCCTAAACCCACATGACTTGCTCCCGGAAGATGTCCATAAACGTGTCTTTTACCATTCAGCTGAGATAAATTCTGCGTGTTTCACATTTAGAATGAAGGATGGATAATTTTCCCTGGCTGATCTAGAAATGTGAGCAGTCTATTTGTGTTCTATTTAGTGGCATATATTGAAGATGTATTTCTGCCTGATCCTTATTATATTCTGCTTGACTAAAAGTGACTTGCTGTAAGTAAGAATAAAACAGGGATGATTGCCTCCATGCTTTCACATATCTTCAACTCACATAATACTGCAGAAAATTCATATGGGATTAGACACAGACCACCTACTGCTCTACTTGAATTGGTTAAGGATGAATCCATTTTCCTGCTGACATGCCTTATAACTGTGGTTGGATGATCATTCCAACCTCGATTTTACTCTCAAAAATAGAAAGTAAATATTCATCCTCTGGTTTTATCAAATGTGGAACTGGAAAGTAAGAAATATATCTGATTAAAATGTATTATTAACATTATTATTGTTGTTTTACTGAAATATATGAAATATATACATTTTGTAATGTTTTGTATCTAAACCAAATTACCTTAGCAGCAGACTTATCAGCAGAAAGCCTTTGCATATTTTGTAAGATTTCAGGACATGGCTATAGAAAGTTATAGGAAGATATTTTACCTTAATGTTCCTCTGAATTGTTTTTGAAATTGATACAGGTTTTTCATGATTTCCATTTCAGTTCCAATCTGTGTTAAAAACAAGAGATCATTTGATATTTTATCACAGGCAATTTCTTCTAGCTGAATTCTAGGGATGAACATGTCACACATTTAAGATTTGAAAGGATTTGTAGTTATTGGGGGTCATTTATCTTATATCTGTTTGTTTTGGCTAGTTTTTGCTGTCTGCTTCTTTGCTAATTTATCAATCTCATCATTCTTCCTTGTGTTAAATGGGGGATCTTTTACATTTTTTTAGACATTTGTTACAAATGCCCCAAAACTATCGCACAAATGTCTAAAGTCATTTCTTTCCATTTTTTTTTTTTTCGTTTTCCGTAAGTATGGTATAGTATGGAGTTTTTTTGTACATAAACATATTGCAAATTTGAGACAATTTGAAATGATAAATGTCATTTGCAACATTTAGCACATCTGCAATAGAAGATAAATGTGTGTTACTGATGAAAAACAAATGTCCCGTGGACATTTCAAAATGTCCCCAAAAAGGCACAAAAAAATTGCAATATGCCAAAAAATGTCTCAAAAAAAGACTGAAAAAACAGGAAGAAAAATAATGACCATCATTAGGTTAAAAAAATTCGGTAAAGACCGACAAAATGTTAATGAGAAGATAACTTTTGTCTGATGAAAGGGAAAGGTAAGTAATGGTGAAAGAAAGCTAGATACAAATATAATGTGATAATGTATTAACAGATGTGAGATTAGAGAAAAAGCCAGTTTCCAGAAACAACTTGTCCATAGGTTGGATCTGGTTTTCCATGTTGACATTATTTTCATAAACTAAATGTGCTACTCAACACAACCAGTACAGAAGTGTTGTTGTATGTAACATCTGTGACCATTTAGGCTTCAGCACCATCCTCAGAAAGTGTTCATAAAGTGCAGCCCAGGATGTACTGATGAGAGTTTTTTAGATTTCAACTACTGTTAACGGTTAAGTTAGCTAAGATTTACAGATCCTTCAGCCACTCACATTTCTCTCCTGCCTAGGTGTCAGGAAAGTGATCCAATCACCTTCTGGAGTATCTGACATCTCTTCAGATTCACCTGCAATTTTAACTTTGCTTGTTATTTATCTCAATTTCTATATTTTGGATTCCTTGACCCCTTTGTCTGATTCCAGACTATGTTTTCTTTTTGATTCTTTACTGCATTGCCCTCTTGATTCTGATTGGTATTGTACACTACTCATCTATGTTTGTACTGTCCAGTCTTTGTCACTGTGTTTGCACTTTGGTGCAGAAAGAGAACATCGATCAGTTGCCAGCTACTGTTTAGGGTAGGTAAGGGCTCTCTATCCTTGTGTGTCTTTTCAGTCCATCCAAGCTGTTCCCTTACAGAAGTGTTACATTGTAACTGGAACAAAAATGAAACCATTTTTTTTTTTAATTCAGACATCCTCTTTGACATAAAATAATAACCACAAATAAATTTACTAATGGATCTCCTAGATACTATACAAATCATGAACTTCAGGCAGCTATGAGGAAGAACAAGAAAAATTAACGCTGTAATCATACCAGTGGCAGGTAATTATAACCTTAAAGAACAATAAAACATAGACCATTTGTTTCAAAACAAACACTTACTTGTCCACAGGCAACAAAACATTCTCGGTAAAGAGATAATAATACATAATATATAGGTTCAGTCATGTATTTGTGAGGTTGTGCAGTCTCTGTTCTATTTGGGTCACTGCATGATCAATTTATCCACATGGATTTCTCTTGGGTCTATTTTTCCAAAAGACATGACATCCATAGGGCTGAACCTTTTTGTAGCTTACTAAATTTGAGACATTGATTGATGTGTAGTTAAAACAAAAAAAAAACATTTATTATTGTCAATACTTCATCTTAATTAGGATTTTATTATGACAATAATCTTGAAGAAAATGTTATGGCATACTATTAGAGATGAGCGAACATGCTCGTCCGAGCTTGATGCTCGTTCGAGCATTAGCGTACTCGAAACTGCTCGTTGCTCGGACGAATACTTCGCCCGCTCGAGAAAATGGCAGCTCCCGCCGTTTTGCTTTTTGGCGGCCAGAAACAGAGCCAATCACAAGCCAGGAGACTCTGCACTCCACCCAGCATGACGTGGTACCCTTACACGTCGATAGCAGTGGTTGGCTGGCCAGATCAGGTGACCCTGGGATAGACTAGCCGCTGCCCGCGCTGCTCGGATCATTCTGTGTCTGGATGCCGCTAGGGAGAGAGCTGCTGCTGGTCAGGGAAAGCGTTAGGCTGTTCTATTAGAATAGTGTTAGGCAGGAGTGATTCTCCAAGAACCCAACAGCCCTTCTTAGGGCTACAATAACGTTCTACTTTTTTTTTTTTTTATTTGCATCTAGTACCATTTTGTGAGGAATTAGCAGGGGGACTTGCTACCGTTGTGTTTAGCTCTTAGTGGCACACATATCCACCTCAAACACCAAAGTGGGAAAATTTAGTAGGGGTTGGATTTCAATTAGGCACAGTCTGCCATTTTTCCTTTTTTATTTTACGTTTATTTTGTTTAATAACTCAGTGTCATCTCATCTGGCATAGTAGTGTGCTTTCATACTTGGCTAGAAAATAGCCATAGGAGAATCCAAATGGCTTACGCCTACAGTAGCGTTATATATTTGATTTCTGGTTGATCTGCTGGTGGCTGTACTTGCTGCAGTGCATCTACTAGCCAATTGTGAGCAATTTGTAGTGAGACTTGCAACCGCTGTGTTTTGCGCATAGTGACGCACATATCCATTGCAAAGACCGAAGTGGGAAAATTTAGTAGGGGTTGGATTTCAATTAGGCACAGTCTGCCATTTGTCCTTTTTTATTTTACGTTTATTTTGTTTAATAACTCAGCGTCATCTCATCTGGCATAGTAGTGTGCTTTCATACTTGGCTAGAAAATAGCCATAGGAGAATCCAAACGGCTTACGCCTACAGTAGCGTTATATATTTGATTTCTGGTTGATCTGCTGGTGGCTGTACTTGCTGCAGTGCATCTACTAGTCAATTGTGAGCAATTTGTAGTGAGACTTGCGACCGCTGTGTTTTGCGCTTAGTGACGCACATATCCATTGCAAAGACCGAAGTGGGAAAATTTAGTAGGGGTTGGATTTCAATTAGGCACAGTCTGCCATTTGTCCTTTTTTATTTTACGTTTATTTTGTTTAATAACTCAGCGTCATCTCATCTGGCATAGTAGTGTGCTTTCATACTTGGCTAGAAAATAGCCATAGGAGAATCCAAACGGCTTACGCCTACAGTAGCGTTATATATTTGATTTCTGGTTGATCTGCTGGTGGCTGTACTTGCTGCAGTGCATCTACTAGCCAATTGTGAGCAATTTGTAGTGAGACTTGCGACCGCTGTGTTTTGCGCTTAGTGACGCACATATCCATTGCAAAGACCTAATTGGGAAAATTTAGTAGGGGTTGGATTTCAATTAGGCACAGTCTGCCATTTGTCCTTTTTTATTTTACGTTTATTTTGTTTAATAACTCAGCGTCATCTCATCTGGCATAGTAGTGTGCTTTCATACTTGGCTAGAAAATAGCCATAGGAGAATCCAAACGGCTTACGCCTACAGTAGCGTTATATATTTGATTTCTGGTTGATCTGCTGGTGGCTGTACTTGCTGCAGTGCATCTACTAGCCAATTGTGAGCAATTTGTAGTGAGACTTGCGACCACTGTGTTTTGCGCTTAGTGACGCACATATCCATTGCAAAGACCGAAGTGGGAAAATTTAGAAGGGGTTGGATTTCAATTAGGCACAGTCTGCCATTTGTCCTTTTTTATTTTACGTTTATTTTGTTTAATAACTCAGTGTCATCTCATCTGGCATAGTAGTGTGCTTTCATACTTGGCTAGAAAATAGCCATAGCAATAGGATAGCATCGTTTGGTTTTAAAAACTCAAAAACACAAAAAAAAAAAAAAAACACAAAAAAAAGTTAAAAAAAAATTAAAGCTATAACTCTCATTTTAAAAATGTTTAACCCGAGGGCTAGGGGTAGAGGACGAGGGCGGGGACGTGGGCGTCCAACTACTGCAGGGGTCAGAGGCCGTGGTCCTGGCCGGGGTGAGACACCACCTGCTTATGAGGGAGCAGGGGAACGCCGCAGAGCTACACTCCCTAGGTTCATGTCTGAAGTTACTGGGACTCGTGGTAGAGCACTGTTGAGGCCAGAACAGTGCGAACAGGTGATGTCGTGGATTGCTGACAATGCTTCGAGCAATTTGTCCACCAGTCAGTCTTCCACGCAGTCCACCCATGTCACCGAAATCGCCACTCCTCCAGCTCCTGCACCTCAGCCTCCTCCCCCCCAGTCTGCCCCCTCCCAGGAAAATTTGGCATTTGAACCGGCATACTCTGAGGAACTGTTTTCTGGACCCTTCCCACAGTCACAAACCACTTGTCCGGTTGCTGCTGAGCAATTTTCCGATGCCCAGGTTTTCCACCAGTCACAGTCTGTGGGTGATGATGACCTTCTTGACGTAGTGGAAGTGTGTAAAGAGGTGTCCGACGATGAGGAGACACGGTTGTCAGACAGTGGGGAAGTTGTTGTCAGGGCAGGAAGTCCGAGGGGGGAGCAGACTGAGGGATCGGAGGATGATGAGGTGACAGACCCAAGCTGGGTTGAGAGGCCGGGTGAACACAGTGCTTCTGAGACGGAGGAGAGTCCTCGACCAGAACAGGTTGGAAGAGGCAGTGGTGGGGCCAGATGGAGAGGCAGGGCCAGAGCTTGTGCATCAGCGCCAAATGTGTCAACTAGTGAAGCTCCCGTGGCGAGGGCTCTTGCTCAGAAGTCTGGAGGTTCTTTAAGGAAACACCGGATGACCGACGGACTGTGGTGTGCAACATTTGCCAAACCAGGCTCAGCAGGGGTTCCACCACTACTAGCTTAACTACCACCAGTATGCGCAGGCATATGAATGCTAAACACCCCACTCAGTGGCAACAAGCCCGTTCACCTCCGGCCGTGCACACCACTGCTCCTTCCCCTGTGTCAGCTGATAGTCAGCCCCCTGCCCAGGACCCTGCCACAAAAACCCCATCGTCGCCTCCACGATCCTCCACAGCATCCACCAGCGTTCAGCTCTCCATACCCCAGACGCTGGAGCGGAAACGCAAATATAGTGCAACCCACCCGCACGCCCAAGCCCTTAATGTCCACATCTCCAGATTGCTTAGCCTGGAGATGCTGCCCTATAGGCTAGTAGAGACCGAGGCCTTTCGCAACCTCATGGCGGCGGCCGCCCCTCGGTATTCGGTCCCCAGCCGCCACTACTTTTCCCGATGTGCCGTCCCAGCCCTGCACCAGCACGTGTCAGACAACATCACCGTGCCCTGACCAACGCCGTTTCTGACAAGGTCCACCTGACCACGGACACGTGGACGAGTGCTGCCGGGCAGGGCCACTATATATCGCTGACGGCACATTGGGTTAACTTGGTGGAGGCTGGGACCGAGTCTGACCCTGGGGCTGGTCATATACTGCCGACGCCGAGGATTGCGGGGCCTACCTCGGTCCAGGTGTTTCAGGCCTACTATGCCTCCTCCTCCTCCCACCCCTCCTCCACCTCCTCCTCCGAACTACCATCCGTGGGCACGACGCCATCAGTCGGTAGCTCTAGGCACAGCAGCAGTGCCGTTGCTAAGCGACAGCAGGCGGTGCTCAAACTGCTGAGCCTAGGCGATAAAAGGCACACCGCCCAAGAGCTATTACAGGGCATCACGGCGCAGACTGATCTGTGGCTGGCACCGCTGAACCTGAAGCCAGGCATGGTTGTGTGTGACAACGGCCGTAACCTGGTGGCGGCTCTGCAACTCGGCAGACTGACACTTGTGCCATGCCTGGCCCATGTGTTAAATCTGATAGTTCAGCGTTTCCTCAAGACATACCCCAATCTGTCAGATTTGCTCACGAAGGTGCGCCGCATCTGTGCGCATTTCAGGAAGTCCAGCACAGATGCTGCCACTCTCAGGGCAGCGCAGCGCCGCCTCCAACTGCCCGCTCACCGACTGTTGTGTGACGTGCCCACGAGGTGGAATTCAACACTGACCATGTTATCCAGAGTTTACCAGCAGCGCCGAGCCATTGTAGACTGCCAGATGTCAACTTCCACCAGAACTGGTAGTCAGGTCAGTCAGCTTCCTCAAGTCTACAATGAGGAGTGGACGTGGATGTCTGATATCTGTCAGGTGCTGAGTAACTTTGAGGAGTCAACACAGATGGTCAGTGGCGATGCCGCCATCATCAGCCTCACCATCCCGCTGCTTGGCCTGTTGAAAAACTCTCTGATCAGCATGAAGTCGGAAGCTTTGCGCTCGTCACAAGAGACGGGGGAAGAAGATTCCCTTGTTGATAGCCAAAGCACCCTTAGGTCTGTTTCTCAGCGCATATCGGAGGAGGTGGAGGTGGAGGAGGATGAGGAGGAAGAGGAGGAGAATGTTGGCGAGACACAAGAGGGGACCATTGTTGAGTCCTTCACTGTTCAGCGTGTATGGGCAGAAGAAGAGGAGTTGGAGGAGTTGGAGGAGGAGGAAATGGACAGTCAGGCCAGTGAGGGGAGTGAATTCTTACGCGTTGGTACTCTGGCGCATATGGCAGATTTAATGCTAGGCTGCCTATCCCGTGACCCTCGCGTTCAAAGAATTTATTCCAGCACCGATTACTGGGTGTTCACTCTCCTGGACCCACGGTACAAGCAAAATCTTTCCACTCTCATCCCTGCAGAGGAAAGGAGTGTGAGAATGCATGAATACCAGCAGGCCCTGGTTCACAAGCTGAAACAGTATTTCCCTTCTGACAGCGCTAGCTGCAGAGTGCGTAGTTCTGCGGGACAAGTAGCGAGGGAGAGTAGGCGAGCAGGCAGCTTGTCCAGCACTGGCAAGGGTACGCTTTACAAGGCTTTTGCCAGCTTTATGTCACCCCAGCAAGACACTGTCACCTGTCCCCAGTCTCGGCAGAGTAGGGCTGATCTTTACAGAAAGATGGTGAGGGAGTACGTAGCTGACCATACCATCGTCCTAAATGATCACACAGCTCCCTACAACTACTGGGTTTCAAAGCTGGACATGTGGCACGAACTGGCGCTGTACGCCTTGGAGGTTCTTGCCTGCCCTGCCGCTAGCGTCTTGTCCGAGCGGGTTTTCAGTGCAGCTGGTGGCATCATCACCGATAAGCGTACACGCCTGTCGACTGACAGCGCTGACAGGCTGACGCTTATTAAGATGAATAAAGCCTGGATTTCTCATAATTTCCAATCTCCACCAGGTGAAGGAAGCTCAACCTGAATAATTGATCCACTCCTCCTCCTCCTCATTTTCCTCCTTCTCCTCCTCTTTGTACAGTAAAGCAGAGGAAACTGGCTATTTTTTGACAGGGCCCACTGGCTCTAGCTATAGTACTTTATGCATTTAATTTTTCTGGAGGGCCACCGACCCGGTCCTCTGTTTTAAACAATTTTTGGGAGTGCCACATACAGGCACTCAATCTATTCAATTTTTCTGGAGGGCCACCTACCTGCTCCTCTGGTTTGAAAACTTTTTGGGACTGCCACATACAGGCACTCAATCGATTAAATTTTTCTGGAGGGCCACCTACCTGCTCCTCTGGTTTGAAAACTTTTTGGGACTGCCACATACAGGCACTCAATCTATTCTATTTTTCTGGAGGGCCACCTACCTGCTCCTCTGGTTTGAAAACTTTTTGGGACTGCCACATACAGGCACTCAATCTATTCTATTTTTCTGGAGGGCCACCTACCTGCTCCTCTGGTTTGAAAACTTTTTGGGACTGCCACATACAGGCACCCAATCTATTCTATTTTTCTGGAGGGCCACCTACCTGCTCCTCTGGTTTGAAAATTATTTGGGACTGCCACATACAGGCACTATCCAAATTAAATTGTCTCCATAGCAGCCTCCACACGTTGTCTCCATTGCTACCTCCAAAAGTCGTCCATATAGCTGCCTCCATACATCGTCCCTTTATCAAACGAGGTGTGTCAGGCAAAAATTTGGGTTGTTTTCATGGATTCCACATCAAAGTTGTTAACTTTGTCGCCACCCAGCTGTGTTATCCACAAAATATACTAATAAACTTTTATCATTTACCAATATTATTTCAGCGCTTCTTGCGCATCTGTTTACATTCCTCTCACCCGCCATATCCCAAACTTATAAGAACGCTACTACACTTGATCTTATACAAAAGGTTCTTAGAAGTGCTGTTTGGGGAGTAGCCTAGAGACAGGGGCTTGGATTGGCGAAAGCTCGCCTGGCTGCGGAGCGCCAGCTCCATCCCAAGATCCAACTAACATAGTTTTAACTGCAGCACCTTTAATCTACTACTAGTTCACTGCCTCCATAATAATAATAATAATCTTTATTTATATAGCGCCATCATATTCCGTAGCGCTTTACAAATCATAGGAAACAAATACAAATGTAATGTAACAGAGCACAACATTTGTATGGAACAACAGGAGTGAGGTCCCTGCTCGCCAGAGCTTACGGTTTATGAAGATGATGGGGTAACACGAGGTAAAAGAATATTTAATGGTCAAGCCATTCTTCTTAGGGAATAGAACAAAATATAATAAATGGAATTGCTGTCGCTTGAACCACTCAGCCGTCATCTTATATACCAGGTCCAGGGTGAATGGGACTGTAGAGAAGTCTGGTGCCTGTTGGTTGCTGGATAACAGATGGGAGGACGACACAGGACGGGTTAGTAGAAGAGTTAAAACTTCATGCAGTTAATGAGTGTTATAGGCTTGCCTAAAGAAATGGGTTTTAAGAGCACGTTTGAAACTTTGGAGGTTAGGTATTAGTCTGATAGTCCAGGGCAGAGCATTCCATAGAATTGGTGCAGCTCTAGAGAAGTCTTGGAGACGCGAGTGGGAGGTCCGCACTAGGGTAGAGGTTAATCTAAGATCACTGGCGGATCTAAGAGCACGGGTTGGGCGATAGACTGAGATAAGAGAGGAGAGGTAGGGGGGTGCAGCATTATACAGAGCTTTATGGATGAGGGTTATTATTTTAAACTATTCGAAAGGAGACTGGCAGCCAGTGCAGCTACTGGCATGAACTGTAAGCATACATGGTCCCCTTATCAAACGAGCTGTGTCAGGCAGAATTTTGGGTTGTTTTCATGGCTTCCACAACAAACTTGTTAACTTTGTCGCCACCCTGCTGTGTAATCCACAAAAAATACTGGCAAACTTTTATCATTTACCGATATTATTTCAGCGCTTCTTGCGCATCTGTTTACATTCCCCTCACCCGCCATATCCTAAACTTATAAGAACGCTACTACACTTGATCTTATACAAAAGGTTCTTAGAAGTGCTGTTTGGGGAGTAGCCTAGAGACAGGGGCTTGGATTGGCGAAAGCTCGCCTGGCAGCGGAGCGCCAGCTCCATGCCAAGATCCAACTAACATAGTTTTAACTGCAGCACCTTTAATCTACTACTAGTTCACTGCCTCCATACATGGTCCCCTTATCAAACGAGCTGTGTCAGGCAGAATTTTGGGTTGTTTTCATGGCTTCCATGTTAACTTTGTCGCCACCCTGCTGTGTAATCCACAAAATATACTGGCAAACTTTTATCATGTACCGATATTATTTGAGGGCTTCTTGCTCACCTCCTTTGGTTCCTCTCTGCCACCCATTGGTTTGAAGCCTGAGTCCATTTAGGGTATGTCGCCATGACACTCTCCAGCCTGCCGCTGCTGCCTCTGCATGCCGTCCCCTATAGTGTCAGGGTCAATTATTGGATGTTTTAGATGCTATCTAGCTTCATTCTGTCACTCTGTCATGGCCATGCTGTTGCCCATAATTTTGGCATAATGGTGCGATTATGCAGCCTCAGAGGCATCCATGCATGCTGCCCCTGCTGTTTCCTGTCCATTTCCGTGGTGTTTCCATCCTTTTCTGAGGTTCCCAGGTGTTTGGCCAAGCTTCCCTGTGCAGAGCCTTGGTCCCCTTGAAAAATGCTCGAGTCTCCCATTGACTTCAATGGGGTTCGTTATTCGAGACGAGCACTCGAGCATCGGGAAAAGTTCGTCTCGAATAACGAGTACCCGAGCATTTTAGTGCTCGCTCATCTCTACATACTATTAAAGAGAACCTGTCACCTTTTCTGACTTGGCTATTTTATTAAATGATTTATTTCCATGAAATAGCCATACTTAAGCAACTTTTATTTAAACTCTAGGTTGATTGGTCTTCCCTTGTTTTTTTATAGAATATAAATATTTATTTCAATTCTTGCAAAACATAATAAAAAATGGATGCCATTTTTAAATGTATCTCCTAGAAAACCGCAATAAAAAATACAATATCTAAATAATCCAACAAAACTCCCCCACCCTATCACTTCCCGAAACGTAGAGAGGGAGCAGAAAAAGAGAAGGGAAAAAAACTACAGAAAAAAACCCTCAAAACCATTGCTCTTATGTTCTTTTTATATAAATCGTTTTATAACAATATATAACATCACATATATGTACAGGCTGTTGTCTCGGTATACAGTGTTCCCGAGATAAAAGGTTAAACCAAGTTTAGTATTGCGAGAAAGTACAGCCTGATAAGTCTAGTTAAGGAGCAACAAATTGTGATAACATACAAACAAAAACTTAAACTAAGTACACATAGTTTTCTCTGTCATAATCTAATCTTACAATTATAAAGATCGCTCTTGCTCACTTGCTCATCCGAATAGTCTCGCACATAACTGGATATTTGTAAATTGTTAACCAAGTCATGTTAGTACATTCTCTAGGTAGCCATAATTTATCAAATTTATCATGGGTTCTCAATTCCCAACTAGCTAGCTCTTCTAATCGGTGTATACTAAACGGTCTAGCCACTCTCCAATGGTAGGTGGTTCTTTTTGTAACCATTTAGGAGGTATGGTAAATTTTGCAGCCTGAACTAGGTGGGTTGTCAGATCCCTGCTACTGGGTTTCCAGGTATTGTTAGGTAGCCATAGCAGTACCGATACTGGGCTTAGTTTAATAGCTTTCTCTGTTATATTGGTGATGAGTTGCTCCACTGCCTGCCAGAAGCGGTGCAGTTTGGGACATCTCTAATAAATTTGACCCACCGTGCCTCCTGGGTTGCCACATCTCCAACAATTATCTGCTTTTAGTAGCCTTTTTTTTTACTAATACTGAAGGTGTGTTGTACCAGCGTGTCATCAGCTTAAATGAGTTCTCCTGTATTTTGACACAGCGAGAAAAGCCATGTGACCTGGAATTAATCATTTTGATTTGTGTAAGATTGAAATTTGTATTTAAATCTTTCTCCCATTCTCTTATATAGGCCGGAGTGGCAGCATGCCCTTGGCTTAGTATGTAATCATAGAAAATAGATAAGAGACCCCTAGGTAATGTGTCCTGTAGTAGCCATTTCTCTAGCCACGTGGGGTCATGTAGAAGTGGATGCTTCTTGAGTAGATCAGCTTAGTTGTGCTTAAGCTCCTCCTTTTGCAAAAAAATTAGTGTGTCTATGTGCTCTGGCCCTTCTCCACTGATGTCCTGTATTTTTTGTTTGTGGAAGTTTGGGATATCTTCTAGAACGTGCCATATGTCTGATGCATCGGCCCCTTTTCCTGGTCTGAGTAGCATAGGGAGGAGGTTAGTGGGCATAAGAGGGGAAAGGCATCCTATAAGTCGAATGTGCTGTGATAGTATTTTAATTGTTTGGATGGTTCCTCTGGTGATTGGGTTTTCTCAGGCAGATGATGTGTCTATGTTCCATAATCCATCTGACCTAGACTCAGTAATTCTCTTTCTAGGTCTAAATATGGAGCTCTCAGGTGTTTGTTATGTAGCAGAACCCAACGCTTCAGGTGAATTGCTCTATAATAGGTGAGGGAGTCAGGCAGTCCACATACACCAAACAGTTTTTTAAGCTTCAATTTATCATATGGTACTCTCGCCTTTTTTCCTTTCCACAAAAAGGAGATAAACAAGGATCTTATTCTTGTGAAAAAAGTTTCCTGGTACTATGATTGGCAGGGTTTGTAATAGATATAACAGTTTGGGCATTATGAAGGTCTTTAGAAGGTTTTCCCTCCCCATCCAGGAGACGTACGGCAGAGCTAGGGAGTTGAGTGAGGTGGTGATTTGGTTTAGTAAAGGTAAGTAATTCTCTTTGAATAGCCAGGCACTTTTCTTGGTTAGATAAATCCCTAAATATTTCAATTTTGTTGGCCGCAAGGTAAATGGGAAGTTCCTCCTCAAACTTTCAACTATTTGTTGTGGGTAAGAATTATTGAGTGCCTCCGATTTAGAGAGATTCACTTTAAAATTAGAGAGTTTGGGGTTTTGGGGTCTGATAAAAGCAATAATAAATCGTCTGCAAATGCAGCATTAAGGTGTGTCTGTTTCCCAATCGTCACCCCTATTATATGTGGGTGTAATCTTATGGCTTGAAGGAGAGTTTCAATCACCATGATAAATAGGGTGGGGGAAAGAGGGCAACCCTGTTGTGTGCCATTGGAGATTTTAAATGGGACAGAAAGGATTCCATTTACTTTGATTGTGACCTTATTGTATAAGGTCATAATGGCGGCTATGAATTGTGGTGGAATGCCAAAGGTGTTCAGTGTGGCCTCTAAGTACTACCTGTCCACTCGGTCGAATGCTTTTTCAGCACCCGTTCCAAGCAGCACAAGAGGTGTCTTTTTAGATTGGGCATAATGTATGGCGTGTATTACTCTGGAAGAGTTATTATTGCCTTCCCTGCCTAGGACAAACCCCGCTTGTTCAGGGTTTATTAAGGTGGGTAGGTGAGGGCCTAATCGCCTTGCTAGGAGCTTGGCCCAAATTTTTTTGTCTACATTCAATAATGAAATCGGTCTGTAACTTCCACAGCGCTCAGGATTCTTACCCGGTTTGGGTACTACCGTGACTACTGTCGCCATTAATGCTTGTGGTGGTAATGCTCCTCCTGTTAGCAGTGAGTTGCCCCAATCTGTTAGGTGTGGAATTAATTCTTTAGAGATTTTTTTGTAGTAGCCTGCTGGCAGTCCATCAGGTCCTGGACTTTTGCCCATGGGTAAAGCTTTTAAGATGCCTGCAACTTCTTCTGGGTTTATAGGGGCTATGAGTTTAGCTTGAGCTTGTTCATCTAGTGGGTAGGGCTAATTTGTGTAAGAAATCTTCCGTACATCTCTGTATATCTGGGGTTGTATTTTTATCCTTATTAGTTATATTATATAGGTCCTGATAAAAGATCCTGAAGGCTTCAGCAATTTTAGCTGTTTTGGTGGATTTGTCCCCTGTGTGTGTAGTTATAGAGGATACGAATGCATTATCCCTTTCCTTTTTGAGTAAAAAGGACATTTGCTTATTCCCTTTATCTCCATGTGCATAATGCTTGAACTTAGCATTTTGAAATTGTTTTGCAGCTTTGATATTTAGGTGGTCTAAGAGTTCGTTTCGTAGGTGCGCTAACTGGTCGATGTAAGCTTGACTTGTGGAATGTATATTAAGTATTTCTAAGGCTGATATGCGGTGTAATAAATCATTAAGTTTAGCCGTTTTTTGTTTCTTAAGGCAGGCCCCTAGTTCTCTCAGCTCCCCTCCAATCACCCCTTTGTGAGTTTCCCATGTGATAGTGTATGATGAGTCTAAGGGTTTGTTTTCTGGAAAGAAGGTGTTAATTCTCTTTGCAAAATGAGCCACAGTATCTGGAGAGTCTAGTAATGTCTCGTTGAGTCGCTAGTTTGTTCTTCCTTTAGGAAAATCAGTTATTTGGATTGTTGCTGAGACTGGGGTGTGGTCTGAAAGGGTTAATGTCCCTATTTCTCCAGATCTTACATTCTCAATATAAGAAGTGGAGCAAAAGATATAGTCCAATCATTGGTAGACCCTCTGAACAGCAGAAGAGTGGGAGTAATCCCTGGCGTTAGGGTGCAAAGTCCTCCAAGAATCTAATACATCAATGTTGTTCAGTGCCTTTTATGCAGAGCTAAGTGTATTTTGAGATTGGGATGACATTCCTGTGGAGCAGTGAAGTGTTGGTTGGAGAGCTAAGTTAATATCCCCACCTATGATTGTGATCCCTTCTGCTAGATCATTTACCTTTTTCAGTGTCTCCCGCAGCCAGGATGATTGCCCTTTATTAGGGCCATAAATAAAGACCAAAGTGGTTATGGTGGTTCCTATTTTCCCTTTTATCAGAACGCATCTTCCCTCTGGGTCTACCAATGTCAAAAGATGAGTGAAGGGGAGCGATTTAGATATCAGAATGCTGGCGCCCCTAGCGACTTTGTCATAAGTGCTATGAAAGCACTGATTGAATTTTTATTATGGGAATTTGAATTGGGTTTCTTGAATAAAACAAATATCTGATTTGGTGTTTTGCGAAAGGGTTAGGATCTGTGCCCTTTTCCTGGGTGTGTTAATACCTCTAACATTAAAGGTTGTTGCTTTGACATTTGTCCAGTGGTGTGGGAGACAGTGAACAAGGCCTATTCGGATGGTCCACGCGCAGCGTGTGTACTATGGTAAAGAACAAAAAATAACAACAAGTTAAGCAATCTATTAATAAATGCAAAACATAGAATAAAATCGAAGATTCACTTGTTATGCTACTGCATTCAACTTTCTGGTGTTGAGTATACTCATCCATTATTTGTAATGGATAGGATTACTTGTCTATGGGTTGAGCCTCACTAAAGTGTGGGGGGGGGGGGTAGGGAGTATAGTGAAGGTGAGTGATGCCCAAGGGTTGTTAGTGAGGGTTTCTTTAGGCCTGATCTGGTAAGCTAACCTGCATCCACTTTGCGTTGCTGGTCGCCCTGATTAGGCTTTAGTGTTTATTAATGATGGAGGCTCCTCCAGCCTCTGGGGGATGTGAGTGTTATTGATATCTAAAGAGAAAGGGACTAGTCAGGGAGTAGAGGTTGATATACATCTTGGCATGTTGGTGATGTAACACATATTGAGAGAGGGGGGGTGAAAGTGGGGGTGGTGAGTAGGGACATAACGGCTGTCATTCCCTACCAGTGGTTCCAGCCGCCAACAGGTTGTAATCTGCAGTACTCTGCTAGTATGTATTAATAGCTCGGTGGAGGTAGGGGAGAGAGAGGGAAAAGGGAGGGGGGGAAGGGGGGAAGGAAGGCTAAGGGGAGGAGGGGATGGAGGTGAATATAGTGGGGGGTATAGGGAGATAGGAATAAGGTGCGAGTCTAGGAGAAGAGTGAAACATTGAATAAAAACAAGTTGGTGGTACAGGGGGGATAAATCGTAGCATCTCCAGCCTTAAGTAACTATGGTAATTAAGGTAACATCTCTTAATGTGAATGGACTTAAGAGCCCATTCAAAAGATCTAAAATGTGGAGAGAAGCTTTAAGATCCAAAGCAGATGTGCTTTGTGTCCAATAGACACATATAAACCAAGAGGATTCTTTTAGACTGTGGCATCCACAGTTTCCACACATATTCGTTGCTCCTGCTACAGAGAAAAAGAGAGGGGTTATGCTAGCCCTAAAAAAGTCACTAGCCTTTTCATTAATTGAAGAAATTTTGGACCTTGGGGAAGGTTCAACATAATAATTTGTTCCATTAATAATATCATATATACTTTGGTAACGGTTTATTATGATCCTAAGTCAAACCAAATCAAATTTTACCGTGTTCTGTTTGAGAAGGTGAATCTATGCAAAAAGGGATCTGTGCTACTAATGGGTGATTTTAACATAAGAATGTAGCCAGCCATGGATACCTCTAATTACAACCAGGGGGACACAGCCTCTGATATATTCAAGCTAGCTCATAAGGAAAAGCTCCTAGAAGTCTGGAGACTCCATCACACACAAGAGAAAGATTATACCTTCTTTTCCCACCCTCACAAATGTATTTGTGCATAGGCCTATTTTTAGCGGATCAGCTGCTATATACTGTACCAGAATATACCAGGTGGACTTACTTATCGAACGGATTCACAGGCTCCCAAGGCTAAAAACCTGCCACCAAATGGGCCCCATAAATCATAAAATTGGCTTATTTGCCGATGACGTGATCATCGCAGTGACACGTCCACAATTTTCCTTAGATGCTGTTACGGAAATTATTGACACATGCAGTAAACGCTTTATAGTCCCTAATCTTGACTATGAATATTCTGGCACAAGAATAGGAACAACTTAAGTTATTGTTCCCCTTTAAATGGGCGACTGACTCTATACCATACTTGGGCATACAACTTGGTTTTCCTATTGGTAAGCTTTTTAAAAAAAATTATATTCCCCTCTTAGTACAAGCAGAACAGGATTATGCCAAGGCCCAAATTTCAAGGGTAGGGAGAGTGGCTACAATAAAATTGATCCTGCAACCTAAAATTATTTATGTTTTTAGAAACATTCCTATGTTTGTGCTAAAATCCTTCTTTACAAAACTGCAAACAGTGATAAACAAGTATGTTTGGTTGCATGGAAGACCGAGTGTAGCAGCTTAGATTCTGTACAGACCTCTACAAGACGGTGGGTAGGTCTTCCGTGCCTGTCTGCATACTATGCGGTGGCAATATTAGAACAAGCAAGGCAATGGCTGATGCAGGGTCCCCCAAAACATTGGGTACAAATATAAAATGATGTATCACGGAAGGGATCAATGTCAGTGCACCTATGGGCTTTGGCTTGGGTAAGTCGTTTCTGATGCCACCATTGTTGACCGTGTCAGTGGGATCGAAAAAAAATGGTTGAACTACTCATTATATAACCCAAACCTTTGTCTGAGAATAAGGGATCTTCCATGTAAATGGATAGCTCGCTTTTTGGAAGATTTAGATGAGAACTTAGGGGAGAAAAACATTTTCTGGCATTTTCAGAAATTAGTTCAAAATATCAGTTACCAAAACAGGATTTGTACATGTTTTTAAGACTGCGACACTTTATCCCAAATACCCCATCCCCATCGGGGGATACCAATTGTGCTTTATTTAGTAGGGCCTTTTTGTACCCCAAAAAGACTGCGTACAAAGCCATAATTGCATCAGAGGCAAACCCTATCAATACATACCGAGTAAGAGAAAGAGATCTGGCATTCACCGTTTGTATAAAATGTTCAATCTTTATTCCAATGAGCTTAAAAGTCTTTGCTAGCAGGGGCCCACAAGAGGAGATGGCCCGTTTCATGCTACAAGCGCTTATTCCTGCGGATGTAGACCTATAGGAAAAAAAACAAAAAGTGTACTCACCTTCTGACGTGCCCCCCCGGAAAGGTTCTCTTCCATACATCGCGGCCACGGAAACGGCTCCATGTCCCAGTCCATTGCAGGCATTGTGACATCAGCCGCACGCTGCCATTCTAATGTGTGTGCCGGTCATCAGTACACACATTATGATGTCATAGAGCCTGCGACGGACCCTGCAGGGAAATGGAGCCAATGCAGGAGCCACGATGGACAGAAGAGGACCTGCCGGGGGGCGTCAGAAGGTGATTACACTTTTTGGTTTTTTTTCCTACAGGCATTATATTGGGGTCAGGGGCTGAAAGGCTATATACTAGAGGGGACTGGCAGGTTATATACTCCAGGGGTCTGGTAGGCTATTTACTACAGGTGGCTGGCAGGCTATATACTACAGCGGCTGTCTGGATATACGTATACTAGAGGGGCTGGCTATATACTAGAGGGGCTGGATGGCTATATACTATGGGGGCTGGCTATATACTACGGGGAATGGCAGGCTATATACTACAGGGGTTGCAGGCAACATTCTACAGGGGCTGGCAGGATATATACTACAGGGGCTGGCTGGCTATATACTATAGGGGCTGGCTATATACTACAGGTGGCTGGCAGGCTGTTTACTACAAGAGACTGGCTGGCTATATACTACAGGAGCTGGCTGGCTATATACTACAGGGGCTGGCAAGCTATATACTACAGGGGATGGCTATATACTTGGAGGTAGGATGGGCTTTGACAAATACATTTCTCACCCTTGGCTTATACTGGAGTCAATAGGTTTTTGCAGTTTTTGTTCAAATCAGGGGTCTCGGCTTATACTTGAGTATATACAGTAACTTGCTTTCTTACTTTGGTGTATGGAGTTGCTTACACTGTGTATAAGTCTTTTGATCTCATAGAAACTGATATGCAACCATTATGACAACACGCCTCCCATTGGCCACTGCTCTTTATGTGCTCTGGTGAGGGTTTCACCTTGGCAACTAACAGGTTAACAACCTCAATCCGCTCCAGCAACAATAACAGCAATTGTATCAGAAGAATTGAGCTCATGAGCCCTCTCTACACAATTTTAGTGTACTATGACATATAAAGTTTTCAGACAACCATCTAAAATGGTTTTCTAAAAGACTGTTAATGGACCGAAACCAATTTTTTTTCTACGTAATTAGAACATCTTTTGTGATTATATCACTCTAGTTATGAGTCTCTCAATTTCTTTATACAACTGCTTTCAGATGGACAAAATATTTTTGTATTTTATGGTCCGTATTAGTGTTGTAAATCTTGTTCTGACCGCAAGTCAAATGACCTGACCAGACAGAAACATAAATCCCCATAATGCTACTAGCTCGGGGGTAATGGTTAGAGTCACAGTATGGACGGGATTCGGGCCATGATGTGGACAGATTGTTTCCATCTAAATTCGGCCCTAGCCATATAATGCACATTTAAATTCTCTTGGAAATCCCCTTGAATATATATAAAAATATGTACACAATGTACACAGGTTATTTGACAAAGTAAATAAAATGCGGCCAAGAATAGGAAACATTGTTTCTCGAAGGGATGAGTGCTTGTTGAAGCTGAAAATTACTCATTTCTATGAAAACGGCAAGTCCTTCCCAACAGAGAGTGAGGTGTCTCATATCAGCTGAACCTAAATGAAATACTGATATTGAGCAGACAACTATATTCAGAACATGTTTTCAGAACTAGTTTACCCCCTGTGGTGATAGAGATGTACAGTATGCAGGCCTCCTACTACAAACCATTGCCATTTGTCACCTATTAATCCACAATTTTATGTTTATTATTATGGTAATGAAATTTGTAGACATATATAATTCTTTCCTTGAGCTAAAGAATAACATTTAAAAAAAAAAAATAGATGTGTATATTTATGCCAGAAGTCTATTACTGGCAGAATGTTTGACCCCTGGCTACCAAGTCATAATTGTTATCCATTATTTGCCGTCTGTGTATTTACAAAAGAATTTCCAAGAAATTCTTTATTTTCACAAGCCTACATTATGGCACAATAAATGATGTAGTATCCAGGAATAAATTATATATTTGCTATAGGAAAATTAAGTGAGGCATCAGATTCATCTTCTTAATGGAAAAAACACCCTTACTAGGAAAAAACATTTTTTGTAATTTTTAGGGTATTTTTATGGCTTAACCACTTAATAACAGGTTAAGAAATATTTACGAGTCATGTGCACTACAGAGGTTAACAAAGGTCTCTAGTGAAAATACAGCTTCAAAAAGCTGTTTACTTTTCTTTAATTATGTATGGATTTCCGTAAATCAGTATATAAAACCTAGAAATTGGGTGATGTCACAATGGCCCACATTTATTTTGCAGTGTACCAATTTATGCTTAAACTGAGTGCAGCAGTTTTTTTGGTGCAGTGGGTTTAATTGGCATGCGCCACAACAATATTTGGACTTCGGACATAAATGTGGTGGCCGGTGGAAATCGGCAATGGACACAGTGCCGCTGCGACACATAACTATCGCAAGCACTTCATAAATACATGTATAAGCATATGTATTTATGTGCAAAATGCACCTAAAAATGGCATAGCCAATAATTCTGGGCCATTATCTCATGGTCATCACCTCCTTCTTCTTGTGCAAATATGTTTTCAAGAATGGAATAAGGAAAACATATTTGCATATTTCCCAGAATCCCCAAATGGAGCATCAATGGGTGTAAGTCTCCACCCTCCCACAAGGCAGACTCTATTGGTAAAGTCTCCGTATGGAGAACTCTCATTTCCTGACCCTAATTCTTCTTGTAGGATAAATAAGTATAGGTTGTACCATTCAGAATCTCCAGGGCGTAGGAGACACAAACTGATTTCACGGCTAATGGTAAATAGTTAAAGAGCTACAGTCATTCAGTTATAATACTGTTGTGCAGTTGCTTATGTGATGCTGTGATAACTAAAGGGACTAATAGCAGAGTAGAGAATAAACATCTAAACATTTATTAAAAAAAGTAAGATTGCATCTGACCCTATTGATCCCCTTTCTCTTCATGGGCATCTGATGTTGGTGGATGAGGTGCTGGGGCACATCTGCTGCCTACCTGACTACTCAGGTACTCAGTACTCCCCACAGACTACTCAGAGAGTTAAATCTATCTGGAGCACAGGAATTCTAAGCTCCCAATCTACGCTGTTCTCCATCTATCACACAGACCGCAAGAGTGCAGTGTATGTGATAGCAGATACCGGGCGATGATGTGTTCACCTGCAGCAGGTGAGAATGCACCTAGAGGAACAAGGTGTGTATGTTTTTTCTTACTATTGGCTACTGGGAACAGAAATGTAACTGCAGAGAGCAGCACTAGCTACTGTAGGCAGAACTGTGACCAATGGGGGCAGTGCTGGCTACTGGAGGGCAGAACTATGGACTAATAGGGAGCAGTACTGGCTACTAGGACAACACTGTAATTACTAGGTGAAGCACTATGATTACTGAAGAGGCACTTATTATTCCAGGCAGCACTGTGACTACTGAGGGCAGCAATGGCTACTGGGGCAGCACTGTGACTAATGAGGGCATCACCGGCTACAGGGGGCAGCACTGGCTACTGGGAGCAGTACTGGCTCCTAGGGAAGCACTGTAATTACTAGGGGAAGCACTGGGACTACTAGGGCAGCACTTGCTATTCCAGACAGCACATTGACTACTGGGGCAGCACTTGCTATTCCAGACAGCACATTGACTAATGGGGGCAGCACTGGCTACTGGGAGCTGCACTGGCACCTAGGGGCAGCACTTGGATTACTAAGGGCAGCATCCGCTACTGGGGCAGCACTGGGACTTATGGGGGTAGCACTGGATCCTGGGGTAGCACTGGCAACTTGGTGCATCATGGGCTACTGAGAGCCAAACTGTGGCAATTGTGGCAACACTGGCAAATGTGGGCAGCCCTGTGACTTATTTGGGGGCAATATAGGGGTTAACTGTGATGTCTGGAGGCAGCACAGACTCTCGAGGAAGCACTGTGATTACTAGGGGCAGCACTGGCTTCTGAAAGAAGCTCTATGACTATAGCACTGTTTTTGAGTATAGCACTGTCATCACAGGCTACTAGAGGCAGCGATGTAGGGGTGAACTGTAGATGCAGCACAGGTTTTTGGGGAAACAATGTTATTACTTAGGGTAGCAGCAGCTACTGGGGATATCACTTACAACTAGAAGCCACACTGTGGGTGATTGGGGCAGCACTGTCAATTAGGGACAGCACTGTGTCTGTTAGGGTGCAGTACAGGCTACTGGGGGAAGCATTGTGACTTCTTGGTGTGCACCATGACTACTGGAGGCAGCACTGGCTCCTGGGAAGCACTGTGCTTACTAGAGGCACTGCTGGCTACTGGGGGAAACACTATGACTATTGGGGTAGTGCTGGCTACTGGGGGCAACACTATGACTATTGGGGGAGCGCATGCTATAGGACGCAGCACTTTGACTACTGGAGGAAGCACTATGACTATTGAGGCAGCACTGTGACTACTGGAAGCAACACTGTGTCTACTGTGGGCAACACTGTGAATACCTGAAGCAGCACTGCTTCTTGAGGGCAGCACCAGCTATTGGGGGAGCACTGGCTAGTGGGGGAAGCACTTTGACTACAGGGAAGGAATCACAGGCTACGGAGGGGGGGGGCAGCACTGTAAATAGAGGGGTGAACTGTGACTACTGGAAGCAGCATTGACTCCTGGGGCAGAACTGTGATTACTAGGGGTAGTGCTGGATATTGGGGGCAACAGTATGACTATTGAGGCAGCACTTGCTATTTAGGAAAACACTATGACTACTGGGGGAAGTACTATTACTATTGGGGGCAGTGCTTGGTAATGAGGGGTAGCACTGTGACTACTGGGCTCAGCACTGTAACCACTGGAGTCAGCACTGTGACTATTGGGAGAGCATTGTGAATACTGGGCAAAGCACTGGCTACTGGGGCAGCATTTTGACAAATGGGGGCAGCATTGTGACAAATTGGGGCAACAGTGGCTAGAGGAAGCAGCACTGGCTACTGGAGGAAGCACTTTGATTACTGAAAGCAGCACCAGCTACTAGCGGCATCACTGGCTACTGGGGCCAGCAATGTGACAATTGGGGCAGCACTTTGACTACTGAGGGGCATCACAGGCTACTGGGACAGTAGCTGACTACTGGGGGCAGAAATATGATGATTGGTCAGTACTGGCTCTGTGAGCAGCACTGGGATTTCTTGGGTGCAGCAATATGACTACTGTGGGCAGCAATGGCTACTGGGAGAAGCACTGTTACTATTGGGGCAGCACTGTAACAGCACAGTAACTACTCAGGACAATACTGTGACTATTGGGACAGCATTGCAACTACTAGGTATATTCTTGTGACTACTAGGGAAAGCACTGGTGTCACGGGTGGTCCCGCGACCCATATAGCGGGTCGCGGGCTCACCCGTGCTTCTCTGCCCCCGCCAGCGCACCGCCAGCGCTGCTTACCTTCCCCGGCTCCCAGCTCGCTCCCTTCCGCCGTGCGCGCGCGGCCCCGAGTGATAGGCCACTTCTCAAAATTTAAAGGGCGAGTGCGCCATTAAATGGCGCTGGCCATTTTGCAGAATCTATTTAAGCCTGCCTCTTCCTGCAAGCCCCTGCCGGATCTTCGTGCCTAGCACCCTAGAGAAAGCTTTCCTGATGCTTTGTGCTCTTCTTGTGAATTCCCGTTGTGACCCCGGTTCCGTTTCTGACATCGCTCCTTTGCCGCCTGCCCTGACCTGTTGCTACGTCTCTGACTCCGATCCTGTGCTGCCTGTCCTGACCTCCTGCCTGTCCCCGACTACGAGATTGCCTGCCGTTTCTGTACCTTGACCTTGGCTGCCACTGCGGACAAGTCACGCCTGTGGAACGACCTGGTGGTACCACGCCGCAGCTTGTCTAACCCGCTTTGCGGTGGGCTCTGGTGAAAACCAGGTACCACTTAGACTCCGGTCCCAGGTGGTGGCTTGTGCCATCGTCCGCAGTGGTTCAGAGGATCCACAACCTCACGGACCTTGACAACTGGCTAATGGGTGAAGTACTTTTATTACTGAAGCAGCACTGGCTAATGGGGGTAGGATTGGCTTCTGGTGGCAGTAGTATGCCTATTGGGAGCAGCACTGGCTCCTGCACTGTGACTATAAGGGACAACAATGGCTAATTGAGGAAGTGATGTGACTACTGTGGGAAGCACTGGCTATTGGGGGCAGGACTTTGACTACTGGGACATGCATTGCAATAACTGAGGCCAACTAAGGAAAGGGGTAAAATAAAGGACAGAAAAGGTGCTCATAGGGAAAATACCCGTTGGTTCAAAGGAATTTTCTTATGTGCAAAGTCTGTATGTGTTCTTACCTGGGGTAGTTAAGCACCTGTAGAAGCCTTGAGGGAATGAGTAGTACTGCAGTCCTACTACCAATTCTTCCTAGTGGGACAGTGTTGCATAAGGCAGTGGATAAAGGCAGGGGGGGGGGGGGCAATGGAGTCTCATCACTGGGCTGCTACACTGAATGAATCCAAACCACTGTTATGAAATCACAGCATATTGTATCACATGAAATCACAGCACAGGAGTAGAAGTCCATGCAAGCTGCTGTCAGATATGTACAGTTTGCTAATGTTAAGTCTCTAAAGGACCTTTGATGATGTCACCCTGGTCACATGACATTAGGCCACAACCCTCAACTCGCACCAAAGATCCCTAGATACCAGACAAGATTATAACTGATTTTATGGTGATCTGAGGGTAACTCATTTTAGCTAAAAGAAGAGTGTCAGATAGTTACTAGTGCTCTATAGAAACCTGCCTCTAGCTGTATTTGTGAAAAATGTGGTGATAGGTTCCCTTTAAAAACTCTTCACAGTTTTTTAACTAGGATATAGCTAGCAAGATTGGTCGTATGCTCCTGTGCACATTCTGCCGTATGTATACAATGCTGGAGCAGATGCGACAGATGTGCCCATATTTTTCATCTGGAAGCTTGTGTTAGAGATCTGGAGGAAGATATACATGTCTGCGAGCAATCGACAATCTTGAGAGGAGTATGCTGCTCATTGAGCAAGCAATAAGCGGGATAGAAGTGGAGGGTGGAGAAGAAAGCCAGAAGGACAGAGGAGATAGCTGTGTTACTCTAGATAGAGGGGGGAGAAGAAAAGGAAGGCCAATTCTGACTCTAAACACCCAAGCAAAATCAGAAATGGCAGCCCTAGGGGATCCTGCTCTCCCTCACAGCCGGGGGAGCAGACCAGCTAGTAGTAGGGTGGATGGAAGTGCAGGTAGTGGTTAGTGGTTGTAAGGGACTCTATAATCAGGAATATGGATAGAATAATTTGTCGCCAAGACCGCCTCAACAAATGGTTTGCTGTCTCCCTGGTGCCAGGGTTCGGCATGTGGTAGAAAGGTGGGATAAATTACTGTGAGAGGCTGGGGTGACCCAGCTGTCACGGTCCATGTTGGAACCAATAACAGAATAGATAATAGGTGGAGGAGCCTGAAGATTAGATTTAAAGAATTAGGCTCAAAGTTTAAAGGAAACCTACCATTTGATTTGATGCATTATGAGCCAAACATACCTTGTGAATGCTGTATCTATACTAATGCAAATCATATCTTTAATCCCTGTGCTTTTACTGAAAAAACTATTATAAAATTATGATAATTAGGCTCTGTCGCTTCTGTACCTGTGCTCAGTGCTTTTGCTATCACATTAGTTATGCACTGCACTAGAGGATGATGTAATCACTGTTCTTCCTGCCAGGCAGAATCATCAATTGCTGCACCATCCCCCAGCTGCTGTGTATGAGTGATCCAGCTCAGGCTAATTAGTCCTGTCTTGGCTGTTCAGAGAGCTCTGTGTGTAATGTGGATCCAGCTTTCCAATGGTCCTGAATTTTATAATTGTTTTTTCAGCAAAACAACTCCTCAGGAATTGAACATGATATGAGTCTGTATCAGTGTAGCTACAGCATTCTCAAGGTATGTTTGGTTCATAATGCATGAACTGAAATGGTAGATTTCCTTTAAGGGAAGGCCCTCCAAGGTAGTATTCTCTGGAATATTACCTGTGCCATGTGCTACACAGGGAAGACTGCCGAAGCTCAGGAAGTTAAATGCATGGCTGAGATTTTGGTCTACAGTAGAGGGATTTGTGTTCCTAGAGCACTGGGCTGACTTTTCATTGGGGTACAAGCTGTTTATGAAGATAACTTGCACCCAAATAGAAGAAGACAGCTGTGCTGGGGAGAGGATCCTAGCATGGGTGGCAGAGCATTTAACCTAGGATTAGAGGAGGAGGAAAAGGAAGAAACTTCAGGGGTAGACAGGTCAAAGAGGGGGCAGCCTATGTTGTTGGGTGGCAAAGTGGGCAGTGAATGGAGGAATAAGGCAGTGGATAGCAGGAGATCCACAAGTTACAAAACAATAGTGAGGATATATGTGCCAGTAAAATTACTATAGATCAAATACATTATACATAATACTAAACAAATACATAATACATAAGCAAATCAGGTGAGCTTGAAGCTGTGGTATTAGTAGAACAGTTGGATGTTGTAGGTGTAGCAGAAACCTGGCTAGATCCATCACATGATTGGGTTATTCAAGGTTTTACACTCTTTCAGGAAGGTAGGGCAAATAGGAGAGGAGGTGGTGTATGTTTGTGTGTTAGAGGAGACTTAAAAGCGATTGTGAATGAGACAGTGGTAATTTATAGGACCCCCCCCCCCCCAATATTACTGAGGAAATAGAGGGTCACCTTTATAGACACTAGACTGATTGAATGATCTAAGCTCAATAAAACAAATGTGTACAAGGCCCCTGGACCAGATGGGTTATACCCTACAGAAAGAAGTTGTGTTATTGCTGTGACACTGTCTAAAATCTTCAGAGATTACTATTCTGCCAAGTGATTGGTGCATAGCGAATGTGGTCAATATTTAAAAAAACCTCTAGAACTTTGCCAGGCAATTACAGGCCTGTAAGCTTGGCTTTAATCATGGGGAAAATATTGGACGGGTTACTATAAGACTACCTACAGAAGTATGTGACATCACAGGGTTTAATAAATGGCAGCCAGTATAGGTTTACTAAGAATATAAGTTGTCAGACTTAGCTGATCTGCTTCTATGAAGAGGTGATCAGATGCCTGGGTGGAGAAACTGCTGTGGATATTGTGTTCTTGGATTTTGCAAAGGCATTTGACACTGTCCCTCAGAGATGCCTGATGGGTAAAATTAGGTCTAGAGGTATGGCAGGAATCATGTGCAATTGGATTGAAAATTGGCTTAAAGGGGTATTCTCATCTCGGCATTCACATTCAGTTTCATTAATCTGCCATATATAAACATTTCTTCAATTGGATAATTTCTCATAAATGTAGTCATGTTGTCCCTTAGAAACGAGATAGCTTCCTCGGATACGACCACGTCACACTCTGGCAGCGGTGGCCAGACTTTCGCTATAGGGTCCTGCCAGACTACCAGGATTCAGCAATCATTATCACAGGACAGCTGTGCGACATGTAGTAACTCCAGGACATTTTATATACAATAACCTTTTGTTTATTTCTGCAATCACTCCAGCAGAGGTGGCCGCATCCGAGGAAGCTATCTCGTTTCTAAGGGACCAGATGACTACATTTATGGAAAATTATCTTCACACAGGAACATTTTTTTTAATAACATCTAATTGAAGAAATGTTTATTAATGGCAGATTAATCAAACTGAATGTTAATGCCCAGACGAGAATACCCCTTTAAGGATTCTATCCAGAGAGTTGTGGTCAATAATTCCAACTCAAAATAGTCACCAGTTATAAGTGGTGTACCCCAGGGTCCTGTGCTTAGCCCACTACTATTTCATTTATTTATTAATAATACAGAGGTAGGAATTAATAGCACTGTGTCTATTTCTCCAGATGACACCAAGCTGTGTAGTGTAATACAGTTTATGGAGGATGTTCATAGGCAGCAAGGAGACAAACTGAGTATTTTGTCATCCACTTGACAAATTAGGTTCAATGTGGATAAATGTAAGCACTAGAGATGAGCGAACACACTCGTCCGAGCTTGATGCTCGATCGAGCATTAGCGTACTCGTAACTGCTCGTTGCTCGGACGAATACTTCGCCAGCTTGAGAAAATGTCATCTCCCACCGTTGTGATTTTTGGCGGCCAGAAACAGAGCCAATCACAAGCCAGGAGACTCTGCACTCCACGCAGCACGACGTGGTACCCTTACACGTCGATAGCAGTGGTTGGCTGGCCAGATCAGGTGACCCTGGAATAGACTAGCCCCTGCCCGCGCTGCTCGCGTCATTCTCTGTCTGGATGCCGTTAGGGAGAGAGCTGCTGCTGCTGCAGGGAAAGCGTTAGGGTGTTATATTAGCTTACTGTTAGGCAGAAGTGAGTCTGCAAGAACCCAACAGCCCTTGTTAGGGCTAGAATAGCGTTATATTTTTTTTTTTGTTTGCTTGTGGCTGGCCTTGCTGGCACTAGTAGTGCAGCTAGTACCATATTGTGAGGAATTTGCAGAGAGACTTGGGAACGTTATATTTAGCTCTTAGTGACACACATATCCATCTCAAACACCTAAGTGAGACAATTTATTAGGGGTTTGATTGAATTAGGCACAGTCTGCTGATTTTTTTTTTTACTTTTATTTTTTTTATAACTCAAAGTCATCAGGCACAGCACAAACTCCAGCACAAACTCGAGGGCTAGGGGTAGAGGACGAGGGCGAGGACATGGGCATCCAACTACTGCAGGGGTTAGAGGCCGTGAGACACCACCTGCTGATAAGGGAGCAGGGGAACGCCGCAGAGCTACACTCCCTAGGTTCATGTCTCAAGTTACTGGGACTCGTGGTAGAGCACTGTTGAGGCCAGAACAATGCCAACAGGTGATGTAGTGGATTGCGGACAATGCTTCTAGCCATTTTTCCACCAGTCAGTCTTCCACGCAGTTCACCCATGTCACCAAAATCAGCACTCCTCCACCTCAGCCTCCTTCCCCCCAGTCTGCCCCCTCCGAAGAAAATTTGGCATTTGAACCGGCATACTCTGAGGAACTGTTTTCTGGACCCTTCCCAGAGTCACAAACCACTTGTCCGGTTGCTGCTGAGCTCTTTTCCGATGCCCAGGTTTTCCACCGGTCGCAGTCTGTGGGTGATGATGACATTGTTGACGTAGTGGAAGAAGTGTGTAAAGAGGTGTCGGACGATGAGGAGACACGGTTGTCAGACAGTGGTGAAGTTGTTGTCAGGGCAGGAAGTCCGAGGGAGGAGCAGACTAAGGGATCGGAGGATGATGAGGTGACAGACCCAAGCTGGGTTGATAGGCCGGGTGAACACAGTGCTTCTGAGACGGAGGCGAGTCCTATAGCAGAACAGGTTGGAAGAGGCAGTGGTGGGGCCAGACAGAGAGGCAGGGCCAGAGCTGGTGCTGGTACATCACCAAATGTTTCCCGTAGTCAAGCTCCCGTGGCGAGGGCTAGATTTTCAGAAGTCTGGAGGTTCTTTAAAGAAACACCGGATGACCGACGGACTGTGGTGTGCAACCTGTGCCACACCAGGATCAGCAGGGGTTCCACCACTACCAGCTTAACCACCACCAGTATGCGCAGGCATATGAATGCTAAACACCCCACTCAATGGAACCAAGGCCGTTCACCTCCGGCCGGGCACAACACTGCTCCTTCCCCTGTGTCATCTGCTGCCTCTGCTAGTCAGCCCCTGCCCAGGACCCCGGCCCAAACACCTCCCATCCGAAAACCACACCTTCGCCTCTATGATGCTCCACAGCATCCACCAATGTCTCCATTTACAGTGTTCAGCTCTCCATACCCCAGACGCTGGAGCGCAAGAGGAAGTACAGTGCAACCCACCCACACGCCCAAGCCCTCAATGTCCACATCTCCAAACTACTCAGCCTGGAGATGCTGCCCTATAGGCTGGTGGAGACCGAGGCCTTTCGCAACGTCATGGCGGCGGCCGCTCCTCGGTATTCGGTCCCCAGCCGCCATTACTTTTCCCGACGTGCCGTCCCAGCCCTGCACCAGCACGTGTCAGACAACATCATCCGTGCCCTGACCAATGCCGTTTCTGACAAGGTACACCTGACCACAGACACATGGACGAGTGCTGCCGGGCAGGGCCACTATATATCGCTGATGGCACATTGGGTTAACTTGGTGGAGGCTGGGACCGAGTCTGACCCTGCGGCTGGTCATATACTGCCGACGCCGAGGATTGCGGGGCCTACCTCGGTCCAGGTCTCTCAGGCCTACTATGCCTCCTCCTCCTCCCACCCCTCCTCCACCTCCTCCTCCAAATTACCATCCGTGCGCATGGTGCCATCAGTCGGTAGCTCTAGGCACAGCAGCAGTGCCGTTGCTAAGCGACAGCAGGCGGTGCTTAAACTGCTGAGCCTAGGCAATAAAAGGCACACCGCCCAAGAGCTATTACAGGGCATCACGGCGCAGACTGATCTGTGGCTGGCACCGCTGAACCTGAAACCAGGCATGGTTGTGTGTGACAACGGCCGTAACTTGGTGGCAGCTCTGCAACTCGGCAGACTGACACATGTGCCATGCTTGGCCCATGTGTTAATTCTCATAGTTTAGCGGTTCCTCAAGACATACCACAATCTGTCTGATTTGTTCACGAAGGTGCGCCGCATCTGTGCGCATTTCAGGAAGTCCAGCACAGATGCTGCCACTCTCAGGGCATCGCAGCGCCGCCTCCAACTGCCCGCTCACCGACTGTTGTGCCCACGAGGTGGAATTCAACATTAACCATGTTATCCAGAGTTTACTAGCAGCGCAGAGCGATTGTAGACTGCCAGATGTCAACTTCCACCAGAACTGGTAGTCAGGTCAGTCAGCTTCCTCAAGTCTACAATGAGGAGTGGACGTGGATGTCTGATATCTGTCAGGTGCTGAGTAACTTTGAGGAGTCAACACAGATGGTCAGTGGCGATGCCGCCATCATCAGCCTCACCATCCCGCTGCTTGGACTGTTGAAAAACTCTCTGGTCAGCATGAAGTCGGAAGCTTTGCGCTCGTCACAAGAGACAGGGGAAGAAGATTCCCTTGTTGATAGACAAAGCACCCTCAGGTCTGTTTGTCAGCACATATTGGAGGAGGTGGAGGAGGATGAGGAGGAAGAGGAGGAGAATTTTGGCGAGACAGAAGAGGGGAGCATTGTTCATTCCTTCAATGTTCAGCGTGTATGGGCAGAAGAAGAGGAGTGAAGAGGAGAGTCAGGCCAGTGAGGGGAGTGAATTGTTGCGTGTTGGTACTCTGGCGCATATGACAGATTTCATGCTAGGCTGCCTATCCCGTGACCCTCACGTTCAAAGAATTTATTCCAGCACCGATTACTGGGTATTCACTCTCCTGGACGCAAGGTACAAGAAAAATCTTTCCACTCTCATCCCTGGAGAGGAAAGGAGAGGCATAAATACCAGCAGGCCCTGGTGCACAAGCTAAAACAGTATTTCCCTTCTGACAGCGCTAGCGGCAGAGGGCATACTTCTGCGGGACAAGTAGCGAGGGAGAGTAGGCGAGCAGGCAGCTTGTGCAGCACTGGCAGGGGTACGCTTTACAAGGCCTTTGCCAGTTTTATGTCACCCCAGCAAGACACTGTCACCTGTCCCCAGTTTCGGCAGAGTAGGGCTGATCTTTACAGAAAGATGGTGAGGGAGTACGTAGCTGAACATTCCATCGTCCTAAAAGATCACACAGCTCCCTACAACTACTGGGTGTCAAAGCTGGACATTTGGCACGAACTGGCGCTGTACGCCTTGGAAGTTCTTGCCTGCCCTGCCGCTAGCGTGTTGTCCGAGCGGGTTTTCAGTGCAGCTGGTGGCATCATCACCGATAAGCATACATGCCTGTCGACTGACAGCGCTGACAGGCTGACACTTATCAAGATGAATAAAGCCTGGATTTCGCAGGATTTCCATTTTCCACCAGGTGAAGGAAGCTCAACCTGAATAATGTGTGCACTCCTCCTCCTCATTTTCCTCCTTCTCCTCCTCTTTGTACACTAAAGCAGAGGAAACTGGCTATTTTTTGCCAGGGCCAACTGGCTCTAGCTATATTACTCTATGTATTTAATTTTTCTGGAGGGCCACCTACCCGGTCCTCTGTTTTAAACAATTTTTGGGAGTGCCACATACAGGCACTCAATCTATTTAATTTTTCTGGAGGGCCACCTACCTGCTCCTCTGGTTTGAAAACTTTTTTGGACTGCCACATACAGGCACTCAATCTATTTAATTTTTCTGGAGGGCCACCTACCTGCTCCTCTGGTTTGAAAACTTTTTTGGACTGCCACATACAGGCACTATCCAAATTAAATTGTCTCCATAGCAGCCTCCACACATCGTCTTTTTAGCTGCCTCCACACGTTGTCTCCATTGCTACCTCCACACGTCATCTCCATAGCTGCCTCCAAAAGTCGTCCATATAGCTGCCTCCATAGAGCGTCCCCTTACCAAACGAGCTGTGTCAGGCAGAATTTTGGGTTGTTTTCATGGCTTCCACATCAATCTTGTTAACTTTGTCGCCACCCTGCTGTGTTATCCACAAAATATACTGGCAAACTTTTATCATTTACCGATATTATTTCAGCGCTTCTTGCGCATCTGTTTACATTCCCCTCACCCGCCATAACCCAAACTTATAAGAACACTACTACACTTGATCTTATACAAAAGGTTCTTAGAAGTGCTGTTTGGGGAGGAGCCGAGAAACAGGGGCTTGGATAGGCGAAAGCTCGCCTGGCAGCGGACCGCCAGCTCCATCCCAAGATCCAACTAACATAGTTTTAACTGCAGCACCTTTAATCTACTACTACTTTACTGCCTCCATACATCGTCCCCTTATCAAACGAGCTGTGTCAGGCAGAATTCTCAGGTGTTTCACCAGATACATAATGGAACTCGGCCCATCTGTCGCCGCCGTGCTGGAGACCTGAAGTTGCAATCATAGCAGCGCAATAAGGATGCCCCATACTATCGCTCTTAATCATGGAACCATGTACGAAAAAACAATTAAAAATAGAACCGCTATGTTATTCCATTATTCCTAGGTGAAATATTCAAACGACCCCGCCTGCTTTGAAAATTATAATTTTTTCAAAGTAAACGCTTCTGGCCCCCAGGCCCATTTTGGGTGGGGAGGAGCCGAGAGACAGGGGCTTGGACAGGCAAAAGCTCGCCTGGCAGCGGACCGCCAGCTCCATCCCAAGATTAGGCAGCCTCAGGGGCATCCATGCATACTGCCCCTGCTGTTTCCTGTCCATTTTGCCTCCCCTATCCTCCACAGTGTCCACCAATGTCTCCATGCGCAACTTTCAACTCTATATACCCAAGACGCTGGAGCACTAGAGGATATACAGCACATCATCCCCTTATCAAACAAGCTGTGTCAGGCAGAATCATAGAAGCAATATGGATGCCCCATACTGTCACTCTTAATCATGGAAGTCGTCTCCATGGCTGCCTCCACATGTCGTTCCCTTATCAAACGAGCTGTGTCAGGCTCATTTTTCGGGTGTTTCACCAGATACGTTATGGAACTTGGTCACTATGTCGCAACTATGCTGTGTTATCGACTCAATATACCGTCAACCTTTTGTTGACATAGGAAATCATTTCAGCGCTTCTTGCTCACCTCCTTTGGTTCCTCTCTGCCACCCATTGGTTTGAAGCCTGAGTTCATTTAGGGTTTGTCGCAATGACACTCTCTAGACTGCCACTTCTGCCGCTGCCTCTGCATGCCGTCCCCTATAGTGTCAGGGTCAATTATTGGATGTTTTAGATGCTATCTAGCCTCATTCGGTCACTCTGTCGTGGCCATGCTGTTGCCCATAATTTTGGCATAATGGTGCGATTAAGCAGCCTCAGAGGCATCCATGCATGCTGCCCCTGCTGTTTCCTGTCCATTTTCGTGGTGTTTACATCATTTTCTGAGGTTTCCAGGTGTTTGGCCAAGCTTCCCTGTGCAGACCCTTGGTCCCCTTGAAAAATGCTCGAGTATCCCATTGACTTCAATGGGGCTCGTTATTCGAGACGAGCACTCGAGCATCGGGAAAAGTTCGTCTTGAATAACGAGCACCCAAGCATTTTAGTGCTTGCTCATCTCTAGTAAGCACTCAATTTAATATTATGCACCTGTGGGCTAATAATCCACAGGCAACATATGTCCTTGGGGTAATAAATCTGGGAGAATCCCTTGTTGAGAAGGACCTGGGGTACTAGTAGATCATAAATTAAATAACAGCATTCAATGTCAATCAGCTGCCTCTAAAGCCAGCAAGATGTTGTCATGTATCAAAAGTGGTATGAACTCTCGGGATAGGGATGTAATATTACCACTGTACAAGGCTTTGTTTCGGCCTCACCTGGAATATGCTGTCCAGTTCTGGGCACCTGTCCATAAACAGGATGCCGTGGAGATGGAGAGGGTACAACGGAGAGCCACAAAAATGATAAGGGGTATAAAGATTATAACAACTAGATTTATTTAGTCTGGAAAGAGATGACCAAGAGGGAACATGAATGGTCCATACAAAAACATGGTGGAAAGGAAATTATTGGGAATTGTTCAAGGTTAATTCAAATCAAAAGACAAGTGGGCATTGTCTGCATCTTAATAAAACAAAGTTTAATCATCAAAGGGAACAGGGCTTTTTTACTATGAGAACTATCAATTTGTGGAATAGCCTTCCTCTGGCAACAATCACAGCAGGGACAGCATAGAGCTTCAAGAAAGGTCTAGATTAGAGATGAGCGAGCACTAAAATGCTCGGGTACTCGTTATTCGAGACGAACTTTTACCGATGCTCGAGTGCTCGTCTCGAATAACGAACCCCATTGAAGTCAATGGGAGACTCGAGCATTTTTCAAGGGGACCAAGACTCTGCACAGGGAAGCTTGGCCAAACACCTGGGAACCTCAGAAAAGGATGGAAACACCACGGAAATGGACAGGAAACAGCAGGGGCAGCATGCATGGATGCCTCTGAGGCTGCATAATCGCACCATTATGCCAAAATTATGGGCAACAGCATGGCCATGACAGAGTGACAGAATGAAGCTAGATAGCATCTAAAACATGCAATAATTGACCCTGACACTATAGGGGACGGCATGCAGAGGCAGCGGCAGCAGGCTAGAGAGTGGCATGGCGACATACCCTAAATGGACTCAGGCTTCAAACCAATGGGTGGCAGAGAGGAACCAAAGGAGATGAGCAAGAAGCGCTCAAATAATATCGGTACATGATAAAAGTTTGCCAGTATATTTTGTGGATTACACAGCAGGGTGGCGACAAAGTTAACATGGAAGCCATGAAAACAACCCAAAATTCTGCCTGACACAGCTCGTTTGATAAGGGGACCATGTATGGAGGCAGTGAACTAGTAGTAGATTAAAGGTGCTGCAGTTAAAACTATGTTAGTTGGATCTTGGCATGGAGCTGGCGCTCCGCTGCCAGGCGAGCTTTCGCCAATCCAAGCCCCTGTCTCTAGGCTACTCCCCAAACAGCACTTCTAAGAACCTTTTGTATAAGATCAAGTGTAGTAGCATTCTTATAAGTTTAGGATATGCCGGGTGAGGGGAATGTAAACAGATGCGCAAGAAGCGCTGAAATAATATCGGTAAATGATAAAAGTTTGCAAGTATATTTTGTGGATTACACAGCAGGGTGGCGACAAAGTTAACAAGTTTGATGTGGAATGCCCTGTAATAGCTCTTGGGCGGTGTGCCTTTTATCGCCTAGGCTCAGCAGTTTGAGCACCGCCTGCTGTCGCTTAGCGACGGCACTGCTGCTGTGCCTAGAGCTACCGACTGATGGCGCCATGCCCACGGATGGTAATTCGGAGGAGGAGGAGGTGGAGGAGGGTTGGGAGGAGGTATAGTAGGCCTTTGAGACCTGGACCGAGGTAGGCCCCGCAATTCTCTGCGTCGGCAGTATATGACCAGCCCCAGGGTCAGACTCTGTCCCAGCCTGCACCAAGTTAAGTGTAGTAGCATTCTTATAAGTTTGGGATATGGCGGGTGAGGGGAATGTAAACAGATGCGCAAGAAGCGGCTGATGCGCATGGAGCTGGCGCTCCGCTGCCAGGCGAGCTTTCGCCAATCCAAGCCCCTGTCTCTAGGCTACTCCCCAATCTATTGAATAGATTGAGTGCCTGTATGTGGCACTCCCAAAAATTGTTTAAAACAGAGGACCGGGTAGGTGGCCCTCCAGAAAAATTAAATGCATAAAGTACTATAGCTAGAGCCAGTGGGCCCTGTCAAAAAATAGCCAGTTTCCTCTGCTTTACTGTACAAAGAGGAGGAGAAGGAGGAAAATGAGGAGGAGGAGGAGTGGATCAATTATTCAGGTTGAGCTTCCTTCACCTGGTGGAGATTGGAAATTATGAGAAATCCAGGCTTTATTCATCTTAATAAGCGTCAGCCTGTCAGCGCTGTCAGTCGACAGGCGTGTACGCTTATCGGTGATGATGCCACCAGCTGCACTGAAAACCCGCTCGGACAAGACGCTAGCGGCAGGGCAGGCAAGAACCTGCCACATGTCCAGCTTTGAAACCCAGTAGTTGTAGGGAGCTGTGTGATCATTTAGGACGATGGTATGGTCAGCTACGTACTCCCTCACCATCTTTCTGTAAAGATCAGCCCTACTCTGCCGAGACTGGGGACAGGTGACAGTGTCTTGCTGGGGTGACATAAAGCTGGCAAAAGCCTTGTAAAGCGTACCCTTGCCAGTGCTGGACAAGCTGCCTGCTCGCCTACTCTCCCTCGCTACTTGTCCCGCAGAACTACGCACTCTGCCGCTAGCGCTGTCAGAAGGGAAATACTGTTTCAGCTTGTGCACCAGGGCCTGCTGGTATTCATGCATTCTCACACTCCTTTCCTCTGCAGGGATGAGAGTGGAAAGATTTTGCTTGTACCGTGGGTCCAGGAGAGTGAACACCCAGTAATCAGTGCTGGAATAAATTCTTTGAACGCGAGGGTCACGGGATAGGCAGCCTAGCATGAAATCTGCCATATGCGCCAGAGTACCAACGCGTAAGAATTCACTCCCCCCACTGGCCTGACTGTCCATTTCCTCTTCCTCCAACTCCTCCAACTCCTCTTCTTCTGCCCATACACGCTGAACAGTGAAGGACTCAACAATGGTCCCCTCTTGTGTCTCGCCAACATTCTCCTCCTCTTCCTCCTCATCCTCCTCCACCTCCACCTCCTCCGATATGCGCTGAGAAACAGACCTGAGGGTGCTTTGGCTATCAACAAGGGAATCTTCTTCCCCCGTCTCTTGTGACGAGCGCAAAGCTTCCGACTTCATGCTGATCAGAGAGTTTTTCAACAGGCCAAGCAGCGGGATGGTGAGGCTGATGATGGCGGCATCGCCACTGACCATCTGTGTTGACTCCTCAAAGTTACTCAGCACCTGACAGATATCAGACATCCACGTCCACTCCTCATTGTAGACTTGAGGAAGCTAACTGACCTGACTACCAGTTCTGGTGGAAGTTGACATCTGGCAGTCTACAATCGCTCGGCGCTGCTGGTAAACTCTGGATAACATGGTCAGTGTTGAATTCCACCTCGTGGGCACGTCGCACAACAGTCGGTGAGCGGGCAGTTGGAGGTGGCGCTGCACTGCCCTGAGAGTGGCAGCATCTGTGCTGGACTTCCTGAAATGCGCACAGATGCGGCGCACCTTCGTGAGCAAATCAGACAGATTGGGGTATGTCTTGAGGAAACGCTGAACTATCAGATTTAACACATGGGCCAGGCATGGCACATGTGTCAGTCTGACGAGTTGCAGAGCCGCCACCAGGTTACGGCCGTTGTCACACACAACCATGCCTGGCTTCAGGTTCAGCGGTGCCAGCCACAGATCAGTCTGCGCCGTGATGCCCTGTAATAGCTCTTGGGCGGTGTGCCTTTTATCGCCTAGGCTCAGCAGTTTGAGCACCGCCTGCTGTCGCTTAGCGACGGCACTGCTGCTGTGCCTAGAGCTACCGACTGATGGCGCCGTGCCCACGGATGGTAGTTCGGAGGAGGAGGTGGAGGAGGGGTGGGAGGAGGAGGAGGCATAGTAGGCCTGAAACACCTGGACCGAGGTAGGCCCCGCAATCCTCGGCGTCGGCAGTATATGACCAGCCGCAGGGTCAGACTCGCTCCCAGCCTCCACCAAGTTAACCCAATGTGCCGTCAGCGATATATAGTGGCCCTGCCCGGCAGCACTCGTCCACGTGTCCGTGGTCAGGTGGACCTTGTCAGAAACGGCGTTGGTCAGGGCACGGATGATGTTGTCTGACACGTGCTGGTGCAGGGCTGGGACGGCACATCGGGAAAAGTAGTGGCGGCTGGGGACCGAATACCGAGGGGCGGCCGCCGCCATGAGGTTGCGAAAGGCCTCGGTCTCTACTAGCCTATAGGGCAGCATCTCCAGGCTAAGCAATCTGGAGATGTGCACATTAAGGGCTTGGGCGTGCGGGTGGGTTGCACTATATTTGCGTTTCCGCTCCAGCGTCTGGGGTATGGAGAGCTGAACGCTGGTGGATGCTGTGGAGGATCGTGGAGGCGACGATGGGGTTTTTGTGGCAGGGTCCTGGGCAGGGGGCTGACTATCAGCTGACACAGGGGAAGGAGCAGTGGTGTGCACGGCCGGAGGTGAACGGGCTTGTTGCCACTGAGTGGGGTGTTTAGCATTCATATGCCTGCGCATACTGGTGGTAGTTAAGCTAGTAGTGGTGGAACCCCTGCTGAGCCTGGTTTGGCAAATGTTGCACACCACAGTCCGTCGGTCATCCGGTGTTTCCTTAAAGAACCTCCAGACTTCTGAAGATCTAGCCCTCGCCGCAAGAGCCCTCGCCACGGGAGCTTCACTAGTTGACACATTTGGCGCTGATGCACCAGCTCTGGCCCTGCCTCTCCATCTGGCCCCACCACTGCCTCTTCCAACCTGTTCTGGTCGAGGACTCTCCTCCGTCTCAGAAGCACTGTGTTCACCCGGCCTCTCAACCCAGCTTGGGTCTGTCACCTCATCATCCTCCGATCCCTCAGTCTGCTCCCCCCTCGGACTTCCTGCCCTGACAACAACTTCCCCACTGTCTGACAACCGTGTCTCCTCATCGTCGGACACCTCTTTACACACTTCCACTACGTCAAGAAGGTCATCATCACCCACAGACTGTGACTGGTGGAAAACCTGGGCATCGGAAAATTGCTCAGCAGCAACCGGACAAGTGGTTTGTGACTGTGGGAAGGGTCCAGAAAACAGTTCCTCAGAGTATGCCGGTTCAAATGCCAAATTTTCCTGGGAGGGGGCAGACTGGGGGGGAGGAGGCTGAGGTGCAGGAGCTGGAGGATTGGCGATTTCGGTGACATGGGTGGACTGCGTGGAAGACTGACTGGTGGACAAATTGCTCGAAGCATTGTCGGCAATCCACGACATCACCTGTTCGCACTGTTCTGGCCTCAACAGTGCTCTACCACGAGTCCCAGTAATGAACCTAGGGAGTGTAGCTCTGCGGCGTTCCCCTGCTCCCTCATAAGCAGGTGGTGTCTCACCCCGGCCAGGACCACGGCCTCTGACCCCTGCAGTAGTTGGACGCCCACGTCCCAGCCCTCGTCCTCTACCCCTAGCCCTCGGGTTAAACATTTTTAAAATGAGAGTTATAGCTTTAATTTTTTTTAAACTTTTTTTTGTGTTTTTTTTTTTTTTGTGTTTTTGAGTTTTTAAAACCAAACGATGCTATCCTATTGCTATGGCTATTTTCTAGCCAAGTATGAAAGCACACTACTATGCCAGATGAGATGACACTGAGTTATTAAACAAAATAAACGTAAAATAAAAAAGGACAAATGGCAGACTGTGCCTAATTGAAATCCAACCCCTACTAAATTTTCCCACTTCGGTCTTTGCAATGGATATGTGCGTCACTAAGCGCAAAACACAGCGGTCGCAAGTCTCACTACAAATTGCTCACAATTGGCTAGTAGATGCACTGCAGCAAGTACAGCCACTAGCAGATCAACCAGAAATCAAATATATAACGCTACTGTAGGCGTAAGTAAGCCGTTTGGATTCTCCTATGGCTATTTTCTAGCCAAGTATGAAAGCACACTACTATGCCAGATGAGATGACGCTGAGTTATTAAACAAAATAAACGTAAAATAAAAAAGGACAAATGGCAGACTGTGCCTAATTGAAATCCAACCCCTACTAAATTTTCCCACTTCGGTCTTTGCAATGGATATGTGCGTCACTAAGCGCAAAACACAGCGGTCGCAAGTCTCACTACAAATTGCTCACAATTGGCTAGTAGATGCACTGCAGCAAGTACAGCCACCAGCAGATCAACCAGAAATCAAATATATAACGCTACTGTAGGCGTAAGTAAGCCGTTTGGATTCTCCTATGGCTATTTTCTAGCCAAGTATGAAAGCACACTACTATGCCAGATGAGATGACGCTGAGTTATTAAACAAAATAAACGTAAAATAAAAAAGGACAAATGGCAGACTGTGCCTAATTGAAATCCAACCCCTACTAAATTTTCCCACTTCGGTCTTTGCAATGGATATGTGCGTCACTAAGCGCAAAACACAGCGGTCGCAAGTCTCACTACAAATTGCTCACAATTGGCTAGTAGATGCACTGCAGCAAGTACAGCCACCAGCAGATCAACCAGAAATCAAATATATAACGCTACTGTAGGCGTAAGTAAGCCGTTTGGATTCTCCTATGGCTATTTTCTAGCCAAGTATAAAAGCACACTACTAGGCCAGATGAGATGACGCTGAGTTATTAAACAAAATAAACGTAAAATAAAAAAGGACAAATGGCAGACTGTGCCTAATTGAAATCCAACCCCTACTAAATTTTCCCACTTCGGTCTTTGCAATGGATATGTGCGTCACTAAGCGCAAAACACAGTGGTCGCAAGTCTCACTACAAATTGCTCACAATTGGCTAGTAGATGCACTGCAGCAAGTACAGCCACCAGCAGATCAACCAGAAATCAAATATATAACGCTACTGTAGGCGTAAGTAAGCCGTTTGGATTCTCCTATGGCTATTTTCTAGCCAAGTATGAAAGCACACTACTATGCCAGATGAGATGACACTGAGTTATTAAACAAAATAAACGTAAAATAAAAAAGGAAAAATGGCAGACTGTGCCTAATTGAAATCCAACCCCTACTAAATTTTCCCACTTTGGTGTTTGAGGTGGATATGTGTGCCACTAAGAGCTAAACACAACGGTAGCAAGTCCCCCTGCTAATTCCTCACAAAATGGTACTAGATGCAAATAAAAAAAAAAAAAAGTAGAACGTTATTGTAGCCCTAAGAAGGGATGTTGGGTTCTTGGAGAATCACTCCTGCCTAACACTATTCTAATAGAACAGCCTAACGCTTTCCCTGACCAGCAGCAGCTCTCTCCCTAGCGGCATCCAGACACAGAATGATCCGAGCAGCGCGGGCAGCGGCTAGTCTATCCCAGGGTCACCTGATCTGGCCAGCCAACCACTGCTATCGACGTGTAAGGGTACCACGTCATGCTGGGTGGAGTGCAGAGTCTCCTGGCTTGTGATTGGCTCTGTTTCTGGCCGCCAAAAAGCAAAACGTCAGGAACTGCCATTTTCTCGAGCGGGCGAAGTATTCGTCCGAGCAACGAGCAGTTTCGAGTACGCTAATGCTCGAACGAGCATCAAGCTCGGACGAGCATGTTCGCTCATCTCTAGTCTAGATGCCTTTTTACACCTAAATAACATTGACATCCAATGTGTAACTATTTTCTACTTATGACAACATGACTATTGACTTTTGGGGGTTGCATAGCTATTGGCTTTTAGGGGCTATGTGGCGTGGTTCCTGGGGGCTGGGTAAATATTCAACACTGGACACTGCGTGCTTATTGATATGGTCAAGGAATACAAACTCTCAAGAACCGTTGCCACACATTAATAGTTGCCAAACCATATGTAATGACATATAACAGTCCTAGGAGCAACATGTGCCCTGGAATTAACGCCAAAAAGCCAATAACTTACCATCTTACATTTTATGCTACAAATTATTTGATATGGGCCTTATTAGATATAATAATTTTGTAAATATATACAGGGTAAAATAACCAATCACAGTTAGCTTCTGTAAACTTCTTCATTTGTGCTGTTCCCTTAACTTACATTAGCTATTTAATTCCTATGCTGACTAAAAATTAAAAAGTCTAATTATCAGTGTTTATGCCTGGTAGCTTTATTTTCTGCTTCCAACCATTCTACTTCAGGTTATGTTTGCTCACAAAGCTTCTGAATGCAAAGTCAATTATGTTCCCAAATAGAGGACCATCTGCACTCCGGCATTAACTGCATTCTACCAGAGATTGATCACCTGTGTCCATGACTTTCATTCTGTTTACAAGATATTAATGTTATTCTTCTTTTTCTAACAATGCTAACAAGTATCCCATTATCCACAGTTTATTTCTCTCGCCATATGAGGAATCCAAGAGCTTTTTTGGAACGCAGTTAAAAACTTGTGCTTTATATGCCTCAGCCTGGAGCCAGCTCTTTATAATTCAGCAAAGTCCAACGTGCAAACGTGCCCTAGAATTACATCCTGGTGAGCGTGTGGCTAATGCTCAGTGCTGTAATAGTATGGCACATGCTGTAAGGAGAGTCCTGTATCACACAACTGAAAACTGACTCACAATACACAAATTTTACCATGTAACCACTAGATCTAATTCATACCTATTACACTAGTTAACCCCTTTCAGAATCTTGATGCAATTATGCATTTCTACACACAATTATTCCTGTGTGTTCCTAGCAGAGCCTGGTATGTAACTGACACCTGTTACAATGGGGTGCTTTACTTACCTTACAAAGTTCCCCGAAAGTGCATTGTGTGACGAGAATGCACTCTGCCGCGATTCACTAAGATTGTGCCCTCGATATCCTACATGTCTCGCTTCCCAGCTCAGGTCCAACTGAGTTCACCTTCTTCTTCCTGGTGCATATTAGGGCATTGTCTTGCGACACAATTTGAACGTTAAATCCCACGCTCAGTCCGAATCAGTCAGATCGTCCGTCAGCATGCCCCCCAATTTCGCATGAAACCCAGCACAGCTGCGCCGAAATCCAATCACGTGCAACACAATGTCAGCGCAGACACCTGTTAAGTGTCTGTCAAAGCCGCACAATCCCCAAAAACAACGGAAAGTCAGGGGAAAATGCGCGAGTGGACCCTTAGTAAATAAGCCCCAATGTCTTCAAGTTGTAGCAATGATTGCAGCAATATAACCCCTTAGATGCTTCAATCAATAGTGAAAAATCATGATATCTAAGTGGTTTGCTGGAAGTGCTTATAGTCCTATCACCCTCCTGTAACAATGTAAGTAGTCAGACCAAACAGGTAAAGTATTAATTCACTTAAGCAGAACATTAATATTTTAATGCTATAAAGCTCTTTAAAGTACAAGATTACTATATTATAATGGGTGTGTAATGTGCTTATACAAGGATGCAAGCAAGATTTCTTTCTGAATCCATAAACACTTTTTGTCATGGAAATCATAATACTGTTCACGCATTACCATCTTCCTCAATTGTGAGCAACAAGTATTGTCGCCCTTACAGTTTTCTAGTGCTGTTTTTGTTTAATTCTAGTGGTTTACTTCTTGTGTACTGTTTGTTTCCACTTAGGAATATGTTCTTTATCTAGGTACACTTTTCGTAGCGAATTTTGTCAATATTTATTATTCATCCTCTGAATTATTCCCTTAAGGGCGCGGCCACACATACTGCTAGGGCATGGGATGGGCCACGGCAAGACACCAAGTTCTGGTTACCTATCACTTGTATCTCCATAGAAACGCATGCGCGTTCTGCAGTAACCTGCAGAATTGTAATTCTCAGACTACCTGTCTTCTACATGGCCCCTGCTCTGTTGTGTCAGAGATCAGCATTAGGAGTAGGGTGAATACAAGTGCAACACAGAGACAAATGGATAATAAATTGATATCTAGAGAAAAGAGGAGATAATTTCCCAACCCTATGGGGAGTTTCAAGGAGAACACTTAATATCTAACATAATTTACCAATAAAACATTCAAAATACTTAAAATCAATTTCCCAATACCATACCATCTCTCATACCCATTTGTTTCATTGTCTAATTTCATCATCGTCTATTGATGAATTTCTAGTTCATCAATTTCTAATAAGTGTTCCATATGTTATGTTTTATTGAATGTCCTTTTGTTGCATGATTTTACATTGTAAAACTTC
The DNA here is from genome assembly GCF_040894005.1 of Engystomops pustulosus. Classification (NCBI taxonomy): domain Eukaryota; kingdom Metazoa; phylum Chordata; class Amphibia; order Anura; family Leptodactylidae; genus Engystomops; species Engystomops pustulosus. Next base: position 106,930,650 of record NC_092417.1, on the reverse strand, counting down.
TAGGAAATATTGCTGCAATAGGTGAATTTCGATATTACCTTGTCTCCAGTTCAACAACTTTAGTGCAGGAAAAACGGTGTAAACTTGAAATTTGAAATTTGTAAACACAGGAATTGACACTTTCTGAGACTTCTCATATAGGGGGTCATTTACTAAGGGCCCAATTCGCATTTTCCCGACGTGTTACCCGAATATTTCCAATTTGCGCAGATTTTCCCTGAATTGCCCCAGGATCGGATTGTGGCACATCGGCACCGGCATGCACGCGACGGAAATCGGGGGACATGGCCAAACGAAAACCCGACGGATTCGGAAAAACCGCCGCACTTACCTTCACTCAGCCCGGCTCGGCGTATTCCAGTGCGTTCCGATGCTCTTCAGCGCAGCAGCGCCACCTGGTGGACGGTGGAGGAACTACCTTAGTGAATCCCGACCAGACCCGAATTCAGCGCAGAGAATAGTCCGGGTAAGTAAATCTGCCCCATAGTGTCTAATTATGAAGGTCTGGGCATAAGCAAATGAAATTACCATTTAACAGACATTTTTTGTCTTTGGGCAGAAACTCTAAAAATATTCCTTTGTGATTATGGTTCATCCCAGATCAGACAACGGAGCTCATTTACTTACACATCAACTTGAGTTCACTAAAAGTGCATTGTGCGACAATAATGCACTGTGCCACGATTCACTAAGATCGACTGCCCAATATCCTGAATGTGTCGTTTCCCCGCTCAGGTCCTGCAGAGTTCACCACTTTTTAAGTGGTGCATGTAAGTGCATTAGCTTGCGACACAATTTGAAAGTTATATCCCATGCTGAGTCTGAATCAGTTTGACTGCACGCCCCCTAATTGGTGTCGCATGGAAGCCAGCGCAGCTGTACCAAAATACAAACGCATGAGCCAAAATCCCAGCGCAGACACTTGTTAAATACCTGTCCAAGCCAAAAAACCTGTTATCCCCAAAAAAGGCAAACAGTCCGACCCCTAGTAAATGAGCCGCAATGTATCAACAAAATAGAAAATATAGTACAGAGCACTACTCAGTATAAAACCTGAATAAGAATCAGTCTATTCTAGTTATATGATATAGTGGCCCACATTACCTTAGGGCCGTGCGCCAGTTTTCTGTTAGACTTTGCCTTCTCTTTTCAGTGCAAACTGCTTGCACAGGTATTTAAGAAGTGTCAGACACATTTCAGGTGCTTGCGATGAAATTGTGGTGCACGTGACACTTTGTGGCGCACCCTGCATTATACAGACAAACACACTTTTAGTGCTGTTTACACTACTCTTTGTAGATGTGCCCCATTATGTCCAAAAGAGAGCATTCAAGAGTCAAAGGGCCAAATACTCTATTACATATACAGCTAGGAAAGAGTATTTAGTTAGCCACTAATTATGCAAGTTATCACATTTACAAAGGTAAGAGAGGACTATATTTGATATATATATGATCAACTATGATAGACAAAATGAAAAAAACAAATCCAGAAAATCACATTGGGGCACATTTACTAAGAATGTGGGAAACTGCACTAAAAGTGCTCTGCCCGCGTATAATGCTGGGTGCAAAAGATTCATTAAGAATGTGCGCTAGAAATCATGAATCTGGTGCTTCCCTGAACTGGCCCGGCAGAGTTCAACAACTTTTTTGTGGTGCATAGGGCGTGCTACAGACTTTACATGTTAAATCCGGTGCACGGTCTAACTGAGCATTGTAACGCCCCCTAGTTTGTGTTGCATGGTGGCTAGCGTAGTTGCACCACAAAAGGGTTGCGCGCGGCACAATAGTGCGGTGACACTTTTTAAACTGTGCAAGCAGTTTACACTTAAAAATCATGCAAAGTCTGTCCGAAAACAGGCACAAAGCCCTTAGGAAATGTGCCCCATTGTCTGATATTTTAAAAGAATTAATTAGCAAATTATGGTGGAAAATAAGTATTTGGTCATCTACAAACAATCAATATTTCTAGCTCTCACCAGAAACTAAATTGAAGACTTGTACCAGGCTGGGAAGACTGAATCTGCAATAGGGAAGCCGCTTGGTGTGAAGAAATCAACTGTCAGAGCAATAATTAGTAAATGGAAGACATACAAGACCATTTATAACCTCCCTTGATCAAAAGCTCCACAACAAGATCTCACCCCATGGGGTCCAAATGATGCTGATGGCTGGTTCAAACAGCAGAATTTTTATTTATTAAATTATTTTATATTGTTCCCTTATAAAGAATGGCTGGAGGGAGGACATACTATTACCTTGCGTGCACCCGGAATTTGATGGTGCTATATAAAAAAAGATTATTGTTATCACAAAAACAGTGAGCAAAAATCTAGAACCTAGTGAATGACCTGCATAAAGCTGGGGCCAACGTAACAAGGGCTACTGTTATTAACACACTACACTGCATCCTGCAGTGCCAGACATGTCCCCCTGCTTAAGCCAATACATATTCGGGCCCGTCTGAAGTTTGTCAGAGGGTATTTGGATGTTCCAAAACAGTATTGTGAGAATTGCATATGGTCTGATGAAACCAAAATAGAACAGTTTGGTAGAAACACAACTTGTTGTGAATTGGGGCATGTATCGTGAGATTTGAGGTCAAACCTCCTTCCTTTAGCAGAGGCCTTGAAGATAAAACGTGGCTTGGTCTTTCAGAATGACAATAATCCCAAGCACACCGCCAGGGTAATGAAGGAGTTGTTTCGTAAGAAGCATTTCAAGGTCCTCAAGTGGCATAGCCAGTCTCCAGATCCTAACCCAATAGAAAACCTTTGGAGAGATTGGAAAATCTGTGTTGCCAAATGACAGCCCCGAAACATCACTGCTCTAGAGGCTATCTGCATAGAGGAATTGGCCCACATACAGCAACAGTGTGCACCAATCTTGTGTACATTCTTGTGAACACAGAAAATGTTTGACCTTGTCATTTCCAACAAAAGATGTATAACAAAGTATGGAGATTAACTTTTGTTATTGACCAAATACTTATTTTCCACCATAATTTGCAAATAAATTATTTAGGGACAATATGATTTTCTGGATTTGTTTTCATATTTTGTCTCTCATAGTTGAGGTCATAGTTTCAATTACAGGCCTCTCATCTCTTTAAGGGTGAGAACACTGCACAATTGGTGGCTGACTAAATACTTTTTTTCCCCACTGAACCTAAGTTTGTTGACAATGTACTGCTAGATGAAGCAAAGACTAGTCTAGATGTTCAGTCTGACATTAAAGGAGAAACATTGTTGAGATAACATTGTTTTAGCCGGCGCCTGCAGCAACATCTCCATTAGCCATACTGTTTATTTGGTCCCGGAAATAGAGGTGTCAGTAATAACGGCCACATCTTTATAATGAGATTTAGGTTTCATCCGAAGTTGAGCCCATAAAGTTTTCATGCATTACTTATTTTTATGCTTTGTATCAGCCTTTTTTTCCTGCAGTTTTCAAGGTTAAATTCTAACCAACGAGAAACTGCTGCCAGATCCCAGCACAAAATAACATTTTTCATTCTTAGGTTCCTGATTTATACGTTGAGTGAGATACATAATAGCTTGGATACAATCTTGGAAACAAAAAGCAAATGTCTGATTGAATCAAAAAGACATTCTATTTGCACAAGACTGCAAAGCTGTTTGATTCTGAATGGGTTTAGTAATTTGGCAAAGGCTCGTGGTCACTTCTGGTCTCAGACAAATATTTCTAATGGAAGATATGGAATTTGGAACACAAATGAGGATGAATGATTGAATGAAAATATGCGCCGCACGGCTTCTCCTTCCTTGTCTTGGAAAAATAGATTGTAACAGAAATCCATAAACATAAATTAATGTGAAATAAAAGAAAACAAAAAGCACAAAGGTTTATGTATAACTATATTAATGTGTTCAAATCAATATCAAATCAAATCAATTTTAACCTCTTGTTGTAACACATCATAATATTGTGATAGGTGTGTGGAAGAGGTTCAAGAGCTTAACCCACTGCATGGATAGCTGGCAAACACTGGCAACTATCCCACTTCCAGTGCCAGATGTTTAACCTTTCTGATGCTGTGGGAAATAGCAACCGCAGTATTTGAACTATTAGACACTGGAAGAGGCTCCCTCTTTTAACCAATTTCCTTGATACTAGGGTATTGTCATGGGCTCTAGCACATCGCTTCACAAGCCGGGTGCAGTACTTAGACAAGTTGATACAATAGTGTAGTCTATGTGGAAAACAGTAAAGTGATTCCATATATAAGTCTTATTGGCAGACTTAAAGGAAAGTTAACATCAAAATAAAGCATGATAAACCAGGGACACTAGCATATAAATCCAGGCAGTATGACTGTAGTAATCTCCTTATATTCATGGACTCCTTCCTTCTAAAATGAACTGTTAAAGTGAATGGCTCTGGGGCATGTTCCCATGATGCAAATTTACAGCCTTTTAGATTGTTTCCGGCTATACAAATTTTCTTCGATTGTGTTCTGTCAGAGATCCAGAAACTAAAGCTAGATGAAAATAAAAAAGAAAATCTGTCTAGACAGGAAAGACAGGCACTGACCAAATTAAGCAACAATAAGCAGTTTCTGATTAAAGAAGCTGATAAGGGGGGGAATATTGTGTTGTGGCCTATTGATCTGTATATTAAGGAGGCACTGAGACAATTAAACAATAGAATGTTTTATGCCATTCTACCCTCTGACCCCACCCAGATCTTCAAGGGCAAGATAGACCGAATATTATCTCGCGCCTTATCATGCGGCATTTTGACTAAGAAAGAAGTGAAATACTTGACAGTGGATGAACCTATCATTCCAACTTTTTATATACTACCGAAGATTCACAAATCACTTCAAGCACCTCCAGGTAGGCCAATTGTCTCCGGTATCGGTGGCTTAAATGAAAAACTCTGTACCTATATTGATTTTTTTCTACAGCCCCTCGTCTCAAGACTTCCCTCGTACACACGAGACACTACTCACCTTATTCAACGCCTGGAAACCTTGACACCTCCAACAAACTCTTTATTGGCGACTCTAGACGTCGAATCATTATACACCATCATAGGACACCAGGTGGGTATCGAAGCCGTGGCCTTCTTTTTGGATAAAGAAAACTCGCTTGACCGTCGGCATGACTCCTTAATTCTGGATTTTTTGTCGCTGGTGTTGCACCAGAATTATTTCGTGTTTGACAGGGTGTTCTACAAGCAGGTGTCGGGTACGGCCATGGGTGCGCGATGCGCTCCTTCCTATGCCAACCTATTTCTGGGTTGGTGGGAGGAGCGGGTCGTGTACCCATTGGCCGTATTTCAAAACAATGTGGCGGGCTGGTACCGCTACATTGACGACATCTTGCTTATCTGGACGGGCACCAGGGAGGAGTATCAACTCTTTATTGATCTACTAAATGAGAACCCCTGGAATATTCGACTAACCTCTAAGATTTCTGAACGCTCTGTTGAATTTCTAGATTTGAACATCAAATTAACAGATTGCACTCTTACAACCACCCTTTACAGAAAAGAGACCGCAACAAACAGCTTGCTCTCATTCACAAGCTTTCATCCGAGGCATTTGAGAGAGGGGATCCCAGTGGGACAGTTTCTGCGGATCAAACTCAACTGTACGAATCCAGACGACTTCAAGGTGAATGCGAAAGACCTGACAACTAGGTTTAAAACACGCCACTATCCCAAGAAGGTCATCTCAAGAGCTTTTATTCGAGCAAAGAACAGTGAGAGACACTCACTTCTTACACCCCGTGTGCGCTTCCCTAATAACAAAATTCGACTGATCAGCACCTTCCACAATCAGTGGTCTGACGTCTACAAGATCTTGGACAACAATTGGGGCATTCTACTGAGTGACAGTCGGCTACACACACACATTTCAGATAAACCACAGATGGTGGCCCGCCGAGCAAGAAACCTCAAGGACATCTTGACATCTAGTCACTTCCAGCGACAGACAACACCCCTAGGGAGGGGACAACGACTGAAGGGTTCGTTTCCATGTGGGGGCTGCTCGATTTGTGATCGTATCTTGGTTCTCAATGATACTTTTGTACACCCTAACAACCATTCTTCCCACAGATTAAAAAGTTACATCAACTGTAAATCAAGAGATGTGATCTATGCCTTGGTCTGTTCCTGCTCAAAAATATACGTTGGCCAAACTGGCCAGGAACTCAGAAGACGGGTTCAACAGCATCTGTCGACGATAACTACAGCAGCAAGAGACCAAACCAATGGTAAGACCCTAACCACAGTAGCCTCACATTTTCTCAATTTCCACCAGGGGAGGAATACGGGCCTGAAAGTTTGTGGTTTGGAGAGGGTTCACCGCAACATCCGAGGTGGCAGCTCCAACAAACGATTACTTAGGGCTGAGTCCAAATGGATATTCCAATTGGACACACTGGCACCCAAAGGTCTTAATGAAGATTTACTTTTTACTGGTTTTTATAAGGACTAGATTCACATTGCTTTAACTGTCTTCATTTACTCCATCCATCTTTAATTCTCACTCTACACCTACCATTTATTGTCTCACCCTGTTTAGCCCACTCACCACACCCCCACCTATGCTTGCACACCTCATCTGTAATCTCCCTTTACAACACATACTCCACCTACATCTAGTCCTCCCCTATACACCATCTCACCTCCCACTCTTCATCCTTCCCTCACTCACATCACTCCCCCATCCATCCACTACACCTACCCTCCATCCCTACTAACGTCCCACTCCCTCCCCACTCACTGTTCCACCTCTCCGTTCCCCCTATCCGCCATCTCATGCTCCTATTTTTCACTTTTGATGCACATGTACATGGTCCTCTTAAGAGTTTTCATTTGTCCTAGGACCTCTTCCTTAGATTTGGTTTATTCACATTTGTCACATATATTTTCACAGTGATCCCATCTGTGTTTGATATCATCATATGCTATTATCGACAATATTGGACTCTGCCTCCTATCCCGGATCGAGATAAAAACTCCCGGTATCATGTACTCGATAACGTTCATCTGATGCAAGGACTCGTCCCTTACTCACCTTCTTGACCAATCGAGTTGATCATTCCACCTGACCTGTTTCGCCTGGCTCTCCTGGTGTCTCCATATCTGTTATGTTCTAATATGTTTATTGTACATTGACAAGCATGGTATTTTAGGTTATCTAGCTATCAATTTACATATATACTTTCTCAAAGTGACTAATTACTAATCTTTGATCTATTCTCTCCTTATGTTTACTTATATGTGTTATTTTTGGTTTGACCCATCTCCAGTGCAGCCCCCACCGCATGCCCACCATTTCGCATTTATTACACCACCTAGCTCCAGCATAGGCTAGGTGCTGTATCATTTCATTTATCATCCCTTAATCGGTCATTTACACATTTTTTCCAGGTTCTCGTCTCGTAAGCTCTTATGCATAGCGAGTTGAATATATAGACACATTCTCTGTGGCTTTCTCACTTTGCACTACCCCTGTCACAATTCTATGTACTACAATATTCTTACACTTACCTGTAGTCTGGACCAAATCCTGGCCCATCCAAGTCTTCACATTTAATGCTACTTACTTTTTTAGGCTCGTATTGATTTCTATTACAAGCCAGCACACTGTTCTCTTTATGCATAGTTACTACTTTTGAAAATTTCCCATACTTGGGGCCTTCTGTTCTCTTCACAATACCTTTAATAAATTATTGTGTTACTCACCTGTTCTTGCGTGGTACCCATTCTTGTAAGTCGGCAACTTTTATGCCGCGATCGACATCATGAGGATTATCCCTCTGCCTGTATATATTTACTTGAATGTGACTATAGCAGGCTTCTATCTACACGGGTGGTTATGCTTCTATATTTGTACCTCATGCTCTATACTAACATTTCTATATATGATCGATGCTTACCTCTGTGTCTATTTTCTGATACACTCGCCTTTACATTTTTTGCTCTTTTGTCTTTGCGTTGAATAAGAATCTATTCCTGTAAGTCGGCAATTCTTGTGCCGCAATCAAAGTTATGAGGATTAATCCTCTGCTGTATGCCTTATACCAACATCTTTATATGACTGATGTCCACCCTTGTATCTATTTTTTTGACATATTCGTTCTAATGATCATTCCGTTGTCTGATGATTATCTGTCTAACTGATACTTTATGCCGGATACTTACCTCTGTTCTACGGCGGTGCCTCTGTATCGTTTCTTTGCGCATGCGCTATTGACATTGTACTATCATGTATTGTTTTCATTCACAAAACACATCAGGCACTGCACACGCGCACCTGGTAACCACCGTCGGCTGGCAATGTCACTTCCGGGTTTCCGGAACGTCACTTCCGGTTTCCGGAACGTCACTTCCGGTTCCCGATACGTCACTTCCGGTTCCCGGAACACACGCCAGCGACTGATTTGGGAAGCGTTCTGTATGGGTGGCTGCATTTGGAGGTGGGTCCCTCTATCCTTTATATATCTGCTGCATATATCACTCACACTTACCCCTGAGGAAGCCTGCTAGCACAGGCGATACGCGTGGGGAACCTCTTCTCCAGCCCCCTCCCCGACTGCACCATGCACTTTAGGTAACTATTTGTCATCACCTCTTCAATGGCCAAGCTACCTATAACCTTATTGTTACTTACATGATTGCATTTTGATTATGTCTTTATTTAATTGTTGGTAGCTTTGAGCCAAACCAGGCTCTGATGTCCTGGCATGTATACCTTATTCATGACTTTTCTTGCATTGTGCCCAGGGTTGGTCGCCGGACTTTGGCACATTTAGTGCTTTTTAATTGTTTTTATATTTTTGTATTTTGGATTTAATAAAGATTGTTGTACCATTGATATACATCCTGTCTTGCTTTTGTGGTTCATTACCTTTATTTGGGATGTTTACATGTCTGGGCTCCTTCTGCCCAGCTATTTTTTCATAGACCCGTTTTTGTTTAATAATTAGCAAATTTACAGCCTGTTACACAGGGCAGGAGCACTTCTACCTCACACTGTGTGCTGAAACTTTCTCTGCAGTTGTGAGATTATATCAGTTAGAGATAGGACAAAGTCCTGAGTGAGGGGTAAGTCAGCATAACAGCCTGTGAAGCTACAGCAATAAGTTTGGCTTATAGCAAAGCCAAATTGGAACTTAGAGAAAACATCCCTCAAGAGGTCATAATTCTGTAACATTCTCAAATAAGGAGCATCAAAAATACAGAACCATTTTTGAACATTAACCATTCATGTGCTGGAGTCAACCATGTCCTTTTTAGGGACACATATATAAAAGCCTTTTTTATCTGGTCTGTGTGATGAGTGCAGATTTCCATCTTTATGCTTTGGATGACAAGGCAGATGGCATCATTCACATAAAGGGTTCAGGTTCCTCTGGAGCTAAAGCTTATACTGTGAAAGGAGTACCCAGCACTGAATTGTGACATAGGCACAAAATGGGAGTGCCCAAGGTCTCACATCTGAGTTTTCATTATACAATAACGGGGGAGGGGTGCTAATTTGCCATCATGTTGAGCAAATATTACATTATATTTACATGATATTTGCTTTAATCAAGTAAATTAGATATATTGTGTTACTAAACATCAACAAAATATGTTTAGTTGTGGTCTTGTAATAGACCATGAAAATGTAAAGTCACAAAGCTTCTGCAACATCAGTTGTATCCACCTTTGAAGCTCCAAATGTTATGTTCTATTTTTATTAGAATGTTTGTTACAGCTTTGTTTGTCTTTTAAATGTCTTTTGTTTTAGACAAGAGGCATTTTAATAAAGAATTCTCCTATCTTTCTGGCTAGCTCACTAAATCTTTGCTAGTAAAAGCAATGATGTCTAAAACTCCTCCTGTTTCCCTATTATCACTTCTTGATCACATATATTACATCACTGGTAAGCCACCAATCGGAAATTGAGACAGGTTTTTCACACAAATGTGTTAATTATTAACATTTCCCATGTCTAAAGTTTATGTTTTCTAAATTTTTAAAATGTCAATTTATTCTAATACAGCGTTAGGCAGCTTCCAAGCCAAACAGCATTTTTCCATTTTTTTCAGAAATATCTAAATTAGAATTTTTTGGGATCATCTTTTTTGAATAAGTTTTAAATATAAATGATTTGAATCCCCTGTGAATTTTCAAAATACGAAAAACTGCTTTTTAGGAAGATTTGTAACCCTTTGAGCGCTGCATAGTAATTAAAACAAAATGGAGGTGAAATTTAGAATGGTTTAATTTTGTTAACAATACAGGTACACACATTAGCAAAAGATAAAAAGATTAAACCGGGACATGTGAGGGCATTTTTTGTGGGATAAGATGCATTTTCCTGTGACACCATTTTGGGGTGGCAATGCACTATACTTAATAATTTGTTAACTTTTTTTGGGGAAGGAAGACTATAAAAACTTAAATTCTATAACTAATATTTGACCTTTTTTGTAGTTCACCAAATGGTCTTATTAACATGTTATCTTTATTCTATGGGCCTACCATACTATATTTTTTCTTCTTTCTTACTAAATTTGCAAAATAAGACCTAATCTGGGGCAAAATCTATTGTTTTTGCATCACAATCTTCCAAGTGGCATAACACTAACTATTTTTGTCTACAAAGCTAGTTGATTGCTTGTTTTTGTGGGACATAATGTAATTTTCATTAGTATCATTCTGGAGCAATTTTTTTTAATCACATTTAATTGCATTTGCGTAGGATGAAATAGGTAAAAATCATAAATTTTTCATGCCGTTCATTGTGTAGGTTCAATAATGATTTATTTTTATTTTACGCGATGTTACAGATGCGGTGATAGAATATATGTGTTGTTTGTGTTATGATTTTAATTCTTTTTTGCATTATATATAATTTTCTATAATTCATGGGGTTCTCCTTATGGAGACTTTGCCAATTAAGGCCGCCTTGTTGGTGTGTGGAGATTTATAGCCATTCCTGCTTCACATTCTGTGAAATATGCAGATATACGTTTTTCAGGATGGGAAAAGGAAAACAGGAAAACAATGCCTCTTTTTGCTACCTTGTAAGGCAGCCCCCTTAACACCAAGCATGACTATCATGAAGCCTGATTGCATGGTGTGTGATTAAAACCAAACCTGCAAATATATTTTGTAAGATACAGCTGACAATGCCTCATAGTGCTTCAAAATTCCAGTTCAGCTCCAGTGATGAAATGAATCGGCTTCCTAATGTTCTATTACTGCCTGCAGAGCTATCTGTTGATCTCCATGCAGTATTAGTATGCCATGGAGCAATGACAGGCTATATGACTGAGGTTTGAAGACTAGTGTTGTGGGGATCCATTAGTACCTTAAACCTTGAGTACCTTGAGTCAAACCAGGACGCAAATTTCTAATGTAGTTCGGGGTTGGAACCTATCAAAACTATCTTAGTAACATAACCATTTTTTGAAATTCAGTTTTTAAAACCAAAACATCCCAGGGTGCTTCACAGCTACAAAAAGAAATTCCATGATTCATAGCTGTGTAATGTGTAATTCACACCTAGAATAGTAAATCTGCTGTGTTTGGGTTATTGCACTGTACTATAGATACTAAATCTTCTAACAAACTTTTTTTAAGTTAAAAGTATAGCTTTATGTCAGTAAAATCAGTTGCTGCCATATGACTGCTCTTGCCTACAGAGAAACCAACGCCTCGTAACACCACTCATCTCTCAATAATCATCAGCATCTAGCACATAAAAATGTGATATTTAAACCCTATTTAGAGCTTTGCAATGGAGCCTGGAAATGTCCTAATATAGCTCCAACAGCTTCACCATAGTAGCCAGTTAGCTAAATTATCATAAAATAAAAATACTGTAATCCCAGGGATTCAGTAGATATTACATAACGCAAGGTCCACATATTTTCAATATCATCACCCACCTGTGTAGATGTTTATGTTTATCAGCATTGGGCTTATATTTTCATATGTTTTTTAATTAAAGTAATTTCCGTTTTAATGAGTAAAGCTTTGTGAGTATTAGGACATTTTTATTTTTTACGTATTTTTGTATCTTGCCCACATATATGCCTTGTGTTCTCAAAGTAAGTTTCCCACAAGTAAATCAACTGAACACTGCACAGTGCACATACAGGATGCATATGGTGACAGCCTGGCAGCTCCCATCACACGGAGGAGCAGTGAACATGTAATAAGTGGAAGAAATAATAAGTAAACCAGTTACTCTATAGTCTGAGCTGTGTGAGCACTAAGGGTTAACAGCTTGTCTACACAGATATGATACTGCTGATGACAAAATAACTATATGTGGATCCATTACCGGGGGTGAGGCGAATGTATGTGGATGCATTACTGGGGATGAGGCAGATGTATGTGGATGAATTACTGGGGGGAGGCGGCTGTATGTGGTTGCATTACAGGGGGTGAGGCGGATGTATGTGGATGCATTACTAGGGGGGGGGCTGTATGTGGATGCATTACTGGGGGTGAGATGGCTGTATGTACATGTTATTACTGGGACTAAGGCGGCTGTATGTATATGTTATTACTGGGGGTGTGGAAGCTGTATGTACATGTATTACTGGCGGTGAGGCAGCTGTATGTACATGTATTACTAGGATTGAGGCAGCTGTATATAGATGTATTACTGGGGTGTTAGTGGCTGTATGTAGATATATTGCTGGGGGGTTGACGGCTGTATGTACATGCATTACTGGGGTTGAGGCAGATGCATATGGATGTATTACTGTGGGTGAGGTAGCTGTATGTGGATGTATTACTGTGGGTGAGACGGCTGTATGTGGATGTATTTTGCACCCAAGGGCCCCCAGCAACCTTAATCTGTCCTTACTTGTGCCTTCCGTGCACCTTGTGCCCTCTATGCACCCTGCACCCTCTGTGCTTATACCCACAGTGTCCTTGTACCCTCTGTGAACCTTGTGTTCTCTGTGAGCCTTGTGCCCTACGTGGGCTTTGTGCCCTCTGGCCTCTGTGTCCTGTGAGCCTTGTGCCATCTGTGCACCTTGTACCCTCTGGCCTCTGTGTCTTGTGCGCCCTGTGCCTTGTTCCCTCCTAGCTACCTGCTGTGTTCTCTGCAGGTATGGTGCATGTATCAGTCTACCTTCATATTACTGCTGTCAGTATATACTCACCATTGTCTGGACTTATAGACTGTCTTTGCTTTTCACTATGTAAAGTGTATCCATATTGTTTGTTATATTACCACTTTGGGGAGATAAATAAAAGTGGGGGGAAAAGTAAAATATAGTGCTGCGGAATTCGATGGTGATATATGGATATAGAATATTGGGGCATATTTACTTACCCGGTCCATTCGCGATCCAGCGGCGTGTTCTCTGCGGTGGATTCAGGTCCGACCGGGATTCATTAAGGCAGTTCCTCCGACGTCCACCAGGTGGCACTTCTGCGCTGAAGTTCCCCGGAACGCACTGGAATACACCGAGCCGGGCTGAGTGAAGGTAAGTGCAAGCTCCGCAACACATTTTTTTTTTTTTTAATGCGGCGGTTGTTCCTAATCCATCAGGTTTTCGTTCGGCCACGCCCCCCTGATTTCCGCTGCGTTCATGCCAGCGCCGATGCGCCGATGCGCCGATCGCGTGCGCCAAAATCGCAGGGCAATTCAGGGGAAATCGGTGCAAATCGGAAATATTCGGATAACACGTCGGGAAAACGCGAATCTGGCCCTAGTAAATGACCCCCGCTATGGATATACACACACATTGTCACTGTGCTATATCAAGTATTGGTTTACACATGCAGTTTTGGTAACTGCATTACAAGAAGCTGTGGGTATATAAGTGCAGTTATTGTCACTGTGCTAGAAGAGGCTATGACTATACGTACATACAAGTTCTGTCATTGTTACACAATGTAAGTATACACACATCTATTTTCACTGCGCTGTAAGACTCTATGGGACACATGTGTCATATGCCTGGCTGATACATGTAGGGTTTGGTCTTTAGTAAATTTGCAACCTTTTAAAACAAACATCACAAAAAGCCAAAAGGCACAATTAGCTCTAAACTAATTTTTATACCTCTTCAGGGGCAGCCATAGATTTGCACCATAGATAAGTCTCATAAAATTCTCAAAGTAATTGCGTTGATGTTTTTTGAGACTTTTTACTGCTAGTGCAACACTGCAAAGCCAGAATCGTGACTTGAGACTTTGACAAAACATCTCATAAAAACAAAGAAAAGGCAAAGAAAATCTGTGGCACTCACCATTAAAAAACATCCAAATTTTTTATTAAAATGTTTTGTTAAAAACATGTGCAGATACAGTTGGGACAGGGGGAAGGAAACAAGCACCATATTTCGCGCTATAAAAATACTTTAGAGCAATAGCATAGACTCCCAGGTGTCACAGCAACCTATCGCTGCCCCTTGATACCTCAAAACCAAGGATTTAAATGGCTCCATCAACTGGCCAGCACCAACCGCAACATGTAGCAAACACCCACCCTCTATGGAGTGGTCTCTGACAGTGAGTCTTCTCCATACACCTGGCCTGATACTACGCTGTAATAGTATGGCACATGTCGGAAAAGGGTTAAATTAATTCCTCTTGTCTCCATATTGCAGGTACTGTGTCTCACCTCTTCTCATACTGTAAAAACTTGAGATGACTGTTTTGACTATTGTAATGGTCTTTTGTATTCTTTTGGTTTGTACTTTTGGGCCAATGTTATATGCATAAAAATAATAATAATATTCCTTTAATATCTCTTAGAGCCACTGAAATGTTCTCAGTGGAATAAGCTAATCTACATACATCAGTATTCGGTGCCAGCTTTGAGTGAAAAATCAATTTATGAAAGTAAACGCACAATTTTATTGTTGTGATTAATCATTCAACTAGCTCAAAGTTAGTGTGTACAGACTATTTTATGTCCACAGAGAACAGTTGAGGTCTTTTACAAACACTGTTTCAAAGAAAACAATGATCTTAGTAATTGTCTTCAAAATCTTTTGTAGCTGAGTTGGCTTCAAATGATAACATTCAGAATCAAGGGTTACTCAAGAAACCTTGGCACATTTTTCTAGCTTACTAGATATTAAAAGCACACAATAAATGGGCAACATTAAAACTTGTAGTTTGTAAATAGTGATGAGTAGGTGAGTACAGTAAGCAGTAAAGTACTCAAACTAATAATACATTAAATAAATAAATAAGAAAAACCAAACACAAATAAAATCATTTTATACAAGCGTCAGAGGTACAGGGGGAGGGGAGGAGTTAGAGCTGGATGTGGCCATGTAAGTGGAGGAGATAGAGGAGGAGGTAGCCAACACTTACTCAGACACATTTTTCGTTTATCCACACCTGCTTCATATTAATGAATATAAGAATGTCCACATTGGTGAAGTATGTGGTCACTGATAAAATCCAAGTAGTCTGGCCATATGTGCAGTTGACAACCCAGAAATTGAATGGAAAGGACATTACCAGGAAATGTGTGATCAGATACTCATCCGTCATATGAGTCCAATTTATCTTGCCTGTTGACAGGGGACTCTCACTCTGCCTCTGTGTACTACAGACTGTATCCAATGGGGTCACTGGTGGATGTTGCAAAGCTTTGAACTTTTTTCCGTGTTGCGGCCATGCTAACCCTCATTTCTGAGATGATGCCGTCTCTGAGCCCTCAATGTCAGATATGAACTCTACCAGTAATGCCTCCAACGAACAACCAAACCAAAATAGAAAAAAATTGCTGTTATGCTTAAAGTAAAAAGAAAAATATCCAGAACACGTGGAATGCAAACAAAACACTTAAACCAAAAAACAAAGTTTCTCTACATTGCAGATAGGTGAGCAGCATCAGGGTTTGAAAACAAAAAGTGTTCACACACATTATGCAGCAGTTTTGGCATGCCTACATAATTGGCCAGGAAGGTTTACAGAA
Source organism: Engystomops pustulosus (assembly GCF_040894005.1). Lineage (NCBI taxonomy): Eukaryota > Metazoa > Chordata > Amphibia > Anura > Leptodactylidae > Engystomops > Engystomops pustulosus. The sequence goes on along the minus strand of NC_092417.1, from coordinate 106,914,717 downwards.
CATGAACAAGGTACAGGTTGTGCATCAAGCTTGTGCAAACTAGCCTTTTTATCTAGTTTATGTTTTTGAAAAAAAAAAAAAATATATATATATTTTTTTTTTAAGAAATGTTCTTCCATAAAGTTTTGTTTTTTCAAAAACATTTTCTTTTATTTTACATCCTGCTGTGTTTCCCCAAGGCTGTGCTGAAACTGGTGACACTGAGGAGGCAAGGTAGCAAACAGAGGGAAGAAGTGATGACCTGCAATCCTCGGTGGCAGAATTATATGAACTACTATTTTAAGTAATATTTTTTTTTCAAAAGTTTTCTTTACTGATTTCAATAGAAAACAATGGTTCTTGGTATGAAAATTTGTATATGGATTTTGACACTAAAACAGACATAATATAACAATCATAGATGAAGATAAAATAGAACAAAAAGTAGGCATTTGGCTGCTTTGGCTTTTGGCTTTTTACAAAACCTATGGTACATGAAAAGTTGTTTGAAATAGACTGTATAAGAACTGTCCTTTGAAGAACTTTATGTTGAAGGAAGACTCTTATGTAGTAGTGATTTGTATTTATTTTTGCTTGTATATTGTAGCTTGCAATGGGAAGTGGTTCTTTAAAAAAAGATATTTTCTAACCCACTTACATATTTCAAATAAAAAAAAAGAGAAATATATCCATTGATGTACAAGTATTAAATACAGAATGAAATGTTATTTAGTCTTTTGAAGATGTTAAAACATAAAAAAAGTATTTTCATATCATTATTCTCAATGGGCATGAAAAGCAAAGTCATAAGTATTAAGTTCTTACTTCTAAGCTTTTTAGGGGGAGAGTATAATGGTGAGGATGACCTTTCCGTCTGAAGGTCAACAGTATTTTTTTGCAGAATGCTGGATAATGATTAATTTTTAAGATGATTAGATTGTAAAGGCTAATTATTCAAGTTGAAGTTAAAATTTGTTAAATAAATGTATTTTGTGATCATGTATTAAAAACGGGCAGATGAAGTTTGAAAATGGACTTGTATATATCTTCAATTCCTGGAGAATATTAGTGATAGCTACTACTTGTTATATTGTAGTTGTAAACATATTCCCACATTATTGTTAAGCACTACATACATGTAGATTATCCAGAGGTTTTTTTTTACATGTAATATACAAGTATTTACTGAAGCATACAAGTGAAAGCTGACAAATCCTCTCTAAGATTTAGATCATTTGTCAACTTTGCTGTAATGGCTGGAACATAATGAGCAGAGCCATCTCATGAGATAGTAATTCATGATAGCTCTATTACAATTCTTGAGGCAGCATAGTAACAGTGTAAAATTAAGATTTGTATTCCATTTGTTCCTATAGACTGTATATGATCAAGGATGATTTTCTGTCCAATGACTTCCATTCAGTTCAGCTTCCACAGCAAACCTACATTAGGGAACTGTTTATTTGGACGATGTATGAAGGGTATGTGTGCCTTCATTGTGAGAACCACATCTTCAAGTTCTTTTATAAGGCTTCCTCTGATAATTAAATCTAAACTTAAACAAAGCACATTCCCTTTAAGAATGTATAATAACAGATGCAATAAAACGCTAGGTGAAAAGTGCAACTTTAAAATACGAAATGTATTGAGACTGACTATAAAATTTGGCGGTGGTCAGTTGAAAGTTGCAACTTTGTATACTGAATCCATTATACAAATAAAGGTAAATGATGCGTAGCATTGGAAAGACAGTTTCAATAGTCTTCAATCCATTCCATAAAACTGTAGTCCTGAATGCCTAAATCTCTTTGACTAAAACTCCCAGAACAGTCAGTCAGTAAAATGTATACAGTAAATCGGCTTGTAAAAGTTCTCGTCCTGTTGCACTGCAATTCAAAATGCATGAAGATAGAAAGTGAAATGCTTTATACAATATGTGATAAGCTTTTATGAGAAAGTGCAATTCTTGGAATACAAGAAAATATGAATTGTTCAAATTCACACAGGACCTGGAGGAAAGAACCTGACATCTCAATCCACAAGAATGGAGAGTTTCATTGCTATATCAATGCTTATAAGTAAATTGAGAGTCCTATTGATGTGTGCATTTTGTTAGGTAGCTGCCTTGATAGCAAATTTATTGCTATTGAAGTGGGTCTCTTTGTAGAATAGTTAGAAATATTTTTTAAGGGACGCTGAAAAGTAAACATATAACAGTATAGCCTGCTACTAGACCCCTTCCTCCAAGTACTCAGCTTGAATGAGAAGAAATAACCTTCCAACCATTCCTCTTCAGTGTCACCATCAAAGAAAATATAGCATTACACTGTACCCAATGAAATCAATGTACTGGTCATATAACATATGTAAACAACAAGTCCTCTAGAGAGTGAAAATGGCTCTATCTATTATGTGTGCACCATTTATTATTTGGTGCAGAATTGGGGCACAGACACAATTGTGGTGCACACCAGTAAAAAAAAAATGTGGTGCAGGTACGACTAAGCACTAACACACCCCTTTTGGTGCAAATTTTTTCTGCCTTGTCAGACACAGTGCAGCCATGACACAAAACAAACTTGCATTTTCTCTCTAGTGCAAAGCCAGACAGAAAACCAGTGCAAACACTTTAATAATTATCAAAGTTATTTTAAAATTTGCTTGATCAATTGTAGATTGTTACAAGGCATTTCACAATACTAAAAATAAATTGTTCTGTCAGCTAAAAAGTTAATGCTAAAAAGATGCATGAATTAGGATCTCAAATGGGTTTTCCCATGAAACAAGTTAGGCCCTATCCTGTGGAACCCTATCTTGTGGATAGGGTCTAACTTTTTTCGTGGAAAAACCCCTTTAAGATAAGGGCTAACTTCCTGATCAGTGGGGGTCTCAATGATAGGACCCCCACATATCACTAGAATTAGGGGTCCAATGGGGTCCAATGTATCCCTGTTGGACCCTCATTGCTCCCTGAGGTGAGCAGAGCAGCTGGACTTGCATGTCTGGGCTGCTTTATTCATCAATATCGGGGAGTGACAAGGGGTCAAACTAGGGTACATCGGTCCCCCATCAGACCCCCATTTTTGTGATTTAAGGGGGTTTCAGTAATCATCCAGTTAAGGCCTAACTTGTTTCATGTGAAAACCCCTTTAAATGGTTTCTTTTTTTTTGGTCTTTGGGCAATTTTTGAATAATGATGACATATTTGACACACAAAACCAGCACCAATCAGTGATTATAGGTAGGCTTTAGTGCCAAAACCCCACTATGGAGGAAGCCATATACAGAAAGCTGTTTTCTTTTTAGTGGCCATTTTGAATCAGCAGCTCAGCTCCCTTTTAATTGAATATATGCAACAGTACTACCGCATAGCCATTGTACAGTAGATGGAGTTGTAGGCTTACAGACCCTCACTGATCTAAGCGAGCATAGGTTATTATTATCAGAGAATCCCTTTAAACCTCGAAAACCATATAAACAGAAAGCCTCCTTAAAAGGAAGCTGTCACCATTTTTTCACTAATAATCCTTATGACAGGCTCCAATAGCACTATACTAGCTCTTGCCTATACTGTTTTTAGCTATACAATGCATAGCCCATGCCCCCAGAAAATGAACTCTGTAACCTAACTGGCAACCTGACAGAAAGAGCAGCGGGTCCCAAGGGCATGTAGTATTGATGCAAGGCTCTCATCTCATGTCTGCTGGTATGCCCCACATTTTGCTGACATCATTCTCTGCTCTGTACTGCCAAATGGAGGGAGGATAAGGAACGTGCCTGGGTTTATTAGTGAAAATATGGTGACAGACTTCCTTTAAGCCTACAATGGGTTAACATGATGATCAGTTCTAGAGTAAACTATCATATCCTGCACTCAGATTCCTTTTTATTAAATTATGTCTCATTTAATTAAAATAGAGGAATCAGGAAATGTTGCTTTTTATTATCTGAGCTTATTTTTTGCAAAACATGGAGAATCCCTTTTAGGGGCAGGCCGTCTTTTGGCTCCTGTAGACATTCTGAAAGTGGAGGAAAAACTAATTTTGTTCTACTTTCCAAATGGTTCACTGAATCAAAAATTGCACATTTGTTCTAGGAATAGGCTTTGCATAGCTTTAGGGAGCGATGTCACCTTGTACAGTCTGCACGGTAAAGATCATATGATATTTCTTACCAATTAAATTATTCATCTGTATCTTTTTCAAGTGTAACCTCTAGTTCAATGTTTGCAATCTACTAGGTAATATAAGAAAAGCACAAAGACAAGAGCTATTCAAAATGCCATCTCTATAAAAGAAATAACATAGTTAAAAGAGTTGTCTGGTTTAGAATCAGTAGAAAGCAGCTTCATGTACTGTCTCGAGTGACTTTGGAAGTCCTGACATAGTAATGTATTACACAGATAGCCAATAGATTCCAGTACTTAGAATGTAATTCATATCTACTGTGGGGAATTGTAAATTATCTGAAACAAATAATGTTTAAATCACCTATACAATTATTTAGTAATAAAATGTTACACTACAGCCCAGGAGAATTCTCTTAAAGTGCTAGATCACACATGTTAAAAACATGGCCGTGTGTCAAATGCAGCCTACCACATCATGATGTCAAGGTTTGATGCCTGTAGAAGCCTGAAAAAGCAATGGCATGAACTTTCACAACGTCCACGTCTAGACTTTCATTGGAGCTCTATAAAGTCATAAGTGCCATCCATACATGTAAAAAACACCCCCTTCTTCCCAACTTATACTGCACTGGAAGGGAAGTCAGGCACCGTCCTATTGCTTACCTTGCCATGTAAAGGGGGTGAGTGGAGAATATTAATAGTGGCAGTGGTCATACTGCCGATGGGGAGGCAAGCAACTGGGTGTAAAAGCACTAACCAGGGAAGGAGGCAATACTTGGTTGAGGTGAAAGTTTTATTGCCACCAAAGTAGGGGTTTTTCAGTTGGCTGATGTGGCCTGCTACTACCACCAGGTGAAGAATAGAACCTTACTGCTGACTATGACTACATAACTACATGTCTTTAGTGGCAGTGAGACTAAAACAAATGTAGAGATATACTACAAATCGTACAGGGCTCTGTTGGGACCAGAAGAACTATCGTTTCTATGTGTGAAAGTGGAGGTGCGTGGGCATTTCCCCATTTACTTCTACAGTATTAATATATAGTGCTTACCACCACTTCATTTATGTTAGCCTGTGAATATGGATATGTGCTATGAGAGGGGGGGGGGGGGCTTAAAAAGGTTGTAGTGAGGATCATTATCCCTTTAACTTATTGGGTTAGCAGGGGAGTTGATACAGCACTAATATGACAGAGTCCTGACTTTTGCTCAGTCATTGGTCTATTCAGTTCAATGGGACTGATGGAGCATGCTTACCATAACTTACACAATCAATAAGGGTCCCATGGCTCAGAGCCCTCTGTGATCAGACTAGGTGTAAATAGTGTGAAAGCCTAAAAACTCAATATCTGTGCAGGGGATTAGCTGAACTGTATTAGAAAATCAAAGCCTTGATCCTAAAAAAGGATTTATTAACTAATGATTCTAATCAGCATGGAATTATGGACATGAAGTAGATTGCAATAAATTGAAAGGATGAACATTTACGAAAAAGAACATAGAACCTGATGCACATAGACTCAATCCATTATCTGCTTTCCTGACATTTTAACAGATGGCGCAGGATACATATTGATACTGTTACAATGGCGGTGAAGACATGAAGTGAACTTTGATTTATGATCACTGACAGCGAGGTCCTCCTCCACGACTATGTTTAAGACATAAAAAAAGCTCCTAGAAAATGAAGAGTCACAATGTGCATTATCTCTGTCTCATTTGAAAGCAGAGTTTAGGACATTTCATGAAGGATAATGAAATATAGAGGCATTGTAACATCAAATTGTAGAGTTCATCATCTGTGAAGTGACTGCACAATACCCTGTCTCCTGTGATTGAGCTACAAGAATGTTAGCAATGTTAAACTATGTGTTCTGCCATGTAAGAGCTAGAGAGTGGGGAGACAGTAAAAAAGAAATAAGGAATTGTGGAAACTACTGGAATGCATTCCCATGGAGAAGCAGCTGCACTTGTGGAGAATTATCTGTCGGAGTTACAACACAGGTCACCAGCTAACCCATATCAAGGCCACCTCAGATAAACTTGGTCCACATTACTGATGTATAACATTTTTCATGCTGGCAATGAATCTGACAGTTAAATCAGATTTCCCAGCAGTGCTAGGAGGCCACCCAATAGAACATACATCAATGCCTAGGTAATTGTACAAAGTCCAAACAGGCAAGCACGAGTGTCATACGGTAAGGCAAATGACATATATTGAAATGTTAATGGGAAAATATTTGTAAAAGTCATTCTTTAATTTAAAATTCAAGAAATACCTGAATCCCCCAAAATACTAATTTGTAACTTGTTGTTTACCTTATAGTTCCCTAACTAAAATCGTGCTTGCAGTAAACAAGCTTGTGCAATAAATGATTGCACAAAGTTTTATATAGAATCCTTTATTCTAGATATGACCAGCTCCTAAAATTATTATGGTCAGCACCAGCTCCTGATGTATGTTGGCCTGTGGTCATCAGCATCACTGCGGATCACTTTTAATCTTGGCTTACAAGAACTGAGCAAGTTTTCCCATATAACCATGTGTGTTACATTCGTCACAACACTGACATGCAGTCAGGTTTATCCTGCATTGCAGCCGAAATTTGTGCCCCACTCCCATTTTACTCCTCAATGCACTGACCCCTACTACTCCCCCCTATTGCAGTGTTTTACAGTGCAACTCCTGTCAATAAAAAACACACTGCCTGGGCCACAAAGATGTATAGGATTAGGATCTGCTGTATGTTTTATGCAATCGGTTCATGCACAGGACCATGGAATCCAACAACCAGGGCCAGCGTTAGGGGGCGTCAAACAGGGCATTTGCCCAGGGCCCCTGTCCTAATAGGGCTCCCTCTGTGGGCAGAGGATGTATTTCTCCTTTAATAACCCTTGGTTGAATGCCTGGATGAAGATGCTTATCGTCTATCTCAGTGAACTGAGATTAACAGATATGTGGTATATACAGGGTTAAAAGAAAAAAACAAAACAAGCAGCAATGTGGAGATGCCGAAGAGGGTGTGTTTACAGGATATCCATAGGTAGGAACATGTAATATAATAATTGTGATTAAGACACCTGTTTTTTTTTAGCCTGTATACACTACATAGCTGTTAATCACTCCTCACTGATGGATTCATGTATTAATTCTATAAACACATTGGGACACATTTACCAATAACCATGCGCCAGTTTTCTGTCAGACTTTGCACATTTTTTTTAGTGCAAACTGCTTGCACAGGAGTTTAAGAAGTGCTTACACCACATTTATGTTGTACTGGATCCTTTTGTGGTGAAGCTGCACTAGGCAAGAAGCGAAACAAGTTAGGGGGCGTTCCGGTGCTCAGTTGGTCCATGCACCAGATCTAACATGCAGAGTCCAATAGAATTGTGTTGCACATCCAATGTTAAAGGTGCTTAAAAAAGGAAGTGATGCATCCTGTCGGAGCTGTGAAAGGGGAACAAGATTCATGAATATTGGGTGCCAGAAATCCTGAATCTGCACTCTGCACACTACACAGGCAAATTTAGTTACTCTAGCTAATGTGCTCCATTATGTACAGTATAGAAATGGGTATTTATATAAATTAAAAAATTTAAATTTCTATAAAATAATAGATTGCTGGCAAACAAAAAAGTTTTTAGGATACTTTAGGATCTGGGAAATTCCCTTTAAATCAAACCAATTTTGTAAATGTGCTCTGACATAATAGTCTTGATGAAATAAAAATAAACTATATTATAATTCTGTTTGATTTACTCAGGGGAAACAATAGACCAATGTAAGGAACCTGTCTGCTGTGTGGTGCTAACATCTCAATGTGCCTGAAGAACCTCATTGCTTGTAATTCCATTTCCGTACAATGACATAACATGAAGTGATATGCTTCCCACAAGGGGGAAGCTAGGCCCAATGATTAAATTGTCCCACAATGGCTCGACAAATGAAGATTTAATGAAGAGCGTTTGAGAGCACCCATGTTTGTGTCAATCATAACGTAAGTAGAGGAAGAGGAAAAATTGTCACTGCTTATAAATATCACAATACTATGTCAGTTGAAGGAAAAACAGGGAGAATAGGTGCAAAGCAATCTGTGTCATCCTTTTCTGATTTATGATGAAATCTCAGAGAATGACAAATATTGGGAAGTTAGAGAAAAAGCTTTCAATGTTTTAAGATTAAAACATATCTATTTTTCAGTGCTGTACATTGTAATGTAGTACTCAAAGGGGAATATTAACTCTTAGGCGGCACCTGCTGTACATATAAGGTGAGTATAACATAAGGAAAAGCAGTGCAGCCTCAGAAGCCTACATTTTATACAGCAGTCAGTTATACGACTGACAATTACCTGCAGTGTCCGGACACATATCCAAAATGGCTGACAATACGCAAGATGGTGTCCGAAACCAGTGCGATATCCTTAACAGAGACAATTCCTATATCAGATATTTTAACCCTCACATACAGCAGCCAACTGCAACAGTTACATAAGAGAAAGAAACAAGGGTTTTTTTTTTTTTTTTGCAACATGGTGTGACAGCTGTGCATAGCCATTTGTATTGTGGCTAGTCTTTCTATTGCCACCTACGATGCTTGACCATGTTTATCCGCTGATGGTCTTGGCACATGTTCAGCATGTATAAATGAATGTCAATGTCTTTTTTTCCACATGGAGGAATTACATTACACTCCTGTGCGTTGTATGCAGTTTTGTATTATAAGCCATTTTTTCTGACTATCCCCCTGACAAAAGAAAGGTGTATTGGAAGAAAGGTTCAAACTCTATTTCCATAAGCGAATATCATACCATCTTACAATCTCTGCTCCTGAATTGCTTTATCAATTTCAACTGTTGAGCAGCTCAGACTTATATTACTTTCAGGTCCTACAGACCGAGCACAGTGCAAGTACTCCTCGTCTGCTACTATAACATCTGTAACATTGCTAATTCTGCTGTTTTCCCAGCAGGCAGGGACTCCTTACATTATTAGTCACTATGATGCAAGGACACTTGTCCACTGCATTGTACTTGGTCCATAGGATCTAACCAGCACATGAGTCTGTTTCCATGGACAAGCAGATTTGTATGCAGGTGGCTTCTCTGCTTCATTTATTCCCTTTCAAAACTCATTCGCTTTATGTTACATATATGATGTATTTTCTGCCATACGGCCTGGCTTGACAAGAGGGTGTGGCTTGGTGAATAACGTGGTAAAAATCTTTCAATGACGGTCTTTGAAATATGGAGATTGCTAAAAAAATTATTTGTGGCCATTTGATACATTGGAGCTTATTTACTTACCTGGAAGACGGAGTTCCCCCGAAGTGTATTGTCCGACATCAATGCACTGTGCCGCGGTTCACAAAGATCGTGTGCCCGATTTCCTGCATGTGTTGCTTCCCCGCTCAGGTCCGCCGGAGTTCACTATCTTTTTCCTGGTGTATGTAAGTGCATTGGATGTGACACAATTTGAATATTAAATCCTGCGCATCGTCTCAAGGCCGCCCCCCAATTTCTGTAGCACGAAAGCCAGCGCAATTGCGGCACAATCCGATCGCTAATCCGTGGACCTTACTAAATAAGCCCCATTGAGTACTATATGTATAATGTATTGTTATATGTTTTTATGTTTAACTCTTGATTTTGTAAATTTTTGCCACCTCAATTTCCCTTCAGGTATTAATAAAATTTTATTGTATTGTATAAACATGTAAGCATCCTATGATTTCCCAATGTTAGATAGCATATATTTATTGGATGAAATAAAGATGACGTTTTCAGGATTTCACTTTCTAAAAGACAGTTGTCCCCATGTTATACATGGAGTAACACACAGAGCAATCAAATGACAATTACATTTTTTTTTTAGTATACGGATGTGCTATACCATCCTCACAATATACCACACAACTGGCAGATGTGTTCAAGATGGAAATGCTGATCCCAGGAACCTAACCTCACATATGCTGCAGTCAGACTTGACCATCATATATATTTTGTAAGTCAGGGGGAGTGGACCTCAAGGATAGCCATCTTGGTATACCTATGGACATATAGCGGCTTATTTACTAAGGGTCCGCTGACGCACTTTTGTCAGATTTTCCGTAGTTTTCGGGGATTGCACGGCTGGGACAGGTATTTAGAAGGAGATTTTGGCACCCGCGATCAGATTTGCGATCGGATCTGCGCAGGCTTCCATGCAACAGAAATCGGGGAGGGGGGGGGGGGGCGGGTGCCGTTGGACAATCTGACGGATTCGGACTTAGCGGGGGATTTAACTTACAACTTGTGCCGCAAAACAACTCTGTCGGACCTGAGCGAGGTAGCGACACATGCAGGATATCAGACACACGATCTTAGACGGGTAAGTAAATGTGCCCCACTGAGACTCTCCAAGCAATGATGGCAATTGCCAATGGAACAACATACTGCTGTATGTTATTACTGTGTATCACTCTCAAAAGGAAACTTAAAAAATATCAAATAATAATTAGACTCACTGGTCCTTTATACAAAAAACACACAAAGCAAACATTAATGTTATCAGTGTGTCTGAATTATCCAAATATCCTGGTAGGAAAAACCTCATTTTTCATGTTTGGCAATGTAATGCAAATTTGTCACAGATCATTATTTTATGGCACAGATTATAGTAAAACTGCTATTAACTCCCCAGAAAATGTCAGTCAATGTGTATATGCATTGCTTCAAATGGGCTCTTAGGACAGGAGATCCAAAAAAAACACAACTGTGCTGTAACAACCCGCGTGCCAGTGTGTGCATCACATGACAGTTTTTTAACTTCAAAGTACACATTAAAAGTTCATATTATGGAATGATCTTTATTCATATTATTCTTGAACTATTTTGCCCCTCTAAATTCTCTTGCCCCATCTTACTGGATCCGAGAAGATACTGCTGTGCCATTACTTTAACCATCCAAATATTAATGTGCGCTGGCTTTTGGCAGTTTGTGCTACAGCAGCAAAAAAGGTTAAGTACAAAAGCCTGATGGCAACCTGCCATATAAACTGCACGACGAGCTGGCTCTGTGCCACCCCTGAGTGGAGGATTACCCTTTGGTATATTAAAGTGTCTCCTTTTTTTAATTTACCACATTATCTTCCAGATGTTTGGGCAGAAAGGGACTTCAAGGCAAAGGCTCACACAGAGGCTTGCAGGAGATCAGCATATTTCCTTCTACACTGTACTCCTCATCTTTCCAAATTAATGATGGCTGTTGTGCGCTGTAAGACAGCTTCTTAATCCACAGAAATGATGCTCATTATGACCTGCTATATATTTTATGTCTTATCATTAAGAAACAGAAAAGTGGCATCTTGAATGCTGAAAAGCTTTCCCATAGAAAAAGATAGGATGGATGGCCGCTGTACCGAACACACAAGAGAAATTTCTGTTAACCCTTTCTAGTTCCCCATAAAAGAAGTTAGGACCTGAGAGAATAGAGAAAATGAGTGATTCTTTAGTACAATGTTAGGTCATTGCCACATTAGGCATTATCACTGCGAGTTATCCATTGCCAACTCAGCAGCTCTTAACCCTCGATTTACAGTTGCTGCATAGTGAAAAGGAGTTAAACAAATATCAATACAAACTCATTTGTATGTCAATTTATGTAAAAGATTTTATTGTTGATTTCAACATTTGTAATGCAAAGCATTTCCACCAAAAGAACAGATAATTTTCATGCCTGCTAACTTTTCTAACTTTTCGGAAAAAGGGACATAAGATTTTGAAAATATTATATAGCCATTTATCCCCAGACTGTAACTCAACCCTCTAGCTTTCCCACACTGTACTAGGCTACCTGCACATAATGGGGGTCATTTATGTTATTTTCCCCTTCCCTGAGCTTTTTTATGCCTTATGTGAGTCTATTTTTTGCACCTGATGTCTTTGTCTTTGTCAAATCAAAATTTTGTGCAGCTTATTAGGCGCAATTTAAAAAAAAAAAATTATACCATCGCCTTTCCTAAGCATTGTCGGGACTGGCATGTTATTGTGCAAATTTTTTGTGCCCACATAGGTGCAAATCAATGATAAATGAGGTACAAACATCTGTAAAAAGGTGCAATGTAATAACAAATAGGGCATAGCAAAACACAATTGTTACACAGCAAATTGAGGCATAATATTAGAAGAAACCGCAAAATAGTCACAAAGCAGCCATTACGCAGCAGAAAGACACAAAAACACCAACGGAAGGAAAAGATAAATGACCCCCAATGTGTGCAGGTATGTGGGATGCAAACAAGGGTCCTATGGACCTCTTTTTCCATCCCATGTGTCATCCAACGGTGAATAGAACCTGAATAGGTAGAAATAGGCCCTCCAGTATTTTTTTTGTCTCAAGCAGTCCCCACATGCACACAGCTGTGAAGTTCACAGCTGTGTGCATGAACCCATAGAAGCAAATGAGAATGTGTGGTAGCCAGGGGCGGTCCTGGGCCGGTCTGGGGCCTGTCCGGAGCTGGTCCGGGGCCGGTCTGCACTCCCTACAATTTTTGATTTAATCTATGGTACACATCGTAGCGTGGAGGAGGCTGACACTTACCAGCTGTCAGCTCTCCGGCCCTCCGTAGCTCCGCGGCTTGGTGTAAGAGGCGTGGAGCAGTGACGTCACTACCCCGCACCTCTACACCAAGCTGCTGAAGACTGAGGGAAGACAGGAAGAAACCTGCACCAAAGGGGTGAGTATTATGTTTTTTTTTTATTATTATAGCATGTGGGGCATTAATTATATGGCGGGGGGCATTATTCTATATCTGGGACTGGCAGGGGGCATTAATTATATGTCTGGGGCGGGGGGGGGCATTATTCTATATCTAGGGCTGGCTGGGGGCATTAATTATATGTCTGGGGTGGGCAGGGGGCATTATTCTATATCTAGGGCTGGCAGGGGGCATTAATTATATGTCTGGGGCAGAGGGGGGCATTATTCTATATCTGGGGCAGGCAGGGGGCATTAATTATATGTCTTGGGCGGGCAGGGGGCATTATTCTATATTTAGGGCTGGCAGGGGGCATTAATTATATGTCTGGGGCGGGGGGCATTATTGTAGATCTGGGGCTGGCAGGGGGCATTAATTATATGTCTGGGGCGGGGGGGACATTATTCTATATCTGGGGCTGGCAAGGGGCATTAATTATATGTCTGGGGCAGAGGGGGGACGACAATATTCTATATATGGGGCTGGCAGGGGGCATTAATTATATGTTTGGGGCGGGGGGGGCCTTATTCTATATCGGGGGCTGGCAGGGGGCATTAATTATATGTCTGGGGCAGGGGGGAGCATTATTCTATATCTTGGGCTGGCAGGGGGCATTAATTATATGTCTGGGGTGGAGGGGGGCGCATTCTATATCTGGGGCTGGCAGGGGGCATTAATTATATGTCTGGGGCAGAGGGGGGCATTATTCTATATCTGGGGCCGGCAGGGGGCATTATTCTATATCTAGGGCTGGCAGGGGGCATTAATTATATGTCTGGAGCAGAGGGGGGCATTATTCTCTATCTGGGGCAGGCAGGGGGCATTAATTATATGTCTTGGGTGGGCAGGGGGCATTATTCTATATCTAGGGCTGGCAGGGGGCATTAATTATATGTCTGGGGTGGGGGGGACATTATTCTATATCTGGGGCTGGCAGTAGGCATTAATTATATGTCTGGGGCAGAGGGGGGACGACATTATTCTATATATGGGGCTGGCAGGGGGCATTAATTATATGTCTGGGGCGGGGGGGACATTATTCTATATCAGGGGCTGGCAGGGGGGCATTAATTATATGTCTGGGGCAGGGGGGAGCATTATTCTATATCTTGGGCTGGTAGGGGGCATAAATTATATGTCTGGGGTGGGGGGGCGCATTCTATATATGGGGCTGGCAGGGGGCATTATTCTATGTCTGGAGCAGGCTAGAGCCATTAATTCTTTTTCTGGGGTAGGCTTGAGCAATTAATTCTATTTCTGGGGTAGGCTGGGGGTATTAATTCTATGTCTGGGGTAGGCTGGGGCAATTGGGGCACTATTTGTGTGGTACTAATATTTCAGGGGGCTCTATTACAGTATTTGGGGCACAGTATTGGTGGTAGCAGAAGAAGGGACAATTGGAAAGTGCAGAACATAAGACGTCTGTGTGGTAAACTCTGCAGGAATGCTATGTACCTGGAGGAAGAGACAAGGTGATGGTGGAACTAATGAAGAAGCTAAGGAACAAGTCTAATCCGAGGAGACGTCACCTGATGTCACTGGATGCAATAGGTGAGGATCTATCATGTGTTTTCTGTAGCTGTATATGATAAATACTGATTTTTTTCGTGTTTGCTTCTGTGTATATATGTAGTATTATAGTAGTTATATTCTTGTACATAGGGGGCAGTATTATAGTAGTTATATTCTTGTACATAGGGGGCAGTATTATAGTAGTTATAGTCTTGTACATAGGGGGGTGTATTATAGTAGTTATATTCTTGTACAAAAGGGGCAGTATTATAGTAATATTCTTGTACATAGCGGGCAGTATTATAGTAGTTATATTCTTGTACATAGGGGGCAGTATTATAGTAGTTATATCCTTGTACATAGGGGCAGTATTATAGTAGTTGGCTTGTATATGGGAGAAGGTATAGTAGTAGTTTTATTTTGTATATAGAAGGCAGGATTGAATGTGTTATTCTAAATGTGTTATTGTAGCATTATTCCTGTACATAGGAGGCAGTATCAATATATTCTTTCTCTGAATTGTACATGTATGGCACGGGGGGTAAGGTATTTAAGGCTTATCGGGTCGTGTGTTTGCATCATTTACTGATCGACAGGTCACATTCTTTGCACATTAGATTCACTTACTAGCAAAAGATGTTTTGCATTAAGGCCATCTACCAACAATTTGTCTTATAACCCCACATACATTATCTGACCACACCAACTTGTTTTGACCCCGCCCATAAAATGGGGCCACTTTTATAGTTTTTTCTGGGCCATTTTAAATTCCCAGTCCGCCCTTGGTGCTAGCTGTAGAAAATACGGATAGCACACATCCTCATTTTCTCATCTTGTGCAGGTAGCCTAATACCATGGCCTCCACACTGTATAATGCCCCCAATTAGCATCTCCAACATAATATAATTTCCCCTTTCTCTGGCCCCAATTGTATAAGGATTCTTGTCATCTGACTATCCCAAAACAAACTGTATAATTTCCAAATATCCCAAATATATTACCACCTATATATAATGTCTCCTGTTCCTGTAGCTTTCTCTCCTAAAATAGCCACTCTTGAAATTTTTGTTGCCCTACCAATCTTAATAGTCCCTTTTCTGTTTCCCCCTTTTACCTTTGATCCCTTTAATAGAGTAAGCCTTTTTTACCCTTATTTACCCCACCACCCACTAATAATGCCCTCCCTTTCTGTTCTCCCTATCACATTATACTTCCCTCCCCATCATTTTGTGTTCCTCCTAACATTGTGGCCCTCCTTTACTTCCCCTTTTCTGTCCTACTGCATATTTAACCAAAAAAAAAAAAAACAACAACAGTTACTTATTATCATTACTACTTATTATTACTTATTTCATTTTGCTTCCTCCTCTGCCATTGCTATGTGTGGCTCTGAAGCCAGCTAGAATGATGATTTCTACCCCTCACAGTCTTTGAATCTCATCTTTGTTCTGTTGACCTTTTGTGGTGAAGTTTGCTTGAGATAACTATAATTCCGTGTTGCTCCCCCTAAACCATCTTTTTTACCTCGAACCCACAACTGCAAAAGGAAGCAACATGGTGACCCTGTCATAAGAAAGTCTAGATGCTTGTATAGGGGTTAAAGGGTTAAAACACTAGTTAGATAATGACCAAACAGAAACTGGTTAGACTGCACTATGGGTACACAGCCCTTGGCTTGTTACAGGTAATTCTTAGTCAACACAGAAGGTACAAAGATGGATTTTAAAGATATGGAGGATAATTATTCATATGCTCTAGAATGAAAGGTTTGTGCTATTAACAAAAACTCCATTTTAATGTAGGCAACCTCTCCCAATGTTCAACCTCCCAGAGGTTTTATTCAGTCTATCCCACAGGCAGAATGACCACAGAATGAATTATTCTCTTTTTCTACTTTTCCAGTCAAACATGAGAACTAATGACAATTACCCAGAGCTTCAAAACTCTTCTGCACAGTAGAAAATCATATGTGCTCTATAAAAATAAAGGTTTTCTCTGCTGCCTAACCTAGAGGTTTAAATTACCATCATCAAACCTCATTCTGGACAAAATATATCATAGAAGGAAACACAAAAGTTAAATTATATATTGTGTATAATTTGATTCGGCCAACTCTTCTTTTATACAGCCTCATAAACATGAAACTAAAGTAATCATAGACCGACATGGGATATTACAGTTTTCCTTCAACATTTCTCCGGCCCATAGTTCTCAAATGTGATTAAAACCCTTTGACCGGCAGTGAGAAGTTTTATGACTGCAATCTTATATAAAAGAGAATAAAAACTTTTCAGGTGAAAAGAATTTATAGCTAAAACGAACTGCACAAAATGGCTGTATCCATTATCCATTTACACAACATTCTTAATGACCCAGTAAATTGTATCCATTGTCTGTGACAGAAATCCCAACCCCAACGTAATCATGTGTGAAGCGGGAGCAGCCATGTGCAGTCCATCCCTAACTGCTTACAAACTGTTACTTAAAAACAAAATTTACACTAATGTATAATATATTTACCCTGTACTGTACCTCTGCTGTCCTGATTCACATTCTGTTGTACTGCAGTCTGCTCGAATATTGAGGAAACCGCTATTAACTGAGCCAGTGAAGTAAGGAAGCTACTCATGAGGCCTCTTGATAGAGATTTCCTGGGAGAACAGGAGGTTTCCAATTCAGAACTCATTTCCTTCTGTTATTTTCAAGACCATTAATATGGCTGTAAATTTGCTGCGTAAAATTGCTGCTAATGTGATACTGCTTCTGCTCTGTGGTTTTTCAAAACATCTTGAAAGTATTGTGATGCGATGTGTGTTCACTGGTTTTACAATTCTCTGGGAAAAAATGATACATTTAATAGATATAACAGTTGTGGCTTGATGACTTTCATGGCTGAATTTATTATCAGCACTGGTTGCAACAGATTAGAATCATTTTGTTGTAATAGATAAAAATAGCTACATGCAAGTGGGCAGATTTACCCATTTGTTTTAATAATGCCAGGAAATATGTCAAGTCTTTTCTTAATTATTCTCTCTCTTTTGGGCTATACTTTTTAAAGGGAACTCTTCACCATAATAATGCATTGTATAGCTTTTATTTTATACATTTATAACATGTCACAAGGGTGGTCCTGTTAGTGATTGACCGCTATCTCTGTATGCACCTTCGGACATGGAGTGTTAGTCATCAGTGAAAGGACGTCCCCTATAACTTCTCAAGATAAACTGAACATTTTAAGAGAAAATATGATGATGGGTGAATGAAAGTGTAAATACATAAAAAAAGTTTCCCACTTTCATTAAGATTTCACTGAAACTCAAGTGTACAATTTTTCCCTTTTATAGAAATCTCTTAAACAGAACCTTTGGGCATTCCACCCCAGCTCTGTGCGGCAGTGCGGCACTTGCGGCACAGGTAATACATGTTTACTTTTTGATTTATGTGATACAGTTCACCTATATATGTACAGCAGACATATATCTATACTCTTTGTATTTATTGCTTAGTGCAATTGTATTATAATATAGTTCATGACACTATTGTGCATAGGACACCACTGTTGTACCTTTTTCTGTGCTTCACAAGGCCTCTTGTCCATAGTAGGAGCTGGTGGTTCCAGGACAACTAACACTATCATATGTTTGGTTTTCCCTGCATTAGATCTTTTCTGTGACTTTGCTCACATGTTTAATGATTTTATCTGCTTTCTCTGTATCATGGTGTTTTTTGTAATATGAATAAAGAATTTATTTTCTTGGTCACATTGCATGTATCTTTCTTGTTTCTGAGGTTTAGCTATATATACACATGCATTCACCTTGAGACTATTCATTTTTTGTTGTGCTGGTCCCATCCTCTTGCTTTCTCCTTCTTAAAGGGAACCTGTCACCACATTTTTACAAATACAGCAAGTGACAGGTTCCGTTAAAGCTCTATATACTAAATGACACCGTTCTTTTAGCTAATTTTCTTCCCTAACATTCCCATAATTCAACTTTATCTATATAACCTAGTGTCAGAGGGGGCATGCTCTTCTCAACCTTCCCCTCCTATCTGCACCTTCCCATGTCCCATGCTTCTTCTCAATATGTCATGTGACCAGGGTGACATTATAACAGATCCTTTGGCCTCCCAACATTAGCAAACTGAACACCATGCATATATCTGATCACAAGGTAGTAGCATGGCATAGCATTTCTATGTAGACTTCTACCCCCCAACCTCCATGGAGACTGCTGTTATTTCATATGATCAGATACATACATGGTGTCACCCTGGTCACATGACATGTAGTGACCAATGATATAACAGAGCTCTTGCTCAATGTTAGAACAGCATGTTCTATACACTGACACTTGCCAGGAACTATGGGGCAGCACAATGCAAGTAACTCATGAACATGTAGGACTTCATTGGACTCAAGTAGTGACAGTGGGCTCAGGTGAGCTACATATAATTTTACAAACTGATTTTTTTTAACATTGCAGCCAAGGAAAGAAACCATTACAATTGGTTTTGTGTCCAACAACATTGCACCCTTGCTTGTGCCCCAGCCAGTTCCTGAATATCCAATTGAGCTGGCTTTCTGTGATGTTCTATTCAGGCCATGTCTAGCCTTTTTGTTCTCTGAAGCAAAAACTAAAATGCTGCCCCTCCCATGCCAAAAATCCCTGATTCTTGTCTAATAAAGATTTACAAGCAAATCTTTACAAAACATCTATAACCTGATTAAAATATGCTGACAACATTGCTAACAACTGATAACACAGAGCCACCAAATCACAATAAGAAGGTGCTGGCTCACTGGCACTCTGGGATTGACTAAATATTCTGAGAGCTGTCTCACACACTAGAAGATCAGTTAGTGACACAGTCAGAATTGGAATCAAATACCTTACAAGCAATAATTTTCTTCATCGGGATGAAGACTTAAAGAGTAACTGTAAAGGTTTAAAGGTTTTTCCACAAATCAATAGCTCTTGGGATGTAAAACAACTTTGCCTATTTTCTTTGTTACCTATATGCAGCAGTGTCTTTGCTATAACCCTCAGATTACCTCAGTGATGCAATGGCTGCTTCCTCTCCCTTTGCTGATAAGCCCTGGGGTCTGTAGTTTGCTTATAGTTTGTTTGTTGGTTTCAAATGAGGAGGTCATGTGAAAGAGCTCTCTATGTGTATGTAGCAGAGCTGGATGTGTTCAGAATAGTGAATACATATGTCTCCAGCACAGAATAGTGAGTTACAAGATCTCCCCTGTTCCCTATCAGTCCCTCTATCCCAGTCTGGGATTGTACGGAACTTTCTCTGTCTCTCTCTGCACCTCATGCTGCAGCCCTTCATCCACCTTATCATCAGCAGCATCAGCTCTGTGCAGATAATAATTTAACCCTTAGTGTTCACACAACACAGACAGACTTTATGTAACTGGTTTATTTGGATTTCTGTCACTTATTACATGTTCCCTGTTCCTCCATGTGATGAAAGCTGCCAGGCTGTCACCATATATACCCTGTATGTCCACTATGCAGTGTCCAGTGGATATAGTTGTGGGAATCTAAATGGATTTAATGTTAAATAACTTTTTGAGGGAACACAAAACATCCACGGGATTTAACTTCAAAATTGTATCACAAGCCAACCACTTACATGCACTGGGAAGAAGATGGTGAACTCTGGCGGACCTGAGCGGGGAAGCAAAACATGCAAGATATCGGCCCCCACAATCTCAGTGAATCGCGGCAGCTGTGCATTCTTGTTGGGGATGAACAAATATATGTTACCCCATTATTATTAATAAGGCACCCATCTAATTCATATAAAGTACATACTGTGTAAAAATGATCTTTTACACAGTGTTCCCCCCTTCTATTTAATATACATATACAGCCCCCTAATGATTTACAGACCATGGTCTGATCTACAGACCATCCTGACTAATAAATATACATGTAGACCTTATAATAAATTTATAAACAGAGCCCCTCTAATTTATTTATTTATATACAGATTTCTATTCGATGCAAATATACATACAAGCTTTCTATAGAAGGACAGCAAGCAGAGATCTAAAAAACAGTGAGGGATTTATACAGAAAGCATATTGGAAAATTTAATAACTTTTCCTAACACAAACCATATCATTTATTTGCTGAAAGTGGACAACCCCTTTAATGATGGAGCTCCAAAAATAGAAATAGAACTGTCCCAGGGAGCCTGCCTAATGATAGATAACCCCCTATGTCTTCATATAAGCACTATTTTTGGACATACCTTGAAATTGTCTACTTCAATTTACACAACCATACGTATTGAATTCAGTGGCAGGCGTGTAAATACAGTGAATCCCCCCAGTAAAGGCTAACAGCATCTACTAAACAATGAGAGGCAGAGGATTCATACTGTAGTGACCATTAAAACATTTTGGATTTGTGATCCTTATAAAAATGCAAGTTACAATCTCCATCAGGATGGTTGTGGGCCCTTCCTTTATGTGGATGGCCCTTGGCTACAGTCTGATAGTCCTGAGAGCCGGTCCAGCCCGGCATAAAGCAGCAAGGTTCAGGACAATTACTGTGCAGCTTGTTAATCTGTCAGTATGATGACTTGAGAATCATTGCAATAAGAACGGTCAGATTTTAGACAGTGCTCAAATGTGTTTGAGGGCCACTATTTACTGGCTTGTATCATCAGATATACTTATCCCACAGGAATAACATAGCATAACCTGGCATCAAACCATCTATTGATTTCTTCACATGGCGTGCTTAAGCTTCTGGCTGCCCTGGGATTCAGACTAAACACTGTTATGAAATAAGCATCACTTCACCTACATATCAGCACTGTCCGATCTCAGCTTCACAATACACCTATAGTCCTCACTCTGTGTATAGCTGATTGGCACAAATGTTCAATACATTTGTCTACTTTACCTTTTTTTCTCAATTGAATGACAACTTTATTTTTACATGTGTTTGTCCATGTTTACATTTACATTTTTGTCCATATTTACTTATTTTCCCAAAGATATTTTCATATTTAAAAAAAAATATAACATTTTGCTCACTGAATTCTTATACAAACTATCAATGTTAAAAATAATGAAATAGAGCTTTTAGTATTATTATCAGGTTGAGTTGATAATAGAAAATGTGACATATAAAATATGTATAAACTTCAACATTGAAATTCCAACAACAAGGAAAAAGTCATAAAAGTTATGCGGATTTAGGAAGTAGCAATTTCTGCTAAAATCGCCATATGATGACATTTTCATGCAGATATCTTCAAACTGTGGCATGTGGGAGGAGCAATATATCACATTAAACCCGAAATATTGGATCAAGTCTTGATTTTCATGTCTTGATGTTAATCGCTGTGCCAGTCATCACCACTAATGGCAAACTGACAGGGATGTCATTGGTTGGCAAAATTAAAAGATAGCTTAAATGCATCAGTATAAATTGACATACCAAACAACTTCTTCTATGCTGTTACCTTCCAGAAAACAATTTTAAAGTGAGATCTAAATTGGTTGTATAAAGTCAGTTTAGCAAGTCAAGTTTTTCCTTGACCAGAATGCCCCCTAGGCTGTAACTGATGATCCTACCTCTAGGGAAATCATAACCAGTTCTCTGGAAGTCTGATCCATGATGTCACTCACGGCAGAGCGGACATTCAGAGGTGGGAATAACAGGACTTCAGTGCAGCGCTCTTCACCCCTGTGGCTTTATACAACCAGTGATCATCTTACTTCAAAGTTGATTTTCTTGATGAAAGAAACATGATACGGAAAATGTTAAGTTTATTCATTAACATATTGGTTGTGGTTTATTAGGTGAATTTCTGCTGACAGGTTCCCTTTAAATTACCTATGTGAATTCAGCATGGTTCCTCAGAGAACCACTAACACAGTAACCTCATTGATAGCATGCCAAGGCATGTAATTGTGTGTATTTCTGCACCTGATGCTTATTCCAATTTGCATATCAATATAATATCTACCTATCCTATGATCTCCATAATTCCTGGTCTGTTTATTGTTGGTGTTGAAATTTCAATGTTCAGCTGTGTACTTTCTGGAAAATTACCTTTAACACAGCGTATAAAGCATTTATTCTTAACGTTTCTTGTGGAGACGTCAGGCTGTTGAGACGGGTGAGCTACACTTCCCCAATTTTCTTCATCAAGTACATGGGAAGAAGTCTGTCTGCTTCTATTACTATCACAAAGACAGATGGTCTGGACTGAAAGACAACCAATTAATGTACAATGTGTTCTTTTTTTCTTGGCACTTGCTGTAAAAGTGCGATTTTGTAAACATCTTGAAATGGTATATGTGCTGGAAGCGTGCTCCCTGCTTTTCTTCCTTTTAGTTATTCATTCGCATGTGAACTCATTGCAAAAAGCAGAATATAATTTGGCAAATGTATTCGTTTTACCCTAAACATTGTAGGTAGATCCAAAAGTCTAGACATCAGTTCAGCCAATTTTTATTTTTCTTACTCGCAGGAGTAAGAAGAATTGTGAAAGCAGCCAGCGATCCAAGCAAGTTCACATATACACAATGATGCAGGTGAATGTCATTTAAGGAAATTTTGCTTGAAGAAATTTTATGTTTTTAAGAGATAGGATTGTTTATGTTACAATGGACCCAGTTCTGATTTATGGTGTGAGTGATATCTCAGCAAAAATAAAAAAAACAGCCTCGAGCCTTATTTATATGACTGAGCCATGCATATAGGGACATCTCGGCATATGAGATACAGTAGTATGACAACTCCATAATATGAAATCAAATGGAACATGTTATGTTTTATTTTAAGGTACATCTAAAGCTTTGTATGAAGTCAGGGTCATATTGAGGTTGCCCGCTCTAACCTTAACTAAAATTTAGTTAAAGGGACCTACCCCTTTTAAAATACCAGAACCTCCAGGATAGCATTGGCTCTTTTATGTTAAATCTCATTAGTTTACCATAGTCATGAGTAAAGTCATATTTTGTCTGAGATTAGTAACTTTTAGAAGCTGGAGGGAGAAAAACTTTATATGCACCTATCTTCTTTTCTGTGGGACCTAGAACCATTGTATAGTGTCAAAGGGGATCTACCATTTAAATCAATGGCACTCCCCTCACTGGAATGACGCTACCCCCAGACGAAGGCTCTGTTACGAGCCGAAACGCGCGTCGGGGATATCGTCATCCCGGACAGTGGAGGTCCACTTCATCTATCCTTTTGTTCATTGGTAAGGTATTATCTCTACCTGTTTGTGCACATTACCTATGTTTATGCATGTTAAGCAGCTGTGTGTTACCTTACACCTGGTGCCTTCATTATATGTACCTTCTGTCATTACCCATTACATGTGCATGCCTTGTCCATGTGTAATTCCTCCTATGTCTGCCCGGGGTGACGACTTTCTCATTTGTTGTCGCCGCCTTGCACTGTCATTCCCCCTCAGCATTGTCTGAGGATTCTCATCCTGCTTTTATCATTATGTCTTAAATAGTCATCAATAAAGTATTTTTTACTGCAATTATTCAGACTCAATTTGGTCTTTCATAGTGCTTCCTTTTACCCCTCTTTCCCTGTCCCTCCTTAAAGGGGTACCTTTGTTTTTGTGTATGCTCATGGGAAGCCTCTCTTTGGTGTGTTACTTACCATACCGGTCCAACCCACACTTTATTACGTACCACATGGATCTGGACTTACTTGGTATATAGGTTTGATACCTTCACCTCCCTTCTCTCTCCCTTCCTGATTCTCCTGTCGTTTTCATTTAAATCAATGGCACCCTGACTGTAGTAAACTTCTTATATTTGTTATCTATGGCCTCCATCCTTCTAATATCAACTTTTACCATTATACTTATGATTGGGGCATTACATGAGCCCCTCTTTGCTGCCATGAGACATCAAACAGAGAGAGGGGGGAAGTGCTGAAGGAGCAGGGGAAAAGGGTTACATAGTGTAAGAGCCCCTGAAGCTATAGTACAGCTAAACTCTGGTACAGCCCAAAGAATCCTTCTGCTTTATAGCATAAATTTAAAAAGCAGATTTTAGAAAAAAGGAGTTTATGAATAAAACATAGAAATTACCACAGTCATGGTGCCTGGATATATGAGTAAGTGTCCCTAGTTTATCATGCTTGATTTTGATGGTAGATTTCCTTAAAATATAAGATTTTCATTTTTCATATTACATCAGGCTTGTGTTTTTGGGGTCTTCAGAAACGCAGTTAAAAAAAAAGCAGGAATTGGGTTTTTAGCAGCAGATTGCAGATTAATATTCCATACCCTGTACTGGGAAGCGGGAACAAAAAATCCTAATGCAGTGAAAATGGTGAAAAAACGCATTTGTGGCGCTATCTTCTGGGGTTGGATATTACAGCTTTCACTGTGCGCCCCAAATGACATGTCTACTTTATTCTTTGGGTCGTTATGATCACGGGGGTTACCAAATTTGTATACGTTTTATAATGTTTTCATACAATTACAAAAATTAAAACCTCTTGTAAAAAACATTTTTTTTTATTTTCCCATCTTCTGGTGCTACTAACTTTTTTACTTTGGTGTATGGAGCAGAGAGTGATATCATTTTGTGCAACTTTTAATGACATTTTCAATGCTACCATTTTTATGACTGTACTACCTTTTGATCACTTTTACTTATTTTTTTATAGTTTTCGACTTTGGGCGATATTTTCCGTTAAAACTATATTTTGATAGATCTGGTATTACCAGATTATGATTTTTGTGTTTTGTGTTTATGATTTTTACTCTGTATTTATATTTATATCAGTTCTAGGGAAAGGGGAGTGATTTTAATTTTTATGTTTTTTTATTATAATTTAAAAAAAATTATTTTTACTTTCACTATTTTTCAGACACCCTAGGGTACTAGCGTAACTGTAGGTTGTCTAATCAATCCTACCATATACTGCCATACTCCAGTATGGCAGTATATGGGGATTTCCCTCCTCATTCATTACAATGCGCAAATCGCACGTTTTAATGAGTGGGTTAAAACGAGACAACCTATATAAGTATATTCCCACAGACAAGTTTCTTATATGTACTCAAGATAACAAAATAACATATTCTCTAATTCACTGTAATTAACAAAAATACTGAATTTCACAGATATAATTCCAACCTGTCTCTCCTTGTGTACACTATTTCTGCTTCCTTGAGACCCGACCCTGGACATTCTGAGTTTAGGGTCAGCAGACATCTTGGTCTTCTGTCTGCCCCTGCACAGAGCTGCTCTCTGCCTCTAGTCCCCACCCTTACATTGCAGGATGAGCTCATATACACACATTGACTTCCTGCCATCAAGCAACACAGCGTGAGGAGAGTAAAGCTACAAGCTACAGACAATTAAGATCTTTATCCAGGAGAGGGAGGGGAGGTATAAAGCAGAACTGTGTGTGTTATTGGTAAGTTAGCATAGCTGAGATTGTCATTGTGTTTCATATCCATCTCATGGATCTCATCATCTCTCATATCTGATCTGTCTCATCTCTCTTACTACTAGTACAATGTTAAAGTGTATAAATGAAAGTGTATATAAACCTGTACCCTGATAATCTAACCACATTGTCAGCAAACATACCTATATGGATAATAATGTGCCTGCTCATAGAGTCCACACACACACTCTGGGATTTTACACTGACCATCACTGAGTGATAGGAGCTAAAACAACAAGAAACTGAGTAAAATTGTAAAGTAAGGGGTTAAAAATTATCTTGTGAACATCACTAGGGGATTGAAATTTGAGAATTTTCTTTCATGGGAATACCCCTTTAACTGCTTATATCTCAGGTTCATAGAACACATTCTAAATAATATGACGGGTGGCCACACGCAGACACATGTAGGATAGACATATTTTGACAGAGTTTTGTGAAAATCATGTTATTTGCAAAAATGTGGAGCCATGGAAACATAAGAAAAAGACACATATTCACAGTAGGGTTATATAGATGTGTAGGGGTGCTTCATTAAGGTTTCCTGTCATCAAACTATAATGATGGAAAAATCCTTTAAAGGAGATTCAACAAAAGTGCAATTCAGGAGAATAATTCCATCCAAATGCTATGGCAGAGGATTTGCAGATTTAAAGGAACACTGCATGACATTTGCTGTTTTTATTATTTAAACATAAATGTTAAAAAGTTAGGAGGCTTTTAGAAACCACATGTCAGTAGGAACCTTGTGGTTTGATGGGAAGTGTGCGGTAATAATCTTTCTCTATGTTTATTCTTAATGAAGTGGTATTGATAACAAATTAAATGATGCCTGGAAGCACAAACTGATGTGACATTAAAGGTCGTCTGGGAAAGTAGTTGCCATCAATGATAATGAGAGGAGGAAGCTTACGGTGCTTGATAAGCAGAATGATTGTAACCTTAAGATTTATCTCTCATCTCTATTGTTTACTTAACTAAAGTCAGCAGTATTCATCTAAATTCAGCAAATACTTTGCACCCATAGGCAAAAATGTTACTGCTTCCAAAAGGTCTTCAAAGTGACATGATTGGGGTTATGTCATCCTGCTTTTCCGCTTCACGGTGACATGGAGACATTGAGAAATTACTTCTCAATCACAAGAAATGGAGCTGTATGTAGATTTTCTTATTTCATAAAGCATTGTAATATTCCATTTACTGTACACAGCAAACCATGTGGGGCATCACATAGACTATATGGTGTCACATAAAGTCTCTAGTGGTGCAAAACTATTTTTCTCCCAGATACAACATGGCACATTTAGAAAATATCTGAATGAAAAGATTTGCTGTGATTTGTTGCTGTGGATAACAAGGAAATGACTCTTTTTGACTGTTTTCTAAAACGCCCCGATTTTATATATGGGAGGAATTATCTATTTTGCAGAATGCATTAGGACCACTTTTTTAGTTTTTCAATGAGTTGGTCTGATATTTCCAGCAAATGATTGACCTGTCAGCTTATATTGGGGTGTATGGAGCCTGAAACAGATTCCTCTGTATACCCTGCATAAACTACACTGTACCATTGCTGCAACTCAGCTCCTGTTCATAAGGGAGGCTGTCATAGCACAGATGGGTCACAACATACTGTAGTTATTAGCTGATGCAGGGTCTGGGTCTCAGATGTTCACCTACCTCCACTTAAAGACGTATCCCAAGGATTGGAAATTAATCATGATTTTCAAACAAACCATCCTGTTCAGCAACATTGGTTAGTAGCATAGTTGTAGCAAATGATTGGTTACAGTGTAAACTCATGATGGATGTGTTTATGATCTTCTTCACTTTAGAAAAATAAGGATCCATACTCTGTTCTGCACAAAAGCCTGGATTTATCTCTACGACCAAGGTCCCTTATATAACTCACGTTTACGTAGGGGATTAATAATGAAATTTAACTTTTTTACATGTAAATATTTCATTTAGATAACAGATTTGGCAATTTACTTTTACAACTATACACCTGTGAGTAAAAATAAATGTCATCTGACAATGCATTACAATGTAATTGTATGTTATGTTACATGAAAATTGTGCCAAGTGCCTCTTGGCTGATGTTAATTTGCCAGTTCAAAAAAACTAATTTAACATGCAGTAATCTTGTATGATGAAAATGAAGGGTTTCACTGCATAATATGAAAAAAAACGGATAATGAACATAGCAGATGACCTTACTGCTGTCAGTTTAAAGGAACACTGTAAAATGTGCAAGAAAGATTTAAAGATAGATAAATAGATAGACAGATACTTGATAAAATGGTGATAGATAAAGAGAAAAAAAGTACGAGAAGTTAGATGTGATACGATGTGATACGACAGATAGACAATGTTTGTATTGCACCATGCTGTTTCTAAAGTGTATTTGTGAGTTTGATAAAAGAAGCTTCTCTTTTATATAGAATTGTATAGTCTACACTTTGAACTTTTATCCTTTGAGCCTAGGACTTCTTTATCAATGGCATCTATGTCAGTAAGGTGTTTGAAGCACATGTGATGAATTGATGAGAGGAGATGGATTTTTCTTTCCTACAGAGTCCATCGGCATAGATAGCAATATTGGCTTTAGTTGATATCTGAAATTTTCTCTCTTTATCAACCAGAGTTATATGCTAAAGGTGAAGATTTTTAAAGAGCCTGTTTGTTTCTGTATATTGGTGTTGTAACCTTTGAATATATATTTGGGTTCAACAGGCTTTGTGGCTACATAGTGTAACAAGAGGTATTGGTCAGTACATAACCGTATCTATTGATAAAGACACAGTTACACAACAGAAAAGATTTCTTGCTTAAAACAAAGGGGGTTTTATCAGGGCTTTTTTTCAGGGCCCCGAAATAGAGGCAATTCTTGGCATACAGCCAGGAATTGCACCTATTTCTCCCCTTTCAGCAGCTCCGAGCTACAACCCGATTATTCATAGCATGTAACACTATAACATAATGTGGCATGACTTACAAAGTAACTGCCAAGAAAACTAATGCACAGTGCACCAGTTTTGATATATTTGGGCCAATATCTCTGGTCAAAAAGAACCTAAAAAATGAGTTCCCAT
Organism: Engystomops pustulosus; assembly: GCF_040894005.1. Lineage (NCBI taxonomy): Eukaryota > Metazoa > Chordata > Amphibia > Anura > Leptodactylidae > Engystomops > Engystomops pustulosus. The sequence continues at coordinate 106,885,786 of NC_092417.1, read as the reverse complement.
CACAAGTGATATGTTTTGCTTTCAGAAAGGAATCAAGCCCTTTCTTGAACATGATCAATGCAGATGATAAATGTTCACAGGTGAAAATGTTGTAGAAAGCAACACTGTAGCCCTGAAAGGTGTATTAGTGTAACAATGAACATGGCATAGTAGGTGGGCTAAGACAGTATGTTGATCCTGGCATGCAGAGAACAGCTGCCTGCACGGTGTGGTGGGCAGAATAGGAGCTCAGTTGTATTTGCTGACATTTACAATAAAGACAACAGTACTGAACATCTGACTCAATTCTGTGTTCTGGGATGAGTTAGCCAGTAAGGTTACAACTGTCAGGTCCTGCCATTTTACTATTAAAGTTTAATCCTATGGATGCATCATAAATTATCACAGGATACCACTTTAATAATTAGGAAGAACGCCCATCCCAGTGACATTGACAGGAACTGGATTGCAATACTGGATTCTGGTTGTAGAGAGTTACCAAAAAATCAACCTTTTTTCCAGTATATTCAGGTTTCATGCTACGCCTTTGACTCTGCACCAAATGAATCTGCCTCCCCTTAGGATACACATCAGGTCCATGAGGTGGGTATACTGCATGTTACTCAGTAAATTGGTAAGTCTCCTGCTTGAGAGTTTACAATTTAATTTGTGTTTTGAGGAAGGGATCTGTCATATGAGTCACTGCAGGACTCTAGCATCTTGCAAAAAAGTTTTGACATTTGTTTAATGCTATCCAAGTAAAGGGGTGTCAGAAGAGTGGAGTGTCAGAAATATCAGATGTATATAGTGGATACATTTGAAAAAAAGATTTTCTGTGGGTCTTGTACTGTAGGATTACACATATAACCTCATAAACCATATGCTAATTGGCTCATGGTAGAGAATATGTCCTTTTTACTTCCAAATATGGCAGCAAGATCGCTGGATTAATATAATTTTTACAAAAAATGTATAGATTTTTAATAAATGAATAAATAATTAATTAATAAAACATAACAAATGATATATCTGCTTTCAAAAAGACATCCAGACCTTTCTTGAAAATTCATACAATCATTTAACATGCTATGACAGAGAGTGCCATAGACTCAGTATTCCACTGAATAACTGTATTTTTCCAAAGCTTTTGTCTTCGACAACCATTCAGTCTTTGCATTCCAATCCACCCATTCCCCTAAACATTCGGTTGGCCTGCTTTGCAACTGCTCTAAATCAGCTATGTCGTTTATATACACTGGTGCACTTTTTTCAGACTGCTTTTCTTTTTAGGGATATGCACAGCCTTGACAGGTATTTAACAGATGTCTGTGCTGGGATTGTGCCGCACACAATCCTTTTGTGGAGCAGCAGCGCCGGCTTCCATGTGGCACATATTGGGGGGTGGGCCGTCGGATGATCTGATTCGGACTGAGCGCGAGGTTTAACTTTAAAATTGTGTTTCAAGACAATGCGGTTACATGCACCGGGAAGAAGAAGGTGAACTCTGTCGGACCTGAGCGGGGAAGCGACACATGCAGGATATTGGGCGCACAATCTTAGTGAATGGCGTTGAACAATGCACTTTCGGTGAACTCCGTCGGACAGGTAAGTAAAGAGCTCCAATATCCCATGTGTGGTCTGACCAGTGATTTGTTTAAGAGGCAAAACTATATCCATATCACAAACATCTATGCTTCTCTTGTTGCATATGATACTTTTAATTGCCTATGAAGCAGATGTTTGAGAAAGATGCTCAAAATTGATCAAACTATGCAATGTTTGATAAATATGGTACAAACTACAGCAAAGCGGTTTTCAGTACAAGTGACATTGGGTCAAATTTGCTAAGGTCTTTGTGCCACACTTTAGTCGGACTGTGCACATTCTTAATGCTAATACGGCTTAACCCCTTAAGGACGCAGGGTTTTTTGGCTCATTTCTCGCTCTCCAACTTCAAAAATCCATAACTTTTTCATCTTTACGTGTAGAGACCTGTGTGAGGGCTTATTTTGTGCGTAACAAATTTTACATTCCCGTAATGTTATTTATTTTAACATGCCCTGTACTGTGAAGCTGAAAAAAAATTCCAAATGTGGAAAAATTGAAAAAAAACCTTCTTGTGGGCTCAGTTTTTACGACTTTCACTCTTCGCTCCAAATAACACGCCTACTTTATTTTTTGGTTTGGTGCGATCGCGGTGATACCAAATTTATATAGGTTTTATTGTGTTTTAATACATTTTCAAAAATTAAACGAATGTGTACAAAAAAGAAAAAAAAAATTTTGCCATCTTCTGACGCTAATAACTTTTTCATACTTTGGCGCACGGAGATGTGAGAGGGGTACTTTTTTTGCGAAATGAGGCGATGTTTTCATTGCTACCATTTTGAGGTCTGTGCAACATTTTGATAATTTTTTATTTCATTTTTTATGTTATGTAAAAAGGTGTAAAAGTCGCATTTCGGACATTTGGGCGCCATTTCCCACCTCTGAGGTCACCGCCGCCCGTAACGTTTTTATATTTTGATAGATCGGGCATTTTGGGGCGCGGCGATACCCAATATGTTTGTGATTTTTACTGTTTATTATGTTTAATATCCGTTCTAGGGAAAGGGGGGTAATTTGAACTTTTAATATTTTATTAATTTTTTTTATTTTTTAAATTGTTTTTTTCTTTTTATTTTCACTATTTTTTAGACCATCTAGGGTACATTAACCCTAGATTGTCAGATCGCTCCTACCATATACTGCAATACTACAGTATTGCAATATATGGCATTTTTGCACACTATACATTACAATGAGCCACAGGCTCATTGTAATGGATATGTAGAAGCCATGTATCCTCGGGTCAAACGAAGACCCGAGGCCACCATGGCAACAAATCGCCGCCCCCCGATGACGTTCGGGGGCGCGACGATCGTAACAAAGATGGCGTCTTTTAAATGCCGCCGGCAACTTTGCCGGCGGCAACGGAGGGGTTAATACCCACGATCGGTGCAACCACCGACCGCGGTTATTAGCGGTGGGGGTTTTCTGCAATATGCAAAAACCCCCACCTTTGTATGAAGAGGACTCAGCCCGTGAGCCCTCTTCATACATCCCTTATACCTCTGCGCCGTAGAGCTACGGCGCAGAGCATTAAGGGTTTAAACAGGTATTTAAGAAGTGTGTGTACTGGGATTGTGGTGCATGTGATCCTTTTGTGGCGCAGCTGCGCTGGCTTCCATGAGAAACAAATTAGGGGGCGTGCTGTCGGACAGTCCGACTGATTTGGTCCAAGCGCCGTATTTAGCCGTATTTCTGGCGTACAATCTTAGTGAATCGCCGAAAGCAGCATTATACACGGAAATAGCACTTTTAGTGAACTCTAGTGACTTTGTAAGTAAATGTGCCCCATTCTCTCACAATAAATCATCCCTTATGTTTCTAGTATATTTCTGATTTGCAGAAGATGCATAAAGTACCTATTGTGAACATGAATACATTTAAATAATGTACATTTTTTTAAGATGCTAGAGAAGTATTGAAAACACACGAGTTATATTGACACTTGTGTGAAAAACTGCTACTAATATGGTGTATTCAAGAGATTATTGTTATAACAAATCAGATGTGTCCCAGAATTCAACAAAAAATGCAAAAATATTCTGCTAATGCTCAGATTCTTTTGTGGAAATACAATTTGTATTATACTTCTCTGAAATCCCACTGATTACATTATTTAATGCCAAATGTCAAATTATACCATTCCCAACCCATAAATAGTTGTTGATACACTCTAGAAACTGCTTTTTTAGAAAACACACTGAGAAGTCTATAAAATCCACTTAAAATAAATAAATAAAATCACTCCAACTGGAACACATTCATATCCCCACATGGTAAAGGCAATCATTTTCTACAGAACGTAGCATGGCATTTTGAAATTAAAAAGAATAAATTATGTCAACAACTAACAAAGTGAAACATCAGAAAAGGATTATTGGCTTAATCAAATAATAAAAGCTCTATTAACGCAATAAACTTTCCCAACAGCAATTACATCCATCCAATTTGAATTGCTATTATTTACAACAATCTGACAGATTTGTCAGTATTTTTGGCATTAGCATATTTCTTAGGCATATCACAAACCTAAATTTACGATTCTTATATTTTTTCATGATCATTTTCTTAATTGATTGCAAATGCTAATCTCCTTGGTCCTATTTGCTGCAGACTATTAACTCTGAGCAGCTTTCTAGTGAGATGATAATGGAATTACAGTACGAGTGTCAGGTATATATATATATATATATATATATATATCAATATATATATATATATATATATATATTTACAAAAATAAAAGAAAATAATACAGCGCAGTCCTCATTTAAATTTTATTAGACAATAAACACACACACAATACATTTAAATATAATGTTATAAAAAAAATTATTAGAGGCAAAAATAATTTTGGAGATAACTGTACTGTACTTTATCTCTATTCAACTATTGATGTGTTATGGTATTCAGCATGGAATTTGTCCACTTGTAAAATATTAATAACATTTTTAATAGGATCATTAAACCAAATCAGATTCAAGAGGTTCAGATTCAAGTTTTTTTTTTCTTGAAAGCTAAAATTTTGACACTTTGAAACTTGAAAGGAAGATTTATGATGCATTGTGTGTCACGCCCTTGATGTTAACCCCTCTTTGCAGGTCATGTAGGATATACTAAGGCTTGTGCCATGAACTGGCATGACCCACTCCACACCCACTTAATATCCAAATGGTGTAAAGAGTAAAAATAATTGCAATTCCTGGTCATAAGCCAGGAAATGTGATTTTATCAAGGCTTGTACAATGTGAAAAATGTGGGTTTTGGCTTCAGAGTTAGCAATGAACAGCTTAAAATGCCTGCATTTCTGCTCAGTGAGGAGAGGCATATCTGTAACACAATGGCCCACATTTACTAAGGTCCTTGCACATGATTTCTGGCGGACTTTGCTCGTCTGCTTGCACATGTATTCAAGAAGTGCCTGCGCCACATTTATGTCGCACATGACCTTTTTATGTCGCGTCTGCACTATTCTTCATGTGACGCAGATTTCTGCACATAAATGGGCCTTCCAGTGCTTAGTACTCGCCACATTTATCATGTACAGTTTGCACAGTGTTAGTAAATGTGGGCTAGTGCACATTTCACTAGCTAAGCCTGGGCGAATGACAGCATCGCCACAAAAAAGCACTGTTGAGTAGCCTACATCTTGCACCAAGAATAAGATTTTCACAACAATTAAATGTTTATATACATGTTTATGCATGTATATATGCAAGTATACGTGTATATATTGATGGATATAAGCAGGTATACATGTACATTTTCATGTTTGTACAGTATATATGCAGGTATAGATGCTTGCGTCTATACATGTCTTTATCTTTGTATGCATGTATAAATATATGAATGTATATATGCATTCATGAACATATATATTTGTGTTTATAAATACATACATGCATGTACATAATTATGTACATATAGTTATGTAAGTAAATAGATTTTTTTTCTCCATACATATGTACAAGATAGGAGTAGTTGTACTTTGCTGTTCCCTTATATTCAGGACAGCGGGGGAAGAGGGGGCACCTGCGTCTCACTCTGTTCTGGAGGCCTCAGATGAGGAGATACTCAGAACTCTCAGAGCATAATAAGTGGGTTATTTGGGAACTAAAAAGACACTAAAAGGAATGGGTTTTATGCGACTGGAATCATAATCCTATAACTTCCCATTGAGATGCTAGAACTCTTCCAAGGCACTGGTTATAGTCCGGGTTGGATGTTTTCTAGAGCCCACCTAAGGGTCAGAAGGGTTTGTCTACACCTCCAAAAAGCAGGTCATTCCACATGGCCATTGTTCTCTCCTTGGGGATTATTATAACAACAAGATCCCAAAATCAAGAGGTAGGAACCATCTACAGGTGCTAGTCACCCCCATTTTCCATTTGTATAGCTTAAGGTAAATTAACTTTCATTGGATTGCTGGCACTTTTTTTGTCCACAGCTGAGAGTTGACCTTTGTTCAGCTTGAACTGGTATCCCCAATGGAATTGGACCATCACCACTGTCATGTGTAGCTGGAGCACTGAGATCTCTCTGGGGCTGACTTCCTCCTTTCGACTAAGTGGCTACCAAGAGACTGATCCAGGGAAACTGACTGAAGACATGGCAGTTACTTCTATTTTCACCACATCCAGTCAAGGGTTTCAGGCAGCTTTAAACATTGAGGCTAGCCCAAAAGCCCTTCCAAAGCAGGTGGTATAGCTATGGCTCATATCAAATGAGAGGTGGTAGGCAGTCTACCATACTGATAAGGTTCTGTTTCACTGAGGCTAGGGAATTTCAGTCATTCAGGATTGTGGGTGATCATACCGGAGGTTGCGTGGACAAGTCTATCTCACTTCATGTGCCTCCTAGAACAGGTGCGTTTAGGGAGTATCTATGAGTATAATAATGAATTGACCTTGCATACCTTTAAGGGTTCTGAAATGCAACACATCCCATAATTGTTTTACAGCCAGATACAAGAAAAATAGCAGCAGCATTACCATCATTTTTGGGCTTTCCCAGCCTACTTACTAGCCTAAAGTCATCTTAGTAACCAACTTTCCCCCAACTGATTTGTACCTTCACTCTTCGCTCTTTAGTGCCCATTGTTTGGAAATTTTAAGATATAGGTGGTTAACCCTTGTAGAGGGCAAAAACTGTGGAGCATAAGTAATAACAACCTCATAAGTAGCGCTGTGTATCAACAACAAAGTTAGTCTGCTGTCAGGTGTTTGTGATACTCTAAATCAACGCCCTTGGACCTGAGGGTGCCCAAAATGTACCTCTGTCTGATACAAGCACGGTACTACAAGTACAGCACAACAAATTTCGTTTGTAGGCTTTGTTACAAATTTTGCATTTGTATTCAAAAGCAAAGTACAGTATGTATCAGTTCTTTGCCAAACAAATTATAATGGATGCTGTCAACTCCCAGGCCCGATTCTATTGAATCTCCTACATCTTCTTATTCTTTTGCATGGTTTCATACAAAATCATTTGATACATGAAAGTTTTTCTGTCTCACCAGACACTTACAAAACATTTTCTCTTAATTTATGTTTTCCATCAAAGGCACGCTCACTTGTGTGTTAATTGTAAAGTGCAAAAAGGTAGCACTTTGAACACAAATAAGAACTTATATTGCATTGAAGTGTGATCCACAGTCACTTTTATCTTCCCCTTGAGATGTGCTGATTTGCATAATGTTTTAACTATCGTATGTTTCCTAGGAAAGAACTTTAGATCTCTGGGTTCTGAATATGTTGAAATGCAAAAGTCAAGATTGTAGGTAAGAGATACTAACTGTGAGGATTTGAAGGATGGACTGACACTGAATTTTCATAATACTTGACTAAATTAAATATGTGTGACAGAAAAGAGTTCAGCAAAAACATGATCCTAATTTAAATATATTACAACAACGTAAAATGTTCAATAGTAGTAATTTCTGATCACGACTGTAGCTTTGATTTTCCTTTTATCATGTAGAAAAACTTTTGAATTGGTTTTCAAGACAATTCATAGCTGACAGATTAAAAATGGTAAAGGGCTTAACCAGCAAATTCAGGAAACAAAAACATATTGAATGGAGTGCAGATATAAGTTAAACATAAATACAAGTAGTGTTGGTGTCTGCTTTCCTTATTGAAAAAGGTTGGCCACTTATAACAAACTGCAATATGGCAAGTTTAAGACCTTAATATGGTTATCATTATTATACCTACTATATTATTATAGGGGGCCAAGGCGCAGTGGACAGCCCATATAGCCAAATTGTTGACTGCTACTGCCCGGCCCCTAGGGACCCAAGAAACAAAGGCAATCCCACAAAGTGTCTGCAGCATGGCATTTTTTCTCACAGAATGCCAAGTCCTGAATAGGGGCATTTCTAAACAGTTGGCCTTTCATATGCTCCCATCCAGGCTTTTGGAGATTAACAGCTTTAAAAATCTGCTGGTTGCATCTGTTCTGCAGTATGAAGTTCACTGCCACCACAACTTTTCCAGCATATTATCCCAGCCCTGACCAGCAGGTTGTGGGCAAAATCCGATTGCTATTAGTCCTTAGGTGTACCTTATACTGACATGTGGACCAGGACAGGTCCAGGGACATAACATATTTTTACCTGCCCATATAGTAGTGGCTGGTCCCAAGTCAGGAGGCACTCTGGCTCACAGTTTTCCCATGCCCATATTTTGACAACACTCCTTGCCTCCAATTTCCTCCTACTCCACTTCCTCCCCTGTTTCCTCATCCAGGCAATGCAATGCCAGCAGAACCTTTTTTAGCCAAACCATGGGGGATGAGACCAGGCTATGCTAAAACTCATCTGTCTGGGTGACAGACCACACACAGATGAGTGGTTGCTGTCACTAAACCTCAAGCCTGTCAAAGTGGTGTACAACAATGGGTGAAGACTTGTAGACATTTTGAGCCAAGTCAAGTTGATGCATATTCCTGGCCAACTATACAGATATCCGGATCTGTTGCTTGAAGCGATTGCCATATGCTTGCATTTATGGTGCTTTGCAATGCAGAGGAACTTTGGCTTACCAACCCACCATCTCATATGTGATGTACCAACTAAGTGGTATTCCACTTTAAACATACTGGAAAGGATGTGTCAGGTTGTTGAATTCCAGCTCTAGAACACCCAATATGCCACCAATATAAACTAATATAAACCATAGAGCCAGTTTAACCTTTCCATTCCCATCTCTTGTCTGCTAAAGATGATTGCAAGGTAAGGAAGCTATTTTTTTTTTAAAAAGAGCAATCCAAAAAAAAATTTCAAATAAAACTATTAGGAGTAAAACGCAGGAGTAATATTGCCGGTAGATTAAACCCAGTTAATCAACTACTAATCATTATAGAAGAAAGTATGAGACTCTCAAATGCGTAGGAAAACAATACAGAAACTCTTCAAGAAAGGGTGTATGGGGAAAATTAGGTTTTGGTTAAATAGGTATGGAGAATTGGTGCAATGGTGTGGCTGATATCTTTACTGTCTTGTTTAACCCCCGATATTTTGTGGTTAATAGGTTAAGTTATTGTCTTGTAGTACTAGCCATAGGAATTGAGTGAGATATGGAAAGGAAAGTAATAGTAAAGTCATTATTTTGGGCATGCAAAGTTATATAGCAATGACTAAATGGATAGAAAGTGAACCCTCTACTGTGGAGCCTTGGTGATGCAAACTTACATATTGCTACAATATAAGAAAATATTTTATCTAATGAAAATGAAGAATATTGAGTAGACTTCAATAGACTGACTTTTTATAGCAAAATCTGTATATTTAGCTAAAATGTGTTGCCTCCTGGTCATTTTTTCTCTTATAATATATAAAGACAATGTAAGATAAGAGCAGGTAGTGCCAAAATGTAATCCTGTGTACATAATGTTTTGTTACATTTTTATACACTAAAATAAATAAAAATAATTTAAAAATGTATGAAACTTTTTTTTAAACCATACCCAATGGTGTGGTTGATTCTTCTGAGAATAATGAAGTTCCTAGTTATTGTGCTCCCAACATTTATATCAGCTGTGAGTGTTAAAGTAGTTAATAGAGGAACAAGAACATACCTGCTTTCTAAAGAAATTTGTCCCATACCTGTCCATTGATTGTAAGTGGTCCACTTCACTTTAAGAGAGTTGGACTCCAATACTAGTCTCACCCACAGACAGATTTGGATAATCCTTTTAAATTGGGTAAATTGTTAGCCATTTGAAGTGGGAAGCATTAACAATTATTGGCCCCACATAGCAATAATCTGTCAAGACTGGAAAAATTGAGATGTCAAGATCACATTTATATTAGGTTAGTTAAATTTTTTGCATTGCATTGCTGTAGGTGTTAGTTGTAATAAGAGTTAATGGATCACCCTTGTAAAATGAAGAAAATATCTGGGCTATGGCAGCTCAGAGAAAATGAAAATCTTTCTGTTAAGCTATTCTGTGCTTTTACCTAAGAGAAAAGCCTTCTGATTGGATCAATGAAACCAAAGAAACAAAATCTCTCTCTCGAATTCTGAAATGGTTGAGACTACAGGAAGAGCTACAATTGGTTGTGTCAACAAAGTTCACTACATGTTCTCTACTTACTTTTCATTTTTAAGGCTGCCCTGTGGTCACAAATAATATTTTCTATCTCACCTATCCAAGCAGGCTATCATTCCCTAAACATAATTATAACTGTTTGCTCTCGTAGATGGATAGACCCTTAACAGTCGGACTAAATGACTAGACCGGGAGTTATAATGCTTTCAATTAAGCATTTCAGCTGAAAAAATTATCTTTGGCAATAAATGGTGATAGTTTGTGGCTTTAGGCCCTGAGTTTAGAGAGAAAACATCTTTTTCCCCTGTTAAGTTAAATTGTAAGTGTTAAAGTAAAAATGCAACATCAGCTTTAAATATATAACAAGATGTCTCGGCTTAGAATAAAGTTTTATTCTTTAGCTTAATTGCTTATTTGGGACTATTATAAACTGCCTGTGAAAGCATTTTTTGCTATTAGCATCTACAGCATGTTTTAAGGTTGTAAAGGAAAATTTCTGTAAAATTTGATTGAAGGAGGTTGCCAGGATAAAAGAGAGGAGTTTGACACATACAAGTAATCTAATAGCTTTTGAAGAATATTTTGGTCAACATTTAAAAAAAAATTAAATTGTTTTAAATATAAGACTGTAATATATGTATATATATGTTGCCTTAGGCACTGTCCCGGGGGGCTTGGTATGACTAGGAAGTGGAGACCTTTGGACAGTTTCATTTTAAGACCGTCTTTGATTGTTATGTCTGGTTTAGTATCTGCCTTCATCAATGTAGTTCTTCCCTTCCAAATGCCGGCTGTCTGATCTCCTGGTGGTTAATGAATTCAAATTGTCATTGTTATAGGCCCACATTTATTAAAGTGTTTCTGACAGTTTTCTGTGTGACTTTGCACTGCAAATAATGTGCAAACTGTTTGCCCCAGTTTTGTGTTGAGCCTGCTTTGTGGCTGACAAGACAGAAAAAATGGCCATCTAAAGGGGCGGGTTAGTGCTTAGTCTGAGTTTGTGCTACATTTATGACTGACATGCGTCACAATTCTGAAGCATGACTAAAGTGCACTAAAAAAAAAAAATGGTGCAAACTGTCAGAGCAGTGCATGGGGTGCAAGATTATTGAAGACTATGCACCAGTATTGATGAATCTGGCACACCCTGCACAGTACACAAGCAAACAAGCCCCTGTGCACATTTTTTTCTGTCTTTTGGTGCAAACACTTTATAAATACTCGTGCAAGCAGTCTGCACATTCTTTTCAGTAAAAGGTCAGACAGAAAACTGGTGAAAACACTTTGGGCCATAGTCTGTAGATTCATGTGTTCTACCTCTGGTAGATTAATGAGCTCTACCTAGGTTCAAAGCAGGCTCTTGGATATTTGCCTTAGTTTCATTCAGACTCATTGTTATTTGGAATACTTCCACCTGGAAGTTACCGCAACTACAGGATACCCATTTCCTAATATCCTGCTATGGTAATTATCATAGTTTGTCTTTATAACCTGTGTAAAAAGTCTGCTTGCCTTACCCAATAACTTCTTATGTTCCTTGCCTAAGCCTAATTACTTTATCGACTCTTTGCAACCCACTCTGAATTCTACCTGGAGGAGTAACCCAAAGTTAAATCCTTTCTTTGGATCTCACCACTGCATTACTTAGACCCTGTTAAAGTGACACCTTTATGGCAAGAAATCTTAATTCTTAAGATTTGATTTTTATTAAACCGTACACCATTTTCAAGGACCATTAGGTCATTTCTCCATACTTTTAAATTCTCACAATGCTGTTTTTCTAGTGAGGAGCACAACATAAGATGCTACCACCTGGTAGCAAAGCCGAGCCCACCAATATGAAACTACAAAACCAAGTGTTTCATAGCACTCACCTGTCTCTACATCACTTATGCCCTCATCTGCATCATGTTTCATTATTCTGAACACATTGGCATCACAAGAAAAAAATCCAGAGTAGTCATTAAGAGCATGTTATTAGCGCTATATCTAACATCATCTCCTTTGATTCTCTTTGATATATTTTTATTCTACCATACTCTGAACAAAATCACATTTAAAGAGTATTTATTCTAAGTGGTCCCAGACTAGCTTCTCTAATTAAACTAGCAGCCACTGTTAACTGGGTTGATGCAAAAGATTTAATTACTTCATCCTCAAAGGTGTCATTGGGGATGTTTTTGTGTTAAGTGGTAAAAAAAAGGAGAAGAAAAAAATCATGGTCATTACGGTTGTCCTTTAAATTCCAGTAAATGAAGAGAAATTACAAAGTGCAATGGAAAATAAAAGTAGCAGTGAATGAAGCAATGTAGGTGTATTATTTAAATGCTATCTTTTCTAAAAGGTTTAAGAGATCAGAATGCACCAATCTAAACCAAATATTACACAGAAGTTGTGTTTGATGTCAGAGTGTCATTGTAATGATATTGGACATAGTTGTACACTTGTTGAGGTGTCCTTCGAAAAGAGATACTTTGAACATTGAAGATAAAGAACTACAGAGAATCCTCTTTCTCTCTCAAATTCTAAAAGAATTAACAAACCGGCAATGAAAAGTACATTATTAATTTAAAATGAAATAAAATACTTTTAAGGCTTAGGCAACTTTTTTGTTGAGCCAAAACTTTGAGAGTGATGGTTAAAGGTTAAAGAAAATCGAAAAGTTCCACAAGAAATGGTAATGTGTGTTCATACATCATGGATTTGTCTGTTGCAAAGATCTACAGCAAAAATTAGGGGCTTAAACTAATAAGTGTAGCATTCATGTAAAGATAATGGGGCAGATTTACTTACCCGGGCCATTCGCGATCCAGCAGCGCGTCCTCTGCAGCGCATCCGTCGGGTTTTTGTACGGCCACGCCCCCCGATTTCCGTCGCGATGCGCCACAATCCGATCACGTGTGCCAAAATCCTGTGGCAATTCAGGGGGAATCGGCGCAAATCGGAAATATTTGGGTAACACGTCGGGAAAACGCGAATCGGGCCCTTAGTAAATTACCCCAATGTGCATTACTACAAGGGCGGTTCAATAAGTACCCGTGTTTGACGGCAGAGGGCGTTCCTGAGTAAAATTGGTGTTATCATCGTGTGCTGCCATCTATCAAACAACAGAAAAACAAATTACAGATTGATTTATAGGTTAGTTTGGATTTGGCAGCCATTTAAGACGTGTTTCATGATTTTTGCTAAGATGGAAAATTCACTTTTTGTTTTTGGATAGGAAAAAATTCGAGGAGATGAAAGCAAAGTTGGATGCTGTTTATGGGGACACTTCGCCATCTATGACCACAGTTAGATATTGGTTCAACTAATTTAAATGTGGGGGAACATCCGTTTTTGATGAGGAGTGACCAGGACCCCCAGCAGACCCGGTCACTGAGGAAATCATTAAAAAAGTCCACGACATGATACTCGCTATTCGACGAACGTAGTAGCAGAGTAGCGAAGTAGCAGAGGCCATAGGTGTGTCAACCAGAAAGGCAATTAATATTTTACATGATAAATTGGTGATGAAAAAATTGTCGACCTGATGGGTGCTGCAATTGCTCACGGTGGATAACAAGTGGATACGGCTGTTAACTTCGAAGCAGTGTTTGGAGCAATTTAAGCAAGATCCGAATTAGTTTTTGTATCTAGTTAACACTGTTGATGAAACCTGGATTCAGCAGAAACTAAGCAACAAAACAATGGATTTCTCATCGGTCCCATCGGATGCGAATGGGATCATCCTCATGGATTTTTTAGAAAAAAGAAGAACGATCATAGATCAAAGATGGATAGTTTGATAAATCCTATTTTTTGGAGGGGTTAAAAAATTACAGGAAAGTTGGAAGAAGTGTATCTTTCTAAAAGGGGCCTATGTTGAAAAATAAAAAAAAAATAGAAAAAGTGGTGTCTTCTAACATGGGTACTTATTAAACCACACTCTTATTAGCATTGCATTGTTCTTTACTTATTATTTTTGCAAAAAAATGATGGCAGAAATCCTGTAGAGTTTTTCTAGAATGGACTCACAGACATACCGTGATGATGATTGCATTGCATGCTTTACAAATGCCTTGTTTAAAGTTATGATCTGTGAAACATTCTTAGGCTAAATGCCCATGATTGTTTTTATTAACTTGTGTCCCTCATTCCATTTTGGATCTGAGTGTCAGTTTTAAACCGATAAGTTCCAACAGTGTTGCATCTTATTTATTCATGCACATGAAAAAAATTGGATGAATTTCAAGACTGTATCCTAGCAAGCATCTATGGCAATCCATTTTTTACTTCAAATGGACAAATGGTCAGTGAAAATGGTTGGATATGCTCTACTTTTTAATGTAATGGATCGCATTATTGGCCCAATAAAAAGTAGTGCATTTAACTATGTGCTATCCATTTGATTAAGATGTTTCTTTAGATAAAGATAATAATAACATTTTCCTCTAAAATTCTAATTCCAGGAACAGGAGATATACATCTGCATAATGTATAAAGTGAACTCTACAAGGCAGTTTTAACTTGTGCATGAGTTGGTGGGTGGTAGATTCCCTTTCCATATTTTAAATGTTTGGGTTTTTTTTGCACAAACATACAGTAAAGTTTCATTAGCAAAGTCTAGTAGTTTGTAGTGACCCATAGCAAACTTAGATATTTCAAATGGTGCACTCCAATCAAATTAAAATCAAAATCATTCAAAAGATATTCAGATATGCATACTTTTGCTTGTCTCGTCTACATTTATAGAGGCATAGGATGTTACAATCCTTCATCTTAACTTGATCACCAACATGATAATTTTCTTCAAGAATAGAGATTCCTGGTATATTTTCAACACATCCTCAAAGAGCCAATTTCCTCCCCTCAGTGAAAATACTTGATTGATCTTTATAATGCTTCACCTGCAACTGTAGTTTATGGGGGTGGAGAGGAAAGATCCCGTAATAAACCTTTGAGCAAATATTTTTGGCTTTTTCAGTGTAAACTATATATAACATTTACCTCTAATGGTGCTAGTCCTGTTCAGAAATGGAAGGTAGATGCCTGCAGAATGTTCCAGGTGTAAAGATGGTATTTGTGCTAACACTTGACCTTTTGTAAGTGAATTTTTAAAAGATTTGCTCTTTGTTTGTGTATATCTCAGTAAACACATCTCGTATTTGCTAGAGGTTAATGGATTCCACTGAAGATACAAATGTTTAAACATCCAAACCCCCAACTATTATGATAAGGGCAGAAAGTCGATGCTCCTGATTTAATGTCATTTTACCATTCAGAAATGCAATGTGTCTATGTTCTTTGAAGCTTTGTTCTTTTTATCAAGAAAATGAAAAACATATTTTAAAAATAAAGTCTAAAAGTCACTAATGCACCATCCACTAAAATGCTACTTTGAAGTGAGCAGAATATGTCAAATATTGATCCTGAGTTCCTGAATGAACTCCAAAGTTGTAATTTGCAAAGGCGACATATTGACCTAGAGAAGAAAAATCTGGTCTATTGAGTACAGCAAAATACATTCACTTCAACTTTAATTTTGGCTTTAGGTCTGTGAAAAGGATATGTGGCTCCAATCTGAAATCTGCAGAATAAAGAACATGTGATTTAGTGTTAAAATGATGATCATCTCCCATCCCGTCAATGTAAATCTAACGCATCAAGATCTTGAGGTATGTGAATTGCATGAAGTTATTAAAGTATAAAGTCCTATAGATAGAGCAAGATATGTTGTATTGAGCAACTTTTAGTGGATTTTGTACCGTTGTTTTTCTGTATCTAGTCTACATAAAATTTTCTAAGTTTGACAATATTTAACTTTTCTCATCATCAGCTCATCCAGAGTTACAGTCTTTATACCACCTCTTTATTACAGTTGTCACAACTAGTGATGAGAGGACCCATCAAAACCTGGGTTTGGGTATGGATTCGGGTACTGAACCACATACCAGTGACACCTGTGATTGGTGCCAACACTAATATATTTTATGACAACTTTCAGTGGATTTTGTACCATTGTTTTTTTTTTTTTTGCTGTATCTAGTCTACATAAACATTTCTGAGTTTGCCTGGTGTACACAGACTGCTCTGGAAGTGTGCATCATTTTTTTGGTGCACTTTGTTAATGCTGCAGAATTGTGGCACACAAACGCACCCTTTTTGGACTTTTGTTGTACACATTGGGGCACATTTACATACCTGTCCGAGTCACGATCCCTGATACAGAATGTCCCCCAGAATGCACATCTGCCTTGATCCACGTAGATCCTGCACCCGATATCCTGCATGTGTTGCTCCCTGCTCAGGTCTGCAGGAGTTCACCTTCTTCTTCCTGGTGTATGTAAGTGCTTGGCTTGCGACACAAATTTGAATGTTAAATCCTGCACTTAGTCCGAATCCGTCAGATCGTCTGCTGGTCCACCCCCCTATTTTTGTCACGTGAAAGCCGCCGCCATTGCATCACAATCCAATTGCATGCGAAACAAGCCCCGGCGCAAAAAATGCGGCTGCAGGACCCTTAGTAATAAGCCCCAGTGGAGCCGTGACAAACAAAATGGTGCAAACATTTCAGAAACACATTTGCAAGCTGAATTTAAATGAGTAACGACCGGCATCCTCGTGGATTGATTACATGCACATTTTTATCTGATTTTATGTGAATGGAACCAAGAATAAAAAGTTTTTACTCTAAATAGCAAAGCTGAACTACCGAGGATATTTGTGGAAAAAGAATTGCAGTGGTTTCATGTCCGAACAGTGGCTTATTCCCAATGAAATCCTTAGTTGGAAATGTCTCCATGGACTGAAGGAAGTCGTATATATGCACATACATTGGAATAGAAGATTGCAATAACTTGTGAGCTCCAGTCAGATTAAGAAACTTTTTAAAATTTGCATGTTTGATGTTTGGTGGATCCATCCGTGACAGTTTTTATTTGTAGCTCTTATTTTGGAAAGTGCAACATCTTTATTTTTTATGTCTGTTGTGAATTTAAATGACTCTGGCCAGGCGCATGTTAGCACTTGTATGCTAGCACTTGTATTCTTTATTGGAATGTACTCAGATATTTTGAAGGCACAGAGGGCGTGTAAGAGTCTTTTCACTTGAATGTTGGAACTGTTTGGTACTGCTGCACTTCCTAGTGAAAAGACCCTCACATGTCCTCCTTGTCCACTATGTATGTGAGTATATTCCAATAAAAAAAAGAAGAGATCAAGGGTGAATTCCTCTTGACTTTTTGTTGAATAATTGCTACTACTTATATAAACAGAGAACAACCCATTACTTGGGAAAGGTGTACTGCCATATCAGATGACTTTACAAATGACAGAAGGTTTAGTATTGAGTTTGCTTGGACTTTAATGCATTAATTGAACAGTAGCCATTCCGCTGTCTTTCCGTTACACACATTTGTAAACACAGAAGAATAGTCGTACAAATACTGGTCAAAGCAAAGAAGAGGGGGTGATGGCTGGGATGAGCTTCAGGACGGACTCACAGTGCTGAGCTCCGTCACATAGGCCCACAATAGCGACTGTTTCAGCAGTAGCAAGCACAGTCTAAAGAGCCAAAAAAGGTCCAGAGGAGTCCTGGACAATGATGACCAGGAAGAGACCAGCAAAAAGCGGACCAAGACAGCTGACAGACTTCTTTTAAACATTTTGGTAGGTTGATTAGAGTGTGAGCCCCATTTGGCAAGCTCTGTGCAGCACAGATTAATCTGTGTGTGCTATATAAATGAAGGGATTATTATTATTATTCTTTTCAGTCTGCACCATGAGATCAGAGGACTCACAAGATGGTGCCCTGAGAGAGAGACACGCAGCCTCCCCGCAAACCCTGGCAAACCCTCACAGCTGTGTGGCAGGAGGACACTCATTGCAAGAGCCTGAACAAATAAAGGCCGAGACTTTCACCCGCACTAGAGGTGAGCGACCTTAAAGGGGCTCAGAGGAAGCTAGACACACCAGATACCTTACTATTGTATCCTTCATCGGAACAAGCAGTGTCTGAAAGTTTTATTAAACAAATTATTCTGGCTCCCAGAAAATCACAGAAATCACTACAAAAGAACTTTCTGTATCATAAGCTCACACACAGGCTGCAATGGCAACAATGGGCCACATGTATAACTATTAAATGTAGTTGTTGCGCCTGTATTCTGGTGCATTGTTGTGCCAGAATTATCACAAACTAAAACCATCTATGATGAGTTGAGTTCCTGCCCCTTATTAATCAATTTACTTTAGGCACAGTTTAGGCACAATTTAGGTGCAATGTTAGATCGGACTCTTACATGTGATCCTCCTACAAGCTCTTCTCTGCTTCTTTCCCGCACCCCAGCATGAGAATAATACTCTGTTCAGCTCTGAGCTGCTGCTTTTTCAGATTGTTCTGAAAATAGAAGGTCATGACCTGTAAACAGAGGCTGCAAGTAGTGTCTGTAGTGTCTGCTGAGCTCTGCTGCTGGGGATTAGCTGCTCTGCACAAGAGCTCAGTGCTTGCTTCTCAGTTTACGCCACCTTCAGACTGGAGTGTTTTTGCGCGAATTTTTGCGCCCGAATGAAAAGTCGCAAATGATGAATGTTATTAAGTGCAGCAAAACATCTGGATTGGTAGGATAAATGAGGGGAACATGGTTATTTTTGCTGTGCAGCTAGTTTGGTGTTTAGTTGCAAAACTGGCTCAAAAAATGTTGAACAGTATGAAAAGGTGAAAAAACAACAGAAAAACTAGTGATATATCTGGGTTTTTGATGGGACATGTCCTGATTTCCATGTGATAAAGTTTGCATCAGTAGAAATGTGTACACATGGGAATTGCAGGACAGGAGTTTACTTGCAGACAAACATACAAACCAGTCAGTGATGATTCACAAAATGCAGCCCATAAATGCCAAAGCTGGACATGGTTATATTTATTTCCTGTCTGCTAACAAGAAGTCTGCTCATACAGCTGCCCACAGTGCACAACAAATCAAGACAGGTATAAAATCCAAAGAGAGAAAGTAAAGAGCAGTAGAAGCGAGGGAAAAACATTCATTCTAATAAATTCTGATTTTTTTTTTACTATGGAATTGCAAAGCATACTTATCAACAAATAAATCCCAGATATAAATATATTTATAAGCAGAACCAAATTCTGCTGACACCTTTATTTGGCGGCCCTATTCCAGAGTAGTATAGTGAAGAGTTAATAATACTGCAGAACACTTAAAGGCGCAGTGCGTGACAGTAGCAAATATCACAACATAACACTTTCTTAAGGACATAGAGCATATTTTTCTTTCCTCTATAGTTTTTGTATTCACAGGCTACGTGTGCTGCTCTCTCATCACTTGAGTCACCCTTTGAGGTTTTACCACAGATTCTAGTCAAAAACAGCAGTGTTTCCCCGTGATTTCATCATCTATAGTAGATTCATTTTTTTAGTAAGCAGTACTCCAGCGATACCTATGGTTAAGAGTCTTTCCAGATTATGTATTTCCAAGTTGACAAGTTAATGCAGGTCAAGATGATAGGATGTCTCCAACTGTTGTCTGCTGGAATCAGCCAAACCCGCTGTTTTTCACTGATATCAGTTAAACCCTCTTCTGTCTCCTGGAATCAGCCAAAAACCGTTGTTTTATGATTGAATAAGACAAACCCGCTGTTGTCCACAGTGAGCAGCCAAGCCCTCTGTTCTCCACTGTGAGCAGCCAGACCCGCTGTTGTCTGCTGCAAACAGCTGAACACGCTGTTGCCCACTGCAAGAAGCAAAACCCGTTGTCGTCCACTGCAAGCTGTTGAACCTGATGTAATCCATTGTAATCAGCCAAACCCGCTGTTGTCCAGGGCAATTCCTGTTGCTGTTCTCTGTATTCTACTGTTGTCCGCTGGATTCAGCCTAACTCTCTGTTGTCAGACAAATTGTATTGTTATCCACTGAAATACACTGTTGCTTACTGTAATAAGCCATACTTGCTGTTGTCTGCTGGAACCAGCTGAATCCGCCATAAACAAGTCAAACCCATTCCTCATAATGCATAATTATGTATGGGGGAATGCCAGAGCTCCTTGATCCTCATGGATCCAACGACTGGTAAGTGCTCTAAGCTAGAAACTGTAAGCTAAAAAGTGGTTGATTTCCTTTTAGGAGGATGTGAAGATCAGGGACTCTAGCATGGCCAGACTCATACTGACTCTTATAGACCAGATAAGTTAAATTATCAGTGTGCCCTGTCAGACACACTTGACACTTGCAGGCACGCAAGTTTGGCTTTCATTTAAGACTCCCAGATCACCAAAATATATTGTATAGTATCATCCTCATGGGCACTGTTTTCATGGCCAAAACGATAAGCGGTCTGCTTGATAGCTAGAGTAGGTCTTATTCTTGCCAAAGTTTGTGGCTCAAGCACTCTGTCTATTGTCATTGTCGCATGAGCGGACCTACCTATGTGTGTAATTCTACCAATTACACACATAGGCCACCAACAAGGGTCTGTGGGATAGTTGTTTGCAGCCCCAGGATCTCCTCTTGTTGTGTGCAGGTAGGGTAAGTCTGATGCATCCCTAAATGGAACCTTTTTCCTTTATCTTCTACGAGGGACATAGGGCCCAGATATATCATTGTGTTTGCACCGCAAAAAATGTCTTTGGAGCTTGCACATGTATTTATGAAGTGTTTGCACCTAAATGGGCGCGGTAGTACTTAGTCTGCGACACATTTATTACTGGAGTGAGGCCAACTGCACTAATACAGATTGAACACTATTTTTGATATATTTGGGTTATTTACTCCAGCCTTATTAAGGGTTTTGTCTTTGTAGGTGGACTCCTAAAATGTATTAGCATGTGACTGTGATCTACAGTCATAAATATGCTCCTCATTAAAAGAATCTTTATGCTTTTCCAGATTACAAATATGAAGAGGTTTAGCCAAGATTCCCTCTGTCCTCACTAGGCCGCAGCCTGTCCTGTTGTCTGTGTTCATTTATTGCACGTACAATTTGCATGCATAATTTGGCTATCTCAGCATGTTTACAAGCCAGGACAAATAAAGCATGTGGACATAACTTCCCATTTTTTAAACGCAAACAGACCAAAGATATGGAAACATTCCTTTTACTTTATAAGCTGTATTAATATTTTACCACATTTACAAATGCTGAACAGATGCCAAGATATTTTACTCTGCCAAATGCTGCTTTTATTTTACAGCACATGTTGTGCATTCTGTTTAAAAGCGAATACATCTGTTTGATTTTCTTCTTTTCGCTTTTGTAATTTGGAGCTTTCAGGAGATTGTCATGAACTAGCAGACTGGCAAATTCAGGAATTCAGCTGTAAATATTAGCAAACTGACTCTGTCCCCTTGTTATATATATAACATATGCAAACATTAGAAACATTATAAAATTGGTAGAAATAGATTATATATGTTTTTTAGTTAGAAACGGAATTACACTATTGAAAGTTTCGTGACAATGTAACATAGTTTGTGTAGAGAGTCCTGGTCTGGCCAAAGTAAAATAACAGCTCTCCTATTATGTTAGTTCATATGTCACCATTTTTATCTGATTTCAATCCTTAAGAATAATAGCAGTAATAATAATCATATTATTTTGAGCCTTGACAACACAAATTTTTCCATTGGCTTTTATTTTTTAAATTTTATCAATATCTTATAGGAGCTATACATTTAAATTATTCAATAATTGTAGATGTATGTTGTTCCTTTGTAGAAGAAAATGCATTTTTAACATATTAATGATAATGCAAAATTCACCAAGGAGCCAAGGAGGCATAAATCTTTATTTTTTGGGGGTTCATCTCTGTATGTTGTTTGAAAATAAAACGTTACCACATGATAAAGGGGGGTTGGGGATTGTGATTGGGTTTCTATTCAGTTCCTCTAGGCTCCAGTGGTTCTGTCCAGCCCCTTAGTCTGTGCTATTTACCATAAGCACCTACTCCAGTCCTTCATATATCACAGGAATAACATACAACCCTCGCAGATACTTATATACAAAAAGACTTTACTAACAACATACATGTGACAAAGTAACTACATAAAATACAATACAAAATACATAGAGACAAACCTTCTTCTCCTGACCTCTCCCGGACACAGTAATGTGTATGTATATACAATATATAGTTAACACTACAGAAACTCCTGGATGTACCCTGAAGCAGGAGTTACATCCAGTACCTGACCATATACATGTACATATACATATAGAGACTCATGCACAATAGCATCTATATATCTACTCCAATACACGTGCAGGGCATAGATCCACGTGTGAATGGGATACGGCTATAGGTTATACATGTAGTTACACTAATATATACACACTCACTGTAAACACTTAGTTATGTATATATATGGTAAAACACATAACACCTGGAATATCTATAGGTACACATATAAAGTCTACTATATTATAATAAGTACTATGTTATAATTACTCTTATAAAGTTATATACATACACAGAAAGCACACACAATATATGACCTGTACCTTTGTTAAGTGCTGTACGTCCGGGGGGGGGGGGGGGTCAGGAGCAAGAGACAAAAGAGAGTGATTTCTGTTTTTACCATGCTTAAATATCCTTGTGTGTAATCCCTTCCCACCACCTATAACTCCACCCTAAGACCCTCTTAGGATAGACCCCAGTGTGTGCAGGGAATCTCACACCTGGTTCATGGTGGCTTCTTACTGTTCAAAGCCTTTTGATATGTTAATGACCCAATGGCTTCAGTACACACTGACATCTCACCACAGAATATCAGTGACTGTGGTCAGTATATACTGTATCCATTTACACTATTTGTAATATATATAATAATAGAGCAGAGGGTCCAGTTATGAATAATATCCCCTGTAACACCACACCCTTGACCAAAGTTTATTCCTTGCTTTATATGAGGAGCTTAGGAATTGTGATGGAAATGATCTCCATTCCCATCTGTGATAGACAGTATATTTATGGAGTTTGGCTCCAACTACATAACACCAGGACTATATATGCTTCTGAGGTTGAAAATTCTAATCAAGCACTACATTTGAGAATGTGCCCACATATTTTAATAATAAAGACCTTATATAGAAATGGCATTACGTTAAAGGTTGCAGATGCAACTAGGGAGATAACGGGGGTCTCTGAGGTCTGCAATGTAAGCATTGTAAATGCTCCCTCTTTTTTACTGTACACTGAGATTTATCACTGCAAAGTGCCAGAATCCACCTTCTCTATCTTAGGAGACTAAGGGCATTTTAATGTCGGAAATAGCAATAGATCAATATATTTGAGTAACTGAGTTTATAGAGAAATTTGCAGCTAAAGGGCTTCAGCCCTCTCCTTTCAGTCCTCTCCTTTCCTTTTTAAAATACAAATAGATTATTTGGTGTTGAGAGGGGAAACATTTTCTTGGGCCTATACTCAGCAGCAGTGGAAAAAAAAGTATTTAGTCAGCCACCAATTGTGTGAGTTCTTCCACTTAAAAAGATGAGAGAGGCCTGTAATTGACATCATCAGTAGACCTCAACTATGAGACACAAAATGTGAAAAAAATCCAAAAAAACACATTGGGGCAGATTTACTTACCTGGTCCTGTCGCAACCCAGCAGCACGTTCTCTGTGGAGGATTCGGGTCTTCCGGCGATTAACTAAGGTAGTGCGCTCCAATGTCCACTAGGTGCCGCTGCTGCGCTGAAGTCCGTCGGAGTTCATTGGAGTTCACCAAGCTATCATGAGTGCAGGTAAGTGCGTGTCAAGCGACACTTTTTTAAAAAAAATACGGTGGTTTTTCCGATTACGTTGGGTTTTCTTATGGCCACGCCCCCCGATTTACGTTGCGTGCATGCAGGCGCCGATGCACCACAAT
The DNA here is from genome assembly GCF_040894005.1 of Engystomops pustulosus. NCBI lineage: Eukaryota > Metazoa > Chordata > Amphibia > Anura > Leptodactylidae > Engystomops > Engystomops pustulosus. The sequence goes on along the minus strand of NC_092417.1, from coordinate 106,861,788 downwards.
CCGATCGCTTGCGCCAAAAACCCGGGGCAATTCAGGGAAAATTGTTGCTAAACGGTAAAATTCAGGGAACCCGTCGGAAAAACATGATTCGGGCACTTAGTAAATGACCCTCATTGTCTGATTTTTAAAGAATTTATTTGCCAATTATGGTGGGAACTTCCCAACTATACATCAATGAGCAATGCAAGCTGTTGAAAGGCATTAGTAAAAGTTGCATGGAGATCCCAAAAGCAATACTTTGGGATGGGATCCATCAGTCTTCAGTTATGGCCCCATTTATGGTTATGATTCAGCCCCCATGCAAATGTTCATATTCCTGTGATCATGGCCTTCTAGATAACCTAAGATTTCTCCCTCTGGGTGCCATTTAGACACTGAGTTTTGACTGCATAGCCTGGAAACTAAGTTTTTCCAATCCTGAGTGTTAGTGCTGGGGAGGGGCTGTTATAACTAAGTCCGTGCAAGCAGCAGAAAAATGTGATGTCCTGCCATCGTCTTCTGATGTGCCAACATAGTAAAAGTACCCTTAATGACTGCTGTAAAAAGCTGATGGTCATTAAGGGGCTAAATATATATTTTTTATTCCATCATTTTTTGTAACTTGGAAAAAAAGTGAAATATGCTGTGCCCATTACCGTCAATGGGGGATATATATTGGCCGTATATATGTCGGCTGTATATACGGCCCCCATACGGCCATCTGGATGTAACCTAAGGTAGATGCTTTACTCCCTTCTATCTTTTCTAATCTTTAATCAGAGTAATGTGCAAATTTTCTAAAGAGGCTACTGGGTCGTGGAGTAGCTGAAGCTGAGGCTACACCATGCGGCTACTCCATGCCCCAGTAGCCTCTTTGATCCTCCTACCCAGACATCTTCAGCGCGCAGCTACAAGGAGCTGCGCACACTCATCCGCGAAGCCGGAGTTCTGCTCCTTGTAGTTGCATGCTTAAGATGTCTGGGTAGGAGGATCAAAGAGGCTACTGGGGCATGGAGTAGCCACGCGTCGTAGCCTCAGCTCCTTTAAGCTTCCTTTAAGTGCACAGCATGCTCCACTTTTATTCTGATATATATCTGTGGGACACTTAGATCCCAGGTAGTTGCACAAATCCCAATTCATATGGTCATAGTAATAGGAGTAGTGCCCAACTTATCAACTCATCAACTTTTCTCCTTGTTGCTCTATATACCTTCCCATACCATCAGAAGAGTAAATAACCACTAAGCTTTGTAACCCTGTGAATGTCTGAGTGAGCTTGTGCTGTACCTAGAGTAGTGTGTAGTTTAGTTTACTTGTGTTGGTCCCGGAGTAGTCATCCCATAGGCCAACAACAGGTGGTGGCAGTGAGAATTAGTGCAGTATGGGAATGTGAGTGCACTGGTTAGTTATATGTGCAGAGAGTGAGTGTGTGGGGTACCTCCTGCAGTGTGTGTGTATGTGTTTTTGTGACAGCCTGCCGCAGAGGAATTAGCAAGTGTCACAAAATGTCTTCTATTGATCAGTGTATAATTATTGTGGATTTTCTTATACTTACAACACTTACCTCAGGTTGTGAAGAAACTTTTTTATGCAGGACGTTTAATATTTGTCAATGGAGGATAATTTTCATTTATAATTACTAATAATTTATATTTTATTTGCTTCTTTCTTTTTTAATGTCCAGCTGCACTTACAACAACGGTTACATCTGTTCCGATTAAGCAACTTTGTCAGATAAAAACATTTGATCTTTTCCTTTTTTCCCTGCATTTTGCTGGTACAGGCTCCTGAGGACATCTAGATTGATTACAGTTGAAAGTCGAGATGGATACTTACCTGGCGAAAAAATGTTTTGAAGGCATTGTGTGTTTTCATCTTTCATCTATTTATCCAGTGACCTCATTCAGGACCTGGAGAAATGACTTCTTTCAGGTAAGAACTGCTGCCGTCTCCATGCCGGGTCACTGGAGGTTCATTTCAGGAGGTGAGCTTGATCTCTTACTGTTTTTGTTGGTTGGTGAATGTTTCTTTGCTGTCACACTATACTGTGCTGGAAAGTGTAATAAGTAATTTGTTCATGCTCTTGTGTACAAAACTGTTTTTTATACATTTTTATTTCATTTTGGATGGATAAATCTGTTGTATTTCAACATTTGTGGCAATTAATTTTTACATATTTCCACAGCATTTAGGGGAACATTTATCATATATTTTACCTTGGTTTCTCCCGTGGCGCACTTGCCCTGTCTCTGAAAAGTGGTAAGACTTAACTGGAGAATCTGTGACCTTCCCCTGTAATTCTTACTGGAATTCCCATCAGAAACAAATGTTAACTATGGGGGAGATTTATCAAGGCTTGCATGCCAGTTGTACAAGAAATAGTGAGTATTTTCCTGTGCGCCATGTGAGCATGTAGTGTTGTCATGCCCATGCCTAGGAATGGAGTTGGCTGGTGAGGGGCACTAGCTCCTGCCCCCGTGAAGGTGAAGGTTAAAGTGCAATTCTAGGCCAGGCAGCACAACCAACCATTTGATACATCCGGAAACAGGAGCACAGATATATCTGGCATGCCGGATGTGCAGGGTTTACATTCTAAGCTGGTGCACAGGTCCTTGAAAGATGCTCTAAGTAACTTATTTCTACTTTTACTCACATTATCCTCATATGGATTGAATAAACTAGACAAACCTCTTAAGGATACAAAAGGTTAATTGACAAACAACGGAAATGAAAGCCCAGCAATTAGCCAGCAATTCATTATGAGGACTGTGATATCATTAGGAATGTCTCTCCCATTAATGTATTGTTAGCACATGAAAAAGAGACGAGAGCCCAAGACTATGAGTTGCAATCAATACTCCTCAATTTGGCTGCGGAAATCATAAAGTCAAGGGAATGTGAGCAGGGAGTTTAATATTCCACAAAGTAAAAAAATCTACAACCTGCTCTCTCCTGTCCCTCTGTTGATGTCTCTTTCCGTACAACTGTCTCCATTGAAGAAATCTAATCCAAGTGTCTTTGTGGGACTTAGAAAGGTCTAAATAAGACACTCGGCACCCTAAGGCTTTGCATGGTAACCTGGATGTTTCTTTAGAGAAACGACGCGTGGAGATCTGATTAAGTGACACATAGGTGCTTCCAATCCTGCTGCAGGAGCTAAAAAGTGGAAGACTGCATCGAATTGAGCCGTTGGATTCAACCGAGAAGCTGATATTAAACTTGAATGCTGTCAACTACCATGTTAGAGCACTTGGCAAGCGCAAAATGTAGACAGAAAAATAATGTATTAATAATGACATCATATTCTCTCCTTCAGGGTTTTATGTAGCTGAGTATAAGCTGCAGAGGCTGTGACAAGAGCCTGCTGAAGACAGGAGCACACTAGAGAGCCACCTACTGGGCCCTGTAGAAACAACAATGCAGTTTTTGTTCTTTATTTTCTTTCATTCAGTCGTAATAATCATTGTCCACTGCTATCAGCCTTTTTCAGACCTTATTCCAGTTTGTGTCTTGCATCTTTACAGCTCTAAGACACCCCAGGGACAAGTACATACAAATCTCACATAAACCTTTTCAAGCTTTACATTCATTGAATTTAGGTTAATTGATCATTTAAACATGCAATTTTTTAAAAGAAGTTTCTGTAGTTTCTATGAAGTTTTGTTTTCTTTTAAATGATTACTGTAGGGAAATCCCAGTTACTACTTAAAACATCATACCAAAAGGGAACATTAAAGGGAATTAAAGGGAACCTAAGATGTCCCCCAAGCATTAAAATCTACTGGGAGTATGTTGTAGAGAAATGACTAGCTTTTTATGTCCATTATGTAGTTTCTGAGAAATACCCACATAAATCCATATGCTAATGAGCCAAATGGCTCACCAAGGTCATGTACATTCTACTCCTGCATGGACAACTTCTCTGTCAGATATGCAGGAGATGTGTCTTGTGAGAAGCATGGGGAGACACTGGAAGAAGAGAGTGATTTAAGGAGAATAGCAATGCGCTGGGTGAGGAAGACACAACCTTAGTACAACAGCTGCCTCATTAGTATACATATTAAACTGGGAACATCTTGAAAATGGCATAATGGACAGAAATAATAAGTATGTCTTGGAAATAACTGCATTTTCCTATGACATGCAGGTAGTAGATCATAACAATTGGTGAAGGTTGAAGACTCCATTTAAATAACTGTATGTGTGAATGCAGACTAAGGGCCCATGAGCATAAAGGCACAGGTAATAGCTGAGGGATATTCTTTTCTACAAACAATGCTTTTAAATGTGAACATCTGCCTGATAAACTAGAGATGTTATGCCACCTCTATCAGTGCCCTAATAAAGATCTCTACAGCACAGAGCCATAAGATATTGTGTGTCCACAGAGTTCTTTAACTTGCATTCATAATGTGGGTCCTTTAAGTGGATATTAAAGATTTAATCATGTTCTTTGAAATTGCTTATTCCTGCTTGAAATATCAATATAATTTCCGAATTTTGGCACACTGGTATCGCAGCTTAGCCCCATTCATGGAATGACACGGTAGAAAACTGTCATAATGGACACATCTACATCTAAAAGTATAGTGCAGTGCCCAATAAACCCATGGTGCTCATGGTGTTTCCTGGGTGCTACAGCCCATTAACCGGTTAAGGATCGGGCCCTTTCCCGTTTTTTCATTTCCATTTTTCACTCCCCACCTTCAAAAATCTATAACTTTTTTATTTTTACACGTAAAAAGCTATGTGACGGCTCGTTTTTTGCGTAACAAATTGCACTTCATAGTGATGGTATTAAATATTCCAGGCCATGTACTGGGAAGTGGGAAAAAAATTCCAAATGCAGTGAAAATGGTGAAAAAACGCATTTGTGTCGTATTCTTGTGGGCTTGGATATTACGGCTTTCACTTCATGCTACAAATGACGCATCTAATTTATTCTTTGGGTCAGTACGATTCCAGGGATATCAAATTTGTATAGGTTTTATAATGTTTTCATACATTTACAAAAATTAAAACCTCATGAACAAAATTTTTTTTTTTATTTTGCCGTCTTCTTGTGCTTATAACTTTTTGATACTTTGGTGTATGGAGTTGAGGGTGGAGTCATCTTTTGCGACTTTTGATGATGTTTTCAATGATATTAATTTTAGGACTGTACAACCTTTTGATCACTTTTTATAGAATTTTTAATTTTTTTTTAAATGGCAAAAAAGTGCCAGTTTTGACTTTGGACGCGATTTTCCGTTACGGGGTTAAACACAGTGAAAAACCGTTATCATATTTTGATAGATCGGGCATTTTCAGACGCGGAGATACCCAATGTGTTTATGATTTTTACTGTTTATTTATATTTATATCAGTTCTAGGGAAAGGGGGGTGATTTGAATTTTTAGGTTTTTTTATTATAATTTTTTTTTTTTACTTTTTTTTAATTTTTTTTTTACTATTTTTCAGACTCCCTAGGGTACTTTAACCCTAGGTTGTCTGATCGATCCTACCATATACCATACTACAGTATGGCAGTATATGGGGATTCTACTCCTCATACATTACAATGTGCTGATAGCACATTGTAATGAATGGGTTGACCCGAAGTAGCTTCGGGTCTTCGTGAGACCCGAAGCTACCATGGCAACGGATCGCCGCTCCCCGATGACGTCACGGGGAGCGGCGATCCTCGGAAAGATGACGGCGCCCAGCAAGAAAACACCCACGATCGGTGCCGGCACCGATCGTGGGTGTTACCGGTAAGCCTTTGCTGCAATATGCACCAGAGACTTACCGGCTATGGAGAGGGCTCGGCCCACAAGCCCTCTCCATGCATCGGAACGCAACCGCCGCCGTGAATACACGGCGGGCGGTCGCGAACCGGTTAAAGTAGTTGATTAACAGTGTTTGATATTAATGATTGGCCCTTCCTTTTCACCTCCACGGAATGCGCTTTAACTGTGTACATACAGCTGGCGGTCTAATCCTACAGGGGCATGGACATATTAGCACACACTCTACAGTAAGAAGAATACTGTTTGTGCTCAGCCCCAATCTTCATGATCCTGCCATTTACAGATAGCCTGGGCCACAGATGTTTATCCAGAGACCACCCAGTATCATAGAATGGGCTAGAGATTACAGAAAAGAACAAGATATTAAAAGGCCCAAAGTACCACCTACCAAACCTCCGCAGCAAAAGTAAAATAAAACTATTCACTAGGAGAAGCTCTGGTGAGCTGTGTCTGTGAGCACAACCTTAGCATTGAAAAATCAAACAATAAATGACTTTTGGCTAACATGCCTTCCCAGGTCTTGGTTATTATCCAGAGCACTCTGATCTATCACCTTAGATATAGCAAGGAATCATTTGGGCACATGTATCGTGACAATTTGTCAAAAAAAAAGTAGAAAAAATTAGCAATCCATTTCCTACACCAGCTGGGGACTGGTGCATTCTTGCACAACTTTTAAATCTTGGAACAAGTGAAAACCAAAATAAAATGTGAAACATTTGGCCCAAATATCTCCCAGGAGTACAACACTTATGCCCCCTCTGCACTGCTCTAAGATTGCACTAGAGATCCACAGTTTGTTTGGGAGCATCCGTGACAAGGAGAAGCTTGAGCCAGATATTTGCACATTACGCCATATGAGGGTCTCTGTAGTCCCATACTAATGAGCAGAAGTATTGCCATGTGGTCACCAACCCACGTACAGCCTGCATCCCATTAACCCCCTAATACAATGTTCATGATATTGATGAAAACAGCACAGCATTGTTCATTGCTTTCTTTGTCGGTCTCATTGAAAAAAGAGAAAAAGAAACACATGCAGCAGTTTGTAAATGTAGAAAATTGATCTAGGACATTCTTCCTATTTACAGAATACAAAAATAACACATTCAGCTCTGTGATACCAGTATTTTTGTTCAAATATGATAGGTCAATATAAAACCAATCACATTTCTCTTTCCCACTGTAAGGCTCATTAGACTCTAGAATTCCCTGTCAATAGGGTATAAAAGAGAACATTTGAGGAAAGGACTAGTTCCCTTCCCTACAGTAAATTGTAGGTATAGCATAACACTGGAATTACATAGAAGCTCTTAATTCAGGAACTGTTATTTCCACCTTACAACAGTTTGGCCATGATAAAACCTTTATCTTCGTATCTACTGTATGTCTATATAGAAGAGAACAATACAAGAAGCTCTGTCCTCAAGAACAGAATTGAAGCACTGACTTAATAAACCGGTAGTTCAGTAAGTCTCAAAAGCAGCAATATAACAAAGTGGTCCTCAAGTCAGCAATTTATACTTCTAAAATTGGGATGCGGGCTGCACGCTCTATGTCACATCATTCTGAACAATTGTGACCTTTTGTGACTTAGTGACAAAGATGAAAGCTGTCATTGGAGATCAGTTTGAGACCCATACATGCAGTTCTCAGATGTATCTTCACTCTAGAGGGACCTTATTTTTAGCAGATACCATTTGAAAGCTTAGCAATATGACTTTCCATCGATCTTTAAGTGAATAATGTTGACTTTTTTAACCCTTGCTTGCACAAACACTCATTATTCAATGTCATTTTCATAACTGGCTTTTATCATATATCTATTTATGTTTGTCTGCTCATATATCCACTACATCTCTCAATCTAACTAGCATTTCTATATAACTTAATTGATAATGCTGTACTGAAGTATTTGCTACTTCACGTTGTCATTTATTGCTTATCTATGTATCTAGATTTCACAAAAGGCGGTAGTGAAAAATGTGCAGTGGTTCTTTTTTTCCACAAAAAGCAATGTACAGGCAGTCCCCGGGTTACGTACAAGATAGGGTCCGGAGGTTTGTTCTTAAGTTGAATTTGTATGTAAGTCGAAACTGTATATTTTATAATTGTAGATCCAGAAAAAAAAATTTGGCCCCAGTCACAATTGGAGTTTAAACATTTTTTGCTGTAATGGGACCAAGGATTATCAATAAAGTTTCATTACAGACACCTTACAGCTGATCATTGCAGTCTGGGACTATAGTAAAGCATTCAGAAAGCTTCACCAGAGGTCAGAGGGGTCTGTCTGTAACTATGGGTTGTCTGTAAGTCGGGTGTCCTTAAGTAGGGGACCACCTGTATAAGCTGTTTACCAGACTTTGTTAAGCAATCAAATAGTTTATGGCAAATGTATATATAGGAAGAACATGGTGACTGGTTTGCTTTCATCAATAGGCATCCTGAAAGTCATGCTTCATATTAAGGAAGCTAATTTACTTTGTAGCTAAGTGGCAGTGTTTTCCGTGTACCATTCTGATAAATAAAATTTCATATTTTCCAGAATCCCCTAGTGAAGCATCAATGGCTGTGAGTCTGCACACGCTTACAAGGCGGTTTTTAATGTCAAAGTCTCCGTAAGGAGAGCTCTAAATACCTGACCCTAGTCCAAAGTCTCCAACTCAGCTAAACCCGTTCCCTACCCTGTACTGATGAGATGAAAACATTTTATCCCACATAATATCTTTAGGCTTTCTGGAGAAAAAAGGAATTTTTCATGTTAAAGGGAACCTGTCATCAGAAATTGACCTAATTAACCATTTCCAATATGCTGTGAAGCAGCTGAACACCTTACAGATCACGTCTATTTCAAGCCCAGCATTGTGGCATCGTCCAGGAATTCAACTTTGAAGTGACATATAATTTGGTTCTATAACGTCAAGGAGGAGGAGAGTGTGACACTGAAGTCAAGATGATTAAATACTGGTAGTGGTTTATTAGGTCAATTTCTGCTGGCAGGATCTCTTTAAGGGGCTGCCTTACCCCATCCTAAAAAATGTGTTTGCATATTTCCCAGAATCCTCCAGTAGAGCATCATTGGCTATACGTTTCCACACACATGCAAGGCAGCTTTCATTAGCAAAGACCTTGAGGAATTAAAAATATGACCTCCATAAGATTAGCATCTCTCTGAGAGGGAAATATGCAATTTTTTAGCATAATAATATAATGTGGGATACATTATATTATTATGCTTCTTGTAGGTCATACATTGCTGCCTTTTGAGGTAGTAGTGAGAAAAAGTTTTAATTATCCACCCTAGAAAATTGAACATTTCCCTCAATTTATCCCTAGCAGAGCATCAATGGCCTTTGAGTCTCCTTACTTGTAAAGGTGGCTTAAAGTCTTCATAGGGAATTTACTTTATTGCCTTACCTTATTGCCATATAATCTTTAGCTGCAGAGCTTCAGTTTTTATGAGTTTCTAACAAGAAAGAAATTGGGCAAAAGAGGAATAACCTAAATTATCCCCATGAATTTTGGTAATGTATACTGTATTTGGGTCAGATTGGTCAAAAGTGGAGCTCTCTGTGCATCCCACTTTCCATGCATGTTTTAAATAAACCTAAACGGGAATATGTAGAAGAAGACTTAGATTTATATAGACAAATGTTGCATTTTAGTCAAAATATTGTTTTTTTTCTCTTATTAAATACAAACAAAACATGAGAGACTAATCTATAAACATTGGGAATATAAATAATATGTACTAATCATAATTCAAGATGTCATTCACATGTGGTCTTGTTACAGCCTGAAGAAGACTTCTGCTGAGGAGTGGGATGGCTCAGAAGACTGTTAATTTGGTTTGTTATTGTTATGTTACAAGGGATTAGGACACCCTGGTGGCTTTGACACCCTTGATGTTTTTGTAGTTCTCCCTTTAGTCAGCTTATTTTGTTTTCCCTGTACATAACATTGATTTTGCCCTTCAGCTTCTCATTCCTTGCGTCCGTATAAATAAACAAGAAATCATCTAACATGGTGATTTACTTGCACTGCAGTTTTTAAAGGATTTATATACAGATTTAATAAAGTATTTTCCTCCTGAGTATTTGGCTTGACTTAAAGGTTTTCAAATAAAACCAGGAGTCTATTTCATAAACACTCTGATGGTCCGGTGAAATTTAATGTATTATACCACATAATTCTCCAGATTTTATGAGAGAAAATTATTCTCAATCGGAAATGTCCAATTTCTTGAAACATCGCTTTAAAGACCCTTTGAGGCAATTACATTGTCAGAGATGTTCTTACAATATGATGTAGAGTGATTATTGTAATCAGATAATTTGCCTGAGAAATGTGAAGATTACAATCATAGCTCATGGACAATGTAAAACTATTCTGACGAAGTAAGGAGCAAGATGTCATATTTCTGATGTATCCCATTTCACAGACAAGTTGAAATTTGCTTCTAAAAAAGCCTTAAATATAGGGAAGAAATAATACACATGGTTTTTCTGAAAGATAAGTTAAGGGCAAGGGCAAAATTTGAGTGTAAAATCTATAACAAGAAACCCCATCAACCCCCTTCCACAGTGCACTCCCCCATCTGTAATGCAAGGTGGTTTAGGTCCAGTATGTATAGCTTCCGGAGCTTCGTTTCTACTGCATGAATCATGAATGTCCTTGACTCTGGCTTGTAGGATGCATGGACCCATCTTATGTTAAAAAGTTAAATGGGCCCTTGCTTGAACATCTCTGGGCAATCTTTGGTGATCCCTGGGTATAAAAGGTGCCATACAAAAAAGAATGATCCTATTTGGTTCCTATGACCAATTACAATGGTTGCTTCATGTCTCCAAACCTGACTTAAATGGTGAAAACTGATAGGGTTACTTACACATCCTTGTGAGCAGCCCAAAGCCTAATTGGTTATCAGTACACTTGCTACTTGCAGATGGGCCTATGATCTCTTTTAGTACAAAGACCTAAGTGAAGGTTCTATCGGTGCATATTGGATAAAAAAAAAGTTTGGTTGAAAAAATATTTTCTTACCTATATTTATGATATAGAACTAGAAGTGGATACAATTTTGCTCAAGAATTAATAATGTGTATATTTCATTTACTTGCAGTTTTTTACCTCTTAATTTGTAGCACATTAACATCTATACTAACTACACATATTATATAACACTTATATTAATTACATTAATATAGAACAACAATATTGTTCTTAAAATTATAAAGTGGTCATGTTTTCTCGCCTGACACGCTTTGCACTAGTTTGAAATGGTGTGCTAATGAGAAGGAAACCAGACCTTGACAAAGACTTCCAGACCTTGTTTTGATGTCGGCCCAGTGTGTTGACATGATTTTAACTCAATTGTAATAAATAAGGAATTTTATTAAGACTTTGGAGTTCCGGTCGGTATGGGAAGTTTTAAGTGTGGCTTCAATCACAATAGTGTCTAAATCAGGGTTAGGAAACAGGCTTCAGCCTCAATCTCCACCCATCAGGATAGTATTGTTGATCATATATAGAAGTCATATTTGCTAGTCTGACAGCATTATACTACTTTAACCATTTAGGCACTTGCCATGTTCATTGGTGTGTATAATGTATTGCGTGCTATCATAGGATGTTTATTTTGCCAAAAAAACTTCAGAACCTTAGCTTGAAACATAAGTATGTGTTTCCTCAGAATTTCCTGAGGAGAGCTTTAAAGAGATATAAAATCCTAGCTAACAATGTCATATTTATCACAGAAATATGGCCTAACCAGGATAGCCGATACTGAGACCAGGTATGAAGATTGAGGAGGGTAGTTAGCCTTATACAGAGATGTGATACCTGTATTCAATTTGACACCCAGATAAAGGAGTGCCTGGGATGCCCCAAAAAAGTCAAAATTAAACTGCAAGCGCTTGACAGTATAGGCAGGGCGCCCTAAAATTAAGCTAAAGATTTGCAATGGTTCACTATCAACCCAGAAAGCTTTCCAAATTTTCCCAGTACATCAAAAAAGTTAGGGAGGGATATAAGAGAAGATGATAAAAACAACAGGTTATCAACCGCAAATAACACACATTTATTATAACCTTTAGATCCATATGAATCAAAGAAATGGGTCTGTAGTTAGCTATAATGTAATGATCCTCTTGGGGTTTTGGAATGACAGGAATAGAAGCCAAGTTGGCTTGGTAAGGGACCCTATAAGCCCTCCTGTAAGAGTTATATAGTCGTACCAGATAAAGCATCGATATAACTATGCCTCTTAAAACATGAAGCTGAAAACCAGTCAGAGGCCGAGAGCCTTTAATACTTTTAACTTTCTCAAAGCTAAATTCTGCATCCAATATTTCACTATGAGAATCAGAAAAGAGTTTAATTGAGATTTCAACTAAGAGGGAGTCTGTTTGTCTATTTGAAGATGTCCCTAAAGTAGAATACAAGAATGCTCTAAAGGCCGCTACCTACTTCAAAGGATTCTGGGTGATGGTACCATCCATCAATCTGGGCTTGAACAACACAGTAAAATTACATGTACGTGTCAAGCCAGCAAGGTACCAGGTTTATCACTATGGGTAAAAAACCTATGGCCTGACCACCATAGGCTCTTCTCTGCCAAACTAGTAAGGCACAGATTCAGTTAAACCCTTGCCGATTCCAACCATGCCTGTAATGTAATATAATGAGGAACAAGAAGTTTTAAATCTAGCACTGAGCTCAGCAAATACCCTATCTTTTACTTGTAATGTTGCTGCAGCCTGTCTTTTACACCTGAACCCAACCGAAATAACTTGCTCCACATATGATTCATATAGGCCTCCTATGGTAGTATAGAATCCGAGCTCTCTGGTGCATTAGATACCAAGAAAGCAATCAGCTCCCCTCTGATTTACTAAAAAGTCACCCTATTGGGAAGTAATGGTTCATTAAGGTGTCATCAGAACCCTGACTGATAAGTGTAATATCTAGAACCAACACATATTGTAACAATTCCAACTATTACTGGTATCCAAACTAAAACGAAAAAGACAACAGGATCCAAATGTGAAAAACAATTGATATACCATCAAGCAATTCTCTGTAATCACCTTAATAGAATATGAGAGTTACTAATTACCGTATATACTCGAGTATAAGCCGACCCGAGTATAAGCCGAGACCCCTAATTTTACCACCAAAAACTGGGAAAAACTACTGACTCGAGTATAAGCCGAGGGTGGGAAATGCATTGGTCAAACCCCCCCAGTAGTATACAGCCTGCCAGCCCCCAGAAGAATACAGCAGCCCCTAGTAGTATACAGCAGCCCCCAGTAGTATACAGCATCCCCCAGTAGTATACAGCAAGCCCCCCTGTAGTATACAGCAAGCCCTTAGTAGTATACAACAGCCCCTAGTAGTATACAGCAGCCCCCCAGTAGTATACAGCAGCCCCCCAGTAGAATACAGCAGCCCCCCAGTAGTATACAGCAGCCCCCAGTAGTATACAGCAGCCCCCAGTGGTATACAGCAGCCCCCAGTGGTATACAGCCTGCCCCTAGTAGTATACAGCCTGTCCCTAGTAGTATACAGCCTGTCCCTAGTAGTATACAGCCTGCCCCTAGTAGTATACAGCCTGCCCCCACAGCCCTGAAAAAAATAAACTTAAATACTCACCCTCCGATGTCAGCGCGACTTACCGATGTCCCCGATGTCAGCGCTTCCCGTCTTCTTTCTTCTCCGCGGCTCCTCTTCACTCTTCTCGCGCCCATGCTTTCTTCTAGCAGGCGCATACTATGACGCGGCCGCTGCTGTTCTCGTCATAGTCGATGATAGAAGAAAGAAGAAAGAAGAGGAGCCGCGTAGAAGAAAGAAGACGGGACGCGCTGACATCGGGGACATCGGTAAGCCGTGCCGACATCGGGGAATCGCGCTGACATCGGAGGGTGAGTATTTAATTTTATTTTTTTAAGTGGGTCATTTTTTGGGGGTAATACACTCGTGTATAAGCCGAGGGGACGTTTTTCAGCACATTTTTTGTGCTGAAAAACTCGGCTTATACACGAGTATATACGGTATATCTACAAGTATGCATGCAGACCTTTATGGAACTTATCATATCTGAAGATATTGTTTTACATACCAGAAATGTCTATATTCAAAATGATAACAATTCCCCTCTCCTAAAGGTAGGGATACTTAAATAATACATACAGTGATTTCAATGTAAAGCTTTGGTGGAATTAAGGTTTGACCTAAGATCATTTGCTAGGAGACTTCAACCCTCTTACAAGTACCTGTCTGGCTTGACTCAGAAGTTTGGTTGGAACTAATGCTGGGATTTTATTTCATACATAAAATTGATTACACCTTAATTGATTACACATTATTACTTTTTGAGTAATTTTGTCATCTTTGATACTGTATAACTGACATCTCCCGCTCTACAGTAATCAGCTGTCAACTGGGCTGTAAAATTCTTACAGTACACTGATCAGCCATAAAATGAAACCACCTGTCAAACTTGTGCACTGTAGGTCCCCAATGTGCTACCAAAACAGCTTGACCCATCTAGGAATAATGTAAATCTGGAGCCAACCTGTAAAGGAAATGTACCGCTTGGACATTGTTTCAAATCAAAAATACCTTTAGAATGCCGTGGGTATGCTGAAAAAGAAACTTATATTCTTTATCCTTGGACATATGTCTAATTGCCACTATTGTGATAATAAGGCCCTTTTTCAGCATACCCACAGCAATCTAAAGGTATGTTTGGATGGAAATTATGTCTACCAAGTGGTAGATTTCCTTTAAATGCTAGAACTGTTGTAAATTTTGACACCTGTCTGTTCCTATGAGATTACAGAAGTAGATGCCAGTTTCCCCAGCAAGTCTATTTTAGTAAAATTTTTCTCCCCTAAAAGTTATGGACAGTCGTTCTCCATACTGTTACCCTCATTTTCTACTCTTCCAAAAATTAGTTTTAGAAATTTGCATCCCTTGCCTTTCGTAATTCTCAATGGCTTTGTTGTCTGCAGAACATAATAACCAGAAACTGTCAATAGGGGAAGGTGGATTTGAGCTACTATTCACACGCACAAGGATTCAAGGGAAATGGTTGATGGCTTACTGAAAAAGTTGGTTGGGTAAAGGCCTCTAAAAACCACCAGTTTAGGATATCACTCTTTAACATAGCTTACGGAGCTTAAAGGGGTTGGCCACTTTAGCTCATGTTTTTGTAATGTGGGTGTAAGTGTGGGAGGGCAGGATATTAGGTAATTTACCAATATACATATATTAATAGTTCTGCACTGCTTCTTGATACCTCATCAGCCAGACATTCCTGTCCATAAAATGGCCGCAGATGGAGGGTCATGTGATCTGTCTATGAACAATCACCCTGCTAAGAGGTTAATCTTTACATATCAGTGCAGAACTTTATGTAGGTGAAATACCTAATATCCTTTAGCCCACAATTATACACACATAACAAAAAACATGAGGTAAAGTGACCGACCTCTTCAAGGCCACAGCACCAACATGTGAGGTTGATGTGAGAAGAAAGAGTAAAATGATTTTTTTATTATGTTACCCATTTCTATGTTTCTACAGAATCTGCATCTTAGCATTGCGGTTCCTACAAAATGCAGTTTCTTACAGGTGGAATAATTGTTCTCATGCTGCACCTGAACTACAAAGAAAACATGTGTAAGAGGGCAACAACTACTGCATGCCATTTAGAATATTAATGTGCAGAGAGGGGTGTTGGACTTTATGGCCTGGGTCAGGGGCGGACTGGGAATTTAAAATGGCCCTGGAAAAAAATATAAAAGTGGCCCCATCTTATGGGCGGAGTCAAAACAAGTGGGTGTGGTCAGATAATGTGGGTGGGGTTATAACAGACAAATTGTTGGTAGATGGCCTTAATGCAAAACAAGAACATCTTTTGCTAGTAAGTGAATCTAATGAGCAAAGAATGTGACCTGTCGATTAGTAAATTATGCCTTAATTACCTTTCCCCTGTGCCATACATGTAGAATTCAGAGAAAGAATATATTGATACTGCCTCCTATGTACAGGAATAATGCTACAATAGCACATTCAATCCTGCCTTCTATATACAAAATAAAACTACTACAATACCTTCTCCCATATACAAGCCAACTACTATAATACTGCCTCCTATGTACAGGAATATAACTCCTATAATACTGCCCCCTATGTACAGGAATATAACTGCTATAATACTGCCCCCTATGTACAAGAATATAACTACTATAATACTGCCCCCTATGTACAAGAATATAACTACTATAATACTGCCCCCTATGTACAAGAATATAACTACTATAATACTGCCCCCTATGTACAGGAATATAACTACTATAATACTGCCCCCTATGTACAAGAATATAACTACTATAATACTGCCCCCTATGTACAGGAATATAACTACTATAATACCGCCCCCTATGTACAAGAATATAACTACTATAATACTGCCCCCTATGTACAGGAATATAACTACTATAATACTACCACCTATGTACAGGAATATAACTACTATAATACCGCCCCCTATGTACAGGAATATAACTACTATAATACCGCCCCCTATGTACAAGAATATAACTACTATAATACTACCACCTATGTACAGGAATATAACTACTATAATACTGCCCCCTATGTACAAGAAAATAACTACTATAATACTGCCCCTATGTACAAGAATATAACTACTATAATACTGCCCCCTATGTACAAGAATATAACTACTATAATACTGCCCTCTATGTACAAGAATATAACTACTATAATACTGCCCCCTATGTATAAGAATATAACTACTATAATACTGCCCCCTATGTACAAGAATATAACTACTATAATACTGCCCTCTATGTACAAGAATATAACTACTATAATACTGCCCCCTATGTACAAGAATATAACTACTATAATACTACCACCTATGTACAGGAATATAACTACTATAATACTGCCCCCTATGTACAGGAATATAACTACTATAATACTACATATATACACAGAAGCGAACATGAAAAAAATCAGTATTTACCATATACAACTACAGAAAACACATGAGATCCTCACCTATTGCATCCAGTGACCTCAGGTGACGTCTCCTCGGATTGTATTCGTTCCTCATCTTCTCCATTAGTTCCACCATCACCTTGTCTCTTCCTCCAGGTACACAGCTTTCCTGCAGAGTTTACCACACAGACGTCTTATGTACTGCACTTTCCCATTGTCCCTTCTTCTGCTACCACCAATACTGTGCCCCAAATACTGTAATAGAGCCCCCTACAATATTAATACCACACAAATAGTGCCCCATAATGTAACTGTAATGGTAAGGGTAATTTATTTCTTCTTTCTCTCCTTTAACCCCCCCCCCCCCCCGACCCACCCCAGTATTGATAGAGCTCCTACTATGACCCAGGCATAAAAATAATGGCCCCAGCCAGCCCCAGATATATAATTAATTCCCCCCGGCCCCAGACATATAATTAATGCCCCCTGCCAGCCCTAGATATAGAATAATGCCCCCCGCCCCAGACATATAATTAATGCCCACTGCCAGCCCTAGATATAGAATAATCCCCCCCCCCCACCCCAGACATATAATTAATGCCCACTGCCAGCCCCATTTATACAATAATCCCCCCCCCCACCCAAGACATATAATTTATGCCCACTGCCAGCCCCATATATACAATAATCCCCCCCACCCCAGACATATAATTAATGCCCCCTGCCAGCCCTAGATATAGAATAATGCCCCCCCTGCCCCAGACATATAATTAATGCCCCCTGCCAGCCCTAGATATAGAATAATGCCCCCCCCTGCCCCAGACATATAATTAATGCCCACTGCCAGCCCCAGATATACGATAATGCCCCCCCCCCTGCCCCAGACATATAATTAATGCCCCCTGCCTCCCCCCACCCCAGATATATAATTTATGCCCACTGCCAGCCCCATATATACAATAATCCCCCCCCCCCCGACATATAATTTATGCCCACTGCCATTCCCAAATATAGAATAATGCAGCCCCCCTCCCCAGACATATAAATAATGCCCCCCGTTCTGTAATTTAAAAAAAAAAAACATCATACTCACCCCTTTGGTGCAGTTTCTTCCCGTCTTCCTCGGTGGCTTGGTGTAGAGGCGCGGGATAGTGACGTCACTGCTCCGCGCCTCCACACCAAGCCGCGGAGCTACACGGAGGCCGGCGACAGCTGACAGCTGGTAAGTCAGCCTACTCCACGCTACACAGGTCGCGCAATGACGTCGATTGCACAACCTGTGTAGCTGGGTGTATACACAGACGCAGAAGCAGCGGTGCTGCGCTGCGTCTGTGTACTAATCAATAGTACCTGCATCGTACGATGCAGGTACTATAGATTATGTGAAAAGTTTTAGGGAGTGCGGACCGGCCCCGCACCAGCTCCGGACCGGCCCCAGACCGGCCCAGGACCGACCGGCCCACCGGGAAAATTCCCGGTGGGTACAATGGCCAGTCCGCCCCTGGCCTGGGTGGATGGACATACTGCATGCATAATATTATTATTACATTAATGGCTGCCTTTTTACTGCTTTGGAGAATCCTGAAGAGGTTATGGCACATGCAATAAACGGATCCATAAGCAGAAATTCACTTACAGTTTGCTTTTTGTTTAGCTGTGGACTTTATGACTTTTTTGTTTTATAGAAAAAGCTGCATTTTCTATATATGGACTTCCAATAAAAATACCAATACATTTTTCCATAGAATTTTATAGGGGAAGATACTACTGTATAGCAGGATTGCCTTGTTGTTGAGAATATACATTGAAATCTTTCTGAATGTTTATATTGAGCAATACAATGGAAAAAGGCTGAAATACAGTATCATCAAATCCAGAAATCTTGATGGTGTAGCATAAGTTTCTCACACTAAAACAATGTATAAGCAGGAATGCCCAATTATAAGACTCTTCTTATAAAAGTTCATTTTGCAGTTATTTGGTGGCTTGTCATCTTGGCAGTTCTCTGACATTCTAGGTAATATGCATATTTGGTAATCTAACCCCTGCCAGGTGCTTATTGTTATTACTGTTATTATTATTATTATTATTTTCCTGAATTGTTAATATTCCATTATCATAGCATATCCCTACATTTAATATGCATGAATAACACCGCAAAGAATAGAGTCTAATATAATATTCTCTTGTATTCTAGCTACTTCACATTCTAGTAAAGAACATGCTGATATAAATTGTCTGCTACTGCTACATGAAAATGTTTGAAGTAGAGCGTCTGATTGTACCGTGGGTTTTTTCTCTTGTCCTTGCAGATAAAGTGAAAGTGAATTAGACGAGGATGATCTTCACTCTGGTTTCTGTGTCTTAGAGACAAAATAAAACATATTGCTCACATTCTACACTACTGTGTCTTCCCTTGCTTTCTGCATTAAATTAGTAAGTTTAGAAAGGAAGTATTATAATAATATAACAACCTCTGATTTTGTTGCACACTGCAGCTGTAACTTTATTAGAGAAATATTCCACAGTAACCTACGCTATATAGTGCAGTACTTCAATACCTTTGAGGATAAAGCCCTGATTCTGTTTTTCATCAGTCAACATAAATCAGGTTTGGTCAGCTTAAAGGGGTCGTTCATTTTTTTTCTAATATGTGACTGGGGGATGGGGGCTTAAAAAATAATAAAATGCATATACCTAACTTTGGCCCTGCTCCAGTTCAGCTCAGTTGCTGTCACTGCCGGGTCCCTTGTTTGTTTAAAGAGACCCAGAAGTGCCAGCCTAAACACAGCCGTGCACCTGCTACAAACTGAAACTGGTGCTGTAGCAGGTGTGGTCAGGTGGTCAGGACAGCACTACCAATTTGGTATGCTTTGTGCAGCGCTGCGTAATCTGTAGGCGCTATATAAATAAAGAATTATTATTATTATTCCCTGGTCAGGACAGCAGAGACCTGCCCGGACCCCCAACCCAGCCATATATTTAAAATAATTCAAACCATTTCAACCTCTTTAGCTAAAGATTCCACATCTATATCGAAATCAATGTATAAATGTGTATACAATTGTAAATAACTTTACAGAAGAGTTCTGTAAACTTGATTAAGTTTTGTATTATAGTCCAAGGTGCATGCAGGCATTGTTACATTTATGGTTCCTATTATAAGCTAAAAGTAATTCTACTAATAGAATTTCATTTTTTTTTGTAACTTTAGGTTTCTAGATTATTTTTCTCACATTCACTGCAGACTGTTTTTTTACTCATTCATGGTTGGCTATAAAAGATTTATAACCATTCAGATAAGATATTCAAACATCTGGTGCTTCTCTGCTGGATTTCTCTACATTTGGAAAGGATGCATGTTCCCCTAACTTCACAATTTTGTGGGTGCCGAATCTGAATGGGGCAGGAAAGTAGGTAGGCTACTTAAGAAGACTTTGCCTTGACAGGAGACTTGCAGACACTGATGCTCCACTGTGGGATTCTGGGATATATGCAAATATGTTATCTGTCATATTCTTCAACTATGTCTTCTGGCAATATGTTTTGCCTATTGACATAATGCAGGATAATTGCTAAATCAGTATATCAGACTTCCAGCTGTAGCCAGCACTGTTTAGATGTGATTGCATCTTATCAGCACAGTATAGGAAACTGGTTTGGATAAATGTGATGCTGGAGACTAGGTCTGGGAAGTAAGAAGACTCCCATCCTGGAAAACATATTTGGAAGTTCCACAGAGTTCTGCGCATACATGTGACTAGAGTAGTTGGTCAAGATGTCAAGAAAAGGCCATCAAGAAGACTTTTGTCTTCTGTATGCCCAATTGAAGACATACAGTAATCGGGATCTCCTTCACCAGGGTTAACAAATAAGCTTGTTACCTTTGTTTTGTAGTTACCATATATACTCGAGTATAAGCCTAGTTTTTCAGCACAAAAAATGTGCTGAAAACCCAAACTCGGCTTTTACTCGAGCAAAAAAAGATATATCAAAACTCACCTTTCTGGCTTCCCCCGCTGCTGGCTATATACTGGGGCAGGGGGCTGGCTATATACTGGGGCAGGGGGCTGGCTATATACTGGGGGATATGGGATGGCAGGCTATATACTGGAGGGAAGGTGCTGGCTATATACTATGGGGCAGGGTATGGCAGGCTATATACTGGGGAGGCTGTGACCAATGCATTTCCCACCCTTGGCTTATACTTGAGTCAATAGGTTTTCCCAGGTTTTGTGGTAAAATTAGGGGACTCTGCTAATACTTGGGTCAGCTTATACTCGAGTATACATGGTAAATACAATGTGTAAGGCAAAGTAAATTATTTACATCTGTTCAGGCACACAGAATCTGGGGTTACATCCCTCCAATGCTACACTCCTGACTAATGGAGCATACCCATCTACAATGTAGTGCAAAGGTATACAAAAGGAATGCTGAATTCAGGACTCAGCTGGCCCAGTGTAACATTCGCTTTCTGTCATCATACTAGGATTGTGCTATACAAAGGAAATGCAATCACTTCTTTGTAATACCCTTTTAATACATTGGAAAGGTGACCAAACAGACAGCTTAATAGGAGCTGTCACCAATTATTGTTTGCCCGCTTTTTAAAAGATGCCCAATGATCCTCCTCACATCTGAGAAAGGACACTAAAGTCATTTCCATGTGTGATCAGAATAAGTAAAAGGGATGTTTTCTCCTTTTGTTTGTTTTTGTATCTCCATAAAATTATTTCATGCATTTTTACTACGGTGCAGCGACCTAGCATTAGAGCTAGGGATAAAATCTATTTGCTTGCTGTATTGACAGCCAGACAAATGAATGACAGCTTGACTTGTTACAATAAAAATGTTTTATAATGAATGTAGTGTTTATCCTGACCTTCAAACATGCCCCAGTTGACAGCACTCACTGCAAAGAGAAAACTTGAGATATGTTCACATAGTACAAGATATGGGGCAAAGAGGTAAAAATATGCAAATTTTGCTCTGAATGTGTTATTTTTAATTTTAATACAAGCCAGTAAACATGTCTAATTGACACATCCATTATTAGGGCATCAATATCACATTTGAAGGCAGAACTGGTGAGGTGAGTGGTGGTACTCCTTATCTCTTACTTGAGAAGCAGCATTGCATTTGCATTGTCCATTAAAATAGTAGCCATGGGCATTCACCCCTTAAAAGGAATTGCATTTGGTATAGCCATGTGCCATACTCTCAACTAAAAGTAACAGCATGTGGCCATTTTTCGTTGTCATGTGCATCCAACCATAATCTTTAACCCTACGCATACCAGGACAGACTATTATGTCTTGGTGCTGCGGGGGGCAGATTTAGGAGGAGGCTTTGCTCTCTCCATACATGGCGGGTGTCAGCTGTATAAAACAGCTGACACCCACCTGTTACTGCCACAGTCGGTGCTGAAACCGATTGTGGCAGTTAACCTTTTAAGTGCCACGGTCGAATTTGATGACCCTTCTGATGGGTGCCCCCCACGACATCATCGAGGGGGGGGGGGGCAATCAGTTACAATGACAGCCTACAGTCTCATAGAGACTCATAGGCTTGCCATGTATAATGAAATCCAAAAGCCTGCAGATCTCAAGCTATTAGATATCAACTTCAAAATGGCTGTATACTGCAATACAGTAGCATTGCAGTATGTAGTATGAGCAAATAGACCCTGTAGGGTTACACAGGTCCATACACCAAAGTGTGGAAAAGTTATTGGCCTCAGAATTTGACAGAATTTGACACCTTTAGCCAGTCAGGGGACTAGGCTAGAGCAGAGGTCCACTGTCAGGACTAAGCTCCATCTTAAACAGCCCAGCCTGAAGTTTTACTACCAGGCTGTGAGCAATTCTTCCTGCGGACCAGCTATCTCCTACCAGCTTTCCAGCCTGCTGAACCTGATGCTGATGTCAGGCCATTTCCTGCTGTTGAAGTTCCAGTAAAGAACTGTAAGTTGATTTACACAAGGTACCTTTGTGTGGTCCCTGGATCAGGCTGCTTTATCATCAAGTGCTTCATCACTCAAGGATTCCTACATACATCTCAGAGGTTGCCCCAGAGAGAAACTTATTCCCTCTCCCTTCCCTTTTTTTGCAGTAGGCCCGTCCTCCGGTCCCAAAACGAAACACCATAAGGTCTTGTTTACTTCGTGACAAAATATAGTTTTAGCAATATAGCATGATTTTAAGGTTTCATATAAACTGTTGATGAACTTTTATAACTGTACAGCATTTTTATAAAAGGCAAATCTTGTTTTTTTTAATTATAATTTTCTAGATTTATAGTGGAACCTAAACAAAATACAAGCTTTTTGCTGTGGGTCAATACGCATAAAGTATACACCGTGGCAATTCATCATTTCAATTTGGCTTTGACTTGATAGTCTATGTTCAATTCCATTTTTGTTCATCTGAATTTATCAAGTGGTTCTATATACGTTTTTGTTTTTATTTTTTCGTCTCATAATATTATTTTATTTTTGCATTTGTCTCAAAATGTTCTTTTTTTGGCGCACATGTCCCTTGATGTCCTGATAAATTTGGTATAGTTATTTACTATTTTTATGCCAGAGGTTGACTGGAGTCATTTTGCGCCAAAGCTTGCACCTTAACAAAAATTAGCGGCTAATTGCAAATCATGAATTAAGTTCAGTATAGTGAAAAATATTATATGCAAATAATGAATGATGTTTATTTGGCGCAATGGAAAGTTGCAAAACAGCATTTGTCCCACTGCACCAAAACAACGCCAAACATAGACAAAAAAAATATGTTAAATTCCCCCCACTGTTTTTAAATTAAGTTCATTTGCATTCTTCTGATGTGGAAACATAGAAAGTTGTCACATCGGAATAAGTACTATAATGACTACTATAAAAACCAGACAAGCTGGTCATTAAGGGGTTGATAACATTGACAGTATGAGGGATCATACTTATGCAGCAAATAACATTTTTAGAACTTCTTGCAAATACTTTTTAACCTCTTCACATTCTGCGCCGTAGATGTACAGCATAGAGCTGGTACCACTGCATGAAGAGGGCTCACAGAGTGAGCCCTTGTTATACAGAGGTCGGTTTGCTGCGTATTGCAATCGGAGAAAACCTGCAATCGGTGAAAGTCGCATGTAAGAGACAACACTTTGATTGTCGCTCCACGTGCTGTCATCAGGGAGTGGCGATTGGTTGCCATGACAGCCTTGGGGCTTTTTAATAATACATTGTAATGATTATGTGTTAAAATGCCATATACTGCAATAGAGTAGTATTGCAGTATACAGTAGGAATGATCAGTCCACATAGGGTTAAAGTTCCTTTGAAGATCTAAAAAATATTAAGATAAAAATGAAAAAAAATATAATAAAAAAATTAAATATACCTAAAAATTCAAATCACACTCCTTTCCCTAATACTGATATTAAACTCAATAAACAGTAAAAATTGCAAACATGTGAGTTATTGCCGCATCGCAAAATGCCCGATCTATCAAAATATAAAAATATATTCCCGGAGGTGAACCCCATAATGGGAAAAAGCGCCCAATTGTCCAAATCGCTACGTTTACAGCATTTCAAATCGCATAAAAATGTAATAAAAAGTGATCAAAAGGTTGCATAATCCTCAAAATGGTAGCAGTGGTCATTAGCTCATCTCACAAAAAGGACTTCTTACACGGCTCCCCACAACAAAGTATGAAAAAGTTATTTGCGTCAGAAGATGGAGAAACAATTCATTTTTTGTATAGATTGTTTACAAATGGATTAGTAAATAACTTCACTGAGAAGTATAATTTGTAACCCAAAAAATAACCCCTCAAATAAGTCTGTACACAGAAAAATGTAAAGGTTATAAATTTTTGAAAGTGGAGAGCGAAAAATGAACGAAAAAAAACACTACTTCCTTAAGGGGTAAATAGATCTGTTCCCACTGACAGTATTTTACAACAAGAGCATCTTTCTTCATGCATCTATACTATATTATACTATATACCATAGTTGATGAGGATCCATGAAAAATGGATGCTAGACTGATGGCCAGGAGCGTAACTACAGCGGTAGCAGCCATAGCAGCCGCCATGGGGCCCACAGTGTCAGGGGGACCCAGCATCTGATCTGACACATTAAAGAATGGAATATGTGCACCATGATATACATATCATGCTGCACATTGTACAGCATATTAATCAGTGCATAAATGTGTGGTGTGTAAGAGCGTATAAATGTTATAAATGTTTGAGTATACAAATGTGTATATTTTCTAAGGGTGTACGGGGCCCCATTCAAACATCTGCTATGGGGCCCTGCCTCTCCTAGTTACGCCCCTGACTGATGCTAATAAATTATTTAAAACTGTGATTTTGGCACCTCCATGTGCAAGAACCCTAAAGTAACCTACATATCAACGTTGTATAGGTATTTGTACTATCCATTTTTTACAGCATTGAGGCTGTAGAAAGTTCATAGTAAGTCCTGTTCCTGTCTTTGTGGAAAATATGAATGACACAGGAGTTATACTTTGAACTTGCTAGGTAACACAATCGTGTGACAATCGTTGCGATAAGCTAATGATTAGAGATGAGCAAGCACTAAAATGCTCGAGTGCTCGATACTCGAGTCGAACTTTTTCCGATGCTCGAGTGCTCGTTTCGAATAACGAACCCCATTGAAGTTAATGGGAGACTTGAGCATTTTTCAAGGGGACCAATAAAATGTGTCATTTTATTGAGAAATAAGGAATTCAGTCCTGTTTCTTCATTTTTAAAATTCAATGGAATATTCGTGGAACCCTTCCCGACATTTGACGTAATAGTACTGCATCGCGGGAGGTGCGTTCCCGTAAAATGCAGTACTATTACGTCATGCTCCTGAACGGAGCCGGCGCCAGAAGCTACGGGTGTCAGCTAAATATTATAGACGACACCTGCCTCTAACACCCGCGATTGGAGATTTCTCCGATCGCGGGTGTTAACCCCTTACCCGGGGGGGGTTCTGATGGTGGACCCCCCGCGGCGCTTACCGGGGGGGGGGGGGGGTCTACTGCTCCGATTGCAGCCCCGGGACTACCAGTGCCCGGGGCTGTGCGATCCTCTTCTGTGTGCTGGGTCCCTGCCTTCTGGCAGGACCCGGCTGTAACACACTGAGCATGCGCAGCATTCTCAGTGTGTTACAGTACACAGAGTAATACATCTGTATTACACTGTGTAATGTGAAGAATAGCTCGAACAAGCGATCAGTGGATCTCTTGTTCAAGCTAACATGTAAAAGATAATAAAAAAAGTTAAAAACATTAAATAAAATTATTTTTAATAAAAAGAATTAATTAAATAAAGTTAAAGTCCCCTAAACACAAATATTCCCTACACATGCAATGAATTGAAAAAACCCCACAAAATCGCCAAAAAACCCCACATATTTGGTATTGCCGTGTCCGTAACAATCCATACAATAAAAACAAAACCCGAAAAACTCGCCAAAAATGTACATTTTTCATAAAATCTCTACACAAAAATGTTCTAAAAAGTGATCAAAAAAGTTATGTGCGCCAAACTGGTACCACTGAAAAGAACAACTCAACACGTAAAAAATAAGCCCTAAACTAGCTCTGTCAACCAAAAAATATTAAAGTTACGTCTCCAAAAAGATGGCGATGCAAAAACAAGTGATATTTCCTCTATATTAGTTTTTATCCAGTAAAATTGTAAAAAAAATTGTAAAAATAAATGAAAACCTATATAAATGAGGTATCAACGTAATTGTAGTGACCTATAGAATAAAGATAATATAGAATTTTTAGTGTGCGGTGTACGACCCCCAAAAAATACGAAAAGAAAGTAAACCAAAATTGACAATTTTATTTTCACCCATACATTCAAGAGTTAATAAAATCTCACCAATAAGCTAATAACCCACAAAAAAAGAAATACTTGTAAAGTGCATTTCATGTCGCAAATAGTAAGCTCCTACATGTCCAAATTGCCAAAAAAATAAGGAATGTATAGCCATTATAAAGTGATAATGAATATTCTGCTCTGAATGGTGCAGCTTCCCTTCGATACCCTGGCGTGTGCCCATACAGCAGGTTACCACCACATATGGGGAATTGTTATACTCGGGAGGGATTGGGTATCAAATTTTGTGGAGCGTTTTGGCATTTTATCCACTGAGAATTTGTACATTTTTTGAAAAACACATTCATTTAGCCAAAAAAAATTTTACTTTCAAAATTGCATCCGATTTTGTTTTAACCCCTGTAAAACAATGAAAGGGTTAACAAACTTTATACAAGTTGTTTCACGTACGTTGAGGGGTGTCGTTTCTATAATGGGGTAATTTATGGGGTTTTACTTTTATTTAGGCCTCTCAAAGTGACTTCAAACCTGAGCAGGTCCCTCAATAGCAGGATTTTGCGTTTTTTATGAAAGTGTGAAAAATCGCACCTAACGTTCAAAGGCCCAAAACATCCTACAAAAATAAGAGTATGCATAAAAAACCATGTCCACATAAATTAGACATTCGGTGAATGTTAGTTATTAAGTTTTTTTGCGGTTATGACTATGTATGGAAAAAGTTCGAAAATCAAGAATTTTTCCAAATTTTCACCAAATATCTGATTTTCTCAGAAATAAATGCAAAACATACCACCAAAATTTTTCAACTAACATGAAGTACAAAGTGTCATGAGAAAACAATTTTAAAATCACTTGGTTATGTTAAAGCGTTCCGAAGTTATCTTTTATAGTGACACAGGGCAGATTTGAAAAAATGGGCCGTGTCAGGAAGGTGAAAAGTGGCTTCAGCGTTAAGGGGTTAAACATCTGCAATGTGTTCTTCACACATATTGTTCTTCACATACTATTGTGAAGAACACCTTTCTGCACTCATGTCTTCTGATAAGTTAGCAGATGTATGGAAACAATATGGGGGTCATTTACTAAGGGCCCGATTCGCGTTTCCCGACGTGTTACCCGAATATTTCCGATTTGCGCCGATTTCCCCTGAATTGCCCCGGGATTTTGGCGCACGTGATCGGATTGTGGCGCATCAGGGCTGGCATGCACGCGATGGAAATCGGGGGCATGGCCGAACGAAAACCCGACGGATTCGGAAAAACCGCCGCATTTAAAACAAAAAATCTGTTGCGGAGCTTGCACTTACCTTCACTCAGCCCGAGCCGGTGAACTCCAGCGATTTCCGATGCTTTTCATCATTAAGGAACTACCTTAATAAATCCCCGCCGGACACAAATTCAGCGCAGAGAACACGCCGCTGGACCGCGAATGGACCGGGTAAGTAAATCTGCCCATATGTGTGAAGACACCTTTCTGCACTAATGTCTTCTGATAAGTTAGCAGATGTATGGAAACATCTGCAATGTGTTCTTCACTGTGTTCACTGTGTTCTTCACTTAAATGATCCTTAATGATCCGTAAATGATCCTGTATTCACTGTGTTCTTCACTTTGTTCTTTACTTAAATGATCAAGTGAAAGCTCGTTCTCGAGCAGGCGAAATACTCGTCCGAGCAACGAGCCGTTTCGAGTACGCTAATGCTCGAACGAGTATGTTCGCTCATCTCTACTAATGATATAATTTTCTTTCATTGCATGTTTTTGTTTTTTCTGCGGATGACATACAAAAGACATATGGATCAGCCGTGGATTACAGGTACACATTAATGACAAATAGACCACAAATGCTAATTCTTTGAATAATGCATGTTCTAGGCCTGAAGGAAGCATGATTCATTGCCATTGTCTTTCTAAAATCTTCCTTCAGGCCCTGCACAAGATAGAATTCAATGAATTAGCTGTGCCTGGAGCCTTCCTTTAACCCCCATCTTCTTTGTTAATGCTTATCATTTATGAGCATGTGAGTTTGGGTTCATTAGCATTCTGCAGCTTTGGGAACAACCTCATATACTGTAACTTTGTGTCTTGTCTACATCCTATGGGGATATGGGGTTGTAACCTCCCTTGCTCAGTAACAAAGACCTTCTCAGTGATATATCATACATAATATATTAGTTTATTTATTTTATATTTTAGTCAATATTATTTCTATTTCAATTATTTATTGTATTATTATATTATTCATTAGTATGTTTATTTATTGATTTCATTTATTGTAGTTTTTCAAATATTCTCTCCTTAGTTCATACTCCTCTTTTTGCAATCAATATAAAATGAATACATTTTCATGATACACGAATAGTGGGAGGTAATCTGCACTTTAGTCCAGTACCAATACCCTCTTTTCATAGAATTAGCATATTCTTCTAGTTGTGCACTTGTTAGACCTTGTATCATGACTGGGACTAATTCTTATCACAGACACCAATTTTGTAAGGACTAGCATCTGCTGCAGTTACATGGACAGCCAAAGGCAAATCCATTACATGGATGGTAATGCAGGGTGAACTTGTCAGTTATGTTTAACCTCTGCGGAGATAGTCTATGTATGACATGCATATTTATACAGGTAGAGCAGGAAATATCTGTATATGAAAAGACTTGCTTAAGAATAAAAATTTAGCATGAAGAATTTCAGGAAGAATTCGTAAATCATCACTCAGGTGCACAAATAGTTACTTAAAGTATGTAAGAAAAGCTCACACTTAATTAAGGGGATGTCCCACTACTTTTTTTTGTGAATCTATTCGATAATAGTGTACTCAATTCTCCCAGTGCTGAAAAAAGTCATGTTTTTTCCTGTACAGGGCAGGTCAATGCTACAGCCGTAAACAGGTCTCATATTTACTTTACATACACTACTTTATGTACTGTATGTACATAATGAACTTAAATTAGGAACTAAAGTGGATGTCCTGCGGTCATTTTCATGTAAATACAAGGGCAGTTCAATAAGTACCCATGTTTGATGACAGAGGGCGTTCCTGACGGAAGTTGGTGTTATCAACGTGTACTGCCATCAATCAAACGATGGCAAAACAAATTGCAGACTGATTGATAGGTTAGGTTGGATTAGGCAGCCATTTCAGTAAGAGGTGTTTCGTGATTTTCGCTAAGATGGAAAAAGAGCAGTATCGTTCAGTAATTCGCTTTTTGTTTTTGGATGGGAAAAAATGTGAGAAGATAAAAGCAAAGTTAGATGTTGTTTATGGGGACACTTCGCCATCTTTGACCACAATTAGATTTTTAACTGCGACTCTGCAAGCTCTATATCGGGGAGAGATGAGATTAGGGAAGTACAGATGACCATGATAGGTTAGGTTGGATTAGGCAGCCATTTCAGTAAGAGGTGTTTCGTGATTTTCGCTAAGATGGAAAAAGAGCAGTATCGTTCAGTAATTCGCTTTTTGTTTTTGGATGGGAAAAAATGTGAGAAGATAAAAGCAAAGTTAGATGTTGTTTATGGGGACACTTCGCCATCTTTGACCACAATTAGATTTTTAACTGCGACTCTGCAAGCTCTATATCGGGGAGAGATGAGATTAGGGAAGTACAGATGACCATGAAGGATCTTGCCAGGAACATGCCAGGAACATGGTGGAATAAAGCGGCATTAGAGCAATATCTGGCCAAGGATCTGGTACCAAGAGGTCTGAGAGTGCAAGTGTATCCATCTTTCCCTTTAGATGATGAGATTACGAGAAAGAGATGGGAAGAAGCATGCAACTTCTGCTCTCGTACCTTTATTGAAATATTGATAGGTATTGAGAAAAAGAAATTGGAAACTACGGAGCAGTCTATGGTACCCCTACAGGAAAAAATGAAAATACTTTTGTCTGCTGACAATTTGAATAAATTCGAACAGGATTTGAATTCCGACTATTTAAAATGGGAAAAGGATATTCAACAGGTCAAAATGAAGAAATTTCAGAGGGATATGGTGGATTTTCAGAAACAACGGGTTTATCGCTGGCAACGAGTGAATCCCATACGTCCCCTTAGGAGATCTGATTCTACAACATCGATTGACACTCTAGCCTCGGACTCCTCATGTTCTGGAGCAGAAGGCACCTCAGAATATCGGGGGCCTAATCATAATGGAAGAGGTACTCCTATGAAAAGGAAATACAATAATCAGCAGGACTCCAATGGCGGCAAACTGAAGGTAATCAATCTCTCTGAAATTTCTTTCACACAAGAACAATTATCTCTATTATCTCTGAGTTTGAATTTCAGCCCAGTTGCGACCTTTGATGATTTCACAGCAATAAAGGATGTGTATTTATTTGCCCGGAAATTGCTGTGGAAAAAGCATTTTTCTAAAAATGATGATTCCTGTTCTATTACAGCCCCGGAGGACCTGGAAACACTCGGGATATTAGAATCACTTCTACAGGAACAGGAACAAGAACAACAGTGGGTGAGTGAACGAATGAAATTTCCTGCAGAGATCCGACCAAGATCCACTACTTTTCCCCCCTGGTCAATCAGCCCAGAGGTCGAAATGTTTGTAAAAATGTCAGTGGCAGAATTACGCAAACTTTCACAACATCGCAAGTTTGACAATTTGACTAGGGGTCAAAGGCAGGCTCTACAAGAATTACGCAGGATGAAGCAGGTGATTTTCAAGCCTGCTGATAAAGGGGGTAATGTGGTGGTTTGGCCTATAGAGCTATATGAGGCTGAGGCCTTTAGGCAATTGGGTCAACAGGATTGCTACAAACAGCTAACAGAGAACCCCACAGACACCTTTAGTAAGGAATTGTCACATATTTTGGATATGGCTTTGGAAAACCAAATCATACCACCACGGATTAGAAAAGGGTTGGAGGTGGATTCCCCTATCATACCGACCCTGTATTTCCTTCCAAAAGTGCACAAGGATGCTAAAGTTCCTCCCGGTCGCCCGATAGTCTCAGGCTGTGGCAGTTTATGTGAACCTATTTGCCGGTTCATTGATTTTTATCTACGGCCATGTGTAGAGGAATTGCCCTCTTATATCCGTGATTCTACTGATGTCCTGAGGCGTCTAGAGGGTGTTATGATGGAACCAGATATGTTTTTAGTATCCTGTGATGTGGAGGGTTTATATACCTGCATCAGCCATGATTTGGGCATTAAGGCAGTGCAATTCTTCCTGGAGATCCGTGATCTGGATGAGGATCTAGTACAATTTCTACTCACACTGATGAGATTTATCCTGGACCATAATTTCTTCCTGTTCAAGGAGAGATTCTATATACAGACGAGGGGGACAGCTATGGGGGCTACTTGTGCCCCCTCGTATGCGAATCTCTTCCTTGGTTTCTGGGAGAGAAATGAGGTCCAGGAAGCCATGGACAGGACATCGGGACAGGTCATCTCCTGGATGCGTTTTATCGATGATGTCCTGTTCATATGGCAGGGATCAAAGGAGGGCCTGGCCCAATTTCTGGATGATCTGAACTCCAACAACTTAAATATCAAGCTAACCAGTAATATTAGCCAAGAACATTTGGAGTTTCTAGACATTCAGATTGATGCTGATCCAACTGGCCAATTAAGTACATCGGTTTACCGCAAGGAAACCTCAGTAAATGCTTTATTGCATGCCACTTCCTTCCATCCAAATCACACAATACGTTCCATCCCAACAGGCCAGTTCCTGAGAGCAAGACGTATCTGTGACACCCAATCCAATTTCGAAGAGGAATCAACAATCCTTAAGTCCCGCTTCAGACAAAGGGGCTATCGTGATGTAGACATACAGAAGGGATATTTACGGGCCAAATCATCTGATCGCAGAACCCTACTTACTCAGAAACCAAGATGTGCAAAAGAGAATAAGGTAAGGATCATTACACCTTATAACTCTCAATGGAGGGAGATGCGTATGATCTTTGAGCGGTTTTGGCCCATACTCCAATCGGATCCAGAAATTAAAAAACACATTACCAATACACCACAGGTGGTCTCAAAGCGGGCGGACACCATTGGTAATATGTTGGTGAGGAGCCACTATGCACCCCCCAAGTCTAAGAATTACATTTTTGGATCAAAAGGCCCGGATTGGGGTTCTTATCCTTGTGGACACTGCAAAGTATGCCCCCAGATTGTTAAAACAAAAACTTTCCAGGACTCTGAGGGTAGATGTGATTTTAATATTGTACATTTTATAAATTGCAGCTCCACTGGTGTAGTGTACGTCGCGTGTTGCCCTTGTGGTTTGAAGTACGTGGGCATGACTACGCGAGAATTAAGGGTCCGGATTCAGGAACATATGAAGGACATTAGAGCAGCCTCCAAACTCCTCCCTACGGATCAAGAACAAATAATGAAGTTGAAACCAATTCCCAGACATTTCCTAGAAAGCCATGACTGCAGGTGGCGTGACCTGCGGGTATATGGCATAGATAAAATCATCCTAGGGGGACGAGGCGGAAATACCTTCAAGAAATTGGAGAGGATTGAACTTAAATGGATTGTCAAGCTGGCCACAACATCTCCCCAAGGACTAAATGAGAAACTTTCTTTCTCTCCATTCATTTGATAATGGCTTCTGGTCGATAATTTTTAACAGGTTTATAATTTTTGCTTTTATACTCTATATTGTATTTCAGTGGTCTGCTGCTCGGATCTACCTTTTGGTAATATCATGGTGTATGTGTAATCTTTATTTGAGGTCATCCAAATGCATATAATGGGCATTTACCTTTATGTTTCTTTGACTTTTTGTCATAATATACCCTTTAAAGAACATAATTGAGGTGGGCCCATTTATGACTTATGTGGTGTAACTATATTTTTATGTGCATCGCTTCCTTTTTGGGGTGTTCTCTTCTCCTCCTTTATTCTATGGAGGCACGTCAATTTTTATAGAGTTATTACTCTGATAGTAATTTTGTACATTAACCCCAACTGTTATGCTATTTTTGCATTCCCTATGGTTATGGGGGTCACCTAGTGATAAATTAGTGCACATCTCACAGGTTTAGACACTTTTTATTTTGTGGTATTGTGGTCTCTTGGCACCTAGTTCACGCTTTGTACCTAATTATGCACATCTTCTGCTTTGTCTTTCACACTGTCACCTCTCACTGCATTATGTCAATAGCACTCTATTCCATTAAAGGCACTTCCCCCTTTGTAAATTAGTGTTTACCATTTATACGTACACACACGTCACGGACACATATGGCACTCCCACATCCCCTTCACCCAGTCATCACATCAGGCCTTCACATTTATTCGGCGCAACCGGTTCTTACAATCTTTTTATGGACCCAGTTTTTTTCACTGGCATACCATTCCCTTTCATATAATGCACTATTGCACTTTAGATATTTCATCATTCTAACACCTTATTTATAGCACACTATACACTTTAGCACATGTTATTTGCTACATATGTTTTTTATACTCTTAATGTACTATGTAGTATAATTTAACCTTTTGTACCCCTCATTTAGGATGCGGCGCTATTTGTTATGAACCAGTTAAATCCTGGTTTTACCCATTATAATATGTGTTTAAGTTCAGGTATAAATCCTGACTTACAACTATTAATGGATCAGCCCATACTCTTGCCCATACTTAAAATGGCGCAGTGGTGCGCATCGAAGTGGCGCGCGTGCGCCAGACTTGGCGGTGGCTCCGGACTTCCGGCTCACGATGACGCGCACGATGTGCGCGCCATGCGTCGTCCGGAACCCGGTCCCGCCCCCTGTCTGGGAGCATGCTGACCACGGCGATGCGCCGATGTACACCTGCCGCTCACCTGGTTATCAGGTAATTCACAACCTCATTGGCTTTAATACACCATCTGACCCACAAAGTTTGGTACTTAGTCCGGGCAGCTGCCGCACCACAGCACACACCCCCTGGAGGAAGCGACGGCGAAACGTGCGTCGGGGTGCTGTGGCGGTGGTCATTAACTTAGTGGCTGACAAATTTTGGTATTATGCAACACCCGGGTGGGTAATATACTGATTATAACCAAAATTGAATACACTGTTATCTGTTTTGATCGATATGCATTGGATAATGCTTGTGATGTGTCTAAAATACTGTTGACCATTGCCACACTCTTGTCTCTGTGGAATTTTAATTTATGTTTTTAATGTTTTTTGATGGCCATATTTAATAATAAAGTTTACCTAATATTTTTCACTACTTAGTGATCATGAGCAATATGTAATTGAGTGCTTTTTTGCCCTATATATCTTTTTTGGTATTATACACAATTAGATATTGGTTCAACGAATTTAAACGTGGGTGAACATCTGTTTATGATGAGGAGGGACCTGGACGCCCGGCAGATGTGGTTACTGAAATCATTCAAAAAGTCCAAGACATGATAGTCACTGTTCGACAAACAAAGTGCGCAAAGTAGCAGAGGCCGTAGGTGTGTTGACATGGAACGGCAATTAATATTTTACATGATAAGTTGGCGAAGAAAAAATTGTTGGCTCAATGGGTGCCGCGATTGCTCACGGTGAACAACAAGTGTATGCGGCTGTTAACTTCGTAGCAGTGTTTGGAGCAATTTATGCAAGATTCGAAGGAGTTTTTACGTGGAGTTGTCACCGTTGATGAAACCTAGATTCATCATCACACACTAGAAACTAAGCAACAATCAAAACAATGGATTTCTCCCGGTGAATCTGCTCCAAGATCATGGCAAAGTTTTCTCGGCATGCAAACGATGTCATTCTCATGGATTTTGTAGAAAAAGGAAGAACAATCACTGGACAGTACTAGAATGACTTATTGGACCGCTACAACAAAAAATTGAAGGAGACATGGACACATTTGGCAAAAAAGAAGGTGCTGTTTCAACACGATAATGCACCAGCACATTCATCTGGAGTTGTCGCCACCAAACTGCATGAATTGTTTCCGTACCCCCCGTATTCACCCAATCTGGCTCCCTGCGACTTCTTCTTGTTCCATAACATGAAGAAAGGGCTTGAGAGAAAAATTTGCCGAGACAAAGTCATCGCCGAGACCAAGGAGTATTTTGGAGAGTTTGACAAATTCTATTTTTTGGAGGTGTTAAAAAATGGTATGAACACTGGGAGAAGTGTATCTTTATAAAAGGGGACTATGTTGAAAAATATACATATATATATTTTTTAAATGGTGTCTTCATTTTTAACACATATACTTAATGAACTCTTTACTTCCCTGAGTGACTGTCATAGTAACAGTACAGCCTGCAAAAGTAGTTTACTTCTGCAGTAATACCTTGAGAATACAAGAACAACTAGAGAAAGAATAGTGCAAGGATCCCTATATAACCAAAGCAGGAATAGCTTGAGAAAAACCACTGCAGGATCAATGTGAGAAAAACCATTGCAGGAACAGGGTGAGAAAAACCACTGCAGGAACAAGGTGAGAAAAACCACAGCAGGAACAGGTTGAGAAAAACCACTGCAGGAACAAGGTGAGAAAAACCACAGCGGGAACAGGGTGAGAAAAAGCACTGCAGGAACAGTGTCAGAAAAAGCACTGCAGAAACGGTGTGAGAAGGACATACACAGCAAACTGCAGGAGCAATATGAGAAGGCCTAAGACAGGAACAGTGCAAGAATACTGACTTAAGAAACAATGTGAGATGAACAAATATAACAATGGGAAAAAGATCACTGCATGAACAGTGTGATAGAACCACTGCAGGAACTTTGTGAGAAAAACCACTGCAGGAACAGGGTGAGGAAAACCACTGCAGAAAGAGTGTGAGAAAAACCACCATAGGCACAGGGTAAGCACTGCAGAAGTAATATGAGGAGGCCTAAGACAGGAACAGTGCGAGAATACTGACCACAGAAACAATGTGAGATGAACAGATATAACAATGGTAGAATGATCGCTGCATGAACATTGTGGAAAGGATAACTGCAGAAAATATCACCACTGCAGAAACATACTGAGAATGTGGGCAGTTGCAAATTGAGTGTAGAATAGAACGGTTTAGGTCAGTTAAAATCAGTTTGATCAGATTTTTTTTTTTTTACAAAGTTATTTTAAGAAATCACAAACCTCGTTACATTATGATTTTCTATTTTTTAAATATAACCATTAAGTCAAAGAAAAGGAATAAAAAATAATACTTAACATAATATTTAAAAATCAATCTTGATGTGACATTGGTGTTGATGGAGGTTCTGGAGGTTGGGATAAAATGGCATTGTGCTGGTGGTTAGGAGTCAACATGTCCTTGAGACTTCTTTTGAGGATTGAAACTGATGTTGCCTATAGTCCATGGGCCTGCACAAGTCTTGTAGGAGGTGCTGGACCACATCTTCTCATCCTTATCCTCTCTTTAGTGATCATTTTCAGATAAGGCCCTAGACTTTGTGTATACCCTCCTAAATATCTCTCATTTTGTATTCCAGCACCTCATCATCCACATCCACAATTTATCTAGGTCGAGTAGAAGACCCACCAGCAGATGTACTTCTGTGCCTCCTTGTTGCTGGACAGCCAAGTACTCCCAGCTATGGTGATAATGGTGGACGTAGCTACAGCAGCAGCAGAAGATTTGCCTTCAAAAGCTCCGGAATCTGGCGCAGCTATCAAACCACCACAAGCTGCTCTTTATCAGGGCTGTTAGAAACAGAGAGTCTCAAATCATATATCACATATGGCACAAAGCAATACATCAGTTGGAAAGGCAATAGTGAATTTTTGAAGTATTGAGTAGTCTCTGTGTAAATGATTTTGAAAAAGTCTATGAAGGTCATTTAGTCTATGGCAGTGATGGCGAACCTTTTAGCGACCAAGTGCCCAAACTGCAAACCCAAATCCCCTTCATTTATCGCGAGGTGCCAACCAAAATTAGAAGGGTAACTTATTGCTCCCTGTTCTTTAACAATGTTCAATCTTCCTGGCCTCCTGAGGACACCAACACAGTAGAAAGAAGGAGGGAAAATTTGCATCATAGTAGCTTCTTTCCAGTGTCCCTCTGTACACAGAGAATCATGGGACCAGTAGGAGGTCCTTCAGAGATAATTAGGCCCTGTCTACACATTCTCCCTCTTCCTACAGGTAGCCAAGAAAGTCACTTTAAAATATCACTGAAAACAGCATCTTTGCTTGGAACTACAGGAAAATTCTGTCTAGTGTGCTGGGGTGATGGCCCGGGTGCCCACAGAAAGAGCTTGGAGTGCCGCCTCTGGCACCCGTGCCATAGGTTCGCCACCACTGGTCTGTGGTTTTTTTTGGCTAGTTTTTGCCTGTTTTCCGTTTACTTCTTTGGTAGTTTATCACTCTCACTTGTGTTAAATTAGTTTTTTTTTTTTTAGATCTTTTTTTGAGACATTTGTCACAAATGTCTCAAAAATGTTGCACAAATATCTCAAGTCACTTCTTTCCATTTTCTAAGTCTTCCTTAAATATGGTTTTGCCTTGAGTTTTTTGCACCAAAAAATGTTGCAAATTTTAGACAATCTGAAATGATAAATGTCATTTGCGACATTTAGCATATCTGGAATAGAAGATAAATGTGTCCTAATGACGATAAACAAATGTCCCCCAAAAGGCGTAAAAATTGTCTCAAAAGAGACAGAAAAAACAGGAAGAAAAATAAAGATATATGACCCCTTTTGTCAATTTGGCCCAAAAGGAGATGGAGCACAAACAACCCGAAAAGAAGACCCACAATTAAATGAAGCATCCTTTAAATGTATCTTCTGAAATATCAATTTAACACATATTTTTATTTTTAAAAAAGTGTTATATTACTTCTCTGCATTACATACAATTAGCAAATTGAGATAATGACTTTGAAAGCAATGCTTTCTATTTTAGGATAAGTACTAACAATGTTATCTTTCATATATTATAATTTATTCCTTTAATTGAATCAAAGTATAATAATGATGACCTTTCCTTTTATTAACTTCAACAAGATATTTCCTGAGTGCAGGCATTCGTGAGTCATGTTCATTAACTTGAAGAGGCAATTTGTGGCTGTGCGCATGTTTTTATTACATGTCCTTTACCATAAGATGAACAGATGATTGACAACAAACTACTACCCCTGAAATGACTGGAAAAAGGTTAAAAAACATAATTGCTTTATGTCCAAAACAGTATCTCACCTGTCTATCAGAATGAGCATCCCCTTGAACCATTTAGGTAATACTGTAGCATTAAAGTATTTGAAGATGAAGAAATGGGGGACATTTATCATATACTGGCAAATCAATATTCCCGTCAACTCCTCACCGCCCCTGCGGTTATAGCAACTGCACAGGTTCAGGACAAGTTGGCATGAAGGTGGCATAACAGGGGAAATAACTATAATTCCTCACACTTTGCCAGGAATTGTGATTATTTCAGGGCATGTAAATATCCCCAATATGTTTTTTAGCTTTGGCATCAAAAAATCATTTAAAAAAGTTGCATATATTTTTTTGCAATTTTTTCAGGCCAAAAAATTGCATTGGGCATTTCAAACCACTTAAAGGACATCTACCACCAGGATGATGAATTGTAAAGCACATTGACATACTGGTGTATGCCCCCTCTGTCAGGTTCTGCTCTTCTTTTAGCCTCTTGGGACCTGTTTTTTTACAGAAAAAAGTTTTAAAAATTGTGCAATTGACCCTCAGGGGCTCTAGACTCTATTGATGTCAAGGGAGCCTGGAGCCCTGCAGGCTCATTTGCACGATTTTAAAGCCTTTATTTTTAAAAAACAAGGGCATATGGTGCTACAAGAAGAGCAGAACCTGACAGAGGGGGCACACGCTGAAGACAGATTTATTAACACCTTAGCGCTCTGCGCCGTAGCTGTACTGCGCTGAGTCCCGCGATTAGCGCTCAGCGCAGTACAGCTACGGCGCAGAGCCGATGCCGGTTCAGCGCTGCATAGCAGCCGAACCGGCATCGCTAGCCGCGGGATTTCAGCGGTAATCTACCGCTGACATCCCCGGCTAACACCCGCGGTCGGAGTGGGCTCCGATCGCGGGTGTTTAACCCGTTAAATGCCGCGGTCAACGCGACTGCGGCATTTAACATGCCTTCTGGGGGTCTTTACCCCACGATCGGCCCCCCCGCACCGTTTTCGGGGGGGGGCGATCGCTGTTTTGGCTCCTCTGGGGTCCGATCGGGACCCCAGAGAAGCCCGGAGGGTTTACCTTTAAGATGGCGTCTGCGTCCGTAACAATCCATAGAATAAAACAAAATAACTATTGAACCCATATGATGAACGCCGTAAAAAAAAATGTCAAAAACCCGCCAAAAATTATGATTTTTACCTATTATATCCCACTAAAAATGCAATAAAAAGTGATCAACAAAACATATGTACTCCAGAATAATACTGTTGCAAAGAACAACATGTCCCGCAAAAAACAAGCCATCAACCAGCTCTGTAGCCAAAAACGTAACAATTAGAGATGAGCGAACATGCTCGTCCGAGCTTGATGCTCGGTCGAGCATTAGGGTACTCGAAACTGCTCGTTGCTCGGACGAATACTTCGCCCGCTCGAGAAAATGGCAGCTCCCGCCGTTTTGCTTTTTGGCGGCCAGAAACAGAGCCAATCACAAGCCAGGAGACTCTGCACTCCACCCAGCATGACGTGGTACCCTTACACGTCGATAGCAGTGGTTGGCTGGCCAGATCAGGTGACCCTGGGATAGACTAGCCGCTGCCCGCGCTGCTCGGATCATTCTGTGTCTGGATGCCGCTAGGGAGAGAGCTGCTGCTGGTCAGGGAAAGCGTTAGGGTGTTCTATTAGCTTACTGTTAGGCAGGAGTGATTCTCAAAGAACCCAACAGCCCTTCTTAGGGCTACAATAACGTTCTACTTTTTTTATTTTAATTTGCATCTAGTACCATTTTGTGAGGAATTAGCAGGGGGACTTGCTACCGTTGTGTTTAGCTCTTAGTGGCACACATATCCATAGCAAAGACCGAAGTGGGAAAATTTAGTAGGGGTTGGATTTCAATTAGGCACTAACTCAGTGTCATCTCATCTGGCATATTAGTGTGCTTTGATACTTGGCTAGAAAATAGCCATAGGAGAATACAAACAGCTTTCTTACGCCTACAGTAGCGTTCTATATATTTGATTTCTGGTTGATCTGCTGGTGGCTGTACTTTCTGCAGTGCATGTACTAGCCAATTCTGAGCAATTTGTAGTGAGACTTGCGACCGCTGTGTTCTGCGCTTAGTGACGCACATATCCATAGCAAAGACCGAAGTGGGAAAATTTAGTAGGGGTTGGATTTCAATTAGGCACTAACTCAGTGTCATCTCATCTGGCATAGTAGTGTGCTTTGATACTTGGCTAGAAAATAGCCATAGGAGAATACAAACAGCTTACTTACGCCTACAGTAGCGTTCTATATATTTGATTTCTGGTTGATCTGCTGGTGGCTGTACTTTCTGCAGTGCATGTACTAGCCAATTCTGAGCAATTTGTAGTGAGACTTGCGACCGCTGTGTTCTGCGCTTAGTGACGCACATATCCATAGCAAAGACCGAAGTGGGAAAATTTAGTAGGGGTTGGATTTCAATTAGGCACTAACTCAGTGTCATCTCATCTGGCATAGTAGTGTGCTTTGATACTTGGCTAGAAAATAGCCATAGGAGAATACAAACAGCTTACTTACGCCTACAGTAGCGTTCTATATATTTGATTTCTGGTTGATCTGCTGGTGGCTGTACTTTCTGCAGTGCATGTACTAGCCAATTCTGAGCAATTTGTAGTGAGACTTGCGACCGCTGTGTTCTGCGCTTAGTGACGCACATATCCATAGCAAAGACCGAAGTGGGAAAATTTAGTAGGGGTTGGATTTCAATTAGGCACTAACTCAGTGTCATCTCATCTGGCATAGTAGTGTGCTTTGATACTTGGCTAGAAAATAGCCATAGGAGAATACAAACAGCTTACTTACGCCTACAGTAGCGTTCTATATATTTGATTTCTGGTTGATCTGCTGGTGGCTGTACTTTCTGCAGTGCATGTACTAGCCAATTCTGAGCAATTTGTAGTGAGACTTGCGACCGCTGTGTTCTGCGCTTAGTGACGCACATATCCATAGCAAAGACCGAAGTGGGAAAATTTAGTAGGGGTTGGATTTCAATTAGGCACTAACTCAGTGTCATCTCATCTGGCATAGTAGTGTGCTTTGATACTTGGCTAGAAAATAGCCATAGCAATAGGATAGCATTGTTTGGTTTTAAAAACTCAAAAAAAAACAAAAAACACAAAAAAAAACAAAAAACACAAAAAAAAACAAAGTAGTGTGCTTTCATACTTGGCTAGAAAATAGCCATAGCAATAGGATAGCATCGTTTGGTTTTAAAAACTCAAAAACACAAAAAAAAACAAAAAACACAAAAAAAATTTTAAAAAAAATTAAAGTTATAACTCTCATTTTAAAAATGTTTAACCCGAGGGCTAGGGGTAGAGGACGAGGGCGGGGACGTGGGCATCCAACTACTGCAGGGGTCAGAGGCCGTGGTCCTGGCCGGGGTGAGACACCACCTGCTTATGAGGGAGCAGGGGAACGCCGCAGAGCTACACTCCCTAGGTTCATGTCTGAAGTTACTGGGACTCGTGGTAGAGCACTGTTGAGGCCAGAACAGTGCGAACAGGTGATGTCGTGGATTGCTGACAATGCTTCGAGCAATTTGTCCACCAGTCAGTCTTCCACGCAGTCCACCCATGTCACCGAAATCGCCACTCCTCCAGCTCCTGCACCTCAGCCTCCTCCCCCCCCAGTCTGCCCCCTCCCAGGAAAATTTGGCATTTGAACCGGCATACTCTGAGGAACTGTTTTCTGGACCCTTCCCACAGTCACAAACCACTTGTCCGGTTGCTGCTGAGCAATTTTCCGATGCCCAGGTTTTCCACCAGTCACAGTCTGTGGGTGATGATGACCTTCTTGACGTAGTGGAAGTGTGTAAAGAGGTGTCCAACGATGAGGAGACACGGTTGTCAGACAGTGGGGAAGTTGTTGTCAGGGCAGGAAGTCCGAGGGGGGAGCAGACTGAGGGATCGGAGGATGATGAGGTGACAGACCCAAGCTGGGTTGAGAGGCCGGGTGAACACAGTGCTTCTGAGACGGAGGAGAGTCCTCGACCAGAACAGGTTGGAAGAGGCAGTGGTGGGGCCAGACGGAGAGGCAGGGCCAGAGCTGGTGCATCAGCGCCAAATGTGTCAACTAGTGAAGCTCCCGTGGCGAGGGCTCTTGCGGCGAGGGCTAGATCTTCAGAAGTCTGGAGGTTCTTTAAGGAAACACCGGATGACCGACGGACTGTGGTATGCAACATTTGCCAAACCAGGCTCAGCAGGGGTTCCACCACTACTAGCTTAACTACCACCAGTATGCGCAGGCATATGAATGCTAAACACCCCACTCAGTGGCAACAAGCCCGTTCACCTCCGGCCGTGCACACCACTGCTCCTTCCCCTGTGTCAGCTGATAGTCAGCCCCCTGCCCAGGACCCTGCCACAAAAACCCCATCGTCGCCTCCACGATCCTCCACAGAATCCACCAGTGTTCAGCTCTCCATACCCCAGACGCTGGAGCGGAAACGCAAATATAGTGCAACCCACCCGCACGCCCAAGCCCTTAATGTGCACATCTCCAGATTGCTTAGCCTGGAGATGCTGCCCTATAGGCTAGTAGAGACCGAGGCCTTTCGCAACCTCATGGCGGCGGCCGCCCCTCGGTATTCGGTCCCCAGCCGCCACTACTTTTCCCGATGTGCCGTCCCAGCCCTGCACCAGCACGTGTCAGACAACATCATCCGTGCCCTGACCAACGCCGTTTCTGACAAGGTCCACCTGACCACGGACACGTGGACGAGTGCTGCCGGGCAGGGCCACTATATATCGCTGACGGCACATTGGGTTAACTTGGTGGAGGCTGGGACCGAGTCTGACCCTGGGGCTGCTCATATACTGCCGACGCCGAGGATTGCGGGGCCTACCTCGGTCCAGGTGTTTCAGGCCTACTATGCCTCCTCCTCCTCCCACCCCTCCTCCACCTCCTCCTCCGAACTACCATCCGTGGGCACGGCGCCATCAGTCGGTCGCTCAAGGCACAGCAGCAGTGCCGTCGCTAAGCGACAGCAGGCGGTGCTCAAACTGCTGAGCCTAGGCGACAAAAGGCACACCGCCCAAGAGCTATTACAGGGCATCACGGCGCAGACTGATCTGTGGCTGGCACCGCTGAACCTCAAGCCGGGAATGGTTGTGTGTGA
The DNA here is from genome assembly GCF_040894005.1 of Engystomops pustulosus. Taxonomy (NCBI): domain Eukaryota; kingdom Metazoa; phylum Chordata; class Amphibia; order Anura; family Leptodactylidae; genus Engystomops; species Engystomops pustulosus. The sequence continues at coordinate 106,817,862 of NC_092417.1, read as the reverse complement.
CAACGGCCGTAACCTGGTGGCGGCTCTGCAACTCGGCAGACTGACACATGTGCCATGCCTGGCCCATGTGTTAAATCTGATAGTTTAGCGTTTCCTCAAGACATACCCCAATCTGTCTGATTTGCTCACGAAGGTGCGCCGCATCTGTGCGCATTTCAGGAAGTCCAGCCCAGATGCTGCCACTCTCAGGGCAGCGCAGCGCCGCCTCCAACTGCCCGCTCACCAACTGTTGTGCGACGTGCCCACGAGGTGGAATTCAACACTGACCATGTTATCCAGAGTTTACCAGCAGCGCAGAGCGATTGTAGACTGCCAGATGTCAACTTCCACCAGAACTGGTAGTCAGGTCAGTCAGCTTCCTCAAGTCTACAATGAGGAGTGGACGTGGATGTCTGATATCTGTCAGGTGCTGAGTAACTTTGAGGAGTCAACACAGATGGTCAGTGGCGATGCCGCCATCATCAGCCTCACCATCCCGCTGCTTGGCCTGTTGAAAAACTCTCTGGTCAGCATGAAGTCGGAAGCTTTGCGCTCGTCACAAGAGACAGGGGAAGAATATTCCCTTGTTCATAGCCAAAGCACCCTCAGGTCTGTTTCTCAGCGCATATCGGAGGAGGTGGAGGTGGAGGAGGATGAGGAGGAAGAGGAGGAGAATGTTGGCGAGACACAAGAGGGGACCATTGTTGAGTCCTTCACTGTTCAGCGTGTATGGGCAGAAGAAGAGGAGTTGGAGGAGTTGGAGGAGGAGGAAATGGACAGTCAGGCCAGTGAGGGGAGTGAATTCTTACGCGTTGGTACTCTGGCGCATATGGCAGATTTCATGCTAGGCTGCCTATCCCGTGACCCTCGCGTTCAAAGAATTTATTCCAGCACCGATTACTGGGTGTTCACTCTCCTGGACCCACGGTACAAGCAAAATCTTTCCACTCTCATCCCTGCATAGGAAAGGAGTGTGAGAATGCATGAATACCAGCAGGCCCTGGTGCACAAGCTGAAACAGTATTTCCCTTCTGACAGCGCTAGCGGCAGAGTGCGTAGTTCTGCGGGACAAGTAGCGAGGGAGAGTAGGCGAGCAGGCAGCTTGTCCAGCACTGGCAAGGGTACGCTTTACAAGGCTTTTGCCAGCTTTATGTCACCCCAGCAAGACACTGTCACCTGTCCCCAGTCTCGGCAGAGTAGGGCTGATCTTTACAGAAAGATGGTGAGGGAGTACGTAGCTGACCATACCATCGTCCTAAATGATCACACAGCTCCCTACAACTACTGGGTTTCAAAGCTGGACATGTGGCACGAACTGGCGCTGTACGCCTTGGAGGTTCTTGCCTGCCCTGCCGCTAGCGTCTTGTCCGAGCGGGTTTTCAGTGCAGCTGGTGGCATCATCACCGATAAGCGTACACGCCTGTCGACTGACAGCGCTGACAGGCTGACGCTTATTAAAATGAATAAAGGCTGGATTTCTCAGAATTTCCAATCTCCACCAGGTGAAGGAAGCTCAACCTGAATAATTGATCCACTCCTCATCCTCCTCATTTTCCTCCTTCTCCTCCTCTTTGTACAGTAAAGCAGAGGAAAATGGCTATTTTTTGACAGGGCCCACTGGCTCTTGCTATAGTACTTCATGCATTTAATTTTTCTGGAGGGCCACCTACCCGGTCCTCTGTTTGAAACAATTTTTGTGAGTGCCACATACAGGCACTCAATCTATTCCATTTTTCTGGAGGGCCACCTACCCAGTCCTCTGTTTTAAAAAATTTTTGGGACTGCCACATACAGGCACTCAATCTATTCCATTTTACTGGAGGGCCACCTACCTGCTCCTCTGGTTTGAAAAATGTTTGGGACTGCCACATACAGGCACTCAATCTATTCCATTTTACTGGAGGGCCACCTACCTGCTCCTCTGGTTTGAAAAATGTTTGGGACTGCCACATACAGGCACTCAATCTATTCCATTTTACTGCAGGGCCGCCTACCTGCTCCTCTGGTTTGAATCATTTTTGGGACTGCCACATACAGGCACTCAATCTATTCCATTTTACTGGAGGGCCACCTACCTGCTCCTCTGGTTTGAAAAATGTTTGGGACTGCCACATACAGGCACTCAATCTATTCCATTTTACTGGAGGGCCACCTGCCTGCTCCTCTGGTTTGAAAAATGTTTGGGACTGCCACATACAGGCACTCAATCTATTCAATTTTACTGCAGGGCCACCTACCTGCTCCTCTGGTTTGAAACATTTTTGGGACTGCCACATACAGGCACTCAATCTATTCCATTTTACTGGAGGGCCACCTACCTGCTCCTCTGGTTTGAAAAATGTTTGGGACTGCCACATACAGGCACTATCCAAATTAAATTGTCTCCATAGCAGCCTCCACACGTTGTCTCCATTGCTACCTCCAAAAGTCGTCCATATAGCTGCCTCCATACATCGTCCCTTTATCAAACGAGGTGTGTCAGGCAGAAATTTGGGTTGTTTTCATGGATTCCACATCAAAGTTGTTAACTTTGTCGCCACCCTGCTGTGTTATCCACAAAATATACTGGCAAACTTTTACCATTTAGGGATATTATTTCAGCGCTTCTTGCGCATCTGTTTACATTCCCCTCACCCGGCATATCCTAAACTTATAAGAACGCTACTACACTTGATCTTATACAAAAGGTTCTTAGAAGTGCTGTTTGGGGAGTAGCCTAGAGACAGGGGCTTGGATTGGCGAAAGCTCGCCTGGCAGCGGAGCGCCAGCTCCATGCGCATCATGCGCTTCTTGCGCATCTGTTTACATTCCCCTCACCCGCCATATCCCAAACTTATAAGAACGCTACTACACTTAACTTGGTGCAGGCTGGGACCGAGTCTGACCCTGGGGATGGTCATATACTGCCGACGCAGAGAATTGCGGGGCCTACCTCGGTCCAGGTCTCAAAGGCCTACTATACCTCCTCCCACCCCTCCTCCACCTCCTCCTCCTCCGAATTACCATCCGTGGGCATGGCGCCATCAGTCGGTAGCTCTAGGCACAGCAGCAGTGCCGTCGCTAAGCGACAGCAGGCGGTGCTGAAACTGCTGAGCCTAGGCGATAAAAGGCACACCGCCCAAGAGCTATTACAGGGCATTCCACATCAAAGTTGTTAACTTTGTCGCCACCCTGCTGTGTAATCCACAAAATATACTTGCAAACTTTTACCATTTAGGGATATTATTTCAGCGCTTCTTGCGCATCTGTTTACATTCCCCTCACCCGCCATATCCTAAACTTATAAGAACGCTACTACACTTGATCTTATACAAAAGGTTCTTAGAAGTGCTGTTTGGGGAGTAGCCTAGAGACAGGGGCTTGGATTGGCGAAAGCTCGCCTGGCTGCAGAGCGCCAGCTCCATCCCAAGATCCAACTAACATAGTTGCAGCACCTTTAATCTACTACTAGTTCACTGCCTCCATAATAATAATAATAATAATCTTTATTTATATAGCGTCATCATATTCTGTAGCGCTTTACAAATCATAGGAAACAAATACAAATGTAATGTAACAGAGCACAACATTTGTATGGAACAACAGGAGTGAGGTCCCTGCTCGCCAGAGCTTACGGTTTATGAAGATGATGGGGTAACACGAGGTAAAAGAATATTTAATGGTCAAGCCATTCTTCTTAGGGAATAGAAAAAAATATAATAAATGGAATTGCTGTCGCTTGAACCACTCAGCCATCATCTTATATACCAGGTCCAGGGTGAATGGGACTGCAGAGAAGTCTGGTGCCTGTTGGTTGCTGGATAACAGATGGGAGGACGACACAGGACGGGTTAGCAGAAGAGTTAAAACTTCATGCAGTTAATGAGTGTTATAGGCTTGCCTAAAGAAATGGGTTTTAAGAGCACGTTTGAAACTTTGGAGGTTAGGTATTAGTCTGATAGTCCGGGGCAGAGCATTCCATAGAATTGGTGCAGCTCTAGAGAAGTCTTGGAGACGCGAGTGGGAGGTCCGCACTAGGGTAGAGGTTAATCTAAGATCACTGGCGGATCTAAGAGCACGGGTTGGGCGATAGACTGAGATAAGAGAGGAGAGGTAGGGGGGTGCAGCATTATACAGAGCTTTATGGATGAGGGTTATTATTATTTTAAACTGTATTCGAAAGGAGACTGGCAGCCAGTGCAGCGACTGGCATGAACTGTAAGCATACATGGTCCCCTTATCAAACGAGCTGTGTCAGGCAGAATTTTGGGTTGTTTTCATGGCTTCCATGTTAACTTTGTCGCCACCCTGCTGTGTAATCCACAAAATATACTGGCAAACTTTTATCATGTACCGATATTATTTGAGCGCTTCTTGCTCACCTCCTTTGGTTCCTCTCTGACACCCATTGGTTTGAAGCCTGAGTCCAATTAGGGTATGTCGCCATGCCACTCTCTAGCCTGCTGCCGCTGCCTCTGCATGCCGTCCCCTATAGTGTCAGGGTCAATTATTGGATGTTTTAGATGCTATCTAGCTTCATTCTGTCACTCTGTCATGGCCATGCTGTTGCCCATAATTTTGGCATAATGGTGCGATTAGGCAGCCTCAGAGGCATCCATGCATGCTGCCCCTGCTGTTTCCTGTCCATTTCCGTGGTGTTTCCATCCTTTTCTGAGGTTCCCAGGTGTTTGGCCAAGCTTCCCTGTGCAGAGCCTTGGTCCCCTTGAAAAATGCTCGAGTCTCCCATTGACTTCAATGGGGTTCGTTATTCGAGACGAGCACTCGAGCATCGGGAAAAGTTCGTCTCGAATAACGAGTACCCGAGCATTTTAGTGTTCGCTCATCTCTAGTAACAATGTTATGCCACTTGGAAGACAGCGATGCAAAAATGATAGATTTTTCCCCACATTAGGGTTTTATTTGGCAAATTTAGTAAAACATAAGAAAAAATATTCATGTCTGGTATCCCCGTAATCGTATCGACCCATAGAATAAAGATAACAGGATTATTAGGATATACGCTGAACACGAAAAAAAAAAAAAAGTAAAAAATCCAGTACAGAATTGATGCTTTTCTACTCATGACCTCAAAAAAAGTTCCAAAATTTTCAACAATAGGTGATACCAACCCCAAAATGGTAACACTGGAAAAAGCATCTCGTCCCGCAAAAAAAATGCCGTCACATGGCCCAAATAACGGAAAAGCGAAAATTTTATAGCCTTCAAAAGGGGGCAACCAGAAAACTAAAATCCTGGCAGCTGCAGGGTGCTCCTTCCCTTCTGCGCCTCACTGTGCCCCCATAACACAAGTAACGGCCACGTATGGTGGGTCGCTGCACTCAGGAGAAATTGCAGAACAAATTTTATGGTGAGTTTTCTCTTTTTATCTTTTGGAAATGTGTAAATTTTAGGGCTAAATGAATGTATAACCGACAAAATTTGACCATTCTAAATTTCACCGCCATTTTGATTCAATTACTATGAAGATCTCAAGGGGTTAACAATCTTTGTAAATGCTGTTTCTGATAGTTTGTGGGGTGCAGATTTGAAAATGGGTTGGTTATATAGGGGGTTTTGTTGCTAAATATGTAAAATTTGATTTCAAACAGTATTTATCCCCAAAATAGTCAATTCCGAAAATACGGAAAATCGCTATTCGATTTGTAGGCCGCGTGACATCAAAATAAATTATCCAAACATTTCAAAAATTATGAAAATGTAAAGTAGACACATGGGAAATGTTATTCTGCAAGTTATTTAGGTGGTAAATCTATCTGCCTGAAAAAGCGGTGATTTAGAATTTCGAAAATGACAAATTTTTCTAAAAATTCATCATTTTTTTCTTTTTTTTGTAAGTAAACGCAAAACTTATCAGCCAAAATTTACCACTAAAATGAAGTACAACATGTGCGGAAAAAACAATCTCAGAATCGCTTCGATAAGTAACAGTGTTCAAAAGTTATTACCACAGGAAGAGACACTGGTCAAATTTAAAAAAAAAGTTGCGAGCCTTAACCTGCAAACAGGCTGCGTCCTTAAGGGGTTAAAGGGCCAAGGCCACTTTAATAAGTCTGATGGATAATGAAGGGTATAGCACTAGAGATGAGCGAACATACTCGTCCGAGCTTGATGCTCGTTCGAGCATTAGCGTACTCGAAACTGCTCGTTGCTCGGACGAATACTTCACCCACTCGAGAAAATGGCAGCTCCCGCCGTTTTGCTTTTTGGCGGCCAGAAACAGAGCCAATCACAAGCCAGGAGACTCTGCACTCCACCCAGCATGACGTGGTACCCTTACACGTCGATAGCAGTGGTTGGCTGGCCAGATCAGGTGACCCTGGGATAGACTAGCCGCTGCCCGCGCTGCTCAGATCATTCTGTGTCTGGATGCCGCTAGGGAGAGAGCTGCTGCTGGTCAGGGAAAGCGTTAGGGTGTTCTATTAGCTTACTGTTAGGCAGGAGTGATTCAACAAGAACCCAACAGCCCTTCTTAGGGCTACAATAACGTTATACTTTTTTTTTTTTGTTTGCTTGTGGCTGGACTAGTAGTGCAGCTAGTACCATATTGTGAGGAATTTGCAGGGGGACTTGCTACCGTTGTGTTTAGCTCTTAGTGACACACATATCCATCTCAAACACCAAAGTGGGACAATTTATTAGGGGTTTGATTTCAATTAGGCACAGTCTGCCAGTTTCTTTTTATTTTACGTTTATTTTTTCATAACTCAGCGTCATCTCATCAGTGTGCTTTCATACTTGGCTAGAAAATAGCCAAAGGAGAATCCAAACGGCTTACTTACGCCTACAATAGCGTTATATATATTTTATTTCTGGTTGATCTGCTGGTGGCTGTCCTTGCTGCAGTGCATATACTAGCCAATTGTGAGGAATTTGGAGTGAGACTTGCGACCGTTGTGTTTAGCGCTTAGTGACGCACATATCCATCGCAAAGACCGAAGTGGGAAAATTTATTAGGGGTTGGATTTCAATTACGCACAGTCTGCCATTTCCTTTTTATTTTACGTTTATTTTTTCATAACTCAGCGTCATCTCATCAGTGTTCTTTCATACTTGGCTAGAAAATAGCCAAAGGAGAATCCAAACGGCTTACTTACGCCTACAATAGCGTTATATATATTTTATTTCTGGTTGATCTGCTGGTGGCTGTCCTTGCTGCAGTGCATATACTAGCCAATTGTGAGGAATTTGGAGTGAGACTTGCGACCGCTGTGTTTAGCGCTTAGTGACGCACATATCCATCGCAAAGACCGAAGTGGGATAATTTATTAGGGGTTGGATTTCAATTAGGCACAGTCTGCCATTTCCTTTTTATTTTACGTTTATTTTTTCATAACTCAGCGTCATCTCATCTGGCATAGCAGTGTGCTTTCATACTTGGCTAGAAAATAGCCATAGCAATAGGATAGCATTGTTTGGTTTTAAAAACTAAAAAACACAAAAAAAAACTAAAAAACACAAAAAAACACAAAAAAAAGTTAAAAATAAATTAAAGTTATATAACTTTCATTTTCAAAATGTTTAACCCGAGGGCTAGGGGTAGAGGACGAGGACGAGGGCGGGGACGTGGGCGTCCATCTACTGCAGGGGTCAGAGGCCGTGGTCCTGGGTGGGGTGAGACACCACCTGCTGATGAGGGAGCAGGGGAACGCCGCAGAGCTACACTCCCTAGGTTCATGTCTGAAGTTACTGGGACTCGTGGTAGAGCACTGTTGAGGCCAGAACAGTGCGAACAGGTGATGTCGTGGATTGCCGACAATGCTTCGAGCAATTTGTCCACCAGTCAGTCTTCCACGCAGTCCACCCATGTCACCGAAATCGGCACTCCTCCAGCTCCTGCACCTCAGCCTCCTCCCCCCCAGTCTGCCCCCTCCCAGGAAAATTTGGCATTTGAACCGGCATACTCTGAGGAACTGTTTTCTGGACCCTTCCCACAGTCACAAACCACTTGTCCGGTTGCTGCTGAGCCCAGGTTTTCCACCAGTCGCAGTCTGTGGGTGATGATGACCTTCTTGAAGTAGTGGAAGAAGTGTGTAAAGAGGTGTCCGACGATGAGGAGACACGGTTGTCAGACAGTGGTGAAGTTGTTGTCAGGGCAGGAAGTCCGAGGGGGGAGCAGACTGAGGGATCGGAGGATGATGAGGTGACAGACCCAAGCTGGGTTGAGAGGCTGGGTGAACACAGTGCTTCTGAGATGGAGGAGAGTCCTATAGCAGAACAGGTTGGAAGAGGCAGTGGTGGGGCCAGACGGAGAGGCAGGGCCAGAGCAGGTGCATCAGCGCCAAATGTGTCACGTAGTGAAGCTCCCGTGGCGAGGGTTCCCACGGCGAGGGCTAGATTTTCAGACTTCTGGAGGTTCTTTAAGGAAACACCGGATGACCGACGGACTGTGGTGTGCAACCTTTGCCAAACCAGGATCAGCAGGGGTTCCACCACTACTAGCTTAACTACCACCAGTATGCGCAGGCATATGAATGCTAAACACCCGAATCAGTGGCACCAAGCCCGTTCACCTCCGGCCGTGCACACCACTGCTCCTTCCCCTGTGTCAGCTGATAGTCAGCCCCCTGCCCAGGACCCTGGCACAAAAACCCCATCGTCGCCTCCACGATCCTCCACAGCATCCACCAGCGTTCAGCTCTCCATACCCCAGACGCTGGAGCGGAAAAGAAAATATAGTGCAACCCACCCGCACGCCCAAGCCCTTAATGTCCACATCTCCAGATTGCTTAGCCTGGAGATGCTGCCCTATAGGCTAGTAGAGACCGAGGCCTTTCGCAACCTCATGGCGGCGGCTGCCCCTCGGTATTCGGTCCCCAGCCGCCACTACTTTTCCCGATGTGCCGTCCCAGCCCTGCACCAGCACGTGTCAGACAACATCATCCGTGCCCTGACCAACGCCGTTTCTGACAAGGTCCACCTGACCACGGACACGTGGACGAGTGCTGCCGGGCAGGGCCACTATATATCGCTGACGGCACATTGGGTTAACTTGGTGGAGGCTGGGACCGAGTCTGACCCTGGGGCTGCTCATATACTGCCGACGCCGAGGATTGCGGGGCCTACCTCGGTCCAGGTGTTTCAGGCCTACTATGCCTCCTCCTCCTCCCACCCCTCCTCCACCTCCTCCTCCGAACTACCATCTGTGGGCACGGCGCCATCAGTCGGTCGCTCAAGGCACAGCAGCAGTGCCGTCGCTAAGCGACAGCAGGCGGTGCTCAAACTGCTGAGCCTAGGCGACAAAAGGCACACCGCCCAAGAGCTATTACAGGGCATCACGGCGCAGACTGATCTGTGGCTGGCACCGCTGAACCTCAAGCCGGGAATGGTTGTGTGTGACAACGGCCGTAACCTGGTGGCGGCTCTGCAACTCGGCAGACTGACACATGTGCCATGCCTGGCCCATGTGTTAAATCTGATAGTTTAGCGTTTCCTCAAGACATACCCCAATCTGTCTGATTTGCTCACGAAGGTGCGCCGCATCTGTGCGCATTTCAGGAAGTCCAGCCCAGATGCTGCCACTCTCAGGGCAGCGCAGCGCCGCCTCCAACTGCCCGCTCACCAACTGTTGTGCGACGTGCCCACGAGGTGGAATTCAACACTGACCATGTTATCCAGAGTTTACCAGCAGCGCAGAGCGATTGTAGACTGCCAGATGTCAACTTCCACCAGAACTGGTAGTCAGGTCAGTCAGCTTCCTCAAGTCTACAATGAGGAGTGGACGTGGATGTCTGATATCTGTCAGGTGCTGAGTAACTTTGAGGAGTCAACACAGATGGTCAGTGGCGATGCCGCCATCATCAGCCTCACCATCCCGCTGCTTGGCCTGTTGAAAAACTCTCTGGTCAGCATGAAGTCGGAAGCTTTGCGCTCGTCACAAGAGACAGGGGAAGAATATTCCCTTGTTCATAGCCAAAGCACCCTCAGGTCTGTTTCTCAGCGCATATCGGAGGAGGTGGAGGTGGAGGAGGATGAGGAGGAAGAGGAGGAGAATGTTGGCGAGACACAAGAGGGGACCATTGTTGAGTCCTTCACTGTTCAGCGTGTATGGGCAGAAGAAGAGGAGTTGGAGGAGTTGGAGGAGGAGGAAATGGACAGTCAGGCCAGTGAGGGGAGTGAATTCTTACGCGTTGGTACTCTGGCGCATATGGCAGATTTCATGCTAGGCTGCCTATCCCGTGACCCTCGCGTTCAAAGAATTTATTCCAGCACCGATTACTGGGTGTTCACTCTCCTGGACCCACGGTACAAGCAAAATCTTTCCACTCTCATCCCTGCATAGGAAAGGAGTGTGAGAATGCATGAATACCAGCAGGCCCTGGTGCACAAGCTGAAACAGTATTTCCCTTCTGACAGCGCTAGCGGCAGAGTGCGTAGTTCTGCGGGACAAGTAGCGAGGGAGAGTAGGCGAGCAGGCAGCTTGTCCAGCACTGGCAAGGGTACGCTTTACAAGGCTTTTGCCAGCTTTATGTCACCCCAGCAAGACACTGTCACCTGTCCCCAGTCTCGGCAGAGTAGGGCTGATCTTTACAGAAAGATGGTGAGGGAGTACGTAGCTGACCATACCATCGTCCTAAATGATCACACAGCTCCCTACAACTACTGGGTTTCAAAGCTGGACATGTGGCACGAACTGGCGCTGTACGCCTTGGAGGTTCTTGCCTGCCCTGCCGCTAGCGTCTTGTCCGAGCGGGTTTTCAGTGCAGCTGGTGGCATCATCACCGATAAGCGTACACGCCTGTCGACTGACAGCGCTGACAGGCTGACGCTTATTAAAATGAATAAAGGCTGGATTTCTCAGAATTTCCAATCTCCACCAGGTGAAGGAAGCTCAACCTGAATAATTGATCCACTCCTCATCCTCCTCATTTTCCTCCTTCTCCTCCTCTTTGTACAGTAAAGCAGAGGAAAATGGCTATTTTTTGACAGGGCCCACTGGCTCTTGCTATAGTACTTCATGCATTTAATTTTTCTGGAGGGCCACCTACCCGGTCCTCTGTTTGAAACAATTTTTGTGAGTGCCACATACAGGCACTCAATCTATTCCATTTTTCTGGAGGGCCACCTACCCAGTCCTCTGTTTTAAAAAATTTTTGGGACTGCCACATACAGGCACTCAATCTATTCCATTTTACTGGAGGGCCACCTACCTGCTCCTCTGGTTTGAAAAATGTTTGGGACTGCCACATACAGGCACTCAATCTATTCCATTTTACTGGAGGGCCACCTACCTGCTCCTCTGGTTTGAAAAATGTTTGGGACTGCCACATACAGGCACTCAATCTATTCCATTTTACTGCAGGGCCGCCTACCTGCTCCTCTGGTTTGAATCATTTTTGGGACTGCCACATACAGGCACTCAATCTATTCCATTTTACTGGAGGGCCACCTACCTGCTCCTCTGGTTTGAAAAATGTTTGGGACTGCCACATACAGGCACTCAATCTATTCCATTTTACTGGAGGGCCACCTGCCTGCTCCTCTGGTTTGAAAAATGTTTGGGACTGCCACATACAGGCACTCAATCTATTCCATTTTACTGCAGGGCCACCTACCTGCTCCTCTGGTTTGAAACATTTTTGGGACTGCCACATACAGGCACTCAATCTATTCCATTTTACTGGAGGGCCACCTACCTGCTCCTCTGGTTTGAAAAATGTTTGGGACTGCCACATACAGGCACTATCCAAATTAAATTGTCTCCATAGCAGCCTCCACACGTTGTCTCCATTGCTACCTCCAAAAGTCGTCCATATAGCTGCCTCCATACATCGTCCCTTTATCAAACGAGGTGTGTCAGGCAGAAATTTGGGTTGTTTTCATGGATTCCACATCAAAGTTGTTAACTTTGTCGCCACCCTGCTGTGTTATCCACAAAATATACTGGCAAACTTTTACCATTTAGGGATATTATTTCAGCGCTTCTTGCGCATCTGTTTACATTCCCCTCACCCGGCATATCCTAAACTTATAAGAACGCTACTACACTTGATCTTATACAAAAGGTTCTTAGAAGTGCTGTTTGGGGAGTAGCCTAGAGACAGGGGCTTGGATTGGCGAAAGCTCGCCTGGCAGCGGAGCGCCAGCTCCATGCGCATCATGCGCTTCTTGCGCATCTGTTTACATTCCCCTCACCCGCCATATCCCAAACTTATAAGAACGCTACTACACTTAACTTGGTGCAGGCTGGGACCGAGTCTGACCCTGGGGATGGTCATATACTGCCGACGCAGAGAATTGCGGGGCCTACCTCGGTCCAGGTCTCAAAGGCCTACTATACCTCCTCCCACCCCTCCTCCACCTCCTCCTCCTCCGAATTACCATCCGTGGGCATGGCGCCATCAGTCGGTAGCTCTAGGCACAGCAGCAGTGCCGTCGCTAAGCGACAGCAGGCGGTGCTGAAACTGCTGAGCCTAGGCGATAAAAGGCACACCGCCCAAGAGCTATTACAGGGCATTCCACATCAAAGTTGTTAACTTTGTCGCCACCCTGCTGTGTAATCCACAAAATATACTTGCAAACTTTTACCATTTAGGGATATTATTTCAGCGCTTCTTGCGCATCTGTTTACATTCCCCTCACCCGCCATATCCTAAACTTATAAGAACGCTACTACACTTGATCTTATACAAAAGGTTCTTAGAAGTGCTGTTTGGGGAGTAGCCTAGAGACAGGGGCTTGGATTGGCGAAAGCTCGCCTGGCTGCAGAGCGCCAGCTCCATCCCAAGATCCAACTAACATAGTTGCAGCACCTTTAATCTACTACTAGTTCACTGCCTCCATAATAATAATAATAATAATCTTTATTTATATAGCGTCATCATATTCTGTAGCGCTTTACAAATCATAGGAAACAAATACAAATGTAATGTAACAGAGCACAACATTTGTATGGAACAACAGGAGTGAGGTCCCTGCTCGCCAGAGCTTACGGTTTATGAAGATGATGGGGTAACACGAGGTAAAAGAATATTTAATGGTCAAGCCATTCTTCTTAGGGAATAGAAAAAAATATAATAAATGGAATTGCTGTCGCTTGAACCACTCAGCCATCATCTTATATACCAGGTCCAGGGTGAATGGGACTGCAGAGAAGTCTGGTGCCTGTTGGTTGCTGGATAACAGATGGGAGGACGACACAGGACGGGTTAGCAGAAGAGTTAAAACTTCATGCAGTTAATGAGTGTTATAGGCTTGCCTAAAGAAATGGGTTTTAAGAGCACGTTTGAAACTTTGGAGGTTAGGTATTAGTCTGATAGTCCGGGGCAGAGCATTCCATAGAATTGGTGCAGCTCTAGAGAAGTCTTGGAGACGCGAGTGGGAGGTCCGCACTAGGGTAGAGGTTAATCTAAGATCACTGGCGGATCTAAGAGCACGGGTTGGGCGATAGACTGAGATAAGAGAGGAGAGGTAGGGGGGTGCAGCATTATACAGAGCTTTATGGATGAGGGTTATTATTATTTTAAACTGTATTCGAAAGGAGACTGGCAGCCAGTGCAGCGACTGGCATGAACTGTAAGCATACATGGTCCCCTTATCAAACGAGCTGTGTCAGGCAGAATTTTGGGTTGTTTTCATGGCTTCCATGTTAACTTTGTCGCCACCCTGCTGTGTAATCCACAAAATATACTGGCAAACTTTTATCATGTACCGATATTATTTGAGCGCTTCTTGCTCACCTCCTTTGGTTCCTCTCTGACACCCATTGGTTTGAAGCCTGAGTCCAATTAGGGTATGTCGCCATGCCACTCTCTAGCCTGCTGCCGCTGCCTCTGCATGCCGTCCCCTATAGTGTCAGGGTCAATTATTGGATGTTTTAGATGCTATCTAGCTTCATTCTGTCACTCTGTCATGGCCATGCTGTTGCCCATAATTTTGGCATAATGGTGCGATTAGGCAGCCTCAGAGGCATCCATGCATGCTGCCCCTGCTGTTTCCTGTCCATTTCCGTGGTGTTTCCATCCTTTTCTGAGGTTCCCAGGTGTTTGGCCAAGCTTCCCTGTGCAGAGCCTTGGTCCCCTTGAAAAATGCTCGAGTCTCCCATTGACTTCAATGGGGTTCGTTATTCGAGACGAGCACTCGAGCATCGGGAAAAGTTCGTCTCGAATAACGAGTACCCGAGCATTTTAGTGTTCGCTCATCTCTAGTAACAATGTTATGCCACTTGGAAGACAGCGATGCAAAAATGATAGATTTTTCCCCACATTAGGGTTTTATTTGGCAAATTTAGTAAAACATAAGAAAAAATATTCATGTCTGGTATCCCCGTAATCGTATCGACCCATAGAATAAAGATAACAGGATTATTAGGATATACGCTGAACACGAAAAAAAAAAAAAAGTAAAAAATCCAGTACAGAATTGATGCTTTTCTACTCATGACCTCAAAAAAAGTTCCAAAATTTTCAACAATAGGTGATACCAACCCCAAAATGGTAACACTGGAAAAAGCATCTCGTCCCGCAAAAAAAATGCCGTCACATGGCCCAAATAACGGAAAAGCGAAAATTTTATAGCCTTCAAAAGGGGGCAACCAGAAAACTAAAATCCTGGCAGCTGCAGGGTGCTCCTTCCCTTCTGCGCCTCACTGTGCCCCCATAACACAAGTAACGGCCACGTATGGTGGGTCGCTGCACTCAGGAGAAATTGCAGAACAAATTTTATGGTGAGTTTTCTCTTTTTATCTTTTGGAAATGTGTAAATTTTAGGGCTAAATGAATGTATAACCGACAAAATTTGACCATTCTAAATTTCACCGCCATTTTGATTCAATTACTATGAAGATCTCAAGGGGTTAACAATCTTTGTAAATGCTGTTTCTGATAGTTTGTGGGGTGCAGATTTGAAAATGGGTTGGTTATATAGGGGGTTTTGTTGCTAAATATGTAAAATTTGATTTCAAACAGTATTTATCCCCAAAATAGTCAATTCCGAAAATACGGAAAATCGCTATTCGATTTGTAGGCCGCGTGACATCAAAATAAATTATCCAAACATTTCAAAAATTATGAAAATGTAAAGTAGACACATGGGAAATGTTATTCTGCAAGTTATTTAGGTGGTAAATCTATCTGCCTGAAAAAGCGGTGATTTAGAATTTCGAAAATGACAAATTTTTCTAAAAATTCATCATTTTTTTCTTTTTTTTGTAAGTAAACGCAAAACTTATCAGCCAAAATTTACCACTAAAATGAAGTACAACATGTGCGGAAAAAACAATCTCAGAATCGCTTCGATAAGTAACAGTGTTCAAAAGTTATTACCACAGGAAGAGACACTGGTCAAATTTAAAAAAAAAGTTGCGAGCCTTAACCTGCAAACAGGCTGCGTCCTTAAGGGGTTAAAGGGCCAAGGCCACTTTAATAAGTCTGATGGATAATGAAGGGTATAGCACTAGAGATGAGCGAACATACTCGTCCGAGCTTGATGCTCGTTCGAGCATTAGCGTACTCGAAACTGCTCGTTGCTCGGACGAATACTTCACCCACTCGAGAAAATGGCAGCTCCCGCCGTTTTGCTTTTTGGCGGCCAGAAACAGAGCCAATCACAAGCCAGGAGACTCTGCACTCCACCCAGCATGACGTGGTACCCTTACACGTCGATAGCAGTGGTTGGCTGGCCAGATCAGGTGACCCTGGGATAGACTAGCCGCTGCCCGCGCTGCTCAGATCATTCTGTGTCTGGATGCCGCTAGGGAGAGAGCTGCTGCTGGTCAGGGAAAGCGTTAGGGTGTTCTATTAGCTTACTGTTAGGCAGGAGTGATTCAACAAGAACCCAACAGCCCTTCTTAGGGCTACAATAACGTTATACTTTTTTTTTTTTGTTTGCTTGTGGCTGGACTAGTAGTGCAGCTAGTACCATATTGTGAGGAATTTGCAGGGGGACTTGCTACCGTTGTGTTTAGCTCTTAGTGACACACATATCCATCTCAAACACCAAAGTGGGACAATTTATTAGGGGTTTGATTTCAATTAGGCACAGTCTGCCAGTTTCTTTTTATTTTACGTTTATTTTTTCATAACTCAGCGTCATCTCATCAGTGTGCTTTCATACTTGGCTAGAAAATAGCCAAAGGAGAATCCAAACGGCTTACTTACGCCTACAATAGCGTTATATATATTTTATTTCTGGTTGATCTGCTGGTGGCTGTCCTTGCTGCAGTGCATATACTAGCCAATTGTGAGGAATTTGGAGTGAGACTTGCGACCGTTGTGTTTAGCGCTTAGTGACGCACATATCCATCGCAAAGACCGAAGTGGGAAAATTTATTAGGGGTTGGATTTCAATTACGCACAGTCTGCCATTTCCTTTTTATTTTACGTTTATTTTTTCATAACTCAGCGTCATCTCATCAGTGTTCTTTCATACTTGGCTAGAAAATAGCCAAAGGAGAATCCAAACGGCTTACTTACGCCTACAATAGCGTTATATATATTTTATTTCTGGTTGATCTGCTGGTGGCTGTCCTTGCTGCAGTGCATATACTAGCCAATTGTGAGGAATTTGGAGTGAGACTTGCGACCGCTGTGTTTAGCGCTTAGTGACGCACATATCCATCGCAAAGACCGAAGTGGGATAATTTATTAGGGGTTGGATTTCAATTAGGCACAGTCTGCCATTTCCTTTTTATTTTACGTTTATTTTTTCATAACTCAGCGTCATCTCATCTGGCATAGCAGTGTGCTTTCATACTTGGCTAGAAAATAGCCATAGCAATAGGATAGCATTGTTTGGTTTTAAAAACTAAAAAACACAAAAAAAAACTAAAAAACACAAAAAAACACAAAAAAAAGTTAAAAATAAATTAAAGTTATATAACTTTCATTTTCAAAATGTTTAACCCGAGGGCTAGGGGTAGAGGACGAGGACGAGGGCGGGGACGTGGGCGTCCATCTACTGCAGGGGTCAGAGGCCGTGGTCCTGGGTGGGGTGAGACACCACCTGCTGATGAGGGAGCAGGGGAACGCCGCAGAGCTACACTCCCTAGGTTCATGTCTGAAGTTACTGGGACTCGTGGTAGAGCACTGTTGAGGCCAGAACAGTGCGAACAGGTGATGTCGTGGATTGCCGACAATGCTTCGAGCAATTTGTCCACCAGTCAGTCTTCCACGCAGTCCACCCATGTCACCGAAATCGGCACTCCTCCAGCTCCTGCACCTCAGCCTCCTCCCCCCCAGTCTGCCCCCTCCCAGGAAAATTTGGCATTTGAACCGGCATACTCTGAGGAACTGTTTTCTGGACCCTTCCCACAGTCACAAACCACTTGTCCGGTTGCTGCTGAGCCCAGGTTTTCCACCAGTCGCAGTCTGTGGGTGATGATGACCTTCTTGAAGTAGTGGAAGAAGTGTGTAAAGAGGTGTCCGACGATGAGGAGACACGGTTGTCAGACAGTGGTGAAGTTGTTGTCAGGGCAGGAAGTCCGAGGGGGGAGCAGACTGAGGGATCGGAGGATGATGAGGTGACAGACCCAAGCTGGGTTGAGAGGCTGGGTGAACACAGTGCTTCTGAGATGGAGGAGAGTCCTATAGCAGAACAGGTTGGAAGAGGCAGTGGTGGGGCCAGACGGAGAGGCAGGGCCAGAGCAGGTGCATCAGCGCCAAATGTGTCACGTAGTGAAGCTCCCGTGGCGAGGGTTCCCACGGCGAGGGCTAGATTTTCAGACTTCTGGAGGTTCTTTAAGGAAACACCGGATGACCGACGGACTGTGGTGTGCAACCTTTGCCAAACCAGGATCAGCAGGGGTTCCACCACTACTAGCTTAACTACCACCAGTATGCGCAGGCATATGAATGCTAAACACCCGAATCAGTGGCACCAAGCCCGTTCACCTCCGGCCGTGCACACCACTGCTCCTTCCCCTGTGTCAGCTGATAGTCAGCCCCCTGCCCAGGACCCTGGCACAAAAACCCCATCGTCGCCTCCACGATCCTCCACAGCATCCACCAGCGTTCAGCTCTCCATACCCCAGACGCTGGAGCGGAAAAGAAAATATAGTGCAACCCACCCGCACGCCCAAGCCCTTAATGTCCACATCTCCAGATTGCTTAGCCTGGAGATGCTGCCCTATAGGCTAGTAGAGACCGAGGCCTTTCGCAACCTCATGGCGGCGGCTGCCCCTCGGTATTCGGTCCCCAGCCGCCACTACTTTTCCCGATGTGCCGTCCCAGCCCTGCACCAGCACGTGTCAGACAACATCATCCGTGCCCTGACCAACGCCGTTTCTGACAAGGTCCACCTGACCACAGACACGTGGACGAGTGCTGCCGGGCAGGGCCACTATATATCGCTGACGGCACATTGGGTTAACTTGGTGGAGGCTGGGACCGAGTCTGACCCTGGGGCTGGTCATATACTGACGACGCCGAGGATTGCGGGGCCTACCTCGGTCCAGGTCTCAAAGGCCTACTATGCCTCCTCCTCCTTCACTGCCTCCATACATGGTCCCCTTATCAAACGAGCTGTGTCAGGCAGAATTTTGGGTTGTTTTCATGGCTTCCATGTTAACTTTGTCGCCACCCTGCTGTGTAATCCACAAAATATACTGGCAAACTTTTATCATGTACCGATATTATTTGAGCGCTTCTTGCTCACCTCCTTTGGTTCCTCTCTGCCACCCATTGGTTTGAAGCCTGAGTCCATTTAGGGTATGTCGCCATGACACTCTCTAGCCTGCTGCCGCTGCCTCTGCATGCCGTCCCCTATAGTGTCAGGGTCAATTATTGGATGTTTTAGATGCTATCTAGCTTCATTCTGTCACTCTGTTATGGCCATGCTGTTGCCCATAATTTTGGCATAATGGTGCGATTAAGCAGCCTCAGAGGCATCCATGCATGCTGCCCCTGCTGTTTCCTGTCCATTTCCGTGGTGTTTCCATCCTTTTCTGAGGTTCCCAGGTGTTTGGCCAAGCTTCCCTGTGCAGAGCCTTGGTCCCCTTAAAAAATGCTCGAGTCTCCCATTGACTTCAATGGGGCTCGTTATTCGAGACGAGCACTCGAGCATCGGGAAAAGTTCGTCTCGAATAACGAGTACCCGAGCATTTTAGTGCTCGCTCATCTCTATATAGCACCAAAGACAGTCTTAGAAATAACAGCATACATTGTCAATCAGATGCTTCTAAAGTCAGCAGGATCTTGTTATGTTTTAAAAAAGGTATGGACTCTCTGGAAGTAATATTACCACTGTAGAACACATTGGTTCGGCCTCACCTGGGCATCAGTCCATAAAATGGAGCTGGAGAGGGTAAAATGAAGATCCACAAAATTTAAAAGGGGTATGGAGGGTCCTAGTTATGAGGAAAGATTAAATTATTTTATGCAAATATATAAAAGGTTCAAAGAAAAAATATGGTGGAAGGTTGCTCCTGGTTAAATTGCATCAAAAAACATATGGGCAGCGTATCCTTAAAGGGCACCTACCACCACAAATCTACCTATAAAGGTAGATTGGGTGGTAGGTGGATCAATGGGACGTGAGGATAGCCCTTTTAAGGGCTAATCCTCACGTCCCTGCACTTTTTTAATAACTTTTATTAGATATTTATTCAAATTTACTTATGCGGCTACTGGGGCGTGGAGTAGCCGCTTCTGAGGTTACACGAGGCGGCTACTCCACGCCCCGGTAGCCACTTTACCCCTCCTACTCACCCATCTTCGGCGCGCAGCTCCGCGTAGCTGCGCGCCCTTGTCCGGCGATCCTGCCGTCTGCGCATGCGCAGAAGAGCAGGCCCGCGCCTGTTTCGGAGTAGTGACCGCGCAGGCGCGGGCCTGCTCTTCTGCGCATCAATAACATCAATGTTTATATTATAATTTAGAATTGAGTTCCCTTACATCACTTCTTTATCCCCTTCCTTTCATTCCTTAGTTGAACTTGATGGACATATGTCTTTTTTCAAATGAACTATCTAACTATTTAACTATCCAAAGGAGTCTACATAATGATAATTTACTCCTGATGAGTCATAGCTTACTTTTAAAGAAGAATTTTGACATTGAGAAACCCAGCTCTATAAATAAGTGTGACACCATCAAATTAAATGTCTTCAGAATTTTTTCTTTAGCTCCCACCATTCCAGAGCGATCATTCTTATTTGTTCCAGCTATCAATATGCTGAATAGGATCTCTAGTATCAGATTAGTTTGGACTCTCTGGAAGTAATATTACCACTGTAGTGGTACCAATATTACCAAATGTCTTCAGAATTTTTTCTTTAGCTCCCACCATTCCAGAGTGATCATTCTTATTTGTTCCAGCTATCAATATGAAAAAGTTGCAATTTTGGTACAAATCTTTTTTAAAAAGTGGCAAATAAACTCCAGTCCCAGAGTAGATACAACTTTAGAAGGGGTTGCAGAAGAGTATGCAGCTTATGTTCAACATTTTAATAAAAAGTCACAAAAACCCTACAGATTCAACTGCCTCTAAGTTTGCTTTATAGAAAGCAAAGAAATACAGGCACAAATGTTGAGACTAAAGGTAAATGAACCCCATGGTTTTACAGATCCTGCTATGGAATCCATGGGGTTCCTGGTAAGGGTCCCAGCCATCATAGCAAATGTAGCAAACGATCAGTGACAACCCTCTTGACATCAAGGGAGCAACCAATCAATCCAAGATGGCTTTGCTTATACCCCAACATCATTTAAGTGCCATGGTCAAACCACTACACTTAAACGGTGGCAGAAACAATTGTTTTGCCTCAGCAGCAGGTGTTTGCTGCACCTCCTTAAATTACGTAAACATCACCATGTGTGGTTAAGAGGTTAATATTATAGTGAGGTTGCATTTATGTCTACAGTTGAACCTATGTGGGTCCAGTGTATGATCGTTTTCTGTACTTTGCTGACCAATATGTGAATACTGTAAAAAATAGCAAATAAATAAAAAACATTATAAGTAAATTAGACCTTAAAATGACTAAACTTTGTCCCAGAGGTTATCTGTATACATGGTTTGTTTTCCCCACACAAAAGTATTGAAAAAACTGTCTCAGTCCTACGGCCCATATTTATGGATATTGCTCTAAATAATAAAATATACATAAACCTCTCAGAACTATACATTTATGGTCTCACCTACAAATCTGATTTATAAAACTATTCATTTGTGAATTGTAACCCTGAGAACATTATTTATAAGTTCCAATACGTCAGCAGTGAATACAACAGCGAAAAGACAAAGGGAATGCAAATGATGCATCATCCCAAAGCTTTAAAGACCATCAATAAATTCCAGCTATGAGTAGCACAATGAAGCTACTGCCACATGTATACAGAGTAGAGAGAAATCTTTTATATGGATTATTTGTACAGATATTGCTATATTTTACTACAGTTGGGTATGAAGCATTTATAATTTCATTTTTTTTTCTTAAAACAACAAATTAAAAAAAAGTAGTTTACTCCCTCTTTGCTTCCAGACAAAATTCCTATGGACGTAAAGGGGTTCATTTATCTTAGGCCTTTCCCTTTTTTTTGTCCATATTTGTGCAAAAAATTAGCAGCTTTTCCAATAGCGTAGCAAAGTTAGACGCACAAGAATTTTTCAGTTTTGCATCTGATGTATTTTTAAAATCCAGATGTGGATGTATAAAAAAGTTTTTTCAAAATTTTGGCGCAAACCACAGTTTAAAGGCACAATTTTGGTACAAATAAACTCCTGTCCCAAGAAGGTATAGAGAAAAGTTTAAAGGAGGGTTGGAGAAGAAAAGAAGCAGAAAACACACACATATACAAACAACACACAGGCCTGATATATCACTCTCTAATATAAATGAAACTAGTCCAAAACCCAGAAAGCCCAGACTAAAGATTAATCACCCCTAAATAGTGAAATACGGGCAGGGTCGGACTGGGGTGCCTGGGGCCCACCAGAGAAATTTATCCTGGGGGCCCACCATACTGCTACCTGGAAATATTCCATATTTCACAGGAGTTAACAGTGGCTGCATTGATGAATTTATGCCAAGGCATAAACATTAGGGATGTGATCGTCAGTGCTCAGCACTAACTTACTAATAAGAATAACCCTTCATCTTTCCCGTATCCTCGCTGCACCACATAAAGAAGACTAGGCACTGACACTAAGGAAATAGTCTAGATAGTTAGTAAGTAATTACAGTCATTTTTACTTATCTTCAGATATCTTCAGCTCCGTATGGTACATCTCCACACTGTGCAACTAAAAGTATCACAGTCACTACAATATAAAGTCACCTGGATAACAACTGTGCTCCTAAATGATATTTACCCATCACAACACAACTGACCACACGGTGCCCCCCACAAAAATACCCCCATAACAAAACCATACTGCCCCCTCTCCATAAATCAAATATTACATTGCAACTTCTCAGTATATTACAATACACACTATAGCCCTTGAGTAAATAATACTGTACACCTAATAAATTAAATTGGACTTCACTCCCATAAATAATGACATAATATATCATTTCCAATTAATCATTTATACAGTCTTATAGGGCTCCTACTTATTATGTTTTATATAATGCTCTCCTTAGTTATTCTTCTTCTATTGTGTTCTTCTTGAAATATTTTATATAAAAGTCCTAATAATTGTAATACTCCTATTGTGTATATATGGGACCAGCACAGTACTACTTCCCCTATCCAGTATATATCATTATAGTAGACTACTACTACTCCTATCCTGTATATATGAGACCAGCACAGTACTACTACTCCTATCCTGTTAATATCGGTACAGTACACTACTACTACTCCTATCCTGTATATATTGGTACAGTACATACTACTATTCCTATCCTGTACATATGGGCACAGCACAGTACTACTACTACTCCTATCCTGTATATATGAGACCAGCACAGTACTACTACTCCTATCCTGTATATATGAGACCAGCACAGTACTACTACTCCTATACTGTATATATGAGACCAACACAATACTACTACTCCTATCCTGTGGTGTACTCCTGACCAATTAGGGAAGGTGCACCTGGACTGGTGAATGCTGTTTTTAGGTTAGTCTCTGCACTACAGGGTTAACTTGGCACTTTATTGAGCTTGGTGTTGATAGAGTGTTTTCTCCTCCCCTCTGCTTCCTGTTTCCTGGCTTTATAAGGGGCTGTCAGCTACTCCTCTTCCTCTTTGATCTGCGGCACCAAAGCAGTTGGTGTGCGCTGAGAGCTCCCAGTATCCAGTGACTGGTAACTAGTATGGATGACTCCCTTAGCTGGCTCAGGTTCTTTTACCTGATGTCCCAGCTTCCATCTGCCCTGGCTTCCTCCTCTATCCCCCCTCACCTGCCTCTTACACCGCCGCTGCTCAATGATCTGGCCTGGTCTACAGACCGCCGGAGCACCTTAGCTCCGCCCTTTCTCCTCCCCCTGCCCCTGGCGCCCGCTCCTGTGTCCTTATGGCGTTCTTGCCCCTGTTGCGTGCGCTCCTATCGCTGATGCAGTTATGGAGTTAGGCTTCGTCCCCCGGACTGGTTTTATCCGGTCCCAGGCATGCACCGCATATGCAAGCTCCCTGTCCCTGGGCATTTGCCCTGTTAGCCACAGCATCTGCCCCTTCCTCCACTGACACCCCCCTCCTTCTCAGGAGGTTGTGGGGTTTACCAGCGAGCCTACTGGCATTTCTGCTGGGCTGAATGCCCCTGTTATTCCCTCCGCTGCCTTGCCCGGCTGGGGCTTCAGGAGTGCAGGCACATGTTCTCCCTGCTGCTCCTCTGTAGTTCCCGACCCGTCCCCCGCCCCCCATAGCTCCCTCTCTGCCTTATGCACTGCCCGCAGGGGCTCCCAGTACTATACCACCTCCATCCTGCCACCTGTCCCGGCGCATTAGGCGCTCTCTGTCATCCTCCCGGGAGAACCGCTGGCGCAGTTGCCGCGGCTTTGCGGAGCATTTTTTCCCTTAACAGTGACCGCTCGAGGTCGTCTAGAACTCAGCGGAGATCCAGGGCGTTGAGGGTGCGCTCCCTGTCACCGAGGCCTGGTCCATGTCGCCGTGTACGGCAGCAGCGGGACCGCAGTGGGTCATCCATGGCAGCCAGCCTGGTTCCAGCGGTGCGAGCGTTGTCGCCCGTGGTTTCT
This sequence comes from Engystomops pustulosus, assembly GCF_040894005.1. Classification (NCBI taxonomy): domain Eukaryota; kingdom Metazoa; phylum Chordata; class Amphibia; order Anura; family Leptodactylidae; genus Engystomops; species Engystomops pustulosus. Next base: position 106,793,808 of record NC_092417.1, on the reverse strand, counting down.
GCCACGGGTGCTCCAGAGCAAGGTAATTAAGTCTGTGGGGTGCTGGGGAGGGTGCTACTATAAGTTCTGATCCGGTAGTTTCCATTAGGTTGTTGCTAGATCATTATCCTCCCCCATCACCCCCCCTGTTCCAGCGACTTTCCGTTCGGTGTCTTCTGTTCCCCTGTGAGTTCTCCTCAGTTATATATATTGTTATGCAGCTGTTCACATTACTGTATTGTATTCTGCCTCCCCTCTTATGTGACATATAATGGTGCTATGCTGCCATCTGCTGGTCAGGAGGTACATGCGCTCACTCTGCTCAGGGTGATAGTTTTCTAAGTGGGTGTGTTTCTGGAGCCCTAGTTTTCCTGTGGCAGCCATTTTAGGTTGCCTGTAACTGGGATGACACATGTTTTGGGCCACTGAAGCATCAATTCGTGACCAGCAGCAACGGGTGCCGATAGCTCCAGCAAGAGCAGCTACTACAGGGAGCACAATCTCAGAGCGAGCACAATACTGTATCAGTGACTACAGATGTATCTGAGGAGAATGGCCCAGGCCTTACCTCACATCACAGCCAGTAATACTGTATCAGTGACTACTCACATCACAGCCAGTCAGACTATGGCTGTATCTGAGGTAATGACCAGAGTCCTGCTTCACATCTCTGAGTTACTGCATCTTATCCCCTAAGCTCTGGTCCTGTCTGCTCCACATTCTGGATATGAAGGTAGTTAAGTCTCCCAGTCTACCAGCCAGTTACCTTCACTCATCTCATGTGGGGACAGAACAACCCCCTGGCGGGGATACACAAGGACTCTGTATATTACTCTGCTCGAAGATGGACTCTGTATATTGTAGGATTATGCTTGGTGCACTGCTGGACGCTGAGGTGTGAGAGAAGATTTGGGCTAATTCATACATAGATATTTGGTCGCTGGTGTCTGGTCGGCATACGGTTGGCCAGAGACAGGTGATGGCTACCGCTTGGCCTCAGGACAAGAAGGCGCAGACTATTGTTACAATTAATAATAAGATTCAGGCTTTCTCTGTTTTGGGGTCTGCCATGGATCATAAGACTCATGGTGATAGTACATGGTGACGTTACGATGTAGATTTCAGGCGGCGCTTGGCGCTGCAGCATGCGATGGGGAGGGGTGTGAAGGTGACGGATGTTATTGCGCCTTATGGTGTCACCAAGGTTTTGTCAGCTCTCCTCACTAGGGTCTTAGAGTTAGCAGCTCCTTATTGGTGTCTCCTGACGCCCGGGGCATGCTGGTTGGTTCACAACGGATACAGTTGTTTTTTTTTGTTCTGTTTTTCTTTTTGGTAACAGCCGGGGTCTATGTCTGAATTTCCCTCGGAGCATAAAGATGCGGTTGAGTCTCCTAGAGATGGTGCCATGGCCCGACCTGTATCTTGATAAAGAGTCGGCGGGCAGCTGTAGCAGGGTTTAGGGGTAGTTATCCTTTCTATATACAGAACACTTGGGGTTTTGCTAGAAATCTTTAAGGTCACCAGGGAATGTATTGAGGTTTTAGGGATATGATTTGGATAGATCCCAAATTGGTGATTCTCTCCTTAATTTTATGATGGTAATGTCCATTATTTATGTAGTGCCGTCAATTTCTGTAGCACTTTGGAGTTTAGGGAACGTATGCAAACCAATTACTGCATTACGGAATACAAGTCACACAACACTATATTATTGTCGGCCCTGCTCACCAGAGCTTACAGTCTGTGAGGATGAAGAGGGGACACATGTAGTATAGGAGCTTGTATACTGGTCCTGCCATTTCATAAGGGAATGGCATGAAGTAGTGTAATATATACGATGCTGCTGGTTGCATCGGTCATCAGCCTCCATCTTATGTGCGAGGTTGAGGGGCTGCGTAGACGCTTTTGTACATAACAGAGTACCCAGAATGGTAACTGAGGAGTGTTGCATGATGTTAGGGCGTGTGATTTGCCCGTTGTCCAAATCTAAGAACCGGGTGAGAAATAATTATGCTCATTCTCCACACAGTTTTTCAAGGGCCTCGTCAGGTGATGATTTGTTTTTACCCGGGAGACTTCTGTTTCATAGTTTTCACAGGGCGTTTTGTCAGTTTTTGTAGGGTGGCGCTGATGCCTAAATCGTCAATGTGTTTACTTTCCGTTGTTTGCAGAGTCATCCAAAGCTTCCACCTCTTGAGTTTAGTCACCGGTCTCCTTATAAGATGTTTGATATTTGGTAGGTATTTTTGGCTTGTTTGGATCGTTGTCGATATTGTGTTTGCCTTCTGCTGGACAAATCGGAGGAGTTGTGGGTTTTTGTGCTTTTATGTAGGTTGTTTCCACCGCATGCAGTCCTTGCGGGGCCGTTTTGGGTGTCATGATATGGGTCAGATATTTTTAGTCATCTCTTTTGCCGAAACAGGGTATCTGTCTCTCGGAGCCCAAGCGTGCTGATTCGCGAGTTTGCCGCTGATTTTTGCTGTTCTACAATGGCAGGATTTTCTGATAGCGGGAAGAAATTGGTGGGACGGGGCTATTGCTATTCCCTGTTTTCCTGGGGACAGATCCCAACAGGATGGCACGGTGTGGTTGTACTTAGCACTCTTATTTGGCGGCTGTGCCACGGTCGTTATTTGGGCCTTCAGCAGGTTCATGGTCTGGATGAGAATTGTGGGGATCTACTTGGGTTAATCTCTTGGTTTTCTGTGATTGGCTGTGCTCCTTACTTTCATGTATAACATTCTGTAGTGTGTTTGTTGTATTTCTTGGGAGTCAAACTATTATGGTTGGAAATTGTTCCGCACAAGGGGTGGTGCGGAATCGGGGACACAGCAGCGGTGGAGAGGTCCCGCTGCTCTGGCGTCATTGAGATGGCATGGTTTGTGAGGTGAAAGTGTGTGGGAATCAGGAGCCAGTGGGTGGCAACATTGCCTCGCTCGAACCCGACAATGGCTTTTGGTTAAAATTTTTTTGGTTAAAAAGTTTTGCAGGAGGGTGTGGAGCAGGCGCGGTCTTGTTGGGTGGTGGTCGTAGCTCCGTGTAGGGGTACACGGAGCTACTAGTGGCGGTGAGAAATGGAGAAATAATGGAATGCTGCTTTGCTCGTCTGGTCGACTTGTCATCTGGGAGCCCGGATGGCCATAGTGCAGTCGAGCCGTTTTCTTCGCTGTGGAGATTTACATTAAAATGTGTATAATGCTGAAATTTGAGTTTTATAACTATTTATATCAAGATATGTGATAGTAAAGCTGTGACCGGTTTCCACCACCCAACATAAGCCTCAGTGTCAATTATTTCAGGAAAATGGTGTTTTATGTGGGTTATTCAAGAAAGTGCCCCCGGAGTATAAGGAGAAGGTGGTTATGCATTTCGCCAGTCTGTTAATATCGGTACAGTACACTACTACTATGCTGTATATATTGGTACAGTACATATTACTACTCCTATCCGGTACACATGGGCACAGCACAGTACTACTACTCCTATCCTGTATATATGGGAGCAGCACAGTACTACTACTCCTATCCTGTTTATATGGACACAACACAGTACTACTACTCCTATCCTGTATATATGGACACAACACAGTACTACTACTCCCACCCTTATATATGGGCACAGTACTACTACTCCTATCCTGTATATATGAGACCAGCACAGTACTACTACTCCTATCCTGTTAATATATCGGTACAGTACACTACTACTACTCCTATCCTGTATATATTGGTACAGTACATACTACTATTCCTATCCTGCACATATGGGCACAGCACAGTACTACTACTACTCCTATCCTGTATATATGAGACCAGCACAGTACTACTACTCCTATCCTGTATATATGAGACCAGCACAGTACTACTACTCCTATACTGTATATATGAGACCAACACAATACTACTACTCCTATACTGTTAATATCGGTACAGTACACTACTACTATGCTGTATATATTGGTACAGTACATATTACTACTCCTATCCGGTACAAATGGGCACAGCTCAGTACTACTACTCCTATCCTGTATATATGGACACAACACAGTACTACTACTCCCATCCTGTATATATGGGCACAGTACTACTACTCCTATCATGTATATATGGGAACAGCACAGTACTACTACTCCTATCCTGTATATATGGGCACAGCACAGTACTACTACTCCTATCCTGTATATATGGGCACATCACAGAACTACTACTACTATCCTATATATATGGGCACAGCACAGTACTACTTCTCCTATCCTGTATATATGAGCACAGCACAGTACAGTACTACTACTCCTATCCTATTGGTATGGGCACAGCACAATACTACTACTCCTATCCTGTATGTATGGATACAGCACAGAACTACCACCCCTATTCTGTATATATGGACACATCACAGTACTACTACTCCTATCCTATAGGTATGGGCACAGCACAGTACTACAACTCCTATCCCATAGGCATGGGCACAGCACAGTACTACTACTCCAATCCTATAGGTATGGGCACAGCACAGTACTACTACTCCTATCCTGTTTGTATGGACACAGCACTGTACTACTACTCCTATCCTGTATATATGGACAAAGCACAGTACTACTACTCCTATCCTACATATATGTAAATATTGACACAGCACAGTACTACTACTCCTATCCTGTATATATGGACACAGCACAGTACTACTACTTCTATCCTGTATATATGGACACATCACAGTACTACTACTCCTTTATATATGAGCACAGCATAGGACTATGTTACAGGGGATATTATTCATAACTGGACCCTCTGCTCTATTATTATATATATTACAAATAGTGTAAATGGATACAGTATATACTGACCACAGTCACTGATATTCTGGGGTGAGATGTCAGTGTGTACTGAAGCCATTGGGTCATTAACATATCAAAAGGCTTTGAACAGTAAGAAGCCACCATGAACCAGGTGTGAGATTCCCTGCACACACTGGGGTCTATCCTAAGAGGGTCTTAGGGTGGAGTTATAGGTGGTGGGAAGGGATTACACACAAGGATATTTAAGCATGGTAAAAACAGAAATCAGTCTCTTTTGTCTCTTGCTCCTGACCCCCCCCCCCCCCCCCCCAGACGTACAGCACTTAACAAAGGAACAGGTCATATATTGTGTGTGCTTTCTGTGTATGTATATAACTTTATAAGAGTAATTATAACATAGTACTTATTATAATACAGTAGACTTTATACGTGTACCTATAGATATTCCAGGTGTTATGTGTTTTACCATATATATACATAGCTAAGTGTTTACAGTGAGTGTGTATATATTAGTGTAACTACATGTATAACCTATAGCCGTATCCCATTCACACGTGGATCTGTGCCCTGCACGTGTATTGGAGGATTAGATATATAGATGCTATTGTGCATGAGTCTCTATATGTACATGTATATGGTCAGGTACTGGATGTGACTCCTGCTTCAGGATATATCCAGGAGCTTCTGTAGTGTTAACTATATATTGTATATACATACACATTACTGTGTCCGGGAGAGGTCAGGAGAAGAAGGTTTGTCTCTATGTATTTTGTATTGTATTTTATGTAGTTACTTTGTCACATGTATGTTGTTAGTAAAGTCTTTTTGTATATAAGTATCTGCGAGGGTTGTATGTTATTCCTGTGATATATGAAGGACTGGAGTAGGTGCTTATGGTAAATAGCACAGACTAAGGGGCTGGACAGAACCACTGGAGCCTAGAGGAACTGAATAGAAACCCAATCCCCAAAACACCCCTTTATCAATGGCGAGCCAGGCCCAAATGTCATGATCCATCTATATTAGGATATAGTGGTGAAATTGTTGTTATACTGTGAACTTAGATTACTAGACTAGGTAGGTTCGGACAGGTAGCACAGTTTCATCTGAGGCCTAGTATGAGTGTGGTTATTGGCAGCGAATCTATATAAGTTCAGTTCTTAGGATTCTGGTTGGTTTCTGTTATCAGACCCTTGTGAGGTGACCCTGGTGTGAGGGTCTTTGCTTTGTATAGTCCTTAGTACAGGAGTAACACAGATCGCAGGGATACAATGACTGGCAAAGTGGAACATGTGACTTTTGAAAAGTTGAGTAAATGTAGTTCGTTTAACCCTGTGTTATCTAAGAAAGAGGAATCTATTGAGCTGCTATGGGAATCCCTGGTAGAGCAGGCGAGTTCCTATGATAAGTTGCATATTGCTAAGCGCAGTGTACTGAACCAGACATCTAAGAGGCTCCATATGATGGCCAAGCTTGTGTGTGTATTTGAGGAGGCCATTAGTAAGATGGAGAAGATAGATGGAGACAAAGGATCAAAGGTTCCTGAAGATTTGCATTGCAATTGTTGTAAGGAAGGGGTTAAACGGCTGAACAGCTTAGAGACACAACTGGAACAGCAAATGGAGGCTATAAAAGATAGGGACAGCCGGATACACACGCTGCAGTCTCATGTAGCTGAGAAGGAGAAGTATTATGCAGATGTGGATAAGGTGTTTATACAGTTATACATGGAAATAACCGAATATAAGCAAAAAGCAGCAAATACTGATGTGATTATTGACAACTTGAAATGTGAAATGGCAAAAAGGGATGAGATCATCTGTAGCCTGCAGACGTCCATCAAGGAGTCTTTGCCCACGAAACAAGTTTGTGTTTCGAGTGCAAACAGGGGGAGAGATGAGACTGAACCTGCATCTGCTACAGATCACTCTACATCCCTGCTTGTTACTAGGCCTGGACTACTGGGCAGTGTAGTAGATGGAGGGACAAGCATTGCTGGTGGGATAAATGGAGGATTAGAGGGCGACTCAGAGACTTCACTGATCAGCCATAACCTGCATATATGTAAATATATCCCAAGCTATGATGAAAATTTAGATCCTTTCACTTCCTGTGACACGTTTGAAGGTTATTGTAAGAAATTTTCTGTTCCAATGGAACATCGCATGGAGCTGTTCAAACTATGGCTACCAGCACATCTTTATCAAAGATATGAGGCCATAGGGAAAGCAGCCCCCAGTAACGGCCAATTTCATGATGAGGGAGACAGACTTTCCATCCTCATGAAATTGGTAACAGGGCATTTGGATGTCACCCCAGACATACTGGTTAACTTCAGACCAACCATCTATGATGAGCCCTTGTCTCTGTGTGGGAGGTTTGAAGTTATGTATAGAAAGGTGACTAAGAATCATAGTCCAGGAACCCCACAAGGCATGATCCGCATGTTTGTGGAAAAGTTTCCATACCTTGACACCACAATTAGATTGAATGCAGCAAAAGAAGCTTCACTCATGGAGGCCGCCCTGGTGATAGAGCAGGTCAGACAGGATCTACTCAAAGATAGAAGATCTATAAAGATCAGGAAACAGATAGCAATTCACCCCAAACTGCAACAAAGCCAAGTGCAAAAGAAAGCATCTCCCAGCCAAATATTGAGGAAGTGGGGGAGTGTTAGGTGTTTTCACTGTTTACAGTATGGACATATAAAGAGGTTCTGTCCACAAAGGGTTAACCTGTATGATCGGGGGATGGTCTCACAAAATGAGGGGCACAAATGTGTGGCTTCACATGGAGCAGGACCACACAACTGTACAACAGACAGCCCTACTGGGAAGCTGCTGCAATAGGCTTAAAGTTGGGGATCCATAATATACTTGGCCAAAATTTGTAAAATCATGGATTCCCCATATAATGGCCAGGATGTGTATTGTAAACCTCATTAACTCTCATTGCTTGGTGATGAGATTCTATCACCTAGAGGGGGGAGGGAGGAGGTTTACTGTCCCTGAACCTGTGTAAATAGTCTGTTTGTAACTAAGTGTTAATGAGGTCCAGTCCTTTTGTTTTCAACAGCTAAGAGAAGCAGAAGTACAAGGGAAGTGTATTGTTCAGTCATTTATGGCTCAATCCTGAAGTCAGGCCTCTGCCTGTAAAGACAAAGGTGTTAATCGTAAATAACAAATTTGGTCTTTTCTTTATGTTTGCATATTTGTTTTGGCAATATGATGGTTCTTAAGTAGAGATGAGCGAACACTAAAATGCTCGGGTACTCGTTATTCGAGACGAACTTTTCCCGATGCTCGAGTGCTCGTCTCGAATAACGAACCCCATTGAAGTCAATGGGAGACTCGAGCATTTTTCAAGGGGACCAAGGCTCTGCACAGGGAAGCTTGGCCAAACACCTGGGAACCTCAGAAAAGGATGGAAACACCACGGAAATGGACAGGAAACAGCAGGGGCAGCATGCATGGATGCCTCTGAGGCTGCTTAAACGCACCATTATGCCAAAATTATGGGCAACAGCATGGCCATGACAGAGTGACAGAATGAAGCTAGATAGTATCTAAAACATGCAATAATTGACCCTGACACTATAGGGGACGGCATGCAGAGGCAGCGGCAGCAGGCTAGAGAGTGTCATGGCGACATACCCTAAATGGACTCAGGCTTCAAACCAATGGGTGGCAGAGAGGAACCAAAGGAGGTGAGCAAGAAGTGCTCAAATAATATCGGTACATGATAAAAGTTTGCCAGTATATTTTGTGGATTACACAGCAGGGTGGCGACAAAGTTAACATGGAAGCCATGAAAACAACCCAAAATTCTGCCTGACACAGCTCGTTTGATAAGGGGACCATGTATGGAGGCAGTGAACTAGTAGTAGATTAAAGGTGCTGCAGTTAAAACTATGTTAGTTGGATCTTGGCATGGAGCTGGCGCTCCGCTGCCAGACGAGCTTTCGCCAATCCAAGCCCCTGTCTCTAGGCTACTCCCCAAACAGCACTTTTGTATAAGATCAAGTGTAGTAGCGTTCTTATAAGTTTAGGATATGCCGGGTGAGGGGAATGTAAACAGATGCGCAAGAAGCGCATGATGCGCATGGAGCTGGCGCTCCGCTGCCAGGCGAGCTTTCGCAAATCCAAGCCCCTGTCTCTAGGCTACTCCCCAAACAGCACTTTTGTATAAGATCAAGTGTAGTAGCGTTCTTATAAGTTTAGGATATGGCGGGTGAGGGGAATGTAAACAGATGCGCAAGAAGCGCTGAAATAATATCCCTAAATGGTAAAAGTTTGCAAGTATATTTTGTGGATTACACAGCAGGGTGGCGACAAAGTTAACAACTTTGATGTGGAATGCCCTGTAATAGCTCTTGGGCGGTGTGCCTTTTATCGCCTAGGCTCAGCAGTTTCAGCACCGCCTGCTGTCGCTTAGCGACGGCACTGCTGCTGTGCCTAGAGCTACCGACTGATGGCGCCATGCCCACGGATGGTAATTCGGAGGAGGAGGAGGTGGAGGAGGGGTGGGAGGAGGTATAGTAGGCCTTTGAGACCTGGACCGAGGTAGGCCCCGCAATTCTCTGCGTCGGCAGTATATGACCAGCCCCAGGGTCAGACTCGGTCCCAGCCTGCACCAAGTTAAGTGTAGTAGCGTTCTTATAAGTTTGGGATATGGCGGGTTAGGGGAATGTAAACAGATGCGCAAGAAGCGCATGATGCGCATGGAGCTGGCGTTCCGCTGCCAGGCGAGCTTTCGCCAATCCAAGCCCCTGTCTCTAGGCTACTCCCCAAACAGCACTTCTAAGAACCTTTTGTATAAGATCAAGTGTAGTAGCGTTCTTATAAGTTTAGGATATGCCGGGTGAGGGGAATGTAAACAGATGCGCAAGAAGCGCTGAAATAATATCCCTAAATGGTAAAAGTTTGCCAGTATATTTTGTGGATAACACAGCAGGGTGGCGACAAAGTTAACAACTTTGATGTGGAATCCATGAAAACAACCCAAATTTCTGCCTGACACACCTCGTTTGATAAAGGGACGATGTATGGAGGCAGCTATATGGACGACTTTTGGAGGTAGCAATGGAGACAACGTGTGGAGGCTGCTATGGAGACAATTTAATTTGGATAGTGCCTGTATGTGGCAGTCCCAAACATTTTTCAAACCAGAGGAGCAGGTAGGTGGCCCTCCAGTAAAATGGAATAGATTGAGTGCCTGTATGTGGCAGTCCCAAAAATTCTTCAAACCAGAGGAGCAGGTAGGTGGCCCTCCAGTAAAATGGAATAGATTGAGTGCCTGTATGTGGCAGTCCCAAAAATTGTTCAAACCAGAGGAGCAGGTAGGTGGCCCTCCAGTAAAATGGAATAGATTGAGTGCCTGTATGTGGCAGTCCCAAAAATTCTTCAAACCAGAGGAGCAGGTAGGTGGCCCTCCAGTAAAATGGAATAGATTGAGTGCCTGTATGTGGCAGTCCCAAAAATTGTTCAAACCAGAGGAGCAGGTAGGTGGCCCTCCAGTAAAATGGAATAGATTGAGTGCCTGTATGTGGCAGTCCCAAAAATTGTTCAAACCAGAGGAGCAGGTAGGTGGCCCTCCAGTAAAATGGAATAGATTGAGTGCCTGTATGTGGCAGTCCCAAAAATTCTTCAAACCAGAGGAGCAGGTAGGTGGCCCTCCAGTAAAATGGAATAGATTGAGTGCCTGTATGTGGCAGTCCCAAAAATTCTTCAAACCAGAGGAGCAGGTAGGTGGCCCTCCAGTAAAATGGAATAGATTGAGTGCCTGTATGTGGCAGTCCCAAAAATTGTTCAAACCAGAGGACCGGGTAGGTGGCCCTCCAGAAAAATGGAATAGATTGAGTGCCTGTATGTGGCACTCACAAAAATTGTTTCAAACAGAGGACCGGGTAGGTGGCCCTCCAGAAAAATTAAATGCATGAAGTATAGCAAGAGCCAGTGGGCCCTGTCAAAAAATAGCCATTTTCCTCTGCTTTACTGTACAAAGAGGAGGAGAAGGAGGAAAATGAGGAGGAGGAGGAGGAGTGGATCAATTATTCAGGTTGAGCTTCCTTCACCTGGTGGAGATTGGAAATTCTGAGAAATCCAGCCTTTATTCATTTTAATAAGCGTCAGCCTGTCAGCGCTGTCAGTCGACAGGCGTGTACGCTTATCGGTGATGATGCCACCAGCTGCACTGAAAACCCGCTCGGACAAGACGCTAGCGGCAGGGCAGGCAAGAACCTCCAAGGCGTACAGCGCCAGTTCGTGCCACATGTCCAGCTTTGAAACCCAGTAGTTGTAGGGAGCTGTGTGATCATTTAGGACGATGGTATGGTCAGCTACGTACTCCCTCACCATCTTTCTGTAAAGATCAGCCCTACTCTGCCGAGACTGGGGACAGGTGACAGTGTCTTGCTGGGGTGACATAAAGCTGGCAAAAGCCTTGTAAAGCGTACCCTTGCCAGTGCTGGACAAGCTGCCTGCTCGCCTACTCTCCCTCGCTACTTGTCCCGCAGAACTACGCACTCTGCCGCTAGCGCTGTCAGAAGGGAAATACTGTTTCAGCTTGTGCACCAGGGCCTGCTGGTATTCATGCATTCTCACACTCCTTTCCTCTGCAGGGATGAGAGTGGCAAGATTTTGCTTGTACCGTGGGTCCAGGAGAGTGAACACCCAGTAATCGGTGCTGGAATAAATTCTTTGAACGCGAGGGTCACGGGATAGGCAGCCTAGCATGAAATCTGCCATATGCGCCAGAGTACCAACGCGTAAGAATTCACTCCCCTCACTGGCCTGACTGTCCATTTCCTCCTCCTCCAACTCCTCCAACTCCTCTTCTTCTGCCCATACACGCTGAACAGTGAAGGACTCAACAATGGTCCCCTCTTGTGTCTCGCCAACATTCTCCTCCTCTTCCTCCTCATCCTCCTCCACCTCCACCTCCTCCGATATGCGCTGAGAAACAGACCTCAGGGTGCTTTGGCTATCAACAAGGGAATATTCTTCCCCCGTCTCTTGTGACGAGCGCAAAGCTTCCGACTTCATGCTGACCAGAGAGTTTTTCAACAGGCCAAGCAGCGGGATGGTGAGGCTGATGATGGCGGCATCGCCACTGACCATCTGTGTTGACTCCTCAAAGTTACTCAGCACCTGACAGATATCAGACATCCACGTCCACTCCTCATTGTAGACTTGAGGAAGCTGACTGACCTGACTACCAGTTCTGGTGGAAGTTGACATCTGGCAGTCTACAATCGCTCTGCGCTGCTGGTAAACTCTGGATAACATGGTCAGTGTTGAATTCCACCTCGTGGGCACGTCGCACAACAGTCGGTGAGCGGGCAGTTGGAGGCGGCGCTGCGCTGCCCTGAGAGTGGCAGCATCTGGGCTGGACTTCCTGAAATGCGCACAGATGCGGCGCACCTTCGTGAGCAAATCAGACAGATTGGGGTATGTCTTGAGGAAACGCTGCACTATCAGATTTAACACATGGGCCAGGCATGGCACATGTGTCAGTCTGCCGAGTTGCAGAGCCGCCACCAGGTTACGGCCGTTGTCACACACAACCATTCCCGGCTTGAGGTTCAGCGGTGCCAGCCACAGATCAGTCTGCGCCGTGATGCCCTGTAATAGCTCTTGGGCGGTGTGCCTTTTGTCGCCTAGGCTCAGCAGTTTGAGCACCGCCTGCTGTCGCTTAGCGACGGCACTGCTGCTGTGCCTAGAGCTACCGACTGATGGCGCCGTGCCCACGGATGGTAGTTCGGAGGAGGAGGTGGAGGAGGGGTGGGAGGAGGAGGAGGCATAGTAGGCCTGAAACACCTGGACCGAGGTAGGCCCCGCAATCCTCGGCGTCGGCAGTATATGAGCAGCCCCAGGGTCAGACTCGGTCCCAGCCTCCACCAAGTTAACCCAATGTGCCGTCAGCGATATATAGTGGCCCTGCCCGGCAGCACTCGTCCACGTGTCCGTGGTCAGGTGGACCTTGTCAGAAACGGCGTTGGTCAGGGCACGGATGATGTTGTCTGACACGTGCTGGTGCAGGGCTGGGACGGCACATCGGGAAAAGTAGTGGCGGCTGGGGACCGAATACCGAGGGGCGGCCGCCGCCATGAGGTTGCGAAAGGCCTCGGTCTCTACTAGCCTATAGGGCAGCATCTCCAGGCTAAGCAATCTGGAGATGTGCACATTAAGGGCTTGGGCGTGCGGGTGGGTTGCACTATATTTGCGTTTCCGCTCCAGCGTCTGGGGTATGGAGAGCTGAACGCTGGTGGATGCTGTGGAGGATCGTGGAGGCGACGATGGGGTTTTTGTGGCAGGGTCCTGGGCAGGGGGCTGACTAGCAGCTGACACAGGGGAAGGAGCAGTGGTGTGCACGGCCGGAGGTGAACGGGCTTGTTGCCACTGAGTGGGGTGCTTAGCATTCATATGCCTGCGCATACTGGTGGTAGTTAAGCTAGTAGTGGTGGAACCCCTGCTGAGCCTGGTTTGGCAAATGTTGCACACCACAGTCCGTCGGTCATCCGGTGTTTCCTTAAAGAACCTCCACACTTCTGAAGATCTAGCCCTCGCCGCAAGAGCCCTCACCACGGGAGCTTCACTAGTTGACAGTGGCGCTGATGCACCAGCTCTGGCCCTGCCTCTCCGTCTGGCCCCACCACTGCCTCTTCCAACCTGTTCAGGTCGAGGACTCTCCTCCGTCTCAGAAGCACTGTGTTCACCCGGCCTCTCAACCCAGCTTGGGTCTGTCACCTCATCATCCTCCGATCCCTCAGTCTGCTCCCCCCTCGGACTTCCTGCCCTGACAACAACTTCCCCACTGTCTGACAACCGTGTCTCCTCATCGTCGGACACCTCTTTACACACTTCCACTACGTCAAGAAGGTCATCATCACCCACAGACTGTGACTGGTGGAAAACCTGGGCATCGGAAAATTGCTCAGCAGCAACCGGACAAGTGGTTTGTGACTGTGGGAAGGGTCCAGAAAACAGTTCCTCAGAGTATGCCGGTTCAAATGGCAAATTTTCCTGGGAGGGGGCAGACTGGGGGGGAGGAGGCTGAGGTGCAGGAGCTGGAGGAGTGGGGATTTCGGTGACATGGGTGGACTGCGTGGAAGACTGACTGGTGGTGGACAAATTGCTCGAAGCATTGTCAGCAATCCACGACATCACCTGTTCGCACTGTTCTGGCCTCAACAGTGCTCTACCACGAGTCCCAGTAACTTCAGACATGAACCTAGGGAGTGTAGCTCTGCGGCGTTCCCCTGCTCCCTCATCAGCAGGTGGTGTCTCACCCCGCCCAGGACCACGGCCTCTGACCCCTGCAGTAGTTGGACGCCCACGTCCCCGCCCTCGTCCTCTACCCCTAGCCCTGGGGTTAAACATTTTTAAAATGAGAGTTATAACTTTTTTTTTTTTTTTACTTTTTTTTGTTTTTTTTTGTGTTTTTTTGTGTTTTTTGTTTTTTTTTGTGTTTTTTGTTTTTTTTTGAGTTTTTAGAACCAAACAATCCTATCCTATTGCTATGGCTATTTTCTAGCCAAGTATCAAAGGAAGCACACTACTATGCCAGATGAGATGACACTGAGTTAGTGCCTAATAGAAATCCAACCCCTACTGAATTTTCCCACTTCAGCCTTTGCTATGGATATGTGCGCCACTAAGCGCAGAACACAGCGGTCGCAAGTCTCACTACAAATTGCTCAGAATTGGCAAGTACATGCACTGCAGAAACTAAAGCCACCAGCAGATCAACCAGAAATCAAATATATAGAACGCTACTGTAGGCTTCAAGAAGCTGTTTGTATTCTCCTATGGCTATTTTCTAGCCAAGTATCAAAGGAAGCACACTACTATGCCAGATGAGATGACACTGAGTTAGTGCCTAATAGAAATCCAACCCCTACTGAATTTTCCCACTTCAGCCTTTGCTATGGATATGTGCGCCACTAAGCGCAGAACACAGCGGTCGCAAGTCTCACTACAAATTGCTCAGAATTGGCAAGTACATGCACTGCAGAAACTAAAGCCACCAGCAGATCAACCAGAAATCAAATATATAGAACGCTACTGTAGGCTTCAAGAAGCTGTTTGTATTCTCCTATGGCTATTTTCTAGCCAAGTATCAAAGGAAGCACACTACTATGCCAGATGAGATGACACTGAGTTAGTGCCTAATAGAAATCCAACCCCTACTGAATTTTCCCACTTCAGCCTTTGCTATGGATATGTGCGCCACTAAGCGCAGAACACAGCGGTCGCAAGTCTCACTACAAATTGCTCAGAATTGGCAAGTACATGCACTGCAGAAACTAAAGCCACCAGCAGATCAACCAGAAATCAAATATATAGAACGCTACTGTAGGCTTCAAGAAGCTGTTTGTATTCTCCTATGGCTATTTTCTAGCCAAGTATCAAAGGAAGCACACTACTATGCCAGATGAGATGACACTGAGTTATTGCCTAATAGAAATCCAACCCCTACTGAATTTTGCCACTTCAGCCTTTGCTATGGATATGTGCGCCACTAAGCGCAGAACACAGCGGTCGCAAGTCTCACTACAAATTGCTCAGAATTGGCAAGTACATGCACTGCAGAAACTACAGCCACCAGCAGATCAACCAGAAATCAAATATATAGAACGCTACTGTAGGCTTCAAGAAGCTATTTGTATTCTCCTATGGCTATTTTCTAGCCAAGTATCAAAGGAAGCACACTACTATGCCAGATGAGATGACACTGAGTTAGTGCCTAATAGAAATCCAACCCCTACTGAATTTTCCCACTTCAGCCTTTGCTATGGATATGTGCGCCACTAAGCGCAGAACACAGCGGTCGCAAGTCTCACTACAAATTGCTCAGAATTGGCAAGTACATGCACTGCAGAAACTAAAGCCACCAGCAGATCAACCAGAAATCAAATATATAGAACGCTACTGTAGGCTTCAAGAAGCTGTTTGTATTCTCCTATGGCTATTTTCTAGCCAAGTATCAAAGGAAGCACACTACTATGCCAGATGAGATGACACTGAGTTATTGCCTAATAGAAATCCAACCCCTACTGAATTTTCCCACTTCGGTCTTTGCTATGGATATGTGTGCCACTAAGAGCTAAACACAACGGTAGCAAGTCCCCCTGCTAATTCCTCACAAAATGGTAAAAGATGCAAATTAAAATAAAAAAAGTAGAACGTTATTGTAGCCCTAAGAAGGGCTGTTGGGTTCTTTGAGAATCACTCCTGCCTAACAGTAAGCTAATAGAACACCCTAACGCTTTCCCTGACCAGCAGCAGCTCTCTCCCTAGCGGCATCCAGAGACAGAATGATCCGAGCAGCGCGGCCAGCGGCTAGTCTATCCCAGGGTCACCTGATCTGGCCAGCCAACCACTGCTATCGACGTGTAAGGGTACCACGTCATGCTGGGTGGAGTGCAGAGTCTCCTGGCTTGTGATTGGCTCTGTTTCTGGCCGCCAAAAAGCAAAACGGCGGGAGCTGCCATTTTCTCGAGCGGGTGAAGTATTCGTCCGAGCAACGAGCAGTTTCGAGTACCCTAATGCTCGACCGAGCATCAAGCTCGGACGAGCATGTTCGCTCATCTCTATTCTTAAGCTAATGTTGCACACAGAACTCTCTGCTCTCAGTGATTGGATATTCACCTGGTAACATGTTGGACAGTTACAAAATAATATCCACTAAGATTGGTTGTATAATCTCTCTAATTTCTGGCACCTCAGTAATTAAAATTCGGGTAAAGGGGTGATTACCTGCCCCTGTCTAAGTGCAATAGGTCTCAGGAAAGAAAGTGGTCAACTATCTCTAGGACCTATGGAGCGTACAGTGTAATTCGCCAGCAAAGTCCGTGGCGCAGCCAATAGTCCGTGGGGCATAGCTCTCGCTATTGGGGATTCTGCAGGGAGTGGGTAAAACCACGGTGAACTGCAGAGGGGCATTATGGTACAATGACTGTTCAGTCGGACGCGGGTCTTTTAAGCTGCCGGTCAAAGGGGAAGCACCATAGGAGTGACAATCCCAGGTATACAGTATATAAAGCTTGCTTTTTGCTAACCAATGTCTTAGTGGTATATCTGAGGTAAAGGCTCTGTCCACAGGGGAGAACATCATGGGGGATATTTATCATACGCTGGCGCTCGTGCGCCAGCGTATGATAGCCCCGCCGCTGCAAATTCGCAGCCCGATACATGAAGAGGCTTCTGCCTCTTCATGTATCGGGCTGCCAGTTGCGCAGGGTTTATCCTACGCCAGGCCTGGCGTAGAAAAAAACGCAACCGGCGACTTTTCACGTATGAAAAGTCGCCGGCAGCAGCAAGTGCGCAGGCGCGGGGACAGTAACGCCCCGCGCCGGCCCACTCCCGTCCGGCCGCGCCCCCCGCTCGGCCGGCCGCGCCCCCCCCTTCACGCCCCTTCACGCCCCACTGGCGTGAAGGTGGCGGATTGGGGAAAATAATCGCAAAAGCTAGCAATAAGCTAGCATTTGCGATTATTTCAGGGCCTCTGCGCCAGTGGCGGTGCGCAGAGGTCCTGATAAATATGCCCCCATGTCTCCTGATTGATGAGGTGAGAATAAACCATGGTGGATGTACATAGAATAAATGTATTGCAGGGTGAGTTCTGTATCATGCGGCAGTCACTGAGGATTCCTCCTCTATGCAGTGTCCTCTTCCATTGATCATTCCAGGTGGAGACACACAGAGAAGCAGCGAGTGTCTGTCTGCTGAAGGAAGTGCAACTAGCCAATCCCTCTTCTACAAAGATGGCGTGAAAGCTGGAACCATTCATCCAAAGACCGGGCAAAAGATGCAAATGAAGTTGTGATGTGCACTCAAGACCATATGGACTGTGACCTCTAGATGAAATATAATCTTAATGTCTTTCTGTTTTTATTTTACACCCATCCATGAAAGGGTGATTTTTGGTTGTATTTGTCTTTATTTTGTACTTAGTTTGTTTTATTTTATGTCAAACATCAACACATAGAAGAGCAGACTCCAGCACAGTGTGTCAGGTGTCTGACATCAGGGGGAGATGTTACAGGGGATATTATTCATAACTGGACCCTCTGCTCTATTATTATATATATTACATATAGTGTAAATGGATACAGTATATACTGACCACAGTCACTGATATTCTGGGGTGAGATGTCAGTGTGTACTGAAGCCATTGGGTCATTAACATATCAAAAGGCTTTGAACAGTAAGAAGCCACCATGAACCAGGTGTGAGATTCCCTGCACACTACTGGGGTCTATCCTGAGAGGGTCTTAGGGTGGAGTTATAAGGGGGTGGGAAGGGACTACACACAAGGATATTTAAGCATGGTAAAAACAGAAATCACTCTCTTTTGTCTCCTGCTCCTGACCCCCCCGGACGTACAGCACTTACCTAAGGAACCAGGTCATATATTGTGTGTGCTTTCTGTGTATGTATATAACTTTATAAGAGTAATTATAACATAGTACTTATTATAATACAGTAGACTTTATACGTGTACCTATAGATATTCCAGGTGTTATGTGTTTTACCATATATATACATAGCTAAGTGTTTACAGTGAGTGTGTATATATTAGCGTAACTATATGTATAACCTGTAGCCGTATCCCATTCACGCGTGGATCTGTGCCCTGCACGTGTATTGGAGGATTAGATATATAGATGCTATTGTGCATGAGTCTCTATATGTACATGTATATGGTCAGGTACTGGATGTGACTCCTGCATCAGGATATATCCAGGAGCTTCTGTAGTGTTAACTATATATTTTATATACATACACATTACTGTGTCCGGGAGGGGTCAGGAGAAGAAGGTTTGTCTCTATGTATTTTGTATTGTATTTTATGTAGTTACTTTGTCACATGTATGTTGTTAGTAAAGTCTTTTTGTATATAAGTATCTGCGAGGGTTGTATGTTATTCCTGTGATATATGAAGGACTGGAGTAGGTGCTTATGGTAAATAGCACAGACTAAGGGGCTGGACAGAACCACTGAAGCCTAGAGGAACTGAATAGAAACCCAATCCCCAAAACACCCCTTTATCAGACTACTACTCCTATTCTGTATATATGGGCACAGCTCAGTACTACTACTCCTATCCTGTATATATGGGTACAGCACATTACTACTACTCCTATCCTGTATATATGGACACAGCACAGTACTACTACTCCTATTCTGTATATATGGGCACAGCTCAGTACTACTACTCCTATCCTGTATATATGGGTACAGCACAGTACTACTACTCTTATGCTGTATATATGGGCACAGCTCAGTACTACTACTCCTATCCTGTATATATGGGCACAGCTCAGTACTACTACTCCTTTATATATGAGCACAGCATAGGACTACTACTCCTATTCTGTATATATGGGCACAGCTCAGTACTACTACTCCTATCCTGTATATATGGGTACAGCACATTACTACTACTCCTATCCTGTATATATGGACACAGCACAGTACTACTACTCCTATTCTGTATATATGGGCACAGCTCAGTACTACTACTCCTATCCTGTATATATGGGTACAGCACATTACTACTATTCCTATCCTGTATATATGGACACAGCACAGTACTACTACTCCTATTCTGTATATATGGGCACAGCTCAGTACTACTACTCCTATCCTGTATATATGGGCACAGCTCAGTACTACTACTCCTATCCTGTATATATGGGTACAGCACAGTACTACTACTCCTATCCTGTAGATATGGGCACAGCACTAATACTCCTATCCTTTATATATGGACTATTATATATGTTCCTCCTTAATATAAACAATCCTGCAATGGTTTCCCTTATAATTTATAGTACTGTAGTGCCCCCCTTAGTATATATATCGCCCTGTAACGACCCCCCTCATTTCATATAGTCTTCTTCTGACCCTTTACTAGTTTATATACAGTTCTGCCACCCTTATTATATATTTAGTTTAGTAGCGCCCCTCTTGTAATTTATAGTCATCATATAAAGGCCCCACATATTGGCACATTTTGAAAAGCCCCATAATAATTACTTCTGTTCCGGACTATGAATAGCTAAAAAAATAATAAAACTCACTTACCTATAGTAGCGCTCCCGCGTCCTCTCTCCTCTGCTTTTCTCCGCTACGCTGGGACTGTACACTGAACAAGACGCGACGCGCGCTGGGGAAAGTTCCCGGCCACGTCGCACGCACAGAGTCAATGGCAGACTGCTGCGTAACAGCAGCAATTGGACTCGAGCGGCCGCTTATGGCCGCATCGAGTACCAATGCTTTCACTGGCAGGGGCCTCCGATGGAGATGGAGGCCCCTGCTGTAGCAGAGGTACCGGGGCCCACCGGAGGATGCACCGGTCCTCCGGCGGGCCAGTTTGAGCCTGAATACGGGATTGGGTAATACATGGTGGGCAGAAAATCCTTAAAGGAAACCTACCATCTCGGATATACCTATTAAGGTGGATCCGGTGGCAGGTTCAACTAATGAATTACATGGGAGCCCCTTTTAGGGCTAATCCTTGAGTGGCTTGTAACTTTATAAATCTTTTATCACCTAATATGCAAATATCTGAAACAGGCTACTGGGGCGTGGAGTAGCCGGAGCTGAAGCTACACTGCGCGGCTACTCCATGCCCTAGTAGCCTCAGGCTTCGTTGCCGTATACGCACAGCCACTGGCTCTGCATAGAGAGTCTATACAGAGTGCAGACAAGTGCCCGCAGCTACCAGGAGCTCCACGCTGAAGATCTTGTAGTAGGAGGATATAAAAAAAGAGGCTACTAGGGCGTGGAGTAGCCGAGCCAAGTAGCTTCAGCTCAGGCTACTGCAAGCAGGGCCGGCTCCAGGTTTTAGTGGGCCCCTGGGCGACAGAGCTCTAGTAGGCCCCTTTATGGGCCGCCTTCCAGTAGTCACACTGCCCCCCACTCCGCCGCGTGGACACACGGCCCCTCATCCCCCTGTACACATCCCCCCCTCCTGTATACACACTGCCCCCCTCCTCCCCCTGTATACACACTGCCCCCTCCCCCTGTATACATACTGCCCCCCTTCCCCCTGTATAATACACACTGCCCCCTCCTACTGTATAGACACTGCCCCCCCCTACCCCTGTATACACACAGCCCCCCCTCTACCTGTATACACACTGACCCCCCTACTCCTGTATACACACTGCCCCCCCCATGTATACACATTGCCCCCTCCTCCTGCATACACACTGACCCCCCTCCTCCTGTATGCACACTGACCCCACACCCCTGTATACACACTGCCCCCCCTACCCCTGTACACACACTGCCCCCCCCTCCCCCTGTATACACACTGACCCCCCTCCTCCTGTATACACACTGACCCCCTACCCCAGTATACACACTGCCCTCCTCCCCCTGTATACACACTGCCCCCTCCCCCTGTATACACACTGCCCCCTCTGTATACACACTGCCCCCTCTTCTCCCCCTACCCCTGTATACACACTGCCCCCCCTGTATGCACACTGCCCCCCTGTATACACACTGCCCCCTCTTCTCCCCCTACCCCTGTATACACACTGCCCCCCCTGTATACACACTGCCCCCTCTTCCTCCTGTATACACACTGCTCCGCCTCCCCCTGTATACACACTGCCCCCCCCTCCTCCTGTATACACACTCCCCCTCCCTGTATACACACTGCCCCCCTCCCCCTGTATACACACTGCCCCCCTACCACTGTATACACACTGCCCCCCCCTATATCTGTATACACACTGCCCCCTCTCTCCCTGTATACACACTGACCCCCTCCTCCTTTATACACACTGCCCCCCCTCTACCTGTATACACACTGACCCCCATCCTCCTGTATACACACTGACCCCCCCACCCTTGTATACACTCTGCCCCCCTCCTCCTGTATACACACTCACCCCCCCCCCCACCCTTGTATACACACTGCCCCCCCTCCTCCTGTATACACACTGCCCCCCCTGTATACACACTGCCCCCCTCCTCCTGTATACACACTGCCCCCCCCCTGTATACACACTGCCCCACCCCCTCCACCTCCTGTATACACACAGTCCCCCAGTAAGTAATGTCCCCACACAGCCCCCCATGTTCTCCCCCTTCCCTGGCCCCTGTTATGTCTCTCCCCCCTCACCTCACAGATGCAGATCTGTGTTGTCACTGCTTTCCCAGGCAGGTCATGTGACCATGACGTCATCACAGGTCCTTCAGCCTCTGCAGCTCCTGCCGGGGAAAGCAGTGATTGCACATGTACTCATGTGGACACAGATCGCGATGAGAGAGGGAAGGAACCTCCCGGGCAGCAGGGCAGATGTCTTGCTGACCCGGGGGCCCGAGTGGGCCCCTACAGTACCCCGGGGCCCTGGCACTTGGCCGGGTTAGCCGGGTGCTGGCGCCGGGCCTGACTGCAAGCCCCAGAAGCCTCTTTCAGATATTTGCATATAAAGTGATAAAAGATTTATAAAGTTACAAGCCACTCAAGGATTAGACCTAAAAAGGGCTCCCATGTCATTCATTAGTTGAACCTGCCACCGGATCTACCTTAATAGGTAGATCCAAGATGGTAGGTTTCCTTTAATGTATTACAGGAGCAGAGAGTATATGAGATTCTTTTTCTCATCCACACATTGCAAAGAGAAATCCATATAATTGACATGGGATGTGGATGTTAAATCAATGTCAACAATTTATTTTGTAAATTGTTACAGTGGATTTTGCCCATTGTATTGCATTGCTATTCTATAAATAAGAACATATAATTGAAACTCATGCAGAGGGGGGTTATAAAAGCTTTTACACAAGTTTTCTGGCATACAAGCCTTTAAAGGAAAACTACCATGAGGAGTAGATCAGAAGTAGATCTGATTGCAGATTCCTTCTTCCTGCCTCTGCCCATATCTGTATTTTAATTAATTTTAATTTAATTAATTTTAAGGTTACGGAGTATAACCTAACTTGTTTTGTAAACTTTATTATATGCAATTTAACTGCAGAGGGTACTGGGGCGTGTACTAGCCTGGCCAGGCACTGGGAGCTAAGGCTACCTTATGCTCCAGTAGCCTCTGCAATTAATTTACATATTACTAAAATAATTTTTTTTTAGCAAATCAGGTTAGGTTCTAGGATTACTAAATTATAGATTATGGCAGAGGAAGGCAGGAGAAATCTACCATCAGATCTACTTCTGATAGTAGATTCTTCATGGTAGGTTGCCTTTAAATAGTTGCAATTTCTAGCGCATGGCCAGGAATTGTGACTATTTCTCCCATTATGTCACCTTTATGACAAGTGGCATGAACGAACATGAAGGGAGCCCTTTGGTTGCAGATTTACCCACACTTGCGTACTAGATATAATCTGTTAAAGGCATTAGGCCATAGCACAATTCTGTCCCAGGCAGGACCTGGTGTAGAATTGTGCGGCTGCTCAAGGGCTGGCAGATGTATCAGGAGGCAGGAGCCTACAGGGATGGGATGTACATTACGCATTGGTACACCATGTAATTATTCCCCCTATAGGTTTATTACCTACCACACATGCTCCATATATAAGTAAAATACATGAGAAAATGAACTTTAAGAAGATGACACTTATGATGTCTCTTACGACACACACATTAAGACTGATTTGATCTCCGGCGGCAGGTGTCCAGATTACAGCCAAAGGGGTGACCCTATCAGCCATAGCAAAAGACACATTCAAGTCTCCCCAGAAGGCTGGTCACTCTTGAAATGGAGGATGATGCAGAGAATCTCCATGGATAATCATTTTAACACTGCAGCTTGAATTGCTTGAACAGGGTAAGGATCTGTTTAATCATACAATGTCACAACATTTAAAGGGGTTTTCCCAGGAAACAAGTTTAGGCACTATCCATAGTATAGGGCCAACCTTGCTGATCAGTGGCGGTCTCAGTGATGAGACTTCCACAGATCACGCGCATGTGGGTCTAATTGTACCTCAGACCCTATTGGACCCCCAGGGCCAAACACATGGCCTAACTTGTTTCCTGGGTAAACCCCTTTAAGAGTATTTGTACTGAAAGCCTTCTCTGCAGAGACCTCTTATTTGAAGAAAGAATCAAAAAGCTAGACCAATCTTTGCAGAGTAGCATGTTGTGGGGACAGAAGGGAAGTGGTCCACAGTTCATTTAGGTGATTATAACAAGTTTAATTGGATCTGATAGAAAACATTGGGGCTCATTTACTAAGTGTCCGCGGACAGCGCTATCGTCGAATATTGCGCCGCATTTAGCAGGGGATTTTGGCGCACACATCCGGATTTTGGTGTCTCAGGCCGGCTTTCATGCAACACAAATCGGGGGGGCGGGCCATCGGATGATCCAACTGATTTGGACTAAGCGCAGGATTTAACATTTAAATTGTGTCGTAAGATCAAGCACTTTAAGCTTCAAGCTTCCTTTAAGCATAACACATTGAAACACTGGAATGGTTAGCACAGAGTCCTGATCTCAACCCAATAGAAAACCTCTGGAAAATCCTTGGTGACAAAGTTATGGCCAAGAAACCCACAACAGTCACAAAACTGTGCAAGAGTGGACCAAAATCCCAGCAGAGCCATGTGAGAGACTAGTGATGTCCTGTGGCTGCAGATGTGCTGAAGTCATTCATAGCAAAGGCCTGTGCACTGCCTACTGATTGGTGGCTGGTGTAACTTTTAGCTGTTCTCTAATTATGATCATCACATTTTTGTCAAAATAACGATTTCATGTTCATATACATGGGTAATTTAGTAAAACGCAGTTCTAGAGGAAAGGTGTATCCATTACAAAATGGGCAGCATGGTGCCTGAATGGGTAATACTTCTGCCTTGCAGCCCTGGGGACCTGGGTTCAAGTCCCACCCAGGTCACCATCTGCAAAGAGTTTGTATGTTGTGTGTTTACGTGGGTTTCCTACGGGTCCACTTGTTTCCTCCCACACTCCAAAAACATACTGGTAGCTTGATTAGATTCTTGGGGACAGGGGCCGATTTGGAAAGTTCTGTGTAATCTGTATAAAGAATTATTATTATTTCAGAACTGTTTAATGGCTTGAGAAGCATTCAGGAATTACTCACATGGGTAACTCATTGAATCCACAGTTCTGTGTATTTTCTACTATGCCAATGCATGCTGCAGGTTTATCAAAACATCATCCTATGTGGTTGTAGCCTTCTGACCTTAGTAATACCCCTAAAGGTGCTAGAAATCGTCACTGCACTGGCATTGTCTGAATTTACTGAATAAGATTGTATGGCACCCATAATAGCTCAGGACATGGATCCCCCCTTTTATTTTTGTTCAGGGCTTTGTTTTACAAGGAAGTAACTGTACTGTCTGTTTCTGCATCAGCTTGAAAGTGTTAAATTACTCTTTTTGCTCTCCTACACCCTTATGGTGAAGAATCTATCCTTAGCATTAACATAAGCAGCAAATATGAATGCTAATAATACAGGTTGACTATCTATTTTCCAACCTTTCACTGAATGCAACAGAAATCATTAGCATTCGATATGTGCTGAGAATAGTACAAGGCTTCAAATGATAATAACTATCCTGCGGTACTTACAATCAAGGAAGATTTGAGCACATCTGCCCTGTAAAGGCCCATTTACATGGAAGGATTGCTAGTTATTACAGTGATCGGATTGGGGCAACTTGTATCCACCAGAGGACATGACTCTTGTTGCATACAGCAAGTACATTTCTAATTTTAACTTCACTGTGAATTCTACTAATATCATTGCATGCAGCTTTAATATCAGATAAGATGTTGTGAGTCAACCAAAGATTTGTAAACCCTACGAATAAGTAACCCACACAATTAGCTGGAGATGGATCTCTTTATCACAAAAGTTTTAAAATATGGTCTCAAACATGAATAGAAAAAAGCACAAAAAACATGTAAACATTAGGACAAAAACATTAAATGTTTGGAATTTACTGAGATCTAATATTCTTTCACAGTATCATTGTAAGGATCTGTGACAGGACTTATATGGAGGTGTACAAGATTGAAGATGACTAATAGACGTTCCATTCCTGTGCCAAAGTTAAAATAGAGACAAAAATAGGACAAACACAGAAGAATAGTTGTACACAACTAAGAGAACTTTCCAGTACAGAATAAAGAGACAAATGAATGCCCAGAAGTCAATCACCTGTCAAAACATCAAAGAATACAGTCCAGAAAATACTAGCAAGCTCCATAGACTTATATCAAGCATCGGGAAGGGGGTAGACAATCCTCTTATGAAATATCAACATATCACACCAGAGGGTGGTTGCTCAAGTCCCCTTAACCATCTGCAGCCCAGGACAAGTGTACAGGAGACAGACAGATCTGGCGGAAATCAATTAAGTCAACCAATAGTTGAATAAAGGCAGTGTTCAGACTAGTGCAGGATGGAATGCAAATTAAGTATAAAATAAGCACATCTTCTGCTGTACAGATTTTACAGTATGTTTGTATTTTATCTCAGTGATTTTCAACCAGTGTGCCGTGGCACACTAGTGTGCCGCGACACATGGTCGGGTGTGCTGCGGGGAAAGTTCCCCAAACTATGGTGCCCCCTGTGTTTTGTTTCCCGGCAATGCGCAGCGATGCGCAGTCACGGCTTCTTACAATGTAGGAGACGTGTACAATAACACATGCGCAAGCTTTGAACCTCGCGAGACAAAATGACGTCACCGAGGCCGGCGCATCATCCTGAGAGCAGAGAGACTCTCGCATTTGCCCACCGCCAAGGTAATGCCCACCAATAATGCTGACTATATGAGCTTTTGCCTGAGTATATGAACTGTTGGCAGAATACTCAGCATATGAGCTGGTACTTTTAGTACTCCAGCAGTATACTGCATATAACAATGAGAAATGTAAAATGAGAAATACTATAGTCATGAGGATGGAGTACTACAAGTACCAGCTCATATGCTGAGTATATATGCTGAGTATATGAGCTGGCACTCGTACTCTGGCCTCATGGCCATAGTACTTCTCATTGTATCCCTTTATTTTGCAGTATATGAGCCACATAATAATCAGCACCATATACTAAAAACAGGGAGAAACTGAGAACTGTTGAGGAAGAACTTCGTGTGTGTCTTTCCACCATTCCTGCCGGGATATCCCTTTTGTGTTTATCGAAACAGGCCCAGGTTTCACACTGAGTAAAATAAATTTAGAATCTATATTAACTACAGGCGGTCCCCTACTTAAGGACACCCGACTTACAGACGACCCATAGTTAAAGACGGACCCCTCTGCCCACTGTGACCTCTGGTGAAGCTCTCTGGATGTTACTATAGTCCCAGACTGCAATGATCAGCTGTAAGGTGTCTGTAATGAAGCTTTATTTATAATCCTTGGTCCAATTACAGCAAAAAAATTTGAAATTCCAATTGTCACTGCGGAAAAAAAAATTTTTTGTCTGGATCTACCATTATAAAATATACAGTTTCGACTTACATACAAATTCAACTTAAGAACAAACCTACGGACCCTATCTTGTATGTAACCCGAGGACTGCCTGTGTATGTATAATATGACTGTTTTAGTGTCATTTTGTGCTATTTTGGTTAGTGGTGTGCCCCAGGATTTTCTAAGTATAAAAAGTGTGCCGCGGCTCAAAAAAGGTTGAAAATCACTGTTTTATCTTATCACAATTTCATAAAGGAGAAAATGATAAAAACTTGTTTTGACTGGAGTACTTCTGTAAAGTTTATCTACTGACCCCTGTTTATTGAGGTGCTTTGGGGTAGTCTAAATCCAGTTGTGGCACCTTATGCTAATGCTCAGAATTTATTATAAATTTACAGCAGGCTTCTAAGGGGGTCATTTATCTTTATTTTCTTTCTGTTGTTTTCTGTCTTTTCTGAGACTTTTTTGGTACATTGCAATTTTTGCAGTGGGGACATTTGTTTTTCGTCACTAAGACACATTTCTCTTCTATTTCAGATGCGCTAAATGACATTTATCATTTCAAATTGTCTAAAATTTACTAAAGATAACTCAAATCAGCCTTTAAGTCCCACCTATAGACTTGCTAGATGTCTCCTTAAGAATGGAGAGATCACTTGATGTCAACTAACATGGTGACATTTGATCATAAATATAAACCACTCTAGCTCTAGCATCTTGATTCACAGACTTCTTTATTTCTGGCACCATCACATCTCACATCAGTTGTCACCTGTTGAAGCTATTTACTAGACGGGGCCCAAGTAAAAGGCTAAGCAGAACATTCTGTAAATTGTGCGGTTTGAGAATCGATTAAAACTGACAGCAAAGGAGCCTCTGAATTGGTGAACAGCCTGATTATACCTCATTCTTTATTCCCTATTGACTTTGGTTATGCCATACCTTTCTATTTCCCGGGGAAATAAATTAAAAGTCAGAAGTAATTTACTTGATGGAGGATACAGGTGGAACTTAACAGGGAAGAAAATTTGCACACGATAGGATCTATTTTAACCCCTTTGTAGGGGGATAGCTGTTTTCCACTGTTGACAGCTCAGTGGCATCTAGATACCAGGATGCTGATTAAACAGAAGCAGTGAGAAATTGAGGTCTTGTTCTAACAGTGAGAGGATCAAGGCCCCTAATCTTATCTCCTAGAACACTGAGATGAACTTAGGATGCCAATGAGGAGATAAGCAAATCTGTGTCTGAGCAACAGAAAACTGCAGGACAGACACAGCTATTTATTTAGACCCTTTTAAAGTATTTCATTATGTATGTGGATAAAAAAAGAGACTGAGTATTTTAATAAAACAGTATTATATTCTAAAATAATAAGAAACAAAGATTCTATAGTCAACTTAGTGAGGGTGGGGGCAGGGTTGCCTCCAGGTTTCATTAGGCCCCTGGGTGACAGAGCCTCAGTGTGCCTATTTGCAGTGAACTCCTGTGACAGCATAAAAAATTCTGAAACTAAACCAGTCTCCTGATCCCTATTTTCTGATAACAAACAGTGCCCTTATGGTTATATTATATAAGACCCCTCACACCCTATGGAATCATTAGATACAGTCCTTCCTCTCCCCCATGGATTTCTTATGTACAACCTTATATTAGCAACCCCAGCAGCTCTGGGCCCTGGCACTTCCCCAGGTATGCCCAATGCTAGTGCTGGCTCTGGGTGGGGGAGAATTAAAGAGAACATGTCATCAGAAATGGGCCTAATAAACCACTACTAGAATGTAGTCAAGCAGCTTAAAACCTTTTAGATCATGTTTCTTTCATGGCTCGGTGTGGTTCCATCATGCGGAAAATCAACTTTAAAGTGAGATGTAAACTGGTATAAAGTCAAGGAGGTGGAGTGTTTAACATTGCAGTTAAGCTCTCCCCACATCCTCCCATGTTATTGACATAATGCACTAGACTTCAGGAGATCTGCCTAGATCTGGGGGCATTCTAGACAAGGAGAGCTTGACTTCAGTGCTAAATTCTCAGCCTCCTTGACTGTATACAACTAATTCACATCTCACTTCAGCTAATTTTCTGGATGAAGGTGTGATAACATAATAGTAGTAGTTTATTAGGTCAATATCTGCTGACAGGTTCTCTTTAATGGCGATTGTTAAAATGAAATACAGATACTTATATGCAGCTGAATCAGCTGATTGGATTTTCCTACACCGGAGTCTGGAACAGTCACAATCTCTATGGGAGTTGTTAGTTGTCAGCTGCATGATAGTCGTCAATTATTTTTGTTATAATGGGGAATTGATGATTTACTGTTGTATACTCAAGTTTCTTTTATGTACTCAGGATAACAAAATAACACATTTTCTAATTCACTGTTATTAAAAAAAACAGCATTTCACAGATAAAAGTCCAACCTGTCTCTATCAGTCCTGCTGTACACAATTTCAGTTGCCCCTAGACACGACCCTGTAACATCTGACTTAGGGTCGGGTGGCCATTATCTTGGATTTGTGTGTGATAGCTATGCTTGCTGAGTTTCTGTGTCTTTCTACTCTGAGCATGAAGCCCTGTCCCCTGGCAGTCCTAGAATGGAGCTCACAATGATACACAGACACTCCCTCACTTACTGCCAGCAAACACATTGTTAGGAGAGAGAAGCAACAAACTACAAGGAGATAAGTGATCTGGTTGGAAGGGGGATGCAGGTACATATGTGTGAGATGTAGCAGTGCTGGCAGTGTAAAATTCTGTCAGCCTCTGTCTATCAGCCTCTGTGTAATAGGTATCATGCATCTCATCATCTCTGATCTGTCTCAGTGTGTCATCATCTCTGATCTCTATGTGTCAGTATGTTAGTACAATGTCAGAAGCCAGATAAAAGTGTATATACACATGTTCCCTGATAATGTAACCACATTGTCACTCCACAGAAAAAAATGGATCATAGTGGGGCACATTTACTTACCAGGTCACCCGAGTTCACTAAAAGTGCATTGTCCTTCTATAATGCTGCGTTAATTTGAAATTTATATACAGCGCTTGGTCTGAATCAGTCAGCCTGTCCGATGACACGCCCCCTAATTTCTGTTGTATTGGAAGCCAGTGCGGCTGGGCCACAAAAGGGTCGTATGCAACTAGGGGCATCGCTAGGAACAAAAGATCCAGGGCTGTGCCCTGCTGCCTGGGAATTCCTCCCCTCTTTCATCACAATCTGTATCCTCAGGATAACAAGTGCATTACTTTTCCCTTGAGCATACCTCCCAACCATCCTGATTTTGCCAGGACTGTCCCGTTTTTCTTACCTCTGCCCAGTGTCACAGGCAGCTTTCAGGTTGTCACGGATTTTCCCTCCAGGTCCCGCATAGTAAATACTTTCAAAGCCAGAACTCATAGTACAGAATGGCTTCTACAGACATCAGGCAGGGAATCCTTTTGAGAGAAGTGTCAGGTTAGCAGAGAGCAGAGACCACATCATCAGGTTCAGATCTCTATCCATATATGGTCACATCTCCTAGGGTTCCCCCATAGCAGACATCAGGCAGGGAATCCATTTCAGAGATTTGTCGGGTTAGCAGTGAGCAGGAACCATGTCATCAGGTTCAGATCAGCATCTGTCCATATATGGTCTCCTAGGGCTTCCCCAGACACAATCTCTGCATTAGAGACCGGAGCCTCTACCAACTCAGCTATGAGCCCAGTGATTACCTAGCTGAGGATTTTTGGTAAATAAGAACTGTAATCTGCTACTGTTACACTGTGACACAGACTTAATGCACTGATATTTAGAGAGGGATCTTCTCAGAGATTATTATTGTAATTATTGAGACAATTATTATTATAAATGTTATTATTTTTATTATTATGGAGATGATTAATGATAATAGGAAAAATAATAATCATCTCCATTATAATAATAATAATAATAATAATAATAATAATAATAATAATAATTGTCTTGATAATTACAATAATAATCTCTGAGAAGATCCCTCTCTATATACCAAGGCATTAAATCTGTGTCACAGTGTAACAGTAGCAGTAACAGCTCTTAGTTACCAAAAATCCTCAGCTAGACAATCACTTGGCTCATAGCTCAGCAGATTGAGGCGCTGTGTCATTCTGTAGGTTCTAGGTTCAAGTCCCAATCAGGTTAAAAAAAATGTTATAATTGAGAAGATGATTTTTATTATTATAATATGGTTAAAATATGGGACGTGGCCAGGGAATCATTGGGGGTGTGGCTCAGGGGGATCGGCACTGCACCCTACGCGTGCCGCCATTTTGTCCCTCTTTCCCTTTCACAAATGGTGGGAGGTATGCTTGAGGTCCTAGCCTCTGGGAGGCTGAAGGAACTGTGATGATGTCATGATCATATGAACGGCATGGAAAGTAATGCACAGAGCTGCATCTGTGAGGTGAGGAGGAAACATAGTAGCAGCTAAGGGAAGGGGGAAAATATGGTAACTGTGTAGGCACATTACTTACTGGGAGCAGCTGTGTGGGCACATTACTTTCTGGGGGCTGTGTCGGCACATTAATTACTGGAGGGCTAAGTGAGTAAATTGCTTACTGGGGGGCTGTAAGGGCAAATTACTTACTGGGGGGGGGCTGTGGGGGCACATTACTTACTGGGGGGGCTGTGTGGGCACATTACTTTTTGGGGGTCTGTGTGGGGGACATTACTTTTTGGGGGTCTGTTTGGGGACATTACTTACTGGGGGGCTATGTGGGCACATTATTTATCGGGGGACTCTGGGGGCACATTACTTACTGGGGGTCTGTGTGGGCACATTACTTTCTGGGGGTCTGTGTGGGGGAGATTACTGTGGGGCTGTGTGGGCATATTACTGGGGGGCTTCCTGGGCACATTTCTTACTAGGGGACGGTGTGGGAGCATTATTTAATCGGGGGCTGTGTGGGTACATTACTTTTTGGGGTTCTGTCTAGGGGACATTACTGGTTGTGTGGGCACGTTAATTACTTTTTGGGGTTCTGTCTAGGGGACATTACTGGTTGTGTGGGCACGTTAATTACTGTGGGGCTGTGTGGGCACATTAATTTCTGTGGGGCTGTGTGGGAAAAATTACTGGGGGGCTGTGGGGGCACATTACTTTCTTGGGGTCTGTGTGGGGGACATTACTGGGGTTCTGTGTGGGCACATTACTTACTGGGGGCTGTGTGGGCACATTGCCTACTGGGGGTTGTGTGGGCACATTACTTTCTTGGGGTCTGTGTGGGGGACATTACTGGCGGGCGGTGTTGGCACATTACTTACTGGGGGGGCTGTGTGGCACATTACTTATTTGCGGGCTGTGTAGAGGACATTTCCTGGGGCACATTGACACGTGACACTAGGACAGGCCTCATTTTGATCGCATATGTTTTCCAGTGAAACACATGTGATCGGTAACACAAATGTGTGAACGCAGCTTTGCAGTATTTGGGGGAGATTGTTAGGGACAGCAGCAGGATAACACTGTCAGGGAACCAAGATGTAGGGACAATGAGGAACATAAGATGTGGTGATGCAGGGTCTAATGGAGTATGCGTCACCTGCAGTCTCTGGATGTAACAAGTAGGGATTTCTCCTGTGTTTTTTGTAGTTGTATATACCCTCACTAAAGTTGTTATTGGCACAACCAAATGTGTGCGGTTATGTACAGGAGTGGGTATAACTGTGCGATACACATGTGTTGGCCTGTGCCCCGGATCTTTTACCGCCCTAGCAATGCCCCTGGGTGCGACACAATCGCAGCCCAGACACTTCTTCAAAACCTGTGAAAGCCGTTTTAGCCATGAAGAATGTGCACGGTCTGACAAAAGTGCACTCTGTGACCCAGTGGGGAAGATTTACTTACCCGGTCTATTCGCGATCCAGTGGCGCGTTCTCTGCGGTGGATTCAGGTCTTCCAGCGATTCACTAAGGCAGTTCCTCCTACGTCCACAGATGTCGCTGCTGCGCTGAAGTTCCCCGAGGTCCGCTGGAATGCACCATCCTATACCTGGTGAAGGTAACTGTGTGTCCCGCAACCCTTTTTTTTTTAAATGCAGTGTTTTTTTCGAATCCGTCGGGTTATCGTTCGCCCACGCCCCCCAATTTCCGTCGCGTGCATGCCGGCGCCGATGCGCCACAATCCAATCGTGTGCGGCAAAAACCCGGGAAAATACAGGGAAAATTGCCGTTAATCGGTAATATTCGGGTAACACGTCGGGAAAACACGAACCGGGCCCGTAGTAAATGACCCCCAGTGTGTCTGCTTAGAGAGGCCCCGCTCACGTCCTAGGATTTTGCACTTAGCATCTAGGGAGTGATAGGAGCTAAAACAGCATTATTCTGAGTAACATTATAAAGTAAGGGATTAACCCCTTAAGGACGCAGGGTTTTTTCACTCATTTTTCGCTCTCCACCTTCAAGTATCCATAACTTTTTCATTTTTACGTATACAGAGCTGTGTGAGGGCTTATTTTGTGCGTGACAAATTTTACTTTCCTGTAAATGTGGAAAAATTGAAAAAAAGCAGCACGTGCGTCACGTACTTGTGGGCTCAAAGTCTTATGACTTTGACTGTGCGCTCCAAATAACACCTCAAAATTTTCATACTTTTATGCACGGAGCTGTGTGAGGTGTCAATTTTTTGCGAAATGAGCCGACATTTTCATTGCTACAATTTTGAGGTCTGTGCGACATTTTGATAATTTTTTATTCCATTGTTTATGTGATGTAAAAAAGTGTACAAGTCGCATTTCGGACATTTTGCGGCATTTCCCGTCTCGGAGGTCACCGCTGGCCATAACCGTTTTTATATTTTGATACATCGGGCGTTTTTGGATGCGGCGTTACCTAATGTGTCTGTGATTTTTACTGTTTATTATGTTTTATATCAGTTCTAAGGAAAGGGGGGGTGATTTGAATTTTTTATATATTTTTTTTTTTTTTAACTTTTTTTTTATTTTTTTTTTCACTATTTCTTAGAACATCTAGGGTACATTAACCCTAGATGGTCAGATCGTTCCTACCATATACTGCAATACTTCTGTATTGCAATGTATGGCATTTTTGCAGCTCATACATTACAAGGCTCATTGTAACGAATCTGCAGAAGCCAGGTAGCCTTCGGTCAAACGAAGACCCGAGGCTACCATGGCAACCGATCGCCTCCCCCGATAACGTTCGGGAGAGCGACGATCGCAATAAAGATGGTGGCGCCCACGTGCAGCCGTCTTTTAAATGCTGCCGGCGACTTTGCCGGCGGCAAGCACCGACCGCGGTTATTAGCGGTGGGGGTTTACTGCAATATGCAACAACCCCCTTCCTTATATGAAGAGGACTCAGCCCGTGAGCCCTCTTCATACATTCCCTGTACCTCTGCGCCGTAGAGCGGGGTTAAGGGGTTAAATTGATCTTTATTGTGTTAACATCACTAGCGGATTGAAATGTGAGAATTTTCTTTCGTGAAAAAACCCTTTAAAGAGCAAATTTTATTCTGTGGACATGTCCTGTCTACTGATATATGGATTGCAAAATCGCCCTCTCCCGACCAAGTCTCAAAACATATCTATGTGCACTGAGAAACAATGAGAAATCGATGTCTGGTTGGAGACAAGGAATCAGCTACTGGTCTGTCTACTACATTTATTTTAAGGTCTGATTTTAAATCTGTGTCATAATAAAGGGATTTATAAGATAGGTCATCAATATCAGATCTGTGAATGGCTCACATTTGAGATCTCAACCAATATCCTCCATCAGCTGATTGTAGCTGCCCTTAGCACCCGAAGAAACATAAATACAAGTATTAGCCACTTTGACCTCTGGCAACATTTGCGACAAATAACCTAAGATAACTTGCACAACATGTATTAATGCTTATAAACCTTTTTTGACACTTTTCTAACTAGTCTGATTAAGGGAGTATGTCGCATTGTCTTAATTTTTGGGGGCACACGAAAAATTTAAAATGCACCACATCTACACCATCTAAAACAGGTCTAAAGTAGTACCTGAACGTTTTACACTGCCCCAAAATTATCATCACAGTCATAACTGGTAACGCAATAAACTAGCGTGAGCTAACTGACATCTGGTGTACACTGTGACACATGGATAAAATTAGGCCTCAAGCGCTGCTACATTTTTAGTTTAATGGTTAAACTTTGTTACCACAGGTCCTCTACCAGTTTACTTGACTCTATACAGAGAACAGAGCAGGTCTTCCTTTCTCTGAGCTTCTTTTGGCACCAGAGGCACCCAGAATCGACAGAAAGGTGCATTATATGCCCTTCAATCTGAGGGATGGGTAATCAATGTATGCCCTAATACATGGAACCCCCTTTTCATCTGGATGCACCTACTGTATACATACCCTATACAAATCAAGTGTGAGGATGTTACTACTCTTGTACTCTGGTGTAATCTGGTGTCATTATTTAAAACTAGCAAACATAATTTAAGTAAAAGGCTAAAATCCGCTTTCATCAACTTTAGGTATGAGAACAACATAAAAATTTATGTTTCTGGATATTTTCTTAAGGAGGGATGTTCATAAAAACAAAGTTGTAAATTAAACAACATAGTAAATTATCAGGGCTCAAAGACTTCAGCACAACTAAAAAATGAACCTCTTTCCTGTCATTTAAGGTAATGAAGTTTTTTGCTTCCAGTCTTCAACAAGCAATTTATTATTGTTGTCAATAAATGTCATATTGCTCCATTTGGCAGTCTATGGAATATAAATATTAAAGAGTGTTTAAAGGGTAGATTTACATACTTCTGTAATGCTGCTAACCTTCCAAAGTGCTCTGTATGTCCTGATGCTAGAGAGACACTGAGATAATATTATCACTTGGCTATAAATATGAAGTACGATGGAATATGGACATGGTTGCAGGAAGACACTAATACAGCTCATACATTATATATTTAATGGAGGTGGTCTCATTTTTTTCTATCCAGATGGGACAAGTTAAAGGGAAAACAATAGAACACTTTATAACTTGATATATAGATCTATTATATTCCATTTGGAAATCTTGACATTTCATTTTAGAACAATAGCCACCCCCAATATGTTTTCTAATCTTTGCATTGGACAATAAATTGGGGAGTACATTTTTTTTAATGCATTAAAAGACATCTACCCACTTAGTTTAACATATTCTACTAATAAGTTCCTCTGGATTTCTTTTATTATAACTGTTTGTGCAGCTATTGCTGCAAAATAGACTTATAAAAATTATGCTAATCAGTTTGGGTGCACTATGTGTTATAATTTATTTGTTGCCCTGTACGTGGTATTTCTTATTACACTGTGGTATTTGACATTTCTGCAGTCACCTTTGGTGCCATAATAAGGTGTATAACGATTCTGGGGGGAATATGTTTTGTAAAAATATATTATAATTAAGGAGACGTGTTTCGTACCCGTACCGAGAACGTCATCAGTCCACTCGGTATGGGTATGAAACACGTCTTCTAAATCATAATATATTTTTACTGTGATTTTATTAATAGTTTATTTTCACTTGTTTTTTTAATTATAAACAATAAAAAAGTAAAAAAATCCAGAAACTGGTGTCGAACTGAATTTTTTCAAACACGAGCTATATGCTCACAAACTTCTATCTGCAACAAACCCACTGGTCGGGAAACTGTGGGTCCACCATGGGCAGCCCTGGGGATTTAGTCTACAAAAGCACTACAAGTTGGTTGTGGCTTATGACACAACCTTTCAAGGTGAGCACTTAGTTATACCTACTGGAGATTGGTATTACTTAACCTGCTACACTATATTTGCGCTTTCCATCTTTTTTTCTATACCACAAATATTCAAAGTACAGTACTAAGGTTTTATGTACCACAATACAGCACAAAACAGTTACCCGAGTAGACAATGTATTCATAACAAGGGGCTATCTAGATTGATAAGAAAATGTTTTTTTTTTTAAATGGTCTGTAGAGTAAACAAATATTTACTGTCAAAGTCAATTGAAGATGGTCAGGAGAGTTTTTAAACATGCATTTGTTGGGGGAGATTTAATAATTGTGTCTCAGGTTCTGCCAGTCTGTAGCTGAAAAACACCAGCCTTTTGCTGCACCAGATTTATCACTGTGATGATGAATTCTGGTGCAACAGAAGCCTGTCGGTTTCTACTTTAAACCTACTTTTAGTTGGTCTAAACTGTGCACCAGAATTTTGGGTGCAGGGACTATTTCCCGCAATCCATGCCCCTTTCCCATGAGGCTATACACATTTCCCCAAAAGGCAGCATGCCCATAGCCAGACAAGTTAAAAAGTGCTAAAAAAGGTCTAAAAGCTGTAATACATGTGGTGCAACGCATTTCAGACAGAATTGTGGCACAAATGTGTTAATAAATTCCCCCATTGTGTTGGTTGGTGATTCTGCAAAATATGCAAATATATTTTCCAGTATGAAATAAGTAAAACATTGCCTCTTATCGACCTTAAAATCAGGAATGACTTTTTCAGAAAGTCTAATGACATTATGTGGGATAAAAGCCCAAACAGTATATCTATTATAGAAGGAAAAGTTCCCAAGTGTTTGCATCTCATCAGTACAGTGTAGGTATATGCATACCTCCTGTTTTCTCTAACAGAGCTCTCAACTGACTGGTGGATTTGTGGCCTATGTTGATCAACAACCTTGTACACCATGTTGAAGATCATCTTATGTAGAGATGAGCGAACATGCTCGTCCGAGCTTGATGCTCGGTCGAGCATTAGCGTACTCGAAACTGCTCGTTGCTCGGACGAATACTTCGCCCGCTCGAGAAAATGGCAGCTCCCGCCGTTTTGCTTTTTGGCGGCCAGAAACAGAGCCAATCA
Source organism: Engystomops pustulosus (assembly GCF_040894005.1). Lineage (NCBI taxonomy): Eukaryota > Metazoa > Chordata > Amphibia > Anura > Leptodactylidae > Engystomops > Engystomops pustulosus. The sequence goes on along the minus strand of NC_092417.1, from coordinate 106,755,747 downwards.
CAAGCCAGGAGACTCTGCACTCCACCCAGCATGACGTGGTACCCTTACACGTCGATAGCAGTGGTTGGCTGGCCAGATCAGGTGACCCTGGGATAGACTAGCCGCTGCCCGCGCTGCTCGGATCATTCTGTGTCTGGATGCCGCTAGGGAGAGAGCTGCTGCTGGTCAGGGAAAGCGTTAGGGTGTTCTATTAGCTTACTGTTAGGCAGGAGTGATTCTCCAAGAACCCAACAGCCCTTCTTAGGGCTACAATAACGTTCTACTTTTTTTTTTTTTATTTGCATCTAGTACCATTTTGTGAGGAATTAGCAGGGGGACTTGCTACCGTTGTGTTTAGCTCTTAGTGGCACACATATCCACCTCAAACACCAAAGTGGGAAAATTTATTAGGGGTTTGATTTCAATTAGGCACAGTCTGCCATTTACTTTTTATTTTACGTTTATTTTGTTTAATAACTCAGTGTCATCTCATCTGGCATAGTAGTGTGCTTTGATACTTGGCTAGAAAATAGCCATAGGAGAATCCAAACAGCTTACTTACACCTACAGTAGCGTTCTATACATTTGATTTCTGGTTGATCTGCTGGTGGCTGTACTTGCTGCAGTGCATGTACTTGCCAATTCTGAGCAATTTGTAGTGAGACTTGCGACCGCTGTGTTTTGCGCTTAGTGACGCACATATCCATAGCAAAGACCGAAGTGGGAAAATTTAGTAGGGGTTGGATTTCAATTAGGCACTAACTCAGTGTCATCTCATCTGGCATAGTAGTGTGCTTTGATACTTGGCTAGAAAATAGCCATAGGAGAATCCAAACAGCTTACTTACGCCTACAGTAGCGTTCTATATATTTGATTTCTGGTTGATCTGCTGGTGGCTGTACTTGCTGCAGTGCATGTACTAGCCAATTCTGAGCAATTTGTAGTGAGACTTGCGACCGCTGTGTTTTGCGCTTAGTGACGCACATATCCATAGCAAAGACCGAAGTGGGAAAATTTAGTAGGGGTTGGATTTCAATTAGGCACTAACTCAGTGTCATCTCATCTGGCATAGTAGTGTGCTTTGATACTTGGCTAGAAAATAGCCATAGGAGAATCCAAACAGCTTACTTACGCCTACAGTAGCGTTCTATATATTTGATTTCTGGTTGATCTGCTGGTGGCTGTACTTGCTGCAGTGCATGTACTAGCCAATTCTGAGCAATTTGTAGTGAGACTTGCGACCGCTGTGTTTTGCGCTTAGTGACGCACATATCCATAGCAAAGACCGAAGTGGGAAAATTTAGTAGGGGTTGGATTTCAATTAGGCACAGTCTGCCATTTGTCCTTTTTTATTTTACGTTTATTTTGTTTAATAACTCAGTGTCATCTCATCTGGCATAGTAGTGTGCTTTGATACTTGGCTAGAAAATAGCCATAGCAATAGGATAGCATTGTTTGGTTTTAAAAACTCAAAAACACAAAAAAAAAAAAAAAAAGCACAAAAAAAAGTTAAAAAAAAAATTAAAGTTATAACTCTCATTTTAAAAATGTTTAACCCGAGGGCTAGGGGTAGAGGACGAGGGCGAGGACGTGGGCGTCCAACTACTGCAGGGGTCAGAGGCCGTGGTCCTGGCCGGGGTGAGACAAAACCTGCTTATGAGGGAGCAGGGCAACGCCGCAGAGTTACACTCCCTAGGTTCATGTCTGAAGTTACTGGGACTCGTGGTAGAGCACTGTTGAGGCCAGAACAGTGCGAACAGGTGATGTCGTGGATTGCTGACAATGCTTCGAGCAATTTGTCCACCAGTCAGTCTTCCACGCAGTCCACCCATGTCACCGAAATCGGCACTCCTCCAGCTCCTGCACCTCAGCCTCCTCCCCCCCAGTCTGCCCCCTCCCAGGAAAATTTGGCATTTGAACCGGCATACTCTGAGGAACTGTTTTCTGGACCATTCCCACAGTCACAAACCACTTGTTCGGTTGCTGCTGAGCAATTTTCCGATGCCCAGGTTTTCCACCAGTCACAGTCTGTGGGTGATGATGATGACCTTCTTGACGTAGTGGAAGTGTGTAAAGAGGTGTCCGACGATGAGGAGACACGGTTGTCAGACAGTGGGGAAGTTGTTGTCAGGGCAGGAAGTCCGAGGGGGGAGCAGACTGAGGGATCGGAGGATGATGAGGTGACAGACCCAAGCTGGGTTGAGAGGCCGGGTGAACACAGTGCTTCTGAGACGGAGGAGAGTCCTCGACCAGAACAGGTTGGAAGAGGCAGTGGTGGGGCCAGACGGAGAGGCAGGGCCAGAGCTGGTGCATCAGCGCCAAATGTGTCAACTAGTGAAGCTCCCGTGGTGAGGGCTCTTGCGGCGAGGGCTAGATCTTCAGAAGTCTGGAGGTTCTTTAAGGAAACACCGGATGACCGACGGACTGTGGTGTGCAACATTTGCCAAACCAGGCTCAGCAGGGGTTCCACCACTACTAGCTTAACTACCACCAGTATGCGCAGGCATATGAATGCTAAACACCCCACTCAGTGGCAACAAGCCCGTTCACCTCCGGCCGTGCACACCACTGCTCCTTCCCCTGTGCCAGCTGATAGTCAGCCCCCTGCACAGGACCCTGCCACAAAAACCCCATCGTCGCCTCCACGATCCTTCACAGCATCCACCAGCGTTCAGCTCTCCATACCCCAGACGCTGGAGCGGAAACGCAAATACAGTGCAACCCACCCGCACGCCCAAGCCCTTAATGTGCACATCTCCAGATTGCTTAGCCTGGAGATGCTGCCCTATAGGCTAGTAGAGACCGAGGCCTTTCGCAACCTCATGGCGGCGGCCGCCCCTCGGTATTCGGTCCCCAGCCGCCACTACTTTTCCCGATGTGCCGTCCCAGCCCTGCACCAGCACGTGTCAGACAACATCACCCGTGCCCTGACCAACGCCGTTTCTGACAAGGTCCACCTGACCACGGACACGTGGACGAGTGCTGCCGGGCAGGGCCACTATATATCGCTGACGGCACATTGGGTTAACTTGGTGGAGGCTGGGACCGAGTCTGACCCTGGGGCTGGTCATATACTGCCGACGCCGAGGATTGCGGGGCCTACCTCGGTCCAGGTGTTTCAGGCCTACTATGCCTCCTCCTCCTCCCACCCCTCCTCCACCTCCTCCTCCGAACTACCATCCGTGGGCACGGCGCCATCAGTCGGTAGCTCTAGGCACAGCAGCAGTGCCGTCGCTAAGCGACAGCAGGCGGTGCTCAAACTGCTGAGCCTAGGCGATAAAAGGCACACCGCCCAAGAGCTATTACAGGGCATTCCACATCAAAGTTGTTAACTTTGTCGCCACCCTGCTGTGTTATCCACAAAATATACTGGCAAACTTTTATCATTTACCAATATTATTTCAGCGCTTCTTGCGCATCTGTTTACATTCCCCTCACCCGGCATATCCTAAACTTATAAGAACGCTACTACACTTGATCTTATACAAAAGGTTCTTAGAAGTGGTGTTTGGGGAGTAGCCTAGAGACAGGGGCTTGGATTGGCGAAAGCTCGCCTGGCAGCGGAGCGCCAGCTCCATACCAAGATCCAACTAACATAGTTTTAACTGCAGCACCTTTAATCTACTACTAGTTCACTGCCTCCAAACATGGTCCCCTTATCAAACGAGCTGTGTCAGGCAGAATTTTGGGTTGTTTTCATGGCTTCCATGTTAACTTTGTCGCCACCCTGCTGTGTAATCCACAAAATATACTGGCAAACTTTTATCATGTACCGATATTATTTGAGCGCTTCTTGCTCACCTCCTTTGGTTCCTCTCTGCCACCCATTGGTTTGAAGCCTGAGTCCATTTAGGGTATGTCGCCATGCCACTCTCTAGCATGCTGCCGCTGCCTCTGCATGCCGTCCCCTATAGTGTCAGGGTCAATTATTGGATGTTTTAGATGCTATCTAGCTTCATTCTGTCACTCTGTCATGGCCATGCTGTTACCCATAATTTTGGCATAATGGTGCGATTAAGCAGCCTCAGAGGCATCCATGCATGCTGCCCCTGCTGTTTCCTGTCCATTTCCGTGGTGTTTCCATCCTTTTCTGAGGTTCCCAGGTGTTTGGCCAAGCTTCCCTGTGCAGAGCCTTGGTCCCCTTGAAAAATGCTCGAGTCTCCCATTGACTTCAATGGGGTTCGTTATTCGAGACGAGCACTCGAGCATCGGGAAAAGTTCGTCTCGAATAACGAGTACCCGAGCATTTTAGTGCTCGCTCATCTCTAATCTTATGCCTACATGAAAAAGACTACCTTTAAAAAGTAACCCTAAAATAAGGATGAGATGTCAAAAACCTACAATATAAGCTGTGACCAGAAATGAACAGGTTAAACTTTACATTCTTCATTACAGCCTCTTTCTGCAATCACTGTTCTGTCATTGTAGAGTCACCGTCATTGCCAATTAGCATCTCTTAATGACCTTTCATATAATGGTAGCTGTTAATGTCACTTACACAATTATGTTCATAATATGACTGTCAAAGCCGTCACATCCTACGTCCAAAAATGTAATCAAGATAGATGGAAATTTTCAATATTAGCGTTATTTCTAATCAAGCTTAGTATTAATTTTAGTGCTTACAAGATATGAAGAATTTTGCAGTCATTTGTTGTTGTTTCATTGCATTTAATGGGAAGCTGTCAGCATCTACCTTGTGCATGTAAAGGCACCTTACTGCACATCACAAAACACTACATCCATGTAACGTGTATTACTAATAACCATCTTATTGTCACTGAGTGTTTTAGCTATCCATGCACTTTTTTTACTGGCTAACCCAGCACCCGGAATAGAAAGGCAACAGAGTTATCCTTGTAAGGATACCACTCTCATTGGGGCACATTTACTTACCCATCCATGTCCCGATCCTTGATCTGGAATGTCCAACGATCATGCATTGTGCCGCAATTCACTTAGATCGTGTGCCCAATATCCTGCATGTCTCACTTCCCCGCACAGGATCGATAGAGTTTACCTTCTTCTTCCTGGTGCATGTAAGTGTATTGTCTTGCAACACAATTTAAAAGTTAAATGCCGCCCTTAGTCCAAATCTGTCGGAATCTGCCCGCCCCACGATTTGTGCCACATGAAAGCGGTGCCGATGTGCCACAATCCCCTTCTATATCCCTGTCCCAGCGGCGCAATACCCAAAAACGTTGGAAAACCCGACGGAAATGAGGCCGTGGGACCCTTAGTAAATAAGCCCTATTGTCTGTACTGTGAAGTAACACTGTTGCTTTACAACGGGTTAGTCCCACAACAATGACTTTGTTACTCCCCCAAAGCCCTGTGACTTCAGGTACAGAATTACAGAAACATGCATACGTGGGGTTCAAACTAGTTACAGACAAGGATTTAGTGTATCCAACTAATACTGAAAAAAACGAAGTAACTTTTCCGCTGCTAATTTACTTTAAAATCTCCAACTATTTTGTGTATCCACCTTCAATACATTAAATGTAAGAACTGCAGGTAGCAATTGTTAAATGTACAGCCAGCATCCTAATCTATTATCACAGTGCTCTATTCTAAGAGTGGAGAAAGCCACAGCACTCAGTACGATTCAATTCCAAGTCGTCTTTATTATTGCATCATCAGGCATAAAATAGCAACGTTTCGATTCCAAATGAATCTTTCTCAAGCTGGAATCGAAACGTTGCTATTTTATGCCTGAGGATGCAATAATAAAGACGACTTGGAATTGAATCGTACTGAGTGCTGTGGCTTTCTCCACTCTTATGCTGTTAATGGGACTCTGAGCACCGGATCCTCAGCTGCGAGCACCACCTTAATCTTCTAGGAATATCCAGGATTGCTGTCCTCTCTTCTTTTTTCCAGTGCTCTATTCTATTAACCCTTCCCAATATGTGACACTCTACGTTACATTGTCACTAAGGAGCTGTGCACTTCCAATACAAACCGGTATCTGCTGTGATATACATGGAAAATAGTACAGTAAATGTTAAAGGGGTTGTACGCTGACAAACATTGCCCTTAATATGCTTTATCATCACGTATGCTATCACCACCTAATGTAATGTAATTGTAAATTTCTGCCCGTTTCAAAGGCTTTAGAAATCATTTACTAGTCCTGGCCAAAGAATGTTTACCCATCAATCCCCTTAGTAAAAACAAGGAGTCTTACTGCTTATTCCTTTCGCGCATGCGTGTAGTGCCTCCTCTTCTGGGCTGCCGCTCGTTCATAGCCGACTGCTGTGAGCACGCACACAGCATTGAAATCATGCCTGGTATAAGTGCCGAGATTCTTTCACGTGACCGTCCTCACCATGCTCTCTCAGCACGTGGCTGCTCCCAACACAAGCTTTTGGTTTGGTGACCAGCCGTCTCCTGGTCAGATTCAGCTGGAGAAAGGCATAGATGTGCATGATGCCCTGCTGTGCACATTCTGGTTTCTGCATGCAGCTAATTGCTGCGTTGTGCATAAAGTGCACCTGTATAGACAGCTCCGTGGGAGAGGGGAATGATGGGACTAGAAGTCCCTTTGCAGCGCGGGGAGCCATATTTATGCAGCCTTCCAGCACTTGTGGATTAAAAGGTAAAACCTGACGGGAATGTCTCTTCCAAACTATAGTGGCTGCAAAACCCCTTTAACTATACGACTGCTATACATATATATGTACTGTAGTTCTCATAATTTGTCACAGGTATAAAATTAGAGTTTAACAAATTGTTAATATTGGTTTGCCCATATAATGGACACATGCTACTGAGTTTTTTAAAGAAATTGTGAGAAAAATATGTGCAAATGGACTTGATGGTTTTTCAAAGAAGGGGTTAGGGAAGTTCAGAGAAGAGATTATCGATGATTCTACAGATTCCTGCTGGATTCATCGGTATTCTTGCATGGATACAAACAGGTTGCAACTAGTTAACCTTTCAAAGGGACGCAGAAGAATAACCAGCTCACCTCCCAACATAAATGCGGATTCTCTCCCTGCAAAGGTGGTAGTTCATTAAACACAAGAAAGTTCATGATCCAGATCCATGTAAAAGTAATTATCCTTCATTTAAGTCATATGTTCCGCTTTGGCAATACAGCAGATATGACACGTTTCCAACACACTTAGGCATCCTTAGCCATGTATCAAATTAAAATAAGGATAATTGCTTTTACATGGGGTTAGAATATAAACATTTCAAAGGGACTCCATCACACCATTTAACTACTAGCACCCTCATGTAAAATATGAAACACCCTTCAAAGTCATGTGAAAATGAGCAGAGAAAAGTCATACTTTGCTTGAGATAACTCAAGTTTAGAGGCTGCAGGGGGAGTGTTACTTCAGATGCTTCTTTGTGCCTAGGAACATGTTTTAAGTGTTTTAGAAAATATCTTTTAGATGGCATCAGGCTTGTGGTTCTATGAGCTATAGAACTGTACATACAGGCAATTAAAGAAATAAGTGGGATCTGTCTGACAATACACTAAAATCATACGTCCGAGTTCCTGCATGTGTCGCTGTTGCGCCGAGGTCTGCCGGAGTTCACCAGCTTCTTCCTGGTGCATGTAATTGCTAATCTAACCTAACCTAAGAGTGCGAGGTTACCCTCAACATGTCTTGAAAAAAGCTCGCTCTGAGGTGATAATGGTAAAGAGATCCGATTTGCTACATAGGCAAAAAACTAAAGTTCTGAGAGGAAATAGAAATATGCAAGATAGGAGATTTACATTTACCATTACATACAATTCGCAGGAAAACGTTGCTAGATCTGCAATTCTAAAAAAATTGGCACCTATTGGCTACAGACCCACAACTACAGACCACAATAGAAACGAGACCATTAATTTCTTTATGACGAAGTAAAACATTGAGAAGTGAATTGGTACACAGTAGGTTCTCTGAAAGGGAGAATACATGGCTTGATCGCCATATTCCACACGGAAATTTCAATGGATGTTTAAATGGGAGGTATATCACCTCACCAATGCAGTGATTTCCATAAGAGGAATGCCCTTTGCTTCTACTTCTTCTCATTTCATCCTGTCCTGTATTACCAGACCTCCAGTGAAGATGTATCAGCACCTAAGTGATAATTGACGTGGGTCACTTTGGTGCCCATATATTTCTGGAACCTCAGAACCATCACCTATTGTTTGTTCCTTGGCTGATAAGGTGTCTGACAAGGCCACTGGTGGCTCAGGGGCCAAAAGAAATCAAATCCCTCAATTTTGGGTTCTGTGCTTTGCAATATCCTGAGCATGTGACTAGTTTGTCTTCTAAAGTTGATGTGTATGCTAGTGGGCCAGATATGTTTAGTGTCATCTGTAACTATCAACATCTGGCTCCTGAAAATACTCCTACAGATAAATTGTTTGTACCTCCTAAAAACTGGGTTAAGGTCATGGAGGATTGTCATGGTACTGTACTTGCTGAACATTCCGGAGTCACTGCTACTAGAAAGTTGATTTCTGAATCTTATTGGTGGTCAAAGTGGTCACATGATATGGAGAAATATGTTGCAGCAAGGGATGTCTGTGCTAAGACAAAGGTTCCCAGGGATTGTCCTGTAAAATCATCTGATCCCTTACCTGTCCCGCGATGGATGCATGTATCTTTGAATTTTATTAGAAATCTATCTCTTAGGTATGACTGTAATTTGGGTAGTTTTAGATCCTTAGATCTTCGCACTTGAAAAGCTGCCTGTGATTAATTATGGATTAAAATGCACCCTCTTTTCAAGTTATGTCTGGAGGGGATATCAATTTGCCCATATGAGATCATTTAATTTGCACCTTGTCAGTAGACCAACTGCCCCCACCCCTCCCTCGGATTCCCTTTATTACCTTATTCCCCCTTATGAAAAGAAATATTAATTGGTTTCCTGTGTCCTTTGAATGGAATTTTTACTTGATGCAGACTTGGTTTCTCAAAGACCCTCATGGTTGGTCATCTGTCTTAAAATGGCTACTTAAGAACATAACAAAATTATACTTCAAGGAAAACATGGTCATAAATCCAATATTTCAATTTGTAGTCAACAAATCTGCATCAGCATCCTCTAAAAATCCTGGGATGTCAAGCACCTAGGATTTCGGGTTTGAGGAGCCAAGAAAATAGCTATTACACCATTGGGACAACATTTCATAATGGTGCTTGATATTGTTGGATTTGTTCGTTCTGGGAAATGTGGTGGGCAGATCTTCTTCTCAGGAGACACATGAAGGAATATATGATATAATTAGAAAACATGTCCCCAACTTTCCAGGTTCATTCATGTGTAGCCACGCCCCTCTCACATGACCAAGGGGGCGGATTAAGTGGTTAGTTAAAAGTATTATACCAGCATTCAATTCTTGTCTGACCATGGAGATGCGTTGAGTTTGCATGTGGTCCAAGGTTTTTCATCGGTTTCTCCATCCCTATGGCAATCCAATTAGTAAGAGGTCTTTTTTTTATCTCTTTTTATTTTGCTGTTTGCTTTTATGTTTTGTACACTAATTCCTACTCCCCCTACATAAATGTAAGGATGCCATTTTGAGTGGGCGGTGCTTAAGAGCTAATTTATGTGGTTCCCTGGTGTAAGTGCACCGTGTTTGTACTGCGGCTTGGGGGTTTGTGACAAATTGGTTAGCAGTGGTGGGATATACACTCACCGGCCACTTTATTAGGTACACCTGTCCAACTGCTCGTTAACACTTAATTTCTAATCAGCCAATCACATGGCGGCAACTCAGTGCATTTAGGCATGTAGACATGGTCAAGACAATCTGCTGCAGTTCAAACCGAGCATCAGTATGGGGAAGATTGAACGTGGCATGGTTGTTGGTGCCAGAAGGGCTGGTCTGAGTATTTCAGAAACTGCTGATCTACTGGGATTTTCACAAACAACCATCTCTAGGGTTTACCGAGAATGGTCCCGAAAAAGAAAAAAACATCCAGTGAGTGACAGTTCTGTGGGCGGAAATGCCTTATTGATGCCAGAGGTCAGAGGAGAATGGGCAGACTGGTTCGAGCTGATAGAAAGGCAACAGTGACTCAAATCGCTACCCATTACAACCAAGGTAGGCAGAAGAGCATCTCTGAACGCACAGTACGTCGAACTTTGAGGCAGATGGGCTACAGCAGCAGAAGACCACACCAGGTGACACTCCTTTCAGCTAAGAACAGGAAACTGAGGCTACAATTTGCACAAGCTCATCGAAATTGGACAGTAGAAGATTGGAAAAACGTTGCCTGGTCTGATGGGTTTCGATTTCTGCTGCGACATTCGGATGGTAGGGTCAGAATTTGGCGTCAACAACATGAAAGCATGGATCCATCCTGCCTTGTATCAACGGTTCAGGCTAGTGGTGGTGGTGTCATGGTATGGGGAATATTTTCTTGGTACTCTTTGCAACGCCACAGCCTACCTGAGTATTGTTGCTGTCCATCCCTTTATGACCACAATGTACCCAACATCTGATGGCTACTTTCAGCAGGATAATGCGCCATGTCATAAAGCTGGAATCATCTCAGACTGGTTTCTTGAACATGACAATGAGGTCACTGTACTCAAATATGCCTCCACAGTCACCAGATCTCAATCCAATAGAGCATCTTTGGGATGTGGTGGAACGGGAGATTCGAATCATGGATGTGGTGGAACGGGAGATTCGAATCATGGATGTGCAGCCGACAAATATGCGGCAACTGTGTGATGCCATCATGTCAATATGGACCAAAATCTCTGAGGAATGCTTCCAGCACCTTGTTGAATCTATGCCACGAAGAATTGAGGCAGTTCTGAAGGCAAAAGGGGGTCCAACCCGTTACTAGCATGGTGTACCTAATAAAAAGGCCGGTGAGTGTATATATTGTTGAGGGGTGAATGGTGAACTGTTTGTCTTCTCTGTGTGTTTGTACCTTTTCTCCTCCTGCTGGCCAATAAACCTTTGTCTCTGTCCACTATTGTTTCACCAGACAATATATATATTTTTTTTGTAATAGAGCTTTACATGCTTGGTTTAGGTAATTAACCCTATAGGACCGGTGGAATCCTTGCAAGGAGCACCCCAGTCTACAAGGAAAAACTCTTATTGCTTATTGTAGTAAGACATTTTTCAAAACAGTCTTCTCCCCTCTTGTTTTCTTTTTCTATCTTTTATTTGGCAAATAACTGCTGAAATGGTTGCTTCTCATAAGAAGGCAAATAAAAGAGACGCTAGTTGGGCACTGCTTCTCCAAGTGCTGGGAGAGTGTGACCCACAAACGCATTTACAAAGTATTTTACAAGCATGCCAAGCTGAGCAAGAGTTCAAAGAGTGGGAAAGCTTATATGGATCAAAAGTCGTCTGAGCTTCAAATCTCAAGGGAGCGAGAGCAAGCAAAGCATCAAGGCCAGTGTGAGCAAGTGATTTCACAGTGTCAAAACCAGATGGATTGAGAGTTTACAGAGCATCGAACCCAGTGGGAGAAAGAGTTTGCAGAGCACCAAGCAGTGAGGGAGATCTAAGGGGAGCTAGCCCGTCTCTGGTTGCACAATTCTTAAACTCAGAGCAAAGGCCAGCAAGTTGTAATGGCTCAAGAGCCTATGGGTAACAACAAGGCCACATGGATAGTGCATACTTATGTTACCAAGCCAGTAGTAGCCCTGCAGAGCCCTACTAAGGATGACTGGACAGAGGGTATGCCTGCCACCTGTGCCCCCACTACTCCCACCCAGTCTGGGTTTAATATTGTTGATTGTGGTGTCTGCAACCAAATTGGACACCACAGCCCTACATGTTCTGGGGAATTGAAAGGTACCCCCACAATTGAGCCCCCTGTTTCTTTTGTGAATGGGAGAGTCAACCCTGAAGGAGATGTGGATGTCGATTAATGAAAGTCCAGTAGTCTGAGATGATTTCTACAATTTTTTTTTACTGGGGACCGCTCCAGGGCAGTTAGTCTCCCAGTCTGGGGTGGATGTTTTTCCCACCACAGTTGAAATGTCTAGCAATGTTAATGTCACATGTACTACACTGGATGGTACTGAACATAGCCTGTGTGATGATGATGATGATGACATTGTGATATGTCCAAATAGTCTTGATGTGGTACTGGATCTGGGACGATTAGTATCCAGGGATATTCAGATATTCCCCCAAGTGCAGTGGAAATGTCTTACCATGTCCAAGTCCTGTGTTCTCTGCATTATACTGTTTCTTACACCAATACAGAACTGGACAGTGATAATGTCATAATGTAATGTAATTAGCACCCAATGATCCTGCAGATATCCCCCAAAGTGCAGTGGAAATATCTAACCCATGTTCTCTGGATTATACTGTTTCCTGCACCAATACATACAGGAATGGACAGTGATAATGTGATAGGTTCAAAAGAGCTTGAGCTGATACCTGACCTGGGGCAATTACCATCCAAGAATTCTGCAGATGTTTCCCCAAGTACAGTTGAACTGTCTGATAATGCCAAAGTCGTATGTTCTCATAATGATTGTACTGTACCTTGCACTAACCAAGCAATTTGTGATCATAATCATGTGTTATGTGCAGCCCGGATGAGTCAAAACTCTTAGCTGACCTACTGACACCTTGTGTATCTGAGGTCACTAACAGTCAGAGTGTCCACGATTCAGACATCGATCTAGCTTGTGAACATTTAGTAACCCTTGCAGAGAAGGAGATAGGTCTATCTTACAGCCCAGAGAGTATTACAGGGGAGTCCCGTGAGACTGGCTCTGTAACTTGTGTACTGGCCACAAAGGACCAGTGGTATGAGGCTGCTTTACATGTGGGTGGTAGCTTGGCAGAGCCATGGAAACCATTACTGCAGGTGTCACAGGACATGCCACTAGCTGGACTTTTGGGGTTTCCTGGGACTAAAGTCCAGCTAACTCAAAACTTCTATTTATTTAAAATGGGAACTGGTGTAGTGAATATGGCCATATCTTTTTATTGTCTCACCAGAGGGGAGCCATGGAGATGGGCTTGAAGATGATCTGTGGATTGATCTCCCATGCAATCTCTAAAAAGGGGAGGTAAATTATGGACTAAATACACCCTCTTTTCAAGTTTTTGTGGTGGGGAAATTAACTTATGAGATAACATAATTAGCACCTGGTCAGTAGACCAACTGCAGCCACCCCCTCTGTGATTTTGCCTGCAAGCTCAATGCAAACTTGAATGGTAGCATGTTACTTTTAACTAACCACCTAATCAGACATCTTGGTCATGTGAGAGGGGCATAGCCCACCACTAGAGATGAGCGAGTCTCGTCCGAGCTTGATGCTCGTTCGAGTATTAAGGTACTCGAAACGGCTCGTTGCTCGAGATCGAGCATTTAATTAAAAAAACACAGTGAAGAACAATGAAGAATAGAATAAAAACAGTGAACACAGTGACCACAGGATCATTTAAGTGAAAAACACAGTGAAAAACACAGTGAAGAATAGATTACAGATGTTCGGCACATCTGCTTACTTGTCGGAAGATACGCGCGGAACGGTGCGAACAAAATAGTATGTGAAGAACAATATATATGTGTGAAGAACACATTGCAGAACACGGTGAGCAGGACAGAGACAACGAGGAGCAGCACAGAGACACCGGGGAGCAGCACAGAGACACCGGGGAGCAGCACGGAGACATGGGGCAGCGGCAGCACGAAGACATGGGGCAGCGGCAGCACGGAGACATCAGGCAGCGGCACGGAGCGGCACGGAGACATCGGGGCACGGAGACATCGGGGCACGGAGACATCGGGGAGCGGCGGGGAGCCGCACGGAGACATCGTTGCACGGAGACATCGGGGAGCGGCACGGAGCGGCACGGAGACATCGGGGCACGGAGACATCGGGGCACGGAGACATCGGGGCACGGAGACATCAGGGCACGGAGACAGCGGGGCACGGAGACAGCGGAGCACGGAGACAGCGGGGCACGGAGACAGCGTATCTCCCGACAAGTAAGCAGATGTGCCGAACATCTGCAATCTATTCTTCACTGTGTTTTTCACTTAAATGATCCTATTCTTCACTGTTCTTCACATCTGCTAACTTGTCGGGAGATAATATACGCGCGGAACAGTGAAGAATAGATTGCAGATGTTTGTATACATCTGCTAACTTATCAGAAGACATTCTTTTTCAATTAATTAACACATTTTATTCCCGAACCATGGTCCCTTTGAAAAATGCTCGAGTCTCCCATTGACTTCAATGGGGCTCGTTATTCGAGACGAGCACTCGAGCATCTGGAAAAGTTCGTCTCGAATAACGAGCACTCGAGCATTTTAGTGCTCGCTCATCTCTACCCACCACATTTCCCAGCATGAATTAACAAATCCAACAATCCAACAAACGCAATTATGAAATATTGTCCCAATGGTCTAATGGTCATTGTCTTAGCTAGGTTTTTTTTTTTTAAGTATAATTTTGTCATGTTCTTAAGTAGCCATTTTAAGACACACGGCCAACCATTTGGGGGTCAGCGCCACCACGATTGTACCAATTAAAAATTCCATTCAAAGGGCACAGGTATTATTGTCAACAGACGATGTTTCCTGTGCCCTTTGAATGGAATTTTTAATTGGTACAAACGTGGTGGCATTTAGAGCAAGTAAGCCTGTGAACCAGGGCCGCATCTGCCATGAGGCGAGATGAAAATCTCGCCTCAGGCGGCAGAATGTGGATCCCTGTAAAGGGTGGCGAAATTCGCCGCTCTAAAGTGGGCGATTCGGGCGCCGTTAACGCCCGAATCGCCCACCTGCTAAATAAATCGCGCCTGTCTCTTTAAGACACAGGCGCGATTTATATGCGGAGCGACGCAGCGCCTTTCTGGCAGCTGCGTCGCTCCGTTCCAATCAGCGACACAGGCGTCATGACGTAACGCCGCCTGTGTCGCTGTGCGGAGCCGGGGCTCACAGGAGAGCCGCGTGAAGACGGGACCCGCGCGCCGAGGGAGCAGCTGCCTGCAGGTGAGTATGATTTTATTTCTTTTCATGTATTTTCATTAATTAAATGTGGCCAATAAGGGGGAGTGGGGAGGTGTAATTATCGTGGGAGGGGGGGAGTACTGTATACATTCTATGTGGCCATATTTGTTGCATACTGTGTGTGTGTGGGGGGGGATGCTGTATACATTATATGGATATTATGGGGCCAGAATTGTGTTATACTGGGGGGGGGGGGTACTGTATATATTTTATGGGGCCAGAATTGTTTTATACTGGGGGGGGGTACTGTATATATTTTCTGGGGCCAGAATTGTTTTATACTGGGGGAGGGGGGACTGTATATATTTTCTGGGGCCAGAATTGTTTTATATTGGGGGAGGGGGGACTGTATATATTTTCTGGGGCCAGAATTGTTTTATATTGGGGGAGGGGGGACTGTATATATTTTCTGGGGCCAGAATTGTTTTATACTGGGGGAGGGGGGACTGTATATATTTTCTGGGGCCAGAATTGTTTTATACTGGGGGAGGGGGGACTGTATATATTTTATGGGGCCAGAATTGTTTTATACTGGGGGGGGGGGACTGTATATATTTTATGGGGCCAGAATTGTTTTATACTGGGGGGGGGTACTGTATATATTTTATGGGGCCAGAATTGTTTTATACTGGGGGGGGGGGGTACTGTATATATTTTATGGGGCCAGAATTGTTTTATACTGGGGGGGGGGGTGCAGTATATATTATATGGGGCCAGATTTCAGCTGGGGGGGCTGTATATGGGATACAGTATATTACTAAGCTGGGGGGGCTGTATATTAGGGGGTGCTATATATTCACATTGGTCAGGGGAGCACTGTATGTAAAATCATGTAACATAATAACAGGGTGGGATATATTAGTTATAGGATACCATAGATTACTTTGCATCATTTAAACCAAATGTTAGGGGGTCTGTATTAATAAATTGGGGGTGTTGTATATTGATTGGTGCTGTGTATGCTATAATTTCAGTAGAAATATACATGAAGGGATATTTTATATGTGGGGAGAGTGCGGTCAGTTGTGCTGTGAGGGGTATATAATATTTAGGAGCGCAGTGTTGTTATCCAGGAGACTTTATACTGTAAGTGACTGTGGTATTTTTAGGGACGCCGGGTGGAGATGCTGCACGGAGCTGAAGACATCTGCCAGTGAATTCAGCAGTGATACGTCATGGATTGAAGAAATTGAAGAACCAGGAATAAAGTCCCCCTGATGGAAGAGATTGTCATCTATAAGGTACTAGAGGACACTAATGACTCCCAAAACCTGTAGTCAGTAACACAGTGTCAGGGAGCTGCCTGTGACGATGTTAGTTGTTAGTAAAGTTTTCAACATTTACTTAACAGGGAGCGGGGGGGGGGGGGGGGGGGGCAGCATTTTAATATTCGCCTCAGGCAGCAAATATGCTAGAATCGGCCCTGCTGTGAACTGTATATGAGGAGCTTTGTATGAAGAATCGAGAGACATTTAGCTATTGCAAAGTTTGTGCATAACCACCATACTTGGCAATTTAGTGTACATCTACATTTTTATGCGGTTATAGATTTGATCCCAAATTTTCTTGTGTCTTCTGAAGTGTCTAGTAACCCACAGGCAGATGCCACCGTGTCCAACCTATGCACAGTTTGAGTACAAGGCCACTAAAACCTAAATCCTGTTGAATCTGTTGAAAACCTGACATCATTAACAATAAAGTGGATGAAACATCTTCAGTTGAGGATCCAGTGGTCCCTCCTAGAAGAGGGGGAACTTTTAGAACTTGCTTCATGCTTGCGGCAGTGTTTTAACCTGATAATTGACAGCTGTCTTGCAGCGCCTATTCCCTTAGTTCTGCTGTGTGTGTGCTCTGAAAAGCGATGTGGTGTTATTTAGAGCTCAGTTTACTTCTCAGCTGTGGATTGAGTGATAGATGGCCAAGCCAGCTTGCTGCTGGGAGCAGTGTGCAGGTACTTCTTTATATTCTTGCTTTCCCCAGTCTAAGTTGCCGGTTCTACTAGTCTTTTGATACTGGATGTCTGTTTCATGTGCTATTGCTTTTGTGACCTCTGCTACGCTGACTTAACTAATCTATAACCTCTCAATTTGGTGCCCCACCTCCATCTTGGATTTGACATGCTGCTTGAATTTGCTAGCCTGTCTTTTACCCTGTTTCCCTGAAAATAACACATCCCCAGAAAATAAGTCCTAGTGCAGTTTTGTTCAAGCTTAGAAATACAAGGCTTCCCCTGAAAATAAGTCATTGCTACAGCTCTCCCCACCCCCATACATTAGTATAAATAGCTAATTTACATACTACAAGAGGTTGTGACATGGAGGAAGTATTTATGGGATAAAATCACTTACTGTTGCATTGCAAATGCTACGAGCAGCTACAAGGACAAGAAGGGCTCATTGAAGGAAAGTGCTAAACATGAGAGATCGGAGCCAATAACTTAAATAGAAATGGAGTCACAAAAATTAAACATGAAATTCACAGTTTGGAGAGTAATAAAGATGCTAGAGAAGTTTTTGACATAATGGTCCTTAAAAAAAAAATCTTGCTTTTAGTGCACCCGATATCCTGCATGTGACACTTCCTCCACTCAGGTCCACCGGAATTCACCTTCTTCTTCCTGGTGTTTGTAAGTGACAAAATTTGAAACTTAAATCTCGAGCTCAGTCCGAATCAGTCGGATGAGTCTGTCACATGAAAGCCAGCACCAAAAACTGATGGCGTGTGACACAATCCCAGCACAAACCGCTGTTAAATACCTGTCCTAGGTGTGCAAATCCCGAAAAGAGCAAGCAAACCAACGAATGTGCTCAACCCCTAGTTAATAAGCCCCACTGTCTTATTTTGGGGGAAACAGGGTATCTGTTGTTTGTTTCTTTTGTCGTCTCATCTAAGCATTCATTCAATGTAGGGATTGTAAACCATTAGGGTTTGCAAAGTTTGTTAGGTAGGTGACAGGGGTTTTCGGTTAGTTTGGGGCCTTCTCTCTACTGTGATCCCTAACAGGATAAGTATAACATGTGTTATCATACTAGTGTTTTCTACTTGCCCTGCTAAAATCTTTTGTCCTTCTTAGCAAGCTGGGCAAAAGCAGGTGTATCAGATCTCACAGCTAGGCTGATGGTCTACCTGAGTGCTACAGGTTTTTTTCAGAAAGGGAATTCATATGAAGCAGGATATATAAACTAAAAGTCCAAACAGTTTGGTCTATATGTGACCCAGACGCTGTTAGGTTTGTTTGAAGATTTTTGGGGCAGGGATTAGACTTTGTTGAGGAAAAAGAAGTCAGTTTTGTTTTAATTTAACCCCTTAATGACATAATGTAGTAATACGTCATGCATCATCATAGGTGTTTAGAGATGGAAAGGTCGTCACCGCGGGAAATAATTGTTTTTATATTTCAATAGATCGGACATTTTGGGATGCAATGATACCTAACATGTGTATGATTTTACTTATTTATTTTTATACAGTATGTGTTCTAGGGAAAGAGTAATATTTTTTTTTCATATTTAAAATAAAATGTTACCATTATTTCACTTGAACCCTAGAGGGTGTGAGCAAATATACTGCAATACAGACTGTAATGTAGAATTGCTAATGACAGCTACGTGAGACTTTAATAGGCTTCTAGCTGTCACTGCGTTGATCGGCGCCCTCCGATGACATCACAGAGGGCGCAGATCGCTGCAGTAACAGCTGGAAGCCTATTAAAGGCTCCATAGCATCATTAGAAATTCTCTATTACAGTCTGTATTGCAGTATATTTTAAAGACAGCAGCAACCTGTTGCAGTGCAGTGGTCATCCACCAGCTGTGAGCTCTTTTCATATTCTGCTCAATGTATATTTAGAATCATGTAGGGGTTAAGAGTTGGACATAAAAAACAGAAACTCACCAGTGTTTGTTTTTTTTTTTTAACAAAAGCTGCACTTAATACCCTGAAAACACTTGAATTACACAGCAGATTTCCGGCTATGAAATATCCACAGCTGATTCCCCCGCAATGGGAAGTGATTAGGAATTACAATCTATGTGGACCCAACCATAACCTACAAAATAGTCAACCTCACATCTGTCTAAACTGAGGGTCAAGTTGTCTGACATTGTAAGTCAAGACTATGTTTGATCAAGACCTGCAAATCTCTATACAATATATGGAAGAATTCAATACCCATGAATGCTGTAGATCAAGCTTTGTGCTCTTCTTATTCTCATTTCACAGTGATACCGTTCTACTACTAGAGCACATGCATTATTTCTCCATCAACTTAGAAGTATCTATAAGTATGCAGCAACATCATAAGTTATTATCCTTTCATCTTAACTCTCTAAGGTTTGTATTGCCTACTTTCCAATGTGAATTTCTTTCATAAGACAGGAATGGTGACAGCTGAGAATGTCTGTCTATTTCTTTTTGTCTCCATTTTCAAGGTTAATTGTAGAAGCTAAATTTCTAAAAATATATACACATTTTATCATTATTATTATTGAGGAAATGCTCATAATAAATTGTTAATAATGATTATCATTATAAAAATTCGGCAAAGCAGGGAACCAGAAGACTCCATGAGTTCCTTAACCCCATAACGACTTGGCCATTTTGCACCTTCCTGACACAGCCTTTTTTTGAAATCTGACATGTGTACATATCCAGGTGATTTTGAGATTATTTTTTCATGACACAATGTACTTCATGTTGATTGAGAAATTTAAGCAACATGTTTAGTATCTATTTATGAAATAAACAGAAACTTGGCAAAATTTAAAAAAAAAACTGTTTTCCAAATTCAAAATTTTCTACTTTTTGGAAACATAATTTCCTCTTTTAGGATATTAGGAAGTTAATAACTTTAGGTGCAATTTTTGAAATTTTTGCGAAAATCATCAAAACCTATTTTTGGAAGGACTAATTTGGTTAGAAGTGACTTTATTAGGCCTATGTGACAGAAACCCCCCACAAATAAGACCATTTTCGATACTCCACCCCTCAAAATAATCAAAACAACCTTTGGAAAATTTGTTAATGCTATGAGCCTTTCATGGGGTGAAAAATAGTGAAATTACAGAAATGTAATTTTATCTAACAATATATTCATTGAGCACTAAAACTTGCACCTTCGCAATGGGTTAATAAGCAAAATTTATTTTACAATGTTTAGTGCAAATCCTCCTGAGAATAATTGTGTAGTGTAATAGAATTGTTGAAATGAGCATTTTGAATATGAAGGTGGTTTCCAAATATGATGTGCAATGGAAGCCCAAGATGGAATTTGCAATTATTTATGGAAAGTTTGTGCCCATTATATGACGCTCAGTTTGTGCCACTGTGAAATGTCAGGTCTCTGATTAGGAAGCCATGTTTCCTAACGTGAGAAAGACCCAACATGTGGTCCTAAACGCTAGCCAGAATATACAGCAAGGCTCCGGAATGATAAAGCACTTGGAATATAAATAAATAATAATAATAAATAAATAAAGAACTTTGAAATTTGAATTTACAATAAAGATTGGACATGGATTGTGAGGTAGGAGATGAAATATACTAGAGGACCAACTAAAATTTTGTCACTCTGGAGTATCAGGTCTCATAGTATATAATGTCCTTCCTAGCCCCCCCCCCCCCCATTTGGAACAGACTCTGGGTCCTTCCTTTAAAGCGTCAGAATTCACTGGGAAAATGCTGTCCTGGCAAAACACAAGGGACATCTAATCCAGAGGTAATGGGGACCTGTTCTTCTTGTCCAAATATTAGTTACATAATATCCGCCTCTTGAAAATGGAGAAATAATAAGGCATGACCTGCACATTGGAACAGCACGCAAGAGTTGTACAGCATCATCTTTTTCCGGTCAAACAGGTTTCGGGTAACGCTATTCTTTCTAACACTGCGGCATTTGTTCAAGCACTAGTGGCTGCTTACTTTGGTAAGGAGCTCCTAGTGCCGAAATTATGGGTGACAGGTCCTCTTTAAGCCCTTTACAAACTATGATGTACTATAATGTTGTGGTTATCCAGGAGGTGAATGAAGTGAGCTCATGAGCTGAGCTCTCTCCATAAACAGTGAGTGTAGGCTGTGTTATATTTCAACTGGCACTGATTGTGGGAGATAACCTATTAAGTCCCACCCTGGAACCTGACCACAGCACTTAGCAGCGCTCCTGATGGGAGCCGCCTTCTTGGATGGCCAATGGCTCCCCCTAGTAATGTCATGAGAGGGCGTTGTTCAGTTGCCATGGCAATCTACTTTTTCATATTTGTAGACTTGCCATAAATAGTGATCTCCAATGGCAGGTTATTAGAGATGAGCAGTAAAAATAAAAGGTTTAAATCGCTCATCTTTTCCTAGAACACATATAAAAATAATTAAAGAATAAAAATCATTGAAATGTTAGGACTTGCCACGTCCCAAACTGCCCATTCTTTCATATATGAAAAAGATCATTCCCGACCATGAACACCATAACAGAAAATAGTTCCCCAATGTTCGAATCAAAATTTTTTTACATTTCTAAATCCATAAATATTTGTATAAAAAGTAAGCAGAACATCCCAAATTAATATAAATGAAAATGTCAGCACATCCTGCAAAAAATTACATCTTACACAAAAGTGTAAAATAATCATTAGGCTTTTTGACCAAAGGATTTGAATTTTTTTTAAATCTACTAAAACGTAATGAAACATTTTTAAATTTGGTCTGTGATCATTCTGACACAAAGAAGATAGGGCAGTGTTCAAAGAAAGCCTTAAATAAAAGGGACCACAAGAAAATGCAGCAAATGTGTCTTTTTTTTAAATTCCACTGCACTTCGCATTTTCTTCAGCTTTCCAGTACATTGCATAGAATGTTAAAGGGGTTGGATACTTTCAATATTCTTTCTGTATCAATTCCTCATGGTTTTCTATATCTCTGCTTGCTGTCCTGCTATAGAAAACTTCTATGTTTACTTCCAGGGGATAGAAATCTGTCCATAGTCATATGACACACAGGTGCAGGTGCAGGAGCCAAGAGAGTAATCACAGAGAGTAATCAGATCTGTGTAATACTAGCAGCGTGTGCACCTGCACGTCCATAACATGACCATGGACATATTTCTATGCACTGGAAAAAACCATGAGGAATTGATACAGAAAGAATATTGGAAAATTGTACAACCCTTCCTTACACAAACAATATCATTTGTTTGCTGAAAGTGGACAGCCCCTTTAAATGGTAAGGACAATTTGCCCCTCATTCATCTCTGCATATAGAAAAATTTGAAAGTTTTAGCTATTTGAATTAAAGGGGAGTTAAAAACAGAAACACTTGAACAAAATGAGTCCTGAAAGGGTTAAAATCTGACCCATGATGCGGTGAGCTTGGAATCACACCAATGTTCTCACTTTAATAGAGAACCTTGTTACCTAGTTCCCTGGAGCTGTAACGGATAGGTCCTGCTGAGGGTTGGTATCCATCTTTTGTAAAGGATGTTTTAACTATTAAGAGATCAACGTGTTCCTATTTGAAAGATATAAAGCTCTTCATTCTCCTTGCCCAGTCACCTTTTTCTTCCAAATCTCCGTCCCCAATATATAGTTTAGAGGACTAGTAATAGTTTTGCCTCGCAGTTTGTCATTGCTAAATAGCACTGTCTCCCGCACAATGAATGTCATTTTTCAAGTGACATAGCACACACATCCAGTGCAGAGCAGAGCTCCAAGAGTCTGGATGTATGATGACATTGCAAAAAATATATATCAGTATTTTTATCTCTGACATAGAGATTGATGTCCGGCACTGAGACTAACATATCACTTTACTAACATTCTTAAGTATAAACATAGGATCTCAAGACTGTGTGTTACTAAAGAAATACTGTATCTTTTTATTGGAAAAAAAGAAATTGTGTTATTCAGCAAACAGGCTTAAACAAGGAACACGATTAGTAGCCGAGGTGATCCGTGTAGCGGAACAAAGTTTGTATTTTTTGTTCTTTTGTGTGAGGTGACAAATTCAAGTGAAATGAAGATTAGTCTACAACCCTACAAAATCAGAATTTAAAGATGCACAAGGAGAAATCTTCAAGATGCAAACACTTATGGACTGGCTACTTAAAGGACCACCGTTAGCTGCAGGTCTGTTCGAGGATCTCACGCTTTTGCACATCTATAGGAGGGAATTTCTGCTCATTCTTCTTTGCAGAATTGCTCTAATTTCTAGCAATCTGAATGAATGTAGAAGAGAACCGAATCAAAATGGTTTGTACTTTTTGCACTAATTATTGAACAGTAAGGTTGGAAATTAAGATCTACAGAACATCTGTGTAAATATATAAATGATGTGTGTTAAAAACATTTTACATTTGTAAAACTAAATTCTTCCAGTTATTCCTCAACACCTTCTACTTAGTCTCCATTAAATAATAGGAATAGGAGTCAGTAATAAATCTATCTCCTCTTCTGCTTCTCACAATGTTAGTCTCAAAATTCATGATATAGTGGCCATGAAATGTAATCTCTAACTTCATACATAAAAGAAAAAGGATTATAACTATAGTAGCTACAGTTGCTGAGCCCTTTTAATACACAGGTGGGGTTTGTTGCATATTGGAGCAAACCCCCACCGCTAATAACCACGATCGGTGCTTTCGTCGATCGCGGCTATTAGCCCTTCCGGGCTCTGCCACCTTTGATCTGATCGTTGCTCACAGTGTCCTTACCCTAGTGGCAGTGCCACATTACCGTACATGCAACCACCACATGGTAACGCGTCATCCATGGCAATCCGATGAGTAAACTAGCCAGTTTGTTTCATTTGTCTGCAGTTATCATACGTTTTGCCATGAAATTGCTGGTATATAGGGATAGCTGTTATTATTTTTTCTAGCAAAGATATGTATATAAACAAAATCCATTTGTATATTGCTATACAGCCATCCATGTTCCTTTACGGCAACTCTACTTAGACATTATTTCCATCCAATGGATATGCATGCATATATATGTATACAGATATGAGATGCACTATGTCATTTTTCTGATGCTACTACATGGATCTTTATGGCAATCTGTCACATATCAGATAACATTGCCGTTATGAAGCTGATGTACCTAAACGATGTTCTCTGCTCTGGATTCGGGTCCGGCCGGGATTTAAGAAGGTAGTTCCTCCGCCGTCCACCAGGTGGCGCTGCTGCGCTGAAAGTCATCTCATCGCGCCGGAATGCACCACCTCGGACCAGGTGAAGGTAAGCGCTCCCCAAGCGACACTTTTTCGGTTTTTAAATGCGGCGGTTTTTCCGAATACGAATTCCGAATTGCGGTTTTTCGCCGCAAATCGGAAATATTCGGGTAACACGTCGTTAAAACGCGAATCGGGCCCTTAGTAAATGACCCCCACTGTTTGTACTGCACTCTATGTACTCTCTCACTGTGGGATTAATAAAGGATTATCTTATCTAAACTCGATTATGTTTTATCTGAGAAAGATGATGGCGAAAATTTACTAATAATGTAACTTGAGATTTGAAAATGACCTAAATATTTGTTTTGGGACTTATGTCCTAGTTTTCTGACGAAGGTCCCGAGATAGAACCGAAACATTAAAAATAGTTTTTCTTTTGAGTGAGTTAAGCAACATATGTGTAATATTCCTCAATAACAGAAGATTGCATAACAAATCTTATTTTGAGTGCCAGGCATTTGTTTTCTGAATACAACTGATGGTGGTTCCCTCGCTTGTGCGCCAAACCTTAAACCTTTCCATACAAGGAGTGATGTGTATTCAAGCACTATTTTTCACTCATTTGTCACTTTATCCGGTAATATCTTTAGTATGTTTTTTTTCGTGACACATTGTACTTTAAGTTAGTGGGAAATTTTGGTTGATATATTTTGAATTTATTTATGAAAAGAAGGTGAATTTGCCAATAATTTAGAAAAAAATAGCTATTTTCAAAATCCAAAATGCTCAGATTTTCAAACAGATAATGTTACCACCCTAAATAGTTATTAATTAACATTTACCATATCTCAGCTTTGTATTGGCATCATTTTATGAGTGTCCTTTTGTTTTATTACAATGCTAGAAAGATCACAAATTGAACAGCATTTTTCAAAATTTTTAAGAAAATGTTAGAATTAATTATTTTTAGGGACCATTTTATTTTTTTAGGGGTTTTTGAAGTTATATTAATAGAAACCCCCACAAACCACCCCATTCTAATAACGTTACCCTCAAACTATTCAAAACAACAGATAGCAAGCTTGTTAACCATTCAAGTATTTTACAGAAACTAAAACTAAATAAAGCTTTTATTTGGAATATTCTAATTTTGCTATAAATACGTTCATTAAGCCCATTTGCCCATTTAAGCTGAATAAAAGTAGAAAATGCACCTACCAATATATTGTGCAGTTTCTTCTGCTTATGAGGACCCCCAATACATGGATGTAACCTGCTGTTTGGGAGCATGGGGGGTGCAGAAGGGAAGGGCTTGAAATTTTGATTTTAGCTTTCAGGTGCTAGGACATGTTTGAAGAGCCCCTGAGGTGCCCGAAATCCATTCCCTTCAAAGAACGATTTAATTTTGTAAACTTTTGATAAGGGTATAGGGACATTTTAACACATTGCTGTCAATGGACATTTTACATTTTAGGTTTTTATTTTTTGGTCTCCACCTGCAAAAATCCATAACTTAAAAATGTTTTTTCATTCAAGAAAACGCATTTGTGTAATATTCTTGTGAGCTTCGTTTTATCATCTTGACTGCATGCTCCAAATGACACAGCTAACTTATTCTCGGGTTCGTTACGACCACAAGGATATCAATTTTTTATAGATTTTATTATGTTTTGATAGATTTAAAAAACTTAAAACCTATTGAACAAAAAAAAAATTCTTCATTTCTACATAAACGCTAATAACTTTTTTATACTTCAGAGTATGGAGCTGTGTAAGGTGTCATTTTTTGCGGTACGTGATGACATTTTCAATGCTACCATTTTGGGGGACTGTGTGACCTTCTGATCACTTTTATTAAAAGATTTAGGTATTGCAAAATAAACACTGTGTTGCAAAAAAACACTTTTTATTTTATATTGTTTCATCTGTATTGTGGTTTTGAGAAAATTCAATGAATGAATGTAATTATTTATTTTTGGGGGGTTTTATTCAAAAATTTTATCAATACTGTAATGTGACATGAGTAAGTAATCATCTAATCACTTCTTCATACTAATGCACTGCAAAAACCATGTATTTCAGTGCAATAGAAATGTCAGCCTACGCACCTGTATAGGCTGACAGGCAGCCAGAGGCTGGATCAAGCAGGCACATGCCAAGGACAGACCCAGGGACCGTCATTAGGTCCCCGGCTTTCCAATAATGAAGAGTCAAGAAGAGACAAGTTTTCACAAATAAACAAATACCTCCCCCTTTTTTATTCATACAATCATTTCTAAAAAGACTATAGTCATCTATATTAACAGCCCAGTCATATCTGGTGTCCAGCTATGTTTTAGAAATACCCACTATATTATATTTGCCTTACAACATTATGAGTTCAAATCCATTTTGGTTGTTAGGCTTCTGGCAAGTACATACACTTAATATGTTTTTTTTCCTATCCCTATTCCTCTGGTTCTTATTCACTGATCTTACCTCAGCCCTCCTTCCTCTCCAATGTACCATAACTTTTTTCTAGTTCCCTATCTACACTGTCTTGCTCTGTACTAGAGTTGTTACCCCTCCCCCCGGGTTTCTAGTTTATAGACTTCTCCAACCTTCTAGCCATTTTTGAGATGCAGCCCATGCCTGTTGTAAAGCCTGTAGCTAACAGTAAAGTCACCCAAGATACCAAAACCCTCCTTCCTACTCCAACTTTTGAGACACTTGTTTACTTCTCTAATTTCCTGCTGCCTTTCTGGTGTGGCACGTGGTACAGGTAGTATTTCAGAGAAAACTACATTGATGTCCTTGCCCTGAGCTTATGGCCTAGTTCCTGAAATCATTTTTGAAGACCTTCCACCTACCTCTTACTTTGTCATTGGTGCCAATGTGGACCATGGAAGCTGGATCCTCATTACTGTGTAACCCCTAAACCCTGTGAAGACTACCGAGTTCAGTTGTTGTATCTGGCAACCTGTAATATGACCCTTTTTGTCGATTCCTAAATCTGCATATAGCTTTCAGTTATGCCTAACACCCTGGGTGAACAATGGCGGCAGCAAAAAACAAAGTACAGAGAACACAACAAAATCATTTGCTGTTTGCTACCAGACAATAATGACTTAAAATGTTGTGGAAAAATAACTCTAGGGCCTTTGGCTGGCACCTCTGAAATAGAGATTATTTTAAATACAAGGAAATCAATGTCCTAAGTGTCTATTAAATTATATTTCACACCGCAGTGTCATTTCTCTGTTGTTCATTTCTATATTTTGTAAATTATTTTATGAAGGCACTTGTAAAAAGCCTTATCTTCTTTTTCCCAGTGATCTGCAGCTGTCAGTGAAGTTTGTAATTACATAAAAAAATACTAAAACAACACAAGTTGTTCGAGATGTAACTCAAGTAATATTTCTTAATAACCCCCGAAACTCATTGGAAAAATAGAAAAAGGAAATCTTGTTAGGTATTCAGAGCAAGATTAGAAGAGGCATTTCAAAGGACATACTTGTAGATATTTATCTAATATATCCTGCGGATAATCATATAAAAATACACATAAGACCAAGGCTAAGCTGATTATGTTTCCGTAATGGAAGTGTAATTTTCTTTTGTTCCAACTACAGAAATGCTTAGTGTTTTTATTTTTTTTTTCCTTGCCAAAATTACATGATTATCATAAAGGCCAATATTACAAGTCCTAAAACTTGAAATAAAGTTTGTAACATTTTTTTGCTTTCTTGATAGGATATGAGATTGATGGTGGTGCTATTTCATTGCAGGCTGCTTATTTGGATTGCTTGAGAAATAAAAAGGACAGATAGTTTTCAACCTAAAATATTCAATACAATATTATATTTATATACAAAACAAATGTGTATTTAAAGAAAAAGTTAAAAAATTATTTCCAACAAGCAGTAATGCCCAAAACTATGGCATCTTATTAATCAATAACAGCCTTTAAATATAAACTGGCAGCTTCTCACCAGCAGAGCCACAGAAAATTAACTACTTAATAGCCCTACTATGTGCCACACTAGAAAAAGAGCATGAATAGCAAAGGGTACAAATTCCCTGAAGTTGTTATTCCATGTTGACTTGGCTTACAGTTGAACCTAATGTAGGTACCAGGGTTTACCATCAACAG
Source organism: Engystomops pustulosus (assembly GCF_040894005.1). NCBI lineage: Eukaryota > Metazoa > Chordata > Amphibia > Anura > Leptodactylidae > Engystomops > Engystomops pustulosus. The sequence goes on along the minus strand of NC_092417.1, from coordinate 106,727,493 downwards.
AGCTAAGCAAAAGGATACCATGTTGCTAGTTCATGGTGTAAATTGGGAACTTCAATAAAGTGTTCATAAAAAAAGGTTGTAGTCCCTCATGCTAACATTCCTTAGCTATTCTAGTTGTCAGTTGTTTTACACCAAATTGACATTGAATGAAGCTTATCTGAAATTGTGTTACCAAATTCTAAGACACAAACAGGAATAGAAACATGAATACTTGGACTGTTTCAATGGGGCACATTTACTAAGGGTCCGAACGCCGCATTTTCGTAGGGTTTCACAATTTTTTTCCGTTTTGCCCTGAATTGCTCCGGGTTTTTGGCGCTCACGATCAGATTGTGTTGCATCGAGGCTGGCTTGCATGCGACACAAATCGAGAGACGCGGACAACCCGACTGATTTGGATAAACCACAGAATTTAAAAAGCAAATTGTGACACAAGATCAGCACTCACATGCATTGGGAAGAAGAAGGTGAACTCTGGAGGACCTCAGCGGGGAAGCAACACATGCAGCAAATTGAATGCACGATCTTAGTGAATCGTGGCAGACCCAAATCCTGGTTGGACAACGCACGGAATCGGGACAGGTAAGTAAATGTGCCCGATGTGTATTCCATAAATGGTTAGGGAATTTCTAATTGCATTTTCTGGGATCTATTTATTGCTACCTTACTTTTAGGATAGATAATTAAAATCAAATAAGCAGGGTTCTGAAACCTAACATCCCCACTGATTAGAGGAGTGCATAGTTTAGTGGCTGGTCTATGTATTGCAGCCCCCCCCCCCTTTTATGCTCACTAGAATGACAGTACTTCAAACAATAGATTAGAGGGGGGTTAGATGTTGAACCCCACTGAGCTCACACTGGTCCCCAATATAAAAGATAAATTATTATTATTTAAATGTCTGAAAATGTTTGTACTACTATTATGGAATTTATATCAACACCTCCATTTAAAATATACTTTACATTTGTGCTTGTATTCATACAATTTGTAAATAAAATTTGACATCTGTCTAAATTATGTGTCAATTTGGCCGATGACTGCAAATATAAAAATTCCCACATTTCTAGCGTAATCATAAACTCCTTTTAATGAAACACATTTTTCCACTAGCGCCATGGGAATGAAACGTTAGGTGTTTCTACATAGACACTTACATAATGTTCTATGTCATATCACACAAACAGCAAAGGCATGCGTCATCTGTATTTACCATTGATGAGTTCAATTTCAAGTGCAATGTAACAGTATGTGGAACTCAGTGTATCAAACAGATGAAAAAAATGTTGACATGTGAACTTTATATTTTCAGAAAGAAAAGCTTTTCTTCTCGATACCATTCAGTGATTATTGTACCTCTTAAACTCACCATACACTTCAGATAGCTGTCGATGTAAAGATAAATCTTCTACCTGACCCCCTGCACAAACGCTACATGTATTATAATTGGGGGGAGGTGAATTTGCCATTCCTTGCAGTGGCTCTCCCCAAGCTCATTTTTTTTTCACTAGCCATCTGCCATTGGGGAAAGTTGGAATACCAACGTAGATAATCTTGACCAAAATTAAAGGGGTTGTTTATTTTCTGCAAATAACTGAAATTGTAGTTGTAATGAAAATGTATAAAATTTTCTTAAATACTTTCTGTATCAATTCTTCAAGACAAGAAACTGTAGGATTGGCGCCAAGACAAAACGAAAAAAACGGGTGATGTAATTTGTATTGCTGGTATATATAGCCGGTGACCTGCACCCAAACTAAAGAGTAGGTTACTTACAAAGTAAACCAATACTAAATAAATAAAATATATGTGTATACGCTAACCTAAAATTTACAGAAACACTTGTAACAACAATGGACACCTAGACTATACACCAATAGCTGTACAACAAAGGCAACACCTCAAGCCTAACAAATTGGACTAATATTAATTTTACTGTAGGAGAATGGTGTAAAGCAAACAGTTGGTGTATGTAGGTACCTGTAGGCAAGTAGTTGTATCCAATTATTTTCACATGGGTATAGTACAGCGTTCAGCGGTTTCTTACATGTACTCATGATAACAAAATAACACATTGGGGCAGATTTATTTACCTGGTCCTGTTGCGATCCCTGAGGTGCATTGTCTGACAAGGATGAAGTCCGGCGTGATTCACTAAGATTGTGCGCCCAACATCCTGCATGTGTCGCTTCCCTGCTCAGGTCTGCCAGAATTCACCTTCTTCTTTCCGGTATATGTAAGTGCATGTCTTGCAACACAATTTGAATTTTAAATCCCGTGCTTAGTCCGAATTAGTCGGGTTGTCCGACAGCCACGCCCCCCATTTGTGTTGCATGAAATTTGCCCCCTGCATTCAGAATGGAGCTTACTCACTGCTGCACACTGAGACACAGAATCTGAGTTCCTTAGGCAGCAGCACCATGGGGACAACTACAAACTTCACACAGCTAAGTTGTTTACCTGGGGAGGCACAACAGGCATCCAGGCACAGGGGATCTAGTGTGTTGTGGAATAGCAGAAATAGTAGGAGATCTGACAGTATGTAATAGGCATCTAATGGATCTCATCATCCCTAATCTGTATCGTCGCTCTCTATGTGTGAGATACTAGTACAATGTTCAGAGGCCAGGTGAAAGTGTATGTAAACCACATTGTCTGCTCACAGAACTAGATGGATCATGATGTGTCTGCTTAGAGAGTCCCCGCCCACACCCTGAAATTTTGCAATAAACAGCCTAGGAAGGGATTAGGAGCTAAAACAGCAATAAAACAAGTAACATTTTGAAGTAAAGGGTTAAAAATTATTTTTATTGTGTAAACATCACTAGGGGATTGCAATTTGAGAATTTTTTTGGGGGGGGGATTAACGCTTTCTTTAATCTGGCATTAACACTTGCACCAAACACTAGGTTCTAGCTAATACAGTTTCCGTTCTATTGTCTTCTTACATGCTTTTCTTTATCACAGGCTTTAAGAATGACTCCTAAACGTAATGACTTCTATGACTTTTATGACTACACACATGTGATTTTTTATAACAAATGAATCAAAGATCAGATTTCCTCCAATAGCTTATTTGTGTAGTTAGGGGCATTAATGTGTTGAGGGCATTAATGCCATAATGTTGTGAGCTTCAAGTACTCGTACCAAAGAATTGTGTACTTGATTTTCATAGTTTGCCATGACATCAAATGGTCTATCCATGCAGCATTTACATAGGACCAATGTAACGTCTTTGAATAATATATTGAATAAGTACAATGGTGCAGCTTCCCATGAGACATATAATCAATTACAATTACAATAAATAACAAGCAACAAATAAAGATTATTGTGCATCTTTCCTAATTGGCAGATCATCCCTGAACTGAGCTGTTACAAGTGACCACAAATCTAGAGCTTTTGTCTGACTAGATTTGACTCCAAATTTATCTACTCAACATACTGTAATTAAATCCCAGCTTTAGTAAACTCCCCATTTTGAATCAAATTGGTTTTGTCAAGAAACATCAACAGAAAGACTTTGCTCATTTCACTTCTACTGGCCAGTACATCTGTTCTTATATTTAAAGCCCTTTATAGAGTAGAATAATGTAAAATTCCAGGTCCTTCTAAATATATTTCCTAGATCTAGACATGTGCGTCTAGATATCTTCCCAACTAGTAGATTGACTTTGTGAAGCCATGGCAAAATTAGCATGGCCGTATTAACCCTACCATCTGAGTATACACCCATTCCGATCAAATGAAATAAATAAATCAAAAAACCTTTGGGACCTTTTAAAGCCAATTGTATCTATGGAGAAGAACATCCCAGTGATTATGTCACAGGTCTTGCTCTTTGCTAGTTTGCTATGATGACTTCCTGGTACTAATCAGGGAACCTGTCATCAAGAACAGACACAATAAACCTTATTCACCCTCCACTGTACTTTTGTTGAAAAGTGCAGCACAGGCGTCTCAGCTTAAATCTGCCTTCTCCCACCAGTAAAATAATTCCCCAAACTTTGTCTATGTTGGCTCCGCTTGCAACATAGATAAGAGATAATCTGTTTAAATGAATGTCTTCTCTTTGCCCCAGCATCCTAGCACAGGGGCATCAATTCTGCAAAACTTCTGGGACAGGAGTTGGGAATGGTCAACCTCTAATTTTTTTCTTCCTTGAGCCAAGCCACTTGCAGTCCTTCGAAGCCTTTAAATGGAACCTCTCTAGTTAACATTTCCCATAAAACCACACCATAGGAGTACATGTCACATGTCTCATATACTGGAAGACTCTGGATTACTTCTGGTGCCATCCGTGGTAACATCCCTACAAGGGACATATGAGTTGTGTGGGTATGGAACTTTGAGGCACCAAAGTCACAAATCTTTAGTGCTCCATTGAAGGTTATTACAACATTTCTAGACTTGAGACCCTGGTGTATTATGCGGATTGGGGCTTCCATGTGTAATTTCCCTTTAGCTACGTCAGTTGCCCATGCCATAATTTAGTCCATGTCCATGTCTTCGCTCCTGTTGCTATTGATGTAGTCATATAGGGATCCACCACCAGCATAACAATACCAATAAAAATACAATAGTTTGGAGGCTCCAGTACAGCTCCATAAAACTGGATTATGTTTCTGTGAACATCCTAAGTATTTCTGCCTCTTGTTCTATCTTCAGCAGTTTCTTCACTGCCACCTTTTTGTCTTGTGATATCCATTTTGCTCTGTAGACACATCTGAAGGACCACCTTCACAGCTTTCATACAACTGCAAGGCGTTAAACTTAATTTGTACAAATCAAGCAGTTAAGGACGACATCTCATAATGACGAAGAGCAGCTCTAAGACACGACTTGTGGGTAAAAGGCATAAGAGTTGGATTATTGTTTTTCTGCCATAGTTATTGCCATGCTGCCCAGTGACACTACAGCTGCCTAAAGTATGTTTTGCAGTTCTTGTTCCCTCAGGGCTGTCAGCATTGTTTCTAGAACAATAAAAGTATTTGTGAGGCTACAAATATTGATAAAACTGCTGTAGAATAAATCTTCAATATCAGATCAAACGGCACTCTCATAGATCAACTCATAAACAGAGATTGGAACAAGGAGCAGACAGCTCCGTTATTTTTGCAGTGGTAAGACCAGGTTACAACAGATCAGCCCCCATTTACTTATGATCTCGGCTGCAGTGACTCCATTATGTCACTACACACAGAGCAGAGCTGTCTGCTACTTAGAACAGCTTAACTGTAGCAGTGTTTTCATTGGAGAGGTAATGGTCCCACCATTGATATCGATTTTGCCAGGTAAGAGAAATAGACGTACACACATGTAGCTTTCACCTTTAAGTCTATGGACAAGGGATCTATGTAAGCTGACCTATGGAAGTGTAATTAAAGGAAACCTGTCACCAACACCCCATTTTGCAATTTTTTACATGTTCCAAAAGCCCATAACATGACAAGAGCATATGAGCTTATGTCACTGCAGAGTTTGCATATCTCCTCACTGCCTAGCAACGTGCCGGCCAGAGTGAGGCATGCACAATTAGAGCGGAGGCAAAGCGACTCGTCTCCTGCTGTCAATGCACATGTCAGGGAGATACTGTTTACTGGGCAATGCTTGCTGCGGTGAGGGGGCGTCACAGAGGGGCGACAGCTAGAAACCAGGCATCTCTACCCTTGTTACCAGTGGCCCCACTTCCAAGACATCTCAGGGGAGGAACGTGTGGGCTCTAATTATGATCCAAGAGCAGACATTTTCTTTTTTTTAATCCTGGGAAGGGGGGGAAATGGAGGAGGACGTTGGGAGGCAGGCAGGTAACTTATTGTTGCCTATATTATCTGATCTACACATCCCACAAACATGACAAAAACACATATACTTTTATTTTAGGGAACATGTGAGACTTGGTTTGGGGATTATTTTTTATAATATCATGGAAAAACATCATTACCATAAATCTTGTAACAATAATCATTCTTTTGATCAATTCCAATTGTGTATATGTGGATGTATATGTGTATACTTTATATGTATGTGTAGATGTCAGTGTATATGCATATATAGCGTAGATGGGTGTGTACATGTGTATTGTATGTATATTTTTATTTACTGATATGCATGTTTGGATTATGATGTATATGTGTTTTCATGTGTATAAACAGCATGTATGGAGTTGTATGTGTATGTTTGTGTGTGTTTGTGCATGGATTTAGATTTATACATATAAATATGCATGTGCACATTTGGATTTATGTATGTGTGTACTATATATGGGTGTGTGTTTTGGATATATGTGCAGGGTAGATGCCACTAAAGGGGATCTGGGGTATGAAATGTGTACCTAAGGAAAAGCTGAAGAGAAGACAGACCCTGGAAACTTGGAAATAAGGATGAATTATTTGGCAGCTGTAAGTGCTCTATGTGCAGTTGGTAACATCCTTTAAATTCCGGCAACTGCATTTAAGTGCCGGTGGCACGTACCCAACATCACTTTCCCGAGGATTGTGAGTCCCTGTGATGTCATTGGGGCAGGAAAATCCTTAGGAAAATGGTGGTGCATGGTGCATATAATTGTCAGCATGTAAAGAGTTTACAGGCAGCATTTAAAGAGATAACACTAGCAATCTGTATCAGCAGATATATACACATGCAATCCCCAGGTTACTTAGTATATGGGTTCTTAAGGTTTGTTCTTAGGTCGAAGTAGTTTATGTAACTCCTGTCAAAAACAAAGTTTTTTCCATGTGTTAATATGATTTTAAAATTTTTGTGCTGTAATGGGAACAAACCTGATCAATAAAGCGTCATTGCAGACACCTTACAGCTGCAGCCTGGGACTAAAGTAAAGCATCCAAAGAGCTTCACCAGAGGTCACAGTGGGCAGAGAGGTCCTTCTGTAAGTTTGATGTCCTTATATATAATATTCAGTGGCAAAAACTATGCAACTTTGCCAATTCATGTCCTTGGTAGTATGGAGCAGAGGGGGTTGTTGTATTGCAGAAAGGGACATTGTATAGTGGGGGGTGCTGTATAGTTTCAGCACCCATAAAGTATATTGACAACCTTGCATTTATTGTTTCTATTTAGTTAAAGCGGTATTCCTGGAATATGAATGTCTGATACAAAAACCCCATAATGCTATAAATAAATAAATATTAAAAAAAAACTCAATGTCATTAGTCACCAAATGGAGCTTAAATAATTTGATTTTATGATTCACAAATGTTATGGGCTTTCTAAAGTAGGTGAAGTTATCAACAAAATGGCCGCCACTGGAAACTACAAGTCCCAAGATCCTTTAGTTCTCAGTATCGTCTCCTCCTCTTATACTCTGCTCCTAGTGATGATCTAACAGACTTGCTGTGTTGTCATATAACAATGTGTGAGATGACGTCTCAGGACAACTCTGGCCATACTGGATGCACTGCAAACAACTGCCTACAGCCAAGCATAGTGATGATCACATGACCTGCCCAGGTGATGTGGACATGTGACCAGCGGCCATTTTCTGTCCTGTGTCTGCTCTTTGAGGAAAAAGATCAATGGACTGATTAAAGGGCCAGTAGCATTTTAATTCTTCACTACAGTCTATGTTCACAGCATTTTCTGCTAAGGGGACCAAAATTTTAAATAACAACTAATGACATGCTTATTCCTGGAATACCCCTTTAAGTTTCCATAAGCATTCAAAAACCCCCATCATGTGTAGTAGCTTTCATTCATTTTCTCCACTGTATATAAAGTTAAGAGTAAAGTAAATGCAGTTTGCCTGTGTAATGTGCAACATGAAATCCTGAACTTGGCACCTCCTGCACAGCTCCGACAGAGTGCACCACTTTTGGAAAAAAAAGTAGCAATTTGGGCGCTATTTTCCATCAAGGGGTTCACCGTCGGGAATAATCATTTTTATATTATGATAGATTGGACATTTTGGGAGGTGGTGATTAGAGATGAGCGAACACTAAAATGCTCGGGTACTCGTTATTCGAGACGAACTTTTCCCGATGCTCGAGTGCTCGTCTCGAATAACGAACCCCATTGAAGTCAATGGGAGACTCGAGCATTTTTCAAGGGGACCAAGGCTCTGCACAGGGAAGCTTGGCCAAACACCTGGGAACCTCAGAAAAGGATGGAAACACCACGGAAATGGACAGGAAACAGCAGGGGCAGCATGCATGGATGCCTCTGAGGCTGCTTAAACGCACCATTATGCCAAAATTATGGGCAACAGCATGGCCATGACAGAGTGACAGAATGAAGCTAGATAGCATCTAAAACATGCAATAATTGACCCTGACACTATAGGGGACGGCATGCAGAGGCAGCGGCAGCAGGCTAGAGAGTGTCATGGCGACATACCCTAAATGGACTCAGGCTTCAAACCAATGGGTGGCAGAGAGGAACCAAAGGAGGTGAGCAAGAAGTGCTCAAATAATATCGGTACATGATAAAAGTTTGCCAGTATATTTTGTGGATTACACAGCAGGGTGGCGACAAAGTTAACATGGAAGCCATGAAAACAACCCAAAATTCTGCCTGACACAGCTCGTTTGATAAGGGGACCATGTATGGAGGCAGTGAACTAGTAGTAGATTAAAGGTGCTGCAGTTAAAACTATGTTAGTTGGATCTTGGCATGGAGCTGGCGCTCCGCTGCCAGGCGAGCTTTCGCCAATCCAAGCCCCTGTCTCTAGGCTACTCCCCAAACAGCACTTTTGTATAAGATCAAGTGTAGTAGCGTTCTTATAAGTTTAGGATATGCCGGGTGAGGGGAATGTAAACAGATCTGCAAGAAGCGCATGATGCGCATGGAGCTGGCGCTCCGCTGCCAGGCGAGCTTTCGCCAATCCAAGCCCCTGTCTCTAGGCTACTCCCCAAACAGCACTTTTGTATAAGATCAAGTGTAGTAGCGTTCTTATAAGTTTAGGATATGCCGGGTGAGGGGAATGTAAACAGATGCGCAAGAAGCGCATGATGCGCATGGAGCTGGCGCTCCGCTGCCAGGCGAGCTTTCGCAAATCCAAGCCCCTGTCTCTAGGCTACTCCCCAAACAGCACTTTTGTATAAGATCAAGTGTAGTAGCGTTCTTATAAGTTTAGGATATGGCGGGTGAGGGGAATGTAAACAGATGCGCAAGAAGCGCTGAAATAATATCCCTAAATGGTAAAAGTTTGCAAGTATATTTTGTGGATTACACAGCAGGGTGGCGACAAAGTTAACAACTTTGATGTGGAATGCCCTGTAATAGCTCTTGGGCGGTGTGCCTTTTATCGCCTAGGCTCAGCAGTTTCAGCACCGCCTGCTGTCGCTTAGCGACGGCACTGCTGCTGTGCCTAGAGCTACCGACTGATGGCGCCATGCCCACGGATGGTAATTCGGAGGAGGAGGAGGTGGAGGAGGGGTGGGAGGAGGTATAGTAGGCCTTTGAGACCTGGACCGAGGTAGGCCCCGCAATTCTCTGCGTCGGCAGTATATGACCAGCCCCAGGGTCAGACTCGGTCCCAGCCTGCACCAAGTTAAGTGTAGTAGCGTTCTTATAAGTTTGGGATATGGCGGGTTAGGGGAATGTAAACAGATGCGCAAGAAGCGCATGTAGCGCATGGAGCTGGCGTTCCGCTGCCAGGCGAGCTTTCGCCAATCCAAGCCCCTGTCTCTAGGCTACTCCCCAAACAGCACTTCTAAGAACCTTTTGTATAAGATCAAGTGTAGTAGCGTTCTTATAAGTTTAGGATATGCCGGGTGAGGGGAATGTAAACAGATGCGCAAGAAGCGCTGAAATAATATCCCTAAATGGTAAAAGTTTGCCAGTATATTTTGTGGATAACACAGCAGGGTGGCGACAAAGTTAACAACTTTGATGTGGAATCCATGAAAACAACCCAAATTTCTGCCTGACACACCTCGTTTGATAAAGGGACGATGTATGGAGGCAGCTATATGGACGACTTTTGGAGGTAGCAATGGAGACAACGTGTGGAGGCTGCTATGGAGACAATTTAATTTGGATAGTGCCTGTATGTGGCAGTCCCAAACATTTTTCAAACCAGAGGAGCAGGTAGGTGGCCCTCCAGTAAAATGGGATAGATTGAGTGCCTGTATGTGGCAGTCCCAAAAATTCTTCAAACCAGAGGAGCAGGTAGGTGGCCCTCCAGTAAAATGGAATAGATTGAGTGCCTGTATGTGGCAGTCCCAAAAATTGTTCAAACCAGAGGACCGGGTAGGTGGCCCTCCAGAAAAATGGAATAGATTGAGTGCCTGTATGTGGCAGTCCCAAAAATTGTTCAAACCAGAGGAGCAGGTAGGTGGCCCTGCAGTAAAATGGAATAGATTGAGTGCCTGTATGTGGCAGTCCCAAAAATGTTTCAAACCAGAGGAGCAGGTAGGTGGCCCTCCAGTAAAATGGAATAGATTGAGTGCCTGTATGTGGCAGTCCCAAAAATTGTTCAAACCAGAGGAGCAGGTAGGTGGCCCTCCAGTAAAATGGAATAGATTGAGTGCCTGTATGTGGCAGTCCCAAAAATTCTTCAAACCAGAGGAGCAGGTAGGTGGCCCTCCAGTAAAATGGAATAGATTGAGTGCCTGTATGTGGCACTCACAAAAATTGTTTCAAACAGAGGACCGGGTAGGTGGCCCTCCAGAAAAATTAAATGCATGAAGTACTATAGCAAGAGCCAGTGGGCCCTGTCAAAAAATAGCCATTTTCCTCTGCTTTACTGTACAAAGAGGAGGAGAAGGAGGAAAATGAGGAGGAGGAGGAGGAGTGGATCAATTATTCAGGTTGAGCTTCCTTCACCTGGTGGAGATTGGAAATTCTGAGAAATCCAGCCTTTATTCATTTTAATAAGCGTCAGCCTGTCAGCGCTGTCAGTCGACAGGCGTGTACGCTTATCGGTGATGATGCCACCAGCTGCACTGAAAACCCGCTCGGACAAGACGCTAGCGGCAGGGCAGGCAAGAACCTCCAAGGCGTACAGCGCCAGTTCGTGCCACATGTCCAGCTTTGAAACCCAGTAGTTGTAGGGAGCTGTGTGATCATTTAGGACGATGGTATGGTCAGCTACGTACTCCCTCACCATCTTTCTGTAAAGATCAGCCCTACTCTGCCGAGACTGGGGACAGGTGACAGTGTCTTGCTGGGGTGACATAAAGCTGGCAAAAGCCTTGTAAAGCGTACCCTTGCCAGTGCTGGACAAGCTGCCTGCTCGCCTACTCTCCCTCGCTACTTGTCCCGCAGAACTACGCACTCTGCCGCTAGCGCTGTCAGAAGGGAAATACTGTTTCAGCTTGTGCACCAGGGCCTGCTGGTATTCATGCATTCTCACACTCCTTTCCTCTGCAGGGATGAGAGTGGAAAGATTTTGCTTGTACCGTGGGTCCAGGAGAGTGAACACCCAGTAATCGGTGCTGGAATAAATTCTTTGAACGCGAGGGTCACGGGATAGGCAGCCTAGCATGAAATCTGCCATATGCGCCAGAGTACCAACGCGTAAGAATTCACTCCCCTCACTGGCCTGACTGTCCATTTCCTCCTCCTCCAACTCCTCCAACTCCTCTTCTTCTGCCCATACACGCTGAACAGTGAAGGACTCAACAATGGTCCCCTCTTGTGTCTCGCCAACATTCTCCTCCTCTTCCTCCTCATCCTCCTCCACCTCCACCTCCTCCGATATGCGCTGAGAAACAGACCTCAGGGTGCTTTGGCTATCAACAAGGGAATATTCTTCCCCCGTCTCTTGTGACGAGCGCAAAGCTTCCGACTTCATGCTGACCAGAGAGTTTTTCAACAGGCCAAGCAGCGGGATGGTGAGGCTGATGATGGCGGCATCGCCACTGACCATCTGTGTTGACTCCTCAAAGTTACTCAGCACCTGACAGATATCAGACATCCACGTCCACTCCTCATTGTAGACTTGAGGAAGCTGACTGACCTGACTACCAGTTCTGGTGGAAGTTGACATCTGGCAGTCTACAATCGCTCTGCGCTGCTGGTAAACTCTGGATAACATGGTCAGTGTTGAATTCCACCTCGTGGGCACGTCGCACAACAGTCGGTGAGCGGGCAGTTGGAGGCGGCGCTGCGCTGCCCTGAGAGTGGCAGCATCTGGGCTGGACTTCCTGAAATGCGCACAGATGCGGCGCACCTTCGTGAGCAAATCAGACAGATTGGGGTATGTCTTGAGGAAACGCTTAACACATGGGCCAGGCATGGCACATGTGTCAGTCTGCCGAGTTGCAGAGCCGCCACCAGGTTACGGCCGTTGTCACACACAACCATTCCCGGCTTGAGGTTCAGCGGTGCCAGCCACAGATCAGTCTGCGCCGTGATGCCCTGTAATAGCTCTTGGGCGGTGTGCCTTTTGTCGCCTAGGCTCAGCAGTTTGAGCACCGCCTGCTGTCGCTTAGCGACGGCACTGCTGCTGTGCCTAGAGCTACCGACTGATGGCGCCGTGCCCACGGATGGTAGTTCGGAGGAGGAGGTGGAGGAGGGGTGGGAGGAGGAGGAGGCATAGTAGGCCTGAAACACCTGGACCGAGGTAGGCCCCGCAATCCTCGGCGTCGGCAGTATATGAGCAGCCCCAGGGTCAGACTCGGTCCCAGCCTCCACCAAGTTAACCCAATGTGCCGTCAGCGATATATAGTGGCCCTGCCCGGCAGCACTCGTCCACGTGTCCGTGGTCAGGTGGACCTTGTCAGAAACGGCGTTGGTCAGGGCACGGATGATGTTGTCTGACACGTGCTGGTGCAGGGCTGGGACGGCACATCGGGAAAAGTAGTGGCGGCTGGGGACCGAATACCGAGGGGCGGCCGCCGCCATGAGGTTGCGAAAGGCCTCGGTCTCTACTAGCCTATAGGGCAGCATCTCCAGGCTAAGCAATCTGGAGATGTGCACATTAAGGGCTTGGGCGTGCGGGTGGGTTGCACTATATTTGCGTTTCCGCTCCAGCGTCTGGGGTATGGAGAGCTGAACGCTGGTGGATGCTGTGGAGGATCGTGGAGGCGACGATGGGGTTTTTGTGGCAGGGTCCTGGGCAGGGGGCTGACTAGCAGCTGACACAGGGGAAGGAGCAGTGGTGTGCACGGCCGGAGGTGAACGGGCTTGTTGCCACTGAGTGGGGTGCTTAGCATTCATATGCCTGCGCATACTGGTGGTAGTTAAGCTAGTAGTGGTGGAACCCCTGCTGAGCCTGGTTTGGCAAATGTTGCACACCACAGTCCGTCGGTCATCCGGTGTTTCCTTAAAGAACCTCCACACTTCTGAAGATCTAGCCCTCGCCGCAAGAGCCCTCACCACGGGAGCTTCACTAGTTGACAGTGGCGCTGATGCACCAGCTCTGGCCCTGCCTCTCCGTCTGGCCCCACCACTGCCTCTTCCAACCTGTTCAGGTCGAGGACTCTCCTCCGTCTCAGAAGCACTGTGTTCACCCGGCCTCTCAACCCAGCTTGGGTCTGTCACCTCATCATCCTCCGATCCCTCAGTCTGCTCCCCCCTCGGACTTCCTGCCCTGACAACAACTTCCCCACTGTCTGACAACCGTGTCTCCTCATCGTCGGACACCTCTTTACACACTTCCACTACGTCAAGAAGGTCATCATCACCCACAGACTGGGACTGGTGGAAAACCTGGGCATCGGAAAATTGCTCAGCAGCAACCGGACAAGTGGTTTGTGACTGTGGGAAGGGTCCAGAAAACAGTTCCTCAGAGTATGCCGGTTCAAATGGCAAATTTTCCTGGGAGGGGGCAGACTGGGGGGGAGGAGGCTGAGGTGCAGGAGCTGGAGGAGTGGGGATTTCGGTGACATGGGTGGACTGCGTGGAAGACTGACTGGTGGTGGACAAATTGCTCGAAGCATTGTCAGCAATCCACGACATCACCTGTTCGCACTGTTCTGGCCTCAACAGTGCTCTACCACGAGTCCCAGTAACTTCAGACATGAACCTAGGGAGTGTAGCTCTGCGGCGTTCCCCTGCTCCCTCATCAGCAGGTGGTGTCTCACCCCGCCCAGGACCACGGCCTCTGACCCCTGCAGTAGTTGGACGCCCACGTCCCCGCCCTCGTCCTCTACCCCTAGCCCTGGGGTTAAACATTTTTAAAATGAGAGTTATAACTTTTTTTTTTTTTTTACTTTTTTTTGTTTTTTTTTGTGTTTTTTTGTGTTTTTTGTTTTTTTTTGTGTTTTTTGTTTTTTTTTTGAGTTTTTAGAACCAAACAATCCTATCCTATTGCTATGGCTATTTTCTAGCCAAGTATCAAAGGAAGCACACTACTATGCCAGATGAGATGACACTGAGTTAGTGCCTAATAGAAATCCAACCCCTACTGAATTTTCCCACTTCAGCCTTTGCTATGGATATGTGCGCCACTAAGCGCAGAACACAGCGGTCGCAAGTCTCACTACAAATTGCTCAGAATTGGCAAGTACATGCACTGCAGAAACTACAGCCACCAGCAGATCAACCAGAAATCAAATATATAGAACGCTACTGTAGGCTTCAAGAAGCTATTTGTATTCTCCTATGGCTATTTTCTAGCCAAGTATCAAAGGAAGCACACTACTATGCCAGATGAGATGACACTGAGTTAGTGCCTAATAGAAATCCAACCCCTACTGAATTTTCCCACTTCGGCCTTTGCTATGGATATGTGCGCCACTAAGCGCAGAACACAGCGGTCGCAAGTCTCACTACAAATTGCTCAGAATTGGCAAGTACATGCACTGCAGAAACTACAGCCACCAGCAGATCAACCAGAAATCAAATATATAGAACGCTACTGTAGGCTTCAAGAAGCTATTTGTATTCTCCTATGGCTATTTTCTAGCCAAGTATCAAAGGAAGCACACTACTATGCCAGATGAGATGACACTGAGTTAGTGCCTAATAGAAATCCAACCCCTACTGAATTTTCCCACTTCAGCCTTTGCTATGGATATGTGCGCCACTAAGCGCAGAACACAGCGGTCGCAAGTCTCACTACAAATTGCTCAGAATTGGCAAGTACATGCACTGCAGAAACTAAAGCCACCAGCAGATCAACCAGAAATCAAATATATAGAACGCTACTGTAGGCTTCAAGAAGCTATTTGTATTCTCCTATGGCTATTTTCTAGCCAAGTATCAAAGGAAGCACACTACTATGCCAGATGAGATGACACTGAGTTAGTGCCTAATAGAAATCCAACCCCTACTGAATTTTCCCACTTCAGCCTTTGCTATGGATATGTGCGCCACTAAGCGCAGAACACAGCGGTCGCAAGTCTCACTACAAATTGCTCAGAATTGGCAAGTACATGCACTGCAGAAACTACAGCCACCAGCAGATCAACCAGAAATCAAATATATAGAACGCTACTGTAGGCTTCAAGAAGCTATTTGTATTCTCCTATGGCTATTTTCTAGCCAAGTATCAAAGGAAGCACACTACTATGCCAGATGAGATGACACTGAGTTAGTGCCTAATAGAAATCCAACCCCTACTGAATTTTCCCACTTCAGCCTTTGCTATGGATATGTGCGCCACTAAGCGCAGAACACAGCGGTCGCAAGTCTCACTACAAATTGCTCAGAATTGGCAAGTACATGCACTGCAGAAACTAAAGCCACCAGCAGATCAACCAGAAATCAAATATATAGAACGCTACTGTAGGCTTCAAGAAGCTGTTTGTATTCTCCTATGGCTATTTTCTAGCCAAGTATCAAAGGAAGCACACTACTATGCCAGATGAGATGACACTGAGTTATTGCCTAATAGAAATCCAACCCCTACTGAATTTTGCCACTTCGGTCTTTGCTATGGATATGTGTGCCACTAAGAGCTAAACACAACGGTAGCAAGTCCCCCTGCTAATTCCTCACAAAATGGTAAAAGATGCAAATTAAAATAAAAAAAGTAGAACGTTATTGTAGCCCTAAGAAGGGCTGTTGGGTTCTTTGAGAATCACTCCTGCCTAACAGTAAGCTAATAGAACACCCTAACGCTTTCCCTGACCAGCAGCAGCTCTCTCCCTAGCGGCATCCAGAGACAGAATGATCCGAGCAGCGCGGCCAGCGGCTAGTCTATCCCAGGGTCACCTGATCTGGCCAGCCAACCACTGCTATCGACGTGTAAGGGTACCACGTCATGCTGGGTGGAGTGCAGAGTCTCCTGGCTTGTGATTGGCTCTGTTTCTGGCCGCCAAAAAGCAAAACGGCGGGAGCTGCCATTTTCTCGAGCGGGCGAAGTATTCGTCCGAGCAACGAGCAGTTTCGAGTACCCTAATGCTCGACCGAGCATCAATCTCGGACGAGCATGTTCGCTCATCTCTAGTGGTGATACCTAACATGTTTATGATTTAACTTATTTATTTATTTTTATATGTGTTCTAGGGAAATGGGAGGGAATAGAATTTTTATATCTTTTGATATTTTTTATGGTTTTTTTTGTAATATTATTTCAGACCTCCTAGGGTAATTTAACTCTAGAATATACTGCTTCTGTATTAGAGTTTTTCTCTGAAGGATCACAGCTATGGGAGCCTTAAGCAGGCTCCTAGCTGTCATGACAAACATGACAGCCCATGAGCCCTCTCCATACTCCCCTTACTGACGTACTATTTATATAGTCGTACAGCAGTAAGCAACTTCCCCCTTAAACATACTCTGCTGTAGTGAGATTCCAGCAGGTGAGGGAGGGGAATGTGCTGGTAGAGGAGAGTAGACAGTGTAACAGCCTGTGAAGCCAGAACATGGAAGGGCTCTGGTAAAGCCCACCACGATCTTCTCATTAGCACAATCTTGAAAGTTGATTTTACAAGGAAAAATCCAAACTTTACAAATTTATGAAGATAACCATAGACACAGTGGGGGATATTTATCATACGCTGGCGCTCGTGCGCCAGCGTATGATCGCCCCGCCGCTGCAAATTCACAACCCGATACATCAAGAGGCTTCTGCCTCTTGATGTATCGGGCTGCCAGTAGCCAGAAAAAAACGCAGCCGGCAACTTTTCACGTTTGAAAAGTCGCCGGCAGCAGCGAGTGCGCAGGCGCGGGGACAGTAACGCCCCGCGCCGGCCCACTCCCGTCCGGCCGCGCCCCCCGCTCGGCCGGCCGCGCCCCCCCCCATCACGCCTCTTCACGCCCCACAGGTGGCGGATTGGGGAAAATAATCGCAAAAGCTAGCAATAAGCTAGCATTTGCAATTATTTCAGGGCCTCTGCGCCAGTGGCGGTGCGTAGAGGTCCTGATAAATATGCCCTAGTTCCTGGATCTATAAGTAAGTGCCCCTGGTTTATCATGCTTTATATGATAAATTAACATATTTGACCTTCTATATTATTTATTTGAATATGTATAATGCTATTTAGAAATGTGTACTTAATATATTAATGATAACCTAACCCCTCACAGCTGCTATCAGCCCATTTAAAGTGGCAGTTTAGCAAAAGGAGACAAATTTTAATTTGCAATGCCAGTTGAGCTGTAATAAAAACGTGTACTCCAGCTGTGAAAAAAATCATGCAACACAGCTTGTTTTAGCGTTATTTACAGAATATTTTATGGCACGCCAGGCTAAGATCATCATGTTTCTATCCACATCATAAACTTCAGAATCTGTATGGAACCAAAGATGCATGTAATATATGTGTGTGAATGCACATTTTATGCTGCGGCTTACACTGCATATCAAATCTCAATTTGTTTTACAAACGGCAATTTTATGTATTGTTGTGATGTATCACGTGTCTTATTTTTGCAGAGCAGCTTTTGATGTACATTTCTATTTGTCGGCAGATGATGGGTAACAGCAAATAAGGCTTACAGATGTTTTGCCTGGAAAAGCATAGAATATTATAGGGCTACCCTAGCACAGGTATATAAATTGACTTGCAGTGTCTGAAAACACACAGTATATATATACAGAATTTCCAGAGCTTGAAAATTGTGCTAAACGCTTAGAGATTAGGATGATTTGATTGTCACAACCGTTCCGGCTGATATGGGAAGTCACAGAGTCTGTCTACAAGACTAGAAATTTGCTAAGGGGGATCATTGTAAATAATTCATGGATTTTTTTTTCCGTTCAAACAAGTTTTGTCTGTAAAGTTTTCATAGTTATATCTTGTAAAATTATTTTTGTATGATACATACAGAAGTAAATTCTGTAAATGCTTTATAATAAGCATGGTGAAGGTTGCAGGTTGATCCAAAAGCACAAAGCTAATAGCATGTTTCAGTAATTAGCCTGCATAAAGTAATTCTATGGAGACCAGGATCACATTCTGGTTCCTTCAGCCTCTTGGAGAAAAAGGATTCTGAGGACCTGCAATAATACAAATGCAGTGCATATGAATTTAATAGATATATTATAACTAGAGATGAGCGAGCACTAAAATGTTCGAGTGCTCGTTATTCGAGACAAACTTTTCCTGATGCTCGAGTGCTCGTTATTCGAGACAAACTTTTCCTGATGCTCGAGTGCTCGTCTCGAATAACGAGCCCCATTGAAGTCAATGGGAGACTCGAGCATTTTTCAAAGGGACCATGGTTCGGGAATAAAATGTGTTATTTAACCACTTAAGGACGCAGCCATTTTACAGCTTAAGGCTCAGTCCCATTTTTTGGATTCTGACCTGCGTCTCTTTATATGGTTATAACTTTTGAACACTGTTACTTATCAAAGCGATTCTGAGATTGTTTTTTCCCCACATGTTGTACTTCATTTTAGTGGTAAATTTTGGCTGATAAGTTTTGCGTTTATTTGCAAAAAAAAGAAAAAAAATGATGAATTTTTAGAAAAATTTGCCATTTTCGAAATTCAAAATCACCGCGTTTTCAGGCAGCTAGATTTACCACCTAAATAACTTGCCGAATAACATTTCCCATTTGTCTACTTTACATTTTCATAATTTTTGAAATGTTTGGATAATTTATTTTGACGTCACGCGGCTTACAAATCGAATAGCGATTTTCCGTATTTTCAGAATTGACTATTTTGGGGATAAATACTGTTTGAAATTAAATTTTACATATTTAGCATCAAAAAACCCCTATATAACCAACCCATTTTCAAATCTGCACCCGTCAAACTATCAGAAACAGCATTTACAAAGATTGTTAACCACTTGAGATCCTTATAGTAATTGAATCAAAATGGCGGTGAAATTTAGAATGGCCAAATTTTATCGGTTATACGTTCATTTAGCCCTAAAATTTACACATTTCCAAAAGATAAAAAGAGAAAACCCACCATAAAATTTGTTCTACAATTTCTCCTGAGTGCAGAGACCCCCCACATGTGGACATTACTTGTGTTATGGGGGCACAGCGAGGCGCAGAAGGGAAGGAGCACCCTGCAGCTGCCAGGATTTTAGTTTTCTTGTTGCCCCCTTTAGAAGGCTATAAAATTTTCGCTTTTCCGTTATTTGGGCCTTGTGATAGAATTTTTTTTTGCGCGATGAGATGCTTTTTCCAGTGTTACCATTTTGGGGATGGTATCACCTATTGTTGAAAATTTAGGAACTTTTTTTGAGGTCATGAGTAGAAAAGCATCAATTCTGTACTGGATTTTTTACTTTTTTTTTTTCGTGTTCACCGTATATCCGAATAATCCTGTTATCTTTATTCTATGGGTCGATACGATTACAGGGATACCAGACATGAATATTTTTTCTTATGTTTTACTAAATTTGCCAAATAAAACCCTAATGTGCGGAAAAATCTATCATTTTTGCATCGCCGTCTTCCAAGTGGCATAACATTGTTACGTTTTTGGCTACAGAGCTGCTTGATGGCTTGTTTTTTGTGGGACATGTTGTTCTTTGCAACAGTATCACTCTGGAGTACATATGTTTTGTTGATCACTTTTTTTTAGTGGGATATAATAGGTAAAAATCATAATTTTTGGCGGGTTTTTAAAGTTTTTCTTTTTACGGCGTTCATCATATGGGTTCAATATTTATTTAGTTTTATTCTATGGATTGTTACGGACGCAGTGATACTATATATGTGGAGTTTGTGTTATGATTTAGACTTTTTTGAGCGTTATATATCTCTATATGTTTTGGGGCTTATGGGCATTTTTAGTGATTTATAAAGTAATTTTTTATTGAAAACATTTTTTTTTACATTTTTTTACTTGATCCACCATGGGATATGAACAAGCAATCATCTGATTGCTTGTTCATTATAATACTCTGCAATACTCATGTATTGCAGGGTATTAGCAGTGCCAGCCTATGCATATGCATAGGCTGACACTTTGGGGCAAATTTACTTACCCGGCCCATTCGCGATCCAGCAGCGCGTTCTCTGCTCTGGATTCGGGTCCGGCTGGGATTTAAGAAGGTAGTTCCTCCGCCGCCCACCAGGTGGCGCTGCTGCGCTGAAAGTCATCTCATCGCGCCGGAATGCACCACCTCGGACCAGGTGAAGGTAAGCGCTCCCCAAGCGACACTTTTTCAGTTTTTAAATGCGTCGGTTTTTCCGAATACGCCGGGTTTTCGTTCGGCCACGCCCCCCGATTTCCGTCGCGCGCATGCCGGCGCCGATGCGCCACAATCCGATCGCGTGCGCCACAATCCCGGGGCAATTCAGGTACAATCGGCGCAAATCGGAAATATTCGGGTAACACGTCGGGAAAACGCGAATCGGGCCCTTAGTAAATGACCCACTTTGCCTTTAAGATGACGTCACAGACGCCATCTTAAAGGCACTGCCTTCAGGCTTCTCTGGGGTCCCGATCGGTGTGGGGGGGGGGGGGGTCGATCGTGGGGTAAAGACCCCCGGAAGGCATGTTAAATGCCGCGGTCGCGTTGACCGCGGCATTTAACGGGTTGAACGCCCGGGATCCGAGCCCACTCCGACCGCGGGTGTTAGCCGGGGATGTCAGCGGTATTTGCGCAGAGCGCTAAGGGGTTAATTGAAAAAGAATGTCTTCTGATAAGTTAGCAGATGTATGCAAACATCTGCAATCTATTCTTCACTGTTCCGCGCGTATATTATCTCCCGACAAGTTAGCAGATGTGAAGAACAGTGAAGAATAGAATAAAAACAGTGACCACAGTGAACACAGGATCATTTAAGTGAAAAACGCAGTGTAAAAACACAGTGAAGAATAGATTGCATATGTTCGGCACATCTGCTTATATGTCGGAGATACGCTGTCCCGGGATCCGCTCCTCTTCTTCCACTGAAGTCTCCCCGATCTCTCTGCGCTGCTCCCCGATGCCTCTGCTTTGCTCCCCGATGCCTCTGCGCTGCTCCCCGATGCCTCTGCGCTGCTCCCCGATGCCTCTGCGCTGCTCCCCGATGTTTCTGCGCTGCTCCCCGATGTTTCTGTGCTGCTCCCCGATGTCTCTGTCCTGCTCCCCGGTGTCTCTGTCCTGCTCACCGTGTTCTTTAATGTGTTTTTCACACATATATATTGTCAGAGATACGCTGTCCCGGGACCTGCTCCTCTTCTTCCACTGAAGTCTCCCCGATCTCTCTGCGCTGCTCCCCGATGCCTCTGCTTTGCTCCCCGATGCCTCTGCGCTGCTCCCCGAAGCCTCTGCGCTGCTCCCCGATGTTTCTGTGCTGCTCCCCGATGTCTCTGCCCTGCTCCCCGGTGTCTCTGTCCTGCTCACCGTGTTCTTCAATGTGTTTTTCACACATATATATTGTCAGAGATACGCTGTCCCGGGACCTGCTCCTCTTCTTCCACTGAAGTTTCCCCGATCTCTCTGCGCTGCTTCCCGATGCCTCTGCGCTGCTCCCCGATGCCTCTGTGCTGCTCCCTGATGCCTCTGCACTGCTCCCCGATGCCTCTGCGCTGCTCCCCGATGCCTCTGCGCTGCTCCCCGATGTTTCTGTGCTGCTCCCCGATGTCTCTGTCCTGCTCCCCGGTGTCTCTGTCCTGCTCCCCGGTGTCTCTGTCCTTTTCCCCAATGTCTCTGTCCTGCTCACCGTGTTCTTCAATGTGTTTTTCACACATATATATTGTTCTTCACATACTATTTTGTTCACCAGAGTTCACCTTCTTCTTCCTGGTGCATGTAAGTGTATTGTCTCTTGACACAATTTGAAAGTTAAATTCTGCGCTCAGTCCGAATCATTCGGATCATCCGACGGCCCACACCCCAATTTTTGTTGCATGAAAGCCAGCACAGCTGCACACACAGCTAACACACACAGAGTCAGCTCTGCTCTCTCACCTAATCAAAAGAAAACACACTTTAAACACCTTTTCTGTCTGTAGTTTGTAGAGTAAGTCTCTGCATGCTGCTTGCTGGCAGGAAGTGCCTGTGTATGAGCTGGTCTTGTAATTCAGCAGGGAGGGGCAGGAGGCAGAGTGCAATGCAGTGTGCAGACAGGAACAGCTACAACCATCTGTGATGAGTTGAGTTCTTGCCTCTTATTATTCACTTTTGGCGCAGTATAGGTGCCGTTTAGGCACAATGTTAGATTGGGCTCTTACATTTGTCTTTCTACAAGGTCCTCTCTGCTTCTCTCCCACACCCCAGCATGAAAATGAGACAGGAAGATATCTGGCGGGCACTATCTTCCAACGAAGTAATATCCACACATTAAACCAGAGACCAATCCTGGAACCGCGGTGGAGAACCATACGATGGTGCTCAGTTAATAAACACAGTAGTCCATAAGCAAAGCATAGAAAAGAGTAATGGCACTCACCTTTTTTGCTTGAATAAAAGCCAGCATGAATATGACCCTCACAGCAGAGCCCCAGTGTGTGACAAGCTGCACCAAGTGATCTCCTCAGCAGTGGCTTCTCCTGGAGGGGATCCTCCAGTGCTAATCTTCTGCTGCCCCGCTGTAATTCCGGCCAGTATCCTCCTCAGACACCAGTGTTGTCATCCTGCTACACGGGGAAGCTTCTCTGTAGTATCTGCAAAATCCTACAAACTTCTCCTCTATCCTGCTCTGAGCTGCTGTTTTTGCAAATTGTTTCATAAATAGAAGGTCATGAACTGTAAACAGAGGCTGCTGGTTGTGTCTTTAGTGTCTGCTGAGTCATGCTGCTGGGGATTAGCTGCTCTGCACAAGAACTCAGTGATGCTTCTCAGTTTACGCCACCTTCAGACTGGAGTGTTTTTGCGTCTGAATGAAAAGTTGCTAATGATAAATGATTATTAGGTGCAGCAAAACATCTGGAGTGGTAGGATAAATGAGTAAAACATGGTTATTTTTGCTGCCCGGCTAGTTTGGTGTTTAGTTGCATTGTTGATAAATGTCCCTCAATGACACAGTCAGCCCTGCTACATCTATGCTTTCACACTAAATTTTAATTAAAAAAATACAATGAATAACTTATATAGTTCTGCTTCATCCATGCTCTTTAAACAAGAAGTAGTAGATTTGGACTTGTACACCAATTATCCACCATCTCCCATTGGACAAAGTGCCTTCTCTGTGTACTGAGCTCTGAGCAATACTGACAACATCTAGACAACATAGCAAATGAAGTTCATGTGCTGCTGTACCTGAACTTGAAGTTCTATGTTAGCCCAATAAAACATAGAAGTTTCCTGCCGCCTCCCCATTTAGATCCAGCAGTAACCTTGGAGACACAAACAGAAAATCAAAAAACACAGGTGTATAAAATATATTAACAAACATTTGTAATTTACAGCCTGTGAGGGCCAACAATGTGCAACCCAAACCGATGAAGTTTCTTCTCAATATACAGTACTTTATTATTGTTTTTCTTAACAATAACAGATGCGGAAGGCCTAATCTTTTCTTTGCTTGTACAACTTGTAATTTACCATTACAACAAACAGCATTTGCCCCTATAATCATCCATTAAAGAGTTCTTCAGAATTCATAATATTCCTTTGTCTATGATGTTTGTCAAATTAAGCTTGAATATGTTTTGATGTGTTGCTTAGTAACAGACCCGTATCCCAGAGAGAAGTCTGTGTTTGTTTGTAAAGCTGGATGTGTCACTTACTTTGTTGTGTTAGAGTAGGGCACTATCAGAAGTGTTTTCCTAATCTCTTCCCTATCATATCAGCCACTTAGGATTTAATTTTGAGCTTAAGTCAAAATTCAATAATAGAGTTAAATGCAACAAAGATCTCAAGTTGTCAGAAAGTTGTCTTTAAATATCAAAATATATTGATTATGCTATTGATTACCTACTAACACCCAAGTCCCCCATTATGTCTGTGTGGAGCAGAAGTTAATCTCTCTATACCTTTATTGTATATAAAGCTCCCACTGGACCTATCATAGGAATGCATACAGAGACTTTTGACTTCCTAAATGAGTCAGAATGCAGGTTACTTGGTGAAATAGTAGATCTGGAAGGAGCTGATATATAAGTACTAAACCATCACTAACAATATTAATGGCTATACTACTTATTCTTCTATAAATTTATATTAATATCATAATATAATTTGTAGTCCAAAGGAATGCAATGTATAATCCAAAAATTATTGATCTGGAGGTAATGGAAAAAAAAACATAAGAGAGTAAAATTATTTCCCAAATCCAAATATTGCAGTTAGGTTAACTCCCTGGATTAATATCACATTAACATTTTTTTTCTTCCAATAGCATCCCCACTACTTTTTTTACATATTTCTAAAATGTTTGTAATTTTAAAATGTGGCCAAGCCTGTAAAGAAGTCCTGTCTAGGACTCTTCTCCATAGCCAAAAAGGATGCCCACTAGTCCTGGCCAAAGTTAAAGGTATAAAAGGTTTATTGGAAAGACTCTGTACTGCCCATTCAGATATCTATACAATTTAATGAGTTCTCCCTTTAACAGTATTTTTTTTTTCAAAACTGAATGACCTCCAGTTTGATGATCTGTCATTGTATTCTAATCCACACATTGCCTTAATAAGCTTGCCCCCCCCCCCACCCCTACTGCATACCAGTATAACTGGTTAAAGACAGTGGATGAGATCACTCGTCATGATTAGCCAGCTATTGCAGCATTTGGACAATCTATATCATCATGCAGTTAAAGTGTCTCCCTGTGTAAGCACAAGGTGATAGAACAGTGGTAAAAGCTGTCTCAGATGGTTGATCATGAGGGTCATCACTCCCAAGACCTCTTACAGCTGTCCCTGCACAGTGATGTCATATCTGACTAACGAATCTTAGCTAAAAAGTTAAAAGAAAGAATGAATCTCGCCAAAGCAGCTCTGATCTCCTCATTCCGGCCATAGGGTTGGAGATAAGAGCTGTCTGGAATGATTTGTGCCCATCACACTTAAAATCAGCAAACACACATACCTCCTTACATACTCCTTATGTTTCCCAGTTAACCCCTTCTGGCATCTGTTGCCTCCTGCTTGCTTCCTATCTTTCAAGACGTTTTGCATAATTTAATGGGGTAGTTTGAAACTTTAGCTGCAACACCTCCTCTCTAATGATCTGGTACATTGGATGGTCAGATAATGGTGCTCATATCTCGGTAACGGTGGGGGCTAGGAATACAATTCAAAGTTCCATTGAATCAGTGAGCAAGCCCAAACATTCTGGTATGTTAGATTTAATAAGTTGGTGTGGATAAAGGTCCTCTTTAAGCTGAAAAAGCCTTTGTCATTAAGGTGTTCACTGTGTTCTTCACAACTACTCAAAATTGTACACAATGGACCACATTCATCAAATGTAGTGCACTGTGTGCAAACACTTTAATAAATGTGGGCCTATATTCCGCGTGTGGTCTGACGAGTGTGGGCAAAATGATGCCCTCATAATGACCATCTATTTATAGAAGTGCTTCTCTGTGTTTTTTTCCATAAAAAATAGTTGACAATTACCAATCCATTACCAGTACTAATTACTATAAAGGTGGTCCCTTGATGTACTCTTTACATGTCTTCTACTTGGCATCACCCATGGTACTCCAATGGTAAATAAATGTCATCCCAGTGAAATATTTACTGCGTCATCCATTTCCCAGGCACATCAGTTCTATTAAACTATAAATTAATAATCTTCAAATGTCGAAGTTAAAACAACTCTTGTGCCTAATTGCATGCTCTTGGTATGCAGAGTCATGAGCCGTTTGTACTGTTTGCTTCAGGCTTCTCTTTATACTAGGACGATCTCATAAATAACCATAGTCTTAAACATCAGAGAGGTACTGAGAATTTGAACATCAATTATTGCCACTTCAGTAGTCTTTGATAAATCCCTCCTAATAATAATGATAAATCTGTAGTGTCACATATAACTAGCTATTAAAAAGCCTTGTTTGCCTTAGAATTCACATGGAATGGATGGGACAGAGGAGTATAATGAACATGATATAAGGGGCTGTCTATAGAATTACACACATGGCTAAATACTGTCAGAATCATATAACATCCACCATGATGTACAACACAAAATAAGTTCTGGGAGCCTCATAGATGTGACAGCTCCTTCCCTTTTGAGCATGATTTCCTTAATATTAAGTCTTGTGGGGGGGAAATTAAATTATGAGTCTTACTTGTAGCAGAGGGCAGAATGAGTGTGCTGCTTTCTTACAGTGTAGAGGAATATGTTGGGTCTAGGAGTAATAAATGAAAGTACTACACACTACTGTATATACTACTATATAACAAAATAGTCAAATATTTTGTTGTAGTCGGGTAACAATCAAGGGTGTGTTTGTCAAGGATTCTTCCTTTTTTCACTACGAATAGTGATGAGCGGATCTGAATCTGTCCCGAACATTGCGGGCTCAGGTCCCTGAACCCAGACTTGAGTCCTTGGCCCCAGAACCTAATTTTCACAGAACCTGAACCAAACTTTACTGTTCCACTAATCCCTAATTATGAGTTAGAACCTTAGCATGTGGATCATGGCGCAAAACTCTATGGGGCATATTTATCATATGCTGGCTCTCGTGCGCCAGTGTATGATAGCCCCACCACTGCATGTTCGCAGCCCGATACATCAAGAGGCTTCCGCCCTCCGCTCGGCCGGCTGCGACCCCCGTTCACGCCCCCTTCACGCCCCACTGGCGTGAAGGTGGCAGATCGTGGCAAATAATCACCAAAGCTAGCAATAAGCTAGCATTTGCAATTATTTTAGGGCCTCTGTGCCACTGGCGTTGCACAGAGGTCCTGATAAATATGCCCCTATATGTGAAACTTTATGATCAAAAAGACATTTGAGACAAAATCATAATACATCACTGTTTTCAGGATGCGTACAAGGGTTAGTCTTATTATAGAATTTTGAATAAATAGAAAGGGGTCTCATTTACTTGCCAAAACAACCTTTGTAGATTCTACACAGATTCAAAACATTCCACACATTATCATTGTGGGACTCTTCTGACAAAAAAAGAATCATTCAAACAAGAAACCCTGGAGTAAGGAAGGATGTGATACAAAGAACTCAGGTATTAGACATTTAATCATATCTTTTAACAAAGGAGGAAAGTTAGTCTATTACAATCTTTGACTTTTGTTACTATTATTTAGCTTTCTTTCAGGTTCTTCTTTTTGAAACTAAAGTTAAAACAACATTTTTAGGATTTTAGCATATTTCTGTTTATAATTCCAATTAACTTACCTTAAAATCGACTTGAACGGAATGAAATGTTTGTTGATGAAAGGAGCTTGTTTTACTCTCTGCATCTGGAAAAAAAAGAAAAGAAATCCATTGGTAAATGTATAAATGCATTGAAAGTTTTACAATTGCCTTGAGCTGAGAGGCAGCCAAAACATTTTAATTATGTTTACAAAAGCCTTAGAGAGAGCCCAAAACCGCAGGACTCTGAAATCTAGTCCTTACTCAAAATAAATACATTGAAAATAGACAATGTTCTGGATTTGGCAGTAAATTCTTGGACTATTGTTTGCATTTTGGAAAGGAAATGTAGGAAAAGTACCTTGGTGTTTTAAGTGCCTTCCATTCATTCATCCACTATCATTGGTAAAGGCACTGCGTAGAAATTCTAATTCTGAAATGATATGCAGGTTCTTCTGTGCCAGAAGGGTGATGATCCTTATAGGACAGTCGCATGACTTGAAATTAACAGGCTTCAATACAAAATCTTTTAAACAGACCCCCTTCACCACTGTTGACATTTATAGCACTGATATTATCCTATGTGCTAAAGTGGATTTTCCTTGAGTCAGGATACAAGTGTTATTTTCATAGCTCCTTTTACTATACCCCTGGAAGACTCCAAAAAGTTTTAGAAATCAAGTATTTTCCAGTTATAATAGTATTTTTATGCTAAATATTTAGACATACTTCAAAAAAAGGGGTCCACTGACCCCCTTCCTGCAGCCAGATCAAATTTGAAATTGAAGCCACAACTGAAGTCTATGAGAACACCTAAGAGTGGCATAGCCAGTCTCCAGATCTCAACCCCATAGAAAAGCTTTGGATGGAGTTGAAAGTCTGTGTTGCACATCGAGAGCTGCAAAAAGTCACAGGATATATGTCACAACGTATGGAAATTAACTTTTGTTATTGACCAAATACTTATTTTCCACCATAACTTGCAAATAAATTCTATAAAAAATCAGACAAGGTGATTTTTCTTCACATTTTGTCTCTCATAGTTGCAGTCACTTTAATGTCAATTACAGGTTTCTCTCATCTTTTCAAGTGGTAGAACTTGCACAATTGATGGCTGACTAAATGTTGCAAGGGAAAGATTCTACAGCTGAAAGGGTTTTTGGTAGAAAACAACAAAAATGTAATGTTTTCCTTATTTGCTTACTTTAAATGCTTTTTTCGTAATGATTGTTTGAAAAAGATACAATGTTTAAAAAACTTACTGTTTTAGAAGACAACCACAGAAAGACCAATTTCTATGTCTATCTCTAATCAGACAACCATTCAACACTTGTGGGATACTTTATGCAACGTGTCATAGATCCCATGACTGTAAAGCTTATCCAGAAGATATAGTATCTTGTTTGAGAAAGGAATTTTGGATAGAGTTTAACCCCTAGGCGCACCAGGACATTATAGTACGTCCCCTGGGCTAGATGCTTAGCGCACGGGGACGTTCTATAAAGTCCTGCTTCTGGCACTGGCTCACGAACGGAGCCAGTACCAGAAGCAGCGGCTGTCAGCTGTCTAGTACAGCTGACAGCCTGCGCTAACACCCGCGATCGGAGCCGGCTCCGATCGCGGGTGTTAACCCCTTACACGCCGCGGTCAAACATGACCGTGGCGTGTAAGGGTGTTTGCGCTGTGGATCGGATCCCCCGTGCCGCTTACCGGGGGATCCGATCCACTTCTGGGCAGCTCCGAGGACTGGCATGTGCCCCGGAGCTGCCCGGTCTCCACGGCAGTCAGACCCCTTCCGGGTCTGACTGCAAACTGTCTGAGCATGCGCAAGCTTGCTCAGACACTTTACACTGCTCTACAATAAAATAGTATTGTAGAGCAGTGTATTGAACTTAAACCAGTGATCAGAGCATCACTGGTTCAGGTTCCAGTATGTATAATTATAAAAAAGTAAAAAACACTAAAGTTAATACATTAGAATAAATAAAAAATAAATACATTAAAATATAAGCCCCTAAAATGTCACTTTCCTATAAAAACACTTAATAAAGTATAAAAAACACAAAAACACAAAAAACCCCTGCATATTTGGTATTGCCGCGTCCGTAACAATCTGTATAATAAAACAGAATCATTACTGGACCCACACGGTACACGCTGTAGAAAAAATCCGCAAAAACGTTCCGAAAAAAGATAATTTTTAATTAATACCCTATTAAAAAATGCTCTAAAAAGTCATTTAAAAAATTTTATGCACTCCAAAATAAGCCCACTAAAAAGAACAACTCTTCTCGCAAAAAATAAGCCCCTAACCAGATTTTTCAGCCGAAAAATAAAAAAGTTATGCATATGAAAAGATGGTGATGCTAAAATGAACAAGATTTTCTCCAAATTGGTTTTTATTCAGTACAATTGAATAAAATACACAAACCCCCCACATATTTGGTATCCCTGCGTCCGTAACAATCTGCATAATAAAACAGAATTGTTATTAGATCTGCAAAGTGAACCCCGTAAAAAAACCAAAACAAAAAAAAGCTCCAGAAAAAAGATCATTTTCAATTAATACCCTATAAAAATGCTCTAAAAAGGGATTTAAAAAATGTTATGCACTCTAAAATAAGACCACTAAAAAGAACAATCCTTCTCGCAAAAAATAAGCCCTTAAACAGATTTGTGAGGCGAAAAATATGAAAGACGGTGATGCTAAAATTAACAACATTTTTGCCAAATTACTTTTTATTCAGTAAAAATGGGAAAAAATAAAAAATCTATATAAATGAGGTCTTTTTGTAATCGTGGCGACCCATAGAATAAAAATAATATACTATTTTTATGGTATGGTAAACAGCCAAAAAAAACCCCATAAAAATCTTCCTGAAAAGTGATGATTTTCATTTCCTCCACCAACAAAGAGTTAATAAAATCTCACCAATTAGCCTATAGATTCCCCCAAATTACGTACCAGAAAAGTGCATCTCATGTGGCAAAAGAAATAAGCCCCTATAGGTCCACATAAAAAAAAGAAAAAAATTATAGCCTGTACAATGTGACATAGCAAATCTGATCTGGATGGCGCCTCCTTCCCTTCTATGCCCGGCCGTGAGCCCATACAGCAGGTTACCACCACATATAGAGTATCCGTGTACTCGGGAGAGATTGGGTAACAAACTTTGTGGAGCCTTTATTCATTTAATCCATTGTAAATGTTTAATTTTCCACCCAAAATGAGTGTATTGTGAAAAAATATTACAATTTGCAGACTGCACCTCCATTTTGTTTTAACCCCTAGAAAACACGCAAAGCATTAACAAACTTCTTAAAAGTGGTTTTTCATACGTTGAGGTGTGTAGTTTCCACAATGGGGCAATTTATGAGTCTCACTATTATTTAGGCCTCTCAGTGTCAATTAGAAGTTGTGCAGGTCCATCTAATACAGGTTTTGGTGATTTTACAAAAAATGTTAACCCCTTAAGGACGCAGCCATTTTGTAGCTTAAGGCTCAGTCCCATTTTTTGGATTCTGACCTGCGTCTCTTTATACGGTTATAACTTTTGAACACTGTTACTTATCAAAGCGATTCTGAGATTGTTTTTTCCCTACATGTTGTACTTCATTTTAGTGGTAAATTTTGGCAGATAAGTTTTGCGTTTATTTACAAAAAAAAAGAAAATATGATAAATTTTTGGAAAAATTTGCCATTTTCGAAATTCAAAATCATTGCGTTTTCAGGCAGATAGATTTACCACCTAAATAAGTTGCTGAATAACATTTCCCATTTGTCTACTTTACATTTTCATAATTTCTGAAATGTTTGGATAATTTATTTTGATGTCACGCGGCTTGCAAATAGAATATCGCTTTTCCGGATTTTCAGAATTGACTATTTTGGGGATAAATACAGTTTTGAATGAAATTTTACATATTTAGCATCAAAACCCCCTATATAACCAACCCATTTTCAAATCTGCACCCCTCAAGCTATCAGAAACAGCTTTTACGAAGATTGTTAACCCCTTGAGATCTTCATAGTAATTGAATCAAAATGGAGGTGAAATTTAGAATGGTCATATTGTTCCCTTATACGTTCATTTAGCCCTAAAATTTACACATTTCCAAAAGATAAAAAGAGAAAACCCACCATACAATTTGTTCTGCAATTTCTCCTGAGTACAAAGACCCCCCACATGTGGCTGTGACTTGTGTTATGGGGGCACAGCGAGGTGCAGAAGGGAAGGAGGGCGCTGCAGCTGCCAGGATTTTAGTTTCCTCATTGGCCCCTTTTGAAGGCTATAAAATTTTCGCTTTTTCGTTATTGGGGCCATGTGATGCCATTTTTTTTGCGGGATGAGATGCTTTTTCCAATGTTACCATTTTGGGGTTTGTATCACCTATTGTTGAAAATTTAGGAACTTTTTTTGAGGACAGGAGTAGAAAAGCATCAATTCTGTACTGGATTTTTTACTTCTTTTTTTTTTGGTGTTCACCGTATAGACTAATAATCATGTTATCTTTATTCTATGGGTTGATACGATTACGGGGATACCAGACATGAATATATTTTCTTACGTTTTACTAAATTTGTCAAACAAAACCCTAATGTGGGAAAAAATCTATCATTTATGTATTGCCGTCTTCCAAGTGGCATAACATTGTTACTTTTTTGGCTACGGAGCTGGTTCATGGCTTGTTTTTTGCAGGACATGTTGTTCTTTGCACCAGTATCATGTCGCAGTACATATGGTTTTTTGATCACATTTTATAGCATTTTTTGTGGGATTGAAAAGGTAAAAATCATAATTTTTGGAGGGTTTATAACAGTTTTTTTTTACGGCGTTTATCGTGCGGGTTCAATAATTATTTACTTTTATTCTACGGGTTGTTACGGACGCGGTGATACTATATATGTGGGGTTTGTCTTATGATTTAGACTTTTTTTTTGAGTTATATGTCTCTTTATATGTTTTGGGGGTTTGGGGCATTTTTAGTGATTTATGACTTTATTTTTTTATTGAATAACTTTTTTTTTTACTTTTTCACTTTTTCCACCATGGGACATGAAGAAGCAATCATCTGATTGCTTCTTCATGATAATATTCTGCAATACTGATGTATTGCAGAGTATTATCAGTGTCAGCCTATACACTTGCATAGGCTGGCACTGTGCCAGTAAGATGACGTCACAGACGCCATCTTACTGGCAATTCTTGCAGGTAACTCTGGGGTCCAGATCGGACCCCAGAGTTACTATAGCAACGATCGGCGCCCCCCTAAAACGGTTCGGGGGGGCCGATCGTGGGGGAAAGACCCCCCAGATACATGTTAGATGCCGCGGTCGCGCTGACCGCGGCATTTAACGGGTTAAGCACCCGCGATCGGAGACAACTCCGATCGCGGGTGTTACACTGGGGTGCCGGCTATCAGTCACAGCCGGCACCCCGTCTTTCCCGATGCCGGTTCGGCTCAGATCTTGAGCTGAACCGGCATCAGCTCAGCGTCCGATATATCGGACGCTGAGCGCTAAGTCACTGCGCTCAGCGTCCGATATATCGGACGCTGAGCGTTAAGAGGTTAAAAATGATACCTAAATTCTGAGCCTCATAACATTCTAGTAAAATATGTGGAATCTTAAAAAACCATGCCAACATAAAGCAGACATTTGGGAAATGTAAGTTATGAATTTATTTGGGTGCTTTGACTATCTGCATCAAAAGTAGAGAATTTAGAACGTTAAAAATAAAGAATTTTTCAAAATTTTTGCCAAATTTAGTTTTTTTTCATAACTAAACGCAAAAGATTTCATCCAAATTTTTAAACTAATTTGAAGTACAATGTGTCACGAGAAAACAATCTCAAAATCCCCTGGATATCTCATAGCGTTCCAAAGCTATAACCACTTATAGTGACACAGGTCAGATTTGAAGAATGGGGCCGCGTCCTTAAGGCCAAAAGAGGCTGAGTCCCGTAGGGGTTAATATTTTCCCAGCTAAATATCTAATAGTCTAGATCAGTGTTGGCGAACCTTTTAGGGACCGAGTGCCCAAACTACAACCAAACCCACTTATTTAAATATCACCAAATACTTGGAGCAAAAAGGAGGCAACACCCTCAGGGTATATTACAAATCATATACTTTATTAAAGACATAAAAAGACAGTAGTCAAAAAAGCAATAATGGACAGATACCAATGTGAGATTAAAATGCATGTGTCCAAGAATAATCGCCTTCAAGGGCATACAGGTAGGCAAGGCAAAGTCGCTACACAATAATGTTAACAAATAGAATAGGGAGATATAGGGGCAGATTTATCAAGCAGTCTGAAAGTCAGAATATTTCCAACTGCCCATGGCAACCAATCACAGCTCCCCTTTAAAATATTCATGAGCACTGGTGAAATGAAAGCTGAGCTGTGATTGGTTGCCATGGGCAACTGGAAATATTCTGACTTTCAGACTGCTTGATAAATCTGCCCCATAGAGTGATGAATGACACTTAGTAGACATACAAATGGTAAGACTAAGCTAAACAAAACCATACCAAACAGAGAGGACCACATGCAGCTGACCCCGACACATGTTTCGCTGTCGCGCTTTATCAACATGTTGCCAACATGGCAATTTAAGAAGTGACATGTTGCTACCTCTTTTGCAATGGCTTTTAATTGTATTGGCTTCCTGAGGACACCAATACAATTAAGAGAAAGAGGAGAAATTCTGACTATGATTGTAGCTTCCAGGGTCCCCTGAACAGGGAAAATTGCGGGGGCCCAGAGCAGGAGCTCCAATAAAAACGCAGCCTTGTCTGCAC
The DNA here is from genome assembly GCF_040894005.1 of Engystomops pustulosus. Taxonomy (NCBI): domain Eukaryota; kingdom Metazoa; phylum Chordata; class Amphibia; order Anura; family Leptodactylidae; genus Engystomops; species Engystomops pustulosus. The sequence goes on along the minus strand of NC_092417.1, from coordinate 106,693,230 downwards.
CTCCTTGCTCCTCCTGTAGTCCCAGGTAGCTAAGCATGTGTAGCTTTAAAATAGCACTGATCAAAGCACATCCTGTGTGGCCAAGGACTGCAGGAGGTGGTTTTGAGTCCTGTCTGGAAACTCTGTTCTGGGGTGATGGCCGAAGGTGTGCTCCGAGTGCCACGTCTGGCACCAGTGCCATAGGTTCGCTACCACTGGTCTAGATAATACCGTCTTTGCTTTCACTTTCAAGAAAATTGTATATTGCATGGGGGGACAGACAATAGTGATTGGTGGCCCATTAGAAAAGTAATGTAAATGTAAACTGCAAGATTGCCACTTCCTGGCTTGAGTTGACAATTTTAAAATCAATAAGTAGAAAAACTAGTTTCTTTATGGAAAAAGGAATGTATAAGACTATTTAAAAAAGGTATAGATTTAGAAGAGTTTGTAACAATTCAGATATATGTGTATAATAGTTACTTTAAAAATCACATTCATCTATGGCCATATGTATGCCTAGGCAGCGACCCCGTGGAGGGATTTTAATTATTTTTTTCTTAAATTAGCTTTTTTAATTTGACAGAACCTGCCCCCACGCCCCTTTCCCCGTGGGTGGAACAGCACTAACCTGGTGGAACAGCACTAACTTTATTACCTGCAGTAGATATGGCCTGAACAGGGCCGGATTAAGGTTGGTGGGGGCCCCTGGGCGCAAAATCTGGTGGAGGCCCCCACTAAGTGTAGCGTGCATACACGTCCTCCTGCTCACTTTCCACTATCCCAGCTGTAACACAGCTACATACAGCTGCCTCATCCCCAGTAACACAGCTAAATACAGCTGCCTCATGCCCAGTAACACAGCTACATACAGCCACCTCTTCCCCAGTAACACAGCGACATACAGCCCCCTCTTCCCCAGTAACACAGCGACATACAGCCGCCTCGCCCCCAGTAACACAGCTACATACAGCCGCTTCATCCCCAGTAACACAGCTACATACAGCCGCCTCGCTCCCAGTAACACAGCGACATACAGCCGCCTCTTCCCCAGTAACAAAGCTACATACAGCCGCCTCTTCCCCAGTAACACAGCGACATACAGACGCCTCACCCCCTGTAACACAGCGACATACAGCCGCCTCACTCCCAGTAACACAGCTACATACAGCCGCCTCATCCCCAGTAACACAGCTACATACAGCCGCCTCTTCCCCAGTAACACAGCGACATACAGCCGCCTCTTCCCCAGTAACACAGCGACATACAGCCGCCTCGCCCCCAGTAACACAGCTACATACAGCCGCCTCGCCCCCAGTAACACAGCTACATACAGCCGCCTCTTCCCCAGTAACACAGCGACATACAGCCGCCTCACCCCCAGTAACACAGCGACATACAGCCGCCTCGCCCCCAGTAACACAGCTACATACAGCCGCCTCGCCCCCAGTAACACAGCTACATACAGCCGCATCGCCCCCAGTAACACAGCTACATACAGCCGCCTCGCCCCCAGTAACACAGCTACATACAGCCGCCTCGCCCCCAGTAACACAGCTACATACAGCCGCCTCGCCCCGAGTAACACAGCTACATACAGCCGCCTCGTCCCCAGTAACACATCTTTATATCTAACTTCACCCCTACCAGATATGCAGTCCCATGTAACATACACCTCAGCCCGCACAGCCACACACACACATTCACTGTATAGAGCATATATATACATACCATATACAAAGCATATACAAAAACACACATCATATATATATATATTTAAAGGTGCACATGTATATGCTGATATAAATTTATGCGCGTATAAATACAGTATATGTATCTATGCATATATCCACAGCATATACATATATACACAGTATATCCACAGTAGATGCACAAATACACAGTATATACACTGTACATGCACCAATACACAGTATATACACTGTACATGCACCTATACACAGTATATACACTGTACATGCACCTATACACAGTATATACACTGTACATGCACCTGTACACAGTATATACACTGTACATGCACCTATACACAGTATATACACTGTACATGCACCTGTACACAGTATATACACTGTACATGCACCTATACACAGTATATACACTGTACATGCACCTGTACACAGTATATACACTGTACATGCACCTGTACACAGTATATACACTGTGCATGCACCTGTACACAGTATATACACTGTACATGCACCTGTACACAGTATATACACTGTACATGCACCTGTACACAGTATATACACTGTACATGCACCTGTACACAGTATATACACTGTACATGCACCTGTACACAGTATATACACTGTACATGCACATGTACACAGTATATACACTGTACATGCACATGTACACAGTATATACACTGTACATACACATGTACACAGTATATACACTGTACATACGTATATACATATAAACACCTGTACACTGTATATACATATATACACCTATACACTGTATATACATATATACACACACAAATACATATATACACACAAATACATTTTTATGTACTTACATTTCCGGTTGACCGTCCGTGGCGGGTGTTCGAGCGGGTGGGGGTCTTGCAAGTGCTTGTTCGGGCATGGGGGCGACGGTCGGACTGTTGCTTGTACGTGCGCGCAGGGGGGGGTGTTCGCTTCTTTGGCGGGGGAGGAGGGGGCGGGGGGACCGTGTTTGGGTGGGTGGCGTTACTGAGGGTGAGTGCTTTTTCCGGCGGGGGCTGCGGGAGTTGCTTGTTCGGCCGGGGGGGAGGTGGGGCGGTGTTCAGCCGGGTGCTTTTTCCGGCGGGTGGGGGTGGGGGGGGAATGGTTGGAGTAGCGGAGGGCGGGTGCTTTTTCCGGCGGGGGTGGCGCGAGTACTAGCGGGGCTGCGGGGCTGCTTGGGTGGCCATGCGGGGTGTGGGCGGTCGTGGAGGCGGTCAACTTTGCCGGGGGGCGTGTGGCTCAGCCTTGCAGGGGAATAGGCGGAGGGCGGGCGCGGGGCGGTAAGCTTGACCATGCAAGCGGATGGGCGGGAGAGGAGGCTGTGACCTGTTCCGGGGGGCGGGCAGGTGGCACTGGCAGTCTCCTGTGTCGGGGATGCGGCCGGGCTTCAGGGAGATGTCAGCTCAGGAGGGGAGGCGCGGGGGGTGGCATCTGGTGGAGGCCCCCTGGGGGGGAAAGATGGTGGGGGCCCCGGGGCTAGAGCCCTGGGAGCCCCGCCTATAATCCGGCCCTGGGCCTGAAGGACCTTCAATGAGGTCATAGCCATGTGACTTTTGTGTGGGAGGAGCAGCACAGGAAGATTCCAGGTACAGTCTGATGCATATGGTGCTGGGATGAGGTATGGGAAGTGATACAAGGGGGGGGGGTGCAGTGTGACATAGATGTAATGTGTAGTGCAGTGGGAATAGGATGTAATGTGAGGTTCAGAGTGACATGGATGTAATGTGGGGTGGAGTGTAACATGAATGCAATGTGGAATGCAGGGTGACATGGATGTAATGTGGGAGTGCAGTGTGACTAGGATTTAATATGGGGTGCAGCATGACATGGATGTAATGTGGGGTGCAGTGTGACATTTATGTAATGTCGGGTATAGCATGACATGGATGTAATGTGGAGGTTCAAGGGGGGAGAATGGAGGTGTAGTGTGAGTTGGATGTAATGAAGGGTGCAGCATTGTGGGTTCAGCGGGACATGTTGTTATATGGGGTGAAACGTGACATGCATCTTATGTGGGTGTGCAGGGTGACATGGATGTAATGTTGGGTGTGGGATGACATGGATGTTATGTGGGAGTACAATTTGACATAGATGTAATGTGGGGTGCAGGGTGACATGATGTAATGTGAGGGTGCAGAGTGGCATGGATGTTATGTGGGGGTGCAGTGTGAATGGAAGTTATGTAGGGTGCAGCGTGATGTGGATGTATTGTGGGTTGCAGTGTGACATGGATGTTATGTGGGGTGCAGCATGACTAAAGTGGGGTGCAGCATGACGTGGATGTAATAGGGGTGCAGCGGGACATGGATGTAATGTGGGGTGCAGTGTGACATTGATGTAATGTGGGGTGCAGCATGACATTGATAAAATATGGGGGTGCGTGGTGTGTGTGACATGCATGGAGCTGAGTTCTCATCTGGTAGAAGCCGAAGCATCCTCTAGATAAAAGAAGAAGAAAGAGAAGTCCTCCAACAGAGATTTCATGTGTGAGTTGCTGGATTTACAGTAAGTGCTATATAGTTCCCAACTGTATCCTATTTGTGCTGCATTTAACAGGGGTTTTTGCCACAAGATATTGGATTTTGGCACAATTGCGCCAACTTTCATTCGACACAAATCGGACAATCCGACTGATTCGGACTAAGCACAGAATTTAAAATTCTAATTGTGTCGCAAGACATGCACTCACATACAATGGGAAGAAGATGGTGAACTCCAGCGGACCTCAGCGGGGAATCGACACATGCAGAATATCAGGCGCACGATCTTGGTTAATAGCGCTTGACTTCATCCTCGTCGGACAGTCGGATCAGGGATCGTGACAGGACCGGGTAAGTAAATGTGCCCTAATATCTCACAATTATCCACTCAATACACAAAACTGAGATTTTGGTTTTGGTTCTGTTTTCATGTACTTATACAAGTCTGTCTGTGTGTACATATCTATATACAGCGCTGCAGAATCTGTAGGTGCTATATAAATAAAGAATTATTATTATTATACATACATGGACTTCATGACTAAAGGGGTTATACAGGCTTGTATTTTTTTTTTTTACTTGTGGAATGAGACGCTGTAAAAACTATATAGCAGCTGTACTTATCCACTCTGGTTCTCTAGTCCAGTGGCGTGTACCCATCAACCCCCGGTCTGTATGTATACAGAGATACAACAGTGACATCACCACCACAGAGCTCCATGTGCAGCCTCTGCTTGCAGCCTTTGTAAGTGTTTTTCTGACCACAGCCAGGCCCTGCAGTGCCCCCCATAACTCCCGGTCTGTATGTATAGACCACCACAGTTCTCCCTGTGCCTGTGTAAGTGTTACACTGACCACAGCCAGGACCTGCAGATTCTGCCCCCATCACCCCCGGACTGTATATATACAGAGATACAGCAGTGACATCACCGCCACAGTGCTCCTTGTGCAGCCTCTGCCTGCCTAAGTGTTACACTGCCCACAGCCAGGACCTGCAGTGTCCACATCATCCCCGGTCTGTATATATAGGTACAGTAGTGATGTCACTACCACAGCGTTCCCTGTGCAGCCTCTGCCTGCAGCCTGTGTAAGTGTTACACTGACCACAGTCAGGACCTGCAGAGGCTGCCCCCATCACCCTCTGTCTGTATGCATACAGAGATACAACAGTGACATCACCACCACAGTGCTCTCTGTGCAGCCTCTGCCTGCAGCCTGTGTAAGTGTTACACTGCCCACAGCCAGGACCTGCAGTGTGCCCATCATCCCCGGTCTGTATATATATATATATATATATATATATATATAGTTACAGTAGTGATATCACCACCACAGCGCTCCCTGTGCAGCCTCTGCCTGCAGCCTTTGTGAGTGTTACATTGTCCACAGCCAGGACCTGCAGTGTCCCCATCACCCCCTGTCTGTATGTATACAGAGATACAGCAGTGATATCACCACCACAGCGCTCCCTGTGTAGCCTCTGCCTTATGCCTGTGTATGTGTTACATGGACAACAGCCAGGGCCTGCAGCAGCTGCAGCTCTGGTTGTTATGTCACTGCTGTGCCTCTGTATACATACAGGCAGGGGGGTGCTGGGGGGTAGCGCTGGACCGGAGCACAAGAGGCAGTAAGTACAACACCCCACCCCCACTCCTCTAGCTCAGATAACCCTTTTAATTATGCAGGGCACTGTTTATGTTAGTGGGTCAGTAGCTTAGGGTTAGTAGAACTAGGTGTAGTTGGCTTAGGGTTAGGGTACACCTAGGTTCCTGGTAATCACACGCTGCACAGTGGGGAGGAGTCTGTGTGTGCAAAGCACATTCCTTATCGCAAGCGTATCACTGTTAATCAGGAGAAACTCCCCCACTCTGTGCCAGAATTGTCTTTATAAATGTAATTCAAGTGTGAACACAGCCGGAGAACACATTCTGATGATGCGCTCGCAAATTCAAATGCACTGGGCAAAACACATCAAATGCATATTTGTTATGTAAGTAGCAACATGTGTTTGTTATTTAACATTAAAGGGGTTGTCGGATAGGGCCTAACTTACTGATCTGTGATGGTTTCAGTGATGTAACCCCTATGTACCATGAGAACGGTGGTTCGATGTACCCCCATCGCTCCCCGAGATGATCAGAGCAGCCAATTGCACATGCGCGGGCTGCCCTGTTCATCCCTATGGACCTGAGGGAGATAGCCATGTGCCATACTTGCTGGATGGAACAACACTTTTAATAGTGACCACTAAATGTCACTCACATAACCAAATAATCTAACAAACCAAAGACCAGAAAAGTAACTAAATTTAGATCATTGTAACAAAATGGAATTACTTAGAAACAAACAATTTATGCCAACCCACAAGAAAGAACATTCCATAAATATGTATATCAATTTATCTTTATTATACACTTAATATAAAACACCATTGAAAATTAAATTAACGTCAAACAAGAATAGGGAGCTCAAAAGGACACCCTAACAAATAATGGTAGGAGATAATGGTAAGTTATAAAGAGCTAGTGCTGCAATACCTGCTAAACAGGTAATCACTACCATGGCATTTGATAGTAGATCAATCACAATGTACACTTATTAGTAGATCTTACCCATGTATTGCTAGTCTCACACCACTGCCCCTATGCACGTTTCAGCAAGTCATGCCTTCCTCTGAAGGTGATGCAGGAGCAGTCCTGCTTAGTTTATATAAGAAAATTCCCCCAAACACTGGCACAGCTTTCTCCACTTGTTTGTTACTAGTAGCTCCTGGCATTTAACAGGATAGTAAATAACTGCTGTTAGCTGTCACAAAATAGAATGGGTTGACAAAAATATTTCATATGTACCTATAGACTGTCTCAGACTGTATTTGTCACTGAGCTTCTATGTCACTGACAATGTCTGTATCTGACAGTCTCTTTCAGTGACTGTGTCTTGGGCACTCACAATCCAGTGACTGTCTGTCTCAGGCACTCTCATTCTAGTGACTGTCTGTCTTGGGCACTCCCATTCCAGTGGCTGTCTGTCTCAGGCACTCTCATTCCTGTGACTGTCTGTCTCGGGCACTCTCTATCCAGTGACTGTCTGTCTCGGGCACTCTCATTCTAGTGACTGTCTGTCTTGGGCAATCTCATTCCAGTGACTGTCTGTTTTGGTCACTCTCATTCCAGCAACTGTCTGTTTTGGTCACTCTCATTCCAGCAACTGTCTGTTTTGGGCACTCTCATTCCAGCAACTGTCTGTCTCGGGCACTCTCATTCCAGCGTCTGTCTTGGGAATTCTCATTCCTGCAACTGTCTGTCTCGGACACTCTCATTCCAGCTAGTGTCAGTCTCAGGCACTCTCATTCCAGCAACTTTCTTTCTCGGGCTTTCTTATTCCAGCAACTTTCTTTCTCGGCTCTCTTATTCCAGCGACTCTCTGTGTCTTCCCGCAGCTATGCTCGTACACAGCAAGGAAGCATCTCTTCTCCAACACCTTCCGCGCCCGATTGGATTGCGTCTGAAGATATTAACATAATCACACACCCCCACCCCTGAATCAAGAACCAAGTGCCTACATGGTGGTCAATTTAGGATATTTGGGGTGGTGAAAGGTCCTCTTTAATTTTTCATTTTCTTAGCATGAAGTCTAGAAAAAAACATTTAGATAGACTAATCTTTTATTTATTGCTTACCTTAAATCCATTTTTATATAATTGTTCTTAAAATGATGTAAAATGTAGATTACATGGAAAAAAATAGATTCCTAGCTACAACATGGCTGGTGATCCTTTTGTGAAAAGATGTAATGCGGATAGATGAAAGGACTGCATAGCAGGCTTACCTGTCCTAAGCTGCTATGAATCTAATGTTTTCATCAATTTTCTCTAATGATCCTATCTAAGTTTTAAAATCCATGAGCAGAACTCAGTGGCCAATGCCTCCCACTAAGCCACTATATAACAAGTTTAATAGCTCGGCACTGCACAGTTATTACTCATGTATTTCACTCTCTGCTGACACGGTTGTTGAGGTTAGCCACCGACAAGATAAAATAAAAATAACCCTCTTTCTAAATATAATGTCTGCATGTAGCGTAACCCAGCTGATACAATCTTCTGTGCAGAAGTGATATCCTTTTTTCTACAATATTATCAGAAATCAGAAGAAAAACAATGCAAAAATGCAAAAAAAATACTACCTTATCACAATATATCACGTCCAATAATTGCTCATACTACACATGTCTATAAAATAAAATTATACAACTAGTCACCAGTAGTGTGAAAAATAATATTTGGCTATGTTATACAAATACAAATAAAATACAAATAAAAAAAGTAATGGCAACAAAAAATCTGCCCCATATACTCAGTTCAGAGGAAACTGAACACCACAATTTATCTCCAAGTCAATGACACTTTTGTGAAATCAGCCTGTTCAGTTATGAATATAAAGGGGCTGTTCTGTAGGTGCTAACTAGAGCTGAAAGAACATATTAAAATATTTAAGTTCTGGTTTAATTGCCACCATACCTGCCACCATTTTGTAGCAACATTCCATCCCAAAATGGCGCTGCCCAGCAGGTTACTGTTAGCATGCAGCCACTGCCACTTACATGCCACTTTGTCAATGGCATTCAAAGAGTTAGCTGTGTCAGTCAGCACAGAGTCCAGAGCATGGAGCCGGAGACGTGCCAGTACACAAGGAGGCATGGATGGGGCTGTAGGAGGGTAACAACTCAGCCAAGACAAATAGAGCACATATGGGATATCAAGTCTTTTGCCATCCACCAACACCATTTTGCACCACAGACTAACCATGAGTTGAATTATGCTTTAATCCAGGTCAGTGAGAAGATCCATTTGGAGAGTACATGCTCCTTCTCGAGGAAAATGTCCAGGTATTGTATGCTGGTCCTACAGGCACATGGTGGCCACACACAACTGAGCCTCAATTCCTTATCTTTCGGCCTTTCCACTGAAATTGGATAAGCCTGAAACTTGATTTTGCACTTTGATTTTGAATATCATTCCAAATCCATACCTCCTTGGGATATTTTGATTTTCATTCAACATTTATGTTTTATTGTTCTCTAGACAATCTGCTGTCTAATGAATAAAGAATTGTACCTGTAATATTTAATTTATTGAGATCTAGGGTATTTTAGTTTGGTTTGAGCGGTGTATTTTGCGGATTAATACTTATCTTTGGTTTCGTCATGCAAGCATTTGAGTGTTCTTTATAGTCTTTCTTTATAGTATGTTTCATTTTAGTATTCTCCATATTGTTTTGATACTTTTTGTATGTATCTCATACAACTTTCAGACAATTACTTTAATCCGTTGTTCCTGAGCTTTCAATCATTGATCCCCCCCAATGCGGCAATGCAAAAGCTTCTGATCAAATAAGGACACAGATATTAAATTATAGCATTTCTACACCCAATCGTAAATGCTTTTGTCACTGCATGGATTTGGCAGCAGACAATCTTTATCTGCCAGGCAGTCTCTGACATTCTGCTGTGTTGAAGGGCGCTTATTATAATACAGCACGTTTTCAGGAAATTCAATTGATTTATAGGAACAAGACAGAAGACAGATGACTTGCCTAATCCATCTCTTTTCATAAAAAAACAAGATAGTACTGAGTAACATTAATGTTTGTACTGGATAGTAAAGCAGACAGATATGAATTGCTAGTCTAGTCTTAAAGTGATCTCTCCTGCATTTACAGCTGATCTCCAGTCCCTGTGGGATGCACCATCCTGCCACTTTTAAATTAATATTGATATTTTAGATCTTTGAATTAATGCCCACACTTATTAATCCTTTGTGAAATACATAGGATTTTTTACACATTTTTTATAGCAGGTGATAGAGAAAGATTTTGTCATTTTCACATAGTAAACATGTTTTGCTACATCAAATAGACTTTTCCAGTCTACACAGAGGAAGAAGAAACAGGACAAAATGTAATGTTTAAAGAAATATACAAGTGCCATTAATGGGTTGCTATCGGTACCATGTTTCACAGTATCCTAGAAACCTTGTTCTGCAAAAAGAACTTTGAAGTGGTATCACAATTATTATCCTTCAGCTACAGCATTGTTCTTGATATCTGATCACCTTATTATGCAAGTTAACCCATGTATTCCAGCATTTTGCACATCAATTGCCAGGACAACACACAGTGGCTCATATTTATTACAGTGTTTGCGCCACTTTTCTGTCTGACTTTGCAGCTAGAAAGAATATGCAATCTGCTTGCATGTGTATTTATGAAGAGTCTGCGCCAGTTTTGTGTCGCGGCTGCACTGTGTCCGACAAGACAGAAAAAATGTGCACCAAAAGGGGCGTGTTACTGCTTACTTGGACCATGTGCCACATAACTGCCTGCACCACAATTCTGCCTGACCACAATTCTGCAGCATGAACAAAGTGCACCAAACAAAATGATGCATTCTGCTGTATTAGTGCAGGGAATGCCAGATTAATGAAGACTGTGTACCACATTTCATGACTCGGTCGCACCGTGCACACTTCTCAGGCACAATGCACATAGTGCAGTTTGCAGTGTTTTTGATAAAATTCGACCAGTGTCTGTGGCAAATCCTCTGAATGTTCTATGCATAGCACTTGTGCACAGTGGATTAATGAGGTGGCAGGTAAGTTAAGTTCTTTTTATGAAAAAGGGTTCAACATTTCAGAAGAAAAAGGTATTTCTGCAAAGTGCGTATGAGGCTCTGTATCCATCAGTCTGTATCTGTAACCAACAGTTGCATATCACCTTTACTGCAAAAAGTCTACAGCTTTTACTACTCTACAGTAGAAAACATGAGCAACACAGAGCAAAACAAAGCAAAATGGTTAATAAAAACTATTTCAATTGGGGTTTATTTCAAATTTAAAATCTGTCTATAGCTTTTTTTTTTACTTTTTACATATACATAATACTAACAGAATAGCTTTTTTAGAGAGCTAACCTTTGTCAAAAATAGTTACTTTACCAATTTATATTTTTTTTAATGTTTATATTCTGATTCTGCATTCAGATGCCCATATATCATCAATGTATCCATAGATCATGTAGCCTATGTACATGTCTGTTCCACAAATTGTACAAAATGTTCCCTACTGAGCCCTTTATGGTGATTGCGTTTGGCAACATACATGACAATAGTCTGTGTGTAATATAATATATGTAATGCATTTTCAAAAATAGTTTCAAACCTTATTGTTACAATTCCTCATTAATGTCAATACCCACCAAAAAGTTGAACTAGAACATATCCTTAGTCATGAACTTGCCATAACATGACAATCGCTGTGCTTTTTGATGGACCTTGAGATGTTTTGAGGTTATGGAATTTTAACAATAAACTTTGAAACCATTGTTGTATTAAACCAGAATGTTGTTAAATCATTTTTGTGCTCCAATGTTTAATGCTACCACATATTTCCACATTTATTCCAGTAAAATTGTGGAAGTCTGTGTTTTTGATGCTGATGATTTAAGAAAACGAGAATGTTTTACCAAGATTTTGTTGTATTACCAAATTTCCATATGACCTATTTGAATTCCCATTAATATTAATCAAATATTTATATGTATAGTGCCATCATATTCCGTAATGCTTTAAAAATTGTGGGGAGCATATACAAATAAAATGAGACATTACAAAGTACAAACATATTCATATGGAACAATAGGAGTGAGGGCCCTGCTCACAAGAGCTTACATTCTATGAAGATGAGGGAGTGATACAAGATGCATAAGAGCTTGTATAATGGTCCATCCATTTAATAAATAAAAAATCATGCTTCTTTAATCAGCCATATATACAAAGCTCAGAGACTCCAGTGAAGCCTATAGCTTGGTATCTGCTGTTTGCCAGATAACCGATGGGAGGAGGACACAGGATAGGTTATTAAAGAGAGAGTTGGAGTTGTGGTGTTACAAATTTCTTGCATTGGCCTATCCACATATACACAGCTCCTGGTAGCATAGCCATTACAGGCAAGCGTTAATAGTTTAAGAAAACAGGCTAGATCAGTGATGGCGAACCTTTTGGAGACCGAGTGCCCAAGCTACAACCAAAATCCACTTATTTACCGTGAAGTGCCAACATAGCATTTTAAGCAATAACTTACTGCTACCTGTTTTTCTACATCTTTCAATCATATCAGCCCCTGAGGCCCCCAATACAGTTGAAAGAAGGTGGGAAAATTCAGACTCTCATTGTAGCTTCCCTCCAGGGTCTCTCTGTAGAGGAAAAATGAAAGGTCCAGCACTATGAACTTCAAAGATAATGCAGCCCAGTCCACACTAGATGCCTGAATGCCTTTCTGGAGAGAAAAAATATCACGGGTTATGGGGATAAAACATTTATTTAATTCTTAAAGGTAAGACTTGATGGACTTGCGTCTTTTTCCAGCCTTATATACTATGATACTATGATACCTTCTCACTTTTCCCGCAGTTCCAAAAAAACAATAAAGTGTCGCTTTAAAATAGCATAGAGAGCAGCTTCTCTTTAGTTGCCTGGGACTGCAGGAAGATGCAGTGGATTTGTTCCTGTCAGGTGAACTCTGTCCTGGGTTGATGGTCTGAGTGCCCACAGAAATGGCTCTGAGTGCCACCTCTGGCACCCGTGCCATAGGTTCGCCACCACTGGGCTAGATCATGAAGAAACAAATGCGTGAATAGATCTACCATAAATTTCCACAAATTAGACTTACTGGAGCCTATAGGTCTTGGTCTACAGTGTAGCAACTAACCTATTGTGATAACGTATACAATTTATTGCATTAATTCCCTCCCATTTGCATGTTTCAAACATTAACTAATCTAAATTTTAAACCAAAAGCACATTGTTAAATTAATGCTTCTGGGCTAAATGAAAATTTCCCCCTGCCCCCGATAGATGTGCTATGTTGTAGAACTCACACAAGCAAATCATTGTACAGTAATTCCGATGTCTAGCTCGTTTCTGAATAACTTCATTACACACAGTTGACTGTTAATGCCAATATTAAATAGAAGCCAGCAGTAGTTCAAATAAAGCAAGATTGAGAGTAAGTTAGTGAAAGTGAGGTTTAATTAAGTTATACAATGACTTTAAGTAAATTAAGGCCCAATACATGATAAAAGCAGCCCAGACTTACCCTTTGAGTATTACATAAAGTTAATTCAATCTAATTCTTACGTAACCATTTTAGATCTTTATTGGTTTCACTAAGTACCAAAAACAACTTACAGGGCATTGAAATTGTAGCAATAGAGCCCTATTAATGGAATTAAAGACCTGTTTAAGGTTAAACACATTACATTAGAGGATATTGTTCCTGGGTTAAAATGCATTCTCTGGAAGCTAGTTATTAACTCATTACCATTCAATCCAGTTAAATGTGAAATTAACACGCAGTCGCTGGAAATGCCCTTTCACAGGTCACATGTCACATTGAATCAATTTGACCTCATCTCTTTTAGTATTAGTCATTTTTAACCTTTTGCTACCTTGATAAGAGACAATCTCAATATGCTTCAGAGGAACTGTCATAATCGTATTATCACGTAGGGTAAAGTGTTTATTCAATGTTTCCCGATTTACTCAAAATAATCAATCACTCTGCATTTCAACATGTAAAACTCGACAGTTGTATGAATGTCAATAATTAAAGGGTAACAAAACTGTCCTCTCATATAATATAATAATTCTTTATTTATATAGCGCCTACAGATTATGCAGCGCTGCACAAAGCATGCCAAATTGGTCCCTGTCCCCATGGGGCTCACAATCTAAACAACCTACCAGTATGTTTTGGAGTGTGGGAGGAAACCGGAGGACCCGGAGGAAACCCACGCAAGCATGGAGAGAACATACAAACTCTTTGCAGATGTTGACCTGGGTGGGACTAGAACCCAGGACTCCAGCACTGCAAGGCAGAAGTGCTTGCATGGTGGCTGAGTGGGTAGAACTGAAAAAAATGTGTAAAGTCTTAACAGTGATGATTACCACAGTGTATCATCGTGTGTGTCCATTAAGGTTGCAGCAATAAAACAAAGTTAATGTTCAGAAGATTTCCATATACATAAAATATCCAGAAAATCATGCTTCCCCTTCTTCTAGAAATAGGAAATAGGCACAACCTCTCTCCTATGATCCCAGAATGTCCCAAATTGCAATTAACACTAGAAAAGTGTCACCGGAGATCACATGTGTGTATTACTTGAATCATATATGTACAATTAATGGGTCTTAATTAGATACATGGAATACTTGTCTGATCCCTTTACCCCTTCATCTGCCAAGCACACCGAATCATTAATCATTCATTAGCCCTTCAATTGATTTATTTGGTTTCTATATAGATAGCAGATCCATAGTTTTCCGTTCTATATAGATAGCAGATCCATAGTGTTCCGTAAAATGACCACTTTGTGGTCTACAATATGGAGACCAAAATATGTTCACAATGGCAGGGGAACTCTCTTTGAGATGTCTTTATCTATAATCATATCAATAGAAATACCAAACTTTTTTTCAATAGAGCCATTAATGTATATGTTATCTAATCTTGAGATGTATCAAATGGAATGAACACTACCACCAGCACTAAATCCTCTTTTTAAGATTTCATTGATCCTTGCCTCGAAACAAGATTATCAGAATGGTCCTACATTGAGATAATGTCAAGGGGATTTGGATTAATCCCAACTATTCATTTTAGATTACATCTAGAGGTTGTTTTGGGTCTTATTTCAAAAGATATTGATAACATCATATCAACCAATGTCACATTTAATTAAAGAAGTAATCACTTTTGTTATTGCTTGGAGTTAAAATAAGAAACAATCATGCATTTCATTTCAGAAACTGAAATATGTCAGGATCAAATAATTGTTATTCCCGGTGTATACTTGAAGATATTAACTTTCATTTATTTTAGATAATGAAAATATTGCAGTGTATTTACAAAAGCAATAGATGCCCATAGAATTGTGTATTTGCTGTCCTCGCTAATCATTAGCCAATATACAGATTACCAGTGACAGTGATAGTAAACCTTTTTGAGGACACCTTTTCATAAATTAGTACATGTGCAACCTCCCACTTATTTCTTATCATATATTAGGAAAAGATTCCATTGAATGATAACTGTCACCTCTGACAGACCCCATAAACTGCAAATAATACAGAACTCTTTACTGTGTATGGGTCAGATTGCTCCTTTTATGTCTCCTGTAAATTCTACATTTGCTGCAAAAACTACTTTTATCCCTTCTCCAATCTAGCTGATACAATGTCAAGGAGGTGGGGGAGCTCAGATAGGCAGTCAAGCTCATGAAAAAACATGTAGTGTGTCCAGCTCCAAGTACTCGGAGACTTCTCATATGAAAAATACAATCTTTTATTCAACCAACATTAGAATAGTATGGTACAGCAAGAAAACAGGCAGAAAAAATGCACAGCCTTCGCATTTCGAAATGAATCCTTACTCATAGCATACTCTACATAAGAGATAGCATCCCTGCCCCTCAGCTCCATGGGCAAATCCATGTGCAGTGCGCCTGTCAGTTTGGTGCTTGACCTGCACATCCCTGGCCGGTACCAATTGGCCTCAAAGATGCACCATGCATGTGCTAATTCGGTGCACAGCACAGGATTGAATATGAGCTATCTACTGCAAAGGATCGGCAGGGCAAGTGCCAAACTGATAGGTTCACTGCATATGCACAGGATTTCCCCTGGCATAAATTGACTTCAGAGTCAAGGGGAACAGATGTGGGGCTGAGCAGAAGGAACTTTACTGCCAGTCATATTCCCCACAATGGGGCAAATTTATAAAAAGTGACCTTAGGTTAGACAGTGCAGAGTTAGACTAGACAGTCTTATTCTGCAAGAGATTTATAAAAGTGCCTAATGCTGGATGATAAATGTGTCCTAGGATAAGACTGTCTAGCTGTACGCTGCACCTCCTATTGGTTGGCTTATGTCACACCAGAAAATTGAGACACACTTCTGTTGGGTTAGCAGTAGAGATGAGCGAACACTAAAATGCTCGGGTACTTGTTATTCGAGACGAACTTTTCCCGATGCTCGAGTGCTCGTCTCGAATAACGAACCCCATTGAAGTCAATGGGAGACTCGAGCATTTTTCAAGGGGACCAAGGCTCTGCACAGGGAAGCTTGGCCAAACACCTGGGAACCTCAGAAAAGGATGGAAACACCACGGAAATGGACAGGAAACAGCAGGGGCAGCATGCATGGATGCCTCTGAGGCTGCTTAAACGCACCATTATGCCAAAATTATGGGCAACAGCATGGCCATGAAAGAGTGACAGAATGAAGCTAGATAGCATCTAAAACATCCAATAATTGACCCTGACACTATAGGGGACGGCATGCAGAGGCAGCGGCAGCAGGCTAGAGAGTGTCATGGCGACATACCCTAAATGGACTCAGGCTTCAAACCAATGGGTGGCAGAGAGGAACCAAAGGAGGTGAGCAAGAAGCGCTCAAATAATATCGGTACATGATAAAAGTTTGCCAGTATATTTTGTGGATTACACAGCAGGGTGGCGACAAAGTTAACATGGAAGCCATGAAAACAACCCAAAATTCTGCCTGACACAGCTCGTTTGATAAGGGGACCATGTATGGAGGCAGTGAACTAGTAGTAGATTAAAGGTGCTGCAGTTAAAACTATGTTAGTTGGATCTTGGCATGGAGCTGGCGCTCCGCTGCCAGGCGAGCTTTCGCCAATCCAAGCCCCTGTCTCTAGGCTACTCCCCAAACAGCACTTCTAAGAACCTTTTGTATAAGATCAAGTGTAGTAGCGTTCTTATTAGTTTAGGATATGCCGGGTGAGGGGAATGTAAACAGATGCGCAAGAAGCGCTGAAATAATATCGGTAAATGATAAAAGTTTGCAAGTATATTTTGTGGATTACACAGCAGGGTGGCGACAAAGTTAACAAGTTTGATGTGGAATGCCCTGTAATAGCTCTTGGGCGGTGTGCCTTTTATCGCCTAGGCTCAGCAGTTTGAGCACCGCCTGCTGTCGCTTAGCGACGGCACTGCTGCTGTGCCTAGAGCTACCGACTGATGGCGCCATGCCCACGGATGGTAATTCGGAGGAGGAGGAGGTGGAGGAGGGTTGGGAGGAGGTATAGAAGGCCTTTGAGACCTGGACCGAGGTAGGCCCCGCAATTCTCTGCGTCGGCAGTATATGACCAGCCCCAGGGTCAGACTCGGTCCCAGCCTGCACCAAGTTAAGTGTAGTAGCGTTCTTATAAGTTTGGGATATGGTGGGTGAGGGGAATGTAAACAGATGCGCAAGAAGCGCATGATGCGCATGGAGCTGGCGCTCCGCTGCCAGGCGAGCTTTCGCCAATCCAAGCCCCTGTCTCTAGGCTACTCCCCAAACAGCACTTTTGTATAAGATCAAGTGTAGTAGCGTTCTTATAAGTTTGGGATATGCCGGGTGAGGGGAATGTAAACAGATGCGCAAGAAGCGCTGAAATAATATTGGTAAATGATA
Source organism: Engystomops pustulosus (assembly GCF_040894005.1). Lineage (NCBI taxonomy): Eukaryota > Metazoa > Chordata > Amphibia > Anura > Leptodactylidae > Engystomops > Engystomops pustulosus. Next base: position 106,675,505 of record NC_092417.1, on the reverse strand, counting down.
AAAGTTTGCCAGTATATTTTGTGGATAACACAGCAGGGTGGCGACAAAGTTAACAAGTTTGATGTGGAATCCATGAAAACAACCCAAATTTCTGCCTGACACACCTCGTTTGATAAAGGGACGATGTATGGAGGCAGCTATATGGACGACTTTTGGAGGTAGCAATGGAGACAACGTGTGGAGGCTGCTATGGAGACAATTTAATTTGGATAGTGCCTGTATGTGGCAGTCCCAAAAATTTTTCAAACCAGAGGAGCAGGTAGGTGGCCCTCCAGTAAAATGGAATAGATTGAGTGCCTGTATGTGGCAGTCCAAAAACATTTTCAAACCAGAGGAGCAGGTAGGTGGCCCTCCAGAAAAATTGAATAGATTGAGTGCCTGTATGTGGCACTCCCAAAAATTGTTTAAAACAGAGGACCGGGTAGGTGGCCCTCCAGAAAAATTAAATGCATAAAGTACTATAGCTAGAGCCAGTGGGCCCTGTCAAAAAATAGCCAGTATCCTCTGCTTTACTGTACAAAGAGGAGGAGAAGGAGGAAAATGAGGAGGAGGAGGAGTGGATCAATTATTCAGGTTGAGCTTCCTTCACCTGGTGGAGATTGGAAATTATGAGAAATCCAGGCTTTATTCATCTTAATAAGCGTCAGCCTGTCAGCGCTGTCAGTCGACAGGCGTGTACGCTTATCGGTGATGATGCCACCAGCTGCACTGAAAACCCGCTCGGACAAGACGCTAGCGGCAGGGCAGGCAAGAACCTCCAAGGCGTACAGCGCCAGTTCGTGCCACATGTCCAGCTTTGAAACCCAGTAGTTGTAGGGAGCTGTGTGATCATTTAGGACGATGGTATGGTCAGCTACGTACTCCCTCACCATCTTTCTGTAAAGATCAGCCCTACTCTGCCGAGACTGGGGACAGGTGACAGTGTCTTGCTGGGGTGACATAAAGCTGGCAAAAGCCTTGTAAAGCGTACCCTTGCCAGTGCTGGACAAGCTGCCTGCTCGCCTACTCTCCCTCGCTACTTGTCCCGCAGAACTACGCACTCTGCCGCTAGCGCTGTCAGAAGGGAAATACTGTTTCAGCTTGTGCACCAGGGCCTGCTGGTATTCATGCATTCTCACACTCCTTTCCTCTGCAGGGATGAGAGTGGAAAGATTTTGTTTGTACCGTGGGTCCAGGAGAGTGAACACCCAGTAATCGGTGCTGGAATAAATTCTTTGAACGCGAGGGTCACGGGATAGGCAGCCTAGCATGAAATCTGCCATATGCGCCAGAGTACCAACGCGTAAGAATTCACTCCCCTCACTGGCCTGACTGTCCATTTCCTCCTCCTCCAACTCCTCCAACTCCTCTTCTTCTGTCCATACACGCTGAACAGTGAAGGACTCAACAATGGTCCCCTCTTGTGTCTCGCCAACATTCTCCTCCTCTTCCTCCTCATCCTCCTCCACCTCCACCTCCTCCGATATGCGCTGAGAAACAGACCTGAGGGTGCTTTGGCTATCAACAAGGGAATCTTCTTCCCCCGTCTCTTGTGACGAGCGCAAAGCTTCCGACTTCATGCTGATCAGAGAGTTTTTCAACAGGCCAAGCAGCGGGATGGTGAGGCTGATGATGGCGGCACCTGACAGATATCAGACATCCACGTCCACTCCTCATTGTAGACTTGAGGAAGCTGACTGACCTGACTACCAGTTCTGGTGGAAGTTGACATCTGGCAGTCTACAATGGCTCGGCGCTGCTGGTAAACTCTGGATAACATGGTCAGTGTTGAATTCCACCTCGTGGGCACGTCGCACAACAGTCGGTGAGCGGGCAGTTGGAGGCGGCGCTGCGCTGCCCTGAGAGTGGCAGCATCTGTGCTGGACTTCCTGAAATGCGCACAGATGCGGCGCACCTTCGTGAGCAAATCAGACAGATTGGGGTATGTCTTGAGGAAACGCTGAACTATCAGATTTAACACATGGGCCAGGCATGGCACATGTGTCAGTCTGCCGAGTTGCAGAGCCGCCACCAGGTTACGGCCGTTGTCACACACAACCATGCCTGGCTTCAGGTTCAGCGGTGCCAGCCACAGATCAGTCTGCGCCGTGATGCCCTGTAATAGCTCTTGGGCGGTGTGCCTTTTATCGCCTAGGCTCAGCAGTTTGAGCACCGCCTGCTGTCGCTTAGCGACGGCACTGCTGCTGTGCCTAGAGCTACCGACTGATGGCGCCGTGCCCACGGATGGTAGTTCGGAGGAGGAGGTGGAGGAGGGGTGGGAGGAGGAGGAGGCATAGTAGGCCTGAAACACCTGGACCGAGGTAGGCCCCGCAATCCTCGGCGTCGGCAGTATATGACCAGCTGCAGGGTCAGACTCGCTCCCAGCCTCCACCAAGTTAACCCAATGTGCCGTCAGCGATATATAGTGGCCCTGCCCGGCAGCACTCGTCCACGTGTCCGTGGTCAGGTGGAACTTGTCAGAAACGGCGTTGGTCAGGGCACGGATGATGTTGTCTGACACGTGCTGGTGCAGGGCTGGGACGGCACATCGGGAAAAGTAGTGGCGGCTGGGGACCGAATACCGAGGGGCGGCCGCCGCCATGAGGTTGCGAAAGGCCTCGGTCTCTACTAGCCTATAGGGCAGCATCTCCAGGCTAAGCAATCTGGAGATTTGGACATTAAGGGCTTGGGCGTGCGGGTGGGTAGCACTATATTTGCGTTTCCGCTCCAGCGTCTGGGGTATGGAGAGCTGAACGCTGGTGGATGCTGTGGAGGATCGTGGAGGCGACGATGGGGTTTTTGTGGCAGGGTCCTGGGCAGGGGGCTGACTATCAGCTGACACAGGGGAAGGAGCAGTGGTGTGCACGGCCGGAGGTGAACGGGCTTGTTGCCACTGAGTGGGGTGTTTAGCATTCATATGCCTGCGCATACTGGTGGTAGTTAAGCTAGTAGTGGTGGAACCCCTGCTGAGCCTGGTTTGGCAAATGTTGCACACCACAGTCCGTCGGTCATCCGGTGTTTCCTTAAAGAACCTCCAGACTTCTGAAAATCTAGCCCTCGCCGCAAGAGCCCTCGCCACGGGAGCTTCACTAGTTGACACATTTGGCGCTGATGCACCAGCTCTGGCCCTGCCTCTCCGTCTGGCCCCACCACTGCCTCTTCCAACCTGTTCTGGTCGAGGACTCTCCTCCGTCTCAGAAGCACTGTGTTCACCCGGCCTCTCAACCCAGCTTGGGTCTGTCACCTCATCATCCTCCGATCCCTCAGTCTGCTCCCCCCTCGGACTTCCTGCCCTGACAACAACTTCACCACTGTCTGACAACCGTGTCTCCTCATCGTCGGACACCTCTTTACACACACTTCCACTACGTCAAGAAGGTCATCATCACCCACAGACTGTGACTGGTGGAAAACCTGGGCATCGGAAAATTGCTCAGCAGCAACCGGACAAGTGGTTTGTGACTGTGGGAAGGGTCCAGAAAACAGTTCCTCAGAGTATGCCGGTTCAAATGCCAAATTTTCCTGGGAGGGGGCAGACTGGGGGGGAGGAGGCTGAGGTGCAGGAGCTGGAGGAGTGGCGATTTCGGTGACATGGGTGGACTGCGTGGAAGACTGACTGGTGGACAAATTGCTCGAAGCATTGTCAGCAATCCACGACATCACCTGTTCGCACTGTTCTGGCCTCAACAGTGCTCTACCACGAGTCCCAGTAACTTCAGACATGAACCTAGGGAGTGTAGCTCTGCGGCGTTCCCCTGCTCCCTCATAAGCAGGTGGTGTCTCACCCCGCCCAGGACCACGGCCTCTGACCCCTGCAGTAGTTGGACGCCCACGTCCCCGCCCTCGTCCTCTACCCCTAGCCCTCGGGTTAAACATTTTTAAAATGAGAGTTATAACTTTAATTTTTTTTTAACTTTTTTTGTGTTTTTTGTTTTTTTTTGTGATTTTGAGTTTTTAAAAACAAACAATGCTATCCTATAGCTATGGCTATTTTCTAGCCAAGTATGAAAGCACACTACTATGCCAGATGAGATGACACTGAGTTATTAAACAAAACAAACGTAAAATAAAAAAGGAAAAATGGCAGACTGTGCCGAATTGAAATCCAACCCCTACAAAATTTTCCCACTTCGGTCTTTGCAATGGATATGTGCGTCACTAAGCGCAAAACACAGCGGTCGCAAGTCTCACTACAAATTGCTCACAATTGGCTAGTAGATGCACTGCAGCAAGTACAGCCACCAGCAGATCAACCAGAAATCAAATATATAACGCTACTGTAGGCGCAAGTAAGCCGTTTGGATTCTCCTATGGCTATTTTCTAGCCAAGTATGAAAGTACACTAATATGCCAGATGAGATGACACTGAGTTATTAAACAAAATAAACGTAAAATAAAAAAGGACAAATGGCAGACTGTGCCTAATTGAAATCCAACCCCTACTAAATTTTCCCACTTCGGTCTTTGCAATGGATATGTGCGTCACTAAGCGCAAAACACAGCGGTCGCAAGTCTCACTACAAATTGCTCACAATTGGCTAGTAGATGCACTGCAGCAAGTACAGCCACCAGCAGATCAACCAGAAATCAAATATATAACGCTACTGTAGGCGCAAGTAAGCCGTTTGGATTCTCCTATGGCTATTTTCTAGCCAAGTATGAAAGCACACTAATATGCCAGATGAGATGACACTGAGTTATTAAACAAAATAAACGTAAAATAAAAAAGGACAAATGGCAGACTGTGCCTAATTGAAATCCAACCCCTACTAAATTTTCCCACTTCGGTCTTTGCAATGGATATGTGCGTCACTAAGCGCAAAACACAGCGGTCGCAAGTCTCACTACAAATTGCTCACAATTGGCTAGTAGATGCACTGCAGCAAGTACAGCCACCAGCAGATCAACCAGAAATCAAATATATAACGCTACTGTAGGCGCAAGTAAGCCGTTTGGATTCTCCTATGGCTATTTTCTAGCCAAGTATGAAAGCACACTAATATGCCAGATGAGATGACAATGAGTTATTAAACAAAATAAACGTAAAATAAAAAAGGACAAATGGCAGACTGTGCCTAATTGAAATCCAACCCCTACTAAATTTTCCCACTTCGGTCTTTGCAATGGATATGTGCGTCACTAAGCGCAAAACACAGCGGTCGCAAGTCTCACTACAAATTGCTCACAATTGGCTAGTAGATGCACTGCAGCAAGTACAGCCTCCAGCAGATCAACCAGAAATCAAATATATAACGCTACTGTAGGCGCAAGTAAGCCGTTTGGATTCTCCTATGGCTATTTTCTAGCCAAGTATGAAAGCACACTAATATGCCAGATGAGATGACACTGAGTTATTAAACAAAATAAACGTAAAATAAAAAAGGACAAATGGCAGACTGTGCCTAATTGAAATCCAACCCCTACTAAATTTTCCCACTTTGGTGTTTGAGGTGGATATGTGTGTCACTAAGAGCTAAACACAACGGTAGCAAGTCCCCCTGCTAATTCCTCAAAAAATGGTACTAGATGCAAATAAAAAAAAAAAAAAGTAGAACGTTATTGTAGCCCTAAGAAGGGCTGTTGAGTTCTTGGAGAATCACTCCTGCCTAACAGTAAGCTAATAGAACACCCTAACGCTTTCCCTGACCAGCAGCAGCTCTCTCCCTAGCGGCATCCAGACACAGAATGATCCGAGCAGCGCGGGCAGCGGCTAGTCTATCCCAGGGTCACCTGATCTGGCCAGCCAACCACTGCTATCGACGTGTAAGGGTACCACGTCATGCTGGGTGGAGTGCAGAGTCTCCTGGCTTGTGATTGGCTCTGTTTCTGGCCGCCAAAAAGCAAAACGGCGGGAGCTGCCATTTTCTCGAGCGGGCGAAGTATTCGTCCGAGCAACGAGCAGTTTCGAGTACGCTAATGCTCGACCGAGCATCAAGCTCGGACGAGCATGTTCGCTCATCTCTAGTTAGCAGTATTTCTGTCTCACTGACCTTTTTGGCGTGAGACCACAAACTCTTTTCTTAGGCCACGCCACCTTTGTCATGGGATAGTCAGAAAACTTGCTAAAATTCTAAATGTGGTGCAGAGAGTTCTTTAGTGCAAAGTATGATTATTAAATCTCCCACTATTTCTTTAATGGTTGGTGCCTCCTGCATTATAAAAGATTAGATTTTTATCTTTAAGGATATCTACCACCAGGATGAAGAGGCTCTTGGCTCCATAGATGTTAATGAAGCCTTGATCCCCTCAGGCTCATTTGCATAATTTTATTTTGTATTTTTTTTTTTTGTGGAAACCAGGACATTGGAAAGCTTAAAGAAGAGTGGGTCCTGCCAGAAGGGGTACCCACCAGTATGTCCGTGTGCTTGGTTTACAATCCTTCATCCCTGGTTGTTGATGTCCTTCAATATAACACCAGAAGCATGGTTAGAGGTACTTTAAAACCTAAGATATCGGAATTAATGCCCCTCTTAAAGTGACTCATCTCAGGCACTCTTCTTAGCTTATGTGCATTTTTTTTAAGTAAACGGGCAAGATTTCAGCTCAGTGGTACAAAAGCTGCTGACGGGTTACCTTTAAAGATGACCTTTCAAAAAGCTTAAAATGTTGAAAGACATTGTAATTTTATCATCTCTGAGCCCCTGATCATTGCCATTTGTTTAGTATTTTTATCCATTCACCCGTTTGATTTTAATACTGGCCAAGGTGCAGTACCCTTGTATTTGCAAACGCAGTGAAACACACACCTAATGACATACCCCAGAGAAAAATGTATAGAAAATATCTGGGTCAGTAATACAACTACTTTGTCTGTGGGGCATCTTGAATTCAGTGACAGTCACCCCCTTCTCTACACAGGAGCAGATTTACTTACCCGGTCCTGTCGCGATCCCGTAGTGCGTTGTCCGATGAGGGTTCGGGTCCGGCGCAATTCACTAAGGTCGTGCGCCTGAGTTCCTGCATCCGTCGCTTCCGCACTGACGAATTCACCTGCTTCTTCCTGGTGCATGTGAGTGCTTGATCTTGCGACACAAATCCTTTTTTAAGTTTTGCGGTTTGTCCGTCAGGCTGTTCGACGGCTGGCCCTGGATTTCTGTCACATGCAAGCCAGCGCCAATGCTTGCACATTTACCAGCAATTAAAGGGTTTGTTTTCAGTCTTCCCAGGTGTCCGCATGGTGAATGTTCCCACTTATCAAATTATATAGGGTAGAAGATATCCTGCTGGTTATGGTACATACATAAATAGTGCTCCTATGTAACATAACTCATTCCTGTTATTTTTTAAAAAAAAAAATATTTTGCACAGTCCATTTCTTAGTTATATTTAAAGCATGACAGGTTGAGCTGTAGAATAATACCTTGTAGAACTTCACAATTTTTGAGTTTATTGATTAAGCTCAATCATTTTTGAGGAACAGGATTTTTCTTCCTCTTTAGAACAGTCTGATGTCGAATTGAAGCCAATATTTCCCCTGTGTCCACTAAAAAGACTCAAATTACCCACTGTGCTAATTACCTGGCATGAGAAATTGCTGATAATATAGCAGTAGCAAACTTCCGAACAGAAATCAGCATGGGCAATGATATATCAGGTAACATAGTATACAGGATGCAATGTGCTGTATATAATTACAGAATCCTTGAAGGCTGTAGTAGGTAGTGCTTATTTTTCAGAGTAAAGATTGTGTGCAGTTACATTTACTCATTTCAGCATTACTTGCCTAATTTATCTACATTCCCCTGGCACCTCTTCACAGGGCATGCACCAGTTGTATTCTACACCTCATATTATGAACCTTGGAGGTTATAGGTCCTCACCTCTGCATTGAGAATGTGGTTTGGAATGGGAATTGAGTATATTATGTGAAAGAGATAAGGGAGAAGCCAGGGCCGGTTCTAGACAAAGTGGGGCCCTGGGCAAAACTAAAAGTGGGGCCCCAAAATAGAACTATTTTATTGCCAGTCACAGTCAGTAAGAGGCTCCCTTTAGTATGGTAAAACAATCTGTAATATGGGAGAATTTTATAGGAGGTAGATAGATGATAAATGATCAGATTATAAGAGTTAGATAACTAGACAGATAGATGATAGATATATAGACATGAGATAGATGATAAGCATCTTTTGACTTTTAAAAATAAAGTCGAAATTACAGCAAAAAGAATTAAAGTAACTGAAGCAAGCCACATATTTTCTGAAAGCAGACACTTGCCCCATTTTCAAAATTGCATTAAAGAGTTTATAGACTTAGGCGCCTTTATGCAATTTTGATTCAAACTGAAACATTTTATAAAAAAAATACTTGAAATGTGCTCCAAACAGAAAATATTTACCTTCACATCTCCTAAATGTAATAGATGGACATGTGTAGAGTTCACAAATGTCCCATATTGATATGTTCACAGAAATGAAATCCACATAATATCACTAAAACTGTAATAACTAGATATCTGCTTTTCAGCTACAAATTTTTTGCAGAAAATTGCACAGATATATCATTGATTGCTCCTTACACAATAGTAACCCAAATAAATAACAATATATCCATAAACCCCTCTAATGAGATAATAAAAATCACGTTTAGATGTGCGCCAATGTATTAGCCGCACAATAACAGAACCCTCCGCGCTTCATAAGAATTTGAGTGAGAACGTCAAAACAAAGATGAAATAATGGAGGATGGTATGAAATAAAAATTTTATTCCAGAACATGTGTGTCTTTTAGCTTTATGGACATGATCTAGGTCATGGTGTTAATAAGTAGCGACATTAGGGGAAGAAGATCAAATGTTCATCCTATCATTCAATTTTCGCAAAAAAAACTACCACGAAATAAAAGGCAATAAAAGAGAAAGTGTGTTCTTAGATAGTTCTGCATAGAGAAGGGTTAAAAACATGAATATTAGTTGATATTATCCCTTCTCAAAATGTAGTAACATATAATGTGAATATTTCCATTATCTGTGAGGTGCAGCAGCTCCTGTGTGCAGCAAATTCTCCCTGTAGCCTGATGGGTAATCTGGAGGGGACTATAATAATAATAATATTTCTTTATTTATAAAGCGCCTACAGATTATTCAGCGCTGCACAAAGCATGACAAATTGGTTCCCGTCTCCATGGGGCTCACAATCTAAACAACCTACCAGTATGTTTTGGAGTATGGGAGGAAACCTGAGTACCCAGAGGAAACCCACGCAAACACGGAGAGAACATACAAACTCTTTGCAGATGTTGACCTGGATGGGATTCAAACCCAGGACCCCAGTGCTGCAAGGCAGAAGTGCTACTCACTCAGCCACCGGCTACAGCTCAGGGTAGCTATATCTCTGGCTCTGTGACACTTAGAACCTCACTTCTTTTTTCCTTTGAAAGGAGAGAGTCTCCTCTTTTATAAGAATCTAAATTTGTGTTTCTAAGTGTCAGGAAAACAGAGATATGAACTGTTAAACTGCCGTTCGGAGTGATTTTTAAATATAAAAATGGCACCTAATATTCTTACTTTAAGCCTGAATATCTTTGGATCCATGACACCTAGAAACAAAATTCAAGATTCCTTTGAAACAAGAGATTCTCCCCTTTCAAGGGGCCCCTGGCAATTGCCCACTTTTCCTACCCATAGCACCGGCCCTGGGAGAAGCCCATTGTGAGTTATGCCAGAGGCTTAGCTTGATATTCCTGGGCCCCAAAAGAATAAAGGCGTCATCATATTCCATGGGAAAGTTATAATACCGACAACTCAGGTTACCAGGTGTGGCGTTCTGTCAATTTCTAAAATATTTTCTTACATTAAAGACTCTCAACAATTCACTGTAATCTGTTGATTTATGAAATATTTGACAGTGTTGCCCCAGGGCATAATACCGGCCATTAACAGGTCCATGTATGAGTCTGCAACAACCCCTGGAATAACATGGCTTCCATGTGCATTCTTCGATAATAGAGTGTGTTAAAGGGGGTTTGGGTATTGGGTTTTTGCTCAGTTACTCTAGGCTTAAGTGGTTCTGTCTAGCCCCTTGGTCTGTGCTCTTTACCATAAGCACCTACTCCAGTCCTTCATATATCACAGGAATAACATACAACCCTCGCAGATACTTATATACAAAAAGACTTTACTAACAACATACATGTGACAAAGTAACTACATCAAATACAATACAAAATACATATAGAACACAACTACACGCAGACCTCTTTTGCTGGCCCCCAGTAATGTGTATGTATATACAATATACTCTAACACTGCGGCAGCTCCTGGATATACCCTGTAGCAGGAGTCACATCCAGTACCTGACCATATACATGTACATATAGAGACTCATGCACAATAGCATCTATATATCTACTCCTCCAATACACGTGAAGAACACAGATCCAGGTGTGAATGGGATACGGCTACAGGATGTACATGTAGTTACGCTAATATATACACACTCACTGTAAACACTTAGCTATGTATATATATGGTAAAACACATAACACCTGGATTATCTATAGGTATACGTATAATGTCTACTATATTATAATAAGTACTATGTTATAATTACTCTTATAAAGTTATATACATACACAGAAAGCACACACAATATATGACCTGGTTCCTTAAGTTCCTTAAGTGCTGCTCATCCAGGGGGCCAGGAAGCAAGAGACAGAAGAGAGAGATTTCTGTTTTTACCATGCTTAAATATCCCTGTGTGTAGTCCCTCCCCACCTCATTATAGCTCCACCCTAAGACCCTCTTAGGATAGACCCCAGTGTGTGCAGGGAATCTCCCACCTGGTTCATGGTGGCTTCTTACTGTTCAAAGCCTTTTGATATGTTAATGAGCAATGGCTTCAGTACACACATATCTCACCACAAAATATCAGTGCCTGTGGTCAGTATAAGGGTCCATTCACACGATGTGGCCCCTCCTCCCTCCATAGAGAATAGCGGCGCACGGCCGCACATCCGCCAAAAGCTCTATCTTTTTGCGGTGTGCGGCCCGGATTGGTGCCACCCATGTGTGGCATTGTATCTGCGCCGCGCCGCTATTGCCGTCTATGGGGACAAATTTGCGGCCGCATGTACGTCCCCGCAGACGGCCATGTGAATGAGCCCTAAACTGTATCCATTTACACTATATGTAATGTATATAATAATAGAGCAGAGGGTTCAGTTATGCAGAATGTTCCCCAGTAACAGAGTGCTTAAAAATTAGTTTTCTAAGCAACATCTCTAGGCTCAGCAGAGTATTGCAAAAGCTTTATGTAAGTGAATTCAAAGGTCACAGATACAGTAGGTGTCAGAGATACTGTAGGTGTTCTTCTTGCATTGCATTTCTATGGATGGGAAACCATACTTTGGTTCTCAATGATTTATATAGCAGATGAGAAATGAGTCTAAGCTTTGGGTGACCAAAAGAATACTAGGTACGGATCTATATTCTTTCCCTTACAAGTAGTTTTGCAAATATATTATGCTCTGTGTTGACGTTCTCACTATTAATTTTAACCTTGAGGAAAATTTAAGGAAATTTTAAGAATTCATTATGCTTTGTGAACCACGTGGAGACACATTACTGTACAAAATTAATTTCTAAAGAAAGTAAACCAAATATAAAATAAGAGCAATATTTTAATGCAACGTACACAGTACAAATGCTGCTGGTCAACTCTAATCACATATTTTGTGTTTACTGTGACCACAGGGACACACTACTGACATGGAAAGAAATATTACATGTGACAGGAGAAGCAGGTCCTGTATTTATGGTACATCCATGGAGTCATAAAAATTACACAGAGATTCAAGATTGAGCACCATCACATAATATAATACAGACTACAAGAGAATCTCTTTGTTCTGAGATACCAAACTAGAAGCATTGGAGTACTGATTTTACAATCATTGCCATGTTACTGTATCTGGATATTTTATTGGCTTTCCTTTCACAGCGTATCCAAAAATCAGTTTCTGCCTAAATAGAGCCTCTCAGGCTCATTTGCATAACTTTTAAAGCCTTTTTTTTCTTAAAAACACGAGCTTAGAATAGCTCTTCAGTATAAAGAAGAGCAGATCCTGCCAGAGGGCGCACACACCAGTATGTCATTGTGGTTGGTTTACAATCCTTCATCCTGGTGGTAGATGTCCTTTAAATGGCAGTTTGCATGCGCGACCAGTAGAGATGAGCGAGCACTAAAATGATCGAGTGCTCGTTATTTGAGTCAAACTTTTTCCGATGCTCAAGTGCTCGTCTCGAATAACGAACCCCATTGAAGTCAATGGGAGACTCAAGCATTTTTCAAGGGGACCAAGGGTCTGCACAGGGAAGCTTGGCCAAACACCTGGAAACCTCAGAAAATGATGGAAACGCAACAGAAATGGACAGGAAACAGCAGGGGCAGCATGCATGGATGCCTCCGAGGCTGCCTAACTGCACTATTATGCCAAAATTATGGGCAACAGCATGGGGATGACAAAGTGACCAAGGGAGGCGAGATAGCATCTAAAACAACCAATAATTGACCCTGACACTATAGGGGACGGCATGCGGAGGCAGCTATGGAAATGACTTTTGGAGGCAGCTATGAAGACGATGTGTGGATGTAGCAATGGAGACAACGTGTGGAGGCAACAATGGAGACAACATGTGGAGGCAGCTATAAAGACGATGTGTGGAGGCTGCTATAAAGACGACATGTGGAGGCTGCTATGGAGACAATTAAATTTGGATAGTGCCTGTATGTGGCAGTCCAAAAAAATTTTCAAAACAGAGGAGCGGGTAGGTGGCCCTCCAGAAAAATTTAATAAATAGAGTACTATAGCTAGAGCCAGTTGGCCCTGGCAAAAAATAGCCAGTTTCCTCTGCTTTAGTGTACAAAGAGGAGGAGAAGGAGGAGAATGAGGAGGAGGAGTGCATACATGAGAATTATTCAGTTTAAGCTGCTTTCACCTTTCATGAGAAATCCATGCTTGATTCATCTTGATAAGTGTCAGCCTGTCAGTGCTGTCAGTTGACAGGCTTGTATGCTTGTTGGTGATGATGCCACCAGCTGCACTGAAAGCACGGTCTGACAACACGCTAGTGGCAGGACAGGCGAGAACCTCCAAGGCGTATAGCGCCAGTTCGGGACAGATGTCCAGCTTTGAAACCCAGTAGTTGTAGGGAGCCGTGTGATCATTTAGGACGATGGTATGGTCAGCTACGTACTCCCTCACCATCCTTCTGTAAAGATCACCCCTACTCTGCTGAGACTGGGGACAGGTGACAGTGTCTTCCTGGGGTGACATAAAACTGGCAAAGGCCTTGTAAAGCGTACCCCTGCCAGTGCTGGACAAGCTTGCTGCTCGCCTACTCTCCCTCGCTACTTGTCCAGCAGAAGTACGCTAGCAGTGTCAGATGGGAAAGACTGTTTCAGCTTGTGCACCAGGGCCTGCTGGTATTCATGCATTCTCACACTCCTTCCCTTTACAGGGATGAGAGTGGAAAGATTTTGTTTGTACCATGGGTCCAGGAGAGTGAATACCCAGTAATCGGTGCTGGAAAAAATTCTATGAACGCGAGGGTCACGGGATAGGCAATCCAGAATTCACTCCATTCACTGGCCTGACACTCCATTTCCTTCTCCTCCTCCAACTCCTCTTCTTCTGCACATATATGCTGAACAGTTGATAAGGACTGAGCAATGGTCCCCTCTTCCTCGTCCTCATCCTCCTCCTCCTCATCCTCCTTCACCTCCACTCATACGCGCTGAGAAACAGACCGGAGGGTGCTCTGGCTATTAATAAGGGAATCTTCTTCCCCTGTCTGTTGTGACGAGCGCAAAGCTTCCGAATCATGCTGACCAGAGAGTTTTTCAACAGGCCAAGCAGCGGGATGGTGAGGCTGATCCACGTCCACTCCTCATTGTAGACTTGAGGAAGCTGACTGACCTGACTAGCAGTTTTGATGGAAGTTGACATCTGGCAGTCTATAATCACTCTGCACTGCTGATAAACTCTGGATAACATGGTTAATGTGGAATTCCATCTTGTGGACACGTCGCACAACAGTCGATGAGCGGGCAGTTGGAGGCGGCGCTGCGCTGTCCTGAGAGAGGCAGCATCTGTGGTCAACTGGGGACTGAATACCGAGGGGCGGCCGCCGCCATGAGGTTGCGAAAGGCCTTGGTCTCCACCAGCCAATAGGGAAGCATCTCCAGGGTCAGTAATTTGGAGATGTGGACATTAAGCGCTTGGGCGTGTGGGTGGATGGAACTGTATTTCCTCTTGCGCTCCAGCGTCTCGGGTATAGACAGCTGAACGCTGCGCATGGAGACATTGGTGGACGCTGTGGAGGATCGTGAAGGCGAAGGTGTGGTTTTCGAGCGGGAGGTGTGGGATGGTGAGCCTGATGATCGCCATTGTAGACTTGAGGAAGCTGACTGACCTGACTAGCAGTTCTGATGGAAATTGACATCTGGAAGTCTACAATCACTCTGCACTGCTGATAAACTCTGGATAACATGGTTAATGGGGAATTCCATCTCGTGGACACGTCGCACAACTGTCGGTGAGCGGGAAGTTGGAAGCGGCGCTGCACTGCCCTGAGAGTGGCATCTGTGGTCGACTTTCTGAAATGCGCACAGATGCGGCGCATCTTCGTGAGCAAATCAGACAGATTGGGGTATGTCTTGAGGAACGGCTAAAATATCAGATTGAACACATGGGTCAGGCATGGCACATGTGTCAGTCTGCCGAGTTGCAGAGCCACCACCAGGTTAAGGCCGTTGTCGCACACAACCATGCCTGGCTTCAGGTTCAGCGGTGCCAGCCACAGATCGGTCTGCACTGTGATGCCCTGTAATAGCTCTTGGGTGGTGTGCCTTTTATCGCCTAGGCTCAGCAGTTTGAGCACCGCCTGCTGTCGCTTAGCGACAGCACTGCTGCTGCGCGTACAGCTACTGACTGATGGCGCCTTGCCCAAGAATGGTAATTCGGAGTAGAAGGTGGCGGAGGGGTGGAAGGAGGAGGCATAGTAGGCCAGAAATGGCGTTGGTCAGGGCACGGATGATAGTGTCTGACACGTGCTGGTGCAGGGCTGGGACGGCACATCGGGAAAAATAGTGGCGGCTGGGGACTGAACATCGAGGGGCGGCCGCCGCCGGGAGGTTGTGAAAGGCCTCAGTCTCCACCAGCCGATAGGGAAGCATCTCCAGGCTCAGTAATTTGGAGATGTGGACATTGAGGGCTTGGGCGTGTGGGTGGGTGGAACTGTATTTCCTCTTGTGCTCCAGCGTCTGGGGTATAGACAGCTGAACGTTGCGCATGGAGACATTGGTGGACGCTGTGGAGGATTGTGGAGGCGAAGGTGTGGTTTTTTAGCGGGAGGTGTTTGTGCCGGGGTCCTGATCAGGGGGCTGACTAGCAGAGGCGGCAAATGACACAGGGGAAGGAGCAGTGGTGTGCCCGTCCGGAGGTGAATGGCCTTGCTTCCATTGAGTCAGGTGTTTAGCATTCATATGCCTGCGCATACTGGTGGTAGTTAAGCTAGAAGTGGTGGAACCCCTGCTGATCCTGGTGTGGCACAGGTTGCACACCACAGTCATCCACAGTCATCCGCTGTTTCTTTAAAGGACCTCCAGATTTCAGAAAACCTAGCCCTCACCACGGGAGCTTCACTACGTGAAACATTTGGCGCTGATGCACCAGCTCTGGTCCTGCCTCTCCGTCTGGCCCCACCTCTGCCTCTTCCAACCTGTTCTGGCATAGGACTCGCCTCCGTCTCAGAAGCACTGTCTTCACCCGGCCTATCAACCCAGCTTGGGTTGCCTCATCATCCTCCGATCCCTCAGTCTGCTCCCCCCTCGGACTTCCTGCCCTGACAACAACATCAGCACTGTCTGACAACTATGTCTCCTCATCGTCCAAAACCTCTTTACACACTTTTTCCTCTACATCAACAATGTCATCATCACCCACAGACTGCGACCGTTGGAAAACCTGGGCATCGGAAAAGAGCTCAACAGCAACCTGCCAAGTGGTTTGTGACTCTGGGTAGGGTCCAGAAAAAAGTTCCTCAGCGTATGCCAGATCAAATTCCAAATTTTCCTGGGAGGGGGCAGACTGGGGGGAAGGAGGTTGAGGTGGAGGAGCTGGAGGAGTGCTCCTACTGCGTAGAAGACTGACTGGTGGACAACTTTGAAGCATTGTCCGCAATCCATGACATCACCTGTTCGCACTGTTCTGGCCTCAACAGTGATCTACCACGAGTCCCAGTAAGTTAAGACAGGAAGCTTGGGACTGTAGCTCTGTGGCGTTCCCCTGCTTACTCATCAGCAGGTAGTGTCTCACCCCGCCCAGGACCACAGCCTCTGACCCCTGCAGTAATTGGATGCCCAATTAAAAAAAATGTTCTTTTTTTTAGGTTTGTTTTTGTTTAGGAATTAGAGAAGAACAAAATGTGCAGAAGAAATCAGACAGCAACCTCAGAAGATGATTGCTATGGCTAGTTTCTAACCAACACAGACAATTTTCTGGCTTTCTGGAGACTAGCTTGCTAAACAGTAGCAGGTAGACTAAGCTAGATGAAATTGGATTTGCACCACTGACAGCACACAAAAGGATATTGTGCTGTGACTTTCACTTTTGAAAAAAAAAAAATCGTCAGACTGTGCCCAATCCAATCAACCCCCCAATAAATTGTTCCACTTAGCTGTTTGAAATGGATATGTGTCACTAAGAGCTAAAAATAACATTCGCAATTCTCCCTGCAATTTCGTCACAATATGGTAGTAGCTGCACTACTAGTGCCAGCAAGCTCAGCCACAAGGAAATTTAAAAAAACGTATTGTAGCCTTAAAATGGGCTTTTGGGTATTTTTGTAATCACTCCTGCTTAACAGTAATCTAATAGAACACCCTAATGCTATCCCTGACCAGCAGCAGCTCTATCCCTAATGGCATCCAGACAGAGAATGATCCGAGCACACGGCCAGTGGCTAATATATTCCAGGGTCACCTGATAAGGCTAGCCAACCACTGCTATGGACATGTAGGTGTACCATGTTATGCTGGGTGTACTGCAGAGTCTCCTGGCTTCTGATTGGCTCTGTTTCTGGCCGCCAAAAATCAAAACGGCGCAAGATGAAATTTTCTTGAGCTGGCAAAATATTTGTTCGAGCAACGAGCAGTTTTGAGTACTGTAATGCTCGAGCGAGCATCAAGCTCAGACGAGTATGTTCGCTCATCTCTAGCCACCAGGATTTCAATGCCAGTATCAATTGCGGATGTTACTGCCAGGGGGGTTAGCCGAGCGCCATACATATTCTGGTGCATGTGCCTTACCCAGATTAGAACGCTGGGTTGAAACATTGGGAACAAATCTCAGACAACGTGCCCAGGAATAGGTGAGATCTAACTATCTATTACTCTTTCAAGCAGGACTGCAAGTGTAACATGTAAGCCAGAGACTGTATCCTTAACTTTTGTGTAAATTGTTTCTTCCATGAAATATCTGTCATTTATATACGCTACTCTATATTAGGGTCAATCATTTATTTACTGATCTTAAGTTATTTCATCCATTTATTAAAAGACTTCCATACTAGATGACTAGTATGTGCTTGGAATATTGAACTATTACACTGAAAACTGGCTTTAGACACTTCCTTTCCTCCATATTGTATTATTCTAATTCGAAATCTCTAGGGACAGCTCCAAGTAAATAAAATGTTATAATTTATGATTCAATAAATACGAGACTTAGTCCTCAGGACAGGGAAGAAACTATTCTCCTTACAGAGAGTTTGCATTAACGGCCTCATTTGTAGGTTTATGGAGACTTATGGACCCTGCATGCTTTGTCCCAGTAACTGCACTGGATTCTGAGCTATACTAAAGTAAAATGACCCAAGAAATTTGCATAAGTACTCTTTGATGCCCTTTATCATTAGTATGTATAATTGTATTATATTTAAATGGGGTTCTCCCACAAAGCAAAGTTAGGCCCTATCCACAGGATAGGGCCTAACCTGCTAATCAGTGGGAGTCTCAGTGCTGAGACCCCCGCAGATCGCAAAAACGAGGGGTCCGTCAGACCCCTCACAGTTCCCCAGACTAATTGAGCAGACAACCGTGCATGACCGTTCTGCTCCATTAATCTCTAAGGAGTTGACGGAGATCACTGAGTGCGGCATTTTCCGTCATCTCCATAGAGATTAATGGAGCAGAGCGATCATGCGCGGCCGTCTGTTCGGACTCCTCTTTCTCTTGATCTGCGGGGTTCTCAGTGTTGAGTGCTGATCCCGTGGATAGGGCCTAAATTTATTTTGTGGGAAAACCCCTTTAAATGGGTTTCATAAGTTATCTGGACAGCAGTGAATTGTGAATTATAGTATTGTTATTTATCGCAGTGATCCAGTCCTGGTCCCATGCCGGCTTCCTCTGTAGGCCAGGCCCGTGCTGCTTGCGAGGCTGCGCGCTCCCGCTGCTAGGGGGCGTGCGCGCCGATTGTCCAGGAACTTAAAGGGCCAGCATCCTCCTAATTGGCGCTGGCATTCCCGGCTCTGCTACATATTCCGGCGGCTCCCAGCATCCTCTGCTTGATCTTCAAGTGCTTCCATTGAAGTGAAAGCCTCCTGAGCGTTTCAAATGCACTGTAAACTTGAATGTAACATGACACAAAATAAACATAAATGCAATTCGAATAGCACATAAACACAAATGTAAACTGAATGTGACACATATGCCACATAAATGCAAATACAATGTAAAGAGAAATGTAAATGTAAACATGATACAAACATCATGCAAACGCCATGTAAATGCAAACATCATGTATGCATAAACACAATGCAAAAGGCGCATAAACGCAATCGCTACATATACACAAATACCACATAAACATAAACGCAATGCAAATGCCAGGTAAACCCAATCAGCATGTAATCACAAATGAGACTCAAACGCTGGGTAAGCAAAAATGCAAAGCAAACGCCACTTAAAGCTCTGTAAATGCGAATTCCATGTAAACATAAGCTGCAACGTGATGCAAGCCCCACCTAAACGTAAACACAACAAAACCACCACATAAATTCAAACTCCATGATAGTGTTGAGCACTACAGCCTTACAGCGCTGGGTACCTGGGTTCAAGTTCCATCCAGTTTAACATCTGCAAAGAGTTTGTATATTGTTTTGTGGGTTTTCTCTGGGTCCTCCAGTTTCCTCCCACACTCCAAAACATACTGGTAGGTTGATTAGATTGTGAGCCCCCTCTGGGCCAAGGACTGATTTGGCAATCTCTATACAGAGTAATCTTTGACGCTATATAAATAAATAAATTAGTATTATTATTAAGTTTAAACAGCATGTAAGTTTCATATTTGCATAAATATTGTGTAAACACTTTTACATCACATCGCTTTTACGGTTACATTGCACCTGCATTCACATTACATATAAATCATGTTATTTCATATACAATTACATAACGTTGTGTTTATGTAAAAAATGTGTAAAACCATTGTCAAAAGCATATTAGCAAAATGTGTTTGAACGTAGGCTTTAGCTAAGCATGGAGAAAGCACAGCTCACTGTCCATAGTAGCTTCCCTGCCACTGCCTGCCACTTATTGGAGAGTATGAGAGAAGATTAGCATAAGACACGCCTCTACCCAGCTCCTCCTCTCTGACAGGACAATGGTCCGATATTGAAACTGATATCTCTGTAACTGTGGGGGCTAGAAAAGTGCCCCTAAATCTGTGTAGCAGCCCCCACAGAATGATAAGGCATGAGATGATGAAAGGTCCACTTTGAATATTTTGATTGGGGTCAAATTCTTGAACATCTTCTTAGCTTAAACAGAAAAACAAATTATTATTTACATTGTTTACATTTTTTCACATCGTCAACCACTAATTTTTGTTATTTGACATAACTTCAGTCCATAGACATACATGAACTCTACTGACAGCGGTCAAAAATATGTTAATACTATATTTGCTGTTTGATCTCAGCTTTGTGACATTAAATGGAAAGATTTGTAAAGTCAAATATAATAAGTGCTTAGTTCTGAACAGAAGCCTTGGATGGCAAATATAAAAACTTTCCAGTGTTGAACTATTAACCCAGAAGCCTCACTGTCTGGTTAACCAGCTGGCAGATGTTTATAGAGAATTTATGTAATTGTAAGGTCAAACGCTTTCGCAAAAATCAAAAGGATACAGAATAATGTTAATCAACGCTGCAATTCTAACTTTAGGAAAAACTGATTGTACTCTAAGCATTTCTAACAAGAGTTGAACTAAAAAAAATAATTGAAAGGTTAATCAAACTCTGTCACTGAATAGCAAAGTAATATGACCCTCTTATCACTTCTATTCTGAAATATCTAGTACCGCCTGCTAATAGAACAGGAATGATGAACTCGTAATGATTTAGCTGGAAGACAGAAATTTCTTTTGAAAATGACTTCATTTCATTTAATGAATATATAAAATCAAAGGTATACATCTCGTGGCGTCAGGGTGTGTTGCTGCTATGGGGCCCCTTGAGAGAGGATCCCTGGTCACTTCTAGGTTGGAAGAACCAATAAATACAGCATTTAACATTGTAAAGTCATTGTGATGTTTGAAAAACAGATGGTGAGAAACTAAACCACAATTCTTGGAAATAGCAAGATCAAAGAAACAATACAAATACAAGTTTTGGTTAAATTAACTTGGCTCCAAAATTAGGACCACCATAAACATTGGATACTATTTTCTCTCTACACAGCAATGTAAAACAGTTAGATATTGTACCCAGTAACCAGCTTAAAGTAGTTGTAGTTCACAGTATTATGAAAAGATTGAGGTAACTGTCTATCCAGCATGAATGTTATTTCTTCACTCCTGATTTCTGATTAGCAGGAGAATTTAAAGAGATAGCGTCAGGATTCAGGGGTAGTGGACCCACTGAACCACCGCAAGGGATGACATAAGCCGACACCTGGAAGCAGAATCTAAGTGGCACCCGCTTTTCACCAGAGCCCGCCGCAAAGCGGGTTGGACTTGCTGCGGTGGGATACCACCCCAAGTCGCTCCACAGGTACACCTTTGCTCACTGTGGTGGCTAAGGCAAGGTGCAAAATAGTAAGGCAGAGACAGAGTCGTGGACAGGCAGGAGGAGGTCAGTACAGGCAGCATGGGATCACGTAGATGTCAGGAAAGGCGGCAAAGGATCAGAGTCAGGAACGTAGCAAAAGGTCACAACAGGAATCACACAGGCAGAATAGGAACACTTTCTCAGAGGCATAGAGCACAAAAATCCAGAAAGGGTCAAAGGAAGGGGCTGGCTACTTATCAGGGCAGACGGCCAGCAGCACCAATTAGCAGCGTGCTGGCCCTTTAAATCTCGCAGAGCCTAGAGAGCCGCCGCTGGATCATGGAGAGGTTAATGACGCTGCACCCGGGCACCAGGGGCAAAGGAGGGCACAGGGGTGCCTGCGACGCTGGACATGGGTTGCAGTAGTATCCGTGACAGACAGTCTGCATCAAAATCAAAGCTGCTTTAATACAGTATAGCTTAATAGAACCTGCACAACCAACTTTTACAAAAAGGATTGCCCAATTTTTCTGCAACTTGGGCATTTATTATATTTTCTAATAGCTTAATATTTTGGTAATATCCTCTATCCAAACCTATACATAAGCAAATGGTGGTCTTTTTACTTTTGTATTCTACAAGCGCATACATTTAATGATAAAGTATTCTATGTGTTTTTTTATTTAAAGATGTAGCCATCTCCATGGGTTCTCCATCGACTTACAAGTTAGCCTCTATTCATAGATAGAGATTGCACAACCAGCTCTTCTCTTCATCTCAAGACACAACGGAGCCCCTTTATTGTGATCCGAAGGTATCCCATCACTGAGACCCCCAACAATCAGCAAGTTAGCTGACCATTATGTCACTGGAGAACACTTATAACTTGAATCAGATAACACACTGTACTCTGGTATGACACAACACAAGCCATAATCAAAGTGAAAAGTCAATTTCTGGATGGATGCAGTGTCTAATGCTATAATGCTTTAAACTTGGGGAAATCCAGTGCTTTATTTGGAAATTGTGTAGGTTTAGTTTTAACTCCTTAATGTGACATGGTGTGATTGTACTTATCGCAACATGATGTTCCCCAGCATCATGGAGATTGTAAAGTTTTAGAAGCAGAGCTTGTGCGATCAGTGCAAGAACACGGCTGTATAACCCTTTAGGTGTCGAGGTCCAACATTGTTGTGGTTGCTATAGGACTTTGCCCTAAAAATAAATATTGAAAAAGAAAAAACATCTCCTTAATATGACAAAAATGTGAAAATCACCTCACAAACAATCTAAATTAGGTGTGAGTGTATCTGGAATGAGCCGTTGTAATGAAATGATTACTGAATCTGTCAGACTTGGCATATTAAATGTGCCACATGGTCTGACTAAGCAGAAATTTCTGACTGCAGAAATTTGTGTCACAGAAGGGTCACATGCAACACAAATGTGTCTTGGATAGAGATGAGCGAACATACTCGTCCGAGCTTGATGCTCATTCGAGCATTAGCGTACTCGAAACTGCTCGTTGCTCGGACGAATACTTCGCCCGCTCGAGAAAATGGCAGCTCCCGCCGTTTTGCTTTTTGGCGGCCAGAAACAGAGCCAATCACAAGCCAGGAGACTCTGCACTCCACCCAGCATGACGTGGTACCCTTACACGTCGATAGCAGTGGTTGGCTGGCCAGATCAGGTGACCCTGGGATAGACTAGCCCGCGCTGCTCGGATCATTCTGTGTCTGGATGCCGCTAGGGAGAGAGCTGCTGCTGGTCAGGGACAGCGTTAGGGTGCTAGTAGATTACTGTTAGGCAGGAGTGATTCAACAAGAACCCAACAGCCCTTCTTAGGGCTACAATAACGTTATACTTTTTTTTTTTTTGTTTGCTTGTGGCTGGGCTTGCTGGCACTAGTAGTGCAGCTAGTACCATATTGTGAGGAATTTGGAGGGGGACTTGCTACCGTTGTGTTTAGCTCTTAGTGACACACATATCCACCTCAAACACCAAAGTGGGAAAATTTATTAGGGGTTAGATTTCAATTAGGCACAGTCTGTCATTTCCTTTTTATTTTACGTTTATTTTTTCATAACTCAGCGTCATCTCATCAGTGTGCTTTCATACTTGGCTAGAAAATAGCCAAAGGAGAATCCAAACGGCTTACTTACGCCTACAATAGCGTTATATATATTTTATTTCTGGTTGATCTGCTGGTGGCTGTCCTTGCTGCAGTGCATATACTAGCCAATTGTGAGGAATTTGGAGTGAGACTTGCGACCGCTGTGTTTAGCGCTTAGTGACGCACATATCCATCGCAAAGACCGAAGTGGGAAAATTTATTAGGGGTTGGATTTCAAATAGGCACAGTCTGCCATTTCCTTTTTATTTTACGTTTATTTTTTCATAACTCAGCGTCATCTCATCAGTGTGCTTTCATACTTGGCTAGAAAATAGCCAAAGGAGAATCCAAACGGCTTACTTACGCCTACAATAGCGTTATATATATTTTATTTCTGGTTGATCTGCTGGTGGCTGTCCTTGCTGCAGTGCATATACTAGCCAATTGTGAGGAATTTGGAGTGAGACTTGCGACCGCTGTGTTTAGCGCTTAGTGACGCACATATCCATCGCAAAGACCGAAGTGGGAAAATTTATTAGGGGTTGGATTTCAATTAGGCACAGTCTGTCATTTCCTTTTTATTTTACATTTATTTTTTCATAACTCAGCGTCATCTCATCAGTGTGCTTTCATACTTGGCTAGAAAATAGCCATAGCAATAGGATAGCATTGTTTGGTTTTAAAAACTAAAAAACACAAAAAAAAACTAAAAAACACAAAAAAACACAAAAAAAAGTTAAAAAAAAATTAAAGTTATATAACTTTCATTTTCAAAATGTTTAACCCGAGGGCTAGGGGTAGAGGACGAGGACGAGGGCGGGGACGTGGGCGTCCATCTACTGCAGGGGTCAGAGGCCGTGGTCCTGGGTGGGGTGAGACACCACCTGCTGATGAGGGAGCAGGGGAACGCCGCAGAGCTACACTCCCTAGGTTCATCATGTCTGAAGTTACTGGGACTCGTGGTAGAGCACTGTTGAGGCCAGAACAGTGCGAACAGGTGATGTCGTGGATTGCCGACAATGCTTCGAGCAATTTGTCCACCAGTCAGTCTTCCACGCAGTCCACCCATGTCACCGAAATCGGCACTCCTCCAGCTCCTGCACCTCAGCCTCCTCCCCCCCAGTCTGCCCCCTCCCAGGAAAATTTGGCATTTGAACCGGCATACTCTGAGGAACTGTTTTCTGGACCCTTCCCACAGTCACAAACCACTTGTCCGGTTGCTGCTGAGCAATTTTCCGATGCCCAGGTTTTCCACCAGTCGCAGTCTGTGGGTGATGATGACCTTCTTGACGTAGTGGAAGAAGTGTGTAAAGAGGTGTCCGACGATGAGGAGACACGGTTGTCAGACAGTGGTGAAGTTGTTGTCAGGGCAGGAAGTCCGAGGGGGGAGCAGACTGAGGGATCGGAGGATGATGAGGTGACAGACCCAAGCTGGGTTGAGAGGCCGGGTGAACACAGTGCTTCTGAGACGGAGGAGAGTCCTATAGCAGAACAGGTTGGAAGAGGCAGTGGTGGGGCCAGACGGGGAGACAGGGCCAGAGCAGGTGCATCAGCGCCAAATGTGTCACGTAGTGAAGCTCCCGTGGCGAGGGCTCCCGCGGCGAGGGCTAGATTTTCAGAAGTCTGGAGGTTCTTTAAGGAAACACCGGATGACCGACGGACTGTGGTGTGCAACCTTTGCCAAACCAGGATCAGCAGGGGTTCCACCACTACTAGCTTAACTACCACCAGTATGCGCAGGCATATGAATGCTAAACACCCGAATCAGTGGCACCAAGCCCGTTCACCTCCGGCCGTGCACACCACTGCTCCTTCCCCTGTGTCTGCTGATAGTCAGCCCCCTGCGCAGGACCCTGGCACAAAAACCCCATCGTCGCCTCCATGATCCTCCACAGCATCCACCAGCGTTCAGCTCTCCATACCCCAGACGCTAGAGAGGAAAAGAAAATAAAGTGCAACCCACCCGCACGCCCAAGCCCTTAATGTCCACATCTCCAGATTGCTTAGCCTGGAGATGCTGCCCTATAGGCTAGTAGAGACCGAGGCCTTTCGCAACCTCATGGCGGCGGCCGCCCCTCGGTATTCGGTCCCCAACTGCCACTACTTTTCCCGATGTGCCGTCCCAGCCCTGCACCAGCACGTGTCAGACAACATCATCCGTGCCCTGACCAACGCCGTTTCTGACAAGGTCCACTTGACCACGGACACGTGGACGAGTGCTGCCGGGCAGGGCCACTATATATCGCTGACGGCACATTGGGTTAACTTGGTGGAGGCTGGGACCGAGTCTGACCCTGGGGCTGGTCATATACTGCTGACGCCGAGGATTGCGGGGCCTACCTCGGTCCAGGTCTCAAAGGCGTACTATGCCTCCTCCTCCTCCCACCCCTCCTCCACCTCCTCCTCCGAACTACCATCCGTGGGCATGGCGCCATCAGTCGCTAGCTCTAGGCACAGCAGCAGTGCCGTCGCTAAGCGACAGCGGGCGGTGCTCAAACTGCTGAGCCTAGGCGATAAAAGGCACACCGCCCAAGAACTATTACAGGGCATCACGGCGCAGACTGATCTGTGGCTGGCACCGCTGAACCTGAAGCCAGGCATGGTTGTGTGTGACAACGGCCGTAACCTGGTGGCGGCTCTGCAACTCGGCAGACTGACACATGTGCCATGCCTGGCCCATGTGTTAAATCTGATAGTTCAGCGTTTCCTCAAGACATACCCCAATCTGTCAGATTTGCTCACGAAGGTGCGCCGCATCTGTGCGCATTTCAGGAAGTCCAGCACAGATGCTGCCACTCTCAGGGCAGCGCAGCGCCGCCTCCAACTGCCCGCTCACCGACTGTTGTGCGACGTGCCCACGAGGTGGAATTCAACATTAACCATGTTGTCCAGAGTTTACCAGCAGCGCAGAGCGATTGTAGACTGCCAGATGTCAACTTCCACCAGAACTGGTAGTCAGGTCAGTCAGCTTCCTCAAGTCTACAATGAGGAGTGGACGTGGATGTCTGATATCTGTCAGGTGCTAAGTAACTTTGAGGAGTCAACACAGATGGTCAGTGGTGATGCCGCCATCATCAGCCTCACCATCCCGCTGCTTGGCCTGTTGAAAAACTCTCTGATCAGCATGAAGTCGGAAGCTTTGCGCTCGTCACAAGAGATGGGGGAAGAAGATTCCCTTGTTGATAGCCAAAGCACCCTCAGGTCTGTTTCTCAGCGCATATCGGAGGAGGTGGAGGAGGATGAGGAGGAAGAGGAGGAGAATGTTGGCGAGACACAAGAGGGGAGCATTGCTCAGACCTTCACTGTTCAGCGTGTATGGGCAGAAGAAGAGGAGTTGGAGGAGTTGGAGGAGGAGGAAATGGGCAGTCAGGCCAGTGAGGGGAGTGAATTCTTGCGCGTTGGGACTCTGGCGCATATTGCAGATTTCATGCTAGGCTGCCTATCCCGTGACCCTCGCGTTCAAAGAATTTATTCCAGCTCCGATTACTGGGTATTCACTCTCCTGGACCCACGGTACAAGCAAAATCTTTCCACTCTCATCCCTGGAGAGAAAAGGAGTGTGAGAATGCATGAATACCAGCAGGCCCTGGTGCACAAGCTGAAACAGTATTTCCCTTCTGACAGCGCTAGCGGCAGAGTGCGTAGTTCTGCGGGACAAGTAGCGAGGGAGAGTAGGCGAGCAGGCAGCTTGTCCAGCACTGGCAAGGGTACGCTTTACAAGGCTTTTGCCAGCTTTATGTCACCCCAGCAAGACACTGTCACCTGTCCCCAGTCTCGGCAGAGTAGGGCTGATCTTTACAGAAAGATGGTGAGGGAGTACGTAGCTGACCATACCATCGTCCTAAATGATCACACAGCTCCCTACAACTACTGGGTTTCAAAGCTGGACATGTGGCACGAACTTGGAGGTTCTTGCCTGCCCTGCCGCTAGCGTCTTGTCCGAGCGGGTTTTCAGTGCAGCTGGTGGCATCATCACCGATAAGCGTACACGCCTGTCGACTGACAGCGCTGACATGCTGACGCTTATTAAGATGAATAAAGCCTGGATTTCTCATAATTTCCAATCTCCACCAGGTGAAGGAAGCTCAACCTGAATAATTTATGCACTCCTCCTCCTCCTCATTTTCCTCCTTCTCCTCCTCTTTGTACACTAAAGCAGAGGAAACTGGCTATTTTTTGACAGGGCCCACTGGCTCTAGCTATAGTACTTTATGCATTTAATTTTTCTGGAGGGCCACCTACCCGGTCCTCTGTTTTAAACAATTTTTGGGAGTGCCACATACAGGCACTCAATCTATTCAATTTTTCTGGAGGGCCACCTACCTGCTCCTCTGGTTTGAAAACTTTTTTGGACTGCCACATACAGGCACTCAATCTATTTCATTTTTCTGGAGGGCCACCTACCTGCTCCTCTGGTTTGAAAACTTTTTTGGACTGCCACATACAGGCACTCAATCTATTTCATTTTTCTGGAGGGCCACCTACCTGCTCCTCTGGTTTGAAAACTTTTTTGGACTGCCACATACAGGCACTCAATCTATTCCATTTTTCTGGAGGGCCACCTACCTGCTCCTCTGGTTTGAAAACTTTTTTGGACTGCCACATACAGGCACTCAATCTATTTCATTTTTCTGGAGGGCCACCTACCTGCTCCTCTGGTTTGAAAACTTTTTTGGACTGCCACATACAGGCACTCAATCTATTCCATTTTTCTGGAGGGCCACCTACCTGCTCCTCTGGTTTGAAAACTTTTTTGGACTGCCACATACAGGCACTATCCAAATTAAATTGTCTCCATAGCAGCCTCCACACGTTGTCTCCATTGCTACCTCCAAAAGTTGTCCATATAGCTGCCTCCATACATCGTCCCCTTAGGTGTGTCAGGCAGAAATTTGGGTTGTTTTCATGGATTCCACATCAAAGTTGTTAACTTTGTCGCCACCCTGCTGTGTTATCTACAAAATATACTGGCAAACTTTTATGATTAACCGATATTATTTCAGCGCTTCTTGCGCATCTGTTTACATTCCCCTCACCCGCCATATCCCAAACTTATAAGAACGCTACTACACTTAACTTGGTGGAGGCTGGGACCGAGTCTGACCCTGGGGCTGGTCATATACTGCCAACGCCGAGGATTGCGGGGCCTACCTCGGTCCAGGTCTCAAAGGCCTACTATACCTCCTCCTCCTCCCACCCCTCCTCCACCTCCTCCTCCTCCGAATTACCATCCGTGGGCATGGCGCCATCAGTCGGTAGCTCTAGGCACAGCAGCAGTGCCGTCGCTAAGCGACAGCAGGCGGTGCTCAAACTGCTGAGCCTAGGCGATAAAAGGCACACCACCCAAGAGCTATTACAGGGCATTCCACATCAAAGTTGTTAACTTTGTCGCCACCCTGCTGTGTTATCCACAAAATATACTGGCAAACTTTTATGATTAACCGATATTATTTCAGCGCTTCTTGCGCATCTGTTTACATTCCCCTCACCCGCCATATCCCAAACTTATAAGAACGCTACTACACTTGATCTTATACAAAAGGTTCTTAGAAGTGCTGTTTGGGGAGTAGCCTAGAGACAGGGGCTTGGATTGGCGAAAGCTCGCCTGGCAGCGGAGCGCCAGCTCCATGCCAAGATCCAACTAACATAGTTTTAACTGCAGCACCTTTAATCTACTACTAGTTCACTGCCTCCATACATGGTCCCCTTATCAAACGAGCTGTGTCAGGCAGAATTTTGGGTTGTTTTCATGGCTTCCACATCAAACTTGTTAACTTTGTCGCCAACCTGCTGTGTAATCCCCAAAATATACTGGCAAACTTTTATCATTTACCGATATTATTTCAGCGCTTCTTGCGCATCTGTTTACATTCCCCTCACCCGCCATATCCCAAACTTATAAGAACGCTACTACACTTGATCTTATACAAAAGGTTCTTAGAATTGCTGTTTGGGGAGTAGCCTAGAGACAGGGGCTTGGATTGGCGAAAGCTCGCCTGGCAGCGGAGCGCCAGCTCCATGCCAAGATCCAACTAACATAGTTTTAACTGCAGCACCTTTAATCTACTACTAGTTCACTGCCTCCATACATGTTCCCCTTATCAAACGAGCTGTGTCAGGCAGAATTTTGGGTTGTTTTCATGGCTTCCATGTTAACTTTGTCGCCACCCTGCTGTGTAATCCACAAAATATACTGGCAAACTTTTATCATGTACCGATATTATTTGAGCGCTTCTTGCTCACCTCCTTTGGTTCCTCTCTGCCACCCATTGGTTTGAAGCCTGAGTCCATTTAGGGTATGTCGCCATGACACTCTCTAGCCTGCTGCCGCTGCCTCTGCATGCCGTCCCCTATAGTGTCAGGGTCAATTATTGGATGATTTAGATGCTATCTAGCTTAATTCTGTCACTCTGTCATGGCCATGCTGTTGCCCATAATTTTGGCATAATGGTGCGATTAAGCAGCCTCAGAGGCATCCATGCATGCTGCCCCTGCTGTTTCCTGTCCATTTCCGTGGTGTTTCCATCCTTTTCTGAGGTTCCCAGGTGTTTGGCCAAGCTTCCCTGTGCAGAGCCTTGGTCCCCTTGAAAAATGCTCGAGTCTCCCATTGACTTCAATGGGGCTCGTTATTCGAGACGAGCACTCGAGCATCGGGAAAAGTTTGTCTCGAATAACGAGTACCCGAGCATTTTAGTGCTCGCTCATCTCTAGTCTTGGACAATTCTTAAATACCTGTGCAAGCAGTTTGCACTAGAAAGAACATGCAAAGTCCAACAGAAAACTGTCTCACGGCTCTTAGTAAATGTGCTTCAATGTCATCAAAATCTACCCTTCAAAAGCCAAATGGCTCTTTTTCCCTTCTGCTTCCTGTTGTGGTTTAAATCCACATTTGGGGTTTTGCTATACTAAAAAGGGACTGCACTACAAATTCTAAAATGTGTTTCCTACTTTAATCCTACCTGAATGTGCAAATTTTAGGGACAAACTATTTATTGTCAAAATATTCATGGATTTATGTAATACCCTTATCCTTTTGCATTTCCCCTCCATGATAATCATACGCATATCAGTGGTTGGAGGGTTGTGCTAAGGATAGTAATGCCTGTATACACCCTCCCACCACCAGCAGGACTCTGGATGTTACAGGATGTCCTGAATCCTGCTTGTCCTTTGAGTATTTGTAAACAATATAAGATATTCTGAGTGTTTATTGTACTGATTGGTGGGGTCCCACACATCCAACATTGATAGTGAAAACAATGCAGTCAGGCCAATATTCTATGCTTTGTTAGGTATATATAGTCAGGCTATTTCTGCATGGTGTTGCTTTGTTGTTCATATTGATCAGTTCCAACCATATACCGTATTGTTCTTAGGAGAACACAATACAACAGCTTGGCTTTCTAGAAGCATGCATGCTATTGAGGATTTGAAACCACAATCCTTCCCTTTGAAGGGAATCATAATATAGAAAGCCGGGCGTTGAGAAGGGAAACAAAAAAAAAAAGATCATGCTATCAAAATGAGAGCTTATTGAATTTGCTCTGAAGATCCTTAGAAAGGGAATTTTATTTGTTCCTAGGTGTTTCATCCTCTAATACCTAATCACATGTGCTGTCTTATTGTACACAATGAAAAGGCTTTTTAAAAAGGATAATTTGACTAAATCCATTTCTAGGTGACAAAATCAGAAGCGTTTCTTTTGAAAGCTGTTCTGCATATATAATATGCTGATTTAAGTATAGTTTATTGCTGTCATGGAGGTGCCCGCTATATCTTTCTGGAAGTTACTGATAAAACAGTGTTTTGAAGTCAGCCTGTCACAATGGTACTTATATCCGCCTTAATATACCCAAGGGAGGCAAATCCAAATTAACCTATTACCTCAAATTTTCAACAATAATAAGGTGAAAATGAATATGCAGCAGTCGTTGAAGATAAAACATGATACAAAGGAAGACGGAAGAAAAAAAATCAAACAAAAAGTGGAGAAGGTAGGATGATTAAAGGATTTCTCACTTGGCAGTCTGTTACAAGTTGAATGGATGAAGTTTTAAATTATTTTCTTTTCAATGTCTAGAGAGTAATATATCAAACAAGAAACACCACTTTATGATTAAGTATTGTGTTCTCCTGTAAGGAACTTGCTAATTCACCTTAAGTATCTGTAATAATGTTGTAGTGCTGACATTTACTGGATGATAGACACTATTATTACTAGAGCTCCACCCTTTACTGTACTGTGATATAAAACCACACTTTATAGATGGAAAACAATTTAACTCAGACGTTTGGGTTCGAGTTCAGTTGTGCTAACACCCTTCACTGTCAATGCCCACGATTGTTAATGGCACTGATTGTTGGTGCTAACTGCTCAAATGCCATGTGAGCACCACCATTTTGGATAGGATCGGCACTCCTTAATGACGCCATCAGGTTCCTAAATAGCATCACTACCAGAATGCAGAGGTGGTTGAAACAACTATCTTGTTTCTAAGGGCCATTGTGGTCCTTTTTATGGATAAATGGGAAATTATAATCACAATATTCTATTCATTATATTGGTGGCAGTTCACCTGTTAGCTGCCATGGTTGAAGCCAATCATTTTACATAAAGAGCAGCTTCACAAAGGCATCAGACGTTGCTGAATGGTTGCCATGTATGCTCTGAGGCACTGGCAGTTGAACTACTGGAATCTGTAATACAGTTGAATTGCAGTATATTGCATGAATTATCAGACCCCTAGTGTTCAAACACCCTAAGGGACTTAGAAAATTAGTAAATTAAAAAAAAAAAACATAAAAATTAAAAAATATTTAAAACATGGGAGAAAGTAAATATTCTAATCACAACCCCATTCCCTAAAATGCTAATAAAATTCTATACATGTCAGGTATCGCCACTTATCAAAATCCCTGATCTATCAAAATATAAAAATGGCTATTCCTGACTGTGAAACCAGAAAAAAAAATAGCGGCCAAATGTCAATACCTTTTTTCGGCTATATGACAACACATAAAATTTTTAATACAAAAGTTGTACTG
The DNA here is from genome assembly GCF_040894005.1 of Engystomops pustulosus. Classification (NCBI taxonomy): domain Eukaryota; kingdom Metazoa; phylum Chordata; class Amphibia; order Anura; family Leptodactylidae; genus Engystomops; species Engystomops pustulosus. Next base: position 106,643,322 of record NC_092417.1, on the reverse strand, counting down.
TCCCCAAAATGGTACAAATGAAAATGTCAGCTCTTCAGTTTTCTAAAACTGCTAATTTAAATTGGATTTGCTTGATGTCATTCTCTAACTCATAGGGGTATATTTATTGTGGCGTAGAAACCATGAAATAATCACAATGCTAGCTTATTGCTAGCACTTGCGATTATTTAGCTCAGTCCACCACCTTCGCACCAGTGGGGTGTGAAGGAGCGTGAGGGGGGCGTGGGCCAGCGTGGGGCGTCCCTGCCCAGCGTGGGGCGTCACTGCAGCCAGCGACTTTTCACATGTGATAAGTGGCCAGCCGCAGGGTCTCGTGTAGAAATAAACGCTGTGCAGGACCCTGCCCGATACATCAAAAGGCCGTAGCCTCTGGATGTATCGTTCTGTGAAAATGCAGTGGCGAGGCTAATATAAGGCACGAGCGCCAGCGTATGATAAATATCCCCACAATAAGTTCATTGTGAGAGTGAACCAGTTCCATGGTGCACTTGATTTCCAAATGTATGTAAACTGGCACATGGGGCAGATTTATCAAGCAGTCTGAAAGTCAGAATATTTCCAGTTGCCCATGGCAACCAATCACAGCTCAGCTTTCATTTCACCAGTGCTCATGAACATGAATATTTTAAAGGGGAGCTGTGATTGGTTGCCATGGGCAATTGGAAATATTCTGACTTTCAGACTGCTTGATAAATCTGCCCCATTATGTACAATGTACATAATGTACATTAGTACATTAAATAAGTACCGTATCTGAAGTGTAGAGAAGATCACAGGCATCCCGAAATTCTGCTTATAAGCCTGGATAAACTGGCCCCTTGTGCTCAGAGGAGAGATGCAGGTGCTGCTTTTGTTGTATAGGTGAAAGGGAAGGAAGGCCATGTTGCAGTGTTGATGAGAATCATAGTTTCCTGGTTGGGAGTTGAAGCTCGGTGGGTCTTGACTGGACAATAAGCTTGTCTTCCTTGTTGGGATCCAAAGCTCGGTGGGTCTCAGTGGTTGATGTGTATGCCTAGGTACCACCCCCACTAAATTAATACAGTAAGCAGTTAAAGAAATGTAACACTTGTCCACATATAAGTTGTGATGTGCACCTCGTGACTTATGGCATTTCACTATGCACACCTTATTTTCTCCACAATCTGTTGGGAGCCAACCCAGACAAAATACTGACATAACTTTTTTAACCCCTCCCCGACATTTGACGTAACAGTACTTCATGGATGGCAGGGACTTACACATTGTGACGTACCCCTACATCAAGCTTCTGGAACTGGCTCCAGAATGGAGAAGGCACCAGAAGCTGAGGGTGTCAGCTGTATATCCCTGTGCAGCTCTAACAGATTGTTGGTGTTACAGCTGACACACGCCTGTAACACTCGTGATCAGAGATTCCTCCGATCGCAGGTGTTAACCCCTTACATGAATGACAGCGGCATGTAAGGAACTTGTGAAGTGGACCGGACCCCCCCCCCCCCCATGGAGCTTACCAGGGGTTCCAATCCTCAGATGGCAGGCGCGAGCAGTCTCCTGGTAGGAGTCGGCTGTAATCCACTTAGCATGCACAGGATGCTCAGTGTATTACATAATACAGTACAATACATCAGTCATACTGTCCGACGGCACACCGGGATGGCACATTAGGGATTTGCTTCGCATGGAAGAAAGCACAGCTGCGCCACAAAAGGGTTGCGGGTGACAAAATCTAAGCGCAGACTTTTCTTAAATACCTGTGCAAGACGTTTTAACCATGAAGAATGTGCATGGATCAACAATAGTGCACCATGACACCCTTAGTAAATGTGCCACTATGTGTCTGAAAATGTTATTTTCATAAGTAAATACCAAACTCAAACTTTTCAAGTAACATGAAGTACAATGTGTCAAAAGGAAACAGTTTCAAAATCACCTGGATATGTTAAAGTGTTCCAGAGTTATAAAGGAAATCTGTCACCATGTTTTTTAAAAATACAGCCGGTGACAGGTTTCCATGAAGCCCTACTAACTAATTAGCAGAAAATAGTTTCCCTCACATCCCCATAAAATCAACTTTGTATTCTTACCTAGCATAGTCAGATCCTAAGCGAGGCACAGGGGAGTGTTCTCCCATCCTCACTCATCTATTCTCCTTCTCACCATTTAGCACTTCATGTCATGTATCCAGAGTGATATCATCTAAGGTCCTTTACCCACTAATATTTGCAAAATCTACCCCTTGTATCTAATCACCTGAAATCACAGCATGCCTCCATGCACTTCTACTCCTCACCATTTCATGTGATCAGATAGATGGGGTAGATTTTGCAGATGTCAGTGTACATGTCAGCCCCCACACTATCATTATAGCTGCCACATGCTCGGGTCCACTTATAATTACCCATAACGTCTTCTAGCATGCTGACATTAACAGCCTCATATTCCACCCTTTTTCAGCCCTCTAGCCATTAATACCTTTATTTTATAGCTATTTTTGAGTGTTAAAATTCGAGTCCCCATTGATTTCAATGGGGTCTGTTTTCAAACCCAAGTTCGAAGACAAAGTTGTGGTCCCTAATTGAAATTTTTCCTGATATTCAGATAAAAGTTAGATGGCTAAGTTAGATAGTTTACTACTCAGTTTAGTATCTCTAGTCATTGTGCATGCCCATGGAATTGCATGTCACAGTTCTGGCAGCCTCATAGAAGTAGCTGCATGCAAGTTTATGCATGCACAGTGGAGATCCATTCACAGAGGAACCATGGTCCCTATTTGTCCTAATTGTTGGGGTCAGTCAGAATCCCCAGGATCAGTCACTTTTCAACCATCCCAAAGATAGGAAATAATTAACAATGGAGGGACCATCTCACCCCTTCCCGAAGTGAACCATATTGTACGTTGTGTGACGGGTGTGGGTGCATGGAGAAGGCTCAAAGGCTGAGCCCTCTCCATAGCCGGTAAGTCTTTGCTTCATATTACTGGTAACATTTGCGAATGGTGCTTCCGAAGACACAAGGCTGTCTTGTTTTAACCTATTCATTACAATGTGTGATTTGCACATTTTAATGAATGAGATAGAAAATTCCCATATACTGCAATACTGTAGTATGGAAGTATATGGTAGGAACGATCAGACAACCAAGGGTTAAAGTAAATAAATAAAATAGTAAAAATTAAAAAAAAAATGATAATAATAAAAAAATATATCAAATCACCCCCTTTCCCTAGAACTGATATAAATATAAATAAACATTAAAAATCATAAACACATTCAGTATTAATGAATATGAAAATGCCTGATCTATCAAAATATAATAACCTCCTTTTACTGCATTTAACCCCATAACAAAAAATAACGCCCAAAGTCGAAAATGACACTTTTTTGCCATTTTGAAAAATATAAAAAAATTATCAAAAGGCCTTACAGTCCTAACAATGATAGCATTGAAAACATCATAAAATGTTGCAGAAAATGACCACACCCACAGCTCCGTACACTGAAGTTTGAAAAAGTGATTGGCGCAAGAAAATGACAAAGTAAAAAAAAAATTGTACAGGAGGTTTTAATTTTTGTAAATGTATGAAAAGATTAAAAAACCTATACCAATTTGGTATCCCTGTGATCGCACCGACCCAAAGAATAAAAAAGACATGTCAATTGGGGTGAGCAGTGAAAGCTGTAAAATCCAAGCTCACAAGAAAACGGCGCAAAAGCGTTTTTTTCTCCATTTTGACTGAACCCCCCCCCCCAAAAAAAAAAAATAGGCCAGGTCGTTAAGGGGTTAAAGTAGGTATTGACATAAAACATTTAAAAATACAAATAATATTATATTATAAATATATACCAACCAACAATTTTATATTAAGGTATGCATGTTTGATATAAATCTTGATTTCATAAAAAAGATCAAGAGGTTGTCTTGGTCAGAATAAAGGCTTCTTGCTTTGAAACTTTGTTCATTAGTCAGACAATTCATTGGTTTAATTGAGTAAAGTATATTTTTTTTTTTACCAGTGGGGGCAATGCAGGGAAAAACTTAGTAGGGGAGTCTCCTTCCTAGACTTCTACAGATGCCGAGTTACAATTCCATTTTAAGGTGTTTCTATTAAGCAACTTAGAGATTTTAATATGAGGCGACCCCTTTAAGACTTGCTTATCTGCATTTTCAAATTTTCCAAATGTATAAAACAATTAGCGACTCACAAAAATCCAAGCAAATATTTCCAATTTCGGCTTGAACTAAAGCAAGTCATCTTATCACATCTCCTAATTTTTTCCACTTGATATTTAATTACTGTGAGTATGATATACATGTTTATTACAAGCTTACAGCGGTTCTCATCATGCCGTACATTCTATATCAGTAATTGACATTAATTAATTTTTCTCTCGAGCAGGAATCCCATGCACTGTAATGATGGCTATGCCTAACAACAGCGTAGTTTCCATTCTGTATTACGGCAGAGTTAAAAAGAGATTTTGGACAAGCTCATTGGATTTTGCCGTTTTCTCTGGCGTGTTAAGGTCTAATCTGTGATGACACTTACATTTTAATCTGGCAAAAAGATTCATATCGTTTTCAAGAAAATAGCATTCCTTCAAGAAAATTGTTTTTCACATAGAGGATGCTACCTTGTAATTTAGCTGCACAGGCTCTTGAGTTGTTTTTTTACGAGAGAATTTGCTCCTTTCAAAATGTAAAATGTGAATTTGGATGTGGCAGAAACTTTTTTTTCCCTCTCTCCCTTTGCTGAGACTAGTACAATGTATGTATTGTATTATTCCAGGATAAAATGTGTTTGTATGGTAAGAGGCAATTGAACTTGGCTGGCTTGGACTGAAGGAGATAAAATGTATAGAAGAACAATCTGCCATAAATTTACTGGAGGACACACAAAAGAACGAACTTATTAGCTAGTTTAATGGATTAGTGCTGGAGCGGCACAGGTAGTGCTTTGAATATATTGCTATTTTTGTATTTGTGTGGTTTGCAACTGAAGCAATAAATGTTTCTGTAATCTAAAAATGAATGTAATAAAAGCTATAAATCTCAATTTGTTGCTTGCAGCTTTTCATTTTCCATATAATATTTTTATTTTTTTCATTTTGGAGATTTTTTTTTTAAAAGGTCGCATAACCGAATGAATAGCAGGATCAAGGATAAATTCTTATGAGTGTATACATTAAAACAGCCTATGCTGCAGGTAACAATCGAAGAATAAACTAGACTAGTTCTAAAGTTCACCAATGTTTCTGGTCTAATTTTACTCCACTTTTATGCCAATTGATCAATTTATTGTGGTGTATTTTTTGTGTGAACGTAAGGACGGATGAGGCAAAATACAAAATATCAAAAATACAGCATATCACAGATGTAATTCAAACCTGTCTCTATCAGTCCTGCTGTACACAATTTCAGTTGCCCCTAGTGTCCGACCCTGTATCTTCTGACTTTAGGGTCAGCAGCCATCTTGTCTAGCGCTGTGGAGCTGAGCTGCTCTCTGCAGCGGGCCTCCCCCCTGAAATCCAGGACAAGCTCACACTGATACACACTCACTTCCTGCCGGCAAAAATTTACATTTTTTTGTGACACTTTGTAGCAAGTTATCTCCTTTCCTAAAGATTGGTGATAACAAGTTAATCCATGTTGGTCTGACTCTCATCAATCTGGAGAACACGAGTGCTCACTAATGGGTGGGCAGCAGAATGAACATGTATCTTGCCTCCATAATGAATTGTATGATAGTGTTGGAAATTGCTGAGCACAATGCTTGGCTATCTCCAGAACTCCCTCTCACTGTTAGTGGAAGTGCTGGAGATGTGATTTCTGAAGTGCTCAAACTATTGAATGGAGCAGCAGGATGCATGCTCAACCTGACAGTCCATCAATAGGTGAGAACAGAACTAGCTTGGATAAGCTTGTTATCCTGTGAATACGGGAAACATTAAATAGTTGATACAACTTCTTTAAGTTTTTCTCTAGCTCCTGATAATTATCATTAAGATTTTATTAGGTTTATAGTCAATTAGTACAAGTGCCAATTCAGACTATAGCATAGGGCCATAGTTGGTCCCTGAACCATGGACCATGTGTTGCACAATTTCCATGGAGTAACACTGCTAAGGATGGGATGGTGAACATAGTGATATGATGCAATGAGTCCTTTTCTTCCTACTGGAGAGCATTACTCCACTGAATTGTGATTCAAGAGACATCCACAGACATGTAATATATGTATTTGATAAGCATACTCTGCACTTCATGTAAATTAAAGTTGGGCTAGTTTATATTAATCTGACTTTTATAATATAGTATTGATTCCAACGCATCTGTACTAATGATTTATAAATGTAGCTTAAACTGCATAAAAGTAAAATGGACATTGAACAAGTAATAAAGCCAATAAGTGGACCGATAGTCTTTGCCCCTAAAGATTATTTTTTAATAAATAACCCATTTTACACAAGTGAGGTCCTATGTTTTGACATTATTTATTACAAGATAAAATGCAAACTGTGGCATTAAATGACTTAAAAGAAATTAAGAGGATTTTCTGCCAGATTCCTAACACAGCAAATTTTATAGACTGGGCAATTGCATTTTATATTTATTCTGCTTACATTTTAAAGGACTTTATTATGAAATACTAATCATCCAAAGCAATCTTAGTTATCTACTTACCCAATAGTAGCCATTGATATTCAGCCCATGCGACATATCCAAGGATGCCTTCTACTAAACTGCAAATTTAATGACATGCAAACTAATTATATATTCAATGCAATATTTATTGTTACATACAAATTGATAAAAGTGCATACAGTAAGAAATATGCCTATACTGTAAGAATAACCCCAAGGTCTAGGGTGAGTCAGATATAATCAATGAATCAATGGAAAGTGCTAATGCAGAAGTAAACCATACATACAGGTATGAAAGGACTTTAGTTGGGTATAAAGTGCACAACATAAGAGGCAGTTTAAAGCCTTGATACAAAGGGAATGGGGGATACAGAGTAGAACCCTGCCACATGCTTCAATCTGCTTTTTCTCTTGGGGATTATATCTGTATCTACTGCTATAGAAAGCAAATGTTTCCTTTTCTTGGAGTTATTACAAACCCCTTTATATAGTTTTAGCACCTTAACAATTTGGCCTTTTTGTTTTTTTTAATTTCGTACTCCCCACCTTCAAGAATCTCTCTATTTTTTTTTTTTTATTTGCGGATAAATCACAATTGCATTTCCATTGCACTTTACATTGTGTTTGCGTTTACACTGCATTTCCATTCACATATAGGGGGATATTTATCATACGCCGGCGGTGCATTTTCACAGTGTGATACATCAAGAGGCTTCAGCCTCTTTATGAATCTGGCAGGGTGCTGTGCAGTTCTTATTCTATGTCAGGCACTGCCTGGTATAGAAATAAATGCAGACGGTGGCTTTTCAGCTGGTGACTTTTCACACTTTTCGCCACCCTTTTCATGCTGCTTCACTCCCCATTGGCATGAAGGTGGCGGAAATGGCAAAATAATAGCAAGTTATATAAATAAGCTGATGTGCTGCAGAGGGCCTGATAAATATGCCTCAATGTTTTTATCTCATGTACATTGTGTTTGTGTTGTGCCCATCCCTTTAGGCCTAGGGTACTTACAGGGGAAGCAGGGGCCGTTACTATGCTCCCTAAAAACGGGGTAAGGAAAGGACTTGTAGGGAAATGTTGGTGACGACAGTAGGAATAATATTCTCTGACTCGGGCCCGGGAAGTGTTGTAGGTCAGCATGATGTTATAAACCCTTCACGATTAGGGCTGGCTCCCAGGGGGTGAATGAAGGAGGAGATTTATACCACTTGCACTGCGATGATTGAGGCGCCAAATAAACAACTTGCACACTTGCATTTGAACTTGAACTGTAGGGATTCAGGCCTCCTTGGTGAGCTTTCCTTGATATGATTTTCAATGTGCTCCTCAATGTGCTCTTCAATATGCTTCTTAGCTGCACTGCTCTCTGCTCCTCACAGGTACAATCTCCACTTGCTGTGCTGATTCACTCTGCTTCTTTTTCTGCTTAGCTTTTCTGAGCTCTTCAGGCTCTCCTGCCTGTCACCTCCAGGTCATCCTGCTTCTCCTGCAGACTTCTAGCTCCTTCTGACTACTTCCTCTGATGACTGGGTAACTCTAACTGACTCTTAACTCCTCCTTTCATCTTCCCATAATCATTTGCTGCTCTCTCACCTTGGTAGGCCGGCCCCTTTTTTATTAAACATATAACAATTAAAGGTATATACACAGTACATTGCCATTGCTGTAGGACCTGACATTGTACTCAAAGTGGAGCATGCTACATTTTAATCTATGTTGTATTTGCTTTCATATCACTTTACATTGCATTTGTGGAAACATTGCATGTACATCCCATTTTCATTGCAGTTATGTAACAGTGTGTTTATGGAAAGGCCTTGTAAACTCAATGGTAACTGAATATTAGTGGAATTTAAAGCGTGAATGTGTGAACACGGCATTTAGATGAGCATAGAGATATCACAATGGGGCACATTTACTAAAAACAGTGCAAACTGCTGAGCTCGCCAGATTCAGGACTTCTGGCGCACGTTCTTCATGAATCACAGGGTGTGAGATACATTTCTGTCAGACTTTGCATGTTACATCTAGCGCATGGCACGACTGAGCATGGACGTCCAGTTCAGTGCAGAAATTTGTGTTGTGTGAAGTATAGTGCAGCTGCGCCACAAAATGGCAGTGTCTGACAGAAAACTGACGCACGGTCCTTAGAAAATTTGTCCCAATGTGTACTCCACAGGGGCTTCTATGGAGTACACATTGATTAGCATATCAAAACCCCATCCTCTGGCTCCAGCACCACCTCTTTGACCATTATCTGGTTAGATACGGGGAATGATATCTCTGCAACCACAGGGGCTAGAGAGAAAATTCAAAATGCTCCCGAATCTGTGAAGTGGTCCCTATAAGCAGATATGTTATGCACCACATGTGTAAGGTGTTGATAGGTCCTCATTAAGCAATTTCTATATGTTTTTACTACTTAGGAAATATGGATGAAGTAATAAGAGACAGTGTTGTGAAACTTTAAATCAATGTTCACATTGTGTTGATCTTTTTATATACAAGTGACTGAATGCATGTCACCTAATTCAACATGATTGAAAATTGTAAATTCAATACTTCTGTCATGTGTACTCAGTAAAAGGGAATATGTAACTTACACTCTCTGTACTGTTGTACATACTCCATCATGTAATGTATTGATTTGCACCAGATCCATATGAGCTTAATTGTTTCAATTTATGCAATAACATCTTGACAAATGCAGTGTAGATGCCTGATTGCCATTGTCTTGACTTGGAGCTTGAGTAATTTAAAGCTTACTTAGTTTCTAGACAGGATCCAAAGTACAATTCCGGAATTAGCCATCAGTGTATTAAGACATTGTACAGAGAGAACACTTAACAGACAGCACAAGCTTTACATTTGCAATGAAGACTGCTTCCACGTCTGTTATCCGTCTTTGCCTTTAAGGTGGTGGGCATGAAATCAATAGCCTCTGGTGGAAGCATAACCTCTGTGTGCTCTAAATAATGCAAAATACTAAGCACGGGGTGAGCAATTTTCTTCAACAGCTACAAAATTGATTTCACTCTTGGCTTGTCTGTTTCTAGGAAGAGCCTATTTTCAGTTTAGTTTTAGAAGTTTCAAGTGAAGTGCTAATGGGAGCAGAGAGAATACTAATGTAACATACACATGTTCTTAAAGGCATGAAGGGATTATGCTGGCGTCTCAAAAGTGACAAAGAAAGTCATTAATTTGGAAAATACAAATAGGAAATCATAGGTGGGGTAAGGAAAGATTGGCACATGATACAGAACTGTGTTTTTTACATAGAGGGTGGGATTTAGAGGACAGTCCTGTAATCTGGCTAATCTAAAGAGTCCATGCCAGTAATTTTTGTAATTTTACTAAAGCAGAAGACTAAAATGACAGAACAAATGGAGCTGTGGCTAACAATCTTAAACATTGCTGCTCTCTTCCTTCGCAAATTCATTGTACATTTTATAATGAATTCATTACCTGAATCTATTAGTTTGGATTTCACATAAAAAAAGAGATTTTACAGTGTTTGCATAAATATTGTGGCATAAACGCACGTTAAATGCAGAGATGATCTATTCATTGATCTGTAGATCCAGTACGAATTTGCCGATTTTCTGGCAACTAATAGAACACAATTTTTTTCTGATTTGCGGATGTTGCTCCAATTGTCCCTGAAATTGCTGTGTTTCCCCTGTAGTGCACTAAAACAAAGATTTTTTTTTAAATAATTTTGTTCATTTCTTTAACAATTTTTTTTATCTGGGATACAGTTAGTGTTCATGTGTTTGGATAAAACCTTTTGTACTCTAAACCTGTGTTTTAGAGTACTATAGGGGCTTATATACTTTTCGTACAATTTTGAGCGTTGGTTTGTACTGATTCAATTAGTACCTGAATCAAATGCATTTAAAAGTTGGTGATGCTGCAGCGAATTAAATCTAGAGCCATTCTTTCATCTCTGGTTAAATCCTAAGGCAGGCAATATCCGATGCAGGACGGATATGTAGGCAGGAAAGATGGGTTAGAAAAATTAGTGTTGCACATTTTACACCAAGTACTTTGAAACAGTGAACACTTTTGGTGGGACACAAGTGGCCAAATGTATAAATATGATAAGTATGTATGTATGATATGTATGAAGACATGCAGTGGCATTATGTACCTTTTTATTTGACCAATGTCTCCCAGTCCCTTTGTACCCCCAAACAATACTAATTCAAGGTACAATACCTTTTTAGTTGCCATGAGTAAAATGGAGCCTGGAAAACTCAAGAGACAACTACTGACATCACTTGTGACTTAGAACAGGTAACATCCCTTACAACACTGAAGTCGATGATTGGCTAGAAAAATTTCAAATGAGTTCACAGATAATTTTTGTACATGTCTACTATGCCACTATTGTGTGCTCAAAGGCAGCTTATTATGTGGGAAATTCCCATTGACTCAGCATTTGGGGAGACCTAGGGGACCAAATCACCCTCCAGAGTGCTGAACGATATTTGCCAGGTCTGTCCCGCTAATGAGAGTATCTATTTATGATGAAAATGTTGATGATATGGGGGATGCATCAATGTAATTTAAATGAGAACAATCTCTATCCAAACCTGGGGCCATAATAGCCTTAAAGGACATCTACCACCAGTTTTAGCGGTGGTAGAATATCACTAAAACATTGTTCGTTACCTTAGGGGTTAAGTGCCAGTGTTTCTATCCTGTTCCTCTGCGTCCTTCTGGATCCATCAGGTGATACATTTGCATGCCCCCTTCATCTATATTCACTCTGCACTGCAAACAGCAGTCTTCCGAAGTCCTCCTCCTCCTCTGGCTGGAAGAAGTCATATTTGTGTGTTCTTACGCACCCACACTTCTCTCCAGGCGGCTGTACAAGGAGTAGTGTTCACGCACGTGCAAGAGATTTGCAGCGAACCAGATGACGTTACTGGCTGTCTTCGGCCGGCGGAGTGAATATATAGGAAGGGCGCATGCATATTTTATCATTGGATGGAACCAGGAGACACACAGTTACCAGAGGCCTGAGAGCCTCCAGCTGATTTGCATATATTTATAAAGTGCTTTATTTGGTGTAATGGACGTGGAGGAACATGACAGAAACACTGGCACTTAACCCCTAAGGTTGCAAGCCTTGCTTTGGTCTGCCACCGCTAAATCCGGTGGCAGATGTCCTTTAATTGAGCACTGCTCAAGGTTTGCATCTATAATAGAAAACAAGGTGACAGAGCATCAGATTTTAAAAACTTATAACTACTAGCTATTGCAACTATTATGCATAACATATAAAAGTGATGAGTTGGGGGGTTTGGTAAAAATGACCACCCTGTAATGGGTCCCACTGCAGTCTACAATGATATTTATACGTAGATCTGAAATACATTATTTTTACGTCTACATGAAAGCAATAGAGTTACAATATAAAGAGGAAAGCATCTTGGCAATTGTTTGAATCCCCTCAAACATAGTTCCTTGTGGGTTTCCCTGCACCTGGAATCAGTTTCTGGAGATCAGCAGCTTGAGCCTGTGATAAGCAATAGGAGAAACGTATTATACTGGAATACAAACAGAAGTGAAATTTACTCATGAGGAGCTCGCAGAACCTGGAAATTATTTTGGCAGCTTCTATTTCAACAGGGACTTTACAGAAAACCACATCAGTGTATTGTACAATATTAGAGCTCATTGCATTTCTCAAGTCCTAACTGACAACAAATACTATGTAAGGATAAATTGTAAAATGCTACGGAAAAATTTCTTCCGTATATATTTTCATCTCTAAAAATATATCATTTTTTCTTAGATATATTGCTATTTATTCATAACATAGAAATATTAGTAGAAAAAATAATTATTACTAATAATTGTATTATAATTCTAGTCTATCGGCTCTGCTGAACAAATATAGGGGTTTAAAATTAGTTATATATGACCAATCAGCTGTTTGGGGCACATTTACTGAGGGTCATGCACCATTTTTTTGTTAGACACTGCAAGTTCTTTTAGGTGCAAACAGCTGCACTATTCTTCATTCACCACAACTTTTTGTGCTGAAGGGAACTTCCAGTGCTCAGTCAGACTGTGCGCCATATTTAAGATGTAGAGTCAAACAGAATTGTGTCGCACGCCCCATGTTAAAGGTGCACCAAAAAAAAAGTGGTGCACTTTCTCAGGGCAGTGCAGAGGGCACAAGATTCATGAAGAACGTGTCCCAGAAATTTTGGATCTGGCGCCCCCTGCACACTAAACTGCCAAACTGCACATAGTACACACTGCACTGTTCTGAGTAAATGTATCCCATTCTATCTTCCTTAGGTGTTACAGCCAACATAAAGAAGAGAACCAGAAGAACAGCTTCACTTTCTGACTGCTGCCCTGACTGTATCTGCAGCCCGAGCTCTAATTTACAGGGATTGAAGATGAGCTGCAGTTACCACATGCAGCCACTAAACAGAGAATGGAGCAGTTTCTTTAGATACATTGGGGCAGATTTATCAAGTGTCTAATAGTCAGAATAGTTCTAGTTGCCCATGGCAACCAATCATAGCTCCCCTTTAAAATATTAATGAGCACTGGTAAATTGAAAGCTGAGCTGTGAATGGTTCCCATGGGCAACAAGACTTATTCTGACAATTGATAAATCTGCAACATTCTCTGTTTTGTTTATGGCACCAAAAGCATCAGAATTTGGGTGATTGGAGTGCCGGAACCTTCAAGTCTTATATTGGCAACCTATTTATATGATATAAAAATTGAATGTGGTGGATAGAAAAGTACCCCCTGAGGAAGTAAAATCCAAGAAACACAAAGAAGAGCATCCTGTATGTTTTGTTCTAAATAGTATGCAGATCTGAATTTGTTTAGAGATGTGTGTTCATTGCAAATGGGAATTGTGAAAGGGGATAGTATCAACAAATATGAAATAATTCCAGTAGCTGTAATAGAGCAGATAATTACACTGACGTATATATCTTTATTGCAGCTTTTCATTATGCTCTGTGTACTCCAGCAGTGCAATGAACAGATGTGATCACACGCACGCACGAGGACGGAGACAGATGCCAAACAGTGGAATATACATACAGAACTTACACAGCAGTAGCATCTGGATTGCTGGATGATCTTCATTAAATGATAAAGCTAGTGGCTATACTTTATACCCAAGAGATGTCATATGATATGGGGATGTTATTTGTGTCTGAGCTGCTGCCTTGATTTTTCAATGCTAATCCTTCCAAATCAAATTAGGCAATGTGCAGGCTCAGTTAAATTCTGTTCAAAAACAACATACATAGAAAGAATTCACGTCAGTAAGATCTGTGTTTTATATAGAAGCTGTGTGACAAAAGATTACAGTTCACACTTCAAATCCAAATTACCCGCTCAAGTCTAGCGATCCTATCCCACCTTGATAAAATACTGAATTCTGAGACACATTTCTTCAGACACACTGTAATGTGTAGGGATAAGGGTTAAGGCTTCTCGTACTAAGTATTGTGTGGTTGCATTGTTCCAAGTTCGTGCAAACTCAGAACAGTGCAGCTGCACAATGTTTAGTCTGAAGCCTAAAAGTATATTAACCATTTAAAAAAAAATAAAAATCTCAGGATGGGCACTGTCCTCCACTAAACTTGACATGCCAGGATCACCCTAGAAAATAAAGCTATAAAAAGCAGCACAGAGCTCGGGGACAAGATGTCCTGCTTCTAATTATCCACACCCTTGCCATCAAGCTTTCCCATGATGGGAGAAGGAAGTGATGTCACGTGAGAGGTGTGAAGTCAACTCTCTCTCCAATGCTCCAAGCATGGGAGAGGGATGTGGTGAGGGCATGCATAAATAGCAGCCCGGAGTGCCAGACATCGTGTCCCGTGCTCCGTACTGCTTTTTATAACTTAGCGGAGGACAGTGCTGGGATCTGAATGAAGAGGCGCAATGGTGAGTATCCTTTTTTATTTTTTAATGGTTGATTTCCCTTAACCCTTGTCTCTATATATTACAGTGCGTCTGAATGAAGCTGTGTGACAATGTTGGACTTGGATACCTTGGGCCAACCAGAGAAATAGATTTATAGGACCCATTGGGCCCTTATACAGCCATGTATTTAGTGTTAATGCTGTCCTTGGCACTCACTGTGCTTACACTGTGCTTGCCCAAAATCCACAGCTTCAAGCTGTGTTCACATGATGAACAATTGCATTGCATTTTGAAATGCATTAAGCAAAATGTATCATCACATGGAGCGGAAACCAGCACCACCTGTTTTATGTTGTTTACATATAAAATGGGGTCCTTGTTCCCGATCTCAAGAGTTTCCTGATTTGCATTTCTAACTGCAATACAAGTCCAGTGTGTAAACACAGCCACTGGGAACCTCAATGTGCCCACAAACCCAAAACCAACTAAACCTAGCTCCACCAACACTAAGATACTGACCCACTAATAGATATAGCACCATCCATAGCTAAAGGGGTTGTGAAGGCTTCTCTATTTATTTGTGGAGTTATTTCCAATTGTATGAGCATTTACACCAAAATGCTTCAACGTAGTGTAGTAGAAAAAAGAAGGCGGCACTCACCAGGTCAATCTTCTTTTATTGAACAACCATGGGCAGGGAGGTATGACAAGGCATCACTCACGGCGACAGGCCATTTCGCGCAATACTTAATACGCGCAATCTTACAGCCGGCTGAGCACCACCGCGATATCCTTGATTATACCCAGCACTAGGTTACACGTGCCCTTGCCTTCCTACCTGCATATAACGGGACTGGTAGTGCCGACATCTCCTTGGGAGGGTGTCAACACCACCCATGCCTTTTTGTTGAAATTTACACCAAAATGCTTCCATTCCTCAATAAGAACTGCTGGTGCTAATTTATGATAGCATGCATTTAAGTATAAAAGATTTTCCCCATTGGCCCACATTCATTAAAGCTACTGCACCAGTTTTCTGTCTGACTTTGCACATTCTTTTCATTGGAAACTGATTGTGCATGTATTTATAACGTGTTCGCAACACATTTGTGTCGCAGTTGCCTTATTCCCGTTAAGGCACATGCCATGCACCACATTAATCATGCACTGTTCGACAGATATGTGTTGCACACTATGGGGCACATTTATCAAGCTATCTGAAAATCAGAAAGCTCCCCTTTAAAATATTCATGAGCACTGGTAAAATTAAAGCTGAGCTATAATTGGCTGCCATGGGCAACTAGGAATATTCTGACTTCCAGACAGCTTGATAAATCTGCCCCTATATGATAAAGGTGCACCAAAAATAGTTGAAGAACATGCACCACAATTCATGAATCAGACACACCGTGCATACTCCACAGGTAACTGCACCTAGTTCAGTTTGCACTGTTTTTCTAGTGTGGAACAAAGGGGCACATTTACTTACCTGTCCTGACGCATTCCCCGAAAGTGCATTGTCCGACTGGAATGCACTGTGCCGCAATTCACGAAGATTGTGCGCCCCAAATCGTGGATGTGTCGCTTTCCCATTCAGGTCCGCCAGAGTTCACCTTCTTCTTCCCAGTGCATGCTTGATCTTGTGACACAATTTGAACATTAATTCCTGCACTCAGTCTGAATCAGTTAGATCGTCCGATGACATGCCCCCCTGATTTATGATGCATGAAAACCAGTGCAGCCGCGCGACAATCCAATCACGTGCGAGACACTATCCCCAGTTAAATACCTGTCAAAATAGTGCAAATCCCGTAAATGTCAGAAAATCCAATGAAAATGTGATTTGCGGACCCTTAGTAAATAAGCCCCACTGTGTATGAAACACCCGAACTCACTTTGAAAGCCGCATGTGAACATGGCCTGAGGTTAGATGCATATGGGAGCAGATGACATGTGCATTTAATTCCCAAAATAAATCTGCAGTGAGCTTAAATTTAATGCATTATTATTCTGCATAGTTATTTATCTGTATTTGGCCTCATGTGCTTGACCGTTGTTTGGAAATGTGTGCTAGCTGTTTCGCATGTCTCCATGTACTTCTATAGGCTTGTACACATGGTTGGGTTTCCATGGCTCCGCGTATAAGCTGACTGGTAGAGCTAAAAATAACAAATAGCAAACATATGGCAAACAACAGATCATAGGTCCATTGTTGGCGACCAGTTATAACCACATATCCAGGTGCAGGAGCCTCCATCTTTGGTTGCTTTGCTTACACGTCGCATGCCTTTCTGAGCATAATGGAGCAGGGTGAGCCTGTATCTGCCATCCACTTTATTTACTAAGGCCTCTGCCAGACTTAAGCTGAAATCTCAGCCAGGTCGAACATGGTGGAGATTCTTTCCAGCACATTTTCCGAATCTACTAAAAGGCCAAAGCCTCTTGATAGATATGGACTGCAGAGCACTGACAAACAGTGCTGCACCCGAGTCATATTTCACATAATTGTACACTGTGCTGGTTTCAGGAGTTTGAGTAGTAAAGTTATGCATGAAGCAAGGAATATTTGCATCATATATCAAACTAGTATGGTTGGACTCCTGATTCCAGCACAGTGTTCAGTTCTATGAAAAACTCAAATGCCTGACTTGGTCTCCTCTTCATACAGAGCCTGCCATCATCTTCTTTTTGCTCTCCCAGGCTCCTTCTCTTATGTTTCTCCTCCCCATCTCTCTACTCCCATGCTTCACTGTGCTTTGGATCTCAGCTCATCAATATCAGTAGATTCTGTATGTGAGTCCTGTTCCTGCTCCCCCAACACACTTCTTTAAAATAAACACTCCCCTGCCCCACTGCCACCCTCAGCTAGCCACCCCAATTTTTAAATTCATATCTTCATGCAGATTGCCCTCCTGAAGATTTCCAACACTAGCAGTATCCTTTTTAAGATTTAGATTTTTAAGATTTTATTGTCCTCAAAGAAAATAAAACTTAAATGTTTCCTAGTTTCCCCTGAACTATCCCGCAATGCACATCCCGTGGAGTACATAAGTGCCCCATGACTGATGCAGTCAATGAGCTTCTAAGCCATGATCTGGCTTATGCTGGCCAGGGTAAGTGGATTAGTCTCAGCAGACAGTTAGGGTGCCACAGAGTTATAGCACTTTGACAATGATGGCTGTCTATTTCTGCATTCACAGCTGATGGCAAAACAGAGAGAGAAAAACAGAAAGCAAAAAAAAACAAAAAAACAACACATAAGTCATTGCTTACAACCTTCCCGTATTTGATGGGACAGTCCTGTTTTTTTACTGCTGTCCCACTGTCTTGGGTGAATAGGAGATTATCCCAGACTGCCCCATTTTGTCCCACTTCTTCCTAGTCCTGTACACTTAAGCTGCCACGGCATTGGGCCCACACACAAAAATATAATTAAAATCTGGGAATACATGCAATCTTTATTCCCACCCCCCATATCTGAACTAGCTTCCCCGCACCGGAGTCCGCGCTCGGCGCACCATGCGTGCTACCACTTCCTATTGAGGCGCACACACGGTAGCATGCATGGTGCGCCGAGCATGGTCCCCAGTGCGGGGTAGCTAGTTCAGATATAAAGATTAATAAAGTGTTAAAACTCTTTAAAAATGTTTAAAAACATAGCGAAGATAAGTGCCGGCACCAGCTCACCCTGAGCTGGTGCGTGGCATGTGCTGCTTAGAAGCACTATCCGAAGTGGTAGGTTTCCTTTAAGCAGGGATTTGGTAAAATACCAAATGAGTCATTTGCAGTGATGGAGTGGGGGCATGTATGAATGCCTGCTGTGTTTTAATGCTAAAATCCCCTTTCAAAAAATGTAATAATATAAAACCTTTATGTAATAAGATTTAAAGGGCATTGCTGATCTTTTTGCTTATGCCATTGAGAAAGCTTGTGTCCCTGCCTTGTGCCTGGATTTCCCGTTGTGATCCCGAATGTGTACTTTACTTTGATCCTGTGCCGCCTGCTCTGACCTCCTGCTTTATTCCTAACATTGATTCTGTGCTGTCTGTCTCCACCTCCTGCCAGTCTCCGAAAATGATTCTGCCTGTATACATTGCCGTGGCTGCTACCGCGGACAAAGTCGCTCCTGTGGAACAACCTTTTGGTACCACGCTGTAGCAAATACAACCTGCTTTGCGGCGGGCTCTGGTGAAAACCGGGTACCACTTAGATTCTGGTCCCAGGTGTTGCCTTATGTCATCGTCTGCGATGGTCCAGTGGGTCCACTACCCCTGGAGCTTGACATTTATGTTTTGTACCTGAACAGAAATATTAATAAATAAAAATATGCAAATTCAACTGATTTGGATATTAGCTTTGTGACATAAACAATTGAAAGCTAGTAGGACTGTCATAATGGCTGCAGGCTCCAAGCTGGTGGCTACAACTAGCCACAATCTCAAAGGCCTTGGTGTTTTGGGAAACTGACAATTTTTTTACCCATTTTGTCTACAGGATCCTCCATAGGTCAGGCAGAATAAGGATCTTCATCAGGGTCATAACAAGGAGAGGCAAGGCCCCATAGCAGGCTTCTGAATGGGGCCTTCCTACCCCCTCAGAAAATATACATATTCATATGTATTACACATTTATACACTCTTAAACACATTTATGCACTGATATATGCTTTCGGTCCCAATAGCTATTGACCACATGGGGGAAGCACATGGCAGGAACTAGAAAATAGAGCTCCTGTCATTCTACTCTCTCCTCCCTCTCCCCCCATATTTCTTATCTGATCTGTCGTTTCATGCCATGTACTGTGGAAGATGTGCACTGTTATATACTGTTATATACCGTTATTTATTGTGTCAGGACAGATGCTTGGGCCCCGTGACATTTCTATGGCTTCTACATCTGTAGTTGTGCCCCTGGATTTCATTTGAAAATTAATCAGTGGAGATTTTTGTGACAGTTGGAGAGGTGTGAAGTATCTAAGGACTTATTCACATTAAAATGATTAATGTAAATGAAAATATTCCAAAGAAGACACTAGGGGGGGATGTATTAACGGACTTGTATTAACGCAATTCTGGTGGTTTTGCGCCTAAAACACAGCGTGAAAAGCCTTACACCACATTTATCAAGGCTTTTTAAACCTGTTTTTAGCCACTTTCAGACTTGTCCGACTGAGGGGCGTAACCTTAGGAAAAGGGGCGTGGATTGAACTAGAAAGGGCGTGCCCTATTTGAATGTTCAGTGCACCAAAATTTTGGCGTAGAAATTAGGCCACTTTAAAGCAGGTCTAAACTGGAAACCGTCAGTCTTATCCTGCACCAGATTCAATAACACAGTGATAAATCTGGCGCAGAAAATGACTAGGGTTTTCCTGCACTAAACTGACGGAACCTGGGACACATTGATAAATCCCCAGACTGAGTCAGTAGCTTTGACTTATTTTTGGGAGAATTTTGATAGGGGGGGGGGCTAGTCCATTTGAAACATGGATTATCATTTCCCTAAAGAACTTACTCAGTCCTTCGTAAGCTGCAACTTTTATTAGAAGCATGTTCCATTACCTGGACAAGCTCCATAAGACTGCCCTTGATAGTTTTATCATATTTAGAATCAACAATAACAGGTTTATCTTGGTTGTGTGGGTATTCAAAGGCCACCATTCACACTCGGCAATTATACTATAAATATTTCACTTGGAGAAAGCTGGGTTGATTGTGAGGAGTGCAAGACCCCTTTGGAAGAGTATTTCTACTGGGAAGGAGGGTTTAAGCTCATGGGCAAACCATTTAGCCAGGGAAAGAATTTCAAGTGAGGACCCTGAGGAGGAGGAGAGGACAGGTCTTTCTATTGAATAGCTGTTTATTATCTCTCTTTGTATCTCTTCAAATGCAACACTAAGACCTTTTCACTGAAGATGACAAACATAAAAAATCAAGATATGTACTACAGACAGACAGAGGGACAAGTAGCCTACCAAAGAGCTTGCCTGGAATTCTAATTGATTCTTGGATCATGAATTTGCAAGCAGAGAAGTCCCAAGAGACCCTCTTACAAAAATTTTTCTGGAACTCTCTCTGAAGTGCAAATCAATGTGCTTGACAAAAGATATCAAAGCACACACAGTGGTTGTTACATTATGATTACATTATTTTAGGATAATATTGAGCCAATTGTTATAGACGAGATGACATGTTGCCTCACCATGAAAGCACCCTTGGAGATCCTTGTACACATCCTACGGGGTTGGTTTTGAATTTCCTGTGGGGTCCATGGACTGCGCATACTATGAAATGCAGTGGCCAGTGAACCTACTATGTCACCTTCCTGTTTTGGCTTTTGGACACTCCTGATGGGGGTTTAAATCAGGTACCATCTTAGTATAAACCCAGGTAAAAAAATTAATTCGGTCAGTCGAAGACATAGGGGCAATACAGGGAAAATCAGCGCAAATCGGAAATATTCGGGTAACACGTCGGGAAATCGCGAATCGGGCCCTTAGCAAATGACCCCCATAATCTCAAGGTAAGTGAACTGATATCTACTACAATCTTGTCATTGTATTGCCTTTGTTGGTTACCCACATGTTTTTCCAACCCCTTTTTCCTCTCTCATTCCGGTGCAGTACCATAAGAAATGCCCTCTGTTGAGAATTCCTCATACACATGTAGAACTTTTCTGTATCTAGATTTAGTAATATGAGGAGATTATAATTCCATGCAATCCATTTCTGGATGAAATATTAGGATTTGTTGGTAGCCTATTTAGCCTTCCAACAACATTTTACTGCTGTTTACTATTTCTAAATATAATTGATCTACAAACAAAAATGTACAATTTTGCCATATCATCTGATGTGAATTTCTTCATCTAATACAGTTATTTATTTATTGGTGTCTTTCTATTCAGCCAAAATGCCCAAAGTTGTCCATTCTGTCAATTATTTTGTCTTGGGTGCCCCTTTGATCTGTGTCTCGGGTGCCTCTTTGATCCATGCCTTGGATCGCAGGCTAACCTGTGCCCCTCTCCATGGCGGCACGGCTCCCTGGGCCCTCACTTACCTTTAAACAAGCCTGCTCCCGTCCAGCTTAGGCCGCACGTGTGTCCACGCTCCCTAGGGTGCACATGCGCTGACACCCGGCAATTTAAAAGGCCAGCGCACTGGTGATTGGCGCTGGTCACTTCCGGGATTGTTCCAGTGTTCCTGTGTTCCCGTTCCTATCTGCCTGGACCTCCCGTTGCTGACCCCAGATTCGGACTCTGACTTCTGACTCTGCTGCCTGGCCTGACTGCCCGCTTGAGCCTGACTACGAGATTCCTGTTAAGGTACCTTGTCCTTGGCTGCCATCTCGGGCCAGTCGCAACCATGGAATAACCTGGTGGCACCCTGCCGCAGCAAGGCCATCCCGCTTTGTGGTAGGTGTCGGCTAGTACCATCTCCTGCGGTGGTCAAGAGGGTCCACTGATCCCGAACACATTGGTTACAGAGATTCCCTGACTCTGCTAGTGATTGGCTTTCATGAGTGATTTTGTGTGTTTTGGACATCAGAAAATACAGAATACAATTTTGGTTATGGATCACTTTTATCTTTAACCAACTATTAACTATATAAAGGGGTTGTCCACTTTCAGCAAATAATTGATATATTTTGTGTCAGGGAAAATCATACAATTTTCCAATATACATTCTGTATCAATTCCTCACAGTTTTCTACATCTCACAGAAAGTAATCAGGGCGGTTTAGGTGTCCATCATATGACCATGAACAGATTTCTATCTACAGGAAGTAAACATAGAAGGACAGCAAGCAGAGATCTAGAAAACCATGAGGAATTGATAAAGAAAATATGTTGGAAAATTATATCACTTTTCCTTCTACCAACCATATAAATTATTTGCTGAAAGTGGACAACCCCTTTAAATATGAGCTTTACATCTTAATTATGGGCAGAGTCATAAGGTTTGTCGCATTATCACAGATAAAAGCATCAATATTTTTACATGTGCCTCACTTTCCTTCACCCTTTCCAAAACCAACAATGAAAACAATAATTGTCACACCATTATTCATAGGTATATCATAAAGTTAATGTGACACCAAAATCACCTTAATTATTGCCATAAAATAAAATCAGTGCAGGCAATTTGCATCAGTTTTATCAACGTTCTATTTATGTGACATCATGATTTGAGGCAATGCTTAGTGACCTTTTTAGGGCACATTTATTAAGCTAGTTATTTTAAGTTATGCTATTTGCTGGTATATGACAAAAGGGACTTCATAATGATAAGGAATGAATGCAACACACTTAAAAGGTGATAACCTAAAGTTACATAAAAGTTACCAAAACAATGAAGAGCAGCTTGTGCAGACTAATGTGTGACTTTTACATTTTGGCCATGTCTCGTGTAGCAGTGTTGAAAAAGTAAACAGTTAATAATAGTCAGATAATAGTCAGTTGCCCATAATTCACCTGTGTAATATTGACCTGCAAATCCCATCCTGACTCTTGATCTCTGTATCTAGAACCCCAGATGATTGTCAGAAAGGGGATGAAAGTGGATGTCAAACTGGAGTACTTTGAGATCACTAGATAGCATTATTCTTGGGGCTTCTATGCATCAAGTCTCAAAATTCTGTTGTTGTCTCCTGGTCCTCAAGTTTAGGACATAACATACATGGTCTGGATGGGATATGTGGTTATGCTATTGTCGATAAAGGATGGTTGAATCATACCTGTAAAATAATAAAAACTGTGTCTTTTCCAAAAGGAAACCACCTACTGTACATGTTCAAATTGACCATTGGGTTAGTGTCTCAGCTTTATTTTAGCTCTATGTTGCCCCATCCTAATTTTGTAGCCCAAACCTCAGAAGGTATGCTTCCATGGCTCTAGCCACTAACTGTTCAGACACCAGGAGCCCCAGAGATTAATCTGATGGGACTTATAAGACCCATCGCTAGAAAGGTGTAAAGGTTTATATTTTTAATTATGGCCAAAGACACAGTTCAGATAAATCTAAGGTATTTGAGACAATAACTTAAAACTGAGCATTGCTGTACTGACATCTAAGCCCTTCTGCATCTGTATGTTAATTAAAAATAAATTAAAATGAGTAAGACAAAACATAAGACAAAAATTTGACTATGAAACAGTGTCCCGCTGTTTTTAAGCTTTTCCACTTGGTTTACTGTCATAAATATTTCTAGAGGCTCAGAGTAATTTGAACTTAATCACTATTTATATTCATTTACGGAGACAATTACACCAACTACTGTCCGAGTGCCAGCATCCACGTTTTCCACATTTATTAATATAATTGTATATGTAAAAGTGAATGTCGCTGTTCCATCCTGCTCCCTAAAATGTTTCAAATAAGGTTATACAGTCATTCCATTTCCAATTAAGCTGTGGGAGATTCAATTACAAGCAGTAGGAAAGGAGAAGATTATGTCAATAAAGCAGCAGTTGGGTTAAGGGTGCTTGTGTGGTTTGCAAACATGAACAGCTTGACTTCTGAGAGAGTTAGCGTTAAAATTATGTAACAATCACTTAGTGCACTTGAGAACGAACTTTGGATTAATGGTAACTTACCAATTATATTTATTATAATTATTACTTTATGCCATGATGGTGTAATATTTATATCTAAATGGGGTCACCTTATATGGTATATGATGTTAAAAATGAGTTTTCAGGGTGACCCGTGCTCTGGTCACTTGCCAAAATAAGTGAAGGTGAGCTGGGATTTCTTTGTTTTCAGAGTCTAGTAAGCTACCTGTCAGTAAATTCCAAAAAAGTCTCTTCTTAGCAGATTGGCCAGAAGGAAGCCTTGCTTCAGTCAACTAAACCTGTAAGGCCGTTTGGAGTATGAATCAAAAAATTATCCAGAGAAATTTGATTCTCTAGGGTGATAAAAGCTAAATTTTATTTTTCAGCCTCAAAACTAAGTATTAAGTCTGCAAGAAGCAAGGCAATACTTATCACCTTCCAATTATGATCCCTACAGTGAAGCATTGTGGGGGCAGCATCATGCTGTTGGAGTACTTTTAGTTGGTTATGATAAGGACGCTGGTCAGGATTCTTATTTAGGATCATGTGGGTCCTAAATGTCAAACCCCCAATTGATCAAAACATGATGACATATAAATGTAGCTACTAAACCCATAAAAAAAATACAACTAAATTGAATGGAGGTCATTCATGGTTCACAACTTCTAAATAAATAAGGGCCTATGATCTATAAGAGTGAATTAATATGTAATTATTTAGACCTGACTCAGTACCTGCCATGCGTATAATCACTGTTACATAACAGTAGACTACATGATTGAATAGGGCCCAGCTACATACTTAACCTTCTACTAAAGTAAATATATATATTGATGAGATAAATTAACTTGTTTGGTGCCAACAATTTTTGATTTTATGATTTTATGATTTTAACATCTCACTCTCACCTAATGACATCCATTTCACTTTTTGTAATCAATAATACAAAAAAGAGAAGTTGAAGAGATTTTTTTTCTAGATTTTAATATATCTGGAAAACATAACTTGATGCATAAAAACTTGGTGTATGAATAAAATTTTATTACAATACATCTTAGTTCCCATCCACGAGCTACCATTATACGTAATATCCCACAAGGGACAGATATAGATTTTTATTCTTTTATTTTTCTTCTCAGCAAATTTCAAAACTTATAAAAAAGGAGACAAAAAGTAAAATGATTTAACTTATGCAGATGAATACTGTGTTGATAGGTGAATGATTTTGCCGGGACTCATAATACATGTGTAGCGCTTAGAGCAAGCCCCATGCTATTTCAGAGGAAATGAAGCCACGGAAAGAGATTATAAAAGAGAAAATGTTATTTTGACATACTGGCAATGCATAAAAGACATGAACCAGTGCTCTTTAGCCCTGATCAAAATGCTGGAACTAATAAACTACAAAATTTGGGAGCTACTAATCAGTATAGTAAAATATTTATGCTTGTGAAAAAAATAATAGATGTATTAAAATCCAGACCAATTATTGTTGCCGGTATAAACAGTGAAAGACCCTCTAATTGCTTATAATTAGCTGAGTTGATTTCCTAATTTAAATTTAAGAGTGAACCGAAATCTGATGCCCAATCTGATTTTTAAAGGGTGGATGCAACTGAGATGTAATTTGGAAAGCCCATTCCTAAATAACCGAACACCATTTTCACTTGGAAAGTGCTTGAGTTAAGAGGTGACTACTTTTCTTGTATCCCTGGGGGAGTGTGTCCTTTTACCTGTATGTAACTCTGCTCTTCCTATCCTGATCTCTGGGGACATGTATTTTTTTTTTCTTTTTTAATTTTCTTTTTATTATTTTTCAAAAAAAAACAACACAAAATAACTAGGCAAGTTAGCCTACATCATTCCGAATGCAGTCTGTCACAAATGTATTATTTCCCAATGCACAAATCAAGTTGTTCAAAGTTCCAGAAAGAGCATGGATAATATAAGTGTGTCTATTACTGGCACTTTATACTCTCCTGACGAGCAGCTACTGTTGATAGTATAAGGTACAAATATACATAACTCATCATGACAAAAAATGTGAAGTTTTCGTAGGAGGTGCCAGTTCTTTTTCCAGACGTGTGACTTAGTAGGTCTTAATTCACATAATAGTCCTGCATACATATATATTTCCATGGATAACAGCAGTTGCATGTCTGTTTATGTCTTGATAGCGTGATCCACAGACAAGATTATTGTTAACATAAATAACATCTCAACAATTTAGTCTAGCATAGATATTAATAGTTATTCTTGAGGATATGTCATGTAGTTATCTAACCTTCGTTCCATATGTGTACTGGAGGAGAACAGTTAACCAGGGTCTAAGATCTTAGTTAATGGTTAAAGTAACTCGAGGAGGACCACAATTCCCAAGTTTTCTGAAATGTTTTAACCCAGTGAGAGCTCAATGCCAAGGTTTTCTCATAGGCATAGGTGTCATTTAAGATATCAAAGACCTCTGAGAAAGGGGGGCAAGTAGGTTGTTTCCAATTTCGGGTTATTACTAGCTTTGTGGCAGTAAGTGGCTTATCACTGTTCTTTGGTATGGTTTGAATGACCTTATTCCTATCAGTAGGAGGGCTGTTTTTGGAGTAAGAGCGTAAAGCTTTTTCAATAGGGAAGAAATTAATGAACCCGTCTCAGCCCACAGGGGAGAAATTTTCTTGCGTTTCCACAGTATGTGTAAGAACGATCCCACATGATCACATTCCCTCCAGCAATTGAGAGATGAGGATGGGAATATGAGATGTAGGCGGGAAGGGGTGTAGTACCATCTTAAACTGGTTTTTATGGCTGCTTCCTGAAATGGTGTACAAAGTAAGATGTTGTATATGTCTTTTAGGGCTCTTCTCCATTCTATGTCAGAGATTTGTATGTTGAGATCTCTGCCCCAGTTTTCCATCGGTTTGTTCTTGGTTAGGTGTAGAGATGAGCGAGCACTAAAATGCTCGGGTACTCGTTATTCGAGACGAACTTTTCCCGATGCTCGAGTGCTCGTCTCGAATAACGAGCCCCATTGAAGTCAATGGGAGACTCGAGCATTTTTCAAGGGGACCAAGGCTCTGCACAGGGAAGCTTGGCCAAACACCTGGGAACCTCAGAAAAGGATGGAAACACCACGGAAATGGACAGGAAACAGCAGGGGCAGCATGCATGGATGCCTCTGAGGCTGCTTAAACGTACCATTATGCCAAAATTATGGGCAACAGCATGGCCATGACAGAGTGACAGAATGAAGCTAGATAGCATCTAAAACATCCAATAATTGACCCTGACACTATAGGGGACGGCATGCAGAGGCAGCGGCAGCAGGCTAGAGAGTGTCATGGCGACATACCCTAAATGGACTCAGGCTTCAAACCAATGGGTGGCAGAGAGGAACCAAAGGAGGTGAGCAAGAAGCGCTCAAATAATATCGGTACATGATAAAAGTTTGCCAGTATATTTTGTGGATTACACAGCAGGGTGGCGACAAAGTTAACAACTTTGATGTGGAATCCATGAAAACAACCCAAATTTGTGCCTGACACACCTCGTTTGATAAGGGGACGATGTATGGAGGCAGCTATATGGACGACTTTTGGAGGTAGCAATGGAGACAACGTGTGGAGGCTGCTATGGAGACAATTTAATTTGGATAGTGCCTGTATGTGGCAGTCCAAAAAAGTTTTCAAACCAGAGGAGCAGGTAGGTGGCCCTCCAGAAAAATGAAATAGATTGAGTGCCTGTATGTGGCAGTCTAAAAAAGTTTTCAAACCAGAGGAGCAGGTAGGTGGCCCTCCAGAAAAATGGAATAGATTGAGTGCCTGTATGTGGCAGTCCAAAAAAGTTTTCAAACCAGAGGAGCAGGTAGGTGGCCCTCCAGAAAAATGGAATAGATTGAGTGCCTGTATGTGGCAGTCCAAAAAAGTTTTCAAACCAGAGGAGCAGGTAGGTGGCCCTCCAGAAAAATGGAATAGATTGAGTGCCTGTATGTGGCAGTCCAAAAAAGTTTTCAAACCAGAGGAGCAGGTAGGTGGCCCTCCAGAAAAATGAAATAGATTGAGTGCCTGTATGTGGCAGTCCAAAAAAGTTTTCAAACCAGAGGAGCAGGTAGGTGGCCCTCCAGAAAAATAAAATAGATTGAGTGCCTGTATGTGGCAGTCCAAAAAAGTTTTCAAACCAGGGGAGCAGGTAGGTGGCCCTCCAGAAAAATGGAATAGATTGAGTGCCTGTATGTGGCAGTCCAAAAAAGTTTTCAAACCAGAGGAGCAGGTAGGTGGCCCTCCAGAAAAATTGAATAGATTGAGTGCCTGTATGTGGCACTCCCAAAAATTGTTTAAAACAGAGGACCGGGTAGGTGGCCCTCCAGAAAAATTAAATGCATAAAGTACTATAGCTAGAGCCAGTGGGCCCTGTCAAAAAATAGCCAGTTTCCTCTGCTTTAGTGTACAAAGAGGAGGAGAAGGAGGAAAATGAGGAGGAGGAGGAGTGCATAAATTATTCAGGTTGAGCTTCCTTCACCTGGTGGAGATTGGAAATTATGAGAAATCCAGGCTTTATTCATCTTAATAAGCGTCAGCCTGTCAGCGCTGTCAGTCGACAGGCGTGTACGCTTATCGGTGATGATGCCACCAGCTGAACTGAAAACCCGCTCGGACAAGACGCTAGCGGCAGGGCAGGCAAGAACCTCCAAGGCGTACAGCGCCAGTTCGTGCCACATGTCCAGCTTTGAAACCCAGTAGTTGTAGGGAGCTGTGTGATCATTTAGGACGATGGTATGGTCAGCTACGTACTCCCTCACCATCTTTCTGTAAAGATCAGCCCTACTCTGCCGAGACTGGGGACAGGTGACAGTGTCTTGCTGGGGTGACATAAAGCTGGCAAAAACCTTGTAAAGCGTACCCTTGCCAGTGCTGGACAAGCTGCCTGCTCGCCTACTCTCCCTCGCTACTTGTCCCGCAGAACTACGCACTCTGCCGCTAGCGCTGTCAGAAGGGAAATACTGTTTCAGCTTGTGCATCAGGGCCTGCTGGTATTCATGCATTCTCACACTCCTTTCCTCTCCAGGGATGAGAGTGGAAAGATTTTTCTTGTACCGTGGGTCCAGGAGAGTGAATACCCAGTAATCGGTGCTGGAATAAATTCTTTGAACGCGAGGGTCACGGGATAGGCAGCCTAGCATGAAATCTGCCATATGCGCCAGAGTCCCAACGCGCAAGAATTCACTCCCCTCACTGGCCTGACTCTCCATTTCCTCCTCCTCCAACTCCTCCAACTCCTCTTCTTCTGCCCATACACGCTGAACAGTGAAGGACTGAACAATGGTCCCCTCTTCTGTCTCGCCAACATTCTCCTCCTCTTCCTCCTCATCCTCCTCCACCTCCTCCGATATGTGCTGAGAAACAGGCCTAAGGGTGCTTTGGCTATCAACAAGGGAATCTTCTTCCCCCATCTCTTGTGACGAGCGCAAAGCTTCCGACTTCATGCTGACCAGAGAGTTTTTCAACAGGCCAAGCAGCGGGATGGTGAGGCTGATGATGGCGGCATCACCACTGACCATCTGTGTTGACTCCTCAAAGTTATTCAGCACCTGACAGATATCAGACATCCACGTCCACTCCTCATTGTAGACTTGAGGAAGCTGACTGACCTGACTACCAGTTCTGGTGGAAGTTGACATCTGGCAGTCTACAATCGCTCTGCGCTGCTGGTAAACTCTGGATATTATGGTTAATGTTGAATTCCACCTCGTGGGCACGTTGCACAACAGTCGGTGAGCGGGCAGTTGGAGGCGGCGCTGCCCTGAGAGTGGCAGCATCTGTGCTGGACTTCCTGAAATGCGCACAGATGCGGCGCACCTTCGTGAGCAAATCTGACAGATTGGGGTATGTCTTGAGGAAACGCTGAACTATCAGATTTAACACATGGGCCAGGCATGGCACATGTGTCAGTCTGCCGAGTTGCAGAGCCGCCACCAGGTTACGGCCGTTGTCACACACAACCATGCCTGGCTTCAGGTTCAGCGGTGCCAGCCACAGATCAGTCTGCGCCGTGATGCCCTGTAATAGTTCTTGGGCGGTGTGCCTTTTATCGCCTAGGCTCAGCAGTTTGAGCACCGCCTGCTGTCGCTTAGCGACGGCACTGCTGCTGTGCCTAGAGCTAGCGACTGATGGCGCCATGCCCACGGATGGTAGTTCGGAGGAGGAGGTGGAGGAGGGGTGGGAGGAGGAGGAGGCATAGTAGGCCTTTGAGACCTGGACCGAGGTAGGCCCCGCAATCCTCGGCGTCGGCAGTATATGACCAGCCCCAGGGTCAGACTCAGTCCCAGCCTCCACCAAGTTAACCCAATGTGCCGTCAGCGATATATAGTGGCCCTGCCCGGCAGCACTCGTCCACGTGTCCGTGGTCAGGTGGACCTTGTCAGAAACGGCGTTGGTCAGGGCACGGATGATGTTGTCTGACACGTGCTGGTGCAGGGCTGGGACGGCACATCGGGAAAAGTAGTGGCGGCTGGGGACCGAATACCGAGGGGCGGCCGCCGCCATGAGGTTGCGAAAGGCCTCGGTCTCTACTAGCCTATAGGGCAGCATCTCCAGGCTAAGCAATCTGGAGATGTGGACATTAAGGGCTTGGGCGTGCGGGTGGGTTGCACTATATTTTCTTTTCCGCTCCAGCGTCTGGGGTATGGAGAGCTGAACGCTGGTGGATGCTGTGGAGGATCGTGGAGGCAACGATGGGGTTTTTGTGCCAGGGTCCTGGGCAGGGGGCTGACTATCAGCTGACACAGGGGAAGGAGCAGTGGTGTGCACGGCCGGAGGTGAACGGGCTTGGTGCCACTGATTCGGGTGTTTAGCATTTATATGCCTGCGCATACTGGTGGTAGTTAAGCTAGTAGTGGTGGAACCCCTGCTGATCCTGGTTTGGCAAAGGTTGCACACCACAGTCCGTCGGTCATCCGGTGTTTCCTTAAAGAACCTCCAGACTTCTGAAAATCTAGCCCTCGCCGCGGGAGCCCTCGCCACGGGAGCTTCACTACGTGACACATTTGGCGCTGATGCACCTGCTCTGGCCCTGCCTCTCCGTCTGGCCCCACCACTGCCTCTTCCAACCTGTTCTGCTATAGGACTCTCCTCCGTCTCAGAAGCACTGTGTTCACCCGGCCTCTCAACCCAACTTGGGTCTGTCACCTCATCATCCTCCGATCCCTCAGTCTGCTCCCCCCTCGGACTTCCTGCCCTGACAACAACTTCACCACTGTCTGACAACCGTGTCTCCTCATCGTCGGACACCTCTTTACACACTTCTGCCACTACGTCAAGAAGGTCATCATCACCCACAGACTGCGACTGGTGGAAAACCTGGGCATCGGAAAATTGTTCAGCAGCAACCGGACAAGTGGTTTGTGACTGTGGGAAGGGTCCAGAAAACAGTTCCTCAGAGTATGCCGGTTCAAATGCCAAGTTTTCCTGGGAGGGGGCAGACTGGGGGGGAGGAGGCTGAGGTGCAGGAGCTGGAGGAGTGCCGATTTCGGTGACATGGGTGGACTGCGTGGAAGACTGACTGGTGGACAAATTGCTCGAAGCATTGTCGGCAATCCACGACATCACCTGTTCGCACTGTTCTGGCCTCAACAGTGCTCTACCACGAGTCCCAGTAACTTCAGACATGAACCTAGGGAGTGTAGCTCTGCGGCGTTCCCCTGCTCCCTCATCAGCAGGTGGTGTCTCACCCCGCCCAGGACCACGGCCTCTGACCCCTGCAGTAGTTGGACGCCCACGTCCCCGCCCTCATCCTCTACCCCTAGCCCTCGGGTTAAACATTTTGAAAATGAAGGTTATAACTTTAATTTTTTTTTTACTTTTTTTTTGTGTTTTTTTTTTTTTTTGTGTTTTTTAGTTTTTAAAACCAAACGATGCTATCCTATTGCTATGGCTATTTTCTAGCCAACTATGAAAGCACACTGCTATGCCAGATGAGATGACGCTGGGTTATGAAAAAATAAACGTAAAATAAAAAGTAAATGGCAGACTGTGCCTAATTGAAATCCAACCCCTAATAAATTATCCCACTTCAGTCTTTGCCATGGATATGTGCGTCACTAAGCGCTAAACACAGCGGTCGCAAGTCTCACTCCAAATTCCTCACAATTGGCTAGTATATGCACTGCAGCAAGGACAGCCACCAGCAGATCAACCAGAAATAAAATATATATAACGCTATTGTAGGCGTAAGTAAGCCGTTTGGATTCTCCTTTGGCTATTTTCTAGCCAAGTATGAAAGCACACTGATGAGATGACGCTGAGTTATGAAAAAATAAACGTAAAATAAAAAGGAAATGGCAGACTGTGCCTAATTGAAATCAAACCCCTAATAAATTTTCCCACTTTGGTGTTTGAGGTGGATATGTGTGTCACTAAGAGCTAAACACAACGGTAGCAAGTCCCCCTGCAAATTCCTCACAATATGGTACTAGCTGCACTACTAGTGCCAGCAAGCCCAGCCACAAGCAAACAAAAAAAAAAAAAGTATAACGTTATTGTAGCCCTAAGAAGGGCTGTTGGGTTCTTGGAGAATCACTCCTGCCTAACAGTAATCTACCTGCACACTAACGCTAACCCTGACCAGCAACAGCTCTCTCCCTAGCGGCATCCAGACACAGAATGATCCGAGCAGCGCGGGCAGCGGCTAGTCTATCCCAGGGTCACTTGATCTGGCCAGCCAACCACTGCTATCGACGTGTAAGGGTACCACGTCATGCTGGGTGGAGTGCAGAGTCTCCTGGCTTGTGATTGGCTCTGTTTCTGGCCGCCAAAAAGCAAAACGGCGGGAGCTGCCATTTTCTCGAGCGGACGAAGTATTCGTCCGAGCAACGAGCAGTTTCGAGTACGCTAATGCTCGAACGAGCATCAAGCTCGGACGAGTATGTTCGCTCATCTCTAGTTAGGTGTGATTTGTCATCTAGGGAATTGTAGATAATAGTGATGCCTCTTACTTTCTTTTCCCTATTTGTCCATAATTTTAGAAGTTCGTTGTTCATAGATGGGTAAGAGGTCGGGAGAAAGTTGTTTATTCTGTGAACCGCTAGGAATTCAGAGTGTAGTATGTGAAATTTGGTGTTAAGTTGGTTTATCTCCACCTTATCTGAGTTTGGTTTTATATCGAAGATATTGGTTATCCCTTTAGCTTTCCAATGGTTCAGATTAAGGTTTTCTAAGTGTTCCCCCAGGAAACTTATCGGTATGTTTTGTAAGAGTAGTTTATTTGTTTCTGTCGTTTTTGATCTATAAGCCATCCAGCTCTTATCTGAGGTCTGTATGAGGGGGTTTTAAGTCCCAAAATCCAGAAATCAGTCTGTGTCTCAAAGATGTAGTGTTTGTGAGTGCTAGTTCGAGACGGACCCAAGCTTTCTCCATATTAGAGTTGAGATAGTCCATGAGATAGTTGGTCAATTATGCATGAAGTTTGGTAATCTTTAGAGATGAGCGAGCGCTAAAATGCTCGGGTACTCGTTATTCGAGACGAACTTTTCCCGATGCTCGAGAGCTCGTCTCGAATAACGAGCCCCATTGAAGTCAATGGGAGAATCGAGCATTTTTCAAGGGGACCAAGGTTCTGCACAGGGAAGCTGGCCAAACACCTAAGAACCTCAGAAAAGGATGGAAACACCACGGAAATGGACAGGAAACAGCAGGGGCAGCATGCATGGATGCCTCTGAGGCTGCTTAATCGTACCATTATGCCAAAATAATGGGCAACAGCATGGCCATGACAGAGTGACCGAATGAGGCTAGATAGCATCTAAAACATGCAATAATTGACCCTGACACTATAGGGGACGGCATGCAGAGGCAGCGGCAGCAGTGGCAGGCTAGAGAGTGTCATGGCGACATACCCTAAATGGACTCAGGCTTCAAACCAATGGGTGGCAGAGAGGAACCAAAGAAGGTGAGCAAGAAGCGCTGAAATGATTTCCTATGTGAACAAAAGGTTGACCGTATATTCAGTCGATAACAAAGCATGGTGGCCAAGTTCCATAACGTATCTGGTGAAACACCCGAAAAATGAGCCTGACACAGCTCTTTTAATAAGGGGACGACATGTGGAGGCAGCCATGGAGACGACTTCCATGATTAAGAGTGACAGTATGGGGCATTCATATTGCGCTGCTATGATTGCAACTTCAGGTCTCCAGCATGACGACGACAGATGGGCCGAGTTCCACTATGTATCTGGGGAAACACCTGAAAATTCTGCCTGACACAGCTCGTTTGATAAGGGGATGATGTGCTGCATATCCTCTCGTGCTCCAGCATCTGGGGTATAGAGAGTTGAAAGTTGCGCATGGAGACATTGGTGGATGCTGTGGAGGATCGTGGAGGCAAAATGGACAGGAAACAGCAGGGGCAGCATGCATGGATGCCTCTGAGGCTGCCTAATCTTGGGATGGAGATGGCGGTCCACTGCCAGACGAGCTTTCACCTGTCCAAGCCCCTGTCTCTCGGCTCCTCCCCACCCAAAATGGGCCTGGGGGCCAGAAGCGTTTACTTTGAAAAAATTATAATTTTCAAAGCAGGCCGGGTCGTTTGAATATTTAACCAAGGAATAATGGAATAGCATAGTGGTTCTATTTTTAATTGTTTTTTCGGAAATGGTTCCATGATTAAGAGCGACAGTATGGGGCATCCATATTGCGCTGCTATGATTGCAACTTCAGGTCTCCAGCATGGCGGCGATAGATGGGCCGAGTTCCGCTATGTATCTGGTGAAACACCTGAAAATTCTGCCTGACGCAGCTCGTTTGATAAGGGGACGATGTATGGAGGCAGTGAATTAGTAGTAGATTAAAGGTGCAGCAGTTAAAACTATGTTAGTTGGATCTTGGGATGGAGCTGGCGCTCGGCTGCCAGGCGAGATTTCGCCTAACCAAGCCCCTGTCTCTTGGCTACTCCCCAAACAGCACTTCTAAGAACCGTTTGTATAAGATCAAGTGTAGTAGTGTTCTTATAAGTTTGGGATATGGCGGGTGAGGGGAATGTAAACAGATGCGCAAGAAGCGCTGAAATAATATCGGTAAATGATAAAAGTTTGCCAGTATATTTTGTGGATTACACAGCAGGGTGGCGACAAAGTTAACAAGTTTGATGTGGAAGCCATGAAAACAGCCCAAAATTCTGCCTGACACAGCTCGTTTGATAAGGGGACCATGTATGGAGGCAGTGAACTAGTAGTAGATTAAAGGTGCTGCAGTTAAAACTATGTTAGTTGGATCTTGGGATGGAACTGGCGCTCCGCTGCCAGGCGAGCTTTCGCCAATCCAAGCCCCTGTCTCTAGGCTACTCCCCAAACAGCACTTCTAAGAACCTTTTGTATAAGATCAAGTGTAGTAGTGTTCTTATAAGTTTGGGTTATGGCGGGTCAGAGAGACTGGGGAGAGGTGACAGTGTCTTGCTGGGGTGACATAAAACTGGCAAAGGCCTTGTAAAGCGTACCCCTGCCAGTGCTGGACAAGCTGCCTGCTCGCCTACTCTCTCTCGCTACTTGTCCCGCAGAAGTACGCCCTCTGCCGCTAGCGCTGTCAGAAGGGAAATACTGTTTCAGCTTGTGCACCAGGGCCTGCTGGTATTCATGCATTCTCACACTCCTTTCCTCTCCAGGGATGAGAGTGGAAAGATTTTGCTTGTACCGCGGGCCCAGGAGAGTGAATACCCAGTAATCGGTGCTGGAATAAATTCTTTGAACGCGAGGGTCACGGGATAGGCAGCCTAGCATGAAATCTGCCATATGCGCCAGAGTCCCAACGCGCAAGAATTCACTCCCCTCACTGGCCTGACTCTCCATTTCCTCCTCCTCCAACTCCTCCAACTCCTCTTCTTCTACACGCTGAACAGTGAAGGACTGAACAATGGTCCCCTCTTCTGTCTCGCCAACATTCTCCTCCTCTTCCTCCTCATCCTCCTCCACCTCCTCCAATATGCGCTGAGAAACAGACCTAAGGGTGCATTGGCTATCAACACGGGAATCTTCTTCCCCTGTCTCTTGTGACGAGCGCAAAGCTTCCGAATTCATGCTGACCAGAGAGTTTTTCAACAGGCCAAGCAGCAGGATGGTGAGGCTGATGATGGCGGCATCGCCACTGACCATCTGTGTTGACTAGTTACTCAGCACCTGACAGATATCAGACATCCACGTCCACTCCTCTTTGTAGACTTGAGGAAGCTGACTGACCTAACTACCAGTTCTGGTGGAAGTTGACATCTGGCAGTCTACAATCGCTCTGCGCTGCTGGTAAACTCTGGATAACATGGTTAATGTTGAATTCCACCTTGTGGGCACGTCGCACAACAGTCAGTGAGCGGGCAGTTGGAGGCGGCGCTGCGCTGCCCTGAGAGTGGCAGCATCTGTGCTGGACTTCCTGAAATGCGCACAGATGCGGTGCACCTTCGTGAGCAAATCAGACAGATTGGAGTTATGGAGTTAAACTATGAGATTTAACACACGGGCCAGGCTTGGCACATGTGTCAGTCTGCCGAGTTGCAGAGCCGCCACCAGGTTACGGCCGTTGTCACACACAACCATGCCTGGCTTCAGGTTCAGCGGTGCCAGCCACAGATCAGTCTGCGCCGTGATGCCCTGTAATAGCTCTTGGGCGGTGTGCCTTTTATCGCCTAGGCTCAGCAGCTTGAGCACCACCTGCTGTCGCTTAGCGATGGCACTGCTGCTGTGCCTAGAGCTACCGACTGATGGCGCCATGCCCACGGATGGTAATTCATTGGAGGAGCTGGAGTAGGGGTGGGAGGAGGAGGAGGCATAGTAGGCCTTTTAGACCTGGACCAAGGTAGGCCCCGCAATCCTCGGCGTCGGCAGTATATGACCAGCCCCAGGGTCAGACTCGGTCCCAGCCTCCAGCAAGTTAACCCAATGTGCCGTCAGCGATATATATAGTGGCCCTGCTGGTGGATGCTGTGGAGGCGAAGATGGGGTTTTCGCACAGGAGGTGTTTGGGCCGGGGTCCTGGGCAGGGGGCTGACTAGCAGATGACACAGGGGAAGGAGCAGTGGTCGGCCCGGCCGGAGGTGAACGGGCTTGGTGCCATTGAGTGGGGTGTTTAGCATTCATATGCCTGCGCATACTGGTGGTAGTTAAGCTAGTAGTGGTGGAACCCCTGCTGATCCTGGTTTGGCAAAGGTTGTACACCACAGTCCGTCGGTCATCCGGTGTTTCCTTAAAGAACCTCCAGACTTCTTAAAATCTAGCCCTCGCCACGGGAGCTTGACTACGGGCAACATTTGGCGCTGATGCACTAGCTCTTGCCCTGCCTCTCCGTCTGGCCCCACCACTGCCTCTTCCAGCCTGTTCTGCTATAGGACTCGCCTCCGTCTCAGAAGCACTGTGTTCACCTGGCCTATCAACCCAGCTTGGGTCTGTCACCTCATCATCCTCCGATCCCTCAGTCTGCTCCCCCCTCGGACTTCCTGCCCTGACAACAACTTCACCACTGTCTGACAACCGTGTCTCCTCATCGTCCGACACCTCTTTACACACTTCTTCCACTACGTCAATAATGTCATCATCACCCACAGACTGCGACCGGTGGAAAACCTGGGCATCGGAAAATTGCTCAGCAGCAACCGGACAAGTGGTTTGTGACTGTGGGAAAGGTCCAGAAAACAGTTCCTCAGAGTATGCCGGTTCAAATGCCAAATTTTGCTGGGAGGGGGCAGACTGGGGGGAAGGAGGCTGAGGTGGAGGAGCTGGAGGAGTGCTGATTTCGGTGACATGGGTGGACTGCGTGGAAGACTGACTGGTGGACAAATGGCTAGAAGCATTGTCCGCAATCCACGACATCACCTCTTTGCACTGTTCTGGCCTCAACAGTGCTCTACCACGAGTCCCAGTAACTTGAGACATGATGAACCTAGGGAGTGTAGCTCTGCGGCGTTCCCCTGCTCCCTCATCAGCAGGTGGTGTCTCGCCCCGCCCAGGCCACGGCCTCTGACCCCTGCAGTAGTTGGACGCCCACGTCCACGCCCTCGTCCTCTACCCCTAGCCCTCGGGTAAAACATTTTCCAAATTAAAGTGTAAACTTAAATTTTTTATTTTTTTTTGTGTTTTATTTTATTTTTTTTTTTAAACAAAACGATGCTATCCTATTGCTATGGCTAGTTTCTAACCTACACTGACAGCACACAACTGGATTTTGTGCTGTGCCTGATGACTTTGAGTTATAAAAAGAAATAAACGTAAAAAAATAAATAAATCAGAAGACTGTGCCTAATTCAAATCAAACCCCTAACAAATTGTCCCACTTCGGTGTTTAAGGTGGATATGTGTGTCACTAAGAGGTAAACACAACGGTCTCAAGTCTCCTAGAAGATTCCTCACAATATGGTACTAGATGCACTACTAGTGGCAGCAAGCCCAGCCACAAGCAAACCAAAAAAAGTAAAATATAACGCTATTGTAGGCCTAAGTAAGCCGTTGGGGTTCTCCTATGGCTATTTTCTAGCCTACACTGAAAGCACACTGCTTTGCCAGATTACTTTGAGTTATAAAAAGAAATAAACGTAAAAAAAAATAAATCAGCAGACTGTGCCTAATTCAAATCAAACCCCTAATAAATTGTCCCACTTCAGTGTTTAAGGAGGATATGTGTGTCACTAAGAGCTAAACACAACGGTCGCAAGTCTCCCAGCAAATTCCTCACAATATGGTACTAGCTGCACTACTAATGCCAGCAAGCCCAGCCACAAGCAAACAAAGAAAAGGAAAATATAACGCTATTGTAGGCCTAAGTAAGCCATTGGGGTTCTCCTATGGCTATTTTCTAGCCTACACTGAAAGCACACTGCTTTGCCAGATTACTTTGAGTTATAAAAAGAAATAAACGTAAAAAAAAATAAATCAGCAGACTGTGCCTAATTCAAATCAAACCCCTAATAAATTGTCCCACTTCGGTGTTTGAGGTGGATATGTGTGTCACTAAGAGCTAAACACAACGGTAGCAAGTCTCCCTGCAAATTCCTCACAATATGGTACTAGCTGCACTACTAGAGCCCAGCCACAGGCAAACCAAAAAAAAGTAAAATAAAACGTTATTGTAGCCCTAAGAAGGGCTGTTGGGTTCTTGTAGAATCACTCCTGCCTAACACTAATAGAACACCCTAACGCTTTCCCTGACCAGCAGCAGCTCTCTCCCTAATGGCATCCAGACACAGAATGATCCGAGCAGCGCGGGCAGGGGCTAGTCTATTCCAGGGTCACCTGATCAGGCCAGCCAACCACTGCTATCGACGTGTAAGGGTACCACGTCATGCTGGGTGGAGTGCAGAGTCTCCTGGCTTGTGATTGGCTCTGTTTCTGGCCGCCAAAAATCACAACGGCGGGAGATGCCATTTTCTCGAGCGGGCGAAGTATTCGTCCGAGCAACGAGCAGTATGGACGAGTACGGACAAGTATGTTCGCTCATCTCTAGTAATCTTCTAAATTCAGGACCCCAAACCCTCCCGCCAGCCTGTGTTTTGTTAGTAGGGTCATGGCTGTCCTTGGTTTTTTACCTTGCCATATGAATTTCAACATTTGTTTCTTTGCCTGCGTAAAAAAGGATTTTGGAATACTAATTGGGAGTGTGCAGAACAGGTAGAGGTATTTAGGCAGTACCATCATTTTATATAATTCGATTCTCCCAAACCAAGAGGTGATCAAGCGTGCATAATTATCAAGCTCAGTAGCCGTTTTCGTTAGTAGTGCTGGGAAGTTTTGTTTGAAGAGGTCTGCAGTCGGGCATGTCAGTTTAACCCCTAGGTAATCTATGGTGTCTGTTCTCTAGTCTAGATTAAAACTAATTTTTAGTAAAGTAAGGTCTATAGTCAGTATGCAGTGTTGAGTTTGTAAAGTGAAACTGCACCAAAGGCCTTTAACATGTCTAGCGAGTGTGTCAGCGAGGATTCAGGGTTTATAAGTGTAAAATAGTGCAAATAGAGCTAGCTTATGCGTTTCCTCTCCTATCGTTATACCTGTTATTTGGTCATCTGACCTGATTGCTTCCACTAGTGGCTCGATGAATATGTTGAAGAAGATAGGGGAGAGAGGGCACCCCTGTCTAGTCCCGTTGGTCAGTTGAAATGATTTTGACAGGACTCCATTGACTAGTACTTGGGCGTTGCGCTTTAATGGCGTAGCAAATTGGTCCGGCAAAACCGAATATATCTAGAGCTGCGAAAGCATAAGACCAGTTGACACGGTCAAACGCTTTTTCTGCGTTGACCGTTACAAACACCGCCTTTATCTGCCTTCTCTCACAGTATTGCATTAAGGAGATTGTTCGTCGTGTATTGTCAGGGGCCTGTCTGCCTGTTGTAAGACCTGTCTGATCATCTTTTATGATATCTGGGGTGACCATCATCATCCGGTTGGCGATTATTTTAGCATACAATTTGATATCTCCGTTTAAGAGAGATATGGGTCTAAAATTTAAGATCTCTTCTGGGTTTTTGCCCGGTTTGTGTATTGTTGTGATTGTAGCTCTTATCATATCTGGAGGGAAACTCCCTTGTCTGATAGCCTTATTAAAGATATTCTCTAGGTGTGGGGCTAGAATGTCTATGTATCTCTGGTAATACTCGTTAACAAAGCCGTCAGGCCCTGGGGCTTTATGTTTTGGAAGCTTTTTGATTGTCTTAATGATTTCTGGAGTTTTAATTGGCTCGATTAGCATCTGAAGTTGTTCAGTTGTTAATTTGGGTAGTTTAACCTTATCCAGGAAGGTTTCTATATCTTTCTGGGGGGGTAGGGGTGTATCAGAATTCTCCTTCAGCTATAAGTTTAACCTTATCCAGGAAGGTTTCTATATCTTTCTGGGGGGGGGGGGTAGGGGTGTATCAGAATTCTCCTTCAGCTATAAAAATCTTGAAAAGCATTAGCTATCCCTCTTGGTGAGAGAATTTTTTCTCTAGTTATTGGATGCAGTATGCAGGGAACTTTACTTTTCTGTGCTACTTTCTTGACCCTGGAGGCCAATAGCTTCCCTGCTTTATTATCTCGGGAGTAGTACTTTACTTTTAATTTCTTGAGATTTTTCTCATATTTATATAGCAGTAAGTTGTGGAGATGGTCCCTCTCTCTTTTTAGTCTCTCTGTTGTAGGAGGGTTGGAAGCTTTTTTGTTTTCATTTTGTAGTCTACGGATGTTCCCCAGTCATTCGTCAATATGTTTGTCTCTTTGGCGTTTGATTCTACCGCTTAGGTTTTGTATAAGGCCTCTGACATAAACTTTGTGCGCTGACCACATGGTAAAGTCATCTAGTTCAGAATTCTTTTTGAACTGATAGTAGTCATATATATACTGTTTGATGGCTTTAGCGTGATGTTCTTTAACTAATAGGGACGTGTCCAGTCTCCAGATATAGTCGCTATGTTTGGGGTGAATGTCAGTAATCTTTATGGCTGTTGGAGCATGATCTGACCATGAGACCTCCCCAATAGAAGCACTCTCTATTCTATCCAGTAAATCCTTATCTGTTAGGAATAGGTCGATTCTGGAGTATGTCTGGTGTCTAGCCGAAAAGTATGTGAAGTCTCTTTCGTCCGTGTTATATAATCTCCATACATCAAACATCTAGTTTTTCGGGATGATTTGGTCTAAACTTACATTTAGGTTGGGATTTTGTGAAGTTGTGTCGATTCTGGGTGATGGGGGGGCATTAAAGTCCCCGCAGACTGGTTGGAGGCCCTTTTGGACTGAATTCGCTATTTTTAAGACTTTCCTGGTGAATCTTAATTGGTGT
Organism: Engystomops pustulosus; assembly: GCF_040894005.1. NCBI lineage: Eukaryota > Metazoa > Chordata > Amphibia > Anura > Leptodactylidae > Engystomops > Engystomops pustulosus. The sequence continues at coordinate 106,601,463 of NC_092417.1, read as the reverse complement.
CTGTTGGGTGCATAGAGATTAAACAAAGTCATGTCTGTATTTTTGATGGTGCATGTCACAATTATAAATCTTCTTTGTGGGTCCACTATCTTCGAGTGTATGGTCGTTGCTAGAGTATCTCTGAAAGCCACCATCACGCCTCTTTTTTTTCCCAAAGGTGGAAGTGATAACTGTTGGGAAATATTTGTGGTGTATTTGCGGTGTTTTGTCATTCGCTAGGTGGGTCTCATGGGTGCATAGCACGTCACATTTCTGTGACATAACTTCGCTCCAAGTGAATGCTCTTTTTTTGTGGGCTATTTAAGCCTCTTACGTTCAAGGATACTATTTTGTATCCAATGATTGACAGGACGGGTCTATAGTGTGTAATGTTCTCCCCCAGTTGCTGCGGCTGTGGTGTTCAGTGCTTATTGCACTAGGTTGGTTATACACGACAGTAATCTAGGCAAAATATCTACGAGATAACCAGTAAACACGGATAAGACAATAAAGTTAGTCTTTTTTTTAAGTACAAATGATGTACTCAGGTAAGTTGGGCAAATGTGGTAACAACATAAACTAGCCCTTTTGCTGCTGAGCAGTCGCTAATATATAAATCTCTAAAGATAATTCAATAGTTATCTAGTTAATAACCACAGTAAATTCAGTGCAACCATACAATTAACATTGCAACTATAGTATAGTAATCATAAATACCGGATCCCCGGTTCAAAGTTGAAATGCATACTCCAGGAGCTCATGTGTTGTCTGGTAGGTCCCAGGTGTTCAGCAGACCAAGACCATCCTTTGGAGTAAGAACCACATAAATTTTGTCTTGATAGTTGATCAATAACTTGATCGGGAATCCCCATCTATATGGAATTGCGTATTTGCGCAGCAGCGTAGTTAGAGGTTGGAATTCTCTTCTGGCCTGTAATGTGGCTGCAGACAGATCTGTGTAGAGCTTGATTGTAGAGTAAGGAGTTGGGAGAGTTGGATGTTTACTTGAATAAGCTAGTAGTTGGTCTTTAGTGTGATAGAAGGAGTAACGCGCCAACACATCTCTGGGGGTAGTATCTGGCAGTCCAATACTTTGGGTAGGCAGGCTTTGGTTAATTGCATCAAATATTCTCTCCATTGTGAGCCTGTAACTGATTCAGGGATCCCCCTAAATTTAATGTTATTTCTCATGTTGCGGTCCTCATAATCCACAAGTTTTGCTTGTAAATGGGATACTTTCTCCTCCAATACTTGGTGCCCATCAGCCAGGTTGTTAAACTCTGAGGCGTATTCCGCCATTTTAGATTCTACATGGGAGACTTGCTTCTGCATCTCGGCCATGTTAGATTGGAAGGGGCTTATTAGCTTGAGGAAATTCGAAGTGAGGGAGGATCGCAGGGCTTTTAGCATATCCTTTAGCAAGTGCTCTGTCACTGCCTTATCCGAGGTTTGGAATGCCTCAAAAGCGTCTGCTTCATCTGAAGCTCCCGCTCTGCCTATGCCTCCATTATCTTTCCCCCACGGCTCCGCTTCCGGGTTAAGCTGTAGTCGCTGACGCTGCTTTGCAGGGCTACCCGTGGGTGTCTCCGGGGATGCCTCAGTTACCTCCGTGCCTCTCATGAACTTGGCGTTCTGTGCCTCCATTTCTCGTGCTGAGGGGGAGTTCTTGCCCTGTTTCGGGTTGCCGGAGGCCATTAGGTCTGCTAGCGGGGATGGTTCCCGACCACCTGGTGAGTATCTCAAAGTCTGGGTCTGTGTGTCCCGTAGCTCCTTCTCTATTCACCTTATTTGTATGTGCAGCGGGGATCTCTCTGCTCTGGCCGATCGTTCTACCGCCTTGCTTGCTCCCTTCACCCTCATGGCACCGGCGCTATATTTGGCATGGTTGGCGGTGGCCTGAAAATACTGCGGGATTCTTCTGGCCGACAGATGCATAGAAGGGTATGCCGAGCACTCGTGAGGGTTGAAGGCTAAGAGAGAGCTGCTCAGCGGACGAAGCTAACGCTTCACGCAGCCATCTTCACAGGCGGCCAAACCACGCCCCCCTTTGGGACATGTATCTTAGTGGGTTTTTTTGGTGTATAATTGACCTTTGGAAAGCCTTTTTTTGCGCCTTATGTATGACCAGGGAGATGATGACATATGAAGTGCGGTCACACGTGGTGTTTTTAAAGGCATGACAGAAACGCATGTGCTTTACATTTTACAATGTGTTTTTGGGTGTCTTTGAAACAGCCAAACACATGTTAACATGTAAAATGCATGTGTTTCTGCAATGCATTGAAAAACACAAAGCAAGCGCCACATGACCACATCCTGAAACTTACATTAACACATGTAATTAGGCCACAAAACAAATAATTGAAAGCAAAATGAATTTAGAATAAACTAATATATTTCAATAAACTATGAATGCAAAAATGTACAAATTAAAAAAGAAGCCCAAACTTTTAATGTCCAACAGATTCATGTGCAAAATTTTATTCATTTAAAGTATGTGAGCTTAATTACAATTTACATATTAAAACAGGGTCCAAACATTTCATATCCTGCCACACGTAGTATGATGACTCTATGCAACTAGCGTTTTGTCCCAAAAGACTTACTCATTGATTAAGTCTTTCAGGACGAATCCCATTGTTTTTATTGTATCCATACCCACGATGTAATGCTCTGTTTGGATTTAACTGATGACTGAACTGATAACTTTTGTGCCTCAAAATTCTCAAAAAATAAAAAAAAAAGTGTTTCACAGAACATCTGGAAAACAAAGACACATAAGGAGTAGATATATAAATCGTAGATAAATAGATAGAGAGAAAAAAATGGCAGCACTCCAAGATTTGAAAACTCAAGGTATGGTGTCTTTATTCACAATTGACCAACATTTCAGCTCCTTATATCTGGAGCCTCAGGAGACCTCAAGTGCTAAAACCTTGCACTGGTCACTTGTAAATAAAGACACTACAACCTAAGTTTTTGAATCTTGAAGTGCTGCATTTTTTATATAATTTTTGAGAACTTCCATGTACTGTGCTATGCACATATTTATTCCATTTGCATGTGCTGCATTCCTTTTCAGTTTATTAGACAGTTAGGAAGGTAGGTAGAAAGATAGAACTGTAAATGAGTCTTTTATATTTTGGAATATAACAGAAAGAAATATTTTAACCTTATACCATTCTCTGTACTGAAGCCATAAAAATCTCAGGAAAGATCTTACATTTCTTGTGTTCGCTAAACAGCAGCTTCAATTGATATTTCTAAATCAGACTTCTGTTAAAGGTTACTGACTAACACATTGATTTGCTCTGATCTAACTTCACACACATTTCATGCAGTATTGGGTTTTGCGTCCCGTCTCATTATGATCTCTTATTGTCTGTGCGTGTTCTCAGACACAGTTCTAATACTGATAACTGGCCGGCAAATTCCACACCAGACACATTAACCCTCAAGGACTCACATCTCGACATGTCCACTGCCTGCACATGGATGTACAGTAGGGATATTTATTAAAAAAAAGACCTCTTGCTGATCAGCAAAAATGTATATGCTTTTGGACAATGTGAGGGAGAAAATCTATCTATCTATCTATCTATCTATCTATCTATCTATCTATCTATCTATGCACTAATAAGTGATCCCCATTTAGATATAGCGTTCCATTCTATCAGCTTAGTTATCTATAGTAAAGATTGCATTGACAATCTATTCTTATATTAGGTGTTCAAAAAACAGAAGACGTCTCTAGACTGACTTTGTAAACATGACATGACTGTTCCTTTATACCGTAACCGCCAGGTTTTCAGCTCTGTGAAACAATTTTGAAAGCTCAGGTTGCCATAAGGGTTTTGTCCACTCAGTCAGAATTTGAAATGAGTACGCTGCATGTATGCCCTAATACTAAATGATATAAGGTGAAGTATTTTATACAAAGTGCAATCCTGAGAATTTCTTCTCCGAGGAACTTCTTTTGTTGTGATTGTCCTTGCAATGAGACTTGCCGGGCCGTGCATTCATCTTTACATTAGAATGCAAGGAGATGAATTCACTCTTGGCTTGGCTTCAGGGCAAATAGTCTGTACAAGACATGCTCCTTCTAGATAATTTGTTTTTTAATTGCCTTCTGCTGGCTGAAATACAATTAAAGTTATTGCTCAAATAACAACATCAATATTGTGATTACAAAAGAGGAGTATGAATATCTATATAACCTGGAATGTGGGAGGACGTTTTACTATTATGTCCCTGGCAAAGAGTAAGCTATCTAAAGTATTTGAGGATATCTATTAAAAACTTTCATTGTTATATATTTGTACCTTTTCAAGCTTTTCTTAAACCATACAGTGAAAAAACGATAAAAGAATATGAAAGCAAATTATATAAGGCTGAAAATGGTGGATGAAATCAACCCTTTACACTGCATAGCTAATGGGTACCTCTGTACTAAACATAAGATGGAGAAGTAGATCCAGATTGTCACGTTGCATGTGTGGTCCCCTCTCCCCCGGGTTGGTACTTACCTCTCCCGGCTTCTGATGGCTCAGTCGCGGTCGCATCCAGGCCGTAGGTCTGCTCCCTGGCTAGGCCGGCGCACTCCCGCTGCTAGGGAGCAGACCTACGGCCTGGATGCGACCTCCTAATTGGGCTGGCATTTCCGGACTCCTATATAGTCTGCCAGCTCCCAGCATTCCCGGATGGATCTTCAAGTCTTTCCACTGAAGAGAAAGCCCTCCGTGTTTCCTGTGTGTTTCCACATGCTTACCTGTTTCCTGTGCGTTTCCAGACGACTCCGTGTTTCCGTGTTTCTGTGGCACTCCTGTGTTCCTGTGGTGTTCCGGTAGCATTCCTGTGTTTCTGTGGCGGTCCTGTGTTCCTGTGGCAGTCCTGTACTCTTGTGGAGGTCCTGTACTGCTGTGGAGGTCCTGTACTCCTGTGGTGGTTCTGTGTTCCTTTGGTGGTCCTGTATCCTGGTGGCCATCCTGAGGTCCTGCCATCCCAGAGTTCCTGCCATCCCGAGGTCCTACTATCCCGAGGTCCTCCCTTCCACAGGTTCTGCCATGCAGAGGTCTTGCCTACCCAAGGTCCAGCCATCCCGAGGTCCTGCATACCCAAGGTCCTGCCTACCCAAGGTCCTTCCTACCCTGTGTCTCTACCTTGACTGCCACCGCGGACCTAGTCGCACCTGTGGAGTGACCTGCTGCAGCAAGACCATCCCGCTTTGCGGCGGGCTTTGGCGGGCTCTAGTGATCAGAGTCAGACGGCTGCTGCTAAAGCAAATAGAATTATGGGATGTATCAAGAGAGGAATAGATTCTCATGATAAAGACATAGTTTTGCCCTTATACAAATCCCTGGTCAGACCACACATGGAATATTGTGTACAGTTTTGGGCACCAGTGTATAAAAGGATATAGTAGAGCTGGAACGGGTGCAGAGGAGAACAACCAAGATTATTAGGGGAATGGGGGGATTAGAATACAATGACAGATTACAAAATTTGGGATTGTTCAGTTTAGAAAAAAGACGACTGAGGGGAGACCTCATTACAATGTACAAATACCTGAACGGACAGTACAAGGATCTCTCCAAAGATCTTTTTATACCTAGGCCTGTGACCCGGACAAGGGGGCATCCTCTACGCCTAGAGGAGAGGCGGTACTACCATCAACATAGACAAAGGTTTTTTACTGTAAGAGCAGTGAGACTGTGGAACTCTCTGCCGCAGGAGGTTGTTATGGCGGACTCTATATACATGTTCAAGAGAGGCCTGGATACCTTTATGGAGAGCAAAAATATCACGGGTTATGGGGATAAAACATTTATTTAATTCTTAAAGGTTGGACTTGATGGACTTGCGTCTTTTTCCAGCCTTATATACAATGATACTATGAAGGCCATGGGTTCACTTAGACTCCGCTCCCTGGTTGCGGTTAGTACCATCATCCCCTGCGGTGGTCCAGGAAGTCCACTGACTTTAGCCTCAAGAGACTCTCCCACACCCCGTGTGTGACACAGATAGATAGGTTGATAGATTTATACTGATTTGTTAACCCCTATCTTAATCACTGTTTGGTTATAAACTTAATTTCTTGTGAACCAAATTCAAAACATTATTATAAATTGTTAACAAAACTCTCTAGAGGCTGAAGCTCACAATTCAAGCACCAGATGGTTATATGTAGATAAATATAAGGCTGCGAAGAAGATGTAAAGCAAAAGTGTGCCTTTTTAAAGCTAATCTTTTTATGTAACAAACTGCATATATCATGATGCAAGAGGAAAGACAACGAGAATGGTTTTGTCACTGACATTAATATGAGTTTTTTCAATGTTACTTACATTATATACAAAAAATTTGCCAACGGAGGGTGAGAATATAAGTTTATTATTTTTTTTAATGCTGTGCTGTGCTGTATACTACTTAGGGCAGGCTGGGCAGTGCTGTATACTACTAGGGGTAGGCTGGGCTGTGCTGTATACTACTGGGGGCCGGCTGGGCAGTGCTGTATACTACTTAGGGCAGGCTGGGCAGTGCTGTATACTACTAGGGGTAGGCTGGGCTGTGCTGTATACTACTGGGGGCAGGGTGGGCAGTGCTGTATACTACTGGGGGCAGGCTAGGCAGTGCTGTATACTACTGGGGGCAGGCTGGGCTGTGCTGTATACTACTGGGGGCAGGCTGGGCAGTGCTGTATACTACTGGGGGCAGTGCTGTATACTTCTGGGGGCAGGCTGCATACTACTGGGGGCAGGCTGTATACTACTGGGGGCAGGCTGGGGGCATATATATAATATTTTCCATCAGGCCTACATTTTCACATTTTCATTGCAATCACCATTTACTGCAAAAAATACAAGCGCCCACATTTATTGAATGTCTGGATGCCCTTCTGGAGAGCAAAAATATCATGGCATGTGAGAAAAAAACATTAGTTTAATTCTTAAAGTTTGGACTTGATGGACTTGCGTCTTATTCCAGCCTTACCAGAAAATACAGTAATGTAGCATCACTCCTTTAAAAAAATATTTCTTGTTTACCATGATAAAAAAGCAATGCTTCACTCTCTCTATGATGACATTATCAAGCAATCATTGCTTGATAATGCCTTCAAAGAGAGGGCAAAATATTGCACCTCTGATGATTTGCACCGATGATTGACCTATACAAGTGCTACTCCAATATTCTCTCTTTTTTCTTATTCCAGCCTTATGTAATATGATACTTTGATGGGGTAAAAATTGGTTGATAGTTTCCCTTCCCTTGTAGCAGGGACTTATAGCAAAGTGGTGGGGCTATGCTGTGCTCAGTGAAGAGAACTTAGCATTTTTATTTATGACAACACACAGATGTACACAGATATGGCTAAACAGATCTCCTGGGCAGCCGTAATAGTATGGCGCGTGGCGGGTCCCGGTGCATGGAGAGGGCTCACGGGCTGAGCACCGATCGCGGGTGCTATGTCTTCGATCGCCGCCGGCAAAGCTGCCGGTGGCTTCAAAAATATGGCGGTGCATGGGCGCCACCTTCTTGCCGAGGATCGTAACTTCCTTGTGATGTCATCAGGGAGCGGCAATCCGTCGCCATGACAGCCTTGGGTCTTCCGAAGACCCGAGGCTGCCTCGTTTAAACCCTTTCATTACAATGTGCTATCTGTAATGAATGAGGAGGAAAATCCCCATTTACTGCCGTACTGTAGAAAATTAAATACCATCACTATGAAGTGCAATTTGTTACGAGGAAACAAGCCATCACAGAACTCTTTACATGGAAAAATAAAAAAAGTTATAGATCTTTGAAGGTGGGGAGTGAAAGATGGAAATGAAAAAACAAAAAGGGCCAGGTCGTTAAGGTCGTTAAGGGATTAAGAATTCCTCCCTAACATAAGAGACCCTGGTTAGCACATTATGTACCCAAAGTAACATCACTGATTACTTTAAAATGGTAGGATCTAGAGAAAACATTCTAAATGTGACATTATCAACGGAGCAGCAGCTTTTACAGAATGTCATGAGTTTCAATTGGTGGAGATGATAAAGTCTTGTTTGACTTCAGAATGTTCATCAGCTCTACTGAAATTACATAAAGATTGTGAAGTGATCTTTTACTACAACTGACACTTTTCATAATCCTGCCCTGGAAGCTTCCATAAGTTTCACTGCATTGTCTCTACCAAATTCACTTATACATTTGCAGTATTTGCATAGCAATCAAAACTGTTAACTTGATTAATATTACAGTCTCCATCTGGAGGAAAACACTCCCTTTCCTAATGTATGCACATTAGAGATGAGCGAGCACTAAAATGCTCGGATGCTCGTTATTCGAGACGAACTTTTCCAGATGCTCGAGTGCTCGTCTCGAATAACGAGCCCTATTGAAGTCAATGGGAGACCCGAGCATTTTTCAAAGGGACCATGGTTCAGGAATAAAATGTGTTATTTAATTGAAAAAGAATGTCTTCTGATAAGTAAGCAGATGTATGCAAACATCTGCAATCTATTCTTCACTGTTCGCGCGTATATTATCTCCCGACAAGTTATCAGATGTGAAGAACAGTGAAGAATAGAATAAAAACAGTGAACACAGGATCATTTAAGTGAAAAACGCAATGAAAAACACAGTGAAGAATAGATTACAGATGTTCGACACATCTGCTTACTTGTCGGGGTGATACGCTGTCCCAGGATCCGCTCCTCTTCTTCCACTGAAGTCTCCCCGTGCTGCCCGATGTCTCCCCCGTGCTGCCCGATGTCTCCCCCGTGCTGCCCGATGTCTCCCCGTGCTGCCCGATGTCTCCCCCGTGCTGCCCGATGTCTCCCCCGTGCTGCCCGATGTCTCCCCCGTGCTGCCCGATGTCTCCCCCGTGCTGCCCGATGTCTCCCCCGTGCTGCCCGATGTCTCCCCCGTGCTGCCCGATGTCTCCCCGTGCTGCCCGATGTCTCCCCCGTGCTGCCCGATGTCTCCCCCGTGCTGCCCGATGTCTCCCCCGTGCTGCCCGATGTCTCCCCCGTGCTGCCCGATGTCTCCCCACGCTGCCCGATGTCTCCCCCGTGCTGCCCGATGTCTCCCCGCGCTGCCCGATGTCTCCCCCGTGCTGCCAGATGTCTCCCCCGTGCTGCCCGATGTCTCCCCCGTGCTGCCCGATGTCTCCCCGTGCTGCCCGATGTCTCCCCCGTGCTGCCCGATGTCTCCCCCGTGCTGCCTGATGTCTCCCCGCTGCCCGATGTCTCCCTGCTGCTTGATGTCTCCCTGCTACCGTTCCGCGCGTATCTCCCGACAAGTAAGCAGCCGAACATCTGTAATCTATTCTTCACTGTGTTCTTCACTGTCTTTTTCACTTAAATGATCCTGTGTTCACTGTGTTCACTGTGTTCACTGTTTTTATTCTATTCTTCATTGTTCTTCACTGTGTTTTTTTTAATTAAATGCTCGATCTCGAGCAGGGGAAATACTCGTCCGAGCAACGAGCCGTTTCGAGTACCTTAATACTCGAACGAGCATCAAGCTCGGACGAGTATACTCGCTCATCTCTAATGCACATGCCTATTGGACCTATATCTATATTATACTCTGCATCCAAGGATGCCAACATTTTTAAACCTTTACAAATTCAATGGCCTCCTTCACAATCTGCTTGTCACTTACATTGAAATTTACTTTTATGTTCGTATCTACAAATATTACAAACACATTGCTTGACTTCACAAATTTCTTGTGAACTTTAGGAAGACAGATTGAACTTTTAGAACAGCTCCTTTCTGTTTTTTGTTTTGAGGTTATTAAATGATCTGGTAGTAGACCTGTCTCTGCTTAGCAGTTAATCTAAAATTAGCTATCTGATTCACTCCAATATTTCAAGTGATTAGAAATGCAGCATATGCAAATCTAACATATAAAAGAGCTGTAATGCCATATGGGTCCACAGCTTCTGTTTTATAGAAGGAAGAAATGTATGAAGGAAGCAGAGAAAAAAAGAAGACAAAGAAAGAGAAAGAAGAAAATAATATTTTTCTTTAGTCAAAATAATGATCTCCTCTACATTTTTCACAGAATTTCATGGCCAAGGCAATGGGTCTAACATTAAGCACAAGGAACATGCCTCACCAATTCAGCAATGACCCGCTCTTGGTTGGGAATTTGATTTGCCAATCCCTTGCTTTGGTCATTCAAAATATTTGCTGATTAATTAAATCTCAATTTATAAGAAAACAAGTTGCCAAAATGCAATAAGGGGGGGGGGGCTTAGTGTTGACTTGGTAGAGGAACAAATAGGTTACAAGACTGCCATTGAGCAGTAAGTTCCTTAAAGGGAACCTATCATCAGGAGCCCTTTTTCTGCCCCCCCCCATTATGATGGAAAATGTGACCTTTTAGACCCCTGAAGGGTTTGCACGGTCAATTAATTATTATTTTTTTAGACACTCCCTGAGCACCCAGGTTCTGAGGGGAGCAGAAAGTTATTTAGATTTGTCTACACAATCATCGCATATGGCACAACTATAAATCACAACCGTTTTTATCAAACCAATAAGCTGCCACCAGTTCTCCTTTAATATTAGCCTGGTTAGTAACAGGATTTTAGCATGTATATAACCGAGACATGGACATGAGGATTCATGGATCGAGATAAAAGAGCAACACTGGTTAAATTTTATATTTAATTGTCTTTAGGCACTAGACAAACAACACACACAATAGATCAGGGGTGCTCTGGTTAAATTAGGTGCAGACAGACCCCTGCACACCCCCTGGAGGGCTCATTGGACCCTCCTACCTAGTATTAAGTCCAGAAACCTGGAAAAGTCATAGCTTCTCAAGGGAAAGTCATAGGGTCAGGGTTCTGGTATCAGTAGATATGGGTGAATCCCTGGATCACATTGATACCAAATCTGACCTATTTGTTATGGTTTCACCCCAAGATACTTATATCTTGGTGTCTAAGCATGTTAGAACCTAGGGAACTATGATCCCCTGCCTATCCAGATTCCTAAAATGTATTTTCCCTTTGGCTGAGATAGATTTTATAATCCTTTGTCTTCTGCTTACAAATTGGAGGGAAGTCTCCTCAAGCCTTTCTGAGTCGCTGTGGCTGCAAAAGGTGTTAGTTAATAGCTACCCGTCAGTCGCTCTGCAGCCTTTTCTAGTATGAAGTTTCCAAGTTCTCATTAGCTATACAAGATAAGGCTAGGGGTAAGTAAGGGGTATTAATGGCTTGATGAACAGGACACAGCCTTGCATGTGAATCTCCCTTGTACATGTATGTTCATCACAATATCTGGCATGTGAATCCCCCTTGTTCATCACACACATGTCCCTATAGAGAATAGTGGGCACATTGCCAAAGTGTTTTTATAATAAAACTGACTTTTCTCAATAAAAAGAAAAATGACATGAAAGTTTGCCTTTCTCTCTGCAGTGCAATGTCCCATGGGAGTAGGCAGCGAGGAGTGGTTCTCCTTCATCCTCGCATGATGGACTGGTTTCCTGAGGGTGCAGGAACTGCTAGCCACTCCCATTGGACACTCCCATTGGGCTCTGCAGAAAGTAAGGTAAACTTTCATTAACTTTTCTTTTTTTTGAAAAATGTTTATTTTATTTGGCAATGTTTAATTATCAAAAAATTAAGTCTAAAATTTAAATCACCACATCCCGAGACAGCCCATTCAAGGACCACCTTTTAGCCAAAGCAAAACACATTAAACACAGCTTTCATTAGCAAACATGGCCATCCCTTTACTACATGGCCCATGGCTAATTTTATTGGTTTGCGAGCAATAATAATAGATATATATGAAATGTTAGGCCTTCTGCCCTTACAATTACAGTAGCATGAACCATGATGACCAGGTGATTTCTGGGCCAATGAGATGTTGTGAAGAGACAACACATTATGATCCTAAGAGGTCACATCTTTGGAACTTATCAGGTGCTTGAAAACAAAGAACAAGAGGTTAATTTGGCAATTGAGCAGTAAGACATGTAGGCACATTTGTGAAGGGACAGCAACAATGGCTAAAACATAACAGGGACGTTCTTTCTGTTGGATTCTGTAATATACCATCACTTCCATTATTGAGAAAACTCCTTTCAGGGAATATGGTATCCCTGGAGAGAGTCTATAAATAACCATTATGGAATCTTAATTGTGTATTTATAAGCTCGGTTGAGTTTCTCTTGTAACATTCTCCCAGACATGTTATCATCATGGTAGTTGTATATAGACAATGAGCATAGCTGTTCAAAAGTCATCGAGCCTTTATTAAAATAAGCAGACAAGCATGTTTGAATAATTTAGTAGACTTACATTTAGAGAGGTATTTCTATGATAGCATGACAGCTCTGGCTTTCTATTCCTGCATCAGTCATATAGAGTTCATGGGAAGACTTGGGAGGAAATCATAACCTTTACAATAAAGTCTAGAAATGTTTTTGATTTATCAATGTTTAAAGATTGAAAACATTACAAACTAAGACCATGTACTTGCAACTTTTAGAGATGGACTATGAAATATTTATTACTATGGAAAGCACAAGGATGCAGGAGGGACTCTGTAGAGCACGGTGAAAGTCTGTGGAATCTGTCCTTTTGAATACCGTCTTTACAATAACATAATTCCTCACAACAGTAATCTGTCCCTTAAAGAGGCAAACTCTACAAACTTTTATTAGTAACTTGAGTTTTCTAAAGTATTTATAAAGTATTGAACACTATAGTCCTAACGTTGCCAATATGCTTTTTTCGCATTCTTAAAGAGGTTGTTTTTTACAAGTTACTGTGCGAAAAGTAACATGAAATTATAAAAGCAGCATCATAATACCTAATTGATCCAGGGATACCATGTATTAAGGTTTTTCTTTTGCCTGACTGGGGAAGTCATGTCTATTGATGATTGAAGTCGAACTTGGTGGGTTCTCGCACCCACAAACCCTAAAAACCAAGCAAGTGCTGCTGTTGGGGATCCAGGTCCATGTTTGGGAAAAAGCGCCAAACAGCTTGGTCTCCTCCTGAAGCCCGTGTTTGGGAAAAAGCGCCAATCAAGCAGTCAATCAAGCAGCTTGCAGGCCCTTAGCAAACACAAGCATGTTCTCTATAGGCATGTCTGTGATTGGCCAGCCTGTGCATGTGACTCTGCAGTATAAGAGCAGGATTACATGTCCAGACTACATTACACACTGGAGACAACTATGAAGAAGTTTCTGATTATCCGAGAGTCAGTCAGATTGTCTGAGACTTAGAGCACTTAGGTGTATAGAATAGGATGATGTTATTAGAGACAGGTAGAAATCTGAAATAATTGCTCTTATTAGGTAGTCTGAAGATCTGCAATATTTTAAAAGACCATACAGGAATATTAGAATTTACTGCAAGATCTTGATCTAAAAGTGCTCTTCTCAGTGAATAGTATGCAGTAAAACATAGATCATAAAAGTGTTGTAGTCAATGAATAGCGTGCAGTAATATGTAGAGATGAGCGAGCACTAAAATGCTTGGGTGCTCGTTATTCGAGACGAACTTTTCCAGATGCTCGAGTGCTCGTCTCGAATAACGAGCCCCATTGAAGTCAATGGGAGACCCGAGCATTTTTTTAATAAAACTGAACAGTAAAAGAACAGTGCAAAAAAAAAAAATTCCAGATGTTTGCAGATGTTTTACTTGTAAGAACACATTGAAATAACACTATTCTTCACTTTGCAAGTGTCTCCCGCTAAGTTAGGAGATGTGCACGGACATCTGGAATGTGAAGAATATTGTTCTTTCAATGTGTTCTGCACTTAAATGCTCCTGTGTTCACTGTTTTTAATGTTTTAATTCTATTCTTCACATTGCAGGTGTGCGCGCGTGTCTCCCGATAGGTTCGGAGATACGCGCGCACAGCTGCAAAGTGAAGAATAGTGTTATTTAAATGTGTTCTGCACTTAAATGTTCGTGTGTTCACTGTTTTTAATGTTTTAATTCTATTCTTCACATTGCAGGTGTGCGCGCGTGTCTCCCGATAGGTTCGGAGATACGCGCGCACAGCTGCAAAGTGAAGAATAGAATTAAAACATTAAAAACAGTGAATACAGGACCATTTAAGTGCAGAACACATTGAAAGAACACTATTCTTCACATTCCAGATGTTCCGAACATCTCCTAAATTAGAGGGAGACACGCGCGAACACCTGGAAAGTGAAGAATAGTGTTATTTCAATGTGTTCTTACAAGTAAAACATATGGAAACATGTGTAATATTTTTTTTTTACAATAAAAATACTTTTATTCAATTTATTTTATTAATTTGCTGCTCGATCTCGAGCCGGCGAGATACTCGTCCGAGTAACGAGCCGGTCCGAGTATGCTAATACTCGACCGAGCAGTATACTCGGACGAGTATACTCGCTCATCTCTAGTAATATGTGATTCATAAAAGTGTTGTCAGTGAATAAGGTCCAGTTACAGATTATGCTTGCCAAGTTCACCCTCAGTTGGAAGTGCAGAGCCCTCCACCCCCCCCCCTTTAAATTAGGAAAGCTGTTTCAGCCACGAGTCATGGAGCACTCAGTCATGCTGTATGATAACTCTCCTAGTTTGTTTTTTGCGACCCATATATCTACCCCAGACCCAGTAGCAGTTCCAAAATTCCCTAAAAAAGACCTATGATTGCAATGAAACACCACTACCAATGCCTGTGGCTTTTTGTGATGTACTGATACAGACGGAGGGCAATGGTGAAAGTTTGATGGTAGAAGAAACAAGGGGCAATAATTAGACCTGACATGGATAGAAGGCAAAGATACTTTGAATGAAGATGTCGCAGTCAGCTTGTAGCCATGGTAAAGTCTTCAAAGCCGTAACAATCTCAGAACCTAAAAGCCTGGGCACACTGCTCCCCCTGCTGCAAAGGGAGGACGCTACCACCACTACCATCACCATGCCTGGAAATGCCATCCATTCAGCCCTCAATCCACCAAATCATGAAGAGAAAGCAAAAGTTTGGCCCATCACAATACTATATTGCACTAAGCACTTTATTCATTTATCTTTTCTGTATAGTTATATGCACTATAGTTATAGTTATATTCTGACTAGAAATATTGTAGGCCATGTATTGTACTTCTAGTATCTGGAGAATTGGTATTTACCATCACAAGCTGTGTCAAGAAAAAATCCCAGCACCCGCAATCTTCATCAGCTCAATCTTTTATTGTAGAATATATCTTACAGCATATTCATGTAGGGACACTAAGGGACAATATTCTACAATAAAAAATTGAGCTGATGAAGATTGCGGGTGCCAGGATTTTTTCTTGATATTTGATTGTGGCATTGACCAAACAAGAGCACCGCTCACCCATGGAGTGATGTCTTCTTGCTGAAAACCATCACAAGGTGTGGTCCTGAATAGGTGCATTTCAATATGTCTGGCCTTTGCAATACTATAGCTCTGGCTGGCTGAGATGGACAGTTTTAGAGATCTGATACTGTGGCTGTCCCACAGTATGAAATTCCATGCCAATACTACTTTCCCAGCAGTAGTTCCCATCCTGAATGACTAGGTTGTGGTCAATATCACTTGTGCACTGTGCAATACTATTATTCCTGAGGTGCACCCCACAACTGACACATGAACCAGTAAGCACAGCGAGGCACATTACATCTCCTTAAAGGGGTATTCCCATGAAGAAAAGTTTCTTAAATATACTCGTGAAATAACACATTCACTAATTAATTGTTATTAACAAACATACAACATTTCATAGTCCCCTACCCTTGCATTCCAGAATGGGCTCACACTGATACAAAAAACACTGACTTCTTGCCGGCAAACAACAGCAGCAGCGAGAAGGAGTGCTACAAACTAAGGCAGATAAGTTCTTTATCCAGAGAGGGGGAGGGAGGCACATCAGATCTGATAGTGTGAGCAGATATAGAGCAGAGATGTAGCGGAACTGACTGTGTCATTGTGTGTAAAAAATGCATTTCATGGATCTTATCATCTCATCTCTAATCTGTCTCATCTCTCTTTCTAGATATTAGTAAAATTTTCAGAAGGTAAATGAAAATGTATATAAACCTGTACCTTGACTACGCTGAAGAACATCGGAATGCACTGAAGTTCACCGTCCTCCACTGGGTGAAGGTAAGCGCGTGTCGAGCGACACTTTTTTTTTTAAATGCGGCGGTTTTTCTGAAAACGTCGTGTTTTTTACGGCCACGCCTCCCGATTTCATTCGCATGCATGCCGGCGGCGATGCGACACAATACAATGGCGTGCGCCAAAATCCCCAGGCAATTCAGAAAAAATCGGCGCAAATCGGAAATATTCGGGTAACACGTTGGGAAAACGCAAATTGGCCCCTTAGTAAATGAACCCCTGTATCTCACAGCACTACAGCGATCATAATGTGTCTGCTTAGAGAGTCCCTGTCCACACTCTATGATTTTACACTGACCAGCCTAAGGAGTGATAGGAGCTAACACAGCAATAAAACTGAGTAAAATTGTAAAATAAAGGGTTAAAAATCAGGTTTATTATGTAAACATCACTAGGGTGATTGAAATGTGATAATTTTGTTTCGTGGGCGAACCCTTTTAACTTCCCTCTATGTTACTGTAGTGGCGGGAAGGCAGGAGGTGAGAGGCACTGGGGCTCACATTTGGCCCCCTCCCAGAATTGTGGGTGGAGTCAAATATATTTTTCATGTTTTGCTGACTAAATCTGTCTTTTCATTTAAAAAATCCAGAAAATAAATTTTTCAGGTATGGTTAATCTCACCAGGGTTAGTCATTGTTTGCAGCTATGCATGGTCAAAACTGCTGCACTGAAGACCATCGGAATGCAATGAAGTTCACCGTCCTCCGCTGGGTGAAGGTAAGCGCGTGTCGAGCGACACTTTTTTTTTTTAAATGCAGTGTTTTTTCTGAATATATCAGGTTTTTTATGGCCACGCCTCCCGCTTTCCGTCGCGTGTATGCCGGCGGCGATGCGACACAATCCAATCTCGTGCGCCAAAATCCCGGGGCAATTCAGAAAAAAACGGCACAAATCGGAAATATTTGGGTAACACGTCGGGAAAACACAAATCGGGCCCTTATTAAATAAACCCCTGTATCTCACAGCACTACAGCAATCATAATGTGTCTGCATAAAGAGTCCCTGTCCACACTCTATGATTTTACACTGACCAGCCTAAGGAGTGATAGGTGCTAACACAGCAATAAAACTGAGTAAAATTGTAAAATAAGGGGTTAAAAATCAGGTTTATTATGTAAACATCATTAGGGTGATTGAAATGTGATAATTTTGTTTCGTGGGCAAACCCCTTTAACTTCCCTCTATGTTACTGTAGTGGCGGGAAGGCAGGAGGTGAGAGGCACTGGGGCTCACATTTGGCCCCCTCCCAGAATTGTGGGTGGAGTCAAATATATTTTTCATGTTTTGCTGACTAAATCATTCTTTTCATTTAAAAAATCCAGAAAATACATTTTTCAGGTATGGTTACACAACTCACCAGGGTTAATCACTGTTTGCAGCTATGCATGGTCAAAACTGCTGACAGATTCCCTTTCATATTGTATTTGCCAAAATTACAAAAGGAATACTATTCTTTTTGTCAGAATAATTGGCTTTATGCTGCTTATGTAATCTGCTGTTCTAATAGTGAATTAGAAAGATATACAGGCAGCCCCCGGGTTACATACAAGATAGGGTCTGTAGGTTTGTTCTTAAGTTGAATTTGTATGTAAGTCGGAACTGTATACTTTATCATTGTAACCCCCAGCCAAATATTTTTGGTCTCTGTGACAATTGGATTTTAAAAATGTTGGATTGCCATTAGAACCAGGATTAACAATAAAGCTTCATTGTAGACACCTCTGATAACTGTTACAGCTGATTATTGTAGCCTAAGGCTAAAGTACAGTAAATTGCCAACATCTAGAGGTCCGTTTGTAACTAGGGGTCATATGTAAGTCAGGTGTTCTTAAGTAGGGGACCGCCTGTATTGTGAATTAGGGAAGAGCACCATGGTACACTACAAATATATGCAATGTTGTTGCTTGCTACATCTGTAGTTAAAGACATTTTAAGGTAGAAAGGAAAGCAGTGAACAACGCTAATAAACATCTGAATGGTGAAGTCTTCCTGCCACAGGCATTTCAGAATGTTCTGTTTGATTGACTTAGGCTGAGTAACTTGTGCCAATACGCTATCCTCTTACAAAGCATCTATCAAATAGCTCACCCAGAAATCTTATTAGGATTGGCAAGCAGTTGTCAAGTGAAAGCAAACATTTGTTCACATGTTAAATGAGCACTAGAAAGGAAATTGTGTATCAAGAATTCCATGTCGGAATTCATTCCAGATAGAGCAGTTTATAGCATTATCAGTTGATTAGCTAATCAAACAAATAGCCAATCAATAGACAGCAATGTTCACATTGTATCAACACCTTCATCCCGTTGTATTATTCCCTGAAGCCTAATGTCAATTAAGTCTCCAATAGTGAAGATTGTAGAAGCGGTTGTCAAACAAGAACTCTAGAATTAATATTTGGTTTATTAAGATAAAGTTCACATACATACAGGTGGGAACCTTCTCATGGAAACATAAATCATATTATAACACAGATTAAATGCAGGACTATTATTAATACAAAGCTTCATAATTTATGTTCTTATCTTAGACACTTATAAGTCTAATTAGATTTGTGTTTATTACACAGGGTAAGGACTCTTTTACATCGGCTGTGTTTTTCTTGTCCGTGGATTAGTTATTTCCACGGATGCCTTAGATAGCCATAGATTTTTACTATTTTACTATTATTTTCACTGATGCGGATCACGGAGGCAATAAAAGTCTATGGGGAACATTTACTTACCTGTCCCTGCGTGTTCCCCGATCTGGAGTGTCTGACATGAATTCTGCCGCCATTCACATGCGCCGAATATCCTGCATGTGTTGCTCCCAACTCAGGTCCGCCGGAGTTCGCCTTCTTCCTGGTGTATGTAAGTGCATGGCTTGCGACACAATTTTACTGTTGAATCCGAAGCAGTCAAATTGTCCGATGGCCCACCCCCTGATTTCTGTTGCATGAAAGCCGGCGCCGATGCGCCAAAATTAGATTGCGTGTAACATAATCCTCTTCTAAATCACTGTCCCCGCGGCACAATCCCCAAAAACGTTGGAAAACCCGACGGAAATGCAGCTGCGGGACCCTTAGTAAATAAGTTCCTATGGGTCTGCAAAAAAATACTGATGAAACATCCGTTTTTTTCATTAATGAGGCTGAAAAACCAATTGTGATGTTTTCAAAGCAATGATAAACCTCACAGAGACACAACGGAGCCCAAATGCAATGGGTTTATAAGGAGGCAATCCGAGGCGCTCCCCTTTTTTCAGCTTCCCTCGGGGAGCCACTCCCAAACCATAGGCCACTCATGTTGCAGTCATTGCCTCCTCGTACCACCCCCTCATGAATAAACCAGACTGTTGTTAACTAGGTCCGACGATCGGACCACTACATAGTGGATTGTTTCCTAGCTTATCAGTATGTTCTGAGAAAGCTAGATATTTAACAATGCTATAACTGGGAGAAGGCTAGGGAGCTGCTTATTTTAGTATAAGCAGCTAAAGTGTGTTATTCACCTGACATGGTCTCTTTAATGTGCAAACTTTTCTATTGTGTATAGTTGCCATCAATTTGCAGACAAGCCCTGGTATGATTATCAAATAGACTAGCATGCTATTCATACAAGACACTTGCTACATCTGTGCGTAGCATTATGCTTTTAGTCATCTAAAGCCTGCATAGCAGTACTGACAAATAGGGCAATATAATGGATAGATTACAATAGTCTCAAACTGCATTATGTTCTGTTTGTAATGATCTAAACACCAAGGCTAAATATCACACTCTTATGTAGTAAAAAAATGCCTGACATTTTACAAATTACTTTAACTATCCTTACTTTATTGTGGATGTATATTGTAGATGTAGAATCTTCTATATAGTATCTGAAGACCATTGACTTTGAGGTCAAGTAAGTTCCAATGAAAGGAATATAGTTTATACTGATAAAAAAAAGCATTTCCGTATTTGACTATTAATTGAGTATTTGTTAGAAATTCTAACAAATCAAGAACAAATTCTAACAATCCTGATTCCCGTCCGCGGCCCGTGCGCGCATGTCCCCGTCTCCTAAATCTGCCTCTCCCTGCACACCCTGCTGGATCTTTGTGCTCAATGTCTAAGAGAAAGCTTTTCCCTGCGCCTCGTGCTAGGGATCGGATTTCCCGTTGTGACCTCGGACCTGTTCCTGATTACACTCCTCCGCTGCCAGCCCTGACCTCTTGCTTCATCATTGACCTTGAACCTCTGCCGCCTGCATCGACCTACTGCCTGTCCCCAACCACGATATTGTCTGCCGAGTGTGTACTTCGACCTTGGCTGCTACAGCTGACAAGTCGTGCCTGTGGAACGACCAGGTGGTACCATACCGCAGCAAGACTAACCTGCTTTGAGACCGGCTGTGGTGAAGACCGGGTGCCACTTAGATTTTGTTCCCAGATGTCGGCTTGTGTCATCGTCAGGGGGTTTACTGACCCCAAGCCCTAAAAATAGGCAGCTTCAAAATAAGGTATAATCAATTTCATGTGTGTCTATAAGACACACATAAAATTGATTAGCAGAGCAGCACAGGCAGAAACGTGATCACGCACTTTTCTGTATACCCTCTACGTTGTGACGGTATCATGATGTAGTGTGTGAAGAGATTGAGAAAAAGGAGACTTGGCTCTCCGAAGCACGGAAGGTAAGTAATAAGTTTTTTTTTTTTTTTTTTTTTTAGTGACTGTTGGTCAGTGTAATATGAATAATGAGCTGCTTATCTTTAATATTATAAGTGGGGGCTGCTCATCACTAATATTATAAGTGGAGGCTTCTCATCACTAATATTAAAAGTGGGGGACTGCTGGTCAGATTAATTATACGTGGGGGGCTGCAGTTCAGTAATATTACAAGTTCGGGATGCTGGACAGTATTTGTATAAATGGAGGAGCACTGGTAAGATTATTTAAAGGTGGGGCTGCTGTTTAGTAATATTATAAGTGGGGGACTGCTGGTCAGATTAATTATAAGTGGGGGACTGCTGGTCAATATTATTATAAGTGAGGATCTGTTGGTCAGATTGATTATCAGTGTGGACTGCTAATCAGTAATATTGTAAGTGGGGGACTGCTGGTCAGATTAATTATAAGTGAGTGATTTATGGTCAGTGATATTATAATTAATGGACTGCTGGTCAGCAATATTTTATTTGGGGTCTGCTGGTCAGTAATATTATATGTGGAGACTGGTCAGTGTAATTATAACTGCAGGAAACTGGACAGTATATTAATTAATAAAAGAAGGGGTCTAATGAACTAATAAGAGAGGTTGCTACATTATAAGAGGCAGTGATTTGCTAATGAATTATTAATGAATTATACAAGTTAATGAGAGGGCAATGCTGTACATAAAATAATTTGAGAATTATTGATTTCTGTGCATCTACTGTATATTAGAGTTTAATAATAATAATAATTCTTTATTTATATAGCACACACAGATTATGCAGTGCTGCACAAAGCATGACAAATTGATCATTGTCCCCATAGGGCTCACAATCTAAACAACCTACCAGTATGTTTTGGAGTGTGGGAGGAAACCGGAGGACCTGAAATAAACACACACAAACATACAAACTCTTTGCAGATGTTGACCTGGGTGGGACTAGAACCCAGGACTACAGCGCTGCAAGGCAGAAGTGCTACCCACTCATCCACTGTGCTGCCCTATAGTGTATGTTTGTAGAGCATATGTTGTTGTGTATTTATGTGTGTAATGCATAGATAGTTTACATGTGTATATGTCTGTGGATTGTGTAAATGTTATATGTATATTCTGAAGTACAACGTGTGGGATGGGGGCAGTAAAGGTGGTTTAGGTATAGAGGACCCTGATCCTAAGTTTACACCAGGGAACACTGGAGCATTGTTATGCCACTGCATACGGATACACATTCATGCTCAACCATGTATGACATGTATATTTATAAAGAAGTCAGAATTTTTTTCATAATTGTATGGCCCACTATGGCCTTAGTTGAACTTGCCATGGGGAGGGCAATGGACTTTTGAACATGGCAGCATCCCCTAATCCTATTTCATTATAGATGACAATTACAATCTCTCTAGTTTATACTTTCTTTAATGTTATCGAGCTCCATCATTTGCTAGACACAAGCTGTTGTTGGAATAATGATCAAGTTGTACAGAGTTGGAAGAGTATGATGCTTTTGATTTTCTGCTTTCCGCAGTCAAATAGATGATCAAAAAATGTTTCACTAATGGAAATGCATTCACATTGGTAACAATTTGCATTCAACTCCAGTAGTGACAGAAAAAGTTAATGCTTTAATGTAACGGCTCATTGACAGTGCATCTGTACAAAGTACCTGAAGAGTTAGAAGACAAAACCAAAATGTCAGATCCCAAGATGTTTGTTTCAGTTGACAAGACAAACTAAATTTTTGTTTCTTCCTCTAGCTCCAAAGGGAAATAAAGAGCGGATACAATATAACCAAACATTCCAAAGAAATATAAAGAAACTCAAAAATCAGTCTGCAACAGAATTGGTAGTTAATGATTGGGGGATGGTCTGAACATGAAAATGTACATCTAGTTGTCATTTTGACATGTGTTTAAAGTCCGTTTGCTCTAACATAATAACTTATTGAATAATGACAAGTGCACTTCAGAGAAAATCAAATTTTAGTTTGTGCATTATGTAAATAGGCTCTCCAATAAGTGTAGTGGAATGCATTTTAATTGACTATAACTATAGTATAGTAAAGCTATATAACTATAGCTTTATAAATCATAAGCTTAAAGCAATTCAAGTCATTTTGTAAAAAATCTGAATCTCTACAAAGAGAAATAAAAGTTAATTTCAATAGCAAAAATTATCTTGTGATTGTTCTCTGTACATGTCAATATACATTTACTCAAATGCCATTATCACCATAAATGGCAATTAGAAATCAGCGTATGGAATTGGTGACATGGAATTTGATCCACATTTCATGAAAAATTAGTTCAACCGGAATCAACTATTCCCGCTTATTCATGGTACAGAAGTTCAGAAACTGTGAGGTCTCAGAAGTCACCAGTGATATCCTGGAGTTCTCTCCAGTATGACCTGGTACTTAATTCCAGTTTTGGCAGAAAACTCTGCCATAATTGGAACAAGGCACCAGGCCATGTCATAAAGGTCATTAGGAGCTCGGATAAGACTTACACACTCTCCTAGTCTCACCACAGAGCCCTTAACTTGCCCCATTCTTTTAGTCAAGTTCTTTCTCAGGTATTAGAAATGGGGTTTAAAGGCTTATTGAAGATACTGGTAGGTCGTGAATGCCTTACACAACTTCCTGCAGCCTTTTCAGGTATGCCCTGGCCTGACTACTTTTTAAGAGGTTCATGAACTTTAGTGATCAGAATGAGTCCCCAGGTCATTTCAGAACGGGCTCTAGGAGTTCATATAGGACTTAGATGACTCTCTGTTCTCACCACAGATTTGGGGCTCTGACTTGGCACGAGAAATAGCATGATTCTGGGGCTAGTTGGTGAGACTATAAGGTTTGGGAGGTTTATACAAACCTTATGGAGCCCTGACTAGAACTGAGGGCTCTGGTTCCTCCCACTACTAGTCTTTTGTGGCTCTGGTTCACCACAAGGAGCTCATATTCCATCAAGTCAGTGCTTCTGTAGGGTAGTTACTTTTTAAGGGCCTGCTGTCTTCATCAGAAATTCTGCTGCAAAGAGGACAGAGCACTAGGTTAGGCCCGTAGGTCAGTCAAAGCTTTAAACCAATTCAGATAACTGTCTTACCAATATCTAATACTGTGCCTCCACTATCAACTTTATCTATGTACGAAGAACTAGTAATAAGATGGAAATTGGAGCGGAGGCTGATTAGGCTCCTCCCATTGTGCACCAATAATCTAATTAGCAGAAAACATTGCATTTTTTTTTAAAATATGCAAATTATTGTACAAATTTTAAAATTAATTTACTTGTGAAGGGATTTGAGTTTTATATTATCCAAATCTGTCATATTTTCTGCTTAACTACTGAATGCTTGGGATAGTCCATCATATTCAGTGTTGTTCTTACACCCAGATTCCATGTATCTCTTCACAGATGTCACAGCTAGTGATGAGTGCAATCTGTAGGTCTGCCACTGATTGTGGGTGTGTTAACCCTTTAAATGCCAGCAGCAAAGTTACCGTGCCTAGAATGGGGATTTGTCAATTACATGAATATAATATAGCTTTGAATAATATGGGTGAACTTGACTGAGATTAAATAATAGAAAATACTCTGCACATAAATGACTTCCAGTTTTATCACACGGCTAAATTACTTTATTTTTCCCTAACTTGAAAAAGTCTTGACTTTCCTGTGAAACCTGATATTACTATTAAATGAATGATGTCATGTAATATGTTAAAGACCATCAAGTTAAAACTGATGCAAAGTAATTAAGGATTAAGCAGTATAATTATCTATAAAACTATGTAATGGTGGGAGCATAAAATGAGCCTCTGCAATGTTGTTACTTAATATGTGGTTTTCGAGAATGTCATTTCAACCAGAGAAAACCGAAGAGGATTGATTGAATCTTTGAACTGAAATATAACCTTTCACAATCTCACCAGCCCTATAATCATTAACGCAGTAATTGATAAACCTTCGACTGACAATTATGCCTTAAAGATAATAATTATAAAGTGATGCTGAAATCTATCACCATGCAAGGATGCAGAGATTACAGCCTAAAAGTTGCCCACCCTTCTATAATTGAAATGGATCTAATGTAGACTAAGTTACTATAAAGCTTATAGGAATAAAGTCAAATCACTAATGAATATGATGTTGGCAGAGGGCTACCATTTCAGGGGAAAAAAATATTTACAAAGACATTACATTGTCTATCAGTTGATGAGAATTTACTGGTTATGCTGATTGTTTCCTATGGTCATATTTGAGTATTTTTTTCTATTATGTCACCTATTGTTTTCTGTAACTATTGTACCAACAAATTGTATTCATATTTTTCTACCAAAACTCAAAAATTTTATATACAGGCGGTCCCCTACTTAAGGACACCCAACTTACAGACGACCCCTAGTTAGGAAGACTTACCTCTCTGCCCACTGTGACCTCTGGTTAGGGCTTCTGGATGCTTTACTATAGTCCCAGGCTGCAATGATCAGCTGTAAGGTGTCTGTAATGAAGCTTTCTTGATAATCCTTGGTCCAATTATGGCAAAATATTTTGAAACTCCTATTGTCACTGGGGCTATTTTTTTTTGTCAGTAGCTACAATGTTAAAGTATACAGTTTCGATTTACAAACATATTCAACTTAAGAACAAACCAATGGAAACTATCTTGTACGTAAACCGAGGACTGCCTGTATACCCTTTAGCAAGTAGTCAATTTGTAAGGCAAGTCATTTATGATGTGTGGGAATTACACTCCATGTAAAGGGATGTGATATATCCTGCAATTATATGTAGAATTCTGTATGGTTGCAGTTCCAGTCCTAGTGAGGGAGCTATGGCGCAGGTCCAAGTCAAGAGCAATCACCTTAAAAGTCAGTGAAGTGAAAAAACCAAGCCACTACCTCCAATTGCTGTCCAGATTGATCACAGAAAAAAACACAGTGTCTTCTTTTTCCAATCTGTTTCCAGTTTCCAATCTGCCCACACTTCTCCGATATTATTTCTTTTACGTCCTGTTCACACTGATCGGGATCACACCAACGAACCTTCTCTGTATCAGAAGGATCTCCAAGATTTTAAAACAGGATAAAGCAAGATAGATTCATGATATATATCTTACTTTTAAAAGTATAAAATTCTTTTTATTATACTGACAAGTATGATAGTAAAACAGCGCTTTTCATTTCAGCCCGGAAGCTGATGCGTGGATGAGATTTAATAATTTAATCACTCTCAGACTGTAAGAAACACACTAACCTGCTAAATTTGGTCCAACCACAGAAGTGAGCATGGCTTGGAGAATCTTTATATATGACTAATATGATTGCTCAGAGAATCATTGTCCATATTCCTTTTGCCTTGTTCTGACGAACAGGTGACCCGACCCATGAGACATTTATTTCACCTTACCAGCTTGTTACTTTACCGAGTACTGCTTTGAGACCAGGCATTGAACAAGCCAAGGCAAATATATATATGCATGATAATTTGTTGTAAGTCTTAGTAATCAGCAAGATCCATGCCAGTGGAGACAAGATGCATGCAACAACAATACTAGCTTTGTTTCAAAATTGTCCAGTACTGTTTATGATTTTTCTGGCAATGGGGCATTGAGGGATCAGCGACATATAACAGGATTCCAGAGAGGCTCTATATGAAATCTCAACACAGTGGGGCGCATTTACTTACCCGGCCCATTTGCGATCCAGCGGCGCGTTCTGTGCGGTGGATTTGGGTCTTCTGGCAATTCACTGATGCAGTTCCTCCGACGTCCACCAGATTTCGCTGCTGCGCTGAAGTTCCACCGAGGTCCGCCGGAGTGCACCATCCTATACTTGGTGAAGGTAACTGCGTGTCCCGCAACACTTTTTTTTTTAAAATGCGGCAGTTTCTCCGAATCCATCGGGTTATCGTTCGGCCATGCCCCCCTATTTCCTTTGCGTGCATGCTGGCGCCGATGTGCCACAATCCGATCGCGTGCGCCAAAAACCCGGGGCAATACAGGGAAAATCGCCGCAAGTCGGAAATATTTGGGTAACATGTCGGGAAAACGCGAATTTGTCCCAAAAAAAATACTTCCTGCTGGTGCAATCCTACTTTCTCAGATTCCTATGGCAGTGTAAGGAAGTTTGAGTAAACTACTGTCATCTTTATCAACAAAGAAGTCATGGTTGTATGAGCCTCCCCTACCCATTTCTGTACTACACAGCCACACACGTAAAGAGATGGATTCACCTTAATAGCTCCACAAGTAGGCCACAAGGGATAGACATTGAAAATGACAAACTAACTACAATACAAATGGCCTGGGTTTGGGATTACCTCCCTATCATGGTGGAATACCTGAGAATGTGTTATCTAAGGCCACTCTTACTATGGCAAAAGACCTCAACTTCCTACTATCTTCGCCCTCACCTACTATGGCAGCTAGACTTGTACCTTTCTATACTATGCCTTATAGGAAACCTCTGATTGAAATCTGGAATAAGCTAGAACCACTTCCTACTAAAGACCTCTTAGACCAGATGAATCACTCAGACACTATATAGAATACAAAGCCTGCCAACCAACAAATAGTATATAGCTACATGCAGACCCAGTAAAAAATCAAGACACATCACCAAAAAGTAGATCACAAATAGTACATTTTATAATGATTCACAAAAATAACACATATATGATCATCATGACTTTAAACCAAACCATAAAAACAGTCCCTGATGGACAAAAAGTACATCACAAATCCTGATATAGGAATTAGATTATAAAATGTATGCAAGCTACCAAAAAGGTACTAGATACAAAGGTACATATATAAAGTGCAAAATCAGCAATATTCAAAGTGCTAAGTGTAAAATTTAATACAAACATACAATTTCATTAATACTTCTATATAAACAATAGTGCCCAATAAAAGTAAATACCCGGTTGGGGTTATGCCCATCTATAGGAATACATAGTTATAAAGTGCACAGTGCTGGACAATTCACACATAACCCCTGAGGAAGCAACGGTTTTTGATGCAGCCCGGTTGGTATATATGAATGCATTAGGCTGAAACTCATCCAAAGCCATCAGTTCTTCCATCCTCACAATATAAGCCATCTCAACTGCCCACATTGCTCTAGCAATAGTGCCTTATTAGACCCTGCTTGATCTCCTCATACACCCCACGAACATCGAGAGAAGAGCTATCTCTGGGCAACAGGGAGTTGTCAAGTCTATAAGTCGATCATGTTGGACAAAACTGCCTCCCGTAGCACACAGACCCCAGGACAGTCCCACCAAATGTAAAGCATTGATCCCTCCCCTATCCCGCATCTTCAGCAGAGATTAGGTACCAAAGGGTAGAAGCAATGCAGGACCTCAGGTGTTCTGTACCATCGAGACAGGATTTTATAACTCCTGAAGCTGGAAAGCTCTTAGGGGTAAAGATCATAGCCCTTGACCACTCCTGATCCTCAAATTCCCTTCAACAGGCTCCCTCCCACAATGTCTGGAAGCTGACCCTGGAGCCACCATGACTGTCTTTCAGTAGCAACCCAAGACCTCCAAAATTAGATGGCAGGAGAGAGGGTGTTCCATGTACTACCCTTTGAAGGTAGTAAGAACTCTGGAGAAAGTCGCAACCTTGGCCAGGGACCTATAAAAGCTACTAAGCTGATGTATAGTGAGCCATCTACAAACCTAGAGAACCCCCAGGTAGAACAGATCCCCAAGCAAACAGAGGCCAATGTCAGAAAGCATGTAGATAACAGGGGTCTTGGACACCATTAGAATGTTAGGTTCTGCAAGTCCAAGGGGGAAATCAGGGTTACCCAAGAGGGGGGAAAGTGGACCTGGATGGGATAAGGCTAGACCTCTACCCATGATCCTGTCCCAAGTAAGTAAGATTTAAGCTTTATACATAGGAGAGGAGTTTGATATGCTAGAGATTGGTCCCTGGGAAATCCACAGAGATGCCAGGAGAGGAGAAGTTTTACCACACACCTCAACACCAACCCATACCTTATCCCCACCCACTGTTTCTATGACATCCCCGTGGTTGAAATTATAGAGAATACCTATTTCATCTATACTAATATATCTATATAATATCTATACAAATATCTTTGTGAAGTTTACTTAGTAGGATATTAGTAGGCTCTGTTATCACCCCCTGGAGCCCTTAAGACTCATTAATTAATTTTAGAAGGAAGGAGGTCATGATTAACAAATATAAGAGGACAACCACAGGTATGATGAATAAGTGTCCTTTAATTAAAATATTAAAATATAAAATATATTAAAATATTTTACTATAATATGTTAAAAAAAATGTCAATTAAAAATGGTTGATATTAAGCTTTGTCACATTGCAAAAGAGAAAATTTTGTGATAAGGTGATAATGCATTTATCTCAAATTAATATAATGCATTGCATGATACACTTGGGTCAAGGCCACAGGGCAAAGTTCACTGGCTTCATGGCACACAGCATCAACATTTAATTAACAACATGAAACTTTTTTCCATTAAAAAGGGGCTTCTTGATCCTTTGTGTTGATGTATGGATCCCCCTCCTCATGCCAAATCATTCATCGCTGGCGATTTTTGTAATATAGAGGTTAGTAATGATAATACTGAGAGTCTGCTCATTAGGAGAGCACTCAGTGCAATGAGACATCTCATTTTTAAACTTGTCCTTGGAAACAGCAGGCAGAACCTTTTATCTGGATTAATCATCCACATTAAAGAGTGGAAAAAACCCATTCATTTGTTAAATATTGAAACATTTCATAACGAAAAAAGGTTACAGAAAAAATTATTATGCAGAACTAACTCATTTATAAATGAAGCAGGAAGTTGGTCTTACATGTACAATATACTAATGGCTCTGACAGATGTTTGCCTAGTTATTTATGATAAGTTGAGCAGAAAGGCAGCTCCTTGATACTAACACCCTGAATGGTAGCAGGATGACTTATTTTGTCTCCTGACAAGTATTTTATGCTTGCTTATATTTTATATTCAATGCTTGCTTTTCCCTTGAAATTACACTTCAAAAGTATCTTTTCTTAGAGTTCTCTTTGCTGTTCCTCTGTTAATCTTCATTGAAAACAAAATGATAAATATACCACTGGCTAATAACACTTCCCTTTTTAATCACATAATCATCAAAACTACACTACTAGAACTTTTGGTCATTGGAATAACTGGCACAAAATGTTTCATACTTATTAAGGGTATTTCCCTTGTAAACAGAATTAACCCCTTAACGCTCTGCGCCGTAGCTCTACGGCGCAGAGGTATAAGGGAAGTATGAAGAGGGCTCACGGGCTGAGTCCTCTTCATACAGAGGTGGGGGTTTTTGCATTTTGCACAAAACCCCCACCGCTAATAACCGCGGTCGGTGCTTGCACCGATCGCGGCTATTAACCCTCTAAACGCCGCCCGCAAAGTCGCGGGCGGCGTTTAAAAGACGGCGGCGCGCGGGCGCCGCCATCTTTTTTTCGATCGCCACGCCCCCGAACGTCATCGGGGGGCGGCGATCAGTTACCATGGTAGCCTCGGGTCTTCTCTTGACACGAGGCTACATGGTTTATGCAGGTTCGTTACAATGATCCAGTGGCTCATTGTAATGTAAGACCTGCAAAAACGCCATATATTGCAATACTGTAGTATTGCAGTATATGGTAGGAGCGATCTGATCATCTAGGGTTATTGTACCCTAGATGGTCTAAAAAATAGTGAAAAAAAAAAGAAAAAAAAAAGTTTAAAAAATAAAAAAAATTAATAAAATATTAAAAGTTCAAATCACCCCCCTTTCCCTAGAATGGATATAAAACATAACAAACAGTAAAAATCACAGACATATTAGGTATCGCCGCGTCCCAAAATGCCCGATCTATCAAAATATAAAAACGGTTACGGCCGGCGGTGACCTCCGAGGCGGGAAATGGCGCCCAAATGTCCGAAATGCGACTTTTACACCTTTTTACATAACATAAAAAATGAAATAAAAAATGATCAAAATGTCGCACAGACCTCAAAATGGTAGCAATGAAAACGTCGCCTCATTTCGCAAAAAATGACCCCTCACACATTTCCGTGCGCCAAAGTATGAAAAAGTTATTAGCGTCAGAAGATGGCAAAATTTTTTTTTTCTTTTTTGTACACATTCGTTTAATTTTTGAAAATGTATTAAAACACAATAAAACCTATATAAATTTGGTATCACCGCGATCGCACCGAACCAAAGAATAAAGTAGGCGTGTTATTTGGAGCGAAGAGTGAAAGTCGTAAAAACTGAGCCCACAAGAACGTGACGCACGTGCGGTTTTTTTTCAATTTTTCCACATTTGGAATTTTTTTTCAGCTTCGCAGTACACGGCATGTTAAAATAAATAACATTACGGGAAAGTAAAATTTGTTACGCACAAAATAAGCCCTCACACAGGTCTGTACACGTAAAAATGAAAAAGTTATGGATTTTTGAAGTTGGAGAGCGAGAAATGAGCCGGAAAACCCTCCGTCCTTAAGGGGTTAAAGGACATCTACCATCTGTTTTACTGATGATAGACATGTCCTACTATGAAGTTCTCCTCAGGACTTCTCTAATTATAACTCTATATGCAGTGATTGCAGAAATATAGAGTTATAAAAATTATACTAATTAGTCTGGGGCACTCCCTTAATTTATTCACTCCCCCATTTCAATACAAGCCCCACATGCTCCAGCCAATCACCTGCTCTATGCATTGTGGATGGGAGGGACCACGCAGGACTTGAATGAGGGGAGTGAATAAATTAAAACACCAGGGGCTTTGTGGTACTTTGGTGACATAGTCACAGACTAATTAACATAGTTTTTATAATTCTATTGTACCGCAATTGTGGCATGTAGAGTCAGGGCCGGTTTTAGGCAAAGTGGGACCCTGGGAAAAATTTCAACTTGGGCCCCCCATGAATTGTATAGACTGGACCCCCTCATTAATTATATGCACTGCCACTTCATTAAATAACATAATATATATTATATACACAGCCTCCCTTCACAATTACATTGGCCCCCTCATTATATACACTGCCCTCCATGAATTGTATATAGTGCCCCCCATAAGCTTTATATACTGTCCCCTTCATAAATGTAGATAATGAGTCCCTTCACTATAGACACCCCCATGAATGTTATATCCTTGCCAACTCATTAATTTTACTTACTGACCCTCCTCTTCATGTTGCAATGGCAAAAAATAAATAAAAATCATGCACTTATCTTCTGCCTCGTCCAATATTCTAGCTTTGGCTGCTGGTGCCGCAGGACGAGAAGGGATGCACTCTCACATGATGATGTCATCACAAATGATAAAAAAAAAGCCTGGCCTAGATGTCCCCACCTTAGCCTGTCTTGCTCCCTGCCTACTTACCCACCTATTTCAAAAGTGGCAAGAGTGGCAAAAAATCATGAAAAGCAGTATTTTACACAGAAAATTTGCTTGAATAAAACATGATATCCATTCTTCTACTTAAAATCAGGGGCCAAGGGTACAACATTATCATATTAATGTAATAGTTATTAAGGATAATATTTTCTGCAGTTTAAAAAAAAATACAGTTGCCTAAAAGGCCATTAATAATCTTTTAGTAAGTGATGAAGTGCAAACAAAAAGGAGAGTTTGTAAGGCATTTATACCTTTAAAACAGAACACAATAATTCAATAATTAATTCAATTCAGAGCTTCATCTATATCAGCTAATGTCGTTGGAAAGTAAAATACAAAGTATATCCATTTGTATATCCAGCAGATTATACATTTCTAAATCCCATACAAATTCATTATTCCGACAGGTTGCATTGTGAACGGTTTAAAACAAATCCATTTCTGAATTATATTTGTGCTGAAATGTAATCAAAAGATGTGTTGTAAACACTTTTATGCACTTTCGGGATTTTTTTTTTTATATGGCTCTTTAAAACATACGCTTCTGAAAAGTCTGCATGCCATTAATTCATTGTCGAGCAGGTTAATATTGTATTAAAACATTAGCTGTAACTCTGCAGTATAAGTGCACTAAACCAGGATTAGACAGCCTGGATTCTTTTATTCTTTGATCAATGGTGTAATTCCCAGCATGCTTTACTTCTTGTGTTTGACATCTCTAAGAACAATTTTTAATTGCAGCAATTTGAAGTTGGCAGAATCTAAAGCTAACAAAGACAAATCTAAGCTATTCAGACTGATAGGTAACTGTAATTTAGGTTGATATTCCTTTGGATGGTGCTTTGTGCCGAAGGTTATACCCAAATAAATATGCAATAAATTGCCTAAATCACCACATATCCATATAAGGTGTCACTACTACCATGCTTTGCCAAACATTAATTCTGTGTTTAAATAACACCAATGTACAATGTGATGTATATTAATAAAAGTGATATAAGCCATCTAAATAATACTTCATACATCTCGATTCTTGGAGGCTTTGAGCCTTGGCTACAAGGCCATCTGTGACATCTACAAAGTTAGAGTCTTTTGTGCTTCTCTCCAATTATTTCTATAGTTCCCAAGTTGGGGCAGGAGAGAGGTATGTTTCCTTGAGGGGACTGCCTTTGGAGGTTTGTGGAGTCTTATATACCATGCATGTTTGCCAAGAAGGGAATATGATGGGAGTTGCTGAAAGAATGGCCCACATTTGAATACACATGGTTTAAAAAAGTGAATATAAGCATGTATATTTGTCTAGTAATCCTTTGACTGTCTACTACAATCATTCTTAGAGGGTAGTAATACAGCATGGTAGTGATTACTAGTGACTTTATAATAGGATAGTGTAAAACTGAGTCACTCGCTTTATGTCTTTGTCATCACGGAATAAATGAAAATCCAGATAAATTATTTAAAATGTGGCAGAATTCTGGAGCAATATGAGCCAGAAAGTTGACTTTAAACACATTTATTATGTGTTTAAGGCTTGAGACATACTGTATTCACACAACTGTGCTTTTCATCTGCCTGCCTGGGTGGAATTAAACCTACAGCAAGCAGTGATTTCCTCTCTTAAAATATTCAGCAATTCTAACATCATTTATATTAAAGCCATTTAATATCCTGTTACTGTAAATCACCTGCTGCAATTATGCCTCACTTACCTTTACTAGAGATGAGCAAATTATCCAAGATTAAAAAGTTAAACAAATTTTTCAAGAGATTTGGTTCGGGTCCACCTCAAATCGGTTTCAACCAATGTTGTTCTGATTATCCAATGTTGCTCTAACTATCTCTTTGTGCTCTGAAAGATTGAACTTCTTTTATTTTTAATTTTTACAAATGTTTTGAGTTTCCCTTGCCCCCCTCTTCCTTCTTCTCTTCCTTAGCTCTGGATGAATGACAGTATTGGTTGGCTGCCATTTTGAAAAAATTGTCTGAAGCAAATTAGAAAAAGTTTTTAATCCGATTTGGTGCCTGAAAATTCCGGATGCCAAAATATATTTGTTCATCTTTAGTGGTCAGGTTAAAACATTTTTGGAACCTAGTCTGAGACATCAGCAAGACCTGCCACAATAGAGTTAGGATGCTAATGCTAAGATGTGTCAGATATACTCAGTAGGTTCCCCTGTAAGAAATTTGTTCTTTTGTTAAAATAATCTAGGTTAAAGGCCCTTTCTCTTCAATCTAGAACAGGTGCACTTGGCTGAACATGCAAATGTACAATTAATGAAAAGATACATACACCCACCAGCCAATTTATTAGGTACACCATGCTTGTAACGGGTTGGACCCCCTTTTACCTTCAGAACTGCCTCAATTCTTTGTGGCATAGATTCAACAAGGTGCTGGAAGCATTCCTCAGAGATTTTGGTCCATATTGACATCACACAGTTGCCGCAGATTTGTCGGCTGCACATCCATGATGCGAATCTCCCGTTCCACCACATCCCAAAGATGCTCTATTGCAGTGATGGCAAACCTTTTGGAGACCGAGTGCCCAAACTACAACAAAGACCCGCTTATTTATCGCAAAGTGCCAACACAGAAATTTAATTTGTGATTTATACTCCCTTCTCTGTCACAGTTTTCATTGATACCAGCACCTGAGGACACCAATAAAGCAGAAAATAGTCCCAGGTAGAGCTGTCACTTTAAAATTGCTCTATGCACAACAAGTCCTGGGCTGTCTGGGACTGCAGGAAGATACCTGGAGTCATCTCTGGTCATGGCCTGAGTGCCCATAGAAAGGGCTCCGAGTGCCACCTCTGGCACCAGTGTCATAGGTTAGCCATCACTACTCTATTGGATTGAGATCTGATGACTGTGGAGGCCATTTGAGTACAGTGAACTCATTGTCATGTTCAAGAAACCAGTCTGAGATGATTCTAGCTTTATGACATGGCGCATTATCCTGCTGAAAGTAGCCATCAGATGTTGAGTACATTGTGGTCATAAAGGGATGGACATGGTCAGCAACAATACTCAGGTAGGCTGTGGCGTTGCAACGATGCTCAATTGGTACCAAGGGGCCCAAAGAGTGCCAAGAAAATATTCCCCACACCATGACACCACCACCACCACCAGCCTGAACCATTGATACAAGGCAGGATGGATCCATGCTTTCATGTTGTTGACGCCAAATTCTGACCGTACAATCTGAATGTCGCAGCAGAAATCGAGACTCATCAGACCAGGCAACGTTTTCCAATCTTCTACTGTCCAATTTCGATGAGCTTGTGCAAATTGTAGCCTCAGTTTCCTGTTCTTAGCTGAAAGGAGTGGCACCCGGTGTGGTCTTCTGATGCTGTAGCCCATCTACCTCAAAGTTCAACGTACTGTGCGTTCAGAGATGCTCTTCTGCCTACCTTGGATGTAACGGGTGGCGATTTGAGTCACTGTTGCCTTTCTATCACCTTGAACCAGTCTGCCCATTCTCCTCTGACCTCTGGCATCAACAAGGCATTACCGCCCACAGAACTGCCGCTCACTGGATATTTTTTCTTTTTCGGGCCATTCTCTGTAAACCCTAGAGATGGTTGTGCGTGAAAATCCCAGTAGATCAGCAGTTTCTGAAATACTCAGACCAGCCCTTCTGGCACCAACAACCATGCCACGTTCAAAGGCACTCAAATCACCTTTCTTCCCCATACTGATGCTCGGTTTGAACTGCAGGAGATTGTCTTGACCGTGTCTACATGCCTAATTGCACTGAGTTGCCGCCATGTGATTGGCTGATTAGAAATTAAGTGTTAACGAGCAGTTGGACAGGTGTACCTAATAAAGTGGCCGGTGAGTGTAGATACATAGATGCAACATGGGTGAATAAAGAAAGATAGGTAAAAGATAATAGTATGATCAGAAAGATTTTTTTAAAATCATAGCTATTCAAAAATTTTAAAAATGCAATATGTTATATACCCATCCTCTGCTTTTATTGGACTCCATAAATTGTTCCATATATCTTGGATGATTCTCCTTTTGAACGTGATATCATTCAAGGTTTTTATTTCCCTGCAAATGTATCTGATAAATGTAATGCAAATGTGTAAATGTTATAAGCCGTTTACTAAGATGTAGATGGAAAGGGACAAATAGTTTTGTTCTGACATATTGCACCAGTTAATGTAAAACCTCTTCACACATTCTTAAAATGTCTTCATCATTGCAACATAAAATGTTGGAAGTGCTTAGACAAATGTTTCATTACCTCTGAGACATTTAATGTGAAATTCTGCCACTTGTAATGAATGTAAAGAAGGAGAAACAATCATTTCCTTGATTGTTGTAAATACTTAGTCTAGTGAGGAGAAGTGATAATGTTAAGCCAGTTTACCCATGGTTTTATCTCATACACTTTACTGTTACTAAAATATTCAAAGGAAAATCATTGATAATATTAATCTGCCATGAATTTGATCAATAAAGAAATGAATGCTCTATGTAAAATGTGCTTTGTAATTGGAGACTTGTTCAATCACAAACCAACAACAGCACAACCACAAAAAGACTTGACGCAAGCTTTCAGACTGGAGAAGTGATGGTAAACTAGCCCTGTAACATCCCTGCAGGCTATGTCCCTGCCTAAAGCACATAATACCGCCCTCAAAAGGATGAACCCGTTAACAGGAACCTAACTAATGGACCCTGAGAGAACCTACAAGGTGAAGGGAAGACTTACTTTGTCTAGCAGCTGCTGTATGGTGGAGCAGACAGGTAACAGGAAATCAGAAATAGATCAGTGTGCACACATATAGAGAAGAATGTCAAGCCAACAACAAACACTGGTCTGAGACCGGAAAAGCAGGGTCACTTTAGGAGAGGACAAGATACAGAGGGACAAACAACAGATAGAAGCAAATTCAGAAAAACTGGGTCACATCCAAGATGGCAGCTAGGCACAGAATCGTATAGCAATTGAATGGTAGATTAAACATTTCTATTTGTCAAGGTTTCCATTCATTTTGTATATGTATAAAGAAATGCAAGACAATACTTGTAATTATCTGCTTTAATAAAGTTTATCTGATTTAAAAACATAGCTGAAGTCAGATACACTGAATAGCAAATATAGCAATAGCACAAGAAAAGCCAAATGGTAGGATGTAGCAACTAGTACACTCTGAAGGAGCTGGGCAGAAAATAAAGTGAGTAATGGACCCTGCCTCTAGAACCGACTGGTTTAGCCACCCATCTCTCAATCCACAGCTACAGATGAAAACACGCTCAAACTCACACCTGGCTTTCCCTGAAATGGAGCTGTCAATCAAGACAGCCCTGGGTGTGATTTTCAAGAAAGAGGCTGAACCCTGTTCCCATACAGTACAATTCAGAGAGTTCGAACATGTTCTTTTGGAAAGGAAAAATGCATTTCTTATTTAATAATATGATAAGTTCCATAGAGTAACTTGATGATGCAGCTGTTTTTAGTATAGGTCTTGACTGCACCCTCTCCTTGCTTCATTGAGGGCATTTTCACATGGAGTCACTGCAGCCCTTTGGTGAGATAAAGCACCCCATAGAAAATCCAAGACTTATCAAAACAGAATATGAGTAATAAGTTCTTGTGAACTTCAATTTCAAATGTTCAAATGACAGCTCTAGTGGGTGGTAACTAATCGTTTATAATGCTTAGATCACTTTAAGTTGACCTTCTTTTGACCCCTATGTCCCTATTTAGTTGTTCGCTACTTTATGCAGGTACCCCACGATTAAAACACACACTTAAAGATCTTCCATCACAATCGAGCATGATTAACGAGGGAAACTTACTTATAGATCCATGAACTGCAACTGTGGAACTGCAATCTTCTTATATTTGTTATCTATGGCCTTCTTCCTTCTAAAGTCAACTGTTACAATTATACTAATGAGGTTGGAGAGCTCTCTGTTATCTAGCTTTACAGGCTGTTACACTTCCCTCTTACCCTACCCCCTGCTTCTTCAGCAGTTGTGCAGTTAATACTTTCTGTGGGGTAGGGTAACACAGTGAAACAGTCTTTAAAGCAAGATCACTAGGGACTAAGGTAGTCTCTCAGGCTTATAAGCATAATTGTAAAAGTTGATTTTAGAAAGGAGGATAACAAATATACGAAGATTACCACTGTCACAGTGGCTAGATCTAAGTATGGTTTATCATTTGTTTGCTGGTATATTTCCTTTAAGTATGTTTTGGAGTGTGGAGGGAAATAATAACAGGCATAGTAAACTAATTTAATACACAGAAAATATAAAAACTCTGATAGCTGTTAACCTAGTGCTCCAGTGTTACAAGACAACAGTGTTTTAGCTCTTAGACTGCCTTAGGATATGTTGGACTTTTGAAGAAAGTAATAAGGGGAAGCATCTTAGCAAATGTAATTGCCAACATATGTTTTTATTGTGCCAAAAAGTGTGTCATGGGCCAGAATATCTGTAGATTATGTAGTGATTATGTTAGATTATGTTTAAAAATGGAGACCTATATAGAAACATAAATCTACATGTATGCTTGCATAAGCAGAACAGATACAGTGATTAAGTGTATTCACAGATGCACTAATCATAATGAATCCATGAATAATTCAGATTGAATAAATAAAATATTGGAAGCTTATCTATATTATTAAAAATAACTAAAGAAAACAAGTTGATGGACTCATTAACACCCCAAGGATGCTACTGGTCATTATTATTAAGTTAGTCATTTAGTCCTAAAGTGTGTGATATATAATAGAGTTTTAATGAGTTTCTACTTAGCAATTAAGACTATATCCAGGGGTGATAATACTAGGAAAAAACCCCTAGGGATATTTCTTTTGATGAAATCAAAGAATGAAAAATTTACCATGTTACACATTCTACCTTAATGTAACCTACAGTGAGTGTTTGCTATCACCTAGTTTATTTATGGCAATTATTGTATCATTATTGTATTGGTTTTCCTAAATTAAGCTGCTCTTTAATAATCTACACATTGTTGTAATGAATTGCAGAGGATTCCTCAGGAAGTTATTTAAAAAAAAAAAATTTACAATAAAAATGAGACTTGAGGATAATGCAGATTTACTCAAAGTACTGAGTAATAACTCATAGAAATCTGTGAGGTCATAGTTATATGAAAATTTTTTTGTGCAATTTGACATATTCAGCATCATACACCACAATATGGAAAATTGAACTTTTAGAAGCATTATCTCCATATCACAGCACCCGGATCCTTGGAGTAGCTCCCTATCCTCGGTGCAGCTCCCGGCGGCTCCTCTTGTCTCTTCTTTCTTATCTATTGCTTTTCTTCTCTAGCCGGCAGAGTCGCATCCATGCAATCTACCGGCCGGCGGACACTATGAAGCGGCGACACTGCCGCATCATAATGTGCGCTGATCGGCAGATCGCATGGATGCGATCAGCAAAGAGAAGAAAGAAGAGGAGCCACGCCAAGGTTTGGGAGCTGCGCCGAGGATCGGGAGCCACCCCGAGCATCGGGGGTGAGTGAGTATCACAGGAGGGTGATTATTAAGTTTATTTTTTTATGTGCTTGGCATACAGGGTCCTTGCAGTATACTAGATGGGGCTGGCTGTATACTACAGGGAGCTGGCTGGATGTCTACTAAAGGGGGCTGGCTGCATACTACAGGGGGCTGGCTGGCTATATACTACAGGGGGCTGGCTGGCTGTATACTACATGGTGCTAGCTGTATACTACATGGTGCTGTAAGGCTGTATACTACAGGGAGCTGGTAGGCTGTATACCACAGGGAGCTGGTAGGCTGTACACTACATGGGGCTGTCTGGCTGTATACTACAACCTTGGCTTTTGTGGTAAAATTAGTGGTCTCGGCTTATAATCGGGTTGGCTTCTACTCAAGTATATATGGTAACTCTGAACGTTACTATTTTCCCATCTGGAACTGCTGGCATGTCTGATTGGCTTCAGAAATAAAGGTGAAAAAAACTGGCCATTGGCTGCACCATGGCAATAAAAAGGTGGATGAAGGCAGGTATAGTCTAACTTCCCTTACCCTGGCTCTCTAGGGTTCACAGTAAAGTCAGATATAAACCTCTGTAACATGCCTTATGAATGTATCAATATTTTGTTGACTAGCTTAAGGGGTTTGCCAGAGCAATTATAATTTTTTTTAATATGTGTGTAAGTTTGGGGGGGGGGGCAGGATATTGGGTAACCAACCAATGTAGACCTATTTAAAGTTCTGCACCACTTTCTTAATATGTAAAGTAAAAAACCCTGGCTCAGAAAGTCTCTTACCTGATCAGTCAAACATTCCTGGTCATTTGTTAATAATGTTAACCCCTTAAGGACCAGGCCCTTTTTCGTTTTTGCGTTTTTATTTTTCACTCCCCACCTTCAAAAATCTATAACTTTTTTATTTTTCTGTGTACAGAGCTATGTGATGGCTTATTTTCTGCATAACAAATTGCACTTCGTAGTGATGGTATTAAATATTCCATGCCGTGTACTGGGAAGCGGGAAAAAAATTCTAAATGCAGTGAAAATGATGAAAAAACACATTTGCGCCATTTCTTGTGGGCTTTGTTTTTACAACTTACACTGTGCGCCCCAAATGACAGGTCTATTTCATTCATTAGGTCAATACGATCACGGGGATACCAAATTTGTATAGGTTTTATAATGTTTTCATACATTTACAAAAATTAAAACCTCCTGTACAGAAAAAAAATTCTTCATTTTGCCGTGTTCTTGCGCTAATAACTTTTTCATACTTCGGTGTATGGAGCTGTGAGTGGTGTCATTTTTTGCGACTTCTGATGACGTTTTCAATGCTTCTATTTTTAGGACTGTGCGACCTTTTGATCACTTTTTATAGAATTTTTTCTATTTTTCAAAATGGCAAAAAAATGCCATTTGCGACTTCGGGCGCTATTTTCCGCTACGGGGTTAAACGCAGTGAAAAACGGTTATTATATTTTGATAGATCGGGCATTTTCGGACGCGGCGATACCTAATGTGTTTATGATTTTTACGGTTTATTTATATTTATATCAGTTCTAGGGAAAGGGGGGTGATTTGAATTTTTATGTTTTTTTAATATAATTTTTTTTTTTTTACTTTTTTTTATTTATTTTTTTCACTATTTTTCAGACTCCCTAGGGTACTTTAACCCTAGGTTGTCTGATTGATCCTACCATATACTGCCATACTACAGTATGGCAGTATATGGGGATTTTGCATACCATCTATTACAATGTGCAGATCGCACATTGTAAT
Organism: Engystomops pustulosus; assembly: GCF_040894005.1. Lineage (NCBI taxonomy): Eukaryota > Metazoa > Chordata > Amphibia > Anura > Leptodactylidae > Engystomops > Engystomops pustulosus. The sequence continues at coordinate 106,559,974 of NC_092417.1, read as the reverse complement.
AGATGGCCTAAAACATGATAGCCTCGGATCATTGTGTGATCCGAGGCTGTCATAGCAACGGATCGCCGCTCCCCGGTGACGTCACGGGGAGTGACGATCGGAGCCAAGATGGCGGCGCCCACGCGCCGCCGGCTCTTTAATGCCGCCGGCAGCTTTGCCGGCGGCGATCAAAGGGTTAACACCCGCGATCGGTGCAAGCACCGATCGCGGGTGTTAGTGACGGCCATTTGCTTCATTATGAAGCAAATGCCGGTGAGTATGAAGAGGGCTCAGCCCGTGAGCCCTCTTCATACTCCCCCATGCGCAGTAAGACGCAAGGGTACGTCTTATTGCGCTATGGGGTTAATGTTGTAACTATCCTTTAATTATGATGTGGTTTCCCTTGTGTACATTCCTTATATTTATATTCATTTTTTTTCCAGCAACAGCAACTATTTTTGCCCTTTTCAATTTTTTTTTTCAATATTTTTGACAAATCAGATTTTTTTATTCGTTCTCTGAGAGAATACAAAAAGCATTTAGTTTTAGCATCACAAGGCATATCTAATTTTTGGTTGACAGAACACCTGTCATCAGATCTCAGTCACTAGTCCTGTCACTACTACCTGTTGGAGCAGCTCACAAGGATTCCATCACAGCCTTTGTCTAGTCAATTCATACATTAATCATTATAAAATCATCTTTTCTTTATTATGTAAATGAGTCTGGTCACATGGTCAGGGGTAGTGATGTCACCCCTGTTACCCTCCCCTCTCCTCCCCCTGCTCATGTCTGTGTGTAATGTAAAGTAAAGCATTGCTAGTGTTTGTGCTTTACCTTCTGACATGCTGCATCCTCCCATACATATGTGAGAGACACAGACATCAGCTACACAAGTACCTGACATGAATAAGCTGGGCAGCTTGAATATGATAATGTCTCATTGGACATCTCACAGGTCATTTGCATACAGCTTTAGGACCTCATTGCTTAAGTTTACAGGCATGTAGAGGGACAATGAAGGGATAGAGGCAATGCTTTCTAATTTCAGTTTGTGAAAATATATTTAGTTTAGGGGGTTAATTTGCCTGACGGGTTCTCTTTAATCCAAACTCTATTTATGATACAAAATTCAGCATTTTTTTTTTTTACCAAATCCTATCAAATGTAACAGGATTATAAAATAACAATCCTAATACCCAGTTATTTTTGACGTTTTCTCTTAAGACTTTTGGGGCACACTTACTAAAACAGTGTAAACTGCACCATGTGAAGTGTGCAGTGGGCACCAGATTCATGAATTGTGGCTCCCATTCTGCATGAATCTGGCGCTCCCTGCACTGCACCGAAAGAGTGCACCATTTTCTTTTTTGATGCACCTTTAACATGGGCCATGCAAACACACTTCTGTTGGACTGCATGTTAAAGGTGGGGACGGTCCGACTGTGCACCCTAAAGCCCATTTCAGTGACAAAGTTTGAGTTGCGTGAAGAATAGTTCAGTTCATGATACAAAAGGGCAGCGTACATATATGTATATGTGGTGCGTACACTTCTTAAATACATGCTCAAGCAGCTTGCACATAAAAGTCTGTGCAAACATTGTGCCTTATTCTGTTTTGCCCAATTTTTATATGACCTCCAAAATAGAGAACACAACAATGAGACAAATTAACTAGTATTTAATTTGATAAAATTTTTATCTTTGCAAAATCTGTAAATAATTAAGATCCAATAAAGCAAAGTATTTTGATAGGATAAGATAAATTGACACTCAATTTAGTATGCAAAAATAAATTATATGTTTCATTTATGTAATTTATACTATTTGTCCTCCTTTTTAATTATCAACTTGTCATCAGCTTTTTTTCCCTTTAAGCTATAGTGTTCATAAACACTTAGATGGATGAAAAGCTTTACATAATTGAATTCAGCTTGTTTGCTGTTCTCCCTAAACATTACTATAAATGTGACAATTACCTAAAAAAATAATCCATTCAAAAATTAAATGGAAGGAAAATATTAATAAAGAGAGTAAAACCATGAATGGAAAAATCATTTTTGTGTTGTAATGCCTTTTGTGTTGTACTATTTTTTTTTATAAACATGGCATATAAGTATATTTATGCATGTACCATATATGATCGAGTATAAGCCGACTCAAGTATGAGCTGAGGGTGAAAAATGCATTGGTCACTGCCTCCTCGGTATATAGCCAGAAAGCCCCCTCTAGTATATAGCCTACCAGCCCCTGTAGTATATAGCCTGCCACCCCCTGTAATATATAGCCTGCCAGCACCCTGAAGTATATAGCCAGCCAGCCCCCTGAAGTATATAGCCAGTCAGCCCCCTGTAGTATATATCCTGCCAGCCCCCTGTAGAATATAGCTTGCCAGCCCCCTGTAGAAAATAGCCTGCCAGCCCCTGTAGTGTATAGACTGCCACCCCCTGTAATATATAGCCTGCCAGCCCCCTTAAGTATATAGCCAGCCAGCCCCCTGAAGTATATAGCCTGCCAGCCACCTGTAGAATATAGCTTGCCAGCCCCCTGTAGAAAATAGCCTGCCAGCCCCTGTAGTGTATAGACTGCGGACCCCCCCCCCCCCCCCCCCCGTAGTATATAGCCTGCCACGAGCCGATGCATAACTGTATACCTGCTAGGCATCAGAAGTTGAGTACACTGTTTGTTTGTTTCCTTGACTTGAATATAAGCCAATAGGAGGTTTTTCAGCACATATTTTCTGCTGAAAAACTCGTCTTATATTCGCGTATATACAATATATACAAATATAATATTTTCTTTGTAAATTTTATAAATATAATATCCAAGGTCATTTATTAATAATGTTAATGTAGTAACTATCATTCAATTATGATGTGGTTTCCCTTGTGTTTATTCCTTATATTTATATTCATTCTTTTTTCAGCAGCAGCAGCTATTTTGGCCCTTTCCAATTTTTTTGGGAGGGAGGGGTTGTTGAAATGTATTTTTCAATTACATTATTATGGGGTGCTTTTTGATGAATCATATTTGTTTAATCTTTCTCTGGGAGAGAAATTACAAAAAAAACATTTTGTTTTTGCATCACAAGGCATATCTAATTTTTGGTTGACAGAGCTGGCTGATAGTTCTTAATAAATATATTACTATTTCTCTCATTGTAGCTGCATTTTTAGTTGTTTCTATACAAATTGTAGTTGTTGATGGGGCAAATGTTATAAGATATCCTCAGGATACCCCCGAGGAAGTTGCAGACTAGTGGAAAACCATAAACATTACGGTTTATTTATCTTTGCTATTGATGCACTATTGAACATGTTTGTTAATGGCTTATTTGTTTGCACTTTTTCCTGTCGTCAAGGTCTAGTATTGAAGAGTGTACACTGTCTTATTGTAACAATGATACAGAATAGTACATAGTCATGTGCTGTTTTAGTGTATACCAATAAAATAGTGGTTTTACTTTTATTCACCATTTTGCATGGTTTATAACACTGTCCCTGTTGCATCATAGTATATGGTATTTAAACATCTATATGGGATATGTTGGTGAACAAAAAGATTTTTTTACTAAGAAAAGTTAGAGTCAAACAGAAGGTTGGGAGAGGAGCATAGATCATAAAAACAAAAACAAAATTAATAAATCCAGATATAACAAACTCCAGGAAAGACTTATACCAAGCATCAACGAGAGGGTAGTTTTTCTAGGCGTAGCTAACTGGCGTGAAGAAAGGAAACACAGCTGCAGAGCTCTATTCATAGCAGAGATTATAAGTGCTCTCCTATTTATATTTCTACACTTTCAGGGAGGTAAACTTCTCACTAGTCCTCCTAGTGCAGTATAGACCTGTCTGGACACATTCCAACAACTGGGCATACCAATATCCTGGATATCCACACGTGCAGACTGGGAAGGAGCAGAGAAGCAGTACTGTTGCTAAGAAGGCAAAAAGCATCAGAAGACACTCAGAGAACCGGGTGAGTCCCCACTATCAGCTACTGCTGAGATCCAGTGTTGCTTCCTCCATATCGGGTCCCCCGCCCTTGGAAAGCAGTGGTGAAGTCCCCCCCTCAATCTCCTGCACTTTGGCACCATCTTGGCCTCAAATATTCAATCACAACAAACTCCAGCATTGCCTGGGTAGAGGGAGACCCAAAGTTGCCCCCTTAGACTTTCCCTCCAGTCAACAAATAAAGAGACAGGAAACACCCTAAGAGGCTTAGCCAATCCACTTAACAAAAATGAACGACACCTGGAGCAGTGTTCACAGCCAGAGTCACAACATGAAACCAAGTCAGTGCTCAAGAGTGCTTGTTGTCCACTTTGCTACCCGATTATTGCCAGAGCTCTTTCTTTTATTATACAGCAGAATATCCACACTAATGGACACCTAAGCACCCACCCCTCCACCCATGGATAAGAGACACCATTGCACACAACTCTGTCACACAATGGGGAAAAATAATAAAGATAAGGAAACAAGGAAAAACCCCAAGCACACCAAAGGGCCCAAAAGGGGAACATGATACACAGAATATATTGGAAAAAAATAACTTCTCGTTGGGCATGATTTCAAAATCTCTGCTAGAAGCTGCTGTTGATAACAGGGCAGAAGATTTATACGTATACAGTATGCATGAAGGAGAACATATAGAAACTGTCACATCTACCATCTCTAACTCATTCCTTGAAAGGCCCTTACACAAGCCATGTCCCCAGTGACGGCAGAGCTTGCTAACATAAAGGAGGAAATAATGAATGTTGGAGGGAGGGTAGACAACTTGGAAGCAACATGTTCAGGACTGCCTTTGCTTTGAAATACTCTGGCGGATCACTCAGCACAGCACCAACAGTATATGAACAATGCTCTCACACTTATCAAAGACCAAGAGAACAGAAGCAGACAACAAATATAAAGATTAAAGGTCTACCAGAATCATGGGCACCAGAAGTGCTTCCAAAAGTAGCTATGGATTTATTCTCAACTTTACTGGGGGTGTACAGAGCTGATACACTTGTAATAGGAAGGATCCATAGGGATCTTTGACTGCCAACAAAACCACAAGATCTCTCAGGGATGTTATATGCGGCTTGCTGTCTTATGTCAATACTTCGCAAATTCTGGCAGCAGCTAGGGAAAACTGTATCTAAGATATGGAAATAATGAAGTTCGTTTCTACAAGGACATTGCCCTATGTACGCTGACAAAGCCATTGATTGGAATCCTACATCTTCGTAACCTCCAATAATTTTGGTTATTCTGATTTGGATTGGCTATCCCCATGGACAGCAGAAGAATTGTCATCAGAATGTAGCGTTCTGGTCAGGACCCTCCTCTCCATCCCCCAGTCCTCTAACTCCCCCACCCCCTTTCCCACCCACAGCATTCCTCTTCCCTTCCTCTTTAGTGTAGAGTAGAGATGAGCGAACATACTCGTCCGAGCTTGATGCTCGATCGAGCCTTAGCGTACTCGTAACTGCTCGTTGCTCGGACGAGTATTTCGCCCGCTCGAGAAAATGGCAGCTCCCGCCGTTTTGCTTTTTGGCGGCCAGAAACAGAGCCAATCACAAGCCAGGAGACTCTGCACTCCACCCAGCATGACGTGGTACCCTTACACGTCGATAGCAGTGGTTGGCTGGCCAGATCAGGTGACCCTGGGATAGACTAGCCGCTGCCCGCGCTGCTCGGATCATTCTCTGTCTGGATGCCGCTAGGGAGAGAGCTGCTGCTGGTCAGGGAAAGCGTTAGGGTGTTCTATTAGCTTACTGTTAGGCAGGAGTGATTCTACAACAGCCCTTCTTAGGGCTACAATAACGTTATCCTTTTTTTTTTTATTTGCTTGTGGCTGGGCTTGCTGGCACTAGTAGTGTGGTAGTAGTACCATATTGTGAGGAATTAGCAGGGGGACTTGCTACCGTTGTGTTTAGCTCTTAGTGACACACATATCCACCTCAAACACCAAAGTGGGAAAATTTATTAGGGGTTTGATTTCAATTAGGCACAGTCTGCCAGTTTCTTTTTATTTTACGTTTATTTTTTTCATAACTCAGCGTCATCTCATCTGGCATAGTAGTGTGCTTTAATACTTGGCTAGAAAATAGCCATAGGAGAATCCAAACGGCTTACTTACGCCTACAGTAGCGTTATATATATTTGATTTCTGGTTGATCTGCTGGTGGCTGTAGTTGTTGCAGTGCATCTACTAGCAAATTGTGAGCAATTTGGAGTGAGACTTGCGACCACTGTGTTTTGCGCTTAGTGACGCACATATCCATCGCAAAGACCGAAGTGGGAAAATTTATTAGGGCCCGGGGTTGGATTTCAATTAGGCACAGTCTGCCATTTCCTTTTTTATTTTACGTTTATTTTTTTCATAACTCAGCGTCATCTCATCTGGCATAGTAGTGTGCTTTAATACTTGGCTAGAAAATAGCCATAGGAGAATCCAAACGGCTTACTTATGCCTACAGTAGCGTTATATATATTTGATTTCTGGTTGATCTGCTGGTGGCTGTAGTTGTTGCAGTGCATCTACTAGCAAATTGTGAGCAATTTGGAGTGAGACTTGCGACCACTGTGTTTTGCGCTTAGTGACGCACATATCCATCGCAAAGACCGAAGTGGGAAAATTTATTAGGGCCCGGGGTTGGATTTCAATTAGGCACAGTCTGCCATTTCCTTTTTTATTTTACGTTTATTTTTTTCATAACTCAGCGTCATCTCATCTGGCATAGTAGTGTGCTTTAATACTTGGCTAGAAAATAGCCATAGGAGAATCCAAACGGCTTACTTACGCCTACAGTAGCGTTATATATATTTGATTTCTGGTTGATCTGCTGGTGGCTGTAGTTGTTGCAGTGCATTTACTAGCAAATTGTGAGCATTTTGGAGTGAGACTTGCGACCACTGTGTTTTGCGCTTAGTGACGCACATATCCATCGCAAAGACCGAAGTGGGAAAATTTATTAGGGCCCGGGGTTGGATTTCAATTAGGCACAGTCTGCCATTTCCTTTTTTATTTTACGTTTATTTTTTTCATAACTCAGCGTCATCTCATCTGGCATAGTAGTGTGCTTTAATACTTGGCTAGAAAATAGCCATAGGAGAATCCAAACGGCTTACTTACGCCTACAGTAGCGTTATATATATTTGATTTCTGGTTGATCTGCTGGTGGCTGTAGTTGTTGCAGTGCATCTACTAGCAAATTGTGAGCAATTTGGAGTGAGACTTGCGACCACTGTGTTTTGCGCTTAGTGACGCACATATCCATCGCAAAGACCGAAGTGGGAAAATTTATTAGGGCCCGGGGTTGGATTTCAATTAGGCCCAGTCTGCCATTTCCTTTTTTATTTTACGTTTATTTTTTTCATAACTCAGCGTCATCTCATCTGGCATAGCAGTGTGCTTTCATACTTGGCTAGAAAATAGCCATAGCAATAGGATAGCATCGTTTGGTTTTAAAAACTAAAAAACACACAAAAAAAAAAAACACAAAAAAAAGGTAAAAAAAAAATTAAAGTTATAACTCTCATTTTCAAAATGTTTAACCCGAGGGCTAGGGGTAGGGGACGAGGGCGGGGACGTGGGCGTCCAACTACTGCAGGGGTCAGAGGCCGTGGTCCTGGGCGGGGTGAGACACCACCTGCTGATGAGGGAGCAGGGGAACGCCGCAGAGCTACACTCCCTAGGTTCATGTCTGAAGTTACTGGGACTTGTGGTAGAGCACTGTGGAGGCCAGAACAGTGCGAACAGGTGATGTCGTGGATTGCCGACAATGCTTCGAGCAATTTGTCCACCAGTCAGTCTTCCACGCAGTCCACCCATGTCACCGAAATCGGCACTCCTCCAGCTCCTCCACCTCAGCCTCCTCCACCCCAGTCTGCCCCCTCCCAGCAAAATTTGCCATTTGAACCGGCATACTCTGAGGAACTGTTTTCTGGACCCTTCCCACAGTCACAAACCACTTGTCCGGTTGCTGATGAGCAATTTTCCGATGCCCAGGTTTTCCACCAGTCGCAGTCTGTGGGTGATGAGGTGACAGACCCAAGCTGGGTTGAGAGGCCGGGTGAACACAGTGCTTCTGAGATGGAGGAGAGTCCTCGACCAGAACAGGTTGGAAGAGGCAGTGGTGGGGCCAGACGGAGAGGCAGGGCCAGAGCTGGTGCATCAGCGCCAAATGTGTCAACTAGTGAAGCTCCCGTGGCGAGGGCTCCTGCGGCGAGGGCTAGATTTTCAGAAGTCTGGAGGTTCTTTAAGGAAACACCGGATGACCGACGGACTGTGGTGTGCCACATTTGCCAAACCAGGATCAGCAGGGGTTCCACCACTACTAGCTTAACTACCACCAGTATGCCCAGGCATATGAATGCTAAACACCCCACTCAGTGGCAACAAGCGCGTTCACCTCCGGCCGTGCACACCACTGCTCCTTCCCCTGTGTCAGCTGATAGTCAGCCCCCTGCCCAGGACCCTGCCATAAAAACCCCATCGTCGCCTCCACGATCCTCCACAGCATCCACCAGCGTTCAGCTCTCCATACCCCAGACGCTGGAGCGGAAACGCAAATATAGTGCAACCCACCCGCACGCCCAAGCCCTTAATGTGCACATCTCCAGATTGCTAAGCCTGGAGATGCTGCCCTATAGGCTAGTAGAGACCGAGGCCTTTCGCAGCCTCATGGCGGCGGCCGCCCCTCGGTATTCGGTCCCCAGCCGCCACTACTTTTCCCGATGTGCCGTCCCAGCCCTGCACCAGCACGTGTCAGACAACATAATCCGTGCCCTGACCAACGCCGTTTCTGACAAGGTCCACCTGACCACGGACACGTGGACGAGTGCTGCCGGGCAGGGCCACTATATATCGCTGACGGCACATTGGGTTAACTTGGTGGAGGCTGGGACCGAGTCTGACCCTGCGGCTGGTCATATACTGCCGACGCCGAGGATTGCGGGGCCTACCTCGGTCCAGGTGTTTCAGGCCTACTATGCCTCCTCCTCCTCCCACCCCTCCTCCACCTCCTCCTCCGAACGACCATCCGTGGGCATGGCGCCATCAGTCGGTAGCTCTAGGCACAGCAGCAGTGCCGTCGCTAAGCGACAGCAGGCGGTGCTGAAACTGCTGAGCCTAGGCGATAAAAGGCACACCGCCCAAGAACTATTACAGGACATCACGGCGCAGACTGATCTGTGGCTGGCACCGCTGAACCTGAAGCCAGGCATGGTTGTGTGTGACAACGGCCGTAACCTGGTGGCGGCTCTGCAACTCGGCAGACTGACACATGTGCCATGCCTGGCCCATGTGTTAAATCTGATAGTTCAGCGTTTCCTCAAGACATACCCCAATCTGTCTGATTTGCTCACGAAGGTGCGCCGCATCTGTGCGCATTTCAGGAAATCCAGCACAGATGCTGCCACTCTCAGGGCAGCGCAGCGCCGCCTCCAACTGCCCACTCACCGACTGTTGTGCGACGTGCCCACGAGGTGGAATTCAACACTGACCATGTTATCCAGAGTTTACCAGCAGCGCCGAGCGATTGTAGACTGCCAGATGTCAACTTCCACCAGAACTGGTAGTCATGTCAGTCAGCTTCCTCAAGTCTACAATGAGGAGTGGACGTGGATGTCTGATATCTGTCAGGTGCTGAGTAACTTTGAGGAGTCAACACAGATGGTCAGTGGCGATGCCGCCATCATCAGCCTCACCATCCCGCTGCTTGGCCTGTTGAAAAACTCTCTGGTCAGCATGAAGTCGGAAGCTTTGCGCTCCTCACAAGAGACGGGGGAAGAAGATTCCCTTGTTGATAGCCAAAGCACCCTTAGGTCTGTTTCTCAGCGCATATCGGAGGAGGTGGAGGTGGAGGAGGATGAGGAGGAAGAGGAGGAGAATGTTGGCGAGACACAAGAGGGGACCATTGTTGAGTCCTTCACTGTTGAGCGTGTATGGGCAGAAGAAGAGGAGTTGGAGGAGTTGGAGGAGGAGGAAATGGACAGTCAGGCCAGTGAGGGGAGTGAATTCTTACGCGTTGGTACTCTGGCGCATATGGCAGATTTCATGCTAGGCTGCCTATCCCGTGACCCTCGCGTTCAAAGAATTTATTCCAGCACCGATTACTGGGTGTTCACTCTCCTGGACCCACGGTACAAGCAAAATCTTTCCACTCTCATCCCTGGAGAGGAAAGGAGTGTGAGAATGCATGAATACCAGCAGGCCCTGGTGCACAAGCTGAAACAGTATTTCCCTTCTGACAGCGCTAGCGGCAGAGTGCGTAGTTCTGCGGGACAAGTAGCGAGGGAGAGTAGGCGAGCAGGCAGCTTGTCCAGCACTGGCAAGGGTACGCTTTACAAGGCTTTTGCCAGCTTTATGTCACCCCAGCAAGACACTGTCACCTGTCCCCAGTCTCGGCAGAGTAGGGCTGATCTTTACAGAAAGATGGTGAGGGAGTACGTAGCTGACCATACCATCGTCCTAAATGATCACACAGCTCCCTACAACTACTGGGTTTCAAAGCTGGACATGTGGCACGAACTGGCGCTGTACGCCTTGGAGGTTCTTGCCTGCCCTGCCGCTAGCGTCTTGTCCGAGCGGGTTTTCAGTGCAGCTGGTGGCATCATCACCGATAAGCGTACACGCCTGTCGACTGACAGCGCTGACAGGCTGACGCTTATCAAGATGAATAAAGCCTGGATTTCTCCTAATTTCCAATCTCCACCAGGTGAAGGAAGCTCAACCTGAATAATTTATCCACTCCTCCTCCTCCTCATTTTCCTCCTTCTCCTCCTCTTTGTACAGTAAAGCAGAGGAAACTGGCTATTTTTTTACAGGGCCCACTGGCTCTAGCTATAGTACTTTATGCATTTAATTTTTATGGAGGGCCACCGACCCGGTCCTCTGTTTTAAACAATTTTTGGGAGTGCCACATACAGGCACTCAATCTATTCAATTTTTCTGGAGGGCCACCTACCTGCTCCTCTGGTTTGAAAACTTTTTTGGACTGCCACATACAGGCACTCAATCTATTCCATTTTTATGGAGGGCCACCTACCTGCTCCTCTGGTTTGAAAACTTTTTTGGACTGCCACATACAGGCACTCAATCTATTCCATTTTTATGGAGGGCCACCTACCTGCTCCTCTGGTTTGAAAACTTTTTTGGACTGCCACATACAGGCACTCAATCTATTCCATTTTTATGGAGGGCCACCTACCTGCTCCTCTGGTTTGAAAACTTTTTTGGACTGCCACATACAGGCACTCAATCTATTCCATTTTTATGGAGGGCCACCTACCTGCTCCTCTGGTTTGAAAACTTTTTTGGACTGCCACATACAGGCACTCAATCTATTCCATTTTTCTGGAGGGCCACCTACCTGCCCCTCTGGTTTGAAAACTTTTTTGGACTGCCACATACAGGCACTCAATCTATTCCATTTTTATGGAGGGCCACCTACCTGCTCCTCTGGTTTGAAAACTTTTTTGGACTGCCACATACAGGCACTCAATCTATTCCATTTTTATGGAGGGCCACCTACCTGCTCCTCTGGTTTGAAAACTTTTTTGGACTGCCACATACAGGCACTCAATCTATTCCATTTTTATGGAGGGCCACCTACCTGCTCCTCTGGTTTGAAAACTTTTTTGGACTGCCACATACAGGCACTCAATCTATTCCATTTTTATGGAGGGCCACCTACCTGCTCCTCTGGTTTGAAAACTTTTTTGGACTGCCACATACAGGCACTCAATCTATTCCATTTTTATGGAGGGCCACCTACCTGCTCCTCTGGTTTGAAAACTTTTTTGGACTGCCACATACAGGCACTCAATCTATTCCATTTTTATGGAGGGCCACCTACCTGCTCCTCTGGTTTGAAAACTTTTTTGGACTGCCACATACAGGCACTCAATCTATTCCATTTTTCTGGAGGGCCACCTACCTGCTCCTCTGGTTTGAAAACTTTTTTGGACTGCCACATACAGGCACTATCCAAATTGAATTGTCTCCATAGCAGCCTCCACACGTTGTCTCCATTGCTACCTCCAAAAGTCGTCCATATAGCTGCCTCCATACATCGTCCCTTTATCAAACGAGGTGTGTCAGGCCGAAATTTGGGTTGTTTTCATGGATTCCACATCAAAGTTGTTAACTTTGTCGCCACCCTGCTGTGTTATCCACAAGATACACTGGCAAACTTTTACCATTTACGGATATTATTTCAGCGCTTCTTGCGCATCTGTTTACATTCCCCTCACCCGCCATATTCCAAACTTATAAGAATGCTACTACACTTGATCTTATACAAAAGGTTCTTAGAAGTGCTGTTTGGGGAGTAGCCTAGAGACAGGGGCTTGGATTGGCGAAAGCTCGCCTGGCAGCGGAGCGCCAGCTCCATGCCAAGAACCAACTAACATAGTTTTAACTGCAGCACCTTTAATCTACTACTAGTTCACTGCCTCCATACATGGCCGCCTTATCAAACGTGCTGTGTCAGGCAGAATTTTGGGTTGTTTTCATGGCTTCCACAACAAACTTGTTAACTTTGTCACCACCCTGCTGTGTAATCCTCAAAATATACTGGCAAACTTTTACCATTTACGGATATTATTTCAGCGCTTCTTGCGCATCTGTTTACATTCCCCTCACCCGCCATATTCCAAACTTATAAGAACGCTACTACACTTAACTTGGTGCAGGCTGGGACCGAGTCTGACCCTGGGGCTGGTCATATACTGCCGACGCAGAGGATTGCGGGGCCTACCTCGGTCCAGGTGTTTCAGGCCTACTATGCCTCCTCCTCCTCCCACCCCTCCTCCACCTCCTCCTCCTCCTCCGAATTACCATCCGTGGGCATGGCGCCATCAGTCGGTAGCTCTAGGCACAGCAGCAGTGCCGTCGCTAAGCGACAGCAGGCGGTGCTCAAACTGCTGAGCCTAGGTGATAAAAGGCACAAGGCCCAAGAGCTATTACAGGGCATTCCGCATCAAACTTGTTAACTTTGTCGCCACCGTGCTGTGTAAGCCACAAAATATACTGGAAAACTTTTTTCATTTACGGATATTATTTCAGCGCTTCTTGCGCAGATGTTTACATTCCCCTCACCCGCCATATCCCAAACTTATAAGAACGCTACTACACTTGATCTTATACAAAAGGTTCTTAGAAGTGCTGTTTGGGGAGTAGCCTAGAGACAGGGGCTTGGATTGGCAAAAGCTCGCCTGGCAGCGGAGCGCCAGCTCCATGCCAAGATCCAACTAACATAGTTTTAACTGCAGCACCTTTAATCTACTACTAGTTCACTGCCTCCATACATGGTCCCCTTATCAAACGAGCTGTGTCAGGCAGAATTTTGGATTGTTTTCATGGCTTCCATGTTAACTTTGTCGCCACCCTGCTGTGTAATCCACAAAATATACTGGCAAACTTTTATCATGTACCGATATTATTTGAGCGCTTCTTGCTCACCTCCTTTGGTTCCTCTCTGCCACCCATTGGTTTGAAGCCTGAGTCCATTTAGGGTATGTTGCCATGCCACTCTCTAGCCTGCCGCTGCTGCCGCTGCCTCTGCATGCCGTCCCCTATAGTGTCAGGGTCAATTATTGGATGTTTTAGATGCTATCTAGCCTCATTCGGTCACTCTGTCATGGCCATGCTGTTGCCCATAATTTTGGCATAATGGTGCAATTAAGCAGCCTCAGAGGCATCCATGCATGCTGCCCCTGCTGTTTCCTGTCCATTTCCGTGGTGTTTCCATCCTTTTCTGAGGTTCCCAGGTGTTTGGCCAAGCTTCCCTGTGCAGAGCCTTGGTCCCCTTGAAAAATGCTCGAGTCTCCCATTGACTTCAATGGGGCTCGTTACTCGAAACGAGCACTCGAGCATCGGGAAAAGTTTGTCTCGAATAACGAGTACCCGAGCATTTTAGTGCTCGCTCATCTCTAGTGTAGAGGCATCATCCTAATTGTAGCTATGCTCCCTTGAGGGTATGATAAATCCTTACTGAATACCAAGAAAGATAAGCAATTGGTGGAGAAACTTGCAGGAAGTGGTAAATACTGACACACCTAAACATGGAGATATATCCATCCAGTCTACCTCACACTGTACATTCCCGCTCCTCCACCCTTCCTACCCATAAACGACTGAGAGAGATTGACAATCTCTTAAGTTTTATTTTAATGATAGAGCAGCAGCAGCGCAGGCAGAGCTAGTGAGCTTGAGAAAACAACATTTTTTTAGATGAGAAACAGTTCCTTTAGATTAAAAAATTATATATGCACAACAAATGAGGCAGATTTATGACTACTCTCATTAAAAAGCAGAGAGAAAATACCTATACTGCAGCAGTAAGGGGTGATGATGGCAAACTGAAAATGATATTGTGGGCGTGGCATTTTCCTTTCACTCCTTTTTCTCAAAACTTTACAATCTAAACAAGACATCAGGGACCAGAACAGGCTCACATACTGCAGTAGAGGAATTTCTTGAAAATATCTGCCCTCCTTGTGACAGCAAGAAGCAGACTCCCTAATAGCGCCTACTACTGAAGAGGAGCTTAAACATATGCAACACCCTCGCCGATTCAAGGCAGAGGAGTGGTTGCGAATACGTCCCACCATGTAGCTTGCAGCCTGTGTAGGGTCTGACAGTAGTCTCACAGCATGTCGCTACATAACACTAGATAACACAGATGAACATTGCAGTGGTAGACCCTGCCTGGTAAGGCAGGAGTTAAGTGTTTTGTCTGATGTCATATGTGTCAGCCAATCACATGTGTTATACTTTGTCTCTGTGAGCTGAGATGTGAGCTGAGATGTAGTTGGAGGGAGCCACAGGAGGTAGATTGCCAGCCTGGATGCAGAGGGCAGGCTGGGAGTTAGCTGTGTCCTAATAGGAAGCTTCAGCTTGTCCTGGAGTGCTTTAGGTATCACCCTTAAAGGTAGGATGATACCCCTTTCCTCACTATACTAGCTATTAGCTCCACTCTTCAGGCAGGGGCTAGGCTCACCTGCTCTTGGTCTGGTGTGCTAGCTGCAGAGACTCTTCATAGTCTCTTACTGAATTCATTCCAGTCTGCTTCTGAGCTACTGCTCAGCTAACTACTCTCTGCTTTCTTCTGAGAGAGAACTGCTCTCTAGTGTCCTGCAGACCCTCTGGTCTGACTGGAACTCCTCTCTAGAACATTCCTGGCCAGGGGTCTTGTAACTCCCCTGGTCAGGTGGTGGCTGCTCCTCCAATTACATCCCAGCTTACATTTTAGCTCACAGAGACAAAATATAACAAAGGTAATTGGCTGACACATCTTACATCAGACAAAACACTTAACTCCTGCCTTGCCAGGCAGGATCTTACCACTGCATTGTTCCCCTGTGTCCTATAAGGACTATGTAGTGTGATGTAGTGACATGCTGTGGGGCTAGTCAGACCCTACACAGGCTGCAAGCTACATAGTGGGACGTATTCGCAACCACTCCTCCGCCTTGCATCAGCGAGGGTGTTGCACATATTTTTCTCAGTTTTTCACACAAGAAAAGTCCAGGACCAGATGGCTTTCTCCTGCAGAATTACAAAAATTTTATGACTATAATATTCCTCCATCTTGTGACAACATGTAACATGCTGCTAAAAGGGGAAGCCCTGACAAAACAGACTCATGAAGCACACATCGCTGTAATACCTAAAGAGGGGAAAATACACAAGAGTGTGTCAATTAGAGATCAATTTCATTGCTAAACTTAGACCTCAAGATCTGGGATAAATTGTTAGTGGCTAGATTGAAAACACTGATCCCTAAATTAGTCCATGCAGATCAAGCCGGCTTTGTTAGTGGGAGGGAAAGGACAACTCTATCACTACAGCCTTCCAGCACTGGGGTCCTGTGTTCAAGTCCTATACAGGTCAACATCTGCAAAAAGTTTGTATGTTCTTTCCGTGATTGTGTGGGTTTCCTCCCACACTCCAAAATATACTGGTAGGTTGATTAGATTGTGAGCCCCATGGGGACAGGGACTGATTTGGCAATCCCTGTGTAGCACTGTATAATCTTTGTGCAATATGTAAATAAAGGAATCATTATGCACACAAAAAGAAAATCCCGCTAGCGCTGCTGGGGATTGATGCTAAAAAGGTGTTTGACAGAGTAGAATGGTCCTTTATGAAAGCTGTCCTCCATAAATTAAACCTTCCTTCATTGGGGCAATCTTCTCCATATATTCCCAACAACATGCAAGTATTACAAATGGCACCAGGCAGGGTTCATCATAGTGATAGTTTATATAGTTGAAAAAAGACACTTGTCCATCAAGTTCAACCAAGGAAGGGAAGGGATTGCATTTGATTTAATCTGAAACAATTTACCACCATAATATTTATATGGACCATTCATATATTTATATAAATTAATCATGTCCCCTTGTAGTCGTCTCTTTTCCAAAATAAATACTAAATAAATCAAGTTGTTTTAATCTTTCCTCATAACTAAGACCCTCCATACCCCTTATCATTTTTGTGGCTCTACGTTGAACCCTCTCCAGCTCCAGGGCACCCTTTTTATGGACCGGCACCCAGAACTGGACAGCATATTTCAGGAGTGGCCGCACCAATGCCTTGTACAGTGTCCCTTGTCTCCAACCCTGTTTATCCCAGTGGCTGAAAATCCCTCGCAGAGTGTAAGAGAGGACCCCCTTGTTAAAGGACTGCGAGTAGAGGAGCACCACATCAAAGTCACAGCTTTTGCAAATGACTTACTTTTCATGGTCACTAAGACTGAGAAGGAACTGCCCCACCTGGTGTCATTGCTTTCCACCCTTGGGGCTATGTCAAATTTAAAGGTAAATTTTAGCAAGTCAGAACTTCTGAATGTATCAGTTTACAGGGTAGAAATTTTCTCCTGCCTTTCAAAGTCCAAATCTAACTCCCTGAAATACCTGGGAGTCCAAATACCCAGACCGGACTTGTAAAGATTAAACTATACCCCATACCTCAATGAAATAGACAGTCTCCTTGAATGTATGATCTTCCACTTAGCTCCTGCAGGGGAAGGAATTATTTACTGAAGACATATATTTTACCTAAGTTTTTGTACACCATGCAGATGAACCCCATTTCCCTTTCCAGCTACTTTATTTCCAAAAAAATAACACTTTTCTCAAAATATCTATGAAGGCAAAAGAAACCTAGTTTGGGGCAGTCTCTTTTCACTAGAACAAGGAACAAGGGTGGTATGCGCACTACTACAGATTTGGGAACTACTACACAGCAATTCAATTAAATCAGAGGCTGTCACTGTTTGATACACATAAGAATAAAGAAATGGTGGCCTTGACCTCCCTGTCCTATGAACCCTCAAGATTTATGGTTCCCTAAAAATTAATGTACCTCGCCACATAACAAAGAAGCATTCATTCTGGAATACTCAAGACATGGAGGTCCTTAGCACACACTTTAGCACCTGCTTCATCACCTTATATATACCAGTCAGACTTTTTCCATACCTCATGGATGCCGCTAGGGAGAGAACTGCTGCTGGTCAGGGAAAGCGTTAGGCTGTTCTATTAGAATAGTGTTAGGCAGGAGTGATTCTACAAGAACCCAACAGCCCTTCTTAGGGCTACAATAACGTTTTATTTTACTTTTTTTTGTTTGCTTGTGGCTGGGCTTGCTGGCATTAGTTGTGCAGCTAGTACCATATTGTGAGGAATTTGCAGGGAGACTTGCTACCGTTGTGTGCTCTTAGTGACACACATATCCACCTTAAACACCGAAGTGGGACAATTTATTTGGGGTTTGATTAGAATTAGGCAGAGTCTGCTGATTTATTTTTTTTTACCTTTATTTCTTTTTATAGCTCAAAGTCATATTGCAAAGCAGTGTGCTTTCACTGTAGGCTACAAAATAGCCATAGGAGAACCCCAACAGCTTACTTAGGCCTACAATAGCGTTATATTTTCCTTTCTTTTGTTTGCTTGTGGCTGGGCTTGCTGACATTAGTAGTTCAGCTAGTACCATATTGTGAGGAATTTGCAGGGGGACTTGCTACCGTTGTGTTTAGCTCTTAGTGACACGCATATCCACCTCAAACACCGAAGTGGGACAATTTATTAGGGGTTTGATTAGAATTAGGCAGAGTCTGCTGATTTATTTTTTTTTTACCTTTTTTTCTTTTTATAGCTCAAAGTCATATTGCAAAGCAGTGTGCTTTCACTGTAGGCTAGAAAATAGCCATAGGAGAGCCCCAACGGCTTACTTAGGCCTACAATAGCGTTATATTTTCCTTTCTTTTGTTTGCTTGTGGCTGGGCTTGCTGGCATTAGTAGTGCAGCTAGTACCATATTGTGAGGAATTTGCAGGGAGACTTGCTACCGTTGTGTTTAGCTCTTAGTGACACACATATCCACCTCAAACACCGAAGTGGGGCAATTTATTAGGGGTTTGATTAGAATTAGGCAGAGTCTGCTGATTTATTTTTTTTTACCTTTATTTCTTTTTATAGCTCAAAGTCACATTGCAAAGCAGTGTGCTTTCACTGTAGCTAGAAAATAACCATAGGAGAACCCCAACGGCTTACTTAGGCCTACAATAGCGTTATATTTTCCTTTCTTTTGTTTGCTTGTGGCTGGGCTTGCTGGCACTAGTAGTGCAGCTAGTACCATATTGTGAGGAATTTGCAGGGAGACTTGCTACCGTTGTGTTTATCTCTTAGTGACACGCATATCCACCTCAAACACCGAAGTGGGACAATTTATTTGGGGTTTGATTAGAATTAGGCAGAGTCTGCTGATTTATTTTTTTTTACCTTTATTTCTTTTTATAGCTCAAAGTCATATTGCAAAGCAGTGTGCTTTCATTGTAGGCTACAAAATAGCCATAGGAGAACCCCAACGGCTTACTTAGGCCTACAATAGCGTTATATTTTCCTTTCTTTTGTTTGCTTGTGGCTGGGCTTGCTGGCATTAGTAGTGCAGCTAGTACCATATTGTGAGGAATTTGCTGGGAGACTTGCGACCGTTGTGTTTAGCTCTTAGTGACACGCATATCCACCTCAAACACCGAAGTGGGGCAATTTATTAGGGGTTTGATTAGAATTAGGCAGAGTCTGCTGATTTTTTTTTTTTTACCTTTATTTCTTTTTATAGCTCAAAGTCATATTGCAAAGCAGTGTGCTTTCACTGTAGGCTAGAAAATAGCCATAGGAGAACCCCAACGGCTTACTTAGGCCTACAATAGCGTTATATTTTCCTTTCTTTTGTTTGCTTGTGGCTGGGCTTGCTGGCATTAGTAGTGCAGCTCGTACCATATTGTGAGGAATTTGCAGGGAGACTTGCTACCGTTGTGTTTAGCTCTTAGTGACACGCATATCCACCTCAAACACCGAAGTGGGACAATTTATTAGGGGTTTGATTAGAATTTGATTCGAATTTTTTACCTTTATTTTTTTTTAAAGCTCAAAGTCATCAGGCACAGCACAAAATCCAGTTGTGTGCTGTCAGTGTAGGTTAGAAACTAGCCATAGCAATAGCATAGCATCGTTTTGATAAAAAAAAATTAATAAAAAACACGCAAAAATTTTTTTTTAAGTTTACACTTTAATTTGGAAAATGTTTAACCCGAGGGCTAGAGGTAGAGGACGAGGGCGTGGACGTGGGTGTCCACCTACTGCAGGGGTCAGAGGCCGTGGTCTTGGGCGGGGTGAGACACCACCTGCTGATGAGGGAGCAGGGGAACGACGCAGAGCTACACTCCCTAGGTTCATCATGTCTCAAGTTACTGGGACTCGTGGTAGAGCACTGTTGAGGCCAGAACAGTGCGAAGAGGTGATGTCGTGGATTGCGGACAATGCTTCTAGCCATTTGTCCACCAGTCAGTCTTCCACGGAGTCCACCCATGTCACCGAAATCAGCACTCTTCCAGCTCCTCCACCTCAGCCTCCTTCCCCCCAGTCTACCCCCTCCCAGAAAAATTTGGCATTTGAACCGGCATATTCTGAGGAACTGTTTTCTGGACCCTTCCCACAGTCACAAACCACTTGTCCGGTTGCTGCTGAGCAATTTTCCGATGCCCAGGTTTTCCACCGGTCGCAGTCTGTGGGTGATGATGACATTATTGACGTAGTGCAAGAAGTGTGTAAAGAGGTGTCGGACGATGAGGAGACACGGTTGTCGGACAGTGGTGAAGTTGTTGTCAGGGCAGGAAGTCCGAGGGGGGAGCAGACTGAGGGATCAGAGGATGATGAGGTGACAGACCCAAGCTGGGTTGATAGGCCGGGTGAACACAGTGCTTCTGAGACGGAGGCGAGTCCTATAGCAGAACAGGCTGGAAGAGGCAGTGGTGGGGCCAGACGGAGAGGCAGGGCCAGAGCTGGTGCATCAGCGACAAATGTTGCCCGTAGTCAAGCTCCCGTGGCGAGGGCTAGATTTTCAGAAGTCTGGAGGTTCTTTAAAGAAACACCGGATGACCGACGGACTGTGGTGTGCAACCTTTGCCAAACCAGGATCAGCAGGGTTTCCACCACTACTAGCTTAACTACCACCAGTATGCGCAGGCATATGAATGCTAAACACCCCACTCAATGGCACCAAGCCCGTTCACCTCCGGCCGGGCACACCACTGCTCCTTCCCCTGTGTCATCTGCTAGTCAGCCCCATGCCCAGGACCACGGCCCAAACACCTCCCGTGCGAAAACCCCATCTTCGCCTCCACGATCGCATCCACCAGCGTTCAGCTCTCCATACCCCAGACGTTGGAGCGCAAAAGGAAGTATAGCGCAACCCACCCACACGCCCAAGCCCTCAACGTCCACATCTCCAAGTTGCTTAGCCTGGAGATGCTGCCCTATAGGCTGGTAGAGACCGAGGCCTTTCGAAACCTCATGGCGGCAGCCGCCCCTCGGTATTCGGTCCCCAGCTGCCACTACTTTTCCCGATGTGCCGTCCCAGCCCTGCACTAGAACGTGTCAGAGAACATCATCCGTGCCCTGACCAACGCCGTTTCTGACAAGGTCCACCTGACCACGGACACGTGGACGAGTGCTGCTGGGCAGGGCCACTATATATTGCTGACGGCACATTGGGTTAACTTGGTGGAGGCTGGGACCGAGTCTGACCCTGAGGCTGCTCATATACTGCCGACGCCGAGGATTGCGCGGCCTACCTCGGTCCAGGTCTCAAAGGCCTACTATGCCTCCTCCTCCTCCCACCCCTCCTCCACCTCCTCCTGCGAATTACCATCCGTGGGCATGGCGCCATCAGTCGGTAGCTCTAGGCACACGCTAAGCGACAGCAGGCGGTGCTCAAACTGCTGAGCCTAGGCGATAAAAGGCACACCGCCCAAGAGCTATTACAGGGCATCACGGTGCAGACTGATCTGTGGCTGGCACCGCTGAACCTGAAGCCAGGCATGGTTGTGTGTGACAACGGCCGTAACCTGGTGGCGGCTCTGCAACTCGGCAGACTGACACATGTGTCATGCCTGGCCCATGTGTTAAAACTCATAGTTCAGCGTTTCCTCAAGACATAACCCAATCTGTCTGATTTGCTCACGAAGGTGCGCCGCATCTGTGCGCATTTCAGGAATTCCAGCACAGATGCTGCCACTCTCAGGGCAGCGCAGCGCCGCCTCCAACTGCCCGCTCACCGACTGTTGTGCGACGTGCCCACGAGGTGGAATTCAACATTAACCACGTTATCCAGAGTTTTCCAGCAGCGCAGAGCGATTGTAGACTGCCAGATGTCAACTTCCACCAGAACTGGTAGTCAGGTCAGTCAGCTTCCTCAAGTCTACAATGAGGAGTGGACGTGGATGTCTGATATCTGTCAGGTGCTGAGTAACTTTGAGGAGTCAACACAGATGGTCAGTGGCGATGCCGCCATCATCAGCCTCACCATCCCGCTGCTTGGCCTGTTGAAAAACTCTCTGGTCAGCATGAAGTCGGAAGCTTTGCGCTCGTCACAAGAGACGGGGGAAGAAGATTCCCTTGTTGATAGCCAAAGCACCCTTAGGTCTGTTTCTCAGCGCATATCGGAGGAGGTGGAGGAGGATGAGGAGGAGAATGTTGGCGAGACAGAAGAGGGGACCATTGTTCAGTCCTTCACTGTTCAGCGTGTATGGGCAGAAGAAGAGGAGTTGGAGGAGGAGGAAATGCGCAGTCAGGCCAGTGAGGGGATTGAATTCTTTCGCGTTGGGACTCTGGCGCATATGGCAGATTTCATGCTAGGCTGCCTATCTCGTGACCCTCGCGTTCAAAGAATTTATTCCAGCACCGATTACTGGGTATTCACTCTCCTGGACCCACGGTACAAGCAAAATCTGTCCACTCTCATCCCTGGAGAGGAAAGGAGTGTGAGAATGCATGAATACCAGCAGGCCCTGGTGCACAAGCTGAAACAGTATTTCCCTTCTGACAGCGCTGCGGGACAAGTAGCGAGGGAGAGTAGGCGAGCAGGCAGCTTTTCCAGCACTGGCAGGGGTACGCTTAACAAGGCCTTTGCCAGTTTTATGTCACCCCAGCAAGACACTGTCACCTGTCCCCAGTCTCGGCAGAGTAGGGCTCATCTTTACAGAAAGATGGTGAGGGAGTACGTAGCTGACCATACCATCGTCCTAAATGATCACACAGCTCCCTACAACTACTGGGTTTCAAAGCTGGACATGTGGCACGAACTGGCGCTGTACGCCTTGGAGGTTCTTGCCTGCCCTGCCGCTAGCGTCTTGTCCGAGCGGGTTTTCAGTGCAGCTGGTGGCATCATCACCGATAGGCGTACACGCCTGTCGACTGACAGCGCTGACAGGCTGACGCTTATCAAGATGAATAAAGCCTGGATTTCTCCGGATTTTCATTCTACACCAGGTGAAAGAAGCTCAACCTGAATAATGTATGCACTCCTCCTCCTCATTGTCCTCCTTCTCCTCCTCTTTGTACACTAAAGCATAGGAAACTGGCTATTTTTGCAAGGGCCAACTGGCTCTAGCTATAGTACTCTATGTATTTAATTTTTCTGGAGGGCCACCTACCCGGTCCTTTTTTTTAAGCAATTTTTGGGAGTGCCACATACAGGCACTCAATCTATTTAATAGATTTATTTGTATTTAATTTTTCTGGAGGACCACCTTCCTGCTCCTCTGGTTTGAAAACTTTTTTGGACTGCCACATACAGGCACTCAATTTATTTAATTTTTCTGGAGGACCACCTACCTGCTCCTCTGGTTTGAAAACTTTTTTGGACTGCCACATACAGGCACTCAATTTATTTAATTTTTCTGGAGGACCACCTATCTGCTCCTCTGCGCCTCTGCGCCTCCACATGTCGTCTCATTAGCTGGCTCCACACGTTGTCTCCATTGCTACCTCCACACGTCATCGCCATAGCTGCCTCCAAAAGTCGTCCATATAGCTGCCTCCATACATGGTCTCCTTATCAAACGAACTGTGTCAGGCAGAATTTTGGGTTGTTTTCATGGCTTCCACATCAAACTTGTTAACTTTGTCGCCACCCTGCTGTGTAATCCACAAAATATACTGGCAAACTTTTATCATTTACCGATATTATTTCAGCACTTCTTGCGCATCTGTTTACATTCCCCTCACCCGCCATATCCCAAACTTATGAGAACGCTACTACACTTGATCTTATACAAAAGGTTCTTAGAAGTGCTGTTTGGGGAGTAGCCGAGAGACAGGTGCTTGGATTGGCGAAAGCTCGCCTGGCAGCGGAGCGCCAGCTCCATCTCAAGATCCAACTAACATAGTTTTAACTGCAGCACCTTTAATCTACTACTAGTTCACTGCCTCCATACATGGTCCCCTTATCAAACGGGCTGTGTCAGGCAGAATTTTGGGTTGTTTTCATGGCTTCCACATCAAACTTGTTAACTTTGTCGCCACCCTGCTGTGTAATCCACAAAATATACTGGCAAACTTTTATCATTTACCGATATTATTTCAGCGCTTCTTGCGCATCTGTTTACATTCCCCTCACCCGCATATATCACAAACTTATAAGAACGCTACTACACTTGATCTTATACAAAAGGTTCTTAGAAGTGCTGTTTGGGGAGTAGCCTAGAGACAGGGGCTTGGATTGGCGAAAGCTCGCCTGGCAGCGGAGCGCCAGCTCCATCTCAAGGTCCAACTAACATAGTTTTAACTGCAGCACCTTTAATCTACTACTAGTTCACTGCCACCATACATGGTCCCCTTATCAAACGAGCTGTGTCAGGCAGAATTTTGGGTTGTTTTCATGGCTTTCACATCAAACTTATTAACTTTGTCGCCACCCTGCTGTGTAATCCACAAAATATACTGGCAAACTTTTATCATTTACCGATATTATTTCAGCGCTTCTTGCGCATCTGTTTACATTCCCCTCACCCGCCATATCCTAAACTTATAAGAACGCTACTACACTTGATCTTATACAAAAGGTTCTTAGAAGTGCTGTTTGGGGAGTAGCCTAGAGACAGGGGCTTGGATTGGCGAAAGCTCGCCTGGCAGCGGAGCGCCAGCTCCATCTCAAGATCCAACTAACATAGTTTTAACTGCAGCATCTTTAATCTACTACTAGTTCACTGCCTCCATACATCGTCCCCTTATCAAACGAGCTGTGTCAGGCAGAATTTTCAGGTGTTTCACCAGATACATAGTGGAACTTGGCCCATCTGTCACCGCCATGCTGGAGACCTGAAGTTGCAATCATAGCAGCGCAATATGGATGCCCCATACTGTCGCTCTTAATCATGGAACCATTTCCGTAAAAACAATTAAAAATAGAACCACTATGCTATTCCATTATTCCTAGGTGAAATATTCAAACGACCCGGCCTGCTTTGAAAATTATAATTTTTTCAAAGTAAACGCTTCTGGCCCCCAGGCCCATTTTGGGTGGGGAGGAGCCGAGAGACAGGGGCTTGGACAGGCGAAATCTCGCCTGGCAGTGGACCGCCAGCTCCATCCCAAGATTAGGCAGCCTCAGAGGCATCCATACATGCTTCCCCTGCTGTTTCCTGTCCATTTTGCCTCCACGATCCTCCACAGCGTCCACCAATGTCTCATTTCAACTTTTTTTACCCCAGACGCTGGAGCACGAGAGGATATGCAGCACATCATCCCCTTATCAAACGAGCTGTGTCAGGCAGAATTTTCAGGTGTTTCACCAGATACATAGTGGAACTCGGCCCATCTGTCGCCGCCATGCTGGAGACCTGAAGTTGAAATCATAGCAGCACAATATGAATGCCCCATACTGTCGCTCTTAATCATGGAAGTCGTCTCCATGGCTGCCTCCACATGTCGTCCCCTTATCAAAAGAGCTGTGTCAGGCTCATTTTTCGGGTGTTTCACCAGATACATTATGGAACTTGGTCACTAGGTCGCCACCATGCTGTGTTATCGACTAAATATACCGTCAACCTTTTGTTCACATAGGAAATCATTTCACCTCCTTTGGTGAAATCTGAGTCCATTTAGGGTATGTCGCCATGACACTCTCTAGCCTGCCACTGCTGCCGCTGCCTCTGCATGCCATCCCTTATAGTGTCAGGGTCAATTATTGGATGTTTTAGATGCTATCTAGCCTCATTCGGTCACTCTGTCATGGCCATGCTGTTGCCCATAATTTTTGCATAATGGTGCGATTAAGCAGCCTCAGAGGCATCCATGCATGCTGCCCCTGCTGTTTCCTGTCCATTTCCGTGGTGTTTCCATCCTTTTCTGATGTTCCCAGGTGTTTGGCCAAGCTTCCCTGTGCAGTCCCTTGGTCCCCTTGAAAAATGCTCGAGTCTCCCATTGACTTCAATAGGTCTCGTTATTCGAGACGAGCACTCGAGCATCGGAAAAAGTTTGTCTCGAATAACGAGTACCCGAGCATTTTAGTGCTCGCTCATCTCTAGTAACTACCTATGCCACCTGAATCTAAACTCTCTTCATATTCAACATCTCAGACATATCCATTTCTCCTGGTTGAGGAAAACTGAGTCTCCAAGAGACCCCATGATGAAAGGTGAAACATTCAATACAGCCCCTGTTGAAAGATTTGTGAGTTTTGGTAAATAATAAATTCCATTTTAGTCCATGATCAAATCCCATGATGTTGTGGAGTCAAAGAGGATGCAATTGCCAGCACGTCAGCCAGAGTGTTGGAAAACTGCTATAAGATAATAATTCCAGTCCTCACTGATGCATCAGGGTGCCAGACACCATCTTCTTTTCATGATGCCAGCTTAAAATCCACTTTTTTACTGTGCCTCCCTATTACGGTTCATGTTCAGGAAGGAGTAATTGATTTTAAACATATGAATCATGTAAATGTATGATGTTGTGTGTATTGAGTTTTTACGGACTGACATCCAATTGTAGCCAAAAATATAATTTTCACCAATTTTCCAACAATAGCTTTAGACGGGATCAGATAAGATGGGCTATCCTTTGCTTCTTATATGAATCAATGAGCTTTGTGTTCACAATTTCTTCCTCTTTAGAGATCCTGTGATGTAATTTAAACACTGCACACTAAACATTTAGCATATTTTACAGATGTGCTGACCCATTAATCTGAGGAGCACATAAGGGTCCTTTAGATCAAACTTGCCCAGATATCCAACACATACATTTATAGAACTGGCTGTTCACTTGCTACACAATTGACCAGATTTATCAAAAGTGAGGCACTTAGTACAGTTTACCTCACATATGTGCAGGGTGTGGCAGATTTTTTAATACTGGAGCACAGTCTTCAATTATCTGGCTTACCCTTGGACTGCTCGGGAAGTGTTCACTTTTTTAGGTGGACCTTTCAAATACAAGCACACATTTACTTACATTCCCGCTGGATTCCACCGAAAGTGCATTGTCCGACGATAATGCACTCTGCCGTGATTCACTAAGATTATGCGCTAAATATCCTGCATTACTTGCTCAGGTCCGACAGAGTTCACCATCTTTTTAGTGGTGCATCTAAGTGCTAGGGCTTGCGACACTATTTCAAATTTAAACCCCCGCTCAGTACAAATCAGTCACATTGTCCGACAGTGCGCCACTTAAATTGTGTTGCATGGAATCAAGGGCAGCTGCACCTCAAAATCGTGTGGGCCAAAATCCAAGCGCAGACACTTATTAAATACCTGTGCAAGCCGTGTAATCCCTGAAAAAGCTGCACAGTACAATTCTGTGACACAATTCTGTCAAGTCGCTTATTTAAATGTGTCATAATCTCCGACTAAGCACTTTTGGTGCACATGTTTTGTGTTTTGTTGGACACAGCCGCGACTGAGAACTGGCGCAAACACTTCTTAAATACATGTGCAAGCTCCAAAGATGTTCTTACTAGAGAAAAGTCAGACAGAAAACTGGCGCAGCCATTTTAAACCTTTAATGACATTTGACCATATTGCAGCAAAGGCTTACTGGTAACACCCGCAATTGGTGTAAGCACCAATCGCGGGTAATAAGCCACTGATCACTGCGGGCAAAGCTGCAGGCGGCTTTAAAAAAATGCCAGCTCATGGGCGCCAAGTTATAGATTTTTAAAGGTGGGGAGTAAAAAATTTAAATGCAAAAACAAAAAAGGGCTGCGGCGGGAAGGGGTTAATAGATCTGGGCCAATATATCTTGCTCATTGACAGGCACCACTTTCACATTTTCCCATATCCACAGGCACTTTTATGTTATGAATGATTGAAGAATACATAACAATTCATTTGCAAGTGAATTAAAAAAAAAATCTGCTGTAAATATCAGCAATAAAACAGCAAATTAGAGAACATATTGGCTATATGCTTAAAAAGATGGAAAATACTGGGAAATCATGAATAATAATTATTCTACTCAGACATGGTTTGTATTTTAATTTATAATTCAAAGGACACATTGGCCATGGTCAGCGGAGGTTATTCATAATCTGCAGAAATCCGATTTATGAATCTTTTATCACTGGTAATCTTAGTATACAAAAGCTATTCCTCTATCACTTTATAAATCATGGCTTTCATATCTCATACATGCTGCTCCTTGAGTCTATTCACTCAAATAAATACAAGTTGGATAATGGCTGATGTATTAGACTTTATATACACTCACCGGCCACTTTATTAGGTACACCTGTCCAACTGCTCGTTAACACTTAATTTCTAATCAGCCAATCACATGGCGGCAACTCAGTGCATTTAGGCATGTAGACATGGTTAAGACAATCTCTTGCAGTTCAAACCGAGCATCAGTATGGGGAAGAAAGGTGATTTGAGTGCCTTTGAACGTGGCATGGTTGTTGGTGCCAGAAGGGCTGGTCTGAGTATTTCAGAAACTGCTGATCTACTAGGATTTTGACGCACAACCATCTCTAGGGTTTACAGAGAATGGTCCGAAAAAGAAAAAACATCCAGTGAATGGCAGTTCTGTGGGCGGAAATGCCTTGTTTATGCCAGAGGTCAGAGGAGAATGGGCAGACTAGTTCGAGCTGATAGAAAGGCAACAGTGACTCAAATCGCCACCCGTTACAACCAAGGTAGGCAGAAGAGCATCTCTGAATGCACAGTATGTCGAACTTTGAGGCAGATGGGCTACAGCAGCAGAAGACCACACCGGGTGCCACTCCTTTCAGCTAAGAACAGGAAACTGAGGCTACAATTTGCACAAGCTCATCGAAATTGGACAGTAGAAGATTGGAAAAACGTTGCCTGGTCTGATGAGTCTTGATTTCTGCTGCGACATTCGGATGGTAGGGTCAGAATTTGGCGTCAACAACATGAAAGCATAGATCCATCCTGCCTTGTATCAACGGTTCAGGCTGGTGGTGGTGGTGTCATGGTGTGGAGAATATTTTCTTGGCACTCTTTGGGCCCCTTGGTACAAATTGAGCATTGTTGCAACGCCACAGCCTACCTGAGTATTGTTGCTGACCATGTCCATCCCTTTATGACCACAATGTACCCAGCATCTGATGGCTACTTTCAGCAGGATAATGCGCCATGTCATAAAGCTGGAATCATCTCAGACTGGTTTCTTGAACATGACAATGAGTTCACTGTACTCAAGTGGCCTCCACAGTGACCAGATCTCAATCCAATAGAGCATCTTTGGGATGTGGTGGAACGGGAGATTCGCATCATGGATGTGCAGCCGACAAATCTGCGGCAACTGTGTGATGCCATCATGTCAATATGGACCAAAATCTCTGAGGAATGCTTCCAGCACCTTGTTGAATCTATGACACAAAGAATTGAGGCAGTTCTGAAGGCAAAAGGGGGTCTAACCCGTTACTAGCATGGTGTACCTAATAAAGTGGTGAGTGTATATATAATACATAGATAGAAAATAAACATAAAAAGTTCACAGCTGTTTCATGAGACAATTGCTAGTGTAACCCCTCTCTGATGTGTGAAGATAAATCAACTTCCATCATGGATTGATCTTTTTTAGTTTCTCAAATGTAGTATCCAGTCTTCCTCCACCCTTTGAATATCTATATCTAAAAAATAAATAAATATGCAGTATAGAATAAGTAGGGTCGAAACTAGGAGTTATGGTGACAGACCAAAACATGTACAGTATCTAGTAGGTTATTTTTCTTGGGGGATGAGCAAAGATGGGACCCAGGAATAATTTATCCTGTGGTCACAATAACTCCTGTCCAACACTGTGTTTTTTCAGTATACAAAACAATCCTTCATTCTGTAAACCACAGCTTAGCAGTGAGTGGCTACCTAGCACAATGCAGCTTTTAGACCTATATGTTGAATGGGTGGAGTGTTTTACTGGGGTTCCTAGGCTCCACCTGTAAAATCAATAATTCGGGCCCACAATTGTTATCCTAAATGCAGATATTTTACCTGACAAAAATTTCTAAACTGTGGCCAACATATACTTCTTTCAGTAGTAGCTTGCTTCCTAGCCTTTTCCTCAGGCTGTTAATGTCCTGGGACAATGTCAATAACATGATTACTGGTTCTTACCTTCAGGTTTGACCTTCTTGCCTCTAAGAATACATACCAAAATAGTAACATGCCCTTTTCATTTTGAGGGCTGGGGTCCACCTTGCTCAGGGCCCCACTACTGGATTTACTTGTGGGCCTGTAAATGTGTAATGTATTCAAATGTATTCTTTCTGGATGCTATACATGGGCTAATTACTAATGAAAATACACCATCACTTTGGGATTATATCTATGGTTGCTTTTTGTTAGAACAATGCTCTGAATATATTGGGCTTTAAGGGTGGAACTACAGGGTGCAGCAATGGTTGATGAGGGGAATGCAGCCAGCCACATTCAATTAAAGATTTTGCTGAATAATCATTACAAAATTATGATTTAGTGACTGTATCATATTAACAGTACATAATACCAGTATTCGACTAGCCCACCAGAGAACCAGAGAATCCCCTGGTGGGACCTGGTTTAATCCAATGCTGAACCTCAGAGATCCAATCAGAATGTGGGTGGGCCCACAGATTAAATTTCTCTTGTGGGCCTGAGGAATCCCAGTCTGACACTACATGAAAATTCTCTAATTTGATATGGTCGGGGCAACATAACTCCGGATGTCCGCATCCCAGTTCCTCCTCGGCCACACCATGCATTGGCAATCTAAGGATAGGAGGAAAACCTACTAGAAGAGAACAGCTTACAACACTGTGTATAATTTCCTAGGACTAGAGAAACCCAATTGAACAGTGGGCTCTGCTGCGCATGTCTGACCTGGACACTGCCACCATATGCACAGAGAGAGACCCAGTAACAAAGAACAGCAGCAGAGCATATCTGTTGATCTCAAAAGGTTTCAAAGAGTAATATCATCAACTTTATGATAGGGGACATTAAATGGGAGCATTTTGGAAACAAAGAACCTAAAATATAAACTGTACTAAATTCACACAGCCATAGAGTAACATGATTGCATATGTCATTGGGAGGATCTCCTCAGTGAAGAAATTACAGGATTTTTGGAAATAAAGGAGTGGTCCAGGCTTTGAACAAGTAATATGACCCTCAGTTGATCCCATTGTCCCACGCTGCTGCCTGTCAACACCATACCCCTTTTTATTTACTGAGACAGGTACACCAATCTATTCTGTGCCATGTGCCCAATACAGCATTGAATCTTATGCTGTATCAGGCTAGCGGAAGTAGTCAGACGGGAGCCTCTTGTAAACAAACAGGAGCACAGCACCGACAGGAAATGGCACAGGACAACAGGAGCGACAGATAACCTTTTGGTTTTTACAGCCCACTCAGGGCTGTATAGTTTGTTTAAAGCTTTGACAACCCCTTTAAGGGGCTATTCTGGATATTTTATGTAATCAGATTTACACATGATAGGGGTTCACTTTTTTATTAATGTTAACTTCCCTTGTTCCCCTTCTGGAATTGTGCTGCTCTCTGCTCTTTAATATGTGCTCTATATTGAAAAATAAAGATGAAGCGTTCTTTATAATGACATTATGTGCATAGTACGAAACAAAAAAAGAATTTTTTTTTTCTAGTACTGGTGTGCAGTTCATTGAAAGAATATTGAAATAGCGTTTAAAGCTTTGTATTCTCTTCCCATCAAGGTTATTCTTCATACTCCACATGTTCATTTGAGGGATTCTTGACTCTGCTCTGTTATTGATAGTTGGGTTCGTAGTTCATGATATAATGAAATATTGCTATTGTATTAGATGTAGCACTAAATTTCTAATATAATCAATCACAGGCAAAGCACATTCACAGCCCTGTTGTCTTATGCAGAGATTAATTACTATGTTCGGGAAATTGTAGGTGGAAATATGTGTGATTATGTGAATGAAATGTAATGTAAATCTGAGGATATTTCAAGCTGCCATGTCTGAGAAGATCATAAATGTGTAGTTATACCAACTATAATACAGATCTATATGATGTATATAATATATCATTTATCTTTTCTTATTTACTTTTCGGATGTAGAAAATACTCTATAGACATATATTGCCTGAACAGATTGGGAGGAGGTTAGAAAAATTAAACTCATACGAAGAAGAAGATGAATTTGTTTTTTTTCATATCCAAAATGTGTGCAGAACAAATTATGTAATAAAACTCGGACTTTTATACAACTGGAAGATAATCTAGACCGAAATTGTGTAGGACAGGCACTACCAAGGTATACGAATGTATGTAAGCCAACGCACCCCGATAGGTGGGATTCGTTCACAAGGGTAGACAGAAATAACAAAAAATGTTTATTGGATAATTAACAATTTTAAACACAATCAAGACGGGACAACAATAAATATAAAAACACTTAAAAAGTACACCAGAGGGGTATACATAGCTGCCACAGTCTGCCAATAGTAGAACTACAGTAACCATAATGACCAGAATATGAATAACCATATAGAGTTAAAGTGCAAAGAATGATGCATGAAAAGTGCAATTTGAACAATGTAGCAAAGCTCTGATGCATCGATCCCTATATGCCCAACATATACAATACCATGTTGTCGTAGAATAAGACAATAAAGCAAGGCAGGCAGGTGTAGGCAGAGAGAGGGGGGGGGTAGGCACTTTAGCTCTATATGGTTATTCATATTCTGGTCCTTATGGTTACTGTAGCTCTACTATTGGCAGACTATAGTAGGGGGCTTCTAGGGCAACTTGGCCCTTGGCAGCTTGGTACACCCCTCTGGTGTACTTTTTAAGTGTTTTTATATTTATTGTTGTCCTGTCTTGATTGTGTTTAAAATTGTTACTTATCCAATAAACATTTTTTGTTATTTCTGTCTAGCCTTGTGTATGCATCACAACTGGAAGATAATACACAGGTTACTGAGCAGTAAACACTCTAAGGCTACATTCACACTACAGTATGGGGGACGTATATACGGCCGACGTATATGCGGCCGATATACGTCCCCCATACACTTCTATGTACCGCTCTGTAGCCCGGGAAAAGATAGGACATGTCCTATCTTTTCCCATATTACGGCGCCGCGGCCATAGATCGCTATGGAGAGGGGCGGGGGTGAGCTGCGCTCACCTCCTCCTCCTCTCCCTGCGCTGCTGTGTGCCCGGGCGGCGGGCTCACGGCAGTGTGAATTTAGCCTAACTCTGGAAGTCTGATATATTCAGGCAGCGGAGTAGATCACTGGATCCTGGACCTTGGCTGTCTTCCCAAATGAAGAAAATGATTCCAAATATAAAAAAGGAGTAAAAAACAGAGTAACACTCATCATTCCAGGTCTAATATTTAACTTATTTTTATCGGTAGTACTTACAGTAAATCAACCTACTGGTACAGTGGAAGGGAAGGACAAACATAGAGGCCGGAAGAAACGCTCAGGCGCAAATCAGATGTTGTGTCCTGTATGTCCATCCCTCCCTTCCGCTGTACCAGTATGTTGATGTAAGTACTACCAATAAAAGAAGACAACTTTTAAACCTGAATTGGTGAGTGCCGCTCTGCATTTATCTTCTTTTTGAAGTAGAAAATGGGGACTTTTAACAATAAAATATAGATACATGTCACAATTAGGCTGTGTTCCTGTATTAGAGCTATAAATTAAAGTGTAACTAAACTTTCACCAAAATTTTATAAACACGTAATGATGATGATAATAGTAAACTTTGTAATATACTTTATTAACCCCTTAACGCCTAAGCCACTTTTCACCTTCACCTTCCACGTTCCTGGTTATAACTTCGGAACGCTTTAACATATCCGAGTGATTTTTGAAATTGTTTTCTCGTGACGCTTAATACTTCATGTTAGTTGAAAAATGTTTTTGGTATGTGTTTTGCATTTATTTATGAAAAAAACTGATATTTGGTGAAAATTTGTAAAAAGTCTTGATTTTTGAAATTGAAAATGTTCTACGTTTTCCATACGTTGTCTTAACAGCAAAAAAACTTGATAACTAACATTAACCGAATGTCTGCTTTATGTCACCATGGTTTTTTATGTATTCTCTCATTTTTGTAAGATGTTATGGGGCTTTGAACTTGTGATTTCTCAAATTTTCAAAAAAATCACAAAATCAGGCTTTTGTGGGACCTGCTATGGTTTGAAGTCACTTTAGGAAAAAATGAATGTGTGTTTCAAAAAATGTACAAATTCTCAGTGGATAAAATGCTCCACAAAGTTTGATGCCTAATTTTTCCTGAGTGTAACAATACACAATGGGGCAGATTTATCAAGCAGTCTGAAAGTCAGAATATTTCCAGTTGCCCATGGCAACCAATCACAGCTCAGCTTTCAATATCACCAGTGCTCATGAATATTTTAAAGGGGAGCTGTGATTGGTTGCCATGGGCAACTGGAAACATTCTGACTTTCAGACTGCTTGATAAATCTGGCCCAATATGTGTTGGTAAACTGCCGTATGGGCACACGCCAGGGCATTGAAGGGAAGCTGCGCCATTCAGAATAGATTATGCGTTGTCCCTTTTTATTGGCTATACAATCTTAATTTAAGAAATCATAATCTTTATAAAATCATAATTTTTTTTTGTATTGTATTTTTTTGGGGCCGCACACTGTATCATAAAAATAACATTATCTTCGTTTTATAGATCACTATGATTACGGTGATACCTCATTTATATAGGTTTTTTTTATATATTTTTACAATTATACTGAAAAAAAACCGAATACACAGAAAATTTCATTTATTTTCATATCGCCATCTTTTCGGAGACGTAACTTTAATATTTTCGGGCTGATGGAGCTGGTTTAGGGCTTATTTTTTGCCTGTTGAGTTTTCCTTTTCAGTGATACCATTTTGGCGCACGTAACTTTTTTGATAACTTTTAGAACATTTTTGTGAAGAGATTTTATGAAAAATGGACATTTTGGGGGGGTTTTTCAGGTTTTGTTTTTACGGCACTCACCAAGCGGGTCCAATAAGGTTTCTGTGATATTGTACAGATTGTTATGGATGCGGCGATACCAAATATGTGGATTTTTTTGTGGTAATTTTGTGGTTTTTTTACTTTATTATATATGTATAGGGAATGTTTGTGTTTAGGGGACTTATTATAACTTTATTTATGAAATTCTTTTTATTTAAAAAAAATGTTTTTAACTTTTTTTTACTTTTACAGGTTGGCTTGAACAATCAATACTCGGAAGTATACTCTAGTTGTAGAAAGAGTTAATCATAAGCCATCCTATCTGTCTGAGGAGGACTTCAGGAGGCTTTCAGATTTTCTACTCCCTACATGAGGAATAACACGAAGAAGCTGCTTTACTTAATTATGTATATTACAAAGATAACTATTATCACCCACTTTATTGATTTCTGAAAAATAAATTGCTTTGAATGTATAGTTACACTTTAAGAGTAGTCTCTGACTATATTTGATGAATATGGGCAACATATGCCATTTTGCACCATTGCATATTACCTCAACTAAGGCTCTTAAATATTATTTTGGGCCACAACCGCAAAAACTGTAGCTAGTTCACAGCCACCATAGACCACACTGTAAGTGAGCCTCACTATGGAGAAGGGAGGGGTGAGGCCCGTTCACCCCTACCTCCTTCACCAAACTTCTCCTGGATTCCAGGTACTCTATGCAAATGTTTATGAGCATGTAGTCCTTTTATTGGCTTAAATATGTCTATGAAACTGAAACTTTCCATGTCTTCATGCTGTACACGTTCGCATAATGAGATGTAATTAGAGCATTATAATGCTTGAAATATTATTACTTATGCATCAGTTTCTTCGGATTCATGCATGTGTTCACGTTATTTAACAAACATACTTTCTTTTTTCTTGGGCGTCTGATTTTATATGGTAACAAATGAAATATATGACATAATAGAGGTATTTTCCCCCGTGTCTGTGTAAAAATATTTAGCGTTTGATGAACATGACCACGTTTATGTAACTTGGTAATGAAGACAGTCAACATATGGAGAGGTACTTTTTTCTCTCTAAATACTTACAAGATTCACACCTCACTATTACACTTTAGGAAATGTTGACAGATTTTAGAAGTGTAAACTTGGCTGCCCAGAAACCACTGTTGTAGCCAAATCTCTCCTTAATGATGCACAACATATTTCAATATACTTCCATAAACAAACAAACCATTATAGTGCAGATCATCACATGAGAATACAAATAAAGACAATGACTGAGGAATAAAGTAGAACATAGTAACAAATAAAAAATAAAGCTGATAACAATTAAAAACAGCTCAGAAATTAAGCAACGAACATAATATTTTCAGCATGTTGATAATAACAAATAACATTGGTATTCTGAGGAATAAAGGACTAAGTAGGGCTGGAAAATGATATACGTTTCCTATATCAAATATGATAAGAAAGACATTGCCTGGTTTACTTGGTACAGAAAAGGTTAATTGGTATTAAAAACAAAAAAGTGTTTGGGATTGACAAGAGAATGATGACTTTCTTTCAAAAGCCGATTCACACCACTTACCTCCTACGAACACAAACTATGATAGCGGAGAATAGGTCAGTGTAAGCTGGATGCTGTCCAAGTCACAATTCCTGTATTGTACATTCAGCCATAAGTCAAGTTTCTGATAACAAAGGACGTTTCCGAAACACGTGAGCAATGGATTGCAGAAAATTTTAATATGTATTTTTGAGTTTAGCATTTATCAATAAGAAACCACAATAATACAATCTGCAATTAAAAAAAATCTAAGAAGACCGTAACTTTTATAACAGTAGTGCACATAGATAACAAACTTCCCCAATGTTGGTGGTATCTTTATCAGAGTTATAGATTTTTTTGTATCACTTATTCTGAGCCAATACTCGCAGTTGTTGAATACACAGAGAAGGAACTGATATTTCCATTATACCCTATCTCTGTGTAGCCAGCATACCTAGTTTTGGCTCATAATAGCTGAAGCAAATTTTTAAAAAAACTGAGATGTGAACTATTTCTAACTGGCATCCTACCTTTTTATCTGCTATATGTGTAATAAAATGTAATTGATAGTAAAAATGTGCCTTGTGATTGTACACACAAGATAGTATTGCAAAATAGCACTTCCTCTAACTGAAGAAGAAGATAGAGGACATGTGCTAGTAGCGAAAACAGCAAAAACCTGCCCTGTCTGCTCTGTTTTTTTTAATGGATTCAAAATAAAAGGACAATTTTTCTTCTGATAGCTGACTTTTCTATCAACCATTGCCTTTTGATTGTGGCAGAAGGTACTTATTAAAGAGGACCTGTCACCAGATTTTGTCCCCCCCCTGACTAACAATGCCTGCTGATAAAGGGTTACACCTAGACATGTGGAGACTTGTAGCCATTGACGCTCCACTAGGGCATTCTTGGAAAATATACAAATACATTTTCCAGAATGAGAATAGGAAAACAACACCTCTTTTAGCTATCTTGTAAAGCAGCTCCCTTAAGGGTTAATGCACAAGAACATTTGCCCGACATGCGGTAGCCCCTCCCATAGAAAAGAATTGCCACACGGTGGTAGATATGTCCAAAGATAGAGCAGGCTCTATCTTTTTGTGGCTACGGCTCGGAACGATGAGTGCATGTTGCGCCCACTGTACTGATCCCGGACACCGTAGCTGTCTATGGCAGACATATGTATGCCTGCAAACTTGCGGCCTTACACGCATCCCCTTGATGGTCATGTGCGTAACCCCTAACCCTGGAAAACTTTTTTTCTTTTCTAACTTGAGGTGGTACTTTGCATGACATGTAATTTGCAAGATGCTGAAATTTGGAGAGAGTGAAATTTGAGTATATTGGAAATCAAGGCCTTGAATACCATAGACAGAATATGGAGTAGCCATTGGGGACTTTTGTGAATGAGGAAAGCTCTGGTTGTGAATTTTGCTATTTGGTGTCAAGAGCATGTGTAAGCCCCCCTCACGCCCTGTGATAGCAGGCAAAAAGTAGTAAAGTGAGTAAAAATAAAAAAATATACCACAACTTACTATTCCTAATTCTGAAACACAGCAGTAAATGATTTTTCATGCATTCCCCCCTTTGCTTCCCCCCAAAAATTCAGCAAAACTCTATACCATGGTCACGAACGTACAGATGCTCCGATAGACTAATTTAAAACTTTCAGAATTTTTTACCATCTAAGCAACAGCTTAAAATACACCTATTTTGTTTCTTCAACAAATGTATATTTAACAGGCCTTTAAAATGCTGAATATATGCATCATTTTCTGCAGAACGTACGCCATATAATCAAGGGCATGGGGAATGATGTTAAGTGATGGTCTCAATGCCTTAGTCATATTTCGAACAGAAAATCTCATTCTCCATCTGGGTTTAATCTTTCTTTCCCATAGTCATTCCTTTGTTGAATCTTTTTTAGAATCAGGTAATAGGTAAACAAAAACAGACAAATAATGGAGTTTTCTGGTCAGGTAAAACTATGACTTCATATCCATATACAGAGCATTTTAACCTATCTTCTGATTTACATGTGCCCTCTATTTCCACTATTGAAATGGTCTTTCGGAGAAGATTGCTATCCATTCCTGTCTCTGCATGAATCCAATCAGAATGTTCTCACTTCGCTCACAATAAATCACCGGCAAAGCCTTCACATCTTTTTTTTTTATTTTATTTTTTTGTCCTGCACTACAGAAAATATTTTCTGTTCCAGTGAAGGCAGAACATTCAAGTCTACTTGACTTAATATAAAATAATACATTTCCCCACTTTTGTTAATATTCTAAATTGGGTTAAATCCTCCACTCTTGTAATTGCTGGTATATTTTACCTGCAGTTGCTGTTGATGGCTGCAGCTAGCTTGTGGGTATTAACAGAGCGCACATCTGAGGGCTCCATTCATGATTAAATGGCTTTGAGCCATGCTTTTGAAAAGATATTTGTTAAAAATCAAAGGTAGACAGCAGGGACTCATTGTTTCAGATTGAACAAAAATTGTGGCCGGAAAATATGGCCTACAAAAATGTGATTGTGCTGTGTACTTTATTTGGCTATTATTGTTTTTCTTTCTTTGTTTTCTTTTTTCCTTAAATTTGTTAAATAAATCTGAGTCTTCTGAAAAGCCCAATGTCAATAACATAATAGAAAGAAGATATAGGGTTCCTTTTTTTTTTTTTTGCTTTTTGGAAATGACAAAGAAATGAAATAAGATTGAAGCTTCAGGCTATTTGCATTCATCATGTTAAGAGTGCCCAGACACTAAATTATCAGTTTAACCACATAACAAAACCAGACACAACGACTTCAATTTGTAATCTGGCCATTATTTTTTTCTTTGTCTTTCAGCACCATGGCTGCAGAATTGATAATACGTAAATGGTATATTTGGAGAATGTCGATTAACAAAGTGAATTTATTATATTGAAGGACTGAAATGGAAAATTTGTAATCTGTGTTAAAATTATCCCTCAGGTTAGCAGACTAACACCATTTGACATTTGACAGTATTGGAATAAACTGATAAACTATGATACTTTTTACATATTTTTTTTCAGTTTTTACCAAATTTTTTATTTAAATACATATTTTACTTAAAGGGAAATTCCAGGAATAAGCATAATTCATATTCAAATGTTAACAGAGAAGGACAGTTTGTTTGATCATCCCTGGGAACAGAGAAGGAGTGGGAGGAGCTGAGAACTGAGGGATGATGGGAGTTGCAGTTGTAGATGGCAACCATCACCGAGAGAGCTGGAGAATACTTTAGAAAGACCACAGAGTTTTGTGAATCATAAAATCTATAAACTATTTACGCTTCTTTTTGTGATTAATGACATCGAGTTTTGTTGTATTCATTTTTTATAGTGTTATGGGATTTTGTATCAGGCGTTCATATTACTAGAATACCCTTTAATATTTAATAGCTAAAGGTGACAATTTTACAATTATTACAAATATCATGTTTGCTCTTACTGTATGCAGGTACAACTCTGTCTAGAGCAAATAAGGTGTTGTAAGCATCTTTGTTCAGTTGAGGTCAGTTGCCATGAGAGATTTATGCACTTAGATGCCTTCAGAATATTGATAATCTCCTGACAAAAAAAGAACAGTGATCATAGCGCTAAAGATTCTCTTTCTTTGATAAAACATGGTAGGGCTTGGGTAATAAAGCCAACTCTGTCCTTTATTTATTTACTAAAAGTTGACAATAAAGTAAGTCATGCAAATGGCAAAAAGTGTTTAAAATATAAATTTGGTAGAAGGCATGTCCAATGGTGAATTCCTATTCACATATTTTCTAATATGCCTGGTTGAATAATGCTTGCAATTCATTCTATTATAAGGTTAACTGGACTCAGAAATTCAATTTGGGCTGTGCAAGGCCATGTAACATCTAATTTATAAACTACAACTTTTTAAACAGTCACAAGAGTCATAGCCACTCCAGTAGTTTTGTAACTTTTTAAAAATAGTCACAAAAAGCACAGAACAGCAGTAGAACAAAACTAAGAGATTTTTTAAAGGGCCAAAGCCAAATGGAAAGAAAATGGATCAGTTTCCCTTCCCCTTGGCTAAAGAAAAATGCTGCAGCATGTGACTGAAAATGGTTGACTTGATTATGATTCATGTATTTTTAAAATAGGAGGTGTTTTATTCCATTTTTTTTGCCAAGAAGGGCACATCACAAGCTCTTATCTAGGACTTTGCCACATTGCTATCTACTTATGTGAATAGATACTGAAGGTCCTCATGCATGCATTGTTTTGGGACTTGTGCTAGCCATTTTTTCAGCTAGCCCACTTCCTGATGTAATTCTAATGACTCATGAAAACAGCTGCACTTTCCACGGCTTCATGTACTCCTCAATCTGCAGAGCAGGTCCTATTCTACCCATGTTTACAGGTCAGGCACCTTCATAGAAGTCTATTGGAATGTGAAAAATATAGGTGTTATCCATGTGCCATCAACAAGGATCTGCTATCCACAAGGATGTGTCAATCCAAGGGGCTGGACAAGCTACTAACATAATTTTCCAGTTTTTCTTTAAGATCCCCCAAAATCAGTTTTTTACAGGCTTTTATGACACACTGGTCATAAAACAGAAAAGGAATCTGTAATTTGTGGAAGCGAAAACAAATGTTAGTGTACAGCTAGCCTAAGTAGAACACTTACCAAGTTTCCCCACAAAATAGCATGTGGGCACTGTGTGATCTGTTCATCAGAGAACCCTTCTAACATTTAAGTATGATCCACATCTTACAAACAGTGTAATTATAATATGTAACATGTATAGAAACAGGATTCAATGAAAAATGCTTTTACTGAGTAATACTGTTTGAGGGTGCTTTCACATGGTGTTCTTAAAAGATCAAGTTGTGATGGGTCTTTTGGTGCAGATGTTAGAAATGCAATTATTAACAACATTTATTTAACATGTTTCATTTATAAAATTAAAAAAAACAAAACTAAAAACACTTCTTTTTGCTGGAATTTTGGATTCAGGCTGTTGGTACACAGGGCTAGATACAGGCCACAGCTCACACTGAGTTTCAAGGTTACCAGATCAGGTCAGGATACAGTATTCCAGATTAAGATACAAGATCCTAGGTGAGAATAAATTATTTCAGGTCAGGATACAGGCAGGGACGGACTGGCCATATAATCTGCCATGGAAGTTCTCAGCAGGCTGGTCCCCTCAGCGGCCGAAGATCAGACATCGGAGGAATAAGGAGAAGAGCTCCTGATTGATGGAGCAGCAGTCAGCAGGGGTCTGTGTGCTGTGCTGATGCTCTCCACCCAAACACAGCCTGGTGCACATTGTATAACTCTGAGGCAACCAGGGGATTTGTAAACTAATGTTTTGTGAATAAAAAGGTTATTTTGTTGCTTTGTGGAGGAGATACCACTGTTATACTCATAGGGGCACATTTATTTACCCGGTCCCCGAGGTGCGTTGTGTGACGAGGATAAAGTCTGCTACGATTCACTTACATTGT
This sequence comes from Engystomops pustulosus, assembly GCF_040894005.1. Classification (NCBI taxonomy): domain Eukaryota; kingdom Metazoa; phylum Chordata; class Amphibia; order Anura; family Leptodactylidae; genus Engystomops; species Engystomops pustulosus. The sequence goes on along the minus strand of NC_092417.1, from coordinate 106,518,138 downwards.
GGGCCCGAGATCCCGCATGTGTCGCTTCCCAGCTCAGGTCCGCCCTAGTTCACCTTCTTCTTCCCGGTATATGTGAGTGCATGTCTTGCAACACAATTTGAATTTTAAATCCCATGATTGGTTTGAATCAGCCGGGTTGTCCGACGACCATGCCCCCCAATTTTTGTCGCATGGAGTTCGACGCGACTGCATCAAAATCCGATCGAATGCAGCAAAACCCCTGTCAAACGCGGCACAAAACGGAAATAGTTGGGAAAACTGATGGAAATGCTGTGTGCGGACCCTTAGTAAATGTGCCCCATAGTGTGAGAGGCAAAGCAGAGATAACTTACACTGGCCAATGGGGATATGGCTGGGGGAGGGGAACAGCAAAAGCAACAGGAAAACAGGAGTTGAGCATAGTGTGCAGCTGATAAAATTCTCCTGCCTGTTGTCTCAGGTTGCAGGCTCACCTGTGCCCCTCCCTGTACCCCAGCAATCCGCAGCTCTTACTCACCCGCCCTTGCTCCTATTCCTGGACCGGCGGCTGTGTGTGTCCGCGTCTCCTAGGGCACATGCACGACAGCTTCACTAGATAATTGGCGCTGGCCATTCCCAGAATTCCTTATAATCCAACCTCTTCCTGCACACCCAGCCTTGTGCCCTAGAGAAAGCTTTGCTCCCATGCCATGTGCTGTTATTGTGATTTCCGGTTGTGACCCAGAATCTGTTATTGACTTTGATCCCGTTCTGCCCGATTTGACCTACGATTCCACTCAACGTCTCTATACCTTGCCTTGGCTGCCACCGCAGACAAATTTGCACCTGTTGGAACAACCTGGCGGTACCACGCCGCAGCATGTCCATCCCGCTTTGCGGCAGGCTCTGGTGAAAATTGGGTAACACTTATATTCAGTTGGATTACATCATCGTTCGCAGTGGTCCATTGGGTTCACTACCCTTGGAGCCTGACACCTGTGAGTACCACCATAAAGCTTCAAGTAGGGGCCTGCTGCCTATAAAAGCTACATCTATCTATCTACCTTTCTATCTATCTATCTATCTATCTAGCACTAACGTATAGCAGAGTGAACAGTGCTTCTGGCCCTGAAGACCCAGTGGTCACAAGATTGCCATGTCTGCTAGGGTTAAGCTGCTGGGTCAAATCAGGCCCGTACAGCTCTGCCCCAGACATCTGCCCCCACAGGAGGTTGTTTTCCCCTGCAACTGGAGCACTGGAGCTCTTATAGATGTACAGAAAAATAAAACTGTGGAAATGCCCCCCAGGGGTCTTTTATGACCTCATGGGGGACATTATATGTCAAAATGATACACTAAAACGAATGGTCATTCTGAGTAAATTTTAAAACATATATACTGTACATTAGAAAATAAAATATTCTGCACTTTTTGAAAGTTTAACCACTACAAAACTAAAAACAGGTCATGTTTTCATTTTTATCTATGACTATGTCTCATGAAAAAAAATGTTTTTTCAAACCCGAGGATGTCCCATCTGGCAGCCGGTGGGATTGTTTGCATGAGCCCTTAGACCAAGTATGAAAAATTGCTAAAAATGCCCTGGTTATTAAAGCACATTAAGGTCAGAAAGGGGTCGAAAAGGCATATGCAGCTTCATACAGACATAAAATTAAATAAAATTCGGAGCAGATTGGCAGATTGCCACCATGTTCCCAAGACTGAACACTGGCTCAGGACTCCTGGGATCATAGTTACCAGTGCTTCTAGGACTCCCTGCTTCTCTGGAAAGCTCCTGTACGGAACTAATACTACTAACTACCAGTGTACCTCTGTGTAAAGAAGGTCCTAAATGGGGGTAAGTACCTCAATGACTATTGTGCTTGGAGTTGCAGAAATTATTACCATAGTTGTGAAAGCTATTTATTGTGTTTTAAACATGATTTATTATATTGGATGAAGCTTTACTATGACATATTCCAGTGATAGAAGAAGACATGGAATAGCTCCCCTATGTCAGTTACAATGCTCCCATATGTCCTGCCACAGCAGCCACTGCACATTGTTATCCTAATTTAGACAGATCTGATGGTGTTATACAATCATGATACAGTGTTATTATTTAGTCAGTGTATGGTGTTGCTATTCAGTGACACAATTTTGATATTATATAGTCAATATAGAGTTGTAATCTGTATTTATAATTAGGCAGGTATTTAGACTGTGTATGGTAGTGTTACTTGGGGGGTGCGCTTGGTTACCATGCTTTATGTCACTGACAGAGACCTACATCTATCAGTTGTGTCACTGAAAAAAATTTAACACGCCTCAGCTGCTGCAGAACCTCAACATACACACCTCAACTACTGCAGAACATCATAACACACACCTCTGCTGCTGCAGGACATTATAACACACAATTGAGCTGCTGCAAAATATTATAATAATCACCTCAGCTACTGAAAGACCTCAGGATAAACAACTCAGATGCTGCAGAGCATCATAATACAAGCCTCAGCTACTGCAGAACCTCATATTACTCACCTCAACTGCTTTACAAACTCCCTAATACACACCTCAGCTACTACAAACCACATAATACTTATCACAGCTGTTGCAGAATATCAATATCAATATCATATATTAGAGGAATGTCACAATTGCATTTGTACATGAGCTAACCTACCACAAACATGGCTGTGGTTCATATTCTGACCTACTTTTGATGACTCCACCTGCTGAGAATTTCGACCAACCCCCAAAATGGGGACACTTTTAAAACTTTTTCTAGGGCCTTTTTAATTTCCCAGCCTACCCCTGGATACAGGTTTCCGATCAGGTCAAGATTGGTCACAGCAGTATCACATCAGGGTGAGGTTCAGAGAACCAGGCACAGGTAACAAGCAGAAGAAACACAAGTCACAGCTGTACTGTATAAGGCTAAGGTTCACAGGATAAAATATACCCCGCACTGAGGGAGATGAGATTTATTGAGATTTATCCAGTCCATGGAGCCATCGCCATTTGATGACTGTCCAGCCCTTGCATCATTAACCTACAGCTAAGTCCATAATGAAACCATCTAACTCTACAGGAATCAGATACTGTAAAGCAGCTGTCAATCAGTTCACAGTGAGGGGGGTTCACACGATAAGTTGCGTTGCGTTTTTTGATTCATTCAACTTTGACAAATACTAAAATCACATTGCGTTTCTACTGCATTTGCTACAATGCAATGTAACTTCAGCATGTGATCAGGATTCAAGCCTTTGGAATGTGTCAAAAACACAGCAAAAAAAGTGACACAACTCATTGGGGCTTATTTATTAAGGGTTGCATGCTGCACTTTTGTCGGACAGTGCATATTCTTCTAGGCTAAAACAGCTTGCACAGGTATTTAAGAACTATGTGCGGTTGGATTGTGGCGCATGCAACCCTTTTGTGGCACAGCTGCGCTGGCTTCCATGCATCACAAATTGGGGGGCGACTGATTCGGACTGAGCACCGTATTTAACTTTTAAATTATGTCACACGCCCTATGTTAAAGATGCACCACAAAAAATTTGGTAAACTCTGTCGGACCTGAGTGGGGAAGCGACAGGTTCATGATTTCAGGTGCACAATCTTAGTGAATAGCCGCACGCTGGATTATAGACGGACAATCCAGAGTCCATTCAGAGGATCCTGACACAGGACATGGGGTAGTCCCAATTGTTGGACTCAGAATGGGACTTTAATGTCTCTTTCTATTGGAGAGATCCTTTCTAAACAAAGAATTCCCGCATTAACAAAACGTGTAATGTTGATATTTGGACAGGGATCATTATGAAGGGACAATTTTTTTTTTTACATTTGTAGGATTTAGGATGTATGCTTGGCTCTAAAAATTGGCATTGTGTCCATTACTGTTATAATGTAAAATCTAGACTTTTCCATTATCTCCTTTATAGTTTTCTTGAGCTTCAAGTATCTTTATATGTTAAATAGATGAACACAGTATATAGTTATAACCAGATTCAGCCCTAATGGAATTCAATTTGCAGCATCCTCTTACAATACTCATAAATGCAGTTAATGCTGCAAATTACATATAACTTGAGATATCTCTTTATAAAAATAGGGCTTCATCATTTATAATTTTACAACCAAGAAAAACTAGGTATGAGAGTCTGTATAAAGTTTGGTCAAGTTATATTACATTCTTTAATCGTTGTAAGCATTGGATACTTATAATACAAATATAAAATCAATGAGAATTCATGATGAGAATAAGATGTGTTTTCATGTACAATAATTGTTACTTCTGTGTCACAGTCTTCTGCTGTTCAGCTGAGAAGGTGCTGAATTCTATTCGGTGCTTTTCAGTCAGCAGTCTGTATTGTGCTCTATTGCTAGACTGCTGGTAATCTGCAACCTTTGCTCTGGACCAGTTTTCCGATTCTTGCTTTCTACCAGTTTTTTGATATTGGCTATATTCCGGACTATTCTCATGTCTATTCAAAACTGTAGTTTACAGATATATGTATATGTATATATATTCAGTAGCTTAAGATTTGAGTGGGAGTTTTCCAGAGATTACACTACTTTCCAAATACCCTGCACCACTCTTTTTTTTCATCCAGAATAGGATCAGAGGCTACTGTGTTGTTGCAATATTATATTGCATGCATATTTGGTACATTTTTGTTGTCAACATATCTGATAATAATCCAGAATGTTCAACCATGGCTTGTATGTCAGTAAACTGAAAAATTTCTAAAAAGCCTGAAATAATTATATTCACCTTACGCCGTCGAGTGGGTCATTGCAGGACATTTCTCGCCTTTCCAGGCACACTAGTTATAGCCCGTGCCCATTTAGCCCTTTATGTAAAAGTAAAAGTGCAATTCTACACCAGGCTGATGTATGTTGCATGGTGGCAGGGTGGATGCTTATATTATTTGCTGGTGTACCTAGCACTAGCATGTGATAAATTACACCTTTGGAGTCATGTACAATAGCAACTAAAGTTACACATATCCTAAAGTTGCACATATCCTAAAGTTACACATAGCCTACATTTAGCAAAAACAGTGCAAACTGCACTAGGTGGAGTGTGCAGCGTGCAACAGATTCAAGAATTGTGGCATAAATTCTTTGTGAATCTTGTGCTCCCTGCACTACTCCGTGCCCCAACTGTGCCCAAAACTTTTTTTGGTGAATCTATAACATTGAGAGTACAACACAATTCAGTTAGACACTGCATGATAAATGTGGTGCAAAGTCTGACTGTCACTGGAACGCCCCTTTGAGTGCAGAATTTATGTGTTGCGTCGGGTATAGGGCAGCTGTGACACAAATGGGTTGCAGATACTTCATAGATACATGTGCAAGCAGGTGCAGGGCCTTTAATAAATGTTGGCCATGGAGTCCTGCTGCTTGGTTATAAAAATGATCTCAATAGAACAGCAATATTCCATAATATAGCATAAAATACAGTAGCATAGCACATAGTATGTGGAATGCAATTTAAACAGAACTAATGTAGAGCAGTTTAGAATATGCTCTTATACCTAACAATCAGATTTGTAAAGGTCAGAATGCTGGGACCCTCAACTATCAACAAGGACAGGGGTTCCATTCCGACTAATGGACGAAGTGGTATGATGAGCATGCGTCCTGCTGGTCCATATAAAACTGCTGAAAATTGCAGTGCTCATTGCTTGTTTGTCCTCATAACTCTCAAAGGCAATAAATTGGTGTTGCCACATGACTGAATGAAGCCACAAGATGCATGATCGACTTTCTGCTCCATCAATTAGTAAGAAGGAGTTGCAAATCACACCAAATTCAAAATTTGGTCACAGATAAACAGACTTTGGATTTCACATTACACAATGGGGTGGTTTATTACTTTTCAGCACTATTTTTTATATGGACCACAAGCAAAACTCTTGTGAGGCAAAAATAAATCTAGGAAAGGGAACCAATGCAAGCAACCTGTTGGGAAACGAATACCAAGCCCACATTAAGAGATCAAAGAAAGAGGGGTGAGGGTCGGCAAACCCAGTTTTTTGTCGTGGCTAGATTCATTTTTGCACTTGTGATTTCTGAAATGCAACATTTAAAACATAAATATAACCAATAAGTTCTGTAAAAATGCTATTTTGACTATCACTACAATACAGATGTGTTATACTTAATTTTATATGTAGATGTTGAAATGTAGATATGAATGTTTTTATGTATTTGGAATATTCTTCACAAGATTTGTAAGGTTACCCAACCATTTATATGCCACATATCTCAGTTTGTAGTTATCCAGAAAATGATGAATATTTAACTATTGGACTTTTTTGCAATCTCTGTAGGTTTGTGATACCATGTTAGCTTCAGATTAAAACAGTAATGTAAAATATTAAAAGGGATTGAAATAAGAATCACAAGATTAATATTTTATCAAGCAACTTACAAATCTGCAGGCGGCTCTTAATCCTCCAAGTGAACAGTATATGATAAACAATACACAAACTATTGAACATCTGAGGAGAAGAGATACCAATCTAATCAAATATGACAGGATTTTGATCATGTTCTCATGACAGCAGCTCAAGTAAATTGGAATTCTGAGACACACCAAATGTGAAAGGTACGAAATTGGAAAAAGATAAAGATGACAAAATTTTATTTGAATGGAATGAATCTGTATACTGGGAGATGAGATATTTTGAGATTCCAATGAAAATTAGTGTCATTAAAGTGATTATTAGTGTATTTAAGACATCTATACACATGTTTTCAACATTCTCCAGATATTAAATATAGATTTAGAAAGTTAGACAAACAAGAAGTAGTAAATGAAATAGTAAAAATGTGGAAGCATGGTACAAATAAAAGTTTGAAATAGAAAAAGATATATAGGAGTAAATGGATAAAATAAGAAGCCAAAAGAGGAAGAGGTAGGAAATTGATTATATAACAGAAAAAAGCAGACAATAGGAGGAGGTATAGAGGGAAGCAAAATAGATGTAAAAGAACTGCAATTACTGGGAAGGAATTTGTCCAATTGAAAAAATATACAACTTTCTAATCATGGTATTGCAGCTGGGTCCTCTTTAGATGACTTGCAGATAGTATATGGACAGAAACAGCACTGTTTCTATAAAATGACATACATAAGCTTTTTTTTAATAATATCAGTTCCTACATAACTAAAATAACTGAATACCCCTTTAAAAAACAGTCAGAAAAGGAGTGTAAGATTACAGCTCTGTAACTGGAAGTTTAGGAGCACATATTATTCATCATGTTCTTTCTTGTTATATAATTGAGCTTCTCACAGTACGCCAAGTTCTCAAACTGAAATCTTAAACATTTTTTACTAGCACTCAGTGCAGCTACTCTGCGGATTGACAGTTATTGAGACAGAGTGTTTCTGAGAGTTGCAAGTGTGAAGTGTAGTTCCTTGTGTTGTGCTTGATGCTGGCAGCAGTAACCCATTTGAACTGTAGTATAGATATAGAAAAGTCTTGTACATTTCTTCAATATCGCTTTGCTGTTGAAAACACAATCTGCACACTTTGTAAGAAGTGTAAAAAATACACCATGTGCATCTTGGTGAAGTTGGTCTTTTCAAGGAGACATCATTTGGGATGAAAAATGAATAGCAGCCACTAGATCTACATGATGTTTTATCCACTTCTGGAGCAAGCTCACTGCTCTAGCTAGGTGTCTAATACCTGCATGAATATTAATACCTCTGTGGATTAGCAGCCTTGGATCTCTACATTTTGAGACTTTTACACAAATTTGAAACATAACTAGGTTATATAATCCAAAGCTCCCAAGAGGGATATAGTTGTTTGAACACAAAAAAAAAAATTAGTGTTACTATATTATGTAACTTCTGTCCACAATCTAGACCTAAACTTCACACAAGAATTTTGTGATGTTGCAAGTGTTGCATTTCATTTATACAAAATAAAATATAAATGTTGTAATTGTTTACATTTTTATATATTGTCAACTTATTAACAAAAAAACAGATCAATGAGCTTAACTGGTTGAAGACAGACAATGAAAATGCTATGGTTAGCCGGCTATTGTGTCTTTTGGATAATCTACATTGATATGCACTTAAAGTGTCACTATGTGTAAACACAAGTTGATAGAACAGGGGTAAAAGCTGTGACAGATAGTTGATCTTCAGGTTCATCACTTCCAAGACCTCTCACAACTGTCCCTGCATAGTGATTGCTGTGATTGGTCAGTCAGATCTGACTGACCAGTCATAGCTAAAAAGTTTAAAGAAAGAAAGTGTCTTGCCTCTCTGCAGATCTGATCTCCTCATTCCTGCCAGGAGATTGGACATAAGAGCTGCTTTAATTGATTTGTGCTTATCATAGTTAAAACTCAGAAAACACACATATACCTCTCTACATACTTGTTAACCCCTTCACATTTTTTTTTATAAATTAACATATTAGATGTTGATCAAAATTTACAACATTAAAGTAAAATATGTAAATAAAAAAAATTCTAAATCACTTAGATACGTTGAATTCAAAAGTTATTACCACCTAAAGTCATGCATGTCAGATTTGGAAAATGTTGCTCCTTAAGCTGAAAAAGTCCCTAAGGTGTTAAGGAAGTTTGTATTCTGCTAACAACATGATCACAGGAAGTTTTTGACCTCTCGAGAACACCATAGGATTATGAACTGTTGAACCTATGTTTTTATCAACGTAAAATATGTCTTTGTAGAGAGCGGTATATGAAGGTTTGTCACCCAACTGACCAGTAACCTTGCCCTACATTGATGAATAGTAAGAAACAGTGCTGTAAGAATTTTAATATTAGCTTTAGATATAAAGGCTCCTTTATAGTATAAATACCCTAAAGAGGGCAATACTAATACATGGAGTGTCACACCAAATATTTTGGTTTGATATTGATGTGAAAAAGAGATAAAGCACAAAATTCAAATGTAGGAGTATGACACCAGGGATAATTCCTAGGGTTGTATTTTTCTCACCTGGTAAAAGTCTTGACTTTAAGCTTATCACAATAGATTTTCCAAAGTGCAGCAAAAACCGTGGAAAGAGATGTGGGCATCAACCATGCTAAGCACACGATTCCAGAACACATGAATTTCTGGCAAGAAGATTCCATATCCGGACTGTGCATCTTCAAGCTTCAAAGTAATATTTATTGAACTAAAATGAACTGTACGTTTCAACTCTTTACTGGAGTCTTCATCAGGTTTGGTAAAATCACAATAGAGTATTAAATGAATTAAAAAACATACAGCTGATGTGCATAGTATGAACAATAAAGAAAAAAGAATTTGATCTGAAATAAAGTAAAGAAGTCAAAAAAGTAGTACAAGGCTGTCTAAAATTGAATGAAGTAATTTTTTAAAAAATTTTAAATTTATCGGAAACCTATTATAAATACATCATATAGTAGGCACGCAGATAATATTTAAGTATAATATCTTTACATCCTGATGGGTAAACAGGGGTCTCTGTCCCACCAGTTTTTGGTGGTTTTCAACTTTCTACTTTAGTTTATAAAATGTAGAGTGTTTATTGTGCAAATGATGGTTACTATAAGACATGAGGAAAAAAAAATAAAAAGGGAGGGAATGAGACAAAAGTTATCCTTCCACAGATTCAATCGCCTCAGTGAAAAAATCCAATTAGATTCCTTTCTTTTAAGGGCTGATTGACGGTCCGAGATGTTATGCGAGATTTGATCGATTGGGTTTATATGTATACAATCGAAATCCTTATTGTGTGACAGAAATAGGTGTTTTGATAGGCTGTGTTTTAGGTAGACAATTTTAGCTTTATGTTGATGACCATTTAAGCTCATCCTAAGTGATTGGTCCGTTCAAATGACATATTGCTGTCCACAGTGAGGTAACAGAGGATGATGCCGACACGTGTGTTATGAAAGTATTGCCCAATCATTATACCTAGTGAACCTCTGGTCACATACATTAACCTCTCTTAAGACAAGCATACATTAAAACCTGAAAAGAAATATAGGCCCACATTTAACAAAACTAGTGAAGTTTGCCTGTGGAGTGTGTAGAGTATACATATCAATCAAAACTGGCGCATAATCTTCATTAATTTGGTTCACCATTCATAGCTCTGGAAGTATTCACCATGTTTTTTGGTGCACTTTGTTCATGCTTCAGAATTTGGAATTATGCTGCATGTCAGTGATAAATGTGGAGCAAACTCTGACTAAGCATTAAGACGCCCCATTTGGTGCACATTTCTTTATCTTGTCTGACACAGTGCAATTGTGACACAAAACTGTCATAGGCACTTTATAAATAGACTAGCTGTAGCTCCCAGCACTGCCTGGGATAGTAAATAACTGCTCTTAGCTACAACAAAAATAGAATAGGTTAGAAAAATATTTTATATGTATCTATATACTGTGTCAGACTGTCACTGACTGTCTCTTCCGTCCAGCGACTGTCTTTTTCTAACACTCTCATTCCAGTGACTGTCTGCCTCTGACACTCTCATTCCAGTGACTGTCTGCCTCTGACACTCTCATTCCAGCAACTGTCTGCCTCTGACACTCTCATTCCAGTGAATGTCTGTCTCTGACACTCTCATTCCAGTGACTGTCTGCCTCTGACACTCTTATTCCAGTGACTACATGTCTCTGACACTCTCATTCCAGTGACTCGCTGTCTCTGACACTCTCATTCCAGTGACTCTCTGTCTCTGACACTCTCATTCCAACGACTGTCTGTCTATGACACTCTCATTCCAGTGACTGTCTTTCTCTGACACTCTCATTCCAGTGACTGTCTTTCTCTGACAATCTCCTTCCAGCGACTATTTGTCTCTGACACTCTCCTTCCAGCGACTATTTGTCTCTGACACTCTAATTCCAGCGACTGTCTCACACTCTCATTCCAGTGACTGTCTGTCTCTGAAACTCTCATCCCAGTGACTGTCTGTCTCTGAAACTCTCATAACAGTGACTGTCTCTGTCTCTGAACTCTCATAACAGTGACTGTCACTGTCTCCGACTGTCACTTTGTCTATGGGAAGACTTATCAGAAGTGTCTGTGATCAGAACTGCTCTAGTTGCTGATGGCAACCAACCAGAGCTCAAGTTTCATTTTCCCACACATGTTTATAAAATTACAATAGATCTCTGATTGGTTTCCATGAGCAACTGGGACAGTTTTACCTCAGGCATTTCTGATAAATATCCCCCTACCTCTGTATCCCTATCCAGCTTACCTCACACATAAGCGTCTTATAATCATTGCCTATAGTAGCCAATCACAGACCAGAGCTCATATTAATGACCTGTGGCAGAACAGAAACCACGCATGGCTCAGCTTCCAACTGCCACAGCAGCAGCAGGCAATGGCTCCTGTATATGGTGGGTAATAAGTGGATTTTGGAGAGTGTGGGGTGAAAATTTCTGCTCAAAACCTAGTCTATGACGTTCTTTGAGTTACAGACAGCAACTATGCTGAATTTGGTGATTGTAAACACGGCGGTAAAGATTCCTTTTTACCGGATATACAAACATACACACACATATATACTCAGCTTTATACACTCACCGGCCACTTTAAAAGGTATACCTGTCCAACTGCTCTTTAACACTTAATTTCTAATCAGCCAATCACATGGCGGCAACTCAGTGCACTTAGGCATGTAGACATGGTCAAGACAATCTCCTGCAGTTCAAACAGAGCATCAGTGTGGGGAGAAAGGTGATTTGAGTGCCTTTGAACGTGGCATGGTTGTTGGTGCAGAAGGGCTGGTCTGAGTATTTCAGAAACTGCTGATCTACTGGGATTTTCACGCACAACCATCTCTAGGGTTTACAGAGAATGGTCCGAAAAAGAAAAAACATCCAGTGAGCAGCAGTTCTGTGGGCGGAAATGCCTTGTTGATGCCAGAGGTCGGAGGAGAATGGGCAGACTGGTTCGAGCTGATAGAAAGGCAACAGTGACTCAAATCGCCACCCGTTACAACCAAGGTAGGCAGAAGAGCATCTCTGAATGCACAGTACTTTGAACTTTGAGGCAGATGGGCTACAGCAGCAGAAGACCACACCGGGTGCCACTCCTTTCAGATAAGAACAGGAAAATGAGGCTACAATTTGCACAAGCTCATCGAAATTGGACAGTAGAAGATTGGAAAAACGTTGCCTGGTCTGATGAGTCTCGATTTCTGCTGCGACATTTGGATGGTAGGGTCAGAATTTGGCGTCAACAACATGAAAGCATGGATCCATCCTGCCTTGTATCAACGGTTCAGGCTGGTGGTGGTGGTGGTGTCATGGTGTGGGGAATATTTTCTTGGCACTCTTTGGGCCCCTTGGTACCAATTGAGCATCGTTGCAACGCCACAGCCTACCTGAGTATTGTTGCTGACCATGTCCATCCCTTTATGACCACAATGTACCCAACATCTGATGGCTACTTTCAGCAGGATAATGCGCCATGTCATAAAGCTGGAATCATCTCAGACTGGTTTCTTGAACATGACAATGAGTTCACTGTACTCAAATGCCCTCCACAGTCACCAGATCTCAATCCAATAGAGCATCTTTGGGCTGTGGTGGAACGGGAGATTCGCATCATGGATGTGCGGCCGACAAATCTGCGGCAACTGTGTGATGCCATCATGTCAATATGGACTAAAATCTCTGAGGAATGCTTCCAGCACCTTGTTGAATCTATGCCACGAAGAATTGAGGCAGTTCTGAAGGCAAAAGGGGGTCCAACCCGTTACTAGCATGGTATACCTAATAAAGTGGCCGGTGAGTGTATATTAGATGTATAAGCAGTTTGCATGGTCTTTTGAGTGCAAACTCAAACAGAAAACTGACACAAACATTTTAATAAATGTGGGCCACTGTGATTTTTCTGTAGTTTAATAATATTAATGTTTGTTTCTTAGGTCTTGGATAAAACGGACTAGTTATGTGAATGTAATAAATATATTGCTCAATTTCTCGTATTCTTTATTACCATCCAAAGCACAAACATTTCATCCCATAAAAACACCTGGGATAGAAAGGACAGTAAAAAAATCTGAGATATCACATCAAGCCTGCAATACCTTTAAATAAGTGTAGGTATCAGGATACTTTACTGCCATCCAATAAAAGTTACATTGCTTTCAAAATAAGAATCACTGCGTACAATTTATGTCTGCAATTAAAGACCATTTCCAGTGTACAGGAGGCACTGTAGATGACTGACGGCAAGGGCTGGCCACATGAAAAAAAAAAATAGAAAACAATAGTATAAGAAAATATAACACAAAATGTAAGAGCAATAGGCAAAATATGTTAATGTTGTTTGTTGTTAGGTGTATTGTGGGGAAATATTACACCAACATGCCAAGCATTGCGATTTGCAGGTCTAAACAACGAATCTTTGCTAAAGTTAAAGAAAAGCCTGCTTACAACTATGAGTAATGTATTTGCATAGCTAAGGGGCTGTCTCTTAAGAGGCTCTGGATTGGAAGGATAATATAATTTAATTTGCGTTGCATAAATATAACATCACAATGGGCAGATTGCAAAGCAGCAATCAATCTAAACAAGACTTACGGGAGAAAGTGAAATGGATTTAAAAGAAATAATCATTACAACTGTGAATAAATTGCAAATAAAATTTATATGAGAGCAATACCAGCAAATACATAAAGAATCTCATCACCAGGTACACATAACTGAGTGAGTCATTTCTTATGACGCTCTTCTGAAGCCTAGGCTGTGACCAGGTCTACCATAAAATCTGGTACAAGAGGTTGGGAAAATGTCACGCTTTTGCATTTCTAAGTTAATATGCTAATACTGTTTATTTATCTATTTAGTCAGGTAATTATTGGCTCATCAGAAAGGCATGCCTGGCATGCTGAGAAATGTCAGCTATCATGAGGTTGGGAGGTAAAATGTTAATAGTTATTTGCACAATTAAATCAGAAAAGGGGTCACTTACATCATAACCTAAAGTATGCATTGCAACGGAGATAGAGTTGCTCTAAATAACTTAATGTTTTTATCCTTATGTAATATTTCAATGGGCTTTTTTGCATTTTTTATTGGTTTTATTGGTGAATGCATTTTTGCAGTTAATAAAACCTGTCACCGGTGGCACCTCAACAAACCACACCACCAATACCTCTATCCATGGCATTAGAGCTATTATTTTTCTAAAAAAAGACTTTTATTGATCGGAGGTTTGGAGCTGCTGTATACAGTGAAGCTACCCTGCCTCCTCACTGATGATAACACTACTAAATGTCACAGAGAATTCCTGAGGGTGGGGTGAGGAGGAGGTGAGAGAGTCATTGGGAGCATTTATCATTTGTTTTTTGTCTGTTTGGCATTGTTTTGATGCAATCGTTGTACAAATGCTGTTTTGGGACTTTCCATTGCGCCAAATGAACATAGGACAGTGCAAAGTCACTTTAAAATATACCGAACTTGTGCCAAATTCATTTTTTGCATGGACTAGTTTTCCCAATACTAAACTGAATTCATGATTTGTGATTAGGTGCAAATTTTCATTTCAGTGCATATTTTGGTGCAATATGACTCCAGTCACCCCCTGGAGTAGAAATAGGATAGAAAATACTACCAAATTTAACACATCAAAGGACATCATGCACCAAAACAAAGAACATTTTGTGACAAACGCAAAAAAAAAATTATGAGCCAAATCAAAAAGTAAAAAAAAAATGCAACAACATCCATAGACTCACCTGAGAAAAAACTAAAAATTTAATTGAACATAGACAACCAAGTCAAAGACAAATTCTAAAGGTAAGTTGCCCACAGTGACTTTGTATTACTTGGCTCTGCTATATCATTAACCATGCCTTTAGGAAAGTGGAAGACTGACTGTATGAAGAGAAATCAAGTTGCTCCTCCCCCTCAGGAACTCTCTTTGACCAGGCTAGCAATGTCAGCCTCAGGGAGGAGGAGTTTAATCCCATGGTCAGTGTCATTAGAGGAAGATGTATAAAGGCATCTAAAATGTACTGTGTCTGGTTCATGAAGGATATATATTTCAATTATATATAGTTAAAATATATAGTTAAACATATGTAATGCATGTTCTGGGAAAACACAACTTTTGATATGGGAAATACCTCCAAAGCATTTTTCTCTAACCTCATTTGTGGGCAACTGGCCTTATACTGTCTTTGGGGCATTGGTAGTACTTATGCCCCAGTAATTTGATTAAAATATTTTTCTCTAAGCTTTACATAAATACCATATAAGATTTCAGATGAGGTCATAAGTAAGCATTATCACATGGACAGCAGATAGTGGGGCAGAAATTTAGCTGACATAATTGTAAAACAACTAGCTGTGACAAATACTGAGGTTGAATTAAGAACCAATACTGGAGGATAAAAAGAATTCAGAGAATGAGAGATTGTGATGACGAAAAATGCTTTTTCCCAGCACATAATATACAGTCATAGCTTTGTACACTTTACTATGCTGATTTATTATTAACACAACTAAGATGTCATACCATGAGCATGTGTTTACTTTGATGAATTCCATTTTTCAATTAACTGTCACCCAAATAAGTGAAGAGATTATTGCTGTGATGTGACAACATCATTGGAATTAATTTATTTAGCCCACAAAGAGACATTCAAATGTCACATGGAGTACAGGCTCACCGCTGAACATACTAATCTATCCTGGCATATGAAGTAGGAGGTAGTCATCAAGTCCGTGAGTTGGACTTCAGGCAAATGAAGTAAGTAAGCAACGAGGAAAAAAACATGTTCTGTGATGTTAATCCATTTATAATGTTTTTCAGATTTTGAAGTCAGCTGACCTTTATATATATAATTGAAACAAACCTCTAGGAATATGGAGTCAACACTGATTATGGGTGTAGTGTAAGGTGAAGATAAAGCTGAAGTGTGCTGAGGCTATTAGAACTATAATGAATTTTTGATATATGCAATACTACAGTAACTAGAAAATCAGGAAAAAATGTGAGGCTGCTCAAAACATGTGTTACCGTATATATACAATAAAAGATGTATGTAGCAGGTAAACTATTCCTAACAGATCCCTACATACATACAATAGAAACAGAGAACCATCACAAATGGACAATACCAATTAAATAATTTTCCCCAGTTGTTATCCAGGGGAAGTGATAAAACCCCTGTGCAGTGGGAGCACAGGCCTCTTGGAGCTCATGCTCCTTCGCAGGAGCCTGCTCTTCTGCTATACCACCAGATCACTCAGAACATGGACTGAGTGAAGAGAGAGACAGTGTTCAGTACACCTTCAGTACTGACACTTAACCTAATCCCAGGACCAGAGTCAGGAGACTCAGAGCTGAAGCTTCCACAGTTTGGACACAGCTCCAGCCCAGCCTGCATCTACTACCAGGCTGGTGCACTATTCCTGAGGACCCTCTCCACTCCAGTACCAGATCTACTGTTAACCATTTGGGCCCATTGACTGCTACCTGTTCAATAAAGAACCGTGAGTTAATTTTCACAACACTGCCTCTGTCTGATCCCTGTATACAGCTGTCTAACAACACTGGCTCTCCATCCATTACCCAGCCACCTATGTTACAGACACTCAGGGGTTGCCCCAGGTAGAACCAGTACTTTAGCCTCTTCCTCCATATTTCTTTCACACAGCACCTGCTGGTGTCCTGCAAGGCTGTAGGACACCCCTCCGGTCCCCATAGCAAGCACCATAACATCAGTGCTCCCTAGGCCACACCTCCAGCCACTCTGGTATTCTGGGCCCCGGCAGCCTCCAGGCCCCAAGAAAAGGCTAGGACCCGGTGGGGGATGTTGCATATATATTTATACATTGTGTGTAGGTTTGTTAATTGAGAGGAATGTGAAATCTAGAGTAATATATCTATCTATCTAGAGACACATTTCTCTCCATAGTTGGTTTAAGCGTTACCAGCAAGCTCACTCAAACCCCACCTGCTAAAAGTTTTTATATATGTTTCACTGATCACTGATGGCTCTATCAATGAGATTAGAGCCACAATTTTGCTAAAAATTGTTTTTATTAATGCTTCAGCATACAGTTGAGCTACCCTCCCCCCTCCTAACTGCCATTGGCATGGCTAACTCAGCATACCTCTGAAATGAGGCAGTTAAGGGAGAAGTTGTCTGTGTATGAGGGAGCTGATTCTCTTCAATGAGTCACACAGCCAGCATATCTCTTAAACCCTCGCTCAATGCTCCCTGCCACTGTTTTGACATCTATTCATGTGCTTTTTGCATATTAAATTAGGACATATAGAGGCAAATGAGGTTAAGATAGTTGCCAGGCACAATACATGTTTTAGGTTTTCATTATCTCATTGATATAAGATATACTTGATCTTTCACCTATTCCAGAGTTTCATTACTCTTCAGGAAGACTCAGCAGTTGGAACTATTCCTTTGAGCACTGGATTTGAAATCAAAACAAGTGGAAGATCTTGTTTCACTTATGTACTCTAGCACATGAAAAGCATACTAATATTTCTATGGGTACATGTGCCTGCATTAGGAAAATGATATTGGGAGCCCCATTGGTACAGGGATTGACAAACATTTGCTCCTTGAACTTCATCTGATTCCTTCAGAATTCTTTTTTTATACTGCTTACTGAAAAGGATATTTGCAATTTGTGATGTTTAAGATTCTTTGTCATTAACTGACAAACACTGTATAATTCTTAGGTGGGTTATCAGTGTGACAAGTTGACAATTAATTTACAGCAAATGAATGTTATTCCTCTTATGATAAAAAGTTATACAATTTACCAATATACTCTCTATATCAATTTCTTAGAGCTTTATCTGCTTGCTGTCATTCTATAGAAAGCTTCTATGTTTACATCTAGTGGACAGAAATCTGAACATGGTCACACAGGTGCACAGCTCATTATATCGCAGACAGTAATCAGAGCTGTGTGTTATAACTAGCTGTGCACCTGCATGACCATGGTCAGATTTCTGTCCACTTGTAGTCCACTGAATGAAAGCAAGCAAAGATCTAGAAAACTGTGATACATTGATACAGAAAGTATATTGGAAATTTGTAAAACTTTTTATCATAAAAACAATAACAATAATTTTCTTAAATGGGAATACCCCTTTAAGCAGATGCATATTGTACTACATTTAAACTCAATTCCTAGTAAAAAAAAAAAAAAGTATGGTATGCTTTAAAAACACAAGCTGTAAAATCAAGTACATCTTGTTTATTGTGAAAAAAATAAAGAAATGTACATATTTTTTATTATTGCTTTTTGGGGGATTGCTGTTTTGTGGATACTTTTTTGGAGGATAAGCTTTGGAGGATAAGCTTTGGCTTTCACAGATCGAGAAAGGGACACAGACAGAAAAAGCTTCCAAAAGCAGGACTGGCCTGTGCTTTATAAAAATAATGCAAAGAAAAACACAGCTTTTCTTCAGCACAACCACAAACAAAAATTGCTCGTCCAACTAAACACAAGTCAACCTGACTATACCAGATATCTTACTTCCAGGAAAGGTACAGCAAAACTCACACCCTGCTTTGCAATCCCAGACTTTGTGGTCTCCACTCTCATATGCAGCACTCAGCTCCGGGAGACAGTCTGCACCTATTTATGAACCTGCTGCATGTGCAGCTGATTGTAGGAAAGTCCCTGTTTTCTATTACACAAATCAACTCCCCTTGAGCCTGAGACACATAAAAAATCAAAGAAATATATCTGACTTAAACCATCTCCCCATCACTATCTCACAACATTTATATCATATTTTTATTTTGCGACTAAGTAAAGTATATGCCGTATATACTCCCGTACAAGCCAACCCAAGAACAAAAAAAAAGAAACTAAGTACTCACCTTTCTGATGCCCGGGCAGGTCCTCTTTTTGCTTCAGCTCCAGGTCAGCGATCAGTCTGCTGCCGGCGGAAAAAGAGAAGACCAGCAAGTGGCACTGGAAAGGTGAGTTTTGACTTTATATTTGATCTTGACTTGAGTATTTTTTCTTGAAGTCGAGTTTGAGTTATTTTATCTTGCCTTATACTCGACTATATACTCGACTAAACAAAAAACCTTTATTTTGCTTGATGATCATAATTAGAGAACAGCAATCATTGTAGCACAGAGAAAGATTATAACTACAGTTTCAGAAGGTCACCAATCAGTAGGACGTCTAAAGACCTTTTCTTTGAATGACTTCAGCACATCTACTGCCACATGACATCACTCGTCCCTCACACTGCTCTGGTGTGACTTAGGACCACTGTCATTCAAGTCTCTTGCACAGTACTGTGACTGTTGTGGGTTTTTCACCATGGATTTTCCAGAGCTTTTCTATTGAGTTTACATCAGGACTCTGGGCTGGCCATTTTATTTATGCAAGTAAATTCTTTATCCTTTGCTGTGTGACAAGGGGCATTTCCCGTTATGAAAATTGTGTTGAAGAAGTGTTGTTGAGGAAGTTTCTGATACACACTTGCATTCACTCTACCATGTAGCTGTATAAGATGTATACTTCCTGCTGCATTCCACAAATCATGACACTTCATGCTCCACCTTTCAATTGCAAACCATTTCTCCTTTGTCAAGCCTTTTGATTGTTTCTGCTAATGAGAGGTTTAGTCACTGCAGAGTGTAGTTTCAGTCCTCCTAAAACATTGTGCTCTTAACCCTTTAACCCTGTACTATTACGGCGCTGGTCAGGTGTGGGTGCAAGGAGAGGGCTCCATCTACCCTCCCATATAGATTTTGAGCCCTCACAGCAGTTTCCTTTTTCTTGTTTCCTGATAACTGTAGTTGACTTAATGTATTTGAATTCCTTATCGCTTGCACAGCAGCAGTACAGAAATTAATGGCGCTCTACAAATAAAATAATAAATAATAATAAAACGTATCAAGCCGACAAGCAAAAGGAGCCAGGCAAATTAAACTGAGCCATAAGGATCAATTTCTTTCCCTGCATGCATACAAATAGAGTGCCAGGACGCCGCCCCTTGCAGCCAATTGGTTTTTCCAACTGTCACTCCAAAAGGCAGTACACTAGATAGTACTGACACTAAGTTGATGAAGTTAAAATCTTAGACCAGATTAGTACATATACCCAATCTTCACTGGTTGTCCAGAGCATCTCTCTATCTATAAATCAAAAAAAGATACTGTACTTCACAAATATAGTGACAAAAGAGGTGTGTTCTTTATTTAGCCAAGTGTGACTTTTCAGATCCTATTCAGGATCTTTATACAAGGCTTAAGAGGATTTTTTGGAGTGCAGATTTGTTTTTCGATTTATTGCTATATTGATGTGTCAAGACCATATGGGACTGCACCCACTTAAGAAAGATTTTTATGCTGTTAATGCTGGACTTTATCTCCTATCTATCTATCTATCTATCTATCTATCTATCTATCTATCTATCTATCTACTGTATCAATCCTTATACACATTGTGACCTTTTTAATACCTTAACACCAAACTGTCTCTTTTCTCATTTTCATCCATTAATCAAAGAGCGTCATTTGGTGACAGGTAATAAATGTGTTTTATTTTTATTTTGACAATATCATTACAAACCATAATTTGAAAAAAATGAGTCACCAGAACACGTGGAGGAGAAATCATTGCGTTCGGCTAGCAGCTCTTCCAGAGATTTGGTAAAGGTTATGTATTTTGTACCTCAGCGCTGATAGATAGCACTAATATAACTTCAATAAAGATCACGGAATTGTCAATGCTTCTCCTCTTTTTTTTTTCTGCTCTGTACGAAATTCACTAGCTCAGCTAATAAATCGAAAAATGACCAAGTCCTGGAGGTGAAATAACTTGTTCATTAGATTACAAGACCAAACAAACTATCTGAGGTTGAAATCTGCAGGGCATTGCAAGGAGTCTACAGGAAAACATGTGTAAGGAATTTTAAATTTAAAATGGAAATCTCCTGCCGTTTCTGATTTTACAATGACTGGCTTTTTCGCTCTTTTAATATAAATCCGTTCATCATCTTTTACTTGACTAGATAGTTGCTCATCAACAGTGTTAGAGTTTTCTTCTTTAGACCGTCTTGTTTTACTTCTAACACTATTTCCTAGTAATGAAAATAGTCTGTCAAACAATCATTGATTGGGGAGAACTATAGATACCAGAGACTGTATAAAGGAGCAACCTGTTGTTTTGTGGTCTAAAAAGTGTGAAACATCCTGGCACAGTAAAAATAAAACAACTTTTTTGGAATAAATTGTGGTCGAGTTGGAGACCACAAATATCATGGTAACAGTATCAATCTTTGAGCTATCTGCAAATGTGCTCCCATTACATTGTGAAGAAACTATTTGCTAATGTCTGAGTAGAAACCATCATCATCCACGAGGAAGAGAAGTGTAGCAATTTACACTGAAACTTAAATGGTCATGCCTCTTATAGTTCCTGAGCAGCCCAGTTTCTCCAATGAATAGTAAAGTCATAAGCTTTGCAATTGCTGTTGAATGGTGCTAGCATTGCTACACATACACCCTGATGAAGCTTACATCCGCAAAATGCGTGTGGGGCATCTGGTGGTGTTGTTTTTAACATAGGTAAGATGTTTATTTTTATATTATATTAAGTGGTTGGTGTTAGGTGTGGAACTAGGAAAAAGTAGGAAATATGTAACACATGGTAACCTACAATTTTGTATGCAAGAAAAGTATTTACTGCCCCATTGTATAGATGATCCACTTGCCATTTGGCTATTTTGTATTTTGCCACCATAGCAAGTTTTATTATGTAATGTTGACTTTTATTTTTCAAGATAATAAAGGAAAAATCATTTATATATATTTTTGTGTATGTATGACTCCAGTTATAATGTTGAGAATGAATGAGGAGTTATGAAAAGATGGATATTGGGTGATATCGACTGTGCTGTCGGGCGGGAAGGAGGAGGGCTTTGTCTTTGCCACCTGGTGGGGGGAGGGTGCTCCATCACCTGTGCAGGCAGGCAGATGGGAGACTGTTGGGAGGCGGTACTACCTTCACGGGCCTCTGATCCGCACCATGTAAGCTCTGCTATCCGTCAATGTAGAAATTATCTGCCACAGGAACAGGGTTATAAGGAAATATATATCTCTAATAAATATAAATAGTTTAGATAGATAGATAGGAGATAGGAGTGTGAGGGAGCTAACAGATGGCTGAATGGTTGGATAATCAAACCTAGTTACATATTGACATTTGTATTGCGGCTGGACTATTCCCAAAGTGACGCAAAATTTTGCACTGAAAGGGATGTTCTGGTGCACGTAAAAAAGTCTCAAAATAGTCTCATTGAGGTTTTTAGAGACTCTTCACTGCTAAAAAGTCTCACAGGACTATTTACACCTCTGAAATAATCTAGCATAAACAGAACTACTGTTAGTGCAACACAGTGCAAAGCCAGATTCATGACTTGAGACTTTTATAAAAACTCTCACAGTTACTCCAGTCCACTGCTGGTGTTTATGCTCGGACGTCTTATGCAGTTTGAGACTTTTTTGTGACTTTTTAAAAAAAAAATTCCTGACAGAAAATAGATGAAAAGATAATTTATTAAGTGGCCAAAGCCACTTTAATGAATCTGAAATAGACATAGAACATAGACAAGGAGCCTGCCTAATTATATATAACCCCCATAGTGCAGTTTGCACAGTTTTGGATAAATGTGGGCCGTTTAATCCTGTCAATGTAATATCTTTATGCTTTGATATAAAAGAATTTTGTTGGCTTTAAAAAAACCTAATGAAAAGATAATTTAAAAGATTTACAGATGCATAGTGAATAGGTAATTGATAGACATTTAACATGAAGAATTAGTTAAATTACTGAAACTACATATAATAATTGTTTTTCCTCTCCATATTTTTCCCATGTAAATTGCAGAGTTAAACCAGACCTTGTTATTTGTTGTAGCGCATAAGCCGGATATATACAAAGCTGATTAACATTATTCATAAACGCTGCATCCAAAGATAACGACATTGAAGTACACAACAGCCGGTGCTGTGCATGAATTAATAGATTCTGTCTTCGGGGGTCACAGTTCTTGACCTATGGCTCCTCAGCAGACAATTATAGCTGGAATTTAACATTAAGCTTTCACCTGAAACTATGCATCAAAGAGAACAATTAATGAAGGGCACAACCTGATCTTTTTAAATCTTATCTAATAAAGACAGCATTTTGTTTTCAAAGTTTCGCCCTTCATTTCATGCCAAACATGATATTAACAGCAGTTAAAGAGAGTCACAAATGTTATGTTTGGGCCTGGGCAGAGCATGCATGTGTAATCTACATCTCATACAATTTTAATAAAGTTCTCTCTGCTGGCTCATTCTTAATACTCTTCCAAAGACAATTTTTGGCATTACCCTTCATTCATTTTGTATGCTTCTCTTACTTGAATAAAAAAAATATTTTGCACATGAGCAAATATTCCTTTTCTTTGTGTAACATTATATATCAACCAAACTGAAAGTCCAGATTTATTAATTCTTTACAATCTGTGTGGTCATTTTAATATGATATTTTAAGTACTCATTGGGGCATATCAAGCAGTTTAAGTAATCTAACATACAGATACAGCTCTGGTTAACATGATTTAAAGGGATTTAACTCACTTAGCTGTCACAGAAAATTTGCGGATCTCTCTATTCACTTACGCTACAGACTGAGTTATCACTTCTGTGTAACGGGTTAAATCAGTCATGTTTTTTGTAATTTTCAACAAAAAATTTTAGACATTTTAGAAGACTAGTATGACAAAAAGCTCTAATAAAAGCAGTGCAGTTCCAGGTAAAAGGGGGCTTACACCAAAAATTAGGTCAGTATCCACATTTTTTCTGGTATGGCCTAAGTTAACAGATAAGAGGTGCAAAGTTGTACAGTCTTATACTATGCCAGATTAATGTCTAGATAAGCGTCTAGATTAACATCTAAATAAACATTTCACCATGCATGTAGCCTTTAACAAGGCACAAGACCATTCAGGAAGCCAGAAGTTCTGCCAAGACTGGAAGTCTTCCAAAATTTAGCCATCCTTTTGGATCAATGACTCAGCTTGGGGGAAGTGGGTGCTCCCACTCTCAAACATCCAAGAAGAGTTAGTGCCTTAGTCCATCTACTTTTTAAGAGCCTCCTGTTCTGGGAAGTAATTCCGCGGCAAAACAGCAGAAATGGTCTCTCGGAGAATGTATATGGTCTAGCCTATCCTACCTCCTAGAGCTTTTTCCAGTATGGTCAAAGGGACTCTTTGCAAGAGAAATGGGGTAATTCTGAGGCTCCAAGTAAATGGCTGTGAGTGATTTTTTTATTCTGTATATCTTTCAATCAAAATTGTTTTCAGGATATTATCATAGCTCCATGTTAATTGATGTTTGCTTTTAATGATGGCCACCTCATGGGTCCCACCATTACTTTTGCCATTAACCAAATTCAGAGGTGGAAACAATGCCATCTCAACAAGTCACCTCTCTTTTCATAACACTCGATGATTAAACTGCAGTAGAACACTCTTAAAGGAAACCAGGTAGGTAATTTTTACATGATCACAGGTTCCTATAGCCTCTGTCATATTTATTTCAAATAAATTCCAGTGCTTTTTAATTGTTTCTTTAACATTACCTGGCTTCTTGTCAGGAGTGTGTGTGTGTGCGGGGGGGGGGGGGGAATTAGTTCATATGTCACAAGTAGTTTTCTACAAAATTTCTACGCCCCGCATTTTACTCATTGCCCTTGCCCTCCGTCAGCCTCTCTCCTGCTCCCTCCCCCCCTGCTTACATCAGCCACCTGCCAAAATTCTTATTTGAAATGCCTACCCTGGGACTCACCATACACTGCTGGTAGGGAGCCAGGTTATGTCAAAGAAACCATTAAAAACACTGGAATTGCTAAGGTATTTGAAAGCAACATGCCAGAGGTTATTGAAACTTTTCATCATGTAAAAACAATCTTCCATTTAAAGACTACTTAAAGGAATATAGTTAGATCCATACATATTTGGACAGAGACAACATATTTCTAATTTTGATTCTGTACATTACCAGAATGTATTTTGAACAAAACAAGTCCAGACTTTCAGCTTTAAGTCTAGACTGTATACCCATGTACATTATATAACTATGACTTGAATATGTTTCAGTTAACAGGCAAAAAAATACATTTTTGTCAGTGTCCACATAATAGAATGATTAAAATGTTATATAGATTCAATTACTGTATTCTTTTTACCCTATATGTAATACCATAGCACTTTGTACATCGCCAACCTAATCCACCAGTCGTGTATATTGCTTCCTTTGTAAACCAATAATTATATTCACTTCCTTTTCTTCTATTTAATGTACAGATTACTTTATGAAGTTATTGTATTGTTTTAGCTAGTGGCCACAAAAATATAATTTAATAGTGACTAGCATAGATTTAGAATGACATGACATGAGTAATCCATCACAGCACAAGTACACAACTACTTGGCCTCTATGAGTTCTTTAGTACAGCATGTCACCATCATATTTTTAGGCATCCCATAATAGTTTGAACTGTAGAGCACATGATAATTCAGTGTGATTTTCTCTGCATGAAATACCTTTTATAAAAATGTAAAGTGAGTGCTTCAAATGACAAATAACTCTTGTTAATTCTGTCCACTTAAAATATGCCTGAGATTTGGTTTTCCTCTCTATTCTCAGTTACATACTGCAAAATGAATGAATATATGATAATCTAGAAACTTTCAAACCTCAAAGACAGGACCAACCTGATATGAAAATTTTTGGACTCTTCACCCTCTATTTCTTGATTAGATGGGACAATTGTTTACAACAATTTTTTACAACTTATCCTTGGGAACTGGCAGAATTATGAATCTAGGATACCTGAAGACCCAGATTATGGTTGTTCAACTATGACCTATTAAATTTCATGTAGTCTTGATATTCATTTAAATCAAAGAATCTCAGATTGTGAAACAAAAAAAAATTACTTTTAAGTAGTTGAACTTATAAGCCACATACACCGTGGGTAGATTGAGTTACAAGTTTGGGTGTATGGCATAATCCGCATGAGAAACAACTGCCACCCTTTGGTGGTGGTTGCATAGGTTTTTGGAGAGACTGAAGATTGCTTGAATAGAATGGACGCAATCTGATGGAGGGTGTACAGAAACATGAAAGTACTGATGTAGCATGGCAACAACAGAAATAACTTTCATTCATTGTTAGATCTTGTCCCTGCAGTGACTTGATTTACCATCAAGCAGGCTTCTTGCATCAATTTTTAGACTGCCTTAGGAGCCTTTTTTATGTCAGATTTATCATAGAAGCATAGACAGCTTTTTAAGTATTTTCCATGTCAGGAGTAGATAAATTACTTATTGGGTTAAAAACAGCCAGTTCATGGTGGAACACCAGTTTCTCTCTCTTTTGTGAGTGTTTGGATGGGGCAGACCACAACAGTGGGCGGGCGTTGGGGGTGTAGGAGGTGTGAGTACAATATTATAATGATTATTTTTGTTTCCTTAGTTATTCCTGCCCTCATTTTCAGTGTAAGATCTATTGTCTGATACTTTAATATTCTAATTTTACAGTCGCAGAATTAGTGAAAAGCAGGATGTCAAGCTGCTACCATGTGTGTCTAAGTAGTTGGAGGATCTCGACAAGCCAATATAGCTCCTAGATTGGAAGGATATATTCTATATGATGAACAAATCATTAGTTAAGACTGGCCTGGTTGAAAAAGGTTGCAAGGTCCTCACTTCCCTAAATGTATCGTCAGGCTGACCCAAATCTTTTCCAGCAGCCAAGAAGTATTATAAAATTGTTCCATGCCTGGAGGAAGCACACAACCTATAGTTTTTTTAATAGAAGGTATATGCTCTCTATATGCTCTCATTGCCATTGCCAGGAGTCCCACTTTCCCATGACCTGGTTGAAACCTTCTTAAGGACCCAGTTAAGTCAATGCCCAAAGCAACTGTGAAATTTTTAAAGATTTGTATTCCAAGCACCCAAAATCACATATCTGTAAACCAGACATTCCTTTAGGGAATATTAATGCTAAACTATCCTGGATAATGATCATAATGATGTACAAATCTAGCAATATTTTTTCAGAGATAAATTTGATAGGATTTGTGAGCACTGGGGAATATACCTTCACATGGATTTAATGAGACTTTTTTGTATGGAGTTTTTTGTGCCAAAAAATGTTGCAACTTTTAGCACATCTGGAATATAGAAGATTCTTACTGACGATAAACTAATGTCCAGCGGAATTCAGTGCACATTTAAAAATGTCCCTGATGAAGGGTTTTGGGTTCTTTTTACTCAGTTCCTAGAGGTTCTCTTAATTCTATCCAGCCCTTAGTCTGGGCTATTTATCATAAGCACCCACTCCAGTCCTTCATACATCACATGTGTAACATACAACTCTTGCAGATAATTATATAAAATTACTTTACTAATAACATACATGTGACAAAGTAACTACATAAAAGCAAATAACAGGGTTTCCATTATATGATGCATGCGCCATGGAACTACCATAGCCGGGCCGGTCACTGACGCGTCTTCCGGGCATGCACTGTGACTTGTAGCACAGTTCAGGGTATAGACTCTGTATCCACGCAATGGGACAAAATGGTAAATCATGCGCATGTATACTCACCTGTCATCTAATTCAAAGCACTATAACCTAACCTGAGCTGTAATGTCAGGAAGACGTGTCACAGAATGGCCCGGCTGTGGTAGTTCCATGGCGCATGCATCATATAATAGAAACGCTGTGATTTGCTTGATCAAGTAATTGTCTTTTTGACTTCCTATTGGCCAATTAAATATTTTAAAGGGGGATCGATACCCTATGACACCACCCCTGGATGAATGCATCATGTAGCTACAACCCACATCGGATATTTCTGGGCTGATCTGCTCCACTTCTAGGGACAGCATCACTTTAACTGGTGTTATGAATTGTAACTGAATAAAGAACTTTTATGCTTACATAAGATTTTGACAGTTGTTCTGTTTTAGGTTTCACTCTTCTTATCACAGAGTATATAATAGCTTTTGAGAAAATAGTGATAGCAAGATTTAGCTTCCAAATTCTCAGATCTCAGCAATCTGGCAGTTGAATATAACATTTAGGGGACATATTTAATTAAAAGCTTAAATCTGAATTTTGATTCAGGCACTTGAACCTTTCTAGTTTAGTAATATAGGTAAGAAGTGTCTCCTAATGAATAAGACTTCTCTGCATGCAGATGGGAAATGCATTCTTTATTTGTAATTAGAGATGAGCGAACATGCTCGTCCGAGCTTGATGCTCGGTCGAGCATTAGGGTACTCGAGACGGCTCGTTGCTCGGACGAGTATTTCCCCTGCTCGAGATCGAGCATTTAATTAAAAAAAACACAGTGAAGAACAATGAAGAATAGAATAAAAACAGTGAACACAGGATCATTTAAGATAAAAACACAGTGCAGAACACAGTGCAGAATAGATTACAGATGTTCGGCACATCTGCTTACTTGTCGGGAGATACGCGCGGAACGGCGCGAACAAAATAGCATGTGAAGAACAATATATATGTGTGAAGAACACATTGCAGATGTATTTAAACATCTGCAATGTGTTCTTCACACACATATATATTGTTCTTTACATGCTATTTTGTTCGCGCCGTTCCGCGCGTATCTCCCGACAAGTAAGCAGATGTGCCGAACATCTGTAATCTATTCTGCACTGTGTTCTGCACTGTGTTTTTATCTTAAATGATCCTGTGTTCACTGTGTTCACTGTGTTCACTGTTTTTATTCTATTCTTCACTGTTCTTTACATCTGCTAACTTGTCGGGAGATAATATACGCGCGGAACAGTGAAGAATATATCGCAGATGTTTGCAAATTATCAGAAGACATTATTTTTCAATTAAATAACACATTTTATTCCTGAACCATGGTCCCTTTGAAAAATGCTCGGGTCTCCCATTGACTTCAATGGGGCTCGTTACTCGAAACGAGCACTCGAGCATCTGGAAATGTTCGGCTCGAGTAACGAGCACCCGAGCATTTTAGTGCTCGCTCATCTCTATTTGTAATCCATTTCCAGCCGGTAGACTGAATAATTCATGAGCAGTACCTGTTACACATGCTAGCATTCCCCTCCACTCTGTAACAGAAGAAATGATGTGCAATTTTTAGAGATCGAAATAATTGTTCTCCCCAAAATTGTTTCTGACAAAGTTTTGTTCAGCTTTGCTGGACACAACAAATTTGACATATACAATCTGAATTATTGTTGCACAGAGGACTCATTTTATGGATGTACTGTGATTCATGAGTACTGGAAATGATTTGTGCACTTTCAAATTTCTTAAAAAGTAATCCGACTGCGGAGAGCATATCAGCGAGCTAGACTTTACTCCAGAATTGTTACATTTGTGGAATGATCCGCGCAACACTGCATTATTCATTTACCACTTTATTATCAGGTAGAACTGGCATGCGGCTAAGCCAAAATGATACCACAGCTTGCTTTGTCCCACCGTGAATAATCACTGGATACAGTGTATACCATAATATTATTTATTTTTCTTTTATTTCTATGATTAAAGATACTTCTTTCATCTTGAGTGATTCCTTGGTTATAACTATTAATGACCTTGCTAAGGCTAGGTCATTAACATGGGTCATATGAGAATAGGGTCTAATACCTGGCACCCAAACACATCAGTTCTCAGCTGCTGACATACCAAGAATGCAACAGAAAGCAGACAGCTCCATGCTCAGTCCTATTGTTCCATATGATTGTACTTGTATTATATTTGTATACCCTGTATACCTATGATCTGTAAAACACTGCAGAATTTAATGGTGCTATGTAAATAAAAAATATTATTGTTATTATTTTCAGTGTAGTAGCTGAATTATGTCCCTGCAGCTTAGCTCCTATTCTTATCTGCAGTAACTTGATGTAACCACTGCACTGATCACAGAACTTTCTGCTACCTGTTTGATTTTCCATTTGATTTAGCAGCTATTGAAAAAGACTAATCTGTTGATGAATATGATGATGGTGGTGACTTATCTTAAGATTTTCTCTTTTTTTCTCTCATATTTGCAACTTTGACACATTTATATATTGGTGATTAAAAAGTATAGAATACACCTGCGCTGTCCTAGTAATATAAATGCTAGCTAACGTGGTACCTGTGATGGAGCATGAAAACTTCCAGATGGTAATTGTATCCAGTCCGAATTCCTGTTATTCACCTGAATGGTCCAAAGAGATTTCTGCATCCAAGAGATTGGTGTATAGATGAGGTTCTACAAGTGGTGCACTTTGAATAAGTCAGCAATAATGCGGAGCAGCCCCGGCCGGTGGCTGCAACCCGCTAGGCAGTTCCGTTGGAGTGACATCACTCAATCTACGGGTCGTCCAAAGGAACACTTCTCCTCGATGCGTTTCGAAAGTCACGGCTTTCTTTGTCAGGAATGAGAGGTATGTGTGCCACACCATGACGATCCTCTGCAAACATTGCTGGTATCCATTGTGTACCTCAGGGAGACTCCCTGAGCAAAATGCTCTGATGCCCTCAACGATATGAAAAGTTTGTATTTATCTAAATATACATCCTAATTTAGATGAAACAAGTGTGTAATGAATAAAAATCTTTTTATTTATACGATTAAAAAATATATGAATAATATGTATAAAATATGTATGTGTATATGTACACCTTCTTTGAAAGAATATGACTTAAAACATAAATACCGTATTTTTCGGACTATAAGATGCTACTTACTATAGAACGCACCCCAGATTTAGGCTTCCAAAAAAAGGAAAAATAGATTTTACACCAATTAAAATATCCCTGTTGGTTGCACTAAAGCACAGCACACACAGACATACAGCTACACACTCAGCTCTGCATCATCTTTCCACATACACACACAGCTCTGCATCATCCATCCACATACACACTCAGCTCTGCATCATCCATCCACATACACACTCAGCTCTGCATCATCCATCCACATACACACTCAGCTCACCTATACACACTCACTCAGCTCATCTATACACACACACACACACACATACTTCCCCCATTCCTCTTCTTCTCACCCTGTCCCAGGGCAACATGACAGTATGAGACCTGTGGTGATGTAAGAAGCATGTGATCAGTCACATGATTCTGACATCACCGCAGGTCCTGTAGGACACCGGGGAGAGGTGAGAGCAGTACAGAGGCTCCTCTCTGGGAGATCGGGTGCAGCTCTATATCAGAGCATCACCCGATCTCCCTTACAGTGGTCAGGAGGGTCTGGCAGTGCTGGCTCCTCCTGACCTCCGGACTATAAGACGCAGGGACTTTTTAGCAAGATTTTTTGTTGCTAAAAAGTGCATCTTATAGTCCAGAAAATACGGTAAGTGTTAAAAAGCAAATAGCTCTATTTCATGATTAAGTCCATTAGGGGCCAGTGTTTCTAAATTCATCGGCTTTCAGTCCGCAACATTTGGTGGATAAAATCTCCTCTCCTCTCCAATTCTTTTAAATTTTTTCTAAACCAAATGCTATTGAACCAGTAAATTTATTCTGGTGCTTAACTTTATAGTGTCTAGAGAGAGGGTGTCCTTTACATTTGTATATTGGCAAATAAATTTGCGACTGTTCCATTTGCTTATCAAAGTTAAAGATAAATGACCCCGATGTTATTGTTACCCCAAAACAAAACAAGAGCACCAACAGATGATATGCAGAATGCAGTGAGACTGTGGAAGTCTCTGTCGCCGGAGGTTGTTATGGTGGATACTTTGCACATGTTCTAAAGAGGCCTGGATGTCTTTCTTGGACACAAAAATATCACAGGTTATGAGAAGAAATCATTTGTCAAATCCTATTTGTTGGACTTGATGGACCTGCATCTTTTTTCAATATTATCTACTTTAATATTATGATACTAGATTTATCATGACAGAATCTCAAGTTTTTTTCTCACTCCAATTTTTTCTTACTTCAGTGTCTTTACTTCAGAGATCTTTAGATGTCTTTTACACATCAGATTTACACATGTGGACAAAATTGTTGGTAACCCTCATTTATTGAAAGAAAATCTACAATGGTCACAGAAATAACTTGAATCTGACAAAAGTTAAAGTAAATTACAATTCTGTAAAAACGAATAATTGAAAGGCAGACTCTGCTTTTCAGCCATGCTTGAATAACAAAAAGAATAAAACTCTTGAAACAGGCCTGGACAAAAATTATGGGACTCTACACAGGGGCAGGCTGTATGCTACATGGGGACAGGCTGTATACTACAAGGGGGCAGGCTGTATACTGCAAGGGGGCAGGCTGTATACTACATGGGGGCAGGCTGTATACTACATGGGGGCAGACTCTATGCTACATGGGGGCAGGCTGTATGCTACATGGGGCAGGCTGTATGCTACATGGGGCAGGCTGTATACTACATGGGGGCAAGCTGTATACTACATGGGGGCAGGCTGTATGCTACGTGGGGCTGGCTGTATACTACATGGGGGCTGGCTGGCTGTATACTACATGGGGGATGGCTGCATACTACACCCTCGGCTTATACTCGAGTCAATAGTTTTTCCCAGTTTTCTGTGGTAAAATTAGGGGTCTCGGCTTGTACTCGGGTCGGCTTATACTCAAGTATATACAGTACATATATGGGGTATCTATAAGGTAGCCAGTGCTAAATTGACAGCCCGTGTAAATACCACAATTTAAAGTGACAGGTGCCATAGAAATATCACAGACATTACTTATATCTTGGAGAATTATATTATACAAATATAAAAGAGTTACATGGTTGAACCTCAGTCTATAAAGTTAATAAGAGAAAAAATTAAAAATTAACAAAAAAATGATGTACTTAAATGTCACATTATTTATAACCATGCATCATAGCAATGTGATACAATAACTATATGTTACCTTCTAAAAGTGCACTAAAAGTGCTGAAGATGAAAAGGTGCTGAAGTGCATTGTGCAAAAGTGATGGGGGTGAAGGGAGTAACATATGGGTGAGGGGGATGGAGAAGAGAGTTGAGTGTATGTGCACATGCGAACAAGTGCAATTATAGAGCCTGTAAAATGCCAAATCATATTATGTACATACATTCATTTCATTGCATTAATAAATATTTATCACCAAATTATACCAAAAGATCTATCCCTCCCCCTCCAATGGATTACCAGACGAGATCGTCGGTATAAGAGGATGTAACCTGACCATTGACATGAAGAAACGCCCTCAGTCTTTACAATACTATATGCATCTGTAAATTGTAGGAATACATTTGGATGCCCAGTAGCTTTAGCCGATATCCAAAACAGGGTTTTATCTTGTGTTCATCCTTTCCCTTTTTCCATATTGTTATTGGGCATTATTAACCGTGGAATGTATATTGCCGCCAACCAACTCAAACTAGATATAGGACCGGTAAGTATATCTCTGAAATCATAAAAAGGCAATTCGTTAGCAACAAAAAAACTGTTAAAAACACATAAAAAACTGGTGTGAAAGTGACGCCAGTGTATATGTAAGGCATGATGCATAAGAAACCATAATATATATAAGAAAGAGAGGAATAGGAGAGGGGAACAGGAAACCCAGGTAGATAAAAGGGGCAAAACTCAGGGTTTCATTCAGGCCTCTTGTTGGAGTACCTTTCACTGTGACAATCTTTTTTTAATTGGGCCTCCTCCGATTCCTAAGTCGATTTTATCTATGCCCCGTACTTTTAATAGGCTGGGGCCAGAGTTGTGTTTGTCTCTAAAGTGAAGTGCAACAGCTTTTCCTTCTGGGTCAAACCAAGTGTCTGATGTGGCCTTAATATCGCGCATGTGTTCTCATATGCATACTTTCATTTGGCGAGACGTCAGTCTTATATAGATAAACTTGCTTGGACACGTTGCATAGTACACCACTGCCTTGGTATTTCATGTGATGTTGTGTGTGATCTTATAGTTCTTACTTCCTGGTGAATCCGTGAATAATGGGGGTCATTTACTAAGTACCCGATTCGCGTTTTCCCGACCTGTTACCCAAATATTTCCGATTTGCACCGATTTCCCCCAGGATTTTGGCGCACGCGATCGGATTGTGGCGCATCGGCGCTGGCATGCAGGCGACGGAAATCGGGGGCGTGGCCGAACGAAAACCCAACGGATTCGGAAAAACCGCCGCATTTAAAAAAAAAATGTGTCGCGGAGCTTGCACTTACTTTCACTCAGCCCGGCTTGTTGTATTCCAGTGCATTCCGATGCTCTTCAGCGCAGCAGTGCCACCTGGTGGACGGCGGAGGAACTGCCTTGGTGAATCCCGGCCAGACCCAAATCCAGTGCAGAGAACGCGCTGCTGGATCGCGAATGGACCGGGTAAGTAAATCTGCCCCAATGTGTCCGCATGCTCCACATTGGGGCATGCGACACATTTCCCGCACGGTTTACACCCCCAAGGACATTTCATTAGTAGAGGCTGTTGCAGGGCATTTTATTATCGGGGAATTATATTACTTGGGTAGGATTCTAGGCATTACATTACTTGGGGAGGCTGAGAACAATGCATTTTCCACCATATGGTTCCACCATTTCTACCACTCAGGTCAGCTGAGACTTGTGTATATACAGGAAAAGGTTGTAGAAACCTGTGATGCTAATTAATGGACACACCATGATTTAACATGTCCCTTTGCTCACAATTTTTCAGGGATACCATCATTTCTGTCCAGACTGTTTCATGAGTTTTATCTTTGTTCTGTAAATCTGTTGAAGCATGGTCAAAAAGCAAAGTCTGCCTTTCACTGTTTCATTTTTGATCAGATTCTAGTTATTTCTGTGACCATAATGGGTTTTTGTAGCACATGAGGTGTTAATGTCTGAAGTAGGTATGCATAGTGGCACAAAATTAACAAATTTCCCACAACTAGTAGACTAGGAGACTTGTGATTTCTTTTTGAGGTTTCTTTATTTATTTCACCAATTGCCATCATTTACTTTTTACATGTAACTTTATACTCAGCTGTGTCACAATAAATAGTAGAATTTTACTGAAAATAATCTTTTACTCTAAAACTGCCAACAAAGGATCATATTGTTGTATTGTATGAACTCTGTTGCTCAACAGAAAAGCTTGTCTATGAAACTGTCAATATAAATCAAATTACAGAAGTGAGAGAATAACCTCTCTACAAAAGATAATTCCATAAAAACATTATTAATAAGACCTTGACATAACTCTGTCTATATTACCATGATGTTTTTAAAAATCTATCCAGTCTATATGTTCATATTTTTCTGTATCATCATAAATGTACAAAACCAGCAATTGATGCAAACAGCTATTAAATAGTATTAATTATATGCTTAGCCTATTGTGTGTAATGGATTTTCACTCCGAGAATATTTTCTGTTCTTTCCTGCAGACCTTTATATTTTTTAAGCTACTACTTTTTTCAAGGTAACCACAGAGTGATCATTTACTGTCAATAATGCATCTCAGTTGGGTACCTGCATTTATATGGAAATTGCCACAGATTCAGAGAATAAAATGACTTCTATAAGCTTCCGTAATACCATGGTTTGACTTTAACTGGAAGCAACTGATCATACATTATCTTCCTCAAAATAGAATTTTAATGGAGGTGTATAGGGTTACATATATCCTAAATAGTTCCAAATCAGTCAAAAGCCATGCTGTCCAGTCCTGTATCCACTACTAAAGAAACACTTCATTCAAAACTAATGTATTGAATAATGCATGGTCCAGGGCCTGAAGGGAGGAGCATGGCTCATTTTCATTGTATTCCTGGAACCTTATTAGAACATACATGCTCCTCCGTGCACATTGTATTATTTAATAAAATAAATTAAACACTGTTTTTGGAGTGTTCCTTTAAGGGTGTCATTTGGGTGTCATACATAGAGACCCCAACTTTTGTCCCACCCTTCTATGATTGGTCACTCACATACTGTAAATGGGCAACATGTGATAATGCCACCCTGATCACACATTTGATCACCAGACTAACATTAGTAACCCCCAGATTTCAAGCTATTGGTACTTCCTTTAAAGGACATCTACCACCAGGATAAGGGATTGTAAACCCAGCACACTGACATACTGATGTGGGGCCTCTCTAGGATCTACTCTTCTTTTAGCTTTTGCAAAAAAAGGCAGTAACAATTATGCAAATGCCCTCATGGACTCCAGGCTCCATAGGTGTTAATCGAGCCTAGAGCCTGTTAGGCTCATTTGCATAATATAAAGCTTTTTTTCCTTAAAAACAAGGTCATAAGAAGCTTAAAGAAGATCAGATCCTGCTAGAGTGAGCCCACATCAGTATACTGGGTTTACAATCCTTTATCCTGGTGGTAGATGTCCTTGAACGGAAATTGCACCAGTAAAACACCAGCTTGAAATCTGGGGGTTACTAATGTTAGTCCTGTGATCAAATGTGTGATAAACCTGTGTATCAGATAATTGTATTCACAGTGCCATTTTAATCTAAGTCTACCACTTCCAAATTCCTCCACAAGTAATGCGTACATTGTGTAGGGCACTATATTGCATTTTCATACTCAGTACTTGTTTCTCTGTAATTCTTTTTTAATATTTGTACAAATTAGCTTACAAGGGCAAGATTATGCCTGTGGGTGCACATTGTTTCTTCTATTGATGCATCAAGAATGAACCAATAAGCTAATTTTCACAACATTTTAAAGTTTTCACTAAAATCACAGATTGCTGGATAAGTCAATAAGGAGACTCTCTTCCACTACCATTGATCCTGAAACTTTTTTAATTGTCCTGTTGACATCACTGTCTTCTTCTCTTTGAACATTGTGAAACATTTGTTTTAAAAGGTTTGATTTGTTTTATGAATAAATCAGGTTATTGTGCTTTACAGATCTGCTAAATATTTAAAACATCATACAAAGCATCCTGCTGTACTCTCGTGTAAATAGCTATCTTACTTAGACTAACTTTTTGGTCAAAAATCACATAGGCATTCAAATAATAAGCAATAAAAAACTATTGGGCTATTTACATCCATTTATTACCTGCTTGTCACATTATCCATTCTGCAGGTTACAGCACATTTATAAGGAAGTGAAGCATAAACAAATTGAATTTTTCAAACAAAAGGAGGTGTTAACTTCAGATTATTAAAGACCTTTAAACTTTTACTAAAAGCTTTTTCAAGGCACTTTATCAACCGTTTAGAATTGCCTGGTAAAAATTAATGTAAAGTTCACATCATTATTGGAACATCGTTTGTTGTGCGGAGTACCATGCTAAAATGATTTGTTAGTTGTTTATCTTCCTTGGGGTTCTAATGTAAACTGATTGTTAGATTTCCATAAAAAAATAAATTTGACTTGAATAAATTAGGTAAATTCTTGATAATTTTGCCACATTTTCAGATATGGTACTAGAAGAAATCTATGATTTACACAATATTTTTTAAATAATTTACAGTATATTGTTGATAATAAGACATTTTCCACACTTTGCATGTTTTTATACATATGCTACTAATCAGTCTTCCACTTACCGAATTCTCTCCTCTACAATCTATTCTTAGATTCTTAACGCTACATGCCTCCTCTCTTTGTCAATCACTACACTGGCTTCACCTTAAGTATTAAATTCAAATGAAACACCCTGATCCACAAAGCTCTGCAAAATGCAGTACCTTTCTAACTCTCTTCCCTCATCTAAGTCTGTCACCAAACCCGTGCTCTTCGATCTTCCAGTGATGTGATATTACTTTCTACGTTCAATGCATACCTCCCACTCATATTTCCAAAACTTTGCCGGAACTGCACCTTTCCTGTGGAATGCCTTACCTTGAACATATCAGAATAATAAACAACAACCAAAGTTTCAAAAATACCATTAAAAAAATCTTTTCAGGCAGGCCCATCCCATTCCCTAACTGCATGGAACTTTCACATTCTATTTCTCTAAACCGTCACTTCTCCTGGTGACTGGTTTTATTCTATTTATTTGTTACTACCTCTGAACCTATGTTTTTTATCTGAAGTAGGACCAGCATCCCATTTGGTGATCCCAATCATGGAGAAGGGGCTCGTCCTCATAAGAGAGTAGCCAGACATCTGTAGTCCGACAGATATTCCAAGCACATCAAGCTCTATGTCACCTTCTGTATCACCCCTTCATAGAATTTAAGCTCTTTCAAGACGGTTAGTTTTGTCTAACAGTTGTCTAACAGTCTAATAGTTTAGTCTCACCAAGTTGAGTCTAAGTTAAGAACATTTTCCTTGGCTAAAATATTTCCATATTTTTGATTACAAAAAGTCATAATCCTAGTTTATGTAACACTGAAGGCTAACCCGTCCTATAAGGTACCCAACCAAGCCCCTTCCTTCTCCTTTTAAGATAATTGACCCTAGTCATCAAAATTTGTGCACACTGAAATATCTATTTTGCTTTTCAACTTATTTGTGGAAAGCCAAACGAGATGTCTTAAATCGAATCGAAAAATAAAATGAAATGGATTTCTTGATGTATTTTTATGGAATCTCCTTCTATACAAGCGAACAAAGATCTTAAATCATATTGCCTATTGAAAAAAATGTCATGGATAGAAATTGCATTGATTATTAGAACAGTTTCTCCCTAAAATGGTTTCACTTTAATGGTTTCTGTCACTTAGAGAACTTTTTACGCACTTGAAACAGATGGGACCTGTCATGGCTCATTACAGCATAGAGCGCTATAGTCAAATGAATTAGCTGCAGAGATGTAACAAGTTCAGATTATTTCAGAACATCCTTGTCTTCACCTTGATTAGTAGCTCTTTAACCCCAACATGAAAGATATAATTAAAGAAATTTTGAAGGTGAAGATGAACGTTCCCATGAACTAGACAGGTTAAAACATGTGCATAATAATTATAATATTGATGCAAATTAATGTATTGGATTACTAATCACAATATTAGTAATGCAATGTTAATAATCATAGTAATAATATCAGTATAAATTCAAAACTGGTGGATTAATGCTGCGCATGTTCCCCTTCATACAATCTAAATTGATCTGACCCCTTTAGTTCGATCAGGCCTCTGAAAGTGTTCAACATTAACATTTTGAGCAATTTTATGCAATAGTTTTAGTGGCTACAGACCAGATGGGCTTTTTGGACTATGTTCCTTTTTCCACGTCAACCAATATTCAATCAGTATAATTTATCTTATGGCTAATTAATGTT
Organism: Engystomops pustulosus; assembly: GCF_040894005.1. Classification (NCBI taxonomy): domain Eukaryota; kingdom Metazoa; phylum Chordata; class Amphibia; order Anura; family Leptodactylidae; genus Engystomops; species Engystomops pustulosus. Next base: position 106,478,877 of record NC_092417.1, on the reverse strand, counting down.
TCTGGTGCTAAAATTATATCCAGTTACCTTGTAGCCTTTGAGTGGCATTGAAAACTTGCGATAGTCACCAGCTTTGTGCTGTTTGCAAAATTGGTGTTCTGTTATGTAGTAGAGAGACATTTCAATCCCTGGCACCAAAATTCTACCGAGTACATAATTGCTTCATATTTTTATATTACTGATAATTATATTATTTGGTAATTGAACAAGAAAACCAACTTTGACTTTGAATATGGACTTTTGGATGATAGAATAGAATTTTGAAATAATTTATTTACTTTTTTCTTCATGTGTTTGAAAACAGCAAAAATAAATTGCGGAGAGACACCTGAATAAGTCTCTGAAGTGCGGTATTAATAAGACACAGATTTACTTGGATTTACTAAAATGCCAGACTGTAGCTGTGCACCTTCATGAAATGAACAAAATACCATTTGATCACCGTTTACATATTTTCAAATATGCCCCAAAGAATTTAAAAGAATTTATGTTTAGTAAATATTAACATTATAATGCTGCCAAAGATAATGGTTGGAAAAGTAGGACATAGACTGTTCAAGCTATTGTTTGCTCAACTATTTATTTGACCTTTCGTTTACTACTTTTGGGACAAGAAGCTTAGGGGAGGTGGGGGTATACTGCTAACTCATTGTATTAAAGAATATATGAAGCATAAAATACTTTGACCTAGAAATTGATTGCACAGATTACCATAAATACTCGCGTATAAGCCAAGTTTTTCAGTACAAAAATGTGCTGAAAACCCCCCACCTCAGCTTACACACAAGTGTATAAAACAATTAACTTACATACTCACCTTATGATGCTCCTCCGGCTCCTCCTCCTTTTTCTCTTCCCTTGTAGAGGAAGCGGGCAGAGACAATTCCATGGGCTCTGCCTGCTGGCTCACACTATGATGTCATCAGCCGCAACACGGCTGCATCACAGTGATGGATGCATCTCTGCCCACTCTGCTACAAGGTAAGAAAAGAAGGAAGAGGAGCTGCGCAGAGCATTAGATGCTGAGTATGTAAGTTTATCTTTTTAAACACTGTGGGGCTGAAGAAAATTTCATTAATGGGGGCTGCAGAGAATTTTATTAATGGGGGCTGCAGAGAATTTCATTAGGGGGACTGCAGAGCATTACATTATTTGGCGGACTGCAGGGCATTTCATTAGTTGGGGGACTGCAGTGCACTTCATTTATGGTTGACTGCAGGACATTTCATTGGATGACATGGCATGGCATTTTAATAGGGGAGCTACAGGGCATTTCATTAATAGGGAGGCTGCTGGACATTACATTATTCAGGGAAACTGTGACCAATGTATTTTTCACCCTAAACTTAAACTCGAGTCAATAAGTTCTCCAGTTATTTCTGGTAAAGTTAGAGGCCTTTTCCGGGTCAAATTATACTTGAGTATTTATACGGTAAATAGTACCTAAATAGAATGCAAATAACTTTATATTTCCTGCAATTAATGTTTGAGGCTGAAATAAATTGGGATAAGGTAGGTTTCTTGCTCTCCAAAGTAGAATGATAGCCTTTATAGCTAAAATAAGTGGCTCACAAAGAACTAGGAAGGTGATATGGAATGCAGGCTGTATGGAATAGGTGACCAAGGCAAAGGGGCATCCATAGTTCTACCATGACCATTAATAAGGAATCTTTACTGTAAGAGAAGTGAGGCTGTGGAACTCTCTACCACAGGATGTTGTAATGGCTGATAGTTTGTACATGTTCAAGAGGGACCTGGATGGCCTTCTTGAAAAAAAATATCATATTAATCTGATATTGATTCATGGAGTTATTCTGATTGGGGTCTGGAAGGCAGTTTTCCCTACTTTGGGGCAATCAGCATCAGCCTTTTAGGGATTTTTTCATTCTTCTGGGTCAATACTGTATGACTTTATGGACCTCTTTTCCTCATGAGACAAAAATATGTTGCCTTCCCCATGCCCTTGTGTGACAGAACAAAACGGTAATATTATTTATGGCTTATAAATGTGAGACTTTTAGGTAATGCATAACTAAAAGAGCTGTTATCAGCTAGCTTTTCAGTAGACAAAAGTTACTAAAGTAGAACTTCAGTTATACTTCATACACAATGGATTCAGATCAATCCTGAAAAAAACATCATCCACCATGTGACAGCTTATTTGTATGGGAGCTTGAAGTATAAATAGACATAAAACCAATTAACACAAACATAATAGAACCATTTACTAGATGTATATTAGACATGTTTACATTGGGAAAATGATTTTTTTTTTTTTGCCCAGAGAAACCTCGTCATGCAAAAATGTTTCAGACTATTGTTTCTGTATTTATTTGAAGGGCTCTTGCCAATTCTTCCCCAAAAGAACAATAACATTCAATATCCTTTCAATATTTTTCATACTGAACGTACAACAAAACCCCAGTAGCCTCTTTCTATTGGCAGATGCTATTTGTTCTTGTTTTGTTGTTCTTCTCTATCAAAAGTCTATTGGGGCTTTTTTCATTACCTTGAAAATCAAGCACAATTTATAATCTAAAATAAGTTAGTGATGAACATTCTTTTCTTCCACATTATATATTGATTTCTCCGTAATTGCTACTTTCTACACTGTGAAAGTTGAAAAAAAAAATCCACTTGGGCTAATTTTTGTTTATTAAATTGTGCAGGGATCGGCAGCAAGTGTAAAACAGATTTATAGCAAGGCGATTATACTTGGATAGAAAAAGGAAAAATAGTAGATATTCAGCTCACCCTTCTGTGGTCAAGACATCAGGTGCCGGTGCGCGGATATGCTGAGCCGATTCAGTGCATCATGGACAAACAAACGATTTGATCCAGCATCCAGGCTTGAAATAGGTGCTATAAAACTTCTATTTATTTCATCAAGGTATAAAAAGGTTTAAAAAAGGTACCATTATACAGACATCTGACGCGTTTCGAACTCTTGAGAGTTCGAAAAGCGTCAGATGTCTGTATAATGGTACCTTTTTTTAAACCTTTTTATACCTTGATGAAATAAATAGAAGTTTTATAGCACCTATTTCAAGCCTGGATGCTGGATCAAATCGTTTGTTTATACTTGGATAGACTCAGGGTCCATGGAACATGTTACTAAAAAGCATAAACAGTAAAAGATCTTATACATGTTTTTGTACTGTGTGTATTTGTGTCTATGCATACAAAGCAATAAAATAATGTATACATACCACAGGCAACCATACATTAATCTTGAAGAAGTTGCATTACCTTGTCATGGGGCTTTATTGGATTGGAGTTTTCCTGCTTCCAAAACCCTACTATTTAGTAAGACTTTGCCAGATCTGCATCACTATTCAACACTTGGATAGTCATTAAAAACTAAAAGTTCGTAGTGTTTTTTTTCCTAATTTTCTTCTGTGTTTCCCACTAGGTGTGGATCCTATTCTGTACTATTTTAGGATGGCTCTGGAATTAGACTCTTCCCTCTCTTACAGTAAAATATACAGAGCCTTCTTACTACCCTTTTGAAAATGCCTTCTCAATAGAGATGAGCGGGACTCAAAATTCGTGTACAGAGGTCGGGTGCACCCCCCACAATCAGTCATCTTGCCGGATTGGGGTCGCTCAGCCAATTTGGCAACTTGATGTCCTTAGCTACTACCAATTGCTGTGATTGACCAAGAGCCAACTCCTAACCAATCACAGCAATGCACTGAAAAGAACATGCAAACTGCTTGTGCATATATTTATAAAGTGTCTGTGCCAGTTTTTTGTCATGACTGAACTGTGTCCGACAAGACAGAAAAAAAGTGCAGCTAAAGGGTCCATGTTAGTGCTTAGTCAGAGTTTGCACCACATTTATAACAGACATGCACCACAATTCTGTCTGATCCACCATTTTCCAGGATGAACAAAGTGCACCAACAAAAAAATGGTTCAGTCTTCCAGAGCAGTACAGGGTGCTCTAGATGAATGAAGACCGTGCACTAGTTTTTATGACTCTGCACTCTGCACACTCCACAGGCAAACTGCATATAGGACTGCAATAACCGGCAACCTGTCTCAGAACTGGCCAGATATATAAGGAGTAAAGGGATCCCACCTCAAGCATCCAACTTGTTCAGCCCGCCATCACTCATAGAGGTACATACACCCAGCTCAGCAATGGGTCTTAAAAAGGTAAAAAGCTATTTAATGAATATGTTTATTTAAAAACAATTAACAAATGTAAATTGATATTTTTTCCAGTATCTTCAGATTTAGCCAAGTGTACACTATGTCCAAAACATTTAGTGCAGTTTACACTGTTGTTAGTAAATGCGCTCCACGATGACTAACTAGATAAACCTGCTTGTGTAAGTCTGGCTATAACTTGCGAATAGTTGACTTGGGGTCCATATAATTTGTTGTAGTGGCAACAAGTTATTCATCACTACATCTTAAAACATAGCCGAAAGTTCCTATCTTCCCCTAGTGATAAATCCTGGATAGGGTTCACTCTATACATTTAGTTTTTAAACTGAGAGAGTGTGCTTATAGAAAACGAGCATCACGGATCCACCTAATAAGGTAGATCTGATGGCAGGTTCCTTTACTATCAACAAGCCCTATCCTTTTTTTAATGAAATCTTTATTGGCCCAGTACTATCTAAAAACTTAGTCATATATATATATATATATATATATATATATGCTAATTTTTGCAAGACGCTACAGGGCGTGGAGTAGCTGTGCCATGGAGCGGGAGCTACAGCTACTCCATGCCTCAGTAGCCTCTTTCGTTCCCTACTACCCTATCTTCAGCGCACAGCTTGCTGGAGATATGCACACTTGTCTGAGAAGCCAGAGTTCTGCACTATGCTTCACACAACACATATTTCTATATTCCAGTGGTCAGTTGGACCATGTGCCAGATTTAACATGGAAAGTCAGACAGAATTGTTTCGCACACGCCCTATGTTAAAGGTGCACCAAAAAAAATGTTGCACTCTGTCAGAGCAGTGTAGGGTGCGCCAGATTCATGCAGAATGTGCAGCAGAAATCCTGAATCTGGCGGCCTCTGCACTATACACAGGTAAACTGCATTTAGTGCATTTTGCACTGTTCTTAGTAAATGTGCCACAATATCTTTTGACACAGGAATTTTGCAGTGACGTTTGACTTGCATTACCTCTACAATCTCTGTACTACATAATTGAACTGATAGGTAGAACTTTCTTAAGCAAGGTTTTCATCCTTTCAAGTTGACCAGCTTCATCCCAGTTATGCAGTGCAATGCACTGTAATGAAGAGCATGTATTTAGGAGCGTTATGTTGTGGGAACGTCACTCAGCCACAATTATCCCTCTTTAAAATCCTTCACAGGAAATAAAACAGGAGGAATTATTTTTCGGCTTGGGTTATTTTGTCCTGGTAGCACTGCTCTCTGTTTGATGTTGTGTTCAACTAGAACTAATAGTCACTTTGATTCGACTGGCTGCAATGTACAAAATAGTTTTTCCATCAGTTTACAAAGAGGTCATTCAGAGTTAAATATGTGTTTTGTGTTATTTATTGCTATGTTGTTTAAAATTTTTCACTAAATTAACATGCATTTTGGTGCCGAGCTATGTATTTATTGTATATATTTTTAAAATTTTAATTTTTTTACATCATTATACGCTTTTAAACTTGGCAATTCTATTTTTGAAAATACTGCTATGCTATAACAATGGGATAAGAACTTAAATGCTACATCTGGGTAAGGATATCAAAAACACTGACATATCAGCACACAAGGGTAATCTGCGTTAAATAGAAAATAATATAATTTGAAAGTAATGTAACAGTGCAGGGACAACACTCATGATGGATAGTAAACATTTTAATACATGATGTATCACTATATAGTGCTGAACAACTAACTGAACATACTGTACATATAATAAAAACTGAATAGATAAAAACAATAATAAAAATCATTGCAAACAGTGGAAATGGTCTTACAGGAAATACTGTATGTGCATCTGTGTCCAAGGCTTGATAGTCATTGTTCTGCCACATGTAAAGGATTAGGTTCACAACATAAGAGATAATAACCAACAATATTCTCCTATGGGGCAGGACACCTGCCCGGCCCATTCACAAGCTCCAGGCATCAGAAAAGTAGATAATATAATAGGTAGATCTATAATAAGGTATAATAAAAAGAGCTTAACACTGAAAAACTCCGGATACAGGTCTTAAGTGCAGGGAAATACTGAAGCCTGATTGCAGGCCATATCTAAAGAAAAGTATACATGCTATACAGTAGGTACTAAGCCGTATCCAACTGTAGTGAGGAGCTTCATTGTGAACGCTAGCCTCACTTAACCTCTCCAGAAAGAGATTCAGGGGATGCATACAATTGCTACAAGTGGCTGTGGGCCAGGCAAAGTCTGATATTATACTATATTTAAACAATATATATCATAGACAACATTGCTATGAGACATCATGATTAGAACTGTTAATAAGTAGATCCTACTGTACATTCTAAAAGTAAAAGGGATCGACTACTTTACCTCATGTGTTTTGTAATATTTGTGTAATTGTGGGGGCAGGATTTTAGGGTAATTACCAATATACACATATTAAAAGTTCTTCTCTGCTTTCTTGATATGTAAAGTGAAGCATCCTGTCTTTTACCTCATCAGCCGGACAGTCCTGTCCATAAAATGGCCGCAGATGGTGGGCCATATGTTCTCTAACTGTCCATGAGAAACCTCCCTGCCAGGACCTTGATCTTATACTCATGAATATTATCATAAGGTCCTGGCAGGGTAATTGTTCATGGACGGATAGAAATCACATGACCCTCCACCTGGGGCCATTTTATGGTCAGGAATGACCGGCTGATGAGGTAAAAGTCAGGAGGCTTTTCAGGCGAGAAGGCTTGAGAAAGCATGTGTGTATGCGCAATATGGCCGGTCCCCTTGGCTACCTCTGCTACAATAAAAAGAAGTTTGTCCTATAATACTCCGGTGAGTGCCGCATTTTTTTCTTTTTTTCTGCTTTAGGAGGCTTTAATACACAGATTTTATTTTTAATATTTTCCTCTTTTCATTGGTTAGTCACTTTTGAACATTTGTGCTCATTTTTGTACACCCAAACATTTTACAATATGAAACATAAACATCCAATATTTCTTCCACGAGAAGCATACAAAAATAAAAAGAAGAAAGTTACTGGATTGATTACATTAAACACAAACTATGTAGGTTAAACTTCTTTAATATGTAAATGATACTAATATGAATATTAGTTGTATTATTTTATTATTGATTGTTTGCCCACCAATTTTATTGTCCGATTGAATAAAAGAGTTAAAATGACCTCTTTGAACTTTTTGTTGCAACTTTTTATATTCTAGACTGAAATGACTTTTTCTAACGGAACAAACCAATCTAAAGTGTTTGCCACTCTGTATTGCTGAAACACTTGATATGCAAACAGCAGGGGACCGGCTGGCAACAAATTGCAAGTGCGCAAAGTAGTCAGAACAAGCATCTCTAAAACTTAATACAGGACGTTCCTGGTACATATTAAGAGCAGTAAAACATGTGCGTAATAATAAATGCCAGAGGAGTCTTCGGATATAATATACATTGTACCTAATGCAGAATGAACTTTGCCTAGTATTCATAAAAGAGGTGGAGGAAAATGTTTAGAAAGAATTGCTATAAGATGCTGGGGCTAATGAACAGAATCTAATTTCAAGTTAAGTGTTTATAGAACTTAAGCACACTCTCGGCAACCCAATTTCAATTATTCAAGCAGTCTACCATGGCAGTGGGCTTTTTTTTTTTTTTAAAAACCCAACGCCTACAGGATTGTATGTAAAGTAACTGATGACCTACGTATTGTTAGTGTAAAAATGGAGCAATTTTACTAATGTCCTTAATGTAGAATGATGGCATGAGTTGGGATTTTTCAATTTTGGAAAGTATATTATTCCTTATATAGAACTAGGTAGAACACATGTCTATATATAGTTGTGAAATGTCTTAGAGTAAATTAAACATCCTGAGTAAACCAGCCAAGTGTTTATATTATATATTACCATTTAAAGAGCAACTGGACCTTTAAAGCAAATGTTTATTTCAGAATGATTAGCGCATGTGATAATAGTAAACTTTGTAATATACATCATTAAGAAAAGCAGAATCTCAGTGTTTTGCTTCAACTTCTCCTGCAGTAAAGCATACAGAGTCTGTCCACTTCAGACAGATAAGAAGACTAACCATTAACTCATTCCGTACCTAAAGAACATTTTACATCTCTCCAAGGGGATAAGACTATCTTGGGTCCATTTCTGCAAAGTCACTTTATCAGGATTCTTTATCTCTCATCCTTCAAAGTGTCAGGGAAAATGAATAATACATATTATGTATTTCTGATATAAAATCGGAAATCTACCATCAAGCATGATAAACCTGGGATACTTAGTCATAGGTCTAGGAACTGTGACTGTGGTGATCTTATTGTTTTCCTGTTGACCTCCTTCCTTCTAAAATCAACTATTTAAATGATGCTAGTGGGCCAGAAGGGCTCTGGGTTTTTTTTTTATCAGAGCCCTTCTGTGTTTTAGCTTTACAGGCTGTTACATTGTGCAGGAGAACTTTTCCCCTTCAACTGTATGAGATTACAATAAATACAGGGAGGGTGGACATCCAGAGGGTGTTTGGAGAAAGGGGAGATAGTGTAACACCCTGTGAAGCTACAGCACGGAGGGGTGCTTGTTACACCTCCAAGAACCCATTTGGGTCATTAGAATAATTTTTAACATTTTCCTTCCTTTTAAAATCATCTTTTCCCATTATACTTATGATTGGGGCATTACATGAGCCCCTCTATTCTAAATCTTCCTCTGCTACCTTGAAACTACATCAGACAGAGGGGAGGTCCTGAAGGAGCATAGGAGGAGGGCGAGACAGTGTAACAGCCTGTGAAGCAACAGAGCAGATGGGCCCTAGTAACAGACCAAAGAACCCTTATGGCTAATAGCATAATTTTAAGATAGATTTTAGAAATAAGGAGGCATGGATAACAAATATAAGAATATTACCTCAGTCACAGTCCCTGAATCTATCAGTAAGTGTTCCTGGATTATCTTGTTTGATTTTGATGGTAGATTTCCTTTAACCTCTTCCTGAAGTGTGCCGTAATAGTGCAGTGTGCATCTGGTGCGGGTATATGGAGAGGTATATGTAGCTGGTAAGTCTTTGCTACATATTGCAGCAAAGGCTTACCGGTAAAAATCGCGGGTGTTATCCAGACGATCACCGCCCGCTTCAAAAAGATGGCAGAGACATAGGGAACCGACATCTTGGTGATGATAGTCGCTCCCCGCGACGTCGGTCACCTTAGTCTCGGGTCTTCCCGTTTTAACCCATTCATTACAATGTGCGATTTTCTGTATTATGGCTCTATATGGTAGGATCGATCAGACAAACTAGGGTTAAAGTAGCCTAGAGGGTCTGAAAAATAGTGAAAGTAAAAATGAAAAAAAAAGTTTAAAAAAAATTAGAGTAATCTAGGGATCTTTCCCTAGGACTGATAAATATAACAGTAAAAATCATAAACACATTATGTATTGTTGTGTACAAAAATGCCAATCTATCAAAATATAAGAACGTTTTGTCACGGCGATTAACCCCGTAACGGAAAATAGTGCCCAAGTTCGAAAAAGGCACTTTTTTGACTATTTTGAAAAATAGTAAAAATTCAATTAAAAATGATCAAAAGATCTTACAGTCCTATATATGGTAGTATTAAAAATGTCATCAAAATTCTCACAAAATGACACCAAACACAACTCTGTACAACAAAGTATAAAACATTTTTTTGTACAGTAGGTTTTAATTTTTTAAACCTATACAAATTTGGTATCCCCGTGATCGCATCGACCCAAAGAATAAAAGAGACATGTAATTTTGGGCACACAATGAAAGCGGTAAAATCCAAGTCCACAAGAAAATGGCGCAAATGCATTGTCTCACCATTTTCACTTCATTTGGAATTTCATTCCTGCTTCCAAGTACACAGCATGGAAAATTCAATACTAACACTATGAAGTGTAATTTGTTACGCAGAAAATAAGCCATCACAGTGCTCTTTACATGTAAAAATAAAAAAGTTATAGATTTTTGAAGGTGAAGAGTTAAAAATGGAAATGAAAAAACAAAAAAGGGCCAGGTTGTTAAGGGGTTAAAAGTCACAAAGATTGGTGCTGGTTATTATTGTAGCAAAATGTGTGACCACTTGCATTTGACATCAGTACCCCACTTTGTCACCACTTGTCTAGTCTGACAGCTTGCACCAAGTTTGTTTGTTGGTGGTGTCTTTGGAAGGACTGGTTTTGCCTGTATTGAGACAATGGGGCACATTTACTTACCCGGTCCCTGCACAATCCCCGATCTAGAATGTCCGACGAGAAGGAACTCTGCCGCGATTCACGTAGATCATGCGCCTGATATCCTGCATGTGTCGCTTTCCAACTCAGTTTCGCTGGAGTTCACCATCTTCTTCCCAGTGCATGTAAGTGCTTGGCTTGCAACATAATTTCAAATTTAAATCCCGCGCTTGGTCCGAATCAGTCGGATCATCCTATGGCCCGCTTCCCGATTTGTGTTGCGTGAAAGCCGGTGCTGATGCGTTAAAGTCTGATCACGTGAGACAAAATCATCTTCTAAATGTGCGCAAAACGGAAATTGGCGGAATATCCGATAAAAGTGCGGCCGCAGGACCCTTAGTAAATGTGCCCCAATAAGTGAAACTGACCTCCTGTGTCCAGAATTGGACTAGTGCGTCTTTATTAAAGACAGCACATGTGCAAACACAGAGCCTACAAGCACCATGATACGGCTTGTTTCCTTCTTTGCACAGGGGACACACAGAAAGTTATTGAGCATTTTAAGGAATGACCTTATTTGAAAGATACTTAATGATAACGCAGCTTGTATTACCATAGTTGATGTACTTTTATTTATTGTATATACACTCACCGGCCACTTTATTAGGTACACCATGCTAGTAATGGTTTGGACCCCCTTTTGCCTTCAGAACTGCTTCAATTCTTCGTGGCATAGATTCAACAAGGTGCTGGAAGCATTCCTCAGAGATTTTGGTCCATATTGACATGATGGCATCACACAGTTGCCGCAGATTTGTCGGCTGCACATCCGTGATGCGAATCTCCCGTGCCACCACAGCCCAAAGATGCTCTATTGGATTGAGATCTGGTGACTGTGGAGGCCATTTGAGTACAGTGAACTCATTGTTATGTTCAAGAAACCAGTCTGAGATTATTCCAGCTTTATGACATGGCGCATTATCCTGCTGAAGGTAGCCATCAGATGTTGGGTACATTGTGGTCATAAAGGGATGGACATGGTCAGCAACAATACTCGTTGCAACGATGCTCAATTGGTACCAAGGGGCCCAAAGAGTGCCAAGAAAATATTCCCCACACTATGACACCACCACCACCAGCCTGAACCGTTGATACAAGGCAGGATGGATCCATGCTTTCATGTTGTTGACGCCAAATTCTGACCCTACCATCCGAATGTCGCAGCAGAAATCGAGACTCATCAGACCAGGCAACGTTTTTCCAGTCTTCTACTGTCCAATTTCGATGAGCTTGTGCAAATTGTAGCCTCAGTTTCCTGTTCTTAGCTGAAAGGAGTGGCACCCGGTGTGGTCTTCTGCTGCTGTAGCCGATCTGCCTCAAAGTTCGATGTACTGTGCGTTCAGAGATGCTCTTCTGCCTACCTTGATTGTAATGGGTTTCGATTTGAGTCACTGTTGCCTTTCTATCAGCTCGAACCAGTCTGCCCATTCTTCTCTGACCTCTGGCATCAACAAGGCATTTCTGCCCACAGAACTGCCGCTCACTGGATGTTTTTTCTTTTTCGGACAATTCTCTGTAAACCCTAGAGATGGTTGTGCGTGAAAATCCCAGTAGATCAGCAGTTTCTGAAATACTCAGACCAGCCCTTCTGGCACCAACAACCATGCCACGTTCAAAGGCACTCAAATCACCTTTCTTCCCCATACTGATGCTCAGTTTGAACTGCAGGAGATTGACTTGACCATGTCTACATGCCTAAATGTAGACATGGAGTTGCCGCCATGTGATTGGCTGATTAGAATTTAAGTGTTAACGAGCAGTTGGACAGGTGTACCTAATAAAGTGGCCAGTGAGTGTATGTTATCAGTAGCGGATTATAACATAGGCAGTTAAGGCGGTAGCTTCTAGGGGATCCATGACCCAGTCCACCCACCAAATTTTATACTGAGAAGGACCTTCACCCTTGTACATCTGTTGCTGCTCTCAATACACATGTACACGAGAATCATTTCAGGACCCTTGAAGGTCCTCCAAAGGTCTTGAAACCACAGGTTGAAAGTAGGTGGAATGGATGCATCTTCCATTCCCCAAGAATCTTGATTCTGGAACCATATATAAGAAGTGATCTCTGGACTTGTAGGGGCTTGTATTCATACAGCCCAGAGCACAAGGAGGTCTTAAACCGACCCTGAATGTTATCACTTGTACCTTTTTTTTTTTTTTTTTTTAAATATTTTTATTATTCAATATGCAAAATTACAGCCGAATAACGTAGAAATGATTATCAACAGTTCTTGCTGACATTAATAAATGTATAACAACTTACAATATCTATTTTGTTATCTATATGTTCCCTCCCTTCCCCCGCCCTTGGTGGTTGACGACCTTTTATATCTATTTCTTTGGATATCTGCAACAAATAAGAGTAATTAATACTCCCAAGTATCATCTAGTTATCTAATATTATTTTATTTCATTTTATTTTTTTTTTATTTATTTATATATATTTTTTTTATTTTTTTTTTTATTTTTTTATTTTTTCCCGTTTGATTGCTTTTTAATTCCTGTGGGCTCTTGTAAGCCACTTTGCCCTTACTTTTTCCACTTCCGTTCCTTTACCAATTTTTTCTAACTGCTCTGCGTGCAATAAATCATCCATTCTCTCTTCCCAATCTTGCACGCTTGGAGTATTGTTTTTCTTCCAATTGAATAGAATTAGTTTTCTTGCCAATAGCATGCCCTTCATCACATAAAGCACACTTCCAGAGGTTCCTATCACTCCTATTTTTGAACCCAAGATACACACCACCTCCTTAACTGGAATTATGCAGCTAAATAGCGATGCTAGTCTTTCCGATACTTGGTTCCAATATAAATGAAGTTTGGGGCATCGCCACAACATGTGTATTAGATCTGCATCCACCAAATTACATTTTGGACATTTTTCAACTCTTGTGTTCCTAAATCTATTCACTCTTTTTGGGGTATAGTGAGCTTTGTGGAAAATAAATATCTGGGAGATAATATGAGACAAGTTCCTTGTGGTCTTTTTATTCATTTTAAGTGCATCTACCCATACTTCCGTGGTTAAATCGGGGATCACTTTTTTCCATTCGTCGAATCCAATTTTAGCTGGAAGTGTCGCATGATTGTGTAATAGGGCTTTATATACTCTGGACACTAGACCTTTCCTCCTTACATTATTATCAAAAAGAAAATCCAGTGGATGTTTTTCCATTAGGGGTATATCTCTTGTTCTATATCCTTTAAAGGCACACCTAAGTTGCGCATAAAAATACCAGTCTCTTCCCTCCAAGTTAAATTCCTCGGCCAGCTCCTCAAAGGATTTTAGGCCGCCATTATTTTGAATCTGAGCAAGGAAACACACTCCTTTCCCCACCCAAAATCTGGAATAGTTCAGCGGTTTTAAGTTTCTGTTTGTGTAACCCCACAGCGGTGAACAATCTAAATATCCTTTATAGTGTAATTTTTCTTTAGATTTTTCCCAAACCCAATTCATCAATTTAAATATAGGATATTGTGCTCTAAATTCTTTTTTTGCAAAAACACCTGTTTCTAATAGTGACCAGATATTATACCTTTGCAAAATCCTGTGATTTTCATTTAATATAAATTTTATCATAAATATATCATGATCCAACATGTTTTGCCAGTGTGCTGCTATAAAGTAAGAAGAGAAGTCCGGCAAGGCCAGTCCTCCTTCATCAATTTGTGAGTGTAGTTTACTTAACTTTATACGTGCAGATTTCCCGCTCCATATAAATTCCCTCAATAAAGTGTTTAGTGTATTCCTGATTTTGGCTGAGATAATAACAGGGCTGTTTTGTAATCTAAAGAGTATCTGAGGCAGCACCATCATTTTGAACACCACCACTCTAGCGGCCATTGGTAGATTAATTTTCCTCCATACTGCAATCTTATGCCTTATATCTTGAATCAAGGGTTTAATATTTAAAGGGATATAATCCTTTACATTTTTGCTGATAGTAATTCCCAGGTATCTCATCTTGTCCACCACTGGAAGTTGATCCAACATCAAATCTGGTTGGGCAACTAAGTCCAGGGGTAGACACGATGATTTGCTCCAGTTAATACAAATGCCCGAAATTTTACCATGCTGTCTAATCAATTCGAACAGTTCTTTCATACTTTCCTCATAGTTGTTTAAAAAAAGTAACATATCGTCTGCATATAACAGGAGTTTACATTCCCTTGTCCCCCACTTGAAACCCGAGATTCTATTTGATGCTCTTATATTGCACACTAAGGGTTCAAGTGCTAATGCAAACAACAGTGGAGAGAGGGGACACCCTTGTCGCGTGCCCCTGTATAGTTGCAGAGCCGCGGATGCCCTCCCATTAACACTAACTCTCGCCGACACCCCCCTGTAGAGGAGCCTAACCCAGTCGATAAACCGGGAGCCAAATCCCATCCTCTCCAAGGTGGCCCAGACGTAGTTCCACTCGACGCGGTCAAATGCTTTGACCGCGTCGAGTGAAACCACCATCCGCCCACTCCCAGGCTCACTCGGGGTTTGTAAACTCCACCAGAGCCGCAAGATATTATCTCGGACCGATCTCCCCGGCATGAACCCCGACTGATCGCCGTGCACAATCGATTTGATTACACTCATCAATCTTGTTGCCAAGATCTTGGCTAAAAGCTTGTAATCGGAGTTCAGCAGGGAGATCGGTCTATACGCATCTAGCTCCAGTGGGTTTTTTCCCTCTTTAGGGATCAGTATAATAATTGCCTCCCTCATAGACTCTGGTAACTGACCCCTCTCAAATGAGTAGTTATAAACCTCTAGCAATACAGGTAATAAAATGTCAGCATAGTTTATTATTACTTCTAAAGGTATTCCATCTGTACCTACCGCTTTCCCTTTCGGGGAGCTTCTAAGGGCAGATGCTAGTTCTTCTAAGGATAGTGGCTGCTCCAGTAGAGCTCTTTCTTCTGTTGACAACCGGGGGATTTCTAAATTAGATAGTACCTCTTTTATCTCTTCCACTGTTGCTGAACTACCTGAGGTATATAGATCTGTAAAGAATTGTTTAAATTGTTCCCTTATCCCTTCTTGTGTTATTACAATATTGCCTTCTTTCCCTTTAATTGCTATGATAGTATTATTTTCTTGCTGCCTTTTTAATAATCTGGCTAGTTTCTTCATTGATGAGTACTGTCCCAGAATACCCTTCTGGCAGCGGAGTCTATCATCTCTAGCCACCTTTTCTAAACAGTGCATTCTTACGTGGTTCTGTGCCTCTATCCATAATCCCTTATTCACCGCTGTGGGGTTATCAACAAATTCCTTTTCTAGGACCATAACTTTCACTTTGAGGTTTTCCAGAACCTGGGCCTTATTTTTGCGGAAGTAGGATACCTGTCCCTTAATAAGCCCTCTTAGGTATGCCTTTAATGCATCCCACACCATGTCAATATTCCATGGATTCATATTTATATTCAAAAAATTCTGAATCTCAGCATGGATATCTACGCTCTCTTTCACCAGGTCAAACCAAAAGGGTTTGATTTTATAGTAAACCAAGCCAGTTAATGGTTTTCTTAATTACAGCCCATAATGGAATATGGTCAGACATACCCCTAGCTCCCATTCATATTCCCGCTATCATATCGCAACCCATATTGTTGGCCAGGATAAAATCTATTCTGGAGAGGGTATCATGTGACTTTGAGTAGCAGGTAAACGCCCTTTTATTTGGGTTTCTCTCTCCATATATCCCTAAAGCCCAATTCAAGCATTAATCTACCAAATATAGTGTTATGTTGCGTATGCTGGTGAGTTACCAAGAGCCCTGTTTTCCCTCTATCCAGGACTTTGCTAAATACTTGATTAAAATCACCCACCCAAAGGATGGGGGCCCCCTCATATTTCTCGGCCTGCTCAGCAATATTAGTCAGTACTTCCAGAGGGGCAGTAGGCGGGAAATATGTGCCTATTAATACCATCCTTACTCCATTTACCTTAGCATGCAGAATTATATATCTACCAAGGGAATCTATTATGGCATCTAATTCCTGAAACTCCACATTTTTCCTGATTAATATACTCACGCCACGGGCATAGGAAGAGAATGTAGTATTATAATAATACCCCAACCAAGACTTACATAGTAACCCACATGTTTCTTTTATCATGTGGGTTTCCTGTAAGCAAATAATATCAGGACGGTAAGACCAGCAAAGATCAAGTATAGCTTTCCGCTTCAATTTATCATTTAATCCCCGCACATTCCAGGATAGAATTTTAGTCATTTATATCTTGTCTAGAAAAAGAAAAAACTATTTGTTGCAGTACATAGTATAAATAATACCTCATTGTCGTCAACCACCAACCCCTCCTCCCACCCTTAACCCAGCCCCTCCTCCCACCCTTAACCCCCCATCTTCTTGCCCAGGGACTATACAACCCTGAGCTCTTCTTGGAGCAAAGAACATACTGGAGTAAACATGCTCCAGCCAGAGCCTTTCTAACCAACTAATTTTCTTTCCAAGAGAAAAATACCTTACACGCTTTAAAAGTGCATCTGAACCACCTCAAATTTTTAGAACTCTCTCCAACCACTCATTTGCCTCACCGGAATTTTCAAAAAAAAAGAGCTTTCCCATCGTGGATCAATTTCAATTTTGCGGGGTATAATAAAGAGTAATTAACCCCCTTTTCTCTTAATCGTTTTTTGATACCATTGTAGCTCATCCTCCTCTTTTGAATTTCCTGAGGATAATCCGGAAATAACATGATTGGGGCATTGTTGTAATGTAATTGAGGTATGGTTCTAGCATGCCTAAGAATGTTGTCTCTATCCTTTGGAGAGAGGAGGCGCACCAGGATATTCCTAGGTCGTTCCCCTACTGGGGGGGCTCTAGCAGGAACGCGATGCGCACGGTCGACCAGAAAGACCCTGGTACGAACCTCCTCAGAGAAAGTTGCCTCTAACCAATCAGTAACAAATTTAGTAGCGTCTTTCCCTTCCGATCCCTCCGGGATCCCAACTATACGCAGATTGTTTCTTCGTGAGCGGTTTTCTAAATCCAAAATCTTTTCCCTGAGCCCCTTCTCATTACTCTCCAACGTTTTAACTTTAGAAATAAGCACCTCAACCTTGTCCTCAACATTTCCCACCCTTACTTCGGCTTCTTCTGTGCGTTTCCTAAGGTTCTGCATCTCTTCCTTTATAGAAATTACATCTGTTTTTAATAATCCAATCTCTTTTAGGACATTACCAACCGCATTGAGACATTGGGTTAGTTGAGAGGATATATCTTTCAGTGAGACCTCCGGCTCTCTTGATTCCCCAGTGCCTATACTATCCTCAATGTTTGTACTTTCTATAGTATCCTCCTCCAATTGCGAAGCAATTGGACCCTTGTTCTTTTCACCCGTTTTTTTTGCCTTATTCTGTAAGGGCCCTGGTGATTGGAGGAAACTATCCATTTTACCATCTTTTCTTTTCTCTCCCGGGGAGCGCCCCCCCTCAGAGAGTCTAGATTTGGGGTTATTATTTTTGGTCTGTCTCTTACTTGCCATCTTATTATTTATGGCCAAACACTTGAGGATTCTATGCGTATGATATTGCAGATATAGGATATACACAAAAAGACCAAAATAGGTAGGCTCTATTCAGTAGTCACGGTATTAAATTGACAGACAGCGATAGATAGCTGGGGTTAAACAATTGCCTATGCCAACAACTGAATATTATCAGAGCCCCTATGGAACTTATTAACAACCATACTATTTAACAGATGTACTAGCGTTGATGTTTCCCACAGCACTATATATAATTATCTTAGTACAAAAAAAAAGTCCCAAAAAACGTCCATTTAACATTAGGTAACACAGTCAATGGCACAATTAATAGCACAACAAGTAGAATGGGTATGAAGCTCGCATGTAACACACTTTGTGGCAAGGCAGGTAGTAGATAGTACGCAGAGAGTGTTATTTTGCAGAGTTAGTAATGGATTACTATTAGTTTCCAAGGAGGGGGGGAAAGATGTTAGGTTCCCTGGAGGGGTTCACAATTTAGTTAATCAGTTAGCTGAGAGACAAATAGTTCTTTAAGCAGGGTTAGGTAGCATAGTCAGGAACATGTAAGGTAGCAGCATAAGCATGGGTCATATATCTCACCACTCCTGGACATCCCGCATCGAGGCAGATTTTTCCCCCGCAAAATTTATCCAGGCGGCAGAGAGAGCGGTACAGGTGCAATCTGTGTCCATGTAGCAGTAGACTTCAATGCAGCATCTCACGTGGAGACATAATTCCCCACAGCCGTTAACACTGGAGCAACATTACATATGCAGGTGTTCTCCACATAACCATCCGGGATGAAGATTTTAACTTCAGCTGAGAAGACCACATCGGCGAGGTACACTCACAGGCGGGCCGTCTCAGACACAGAAGATCCACGGTCCTTCTTACACCGGTATTTCTTTAGGGGATCCACCATCAATTAAGGCTCCATTAAGGCTCCAGAGAAAGGAGATGTGCTGCCATCACTCAGGTCCACTCAGGTCCGCGCTACACCTCACGAGGAACACTTCAGGGATGCAGCGCCGCGAGCCCCGCCAATCCACCGCTGCCGTGCGCCACGTCTGCTCTCACTCCACGAGCGGGGACAAGATCATCGGGCTCCGGTATCGGCACGCTCACTCCAGTACCGCGCGCATTCCGTCGCGTGCTCACGTGCTTACGTGACACGCTGCGCGCACCATGCTCCACCACCGTCTTATCGCCATCACTTGTACCTTACATGGCTTCTGTATACTGCATGTTTAACTTAACACTTTCTTTTTCTAATTGACATATTTATGATTTACAAATTTTTTTTTAATTGTGTAAAGAGATGAGCAAGCACTAAAATGGTCGAGTGCTCGTTACTCGGGTCGAACTTTTCCTGATGCTCGAGTGCTCGTATCGAATAACGAACCCCATTGAAGTCAATGGGAGACTCTAGCATTTTTCGCTGAAAGAACACATTGAAAGAACACTAAAGAAGAACACATTGCAGATTTTTGCAGATGTTTTCACTGAAAGAACACATTGAAAGAACACAGTGAAGAACACATTGCAGATGTTCTGTACATCTGCTAACTTATCAGAAGACACGCGTGCCGAACGGTGTTCTTCACAATATTTTATGAAGAACAATATGTGTGAAGAACACATTGCAGATGTTTCCATACATCTGCAATGTGTTCTTCACACATAATGTTCTTCACATACTATTGTGAAGAACACCGTTCGGCACGCGTGTCTTCCGATAAGTTAGCAGATGTGTTCTTCACTGTGTTCTTTCAATGTGATCTTCGATTAAATGATCCTGTGTTCACTGTTTTTATTGTATTCTTCACTGTTCTTCACTGTGTTTCGTTAACTCAATGCTCGATCTCGAGCCGGCGAGATACTCGTCCGAGCAACGAGCCGTTTCGAGTACTCTAATACTTGAACGAGCATCAAGCTCGGATGAGTATACTCGCTCATCTCTAGTAAATAGCTTTGCCATTTTCTTGTGGCTTGCACACATTTTAGTATTGACAGTACAGTGCTGCATTTTCTTGTTAGATATATACAGTTTTTTATGGTCTTTTATTATATTTCATTGTTGGTCATCCTTACGTATTTCTGGTAAAATGAGAAGTATTATTAACAATATCCTATTATTTTGTCAGAAATAGTGGTTCCGAAAAAGACAATCACATGATATTAATAATAACAATCCATCTCTTCTAACTATCCTGTTCTGCCTTTTTTCCGCTCTTAAATATTTTCAAGCCACTTGAAAGATATAGCAATATATAAATTTGAGCAATAAGGAATGATAAGAGCTCTTAGAATAGATAGGCCTCCAAAAATATTCTTCTATTTTCTAATCAATCAGGTGTGAAACCATATAATATCTTTAAAAGACACATTTTGTAGGATAAAAGACAAGTGCAGTGAGCCTTGAACTCGGTAAATTCATACTCAGAGCTTGAAATAGATAACTACTTTACATATTTCTATACTGCAGTGCTGCAATGTAAATAAATGAAATTGATAGCCCCTCGTTCCTGAGCTGCATTTTCTCCTGATATCATCCAGGTTTAGTGCCGGCTTTTTCACTGTCGCCAGTTATTCCAATGCTCTATTATTTTAAATTTTGTCTCAGGGAGAAGTGCAACATTCCATTAATGCCATCATTTTTTAAAATCTTTATTTCTTCCAAAGTTCCAATGAATTTTACTTAAACAAAGCACATTCACTAGGGTCAATTATGACTCCTGTCCTTTATAAAATAACTGGATGGTCACAGTCTGTTTCCCATTAGAAATTAGTTCATAAGGAAGATCGCCATTATTAGCGACTGATAATAGGTCTCTAAAAATGAAGATTGGAGCTCACAAAAAGAATGCATATTTTATAGTTTTCACACGTACACAGCAACAGTTGCTGGGGAATTCACCTACTATATGGAAACTATAAATACAGCTTTCACATGTATATAATAAAAGCACATAGATCGACATTTAGAGCTGTTGTAGTTATATGACAAGACTACATTATGAGCTGCTGCCTAATACTGTGTTATTATAGAAGCCTTTTCCTTCATAAATTAGTGGGAGATTGACTATAAGTACTTTTGTAGTGAAATTATATTTTTTATGATTGACTCACAGGCACCATCCATAGCAAATGGAATCAATGGAGTTGTTTTGACTCTTATTCCTCTAGCTCCAGGTATAGCAGGAAAAGCTTAATGTAGCTTTTCTCCTTACCGGCAGCTGTAGGAGATACTGTATATCTTTATGTAGCATATCTTCTTCTGAATTAGCAGCCGACACAATAAAAGCCACTCTAGATGGCTACAGTAATGCTTTTTGAAGTTTGAGTACCCATCTATGGCACTCGTATACCCAATATTTGCATAACTAATACGGGTTGGCCACGTTACTTTATGGTTTTAGTAATGTGTGTATAATGTGTGAGGGGCACAATATGAGGCACTTTACCAATATACATCTATAATAGTTAAGCACCACTTTCTTGATATATAAGTAAAGCCCATGTTTCAGAAATATTTTTAAACCTCATCTGCTGCCATTTCTGTCCATAAAATGGCTGGAGGTGGAGGGTGATGTGATCATAAACTGACTATGACCAAGCTACCATTCAGGTGCAAGGGCATGACATGGAAAAGGACAGTGAGCCCTAATCTGAGTCTCCTAAACTGTCACATGTCTGCTTATTAGGTCTGCCCTAAACAATTGGCAAGAACTTGGCGTCATTCCATTCCTGCACCAAGGTGTAAACACATAACAAGACTGACAAAAAAATAACACGAAGGTGAAGGCAATAATTCATGTCACAACTTGATAGCAAGTAAAGTACAGAATAAAGTACAGAATAGTCAAGGACATAGCCAATTTAGAAAAAAAAAAACAGCACAATAAGAAATAGCAAATAGGACTGACAGAGAGCTAGCAATACAAACTGTTTCACCAGCAGATTCAGAACCTTCTGAGCCTAACAGGAGAAGACCGAAACACAAATGTACCATGTTATTAATCTTCTATTCAAGAATACTATCATATAGTCCTGATAGCTAGATTAGTCAGGGACAGTTACAGATCACATGGCATGACCCTCCATCTGCTGCCATTTTATGGACAGGAATGGCAGTTAATGAGGTAAAATGCATTTCTGAACCAGGTGACACTCCTCACCCCTTCCTTCTCCACAGGCAACTGAGCTGTGCACTGCAAATTTGGGCATGAGTAGGACCTTCTCAGTCTTTTATAGTGTGTCTCCACTGCTTGATTATGGTCCAGAAAGATGTAGGCCCATTCCACACTTGCAAGTGTGATGCGATGAACTTAAATCACACTTGCAGCGAATGCTGCAAACTGGAGCTGAGCTCAGCATGTCAGTTCAGTTCAGATTTGCAGGCAGCACACACTGCGAGTGTGATGCGAGTTCATTGCATTACACTCACAAGTGTGGAACGGGCCTTAATATGCTCACTGCACCGTGCACCTCTGTGGCAGGCATAAGCTAGCTGCTGTTTTTTGAATCTAGCTCACGTTCATCATTTGCGGACATGTGAATGGAGCACTGAGAAGAGAATTCCTCTGTGCCATTTTGATACTCTTATAAAAAAAAGGTCATTTAAGAAATTAGAATAAGCGCTTTATCAGACTGCATAAATCATCAGTATATGTGGTAATGAAAGATAAATCTAAAAAAAAAATAAGAGATTGAGAAATTTACAACATGAAAATTCTCAGGCTCTTTTTTCCTGCCTCTGATTCCTAAACTTTCCTCCAAATTTGAAATGTGAATCTGTCCTAGTAGAGGAGTTTGACTATCAGGTCTTTGTGGGATCATGCCACATTATTGGATTTAGAGTCACACTGTTTATTTTGCTTCATTGGGGCACACTTACTTTTTTTTAAAGATTTTATTTTTCATTTTCCAAAATTACAACACACATTTACTTTGCGGTCCGCTGCAGTTCACAGAAAGTTCATTGTCTGACGATTATGTACTGTGCCGCGATTCACTAAGATCGTGCGCCCGATATCCGGAATATGTTGCTTCCCCGCTCAGGTCCGACAGAGTTCACCATTTTTTACTGGTGCATGTAAGTGCGTAGTGACACAATTTGAAAGTTAAATCCTGCTATCAGTCCGAATCAGTCGGATCGCACCCCTATTTGTGCCACATGGAAGGCAGCGCAGCTGTGCCGAAAAACAATTGCGTGTGACACAATCCCAGTGCAGACACCTGTTATATACCTGTCCAACCTAAAAAGATGAACAATCCGAAGAAAGTACGATCTGCGACCCTTAGTAAATGAGCCCCATTATATCTTACATTCTTCCGTGCTGCTGCTAATATTGAGGAGAATCCAGGGATAGTCCTCTTTTCTGTGTCTGCTATCTATTGGAGATATATCACAGCAGCTTATCTCCACCCATTAGTCGGGAGAAAATTGATGATTAAAGATGGAACCTGAAGAAGTTAAAATAGTGAAAATCATTTAACTAACAGAATATGTACTATATTTTATATATAGAAATTAGGAAAATACTATGAAGGAGATTTATCATCTCTCTTTTTTAGATTTCATGTTAGTCAGGGTTTTTTTGTCTTGTTTCTTAGTTTAATTTAACTTGCTGATCGTGGAGGTCTCAGTGATGGGACACCCACAGATAACGAGAATTTTTTAGAGTAGAAAATAGATCAACACGTTAGATGAATCACAGGTCAAGGAGGACACAGCCGCTGTATTTAAACTTTCAACTCTGAAAACTCTAATCAATGAACTGCTTTATTGAGATGAAAGTGAAGCTTAAGAAGTTACTTTCTCCAATAAACAATTGTGAAAACATGACAAGGAGCCATTAGAATAGAGAATGGTAAGTTATTAGAGATGAGCGAACATACTCTTCCGAGCTTGATGCTCGTTCGAGCATTAACGTACTCGAAACTGCTCGTTGCTCGGACGAATACTTCGCCCGCTCGAGAAAATGGCAGCTCTTTTTGGCGGCCAGAAACATAGCCAATCACAAGCCAGGAGACTCTGCACTCCACCCAGCATGACGTGGTACCCTTACACGTCGATAGCAGTGGTTGGCTGGCCAGATCAGGTGACCCTGGGATAGACTAGCCGCTGCCCGCGCTGCTCGGATCATTCTGTGTCTGGATGCCGCTAGGGAGAGAGCTGCTGCTGGTCAGGGAAAGCGTTAGGGTGTTCTATTAGAATAGTGTTAGGCAGGAGTGATTCAACAAGAACCCAACAGCCCTTCTTAGGGCTACAATAACGTTATACTTTTTTTTTTTTTGTTTGCTTGTGGCTGGGCTTGCTGGCACTAGTAGTGCAGCTAGTACCATATTGTGAGGAATTTGCAGGGGGACTTGCTACCGTTGTGTTTAGCTCTTAGTGACACACATATCCACCTCAAACACCAAAGTGGGAAAATTTATTAGGGGTTTGATTTCAATTAGGCACAGTCTGCCATTTCCTTTTTATTTTACGTTTATTTTTTCATAACTCAGCATCATCTCATCAGTGTGCTTTCATACTTGGCTAGAAAATAGCCAAAGGAGAATCCAAACGGCTTACTTACGCCTACAATAGCGTTATATATATTTTATTTCTGGTTGATCTGCTGGTGGCTGTCCTTGCTGCAGTGCATCTACTAGCCAATTGTCAGGAATTTGGAGTGAGACTTGCGACCGCTGTGTTTAGCGCTTAGTGACGCACATATCCATCGCAAAGACCGAAGTGGGAAAATTTATTAGGGGTTGGATTTCAATTAGGCACAGTCTGCCATTTCCTTTTTATTTTACGTTTATTTTTTCATAACTCAGCGTCATCTCATCAGTGTGCTTTCATACTTGGCTAGAAAATAGCCAAAGGAGAATCCAAACGGCTTACTTACGCCTACAATAGCGTTATATATATTTTATTTCTGGTTGATCTGCTGGTGGCTGTCCTTGCTGCAGTGCATATACTAGCCAATTGTCAGGAATTTGGAGTGAGACTTGCGACCGCTGTGTTTAGCGCTTAGTGACGCACATATCCATCGCAAAGACCGAAGTGGGAAAATTTATTAGGGGTTGGATTTCAATTAGGCACAGTCTGCCATTTCCTTTTTATTTTACGTTTATTTTTTCATAACTCAGCGTCATCTCATCAGTGTGCTTTCATACTTGGCTAGAAAATAGCCAAAGGAGAATCCAAACGGCTTACTTACGCCTACAATAGCGTTATATATATTTTATTTCTGGTTGATCTGCTGGTGGCTGTCCTTGCTGCAGTGCATATACTAGCCAATTGTCAGGAATTTGGAGTGAGACTTGCGACCGCTGTGTTTAGCGCTTAGTGACGCACATATCCATCGCAAAGACCGAAGTGGGAAAATTTATTAGGGGTTGGATTTCAATTAGGCACAGTCTGGCAGTTTCTTTTTATTTTACGTTTATTTTTTCATAACTCAGCGTCATCTCATCAGTGTGCTTTCATACTTGGCTAGAAAATAGCCAAAGGAGAATCCAAACGGCTTACTTACGCCTACAATAGCGTTATATATATATTTTATTTCTGGTTGATCTGCTGGTGGCTGTCCTTGCTGCAGTGCATATACTAGCCAATTGTCAGGAATTTGGAGTGAGACTTGCGACCGCTGTGTTTAGCGCTTAGTGACGCACATATCCATCGCAAAGACTGAAGTGGGAAAATTTATTAGGGGTTGGATTTCAATTAGGCACAGTCTGGCAGTTTCTTTTTATTTTACGTTTATTTTTTCATAACTCAGCGTCATCTCATCAGTGTGCTTTCATACTTGGCTAGAAAATAGCCAAAGGAGAATCCAAACGGCTTACTTACGCCTACAATAGCGTTATATATATTTTATTTCTGGTTGATCTGCTGGTGGCTGTCCTTGCTGCAGTGCATATACTAGCCAATTGTCAGGAATTTGGAGTGAGACTTGCGACCGCTGTGTTTAGCGCTTAATGACGCACATATCCATCGCAAAGACCAAAGTGGGAAAATTTATTAGGGGTTGGATTTCAATTAGGCACAGTCTGGCAGTTTCTTTTTATTTTACGTTTATTTTTTCATAACTCAGCGTCATCTCATCAGTGTGCTTTCATACTTGGCTAGAAAATAGCCAAAGGAGAATCCAAACGGCTTACTTACGCCTACAAAAGCGTTATATATATTTTATTTCTGGTTGATCTGCTGGTGGCTGTCCTTGCTGCAGTGCATATACTAGCCAATTGTCAGGAATTTGGAGTGAGACTTGCGACCGCTGTGTTTAGCGCTTAGTGACGCACATATCCATCGCAAAGACTGAAGTGGGAAAATTTATTAGGGGTTGGATTTCAATTAGGCACAGTCTGGCAGTTTCTTTTTATTTTACGTTTATTTTTTCATAACTCAGCGTCATCTCATCAGTGTGCTTTCATACTTGGCTAGAAAATAGCCAAAGGAGAATCCAAACGGCTTACTTACGCCTACAATAGCGTTATATATATTTTATTTCTGGTTGATCTGCTGGTGGCTGTCCTTGCTGCAGTGCATATACTAGCCAATTGTCAGGAATTTGGAGTGAGACTTGCGACCGCTGTGTTTAGCGCTTAATGACGCACATATCCATCGCAAAGACCAAAGTGGGAAAATTTATTAGGGGTTGGATTTCAATTAGGCACAGTCTGGCAGTTTCTTTTTATTTTACGTTTATTTTTTCATAACTCAGCGTCATCTCATCAGTGTGCTTTCATACTTGGCTAGAAAATAGCCAAAGGAGAATCCAAACGGCTTACTTACGCCTACAAAAGCGTTATATATATTTTATTTCTGGTTGATCTGCTGGTGGCTGTCCTTGCTGCAGTGCATATACTAGCCAATTGTCAGGAATTTGGAGTGAGACTTGCGACCGCTGTGTTTAGCGCTTAGTGACGCACATATCCATCGCAAAGACTAAAGTGGGAAAATTTATTAAGGGTTGGATTTCAATTAGGCACAGTCTGGCAGTTTCTTTTTATTTTACGTTTATTTTTTCATAACTCAGCGTCATCTCATCAGTGTGCTTTCATACTTGGCTAGAAAATAGCCAAAGGAGAATCCAAACGGCTTACTTACGCCTACAATAGCGTTATATATATTTTATTTCTGGTTGATCTGCTGGTGGCTGTCCTTGCTGCAGTGCATATACTAGCCAATTGTCAGGAATTTGGAGTGAGACTTGTGACCGCTGTGTTTAGCGCTTAGTGACGCACATATCCATTGCAAAGACCAAAGTGGGAAAATTTATTAGGGGTTGGATTTCAATTAGGCACAGTCTGGCAGTTTCTTTTTATTTTACGTTTATTTTTTCATAACTCAGCGTCATCTCATCAGTGTGCTTTCATACTTGGCTAGAAAATAGCCAAAGGAGAATCCAAACGGCTTACTTACGCCTACAATAGCATTATATATATTTTATTTCTGGTTGATCTGCTGGTGGCTGTCCTTGCTGCAGTGCATATACTAGCCAATTGTCAGGAATTTGGAGTGAGACTTGCGACCGCTGTGTTTAGCGCTTAGTGACGCACATATCCATCGCAAAGACTGAAGTGGGAAAATTTATAAGGGGTTGGATTTCAATTAGGCACAGTCTGGCAGTTTCTTTTTATTTTACGTTTATTTTTTCATAACTCAGCATCATCTCATCAGTGTGCTTTCATACTTGGCTAGAAAATAGCCAAAGGAGAATCCAAACGGCTTACTTACGCCTACAATAGTGTTATATATATTTTATTTCTGGTTGATCTGCTGGTGGCTGTCCTTGCTGCAGTGCATATACTAGCCAATTATCAGGAATTTGGAGTGAGACTTGCGACCGCTGTGTTTAGCGCTTAGTGACGCACATATCCATCGCAAAGACTGAAGTGGGAAAATTTATTAGGGGTTGGATTTCAATTAGGCACAGTCTGGCAGTTTCTTTTTATTTTACGTTTATTTTTTCATAACTCAGCGTCATCTCATCAGTGTGCTTTCATACTTGGCTAGAAAATAGCCAAAGGAGAATCCAAACGGCTTACTTACGCCTACAATAGTGTTATATATATTTTATTTCTGGTTGATCTGCTGGTGGCTGTCCTTGCTGCAGTGCATATACTAGCCAATTGTCAGGAATTTGGAGTGAGACTTGCGACCGCTGTGTTTAGCGCTTAGTGACGCACATATCCATCGCAAAGACCAAAGTGGGAAAATTTATTAGGGGTTGGATTTTAATTAGGCACAGTCTGCCATTTCCTTTTTATTTTACGTTTATTTTTTCATAACTCAGCGTCATCTCATCTGGCATAGCAGTGTGCTTTCATACTTGGCTAGAAAATAGCCATAGCAATAGGATAGCATTGTTTGGTTTTAAAAACTAAAAAACACAAAAAAAAACTAAAAAACACAAAAAAACACAAAAAAAAGTTAAAAAAAAATTAAAGTTATAACTTTCATTTTCAAAATGTTTAACCCGAGGGCTAGGGGTAGAGGACGAGGGCGGGGACGTGGGCGTCCAACTACTGCAGGGGTCAGAGGCCGTGGTCCTGGGCGGGGTGAGACACCACCTGCTGATGAGGGAGCAGGGGAACGCCGCAGAGCTACACTCCCTAGGTTCATGTCTCAACTTACTGGGACTCGTGGTAGAGCACTGTTGAGGCCAGAACAGTGCGAACAGGTGATGTCGTGGATTGCCGACAATGCTTCGAGCAATTTGTCCACCAGTCAGTCTTCCACGCAGTCCACCCATGTCACCGAAATCGGCACTCCTCCAGCTCCTGCACCTCAGCC
This sequence comes from Engystomops pustulosus, assembly GCF_040894005.1. Taxonomy (NCBI): domain Eukaryota; kingdom Metazoa; phylum Chordata; class Amphibia; order Anura; family Leptodactylidae; genus Engystomops; species Engystomops pustulosus. Next base: position 106,450,155 of record NC_092417.1, on the reverse strand, counting down.
TCCTCCCCCCCAGTCTGCCCCCTCCCAGGAAAATTTGGCATTTGAACTGGCATACTCTGAGGAACTGTTTTCTGGACCCTTCCCACAGTCACAAACCACTTGTCCGGTTGCTGCTGAGCAATTTTCCGATGCCCAGGTTTTCCACCAGTCGCAGTCTGTGGGTGATGATGACCTTCTTGACGTAGTGGAAGAAGTGTGTAAAGAGGTGTCCGACGATGAGGAGACACGGTTGTCAGACAGTGGTGAAGTTGTTGTCAGGGCAGGAAGTCCGAGGGGGGAGCAGACTGAGGGATCGGAGGATGATGAGGTGACAGACCCAAGCTGGGTTGAGAGGCCGGGTGAACACAGTGCTTCTGAGACGGAGGAGAGTCCTCGACCAGAATAGGTTGGAAGAGGCAGTGGTGGGGCCAGACGGAGAGGCAGGGCCAGAGCAGGTGCATCAGCGCCAAATGTGTCACGTAGTGAAGCTCCCGTGGCGAGGGCTCCCGCGGCGAGGGCTAGATTTTCCGAAGTCTGGAGGTTCTTTAAGGAAACACCGGATGACCGACGGACTGTGGTGTGCAACCTTTGCCAAACCAGGATCAGCAGGGGTTCCACCACTACTAGCTTAACTACCACCAGTATGCGCAGGCATATGAATGCTAAACACCTGAATCAGTGGCACCAAGCCCGTTCACCTCCGGCCGTGCACACCACTGCTCCTTCCCCTGTGTCAGCTGATAGTCAGCCCCCTGCCCAGGACCCTGGCACAAAAACCCCATCGTCGCCTCCACGATCCTCCACAGCATCCACCAGCGTTCAGCTCTCCATACCCCAGACGCTGGAGCGGAAACGGAAATATAGTGCAACCCACCCGCACGCCCAAGCCCTTAATGTCCACATCTCCAGATTGCTTAGCCTGGAGATGCTGCCCTATAGGCTAGTAGAGACCGAGGCCTTTCGCAACCTCATGGCGGCGGCCGCCCCTCGGTATTCGGTCCCCAGCCGCCACTACTTTTCCCGATGTGCCGTCCCAGCCCTGCACCAGCACGTGTCAGACAACATCATCCGTGCCCTGACCAACGCCGTTTCTGACAAGGTCCACCTGACCACGGACACATGGACGAGTGCTGCCGGGCAGGGCCACTATATATCGCTGACGGCACATTGGGTTAACTTGGTGGAGGCTGGGACCGAGTCTGACCCTGCGGCTGGTCATATACTGCCGACGCCGAGGATTGCGGAGCCTACCTCGGTCCAGGCCTTTCAGGCCTACTATGCCTCCTCCTCCTCCCACCCCACCTCCTCCTCCAAACTACCATCCGTGGGCATGCCGCCATCAGTCGGTAGCTCTAGGCACAGCAGCAGTGCCGTCGCTAAGCGACAGCAGGCGGTGCTCAAATTGCTGAGCCTAGGCGATAAAAGGCACACCGCCCAAGAGCTATTACAGGGCATCACGGCGCAGACTGATCTGTGGCTGGCACCGCTGAACCTGAAGCCAGGCATGGTTGTGTGTGACAACGGCCGTAACCTGGTGGCGGCTCTGCAACTCGGCAGACTGACACATGTGCCATGCCTGGCCCATGTGTTAAATCTGATAGTTCAGCGTTTCCTCAAGACATACCCCAATCTGTCTGATTTGCTCACGAAGGTGCGCCGCATCTGTGCGCATTTCAGGAAGTCCAGCACAGATGCTGCCACTCTCAGGGCAGCGCAGCGCCGCCTCCAACTGCCCGCTCACCGACTGTTGTGCGACGTGCCCACGAGGTGGAATTCAACACTGACCATGTTATCCAGAGTTTACCAGCAGCGCCGAGCCATTGTAGACTGCCAGATGTCAACTTCCACCAGAACTGGTAGTCAGGTCAGTCAGCTTCCTCAAGTCTACAATGAGGAGTGGACGTGGATGTCTGATATCTGTCAGGTGCTGAGTAACTTTGAGGAGTCAACACAGATGGTCAGTGGCGATGCCGCCATCATCAGCCTCACCATCCCGCTGCTTGGCCTGTTGAAAAACTCTCTGATCAGCATGAAGTCGGAATCTTTGCGCTCGTCACAAGAGACGGGGGAAGAAGATTCCCTTGTTGATAGCCAAAGCACCCTTAGGTCTGTTTCTCAGCGCATATCGGAGGAGGTGGAGGTGGAGGAGGATGAGGAGGAAGAGGAGGAGAATGTTGGTGAGACACAAGAGGGGACCATTGTTGAGTCCTTCACTGTTCAGCGTGTATGGGCAGAAGAAGAGGAGTTGGAGGAGTTGGAGGAGGAGGAAATGGACAGTCAGGCCAGTGAGGGGAGTGAATTCTTACGTGTTGGTACTCTGGCGCATATGGCAGATTTCATGCTAGGCTGCCTATCCCGTGACCCTCGCGTTCAAAGAATTTATTCCAGCATCGATTACTGGGTATTCACTCTCCTGGACCCACGGTACAAGCAAAATCTTTCCACTCTCATCCCTGGAGAGGAAAGGAGTGTGAGAATGCATGAATACCAGCAGGCCCTGGTGCACAAGCTGAAACAGTATTTCCCTTCTGACAGCGCTAGCGGCAGAGTGCGTAGTTCTGCGGGACAAGTAGCGAGGGAGAGTAGGCGAGCAGGCAGCTTGTCCAGCACTGGCAAGGGTACGCTTTACAAGGCTTTTGCCAGCTTTATGTCACCCCAGCAAGACACTGTCACCTGTCCCCAGTCTCGGCAGAGTAGGGCTGATCTTTACAGAAAGATGGTGAGGGAGTACGTAGCTGACCATACCATCGTCCTAAATGATCACACAGCTCCCTACAACTACTGGGTTTCAAAGCTGGACATGTGGCACGAACTGGCGCTGTACGCCTTGGAGGTTCTTGCCTGCCCTGCCGCTAGCGTCTTGTCCGAGCGGGTTTTCAGTGCAGCTGGTGGCATCATCACCGATAAGCGTACACGCCTGTCGACTGACAGCGCTGACAGGCTGACGCTTATTAAGATGAATAAAGCCTGGATTTCTCATAATTTCCAATCTCCACCAGGTGAAGGAAGCTCAACCTGAATAATTTATGCACTCCTCCTCCTCCTCATTTTCCTCCTTCTCCTCCTCTTTGTACACTAAAGCAGAGGAAACTGGCTATTTTTGACAGGGCCCGCTGGCTCTAGCTATAGTACTTTATGCACTTAATTTTTCTGGAGGGCCACCTACCCGGTCCTCTCTTTTAAACAATTTTTGGGAGTGCCACATACAGGCACTCAATCTATTCAATTTTTCTGGAGGGCCACCTACCTGCTCCTCTGGTTTGAAAACTTTTTTGGACTGCCACATACAGGCACTCAATCTATTTCATTTTTCTGGAGGGCCACCTACCTGCTCCTCTGGTTTGAAAACTTTTTTGGACTGCCACATACAGGCACTCAATCTATTCCATTTTTCTGGAGGGCCACCTACCTGCTCCTCTGGTTTGAAAACTTTTTTGGACTGCCACATACAGGCACTCAATCTATTCCATTTTACTGGAGGGCCACCTACCTGCTCCTCTGGTTTGAAAAGTTTTTTGGACTGCCACATACAGGCACTCAATCTGTTCAATTTTTCTGGAGGGCCACCTACCTGCTCCTCTGGTTTGAAAACTTTTTTGGACTGCCACATACAGGCACTCAATCTATTCCATTTTTCTGGAGGGCCACCTACCTGCTCCTCTGGTTTGAAAACTTTTTTGGACTGCCACATACAGGCACTCAATCTATTCAATTTTTCTGGAGGGCCACCTACCTGCTCCTCTGGTTTGAAAACTTTTTTGGACTGCCACATACAGGCACTCAATCTATTTCATTTTTCTGGAGGGCCACCTACCTGCTCCTCTGGTTTGAAAACTTTTTTGGACTGCCACATACAGGCACTCAATCTATTTAATTTTTCTGGAGGGCCACCTACCTGCTCCTCTGGTTTGAAAACTTTTTGGGACTGCCACATACAGGCACTATCCAAATTAAATTGTCTCCATAGCAGCCTCCACACGTTGTCTCCATTGCTACCTCCAAAAGTCGTCCATATAGCTGCCTCCATACATCGTCCCCTTATCAAACGAGGTGTGTCAGGCAGAAATTTGGGTTGTTTTCATGGATTCCACATCAAAGTTGTTAACTTTGTCGCCACCCTGCTGTGTAATCCACAAAATATACTGGCAAACTTTTATCATTTACCGATATTATTTCAGCGCTTCTTGCGCATCTGTTTACATTCCCCTCACCCGCCATATCCCAAACTTATAAGAACGCTACTACACTTGATCTTATACAAAAGGTTCTTAGAAGTGCTGATTGGGGAGTAGCCTAGAGACAGGGGCTTGGATTGGCGAAAGCTCACCTGGCAGCGGAGCGCCAGCTCCATGCGCATCATGCGCTTCTTGCGCATCTGTTTACATTCCCCTCACCCGCCATATCCCAAACTTATAAGAACGCTACTACACTTGATCTTATACAAAAGGTTCTTAGAAGTGCTGTTTGGGGAGTAGCCTAGAGACAGGGGCTTGGATTGGCGAAAGCTCGCCTGGCAGCGGAGCGCCAGCTCCATGCCAAGATCCAACTAACATAGTTTTAACTGCAGCACCTTTAATCTACTACTAGTTCACTGCCTCCATACATGGTCCCCTTATCAAACGAGCTGTGTCAGGCAGAATTTTGGGTTGTTTTCATGACTTCCATGTTAACTTTGTCGCCACCCTGCTGTGTAATCCACAAAATATACTGGCAAACTTTTATCATGTACCGATATTATTTGAGCGCTTCTTGCTCACCTCCTTTGGTTCCTCTCTGCCACCCATTGGTTTGAAGCCTGAGTCCATTTAGGGTATGTCGCCATGCCACTCTCTAGCCTGCCGCTGCTGCCGCTGCCCCTGCATGCCGTCGCCTATAGTGTCAGGGTCAATTATTGGATGTTTTACATGCTATCTAGCTTCATTCTGTCACTCTGTCATGGCCATGCTGTTGCCCATAATTTTGGCATAATGGTGCGATTAAGCAGCCTCAGAGGCATCCATGCATGCTGCCCCTGCTGTTTCCTGTCCATTTCCGTGGTGTTTCCATCCTTTTCTGAGGTTCCCAGGTGTTTGGCCAAGCTTCCCTGTGCAGAGCCTTGGTCCCCTTGAAAAATGCTCGAGTCTCCCATTGACTTCAATGGGGCTCGTTATTCGAGACGAGCACTCGAGCATCGGGAAAAGTTTGTCTCGAATAACGAGTACCCGAGCATTTTAGTGCTCGCTCATCTCTATAAGTTATTTATTGAATATATGGTGCAAACTTATTCCAAAGTGCACCGAGATGGGTATTGCTCACACCAGTCATTGTGGGATTTGGGATTTGAAAATGAAGTTAAGAGTGTCTTAAACACACATTAGGACCAAGTAAACCAACATGTTGTTTTTTTTTTTACATAAACCATTGCTAAAAATATCAAGTATATACTACACAGAGGTGTTGTTCTTAATCTTGAGCAGTCTCCAGGTATTGGCAAGTGAGATAAGCCTAACCACTGAGCATCTCTGTCGATAGAAAGCAATAGAATGGATCTAGGATGTACATTAATGTTCTGGGAGCTAAACCAGCTAATATCTTGTGAGAATATTGACATTACACTCAACAATATACAAACCATCTATGAGGTCAATAATGAAAATATTAAAAAATAGGAGGGTTCAATAATGACCCTTGTGTCATCCCACTGAAAACTTTGACTCATTGGTAACAGCTTAATTTTTAATCACTGCGGCAACTGTTAACACAATTATGCATATTTTTCTAAATACCTAGCATTCTAACCTTATGTAAATATATTTTATGGGGGAAATTTTCAAATGACTTGAAAAAATCCAGATATATAACATCCAGATCCTCCCCCATCAAATTTTTATAGACTTCAGACAAGTCCACTTAACTGAGGGGAAAGCAGATGTAGCAGTTGCTACTAAGGCCATGAGGTCTGAGGTTTCTCTGACTACTATTCTATATAAAAAGATGTATATCAGGTGCACATTTAGTGCTCACAATTTCTTCTTCACTATTATTTGAAAATGTTTATACAAAATGGGAAATTGATCTTGAACAATCCTTTACAGACCTCCAATGGCGAGTGTCATTGGCGATCAGTGCTAAGTCATCAAAATGCAATAATCATATGGAAATGGCAAGAAAACTACTCTATAGGTGATATCTTACCCCCATATGTTAGCAAATATCTACCCAGCATTCTCTAGCATTTGTTGGAGATACCAGGCTGACACAGAATCATTACTCCATGTATGGTGGTCCTACAAATCCCTGACTACCTTCTGGAGAGACATGTACTCTCTACTTGCAAAGGTAATTAGATACCCCCAGGGTCCCCCCTATTGCTATTCTAACAATAGGGTTGGAAAACTTACCAAAGTAAGAAAGAATCCTTATGTTTCATGTGCTTACCACTGCAAGAACTAACATAGCCACAATTTGGAAACAATATTTTTGAGCATTTAATTGCCAAAAGAACTGGCTCTACTCAAGCTTTCAGTTGGGGTAAATGATTGGATTTTATGCAATTTAGAACCCCAGATTAATAGTCTATAGTATCTTTCATTGAGTGTACATGTATACTACTTAGTATATGAGGAATGTCATCTCTTTCCTTCCTTTTCCATCCCCCTCTTCCCCCCCTCTCCCTTGTCCTCCTACTTGATCACTGCCTTATTAATATGTAATTATTTTATATGCTGTGTACTGAAGCTTGTATGATTGTAAGAGGTGGATGCCCGAGTACCATTCCAGTATAAGTACTTTTGTTATCATATAATTCTTTTGAAAAATTCAATGAAATATTTGTTTAAAAAATTTCATGTGATAGATTGGGGCCCAATTGTATTGGAGCACAAGTACTTACAATTTATTGTAAGGGTTAAACATGTATAATCTCATGTTTGCAGTTTATTTTTGCATTGGCACAACTTGTACCTCTTTTATTTAAAAGACGCAAGTCCTCTGTTCAAAAAACATTTTTAGGCTTGCTCAAATATGCACACATTTGAAAAAAAAATGAAGGTAAAAAACACCAACCTGAAAAGGAAACATCCCAATATAAAGAGATGTCCATTCATATTGAAATGGAATTCCCCCCCCCCCCCCCCAATAAAAAATAAAGAACATTACAAGCACCTATGCACTGCTAAAATAAATAGGACAAAGCTGAGACATCCATCAACTTCCCCAGAGTTTTAAGATGAATGGATTACATGCATACAAGGTGCCAAAGAGCAAATGTACCAAAAAAGGTGCAAAAAATACTAACCCCCAGTATTTAATAACACATGTTTTGAGTATTACATATTGTTATTTTGCAGGCTGCTGATAAAAACGGTATCAGGTACACTGCGGAGCATTATTTATTTTTCAAGCTACACGGGGGTCTTGGCTTACACCAGGTAGTTGACCTACATGGTGATACTACAACAACAAACAGATCACAGGTTTGAGTAAAAGCACCCACTCCTCTTGTCTCAGACCCCTCTAAGCCTACATCTGGATTTAATTACAGACAAAACTGTTGACCAAACAAGCCCTTGCCAAATATAATAATCCTACTTAACATCTCAGTTCATGTTTTATGGATGTGAATGAAGGCATTTTTGTGTTGATGAGCTACATTGTTTTGTTCTTTCTTCGGGAACGCATTAAATAGCATCTCTCCATAATTTACCATAACATTTGCCCGGTGTAGACTGAGGGAAAAAATGCAGAAAATGTTATACTGAATGACAAACAAATTAATAAAAGAAACATTCTGAATGCTTTGAAGCACAAACAAAAAGTCCACGGTTAAATTTTTTAACAAGTTTGAGTCATTAGTTAAACAAATTCTGACAGCTCGGCTCTGCATTTCCAATCACACATCCTTAGAACAAAGACATGATTTGTGAGTGAAGTTTAATAGGTCCCTCTGCATATGATAATTCTCCTCCAACAGTCATTGCTTTCACTATAGATGTTAAAATGTCACTTGCTATTAATCTATGCCATTTTATGATTGGACTAGCATGGAAACAATGAATGTGTTCACAGACATAATAAATAATAAAACCCTTTCATTTACTTTGTGTCCCCAAAAAAGTCTATTTAAAGCCTCCATTTGTCTTGTAAATGTAAAGATGATATTAAATGCTGGTAATACACACTGTGTGCAGTCTTATCTAGAGCAAGAGAGATCCTTTACACATTGTTTTGGATGCAGGAGTATTTGGCATTTTTGGGGACAGAACTGCAGTGAAAGAGGTTGTCCATTTTGTTCTTTTCCTATTTGCTGAAAATGTTCTCCAATTATAACCTGATCACATAGGTAAGGTTTATCATAAGCTGGTTCTATGTATAATGTAATATCTGCAGCGGCACCCACTGGATTTATTAGGGGGTATCTGCACTGCAATAATGGGGCAGCTCTGGCCTATCATGGCATTACACAATAGCATGTCACTGAATGGACACATGCAATTGCTAGTGCTCAGACGCGAGGCAGGAACACTTGATCTCTTCACGTGGTTGCTTCATGACCAGAGACCAGATGTAACAGTAGCCACACCCCAAAACATGGAGAGATATTATTTTTTTATTATACTAACCTCCTTGCCAGTGCCTAGAAATAATTAATCATGGCCAATCTCTTTAACAGTTTTTTAAGGACAGAGTGTAAAATATATCATAATACACAACACTTAGATATATATACAATGTTAAAGACTGTGGATTGAGCGGCTGCCAACATCTTCCTCCCTCATGTCCCGACTGCGTTGAGGTAATGTATTACACAGCAGGATGGGTCGTAGGGGTTTTAGGCTGCACAGAACTGCAGCAGCATAGCACACAGCAGCGTCTATGTTCCAGGGACTAAGTCTGCATACAATAAACAAGCTACTGGTGATTACACATGATGCTGCCGTTCTCCTGCTCCTGTCCCAGAACGACTCATTATGGTTTCCAGTAAAGGCACACCATTGGCAAGGGGCACCTCAGGGGACAAGGTAATTAATCAGTTCAAACCCTCCTATTAGTAATCTCTGGAGGAGCCTGCAGTTTTACAGTTTTGCAGTTGCAGTTCAGTTTTGCTGCCCATTACAAAACTTACAATCAAAAGGATGGACATGTAATAGATGGATGTGGCTGGATAAAAATGGAGGGTCTCTGTAGCTGTTGAACTAGCAAGATGTGCATAACTTAAGGGGGTGCAAAGGATGTTTTCACTGTTTTCACACCTGGGGCTTGAGTCAGATGCTTGAAGGCCCTTGTGACTTTCTCCCCGATAGGAGTAAAGTATAATATAAACAATATATTTTAAGTGCTTGGTGCTGATTTTCCATGGATGGCAAAGAGCTTGAATACATGCCACTTGCAATTAAATAAGGTACCTGAAGAAAGGAAGTGTGATGAGCATTTTCTATTGACTTTCTTTCCTAATAGAGTTTCTACAGCAGAGTGAAGGAATAACATTCCAGCTACATTTCAGAATTTTTTCCAAAAATTGATCAATATTAGTTATAAAAATAATGTAACTTCATAAGGGTTTCATTTAAAGTGACTGGTCTGTTGCTTGTATAACGACCTATAGAGATGAGCGGACCCGACGTTTAAGTTTTGGTTCGGTGTTCAGGCTCGGCTGCCTGACCCGGACATATCAATGAATTGATGAATGAACCTGATTGGCAGCTGTATAGCTACCAATCCAACCCAAACCGGAATTTGAACGCTTGGTCCACTCATCTCTAATGACCTATAGACATACAGTAAGTACCCCTTAGACCTAAAAAATGGAGAATGATGCTACTAACCATATACTGCGGAGGGACTCCAAACATTGTAGTTTACCCTTTTTCCCCTTCCCTGGGTTCTTTTTGTGCCTTTTGTGAGTCTGTTTTTTGCCTCTGATTTGCCTTTGTAATTTTGGCTCTTTGTCAAATGCAGATTTTTTTGAGACATATTAGGTGCAAATTTGTGTGCAACTAATACCATTGCTTGTCCTACGCATGGTCAGGACTGGCATGTTTTGCGCAACTATTTGTACTCTTTAGGTACAAATCAATGTTCAATAAGGTGCAAACATCTGGAAGCAGAAGAAATACAAAGAGAAATTAGTTGCAAACCAGGATTACTCCTACACAGCAAACCCAGGCAAATTGCTGGAGAAAGGCACAAAAAATGGCGCAAATACCCAAATGTGCAAAAAAAGAAAGTCACCGAAATACAACCAAAAATGTGCATTATACTAAGATAAATCTGCCCCAACGTATGCAGGTGCATCGTCCACATATCTGGGCCGCTATTCGCGTCTCCAAAGCGCTACTGCGCATGTCTGTGAAAAGTCAAGGAGAGCAGATGCTGTAGTGCGCATGTCGCGCATGCGCATAAGCATGCCGGCATCGAAAGACGCCATCTTGGATAAGGGTATGTGCCAGCACAACCAATAGTTCTCATAAACCATATATAAAGCCTGACTGACTCAGAATAATGTCATCGCTACTTGTTATCCTAATAGATATCATTGTGGCCGACTGTAAAAGGATGTAACGATACTGTTATATTATGTATCCCAGCATACAGAGTCAAATACACTGGTGTGTAATCGTAGATCTACAGCTAAATGTGTTCAATGAAAGAACGGTACCATAACCATAGTACCAGGCTAGTAACTTGCTAACCACAAAACGTGGGCTACATAGAAATGTGAGAAATAGGTGGAACGTCGCAAGAGGTGGAATAAAAACCACGTTTGTTTTTCACTATATGGAGTTCTGCCGGTTTTTATTTTCTGTATTCTATGGACTCTGCATGGTGAGAGTGTAGGATAGCACCCACAGACCAAGTTTTTCAAAGAGACTGTGCTTTTACTTTCCTATTTTTAAATAGATAGATAGATAGATAGATAGATAGATAGATAGATAGATAGATAGATACAAATTGGAAAAAGCGAGCAGGAAACATGGTGTGCAATGCATATAAGGAGGTGTGTCCTTAAAGTGCAAGTGCAATTGAGATCGTGAACATACATTGTTATTTCATCATACAATTCATATACAATAAAGTGCATGAGTAATACAGATGTATAAAAACATCCCCATATGTTATGCATCCAATAATAAAGTGCATCGTAATTAAAACAAAGTGCAAGTATTGTGTTACTGAGTGTACACAAAAGGGTTAAAATTACCCAGTATACTTGTAGGAGAGATCACCCAGGGTGCAAGTGTTGATTTCACCTATGATTGGATATCCGCATCAAGATCACACCGCACATGTGCCAAAAAAGTGGCGCATGCGCAGAAGTGACTGTGCGCGCGCCAATATGTGGCGCGTGCGTATTTATGTTTGGCGAGTGCCGAGTGGCAAACAAAAATGTTTACAATGTATACAAAATGTTTACAACCTTGTTATCAATGTTTACAAATGTTTTTGTTTGCTAAAATGTAAACAAAAATTATGAATAATAAACAACAGAACGTCTGTGACAATGTTTGAGGAGTACTTGTATTAAGAGTGAGGTACCATGGTGTTGGTTGTCTGGCAGTCTGTACAACTGCTAGTGATATCGTCGCCTCCCCATCAACACGGAGTAAAGGCGGTCGATAGAAATGCATCCGAAAGGTGTCCGAAAAATATCTCTGCACCAAAATGCAAAATGTATATACACTGGGGCAGATTTACTTACCCGGCCCATTCGCGATCCAGCGGCGCGTTCTCTGCTCTGGATTCGGGTCCGGCCAGGATTTAAGAAGGTAGTTCTTCCGCAGTCCACCAGGTGGCGCTGCTGCGCTGAAAGTCATCTCATCGCGCCGGAATGCACCACCTCGGACCAGGTGAAGGTAAGCGGTCCCCAAGCGACACTTTTTCGGTTTTTAAATGCGGCGGTTTTTCCGAATCCGCCGGGTTTTTGTTCGGCCACGCCCCCCGATTTCCGTTGCGCGCATGCCGGCGCCGATGCACCACAATCCGATCGCGTGCGCCACAATCTCGGGGCAATTCAGGTACAATCGGCGCAAATCGGAAATATTCGGGTAACTAGTCGGGAACACGCGAACCGGGCCCTTAGTAAATGACCCCCACTGGGTCGAAAATGCATTGTGCATATAGCACTAGTGAAAGTAAATGTCAGGGGGACTCTATATAAGTATATCCCCTAATAGTGGCAGTGGGGAAGAATATAAATTGGACGCTAAAAGTTATAATAGCCATATGATATGACACTCAAACACTTGTTGCCAGACATCTGTATAAAAGTGAAAAAATCGTTGCATATGGGCGGAAAAAAGGTGAGAAAAAAGACTTCCACACGGAGAAATGTCCTCCATTAAAAAAAAATTTCAGAATGTTCACGGATACTGGGAATCCGCGTAAAATCTAAAATAATGAAAAATAATGGAAAGCAGACAAAAATTAATACAATATCTTTGTCATAATCACTTTGTCAAAAACTGTGAAGGATTGTCATAACAGGAACAGACAACAAGACTCAAACACAAAGACCTATTTCTGACATAATTCTAACATAATAGTTCTGAAGAACACTATATATGTGTGAAGAACACATTGCTTGATGTATGGAAACATCTGCAATGTGTTCTTCACACACATATATAGTGTTCTTCACATGCTATTTTGTTTGCACCGTTCCGCGCGTATCTCCCGACAAGTAAGCAGATGTGCCGAACATTTGTAATCTATTCTTCACTGTGTTTTTCACTGTGTTTTTCACTTAAATGATCCTGTGGTCACTGTGTTCACTGTTTTTATTCTATTCTTCACTGTTCTTCACTGTGTTTTTTTAATTAAATGCTCGATCTCGAGCAGAGGAATTATTCATGTCACCTAGCAACCCATCCGTTTAAAATGCATTGCACTCGCATTGCACTTGCAATGCTTGCGGGTGCAATGTGTTTTTGATGCGTCTCCATAGACTTGAATGGGGCAGGAAACACGCGTGTAAAACGCAAAAGTAGAGCGTGCTGCGATTTTGATGCGCGTCAAAACAAACGCAAGCACGCGCGTGAAAAACAACGCAAATGAGGGAAGACCCATTGGAAACAATGGGACAGAGTGCAATGCAAGTTCTGCACGTCAAAAGCACGCGCAGAACTTGTGCGTTAAAAACGCTAGTGTGGAAGGGGCCTTAGTGCTCCTCTGTGGATGCTGTGATCATTATATATGCTCCATCACCCCTTGGTGAGGACCAAGAGTGAGGACCAACACCGTGGTACCTCACTCTTAATACAAGTACTCCTCAAATATTGTCACGGACGTTCTGTTGTTTCTTATTCATAATTTTTTGTTTACATTTTTGCAAACAAAAACATTTGTAAACATTGATAAACAAGGTTGTAAACATTTTGTATACATTGTAAACACATGTATAACATATAGGGATGTTTATATACATCTGTTTTACTTATGCACTTTATTGTATATGAATTGTCTGATGAAATAACAATGAATGTTGTTATATCTCAACTGCACTTGCACTTTAACCCCTTAAGGACGCAGGGTTTTTTGGCTCATTTCTCGCTCTCCAACTTCATAACTTTTTCATTTTTACGTGTAACAAATTTTACTTTCCCGTAATGTTATTTATTTTAACATGCTGTGTACTGCGAAGATGAAAAAAAATTCCAAATGTGGAAAATTGAAAAAAAACCGCACGTCACGTTCTTGTGGGCTCAGTTTTTACGACTTTCACTCTTCGCTCCAAATAACACGCCTAATTTATTCTTTGGTTCGGTGCGATCGCGGTGATACCAAATTTATACAGGTTTTATTGTGTTTTAATACATTTTCAAAAATTAAACGAATGTGTACAAAAAAGAAAAAAAAATTTTTGCCATCTTCTGACGCTAATAGCTTTTTCATACTTTGGCGCACGGAGATGTGTGAGGGGTCATTTTTTGCAAAATGAGGCGACGTTTTCATTGCTACCATTTTGAGGTCTGTGCGACATTTTGATCATTTTTTATTTCATTTTTTATGTTATGTAAAAAGGTGTAAAAGTCACATTTCGGACATTTGGGTGCCATTTCCCGCCTCGGAGGTCACTGCCGCCCGTAACCGTTTTTATATTTTGATAGATCGGGACGCGGCGATACCTAATATGTTTGTGATTTTTACTGTTTATTATGTTTTATATCTGTTCTAGGGAAAGGGGGGTGATTTGAACTTTTAATATTTTATTAATTTTTTTTATTTTTTAAACTTTTTTTATTATTTTTTTTTCACTATTTTTTAGACCATCTAGGGTACATTAACCCTAGATAGTCAGATCGCTTCTACCATATACTGCAATACTTCTGTATTGCAATATATGGCATTTTTGCAGCACATTCATTACAATGAGCCACTGGCTCATTGTAACGAATCTGCAGATGCCAGATAGTCTCGGGTCAAACGAAGACCTGAGGCTACCATGGCAACTGATCGCCGCCCCCCAATGACGTTCGGGGGCGCGGCGGTCGTAAAAAAGATCACCAACTTTTGAATTCTACCTCTGGAGTGCTGCTCGCTTTTCCCAATTTCTATCTGCGTAAGGACCAATCCTGGACCTTTGCGGGCTTTGCACTCCCCCTCAATAGGGGTTCTATAAAGCTGTGCGGACTTGAACTCTACTTTTTGTAGATAGACATTAATCAAGTTCACAGCTGCACCACTTTAGGAAGCTTAGTTTGGGTGCTCCCCCTTCTCAGTGGTTTGACTCTCCTCCTCTTCATACATGAAAGTAAAAAATAGGCTGCACACCACGATAAAGAAGAGTGGGTACTTTATTCACCCAAGTGCAGATAGATAGATATCGATATAGGGTAATAGAAGTTCCTATATGCAACTCTATCTGCATTTGTCTTTTTAGAAATACAGACTAATTTCTGCCTCCTTACCTCCTATCCCCTTTCTCATGTGTTTCTTTTTTGTCTTCTTTATTGGAATTCAAAGGTTAATTTAAATACATATGTTATCTCTTATAAAAACACATTGGCATAATTACAGTATGTGAGAACAACATACAGCAATTAACACCTACAACAAAAGAGAAATGATATAGATAATTGTGTGCATAATATTTGTTAATTATTCTGTTTAATGAGATGTTTATTTGCCTAATGGCTCATATTTTGGCCTACTGTTCACTGTTATTTTTGCTTTTTATGATACTGGAACGGAACTAAATTGAAACATGTCGATATCACCTTACACCAATTTCACAATTCCTAATACATAGCAGTCAAGACAATACAACTTAAAGTCAAATGATGCAACTACAGTATATATAGATAAAGTGGGAAATGTGTTAAATTGTCTACCTATAGTTAAATATGAAGCCCTAGGATGGTTGAAATACTGGGGCACATTAACATACCTGCCTGCTGGAGTTTACCTAAAAGTGCATTTCCGACGATATTGCAAAGTGCCGTGACTCACTAAGATCGTGCGCCCGATATCTTGCATGTGTCGCTTCCCCGCTCAGGCCTATCTTTTTTAGTGGTGCATGTAAGTGCTTGGGCTTGTGACACAATTTGAATGTTCAATCTTGCTCTCAGTCTGAATCAGTCAGATCGCTCCCTAAATTGTGTTGCATGGAAGCCAGGGCAGCTGCGCCAAAAAGGATTCTGTGCACCAAAATCCCAGCACAGATACCTGTTAAATTCCTGTGCAAGCCGTGTAATCCCTGAAAAAGGCGCACAGTCTGATGAAAGTGAGCAGCGCAACCCTTAGTAAATTGGCCCCACTGTGTGGTGAATGTCTGTATGACATACAGTCAGGGAACTCTGTAATGCACCACTAATGCAGGGGCTAAGGCAAGGCCAGGAAGATGTATAGGCACGGGTAGGCACCCGCCTAGGGTACCACCCTACCACCCTTTTGGGGTGTGACTCTGCTCAGGGCCACCACCATCCAAAATATAAATTAACTGCAATTAATGTGGAGAGCATCACCCTGTGTTCTGGCTACCTCTCCTATCTATTAAGCTTGCCTTTAGCAACTGTATTCAGCATAATCCTGCAACTCCAACTACAGTTGCTCTGCAACTACAAGATAAATCGGCAGAGCAGTACAAGTGCAGGACTGAGGTGAAGCCGAACATTGATCTTCAGCCAATTAGTGTTAGGCTTCATTTAGCTCCTCCTCTAATTACAAGTACAAGCTGTGTGTGCTTATGTCTTCTGCTCCTGTAGCAATCACCACTAAAGAAGGACTCTTACCAAAAAAACAATGAGCCAATGCACAGTCTCTGAGAAAGTGGTCCTGTATCCTATGAGTGAAGAAGAGAGCAGGTGGTCCTGTGTAATGCAAGTGGAAGAGGGTCAGGAGGTCTTGTATGCTGGTGGGGGGGCAGGTGCTGCCGTATACTGTGAGTGGTTGAGTGGCAGGTGGTCCTGTATACTGTGAGTGGGGGAAAGGGTGGTCCTGTGTACTGTGAATGGGGGCTCTCTATGACTGCAGGCCAGGAATAAAGTTGTTTTTTTTATGCTGGTGAGTGCCCAATTTTTCTTCTCATTTGAAATATTGCATAATATATTTTTTATCTACTATACTGAGTGCACCGCAGCTTTAAGACTTTCCTGGTCCTTTCTACTCCTACATATAATTATGCCTGCATCTAATTGTGTGGAGTTGTGTTTGTGTCTGACTCTTCGTGTGCCTGTATAATGGGAGTTGGGGATGTGCAGGAGATCTTTCATATTGTCAGTAGGTTAGGAGGTCCTTTGTCATGCACTGTTCCCTCTCTATACCCATGCAATGCGTTGGTCGCAGCTCTATAGTCAGGTTATGTCCTGGTGGCTCTTCTACATTCACGTAATGTGCTGTGGTCGCACCACTATTGTCATGTAATGTGCTGGTTGCACCACTATAGTCATGTAATGTGCTGGTTGCACCACTATAGTCAGGTAATGCACTATGCATTACTCTATATTAATGTATCAAAAATAGTGAATGGAGCAGCAGGAGTTGGTAACCACAATGAACAATGCCAGTCTCAGGGGTTAATACCCCTGAGTATCAGGGGTCAATATCCACAATGTAGAACACGAAAAAAGGCAGAGGCAGCACTCTTGGGGAGGTTGTTTATTTACCCAAAGTGCAGGTGCGACATTCCAGTCCCTCTATGGAGCTATTTTAAGGCCTGTATTCTATATTCATGTAATGCTATGGTCACACCTCCATATACAGTATATGTAATAAATTGGTCGTACCTCTCTCTCTGAATATCTCCCTCTCTGAAAATTTTATTATTTGTCCTTATTTACACCCTTTAGCAGATAGCATAAGAGTTGCAGAAATATCCTCATAATTCATCTATAATTTGCATTCTCCTCCTACAATTATTTGGGGAATAGTTCAAAGTTATAAAATAATGGGCCACATTTACCTGGGGCCATGCATCAGTTTTCTGTCTGTTGCATGTTTAGTGCTCAGGTATTTAAGAAGTGTCTGCACCACATTTGAGTCTCACAAGACCTTTTTGTGGCGCAGCTGCACTAAGCATCATGCAACACAAATTAGTGGGAATTACCATGCTCAGTCGGACAGTGCACCAGATTTATCATACAAAGTCCAACAGAATTGTGTTGTACACCCCATGTAAAAGGTGCACCAAAAAAATGCAGTGCTGGGAGCACCAGAGTCATGAAGAACGTGCACCAGAAATCCTGAATCTAGCATACCCAGCACAATACACAGGCAAACTGCATTTAGTGCAGTTGGCACTGTTGTTAGTAAGTGTGTCCCATTATATCCCTAAATTTATTAACCAAACAGATCATAACTGAACTTTTGTATGGCAAAAAAAAAATAAAAGAAATATTGACAATAAGTAATCATTTGACTTCTTCAACAAAGTTTTTCTATGAAACTACCACTCTCAATATATACAATTGTGACCTCAAACATATGGTGCTTCACTAATTGCCTTGACTTTGGTGAAAAACGTGTCCCAATACTAATAGCAGTAGAAATATATATGAAAAATGTGCTACATTTTTAGATAAACAGAAATTTATTATGGTAGCAATAAACAAATACATTATGAATGAGCTGTATTTGCTTTACTGTGGTGTGAATAGTGCTCTACAAATGACACCTTAAACATATGGTGATATAGTAATTGCCTTAAAATGTTATTTTTGATTATTACTTTTTTATTGATTCTCCATTACACACATAAAGATATAATATCAAGGATATTCATTTTGTATTAATTTTTATATTGCAGAGGTAAAAATAACAAATACAATTTCAACTTCTATAAAAGTGGCCATCTTGATCAATTCAAATTTTATATTCCCAACATCTTTAGAGAAAGGAAAAAAATGTAAAGTAAACTAATAACCCAATATATTATTACTTCAATTTTTATCTTTCAACACCCTTTTTCCTTCTGCACCTTGGTTATTAGAGCTTCCCATCCCAAATGGAGAAAAGATCTGGCCAATCTCCTTGGATGCGCTAAACTCTACCATCCTACCATAAGGGTGGATGGTATCCATAGCCATCCCTGAATCCATTAATATCTATGTGATCTTCAGGGGTTTTTGTGTGGGGCATTCTACCCACACATATTGGACATCCTACCTACACTATAAGGATGTGGTAGCATTGTCTCCTAGGTGACTTAGCACACTCTTGTTCTCTATATATTGCCTTTATAATGCAGCTCCTTCCTATCCATGTGAGATAGCAATTCACATTTCAAATTACTGGCATGCAACTGTATTGCCGTCACATTACATTACATTACACAGATTATAAAGGAAAAATTTCATGAGGATTTCGGCCCACAAACTGTCACCCATAGTGATTAGCGAGCTCAGACCACAAAATTCCGGTCCGTACTGAATTTGACAGATTTGGCATCCACAGACAAACAGACTGAACAAAAGCTGCTGTCTGGCATATGGGTCCGTGTTTGGGAAAAGCAACAAGCTGCTTGATTGACTCTTGAAGGAGCAAATCAAGCAGATTAAAGCCCCTGAGCAACGACAGGCATGTCCTCTGTAGGAATGCCTTTTATTGGCTGAGCTGGACATGTGACTTCAGTGTTAGAGTAGGGTCACATTTCCAGATTCCTAATCTGGAAACTCGTGCACCAAAAGGTTTAAATTTCAAACAAGATCTTATGTACTTCTATTAATTGATTACTTTTTTGTATATTAACTTTACCTTTTGCACTATTGATCATGTTTCTTCTTGCATTTCTTTATATTTTGTGTCATCTCCTACTGCGGTCATTCCCTTGCTCGTTCAGGGGGTGGGGTTGTTGACCTCACCGGAAACCTGATCGGAGTCACCACTTGGTCATACTTAAACCCCGACTCAGGTTACTTGAGCTAGGTATGAGTAAGGACTAGGTTGCGTTAGTCCGAAACGCGTTACCGCAAGCTCTTTTTTTGTTTGTGTCTTCCCCCAGTGTATCCATGTTCGTCCTTCTTGCACTTGCAAGTGCTTTTTTAACCTGGATTCAATAAATTCTTTTTTGACAAATTTTAAGCTACCTGGAACTTTCACCCTGCTGGAGTCCCTCTGTTTTTTCTTTGTTTTATTCTTAGCCCTTGTGGCGGGACCACTACCGGATTGGACCCTCTGGACTCCGTGCACACTGTCGTTTTGAGGCTGAATAGGAGGTTTTTGGGGTGAGCTGTTTTCAACTTTTTCTATTGTTACATTTCCAGATGTTGCTTGCCATAGGGTCAGTCAGACATGCTGAGACTTCTGAAAAAACTGCAATTTCCCTTTTTATTAGGGACAGGTAGAAATCTGAAATTATTGCCCTTGTTAAAGAGGACCTGTCACCCTGGAAAACCCACCCACCAAATGTGCCCCCATAATTCTCCCCCCCCAGCCCCTTTCTCCCTAGCCATTTTTATTTGAAATTTATGTGCAGTAAATTTATTTAAACCAATGCGACCTTATACTAAATAAGAGGTCGGATCGTGTATCTGGTGTGCTGGCAGTCGGCCTTATTCATTAGGGGGCGTGCCGACACCCCCCCAGCATGCCCCCGCCAGCGGTCACATTGTAGGAGAAGCCTACTGACATTGCTGACATTGCTTCTGTCAGTGAATAGCATGCAGTAATATAAACATAGATCTGCTTGCTATTTTCTGTGCCGGGTATGTATTCATCAGTGAATTATAATATTTATTAAAGGGGTTTTTCCACGAAAGTTCTCAAATTTTAATCCCCTAGTGATGTTTACAAAATAAAGATAATTTTTAACCCATTTATTTTACAATTTTAATAAGTTTTACTACTATCCCTGTGTGCTGTGTGAGATACTGTCAGCTGACAAGTGGTTAGATTATCAGGGTAAAGGGTATATATACACTTTCCTTTAGCTTCTAAGCAGTGTACTTGTATCTAACACATAAAAAGAGAAATGAGACAGATCAAATATGAGAGATGATGAGATCCATTAAATTTTCATAAGAAGAATCTTCCATGCCCGACCCTATACAGAAGAAGATTTATGGTTGAAACCTGGGGGCAACCAAAATTGTGTAAAATTGTGTGCCAGAAATTCTGTATTTTTGTTAATAACAGGGAATTAGAGAATGTGCTATTTTGTTACCCTGAGTATAACAATATACCCTGGGATTAACCCTTTAAGTTCTGCAGTATGGTTATCATATGGATTGGTTTTGGTTACTACATTGTGAAAAAATTGAGCTGCATCTAAAACACAAAGTAGGAGAAGCATTATACACTGATTACTGTTGGTGTTGCGGATACTCTACTACAAAGGTCCCATTAAGGGTTAATATGATGCTGGTAAAGACGAGCAGAAATGTCTTGATTGCAGTATCCAAAGGTTTGTAGATACTGGCTTCTTGTTTTCCTTCAACAATCCTCTGCTAGAGCACTGAGTTCAGGGCTAGAACATCTCAGTACATCAATGGCGCAGCTTGCATGTTTTTCTGTCATTAGTAAAACAGATTTGTCCCTTGATTAGTGGTCATCCTCAACTGAGATCTTGTCAAAAGTAATGTGAATATAATCCATCAAAGAAAGCAAGCCAACAATTAACACACCAACATTTTCAGGGTAACTTTAATGAATGATTCATGTGGCATCTGTAATCTTTAGGAAAGATTCTCTGATCACTACTGAATCCTCAAAGTCTGATGGGAACTCCACAAAGTTTTCTATTGTGAGCTCCAGTGGTGAAATCAAACATATTATTTTATCTTTATAGCATACATCCAGCAGGGTTGCCACCGATTAACTCAGGGCCCCTGGAGGATATTGGAAAAACCTGCCTCATCCTCTCACTGCTATAAAAGACACAATGGGAAAAACTTGGCCTTTCTATTCACTGCCATAAAAGAGTCACTCTAATAAAACTGTTTTTTCCTCTAACTGCCATAAAAGACACAATGGAAAAAACTTGGCCCTTCTTCACACTGCCATAATGGGAAAAACCTTATCCTTCTATTAACTGCCATAAAATATGCAATGAGAAAAACATGTCCCTTCCACTGGCTGCCATAAAGAATGCAAAGGGGAAAATCTGGCCCTTCCTCTCACTGCCATTAAAGATTCAGTGGGTAACCAGACAAATTTTTGGTCCGCTCATCACTAAACAGGGCAATTGCCCTGAAAAAAAGGGTTGTGTAGTTTATGCTTTTGTAAATATCTTATATACTCAAGTATAAGCCGAGTTTTTCAACACAAAAAATGTGCCCAGCGTAAACTCAAGTCATTAAAAAATAATCTCTGTACTCACCTTTCCAACACCCCCTGCAGGTCCTCTTCTTTCTTCCAGTACTCCAGCTCCATTCTCACTGATGGCACAACCTGTATAATGTAAGCCACTTGGTGACACCATAGTGTATGCACTGATTTTCTTTTATAGGCTGGGAATACTCGGGGCAGAGGGGTGGCTGTAAACTGGGGGCAGGGGCTGCTGGCTATATAATGGGGCAAGGGCAGCTGGGGCAAGGGCTTGTAGGCTATATATTCAGAACATAGGCAGGCTGGCTATATACTAAGGGGCATAGGAAGGCTGAATGTATACTGGGGAAGCATGGGATGGTTGGCTGTATACTGGGGGCATTAGCTGGCTATATATTGGGGGCATGGGCTGGCTGACTATATACTGGATGCATGGGCTGGCTGAATTTATACTGGGGCAGGAGCTGGCAGGCTATATACTAAGGGGCATGGGCTGTCAGGCTATATACTAGGGAGCATTGGTTGGCAGGCTATATACTAGGGGGCATGAACTGGCTGACTATATACTAGGCTAGGGGGTATGGGCCGGCTGGCTTTAAACTGTGGGTCATGGGTTGGCCGGCTACATACAGGGGGTAGTGGCTGGCTATATACTGTGGGGTATGGGCTGGCTATGTAATGGGGGGCATGGGCTGGCTATATACTAGGAACATAGGCAGGCTAACTGTATACTGGGGGAGCATGGGCTAGCTATATCCTAGTGGTATGGGC
Source organism: Engystomops pustulosus (assembly GCF_040894005.1). Taxonomy (NCBI): domain Eukaryota; kingdom Metazoa; phylum Chordata; class Amphibia; order Anura; family Leptodactylidae; genus Engystomops; species Engystomops pustulosus. The sequence goes on along the minus strand of NC_092417.1, from coordinate 106,427,727 downwards.
TGTCTGGCTTTATACTGGGGGAAGGGGCTGGCAGGCTATATACTAAGGGGCATGGGCTGGCAGCCTATATACTAGGGAGCATTGGCTGGAAGGCCTTATACTAGGGGGAATGTGCTGGCTGGCCTTAAACTATGGGTCATGGGTTGACAGGTTACATACTGGTGGTATGGGCTGGCTATATACAGTACTGGGAGTTATGGTCTTGCAATATACTAGGGGAAATGGGCTGGCTGGCTTTATACTAGAGGCATAAGTTGGCTGGCTACATACTGGAGGTATGGGCTGGCTATATACTGGGTTATGGTCTGGCTATGTAATGGGGGGCATGGACTGGCTATATACTAGGAACATAGGCAGGCTGACTGTATACTGGGGGAGCATTGGCTTGCTATATACTAGGGGCAAGGGCTAGCTGGCTTTGTACTGGGGGAAGGGGCTCACAGGCTTTATACTATTGGGCATGGTCTGGCTGGCTTTAAACTATGCAACATGGGTTTGCTGATTACATACTGGGGGTTTGGGTTGGCTATATACTGGGGGGTATGGGCTTGCAATATAATAGGGGACATGGGCTGGCTGGCTTTATACTAGAGGCATAAGTTGGCTACATACTGGGCGGTAAGGGCTGGCTATGTACTGGGTGACATGGGGTGGCTGGATACATAATGGGATAATGGGCTGGCTGGTTACATACTGGGGGTATGGACTATCTACATACTGGGGGTATGGGCTTGCTATATACTGGGGGCATGGGCAAGCTGGCTTTATACTAGAGGCATGGGCTAGCTATGTATTCGGCGGCATGGGCTGGCTTTATACTAGGGGCATGGACTGAAGATATACTGAGGGCAGGGTCTGTTGGCTATATACTAGTGGGCATGGGCTGGCTATATACTAGGTAACATGGGCTGGCTTTATACTAGAGGGCATGGGCTGGTTATACACTGGGGGCATGGGCTGTCTGGCTATATACTGGGGGCATGTCTGACAAGCTATATACTAGGGGGCATGGGCAAGCTGGCTATATATTAGGGGGCATGAATTGGCTATATACGAGTGGACATAAGCTGCCTAGGTTTAAACAAGGGGTCAGGGGCTGGCTGGCTACATGCTTGGTGATAAAGGCTGGCTATATACTAAGAGACATGGGGTGGCTGTATATATACTGGGGGACATGGGCTGACTGTATACCAGGGGGTATAGGTTGGCTTTATACTAAACGGCATGGGCTCCCTGGGTTTAAACTAGTGGTCATGGGTTGGCTGATTACATACTAGTGGGTAAGGGCTGGCAAAATACTGGGGGCATGGGCTGTCTGGCTATATGCTGGGGGTATGGATTACTAGATATATACTAGAGGACATGGGCAAGCTGGCTATATACTTGGGGCCAGGGTCTGGCAGGCTATAAACTAAGGGGCATGGGTTGGCAGGCTATATATAAGGGGGCATGGGGATGGCTATATACTAGGTGGCATGGGCTGAATGGCTTTAAACTAGGGGTCATGGGCTGGCTACATACTGGAGGGTAAGGGCTGGCTATATACCTGGGGACATGGGGTGGCTGGCTATATACTCGGGGCATGGGCTGTCTGGCTATATACAAGGGGGCAAGGGCTGGCTTTATACCAAAGGGCATGGACTGGCTGTCCTTATACTGGGGTTATGGGCTTACTATATACAGGGGGCAGGGTCTGCTGGCTATATACTAGTGGGCATGGGCTGGCTATATACTAGGGGGCATGGGCTGGCTATATACTGGGGCAGGGGCTGCTGGATATATACTAAAGGGCTTGGGCTTGCTGGCTATATACTGGGGCAGGGGCTGCTGGTTAAATAGTGGGAAGCAAGTGTCTGGCTGGCAATAGACTGGGGAGCATGGGCTGGATGGCTATATACCGGGGGACATGGGCTGGCTGGCTATACATACTGGGGGGGCAGGTGCGGGCTGACTTTATAATAGGGGGCAAGGGGCTGAGTACCTATATACTGGAGGCTGTGACAATGCATGTATCACCCTAGGCTTATACTCAAGTCAATAAGTCCCAGTTAAAATTAGGTACCTTGGCTTATACTCATGTCAGCTTACAATCAAGTATATACGGTAGTTTCATTTTTTGTTAAAAAAAAGCAATCCCCACAGGTATTTTTAGTAGAGCATTTCATTAAGATACCCTTGACGCAAGATAAGTAGTGCTCTAAGCAAAACTTGTCATGACATATTTGTGAGTCTTTTGTTTCCATTAGTATCCTAATTTTACAAGTGCTTTTATATTAGTGGCTTAATAAAGTCAATATTCTGATATATTTTTTGACTTGGTTTTGGTGTTCCTCTGATTTGGTTGTATATTGTTTATAGGAACATAATCCATTTATTGTAGCTAAGACATCGTTGGTCCATCTCAGTAATTTAAGGGTGTTGAGTGGGTTGAGTTTATGTATTTAAAACTTTAGAGTTTTTAAGTCATAATAAGCATTCAGAAAGAAGAAACAACTTTCCAATGAAACCCTTGATATGTGAATACAGGAAGCCATATGGTTTACATTATATATACATATATATATATATACATTAAGAAGTGCAAAGCATTTAAGTAGGTAAAGAGTAACCACAAGGCAGACTTGTCTTTTTTGCTGTTTTCAAGACAATCAGCTACTTGACATAGACTAGAAATTAATCTTCCCTTAAAGGTGTATAACTATTTCATTATTATTTGTTTTTAGTTTTCAGTTTTCCAATAAATTTTCTGTATGAATTCCTTACTGTTTTCTAGCTCTCTGTTTGCTGTCCTACTACAGAAAGATGTTATGTTTACTTCCAGTAGAAAGAAATCTGTTCATGGTCATGTGATGTCAGACAGGTGCCCGGCTCTTTATTGCACACAGCTCTGATTACTCTCTATAGTAACGAGCCATGCACCTGTGTGACCATGGTCAGATTTCTTTCTACTGGAAGTAAACATAGCAGCTCTTTATAAAAGTACAGCAAAAACAGAAATCTAAAAATCCACGAGGAATTGATACAGAAAGTATATTGAAAATTGTTTACCTTTTCATTATACAAAGAATAACATTAATTTGCTGAAATGGGAATACCCCTTAAGTTTGTCAAGAGACAAAAGACTTATGGAATGGCACATCTGTACAGTGTAGGCCTGTGTGGTCCGACTCGCAGCATGTTAATTACATGCAATGATGATTTTCTTGATGTGTCTCAATGCATAAAAAATGAAATCAAGGATGGTACATCATTCTATAATTCATTATATGTATCTTTAAACAATATTAACAATTGATCAAATATTTTTTGTTCGAAGACTTCAGAGATTTTTTATGTGTACCTCATAGATGCCAAGGATTTGTTTAGTGAAGTATTGCCGAAGGAAATTTAAGGTAAATGACTTTGGCTCGGTTCTATGTTTGATTTACATATTTGTTTGTGTCAACATAGATTTTGATCTTACCAGTGGTTTTCAGGTGCTTTAGCTGCAAGTGAGTTTAAGAAAGTCTAATATTCAGTAAGAACCAGAATTTGCTTCCTCTGTGTGCTGTACAGGATAAATACAATGAGGCAGATTTATCCGGTCCATTTGCGATCCAGCGGCGCGTTCTCTGACACTGATTCGGGTTCTGTCGGGATTCACTAAGGTCGTGCACCCGATGTCCACTAGGTGTCGCTGCTGCACTGAAGTCCACCGGAGTTCACTGAAAGTCACCTCCTTCGTTCCAGTGTATGTGAGTGCTATTTTTGCAACACAATTTTTTTTTAATTCCACGGTTTTTCCGATGGCCACGCCGCCCTCCATTTCTGTTGCGTGAAAGCCGGTGCAAAACGGAAATATTCGGGAAACCCAAAGTGCAGCGTTTGGACCCTTAGTAAATGAGCCCCAATATTTATTAACGGAGGAGTCCAGGCATGTGCGGCCGGACGCACACTCCATCACAGGGGGCAAATGAGGGATACGATGAGGGGTAAATCGGTCCCCCATTCTCATGATCAGTGGGGGTTCCTTCACTGAGAACCCCACTGATTAGCAAGTGAGAAAACCCATTTAATTATCTTGCAGCTGTTTATTGGCACAGTACCATTCACAGAGGAAAAATTATAAACAGAGGCATATAAGTAACTATGTTATCCATGGATCTGGTTCTGGAACCTTGTACATGTCTATTTTATGAACTTGGATCATGTTTACTTTTAACTAGTTTAGTAAATGTAGTCCAGTCTAGAATACAATGGCACCACCTACACAAATATTTTGTCTTCTACTGTATAAACATATAACTCATTTAGTTATCTCCTTGTGATCCTTATTTATCAACTTCCATTTCCCACCATGTAGCAGTCCTACCTGCTTTACTTTTTCATTTCTATACTTGAATAATTTTTTAAGATGTATTTTGTTATATTTGGCCACATGTCTTTCATTTTGCTCTATCATTTACTTAAAAATTATATATACATAAAATATCTTTGTAGTTTAAAAAACCTTCAGTTGAACCTTCAGGTTTATTTAGTTTAAAATGCCATCTTTTGGATTTTGTAGCCTTTTGGCTACAGGGTTTATTATAAGATGTTGATAGTTTAACAGAAGTATCCTTTTTTACATCAACTGGGCCACATTCCATTCCTGTACCAAAATGAAACATAGCTAAAATAACTGGAGAAAACCAAAGATGGGAGTAATAGCATACAAGTATAGCTATAAACAAAGAGGATTACTCATAACAGGAGTCAAAAATTGAAACAAAACAATACATAATATGCTAGCAAGCTCCAGAAATTACTCATAGTGAGCACTAATAGGGCAAATGATCTTCTTATGGGATGTCAAAGTTTCTAAGTGTGATTGGACTACCCAACCTAACATCTGAGCACAACAGAAAACAGACCAACAGGGGAGGAATGTCAATGGAGATGCTAAACCATCTGCATCTAAGAACAAAATCAGCAGGAGACTAAAGGGTGCTTTGAAATTCAATTAAGACAGTCAGGAGTGAGATATGATAGAGTTCAGAACAGTGCAAAACAGAATGCAACATACGTACAAAGTCCTATTCGACAGCACAGCCTCTGTACAGAGGAGGACACTGAAAACTGAACAGACACAGAAGTTACAATTGACCTTTTAAAATGTTCATATTTTATCTTTCCCAGCCTGTATTTGATTTTTACAATTTATGTTAAATGTAATTATATTGTGGTCACTTTTCCTGAGGGTATCCTGAACATTGACATTTCAAGCAAGTTCTCCATTGTTAATAATTACAAAATCCAACAAATCATCACTTCTTAGTATATTCTACAAACTGTCCCATGAATTTATTCTGCAAAAAGTGGATGAAAAGTCTTTCCTTCACAGACAAGGGTGACAAATATGTAATCTTCTCCTGCTCCACAATGACGTTGAAAGGGCTATAGATGTCCCCAAAATAATATTTTCTATTTACTTCCCTTTCTGTTCGAACACACAAGTGTGTTTTCATCAAGTATTGTCTTATTCACCAAAAGATTTATATTCATGGATGGGTTTATTCCACCATGCTTCTCATATGATAATGAAAGCCTTATTCTCCCATTTATTGACAGAAGCATGGCAGCAGAGTGTCCTTCAAGCAAGCAAGGTTAATGTAACTGATGTTAAACTGATGGTTTATATACCATCAGAAATTGAGTTTCATTATTCCATGCTTGAAGAGAAAAACAGAAATCAGGGATGTGAAAATGCACTCTTATGCACAGTTATAAGTATATGTCAGGATTCAGGATCAGTGGATCCTCAGTACCACCCCAGAAGGTGGTACTAGCCGACACCTGGGACTGAAATCTAAGTGGCACCAGGTCTTCACCAAAGCTGCCGCAAAGCAGGATGGTCCTGCTGTGGCGCGATACCACCATGTCGTTCCACAGGTGCGACTAGCTAGCGGTGGCAGCCGAGGTACAGGTACCTTAGCAGAAGACTCGTAGTCAGGTTCAGGCTCAGGGCAGGTGGCAGAGATGAAGGTCCAAATCCAATCTGGGGTCAGCAACCGGAGGTCCAGGCAGATGGGAAGGGGAACACAGAAATGGACAGCACCACACAGTTGCACGGGAACAGGAATACGGGAACAGGAACGCAGGAGCACACAGGACACAGGAACGCTGGAACATGAAAACTCAGGAGTAGGAACACACAGGAATGCATGAAGCTTTCTCTAAGGCACAAAAATCCGGCAGAGAACATAGAAAGGGGCTGGAACTTATCAGGACAAATTAGCAGCACGCTGGTCCTTTAAATACTACAGAGCCGGCGCGTGCACCCTAGGACACAGGAGTGAAGGCACGGCCACTGCTGCGGTTCGGACAGGTAATGTATTTGTTGTCCTCAGGCTCCCAAGACCTCTCCTCCGGCCCGAACCTCTTCCAGTCAACAAGAAAGAACCGCTTCCGTCTGACTGGCTTCATACCGAGGACCTCTTTCACCTCATATACATCGGCTGAATGTGGAGCTGGAGGTGGTACTTGCCGAGAGAAGCGGCTCAGAATGACTGGCTTCAGAAGGGAGACATGGAAGGAATTTGGGATACGCATAGTGGAATGAAGGTGATGCTTATAGGCCACGGAATTGATGCGCTTCAGCACCTCAAATGGACCCAGATAGCGAGGACCAAGCTTGTACCTGGGAAACTTCAGCCGGACGTATCTTGAAAACAGCGACACTTTATCTCCTGGAGAGAAGACTGGAGGAGGCCTGTGTCTCTTGAAGGCCTGGGTCTTTGTGCGGGCGGAGGCCTGAAGTAGCAACTGCAGTGTTTGCTCTCAGATGGACTTGAGATCTTGAACCAACTCCTCCATGACAGGAACATCAGAAAGCTCAGACAGAGGAAGAGGTGGGTGTGGATGTCGCCCAAAGACAACAAAAAATGGAGTGGAGCCGGATATAATAGTCCAGAGAAATATAACAAAAACTCTGCCCATGGCAGCAAGGTGGACCAGTCGTCCTTTCGGGAAGAGAAAAACAGATGGACATAGCATCCCAGGGTCTGATTAACCCTCTTAACTTGCCCATTGGACTGTGGATGGTACGCAGATGAGAAGTCCAGTTTAACCTCGAGTTGATCACACAGAGAGCACCAGAAACAGAAAACAAACTGGAACCCACAGTCTGAGACAATGTGCAGGGGAAGTCCAGGAAGCCAGAAAATGTGCAGGAGGAACAGGCTTGCAAGGTGTGGAGCTAACGGCAGACAAAGTGGGACAACTTAGAGAAGTGATCCATTACCACCCAGATGACTGTATTACTGGGAGATCCGTAATAGAGTCCATGGCTTTGTGACTCCACGGGCAACTGGGTATCGGCATCGGGAGCAACAGACCTGCATGCTTGAGGCGCGGTGACTTGTTATGGGCACAGGAAGCACATGGACCCATAAAATCTCAAACATCCTTGACCAGATCCGGCCACCAGTAGTAACGAGATATGAGGGCAACAGATCTCTTCACCCCAGGGTGCCCAGCCACATGAGAGCAATGTCCCCAAGTTAATATCCTCTTCCGACGAGCAGGTCGGTCATAGATCTTGCGAGGAGGGAGCTGCCATAGGTCCACAGGCGCTGCAGCAACCAGTTGTTCTGGAGAAACATTATGACAAGGAGCCGATTTTTCCCCAACAACATCAGAGGCACAAGAGAGGGCATCAGCTTTGTTGTTCTTCTTGGCTGGATGGAAGTGAATTAGGAAGCTGAATCGCAAGAAAAAATGGGACCAGTGAGCCTGACAAGGAATGGGACACTGGCAGTCTGGAGATACAGGAGATTCTTGTGGTCAGTGTAGATATAGACTGGATGATGAGCTCCTTCCAGAAGATAGCACCTTTCCTCCAAAGCAAGCTTTATGGCCAGAAGTTCCTGATCACTAATGGAATAATTCCTATCAGCAGCTAGGAAGATCCTTGAGAAGAAGCTGCAGGTGAGGGTTTGGGCCCTTTCTGGCTGAGAAAGGCTCCAGCACCAGCAGATGAGGCGCCAACCTCCAACTGGAATGTCGACTCCATATCAGCCCATGTGAGAACTGGCACTGATGCAAAGCAAGACTTCAGCTTGGTGAAGGCTTCTTCAGCTGCTGGTGGCCAGTGTCTCGGATTGGAATCATTCTTAGTCAGTGCCACAATGGCTGATACAAGAGTGGAATAATGTGGAACATATTGCCGGTGATAATTGGCAAAGCCCAGAAATCTCTGTATGGCACGTAGTCCCACTGTGTGAGGCTCCTTAAGTACGGCAGACAACTTGGCAGGATCTATCTGTAGTCCTTTGTCAGAAATGATGTATCCCAGGAACAGAAGACTACTCTGATGAAATTGGCATTTCTCGAGCTTGGCATATAAGTGATTGGCCCTTAGGTGCCTGAGAAACTGCCAGACATGGATCAGAGCAGACTGTAGGTCAGGAGAAAACACCAGAATATCGTCCAAGTAAACAACGACACAAATGTAGAGCAAGTCTCTGAAGATATTGTTGACGAATTCTTGGAACACCGCTGGGGCATTGCAGAGTTTAAAGGGCATTACCAAATACTCAAAATGCCCATCACGAGTATTGAAGGCCATCTTCCACTCATCGCCTTCACAGATGCTGATGAGGATATATGCTTCTCCCTGATCCAGCTTGGTGAAAACCTTGGCACCCAGTAGGCGATCCAAAAGTTCAGTGATGAGAGGCAAAGGGTGTTTCACCATGACTTCATTGAGATCGCAGTAGTCGATGCACGGATGGAGGGAACCATCTTTCTTGGCCACAAAGAAGAATCCAGCACCAGCAGGAGAAGATGACTTGCGGATGAATCCCTTCTGCAAATTCTCCTTGATGTAGGCTGACATAGCCACGGTCAGAATCCTTATGAGCAGCGGGAAGGCCTGCCAGCTGCTTGAGTTGACCGAAGACCTTACGGACACCGGGTGAAGAGCCATGAGAGAGAGGGAATGGCACTCCAGTCCCCAGCAAAAGATTTCCCCAATCTGCCAGTTGAGCACCGCAGGAGGCCCAAAAGCACTAAGGACGGCCCAATTTGCAGTGACAGAGGCTCAGTACGATACTGGACTGGGTCAAGGAGAATCTGTCCACTGATGGAAGAGATAACCAGTTGTTTCTCTAGGCGAACCACAGAAAAGTGCTGCATCCACAAAATTCCCTGCAGAGCCAGTGTCCAGGAAGGCTGAGACTTGAACCAGGTTTCCTGTTCCAAAAATGAGAAGAGAAGGGGCATTCAGATGAGGAGAAGCTTTGATCTCACCTAGGGATGTTTCTCCCAAAAACCCTAGGTGCAGACATTTTCTTGGATGCTGTGGATGGACTGCACAAGTTGAAAGAAAGTGCTCTGGGCTGGCACAATAGAGGCAGAGATTCTCCTGTCTTTGTCTGGAATGTTCCTGGGGAGATAGACGAGCTCTATCCACTTGCATGGACTCCTCCACAACAGGCATGGAAGACAGCTGAGGTGGTCTTTGGAAGACTGGAGCCAATCGGGTCAGATTGAGAGTACCACAGCAACTGGATGCTGCTGCTGCCGCTGGGTTGACAATATCTGCTGTAGCATAGCGGAAACTTGTCTGACTTGCTGGCCTTGCACGGCAACTTGCTGGGTCTGCTGAGCCACGATGGTGGGAAGATCCGCCACAGGTTGCGAACCTCAGTGGGATCCATAGTTGGATCTTACTGTCAGTATTTGGGATCAGTGGATCCTCAAGAGCACCCCAGGAGGTGGTACTAGCCGACACCTGGGACCGGAATCTAAGTGCCACCTGGTCTTCACCAGAGCCCGCTGCAAAGCGAGATGGTCTTGCTGTGGTGGGATACCAACAGGTCATTCCACAGGTGCGACTAGCATGCGGTGGCAGCCGAGGTCGAGGTACCTTAGCAGAAGACAGTCTTGTGGTCAGGTTCAAGCTCAGGGTCAGGGCAGGCAGTAGAAATGCAGGTCCAATTCGGGGTCAGCAACAAGAGGTCCAGGCATATGGAAATGGGAACACAGGAACAGAAAGAAACACACAGGAGCACAGGAACAGAAACGCAGGAACATGGGAACAGGAACGCAGGAACACACAGGAGAATGGGAACAGGAACACGGGAAACAGGAACACAGGACGGAAGGAACGCGGGAACACAGGAACTCAGGAGCAGGAACACACAGGAATGCAGATATATCACAGGGGAGCTTTCTCTAAGGCGTAGGCACAAAGATCCAGCTGGGAACATAGGAAGGGGCTGGAATTTATCAGGATAGACAGCTGGGCAGCGGCAATTAGCGGTGCGCTGGCCCTTTAAATTTTACAGAGCCGGCACACGTGCACCCTAGGACACGGGAGTGCGCTCGCAACGGGGTGCAGAGATCGCGGGGGCCGCTGCTGGAGCCAGGCAAGGTAAGTTTAGAAGCTGAAGCAAATGTTAATTGATGTAGACTTAGAGTCATCTTCCCATGTATGTGTATTTTATGTCTTTTAAATGGCTGCTTAGGATTATGTCAAAACTATACTTTGAAGCCAGCCTTGTCATTTATAATAGATTTCAACACCTTGCCAATGAATCTTTTATGAGCATCCTCAGATACTTCTACGGAGAGAAGTGGCCAAAATTTCTGAGATAGGAAGCCAACTAAATATGTTAAAGTGTCATAGTGATGTTCTGTATTGCTAGATTTATACATTCATATAAACTGGGCATGTCTTCTATTTAGAAGACTCCTGGGAGAAAAAATGGTACAATACAGAAATATGTCCCCAACATCCCACCTTGGTACAGGTGTGGCTTTGCCCCTCTCACATGACAAAGGATGTGGATAAGGTTCTCTTTGCTAATCTAATTAGTAAGATGTCTGTTTTTTTTTATTTTATCCCTTTGTAATATTATGGTTTTTCTTTTATGCATTCCTGTTTATTCCATCTTTTTGTAACCTATAAGCATTGTGCCTTCACATATTAAACTGTCATTTAATAAGATTCTTAATGTTGCATTATACATTCCCATAAATTGGAGAGATAATTTACCTCTTAGCTGTGTTACCCTGTGAGTTTTTGTTCTCCTGTAAGCAGTTCGTTCCTGGAGAGTGCGTATCTGGGTGTATGTGTGAGGTCCTGGTTTAAGCATACCATAGGCCTTAATCATTGAGTGGTGGCAGTTTAGTTATGGAAGTAGCGTGATTGTATTGTGAGTAGAGTGACTCTTGGCAAGTCACATCTGACATGAGCAGTGCGGGAGGACAAAGTGTGGCTGTGCACCTTTGGGCTATGCATGTGTATATGTGCTATGATAAGTGGTTTTCCTGATAGGAGGAGTTTATAATTATGTGGGAGAGGGGTTACTATAGGTATTATACTTAGACCCATGACAAGGCTTTTGTGGTGCTTGTTTTTTTCAGTATGAATATATTATTCCTGTATGACAAAAGTCTCCCTCATCATAAGTCTGTATGGGATGGTTCATCATCAGATATATAAATTCATGTAATTTCTTTTAAGTGACAGTCATGTGGCCTTATTGACAAGGAATTTTCAGATAGGAAGCAATAAGTAAATAAGATAATACTAACTGGGGGTAATTTACCATTGGATAGGCTCCTTATGACAGTTCTATATCTTTATTTGGAGCTCTCCTGCCGTTGAATCATTAGTGGCTTGGGCCCATGATAAATCTGCTGGAAGTGTCTTTTGCTTGTGGGTTGTTTGTGACAGTCACATGAAAAGTCACCAAAAAACATCAAAATTCGCATAATATAGACCAGGGTAGGGACTAGTGTCAATTTGCGCCGAAACTTAACGGAATGTCACAAATCATAAGCTCAGTCCTATTTACACTATGGTGACAATTTTTTGGAATTTCCTTACATCCCAAGTCCTACAGAAATTACAAGACTGTGGGGGCAATTTATTATTGCTTTTTTGTGTCTATGTTTGGTGTTGTTTTGGTGCAGTAGTGGTACAAACCCTGCTTTGTGACTTTCTATTGTGCCAAATGAACATAGGACAGTACCAAGTCACTTTGACATAAACCCTGCTTGCACCCAATCCACTTTTTGCACAGACTAGCTTTCACAATAGGAGTGAATTCATGATTTGTAACATCTCGTTTAGACGTAAGTTTTTTTTTTTTTTTTTTTAAGCAGTAAGGTATGAATATTAATACCACAAACCTCTAGAATGCTTTGTTTTAAAAAGCATTCTGTACAATCCATCTGTTATATTTCTATGTTGAACTTTAATTCTAGTTGCAATTCCATGTCATTGAACTATCTGCCAATCTACACGATTCTGCCTTCCCAATGCCTTGTTTAATAAATTGTGCTATGCTGTATAAATCATGGCAAGAAAAATCTATGGATTAGGGAAAGAAGCACAGTAGAAACTTGCTGCCATTTAGTTTTGGTTAGCATCAGTGAACATCTACAGATTCCTGTAATTGGATGTCACTCAATATGCCTAAACACATCCCTGCATGTTCATCAATGGCAGGTGTTGAGTCTATCATCATAAAGTCCTGAAAACATGGATTAGGAGATGGCTAACTTATCATCACAGACCTAAATTCAGAGTTTCAGTCTGTATGCATCTGGATTAAATCGGGTATATATTAACCTGCAATATACAGTAGCCAGAATTCTATCATAGCCAGAGAACACAATAAAACAAGGCATTTTTATAAACATGCATGACTCATACGGCTTTTCTTTGTGCTTGTTATTTTACATGGCACATGGTACATAGTCCTAGTGTGTATCATAAAACTAATACAATGGACACTCTTTTACACAAGTTGTACTTAATTTAGTGCTGTCTGCAAACTCTCCATGGATCTTTGTTTTCATATCTGTGCACTGATGAATAAAAAGGGGCCTGCAGCAGCAGCATTTGACTTTTCATGCTATCCCCTTTCTTTGTGTATGTCAGCGAGATGGACTGTGAGAAAAATTGGCACAGTGGGTGATGCCATTAGGATGGACTGAAGGAGTGAGAAACAGGAAGTTCTGTATGTATGCAGAGGCAGCATGATGAAAACAGAGAAAGGCTGAAGCTCTCAAATGAGGTAAAGATTCGGTACATTTATATCCAGAGAGAAATGGAACAGATTTATTGAAAAGGGGGTCAGCCTATTTAAGGCATTGTGAATTAAATAAGAATAATACATTTCCGAGGCATCGCCTGGATGAGCTTTGGGATGAACAGACAGCTCTGAGCTCCATCTATTAGGCCCAAAAGGCTCTAGATTTTAACAGCACCGAACACCAATACGAGGGCAGAATGGCTCAACTAGTTCCCCAGACTATAGGCCAGCTAAAATGGTCCAAGATGGCTGACAAGCTTCTGTTCGGCCAGTTCCACAATGCTGGAGTCATTTCAAGTTGGCTCCCACGGGTCTGTCACATGCAGCTATTCATGCCAATAGCATGCACCAAAAAAGAAATACAATGTACTGAGTATACTGCAATAACCTTTATTATCGACATATAAAAATGTAAAACTTATGTCCCCTATAGACATGCATGGGAATGAGTGGTAGACAATACAGGAACAACAAACAGACAAAAGCAAAGCTCTCTACCTTAATCAAAGATGCTGATAAATCCCTATGTACATGCAGACATTAAATCAATACCAGTGCATCCACATAAGACAATACAGTATATAGGGCCTGGGTAGTGGTAAAGTAAACAATGCCCAGGAAAAGCAAGGGAGGGTAGTAGGTACAAACCACAGGTAGGAGCAGAGACCCCGACACGTGTTTCGCCAATTCGGCTTCTTCAGGGGGAGTGCCAAATGTTACAAGCCATGCTAATTTATACCAGGGGCAACCAATCACGTATTGGAGGAGGGATGAGTAAACACACATGTGCTCACTGGTGGCTCCGCACACGTTATGGGATCCTGGACTCGCTCGAGATCCCGGGGTGCACGAAATCACGATGCCGCCCGGGCCATCGGGAACCCCAAGTCTCGCGATCATATGCGTGACAAAGGTAGAGCGTCCACGTGACCAAGGACGTCAAACCTACTATATACAAGAAAGTGCTGGTGCAATGGGTAGTAACTAGAGATGAGCGAGCACTAAAATGCTCGGGTGCTCGTTATTCGAGACGAACTTTTCCAGATGCTCGAGTGCTCGTCTCGAATAACGAGCCCCATTGAAGTCAATGGGAGACCCGAGCATTTTTTTAATAAAACTGAACAGTAAAAGAACAGTGCAAAAAAAAAAAAATTCCAGAAGTTTGCAGATGTTTTACTTGTAAGAACACATTGAAATAACACTATTCTTCACTTTGCAGGTGTTCGCGCGTGTCTCCCGCTAAGTTAGGAGATGTTCAGAACATCTGGAATGTGAAGAATAGTGTTCTTTCAATGTGTTCTGCACTTAAATGCTCCTGTGTTCACTGTTTTTAATGTTTTAATTCTATTCTTCACATTGCAGGTGTGCGCGCGTGTCTCCCGATAGGTTCGAAGATACGCGCGCACAGCTGCAAAGTGAAGAATAGAATTAAAACATTAAAAACAGTGAATACAGGACCATTTAAGTGCAGAACACATTGAAAGAACAATATTCTTCACATTCCAGATGTTCCGAACATCTCCGAACCTAGCGGGAGACACGCGCGAACACCTGGAAAGTGAAGAATAATGTTATTTCAATGTGTTCTTACAAGTAAAACATCTGCAAACATGTGTAATATTTTTTTTTTTACAATAAAAATACTTTTATTCAATTTATTTTATTAATTTACTGCTCGATCTCGAGCCGGCGAGATACTCGTCCGAGTAACGAGCCGTTCCGAGTATGCTAATACTCGACCGAGCAGTATACTCGGACGAGTGTACTCGCTCATCTCTAGTAGTAACTAAAACTTAATTACAATAGTGAAGGATACAACTGAAATGATACATACATATCACACATACCACATGTGTATATACATAGTCTTATACAGTTGCAATTTTTAAAATTCATAAAATGGTGAAAACAAGTAGTGTGAATACATAGAAGAAACAATTGTACACATAGTTTTTCAAAGGAAATTGTTAAAAATTCATGTAAACAAATTGGTGTAAACAGATTCGGTATTAAAGTGAGATTATTCAATAGTGTAGTAATCCATTAATTAGACTATTTAGACACATTGGGGGTCATTTACTAAGGGCCCGATTCGCGTTTTCCCGACGTGTTACCCGAATATTTCCGATTTGCGCCGCTTGTACATGAATTGCCCCGGGTTTTTGGCGCACGGGATCGGATTGTGGCGCATCGGGGCCGGCATGCGCGCGACAGAAATCGGGGGGGCGTGGCCGAACGAAAACCCGACGTATTCGGAAAAACCGCCGCATTTAAAAACCGAAAATGTGTCGCTTGGGGAGTGCTCACCTTCACCTTCTATGGGATGGTGCATTCCGGGGCGTTAAGATTATTTTCGGCGCTGCAGCGCCACCTGGTGGACGGCGGAGGAACTACCATCTTAAATCCCAGCCGGACCCGAATCCTGTGCAGAGAACGCGCCGCTGGATCGCGAATGGGCCGGGTAAGTAAATGTGCCCCATTGATACAATAAAAGGATATATATATATTGTCTGTCAGTGCACATGTGAAAAAGTGACATGCAATGTGATTGGAAACGTACTCTTGCACAAAGAGAGGCGAGATGGATCTATGAACTTAATACCATTGCCCCCCATGGCCTCAATGAGAATTTGAGTTTTGTGTCTTTCCTATGAAAAGTATCCCTGTGTTTGGGTCCAAGTGCCTGTAGGAGCCAGTTGGGATAACCCCCATTTTAATTTTTTTATTAATTTTTTATCAATTTTAATTTGTTTGTCTTGTCCTCCACTATTATTATTATTTCTTATGTTTTTTTTTATTATTTTTCAGCTGATTCTACCTGGGGGGACCTACGTTCGATCAAAATGGGAGGAAATATTTCTTCATCTTTGTTAGGATCATGGACCACTAAATCAAATTATCTACCCTGAGCTCATCTTTACATATTGTTCACCCTCACTTTCACGTTTGATCACTGCATGGTGTGTTCACATTGCATGTCACTTTTTCACATGTGCACTGACAGCCATGTATACATATATATATATATATATATCCTTTTATTGTATCAATGTGTCTAAATAGTCTAAATAATGGATTACTACACTATTGAATAATCTCACTTTAATACCGAATCTGTTTACACCAATTTGTTTACACCAATTTGTTTACAACAATTTGTTTACATGAATTTGTTTACATGAATTTTTAACAAATTCCCTTGAAAAACTATGTGTATAATTGTTTCTTCTATGTATTCACACAACTTGTCTTCACCATTTTATGAATTTTAAAAATTGCAACTGTATAAGACTATGTATATACACATGTGGTATGTGTGATATGTATGTATCATTTCAGTTGTATCCTTCACTATTGTAATTAAGTTTTAGTTACTACCCATTGCACCAGCACTTTCTTGTATATAGTAGGTTTGACGTCCTTGGTCACCTAGGACGCTCTCCCCTAGTCACGCATATGATCGCAAGACTCGGGGGTTCCCGATGGCCCGGGCGGCATCGTGATTTCGTGCACCCCGGGATCTCGAGCAAGTCCAGGATCCCATAACATGTGCGGAGCCACCAGTGAGCACATGTGTGTTGCATTTACTCATCCCTCCTCCAATACGTGATTGGTTGCCCCTGGTATAAATTAGCATGGCTTGTAACATTTGGCACTCCCCCAGAAGAAGCCGAATTGGCAAAACACGTGTCGGGGTCTCTGCTCCTACCTGTGGTTTGTACCTACTACCCTCCCTTGCTTTTCCTGGGTATTGTTTACTTTACCACTACCCAGGCCCTATATACTGTATTGTCTTATGTGGATGCACTGGTATTGATTTAATGTCTGCATGTACATAGGGATTTATCAGCATCTTTGATTAAGGTAGAGAGCTTTGCTTTTGTCTGTTTGTTGTTCCTGTATTGTCTACCACTCATTCCCATGCATGTCTATAGGGGACATAAGTTTTACATTTTTATATGTGTATAATAAAGGTTATTGCAGAATACTCAGTACATTGTATTTCTTTTTTGGTGCATGCTTTTTGCATTTGGGTTGAAGTGGGTGTGCCCGATTTTCACTCACCCATACTGCCTTTTGGTGTAGTTCTCATGCCAATAGCAAAAACAGGTCCCCTTCTCACTCAACTAGAACCCACTCACACTCACTGAAGAGAGCATGAGACGCAACTCATCAGCGGGACAAATCTGGGTTGAGCTTTGTAACATCGCCAAGATCCTTGCAGCAGGGTGATGCGAGAGGGGACTTTCCCAAAATGATAGCTGCCGACATGAGGCACAATGATTCACCATGATAAGAGCAGCCTGGATAAACAGAGGTGAAGGATCTCATCATTTTCATTGGTAAACATGAAGGGTTAGTGGAACCAGCCCCTTTGTAAACCTTTGCTGCTTATGAGCAAATGGCATCACAAACGTTTAAAAAAAAAAAAATGAGGCTAGCTTTCAGAGAATGTTTGCAGAAGTACCTCTGCTATTGAGGAAATAGGTGATAGAATGGAACTCATAAAAAACAAGATAAATAACCAGTTCACAACATGTACTTATTGAGGCACACTATGCTTTGGAAAAATAGGTGGATGCAGTCAGATTTAAAATAGTTGACTTGGTGGAGTATATGCAAGTAGAAGATTTCCACACTGGGCGCGCGTCTTCCAATAAGATCCACTTTTTTTATTTATGGAGTAGTTAAAGTACAAACAATGCATTTCAGCACTGTACTAGCGCATTCATCAGATTTAAAAATGTATGGTGAACACTAGACACTATTACATGTTTCACTTTTAGTTTTCAAAAACTTTATTGAATAGAAAAAAACAGAGTACAATATACTATGGAATTCAGAGATTGACATATATAGTAAGGTTTAGCATTCGTTTTACATAGTTACTTATTGCAATTATGATTCCTATCAAACATGGGAAATGGGGGGGGAAGGGGGGAAAGGTTGTATGGTAGAGGGAGTAACAACAATTAGGGTCTAACCTCTCATTAACTTTTGTGCCATTAAAAGCACATAAAGGGTAAACAGTTTACACAGGTGCTAGTAGTCTATTTCTCATTTTCCAAGTGTGCTTGGAACATTTGTGTAGAGAGAAGGGGGAAGGGGGTAATCCGCGTCTATAGCTCATTATATATATGTTGGGTTTTTATGAGAGTCAGAGATTAGTTGGCTAAAGCTAAAGTGATAGAATACCTATCAAGGGTTATATAAAGTGAGTTGTCACCATCATATATTATGTTTTAAATAAGTTGCTTCTGTTAAGTCAGTGCGCGACCATTAAGTTATGTATGAGGAGTTGCACCACAGAAGAGGTCTTGGTCAGCTTCTGTATTTTATCCAATGTTCCCATGTTTTGAGGAATGACTCATGTGTCCTATCTATCCAGCTACCTATTTCTTCCAGTCTGTATATCTGGTCTATTTTATCATGCCAGCTCTCTATTGTGGGTGGATTGTCACTAAGCCAGTTCAAGGGGATTAGAGCTTTCGCTGCCTGTATCAATATTGTCGGAAGGTGTTTTTTTCCTGGTTTCCAAGTCGTGTTGGGGAGCCATAGCAAAGCTGACTCCGGTGTGAGTTGGATGTTCAGGGACGTAATTTTGTTTATTGTCATGGAGACCCTGTCCCAGAATGGTTTGATCTTGGGGCATGTCCAAAATATGTGAAGGTGGGTCGCTCCATTAGAATTACACCTCCAGCATTTATTATGTGTTGTCACTCTCATTCTTTGGAGTGTTGCAGGTGTTCTATGCCATCGTGTTATTATTTTGTAGGAGTTTTCCTGAAGTTTTGTGCATTTGGAGAAACCGTGGGAGTTACATAGTATTTTCCGAGTTTCTTCTTCCGAGATCGTTATCCCAAGGTCCCTTTCCCAAGCAAGTATGTATGCTGGTTTAGTAGTCTGGTTATCTAAATTTATCAATTTCTGGTAGAACTTCGATAAAAGATGTCTAGTGGCAGTGGTACTTAAAATTTGTTCCTCTAACCATGTGATTTCTGGGTTGATTTTGGACACTGTGGCTACTTTCTTGCAAAGAAGTGATATGTCTAGTTTGTGCATGAAGTGTATGTTTGGAAGGACTTGATTTAGGAACGATTCTAAGTTATCTGGTTGGCTTGCTTTGTCTATAATTTCTTTGGTTGAGAAGTATCTTAGATAGTCCCAAACCCCAGAAATCACATTTTTATGTTTTGCTCCTATGTGTGGAATTAAGTTGGCTGGCATAGCTGGAGAGAGTGTGTTCGGTTTTGGGGCAAATTGCTTCGCCGTTAACAGGGTTCCTTTAGTTAATTCACTTATGAATTTGGGAGCCCAGTTTGATGTGGCGTCCCAAGCCCATGCCTGAATGTCAGGAGATAGTAGTGAGAGCTCTAGGTCCGTTCCTAGTATCTCTGCTGCTTTACTATTGAGTTGAACCCATCTTCTCAGATGGATTGCTTGATAGTAACATCTGGGATCTGGTAGTCCTATTCCTCCATCTTTCCTGGGTTTTATTAGTCTGGTGTATGCCAGTCTCGAGCTGCCCCCTTTCCACAGAAACTTTCTGAATATCGACCGGGTTGAGGTGAAGAAGCTTTGGGGCAGATGAATAGGAATCATTTGTAAAAGATATAGGAGTTTGGGCATAATAAAGGTTTTTAAGAGATTTTTCCTCCCTAGCCAAGACATGAAAGGTATTGCTATTGTTTTTAATTGCTGACCGATTTGGTTTAATAGGGGATTGTAGTTCTCTTTATATAATAATGTGGGGTTATTGGTGATATTTACTCCAAGGTATTTAAGTTTTGTGTGCTGCCATTTTATTGGGTATAGGTTTTGGATGTCTGTTATATGTGATTTTGACGCTGATATATTAATTGCTTCCGATTTGCTAAAATTTACTCTAAAATTGGAGATCTGTCCAAATGATTCCAAAATCTGAAAGATGCGGGGGAATGCTATTTTCGGGTTAGTTACCATTATCAGGAGGTCATCCGCGAATGCTGCGTTTAAATGAGTGTTGGGACCTATTTTAATGCCTTGGATCTCAGGGTGTTCTCTTAGGGTTTGGAGCAGGGTTTCCATAACCAACACAAACAGTGATGGTGACAGCGGGCATCCTTGTCTAGTCCCGTTTTGAATATTGAAGGATTCTGAATATGTGCCGTTTATCTTAATTCTGGCACTGGGTTGAGTGTATAAAGTTTTCACTGCCTTTAGGAATGTCTCCGGGAAGCCAAACTTCTTCAGAGTCTCAAACATATATAGCCAGCTTATTCTATCAAAAGCCTTCTCGGCGTCAGTGCCAAGAAGGACTAATGGTATATTCTTATGCTTGGCATAATTGATAGCATGGATGACTCTACAGGAATTCTGGCTTCCTTCCCTTCCTGGAACAAAACCTGCTTGGTCTGGGTGTAAAAGTCTGGGTAGCAATTTGTTCAGCCTTTGTGAAAGGACCTTGGCCCAAATTTTAAGGTCTGTATTTAATAAGGAAATAGGCCTGTAGCTTCCGCAGTTTTCCTGATCTTTGCCCTCTTTGTGTATTACAGTTATTGTGGCTTCTAGAGCTTGTTTCGGGAGACTATCCCCCTTGCGGAGAGCTTCACACCATGATGTTAAGTGTGGTACTAGTACATCTGCTAATTTTTTATAGTATATTGTTGGCAGTCCATCTGGACCTGGACTTTTTTGTAAAGGTAAGGAGTTTAAGATTGTTCGGATTTCAAGTTCCGTTATGGGGCGTGTTAGTTCCTCTGTCTCTAGGTGGGTAAGGCTAGGGAGCTGTATTTCTCCTAAAAATCTTTTTATTTTGTCTACTAGGCTGGAACCATCTGTCGGTATGTGTGGTGAGATGTTGTATAATTCTTTATAGAATTTTTTAAATTCATCTGCAATTTCTTTCGTGTCCTTTGTTTTGATGTTACCTTTCTTGGTGATGGATTTGATGTATGTAGTTGCCCTCTGTTTATGGAGAAATTGTGCCATTATTTTGTTGCCTTTGTCGCCATGGGCATAGTGTATATATTTAGAGAACATATAATTTTTGGTAGCTTTTATGTTTAGACAATCTTTTAACTGCCTTCTTAATGCCGTAAGTTCCTCTAGTACGGATAATGCTTGGCTTTTTTTATGTTTTAGCTCCAAGAGGTATATTTTGTGGATTATATCATCCATTTTCTTTGTTTTCTTTTTCTTTACCGCTGCTCCCAGTGCCATGAGTTCGCCCCTGATAAATATTTTATGTGCGTCCCAGGTTAATGGGATTGAGGTATCTAAAGGTAAATTGCGTGTAAAAAAGGACATTAGCTTCGTCCTTAAATCATCAATATGACTATCAGAGTCTAGTAGGGTTTCATTTAGTCTCCATAGTCCCTGGGGGCGCGGTAAAGTGTCTATTCTTATTTGCACTGTAACAGGTGCGTGGTCAGAAATTGATCTAATTCCTATGGAAGCTGATTGTACCACCTTTAATGAATTATTGGGTATAAATATATAGTCCAGTCTTTGAAAAGAGTTATGTGGCATAGAATAAAAGGTGTAATCCCTTGTGGTAGGATGTATCATTCTCCAGACATCTATTAAATCTAACCTCTGCAAAGTTTTATGTAATTTAGCTAGAGCTTTATGTGATTGGGTTGATGAACCTTTGGAGGTGTCTAAGGCAGGAAGTAGGGCTAAGTTTATGTCTCCTCCTACTATAATAGTACCTTCTGCGTAGTCCTGTAGCCTTTCTAGTGTTTCTATGAGCCATTCCACTTGTCCTGAGTTCGGAGCGTATATGTTAGCAAGCGTGACCTTAGAATTACCTATGCTACCTTTTATGAATAAGAATCTTCCCTCGCTGTCTTGGCACGAGGAAGTGTACTCAAATGGTATATTTTTAGCAATTGCAATTGTTACCCCTCTTGCAGCTTTTTCATAGGTACTATGGTACCAGTGTTGGAAGTAGTGTGTTGCTAGCTTAGGAGTTTTCCCATGTTTGAAGTGTGTTTCTTGTAAGAAACAGATGTGTGTTTGTGATTTGCGTAGTAACGCGATTACCTGTGACCTCTTCTGTGGTGTATTCAGGCCCTTGATGTTAAAGGTTGTTATTGAAACTGTAGCCATAACGGGTGGTTTTTTGGTGGTTGGTAGCTTGATGACTCTTCATTTTAGGAGCTTTGATGAGGACGCGGATCCCCGGTTGGAAAACATACAAGGACCTGTGTGATAATAAAAACATTAACAACAGAAAATGTGAAGGTAACAAGGGATGGAATGTAATGATAAAGTGTGATGAGTGAGATACTGTCTATTTTAAACTGGTTTTCCTAGAGTTTTATGAATTTGTGGAAAATTTCTCAGCTGAACGCTGTTTAGTGTTGGGGGGGTGGAGATTTATCCTGATCGGTGGCTGTGGCCAATAAAACCTATTTCTATGTGATGATTGGAGTGGTTACTAGTATGGGGAAGTTAGTTGCTATGGGGATGCACAGGTGGTATAAAAATGGGGATATGTGTATCCTAAATGTAGGTTGGAGACTCGGATAGCTTGAAATTTTTTTTTTTTTTTTTTTTTATCCTAACATCCGAGCTCCTTGACTCTTCCTATCTAAAGATATGGGTTTTGCTTATAAAAGTAAGGAAACTTATTGTGTTTGACGATATCGGGAGCTTCTCAATTCCCTTTCTTCTTTCTTCTCGGCGACTTTCCTTTTGTCATTGTGGACCACGGTTCAATCGTTGGTAATTCTGGTAAGTCCATGTATTGGTCTGGAACTGTGGACCAGGAAGGTATATCTATAGGATCAATGTCCAGGATTTCCCAGGCTGATGTTAAGTCTTCTGGCTGACGTATAGTGCATCTTCTTCCTCCTTTCTGGAAGGTTAATCCAAACGGGAATAGCCATCTGAATAGGATTTTGTCTCGTCTTAGATGGTCTGTCAAGGGTTTTAATAGCCTTCTTTTATTGAGCGTTGTAGTTGAGATGTCTTGAAACAGGGCTATTCTTTTTTCCTTACATTTGATTTCTTCTTTATTCCTGGCTGCTTTTAAAATGGCGGCCGTATCGACATAAGAGAGCAGGCCACATATGACGTCTCTCGGGGGCTCATCTTGTTTCGGAGGTGGGCGCAGAGCCCTGTGAATGCGTTCAATTTTTATGTCTCGTGCTCTGTCTTGTCCTAATATAAACTTAAAAATGTCGCTTGCTGCCTCTGTCAATTCTTCGTGTGAGACTTCTTCTGGTATTCCCTTGAACCTTATATTCTTCCTCCTACTCCTGTTCTCCTGATCTTCTAGGAGGGTGAATGCATTATTTAGTGCTCTTAGTTGTGCTTTATAGCCTATTTCCAGCGCTGAGTTAAAATTTATCACTGCAGCTTGGTTGGTCTCTAGCTCTTCTACTCTTTGGCCAATATTACAGAGTTCTGATTTAATGTCAGCCAACTCCTTCATGACTGGAGACATTGCTTGTAGCAGTGTTTTTTTTAAAAAAGAGCGTGTTATGGGTACCTCTGAGCCTTTTGGTAAGTCTCCTGCAGTAGAGAGGCTGTCTGCCTCAGACTCATCTGCTGTTTCAACCTCCTGCTGCGTGTCCGGCGCCATCTTGCGCGCCATCGCTGATGGAGAGGCGAATCTCTTTTTGAGAAATTTATCCAGGTCCCCCTGCGTTTTTTTCAGTCTGGGGGTCCTTAGTTGTTCTCCAGGGTTGTCCCGATTCAATTTCCCCATATTTTCACCAGTTGTGCCGCTGAATTGAGAGGTTTAGTTGGCTAAGCCGCGGGAGCTCACGCTGGTGCGTCCGTCTCTCTCTGCGGTCAGGCTCCGCCCCTACATGTTTCACTTTTATACAGACAAATGGAACCTCATTTTGGGTGCAGGGAACAGAGGAGGGAACAGGGTGCACTTGGGGTAACAGAGGACAGGGTTACCTCAATTGATGCTCTGACATATTTCCTGCACCCAAAATCACCTTTCATCCAGGATATCTCTATACTTGGCTGAATTAATCTTTCCTTCAATTCCAACTAGTTGTCCTGTCCTTGCAGCTGAAAAACACCCATAGCATGATACTGCCACCAGCATGTTTCACTGTTGGGATTGTATTTGGCAGGTGGTGAGCAGTGCCTGGTTTTCCCCAGACATAGCACTTAGAAATAACACCAAAAAGTTTAATTGTTTTCTCATCAGACCAGAGAATCCTTTTTCTCATTGTCTGGGAATCTTTTATGTGTTTCTTACAAACTGTATGGAGGCTTTTATATGTATACAGAGGCTTCTGTCAGCACATTCTGCCATAAAGCCCCGACTGGTAGTGGGCTGCATTAATGAGCAAAAAGAAAAAAACTTTTTTGATCTTACCAAATGGCTGCAATGAAACAAACATTGAAAAATTTAAAGAGGTCTGAATATTTTCTATACCCATTGTGTGTGTGGTATAATCGATGTATGCAAAAAAATCAGTAACAAAATAAAAGTTCCAAAATAAATCCATGACATATAATCTAACGGGATTCTATTTTTCACACTAGCAATCCCCATTCTGTCTGAAATAATTTTAAAGCTGCAGAAAGAAATGCTAGCTTTTATTTCGAATCATTGTAACCCCAGGGGGCACCCTCCACATTATACACAGTAAAGGATCATGGAGGATAGGGTAAGCAATTATATACACAACTTAAAGAGAGCAGGGAACTCTAGTTGGCTAAGATTAAAAGCTAATATAGTAGAACTTTTAAACATTTATTACTGGCACATTCATTATGCCAGAAGGTCAAGATCCCTGCTGCCTCGGCTTCCTCGATTAGATCCTCTTTGGACAACTCGAAAATCCTTATAGGATCTTTCCCAGCTCATGTTCCTACAAGGGAGATCCCAATTCCTACCCAGACATTGAAATTTATCATTCCAAATATTTCAGTAGATAAATGAATGTATATCTTTGGCAATGGACCTATTCTCACAGAATGCCGTTCTTACCTTTCCTGAACTAATATCCAACTGGCTCATTGCATAGAAAAACTTGTAAATTCAAATCCTGATATCTAACCTGTATTTGGTAAGAATCCAGACCAAAATTAGACACTAAAACTCTCTCTGCCATACTCCAAGAGGTCATAGGTGATTTTATTATAGGCCCAATAGTAAAATGGCAATAGGAACTTGGGAGACAATTTTGTAGCAGAGAATGCCAGTCTGCATGTTACTGGTCTTAAAAAGCCACAGGATATGCTCTCATGTACCTTTTAAAATTATCTTACTCCTGCCAGATTGGCAAGGATAAATCCAGATAAATGCTGGAAGAATTGTGCACAAAAAGTTTCACTTTTCCATATCTTCTGGAGCTGCCCCCCGGTCCTGTTGTTGCAACCCTCTCTCCTGAATGAAGAGCACCTTGATAGGGATCATACAAAAAACTTTTGCCTCTCCTAAGAGAACTGTTTACAGCCCTATGACACTTGCTCCTGGAAACTATGTCCCTTATACCTTTTCCTAAGCACTGTGGCCAGGAAAATTGACTCTACACTATTAGAGATCCCTGTGAGACTTTGCTGCTAAAATGTTTTATGCAACATTTGTTTAAACAATGTATCCATTGTGCCTATTAATGCCAATGTGCCGGGGATCCATCCTATAAATGGCATGTTTTTTGTGTTTGGTTATCCTTGCCTCTAAGGGTTATGAGGCCTATTTTGTTTTCTTTCATAAGACCTTATCCAGTGTTTTCCTTATTTGGAACTGGGCGTGCTTGCACTGGTGTCCAGAATCATGAGTGCTACAATGTAGAGTCTGGCCCAAGCAGGTGTCTTTACTCCTCTCTGAAAGGTTATAGTTAATTTGGTGATTAGCTTAAAGGCAAATTAAAGGCAATATGTGAGCAGTAGAGATGAGCGAGTATACTCGTCCGAGCTTGATGCTCGTTCGAGTATTAAGGTACTCGAAACGGCTCGTTGCTCGGACGAGTATTTCCCCTGCTCGAGATCGAGCATTTAATTAAACAAACACAGTGAAGAACAATGTAGAATAGAATAAAAACAGTGAACACAGGATCATTTAAGTGAAAAACACAGTGAAGAACACAGTGAAGAATAGAGTACAGATGTTCGGCACATCTGCTTACTTGTCGGAAGATACACGCGGAACGGCAGCAGGGAGACATCGCGCACCAGGGAGACATCGGGCGCAGCAGGGAGACATCGGGCGCAGCAGGGAGACATCGGGCGCAGCAGAGACACATCGGGCGCAGCAGAGACACATCGGGCGCAGCAGGGAGACATCGGGCGCAGCAGGAAGACATCGCGCGCAGCAGGGAGACATCGCGCGCAGCAGGGAGACATCGCCCGCAGCAGGGAGACATCGGGCAGCAGGGAGACATCGGGGAGACTTCAGTGGAAGAAGAGGAGCGGATCCCGGGACAGCGTATCTCCCGACAAGTAAGCAGATGTGCCGAACATCTGCAATCTATTCTTCACTGTGTTTTTCACTTAAATGATCCTATGTTCACTGTTTTTATTCTATTCTTCACATCTGTTAACTTGTCGGGAGATAATATACGCGCGGAACAGTGAAGAATAGATTGCAGATGTTTGCATACATCTGCTAACTTATCAGAAGACATTCTTTTTCAATTAAATAACACATTTTATTCCCGAACCATGGTCCCTTTGAAAAATGCTCGAGTCTCCCATTGACTTCAATGGGGCTGGTTATTCGAGACGAGCACTCGAGCATCTGGAAAAGTTTGTCTCGAATAACGAGCACCCGAGCATTTTAGTGCTCGCTCATCTCTAGTGAGCACCTGTTAACCTATCTTAGGCTTTGCAGTGGATTGCTGGACCCTCTTGAGCCTGTGTATATTTATGCTTTACTGTATTATGTGTATTGGAAAGCCTGGCTTCTGAAGGTCATAGTGCTTCCCTTTTAGCTTTTGTAAGAGTTATAATGCTCCCATTTAAGCCATTGCATGTAACCATAGGTAATTTGCCATCAAGTCAGCTACTCCTACTGGCTCACCATACACTGTCAAACCCACATGGGAATGTTGCACATTGCACATTTTTTGTGGATGCAAATACATATACCTAGGTAAAAAGTGATGTCACTGAACCTGGCCAAGTACTGCTTAATGAAGGTAGTGACAAATGCATACAGTTAAATGGGTTGTCCACTTTCATTTAAAGTCATATAATTTTTTCAATTTACTATATTTCTGTATCAATTCCTCTTGGTTTTCTAGATTTCTTGCTTGCTGTCCTTCTATAGAACGTTTCTTTGTTTGGATACGCAGGTGCAGGAGCCGTTAGTATCAAGTGGCTCTGGTTACTTTCTGTGATAATAGACACCTGTGTTTCCTCTGTCAGTAAACATAGAAGATTTCTATAGAAGGACAGCAAGCAGAGGTATAGAAAACCAAGTGGAATTGGTGCTGAGAGTATAATTGAAAATTGTATAACTTATTACACAAACAAAAACAATTATTTGCTGAGTGGACAACCTCATTTACATTTTTTGCCCATAAGCTATTGGATATTTGCTGGAACCTGACGGAGAAGACTTATACAATATATTATGCCCTTATGTATATATTTTCAACCAGATGGCAGCAAAACTGACAAGCTTTTGTCTGGAATTCTAAGTGCTTGGACTTGTTTACTGTCACGGGTGCCTCTGCGACCTCCCTTCCGGGTCGCAGGTGCACCCGTTCCGCGCTTCACAGCTGCCCCGCTCCCCCGGCTTCTTACTTACCCCGTCCCATTCCCACACCGACTCCGGCAGCACGGCGCGCGCGTCCCTGCCTCCTAGGGCGTGCGCGCTACCTTCGGTAAATTAAAAGGGCCAGCGCTCCACTAATTGGCCCTGGCCATTTTCACTAAACTATTTAAACCTGCCTCTTCCTGTGTCTCTTGCCGGATCTTTGTGCCTCACAGCCTTAGAGAAAGCTCTGTTGTGATTTGCCTGCGTTCCAGTGTTTCCTGTGTTCCTGTGTCTTCTGCATTCCTGTGTCTCCTGCGTTCCTGACTCCCTCCGTGTTCCTGTGTTTCCTGAGACCCTCCGTGTTCCCGTGTACCAGTGTTCCTCCGTGTTGCTGTGTTCCCGCACCCTTCTGCTTGGACCTCCTGTTGCTGATCCCGGACTCTGATCTCTGTCGCCTACCCTGACCTTGTGCCTTGACTTTGACCACGAGATTGTCTGCCGTCACTGTACTACAACCTTGGCCGCCACTGCAGACAAGTCACGCCTGAGGAAAGACCTGGTGGTACCACGCCACAGCTTGTCTAACCCGCCTTGCGGCGGGCACTGGTGAAAACCGGGTACCACTTAGTTTCCGGTCCCAGGTAGTGGCTTGTGTCATCGTCTGCAGTGGTCCAGAGGATCCACACCTGCAAGCCTGACATTTACATGTACCTCAGGAGCTTACCTGGCATAGATAACTTGCTCAAAAAATGAGATGTAAATATAACCTTTTTCTGGTCAACTAAGACGATTTTAATCAAATTCCGCATCAAAAACATATTTGTCCTTATTAGATGCTCAGCAAAACTTTTTCTAATCTCACATATCCCCCTTTAAACTACAAAATAAGGATTTGCTCCTTGGAAACCTGTAAATTATTACTTGTGTTTATAGTTCTCTCTATAGGCACACGCAAAAGAACATGCAGCTATACGTCAACTGAACCAAGGCGGAGAATAGAATATCTGACATATATTGCAGACGTTACATGCTTGTATAAATTGTGCTGAGCTTGTATTTTTTGGTCTCCACGAGAAATCTCTGTAGAGTAAAATCTGATCTGTGTAACGTCAGCTTGCATTCAATGTGCAGAAACTGTAGGCAATGTTTACTAAATTAACGCTACAATCAGCTATGGGTAACCTGCCTATGAACATATGCCGAAGGCAGCAATCTAGCAAAGAAATGGGCAGCAAGCTGTGAGCCTAAACTTTTATCATCATCTCTATAAATCAAGATGAAAGCTATTGACTTCCTCCTGCGGACCTCATACCGCCTTGAGAAAAAAGTTTTAAATATTTAGAATATAGAAAAGACAGTGTGAGATCATGCAATTATATTGAATTTGATTACAAGGCCGCAGTACATTCTATGAGACTTAATTGACGTACAGTAAAAATAGAATCAAAATGAAAGATTTATATTGGAAAGGGAATGTGCCGGATATCAAAGATGTGTGACAACTATGACAAGAAACTTCATCACTAAGTTTTTAGTTTTACTCTTCCTGGTGTTTTAAAGTCCTTTTTTATGAACCAGTCCCTAAAACGTATTTAGAATACACACATGAATTGATAAAGGGCTTGTCTGTCTTTACTTTTTGAAGGCTTATTTTTAGAATGGACAGGTGACTATAGGTAGGTGGTTAGAGTTGAAAACCTGAGAAAGCTGTAGAGTTAAAGAGTGTTAAAAATTACTCTTTGTAAGAAAAGTTATACAGTTATACATTTTTTCTCATATTGTTTATCATTTATTCATTGTTCTCTAGATCTCTGCTTGCTGTAATTCTACAGAAAGATTTATTGCTAGCTTACAGTGGATAAAATATGCCCATGGTTATGTTATGTGACAAAGGTGCACGGATTATTATAACACTCAGCTCTGATTAATCTAACAAGCAGTGTGACAACACATGACCATGGACTAATTTCTATTCACTGGAAGTAAACAATAAAGTTTTTTAAAATGTTGACAAGCAGAGTTATAGAAAACCTGTCATTATGAGTTATAAGTTACTAAGTTATTATAAGAAAGAGTATATAGTAAATTTGTTTATAATTTCAGTATAATATTTGTTTGCAAAATTTGGAAAGGAATTTATTAGAGATGAGCGAACATGCTCGTCCGAGCTTGATGCTCGTTCGAGCATTAGCGTACTCGAAACTGCTCGTTGCTCGGACGAATACTTCGCCCGCTCGAGAAAATGGCAGCTCCCGCCGTTTTGCTTTTTGGCGGCCAGAAACAGAGCCAATCACAAGCCAGGAGACTCTGCACTCCACCCAGCATGACGTGGTACCCTTACACGTCGATAGCAGTGGTTGGCTGGCCAGATCAGGTGACCCTGGGATAGACTAGCCGCTGCCCGCGCTGCTCGGATCATTCTGTGTCTGGATGCCGCTAGGGAGAGAGCTGCTGCTGGTCAGGGAAAGCGTTAGGCTGTTCTATTAGAATAGTGTTAGGCAGGAGTGATTCTCCAAGAACCCAACAGCCCTTCTTAGGGCTACAATAAGGTTCTACTTTTTTTTTTTTTTATTTGCATCTAGTACCATTTTGTGAGGAATTAGCAGGGGGACTTGCTACCGTTGTGTTTAGCTCTTAGTGGCACACATATCCACCTCAAACACCAAAGTGGGAAAATTTAGTAGGGGTTGGATTTCAATTAGGCACAGTCTGCCATTTTTCCTTTTTTATTTTACGTTTATTTTGTTTAATAACTCAGCGTCATCTCATCTGGCATAGTAGTGTGCTTTCATACTTGGCTAGAAAATAGCCATAGGAGAATCAAACGGCTTACTTACGCCTACAGTAGCGTTATATATTTGATTTCTGGTTGATCTGCTGGTGGCTGTACTTGCTGCAGTGCATCTACTAGCCAATTGTGAGCAATTTGTAGTGAGACTTGCGACCGCTGTGTTTTGCGCTTAGTGACGCACATATCCATTGCAAAGACCAAAGTGGGAAAATTTAGTAGGGGTTGGATTTCAATTAGGCACAGTCTGCCATTTGTCCTTTCTTATTTTACGTTTATTTTGTTTAATAACTCAGCGTCATCTCATCTGGCATAGTAGTGTGCTTTCATACTTGGCTAGAAAATAGCCATAGGAGAATCCAAACGGCTTACTTACGCCTACAGTAGCGTTATATATTTGATTTCTGGTTGATCTGCTGGTGGCTGTACTTGCTGCAGTGCATCTACTAGCCAATTGTGAGCAATTTGTAGTGAGACTTGCGACCGCTGTGTTTTGTGCTTAGTGACGCACATATCCATTGCAAAGACCGAAGTGGGAAAATTTAGTAGGGGTTGGATTTCAATTAGGCACAGTCTGCCATTTGTCCTTTTTTATTTTACGTTTATTTTGTTTAATAACTCAGCGTCATCTCATCTGGCATAATAGTGTGCTTTCATACTTGGCTAGAAAATAGCCATAGCAATAGGATAGCATCGTTTGGTTTTAAAAACTCAAAAACACAAAAAAAAAAAAAAACACAAAAAAAAGTTAAAAAAAAATTAAAGCTATAACTCTCATTTTAAAAATGTTTAACCCGAGGGCTAGGGGTAGAGGACGAGGGCGGGGACGTGGGCGTCCAACTACTGCAGGGGTCAGAGGCCGTGGTCCTGGCCGGGGTGAGACACCACCTGCTTATGAGGGAGCAGGGGAACGCCGCAGAGCTACACTCCCTAGGTTCATGTCTGAAGTTACTGGGACTCGTGGTAGAGCACTGTTGAGGCCAGAACAGTGCGAACAGGTGATGTCGTGGATTGCTGACAATGCTTCGAGCAATTTGTCCACCAGTCAGTCTTCCACGCAGTCCACCCATGTCACCGAAATCGCCACTCCTCCAGATCCTGCACCTCAGGCTCCTCCCCCCCAGTCTGCCCCCTCCCAGGAAAATTTGGCATTTGAACCGGCATACTCTGAGGAACTGTTTTCTGGACCCTTCCCACAGTCACAAACCACTTGTCCGGTTGCTGCTGAGCAATTTTCCGATGCCCAGGTTTTCCACCAGTCACAGTCTGTGGGTGATGATGACCTTCTTGACGTAGTGGAAGTGTGTAAAGAGGTGTCCGACGATGAGGAGACACGGTTGTCAGACAGTGGGGAAGTTGTTGTCAGGGCAGGAAGTCCGAGGGGGGAGCAGACTGAGGGATCGGAGGATGATGAGGTGACAGACCCAAGCTGGGTTGAGAGGCCGGGTGAACACAGTGCTTCTGAGACGGAGGAGAGTCCTCGACCAGAACAGGTTGGAAGAGGCAGTGGTGGGGCCAGACGGAGAGGCAGGGCCAGAGCTGGTGCATCAGCGCCAAATGTGTCAACTAGTGAAGCTCCCGTGGCGAGGGCTCTTGCGGCGAGGGCTAGATCTTCAGAAGTCTGGAGGTTCTTTAAGGAAACACCGGATGACCGACGGACTGTGGTGTGCAACATTTGCCAAACCAGGCTCAGCAGGGGTTCCACCACTACTAGCTTAACTACCACCAGTATGCGCAGGCATATGAATGCTAAACACCCCACTCAGTGGCAACAAGCCCGTTCACCTCCGGCCGTGCACACCACTGCTCCTTCCCCTGTGTCAGCTGATAGTCAGCCCCCTGCCCAGGACCCTGCCACAAAAACCCCATCGTCGCCTCCACGATCCTCCACAGCATCCACCAGCGTTCAGCTCTCCATACCCCAGACGCTGGAGCGGAAACGCAAATATAGTGCAACCCACCCGCACGCCCAAGCCCTTAATGTGCACATCTCCAGATTGCTTAGCCTGGAGATGCTGCCCTATAGGCTAGTAGAGACCGAGGCCTTTCGCAACCTCATGGCGGCGGCCGCCCCTCGGTATTCGGTCCCCAGCCGCCACTACTTTTCCCGATGTGCCGTCCCAGCCCTGCACCAGCACGTGTCAGACAACATCATCTGTGCCCTGACCAACGCCGTTTCTGACAAGGTCCACCTGACCACGGACACGTGGACGAGTGCTGCCGGGCAGGGCCACTATATATCGCTGACGGCACATTGGGTTAACTTGGTGGAGGCTGGGAGCGAGTCTGACCCTGCGGCTGGTCATATACTGCCGACGCCGAGGATTGCGGGGCCTACCTCGGTCCAGGTGTTTCAGGCCTACTATGCCTCCTCCTCCTCCCACCCCTCCTCCACCTCCTCCTCCGAACTACCATCCGTGGGCACGGCGCCATCAGTCGGTAGCTCTAGGCACAGCAGCAGTGCCGTCGCTAAGCGACAGCAGGCGGTGCTCAAACTGCTGAGCCTAGGCGATAAAAGGCACACCGCCCAAGAGCTATTACAGGGCATCACGGCGCAGACTGATCTGTGGCTGGCACCGCTGAACCTGAAGCCAGGCATGGTTGTGTGTGACAACGGCCGTAACCTGGTGGCGGCTCTGCAACTCGGCAGACTGACACATGTGCCATGCCTGGCCCATGTGTTAAATCTGATAGTTCAGCGTTTCCTCAAGACATACCCCAATCTGTCTGATTTGCTCACGAAGGTGCGCCGCATCTGTGCGCATTTCAGGAAGTCCAGCACAGATGCTGCCACTCTCAGGGCAGCGCAGCGCCGCCTCCAACTGCCCGCTCACCGACTGTTGTGCGACGTGCCCACGAGGTGGAATTCAACACTGACCATGTTATCCAGAGTTTACCAGCAGCGCCGAGCCATTGTAGACTGCCAGATGTCAACTTCCACCAGAACTGGTAGTCAGGTCAGTCAGCTTCCTCAAGTCTACAATGAGGAGTGGACGTGGATGTCTGATATCTGTCAGGTGCTGAGTAACTTTGAGGAGTCAACACAGATGGTCAGTGGCGATGCCGCCATCATCAGCCTCACCATCCCGCTGCTTGGCCTGTTGAAAAACTCTCTGGTCAGCATGAAGTCGGAAGCTTTGCGCTCGTCACAAGAGACGGGGGAAGAATATTCCCTTGTTGATAGCCAAAGCACCCTGAGGTCTGTTTCTCAGCGCATATCGGAGGAGGTGGAGGTGGAGGAGGATGAGGAGGAAGAGGAGGAGAATGTTGGCGAGACACAAGAGGGGACCATTGTTGAGTCCTTCACTGTTCAGCGTGTATGGGCAGAAGAAGAGGAGTTGGAGGAGTTGGAGGAGGAGGAAATGGACAGTCAGGCCAGTGAGGGGAGTGAATTCTTACGCGTTGGTACTCTGGCGCATATGGCAGATTTCATGCTAGGCTGCCTATCCCGTGACCCTCGCGTTCAAAGAATTTATTCCAGCACCGATTACTGGGTGTTCACTCTCCTGGACCCACGGTACAAGCAAAATCTTGCCACTCTCCTCCCTGCAGAGGAAAGGAGTGTGAGAATGCATGAATACCAGCAGGCCCTGGTGCACAAGCTGAAACAGTATTTCCCTTCTGACAGCGCTAGCGGCAGAGTGCGTAGTTCTGCGGGACAAGTAGCGAGGGAGAGTAGGCGAGCAGGCAGCTTGTCCAGCACTGGCAAGGGTACGCTTTACAAGGCTTTTGCCAGCTTTATGTCACCCCAGCAAGACACTGTCACCTGTCCCCAGTCTCGGCAGAGTAGGGCTGATCTTTACAGAAAGATGGTGAGGGAGTACGTAGCTGACCATACCATCGTCCTAAATGATCACACAGCTCCCTACAACTACTGGGTTTCAAAGCTGGACATGTGGCACGAACTGGCGCTGTACGCCTTGGAGTTTCTTGCCTGCCCTGCCGCTAGCGTCTTGTCCGAGCCGGTTTTCAGTGCAGCTGGTGGCATCATCACCGATAAGCGTACACGCCTGTCGACTGACAGCGCTGACAGGCTGACGCTTATTAAGATGAATAAAGCCTGGATTTCTCATAATTTCCAATCTCCACCAGGTGAAGGAAGCTCAACCTGAATAATTGATCCACTCCTCCTCATTTTCCTCCTTCTCCTCCTCTTTGTACAGTAAAGCAGAGGAAACTGGCTATTTTTTGACAGGGCCCACTGGCTCTAGCTATAGTACTTTATGCATTTAATTTTTCTGGAGGGCCACCTACCCGGTCCTCTGTTTTAAACAATTTTTGGGAGTGCCACATACAGGCACTCAATCTATTCAATTTTTCTGGAGGGCCACCTACCCGGTCCTCTGTTTTAAACAATTTTTGGAAGTGCCACATACAGGCACTCAATCTATTCCATTTTTCTGGAGGGCCACCTACCTGCTCCTCTGGTTTGAAAATTTTTTTGGACTGCCACATACAGGCACTCAATCTATTCCATTTTACTGGAGGGCCACCTACCTGCTCCTCTGGTTTGAAAAATTTTTGGGACTGCCACATACAGGCACTATCCAAATTAAATTGTCTCCATAGCAGCCTCCACACGTTGTCTCCATTGCTACCTCCAAAAGTCGTCCATATAGCTGCCTCCATACATCGTCCCTTTATCAAACGAGGTGTGTCAGGCAGAAATTTGGGTTGTTTTCATGGATTCCACATCAAAGTTGTTAACTTTGTCGCCACCCTGCTGTGTTATCCACAAAATATACTGGCAAACTTTTATCATTTACCAATATTATTTCAGCGCTTCTTGCGCATCTGTTTACATTCCCCTCACCCGGCATATCCTAAACTTATAAGAACGCTACTACACTTGATCTTATACAAAAGGTTCTTAGAAGTGCTGTTTGGGGAGTAGCCTAGAGACAGGGGCTTGGATTGGCGAAAGCTCGCCTGGCAGCAGAGCGCCAGCTCCATGCCAAGATCCAACTAACATAGTTTTAACTGCAGCACCTTTAATCTACTACTAGTTCACTGCCTCCATACATGGTCCCCTTATCAAACGAGCTGTGTCAGGCAGAATTTTGGGTTGTTTTCATGGCTTCCATGTTAACTTTGTCGCCACCCTGCTGTGTAATCCACAAAATATACTGGCAAACTTTTATCATGTACCGATATTATTTGAGCGCTTCTTGCTCACCTCCTTTGGTTCCTCTCTGCCACCCATTGGTTTGAAGCCTGAGTCCATTTAGGGTATGTCGCCATGCCACTCTCTAGCCTGCTGCCGCTGCCTCTGCATGCCGTCCCCGATAGTGTCAGGGTCAATTATTGCATGTTTTAGATGCTATCTAGCTTCATTCTGTCACTCTGTCATGGCCATGCTGTTGCCCATAATTTTGGCATAATGGTGCGATTAAGCAGCCTCAGAGGCATCCATGCATGCTGCCCCTGCTGTTTCCTGTCCATTTCCGTGGTGTTTCCATCCTTTTCTGAGGTTCCCAGGTGTTTGGCCAAGCTTCCCTGTGCAGAGCCTTGGTCCCCTTGAAAAATGCTCGAGTCTCCCATTGACTTCAATGGGGTTCGTTATTCGAGACGAGCACTCGAGCATCGGGAAAAGTTCGTCTCGAATAACGAGTACCCGAGCATTTTAGTGCTCGCTCATCTCTAGAATTTATGTAATAGTCAAGTGATATCTCATTATTTTCTATGGTGGAAAAATTTATTTAAAGTGTATTATCAGAATTGATTATCAGATATTTGTTGTTCCTTAGAACATGCTTGTAAAAAGAAAGTAGGGGCAAAAATTATAACGGGCACTGTAACATTTGATGTTCACAGGCTAACCTTTCAAGGTGAAGATGATTTAATAATTTGCTTCACAACTAGTGTTAAGCAGACCTGAACTGCAAAGTTTGGGTCCATATCGAACCCTGGCAGTTCAGGCCACCCCAGTCCCAATCCCAAACTTCATCAGAAGTTAAGGTTAGGGTTGAGGTCCAGCTCAATACACCACCGGTAATGCCTGTATTTGGTGCTGGCACCAGTTGCGGGTGAAAGCATTTTATATGCTGCTGGAAAGGCCGCTGGCACAATTTAAGTTGATGCTGCATGTGGGTGTTGGCACTTGCCTGTCGGCAACGCTGTACACCACCATTTTGGCCAGGATCACCACTCCCTGATGATGTCATGGGCGCAGACTTAGCTGGCGGAATTTAAACAGTTAACACCCATGATTAGTGCCAGCGAAAATTGGTATGGTTTGTTACATGATCTCAGAATCGAACAGATATTTTAAGTTTGGCTGAACTTGACAAAACTTATACTTCTTTGGGTCCACTCATCACTACTCAAAACTCTTAATCTTTAAAATTCACCAAAACAGCAGGTGGACAATCATTTTATTAAATATCCATCTTCAAGAATTCTTCTCATTATTAGTATTATTACATTTTAAAAAGTTTCAGTATCTTCGTTAACCATTGCAGTTCTCAACCTTCGACCCTCTGCAAGGA
The DNA here is from genome assembly GCF_040894005.1 of Engystomops pustulosus. Taxonomy (NCBI): domain Eukaryota; kingdom Metazoa; phylum Chordata; class Amphibia; order Anura; family Leptodactylidae; genus Engystomops; species Engystomops pustulosus. The sequence goes on along the minus strand of NC_092417.1, from coordinate 106,390,719 downwards.
AAAATGATTACATGTGATGACCATCTCATTTTTCTTAAGAGGTGGGGTCATAATGCTGGGTAGAATAAGTACTCCAGGAGACTTTTTTCCAGCTATTCTAACCATTCAGCACATTGATTTAATTGTGGAACTAATGCATTCTTCAACATGTCATCCCCAAATTGTATGTTGCTACTTCTCTTGTACACTAAATACCATAACAGGGATTATGTGTTGGCAGTTGCAAAGGGAGCCACTAGGTATTGATCTTGATAGTTGTGTGGCCAGTGGCAGAAAATGGCTCAGAGAACCATTAATAACGTAGTAGATAACACATGTAAGGGTAAGGCATGCAAGGGTCTTCCCACTATGGATCGGATAATTACTTTGGATAATAACGTAGTAGATAACTCAATAGGATATGTAACAACACATTTTAGTATAGTACTCACATTTGATACTGATTAAATTATTAGTTGTAAATATTGTGTTTAATTTTTTTTATATTTTGCATAATATTAACCCCTTGCGCACCAGGACTTTACAGTACGTCTCTGCGGGTGGATGCTTCCCGCACGGGAACGTTCTATAACGTCCCGTTTCTGGCACCGGCTCACAAACAGAACCAGAAGCAGCGGCTGTCAGCTGTCTATTACAGCTGACACCGCACTGTAACATCTGCGTTCGGAGCCAGCGCGGCTTTTAAGGGTCTTCCCACTATGGATCGGATTCCCCGTGCTGCTTACCGAGGGATATGAACCTCTTCGGGGCAGCCCCAAGGTCTACCGAGTTCCCTGGGGCTGCACTATGTCCTGAGCAGTCAGACCCCTTCCGGGTCTGACTGTAAACTGTCTGCGCATGCGTCTGCATGCTCAGACATTTTACACTGCACCACAATTAATAAGTATTGTAGAGCAGTGTATTGGACTTCAACCAGCGATCAGAGCCTCGCTGGTTCAAGTTCAAGTTTGTATAAGTAATAAAAGCTAAAAGCACTAAAGTTTAAACATAAGAATAAATAAAAAATAAATACGTAAAAATACAACCCCTAAAATGTCACTTTCCCATAAAAACACTAAATAAAGTATAAAAAACACAAATACCCCCCAAAAAAACCCCACATATTTGGTATCATTACTGGACCAGCATAGTAAACGCCGAAAAAAAGCCCTGCAAAAAATGTTCCGAAAAAGATAATTTTTAATTAATACTTTTTAAAAAATGCTCTAAAAAGTGATTTTAAAAATGTTACGCATTCTAAATCCAGACCACTAAAAAGAACAAGTCTTCTCGCAAAAAATAAGCCCTTAACCAGATTCTTCAGCCGAAAAATAAAAAAGTTCTGCATATGAAAAGATGGTGATGCTAAAATGAACAAGATTTTCTCCAAATTAGATTTTATTACGTAAAATTGAATAACATAAACAAAACCCCCACATAGCTGGTAACACTACATCCGTGACAATCTGCTTAATTAAACAGAATCGTCATTGGACCCGCTAAGTGAACCCCATTAAAACAATCTAAAAAAATAACCTTTCCAAAAAAAGATACATTTTAATTAATACCCTTTAAAAAATGCTCTAAAAAGTGATAAAAAAAATGTTAAGCAATCTAAAATAAGGCCACTAAAAAGAACAACACTTCTTGCAAGAAATAAGCCCTTAACCAGTCAGGAGAAAAATAAAAAAGTTATGCATATGAAAAGACGGTGATTAGAGATGAGCGAACACTAAAATGCTCGGGTACTCGTTATTCGAGACGAACTTTTCCCGATGCTCGAGTGCTCGTCTCGAATAACGAACCCCATTGAAGTCAATGGGAGACTCGAGCATTTTTCAAGGGGACCAAGGCTCTGCACAGGGAAGCTTGGCCAAACACCTGGGAACCTCAGAAAAGGATGGAAACACCACGGAAATGGACAGGAAACAGCAGGGGCAGCATGCATGGATGCCTCTGAGGCTGCCTAATCGCACCATTATGCCAAAATTATGGGCAACAGCATGGCCATGACAGAGTGACAGAATGAAGCTAGATAGCATCTAAAACATCCAATAATTGACCCTGACACTATAGGGGACGGCATGCAGAGGCAGCGGCAGCAGCGGCAGGCTAGAGAGTGGCATGGCGACATACCCTAAATGGACTCAGGCTTCAAACCAATGGGTGGCAGAGAGGAACCAAAGGAGGTGAGCAAGAAGCGCTCAAATAATATCGCTACATGATAAAAGTTTCCCAGTATATTTTGTGGATTACACAGCAGGGTGGCGACAAAGTTAACATGGAATCCATGAAAACAACCCAAAATTCTGCCTGACACAGCTCGTTTGATAAGGGGACCATGTATGGAGGCAGTGAACTAGTAGTAGATTAAAGGTGCTGCAGTTAAAACTATGTTAGTTGGATCTTGAGATGGAGCTGGCGCTCCGCTGCCAGGCGAGCTTTCGCCAATCCAAGCCCCTGTCTCTAGGCTACTCCCCAAACAGCACTTCTAAGAACCTTTTGTATAAGATCAAGTGTAGTAGCGTTCTTATAAGTTTAGGATATGCCGGGTGAGGGGAATGTAAACAGATGCGCAAGAAGCGCTGAAATAATATCGGTAAATGATAAAAGTTTGCCAGTATATTTTGTGGATAACACAGCAGGGTGGCGACAAAGTTAACAACTTTGATGTGGAATCCATGAAAACAACCCAAATTTCTGCCTGACACACCTCGTTTGATAAAGGGACGATGTATGGAGGCAGCTATATGGACGACTTTTGGAGGTAGCAATGGAGACAACGTGTGGAGGCTGCTATGGAGACAATTTAATTTGGATAGTGCCTGTATGTGGCAGTCCCAAAAAGTTTTCAAACCAGAGGAGCAGGTAGGTGGCCCTCCAGAAAAATGGAATAGATTGAGTGCCTGTATGTGGCAGTCCCAAAAAGTTTTCAAACCAGAGGAGCAGGTAGGTGGCCCTCCAGAAAAATAGAATAGATTGAGTGCCTGTATGTGGCAGTCCCAAAAAGTTTTCAAACCAGAGGAGCAGGTAGGTGGCCCTCCAGAAAAATGGAATAGATTGAGTGCCTGTATGTGGCACTCCCAAAAATTGTTTAAAACAGAGGACCGGGTCGGTGGCCCTCCAGAAAAATTGAATGCATAAAGTACTATAGCTAGAGCCAGTGGGCCCTGTCAAAAAATAGCCAGTTTCCTCTGCTTTACTGTACAAAGTGGAGGAGAAGGAGGAAAATGAGGAGGAGGAGGAGTGGATCAATTATTCAGGTTGAGCTTCCTTCACCCGGTGGAGATTGGAAATTATGAGAAATCCAGGCTTTATTCATCTTAATAAGCGTCAGCCTGTCAGCGCTGTCAGTCGACAGGCGTGTACGCTTATCGGTGATGATGCCACCAGCTGCACTGAAAACCCGCTCGGACAAGACGCTAGCGGCAGGGCAGGCAAGAACCTCCAAGGCGTACAGCGCCAGTTCGTGCCACATGTCCAGCTTTGAAACCCAGTAGTTGTAGGGAGCTGTGTGATCATTTAGGACGATGGTATGGTCAGCTACGTACTCCCTCACCATCTTTCTGTAAAGATCAGCCCTACTCTGCCGAGACTGGGGACAGGTGACAGTGTCTTGCTGGGGTGACATAAAGCTGGCAAAAGCCTTGTAAAGCGTACCCTTGCCAGTGCTGGACAAGCTGCCTGCTTGCCTACTCTCCCTCGCTACTTGTCCCGCAGAACTACGCACTCTGCCGCTAGCGCTGTCAGAAGGGAAATACTGTTTCAGCTTGTGCACCAGGGCCTGCTGGTATTCATGCATTCTCACACTCCTTTCCTCTGCAGGGATGAGAGTGGCAAGATTTTGCTTGTACCGTGGGTCCAGGAGAGTGAACACCCAGTAATCGGTGCTGGAATAAATTCTTTGAACGCGAGGGTCACGGGATAGGCAGCCTAGCATGAAATCTGCCATATGCGCCAGAGTACCAACGCGTAAGAATTCACTCCCCTCACTGGCCTGACTGTCCATTTCCTCCTCCTCCAACTCCTCCAACTCCTCTTCTTCTGCCCATACACGCTGAACAGTGAAGGACTCAACAATGGTCCCCTCTTGTGTCTCGCCAACATTCTCCTCCTCTTCCTCCTCATCCTCCTCCACCTCCACCTCCTCCGATATGCGCTGAGAAACAGACCTCAGGGTGCTTTGGCTATCAACAAGGGAATCTTCTTCCCCCGTCTCTTGTGACGAGCGCAAAGCTTCCGACTTCATGCTGATCAGAGAGTTTTTCAACAGGCCAAGCAGCGGGATGGTGAGGCTGATGATGGCGGCATCGCCACTGACCATCTGTGTTGACTCCTCAAAGTTACTCAGCACCTGACAGATATCAGACATCCACGTCCACTCCTCATTGTAGACTTGAGGAAGCTGACTGACCTGACTACCAGTTCTGGTGGAAGTTGACATCTGGCAGTCTACAATGGCTCGGCGCTGCTGGTAAACTCTGGATAACATGGTCAGTGTTGAATTCCACCTCGTGGGCACGTCGCACAACAGTCGGTGAGCGGGCAGTTGGAGGCGGCGCTGCGCTGCCCTGAGAGTGGCAGCATCTGTGCTGGACTTCCTGAAATGCGCACAGATGCGGCGCACCTTCGTGAGCAAATCAGACAGATTGGGGTATGTCTTGAGGAAACGCTGAACTATCAGATTTAACACATGGCCAGGCATGGCACATGTGTCAGTCTGCCGAGTTGCAGAGCCGCCACCAGGTTACGGCCGTTGTCACACACAACCATGCCTGGCTTCAGGTTCAGCGGTGCCAGCCACAGATCAGTCTGCGCCGTGATGCCCTGTAATAGCTCTTGGGCGGTGTGCCTTTTATCGCCTAGGCTCAGCAGTTTGAGCACCGCCTGCTGTCGCTTAGCGACGGCACTGCTGCTGTGCCTAGAGCTACCGACTGATGGCGCCGTGCCCACGGATGGTAGTTCGGAGGAGGAGGTGGAGGAGGGGTGGGAGGAGGAGGAGGCATAGTAGGCCTGAAACACCTGGACCGAGGTAGGCCCCGCAATCCTCGGCGTCGGCAGTATATGACCAGCCGCAGGGTCAGACTCGCTCCCAGCCTCCACCAAGTTAACCCAATGTGCCGTCAGCGATATATAGTGGCCCTGCCCAGCAGCACTCGTCCACGTGTCCGTGGTCAGGTGGACCTTGTCAGAAACGCCGTTGGTCAGGGCACGGATGATGTTGTCTGACACGTGCTGGTGCAGGGCTGGGACGGCACATCGGGAAAAGTAGTGGCGGCTGGGGACCGAATACCGAGGGGCGGCCGCCGCCATGAGGTTGCGAAAGGCCTCGGTCTCTACTAGCCTATAGGGCAGCATCTCCAGGCTAAGCAATCTGGAGATGTGCACATTAAGGGCTTGGGCGTGCGGGTGGGTTGCACTATATTTGCGTTTCCGCTCCAGCGTCTGGGGTATGGAGAGCTGAACGCTGGTGGATGCTGTGGAGGATCGTGGAGGCGACGATGGGGTTTTTGTGGCAGGGTCCTGGGCAGGGGGCTGACTATCAGCTGACACAGGGGAAGGAGCAGTGGTGTGCACGGCCGGAGGTGAACGGGCTTGGTGGTAGTTAAGCTAGTAGTGGTGGAACCCCTGCTGAGCCTGGTTTGGCAAATGTTGCACACCACAGTCCGTCGGTCATCCGGTGTTTCCTTAAAGAACCTCCAGACTTCTGAAGATCTAGCCCTCGCCGCAAGAGCCCTCGCCACGGGAGCTTCACTAGTTGACACATTTGGCGCTGATGCACCAGCTCTGGCCCTGCCTCTCCGTCTGGCCCCACCACTGCCTCTTCCAACCTGTTCTGGTCGAGGACTCTCCTCCGTCTCAGAAGAACTGTGTTCACCCGGCCTCTCAACCCAGCTTGGGTCTGTCACCTCATCATCCTCCGATCCCTCAGTCTGCTCCCCCCTCGGACTTCCTGCCCTGACAACAACTTCCCCACTGTCTGACAACCGTGTCTCCTCATCGTCGGACACCTCTTTACACACTTCCACTACGTCAAGAAGGTCATCATCACCCACAGACTGTGACTGGTGGAAAACCTGGGCATCGGAAAATTGCTCAGCAGCAACCGGACAAGTGGTTTGTGACTGTGGGAAGGGTCCAGAAAACAGTTCCTCAGAGTATGCCGGTTCAAATGCCAAATTTTCCTGGGAGGGGGCAGACTGGGGGGGAGGAGGCTGAGGTGCAGGAGCTGGAGGAGTGGCGATTTCGGTGACATGGGTGGACTGCGTGGAAGACTGACTGGTGGACAAATTGCTCGAAGCATTGTCAGCAATCCACGACATCACCTGTTCGCACTGTTCTGGCCTCAACAGTGCTCTACCACGAGTCCCAGTAACTTCAGACATGAACCTAGGGAGTGTAGCTCTGCGGCGTTCCCTTGCTCCCTCATAAGCAGGTGGTGTCTCACCCCGCCCAGGACCACGGCCTCTGACCCCTGCAGTAGTTGGACGCCCACGTCCCCGCCCTCGTCCTCTACCCCTAGCCCTCGGGTTAAACATTTTTAAAATGAGAGTTATAACTTTAATTTTTTTTTAACTTTTTTTTGTGTTTTTTGTTTTTTTTTGTGTATTTGAGTTTTTAAAAACAAACGATGCTATCCTATTGCCATGGCTATTTTCTAGCCAAGTATGAAAGCACACTACTATGCCAGATGAGATGACACTGAGTTATTAAACAAAATAAACGTAAAATAAAAAAGGACAAATGGCAGACTGTGCCTAATTGAAATCCAACCCCTACTAAATTTTCCCACTTCGGTCTTTGCAATGGATATGTGCGTCACTAAGCGCAAAACACAGCGGTCGCAAGTCTCACTACAAATTGCTCACAATTGGCTAGTAGATGCACTGCAGCAAGTACAGCCACCAGCAGATCAACCAGAAATCAAATATATAACGCTACTGTAGGCGCAAGTAAGCCGTTTGGATTCTCCTATGGCTATTTTCTAGCCAAGTATGAAAGCACACTAATATGCCAGATGAGATGACACTGAGTTATTAAACAAAATAAACGTAAAATAAAAAAGGACAAATGGCAGACTGTGCCTAATTGAAATCCAACCCCTACTAAATTTTCCCACTTCGGTCTTTGCAATGGATATGTGCGTCACTAAGCGCAAAACACAGCGGTCGCAAGTCTCACTACAAATTGCTCACAATTGGCTAGTAGATGCACTGCAGCAAGTACAGCCACCAGCAGATCAACCAGAAATCAAATATATAACGCTACTGTAGGCGCAAGTAAGCCGTTTGGATTCTCCTATGGCTATTTTCTAGCCAAGTATGAAAGCACACTAATATGCCAGATGAGATGACACTGAGTTATTAAACAAAATAAACGTAAAATAAAAAAGGACAAATGGCAGACTGTGCCTAATTGAAATCCAACCCCTACTAAATTTTCCCACTTTGGTGTTTGAGGTGGATATGTGTGCCACTAAGAGCTAAACACAACGGTAGCAAGTCCCCCTGCTAATTCCTCACAAAATGGTACTAGATGCAAATAAAAAAAAAAAAAAGTAGAACGTTATTGTAGCCCTAAGAAGGGCTGTTGGGTTCTTGGAGAATCACTCCTGCCTAACAGTAAGCTAATAGAACACCCTAACGCTTTCCCTGACCAGCAGCAGCTCTCTCCCTAGCGGCATCCAGACACAGAATGATCCGAGCAGCGCGGGCAGCGGCTAGTCTATCCCAGGGTCACCTGATCTGGCCAGCCAACCACTGCTATCGACGTGTAAGGGTACCACGTCATGCTGGGTGGAGTGCAGAGTCTCCTGGCTTGTGATTGGCTCTGTTTCTGGCCGCCAAAAAGCAAAACGGCGGGAGCTGCCATTTTCTCGAGCGGGCGAAGTATTCGTCCGAGCAACGAGCAGTTTCGAGTACGCTAATGCTCGACCGAGCATCAAGCTCGGACGAGCATGTTCGCTCATCTCTAACGGTGATGCTAAAATTAACACTTCGCCAAATTACTTTTTATTCAGTAAAATTTGGCAAAAAAATTTAAAAATCTATATAATTGAGGTATTTTCTTAATCATGTCGTCCCACAGAATACAAATAAAAAACTATTTTTATGGTATGGTAAACGGTCCAAAAAAATCACCAAAAAATCTTCCAAAAAATTGATGATTTTCATTTCCACCACCAAAAAAGAGTTAATAAAATCTCACCAATTAGCTATAGATGCCCCAAAATTATGTAACAGAAAAGTTTCATGTGGCAAAAAAATAAGACCCTATAGGTCCACATTAAAAAACAAAAGCTGTACAATTATAGCCTGTACGAAACTGCTCCTGACGGCGCCTCCTTCCATTCTATGCCGGGCCGTGCGCCCATACAGCAGGTTACCACCACATATGGCCTATCGTTGTACTCAGAAGAAATTGGGTATCAAACTTTGTGGAGCCTTTTTTTCATTTAATCCATTTCAAATGCTTAATTTTCCATCCAAAGGGAATGTATTGTCAAAAAATTTTACAATTTGTAAACCGCACCACTGTTTTGTTTTAACCCCTAAAAAAAAACCTTTGTAGTAGTTGTAGTTTCCATAATGGGTTAATTTACGAGTCAAGCTATCATTTAGGCTTCTCACAGTCAATTAAAAGTTGAGCAGGTCCATCTAAAGACAGGTTTTGCTGATTTTTCAAAATGTGAAAAATGTCACCCAAATTCTGAGCCTTCTAGTAAGATATGTGGAATCTTAAAAAAAACCATCCAACATAAAGCAGATATTTGGAAAATGTAATTTATGAATTTATTTGGGTGTTATGACTAACTGCATCAAAAGTAAAGAATTTAGAACTATGAAAATAAAGAATTTTTCAAAATTTAGGGTTTTTTTCATAACTAAATACAAAAAGATTTCATCCAAATTTTGAAACTAATTTGAAGTACAATGTGTCAAGAGAAAATAATCTCAAAATCCCCTGGATATCTTATAGCGTTCCATAGCTATGACCACTTATAGTGACACAGAGCAGATTTGAAAAATGGGACCTCGTCCTAAAGGCCAAAATAGGCTTAGTCCCGTAGGGGTTAACATATCTGCTGATCCTGAGATTTCCATAGTACCCCATACTTTCCTCTTTGGTGTCGCATGTACTGTGTTGAGGAATGTATATACCGTATATACTCGAGTATAAACCGACCCGAGTATAAGCCGAGACCCCTAATTTCAACACAAAAACTGGGAAAACCTATTGACTCGAGTATAAGCCGAGGGTGGGAAATGCATTGGTTACAGCCACCCAGTATATAGTCTGCCAGCCCCTGTAGCATACAGCCTACCCAACCCCTGTAGCATACAGCCTACCCAGCCCCTGTAGAAGGAAAAAAAATAACACTGTACTCATCTTTCCGACGTCCCCCATAGGTCCTCTTCTGTCTCAGACAGAAGAGGACCTATGGGTGACGTCAGAAAGGTGAGTTTTGTCTTTAGGTTTTTAGTTGACTCGAGTATAAGCCGAGTTAGGGTTTTTGAGCACAAATTTTGTGCTGAAAAACTAGGCTTATACTCGAGTATATAAGGTACCTAAAATTAGTAGTTGTCACTGACATGTGCCCCCAAACGATCTCCTGTCATAATTGCTTGTGAAAGGTATAAAAAAAAACCTTCTTAGTGTCACATTAAAGTATGAATCATGTTTTCTTTGGTTTTTACTGTAAGTACTATCACTGTTGATTGCTTGGATAATGACACATTGCATTGTCTGTTGTGTAAAAGCAGCAGGATGATTATATAATGTGTAATTTTAAATAATTAGGTAAGACTGCGAATTACACTTTCCACTAAAAGCTTTAAAAAAACAAGTTTTCTTAGAAGAACTTATTTGAACAATCGCAAAAACAAACCTGACAAGATTTGTTAAAAATTAATATGGCCACAATGTGCAAACACATTTCATTTCAATGTATTGTTTTTAATTTTCAGTATGCAGAAGGCATTATGCATGTGCATATATCAGTGCAGATTTACTAATCCTGTTAGACAGTGAAAACTTAGTGTAGAAACCGAAAATTTGCCCAATTTTACAGTTTGATAAAAGATAAGATATATACCTTATATACTCGAGTATAAGCCTAGTTTTTCAGCACAAAAAATGTGCTGAAAAACCCAAACTCGGCTTATACTCGAGTCAAAAAAATAAATATATCTAAACTCACCTTTCAGGCGACCCCTGTATATCTTCTGTGCAATCTGCCCAGCAGCGGCGGCAGGCTATATACACTGGGGCAGGGTCTGGCAGGCTGTATACACTGGGGCAGGGTCTGGCAGGCTATATACACTGGGGCAGGGTCTGGCAGGCTATATACACTGGGGCAGGGTCTGGCAAGCTATATACACTGGGGCAGGGTCTGGCAAGCTATATACACTGGGGCAGGGTCTGGCTGGCTATATACACTGGGGCAGGGTCTGGCTGGCTATATACACTGGGGCAGGGTCTGGCTGGCTATATACACTGGGGAGGCTGTGACCAGTGCATTTCCCACCCTCGGCTTATACTAGAGTCAATAGGTTTTCCCAGTATTTTGTGGTAAAATTAGGGGCCTCGGCTTATACTCGGGTCGGCTTATACTCGAGTATATACGGTATATATATATTTGCCTAGCCCTGAGTAAATTATAGATAACAGAAGCATTTTAAATAGGTTTTAACGGAGATCTGGAGGCTAGGGTAGGGGTGAAAATAAATAGTACTCACCCTGCTGTTACATTTTGTGGCTTTCGGTCTTTAGTACCTTTGGTTAGAACTGCAAGAGGTCCCAGTGCCTGGTTTGGCAAATCAGTGGCCACCTCAGACCATGGCCCCTGGCACTTTCAGCAGATTTGTTATTACTGTCCCACCCCCAATAGGAATTGCTACTACTTATACTACCAGTTGACAGTGGGGGGGCATGAGGGCTGGCGCATTGGCGCTTTAGATATAATTCCACGATGGCTTATAGGCCATCATGCAAATCCTATGAAAGTAGATGAAGGTTAAGCATTCACACCTGTCCTCTAGTCTTTACCTAACAATTAGGGGATTTTCAGATCCCACTTCTTTTGATCAGTGGTGGACCCAGTTGACAGGCTCCCCAAAGACATGTATTCACTACCCTGTGGATAGAGGTTTATCCGCTATTTCTTATATGGTTAAAACCAGTTTTGCTTACACTGTTTTTTTTATACAGAATTAGAATTATATTTTTTAACAAAGTAAATATGTTTACTAACATATGAAATGTAACACTACATTTTCCCTCAAGTTATAACACAAGTATTTTTATAATAAAAAATGCTTTCCACCAAGGAAAAACTTATTTGGAGTAATTAGCACTACAATCTCCATGGAGCTCTTGGTCGTACAAACCAGTCCTGCAGTCCGTGTCCTTATTCTAAAGTTTTTTCATATACATCCAAGGCTGCAAGCAGTATTCACTGTTTTCAAAACTCCAAAAACCACCTCTTCATATGATACATTTCTCACCCAGAGATCACTGTGAGGAGTAGCAGATAAAACACAGAGTAATACCTTCTGGTAAAAATAAAGTTTACTTTAATCCCTTCTACTTACAAACACAAGATAAAAGCAGGCCTTTCCATAACACCAGTATAGTGCACATTTGGCGTCTCTGCCTGACCCAGGTTTCTTCAGCAATCAAGGCTTCTTCCGGGTCATGCCTCACGTGCAAACAGCAGTTTCTTATAAAGCTGATCATTATGCAGGTAATTCATTCAAAATAGCAAGATAAAAACAAGGTAAAGATTAGAGATGAGCGAACATGCTCGTCCGAGCTTGATGCTCGGTCGAGCATTAGGGTACTCGAAACTGCTCGTTACTCGGACGAATACTTCGCCCGCTCGAGAAAATGGCAGCTCCCGCCGTTTTGCTTTTTGGCGGCCAGAAACAGAGCCAATCACAAGCCAGGAGACTCTGCACTCCACCCAGCATGACGTGGTACCCTTACACGTCGATAGCAGTGGTTGGCTGGCCAGATCAGGTGACCCTGGGATAGACTAGCCGCTGGCCGCGCTGCTCGGATCATTCTGTCTCTGGATGCCGCTAGGGAGAGAGCTGCTGCTGGTCAGGGAAAGCGTTAGGGTGTTCTATTAGCTTACTGTTAGGCAGGAGTGATTCTCCAAGAACCCAACAGCCCTTCTTAGGGCTACAATAACGTTCTACTTTTTTTATTTTAATTTGCATCTATTACCATTTTGTGAGGAATTAGCAGGGGGACTTGCTACCGTTGTGTTTAGCTCTTAGTGGCACACATATCCATAGCAAAGACCGAAGTGGGAAAATTCAGTAGGGGTTGGATTTCTATTAGGCACTAACTCAGTGTCATCTCATCTGGCATAGTAGTGTGCTTCCTTTGATACTTGGCTAGAAAATAGCCATAGGAGAATACAAACAGCTTCTTGAAGCCTACAGTAGCGTTCTATATATTTGATTTCTGGTTGATCTGCTGGTGGCTGTAGTTTCTGCAGTGCATGTACTTGCCAATTCTGAGCAATTTGTAGTGAGACTTGCGACCGCTGTGTTCTGCGCTTAGTGGCGCACATATCCATAGCAAAGGCCGAAGTGGGAAAATTCAGTAGGGGTTGGATTTCTATTAGGCACTAACTCAGTGTCATCTCATCTGGCATAGTAGTGTGCTTCCTTTGATACTTGGCTAGAAAATAGCCATAGGAGAATACAAACAGCTTCTTGAAGCCTACAGTAGCGTTCTATATATTTGATTTCTGGTTGATCTGCTGGTGGCTGTAGTTTCTGCAGTGCATGTACTTGCCAATTCTGAGCAATTTGTAGTGAGACTTGCGACCGCTGTGTTCTGCGCTTAGTGGCGCACATATCCATAGCAAAGGCCGAAGTGGGAAAATTCAGTAGGGGTTGGATTTCTATTAGGCAATAACTCAGTGTCATCTCATCTGGCATAGTAGTGTGCTTCCTTTGATACTTGGCTAGAAAATAGCCATAGGAGAATACAAACAGCTTCTTGAAGCCTACAGTAGCGTTCTATATATTTGATTTCTGGTTGATCTGCTGGTGGCTGTAGTTTCTGCAGTGCATGTACTTGCCAATTCTGAGCAATTTGTAGTGAGACTTGCGACCGCTGTGTTCTGCGCTTAGTGGCGCACATATCCATAGCAAAGGCCGAAGTGGGAAAATTCAGTAGGGGTTGGATTTCTATTAGGCACTAACTCAGTGTCATCTCATCTGGCATAGTAGTGTGCTTCCTTTGATACTTGGCTAGAAAATAGCCATAGGAGAATACAAACAGCTTCTTGAAGCCTACAGTAGCGTTCTATATATTTGATTTCTGGTTGATCTGCTGGTGGCTGTAGTTTCTGCAGTGCATGTACTTGCCAATTCTGAGCAATTTGTAGTGAGACTTGCGACCGCTGTGTTCTGCGCTTAGTGGCGCACATATCCATAGCAAAGGCCGAAGTGGGAAAATTCAGTAGGGGTTGGATTTCTATTAGGCAATAACTCAGTGTCATCTCATCTGGCATAGTAGTGTGCTTCCTTTGATACTTGGCTAGAAAAAAGCCATAGGAGAATACAAACAGCTTCTTGAAGCCTACAGTAGCGTTCTATATATTTGATTTCTGGTTGATCTGCTGGTGGCTGTAGTTTCTGCAGTGCATGTACTTGCCAATTCTGAGCAATTTGTAGTGAGACTTGCGACCGCTGTGTTCTGCGCTTAGTGGCGCACATATCCATAGCAAAGGCCGAAGTGGGAAAATTCAGTAGGGGTTGGATTTCTATTAGGCAATAACTCAGTGTCATCTCATCTGGCATAGTAGTGTGCTTCCTTTGATACTTGGCTAGAAAATAGCCATAGGAGAATACAAACAGCTTCTTGAAGCCTACAGTAGCGTTCTATATATTTGATTTCTGGTTGATCTGCTGGTGGCTGTAGTTTCTGCAGTGCATGTACTTGCCAATTCTGAGCAATTTGTAGTGAGACTTGCGACCGCTGTGTTCTGCGCTTAGTGGCGCACATATCCATAGCAAAGGCCGAAGTGGCAAAATTCAGTAGGGGTTGGATTTCTATTAGGCACTAACTCAGTGTCATCTCATCTGGCATAGTAGTGTGCTTCCTTTGATACTTGGCTAGAAAATAGCCATAGCAATAGGATAGGATTGTTTGGTTTTAAAAACTCAAAAAAAAACAAAAAACACAAAAAAAAAAAAAAAACACAAAAAAACACAAAAAAAAAACAAAAAGAAGTAAAAAAAAAAAAAAAGTTATAACTCTCATTTTAAAAATGTTTAACCCGAGGGCTAGGGGTAGAGGACGAGGGCGGGGACGTGGGCGTCCAACTACTGCAGGGGTCAGAGGCCGTGGTCCTGGGCGGGGTGAGACACCACCTGCTGATGAGGGAGCAGGGGAACGCCGCAGAGCTACACTCCCTAGGTTCATGTCTGAAGTTACTGGGACTCGTGGTAGAGCACTGTTGAGGCCAGAACGGTGCGAACAGGTGATGTCGTGGATTGCTGACAATGCTTCGAGCAATTTGTCCACCACCAGTCAGTCTTCCACGCAGTCCACCCATGTCACCGAAATCCCCACTCCTCCAGCTCCTGCACCTCAGCCTCCTCCCCCCCAGTCTGCCCCCTCCCAGGAAAATTTGGCATTTGAACCGGCATACTCTGAGGAACTGTTTTCTGGACCCTTCCCACAGTCACAAACCACTTGTCCGGTTGCTGCTGAGCAATTTTCCGATGCCCAGGTTTTCCACCAGTCACAGTCTGTGGGTGATGATGACCTTCTTGACGTAGTGGAAGTGTGTAAAGAGGTGTCCGACGATGAGGAGACACGGTTGTCAGACAGTGGGGAAGTTGTTGTCAGGGCAGGAAGTCCGAGGGGGGAGCAGACTGAGGGATCGGAGGATGATGAGGTGACAGACCCAAGCTGGGTTGAGAGGCCGGGTGAACACAGTGCTTCTGAGACGGAGGAGAGTCCTCGACCTGAACAGGTTGGAAGAGGCAGTGGTGGGGCCAGACGGAGAGGCAGGGCCAGAGCTGGTGCATCAGCGCCACTGTCAACTAGTGAAGCTCCCGTGGTGAGGGCTCTTGCGGCGAGGGCTAGATCTTCAGAAGTGTGGAGGTTCTTTAAGGAAACACCGGATGACCGACGGACTGTGGTGTGCAACATTTGCCAAACCAGGCTCAGCAGGGGTTCCACCACTACTAGCTTAACTACCACCAGTATGCGCAGGCATATGAATGCTAAGCACCCCACTCAGTGGCAACAAGCCCGTTCACCTCCGGCCGTGCACACCACTGCTCCTTCCCCTGTGTCAGCTGCTAGTCAGCCCCCTGCCCAGGACCCTGGCACAAAAACCCCATCGTCGCCTCAACGATCCTCCACAGCATCCACCAGCGTTCAGCTCTCCATACCCCAGACGCTGAAACGGAAACGCAAATATAGTGCAACCCACCCGCACGCCCAAGCCCTTAATGTGCACATCTCCAGATTGCTTAGCCTGGAGATGCTGCCCTATAGGCTAGTAGAGACCGAGGCCTTTCGCAACCTCATGGCGGCGGCCGCCCCTCGGTATTCGGTCCCCAGCCGCCACTACTTTTCCCGATGTGCCGTCCCAGCCCTGCACCAGCACGTGTCAGACAACATCATCCGTGCCCTGACCAACGCCGTTTCTGACAAGGTCCACCTGACCACGGACACGTGGACGAGTGCTGCCGGGCAGGGCCACTATATATCGCTGACGGCACATTGGGTTAACTTGGTGGAGGCTGGGACCGAGTCTGACCCTGGGGCTGCTCATATACTGCCGACGCCGAGGATTGCGGGGCCTACCTTGGTCCAGGTGTTTCAGGCCTACTATGCCTCCTCCTCCTCCCACCCCTCCTCCACCTCCTCCTCCGAACTACCATCCGTGGGCACGGCGCCATCAGTCGGTAGCTCTAGGCACAGCAGCAGTGCCGTCGCTAAGCGACAGCAGGCGGTGCTCAAACTGCTGAGCCTAGGCGACAAAAGGCACACCGCCCAAGAGCTATTACAGGGCATCACGGCGCAGACTGATCTGTGGCTGGCACCGCTGAACCTCAAGCCGGGAATGGTTGTGTGTGACAACGGCCGTAACCTGGTGGCGGCTCTGCAACTCGGCAGACTGACACATGTGCCATGGCTGGCCCATGTGTTAAATCTGATAGTGCAGCGTTTCCTCAAGACATACCCCAATCTGTCTGATTTGCTCACGAAGGTGCGCCGCATCTGTGCGCATTTCAGGAAGTCCAGCCCAGATGCTGCCACTCTCAGGGCAGCGCAGCGCCGCCTCCAACTGCCCGCTCACCGACTGTTGTGCGACGTGCCCACGAGGTGGAATTCAACACTGACCATGTTATCCAGAGTTTACCAGCAGCGCAGAGCGATTGTAGACTGCCAGATGTCAACTTCCACCAGAACTGGTAGTCAGGTCAGTCAGCTTCCTCAAGTCTACAATGAGGAGTGGACGTGGATGTCTGATATCTGTCAGGTGCTGAGTAACTTTGAGGAGTCAACACAGATGGTCAGTGGCGATGCCGCCATCATCAGCCTCACCATCCCGCTGCTTGGCCTGTTGAAAAACTCTCTGGTCAGCATGAAGTCGGAAGCTTTGCGCTCGTCACAAGAGACGGGGGAAGAATATTCCCTTGTTGATAGCCAAAGCACCCTGAGGTCTGTTTCTCAGCGCATATCGGAGGAGGTGGAGGTGGAGGAGGATGAGGAGGAAGAGGAGGAGAATGTTGGCGAGACACAAGAGGGGACCATTGTTGAGTCCTTCACTGTTCAGCGTGTATGGGCAGAAGAAGAGGAGTTGGAGGAGTTGGAGGAGGAGGAAATGGACAGTCAGGCCAGTGAGGGGAGTGAATTCTTACGCGTTGGTACTCTGGCGCATATGGCAGATTTCATGCTAGGCTGCCTATCCCGTGACCCTCGCGTTCAAAGAATTTATTCCAGCACCGATTACTGGGTGTTCACTCTCCTGGACCCACGGTACAAGCAAAATCTTTCCACTCTCATCCCTGCAGAGGAAAGGAGTGTGAGAATGCATGAATACCAGCAGGCCCTGGTGCACAAGCTGAAACAGTATTTCCCTTCTGACAGCGCTAGCGGCAGAGTGCGTAGTTCTGCGGGACAAGTAGCGAGGGAGAGTAGGCGAGCAGGCAGCTTGTCCAGCACTGGCAAGGGTACGCTTTACAAGGCTTTTGCCAGCTTTATGTCACCCCAGCAAGACACTGTCACCTGTCCCCAGTCTCGGCAGAGTAGGGCTGATCTTTACAGAAAGATGGTGAGGGAGTACGTAGCTGACCATACCATCGTCCTAAATGATCACACAGCTCCCTACAACTACTGGGTTTCAAAGCTGGACATGTGGCACGAACTGGCGCTGTACGCCTTGGAGGTTCTTGCCTGCCCTGCCGCTAGCGTCTTGTCCGAGCGGGTTTTCAGTGCAGCTGGTGGCATCATCACCGATAAGCGTACACGCCTGTCGACTGACAGCGCTGACAGGCTGACGCTTATTAAAATGAATAAAGGCTGGATTTCTCAGAATTTCCAATCTCCACCAGGTGAAGGAAGCTCAACCTGAATAATTGATCCACTCCTCCTCCTCCTCCTCATTTTCCTCCTCCTCCTCCTCTTTGTACAGTAAAGCAGAGGAAAATGGCTATTTTTTGACAGGGCCCACTGGCTCTTGCTATAGTACTTCATGCATTTAATTTTTCTGGAGGGCCACCTACCCGGTCCTCTGTTTGAAACAATTTTTGTGAGTGCCACATACAGGCACTCAATCTATTCCATTTTTCTGGAGGGCCACCTACCCGGTCCTCTGTTTTAAAAAATTTTTGGGACTGCCACATACAGGCACTCAATCTATTCCATTTTACTGGAGGGCCACCTACCTGCTCCTCTGGTTTGAAACATTTTTGGGACTGCCACATACAGGCACTCAATCTATTCCATTTTACTGCAGGGCCACCTACCTGCTCCTCTGGTTTGAACAATTTTTGGGACTGCCACATACAGGCACTCAATCTATTCCATTTTACTGGAGGGCCACCTACCTGCTCCTCTGGTTTGAAACATTTTTGGGACTGCCACATACAGGCACTCAATCTATTCCATTTTACTGCAGGGCCACCTACCTGCTCCTCTGGTTTGAACAATTTTTGGGACTGCCACATACAGGCACTCAATCTATTCCATTTTACTGGAGGGCCACCTACCTGCTCCTCTGGTTTGAAACATTTTTGGGACTGCCACATACAGGCACTCAATCTATTCCATTTTACTGCAGGGCCACCTACCTGCTCCTCTGGTTTGAAGAATTTTTGGGACTGCCACATACAGGCACTCAATCTATTCCATTTTACTGGAGGGCCACCTACCTGCTCCTCTGGTTTGAAGAATTTTTGGGACTGCCACATACAGGCACTCAATCTATTCCATTTTACTGGAGGGCCACCTACCTGCTCCTCTGGTTTGAAACATTTTTGGGACTGCCACATACAGGCACTCAATCTATTCCATTTTACTGGAGGGCCACCTACCTGCTCCTCTGGTTTGAAAAATGTTTGGGACTGCCACATACAGGCACTATCCAAATTAAATTGTCTCCATAGCAGCCTCCACACGTTGTCTCCATTGCTACCTCCAAAAGTCGTCCATATAGCTGCCTCCATACATCGTCCCTTTATCAAACGAGGTGTGTCAGGCAGAAATTTGGGTTGTTTTCATGGATTCCACATCAAAGTTGTTAACTTTGTCGCCACCCTGCTGTGTTATCCACAAAATATACTGGCAAACTTTTACCATTTAGGGATATTATTTCAGCGCTTCTTGCGCATCTGTTTACATTCCCCTCACCCGGCATATCCTAAACTTATAAGAACGCTACTACACTTGATCTTATACAAAAGGTTCTTAGAAGTGCTGTTTGGGGAGTAGCCTAGAGACAGGGGCTTGGATTGGCGAAAGCTCGCCTGGCAGCGGAGCGCCAGCTCCATGCGCATCATGCGCTTCTTGCGCATCTGTTTACATTCCCCTCACCCGCCATATCCCAAACTTATAAGAACGCTACTACACTTAACTTGGTGCAGGCTGGGACCGAGTCTGACCCTGGGGCTGCTCATATACTGGCGACGCAGAGAATTGCGGGGCCTACCTCGGTCCAGGTCTCAAAGGCCTACTATACCTCCTCCCACCCCTCCTCCACCTCCTCCTCCTCCGAATTACCATCCGTGGGCATGGCGCCATCAGTCGGTAGCTCTAGGCACAGCAGCAGTGCCGCCGCTAAGCGACAGCAGGCGGTGCTGAAACTGCTGAGCCTAGGCGATAAAAGGCACACCGCCCAAGAGCTATTACAGGGCATTCCACATCAAAGTTGTTAACTTTGTCGCCACCCTGCTGTGTAATCCACAAAATATACTGGCAAACTTTTACCATTTAGGGATATTATTTCAGCGCTTCTTGCGCATCTGTTTACATTCCCCTCACCCGGCATATCCTAAACTTATAAGAACGCTACTACACTTGATCTTATACAAAAGGTTCTTAGAAGTGCTGTTTGGGGAGTAGCCTAGAAACAGGGGCTTGGATTGGCGAAAGCTCGCCTGGCTGCAGAGCGCCAGCTCCATCACAAGATCCAACTAACATAGTTGCAGCACCTTTAATCTACTACTAGTTCACTGCCTCCATAATAATAATAATCTTTATTTATATAGCGTCATCATATTCTGCAGCGCTTTACAAATCATAGGAAACAAATACAAATGTAATGTAACAGAGCACAACATTTGTATGGAACAACAGGAGTGAGGTCCCTGCTCGCCAGAGCTTACGGTTTATGAAGATGATGGGGTAACACGAGGTAAAAGAATATTTAATGGTCAAGCCATTCTTCTTAGGGAATAGAAAAAAATATAATAAATGGAATTGCTGTCGCTTGAAACACTCAGCCGTCATCTTATATACCAGGTCCAGGGTGAATGGAACTGCAGAGAAGTCTGGTGCCTGTTGGTTGCTGGATAACAGATGGGAGGACGACACAGGACGGGTTAGTAGAAGAGTTAAAACTTCATGCAGTTAATGAGTGTTATAGGCTTGCCTAAAGAAATGGGTTTTAAGAGCACGTTTGAAACTTTGGAGGTTAGGTATTAGTCTGATAGTCCGGGGCAGAGCATTCCATAGAATTGGTGCAGCTCTAGAGAAGTCTTGGAGACGCGAGTGGGAGGTCCGCACTAGGGTAGAGGTTAATCTAAGATCACTGGCGGATCTAAGAGCACGGGTTGGGCGATAGACTGAGATAAGAGAGGAGAGGTAGGGGGGTGCAGCATTATACAGAGCTTTATGGATGAGGGTTATTATTATTTTAAACTATTCGAAAGGAGACTGGCAGCAAGTGCAGCGACTGGCATGAACTGTAAGCATACATGGTCCCCTTATCAAACGAGCTGTGTCAGGCAGAATTTGGGGTTGTTTTCATGGCTTCCATGTTAACTTTGTCGCCACCCTGCTGTGTAATCCACAAAATATACTGGCAAACTTTTATCATGTAGCGATATTATTTGAGCGCTTCTTTCTCACCTCCTTTGGTTCCTCTCTGCCACCCATTGGTTTGAAGCCTGAGTCCATTTAGGGTATGTCGCCATGCCACTCTCTAGCCTGCCGCTGCTGCCGCTGCCTCTGCATGCCGTCCCCTATAGTGTCAGGGTCAATTATTGGATGTTTTAGATGCTATCTAGCTTCATTCTGTCACTCTGTCATGGCCATGCTGTTGCCCATAATTTTGGCATAATGGTGCGATTAGGCAGCCTCAGAGGCATCCATGCATGCTGCCCCTGCTGTTTCCTGTCCATTTCCGTGGTGTTTCCATCCTTTTCTGAGGTTCCCAGGTGTTTGGCCAAGCTTCCCTGTGCAGAGCCTTGGTCCCCTTGAAAAATGCTCGAGTCTCCCATTGACTTCAATGGGGTTCGTTATTCGAGACGAGCACTCGAGCATCGGGAAAAGTTCGTCTCGAATAACGAGTACCCGAGCATTTTAGTGTTCGCTCATCTCTAGTAAAGATCTTAATTGCTTATCAAATACTTCTTTGCAGACTACTATTTGAAATCCACATATACAACACCATTAAACAACATCAAATGGTGTTTAACCCTGTCCGACAAGGATGAACTCTGCCGCGATTCATGAACATTGTACGCCCAATTTCCTGCATGTGTCACTTCCCCGACCAGGTCCGCCGGAGTTCACCTTCTTCTTCCTGGTGCATGTAAGTGCTTGGCTTGCAACACAAATTTAAATATTAAATCCTGTGCGTAGTCCGAATCGGTCGGATAGTCTGACGGTCCGCCCCTTGATTTGTGTCGCCTGAAAGTCGGCATGATTGCGACACAAAACGATCGCATGCCACACAATCCCCGGCGCGATCCCCCAAAAGGGAAAAATGGGGAAAAGGCGGCCGCAGGACCCATAGTAAATAATCCCCATAGACTTTGTCCAGTTCTTATGCCCCATTTCACATTGAAATACCCTTTGTTTCTCCTACAATCCCCAAAACCTTTACCTTTAATTATATACCTAATCCTTTAAAAACACCTTCTTTTTCCCCTAAAATAATAAATATGTTGTATCTCTATTATGTGTTATGTAAAAATGTAAACCCTTATGAACAATATATGTTTTTAATTTTCTAGCTGTCTGTCCCACATAACCCAGTCCGCATGGACAAACTAACAAGTATATAACCCCACTGATATTTTCATAATGCTTAGCATGATGTAAGTTAAGTAAATTAAATGAAATTAAGTTATAGGATTCATCAACAACTTATGGAGGAAAACAAACAGTATATTTTTTTGGAGAACTTTGTCTTATAAATATAAGTTCTTTTTTTTTTTTTTAATTTGCAAGTAGGCATTTCAGTGTGCCTGAGAGAAAAATCTTGGCATTCCGCCAGTTTTATGTCATCATGACTAAAAGTTACTAATTGACTAATTGAGTATAATACACTGCTTTTGAGACTGGCTAAGTGGCATTGACAGAGTTTGGCTCACATCGCATTAAACAGAAAATATGCAGAAAAACACAGGAGTACTATATTATATAATAAATTATTTGTCATGTTTCCATAATAGTGCACTATATATAAAATATAAGTCACAAATAAGTCACTTTATTGACTTACAAAAATTATGAAAATAGACAAAAAACTGCACTAACTGTATTACATATATATAAAACTGGAAGCCTTAGAGGTTTAAAACATGAATCAGTCACTGTGTAATGGATAAATTACTATACTAAAATTAATAAAATATTGATTTATGATTTATTAAAATACAATCTTCACAGCAATATTTTCAAGTATTTATTGTAAAGAAATTTTGATTTACATGTCAGCTCTATATAAATTGCTTTTTCAATTCAACATTTTTGCCACACAATAAATAAGAGTCAAGCCCCTAGCGGTACATTGAAAAATAAAATGCACATTTTTTATTTATGCATATGAAGTTTTTTTTTTTTTTCTTGCGCTTAGATCCCTATAACAGTCATATGTAAATTATATACTAATGAAAGAAAATCAGCAAAAGCCAAAGGGGATTAAAACAGAGTATTCCTTTTAAGAAGCTAAAATTGTATAGCATAGAAGAGCTTTAAAAAAAAAACAAAAAAAAACAGGACTCAGCAGAATAATGCATTACATATATACAAAAACAGAAAGAGTAATTGGCTTTCATTTGCTAAGTTCCACTCTGTGGCTCTTTACAACACAAAAGCAATTAATGAATATGCTTCACTTGGAGCTACGGAATAATGCTCTAAAATGGAGTGGATAGGAATTCTTACTCTCAAAGTGTCTGATGAAAGGCAATAGTAGAGGAATAGTACAGCATGAATTGCATACACTGTATTCCCAAAAATAGACAATAGACTGCTACAATAAAATACAGTCTATACAGTATTCATTCATATGAATTTTAAAGTCCACATTTTAAGAAGTTCCATCTAATGCATTAGTAAGTTGGTTTAAGTAGTTTTTAAGGGTATAGCTTCATTAAACTTATCCATAGGATATATCAATAATAAAGGATCAATGAAGATGCAGTTTGACAATAGAGGACAATTATAGATAAAGATTGGAAAACCGTTTTAAGTAGTATTATTTTCAAGTGAATATTTGAACAATAAATAGCAAATAGTGTTGACTAGACCCGAATCGCACAGTTCGAATTTGTAGCAAACTTTGCTGTTTGGGTCCCTTTGACCCAACTCTGAACTTCATTAGAAGTTCAGGTCCCACTGTTTAATGTGGGTTTTGGCAGCACGGCTATTCCATGTGAAGAACATAGTTTTTACAGGAAGTTCCACCATTCTCACAACTAAGAGGCATGACTTGTCTTCCAATGCCAAATTGTGTTATGGTCCCCTTTGCATAGGCATTAAAATGTACTGTTGCTTGGCTGCATTCTTGAGGTTCCATAGAAGGTCTACTGCTGCAGTGGTAAAAAGATAGGATTTGCAAGAGCAAGTGCACCAAATTAGTGAGAATTCATATGCACTCAGGACACCCTTGGCTTGTGTGCCAGAATTCTAAAACTATACAGACATAATGAACAGATTTATGAAAGTGTCTGATACTGGAGGATAAGTCAAAATTTTGGCACACAGATGTTTTAATGCAAAGCTATGCCCACTTTTTGGAGGCCATGCATATTTTGTCATACTAGTTATAAAAGTGATACCAGTGGGGGGTGGCTGCTTTATTTATGCTTTAAGAGAGCTCAGGCTGTAAGCCGTCATCAAACATCCTTAATGGCAACGTGATTGTCCCGTGCTAATAAGGTGTTAAACTCTTGATAAATGTGGTGTAAACCATTTCTTTGGAGAAAATTACAGCATAATTATGTCATCATAGAAGCTTTGCCAATTTTTCAGCAGATTTCATTTGATTTGGGTCCTAATGTATCTGTTCCAAACCAATGTTGTTTTAATTGTCCTGACATTTTTATTTAATCTCCTCTTAAACACAGATATTCCATGTCTTCTAAAACACAGATATATCATATCCTCTAAAACAGATATTTCATATGAAGCTACTTCCTCGCTTTGTTATTTTTTTCCCTGTAGTAAAGCAGAATTTACAGATAGGGCCAAGGCATGAACAGTGAGCCCTATGACTAAATCCTCTTTGCCTAATTTCTTTACCTACCTTAAAGGGTTGGAGACAATGTTCCATTCCTGTGCAATTTGCAAAGTGCAAACACAAAGACAATGACAAGACAATTAAAACAGAGAACTATAATCACCAAAATGGATTAGAACCAAGAGGACAATGCAATACAAATTCAAAATGCAGTACAAAATGGATAGTCAGAGAATCAGACAGTAGGGTCAAATATACAGAATAAAGACAGTTGTCAAAGACTATAGCAGGGAAAGAGCATTCATCCACAAAGCCTTATATGAGAAGCGAGGACACTGCCCAAAAGATGAGCAGTGAGCACTGTGTGGGAAACTGCAGATCTTCTCACCTATTAAAGCACCCATGGTGGGCAGGGGACAATGGATCATGGGTACAGCCACATGGTAGTGGGCAGGGCCAACTTAGAAAAAGGGAGAAAAATTTTTGGGAACGATTTTATTGGCAGGAAGAGGTGGATATGATCTGATACAACTGCATTCTACTTTTCAACAAAGGCACCGTTAGGCGGTGAGGGTGGTTCATTGTGCCTGTTTGTGATGATAGTTTCCCTTTAAATAACTGAGCCATAATGGCAGGTACCCTGCTGTACATGTAAGTGAGTGGTAAGTCTAATAACCCTAACTTCTGTCTAAGACACATGTTGTTATCGTACAGAGACAGGAAAAGCATAATTTTAGAAAATAGTCTTTGAACTATATTGAGTTCTGTAGTTTTCATTCTATAATCAATTAGAGTCCCAAACTTTAGATACCTATTAATCAAACAGATATGACCATTTCTCTGTATGGCTCTTTTGATGACCTGGTAGAGAACCCTATAACATTATTAGATCAGATGAGTTATTATAGGTGTAAGGGGTATTGTATTATGTAGTGATCTGAACTTACTGTATGTACTCAAATACTCAAAAACTCAAAAATTTTTGTGCTGAAAAATCACCTCTTGGCTTTTACTTAATGACATAAAAAGAACAATTCAATGCACACTATGTGAGAGATATATTCCTCTACAGATGCCATCTTGATATAAACGGATGCCATTTTTTGTTTTAGCGGGGGGTTATGTTGTCCACTCAGAAGCTATATTGTAAAATGTCTATTCATCTCATGATTCAAACATCATTTTGAATAATCTGCTGAGAGACAGTTCTGTCCTTGGCTCTTGTCCTATATTTTTGCTTCAGCACCTGCTTATATTATGTATTGGCTTCAACTAGGAGCCATCAGAGTCTTCTTCTCATAACTTTTAGTAAAAACATTGACAGTGACAATGCTTTGTGTGAGAAATAATATGTAAAGTTCATCTGCATGTTTTGCGAAAGTGAATTTATGGGGAGATATTCAAGCTGGCCTATAGCATTGCAGTATTTTATCACCTTTTCATGCCCCCATGAAGGGGATTCTATGTGTTTTATATATGCGGCTGTACGCTAATAAATATTGTGAGTCTGCATTTTCTAAGAGACTGGTGTGTCTTGGTTTCTGCTCTCATCCCAGTATCGGGAAGTACTTTTTGGCTAAAAGGGTTATTTCGAAAGTCATCTTAAAACTAAAAGACTGTTTTAGCCCCAGATAAAGATCTTTCCAATCTACGTCTAGCATCTATTGCCAAAATAGGAATTTAGAGGTAGGAGAAGAAGCATTATGGAGGGCTCTCTGGTTTCCCTGGCATTAAGACCAATGCCCCTTGCTTAAGCATCAAGGCAACCCATTGTGTCTACTTTCTATGATGTTGTAAAAGTAGTACACATCACTCAAAATAAAGGCGACGTTTCGGTCTTATAACATCAGAACTTCTTCAGGCATGGATTGCTAAGCATGAGAGGCTGTAGATACGGTTCTGTGACCGTCGAGGCGCTTAGGGAGCTGTTGAGCGCAGCCACTCTACTGCGGGGTCTCCCGCGCTCCACAGTTCCCTAAGCGCCTCAACGGTCACAGAACCATATCTACAGCCTCTCATGCCTAGCAATCCATGCCTGAAGAAGGTCTGATGTTATAAGACCGAAACGTTGCATTTATTTTGGATTTCCGTTTCACTTTAATAAAATATGCAAATCAAGTATCACAGGAGTGCCAAGTTTTTTTCAAGATTTGCTTTCTATGATGTGCCCTACAGGGCTTTGTATGATCTCAATTGGTGTCTTCCTGGAGTTCTGCATTCTTCCTATCCTGCTACAGGGATTTCCTATATTGTTGTTAACCATGGTCCCGGTTATATATAAATACAGTCTGTCCTTAATTTCTCTTTATTACATTTACTCGACAGGCACTTCTCTAACTAATTTCTCTAGATGGGAAATTATAAGACAAGGCAGTTATCCTCATTTCATTGAGTTTATCAGTTGCTGAGTGGTGTGTAAATGCATTATTGGTTGCCAATGCAGAATAGTCAGCAAATATCTGTTTGTCAGATGGGTGCTGGGAATGTCAAGTAGTTGCTGTTCTTGAGATGGATTTTCAAAGGCACCAACATTGGGTCAGTCTTTAGAAGGAAGATGTTCTGATGTTCATGAGACAAGATTGTGATAAACTCAACATAGCTGAAAGGTTGGCATTAGGTGACATTCAGTGGTGTAATTGTCCCATTTAGTACAATATATTGTCCAATAGAAGGCAAGAGACCCAAAGCATCTATTATTCTCTATATTGCTAAAAGAAACTGTAACATATTTCTGAACAAAGGTAATTTAGAAACCGTCTACATACTTGTTCTTTGTTCTCTGCCAACAACAGCAGCCGAGAATGATTATTGCCTGAGATCTTAAAAACTATCTTGATAGAGTCTTGTTAATTCCATTCTTGATCCACAATGGAATTGCTCGATAATTGAAGCCAATGTTGAATAGATACCTGAGTTATATTTAGTAACCAGGCAGATAGTTTTTCATTAGTAAAGTTTACTAATGGTGCAAAACAATCAGCAAGGAAGAATGCAATTTGCATGAATTTCCAGGAAAGAGTCAAAATAAAACGTCAGGAAAAATATAAGAAGTACTGTAATCTGGGACACTTCTCTCTATTTTCTGTTACAATTAATGTTATACTGATGTGTATATATCATATTCACCATCATATTCCACCGCACTTTACAAATCATAGGGGACATATACAAATAAAATAAAACATGACAGAGCACAAATCTTCATGGAACAAAAGAAGTGATGGCTCTACTAGCAAGAGCCTACAGTCTATAAGGAAGAATGGGATGAAACAAAGTAAAAAGAAATGGTCCAGCCAGTCTCAAGGAAATAGAACAAAATATAATATAATAATTAGAGGTTCTGCTGCTTGACCAGTCATCAGCAGTTATTTTATATACAAAAGGTGAATGGGACTTCAGAGAAACCTAAAGCTTGGTGCCTGGTGGTTGCTGGAAAACAGATGGGAGGAGGACACATGATGGGTTAGTAAAGAGAGTTAAAGGAAACCTACCATTTCAGATCGTCGGTGTAAGCTGTAAACACCGAGCACCAGCTCAGGGTGAGCTGGTGCCGGTGCTTAGTTTCGTTAGTGTTATAGACCGCGGTATCGCGGTTTTAACACTTTTTAAACTTTACTACGATCATGCGCGCGCCTACATAGGAAATGCCGCAGGCGTTGCGCGTGCACGGTCGCACGCAGCGCCGAAGCAGTTTCTGCTATAAAGTTTAAAAAGTGTAAAAACCGCGATACCGCGGTTTATAACACTAACGAAACTAAGCACCGGCACCAGCTCACCCTGAGCTGGTGCTCGGTACTTACAGCTTACACCGACGATCTGAAATGGTAGGTTTCCTTTAAACTTCATGCAGTTAAAGTATTATAGGCTTACCTAAAGAGATGGATTTTAAGAGCACATTTAAAATTTTGGAGGTTGAGTGTTAGCAAAGTATTTCATAAGATGGGTGCAATTGGGCTGAAAGACAAGTCTGGCTGCTGAATTAAGAATAGATTGGAGAGGAGAGAGTTTAGTGAGTAGAAGACCGATTAGTAGAGAGTAACCATGCCAGGGGAAAAAGCAAAGCACAGGTGGCAAAATCTCACAGGTGGCGGAGGGGAGGCGGACCCCACGTGTTTCATCCCCGCTTTTTTCCCCTGGTATTGTTACCTTGATGTATGGGTATGGTATATCTACTTTTTGATAAGTTTGAGGGGATGACATATTTATATTGATGCAAGTTGGCTATATCATATACATTTTATAATACTATTGTTGTATTTCAGTATGGGCAGAACATAGGGGAGTAGTCCTGGAGCCCTGTTTTGTACTGTCAGGTTCCCAGTATTTGTTGCAACATACCAGTTGCATTTTTTAGTGATTTTAATCCTTGTGTGTGGTATATAATGTTTAATAAAGATTGTTCTATTTTTGGTTAAATGCTGCATCGCTTTCATTCTTTTGTTTTATAGGCAGTATATAGTTGGGTATCTTCATAAAGATGATACTGGAAACCAAATCTGTTGATTGTTTGTCCAATGGGGAATTTAAAGAGGGAAAAGAGAAGAAGAGGAACATAAGAAGAGAGAGAAAGAGATCCATAAAAGGAAACAATGAAAGTGCTGTCAGGAAGAAAGAAGATATATGTATGTATATATTTTAAATTTTTTTTTTTTTTTTAATTTATTTTTTTTTCTGTGGTGGTCTTTTACCTATGCATGGTAAGGGTTGGCCATTGATGATTGATCCAGGTTCACATGCAGAATTAATGTGGCTTGTTAGCCTATACCAGGGCTTATATATCTATCTGCACCATGGGAGGGTCTCTCTGGACAGAGCTAGAGCTTATGCTGAAAGGAAGCAAACCTAAAAGTACGTATTGCTACTAAGTTCATTTTGTGTGTTTAGTAATTAGAGAGGGAAAGCTGTGCTAGTGCTCAGATGAGCAGGTCTTTTGTTTGTATTTTGTTTTGTTTCCTGTTAGGATCCTGTGATTGCGGAATTCTAATAGATACTGGAAGATACCAATTTTGGAACTACAAGTCTGTCTCTTTGTCTTTGTAAACTGTTTTTGCTCTCACCAGTGAAATGAGTCCCTACTAGAGATGAGCGAGCACTAAAATGCTCGGGTACTCGTTATTCGAGGCGAACTTTTCCCGATGCTCGAGTGCTCGTCTCGAATAACGAGCCCCATTGAAGTCAATGGGAGACTCGAGCATTTTTCAAGGGGACCAAGGCTCTGCACAGGGAAGCTTGGCCAAACACCTGGGAACCTCAGAAAAGGATGGAAACACCACGGAAATGGACAGGAAACAGCAGGGGCAGCATGCATGGATGCCTCTGAGGCTGCTTAATCGCACCATTATGCCAAAACTATGGGCAACAGCATGGCCATGACAGAGTGACAGAATGAAGCTAGATAGCATGTAAAACATCCAATAATTGACCCTGACACTATAGGGGACGGCATGCAGAGGCAGCGGCAGCAGCGGCAGGCTAGAGAGTGGCATGGCGACATACTCTAAATGGACTCAGGCTTCAAACCAATGGGTGGCAGAGAAGAACCAAAGGAGGTGAGCAAGAAGCGCTCAAATAATATCGGTACATGATAAAAGTTTGCCAGTATATTTTGTGGATTACACAGCAGGGTGGCGACAAAGTTAACATGGAAGCCATGAAAACAACCCAAAATTCTGCCTGACACAGCTCGTTTGATAAGGGGACCATGTATGGAGGCAGTGAACTAGTAGTAGATTAAAGGTGCTGCAGTTAAAACTATGTTAGTTGGATCTTGGCATGGAGCTGGCGCTCCGCTGCCAGGCGAGCTTTCGCCAATCCAAGCCCCTGTCTCTAGGCTACTCCCCAAACAGCACTTCTAAGAACCTTTTGTATAAGATCAAGTGTAGTAGCGTTCTTATAAGTTTGGGATATGGCGGGTGAGGGAAATGTAAACAGATGCGCAAGAAGCGCATGATGCGCATGGAGCTGGCGCTCCGCTGCCAGGTGAGCTTTCGCCAATCCAAGCCCCTGTCTCTAGGCTACTCCCCAAACAGCACTTCTAAGAACCTTTTGTATAAGATCAAGTGTAGTAGCGTTCTTATAAGTTTAGGATATGGCGGGTGAGGGGAATGTAAACAGATGCGCAAGAAGCGCTGAAATAATATCGGTAAATGATAAAAGTTTGCAAGTATATTTTGTGGATTACACAGCAGGGTGGCGACAAAGTTAACAAGTTTGATGTGGAATGCCCTGTAATAGCTCTTGGGCGGTGTGCCTCTTATCGCCTAGGCTCAGCAGTTTGAGCACCGCCTGCTGTCGCTTAGCGACGGCACTGCTGCTGTGCCTAGAGCTACCGACTGATGGCGCCATGGCCACGGATGGTAATTCGGAGGAGCAGGAGGTGGAGGAGGGGTGGGAGGAGGAGGAGGTATACTAGACCTTTGAGACCTGGACCGAGGTAGGCCCCGCAATTCTCTGCGTCGGCAGTATATGACCAGCCCCAGGGTCAGACTCGGTCCCAGCCTGCACCAAGTTAAGTGTAGTAGCGTTCTTATAAGTTTGGGATATGGCGGGTGAGGGGAGTGTAAACAGATGCGCAAGAAGCGCATGATGCGCATGGAGCTGGCGCTCCGCTGCCAGGCGAGCTTTCGCCAATCCAAGCCCCTGTCTCTAGGCTACTCTCCAAACAGCACTTCTAAGAACCTTTTGTATAAGATCAAGTGTAGTAGCGTTCTTATAAGTTTAGGATATGCCGGGTGAGGGGAATGTAAACAGATGCGCAAGAAGCGCTGAAATAATATTGGTAAATGATAAAAGTTTGCCAGTATATTTTGTGGATAACACAGCAGGGTGGCGACAAAGTTAACAACTTTGATGTGGAATCCATGAAAACAACCCAAATTTCTGCCTGACACACCTCGTTTGATAAGGGGACGATGTATGGAGGCAGCTATATGGACGACTTTTGGAGGCAGCAATGGAGACAACGTGTGGAGGCTGCTATGGAGACAATTTAATTTGGATAGTGCCTGTATGTGGCAGTCCAAAAAACTTTTCAAACCAGAGGAGCAGGTAGGTGGCCCTCCAGAAAAATGAAATAGATTGAGTGCCTGTATGTGGCAGTCCAAAAAAGTTTTCAAACCAGAGGAGCGGGTAGGTGGCCCTCCAGAAAAATGAAATAGATTGAGTGCCTGTATGTGGCAGTCCAAAAAACTTTTCAAACCAGAGGAGCAGGTAGGTGGCCCTCCAGTAAAATGGAATAGATTGAGTGCCTGTATGTGGCAGTCCAAAAAAGTTTTCAAACCAGAGGACCGGGTAGGTGGCCCTCCAGAAAAATTGAATAGATTGAGTGCCTGTATGTGGCAGTCCAAAAAACTTTTCTAACCAGAGGAGCAGGTAGGTGGCCCTCCAGTAAAATGGAATAGATTGAGTGCCTGTATGTGGCAGTCCAAAAAATTTTTCAAACCAGAGGAGCAGGTAGGTGGCCCTCCAGAAAAATTGAATAGATTGAGTGCCTGTATGTGGCACTCCCAAAAATTGTTTAAAACAGAGGACCGGGTAGGTGGCCCTCCAGAAAAATTGAATAGATTGAGTGCCTGTATGTGGCACTCCCAAAAATTGTTTAAAACAGAGGACCGGGTAGGTGGCCCTCCAGAAAAATTAAATGCATAAAGTACTATAGCTAGAGCCAGTGGGCCCTGTCAAAAAATAGCCAGTTTCCTCTGCTTTACTGTACAAAGAGGAGGAGAAGGAGGAAAATGAGGAGGAGGAGGAGTGGATAAATTATTCAGGTTGAGCTTCCTTCACCTGGTGGAGATTTGAAATTATGAGAAATCCAGGCTTTATACATCTTAATAAGCGTCAGCCTGTCAGCGCTGTCAGTCGACAGGCGTGTACGCTTATCGGTGATGATGCAACCAGCTGCACTGAAAACCCGCTCGGACAAGACGCTAGCGGCAGGGCAGGCAAGAACCTCCAAGGCGTACAGCGCCAGTTCGTGCCACATGTCCAGCTTTGAAACCCAGTAGTTGTAGGGAGCTGTGTGATCATTTAGGACGATGGTATGGTCAGCTACGTACTCCCTCACCATCTTTCTGTAAAGATCAGCCCTACTCTGCCGAGACTGGGGACAGGTGACAGTGTCTTGCTGGGGTGACATAAAGCTGGCAAAAGCCTTGTAAAGCGTACCCTTGCCAGTGCTGGACAAGCTGCCTGCTCGCCTACTCTCCCTCGCTACTTGTCCCGCAGAACTACGCACTCTGCCGCTAGCGCTGTCAGAAGGGAAATACTGTTTCAGCTTGTGCATCAGGGCTTGCTGGTATTCATGCATTCTCACACTCCTTTCCTCTCCAGGGATGAGAGTGGAAAGATTTTGCTTGTACCGTGGGTCCAGGAGAGTGAACACCCAGTAATCGGTGCTGGAATAAATTCTTTGAACGCGAGGGTCACGGGATAGGCAGCCTAGCATGAAATCTGCCATATGCGCCAGAGTACCAACGCGTAAGAATTCACTCCCCTCACTGGCCTGACTGTCCATTTCCTCCTCCTCCAACTCCTCTTCTTCTGCCCATACACGCTGAACAGTGAAGGACTCAACAATGGTCCCCTCTTGTGTCTCGCCAACATTCTCCTCCTCTTCCTCCTCATCCTCCTCCACCTCCACCTCCTCCGATATGCGCTGAGAAACAGACCTAAGGGTGCTTTGGCTATCAACAAGGGAATCTTCTTCCCCCTTCTCTTGTGACGAGCGCAAAGCTTCCGACTTCATGCTGATCAGAGAGTTTTTCAACAGGCCAAGCAGCGGGATGGTGAGGCTGATGATGGCGGCATCGCCACTGACCATCTGTGTTGACTCCTCAAAGTTACTCAGCACCTGACAGATATCAGACATCCACGTCCACTCCTCATTGTAGACTTGAGGAAGCTGACTGACCTGACTACCAGTTCTGGTGGAAGTTGACATCTGGCAGTCTACAATGGCTCGGCGCTGCTGGTAAACTCTGGATAACATGGTCAGTGTTGAATTCCACCTCGTGGGCACGTCGCACAACAGTCGGTGAGCGGGCAGTTGGAGGCGGCGCTGCGCTGCCCTGAGAGTGGCAGCATCTGTGCTGGACTTCCTGAAATGCGCACAGATGCGGCGCACCTTCGTGAGCAAATCAGACAGATTGGGGTATGTCTTGAGGAAACGCTGAACTATCAGATTTAACACATGGGCCAGGTATGGCACATGTGTCAGTCTGCCGAGTTGCAGAGCCGCCACCAGGTTACGGCCGTTGTCACACACAACCATGCTTGGCTTCAGGTTCAGCGGTGCCAGCCACAGATCAGTCTGCGCAGTGATGCCCTGTAATAGCTCTTGGGCGGTATGCCTTTTATCGCCTAGGCTCAGCAGTTTGAGCACCGCCTGCTGTCGCTTAGCGAAGGCACTGCTGCTGTGCCTAGAGCTACCGACTGATGGCGCCATGCCCACGGATGGTAATTCGGAGGAGGAGGAGGTGGAGGAGGGGTGGGAGGAGGAGGAGGCATAGTAGGCCTGAAACACCTGGACCGAGGTAGGCCCCGCAATCCTCGGCGTCGGCAGTATATGACCAGCCGCAGGGTCAGACTCGGTCCCAGCCTCCACCAAGTTAACCCAATGTGCCGTCAGCGATATATAGTGGCCCTGCCCGGCAGCACTCGTCCACGTGTCCGTGGTCAGGTGGACCTTGTCAGAAACGGCGTTGGTCAGGGCACGATTGATGTTGTCTGACACGTGCTGGTGCAGGGCTGGGACGGCACATCGGGAAAAGTAGTGGCGGCTGGGGACCGAATACTGAGGGGCGGCCGCCGCCATGAGGTTGCGAAAGGCCTCGGTCTCTACTAGCCTATAGGGCAGCATCTCCAGGCTAAGCAATCTGGAGATGTGGACATTAAGGGCTTGGGCGTGCGGGTGGGTTGCACTATATTTGCGTTTCCGCTCCAGCGTCTGGGGTATGGAGAGCTGAACGCTGGTGGATGCTGTGGAGGATCGTGGAGGCGACGATGGGGTTTTTGTGGCAGGGTCCTGGGCTGGGGGCTGACTATCAGCGGACACAGGGGAAGGAGCAGTGGTGTGCACGGCCAGAGGTGAACGGGCTTGTTGCCACTGAGTGGGGTGTTTAGCATTCATATGCCTGCGCATACTGGTGGTAGTTAAGCTAGTAGTGGTGGAACCCCTGCTGATCCTGGTTTGGCAAATGTTGCACACCACAGTCCGTCGGTCATCCGGTGTTTCCTTAAAGAACCTCCAGACTTCTGAAAATCTAGCCCTCGCCGCAGGAGCCCTTGCCACGGGAGCTTCACTAGTTGACACATTTGGCGCTGATGCACCAGCTCTGGCCCTGCCTCTCCGTCTGGCCCCACCACTGCCTCTTCCAACCTGTTCTGGTCGAGGACTCTCCTCTGTCTCAGAAGCACTGTGTTCATCCGGCCTATCAACCCAGCTTGGGTCTGTCACCTCATCATCCTCCGATTCCTCAGTCTGCTCCCCCCTCGGACTTCCTGCCCTGACAACAACTTCACCACTGTCTGACAACCGTGTCTCCTCATCGTCGGACACCTCTTTAGACACTTCTTCCACTACGTCAAGAAGGTCATCATCACCCACAGACTGCGACTGGTGGAAAACCTGGGCATGGAAAATTGCTCAGCAGCAACCGGACAAGTGGTTTGTGACTGTGGGAAGGGTCCAGAAAACAGTTCCTCAGAGTATGCCGGTTCAAATGCCAAATTTTCCTTGGAGGGGGCAGACTGGGGGGGAGGAGGCTGAGGTTCAGGAGCTGGAGGAGTGCCGATTTCGGTGACATAGGTGGACTGCGTGGAAGACTGACTGGTGGACAAATTGCTCGAAGCATTGTCGGCAATCCACGACATCACCTGTTCGCACTGTTCTGGCCTCAACAGTGCTCTACCACGAGTCCCAGTAACTTCAGACATGAACCTAGGGAGTGTAGCTCTGCGGCGTTCCCCTGCTCCCTCATAAGCAGGTGGTGTCTCACCCCGCCCAGGACCACGGCCTCTGACCCCTGCAGTAGTTGGACGCCCACGTCCCCGCCCTCGTCCTCTACCCCTAGCCCTCGGGTTAAACATTTTTAAAATGAGAGTTATAACTTTTTTTTTTTTTTACTTCTTTTTGTTTTTTTTTGTGTTTTTTTGTTTTTTTTTGTGTTTTTTAGTTTTTAAAACCAAACGATGCTATCCTATTGCTATGGCTATTTTCTAGCCAAGTATGAAAGCACACTACTATGCCAGCTGAGATGACGCTGAGTTATTAAAAAAATAAACGTAAAATAAAAAAGGAAATGGCAGACTGTGCCTAATTGAAATCCAACCCCTAATAAATTTTCCCACTTCGGTCTTTGCAATGGATATGTGCGTCACTAAGCGCAAAACACAGCGGTCGCAAGTCTCACTACAAATTGCTCACAATTTGCTAGTAGATGCACTGCAGCAAGTACAGCCACCAGCAGATCAACCAGAAATCAAATATATATAACGCTACTGTAGGCGTAAGTAAGCCGGTTGGATTCTCCTATGGCTATTTTCTAGCCAAGTATGAAAGCACACTACTATGCCAGATGAGATGACGCTGAGTTATTAGACAAAATAAACGTAAAATAAAAAAGGAAATGGCAGACTGTGCCTAATTGAAATCCAACCCCTAATAAATTTTCCCACATCGGTCTTTGCAATGGATATGTGCGTCACTAAGCGCAAAACACAGCGGTCGCAAGTCTCACTACAAATTGCTCACAATTTGCTAGTAGATGCACTGCAGCAAGTACAGCCACCAGCAGATCAACCAGAAATCAAATATATATAACGCTACTGTAGGCGTAAGTAAGCCGTTTGGATTCTCCTATGGCTATTTTCTAGCCAAGTATGAAAGCACACTACTATGCAAGATGAGATGACACTGAGTTATTAAACAAAATAAACGTAAAATAAAAAAGGAAATGGCAGACTGTGCCTAATTGAAATCCAACCCCTAATAAATTTTCCCACTTCGGTCTTTGCAATGGATATGTGCGTCACTAAGCGCAAAACACAGCGGTCGCAAGTCTCACTACAAATTGCTCACAATTTGCTAGTAGATGCACTGCAGCAAGTACAGCCACCAGCAGATCAACCAGAAATCAAATATATATAACGCTACTGTAGGCGTAAGTAAGCCGTTTGGATTCTCCTATGGCTATTTTCTAGCCAAGTATGAAAGCACACTACTATGCAAGATGAGATGACACTGAGTTATTAAAAAAATAAACGTAAAATAAAAAAGGAAATGGCAGACTGTGCCTAATTGAAATCCAACCCCTAATAAATTTTCCCACTTCGGTCTTTGCAATGGATATGTGCGTCACTAAGCGCAAAACACAGCGGTCGCAAGTCTCACTACAAATTGCTCACAATTTGCTAGTAGATGCACTGCAGCAAGTACAGCCACCAGCAGACCAACCAGAAATCAAATATATATAACGCTACTGTAGGCGTAAGTAAGCCGTTTGGATTCTCCTATGGCTATTTTCTAGCCAAGTATGAAAGCACACTACTATGCAAGATGAGATGACACTGAGTTATTAAAAAAATAAACGTAAAATAAAAAGTAAATGGCAGACTGTGCCTAATTGAAATCAAACCCCTAATAAATTTTCCCACTTTGGTGTTTGAGGTGGATATGTGTGTCACTAAGAGCTAAACACAACGGTAGCAAGTCCCCCTGCAAATTCCTCACAATATGGTACTAGCTGCAAATAAAAAAAAAAAAGTATAACGTTATTGTAGCCCTAAAAAGGGCTGTTGGGTTCTTGGAGAATCACTCCTGCCTAACAGTAAGCTAATAGAACACCCTAACGCTTTCCCTGACCAGCAGCAGCTCTCTCCCTAGCGGCATCCAGACACAGAATGATCCGAGCAGCGCGGGCAGCGGCTAGTCTATCCCAGGGTCACCTGATCTGGCCAGCCAACCACTGCTATCGACGTGTAAGGGTACCACGTCATGCTGGGTGGAGTGCAGAGTCTCCTGGCTTGTGATTGGCTCTGTTTCTGGCCGCCAAAAAGCAAAACGGCGGGAGCTGCCATTTTCTCGAGCGGGCAAAGTATTCGTCCGAGCAACGAGCAGTTTCGCGTACGCTAATGCTCGACCGAGCATCAAGCTCGGACGAGCATGTTCGCTCATCTCTAGTCCCTACCTTATATATCATCTCCCTTCTCACCTTTTTGTATGCATGTTACTATATCTGGAGATATGACAGTAATCAATGCCCTTATTTTACTTGTCTTAAGCAAACTGTTTGCAGACTTTCTTGAGCAGTATCATATGTACAGCTGCATATAAACCAGGAGGTATTGTATACATATATCTCCCGCATTGGGAAGGGGGGGTGCCCCCATAATGCCTTCACACCAGAAATAAATATTAACAAAACAATGTTGCCACTGGGAGAAAAAACATTGATAGTATCAGAGCCCCAGCAGAACCTTATAAGGGTAAGCTCATCAATAGTGAAATACGGGATCTTCATGGAGTACCGTATAAGTGATTAAGGAAGAATAATGTTTGGGAAGGAGATGTCTATCTGGTGGGGCCACTTCTTCAATAGCAAAAGTGGTATAAGATCTAAAATAAAAAAAAATAAAATTGTGTTGGATAAGAAATAATAAATTTATTTACAGACAAACTATCAACACTTATTCTACAGATATCCAGCCAGACGAGTTATCTCATTTACAGATGGGGTTGTGTAATACCTACAGAACCGTACCTAAATTATAATTCACCTTTAATCCATTGGGTTTTAGTGTATTGGGCATGAAAATCCACTTAAAGGGGTTTTCCCACCAACCAAAGTAAAGCCCTACCCCCACAAATCACAAAAACCAGAGGTCCGATGGGTTGCCATGTTGCTCTGTCGTACCCCCTGTCACTCCGTCAGACTAATGAGCAGACGGACGCTCATGACCATACTCCTTCATCAATCTCTATGGAACTGTCGGAGATTGACAAGCAATTTTAACTTGCACTTAAGTTCAGTGGGCCACATTTATAAAAGTGTTTGCGCCAGTTCTCTGTCTGACTTGCACTGAAAAGAAAGTGCAAACTACTTGCACATGTATTTATAAAGTGTCTGTGCAAGTTATTTGTTTCA
Organism: Engystomops pustulosus; assembly: GCF_040894005.1. NCBI lineage: Eukaryota > Metazoa > Chordata > Amphibia > Anura > Leptodactylidae > Engystomops > Engystomops pustulosus. The sequence continues at coordinate 106,352,421 of NC_092417.1, read as the reverse complement.
GCTGCACTTTGTCTGACAAGACAGAAAAAATGTGCACCTAAAGGGGTGTGATAATGCTTAGTAAGAGTTTGCACAACATTTATCACTGACATGTGCCATAATTCTGTTTGCACCACAATTCTGCAGCATGAACAAACTGCACCAAACAAGTGCACCAGAGCAGTGCGGGGCACCAGATTAAAGTAGACCATGCACCAGTTTTGATGAATCTGTCTCACTCTCCATGCTCCACAGGTAACCTGCACCTAGCGCAGTTTGCACTACTTTTGATAAATTTGGCGCAGTGTCTCTTGGCTTGTTTAGGAACCCAGCAACCCTCTGTAACCCACGCAATATTCTCTCCTGGTATTTGTCTGTATAAGTGAACACTTGACAAACATCACCTGGCAAAGGCTCCATAGTAATTGCAGAACGCATGCAAATAAATCCACGATGCCAAATATTATAAGAAACCAAAAGTTCAAGGCAGCACTGTGGAAATAGAGCTCTCTTTGGGAGGGCTTCACTGCCCACAGCTCAAGACTCGTATTTTTTCCACTGCTCATGGTCCAATTCTGGAGCATGCACAGTGGAGTCGGTAAGATGCAGAGTCCTTGTTCATGGATGTTGGCTATAATGAATGCCTATTACTTTATAGGGACTTTATAGCTTCTGCCTCTGGGAGTAGCTTCAACACATGTATTACTGCTGCATGTTCACACCTGTACCTACAGATGTATCAATGTTTACCCCAAAAAAAGCCACTCTATATTTGTATACACAAATATATAATCATTGTAAAATGGAGATCATTGTATTCTCTCTCTCTCTCTCTCTCTCTCTCTCTCTCTCTCTATATATATATATATATATATATATATATATGTATATATATATTTATATATATATATATATATATATATATATATATGTATATGACAGTTGGTTATGTTGCAATTCCTGCATGTATGCAAATATGCTATCATTTATTTACTATAAATCCCAGCAGGGTTTTCTTGTATATTGCTTGACAAAGGTGTATTAACAACGAAACTTTGACACACTCAAGTAAATCTCACTGATGACTAACACTAAAAACTGGAGTGCTTCCTGCTTTTCTGGATATATCGTTTGGAGGCCCATATATTACTGTATGTATAATCATTATATTTGTCATACCATGAAAATTGTAGGCGGAATCCTGTTACATATAAAACACACTAATTTATTTTATTGTATTTTTGGACATAAACTACCGAAATGATTTCCTTTTTCTTTACTAATTTACTGACTGATGCTTAGTTTACAGCATTACACAGGGATTCACTTTTATGTTCTCGGAATCCCTAATTCATGCTCAACTCTTTAAGGAACGATATTAAACATTCAATACATTCAACAAAGCAGCTAAAATGGACTGTCACACATGTGAACAGCAGGAAAAAAACATTATATATATACACTCACCGGCCACTTTATTAGGTACACCTGTCCAACTGCTCGTTAACACTTAATTTCTAATCAGCCAATCACATGGCGGCAACTCAGTGCATTTAGGCATGTAGACATGGTCAAGACAATCTCCTGCAGTTCAAACCGAGCATCAGTATGGGGAAGAAAGGTGATTTGAGTGCCTTTGAACGTGGCATGGTTGTTGGTGCCAGAAGGGCTGGTCTGAGTATTTCAGAAACTGCTGATCTACTGGGATTTTCATGCACAACCATCTCTAGGGTTTACAGAGAATGGTCTGAAAAAGAAAAAACATCCAGTGAGCGGCAGTTCTTTGGGCAGAAATGCCTTGTTGATGCCAGAGGTCAGAGGAGAATTGGCAGACTGGTTCGAGCTGATAGAAAGGCAACAGTGACTCAAATCGCCACCCGTTACAACCAAGGTAGGCAGAAGAGCATCTCTGAACGAACAGTACGTCGAACTTTGAGGCAGATGGGCTACAGCAGCAGAAGACCACACCGGGTGCCACTCCTTTCAGCTAAGAACAGGAAACTGAGGCTACAATTTGCACAAGCTCATCAAAATTGGACAGTAGAAGATTGGAAAAACGTTGCCTGGTCTGATGAGTCTCGGTTTCTGCTGCAACATTCGGATGGTAGGGTTAGAATTTGGCGTCAACAACATGAAAGCATGGATCCATCCTGCCTTGTATCAACGGTTCAGGCTGGTGGTGGTGGTGTCATGGTGTGGGGAATATTTTCTTGGCACTCTTTGGGCCCCTTGGTACCAATTGAGCATTGTTGCAATGCCACAGCCTACCTGAGTATTGTTGCTGACCATGTCCATCCCTTTATGACCACAATGTACCCAACATCTGATGGCTACTTTCAGCAGGATAATGCGCCATGTCATAAAGCTGGAATCATCTCAGACTGGTTTCTTGAACATGACAATGAGTTCACTGTACTCAAATGGCCTCCACAGTCACCAGATCTCAATCCAATAGAGCATCTTTGGGATGTGTTGGAATGGGAGATTCGCATCATGGATGTGCAGCCGACAAATCTGCGGCAACTGTGTGATGCCATCATGTCAATATGGATCAAAATCTCTGAGGAATGCTTCCAGCACCTTGTTGAATCTATGCCACGAAGAATTGAGGCAGTTCTGAAGGCAAAAGGGGGTCCAACCCGTTACTAGCATGGTGTACCTAATAAAGTGGCCGGTGAGTGTATATATATATATATATATATATATATATATATATAGGAATATTGAAACAATTGATTAGCATTTTATTGCATAATATAAGTATTCGATCCTCTACTGCCAACGAGTAAAAATTATGGATCCCTCAATACTGTTGGCTTTTCTTTAAGAAGCTCCTACTACTCTGCACTCATTACCTGTATTAATTGTACCTGTTTAAACTTGTTTACTGTATAAAAGACACCTGTCCACACACAAAATCAATCACACTCCAACCTTTCCACCGTGGCCAAGACCAAATAGCTGTCTAAGGACACCAAGGAAAAAATTGTCCCAAGACTTTGATGGGCTACAAGATTAGAGTTATTAGAAAATGGAAGAAATACTAGGTGACCACCAAACTTCCTCATCTGGGCCTTGTAGGGTAAGGATTATATTGAAAAATGTAATTAATCAGCCTGTAACTACACAGAAAGACCTGGTTAATGACCTGAAGCCAGCTTGGAACACAGTCTCAAAGATTACCATTATCAATACACTAAAATCATTAAAACATGCTGAACTCACAAAGTACCCCTGTTCATGCCAGCACATGTCGAGGCCCATTTGATGCTCTCCATTGACCATCTAGATGATCCAAAGGAGGCATGGGAAAAGGGCACATGGTCAGATGAGCCCAAAATAGTATAAACTTCACTTGCTGGGTTTGGAGGAAGAATACAACCCTAAAAACACAGTAATAAATATGGAAGCATGTGGGAGGAAACATCATACTTTGGGGATGGTTTTCTGCAAAGGGGAGGGGCCTATTGTAGCATATTGAATGGAGGATGGATGGAGCCATGTACCCCAAGATTTGGAACCAACCGTTCCTTTTCTCAGTAAAAGCATTGAAGAAGGGTCTTCCAGTATGACAATGACTCAAAACACACACCCAGGACAACTAAGTAGGGGCTCCATATGAAGCATTTGCAGGTCTTGGACTGCTCTAGCCAGTCTCCAGACCTGAACCAAACCATAGTTCTTTAGAGGGAGCTGAAAGTCAGTGTTATCCAGTGACAGCCTCAAAACCAGAAAGAGACTGCAGAAGATCTGTATGGATGACCGGCCCAAAATCCCTGCTGCCTTGTATGTACACTTGGCAACAGGTGTTTGACATCTTTAATTTGTTTCTGTACCAAATATTATGTTCTGGTTTTATATGGGATGCAATACTTATTTCATGCAATAAAATGCTAATTAATTATTTAAAAATTATGCAATGTGATTTTATGCATTACTCTCACAGTTAAGTGATTGTACCTACTATATGAATTACTGACCTCCCTCTCAATTCTTTGTAGGTGGGAACATTTTCTAAATCTCCTTGGACTTATTGGCCCCACAAAAAAAAAAAAAAAAAAAATATATATATATATATATATATATATATATATATATATATATATATATATTATTAGTTTATGTGTGAAAATAAAGTAAAAACTTTGTAAATGTAATTACAAGCTAAGCCAATTTTCTATTCTCATTATTGAAAGATTAAATCCATTCTCACTGTAGTTGTCAATGAATTTCTTTTCTCTTGAATTTTGGTTAACGGCTAATCAGGTCGTTATGCATGGACATGGATTTGCTATTCCAAGGGATAACATCAAATTAATGTAAACTCACGTGTATATATTTGCCATCAAGGACTGCAAAGTCAGGATTACAAGATCTGTACTTTTTAATCTAAAGCAAAAACTGAGAAAAACCATATACCATAATCTTTATCACTTCAATTTGCTTCTTTGTCACAGTAGCCATGCTCATTGCTGCTATGATAAAGATTCATTTACTACGAAACCGAAATGACTTTGGAGTTTTAAAAGCTGCAAAACAGGTAGGTCCAATATCATCTACCTGCACTATCCGTCCTTGATCTCTGTCTTGCTCCTTCCCCTCTGTTCACAATTCAAAGAAAAGCTTTTTTGCTGCCTGATGGTTAGTGAGTGACCACAGTAGTAATCAGATACAGATAAAAGTTAGATCAAGTACCTTACAGGCGACATGTCTTCTTTGGTCTAAAACTGCATTAAGACTTCTCCTAATTGTAACTTATGGTTGCATAATTTTTCATGTAATATTTCAAGTAATATTATGTCTGGAAGCAATTATTCCTTATGTGTACAGACTTTATTATTGACACTTTAATGAACAAGCATTTTTTAAAGGAACCTGTCATCAGGAGCCATTTTTCTGGCTCCTTCATGTCCATATGGAAAATAGTGTACATATTGTCATAGAGTTTTTATAGTGAAACAGGCTTTTTCTGAAAACAGATACATTTGATCATAGTTTACCTTTCTGTATGCAGAGCTGTGTCCTTGGAGAGATGGGATGCACGTTCACGACTGTGGGAAGCAAGAGCAATGATGGGTGAGTAGATGCCATAGGTCGCAGGAGCACCGTGACAGTAACCCCATGCCCTTTCGCCTGCCCCTCTTCCTGGGCTGGAAGATATCCAGGATATTGTCCTCGGACTCCCAAGATCTCTTCTCTGGTCTGTACCCTTGCAGTCACCATCTACATGTTAAGGATCTCTTTTACCTCAAAGATGTCGATGGAGTCAGCCTCAGGAGCAGGAGGAGGTACTTGCCGGGAGAAGCAGTTCAGGGTAACAGGCTTGAGTAATGATACATGGAAGGAGTTCGGGATCCACATGGAAGGAGGAAGTAACTTGCAGGCCACAGGATTTCCACCTGGAAGTTGATGACTCCTCAGTAGCAGCAGGAGCGGTGCTTACCCAGAAAGGGTCCAAAGGCTGAACGCACACGTGCGGGTTGGACTTGCTGAGGCGAGGTCATTCCACTGGTGCAAATTTGTCCACGTGGCAGCCAAGGTGAGTTACACAGACGTTAGGCAGAATCATAGTCGGGGACAGGCAGGAGGTCAGGATGGGCAGCACGGAATCAGACTCAAACACTGGGGTCACTTAAGCTTTCTCAACGGCATAGAGGCATAGAGCATGAAGATCATGCAAGGTGTGCAGGGAGAGGATGGGCAAAATTTGATTCTGGGTAAGGCCAGCCCAATCAATGGTGCACTGGCCCTTTAAATCTTCTTAAGCTTGCATAGGTGTGCATAGGAGATGGGGATGCAAATGCACGGCCATGGTAAAAGAAGCAGGAGCGAGGACGGGTGAGTAGATGTTGCGGGGTGCGGGGTCTGTGTCACAAATAGATTGCAAGTGTAGTACAGAATCGGAGTCAAAGGGATAGTCATAATACAAAGCCAAGATCAGTTAACCAGAGTAAGAGAATACAATACAATAGAATACAATACAATAGCACAAGCAAGAAACAAAGCTGAGATATATAGTATAACCAGCCCCGTCTGATGGGACTGAGCAGGTCATATAAGGCAGCTCCCAGTTATGCCTCCAGTAGCAGACTGGAGCAGCTGTCCATCAGGCTACTAACACTTATCCGGACAGAGATGAACTACAAAGAGCAGGGTGGGCCTCAATCAATCAATCTAAACAACAGAACCTTAAGCCCCAGATCACACACAGAAAGTTAAACCAAATTAAGGCCACCTAATCTGCCAACTGCAGATAGAGGAACGGTTTGGCACAGACATTACATCTATAATGTGTTTGTCCCTTTACTACTGTGAACAATTTTATTCCAACACTTAAAAAATATGCAGTTCTAAGAATTGAAAAACTTACGTTATGCTTTGTTTCATGACGTTACCAGTGGAGTGCCAAAGGGGTCAGTATTGGGGCCACTTCTTTTTAATATTTTTATTAATGACCTAGTGGGTTTACACAGCCAAGTTTCAATATTTGCAGATGATACCAAGCTGTGTAAAGTAATAAATACTGAGGTCGATAGTTTAGCATTACCGAAGGACTTCTGGAAGCTTGAGGAGTGGGCAGAGAAATGGTTGATGAGGTTTAATGTAGATAAATGTAAAGTCATGCACTTGGGCCATGGAAACAAAAAGTATAATTATGTTCTAAATAGTCAATTACTTGGTAAAACTGGAGCTGAAAAGGACTTGGGGGTATTGGTAGATGGTAAATTTAATTTTAGTGACCAGAGCCAGGCGGCTGCTGCTAAAGCAAATAAAATTATGGGATGTATCAAGAGAGGAATAGAATCTTATGATAAAGACTAAGGCTATATTCACACTGCCGTTGCCCGCCCGTACCGTACCGTAGCGGGCAACGGCAGTGCACGGGGAGAGGAGGAGGAGGTGAGCGCAGCTCACCCCCGCCCCTCTCCATAGAGATGAATGGCACACGGCGCCGTATTACGGGAAAAGATAGAACAGGTCCTATCTTTTTCCCGGGTACGGAGCAGTACGGTGCCGCACGTGTGCTGCACCGTACCACTCCCGTAGGGCGCCGTGCGCCCATTGCTGTCTATGGAGGACGTATATCGGCCGTATATACGTCGGCTGTATATACGTCCTCCATACAATAGTGTGAATGTAGCCATATCTTTGCCCTTATACAAATCCCTGGTCAGACCACACATGGAATATTGTGTACAGTTTTGGGCACCAGTGTATAAAAAGGATATAGTAGAGTTGGAACGGGTGCAGAGGAGAGCAACCAAGATTATTAGGGGAATGCAGGGACTAGAATACAATGACAGATTACAAAATTTGGGATTATTGAGTTTAGAAAAAAGAAGACTGAGGGGAGACCTCATTACAATGTACAAATACCTGAACGGACAGTAAGAGGATCTCTCAAAAGATCTTTTTATACCTAGGCCTGTGACCAGGACAAGGGGGTATCCTCTACGCCTAGAGAAGAGGCGTTTCTACCATCAACATAGACAAAGGTTCTTTACTGTAAGAGCAGTGAGACTATGGAACTCTCTGCCGCAGGAGGTTGTTGTGGTGTGAGGGTCAAAATAATGATTATGTGTCCATAATAATTATATGCTTTATGATTGTATACATGTGCCCTTTGCCCTACATTTTTGTACTTTGTCTGTTATGAAATACAGAGCTTTTCCCTTAAACCAGTCTTAACCAGATATGCAACTGTCAGCGGAACTCAAGTCTTGTGATGAAAAGAAGATGTTACCCAAAGATAGCACCGGCTTCTGGACCAACGGTCAATTTCCTAACCAACGGTGACAGGAGATTACTAAAGCATAGCAACCACGGTCTCATTTTGAGGACCAATCAGCAAGGGTCAGAGGCCAGACATATATGCTTAGCTATAACCAATTATAATGATTTTAATGTAATGTAATATAATATAAAAAGTTATGTATCAGGAAATAAAGTACAGTTCAGTTCTCTTTTCTGCATGGCAAGTTAAGAGCATGAGGTAAGACTAAAACAGAACTTCAGTCTTCTGTCTTTTCTTACTAAAGTGCACGCATGCTCAAATAATTTGGAGTGTCTGAGAGAAGAGTGTATTGGCAGTTTTCCGCTGCCTTATCAGTGGCAAACTCTATGTACATGTTCAAGAGAAGCCTGGATGCCTTTCTGGAGAGAAAAAATATCACAGGTTATGGGGATAAAACATTTATTTAATTCTTAAAGGTTGGACTTGATGGACTTTCTTCTTTTCCCAGCCATATATACTATGCTACTATGATACTATGTCTTAAGTAAATAAGATATATTGAAAATGTAAGGCTCTAAGAAATTGAGACTAAGTGTTCCGTCTGGATTTTCTCTAAGGATCAGACTTGGTGCCATTCCTAAGCCATTTTAATAATTAATAGTTTGGTTTTTTTAAACAAATACCAAGCATTCCCTCATTGGCCTTCTACCAGGTAAGCAGACAAGCACTATTTATAGTCTGTTCATTTCCAATGCACAGCTCTGGCCTTTTAAAAAGCATGGTGGCTTTTATTCATTGATCTTACAAAATGTTGATCAGAAATAATTCAGACAAATAATTAATATATTGCCCCTTTATTTCTTGTCTCGCTAATGAGGTCCGTAGAGCGCGGAAACCTAAAAAACAATAGCATTATCCTCCACTTTGAGGATTATAAACAGACAAACAGGATCATTAAAATGTGGCTGCATAAATGAAAAAGCTTGTTATTACACTAAAGATTTAGTGGGGAAAAAAATCTCAATTATAATTAGCATGGCCAAGGTCATATGTTTAAATAGGCATGAATACAACTGGCATACAAATTAGAGACATTACAGTCTCATGGCTAAAAAAAAGATCTATGAAATTAATATGGATTGCTAATTTCTAATTATAAGCTAATTAGCATCCTGGCAACTGTTGATCTTGATGGATTGGCTGTCTAAGAAAGAGAAAGAAAAGAGTCAAAAGAGATAACCTTTCACATGATGAACCAGAGCCAAGAACATAACTTCTTTTCTTACATGTTTTTTCTTTTATGACATTATGCAAAAATGGTGTTTCAGCTTTAGAATACTTAAGTAGCTTCCAGAATCTCCACAAATTCAAATTTATTTTGTAGTGTTTGATTATTCATCCTTTTCATGTTTTATATTATTTAAATGTGTATGTTCTTGCTTAATTCATTCAGTGATAATGATAATTCTTTATTTATATATTGCCTACAGATTCCGCAGTGCCGCACAAAGTATGTCAAATTGTTTCCTGTCCCAAAGGGACTCACAATCTAATAGTATGTTTTTGGAGTGTGAGAGGAAACCGGAGGAAACCCACGCAAACACGTAGAGAACATACAAACTCTTTGCAGATGTTGACCTGGGTGGGATTTGAACCCAGGACCCCAGTGCTGCAAGGCAGAAGTGCTACTCACTCATCCACCGTGATATGCTTCATATGCCTGTGTATCAAATTTTAGTTTCTTTTTTTCTTCTATATTGTATATTTATATGGCAAAGTCATTTAGAGCTATCAACCATGTAGACCTGGCATTCCACTGAACGCAGAAAAAATGTAACACTGCATATTTTTTACATTTACACCAATTTCAGAGGCCACTCACTGAGCAGTTGCCATATTACCACCCTTCTTCTTATGCTATTAACCCCATACACCATGGCATTTCCTATGTATGTACACTTTGATCATTTCACATTTAGTCACTGCAGTCCAGAAATTTCCTTTATATTTCTTTCAGATTCAAGGTGAAGGTCAAAACATGGTTTTGCAATTAGTTTGTTTTTAAGTGTCAAACTTTTATATGGAAGCTCTTTGCAGATAGTACAACAAGGCATCCTACTCTCAGGCTGCTAATAGTAATACTTGTGTTTTATTATTTATGCCTGTTAAGAAGAGAATTCCTTAAATGTGTTGTAGATCTTACAATTATAAAATATTTTTTATCACAGCCTTGTTCTTCTTTCTGTAGCTTACTATGCATGTCATGAGCCATTACCACACATCGAACTAGAAGAACATGTAATTACTCTTCCAATATTCCATTAGTTTTATGATACATAATATGAAACACACTATCAATATTGACTGGTCCTGCTCAAAGATTTCATTTCTGCAGCTCACATTTTACCTTGTCAGAGCAATTTGTCACCATTTTTATATATCCTATATCTCAGTAAAGTCTCATTTCCCTGGAATACTGTCATGGACTATTAGTCTGAAACAAAGTTCAGTCTTCAACATAATGAAAAAGAGGAGCCAGAATGGGGAAAGCTAGCCACAACTGCAGTGATGTCTACTACTCCCAACAGGTCTGCAGGATATGCTACATTAACCATTAAAGTCAGTCAGCAAGAGTGGTCTGGTTTATGCTGATACAGTGCTACTTCTATTGTTCAAAGAACGGATACGTGAAGCAGCATGAAATCTAATAAAATAGTATAAAACCAACCACTGTAAAATGGTTAACATTCTTAAAGTATACTCTAGGATTTGTTGCACTTTATATAAGTTTTAATGTTACCACCAGCTTGTTTACCTCAGATTGTTACTAAGTATCATTTTATTTTACATCTATAACCACAAAGCTTTATACAGTCTCTAAGGTCTTGTCTATACTGGTACTTTGCACTTTGTAACCTCAATTCTATTTACTTCTATCATGATCATGAACTTGGGAGCCATCCATGGCCTTAAAGAACAAGTTCTTGGCCTTAAAATATTAAATGATCCTTATTTGTTTGTTTAGTGTCAGGTGCTGTTGGTTTCATTGAGTATAGCACTTTATAATCAAAGCAATGACAGAGTTAGCATAGATTCTTTAAAGTGCTTGTATGAGACCCTGTGTTACTAAAATACTGTCTTTGATGAGCTCAGTTTAAATCGAAAATAATAATTCTATTATGTCACTTTTATACCATTGGGTGCAGGTCAATTGGTCTCTTCAAGCACATTAAACACCTTTGTGATGAACTATTTCAGATATGGCAAGCCAAAGTCTCTTGACCAAATCAGTGCCAAATCTCAGGAATACACTTCCGAATGAAGAGGCCAAAATGCCGATATACTCACTCATAAACTTGTAGGAACTAGCTGCTTAAGCTGTCAATGGAGGCCAACTCCATTTTGGCTGATGCCTATGTATTAGCATGGGGTTTTAATAAAATGAGAAAACAGGGAATGCTTTAGTCTAAATAAAACTATACTCCAATAACCCTCCATCAGTGAAAACGTCTGCCCAAGTATAGGGATGAGTGGTTTGTGTCCATCCTGAACAGTATGGGTTCAGGTCCGGAGTTCTGGCTCAGCTAACCTTTAACATCCAAAATCAGTCCTGACACAGATCACGGGTGTTAACTGTTTAAACACAATTTTTATGGGATTATTGCTCCCCCATGACTTGTCAGTATTTGAATGCTGGCAGACAACTTTCAGGATCATGAAAGGGTCCATTCATCCTTACTCAAGAATTCACCTCTAGTCTTGCTTACTTGCATTGGTACTGTTGGTATGTGCACATTTGACCACTTATAGTCACTTGCTTTATGCTTATTCTTTCAGTCATGAGTGCAAGGCCTATGATTGGATGCAGGAAACATTTACAAATCTATGACTGAGGAGGAAACAGTGTAGTGCAAACAATGCTCATAAATTACTCAGTACTTATCTTTGGATTGTAGACGTGACCTGCACTGTATTTCTACTCAAACCTCAAACCAGTTCACAGATATTAAGAACATTTTTCTGAAATACATACCTATTTTACAAGCTGACGAAAAAGTGTCACGTTTACTGACCAATGGCGTTAAAGTTATACCCAGGAAATCACCTACAATAGGCAATAGAATATCACCCAGCTATTTTGGTACAAAAAGCAAATATAGACAAACGTGGCTACACCACAAAGGTTTTTTCAAATGTGGCTCGTATCCGTGTAAAACCTGTTCTTTCGTCACACCTACAAAATCTTTCTCTGATTCTACCAACTTACAGTCATACGATATACAGGGTTTTCTGAATTGTAACTCAAATCATGTAGTATATGTTATTAAATGCACATTGTGCAACCAGCTTTATGTGGGGTGCACAATCAGAAAATTCAAACAAAGGTTCTTAGAACACCTCAGAGACATACGCAACTGGAATAATCTCAATGCATTACAACAATTGGAGAAGAAGAGGTCCCTCTCTGGGGCGGCACGACACTTTATTGATAGGCATCATGGAGGAGTTTCTTCACTGGAAACGTTTGTCATTGAGCAGGTCCATCGGCCCCAAAGGGGTGGGGACATGCACAAATTGTTATTAGACAGGGAGGCATATTGGATCTTTGCCCTTAACACTAGATTTCCGGCAGGAATGAACTTCAAACGGGAGTTCATGTTCCACTATTGATTCCAAATATATATGAATATAACAACATTGCCATATTGCCTCATATGCATGGTTAATTACCGTAGATTGAATATTAAGTGTACTTACAATATGTATTATACATCTAGCGATTTACAGAGCATTAGTTCCAGTTTTACTTACCTACTCATCTGTTCATTACCCGCCAATCTATCACGTCTGTTGTTCTTGCTGTTTCCCTCTGGGAGGTCTGGGGCCGCTTCTGATGATGTTGATACTAATAGTTGTCATCCATTGATGAGACTGGATGTCCCTATCATAGTCAACTTAGGAGTCCCGATGATTGTAGCTTCATGTTGTCATGGGAACATCGGAAGTATACTTCCGGTCCATGCAACAACGTAGCCAATGACGTATTTCCGGAAACAGTCTTCCCGAAAATCATAAAACGTATGTGGAGTAACATTCTTATAATTATGAAAAGGTATACATGTATATTATATATATGACTAATAATCGTTTGATATTTTCTACTTTGTCTATTTAATGAAGGTTTTTATTGTATGTTTTTAAGGTCTGAAGTCCTCCTTCCCCACCATGTGCACATCATCAGTGCACTGATGTGGAGGCAGGATAAGACTATATATTCACACCTCACTTGTCTTGAAACCAGCCATGAGTAAACGCGTAGGCGATCCATCAGCCTTTTCTTTCCACTTCAAGCCAATCAGGTTGTCTCACTATTTCTTTGCCAGTGTACTACTGTTTTTTAAGAATTTTTTCATGAAATAAAAATTAATTATTTTTTATCAACAAAACTTTTTTGGTGCGGCATGCGATTTTTTCTTCTGCCTAACTGTATTTCTACCCAAGAACCAAGATCAGAATGAACTCCAAAAAAAGACCCAAAGTTCAATGGATTTGCAGTGTGTAGTGATAGATTTTCTCAATGCACTTTGTGCAGAGACTAATGGGAAATGATGGAAACTGATATTTGCATATGAATTATGGGAATATATTGGAGCTACTTAAAAGCAGAAACTTAACAAACAGGTACTAAATTTACCATGTAAAACAAATTAGAAAAATAATGTGCCCCGAACCTCAGAACATTATGAAAATCATCAAAATTCCAATTTTAAATAATTCTCTTCAGCATATTACAAAATAAACAAAATCAACCAAACAAGTTAAAAATAAGAATCAAATGCCTAGAGATAACATTCTGCTTTACATGAAGGCTGTTTCCCTTTCTTGAACAAAGAGCGACGGAAAGAGATAATATAACTTTTAACAAAATCATAACAATGGGCTGATAATGAAGCTGAAAATGTTGGTGTTGTAAGTGCCTGTAATCATTCTGCTTGATTGCCTATAACACCTGAAAGAACATTTTGACAGAATCCTTAAACTAAAATGCAGAGATGACTGAAATGTTCATCTTTGAAATGATCCAAAAGTGTGGTTACCACGAGATAGTTTCATTTCAGCTGTACTTAGTAAAGTATTTTAAAGGGACCTGATTCATTTCATTGCACATAAATTAACAAGGCATATTCATTAATCACATTTCCTGGACTTTTAGTACCAAATTCTCTATATAGGCATACCATAAGCTGAACTCCAACACTTACACGTCATATTCAATCTAGAATAGCAAACAGTCTGAAATACTCAAAAGTAGGGATAAGCGTAGCAGTTCCTGTACCGAACCCTGACCAATAACACATCCACAGTAACACCCATGATCGGTGGCAGCACCATTCTTGGGCATTAGCGGCAGGGCGATTGCCATTCGGGTCCTCTCCACCCTACTCAGAATCTCATACAGCACCAAAGCACATCATTAAAATATATATAAAGGTACATTTATCTACTAAAAACAATAGACACAGACATTCTTACTTTCAGAAATGTGAAATGATATGGGTAGGCCAAGTGGCCACATTCATTGTTCAATTTCTTTCTCAAATATTATACATATTCCTCGTCATCCATACTAAACTTTTGTAAAATTTGTGAAAAAAGTTGTTTTCTATGGACACTGAGAATGGCACACTCCATAATATACAAATTTAAGGAACTGGCAGGTCAAGGCCTCCCCAATTTGAGGGATTATTAATTGACTCAGGTAAGCCTAATAAAAGATTAGTGGCTCAAATTAAAAAAGTACTGTGTTTGTATAGAGGTCTCACCTACCCCTAGCAAAAATCTGAGAGATTTTTGTAACTTTTCTATTATTTGTATCTTTTTTTCTTTGTGATGTTAAATTACTCTATATAAATACAATGCATTAAAAATGCAACAGCAGTGAAACTGCAGAAGAACAGAACACATATCAGAGGTTACTTTGACTGTAGATTCTTCTTTCTGTGCATATTTCTATTGTAATCCCCATTAGAATAATGGACTCCATAAGTGGCATTGCTACACGGTGTACATCCTGTGCCATGTATGCTTTCCTTGAACATCCGTTCGAGGGGGAATACTGCTGTGTGGGGTGTGTGAAAATTGCTCATCTGGAAGCCCAGATTCTGGATCTAAATGAGCAAGTTTCAAGGCTGCGGGCAATTGATAATATGGAACGAAGTTTGCTGCTCCTGGAGTACAAACTCTCTGGGGAAGATGGGTGTGGGGAGGGAAGTATGGAGGTGCAGAGTGAGGGGGCAGCTAGTTGGGTAACATGTAGAAGGCGGGGTAGAGGGAAGAGTTGTAGGGAGTCTAGTCCTGATCTGGTGCACCCCAATAAGTTTGCCAAGCTGGCGGATGAGGGGGATATCAGCTCTGGGGTAGCAATGCTGTAGAACGACGTGGCCGCTAGCAACCAGGGGACTGTCTGCTCCAGTAGGAAGGGTAATGGAAGCACAGGCAAGGTCAGACAGGTGCTGGTAGTGGGAGATTCGATTATTAGGGGAACACACAGGGCAATCTGTCACAAAGACCGTGCATACCGAACAGTGTGTTGTTTGCCGGGTGCTCTGGTTCGGCATGTTGCGGATCGGGTTGACGGATTACTGGGAGGGGCTGGTGAGGAACAAGCGGTCATGGTCCACATTGGCACTAATGACAAAGTAACAGGTAGGTGGAAGGTCCTTAAAAATGATTTCAGAGATTTAGGCCATAAGCTCAGGGCAAGGACCTCAAAGGTAATTTTCTCCGAAATACTGCCTGTACCACGTGCCACACCAGAAAGGCAGCGGGAGATCAAGGAGGTAAATAAGTGGCTCAAAAGTTGGTGTAGGAAGGAGGGTTTTGGGTTCATGGAGAACTGGACTGACTTTTCTGTCGGCTACAGGCTCTACAGTAGGGATGGGCTGCACCTCAATGGGGAGGGGGCCGCTGTTTTAGGGGAAAAAATGGCTAGAAGGTTGGAGGAGTGTTTAAACTAGAGACCTGGGGGGAGGGCAACTACACTTGTGCAGGGCAAATAGACAGTGTACATAGAGAGCTGGGAAGAGTCATAGTCCATGGGGGAGGAAGGGGGGCTGGAATGAGATTGGGGAATAAGGACAAAAGGAATACGGACAGGGAAAACCATATAAAGTGTATGTACACAAATGCCAGAAGCCTCACAAACAAAATGGAGGAACTGGAACTCTTGATGTTGGAGCGGAAATATGATATAGTGGGTATCAGCGAGACATGGCTGGACAGTAGCTATGACTGGGCTGTTGCTATAGATGGTTATAGTCTTTTTAGAAAGGATCGCATAAATAAAAAAGGGGGAGGGGTTTGTTTATATGTGAATTCTCGCCTCAAGCCCGTCCTGCGAGATGACATCAGTAACGCAAATGTGGAGTCCCTATGGGTGGAGATAACGGGAGGGAAAAAGAATAATAAAATATTACTAGGGGTTTGTTATAAGGCTCCAAATATAATGGAGGCAGCAGAGGAAATGCTGATAAGTGAAATGGATGCGGCTTCAAAGCAAGGTGAAGTACTTATCATGGGGGACTTCAATTACCCAGATATTGACTGGGGGGCAGAAACATGCAGGTCCTTCAAAGGCAGCAGGTTCTTGTCAACAACAAAAGACAATTACCTGTCGCAACTAGTCCTGGAGCCAACAAGAGGGGGGGCACTGCTGGACCTTATCCTTACCAACAGACCTGATAGGGTATCAAAACTACAGGTTGGGGGGAACCTGGGGAATAGTGATCATAATATTATTGATTTTGTATTATGCTTTACTAAGAGCGTTAGTGAAGGGGCAACCAACACTCTAAACTTCAGGAGGGCAAATTTTCAGCAACTAAGGGAAGACCTTAAAGGCATAGACTGGGATAATGTTCTCAAAGACAAAAGTACACCCCAAAAATGGGACTTTTTCTTATATATTCTGAACAAGAAAAACCCTATGTGGCTAACTAGTCTTGTAAGGAAAGCATTAAGCGAGAAAGATAAAGCGTTTAAGGTGCTAAAACGTGAAGGTAGCGATGAGGCATTAGAGGATTATAGAGAGAAAAATAAATCCTGTAAAAAGCAGATAAAGGCCGCAAAAATAGAGACTGAGAGAAATATTGCCAGGGAGAGCAAAAATAATCCCAAATTATTTTTCAAGTATATAAATGATAAGAAACTAAAAACAGAGAGTGTGGGTCCCCTTAGAAATAACATGGGGGTCATGGTGGAAGGAGATGAGGAAAGGGCCAATCTACTGAATGTCGCCTTCTCAACTGTCTTTACCCAGGAAAATCCCCTGGTGGAAGACACAATGAGGAATAATGTAAATTCTTTTTATAATGTCAACAGTTTAACCCAGGAAGAGGTACGGCGCCGCCTCGCAACCACTAAGATAGATAAATCACCTGGGCCAGATGGCATACACCCCCGGGTTCTGCATGAATTATGTACGGTGATAGACAAACCGTTATTTTTAATATTTGAAGATTCACTGAGGACTGGTTATGTTCCACAGGACTGGCGCATAGCAAATGTGGTACCAATATACAAAAAAGGATCAAATAGCGATCCTGGAAACTACAGACCCGTGAGTCTAACTGCTGTGGTGGGGAAAATATTTGAGGGGTTTATTAGAGATGCTATCCTGGAGTATCTCACTGTGCACAACCTTATAACCCAGCGTCAGCATGGGTTTATGAGAGATCGCTCCTGTCAGACTAATCTGATTGGTTTCTACGAGGAGGTAAGTTCAAGACTGGATCTGGGGGACGCTGTGGATGTTGTATATCTGGACTTTTCAAAGGCATTTGACACCGTGCCACATAAAAGGTTGGTATATAAAATGAGACTGCTGGGAATAGGAGAAAATCTGTGTATTTGGGTAAGTAATTGGCTTAGTGATAGAAAACAGAGGGTGGTCATTAATGGCACATTCTCAAATTGGGTTGATGTTACCAGTGGAGTGCCACAGGGGTCAGTATTGGGGCCACTTCTTTTTAATATTTTTATTAATGACCTTGTAGTGGGTTTACACAGTCAAGTTTCAATATTTGCAGATGATACTAAGCTGTGTAAAGTAATAAATACTGTGGTCGATAGTTTAGCATTACAGAGGGATTTGTGGAAGCTTGAGGGATGGGCAGAGAAATGGTTGATGAGGTTTAATGTAGATAAATGTAAAGTTATGCACTTGGGCCATGGAAACAAAAAGTATAATTATCTTCTAAACGGTCAATTACTTAGTAAAACTGAAGCTGAAAAGGACTTGGGGGTATTGGTGGATGGTAAACTTAATTTTAGTGACCAGAGCCAGGCGGCTGCTGCTAAAGCAAATAAAATAATGGGATGTATCAAGAGAGGAATAGATTCTCATGATAAAGACATAGTTTTGCCCTTATACAAATCCCTGGTCAGACCACACATGGAATATTGTGTACAGTTTTGGGCACCAGTGTATAAAAAGGATATAGTAGCGCTGGAACGGGTGCAGAGGAGAGCAACCAGGATTATTAGGGGAATGGGGGAACTAGAATACACTGACAGATTAAAAAATTTGGGATTATTCAGTTTAGAAAAAAGACGACTGAGGGGAGACCTCATTACAATGTACAAATACCTGAACGGACAGTACAAGGATCTCTCCACAGATCTTTTTATACCTCGGCCTGTGACCAGGACAAGGGGGCATCCTCTACGCTTAGAGGAGAGGCGATTTTACCATCAACATAGACAAAGGTTCTTTACTGTAAGAGCAGTGAGACTGTGGAACTCTCTGCCGCAGGAGGTTGTTATGGCGGACTCTATGTACATGTTCAAGAGAGGCCTGGATACCTTTCTGGAGAGAAAAAATATCACGGGTTATGGGGATAAAACATTTATTTAATTCTTAAAGGTTGGACTTGATGGACTTGCGTCTCCTTCCAGCCTTATATACTATGATACTATGATACTATGATATTAGTCAAATAACCTTATCATATAGACTGAAAAGGGGCCCACATAACCATGTTAGGGATTGGCCATAAACACTTTTAGTTTGGGCACACTGGCCCTCTAAACTATACTGATGGTGCATGTGCACACCCTAAGGGAGCAGAAACCTATAAGACTGTAAATAAGCAAGCATATGTAACCACTGGCAGCCCAGCTTTTCAAGAATTGCTAATGTACTGTATTATAGTATATTATACATTTAATTTTATATGTCTAAAATATCTAAGTATATATCACCAATTAGTTAACTTACAGTTCCCATGAATGTTGGTTCATGTTATTGGAGTATAAGGTGGAAAAAACAACTAATGAAACACATGTGGTGAAACAAATCCTGTATTTTTGCTGAAAAAGTTATCCCATAAATAGAATGTGATGAAAATGTTTGCATTGTTTTTGATAACATAGCATTATGGGGCTTATTTAGTAAGGGTCTGTGGAACGCACTTTCATCAGATTTTGGACATTTTTGGGATTTGCCCCGCTGCGCCGACTTTCATGCAACAGAAATGGGGGGGGGGGGCTGGCAGTTGGGCGAAATGGGGGGGGCTGGCCGTTGGACAATCCGACTGATTCGGACTGAGCACGGGATTCAATATTCAAATTGTGTCGCAACCAATGCACTTACATAATCCGGGAAGAAGATGGTGAACTCTGGTGTACCTGAGCAGGGAAGCGGAAGATGCCGGAAATCGGGCGCATGATCTTTGTGTCGTCGGACAATGCACTTTGGGGGAACTCCATCGGCCGGGTAAATAAATGTGCCCCCTTATCTTCATATGAAAGCTTTTGACATATTTTTCAGAAATTAAATGTACTTAGTCCTCAAATAGTTGAAGTTCAACTAGTGGGTTTTCTCTTAACAATTTTGGGCCAAGAAGAAAATTTCTCTCTTTTTTTAAAATGTCTCTTTACCAATTAAAATAGACTGAACAAGAATTGGGGTAAGTACAACATATTGTTCATGGGTTCCTTGTATATTATACATCAGTAATGTTCCCTTTTCAAGTTTGTGAACAAAACACAATAAAAAAATAAATTCAGTCTATTAAATTCAAGAGGACAAGAAAATATCTGCAAGGCCCTCATGCTGGGATCAAAATACTGATGAGTTGCAATCTATATTGAATGTGACTGGCTGGTGAATTATTTATTGCTACATAAACTTTCTAAAGGAAAACTTAAAGTATCTATATAGAGCTTTATAGAGTGATCAGGGCAGTCTCTCACACATCAGCAATCAAGGCAGCACAGAGGTGCATGGGAGAATCATTAAACAGCAGGGGAAAGAAAGAAAAGTTTACAAAACCACTTCAAGGATTTTTCTGTCTGTCTCCATTTTGCTAAAGTGAAGTATACTTTATCTTGTCCTAATTCTTCAAGGTACAGCAGCAACTTACTGCTACTCTACATTAAAGTCCTCTTTAGCAATTATAGGGTTAAGGCCAAAAACGGTATCACAGAGTAGAACATTTGAAATTCTGAACTATGAAAAAATAACTATATTTTGTCTTATATGATTTTACATTTTAGGTTGTCAACATACATTTTTGTTGCTTTTTGGAGATTTTTCGCAGATTTTTGATCCAAAATTAGGAGTAAATTAAAAAGATTGAGAAAAAAATTGGAATGTGACTAAGGCTACCTGTACACAATTTTGGCCACATTTGGAAGTAAAAAATGAACATCCTTTTTTCATTGTCAATTTGTTAAAGTCTCACATGCTTTTTTTCATGGATCTGCATAAAGTATTGTCTATGAGTAATTATTGAAAAACAGTTCTAGGCATGATTTACTTTTTAACAGATTGATCACGTTTAATGCTGCTGAGCGTCTTCAGTTGAAAAATGGACAACCCATGGACGTTACATGAACCACTTATTTATGGCTTTCTCTGCAGAGACATGTGCCTCATCCGAACAGCAAAATTCTATGTCTTAACTGGACAACTCATTTACTGTTGATGACCATGGTTGAAACATGCAGTACTGTAGAATGTGCCCCAACATTCAAAACAAACATGCTTTGGGTTTTATTTTGGACTCTAGGACCTTCTAGTATTCATTACATTTTAACAAATCTTAATAAAATCTTAATAGTTAAATTTTCTTGCTAATTAACTCTCTATCTAGACTCTTCAATGCTGAACTCTTCCTCCAGCCTCCATAAGATAAGTTAGCAGTAGAAGACTCCATCTATTCAGTATGGACACAGCAGAGCAGTGAGATGCAGTTTCCAAAGCCACAATATAATGTATACATTCTGCATAGGTTCAGGTGTGTGGCAGTTGAAGGAACAGCTAATCTACCACCTTTAACATAGCTGATCCTCTTAATGACATATCAGTATAAAAATGAGGGAGAAGAGAGAAGTTTCTCTCTGTTTCTCCTTCTCACTTTACACACATATGTCAATTGTTTTGGTTACAGTAGTTCTTTACTTGAGCCTATAATCATTCTGCAGGCATACTGATTCTTTTTTCATTTGGCACATCAAAGATGTATGGAAATTTAAAGAAAAAGAATAGAGCCTTTGATACATATTCATAGGCTGAAGTTGTCTCTTAGCACTATCTTAATAGACACATATCAGACACTTCCAAGGAGAAAACTACATAGCCTTCATATTGGGTAATGACACTGCCAAATAATATGATCTAACTTCTAAGAGATATCTGTGGAATACAAAGTAATTCTTGTTTAGCCCTTTTAAGACGGGTTGACATTTGCTGTTTTCTAAGATGCATCTGCAAGAAATGATAAGGTTACTTCTAGCATACAGCAAAGATAACCCTTTTATTGCTGGTTATTATGACAGAGAAAATTCTGAGAAAAAAAAGAGACATGTAATTTGATATATATGTATATACTGGGTATAACAAAAATGGCAGGACAGTGGGATATACATCTATATATATATATATATATATATATATATATATATATTTATTTATTTACACATATACACACCTTATATTATGAAAAAAACATCAGATCAAAAAGCGAAAAAATGTGTCAGATATTTAAAAAAAAAAATCTATCCAATAATACCAAACTTGGCCCCCTAACCCCAATCAGCATGCAGGCTACGTATTGTTTGTGTCCTGCCATTTCAGAAACATTGTAACTACTATCTATAATATTATCAATATTTAAATAATTTATCTATGCTTATCTTTCAGAAATAACATTCTCTATTTTTTTCCTAATGGAAATAATATTACCTGGAAAAAAATTAAAAAGATATATTAAAAAAATTAAAAATGTGTATAGTATAGTAAAACAAAGTTCACACAGGTCATCCATACAGGTCATCCATGCCAACATCCATTTCTTTCCACAGAATGCAGCGTAGGATGCATTTATTTTTTCTTTTGTTTTTATTTGTTATGTCTAGTGTGAACTGTGGTTTATGTTGCTGGCTGGGTGAAGACTGATTGCACCATACCCAGTTCTTCTGCAGCTCTGCTCTCGTCCAGAAATAACCTGCTATGATGTACAGAGCTCTGATCCAGTCACCTGGGGCTGAGGCTCTCTGGCTCCCTACATATATCCTTCTCACAGCTAGTTCAATGCTGGCCATATTATATGGATTGTTTATTGTTTGTGCTTCTCTTGCTATACTTCTGGTTTTCCTATTTTTGTACCTTATATACTATCTTAACATATTTTTAGGGTACAGTGAACGTCCCCTCAAGAAATCAGAAAAGACGATTTTCTTCTCCTCCATACATTTAAGAGTTAATAAAATGTCAGCAATAAGCTAACGGACCCAATAATATTAAGTATTTGTGAAATGCATCTAATCTCACAGAAAATAAGCCCTTATATGTCCAAAATGTCAAACAAAGAAATTGTATTGCCTTTAAAAAGTGAAAATGCAAATCTGTTCTGAATGGTGCGCCCTTCAATGCCATGGATTGTGCACATTCAGCAGGTTACCACCACATTGGCATACTTGGAAGAAATTGGGTATCAAACTTTGTGGAGAGTTTTGGTATTCTCTCCACTGAAAATGTGTAATTTTTTTGTAAAATACTCCCACTTAAATTAAATAAATTTTCCTTTAAAATTTAAACCCAACAAATTAAAATTTCAGAATTACAATCGATTTTGTTTTAATCCATATAAAATAATTAAAGGATTTACAAACGTCATAAAAGTTGTTTTACATACGTTGAGGGGTGTGGTTTTCAAAATTGGTTATTGGTTTTTGGTCATGGTTTTTCACCAGTATTTAGGCCTCTCAAAATTACTTGAATGCTGAGCAGGTGTCCATCAAAAGTATGATTTTTGTGAAAATGTAAAAAATCACACCTAAAGTTCTAAGCCTTATAACATCCTACAAAAATGAGAGGAGGCATAAAAAACCATGTAACAAAAACTCAGTCATCAAGTTATTTTGTTTCAAAAGGAAGGTCAAAAATGTCTGTGTCCTTAAGGGATTAATACTCCCATAGTTCTTCAAAAACATGTAAAATAGATCACTTTAGATCTTGAGACTTCTCTCCAAATAACCACTTCTATATTTAAAAGGATTAGCGACAGAGTAAACTATAAAACCAAATTTCTTCCCAGTGGACTCTTAGCATTTCATTGTTGAGTTTTTACATATTTTTGATATTTGCCCCCTCTCCGGACATGTCTGTTTAAGTAAATACTTGTATTTCCACTGGAATAAAAATCCTGCATCTTGTATTAGAACACTCCGTAATTGGTGCTAGCACTGATCGCAGGTGTTAACCCTTTGATCGCCACTGGAAAAGCTTCCAGCAGCATTAACAAGCCGCCGGTGCATGGTCGCCGCCATTTTGGCTCTGATTGTCGATCCCGGGGGTTGTCATTGGGGAGTGGCCATTCGTTGGTGACAGCCTTGGTTCACAGAAAGATCTGAGGTTATCATTAGAGATGAGCGAACATGCTCGTCCGAGCTTGATGCTCGGTCGAGCATTAGGGTACTCGAGACGGCTCGTTGCTCGGACGAGTATTTCCCCTGCTCGAGATCGAGCATTTAATTAAAAAAAACACAGTGAAGAACAATGAAGAATAGAATAAAAACAGTGAACACAGGATCATTTAAGATAAAAACACAGTGCAGAACACAGTGCAGAATAGATTACAGATGTTCGGCACATCTGCTTACTTGTCGGGAGATACGCGCGGAACGGCGCGAACAAAATAGCATGTGAAGAACAATATATATGTGTGTAAAGAACACATTGCAGATGTTTCCATACATCTGCAATGTCTTCTTCACACATATATATTGTTCTTCACATGCTATTTTGTTCGCGCCGTTCCGCGCGTATCTCCCGACAAGTAAGCAGATGTGCCGAACATCTGTAATCTATTCTGCACTGTGTTCTGCACTGTGTTTTTATCTTAAATGATCCTGTGTTCACTGTGTTCACTGTGTTCACTGTTTTTATTCTATTCTTCACTGTTCTTTACATCTGCTAACTTGTCGGGAGATAATATACGCGCGGAACAGTGAAGAATAGATCGCAGATGTTTGCAAATTATCAGAAGACATTATTTTTCAATTAAATAACACATTTTATTCCTGAACCATGGTCCCTTTGAAAAATGCTCGGGTCTCCCATTGACTTCAATGGGGCTCGTTACTCGAAACGAGCACTCGAGCATCTGGAAATGTTCGGCTCGAGTAACGAGCACCCGAGCATTTTAGTGCTCGCTCATCTCTAGTTATCATGTTTTAAGCTATCTATTGCAATGTGCGATTTGCACATTGTAATAGATGATGTGTAAAATCCCCATATACTTCCATACTGTAGTATGGAAAATAGCGCCCAAAGTCGCAAATGGCACTTTTTTGCCATTTTAAAAATATTAAAAAATTTAATAAAAAGTGATAAAAAGGTTGAACAGTCCTAAAAATAAAAATATTGAAAATGTCATTAAAAGTTGCAGAAATGACACTACCCACAGCTGTACATGAGGTTTTAATTTTTGTACATGTATGAAAACATTATAAAACCTATACAAATTTGCTATCTCAGTGATCGTACTGATCCAATGAATGAATTATACATGTCATCTGGGGTGCACAGTGAAAGTTGTAAAATCCAAGCCATCAAGAAATGGAGCAAATGCATTTCTTTCATCATTTACATTGCATTCAGAATTTTTTTCCCGCTTACTAGTATACGGCATAGAATATTAAATTACTATGAAGTGAAATTTGCTACGCAGAAAAAAAGTCCATACACAGCTCTTTAAATGGAAAAATCAAAAAGTTATAGATCTTTGAAGGTGGGGAGAAAAAAATAAAGCCTCAAAAACAAAAAAGGGCCTGGTCCTTAAGGGGTTAAATAAGGCAAACTTGGCTAAAATGAATGTGCCACTTACATTTGAAACGTCTGAAAAAAGACAAAAAAATTCACAAAAACACTAGAAAAAAAGATAAATCTGCCCCATAGAACTGATGATAAATTACCAACAGTATGTATAATTATTTTATCATCTTCCCAGCTGGCATGAAAGGCACCAGAAATTTTACACCAGGTAGGACCAAAACCCCTTGATGTACACGGCTGTGCCTGAAGGCTTGACAGAGCTATGTCGGTGTATGATAAATAACCCCCTCGCTTAGGTCCAATAGTTAAAGTTACCATAACTCAACCTGTGTAAATTCAACCTGGAGGTGTGCATTTTTTCGTTATAATTTTTTTATTAAAATATGTACAACTAATAACGATGGGTGCAGGTGAGCACCAGACAAACAATAAGTACAGATTGCAAATTATTTTACTTGTTGATGTAAAAATGAACTTGGCTAACCTAACCTAAGTTTTTTAGGGTAATCAAATAATGGTACATACTTGATGTTACTTTACAGAGCATCTGAAACATAACATTTATTTGATTATTTTAAAATAATTGGTGATATATACAAGTAACTTTTTAATAAGCTTAGCTTGTATTGTTGTCCTTTTTAAAAGGCTGCGCATATTCCATTTACCTCTAAGTAATGACCTTCCTATTTATAGCTTTTTTTTACATTATTTGTATACATTAGAAATTCATAGTTTCTTGTTTGTGATTAATATACCGTATATACTCGAGTATAAGCCGACCCAAGTATAAGCCGAGGCCCCTAATTTTACCACAAAAAACCTGGTAGAACCTATATTTTTTTACTCGAGTATAAGCCGAGTTTGGGCTTTCAGCACATTCTTTTGTGCTGAATAACTAGGCTTATACTCGAGTATATATGGTAATTTTTTTGTGCGACTGGAATGGATGACTGGAATATGTCAGTTTGGGCATCATTTTTGTGGGAACCTGCCGGAAGTGTTGCACTGCCCCGATTGGGCACTTTTACACTGGGTGTTACATGACATAGAATTGCATCATAGGCTGCATTTTAATGTGTACAGTTTATAGACAATGCTAAGGCCTAGCAAACCCCCACCCCCTACAACTTGTATAGAGGGAGGAATAGTCGCAATTCACTAACGAAAATCTATTACATACAAATAGATAATTAACATAGGCAATCCTGGGGTCCTTTATTGGATCAGGGGTTGTCGTGTAACATCATTGTCACTTTGCGATTGCAGCTGCAGGTTGCCGATAGAAGGAGAGTGTTACCTCTGTACCCGCTTAGACACGGCAGTTGATGTTTGACTTTGGTGTCTAAGGGGTTAAACACACGGGATGAGAGCTGGTGTTCGTGGTGGGACTGCTAACATAGCCCATCACTGGCACTAGCAGAACTGGATGTCTGGCAAACTTCTTCTGATGTGGCGCTGTAGAAAGGTGTCTTATCAGGATATGTACCCTTACTTACCGCCATAAAATACGGATGTGGTGGTCATTAAGGAGTTAAAAAGTCCCCCTGTGTTATAACTACTAGTACAACAAAAGGGTATCATCTAATAAAAAGGATTGTGGCTTCACAGGAAAAGGGATTTGTACACATATTATGCAGATTCACAACGAAGGAGGTGTAAATTTAGACCACCCAGTCTTAAACTATATCTAATTTAATATTCAACATTAGACATTTTGATTAGAGATGAGCGAGCACTAAAATGCTCGGGTGCTCGTTATTCGAGGCGAACTTTTCCAGATGCTCGAGTGCTCGTCTCGAATAACGAGCCCCATTGAAGTCAATGGGAGACCCGAGCATTTTTCAAAGGGACCATGGTTCGGGAATAAAATGTGTTATTTAATTGAAAAAGAATGTCTTCTGATAAGTGATCAGATGTATGCAAACATCTGCAATCTATTCTTCACTGTTCCGTGCGTATATTATCTCCCGACAAGTTAACAGATGTGAAGAACAGTGAAGAATAGAATAAAAACAGTGAACACAGGATGATTTAAGTGAAAAACGCAGTGAAAAACACAGTGAAGAATAGATTACAGATGTTCTGCACATCTGCTTACTTGTCGGGGTGAAACGCTGTCCCGGGATCCGCTCCTCTTCTTCCACTGAAGTCTCCCTGTGCTGCCCGATGTCTCCCCGTGCTGCCCGATGTCTGTCTCCCCCGTGCTGCCCGATGTCTGTCTCCCCCGTGCTGCCCGATGTCTGTCTCCCCCGTGCTGCCCGATGTCTGTCTCCAGGTACATAGCAGGTCATGTCTACAATGCCAGGTTTGTACGACTGTGATCTACAATTTTGCAAAAATTTAGCATCGTTACAGTCATATAAAACAGGTCTAAAACACATAAGAATATCTTCCAAGTCGGAATAGTTATTCCTCTGTCTGTTGATGTGATAGAAGGACAGAGGATGTTACTATGTGGGTGTCTTAATCTCTGAAGGAGAAGGTATGAGTCACATGTACTGAGACAAATATTTTTAACATAACCATAAAACAGAGCCAAGTGACACCCCATTATGAAACTCATTTTGTTCTAAGATATGTAACTAGTGAAAAAAACAGCATGGAAGTGGTTTTCTGGTTTTACTCCCCCGTGCTGCCCGATGTCTGTCTCCCCCGTGCTGCCCGATGTCTGTCTCCCCCGTGCTGCCCGATGTCTGTCTCCCCCGTGCTGCCCGATGTCTGTCTCCCCCGTGCTGCCCGATGTCTGTCTCCCCCGTGCTGCCCGATGTCTCCCTGCTGCTTGATGTCTCCCTGCTGCTTGATGTCTCCCCGTTGCCCGATGTCTCCCTGCTGCCTGATGTCTCCCTGCTGCTTGATGTTTCCCTGCTGCCGTTCCGCGCATATCTTCCGACAAGTAAGCAGATGTGCCGAACATCTGTAATCTATTCTTCACTGTGTTCTTCACTGTCTTTTTCACTTAAATGATCCTGTGTTCACTGTTTTTATTCTATTCTTCATTGTTCTTCACTGTGTTTTTTTAATTAAATGCTCGATCTCGAGCAGGGGAAATACTCGTCCGAGCAACGAGCCGTTTCGAGTACCTTAATACTCGAAGGAGCATCAAGCTCGGACGAGTATACTCGCTCATCTCTAATTTTGATAAATCAGATGTTGAACAGTATAGGATTGTTAATCTAACTTCAACTATGTCAAACTTGCCTGCCTAAGACAGAATTCACCAAACATTTCTCAGTTAAAGGCAATTAAAGGAAATCTACCAATTGTCTTTATGCTTTGTCAACCAAACATATCTTGTTTAATCCTGGAACTGAGGGGTTTTGCTAAAAAAACTATTATAAAATTCATGAACGTGGGAAAGCTGGGTGCCATATATAAACACATTACTTCCACATACACAGGAGCTGGCTGAACTGTCCAGACAGAACTAATCAATCTGCACTGGATGACTCATGCAGCGATTGATTACTTATCCACGTCAGGGATAACACATTGATAACATATTCACGGCTTAGGTTGGGCAGGACAAGATTGTAACAGTGCATAATTAGGGTCAGATCAATGAGTGAACATTAGAGGGACCACGTTTATGCAGAAAGAAGTTTTTTTAATCTCAGATCATTTATACATTTTTTTATATTCATCTGTACCTCTGAGAAATACAAATTTTGTTGAAAAGTTAATAGTTAAGATTTTTTGGGTTACTTTTCGGTCTACTATCACTTTTACTCACATTCATTGTATCTAATTGAACAATCCCATTATGGGCTGGTAAGTTAGACCACAGTCTGCTTGAGTTTTAAAGCACATCTTGCTTGTAAGACTTTATACAGTATGACAAATTGAGTATATTTATCAAGATCCCATCTTGCAATGCATCACAAAGTAATGCCGTGAGCAGCATTTTACAAATGTTTTGACCCTTCGAGGCAAGCGATCCAACTGCGGCAGTGTAACAAATGTGTCATATTAAAGCATTGCAATGTATTATGCCTATTTTTATAGGTGCAAGAGAATAGGAGAGCATTTTATCTGAAACCTTTTTATTCTTCTCCATTACGTACCACTCCACATAAAAACATGCTTTTAGTCAAAGATTGTAGACGATTGCTATGATTTTATGTGTTCATTACATTTGTGTCATTTGAAAAGATAAAAATAAAATATTAAACATTTTCCTGCTTTAGAAAATCACAAAGAAAAGGGTATTATTTTTCCATGTCTTTTCCCAAATATTAGGATAAGAACCGTTCCTCCATCAGTGTACACCTCCAAGCAGCTACCATTGCTCTATAGTTTGTTTCCTTGTTGCATTTATTTGAGACTTCACCTATATACTAGTTTATGATAAGTTGGTGAAGTACAATAAAGATCCAAATATTCAGTAAGGATCAGTAATATATTTATAATAGTAATAGGCATCATGTAACCATGGTAGAGAAAGTCTGACCCTGGACTGCTTTCCCTGCAACAATTATTATGTCCTGAATCACCCCAAAAAGTAAAAACAGCACTAAATAGCAATGATGGGCAATGTATTAGCTTTCAAGACATACCTTCCTGCTTCACAGCAATCTGTCATTTTCTAGAAAATTCTGGGGCAGATTTATCAATCCTGCTGTAATTTATGCCCACAAACCTTGCACCAAACTCATCAAAAAGTTTTATGAAGTTTGCCAACTAATGGGAGGTCCATAGGCCTCATGCACACGAACTTATATCCCCGTCGGGCCGTGACCCCTTCCCTCTCTATAGAGATCCATGGCGTAACACAGGGAAATATACATGTCCTATCTTTTACCCAAGCACAAAAAAAAAATTGTCCTTGGGATGATTTGGTTTTTAAAATTTTGGACTGCCATGTGAACAGGGATTAACAGTAAAACTTCATTGCAGACAACTTGATAACTCTTACAGTCAATCACTGCAACCTGGGGGTAAAGTTTTATAAATTATCAGCACCCAGAGGTTCATCTATAACTAGGGGTTGTCTGTAAGTCTTGTGTCCTTAAAGGGGTTTCCCACAAAACAAGTTGGGCCATATCCACAGAATGGAGCTGAGAGAGAACAGAGGCAGAGTACGGTGTTCAGCAATCTACATCAGCTCCATATAGATAAATGAAGTAGCCCGGCCAAGTGCGATTGGCTGCTCTGTTCATGTCAGGGAGCAACAATGGGTCTGACATGGGTACATTGGACCCCATCGGACCACCGATGATCTCATCACTGATTAGCAAGTTAATTCATTTTGTGGAAAAAACCCTTTAAGTTGGGGTCTGGCTATAAACACTTGCTGTTTTTGAGTAATGGGAAAAGATAATTAGTTGTTCTTAGGGATGAAAAAAAAAATTCAGTAACTATTTGTACTGCAATTTTACCTTCTTGCTCATTGCTTTAGTTGTATGTGCAAAAGGAAGATAGTAATGTATGGCTGTAATGTATGGCTGTGGCTCAAAAAACAGTAATGAACAGTTAGTGTTAAACTATTTAGAATCTGTAGACGTAAGAGACCTTGCCTCATTCGATTTATTATTTCCACTCCTTGGCCAAGCAATGCATATCAGGTAAAAAAAATCTTACGCTGTTAAAACTTAATTATAATAAACACAATTATCTATTAAATTTGGGTCGAATTTGGGTATTCCTAAAATCTTTCTTTAAGGGTTGATCTCTAATAACCTCATTGATGATACCTTATGTACTGTTTGTCCAGTAATAGCTACATACTTTTTAATAATGGAAAATCAGAAGAGATTATGCTCAGAATATGGCTGGCTGAAAAAATTTCTTTGTCAGTGAGCTCAAGGAATCCCATTCCAACTTCAGTAATTTGATCTTAAATTCAGAATCTGAGTACATTGACCCTGGAACATGTCACTTTTATTTTGAATGGCGTTAACTATGTGCTTTACACGGATGTGTTCTGCTATGTTTTCATCTTTAAAATGGAAATGACACATAGCTTTGTAATCACAATTAGAGACACAAGAGAGGATTTTTATAATAACATTTTCAGAGCTTCCAAATGTTTGACAGTGCTTTGTTGATTTAGCTAAAATCCGAAACATCTGTCAGTCAAATGTCTCATTGTAACAATCCCCTGTACAATAATACCCAAACACTGTGATAAATGAAGAGGAAAACTAGTTCTATACTGTTTGCATTGTTTCTCACTCTTATTGTATAAAGATATGGAGATAATTACTTTTTTGACTATGAAATGAGCCAGTAGATCGAAATTATCCAATGCATGTTTCTTTTGTAAAATGCAACAATGTACAGACTTAGGACACAAGAAAAATCACTTGTGTCATGTAAGATATTATGTATTGTCTTGTTTTGTACAGGCAGTCCCCGGGTTACATACAAGATAGGGTCTGGAGGTTTGTTCTTAAGTTGAATTTGTATGTAAGTCGAAACTGTATATTTTATAATGGAAGTTTTAGACAATTTTTTTTCTTTTGCCCCAGTGACAATTGGAGTTTCAAAATTTTTGGTGTAATTGGACCAAGAATTATCAATAAAGCTTCATTACAGACATCTTACAGCTGATCATTGCAGTCTGGGACTATAGTAAAGCATCCAGAGAGCTTCACCAGAGGTCACATGGGGCAGAGGGGTCCGTCTGTAACTATGGGTTGTCTGTAAGTCGGGTGTCCTTAAGTAGGGGACCGCCTGTATACATGTCCACACACTGTGGTGTCAAAAATGTCTAGATTAAAAGATAATAGATTGATGAAGACAAAAATATATCACCATAATGTACATCACTAGAATGATGTATAAGTTGGTGAATTCCTTTAAGACATATTTTTTTCTCCCTATACTTTGATAGCCTTGACTTATGTATTTCTATTTACAAAGCGATATGAGGCTTTGTTATCTGTGCTACAAATTATATCTCCTAAATTTAAGTAAACTATACTTCACCATAATTTGAATCCTGTAATGTTTTTGATATTTTTGTGTGTGGAGCTATATAAAGGGTCAGTAAGTACAGGCGAGCATGATGAGGCTCCACCTATTCAGCAGAGCTCAGAGATGAAAAGAAAGAATCATGGAGGGTCAAAAGCAAGTAGTAGGACTGCTTCATCATTTAATGAGTATTCAGGATTGTATATATATTAGTAAAAGCGCAAGGGCAACTTATGTAAAAGAGTGGCCACCTATTTTAAGGTTCATTTTGATAAAAATCCAGATCAGGGATAAATAAAAATGATACAGGTGGTACCCTACTTAAGGATACCCAACTTACAGACAGACCCCTCTGTTCACTGAGACCTCTGGTGAAGCTCTCTGGATGCTTTAATTTAGTCGGAGGCAACAATATTTGTCTATTAGGTGTCTGTAATGAAGTTATAGTTACAGTTATTATTGATAATCCGTGTTCCCATTACAGTAAATAAATGTAAAAATTAGAGATGAGCGAACATGCTCGTCCGAGCTTGATGCTCGGTCGAGCATTAGGGTACTCGAGACGGCTCGTTGCTCGGACGAGTATTTCCCCTGCTCGAGATCGAGCATTTAATTAAAAAAAACACAGTGAAGAACAAAGAAGAATAGAATAAAAACAGTGAACACAGGATCATTTAAGATAAAAACACAGTGCAGAACACAGTGCAGAATAGATTACAGATGTTCGGCACATCTGCTTACTTGTCGGGAGATACGCGCGGAACGGCGCGAACAAAATAGCATGTGAAGAACAATATATATGTGTGAAGAACACATTGCAGATGTATTTAAACATCTGCAATGTGTTCTTCACACACATATATATTGTTCTTCACATGCTATTTTGTTCGCGCCGTTCCGCGCGTATCTCCCGACAAGTAAGCAGATGTGCCGAACATCTGTAATCTATTCTGCACTGTGTTCTGCACTGTGTTTTTATCTTAAATGATCCTGTGTTCATTGTGTTCACTGTGTTCACTGTTTTTATTCTATTCTTCACTGTTCTTTACATCTGCTAACTTGTCGGGAGATAATATACGCGCGGAACAGTGAAGAATAGATCGCAGATGTTTGCAAATTATCAGAAGACATTATTTTTCAATTAAATAACACATTTTATTCCTGAACCATGGTCCCTTTGAAAAATGCTCGGGTCTCCCATTGACTTCAATGGGGCTCGTTACTCGAAACGAGCACTCGAGCATCTGGAAATGTTCGGCTCGAGTAACGAGCACCCGAGCATTTTAGTGCTCGCTCATCTCTAGTAAAAATCCAATTGTCACTGGGACAATTTTTGTTTTTTGTCTGGAGCTACAATTATAAAATATACAGTTACAACTTATATACAAATTCGATACAAGAACAAACCTAAATAACCTATCCTGTACGTAACGTAATAATATAGTAAAAAAAAGAAAATTGGCAAAAACTTACAAGGTTTACAACCAATTTTTATTGTGTAAATGTTCACCTTCTATGTAATTAAAGAGAACCCATAAAAACATACTAGTAAGCAGCTCTCAGTGTTACTCAATTTTTAGCAGCGATAAAATGCTAGCTTTATAGGAACCCTCCAATAAAGCTACCAGACACTGCAGCGCTATACCTTCAGAACGCTGGGCCGAGCTCAAAGCAGTTGGGCATATTCATGAGGGGGTGGTCTGAGGGGCTGCTTCTTCTCTGGACCACCCTTCCAACTCCATAGGCTGGCAGTGACTGCCAGGCTTCATGCGGCAGTCACCGCCTCCAAGGGTTCTGATAAAGCTAGCAGTTTATCACTACTAAAAATGGGGTAGCACTCTTTAGGAGCTGCTTACTTTTGTTTTGGTGACAGGTCCTCTTTAAGGTCAAATATATATATAAATAAATATATAAATATCCACAGAAATAAATATATATATTTGCAATAAGCATCCTATTTATGCCATCTGTATTTCAGACATTCCAGGGGGCTTAAACGATTGCAAGGCATTGCATGTTGATTTAGTAGAGTTTCTAAATAAAATGATATATGTCAAAGTACAAGAATTTAATGTCTATGTTCATCAACTCTGGTGTGTGCTTATTACTCTGAAATAATAACTTTACATTTTTGAAAATTTTGACCATATTATATTGAGGTGACTATGTGTACTTTGTCCCATGGATTCTTCTGTTGGGCACCTAACATTTTCATAAGCTGATGTCCACTAGGTGTTAAAAAGATTTTAGAACTCTGAACAAACAAAAAAAACACATTCTTTTGTACCCTTTGTCTTTGCTTGGTGCTTTTTCCGAAACTTTTAAATAAGCTCTTGAGAGTCATGAATATAGGCTTTAGACATTCACAATACACACTTAACACTAATCCATAAGATTAAAGTGTCTCATAGCCAGGGAATGTTGCTATGGCTACAAACACTTCAGATTTGTGTTTCTTAATGTTGCTTAGGGTTGTTCTTTGAGCTTCAAATAACCCAAATATATACTTAGATTGGTCACTTTACCTGGATCCTGTGGTAA
The DNA here is from genome assembly GCF_040894005.1 of Engystomops pustulosus. Taxonomy (NCBI): domain Eukaryota; kingdom Metazoa; phylum Chordata; class Amphibia; order Anura; family Leptodactylidae; genus Engystomops; species Engystomops pustulosus. Next base: position 106,317,913 of record NC_092417.1, on the reverse strand, counting down.
ATAATTGTTCTATTCATGTAACTGTATTTATATTATTTTCAGCAAAAACTGTCATAGTATTAAATATTACTGGGGATACAACAAGATCTCTAACTTCCAAGTGTAAAAAACAGCCAAGTACTAGAAAAGTAAGGAGATATATTCTACATACTATTATATTTGTATTCAAACAGTAAGGTTTAAAGACTTCGGCACAGAATTTGAGTTGATGTATGGCAAGCTTTACATGATAATAATATAGGCTGATACCCATACTAGGCCACTGACTGTGGGATCTAATGACCCATTCATTGCTTCATGGATACCTAGAACCATGATTAATGGTCAGGTTTCAAGGTTTCAATGGTTAGGTTTCAATCTGTAACATGGATATAATAATGCACCTATATTGTAGAGTGTATATGCACATTTCTAGATTTTCTTTATTTCTGGCTCTTCATATTTTTCATCTGGTATCTTTGAATGTTAGGCTACATTCACAGGACCATATGACTTCTCCAGTCCCGTATTTATCTGCGGTATGAGCAGGTATATATGTGGCGTTTTTCATCTTTATGTGCATGTATGTACATGCACATAAAGATGTACTGTATCCATATAAAACATGGTGGGCTGGCAAATAATGACAAACCGTGTAAAAAACTTGTCCAACCCCAAATTTGGTCACCTGACTGGCCCAGATTCCATTTTGTCTTTTCTGAGAGAGGTTAGACTCTATTGGTGCTTCTGGCTGTGGTTTCTGGAGTTTTCAGCTCTTGCGATGTCTTACAATCCTACAGATGATCTGCTCCTGGATGGGGCCCTTGTGACGCTTCTCCAAAGGTGCTGGAGGAGGAGCTTAAGAATACTAGGTGGCTTTGGGCTCATCCCATTGTAGCTGAGCAGCCTAGGAGGGGTCACTTTAGGAACCTGTTACTGACCGGCAGTGACATCCCGGCAAGTTTCGCAACTACATTTGGAAGACTGTTACCTCGTTTACCATTTTTTGGAGGACCTGCAATCAGGGCTCCGGTTACAGGATACCAATATGACTTGATTCGTCACAACTGAGGATCGAATCATCAAGACACTGCAGTATGTTTTTTTCAATTATGAACAGTTTTTAATTTTAAGTTGTAATTTTTTTTCAATAATACTAATATTTATTGTATCATTTTTTAGGTTTCTTGCAGCTGGGAAGTTGTTTGCTCCACTGCATCATGAGTTCCTGCTGGGTGTTTCCACCATTTTGTTGATTGTGAGAGTGAACTGCAAAGTGACATGGGAGCTTCTGAGAGCTGAGGTGATTTCTGAGCTGATTGCTTAAAATAGCTTTTAAGAAGATTGTTAACCCCTTGAGATCTTTATAGTAATTATATCAAAATGGAGGTAAAATTAGAATCGTCAAATTTTGTCGGTTATTTGTTTATTTAGCTATAAACTTTACACATTTCCAAAAGATAAAAAGAGAAACCCATCTTAAAATTTGTTATGCAATTTCTCCCGAGTACAGAGACCCCCCATATGTGGACATTACTTGTTTTATGGGCGCACAGCGAGGCGCAGAATCGAAAGAGCGTTCTGCAGCTGCCAGGATTTTAGTTTCCTCATTGGTCTCTTTTGCAGGCTATAAAAATTTAGCTTTTTCTTCATTGGGGCCATGTGACGGGACCAGATGTTGTTTCCAGTGTTACCATTTTGAGGGTTTGAAAATTTATGAACTTTTTTTACAGTGATATTTTATGGCTTGTTTTTTGTGGGACATGTTGTACTTTGCAACAGTATCATTCTGGAGTACATATGTTTTTGGTAGCTTTTTAACAGTTTTAACAGTCTTTGTGCCAGTTCAATAATTATTTACTCTACAGGTTGTTACGGACTCAGTGATACTATATATGTGGGGTTTGTGTTATGATTTTGACTTTTTTTGTGCATTATATGTCTCTTTATTAATTTTTATTATTTTATTTATTAATTTATTTTTTTAATTGAGTAACATGTTTTTTTACTTGATTGGACCTCAGGGCTTCCATAGGAACGCTTAGTGCTCCCCAAAGATGGTATGGGTGGGATTGTGGGGTTGAGACCCCTGTCGCGGTCAGCATTTAACAGGTTTAACACCCGTGATTGGAGATCACTCCGACAGCGAGTGTTACCCGAGGATTTCAGCGGTAGATTATTGCTGACACCCCGCAACTCCCAATGCTGGCGTGGTCCTTGGCGCTAAGGGGTTGTATTACAAAAGAAGCATGTTTCTAGGTACTATAGAATCAAAGATAGAGGCTTCTGAAGGGACAAAACGCTTGTCTTACTGTGGTAAAACCTAGTGACTGCTACTTAGCATAATTAATAAGAGAACACACACAAAAGTTTGATTTTAATAAAAAACAATTATATGTGGAGTCTTTATAAGGCAAAGCTAGTGGAAAATTCTGAAACAAGATAGAAAAGGACACAGCTATATCTCTCATACTTACATAACATTTATTGTATTCTGAAAAGTCACCTGGAACAACACGGGCATTTTATATGTCAAATATTTCATTTAATAGAAGATTAATTACTTGCTTAAAATGTTAAAAAAATGTGTACTGTCTTTTGTTAAACCCCCTGAATAGATGTTGATGAAGATGACTACACTACAGCATCTCTATATGAGTAATAATTGAGTTCTATTTATGATCATCTCTGGATGGAAGCCAGTCTTAATTTTAATCTCTATCATTGTGATTTGATGAATAGGGAGACAGTAAATGAGAGAATGAGGTCATTTTGCATTTATAGACCATATCTCCAGGTAAAATTAACCCAAAACAACATGCCTGTCACTTTCTATCTTAACAATTATGGCTTTCCTAAAGCCGTAAATAGTTAAAAACAAAAATTAAAATATTATATTTATAAATATGCAGCATTTTATTTGGTTTTCCTTTGGTTGTCCAATTTAGACAATTCCTTTTGTCCTGATGCTGAGATTGAGTAGGAAGTTGGTTTCACCATTGTGATAAGAACAGATTCTTTACTGTAAGAGCAGTTAGATGACAGGACCCTGCCACAAGAACATTGAACATGTTGAAAACGAGCTGGGATATCTCACTTAAAGTAAAAATATTCTATTTTATGGAGATCAGATCTTTGTCATGTAATATTGATCTAAGGATTTAATCTAACTGGAATATTTGGAATCGCAAAGAAAAATGGGCATACTAGGGACAAAGGAGGGAGGAATTATCCCCATGTTCGCTGGTTTCTTGTACTACTTTTTAAGTCTCAATTGAGACAAAAAAAAGTTTCAAAAAGTAGTGCAAGAAACAAGACAATGGAGTACATTTACTAAGAACAGTGAAGTCTATACTGTGTGCAGTTTGCCTGTGTATAGTGCAGAGCGCGCCAGATTTCCGGCACATTCTTTATGAATCTAACCACTTTTTGGTTCGATCTTAACATGTATATGTGACACTTTTGTGTTGGACTTTGCATGATAAATGTGACGTACAGTCTGACTAAAGAATAGTGCAGCCGCAACACAAAATGGTTGCATATGCCACATATATGGCATGGGCACTTCTTATATACCTGAGCAAGCAGTATGCACCTAAAATAATTTGCAAAGTCTGCCAGTAAGCTGGCACACAGCCCTTAGTAAATAGGCCCCAATTGTGCACATTTATTAAAGTGTTTACACCAGTTTTTATCTGACTTTGCACTGAAGAGAATGTGCAAACTGCTTACACATGTATTTAACAAATGTTAGCGCCAGTTTTGTGTGTGCAGATGCGCTATATCAGAAAAGATAGAAAAAGTGTGCATCTGAAGGGCCTGTTGGAGCATAGTCATAGTTTGCACCATATTTTTTTACTGACCTGCGCCACAACTCTGCAGCATTAACAAAGGACACTAAAAAAGATGATGCACAGTTTGAGAGCAGTGTAGGGGGCACCAGATTCAGGATGACCATGTTTTTTAGCAATCTGGCGCACTCCACAGGCAAACTGCACATAGTAAAAACTGCACTTGTTTTGATAAATGTGGGTCAGTGTGGTGATGAATAAAGTGTTTTAAAATGGGCAGCACAGATTGATGATGACAAATATACTATGGTATGCTTCTGTTTACTCTCAAAAACCAATATATGGCACTTGGTTCCTCTTCCCCTTACCAGAGGGAAGAGAAAATTTAGTGTAAATTACCTATGTATACAGTAAATAAAGAAGAATTGGGGAAAGAAGATAGTAGTCAAGGTAGTCAAAGTATAGTCTTTATTTAGTATTTGCTTGAAAATGCTTATTTCAAATGAGTTAGGAATAATGATTCTGGTCCTATAATAAACAAAGGGTGACCTCTGTTTTATTTTCCTAGATATATGAACATATATATATATATATATATATATATATATATACTTGAAGAAAGTCCAGAGCAGCACAAAGGAAGTACAAGGCGGGTGCAAGCCTCCTTGGGCCGGGCAGCAGGTCTTCAGTAATATGTATGTAGAGAAAAGGCAGCACTCCAAGATTTCAGTAAAACGTGAGAGTCCTCTTTATTTCATATCCCAATACAGCAACATTTCGGCTCGGTGTGAGCTTGAAAAAGGCTCACACCGAGCCGAAACGTTGCTGTATTGGGATATGAAATAAAGAGGACTCTCACGTTTTACTGAAATCTTGGAGTGCTGCCTTTTCTCTACATATATATATGTATATACACTCACCGGCCACTTTATTAGCTACACCATGCTAGTAACGGGTTGGACCCCCTTTTGCCTTCAGAACTGCCTCAATTCTTTGTGGCATAGATTCAACAAGGTGCTGGAAGCATTCCTCAGAGATTTTGGTCCATATTGACATGATGGCATCACACAGTTGCCACAGATTTGTCGGCTGCACATCCATGATGCGAATCTCCCGTTCCACCACATCCCAAAGATGCTCTATTGGATTGAGATCTGGTGACTGTGGAGGCCATTTGAGTTCAGTGAACTCATTGTCATGTTCAAGAAACCAGTCTGAGATGATTCCAGCTCTATGACCTGGCGCATTATCCTGCTGTAAGTAGCCATCAGATGTTGGGTACATTTTGGTCATAAAGGGATGGACATGGTCAGCAACAATACTCAGGTAGGCTGTGGCGTTGCAACGATGCTCAATTGGTAACACGGGGCCCAAAGAGTGCCAAGAAAATATTCCCCACACCATGACACCACCACCACCAGCCTGAACCGTTGATACAAGGCAGGATGAATCCATGTTTTCATGTTGTTGATGCCAAATTCTGACCCTACCATCCGAATGTCGCAGCAGAAATCGAGACTGATCAGACCAGGCAATGTTTTTCCAATCTTCTACTGTCCAATTTCGATGAGCTTGTGCAAATTGTAGCCTCAGTTTCCTGTTCTTAGCTGAAAGGAGTGGCATCCGGTGTGGTCTTTTGCTGCTGTAGCCCATCTGCCTCAAAGTTCGACGTACTGTGCATTCAGAGATGCTCTTCTGCCTACCTTGGTTGTAACGGGTGGCGATTTGAGTCACTGTTGCCTTTCTATCAGCTCGAACCAGTCTGCCGATTCTCCTCTGACCTCTGGACCTCTGGCATCAACAAGGCATTTCCACCCACAGAACTGCCGCTCACTGGATGTTTTTTCTTTTTCGGACCATTCTCTGTAAACCCTAGAAATGGTTGTGCATGAAAATCCCAGTAGATCAGCAGTTTCTGAAATACTCAGACCAGCCCTTCGGGCACCAACAACCATGCCACGTTCAAAAGCACTTAAATCACCTTTCTTCCCCATACTGATGATCGGTTTGAACTGCAGTAGATTTTCTTGACCATGTCTACATGCCTAAATGCACTGAGTTGCCACCATGTGATTGGCTGATTAGAAATTAAGTGTTAACGAGCAGTTGGACAGGTGTACATAATAAAGTGGCTGGTGAGTGTATATAGTTTGTGGCTGGGCTTGCTTGCCATTTCTATTTTCTAGTACTTTATTAATTGTGTATGTTTTACTACACAATATCTGAGCACTGTATTGTTAGCTCATATATGTGTATAGCTATACAAGTTGAAACCCCAATGGTTAGTCTGTGTTTATGTGCTTAAAAGCACATTGTGCATCTACTATTTAGCATGAGCGTGCTCCTATGGCGAGATTATGCCAGCACCACTGATATCAGGGTGTGCCTGTAGCCGGATCGTGCCGGCACTCCTGAATATGGAGAGTAGCAATGCTCTCTCTAACTAAACATGGTGTGCCTGTGTGTCAGGTAGTATGGATAGAAAAAAAGGAGCATGGAGGAGGAAGGTAAAATAATGGGAGAGGTGTGAATACACACCTCTCGCATTGTATCACCTCATTCTCCCAGCATGGGAGTGGAATTTGGCGAGGATCTTGTCCCTGTGCTCCGTGCTGCAAATTATAATTATCTTTCTTAGGTGATCTCAATGTGTCAAGACAGCAGACAGCGCCAGGATCAACATCAAGAGAAGCATGGGTGCATATTTGAAGGTGTTTTGTTATTTTTTAAATGGTTGATTTCCTTTAAATGCTTCTAAATCTATGTCCCATGGTCCACTGAATGAATAACACAGGAACATAAAACAAGGGGCCACCCTGTGTCTATACGAGGACCAGAAATATCATTATTTTTAACTAATTTTAATTAGCACTCTCAATCACATTTAAAAAATCAAAAAACAAAATAAAAGCTTTATTTTAATCTTGCCCACTATCTTCTTTTCCCAATCCTTAATTATTTCCTCTTTACCTTTCCTTGAATTATTGCTGGCTGTCACAGGTGTATGCATCCTCATGGCTTAAGAAGAGTCTCTAAATATTATTTAGCATCTTTATTGTACCATTAGCTCTTATAGCTCTGAGGAAATATGTCAGGAGGGTCTTATTTGTAATTTATGGTTTTAGTAAAACAATGTATGCTTAAGCTGCAGCTATTTAATATAGCATGACATATATTCTTACTAAGTCTTATAACAGTCTGGGTAATGGGATAAAATTTACACTGGTGTCATAACAGTGGTTCTTCTTATGCAATTTGTACAGCAACATTTAAATTCCAAATACTAGATATTTTTTTGCGCAAATATATAAATGCTCTCAAAAAATTACCAAAAGAAAAAACAAAGATGAATGATCCCAACACCCTATTCTACACAGTTTTCAAACACACTTTATGTTGGACCCAATTAAATTTTTTTTTTTATTAATATCAAATCAAAGTTGCATTTTTAATGTCACAAAAATGGATCAAGTGCTGCTCAGTGTTTTCTTTTTTTTCGAATATAAGCCGACCCGAATATAAGATGAGGTACCTAATTTTACGACAAAAACTGGAAAAACCTATTGGCTCAAGTATATACTTGTCGTTGCAGTGGCTTACAGCAAGTTATCTATGGGTGTGAGAGAGTGAGACAGACAGACTGACAGACATACAGAGAGAACCGAGTCATCCCCCCATGGGTGATGGTGGGGGTAGGGAGTAGGGACAGAGACACAAGTGACACGTCTTGCTTAGTGCTCCATCCTCCTTCCACCCCCCAGAGCATTCAAATAAACTTTATTATATATAGTGAAATCCTGGGACTGCCCCTCACAATCTACATAGACATGTGACTGATGACAAGAGAACACATAATGCCATATATGTCCTTTACATAAAGCTGATGATAAAGCTAGAATGTGCAACTAAATATAAAAATAGTCTTTAGCGATGGGGGTAGTTTTGCAGAGTCCAGCTACAGCTGTCATTCACAGAGCTGTACAATGTCTATTCTTGTCAAAGGTCAACGACCTAGGACAGCCTTCACAAGGCAATAATTGTGTTCACATAAACTTAATACATTATTATTTTATTTGCATTCACATTTCCTCCTTTTGAACACATTTATTGCCTCCTTATGTTGTTGCACCCAAACAGCTACTTCTGGCCGGATCCCCCGGACCAGGACACTTCAAGTCATTCACCAGTTGGGACACAACCTCATAAGGAAATAATAAAACTCTGGAACTCTTGCAGACCAGTTATTTCACTATATCTAAGGGATTGTATCAAATACAGTATTGAAGTAGTGTGATCTTCTTATGCGGCGCCAAACTCCAGAAGTTCAAGGGTCACATCATCTGACTTCAGAAAGCTTTAATCATCTCCCCTTGGACTCTGCTGGGCTTGGACCACAATGGACTTGTACTGTTTCAGCATCTTCAGCTGTTGCTTTAAATTACCTTACACAAAAGCAAAACACAAGCTTAAAAGACAGCAAAAACAGCAAAAATACACATCCCTACTATCAATAAATTTAAAATTCCTAAAATTGATTAATCCTTCAAGGCCACCACCAGTTAACTAAACAAACTAAGACAGGACGGTCACTAGAAATTCTCATCCTCTACTGAGTTAGAAATAATGGTTGAAATTCTTCTCTTGACCTTTAAACTTGCTCAACATCATGTTAGACCCATAAAGACCAATAGGATCTATATATAACTGATAGAACCCACCACCTGGCACATGTCATACTATTAGAAAAGACAATACTTTTAACAATACTATGCTAGGTCCCAATAATTTAACAAAAAAACTTCCATAAAAAGGAAACACTTATAATGATAATAATTATATTTTACTATGGTCACATGATGTTTAACAAGCTTATAGTCCCAATGCTCCTATATGAAAATTAAAAAGAGCTGACAGATAAACACTATACATCATACCAGGAGACATCTAACAACTGGTTTTCCTGATTTCTCATCATTTCTCATTAGTTAACACACATTTGTCATTGCCTCCTGAACTCCAAGCTGGATGGTCTAATGCAGTCTTTCCACCTTCCCACTGCTCTTCAGACTAAGGAGTCTGGAAAGCCTGACCTCTATATCCAGAATATTTAAAACATTCAGTTTTGAGTGAAGATTGTACCTTTTCAGTAAACATAATATCTTTATCACTCTTACCGGTACATCTACCTTCTGTCCACCTGAGAAGAGATCTGCACAGACCAGAGCATCCTTATACTTACCAACCCTTGACAGTCTCAAGTTACCCTTTGTAGTCGCTGAGATGTGTAAGCTGCTCTCTCCATGTGTCTTTCTGTAACTCACATAGTTTTGTAAGGTTATGGCACACACATATATCATTGCACAAATCTGGCAGCATTGCTAGATCCCAGGGTGACCCATCATCATGCAAACATAGTCCTTGTCCTGACACTTGTCCCTCCATCCAGAAAATAAACCATTATGGAAACATAGTTCTAGGCAGACACTATTTTATTCCTGCTCCCATCACTCCAAGATACACTGAAGGCTTCCCAGTGCTTCCTCTCAGCCATTGGGATCCATCCTTGCAGCTCATCTAACACGACTACAGGACCTTTATCCTCCACAGTCATGAAAGAGACCATATCCTATGGGAAAGGTAGAGCAGGGCAGCAGCCTTAGCTGCCTCATCAGATAACATATGCGTGCCCACCCTTGATATTACATAATACAGAGGCAGTGTCAGGATCTCAAACACTCAGCAACATTCATCATGAGATTTCCTGAGGACCCAGCAAGGTCTTAACATCTCCAGATATGGCCGTAACCACAATACGAAAGACACCTCTTACCAGCTTACATGTATCAGCGAATGCCCTCAGCTCCTCATGTGATGACAGGGCAGGAGTGGTTCTCTATCCCAGCTGTCAGGATGGTAAGAAGATCTCTGCTCTAGTAGATTCCTCAGGACATAATCTACAAGACAACTTAAAGTATCAGTTAGACAATGAGCAATGTAGTCAACCTGTGTACTATGAGAATTTCCTGTGACCAGTCTGTATTGTATCCCAAAGTCCCATATGTCTGTCATTCCTTATTTAACCATATCATATCTCCCGTCTTTTTGGACCCTGAATATGTAATATAGCAGGGTACAAAATACACCACTAATGATACAAAAACAGAATTAAATAAAGGAAGGATTTCATACTCAATGAAACAGACACATGTTCAATAGGAGACTGAATATCTCACTAACCTAAACAACCAGACTAAAACATAATTGATGATAATATTTGTTTCTGGCCTTGTAAATCAATATAAGAAGCAATTTGAATAGCTCAGGTAATAAATAAGCAAAAAGTGGTATATGAACAAATATAAAGTAAACATTGAGTGAAGATGCATAGAGAAATCATTCTTCCACAATAGTCTCAGACAGACTCTTTGTTGCTATTACTTTATGATCCACACACAAGTAAACTTCGCACCTGTTGTAGACAACAAATAAGAAATTCAAATCACTGTATGTGACAGCTGTCTGACAGCACAAGTGAAACAAATGACACCAAAAAGGGTAGTACAAAATACATTTCACATAAATAGACAATGGGCCCACAAGACACTTATGACAAATTTCTCACTGGAGCTCCAACTACAACTGCGCAGAGCTGACACGGAGAACAGTTAGTTGTAGATCACATATAAACAAATAAAACAAAGACATTGCCAAGATCTTAATTGCAAATGTATTCAATCTTATAATTTACCTTATACATTGGATGCCTGGGCAGGCCTTTACCCAAAAACCATAAGTAATACAATACCTAACATGTGCAATAATACATTATCTTTACACTGAAGTGACATTTAAACAGACACCAAAAATGTGACATAACCTATTCTTAGCCCCAAATGGTCATATATGTCACTTTGCTCCTGTCAATCAATTGGCATGGTTTTTTTCCAACATTCCACAGCATGCACATAACTCCAGAAGCAATGGCATGCACCTAAAAATAGGAACGTCAATTTTTACATCCACAAAAATGCACATGCACAATTACACAAAAACAGACAAAATGCACACAGAATGCAAAATTTAACTGAGCTCATTTATTGTCACGTGACCTGGTACCAATTAACCAATTTGAAGGATACCTGTTAGATTTTACATTAAACATTTTACATTATGACAATACAAATAGACAGTTCTCTCTTTTTACTCACATTACCTGGAAAAAAAAACATAAAAACATGTTAATTCACTCATACTATTTCCATATAAGGCACAATTCTTAAAGTTGTTAAAAGTTACTGTTAGTTCATTATGTCTAGCTCTCCAAATCACATCACTTAAATCTCTAGCTCCCAGGGGCCGCCTCTTTTAAACACCATAATTCTAAATGGACTCAGCCCATGGTATCTGAACCCATTCTCTAACTCCCTTCTCCCCATTGTTCAGTAACTATTTCTGCTGCCGTAGCTCCCCACCCTCTGTGGTCATCTCTGCATTAGCTCTAGACCCCGATATTCCCATACTACCAGTCCGCACCTTACCTTCAGGTGCAACTACTTAAACAAAAGAGGCTGATCAAACCCCCATATCGGCAGTCTTCCCACTATCCGACACCTAGAAATCAGTAATCCTAATTTCCACTGGATCAAGTGTCTAGCATCAACTTGTATACCGCAGCTGGTTAAACTACCACCAGAATCTGCTAGGCTCCATGCAGAAGGCCTTAAACAACATCAATGAGTTACTTATCATATGCAGGAGCACTCAAAACAATCTATCCTATGTTACACTGGCCCTTGGAGCATTGCCTAGCTCGTACTCCAGTACTTCTTAACAACCTGCATCACTTTCACAATTTCACACAAAGTCTATCTTTCCCCCGGCTGGGCGAGCCTCACATGGGTCACAGTCCAGATACCGCGAGGGAACTAACCCGACTCATGGGGCAGGAAACCTGTGTCTTTTCCCTTTACTCTCAACACAGGGGAAGAGAGACTATCAACAGGTTTCTGTCACTTCTACAAGGATCAACTTGCCTTCTGATCTCAACACACATGAAAAGTCACTAGACTCACTGCGCCCGAACATACTGCATGGAAGTGAGTAAAGAATCTTTTCAGGGGTGTGTTTCTTGAGATCACAATTCAAGCGCTCCCTTATCTCAATCACACGTCACTCACTCACTCACTCATGTAGTCAGCTTTCTTATTCTAACAACAATTAAACATACACAACTGTACATATGCACAACCCACAGAAAACTATACTGCCTACTTAACACCGAGAAAACAACACCTGGACAGAAGCCAATACAATTTTGTCAATTGTCTTACTCACCAGTCCAATGGTGTGATTCCCTGTTGTCCTGTTAGCCACTGCCCGCCATGAATTATTTCTTTTGGTTCCTTCCATAATCGCGGACGATAGCCCCCAAGTAATGTCGCTGCAGCGGCTTACAGCAAGTTATCTATGGGTGTGAGAGAGTGAGACAGACAGACTGACAGACATACAGAGAGAACCGAGTCATCCCCCCATGGGTGATGGTGGGGGTAGGGAGTAGGGACAGAGACACAAGTGACACGTCTTGCTTAGTGCTCCATCCTCCTTCCACCCCCCCAGAGCATTCAAATAAACTTTATTATATATAGTGAAATCCTGGGACTGCCCCTCACAATCTACATAGACATGTGACTGATGACAAGAGAACACATAATGCCATATATGTCCTTTACATAAAGCTGATGATAAAGCTAGAATGTGCAACTAAATATAAAAATAGTCTTTAGCGAGGGGGGTAGTTTTGCAGAGTCCAGCTACAGCTGTCATTCACAGAGCTGTACAATGTCTATTCTTGTCAAAGGTCAACGACCTAGGACAGCCTTCACAAGGCAATAATTGTGTTCACATAAACTTAATACATTATTATTTTATTTGCATTCACATACTCGAGTATAAGCCGAGTTTTTCAGCACAAAAAATGTGCTGAAAAACCCTAACTCGGTTTATACTCGAGTCAAGGAGAAAAACAAAAAGTGAACTCAACTTCCGACGTTCCCTGGCATCCATCGCAGCTCCGACATTGGGTCCCAGTCTGTCACAGTCTACGTGACGTCAGCCGCGCGCTGATGCTTTAATGTGTGTGCCGGCATCGGCACACACTATGATGTCAGCTTGCGGCTGATGTCATTGTGCCTCCGAAGGACCAGGAGTCGATATCGTAGCCGCAATGGATGCCGGGGAGCATCGGAAAGTGAGTTCACTTTTTCTTTATTTTTTCCTACACACAGGGGCTGGCAGGCTATATACTCAAGGGTGCAGGCAAGCCATATACTCGTAGGGGCAGGTAGACAGGCTAAATACTGGTGGGGGCAGGCGGGCTATATACTCGAGGTGGCAGGCAGGCTCTATACTCGTGGGGGCAGGAAGTCAGGCTAAATACTTGATGTGGTTGGCAGGCTAAATACTCGAGTGGGCTGTCAGACTATATACTTGAGGGGGCTGGCAGGCTTTATACTCGGGGGCTGTGACCAATGGATTTCCCACCCTCAGCTTATACTCGAGTCAATAGGTTTTTTTGTGTTAAAATTAGGTGTCTGCGGCTGCATTACCTTGGGTGGGAAATGCAGCCGCTACTCTCTAATAAAATGTCCTGTAGTCTCCCGTCATCAATAAAATGTCCAGTAGTTTCCCCTCATCAATAAAATGTCCAGTAGTATCCCCCATTAAGAATGAAATGTCCACAGCAGCTCCTGCAATTAATAAAATGTCCAACAGAGTGCCCCTATCATTAAAATGTCCATTAGAGAGCCCTTGTTAATATAATGTCCAGCAGAGTGTCCCCATTAATATAATGTCCAGCAGAGTGCCCCCATTAATATAATGTTTAGCAGAGTGTCTCCACTGGTGTAATGTCCAGTAGAGTGCCCCCATTAGTATAATGCCCAGCAGAGTACCCTATTAATAAAATGCCCAGCAGATTGCCCCCGTGAGTTTAATATCCAGCAGAGTGCCCCTGTTAGCTTATTGCTAAACAGAAGAGAAACTAAGAGTTTGATATTTTCTTCCATTTTATTTCACAGCAGCAGATGGAAAAGGGTTAAAGTGCTATTTAAAGTATTTTGTGCAGCTAATGCAGCCATACTTTATCAGTTACAGGGTAATATGCAGATAACAAAAAGTTATTTATTCCAGGTACTGTACATGACAGCTGGAAATGTGCCTCTATAATCGCTGATTTTTGCAAGACTGCAGATCCTTGGCCTAATCAGACATGTCAATGCATCTGGAACTAAACAATCAGACTGCAGAGCAAAGTGCCTTACATAAAATCCATACAGCTCTAACCTTATGTTTTATACATTGCAGCAATGTAATAGAGTCTATACATTTTCTATTAAAGGAGTATTCCACTAAAAGTAACGATGACGCTTCTAAGATTTTTCTTGTGTCAGTATTTCAATTGGACAGTTGTGTGATAAGGAATATGACAGTCAGTTAGTTAAGCTTTTGCTACATTGCTGTACTTACAGCCTATCTAAAAATATATAGAAACACATTCTACTAATAATTAAGATACTTTCAACCATAATTTTGAGAGATCAGTCATGTCTAATTAATCTGATGCACATGTATGAGGAGGTAAGTCCCAGACTGCATGTAATATCTGTGCCAGTTCAGGTTTTATCACCATCCTCTGTCCATAATATGTGACTGAGAATGCTCAGAAGAGTGTGATTTTATTCTTATGTTCCATTCTGTCCTTACTAGTAGAGATGAGTGGGTTGTTTAAAATTCAGGGTCGACGGTTTTGTCTGAATTTTGCAACATTTTCGGGTAAATGGGGCTAGCAAAGGCTAGAGGGTTTAAAATGGAGGGAATAACAGGGCAGTTGCCCTACTCACGATGGGCTACTGAAAGTAGTTGAAATAATAACATATAACAAAATAAAGAAATAGTAACAAATTGAAATTAAAAATGATCTCACTGGAGCTCCAAGTGTTCAGCCCCTGTTATTCTCTCTGCAGTAAAAGAAGAAACAATGGAAAAGCCACACAGCCTTTAAGGGGTATTCTGGCTACAACAAGTGCAATCTATTTTGTGGTAATAAACTACATAATACAATGTCATTAAAAGTTTCCAAGCATTTTCTTGTAAAAATGATACCTTTGTGGAACACATTGGACAATGTTTTCTCCCAGTTTTCCACAGTTACAACCTTTCTCTGGTTGTACAGATGCACTGAGCATCTTCCCAGTCTGACCTGAATCTCCTTCCATGACACAACAGTCAGCCAGAGCAAGAGAGGACATGGTACTTGTGAGCGCTGTACTGTGCTTACCACAAACATGTAGTCTGCAGGTTTATGCATTTACCTAGCTATGATCTACAAGAACACATGAGTGTTTTCAAAAGATGGCAAGCAACCAAAATACCCCTTTAATCTAAATGTGGTTAAAGGCACTTTAAGCATTCAGACCTAGTGATTCACAGTTGAAGTAATCTTCTGGGGATGCAGAAGTTAATATTTTTAATATAAAGTTCTGGGAATGCAGAATTGAAAAATTTGAATTTGAAGTTCCGGGAATAGAAAATCAAAACATTTTAAATTTTTAATTCTAGGAATGCAGAATTAAAAAATGTTTAATTTGAAGTTCTGGGAATGTGAAATTTAAATATTTCAAGGGGATGTGGAACCTATTTAGACACTGACAAAACCAAGTTGCATGGGATCTATGCTTTGTCCCTCTTAATAAATGTTAGGATGTCCATTTTGGCTGTAGGGAGGTGGATCCTCTTGTCAGTGATGACACCACCAGTGGCGCCAAACAGCACTCTGACAGCACACTAGATTTAGGGCAGGGCAGCACCTTCTAGGCATATACAGCACTTCTGGCAATTTGTTACATTTTCCCACCCAGAAATTGAACAGGGAGGACAGATCCTTCAGTGCCTGGAGAAGTGTGGACAGATAATCTTCCACCATGTGAGTTCCGTTCAGTCTTCTGGTATTACCTGCCCCATTTGCTGGTGGTGGAGGTTATGGAGAAGTCAACATGGCATCATGTTCAAGTATTGAAATCAAGGATGCTACGATTTTCTTGTAGTGTGTATCCTTCAGGTTGCCCACCCAGTATTCTGCACCATTAAGTTTCTGGACAAGTAAGGTGTCAATATGCAGGCACATGTAGTGTCTGCATATACCGGGTGGGTATATCTCTCTCCAGCCACGCTGCATCTCTCCAGCCACGCTTCAGTGATGTTTTGAGATGCTCTGGGTTTACCCAACAACTCCTCCTACTGCTCCAAAACGGTTCCCTGGCTGTAGCAGACTGGTATTGAAACCCAACCTCCAATGCTTGTGTAGAAGGGTCTGGCACCTGTTTCTCCTTTCATCATTACATCCTCCATCATGGCCTGAAAAGCTTTTTAACCCCTTAAGGACCAGGCCCTTTTTCGTTTTTGCGGTTTTATTTTTCACTCCCCACCTTCAAAAATCTATAACTTTTTTATTTTTCCATGTACAGAGCTGTGTGATGGCTTATTTTCTGCGTAACAAATTGCACTTCGTAGTGATGGTATTAAATATTCCATGCCGTGTACTGGGAAGCGGGAAAAAAATTCTAAATGCAGTGAAAATGATGAAAAAACACATTTGCGCCATTTCTTGTGGGCTTGGTTTTTACAGCTTTCACTGTGCACCCCAAATGACATGTCTATTTCATTCATTGGGTCAATACGATCACGGGGATACCAAATTTGTATAGGTTTTATAATGTTTTCATACATTAACAAAAATTAAAACCTCCTGTACAGAAAAAAAATTCTTCATTTTGCCGTGTTCTTGCGCTAATAACTTTTTCATACTTTAGTGTATGGAGCTGTGGGTGGTGTCATTTTTTGCGACTTCTGATGACGTTTTCAATGCTTCTATTTTTAGGACTGTTCGACATTTTGATCACTTTTTATAGAATTTTTTCTATTTTTCAAAATGGCAAAAAAATGCCATTTGCGACTACGGGCGCTATTTTCCGCTACGGGGTTTAACGCAGTGAAAAACGGTTATTATATTTTGATAGATCGGGCATTTTCGGACACGGTGATACCTATTGTGTTTATGATTTTTACTGTTTATTTATATTTATATCAGTTCTAGGGAAAGGGGGGTGATTTGAATTTTTATGTTTTTTTAATATAATTTTTTTTTTTTACTTTTTTTTATTTATTTTTTTTACTATTTTACAGACTCCCTAGGGTACTTTAACCCTAGGTTGTCTGATTGATCCTACCATATACTGCCATACTACAGTATGGCAGTATATGGGGATTTTGCATACCATCTATTATAATGTGCAGATCGCACATTATAATAGATACCCTCGATCATGACAGCCTGGGATCTTTGTGTGATCCCAGGCTGTCATGGCAACGGATCGCCGCTCCCCGGTGACGTCACGGGGAGTGATGATCGGAGCCAAGATGGCGGCGCCCATGCGCCGCCGGCTCTTTAATGCCGCCGGCAGCTTTGCCGGCGGCAATCAAAGGGTTAACACCCGCGATCGGTGCTAGCACCGATCGCGGGTGTTAGCGACGGGCGTTTGCTTCATTATGAAGCTAATGCCCGGTGAGTATGAAGAGGGCTCAGCCTGTGAGCCCTCTTCATACTCCCCCATGCGCAGTAAGACGTAAGGGTACGTCTTATTGCGCTATGGGGTTAAAGCAGATTAAAGACGAGGATGGTAGAGCTGATGGTGGTGTCATTGGCACTGACAATATTGGTGCATATTGGAAGCAGTGCAGCCCTGGAACAGATGTCCCTCATGGAGGCTAAGTCGTTGGTAGTGAAATAAGAAAATACCATATGTATTATACAGTATGTGGGTATAGGAATGTAGTCATTCTAAAGTTTTTTGTTTTTTTTTTAAACCCTTTTTATTGGAAATTTTTCACATTAAATTGGCACAAGGAGCCAAACACCTTTGACACGCAGGTCAGACTTAAATGAGACTGACGGACATATATGACAATGTATCTGTGATTACAATCCACTCATATTGACATTAATTACTGACCGTCCTTCCCTAATAATGCAATCACCCCCTCTGTTCCCTCTGTTTGGAACTGGGGTGTTCAGTGAGCTCAAATTTCGTCTTGAGCTTTATAAGCTCCTCAGCATTCCATTACTGCGTTTCATTTATTTCCCAAAAACAAGAAAAAAACTTTTAACAAAGAAAGAACTTGAAACACAAACCTTGAAATACTCTAAGGTCTCTTATTATATCCATACTTAATACATTACTCTTTGTAGTATGAACTATTTATCCATAGATCCCATTGGAGTTTGAAGTTGTTGTACCTGTTCATTTGAAGGGAGATAGACTTCTCATATTGGCAGGTTTGGTTTATTTGTGAGATAACCTCTCCCATTTCGGGTATTGTCGTTTCCTTCCAGTGTCTGGTGATGACTAGAGATGAGCGAGCACTAAAATGCAAACATCTGCAATCTATTCTTCACTGTTCCGCGCGTATATTATCTCCCGACAAGTTAACAGATGTGAAGAATAGTGAAGAATAGAATAAAAACAGTGAACACAGGATCATTTAAGTGAAAAACGCAGTGAAAAACACAGTGAAGAATAGATTACAGATGTTCGGCACATCTGCTTACTTGTCGGGGTGATACGCTGTCACGGGATCCGCTCCTCTTCTTCCACTGAAGTCTCCCCGTGCTGCCCGATGTCTCCCCATGCTGCCCGATGTCTCCCCCGTGCTGCCCGATGTCTCCCCGTGCTGCCCGATGTCTCCCCGTGCTGCCCGATGTCTCCCCCGTGCTGCCGGATGTCTCCCCCGTGCTGCCCGATGTCTCCCCGTGCTGCCCGATGTCTCCCCCGTGTTGCCCGATGTCTCCCCCGTGCTGCCCAATGTCTCCCCCGTGCTGCCCGATGTCTCCCTCGTGCTGCCCGATGTCTGCCCCGTGCTGCCCGATGTCTCCCCCGTGCTGCCCGATGTCTCCCCCGTGCTGCCCGATGTCTCCCCCGTGCTGCCCGATGTCTCCCCGCTGCCCGATGTCTCCCCCTTGCTGCCCGATGTCTCCCCCATGCTGCCTGATGTCTCCCCGCTGCCCGATGTCTCCCCCGTGCTGCCCGATGTCTCCCCGCTGCCCGATGTCTCCCCCTTGCTGCCCGATGTCTCCCCCGTGCTGCCCGATGTCTCCCCGTGCTGCTTGATGTCTCCCTGCTGCTTGATGTCTCCCCCGTGCTGCCTGATGTCTCCCCTGTGCTGCCTGATGTCTCCCCGCTGCCCGATGTCTCCCCCATGCTGCCTGATGTCTCCCCGCTGCCCGATGTCTCCCCCGTGCTGCCTGATGTCTCCCCGCTGCCCGATGTCTCCCCCGTGCTGCCCGATGTCTCCCCGTGCTGCTTGATGTCTCCCTGCTGCTTGATGTCTCCCTGCTGCCGTTCCGCGCGTATCTTCCGACAAGTAAGCAGATGTGCCGAACATCTGTATTCTATTCTTCACTGTGTTTTTCACTGTGTTTTTCACTTAAATGATCCTGTGTTCACTGTGTTCACTGTTTTTATTCTATTCTTCATTGTTCTTCACTGTGTTTTTTTAATTAAATGCTCGATCTCGAGCAGGGGAAATACTCGTCCGAGCCATGAGCCGTTTCGAGTACCTTAATACTCGAACGAGCATCAAGCTCGGACGAGTATACTCGCTCATCTCTAGTGATGACCAGTTTAGTGGATACTAGAATGAAGGCTAACAGGGCTCTAGTTTTTGATGTGTGGCCTTCTAAGTTTATCAGTAGTAGTGCTGTAGCTGGAGAGAATTCTATAGAAGGTATACCAATGTTGGAGATAATGTCATATACTTGTCTCCAAACGCTCTGAACCTTCGGACATGCCCAGAGTGTGTGCAAAAGCGTGCCTTTTTGGCCGCATTCTCTCCAACAACCTGAAGATGAAGAGGGAAACATCTTGCAGAGTCTAGATGGGGTATAGTACCATCTCATGTGTGTCTTAACTACTGCTTCCATATATGCTACGCATCTGAAAGTACTATTGGCCAGTGAAAAGGCCTTTTGCCACTGGATGGTGGTGATTTGTTGGTTCAAGTCCTTTTCCCATGCTCCCATATAAGGAAGTGTGAGCAAGGATTTTTTGTTTCCTAAGTAATTATAAAAAAACGTTATTCCTTTACTCCATCTGCCTAATGATTGCAGCTTTTTAGATATTTGTTTGTCTATCTTAGGGGTGTCTCCCATTTTATTCTGCAAAAAGTTGCACACTTTAAGGTAGTTATAAATCTCTCCTTGTGGAAGTGAGAATTCTTCTATTAGGGTGGTGAAGCGTATCATTTTCCCCTCTTTGATTAAGGTAGCCAGATTATGTATCCCCTGGGAGTACCATGTTTGTAAGTTAATATTCTGTATATTAAGATCTAGAAAGCTTATAGGTGTCAATTCCAGCGGGAGGCTTTCAGGACTCTCTCCCATGTTTCCAAGTAAGCTTTTCCATGCAAAATCTGTGGCCTGCATTGTGAGCAGGGGGGAATGGGGAGGGTTCAATTGCCATAACGCATTGATGATTCTAGCCTTAAGTGACTTCCCTTTATTGTAGTATTCCTCTATTAAACCCCATTTATTGTTGGGGTCCTCCACCCACCAGGCTCCCGATTGGTCTAGTATATCTGCTAAATAATAATCTCTAAGCTCTGGAACTCCTAAACCCCCATTATCCTTAGTTTTAATTAATGTGTTGAATGCAACCCTTGGTTTGCTTTCATTCCATGTAAATTTCCTCAGTTGTGCTCTTACTTTTTTAAAGAATATTTCTGGCAAGGGGATTGGAATGGTCCTAAAGAGGTACAGGTATTTAGGAAGTGTCATCATTTTATATGAGGCTATCCTTCCACACCATGACAAAATGGTTTTAGAAAATTCTTTAAGCTCCTTTTCTACTTGTCCTAGCAGTGGGATAAAGTTGTGTTTATATAGTTCAGATGTCGGGTAAGCTAGCTCTATTCCAAGGTATTTTACATGTTCCATCTGCCAGTCTACTGGGTGTTCTCTTTTTAATCTTTGTAGTCTCTCTCAAACCAGATTTACTGGCAGAATTTGGGATTTAGCTGTGTTAATTTTGTAAAAGGAGGCTTTACCAAATTCTGTTAGAGTCTCAAAAATTCTGGGTAAGGAGGTCTCGGGGGAAGTAGATGTTAATATAATGTCATCTGCAAACAAAGCTATTTTATGCTCCTGTTTGCCTATCCGTATTCCCTCCACTTCTGGGTGTGTTCTGATAGTTTCAACTAGTGGCTCTATTGAGAGTACAAATATTATAGGGGACAGGGGGCATCCCTGTCTTGTGCCGTTCGACAGGGTGAATTTTTGGGACAACGTCCCGTTTGTAAAAACTTTTGCAGATGGACAGGAGTATAATGCCTTTATAGCCATGAATATATGGCCAGTGATGCCAAATTTCTGCAGTGTCATAAAAATATAATCCCAATTCACCCTGTCGAAAGCCTTTTCGGCATCTACTGTAAGGAAAGTTGCAGGGGTGTTGCTAATTTCACAGTGCTGGAGCAGGTCAATCAACTTCCTCGTGTTGTCCGAGGCCTGTCTTCCTGGGGTAAAGCCCGATTGGTCAAAGCCGATGAGTGATGGGAGAACAGTCTTCAACCTATTAGCCAGTATTTTGGCCATCTGGTCCTGGGGCTTTGTTAGATGGGGAGTCTTTAATAGTTTTTAGGATCTCTTTTCCTGTAATCGGGGTATTTAATTCTTCTAGTTGCTTTTCTGTCACCTTAGGGAGGCGGATTTTGTCTAGAAATGTGTTAATAGTATACGGAGTGGGTATAGAGGTTGCCTTATCCTTTCCCAGATTGTATAAATCAGCATAATATGACATAAATGCATTTGCTATTTCTCTTGGTGAAGTAATTTTTTCTCCTGAGTATGGGTGGAATAAATAGGGGATTTTAGATTTGATAGCCCTACGCTTCAATTTATTTGCTAGCAGTGATCCTGCTTTCTGGTCCTGAGAGTACCACTTGGTTTTAAGTGTTTGCATGGCCCGTGCATATCTGTGGAGGAGAAGGTTGCGCAGGTGATCCCTTTCAGTTTTTAAGGATTCTATGTGTAGATGTGAGGTCTCTTTTTTGTTCTTTTGCTCTAGTTTTTGTATTTTAAATAAGGAGGAGTTGATTTCTCTTTCTCTATCTTTCCTGATTTTACTACACAGCTTCACCATGTCGTCTTTTATATATCCCTTATGAGTTATCCAGACTGAGAAGATGTCAGCTTCCCCGTTGTCGTTAAACTGGAGAAACTCTCTGAGAGCTAGCTCTATTTTGGCAGAATGGGTAGGGTGAGCTAAGGTCGCCATATCTGCCTTCCATACGAAGTCATTGTGTTCAGAGAAGCTAACTGATATTGTCGCCTTCACCGGTGCATGGTCAGACCATTTTATCGTCCCTATTGAAGAGTCCACAACCCTGTCTATCGTTAGTTTGTCTACCATTATCATGTCTATTTGGGAGTATATCCTGTGTCTATGGGAAAAAAAGGTGAAGTCCTTCTCTGTTGAGTGTTGAATTCGCCAAATGTCATACAGGGAGTTTTCCCATAGAAATTTGTTTAATGTGGCTGATACATGTACGGATTTTGAGGTGGTGTCTTCTGAATGGTGATTTATAGCATTAAAGTCCCCACACATCAGAAGGGACCCTTTCCTGACCCTCTCCACCTTCTTCAATAGTTTCTTGAGAAAGGATTTTTGTCCCTTGTTGGGGGAGTATGTTTTATTATTGATTTCGCCCACTATGACTATGTAACGGCTTTCGGGGTCAACATCTACGTGGGAGATTGTCACTGCTAATGTGGACCTAAAAGCAATCATTACTCCTCTTTTTTTCTTCTGGAAGGAAGAGAGGAAGATATGTGGATATTGCGGGTGGGACATCTTAGGCGGATTAGAGGAGCCAATATGCGTCTCCTGTATGCATAAGATGTCGCATTTTTCTTTAATCGCTTCCTTCCATAAGAGAGAGCGTTTGAAAGGGCGGTTTAGCCCTTTAACATTAAGTGATAGCAATGTAACACCCATTTGTCTTATATACTTTGAAGCTCTGTAAATTGAAGTATTCTGGTTGAGCCTTAGAGAACATTATATATACTACATTTGTACATGTTAATACCACAAGCATCTTTCTAATTAGACCTATAGAGAAACAAGTAAACCAAAATATTAACCACTTCAAACAAAACATAAAAATTTTGGTACCCACGAAATTCGTAGTACTTTCAACGGGGTATTTGTCCCAGTGGAAACGTGAGATGAGGTGACCGGCCCTCGCCCGGCCTAGGATTTATGCATTAGAGCTTTGTTTATGTGCGCCCCTTTGTTCTCCAGTCAGGGTTCACGTTGAGTTGACGCGGCTGCCTCTCAGGTATTGGTCTCCCAGGGGACGATGTGTTTTCCTTGAGGATTCCCCAATTTTGCAGAACTTGCCATCCTTCTTCTACGGATTTAATTGCCGTTATAATATTTTGCCGCTTTGCTAGAATTTTAGTTGGGAACCCCCACCTGTAGGGAATTTCATTCTCTCTGAGAATTGTCGTGATCGGCTGAAACTGTCGTCTGTGCTGTAGGGTTGCTGCTGAAAGGTCTACAAAAAGCTTCACTGAATCGTATGGTGAAGGGAGGGTTTGAAGCTTCCTGGATTGAGCTAGAAGCTGATCCTTCACATGGAAGAAGGTGAATCTGGCCAAGACATCTCTTGGCACCGAGCCCGGCAGATTTGGTGGTTTCGGGACCCAGTGGGCCCTATCAATGCTTAGTTCATACTCCTCCAGTTCCGGAAGTAAAGCTTTTGTAAGTTGCTGGACATACTTTTTAAGATGGATATTTGGCACTATTTCCATGATGCCTCTAAATTTGACGTTTTTACGTCTATCTCGATCCTCCGAATCGATAATTTTTGCTTGCATAGACACCACTGTGTCTTCTAGTTTGTTATGCGAATCTACCAGCTCATTGTGGGCTGAAATGAATGCCGTCATTTTTTCCTCCGAATGTGCCACTCTTTCTCCCAATTCACTCACTGATGACTGTAGTGGCTTTACTAGAGAGGTGATATCACTTTGCAAAGAGGTGCGGGAAGCTTCTAGCATTGATTTGAGAGTGAATTCTGAGACTACTTTATCTGTAGCTTGGAATGCTGCAAAACTGTCTGCTGTGTGGTTTTCTTCATTTTCACTCCCCTCCTGCTCCTCTGTGTTATGAGGTTCTGCTTGATGTTTTGCCCTCTGTTTTGCTGGGCTACTTGTGGGGGATCTAAAATCTCCTGAGGAGTGATGTAAAGGGGAGTTAGAAGCTGACGAGCTGCCGTTGGATTGCAGCATCAGGGGGGGCATACTGCTCTCTTCCTCCCTGCAAGCTGGTGACCTTCCCTCTGGTGATCGCTCTGTCGGGGAACCCAAGCTCCATCTACCCGGCACTTCAAATGTAAAGGGTGAGTTCTTACCCCCTGTGCCCGTCTTTGCCAGCCTTGCTCCGCTTCCCGCCGACGCGCGGGCTGTCGCGCTGTATCTTTGTCCGGCGCCATCTTTGCCTCGTGTGGCGTCCGGGGGAAAATAGTGCCCGATTGGCTTGCTGGTCGGGTCTTTCGCTCCCCTTTTCCTCGGCACCGCTCCCTGAGCAGAGATTGCCGGTTTGCTGGGCATTTTTAAGCCGCTGTTTAATCCTGGCTCGGGCCGGAGCTCTCCTCTCACGCGGCCATTTTCCTCAGCGGCCAAGCCACGCCCCCCATTCTAAAGTTTTTTGACCCTTCATGACCAAAGCAGCTGTTGGCACATTACATTTTGAAGATGAATTTGTGTTTTTTTTTAATTGTTCTACCCATTTCTTCTTTACAGAACACGTAGGATTTTCTAATTACAATATGAAGTGAATACAGTATAATACTGTGGAGTATTGTTTTAAGGAAATATGGTCAAAATGTGGGGTGGGTTGAAAAATCTTCCTCAGCTATTCCATAAAATTGTTTTAGTGTATTAATTTACCCTAAAAATCATCCTGCCATCAGGAAGGCAATTCTGGGATCATGATATGGCCAATAGCCTCTTGCAAGTTGATTCAACCCCTTAACAACCTGGCCCTTTATTGTTTTTTCATTTCAATTTTTCACTCCCCACCTTCAAAAATCTCTAACTTTTTTATTTTGAAACATAAAGAGCTCTGTGAGCTTGTTGTCTGTGTAACAAATTGCACTTCATAGTGATGGTATTTAATATTTCATGCCGTGTACTGGGAAGCAGGAAAAAAATTCCAAATGCAGTGAAAATGAAGAAAAAGCGCATTTGCGTCTTTTCCTGTGGGCTTGGATTTTACGGCTTTCACTGTGCGCCCCAAATGACATGTCTACTTTATTCTTTGGGTAGGTAAGATTATGGGGATGCCAAATTTGTATAGGTTATATAATGTTTTCATAAATTTACAAAAATTAAAACCTCCTGTATTAAAATATCTATTTTTAGATATCTAGTTTTCAATTATATCATTTTTAGGACTGTACGACCTTTTGATCCCCATTTATAGATTTTTTTTATAAGTGCCATTTTCAACTTTCGGCGCTATTTTGCATTAGGAGGTCAAATGCAGGGGAAAAACCATATTATATTTTGATAGATCAGGCATTTTTGGATGTGTGGGATAACTAATGTGTTTATGATTTACTGTTTATTTATATTTATATAAGTTCTCGGGAAAGGGGGTGATTTGAATATTTAGGTTTTTTTTAATATTATTATTATTTTTTTACTTTTTATTATTTTTATTATTTTTCAGGTACTTTAACCCTAGGTTGTCTGATCAATCCTATCATATACTGCCATACTACAGTAGGAGGAAGAGGAAAAATTATTTTCAGTGGTGCCGCACCCTTAATATGTGCACATACATGTATGAAGGAAGCTGTGGTGAAAATCTGCTGAAATCAGCAGATTGGCACCCCCAACAATCTTAAAACCCAAAAATCTTATATTGATTAACTTTAACCTGTGGGATAAAGAAGTTACCAGCTATTACAAAAGTAAAAAAAACTATAAAAACATATATGCCCATTTCATTATTCAAGGTGGGTGCTGTATTTTCTCAAGAATACTCTTATAACAAAGATTTATTTTAAAAAAATAGTAGTCTGAATAAATTGAGAATTACAATGGGTAATTTTTTTCTGAGATGTCGATCATTACTTTAATTTTAGCTGGGGCTGTCAAATTTATTTTCCTTCAAGAGGAAATTACAAGCTCAGATATGTTCATCTAGCGTTCGAGGCATTATTGCAATGCGCTAAGCTAGTCACTCTCATTGTTGTTCCCTGATTTAATATTTTATTTCTGTACTCCTTCATTGAGGATGAGCAAATCCCTAGTCATTAAAGCTCTCAAGATGTCGCTAAGTACTTTAATTTGACTAATACACCTGTCAACGGTTTTGCGGCTGTACTAACTTCAAGTTGATGTTTACTGTGTATGATTATTTATAACCACAGATGACAATCAAAGCAGGAGCTGAAAAAGCAAAGAAACCTAGTTAGATTTTTAAAACATAAATTTACAAAAGAAAAAGATTTTCAAAAGGAAGAATTTTTCTTTGTAAATAAATTCCTTTTCAGCTGATTAGAACTATGTCCTAATATTCTATTGCTCATATAGTGCAATATAAGAGAAAATGTATGAAACATACATCTCATTATTATCATTTTAATTATTCTATAATTAATGTAAATAATATGAATGCAACTCACATTTTGGTCCTTTCTCTATATAAAGGGCATAAAAATATATGTTGGTATAATTTTAAAAATCCCTGTGCTGCTGTGAAGATAAGTTTAACTCATTAATAACTTGCCCCTTTTTCATTTTTGTTTTTATTTTTTGCTCCCCACTTTTAAAAATTCATACATGTTTACATTTTCCATGTAGAAAGCTGTATGAGGACTTGCTTTCTGCATAACAAAGTGTACTTTTAAGTGATGGTATTTAATATTTAATTCCATGTACTGGGAAATGGGGAAAAGAAAGTGTGATGAAATTGCCAATATTTTATATTTGCACCATTTTCATGTGGGCTCTGTATTTACGGCTTTCACTTTTCATTCTAAATGAAAACCTTAAAACTTTTCATAAGTTTTTATTCAAATTTTGATGTTTTGGTAAAAGTGGCAGTTTGGACATTTGGGTACTATTTTCCATTCTCTGTCGGTATTAACAGGACTTTTGGGACACAGATTGTATTGCAGTATGTGGCAGTTTTTCTAGTGAACTTTCTCTCTGGAAGATGATTAAAAAACAGGTTGAATGACAGGCCTTGGATTCTAGCATAGACTCATACCTGTTAAAGGAACCAATCGTCACTCCCCAATAACCTCAATGGGACGACAATCGAATGCAAGATGCCAGGATTTGAATGTCTCTGGCAATTATGTCGTTAATCCCTGCGATCAGTGACAGCACTGAGTGTTACTGGTGAATGTTTGTTTCAATGTGTAGCAAATAAGTTCAGCTTTGCAGGCTCTATAACCTGCGTCTGGACATTGCGCTCCCCTGTGTCAACTCATTCCATGGCCCTACCTCAAGTGGTGTAGAGGGGGAAATAGTCGCAACACGCAGCTCTGCACTGGGAGTTGCATTTAGGTCATGGTTTGCATGTTGGTATTGAGTTGTACAAGCTGTGGTAAAACTCTCCTACTATTTCTATGGTATGGTGAACATCCAAAAAAAATGCTAATAATTTAAACAAGAATTGATGATTTTCTTTTCCTCCACTGTGAAACAGTTAATAAAATCTCCTCTAAAGCTATAGATGCACCAAAATGATGTATATGAAAAGTGCATCTAATCCTAATATATCTCCACATTAACATAAACATTTTATAGCCTGTATAATGTTTCTGCTCTGCAATGGCACTTCTTCCTTTCAATACCTTGTCCCTCAAAATTTAAGATTTGGTGATTATCAGGAAAATTAACAAAAAAAATGTTCCTAAAGTTATAAACCTACAAAAATGTTAACAACCTATAAAAATGTAAGGATGCTTAAAAACATGCTAACATAAAGCAGATATTCAGTAGATGCCAGTTTTTAAGTTGTTTGATGGTAAAGTAGAAATTCTGAAATTTTAGAATTTTTCTGAATTTATTGCCAAATTTCCTCCATCTCTGAGATTTTTCTGCTCCCACGCCAACTTGGGTTGAGAACGGGGACTGAGAAGGGGCATTTACTATAGTCTCTTCCAGAAAAATGGCAGATACTATAGTTGAAAGTAAAGCCTCAATCATTATAATGTATTACAGTCCCATGAATGATACAAATTGTTTCTCATTGAATATAGCATCCATAAAAATAGATGAGACTTTACACTATAGGTACCATTTACTTGCATATGAAAACATGTAGCAGATTTATGTCTATTTTATTTATTTTTTCATAAGTTCCATCAGTTGTCATAATTCTTCTGTGGAGAACATGTCTTGATACTGAATTATAAGGACTCTTATGTGTATATTGTGGAGAGCTGCTTGGACTTCATAGATTTTAATTCTACAATGTACAAGCTCTTCAATGGTGTCACCAGATAATTGAAATATCAGGAGTATGCCTTCAATGCCTCAGAAACTAGAACAATAAGGCAGTTTGATCTTTATGGATGTGACCTTATTTTGAAGTATTTAGCATAAATTCTATAATATGGGGTTTTGTGAGATTGGCATTTCCGTACTTGGTCCTAGAGGAACATCACATTTCATCTCACAGATGCCTTCTGTGAATTTGCACATAGTGTAAATGTTCCAGGAACTCACATACTGTTATATCAGATCTGGCTGCCATCTGCTTTCTTTTTTTTTTTTTTGACAAATGTGGTATTTTGGCAAATTACTAAAATTTTAAGTTTATTTAGTAAAACTGGGGCAACAGAAGGAATAAAGCACGTTCATCTTTCATGTCCCAATAGTCACCATGAGCCTCTTTTTAGCATAGTTGTTAGTAAAGTTGGTGATTTTAATGTGTTTGCTTCATTGTTGAAAGACTCATTTGGAATACACAAATGTCAAGTTGCTGTGAGATAAACGGCTCTATATGAAATTGAAGTCTACTAAAACATTATAGTAGAATACAATATAATAACGTATAAAAAGTTCTTTAACTTTAAACTTATATATTGTTTCTATTAAATAGACCCAAGCAATCTAATTTCAAAATATAAGCTAAAAAACAAAATGGTAACCCCCCCCCCAAAAAAAAATACATACTTTGTTTTCCTTTTGCTTGCTTCAAATCTTAATTCTATATACATTCTGTAAGTATATTGGAAAGCTTTTACCTAGAACTGAAGAACCTCACCATCTTGAGAGTATTTGGAGTATTTATATTCCTTTGATTTCAATTTCCTTTTCACTTATGCAGTGTCATCTTTCTTGGTCCCTTTAGCTCGTCCCCAACCTCCGTCAGTGGCCGAGGATCCTGAGTCTGCAGAGGCGTCTTTTGACTTTGCTGCATTTTTCTTCTGCTCCTGTGGTAATCGCGGGACCAGGACCGTCGTTGAAGGACAGAGACTCTAGGGAGAAAGGACATATGGTTTATTACCCCTTCTCCACTCCTCACAGAATCATGCTAAAGTAGCGGAATGCACAGAGGAGAGCCAACACTACCGCCGGCAATACAGACCTAGTGGTCATGTGAAAGATATAAATTTGCACTCAATAAAGTTGCGGCAATGCACTATAGACTCAGCGGTCACAGTGACTGCAGCGTCTATAGGGTTAAACAGGTGGGATTGTGATAGTCGCGATCATGGCTGTTGCTGCGGGATCCCAGTTACTGCATACTGCCGGGATCCCTAGGTGATCGCATAGGCTCAGCTTCTGAGCCTGAGTGATCGCCATGGTGTAATTGTACGTCAAGGTGCAGGAACTACCCAAAGCCTATGATGTAGAATTTCATCAAGGTGCGGGAAAGGGTTCATAAAGAAGCCTCACCAGTCACAAAAAGTATAACTTGGTAAAATTTGTAAAACTTGGTAAAACTTTTGAAGGATTTGTGTTTTTTTTTTCTTTTATAAATGTTATGCTTATGATTCAGTTAATCTAACTACCGTAATTGGTATTATTACTAATTAAAGAGAATTATGCAGCAAAACTTGCAAAGACCAGACAAGAATATTAGCATTTACTGGACTATCCAGCAAGACCTTGACGGTCCTCTCTATATAGTATTAAGTTCCATAAAATCATAAAACATCATCAATCGTGACTTGATTATAAAGTTCCTGTCTGTCAATAGCACACAGTTATATATAGATCATAGAAGTGCTCTTCATCATGAATAGTGCACAGTAATACATGGGAGAAGAATTATAAACCAATTCATTTCTGGTGTGATGGGTATTCCAATATGAAAATCCCATGAAGGGTTAATATAATGCCAATGAGGACAAGCATAAATGTCATGGTTGCAGTATCCAAAGGTTTTATGATTCTGGCAAAGCTTCTCATTCAGCTTCTTGTTTTTCAAGGCCCGCAACAACCCCTGAGCTAGAGCAATAAGTTTAGGGTAGAGCTTTTAATGCAGTGTGCATGTTTCTCTATCATTAGTAAAACAGATTTGACCATTGAAAAGGGATCATCCTCTATTGAAATCTTATCAATTGTACACTGAATACAAGACTTAACAAACCAACATCTTCAGTGAAACTGTAACGAATGATGCATGTGGTGTCTATAATCTTGGGGAGCACAGTCATCAGTTACCTTCACTGGGCCCTTATAGTCAACTTCAAATGTTTCATTTCCACATTCCTTGAGCATCAACTTCAAACCTTTCAATTCCACATTCCCGGAACTTAAGCTTTAAATCTTTCAATTCTGGATTCCTAGGAAGGTCACCTCAAATCTTTCAACTCTGCAGTGCTGGCACTTCAACCTCAAGTTTTAACCTTCTGTATTGTATGTATTGTATGACCTATAACTTGAACTTGAAATTTTGGCTTCAGAATTTTAAATGCAGTGAGAGGAAGGGAGCCTTGTTTTTCCATTGCAACTTAAATCCTCTTTTTGAAATAATTGAGTTGTTATTTTAAGTACTTTCACTAACACATTATGGGCAGGGCAACTGCCCTGTGATTCCCACCATTTTTCAACCCTTGGTCCCTTACTATCCCCATTTTACAGCCATTTTGGGGTGTTAAAATCTAATTCCCTATGGTCTTCAATCGTGTTTGAAGCATCCTCACGTCAAGTCCCAAACCAAATATTGTGGTAAAATTCAGATGAACCAGTTAAACTGAAATTCTGACCATCCCACTTAGTCCTCATTCTTCTTGTAATAATGATAATGCAAGTAAATCACATTAACCTGAATGAGTATGAGTTGCAATGCCAGATAAAGCCCGAGAAAGATTCAGAATTTCCTAATCTCTAGGAATCCTGATATTATTGCATATTTCTGTAGTTGTATAGTATTGTATATTACTGTAGTTGTTCTGTGTTCTAAATGAACAAATGAACATAGACACATGCAATAACAGCCTGTCAACTATGAACAGAGCTAAGTGACAATGAATCAGAGTGAAAGAAGCAAACATTGTTAGAAGTAAATGAAATATGTTTTTGCACTTAAATTGACATTATCGTGGTACAATCTGGGGACAAATTACAGGATCAAGGACTGTAAACTAACCTCACCACCCTGGTGTGTGCCCCCTCTCTCAAGATCTGCTCTTCTTTTAACTTCTTATGCTCTTATTCCTATGAAAAAAAGGATTTATAAATTATGCAAATGATACTGAGGGTCTCCAGCCTACATAGGGGTTAATAGAGCCTAGTCTCCCTTTGTTTGCATAATTTTAAGATAAGAACCTCATATTTCAGACTGAACATATGATTCTGTAGGCTATAGAGCTGGAGGCACAGTCATTAATACATAGCAGGAAATGCAAGATGCATATAACTTCATTTTTTGTAGAGTATCCAGGTACTATATAACTGAAAATCTGGGTTTCACACATCATTTCAACTCTCCCCTTACAGCCTCTAAACTTGACTCATCTCAGACAAAATATGACACTTCTCTGCTCATGAATCATGACTTTGGAGTTGATTTTTTTATACAGGTAAATCCAAGAATTTGCATAAAAGATGGAATTCTAAAAATAACATTTCATAATTTATCTGAGGGTGCAAGTAGTTTAATGGCGCAAAATATGGGGAAAACTGCCTCTTAAATCATAACATACATATACCAAATACACCATCTATTTTGCATTTTGTAAAGTTGGGAAAATCAATTCCATGGCTATTTAAGATTCATTACAATAAATCATTTATTTCTGTAATTCCATATGGTACATTGCTGTGTTTATGAGGCCACTTAGAGAGAAGTCAGTTTTCTCGTTAATGTTATTAATATAATCATTGTTTCGTTCTCATGCTGTGATATGACTGAACAGCACACTTGATACAACCAACCAACTGCTATCTGTTGTATCATCTCATATTAACTTTGCGCTATGTTATTACTGTATTTTTGCTTTGACAAACCACAAATCAAATTAACATGGAGCTAGTTGGTGCTGGTAGCATTTATAGCTATAGACGTAAAGATGATTGTGGTAGCCTAAGCTCATTCTCTAGCTTGGATAGAAACTTTTCACTGTGGAAATGAATTATGTATTTGCTCTTATTAGGTAAGGTGGTAATTGCTACCTTGGTCACTATTAACTATGCAGATGAATTGTAATAGGTTGTGTAAAACACATTCAAGGCTGCTATAAACATTACAACTTCAGTTGGGTGAATAAATTGTTATGGGTTTATCATTACCCAAACATATACTGTAATACCTTAAAAATGATAGGCAGAGATTATCCTTCCTGCACCTTCTGATCAAGATTTAATACTTGACACTGTAAACTAACAATTCTGAAGGTTTTAATATTCATTATGGGTTATATTATGGGTTATAGGATATATTAACTACAGATGTTCTTAAATTATATTTTAATATTTCTTCTTTAAAGAGGATTGCAATGAATTCTGAAAAACCTGTTACTGGCTAAGGTAAGGTCTCCCTCATTGGCTACACAATGGTCCATATTGTTCCTCCCACTTCCCTTGGGCTCCTCCGATTCCTCTCCCTCTGTTTGTACTGCCTGACCTCACCCCTCTCCTTTCCCGACTTCTCCCCCTTTATATTGCTATTACAGCTGTCCCCATCAACCTTTTGCTCTGCAATAAGTTACTGCACATTGTATTAAAGATATGAAGATTGTAGTGGTGCAGCAATGAAAAGTTGTAAAACCATTGGCAAGTCTGCCAATGTAGTCTTAACAATATGAGTTAAACGCAAAATAATACGTTCAACAGCTCTTTTAGAATTGTGCCCAATGGCCGTACATTCCACAAAAATGTGCAGTAACAGTGAGGCTTTCTTGCCAGAAAGGGATGTAATTCTAGTCACACATGGTGAATCCTATTAGGACAATGTGCCAAATGGAAGGATTTGTTTCACAGTTTGGCCAAATTGGATTGATTTAAGCATACAGAGCTTGGGCCGAATGATCATCATCTTCTCTAAGGAAGCTAATCACTCTGATTGTTAGAAGATCATATACAAGCTATCATGGTCATGTCACTGGTGATATTTTCATGTGTATGAAACAACAGTATTTAATAATCTTGGTGGTAAGCTACAGACATGGAAAAATACAATTAATATCCTACTGTACTTAAAGGGATCTTGTTAGCAGGAATTGGACCAATATACCTCTACCAGTATGTTGTCAAGTAGATTAACACCTTCTAGATGATGTATTTTTATGGCCAAGTGTTGTGGCATCATCAAAAAAAAACTTTGAGGCTTCAGTGCTAAACTCTCCACCTTTATGACTTTATTCAACCAATTTACATCTCAGATCAAAGATAATTTTCCAGATGATGCCATCACACTGCACTATGAAGGAAACTTGATCGGGAAATTGTTGATCCTCTCCACAACATACTGGTAGTAGTTTACTAGGTCAATTTCTAATGGCAGGTTCTCTTTAATACATGGTAACCTTAGAAGTTAATTTATAAGAAATTACTTGACCTGAAGATTTACCACCACATTCCCTACAAATGGTTTATGTTTTTGGTGATGGCCAACAATGATACTTCTGTGAAGAACTAGATGCAATGTTCTATGGTTGTTATTCGAATGTATAATCTTCACACAGCAGCAAAAATAAGAGTTTTCTTTCAGTACAATCATATTGGTTATGTAGGCAGCATTTCAGCATATAGTTGTGTAATTTAGGTGACTACTCAGGCAAAGTAACTATCTCTAACCATGTAATTTACAGACCGGAAGGTATCTTCTGTATCAGCTATTGTTTACACAGAGAATGGCAAAATATTAATACACAAATATTTTTTTCATCCAAAGAAAAGGTTTAAAAATGTTATTAAATAACACCTCATGCAGAGATGACAAAATAAAAAAAAGTTTTGGTACTGGCAAAGCAAAGGTAAAAGTTTACTGTGGTACAAAGATGAAAAACAAAAGTTTAAGGCAAAACTAAACTTTTGAAAACATTTTATAATAGTTATAATAATTTTGAATAGTGAAGATGATAATAGACAACTTTGCAATATTCTTTATAAAAGAATGTATAATCTAAAAAATAGTAAAAAAAATAATTTTTTTTAAAGTTTTAAAAAAATAAATTGAATTTAAAAAGCCTAAAAATTCAAATCACTCCCTTTCCCTAGAACTGATACAAATGTAAATAAACTGTAAAAATCATACACATGTTTTGTATCACTGCATCCCAAAATGCATCCCAAAATATAATATCGTTTTAGCAGTGTTAACTCCGTAATGGAAAATCGCGCCCAAATGTCACTTTTTGCCAGTTTGAAAAATATAAAAAAATTCAATAAAAAGTGATAAAAAGGCTATAACAGAGATTTCCCACCCCCAAAAAAATTAAAAGAGAAAATTTATTATTTTTTTTGTTTTTTCACTTTTTTAGTTTTCTTTAAAAATTTCTTTATGAACGAAACACGCAGAAGAAATCAGAAAGCAAACTGAAATGCGGATTACTGAATGTACCGGTACTAATGTGAACAAAAAAACGTATTAGATTAAGCCACACGTGACGTATAGTACGCTTCACCGGCAGAGAGAATGTGGATTGGGATTTCTTGAGACTAGCTTGCTAAACAGTAGCAGGCAGACTAAGCTAGAAGAAATTGCATTTGCACTACTGACAGCACACAAAAGGATTTTGTGCTGTGACTTTCACTTTTGAAAAAAAAAAAAATCGGCAGACTGTGCATAATTCAATCAAACCCCCAATAAATTGTCCCACTTAGCAGTTTGAAATGGATATGTGTGTCACTAAGAGCTGAAAATAACATTCACAAGTCTCCCTGCAAATTCGTCAAATTTTGGTAGTAGCTGCACTAGTAGTGCCAGCAAGCCCAGCCACAAGCAAATAAAAAATAAGTAAATAAATAACGGTATTGTAGCCCTAACAAGGGCTGTTGGGTTCTTGTAGAATCACTCCTGCCTAATGGAACACCCTAACGCTATCCCTGACCAGCAGCAGCTCTATCCCTAACGGCATCCAGGCAGAGAATGATCCGAGCACCGTGGGCAGTGGCTAGTATATTCCAGGGTCACCTGATCAGGCCAGCCAACCACTGCTATCGACATGTAAGTGTACCACGTGATGCTGGGTGTACTGCAGAGTCTCCTGGCCTGTGATTGGCTCTGTTTCTGGCCGCCAAAAATTGGCGGGAGATGCCATTTTCTTGAGCTGGCGAAATATTAGTCCGACCAACGAGCATTTGCGAGTACACTATTGCTCAAACGAGCATCAAGCTCAGACGAGTATGTTCGCTCATCTCTAATTGTTAACATGTTATAATGTGGAGTAAATGCAAGTGTTAACATTGCGTTTGCATTGCATTTTGTAAACACAGATGTTAACAGTAATGTAAATAGGCAAGTCAACTCTCTTCAGTTGTAGAGAAGTAGAGAAGTAACCAATAAATTAAAAAAATTAATGTAAATGCAATAATTTAAGAATTTTAAATTAACAGGTTAATGTGCAAAATTTTAAATTTTAAACACTTTAAGCTTGTGAAAAAATACCAATTTACATGTTAAAACAGGGTCCATGAAAAAAAAGAAAAGTCACACAGAACATCTGGAAAATAAAGATACACACGGCACACTGTACAAGGTCCAGACCAAGGCATACTTGAAAAACAACAGCAAAAGTCGTTGTGAAAAGTAACAAAAACAACAAATGTTGCAACATTTATCTAACAGAAATAACAGACATGTCCCCCACTGTGTTGTGCCACCAGGCAGAAGTAATCAATCGCTGCACCATCCCCCAGATTCTGGGTATGAGTGATTCAGCTCAGATTGAATAGTCCTGTCTGAATAGTTCAGGGAGCTCCTTGTGTTTAGGTATGGCAGTCAGCAGCAGCCAGCTTTCCCAAGGTCCTGAATGTTATAATTGTTTTCTCAGCAAAACCACTCAGCTCAGGGATTAAACAAGATATGCTTCTGCATCCGTGTAGCTACAGAATTCTCAAGGTATGTTTGGTTCATAATGCGTGAAATCACATGGCAGATTTCCTTTAGAATTATTCTTATGAGCCAGAAAGGCCATGGGCATGTTATCAGAGCCCTTTGGTGCTGCTGATTAAACGCTATTACATTCAGAAGGAGCATTTCCTACTCCCACTATGTGCTTACTTCTCACTGCTGCTGAGATTACACTGGTCTTTATGTTTTTAGGAGTGCTGACATTTTTGTCAGGACATCATGGTTGTAGGACAAATAATGCAATACCATGAAACAAATGAAAACAGACTTAAAAAATAAATGATTACAACATTTTCATGAATATCATTTTTGAACTGAAATGAGCTCACTAACACTAGAATCAATTATATTTCCCATGTGAGGCTCCTCTTGGTACATTTACTTTTGTGAGTAGCAACTGGAATGTCTCTCTGAAGCACCCAACAGTAGTCTGCCATCATTGAAATGCTCCATTTTCCCTGGCAGGGGTATAATTTGAGGGGGTGCAGAGGCTACAGCCGCAGCAGGGCTCAAATTGTGCCACTTTCCCATATTAGAAGACTATTACTATAAACCATACATTATAGTCGGTGGCCTGGCACAGACTTTGCACTGGCGCCCATCAGCTTCTAGTTACGCCACTGTTCCCTGGTATCTTCTTTCCATCTCTTTAGTGTCTTGGTGGAATCGTTCACTTTGCTCTTCACTCACAGCTCCCAATTTTTTCAGGAAAGGAACGATATAGGAATAGTTGTATTGTTCTATAATAAAATTTTTCAAAGATATGTTTAGTTATTGAGGGTAAGTTTAACTGACAGATTCCTTTAAGCCAAGATAACAAGTTCTCCATCTGTATTTCTTGTAGAATATGTGGCCTTTTACACAAACCTCTATGGCCTTTTATTTTTTTCAGACATCTTCCAATACTAGATTGACGTTACTCAGAAAGCAACCAGTCCAAACAAGGCTTTAAAAATATTACATTTATTAAGTTTGGCCTTGATAGGATATGAATGGACATCATTGCTTTTACAACTGTCTAGTCTTGCAGTGCAGAAAAAAAGTGAAATGAAGGGAAAATTGCATCAAATTAAACTGTTCTTCAAGCATAGAGCATGAGAAATGATACAAGTACGGAACATGTTATTACAAGTTAGAGATAATTTAGAGTCTTTTTCGGTATGATTTAAGTACATTTCTTCAATGTAGATATTCCATCATGTAACACTTAGAGATATACTTTAGTCAGTTCTGACCTTTTGTTTAAAGCTTGCTGCTTATTTTCATAAAAAGCAATGTAAAATGGCCCATGCTTTTACAAAGTTTTAGAAGAAAAGAATCAGGAAATTGTCAATTGACTAAAATAATAGGGTTGTACTTTGCTGAACTATTTGGAAAGCTTTAAGTAGAAAATAATTTTTACACTTCTTTATAAAGATCCATAATATAAATTGTAAGTGGAGGTAATTGTTTTAGCAAATGAGTCGCTGTATCAGTTGGAGAGTTTGATTGCTGGTCACATGACACATATGAGGACCGTAAGATAATTCACAAATTCATCACTACATGATGTACCCTTCTAACAGGCCAGAGGATGACACTTTTGGGAGTGCTACTATACTTTAACCTATAGATGTGAACCCTATATAAAAGAGAGTGCAGCTCAGTGAATCCATATTTTTTCTTGAAACAAGCTGGAATCTTATTACAGGCGGCCCACAACTTACATACAACCCTTAGTTACAAACAGACCTCTGGATGTTGGTAATTTACTGTACTTTAACCCTAGGCTACAAACAGCTATAAACAGCTGTAACAGTTATCAATTGTGTCTTTAATAAAGCTTTATTGTTAATCCTGGTTCTTATGACAAACCAGCACTTTTAAAATCCAATAGTCACAGAGACCCAAAAAATTGGTCTGGAGCTACAATTATAAAAATATCATGTTCCTACAGAACCTATCATGTACATAACCCCGGGACTGGCTGTATTTGGAACACTGTTATCTGACTTTAATCTTCAGGGAAACCTTTCATCACTATACAGTGCTGTATTTTTGAATCTTACATATCCATATTTATCTACAGAGGAAGTAGCACCCATGTTTTAGACACATTTTGCTACTGTGGAAATATTTTCTAGAGTTTACCCTTTGGCTACAGTCGTTTTTATTTTCAGTGTGCTGAGACCTGTCTATTCCCATCTAACCACACAACTCAAATGCATATGCATGGTCATTCTTTCTGACATGGGAACAAGTCTTTTGTGTGCCTTCCTTTTGGCCTCAGGCAGGCTCCTTTGTGACCTGCTTGACCTGCTTCTACTGGATTAATGGCATCTGATGGCAGAGGAGAGACAGCTTGACCTGCCAAGACTGCCCTTTTCTACCTGCATTAAAACCTATGACCCATTCTGATCCTTGGCCTTCTTTAATATTTAAGATTCTGTTTTGACTCAAACTTCCAGGAGGATTTCATGCTGATCTAGCAACTCCTTTCTCTGCTGAGAATCTGTCTTATAAGCTGCAGTATATCTAACGAAATACATCTTTTGACGGTTTTGAAACTAACCTCAAGAGAATTAGCATCCACATTCAGAACAATCACTTGATTTCTTTTATATTACAATTGTGTTTATTCCTCTAGGAACATAAGTAAAATATTACTTGGTGTAGTTAAATATTTGTAACTCTGAGTTATTGGATATTCATTTAAATCCTTTCTAATGTGATACGTATTTCCAGTTCTGAGTTGTGACCTCTAAATTGTGGTCTATTCTCTCCTTTTATATTCACATAAGTGGAGGACTCAGTCCATAAGGCCTGTCCTCTATTAACCTACAAGATCTCCTGTGGCTTCTCCATATCACCCACCATACTATAATTTCCAGAGAAGATGTGTGCCCTGCTGTTTGTAAATTAAAGCTTGCAGAAAAATTTCTGCATACAACTTGTCTGTTCCTCCAGTTTCTAAACTTTTAGAATTTGGTCATTTTAACTTCTTGAGCTCAAAGAAAGGTCAGAATTTTGCATGGTTTTATCCCTGTTGAAATAAACTAGAAAACATGTTCATTAATTTAAAGTAATTGATTAAATAGTTTCAAATAACATTATGACAAGGGCCAAAACTGCAACCCCAAAGTTACTCAGTGTCTATGATCCAGTGAAGAAGAAAAGCAA
This sequence comes from Engystomops pustulosus, assembly GCF_040894005.1. NCBI lineage: Eukaryota > Metazoa > Chordata > Amphibia > Anura > Leptodactylidae > Engystomops > Engystomops pustulosus. Next base: position 106,278,321 of record NC_092417.1, on the reverse strand, counting down.
ATGAACTCAGGTTTGAAAGCGAATAATCTAAAATCACTAGTTTATTGAAAAGCACTGATTGGGTGATGGTTGAAGCATCATGCAGGACTTTGTGAATGAGGGTGATAAATTTAAACTGCATTCAAAAGTAGACGGGGAGCCAGACTAGACTGGAGGAATCTGTGTAGCGTTTGGTCAGAAAGACAAACCTGGCTGCTGCGTTAAGAGTGGATTGTAGAGGAGAGAGTTTAGTAAGTGGAAGACCAATTAGTGGGGAGTTAAATTATCTAGACAAGAGGAAGTCAGAGCTACAACTAGTGTTTTAGAGGTTTCAATTATAAGAAATGGTCGGATTCTAGAAATGTTTTTAAGGTGCATCCGGCAAAAGCGAGCAAGAGATTGAATATACGGTACAAAGGAGTAGTTGAAGTAGACAATGAAAAGAGAAGGAGTTCAGTTTTGGAAAGATTAAATGAGAGAGGACATTAAGTTAGAGACAGCAGAGAGACCATCACTAGTGTTCTGAAGTAAGACAGGAGTGATATTATATGCAGATGTTTATAGCTGGGTATCATTAGCATAAAGATGATACTGGAAACCAAATCTGCTGATGTTTTTTCCACTAGGGGCAGGGTACAGGGAAAAGAGAAGAGGACCTAGAACTGAGACTTGAGGTAGCCTGAGAGTGAGAGTAAGAGGAAAAGCCATAGATCCAGAGAAGAAGAAACGGAAAGTGCGGTCAGAGAAATAGGAAGGAAACCAAGAGAGTGCAGTGTCCTTCAGGCCAATGAAGTTATGCATCCTGATGAGGAGCTGATGATCCACAGTATCAAACATAGCAGAGAGATCCAGAAGAACAAGGAGAGAATAGTCCACATTGAATTTAGCGGTGAGGAGATCATTGGAGACTTTAGAAAAAGCAGTGCAATTTGCTGAGACTACAATGACATCATGTGGCCTGATCAGAAGCACAAAAATGGTAAGAATTATTAAGAAATAAAATATAACAAATATTCAGAACTTTAGTGCTTTAGATATCCTAGAAAAGAGATCTGGGCTGTCAAAAGCTGTATCTCCACAATTTCCTGGCATTACAATCTACTACAGTTTTTCATGAAGTGTTAATTTTCTTACATTACTACTTTTCCTTTTTAATTAAGTATGTGACTTCCATTGATTTTATCGAATAGTTATGACATTTTAGCAACTCTTGGCAAACACTGTAGTGTGAACTCATACAGCTGTACACTGAAGAAAACATTGGCTGAGGGAGATATCTGGGAATGTAATACTAGCGGGTGATCTTTAGCTGTCTGACAGCTGTGTACATAGATAATATCTTCATTGAAATCAAGTCCCTCATTTATGTGTTCATTATTAATGAGTAGGAATTGTTAAAATAGCATCTGGAACACTTTTATGTTATATTATATACTACCTCAAACTATAGCAGTATGGTATCAAGATGAAACACCTTGTTTATGAAGGCAAGTGCTCTTGAAGGTCAACTGTATGGCAAAGAAGGTAATAGACCATTAAATATAGACTATTTATAACACTTTAATTAATGTAAGATCAGAAGATGGTAATTGACCTAAATATAGCTACACAAGGTTACAAAGTAGGTAGCACTAAACATAAAATGTGCTCGCAGAAGGACATAACAAATAGTTTGAGAAAGGGATGTTAAGTATAGAAAAAAAAACTCAACAGGAAAATATCTTTTTTGGTCCAGCTATGACAGAACCTCCTTCCACCTAAATGTCTGCAAAAAGACAGAATGTCTGTCACGTCTGCGCCTGCTGTCTCCTCTAACCATGCTGGTAGGATTAGGAGACACTGAGTTTATCATCATTCTGCAGTGTGAACTAGGTTCTATGCTGTCTGACTTGATGTCTGCCACTCCCCTCACTGAGTCTGTCTTGCATGTCTTGCAAGAGTTAGCACTGTGATCTGTAATTGTTGCTCCTTCCACCTGTGGCAGAGCTGAGTTCCCTATAAGTGTCCAGTGTTGCTTTGACTCCTTGCTGGTCATACTGCTATCTTGCTGTGTTCTCTAGCTCTCTTGTATTTCTGACTGCTGGTTTCTGAATTCTTGTCTGTTTATTGACTAGTCTATTTGGATTGTGACTTGGTTATTGATATTCCCGCTGTTGTCGACTTGTTTGTCTGTATTGTTATGTGTTCACACCTTACCCAGGGAGGGAACATCGCCCTGTTATTGGCCTCTGTTTAGGGGGGACCCAATAAGTAGGTAGGGACAGATTGGGGGTCTCAGTGTCAGGGCTCACGGTCCTTGGTTGTGCCCTGCCATTACAATGTATTTTTGTAATGCTTGACTGCGGCGTGTAAGGGGTTAACACCCGCGATCGGAGTCGGCTCCGATCGCGGGTGTTACAGCGCGGTGTCAGCTGTGATAGACAGCTGACAGCCACTGCTTCTGCTACCGGCTCCGTTCGTGAGCCGGTCCCAGAAGCTGGACGTTATACTACGTCCCGGTGCACTAAGCATCTAGCCCCGGGGACGTAGTATAACATCGTGGTGCGCCTAGGGGTTAAACAAAATAGATATCAAAAGAAAGGAGGCCATGAATAAAAAATATAGAAAGTTTTACACAGTCACTGTACCTGGAGTAAGAGTCCCAGGTTTATCATGCTTGATTTTGATGGTGGCTGATTTTCTTTAAAAAAAACATGTGAGGTAACTGTACATCACATGCCAATAAGAATGTGTGGAGAGGACTCACCGGATGAGCTCTCTCCATGCATTGCGGCTGAAAGCTAATGGTCGGCACTGACTCCTGTGAGTGGTGCTGGCACAGATGATGGGTGTTAACTCTTCAAGTGCCACCATCAAACACAGCAGAACCCCTGTGACATTATTGGAAGACACCGTCCAGTTGCACAAAGTAGCATAACAAATCCACATTTCAACTGTATAAGCAAAATGTCTGTAAACATATGGCCACACAAATGTATTTATTTTTTTAACTTTTTTAATAAATTTATTTTCCTCATTCTGAATATGGTATGGTATGCAGATGGATGAATTTAATTTTTTGGACTTTTTTTTTAAATTTCAGCACAGACCCCAATGTAGCAAAATGTACATTAGTTTAAAGACCTTCCAAATGCAATGTACACATAAGTATTTATGTTAAGCCCCAGGATTCATTAGCAATTCATGGGCTTCTTGGTGATGAGACAGTAAAAATAAAAGCTTTTTTATGAATTGTCCGATGTAGAATTTCAAATTTTAGAGAATTACATGGTCTATGAGCACTTCATAAGGCTTTGTCATAGTTCTAGAAATATAGAACTAAGCTATTCCAACATATAATACTTTATTTGATTTAATTTTACCAATATCAAATTAGTAGTATGTATAATGCCACAACCTCAGTTATTACAATAGTATTAGATTGATTAGGCTTTCATTTATTTCTATATCTTTCTTTTATCCTGTCACTTTTTATACAATGTTAACCTCCATGGTAGTTAGATAATCAACTTTTCTTATTATGATAAAATTTGGACTTTCTTTTAAGCTGCAAGTAATAAATTATCTTTGACAAACAGCTGGTGGGTGGGGAAGTCAGCGCTGTGACAGTGTCACTTCCAATAAATAGGACTTTTCATTTTCCACAAGTAATGTGTAAAGTAATTCCGCTTTAGACATTACAATCATTTATGCTTTTAGTTGTATTTGAGCTGCTCGATATAATATTACACTTTTTTCCTCTCTCTTTTCAGAACAGTTTTATCTTACTCTGGGAATTAAACCATTTACACCGATGACTCCTATTGTACAATGGGGTTTTGAAATGTTTGCACATCATTTGAATGCAGTTCTTCTACAGAAAATATTTTAAAAAATGAGGTGAAATGGGTTTTGTAGCCAACCTGAACAATGGGAAATTAATCAAAGGCTTCACACTGTTTGTGGATCAAATTGAAATGGCAAGTAATTGATTCTCAGACAAGGGATAGCTATTGTAAAAATCTCACTCTTTCTGCCGTCGGGACTATTGTAGATTTAAAACAAATTGCAAAGAGAACCTTAAGCCATAATGAGTATACAGTCTCTTGGATAACCAAACTAGCTGAATGCATAGTGTATGTAATCTGTAAAGCGCAACCCAGCTGCCACTTTTATCCAGAGCACAAACGTATTGCATATTGTGAATGTTTCACTGCCATGCTTATTGTGCTAAAACGTCTATTGTATTGTAGAATTACCTTTGTAATCCTAATACAGCTTAGGAAAAAGAAAAAAAAAGTATTTATAAAATATAGAGGCAAGGGAATTGAAGGTTTATAAGAAGGATCAGCTTGTTGAGTATAGGGAGATGGATATTGTGTATTTGTAATATCTCTGATATAATGGTTAAAGATTGTTTTGGTAAGACTTATGCTCAGAATCAACTATTGTTGGGTTGCTCCATAGGGAAGGACCACTAGTGAAGAAAAACTATAATTAAGTAAATAAACTAAGTGTTTACATATGTAAATGATATGTATTTATATTTGTAAGGTAGGTATGTGAGTGAAGGGATGGCAATCAAAAAGGTGAAAGCTCTTAATACAGCCATAAGTATTTTAACATTTTAACATGTATTGCATGTAAGTGAAGCCGAATTCATGACTCTGGTCCAAAGAAAATGTTGGCCCTAAGGTTCTCAAGTGCTTCTTGTATTGATGGATATGATAAATCTATAATAGACAAAGCTCATCATGAAGTTGAAATCAATATCCAACTGGGTTTATGCTAAAAATCGTACGCCTGTATATTAAACTAGAAATGGAGATACAAATGTGTTGTTGCATGACTGGGGATTCATTGTTGCAGCTCTAGAATGCAACACATGTAAAATGGAATTGAGACAGTACAATGAGGTCAGAGCAGCATTAAAGTTACCGTATAGTTGATGGATGTGAAATATAAAGTAGCACATTTGGTGATCAAGACCTGAATTGGTACCCCTTCACCCTTTAAAAAATATACATATTATACATTCATATAAACACACAATAACATACTTAAATATACTGTATATAGGCATACAGCATATACACTCCATATAAACACATACATCATAAACATACATAAAGTATACACATACCACATATACATACATACAGCATATACACACATATACATCCAATACTATATACACCCATGTATCATATACACATCAAATATACACATGTACATACAGAAAAAGACAAATATATATAAAACCATCTACAGACATACAGCATATACACTCATACATACAGTACTATACACACCCATGCATCATATACACATCACATATACACATGTACATATGGAAAAAAGATAAATACATATAATACCATATACAGACATACACCATACACCAAATACCCCAGATGTCAGAGCCCCATCACACTGTGGGCCCCATAGCAGCTGCTATTACTGCTGTAACTGTAGTTATGCCCCTGCTTAAAGGTAATAATAGATAGTTCACGTTATGGAAAAGGTTAGCTTTAGATTAGACATATTGGGGCAGATTTACTTACCCGGCCCATTCGCGATCCAGCGGCGCGTTCTCTGCGCTGGATTCGGGTCTGGCCGGGATTTATGATGGTAGTTCCCCCGCCGTCCACCAGGTGGCGCTGCTGCGCTGAAGTCCGCTGGAATGCCTCGAAATACACCGGCCTATCCTGGATGAAGGTGAGTGAAATTTTCGCGACACAATTTTTTTTTTAAACGCAGCAGTTTTTCCGAATCCGTCAGGTTTTCGCTCAGCCACGCCCCCCGATTTCCGTCGTGCGCATGCCGGTGCCGATGCGCCTCAATCCGATCGCGTGCACCAAAATCCCGGGGCAATTAAGGTACAATTGGCGCAAATCGGAAATATTCGGGTAACACATCGGGAAAACGCGAATCGGGCCCTTAGTAAATAACCCCCAGTGGGGCAGATTTACTTACCCGGTCCATTCGCGATCCAGCGGCGCGTTCTCTGCCCTGGATTCGGGACCGGCCGGGATTCACTAAGGTAGTTCCTCCTTGTATAAAGAGCAGTTAAGCATTGTTAAGCAGAGTTTTGTGGGTGAGAATGGTAATTTTTAATTGCATGCTATAGTGAATGGGTTGCTAGTGGTGAAGTTGGCTCAGGGCGGAGGCATGTGTGAAGCAGGTGAATAAAAGCATGATTCTGGCTGCTGCATTTAGAAGGAATAAAAGGGTGGGGATTGAGTAAAGGGAAGATTGATTTGTCGTGAGCTGTAATAGTGGGGTGAAATTGAATCAGGGTAAAATACGTTTTTATGTTGTTTTCACAATAACAAATGAACAGATTCTGCATTTAGATTTTACAGATTTTACATTTATATAAGTTGGTAGAAAGTAGATAATAAACATTCTTCAAATAAACAAAGGACATGAGAGAGATCGAAGACAATGATTGGAAGTTAATAGGGAGTGATATCTCATTATCCAAATCTTATTGTAAAAAAGAAGGAACTTAGTAGGGATGAGCAGATCATTCAGGTTCTGGTTTGTACCGAACCTGCAGGCTCCCATTGAGGATGTTAAAGGGTTTTTGGCACAAACAAAAGTTAGTCTCTATCCACAGGAAACCCCCACAGATCGTACCTCCGTACCTCCGTCGGAAACCTTGTGTCTCTGTCAGTGTAATGGAGCAGATGGCCTTGCATGACCGTTTTGCTCCATAAATCTGTATGGAGCTGATGGCGCTCAGCAATTTCTGCTAGCTCCATACAGATTAATGGAGCAGAATGGTCATGCACGGTCTTCTGCTTCATTGGCCTGACGGAGCAACGAGGGGTCCGACAAAGGTACGTGGAACCCCATTGGACTCCTAGTTTTCGTGATCTGTGGGGGGGGTCCATCACTGAAACCTCCACTGATCAGCAAGTTACTTATGTTCATGGGAAAATCCCTTTAACAATTTAAATGGAGAGAAATGATTCTCCTGAAATCAGGTTGGAGGGGGTATTACTTACTAGTAAACAAAGAAGGGCTGGAAGAACATGGGTTGGCAGAGCCAGCAAATAATATACTGAATGATATATAGAGGGAGAAAGGGAAACTAAGAGCTGCTAGAAAAGTATGCTTAAGGTCAATATCTTAGAGGACAATGGATAGTTGGTGTTTTACAGTACATTGTCAAATATTTCAGAGAGAACTGGAAAAATAGTTTAGCTGTCATAAAACCATTAGAGACTTTTGGAAGTGCAGCTTTAATAGGATGTAGAGTTCATAAACTAGAAATGTGGAAGACTGAGAGTTCATGAGGGAGAACATTGACCTAATGGAGATGGTGGAAGACTTGAAAATATGGGTAGTAAATGACCTTTAAGTCACCAAACGCTATACTGAACACAACTATATAGACACACTGGGGCAGATTTACTTACCAGTCGCTGTGCGATCCCCAAGGTGCATTCTCCGACGATCATGCACATCTGCCACAATTCACTACCAGCGTGCGCCCGATATCCTGCATGTGCCGCTTCCCCGCTCAGGTCCAGCGGAGTTCACTTTCTTCTTCCCGGTGCATGTAAGTGCTTGGCTTGCGACACAATTTAAATGTTAAATCCCAACGTTTGTCTGAATCCATCGGATCATCCGACGGTCCACCCCCTGATTTATGTTGCGTGACACAATGCCCGGCGCGAAGATTCGGGAAACCGGACGAAAATGTGGGACCCTTAGTAAATAAGCCCCGTTGGATACATAAATACAGAGAAACAATATTGTCTTGAAAAACGTATCCGTACATAAAGTACTTGTTCAGTCTGGGGGAACAGTATGGGAGGAAAACATCTGTATTTGCCATCTTTAATATACAAACAGTGCCTGGAGGGCTGTAACATTTTTCTTCTTCTTTTCAATATGCCCCATGTCCCAGAACAAATGTGTTCCAGAAGTTTAGAGTTTAAAAAGGGAGGGAATAGGGTTAATAATACTGGAACAGAGTTAAAAAAATAAAGGAGACAAACAAGTATGTTAAACAGATTTATTATGGGTAGAATCATTATTGGTTTTGGTATAACAAATCTATGTTCTATGTAATTTATTTTTGGGATCAAACTTCAACATCTATCTCTCTGTAATTTCATAAGTATCCATAAAAGTATTAAGACATTCATATGAATATGGTAGCTGTATGTTTTTAAGAAAAAAATTAACATGGATGAATAAAGACCATCTCAGAAGATGACAACCGGATAGCTTGATATGACTGCCATAAGGCATTAGCATATTTAATGTTTTTTTTTCCTGCAAACTGTACTTAATCATAATTAAAACCCCACTATGGCTTTTTAAAAAGCTGCTGTTTGTTAATATGATTGGCATTTTCTATGATGTTAAAAACATTTAATAATACATTTAAAGGCTGTATACTGCATTAAGGAATCTAACATCGATGACTCCTCATTCCCTTCCACTGTACTCATGATTAAGTGCAGCGGCTCCCACATGAAACACTTGAAAGCATAAGGCACAAGTGATAGGCGGGTGAAGAAGGCCACAAGCATACACAATTATTTTGTTTTTGTTGTTTTTTAAGTTTTACTTTTCAGCAATAAATATGTTTTATTAGAGTTCTTTGAATTAATTGTAATCCTTTAATATTGTCACTGGGAGGGGAAGCTGACAAATACAGTATATTGCATGTATCATAAAATGTGGCATCCACTGGTTACTTTTTAACTAAAAAACTGTAGACGTTAAAGGGGAATCATAATTATAGATCTTTATATTTGTAAGAGACTCTTATACTGTAAAAATAATAGTTTAAGATTAAATTAATGGGAATTGTTACACCATATTGACATACCAGTATTGTTTCACCAAAAATATTAAATTATTTTGTAATAAAGTAGCATAAAGCAATTTTTTAAGTTTTTTGTAATAGTGCTATTTTTATTTACTTATAGAGTACAATTAATTCCATAGTGCTGTATAATCAATAAGGGATTTGCATACATTACATAAAGACAAGTCCAAGAGTATGAAGGATTCACAACAGAGGTGCTAGAGACAGTTGTGAGAAGAGTGGACGGTAATAGAGTAAAGCAGTAGGTCATGTGAGTAACGGAGATTATGTGTAGTACAGTTTTGGCGGATGAGTTCAAAGATATATATAGAGGACAGGATATGGGCGGGTTTGTAAGTCATTGTTAATATTTTAAACTGAATTCATTTTACAATTAGTAACTAGTGGAGAGACTGGCGGAGAGGAGAGACAGAAGAGAAAAAAGGAGACAGATGGACTAGCCAGGAAGAAGAGTTAAGGAAAGATTGGAGGAGAGTTAATTGGGAGACCACACAGAATATTTCAATAGTCCAAGCGGGCGATGATGAGAGCATGATGTAGCAATTTTGTAGACTCCAGGTTGTGAGGGATGTTCTTGAAATGGAGGTGGCAGGTTGCAGAAAGGGACTGGTTGAGAGGCTTAAAGGATAAGGCAGAGAAAAGAAGGTTGGAGCATAGATCTAGATGGACGTGAGGTTACAGGAATTTTCAAGCAAATGTTAAAAGTGAGACTGGACAATATAGTGAAGCAATGGAAGTAGTGAGGTAGAGCTAGTAGTGCTATAGAGTTAACACTAACGGTGCAGCTGCACACATATGATTACAGTGGAGGAAGTGTAATGACTAGAGATGAGCGAACATGCTCGTCCGAGCTTGATGCTCGGTCGAGCATTAGGGTACTCGAAACTGCTCGTTACTCGGACGAATACTTCGCCCGCTCGAGAAAATGGCAGCTCCCGCCGTTTTGCTTTTTGGCGGCCAGAAACAGAGCCAATCACAAGCCAGGAGACTCTGCACTCCACCCAGCATGACGTGGTACCCTTACACGTCGATAGCAGTGGTTGGCTGGCCAGATCAGGTGACCCTGGGATAGACTAGCCGCTGGCCGCGCTGCTCGGATCATTCTGTCTCTGGATGCCGCTAGGGAGAGAGCTGCTGCTGGTCAGGGAAAGCGTTAGGGTGTTCTATTAGCTTACTGTTAGGCAGGAGTGATTCTCAAAGAACCCAACAGCCCTTCTTAGGGCTACAATAACGTTCTACTTTTTTTATTTTAATTTGCATCTATTACCATTTTGTGAGGAATTAGCAGGGGGACTTGCTACCGTTGTGTTTAGCTCTTAGTGGCACACATATCCATAGCAAAGACCGAAGTGGGAAAATTCAGTAGGGGTTGGATTTCTATTAGGCAATAACTCAGTGTCATCTCATCTGGCATAGTAGTGTGCTTCCTTTGATACTTGGCTAGAAAATAGCCATAGGAGAATACAAACAGCTTCTTGAAGCCTACAGTAGCGTTCTATATATTTGATTTCTGGTTGATCTGCTGGTGGCTGTAGTTTCTGCAGTGCATGTACTTGCCAATTCTGAGCAATTTGTAGTGAGACTTGCGACCGCTGTGTTCTGCGCTTAGTGGCGCACATATCCATAGCAAAGGCCGAAGTGGGAAAATTCAGTAGGGGTTGGATTTCTATTAGGCAATAACTCAGTGTCATCTCATCTGGCATAGTAGTGTGCTTCCTTTGATACTTGGCTAGAAAATAGCCATAGGAGAATACAAACAGCTTCTTGAAGCCTACAGTAGCGTTCTATATATTTGATTTCTGGTTGATCTGCTGGTGGCTGTAGTTTCTGCAGTGCATGTACTTGCCAATTCTGAGCAATTTGTAGTGAGACTTGCGACCGCTGTGTTCTGCGCTTAGTGGCGCACATATCCATAGCAAAGGCCGAAGTGGCAAAATTCAGTAGGGGTTGGATTTCTATTAGGCAATAACTCAGTGTCATCTCATCTGGCATAGTAGTGTGCTTCCTTTGATACTTGGCTAGAAAATAGCCATAGGAGAATACAAACAGCTTCTTGAAGCCTACAGTAGCGTTCTATATATTTGATTTCTGGTTGATCTGCTGGTGGCTGTAGTTTCTGCAGTGCATGTACTTGCCAATTCTGAGCAATTTGTAGTGAGACTTGCGACCGCTGTGTTCTGCGCTTAGTGGCGCACATATCCATAGCAAAGGCCGAAGTGGCAAAATTCAGTAGGGGTTGGATTTCTATTAGGCAATAACTCAGTGTCATCTCATCTGGCATAGTAGTGTGCTTCCTTTGATACTTGGCTAGAAAATAGCCATAGGAGAATACAAACAGCTTCTTGAAGCCTACAGTAGCGTTCTATATATTTGATTTCTGGTTGATCTGCTGGTGGCTGTAGTTTCTGCAGTGCATGTACTTGCCAATTCTGAGCAATTTGTAGTGAGACTTGCGACCGCTGTGTTCTGCGCTTAGTGGCGCACATATCCATAGCAAAGGCCGAAGTGGCAAAATTCAGTAGGGGTTGGATTTCTATTAGGCAATAACTCAGTGTCATCTCATCTGGCATAGTAGTGTGCTTCCTTTGATACTTGGCTAGAAAATAGCCATAGGAGAATACAAACAGCTTCTTGAAGCCTACAGTAGCGTTCTATATATTTGATTTCTGGTTGATCTGCTGGTGGCTGTAGTTTCTGCAGTGCATGTACTTGCCAATTCTGAGCAATTTGTAGTGAGACTTGCGACCGCTGTGTTCTGCGCTTAGTGGCGCACATATCCATAGCAAAGGCCGAAGTGGGAAAATTCAGTAGGGGTTGGATTTCTATTAGGCAATAACTCAGTGTCATCTCATCTGGCATAGTAGTGTGCTTCCTTTGATACTTGGCTAGAAAATAGCCATAGGAGAATACAAACAGCTTCTTGAAGCCTACAGTAGCGTTCTATATATTTGATTTCTGGTTGATCTGCTGGTGGCTGTAGTTTCTGCAGTGCATGTACTTGCCAATTCTGAGCAATTTGTAGTGAGACTTGCGACCGCTGTGTTCTGCGCTTAGTGGCGCACATATCCATAGCAAAGGCCGAAGTGGCAAAATTCAGTAGGGGTTGGATTTCTATTAGGCAATAACTCAGTGTCATCTCATCTGGCATAGTAGTGTGCTTCCTTTGATACTTGGCTAGAAAATAGCCATAGGAGAATACAAACAGCTTCTTGAAGCCTACAGTAGCGTTCTATATATTTGATTTCTGGTTGATCTGCTGGTGGCTGTAGTTTCTGCAGTGCATGTACTTGCCAATTCTGAGCAATTTGTAGTGAGACTTGCGACCGCTGTGTTCTGCGCTTAGTGGCGCACATATCCATAGCAAAGGCCGAAGTGGCAAAATTCAGTAGGGGTTGGATTTCTATTAGGCAATAACTCAGTGTCATCTCATCTGGCATAGTAGTGTGCTTCCTTTGATACTTGGCTAGAAAATAGCCATAGGAGAATACAAACAGCTTCTTGAAGCCTACAGTAGCGTTCTATATATTTGATTTCTGGTTGATCTGCTGGTGGCTGTAGTTTCTGCAGTGCATGTACTTGCCAATTCTGAGCAATTTGTAGTGAGACTTGCGACCGCTGTGTTCTGCGCTTAGTGGCGCACATATCCATAGCAAAGGCCGAAGTGGCAAAATTCAGTAGGGGTTGGATTTCTATTAGGCACTAACTCAGTGTCATCTCATCTGGCATAGTAGTGTGCTTCCTTTGATACTTGGCTAGAAAATAGCCATAGCAATAGGATAGGATTGTTTGGTTTTAAAAACTCAAAAAAAAACAAAAAACACAAAAAAAAAAAAAAACACAAAAAAACACAAAAAAAAACAAAAAGAAGTAAAAAAAAAAAAAAAGTTATAACTCTCATTTTAAAAATGTTTAACCCGAGGGCTAGGGGTAGAGGACGAGGGCGGGGACGTGGGCGTCCAACTACTGCAGGGGTCAGAGGCCGTGGTCCTGGGCGGGGTGAGACACCACCTGCTGATGAGGGAGCAGGGGAACGCCGCAGAGCTACACTCCCTAGGTTCATGTCTGAAGTTACTGGGACTCGTGGTAGAGCACTGTTGAGGCCAGAACAGTGCGAACAGGTGATGTCGTGGATTGCTGACAATGCTTCGAGCAATTTGTCCACCACCAGTCAGTCTTCCACGCAGTCCACCCATGTCACCGAAATCCCCACTCCTCCAGCTCCTGCACCTCAGCCTCCTCCCCCCCAGTCTGCCCCCTCCCAGGAAAATTTGCCATTTGAACCGGCATACTCTGAGGAACTGTTTTCTGGACCCTTCCCACAGTCACAAACCACTTGTCCGGTTGCTGCTGAGCAATTTTCCGATGCCCAGGTTTTCCACCAGTCACAGTCTGTGGGTGATGATGACCTTCTTGACGTAGTGGAAGTGTGTAAAGAGGTGTCCGACGATGAGGAGACACGGTTGTCAGACAGTGGGGAAGTTGTTGTCAGGGCAGGAAGTCCGAGGGGGGAGCAGACTGAGGGATCGGAGGATGATGAGGTGACAGACCCAAGCTGGGTTGAGAGGCCGGGTGAACACAGTGCTTCTGAGACGGAGGAGAGTCCTCGACCTGAACAGGTTGGAAGAGGCAGTGGTGGGGCCAGACGGAGAGGCAGGGCCAGAGCTGGTGCATCAGCGCCACTGTCAACTAGTGAAGCTCCCGTGGTGAGGGCTCTTGCGGCGAGGGCTAGATCTTCAGAAGTGTGGAGGTTCTTTAAGGAAACACCGGATGACCGACGGACTGTGGTGTGCAACATTTGCCAAACCAGGCTCAGCAGGGGTTCCACCACTACTAGCTTAACTACCACCAGTATGCGCAGGCATATGAATGCTAAGCACCCCACTCAGTGGCAACAAGCCCGTTCACCTCCGGCCGTGCACACCACTGCTCCTTCCCCTGTGTCAGCTGCTAGTCAGCCCCCTGCCCAGGACCCTGGCACAAAAACCCCATCGTCGCCTCCACGATCCTCCACAGCATCCACCAGCGTTCAGCTCTCCATACCCCAGACGCTGGAGCGGAAACGCAAATATAGTGCAACCCACCCGCACGCCCAAGCCCTTAATGTGCACATCTCCAGATTGCTTAGCCTGGAGATGCTGCCCTATAGGCTAGTAGAGACCGAGGCCTTTCGCAACCTCATGGCGGCGGCCGCCCCTCGGTATTCGGTCCCCAGCCGCCACTACTTTTCCCGATGTGCCGTCCCAGCCCTGCACCAGCACGTGTCAGACAACATCATCCGTGCCCTGACCAACGCCGTTTCTGACAAGGTCCACCGGACCACGGACACGTGGACGAGTGCTGCCGGGCAGGGCCACTATATATCGCTGACGGCACATTGGGTTAACTTGGTGGAGGCTGGGACCGAGTCTGACCCTGGGGCTGCTCATATACTGCCGACGCCGAGGATTGCGGGGCCTACCTCGGTCCAGGTGTTTCAGGCCTACTATGCCTCCTCCTCCTCCCACCCCTCCTCCACCTCCTCCTCCGAACTACCATCCGTGGGCACGGCGCCATCAGTCGGTAGCTCTAGGCACAGCAGCAGTGCCGTCGCTAAGCGACAGCAGGCGGTGCTCAAACTGCTGAGCCTAGGCGACAAAAGGCACACCGCCCAAGAGCTATTACAGGGCATCACGGCGCAGACTGATCTGTGGCTGGCACCGCTGAACCTCAAGCCGGGAATGGTTGTGTGTGACAACGGCCGTAACCTGGTGGCGGCTCTGCAACTCGGCAGACTGACACATGTGCCATGCCTGGCCCATGTGTTAAATCTGATAGTGCAGTGTTTCCTCAAGACATACCCCAATCTGTCTGATTTGCTCACGAAGGTGCGCCGCATCTGTGCGCATTTAAGGAAGTCCAGCCCAGATGCTGCCACTCTCAGGGCAGCGCAGCGCCGCCTCCAACTGCCCGCTCACCGACTGTTGTGCGACGTGCCCACGAGGTGGAATTCAACACTGACCATGTTATCCAGAGTTTACCAGCAGCGCAGAGCGATTGTAGACTGCCAGATGTCAACTTCCACCAGAACTGGTAGTCAGGTCAGTCAGCTTCCTCAAGTCTACAATGAGGAGTGGACGTGGATGTCTGATATCTGTCAGGTGCTGAGTAACTTTGAGGAGTCAACACAGATGGTCAGTGGCGATGCCGCCATCATCAGCCTCACCATCCCGCTGCTTGGCCTGTTGAAAAACTCTCTGGTCAGCATGAAGTCGGAAGCTTTGCGCTCGTCACAAGAGACGGGGGAAGAATATTCCCTTGTTGATAGCCAAAGCACCCTGAGGTCTGTTTCTCAGCGCATATCGGAGGAGGTGGAGGTGGAGGAGGATGAGGAGGAAGAGGAGGAGAATGTTGGCGAGACACAAGAGGGGACCATTGTTGAGTCCTTCACTGTTCAGCGTGTATGGGCAGAAGAAGAGGAGTTGGAGGAGTTGGAGGAGGAGGAAATGGACAGTCAGGCCAGTGAGGGGAGTGAATTCTTACGCGTTGGTACTCTGGCGCATATGGCAGATTTCATGCTAGGCTGCCTATCCCGTGACCCTCGCGTTCAAAGAATTTATTCCAGCACCGATTACTGGGTGTTCACTCTCCTGGACCCACGGTACAAGCAAAATCTTTCCACTCTCATCCCTGCAGAGGAAAGGAGTGTGAGAATGCATGAATACCAGCAGGCCCTGGTGCACAAGCTGAAACAGTATTTCCCTTCTGACAGCGCTAGCGGCAGAGTGCGTAGTTCTGCGGGACAAGTAGCGAGGGAGAGTAGGCGAGCAGGCAGCTTGTCCAGCACTGGCAAGGGTACGCTTTACAAGGCTTTTGCCAGCTTTATGTCACCCCAGCAAGACACTGTCACCTGTCCCCAGTCTCGGCAGAGTAGGGCTGATCTTTACAGAAAGATGGTGAGGGAGTACGTAGCTGACCATACCATCGTCCTAAATGATCACACAGCTCCCTACAACTACTGGGTTTCAAAGCTGGACATGTGGCACGAACTGGCGCTGTACGCCTTGGAGGTTCTTGCCTGCCCTGCCGCTAGCGTCTTGTCCGAGCGGGTTTTCAGTGCAGCTGGTGGCATCATCACCGATAAGCGTACACGCCTGTCGACTGACAGCGCTGACAGGCTGACGCTTATTAAAATGAATAAAGGCTGGATTTCTCAGAATTTCCAATCTCCACCAGGTGAAGGAAGCTCAACCTGAATAATTGATCCACTCCTCCTCCTCCTCCTCATTTTCCTCCTTCTCCTCCTCTTTGTACAGTAAAGCAGAGGAAAATGGCTATTTTTTGACAGGGCCCACTGGCTCTTGCTATAGTACTTCATGCATTTAATTTTTCTGGAGGGCCACCTACCCGGTCCTCTGTTTGAAACAATTTTTGTGAGTGCCACATACAGGCACTCAATCTATTCCATTTTTCTGGAGGGCCACCTACCCGGTCCTCTGTTTTAAAAAATTTTTGGGACTGCCACATACAGGCACTCAATCTATTCCATTTTACTGGAGGGCCACCTACCTGCTCCTCTGGTTTGAAACATTTTTGGGACTGCCACATACAGGCACTCAATCTATTCCATTTTACTGCAGGGCCACCTACCTGCTCCTCTGGTTTGAACAATTTTTGGGACTGCCACATACAGGCACTCAATCTATTCCATTTTACTGGAGGGCCACCTACCTGCTCCTCTGGTTTGAAACATTTTTGGGACTGCCACATACAGGCACTCAATCTATTCCATTTTACTGCAGGGCCACCTACCTGCTCCTCTGGTTTGAACAATTTTTGGGACTGCCACATACAGGCACTCAATCTATTCCATTTTACTGGAGGGCCACCTACCTGCTCCTCTGGTTTGAAACATTTTTGGGACTGCCACATACAGGCACTCAATCTATTCCATTTTACTGCAGGGCCACCTACCTGCTCCTCTGGTTTGAAGAATTTTTGGGACTGCCACATACAGGCACTCAATCTATTCCATTTTACTGGAGGGCCACCTACCTGCTCCTCTGGTTTGAAGAATTTTTGGGACTGCCACATACAGGCACTCAATCTATTCCATTTTACTGGAGGGCCACCTACCTGCTCCTCTGGTTTGAAACATTTTTGGGACTGCCACATACAGGCACTCAATCTATTCCATTTTACTGGAGGGCCACCTACCTGCTCCTCTGGTTTGAAAAATGTTTGGGACTGCCACATACAGGCACTATCCAAATTAAATTGTCTCCATAGCAGCCTCCACACGTTGTCTCCATTGCTACCTCCAAAAGTCGTCCATATAGCTGCCTCCATACATCGTCCCTTTATCAAACGAGGTGTGTCAGGCAGAAATTTGGGTTGTTTTCATGGATTCCACATCAAAGTTGTTAACTTTGTCGCCACCCTGCTGTGTTATCCACAAAATATACTGGCAAACTTTTACCATTTAGGGATATTATTTCAGCGCTTCTTGCGCATCTGTTTACATTCCCCTCACCCGGCATATCCTAAACTTATAAGAACGCTACTACACTTGATCTTATACAAAAGGTTCTTAGAAGTGCTGTTTGGGGAGTAGCCTAGAAACAGGGGCTTGGATTGGCGAAAGCTCGCCTGGCTGCAGAGCGCCAGCTCCATCACAAGATCCAACTAACATAGTTGCAGCACCTTTAATCTACTACTAGTTCACTGCCTCCATAATAATAATAATCTTTATTTATATAGCGTCATCATATTCTGCAGCGCTTTACAAATCATAGGAAACAAATACAAATGTAATGTAACAGAGCACAACATTTGTATGGAACAACAGGAGTGAGGTCCCTGCTCGCCAGAGCTTACGGTTTATGAAGATGATGGGGTAACACGAGGTAAAAGAATATTTAATGGTCAAGCCATTCTTCTTAGGGAATAGAAAAAAATATAATAAATGGAATTGCTGTCGCTTGAAACACTCAGCCGTCATCTTATATACCAGGTCCAGGGTGAATGGGACTGCAGAGAAGTCTGGTGCCTGTTGGTTGCTGGATAACAGATGGGAGGACGACACAGGACGGGTTAGTAGAAGAGTTAAAACTTCATGCAGTTAATGAGTGTTATAGGCTTGCCTAAAGAAATGGGTTTTAAGAGCACGTTTGAAACTTTGGAGGTTAGGTATTAGTCTGATAGTCCGGGGCAGAGCATTCCATAGAATTGGTGCAGCTCTAGAGAAGTCTTGGAGACGCGAGTGGGAGGTCCGCACTAGGGTAGAGGTTAATCTAAGATCACTGGCGGATCTAAGAGCACGGGTTGGGCGATAGACTGAGATAAGAGAGGAGAGGTAGGGGGGTGCAGCGTTATACAGAGCTTTATGGATGAGGGTTATTATTATTTTAAACTATTCGAAAGGAGACTGGCAGCAAGTGCAGCGACTGGCATGAACTGTAAGCATACATGGTCCCCTTATCAAACGAGCTGTGTCAGGCAGAATTTGGGGTTGTTTTCATGGCTTCCATGTTAACTTTGTCGCCACCCTGCTGTGTAATCCACAAAATATACTGGCAAACTTTTATCATGTAGCGATATTATTTGAGCGCTTCTTGCTCACCTCCTTTGGTTCCTCTCTGCCACCCATTGGTTTGAAGCCTGAGTCCATTTAGGGTATGTCGCCATGCCACTCTCTAGCCTGCCGCTGCTGCCGCTGCCTCTGCATGCCGTCCCCTATAGTGTCAGGGTCAATTATTGGATGTTTTAGATGCTATCTAGCTTCATTCTGTCACTCTGTCATGGCCATGCTGTTGCCCATAATTTTGGCATAATGGTGCGATTAGGCAGCCTCAGAGGCATCCATGCATGCTGCCCCTGCTGTTTCCTGTCCATTTCCGTGGTGTTTCCATCCTTTTCTGAGGTTCCCAGGTGTTTGGCCAAGCTTCCCTGTGCAGAGCCTTGGTCCCCTTGAAAAATGCTTGAGTCTCCCATTGACTTCAATGGGGTTCGTTATTCGAGACGAGCACTCGAGCATCGGGAAAAGTTCGTCTCGAATAACGAGTACCCGAGCATTTTAGTGTTCGCTCATCTCTAGTAATGACATATAAATTCAGTATAGATACAGTATATATCCCCCTATAGTCTCCTTATCATACTCCACTGTTGTTGTGAGCTCCTACATACACATTATGGTTGGCTTGGATAAACACAAAACCTATCTAGGAAAAAGCCATTCCGACCAAAAGATGCAAAGAACAAATATATCTTTATTGACTAATCAAATAATACACAATTTAAAACAGAAAAAACAAGCTGGTCACATAAAAAGGGAAACGAGAACACTACGAGAACACTACACAAAATCAGACGAATATTGCAGAGTAATGAATGGGAGTAGGTGCTGCCCTCCTAAAGGAGGTGTGCTTAGAGAGATACTGTCGATCCGAGAGAGGGAATGGTCCTAGAATATTGCTTTCATGATAGGCTATAATGAATTTATGTGCTTTTAGAGCAAGATACCCCCTTTTGGATGTACAGGCACTATGCACTTTAAAACACTGTATACTGATTCTAGGACCATTCCCTCTCTCGGATCGACAGTATATCTCTCTAAGCACACCTCCTTTAGGAGGGCAGCACCTACTCCCATTCATTACTCTGCAATATTCGTCTGATTTTGTGTAGTGTTCTCGTTTCCCCTTTTATGTGACCAGCTTGTTTTTTCTGTTTTAAATTGTGTATTATTTGATTAGTCAATAAAGATATATTTGTTCTTTGCATCTTTTGTCGGAATGGCTTTTTCTTACATAGGTTTAGTGTTATAGAGTTATAGAGTGACTTATTCTCCAAAGTTTCATTTATGATTTTGCATGCACCTAAGGTGAAATATGTGAAAGTTTCCTACATGTCCAATGTCTACACAGAGCTAGAAACATTAATGAAATAGTAATAAAATGTCAGACATTGTACTGTGAAAACTTAATGCACCATTGTATCAAAAGACTTCAACTCACTTTCTATATGAATGTGTTACACGTTTCCTCATTGTTGCTAGTGAGAGACAACAATTGGAAATATAGATGTAGCCCTACGAGCATAGGATAGGTTCAAGATTAACAACAGCCTGTTAATGGTAAATCTATGTCACATACAGTATATACCAAGTGTGGATAAATATATGCCAAACATAGATATAACCTCTCTCTAGAGAAAAAACACCATCAAAAACAGAGCACAAGAGAGAATAAAATAAATAAACTATTATAGACCTTGTTAAAGACATACAATAAAATGATGATGGATATAGTGAGCCAACAAAAGGGCAGTGTTCTAAAATAGGGAGGTCAAAACCTGAAATAAAATTTATCAATGGATAATACATAGGTAACATATTGAAATAAAGGGCCTAGTGCGTAATAGAAAGTACCCAAGGTAATCAATAAGAGCACTGATACATGCATAAAAATTCTGTTCACAGAAGCACTGCCGAGAGTCCACCCTGACATGTATTTCAGTATGTCTGAACTTTCTATGTTTTTGGTTTAAATTCACAATACAATGAATGAATGAATATAAAGTATAACTATAGAGTTGATATGAATACATAAACTCTAAAATAGTCTACAAAATTATCACATAATTCACAAGCTTCTAAAATGAACCTGCGCAGGCACCACTCAGGTCTTTAAATAGAAAATACCAATTTTCCCAAGTATTGGAATCTACTTGCAGCTTGTTGTAGGGAAATGAACTGCCATTTCTAAAATACCTTTTACTATTTCTCAAAGTTATGTAATTTTTAACATATTACCTGCTGAATTTGTATGCTACTGAAACAGGTAGTGTACCTTAAATGTTCCCTTAGCACCCAGCACACTGCTATTTCAGCCAAAATCAGATAAGCAGGAGTTTTGTCTTGTGAGAAGGATAGGACAGCACTGGAAGGAGAGGGACCTGGTTAAGACAGGAATAACAGTGCTCAATATCTTGAGGACAAGCCATGAGTGCACCAACGGTCTTATTAGCATTAGGATTGAAATTGGGAAGTTCGGAGAAACCACCATATTTTTTTTTTTAAACGCTTACCTGCACCCAGGATAGGACGATGAACTTCAGTGAACTCCGGCGGAATTCAGCGCAGCAGCGACACCTAGTTGACACTGGGGGAACTACCTTAGTGAATCGCCAAAAGACCCGATTCCTCCACAGAGAACGCGCCGCTGGATTGCGAATGGATCGGGTAGGTAAATCTGCCCCTTTGAATAACCTGTAATAAATCAACTTTGTATGCCCCCCAGAAGAAGGCATACAATTTAATTCTTAGCTAATATGATTTTTTGTAGCTAATAATATAATTAATGAAGTCCCAAGTTAAAGGTAGTCTATTATATAAATATAAAGAGTTTTTGATATACAGATTGCAAATTGCTTGTTTTTTTTTAATTTAGCATTATTTTATTCTGTTTATGTGCAGGTACTTAAGCCTTTATGTGTGTGTGCCTCTCCTTTGTCTCCCATAGAAGGACACTTTAATATAGACTGTTGGTGTTTTGCTACTTCTCATAACCACACCAAATAACTTTATTGATTGTGCAATGACTAACGTTGTATAAGTTAGGACAATTTAGAGGATCTCTTTTGTATTTTATGAAATGCTGCACAATTTACTTCTGCAGAACAAATAATGTCTCCCATCCAGCAACATATAACAGAGCTCAGTCCGATAGAAATCAAAATTGCTTAATCATACAATTTGCTGCCTTTCAGATTGCCGATAGATTTTCATTATGCAGCTGAATCCAACAGCCTCTCCAATCTCACTTAATCAAACACTCTTGTTGTAAATCTTCTAAAATTCTAGAAGTGAGTGATAAATATTTTCAGTAACGTTAAAGGGATAATAAACAGACAGTAGAGTGAGCTAATACTGTCTGTATAACTGAACTGGAAGACAGCATTGACTATGTCAAACAGGGCCAGCAACAGACACAAGTAAATAATAAGATATAAGAATCTTTACTTATATTATTTATATAAAGATTTTATTTATATAAAGATTTTATTCTAAAGCGCTTTATAAATCATATAGGGCTCGTACAAATAAAATAAAACATGACAGAGCACAAACATTCATATGGAACAAGAGTGAGGGCTCTGCTCACAAGAGCTTACATTCTATGAAGTAAATTAAAGAACATTGAGGCAGATTTACTTACCTGTCCCTGCGCGATCCCCGAGGTGCATTCCCTGACTCCAATGCACAGCTGTCGTGATTCACTAAGATTGTGCGCCCGATATGTGTTGCTTCCACGCTCAGGTCCGCCGGAGTTCACCTTCTACTTCCCGGTGCATGTAAGTGCTTGATCTTGCGACACAAATTTAAAGTTAAACCCCTCGGGATCTTCTGATGGCCCACCCCTGATTTCTGTTGCGTGAAAGCCGGCGTCGATGCACCAAAATGCTATCTCGTGCGACACAATCCCCAGCGCGATCCCCGAAAGGTGGGGACACCCGACGAAAATGCGGCCGCAGGACCCTTAGTAAATAAGCCCCATTGTGTGAAATATACCATAAATTAATCTTTCATCTTACAAATCTTTGCTAACATGATAGGGAACACTCTAGTCCGTCATAAATGATAACCAAATGTTCACCTGCATAACTTTTGATACTTCTGAGTGAGTTTCTACAGGGCTGAAGATACTACCAGGTAAACCCATATTCCAAAGGCAGAACTACTGCCATCAGCCAATATACAAAGTGGCTTAAAGTTTAAAAACTCGGTTGTTATCCCGAAGAAGCTACCTGTTGCAAATATAGACTAAATGTGGTAGTGATTTTAACAAAATGTAATTAATGGCTGTTTAAACTTTATTTTTGGCTAATCCTCTAAAAAAGTACTACAAAGCTCTCCATTGTTGGTACATCACCAACAATATAAGAGAAATATACATTTAGCATCAAGTAAGCAGTCAATTTTGTCATCAGGAGCCCTTTTTTCTGGCTCCCTCCCTTATAGAATAGTATACACATTTCCAAAGAATTTTTATAGTAAAACTGCCTTTTCTGAAAAAAAGATAAGTTAGATAAAAGTTTACCTTTCTGCAGAGCCGTGTCCCTAGTCCCATGGCAGTGGCCAGTAAGAAATGGTTTCCCACCACCCTCAGGAAACCGCTCCGTCACACATCTATTTGTCACCTTATATCTCCTCACCCCACTTTGAGCTAGCGTTTTACTGTAAAAAACTCTTTGGCAATGTGTACACTATTCTCTATGGGGACACGGGGGAACCAGATAAGGGGCTCCTGATGACTGGTTCACTTTAAAGGAGTTTACCCATTTTATATATTGTTACGGGTGCTCCTGTGACCTATTTCCCGGCTCTCCGCTGCTGCCCCGGTCCACCGGCGAGTCATTCACTTCGCTGCGATTCCACGCCGACTCTGGCAGTACGCCGCGCACATACCCTGCTCCTAGGATGTGCGAGCGCCGCCTTTAGTAAATTTAAAGACCCAGCACGCCTTAATTGGCGCTGGCCATTTTCAGAAAAATTATTTAAGCCTGCCTCTTCCTGCAGGCCTATGCCTTAGAGAAAGCTCCCTTGCGATATTCCTGCATTCCTGTGTGTTCCTGCTCCTGAGTTCCAGAGTTTCCGTGTCCTGTGTGTTCCTGCATTCCCATTCCCATCTGCCTGGACCTCCCCTTGCTGACCCTGGATTGAACTAGACCTTGCATCTCTGCTGTCTGCATTGATGCTGTGCCTGAACCTGACCACGAGACTGTCTTCTGCTAAGTTACCTCAACCTCGGCTGCAACCGCGGACTATTTGCACCTGTGGAATGACCTGGTGGTACCCTGCCGCAGCAAGACCATCCCACTTTGCGGGGGGGTTCTGGTGAATACCAGGTGCCCAGGTGCTACTTAGATTCCGGTCCCAGGTGTCAGCTAGTACTACCTCCCATGGTGGTCCCGTCACCAGTTTTCAGTCAGCAGTTCAGTTATGGTTCTCACATTCAATCCCAAAGAAGATAAAGTAAAATCTTTGTAAATCATAAGATTAGATCATAGGAGAGCCCACATGACCCAGATTTTATGGTTATGTGAGCATTAGAACTGGGTCAATGAAGGAAACTGGCATGGTTAATGAATCACAATTCCTTTTTGCATCATGTGGAAGACCAGGTGCATGTACACAGATTACCAGGAAACAGACAGCTCTATACATTGTGCTCTGACTCCACACCTTGGTTGCAATTCAGGCATTTAAATTAAATTGCAATTGCAACCTGTATAGACAGGGTTGCCTTCTTCCATCTTTGATCATACATTGTAACAGCCGATCTGTAAGCTTTCCTTAATGATCAACTACTAATGCTGTATTCTATGGCTGGTCACAAGAAGTATAGGACTGGTTATTTCTTGTCTTTATGAAGTCTCAGCACAAGCTTGAAAGTTACAAAAATTTCATTTCTTTGAGTACTTAGGGTTAGTGTTTTATTCCGTCACAACTGTCATATAGCTATATAATGTATGTCCTAATTCCACATTCCGCGTCCAGTTAGCACACATGCCATAACAGGGTTTGGGATCAGTAGACCCTCAGGACCACCACGGGAGATCACCAGGGACCGGAATCTAAGTGTCACCTGTTCTTAACCAGAGCCCACCACAGGGTCAGGGCAGGCGGCAAGGTCAAAGATGCAAGGTCAAAGTCCAATCCTGGGTCTGCAGCGGGAGATCAAAGCAGAGGGAAACAGGAACACAGGAACACAGGACCACAAGAGCAGGAACACAGGAGCAGGAACACGGGAACACTGGAGCAATAACATGGGAACACTGGAGCAATAACGCGGGAACACTGGAGCTGGAACATGGGGAAAACAGGAGAAGGAACACGGGAACACAGTAGCAGGAACACGGGACCACTGGAGGAGGAACACGGAACACAGGGAGTGATGGGAGCTGCCGGTTTAAATAGGAAACCCGGCGGTCCCGGAAAACCCAGAAATCGGCAATGTGCTGGCCCTTTAAATCTTTGAGAGCTGGCACGCACACACTCTGGCAAGCGGGGACATGTGCGCGGCCAAGCTGGGATGGGAACTGGATCATGGGGACGTAAGTGCAGGCCAGGGGACGGAGCAGTGCCGCCACGGAGAGGGGCACGAGTGTGTCTGTATTGCGAGGCAAGGACACCCGTGACACAGCTTTATGGCAGTTTCCCACTTCAAACGTCTATATCTTCTGTACAATGCCATCAGAAACACAGTTCTGGTGTCATATTGGGGCACATTTACTTAACCGTCCTGTCGCGATCCCTGAGGTGCATTGTCCAACGAGTATTCGGAGATGCCACGATTCACTAAGATTGTGCGTCCAATTTCCTGCATGTGTCACTTCCCGGATCAGGTCCGCCGGAGTTCACCATATTCTTCCCAGTGTATGGCTTGCGACACAATTTTGAATATTAAATCCTGTGCTTAACCCGAATCAGTCGGGTTGTCTGGCGGCCAAGCCCCTGATTTGTGTCGCATGAAAGTCGACATAATTGCGCCAAAATCCATTTGCGTGCGCCAAAACCCCCAGTTAAATGTGGCGCAAAACGGAAAACGTCAGGAAACCCGACGAATATGCGGTCCGCGGACCCTTAGCAAATGTGCCCCATTGTGTTTCTAGGTTTCACAAAAATGGAGATATCCATATTGCAGTAAAATAACAGAATTTTAACCACTTTGCTGTATAACACAGCTGACAGCAGTAAAAGACAAGTGCAAAAATGAAAAAAATGTCCTGAAAGGGTTAAGTACAGTTTTAACAGTAGAAATCTGTAGTTCTGTGGCTTCTAGAAAGACATTAAAGAAGAGATTATCTTTAATATGAATGAGAACTGCTTTTCTAGATGTAATCATTCAGAAGGTTTAGTTGTTTGAAGAGGGCCCCCTTCCAGCTTCTTAGTAGAAACACATGCACCCTCAACACATCAGTAGCTGTACAAGGAAAAGAGAAAATTATTGATGCTGCTGCACGTACTTTCAACATATTTTGCTAAAAGTTTAATAAATATTACAAGATTAATTAAAAATGACAAAAAGCATATTTTTTAATTCATTTATCTGCTAATTCTATAAAGAAAAGACATTTAATTAATAAAACCATCCTATAAAATTAAAATCTCTTATGCCATGAAAATAACAAACTAAAATTTTTTTTGATATATGAATTTGTTTATAGTATCATAGTTTATACGGTTGAAAAAAGACACTTGTCCATCAAGTTCAACCAAGGAACGGAAGGGATTGTATAAGAAAGGGATTTAGGGGAAACAATTCTATATAACATAACCATCAATGTAATTTAGGTGTAAAAAGGCATCTCGACCCTTCTTGAATCTCTCTGCTGTCCCTGCTGTGACCAGCGCCTGAGGCAGGCAATTCCACAGATTGACAGTTCTCAGTAAAAAAGCCCTGTCGCCTCTGGTGATTAAACCATGATTTCTCCAGACAGAGACAGTACCCCCTCATCTTTTGATTTGATTTAATCTGAAACATATTTTTTGTATGTACCATATTCAAAATATTCTTATATTTATATAAAGCAATCATGTCCCCTCATAGTCGTCTCTTTTATAGGCTAAATAAATCTAGTTGTTTTAATCTTTCCTCAAAACTAAGATCCTCCATATCCCATTTTTGTGGCTCTACGTTGAACCTGGCTTTAGAGGCAGCTGATTGACATTGCATGCTGTTATTCAATTTATGATCTACTAGTACCCCCAGGTCCTTCTCAGCAAGGGACTCTCCCAGATTTACTCCCCCAAGGATATATTTTGCATTTGGATTATTAGCCCCAGGTTCATAACCTTACATTTATCTACATTGAACCTCATTTGCCAAGTGGACGACCAAACACTCAGTTTGTCCAAGTCACCCTGCAGCCTATGAACATCCTCCATAGACTGTATTACACTACACAGCTTGGTGTCATCCGCAAAAATAGACACAGTGCTATTAATTCCTACCTCTATATCATTAATAAATATATTAAATGGAAGCGGGCCAAGCAAAGAACCCTGGGGTACACCACTCATAACTGGTGAACATTCCGAGTAGGAATCATTGACCACAACTCTCTGGATACGATTCTTCAGCCAGTACTCAATCCAATTGCAAATGATTTCTGCCAAACCAATAGACCTTCTTTACCCAACAGGCGTCTTTGAGGGACAGTGTCAAATCCCTTAGCAAAGTCCAAAAACACAATATCCACAGCAGCTCCTCCATCCAGGCATCTGCTCACCTCATCATAGAAGCATATTAGGTTAGTTTGACAACTCCTATTCTTAGTAAACTCTTGCTAGCTGTCACTTATTACATGTATGTTACTATT
The DNA here is from genome assembly GCF_040894005.1 of Engystomops pustulosus. Classification (NCBI taxonomy): domain Eukaryota; kingdom Metazoa; phylum Chordata; class Amphibia; order Anura; family Leptodactylidae; genus Engystomops; species Engystomops pustulosus. The sequence goes on along the minus strand of NC_092417.1, from coordinate 106,251,149 downwards.
TGATGTCACATACTCCAGTACATAGTCTTTTACTAACCCTTCCTTTTTATAAATTGGCACCACATTGCCTTGTGCCAGTCACTTGCCACCCCACCAGACATTATGGAATCCCTGGAGATTTTAGACAGCGGTACAGCAATAACAGAACTGAGTTTTTAAGAACTCTGGGGTCCAGGAGCCTTGTACACATTGATTTTATTGAGCTTCATTTGGATCGTGTCTTCATTCAGCCAGTCTAGTATATTACAGGATGCATGACCCGCACTGGCACCACCCACGTCAGAAGATCTTTCTTCTATTGTATAAACGTAGCTAAAAAAACTATCTCCGCATTCTCTTGGTCTCCAGTCACCGATGCCGGGTGTTCAGAATAAAGGGGTAAAACCTGTTCTGACCCTTTTTTTTTGCATTGATATACTTAAAAAATTTCCTGGGATTTCTTTTGCTATCTTTAACCACCTGTCTTTCATTTTGTATTTTGGTTGAGTTGATTTCCTTTTTACAGATTTTGGTAATTTTTTTGTAAGTATTGAAAGACTCAGATTACCCGTCAGATTTATATTATATTTTTTGAATTCCCTCTTTTTCTCATTAATAGTCCTTTTAACTGTAGCTGTAAGCCACGCAAGGTATAATCTAGCCCGTCTATACTTGTTACCTACTGGAATAAATTTAGAAGTATAATTACCCAGGATTATCAATTAAAAATTATAATTGTTCCAGGACTTCAGTCAGAAAACTCAGGATCAGTTCTGACATTGAATGTGAGTGTTAACTCCTTAAATGCCAAACCATTCTTGACTCCGAGTAAAGTTCTTGCTTCAACAGTGATTGAACGTAACCTTTTCTGAGTCCTCCGCCTCCTTCAACCTCATCTATTCCTGCACTGAAACATTTTTGTGACCTTTTGTGCCAGCAAAATCATCATGTAACCGCAATGGAATCCTAGATGCCCCAGAACTTCCCCCGTGACTGCAAGGCCGCCTACCTCTCCATGTCATTTTACTTTGACAGTGATGATGTGGATAAGTTCTTCAAAGAGCAGACCCATGAGGAGAGGGAACATGCTGAGAAGTTTATTAAGTACCAGAATAAGCATGGGGGGTCGTGTTGTCCTACAGGACATTAAGAAACCTGAGCGTGATGAGTGGGACAACACCCTGGAGGCCATGCAGGCTGCTCTGCAGCTAGAGAAGACCGTGAACCAGGCCCTTCTGGACCTTCACAAATTGGCCTCTGACAAGGTGGACCCTCAACTTTGTGACTTCTTGGAATCTGAGTACCTGGAAGAACAGGTGAAGGCTATTAAGCAGCTTGGAAACTACATCACCAACCTGAAGCGCCTTGGGGGACCCCAGAACGGCATGGGCGAGTACCTGTTCAACAAGCACACCATGGGAGAGAGCAGCTAAGATATCTCCTCAATGGAAACTACCAATCAGCTCTGCGCTAAATTTCTTATCCTGTTGTAAAATAAATTTAACATCCCCTTAGAAAATGAAAATGAATGAAATATTTACCCACAACTATGTAAGCACACTTGGCTGTGCTTGTCAACAAGTTTTCCAATAAAGTTTTTCTGCATTTAAAAAAAACCTCCTTAAATGCCACTGCGATTGCTGCCATTTTGCAGAGGAACCTTGCTCCCCATAACATCATCAACTTGGCAGAACCCAAACTTCAATGCATCCACTAATCCCTATAAAAGATATTTAAATATTTTTACATGGATACTAGATATAATTACTTGGAAAGTTAATAGAACATGTCACCAAAAGTACAAAATGCCAAATCTTTTATAACTACTATGTTCTGGGACATTGCAGTTCCAGAATCTTGGTTTAGTGTGTCTATTAATCCCAGAGTTTCTGTAGAGAGTTGTAGCACATTTCACAACAAGATAATACTGTATGTATCCCTTTGGAAGACAAGATTAAAAATAAAAGATTAAAACTTTACCTTTTCCTGTTTATAATAAGGGAACATAATTACTAATCTATTTAAGTGTCATGCTGCATAAATAAAATCCAGAAATAAATGGCACAGAGTACCACAAAAGACATAGATGATTGCTATAATTGTACTCACATTTGCGGTAATTAAAAATGTTTTGACTAAACAAATTGGAGCCTTTAAAACATATAAGCTGTAAGTAGTGTTTAGGGGGTGCATAATGGAGCAGGTATTTGTTAGATGCAGCTTGGATATGGGAGGTTCTACTACCAAAAATCGAAAAACTAATACTACAAAAAGTGGCAGCAGGTATTTTTCATATTTTAGCCTCAACTGAAATTCTCTTTTATTTTTGTCAGTTTTCCTCACATATAAATGTTGGGGCAGATTTATCAAAAGTGTTATGAGTTAAAAGAGTGCAGAGATATGTTACTAAGCCTTATTCTGGAACACGTTTATCACCTTATCACTGATGCTGGATGATAAATATGGCATTGTGTAAGACTGTCCAGTTGTACTTTGTACCACCTACTAGTTGGCTTAGTTTACAACAGAAAGCTGAAGCTAAACTTTTTCGCATTAGCAAAATTTATGTTGCACCAAAGTTTTGGCTCAAAGCCATGACAACTTTTTTATAGGCTACACATTCCTTATTCCACTAGTTGTAAAAGCTTCTAAAAACTGTGGAAGACCCTTGCTTAGTGTGGCACAGACAGTTTTTTCGGTGCTAATTACTTTTGTAAACATATTGATAAATAAGCTTGATTTTATTCACTAAGGGCTCTTTCACATTGGCATTATTTTTCATGCCCGTGGTGCAGTGATTTCCTTGGATGCCTCACAAATCCATTGATTTCTATGGATGTTTTTACATTGACTTTTCTTTCACTGATCTGTTTTCCTTGAAAAAAAAATGAAACATGCCCTAATTTTTTCACCGATGCGGATTACAGAAGGCAATAGAATTCTATGGGTCCGCCAAAAAACTGATGAAACATGATTGTTAGTTCGGGTGTGATGTTATCAAAGCAATGTTAACCAGTAATTTCACCTTCCTGACACGGACCATTTTTTTTCAAATCTGCCCTGTGTCACTATAAGTGGTTATAACTTCGGAACTCTTTATAAGTTTTCTCGTGACACTTAGTACTTCATGTTAGTTAAAAAAATTTGTATGTGTCATGGATATTTGGTGAAAATTTGGAAAAAGTGTTGATTTTTGAAATTGAAAATGTTCTACTTTTTCCATACATAGTCATAACAGCAAAAAAACTTGATAACTAACATTAACCGAATGTCTGCTTTATGTCTCCATGGTTTTTTATGCATTCTCTCATTTTTGTAAGATGTTATGGGGTTTTGAACTTTAGGTGCGATTTCTCACATTTTCATAAAAAACACAAAATCACGCTTTTGAGAGACCTGCTCAGATTTCAAGTCATTTTAACAGGCCTAAATAAAAGTAAAAGCCCATAAATTACCCAATTATAGAAACTAAACCCCTTAATGCATGTAAAACAACATTCATGAAGTTTGTTTACCCTTTAGTTGTCTTACAGGGGGATAAAACTAAATCGGATGCAATTTTGAAATTTACAATTTTTTTGGCTAAATAAATGTGTTTTTAAAAAAATGTACAAATTATCAGTGGATAAAGTACCAAAATGCTCCACAAAGTTTGATATACAATTTCTCCTGAGTGTGACAATCCCCCATATGTGGTGGTAAACTGCTGTATGGCCACCAGGGCATTGAATGGAAGCTGCGCCATTTAGAGAAGATTATGTATTGTCCCTTTTTATGAGATATACAATCTTTATTTTTATTATTTTTAATTTGGACATATAAGGGCTTATTTCTGCTACATTAGATGCACTTTATAAATACTTCATTTTAGCTGGTCATTAGCTCATTGATCAGATTTTATTAACTCTTAAATGTATGTAGGAAAAATATCATAAAGTTTGGTTTCCTTTCTTTTTGCATTTTTTGATCATACCATAAAAATAACATATTAACTTTGTTCTATAGATCACTACGATTACGGTGATACCTCATTTATATAGTTTTTTATATATTTTTAAAATTTCACTGCAGAATAACTAACATTTTTGGCAAGTTTTTCGGCATTTGTTTCTACAACGCTCACCGAGCGATGGTACCTCCCATTGTGAATTTGGCAAATGGGCAGCAGTTGAAAAGCCAATATAAATAATTAGAATGAAATTTAGCTAAACCACTGATATTATTCCGTGTTTTGCTGTTATACTGTTTTTTTGTGTGTATCTGTTCCCTATTTTCACTGACATTTCACTTCCCGTACATCATTTCTTTTGTTTCTTTCTTATGTTTTTATTTGTAAGCATATTGTTTTCCCTTTTGCTGCCCTTGAAATAATATTTAAACATTACTTTTCTTCTAGTTTGTTATTTCCACCCCTGCAAGTACCTGATTTGCTTATTAATTATTAATTCATGTTTTCCTGGATTTATTTTAATGCTGAATATTGAATGAAGTTTCAGTCGGCTGATTAAGCTCACATGTAATTGGTAAAAGTACAATAATTTAATGAATATCATTAATAATAAAGTAAATAAAAGTAATCATTATATTAATTGTAATTACAAAGTTCTTAACAACACCCACAACCCTCTCAAAACACATTTTCATTTTTTGTAGTGCAAGGAATCATGCTTTGTTATGAGAAGACCTTTGAATAACCTACAGAAAAGTTATAAAAGAGTTTTACTCCCTCAAAAGACCTTCAGATCTACACATGAATGTAATGCTATAATTTTCCCTACTGCTTTTTTCCACATATATTTTCCAAGTAAATAGAATTTAACCCAAACATTACCTTTCTCAATATTTGTATTAATTGGTTTTGCTGTTGGATAACATAAAGTAGTGTGTTATTATATTAAAGTTGAAGATGGCTGCATCTGTATTACAGAAAATAGAGAGAGGGGGCATCAATCCACAGTAATTCCTCCTAGGGGTTGGTGCTCGCAGCAGGAAGTTCAGGCATTCATATATAGAATATTGGAAGGAGAAAGCCACAGAAACGAAGATTAAAAATGCGAAGAAGTCTTTATTGGTACATCATCCAGGCATAAAAGGGCAATGTTTCGATTCTAATGCGAATCTTTTTCAAGCTTGAAAAAAATTTGCATTAGAATAAAAATAAAAAATTCTAATCACCTACCTTTCCATAGAACTGATATAAATATAAAGAAACAGTAAAAATCATAAACATGTTAAGTATTGCCACATTCCAAATTGTCCGATCTATCTATATGTTTTTTCCTGGTGTTTTGCTCCGGAACGGAACATAGCATCCATGGTTGAAAATGAAACTTTTTCACCATTTTGAAAAATATAAAAAAATTATATTAAAAGTGATCAAAATGCCACACAGTCCTTAAAATGGTAGCTATGAAAATATTATCAAAAGTCACACAAAAAATGACACCACCCAAAACTACATACATGGTAGTATGAAGAATATGGTAAAATGAAGATTTTTTTTGTGCTTATATCAAAAGGTATACATTTCACTGTAAATCTACCATGAAGGAAAAAATCACTGTGAAATTGCAAAACAATTCAAGAAATGCCATGTTCTTTCAGTTATGACATTAATACTAATATAACCCGACAAAAATGAACCAACAATTAACTTTATTTAACCCAAGCCACCAAATTATGAAGGTAAATGTTAAGACTAAAAGGTACAAAAAGGAGGGGAGCCCAGCCCTGTCAGCACAACTGGATGCAAGAGCCAAATCCAAACGGTGCTTCAAAATTCATAAAACATAATTTTTAATAATGAGTTCCTAAATCAGTCAACAAACCAGCAAGAGAGAAAGAGTGTAGGACCAGTGGCACAATCAAACTGATGCTGCATCAGCTAATCACCAGTAACAACACATACCTGGTGGGCTATTTCCAATGTTGTCCATGAAGGTTCAGGAGGCCAGGAGTGCAGGTGTATGGCAATACTCTAGATTGAGGTCAGGTGAAAAGAGGGTAGGAGAGACAGGGTGGCGGGGTGCATAACATGTAAGCTCCAAGGTGCATAGGAACAGATAATGTTGGGCGGAAACCTGAACAGACCCTAAAGTAGTGGCTGGGGCCTAGGTTGCCCTAAAAGTCCTAACCTCGGAGCCGCAGCCCTAGACAGCTGACACCCAAACCAGCAGGCAACCTGTCCCTTGAATCGTGAAAACTATCCCTAGGCTATAGCACCAAGAGAGAAATAGATAATAGTGTGCCCATATAAGGATCAGAGATTCTAAAATTCACAGTCAGATATGCCCAGAATTGTTAGCACGAGGTCAATATGTACCCTACATGCCATATTTCACCTACAAAGGCTTATCAGGGGTATGATAAATGACCACTAAATCTCATAGCAATAATGAGAGTAGAGTGTAATGGATTGTGACTGTGTCTTTCAATCCAAACATGGGAGTATCACAGATTCAGCTCAGTGCCTTACTGATGAGGGTGATCAATGAGCGGCACAATCGTTCCATGTGCGTTGCCTGCCGGTTGAGGTGGCAGCTGTTTTGGGCTGCGTCTCTGAGGTTAGGACTTTAAGGGAAACCAAGGCCCCAGCTACTACTTTAAGGTCTGTTCAGGTTACCGCCCAACATTAACTGTTCCTATGCACCCTGGAGCTTACATGTTATGCACCCCGCCATCCTGTCTCTCCTACCCTCTTTTCACCTGAACTTGTTCTGCATCACACCTCAATCTAGAGTATTGAAATACACCTGTACTCCTGGCCTCCTGAACCTTCATGGGCAATGTTGGACATAGTCCACCAGGTATGTGTTCTTACTGGTGATTAGCTGATGCAGCATCAGGTTGATTGTGCCACTGCTCAGAGAGTTTTTTCTCTTGCTGGTTTGTTGACTGATTTTAGGAACTCATTATTAAAAGTTATGTTTTTTTCTGAATTCTGAAGGACCATTTGGATTTTGGATAAATGTTATGACTAATGCATAACTAAATGTTTGATATGTTTCTCTTTTAGAAATAAAATACAAGTGACAATAGTAATATATATTTTTTTAAAGGAAACTACTTTCTTGGCCTATGTTTCTCTCTTTCTTGAGTAAACCAGTTACATGCAGTCTATAGCCTGTGCTGTGTGAGCACAAAGGGTTAATAGCTTAACTGCACAGTGCACAAAGTGTCGATGACAAAATGGGAGAGGGGAGCAATATGAGAGACATAAAAAGTTCTGTAGAATCACAGACTGTGATGGACGGACTGAGAAGGACCTCACTATTCTGTGCAGGAGACATCTATATCCACAGTCTTGAACATATCAAGCTGTGCTACATACACAGAGAGAACTGTGCCTCATGACCTCCTCCTTTGTGAACAAGGATCAACAGCCCTTCACCTCCCATGAAACCTTCAGATAAGCAAATACAGACTCACAGGGCTTGTTAACATAGTCAGAGAAAGCAGCCATTGCAACACTGAGGTAACCTAAGGGCTATAGCAAGGAAACTGCTATATGTAGGTAACAAAGATAAAAGGCAAAGTTGTTTTACATCTTTAAGAGCTATTGATTTGTGGAAAAAAAAGTGCTACTCTTTAACAATCCTTTTATAAGCCCCTAAAATAAGACCTAGTGCAATTTTTTTCAAGTTTAAAAATATATGGCATCTCTTAAAAATAAGACCTAGTGGCAGTGGTTGCTATATCTCAAACCACACCATACATTAGTATTAGTATATCATTTAGCTAGAGTTCAGCTACAAATTTGCAAATATATCTAAAATAAATGGAGTCACAAGAAATTTGACATGAAATTCAGGGTTTGGACAGTTATGATGAAGTTTCATAAAATGATGATATGTCTGTCTTTGAAAAAACTTTGCTTTTTGTTCATAATTGCTTCATGCAATTCAGGGTTTGGACTGTTATAAGAGTTGTTGACAGTTTTTAAATAAAAAATGTTTTTATTTGTTTATAATTAACGGGGGAATATCCCCGAAAATAATACCTAGTGCCTCTTTTGGAGCAAAAATTAATATAAGATTGTCTTATTTCCGGGGACACACAGTAGCTCAAAATGTTACATTTACAATTCTGGTAAAGGAATATAAATCATAGGAGGAACCTCATAAAAATTTGGAAATTTTTAAAGATGTTGCACCAGTTAACCAGACCAGACAAGTCTGTAGTATTAGGTAATGCAGAGAACTGTCCCTGTTTGTGTGTGATTCAAATAGTTAACTTGCTTCATGTTTACCAGTGTTACATCTGTATGGTCTATAACAGGATTAAAGTTGTTGGTAAAAATTGTAACTAAAAACACATTGTTACCATATTAAACCTTAAGAAAGTAATATTAATAATGAAAAACAAACACATTTCTTAAAATACTTGTCCAAAACTGAAATATTTTTTGTTGTGCAAGATACATTCCAATAATGGTAAAAAATGTAATCATGGAAAAGCCATTAGGCTTACTAAATCAGAAGACTCAACCATTTATCTTATGATTTTCATGTATTTTTCCAATGTGGATTTGATGGCACTTTTCCTTTAAGCAATTTCTTTCTACTTCCTCATACATAAAACTGTGAGTGCATTTATGCAATGTATACATTTGAACCCATAATGTATAATTTAATGAGCTCTATTAAGGAAGCTCATTTTCCATATAATTAAGCCGTTCTAGCAATTAAAGTCAGGGAAGAGTGCCACTGGTTATATTTATAAACTGTCATGAAATGTGGTTGAAATTCTTGAACCAGTTATTATTGTTTTCCAACAGGACAAAAAAATTTTGAAACATGTCTGTTGATTTTTACTGATGCGGATCACGGAAGGCAATATAAGACTATGGGTCAGCAACAAAAACACTTTTTTCCACTGGTGAGTCTGAGAAACCAGGTGTTATGTTTTCAAAAGCAATGTTAAACCTTCAATTATTTTTTGTGGATGGGGAGAGAAAAGAGAAGCAAAACATTGTTTGTTACAATTGAATAAAATAATAAAAATTCAGTATGTATTAATAGAATCTATTGTAGATATTGAAGTTCTTTTGAATGTTTTAAAATTATGAATAGCTACTCATCTTGTTACACACATGTCCAACTAAAAGGAAATTTAGATATGTCAGTATTAGCAGTTAAAATTAGTTATAGCAACTCTATGAGCAACTGTAAAGTACTATAGGGTGTGCCAATTATATGGATACACCTTAATAAAATGGGAATGTTTGGACTTACGATTCCGGCGCTGATGGAGACAGACGCGTGCTAGAGCGCACCGTCCGACCCCCGCCACTCATCGCTCCAGATCAATGCCAAGAGCAGCTCGGTGGCCCGAATAACTGGAGCCACCAACAATACAGAGGAGCCACATTTATATGGAGCGGTACCTGTTACGAAGCAGCTAGAAACCGTGCCCATCTCCCCGCCCGAAGACCGGCGGCACGTGCACTCCTTACCTGCGAATGCCGTCCCCAGAGTCTCACATGGCAACCGCTGCAGAAGAGACCCTCCTGGCGCAGCAAATGGCCCGACCTGAAACCCACCTCTCAGAGACTGCACAATCCAAGGTGGGTGATGTGGATTACCAGCTGCCAGCTAGAGAGGTGGCGAAATGCCTAGCCACAGACCTGGTCAATACATTGACGGCAGCCATACAGGCCACACTTACGGAGGTCAAAAGGAAAGTGCAGGACCATGAAGTGCGCATATCAGCGCTCGAAGAGCGAACAGAGGCGGGAAAAGAATCAACAGTAGCCATGATGAATACACAGCAACATCTTGAACAGCTAACCGCTACCCTGGCTGATCGGATTGAGGACTTAGAAAATAGTTCACGACGCAGTAACCTACGGTTGGTGGGACTCCCAGAGGATGTACAAGGAGGCTCCCTGTGCAAAATATTTGAGGAAGACTTACCTCGCGCTCTTGGTGTGGGTCCCAGTAAGTTGGTGGAAAGAGCACACCGGATAGGCCCCCAAGGAGTAAATGGCAGTGTGGGGATAACAACAGAAGCAGCGCAGCGACCGAGGCAAGTGATCGCTAAGCATCTGAACTATGCAGATAAAGAGGAGATACTACGCGCCTACCGGAACTTACGGGCCCCACTCTTTCTGAGGGGTCAGAAAGTTCTTCTTTTTGCCGACTTCTCTGTGGCGGTAATGAAGAAGCGCAAATTATTCAGCCCATTATGCTCTTCTCTGGCGGCTAAAAATGCTCAATTCCAACTCGCATATCCAGCGCTGCTGAGAATCAAGACACAAAATGGCGTCCAACACGAATTTAACAATCCGTCAGAAGCTGAGTCTTTTGTGGCGCAACTCCCAGCTGAAAGCCTGAAATTGCATGAACGACGGCCCAGGAGACCTGAAACGGAGGAAAGATGGACCAGCCAGAATCAAGCTTTTCAGGGTCACCCAGATACAGAAGGCCGGAACACTCGAGTGAGATCAGGAGAAGGGTCGTGTGGATCCTGGAGTAGCCGTGATAGAAGGGACGTTTAAAAATGCTAAGTTTTCCTCTCGTTGAGGCATTATCTGTTATAGTGAAGTATGGGGAAGTAAGGACTGACCCAGCTTGGATTAACGCATTGCTGGGGAAATTTTACAAATCATTGTATTCGGGCCCCATAACCAGCGGGGAGTTGGGGAAAACCTTTCTCGACAAAGTAACACTCCCTAAGCTGTCAATGGATCAGCTGCAGATATTAAACTCCCCCATCACGGCAGACGAGATACAAAATGTCATTAAAAATCTCCTAAATGGCAAAGCACCAGGGCCGGATGGCTATTTGGGGGAATTTAATAAAGCAATGCGCACCCAGTTGGCGCCACACTTGGCACCCCTATTTACAAAATTCACACAGGGGACCCCATTATCCACTCACATGAATACTGCATATGTAAAATTGATAGACCCTGCATCTTATCGGCCAATTTCTTTGATTAATTTGGATTTGAAAATCCTGTCCAAATTATACGCGAATCGACTGATACCCATTATGCCCACGCTTGTAACACCGCTGCAAGTGGGCTTTACGAATGGACGCTCAGCAGTAACAAATCTACGCAGAGTACTGTTGGCATTAGATGTCACTTCCCACCACCCTGTGGGCAATAAGGCGCCTGCCCTGGTCACTATTGATGCAGAAAAAGCAGTTGACAATGTATGTTGGGAGTGGCTAGGGCAGGTGCTAGATAACATGAGGTTTACGGGTCCATTCAAAGAATATATGACAGTACTGTATGGGGAGGGCGTGGGCGAGAGTGAGCACTCCAGGGTTTATTTCTGAGCTTTTCGCGTTACTGAAGGGTACACGTCAGGGCTGCCCGCTCTCGCCCTTGCTGTTCAACCTTGCGCTAGAACCACTGGCAAGAACACTGGCAACCTCTACAGCGTTTGAGGGCATCAGGATACATGTAGAGTTACAGCATTACTGGCGGGATACATGCAGAGCTCCTGCACTACTGGCAGGATACATGCAGAGTTCCAGCACTACTGGCAGGATACATGCAAAGTTCCAGCATTACTGGCAGAATACATGCTGAGTTCCAGCACTACTGGCAGGATACATGCAGAGTTCCAGCACTACTGGCAGGATACATGCAGAGTTCCAGCACTACTGGCAGGATACATGCAAAGTTCCAGCATTACTGGCAGAATACATGCTGAGTTCCAGCACTACTGGCAGGATACATGCAGAGTTCCAGCACTACTGGCAGGATACATGCAGAGTTCCAGCACTACTGGCAGGATACATGCAAAGTTCCAGCATTACTGGCAGAATACATGCTGAGTTCCAGCACTACTGGCATGATACATGCAAAGTTCCAGCATTACTGGCAGGATACATGCAGAGTTCCAGCACTATTGGCAGGATACGTGCAGATTTTTAGCACTGCTGGCAGGATACATGCAGAGTTCCAGCTTTACTGGCAGGATACATGCAGATTTCCAGCATTACTGGCAGGATACATGCAGAGTTCCAGCACTACTGGAAGGATACATGCAGATTTCCAGCCCTACTGGCAGGATACATGTAGAGTTTCAGCATTACCTGCGGGATACATGTAGAGTTTCTGCACTACTCGCAGGATACATGCAGAGTTCCAGAACTACTCGCAGGAGACATGCCGAGTTCCAGCACTACTGGTAGGGTACCTGCAGAGTTCCAGCACTACAGGCAGGATACATGCAGAGTTCCAGCATTACTGGCAGGCTACATGCAGAGTTCCAGCAACTCCTGCCAGTAGTGCTGGAAATCTGCATGTATCCTGCCAGTAGTGCTGGAACTCTGCATGTATCCTGCCAGTAATGCTGGAAATCTGCATGTATCCTCCCAGTAATGCTGGAAATCTGCATGTATCCTGCCAGTAATGCCAGAACTCTGCATGTATCCTGCTAGCAGTGCTAAAAATCTGCAGGTATCCTGCCAGTAGTGCTGGAACTCTGCATGTATCCTGCCAGTAGTGCTGGAACTCTGCATGTATCCTGCCAGTAGTGCTGGAATTATGCATGTATCCTGCCAGTAATGCTGGAACTTTGCATGTATCCTGCCAGTAGTGCTGGAACTCTACATGTATCCTGCCAGTAGTGCTGGAACTCAGCATGTAGCCTGCCAGTAGTGCTGCAACTCTGCATGTATCCTGCCAGTAGTGCTGGAAATCTGCATGTAGCCTGCCAGTTATGTTGGAAATCTGCATGTATCCTCCCAGTAATGCTGGAAATCTGCATGTATCCTGCCAGTAATGCTGGAACTCTGCATGTATCATGCCAGCAGTGCTAAAAATCTGCAGGTATCCTGCCAGTAGTGCTGGAACTCAGCATGTAGCCTGCCAGTAGTGCTGCAACTCTGCATGTATCCTGCCAGTAGTGCAGGAACTCTGCATGTATCCTGCCAGTAGTGCTGGAAATCTGCATGTAGCCTGCCAGTTATGTTGGAAATCTGCATGTATCCTCCCAGTAATGCTGGAAATCTGCATGTATCCTGCCAGTAATGCTGGAACTCTGCATGTATCATGCCAGCAGTGCTAAAAATCTGCAGGTATCCTGCCAGTAGTGCTGGAACTCAGCATGTAGCCTGCCAGTAGTGCTGCAACTCTGCATGTATCCTGCCAGTAGTGCAGGAACTCTGCATGTATCCTGCCAGTAATGCTAGATCTCTGCATGTATCTTGCCAGTAATGCTAGAACTCTGCATGTATCCTGCCAGTAGTGCAGGAACTCTGCATGTATCCTGCCAGTAATGCTAGATCTCTGCATGTATCTTGCCAGTAATGCTAGAACTCTGCATGTATCCTGCCATTAGTGCAGGAACTCTGCATGTATCCTGCCAGTAGTGCTAGAACTCTGCATGTATCCTGCCATTAGTAGTGCTGGAACTCTGCATGTATCCTGCCAGTAGTGCAGGAACTCTGCATGTATCCTGCCAGTAACGCTGGAACTCTGCATGTATCCTGCCAGTAATGCTAGAACTCTGCATGTATCCTGCCATTAGTACTGGAACTCTGCATGTATCCTGCCAGCAGTGCTGGAACTCTGCATGTATCCTGCCAGTACTGCTGAAACTCTGCATGTATCTTGCCAGTAATGCTGGAACTCTGCATGTATCCTGCCAGTAGTGCTGGAACTCTGCATGTATCCTGCCAGTAATGCTAGATCTCTGCATGTATCTTGCCAGTAATGCTAGAACTCTGCATGTATCCTGCCATTAGTGCAGGAACTCTGCATGTATCCTGCCAGTAGTGCTAGAACTCTGCATGTATCCTGCCATTAGTAGTGCTGGAACTCTGCATGTATCCTGCCAGTAGTGCAGGAACTCTGCATGTATCCTGCCAGTAACGCTGGAACTCTGCATGTATCCTGCCAGTAATGCTAGAACTCTGCATGTATCCTGCCATTAGTACTGGAACTCTGCATGTATCCTGCCAGCAGTGCTGGAACTCTGCATGTATCCTGCCAGTACTGCTGAAACTCTGCATGTATCTTGCCAGTAATGCTGGAACTCTGCATGTATCCTGCCAGTAGTGCTGGAACTCTGCATGTATCCTCCCAGTAATGCTGGAAATCTGCATGTATCCTGCCAGTAATGCTGGAACTCTGCATGTATCCTGCCAGTAGTGCAGGAACTCTGCATGTATCCTGCCAGTAGTGCTGGAACTTTGCATGTATCCTGCCATTAGTGTAGGATCTCTGCATGTATCCTGCCAGTAGTGCTAGAACTCTGCATGTATCCTGCCATTAGTAGTGCTGGAACTCTGCATGTATCATGCCAGTAGTGCAGGAACTCTGCATGTATCCTCCCAGTAATGCTAGAACTCTGCATGTATCCTGCCATTAGTACTGGAACTCTGCATGTATCCTGCCAGCAGTGCTGGAACTCTGCATGTATCCTGCCAGTAGTGCTGCAACTCTGCATGTATCCTGGCATTAGTACTGGAAATCTGCATGTATCCTGCCAGCAGTGCTGGAACTCTGCATGTAGCCTGCCAGTTGTGCTGAAACTCTGTGTGTATCTTGTGAGTAATGCTGGAACTCTGCATGTATCCTGCCAGCAGTGCTGGAAATCTGCATGTATCCTGCCATTAGTGCTGGAACTCTGCATGTAGCCTGGCAGTAATGGTGGAAATCTGCATGTATCCTCCCAGTAAGGCTGGAACTCTGCATGTATCCTGCCAGTAGTGCAGGAACTCTGCATGTATCCTGCCAGTAATGCTAGATCTCTGCATGTATCTTGCCAGTAATGCTAGAACTCTGCATGTATCATGCCAGCAGTGCTAAAAATCTGCAGGTATCCTGCCAGTAGTGCTGAAACTTTGCATGTATCCTGCCAGTAGTGCAGGGACTCTGCATGTATCCAGCCAGTAGTGCTGGAACTCTGCATGTATCCTCCCAGTAATGCTGTAAATCTGCATGTATCCTGCCAGTAATGCTGGAACTCTTCATGTATCTTGCCAGCAGTGCTAAAAGTCTGCAGGTATCCTGCCATTAGTAGTGCAGGAACTCTGCATGTATCCTGCCAGTAGTGCTGGAACTCTGCATGCATCCTGCCAGTAATGCTGGAATTCTGCATGTATCCTGCCAGTAATGCTGGAACTCTGCACGTATACTGCCAGTAATGCTAGAACTCTGCATGTATCCTGCCATTAGTACTGGAACTCTGCATGTATCCTGCCAGTAGTGCTGCAACTCTGCATGTATCCTGGCATTAGTACTGGAACTTTGCATGTATCCTGCCAGCAGTGCTGGAAATCTGCATGTATCCTGCCAGCAGTGCTGGAACTCTGCATGTATCCTGCCAGTTGTGCTGGAACTTTGCATGTATCCTGCCATTAGTGCAGGATCTCTGCATGTATCCTGCCAGTAGTGCTAGAACTCTGCATGTATCCTGCCATTAGTAGTGCTGAAACTCTGCATGTATCCTGCCAGTAATGCTGGAACTCTGCACATATCCTGCCAGTAATGCTAGAACTCTGCATGTATCTTGCCTTTAGTACTGGAACTCTGCATGTATCCTGCCAGCAGTGCTGCAACTCTGCATGTATCCTGGCATTAGTAATGGAACTTTGCATGTATCCTGCCAGCAGTGCTTGAAATCTGCATGTATCCTGCCAGCAGTGCTAAAACTCTCCGTGTATCTTGCCAGTAATGCTGGAACTCTGCATGTATCCTGCCAGCAGTGCTGGAAATCTGCATGTATCCTGCCATTAGTGCTGGAACTCTGCATGCAGCCTGGCAGTAATGCTGGAAATCTGCATGTATCCTCCCAGTAATGCTGCAACTCTGCATGTATCCTGCCAGTAGTGCTAAAACTCTGCGTGTATCTTGCCAGTAATGCTGGAACTCTGCATGTATCCTGCCAGCAGTGCTGGAAATCTGCATGTATCCTGCCATTAGTGCTGGAACTCTGCATGCAGCCTGGCAGTAATGCTGGAAATCTGCATGTATCCTCCCAGTAATGCTGCAACTCTGCATGTATCCTGCCAGTAGTGCAGGAACTCTGCATGTATCCTGCCAGTAATGCTAGATCTCTGCATGTATCTTGCCAGTAATGCTAGAACTCTGCATGTATCCTGCCATTAGTAGTGCTGGAACTCTGCATGTATCCTGCCAGTAATGCTGGAACTCTGCACGTATCCTGCCAGTAATGCTAGAACTCTGCATGTATCCTGCCAGTAGTGCTAGAACTCTGCATGTATTTTGCCATTAGTAGTGCTGGAACTCTGCATGTATCCTGCCAGTAGTGCAGGAACTCTGCATGTATCCTGCCAGTAATGCTAGAACTCTGCACATATCCTGCCAGTAATGCTAGAACTCTGCATGTATCTTGCCTTTAGTACTGGAACTCTGCATGTATCCTGCCAGCAGTGCTGCAACTCTGCATGTATCCTGGCATTAGTAATGGAACTTTGCATGTATCCTGCCAGCAGTGCTTGAAATCTGCATGTATCCTGCCAGCAGTGCTAAAACTCTCCGTGTATCTTGCCAGTAATGCTGGAACTCTGCATGTATCCTGCCAGCAGTGCTGGAAATCTGCATGTATCCTGCCATTAGTGCTGGAACTCTGCATGCAGCCTGGCAGTAATGCTGGAAATCTGCATGTATCCTCCCAGTAATGCTGCAACTCTGCATGTATCCTGCCAGTAGTGCTAAAACTCTGCGTGTATCTTGCCAGTAATGCTGGAACTCTGCATGTATCCTGCCAGCAGTGCTGGAAATCTGCATGTATCCTGCCATTAGTGCTGGAACTCTGCATGCAGCCTGGCAGTAATGCTGGAAATCTGCATGTATCCTCCCAGTAATGCTGCAACTCTGCATGTATCCTGCCAGTAGTGCAGGAACTCTGCATGTATCCTGCCAGTAATGCTAGATCTCTGCATGTATCTTGCCAGTAATGCTAGAACTCTGCATGTATCCTGCCATTAGTAGTGCTGGAACTCTGCATGTATCCTGCCAGTAATGCTGGAACTCTGCACGTATCCTGCCAGTAATGCTAGAACTCTGCATGTATCCTGCCAGTAGTGCTAGAACTCTGCATGTATTTTGCCATTAGTAGTGCTGGAACTCTGCATGTATCCTGCCAGTAGTGCAGGAACTCTGCATGTATCCTGCCAGTAATGCTAGAACTCTGCATGTATCCTGCCATTAGTACTGGAACACTGCATGTATCCTGCCAGTAGTGCTGGAACTCTGCATATATCCTGCCAGTACTGCTGAAACTCTGCATGTATCCTGCCAGTAGTGCTGGAACTCTGCATGTATCTTGCCAGTAATGCTGGAACTCTGCATGTATCCTGCCATTAGTGCTGGAACTCTGCATGTACCTTGCCAGTAATGCTGGAACTCTGCATGTATCCCGCCAGTAGTGTTGCAACTCTGCATGTATCCTGGAATTAGTACTGGGACTCTGCATGTATCTTGCCATTAGTAGTGCTGGAACTCTGCATGTATCATGCCATTAGTACTGGAACTCTGCATGTATCCTGCCAGCAGTGGTGGAACTCTGCATGTATCCTACCAGTAGTGCTTCAACTCTGCATGTATCCTGGAATTAGTACTGGAACTTTGCATGTATCCTGCCAGCAGTGCTGAAAATCTGCATGTATCCTGCCAGCAGTGCTGGAACTCTGCATGTAGCCTGCCAGTAGTGCTGAAACTCTGCATGTATCTTGCCAGTAATGCTGGAACTCTGCATGTATCCTGCCAGTAATGCTAGAACTCTGCATGTATCCTGCCATTAATGCTGGAACTCCGCATGTATCCTGCCAGCAGTGCTGGAAATCTGCATGTATCCTGCCATTAATGCTGGAACTCTGCATGTAGCCTGGCAGTAAAGCTGGAAATCTGCATGTATCCTCCCAGTAATGCTGGAACCCTGCATGTATCCTGCCAGCAGTGCTCAAACTCTGTAAGATTTCTTCAATGTTGCTATCATATCTTGCTTATTTTTGCCTATTTAACATAATTGCACTGTAAACACACAATATGCAAAACAATCTTTAACAATTATTTGAGATAATTAACTTTATAAACTTGATACAAAAAAAATGTATAAAAGAACAGAAAAATATATAATCTTCTCAAAGTCAGTATATGCTGATTACCGCTAGAGAACAAGACAAAGAGCAATATGATGGCTCTAGAATTCTCATATCCGGCAATAAACAGAGCACTAATTAAGCGACACATTTAACTTTTGTATTTGGCAGCAACCACATAAAATACTTGGAATTATTTGAAACAGAACCTCAGAAGGTTTACACAATGTTAAGCATAAGGCGCATCTCTCCAAGGAAATATTATCATTTAAACTCCTTTTGAGTAGACTATGCTTCCTGCTGAGAGGCTGATGCTTCATGGCATCAGCTCGCACACAAAGCAGTTTTGAGGATTAAATGGTTCTGTAGGTTAATATACTGGCTGTTCAATCCTTTAAATCTCACTTCCAATGTATGCTGGGATGACAGGAGCTGCTCTCTCTTCTACATGCTACTGCAATGCTGTATTAGCACAAACAAAATATGTTATTATTAACCATAAAAATGAGAAACTGGGAAGGAAAATAGAAATAGACACAATAGCTAAGTGATTATGAAGAATAGAATATGTCTGATGTGGCCATCACTTACATGCTATAAGATTTGCTCCAGGCGCCAGTTTTCAATGTCAAAATAGAGGATTGTTTTACTCTGTGACTATTAAAACTCAACTTAAAGTTGTGTTTACCCTTCACTTCCCATTTAGTAGACACATCCTTTTCACAATTACCATTTTGTTTACAATAAAATTCTACACATTATTGGGACATGCTAGGGACATTGAGTATTACTTAATCATTTTTTTTAAGTTGGTCGGATGCCACTGTTGTTAGAAGAACCCCCTTTCCTCAATGTGTTGACCCCAATACCATTTTTTACCTTATTGACTAAACATATTTCTTAATCCCATTTTTTATCTTATTGACTAAACATATTTCTTCATAAAATATATTTCTTAATAAAAAGTTCAAACTTTTATTTTTTTTCTTGTTGCTGTCACCGTCTAAGGGATGTTTTTGTTTAGAAACAGTTGCATTATTAAATGCCACCCCATGTGTGGTACATAAAGCTTATTGCATATTGTGTATTATGAACCCTTTTTATGGCAGGATGAACATAAAAGTGCAGAAAACTTCCAGCCTTGTTTTTTCTGCTCTTTTTAAATTAAAATAACTATTTTAAAGTACAACTGTAAAGTATAGAAACTTTATCCTAACTTTGCACTAACCAAAAATAAACAATTCTCTAATTTACTATAATTAGCTATCTGCAGGTGCTAACAGAGGTTTTACCATGCCCCACCCAGGCTAATCTCCATTTGTCAAGCTTTCTGGTTACCATGGAAAACTGGATAGTACAGCTAGAAATGACAGGAGGCTTGTTGAGATGGACTGTAGGGTCTGTTGTGATGTCACCAACATGTGACTCATCACATTCTTCAGGTTAACTAATTACAAACAAGCTGTCCTGCTTTATTTGAAAGCACTTAGTGTGATCCAAAGGATTGGCCAATTAAATATATGCTCTCCTCTTCTAGCTTCAGTGTGGTGAGCTGATGTCATAACCTGGAAGTGCCCACCCGCATCAGAATTAGCTGAATCTGAATCTAATTTTTTATCTACCAGATATATCTCAGGCTGGGAAGAAGGCAGAAGTATGATACAGGTATCATTGGAATTGTTATCAAATGCTCTCTCCAGCTGTGCTAACACTATTTTTGCCAGTCACTTTACAGTTACACTTTAAGATCTAGTGTGTATTTTTGTCTCAGTAAACGAATGTCACTCAATAGGAAATACTCAGTATTCTAAAATGTTGTTTTTATACTGGGGGAACTTTTTAGGAACTGGAAAGGAGAAAACTAATAAAAGAAAAAAAGACAAATGGAGATTAGAAATGTTAACATAACAAACACGATAGTGCTCAATGTTAATAAAAGAGAAACTATAATTGAAATCTCCTCTATGTTAGACCAGGTCTGACTGACCTAACCAGGTCCGACCTAGTGGAGATTATTCCCCGCACACTTTATGGATCTACTCAGAGGGCAGAGCTTCTCAGTATATCCAGGATGTTGTATCGGGGAATAGTGGTATACATAATGCTGCTTTTAACATATTGGGGCAGATTTATCAAGTGTCTGAAAGTCAGAATGTTTCTAGTTGCCCATGACAACCAATCACAGTTCCCCTTTAAAATATTCATGAGCACTGGTAAAATGGAAGCTGAGCTGTGATTGGTTGCCATGGGCAACTAGAAATATTCTGACTTTCAGACACTTTATAAATCTGCCCCATTGTTTTTTGGGGTATATTTCAGTGCAGCTCAAGTGCCCCAATTTAAGCAAATAAATCAATCAAAAGAGTACAATCTGACCTGAGAACTAGCTATGGATAACACAAAGGAGGTATCAGGAAAATAATGGGGGACACATTAAGACATAGTGAGTTCTGTGAGCAGAATATTGAAGAACTAAATCCATATTGTTACAGTTTCTCAGAAGGATACTACAGCAAAAGGTAGATTGCCACTATGCCTGCCCCCAACCTAAAGATGACACGACTACCTACCACCTCCACCACCATAGTGAATATTCAGGGAAAAAAGAGGCAAAGAATAATGGTGAATCATTTGCAATTGCCTTAACAAGGCTTGTGGGCTGGTTGGAATCTGTCCCCGAGACTACTAACACGAGATAGACCAAGGTTCCAAAAATCTGGAAACTGTCTTATGTAAGACCATTAGAAAAAATTAAAAAGCCAACAAACTATAGGGACTTCAGAAACTAACTTCTCAAGTGCCATCAATACCATTCATCATTCACTGTTGAGGTTTAAAATGATAAGCCTTAATTTAGAGCCCATAGCAGTCTTAACCTACAAGACAGGGCCCATTATGTCCAGATCGGTAACATGCAGAAAAACATAGAAGTTAGCAAATAAGGTGCACCCAAAGGTACCATTCTCTCACCATTCCTCTTTAACCTCTATACATGCTAATTTAGTCATTACTCAGACCAATGTCATCTTTAAATGTTCTCTGATGACACAGTAATTGTTTGCTGTATAAAGAACCACTTTAGGGCCATTATAAACTACTTTGTGAAATGGAGGAAAGGTAACAATTAGAGATGAGCGAGCACTAAAATGCTCGGGTACTCGTTATTCGAGACAAACTTTTCCCGATGCTCGAGTGCTCGTCTCGAATAATGAGCCCCATTGAAGTCAATGGGAGACTCGAGCATTTTTCAAGGGGACCAAGGCTCTGCACAGGGAAGCTTGGCCAAACACCTGGGAACCTCAGAAAAGGATGGAAACACCACGGAAATGGACAGGAAACAGCAGGGGCAGCATGCATGGATGCCTCTGAGGCTGCTTAAACGTACCATTATGCCAAAATTATGGGCAACAGCATGGCCATGACAGAGTGACAGAATGAAGCTAGATAGCATCTAAAACATCCAATAATTGACCCTGACACTATAGGGGACGGCATGCAGAGGCAGCGGCAGCAGGCTAGAGAGTGTCATGGCAACATACCCTAAATGGACTCAGGCTTCAAACCAATGGGTGGCAGAGAGGAACCAAAGGAGGTGAGCAAGAAGCGCTCAAATAATATCGGTACATGATAAAAGTTTGCCAGTATATTTTGTGGATTACACAGCAGGGTGGCGACAAAGTTAACAACTTTGATGTGGAATCCATGAAAACAACCCAAATTTGTGCCTGACACACCTCGTTTGATAAGGGGACGATGTATGGAGGCAGCTATATGGACGACTTTTGGAGGTAGCAATGGAGACAACGTGTGGAGGCTGCTATGGAGACAATTTAATTTGCATAGTGCCTGTATGTGGCAGTCCAAAAAAGTTTTCAAACCAGAGGAGCAGGTAGGTGGCCCTCCAGAAAAATGGAATAGATTGAGTGCCTGTATGTGGCAGTCCAAAAACGTTTTGAAACCAGAGGAGCAGGTAGGTGGCCCTCCAGAAAAATGAAATAGATTGAGTGCCTGTATGTGGCAGTCCAAAAAAGTTTTCAAACCAGAGGAGCAGGTAGGTGGCCCTCCAGAAAAATGAAATAGATTGAGTGCCTGTATGTGGCAGTCCAAAAAAGTTTTCAAACCAGAGGAGCAGGTAGGTGGCCCTCCAGAAAAATTGAATAGATTGAGTGCCTGTATGTGGCACTCACAAAAATTGTTTAAAACAGAGGACCGGGTAGGTGGCCCTCCAGAAAAATTAAATGCATAAAGTACTATAGCTAGAGCCAGTGGGCCCTGTCAAAAAATAGCCAGTTTCCTCTGCTTTAGTGTACAAAGAGGAGGAGAAGGAGGAAAATGAGGAGGAGGAGGAGTGCATAAATTATTCAGGTTGAGCTTCCTTCACCTGGTGGAGATTGGAAATTATGAGAAATCCAGGCTTTATTCATCTTAATAAGCGTCAGCCTGTCAGCGCTGTCAGTCGACAGGCGTGTACGCTTATCGGTGATGATGCCACCAGCTGCACTGAAAACCCGCTCGGACAAGACGCTAGCGGCAGGGCAGGCAAGAACCTCCAAGGCGTACAGCGCCAGTTAGTGCCACATGTCCAGCTTTGAAACCCAGTAGTTGTAGGGAGCTGTGTGATCATTTAGGACGATGGTATGGTCAGCTACGTACTCCCTCACCATCTTTCTGTAAAGATCAGGCCTACTCTGCCGAGACTGGGGACAGGTGACAGTGTCTTGCTGGGGTGACATAAAGCTGGCAAAGGCCTTGTAAAGCGTACCCTTGCCAGTGCTGGACAAGCTGCCTGCTCGCCTACTCTCCCTCGCTACTTGTCCCGCAGAACTACGCACTCTTCCGCTAGCGCTGTCAGAAGGGAAATACTGTTTCAGCTTGTGCACCAGGGCCTGCTGGTATTCATGCATTCTCACACTCCTTTCCTCTCCAGGGATGAGAGTGGAAAGATTTTGCTTGTACCGTGGGTCCAGGAGAGTGAATACCCAGTAATCGGTGCTGGAATAAATTCTTTGAACGCGAGGGTCACGGGATAGGCAGCCTAGCATGAAATCTGCCATATGCGCCAGAGTCCCAACGCGCAAGAATTCACTCCCCTCACTGGCCTGACTGTCCATTTCCTCCTCCTCCAACTCCTCCAACTCCTCTTCTTCTGCCCATACACGCTGAACAGTGAAGGACTGAACAATGGTCCCCTCTTCTGTCTCGCCAACATTCTCCTCCTCTTCCTCCTCATCCTCCTCCACCTCCTCCGATATGTGCTGAGAAACAGACCTAAGGGTGCTTTGGCTATCAACAAGGGAATCTTCTTCCCCCGTCTCTTGTGACGAGCGCAAAGCTTCCGACTTCATGCTGACCAGAGAGTTTTTCAACAGGCCAAGCAGTGGGATGGTGAGGCTGATGATGGCGGCATCACCACTGACCATCTGTGTTGACTCCTCAAAGTTACTCAGCACCTGACAGATATCAGACATCCACGTCCACTCCTCATTGTAGGCTTGAGGAAGCTGACTGACCTGACTACCAGTTCTGGTGGAAGTTGACATCTGGCAGTCTACAATCGCTCTGCGCTGCTGGTAAACTCTGGATAACATGGTTAATGTTAAATTCCACCTCGTGGGCACGTCACACAACAGTCGGTGAGCGGGCAGTTGGAGGCGGCGCTGCGCTGCCCTGAGAGTGGCAGCATCCGTGCTGGACTTCCTGAAATGCGCACAGATGCGGCGCACCTTCGTGAGCAAATCTGACAGATTGGGGTATGTCTTGAGGAAACGCTGAACTATCAGATTTAACACATGGGCCATGCATGGCACATGTGTCAGTCTGCCGAGTTGCAGAGCCGCCACCAGGTTACGGCCGTTGTCACACACAACCATGCCTGGCTTCAGGTTCAGCGGTGCCAGCCATAGATCAGTCTGCGCCGTGATGCCCTGTAATAGTTCTTGGATGGTGTGCCTTTTATCGCCTAGGCTCAGCAGTTTGAGCACCGCCTGCTGTCGCTTAGCGACGGCACTGCTGCTGTGCCTAGAGCTAGCGACTGATGGCGCCATGCCCACGGATGGTAGTTCGGAGGAGGAGGTGGAGGAGGGGTGGGAGGAGGAGGAGGCATAGTAGGCCTTTGAGACCTGGACCGAAGGTAGGCCCCGCAATCCTCGGCGTCGGCAGTATATGACCAGCCCCAGGGTCAGACTCGGTCCCAGCCTCCACCAAGTTAACCCAATGTGCCGTCAGCGATATATAGTGGCCCTGCCCGGCAGCACTCGTCCACGTGTCCGTGGTCAGGTGGACCTTGTCAGAAACGGCGTTGGTCAGGGCACGGATGATGTTGTCTGACACGTGCTGGTGCAGGGCTGGGACAGCACATCGGGAAAAGTAGTGGCGGCTGGGGACCGAATACCGAGGGGCGGCCGCCGCCATGAGGTTGCGAAAGGCCTCGGTCTCTACTAGCCTATAGGGCAGCATCTCCAGGCTAAGCAATCTGGAGATGTGGACATTAAGGGCTTGGGCGTGCGGGTGGGTTGCACTATATTTTCTTTTCCGCTCCAGCGTCTGGGGTATGGAGAGCTGAACGCTGGTGGATGCTGTGGAGGATCGTGGAGGCAACAATGGGGTTTTTGTGCCAGGGTCCTGGGCAGGGGGCTGACTATCAGCTGACACAGGGGAAGGAGCAGTGGTGTGCACGGCCGGAGGTGAACGGGCTTGGTGCCACTGATTCGGGTGTTTAGCATTCATATGCCTGCGCATACTGGTGGTAGTTAAGCTAGTAGTGGTGGAACCCCTGCTGATCCTGGTTTGGCAAAGGTTGCACACCACAGTCCGTCGGTCATCCGGTGTTTCCTTAAAGAACCTCCAGACTTCTGAAAATCTAGCCCTCGCCGCGGGAGCCCTCGCCACGGGAGCTTCACTACGTGACACATTTGGCGCTGATGCACCTGCTCTGGCCCTGTCTCTCCGTCTGGCCCCACCATTGCCTCTTCCAACCTGTTCTGCTATAGGACTCTCCTCCGTCTCAGAAGCACTGTGTTCACCCGGCCTCTCAACCCAGCTTGGGTCTGTCACCTCATCATCCTCCGATCCCTCAGTCTGCTCCCCCCTCGGACTTCCTGCCCTGACAACAACTTCCCCACTGTCTGACAACCGTGTCTCCTCATCGTCGGACACCTCTTTACACACTTCTGCCACTACGTCAAGAAGGTCATCATCACCCACAGACTGCGACTGGTGGAAAACCTGGGCATCGGAAAATTGCTCAGCAGCAACCGGACAAGTGGTTTGTGATTGTGGGAAGGGTCCAGAAAACAGTTCCTCAGAGTATGCCGGTTCAAATGCCAAATTTTCCTGGGAGGGGGCAGACAGGGAGGGAGGAGGCTGAGGTGCAGGAGCTGGAGGAGTGCCGATTTCGGTGACATGGGTGGACTGCGTGGAAGACTGACTGGTGGACAAATTGCTCGAAGCATTGTCAGCAATCCACGACATCACCTGTTCGCACTGTTCTGGCCTCAACAGTGCTCTACCACAAGTCCCAGTAACTTCAGACATGAACCTAGGGAGTGTAGCTCTGCGGCGTTCCCCTGCTCCCTCATCAGCAGGTGGTGTCTCACCCCGCCCAGGACCACGGCCTCTGACCCCTGCAGTAGTTGGACGCCCACGTCCCCGCCCTTGTCCTCTACCCCTAGCCCTCGGGTTAAACATTTTGAAAATGAAAGTTATAACTTTAATTTTTTTTTTACTTTTTTTTTGTGTTTTTTACTTTTTAAAACCAAACGATGCTATCCTATTGCTATGGCTATTTTCTAGCCAACTATGAAAGCACACTGCTATGCCAGATGAGATGACGCTGAGTTATGAAAAAATAAACGTAAAATAAAAAGTAAATGGCAGACTGTGCCTAATTGAGATCCAACCCCTAATAAATTATCCCACTTCGGTCTTTGCGATGGATATGTGCGTCACTAAGCGCTAAACACAGCGGTCGCAAGTCTCACTCCAAATTCCTCACAATTGGCTAGTATATGCACTGCAGCAAGGACAGCCACCAGAAGATCAACCAGAAATAAAATATATATAACGCTATTGTAGGCGTAAGTAAGCCGTTTGGATTCTCCTTTGGCTATTTTCTAGCCAAGTATGAAAGCACACTGATGAGATGACGCTGAGTTATGAAAAAATAAACGTAAAATAAAAAGGAAATGGCAGACTGTGCCTAATTGAAATCCAACCCCTAATAAATTTTCCCACTTCGGTCTTTGCGATGGATATGTGCGTCACTAAGCGCTAAACACAGCGGTCGCAAGTCTCACTCCAAATTCCTCACAATTGGCTAGTATATGCACTGCAGCAAGGACAGCCACCAGCAGATCAACCAGAAATAAAATATATATAACGCTATTGTAGGCGTAAGTAAGCCGTTTGGATTCTCCTTTGGCTATTTTCTAGCCAAGTATGAAAGCACACTGATGAGATGACGCTGAGTTATGAAAAAATAAACGTAAAATAAAAAGGAAATGGCAGACTGTGCCTAATTGAAATCAAACCCCTAATAAATTTTCCCACTTTGGTGTTTGAGGTGGATATGTGTGTCACTAAGAGCTAAACACAACGGTAGCAAGTCCCCCTGCAAATTCCTCACAATATGGTACTAGCTGCACTACTAGTGCCAGCAAGCCCAGCCACAAGCAAACAAAAAAAAAAAAAGTATAACGTTATTGTTGTAGTCCTAAGAAGGGCTGTTGGGTTCTTGGAGAATCACTCCTGCCTAACAGTAATCTACCTGCACACTAACGCTAACCCTGACCAGCAGCAGCTCTCTCCCTAGCGGCATCCAGACACAGAATGATCCGAGCAGCGCGGGCAGCGGCTAGTCTATCCCAGGGTCACCTGATCTGGCCAGCCAACCACTGCTATCGACGTGTAAGGGTACCACGTAGAGATGAGCGAACACTAAAATGCTCGGGTACTCGTTATTCGAGACGAACTTTTCCCGATGCTCGAGTGCTCGTCTCGAATAACGAACCCCATTGAAGTCAATGGGAGACTCGAGCATTTTTCAAGCGGACCAAGGCTCTGCACAGGGAAGCTTGGCCAAACACCTGGGAACCTCAGAAAAGGATGGAAACACCACGGAAATGGACAGGAAACAGCAGGGGCAGCATGCATGGATGCCTCTGAGGCTGCCTAATCGCACCATTATGCCAAAATTATGGGCAACAGCATGGCCATGACAGAGTGACAGAATGAAGCTAGATAGCATCTAAAACATCCAATAATTGACCCTGACACTATAGGGGACGGCATGCAGAGGCAGCGGCAGCAGCAGCAGGCTAGAGAGTGGCATGGCGACATACCCTAAATGGACTCAGGCTTCAAACCAATGGGTGGCAGAGAGGAACCAAAGGAGGTGAGCAAGAAGCGCTCAAATAATATCGCTACATGATAAAAGTTTGCCAGTATATTTTGTGGATTACACAGCAGGGTGGCGACAAAGTTAACATGGAAGCCATGAAAACAACCCCAAATTCTGCCTGACACAGCTCGTTTGATAAGGGGACCATGTATGCTTACAGTTCATGCCAGTCGCTGCACTTGCTGCCAGTCTCCTTTCGAATAGTTTAAAATAATAATAACCCTCATCCATAAAGCTCTGTATAATGCTGCACCCCCCTACCTCTCCTCTCTTATCTCAGTCTATCGCCCAACCCGTGCTCTTAGATCCGCCAGTGATCTTAGATTAACCTCTACCCTAGTGCGGACCTCCCACTCGCGTCTCCAAGACTTCTCTAGAGCTGCACCAATTCTATGGAATGCTCTGCCCCGGACTATCAGACTAATACCTAACCTCCAAAGTTTCAAACGTGCTCTTAAAACCCATTTCTTTAGGCAAGCCTATAACACTCATTAACTGCATGAAGTTTTAACTCTTCTACTAACCCGTCCTGTGTCGTCCTCCCATCTGTTATCCAGCAACCAACAGGCACCAGACTTCTCTGCAGTCCCATTCACCCTGGACCTGGTATATAAGATGACGGCTGAGTGTTTCAAGCGACAGCAATTCCATTTATTATATTTTTTTCTATTCCCTAAGAAGAATGGCTTGACCATTAAATATTCTTTTACCTCGTGTTACCCCATCATCTTCATAAACCGTAAGCTCTGGCGAGCAGGGACCTCACTCCTGTTGTTCCATACAAATGTTGTGCTCTGTTACATTACATTTGTATTTGTTTCCTATGATTTGTAAAGCGCTGCAGAATATGATGACGCTATATAAATAAAGATTATTATTATTATGGAGGCAGTGAACTAGTAGTAGATTAAAGGTGCTGCAACTATGTTAGTTGGATCTTGTGATGGAGCTGGCGCTCTGCAGCCAGGCGAGCTTTCGCCAATCCAAGCCCCTGTTTCTAGGCTACTCCCCAAACAGCACTTCTAAGAACCTTTTGTATAAGATCAAGTGTAGTAGCGTTCTTATAAGTTTAGGATATGCCGGGTGAGGGGAATGTAAACAGATGCGCAAGAAGCGCTGAAATAATATCCCTAAATGGTAAAAGTTTGCCAGTATATTTTGTGGATTACACAGCAGGGTGGCGACAAAGTTAACAACTTTAATGTGGAATGCCCTGTAATAGCTCTTGGGCGGTGTGCCTTTTATCGCCTAGGCTCAGCAGTTTCAGCACCGCCTGCTGTCGCTTAGCGACGGCACTGCTGCTGTGCCTAGAGCTACCGACTGATGGCGCCATGCCCACGGATGGTAATTCGGAGGAGGAGGAGGTGGAGGAGGGGTGGGAGGAGGTATAGTAGGCCTTTGAGACCTGGACCGAGGTAGGCCCCGCAATTCTCTGCGTCGCCAGTATATGAGCAGCCCCAGGGTCAGACTCGGTCCCAGCCTGCACCAAGTTAAGTGTAGTAGCGTTCTTATAAGTTTGGGATATGGCGGGTGAGGGGAATGTAAACAGATGCGCAAGAAGCGCATGATGCGCATGGAGCTGGCGCTCCGCTGCCAGGCGAGCTTTCGCCAATCCAAGCCCCTGTCTCTAGGCTACTCCCCAAACAGCACTTCTAAGAACCTTTTGTATAAGATCAAGTGTAGTAGCGTTCTTATAAGTTTAGGATATGCCGGGTGAGGGGAATGTAAACAGATGCGCAAGAAGCGCTGAAATAATATCCCTAAATGGTAAAAGTTTGCCAGTATATTTTGTGGATAACACAGCAGGGTGGCGACAAAGTTAACAACTTTGATGTGGAATCCATGAAAACAACCCAAATTTCTGCCTGACACACCTCGTTTGATAAAGGGACGATGTATGGAGGCAGCTATATGGACGACTTTTGGAGGTAGCAATGGAGACAACGTGTGGAGGCTGCTATGGAGACAATTTAATTTGGATAGTGCCTGTATGTGGCAGTCCCAAACATTTTTCAAACCAGAGGAGCAGGTAGGTGGCCCTCCAGTAAAATGGAATAGATTGAGTGCCTGTATGTGGCAGTCCCAAAAATGTTTCAAACCAGAGGAGCAGGTAGGTGGCCCTCCAGTAAAATGGAATAGATTGAGTGCCTGTATGTGGCTGTCCCAAAAATTCTTCAAACCAGAGGAGCAGGTAGGTGGCCCTCCAGTAAAATGGAATAGATTGAGTGCCTGTATGTGGCAGTCCCAAAAATTGTTCAAACCAGAGGAGCAGGTAGGTGGCCCTGCAGTAAAATGGAATAGATTGAGTGCCTGTATGTGGCAGTCCCAAAAATGTTTCAAACCAGAGGAGCAGGTAGGTGGCCCTCCAGTAAAATGGAATAGATTGAGTGCCTGTATGTGGCAGTCCCAAAAATTGTTCAAACCAGAGGAGCAGGTAGGTGGCCCTGCAGTAAAATGGAATAGATTGAGTGCCTGTATGTGGCAGTCCCAAAAATGTTTCAAACCAGAGGAGCAGGTAGGTGGCCCTCCAGTAAAATGGAATAGATTGAGTGCCTGTATGTGGCAGTCCCAAAAATTGTTCAAACCAGAGGAGCAGGTAGGTGGCCCTGCAGTAAAATGGAATAGATTGAGTGCCTGTATGTGGCAGTCCCAAAAATGTTTCAAACCAGAGGAGCAGGTAGGTGGCCCTCCAGTAAAATGGAATAGATTGAGTGCCTGTATGTGGCAGTCCCAAAAATTTTTTAAAACAGAGGACCGGGTAGGTGGCCCTCCAGAAAAATGGAATAGATTGAGTGCCTGTATGTGGCACTCACAAAAATTGTTTCAAACAGAGGACCGGGTAGGTGGCCCTCCAGAAAAATTAAATGCATGAAGTACTATAGCAAGAGCCAGTGGGCCCTGTCAAAAAATAGCCATTTTCCTCTGCTTTACTGTACAAAGAGGAGGAGAAGGAGGAAAATGAGGAGGAGGAGGAGGAGTGGATCAATTATTCAGGTTGAGCTTCCTTCACCTGGTGGAGATTGGAAATTCTGAGAAATCCAGCCTTTATTCATTTTAATAAGCGTCAGCCTGTCAGCGCTGTCAGTCGACAGGCGTGTACGCTTATCGGTGATGATGCCACCAGCTGCACTGAAAACCCGCTCGGACAAGACGCTAGCGGCAGGGCAGGCAAGAACCTCCAAGGCGTACAGCGCCAGTTCGTGCCACATGTCCAGCTTTGAAACCCAGTAGTTGTAGGGAGCTGTGTGATCATTTAGGACGATGGTATGGTCAGCTACGTACTCCCTCACCATCTTTCTGTAAAGATCAGCCCTACTCTGCCGAGACTGGGGACAGGTGACAGTGTCTTGCTGGGGTGACATAAAGCTGGCAAAAGCCTTGTAAAGCGTACCCTTGCCAGTGCTGGACAAGCTGCCTGCTCGCCTACTCTCCCTCGCTACTTGTCCCGCAGAACTACGCACTCTGCCGCTAGCGCTGTCAGAAGGGAAATACTGTTTCAGCTTGTGCACCAGGGCCTGCTGGTATTCATGCATTCTCACACTCCTTTCCTCTGCAGGGATGAGAGTGGAAAGATTTTGCTTGTACCGTGGGTCCAGGAGAGTGAACACCCAGTAATCGGTGCTGGAATAAATTCTTTGAACGCGAGGGTCACGGGATAGGCAGCCTAGCATGAAATCTGCCATATGCGCCAGAGTACCAACGCGTAAGAATTCACTCCCCTCACTGGCCTGACTGTCCATTTCCTCCTCCTCCAACTCCTCCAACTCCTCTTCTTCTGCCCATACACGCTGAACAGTGAAGGACTCAACAATGGTCCCCTCTTGTGTCTCGCCAACATTCTCCTCCTCTTCCTCCTCATCCTCCTCCACCTCCACCTCCTCCGATATGCGCTGAGAAACAGACCTCAGGGTGCTTTGGCTATCAACAAGGGAATATTCTTCCCCCGTCTCTTGTGACGAGCGCAAAGCTTCCGACTTCATGCTGACCAGAGAGTTTTTCAACAGGCCAAGCAGCGGGATGGTGAGGCTGATGATGGCGGCATCGCCACTGACCATCTGTGTTGACTCCTCAAAGTTACTCAGCACCTGACAGATATCAGACATCCACGTCCACTCCTCATTGTAGACTTGAGGAAGCTGACTG
Source organism: Engystomops pustulosus (assembly GCF_040894005.1). Classification (NCBI taxonomy): domain Eukaryota; kingdom Metazoa; phylum Chordata; class Amphibia; order Anura; family Leptodactylidae; genus Engystomops; species Engystomops pustulosus. Next base: position 106,219,600 of record NC_092417.1, on the reverse strand, counting down.
ACCTGACTACCAGTTCTGGTGGAAGTTGACATCTGGCAGTCTACAATCGCTCTGCGCTGCTGGTAAACTCTGGATAACATGGTCAGTGTTGAATTCCACCTCGTGGGCACGTCGCACAACAGTCGGTGAGCGGGCAGTTGGAGGCGGCGCTGCGCTGCCCTGAGAGTGGCAGCATCTGGGCTGGACTTCCTGAAATGCGCACAGATGCGGCGCACCTTCGTGAGCAAATCAGACAGATTGGGGTATGTCTTGAGGAAACGCTGCACTATCAGATTTAACACATGGGCCAGGCATGGTACATGTGTCAGTCTGCCGAGTTGCAGAGCCGCCACCAGGTTACGGCCGTTGTCACACACAACCATTCCCGGCTTGAGGTTCAGCGGTGCCAGCCACAGATCAGTCTGCGCCGTGATGCCCTGTAATAGCTCTTGGGCGGTGTGCCTTTTGTCGCCTAGGCTCAGCAGTTTGAGCACCGCCTGCTGTCGATTAGCGACGGCACTGCTGCTGTGCCTAGAGCTACCGACTGATGGCGCCGTGCCCACGGATGGTAGTTCGGAGGAGGAGGTGGAGGAGGGGTGGGAGGAGGAGGAGGCATAGTAGGCCTGAAACACCTGGAACGAGGTAGGCCCCGCAATCCTCGGCGTCGGCAGTATATGAGCAGCCCCAGGGTCAGACTCGGTCCCAGCCTCCACCAAGTTAACCCAATGTGCCGTCAGCGATATATAGTGGCCCTGCCCGGCAGCACTCGTCCACGTGTCCGTGGTCAGGTGGACCTTGTCAGAAACGGCGTTGGTCAGGGCACGGATGATGTTGTCTGACACGTGCTGGTGCAGGGCTGGGACGGCACATCGGGAAAAGTAGTGGCGGCTGGGGACCGAATACCGAGGGGCGGCCGCCGCCATGAGGTTGCGAAAGGCCTCGGTCTCTACTAGCCTATAGGGCAGCATCTCCAGGCTAAGCAATCTGGAGATGTGCACATTAAGGGCTTGGGCGTGCGGGTGGGTTGCACTATATTTGCGTTTCCGCTCCAGCGTCTGGGGTATGGAGAGCTGAACGCTGGTGGATGCTGTGGAGGATCGTGGAGGCGACGATGGGGTTTTTGTGCCAGGGTCCTGGGCAGGGGGCTGACTAGCAGCTGACACAGGGGAAGGAGCAGTGGTGTGCACGGCCGGAGGTGAACGGGCTTGTTGCCACTGAGTGGGGTGCTTAGCATTCATATGCCTGCGCATACTGGTGGTAGTTAAGCTAGTAGTGGTGGAACCCCTGCTGAGCCTGGTTTGGCAAATGTTGCACACCACAGTCCGTCGGTCATCCGGTGTTTCCTTAAAGAACCTCCACACTTCTGAAGATCTAGCCCTCGCCGCAAGAGCCCTCACCACGGGAGCTTCACTAGTTGACAGTGGCGCTGATGCACCAGCTCTGGCCCTGCCTCTCCGTCTGGCCCCACCACTGCCTCTTCCAACCTGTTCAGGTCGAGGACTCTCCTCCGTCTCAGAAGCACTGTGTTCACCCGGCCTCTCAACCCAGCTTGGGTCTGTCACCTCATCATCCTCCGATCCCTCAGTCTGCTCCCCCCTCGGACTTCCTGCCCTGACAACAACTTCCCCACTGTCTGACAACCGTGTCTCCTCATCGTCGGACACCTCTTTACACACTTCCACTACGTCAAGAAGGTCCTCATCACCCACAGACTGTGACTGGTGGAAAACCTGGGCATCGGAAAATTGCTCAGCAGCAACCGGACAAGTGGTTTGTGACTGTGGGAAGGGTCCAGAAAACAGTTCCTCAGAGTATGCCGGTTCAAATGGCAAATTTTCCTGGGAGGGGGCAGACTGGGGGGGAGGAGGCTGAGGTGCAGGAGCTGGAGGAGTGGGGATTTCGGTGACATGGGTGGACTGCGTGGAAGACTGACTGGTGGTGGACAAATTGCTCGAAGCATTGTCAGCAATCCACGACATCACCTGTTCGCACTGTTCTGGCCTCAACAGTGCTCTACCACGAGTCCCAGTAACTTCAGACATGAACCTAGGGAGTGTAGCTCTGCGGCGTTCCCCTGCTCCCTCATCAGCAGGTGGTGTCTCACCCCGCCCAGGACCACGGCCTCTGACCCCTGCAGTAGTTGGACGCCCACGTCCCCGCCCTCGTCCTCTACCCCTAGCCCTCGGGTTAAACATTTTTAAAATGAGAGTTATAACTTTTTTTTTTTTTTTTACTTCTTTTTGTTTTTTTTTGTGTTTTTTTGTGTTTTTTTTTTTTTTTGTGTTTTTTGTTTTTTTTTGAGTTTTTAAAACCAAACAATCCTATCCTATTGCTATGGCTATTTTCTAGCCAAGTATCAAAGGAAGCACACTACTATGCCAGATGAGATGACACTGAGTTAGTGCCTAATAGAAATCCAACCCCTACTGAATTTTGCCACTTCGGCCTTTGCTATGGATATGTGCGCCACTAAGCGCAGAACACAGCGGTCGCAAGTCTCACTACAAATTGCTCAGAATTGGCAAGTACATGCACTGCAGAAACTACAGCCACCAGCAGATCAACCAGAAATCAAATATATAGAACGCTACTGTAGGCTTCAAGAAGCTGTTTGTATTCTCCTATGGCTATTTTCTAGCCAAGTATCAAAGGAAGCACACTACTATGCCAGATGAGATGCCACTGAGTTATTGCCTAATAGAAATCCAACCCCTACTGAATTTTCCCACTTCGGCCTTTGCTATGGATATGTGCGCCACTAAGCGCAGAACACAGCGGTCGCAAGTCTCACTACAAATTGCTCAGAATTGGCAAGTACATGCACTGCAGAAACTACAGCCACCAGCAGATCAACCAGAAATCAAATATATAGAACGCTACTGTAGGCTTCAAGAAGCTGTTTGTATTCTCCTATGGCTATTTTCTAGCCAAGTATCAAAGGAAGCACACTACTATGCCAGATGAGATGACACTGAGTTATTGCCTAATAGAAATCCAACCCCTACTGAATTTTCCCACTTCGGCCTTTGCTATGGATATGTGCGCCACTAAGCGCAGAACACAGCGGTCGCAAGTCTCACTACAAATTGCTCAGAATTGGCAAGTACATGCACTGCAGAAACTACAGCCACCAGCAGATCAACCAGAAATCAAATATATAGAACGCTACTGTAGGCTTCAAGAAGCTGTTTGTATTCTCCTATGGCTATTTTCTAGCCAAGTATCAAAGGAAGCACACTACTATGCCAGATGAGATGACACTGAGTTAGTGCCTAATAGAAATCCAACCCCTACTGAATTTTCCCACTTCGGTCTTTGCTATGGATATGTGTGCCACTAAGAGCTAAACACAACGGTAGCAAGTCCCCCTGCTAATTCCTCACAAAATGGTAATAGATGCAAATTAAAATAAAAAAAGTAGAACGTTATTGTAGCCCTAAGAAGGGCTGTTGGGTTCTTTGAGAATCACTCCTGCCTAACAGTAAGCTAATAGAACACCCTAACGCTTTCCCTGACCAGCAGCAGCTCTCTCCCTAGCGGCATCCAGAGACAGAATGATCCGAGCAGCGCGGCCAGCGGCTAGTCTATCCCAGGGTCACCTGATCTGGCCAGCCAACCACTGCTATCGACGTGTAAGGGTACCACGTCATGCTGGGTGGAGTGCAGAGTCTCCTGGCATGTGATTGGCTCTGTTTCTGGCCGCCAAAAAGCAAAACGGCGGGAGCTGCCATTTTCTCGAGCGGGCGAAGTATTCGTCCGAGTAACGAGCAGTTTCGAGTACCCTAATGCTCGATCGAGCATCAAGCTCGGACGAGCATGTTCGCTCATCTCTAGTACCACGTCATGCTGGGTGGAGTGCAGAGTCTCCTGGCTTGTGATTGGCTCTGTTTCTGGCCGCCAAAAAGCAAAACGGCGGGAGCTGCCATTTTCTCGAGCGGGCGAAGTATTCGTCCGAGCAACGAGCAGTTTCGAGTACGCTAATGCTCGAACGAGCATCAAGCTCGGACGAGTATGTTCGCTCATCTCTAGTAACAATCTCTTCCTAAATGGAGACAAAACCAAATTGATCAGCGAAGAATCAAAACAGCTTCAGGCCCGATCACTATCAAAAGGTCAGGCCACCAAATAGGTTTGCACCTACCTACCTGGGTGTCCTCATCGACAACATACCTTGCTGTGTCTGCAATACATAGAATTACAAAAAAAAAGCAAATGAAAGAGGGTACGAAGGCATATGCAAAGTTGCTATTGTATGTTTGTATTTAAAAACATAAGGTTTTTAGGGAATTTTTGAAAAAAAAATGAGTTCCCACATTGAGGGCCAAAACAAAGTGACCAAATTTAGATGAGACTAAACATTTGCATGACAGATGAACAAATAATAATAACAATAATTCTTTATTTATATGCCACCATTGCATTCTGCAGCAATTTAAAGATCAAGGGGGACATATGAAAATGAATAAAGGCAACAGATCCAAATTAGAGAATGTATTTGCTCAATTCCAAAAAACTAAAATAAATTAAACAGTCTAACCCTAGTTATTTCTTGGATGAGTTTGACACTTTTACTAGCCCCTTACTCAATGCGTGATTTAGTAGTATGTCACGCATCGGCTGCGGTTGAGTAGAGAGGGCTCATTGGCTCAGCCCTCTCCATAGTCAGTAAGTGTTTTCTGCATATTGCAGCAAACACTTACTGGTAACACAGTGCTCCAGGTCGATAGCGACAGGCAAAACTGCTGGTGGAATTAAAGAGCCGGCAGCATGTGGTTGTCGCCATCTTGTCTCGGATTGTTGCTCCCTGTGAGGTCATTGGGAAGTAGCAAATTGTTGCTATAACAGCCTCAGGTCACACAAAAACCTTAGTCTGTCTCAAAATTATTTTATTTTTTTTCCATTTTTTTATTTTTCTATTTTTTAGACAACTTAGACAACCTAAAAATTCATATTTTCCAAAGAACAGATATAAATATAAATAAAATGTAAAAAACATTAATATGTGAGGTATCGCCGTGTGCCAAAATGCCCGATTTCGTAACATAAAATAGTGCCCAAAACATGTAAAAAATGACAGTTTTTTGCCACAGTGCAGTTCTAAAAGTTGTAGCATTAAAAACATCATTAAAATTGTAAATGTATATAAACATTTAAAACCTGTATAAATTTGGTATCCCCAGAATTGTACCGACCCAAAGAATAAAGAAGATATGTAATTTGGCGGCGCTCAGAGAAACCTGTGGAAAATCCAAGCTCAGAAGGAAACGGCGTAAATACATTTCTTCACCAATATTAATACATTTGGAATTATTTTCCTGCTTCCTAGTACACATCATTGAATATAAAATACAGTTTCTATAAAGTGCAATTTGTTGCACAGAAAACAAGCCCTTATACAGCTCCTTAAATGGAAAAATAAAAAAGTTATGGACTTTTGAAGATGAGGAGTGAAAAATGAAAATTCCAAAATCAAAATGGGCTTTAAGTGTATTCCCACCACTTTTCTGATTTATCTAGTACAATTTATCCATATGGTATATCTCTGTTTATTTTGCTTTGTGGGATTTATTCTTTACTAGAGATGAGCGAGCACTAAAATGCTCGGGTACTCGTTATTCGAGACGAACTTTTCCCGATGCTCGAGTGCTCGTCTCGAATAACGAGCCCCATTGAAGTCAATGGGAGACTCGAGCATTTTTCAAGGGGACCAAGGCTCTGCACAGGGAAGCTTGGCCAAACACCTGGGAACCTCAGAAAAGGATGGAAACACCACGGAAATGGACAGGAAACAGCAGGGGCAGCATGCATGGATGCCTCTGAGGCTGCTTAATCGCACCATTATGCCAAAATTATGGGCAACAGCATGGCCATGACAGAGTGACAGAATGAAGCTAGATAGCATCTAAAACATCCAATAATTGACCCTGACACTATAGGGGACGGCATGCAGAGGCAGCGGCAGCAGGCTAGAGAGTGTCATGGCGACATACCCTAAATGGACTCAGGCTTCAAACCAATGGGTGGCAGAGAGGAACCAAAGGAGGTGAGCAAGAAGCGCTCAAATAATATCGGTACATGATAAAAGTTTGCCAGTATATTTTGTGGATTACACAGCAGGGTGGCGACAAAGTTAACATGGAAGCCATGAAAACAACCCAAAATTCTGCCTGACACAGCTCGTTTGATAAGGGGACCATGTATGGAGGCAGTGAACTAGTAGTAGATTAAAGGTGCTGCAGTTAAAACTATGTTAGTTGGATCTTGGCATGGAGCTGGCGCTCCGCTGCCAGGCGAGCTTTCGCCAATCCAAGCCCCTGTCTCTAGGCTACTCCCCAAACAGCACTTCTAAGAACCTTTTGTATAAGATCAAGTGTAGTAGCGTTCTTATAAGTTTAGGATATGGCGGGTGAGGGGAATGTAAACAGATGCGCAAGAAGCGCTGAAATAATATCGGTAAATGATAAAAGTTTGCCAGTATTTTTTGTGGATTACACAGCAGGGTGGCGACAAAGTTAACAAGTTTGTTGTGGAAGCCATGAAAACAACCCAAAATTCTGCCTGACACAGCTCGTTTGATAAGGGGACCATGTATGCTTACAGTTCATGCCAGTCGCTGCACTGGCTGCCAGTCTCCTTTCGAATAGTTTAAAATAATAACCCTCATCCATAAAGCTCTGTATAATGCTGCACCCCCCTACCTCTCCTCTCTTATCTCAGTCTATCGCCCAACCCGTGCTCTTAGATCCGCCAGTGATCTTAGATTAACCTCTACCCTAGTGCGGACCTCCCACTCGCGTCTCCAAGACTTCTCTAGAGCTGCACCAATTCTATGGAATGCTCTGCCCTGGACTATCAGACTAATACCTAACCTCCAAACTTTCAAACGTGCTCTTAAAACCCATTTCTTTAGGCAAGCCTATAACACTCATTAACTGCATGAAGTTTTAACTCTTCTACTAACCCGTCCTGTGTCGTCCTCCCATCTGTTATCCAGCAACCAACAGGCACCAGACTTCTCTGCAGTCCCATTCACCCTGGACCTGGTATATAAGATGACGGCTGAGTGGTTCAAGCGACAGCAAATCCATTTATTATATTTTGTTCTATTCCCTAAGAAGAATGGCTTGACCATTAAATATTCTTTTACCTCGTGTTACCCCATCATCTTCATAAACCGTAAGCTCTGGCGAGCAGGGACCTCACTCCTGTTGTTCCATACAAATGTTGTGCTCTGTTACATTACATTTGTATTTGTTTCCTATGATTTGTAAAGCGCTACGGAATATGATGGCTCTATATAAATAAAGATTATTATTATTATTATGGAGGTAGTGAACTAGTAGTAGATTAAAGGTGCTGCAGTTAAAACTATGTTAGTTGGATCTTGGGATGGAGCTGGTGCTCCGCAGCCAGGCGAGCTTTCGCCAATCCAAGCCCCTGTCTCTAGGCTACTCCCCAAACAGCACTTCTAAGAACCTTTTGTATAAGATCAAGTGTAGTAGCGTTCTTATAAGTTTGGGATATGGCGGGTGAGGGGAATGTAAACAGATGCGCAAGAAGCGCTGAAATAATATTGGTAAATGATAAAAGTTTATTAGTATATTTTGTGGATAACACAGCTGGGTGGCGACAAAGTTAACAACTTTGATGTGGAATCCATGAAAACAACCCAAATTTCTGCCTGACACACCTCGTTTGATAAAGGGACGATGTATGGAGGCAGCTATATGGACGACTTTTGGAGGTAGCAATGGAGACAACGTGTGGAGGCTGCTATGGAGACAATTTCATTTGGATAGTGCCTGTATGTGGCAGTCCCAAAAATTTTTCAAACCAGAGGAGCAGGTAGGCGGCCCTCCAGAAAAATTGAATAGATTGAGTGCCTGTATGTGGCAGTCCCAAAAAGTTTTCAAACCAGAGGAGCAGGTAGGTGGCCCTCCAGAAAAATAGAATAGATTGAGTGCCTGTATGTGGCAGTCCCAAAAAGTTTTCAAACCAGAGGAGCAGGTAGGTGGCCCTCCAGAAAAATGGAATCGATTGAGTGCCTGTATGTGGCAGTCCCAAAAAGTTTTCAAACCAGAGGAGCAGGTAGGTGGCCCTCCAGAAAAATAGAATAGATTGAGTGCCTGTATGTGGCAGTCCCAAAAAGTTTTCAAACCAGAGGAGCAGGTAGGTGGCCCTCCAGAAAAATGGAATCGATTGAGTGCCTGTATGTGGCAGTCCCAAAAAGTTTTCAAACCAGAAGAGCAGGTAGGTGGCCCTCCAGAAAAATTGAATAGATTGAGAGCCTGTATGTGGCAGTCCCAAAAAGTTTTCAAACCAGAGGAGCAGGTAGGTGGCCCTCCAAAAAAATTTAATAGATTGAGTGGCTGTATGTGGCACTCCCAAAAATTGTTTAAAACAGAGGAACGGGTCGGTGGCCCTCCAGAAAAATTGAATAGATTGAGTGCCTGTATGTGGCACTCCCAAAAATTGTTTAAAACAGAGGACCGGGTCGGTGGCCCTCCAGAAAAATTAAATGCATAAAGTACTATAGCTAGAGCCAGTGGGCCCTGTCAAAAAATAGCCAGTTTCCTCTGCTTTACTGTACAAAGAGGAGGAGAAGGAGGAAAATGAGGAGGAGGAGGAGTGGATCAATTATTCAGGTTGAGCTTCCTTCACCTGGTGGAGATTGGAAATTATGAGAAATCCAGGCTTTATTCATCTTAATAAGCGTCAGCCTGTCAGCGCTGTCAGTCGACAGGCGTGTACGCTTATCGGTGATGATGCCACCAGCTGCACTGAAAACCCGCTCGGACAAGACGCTAGCGGCAGGGCAGGCAAGAACCTCCAAGGCGTACAGCGCCAGTTCGTGCCACATGTCCAGCTTTGAAACCCAGTAGTTGTAGGCAGCTGTGTGATCATTTAGGACGATGGTATGGTCAGCTACGTACTCCCTCACCATCTTTCTGTAAAGATCAGCCCTACTCTGCCGAGACTGGGGACAGGTGACAGTGTCTTGCTGGGGTGACATAAAGCTGGCAAAAGCCTTGTAAAGCGTACCCTTGCCAGTGCTGGACAAGCTGCCTGCTCGCCTACTCTCCCTCGCTACTTGTCCCGCAGAACTACGCACTCTGCCGCTAGCGCTGTCAGAAGGGAAATACTGTTTCAGCTTGTGCACCAGGGCCTGCTGGTATTCATGCATTCTCACACTCCTTTCCTCTGCAGGGATGAGAGTGGAAAGATTTTGCTTGTACCGTGGGTCCAGGAGAGTGAACACCCAGTAATCGGTGCTGGAATAAATTCTTTGAACGCGAGGGTCACGGGATAGGCAGCCTAGCATGAAATCTGCCATATGCGCCAGAGTACCAACGCGTAAGAATTCACTCCCCTCACTGGCCTGACTGTCCATTTCCTCCTCCTCCAACTCCTCCAACTCCTCTTCTTCTGCTCATACACGCTGGACAGTGAAGGACTCAACAATGGTCCCCTCTTGTGTCTCGCCAACATTCTCCTCCTCTTCCTCCTCATCCTCCTCCACCTCCACCTCCTCCGATATGCGCTGAGAAACAGACCTAAGGGTGCTTTGGCTATCAACAAGGGAATCTTCTTCCCCCGTCTCTTGTGACGAGCGCAAAGCTTCCGACTTCATGCTGATCAGAGAGTTTTTCAACAGGCCAAGCAGCGGGATGGTGAGGCTGATGATGGCGGCATCGCCACTGACCATCTGTGTTGACTCCTCAAAGTTACTCAGCACCTGACAGATATCAGACATCCACGTCCACTCCTCATTGTAGACTTGAGGAAGCTGACTGACCTGACTACCAGTTCTGGTGGAAGTTGACATCTGGCAGTCTACAATGGCTCGGCGCTGCTGGTAAACTCTGGATAACATGGTCAGTGTTGAATTCCACCTCGTGGGCACGTCGCACAACAGTCGGTGAGCGGGCAGTTGGAGGCGGCGCTGCGCTGCCCTGAGAGTGGCAGCATCTGTGCTGGACTTCCTGAAATGCGCACAGATGCGGCGCACCTTCGTGAGCAAATCTGACAGATTGGGGTATGTCTTGAGGAAACGCTGAACTATCAGATTTAACACATGGGCCAGGCATGGCACATGTGTCAGTCTGCCGAGTTGCAGAGCCGCCACCAGGTTACGGCCGTTGTCACACACAACCATGCCTGGCTTCAGGTTCAGCGGTGCCAGCCACAGATCAGTCTGCGCCGTGATGCCCTGTAATAGCTCTTGGGCGGTGTACCTTTTATCGCCTAGGCTCAGCAGTTTGAGCACCGCCTGCTGTCGCTTAGCGACGGCACTGCTGCTGTGCCTAGAGCTACCGACTGATGGCGCCGTGCCCACGGATGGTAGTTCGGAGGAGGAGGTGGAGGAGGGGTGGGAGGAGGAGGAGGCATAGTAGGCCTGAAACACCTGGACCGAGGTAGGCCCCGCAATCCTCGGCGTCGGCAGTATATGACCAGCCCCAGGGTCAGACTCGGTCCCAGCCTCCACCAAGTTAACCCAATGTGCCGTCAGCGATATATAGTGGCCCTGCCCGGCAGCACTCGTCCACGTGTCCGTGGTCAGGTGGACCTTGTCAGAAACGGCGTTGGTCAGGGCACGGGTGATGTTGTCTGACACGTGCTGGTGCAGGGCTGGGACGGCACACCGGGAAAAGTAGTGGCGGCTGGGGACCGAATACCGAGGGGCGGCCGCCGCCATGAGGTTGCGAAAGGCCTCGGTCTCTACTAGCCTATAGGGCAGCATCTCCAGGCTAAGCAATCTGGAGATGTGGACATTAAGGGCTTGGGCGTGCGGGTGGGTTGCACTATATTTGCGTTTCCGCTCCAGCGTCTGGGGTATGGAGAGCTGAACGCTGGTGGATGCTGTGGAGGATCGTGGAGGCGACGATGGGGTTTTTGTGGCAGGGTCCTGGGCAGGGGGCTGACTATCAGCTGACACAGGGGAAGGAGCAGTGGTGTGCACGGCCGGAGGTGAACGGGCTTGTTGCCACTGAGTGGGGTGTTTAGCATTCATATGCCTGCGCATACTGGTGGTAGTTAAGCTAGTAGTGGTGGAACCCCTGCTGATCCTGGTTTGGCAAATGTTGCACACCACAGTCCGTCGGTCATCCGGTGTTTCCTTAAAGAACCTCCAGACTTCTGAAAATCTAGCCCTCGCCGCAAGAGCCCTCGCCACGGGAGCTTCACTAGTTGACACATTTGGCGCTGATGCACCAGCTCTGGCCCTGCCTCTCCGTCTGGCCCCACCACTGCCTCTTCCAACCTGTTCTGGTCGAGGACTCTCCTCCGTCTCAGAAGCACTGTGTTCACCCGGCCTATCAACCCAGCTTGGGTCTGTCACCTCATCATCCTCCGATCCCTCAGTCTGCTCCCCCCTCGGACTTCCTGCCCTGACAACAACTTCCCCACTGTCTGACAACCGTGTCTCCTCATCGTCGGACACCTCTTTACACACTTCCACTACGTCAAGAAGGTCATCATCACCCACAGACTGTGACTGGTGGAAAACCTGGGCATCGGAAAATTGCTCAGCAGCAACCGGACAAGTGGTTTGTGACTGTGGGAAGGGTCCAGAAAACAGTTCCTCAGAGTATGTCGGTTCAAATGCCAAATTTTCCTGGGAGGGGGCAGACTGGGGGGGAGGAGGCTGAGGTGCAGGAGCTGGAGGAGTGGGGATTTCGGTGACATGGGTGGACTGCGTGGAAGACTGACTGGTGGACAAATTGCTCGAAGCATTGTCGGCAATCCACGACATCACCTGTTCGCACTGTTTTGGCCTCAACAGTGCTCTACCACGAGTCCCAGTAACTTCAGACATGAACCTAGGGAGTGTAGCTCTGCGGCGTTCCCCTGCTCCCTCATAAGCAGGTGGTGTCTCACCCCGGCCAGGACCACGGCCTCTGACCCCTGCAGTAGTTGGACGCCCACGTCCCCGCCCTCGTCCTCTACCCTTAGCCCTCGGGTTAAACATTTTCCTATGGCTATTTTCTAGCCAATTAGAAAGCACACTACTATGCCAGATGAGATGACGCAGAGTTATGAAACAAAATAAACGTAAAATAAAAAAGGAAAAATGGCAGACTGTGCCTAATTGAAATCCAACCCCTGCTAAATTTTCCCACTTCGGTCTTTGCAATGGATATGTGCGTCACTAAGCGCAAAACACAGCGGTCGCAAGTCTCACTACAAATTGCTCACAATTTGCTAGTAGATGCACTGCAGCAAGTACAGCCACCAGCAGATCAACCAGAAATCAAATATATATAACGCTACTGTAGGCGTAAGTAAGCCGTTTAGATTCTCCTATGGCTATTTTCTAGCCAAGTATGAAAGCACACTACTATGCCAGATGAGATGACGCAGAGTTATGAAACAAAATAAACGTAAAATAAAAAAGGAAAAATGGCAGACTGTGCCTAATTGAAATCCAACCCCTACTAAATTTTCCCACTTCGGTCTTTGCAATGCATATGTGCGTCACTAAGCGCAAAACACAGCGGTCGCAAGTCTCACTACAAATTGCTCACAATTTGCTAGTAGATGCACTGCAGCAAGTACAGCCACCAGCAGATCAACCAGAAATCAAATATATATAACGCTACTGTAGGCGTAAGTAAGCTGTTTGGATTCTCCTATGGCTATTTTCTAGCCAAGTATGAAAGTACACTACTATGCCAGATGAGATGACACTGAGTTATTAAAAAAATAAACGTAAAATAAAAAGTAAATGGCAGACTGTGCCTAATTGAAATCAAACCCCTAATAAATTTTCCCACTTTGGTGTTTGAGGTGGATATGTGTGTCACTAAGAGCTAAACACAACGGTAGCAAGTCCCCCTGCAAATTCCTCACAATATGGTACTAGCTGCAAATAAAAAAAAAAAAGTAGAACGTTATTGTAGCCCTAAGAAGGGCTGTTGGGTTCTTGGAGAATCACTCCTGCCTAACAGTAAGCTAATAGAACACCCTAACGCTTTCCCTGACCAGCAGCAGCTCTCTCCCTAGCGGCATCCAGACACAGAATGATCCGAGCAGCGCGGGCAGCGGCTAGTCTATCCCAGGGTCACCTGATCTGGCCAGCCAATCACTGCTATCGACGTGTAAGGGTACCACGTCATGCTGGGTGGAGTGCAGAGTCTCCTGGCTTGTGATTGGCTCTGTTTCTGGCCGCCAAAAAGCAAAACGGCGGGAGCTGCCATTTTCTCGAGCGGGCGAAGTATTCGTCCGAGCAACGAGCAGTTTCGAGTACGCTAATGCTCGACCGAGCATCAAGCTCGGACGAGCATGTTCGCTCATCTCTATTCTTTACCCATGCTTCTTTTCTGCAAAGAATTACGTGGAAACATATTTTGTTAATTAGAAATATTTGGTACCAGATAATCTAAATTCTAATAATATATTGAAATTCAACATGTGAATATGTTAGCACATGCTCTTTTATATTTTAGCAATTTTATTACTGTTCTTTCAAGCCACCAGATGCTTGAGAATACTGAGAATCATTTCTTTACACTTTCAAGTTCTTCAGCTTAAACATCTTATAGCTACACATCCCGCTCTGTAATCTGTGACAGGGATGATGTCATTTGTGACATGCAAGTTAACCATAAATTGTCATTAATGCCACCAAACCAACACATTTGTCAGATTAATAAATGCAAATTCTTTATGTTCAGCTCTGCATTTTCTTCTGCTAATCTGGAGGAGATGACAGGTGCTTAATGCAACAATTCTATTGCCATATTATACGATGAATAATAAAACTGGCAGCGAATTTAGTAAGGTACAATAAATGAATAATTCATAGCTTTCAAATATCTATATACTTCTAATTACCAGTATCTAATGAATTTCAGATGTGCTCAAATGAATGAATGAATTTTTGTAGAACACCTGCTCATTTTTCATAGGTTGAAATCAGGCGGTAGGCTTAAAAATGCTTACAAAATATTTTTTTTCGGGTTAAAAAATGCTTTATTGTCAGTGTATTTGCTGTATACATTCCATAAACTCCATCAATGCATACACGATAAAAAGATATAAACACAGGGTTATGTGTATGTAAAGTAGACAACAAAAAAGGACATTCCAATGACAGGCTAAATGTAAGACTATTGTAAAAGGATGGATTTTAGTTAGACAATCCACTGGTTTTAGCTCCTGTCCTACAGTGGGAAAATAGGGTCATGGCGGAGATGACTCATTGTAAAAAACTGTACATGACATTTCAGAAAGACTTTGCTATAAGGTATACTTTAAATGACAAAGTCTAATGAGCTTTGGTGCCATATTACAAGGCATAGTTGCTCCCTGACCCTAAAAATAGGGTAATTTGTGGTTATTTATCATCTGTTATGGGATATTTTGGCATACAAACGTCCCAAAAACAGAAGGTTTGTCACGGGTGCTCCTGCGACCCTATCTGCTGCTCCCGTCCCTCAGCGGCTTGCTTACCTCGTCGCAATCCAGCAATGGCCGTCTGTCTGTTCAGTTTAAATTCCAGCCTCTTCCTGTCTCCCCTGATGGATCTTCGCACCTTGTGCCCTTGAGGAAGCTATTTTCCATGCCCTTTGCTGTTATTCTAATTTCCTGTTGTGACCCTGGTTCCATTCCTGACTACGCTCCTCCGCTGCCTGCCTTGACCTATTGCTATGTCCCCGACTATGATCCCCTGCTGCCCGTCCTGACCTCATGCCTGTCCCTGACTACAATTTTGCTCAACATCTTTGTACCTCGCCTTGGCTGCCACCGCGAACAAAGTCACACCTGTGGAATGACCTGGTGGTACCATACCGCAGCAAGTGATTTGCGGGGGGCTCTTGTGAAAACCGGGTACCACTTATATTCCGGTCCAAGGTGTTTGCTTACGTCATCATCTGTGGTGGTTCAGTGGGTCCACTACCCCTGGAGCCTGACAAAGTTTATTGAAAAAATTTACTGAAAAGCAAAAGCAAATTTTAGACATTTGACAGGCAGCATTCAAATGTATTGCACTGAAGGGATGACAATAATTGTGTTGCATAGGGACACCTAAACAATGCATGGTTAATTTAAAGATTGGCAAACCTCCTTTAACACTTTGACAAGTGCTAAAGATTAGAGATGAGTGGGTTCATTGAAATTTGGGTTTGACAGCTTCATCTGAATTTCACAAAAAATATTCTTTAGGGACCCACATTTCCAGATGAACTTTAAGCTGAACGCAAACCCAATTGAAGTCAATAGAGAACCAAATTTTAACATACAAAAATGGCTTTAAAATGGGGCTAATAAAGGCAAAGACATGAAAAATGGTGGGAATAAAAAGGCAGTTCTCCCGCCTATGTGCTTTAAGATGGTACGACTAGTGATAAGTCTGTTCGTCTGAGAAGTGGCAACAAGAATGACATTAAGAGGCACCTAACATTTTTAAATAATTGGCCTTTCAAGGCGCTATGAAGTACTGCATGTGTATTAACAGAATGGTGAGACCAGCTGAAGTTAAGGCATTGATCAATTACATTGCAAAGAGTGCTTCAAGTTCTATTGGAGAATCTTCAACCCACTCCTATTCTTGGGCCCTTTACCTCATTCTAATTCAAAACAACAAAGTCACTGGTGAAGGAGCAGTCACTAATGCTCTATGATAACTTTCCTAGCTGGGATTTCATGGGCTTTTCACCTGCCCCTACCCCAGTTGAGGCCATAGAGTCCCCAAATGCCCAAAAAATTGTGTTAGAGGGTGAGGATGTGGGCAGCAGATCTTTGCAGGAAATCTACTGTGGTGATGAAAATAATAATAATCTTTACACAGCACCATCATATTCTGTAGTGCTTCATAGATTATAGGGAACATATAAAAACAAAACAATGATATATTCAAAAGGAAAAAGAAGTATGCTATAGAACCCAAATTCAAAGTATAAACAAATTTTATTTGTACCATGGTACACCACAACACAAAAGCACATATAAAAACATGTAAAAGTGTGTAAAACACACAAAAAACAATACAGCAGGAAGACCTAGCATATGGTAATGCTGGTCCTCCCGACAGCCACCAGCTCCCCCTACTACCCGCGACCTCTCCTAACTACATATATGTCAAAACAATATAAGCTGACAATAAAGGGTGGAGCCTGTCAAGTAGCGATTTGCGTGGAGCGGGTAGTAGGGGGAGCTGGTGGCTGTCGGGAGGACCAGCATTACCATATGGACATCACTCCTTGCCTCTGTTTGCTGCCTCCTCCTACTCTGTTTCCTTTTCCCCTGCCTCCTCATCTGGTCAGTGTCGACTGTCAGCACCAATTTAAACACAGCAATGGGGAAACGCAGCAGGCTGTGCTGAAACTCATCAGTGTGGGCAAAATATCTTAATCCATGCAAAGTAGGTAAAAATTCTCTCCCAACCGTTAGAGTAAATCCCTTCATAGGTGAAACTTTTAAAAAAATATATATATTTTTTTTCTTTTTTTTTAACTATTACAGATGTTTATTGTAGCCTAGGACTAAAATACGGTAAATTACTTCCAGAGGCCAGTTTGTAACTAGGGGCCGTCTGTTAGTCTGGTGTTTTTTTTTTTTTTTTTCTTTTTTTTTGTTTTGTTTTTTTTAATGCTTTATTAAATATCATTTGATACAGAAATACATAGAATAAAAAGATACACCATTAATAGCAGAAGTCATCTTAGCAACATTGCATATGATAATCAGAATATGTATATATACACTCACCGTCACTTTATTAGGTACACCTGTCCAACTGCTCGTTAACACTTAATTTCTAATCAGCCAATCACATGGTGGCAACTCAGTGCATTTAGGCATGTAGACATGGTCAAGACAATCTCCTGCAGTTCAAACTGAGCATCAGTATGGGGAAGAAAGGGGATTTGAGTGCCTTTGAACGTGGCATGGTTGTTGGTGCTAGAAGGGCTGGTCTGAGTATTTCAGAAACTGCTGATCTACTGGGATTTTCACGCACAACCATCTCTAGGGTTTACAGAGAATTGTCCGAAAAAGAAAAAAACATCCAGTGAGCGGCAGTTCTGTGGACGGAAATGCCTTGTTGATGCCAGAGGTCAGAGGAGAATGGGCAGACTGGTTCAAGCTGATAGAAAGGCAACAGTGACTCAAATCGCCACCCGTTAGAACCAAGGTAGGCAGAAGAGCATCTCTGAACGCACAGTACGTCAAACTTTGAGGCAGATGGGCTACAGCAGCAGAAGACCACACCGGGTGCCATTCCTTTCAGCTAAGAACAGGAAACTGAGGCTACAATTTGCACAAGCTCATCGAAATTGGACAGTAGAAGATTGGAAAAACGTTGCCTGGTCTGATGAGTCTCGATTTCTGCTGCGACATTCGGATGGTAGGGTCAGAATTTGGCGTCAACAACATGAAAGCATGGATCCATCCTGCCTTGTATCAACGGTTCAGGCTGGTGGTGGTGGTGTCATGGTGTGGGAAATATTTTCTTGGCACTCTTTGGGCCCCGTGGTACCAATTGAGCATTGTTGCAATGCCACAGCCTACCTGAGTATTGTTGCTGACCATGTCCATCCCTTTATGACCACAATGTACCCAACATCTGATGGCTACTTTCAGCAGGATAATGCGCCATGTCATAAAGCTGGAATCATCTCAGACTGGTTTCTTGAACATGACAATGAGTTCACTGAACACAAATGGCCTCCACAGTCACCAGATCTCAATCCAATAGAGGATCTTTGGGATGCGGTGGAATGGGAGATTCGCATCATGGATATGCAGCCGACAAATCTGCGGCAACTGTGTGATGCCATCATGTCAATATGGACCAAAATCTCTGAGGAATGCTTCCAGCAACTTGTTGAATCTATGCCACAAAGAATTGAGGCAGTTCTGAAGGCAAAAGGGGGCCCAACCCGCTACTAGCATGGTGTACCTAATAAAGTGGCTGGTGAGTGTATATATGCAACCAATAGAACATCAACATCTCAATGGTTTCATAAACCTTCTGCCAATATTTCCCTATCTCCGGGCAGTCCCAAAGAACATGAAGAACGTCGGCATCAGCTCTATTGCAACGCATACAATTGGAATCTTCCTTTAACCCAATCTTATACATTAAGTATGGTGAGAAATAAGTCCTATATAAAATGTGTATTTGTATACATCTATGATTTAAATTTATAGTGCTCCTAACAACATTCTTAAAAATCTCTCCCCAGTGTTATGTAGTGATTCCTCCTATCTGATTTATCCACTTAATTTGACTGGTATGACAAAATTCTTGATCAATCTTATTACGAAGAACCTGATACACCTTAGCTAATTTTTTGGGGATCTCCCCTTACTCTAACATATTTGTGAAATTAAAGACACAACTCCCCCTCCACCTTAAAGACATCCTAATTTTTTTCCTTTTTATAAGCGTGTAAAAATTGCCAGTACCTAAATAAATCCCTTTCCTTAAAGATGCCAGCATGCACCCACAATTGAAATGAAGGTAATTCTCCATTTTCACCCTTTTGCTCCTGTGAAATGATTCAATTTTTTTCCCAAAATCCAATGTCCTCCATTTTACCGAGCTCTGGCATATTAAGATTGCCCCACAGCTGTGTAAATTTAAATCCCCCAACTATGCCTAGCGTCTTCTTCATCTCCTTCCAGGTATTAGAGAGTAAACTAGCTAACGGCAGTTTCCTTAATTCCTGACTATTGAGTTGTCCCAACTCCAATAGGGCAAAGATAGAGTTAAAGCTCCTTCCGGTCATATTAGAAAGTGTCTGGTGAAGCCCTCCAACTTTATTTTCCCCTATAAATTGAACCTGAGCAGCTAAAAAATAACGAAAAAATGAAGGAAGAGAAAGACCTCCTTTACCCTTATCCGTCATTAAGGTCTCCTGTTTAATACGAACCCTTTTCCTCCCCCATAGCAGTTTTTTAATAATGTCCCTAATTAAACCAAACCATTTCTTGTCCAGCTAACATGGGCAATTAGATAGTATATAAAGTATTTGGGGTAATAGTATGCTTTTAATTAGGACAACCCTCTCTGCTCGACTTGGGAGGGAGTTCCAGGTATTCACCTTATGTTTCAGTTTTGTCTGGAGAGGAACCACATTCAATATTATATAGTCACCAACGTTAGAACTAAACTTTAACCCCAGGTACTCCAATGATTGGGACACCTTTAAGCCGAGGTGTTCCAAATTAATCGCATCCTCTTCTAGGGGAACCAGTATAGATTTTTGAACATTAATCAAAAAACCGGAGTGTCTACCAAACTCATTAATCACACTTAAAACCTTAGGTAGTGACGTCCCTGAATCTTTCGGCATAGAGAATGATCTTATCGGTAGAGCCCCTGAGGCCTGCCCCTCCTATATCCTGGCAAGCCCTGACTTTTATGGCCAGTGGCTCGATAAACAATGCAAACAACAATGGGGACAGTGGGCAACCCTGTCTAGTCTCCCTCGTTAGAGAAAAAAAAGACGAAAAATCGCTGTTCACTTTAATACAAGCTTTGGGAGCAATATAAAACAGTTTAATCCATTCCACAAAAATATTACCCAGTCCAAATCTATTTAGCACTTCCCACAGAAACTCCAACTCCACCCTGTCAAAGGCCTTAGAGGCATCTAGCGACAGGATGGAGTGGGCCTCAACTTTAAAAAGCTTTTAAAAAACACACTTTTTTAACAAAAACTCATGCTATTTACAGAAGCAAAAACTATTCAACTATTTTCAGGGTAATTGATGAGAGGACCAAAAATATGTTTGGATACCCATTAAGTCTTTTATGGCAGTGAGGGGAAGGGCCAGGTTTTTGTCATTGCATCTTTTATGGTAGTGAGAGGAAGGGCCAAATTTTTCCCATTGCATCTTTTATGGCAGTGATAGAAAGATGTTTCTAATAGTCACCATTGGTGATTAATGGGTGTTAGTTTGCTGGATCCACAAAAGATAAAATAATATCCTTGATTCCATCACTGGATCTCATGATGGAAAACGGAGAAAATGTACTAGTGGTGGAGTTCTGACATTGAGGGCTCATTGGTGGATACAACAAAATCTTCAAATTTTTGCACATCCATCAATAAAAAACTATAATTAGAAGAGATCCAAAAATCTATAAAATGGAACCTACACAACAACAACTTATTCCACAAAAATAAAACTAACATTCCTCCATTGGTGGGAATCAATAAGTTTCATAAACCCCAAAAGTGGGGTTTACAGATGGTCCCACAGAAAATAAGCCCTTATATGGCTGCTATTTCTCTTGGCATGACAAGGGAAAATTGCAAATAATAGCTTTATCAATAATTACAACCTTATCAGATCTAACATCTATTAACAAGTAATAAACTAATTTCAAACCCTAGAGAGGAACATTGATATTGCAGTCTGTTTCTTTAAGAATTACAGTTTTGCTTGTTGTTTGTGTCATATACTGAATCCAAAATAATCAAGGTTTAACAATTTTTTTATATTACCCAAGTGCCTTTCATAATTACCATTCACAGCTATTGAATTACTCTCAGTAACAAAATGTAGTAAAAATATAAACTTCCAACTAGTTCCAAGTAACTTCTGTAATCATAAAACACAATCAATAAATATGCAAGCACATTCCATCCTCTGCTGGGTTTTTTACATTTTTACCATCAAGCAAAATGCAGAATAAATGATTTTTTTTTTTTTTATTTACTTTGTTTTTCTGTATTGTGACAGTTTTCAAAATAAGAAATTTCTGCTAAAATGAGATCAGGCAAATGATTAATTCTGCAAGACAGTGTGTATCTGACAGATGACAATTAATCTATAGTAGTTATTTGCTTAGCCCAATCTGTAGCCTGGTAAAAAACCACTTGAAGTGTCAAAAGAACATAATTTAGCAACATATTGTAAAGATTGTTTATTGCCCATGGGCTCCACGGTGCATTCGTAATAACTGTAAACTTCCCTCTAGAGAGCTGCCCAACTGTTATCCTCTATAAAACGGCTTATAGTCCAGTTAATGTGAAAATATAAACAACATTTATCCATTTAGTGCATTAGATAAGGAAAGGAATTTCCAACTGAAAGTGACAGTAAGTTCTACTATAACCTTCTCTTTAATGGTCATATTGTGTTCAAAGAATTTTTCTTCTATTAGTTGGTTATTAAATATTGAATGGCAATTAAACATCAGAGGTTCAATAATAATTTGGCAATAGATGGGTAAAAAGTAGAAGCAACATTTTTGACTAGTTATTAGAATAGTGACCATTGTGAATAAGTGGCTTAATGATATTTCCATAATTCCAAGTTAAAGACATAAAAGTTGCTCAGGATCTTTAACTTGTGTGTCTCTAACAATCCAAAAATAAGCCATCCTTTATGGGAAAATACAATACAATACAATTTTTTTTATAACAGTTTCCTATATAAATCTTGGATTTTAAGAAGTCTTGTTATATGACTTGAGATTAAGCCAAAACACAGCCACATGCAGAATTTATTGGATTTGGATTTCTTGCTTATCAGTATCAGGAGTAGCCAAACATGTTGTCACTACGGGGGTGGCATCATTGCAGACTAGGAAGACTTAAAAGCTGTGCTTACTCCACTAAGAATTATGAGAAAAAAATATGCAAATAAGCTTTCCTAGATTGAATAAGAAAAAGTATACCTCCAATTCCACCCTACGATTGCATTACTAGGGAGCTTCTTTCTAAAAGACAGAGTAAGAGGGAAACATTTTCTTTATATCCAGAAAAAGTTGTTCTAATATTTCTTTCCCAGAATAGTTAATGGACTATAAGTTTCACAAAATGTCTAGAAGAAGAAGCCATGCCCTCTAATTGACCATCAATGATCAATACATTAAGTATGACCAGTTAGAGCTCATGTCTCATTCCTTAAATTATCTAAACATTACCATACAATAAGAATGGGATGGAAACACTAAAAAAATTAGTTTCTCAAAAAAAAACTTGCACATTTTTTTGTTTTTGTGTTTCCATTTTCCACTCCCCACTTTCTAATATCCATAACTTTTTTATTTTTCTATGTACAGATCAGTGTGTGGGGTTGTTTCCTGCATAGCAAACTAAATTATGTAAAAAGTAAATTTTTGTGGGATGAGCTGGCATATATTTTCTTTGCTACCAATTTGGTCACTTTTCATTAAATTGTTTATTTGTTTCAAATGTTTCAGACTTTTGGGCGGGAATTTCCATTACGGGGTTAAACACGATAAACATTGGGAATAACTGTTAAATATTTTAGAAACTGGAATACCTAACATGTTTATTTTTACTGGTTATTATTATTATATCCGTACCAGTGAAAGGGGGTGATTTTATTTTTCATTGTCCCATTGATCCTACTATATACTAATATACTGCAGTATGGTTGTCAGGCTTAGAGGTTGTGGATCCTCTGAACCACTGCGGACGACGGCACAAGTCACTACCTGGGACCGGAGTCTAAGTGGTACCCGGTTTTCACCAGAGCCCGCCGCAAAGCAGGTTAGACAAGCTGCGGCTTGGTACCACCAGGTCGTTCCACAGGCGTGACTGGTCCGCAGTGGTAGCCAAGGTTGAGGTACAGAAACGGCAGGCAATCTCGTAGTCGGGGACAGGCAGGAAGTCAGGACAGGCAGCGCAGGATCGGAGTCAGAGACATAGCAACAGGTCAGGCCAGGCGGCGAAGGAGCGATGTCAGAAACGGAACCAGGGTCACAACGGGAATTCACAAGAAGAGCACAAGGCATCAGAAAAGCTTTCTATAGGGCGCTAGGCCCGAAGATTGGCAGGGACTTGCAGGAAGAGGCAGGCTTAACTAGATTTAGCAAAATGACCAGCGCCAATTAATGTCACGCTGGCCCTTTAAATCTGGAGAAGTGGCTGCGCGTCCTAGCATTCGGGGCCGTGCGCGCATGGGAGCCGGGAGCTGGGGAAGGTAAGCAGCGCTGGTGACGCGCTGGCGGGAGCAGAGAAGCACGGGTAAGCCCGTGACCCGCGATATGGGACCACCCGTGACAGTACCCCCCCCCCCTTCGGCCTTCCCCTCCTCCTGGGCTGGAGAAATCCTTGCAGGAGATCACGGTCCAATATATTGTCCTCTGGCTCCCAAGATCTCTCCTCTGGCCCAAACCCCTTCCAGTCAACCAAGAAGAACCGCTTCCCCCTTACCGTTTTCATGTCCAGGATCACCTTTACCTCATAGGTGTCGGTGGAGTCCGCCACTGGATTGGGGGGAGGAACTTGCAGGGAGAAGCGGTTCAGGACAACGGGCTTGAGCAGGGAGACATGGAAGGAGTTCGGGATGCGCATGGTGGGAGGAAGGCGTAGCTTATAGGCCAAAGGGTTAATGCGCTTCAGCACCTCAAATGGACCCACATAGCGAGGAACAAGTTTGAAGCTGGGAACATATTTTGAAGACAGCCACACTTTATCCCCTGGAGAGAAGATGGGAGGAGCCCTGCGTTTCTTATCAGTCTGATCCTTGGTGCGGGCAGATGCCTGAAGCAGGGACTGATGAGTCTGTTCCCAAATAGTCTTAAGATCTGCTACCAACTCCTCCACAGCAGGAACATCAGCAGACATGGAGAGGGGTAGAGGTGGACGTGGATGTCTTCCATACACAATAAAGAAAGGTGAAGCCCTGGCAGACTCAGAGTCCAGGGAGTTATATGAGAACTCTGCCCATGGTAGAAGAGCGGGCCAATCGTCCTGACGGGCAGAGACAAAGTGATGCAGGCAACAGCCCATGTTACCATGTAACAGCGGATGGTTCGCAGAAGAGAAGTCGTCTCACTTGTAACTGATTGCATAGGAATCGCCAGAAGCGGGAGACAAATTGGACCCCACGGTCCAAGATGATGTGCAAAGGAAGTCCATGCAAGCGAAAGACATGGGTGAAGAACTGGCTGGCAAGGTGTGGAGCCGGTTGCGAATCCCAGGAACCTCTGTATAGCACGCAGTCCTACTGGACGGGGCCACTGAAGAACCGCAGACAGCTTTGCAGGATCCATCTGGAGACCTCTGTCGGAGAAGATGTAGCCGAGAAATGGAATACTTCGCTGATGAAATTGACACTTTTCAAGTTTGGCGTAGAGGCGATTGGCCCTTAGACGATTGAGAACCTGCCGTACGTGGACTTGGTGTGTCTCTAGGTCTGGAGAGAATACCAGGATATCGTCTAGATAGACCACAATGCAGATATAAAGCAAGTCTCTAAAAATGTCATTTACAAATTCCTGGAAAATGGCTGGAGCATTACCAGGTACTCAAAGTGTCCATCACGGGTATTAAAAGCGGTCTTCCACCCGTCTCCCTGACGGATACGGATAAGATTATAGGTCCCTCGAATGTCCAATTTGGAGAAGACCATGGCTCCATGAAGATGGTCAAACAATTCCGTAATCAGCGGCAACAGGTAGCGTTTCTTAACTGTGACCTTGTTAAGACCGCGGTAGTCTATGCATGGACGGAGTGACCCGTCTTTCTTGGTCACGAAGAAAAAACCTGCACCAGCCGGGGAAGAGGACACACGTATGAATCCCCTCTGCAGATTCTCTTGGATATATTCCGACATGGCTGCGGTTTCTGGTACAGAGAGCGGGTACACACGACCCCGCGGAGGGGACATACCCGGCAACAGGTCCACAGGACAGTCGTAAGGACGGTGGGGTGGCAGCGTCTCAGCTTGCTTCTTCGAGAAGATGTCATAATACTCCTTATAGCAAGCGGGGAGGCAATCCAGGACCTTGAGAGCCACAGACGAAGCCAGGAAAGGCACTGGATGAGGCATTTTCACACAGCGATACTGGCAGTCGGGTCCCCACCGGAGGCTCTCCCCAGTTCTCCAGTCATGGACGGGGGCGTGGAGCTGCCCGGATGGAGGACGGGGACCGAGAAAGTACATAAAAGGACAGTCTTTCCTTGTGTAGAACTCCGACTTGCACGGACAGAGGCTTGGTGCAGTACTGGACCAGGTCGGAAAGGATTTGGCCACTAACAGAAGAAATGACCAATGGCTTTTCTAGACGAACCACAGGAATGTGGTGCCAGGAAACCAGAGTGGCATCCCTGAAGTTCCCTGCGGAGTTGGAGTCCAAGAAAGCAGAGACCTGGATCTGGGTGCTGGTGCCAAAGCTGAGACGCACCGGTATCATCAAGCGTGGAGAAGCTTTGTTTACACCTAGGGACGCTTCTCCCAAGAACCCTAGGTGCTGGCGTTTCCTGGATGCTGAGGATGGATAGGACAAGACCCCAAGAACTGCTCAGGACTGGCACAATAGAGACAAAGGTTTCCCTGACGTCTTCTGATACGCTCCTGAGGAGAGAGTCTGGCCCTGTCCACCTACATAGGCTCCTCTGCAGATGGTACAACATGGGACTGGAGCGGTCTTTGGAAAGCAGGAGCCAGGAGAGGGAGAAGTCATGGGCGGACTTGGGGTTGTTCTAGGCGTGATTCTTCGGCACCCTCCCTAAATCGCACATCAATCCGGGTGGATAAGGTGATAAGACCACTCAGGGAAGACGGCAGATCCCGAGCGGCCAGGGCGTCCTTAACTTGAGTAGAAAGTCCCTTCTTGAAAGCTGCGGACAGGGCCGCGTCGTTCCAGGCGAGTTCCGAAGCCAGGGTACGGAACTGGACAGCGTATTCTCCCACGGAAGATTTCCCCTGGCGTAGATTCAAGAGTGCAGTCTCAGCAGAAGAGGCCCTTGCAGGTTCTTCAAAGACTGACTGGAACTCTGCCAGAAAAGCTGTGAGATTAGCCGTGACCAGGTCGTCTCTATCCCAAAGTGGAGTAGCCCAGGCCAGGGCTTTCCCAGATAGGAGGCTGAGGATGAAGGCCACCTTGGATCGCTCCGTGACGAACTGAGACGGCATGAATTCTATGTGCAGGGAGCAGTTATAAAGCCCCTGCACCTTTTGGGATCGCCATCATACTTGCTGGGCATAGACAGCCGAAGCCTGGGTTCAACGGGAGGAAGACAAGCCGGGGTTGCGGGAGCCACGGGGACAGGCTCCGGGACCTGTTGCTGGGTGGCTAGCAGCTGCTGCAGCATGGTGGTCACCTGTTCCAGCTGTTCACGTTGAGCGGCAATCTCTCGGGATTGCTGGACCACGATGGAAGATGGAGTCGGACGAGTGGGAAGCGGAACATCGGCGGGATCCATGGACAGATCCTACTGTCAGGCTTAGAGGTTGTGGATCCTCTGAACCACTGCGGACGATGGCACAAGCCACTCCCTGGGACCAGAGTCTAAGTGGTACCTGGTTTTCACCAGAGCCCGCCGCAAAGCGGGTTAGACAAGCTGTGGCGTGGTACCACCAGGTCGTTCCACAGGCGTGACTTGTCCGCAGTGGTAGCCAAGGTTGAGGTACAGAAACGGCAGGCAATCTCGTAGTCGGGGACAGGCAGGAGATCAGGACAGGCAGCACAGGATCGGACTCAGAGACATAGCAACAGGTCAGGGCAGGCGGCAAAGGAGCGATGTCAGAAACGGAACCAGGGTCACAACGGAAATTCACAAGAAGAGCACAAAGCATCAGAAAAGCTTTCTCTAGGGCGCTAGGCACGAAGATCCAGCAGGGGCTTGCAGGAAGAGGCAGGCTTAAATAGATTTAGCAAAATGGCCAGCGCCAATTAATGGCACACTGGACCATTAAATTTTGAGACCGCCCTAGCATTTGGGGCCGCGTGCGCACAGTGGAAGGGAGCGAGCCAGGAGCTGGGGAAGGTAAGCAGCGCTGGCAATGCGCTGGTGGGGGCAGAGAAGCACGGGTGACCACCCGTGACAATGGTAGTAAATGGAGATACAAGGGGTCCCCTTCTCAAGGACACCCGACTTACAGACAACCTTTAGTTAAAGACGGACCCCTCTGCCCACTGTGATCTCTGGTGAAGCTCTCTGGATGCTTTCATTTAGTCCCAGGCTGCAATGATCAGCTGTAAGTTGATTGTAATGAAGCTTATCCTTGGTCCTTTTACAGCAAACAATCTAGAAAATTTGATTGTCACTGGGACAATTTTTTTTTTCTGGAGCTACAGTTATAAAATAAAAAGTTCTGACTTAAATACAAATACAACTGGCACCACTGGCACATTGTAACAGATGCTCAGAAACCCTATTGAGTTTTTATAGTAAATACATCATGACATTGCGTACATACAGGAAGTGTATAATACCCAATTTGCATATATAAACAATTTGAATACAAAAAATCTCAGTTTTACAAATATTAGGTATTATGTGCAAATTATTTCATACATATAAAGTGCAGTAATTGTGTAAACATTACTGAACATTGCAGATAAACAAGTAAAGTGCAATTGTGCATACAGGTGTGAACATATCCCAGTGATACATGTATTGTAACCACCCCCATCAGCAGAACACATACCTCCACATAGAGAAATAAGCAGCCATTGCTTGTATGGGCAAACAAAAGGTCACAACTGCATTGCGTGGTAAAGCGGGAGGTGGAACAGAAAAGGGGGAGATGACATCATAAATGGAGAAAAAGCAAGGACTCCGAAAATAGGGATGAACACAAGGAACAAACCCTTGTGATCTCATAACACTTTTGCTGTGTGAAGAACTGGGCCCCGCAGATAGATGCTTTCCATCACAATTTTCTTCTTTCATCATGTGTAACTGGAGTTAGGGCTCGGTTATTTAATGTAATGTCTTTGCATGTTGTTATGACTGTCGTGCTCCATATGTGCCCTATTGTTTCACTTATGCGTTATTTACTTTAATAAAGTTCTGGTGGGAAACTGATGTGATATGACCTGTCTTTTCTGCTACAGGACAGATTATACTGTGCATACTGTGCATTATATATGTTTTAGTGGACTGCATAGTGTAACCCACTACGGTGAATACTGGTTATTGCTGGCCATAATAATAATCTCCCCCCACGAGGCCAAACATATGTCTGGCATGATGGTATTAAGGGTGCACACACAAATCCCCCCTGCTATGGTAGATATGTATATTCTACCTCCTCCGTTATATGTGACAGGGACACATGGCTGGCCCACATCGAACCCCAATGCCAATCTCATTTAATAACTTTGGGGCTATCTACAACAGAAATTGTGAGCAGACCTTATCATCCAATGTCAGTCTTTATACAAGTACCTTCTCTATAAATGTGCAAACTGTCTCATAGATACCTTTATCAGAAAGCATTTAGATCTACCATCCCAGCAGGCATGATAAACCAAGAACACTTATTCATCAAACCAGGCACTGTGACAGTAGTAATCTTCTTATATTTGTTATCTATGGCCTCCTTCATTCTAAAATCAACTTTTAAAATTATATCAATGAGCCAGAAGCACTCAGCAGAGCCCCTAAGCGCTGCAGCTCATCACTAATCCCTCCCTCTGCCTTATGTAATATTACTGCAGCACATGAGTTTTCAGCATACAGTGGAAATGGGAAGTGCTCCTTGCACACTGTAAAAGTGAATTTGCCGCATGGACGGTCTTTGGTAACAGCACAAGTGCCCTTCAGATTCATTATCATAATTTTAAAAGCTGATTTTTGAAGGAAGGAGGCCATAGCTAACAAATATAAAGAGATTACCAGAGTCATAGTGCCTGGATCTTTGAAATAATGTGTATGTATGTCAATATTTTTATGCATATAATGTATAATTATACACCTCAAGTACGCAAATCACAAGAAAGCCCAGAAGAAAATGAGTAAATATCTAATTTCTTACAAGCATCTAATATCTCCACTCCTTCATCTCTCCAGAAAACTTTAAACTAACATTTAACAAATAATTTATTTCAATTGTTAGTTACTTTAATTTTTTTTCTTTAGTTTTGATCCAGTAGTGTCCTCATTTATATATCAACCATTGTAACTAATACATTTAAATGGGGGGTTGCCAGTGTCCCATTTCCTGTGATGGTGAAGAAATAAGGCTAGAAAGGATTTTTTACACTGGTCAGTTTCATGACTGAATACTAATCAAATACCAAAACTGCATAAACATATCATCATTAGAGATGAGCGAACATACTCGTCCGAGCTTGATGCTCGTTCGAGCATTAGCGTACTCGAAACTGCTCGTTGCTCGTACGAATACTTCGCCCGCTCGAGAAAATGGCAGCTCCCGCCGTTTTGCTTTTTGGCGGCCAGAAACAGAGCCAATCACAAGCCAGGAGACTCTGCACTCCACCCAGCATGACGTGGTACCCTTACACGTCGATAGCAGTGGTTGGCTGGCCAGATCAGGTGACCCTGGGATAGACTAGCCGCTGCTCGCGCTGCTCGGATCATTCTGTGTCTGGATGCCGCTAGGGAGAGAGCTGCTGCTGGTCAGGGTTAGCGTTAGTATGCAGGTAGATTACTGTTAGGCAGGAGTGATTCTCCAAGAACCCAACTGCCCTTCTTAGGGCTACAATAACGTTATACTTTTTTTTTTTTTGTTTGCTTGTGGCTGGGCTTGCTGGCACTAGTAGTGCAGCTAGTACCATATTGTGAGGAATTTGCAGGGGTACTTGCTACCGTTGTGTTTAGCTCTTAGTGACACACATATCCACCTCAAACACCAAAGTGGGAAAATTTATTAGGGGTTTGATTTCAATTAGGCACAGTCTGCCAGTTTCTTTTTATTTTACGTTTATTTTTTCATAACTCAGCGTCATCTCATCAGTGTGCTTTCATACTTGGCTAGAAAATAGCCAAAGGAGAATCCAAACGGCTTACTTACGCCTACAATAGCGTTATATATATTTTATTTCTGGTTGATCTGCTGGTGGCTGTCCTTGCTGCAGTGCATATACTAGCCAATTGTGAGGAATTTGGAGTGAGACTTGCGACCGCTGTGTTTAGCTCTTAGTGACACACATATCCACCTCAAACACCAAAGTGGGAAAATTTATTAGGGGTTTGATTTCAATTAGGCACAGTCTGCCAGTTTCTTTTTATTTTACGTTTATTTTTTCATAACTCAGCGTCATCTCATCAGTGTGCTTTCATACTTGGCTAGAAAATAGCCAAAGAAGAATCCAAACGGCTTACTTACGCCTACAATAGCGTTATATATATTTTATTTCTGGTTGATCTGCTGGTGGCTGTCCTTGCTGCAGTGCATATACTAGCCAATTGTGAGGAATTTGGAGTGAGACTTGCGACCGCTGTGTTTAGCGCTTAGTGACGCACATATCCATCGCAAAGACCGAAGTGGGATAATTTATTAGGGGTTGGATTTCAATTAGGCACAGTCTGCCATTTACTTTTTATTTTACGTTTATTTTTTCATAACTCAGCGTCATCTCATCAGTGTGCTTTCATACTTGGCTAGAAAATAGCCAAAGGAGAATCCAAACGGCTTACTTACGCCTACAATAGCGTTATATATATTTTATTTCTGGTTGATCTGCTGGTGGCTGTCCTTGCTGCAGTGCATATACTAGCCAATTGTGAGGAATTTGGAGTGAGACTTGCGACCGCTGTGTTTAGCGCTTAGTGACGTACATATCCATCGCAAAGACCGAAGTGGGATAATTTATTAGGGGTTGGATTTCAATTAGGCACAGTCTGCCATTTACTTTTTATTTTACGTTTATTTTTTCATAACTCAGCGTCATCTCATCAGTGTGCTTTCATACTTGGCTAGAAAATAGCCAAAGGAGAATCCAAACGGCTTACTTACGCCTACAATAGCGTTATATATATTTTATTTCTGGTTGATCTGCTGGTGGCTGTCCTTGCTGCAGTGCATATACTAGCCAATTGTGAGGAATTTGGAGTGAGACTTGCGACCGCTGTGTTTAGCGCTTAGTGACGTACATATCCATCGCAAAGACCGAAGTGGGATAATTTATTAGGGGTTGGATTTCAATTGGCACAGTCTGCCATTTACTTTTTATTTTACGTTTATTTTTTCATAACTCAGCGTCATCTCATCAGTGTGCTTTCATACTTGGCTAGAAAATAGCCAAAGGAGAATCCAAACGGCTTACTTACGCCTACAATAGCGTTATATATATTTTATTTCTGGTTGATCTGCTGGTGGCTGTCCTTGCTGCAGTGCATATACTAGCCAATTGTGAGGAATTTGGAGTGAGACTTGCGACCGCTGTGTTTAGCGCTTAGTGACGCACATATCCATCGCAAAGACCGAAGTGGGATAATTTATTAGGGGTTGGATTTCAATTAGGCACAGTCTGCCATTTACTTTTTATTTTACGTTTATTTTTTCATAACTCAGCGTCATCTCATCTGGCATAGCAGTGTGCTTTCATAGTTGGCTAGAAAATAGCCATAGCAATAGGATAGCATCGTTTGGTTTTAAAAACTAAAAAACACAAAAAAAAAAAAAAAACACAGAAAAAAAGTAAAAAAAAAATTATAAAAGTTATAACTTTCATTTTCAAAATGTTTAACCCGAGGGCTAGGGGTAGAGGACGAGTGCGGGGACGTGGGCGTCCAACTACTGCAGGGGTCAGAGGCCGTGGTCCTGGGCGGGGTGAGACACCACCTGCTGATGAGGGAGCAGGGGAACGCCGCAGAGCTACACTCCCTAGGTTCATGTCTGAAGTTACTGGGACTCGTGGTAAAGCACTGTTGAGGCCAGAACAGTGCGAACAGGTGATGTCGTGGATTGCCGACAATGCTTCGAGCAATTTGTCCACCAGTCAGTCTTCCACGCAGTCCACCCATGTCACCGAAATCGGCACTCCTCCAGCTCCTGCACCTCAGCCTCCTCCCCCCCAGTCTGCCCCCTCCCAGGAAAATTTGGCATTTGAACCGGCATACTCTGAGGAACTGTTTTCTGGACCCTTCCCACAGTCACAAACCACTTGTCCGGTGGCTGCTGAGCAATTTTCCGATGCCCAGGTTTTCCACCAGTCGCAGTCTGTGGGTGATGAGGACCTTCTTGACGTAGTGGCAGAAGTGTGTAAAGAGGTGTCCGACGATGAGGAGACACGGTTGTCAGACAGTGGTGAAGTTGTTGTCAGGGCAGGAAGTCCGAGGGGGGAGCAGACTGAGGGATCGGAGGATGATGAGGTGACAGACCCAAGCTGGGTTGAGAGGCCGGGTGAACACAGTGCTTCTGAGACGGAGGAGAGTCCTATAGCAGAACAGGTTGGAAGAGGCAGTGGTGGGGCCAGACGGAGAGGCAGGGCCAGAGCAGGTGCATCAGCGCCAAATGTGTCACGTAGTGAAGCTCCCGTGGCGAGGGCTCCCGCGGCGAGGGCTAGATTTTCAGAAGTCTGGAGGTTCTTTAAGGAAACACCGGATGACCGACGGACTGTGGTGTGCAACCTTTGCCAAACCAGGATCAGCAGGGGTTCCACCACTACTAGCTTAACTACCACCAGTATGCGCAGGCATATGAATGCTAAACAACCGAATCAGTGGCACCAAGCCCGTTCACCTCCGGCCGTGCACACCACTGCTCCTTCCCCTGTGTCAGCTGATAGTCAGCCCCCTGCCCAGGACCCTGGCACAAAAACCCCATCGTTGCCTCCACGATCCTCCACAGCATCCACCAGCGTTCAGCTCTCCATACCCCAGACGCTGGAGCGGAAAAGAAAATATAGTGCAACCCACCCGCACGCCCAAGCCCTTAATGTCCACATCTCCAGATTGCTTAGCCTGGAGATGCTGCCCTATAGGCTAGTAGAGACCGAGGCCTTTCGCAACCTCATGGCGGCGGCCGCCCCTCGGTATTCGGTCCCCAGCCGCCACTACTTTTCCCGATGTGCCGTCCCAGCCCTGCACCAGCACGTGTCAGACAACATCATCCGTGCCCTGACCAACGCCGTTTCTGACAAGGTCCACCTGACCACGGACACGTGGACGAGTGCTGCCGGGCAGGGCCACTATATATCGCTGACGGCACATTGGGTTAACTTGGTGGAGGCTGGGACCGAGTCTGACCCTGGGGCTGGTCATATACTGCCGACGCCGAGGATTGCGGGGCCTACCTCGGTCCAGGTCTCAAAGGCCTACTATGCCTCCTCCTCCTCCCACCCCTCCTCCACCTCCTCCTCCGAACTACCATCCGTGGGCATGGCGCCATCAGTCGCTAGCTCTAGGCACAGCAGCAGTGCCGTCGCTAAGCGACAGCAGGCGGTGCTCAAACTGCTGAGCCTAGGCGATAAAAGGCACACCGCCCAAGAACTATTACAGGGCATCACGGCGCAGACTGATCTGTGGCTGGCACCGCTGAACCTGAAGCCAGGCATGGTTGTGTGTGACAACGGCCGTAACCTGGTGGCGGCTCTGCAACTTGGCAGACTGACACATGTGCCATGCCTGGCCCATGTGTTAAATCTGATAGTTCAGCGTTTCCTCAAGACATACCCCAATCTGTCAGATTTGCTCACGAAGGTGCAGCACAGATGCTGCCACTCTCAGGGCAGCGCAGCACCGCCTCCAACTACCCGCTCACCGACTGTTGTGCGACGTGCCCACGAGGTGGAGTTCAACATTAACCATGTTATCCAGAGTTTACCAGCAGCGCCGAGCGATTGTAGACTGCCAGATGTCAACTTCCACCAGAACTGGTAGTCAGGTCAGTCAGCTTCCTCAAGTCTACAATGAGGAGTGGACGTGGATGTCTGATATCTGTCAGGTGCTGAGTAACTTTGAGGAGTCAACACAGATGGTCAGTGGTGATGCCGCCATCATCAGCCTCACCATCCCGCTGCTTGGCCTGTTGAAAAACTCTCTGGTCAGCATGAAGTCGGAAGCTTTGCGCTCGTCACAAGAGACGGGGGAAGAAGATTCCCTTGTTGATAGCCAAAGCACCCTCAGGTCTGTTTCTCAGCGCATATCGGAGGAGGTGGAGGTGGAGGAGGATGAGGAGGAAGAGGAGGAGAATGTTGGCGAGACACAAGAGGGGACCATTGTTGAGTCCTTCACTGTTCAGCGTGTATGGGCAGAAGAAGAGGAGTTGGAGGAGGAGGAAATGGACAGTCAGGCCAGTGAGGGGAGTGAATTCTTGCGCGTTGGGACTCTGGCGCATATGGCAGATTTCATGCTAGGCTGCCTATCCCGTGACCCTCGCGTTCAAAGAATTTATTCCAGCACCGATTACTGGGTATTCACTCTCCTGGATCCACGGTACAAGCAAAATCTTTCCACTCTCATCCCTGGAGAGGAAAGGAGTGTGAGAATGCATGAATACCAGCAGGCCCTGGTGCACAAGCTGAAACAGTATTTCCCTTCTGACAGCGCTAGCGGCAGAGTGCGTAGTTCTGCGGGACAAGTAGCGAGGGAGAGTAGGTGAGCAGGCAGCTTGTCCAGCACTGGCAAGGGTACGCTTTACAAGGCTTTTGCCAGCTTTATGTCACCCCAGCAAGACATTGTCACCTGTCCCCAGTCTCGGCAGAGTAGGGCTGATCTTTACAGAAAGATGGTGAGGGAGTACGTAGCTGACCATACCATTGTCCTAAATGATCACACAGCTCCCTACAACTACTGGGTTTCAAAGCTGGACATGTGGCACGAACTGGCGCTGTACGCCTTGGAGGTTCTTGCCTGCCCTGCCGCTAGCCTCTTGTCCGAGCGGGTTTTCAGTGCAGCTGGTGGCATCATCACCGATAAGCGTACACGCCTTTCGACTGACAGCGCTGACAGGCTGACGCTTATTAAGATGAATAAAGCCTGGATTTCTCATAATTTCCAATCTCCACCAGGTGAGGGAAGCTCAACCTGAATTATTTATGCACTCCTCCTCCTCCTCATTTTCCTCCTTCTCCTCCTCTTTGTACACTAAAGCAGAGGAAACAGGCTATTTTTTGACAGGGCCCACTGGCTCTAGCTATAGTACTTTATGCATTTAATTTTTCTGGAGGGCCACCTACCCGGTCCTCTGTTTTAAACAATTTTTGGGAGTGCCACATACAGACACTCAATCTATTCAATTTTTCTGGAGGGCCACCTACCTGCTCCTCTGGTTTGAAAACTTTTTTGGACTGCCACATACAGGCACTCAATCTATTTCATTTTTCTGGAGGGCCACCTACCTGCTCCTCTGGTTTGAAAACTTTTTTGGACTGCCACATACAGGCACTCAATCTATTCCATTTTTCTGGAGGGCCACCTACCTGCTCCTCTGGTTTGAAAACTTTTTTGGACTGCCACATACAGGCACTATCCAAATGAAATTGTCTCCATAGCAGCCTCCACACGTTGTCTCCATTGCTACCTCCAAAAGTCGTCCATATAGCTGCCTCCATACATCGTCCCCTTATCAAACGAGGTGTGTCAGGCACAAATTTGGGTTGTTTTCATGGATTCCACATCAAAGTTGTTAACTTTGTCGCCACCCTGCTGTGTAATCCACAAAATATACTGGCAAACTTTTATCATGTACCGATATTATTTGAGCGCTTCTTGCTCACCTCCTTTGGTTCCTCTCTGCCACCCATTGGTTTGAAGCCTGAGTCCATTTAGGGTATGTCGCCATGACACTCTCTAGCCTGCTGCCGCTGCCTCTGCATGCCGTCCCCTATAGTGTCAGGGTCAATTATTGGATGTTTTAGATGCTATCTAGCTTCATTCTGTCACTCTGTCATGGCCATGCTGTTGCCCATAATTTTGGCATAATGGTGCGATTAAGCAGCCTCAGAGGCATCCATGCATGCTGTCCCTGCTGTTTCCTGTCCATTTCCATGGTGTTTCCATCCTTTTCTGAGGTTCCCAGGTGTTTGGCCAAGCTTCCCTGTGCAGAGCCTTGGTCCCCTTGAAAAATGCTCGAGTCTCCCATTGACTTCAATGGGGCTCGTTATTCGAGACGAGCACTCGAGCATCGGGAAAAGTTTGTCTCGAATAACGAGTACCCGAGCATTTTAGTGCTCGCTCATCTCTAATCATCATCCTTTGTAATTCTCATATATGTACTGCAGCATTACATCGAAGATTGGCTTAGTGGACTTGTAGGTTGTGACCTTTAGGTATTTATTCT
This sequence comes from Engystomops pustulosus, assembly GCF_040894005.1. Taxonomy (NCBI): domain Eukaryota; kingdom Metazoa; phylum Chordata; class Amphibia; order Anura; family Leptodactylidae; genus Engystomops; species Engystomops pustulosus. The sequence continues at coordinate 106,183,708 of NC_092417.1, read as the reverse complement.
AAGGGGAATATTAAGTGTAAAAGTTTTTCATTTTCCATTTATCCATCTTTGCTCTAGCAAAAGACGTGCTATCAGCTAAAAAAAAAAATGTAAAACTGGTCTCAGCTGCTTCAAGCATTGGGTCATTAACTCATAATGTGAAATAAGAGAAGCCAAAAAGCTTAGATCCAACAGATGATCAGTCACCTTGATACCACATGGCCTATGGGTAATTAGAAAACATTTACAGAAAGCAAGAGAAAAGCATAACAAAAGGAAAAGTTGACACAACTCTAGTATACCTGCACTAAGTTTACTCTGGTTTCCATGGTTGCATTAATACAGAATTGCTGAATACGTATACTTTGTTATTAGCACCTAAGTGAATGATGTATTTGTCTCAGTGTTCATTGTTGTTTAAGCTATAGTAAAAATGCATCTGGGTACAACATAGAATGTAAAAATTAACATCAATCTGTCCTGCAGCTACATTAAGCAAGTCTCTTGGATCTCACATATACCTATCATGAAATTTTAACTATATCTTTAACCCCTTATCATCGATGCTTATGATGTATCAGAGTGTTAATGCTGTAACACTCCTGATGCTGGCGCCCCCTGCAGCCTATATGTGTATGAGATACTCCTATACACATGACTGACAGCCTGTATAATGATGTGACACTCCTGGTGCTGCTGCTTCTATGTGCTCCCTGGTGCTGGCTGCAGCGCCCCCTGCAGCCTGTGTTTGTATGAGATACTCCTATACACATGACTGACAGCCTGTATAATGATGTGACACTCCTGGTGCTGCCTCCTCTATGTGCTTCCTGGTATTGGCAGGCCTTGCTTCCTGCAGCATGTGTGTATGAGATACTCCTACACACATGACTGATAGCCTGTATAATGATGTGACACTTCTGGTGCTGGCTTCTCTATGTGCTTCCTGGTGCTGTCTAAGATACTCCTTAAACAAATATTTTATTACATTTTCTGGAGCATTCAGAGATTTACAGTGGGACAAGACTCCCAAATAAAAATCTCTCCCATCAATTATCATTCAACATCAACAAAAATAGGGGAACAGGGGACAAACAAACTGGGAATATAGGGATGGGTCATCACTTGAAGCAGTACAAATATAGCAATACTCACATAGTTTCTGTGAGCATATGATAAGCTTTCAGAATGGTACAAAAGAATCTTATTCAATGTATATATAGAACAGTACATGAAATGCTTGTCCAGTTAGTGACTAGGATTGGATTTCCAGGCCCTTAAATGCAAGCCACTTGTGCCATGTCTTACTGTATAATTTAGCTAATCCAATCCTGATCAATTAGATATCAGGGGCTATAGCCAGGCTAATTCTAGAAGTGGTGAGAATGTGGAATACTAAGGCCCTATCATTTTTCCTTAATGATTCGAGTCTTAGCAATAATAATACTACATGTGCACCCCATGGGGCAAAAATTGGAGAACTTTAGATATTAAAGAAAATATATCCTGCCAAAATGGTGTTAGTACTCTGCAGGACCACCATATGTGCATGAGAGAGCCTATTTCGGTGTGACACCTCCCACACTTGTCTGAGGCATTTGGAAATATCTTCAAGATCCTGTAAGGGGTAAAATACCATCTCTATAGTATTTTCCTAGATGATTCTAAGTGGTTCACACAATGGGAAGATTTATGACTGGTTTGTAACGCTAATCTCCATTGAGCTTCCAAAAAAGTTTGATTCAGCTCGGTTTCCCATTTAACTTGGTAAGCAGGGGCCTTCAGCTTTAATTGGGATTATAAGACTGGATATGCCTTGTCATGGTTGAGAGAAATTGTTTGGCATATATTTGAGTCTACCAGTGACTTGGTGGGCTTGTGGGTCTGTAATAGATTGTGAATCTGGAGATATTTATAAAATTCTCCTTTGAGTAGGGCAAATTCCTCCACTAGGTCACTAAAGGACTTCAGGACTTCCTACTATGCCCTTAGCAATCCAACTTTTATAGTTGGAGTTAGGGATAACTGCTTGTACTCCTGTCAGCGGCATATCATTAAATCTCAGTGGTACTAGGTACACATGCTTCTATACACTTATTGCCACTAGCATAGTTGGAGACAGGTCTGGGGTAGTTTTATAGGAGAAGCGTGATGCCCACAATACTGTGTTAGGGATGAAACTCCTGCAATGTTGCTCAATGTCCACTATCCGTATCATTGTGCCAGTAAGCTTGAAGCTGGTCTGCAATAACCTCATAATGTCTTTCTAGCCCACCTTCTGAGATAGACAGTAGTAATTGCGAGAATTTTACCCTTGCCTTCTACCCTTTCCACATTAAAGATGTTAGGATTTTTTGTAACCGAAGAAGACAATGTTCCTGAGGAAATACAAAATCTTTAGTAGCACCATCATTTTTATAGTGGAGTCTCTGCCCAACCAAGAAATAGGTAGATTAGAGTATGCCTGAAGTTCCTGTGACAACTTTGGTATCAACAGAGTATAGTTGCCTGAGAACAATTTATTTGAGGGGTACGTCAACTTAACTCCTAAGTAAGGTATCTCTTCTGCAGCCCATTGAAAGGGGTACAGCTCTATCAGTGTAGCTTGTACTCTCATTGGTAATCCCATATTTAAAATTAAAGATTTAGTGGGGTTAATTTTGTAGTAGTTTACTCTACTGAATTGCTCTATGATTTTAGATAACCCCTTCAGTGATTGGACCTGTTAGACAAAAAACTACATCATCGGCAAAGAGTCAGTTTCTGTGATCCTTATCCCCTACCTGAATACCCTCTATCCCCGACGACCTCAGAACTGCTTGAACCAGGGGCTCCATTACCAGGGCAAATATCATCAGAGACAGAGGGCACCCTTTCCTCATACCATTGGTGATCATAAATGGGCGGGACAATATCCCTGACGTAAACACTCTAGCTGTTGGAGAAGTATACAAGGCCATTATGGCTCTTTGGAATGGCCATTTTATTCCAAATGTCTGAAGTGTCAACTCCAAGTGTTTCCAATGAACCCGATCAAACACCTTCTCCATGTCCACCGTGAGGAACAGAGAAGACGCTTGAGAGGCCAAAGAGATCAAGTTAATGAACCGCCGTGTCCCATCCACTGTCTAGCGGCCTTTTATGAACCCAACTTGATCTACCGCCATAACTCGTGGAAGCAAGTCAGCAAGTCTTGTAGCTAATACTTTAGCATACAATTTTAAATCTGTGTTCAGTAGGGAAATAGGATGGAAATTTGTGATCACCAGGGCTTGCAACATTTCTGGAGGTATCACATCATGTTGCATAAAACTGTTAAAAAATGTTACCAAATAGGTAGCTAATCTGACTTTGTGAATTTTAAAGTACTCATTGGAAAAACCATCTGGTCCTGGAGTTTTATTACACTTTAAAGAGGTGATGGCTTTATTAATTTCTTGTATTGTAAAGGGGGAGGCTAGCATAGTCACTTCATCTGGTGAAAATTTAGGGAGCTCATGGTGTTCTAATTACTTGCTGATGTCATTTACCATGGGCTGCAGCATCAAATAATCATTAGGTCAATTGTACAGAGATCCATAATATTGTGCAAAAACCTCAGAAATTCTTTGAGGATCCATTATGCATTCCCCTTTGTCATCATAAATAAACAGTATGCGGCTCTTTGCAGCTCTTTCCTTCAAACATTTTGCCAACAAGGTGCCTGGCTTGTTCCCCATCCAGTAATAAGACATACTCATGCTTATTAGCATAAACTCTTTTAGTTGGTTTGTGATGGTTGAGATTTAGAAGGCTCTCACTGGTGAAAAGGATATTTGGTTTAATCTGTGCAAGTCGGTAAGTTGAGATAACAACTCATTGGGGCAGATTTACTTACCCGGTCCGTTCGCGATCCAGCGGCACGTTCTCTGCGCTGGATTCGGGTCCGCCGGGATTCATCAAGGCAGTTCCTCCGATGTCCACCAGGTGGCGCTGCTGCGCTGAAGTTCCCTGAAATGCACTGAAGTTCACGATCCTATCCTGGATAAAGGTGAGTGCAAGCTCCGCAACACAATTTCCTTTTTTATATGCGGCGGTTTTTCTGAATCCGTCGGGTTTTCGTTTGGCCACGCCCCCCGATTTCCATTGCGTGCATGCCAGCGCTGATGCGCCACATTCCCATTGCGTGCGCCAAAATCCCGGGGCAATTCAGGTACAATCGGCGCAAATCGGAAATATTCGGGTAACACGTCGGGAAACCGCGAATCGGGCCCTTAGTAAATGACTCCCATTTTCTTTCATGGTATGCATTTTTTCAACATGAGATGCCTGTTTAACCGGTTAAGGACCGGGCCCTTTCCTGTTTTTTTCATTTCCATTTTTCACTCCCCACCTTCAAAAATCTATAACTTTTTTATTTTTACACGTAAAGAGATGTGTGACGGCTTGTTTTCTGCGTAACAAATTGCATTTCATAGTGTTTGTATTGAATATTCCATGCCGTGAACTGGGAAGCTGGAAAAAAATTCCAAATGCAGTGAAAATGGTGAATAAACGCATTTGCGCCCCAAGTGGATATTACGGCTTTCACTGAGCGCCCCAAATGACATGTCTACTTTATTCTTTGGGTTGGTACAATTACAGGGATACCAAATTTGTATAGGTTTTATAATGTTTTCATACATTTACAAAAATTAAAACCTCCTGTTCAAAGTTTTTTTTTTATTTTGCCATCTTCTGGCACTAATAACTTTTTTATACTTTGTTGTACGAAGCTGGGGTGGTTTCATTTTTTGCAACATTTGATAATATTTTCAATGATATTTTTAGGACTGTAGGACCTTTTGATCACGGAGTTACGGGGTTACGGGGTTAAACGAATTGAAAAAACGTTAATATATTTTGATACATCATAGATCATTTTCGGATGCGTCGATACCTAATGTGTTTATGATTTTTACTGTTTATTTATATTTATGTCAGTTCTAGGGAAAGGGGGTGATTAGAATTTTTAGGTTTTTTTATTATATATATTTTTTAAAACTTTTTTTATTTTTATTTTTACTATTTTTCAGACTCCCTAGGGTACTTTAACCCTAGGTTGTCTGTACGATCCTATCATATATTGCCATTCTACAGTATGGCAGTATATGGGGATTTGCCCCATATACTGGTAGCCACGCCCCCTGCAGCCTGTGTATGTATGAGATACTTCTATACACATGACAGACAGTCTGTATAATGCTGTGCCACAGCTGGTGCTGGTTTCTCTATAGGCTTCCTGGTTCTCACGACCATGACCCACTACAGCATTTATGTGTATGAGATACTCCTATACATATGACTGACAGCCTGTATAATTCTGTGACACTTCTGGTGCTGGCTTCTCTATGTGCTTTCTGGTGCTGATTGCCACCCCCACTATAGACTGTGTGTGTATGAGATACTGAGATACTCCTATACACATGACTGACAGCCTGTATATTGCTGTGCCACTCCTGGTGCTGGCTCTTCTATGTACGTCCTGGTGCTGGTGGCCACCCCCCTGCATACACATGAATGAAAGCTTGTATAATGATGTGACACTCCTAGTGCTGTCTCCTCTATGTACTTCCTGGTTCAGGCCGCCATGCTCCTTCTAGCCTGTATGTGAGAGAGATTCTACTGTTCCAGGATGCAGCCATGTGTATGAGGGGAAAGAGCAAGCCAGGTACTTGTAGATGTCCGTGTTTCTCGTAGGCAGCAGATACAGCACAGACACTAGCAATGTAAGATGATTTTAGAATTATTAATGTATGAAATGACTAGATGCAGGCTGGGAAGGGATCCTTTTGAGCTGCTCTAACAGGTAATGGTGACAGAATTAGTGACAGAGACCTATTCACAGGTGTCCTTTAATGAGCAGACTTCACTTTTAGAATCTGACATGTGTCACAATATTTGGTTATAACTTCGGAACACTTTAACACATCCAAATGATTTTGAAAATGTTTTCTCGTGACACATTTGACTTCATGATAGCTATAAAACTTAAGTGATATGTCTTGCATTTCTTCTGAGAATTATTATTCTGTTCTGAGCAGAGTAGGAAATGTCAGCTAGAAGTCTACAGTTTAGCACAGAGCAATTTGGCAGGACCAGGGGTATTAAGTATGTTCAGGGCCCTCTTTCTTGACAGTTCATTTCTAATATTTATTTTATAAATGTATAAATATCCTAAATAAATGAGCAGAGCAATTGTAATCCTTTGATTCTAAACTAGCTGCAATGTTCTGTAAACTAAGTGTTTTTCAATCAAAGCAATAGTCACACATTTTGTATCTGCCATGGTGTATGAATGGGTCTAACAAGCATTTAGAGAGCTCAAGGTTATATTTACACAAATACACCTGAATACTTATGTTGCTTGCTTGCTAATAAGTCTTGTCTGTTTTATATGTAAGCACAATAACTTCTGTGAAATGTAACAAACAGGTCCTATTGTTATACAACCGTTTGCTTGGAAATTTTACACATACATAATACATGTAAAAATAATACACAGTTTTTTTTTCTAAGACATGATAACTATGATGAATAAAGGGATTCAAAATTATGTCACTCAGAATTCTTGGATTTCAGTGCTTTGTTACTTCATTATTCAATCTGCCTTTCTGGTTTATAAAAAACTTAAAAACCATTGCAATGCCAAAAAAACATAAAGTCATTTACTATCCCTGTGATGCAGCATTTGTTCTTTTGCTTTCAAAGGTGGGAAGCAGGTGACCACTGCAGAGGGTACAGTAGGATTGTGCTGTACTAATGTCACCCATACTGAAGTGATAATAATCTTATTGCCAATAATTGGAGGTGGGCAAATTTTAAAAAAATTTGATTTGTCGAGTCCGCCGAATTTTCTGACAAAATTTGGTTCAACCTGAATCAAATCATGGCGAATTGCCTTAAATAAACAGGTATTTCCTGGCTGCAGAGCACCTGTAGGGTGTCGAAGAACGTTGTGCCATGATCAAATATGCACAGGGATCGTGGTTTGGTCTTCAAACAATTCTGTGTTTTAGTATGACATGCACATGACAGCCGCTGCTTAGAAAGGCTTCAATCTTCAATTCCATGGGCACTTATAGGGCCAACTTCACCAAATAAGTAAAGCAGAATTCAGCCTGACAAGGTAACGTCTGTGCCATCTCAAAAGGACAGAGCTGAGGGCTAAGATCCCACTATAACATCAAAGAGTGCACTCTTTTTACACTGACATCAGATGATTCCATAGATTATCACAGAACCTCTTTTGTTAAACGCTGATACATGTAGAAACCCCCCAAAAGAGTAGAGAGGGTGTTGGCAGTAATTTTGCAATGACGTCACTGATCATTTTGCCCTTCTTTTCATCCATCAGTGTCCACTTTCAATCAGTCAATAATCCATCAATATTGCTAAAGCCAAGAACAAACAGTAGTTGATCCAAAACAGAGATGACCAATAAATGGGATATTTGCATGTCTTCTGTGTTCAATATCCACTCCTGCTTTTGGCTATCAATCCTGAAGGTTTTCTTTCCTTCTGACGGATGGAATGAAGGGTAAAACCAAAAATAGTGTCAATGTCATAGAAAAGGGGGAGGGTGAATACAGCATTATGGAAATCACAGGGTGTTCCATGGAGATAGCAGTCATTTGGCAGCAGCATGAGTAGGCCGTAGAGTGGCACAATGACAAATTATGGAAGTGGCAATAACATCGTAGGCCAAAGAGTGGCAGAATTACAGAATGTGGAGGTCGGGGCAGCAGCATCATGAGACCAGAGAGTGGCACAATGACAAATTCTGGAGGTCGCAGCAACATGATAGGCCACAGTGTGGCACAATGACACAGTGTGGAGGTGATGGCAGCAGCAGGAGGTTAGAGAGTGGTACAATGACATAGTATGGAGGCGGCAGCAACATGGTCGGCCACAGAGTGGCACAATAACGAAGTGTGGAGGTGGCGGCAGCAGCAGCAGGTGGTCAGAGAGTTTAATCACAGTGTGTTTAGGTGGGTGTCAGTAGTAGCAGCAGCATGAAGCCAGAGACTGGCACAATGACAAATTGTGGTGGCGGCAGCAATATGGTAGGCCACAGTGCGGGACAATGACAGAGCGTGGAGTTAGCGGCAGCAGCAGTAGGAGGTCAGAGAGTGGCACAATGACAAATTCTGAAGGTGGCAGCAACATGGTAGGCCACAGTGCGGCACAATGAGTGTAGAGGTGCCGGCAGCAGGAGGTCAGATAGTGGCACAATGACAAAGTGTGGAGGTGGGTGACAATTCCAGTCCCTGATAAAGATGGCAGATAGAGCAACTGTCAGCAGATGTGTGGCACCAGGCGGGTGGCAGAATCAGAATGAGGCTGAGGCAAGTAGTTTGAATCCAGACTCATTTTTCAATGTTTGGGGGAGACATCGTGGCTGATCTAATCTCTACCACCTATGTGGATTTGACACGGATTTATTGATATCTTCTTGTAATTTGGGGAATAGAGAACTCCAAAAACTGACACCCTGGACTTTGAGCAAAAATCCCTCCATAAATTATGTGGATTTGACACAGAATTCTTGATATCTGCTTTAGCAACAAAAAGAATTGGAATTTGAGGAATACAGATCCCCAAAACGGACACCCTGGACTTTGAGAAAAAATCACTCCATCAGCTACTCAGTATAAACAGCTAGACAATAGAGACAGCACATGCAGTGTAAAATTACAGGATTGCAAATGTCCATCTGTTTTTATAGGGCTGTGACATAACATAAGCCTGTCGGTTGCTGATTGCCTTACATTGTCTGCACATGTGATCGAGGGTGTTCCTTTCTTCTTCCCAGAGTTCTCTGTCCCATGTAACACGTTGTGCTCGTGGCCATTTTGCTGATAAAGGGGGGGAAAATGTGTTCACAAGAAACACTGTAAACTTCGGATTTCTGCAGAACCGAAATTTTCTTGAAATTCTAAACAAACTCCACTTCATTGAAATTGAATCACCCATCTATACCAATAATATATGGCATGGCCGCTAGAGTTGAGCAAATTTATGCACTCATTCACAGATATAAATAAAAATCTGGCATCTTTCGGGCAACTGATTGTATCTAAATCTTATCTGATTTGCTGCAAAAATGGCTACCAGCTAATGCAATTCATCCCAGAGAAGAGGGAGTGGGGTTGGGTAAGGAAATAAAAAAAAGTAAAATAATGAATGAAACAAATATGTATTTTAGATAACTAGAGGATATTATGTACCTATTTCCAGTACAATTGGAGAAACATCTGTTCAAAAAGATTCAGCCTAAATATGACCAAACCCGAATGTTTAGAAAAATTCTACAAAGCTTCAACAAATCGAATCTTGGATGGTTTGCTCACTGATCACTGTGGCTAGCAATTTGATACAGCAGTTCCATGCTTCTCATCTATACATAAAGATATGGAAGAGAGTGGGAGTAGCAATAGTAAATCATAGGAGACATAATGGGAGGGCTGCTTTTTACTTCCAGAACATTTGTAATTATTTATAACCTTCTAATGAGGCAGCTATATTCCTTGTTTATGTTTATGTTTTTTTTATCCCCACTTGCAAAAACTTAAACTTTTTACTTTTTCAACAAATATTGCTTTATGATGGCTTTTTGCAGAGCAAATTGTAGCTCTTCACTGACAAGGGAGATTAGAGAGTATCGACTAGACAATGTTGACTAAAATATAACTTTTAATTCATAACTTAAAAATAAACAATTGTGGAGGATGTGTAGTACTACACCAAATTCATGTGCGTTAAAAACATTCATGCTGGCCCCAGTTCATGGCACTAGTCTAGGGCAGACGAAACAAGGGTCAGAAATATATTGCAGGGGTTACAGGCTGGTGGATGATAGAGAGCCTTTATGTAAACCAAAGGCAGACTAATGCACCTATTATCCGGCTAACACCTCTTGCATGGGATGGACAAAAGTTTATTAAAAATATATCAACTCCCAACCACAATGCAGAGCGGAGTGTACAATCTACGCCAGGAGGGGAAAGAGATATGATGGAAGCTGTCGGCTGATATGATGTAGGAGATGGGTCAGCTAGTCGGCTAGACTGAAGCCACAATGGGCTGAGATCAGCTGCTAACCTAATTCAAAAGCTATCTAAAACCCTAACTCCTCAGCAAGCACTCCTAAAGATGCTAAGATCCTACGCGTTTCCTGACAACTCTTATCAGGGATCAGATAGATTTGTCATTTTAAAGATATAACACATTTCGATGGGTGCACATTCGTACACCGTGTCTCCGTATTTATATCAACGGCAGCGTTCACGGGGATACGCTGGGTATTTAAACTTGAGACCCCACCCACCTGTGACCTCACAGGGTGGCAAGCAGCCAATGCAATGAGCCATATCAAACAGGCCCTTGTATTGGGCACACCCACGTAGCGTCAGGATGTTCTGGCCTCTAGACAAGGCCGGGGGCGGAGACCCACCGCCGGTCATGTGATCGCGGGTCTGGTGAGTCACTCAGACCGCCCAGATTCCGCATCAGCTAGGGCTATTGGACGGCTACGAGGTATCCAGATATTCATGATGGGAAGCCACGCCTGTTTCTTGAAGGGAGACAGGTACAGGGCACCAATAGATAATTGGGGACCAGATCAGATGCCCGTCACGTGGCATCCTCGGCCAGGTATAGGTGTCTAAACAGCAGACCAATACAGTAAAAAATATATAATAATGACAGCACGATATGGATCATAAAACCTAATAGGTAGGTCCGTTCGGGCTATACCCCTAGAAATAAATGTGAGCAAAGCCCAACAATGCAGCAAACAGTTGGTAAAGGGACTGTTATCCCAAAGGAGGACACAACAGAACATAAGAAAGGCTCAGAAGCCAGAGGCGAATAAATCAAATAGATGATGAATGGCAGAGGGAGCAAGAAAGGAGATTAAAGGAAGCTCACAAAGGAGAGCTTCTCATTGAGACCATTGGGTGCCACTGTGTTCAGGGTGTAGATCCACCTTGTTTCTTTTTGTTGTATTAGCCTATCCCAATTGCCTCCTCTGCATGTTCCTGTATCCTGATCTTAATTTGGCGGTGTGTTTTACCCACATAGTTTAATGGGCAGGGACATGATAGCATATAGACAGCGCCTTCTGTCCTGCAGTTGGTATAGTCCCTGATAGAGTATGTGACACCAGTGCTAGCACTTTGGAAGTTTTTCCCCAGAAGCACCAGTGAGCATACACTACAGTTACCACATTTGAAGGTGCCAGTATTTTTTGTCAGCCATGTCTGGGGGGAACGGACAGGTTCCCCCTCCGATACATGACAGATGGAAATGGTGTTAGGCATTCCACCAAATCCTGATCTTGTCTCAGAATCCGCCAATATTTGCTAAGGATCTGTTTGACTGCAACAGCATTCATATCAAAAGTGCCAATCATCTGCACAATGTTATCATTCTCCCTCGTTTTAGGGCTCAGGAGATCTTCTCTTTTTGAGCCAAGAGCATGCTGAAAGGATTTCGTGACAGTTCTTTTTGGAAAACCTCGCTGTGCGAACCTATCACTCAGATCCCTAGCTTGTGTCAGGAATCCTCAGTTTGGCTACAGTTTCTGCGCAATCTGAGGAAGTGTACCTTCGGAATACCCCTTTTAAGAGGTGGAGGGTGACAGCTCTCCCACCACAGTAAACTGTTGGTTGCCATTTCCTTTCTGTGTACCCTCGTCTGAAGTTGTCCATCCACGGATTTAGAAATGTGTAAATCCAGGAAGGCAATGGATTCCTCATGAATTTCACTTGTGAATTTTAAACCCAGGTCATTCACATTGAGTGCCTGGACAAGTGCATGAAACTCACCGGGGGTAGATGACCAAAGAATCAGTATATCATCTATATACTGAAGCAAGATGAACAAATGCGGTGTCCATCTGGCATATTCCTCTGAAAAGATTATTCGGTCCTCCCACCAGCCGAGGTAGAGATTCGCATAGCTGGGGGCCATAGGGCTCCCCATCGCAGTCCCCCTCCGCTGGTGGAAGAGCTTGTTACCAAATAGAAACACATTCCTTTCCAGGGTGAATCTGAGAAGGTCCACCACCAATTTGTTATGGCTAGAGAAGTGAGTGCCTCTCATGCTCAGGAAGGTCTCTACAGCCTCACACCCTTTGGATTGTGAGATGGAGGAGTAGAGAGCCTCCACGTCCAAACTTGCGAGATACATGTTCTTCTCCAGAACAATTCCTTCAAGATGCTTGAGGACGTCCGTAGTATCTCGTACATATGAAAGTAAACTCGTGACAAATGGTCTCAAGATCCGGTCCACGTAGATGCTGATATTCTGAGTAAGGCTATTTATCCCCGAGACGATAGGATAGGATATCCCCGAGCTCTTAGTGCTCAATATACCATGGAAGATACAAGAAAACTAGATGAAAATTCCAGATGTGGTGGAAATTATGTTGGACCATTATCTTTTGGGCTTTGTTTTAATGGCTTATTGTGGTACAAATTACAATTTCACTTAATTTTTCTGGTCGGTACATGGATATCATATTTAAATACCCTGTTTACCCTAAAATAGGACATCCCAGAAAAATAAGTTTTGCTGCAAGAGTTTGTGACATGGGTGAAGAAGGATAAAATCACTGACTGTTAAGCTGCAAATACAATACAAGCAGCTACCAGGACAAGTGCACATTTAAGGAAAGTGCTATTACTATACATGAGAGTTTGGGGCCAATGATTCCAATAGAAATTAAGTTACCAGAAATTCAGCATGAAATTCAGAATTTGAACAGTTATAATGATGTAAGGGAAGTTGATATTTTTGTGCAACAATAAATGTGAGTTCTTGTTCATGGAAAAATAAGACACTCCCTGAAAATAAAAACCTAGTGCTTCTTTAGGAACAAAAATTAATAAAGGACACTGGGGAGGGATTTAACAATGTGTCTCAGGTTCCGCCAGTCTCTAGCTGGAAGACACTAGTCTTTTGCTGCACCAAATTTATCATTGTGATCAGTTTCTCCTTTAGACACACTTTTAGTTGGTCTAAACTGTGCACCTAAATTTTGGGAGCACGGATGATTTCCTGCAAACCACTCCCCTTTCTCTTGAGGCCACGTCCATTTTCCCGAAGGCCAAGCCCCTTAATCTTACAAGCCGGAAAAGTGCCAAAAAATATATAAAAGCCTTGATAACTGTGGTGCAAGCCATTTTAGACAGTGTTTTTGGCAAAAAATACACCAGAATTGTGTCGCAAATGCGTTTATAACCCCCCCCCCCCCGCCCCCCACACACTGTTTTGTTTTTGCGGAAACATGATAGTTTATCCTTCCTTGTATTATGATATTTAAAAATATGTAGCTTTTATAAAATTCAATGTACAGATATGAGTAATTTTTGGGGGACTGCTAAACGTTTTACTAGTATTTTCGATCTGTGCAAACTTTTTGTAATTTTTCATTAAAATTCTTAGGGGTTATAAGATGGTAAAAAGCATTGATTCAGAAATTTGTTTTTACACTGTGTTAATGTTTTCTTTTTTTAAAACTATACATTGTTTAAAACGTATTTTTCAGGCCCCCCCAAATCTCCTAAAACTTGTATGGCAACCAAAAGCCACAACAAGACTACCCCATGTACTCAAGAATAAGCCAAATTTTTCAGCAAAAAAATGTGCTTAGCTTATATTCGAGTCTATTAAAGACAATACCTTTCTGACGCCCCCACAGGTCTTCTTCTTCCATCCAGGGGCAGACCTGGCGCTGGAAGAAAGTAGAGAACTTGCCCATGGGCATCAGAAAGGTGAGTAGTGAGTTTATTTTTTAAGTGCTGCTGGCAGGGTGGGCGTGGACTGGCTGGTTATATACTTCAGGGGACTGGCTGGCTATATAGTATTGGCTGGCTGGCAGTAAACTGAGGGCAGGCTGGCTATATACTATGGGGCTGGCTTGCTATATACTGGGGGGGGCTGGCTATATACTTTGGGCGGGTGGCCTGGCTATATATTAGGGGGATGGCAGGGTATAGACTAGGGGGCTGGCTGGCTATATACTTTGGACTGGGGACTGGCTATATACTAGGGGGATGGTAACCTATGTACTAGGGAGCTGGCTATATACTTTACACTGGCTGGCTATATACTTTGGGCTAGCTGGCTATATACTGGGGGCTGCCTATATACTCGGGCGTGGGGTAGGCTATGTACTAGTGGACTGGCTATATACATTGTTCTGGCTGGCTATGGATTGCCACACTAATTTACTTGTGAAATAAAACTCACTGATCTTCAAAACACAATTAATAGGAGTGCCAAGTCTTCTTGATATTTATCGATGGTTCTGTAACCTATTTGAGTACCCTGACAAATCGATAAAACAAAGAGTGACGTGTATCAACTGCAAAACATACGTCTATGTACTTTGAACTGGCTATATAACTTGGGCAGGGTGGCTTTATATTTTTAGTTGGCTGACTGGCTATATTCTATGGGCTGGCTATATACTATGTACTGGCTGGCTGTATACTATGGGATTCCTAGCTATATACTTTGGGATGACTGGCTATATAATATAATTTTGCTGGCTATATACTGGGGCAGGGGATAGCTATATACTCGGGAAATAGGCAGACTGGCTAGCTTTTCCTACCCTTGGTTTATACTCGAGTCAATAGGTTTTTCCATTTTTTTTGTGGTAAAATTAGATACCTGAGCTTCGGGTCAGCTTATTCTCAAGTATATATGGTAGATTGTAAATATTTTAAAAGGTGACTTTAGAACATTACTCAGCCACCAGCAATCAAGAAGAACAGCCAGCCTAACACCAAATATTCAAATAACAACTTCCCATCTTATGTAATGCAAACTCAGTCCAAGAGTTGGATAAGTCTGCAATCAGAGAAGCTGCAAAAGGATAAATTATATGTTATTTCAAAAACCTCTAGACTGGTATATGTTGTATTATGTGTTGTAATTTTTGTGTCCAAAACAGGAGATCCCTTTATTCCTATATTGTTCACAAGAAACTAGTCTTAAATCAAGAAACAAGTCATAAATTAGAGCACTAAAATTGTAAATATGGCAACCGCAACTGTAATATTTAAGAATTAAGGATACTGTATTAGTGTCATGTACTTTAAAGTACAAATGATCCCATTCTACTATTGATTGTAACATTTAACTAACAATAAGAAATAACATTTTTTTTCCCTTTTTTGATATGTCACAATACACAGTATCACCCACACAATATAACATAGAAAGCTTAGTAATTGCTGTAGGATACATAAAGATTGATTGAAAATGTGTCTCTTCATTATATGACAATTTTGTGTTCTCTAGTGGTGCTACTTACCAGACAAGAAAGTCACATTAGTATGATAGATCAAACCAGGGTCCTAAGCACATCTTGAAATGTGGCCTCACTTGAACTATTTACTACTTTTTTATTCCTAATTTTGTTTCCATGATCTTTGTTTCCTATATCTTTAAATTATTATTTCTTTTTATTTATTTATAAAACACCATTAATTTAATTGTGCTGCAAAAAAATTACAGAGATCTGGACAAGTGGGAGGAGGACCCTGCCCGTGAGGGCTCACAATCTATATTGAGGATAGAGGGAGACATGAGGAAACATACATGAGTTATTAGGGCAGCTTTAACAAGCTGTCTGAAAGTCAGACTATTTCAAGTTACCCATGGCAACCAATCACAGCTCCCCTTCATGAGCACTGGTAAAATGAAAGCTGAGCTATAATTGGTTGCCATGGGCAACTATGAATATTCTGACTTTCAGACAGCTTGATAAATTTGCCCCACTGGGGCAGATTTACTTACCCGGCCCATTCGCGATCCAGCGGCGCGTTCTCTGTGGTGGATTCGGGTCTTCCGGCGATTCACTAAGGTAGTTCCTCCGACGTCCACCAGGTGTCGCTGCTGCGCTGAAGTCCACCGAGCCCCGCCAGAGATCACGATCCTATACTTGGTGAAGGTAAGTGCGTGTCCTTTGACACTTTTTTTTTTTAAATGCGGCAGTTTCTCCGAATCCATCGGATTTTCATATGGCCACACCCCCCGATTTCCGTTGCGTGCATGCCGGCACCGATTCGCCACAATCCGATCATGTGCTCCAAAAACCCGGGGCAATTCAGGGAAAATCGGCGCAAAATGGAAAAATTCGGGTAACACGTCGGGAAAATGCGAATCGGGCCCTTAGTAAATGACCCCCGTTGTGTGCTTTTTGGAAATGTTGTAGGAGCAACATTATTCTGCAAGGAAATGTACAATTGCAGAATGAAATATACAACAGGCCTTGACTAATTTCCTATTACCTAGTGTCTAGTGCCTCTATGTTACCACTTGCATTGATGTGTCCTTCATGTCACGGTATTGGAGAGTACACACTACCATATCACCATGTGTACACTCTGCTTTCTATAAGTCTCTGTGAGTCACTCAGCTTGAGTGTGCCAAGTCAATATCAATAATAAAGTGAGGGGAATATTTTTGAGACTCGAATTTTCAATGTGGTGGTGTCCAGATTCTTAGTAGATATGGATGTAATCTCTGCCAGGTTGGACCTGTTTAAATTTCAACTTCTTACTCTGCTGCCCTTTGAGGCTGGTCGGCACATTCATGCCACAGCCGCCTACCACTCCCCCCTCTTCTTGCCCCCACCACATAAAAGAGGCATGCAAGGCGGAAGATCACAGAAACTGGTGAGAATGGTGAGATTTCCGTGCCTTCTCTACCCGTTTTCTGTTAACTCTTCTCAGTATCTTTTAAAAAACTTCTAAACTGCACATTCTCAAAAAAAACATAGCTTCTAGAATCACACAAATGTTTGAAATAGTGTAAAATAACAAAAAGTGTAGTCAACGATATTTACTGTATATCACATATATACTGTAACTGCAATATCAGATGATGTGTCACATCATTGGTTTGCTGGCTCCTGGCTTGACAGTGCAGTTAAAACTGAAGTCCCTTTTTAACATAATTTTTAGTTTCTACTCAGTTTCAGGTTTACAAAAAACTATACAATTTGTTAGCACAATTGCGCTATTTTACAGCTTGATCTCAATATTTAGGAATCAAAGAAACAATGGAGACATTGTAAGTGATATTGCTTTGTCTTTCACTTTTCTCATATCCTTCAATAGCATTGCAGGGAGTAGCAATACCTCCTTTCAAGATCACTTAGATTTTGTTGCATTTAACCTGTGAGACTCACAAAGATTCTTTCTGTACAAGGTTCTCATGTATAAATGAATGTGAAGTCACAAAGCCACCTACAATTTCGAAGATCAATACTATGCTGCAATTCTTTAAGAGCTCAATATCGCTTCTGCTTTATGCCCCGAATAAATGGCTGCATTCTATTGATCTCCTGATTGTGCTCTTGGTAACATGGGAACTTTGCATTATTATACGGTGGTAGAGTCTTGTACACTGTTTTCATTATTTATCTGACAATGAATGTTAAAACGCTAAATAATGATTTGTTCGGAAACTTTTTTCACTGTAGTTTTTATGTTGATAGCTATAGATATTGATATTGTACAATAAAATAAATATATAATAAAACAAAAGAATTTGCAACTTTGTAACACTTTTCTTTCTCTTGTTCAGTA
Organism: Engystomops pustulosus; assembly: GCF_040894005.1. Lineage (NCBI taxonomy): Eukaryota > Metazoa > Chordata > Amphibia > Anura > Leptodactylidae > Engystomops > Engystomops pustulosus. The sequence continues at coordinate 106,166,099 of NC_092417.1, read as the reverse complement.
TTTTTGTGGAACTAAAGGGATTCTTCATATTTTACACATTTTTTTAAAATATGAAATTATCTATAATAATTCCTGCAAGTTTTTCCTTGCAAACATAAAGATTTAAGGTGAGAAAAAAGAAACTATAGGTGGGATAAGGAATAACAACTAAAGGAATAGGGATAGGGAAAACCATATAAAGTACAAGTACACTAATGACAGAAGCCTTACAAACAAAATGGAGGAGCTGGAACTCTTAATGTTGGAGCGCAAATATGATATAGTGGGTATCAGTGAGACATGGCTGGACAATAGCTATGACTGGGCTGTTAATAGTATAGTCTGCTTAGAAATGATCGTATAAATAAAAAGTGTGTGGGGGGGGGGATTTATATGTGAAATCTTGTGAGATGACATTGATGATGAAAATGCGTGGAGTGCCTTTGGGTGTAGATAAGTGGAAGGAAAAAGAATAATAAAATATTACTAGGGGTTTTTACAAGGCACCAAATATAATGGATGCAGCAGTGGAACTGCTGTTAAGTCAAATGGATGTGGCTTCAAAATATGGTGAAGTACTTATCATGGAGGACTTCAATAACTCCAATATTGACTGGGGGGCAGAACCATGCAGGTCTTTCAAAGGTAGCAGGTTTTTGTCAACAAAAGACAATTACCTGTCGCAACTATTCCTGGAGCCAACAAGAGGGGGGGGGGGGGGGTAGTGGCACTGCTGGACCTTATCCTTACCAATAGACCTGACAGGGTATCAAAATTACATGTTGGGGGGAACTTGAGTAATAGTGACCACAATATATTTGATTTTATATTAAGCATTATAAGATGATTAGTAGAGGTGCAACAAACACTATTAACTTCAGTGAGTATTGGGGCCATTTATTTTTAATATTTTTATCAATGACCATGTAGAGCAGGGGTCTCAAACTCAATTTACCTGGGGGCCGTTGGAGGTAGATTCTGGGTAAGGCTGGGCCGCATCAAGTTTTCCACACAAAATGCGCTTACAAAATATCATTATTCAGATTCAAATGTCACGGCGTCTCCCAGTGCAAGGAAAGCCCCAAGCTGGGAGACGTGTTTTCTCTATGAACGCGTCCTGTGTACCGAGGGGTCCCAAGCTCCTACCGCACTGAGCCCAGTCAGGGACACTCCATTCCCCCACCCCCCCCACCCGGTACTTGCCTCCCCGTGTCCCTCCCATCGAAGAAGATGAAGTCGCCGCTCTGACCTGCACCAAGTGCGTTCAGAGCGGCGACTTCATCTTCTTCAAGTACCGGAGGGAAGGGGATTAACCGGTTACGGGCCCTTTCCTGTTTTTTCATGTCCATTTTTCACTCCCCACCTTCAAAAAACTATAACTTTTTTATTTTTACACGTAAAGAGCTGTGTGATGGATTGTTTTCTGCGTAACAAATTGCACTTCATAGTGATGGTATTAAATATTCCATGCCATGTACTCGGAAGCGGGAAAAAAATTCCAAATGCAATGAAAATGCATTTGCGCCATTTTCTTGTGGGCTTGGATATTACGTCTTTCACTGAGCGCCCCAAATGACATGTCTACTTTATTTTTTGGGTCGGTACGATTAAGGGGATACCAAATTTGTATAGGTTTTATAATGTTTTCATACATTTACAAAAATTAAAACCTACTGTACAAAAATATTTTTTTTTATTTTGCCAAATTCTGGCGCTAATAACTTTTTCATACTTTGGTGTACGGAGCTGTGGGTGCTGTCATTTTTTGATAATATTTGATAATATGTTCAATGATATCATTTTTAGGACTGTACAACCTTTTGATCACTTTTTATAGATTTTTTTATATTTTTCAAAATGGCAAAAAAGTGCCATTTTCGAATTTGGGCGCTATTTTCCGTAACGGGGTTAAACGCACTGAAAAACCGTCATCATATTTTGATAGTTCGGGCATTTTCGGACGCGTCGATACCTGATATGTTTATGATTTTTACTGTTTATTTATATTTATGTCAGTTCTAGGGAAAGGGGGGTGATTTGAAATTTTAGGTTTTTTTATTATTATTTTTTTTTTTTAAACTTTTTTTTAATTTTTATTTATACTATTTTTCAGACTCCCTAGGGTACTTTAACCCTAGGTTGTCTGATCGATCCTATCATATACTGCCATACTACAGTATGGCAGTATATGGAGATTTTCCTCCTCATTCATTACAATGTGCTATCAGCACATTGTAATGAAGGGGTTAAAACGAAATAGCCTCGGGTCTTCGGAAGACCTGAGGCTACCATGGAGACGGATCTCCGCCCCCCGATGACGTCACGGGGAGCGGTGATCCCAGGTAAGATGGCGGCGCCCATGCGCCGCTATCTTTTTGAGGCTGCCGGCAGCTTTGTCGGCAGCCATCGCTGTGAAAGCACCCGCGATCGGTGCTAGCACCGATCGCGGGTGTTACCGGTAAGCCTTTGCTGCAATATGCATCAAAGACTTACCGGCTATGGAGAGGGCTCAGCCCGTGAGCCCTCTCCATGCAGCGCGACCAGGTGGGGGCCGCAAAATATTGTCCCGCGGGCCGCAGTTGGCCCGCGGGCCGCGAGTTTGAGACCCCTGCATTACAATGTGCTATCAGCACATTGTAATGAAGGGGTTAAAACGAAATAGCCTCGGGTCTTCGGAAGACCTGAGGCTACCATGGAGACGGATCTCCGCCCCCCGATGACGTCACGGGGAGCGGTGATCCCAGGTAAGATGGCGGCGCCCATGCGCCGCTATCTTTTTGAGGCTGCCGGCAGCTTTGTCGGCAGCCATCGCTGTGAAAGCACCCGCGATCGGTGCTAGCACCGATCGCGGGTGTTACCGGTAAGCCTTTGCTGCAATATGCAGCAAAGACTTACCGGCTATGGAGAGGGCTCAGCCCGTGAGCCCTCTCCATGCAGCGCGACCAGGTGGGGGCCGCAAAATATTGTCCCGCGGGCCGCAGTTGGCCCGCGGGCCGCGAGTTTGAGACCCCTGATGTAGAGGGTTTACATAGTCAAGTTTCAATATTTGCAGCTGATGCAAAGCTGTATAAAGAAATTAATATTAAGGCTCATTGTATAGCAAATATGGATTTGTAGAATTTATAGCATTTTAAAGGCCAGAAATTTGGATATGCTTTTATTCAGGACTGGAGCTTGTGTCACTTTCTCTCCATTATTTGGGGGATGAAAAGCTGAACAGATGGTATGGTCTTGGGCTTGGTAACGGTGGTACTGCTATAGTGGTTATTGTGGTGGTGACAGATACATCATATCCTCCCTTAGTGAGGAGACAGATGGCCTTGTGACTAAGGAGGAGTTGGAACAGGGTGGTGTCAGGCTTGCGGGTTGTGGATCCACTGGACCACTGCAGACGATGACTCAAGCCACTACCTGGGACCAGAGTCTAAGTGGTACCTGGTTTTCACCAGAGCCCACCGCAAAGCGGGTTAGACAAGCTGCGGCGTGGTACCACCAGGTCGTTCCTCAGGCGTGACTTGTCTGCAGTGGCGGCCAAGGTTGAGGTACAAGAACGGCAATCAATCTCGTGGTCAAAGTCCAGGCACAGGGTCAGGGCAGGCGGCAGAGATGCAATGTCAGGGTTCAATCCGGGGTCAGCAACAGGAGGTCCAAGCAGAGGGATACGGGAACACAGAACAGCAGCACGGAGGAACACTGGTACACGGAAACACGGAGGAGCTCAGGTAACACAGGAACACGGAGGGACACAGGAACGCAGGAGACACAGGAACGCAGGCTAATCGCAGTAAAGCTTTCTCTCAGGCTGTGAGGCACAAATATCCAGCAGGGCTTGCAGGAAGAGGCAGGCTTATATAGATTTGGGCAATATGGCCAGCGCCAATTAATGGCGCGCTGGCCCTTTAAATCTTGAGAAGGAGCTGCGCGCCCTAGCAGTCGGGGACACGCGGGGACCGCGGAGGGGAGCACGGGTGAGCCCGTGACCCGCGATATGGGTTGCGGGACCACCCGTGACAGGTGGTCCAACAACAGCAGTAGCAGTCTTATTTGTTGTATCATGCAGCTCATGTTTGTTTATACATCCGGTGGTCAGATTGTTATGGTTTTGGCAACACTTTATGACACATGTTCTGTTTTATGCACTGTACATGAAAAAAATGACACCATCCTTTGGGATGGTCTTTGTTTCCAGGGTCGAGGCTGTGGACAGTAGCAGTCAACAATTTGACTACACCTTGGTCTTCTTGGTTTGGATTGCTGTACCTTTGCCCAATTTTATTTGATCTGCCAGCTGCCTGTGGTTCCCTAGCCACTACCTCTTCATCCAAAGTATCACTGCCTTCTACCCATCTAAGGGCTAGGACCTCATCTTCACCCCTGTTAAACCGCTGCCCACTTTCTCTGTCTGCACTTTGAAAGCCACAGACATTGGCAGTTGTGTGTCACCGACTCTTTTGACAGTCCACTGCCCAAACTCTTCAAATAAAAGTTATTGGAAATCTTACTACTCTATGTCTGTGGCATTTGCAGGTGTATGGGCTACAGATTCCCAGTTAGGAGAGTCATTGTACTGCATTAATGACTGCTCCATGACTTGTGGTTGAAATGCTTTGCTACTTTGAAGGGAGGTGAGGTGGAGGGCTTTGCACTTCCATCTGGGGAAGAGAGTGGCGAAAATAATCACACACAAGTTGATGCCCTTTCTGCCATGTATTTCAACAATGCCTCAACTTTGTGTGGCTTTTAGGGCCTCTGCACAACCTGCCACCAGGGCCGGATTATAGGCGGGGCTCACGGGGCTCGAGCCCCGGGGCCTCCACCATCTTGCCCCCCCTAGGGGCCCCCACCAGATCGCACCTCCCGGGCCACCCGTCTGAGATGTCCGCTCCCAGACTCAGGTGACCGCCTCCCCGCTCATCTCCCTGCACCACAGAGACGCCCCCGTCAAAGGTGACACCGCCTCCACCTCCCAGGCCGCCCCCTCAGCACAGGTTACAGCCCTCCCGCCCGCCGATCCCCATGCATGCGTGGCCAAGCAACCAACCCCCGCCGGCCCGCCTGAACAAGTTAAACCCGCTCGATTGCCCCGCCCCCCGCTCCCGCTCGAACAAGCACCCACCGCCCCCCTTCACATCCCCGGCCGAACAAGAGAGCCCCGGCACAGGTGACCGCCTGCCGGCCCGCCCATCCCCCGCCATGCCTGGCCGTAACATCAACCCCCCCTGCTCGAACAAGGACCCGCGGCCCCTCCCCGGCCGAACAAGCCACCCCCCCACCCCCCCACTCCGCTCCCTGCTTGAAAAAGCACCTGGCGCCCTGCTCCCCTTCTGATCAATCGTCGACCCCCCCGCATGAAAAAGCACCCGGCGCCCCCCCTCCCCGTCCGAACAAACGACACCCCCCCCCCCCTCCGCCCTCCCGCGTGAACAAGCATCGCCGACCCCCTCGCAGCTGAACAACAACCGAAAGACCCCACACCCACCTGAAGCCACGGCTGGTCACCCTAAAAGGTAAGTATATACATATGTATTTATTTGTGTGTATATATGTATATACTGTGTATATATGTATATACTGTTTATTTATGTGTATATATGTATATACTGTTTATTTATGTGTATATATGCATCTACTGTGTATATGGGTGTATATGGGTATGTATGCATCTACTGTGTATATACTGTGTATATGGGTATATATGCATCTACTGTGTATATACTGTGTACATGGGTATATATGCATCTACTGTGTATATACTGTGTACATGGGTATATATGCATCTACTGTGTATATACTGTGTACATGGGTATATATGCATCTACTGTGTATATACTGTGTACATGGGTATATATGCATCTACTGTGTATATACTGTGTACATGGGTATATATGCATCTACTGTGTATATACTGTGTACATGGGTATATATGCATCTACTGTGTATATACTGTGTACATGGGTATATATGCATCTACTGTATTTATACATGCATATATGTGTGTACATTTAAATTATATTTATATATTATGCTGGGTGTATGGTATGTATGTATATGCTCTATATACTATGTGTGTATTTCCCATATGTGTGTGTATATGCTGTATATACTGAATGTGTGTGTATTTGCTGTATGTGTGTATATACTTTATGAGTTTGTATATACTCTGTGTATTAGTGTATAAATGTGTATGAATGCATAAATGTGTGTGTATATATGGGTGCAAGTATATGCGTGTAGAACTTTATCTGTGTGTATATAAGTATATAAAGGTGTGTTTATATCAGTCTGGGGGCGAGGCGGCTGTATGTAGCTGTGTTACTGGGGGCAAGGCGGCTGTATGTAGCTGTATTACTGGGGTGAGGCGGCTGTATGTAGCTGTGTTACTGGGGATGAGGCGGCTGTATGTAGCTGTGTTACTGGGGATGAGGCGGCTGTATGTAGCTGTGTTACTGGGGTGAGGCGGCTGTATGTAGCTGTGTTACAGGGTATTAGGCGGCTGTATGTAGCTGTGTTACTGGGGTGAGGCGGCTGTGTGTAGCTGTGTTACTGGGGATGAGGCGGCTGTATGTAGCTGTGTTACTGGGGGCGAGGCGGCTGTGTGTAGCTGTGTTACTGGGGATGAGGCGGCTGTATGTAGCTGTGTTACTGGGGGCGAGGCGGCTGTATGTATCTGTGTTACTGGGGCGAGGCGGCTGTATGTAGCTGTGTTACTGGGGGCGAGGCGGCTGTATGTAGCTGTGTTACTGGGGGCGAGGCGGCTGTATGTAGCTGTGTTACTGGGGGCGAGGCGGCTGTGTGTAGCTGTGTTACTGGGGGTGAGCCGGCTGTATGTAGCTGTGTTACTGGGGGTGAGACGGCTGTATGTAGCTGTGTTACTGGGGATGAGGCGGCTGTATGTAGCTGTGTTACTGGGGATGAGGCAGCTGTGTGTAGCTGTGTTACTGGGGGTGAGGCGGCTGTATGTAGCTGTGTTACTGGGGACGAGGCGGCTGTATGTAGCTGTGTTACTGGGGATGAGGCGGCTGTATGTAGCTGTGTTACTGGGGATGAGGCGGGTGTATGTAGCTGTGTTACTGGGGACGAGGCGGCTGTATGTAGCTGTGTTACTGGGGACCAGTCGGCTGTATGTAGCTGTGTTACTGGGGGTGAGGCGGCTGTATGTAGCTGTGTTACTGGGGATGAGGTGGCTGTATATAGCTGTGTTACTGGGCATGAGGCGGCTGTATGTAGCAGTGTTACTGGGGTGAGGCGGCTGTATGTAGCTGTGTTACTGGGGGTGAGGCGGCTGTATGTAGCTGTGTTACTGGGGGTGAGGCGGCTGTATGTAGCTGTTACTGGGGGCGAGGCGGCTGTATGTAGCTGTGTTACTGGGGGCCAGGCGGCTGTAGGTAGCTGTGTTACTGGGGTGAGGCGGCTGTATGTAGCTGTGTTACTGGGGTGAGGCGGCTGTATGTAGCTGTGTTACTGGGGTGAGGCGGCTGTATGTAGCTGTGTTACTGCGGGAGAGGCGGCTGTATGTAGCTGTGTTACTGGGGATGAGGCGGCTGTATGTAGCTGTGTTACTGGGGGCGAGGCGGCTGTATGTAGCTGTGTTACTGGGGATGAGGCGGCTGTATGTAGCTGTGTTACTGGGGATGAGGCGGGTGTATGTAGCTGTGTTACTGGGGACGAGGCGGCTGTATGTAGCTGTGTTACTGGGGACCAGTCGGCTGTATGTAGCTGTGTTACTGGGGGTGAGGCGGCTGTATGTAGCTGTGTTACTGGGGATGAGGTGGCTGTATGTAGCTGTGTTACTGGGCATGAGGCGGCTGTATGTAGCTGTGTTACTGGGGGGAGGCGGCTGTATGTAGCTGTGTTACTGGGGATGAGGCGGCTGTATGTAGCTGTGTTACTGGGGATGAGGCGGGTGTATGTAGCTGTGTTACTGGGGACGAGGCGGCTGTATGTAGCTGTGTTACTGGGGTGAGGCGGCTGTATGTAGCTGTGTTACTGGGGGGAGGCGGCTGTATGTAGCTGTGTTACTGGGGGCGAGGCGGCTGTATGTAGCTGTGTTACTGGGGATGAGGCGGCTGTATGTAGCTGTGTTACTGGGGATGAGGCGGGTGTATGTAGCTGTGTTACTGGGGACGAGGCGGCTGTATGTAGCTGTGTTACTGGGGACCAGTCGGCTGTATGTAGCTGTGTTACTGGGGGTGAGGCGGCTGTATGTAGCTGTGTTACTGGGGATGAGGTGGCTGTATGTAGCTGTGTTACTGGGCATGAGGCGGCTGTATGTAGCAGTGTTACTGGGGTGAGGCGGCTGTATGTAGCTGTGTTACTGTGGGTGAGGCGGCTGTATGTAGCTGTGTTACTGGGGGTGAGGCGGCTGTATGTAGCTGTGTTACTGGGGTGAGGCGGCTGTATGTAGCTGTGTTACTGGGGGCCAGGCGGCTGTATGTAGCTGTGTTACTGCGGGAGAGGCGGCTGTATTTAGCGGTGTTACTGGGGTGAGGCGGCTGTATGTAGCTGTGTTACTGGGGTGAGGCGGCTGTATGTAGCTGTGTTACTGCGGGAGAGGCGGCTGTATGTAGCTGTGTTACTGGGGTGAGGCGGCTGTATGTAGCTGTGTTACTGGGGATTAGACGGCTGTATGTAGCTGTGTTACTGCGGGAGAGGCGGCTGTATGTAGCTGTGTTACTGGGGTGAGGTGGCTGTATGTAGCTGTGTTACTGGGGGCGAGGCGGCTGTATGTAGCTGTGTTACTGGGGGTGAGGCGGCTGTATGTAGCTGTGTTACTGGGGTTGAGGCGGCTGTATGTAGCTGTGTTACTGGGGATGAGGCAGCTGTATGTAGCTGTGTTACTGGGGATGAGCCGGCTGTATGTAGCGGTGTTACTGGGGTGAGGCGGCTGTATGTAGCTGTGTTACTGGGGAGAGGCGGCTGTATGTAGCTGTGTTACTGGGGTGAGGCGGCTGTATGTAGCTGTGTTACTGGGGATTAGACGGCTGTATGTAGCTGTGTTACTGCGGGAGAGGCGGCTGTATGTAGCTGTGTTACTGGGGTGAGGCGGCTGTATGTAGCTGTGTTACTGCTGGGATAGTGGAAAGGAAGCAGGAGGACGTGTATGCATGCTGCACTCAGTGGGGGCCTCCACCAGATTTTGCGCCCAGGGGCCCCCACCAACCTTAATCCGGCCCTGCCTGCCACCTACTTGCACCAGAGTAACTTGGAGTAGGCAGCGTCAAAACATGTCCTCTCCCTGCAGCAACAGCTCCAAAACCACCAGTAGCAGCACCACGGCGACATTCCTGTCCCTTGATCCCTGCTTTCGTCATTTTAAACGACCTGTAGTACCAAGCAATACTGTGACAGCACCTTTACAATCAAGGTATTACTAAACGCTATTCACTGACCACAAGACTTTACTGATCTATATATTTTTGTGTCCTGACCACTTGTTAAACTTTTCTTTTTTTAAAACCAGCAAAATGTTTATTTGCACACAAAATCACATAACAGAGTATTTCCATTGATGCAGATGCATTACGTGTAGAGATGAGCGAACACTAAAATGCTCGGGTACTCGTTATTCGAGACGAACTTTTCCCGATGCTCGAGTGCTCGTCTCGAATAAGGAACCCCATTGAAGTCAATGGGAGACTCGAGCATTTTTCAAGGGGACCAAGGCTCTGCACAGGGAAGCTTGGCCAAACACCTGGGAACCTCAGAAAAGGATGGAAACACCACGGAAATGGACAGGAAACAGCAGGGGCAGCATGCATGGATGCCTCTGAGGCTGCTTAATCGCACCATTATGCCAAAATTATGGGCAACAGCATGGCCATGACAGAGTGACAGAATGAAGCTAGATAGCATCTAAAACATCCAATAATTGACCCTGACACTATAGGGGACGGCATGCAGAGGCAGCGGCAGCAGGCTAGAGAGTGTCATGGCGACATACCCTAAATGGACTCAGGCTTCAAACCAATGGGTGGCAGAGAGGAACCAAAGGAGGTGAGCAAGAAGCGCTCAAATAATATCGGTACATGATAAAAGTTTGCCAGTATATTTTGTGGATTACACAGCAGGGTGGCGACAAAGTTAACATGGAAGCCATGAAAACAACCCAAAATTCTGCCTGACACAGCTCGTTTGATAAGGGGACCATGTATGGAGGCAGTGAACTAGTAGTAGATTAAAGGTGCTGCAGTTAAAACTATGTTAGTTGGATCTTGGCATGGAGCTGGCGCTCCGCTGCCAGGCGAGCTTTCGCCAATCCAAGCCCCTGTCTATAGGCTACTCCCCAAACAGCACTTCTAAGAACCTTTTGTATAAGATCAAGTGTAGTAGCGTTCTTATAAGTTTAGGATATGGCGGGTGAGGGGAATGTAAACAGCTGCGCAAGAAGCGCTGAAATAATATCGGTAAATGATAAAAGTTTGCCAGTATTTTTTGTGGATTACACAGCAGGGTGGCGACAAAGTTAACAAGTTTGTTGTGGAAGCCATGAAAACAACCCAAAATTCTGCCTGACACAGCTCGTTTGATAAGGGGACCATGTATGCTTACAGTTCATGCCAGTCGCTGCACTGGCTGCCAGTCTCCTTTCGAATACAGTTTAAAATAATAATAACCCTCATCCATAAAGCTCTGTATAATGCTGCACCCCCCTACCTCTCCTCTCTTATCTCAGTCTATCGCCCAACCCGTGCTCTTAGATCCGCCAGTGATCTTAGATTAACCTCTACCCTAGTGCGGACCTCCCACTCGCGTCTCCAAGACTTCTCTAGAGCTGCACCAATTCTATGGAATGCTCTGCCCCGGACTATCAGACTAATACCTAACCTCCAAAGTTTCAAACGTGGTCTTAAAACCCATTTCTTTAGGCAAGCCTATAACACTCATTAACTGCATGAAGTTTTAACTCTTCTACTAACCCGTCCTGTGTCGTCCTCCCATCTGTTATCCAGCAACCAACAGGCACCAGACTTCTCTGCAGTCCCATTCACCCTGGACCTGGTATATAAGATGACGGCTGAGTGGTTCAAGCGACAGCAATTCCATTTATTATATTTTGTTCTATTCCTTAAGAAGAATGGCTTGACCATTAAATATTCTTTTACCTCGTGTTACCCCATCATCTTCATAAACCGTAAGCTCTGGCGAGCAGGGACCTCACTCCTGTTGTTCCATACAAATGTTGTGCTCTGTTACATTACATTTGTATTTGTTTCCTATGATTTGTAAAGCGCTACAGAATATGATGACGCTATATAAATAAAGATTATTATTATTATTATTATGGAGGCAGTGAACTAGTAGTAGATTAAAGGTGCTGCAGTTAAAACTATGTTAGTTGGATCTTGGGATGGAGCTGGCGCTCTGCAGCCAGGCGAGCTTTCGCCAATCCAAGCCCCTGTCTCTAGGCTACTCCCCAAACAGCACTTCTAAGAACCTTTTGTATAAGATCAAGTGTAGTAGCGTTCTTATAAGTTTGGGATATGGCGGGTGAGGGGAATGTAAACAGCTGCGCAAGAAGCGCTGAAATAATATCGGTTAATCATAAAAGTTTGCCAGTATATTTTGTGGATAACACAGCAGGGTGGCGACAAAGATAACAACTTTGATGTGGAATCCATGAAAACAACCCAAATTTCTGCCTGACACACCTCGTTTGATAAGGGGAGGATGTATGGAGGCAGCTATATGGACGACTTTTGGAGGTAGCAATGGAGACAACGTGTGGAGGCTGCTATGGAGACAATTTAATTTGGATAGTGCCTGTATGTGGCAGTCCCAAAAAGTTTTCAAACCAGAGGAGCAGGTAGGTGTCCCTCCAGAAAAATGGAATAGATTGAGTGCATGTATGTGGCAGTCCCAAAAAGTTTTCAAACCAGAGGAGCAGGTAGGTGGCCCTCCAGAAAAATGGAATAGATTGAGTGCCTGTATGTGGCAGTCCCAAAAAGTTTTCAAACCAGAGGAGCAGGTAGGTGTCCCTCCAGAAAAATGGAATAGATTGAGTGCCTGTATGTGGCAGTCCCAAAAATGTTTCAAACCAGTGGAGCAGGTAGGTGGCCCTCCAGTAAAATGGAATAGATTGAGTGCCTGTATGTGGCAGTCCCAAAAAGTTTTCAAACCAGAGGAGCAGGTAGGTGTCCCTCCAGAAAAATGGAATAGATTGAGTGCCTGTATGTGGCAATCCCAAAAATTTTTCAAACCAGAGGAGCAGGTAGGTGGCCCTCCAGTAAAATGGAATAGATTGAGTGCCTGTATGTGGCAGTCCCAAAAATTTTTTAAAACAGAGGACCGGGTAGGTGGCCCTCCAGAAAAATGGAATAGATTGAGTGCCTGTATGTGGCACTCACAAAAATTGTTTCAAACAGAGGACCGGGTAGGTGGCCCTCCAGAAAAATTAAATGCATAAAGTACTATAGCAAGAGCCAGTGGGCCCTGTCAAAAAATAGCCAGTTTCCTCTTCATTACTGTACAAAAAGGAGGAGAAGGAGGGAAATGAGGAGGAGGAGGAGTGGATCAATTATTCAGGTTGAGCTTCCTTCACCTGGTGGAGATTGGAAATTCTGAGAAATCCAGCCTTTATTCATTTTAATAAGCGTCAGCCTGTCAGCGCTGTCAGTCGACAGGCGTGTACGCTTATCTGTGATGATGCCACCAGCTGCACTGAAAACCCGCTCGGACAAGACGCTAGCGGCAGGGCAGGCAAGAACCTCCAAGGCGTACAGCGCCAGTTCGTGCCACATGTCCAGCTTTGAAACCCAGTAGTTGTAGGGAGCTGTGTGATCATTTAGGACGATGGTATGGTCATCCGTGCCCACGGATGGTAGTTCGGAGGAGGAGGTGGAGGAGGGGTGGGAGGAGGAGGAGGCATAGTAGGCCTGAAACACCTGGACCGAGGTAGGCCCCGCAATCCTCGGCGTCGGCAGTATATGACCAGCCCCAGGGTCAGACTCGGTCCCAGCCTCCACCAAGTTAACCCAATGTGCCGTCAGCGATATATAGTGGCCCTGCCCGGCAGCACTCGTCCACGTGTCCGTGGTCAGGTGGACCTTGTCAGAAACGGCGTTGGTCAGGGCACGGGTGATGTTGTCTGACACATGCTGGTGCAGGGCTGGGACGGCACATCGGGAAAAGTAGTGGCGGCTGGGGACCGAATACCGAGGGGCGGCCGCCGCCATGAGGTTGCGAAAGGCCTCGGTCTCTACTAGCCTATAGGGCAGCATCTCCAGGCTAAGCAATCTGGAGATGTGCACATTAAGGGCTTGGGCGTGCGGGTGGGTTGCACTATATTTGCGTTTCCGCTCCAGCGTCTGGGGTATGGAGAGCTGAACGCTGGTGGATGCTGTGGAGGATCGTGGAGGCGACGATGGGGTTTTTGTGGCAGGGTCCTGGGCAGGGGGCTGACTATCAGCTGACACAGGGGAAGGAGCAGTGGTGTGCACGGCCGGAGGTGAACGGGCTTGTTGCCACTGAGTGGGGTGTTTAGCATTCATATGCCTGCGCATACTGGTGGTAGTTAAGCTAGTAGTGGTGGAACCCCTGCTGAGCCTGGTTTGGCAAATGTTGCACACCACAGTCCGTCGGTCATCCGGTGTTTCCTTAAAGAACCTCCAGACTTCTGAAGATCTAGCCCTCGCCGCAAGAGCCCTCACCACGGGAGCTTCACTAGTTGACACATTTGGCGCTGATGCACCAGCTCTGGCCCTGCCTCTCCGTCTGGCCCCACCACTGCCTCTTCCAACCTGTTCTGGTCGAGGACTCTCCTCCGTCTCAGAAGCACTGTGTTCACCCGGCCTCTCAACCCAGCTTGGGTCTGTCACCTCATCATCCTCCGATCCCTCAGTCTGCTCCCCCCTCGGACTTCCTGCCCTGACAACAACTTCCCCACTGTCTGACAACCGTGTCTCCTCATCGTCGGACACCTCTTTACACACTTCCACTACGTCAAGAAGGTCATCATCACCCACAGACTGTGACTGGTGGAAAACCTGGGCATCGGAAAATTGCTCAGCAGCAACCGGACAAGTGGTTTGTGACTGTGGGAAGGGTCCAGAAAACAGTTCCTCAGAGTATGCCGGTTCAAATGCCAAATTTTCCTGGGAGGGGGCAGACTGGGGGGGAGGAGGCTGAGGTGCAGGAGCTGGAGGAGTGGCGATTTCGGTGACATGGGTGGACAGGTGACAGTGTCTTGCTGGGGTGACATAAAGCTGGCAAAAGCCTTGTAAAGCGTACCCTTGCCAGTGCTGGACAAGCTGCCTGCTCGCCTATTCTCCCTCGCTACTTGTCCCGCAGAACTACGCACTCTGCCGCTAGCGCTGTCAGAAGGGAAATACTGTTTCAGCTTGTGCACCAGGGCCTGCTGGTATTCATGCATTCTCACACTCCTTTCCTCTGCAGGGATGAGAGTGGAAAGATTTTGCTTGTACCGTGGGTCCAGGAGAGTGAACACCCAGTAATCGGTGCTGGAATAAATTCTTTGAACGCGAGGGTCACGGGATAGGCAGCCTAGCATGAAATCTGCCATATGCGCCAGAGTACCAACGCGTAAGAATTCACTCCCCTCACTGGCCTGACTGTCCATTTCCTCCTCCTCCAACTCCTCCAACTCCTCTTCTTCTGCCCATACATGCTGAACAGTGAAGGACTCAACAATGGTCCCCTCTTGTGTCTCGCCAACATTCTCCTCCTCTTCCTCCTCATCCTCCTCCACCTCCACCTCCTCCGATATGCGCTGAGAAACAGACCTGAGGGTGCTTTGGCTATCAACAAGGGAATCTTCTTCCCCAGTCTCTTGTGACGAGCGCAAAGCTTCCGACTTCATGCTGATCAGAGAGTTTTTCAACAGGCCAAGCAGCGGGATGGTGAGGCTGATGATGGCGGCATCGCCACTGACCATCTGTGTTGACTCCTCAAAGTTACTCAGCACCTGACAGATATCAGACATCCACGTCCACTCCTCATTGTAGACTTGAGGAAGCTGACTGACCTGACTACCACTTCTGGTGGAAGTTGACATCTGGCAGTCTACAATGGCTCTGCGCTGCTGGTAAACTCTGGATAACATGGTCAGTGTTGAATTCCACCTCGTGGGCACGTCACACAACAGTCGGTGAGCGGGCAGTTGGAGGCGGCGCTGCGCTGCCCTGAGAGTGGCAGCATCTGGGCTGGACTTCCTGAAATGCGCACAGATGCGGCGCACCTTCGTGAGCAAATCAGACAGATTGGGGTATGTCTTGAGGAAACGCTGAACTATCAGATTGAACACATGGGCCAGGCATGGCACATGTGTCAGTCTGCCGAGTTGCAGAGCCGCCACCAGGTTACGGCCATTGTCACACACAACCATGCCTGGCTTCAGGTTCAGCGGTGCCAGCCACAGATCAGTCTGCGCCGTGATGCCCTGTAATAGCTCTTGGGCGGTGTGCCTTTTGTCGCCTAGGCTCAGCAGTTTGAGCACCGCCTGCTGTCGCTTAGCGACGGCACTGCTGCTGTGCCTAGAGCTACCGACTGATGGCGCCGTGCCCACGGATGGTAGTTCAGAGGAGGAGGTGGAGGAGGGGTGGGAGGAGGAGGAGGCATAGTAGGCCTGAAACACCTGGACCGAGGTAGGCCCCGCAATCCTCGGCGTCGGCAGTATATGACCAGCCCCAGGGTCAGACTCGGTCCCAGCCTCCACCAAGTTAACCCAATGTGCCGTCAGCGATATATAGTGGCCCTGCCCGGCAGCACTCGTCCACGTGTCCGTGGTCAGGTGGACCTTGTCAGAAACGGCGTTGGTCAGGGCACGGGTGATGTTGTCTGACACATGCTGGTGCAGGGCTGGGACGGCACATCGGGAAAAGTAGTGGCGGCTGGGGACCGAATACCGAGGGGCGGCCGCCGCCATGAGGTTGCGAAAGGCCTCGGTCTCTACTAGCCTATAGGGCAGCATCTCCAGGCTAAGCAATCTGGAGATGTGCACATTAAGGGCTTGGGCGTGCGGGTGGGTTGCACTATATTTGCGTTTCCGCTCCAGCGTCTGGGGTATGGAGAGCTGAACGCTGGTGGATGCTGTGGAGGATCGTGGAGGCGACGATGGGGTTTTTGTGGCAGGGTCCTGGGCAGGGGGCTGACTATCAGCTGACACAGGGGAAGGAGCAGTGGTGTGCACGGCCGGAGGTGAACGGGCTTGTTGCCACTGAGTGGGGTGTTTAGCATTCATATGCCTGCGCATACTGGTGGTAGTTAAGCTAGTAGTGGTGGAACCCCTGCTGAGCCTGGTTTGGCAAATGTTGCACACCACAGTCCGTCGGTCATCCGGTGTTTCCTTAAAGAACCTCCACACTTCTGAAGATCTAGCCCTCGCCGCAAGAGCCCTCACCACGGGAGCTTCACTAGTTGACACATTTGGCGCTGATGCACCAGCTCTGGCCCTGCCTCTCCGTCTGGCCCCACCACTGCCTCTTCCAACCTGTTCTGGTCGAGGACTCTCCTCCGTCTCAGAAGCACTGTGTTCACCCGGCCTCTCAACCCAGCTTGGGTCTGTCACCTCATCATCCTCCGATCCCTCAGTCTGCTCCCCCCTCGGACTTCCTGCCCTGACAACAACTTCCCCACTGTCTGACAACCGTGTCTCCTCATCGTCGGACACCTCTTTACACACTTCCACTACGTCAAGAAGGTCATCATCACCCACAGACTGTGACTGGTGGAAAACCTGGGCATCGGAAAATTGCTCAGCAGCAACCGGACAAGTGGTTTGTGACTGTGGGAAGGGTCCAGAAAACAGTTCCTCAGAGTATGCCGGTTCAAATGCCAAATTTTCCTGGGAGGGGGCAGACTGGGGGGGAGGAGGCTGAGGTGCAGGAGCTGGAGGAGTGGCGATTTCGGTGACATGGGTGGACTGCGTGGAAGACTGACTGGTGGACAAATTGCTCGAAGCATTGTCAGCAATCCACGACATCACCTGTTCGCACTGTTCTGGCCTCAACAGTGCTCTACCACGAGTCCCAGTAACTTCAGACATGAACCTAGGGAGTGTAGCTCTGCGGCGTTCCCCTGCTCCCTCATAAGCAGGTGGTGTCTCACCCCGCCCAGGACCACGGCCTCTGACCCCTGCAGTAGTTGGACGCCCACGTCCCCGCCCTCGTCCTCTACCCCTAGCCCTCGGGTTAAACATTTTTAAAATGAGAGTTATAACTTTAATTTTTTTTTAACTTTTTTTTGTGTTTTTTGTTTTTTTTTGTGTTTTTTGTTTTTTTTTGTTTTTTTTGTTTTTTTTTGTGTTTTTGAGTTTTTAAAACCAAACGATGCTACCCAATTGCTATGGCTATTTTCTAGCCAAGTATGAAAGCACACTACTATGCCAGATGAGATGACACTGAGTTATTAAACAAAATAAACGTAAAATAAAAAAGGACAAATGGCAGACTGTGCCTAATTGAAATCCAACCCCTACTAAATTTTCCCACTTCGGTCTTTGCTATGGATATGTGCGTCACTAAGCGCAGAACACAGCGGTCGCAAGTCTCACTACAAATTGCTCAGAATTGGCTAGTACATGCACTGCAGCAAGTACAGCCACCAGCAGATCAACCAGAAATCAAATATATAGAACGCTACTGTAGGCGTAAGTAAGCTGTTTGGATTCTCCTATGGCTATTTTCTAGCCAAGTATCAAAGCACACTACTATGCCAGATGAGATGACACTGAGTTATTAAACAAAATAAACGTAAAAAAAAAAGTTAATGGCAGACTGTGCCTAATTGAAATCAAACCCCTACTAAATTTTCCCACTTTGGTGTTTGAGGTGGATATGTGTGCCACTAAGAGCTAAACACAACGGTAGCAAGTCCCCCTGCTAATTCCTCACAAAATGGTACTAGATGCAAATAAAAAAAAAAAAAGTAGAACGTTATTGTAGCCCTAAGAAGGGCTGTTGGGTTCTTGGAGAATCACTCCTGCCTAACAGTAAGCTAATAGAACACCCTAACGCTTTCCCTGACCAGCAGCAGCTCTCTCCCTAGCGGCATCCAGACACAGAATGATCCGAGCAGCGCGGGCAGCGGCTAGTCTATCCCAGGGTCACCTGATCTGGCCAGCCAACCACTGCTATCGACGTGTAAGGGTACCACGTCATGCTGGGTGGAGTGCAGAGTCTCCTGGCTTGTGATTGGCTCTGTTTCTGGCCGCCAAAAAGCAAAATGGCGGGAGCTGCCATTTTCTCGAGCGGGCGAAGTATTCGTCCGAGCAACGAGCAGTTTCGAGTACGCTAATGCTCGACCGAGCATCAAGCTCGGACGAGCATGTTCGCTCATCTCTAATTACGTGCAATATAAGTGTATATCTTGATATAAACTCCAGCCTGTAAACCCCCTGTCTCATCCCCAACCTTCCCTTTGGTCTAATTCTCCCTTATATACAGTGTTATGGTGTTATTCTCTTATGTCTCATAGCATGTAAACATTTTTGTTCACTCTCCTAACAAACCTACAAAATGAAAGTGCACCCAGCTCCTCGCCATTGCAGGAAGCCAGTCCTGGACCTTCAATGCACTTACTACACTGCACTGCTACACCTCTTTCGTGTATATATATATATATATATATATATATATATATATATATATATATATTCATTTCAAGTTTAATTGTACTATTCAGCATTCCCTTTACCTCCCTCATGGTTGGTGGGCCTGCATCCAGCCAGTGTTTAGCTATCAATTTCCTCACTTGGTAAAAATTTTTTGCCACTGCCAGTTCTTCCAGCCTGGTAATATTAAGCTCTCCAACACATTCCAGCACACACACTTTTGGGTCTACCAGTATTCTGGTAGTATACACCCTGTATTTTAGCCTATTCACTTTTTCCCACAGTGGTCCTAGTGGTGAACACTAGTCCGATTTTCTGCAGTACCACCGGGGTGCAGTACTCTTTGTGTATGGAGAACAGCTTTGACCTCCTCTGTGCCACGTTCAAAGACAACAGCAAAGGAGACTCCCCATTCTTCCTCTGCAAGATCTCCCACCTCTGTTTCCTACTTTCTCCATGTGACGGCCTTCTGATCAACTAGCACTTTTATAACAGTGATATCAGGCCTCGCATATTTTATGCTCGCACCATCCCAGTCATCACTCCCGTGGAGGAGAATTCTGCAACCCCATCCCCAAATTGTTTGTGAAGTGCATTCCTAAGCTACAGATACTGGAAGAACATAGAACTCTGGGTTCCAAATTTTTCTGTTATTTGTTGGAATGATTTAAGCACCTCCCTAGTAGACAGCTGGTACAAGTATACAGTTTCCTGTCCTCTCCAACCTTGCATGTTCCCCAACATATAAATCTCCCTTAGGAATGGGTTCTAGTGCCGCTACCGGTTGCTGAGCCCTTGCAAAGTGTTTGATCACTCCCATCTAGGCCTCAGCCTCCAAACTGCTAGCATTGTACAGCCAAATAGTACACCCAAGCACTAGGGGACCACACTTTTCTGAACTAGGTAGAAAACCACAATATTATCGGATAATAGGGCTTTTCTAAACTAGGTAGAAAAACACAATATTCTCTGACTAGACTTCTGAAATGTGTAGAAAAGTGCAATATTCTTTCACAAGACTCCAGAACTACGAAGAAAATAGCAATTTTCTCTGACAACAGGGCTTTTCTGAACTAGGTATTTGTGTCGCTATTCTCACTGACCACAGTTTTCTGATTCACGTCTGTATGAGAGCTATTCTCATTAACAACACTTTTCTGAAGTAGATTAAAACGCTCGATGTTCTCTGATAAGAAAACTTCAGAACTAGGTAGAAAAGCGCAATTTTCTTTGATAACAAGACTTCTTGACTAAATAGAAAAGAGCAATTTTTCTGACCCCCAACTTTTCTGAACTAGGTATTTGTGCTTGTTCTACCCACTGACCACACTTTTCTGGACTAGGTACTTTGTGTGCTATTCTCACTGACTACATTTTTCTTATCCACATATTTGTGTGTGCTATTCGCCCTTACCACACTTTCCTGAAGTAGGTATTTTGTGTGCTATTCTCACTGACCACATTTTTTCTGACAAAAAGACTCTTTATGAATAGGTAGAAAAGTGCAATATTCTCTGACAGGAGCAACTTAGAAAACAAGGTATGATTGATCTTTAAGATCTTGCTGGATGATGCAGTACATGCTAATAATCATTTGTGGTCTGTATAACAATATCCCTGCACTTATTCAATTCTACACAGTATCCTGATATCGGTATCTATTCTAATTTCCAACTGTCCCTAAAAATAGGAGCCTCTTCTATGTACCTCAGTGTCCTAACAAGGGTAATTGCTAATGTTTCAGATGTCCATTCCTAGCTGACTGACATTATGACAAGTTGCAAGTTCCCCCTGGCTGTCTCCTGTGTGTAATGACATCTGGACATGTGAGCCTGCTCTCATACTGCAGAGTCACACGTCTAGCCCAGCCAATCACAGGCATGCCTACATAGGAAATACCTGTGGTTGCTAAAGGATTTTTTGATTGGCTGCTTCTGTTGTTACTGCTGCTTTGCATTTTTTTTCCCCAAACATGGACCTGGATACCAAATAATGATGTGTGTTCATGCACTAGGTCAATGGTTTTGGTCTGCTCATCACTATTTTCCAACTCTGAAGTCAGCAGGACATGAGAAATCACAGGGAGTCCCGAGTCCAGTTTCTGGCAGTTCGCGTGACACAAGGCTCCTGCGGACTACATACAACGTGCAATATAGGTGCCCTATTAAGGTTTTGTAGTTACTATGGTAAACTTTTGTATTAGTGGCCGCCTACTTTAACAATTATTGTGACCTTGTTATATATAAGTGATGTGGAAATATTTCCTCTGATGGGACTTCCTATATGACACTAAAAATAGAGATAGTTGATATATTTATTCTGAAAGTTGTTTTGAAAGAAACTCATTTTACTTATTACTTTGTAGCAATATTTCTCCTAGACTTGTATTGATGGAATTGTCCAACAAGTCTGGGTGTATTATATCAAATGCCTGACCCTCTTAGAGAGTCTAATACATGCATATGAAGAATTCTTTGTAGAAAATAGCATTAAATACATCTCATTACTAATATGTGGAACAAAACCATGTCATTGTCATTGATCATGAAATGAACTTGTGTTCTCTGTAACAGTGTCATTTATTAGCACACTAAAAGTGACATCTTTAACTCGGCCTGACATGATATATGGAATGGTCTTATTTTTATATGTGTTTGACTTTGTATATTTGTACCTAAGGACTTTAATCATACATGGCAGCTGTCTACAAGAACAAATAAAGTTGCAGAAATTAAGAAAAATCTGACTGATCCTGTGTAAATAACTGTAATAAAGAATAAAAAGAGGGGTTATAATAACATACATTATAAGGTATATAAATAAAGATTATTATTATTATTATTATGTGTTAGATTTCCATATGCAGAATCTACTATATAGTATACATAAATGTCAATATATCCTTGAAAATACCTTTTACATTGCTATGTGGCTAGTGTCACTTTCTATGTTCTCTATAACCTATATCATCACTATTCAACCAACATACCTAATTTTATGCACATTTGTAAAGTTGCACCAAATAATCTCCAATCTGTCCATAGACACCATAAAAACCCCCACATCTCCCCAATTCCAGTTGCAATTGTTTACTCATTACATAGAAATGATCAATGAAAATCAAAATTAATATCCAGTGGACGTCTAGATTTGGAATGATACTCAAAATCAAAGTGGAAAATCTAAATTTCAGGCAGAGGCAAATTCAGTGGAAGAGCTTCAAGACAAGGAAATGAGGTTCAGCAGTGTGTGGCCTTTCTTGTATGACCTCCCTACAATGCCTTAGCTGATTGATGCGCTTATTGGTGCTGGAACTTGGTAGCAGTGAGAACGCCTGATGACGCACTGCTATGAGTCCTTTCCTGAGTACTTGTCAGGTGTAGTTGATGTAGTCAGAAGAGCAGAGCATAGAAGAGAGCTGAAGAGGAGCAAGGTGAGTTGAGTAGTTTTTTTTTTTGCATGCTCTGGAGACTCCACAATTATTACTCCTCTGTGCTGGAGTCTTCAGCATTATCACTCATCTGCTCTGGAGACTCCACAATTATTACTCCTCTGTGCTGGAGTCTTCAGCATTATCACTCATCTGCTCTGGAGACTCCACAATTATTACTCCTCTGTGCTGGAGTCTTCAGCATGATCTATTATGATTGTCTCTGCATTATTATTTATTGCCTGTTATGGGGTCTAGTTTATTGACTGACTGATTGCAGTATTTGGTTTCTAGGTCAGTATTTAGTGCTGTACTGTGGTATATAGAATTTATTGGGTGCCATATTGTGGGTGTTGGTGCATCTAGGGTTCTGGCTGTTAATGCAGCGCCTTGAAGTTGTGCAACATGACAATGCAGACAAGCCGAAAAAGGTTATGTGTCCCTGCTTTATCAGATCCATTAGACATCTGTTATTATTGTTTTAGTTATCAAGATAAAAAAAGTTTTATGTCTAGTGTGAACTGAGCTTAAAGTGTAACCGGCAGGCTGAGCAAAAAAAACTAAAATACATAATTCTGCCCCAAGTGTCCCTGGGAATCATTCCTCAAAATATTTTGCCTCTCGATCCTCATTTAGTACCTTTTTTGGTCCATAGCAAACCAGGGTTTCCAGTTCTCAAAAGAACTACATTCAGCAAGATGGAGGCGGGACTTCCTCCTGTCACCTCGTCACAAGCTCCTGCTGCCTGACCAATGACACCAGAGCTATCTTACATCTATCTATATCCTATCTATCTATATTTCTATCTATGTATATATCTATCTGATATCTATCTAAGTAACACTCCAGTATAGCACATGAGGGCAGAGCTTGCAGTCTTGTGGAGTGTCTCATGCCATTTCCTTGTGTGAGGTGATGGGGGAGGGGGGGGCTGCAGTTTCTGTCTGTGTGGATTATTTGTTTACAAGTGTAGGGAAAGCTGAGGTTAGATAAGTGAAGGTATTTTGTAACTGCATTAGTGAGGGCCTCTCCCTGCACATGTGCAGGAAACATGAGTTGATCAGCTGGCTGCAGTGAGGGAGATGGGGGCCGGGTCTCCTGCCCGTAGTTCTTTATGAAGACGGAATGTCCATAGTAACTGCTATCTGAGCAGTCACTGCCATCTAGGGGAAGTCTGCAAGATAAGGGGAAGGAGCAAGATTCGGGTAACTAATCCAATTGCAAAAGGGCTTAAAACGACCTACCCTACAACATATCAAAAGTTACACTTTAAGCTTTCCTGGTTTGGTTATGGATGATAAACAATAAGTAACATAAGGTGGGAAAAGTGGCAGGCAAGAGTTAAAACCTTAAGTGGTTTTACTGAGCTGCCTCTAAAACTGCTTATTAGCCATTAGACAAGTATAAAACCTCAGAGACTGGAGCTCATTGGTTTACCTGTAATTGGATATTCTCTGATCTAGTCTCTATTTAAAGGACATCTACCACCAGGATGAAGGATTGTAAACCAATATGTCCCCTTTTCCAGGATCTGCTCTTCTTTTAGATTCTTAAGACCTTGTTTTTATAAATAAATGGTTTTGAAAAGTAGGTAAAAGTGCCCCAGAGGCTCACGGTCTCATAGAAGCTAAAAGAAGAGCAAATCCTGTCAGAGGGGGCACACACCAGAATGTCAGTGTGCTTGGTTTGTTATCCTTCATCCTGGTGGTAGATGTCCTTTACGTGACTTCTGCTTTGTTTCTTTCTACCCTGGTATTTTTACCATGTTGCCATCTTGTCATGACAATGGTTTGTACTTTAATTGTTTTCAGTTCTTTTGATTTTGTGTTGACACACTCTCCTGGTTTTAATTTGTTTTCTTTAGTTTTGCCTCCCCTTCTCCTTTCCCTTACATTATATAGTATAGTACAGGGAAGGTCGCCCTGTTTGAAGCTGTCAGTTAGGGTTGTCAAAAAGTAGTCAAGGGTAGGTCAGATTAATATAGAGGGACTTGACAGGACTATTGAGTATGCATGCTGCCCATTTTTAGAACTAGCAAGTGCCAGTGTGCTGACAATGTGGGAGGGAGCAAAGTAGATCTGGTAGCCATTGCTGCCTGGAAGATACAACTTCTGTGCTGACACAGGTAGTCAACATCAGACATTTATTTCTGCTAAGATCAACATTGTAATTTTTTCTTTACTCAATGCATTGATCTTTTTAAACAAAATGTTTTTCTCACT
Source organism: Engystomops pustulosus (assembly GCF_040894005.1). Taxonomy (NCBI): domain Eukaryota; kingdom Metazoa; phylum Chordata; class Amphibia; order Anura; family Leptodactylidae; genus Engystomops; species Engystomops pustulosus. The sequence continues at coordinate 106,141,903 of NC_092417.1, read as the reverse complement.
CTGTGTAATAAAAAAGTAGCTTGTTAGGACACATTCATTGGAATTGTCTACAGCTCATACATGCATCTTAAACTGAGCAGTTCAAATATTTTCCATTACGCAGAGTAATGAATTAATATTGATTTACGCAGTCTCTGGGGTATACTTGGAAACAATGACATTTTATAAATAAATATTTATATATGATACACGCCTCTGTTGGAGACTCTGTGATTAGAAGCAGATAAAAAAAAATGTAACGGCATCAAATTAACAAAGGTTATGGCAGTGAAGGTGACCAGACTCTCAACTGTGTATATACTGTCATTCAAGTTATTATCTAAAACAAGGATTTATATTTAACAAAATATTATAACAAAAAATGTGTATACATTCTGACAAGTGTTCCACAAACACATAAAGGTTCTGTACGGAAACTTAAGTTTTCATACCTTAGGTTACTATACCACAGCATAACATATCATGTTTTAAACTTAGCTAGAAGACTACAAAGCAACTTAGATATTTTTACCTTAGACTATTTTACACTTAGGGAAAGTGCTTCTGCACACTGTAAAGCCTGAAAAAAGAGGTGCTCGGTTAACGCCACACCAAAGCCTTTCTGGCTCATTAGCATCATTTTTAAAGTTCATGTTAGAAGGAAGGGGGTCATGGATAACTAATATAAGAAAATGGACACAGTCATAGTGCCTGAGAAAGTGTCCCTGTTTTATCATGCTTGGATTTGATGGTAGGTGCAGGCTACTTAGCTTGACTTAATGTACCTCCAGTGTTATTGACAATCAAATATAAAATACCAAAGCTGGCTAAACACAATGAGAACAAAGTCTGAATAAGTATTGCTCTTTGCCCCTTACTTTACATGTACATTTGCTCCAATTGCTCCAATTTACTTGAATGTTAACGTGAATGTTAAATGTTTCATTAGTGAATGTTAAACCTGTTCTTAATTCTAAAGCACCTTCATGGTTTTACTTTAACAAGTAATACAGTATTATCCTCTTCATAACTAGTCTTTCCACAAGTCATATAGTTTTAATTTTTCTGTTTACAAAGCATTATGAGGTTTATGAGGCACCATTTAAAATTCTGTACCACTTACCGTATATACTCGTGTATAATCCGAGTTTTTCAGCACAAAAAATGTGCTGAAAAACCTCACCTCGGCTTATACACGAGTCAAATAAAAAAAAAAAAATTAATACTCACCCTCCGGTGCCCGGAAACAACAGCGGCGGCTCCAAATACTCGGCGGTGGCTCCCAAAGTTCAGGACATTAAATAAATAAACTTAGTTCTCACCTTCCGGCGATACTCACCCCCGATCCTCGGCGGCGGCTTCTGATCCTCAGCGGTGGCTCTCGATCCCCGGCGGCGGCTGTCTTCTTTCTTCCTTTGCCGGCGGAGTCGCGTCCATGCGATCTCCCACCGGCGCTCACTATGATGCCGCCGCATCATAGTGAGCGCTGGCGGGGAGATCACATGGACGCGACTTCCCCAGCAAAAGAAGAAAGAAGACAAAAGCTGCTGCCGGGGATCGAGAGCCACCGCCGAGGATCGGGGGTGAGTATCGCCAGAAGGTGAGAATTAAGTTTATTTTTTTAATGTGCTCAACATACAGGGGGGCGGGCTGCCTGTATACATGAAGGGGCAGGCTGTATACATGAGGGGGCAGGCTGTATACATGAGGAGGCAGGCTGTTTACATGAGGGGCAGGCTGTATACATGAGGGGGCAGGCTGTATACATGATGGGGCAGGCTATATACATGAGGGGGCAGGCTGTATATATGAGGGGGCAGGCTGGCTGTATACATTAGGGGGGCAGGCTGGCTGTATACATTAGAGGGGCAGGCTGGCTGTATACATTAGGGGGCAGGCTGGCTGTATACATTAGAGGGGCAGGCTGGCTGTATACATTAGAAGGGCAGGCTGGCTGTATACATTAGGGGGGCAGGCTGGCTGTATACATTAGGGGGGCAGGCTGGCTGTATACATTAGGGGGGCAGGCTGGCTGTATACATTAGGGGGCAGGCTGGCTGTATACCACTTGGGGCTGGCTGGCTGTATACCACTTGGGGCTGGCTGTATACTACACCCTCGGCTTATACTCGAGTCAATATGTTTTCCCAGTTTTTGGTGGTAAAATTAGGGGTCTCGGCTTATACTTGGGTCGACTTATACTCAAGTATATACGGTACTGGGAAGATGGAAAAAAAATTCACATTCCAAAATTACAACAAAAAACTCAGTTGCTCCATATTCTGATGCGCTTTGCCTTTCAGCTTGTAATGTGCAGTCCAGATGACAAATCCCCTTTATTCTTTGGGTCAGTATGATCACAAGGACACCATATATCTATTGTTTTGTTATCTCTTCCAAAACCTTGCTCTAAAAAAACCTTGCTCAGACACATGTAACTTTTTGAAGTGTAAGGAACTGGGTAAGGTATCATTGTTTAAAAGTTATGATTATTTTTTCATTGATACCATATAGACAACTGTATAACCCTTTGATCACTTTCTAGCCAAATTATTGAGGGAGGCATAATGGGGAAAAAGTAGTGATTCAGACATTTTGATGCTATTTTCTGTTACAGTGTTCACCGCCAGGAATAATTAATTTTATATTTTGATATATTGGACATTTTGGGATGAGGAAATACATAAAATGTTTATGATTAAATTTGTCTATTTGTATATGCTTTCTAAGGAATTTTTGATTCCCCCTAGGGATCTTATCACTTATACAATATACTGCAATACAACCGTAACCTGCAGACAGTATATAAGTGATATTACTGAGAAGTGAAAGGGATAGCACTGACAGTGCTAGTTATATTGAGATCAATATTAGAGATGAGCGAGCACTAAAATGCTCGAGTGCTCGTTATTCGAGACGAACTTTTCCAGATGCTCGAGTGCTCGTCTCGAATAACGAGCCCCATTGAAGTCAATGGGAGACTCGAGCATTTTTCAAAGGGACCATGGTTCGGGAATAAAATGTGTTAATTAATTGAAAAAGAATGTCTTTTGATAAGTTAGCAGATGTATGCAAACATCTGCAATCTATTCTTCACTGTTCCGCGCGTATATTATCTCCCGACAAGTTAACAGATGTGAAGAACAGTGAAGAATAGAATAAAAACAGTGAACACAGGATCATTTAAGTGAAAAACACAGTGAAGAATAGATTGCAGATGTTCTGCACATCTGCTTACTTGTCGGGAGATACGCTGTCCCGGGATCCGCTGCTCTTCTTCCACTGAAGTCTCCCCGATGTCTCCGTGCCCCTCGATGTCTCCGTGCCCCTCGATGTCTCCGTGCCCCTCGATGTCTCCGTGCCCCTCGATGTCTCCGTGCCCCGATGTCTCCGTGCCCCTCGATGTCTCCGTGCCCCGAAGTCTCCGTGCCGCTCCCTGATGTCTCCGTGCTGCCGCTGCCCCATGTCTCTGTGCTGCTCACCGTGTTCTTCACACATATATATTGTTCTTCACATACTATTTTGTTCGCACCGTTCCGCGCGTATCTTCCGACAAGTAAACAGATGTGCCGAACATCTGTAATCTATTCTTCACTCTGTTCTTCACTGTGTTTTTCACTTAAATGATCCCGTGTTCACTGTGTTCACTGTTTTTATTCTATTCTTCATTGTTCTTCACTGTGTTTTTTTAATTAAATGCTCGATCTCGAGCAGGGGAAATACTCGTCCGAGCAACGAGCCGTCCCGAGTACCTTAATACTCGAACGAGCATCAAGCTCGGACTAGTATACTCGCTCATCTCTAATCAATATATTATAAAGTACATTTGTATCACTCTATCATTCAAACAGTACAGAATATTAAAATTATGTATCATCCACTTCCCTTTATAAGCGGCTTGCACAGTTTGACGCAGGTCTTATTCATCTATTAAAAGTAAGGTATAATGTATACAGCAATATAACATTACTTCGGAAATACTGTTTGATTTGGTAGATTATACAGCACAGCTCAGGGCAAAGAAAAATGTTAGCATTTGAAACTTAGTTGAGAAAAACTGGCAGGGTGGTGAGCAGCACCTGCCGCTTGTTACATGGGAGCAGTTAAATCATCACTTTATTTCCTAAACACAATGTAAAGGTGAAGCAGACACAGCAGAATTTCAGGTTTAAGTTAAAATAAACAGTAAAAGGAAATCTTTACAGTACATTGCAGTAGACACAGCATGCGGGGTTCTGGTGGTAAAAAGAAGAAGTAAGATACTAAACATTCATCACCCTGTTTTCTGCACTGTATGTTACTATGCTAGAATACAGGAATGGAAAATAAAAGGTCTTACCTCTTTCAAAATCCTTGTTCAAACATGCCATTTAGAAATTGTATACTTACAGAAGAGAAATTTCAATTCAGTGCTCTCATCTTTTAAACATATTACAAAAACTCTAAAAAGAGAAGGCAACCCCTTTTTTGGTGCAGCTGCACTGGCTCCCATGCAAGACAATTTTGAGGATGTGCCGTCGGACAGTCTGAGGGCAGGATTTAACTTTTAAATTGTGTCGCAAGCCGTAACACTTAGATACACCACTAAAAAGATGGTGAACTCTGTCGGACCTGAGCGGGGAAGTGACACATCAATAATATCAGGAGCACAATCTTAATGAATAGTGGCACATTGCATACAAAGCACTTTCTGTGAACTCCGGTGACGGGTTAAGTAAATGTTCCCCAATGTTTCATTCTGGAGAATCAGGAATAGTGTGTTACTTCATCTAGCCTACATCTAGCAGTACATTTGAACAATTTCGCTTGTAGATAACACTTGAACCTCTGTGAATATTTTATCATCAAGTTTGATTAAAATAGGTTGTTAAAAGTAGAGATACCCAGGCAACAACACTAAACACAACCAGAAGCATGATTAATCTCATAGATCAGTGGTGAACAAGACAGGACCAAGGAACATCTAGGTAAAGATAACCTGGAGCAGATATTGAAGCAACTTTGCACATCCAGACATTGTCCTGTAGGCTGTTTATTTTGAAAAAAAATGTAGTTACAGTGGGTACTGTATATAGCAATAATGACCACATAGCTCTTGTAGTTTGTCATCATTCCCTGGATGAAATATACAGGACCACTGCTTCAGTGAGAGGAAATTCAGAATAGGGTGTTGGAAAGCCAACCCTTATAGACCAGGAGGTTGACAAACCTGTGTAGTTCTTCTGGTATATTGGAAAGGTAACTACTAGACTGGTAAGGCATGAATTTATTTCCCTAATGCTCAGAGGTCCTGACAATATTTGTGCAGAGAGACCCTATACTCTGTGAAATTGGTGTGTTCTTGTAAGTGAATTAAACACTTTTTGTAACCACTTGGTTTATAGCCATAGAAAGGTAATGGAAGAACATGATACCTACCACAGCCTTGCAAGAGCAGTACTAGGATGTACCTTCAACCATGCAATTCAGTGAGATTGCGAGATATAATGAGAAATAGTTGTCGTTGAAAGTTAAAGTCAAATAAGCGAAAGCCTATTGAGATTTCTTTAATAAGAAACTATGTTTACCACAAGGACTGTGTTTTTGAGCAACCCCAGCAAGTTCATTCTACTATTTGCAATTATTAAGCATGTGACTATAGCATGTAATTCAAATGAACCAAAAATAATATGTAAAGATATAGTTAAACTGGTAGAAGGTTTCTGTGACGATAAAGTACAATTAAGTTAATCTGACAGTAAGGTTTTGAGAACTGAAACATTAAAATGTATTTAATAGTCTTTATTATTGCATTTCAAGGTCTTTCAGAAACTGAATCAGTCCGTGATCGCCATGAAGGTTTTACAAAAATTTACAATTGTGAACAATAGTGACATTGTGAACTTCCATGTACATGAATACTTGTTGACATGTCAGAAAAAGCCTTTAATTGGAAAACCTCAGTTAAGGTTTTCAACTGAATGAATTGTTCAACTTTTACTGTTGCAGTCTGCATCCTTGACCTGATCAGCTCAAGATTAGGATGAGTCTGGCTACTTAATAATATGGCAAAATGATACTTTAACCCCTTAACGCCCAAGCCACTTTTCACCTTCCTGACACGGCACATTTTTTAAAATCTGACATGTGTCACTATACACTCACCGGACACTTTATTAGGTACACCTGTCCAACTGCTCGTTAACACTTAATTTCTAATCAGCCTATCAAATGGCGGCAACTCGGTGCATTTAGGCATGTAGACATGGTCAAGACAATCTCCTGCAGTTCAAACCGAGCATCAGTATGGGGAAGAAAGGTGATTTGAGTGCCCTGGAACGTGGCATGGTTGTTGGTGCCAGAAGGGCTGGTCTGAGTATTTCAGAAACTGCTGATCTACTGGGATTTTCACGCACAACCATCACTAGGGTTTACAGAGAATGGTCCAAAAAAGAAAAAACATCCAGTGAGCGGCGGTTCTGTGGCCGGAAATGCCTTGTTGATGCCAGAGGTCAGAGGAGAATGGGCAGACTGGTTCGAGCTGATAGAAAGGCAACAGTGACTCAAATCGCCACCCGTTACCACCAAGGTAGGCAGAAGAGCATCTCTGAACACACAGTACGTCGAACTTTGAGGCAGATGGGCTACAGCAGCAGAAGACCACACCGGGTGCCACTCCTTTCAGCTAAGAACAGGAAACTGAGGCTACAATTTGCACAAGCTCATCGAAATTGGACAGTAGAAGATTGGAAAACTGATGAGTCTCGATTTCTGCTGCGACATTCGGATGGTAGGGTCAGAATTTGACGTCAACAACATGAAAGCATGGATCCATCCTGCCTTGTATCAACGGTTCAGGCTGGTGGTGGTGGTGTCATGGTGTGGGGAATATTTTCTTGGCACTCTTTGGGCCCCTTGTTACCAATTGAGCATCATTGCAAGGCCACAGCCCACCTGAGTATTGTTGCTGACCATGTCCATCCCTTTATGACCACAATGTACCCAACATCTGATGGCTACTTTCAGCAGGATAATGCCCCATGTCATAAAGCTGGAATCATCTCAGACTGGTTTTTTGAACATGACAATGAGTTCACTGTACTCAAATGGCCTCCACAGTCACCAGATCTCAATCCAATAGAGCATCTTTGGGATGTGGTGGAACGGGAGATTTACATCATGGATGTGCAGCCGACAAATCTGCGGCAACTGTGTGATGCCATCATGTCAATATGGACCAAAATCTCTGAGGAATGCTTCCAGCACCTTGTTGAATCTATGCCACGAAGAATTGAGGCAGTTCTGAAGGCAAAAGGGGGTCGAACCCGTTACTAGCATGGTGTACCTAATAAAGTGGCTGGTGAGTGTATATATATTATATATAAATATATATATATATATATATATATATATATATATATATATATATATATAAAACTTCAGAATGGTTAACATATCCAAATGATTTTCCAAATCTCAGTGGATAAAATACCAAAAGGCTCCACAAAGTTCGATACTAGAGATGAGCGAACATGCTCGTCCGAGCTTGATGCTCGGTCGAGCATTAGGGTACTCGAAACTGCTCGTTACTCGGACGAATACTTCGCCCGCTCGAGAAAATGGCAGCTCCCGCCGTTTTGCTTTTTGGCGGCCAGAAACAGAGCCAATCACAAGCCAGGAGACTCTGCACTCCACCCAGCATGACGTGGTACCCTTACACGTCGATAGCAGTGGTTGGCTGGCCAGATCAGGTGACCCTGGGATAGACTAGCCGCTGGCCGCGCTGCTCGGATCATTCTGTCTCTGGATGCCGCTAGGGAGAGAGCTGCTGCTGGTCAGGGAAAGCGTTAGGGTGTTCTATTAGCTTACTGTTAGGCAGGAGTGATTCTCAAAGAACCCAACAGCCCTTCTTAGGGCTACAATAACGTTCTACTTTTTTTATTTTAATTTGCATCTATTACCATTTTGTGAGGAATTAGCAGGGGGACTTGCTACCGTTGTGTTTAGCTCTTAGTGGCACACATATCCATAGCAAAGACCGAAGTGGGAAAATTCAGTAGGGGTTGGATTTCTATTAGGCACTAACTCAGTGTCATCTCATCTGGCATAGTAGTGTGCTTCCTTTGATACTTGGCTAGAAAATAGCCATAGGAGAATACAAACAGCTTCTTGAAGCCTACAGTAGCGTTCTATATATTTGATTTCTGGTTGATCTGCTGGTGGCTGTAGTTTCTGCAGTGCATGTACTTGCCAATTCTGAGCAATTTGTAGTGAGACTTGCGACCGCTGTGTTCTGCGCTTAGTGGCGCACATATCCATAGCAAAGGCCGAAGTGGGAAAATTCAGTAGGGGTTGGATTTCTATTAGGCAATAACTCAGTGTCATCTCATCTGGCATAGTAGTGTGCTTCCTTTGATACTTGGCTAGAAAATAGCCATAGGAGAATACAAACAGCTTCTTGAAGCCTACAGTAGCGTTCTATATATTTGATTTCTGGTTGATCTGCTGGTGGCTGTAGTTTCTGCAGTGCATGTACTTGCCAATTCTGAGCAATTTGTAGAGAGACTTGCGACCGCTGTGTTCTGCGCTTAGTGGCGCACATATCCATAGCAAAGGCCGAAGTGGGAAAATTCAGTAGGGGTTGGATTTCTATTAGGCAATAACTCAGTGTCATCTCATCTGGCATAGTAGTGTGCTTCCTTTGATACTTGGCTAGAAAATAGCCATAGGAGAATACAAACAGCTTCTTGAAGCCTACAGTAGCGTTCTATATATTTGATTTCTGGTTGATCTGCTGGTGGCTGTAGTTTCTGCAGTGCATGTACTTGCCAATTCTGAGCAATTTGTAGTGAGACTTGCGACCGCTGTGTTCTGCGCTTAGTGGCGCACATATCCATAGCAAAGGCCGAAGTGGGAAAATTCAGTAGGGGTTGGATTTCTATTAGGCAATAACTCAGTGTCATCTCATCTGGCATAGTAGTGTGCTTCCTTTGATACTTGGCTAGAAAATAGCCATAGGAGAATACAAACAGCTTCTTGAAGCCTACAGTAGCGTTCTATATATTTGATTTCTGGTTGATCTGCTGGTGGCTGTAGTTTCTGCAGTGCATGTACTTGCCAATTCTGAGCAATTTGTAGTGAGACTTGCGACCGCTGTGTTCTGCGCTTAGTGGCGCACATATCCATAGCAAAGGCCGAAGTGGGAAAATTCAGTAGGGGTTGGATTTCTATTAGGCAATAACTCAGTGTCATCTCATCTGGCATAGTAGTGTGCTTCCTTTGATACTTGGCTAGAAAATAGCCATAGGAGAATACAAACAGCTTCTTGAAGCCTACAGTAGCGTTCTATATATTTGATTTCTGGTTGATCTGCTGGTGGCTGTAGTTTCTGCAGTGCATGTACTTGCCAATTCTGAGCAATTTGTAGTGAGACTTGCGACCGCTGTGTTCTGCGCTTAGTGGCGCACATATCCATAGCAAAGGCCGAAGTGGGAAAATTCAGTAGGGGTTGGATTTCTATAAGGCAATAACTCAGTGTCATCTCATCTGGCATAGTAGTGTGCTTCCTTTGATACTTGGCTAGAAAATAGCCATAGGAGAATACAAACAGCTTCTTGAAGCCTACAGTAGCGTTCTATATATTTGATTTCTGGTTGATCTGCTGGTGGCTGTAGTTTCTGCAGTGCATGTACTTGCCAATTCTGAGCAATTTGTAGTGAGACTTGCGACCGCTGTGTTCTGCGCTTAGTGGCGCACATATCCATAGCAAAGGCCGAAGTGGGAAAATTCAGTAGGGGTTGGATTTCTATTAGGCAATAACTCAGTGTCATCTCATCTGGCATAGTAGTGTGCTTCCTTTGATACTTGGCTAGAAAATAGCCATAGGAGAATACAAACAGCTTCTTGAAGCCTACAGTAGCGTTCTATATATTTGATTTCTGGTTGATCTGCTGGTGGCTGTAGTTTCTGCAGTGCATGTACTTGCCAATTCTGAGCAATTTGTAGTGAGACTTGCGACCGCTGTGTTCTGCGCTTAGTGGCGCACATATCCATAGCAAAGGCCGAAGTGGGAAAATTCAGTAGGGGTTGGATTTCTATTAGGCAATAACTCAGTGTCATCTCATCTGGCATAGTAGTGTGCTTCCTTTGATACTTGGCTAGAAAATAGCCATAGGAGAATACAAACAGCTTCTTGAAGCCTACAGTAGCGTTCTATATATTTGATTTCTGGTTGATCTGCTGGTGGCTGTAGTTTCTGCAGTGCATGTACTTGCCAATTCTGAGCAATTTGTAGTGAGACTTGCGACCGCTGTGTTCTGCGCTTAGTGGCGCACATATCCATAGCAAAGGCCGAAGTGGGAAAATTCAGTAGGGGTTGGATTTCTATTAGGCAATAACTCAGTGTCATCTCATCTGGCATAGTAGTGTGCTTCCTTTGATACTTGGCTAGAAAATAGCCATAGGAGAATACAAACAGCTTCTTGAAGCCTACAGTAGCGTTCTATATATTTGATTTCTGGTTGATCTGCTGGTGGCTGTAGTTTCTGCAGTGCATGTACTTGCCAATTCTGAGCAATTTGTAGTGAGACTTGCGACCACTGTGTTCTGCGCTTAGTGGCGCACATATCCATAGCAAAGGCCGAAGTGGGAAAATTCAGTAGGGGTTGGATTTCTATTAGGCAATAACTCAGTGTCATCTCATCTGGCATAGTAGTGTGCTTCCTTTGATACTTGGCTAGAAAATAGCCATAGGAGAATACAAACAGCTTCTTGAAGCCTACAGTAGCGTTCTATATATTTGATTTCTGGTTGATCTGCTGGTGGCTGTAGTTTCTGCAGTGCATGTACTTGCCAATTCTGAGCAATTTGTAGTGAGACTTGCGACCGCTGTGTTCTGCGCTTAGTGGCGCACATATCCATAGCAAAGGCCGAAGTGGGAAAATTCAGTAGGGGTTGGATTTCTATTAGGCACTAACTCAGTGTCATCTCATCTGGCATAGTAGTGTGCTTCCTTTGATACTTGGCTAGAAAATAGCCATAGCAATAGGATAGGATTGTTTGGTTTTAAAAACTCAAAAAAAAACAAAAAACACAAAAAAAAAAAAAAAACACAAAAAAACACAAAAAAAAACAAAAAGAAGTAAAAAAAAAAAAAAAGTTATAACTCTCATTTTAAAAATGTTTAACCCGAGGGCTAGGGGTAGAGGACGAGGGCGGGGACGTGGGCGTCCAACTACTGCAGGGGTCAGAGGCCGTGGTCCTGGGCGGGGTGAGACACCACCTGCTGATGAGGGAGCAGGGGAACGCCGCAGAGCTACACTCCCTAGGTTCATGTCTGAAGTTACTGGGACTCGTGGTAGAGCACTGTTGAGGCCAGAACAGTGCGAACAGGTGATGTCGTGGATTGCTGACAATGCTTCGAGCAATTTGTCCACCACCAGTCAGTCTTCCACGCAGTCCACCCATGTCACCGAAATCCCCACTCCTCCAGCTCCTGCACCTCAGCCTCCTCCCCCCCAGTCTGCCCCCTCCCAGGAAAATTTGCCATTTGAACCGGCATACTCTGAGGAACTGTTTTCTGGACCCTTCCCACAGTCACAAACCACTTGTCCGGTTGCTGCTGAGCAATTTTCCGATGCCCAGGTTTTCCACCAGTCACAGTCTGTGGGTGATGATGACCTTCTTGACGTAGTGGAAGTGTGTAAAGAGGTGTCCGACGATGAGGAGACACGGTTGTCAGACAGTGGGGAAGTTGTTGTCAGGGCAGGAAGTCCGAGGGGGGAGCAGACTGAGGGATCGGAGGATGATGAGGTGACAGACCCAAGCTGGGTTGAGAGGCCGGGTGAACACAGTGCTTCTGAGACGGAGGAGAGTCCTCGACCTGAACAGGTTGGAAGAGGCAGTGGTGGGGCCAGACGGAGAGGCAGGGCCAGAGCTGGTGCATCAGCGCCACTGTCAACTAGTGAAGCTCCCGTGGTGAGGGCTCTTGCGGCGAGGGCTAGATCTTCAGAAGTGTGGAGGTTCTTTAAGGAAACACCGGATGACCGACGGACTGTGGTGTGCAACATTTGCCAAACCAGGCTCAGCAGGGGTTCCACCACTACTAGCTTAACTACCACCAGTATGCGCAGGCATATGAATGCTAAGCACCCCACTCAGTGGCAACAAGCCCGTTCACCTCCGGCCGTGCACACCACTGCTCCTTCCCCTGTGTCAGCTGCTAGTCAGCCCCCTGCCCAGGACCCTGGCACAAAAACCCCATCGTCGCCTCCACGATCCTCCACAGCATCCACCAGCGTTCAGCTCTCCATACCCCAGACGCTGGAGCGGAAACGCAAATATAGTGCAACCCACCCGCACGCCCAAGCCCTTAATGTGCACATCTCCAGATTGCTTAGCCTGGAGATGCTGCCCTATAGGCTAGTAGAGACCGAGGCCTTTCGCAACCTCATGGCGGCGGCCGCCCCTCGGTATTCGGTCCCCAGCCGCCACTACTTTTCCCGATGTGCCGTCCCAGCCCTGCACCAGCACGTGTCAGACAACATCATCCGTGCCCTGACCAACGCCGTTTCTGACAAGGTCCACCTGACCACGGACACGTGGACGAGTGCTGCCGGGCAGGGCCACTATATATCGCTGACGGCACATTGGGTTAACTTGGTGGAGGCTGGGACCGAGTCTGACCCTGGGGCTGCTCATATACTGCCGACGCCGAGGATTGCGGGGCCTACCTCGGTCCAGGTGTTTCAGGCCTACTATGCCTCCTCCTCCTCCCACCCCTCCTCCACCTCCTCCTCCGAACTACCATCCGTGGGCACGGCGCCATCAGTCGGTAGCTCTAGGCACAGCAGCAGTGCCGTCGCTAAGCGACAGCAGGCGGTGCTCAAACTGCTGAGCCTAGGCGACAAAAGGCACACCGCCCAAGAGCTATTACAGGGCATCACGGCGCAGACTGATCTGTGGCTGGCACCGCTGAACCTCAAGCCGGGAATGGTTGTGTGTGACAACGGCCGTAACCTGGTGGCGGCTCTGCAACTCGGCAGACTGACACATGTGCCATGCCTGGCCCATGTGTTAAATCTGATAGTGCAGCGTTTCCTCAAGACATACCCCAATCTGTCTGATTTGCTCACGAAGGTGCGCCGCATCTGTGCGCATTTCAGGAAGTCCAGCCCAGATGCTGCCACTCTCAGGGCAGCGCAGCGCCGCCTCCAACTGCCCGCTCACCGACTGTTGTGCGACGTGCCCACGAGGTGGAATTCAACACTGACCATGTTATCCAGAGTTTACCAGCAGCGCAGAGCGATTGTAGACTGCCAGATGTCAACTTCCACCAGAACTGGTAGTCAGGTCAGTCAGCTTCCTCAAGTCTACAATGAGGAGTGGACGTGGATGTCTGATATCTGTCAGGTGCTGAGTAACTTTGAGGAGTCAACACAGATGGTCAGTGGCGATGCCGCCATCATCAGCCTCACCATCCCGCTGCTTGGCCTGTTGAAAAACTCTCTGGTCAGCATGAAGTCGGAAGCTTTGCGCTCGTCACAAGAGACGGGGGAAGAATATTCCCTTGTTGATAGCCAAAGCACCCTGAGGTCTGTTTCTCAGCGCATATCGGAGGAGGTGGAGGTGGAGGAGGATGAGGAGGAAGAGGAGGAGAATGTTGGCGAGACACAAGAGGGGACCATTGTTGAGTCCTTCACTGTTCAGCGTGTATGGGCAGAAGAAGAGGAGTTGGAGGAGTTGGAGGAGGAGGAAATGGACAGTCAGGCCAGTGAGGGGAGTGAATTCTTACGCGTTGGTACTCTGGCGCATATGGCAGATTTCATGCTAGGCTGCCTATCCCGTGACCCTCGCGTTCAAAGAATTTATTCCAGCACCGATTACTGGGTGTTCACTCTCCTGGACCCACGGTACAAGCAAAATCTTTCCACTCTCATCCCTGCAGAGGAAAGGAGTGTGAGAATGCATGAATACCAGCAGGCCCTGGTGCACAAGCTGAAACAGTATTTCCCTTCTGACAGCGCTAGCGGCAGAGTGCGTAGTTCTGCGGGACAAGTAGCGAGGGAGAGTAGGCGAGCAGGCAGCTTGTCCAGCACTGGCAAGGGTACGCTTTACAAGGCTTTTGCCAGCTTTATGTCACCCCAGCAAGACACTGTCACCTGTCCCCAGTCTCGGCAGAGTAGGGCTGATCTTTACAGAAAGATGGTGAGGGAGTACGTAGCTGACCATACCATCGTCCTAAATGATCACACAGCTCCCTACAACTACTGGGTTTCAAAGCTGGACATGTGGCACGAACTGGCGCTGTACGCCTTGGAGGTTCTTGCCTGCCCTGCCGCTAGCGTCTTGTCCGAGCGGGTTTTCAGTGCAGCTGGTGGCATCATCACCGATAAGCGTACACGCCTGTCGACTGACAGCGCTGACAGGCTGACGCTTATTAAAATGAATAAAGGCTGGATTTCTCAGAATTTCCAATCTCCACCAGGTGAAGGAAGCTCAACCTGAATAATTGATCCACTCCTCCTCCTCCTCCTCATTTTCCTCCTTCTCCTCCTCTTTGTACAGTAAAGCAGAGGAAAATGGCTATTTTTTGACAGGGCCCACTGGCTCTTGCTATAGTACTTCATGCATTTAATTTTTCTGGAGGGCCACCTACCCGGTCCTCTGTTTGAAACAATTTTTGTGAGTGCCACATACAGGCACTCAATCTATTCCATTTTTCTGGAGGGCCACCTACCCGGTCCTCTGTTTTAAAAAATTTTTGGGACTGCCACATACAGGCACTCAATCTATTCCATTTTACTGGAGGGCCACCTACCTGCTCCTCTGGTTTGAAACATTTTTGGGACTGCCACATACAGGCACTCAATCTATTCCATTTTACTGCAGGGCCACCTACCTGCTCCTCTGGTTTGAACAATTTTTGGGACTGCCACATACAGGCACTCAATCTATTCCATTTTACTGGAGGGCCACCTACCTGCTCCTCTGGTTTGAAACATTTTTGGGACTGCCACATACAGGCACTCAATCTATTCCATTTTACTGCAGGGCCACCTACCTGCTCCTCTGGTTTGAACAATTTTTGGGACTGCCACATACAGGCACTCAATCTATTCCATTTTACTGGAGGGCCACCTACCTGCTCCTCTGGTTTGAAACATTTTTGGGACTGCCACATACAGGCACTCAATCTATTCCATTTTACTACAGGGCCACCTACCTGCTCCTCTGGTTTGAACAATTTTTGGGACTGCCACATACAGGCACTCAATCTATTCCATTTTACTGGAGGGCCACCTACCTGCTCCTCTGGTTTGAAGAATTTTTGGGACTGCCACATACAGGCACTCAATCTATTCCATTTTACTGGAGGGCCACCTACCTGCTCCTCTGGTTTGAAACATTTTTGGGACTGCCACATACAGGCACTCAATCTATTCCATTTTACTGGAGGGCCACCTACCTGCTCCTCTGGTTTGAAAAATGTTTGGGACTGCCACATACAGGCACTATCCAAATTAAATTGTCTCCATAGCAGCCTCCACACGTTGTCTCCATTGCTACCTCCAAAAGTCGTCCATATAGCTGCCTCCATACATCGTCCCTTTATCAAACGAGGTGTGTCAGGCAGAAATTTGGGTTGTTTTCATGGATTCCACATCAAAGTTGTTAACTTTGTCGCCACCCTGCTGTGTTATCCACAAAATATACTGGCAAACTTTTACCATTTAGGGATATTATTTCAGCGCTTCTTGCGCATCTGTTTACATTCCCCTCACCCGGCATATCCTAAACTTATAAGAACGCTACTACACTTGATCTTATACAAAAGGTTCTTAGAAGTGCTGTTTGGGGAGTAGCCTAGAGACAGGGGCTTGGATTGGCGAAAGCTCGCCTGGCAGCGGAGCGCCAGCTCCATGCGCATCATGCGCTTCTTGCGCATCTGTTTACATTCCCCTCACCCGCCATATCCCAAACTTATAAGAACGCTACTACACTTAACTTGGTGCAGGCTGGGACCGAGTCTGACCCTGGGGCTGCTCATATACTGGCGACGCAGAGAATTGCGGGGCCTACCTCGGTCCAGGTCTCAAAGGCCTACTATACCTCCTCCCACCCCTCCTCCACCTCCTCCTCCTCCGAATTACCATCCGTGGGCATGGCGCCATCAGTCGGTAGCTCTACGCACAGCAGCAGTGCCGTCGCTAAGCGACAGCAGGCGGTGCTGAAACTGCTGAGCCTAGGCGATAAAAGGCACACCGCCCAAGAGCTATTACAGGGCATTCCACATCAAAGTTGTTAACTTTGTCGCCACCCTGCTGTGTAATCCACAAAATATACTGGCAAACTTTTACCATTTAGGGATATTATTTCAGCGCTTCTTGCGCATCTGTTTACATTCCCCTCACCCGGCATATCCTAAACTTATAAGAACGCTACTACACTTGATCTTATACAAAAGGTTCTTAGAAGTGCTGTTTGGGGAGTAGCCTAGAAACAGGGGCTTGGATTGGCGAAAGCTCGCCTGGCTGCAGAGCGCCAGCTCCATCACAAGATCCAACTAACATAGTTGCAGCACCTTTAATCTACTACTAGTTCACTGCCTCCATAATAATAATAATCTTTATTTATATAGCGTCATCATATTCTGCAGCGCTTTACAAATCATAGGAAACAAATACAAATGTAATGTAACAGAGCACAACATTTGTATGGAACAACAGGAGTGAGGTCCCTGCTCGCCAGAGCTTACGGTTTATGAAGATGATGGGGTAACACGAGGTAAAAGAATATTTAATGGTCAAGCCATTCTTCTTAGGGAATAGAAAAAAATATAATAAATGGAATTGCTGTCGCTTGAAACACTCAGCCGTCATCTTATATACCAGGTCCAGGGTGAATGGGACTGCAGAGAAGTCTGGTGCCTGTTGGTTGCTGGATAACAGATGGGAGGACGACACAGGACGGGTTAGTAGAAGAGTTAAAACTTCATGCAGTTAATGAGTGTTATAGGCTTGCCTAAAGAAATGGGTTTTAAGAGCACGTTTGAAACTTTGGAGGTTAGGTATTAGTCTGATAGTCCGGGGCAGAGCATTCCATAGAATTGGTGCAGCTCTAGAGAAGTCTTGGAGACGCGAGTGGGAGGTCCGCACTAGGGTAGAGGTTAATCTAAGATCACTGGCGGATCTAAGAGCACGGGTTGGGCGATAGACTGAGATAAGAGAGGAGAGGTAGGGGGGTGCAGCATTATACAGAGCTTTATGGATGAGGGTTATTATTATTTTAAACTATTCGAAAGGAGACTGGCAGCAAGTGCAGCGACTGGCATGAACTGTAAGCATACATGGTCCCCTTATCAAACGAGCTGTGTCAGGCAGAATTTGGGGTTGTTTTCATGGCTTCCATGTTAACTTTGTCGCCACCCTGCTGTGTAATCCACAAAATATACTGGCAAACTTTTATCATGTAGCGATATTATTTGAGCGCTTCTTGCTCACCTCCTTTGGTTCCTCTCTGCCACCCATTGGTTTGAAGCCTGAGTCCATTTAGGGTATGTCGCCATGCCACTCTCTAGCCTGCCGCTGCTGCCGCTGCCTCTGCATGCCGTCCCCTATAGTGTCAGGGTCAATTATTGGATGTTTTAGATGCTATCTAGCTTCATTCTGTCACTCTGTCATGGCCATGCTGTTGCCCATAATTTTGGCATAATGGTGCGATTAGGCAGCCTCAGAGGCATCCATGCATGCTGCCCCTGCTGTTTCCTGTCCATTTCCGTGGTGTTTCCATCCTTTTCTGAGGTTCCCAGGTGTTTGGCCAAGCTTCCCTGTGCAGAGCCTTGGTCCCCTTGAAAAATGCTCGAGTCTCCCATTGACTTCAATGGGGTTCGTTATTCGAGACGAGCACTCGAGCATCGGGAAAAGTTCGTCTCGAATAACGAGTACCCGAGCATTTTAGTGTTCGCTCATCTCTATTCGATACCCAATCTCTCCCGAGTATAACAATACCCCATATGAGGTGGTAATCTGTCGCATGGGCATGTGCCAGGGTATTGAAGGGAAGCATTGTCACATTTTATTGGCTATACAATCTTTATTTTTTTGGCATTTTGGACATAAGGGCTTATTTTCTGCAACATGAGATGCACTTTACAAAATACTTCATTTTAGTGGGTCATTAGCTTATTGATGAGATTTTTTATTAACTCTTGAATGTATGGAGAAAAAGAAAATTGTCAATTTTGGTTTACTTTCTTTTTGTACTTCTTGTGGGTCGTATTTTATGTGTAAGGAATGTTAATGTTTAGGGGACTTTCACTTTATTTACCGTATATACTCGTGCATAAGCCGAGTTTTTCAGCACAAAAAATGTGCTGAAAAACCTCACTTCGGCTTATACACGAGTCAATTAAAAAAAAAAAAATTTAATACTCATCCTCCGGTGCCCGGATCCACCGACGGCGGCTCCCGATACCCGGCGGCGGCCCAATACCCGGCGGCGTTCAGCACATTAAATAAATAAACTTAGTTCTCACCTTCCGGCGATATTAACCCCCGATCCACGGCGCCGGCTTCCGATCCTCGTTGGTGGCTCTCGATCCCCGGCTGCGGCTGTCTTCTTTCTTCTTTTGCCGGCGGAGTCGCGTCCATGCGATCTCCCTGCCGGCGTTTACTATGATGCAGCGGTGTGACGTCATCAGCGGCGACACCGCCACATCATAGTGAGCGCCGCCAGGGAGATCGCATGGATGCGCCTCCGCCGGCAAGAGAAGACAGAAGCCGCTGCCGGGGATCGAGAGCACCGCAGAAGATCGTGGGTGAGTATCGCCGGAAGGTGAGAATTAAGTTTATTTTTTTAAATGTGCTCAACATACATGGGGGCAGGCTGGCTGTATATGTGAGGGGCAGGCTGGCAGGCTGTATACATGAGGGGGCAGGCTGGCAGGCTGTATACGTGAGGGGCAGGCTGGCAGGCTGTATACATGAGGGGGCAGGCTGGCAGGCTGTATACATGAGGGGGCAGGCTGTATACATGAGGGGCTTATACTCGGCTTATACTCGGCTTATACTCGGGTCGGCTTATACTCGAGTATATACGGTAATTATTTTTACTATGCTTTTACAAAGTGTTTTAAACATTATTTTTCTTTACATTTACAGATTGGCTTGAACAAGTGATTCTTTGAGCCATCATTCATATAACATAGTGTAATACAGATGTATTACACTGGGTTATATAAGACGAATGCTGTGCATGCCATATTTTAAGGCAGATAGTACATGTTCCTAGCTATGTAATATGTTTATTACAAACAATCCATCTTAGTCTGTAATGAAACAATGTCGTACATGTTGTGTATCACATTTATTGTGTGTTTATTATATGTTCATCCAACAAGCACTTAAGACAAATGAATGTGGTTCTATGGAAAAGGGTCAGGACTTAAGATACAAAAATGGGGGACAAAACTGAACTAAAAATGCTTAAGAAAAGTAGTCAAACTGAAAGATATAAACTATGACTAGAGGTCTATACAGTAGCACCAGATTTTAATCCATCAACAATCCTGATGAAAAATCAACTACGATTTTTCTTTGCAAATCTGTCTTTATTCAAAAAATTACAAACTTACAAGGTATGGCAGGCTCATAAATACATCTAAGGAAGAAGGAGATAAATTATTTGGCCCTCATAGGAGGTATGTGTAGGTTTTAAAAAAAAATTAATTACTTAGATTTCAAAATAAGATAGTAGAAAATAATATGGATTTTTACATTTTTCCCATGATGTGGTACAATGCATGATACTGTGGTTACAGTATCTCACAAGTTCTGAATCATTTTAGTACTTTATGAAACTTAATTTCACATTATCTGGCTCCCTGCCAGCGGCATATGGTGAGTCCTAAGGAAGGGGGTGTGCAGCTGTAGCAGCCTGTGTGCCCTTTTTCTCAGTCTCTTTACTTCACCACTTTGATCAGGCAGGAAGGGAAATTTTGTGGTGTAGAGAAAGAATGCGCGAGACTGAGACGCAGGCTGCTGCAGCTGCCCCCTGGCATAACTAAAGCTATTGGAACCTGTCACCAGCTAAAAATTACATTATTTGTGACAGGTTCATTTTAAACGACATTGGTACATTTATTGAAATAGCCCAAAATGTCAAGGTGCCAAGTTACAATGGGTAGCTGTTGCGCCAGGGAGGGTTGTGCAATGAGGATGCTGCTTTTAGATAAAAAAGTATACAAAGTATATGTTAAGACTTAAGGTTAGTGGAAACTGGGAAGACAAACCCAAATTTGGGGATAACTCGCAACTGTATGAAAAATTCTTATGAACCAAAGTCCCCTTTGAGATGCTCTTTCATAAGCAGATACATTTCTTGCCGCAAACTGACCTATTAGTATGTTGGTGTGCAGAAAGGGGTGTATCACGGCTTGAGCCCTTTTTATACAGACCAAGTGTTTGATGCAATATCCAGTAAACATCCAGCATTGACAGTGGTAACCCTTTACTTGTCAAACGGAAAGCTACTGGCAGTATATGCTAGCCAGCCGTGCATTGGTGCCTTCATTTTGACAGTGATTGTTGCTCCCCATGACGCCATCAGAAAGTGACAATCCATCGCCATGACATAATATACTGCTGGCTAAAGTGCTTTAGAAAAAGCTAATAAATAGAGATGAGCGAGCACTAAAAAGCTCGGGTACTCGTTATTCGAGACGAACTTTTCCCGATGCTCGAGTGCTCGTCTCGAATAACGAACCCCATTGAAGTCAATGGGAGACTCGAGCATTTTTCAAGGGGACCAAGGCTCTGCACAGGGAAGCTTGGCCAAACACCTGGGAACCTCAGAAAAGGATGGAAACACCACGGAAATGGACAGGAAACAGCAGGGGCAGCATGCATGGATGCCTCTGAGGCTGCTTAATCGCACCATTATGCCAAAACTATGGGCAACAGCATGGCCATGACAGAGTGACAGAATGAAGCTAGATAGCATCTAAAACATCCAATAATTGACCCTGACACTATAGGGGACGGCATGCAGAGGCAGCGGCAGCAGGCTAGAGAGTGGCATGGCGACATACCCTAAATGGACTCAGGCTTCAAACCAATGGGTGGCAGAGAGGAACCAAAGGAGGTGAGCAAGAAGCGCTCAAATAATATCGCTACATGATAAAAGTTTGCCAGTATATTTTGTGGATTACACAGCAGGGTGGCGACAAAGTTAACATGGAATTCATGAAAACAACCCAAAATTCTGCCTGACACAGCTCGTTTGATAAGGGGACCATGTATGGAGGCAGTGAACTAGTAGTAGATTAAAGGTGCTGCAGTTAAAACTATGTTAGTTGAATCTTGGCATGGAGCTGGCGCTCCGCTGCCAGGCGAGCTTTCGCCAATCCAAGCCCCTGTCTCTAGGCTACTCCCCAAACAGCACTTCTAAGAACCTTTTGTATAAGATCAAGTGTAGTAGCGTTCTTATAAGTTTGGGATATGGCGGGTGAGGGGAATGTAAACAGATGCGCAAGAAGCGCTGAAATAATATCGGTTAATCATAAAAGTTTGCCAGTATATTTTGTGGATAACACAGCAGGGTGGCGACAAAGTTAACAACTTTGATGTGGAATCCATGAAAACAACCCAAATTTCTGCCTGACACACCTCGTTTGATAAGGGGACGATGTATGGAGGCAGCTATATGGACGACTTTTGGAGGTAGCAATGGAGACAACGTGTGGAGGCTGCTATGGAGACAATTTAATTTGGATAGTGCCTGTATGTGGCAGTCCAAAAAAGTTTTCAAACCAGAGGAGCAGGTAGGTGGCCCTCCAGAAAAATGGAATAGATTGAGTGCCTGTATGTGGCAGTCCAAAAAAGTTTTCAAACCAGAGGAGCAGGTAGGTGGCCCTCCAGAAAAATGGAATAGATTGAGTGCCTGTATGTGGCAGTCCAAAAAAGTTTTCAAACCAGAGGAGCAGGTAGGTGGCCCTCCAGAAAAATGGAATAGATTGAGTGCCTGTATGTGGCAGTCCAAAAAAGTTTTCAAACCAGAGGAGCAGGTAGGTGGCCCTCCAGAAAAATGGAATAGATTGAGTGCCTGTATGTGGCAGTCCAAAAAAGTTTTCAAACCAGAGGAGCAGGTAGGTGGCCCTCCAGAAAAATGGAATAGATTGAGTGCCTGTATGTGGCAGTCCAAAAAAGTTTTCAAACCAGAGGAGCAGGTAGGTGGCCCTCCAGAAAAATTGAATAGATTGAGTGCCTGTATGTGGCACTCCCAAAAATTGTTTAAAACAGAGGACCGGGTCGGTGGCCCTCCAGAAAAATTAAATGCATAAAGTACTATAGCTAGAGCCAGTGGGCCCTGTCAAAAAATAGCCAGTTTCCTCTGCTTTACTGTACAAAGAGGAGGAGAAGGAGGAAAATGAGGAGGAGGAGGAGTGGATAAATTATTCCGGTTGAGCTTCCTTCACCTGGTGGAGATTGGAAATTATGAGAAATCCAGCCTTTATTCATTTTAATAAGCGTCAGCCTGTCAGCGCTGTCAGTCGACAGGCGTGTGCGCTTATCGGTGATGATGCCACCAGCTGCACTGAAAACCCGCTCGGACAAGACGCTAGCGGCAGGGCAGGCAAGAACCTCCAAGGCGTACAGCGCCAGTTCGTGCCACATGTCCAGCTTTGAAACCCAGTAGTTGTAGGGAGCTGTGTGATCATTTAGGACGATGGTATGGTCAGCTACGTACTCCCTCACCATCTTTCTGTAAAGATCAGCCCTACTCTGCCGAGACTGGGGACAGGTGACAGTGTCTTGCTGGGGTGACATAAAGCTGGCAAAAGCCTTGTAAAGCGTACCCTTGCCAGTGCTGGACAAGCTGCCTGCTCGCCTACTCTCCCTCGCTACTTGTCCCGCAGAACTACGCACTCTGCCGCTAGCGCTGTCAGAAGGGAAATACTGTTTCAGCTTGTGCACCAGGGCCTGCTGGTATTCATGCATTCTCACACTCCTTTCCTCTCCAGGGATGAGAGTGGAAAGATTTTGCTTGTACCGTGGGTCCAGGAGAGTGAACACCCAGTAATCGGTGCTGGAATAAATTCTTTGAACGCGAGGGTCACGGGATAGGCAGCCTAGCATGAAATCTGCCATATGCGCCAGAGTACCAACGCGTAAGAATTCACTCCCCTCACTGGCCTGACTGTCCATTTTCTCCTCCTCCAACTCCTCCAACTCCTCTTCTTCTGCCCATACACGCTGAACAGTGAAGGACTCAACAATGGTCCCCTCTTGTGTCTCGCCAACATTCTCCTCCTCTTCCTCCTCATCCTCCTCCACCTCCACCTCCTCCGATATGCGCTGAGAAACAGACCTAAGGGTGCTTTGGCTATCAACAAGGGAATCTTCTTCCCCCGTCTTTTGTGACGAGCGCAAAGCTTCCGACTTCATGCTGATCAGAGAGTTTTTCAACAGGCCAAGCAGCGGGATGGTGAGGCTGATGATGGCGGCATCGCCACTGACCATCTGTGTTGACTCCTCAAAGTTACTCAGCACCTGACAGATATCAGACATCCACGTCCACTCCTC
Organism: Engystomops pustulosus; assembly: GCF_040894005.1. NCBI lineage: Eukaryota > Metazoa > Chordata > Amphibia > Anura > Leptodactylidae > Engystomops > Engystomops pustulosus. The sequence continues at coordinate 106,118,363 of NC_092417.1, read as the reverse complement.
ATTGTAGACTTGAGGAAGCTGACTGACCTGACTACCAGTTCCGGTGGAAGTTGACATCTGGCAGTCTACAATCGCTCGGCGCTGCTGGTAAACTCTGGATAACATGGTCAGTGTTGAATTCCACCTCGTGGGCACGTCGCACAACAGTCGGTGAGCGGGCAGTTGGAGGCGGCGCTGCGCTGCCCTGAGAGTGGCAGCATCTGTGCTGGACTTCCTGAAATGCGCACAGATGCGGCGCACCTTCGTGAGCAAATCAGACAGATTGGGGTATGTCTTGAGGAAACGCTGAACTATCAGATTTAACACATGGGCCAGGCATGGCACATGTGTCAGTCTGCCGAGTTGCAGAGCCGCCACCAGGTTACGGCCGTTGTCACACACAACCATGCCTGGCTTCAGGTTCAGCGGTGCCAGCCACAGATCAGTCTGCGCCGTGATGCCCTGTAATAGCTCTTGGGCGGTGTGCCTTTTATCGCCTAGGCTCAGCAGTTTGAGCACCGCCTGCTGTCGCTTAGCGACGGCACTGCTGCTGTGCCTAGAGCTAGCGACTGATGGCGCCATGCCCACGGATGGTAGTTCGGCGGAGGAGGTGGAGGAGGGGTGGGAGGAGGAGAAGGCATAGTAGGCCTGAAACACCTGGACCGAGGTAGGCCCCGCAATCCTCGGCGTCGGCAGTATATGACCAGCCGCAGGGTCAGACTCGCTCCCAGCCTCCACCAAGTTAACCCAATGTGCCGTCAGCGATATATAGTGGCCCTGCCCGGCAGCACTCGTCCACGTGTCCGTGGTCAGGTGGACCTTGTCAGAAACGGCGTTGGTCAGGGCACGGATGATGTTGTCTGACACGTGCTGGTGCAGGGCTGGGACGGCACATCGGGAAAAGTAGTGGCGGCTGGGGACCGAATACCGAGGGGCGGCCGCCGCCATGAGGTTGCGAAAGGCCTCGGTCTCTACTAGCCTATAGGGCAGCATCTCCAGGCTAAGCAATCTGGAGATGTGGACATTAAGGGCTTGGGCGTGCGGGTGGGTTGCACTATATTTTCTTTTCCGCTCCAGCGTCTGGGGTATGGAGAGCTGAACGCTGGTGGATGCTGTGGAGGATCGTGGAGGCGACGATGGGGTTTTTGTGGCAGGGTCCTGGGCAGGGGGCTGACTATCAGCTGACACAGGGGAAGGAGCAGTGGTGTGCACGGCCGGAGGTGAACGGGCTTGTTGCCACTGAGTGGGGTGTTTAGCATTCATATTCCTGCGCATACTGGTGGTAGTTAAGCTATTAGTGGTGGAACCCCTGCTGATCCTGGTTTGGCAAATGTTGCACACCACAGTCCGTCGGTCATCCGGTGTTTCCTTAAAGAACCTCCAGACTTCTGAAAATCTAGCCCTCGCCGCAGGAGCCCTCGCCATGGGAGCTTCACTAGTTGACACATTTGGCGCTGATGCACCAGCTCTGGCCCTGCCTCTCCGTCTGGCCCCACCACTGCCTCTTCCAACCTGTTCTGGTCGAGGACTCTCCTCCGTCTCAGAAGCACTGTGTTCACCCGGCCTATCAACCCAGCTTGGGTCTGTCACCTCATCATCCTCCGATCCCTCAGTCTGCTCCCCCCTCGGACTTCCTGCCCTGACAACAACTTCCCCACTGTCTGACAACCGTGTCTCCTCATCGTCGGACACCTCTTTACACACTTCTTCCACTACGTCAAGAAGGTCATCATCACCCACAGACTGTGACTGTTGGAAAACCTGGGCATCGGAAAATTGCTCAGCAGCAACCGGACAAGTGGTTTGTGAGTGTGGGAAGGGTCCAGAAAACAGTTCCTCAGAGTATGCCGGTTCAAATGCCAAATTTTCCTGGGAGGGGGCAGACTGGGGCGGAGGAGGCTGAGGTGCAGGAGCTGGAGGAGTGGCGATTTCGGTGACATGGGTGGACTGCGTGGAAGACTGACTGGTGGACAAATGGCTAGAAGCATTGTCGGCAATCCACGACATCACCTGTTCGCACTGTTCTGGCCTCAACAGTGCTCTACCACGAGTCCCAGTAACTTCAGACATGAACCTAGGGAGTGTAGCTCTGCGGCGTTCCCCTGCTCCCTCATAAGCAGGTGGTGTCTCACCCCACCCAGGACCACGGCCTCTGACCCCTGCAGTAGTTGGACGCCCACGTCCCCGCCCTCGTCCTCTACCCCTAGCCCTCGGGTTAAACATTTTGAAAATGAGAGTTATAACTTTAATTTTTTTTTAACTTTTTTTTGTGTTTTTTGTTTTTTTTTGTGTTTTTTAGTTTTTAAAACCAAACGATGCTATCCTATTGCTATGGCTATTTTCTAGCCAAGTATGAAAGCACACTGCTATGCCAGATGAGATGACGCTGAGTTATTAAAAAAATAAACGTAAAATAAAAAAGGAAATGGCAGACTGTGCCTAATTGAAATCCAACCCCTAATAAATTTTCCCACTTCGGTCTTTGCGATGGATATGTGCGTCACTAAGCGCAAAACACAGTGGTCGCAAGTCTCACTACAAATTGCTCACAATTTGCTAGTAGATGCACTGCAGCAAGTACAGCCACCAGCAGATCAACCAGAAATCAAATATATATAACGCTACTGTAGGCGTAAGTAAGCCGTTTGGATTCTCCTATGGCTATTTTCTAGCCAAGTATGAAAGCACACTACTATGCCAGATGAGATGACGCTGAGTTATTAAAAAAATAAACGTAAAATAAAAAAGGAAATGGCAGACTGTGCCTAATTGAAATCCAACCCCTAATAAATTTTCCCACTTTGGTCTTTGCGATGGATATGTGCGTCACTAAGCGCAAAACACAGTGGTCGCAAGTCTCACTACAAATTGCTCACAATTTGCTAGTAGATGCACTGCAGCAATTACAGCCACCAGCAGATCAACCAGAAATCAAATATATATAACGCTACTGTAGGCGTAAGTAAGCCGTTTGGATTCTCCTATGGCTATTTTCTAGCCAAGTATGAAAGCACACTACTATGCCAGATGAGATGACGCTGAGTTATTAAAAAAATAAACGTAAAATAAAAAAGGAAATGGCAGACTGTGCCTAATTGAAATCCAACCCCTAATAAATTTTCCCACTTCGGTCTTTGCGATGGATATGTGCGTCACTAAGCGCAAAACACAGCGGTCGCAAGTCTCACTACAAATTGCTCACAATTTGCTAGTAGATGCACTGCAGCAAGTACAGCCACCAGCAGATCAACCAGAAATCAAATATATATAACGCTACTGTAGGCGTAAGTAAGCCGTTTGGATTCTCCTATGGCTATTTTCTAGCCAAGTATGAAAGCACACTACTATGCAAGATGTGATGACCCTGAGTTATTAAAAAAATAAACGTAAAATAAAAAGTAAATGGCAGACTGTGCCTAATTGAAATCAAACCCCTAATAAATTTTCCCACTTTGGTGTTTGAGGTGGATATGTGTGTCACTAAGAGCTGCAGCTCTCTCCCTAGCGGCATCCAGACACAGAATGATCCGAGCAGCGCGGGCAGCGGCTAGTCTATCCCAGGGTCACCTGATCTGGCCAGCCAACCACTGCTATCGACGTGTAAGGGTACCACGTCATGCTGGGTGGAGTGCAGAGTCTCCTGGCTTGTGATTGGCTCTGTTTCTGGCCGCCAAAAAGCAAAACGGCGGGAGCTGCCATTTTCTCGAGCGGGCGAAGTATTCGTCCGAGCAGCGAGCAGTTTCGAGTACGCTAATGCTCGCCCGAGCATCAAGCTCGGACGAGTATGTTCGCTCATCTCTACTAATAAACAGTAACTTTAAAAAAAAAAAAAGTTCAAATAATAAATTGTCAAAATAATAAACAATAAAAAATCATAAACATTTTACTGCTGCATCCCAAAAGTTCTAAATTATCAATTTATAAAAACAGTTTTTCTCAACGGTGAACTGTGTAACGGAAAATAGCATCTAAATGTCCAAAACACAACTTAGTTCGAAATGTCTCTACTATAAATGAGTGGACCTGCCATTCCCGTTTGGGGCCGGAGCCATGGGGGCTATGCCTGCCAGTATGGGCGCTGGGGGAAACTAGGTCTTGGTCCCTACCGGCACTGTGCTGCGGCAGTGGCGGACGTCATATGATGCCGCACACAACAGTGTAGGGAGACACCATAAAGAGGTCACCGTGATGTGATTGGTAGGCTTATACAATTTGATCAAAATGTAACTAAGAACCTCGAGTTCGTTATATAATGTAGCCTAGCAGCAGTAAATCATTGTATGATGTGTGGATATGCGGTCCAGTTCATTTTCTCTCCCCATGTCAGTTAAATACATTCTATCCCTTCATTTAGTTTTTTTCCTGGTACCAGCACTCCGCCACATTCAATCCAGGTGTCTCTAAATTAGCAGTAGACTGCATATAGGGCCCGCCTACTTCCTCTCAGCTAATGTCTGAGACCACATGGAACTGTGAGAATTCAACACCTGTTCACACATGGTGTGCCTTTTTTCCTGTTCACAAGGTGCGGTGTTGCATGGCATCCACTGCTTCTGTTGTGCGGTGCTGGTGGGGACCCGGGGCCTGGTGGCATGGGGACTATGCCTTCCAGTATGGGCGCTGGGGGGCAACTAAGTCTTGGTCCCTGCTAGCGCTGTACTGTGGCGGTGGCGGAAGTCATGTGATGAAGCACACAACAGCGTAAAGAGGTCACCGTGAAGTGGTTGGTGGGCTTATACAATTTGATCAAAATGTAACTAAAAACCTTGAGTTCATTATATAATGTAGCCTAGCGGCAGTAGATTGTTGCGTGATGTGTGGATGTGCAGTCCAGTTCTTTTTCTCTCCCAAAATCATTCCCGTTTGTGTGTCTGAACACAAGCACTGAACACAAATGGGAAAGGTAAGTCTACTCATCTTTAGGGTCTACCCTTAATAATTAGCCAAAAATTGGGAATTTCCGTAGGTAATACTTATTCCAATGGAAGATAAAGAAGCGTCGAATTGATAACTCTTACAGAAAACTAGAGATGAGCGAGCACTAAAATGCTCGGGTGCTCGTTATTCGAGACAAACTTTTCCCGATGCTCGAGTGCTCGTCTCGAATAACGAGCCCCATTGAAGTCAATGGGAGACTCGAGCATTTTTCAAGGGGACCAAGGGTCTGCACAGGCAAGCTTGGCCAAACACCTGGAAACCTCAGAAAATTATGTAAACACCACGGAACTGGACAGGAAACAGCAGGGGCAGCATGCATGGATGCCTCTGAGGCTGCTTAATCGCATCATTATGCCAAAATTATGGGCAACAGCATGGCGATGACAGAGTGACCGAATGAGGCTAGATAGCATCTAAAACATCCAATAATTGACCCTGACACTATAGGGGACGGCATGCAGAGGCAGTGGCAGCAGCGGCAGGCTAGAGTGTAATGGCGACATACCCTAAATGGACTCAGGCTTCAAACCAATGGGTGGCAGAGAGGAACCAAAGGAGGTGAGCAAGAAGCGCTGAAATGATTTCCTATGTCAACAAAAGGTTAACGGTATATTTAGTCGATAACACAGCATGGTGGCGACATAGTGACCAAGGTCCATAACGTATCTGGTGAAACACCCGAAAAATGAGCCTGAGAAAGCTCGTTTGATAAGGGGACGACATGTGGAGGTAGTCATGGAGACGACTTCCATGATTAAGAGTGACAGTATGGGGCATCCTTAATGCTTCTATGATTGAAACTTCAGGTCTCCAGCATGGCGGCGACAGATGGGCCAAGTTCCATTATGTATCTGGTGAAACACCTGAAAAATCTGCCTGACACAGCTCGTTTGATAAGGGGATGATGTGCTGTATATCCTCTCGTGCTCCAGCGTCTGGGGTATAGAGAGTTGAAAGTTGCGCATGGAGACATTGGTGGACGCTGTGGAGGATCGTGGAGGCAAAATGGACAGGAAACAGCAGGGGCAGTATGCATGGATGCCTCTGAAGCTGCCTAAACTTGGGATGGAGCTGGCTGTCCGCTGCAAGGCGAGCTTTCGCCTGTCCAAGCCCCTGTCTCTCGGCTCCTCCCCACCCAAAATTGGCCTGGGGGCCAGAAGCGTTTACTTTGAAAAAATTATAATTTTCAAAGCAGGCCGGGTCGTTTGAATATTTCACCTAGGAATAATGGAATAGCATAGCAGTTCTATTTTTAATAGTTTTTTCGTAAATGGTTCCATGATTAAGAGCGACAGTATGGGGTATCCATATTGCGCTGCTATGATTGCAACTTCAGGTCTCGGGCATGGCGGCGACAGATGGGCCGAGTTCCATTATGTATCTAGTGAAACACCTGAAAATTCTGCCTGACACAGCTCGTTTGATAAGGGGACCATGTATGGAGGCAGTGAACTAGTAGTAGATTAAAGGTGCTGCAGTTAAAACTATTTTAGTTGTATCTTGGGATGGAGCTGGCGGTCCGCTGCCAGGCGAGCTTTCGCCTGTCCAAGCCCCTGCCTCTCGGCTCCTCCCCAAACAGCACATCTAAGAGCCTTTTGTATAAGATCAAATGTAGTAGTGTTCTTATAAGTTTGGGTCATGGCGGGTGAGGGGAATGTAAACAGATGTGCAAGAAGCGCTGAAATAATATTGGTAAATGATAAAAGTTTGCCAGTATATTTTGTGGATAACACAGCAGATTGGCGACAAAGTTAACAAGTTTGATGTGGAAACCATGAAAACAACCCAAAATTCTGCCTGACACAGCTCGTTTGCTAAGGGGACGATGTATGGAGGCAGCTATATGGAAGACTTTGGGAAGCAGCTATGGAGATTATGTGTGGAGGTAGCAATGGAGACAACGTGTGGAAGCAGCTATAAAGACGATGTGTGGAGGCTGCTATGGAGACAATTAAATTTGGATAGTGCCTGTATGTGGCAGTCCAAAAAGTTTTCAAACCAGAGGAGCAGGTAGGTGGTCCTCAAGAAAAATTAAATAGATTGAGTGCCTGTATGTGGCACTCCCAAAAAATGTTTAAAACAGAGGACCAGGTAGGTGGCCCTCCAGAAATATTAAATACATAGAGTACTATAGCTAGAGCCAGTTGGCCCTGGCAAAAAATAGCCAGTTTCCTCTGCTTTAGTTTACAAAGAGGAGGAGAAGGAGGAAAATGAGGAGGAGGAGTGCATACATTATTCAGGTTGAGCTTCTTTCACCTGGTGGAGAATGGAAATCCTGAGAAATCCAGGCTTTATTCATCTTGATAAGCGCCAGCCTGTCAGCGCTGTCAGTCGACAGGCGTGTACGCTTATCAGTGATGATGCCACCAGCTGCACTGAAAACCCGCTCAGACAACATGCTAGTGGCAGGGCAGGCAAGAACCTCCAAGGTGTACAGCGCCAGTTCGTGCCACATGTCCAGCTTTGAAACCCAGTAGTTGTAAGGAGCTGTTTGATCATTTAGGATGATGGTATGGTCAGCTACGTACTCCCTCACCATCTTTCTGTAAAGATCAGCCCTACTCTGCCGAAACTGGGGACAGGTGACAGTGCCTTGCTGGGGTGACATAAAAATGGCAAAGGCCTTGTAAAGCGTAACCCTGCCAGTGCTGGACAAGCTGCCTGCTCGCCTACTCTCCCTCGCTACTTGATCCGCAGAAGTACGCCCTCTGCCGCTAGCGCTGTCAGTAGGGAAATACTGTTTCAGCTTGTGCACCAGGGCCTGCTGGTATTCATGCATTCTCACACTCCTTTCCTCTCCAGGGATGAGAGTGTAAAGATTTTGCTTTTACCGTGGGTCCAGGAGAGTGAATACCCAGTAATCGGTGCTGGAATACATTCTTTGAACGCGAGGGTCACGGGATAGGCAGCCTAGCATGAAATCTGCCATATGAGTCCCAACTCGCAAGAATTCACTTCCCTCACTGGCCTGACTGTCCATCTCCTCCTCCTCCAACTCCTTCAACTCCTCTTCTTCTGCCCATACACGCTGAACAGTGAAGGTCTGAGCAATGCTCCCCTCTTCTGTCTCGCCAACATTTGCCTCCTCTTCCTCCTCATCCTCCACCACCTCCTCCGATATGCGCTGAGAAACAGACCTGAGGGTGCTTTGGCTATCAACAATGGAATCTTCTTCCCCCGTCTCTTGTGACGAGTGCAAAGCTTCTGACTTCATGCTGGCCAGAGAGTTTTTCAACAGGCCAAGCAGCGGGATGGCGAGGCTGATGATGGCGGCATCGCCACTGACCATCTGACCAGCTGGAGGAGGCATAGTAGGCCTGAGAGACCTGGACCGAGGTAGGCCTCGCAATCCTCGACGTCGGCAGTATATGACCAGCCGCAGGGTCAGACTCGGTCCCAGCCTCCACCAATTTAACCCAATGTGCCGTCAGCGATATATAGTGGCCCTGCCCGGCAGCACTCGTCCACGTGTCCGTGGTCAGGTGGACCTTGTCAGAAACAGCACTGGTCAGGAAACTGATGATGTTGTCTTACATGTGCTGGTGCAGGGCTGGGACGGCACATCGGGAAAAGTAGTAGCGGCTGGGGACCGAATACCGGGGGCCGCCGCCGCCATGAGGTTGCGAAAGGCCTCGGTCTCTACCAGCCTATAGAGCAGCATCTCCAGGCTAAGTAGTTTGGAGATGTGGACATTGAGGGCTTGGGAATGTGGGTGGGTTGCACTGTACTTCCTCTTGCGCTCCAGCGTCTGGGGTATGGAGAGCTGAATGCTGTGCATGGAGACATTGGTGGATGCTGCTGAGGATCGTGGAGGCGAAGGTGTGGCAGGAGATGACACAGCGGAAGGAGCAGTGGTGTGCCCGGCCGGAGGTGAACGGCCTTGGTTCCATTGAGTGGGGTGTTTAGCATTCATATGCCTGCTCATACTGGTGGTGGTTAAGCTGGTAGTGGTGGAACCCCTGCTGATCCTGGTGTGGCACAGGTTGCACACCACAGTCCGTCGGTCATCCGGTGTTTCTTTAAAGAACCTCCAGACTTACGAAAATCTAGCCCTCGCCATGGGAGCTTCACGTGAAACATTTGGCGCTGATGCACCATCTCTGGCCCTGCCTCTCCGTCTGGCCCCACCACTGCCTCTTCCAACCTGTTCTCGTCGAGGACTCTCCTCCGTCTCAGAAGCACTGTGTTCACCCGGCCTATCAACCCAGCTTGGGTCTGTCACCTCATCATCCTCCGATCCCTCAGTCTGCTCCCCCCTCGGACTTCCTGCCCTGACAACAACTTCACCACTGTCTGACAACCGTGTCTCCTCATCGTCCGACACCTCTTTGCACACTTCTTCCACTACGTCAACAATGTCATCATCACCCACAGACTGCGGCCGGTGGAAAACCTGGGCATCGGAAAAGAGCTCAGCAGCAACCGGACAAGTGGTTTGTGACTGTGGGAAGGGTCCAGAAAACAGTTCCTCAGAGTATGCCGGTTCAAATGCCAAATTTTTCTGGGAGGGGGCAGACTGTTGGGAAGGAGGCTGAGGTGGAGGAGCTGGAGGAGTGCTGATTTCGGTGACATGGGTGGACTGCGTGGAAGACTGACTTGTGGACAAATGGCTAGAAGCATTGTCCGCAATCCACGACATCACCTGTTCGCATTGTTCTGGCCTCAACAGTGTTCTACCACGAGTCCCAGTTACTTAAGACATGAACCTAGGGAGTGTAGCTCTGCGGCGTTCCCCTGCTCCCTCATCAGCAGGTGGTGTCTCACTCCGCCCAGGACCACGGCCTCTGACCCCTGCAGTAGTTGGACGCCCACGTCCACACCCTCCTCCTCTACCCCTAGCCCTCGGGTTCAACATTTTCAAAATTAAAATGTAAACTGTAAATTTGTTTGTATTTTTTTGTTTTTTTGTTTTTGTTTTTTTTTTTTTACAAAATGATGCTATCCTATTGCTATGGCTAGTTTCTAACCTACACTGACAGCACACAACTGGATTTTGTGCTGTGCCTGATGACTTTGAGTTATAAAAAAAAATTAAAGTAAATAAAAAAATCTGCAGACTGTGCCTAATTCAATCAAACCCTTAATAAATTATCCCACTTAGGTGTTTGAGATGTGTGTGTCACTAAGAGCTGAATATAACGTTCGCAAGTCTCCCTGCAAATTCCTCACAATATGGTACTAGCTGCACTACTAGTGACAGCAAGGCCAGCCACAAGCAAATAAAAAAAAAAAAAAATATATATATATATATATATATATATATATATATATACGTATATATATATATATATACGTATATATATATATATATATATATATATATATATATATATATCGCTATTGTAGGCCTAAGAAAGTCAATTGGGTTCTTGTATGCCTAGTTTCTAGCAGCACACAACAACTGTATTTTAAGTCACTTTAAGTTTTGAAAAAAAAAAATCGTCAGACTGTGCCTAATTCAATCAAACCCCTAATAAATTGTCCCACTTAGGTGTTTGAGATGTGTGTGTCACTAAGAGCTGAATATAACGTTCGCAAGTCTCCCTGCAAATTCCTCACAATATGGTACTAGCTGCACTACTAGTGACAGCAAGGCCAGCCACAAGCAAATAAAAAAAAAAAAAAGAATATATATATATATATATATATATATATATATATATATATATATATACATATATATCGCTATTGTAGGCCTAAGAAAGTCAATTGGGTTCTTGTATGCCTAGCTTCTAGCAGCACACAACAACTGGATTTTAAGTCACTTTAAGTTTTGAAAAAAAAAATCGTCAGACTGTGCCTAATTCAATTAAACCCATAATAAATTGTCCCACCTAGGTGTTTCAGATGTGTGTGTCACTAAGAGCTAAATATAACATTCCCAAGTCTCTCTGCAAATTCCTCACAATATGGTACTAGCTGCACTACTAGTGCCAGCAAGGACAGCCACAAGCAAATCTATATATATATATAACGCTATTGTAGGCCTAAGAAAGTCGGTTGGGTTCTTGTATGCCTAGTTTCTAACCTACACTGATGGTACACAACTGGATTTTAAGTCACTTTAAGTTTTGAAAAAAAAAAAAAAAAATCTTCAGACTGTGCCTAATTCAATCAAACCCCTAATAAATTGTCCCACTTAGGTGTTTGAGGTGGATATGTGTGTCACTAAGAGCTAAATAGAACGTTCCCAAGTCTCCCTGCAAATTCCTCAAAATATGGTACTAGCTGCACTACTAGTGCCAGCAAGCCCAGCCACAAGCAAACAAAAAAAAAATATATATAACGCTATACTAGCCCTAACAAGGGCTGTTGGGTTCTTGTAGATGCAGTCCTGCCTAACAGTAAGCTAATATAACACCCCAACGCTATCCCTGCAGCAGCAGCAGCTCTCTCCCTAGCGGCATCCAGACAGAGAATGATGCGAGCAACGTGGGCATGGGCTAGTCTATTCCAGGGTCATCTGATCAGGCCAGCCAACCACTGGTATCGACGTGTAAGGGTACCATGTCATGCTGGGTGGAGTGCAGAGTCTCCTGGCTTGTGATTGGCTCTGTTTCTGGCCACCAAAAATCAAAACGGCGGGAGCTGCCATTTTCTCTAGCGGGCGAAGTATTCGTCCGAGCAACGAGCAGTTACGAGTACGCTAATGCTCGAAGGAGCATCAAGCTCGGAAGAGTATGTTCGCTCATCTCTACAGAAAACTTGATAGTTCTGGGATCTGACCATTCCTATATTCAACAGCTACTCTCTATTTTTGACTAGTGGTAATGGAAACGTAACATGTTTAACAGGCATAAAAGTCCTCTATTGCAAATCTTGCATTTGAATTATTATTAAAATTAGGCAGAATTGGTAAATTTATCCTTTTGTTTGTGTTCATTTTGTTCTGATAAAGTATACACTGTAAGCTCTTATTAATAAGTCTTTCTGAAAATTACATATCTGTTATAGAATATTAGATTCTCCACAATAAACGTTGTGCTTTCTATTATCAAGCCCTGTGTTTTTGCTGCAAGACATAACTTTATAGGCACTTCCCTCTTCCTGTTTTGAAAACTAATCTAATTTCCACATGGGATATATATAAATGTTATTTATATATTTTTAAAGCTATGAAATTAACATCTCATCTAGAGAAGAAAAGGTGGTGACAGTTTCCCTGCACTGAACAGAGGCTGGAGGATCATTCTCATAAGATCAAAGTTTTATAATGGCAAGAAAATCACATTGAGAAGTTCAAAGCATTTCTGTTTTCTTCTGCCTTTTCCAGTACACAATGAAAGCATTCTTCTAGTGTATAGTATGTAGTGATAAAAAAGAGAAAAAAGGCAATAATGGCTTAAATTTTAACCATTTCCTAAGTTTTAGAAAGAACTGTTGATGTATTGTTCAACAAATAAAAAAGAGCGAGCGTGAAAGGAAAGTGTTCGTTCAGCATCCAGACTTGCTGATCTGCAGAATGTTCTAACTGTCTTACACCGAACAGTGTCCTTCAACTCTGTGGAAGGAATTACGATAGTAAGTGTTGAAAATGAGTTTTCTAAAGTGGGGAAGGAGAGGTCACCTTCTAATCATGTCTGAGTCGCCCTTGTCTGGGCTATTAACTATTAAAATTATTCAACGTCTCATAATATTACTATTGATCATTGGCGTCAAAGAAAAAAATATTTATTTTTACATTTTAGTTTCCTTCAGTAGTTACAGTTATAAAAAATAAAGGAAAGAGTTAAAATTCCTATTATAAGAAACTTACAATGAATCAAGTACCCCTTATCACTAGACCTGCGATCCCAACTATGCTGGCTCATATCTTCTGCACCAAGAACTTTACGTTTCAATTTTAAGATTCATTTTAAACAGGAAGAAAAGAAGAGAGAACAAGGAAATTAACACAAAGTAAAGGAAGAGAGGAAAAAAATAGCCTTTATTCTTTATTGTTCTAAAGGTTCTAGATTCTTTTTGGTGTCTCACCATGCACTGTCCTGCGGCCTTCCGGATTTGCAGTGTTCACTCCCCTCACTAACTTCTTCTTCATCTTACTTGTGGCTCAGGGCCCATGTCTGCTCACAGGGACATGTTAATTGAGCTTCATGCTGTAAAATACCCTTATTGTTATCTTTGCACTGTACAATGCCCCTTGTTCTAGCAACACACAGTATACTGTCCAGATTGTAGCCCCAACATTTTAACCCCATAGCGCAATAAGACGTACCCTTACGTCTTACTGCGCATGGGGGAGTATGAAGAGGGCTCACGGGCTGAGCCCTCTTCATACTCACCGGGCATTTGCTTCATAATGAAGCAAACGCCCGTCGCTAACACCCGCGATCGGTGCTTGCACCGATCGCGGGTGTTAACCCTTTGATCGCTGGCGGCAAAGATGCCGGCGGCATTAAAGAGCCGGCGGCGCGTGGGCGCCGCCATCTTGGCTCCGATCGTCACTCCCCGTGACGTCACCGGGGAGCGGCGATCCTTTGCCATGACAGCCTGGGATCACACAAAGATCCGAGGCTGTCATGATCGAGGCTATCTATTACAATGTGCGATCTGCAAAATCCCTGTAGTATGGCAGTATATGGTAGGATCAATCAGACAACCTAGGGTTAAAGTACCCTAGGGAGTCTGAAAAATAGTAAAAAAAATAAATAAAAAAAAGTAAAAAAAAAAAAATTATATTAAAAAAACATAAAAATTCAAATCACCCCCCTTTCCCTAGAACTGATATAAATATAAATAAACCGTAAAAATCATAAACACATTAGGTATCGCCGCGTCCGAAAATGCCCGATCTATCAAAATATAATAACCGTTTTTCACTGCGTTTAACCCCGTAGCGGAAAATAGCACCCGAAGTCGCAAATGGCATTTTTTTGCCATTTTGAAAAATAAAAAAAAATTCTATAAAAAGTGATCAAAAGGTCGCACAGTCCTAAAAATAGTCGCAAAAAATGACACCACTCACAGCTCCATACATCAAAGTATGAAAAAGTTATTAGCGCAAGAACACGGCAAAATGAAGAATTTTTTTTCTGTACAGGAGGTTTTAATTTTTGTAAATGTATGAAAACATTACAAAACCTATACAAATTTGGTATTCCCGTGATCGTATTGACCCAATGAATGAAATAGACCTGTCATTTGGGGCGCACAGTGAAAGCTGTAAAAACCAAGCCCACAAGAAATGTCGCAAATGTGTTTTTTCATCATTTTCACTACATTTAGAATTTTTTTCCCGCTTCCCAGTACACGGCATGGAATATTTAATACCATCACTACGAAGTGCAATTTGTTACGCAGAAAATAAGCCATCACATAGCTCTGTACACGGAAAAATAAAAAAGTTATAGATTTTTGAAGGTGGGGAGTGAAAAATAAAAACGCAAAAACGAAAAAGGGCCTGGTCCTTAAGGGGTTAAAGAAACCTATCATGAGAGATCTAGCATCAGAAGTAGATCTGATTGTAGATTCCTCCTTCCTGCCTCTACCCTAATCTGGATTTAATGATCCTGGAATCTAACCTAACCTGTTAAAAACTTAATTTTAGTAATATGTAAATCTTAAAGGGGTTGTTTGGAACTGTTAATAAAGAACTTTTACATATCTGTATCTTTACCACTGGTTCAGATTCTCAAAGGTAAGGATAGAGATAAGCATAATTTTTTTTATCCTTATGTGACATATGTAGTTGTTTCATCTGCATCTGAAAATACCTTCCTATATCAGACACCACTGTTTTCACATTTCATTGACATTTTGGGACTTTTATGCATGTGTGACACCTCAGGACTAAATGCTATTAGTTTTATTCATTACGTACCGTTTTTATTGTGTTGAATGCTGACATATCATAGTTCTTCACATTAAAATTGGGTACATTGGTACAGGTAGATCACTGGCTACTTGTATATTAACAGACTACCAACTATTGAATATATACAGGGGCGCACTTACAATAAGGCGATACAATAAGGCCCCTCAGCTGGCAGCACCCCTGCTGGTTGTGGAGGTGGTATTTTCATGACTCAACATTAGGCAGCTAGTATATGTCACTGTAAAATGTGCAGGCATGTCCTGGCTGCCTGTGACTGGAGGAGGAGAAGTCTGAGAAAGAGGCCTCCACCATCTGCCTCCCTCCCCCCATGCCCCTCCCCTCCGTTTTGCCACAGGTGGGGACCACAAGAGCTTGAGAGAGTGTTTTATAGTAAGTATTTGTGAACCCATCTGGTCCTGGTGCCTTTTCAGTGGGAAAATATTTCATTATGATTATCATCTCCTTTACTGTAATAGGACTATTAAGGTCTCATAGTTAAGATGGTAGGGAAAGGTTTTGTAAATTTTGCCAAAATTTCTTCCTCATTTCCCCAATTAAGTTTTTTGATGTTGGAAGCCAATAATTTCCCAGATCTATTGTCTTGGGAATATATAATATAATATATAATAGTTGGCTTTAGTTTTTTAAGTGTAAGTTTGTGGCAAAGTGATTGGATTTGGTTCAGCAGGTCAAAAGAGGGGTTGCTTATGTCAGTTATTTCGATTGTCAGTAGTATGGCAGTATATGGTAGGACCAATCACACAACCTAGGGTTAAAGTAAAAAAAGTAATTAAAAAAGTAGTTAAAAATATAAGTTAAAATATATATAAAAAACTAAAATTTAAATCATCCCCTTTCCTAGAACGTATATAAATAAACAATAAAAATCATAAACATGTTAGGTTTCACCACTGTCCAAATTGTCCAATCCATCAAAATATAATAACGGTTATTCCCGGTGTTTAACCTTGTAACGGAAAATATCTCCCAAAGTCGAAAATGCCACTTTTTTGCCATTGTGAAAAATATTAAAAATGCATTAAAAAGTGATCAAAAGGTGTACAATCGTTATACATGATAGATGATAGCATTGAAAACATCAAAAGTCACAAAATAATGACACCATCCACATCTCCATTTTTGCACAGGAGGTTTTAATTTTTGTAAATATATGAAAACATTGTAAAACCTATATAAATGTTATATCCCTGTGATCACACCAACCCAACGAATCGAGTAGACATGTCAATGGCGCACATAGTGAAAGCCGTAAAATCCGAGCCCACAAGAAAATAATGCAAATGCTTTTTTTTACTATTTTCACTGCATTTGGAATGTATTCCCACTTCCCAGTACATGGCATGGAGTATTAAATACCATCACTATAAAGTGCAAACTGTTACGCAGAAAACAAGCCCCCATACAGCTCTCTAGATGGAAAATTTGAAAAAGTTATAGATTTTTTAATGTAGGGATCAAAAAATAGAACCTCAAAATTGAAAAATGGACTTGGCGTTTAGGCAAACCTGTCATCAAATATTGTCATTTTTAACAGGTGACAGAGTCAAATAGCCTTAGTTGATTTTAAAAATGTCTGTGTCAGCGTTCTAAATCATTCTAGTACTTTTTAAGTTTATTTCACATTACCTGGTGGCGAGTCCCAGTGGGAAGGGAGTGACGTTTCAGCAGCGTTTGTGCCTGTGTCAGTCTTCTCTTTTCCAACTCCCTCACTTTACTTCTTATCATGTGCATTAAGTGGAAGGGAGGGGGATGATATGGAGTAAATTTAGAATACATAACCAGAAATAGGTAACCAGACACATAAGCTGCTGCAACTGCCCCCCTTCTCTGAGACTCAGCACACACTGCTGGCAGGAAGCCAGGTAATGTGAAATAAATTATTATAAACTACTGTAATACTTCAGAATTCTGACAAGGGCATTTTTAAAATCAGCATAGCATAGGCTATTGGAACTTATTACCAGCTAAAAATAACAGTTCATGTACATTGGGGATGTATGCCAACTACATTTCCTCCTGTATATATTTTATTGAGATTTCACACTATAGTTAAGCTATAGTTACATATAACATTTTTTACTAAGCAAAGATAAGCTAATAAGGCAGCCATACCATAAAATCTAAGAAAATTAAAAAAATATGTATGCAAATTCATTTTTGACACCTTACTGCGCAGGAGGTTTTAGAGCTAATAAATGTATTTTCCAAGCAAGATATCCCATCCCTATAACATTCATTGAGTGCCAAAGAGCATGAAGATATATTTTAAAGCCTTCCCCCAAAAGGACAAACCAAGGTCTTAGTTTGACATTAATTTTTAATTTTAGATGAAATGCTGTATGTTATATTTAAGCTTTAGACATAGATATCTCAAAGGGCCAGGGATTAAATGAAAGTGACTCCAGATACATCCACAGGTTTTACTACATATACTTGCATTCATATACTATATTCATGTTAATATTTACAGGCGAAGATTCTTCATTCTAAAGCCTCTATTTAGATACAATAATTCAGATTTCACCCACAAATATAACTCTCTTTTAGGATATTTATTGATGATATGAAGATATGTTTTCAGTATAATTTTCTCTTTATATCTGTAATGTCAAAACATGTGGCCTTCCAATTAAATTGTGTAGATAACAGACTGGATTAAACTGTGTCTAGTTGAAATCCTCAAAAATGGATAGAAAAGATTACCGATCCAATATTAGAAGATTAAAAAGCAAATCATACAATTTCATGCAACATGGCTGGGGAAAGATGAATGAGTTTTCGTATTATC
Source organism: Engystomops pustulosus (assembly GCF_040894005.1). Lineage (NCBI taxonomy): Eukaryota > Metazoa > Chordata > Amphibia > Anura > Leptodactylidae > Engystomops > Engystomops pustulosus. Next base: position 106,100,823 of record NC_092417.1, on the reverse strand, counting down.
ATAGATTCTGCATCAGTCAATCCTGCTGTCATGCAGTAGATACTTATTCTGAAATTGATTCCTAATGTAGTGAAACATAGTCAAAGTGTGTACTCATTGACTCTTTAAATAATGTTGTTTTGTCATCCAGACCGCTGACCTACTAACATAATCTTCTGCAGCAGACCAATGTTTTGGGTTTGACCTGCGGGACATTGCCAGATTTGCAGCCAAACTGTCAAACTGACACCCCTAGCAACTAGTTGGTGTCCCAAACTAAGCGGTCATAATTAAGTGTGTTTACACCAACTGAAACACAGTTGTATGTACCCCCCTACAACTAATGTGCCTATGGAATGCTACTTCACAATGCCACTCTGCACCCTGATACAGTCACACACTTATTCCATGCTGCCACCACTCGCATTTATGGCTTATGAGATGCCCACACCAGATCTGCACACATATACCCAGATACACACTCTTCTAGGTGCCGTACAATTCACCTGGACCCACACTGTCTATAGCTACTTCTAGCACATAGACACAAACTGCCTATAGCCACTGCTGGCACACAGGTACCCACTGTTTATAGCCACTGCTAGCACACAGACACATACAGTAATTCACCTCTCCAGTTGTATAGGAGTTATAGGAACGTATAAAGCACAAGGAAGTGCTTATTATCTAATATGCAAAATAGGCACAAAGCTTAATGGTTACATAAATGGGGATATAACAGACATACATAAATGAAAACAGTAAAAAAAAATTTCTGCCAAAGGTCTCCCGAGAAGAAGATATTCCCACCACATTTGCCAGCATGAATGAACAAATACAAAATTATCAAACACCATTATGAAATGTTCAACCATTGGTGTAATAGCCATTTCCTTGGCTGCCCAACTCCGAAATCCTTGGTGCACGACATCTTAGGATAAATAGATTATGTTGACCAGAAATTTAAATATATGATTTATGGCCGAGTTTTCTTTAAAGCATAAGCATTTTGCCATATCCTTAAGTAGCCATTTTAAAGCACATGGCTGGAGTTACATGTGAGCTGGAGTCATAGCGTATGGGTCAATTAACATTTAATTGAAGGAACAAAAGAAACCAATTAACCATTCTATTGATAGGGACAGGAAAATCAGAGAGAGGGTGTGAGTAGCACTAATTATTTTATAAGGCAAAGGTATTTTCCTCTGGAACAGAGGGGACCCTACAACCCATAATTTATTACTAAACCGTATTTCACAAATGCTGGATCATTATTCTTTTTATTTTGTGTCCCAAACTAGCCATGGCTATGATTGGCCAGGGGTGTCACATACGTCTAGTCAGCACATCTCTAGTTAAGAGCAATGATTTATTGAATGAAACCCCATAAACACATATCTGTTTGCCCCCCAAGGATACTTTTACATCTCTACTCCAACATGTTAAAGAACAATATGATCTTCAGTGGTAGATAACAATGGACCCTATCATAACCCCATTGGATTGTGGGCGAGAAAATGAATGTAATAGAAAGTAAGAAAATGTTTATGTAGTTTTATCATTATTCTATTTTTTTATATTAATCTTAACAGATGGAAATAAAATGAATGTGTAAATGATGCTGCCTGTTAGTAACTACTTTTATTTATTAGACTTGTGCCCACTAATAGTTGGTTTTGCTGTTCATTAATGCAATAAATTGCCATTCAGTACCAACTGTCCAATGAAAGGCCAGTAAATAGGGGAAAGTTACAGATCTCCCTGTGAATGTTGCTCTTATTGTTTCCAAATAGCTCAGCTAGTCAATTAAAAAAAACATAGATAGATATGCAATATAATTAAAATAATTAGCAATTTTATCTGCAGTAGCAGCTGGAAGTTCCTGATTTACGACATTTGAACAATTGTTAAATGGTAGATGTATAGCAACTATTCTGAAAGAGAAAAATTCCAATAATCCCACAATCTAATATCCAACGGTTTCCTCATCTTATCTTTGAATTACATGACAAAGTGCATAAGAAATGACACAGATGGAAGTGCCCTGTATATTAGCCTTTGGAGCATGACTTGTAACATACTGTGCGAGAACTGACATTGATTTTAGAAAATTTGTCATTTGTTACCATATGCTGTAAAGTCATTATCCGCAAGTGACATCTGCCTTGTGTCAAGATGAAATTAAACCTGTAGCTGTAAAATATAGAACCAGACAGAAAACTAATCTGATAACTTTAATGTAAAAAATAATAATAATTCAGTGAAGGCTAATAGATGCATGATTGTAGCTCATTGACAGAATTCAATATCAGACAAGCATTGAGGGCTCGAAAATTGTAATTGTTATTTGCCTTTGATTTGCATGTTGCTAAGTAACTACATGGAATGCTGCTTCTTTATCAATTATTATAATGGGTCTAACTATTCTGCTCCTGGTCTAGATTAACTTTTGGGGAAATACTATTTACGCTGCCACTTTCAGGTGCTGAAAGTGTGACATTAGGCATAAAATTGGATCATTTTAATGAAATCAGACATGTCAAGATTAAATACCCAAATTATTGATGATAAGGGTTATCTCCTTGAAAAAGTCATCTAACTTCACTTATATGGGCACTTCTATGCAGCAATATGCTGTAGATTTATTTTAACTACTAATTGAGAGTTCTTTAGTTATGAATATAATTAGAACATGCAATCTACAGAGAGTTTAAGACATTTATAAATCACATTAATATGAACTATTAATTGAATGAAAAGTCTAAAAGTTCTGAATTTTGTAATGGGAATCAGACATCCAGACATTTTCACATCTATGGGTTATACTTTTATTAAATCTCTGCTATCGTTCCATGGCAGCCACTCTAGAAATAGTTGTACTTAAAAAGCTTTTACTATTTTATGTACAGTATATCTTTCATAAACAGGATATCTCTATGTAGAATAAAGAACAGATAATATAGAGTACAATTACTCTGGGATGTTACTGCACAGATGTTGTGTCCACCCTTAATTTAGAATTTGCGCTCAACATCTAATGAAATAAGTTAAATATAGCCCATCTACTATTTGACCACTCAACAATGTATACAGGATAGAAATTCATAATAAACTCAAGCAGTCCCCGGGTTACGCACAAGATAGCTTCTGTATGTTTGTTTTTAAGTTAGTTTAATTTGTATGTAGGTCAGTACTGTATATTTTATAATTGTAACCAGTGGCGTAACTAGAGTCCTCACTATGCCCAAAAAAACATTGAACCCTACTCCCCCATTTCAGGTTTTTATAATTCAATACTTTATTTATTCAGCAGTAATACCCCCTCCCACAGTTGACATCAGAAAAAAGCGCCCACAGTAACCATCAGTAATTACCACCTCCCACAGTAGACATCAGTAATTGAATACACCACACACACACACAGTGACTATTACTAATACCTCCCACAATAGCCATTTAAGGCATCCAGAGTACCTATTAATATTACTCCCCCCTCTTACAGGAGATTTTAATAAGTTTCCCCCCAGCCCCATTAGCTACAAGAAATATTCCCAACCTCCCGCAGCAGCCACCTTTAGTAAAATTTCCTTTCCTCAAAAGACTTTAAGAAGATTGCCCCTAATGATATCACCCACCCACTCCCCTCCCCGCAATGGCCATTAGTAGTTTTGTGTTACACTAATAACAAGTTAAGAAAGTTAAGTGAAATACTTACATTATTTCCCCTTCTTCGTGTTCTACCTTCTTGGGGAATTCAGCACAGGCGACGTCTGATGACGTGTCTGCGAGGTCACTTGCCGGGTCATAGACCTTAGCAGACCCGGCGAAGGCAGACACATCATTAAATGTGCCTGCGCCGGTCTGGGTGATGGAGGCTGGTAGGATCCGGCCCGGCTCTATCCCGGTCGGATCCATTTATCTGATGGGGACAGAGGGTGAGTGGAACAAGGACGCGGCTAGTCACAAGTTCCGATTATGAATTGTGACAGCCGCGGGTCCTCGCTACCAACGCACGGACCAGAAACAGAACAGTCCGTGCGCTGGAACATATCACAATTCATAATCAGAACATCTGCCCTCTGTGCTGCACCAAGTTATCAGCGCAGTGCACAGGTCAGGTGTGGGCCTCTGTCGGACAATGGGCCCAGTTACGCCACTGATTGTAACCCAAGCCACATTTTTGGGGTCTCTGTGACAACTAAATTTAAAAATGTTGGATTGTTATGAGAACCAGGATGGAGTGGAGGATGATTGGTGTGGGGTCTGGATACCCACTGATTAAGAACTGATGATGCAACCTTAACGGGGCTTTCTTCAAAGTCTGTCAATGGCATACACAAATCACTGTTAGAAGACTCATGTTAAAACAACTTACTTTTATGTCTGTATACTGTCTATACTTGTTTAATGGTTTTCTATTTAAAAAAAAAGGAAATCTCCATTTAAAGGAGTCTTCAGGAACTGACTGAATGCTCAATCCAATTCCAAAGAAACTATTTAAGCTTCCCTAATATTTTGAGAACTAGAACAAACCCTCATTTTCCAAAAGAGCTCACCTGAAATGTATTCCATGTGTTTTAGTTTCACATGCTTAATAATTTGTAATAGTTGAATAAATACTTTAATGACATAGTATGCTAATAATTGTGTAACTGCTGAGTCATATGTTAAATTAACATACATCTTAATTACAGCAGAAGGAGCTATTGATTCAAAGTATTTCAGATTATACTTTTTAACATTGGTAATTTCACACTACTTTATATTTTCAATTACCTTCCAAATTACTATGAATTTTAAATAGTTTCAATGGCTGAAATTACTTCTGTTTCAGAGAAAGTAAGGCCATTTGTATTTAAATACTCTTTAAACAAGCAATCAAAGGTAATTAAATGAGATATCCTCCAGTGCTCGCCGTCTATTAGTCATTGAAGACCACATAGAATATTTTACTTAAGTTGCTGAAAATTTGTCTAGCATTTAGCTGAATATATATTTCCATAATTTAAAACCATTATATAAACATTTTGTATGGAATTAAATATTGAGGTAACTATGACAAGCACAACACTGTGGTTAGGAGTACGGTTGAGGGAAGGAGAACATTAGGGGCCTCAATTTATCTTGACTGCTTAAGGCCCTTTACACATTTCATAGTATACTGCAGTTTTCATTAGGTTTAAGTGATACCCCTACACTTGAAGTAATCCTAGTCTTCTTTGGACAGTAAGCTGAGCTATAACTTCATCACAGCTTTTTTTCTAACTCAGGCCATCTGTTTATATTCATAACTTGCAGAACAACCTGGTGAATTAACCATAACTCAGTGCCAAAAGTAACTGGTAACATGTAACAAGTAACAAGTATGAACATGTAAGATATTGTACATACTGGACATGTCAGATCACAAGTTATTTTTTCTTGTCATAATCCACAGAGGCCTTTTCTTTTTACTCAGAATTAATAGTTTATTTAAAAAAAGAAGTGGTTTCCAGAAAATCTTCATAGTCTTTTAGGTAATCCTTAATGGATTGATGATAATCCTTGAAAACCAACAATATTCCCACAAGGACTATGTTGGTCCATTGAAAACAATGGACATGCTGTTCAAGAGGTAAAAAGATAGTTGTTTGGTAGTCACTTCACAGCGTGAAGGTTTCCATGGGATTTATCTCTGACATATCAACATTGATTTTTTTTTGTGAAGGATAGGTTACTAGTGTTAAAGTACAGGGGGCACCTTTTGGTGTGTACTTGAGAAACATGAACGTACATATTTCATGAATAGGTAATTTGAGCAATAAAGAAGTCTTTGCAAGACATCTTGCGGTTGTCACAAATGCAGCCTCACAGTCTGTTTGGGATGACTTATAACATTCCAAGTGTGACATTTATGGTCTGCTGGGACACAGGTATGGTGATCCCAGTCTAAATATAAATGGTGTGCAGCATTACTTTATCTTCTGTATTCTCAAGGCAGGTCTCAACAGAAGATCCGACAGTTGAAAGGTCATATAAAATAAGCCATGGAAAGTTCAGCCGATTGGTCTCATGGGTATTACAGAGGCAGCATGTTGGAAAAGAAGAAAATGAGGCGTGTGATGGGTAAAGTCACAAAAGGTCACTAAATAAAGTTGTTTTGAGAAAGTTTTTAGTTTCTCAAATAGTGTTAGATGGTCAAATAGATAGTAATGGTTATGTAAGTATTCACTGGTTAAATAGGAGAAAGTATTCTATTATCATGTTAGTTGCGCTTTCTTTTATCTCCTTATATATCCATCCATGTAATTATAATTTTTTCGCTATTTTAAAAGGGTTGTACACTTTAACATATTGTTTGTGTAATTTAAAGTTGTACAATTTTCCACTATACTTTCTGTATCACTTCATCAAAAAAGTCTACATCTTTTCTCGCAGTCATTCAACCCACTCCATTTCAAAACCTCAGGCTCAGTTCATAAATACGAGACTTCCGACAAGCTCTTAATACAGAAGCACAACCAAACTCATATCATAAATAGAGGACCAGAACCAAGTGGATACCCTATGTTGTGGCTTTTAATATAAGTATGGGCTTTTTAATTTAAAATAACTCTACCCTGTGCCCTTGATTCCCTGATTTTAACCATAGTGCTACCAGAACTGGAAGTACAGCCAGATTCATGTAACAAAACAATAAAGAGCACTAAAATAATTTTCAATCTTGTTGATCTTCCCTGTGATTGTGCCATTGAGATGCAATTCAGCAATAAACATTCATAATGAAAGCCCTCTTTTCAGATTCCCCATAGGTTCCATACTTCTGTGAGTTGACAGGTAAAGCACCGGTGAATTAAAATTCACATCTGCTTTTCAGGTTATTTCTAGATTGCTCACATAGCCGAAGGGAATGATATCAATAATGACATTATATGGCTGCTCATTCACTTTAAGGCTAATTTATAACTTCACTCAATATACCCGCTTGCTCTTATTTATCCTAGTAAATTAAGGCTCAGATTGGCAACAATAGCTGTGTTTTAGATATGCTTGTAGTTTTCCTAAGAGATCAAGCAGATTAATCAATGTCAGTCATTCTAAATGATCCACCTTTACTACCAATTGATTCACATTGGATGGGAAGTTCTGTCTCGAAAGCTGATGTTTAAAGGCAGGATTCTAACAAAAACACTTAGAAAAAGTTCAATGACAGCAATCAGGAAATTTTTTAAAATAAAGTTGTTGCAAAAAGATTTTTCACTGAATCTAAAAATTTTAAACATTTTTTTTTCATTTTTACTTTTTTGGGGGGTTAAAGGACATCTACCACCAGGATGAAGGAATGTATGCAAATGAGCCAGAGGGGCTCCAAGCTCCATAAGTGTTAATGGATCATAGGCTCATTTGCATAAAGTCCTTCATGGTAGTGGTAGATGCCCTTAAAAGTTACAAAAAGAGGAAAAGGATTTTTTGGTAAAGTATAGTATATATATTGTTTTAATTTTCAAACTAACTCAAAAAAACCATTGTAAATTAATTGTTTGATGGTCGTTTTGATGTATAATATGCATAGTCTTGGTCCAATGGGGCGACTGTGGCAATTTTTTCATGTTGTAGCATGGGACTTTTTTATTTTATTGGGCAATATTCTTGTATATTTCTATATAATTATTAATATTATTATTTTTCTTACAAATCTAGAACAGTCCCAGTTACAAGAGAAATTAATCCTTTTGTGTACAGCTGTACTGGGTCTAATATGTTTTACATGCCTGTGGGTCTATAGAGCCGGCTCCTGCATTTATTGCATAGTGCCACTTCAGTGCTATGCAGTGAAGAAATGAGAAGGCATAATTGAAAATGACCCACTCCTGCTTTCTCCCTAAGATCTCTGACAGTTTGGGAGCTGTAGAAACTACAGAAAAATCTAAATTCATTGCTGTAGACTCAGGACCTCCACTGCCCACTCTCCCCATTGACACACATTTTTTATATAATTTTAATGGTCACAACTCCTGATCATTATAGTTCTGATAAGATAAGATAATTCACCCTTATGTCTCTACAAAGTATTATTAGGTTACTATTTTTTCTCCATCTCTTGCTTTTCCTTTCACCTGTTTTTCTTATTTTGTTGTCTATTCCTCCTTCTTTTGCTTATTTATTTACCTGTAATTGTTATCATTATTAACCCCTACGGGACGCAGCCTCTTTTGGCCTTAAGGACGCGGCCCCATTCTTCAAATCTGACCTGTGTCACTATAAGTGGTTATAGTTTTGGAACGCTATGAGATATCCAGGGGATTTTGAGATTGTTTTCTCGTGACACATTGTACTTCAAATTAGTTTAAAAATTTGGATGAAATCTTTTGTGTTTAGTTATGAAAAAAAACAAAATTTGGCAAAAATTTGGAAAAATTCTTTATTTTCAACGTTCTAAATTCTCTACTTTTGATGCAGATAGTCATAGCTCCCAAATAAATTAATAACTTACATTTCCCAAGTGTCTGCTTTATGCTGGCATGGTTTTTTAAGATTCCACATATTTTACTAGAATGTTATGAGGCTCAGAATTTAGGCACCATTTTTCACATTTTTTGTAAAATCACCAAAACCCTTATTTAGATGGACCTGCTCAACTTCTAATTGACACTGAGAGGCCTAAATAATAGTGAGACTCGTAAATTACCCCATTGTGGAAACTACACACCTCAACGTATGAAAAACCACTTTTAAGAAGTTTGTTAACGCTTTACGTGTTTTATAGGGGTTAAAACAAAATGGAGGTGCAGTCTCCAAATTGTAATATTTTTTCACAATACACCCATTTTGGGTTGGAAAATTAAACATTTACAATGGATTAAATTAAAAAAGGCTCCACAAAGTTTGTTACCCAATCTCTCCCGAGTACACGGATACCCCATATGTGGTGGTAACCTGCTGTATGGGCGCACGGCCGGGCATAGAAGGGAAGGAGGCGCCATCCAGATCAGATTTGCTATGTCACATTGTACAGGCTATAATTTTTTTCTTTTTTTTAATGTGGACCTATAGGGGCTTATTTCTTTTGCCACATGAGATGCACTTTTCTGGTACGTAATTTGGGGGAATCTATAGGCTAATTGGTGAGATTTTATTAACTCTTTGTTGGTGGAGGAAATGAAAATCATCACTTTTCAGGAAGATTTTTATGGGGTTTTTTTTTTGGCTGTTTACCATACCATAAAAATAGTATATTATTTTTATTCTATGGGTCGCCACGATTACAAAAAGACCTCATTTATATAGATTTTTTTTATTTTTTTCCCATTTTTACTGCATAAAAAGTAATTTGGCAAAAATGTTGTTAATTTTAGCATCACCGTCTTTCATATGCATAACTTTTTTATTTTTCGCCTCACAAATCTGTTTAAGGGCTTATTTTTTGCGAGAAGGATTGTTCTTTTTAGTGGTCTTATTTTAGAGTGCATAACATTTTTTAAATCCCTTTTTAGAGCATTTTTATAGGGTATTAATTGAAAATGATCTTTTTTCTGGAGCTTTTTTTTGTTTTGTTTTTTACGGGGTTCACTTTGCGGATCTAATAACGATTCTGTTTTATTATGCAGATTGTTACGGACGCAGGGATACCAAATATGTGGGGGTTTTGTGTATTTTATTCAATTGTACTGAATAAAAACCAATTTGGAGAAAATCTTGTTCATTTTAGCATCACCATCTTTTCATATGCATAACTTTTTTATTTTTCGGCTGACAAATCTGGTTAGGGGCTTATTTTTTGCGAGAAGAGTTGTTATTTTTAGTGGGCTTATTTTGGAGTGCATAACATTTTTTAAATTACTTTTTAGAGCATTTTTTTATAGGGTATTAATTAAAAATTATCTTTTTTCGGAACGTTTTTGCGTTTTTTTTCTACGGCGTGTACCGTGCGGGTCCAGTAATGATTCTGTTTTATTATACAGATTGTTACGGACGCGGCAATACCAAATATGCGGGGTTTTTTGTGTTTTTGTGTTTTTTATACTTTATTAAGTGTTTTTATGGGAAAGTGACATTTTAGGGGCTTATATTTTTATGTATTTATTTTTTATTTATTATAATGTGTAGTGTTAAGTGTTTTTGCATATTTTTACTTATACATACTTGAACTTGAACCAGTGATGCTCTGATCACTGGTTTAAGTTCAATACACTGCTCTACAATACTATTTTATTGTAGAGCAGTGTAAACTGTCTGAGCAAGCTTGCGCATGCTCAGACAGTTTACAGTCAGACCCGGAAGGGGTCTGGCTGCCATGGAGACCGGGCAGCTCCGGGGCACATGCCAGTCCTCGGAGCTGCCCAGAAGTGGATCGGATCCCCCGGTAAGCGGCACGGGGGATCCGATCCACAGCGCAAACACCCTTACACGCCGCGGTCATGTTTGACCGCGGCGTGTAAGGGGTTAACACCCGCGATCGGAGCCGGCTCCGATCGCGGGTGTTAGCGCAGGCTGTCAGCTGTACTAGACAGCTGACAGCCGCTGCTTCTGGTACCGGCTCCGTTCGTGAGCCGGTGCCAGAAGCAGGACGTTATAGAACGTCCCCGTGCGCTAAGCATCTAGCCCCGGGGACGTACTATAACGTCCTGGTGCGCCTAGGGGTTAATATTGATAATAATAATACCAAGTATATTATTTTTATTATGTTTTGTATTATTAAATACTTTCTGTGTGTTAATCTGTCATTGCTACATTTTTGTAGTACATTTTATAAATTGTCTAATGTGACTGTAAAAACCTTTTTTCTATATTGATGTACTGTATCTAATTCACATATTTTCTCTGGATAAAGAATGTCTGCATTTATTTTGTACAGTTCTGGAAATAACAGAATCATGAACTAGTTCATTCTTTGACCTCATATGTATTTATGAAGCTTCTTTTTTCATACTTTGAAATATTATTTACTTTTGCAGCTGCTACTTGACATTGATCACCACCACTTGGCTTTCTAATATACAGAATACCCAGGTCATTATCTTCTTTTATTAGCTTCTACTATTAAACCAATTTCATGTTTATGGAGATTATTTATCTTGGATGACAATCGTCATATTAAATCAAAACTTTCTCACTTTTAATATTTTTTTTCTTTATTTAGAGGAAGTAAAACAATGTATAGTGCATGTTGTTAGTTACAATTTCTTGTTAAGTAAGAGAGCTTTATAAATTATCCCATGGGCAATCCTGCATTTTCCTTCTAAATTGAATGCATAATAATGTATTGTAGTGTAAAAAATGTAACACCGCTCAGAGTACTGTTATATAACGGCAAAAGCTGTAGAATTATGGAAGTGTTCTAGCATTAAATGAAGTTTGTTCAGAGTTATTTTACCACTGAGTGTTCACATATAAAGCACATAATGAATTTGTGTTTATAATGCTATAACAATGGAAATGTCAACAATCCAACCAACTAGATGAGCAAATAAGGTCCTTGTGCTTTATTCCTATTTATATAACAAATTTCAGGATCTCTGATTCAAATTGCTAGAAATTCCAAATGCATAATTTGATTTTGTAATACTAATATAAAACAAACATTTCTAAGCTGGTATTTACTATGAAAAGTCCTGACCATAACCATAGAAAGTCTAGAAACTTCTAAATTATATGCTTCTTTACTTTATGTTCAGTAGAAGAAAGAGGTATGCAAATGGATGGCTGATGTACTCAAAGATGAATTAAAAATTGAAGAATGGACACATAAATAGATTGAAAACTAACTCAATATAAAGTGAAAGAATTTACAATTACTCCAATGTTTTCTTCTAGTTTAGGGGGTAAATACCACTGAGGCAGGCAGCATAATGCAGGCTCAGTTGGTGCACCTAGGAGGGGCAGCAACTATGATGCCCCGGGACCATCAGTAAAACCCCAGGTGCACCAAGTTGCTTAGTAGCATATAGATAATAAGTTCATTTTCTGCAAATATGATTCACACTATATCAAATATATCACACTAATGTACTCTACAAGACCCTGTGGCCAGTCAGGCTTCACTGAAGGGGTAGACTACCTTTAATGCAGTACAGTGAATGGCCAAAAATGATAGAGCAAAACATTATTCTGATTAATCCCTTCCAAAAAAAACAATTTAAATGTACAAAAATAAATCTTGGGGGTCCCAAAATTACAAAAATCTCACAAAAATAAAGGACAAATTCGGCTTTGCTACAATGTCACTTATAAATTGAATACATACTATGCCCAATTCATATTACAGTCTCTTCTGTATTCTATTCAGAAATCTGGGAAACCAAAATTCGTTCTTCCCGCATGCAACAATCACAGCATCAACCAGCTTTCAATAAAGAAGATATAACTTAGAATAAGCTAAAGATTTCAAAATGTTTTAATTATTTTTCCAATCAGGGTTAAAAAGAACAAAATTATAGAAGAAAATTGGCTTTTTAGATTGTTTTACTACTTTAAAAGAATTTTCTGTTTTCTTTCAAAACAACATTTGGTAGCTTGCCGTGTTCCCGTGTGAAAGCAAAGATGTTTTACAACAAATTAGATAATATTAAATTAACAGCTTATTTTTTGCTTACCTATTCAAATAAAATCTATTGCACTGTACAGCCACCTGAGGTTTCATGTGGTCTTAACCTGGCATGTTGATAAGTAAAAAATTTAATTTTCCAGTGCAAATAAGTGTGAAATTAACTACATAGAAAGACAGTCTTACAACACCGGTCTCTTTATTGACTGCTTTCAGGAAGAGTTTACAATCCAATCAGTTTGAAAAGTCAAGTTAGCCAGATAGCAAGAAAGCAGGGAATAAAGGTGTGTACAGTATAAAGGGAAAACTTCTAAGAATTTCTGGGAAATAAAATTAAGGGTCAACTGAATAGTTGTAGGGAATTTACACATTACATTCCGAGCTGGGCCCCTATTTCAAAAGGGCCCAGAGACTACCAATGATATATGAAATTCCATCTGTATCAAAAGGTGGGCTGTGGTCAACAGGGGCTTATTTTGAGGGAATACAGAAGGCACTCGAGACCCATGACCCTTACTGAGCAGGTGGTATGGAGAACAATGAATTATAGTTTGGCGGTTCTATACACATCAGGGCCCATTATCTTTAAGTTATGCCTCTGGTGGCCATTGAAGATACCAAACTGTAAACATTCTAAATTAACCAGTATTTCAGTATTTTGTTGCATGAATGAATTCTTGATCTATATAGAAGGTGTAACTCAAAGGGACGTAACAGGGGTTAAAAAGTGTCTTTTCAGAATATGCAGAATATACCATTATTATAATAGAGTTAAGAATCCTATTAGATATTATGTTGTGGGACCCAGTAGCTTTGGGATGTCCTGTAACTATGACATTATTGGGCATTATTATGGGTCAGCCATTTCACTTAACAAAAGATCAACAGATGAGCGAGCACTAAAATGCTTGAGTGCTCGTTACTCGAGTCAAACTTTTTCCGATGCACGAGTGTTCGTTTCGAATAACGAACCCCATTGAAGTCAATGGGAGACTCAAGCATTTTTCAAGGGGACCAAGGCTCTGCACAGGGAAGCTTGGCCAAAAACCTGGAAACCTCAGAAAAGGATGGAAACACCACGGAAATGGACAGGAAACAGCAGGGGCAGCATGCATGGATGCCTCTGTGGCTGCTTAATCGCACCATTATGCCAAAATTATGGGCAACAGCATGGCGATGACAGAGTGACCGAATGAGGCTAGATAGCATCTAAAATTGACCCTGACACTATAGAAGCGGCCGCAGCGCCAGGCTAGAGAGTGTCATGGTGACATACCCCAAATGGACTCAGGCTTCAAACCAATTAAAAAAATTCCTTTTGGCGAGGATAACATGTAGCACTGTACGTTTCAGTATTTGGCCTGGTTATGGCGGCAGAGAGGAGCCAAAGGAGGTGAGCAAGAAGCGCTGAAATGATTCCCTAAGTAAACAAAAGGTTGACAGTATGTTTAGTCAATAACACAGCACGGCGGCGACAGAGTGACCAAGTTCCATATGGTATCTGTTGAAGCACCCGAAAAATGAGCCTGACACATCTCATTTGCTAAGGGGACGACATGTGGAGGCAGCTATGGAGACACCTTTTGGAGGTAGCTATGGAGACGACGTCTGGAGGCGGCTATGGAGACAACGTGTGGAGGCAGCTATGGAGACGGCGTGTAAAGGCAGCTGTAGAGATGGCATCTGGAGGCTGCTATGGAGACGATGTGTGGAGGCAATGGGGATGGATATGGCACCCGAGGTAATTGTAAGGAGGTGAGAAAAGAGGAGTGAAAAGATAGATTTTAGAGGTAAAAGGGTACAGGTTTTGGGTTGAAGGTTGCTGAAGTTCAAACGATGTTAGTTGGATCTTGGGATGGAGCTGGCGGTCTGCTTCCAGGCAAGCTTTCACTTGTCCAAGCCCCTGCCTCTCGGCTCCTCCCCACCCAAAATGGGCCTGGCGGACAGAAGCGTTTACTTTGAAAAAATTATAATTTCCAAAGCAGGCGGGGGCTACAAACAGCACTTCTAAGAACCTTTTGTATAAGATCAAGTGTAGTATTGTTCTTATAAGTAATTGGCCTGGTTATGGCAGGGGAGGGGAACGTAAACAGATGCGCAAGAAGCACTGAAATAATATTGGTCAATTATAAAAGTTTGGCAGTATATTTTGTGGATAAAACAGCAGGGTGGCTATAAAGACGACGTGTGGAGGCTGCTATGGAGAAAATTTAACTTGAATAGTGCCTGTATGTGGCAGTCCAAAAAAGTTCTCAAAATAGAGGAGCGGGTAGGTGGCCATCCAGAAAAATTAAATAGATAGAGTGCCTGTATGTGGCCCTCCAAAAAAGTTTTTAAACCAGAGGAGCGGGTAGGTGGCCCTCCAGAAAAATAAATAGATTGAGTGCCTGTATGTGGCAGTCCAAAAAAGTTTTCAAAACAGAGGAGCGGTTAGGTGGCCCTCCAGAAAAACTAAATACATAGAGTATCTGTATGTGGCACTCCCAAAAATTGTTTAAAACAGAGGACCAGGTAGTGTACAAAGAAGAGGAGAAGGAGGAGAATGAGGAGGAGGAGTGCATACATTATTCAGGTTGAGCTGCTTTCACCTGGGGGAGAATGGAAATCATGAGAAATCCAGGCTTTATTCATCTTGATAAGTGTCAGCCTGTTAGCTCAGTCAGTCGACAGGCGACAGGCTTATCGGTGATGATGCCACCAGCTGCACTGAAAACCCGCTCTGACAACACGCTAGCGGCAGGGCAGGCAAGAACCTCCAAGGCCTACAGCGCCAGTTTGGGCCACATGTCCAGCTTTGAAACCCAGTAGTTGTAAGGAGCTGTGTGATCATTTAGGATGATGGTATGTTCAGCTACGTACTCCCTCACCATCTTTCTGTAAAGATCAGCCCTACTCTGCCGAGACTGGGGACAGGTGACAATGTCTTGCTGGGGTAACATAAAACTGGCAAAGGCCTTGTAATTAGTACCCCTGCCCGTGCTGGACAAGCTGCCTGCTCGCCTACTCTCCTTTGCTACTTGTCCCGCAGAAGTATGCCCTCTGCCGCTAGTGCTGTCAGAAGGGAAATACTGTTTCAGCTTGTGCATCAGGGCCTGCTGGTATTCATGAATTCCCACACTCCTTTCCTCTACAGGGATGAGAGTGGAAAGATTTTGCTTGTACTGTGGGTCCAGGAGAGTAAATACCCAGTAATCGGTGCTGGAATAAATTCTTTGAATGCAAGGGTCACGGGATAGGCAGCCTAGCATGAAATCTGCCATATGCGCCAAAGACCCAATGTGCTAGAATTCACTCCCATCACTGGCCTGACTCTCCATTTCCTCCTCCTTCTCCTCCAACTCCTCTTCTTCTGCCCATACACACTGAAGAGTTAAGGACTGAGCAATGCTCCCTTCTTCTGTCTCACCAATATCCTCCTCCTCTTCCTCCTCATCCTCCTCCGCCTCCTCTGATACGCCCTGAGAAACATACCGGAGGGTGCTTTGGCTATCAACAAGGGAATCTTCTTCCCCCATCTCTTGTGACGAGCGCAAAGCTTCTGACTTCATGGTGACCAGAGAGTTTTTCAACAGGCCAAGCAGCGGGATGGTGAGGCTAATGATGATGGCGGCATCGCCACTGACCATCTGTGTTGACTCCTCAAAGGTGGGAAGTTGGAGGCAGCGCTGTGCTGCCCTGAGAGTGGCAGCATCTGTGCTGGACTTTCTGAAATGCACACAGATGCGGCGCACCTTCGTGAGCAAATCAGACAGATTGGGGTATGTCTTAAGGAACCGCTGAACTATGAGATTTAAGACATGGGCCAGGCATGGCACATGTGTCAGTCTGCCGAGTTGCAGAGCCACCACTAGGTTACGGCCGTTGTCATACACAACCAAGCCTGGCTTCAGGTTCAGCACTGCTGCTGTGCCTAAAGCTACTGACTGATGGTGCCATGAGGTTGCGAAAGGCCTCGGTCTCTACCAGCCTATAGGGCAGCATCTCCAGGCTGAGTAATTTGGAGATGTGGACGTTGAGGGCTTGGGCGTGCGGGTGGGTGCAACTGTATTTCCTCTTGCGTTCCAGCGTCTGGGGTATAGAGAGCTGGATGCTGCGCATTGAGGCATTGGTGGACGCTGTGGAGGATTTTGGAGGTGAAGGTGTGCTTTTCACCCGGGAGGTGTTTGTGCCGGGGTCCCGAGCAGGGGGCTGACTAGCAGAGGCAGCAAATGACACAGGGGAAGGAGCATTGGTGGACCCTTCCTGAGGTGAACGGCCTTGGTTCCATTGAGCGGGGTGTTTAGCATTCATATGCCTGCACATACTGGTGGTGGTTAAGCTAGTAGTGGTGGAACCCCTGCTGATCCTGGTGTGGCAAAGGTTGCACACCATAGTCTGTTGGTCATCCGGTGTTTCTTTAAAGAACCTCCAGACTTCAGAAAATCTAGCCCTCAACACGGGAGCTTCACCATGTGAAACATTTGGCGCTGATGCACCAGCTCTGGCCCTGCCTCTCCATCTGGCCCCACCACTGCCTCTTCCAACCTGTTCTTGTATAGGACTCGCTTACGTCTCACAAGCACTGTGTTCACCCGGCCTATCGACCCAGCTTGGGTCTGTCACCTCATCATCCTCATATCCCTCAGTCTGCTCCCCCCTCAGACTTCCTGCCCTGACAACAACTTTACCACTGTCTGACAACCGTGTCTCCTCTTCATCCGACACCTCTTTACACACTTCTTCCACTACGTCAAGAAGGTCATCATGACCCACAGACTACGAACCGTGGAAAACCTGGGCATCGGGAAAGAGCTCAGCAGCGGTGTGTTTTTTGACTCTGGGAAGGGTGCCGCCTCAAATGGCAAATTTTCCTGGGATGGGGCAGACTGGGCAGAAGGAGGTTGAGACTGACTGGTGGACAAATGGATAGAAGCATTGTCCGCAATCCACAACGTCACCTGTTTGCACTGTTCTGGCCTCAACAGTGCTCTACCACGAGTCCCAGTAACTTGAGACATAAGCTAGGTAGTGTAGCTCTGTGGCGTTCCCCTGCTCCCTCATAAGCAGGTGGAGTCTCACCCCGCCCTGGACCACGGTCTCTGAACCCTGCAGTAATTGGACGCCCATACCCACACCCTCGTCCTCTACCACTAACCCTCGGGTTCAACATTTTCAAAATTAAAGTCTATTATATAGACAAAACAGAAAAATAAACTAATTTTTTTGTGTGTTTTTTTTTTGGTTTTTTTGCATTTTGTTATTTTTTTTTTTTGTGAGCCTTTGGGTTCTTGAAGAATCACTCCTGCCTAATAGTAAGGTTCTTGGAGAATCACTCCTGCCTAACAGTAATCAACTAGCACCCTAACGCTATCCCTGTCCAGCAGCAGCTCTCTCCCTAATGGCATCCAGACAGAGAATGATCCGAGCAGAGCGGTCAGGGCCTAGTCTATTCCAGGGTCACCTGACCAGGCCAGACAACCACTGCTATCGACATGTAAGTGAACCACGTGATGCTGGGTGTACTGCAGAGTCTCCTGGCTTGTGATTGGCTTTGTTTCTGGCCGCCAAAATTCTAAACGCTGCAAGATGACATTTTCTCGAGCAGGCAAAATACTTTTCCAAGCACCGAGCAGTTGTGAGTATGCTAATGCTCCAACGAGCATCAAGCTCGGACGAGTATGTTTGCTCATCTCTAATCAAGATATTTGCTTGTAAACAGAAATAGGACATGAGAAAACCGAAATCAGTAAATATAGTAAGTATTGTTTGTAATGTGCAAAGGAAAGGGTAGAACTGAGGAGGTTTAGTAGGACCTGAATTAAACCCATCAGTATGTGTGGATTGCCCTTTAGCTTTTGGTATTGCTATAGTTAACAGCTTTCCATCTCATGATGTATGGAATAACTTTGTTTACTCATTATTATTCTACTAGAGGTAGGATCTGCCGCGTTTGAAGCCACTTATAGGCGGCCAAATATGATACATTTGTGATTCAAAAGTATTGTATTGCAGTTTGATATGGCTCACTGATGTTTAAGTCAATATTGGAGTGCCAAGATTATATTACCTTTTTTTTTCTTTGGTCAGGCTTCAATCTGGCTCTCCACCCCTAAGGGAAAACAGCAAAACACAAGAGGCTGAAAAATTAGTTTATGGACACCATAATTCTCGCAATACTCTTGTCCGGGCATTCACATCCAGATTCATTAATCTGCCATACATATACTTTTCTTCAATTAAAAACAATTACCTGGGTGAAGATAATTTCTCATAAATGTAGTCATATGGTCCCTTAGAAACAAGACTGTCTCCCGGGATACGGTCACCTCTGCTGGATTGCACAAAAAAACAAAGTTTTTGTATATGAAATGTCCAGGAGTTACTGCATTTCCTACAACCATCCTTTGGTAATGATTGCTAAAGCCAAATGGTTCAGACAGGACTCAATACCGCATATCTGACCACTGCTGCCAAAATGTGAGGTGGTTGTATCCGAGGAAGTTTTCTTGTTTCTAAGGGACAACATAACTACATTTATGAGAAATTATCTTCACACAGGAACATTTTTTTTTAATAACATCCAATTGACGAAATGTTTACATATGGCAAATGAATTAAATTTAAATGCCCAAAGGGAATACCCCTTTAAAACAAGAGCTTTAGAGTAGATTTGCCTATTGAATGGGAGACATACCAGCAGATATTTCTCTAATAACCAGCTTTAAGACATCGACAGAGAGAGTACACTAAATGATAGATGGTGCGGTTGCAAAGGGGCTCAGCTACCTTACAAGGTCCGAAAAGGTGTCTATTGTCCATACTAAGAGACCAGTGTTATATATAGGATGGGGGCCATTAGAGTCAAGGAGTTTAGTGTTACTCCGTTGTGGACCATTCCATCATTACAAAATTATTGCATGAAAAGAATATCTTTCAGTACCAGTATCTTCTAGCACAGCATATAGATGTGTATTGTTACAGTCCTTCTGCTTCCCTGTTCTCTTCCTTCTTGCCAGTCCCCTGTATACAGTAGTTCCTACTAAAAAAATATCTTGATGGCAGAAAATTATACAGAGTCTTAGTTAGATAAGAGAAGATATCCATTCTGTATAAAATTATAGACTCGATAAAAATCTTACTGGTAAGAAAATACATTCTACGTGATTAAATCAGTAAGTAATGCAGGATTGTGGGTCCACCTGGAATTGGTGTTTAAGCCTTCTAATTTTTGGTTGGTTGATGCTGATGGTGATGATTGCTTAATTAGTTAGGATGATTATTTCCTTCACGATGAATATGTAACCTTATGAGCTTATTCATATTTAGTTTTCTCTCTATTTATATTTACCTTTAATTGTCAAAAGGTATGAATGTGCGATGCATAAGCAAATGTTGGGGTGCAGTTAGTTTATGAATGCCACATACTACGCTGTAAAGCAATTCTCTAGGGGCTGTTAGTTGTCAGCTTTATGCCCACATCTTAAAGCTATTGGTTGACTACTTTATGCATCATAACTGTAACCTCTTTTGCTTTTTTGTTTATTTGAGATGACATTTTTTTCCCAAACAACTAAATTCTATTTGTAAAAAGACTTTATTCACAAATCTGGGTGCTACCCATCAGCATATGGGTAAATAAATCACTTATTTTATGGTAGATTTTCCTTTTAAAATAAGTCTTTCAATTGATCAAAGCTGCAGAACATGCCTAAGACAACACAGCAGCCAATGTCACCATTAGATCACCACTTGATGTCAGGCAATCTGTGATAAAAAGAGGGCCAAGCACTGAGTCCCCTCTCCTTAGGACTGTGATTCAGATTGCAATATTTCCAGAGCGGCCGTATTATTGTGACCATAATAAATATTATTTTAATGCCTTCTCAAATGGCTTTCACTATAGATCTGCTTTGGTTGAATTCAGCTTCTGTGTACTGTAGACATTGATATCTGATCAATTTAATCAGAAGATCTGTACAGTTTGAATACAAACATAAAATAAAAAGCAAAGTGTCAAAGATTGCAAAAATTTGGTAAGACTATTTTATTTGTACTAAAAACAAATGAAGGCTCAATTCCGAGGATCCCACCCTTTCACTGGTAAGGTCTCACAATCCCCACACGGGGAGCCTAGATTTGGTTTAATATAGCACTAAGCTGCCTGCTCTCCTTGACCATACATTTGTCTAACATTGCACTAGGTTCTAATTGCTTCTCCTTACCACCTGTAATTCAATATTGGCATTGTTTGTACTTCCTCTAATTCTGTCCGGGTTGAAGGCATTTCTTTCTGTGTCACCGTCACTGCACTGCTTCAGCACCTTATGCGGGGTGCCAACAATTGTTTTTAGAATACCATGTTTTATCAATTTTGGCAACAATAAAGAATTTAATTTGATTGATTTGGTACATTGTCATTACTCAGTCTTGACTTTTCCCGTCCCCTCGTGTAAGGGGTACCATAGGCTTAATCTGTACAGTTTGAATACAAACATAAAATAAAAAGCAAAGTGTCAAAGATTGCAAAACTTTGGTGAGACTATTTTATTTGTACTAAAAACAAATGATTAAAGATGTACTTTTAGCAAGTTAAAGATTTTCTTTGGAGAACTTTGGAGAAATTACATATTTTTTTATTTTAACATAATTTTTTTTTTTTTTTTGTATCAGAATTATATAATACAGGGAGTAAAAATAAATTAATAGTAAATAATTCAAGTGAACTCCTGGGGTAACCGGTGTGCAAAGATGCTAATAAAAGTCATACAATTCTCAAGTGGTAATATTGAGAATACATACAATTCTCAAGTGGTAATATTTGTAAGATTTAAAAGGTGATGGGAGGGGAGAGAAGCAGGCCAAGGAAGGGAGACGGGAGGGTGGGGTTAACCCCTTAAGCCACCATGACGTTGGGGAACATCATGAGGAACTTCTGTTTCAGTCACTATGGCATTCCCCAACGTCATGTGGATCGCACAGGCTGAGAAGGGCTTAAAACGATCACCCCCCCCTGCTAGCGTGGAGTAGGGGGTGTCGATCCTCTGTGCCACTTTTCTCTCACACTTTGCACATTCTTTTTAGTGCAAACAAAAGTGTGTTGCAGGCCCTATGTTAAAGGTGCACCAAAAAAAGTTGGTGCACTCTGTTGGAGGAGTGCAGGGGGCACCAGATTCATGAAGAATTTAAAACACAATTCATGAATCTGTTACACCTTGGACACTTCAAAAGCAAACAGCACCTAGTTTTGATAAATGCGGGCCAACCTATCGGGGTGATTTGGAACAATAAATTAACCTTATGAACCTGTGATTTAGAATAACCCTATATCATATTGGTCTGTCGATGCTATTAAAAAAAAATGTTTATTTTGGTCCACAGCTTCCACACGCCTGTGCAGTGCATTGATGAAGCCAGCATGGTATTGTTTGGATATGACTTGATTTTCTAGTGAAGTCATTAAAGATGGAGTAAATGTTCAACACAACCTGAAAGCACATGTCTTACATGACTTCTAAGAAGTATGACTTGTACAGGTCCTTATCATACACTGTGGCGTCCTTATCATGCACTATGACTCACATCTGTATCTGTAGTTTACAAGCTTTGCTGTCTAGTCTTTAGTCTCTTCACAGCTGTGGAATTATGACCAAATAAAAAAATAATTTGGTCATAATTAAGAGTAATGTCTGATGTATTTCTCTCCCATAAGATAGATAAAAGTTCTGTAGTTAAACAATAAAGTAGAGATCTTAATGAGACCATTTAGGGATGGAGTAACTGGGCTTCCTGACAGGTCTCCAGCGGTTGAGCTCGCATCTGATGTCACCCTTAGTACACCCCTGTCTAATCCCTCATTAGAGGTTTTTACATTTTGAAACATTGCATACCTTTGCATTCACCATTAATTTCCACTGATTAATCCTAAGGTAAAAGAAAATGTGGCAGGGAGGGTGGATGTGTGATGTATTTGTTAGGGCACAGTACTTGGCACTGCCCTTGTAAGGGTCACTCATTTTCGGGCCCACTTTTTTTTTCACGTATTGTACTGCCAAACTGCCACAGTGTTCGGGGTGTCCTCTCGCCATCTGATATGGACCATGTGGCACAACCCAACAAGCTAGCATCTGATGTGACAGCACCACTGGTAAGACATAACTTTTCTTTACCTTATCGCAAGGTTTACCAATGAGCTGCAATTTCCAGATATGGCCAGTATCCAATTCCCTAATCTGTATTTTTGATACATTGAATTGTATTGTGTATGTTCAGTGACCCTGGGTGTTCAATGCTTTGGTTTTTTATTGCAGGCCCAGACATAGGTGGTATAGGGTGATACTACGTAGGTGGTATAGGGGGATACTATATAACAGGTATCTTAGATCTGTGAGCTCATAATACTTGCCCCCAAATAGCAATGCTATTACATTATTGGGGTTCTGAATGGTAATTGAGAAGGTGGAGCCAAGAGAGAATGATACTGGCTAGACTCTGCATCAGCATGTCATCTTAGTCATGCAATGTTTCTGAAGCATAGAGATTATTTCCAGAGATAATATTGTTATATGAATAAATATGATGATTGAGATTCAAATGTATGAAGAACAATACAGGGCCTTGGGCCTTGGGTTCATCTGTGGGCCAGATCCGAGCTTTGCAGTGACATAATAATAAAAATAATAATGATAATAATAATCTTTATATAGCGCCATCAAATTTCGTGGCGCTTTACAAATCATAGGAGACATATGCAAATATAATATAACATTACAGAGTACAAACAGTCATATGGAACAATAGAAGTGAGGGCTCTGCTTACAAGAGATTACAGACTATGAGGATGAAGGGGGTGATACAAGAGGTAAAAGAGATTGTATAATGGTACAGCATGAAAATATACAGTGGTTATTGATGCACTTTGGGAAAAAGGCAGAACATAGAAAAACCAAAGATTTGCATAACATAACCTAGTTAGATCAAGTCTAAACTGCAACTTTTTAAAGTATGATTTTTTTATTTTAACTGTTGAAATATTGTGGGCTGCAGTAGTAGTATCAAATGCAATTGGTTGTGCTTCAGAAAGTTGCAGTGCAGCCCTGGCATGAAGATCATTAGGGTGAATAACAGTTACACATTTCAGTTTAAACCCTTTATATCACATACAATTCTTTTTATATTATAAGTCTTTGTGGTCCCGAAAATACCAATCCAACAGAGTAACTGCTTGGAACATTATTTTTTGATGATCTCTCAAAGTAGAACAATTTCTTAAGAAGTAGCAGGAGGCAAAAGGGAAAGACACAAAATGAATTACACCTAAACTTCTTAATATCCATTGCAAGTTATATTCCTGCTGCCTGTGGCCAAGCCCCAGTATATATACAGTATGTGACTCTGCTGCTGAAGCCACAGGAGATGATGACCAAACTCTCTCTGCCACTGGTTATATATCAAAGAAACTAAAACTGAAGAATTATCATTTTGATTTGTCCCTAGCAAATATTGAGGCACACGGCATGTATACAATCGCTGTAGCTACAAAAACAAATCCAATAGTTTGTAAGAAGGTTCTAACAAGAAAAAGACATTCATATACTTCCTTAGTTGCCTGAGTTTTACTTATGTCTCTGTATATCTATCTATCTATCTATCTATGCAAGAAAGCGGGCAGCACTCCAGGTGGTGATAAAAAAGTGTAGATTCTTTATTCCATATTCAGCAACAAAACAGCGACGTTTCGGCTCCTTGAAAAAGGCTCATTGAAAAAGGCTCCTTGGAGCCGAAACGTCGCTGTTTTGTTGCTGAATATGGAATAAAGAATCTACACTTTTTTATCACCACCTGGAGTGCTGCCCGCTTTCTTGCATATATCGCTGAGGGACCCTAGGCTGAGTCCCAGGACGCCTGTACCCATCTAAATGTTTAGAGCCATAAAGCTGCTGGTTCCAAAATGTGTATAGGATTCTCAAATTTAATGAATGTTTCAGACTTGGCTCTATTTATATGGGGAATCCAATCTACTGAATCCCACTAAATAATGTTTTTGGACTTATTTACTGAGATCTGCTGCGACTGATCTTACGGCTCTGCATCACCTTCCCATTTGTTGCACCTATCTATCTACATATAGAAAATTCCAAGCATCACAAGTACATTGTAATAGGTGCATGTTTACCAGGGCTGGGCTTAAGGTCCTCCAACAATATGAATATAAAAAACCAGCATTCCAACAGGCCAAGTTCAAAGAAAAAAGTGGAGCTTTATTCCATAAGAAGCGACGTTTCGGCTCTACATTAGCTTTCATTAAGCAGTGTAAGTAAGGAGCAAAAACAACAATCACACGACCATATAGATAACTCCCCCTATATACATATTGGGGCAGATTCACACACCCCAATTCCTGTCACATGCATGCCGGTGCCGATGAGCCACAATCAGATCACGTGCGCCAAAAACCTGGGGCAATTCAGCGCACATCGTAATTATTCGCAAAACCTGACTGAATCGCAGTCCTGCGGACCCTTAGTAAATGTGCCACATTGCGAACAATTTATATCAAATACACCATCAGACAATATATATTTAAAAATGTGGGAATTAATTTTTATATACTTTATTTATGAATCAAAAAAGTAATATGAATATAAAAACATACCAATAAGTGCTTTTGCAAAAACTAAAGTGCAATATTGTGATGTAAAGAGACTAAAAGGGGACCACAATGTATCTATGCACAAGATAACTTTTTCTGTGACTTTGGTAGCGGAATATTTATTGGACCCACAGCTATAATCCTAATAAGGTATTGTCTAATGGGATAAAGACAACCCCCATCAGAGGGAGTCAGAGGGTATACAAAACTGGACCCTCATCGCACTGCCCTGTAACAAGGGACCCAAGCACTTTTCCTTTAATAACAACAACCAAAGAGAAAAAAAAAGAAAAGCACTATGATTTATAAAGCACTGCAGAATATGATGGTGCTATAGAAGATTATTATTAAAAATATGCCCAAAAAAAAGTGTGTCAAGTAGCAGAAAAATACAATTTTATTTATAGAAACAATGTATATACATACAAATTGGAAACATCAAACGGACAAGAGTAAAAACAATTAAAAAGGAGAAGCAAGTATATGCCCCCATTGGCGGTAACCACAGCAAGTACCTGGCACCTGATAAAAGCCAGTGCGCCTGCTGGTGGAACCCCCAAATGCAACACTACATAGATAAGACTAAGTACCAGTAAACAGCAGATAATATATACGTGACCATGCAGGGAAAAAAGGAATGCTCGTAAGTAATGAGTAAATAACCCTGAAATAGGTGTGAGCCGAGCACCTGCTGGGAAGATGGAACAAAATGTGAAATGCCTGCTGAATAAAGAAAAGGTATTACAGCACAGTCAGTAGTGTGCAAAGAGAGGGGGGGTCCCAACACAAGCTCCACGCGTATCGCCGCAAATAGCGGCTTCCTCAGGGGTGCCCGGCTGATGTACTTCCCTCGTATAAATACCTGCTGGGGAGTGTATCATTAACGAGGTGTCGGTGTGTGCGCTGGGCATCAAGTGAAAACATAGTACATGGATAGATAAATAAATATATAAATAAATAAATGGATAGATAAATAAATAAAGTGACACTGTTTGATCATGCACACCCACATACGAAACCACACCTACATACACATGGGCCCATGTGCACACACCAGACACTCGCACCACCAAAAGAACAACCCCAACAGATATAGAATGGACCCAATAATGAGGCAAATAATCCAATATATGTATAGAATTTGCAAAGATCAATACAAACTATATTAATATATATATAATCCATCTCAAACTACATCCTCTTCTCCTAGTGGGTCACAGGGACTACATGGTCAAGGAGCGAGTCCAGGAACAGACAGTGAGGACACAGGATGTTGGTGAGTTGAGGGACACAAGTAGCAGCACAATACCGGTAAACGACAACATGGTTGAGTTCCTGCGAGAAAACGTTGGTGAGTTGAGGGACACAAGTAGCAGCACAAAACTGGTAAACGACAACATGGTTGAATTACTGCGAGAAGAAATGGTTGAAGAAAGAAGGACTGTGATGCAAGGACCAAATAGTCACATCTACTAAAAGATGATTGTACGAAAAAGTATGAATACAAGATGTATATAAAAAATATGTAAATGAATATATATATATATATATATATATATATATATATATATATATATATATATATAATGCAAATGGGTGTGAAGAATGCAAAAATACAAAAAAATATATATACATAAAAGATGTATAAAAAAGTGTATATGGAAAATAAATATGTATGAAATGTGAATAAAGAGTAATAAAATATAAAAGATAATAATAATAATGAAAATGTGAGAAAAATGTAAAAAATCTGAAAAAATGGGGAACGTGAATGAATATATTTGGAGACAAACATGCGTTGTGGAGAGAAGCAAGCACAAAAATAAGTGGTAAAATGACCAAGACTTGTGGTGAAGTGAAGAAAGAAGAGGAAAGGCTGAGAAAAGCAAGAAAGTGAGGAAAGTGACCAAGTGAATATGAAAAAAGTGTAAATGGAGGAAAAAAATAAAAGAAAAAGAGAAAGTGAGAGTGAAAAAGCTGTGTGTGTGCATGGTGCCATATCAAAGTGTGTAGTGTCCCAGAATGTATGAAATAAGCCAGTAAGGGTCAAAAGAAATCAGAAAAGCCAGACAGGGCATCATCTCGCGGCGAGAGAAGGATTTCCTCACTGTTAAATTTCCGTTCACACTGACATTTTATATGTTACCAAAAGTGCACAAGACACTACAAAATCCCCCAGGTAGACCTATTGCGGCGGGGAAAGGAAGCTTGTGCGAGAAGGCTTGTATTTACTTGGATTTCTTTCTCCAGGAACAGGTTACACAACTCACCTCATATGTTCGTGGACCTCTCAAGCATTGAGGAGGAAATTTGGATTTTATCCATGGATGTTGAGTCGTTATATACGAACATTATTCATGAGGTGGGTATCAATGCAGTAGCCCATTTCACAATATCAGTATGCAAACCATGTTGTCGTTTACCAGTCTTGTGCTGCTACTTGTGTCCCTCAACTCGCCAATGCCCTGTGTCCTCACTGTCTGTTCCTGGACTCGCTCGTTGACCATGTAGTTCCTGTGACCCACGAGGAGAGGAGGATGTAGTTTGAGATGGATTATATATATTAATATAGTTTGTATTGATCTTTGCAAATTCTATACATATATTTGATTATTTTTCCTCATTATTGGGTTCATTCTGTTGGGGTTGTTCTTTTGGTGGTGCGAGTGTCTGGTGTGTGCACATGGGCCCATGTGTATGTAGGTGTGGTTTCGTATGTGGGTGTGCATGATCAAACAGTGTCACTTTATTTATTTATCTATCCATTTATTTATTTATATATTTATCTATCCATGTACTATGTTTTCACTTATCCATGAAATGTATTTTATGTATCTATTTATATATTTTTATATTCTTACCTTATATTCTTACTTGTCCTATGTTGATATATGCTGCACTATTGTTCTTCAAGAACCTATATATATATAATTGTTATTTTGTATATTTTTTTTATTTGAATACTGATATTGTGTGTTAGGGCTTACATGCACTCATTTATTACTTGCCACACCGGTCTTTTTTCCTCTTTTATACTTACCCTAGATAACGTGGACACTCACCTTTGTGTCAATCACGGACATTGGGATCACACTCATACATAGGTGCGTATGCGCGGTCCCCGGTCAGACGATACCGGAAGTGACCTCCCTTCCCCTCGATGCCAGCATGGGCGCCGCCATGATGCCCAGCGCACACACTGACACATCGTTAATGATACACTCCCCAGCAGGTATTTATACAAGGGCAGTACATCAGCCGGGCACCCCTGAGGAAGCCGCTATTTGCGGCGATATGTGTGGGGCTTGTGTTGGGACCCCCCCTCTCTTTGCACACTATTGACAATACGGTAATACCTTTTCTTTATTCAGCAGGCATATCACATTTTGTTCCATCTTCCCAGCAGGTGCTCGGCTCACACCTATTTCAGGGTTATTTACTCATTACTTACGAGCATTCCTTTTTTCCCTGCATGGTCACGTATATATTCTGCTATATCTGCTGTTTACTGGTACTTAGTCTTATCTATGTAGTGTGGCATTTGGGGGTTCCACCAGCAGGCGCACTGGCTTTTATCAGGTGCCAGGTACCTGCTGTGGTTACCGCCAATGGGGGCATATACTTCCCCTTTTTAATTGTTTTTACTCTTGTCCGTTTGATGTTTCCGATTTGTATTTATATACATTGTTTCTATAAATAAAATTGTATTTTTCTGCTACGTGACACATGTTCTTTTTAGTCGGGCGTATTTTCATGAGTATTTTCATGTGTGTAGCATTATTGTGATTTCTGGACTCCTAGGGATTTCATTTCTTTGTTTATAAAGATTATTATTATCATTATTATTTATAATTTTTACACTGTGCATTGAGCAAATCATGTTTAGAAAGTAAAAACCCACATGTATAGCAACATTTTAGTCAGGAAAAAAACAACCTCCTTAAGGAGATTTTGTCTTTACAGGGCAGATTTACAGTTGTACAGAGACTTAAAGACCATAAATGTTGGTGATTTAACTTACAAAAAGCTAATGACAGCTTCCCTGTAAGAGGAAACAATGTCACACAAACTTGGAAACATTTCTTTATAGCAATCCTCTTATTCCAGGGACTACAGCCAGAAAACAGCTATGACATCTGAGTGGCCCGTCTTTGACAGTCATTGTGAACTAGAGTATTAAAATATTATATATAAAGTATTAAATATATTACATATAGGGTCCCTTAACCTGAACCAAAACTTTACTCAGAAGTTTAGCTTCAGGGTTCAGGCTCATTCCTGCTGGTAATACCGGCAATCAATGCTGGTACATATTGTGGGTGTTATCCTTCTAAATGATGCTTCCAAAGATCTCCGGCGTGCCACTAGCATTTTGCCACCGGCTTTTAAAGGGTTGACACCTGTAATCGTGCCAGCGCCATTCGTGTCTGTCTGGATTTGGATATTCAAACCAAGCTTTTGTTCCTAGTCAAGCCAAACCAGCTGAACCTGAACCCTCCTCGATCACTAGTTATATGTAAACTAGGAAAGTTTTAGTTTATCTGCTATATGAAATATAGAATTTTAGTGAATGTAGATGGGACTATGCAAAATCTTCTCCACTTTTTTTTTAAATAAGTTTTAGTCCAATATTAAGTTTTTTTTTATCACTGGTACATTGCTTAATGCTAAATTAGTTGTTAAATGTTAAGTTTTAGGCCCCTTCCACACTAGCGAGTGTGATGCGATGAACTCGCATCACACTCGCAACGCAAGCTGCCGGGAACGCACGGCCCGAACGCTGCACCGCGGGAGTGAACTGACATGCTGAGTTCACTCCCGCGGTGCAGCGTTCGGGCCGTGCGTTCCCGGCAGCTTGCGTTGCGAGTGTGATGCGAGTTCATCGCATCACACTCGCTAGTGTGGAAGGGGCCTTAGTCACTAACATAATTCTGTGGTTCAATTTATGTTATTAAAGGTTATTAATATATAAAAGACTGACAATGTATTTCTTCAGATTCCCTATCAATTTTGAACGGAGCCTATAAGAAAATACTAAGTTAACAATAATTTGTTTTTCAATTCAGAATCCTTATTTCTTGCCTTGCTGTAGAGGTCCTGTCCTGTCCAGCATAGATAACACAGGGAATTCTGTAGTGTTCCAGGAGAAGCATTGTAAAATTTCTCTTTAAATAACAGCTGATGGGTCGGAACAGGTTGACGCCTTAAGGTTCATCTAATTTTCATGGAATCCTTTCTCAGTTGTTGAAGTTGGTCAAAACAACCTAGCTATGGAATTCCCTCTAGGGTTGGCTAAACAGCAAGAGTTATATTTTCACTTTTGTCTATTCAGGAAATTTGGAGTTCCACATCATAGATAAATAAAACTCTAGAGATAAATTTATAAATAATCAACAAAAGACTTCAGATCTGTTCAGATCTGAACATTGAACATTGCCTTAAAATTTTTACTATTTATTAAAAACTGGTAATTTAGGAACATATGCAATGCACAAAAGTCCTGTGAGGCAATAAATATTTGACTTCCTGAAAGTAAGAGTTTGAATAATATAAAATGTTACTGTCTCATATGTTCTTTAATATACACATTTTAAAAGGTTGGCAAAGTTCTAGAGGCTTGCATTTCAGCAGGTAATATGTTTTATCTTATTATACTTTGTCACTGACTTAGCATTTCAAACAAGAATTGTGACAGATATGAAAGCCTTGTTTATTTTTAAGGTGACTTTGAAATCAGAAGTCCATTCGCCTAATTGTGTTTTTAAATCTGAAATGCATTTTGAATGTTAAAGAAATTGCTAGTAATTTTACTGTGTTTAGATCCTAGTCTAATGTGAGCTGTTACATGCATGGTATATTATGTCACTATTTGAGTCTTCTGTTTCCAGAGGAGTCTATGTCCATACAATCCCATGGTAGAATGACTTTATGTATGTGATGTTTATTATGTTTTGTCCATATTTATTATCAAATTCAAAGGGAACCCATCACTACACTAACACCCCAAATCTTATTAACAGTACCATCTTCTGCAATATTTATGTTCCCTGGAGGTCTTTTTAGCTTATTTCTAGGTTGCAGCATGAATGAAAAATTCATTTATTCTTTTGTAAGATGCTGTCAGGTAACCCCGCCTCCTGTAGTCAGGTAACCCCATCTCCTGCAGTCAAGCTGCCCTACCATCTGGCCCAGCCTTGCCTCCTAATTGCAGATAGAATGACAATAGTATGCAAGCAGAGCAGACTGACTGCAGGCGGGATTACCTGACTGCAGGAGGCAGAACTGCCTGACTACATTGTACAAAAGAATAAAAGATGATTTTGAATTCAAGCTGCAACCTAGAAATATGAGTAAAAGACCTCCAGGGAACATACATATAACATAAAGTATATTTTCTGTGAGCTTGGGGGGGGGGGGGGGAGGTAGGGAGGTGACCTTTAAAGTACTTTCCAGATCATATTTAAAGCAAACCTGTCATTTTTAGCTGGTGCTTCTACTTTATAAAACTTTATTTTGCATTACCTGGCTCCATGCCAGCAGCATGTGGTGACAGCCGGGCAAGAAAGGGGCAGCTGCAGCGACTTGTGTTTCATTCTCCTCATGCATTCTTCCAACCCCTCCCCTCTTCCTGCCATGTGCAATGAACAGGCAGGGAGGGGCATGGTGGAATTCATTGAAGAGACTGAGGCATAGACACACAGGGTTCTGCAGCTGATATAATGTCAAATAAAGTTTTATAAAGTAGTGGCAGTATTCAGAATGCTGACAAAGGCATTTTTAAAACCAGTACAGCATAGGCTGCTAAAACCTGTCACCAGTTAGAAACGACATTTTTGTTGACAGGTTTGCCTTAAACTATTAAAGGGCCCCTCTTTAAAAGCAACTTATATCCACATGCTTTATTAAAACAAGCATTCAGACCCCAGAGTGTACATATTCTTTAAAAATTGTAGACCTGAAAGCCTAAAAGGTACAGACAGGAACACTGTTGAGTGGATGCTCAAAACCACCCCAACTTTTCAAATTAACCCTAAAGGGAAACTGTTTTTATCTGTATGATGCCATCATGATGGTTAATGAAAGAATCATGCTCTGGATGATGTTCAGCTGCTGGACAATATACAGTTTATTTAAATGAAACCACTTTTTTTTAGAATTTTTATTTTGACAGATGCAGATTATGCATCTCCATGGTAATAGATAGCAAATAAATTCTGTGTAGTGTAATCCTGAAGTCTTAAAATCGTATACTCTTTATCATTTATATAATTCTTTATGTCATGGTAACTTTAGTGGGTTAGCCAGACGTAAAGGACAGTTAAATGGAAGCATGATCAAAATGTTAAGGATGTGTTTGTTATTTGTTACTATGGAGTTCAAAGTCTGCTTAGGAACTATAGAAACAAAACAATATAACTAAGACCTTATTAGAAAGTGATTCAGTGCTCGTTGAATGTACTTCCAAAGTTTGAAGGTATACATTTACTTTAACTACTAACTTTTTGACTCATTTTTCATTATACAGAACAAGTATAAACACAAACATTAAAGAATGTCTTCAATCCTACCTTATACAGAAATTAAGATATAAGTAATATCTTTGGAAAATTCCAAAGGATCGATTTTTCTCCAGAAAAATAACTTTTAATAACAATTTCTTGATAGAACATGAAGGAACAATTCCCACATACAGTTTGGCAGATACTTCCTTTTAAAAACAATGCTCAGTGCAAAGTCCTACAAATAAAATATGGATAGTCTCTCCCGGGAGATCTTACTGCAAATTCCATTTCTAAACACTAAAGATTGGAAATACAATGATAAAACTCCTTGTATAGCCTTACTCTTAAATCACTAAAGGAAATGTAATGTAGGTACTCAAGCTGAGGTTTAGAAAACATCCAATTTTAAGTAACTACATGAATCCTCTACAATGTTTCAGAATATTTTTATGGTATCTCTCTGTTAATGCACTGAAGCCCTCCTTCGGGTTCAACAGATGCCTAGGCCTCTGGGCACATAGAGTAGATTATTTATTTTCTACAATTGAAGGGGTTTGCCCACACAATAACGATATTTTTTAACCCCTTACATTACAATTTTACTCAGTTTTATTGCTGTTTTAGCTCCTTTCACCCCTAGGCTGGTGAGTGTAAAATCCCAAAGTGTGGGTGGGGACTGTCTAAGCAGACACTTCAAGATTCCTCTTTGCTATGAGATGCTGTGTGCTTAGATTATCAGGGTTCAGGTTTATATACACTTATATTTAGCTTCTGAACATTCTACTGGTATCTGACACATAGAAAGAGAGATGAGAGACGAGATGATGAGATACATTAGATGCATATAACACACAATTGCATTCTCAGCTTTGCTACATCTCAGCCATAACATACACTATGATCTCTACTGTGTCTCCTTCCCTGTCCCCTAGATAAAGACCTTATCTGTAGCTTGTAGATTTACTCTCCTCACAATGTTGTTTGCCGGCAGGAGATCTCTGTTTGTGTTTGTATGAGCTCATCTTTGAATGCAAGGAACAAGATGCAGGAACAAGCATGTAAGACCCATGGTTGTATACAACATCAAAAACTTAGAATACTGTATCATGTGTCTTAACTTCGATTAACTTAAAATATTCTTATATACCATATTTTTCAGAGTATAAGATGCACGTCACCCCCAGACATCAAAAAGAAAAATGTTGACACCAATCTGGTGGTCACACACATCTCTGTAATATCTCCTCTACATGTACACACAGACATCTCTTTTATATAAATTCACACAGCTCTGCTCCGTATACACATACAGCCCTATTATATGCAAGACACCCACCAACATACCATAAGCTTTCAACTGTTTATAAGGACTAACCACCCTATGTACCCATGAGTGTGTGTTCACATAAGGTGTTTTTAAACATGTGCCAGCACGCAGGTATCTTACAGCCATGTGTTTAGCTGGTTTGCAAGTGTTTCTCTTTATTGCTAGAAGTGTAAGCAGCTCCAAAAATGTTAACACAGCTGCTTACACTTCCAGTAATGAAGAAAAATGCTTTTAAAGCAGCCAAATCCATGGGAACATGTAAATTGCATCCCCAAAATGCCACGTGTGAATGTACCCTGAGCTTTCTATGCACCATATTTTGTATATCAATCAGCTCCACATCCTCTCAATGTACCAGCCTCCCCCACATTCCATCAGCAATCAAACAATCCTCATCATCTTCTCCAGCTCTCCAGCCCTACAGCTACTCACATTCTCCAGTAAGTAAGGGGTTCAAAATGATTTTTATTGTGTAAACATCAATTGAAATGTGAGAATTTTCTTTCAAGGGCAAACCCCTTTAAGTTTAACAGTTCAAGGTTCTGGGGAAAAAAACTGATCAGATTGCTACAGTTTATTGAATTTGAAGTATTTGAATACTGTACCTTGTTATATTACAACAAGACAGATGACATTCTGTAACATCACAATGAATTGCAATAAATACCAAATACAGTACTGCTACATCAGACCAACACGAAAACATAACAAAAACATTCCCAATGTCACAAAGGAGAATAATGTGTATCATGTCATTAAGCTCTTATCCATGAAGACTGGAAATAGTAGCATAGTCCTACTAGTCTCCTAATGAATTGAGATCATCTTTCATATGGCTTCTTGACAGCTCATAAAATGCTTGTTTGTTTCCACAATGCCCCTTCCCCAGATATATTACCTCTCACTTTCCAATATGACCCTTTTCACCTGATGCAAAAAGCTTCACTCATGAACAGCTCACTTAATTTACTACTTTAATTAGCAGGGCTGAATAAATTAACAGTAAATATGATTCTTATCAAGGAATTACTTCTCTGCTTGTAACTTACCATAGAGAATGATTTTCAAACTTTGGAAGCAGGATACCCAATGGTTGGAAAGGAGAACAATTCAGTGTTTTCTGCTCGATTACTAGTTTTTCAGTTGTGATTTTATCTAACATCCATTGCACAGGTTGGAAATAAGAAAAATACTAAATTGGAAGGTGATGGTCAAGACTGATGGATGTGTCATAACTAGAGATGAGCGAGCACTAAAATGCTCGGGTACTCGTTATTCGAGACAAACTTTTCCCGATGCTCGAGTGCTCGTCTCGAATAACGAGCCCCATTGAAGTCAATGGGAGACTCGAGCATTTTTCAAGGGGACCAAGGCTCTGCACAGGGAAGCTTGGCCAAACACCTGGGAACCTCAGAAAAGGATGGAAACACCACGGAAATGGACAGGAAACAGCAGGGGCAGCATGCATGGATGCCTCTGAGGCTGCTTAATCGCACCATTATGCCAAAATTATGGGCAACAGCATGGCCATGACAGAGTGACAGAATGAAGCTAGATAGCATGTAAAACATCCAATAATTGACCCTGACACTATAGGGGACGGCATGCAGAGGCAGCGGCAGCAGCGGCAGGCTAGAGAGTGGCATGGCGACATACCCTAAATGGACTCACGCTTCAAACCAATGGGTGGCAGAGAGGAACCAAAGGAGGTGAGCAAGAAGCGCTCAAATAATATCGGTACATGATAAAAGTTTGCCAGTATATTTTGTGGATTACACAGCAGGGTGGCGACAAAGTTAACATGGAAGCCATGAAAACAACCCAAAATTCTGCCTGACACAGCTCGTTTGATAAGGGGACCATGTATGGAGGCAGTGAACTAGTAGTAGATTAAAGGTGCTGCAGTTAAAACTATGTTAGTTGGATCTTGGCATGGAGCTGGCGCTCCGCTGCCAGGCGAGCTTTCGCCAATCCAAGCCCCTGTCTCTAGGCTACTCCCCAAACAGCACTTCTAAGAACCTTTTGTATAAGATCAAGTGTAGTAGCGTTCTTATAAGTTTGGGATATGGCGGGTGAGGGGAATGTAAACAGATGCGCAAGAAGCGCATGATGCGCATGGAGCTGGCGCTCCGCTGCCAGGTGAGCTTTCGCCAATCCAAGCCCCTGTCTCTAGGCTACTCCCCAAACAGCACTTCTAAGAACCTTTTGTATAAGATCAAGTGTAGTAGCGTTCTTATAAGTTTGGGATATGGCGGGAGAGGGGAATGTAAACAGATGCGCAAGAAGCGCTGAAATATCAGTAAATGATAAAAGTTTGCAAGTATATTTTGTGGATTACACAGCAGGGTGGCGACAAAGTTAACAAGTTTGATGTGGAATGCCCTGTAATAGCTCTTGGGCGGTGTGCCTTTTATCGCCTAGGCTCAGCAGTTTGAGCACCGCCTGCTGTCGCTTAGCGACGGCACTGCTGCTGTGCCTAGAGCTACCGACTGATGGCGCCATGGCCACGGATGGTAATTCGGAGGAGGAGGGGGTGGAGGAGGGGTGGGAGGAGGAGGAGGTATACTAGACCTTTGAGACATGGACCGAGGTAGGCCCCGCAATTCTCTGCGTCGGCAGTATATGAGCAGCCCCAGGGTCAGACTCGGTCCCAGCCTGCACCAAGTTAAGTGTAGTAGCGTTCTTATAAGTTTGGGATATGGCGGGTGAGGGGAATGTAAACAGATGCGCAAGAAGCGCATGATGCGCATGGAGCTGGCGCTCCGCTGCCAGGCGAGCTTTCGCCAATCCAAGCCCCTGTCTCTAGGCTACTCCCCAAACAGCACTTCTAAGAACCTTTTGTATAAGATCAAGTGTAGTAGCTTTCTTATAAGTTTAGGATATGGCGGGAGAGGGGAATGTAAACAGATGCGCAAGAAGCGCTGAAATAATATTGGTAAATGATAAAAGTTTGCCAGTATATTTTGTGGATAACACAGCAGGGTGGCGACAAAGTTAACAACTTTGATGTGGAATCCATGAAAACAACCCAAATTTCTGCCTGACACACCTCGTTTGATAAGGGGACGATGTATGGAGGCAGCTATATGGACGACTTTTGGAGGTAGCAATGGAGACAACGTGTGGAGGCTGCTATGGAGACAATTTAATTTGGATAGTGCCTGTATGTGGCAGTCCAAAAAAGTTTTCAAACCAGAGGAGCAGGTAGGTGGCCCTCCAGAAAAATGAAATAGATTGAGTGCCTGTATGTGGCAGTCCAAAAAAGTTTTCAAACCAGAGGAGCGGGTAGGTGGCCCTCCAGAAAAATGAAATAGATTGAGTGCCTGTATGTGGCAGTCCAAAAAACTTTTCAAACCAGAGGAGCAGGTAGGTGGCCCTCCAGAAAAATTAAATAGATTGAGTGCCTGTATGTGGCCGTCCAAAAAAGTTTTCAAACCAGAGGAGCAGGTAGGTGGCCCTCCAGAAAAATTGAATAGATTGAGTGCCTGTATGTGGCAGTCCAAAAAACTTTTCAAACCAGAGGAGCAGGTAGGTGGCCCTCCAGTAAAATGGAATAGATTGAGTGCCTGTATGTGGCAGTCCAAAAAAGTTTTCAAACCAGAGGAGCAGGTAGGTGGCCCTCCAGAAAAATTGAATAGATTGAGTGCCTGTATGTGGCACTCCCAAAAATTGTTTAAAACAGAGGACCGGGTAGGTGGCCCTCCAGAAAAATTAAATGCATAAAGTACTATAGCTAGAGCCAGTGGGCCCTGTCAAAAAATAGCCAGTTTCCTCTGCTTTAGTGTACAAAGAGGAGGAGAAGGAGGAAAATGAGGAGGAGGAGGAGTGCATAAATTATTCAGGTTGAGCTTCCTTCACCTGGTGGAGATTTGAAATTATGAGAAATCCAGGCTTTATTCATCTTAATAAGCGTCAGCCTGTCAGCGCTGTCAGTCGACAGGCGTGTACGCTTATCGGTGATGATGCCACCAGCTGCACTGAAAACCCGCTCGGACAACACGCTAGCGGCAGGGCAGGCAAGAACCTCCAAGGCGTACAGCGCCAGTTCGTGCCACATGTCCAGCTTTGAAACCCAGTAGTTGTAGGGAGCTGTGTGATCATTTAGGACGATGGTATGGTCAGCTACGTACTCCCTCACCATCTTTCTGTAAAGATCAGCCCTACTCTGCCGAGACTGGGGACAGGTGACAGTGTCTTGCTGGGGTGACATAAAGCTGGCAAAAGCCTTGTAAAGCGTACCCTTGCCAGTGCTGGACAAGCTGCCTGCACGCCTACTCTCCCTCGCTACTTGTCCCGCAGAACTACTAACTCTGCCGCTAGCGCTGTCAGAAGGGAAATAGTGTTTCAGCTTGTGCACCAGGGCCTGCTGGTATTCATGCATTCTCACACTCCTTTCCTCTCCAGGGATGAGAGTGGAAAGATTTTGCTTGTACCGTGGGTCCAGGAGAGTGAATACCCAGTAATCGGTGCTGGAATAAATTCTTTGAACGCGAGGGTCACGGGATAGGCAGCCTAGCATGAAATCTGCCATATGCGCCAGAGTACCAACACGTAAGAATTCACTCCCCTCACTGGCCTGACTGTCCATTTCCTCCTCCTCCAACTCCTCCAACTCCTCTTCTTCTGCCCATACACGCTGAACAGTGAATGACTCAACAATGGTCCCCTCTTGTGTCTCACCAACATTCTCCTCCTCTTCCTCCTCATCCTCCTCCACCTCCACCTCCTCCGATATGCGCTGAGAAACAGACCTAAGGGTACTTTGGCTATCAACAAGGGAATCTTCTTCCCCCGTCTCTTGTGACGAGCGCAAAGCTTCCGACTTCATGCTGATCAGAGAGTTTTTCAACAGGCCAAGCAGCGGGATGGTGAGGCTGATGATGGCGGCATCGCCACTGACCATCTGTGTTGACTCCTCAAAGTTACTCAGCACCTGACAGATATCAGACATCCACGTCCACTCCTCATTGTAGACTTGAGGAAGCTGACTGACCTGACTACCAGTTCTGGTGGAAGTTGACATCTGGCAGTCTACAATCGCTCTGCGCTGCTGGTAAACTCTGGATAACATGGTTAATGTTGAATTCCACCTCGTGGGCACGTCGCACAACAGTCGGTGAGCGGGCAGTTGGAGGCGGCGCTGCGCTGCCCTGAGAGTGGCAGCATCTGTGCTGGACTTCCTGAAATGCGCACAGATGCGGCGCACCTTCGTGAGCAAATCAGACAGATTGGGGTATGTCTTGAGGAAACGCTGAACTATCAGATTTAACACATGGGCCAGGCATGGCACATGTGTCAGTCTGCCGAGTTGCAGAGCCGCCACCAGGTTACGGCCGTTGTCACACACAACCATGCCTGGCTTCAGGTTCAGCGGTGCCAGCCACAGATCAGTCTGCGCCGTGATGCCCTGTAATAGCTCTTGGGCGGTGTGCATTTTATCGCCTAGGCTCAGCAGTTTGAGCACCGCCTGCTGTCGCTTAGCGACGGCACTGCTGCTGTGCCTAGAGCTACCGACTGATGGCGGCATGGCCACGGATGGTAGTTCGGAGGAGAAGGAGGCATAGTAGGCCTGAAAGACCTGGACCGAGGTAGGCCCCGCAATCCTCGGCGTCGGCAGTATATGACCAGCCGCAGGGTCAGACTCGGTCCCAGCCTCGACCAAGTTAACCCAATGTGCCGTCAGCGATATATAGTGGCCCTGCCCGGCAGCACTCGTCCACGTGTCCGTGGTCAGGTGGACCTTGTCAGAAACGGTGTTGGTCAGGGCACGGATGATGTTGTCTGACACGTGCTGGTGCAGGGCTGGGACGGCACATCGGGAAAAGTAGTGGCGGCTGGGGACCGAATACCGAGGGGCGGCCGCCGCCATGAGGTTGCGAAAGGCCTCGGTCTCTACTAGCCTATAGGGCAGCATCTCCAGGCTAAGCAATTTGGAGATGTGGACATTAAGGGCTTGGGCGTGCGGGTGGGTTGCACTATATTTACGTTTCCGCTCCAGCATCTGGGTTATAGAGAGCTGAACGCTGGTGGATGCTGTGGAGGATCGTGGAGGCGACGATGGGGTTTTTGTGCCAGGGTCCTGGGCAGGGGGCTGACTATCAGCTGACACAGGGGAAGGAGCAGTGGTGTGCACGGCCGGAGGTGAACGGGCTTGGTGCCACTGAGTGGGGTGTTTAGCATTCATATGCCTGCGCATACTGGTGGTAGTTAAGCTAGTAGTGGTGGAACCCCTGCTGATCCTGGTTTGGCAAAGGTTGCACACCACAGTCCGTCGGTCATCCGGTGTTTCCTTAAAGAACCTCCAGACTTCTGAAAATCTAGCCCTCGCCACGGGAGCCCTCGCCACGGGAGCTTCACTACGTGACACATTTGGCGCTGATGCACCTGCTCTGGCCCTGCCTCTCCGTCTGGCCCCACCACTGCCTCTTCCAACCTGTTCTGGTCGAGGACTCTCCTCCGTCTCAGAAGCACTGTGTTCACCCGGCCTCTCAACCCAGCTTGGGTCTGTCACCTCATCATCCTCCGATCCCTCAGTCTGCTCCCCCCTCGGACTTCCTGCCCTGACAACAACTTCACCACTGTCTGACAACCGTGTCTCCTCATCGTCGGACACCTCTTTACACACTTCTTCCACTACGTCAAGAAGGTTATCATCACCCACAGACTGCGACTGGTGGAAAACCTGGGCATCGGAAAATTGCTCAGCAGCAACCGGACAAGTGGTTTGTGACTGTGGGAAGGGTCCAGAAAACAGTTCCTCAGAGTATGCCAGTTCAAATGGCAAATTTTCCTGGGAGGGGGCAGACTGGGGGGGAGGAGGCTGAGGTGCAGGAGCTGGAGGAGTGCCGATTTCGGTGACATGGGTGGACTGCGTGGAAGACTGACTGGTGGACAAATTGCTCGAAGCATTGTCGGCAATCCACGACATCACCTGTTCGCACTGTTCTGGCCTCAACAGTGCTCTACCACGAGTCCCAGTAACTTCAGACATGAACCTAGGGAGTGTAGCTCTGCGGCGTTCCCCTGCTCCCTCATCAGCAGGTGGTGTCTCACCCCGCCCAGGACCACGGCCTCTGACCCCTGCAGTAGTTGGACGCCCACGTCCCCGCCCTCGTCCTCTACCCCTAGCCCTCGGGTTAAACATTTTGAAAATGAAAGTTATAACTTTAATTTTTTTTTTACTTTTTTTTGTGTTTTTTTATGTTTTTTAGTTTTTTTTGTGTGTTTTTTAGTTTTTAAAACCAAACAATGCTATCCTATTGCTATGGCTATTTTCTAGCCAAGTATGAAAGCACACTGCTATGCCAGATGAGATGACGCTGAGTTATGAAAAAATAAACGTAAAATAAAAAGGAAATGGCAGACTGTGCCTAATTGAAATCCAACCCCTAATAAATTTTCCCACTTTGGTCTTTGCGATGGATATGTGCGTCACTAAGCGCTAAACACAGCGGTCGCAAGTCTCACTCCAAATTCCTGACAATTGGCTAGTAGATGCACTGCAGCAAGGACAGCCACCAGCAGATCAACCAGAAATAAAATATATATAACGCTATTGTAGGCGTAAGTAAGCCGTTTGGATTCTCCTTTGGCTATTTTCTAGCCAAGTATGAAAGCACACTGATGAGATGACGCTGAGTTATGAAAAAATAAACGTAAAATAAAAAGAAACTGCCAGACTGTGCCTAATTGAAATCCAACCCCTAATAAATTTTCCCACTTCGGTCTTTGCGATGGATATGTGCGTCACTAAGCGCTAAACACAGCGGTCGCAAGTCTCACTCCAAATTCCTGACAATTGGCTAGTATATGCACTGCAGCAAGGACAGCCACCAGCAGATCAACCAGAAATAAAATATATATAACGCTATTGTAGGCGTAAGTAAGCCGTTTGGATTCTCCTTTGGCTATTTTCTAGCCAAGTATGAAAGCACACTGATGAGATGACGCTGAGTTATGAAAAAATAAACGTAAAATAAAAAGAAACTGCCAGACTGTGCCTAATTGAAATCCAACCCCTAATAAATTTTCCCACTTCGGTCTTTGCGATGGATATGTGCGTCACTAAGCGCTAAACACAGCGGTCGCAAGTCTCACTCCAAATTCCTGACAATTGGCTAGTAGATGCACTGCAGCAAGGACAGCCACCAGCAGATCAACCAGAAATAAAATATATATAACGCTATTGTAGGCGTAAGTAAGCCGTTTGGATTCTCCTTTGGCTATTTTCTAGCCAAGTATGAAAGCACACTGATGAGATGACGCTGAGTTATGAAAAAATAAACGTAAAATAAAAAGAAACTGCCAGACTGTGCCTAATTGAAATCCAACCCCTAATAAATTTTCCCACTTCAGTCTTTGCGATGGATATGTGCGTCACTAAGCGCTAAACACAGCGGTCGCAAGTCTCACTCCAAATTCCTGACAATTGGCTAGTATATGCACTGCAGCAAGGACAGCCACCAGCAGATCAACCAGAAATAAAATATATATAACGCTATTGTAGGCGTAAGTAAGCCGTTTGGATTCTCCTTTGGCTATTTTCTAGCCAAGTATGAAAGCACACTGATGAGATGACGCTGAGTTATGAAAAAATAAAC
This sequence comes from Engystomops pustulosus, assembly GCF_040894005.1. Lineage (NCBI taxonomy): Eukaryota > Metazoa > Chordata > Amphibia > Anura > Leptodactylidae > Engystomops > Engystomops pustulosus. Next base: position 106,058,264 of record NC_092417.1, on the reverse strand, counting down.
GTAAAATAAAAAGAAACTGCCAGACTGTGCCTAATTGAAATCCAACCCCTAATAAATTTTCCCACTTCGGTCTTTGCGATGGATATGTGCGTCACTAAGCGCTAAACACAGCGGTCGCAAGTCTCACTCCAAATTCCTGACAATTGGCTAGTAGATGCACTGCAGCAAGGACAGCCACCAGCAGATCAACCAGAAATAAAATATATATAACGCTATTGTAGGCGTAAGTAAGCCGTTTGGATTCTCCTTTGGCTATTTTCTAGCCAAGTATGAAAGCACACTGATGAGATGACGCTGAGTTATGAAAAAATAAACGTAAAATAAAAAGAAACTGCCAGACTGTGCCTAATTGAAATCCAACCCCTAATAAATTTTCCCACTTCAGTCTTTGCGATGGATATGTGCGTCACTAAGCGCTAAACACAGCGGTCGCAAGTCTCACTCCAAATTCCTGACAATTGGCTAGTATATGCACTGCAGCAAGGACAGCCACCAGCAGATCAACCAGAAATAAAATATATATAACGCTATTGTAGGCGTAAGTAAGCCGTTTGGATTCTCCTTTGGCTATTTTCTAGCCAAGTATGAAAGCACACTGATGAGATGACGCTGAGTTATGAAAAAATAAACGTAAAATTAAAAGGAAATGGCAGACTGTGCCTAATTGAAATCAAACCCCTAATAAATTTTCCCACTTTGGTGTTTGAGGTGGATATGTGTGTCACTAAGAGCTAAACACAACGGTAGCAAGTCCCCCTGCAAATTCCTCACAATATGGTACTAGCTGCACTACTAGTGCCAGCAAGCCCAGCCACAAGCAAACAAAAAAAAAAAAAGTATAACGTTATTGTAGCCCTAAGAAGGGCTGTTGGGTTCTTGTTGAATCACTCCTGCCTAACACTATTATAATAGAACACCCTAACGCTTTCCCTGACCAGCAGCAGCTCTCTCCCTAGCGGCATCCAGACACAGAATGATCCGAGCAGCGCGGGCAGCAGCTAGTCTATCCCAGGGTCACCTGATCTGGCCAGCCAACCACTGCTATCGACGTGTAAGGGTACCACTTCATGCTGGGTGGAGTGCAGAGTCTCCTGGCTTGTGATTGGCTCTGTTTCTGGCCGCCAAAAAGCAAAACGGCGGGAGCTGCCATTTTCTCGAGCGGGCGAAGTATTCGTCCGAGCAACGAGCAGTTTCGAGTACGCTAATGCTCGAACGAGCATCAAGCTCGGACGAGTATGTTCGCTCATCTCTAGTCATAACCATCATAGTTGAGTCATAGATGGTTAAAACATAACAGTCTTAATATTACTCCTGAATATTTGTACTAGCCCATACTACCGTCAAAATCAATTTCCTACAACATAGAAGAAGAAGGTTACTAAAGGTTAAGATTCCTAGAACTAGTTTCCAGCTTCAAATACATATTCTACCTGGATAGAAAGCAATCTAAAATCACTATTTAATAATAAGTCCATTAAAACTGAGCTGAACTAGTTACATTTTCATACACAATCCATTCAGATGATTCTCCCTGAAATCATGGATGTTTAGGCAAATATATGGCATGCAGCTAACAGTGTCAATTTGCACCCTGTATATCTCATCTGAAGTGGGCAAATACTCAGCTTTACTTCTACACCCATCTCTATTCCAATGGAGGAGAGGAGTTCTGCGATATCTGACACATTTCTGTACCTATTGTATTGTACATTGCACCTATTGTGTATTGTACTGAAAGGAAAGTGCAAACTGCTTGCATGTGTATTACAAAGTATCTGCGCTAGTTTTTTTTCGCGACTGCACTGTGTCTGACAAAACAGAAAAAACATGCACCTACAGTGGGTGTTAGTGTTTAGTCGGATTTTGCACCACATTTATCTGCATTCCAGATCTTTTTTTTCCTTAGTGTCAGAACTTTACTTTCCAAAGTAAAGTAAAGTGTAGCCATTGGTTATGTGTTCTGCCTCCATAGCTTTTACTATCCCATTTTACCATCACAGAATCAATATTCCCATATCAACAGTATGTTACATAGTTCTGGAGATCTCTAAACCATAAAAGAAGAAAGTTACCAAATGTTGTGATTCCTAGCCCTTTACCAGCTTTGGAACTATAAACATTTATTTGTATAGTCAGGGTTGGCAAAACTCTTTGGTTGCCAACACAATGGAAGAGAGATTTTACTGTATTGAGACAGGAACAAGGTTACTGTATTTTTAATATTCAGGCGGACTTACTTTCAATTATGAACAGATGGTTATTTGATTACAATATATTCAGTTAGCCAAGAATATAGTTGCCTTTGAAAATTGTGGAAAGTCTCATCTTGTACTATTAAATGTTTGAAATACTGTGTTAAAAAAGTTCTGTAAATTTCATTCAGAAAAATCATGCATTGTAATTTCTTTGGAAAAACAGAAAATAGTTTTGCTTTTGGCTAATATAATCCAATACTAGACGTGAATGCTAATTAAACACTAGTTATATCTCATTTTTGCCATACCTAACAATTTGCTGTTGTTATTGCCGACAGAAAAATAGGTTATGTATCCTCAGTTTACACTGAGAGTTTTACAAGGAATATGGGAGGAGAGTAGGTGTAGGCTGCTTAACACTTGAAGGGCAGCAGTGTTATACAACAAACAAATGGTCTTTTTTATTATTTTTATCCTAAAAAGCGTTTCTCGCGTGGGCTATTTGTTCACAAAACAGCTATGAGAAGTAATTTGAAAGACAGTAAATTTTCAATGAAGAAACCATAACACTCAAGGCTTTTCCAAAAAGATATATTAAAACACAAATGTCAATATCTATTCTGTCGTAAATTTCTTTATATGTGTAGTTTGAACATTTATTCAATCTACAGACTCGCATTCTTCCCGAAGTGCTCAGATATATTAAAAAAGTGAAATTATTCTGTTTCTCCATTCGTTTTTCTGTATATAAGACCAAACTGGATTGCAATATTTGACAGATATATGACTATTTGAGGGAATATATTTCTGAGATGGCAGAATAATAGGCATTTTAATCTTGAAACCACACGAACTCCACATAAAGTAAACAGTCTCTACCATGTTCACTACTTTAGATTGCTATTCCATTTCGTCAAAGTCTGTAGTATATATGGTGTCCATTTTTTCATCCTATTTTCTCAAGGTTATGCCTTATTTATTTCTCCATCTCTTGCCTCAGCTGTTTAAAAAGGAACTTTAAAACTCAGGTTACTTTCTTTGAGGGTCTATAATACACAAGAATATTCAAATTGGTTTCATAGTGGACATGGTTAACATACCCCAATAAAATGAGCTATATAAGAATGATTTGACTTTGATGACATATCTAAGTATGGATCGTGATCCATCCTTGAAAAACCCTTATAAACATTTTTGGTGACCACTGTATAATGGAGATCCAAATGAGAAAAACACAAATTCCTACAGGTCAATTGTGTAGTCCAATGTGAATACATCCTAACATGAGTAAAATAGCATTATGTGAAGCTTATTTAATAAATTGTATGTATTCTACAGCACAGAATAGAAATGTAAATGTGATAATTGTAAAAGAACACTGATCGGAATAAGAGAACACTTTTAGATACCTGCAAGTTATTAATGTTAATCTGCCACCCGATCTATTATCTCACAAACCCTAATTAATCGGTCACTTAGCTTTCCATTTTTTACCGACTCAGGAAAAATTTGTGTGCCGTTCCAAAGTGTCTAAAGCCCTCTGGCAGCAGGCTATCCAGATGACAGCCATAGGGGTGACCCTATCAGCTAAAGCAAGAAAGGCTAGTTTCTTTGATCAGTCTTTGGTCTTAGATTATTCCCTCTTTAAAGCATCACAACTTCATTCCAGTCATTCAAGATGGATGGTCACCCACAAAAGACAAATGCAAGAGAGATCAGGATAATGCAGAAAATCTCCATGGGTAACCATTACAACATTGCAGCTGGAAGTGCAAGGCAGTTCAGCACTGAACAGGGTAAAGATCTGCATCTTCATACAGTTTCTCAATGTTTAAAACCATTTGGACTGAAAACTCACTCTGCAGTGCTCAAACCTCTCATTGGCAGAAAGAATCAAAAGGCTACACTCACCTTTGCCGTGGACCAAGTATATAAATGTTTTCTGCAGCAGGAGATCTGAGACCTCTCATACAGCTATATGGCAGAGTGAATGTAAGTGTGTATCAGAACATTCTTCAACAACACGTGCTTCCTTCCCTGCATTATTCCCTCCTCCGCCATGTACTAAAATGCTGTGCTATCAAAATATTAAAAAAGCCCATTCATGGCTGTGAACAACTTTACAGAAAATAACGTCAAAATGTCTGAATCACAATTTTTTCCATCCATAAACATATAACCCCTTGATGCTCTGCACCGTAGCAGCAAACCCCCACCGTTAATAACCTATTAGCTCTTGCCGGCGGCATTCAAAAGACAGGAGCACATGTGCGTTGCCATCTTGGATCCGATCATCGCACTGATCGGTTGCCATGACAGCCTCAGGTCTTCGTCAGATTTCTGCAGTTTTGTTACAATGAGCTAGTGGATCATTGGATTGTATACTGTGCAGAAATGCCATATGCTACAATACAGGCATAAAATGGGGTTAGAAAACCAAGAAAAAGGCTGGCACGGCGCTATTATGGAGAGTTTAAATATCCAAAACATTTCGCGTTGTCTTAGCTTGTTGAATCTTTGGTGGCAGGTGTTATCGATTTGTTCTATAGGGGTGACACTAAAGTCATCTATGTTGCAGTCATGTAGGGTGGCTACCCCTATAGAACAAATCGATAACACCTGCCACCAAAGATTCAACAAGCTAAGACAACGCGAAATGTTTTGGATATTTAAACTCAAAACACTAATGCCCAATGGGCTAAATGAAGCACTAGAAGATCCTAGATGACATCCTACTAACAGCTTGTGTGTATTGTATACCCTCATTCCACTCCACCTTTATGCTCCTACGGTGGTATATTCTATCTACTATTGCCTTTGTTTTCCGTGTCAGGTTTTGTTTTTTTATGTCCATTAAAATTTATATAGATACCTATACATAAATATTCTTCACACTGGTATCTCCCTAAGTCTATACCCATGGTCCTTTTTTGTGTTCATTCATCCCACGTGTCATGTACCTAGGTGCTCCAGCACTGAATGGATCCAGCGCGCAACGATTGTAAGTCATTTCTTTATACTTATGTTTATTGACATCTAAAAAAAGTTTTTTATCATCATCATAACGCACAGAGCCTTTACCAATTGCCATAGAATATTTGAGTTTAACACTCATCCTTTTGCACCAAGACAAACCATGTCAAGCATTGTACGGGCACTTTAGCTTATGATATACTTTTAACCATCGATATGTACTTTTATATGTTGTACGTGCATATTCATATATGTTTGTATATCTATGTGTGTATATATATATATATATATATATTCATATTTATATGTACTTTTATATGTTGTACGTGCATATTCATATATGTTTGTATATCTATGTGTATATATATATATATATATTCATATTTGTATATTATGTATATGTATATGTTATAAATTCAATCCCCTGTTTCTATGAGCCATGTGCCAAATTGGAATATACATTGAAGTAGACTTGTAGAAATAGTTATTGAATATTTTTGAAGTATTTGCTTTTTATATCCCCTATTCGCTGTAATGCCTCCCCATTTTATACATTTATTTATTTATTCATTAATTTTTTACCCATATATTTACTATGTATTATGCATTTGTTTTAATATCATTTAGAGCTATTTCCATTTGTACTTGAAGAAGGGTGTTCCGCCCGAAACGCGTTTACAGTTTTTGTAATAAACAATTTGAACTTACCAGAAGACTCTCTCCATAATAGCGCCGTGCCAGCCTTTTTCTTGGTTTTCTAACCCCATTTTATGCTTGTTACACTGGTTCAGCCTTTGCATAAAGTGAATACCGGCAAGCTGTTGGGCAGCTTTTGGCGTATCTCTACGCTCGATTTAAGCTATTTAAGGTGAGCGCGATTCTCAGGGGGGGGGTACTGTCCATACCCTCCCTCTCTATACATATCCCTTGGATATTTTAATTTAAATTTAATTTACATATTCCCATTTATCCTACGATAATACACGAGGCGCCGTCCTCTTGTTTTGCCTCTCTCTTTTTTTTGTTTTCGTTATAGTATATGCTGCAATACAGTAGTATTGCAGTATATGGTAGGAACGATCAGACCATCTAGGGTTAATGTACTCTAGAGGGAATAAAAAATGTAAAAAGAAGTTTTAAAAAAATGTAAAAATAATAAAAAAAAGTTAAAAACCTAAAAGTTCAAATCACCTCCCCCTTTCCCTAAAACTGATATAAAACGTAATATAAAACAGTTAAAGTCACAGACACAATAGGTATCACCGCTTCTCAAAACACCCTATCTATCAAAATATAAAAAAGGTTATTGCTGGCGGTGAACCACATAACGGAAAATAGTGCTCAAATGTCTGAAATGCGACCTTTACACAATTTTACATCACATAAAAAATGGAAAAAAAGGGAGAAAAATGTTGCACAGACCTTAAAATGGTAGCAATGAAAACGTCGACTCATTTTGCAAAAAATGACACCTAACACAGCTCCACACACAATAGTATGAAAAAGTTATTAGCATCAGAAGTAGATGAAAATTTATTTTTCTTTTTGTACACAATTGTTTAACTTTCGAAAATGTATTCAAATGCAATAAAACCTATATAAATTTGGTATCATAGTGATCATACCAAACTAAAAATAAAGTAGAGGTGTTATTTGGAGTGAACGGTGAAAGCTGTAAAAACTGAGCCCACAAGAACGTGACACAAATGTGTTTATTTTCCAATTTTTCCACATTTTGAATTTTTTTCCAGCTTCCCAGTACACAGCATGGTATAATAAATAATGTGACAGAGAAGTAAAATTTATTACACACAAAATAAGCCCTCACACAGATCTGTACACATAAAACTGAAAAAGTTTTGGATTTTTGAATGCGGAGAGCAAGAAATGAGGGCTAAAACCCTGTGTCCTTAAAAAAATAAAAATTATAATATAGGTCCCAAGTTAATACAAATGAAAGCATCACAACTAGTGATGAGCGAGTATACTCGTCCGAGCCTGATGCTCGGTCGAGTATTAGCATACTCGGACCGGCTCGTTGCTCGGACGAGTATTTGCCCTGCTCGATAACGAGCATTTAATTAAAAAAAAAGAAGTGAAGAACAGTAAAAAAATACAATTAAAACATTTAATTTAATCATTCAATTGAAGAAAACAGTGAAAGAACACAGTGCAGAATAGATTGCAGATGTTCGGGAACATCTGCGATCTGTTCCGGAGACACGCGTGCAGAACGGTGTTCTCCGCAATAGTATTTGAAGAACAATATGTGTGAAGAACACATTGCAGATGTTTGGAAACATCTGCAAGTTGTTCTCTACACATATTGTTCTTCAAATACTATTGCGGAGAACACCGTTCTGCACGCGTGTCTCCGGAGCAGATCGCAGATGTCTCGGAGACACGCGTGCAGAACGGTGTTCTCCGCAATAGTATTTGAAGAACAATATGTGAGAAGAACAACTTGCAGATGTTTCCAAACATCTGCAAGTTGTTCTTCACACATATTGTTCTTCAAATACTATTGCGGAGAACACCGTTCTGCACGCCTGTCTCCGGAACAGATCGCAGATGTTCCCGAACATCTGCAATCTATTCTGCACTGTGTTCTTTCACTGTGCTCGTTCAGTTTGTAATTTTACTGAAAAATGCTCTGGTCTCCCATTGATTTCAATGGGGCTCGTTACTCGAAACAAGCACTCGAGCATTGGGAAATGTTCAGCTCGAGTAACGAGCACCCGAGCATTTTAGTGCTCGCTCATCTCTAATCACAACCAAAGTATGAAAAATGTATTGCCTTTAGAATTTGTAAAACAATATTAAAAAATCTACAAAAAGATAATAAAACCTATATAATGGTAATATCCCTGTGATTGTACTGACCCAAAAATAAAGGCGAGTTGTATATTTTGAGTGCACAATGAAAGCCATAAAAACATAGCCACAAGAAATTGTTGCAAATGCATTTTTTGTCAGCTTCACCACACTTGGAATTTTTTCCAGCTTTGGATGGAATAATAAATTGCGCCAATAAAATGTACAATTTGTCCCACAAAAAGTAAGCCCTCAAACATCTCTGTACATGAAAGAGTTTTAATCCCCCCCCCCCCCGTATGTCTCTTTCTAGAACCTACCTCTCACCTGCCTCAGCATTCAATCTGATCTTTCTCTTTATGCACTTCATCTCAGAGTTTGGGAATAATGATAACAGTGATAATGTAATCTAGTAATCTGTAAAAAAAGATCTGGTGGAGGAAAAAGTGGGAGAAAAAGGAAAATGTGTTATCTACTGTATTCTTGCACTACTAAAGTGATATACAATGCTATATTTGTAGACATTGAGATCCTAGACTTAAACTGTAGGCCTATCTCTAATTAATTAACATTAATTACTACTGAATTATCGTGTTCATAAATGACCTTTTTCTTTTTATTTAAATCTCTCAAAATCAGTAGTATAATTCTAGAGCTATAATAGAAGATAAGAGATTCTGAACAGAAGGAGAGATGAACCAGTCGGGAAAATGTTGCAAAATAGTGGTAAGTTATGTAGCTCAGGGACAAACCTATGGGTAATGTTGGTAATGGCTGCCATTAGAGGTTGTCACATAGCATCTGTTTCCCATAAAAGAGACCAAAATAAATAGAATATGAAAAGACTATGACTCAAGAGGACAACTCCAATGCCCTTTCTGTATGTCGGGATGACTCAAATACTATCTACAGTATTTAACTATGTTACTGTCATGATGTCCAAAGATTCTCATATGAAATGTGGAGAAAAATTCTTAGAAGCAGGTGCTTTTGACATAAAATTGCTATTTTACAGCCTTTCACAGGTTTCCCGAACAATAATCAGCTCAACATTTAGCTTAGTGATGTGAGGAACAAATTAATTACCTCTTAATTAGAGAAATCCCGAAACTGAGGAACATTAGTGACCCTTGAGGATTGAGCTCTACATGTCGGCTTTGTATCATTAAAGCAACCTTGTTGCAGAATCCTTTCAAGAATCAAGTGCAGCCATCTTTTTTTTCAGGGCTTCAAAATTGCAGCACTTTCAATTTATTGAGCACAGGTTGTAATCTATCTGTAGCATTGTTCTTTTGAAAACCGCAAGACTATTAGGGGAGTCGTGGCCATAGTGTACAGGAGATGATCTTGCAAAACATATTGAGCGGTGCTGCGTTATCAGTCCTGTGTAAATACAAGCTAACCATTCTACGACATGCTCTTTTGTCCTTGGGGGCCGCACAAGAGTGTTTTCTATTAGATAATGACCCTCCTAGGGAGCACCCCACTAATAACTCACATCATCTCTCTCTGGAGGGCGATTATCTAATGTAACACAACTGAAGACATGCTTTGATGCTGTACAAGGAGGAGGAAATTAGCTGAAAAGCTTGATGTTTACACATCCTCAACTGCAGTTTCAGTCTTCCGTGGCACTAAAGCACTTGGGATAAGAAAACAAAAACATATAATCCTTCAGTCAATTATGACTTTCTTGTTAATTAAAATGATAAGGTAAGTATGTTCTTGATATTAAGTTGATTAGATAAGTAGATAATAGCAGGTGGTTAATTTGGCTTTGTAATAATGACTAATGGAACTTTCATTAATTTTGAATACAGAATAAAACTCCTTAAGTTTAAGGAGTTACCTAGTATTCAACCTTTCTACTTCTGGACTTGATCTCAATGTTACTGTAGAGAATTTATAGTCTTATAGTATTCTCAGACTGTTGGTGGAAATAAATAAAAGAACAGTGTAGAAGCAAAACACAGTATGGAAGGCCTGAAGTTAGCAATAGTGGTCATCATGGTAACACTAGATATAAAGAGAGGTAAAGTCAGGAACAAAACTGAGGCCAGTTATCAGAGAAGTGCAGTGTAAGAAGTAGAATAGACATAATGGGGCACATTTATCACAGCTTGTACATCGTAAAAAAAAACCAAAGCAAAAAAAAAACAATACAAATTTGTAAGCTAAGTCGCTAAGCCATCAGTCCAGGAAATTTTTCAGAGGGTGGACCCTCCTGATAGGTCTGGTGAGTGCCAGGTGGTTAGTGCACTTAGCACCAGCCTATGATCAATGTGCTCTCATGTGTACCCAGGAAGTAAAGAAAAACACTAAAACATTCAGGTTCCAAGACTTAAAAAAAACATTGGTGGACATTTATCAAGACTGTTTTTCATACCATTATTGATACTCATTTACACCAGTGCAGCAGGCACCTATTTTATGATGTGCAGCAGACCTCATCATAAATTCATAAATTAAGTCACTACAATTGACTTCATCAAGGGACTGAAGTCAATTACATTGAACTTTTACATCAGGATTCCACTTTTCCCCATGTAATGGCTCCCACCCTTACAAGGTCAGTGCCTTGTACTGAACCCTAACAGACACCCCACATCCCTCGAGCCCTGATTTCTTTCTTTGAATTAAATGGATTCCTCAGAGCGACTCTAGAGTAGATGCAACAACATAAAAAGAATATGTATGGGACATTCACAGAAGCGACTCACTCTAATATGTCCTGGGGTGTAAAGAAAGTGCGCTTGAGCGCGAGACGAACCTCATTGTGGCCCTGTGTGCGGAACTCACTGGGGGTCATTTACTAAGGGCCCGATTCGCGTTTTCCCGAAGTGTTACCCGAATATTTCCGATTTGCGCCGATTTTCCCTGAATTGCCCCGGGATTTTGGCGCACGCGATCGAATTGTGGGTCGCATCGGCACTGGCATGCACGCAACGGAAATCGGGGGGCGTGGCTGAATGAAAACCCAACGGATTTGGAAAAACCGCCGCATTTAAAAAAAAAATGTGTCGCGAGAATTGCACTTTCCTTCAGTCAGCCCGACTCGGTGAACTCCAGTGCGTTCCGATGCTCTTCAGCGCAGCAGCGACATCTGGTGGACGGCGGAGGAACTACCTTAGTGAATCCCGGCCGGACCCGAATCCACCGCAGAGAAAGCGCCGCTGGATCGCGAATGGACCGGGTAAGTAAATCTGCCCCACTATCTCTAGAGTCAGTAATCTGTGTTTTATAATATGGTAGCCATGCCCCGCTACATCTGTGAAACATCACAGTATACTGTCAACTTGTGATCAGCTTGTGATGATGACACGGTAGAGATGCAGTCATGACATGTCTCAGAAACCACCAAGTATACCAGTTTTTCCAGTGATCACTGGCTCTAGTGATTCACATAGCAGGCAGATTAATCACCGTGCCAGGATATACAGCACATGGGTTAATTAGTGCTCAGTCCAGTAAAATTAATTTAACAAGGTGAAGACCATTCAGGTCCAAAACAAATGATATTACCTACTATTACCAAGGATCCTTGGAAGATATATATGTGATGGGTACTAATGAGGGGATATATCAAAGTAGCAGACTGTAGGTATAGGGGGCAGGAAAAAAAAATATCTTAGGGGATATTAAGTTATTCAAACTATAAACATGTTTTATGTTGAAATCAAGGATCCAGCATTATACCATCTTCTCTAAAGCCACTGCCTGTATTGATCTCTTATCACAGATCTGGCGATGCGTCCAGAAGATAAAAACACACCACATGCTAGATGACTTAGATAAAACAAGCATATTGTAGTTGCTCATTTTGGCCATCTGACTTCTGTTTGTAAGACTCCAAGGTTCCAATCCCCTCTGCTCCCTGGTTATGGCACCGTGGTAATCCCCACAAATCGTATCTCACATTCACCACCATGGTGTTGATGCATATGTCTGGCCTGTGGTTTATCTCTGTTCTTTCGAATATTGCCCAAATGTTCGCAATTTCTCATACCAAACTCTCTGGTCATCATCAATACATACTCCATGTCACCTCGGCATGTAGCTTTGTATATGACCCCTGTCAAACAGTTTATAAAGTCTTTAATAACAAAGACCCCACCAGATACATTACTCGTGAATGGTTTGGAGACCTCTATAAATTGACAGGCAATGCAGTCACTCCCACATTTCAAGAATCCCTTGCCTTGTAACTTGGGTGATAAAAAATGACTTTGCAGTAGTCTGTCCTAGGATTGTCCACATCTGAAAGTAATGTGGGGGCGGGCCCAACCATTTTTTTTATGTCGACATACATCATCAAAATGAACCAGTGTTCACAGGCACAGGCCCTCACTTTGCTTGCACCTTTTTGTACTAGTAAATTATGCACTCTGATTAAACTGTGATGCATGTTTAAATGCTGTTCTCAGGACATTGTTGGGATATCTTCATTGTTGGAATCGAACCCTAAGGTCGTCCTCCTGAGTTTTGTATTCATGTGGGGTATTACAATTGCTTCTAACTCTCAGGTATTGCCCTTTGGGAATAACCTTAGGTGGTGCCAATGGATGTTGCCTTTCCCAGCTGAGTAGTGCGGTAGTGGCTATGGGTTTGTGATAGATCGTGGTCTGCAAAGTACCACTGGCTGTCTTAGTGATCAATACATCTAGAAATGGCAGTCTTCTACAGTCAATTTCTGATGTAAATGTTAAGCCCATAGGATTTTGATTTATGCTCTCGACAAAACTAGAAAATTACTCCTCATCACCCCTCTTGAGTAAAAAGATATCATCTATGAAATGGAGAAATATTTCTACCCTCTCCAACCCTGGGTAATACATATCACCAAACAGTATTGTTGTCTCCTACCAGCCAAGGAGTAGGTTAGTGTACGTAGATGCAGAAGGGCTACCCATAGCCTTATCCCTGAGCTGTTGGTAGAATTTACTATTAAACAAAATGAAATTATGCATAAGTATCTTAATAATTCAAGAATTGGAGTATTGTGTGCCTGGAATTGTCGCCCTCTACTGGATAGGAAGTGTGCTGTTGCTTCAAAGCCCTTCTCATGTTGTATTGATGAGTAAAGTGCCTCTACATAAATGCTAGTCAGCATCACCCCCTCATCAAGGGTCACCCACTCTAGACATTTTAATAAATCTGTTGTGTCCATAATGTACATAGCTAGAGACACTACAAAACATCTGAGGATCTAATTTATATAGATGCCTTGACATTGTTTTGACATTGTTTTACATTGAAAGTTAACCCATGACACTATTGGCCTCCCCTTCAGAGGGCTCGTATCCTTGTGCACCTTGGGGAGGGCATAAAAAGTTGCAATTGTTGGGAGTTTTGGTAACAAGAATTTCATAACAATCTATGTCTACACGTGATTTTATAACGGGGGGCATCCATTTCTACAACACCCCCCCCCCCCCCTCTTATCTGATGGCTTTATTACCAGTGATGTATCTTCTTCCAAGCTATGCAACTAGAATCTCTTTTTTGTAAGATTATATTGTGTTTTGATATTGGTGGCACCCTCAAGTTTCCTTGATACAGTATCAACAAACACGTTCACACATGACACTTCCACTTTAGGGGACATTTTAGTACTGTTTAGCCTAAGGTCCGTAAATGCTCCTTTATCTTCAATTACCGAGGAAACTCCCAATTCAAACAACAATCTAACATCCTTAAGCATTTCTGCAGCAATACCCAGTTTCCTGTCTCAGGAAATGTTTCTGCCAATGCAGGTGTCTAGCCTGGAGTGTAAATCTTTTATCCAATCAAGCGCTTTGAAATCAGAGGTATGAACGAATAGATAGATAGACCTTTTTTGAGGACCATAGTTTGTTCAGTGGTCAAAATTTTTGTGGAGAGGTTTAAGACTTGGAAGAGTGGGTTTTCTGGGTATACCGACTATGCAGGGGATAATAGTTTTGTTTAAAAAATTATGGAATCTGGTTAGGAGTATAAGATCCACTGCCTCCCCTGTATGCAAACTGGTAGAGAATTTCTTGACTGAACTGGTGCACCGCTCTTTTATCCTAGCATGCCTATGATATTTGTGTAGAATACCATTTTTTAGCATTGCAACATGCTGCATTGTTCCTTGTACAACATGTGTTAGATGAATATGCCTGTTTATAAGAAAATGTAGCTTAATTTGTTAATGTCAGCAGATTTATTAACTATCTGTATATTTGGGTATACAATTTGTATCTGATGACAAATACACTTGAAGTTTCACCTCTAGCTGCAAGGTACAATATTTGCTTTCTTATCTTTGACATTACCCTTAACTTCACAAGAATCCGTTTCCCATTCAAAAAGATAATTATTTTGGGGTCACTATATCATGACTAAGACCACTACTTGTCCTTGAATAATCCATCACAGCTAATAGTATTGATTCAAAACCATCATTCGTAAATTCCATTTCAGTATATGACATTGGCAATTACAGAGCTTGTAGTTCTCTGCAAAGGAGCAATACAAAGATACAGAACAACATCACAGATCTTTAAATCTTGCCTGGATATTTGCAAGATATATTAATAATTAATTAGAATAGAAAAACAAAAAAAGATTCATTGTCATAATTAAGGCTCTACTTGGCTTAGAAATACAATTGTTTCCATTTAGTTTATTTTCTCGAAAAGAGGCCACTGAAAAATATTATAAAGTATATATAATATTAAGTAAATAACTAAAACAATTGTAAATACAATAAAATAATCTCCTCCCCAAGACAAAATTACAATTAAGAAAAAAATATTGCTAAAAGTGCTTGCTTTTTACAGTATGAAGGTCATGATCCAGCACTCCCAGTGAATGCTTGTAGCAGAGATTTATGATAAAATGGAAATAACAGTATTGTTTGTGTGTGAATGGATGTAGCAGAACTGTGTGTTCTGAGCTTTTGTGTGACCAACAGGGAATTTTTAATTGGTGTCAAATTTATGTTGCCTTTTTTTGGATGACTTTATTTGTGGTGCATCTTATATTTAGGTATGTCCTATAGTCCAAAAAATACCTACATTTTTATTAAGGTTATTTCTCCTCAAAGGTCTGGCTGTATCAACATTTGCCACTTGTAACAGTAATTACAATATGTATCCATTATTGGTCAACAAAAATGTGAGCTAAAGGGGAACATTTACTTATCCGTCCCTTTGATGCTGCCAATCCGGAATGTCCGATGGGGATTCGGAGCTGCCGTGATTCACTAAGATTGTGCGTCCAATTTCCTGCACGCGTCCCTTCCCCACTGAGGTCCACCGGAGTTCACCTTCTTCTTCCCGGTACATGTAAGTGCTGATCTTGTGACACAATTTGGTTTTTAAATTCTGCGGTTTGTCCGAATCAGTCAGGTTGTCCGACGTCCACGCAACTGATTTGTGTTGCATGCAAGCCGGCACCGATGCGCCACAATCTGATCGCATGAGCCAAAAACCCCGGCCAAATCAGGGCAAATCGGAGAAAAAAATTGCGAAATCCGATGAAAATGGCACGTTCAGACCCTTAGTAAATGTGCCCCTATGTTTTGGTTTTCTCACTCTATTCTATATAGAATTATTAATAATTTTAATTTAGTAGTCAATTATAAAAAGATTAATTGCCATACTGCAATACAGTTCATGGCTACACAAAAAAGAAATTGTTGTCTTTGACAGGTATTTCTCCAAAGAACTCTCAGTTTTGCCACATAATAACCAGCTATAAAAAAATAGTAATGAAAATTATTGTAAAAACAAAGCAAAAAGCAAAGGAAAATCTCAGAAAATCAAGTCTAATTTACATTACATAAGACACAATAGCAACATTTGATCTTCTGCACAATACTCACTCACTGTTAAAAGCCCTGCTCTTTCAAATGTCAATTATATATATATTCAGAGATGTAGGAGAGCGAGGGTAAAAAAAAGTGACATTAAATAATAGCAATCAGTTTTGTATTACAGTCTGTTTGTTTTGTTCAAACACATAATTATATTGGCTTCCACTGTTTTACATTGTTCGAAAATGAAAATGTCAGCAGCACATAAACATGACAATCACCTTAGTTGTGGAGTGGAACAATATGGGTCTGCTTAGGGAACTAAGTCCATTTATGAATTTTTATTAATATTTTTTTGGTGACACTGAGTGTATATGACAATTCAATTAGAGCTCATTGACACAAACCTCTTTCTCGAGCAACGCCACTTATGAAAGTGGGATGATATGAAATAATTGTCTCATGTGCCATCTCTTCTGTGAAGTTTGGAACATTTCTATCAGCAAAACTATATGGTGGTAGGGACCCTAATTAGCATATTCAGTACCAAAAGACACCACTGATATTTACTTAGTGCCAAAAGACACCATTAGTAGCGCTGATTGCTTGGGAATGGTGAAACTTGATAAGTGAAGCACCACCAGTAAAAGTTTTGGAATCAGTTGATGTGGGGACAGGTCCCATGGAAAGAGGTTGACTCAATCACAAAACTTCAATAGCATTAATTTAAAACCTTAATAGGGTCACCCATATATTACTTTGTCTAGTGAAGTTAAAATAAAGCCACCTGTACATTACCCACCAACAGTAGGACTCAAGACTTCCTGTGATTTGCTATGTTCTGTTGCCCAATAAGCAGACAGTGTAGTTATTACTGTTTGCACACCACCCTCCATAATAACCACTAGCAGTGGTTGGAAAGGGCATGCCAAGGACATTCACACACCCCTAAAACCAGAAGTCACAAGAGCATGGGACATCACAGGAAGTCCTGAGTCCTGCTGCTGACGCGTCATGTCAGCCACCTGTCCTTTACGGATTTACAAAAGCTACCTTCACCTTACAGTGAAGAATAGGCGTAGAGGATACCCCCTTGTCCTGCTCACAGGCCTAGGTATAAAAAGCTATTTGGATAGATGCCTGTACTGCACATTGAGGTATTTGCATCTGTCATTGTAGTCCCCCTATTGCCCTCATAAGCTTGGTTGCTCTCCTCAGCACTCGCTCCAATTCTACTATGTCCACAAACTGTACACAGTATTCCAAGCTCACTTTTGGTAAAAATGCTGTTTTGCGACTTTCCATCACGCCAAATGAACGTAGGACAGTGCAGAGTCACTTTGACATAGACCCTGCTTGCATGAAATTAATTATTTGATTAGTTTTCACAATAGGACAGATTTCATGATTTGCATCTTTCTGCTTAGGTGCAAATTTTGGCATAAATTGATGCCAATCCCTACTGTGGTCTATGTTCTGCGACTTTTGATGGTGTTTGTGACTTTTTATGAGACTGTCACAAATAACCCACATAGCATAAGACAGTGCCAGCAGGTTTATACAGGCCAAAGCCACATTAACCCCTTCACGCTCCGCGCCATCCGTGGGGTATAAGAAGAGGGCTCACAGGCTAAGCCCTCTTCATACAGAAGTGGCGTTTGCATCAAACACCCATTGCTAATACCTGCAGTCAGTGTTAGCACCAATCGTGGGTATTAACCCTGCCAATGCCGAGGTGATATTTGGAGAGCACAATGAAAGTTGTAAAGTGAGGCAAGAGAGTTTTTGCCAATTTCCCCAGATTTGGAACTTTTTTCCAGCTTCCCAGTACATTTGTTACACAAAAAATAAGCCTTTAAACACCTTCATACACAGTAAAATGAAAAAAAGTTATGGACTTTTGAAGGTGGAGAGCGAGAAATGAGTGAAAAAAACCCTTCATCTTTAAGGGGTTAATGAATCTGATGGCAACTCCATAGAAAGATATAGAACTGTTGTATGGAGCCTGTCTAATGATAAATTATCCCCCATGTGTGGTCTGAACAATGATAAAATTATGTCCTTATCATGATATTAGATTCCTCTCTTGATACATCCCATAATTGTACTTTTTGTTTCCATGACCCAGGTGCATGACATTACATTTATCTACATTAAACCTCAGCAGCCATTTTACCACCCAATCCTCCAGCTTCCACAAATCGGCCTCAGTATTAATTAGTTTATGTCACGGGTGTCCCCTCGATCCATGCCATGGATCGTGGGCACACCCGTGCCTGTCTCGGTGCCGCAGTCCCCGCTGCCGCTGTCCCCCTCCCCAGCCCGGAATGACGTGGTGGCACCCTGCCGCAACAAGACCATCCCGCTTTGCGGCGGGCTCATGCGAAGACCAGGTGCCACTTAGTCTCCGGTCCCGGGTTGCGCTAGCTCCATCTCCTCCCTCAGTGCTCCAGAGGGTCCACAGACTCTTCCCAAAGAGACTCTCAGACAGTTAATTCCCTAAGTGAACTGTGACACTTTACACTGCTTAGTATCAACTGTAAATATTGAAACTCTACTGGGTATACACTCTATAAGATCATAAATAATAATATTAAAAAGAAGGGGGTCCAATACTAACCACTGGTAACTACTGGTAACTTTAACCCATTATAGGAATAGGCCAAATGCTAACACAAATACACAATTTTTCCCTTAGTCTCAGTAGTCTCGTTTTATGTACCAACCTTTTATCTTGCATTGTATCAAATGCTTGCAAAATTAATCCACAGCCTCTCCCAGGTCCAATCTAGAACATACCCCCTCATTGAAACTGATCAGATTAGTCTGACAGGATAGCATCTCTAAAAAAACCCTCAAACCCTCACAGGTCTATAGTTTCCAGGATCACATTTTAATCCCTTTTTTATTTTTGGCACCACATTTACTATGAGTCCATCCTGTGGAACAGAACCTGTCTTCACCAGAGCCCGACGCAAAGCGGAGTGGTCTTGCTTTGGTGCGCAGCCACCAGGTCGCTCCACGGGGAACACGGGAAGGCAGGACCTCGGGAAGGCAGGAGCATGGGAAGGCAGGACCTCTGATTGGCAGGACCCCGGATTGGCAGGATCTCGGGATGGCAGGGCCTCAGGATGGTAGGACCTTGGGATGGCAGGACCTCGGAATGGCTGGACCTCGGGATTGCTGGACCTCAGGATGGCAGTACCTCGGGATGGCCACCGGGATATGGGACCGCCACAGGAACACAGGAACACAGGACCACCACAGGAACACAGGAACTTGGGAATGAACAGGAACATGGGAACACCACAGGAACAGGGGAACACCACAGGAACACGGGAACACCACAGGAACACGGGAACACCACAGGAATCACAGAAACACCACAGGAATCACAGAGGCATCTGGAAACGTTCAGGAATCACAGAGGCATCTGGAAATGCTTAGGAGGCTTTCACTTCAGTTAGAATGACTTGAAGATCCGGCAGGGGATGGTGGGAGCTGCCAGGCTATATAGCAGAGGCGGGGATGTCAACGCCAATAAGAAGGACGCTGGCCCTTTAAATTCCTTGAGAGTCCTAGTCAGACAGCAGGCGCGCCACCACAGGACCAAAATGGAGCCAGGAGCCAGGAACTGGCAGAGGTAAGTTGCGGGTCTGGGACAGGCCCTCACATATCAGAGTATGGGTGCACCCGCGATCCGATACATGGATTGCAGGGTCACCTGTGACACATAGTATGTGGAATACAGAATATATAGTACAGATTTCATCACAGAGAGTACATACAGAGTACAATAGAGAGTACATATTTTATCACAGCAGATAAGTTATTATAAATTTATATACTCAATATATACTTTTTGCAATAGGGTCACAGTTTGGCTGTTTTCCTTTTTTAATTATTTTTATGTTTTGTCTGATTAGTTGCAATATATGTGTGCTTCATTAATAAAGATGAAATTTTGCTACCTGACTCATGGCTTTTTGTGGATTCTATATGAAGGTGTTCTTCATGTGTTTAGCGATTTACACTTGTTATTGCATGTTCTTAGTCCCACCCTCCAGTGTATATTGTTTAACATTCATGTCCTGCGACCAGGGTGATTTCATCTAAGGTCCTATACCTTTTGCATTTGCAATATTTTCCCCAATATATGTATCTGATCCTATGAAATCAAGGCAGCCTTCATGGACTTCTACTCCTCCCTATCCTTCATGGAAGCTTCTGTGATTTCATGTGATCAGATACATACATGGGGCATACGCTGCAAATGTAAAGGGTATTTGACCTTTGATGAGATCAACATGGTCACATGACATGAGTGCTGAATAATATGGAGGCATCAGGCCTAGGGAGGAGTATGCCCACTCTGGCGCCAAGTAATATAAGATAAAGTTGATTTTTTTGGATGTAAGGGAAACAATTTTTAGCAAAAAGAAGGGACTCACTAAGTTAAAAGGGCTCTATATGAACCTGTCAATGGCTGTATCTGGGGAAGTGTGGTAACAGGTTCCCTTAAAGTCCCCCATTAAGTGGAATCCCCTTACATGTAGCATGCTTGACAGCAGCATAAAAGAAGTTAACATCCACAATGAAAGTTAATATAGAGGAGGGTGTAAGCTTTAATATACGGATGCCACTCAGACCCAATGCCAGAAGCTTGTCATTTTGTGGGAAGTACCACAGTACCTTCCTGACATGTAGTGACATTAGGTCAAAGGTCAGAAGGGTGTTAAACTAATCCGATATGAAACGCCTGTAACCATTGGAACCCATTAGTCAGCTTACTAACTGTATGTAGAGAATATTATTTAAAATAAAATACTGTTTATTCAGTTGAAAAATCTTTATTTAAGATGCTTTGGCAGAAGGAAAACTAATTGAAAAAGTGTACATTTCCTTTAAAGAAGGCTTTAGGTCTCTGTTATAAACCAAGATGAAATTCTAAGTAATCTAAACCAATATAAACATGTTGCAATAATGGCAAAATTATTTTCCAGAAAGGTCCTGTATTTTAGGTCCTATAGTAAGGCAGCATCAGTTAGAGGAGTAGGCCAGGCAGCAGTAATACCTGTCATAAAATGCATTTGGTCACTGCCTTTGGGATAGTCACACTTACACATTTATTTACGTTTTTCCTGCAGATTATATGGCCTAAATGACTATAAATTGTAATTTGTCTCAGGGAATATATCTGCCTATTGCATCACATAAAACAGATATGTGGCCTTTAAAAGCCTTGTAAATGAGGTTTGTTGGCAGAACAATTAGCATTTAAAAGCTGGGCTGACCTTTACTCTGTGCATCATTGTGATTAGTTTGGACTTTAATATCAGGTATAGGACCAAAATCTGCCTTACTTGCCAAGATAAAAAGCTTCCAGCTCTAGCAAAAGGACATTGAGTATTAGTGTGAAACATGTGCACTGAAACATAAAGGACAAACTTGTATGATTATGTTTGATTTGTGTTGACTTAGCAACCAAGCAGAAGGGCCTTCTATCTTGAGCAATAACCATGAGCAAATCAAGAGCAGTAGCAAGCCATTTCTGGGAATCACCTACACTTGTTATACGATTTAACCTTAAAATGCCACTTGAAAATATTGCACACATCATAGGCATACAGAAATATGCTTATTAATGTAAAGGGCAATTGGCTTATTGAATAATTATGACATCTCAGGATTTGGAGTCATGTTTTTCTTTTCTATCCTGCTGCATGTGTCATACATATGTCTTATTTTCCAAGCCCAGTTCTCACAAATATAAAACTCTACTTATTATATTATGTTAAATAACTGTTAAATAATAGCTAAAATCTTATCCAGGGCTGACCTGGTCTAAACAGGCCCGACCTGGTAGAGACCCCATCCAGATCTCCTAGGAGGCTTATACACTGACAGGCATTTGAAATACCATTTTTAATAAACTCCAGTTATAGAATATTACCATAAGGGGCAGCCCAAGGTGAAAACAAAAACTGTCTCAATTGAATGGATTTCATTTTGTCATTTTGAGATTCCATGGTAACATCATTATTTATAATATTAATTTACAATAAATATTTACTGTAATATAACTATATATAAATCCACCCCAGAACTGCCCCCAGCCCTACTTTGCTACTAGTTACTTTGAATTGTGCGTACACACGTGGTGCATCTTTCATTTTAGCAACAGACAGCTAGTCACTGCGCAGTGTCAGAGGGGAACCATGCATGCGCAAGTACTGTATGTGGTGGTGGCTGGAAATGAGAGATAGTACTGTGCATGGTACCAGCTGTAAGAGCTAGCTTACCCGCAGTCAGCGTCGTGTCCACTTTTCGTGCATGAATGGTGGAGCTGTGCAGGGATGATCTACCTGATGCTGAAATGAAAGGCACATTGCCTGTTTGAGCAAATTTCAAAGGAACTAGTAGTGACATAAGGCTGTGGGCAGCTCGGTGGGGGGGGGGGGGGGGCTATAGCAGTGTGAGCAGCTTTGAGGAAGCATGGGAGCTTGACTAAGATCCAAGAGCTCTCCCACCTCCTTGACTGCATCAGGGAAAGACACCAGGGTAAATTAAACTCTTTTTTGGGCTGGAGTACAAGCACAGAGAAGCCACACAGAAACAATGCAAACTAATTTACAGTAATCTCCAAGGTTCTGCTAGTGGTTTAGTATGGGGTTTTGAGGTGATAAGTAAAGCCCTAACAATTGTTAGATATCATACAGGTGTTTTCATACTTTCTGTTACACATGGATAGAATTCATTACATATATAAAGTTATCACCACATATAGAAGTAAATAATGTAAATGTGTCTAGACAGAGGACATACAGTAAGTAGTCATACAGTACCAGACAATACTTTTAAAGTAATATCAATTGATAAAGAAAAAAGGAAATATAGAAAAATAATAATCTCATTTTCTAGAGAGTCTAAGTCTATCTCTATCATCTCTGCATTCTCCCTCCCACTGTCAGGGAGTCAATATTTCAGTTGGCAATCAAGTTTCATTTCATCGCATTCATCAAAGAAGTGTAAAATGTGTCAAAACTGTAATCAAACTGAAGAACTATTGAAAAAATAAACAAGCTATAATTTCTGTGTGGCATTAGATAACACTTTTAAAGAGATTTTTGTAAATGGGTGAACACGTTTAAATAATTTAACAGAGTTCAATGTTCCCATAAGTTACAATATGAATTTGTTTCACCATAGCCTAAAAATATCTAAATTGAAATAATAATTCCAAGAAAAATTATTAATTGGTGCTGAAGGTCCCAAAATGCCATCCCAAAATAGAAAAATGCTAAATAAACTTAGACAGGAAATACAGGTCTTGACATAAAAAGTCAGAAAATTAACTTTAACCCCTTAACGCTGCAGCCCTTCAAAAATCTGTAACTTTTTAATTTTTCCATGTACAGAGTTGTGTGAGGGCTTATTTTCTGCATAAAAAAATTACACTTCAAAATGGTGGTATTTAATATTCCATGCCGTGTACTGGGAAGCAGGAAAAGAATTCGAAATGCAGTGAAATTGGTAAAAAAAACTCATTTGTGCCGTATTCTTGTGGGCTTGGATTTTACTTTATTTCAGACTCCCAAGGGTACATTAACCCTAGGTTGTCTGTAAGATCCTATCATATACTGCCATACTACAGTATGGCAGTATATGGGGATTTTACTCCTCATACATTACAATGTGCACATTGTAATGAATTAGTTGAAACAAAGTATTCTCGGGTCTTCGCGAGGCGCAAGGCTACCATGGCGACAGGTCGCTGCTCCCCGATTACCTCACGGGGAGCGACGATCCTCAGAAAGATGGCGGCGCCCATGTGCCGCCATCTTTTTGAAGCTGCCGGCGGCGATCAGACCGAAAACACCTGCGATCGGTGCTGGCACCTGCAATCAGCCCGCAAGCCCTCTCCATGTACCGGCACCCGGCATGTGATGTAATACTACGTCACATGTCGGTAAGGGGTAATAGGAGCTTCTTTAGCATATTATATGATACATGTGAGACACATTACTAGTTGAATAGGCACATGGCAGCAATACAAAACATAGCACAGCAACTGGCACATGTTGCATGGGCACAGTACAGGACATTCAGTTCAAGTACTACTATAGCATTACAGTTGAAGTAATAGAAGTATACTGCAGTACAGAATATATGAAATTAGTTCTAATTCATGGCTCTCCAAAAAAATATTTACAATTTTATTTTCCTAGTAATTTGGCAAACATGAAAAGGGAGAGTTGACATATGGACAGTTATACCACTGAGAGATCTACAGTGTACATACAGTGGAGGCTGTAGATGGATGCCATACAGAGGCATCTGTCCACCATAGGTTATTAAGGCCTTTGGTTAACATATACATATTTGCAGAAGAAAACAGGATAAAAAAGTGCAATGTACTACATTTTTTGTACTGTGTTTCCTGCTGCATCAGACATTAACTGAGTAGACATAATCCAAAAGGAGGCTTCTGTATGCAACAAGGTGTCAATGGACATGTTCAGCTTGTATGCTGGGATCTTTCCTGGAGTAGCACTGAACATGTCCAAAAAAACAAGATCTGAATGTAGACTCATTTGCAAGTAGAGTCTTTCCATCAGCTTAATGGGAGTCGAGGATTTAATCTCATTGGAAAAGAAAAATGGAGGTTTTTTTCAGCTCACCCTCTGTGTGCAGTCATATGTAGATCGCCGGTGCACGGATAAAACTGAGCCGGATCAGTGCTTGTAGGAAGAATGCGAACAGTAATCCAGCAGCCAGGCAGGTATGAAGACAAAATTATGAATAAAAAAGTTGAAGTTTATTTCATCCTTTAAAATTATTAAAACGGTACCATGGTGGAAAAAAACTGACGCGTTTAGAACTAAATATAGTTCTTAATCATAGTCTGATTTAATCTCAGATAGGAATTTTGAGACGAGTGTAGCGGCTACAGGGGGAGTACCACTTCAGATGCCCCTATCTTCTGCTTTGTTTAACTTAGAAATATTTTGGTATCAAATTAAATGTAAGAATCAAATCTTTCAGATGGCATTGGGATTGCATACTTTGATCCACGAAGTAGGAAATACAAGCTGGAGATAAAGATTTTTGTGGTATACTGATGTCTAGCATTACTCCTTGAGGAAACTGCCTTGTAGTTGTACAGAAGCTTAGAGACCACACATGTTCACTAAGGTTTTCAAGAAATTAATAAGAAAATATGTTTTCCATGATGGAAAATGCACACTTCACCTCTGCTAGTAGCTTTTTAAAAGAAGCTCCCTATTGATCAGTCCCCAACTTTTTCGAAGTCTTGTGATACGACTTGAGATAATAGTCAATTATAGAAGCAAAGTTTGTGTAAGATCAGGATGCATGTATACCTAGGGTTCCCATATATGGTGTTACAATTCCAGCCTCTTTGCTCTTAGCGTGAATAGGCCCTTGTAAGTGAAGTTATTGTCACAATTAGTGTTAAGATCAAAATTTGGGTCCATAGTGAACTTGCCAGTGGCGCCCACGATCTGGTGCTGGCACCAATCTCAGAGGTTAACTGTTTTAATGTCATGTTATCAGTTGCATGTAAATTGAATTACCACATGCATGCCAACACATATATATCTACATTTATATGCTGCATGCACCAATGACATCAGACTTTGCCAACAGCATTCCAACAGTCAACACCTGTAATTGTGACCAAGTACCAGTACCAACACAGTGGGGATTACTTACTAAGGGTCTGCGGACGCATTTCCACGTGACTTTCAAAAATTTTCTGGTTTGCGCCACTGTGACAAGTATTTAACTGGGGATTGTGCCGCGCGTGATAGGATTGTGGTGCAGCTCCACTGTTTCCATGCAACAGAAATCGGGGGGAGAGGTGCCATTGGATGATCCGACTGATTCGGACTGAGTGCGGGATTTAACATTCAAATTGTTTCTTAATATCAAGCACTTACATGCACCAGGAAGAGGAAGGCGAACCCCGGTGGACCTGAGTGGGGAAGCAACACAAGCAGGATATCAGGCGCACGATCTTAGTGAATCGCGTCACAGTGCATTCCAGTCAGACAATGCACTTCGGGTGAACTCTGTTGGCTGGGTAAGTAAATGTGCCCCAGTGACTATGCTTTCATTCTAGTATTGTGGCTGCTATCCAACAATCTAACCCTGACTGCTCATGGTTGTTGCTTTTGGGCTTTTTTGCATGTGACCTAGGATTTTTCATGGACCTTAATGTCCCTTACGTTCATGTTTCCAATTCAAAACTTATACCTGGCTGCACAATTCTGTAGAAGAAAATCCACATCCAGCTCTAAAGAACAATGTGAACAAGGCTTTTGATAATTTGCTTAAATGCACCTGCTATAGATTTCTAATTCAGTAAATAATATAGAAAAATGCATTAAATATTGTGTAAGCCATTACGTGGAATAAGATACTGAATGTATAGTAGTAACAAGTAAACAACTTGGAACCTCATGAGCAATGGTAAAATAAATAAATATTTATCAGAAAATGAAATCTGAAAAAAATAAAAAAAAAAAAACAAAAAGAAAAATAATCTAACTAGTTAAATATAGTGCTTAGTTTAACCCTAAGGAGGGGATGTACACAGCACACATCCTTTGTGTAGAACTCTCTGGAAAGTCATTTCATTGTCATTGTTTCCTCATCTAATCTACAGAGAAAGTAATACATTCTGGAAATATACATTAGCTTTTGAAAGAAACAGTTGAAAGTCCCATGACTGCAGCGTTTCTAAAATGGTGACCTTGTTTGTTAACATTTTAGAGGTGAATCTCTGGAGTACTTCAAAATGAAACATAATCCAACAATCCTCTTGCCCCCTGAGCTCCCTAGACCTGTCACTCAAAGAGGATAGAGGATTGTGTCAGGAAGGTGCAAGGAAAAGCAAATAATATTTCAACCTTATTTGAGCAGGTGTAATTAGTGCACGTCACATCTGTGACCTTCGAGGGGAACAAACACACTGTATAGAATATATCTGCATGAATTCATTTTACCTTCACTTTTTGTAATGTAAATTCTTGTCTTCAATCTAGTCCACTATATATGGTACAATATACTGTACTGTGGCCTAATACCTTTAACAATACAATAACATACATGTGAATATGTTACTAGTTCATGACAAATCTTTAACCCTTATAAGGTAGAGACATGCTGTATAGAATATGTCTGTATGTAGTTTTTGAAATGTACATAAATTATCCAGATATTAGCCACTTTTAGAAGTGCAGCAACATGAATCAGTATTTAAAGGGTTTGTCCTGTGAGACTTCCTAAATTCTCCCAAATGCTAGTAGTGTTGATAGGAAGAGGTCACATTGCTGCAGGTTACTAGTGGCTTGTGCTCCAATTTTATCTTGGTTATGTAGGCAATGCCTCAGAAGCTCATCTGAGGACAGAGTGATCACCACGTGACAAGGTACAGCAGCCAACCAGCACATGCACACCGCGTGTTACCGGCCGGTAACTACCATCAATTGGGTTCTTAGTATTAATTATGACTGGGTCTGTTGCATTAGGTGTAGTCACAAGCTTAAATGATTTATACAGCTAAATGCACTTCTCTGGATTGGTGGACTAATAGCTCAGCAGACAGTCATTGCCCCCAGAGGAAGCAGGGCAAAAAACATGTCTGAGAGTCCAGCTCCTATTTGTCTTTATTAGACTCTATTTTCCATTTTATTGGTCTTCACTCTTCTCACACTTGGTATAGTGTCGGTTTTATTTACAACTGGTTTTTGGTTAATTTGAGGATATGAGGATTTTGAGGGTCAGAGATTTTGTAGACTGCAGAAGGATGCTTTGAGTTAAGGATGATGAGAGGGAGGCACTGACTTGTGACGTGCACTCTCCAAGAGGTAACTAGTATGTATACATGATTATCAGCCATAGTGTCGTCAGGGGACTTAGAATCTGGGGTATTGGGTGTGTATGTGCAGTATGTGTGTATATGAGGCATTGGGGTAAATGGTAGTTCAATGTAGCAAACAGAGGTCTTAACTATGCTGGAAATAAAAAAAATCATTAAAATAGATTATACAGAAATATTGAATTATCAGTAAAAGTTATCAAAATTATCAAAAACATATTATTTTGAAAAGTAGTATCCCTTTAACTGAAAGGAAATCCACTATTAAAACCAAGCATCATAAACCAGGGACACTTACTCAAAGATCCGGGCACCGAGCCTAAGGGTTCTTCACTCTGTGATTTGGTTTTAAAGACTGTTACACTGTCTCATCTTACTCCTGCTTCCTCAACACTTTTGCAATTAGCAATTCATAATACTATATGCATACAGTATGTATACAGTATATTATTAAAGGGCACCTACCACCACAAATCTACCTATAAAGGTAGATCGGGTGGTAGGTGAATCAATGGGACGTGAGGATAGCCCTTTTAAGGGCTAATCCTCACGTCCCCGCACTGTTTTATAAACTTTTATTACCCTAATATGTTAATTTACTTATGCGGCTACTGGGGCGTGGAGTAGCCGCATCTGAGGTTACACGAGGCGGCTACTCCGCGCCCCGGTAGCCACATTACCCCTCCTACTCACCATGTTCGGCGCGCAGCTGCTCGTAGCTGCGCGCCCTCGTCCGCCGATCCTGACGTCTGCGCATGCGCAGAACAGCAGGCCCGCGCCTGCGCAGCCCCGGCTTCAGAGCAGTGACCGCGCAGGCGCGGGCCTGCTGTTCTGCGCATGCGCAGACGTCAGGATCGGCGGACGAGGGCGCGCAGCTACGAGCAGCTGCGCGCCGAACATGGTGAGTAGGAGGGGTAATGTGGCTACCGGGGCGTGGAGTAGCCGCCTCGTGTAACCTCAGATGCGGCTACTCCACGCCCCAGTAGCCACATAAGTAAATTAACATATTAGGGTAATAAAAGTTTATAAAACAGTGCGGGGACGTGAGGATTAGCCCTTAAAAGGGCTATCCTCACGTCCCATTGATTCACCTACCACCCGATCTACCTTTATAGGTAGATTTGTGGTGGTAGGTTTCCTTTAATGACAAGAATGCAATAAAGCATCAATACAAATTCCGAGACACAAAATTGAGATGCTGTCACACAAACTGTCAATGTCAAAGCAATTTTTGAGTCAGCATTTCAGAAAACTAAAATAAAGATTTTGTGGGGGACCTCTTGATCATTTATTTTCTCTGTCAGTCTCAAGGTGTATGACTTAGTAATGGGAGTATTTGGGTATGAGATGTACTCATAAAAATCATCTTGAGATGTAGTGTGCAGTCAATTGAACCAATTTTTTTCAGAAAATGATGTGCACCATAGCAGCAGAGACATAAGTGAAGTGCTACATCCAACCAGTGGACTGTCTAGTGGAACAAAACTTTGACGCCTTCCCATTCCCCACACCATGTTGTTCCTGTACTTAATTAGCTCCAAATGAAAGCTGAAAGAAATCTGCTATGCCGTAATTGTTTAATTTATTTTGATTTTCCACAGATATTATTTAGTAATGACTCATTTCCATAGTACGCCTGCAGCAGAAAAAAGAGAGAACTTTGAGATTAGACCTTTCTTAATCATGTCTTGTATCAGTTTAAAACATCAAAGCGTGCGTCCAGGAATCTCACTGCGACTTCCAGCTGAAATGCTCTAGGCCGTCATCAACGCAGTTCATCAGCAATTGACTGCTCCGCTTCTCGACAGCTGGAAGCACAGTGGAATGAAACAGTTAAAAATGTCACATGATCTGTTATTAAAATAAACTGATTTTGTATTATGAAAACATAACTGCTTGAAAGAGCTAAGGAAATTATAGGAATTAATTATTCGATCTTAATTAACTATATACCTATGCTCCATCAACTCTGCTAACTGAAAAGATGGCAGAACTGACTACTAATAATGCTAAGAGTGGTAATAATAATGATAATAATAACAACAAATACAATACCCTGTCAGTAATAACTACGACACTACTTACAGTAATAATATAATGAATATGCTAATAATAATAATAGTAATAATGAAATAAAAGTTGTTTGTTTTTAATTATTTTTTAAATTATTATTATTGATATTATTATTTTGTTTTATTTATTTATTTTATTTAATTGGTTTCTACAATCAGAAGATGACCTAATCTTTGAATTTGCTATTAAAAGGATAATGTAATCCTGCACTGGTCCTATTTTAAAGTATAGCTTGATGTTCCTGGTGACTTAAGTAATGCCAATCATTGGTTGAGATGGTCCCTACCATGGATAAATACACAGAACAGTAAGACAGACAAACAGATTCCAAAAAAGACATCTGGGCAAAGTCAGGCAAACGGAAGAATATTCAGGATCACACCAATACATGCTGCACCAGGGGTGCTTTAGCGAGGAGATCTGTAGAATCTTGCTCCATCAAAACCCAAGGATCAAGTCTAGTGCAGAAAGGGCCAATTCAGAGATTTATTACAGTACATCTTAGGCTCAGTTGACACTACTGTTCAAATTTCCATTTCTCGGCATTGTAGCCGGCCTCCTTCAGGTGCCGAGAGCCGTGACGTCACCAAGCTCTCGGCACCTATTGCTGTCCGGCTGTGTGAGAATTAGTATCTGCACATGCACGATAGATGGCGAGAGCTTGGTGACGTCACGGCTCTTGGCACCTGAAGGAGGCCGGCTACAATGAAGGAGGCGGGAATAATTAAAGATCGGAAGGCATCTCCCTTCCGAAGATGACGTAGGGTAGCACCGGAGGGCTATTTTCATATGTAAGTAAAACATTTTTTTAGCTAAACTAACGATCGCCGTGCCTAACTAAATTATGTGCCGGCATCAGTATTAAATAGCCTACCAAGTGGTCTGCTCGCATGATTTTATCATGCGAGCAGTGGTAGGTTTCCTTTAAAAAAAGGAAAAAAATGATTTAACCGATCTATTATAAATCCCATTAAAATCAATGCAATTTTTAATGTCATCCGCTGTCATGTGTTAGACAGTCATCTGTTATTCTTCCATACTTACATGGATATAGAAGCTTTAGCTCATTGTATTGAAACTAAAACTAATTGTCTCTTACTATAACGGACACTGTCATATGCTAGGTTCAGTTATATTACCATTTACTTACCATCCGTTATCTTTTTGTGACGGAGGTAAATAAACAGAAATCCTAACAGTAGTGTGAATTTAGCCTTATTTTTACTATAGTTTACCTTTTGTAAACATATTCTTCGTATTTTATGAAAACGGTCAAACACCCTTTAACTATTTGATCCTCTGCCCAACCTTCAGAAGCTCATAAAAAGCCTCTTCGACCTTTAAACGACTTGTAACCTAATAGCACATCACGGGTCGGCTGCGGGTGCTGAGCTCTCTCCATTGGCGGTAAGTCTTTTCTGCATATCACAAAATATAATATGGATTTTTAACCCCGTAATGGAAAATACCGTTCAAATTAAAAAATTTTGAAAAATATAAAAAAATTCAATAAAAAGTGATCAGAAGGTCGTGTCCTAAAAATAATAGCATTGACAACTTCATCAAAAGTTGCAAAAGATGAGCACCAGAAGATGGAAAAATCTAAAAAAACAATTTTGTACAGGAGGTTTTAATTTTTGTAAATGTATGAAAACATTATAAAACCTATACAAATTTGGTATCGCCCTGATCATACCAACCCAAAGAATAAAGAAGACATGTCATTTGGGGTACACAGTCAAAGCCGTAAAATCCAGGCCCACTAGAAAATGGTGCAAATGTGTTTTTTTAACCAATTTCACTGCATTTGGAATTTTTTTATGCTTCCCAGTTCATGACATGGAATATTAAACACCATCACTAGAAATTGCAATTTGTGACCCAGAAAACAAGCCGTCACATAGCTCTTTACATGTAAAATAAAAAAGTTATAGATTTTTGATGGTGGGGGGTGAAAAATGGAAATGAGGAAACAAAAAAGGGCCGGCCAGGTCTTTAGAGGGTTAAAGGAAATCTAAAATTTGTTTACATGTATTGTGAATCAAACATACCTTGAGAATTCTGTAGCTACACTGATGAACATTCAGGACCCTGGGAAAGCTGGGTGCCGCCATTCATAAGCACATTACACAGAGCTTCATGAACAGCCCAGACAGAAGATCAACCTGGGCTGGATGAAAAAATATACAGCAGCTGGGGGATTGTGCAAAAATTGATTACTCCTGCCTGTCACGGACAAAACAGTGATTACATCATTCTCTGAAGCAGTGCATAATAAGGTTAAGAGTAGAGGTGAGCAAGCACTAAAATGCTTCAGTGCTTGTTATTCGAGTTTTCCAATGCTCGAGTACTCGTTTCGAATAACAAACCCCATTGAAGTCAATGGGAGACTCGAGCATTTTTCAAGGGGACCAAGCTTGGCCAAAAACCTGGAAACCTCAGAAAATGATGGAAACATCACGGAAATGGACAGGAGGTGAAGAATAGTGTTTTTTCAATGTGTTCTTTAACTGTTTTTCACTGTTTTAACTGTTTTTATTCTATTCTTGACTTTGCAGATGTTAGCTCAAGTTTTCCGATAATGTTGGAGATGTGCGCGCACATCAGCAATGTGAAGAATAGTGTTATTTGAATGTGTTCTGCACTTAAATGCTTGTGTTTTCACTGTTTGCACTGTTTTCATTCTATTCTTCACTTTGCAGATGTTCGCTCATGTCTCCCGCTTGGTTCGGAGATACGCGCTAACATCAGCAATGTGAAGAATAGAATGAAAACAGTGAAAACACGAGCATTTAAGTGCAGAACACATTCAAATAACACTATTATTTACATTGCTGATGTTCGGCGCACATCTCCGAACTTAGCGGGAGACACGCGTGAACACCTAAGAATCTAAGTAATCTAAGAATAGTGGTTTTTTTAATGTATTCTTACAATTAAAACATCTGGAAACATGTGTTATGTGTTGAAGAACAGTGTAAACACTGTTCTTCACTATCTTATTAATTTAATGTTCGAATTCGAGCCGGCCAGATACTCGTCCAAGTAACGAGCCGGTCCGAGTATGCTAATACTCGACTGAGCAGTATACTCGCTCATCTCAAATTGTGAACTATTGTGTGGATTGGGATTTCTGGAGACTAGATTGCTAAACAGTAGCAGGCAGACTAAGGTACATGAAATTGCATTTGCACCACTGACAGCATACAAAAGGATTTTGTGCTGTGACTTTCACTTTCACTTTTGAAGAAAAAATAAATCGGCAGCAACCCAGCCACAAGCAAATAATAAAAAAAAAATAACGCTATTGTAGCCCTAACAAGGGCTATTGGGTTCTTGTAGAATCACTCCTGCCTAACACTAATCTAATAGAACACCCTAACGCTATCCCTGACCAGCAGCAGCTCTCTCCCTAGCGGCATCCAGACAGAGAATGATCCGAGAAGCGCGGGCAGGGGCTAGGCTATTCCAGGGTCACCTGATCTGGCCAGCCAACCACTGCTATCGACGTGTAAGTGTACCACGTCATGCTGGGTGTACTGCAGAGTCTCCTGGCTTGTGATTGGCTCAAAATCAAAACGGCAGGAGATGCCATTTTCTCGAGCTGGTGAAATATTCGCCCGAGCAACGAGCAGTTTCGAGTACGCTAATGCTCGATCGAGTATGAAGCTCTGACGAGTATGTTCGCTCATCTCAAGTTAAGAAGAGAAGAGCTGCAGCCAGGCACAGAAATGACAGAGCCTCATTATCATCATTTATAATAGTTTTTTTCAGCAAAACCACTCAATTCAGGGATTAAACAAGATGTATTTCTACATCAGTGTTGCTACAGCATTATCAAGGTATGTTTGGTTCACAATGCATGAAAACAAATGATAGATTCCCTTTAACCTTAGACAGTGTAGATAAAGTTTCTAGTATTATTATTATTATTCCCTACTCTAAAAACATCGTTTTTCTTCCGGTTTAATTTTCCCATCTTTTGA
This sequence comes from Engystomops pustulosus, assembly GCF_040894005.1. Taxonomy (NCBI): domain Eukaryota; kingdom Metazoa; phylum Chordata; class Amphibia; order Anura; family Leptodactylidae; genus Engystomops; species Engystomops pustulosus. The sequence goes on along the minus strand of NC_092417.1, from coordinate 106,024,538 downwards.
CTATATTTATTACTCAAAACATCTATAGTGCTCTGTTTTACAACGATGAAAGCATTTTCTAACATCTGGAAAGATCTAAAGCTTCTGATATTCACATGCAAAATACATAAATCACAAGCTATAAAAATCATCAGTTCCGCACCTTAAATGTTACTTTATTCATTAAGATGTCTGGTTCATAGGTTGACCCATTCCTTGCCAGAGAGTTCGGAAACAAATTGCAATTAAAGTATCTGATGGTTTTACTGACCTCATTAAAATGCAAATACAGAACAAGCTCAATTTATTTTACTGCTGTAATAATCTTGGTTGTCCCATACAAATGATAAGGTTCAGTCATAATTTAAACCTCCATGTAGATGTGGTTAACAAATGTTCACATGCTGAATAGAGATGAGCGAACACTAAAATGCTCGGGTACTCGTTATTCGAGACGAACTTTTCCCGATGCTCGAGTGCTCGTCTCGAATAACGAACCCCATTGAAGTCAATGGGAGACTCGAGCATTTTTCAAGGGGACCAAGGCTCTGCACAGGGAAGCTTGGCCAAACACCTGGGAACCTCAGAAAAGGATGGAAACACCACGGAAATGGACAGGAAACAGCAGGGGCAGCATGCATGGATGCCTCTGAGGCTGCTTAATCGCACCATTATGCCAAAATTATGGGCAACAGCATGGCCATGACAGAGTGACAGAATGAAGCTAGATAGCATCTAAAACATCTAATAATTGACCCTGACACTATAGGGGACGGCATGCAGAGGCAGCGGCAGCAGGCTAGAGAGTGTCATGGCGACATACCCTAAATGGACTCAGGCTTCAAACCAATGGGTGGCAGAGAGGAACCAAAGGAGGTGAGCAAGAAGCGCTCAAATAATATCGGTACATGATAAAAGTTTGCAAGTATATTTTGTGGATTACACAGCAGGGTGGCGACAAAGTTAACAAGTTTGTTGTGGAAGCCATGAAAACAACCCAAAATTCTGCCTGACACAGCTCGTTTGATAAGGGGACCATGTATGCTTACAGTTCATGCCAGTCGCTGCACTGGCTGCCAGTCTCCTTTCGAATACAGTTTAAAATAATAATAACCCTCATCCATAAAGCTCTGTATAATGCTGCACCCCCCTACCTCTCCTCTCTTATCTCAGTCTATCGCCCAACCCGTGCTCTTAGATCCGCCAGTGATCTTAGATTAACCTCTACCCTAGTGCGGACCTCCCACTCGCGTCTACAAGACTTCTCTAGAGCTGCACCAATTCTATGGAATGCTCTGCCCCGGACTATCAGACTAATACCTAACCTCCAAAGTTTCAAACGTGCTCTTAAAACCCATTTCTTTAGGCAAGCCTATAACACTCATTAACTGCATGAAGTTTTAACTCTTCTACTAACCCGTCCTGTGTCGTCCTCCCATCTGTTATCCAGCAACCAACAGGCACCAGACTTCTCTGCAGTCCCATTCACCCTGGACCTGGTATATAAGATGACGGCTGAGTGGTTCAAGCGACAGCAAATCCATTTATTATATTTTGTTCTATTCCCTAAGAAGAATGGCTTGACCATTAAATATTCTTTTACCTCGTGTTACCCCATCATCTTCATAAACCGTAAGCTCTGGCGAGCAGGGACCTCACTCCTGTTGTTCCATACAAATGTTGTGCTCTGTTACATTACATTTGTATTTGTTTCCTATGATTTGTAAAGCGCTGCAGAATATGTTGACGCTATATAAATAAAGATTATTATTATTATGGAGGCAGTGAACTAGTAGTAGATTAAAGGTGCTGCAACTATGTTAGTTGGATCTTGTGATGGAGCTGGCGCTCTGCAGCCAGGCGAGCTTTCGCCAATCCAAGCCCCTGTTTCTAGGCTACTCCCCAAACAGCACTTCTAAGAACCTTTTGTATAAGATCAAGTGTAGTAGCGTTCTTATAAGTTTAGGATATGCCGGGTGAGGGGAATGTAAACAGATGCGCAAGAAGCGCTGAAATAATATCCCTAAATGGTAAAAGTTTGCCAGTATATTTTGTGGATTACACAGCAGGGTGGCGACAAAGTTAACAACTTTGATGTGGAATGCCCTGTAATAGCTCTTGGGCGGTGTGCCTTTTATCGCCTAGGCTCAGCAGTTTGAGCACCGCCTGCTGTCGCTTAGCGACGGCACTGCTGCTGTGCCTAGAGCTACCGACTGATGGCGCCATGCCCACGGATAGTAATTCGGAGGAGGAGGAGGTGGAGGAGGGGTGGGAGGAGGTATAGTAGGCCTTTGAGACCTGGACCGAGGTAGGCCCCGCAATTCTCTGCGTCGCCAGTATATGAGCAGCCCCAGGGTCAGACTCGGTCCCAGCCTGCACCAAGTTAAGTGTAGTAGCGTTCTTATAAGTTTGGGATATGGCGGGTGAGGGGAATGTAAACAGATGCGCAAGAAGCGCATGATGCGCATGGAGCTGGCGCTCTGCTGCCAGGCGAGCTTTCGCCAATCCAAGCCCCTGTCTCTAGGCTACTCCCCAAACAGCACTTCTAAGAACCTTTTGTATAAGATCAAGTGTAGTAGCGTTCTTATAAGTTTAGGATATGCCGGGTGAGGGGAATGTAAACAGATGCGCAAGAAGCGCTGAAATAATATCCCTAAATGGTAAAAGTTTGCCAGTATATTTTGTGGATAACACAGCAGGGTGGCGACAAAGTTAACAACTTTGATGTGGAATCCATGAAAACAACCCAAATTTCTGCCTGACACACCTCGTTTGATAAAGGGACGATGTATGGAGGCAGCTATATGGACGACTTTTGGAGGTAGCAATGGAGACAACGTGTGGAGGCTGCTATGGAGACAATTTAATTTGGATAGTGCCTGTATGTGGCAGTCCCAAACATTTTTCAAACCAGAGGAGCAGGTAGGTGGCCCTCCAGTAAAATGGAATAGATTGAGTGCCTGTATGTGGCAGTCCCAAAAATGTTTCAAACCAGAGGAGCAGGTAGGTGGCCCTGCAGTAAAATGGAATAGATTGAGTGCCTGTATGTGGCAGTCCCAAAAATTCTTCAAACCAGAGGAGCAGGTAGGTGGCCCTGCAGTAAAATGGAATAGATTGAGTGCCTGTATGTGGCAGTCCCAAAAATGTTTCAAACCAGAGGAGCAGGTAGGTGGCCCTCCAGTAAAATGGAATAGATTGAGTGCCTGTATGTGGCAGTCCCAAAAATTGTTCAAACCAGAGGAGCAGGTAGGTGGCCCTGCAGTAAAATGGAATAGATTGAGTGCCTGTATGTGGCAGTCCCAAAAATTGTTCAAACCAGAGGAGCAGGTAGGTGGCCCTGCAGTAAAATGGAATAGATTGAGTGCCTGTATGTGGCAGTCCCAAAAATGTTTCAAACCAGAGGAGCAGGTAGGTGGCCCTCCAGTAAAATGGAATAGATTGAGTGCCTGTATGTGGCAGTCCCAAAAATTGTTCAAACCAGAGGAGCAGGTAGGTGGCCCTGCAGTAAAATGGAATAGATTGAGTGCCTGTATGTGGCAGTCCCCAAAATTTTTTAAAACAGAGGACCGGGTAGGTGGCCCTCCAGAAAAATGGAATAGATTGAGTGCCTGTATGTGGCACTCACAAAAATTGTTTCAAACAGAGGACCGGGTAGGTGGCCCTCCAGAAAAATTAAATGCATGAAGTACTATAGCAAGAGCCAGTGGGCCCTGTCAAAAAATAGCCATTTTCCTCTGCTTTACTGTACAAAGAGGAGGAGAAGGAGGAAAATGAGGAGGAGGAGTGGATCAATTATTCAGGTTGAGCTTCCTTCACCTGGTGGAGATTGGAAATTCTGAGAAATCCAGCCTTTATTCATTTTAATAAGCGTCAGCCTGTCAGCGCTGTCAGTCGACAGGCGTGTACGCTTATCGGTGATGATGCCACCAGCTGCACTGAAAACCCGCTCGGACAAGACGCTAGCGGCAGGGCAGGCAAGAACCTCCAAGGCGTACAGCGCCAGTTCGTGCCACATGTCCAGCTTTGAAACCCAGTAGTTGTAGGGAGCTGTGTGATCATTTAGGACGATGGTATGGTCAGCTACGTACTCCCTCACCATCTTTCTGTAAAGATCAGCCCTACTCTGCCGAGACTGGGGACAGGTGACAGTGTCTTGCTGGGGTGACATAAAGCTGGCAAAAGCCTTGTAAAGCGTACCCTTGCCAGTGCTGGACAAGCTGCCTGCTCGCCTACTCTCCCTCGCTACTTGTCCCGCAGAACTACGCACTCTGCCGCTAGCGCTGTCAGAAGGGAAATACTGTTTCAGCTTGTGCACCAGGGCCTGCTGGTATTCATGCATTCTCACACTCCTTTCCTCTGCAGGGATGAGAGTGGAAAGATTTTGCTTGTACCGTGGGTCCAGGAGAGTGAACACCCAGTAATCGGTGCTGGAATAAATTCTTTGAACGCGAGGGTCACGGGATAGGCAGCCTAGCATGAAATCTGCCATATGCGCCAGAGTACCAACGCGTAAGAATTCACTCCCCTCACTGGCCTGACTGTCCATTTCCTCCTCCTCCAACTCCTCCAACTCCTCTTCTTCTGCCCATACACGCTGAACAGTGAAGGACTCAACAATGGTCCCCTCTTGTGTCTCGCCAACATTCTCCTCCTCTTCCTCCTCATCCTCCTCCACCTCCACCTCCTCCGATATGCGCTGAGAAACAGACCTCAGGGTGCTTTGGCTATCAACAAGGGAATATTCTTCCCCCGTCTCTTGTGACGAGCGCAAAGCTTCCGACTTCATGCTGACCAGAGAGTTTTTCAACAGGCCAAGCAGCGGGATGGTGAGGCTGATGATGGCGGCATCGCCACTGACCATCTGTGTTGACTCCTCAAAGTTACTCAGCACCTGACAGATATCAGACATCCACGTCCACTCCTCATTGTAGACTTGAGGAAGCTGACTGACCTGACTACCAGTTCTGGTGGAAGTTGACATCTGGCAGTCTACAATCGCTCTGCGCTGCTGGTAAACTCTGGATAACATGGTCAGTGTTGAATTCCACCTCGTGGGCACGTCGCACAACAGTCGGTGAGCGGGCAGTTGGAGGCGGCGCTGCGCTGCCCTGAGAGTGGCAGCATCTGGGCTGGACTTCCTGAAATGCGCACAGATGCGGCGCACCTTCGTGAGCAAATCAGACAGATTGGGGTATGTCTTGAGGAAACGCTGCACTATCAGATTTAACACATGGGCCAGGCATGGCACATGTGTCAGTCTGCCGAGTTGCAGAGCCGCCACCAGGTTACGGCCGTTGTCACACACAACCATTCCCGGCTTGAGGTTCAGCGGTGCCAGCCACAGATCAGTCTGCGCCGTGATGCCCTGTAATAGCTCTTGGGCGGTGTGCCTTTTGTCGCCTAGGCTCAGCAGTTTGAGCACCGCCTGCTGTCGCTTAGCGACGGCACTGCTGCTGTGCCTAGAGCTACCGACTGATGGCGCCGTGCCCACGGATGGTAGTTCGGAGGAGGAGGTGGAGGAGGGGTGGGAGGAGGAGGAGGCATAGTAGGCCTGAAACACCTGGACCGAGGTAGGCCCCGCAATCCTCGGCGTCGGCAGTATATGAGCAGCCCCAGGGTCAGACTCGGTCCCAGCCTCCACCAAGTTAACCCAATGTGCCGTCAGCGAAATATAGTGGCCCTGCCCGGCAGCACTCGTCCACGTGTCCGTGGTCAGGTGGACCTTGTCAGAAACGGCGTTGGTCAGGGCACGGATGATGTTGTCTGACACGTGCTGGTGCAGGGCTGGGACGGCACATCGGGAAAAGTAGTGGCGGCTGGGGACCGAATACCGAGGGGCGGCCGCCGCCATGAGGTTGCGAAAGGCCTCGGTCTCTACTAGCCTATAGGGCAGCATCTCCAGGCTAAGCAATCTGGAGATGTGCACATTAAGGGCTTGGGCGTGCGGGTGGGTTGCACTATATTTGCGTTTCCGCTCCAGCGTCTGGGGTATGGAGAGCTGAACGCTGGTGGATGCTGTGGAGGATCGTGGAGGCGACGATGGGGTTTTTGTGCCAGGGTCCTGGGCAGGGGGCTGACTAGCAGCTGACACAGGGGAAGGAGCAGTGGTGTGCACGGCCGGAGGTGAACGGGCTTGTTGCCACTGAGTGGGGTGCTTAGCATTCATATGCCTGCGCATACTGGTGGTAGTTAAGCTAGTAGTGGTGGAACCCCTGCTGAGCCTGGTTTGGCAAATGTTGCACACCACAGTCCGTCGGTCATCCGGTGTTTCCTTAAAGAACCTCCACACTTCTGAAGATCTAGCCCTCGCCGCAAGAGCCCTCACCACGGGAGCTTCACTAGTTGACAGTGGCGCTGATGCACCAGCTCTGGCCCTGCCTCTCCGTCTGGCCCCACCACTGCCTCTTCCAACCTGTTCAGGTCGAGGACTCTCCTCCGTCTCAGAAGCACTGTGTTCACCCGGCCTCTCAACCCAGCTTGGGTCTGTCACCTCATCATCCTCCGATCCCTCAGTCTGCTCCCCCCTCGGACTTCCTGCCCTGACAACAACTTCCCCACTGTCTGACAACCGTGTCTCCTCATCGTCGGACACCTCTTTACACACTTCCACTACGTCAAGAAGGTCATCATCACCCACAGACTGTGACTGGTGGAAAACCTGGGCATCGGAAAATTGCTCAGCAGCAACCGGACAAGTGGTTTGTGACTGTGGGAAGGGTCCAGAAAACAGTTCCTCAGAGTATGCCGGTTCAAATGGCAAATTTTCCTGGGAGGGGGCAGACTGGGGGGGAGGAGGCTGAGGTGCAGGAGCTGGAGGAGTGGGGATTTCGGTGACATGGGTGGACTGCGTGGAAGACTGACTGGTGGTGGACAAATTGCTCGAAGCATTGTCAGCAATCCACGACATCACCTGTTCGCACTGTTCTGGCCTCAACAGTGCTCTACCACGAGTCCCAGTAACTTCAGACATGAACCTAGGGAGTGTAGCTCTGCGGCGTTCCCCTGCTCCCTCATCAGCAGGTGGTGTCTCACCCCGCCCAGGACCACGGCCTCTGACCCCTGCAGTAGTTGGACGCCCACGTCCCCGCCCTCGTCCTCTACCCCTAGCCCTGGGGTTAAACATTTTTAAAATGAGAGTTATAACTTTTTTTTTTTTTTTACTTTTTTTTTTTTTTTTTTGTGTTTTTTTGTGTTTTTTGTTTTTTTTTGTGTTTTTTGTTTTTTTTTGAGTTTTTAGAAACAAACAATCCTATCCTATTGCTATGGCTATTTTCTAGCCAAGTATCAAAGGAAGCACACTACTATGCCAGATGAGATGACACTGAGTTAGTGCCTAATAGAAATCCAACCCCTACTGAATTTTCCCACTTCAGCCTTTGCTATGGATATGTGCGCCACTAAGCGCAGAACACAGCGGTCGCAAGTCTCACTACAAATTGCTCAGAATTGGCAAGTACATGCACTGCAGAAACTACAGCCACCAGCAGATCAACCAGAAATCAAATATATAGAACGCTACTGTAGGCTTCAAGAAGCTATTTGTATTCTCCTATGGCTATTTTCTAGCCAAGTATCAAAGGAAGCACACTACTATGCCAGATGAGATGACACTGAGTTATTGCCTAATAGAAATCCAACCCCTACTGAATTTTCCCACTTCGGCCTTTGCTATGGATATGTGCGCCACTAAGCGCAGAACACAGCGGTCGCAAGTCTCACTACAAATTGCTCAGAATTGGCAAGTACATGCACTGCAGAAACTACAGCCACCAGCAGATCAACCAGAAATCAAATATATAGAACGCTACTGTAGGCTTCAAGAAGCTATTTGTATTCTCCTATGGCTATTTTCTAGCCAAGTATCAAAGGAAGCACACTACTATGCCAGATGAGATGACACTGAGTTAGTGCCTAATAGAAATCCAACCCCTACTGAATTTTCCCACTTCAGCCTTTGCTATGGATATGTGCGCCACTAAGCGCAGAACACAGCGGTCGCAAGTCTCACTACAAATTGCTCAGAATTGGCAAGTACATGCACTGCAGAAACTACAGCCACCAGCAGATCAACCAGAAATCAAATATATAGAACGCTACTGTAGGCTTCAAGAAGCTATTTGTATTCTCCTATGGCTATTTTCTAGCCAAGTATCAAAGGAAGCACACTACTATGCCAGATGAGATGACACTGAGTTAGTGCCTAATAGAAATCCAACCCCTACTGAATTTTCCCACTTCAGCCTTTGCTATGGATATGTGCGCCACTAAGCGCAGAACACAGCGGTCGCAAGTCTCACTACAAATTGCTCAGAATTGGCAAGTACATGCACTGCAGAAACTACAGCCACCAGCAGATCAACCAGAAATCAAATATATAGAACGCTACTGTAGGCTTCAAGAAGCTATTTGTATTCTCCTATGGCTATTTTCTAGCCAAGTATCAAAGGAAGCACACTACTATGCCAGATGAAATGACACTGAGTTAGTGCCTAATAGAAATCCAACCCCTACTGAATTTTCCCACTTCAGCCTTTGCTATGGATATGTGCGCCACTAAGCGCAGAACACAGCGGTCGCAAGTCTCACTACAAATTGCTCAGAATTGGCAAGTACATGCACTGCAGAAACTAAAGCCACCAGCAGATCAACCAGAAATCAAATATATAGAACGCTACTGTAGGCTTCAAGAAGCTATTTGTATTCTCCTATGGCTATTTTCTAGCCAAGTATCAAAGGAAGCACACTACTATGCCAGATGAGATGACACTGAGTTAGTGCCTAATAGAAATCCAACCCCTACTGAATTTTCCCACTTCGGCCTTTGCTATGGATATGTGTGCCACTAAGAGCTAAACACAACGGTAGCAAGTCCCCCTGCTAATTCCTCACAAAATGGTAATAGATGCAAATTAAAATAAAAAAAGTAGAACGTTATTGTAGCCCTAAGAAGGGCTGTTGGGTTCTTGTTGAATCACTCCTGCCTAACAGTAATCTACTAGCACCCTAACGCTGTCCCTGACCAGCAGCAGCTCTCTCCCTAGCGGCATCCAGAGACAGAATGATCCGAGCAGCGCGGCCAGCGGCTAGTCTATCCCAGGGTCACCTGATCTGGCCAGCCAACCACTGCTATCGACGTGTAAGGGTACCACGTCATGCTGGGTGGAGTGCAGAGTCTCCTGGCTTGTGATTGGCTCTGTTTCTGGCCGCCAAAAAGCAAAACGGCGGGAGCTGCCATTTTCTCGAGCGGGCGAAGTATTCGTCCGAGTAACGAGCAGTTTCGAGTACCCTAATGCTCGACCGAGCATCAAGCTCGGACGAGCATGTTCGCTCATCTCTAATGCTGAAGTATGAAATTTGTACATACAGAAAGACATTGAAAGTCACAATTGGTCTTCTTGAAAACAGTCCTTTATGCCTTATGATGTGCAGGCCATTGTTACTGTGTCTGATGAGGGGATTTATTCTAAAATTCCATGTCATTAAAGTGCTACAGAAAATAGGCTATAAAAAAGTGGTACTAGTCAAGTGCTTTCCTCTCAAAAACAAAGACACAAACTTAGTGCATGAAAACACTACAAAAGTCCCTTATGTATGAATACACAAATACTTTAATGAAAACTATACACACAAATATGTCAAATTCCCACAACGGGGCATAAAAAAGGCGGCAGACAAAACAAGTAAAGCAAAGAGAAAGGAAACAGTGCACACTAAATCAGGTGTAGAGAATAATGTAAAAAGATTATCCCTGACACAACCACACAAATAAATACAAATGAGGAAGATTTCACCCCTGCTGGCAGAAATTTACAGCAGCAAAACCCATAGTGGAATACAATTACAGGCACAGAGACCCCTATGACAAATGGGGGTAACCTCTGTGTTCCGGGTGGTGTGAGTAGGAGGGGGGGAGGGAATAACCTGTCAATCATACAGATCCTGAGCGTGTGCATGACCCGACACATGTATAGTATTATTGGTTTTATACGTGTTTATATGTTTGTGTGAGCTGTGATTATCGTATTTATAAATTTTTATCCATCGGCATTACTGCATTTTATCTATGATGCCCTTTGGTCTGGTTGTAAGCTTTTGTGTTGTTTACAATACAACTCATGCACTTTATATTATTGCATATATATATTTGAGTGTATCAATAGATGCTAATCTGTTCATCATAATAATAATTATATTGTGTTTTTTTATGCATCTCTATGAATTGTTCACTTCATTTACAATATATATCCCCCTTCATGGTTTGTCACGTGTGTTCACTGGGTGCCTGATCACTACATGTCACTTGCACTTTCACTTACCATAACACTTGTGTTTTCCCTCTTTTCATTTAGGTTGTCACTACCATATATAGATTCATGTCCTCATTATTTATCCTTACCTACACTGACCTTATAAATAATTTTGCAAGATTTTGCACAAGCGATTAGATTTGTACCAAGGGCACGCCTCCCCAATTGTGTCTGGCATTACCATGGCATCATGCAGTTTGCGGGCAGTTCCCGCGAGATGTGATACGTTATCTTCACATAGTCCTTGACAGCTTCTTTCAGTTGGTCAATAATCCATCAGTATTGCTAAAGACAAAAACAAACAAGAGTTGATCCAGAATAGAGATGAGCAGTAAATGGGATACTTGCATGTCCTCGGTGTTCTGTATCCACTCCTGCTTTTGGCTATCAATCCTGAAGCTTTTCATCCTTCTGACAGATGAAATGAAGGGTAAAACAAAACAGTGGCAACGTCATAGAGTGGTGGAGGGTGAAAGCAGCATTATGGAAATCACAGGACGCTCCAGGGAGACATCGCTCAGTTGGCTGCAGCATGAGTAGGCTGCAGAGTGGCACAATGACAAATTATGGAGGTGGCGGAAACATGGTAGGCCACAAAGTGGCACAATGATAAGCGTGTGGTGGTGGCGGCAGCAGAAGCAGCAGCAGGAGCCCACAGGTGGCAGCAACATTGTGGCAGCAACATGGAAAGCCACAGAGTGGCATAATGATATAGTGTCGAGGTGGCATCAGCAACAGCAACAGGAGGCCACAAAGTGGCACAATGATAAGAAAGTGGAAGTGGCGGCAGAAGAAGCATCAGCAGGAGCCCACAGGTGGCAGCAACATGGTGGGAGCAACAGGGAAAGCCACAGAGTGGCACAATGATATAGTGTGGAGGTGGCATCAGTATCAGCAGGAGCCCACAGGGTGACACAATGATAGAGTGGGGAGGTGGCATCAGCAGCAGCAGGAGCCCACAAAACCCACAGAAAAGGAGGCCACATTGTGGCACAACGAAAGATTGAAATGAATTTGAATTCAAAGTATTAAATGTAAATTTTGTAGATTCGAGACGCCACGTCCATAATACATTACAGTTTTCCTGAAAATATCAGGTCTTTGACAAAAAAGAACTGCAAAGGTGGCACCAGAAGCAGCATGAGGTCAGAGGTATGGAGGAGGCGGCAACATGGTTGGCCACAGTGTGGCACAATGATAGAGTGTGGAAGTGGCATCAGCAGCAGCAACAGGAGGCCACAAAGTAGCACAATGATATAGTGTGGAGGTGGCATCAATAGCAGCAGGAGCCTGCAGAGTGGCACAATTATATAGTGTGAAGGTGGCATCTATAGCAGCAGGAGCCCGCAGGGTGGCACAATGATATAGTGTTGAGGTGGCATCAGCAGAAGCAGGAGCCCGCAGGAAGGCACAATGATATTGTGTGGAGGTGGCATCAGCAGCAGCAGGAGCCCACAGCGTGGCACAATTATATAGTGTGAAGGTGGCATCAGCAGCAGGAGCCCACAGGGTGGCACAAAGATATAGTGTGGAGGTGGAGTCAGTAGCAGCAGCAGCAACAGGAACCCACAGAGTGGCACAATGATATAGTGTGGAGGTGGCGTCAGTAGCAACAGCAGCAGCAGGAGCCTGCAGAGTGGCACAAGGATATAGTGTGAAGGTGGCATCAGCAGCCCGCAGAGTGGCACAATGATATAGTGTGAAGGTGGCATCAGCAGAAGCAGGAACCCGCAGGGTGGTACAATGATATTGTGTGGAGGTGGCATCAGCAGCAGCAGGAGTCCACAGTATGGCACAATTATATAGTGTGAAGGTGGCATCAGCAGCAGGAGCCCACAGGGTGGCACAAAGATATAGTGTGGAGGTGGAGTCAGTAGCAGCAGCATGAACCCGCAGACTGGCACAATGATATAGTGTGGAGGTGGCTTCAGTAGCAACAGCAGCAGCAGGAGCCCACAGAGTGGCACAAGGATATAGTGTGAAGGTGGCATCAGTAGAAGAAGGAGCCTGCAGGGTGGCACAATAATATAGTGTGAAGGTGGCATCAGCAGCAGCAGAAGCCTGCAGAGTGGCACAATGATATAGTGTGGAGGTGGCGTAAGCAGCAGCAGCAGGAGCCCACAGAGTGGCACAATGATATATTGTGAAGGTGGCATCAGCAGCAGCTGGAGCCTGCAGAGTGGCACAATGATATAGTGTGAAGCCGGCATCAGTAGCAGCAGCAGCAGGAGCCAACAGAGTGGCACAATGATATAGTGTGGAGGTGGCATCAGTAGCAGCAGCAGAAGACCACAGAGTGGCACAATGATATAGTGTGGAGGTGGCGTTAGCAGCAGCAGCAGGAGCCCACAGAGTGGCACAATGATATATTGTGAAGGTGGCATCAGCAGCAGCTGGAGCCTGCAGAGTGGCACAATGATATAGTGTGGAGCCGGCATCAGTAGCAGCAGCAACAGGAGCCAACAGAGTGGCACAATGATATAGTGTGGAGGTGGCATCAGTAGCAGCAGCAGATGACCACAGAGTGGCACAATGATATAGTGTGGAGGTGGCATCAGCAGCAGCAGGAGCCTACTGGGTGGCACAATGATATAGTGTGGAGGTGGCGGACAATTCCAGTCATTGGTAAAGATGGTAGGAGGCAGATGGAGCAACTGGCAGCAGATGTGTGGCATCAGGCGGGTGGCAGCATCAGAATAGTGGATGAGACAGGTACAGTAGTTAGAACCCAGACTCATTTCTCAACGTTTGGAGGAGGCGTCATGGCTGATCTAATCTGATGCATTAGGCATTGGTGAGTTGAAATCCTGGCCTATCCAGGCCTGATTCATCTTAACAAAGTTCAGTCTCTCCACATTACGGTTGGACAAGGGGGTTCTCCTTGGGGTAATGATGGTCCCTGCTGCACTGAACCCCCACTCTGATGCCAAACTACTGGCCAAGCAGGACAGCTTCTCTACAGCAAACTCCGCAAGTTGCTGCCATGCATCAAGTTTGGCTGCCCAGTAGTCCATGGGATCCTCTACCTACCTAAGGTGGTAAAGTGCTGTCCAAGTAGACCACCACCTGCTGGTACATGGTCTGCTTCATGTCCTGCTGCTGCTGGTTGCGGCTACCCTCCTCAATAAGCAGGTGAAGGAAATCGCTCATTAAGGAATACAGACTTAAGCTGCTGCTGATGGAACTACTACTGCTCCTACCCCCCCAGTTCCCCACAGCAGCCGTGGCGGTAGTACATGAGCAATGACTGCCAGGAATTCCCAGGTCAGACCTGACAGGATGGACAGTGGCGCACATAGGTAGCGGCCAACTGTTTGCTCAGTATTTCTCAATAGTATGCCAGTTGTTCCTCCCTCTCAGCAGCAGGAAAAAGGTCACCCATTTTTGACCGGTAGCAAGGGTCCAAGAGGGTGGAGAGCCAAAAGTCATCCATATGGTGGATGTGGACTATTCGGTTGTCACTAGTTAGGCAAAGCAGCATGCTGCAGGCCATCTGCGCAAGTGACTCTGAGGGACTCCCAGCCTCTATCTCCATAGTGTACTGTCACGGTGCTTGTGGGTCATTGGCCTCGTCTTCTACCTCCTCCAGATGCTCCTGCTCCTCCTCTCCTGTCTCCTGAGTAGAAAAACCACAAATTGCACCAGACTCTGCTTGTGCTCCAATGTCCTCCTCCAGTTCAGTCCCCACAAGAGCCATGTGGCCATGAGATGTAGTCTCCACTCCTATAGTGCCCTGACCAGACAGATTTTGCAGCATGAGTTCCCGGACATGAAGCAGTGGAATGACGTTATTCATCACGCAGTCCTGGCAACTGACAAATAACGTGGCCTCTTCAAAGGGCCTGAAGAAACGGCAGGTGTCACACATGAGCTGCTAGTGGCTGACATCAAAATTACACAGGGGAGTATTCCTGTCTGATTGCATCATCAAAAAATCATTAATGGCTTTTCTCTGTTCATACAGGCGGTTTAACATATGGAGGCTGGAATTCCAATGAGTGGAATATACAGATAACCCACAAATGACACTATAATTTCAGCGAAAATCACTGCATTAACTACGTGGATTTGACACGTAAATTTGGCTGTAAACTATAGCCACAAAAAGTTATGGCAATTTGTGTTATACAGATACCCAACAACTGACACTGTAATTTCAGCGAAAATCACTGTATAAACTTCATGGGTTTCACACGTAAATATGGCTGTAAACTATAGCCCCAAAAAGGGATGGCAATGTGCGTTATACAGATACCCCACAACTGACACTGTAATTTCAGGGAAAATCACTGTATAAACTAAGTGGGTTTCACACGTAAATCTGGCTGTAAACTATAGCCCCAAAAAAGTATGGCAATTTGCATTATACAGATACCCCACAACTGACACTGTATGAATGTGAAACAGATTTCTTCCTATTTGATTTTGTCATTAAACAGAACTGCTATTTGGGGTATACAGATCCCCCTTAAAGAACAACCAGGGATCGGCCCACAAATCACTACTGCAGATGCATGAAAGTCAAACAGATTTCTTCCTATTTGATTTTGTCACTAAATAGAACTGCAATTTGGGGTATACAGATCCCCCATTAAGAACAACCAGGGATTGGTCCACAAATCGCTACTGTAGATGCATCAATGTGAAACAGATTTCTTCCTATTCGATTTTATCACTAAATAGAACTGCTATTTCGGGTATATATATCCTGGGATTGCAACAAAAATCGCTACTACACAGTACAGTAGAAGCAGCTAGACGCTACAGGCAGCACATGCAGTGTAAAATGCCGGGATTGCAAATGGCCGGCAGTTTTATAGGCCTGTGAGACTGTGTGACATCACATAATCCTGCCGGTCGCTGATTGGCTTACAGGTCTGCAGATCTCATCGAGGGTGTTCCTTTCTCCTTCCCAGAGTTCTCTGCCCTATGTAACATGTTGTGCTCGCGCCCATTTAGCTGAAAAAAGAGGGAGGGGGGAACTTTGTTCCCACGAATCAGCATAAACTTCAGCTTTGTGACAAATCAAATTTTTGGTGAAATTCGTTACTAATTTCACTTCATTAGAATCGATTCTTCCATCTCTAGTCAGCACCATGGGGAGTATGTTCAGACTGTGAACAGTCATAGAAGGATACACCACTAAATTGTCTCAGCTTACCTCTAAATGTCAGAAAAATCAATATAATAATGCTTCCAAACAATTTGTGTTACTAGTCTGATGTTCACAACTCCAAAACATGGAGAAGCTCAGGAAAATGCACCAAGCAAAATAGTGCTACCATGATTTGACAAAATTTGGTCTGGAAAAAGACTTTGGGCAGAACTTTGACCCAAACATGAACCACATAATAGAAAATGGAGGTTTTAACACCAAGAATGGCTGTAAAAGGGGGCTAGTAAGTGCTAAAAATGGTGGGAATAACAAGGAAGTTTCCCAGCCTACAATGGGCTATGGAAAGTATTTGAAATAATAAAATAACATAAAAGAATAAACAAATAATAAAAAATTTAATTAGAAATAAATGATGTCACAGTGGTTAAAGGCGCTATGGGTGTTCAGAGCTAGTCATTCTCATAGTGGTAAAAAAAGCAATACATGCTTCAGGTTCTGCAGTCAATCAGACAGCTTCATGCATTTTCCTGGATACCAAATAATGTGTGTTTCAGTTGTGGTGACCGAACCTATGAAATTCAGTACGGATCCAAACTTTGAAGCTTGGGTACTCTTATCACTACCTTTCTGATTATTAATTCAGGTTATAGCCTTGGAAAATCTTCCTCCAAATCACAGCATACAAGCAAACATGCAAGTGTGCTAGCAAAAAGTGGGTAGGAACTCATGGCTATTGCTGTAGTGCACTGAAATATTCAAAATGGTATTTTATGTTTATGGTAGTACAAAAAAAGTTAGAAAGTTACCAGTGAGTTGGGGATGGGGATGAAATGAATCTAACACATTGTTAGGGGTGGATAGTGAATATATGTTTCTCTGCTTTTCTACTTCTGCTGGCCAGCAAAACTTTTGCCCATGTCCAATATTATTTCTACAAACAAACTGTTTTCACAACTCAGCATTACCTGCATCTTACCCGGGGTGTTCTGGGGTAGAATAGTCTGTGCTTGATTAATGCCAAGTGATGCATTGCTGCAGCCAAGCTGTATATGTTTGTGTTCTTTGTGATTTGGTTACTGGTGTATACTGTAAGCCAATAGTTTTTTTTCAAATACAAGTGTAGTGTTATGCATGCATAATTTATGCTCAATGTATCAAATGTGGAAGTTGTTTTGAGTGCTGCAACTCAAAGGCTTATCCCATCTCTTCACGCTTAGCGCTGTACATGTACGGCACAGAGTTACTAAGGGTGTATGAAAAGGGCTGAGGGGGTGAACCCTTGTCATAGAGAGGTGGTGTTTGCTGCGTATTGCAGCAAACACCCACTGCTAATACCCACAATGGGTGCTAGCACCGATTGAGAGTATTATCCCGTTGAATGCCGATGGCAGCATTTAAAAGACGTGTTGCGTGTAAACACCATCATCTTTGTTAAGATCTCAGCTCTCAGAGTATTGAAGTATATGGTAAGAATGATTAGACCATCAAAGGTCTAAAAAAATTAGTAAAAAAAATAAAACATTTTAAAAAAAAACTGACAATTCAAATTACCCCCTTTCCCTAGAACTGATATAAAAGTAAATAAAGAGTAAAAATCACAAACATGTTAGGTATCACAGCATCCCAAAATGCCCGATCTATCAAAATATAAAGCCGCTTATTCCCAGCAGTGAATCCCATAATGGAAAATAGCACACAAATGTCCAAAAATCCACTTTTACACTATTTTATATCACATAAAAAATGTAATATAAAGTTACATTTACATTTTTTATGTGATGTAAAAAGGTGCAAAAGTGCATTCCTTCAATTGGAAGCAATGAAAATAATAGCTAATGTGAGAAATATATATATATATATATATATATATATATATATATATATATATATATATTTGTATACATTGGGCCAGGTGAATCACTTTTCTGCACTTAAGTATAATAGTTGCACCTTAATTCTGCTGCATTGTAGCACCAGAATTATCACAAGCTACAACCATCTGTGATGAGTTCAATTCCTGCCTCTTATTAATCACTTTATTTTAGACGCAATTTAGGCGCTATGTTAGTTCAGGGTACTTACATGTGCTCATCCTGCAAACTCCTCTCTGCTTTTCTGCCACACCCCAGCATGAAAATGACCCTCACAGCAGAGCCCAGGTAGGTGACAAGCTGCACCCAATGATCTCCTCAACAGGGTATTCTCCTGGTAATTTGATTCTCCAGTGCTAATCTTCTGCTGCCCCCCTGCAATTCTGGGCAGTATCCTCCTCAGACATCAGTGATGTCATCCTGCTACAAAGGGAAACTTCTCTGTAGTATATGCAAAATCCTACAAACGTCTCTTCTGTCCTAATCAGAGCTGAGGCTTTTGCAGATTGTTTTGTAAATCAAAGGTCATGAACTGTAAACAGAGGTTGCACATTATGCTCTGCACAAGAGCTCAATGCTTGCTTCTCAGTTTACGCCACCTTAAGACTGGAGTGTTTTTGCGCCCGTTTTTGCGCCTGAATGAAGTTACAAATGATAAATATTATAAGGTGCAGCAAAACTTCTGAATTGGTGGGATAAATGAGGGAAATATGTTTATTTTTGGTGTCTGGTGTTTAGTAGCAAAACTGGCACAAAGTATGAAAAGGTGCAAAAACAACAGAACAAAATAGTGATACATCTGGCCCATAGTTTTAATTTTGAAAATGTATTAAAACACATTAAAACTTATAAAGTGGGTGTCGCCGTGATCGCTCCAAACCAAAGAATAAAGTAGATGTATCATATGGAGTGTACAGTGAAAATCATAAAAACCGAGCTCACAAGAATGTGACACAAATGCGTTTTTTCACCAATTTAACCACATTTGGTATTTTCTTCCAGCTTCCCAGTACACGGCATGGAACAATAAATAACATCACTGAGAAGTAATATTTGGTACGCAGAAAATAAGCCCTCAAGCAGCTCTGTACACGGAAAAGTGAAAAAACAAAAAAAGCTGGGACGCAAAGGAGTTAAGACTCTAGGAATCTGGGAATAGAGTGGCTCTAGTTCAGGGTGTCGAAGCTATAAGATCCATAGGGGATCTGCTTGTTCAAAAGTAGCTGCAACCAGACCCCTTTCAGCATTTTGTTCTTGTATATGTTTTGTTTGCTTTTGCTTTAATAAATATATCTAATAAATATAATATTCTTTTGACCAGAAGCTTTTTCTAATGAGTGATGCCCTTTTTTAATGGCTAAAAGAACCCACATTTCAACACACATGCATATATATTGTATGCCATGGTAGCCGTGGGGTAATACCATCAATTTGACATTTTCTTCACTTACTTCATCATGCATCCCCAGAATTCTGCAGTAGTTTTAATGTTTTTTTTTGCATTCTATATATATTGTTAGGATTTCACATTTTTTGCATATGTATAATAAAATATAATTTGCAATAAACCCAAATGTTAGCTTCATCGGAGCCATGGGCCTCCCAAAAAACGCCAGTGAATACACAGCAGCTGTAATTTTAATGTTGCTAACGACTTTGCCAGCAGCATTTATACAGTTACCTGTTGGGGTACGGGTTTGGTACAGGTTTTTAAAATTCTGCCAAACCCAAATTTAAATGGGTCCGATTATCAATAGTAGAAACCCTCCAATGTTCAACACCTGCAACAAACTTTAAAAATTTCATCATGATGACCATGGAAAAGACAACATTTGCTTGAAGTAAAGTAAAGATAAAGAAAGTCACCTCCAAGAAAGTTTATTAAGGAGAATTAAAAAGATCCTGTCATGCAAATTAACTCACCCAAAATAAAGACTTCTTTAAAAACTATGATTAAAAAGCATTGCCCTCATCCCTCATAGTTCAATTACATGGCTGCAATATTATAATGCTATAAAAAATAGTTTGGAAACTTATATGCAGCTCACCTGATGTGAGTCATTCACACTAATTAAGCCATACATATTAAATTGTACTTGCATTGCCCTGTCTCCTTGTTCCTGATTGACAGTCTATGATATTTTGCTCTATGGAGAGCATGCCTTCATGGAAGATGGGAAGAAGTAGAAGTACAATAAGGCATGCTGTGATTTCATGTGATCAGATATATGCATGTATACAGTTTGCTAATGATAGGAGGCTAAAGGATCTGTAATAATGTCACTCTAGTCCCATGACATGCTGAAAAGAGGCATGTGACATGAGAAATAGGAGGAGGAGATGGGAGGGAATGTCCAAGCAGGACAAGCCTTCTCTGATGCAAGGAAATATAATTTAAAGTTGATTTACATATAAAGTTGATTTATATTGACACCATAAAAGAATGGTGTCAATAGGTTAGTTAATAGGACTCTATAGGAACCTGTCACTAGCTGTATGTGTGAAGAAGTCAACACAGGTTCCCTTTAAAGTTGCATTTTTCCAAATCTATCTGCATTGAGTCCTAATTAAACTAGTAATTATTCCTAAAAAATACATTTGCACAGCAGCAGTGAATATCTCTACAAAACAGCTGAAACATATGTGGCTATGGTGCAAGTAATAGAAACATAATTGCATAGCAAGGGTGAACCTATAAAGACAAGCCACAATTACCAAAACAATATGGATACAAAGTGACAGGTATAGAGACAGCAATAATTTAAAGAGGAAGCTGTGCATGGAGCTGCTAATAATATAGCACATTCATGGGTTTCTTCAAAAGACCTGACAGAAAACTGTAATATAATAGCTAATGGAACCATGGTAAACATA
The DNA here is from genome assembly GCF_040894005.1 of Engystomops pustulosus. Classification (NCBI taxonomy): domain Eukaryota; kingdom Metazoa; phylum Chordata; class Amphibia; order Anura; family Leptodactylidae; genus Engystomops; species Engystomops pustulosus. Next base: position 106,004,391 of record NC_092417.1, on the reverse strand, counting down.
CAATATGAGCATAATGGAATTTAATACTTTTACACTATTAAAATATGTCTAGTTGTGATTTAAGATGTATACCGACATGCGTCGCTTGTGATTCTAAACGATGATGATATTGTTTTTTCCTCATGTTGTACTTCATTTTAGTGGTAAAATTTGGCTGATAAGTTTGTGTTTATTTACAACAAAAAGAAAAGATTTTGATGAATTTTCTGAAAAATTTGCCAATTTCGAAACCATTGGCTGATTTCAGGCTTTCAGGCTGATAGATTTACCACATAAATAACTTGCTGAATAACATTACTCATATGTCTACTATACATTTTCATAATTTTTGAAATGTCTGGATACTTTATTTAGATGTAACGCGACTTACAAATCGAATATCGATTTTCCGTATTTTCAGAATTGACTATTTTGGGGGTAAATACTGTTTTGAATGAAATTTTACATATTTAACAACAAAACCCCTATATAATCCAACCATTTTCAAATCTGCACCCCTCAAACTATCAGAAACAGATTTTAGGAAGATCGTTAACCACTTGATATCTTCATAGTAATTAAATCAAAATGGAGGTGAAATTTAGAATGGGCAAATTTTGTCAATTATACGTTCATTAAGCCCTAAAATGTACACATTTCCTAAAGATAAAAAGAGAGAACCCATCTTAAAATTTGTTATGCAATTTCTCCCCAGTACAGAGACCCCTGACATGAGGTCGTTACTTATGGGCGCACAGCGAGATGCAGAAAGGAAGGAGCTGCCAGGATTTTAGTTTTCTCATTATCTCCTTTTGTATGCTGTAAAATTTCAGCTTTTTTTCGTTATTGGGGCCATGTGACAGCATTTTTTTTGCAGGTTGAGGTGATTTTTCCAGTGTTTCCATTTTGGGGTTGGTGTCCCCTATTGTTGAAAATGTATGAACTTTTTTTTGAGGGCAGAAGTAGAAAAGCATCAATTCTGTACTGATTTTTTACTTTTTTTGGGGGTTCACCCTATATCCTAATAATCATGTAATCTTTCATCTTTAATCTTTCTATGGGTCAAAGAGATTACAGGGATACCATACATGAATATTTTTTCTTTTGCTTTACTAAATTTACCAAATAAAACTCTAATCTGGGGAAAAACCTATCATTTTTGCATTGCCATCTTCTAAGGGGTATAACATTTTTACTTTTTTGGCTATGGAGCTAATTGATGGCTTGTTTTTTTTGCATGACATGTTGTACTTTGCAACAATATCATTCTAGGGTACATATTTTTTTGATGACTTTCTATTGCATTTTTTGGGGGATTAAATAGGTAAAAATCATAATTTTGGGCGGGATTGTAACAGGTTTTTTTATGCAGGTTCAATAATTATTTACTTTTATTCTACAGATTCTTACGGACATGGGGATACTATATATATTGGGCTTGTGTTATTATTTAGACTTTTTTGCGCATTATATATCTTTTTATATGTTATGGGGCTTATGGTCATTTTTATTGATTTATTTTATATTGAATAACAATTTTTTAACACTTTTCTATTACTTCCAGCATGGGACATGAACAAGCACTTGCATAGGCTGACATTGTGCCTTTAAGATGATGTCATAGATGCCATCTTACAGGAACTACTGGCAAGCAATGCTGGGGTCCTGATCGGACCTCAGGGCTGCCAGAGGAAGGGGAGGATCGTGGGGGAAGGCAGTTTAAATGTCTGCAACATTTAATGGGTTAAACACTGGCGATCGGAGCCCACTCTGAATGTGGGTGTTACAATGGGGTGTCGGCTATTAGTTACAGCAAGCACCCCATGTATCCCAATGCTGCTTCGGCTCAGATCTCAATTTGAACCGGCATCAACTCAGCCTCCGATATAGCGAATGCTAAGCATTAAGGGGTTAATAAAAGAAAAATCCAGAAAAAAACTGTGAACAACATACAAACAATGATCAATCTTTTAGACATCTATCTATCTATCTGACTGTTTTTATTTAACATTATTCTCAAGGACTTTTAGTATTTCCAACATTGTGCATGCAGCCTGATATCTACCTTGAGATCTATGAATGGACCTCAGGGGTCTTTCATATTGGCATTGGTGCTATGTGTGTTTTGTCTCCGTTTTGTCTCCCTTTTCACTTCTGTTTTGTCCCTGTGTCAAAAAAAGGTTTAACCCCTTAACGACTTGGCCTTTTTTAGTTTTTTCACTTCCATTTTTCACACCCCACCTTCAAAAATCTATAACTTTTTTATTTTTCCACATAAAGAGCTCTGTGATGGCTTATTTTCTGCGTAACAAATTGCACTTCGTAGTGACGGTATTTAATATTCCATGGCGCGTACTGGGAAGCGGGAAAAAAATTCCAAATGCAGTGAAAATGGTGAAAAAACACATTTGCGATGTTTTCTTGTGGGCTTGGATTTTACAGCTTTCACTGTGTGCCCCAAATGACAGGTCTAATTTATTCTTTGGGTTGCTACGATCACAGGGATACCACATTTGTACAGGTTTTATAATGTTTTCATACATTTAAAAAAATTAAAACCTCCTGTACAAATTTTTTTTTTTTGATTTTGCCATCTTCTGAAGCTAATAACTTTTTCATACTTTGGTGTACGGAGCTGTGGGTGGTGTAAATTTTTGCGACTTTTGATGGCGTTTTCATTGCTATCATTGTTAGGACTGTGCTACCTTTTGATCATTAATTTTTTTATATTTTCCAAAATGGCAAAAAAATTTCATTTTTGACTTTGGACGCTATTTTCCGTTACAGGGTTAAACGCAGTGATAAACCATTATTATATTTTGATAGATCGGACATTTTCAGACGCGGTGATACCTAATGTGTTTATGATTTTTACTGTTTATTAATATTAATATCAGTTCTAGGGAAAGGGGGGTGATTTGAATTTTTAGTTTTTTTTAATATAATTTTTTTTTTTTTAACTTTTTTTTACTTTTACTTTAACTATTTTTCAGACTCCCTAGGGTACTTTAACCCTAGGTTGTCTGATCGATCCTACCATATACTGCCATACTGCAATATGGCAGTATATGGGGATTTTACTCCTCATTCATTACAATGTGCTGATAGCACATTGTAATGAATGGGTTAAAACGAGACAGCTTCGGGCCTTCGTGAGACCCGATGCTGTCATGGCAACGGATCACCGCTCCCCGTGACGTCATCGGGGAGCGAAGGTCCGCGCCAAGATGGCGGCCATGCGGCGCCATCTTTTTTAAGCCTCCGGCAGCATTGCCGTCGGCGATCGCGGTGAAAGCTCCCGCGATCGGTGCTAGCAATATGCAGCAAAGACTTACCGGCTTACCGGCCCGCGAGCCCTCTCCATGCACCGGGACCCGGCACGCGCCGTACGGCGCGCGTCGGGAAGGGGTTAACATTGCTATGAAAACATCCCACCTGTTTTTTTTAGCCTCATCAGTGAAAAAAAGAAGTTTCATCAGTTTTCTTTGCTGACCAATAGACTTCTATTCCATTCTGTGATCCGCTTGTTGCATAATTTTTCCATGGACCACAAATTGGTGAAAATACAAGCCAATGTGAAAACACCGATAGAAATCAGTGGCTTTGTGAGGCATCCATGGAAATCACTGAAAAACAGACGTGCAAAGCAACGCCAATGTGAAAGAGCCCTAGCTATGTAACATCTAACATTTGATCTTTGTCCTGAACTATTTATGGACCGTTCTATCTAATTTCTATTTACTGCTCTCTGTGTTGATCAAACTGCAATGATTATATTCTACTCATCAGCTTTATCTATTTATTTGCATCACACATTTTGTATATTGCTTCAGTATTAGTTTCTGTTTTTTAACCTTTTTTCCAATATCATAAATCAAATTTATAATGGAATTTCACCAGATTTATCTTATCATAAACCATGATGAATCAAGTACTAAAAATGCAAATTGATTTTTATTTTTTAATTAAATCACATATGGCAACTGACATTTTCTGAGATCACACATTATAATTGGAGAATTGTTTAATTTCATCATTTATGTGATTTTTTTTCTCAAGCATTTGTATTGATTAATTACAAAATCCTTCTCTTTCAACCTTTTTTCCTATAACTTTTTAAAGTACCATTAGGAGTTGCAAATGCAATATGCACATGTTTTGCTTTTCTTAACTGATGGATTAACATAAAGGAAATTAATTGATGGTGTTTGAATTGGAAATATTTTTTTGTCATGTAAAAGTATATGATTTGTCAGTTACAATTGTTATAGTTTTTTTCCCTTTAATTCAAACTTATATGGTACCTAACTTTTAATATAATGTTGGTTATAGGAGATCTTATTATTTTAGGTAACTTTTATGGGGTGTGAGTTAATACTGGGGCAATATCGAAGCTTGAGGGTGCGGTCACACGTCACGTTTACTTAATGCATTTGAAAATGCATTGAAATAGCTGAAGAGCGATTTGCCTAATTAAACAACTGTTAACACTTGCATTTACAAAACGCAACTGTTAATGCATTGTTAACACATGTGTTAACATTGCGGTTAACACATGTGTTTATTAACATTTGCATTTTGTAAACGCAAGTGTTAACAGCTGTATAATTAGGCAAATCACTCTTCAGCTATTCCAATGCGTTTTTAAACACATGCAGTAAACACGACGTGTGACCACACCCTGAGGACTTTACATGTTCTTGCATCACTTAAATACGTTCTTGATAAGTTCTTGATTTGTAACCCCTTAGGCATCATGTACATAGCCATTTAATTTGGCTTTGTGCTGGCCGTTTTTTTTTTTCAAATTTTGTTTTATTGGATTTTAACATTTTTGAAAATAACAACAAAAGGTATAACTGATATTTACAATATACATGCAGAAATTATAGACAACTACATTTGAAGGTGTGGACTAAAACAGTACAAATAAGATAGATATAGATATAAATCACAAAACAAGGACTTGTAAAAACAGTACCTTTAGGAAAAATCAGGGTGGTGTTCTCCCATTTTTTATACTGCTAACTCATGGTCTCATCAGTCTCTACTGGGCTTGGTCATGGCATATTAGAGAACATGTCCTATTCCCGCCCATCTTTGCAGTGTTGGCAGTCATTTTCTATTGCCAAGGGTGGAGTTAGCGGCGTTTACCCCTGAGGTCCGACAGGCCACAACCAGGGGAGCATGTTCCCCTGCTTGTGGCCCATAAAGTATACACATTAATGTACATGAGGCCGTGAAGGACATCTACCACCAGGATAAATGATTGTAAACCAAGCACACTTTAATACTGGTGTGCTCTCCCACGGGTAGGATATGTTATTTTTAAAACTATGCAAATCAGTGTGAGGGGCTCTGGGTCCCATAGGTATTAATTTGCATGATTTTAAAGGCAAGAAGAGCAGATCCTGCCAGAGGAGGCACACACCAGTTTGTCAGTGTGCTTGGTTTACAATCCTTGATTCTTTAAGGACACAGCAAGTTTTTTATCTGTAGGACAAAGCCCAATTTTTCATGTGATATGTGATAATTTAAAAATGCTTAAGTGATTTTCAGATAGTTTTTTTGTGACAAGTTGTACTGCAGATTAGTGGTACATTTTGGTTGATATGTTTTGCATTCACTTATGAAAATATGTATAAGACTAGTGATTTACAGATTTTAAAATGTTATGCTCATCAAACATTTAGTCTAAACAACCAAATTAGTTACAATTCAACGTTTACTGCATATCTGCTTTATATTGGCATGGTTTTTTAAAATATTTTATTTCATTTTTATACAGGTTTTAAAATTTAAATTTATTAACCCCTTAAAGCTCCGCGCTGTAGCTCTACGGCGCAGAGGTATAGGGAATGTATGAAGAGGGCTCACGGGTTGCGTCCTCTTCATACAGAGGTGGGGGTTGTTGCATATTGCAGCAAACCCCACCGCTAATAACCGCGGTCGGTGCTTGACCGATCACGGCTATTAACCCTTTCATTGCCGCCTGCCAAGCCGCCGGCATCAGGGGGCGGCGATCGGTTGCCATGGTAACCTCGGGTCTTCGTTTGACCCAAGGCTATCTGGCTTCTGCAGATTCGTTACAATGAGCCAGTGGCTCATTGTAATGAATGAGCTGCAAAAATGCCATATATTGCAATACAGAAGCATTGCAATATATGGTAGGAACGATCTGACCATCTAGGGTTAATGTACCCTAGATGGTCTAAGAAATAGTGGAAAAAAAAAGGAAAAAAAAAAGTTTAAAAAATAAAAAAAAATTATAAAATATTAAAAATTCAAATCACCCCCCTTTCGCTAGAACTGATATAAAACATAATAAACAGTAAAAATCACAGACACATTAGGTATCGCCGCATCCCAAAATTCCCGATCTATCAAATATGAAAACGGTTACGGCCGGTGGTGACCTCCGAGACGGGAAATGGCGCCCAAATGTCCGAAATGCGACTTTTACACCTTTTTACATCACATAAAAAATGGAATAAAAAATGATTAAAATGTCGCACAGACCTCAAAATGGTAGCAATGCAAACTTCGGTTCATTTCACAAAAAATGACACCACACACAGCTGCGTGAGCCAAATTATGAAAAAGTTATTAGCTTCAGAATATGACAATTTTTCTTTTTTGTACACATTCGTTTAATTTTTGAAAATGTATTAAAACACAATAAAACCTATATAAATTTGGTATCACCGCGATCGCACCGAACCAAAGAATAAAGTAGGCATGTTATTTGGAGCGAAGAGTGAAAGTTGTAAAAACTGAGCCCACAAGAACATGCTTTTTTTTTTTTAATTTTTCCACATTTAGAAATTTTTTTCAGCTCCGCAGTACACGGCATGTTAAAATAAATAACATTACGGGAAAGTAAAATTTGTTACGCACAAAATAAGCCCTTACTCAGGTCTGTACACGTAAAAATGAAAAAGTTATGGATTTTTGAAGGGGGAGGAGCGAGAAATGAGCGAATAAACTCTGCGTCCTTAAGGGGTTAAAACTGTACCCATCAAACCTCTCTGCTTTTGGTAAGTTTGTAAATCCTTTTAAGGGAATCTACCATCAATATCAAGCATGATGTAGCAGGGGCACTCACTCAGAGATCCAGGATGTAGGTAGTTGTCTTTAATTTGTTATGCATGGCCAACTTCTTTCTAAAATCTATTTCTAAAATTATGCAAATGAGTCTGAGAGTTCTCCAGAGCCCCTCCATGCTGCAGATTCATCGACTTTTACAGTGAGCAAGGAACACTTCCCCCTCCAGTGTGTTCTGAAACGTTCTTTGTGATGATGACATGTCTTTGCAAGCTTTATTGGCAACATTCACACCTGTGGATGTACTTGATGGCACACCTAAAACACACAGCATCTTCTTGTAACATTATGAGAAATTCTACATAGAGCAGCTGAAATATCAGGAAGAATATTGTAGACTTGCACAAGTCTGGTTCATCCTTGTGTGCAATTTACAGATAAATTGAAGATTACTGATGGTGGCTCATTCATATGTACAAACAATTAAACACATGTACAAACAAGATGCAGATTTTCAGCCATCATACAGTTCAGGAAGAGGACTGTGCTCCAGAGATGTACATGTTTTTGTCTGAAATGTCCATATGAACCCAAGAAAAAACAAAAGGCTTTGTGAAGATGCTGGCTGAAGCTAATAGGAGTGTGTCATTATCCACAGTGAAAGAAAATCTGTATGAAAATGGAAAAAAAAGGCCACTGTGCTGGGAAGAATCTAATAATCCAAAAGATACTTAAAAAAATCAAGTTTGTTTGGAAATGCAAACAGGAACAAAGCCCTACATTTTTGGAAACACATCCTGTGGTCTGACAAAACTGAAATTGGACTCTTTGGCCATTCTGGCCATTGTTATATTTGGAGGAACATGGGAGAAGCTTGCAAGCCTGAGAACATCATCCCAAAAGTGTAACCTGAGGCTGACAGCATCATGTTGTGGTGCACTTCACAAAATAGATGGCATCATGAGGAAAGAACATTATAAGGTAAAACTGAAGCAACAAAGTCAATATTTTGGAGTGACCATCTCAAAATCCTGATTTCAATCCTAATGAAAATGTTTGGGTAAAGCTGAAAAGCCAGTTGTGAGCAAGCTTGTTTACACACATGGCTCAGTTACATCAATTTTGTCAGAAGGTAAGAGTCCAAATTTCTACCACATATTGTGAGAATTGTTTAGAAGGATATCTAAAATGTTTAAGGGCAATGGTGTCAATTACTAAAACGCTAAAGTTTTATTTTGATTTCATGTCAAATAGTGAAAAAAACTGTTTTTATATAGTTTATGTAAACATCTGGATGCAACTGCATTAAAGCTGTGAGTTTTCACATGATCTAATTTTGCTTCTGTATGTCCAGACTGGTCCTGTCACTGCACTGTTTAAGATTTCAGGTAGATGATAAAATATTGTCCAGGAGCTAAATATGACCTTTGTAGTTGCCATACATATAGAAAGGAGATATTGAAATGCAGAAATGAAATATGGATTATGTATATCATTTAATTTGTCTCCACATTATACAATATTAGAAAGAATTTGAATAATACACAATGGGCCATATTTATCAAAAACTGTGCAAACAACATTATGTGCAGTTTGCCTGTGTAGTATACAGTGGGTGCTAGATTCATGAATTGTGGTGCACAGTATTCATTAATCTGGTGCCCCCTGCTCTGCTCTGGAAGTGTGCACCATTTTCTATTCTTTTTTGGCGCACTTTGTTCATGTTGTAGAATTGCAGCGCAGACAGAATTGTGGCGCCTTATTCGACTAATCAGTAACTCGTCCCATTAGGTGCACATTTTTTATTTTTTTTGTCAGACAGAAAACTGGTGCAAACACGTTAATAAATGGGGGACAATGATTGGATTACAGCATATTCATCAATATGCTACAGTTATTAAAATCCCTCAGAACTTTTATGATCATTATCATATCTTTTTACCAAAAACCATTGAAAGACTGTTAAAAGTGCTGAGCTATTAATATGTTAAAGTGTTGTTTTAGCACATTACAGCAAATAATTGAAATAGTTTGTGTAATGAAAAGTTATTAAATTATCTTAATACACTTTCTTTATAAATTCCTCACAGTTTTCTAGAAAGCGTCTATGTTTACTTCCTGTAGATAAACTCTGGTCCATGGTTATGTGATCTCACACAGGTGTATAGCTCTTTATAATCACACAGCTATGATTAAACTGTGTGTTACAACGAGTCATGCACCTGTGTGAGATCACATGACCATGGACTGGTGTTTATCTAAAGAAAGTAAACGACAAAGCTTCCTGTTGCAAGACAGCAAGCAGAGGTTTTGGAAAACAAGAAGAATTGATACAGAAACTATTCTGGAAAATGTTTATTACTTTTCATTACACAAACAATATCAATTAATTGCTGGAATGTGGACAACCCCTTTTTCAGGGTCAGTGGTAGTGGACCCACTGAACCACCTTGAGCAATGACGTAAAATGACACCTAGGAGCATAGTGGCACCTGGTATTCACCAGAGCCCAGCGCAAAGCCGCTTAGATTTGCTGCAAAGGGACACAAAAGGCGGGACTTTGCCCGAGGTGGTGGCCAAGGCGAGGTACAGAATCAACAAGCAGAATTGGAGTCGTGGTCAGGCAGGAGGTCAGGACAGGCGGAACGGGATCAGAGTCAGGGATGTGGTACAAGGTCAAAGCAGGCGGCAGAGAATTGAGATCAGAAACGTAAGCAGAGGTCACAACAGATAATGACAAGAGCCACAATAAACACTTTCTGTAGGGCTTTGAGGCACAAAGATCTGGCAGGGGTTATAGGAAGAGACCGGCTATTTAACAGGTCGGGGGCAGGCCAGCACCAATTAACAGCACGCTGACCCTTTAAATCTCACAAAGCTAGCACGCCATAGGAGGTGGGGATGTGTGCACTGGCCCGCAGAAGACGCCGCTGGAGCATGGAAAGGTAAGCCTTGTAGGGTGCCGCTACACAGGACGTGGGTCGCAAGAGCACCCGTGACAACCTTTAAGTTAACTTTTGATACATCTGTACATAACTTTGTGAGATTCTGACTAGCTGGCTTAGGTTTACAAGAGCTCTTAGAGAATCCCTTTGGTTTACAATTAGTTTTAGGATGATGAAATTGCTTTCTTCCAATGTCTTCCATAGCCGTTAGCCACTCAAGATGCAATGCTCCTATCCGTGGCCTGAACTGTTAAATGGGGCAATGAATATTTGGTTCTGTTTGTGGTTAGATTTTTAATGGATAAAAACACACACCTCTTTCCCTGATCTCAAAAATGCTTTGTACTGGACTTTCAAAGTAAGACTTAAAATTATTACAGATTAACAATCTTCAGTATATTTATAAATTAAATTTACCTTTTTTGTTTGCTCAATTTAGAGAAATTATTATATAGTTTATAAAGGGTTAAATACAAATTTCCCAAATATTACTTGCTACATAAAAAAAATCATATTTTCATTACTTCTAATATAAGTGCATATTCCTCTTCTACACCTCCCCCCTTAATTCTTCTTTCCCTCTTTGTTGTAATTTGTGCTCTTGAGTAAATTCTTGAGAGGAATAAATTATCAGGCCCCATTAAAAAAGAACCTACAACCCAGCATTTCAAATTATTCTGTATATTAAGTATGTGCCTTCTCAGCATAACAAATAAAAGCCCAGTCATGATGCGGGGTCCATGAATTTCCAATGTGCAGCATAAACAATACACACTAGGCAGCATTATTATTCTGCTCTGTGTATTGGGACATGCAAGAACTGTAATAGAATGGAAGAATAGTAGGTAACTTTATTCTAATCAGGGCATCAGCAGGTAACGTCTAGCAGGAAAAATGGTTATGCAGCAGTGTATTAGCATATTCAATAGCTCGACATATGTGGAGCAGGACCTCTTTCCAACAGGGTAAGATGAAGATTAAAAAATGTCTACAGATGTTCATAATTCATATTTATAAATGTGTGTCCTCTCAAGGTTGCCTTTAAGGAACCCTTTTTTGTGTATTCTATACCATGGGAGTAGCTTGTAACTAATACATTATTAGCCTTTTCCCCTCGCACACACATGCAAGAATTAGCTGAGCAGCCTTCATATACCGTGGGTGCAATTAGAAATTAAATGGCATGTCTTACCTATAGTTCTGAAAACATTTAGAAAAGCTTTTAGAGGTGGAATACTCAGGACTCTTATGAGCTTGTTTCCATGCCAACGCCAGCTTTTTCTTTAGAGGCAGAGTAAATAAGTACTTTTTCACATAATCCTTACAATTGTCTTGACAATAATAATAAGAAGGCAAAAATACGACTTGTGTTACAGGACATTGCAATGCAGTCAAATGTGATCTTTGTTCTAAGATCTGGAAAACAGATTGGAAATATTGGCGACATTAACTAATGATGGAGATGAGATTTTCAATGAGCACTTAGCGTGATAGGCTGAAATGTCAGAAATTACCTTGACATTCTCATCTTGATGCCATTTCTATGCCATCCTCTTGACACTGGGTAATATCGGGAGTTTTTTTGTAAAAGGAAGGCAAGATTTTGAAGGATTGTATTAATGGGAGTTGAGATATTTGCATATATATTAGCAAGTGGTACATCAGGAAGCCTTGTTTTATACCATCTTGAGTGAAAGAGATTTTTTTTGTTAAAAGTTCAACGAGTCTATTGTTGTTGAGTTACATTCTCTAAAGGAATGTTATTACAATCTGAATATTGTTATGAGACCACCTTTGGCCATCACACGTAGTGAAGTCTTCTGAATAGTCATGCAAATTTGTGCCCAGACTATTATAAGTGTTCTGCACTCTGACGATCACTTGCTGCCTGCATATTCATATATCCAAATCAGACATTCAAAGGAGCATTATTTTCAATAATACATTTAATTACTAGATTTCAGAGGTTGAATTATACATTTTCTCTTTTTTGGCATTGAGAGAATCCAGTGTTGACCAAGGCAGACGTAAAGAGTTCACAGGTAAGACAGCTGTCAATGTTGTCATAGTGACAGGGGCATTGTAAGTACAATGGGGGGGGGGATTGGTGCAGTTGCCTAGAGTGCCAGTGTCATTGAGGGCAGGAGGAAGTAAGAGTGTGCTAAAAAAAGAACTACTTCCAGTTTATGCAGCTTACTTATCTCACTGCTGGCTGCCACACAGAATGCTGGAATAAATGTATTGATTTGCACGCATCAAAATGTGCACGCATGTCTCTTTATGTGTCACAGGTGCTCCCGCGATCCCTGTCTCGGATTGCGGGACCACCCGTGGTCCTCTGTGTGCCCCCGCTGATTGGTGCGCTGGCTGAAAAACTCCACCTTAAAATCTGGCACCTCCCTTCCTGCATTGCCGGATCTCACAGCCTGAGAAAAAGCTTTCTAGCAAGTATTCCTGCATTCCTGTGAATTCCTGAGTTCCTGTGTATTCCTGCGTTCCTATGTGTTCCTTCTCCTGAGTCCTATGTTGCCGTGTTACCAGTGTTCCTCCGTGTTGCTGTGTTCCTGTGTCCCGTCTGCCTGTGTTCCCATTCCCATCTGCCTGGACCTCCTGTTGTGACCCCAGATTGGACTTGACCCTGCATCTCTGCCTTGACCCTCTGCCTGTACCCAACTGTCTTCCGTTAAGGCACCTCGACCTTGGCTGCCACCGGGCTCTGGTGAAGACCAGGTGCCACTTCGACTCTGGTCCCAGGTGTCGGCTAGTACCACCTCCCGTGGTGGTCCATTGGATTCACACATCCCGGATCCTAACATTATGTATGTGCCTATATATGTGGTTACATGTATATATGTGTATTTGTATACAATAATCGGTGTGAGTGATAATATACATGTGTGTATTTTGTGTATGTTTGATTCCATAATTAGTTTTTTAGAAGTTGTGTGAAGGTTTCAGTTTACAGGGACATTATTTTTAAAAACTGGTGTTATTTGTGTGTGTAACCCATATTTTTAGTGCTTTCCGTCTTGTGCTTTCCGTTATTTACAAAAATACAAAATTAGCATTGCAGCTCATGTGTTTTTTTCTACTATAAATAACAGAACCATGACAGAATGAGTACCATACAATTAACCCAATGGATAACGGTAAGTGAATGAAGACCTTCTGTACATATAACTCTATAAGGAAAGAAGTCTGAAATTGCAAAAGCAATTTTCTTCTATAATAGAAGAGTTAGTGGAGTCAGAAAACAGTGGAAATTATTAGCATTTGGCCTTACATGGCATATTCTTATAATTTGATATTACTCTATGACTTGTAAGATTCTGACATCTGAAGAGTTCATCAGAATTTCCACATAGAGGTAGAAGTAATGTATTTGCTAAATCTTTAGTATCGTAGAGGTTGGATCCTCAAATAATGGAAATAGAAAATTGACAAACTTACTAATGTAAGAAACATTATAGTAGTGAATGGAGACACCTTGAAAGTGAACTAAGATGAACCATTCATGTGTATGCAGACATTGATAGGAGAAACATGTTTCTATCAGATAGAGGTCCCCAAGTGTCCAGTAGATGCCATGGACGTGATTACACTGTGTTGTCACATACCTTGTAGGTGTTATATATCATAAAAGTGCAGGCCCGGCACTAATGAATGACCAACAGCCAGACACACTCAACTTAGATAATTATTATCAAAAACGGAAAACAGACAAGCGTCAAAAGAGGAAATACATCTTTATTTTTATTAATCCAAATAAAAAACGGAAAGCAGACATGCGTCAAAATAGGCAATACATCTTTATTTTTATTAATCCAACTAGACCACAAAGATAGCAAAAACAATAAAAAGGTATAAAATACCACAAAAATCGACAAATGGAGATGGTTGCACCTAATACTGTAACCTGCCTCTAAAACACCCAGCCCCTCATTCTAAGTGCCCCCAATACATTATACAGTAAAATATATGACTTGGAAGTGGTATCAATATGTATGTGTATATAAATATTTAATGATTTAAGGTATAAAAGAAAAGACAATGGACTAATATGTCAAAACCACCATAGACCATGATTAACCCTTTAACGACCCAGCTTTTTTTTTCATTTCTACTTTTCACTCCCCATCTTCAAAAATCTATAAATGGCTTATTTTCTGCGTAACAAATTGCACTTCACAGTGACGATATTTAATATCCCATGCCGTGTACTGGGAAGCAGGAAAAATACTAAATGCAGTGAAAATGGTAGAAAAAAGTGCATTTGCAACATTTTTTGTGGGCTTGGATTTTACAGATTGTGCAACAAATGACATGTCTACTTTATTCTTTGGGTTGGTGCAATCAGGGGGATACCAAATTTGTATAAGTTTTGTAATGTTTTCATACATTTACAAAAACTAAAACCTCTTGTACAAAAATATTTTTTTGATTTTAAGATAAGATAAGATAAGATAATCCTTTATTAGTCCCACAGTGGGGAAATTCACAGCGTTACAGCAGCAGAGAGGGTACAGAGAGTGAAGTACAAACTATGACAACAATAATATTAGGGATAAATGAACAAAAATAAAAGGGGGATAAAAAGACATAAAAGAGACAAGCAATGATCGGCAGTTTGATGTTTAGTCTGTGGATGGGACCTGCAGGGACTGGTTAGATGGGGGGCGCAGGTTACTTCTGTTTGGGCCTTGTTTGTTGAACAGCCTGATGGCAGCGGGGAGGAATGACTTACGATAACGCTCCCTCTCACATTTGGGGTGAAGCAGTCGGTCACTGAAGGTGCTCCCCAATGCCACCACAGTCTCATGCAAGGGATGGGAGCTATTCTCCAGAATAGACTTCAACTTACCCAGTGTCCTCCTCTCAGCTACCACCTGCACTGTGTCAAGAGGACCCCCCAGGACAGAACTGGCTTTCCTAATCAGTTTGTCCAGTCTGCTCCTTTCCCTAGCTGAGATGCTGCTTCCCCAACAGACTATGCCAAAGAAGAAGGCTGGTGCCACTACAGAGTTGAAGAAGGTCTTAAGAAGAGCCCCCCGCACTCCGAATGCCCTCAGCCTCCTCAGCAGGTGTAGCCGGCTCTGACCCCTCCTGTGAAGTGCGTTTATGTTCTCTGCCCACTCCAGTTTATTGTTGAGGAGGACACCCAAGTACTTATAGGACTTCACTGCCTCAATGTCCGTCCCATGGATGACCACCGGTTGAGAAGGAGGACTGTGCTTACGAAAGTCCATCACCATCTCCTTGGTCTTCTCAGCATTAATCCTAAGGTGGTTTCGCTGGCACCAGTAAACAAATTTCCGGATCAGTTCTTTGTACTCCCTGTCGTTCTCACCTGTAATGAGGCCTACTATTGCAGAGTCATCAGAGAACTTCTGGAGGTAGCAGCTACATGAATTGTACCTGAAGTCTGCTGTGTACAATGTGAAGAGGAAGGGAGCCAGAACTGTACCTTGAGGTGCACCTGTACTACTCATCACAGTATCCGACACACAATCCTGGGCTCTCACATATTGAGGTCGGTTTGTGAGGTAGTCTAGGATCCAACTAGAGAGATGGTGGTCCACTCCAGCCAGATCCAGTTTGTCTCTTAGTAGCCCTGGCTGTATGGTATTGAAAGCACTGGAGAAATCAAAGAACATTATTCTCACAGTGTTCCCAGGTTTCTCCAAGTGAGAAAGAGTTCGATGTAGTAGGTGGATGATCGCATCATCTACACCAATGCCTGGCCGATAAGCAAACTGTAGGGCGTCCATAGATGAGCTCACTAGAGGGCGGAGATGTGTGAGAACCAACCTCTCGAAGACCTTCATCAAATGGGATGTTAATGCCACCGGTCTGTAGCTGTTGAGGTCCGATGGGTGAAGTGTTTTTGGAACTGGTACCACACAAGATGTTTTCCACAGTTGTGGTACCCTTCCCAACTCCAGGCTCATGTTGAACATATGTGCAATGATACCACAAAGCTGATCACCACAGGTCTTGATTAATCTTGCACTGATACCATCTGGTCCTGTAGCCTTGCCCACTTTGAGTCTTTTCAGCTCTTTTCTCACCTGGGCACTTGTAAGGATCAAATTGTAGCCTGATGACTGACAGCTGTGACTGATCTGTGGATGAGGGCTAACAGCAGGGGATCTTACCATCTTCTAGCACCAATAACTTTTTCATACTTCCATTTACAGAGCTGTGGGTGGTCTCATTTTTTGCAAATTGTGATGACGTTTTTATTGCTACCATATTTAGGTCTATATGACGTTTTGATAACTTTTTATTGATTTTTTTATTTTTTTCAAAATGGCAAAAAAGTGCCATTTTCAACTTTGGGCACTATTTTCCGTTACGGGGTTGAACATTTTGATAGATTGGGCATTTTCAGACATGTCGAGACCTAATGTATTTATGAATATTATTGTTTATTAATATTTATAGCAGTTCTAGGGAAAGGGGGGTGATTTGAATTTTTAGGTCTATTTATTATAAAAAAAAATTTTTTAAACAATTTTTTACTTTTACTATTTTTCGGACTACCTTGGGTTCTTTAACCAGTATGGCAGTATATGGGGTTTTTCCTTCTCATTCATTACAATGTGCTGATAGCACATTGTAATGAAAGGGTTGAAACGAGACAGCTTTGGGTCTTCGGAAGACCCGAGGGTGTCATAGGGACGGATTGTAGCTCCCCGATGACGTCATGGGGAGCCACGATCCTTGGCAGAATAGCAGCACCCATGTGCCGCCATCTTTTTGAAGCCGTCGGCAGCATTGCCTGGCAGCGGTCGGTGGGAAAACACCCCCGATTGGTGCAATATTTAATGAATACTTGCTGGCTATGGAGAGGGCTCAGCCCGTGAGCCCTCTCCATGCACCGGGACCCAAGGGGCACCGTATTGGCACGGCGCTTCGATAAGGGGTTAAAAATATAGCAGCAATATAGGGAAATAGATGGACAAATATTTTGTGAAAATGTAAATATCTGGAGTCATATTCAAGTCAAGTGGGAAAAACATGAATAAAAAGTGTAAAAATGGATGGCTGGCAGGGAAAGTACCCACATGTATCGCCAATGATGGTGGTTTCCTCAGGCTGCCATGGAAGGTGCTCCATACATGCATTCTGCTCTTACATTTCCAAGTAATAGCAAGTATTTGGCATTCCTCTCTAAGATGGTACTAAGCTGATGCCCTAGGCTGTTTGTTACAAAGCATGCTATAATCTATAGTATAATAAAGCAATTTACATGACTTTCATCATGATGTTATTTATGAATTTGTGCAGAAGCATTATAGTGTTGTATGTGGGACACAGTTCTTAAAAAAGTAATCCGTAAAAGATCATAGGCCTATTGGTAAAGTGGATATATGTTTCCATTATTTCAAAAAACTCCTAGTTCATTAGGGGCTAGTTGATGCACCTCATAACTCAAATTATTGTAAAGGCAGGATTTTTACCAAATTTTTGTTAGTGTCTTAGGCTAACGTTCTAAAGCAAACTAAAAACTCACCATATGCAAAACATGAAAAACAGAAAACATGAAAGTCACTCCAGAATTCTGAATATATATGTTCATACAATGGGGGAATGACTACGTACTGTCACAGCAGTATGTGAAAATATTTTGTTATCCAACTATAATTTCAGTAGCCAGCCATATATTTAAGAGGAAATACAGTGACAGCTGTCAACAGCAAGACTAGCAAGTTGTCGCTACCTGGTAACAAATAGACTAACAGGATATTACTGTGTATTTTTATCGGTGAATAGAATACATTTTCACTGGTGACAATTTGTTTAAGTAACTTTAAAACTTGTAGTATAAGTCTTAAAAAATATATTCTGTATACTGACTCAAACATACAAATAATGATATCTAGTGTCAAGAAGTATATCCTTCAACCTTATGCAAGTGTTCTTTTTGAAGAAAAAAAAGTAGAAGTATAAAAAAATGTAGTTGTTGGGAATGGAATTTCAGAGTATTTCAAGCATTTCTGTAATTTTGAAGAATGTTGGCACCTACAATAATATACTATTTTTAAATATGAATATTCCAATATTTGTATTACAAAATTTAAACCACTTTTATTAGTAAAATGTTATCAGACAGCCTTTTGATGATGATTACCAATCCTGAAGAGGCTTTTCCACATATTATGTCGCTGCTGCTGGAATTTGGTCAACTCTCTAAATTCATAATTAATTTAAAAAAGACTGAGGCAATTAATATCTTGGCCCATAGTATTGTTTTAAAAGAGTTGCAAGAAAAATTCCCCTTTTCATGGTAATGTTCGAAGAAAAAATATTTAGACATTTATACTACTAGGAACCCAGTAGAACTATATGAAGCAAATCACATGGCACTTCTCAGGTACATAAAACAGCTATTGAAAGCTTTAAAAGTACCATTTGTATCTTGCTTGGACAGGAAATATATTATTTATTACTTATACTTATATAGCGCCTTTGTTGCTTCGCATCTTTCAGATGGTGCCAATTTTTGTCCTTACACAGTTCTTCTGAGCAGTTCAATCATATGATAGTATAAGGGAGCTAGGATCAACTACCGCTGACTCCCGCAAAGTAGCAGCAACAGTGGCATTAGCCTACCGGATCTGCTACTGTACTATAAGGCTATCCTTCTTAGAATATATCTTGGATATATCTTAATAACATACTGGGCAAAGCACTGGGTATGGACATAGAGTTCGTAGATATCTAGGCTAATCAGTTGGCCTGAGCGTAGGGCCCATCCCCTTCTAATAAAGGATTACCTTCAAACTTACAGTCCAAATGCACACTAACGGTATCCTCTGGTCATCACCTTCACTGGCTTTGCCCACCAGACCTTTACTTTATGCTTTATCGGATTGAATCCCTCTGCCGGGTTTAAGGAGCAAGTTAGAATCTATTCCTTTGAAAACCCTGCTAGATCATATGAGCAAGGCAGAAGGTTTGTCTGACTATCCCCTCTTTCCTGGGATAAACTTCTTGCATAAACTTGAGGTGACTACTTTTATAAGCCCTACTTTATGCTCAACTACTTGGTTTGAAGATATTTTGTTTAAACCTCAAAAACCAAAGGGCCTCCTCTATTCTGTTTACAGTAGAATGCTTTCAGAATCTCATATGGGAGTAAAACCCGCCTACATTACCCAATGGGAGGAAGACCTGCAGGATACCTTAAGTGATAAAGAGGTGTAGATAATTCATTTGAACTCACATGGGGTTTTTAGATGTGTTAGATTTCAAGACAACTCAAGTTGATGAGTAGATGGTATAGAACCCCACAGAATAGGCTTAATGTTTCATGACACATTTTAATGATGTGGTGCACATGGAGGCACCCACTCTCACATATTTAGGGGATGCCCAGACATACTGGGGGAATTTATCAATACAATTTGTCTCTGACTTGGTTATCTATGTTCAATTTTATTTCTGTTTTATCTGAATTCATTGTGAGTCTATGTATGTTGTGGTATTTGTTTGGTTTTTTGGTTTGTCTACGCCAGGGAATGACTGGAGTAGTTATTGTGCCAGAACATGTGCCTAAAAGAAAATTTTCACCAAATAGCAAATTTAGTATAAGCAAATTATGAATTTGGTGCAAGCAGGGTCTATTTTAAAGTGACCTTGCACTGTTCTATGTTCATTTAAAACAATGAAAAGTTGCAAAACAGCATTTATACCACAGTTGCACCAAACATAGACAAAAAACCCAATTGTAAATCCTCCCCACTGAATTTTTGAGATAAAGTAGCCAGAATCACCAATATAGTTACCACTCAACATATCAGGCTAACCCTGGTCTCCATTCTTCCATGGTTACCAGACAAGACTTGGACTCCTTCAAAAAATAGTCAAGCAACTATAATGTATCAAAGTTCCGGCAACTATTTTTGAGTGGATGAATAAAGTGGATTGAATTTGTATTTATGTTGTTATATATGTTTTATTATTTTATTTATATAGCATCATCTTATTCCACAGCACTTTACAAATCATGGGGGATATATACAAATAAAATAAGACAATACAGAGTCAAAAAGACAGTCATATGGAAACAGTAGGAGTGAGACCCCTGCTTTAAAGAGCTTACAGTATGAGGGGGAAACGGGTGACACAAAAGCGTGTGTATGTTCTGGCCATTCTTTTCATGGGAATAAAATAAAAATAATTTAATAAAGAAAAATGCTGCTGCTTGAGCCAGTCATCAGCCATCATATTTCATACAGAGCCTAAGATCAGTAGATCTGTCAGAAGCCTTTAGCTTTGCATTTGGTGTCTACTAGATAAAAGATGGGAGGAGTTCACAAAATGGGTTAGTAAAGACAGAGTTGAAGTTTTATACAGTTGGGGAATGTGATAAGACTGTCTAAAGAGATGGGTTTTAAGAGCACATTTGAAGTTTGGAGATTGGGTATTAGTCTGATAGTCTGGGGTAGTGCATTCCAGAGTATTGATGCAGCTTGGGAGAAGTCCTGGAGACAGAAGTGGGAGGTTCAAATTAAGGAAGAGAATAATCTATGATCATGGCATATCAAAGAGCAGGGGTTGGGCTATAGACTGAGATAAGGAGGAGAGGTAGGGAGATGCAGCATTGTGAAAAGCTTTGTAAATGAGTGTAATTATTTTAAACTGTATTTAGAAGGGGATGGGTAACCACTACAGTGACTGGCACAGATTGGAGGAATCCCTGTGATGTTTGGTCTGAAAGATGAGCCTGGCTGCTTTGTTAATAATAGATTGTAGAGGAGAGATTTTAGTGAGTAGAAGGACGATTAGTAGGGAGTTGCAATAGTCTAGATAAGAGTGAATTAGAACATTTTTCGGATGTTTTTGAGATGCATGCAGCAATAGTAAGAAAATGATTGAATTTACATTGCAAAGGAAAGGTCAGAGTCTGGTACAATAAGGAATCCATTTATTTATTTTTAGTGTAAATGAACACATTTTTTTAAGAAATCATATACAATATTTTAAAAAAGATTTTTTTACACTTTTAGTAATCTTAAAATTAACTTTAAAAAGTGTATACTGTTCAAAAAGTTAATTATGCTTCACTCAAACAACACACAAGTTTGGTACGTTATATCCACAAAAATGCTAAGAAAATGGTGAAGATCTTATTATGCAGTATGTAAGACCTGAAGGTGCTCGCAATTATAACATACAAAGTTATGTTCCGGATTATAAATTTGATTAATACAATGTCCTGATGAATTTCTTTATTTGAATGCCAAAAAATGTTAGAGGTGAATTAATTGATAATTATTTTTGAAATAAAAAAAATGAACAGGTGTATAGCTTTATTTTGTAATTGGCACCAAGTCCTTCTTGAGTGATCCAACAAGATCTTATGAGAGAAACCACCATGTCACATCCAGAAGCTGACACCCAGTTAATTTGCATACAGACTTTGGGGCATATTTATCAGGGCATCTGTGCCACGTCAGCAATAATCTAGCATTTGCGATTATTTAGCCCAATCCACCACCTTCACAACAGTCAGGGTGGAAGTGGGCCGGCACCCACTCTGTGATCACATCTGCTGTGCCCACACCTGCGTATTCGCTGATGCTGATGACTTTTCTCAGGTGAAAACTTGCCGGCTGCATTTATTTCTATGTCAGGCAGGGCCTGGCATAGAAATAAATGCTGCGCAAGATCCCACCAGATATCACACTGCGCAAGAGCAGTGGTGGCAGTAAGCACTTAGGTACCCTGAATTTCCTCAATTATTTTAAAGTTTAATAATTCCTTGGCAAAAGACAATTTCTAGAACAGTTTTATTTGAATGCAGGAAGCAGCCAAGAAAATATTGATTTCATAGACACTTTTGGGAAAAGAAACAGCTGGATATATTCTGATTTGATGAAAATCATTCATGGGTTCAAAGGGGGTCATTTTGTCTTTCTTCAAATATAGCCAATTACACTCTGAAATTTTAAGGAAAACTAAACTCTCCCAGGAGCCCATGAGAACAATTCATCTAAACACCATGGCAAGTTCAAGTTATAGGGCTTGTATTTCTTATCTTATATACTGGGCTAGGTTTATCATGTGAATGTACAAAATAGTCTTCAGGGTAAAATATCAATATTCTCCATGTTAGGCTGGGAAAGACTTTTGTAGTATTTTAAGTGTAGCATACTGTGCAAGTTTGAGAACAAGATGTAAAATACAGAATGCCATTTGTAAAGCAAGAGAGCTGATGGAGCTGGTTGTTGGATTCAAAGTGCAAGTGCAAAGAAGCCAGCATGCATCTAACTCTGTGAGGTTGTGTGTTAAGGACAAGGAAATAAACTACTGTTTACATTTGTCATGTTTGAAGAAAAAGCTTGCAAAATTCTAACTCCTTTATTGTGATCAACTCAACACATAAAATAGGTGCAAATCTATCCATTAATGCTTATCTCTATGTAGTAAGCACTTCTGGTTTTGGTTCAATAGCTGAACCAAAAGCCTGCAACTTAAGTGTAGACTAGGCTTTAAACAGTGCCTCTTTGAGAATTGAGAAAACACATATGCAGGTGAGTTGGCTGCTGTATTAAAGTAAAGAGAACACCAAACTATATACAGTATACTATATGAAAGCATAAAAATGTATTACTCCTTACTTGTAAATATGACATTCTGAGCCCACAGTCTGGTGTTAAGTTCCAGTTATTTACATACAGTTGAGTGGAAATGGAAAGAACAGACACCCTTCCTCTTATCGTGTTCAAAATCCTGGTAATAGGGATTATCAAAATTTCAAGTTCAAGAAATGCAGAAAGTCATAATTTCTAGTTCAACTTCTGTGAATGTGGATTGTGAAAATTTAAAGTTTAATTTCTAGGAAACATATTGTAAAGATTTCAAGAAAAAGTTCGCAGAAAACCACAGCCATTGGCAGTTGTGTTTCATTGTCATCATAGGTCTCTTCTGATTGTCCGCTGTCCACATTCTCATCCTCCAATAAAAGTTCTTGGTCATCTTTGTACTCTATCTCTGCAAATGAGCCAGAGGCCGGTGGAGGAACCATGGCATCAAAGCTTAGAGAATCATCATGCAGCATGTGACAGATACATTACATTAGGCTGGAATAGCTTTTGCTACTTTGAAGGGATGTAACGAGGAGGGCTTTGCACTTCCAACTGAAGTTGAGGCATGGTCTGCCCTATAATTGACCCATGCCTGCACATCTATGCACCACCAACTCCATAACCAGCAGCAGCAACACCATGTTTGGTCCCTGTCCCTTAATCCCTCTTTGATCTAGGTATTACTGCACACTATTCACTGACAACAGTACCTTTATGACAATAACATGTTATCCACGGGCAGCAGTGCCTGCGATACATGTATGCTTCTCAAGGCCATACCCTTTCCAGTGCACTAAGTATTGAGAATTTTCTCTACTTCATATTAATCTTGAATAACTACAGGAGCTAGCAGTTTGAAACTAGGCAAAATAGGAGGAATGTATTTGTTTAACAGAGATTTGTGGAAGAAATTGTGAATACAAATGGTGCAGGGTAAATGAAATCTAAAGGATACTAGATACATCATTTCAATACTAAAATATGCTTCAATGTAGTGAGCAGAAAATTTTCCAGGTGGAACCTTCAGATGCAGTTTTTTAATAGACAACCACTTTGGCTCACTCAACACATACACAGGAACTGGCGATTGTTTCTTATTAGCTGAGAACTTAAGAAATTAAGAAAAAGGCCAATGGCTGGGGATTAGTAAGGGAATCAGGACTCATGGGCAAAATGGCCCACACCCTGATTTCAGATGCAACAACCTCAATAAAAGGTTGATTCAAATTGGGTAGAATCAAGACAGGTGTGTTCATAAAAGTTGTATTTAGCTGTACAAATGCTAACTCAGCCTCTGGAGTTCAATTTGTAACATCAGCACCTTCCTTGTCAGATCTGTCAGCAGCTTAGCCAGAACAGAAACCTTTTTAATACATTTTCAATAATAGTGAAAAACCAAAAACCAACTGCTTTCAGACTGGTGGGGTGCTCACAGTCTTTAATAGCTGCAATCTTGATAATAAATGATTTTGGAGTAATGATGTAACCAAGGAATGTTATTTTTTGTCTACAAACAAACACTTCAAAAGTTTAGCAAATAACTGATTCTGACAAAGTCTTGACAGTCCATTCCTGACGTTGTATATTGGTGGTCCAATCTGGAAAGATTATATCGATATCTTCCAAATAAACAACAACATACTTAGAACCTCCCAATAGATATCATTAACAAAATGTTTGAAGACAGCAGGGGCATTAATCAAACCAAATGGCATTACTAATTGTGTAAAATGTCCCTCTGAATGGTCTTACAGTGGCCTCCTTGTCTGATCTAGATCTGATTGTAGGCCCTGTTGCCAAATAAAACATACTGAGGATCTCCATGCAAGTGTGAAATAATGTAGCCTATCCTTTAAACATCATTACCAGAAGACTCTAAGGTGGAAATATAGCTTGCAGCTCTCTACTCTGGAAATCTGGTTGTTTAACCCTGGTTTCAGACACAGACTGACCTGAAGATGAAAAAAGAGTGCTGTTCCTAAAATTGAACACGCTCAGCAAAGTTCTGAAAAAGTCCCTGTATTTGATTACCAATAAAATCCATGTATTCCTTGCATAGAGATGGCTTTTTGCAGTTGAAACTGTTATGACAGGACATGGACAAGAACAGTGACCCATAAAACTGAGCCCTCTGAACTGTCCCTGCCTGCTTACTGTGCCCATTGTTCCATTCCTATTCCAAAGTAAAAACATGAAACAGGACAAACAATACAACACAGAATAGTCAACAATCCAGGTAACAATAGAGGTAGTGATGCTGTGCAGAGTCAGATGCACAGAAGAATAGACAAAAACAGAATCCAAGATCTAAATACCAGGAATACAGATAAGAGTTTTATTCACTGGGCATGATAAACTTTATCAAGATACCAAGATAAACTTTAACTGGAACTGGCAAACTGGAGCAAAGCTCTGTCATTCTCAGTGGGTTAACTATTCCGGTTCCACAGCTGAGCTGCAGAGGAGACAGGTAAGTAATCAATCAGAACAGCCCAGAAACTGAAGCCATGTTCACACAACAGAAAAGAGTGTGACACAGAGATGCTCAGAGAGGCACAGATATTACAGTGAATCTTGTTTTGTCTTTCACCGATGCTTTCTTAAACAATGTTCAAAGCTGAGGCGTTGCATGGATGTAAAACCCCAGAGGTTCATAGATTCACTTTATTTTTGCTGCTTTTTTTTCTTTTTCTATCTGTATCTATCTAGTAATTTGTCCTATTTGCCTGTGGTGCCAAATACCTTGTCCAAGCCATAATATAGCAGAAAAAAAACTGTATTTTGTCCTGTGTGGCAATACTAGCCCCATCATGGTCAGTCAATTGGAATCTTTTATGTAAGCTACTGCTAGAAATACTGCTAGAAAACTTCTACATATTGGGTGCAATGAGTAGAATTTATTCTGTCCTGAACATTTTGATATCAGCTCATGTTACAGCATTAACAGACAGCAGACAGTCACAGAGAACAATGTTCCTGTAAAAGATCTATTTAACCTTTGATCACATTTATCTGCGGCTATTGCCTGGAAACTTGCAATGATTTTCACCATAGTCAACTATTAAAGACATCAACTTTAAATGACTTTTGGTTACATTTACCTCACTCTCTCATGAGCAGATGGAGCAGTCTTCATTAGAGAACTTAAAAGAGATTGAAATTGCGCATTTTCCATCAGAATACATTGATTTTAGTAGTGGCATTCTGTCACTGAAATACTATGGTTCACTGCAGAATGGATTCTAGCATTGTCGACAGAACGATAAAGATGCTTCTTTGTGATAAAAGCTGGGATGGATGATTTGGGGTCTTATGGATATTTTTGGGGAAAGGTCTTTTTAAGAGTACAATGGCCACTTTAAAATAACAAGTGTTTTTGAGGCCCCTGTGTTATATAAGTGGTAGTTAGACTTTAACTTTTTCTCAACTACCAAATCACAAGCTGTAAAGAGAAAATGCTTATTAGGATCTTATTTGGCTCTCCAAATGTCAAGCTTTTGTTTTCAGTCAGACCTACCATAAGATATGGACGCACCAAAAGATATATTGAAAAATATCATGCTGTACCCCAACTTCTTTAGGAAAGCAAATAAAATTTGGAGTGCTGCCTGATTGATTGAAAATTGATTTAGGTGCCTGGTCCCTTTTCCACTAATATAAGGAATTTTACCAATGTATATTGGTGCATCATATATTATTAGGATTTGCTCATTATAGTAACATAGATATCACGGCTCAACACTAAGACCCCCTGCACACAGAAATGCAGAAGATGATCTGCCAAGATATGTGGGGGTACATTTTCTGTGAATTACATTAGCTTTGAAATACCTGTGACGTGAAAGCTTCCATGTACACTTTGGTTATTGTTTTCATATGGTAATTGACATGCATTGTTGCATGTTGATTTTCAGCTTTGGATTTGCAGCAATAGGAGAAGTGAAATCAACGTGAGAAATCTCTAGTGAATTTACATGAATCAGTAAAGGTGTTACATCCACAGAGAAAGTCTGAGGCAACATTTATATTATGGGAGTTAAAATCATCAGTGCCCAGATCAATGTCTGTGCAGAAAACATTGACAACCTATAGATGCTTTCTATATGGCTGTTCTATCCAGTGGTAAAATCAGCAGTACTATGCTACATGTCATATGCCTGGTGTCTGTATAATAATAATAATAATAATAATAATAATAATCTTTATTTATATAGCACCATCAGGTTCCGTAGCGCTATACAGGTTACAGAATAAGACATTACAGAGTAACAACAGTCAAATGAGACAATATGATTGAGGGCCCTGATCGCAAGAGCTTACAGAGGTATGAGTTTCTCCTCATTTTTGAAAATTAATTAGCATTTTTATTTTTAACCCCTTCCCGCCGGGTCCCGGTGCATGGAGAGGGCCCTCTCCATAGCCGGTAAGTCTTTGCTTCGCTAGCACCGATCGCGGGTGCTTTCACGGCGATCGCCGCCGGCAATGCTGCCGGAGGCTCCAAAAAGATTCGCTGCATGGGCGCCGCCATCTTGCCGCGGATCGCCGCTCCCCGATGACGTCACGGGGAGCGGTGATCCGTTGCCATGACAGCTTCGGGTCTCACGAAGGCCCGAAGCAGTCTCGTTTTAACCCATTCATTACAATGTGCTATCAGCACATTGTAATGAATGAGGAGTAAAATCCCCATATACTGCCATATTGCAGTATGGCAGTATATGGTAGGATCGATCAGACAACCTAGGGTTAAAGTACCCTAGGGAGTCTGAAAAATAGTAAAAGTAAAAGTAAAAAAAAGTTTAAAAAAAAAAAATTATAATTAAAAAAACCTAAAAATTCAAATCACCCCCCTTTCCCTAGAACTGAATATTAATAAACAGTAAAAATCATAAACACATTAGGTATCGCCGCGTCTGAAAATGTCCGATCTATTAAAATATAATTACGGTTTTTCACTGCGTTTAACCTCGTAACGGAAAATAGCGTCCAAAGTCAAAAATGACATTTTTTGCCATTTTGGAAAATATAAAAAAATTAATAAAAAGTGATCATAAGGTCGCACAGTCCTAAAATTGATAGCAATGAAAACGCCATCAAAAGTCGCAAAAAATGCACCCACAGCTCCGTACACCAAAGTATGAAAAAGTTATTGCCTCCAGAAGATGGCAAAATCAAAAAGAAAAAAAATTTGTACAGAAGGTTTTAATTTTTTTAAATGTATGAAAACATTATAAAACCTATACAAATTTGATATCCACGTGATTGTACCGACCCAAAGAATAAATTAGACATGTCATTTGTGGCACACAATGAAAGCTGTAAAATCCAAGCCCACAAGAAAGTGTCGCAAATGTGTTTTTTCACCATTTTCACTGCATTTGGAATTTTTTTCCCGCTTCCCAGTACGCGCCATGGAATATTGAATACCGTCACTACGAAGTGCAATTTGTTACGCAAAAAATAAGCCATAACAGAGCTCTTTATGTGGAAAAATAAAAAAGTTATAGATTTTTGAAGGTGGGGAGTGAAAAATGGAAGTGAAAAAACTAAAAAAGGCCAAGTCGTTAAGGGGTTAAATTAGTATCACAGTATATGTATAATATCACATACATGCTGGTTTAAGACACAATAACACAGTATAGTTACAACTTTCAACATAATAATATCTAATATGTAAAGCTGGATGTATGTGTGTGTGTATATGTATGTCAGCTAAGGGAATCTGTAGCAATACATTTACAAAGGTTTACAATTTGCCTAATTACATTAATGTTAACATTTGCATTTACTAAATGCATAGTAAACATGATGTGAACACATGTGGTAACGTCGTATTTATATTGTGTTTTGTAAATGCAAATGTTAACAGTAATGTAATTAGGCAAATCCCCTCTCCCTAGCTGCATTTCAAAATGCAATTAAAGTGCAATTAAAATGCTACATGTGACCTCACCCTTAGAAGTAAACAATAAATTTAAAAAAATGTAAAAGCAAAAATTTTTGACTTTTCAGAAAAAAGGTTACTGTGCAAAATTTAAAACATTTAGAGAATGTGAAGTAGTTCCAATTTACATGTTAAAAAAGCGTCCATGAAAAAAATCCTCCCGTTGCACCTGCCCTAGACCAGGTACAGATTTGCACCTAAAAAGTCACAAAAACAAGCAAAATAAGTGATACATAGGTGAAAAGTCACACAGAACATCTAGGAAGTAATGATACATATAGAACACTGCACAAGGTGCAGACCAAGGCATACTTGAAAAGAGCCAACAAAAGTTGCAGGGAAATGTCGCAAAAATGCAAAAAGTTGCAAAAATGAGACGATTCGGCATGCCAAAATATAGATACATGTCCCCCATTGAGCCTGGAGCCCCTCAGGCTCATTTGCATTATTTTTAAAGGGTATGGCAACTGTCTTCCATTTTTTTTTGCGTGTATTCTAGCTCATATTCTAAAAAAAATCCCTCTGCAGGTCGTATCATTATTTATTGGGTCACCTGGTAGAAGAAAAAGATGTTCTGGGGATACGGACAAATTCCCATTATTAAGCCTACCACTTGTGCCCAAATTTATATACCTTCGGGCAGCCCCACCAAAAATGATAAAGGTCAGCTGGGTCCCCACATCCCCTCCAGCATTGAGAAGTGAAGTGGCGGAGGTAATTGTTTACTTTATTATTTTTATGGAGCCTCTGCTGTGGACATTTCATTGGGGGGAGCACTGCTGGGGGAATTTTATTGGGTGGAGAGCAGTGCTGGGGACATTTCATTGATGGGAGAGCACTGCTGGGGACATTGCATTGTTTGGGGACTCTGCTGGGGACATTTCATGGGGGGGCACTGCTATTGGCATTTAATTGGAAGAAATACTGCTGGGGACATTGCATTTTATTAATGGCGGGGGGCTGCTGCAGACATTTCATTAATAGCGGAGAGGCTGCTGCATACATTTTATTAGTAAGGAAAAGGCTTCTGGACATTTAATTAATGATGGTGGCTGATGCAGACATTTTAAAAGAGTGGGGAGGCTGCTGTAGACAATTTATTAGTGAGGAGAGGCTGCTGCATACCTTTTAATAATGAGGGGAGGCTACTGCAGACATTTTATTAGTGAGAGGAGGTTGCTAAACAACCTGGCCCTTTTTAGTTTTTTTCACTTCCATTTTTCCCTCCCCCTTCAAAAATCTATAACTTTTCTCTTTTTCTACTTAAAGAGCTATGTGATGGATTGTTTTCTGCGTAACAAATTGCACTTCATAGTGATGGCATTTGATTTTCCATGTTGTGTACAGGGAAGCGGGAAAAAAAATTCTAAATACAGTGAAAATGGTGAAAAACGCATTTGCACCATTTTCGTCACCGTTTCGGCTTGGATTTTACAGCTTTCACTATGCAACCCAAATTTCATGTCTATTTTATTTTTTGGATTGGTACGATTACGGGGATACCAAATTTGTATAGGTTTTATAATGTTTTCATTTTGCCATCTTCAGGTGCTAATAACTTTTTTATATTTCGGTGTACGGAGGGTGTGAATTTTGATGACGTTTTCAATGCTGCCTTTTTTTTAGGAAGGTATGACCTTTCGATCACTTTTTATAGAATTTTTTTATATTTTTAAAAATGGCAAAAAATGTGCCATTTTCGACTTTGGGCGCTATTGTCAATTACAGGGTTGAAAGCAGGTAAAAATCGTTATTATATTTGTAAGTGGTTAAAGAGTAGCAGCTGCATTTCCCACCTTAGGCTTATATTCAAGGCTTTTTTGTTGGTAAAATAGAGTACCTCAGTTTATATTCAGGCCAGCTTATACTTGCATATATGTTGTATGTAATTTTTCTTCCTCACAGTGAAAAGCCCAAAGACACAGGGACATTATAGGTGTTTGACGGTTGCTATAGAAAAAGAAGTGTTGTCATGTCCCCTTTTCTGTAGCTATCTTATTATCAAGACATTTAAAGGGGGCTACTGCAGGGGCAGCTGCAGGATAAGGGGCATTTTAGACCAGGGTCTGCAGGAAATGGCATATTATATGGGTTTGGGTTAGATATGGGATATTTCTGGGGCATATAATTTTATTTTCCAGGTACCATTGTAAGAGGGTGCAGCCAGTGCCCAGATACAAAAATATTGGGGAATGCTAGTTTAGGAAATAGCTCACTAATATTTTAAGAAGGCATTCATTATGAGTAATGCATTTTGGATTGCATTGAGTGCCTTTTATGGCAGAAAGCCAGTCCAGGGAATATTTTTCTCCATGATAACACTTTTGCATGTAAGCTAGCTTGCTTGGATTGCTCCCCTTAACCCCTTCAAGCTCCGTGCTGAATATATCCGCCACGGAGCTATGAGGGGTATATGAAGAGGGCTCACAGGCTAAGCCCTGTTCATATCGCAGCAAAGACACACCGCTCACACCAGCGGTCGGTCCTTGCAAAGTCGCCGGCGGCACTGAAAGCGGTGCATGGGTGCCGCCATCTTACCTCCAATCGTCGCTCCCCCAAACGTCATCAGGGGGCAGCGATCGGTTGCCATGATAGCCTCGGGTCTTCATTTGACCCGAGGCTGGATGGCTTCTGCCTATTCATTACAATGAGCCAGTGGCTCATTATAATGTATAGTTTGCAGAAATGCCATATACTGTAATACAGTAGTATTGCAGTATATGGTAGGAATGATCAGACCATCTAGGGTTAATGTACCCTAGATGGTCTAAGAAATAGTGAAAAAAAAGAAAAAAAAAGTTTAGAAAAAATTAATAATAGAACTGATTTAAAATATAATAAGCAGTAAAAATCACAAACACAACAGGTATCGCGGCGTCCCAAAATGCACAATCTATCAAAATATACAAAGGTTTACGGCCATCGGTGAGCTCTTGAACAGCATATGGCGCCCAAATGTCCGAAACGCAACTTTTACACCTTTTTATATGCCATAAAAATGTAATAAAAAATGATCAAAATGTCAAACAGTCCTCAAAATGATAGTAATGAAAACGATGGCTCATTTTGCAAAAAAAAAAAATGACACATCATACAGCTCCGTAAACCAAAGTGTGAAAAAAGTTATTAGCGTCAGAAGATGGCAAAAAAATTGTTTTCTTTTTTGTACACATTCGTTTAATTTTTGAAAATGTATTAAAACGCAATAAAACCTGTATAAATTTGGTATCACTGTGATTGTACCAAACCAAAGAATAAAGTAGAGGTGTTATTTGGAGCGCAGATTGAAAGTCGTAAAAACTAAGCAGACAAGAACGTGATGCACATGCGTTTTTTGTCAATTTCTCCACATTTTCAATTTTTTTTACGGCTTCCCACTACATAGAAGGGAATAATAAATAACATCACGGGAAAGTAAAATTTGTTACACACAAAATAAGCCCTCACCCAGCTCTGTACACAGAAAAATACAAAAGTTATGGATTTTTGAAGATGGAGAGCAAGAAAAGAGTGAAAATACCCTGCGTCCTTAAGGGGTCAATCATATCCAGATTATCTAAAGAAATCTCCGTTTGTATTTAGACTGAATTAAGAGTTAATAGAAATCTAAATACATTGGTTGGGATATTTCAGAGTCTCTTAGGTTTTTTGTTATTTTGGAAGACTTTATAAAAGAGTATAATTTAAAAAAAAAAAAAATTCATTACTGGAAATGTCAAAGCTAGCATGTATATTATCAAAAGATAGTAATGTTCCATCTCCAGATATGTCCCGCAGGAAAAGAATATTACCTTTCTTTCAGCTTGTGTTCAAATCTGTTATACATAAACTAAATGCACCTGGCAACAGCATTTTTCTTGTAGAATCTAAATCGGTGCTCTTTAACAGCCTCCCGACCAATCTCCCATTAGAAGACCCTCCAAGGCCATTTTACCCATGAAGCCTTCTTCTAGGGAGATCCTATTTTCTTCCCTTGTGTCTTGCCAACATCTTTTGATTCGTTCTATAAATATTGCTTTTTGATATACCATTAAATTTGGTTGGTCTGCACTCCCCCTCCCCCAATTTATCTGGATATATAAATTACATCTTTACAAATTCTAAACAAATGTATCAATGTATTAATATGTTCTTGTAACTTCCTTCAGGAATATGAAATGGATTCATCTTAAATAAGACAACAGGCACACTTTTAGTGAAAAAAGACAAATTTTTATCATGTTTTTAATCACATCTTTTATTTTGTCTTTTAAATCCAAAAAGTTATTTTTATTGATACTCTTTAATACTCTTTTATTGATACACTCCTAGTAATAACCATTTACTCTGTTTTCTTTCACTTTATGATAGGAAACAGAACTTATCTATGATTTTTTTAACATATCCAGAGATTCAGCTCTGTTTTTGCATGTAATATCATCGGCATAATTAGGGCTTTTAATTACCATTTCCTGTCTGATTGCCTGAGTAACGGGCTCTAGAGAGATGTTGAAGAGGAAGGGGTTTTCTCTTATTTTATCTGGCATTAGCAGAGGAGGGACCTGTGATGTGAGAAGTATTCTCTGGGGTTGTTATACTCTTTGGAGAAATGTCCCCTAGACAGCTAATTTACACGTCATCAGCAGTGTCATAGAGATATAAGCTGTTTTTATAAGAAGGTAATCATTTTAGTTACATGTGCATGATATAATAAATTTGGGGGGACAGTAATTTAAAGAATTAATAGGTTGGGCATATGCAGATTATTATCATTCAGAGGCAAAGTACGTCTTAGTTTGTCATGGGGCAGTGTATAAATTATAACAAATGGAGGGTCATAATCAATGGTGTGGGGGCCCCAATGCAAAGTCTGTGCCAGGCCCCCCAATATAATGTATGGTTTATAGTATTAGTCTTCTCATATGGGAAAGTGACACCTTATGGGCCCCCTGGTGCCCTCAACCTCTTCACCCCCTCAAGTTACACCGCTGGTCATAATTATCTTTTATATGCACAGCAAAAATTTAGTAAGCAAGTATTTTATTCATGTGACACTATAATGTACTACGGCATTTCCTTGGAGGATAAAAATCTGTGCTAAAAGTAGCCAAAGACACCTCAAAGGCAAATTCAATTACAATAGACTTGGCTGGAAAAAGTCATCATGTAGTTTTGCACCCAATGGAGCTAAATTATCACCTTAAGTTGTAAGAGGCAGTTTTTTCTGTGTCTGTTAAGAATTATAGTAATGGCGTATCCTACTAGTCTGTGTGAAAACTCTCAGCAGGGAAAGTGTCATTCATAATGTTCCAGTGCAATTGTTGGCGGTGAGTAAAGCTTTGCTATAATTTGCAGAACTCACAAATTGTTCTGATGGGATCTGGTTTCAGGCTTCTTGCTGGAAAACCACACCCAGTGCTGCCTGTGATTGACAGCTTCATTTCTGATCTTGGGAAAGCTGGGTGTGTCTTTGCACTCGTTTTGCCTGCAGCTGCGGTTTGAGTGATGGACAGCTGAGCGAGTCATTGCTGGAGGTAGTGTCAATTTCTGCCTTATATTCTGCCCAGCCCTTCTTATGGTGCTGGTTATTCAGTCTCCTGTGATCTCTAATGATCTTTCTATTGCAGTTCTTGCTATTCTGTGTTTTGACTTCTGCTTTGCCTATTGACCATTCTATTGCTATGCGATTCTGTACCTTAGCCGCCATCTTGGTTTTGACACGGTTTGTTTGACTCTGCTTGTCTGTATCTGTTGTTTATCTCTCAGTATCGTTTATCTCCTAGTGTGACCCCACCTTCCTGTTTCAGTCTTGTGTTGGTTTCTGTGCACCAGTGTGAACACTGGTCTATACCTGTATTTCCGTTACCTGTCCGCTCCACCATGGGTGGTTTATCTGCTTTAGGCATGGCCTTAGCCCGCAGGGACGTTGCAGGGTGAGTTCCCCACCACTTACCTAGTCTGGCAGCTAGCGCCAAGCCTGGTTGTGGTTGCACGGTTGCTGGACAGGTGCTGACAATAATTGTCTAATTTTGTATATCAAACATTGTCACCTCAAACATTGTTACCTCAAACATTGATTCCAAACCTCACACAATACCTTACAAACTGTTTCAGAGGCATTCCAATGTTTCTCAACCAGTTTCTGTACATTTTTGATGTTTTTTAAAATTACGTTTATTCCTTTTGCTTTCATGACTTTATGAAGTCAAGGAGTCAGGCATACATGAACTATTTAAGAATCATTGAAATACCTTGACATCGGTCTGTAAGGTATTGTGCAAGGTTTAGAATCGATGTTTGAGGTAACAGGTTCCCTTTCGGTAGGAGTTGGGGCAGATGGCTTACTAATATTCCAAAGGAACTTAAGCAAGTTAAAGTAGGCAAATGTCACAGTTTTAACAATGATTAGACCTCAGTTTTGATGTAGGAAAGCCATTGATTTATGTGTTCATGATAGAGCAACACATGCTTGGCCCTGATCACACATAAAGCCTAACTTTACCTTTAAAGTAAATGTCTTTTATTTCAGCAATTAATAGTACAGGGTATAATAAAAAGGGGTACACTTTATTAAAGTAAAATACCCCCTCTTCTGAGTAGCATTTGTGAAAGCTTTCTTTGTGTCTTCCAACACAGGTGAATGATAAGGGAAGGAATGCTAAATCCTAGCCCCTTGCACACCTGGATAATATTAGAATTTATGACAACTTCTCCTTACATATTTGATTTCAGTGTGAGTATGGGAAAGTGTGAGCAAAACCTTGCAGGACAATAGCAAGTTAGGATCCTTAATAGAGATGAGCGAGCACTAAAATGCTCGGGTACTCGTTATTCGAGACGAACTTTTCCCGATGCTCGAGTGCTCGTTTCGAGTAACGAGCCCCATTGAAGTCAATGGGAGACTCGAGCATTTTTCAAGGGGACCAAGGCTCTGCACAGGGAAGCTTGGCCAAACACCTGGGAACCTCAGAAAAGGATGGAAACACCACGGAAATGGACAGGAAACAGCAGGGGCAGCATGCATGGATGCCTCTGAGGCTGCTTAATCGCACCATTATGCCAAAATTATGGGCAACAGCATGGCCATGACAGAGTGACCGAATGAGGCTAGATAGCATCTAAAACATCAAATAATTGACCCTGACACTATAGGGGACGGCATGCAGAGGCAGCGGCAGCGGCAGCAGCGGCAGGCTAGAGAGTGTCATGGCAACATACCCTAAATGGACTCAGGCTTCAAACCAATGGGTGGCAGAGAGGAACCAAAGGAGGTGAGCAAGAAGCGCTCAAATAATATCGGTACATGATAAAAGTTTGCCAGTATATTTTGTGGATTACACAGCAGGGTGGCGACAAAGTTAACATGGAAGCCATGAAAACAATCCAAAATTCAGCCTGACACAGCTCGTTTGATAAGGGGACCATGTATGGAGGCAGTGAACTAGTAGTAGATTAAAGGTGCTGCAGTTAAAACTATGTTAGTTGGATCTTGGCATGGAGCTGGCGCTCCGCTGCCAGGCGAGCTTTCGCCAATCCAAGCCCCTGTCTCTAGGCTACTCCCCAAACAGCACTTCTAAGAACCTTTTGTATAAGATCAAGTGTAGTAGCGTTCTTATAAGTTTGGGATATGGCGGGTGAGGGGAATGTAAACATCTGCGCAAGAAGCGCTGAAATAATATCCGTAAATGAAAAAAGTTTTCCAGTATATTTTGTGGCTTACACAGCACGGTGGCGACAAAGTTAACAAGTTTGATGTGGAATGCCCTGTAATAGCTCTTGGGCGGTGTGCCTTTTATCACCTAGGCTCAGCAGTTTGAGCACCGCCTGCTGTCGCTTAGCGACGGCACTGCTGCTGTGCCTAGAGCTACCGATTGATGGCGCCATGCCCACGGATGGTAATTCGGAGGAGGAGGAGGTGGAGGAGGGGTGGGAGGAGGAGGAGGCATAGTAGGCCTGAAACACCTGGACCGAGGTAGGCCCCGCAATCCTCTGCGTCGGCAGTATATGACCAGCCCCAGGGTCAGACTCGGTCCCAGCCTGCACCAAGTTAAGTGTAGTAGCGTTCTTATAAGTTTGGAATATGGCGGGTGAGGGGAATGTAAACAGATGCGCAAGAAGCGCTGAAATAATATCCGTAAATGGTAAAAGTTTGCCAGTATATTTTGAGGATTACACAGCAGGGTGGCGACAAAGTTAACAAGTTTGTTGTGGAAGCCATGAAAACAACCCAAAATTCTGCCTGACACAGCACGTTTGATAAGGCGGCCATGTATGGAGGCAGTGAACTAGTAGTAGATTAAAGGTGCTGCAGTTAAAACTATGTTAGTTGGTTCTTGGCATGGAGCTGGCGCTCCGCTGCCAGGCGAGCTTTCGCCAATCCAAGCCCCTGTCTCTAGGCTACTCCCCAAAGAGCACTTCTAAGAACCTTTTGTATAAGATCAAGTGTAGTAGCGTTCTTATAAGTTTAGGATATGGCGGGTGAGGGGAATGTAAACATCTGCGCAAGAAGCGCTGAAATAATATCCGTAAATAGTAAAAGTTTGCCAGTGTATTTTGTGGATAACACAGCAGGGTGGCGACAAAGTTAACAACTTTGATGTGGAATCCATGAAAACAACCCAAATTTCGGCCTGACACACCTCATTTGATAAAGGGACGATGTATGGAGGCAGCTATATGGACGACTTTTGGAGGTAGCAATGGAGACAACGTGTGGAGGCTGCTATGGAGACAATTCAATTTGGATAGTGCCTGTATGTGGCAGTCCAAAAAAGTTTTCAAACCAGAGGAGCAGGTAGGTGGCCCTCCAGAAAAATTGAATAAATTGAGTGCCTGTATGTGGCAGTCCAAAAAAGTTTTCATACCAGAGGAGCAGGTAGGTGGCCCTCCAGAAAAATGGAATAGATTGAGTGCCTGTATGTGGCAGTCCAAAAAAGTTTTCAAACCAGAGGAGCAGGTAGGTGGCCCTCCAGAAAAATGGAATAGATTGAGTGCCTGTATGTGGCAGTCCAAAAAAGTTTTCAAACCAGAGGAGCAGGTAGGTGGCCCTCCAGAAAAATGGAATAGATTGAGTGCCTGTATGTGGCAGTCCAAAAAAGTTTTCAAACCAGAGGAGCAGGTAGGTGGCCCTCCAGAAAAATTGAATAGATTGAGTGCCTGTATGTGGCACTCCCAAAAATTGTTTAAAACAGAGGACCGGGTCGGTGGCCCTCCAGAAAAATTAAATGCATAAAGTACTATAGCTAGAGCCAGTGGGCCCTGTCAAAAATAGCCAGTTTCCTCTGCTTTACTGTACAAAGAGGAGGAGAAGG
This sequence comes from Engystomops pustulosus, assembly GCF_040894005.1. Taxonomy (NCBI): domain Eukaryota; kingdom Metazoa; phylum Chordata; class Amphibia; order Anura; family Leptodactylidae; genus Engystomops; species Engystomops pustulosus. The sequence continues at coordinate 105,966,596 of NC_092417.1, read as the reverse complement.
AGGAAAATGAGGAGGAGGAGGAGTGGATAAATTATTCAGGTTGAGCTACCTTCACCTGGTGGAGATTGGAAATTAGGAGAAATCCAGGCTTTATTCATCTTGATAAGCGTCAGCCTGTCAGCGCTGTCAGTCGACAGGCGTGTACGCTTATCGGTGATGATGCCACCAGCTGCACTGAAAACCCGCTCGGACAAGACGCTAGCGGCAGGGCAGGCAAGAACCTCCAAGGCGTACAGCGCCAGTTCGTGCCACATGTCCAGCTTTGAAACCCAGTAGTTGTAGGGAGCTGTGTGATCATTTAGGACGATGGTATGGTCAGCTACGTACTCCCTCACCATCTTTCTGTAAAGATCAGCCCTACTCGGCCGAGACTGGGGACAGGTGACAGTGTCTTGCTGGGGTGACATAAAGCTGGCAAAAGCCTTGTAAAGCGTACCCTTGCCAGTGCTGGACAAGCTGCCTGCTCGCCTACTCTCCCTCGCTACTTGTCCCGCAGAACTACGCACTCTGCCGCTAGCGCTGTCAGAAGGGAAATACTGTTTCAGCTTGTGCACCAGGGCCTGCTGGTATTCATGCATTCTCACACTCCTTTCCTCTCCAGGGATGAGAGTGGAAAGCCTTTGCTTGTACCGTGGGTCCAGGAGAGTGAACACCCAGTAATCGGTGCTGGAATAAATTCTTTGAACGCGAGGGTCACGGGATAGGCAGCCTAGCATGAAATCTGCCATATGCGCCAGAGTACCAACGCGTAAGAATTCACTCCCCTCACTGGCCTGACTGTCCATTTCCTCCTCCTCCAACTCCTCCAACTCCTCTTCTTCTGCCCATACACGCTCAACAGTGAAGGACTCAACAATGGTCCCCTCTTGTGTCTCGCCAACATTCTCCTCCTCTTCCTCCTCATCCTCCTCCACCTCCACCTCCTCCGATATGCGCACCTCCACCTCCTCCTCAACAAGGGAATCTTCTTCCCCCGTCTCTTGTGAGGAGCGCAAAGCTTCCGACTTCATGCTGACCAGAGAGTTTTTCAACAGGCCAAGCAGCGGGATGGTGAGGCTGATGATGGCGGCATCGCCACTGACCATCTGTGTTGACTCCTCAAAGTTACTCAGCACCTGACAGATATCAGACATCCACGTCCACTCCTCATTGTAGACTTGAGGAAGCTGACTGACCTGACTACCAGTTCTGGTGGAAGTTGACATCTGGCAGTCTACAATCGCTCGGCGCTGCTGGTAAACTCTGGATAACATGGTCAGTGTTGAATTCCACCTCGTGGGCACGTCGCACAACAGTCGGTGAGCGGGCAGTTGGAGGCGGCGCTGCGCTGCCCTGAGAGTGGCAGCATCTGTGCTGGACTTCCTGAAATGCGCACAGATGCGGCGCACCTTCGTGAGCAAATCAGACAGATTGGGGTATGTCTTGAGGAAACGCTGAACTATCAGATTTAACACATGGGCCAGGCATGGCACATGTGTCAGTCTGCCGAGTTGCAGAGCCGCCACCAGGTTACGGCCGTTGTCACACACAACCATGCCTGGCTTCAGGTTCAGCGGTGCCAGCCACAGATCAGTCTGCGCCGTGATGCCCTGTAATAGCTCTTGGGCGGTGTGCCTTTTATCGCCTAGGCTCAGCAGTTTCAGCACCGCCTGCTGTCGCTTAGCGACGGCACTGCTGCTGTGCCTAGAGCTACCGACTGATGGCGCCATGCCCACGGATGGTCGTTCGGAGGAGGAGGTGGAGGAGGGGTGGGAGGAGGAGGAGGCATAGTAGGCCTGAAACACCTGGACCGAGGTAGGCCCCGCAATCCTCGGCGTCGGCAGTATATGACCAGCCGCAGGGTCAGACTCGGTCCCAGCCTCCACCAAGTTAACCCAATGTGCTGTCAGCGATATATAGTGGCCCTGCCCGGCAGCACTCGTCCACGTGTCCGTGCTCAGGTGGACCTTGTCAGAAACGGCGTTGGTCAGGGCACGGATTATGTTGTCTGACACGTGCTGGTGCAGGGCTGGGACGGCACATCGGGAAAAGTAGTGGCGGCTGGGGACCGAATACCGAGGGGCGGCCGCCGCCATGAGGCTGCGAAAGGCCTCGGTCTCTACTAGCCTATAGGGCAGCATCTCCAGGCTTAGCAATCTGGAGATGTTCACATTAAGGGCTTGGGCGTGCGGGTGGGTTGCACTATATTTGCATTTCCGCTCCAGCGTCTGGGGTATGGAGAGCTGAACGCTGGTGGATGCTGTGGAGGATCGTGGAGGCGACGATGGGGTTTTTGTGCCAGGGTCCTGGGCAGGGGGCTGACTATCAGCTGACACAGGGGAAGGAGCAGTGGTGTGCACGGCCGGAGGTGAACGCGCTTATTGCCACTGAGTGGGGTGTTTAGCATTCATATGCCTGCGCATACTGGTGGTAGTTAAGCTATTAGTGGTGGAACCCCTGCTGATCCTGGTTTGGCAAATGTGGCACACCACAGTCCGTCGGTCATCCGGTGTTTCCTTAAAGAACCTCCAGACTTCTGAAAATCTAGCCCTCGCCGCAGGAGCCCTCGCCACGGGAGCTTCACTAGTTGACACATTTGGCGCTGATGCACCAGCTCTGGCCCTGCCTCTCCGTCTGGCCCCACCACTGCCTCTTCCAACCTGTTCTGGTCGAGGACTCTCCTCCGTCTCAGAAGCACTGTGTTCACCCGGCCTCTCAACCCAGCTTGGGTCTGTCACCTCATCATCCTCCGATCCCTCAGTCTGCTCCCCCCTCGGACTTCCTGCCCTGACAACAACTTCCCCACTGTCTGACAACCGTGTCTCCTCATCGTCGGACACCTCTTTACACACTTCTTCCAGTACGTCAACAAGGTCATCATCACCCACAGACTGCGACTGGTGGAAAACTGGGCATCGGAAAATTGCTCATCAGCAACCGGACAAGTGGTTTGTGACTGTGGGAAGGGTCCAGAAAACAGTTCCTCAGAGTATGCCGGTTCAAATGGCAAATTTTGCTGGGAGGGGGCAGACTGGGGGGGGAGGAGGCTGAGGCGCAGGAGCTGGAGGAGTGCCGATTTCGGTGACATGGGTGGACTGCGTGGAAGACTGACTGGTGGACAAATTGCTCGAAGCATTGTCGGCAATCCACGACATCACCTGTTCGCACTGTTCTGGCCTCAACAGTGCTCTACCACGAGTCCCAGTAACTTCAGACATGAACCTAGGGAGTGTAGCTCTGCGGCGTTCCCCTGCTCCCTCATAAGCAGGTGGTGTCTCACCCCGCCCAGGACCACGGCCTCTGACCCCTGCAGTAGTTGGACGCCCACGTCCCCGCCCTCGTCCTCTACCCCTAGCCCTCGGGTTAAATATTTTGAAAATGAGAGTTATAACTTTAATTTTTTTTTTAACTTTTTTTTGTGTTTTTTTTTTTTGTGTGTTTTTTAGTTTTTAAAACCAAACGATGCTATCCTATTGCTTTGGCTATTTTCTAGCCAAGTATTAAAGCACACTACTATGCCAGATGAGATGACGCTGAGTTATGAAAAAAATAAACGTAAAATAAAAAAGGAAATGGCAGACTGTGCCTAATTGAAATCCAACCCCGGGCCCTAATAAATTTTCCCACTTCGGTCTTTGCGATGGATATGTGCGTCACTAAGCGCAAAACACAGTGGTCGCAAGTCTCACTCCAAATTGCTCACAATTTGCTAGTAGATGCACTGCAGCAACTACAGCCACCAGCAGATCAACCAGAAATCAAATATATATAACGCTACTGTAGGCGTAAGTAAGCCGTTTGGATTCTCCTATGGCTATTTTCTAGCCAAGTATTAAAGCACACTACTATGCCAGATGAGATGACGCTGAGTTATGAAAAAAATAAACGTAAAATAAAAAAGGAAATGGCAGACTGTGCCTAATTGAAATCCAACCCCGGGCCCTAATAAATTTTCCCACTTCGGTCTTTGCGATGGATATGTGCGTCACTAAGCGCAAAACACAGTGGTCGCAAGTCTCACTCCAAATTGCTCACAATTTGCTAGTAGATGCACTGCAGCAACTACAGCCACCAGCAGATCAACCAGAAATCAAATATATATAACGCTACTGTAGGCGTAAGTAAGCCGTTTGGATTCTCCTATGGCTATTTTCTAGCCAAGTATTAAAGCACACTACTATGCCAGATGAGATGACGCTGAGTTATGAAAAAAATAAACGTAAAATAAAAAAGGAAATGGCAGACTGTGCCTAATTGAAATCCAACCCCGGGCCCTAATAAATTTTCCCACTTCGGTCTTTGCGATGGATATGTGCGTCACTAAGCGCAAAACACAGTGGTCGCAAGTCTCACTCCAAATTGCTCACAATTTGCTAGTAGATGCACTGCAGCAACTATAGCCACAAGCAGATCAACCAGAAATCAAATATATATAACGCTACTGTAGGCGTAAGTAAGCCGTTTGGATTCTCCTATGGCTATTTTCTAGCCAAGTATTAAAGCACACTACTATGCCAGATGAGATGACGCTGAGTTATGAAAAAAATAAACGTAAAATAAAAAAGGAAATGGCAGACTGTGCCTAATTGAAATACAACCCCGGGCCTTAATAAATTTTCCCACTTCGGTCTTTGCGATGGATATATGCGTCACTAAGCGCAAAACACAGTGGTCGCAAGTCTCACTCCAAATTGCTCACAATTTGCTAGTAGATGCACTGCAGCAACTACAGTCACCAGCAGATCAACCAGAAATCAAATATATATAACGCTACTGTAGGCGTAAGTAAGCCGTTTGGATTCTCCTATGGCTATTTTCTAGCCAAGTATTAAAGCACACTACTATGCCAGATGAGATGACGCTGAGTTATGAAAAAAATAAACGTAAAATAAAAAAGGAAATGGCAGACTGTGCCTAATTGAAATACAACCCCGGGCCTTAATAAATTTTCCCACTTCGGTCTTTGCGATGGATATATGCGTCACTAAGCGCAAAACACAGTGGTCGCAAGTCTCACTCCAAATTGCTCACAATTTGCTAGTAGATGCACTGCAGCAACTACAGTCACCAGCAGATCAACCAGAAATCAAATATATATAACGCTACTGTAGGCGTAAGTAAGCCGTTTGGATTCTCCTATGGCTATTTTCTAGCCAAGTATTAAAGCACACTACTATGCCAGATGAGATGACGCTGAGTTATGAAAAAAATAAACGTAAAATAAAAAAGGAAATGGCAGACTGTGCCTAATTGAAATCCAACCCCGGGCCCTAATAAATTTTCCCACTTCGGTCTTTGCGATGGATATGTGCGTCACTAAGCGCAAAACACAGTGGTCGCAAGTCTCACTCCAAATTGCTCACAATTTGCTAGTAGATGCACTGCAGCAACTACAGCCACCAGCAGATCAACCAGAAATCAAATATATATAACGCTACTGTAGGCGTAAGTAAGCCGTTTGGATTCTCCTATGGCTATTTTCTAGCCAAGTATTAAAGCACACTACTATGCAAGATGAGATGACACTGAGTTATTAAAAAAATAAACGTAAAATAAAAAGAAACTGGCAGACTCTGCCTAATTGAAATCAAACCCCTAATAAATTTTCCCACTTTGGTGTTTGAGGTGGATATGTGTGTCACTAAGAGCTAAACACAACGGTAGCAAGTCCCCCTGCTAATTCCTCACAATATGGTACTAGCTGCACTACTAGTGCCAGCAAGTCCAGCCACAAGCAAATAAAAAAAAAAAGTATAACGTTATTGTAGCCCTAAGAAGGGCTGTTGGGTTGTTGTGGAATCACTCCTGCCTAACAGTAAGCTAATAGAACACCCTAACGCTTTCCCTGACCAGCAGCAGCTCTCTCCCTAGCGGCATCCAGACAGAGAATGATCCGAGCAGCGCGGGCAGCGGCTAGTCTATCCCAGGGTCACCTGATCTGGCCAGCCAACCACTGCTATCGACGTGTAAGGGTACCACGTCATGCTGGGTGGAGTGCAGAGTCTCCTGGCTTGTGATTGGCTCTGTTTCTGGCCGCCAAAAAGCAAAACGGCGGGAGCTGCCATTTTCTCGAGCGGGCGAAATACTCGTCCGAGCAACGAGCAGTTACGAGTACGCTAATGCTCGATCGAGCATCAAGCTCGGACGAGTATGTTCGCTCATCTCTAATCCTTAACACATGTACAACTTTCTCTGAGGAAGGTGTCTTTTATAACTAGGGATCTACTGGGAATGGTAAGGGACCTCTTAACTGAGAGTGAACTAGGCCTCTCAATTCCAACAGAAAGACAGAAATTCTCTATGGAAGTGGACAGGAGAGGGCACAAAGACACTGACTGCACTCTGGGAGAAGTAAGTAATAAGGTGTCTACTGCCATTACATACACAGTTCTAATAACATAAAAACTAACAGCAGCACACTTCATAATGTCAAATGGAATTGTAACTGTGCAATGCTGGATGCTGTGGATTGTCTCACTTTATGCTTTTATATGCGTTTTATGCATTATATGTTTTTAACATTTTTTGTAGATTTTGTATTAATAGGTCATTAAATTGGTCCCATGACAAAGGGTTAAGCCGTATTTTCTCCTGCATAGAATGTTATGTACACAGAAAAATCAGCCAATATTACAGTATTTATAATCAAAGCTTTCTAATAAAGATTGAAAAGTATTGCACGTGGTGAAATCCATTTCATAGAGGATTATACATGCCCCAGATCAGAAAGACACTTTGATCTTCCATAAGTGAAGTTCTGTGTTAGACAGATGGAAAACCTTTACGTTTTTATCCTTACACCGCAAACATTTCTAAGTGGATGTGTATATTTTTGCAACCATTTTTCTCTAACAATTTAACCTCTTCATATCATATCTTTTCATCTTTATCATTTGCTTTTAATATAGCTACGTTACAGATGGCCTTAAGCCATCCCAGTGCAATGGACTCTCATTAGTGGCAGATGGCTAGTGAGCAGGAAGGTGACAAACAAGGAATACTGTCACACAAGAATATGGCTTGCCATTTTCATGAAATTTTTCAGTGATTTTTTTTACTTCCAAAGAATCCGTGTTGAATTTATTATTTTAGTCCTTTTGGGGCACATCATTTGCTGTTGAACTTACATGGCACATACATTGCTATTAACATTGGGGAGAATGTATTCATATTGATGTTTTTTATATGAGTTTTTAACAGGAGAGTGAACGGAGCAACACATGTTAAGAATAGAGATGAGCGAGCACTAAAATGCTCGGGTGCTCGTTACTCGAGCCGAACATTTCCAGATGCTCGAGTGCTCGTTTCGAGTAACGAGCCCCATTGAAGTCAATGGGAGACCCGAGCATTTTTCAAAGGGACCATGGTTCAGGAATAAAATGTGTTATTTAATTGAAAAATAATGTCTTCTGATAATTTGCAAACATCTGCGATCTATTCTTCACTGTTCCGCGCGTATATTATCTCCCGACAAGTTAGCAGATGTAAAGAACAGTGAAGAATAGAATAAAAACAGTGAACACAGTGAACACAGTGAACACAGGATCATTTAAGATAAAAACACAGTGCAGAACACAGTGCAGAATAGATTACAGATGTTCGGCACATCTGCTTACTTGTCGGGAGATACGCGCGGAACGGCGCGAACAAAATAGCATGTGAAGAACAATATATATGTGTGTGAAGAACACATTGCAGATGTTTAAATACATCTGCAATGTGTTCTTCACACATATATATTGTTCTTCACATGCTATTTTGTTCGCGCCGTTCCGCGCGTATCTCCCGACAAGTAAGCAGATGTGCCGAACATCTGTAATCTATTCTGCACTGTGTTCTGCACTGTGTTTTTATCTTAAATGATCCTGTGTTCACTGTTTTTATTCTATTCTTCATTGTTCTTCACTGTGTTTTTTTTAATTAAATGCTCGATCTCGAGCAGGGGAAATACTCGTCCGAGCAACGAGCCGTCTCGAGTACCCTAATGCTCGACCGAGCATCAAGCTCGGACGAGCATGTTCGCTCATCTCTAGTTAAGAAACATACATCTCTTTTGTGCATCTTTCTACATTTTCTGGTGTACATTATTGTAAATCCACAGCAAGATGGATGGCTGCATTACTCCTGTTGAGGGGGTTAAAATATCTTTTCTAGCATTTCCATTTTTATGATAAAACTCACCAATTTATTCATAAAAAATCCCCCTCAAAGTCATATGTAAATTATCTGAGAACAGTAATTTTTTGCTGTTGATGAGCCACTTTTAGACAATTAAGGGGGAGCATCATTTCAGATGGATTTATCTTGGGCAGTCTTGTTCTCACTGTAATTTACATCTACCACTTGCATGGTAGTTATTTACACTAAATATTGAATACTTACCTGTCTGCATTTTCTTCCAGATCCCAGCTCATATGTTCAGTAGCTGATATGTGGGGTTTCCTGCAAAAAAAATATTTTTATACATATGTTAATTAGCCTCAGGATCTCTGTGTACATCACACAGGTGCTGTCTGCTAGTAATTACACCTCCAGCAGTGATAGTTACCTCCTCTGCCCTGCTGGAGAGCCTGGTAATGTCACACAGAGGTGTGTGGAATTATTAGCTGAGAGCTCCTATGTGAAGTACACAGATAACCTAATGCTATTTAACATATTTTTGAGTGCGGACCCTCATAGTGATGACCAAATTTGAGCTGAAGTGAAAAGCACAAACCAGACATCTTATAAAGCCATGACAGTCTTAATAAAATATTGAGCGAAACAGAGAACATTAGATAATTAGTTATTTGCATTATTAAGACTTAAAGAAAATCTACCATCAAAATCTATCATGATACAACAGTGACACTTACTCACTGATGGGCACTAGAAACATCCCTCAGAGCCCCTCAGTCTCATTAGCATAGTGTTAAAATTTTATGTTAGAAGGAAGGAGCCCATGGATAAGAAGATGGCTGGATCTTTGAGTGAGTATCCCTGGTTTATCATGCCTGATGCTACATTTCCTTTAAAACTTGCACTAAAGATCCATTCTGCATTAAAGCTTGAAATCACTTGATTGCTGACTTGACTGTTTTACAGAAGTATACAAAATGTTGGTCACATATGAATATCACCAATCCCTTCACATGGGGCACAGACCCCTCTTCTTGTGATTGCCAGTGACTGTGGTAAGATTGCCAGTGACTGTCGTAAGACCCCAGTGACAGGACACTTATCCCTGATCCTGTAGATAAGTAATATGTGGTGTTTAGAGATGAGCAAGCATACTCATCCTAGCTCGATGCTCGTTCGAGTATTAGCGTACTCGAAACGGCTCGCTGCTTGGGCGAGTATCTTGCCTGCTCGAGATCGAGCATTTACTTAAGGAAACACAGTGAAGAATACAATGAAAACAGTGAACACAGGATCATTTAAGTGAAGAACACAGTGAAGAACACATTGCAGATGTTTCCATACATCTGCTAACTTACAATACATACAATAGTATGTGAAGAACAAAATGTGTGAAGAACACATTGCAGATGTTTAACACGGGTCATTCTCCTTTTTGAACTTCCACAAATATTCCATTGAATAAAAAAAACAAAGAAACAGGACTGACTTCCTTATTTCTTAATAAAATGACACATTTTATTGCAGAACCTTGGTCCCTTTGAAAATTGCTTGAGTCTCCCATTGACTTCAATGGGGGTTTGTTATTTGAAACGAGCACACGAGCATCGGGAGAAGTTCGACTCGAGTAACGAGCACTCGAGCATTTTAGTGCTCACTCATCTCTAGTGGCGTTATAGTCTCCTCTGTGACATAACTGTTTTAAACTTTCTAATGGGACCAGGGTTGCATCTGTTATATTTCTATAATACAGCCAAGCACTGTGGTGCTATGCCCTTGAAGAGTCTATTTAATTTAGGAATTGCTGAGATGGGTGTGGAATACACAGGTATTTGGCTCCACAGGAAATTTTAAATGTATTTTTTTCATGAAGGACTTTTAACTGGTTAATGCAATCATCTATACGGCAGGCCATAAAAGTCTGCATTGGAAAAGGATAGTTTTGCTCTGGTTTAAACCTTTGGTGTTATTTTCCCACGTTGTGTTCTGAGTTGGGTCTGGGAAGTGCTGAAGGGAACTAAATGGCTGGAGGCCCTTAGCGGCCGTAGATCCCTGGACCCTTTTGCATTCTGTATTATTAGCCAAGTTGTTACCTTGATTCCATTGCTCGCATCTCTTTGATTTGATATTAGTTACAAAAGGCAAAATATGTTTTTGACTGTGGATATTTCCATCTTGCCCTCTTCTCTTTTTGAATGACCTTCCAACTTAATTGACTTCATATTTAATAAAAAGTTCTAAAAAAGATATTTCTTAAATCTGTTCCCCAGACCTGAAATTCTCCATTGTAATCTGAAGGATGCATTATTATTAGAGATGAGCGAACATGCTCGTCCGAGCTTGATGCTCGGTCGAGCATTAGGGTACTCGAGACGGCTCGTTGCTCGGACGAGTAGTTCCCCTGCTCGAGATCGAGCATTTAATTAAAAAAACACAGTGAAGAACAATGAAGAATAGAATAAAAACAGTGAACACAGTGAACACAGGATCATTTAAGTGAAAAACACAGTGAAGAACACAGTGAAGAATAGATTACAGATGTTCGGCACATCTGCTTACTTGTCGGAAGATACGCGCGGAACGGTGCGAACAAAATAGTATGTGAAGAACAATATATATGTGTGAAGAACACATTGAAGAACACGGTGAGCAGGACGGAGACACCAGGGAGCAGCACAGAGACACCGGGGAGCAGCTAGGAGACACCGGGGCAGCGGCAGCACGGAGACATGGGGCAGCGGCAGCACGGAGAGCAGCGGCAGCGGCAGCACGGAGACATGGGGCACGGAGACATGGGGCACGGAGACATGGGGCACAGAGACATCGGGGCACGGAGACATCGGGGCACGGAGACATCGGGGCACGGAGAGCAGCGGCAGCACGGAGAGCAGCGGCAGCGGCAGCACGGAGACATGGGGCACGGAGACATGGGGCACGGAGACATGGGGCACAGAGACATCGGGGCACGGAGACATGGGGCACGGAGACATGGGGCACGGAGACATCGGGGCACGGAGACATCGGGGCACGGAGAGCAGCGGCAGCACGGAGAGCAGCGGCAGCGGCAGCACGGAGACATGGGGCACGGAGACATGGGGCACGGAGACATGGGGCACAGAGACATCGGGGCACGGAGACATCGGGGCACGGAGACATCGGGGCACGGAGAGCAGCGGCAGCACGGAGAGCAGCGGCAGCGGCAGCACGGAGACATGGGGCACGGAGACATGGGGCACGGAGACATCGGGGCACGGAGACATCGGGGCACGGAGAGCAGCGGGGCACGGAGAGCAGCGGGGCACGGAGAGCAGCGGATCCCGGGACAGCGTATCTCCTCTCCCGACAAGTAAGCAGATGTGCAGAACATCTGCAATCTATTCTTCACTGTGTTTTTCACTTAAATGATCATGTGTTCACTGTTTTTATTCTATTCTTCACTGTTCTTCACATCTGTTAACTTGTCGGGAGATAATATACGCGCGGAACAGTGAAGAATAGATTGCAGATGTTTGCATACATCTGCTAACTTATCAGAAGACATTCTTTTTCAATTAATTAACACATTTTATTCCCGAACCATGGTCCCTTTGAAAAATGCTCGAGTCTCCCATTGACTTCAATGGGGCTCGTTACTCGAAACGAGCACTCGAACATCTGGAAATGTTCGGCTCGAGTAACGAGCACCCGAGCATTTTAGTGCTCGCTCATCTCTAATTATTATCTTTTTTCCTAATACCATTTTTCAGGACATTGTGAATCTTTAGTGATATTCTGATGATCTTGTCTTACTGTCAAACAGAATAGCCGCTTCAGGTTATTTCAGAATGTATTTAAATCAATTTACATCAGATGACAACTATATATAACTGACTAAACTGTTTTAGTTATTTAATACAATGAAAAGATAAGCCAGTTCTGACGGATTAGAGCCTGTAGGAAGAAATGTGAATGGTTTGGTAATATATCTGCAAGGCATTTTATAACTTAATATTGCAATCTAAATGTTACAATATATTAAATACAATTAGGTTTGCAATTTTATATTCAAGTTCAGTAATAAAAGACTTTGAAATTCCATGTATAGCATTATTATGAAAAAATAGCTGGCCTTATGGAGTGTTATTTTTTTTTAAATAACATATTTGAATTACCATCCATATTTAAATTTAAGATCAGCAGTCCAAATTACTTAAAGGGTAGCTACAAAACTCAAGAGTAAGCCTAGCTCAGCTTTCCTCTGGCAGTGTTTTAGAGTCCCCTGAACTATACATCAGAATGGACAATGTATGCAGCATTATCTAAATATGGCATTATTTAGATATTGTATACAAGTACACTCACCGGCCACTTTATTAGGTACACCTGTCCAACTGCTCGTTAACACTTAATTTCTAATCAGCCAATCACATGGCGGCAACTCAGTGCATTTAGGCATGTAGACATAGTCAAGACAATCTCCTGTAGTTCAAACCGAGCATCAGTATGGGGAAGAAAGGTGATTTGAGTGCCTTTGAACGTGGCATGGTTGTTGGTGCCAGAAGGGCTGGTCTGAGTATTTCAGAAACTGCTGATCTACTGGGATTTTCACGCACAACCATCTCTAGGGTTTACAGAGAATGGTCCGAAAAAGAAAAAACATCCAGTCAGCGGCAGTTCTGTGGGCGGAAATGCCTTGTTGATGCCAGAGATCAGAGGAGAATGGGCAGACTGGTTCGAGCTGATAGAAAGGCAACAGTGACTCAAATCGCCACCCGTTACAACCAAGGTAAGCAGAAGAGCATCTCTGAACGCACAGTACGACGAACTTTGAGGCAGATGGGCTACAGCAGCAAAAGACCACACCGGGTGCCACTCCTTTCAGCTAAGAACAGGAAACTTAGGCTACAATTTGCACAAGCTCATCGAAATTGGACAGTAGAAGATTGGAAAAACGTTGCCTGGTCTGAGGAGTTCGATTTCTGATGGTAGGGTCAATATTTGGCATCAACAACATAAAAACATGGATCCATCCTGCCTTGTATCAACGGTTCAGGCTGGTGGTGGTGGTGTCATGGTGTGGGGAATATTTTCTTGGCACTCTTTGGGCCCCTTGGTACCAATTGAGCATCGTTGCAACGCCACAGCCTACCTGAGTATTGTTGCTGACCATGTCCATCCCTTTATGACCACAATGTACCCAACATCTGATGGCTACTTTCAGCAGGATAATGTGCCATGTCATAAAGCTGGAATCATCTCAGACTGGTTTCTTGAACATGACAATGAGTTCACTGTACTCAAATGGCCTCCACAGTCACCAGATCTCAATCCAATAGAGCATGTTTGGAATGTGGTGGAACGGGAGATTTGCATCATGGATGTGCAGCCGACAAATCAGCGGCAACTGTGTGATGCCATCATGTCAATATGGACCAAAATCTATGAGGAATGCTTCCAGCACCTTGTTGAATTTATGCCACGAAGAATTGAGGCAGTTCTGAAGGCAAAAGGGGGTCCAATCCGTTACTAGCAAGGTGTACCTAATAAAGTGGCCGGTGAGTGTATTTTTATTTTATTTTTTGTAACATCTGTGCCCATTCAGATATAGCAAAATATGTGCTGCTGATTATGTACTTAGTTTGCATTCTGTCCTTCACTAGTCTGAACACAGCCTTATTTCATCCCTGGCTGCCTAGATTTATACAACACCTGTCTATTGCCTGTTGACTTTGTTTTGATCTGCAGGTGGTTAAGTTAACTGCAGGTGGTTAAGTTAAATTCATAGCAAGGGTCTGCTTGTTTTATCATTTAAATCTATTCAATCTGTTCTGCAATGTCTTCTTGGTTTTGACCCATACTTATATGACCATTCGTCTGTTTTGACAGATTGTCACCCATTGGATACTGTATATATGTAACATATAGAGACTGTGAAGGGGAGATACTGTAGTTCTTGCTCAGCGCTCCATCTGTCTGTAAGTCCCCATAGGACTTGCTAATGTTAGTATAGACACTGTTTATCTATATTACAGTATGACTATTTGCACATTTCATAGCTCCTTATAACAAAAAATGGCACATCTGTCTGTAGTATATTACTGTCATGGTACAGTTACTGAATTTGCACCAACGCTGTACTTCTTCATTTAAACAGAAGCTTGATTGACATGAGGATTAAATCTAACATATAGAAAATGTGAACTATTGGTGAGCAGTTGCTATAGACTAAGCACAAGGGAGAAGCAAGATTCTTCTCGGCAACATGTTTCACCACCATCTGCATATCAAATAAATGTTCTTCTATGAAGCCAGATGGTGGAAACATTATGTTTATTATTGGCCATATTTCTGAGCAAACTCCATTTATGATTATTGATGTTTTCCCCTCCCATGACCATGGTTTCCGCATTGTTTGATGCAGTTAAAGATTGGTGTAGATAAAGAAAAGTAGTCATTTTTACAAATAAGATATTCTATAGGGTATTTTCAAGTAACATTGAAAACAAGACAGTAATTTAACCTAAAACAGTGTACAATATAAGAGGTTGTTAGGCTTTTAGGTGGTAAATAGTTAATTCCACAAGTAAATACTCAGCAAATACCAAGGTTTTATCAAAGTACACGCAAACATTCCAGGAATGGGAAATGGATGGCAGTAAAGGAGTAAATGTAACCATAAATGTATATAGCAAATGGTCTGAACAGCTTATTCAAAACGTAATATTAATAGTCAAACCAGACTGTGGCTTATAAATAGCGGAGCTACATAGGTATTTTGAAATTTTTTAACGCTTACGAGTATATTGTACATAATATTTACACTTTCTAAAAAAAAATGTACATGCCCTCATATAGCTAAGGACATTGAAAAATAATAAGTTTTAACCTGTGAAAAATCACATGGGAGTGTGACGATGGAAGTCAGAGTAAAATCGGTGATTTGTTTTTGTTTTATTCGTGCACATATTTTTTTTATAACATGGTAATCTCTTTATAAGTGTTTTTCAAAGTTATAACACATAAAGCTATCAACAGGATAATGAATAAGTAACTGAAAGATGGTGGTCTGAATCCTTAAAGAAGACCTGTCACCAGAATTTAAGTAATACATGCTGGTAAAGGGTTAAAAGTGCTTCCCATATCACCTAAAATTATCTGCCACTGAATCTCTGTTCCTTAATTACAGCTGTTTTTCTGATGTTCAAATCAGTAAACGTGAGTCAATTCTGAAGAGAAAAGCCACATTTTTTCTAGGCTGTCAATGAACCATGCCTCCTTCTTTTGATTGACAACTCTGTGTAAGATCTTGTCACACACCCACAATAGGTGGAGCCAAGTAGCAATGGGTGGAGCCAACATAGCCACAGGCAGAAAAAGTTTGGGGAACTATTTTACTGCTGGGAGGAGGAGGTAGATTGAAGCTTGGACACTTGCGCTGCAATTTTCAACAAAGGCACACTGGGGGTGTGTGGGGATGAGTAAGAGTTATTGGGACTTATTTACTAAGGGTCCCACAGTCCCATTTTCATGGGGATTTCCTATGTTTTTGGGGATTTCTCCGCTGGGACAGGCATTTAGAAGGGGATTGTGTCGCACGCGATCGGATTTTGGCGCATCGGACGGCTTTCATGTCACAGAAATCGGAGGGGGGGGGAGGGCGTCGGACGATCCAATGGATTCAGACTGAGGGTGAGATTTAACATTTTAATAGTGTGGCAAGAAAAAGCTCTTACGTGCACCAGGAAGAAGAAGGTGAACTCCGGCGGAACTGAGCAGGGAAGCCACACATGCAGGAAATCGGGCCCACAATCTTAGTGAATCGTGACGGAGTCCATGATTGTCGGACAACGCGCAGCGGGGACTGCGACAGGAAACGGTAAGTAAATGTGCCCCATTGTGTCTGTTTTT
The DNA here is from genome assembly GCF_040894005.1 of Engystomops pustulosus. Lineage (NCBI taxonomy): Eukaryota > Metazoa > Chordata > Amphibia > Anura > Leptodactylidae > Engystomops > Engystomops pustulosus. Next base: position 105,950,612 of record NC_092417.1, on the reverse strand, counting down.
CAATATAGGTTCCTTTTAAATTCATGAGAACAGATATCCTGAATGTTCCTTATGAATAAAACATTGGGCAGATCAGTGTTTATAGATTTTTATATTCCCTCATGTCATATCTACATAGGGAAGCTACTATTTTATGATGCAGTAGACATTATACATTAGACATATCACCAGCACTAACATGAAGAATTATAAGTTATAAGAATTATAAGAAGGATAATCATAAGTTATAAGATCATTTCCTAACATTACATATATATATATATATATATATATATATATATATACATATATATATAATATAATATAATATATATATGAAATTAAATAGATTGCAGGTTTTTTTTAAATTATAGTCATCACCGTGTCCTCCTACTATCGTCAAGGGACAGGAAATCAAGTGTATAAACCTTACTTTGCCTATTGGGGTTTTTAATCTGAGCAGATTTGATAATTCTTTTTTATATAACTTGGTTTATCAAACTCAAAACTACAGTAGATATGTGAAGTAGTTTTTTTTCTTCAACCCAATTCTCTACATTGAGCCCTAAATTACACAGTACAGTATCTTCGCTCTAATGCACATTTTGAGGATTACACAAAGTACCTAGGTAATTCTAAAAGCAGACATGGTAGCAGACTGACACATTTAATCATATCGTTCTCTGACAAGGCGAGTGACTGCAGCAGAACTAACACTCGTTTTTATACTCTGCTGCCTCACTGCACCTTCGACTTAATCTGTGCTAGAATTCATGCTGGTAAAGTTTATACTATTGCATTTTTCATCCTGTCAGAATAGAAGGTTCATCAGTTTAGAGAGCTGGATAAATGCCAAGGAGGAAAATTATATGGAATATATTAATGTTTTGTAATAATCAGACGGCACATTATGAAGACACTGAAGTCTGCGGCATATGTTCAGGGTTGTTTGTGAAACTCAATTGCTTGCATAACATTTTGCATACCAAGCCCCAAAAGAGGTAGACAAATTTGACATTAAAGAAAAATACAGCACTTCTGTGTTATGTTTCAATTATGTTGTATTTTGATCACTTTTATTCAAAAAACTAGTATAATGGAAAATATAAAGAATAGTTAAATTCTACGTCTGTTTAGGGGCAGCCATAGATTTGCGCAAAAATTTCAGCCTTTTTTGTGACTTTTTAAATACTTCACAACTTTCATATCTAGATTCAGGTGATAACTTTGAAGGGAGATTGTTTCAGGTGCAAAAAAAAAACATAAATGACCACAAGCACAATGAAAAGTCTCAAAAAATTAAGAAAAAGGCAAGCCAAAGGTTTGATACATATTCCCCATTGTGGCCTTTTTTCTGAGATATAGGTGTATCTTGGATGACCCTGGCACTGTGAAGGTTAGAATTATTTTTCAAGAAACATGACTTTAATATTCAACTAACCTCGATAACAATGAATCAGCATCAGACTAGAGAATTTCTGTAATATATTTGTCTTATCAGCTTCCAGCTGTCAGAAGCAATTGTCTAGACTACAAATAAATAAATCCTATATGGAGGAAAATTACCATCAAATCATTTCTTATTAAAAAAAAACCCTATTCTTTTAAAAATCTCATATTTGATGTCTTATGTCATTCACTCGACTAACAACTGTAACTACTCAAATAATGTACCTGGCAATTATTGCTTCAGGTTTTAATAGTGAAATTCCCTGTAATTACTGTGACATTTCCTGCATTTGGAGGGGAGCGGGGATGGCTATATTTTTAAATATTATTTCTTCTGCAGTAAAACATTTCAAACAAGTTCTGACTAAAGTGCAGGTGAAAATTAGAAGAATGGCTTCCTTTGACACTCCACTAAACTTGTAGTGCTACTATTTTAAGTCTATATTAGTTGTTTACATTTATTTTTAATCACATAATTATATAAAAATATCAAAACAATGTAAAAAAACAAAGCTGAGCCCTACATAAAGTTTTAAAAATTCCTTATGTAAATAAATATTAAACAGAAAATCTCCGTTCTCCTTTATCAGCATGGAAATTTTGTTGGTTTTGTGCAGCTGTCATTATTTATGCATGGACTAGCGAAATGGCAGCGTGGGACCCTGATAGCGACGGTGGAGGTGAGTACAGGTTTTTTTTTTTAAAATCCCTCCTCTACAGGAAAGGGGCACGGGAAGGGCAGACATGCTTCAGGAAAGATAATATTGGAGGGGTGGACATGCTACAGGAAAGGGGACATGGAAGGGGCCAGCTACAGGAAAGGGGACAGGGTAGGAGGCTGGCTACAGGAAAGGGGACATGGGAGGGAGGCAGGGGTAAACTACAGGAAAGAGACATATATAAGTGGGGGGGGGGCATTTTTTCAGGAAATGTGATAATATAAGGTAGACATTTTAGGCTAGACACCAGACAACCTACCCATGCCCACCAGTCCCTACAAAAAAAAATATGTTCACAGCCGGTCCTTGGGCAAAAGATGGTTGGGGGGCCACTGTTTTACAGGACTATATTCAGGTCTAAATAGATTTGAACTCGAATTGAACTTTAGAAAAATTCTGTAATGTTTCAGCTCAGCGAATTTTGAATTATTTGCTCATCCCTAGTGGCTTTAATTCTGGAGTATTCAGCTTACTGGAGGTTAACCCTGTTTGAATTTTAGTAGTTATTTTGAATTTAGAGGATTAATTTTACAGCCAAACCTGTAAAAACAAGGTTTAAAACGTTAAAGTTTTTTAATTACATAGAGTTAAAGTCTCTTAAACACCACTATTTCCACCAAACAAACGAGGTCCTATGGGCTTTCTAAAGTAGGTAGAGTTATCTCCAAGATGGCTGTCAACTACAACTACCGGTCTCATGATCCTTCAGTTCTCAGTAACAGCTTCTTCTTCTTATGCTGTGCTCCCAGTGATGATCTAACAAATTGTCCTGCTATGTTGCCATGAAAAAAATGTGTGTATTTGCCATCCACTGCACATTGCCTTACTGAGATGAGTCTCGCCACAAAACTGGCCATACTGGATACACTGCAAGCAGCCGACTACAACCAAACATAGTGATGATCACAGGTGCAGGACATCTGAAGTGGACATGTGATCAGCGGCCATCTTCTCCCCTGTGTCTCCTTTGTCTAAAAAACTGATTAAAGAACCAGTAGCATTTTAATTCTTCATTATATATTGAAGAATGACCACAACATTTTTCTGCTAAGGGGAGCATAATTTTAAATAACAACTAATAACTTATTAACTTAAATTTTAATGACCCATTTGAATACAAATTAAGCTTATTCCTGGAATACCCCTTTAATAAAAGTTTGGTAGAGAGTCTGTTATATTGTCCACTATGGGTTTGATACAGGGAGTAGTACAGGTGGAAAATACGTGCAGACCGCAATTGTTACTCATCCATATGTTATATATAGTGGTGGCCAAAAGTATTGGCACCCCTGCAATTCTGTCAGATAATGCTCATTTTCTTCCAGAAAATGCTTACAATCACAAATTCTTTGGTATTAATATCTTCATTTATTTTGCTTGTAATAAAGGAACACAAAAGAGAATGAAAAATGTGAAATCATTGATCATTTTACACAATCTTTAGACAAACTACGAACAACCACTTCCAGTAACCATCAATGAGTTTCTTACAATGCTCTGCTGGAATTTTAGATCATTCTTCTTTAACAAACTGCTCCAGGTCCCTGAGATGTGAAGGCACCTTCTCCAAACTGCCATTTTGAGATCTCTCCACAGGATTCAGGTCTGGAATCATTGCTAGACACTTTAGAAGTATCCAGTGCTTTCTCTCAAACTATTTTCTAGTGCTTTTTGAAGTGTATTTTGGGTCATTGTCCTGCTGGAAGAACCATGACCTCTGAGGGAGACCCAGCTTTCTCACACTGTGTCCTACATTACGCTGCAAAATTTGTTGGTAGTCTTCAGTCTTCATAATGCCATGCACACGATCAAGCAGTCCAGTGCCAGAGGCAGCAAAGCAACCCAAAACATCAGGAAACCTCCGCCAAGTTTGACTGTAGGGACCGTGTTTTTTTCTTAGAAGGTCTCTTTTTTTCCTGTAAACTCTATGTTGATGCCTTTGTCCAGAGAATGGTTTGGGTTGTCTCAGGTAAGTTTTGGCAAACTCCAGCCTGGCTCTTTATGTTTCTGTGTAAGAAGTGGGGTCTTCCTCAGTCTTTGGTCTTCTTTCTTTTCTCCATGCTCAGTGTGGTTGAGTCAACTTAATCTATTTCAACTGGCTGCAAGTGTGATTTCGTTATTGCCACCACCTGTTAGGTGCCACAGGTGAGTTATAGGTGCTGCAAATAACACAAATTAGAAAAGCATCACATGATTTTTCAAACAGTGCCAATACTTTTGTACACCCCCTTTTTATGTTTGGGGTGGAATTCTATCCAATTTGTCTTTTTGAGAATTCTTTTTGTGGTTTTCCATTGAAGATCATCACATGATTTTTCAAACAGTGCCAATACTTTTGTACACCCCCTTTTTATGTTTGGGTTGGAATTCTATCCAATGTGTCTTTTTGAGAATTCTTTTTGTGGTTTTCCATTGAAGATAAACTAAATGAAGATTATAATACCAAAGAATATCTGATTGCAATAATTTTTTTGTAAAAAACTGAGTATTATCTGACATAATTGCAGGGGTACCAATACTTTTGGCCACCACTGTAGGACACCTGTGCTTCTATAGAAAATGAGAATAAGGAGTTATGCCTGCTGCCCCAGGCTGTTCAGAAGATATGGGCGATCAAATGCACATGTTTTGGCTATGTTCAGCTCTTGGGCCCTTTTGGGGGTGAAAGCACTATGTTTGATTAATATGGTGTTTAGAGTAAGGATCTCGGGAACCTCAAGTTGTATGTTCTGGACTGTGTGGGAGAATTGGAGATACCCTAGCTGGGACAGTTAGCTTTGGCCAAGGTTCTTTATCAATCTTTGAAGAAATTTGAGAAACAGTGGAGTAAATGGAACAACACGCCAGGACTTGCTCCACCAGAATTACTGCAGATTGGGGTAAATTTTGGGGCAAATATTGTATAATTCATTGAACTTTAGCTGTATGGAAACTCAACTTTTCTACGTTCTTCTAATTGTGTTGTATAATTTGTCAATAAACACTACCTGAAAATGAGCCCTTATATGCCCAAATTGACAATGCAAATTTGCTCTGAATTGTGCACCTTCCCTTCAATGCCATGGCATTTGTCCATACAGCAGTTTGCCTCCACATATAGGGGTGCTTACATACTTGGGAAAATTGGGTATCAAAATTTGTGGAGCATTTTGGTATTTTATCCACTAAGCATTGTACTTGATTTTGTCTTAACTCCTATGAAACAAATAAAGAGTTAACAAACTTCATAACTTCATAAAAGTTGTTTTACCGGGGTGCAGTTTTATGGGGTTTTACTATTATTTAGGCCTCAAAGTGACTTTAAAGTTGAGCAGGTCCATCCAAAGTATGATTTTGTGTTTTTTTTTCCCCAAAATTTGGATATGTTAAGGCATTCCGAAGTTATAACTACTTATATTTCAGATTTGAGAGAATGGGCTGTATTACCTCTCAGCTTCACCGACTTATAATTCTCTCACCTCAAGCGGCCTGTGACATCACTGGCTTGGGTGCATCAAGGCTGGGGCAGGCAGGACAAGGAAAGTGAAGGGTAGTGAATAGAGATGAGCGAGCACTAAAATGCTCGGGTACTCGTTATTCGAGACGAACTTTTCCCGATGCTCGAGTGCTCGTCTCGAATAACGAACCCCATTGAAGTCAATGGGAGACTCGAGCATTTTTCAAGGGGACCAAGGCTCTGCACAGGGAAGCTTGGCCAAACACCTGGGAACCTCAGAAAAGGATGGAAACACCACGGAAATGGACAGGAAACAGCAGGGGCAGCATGCATGGATGCCTCTGAGGCTGCATAATCGCACCATTATGCCAAAATTATGGGCAACAGCATGGCCATAACAGAGTGACAGAATGAAGCTAGATAGCATCTAAAACATCCAATAATTGACCCTGACACTATAGGGGACGGCATGCAGAGGCAGCGGCAGCAGGCTAGAGAGTGGCATGGCGACATACCCTAAATGGACTCAGGCTTCAAACCAATGGGTGGCAGAGAGGAACCAAAGGAGGTGAGCAAGAAGCGCTCAAATAATATCGGTACATGATAAAAGTTTGCCAGTATATTTTGTGGATTACACAGCAGGGTGGCGACAAAGTTAACATGGAAGCCATGAAAACAACCCAAAATTCTGCCTGACACAGCTCGTTTGATAAGGGGACCATGTATGGAGGCAGTGAACTAGTAGTAGATTAAAGGTGCTGCAGTTAAAACTATGTTAGTTGGATCTTGGCATGGAGCTGGCGCTCCGCTGCCAGGCGAGCTTTCGCCAATCCAAGCCCCTGTCTCTAGGCTACTCCCCAAACAGCACTTCTAAGAACCTTTTGTATAAGATCAAGTGTAGTAGCGTTCTTATAAGTTTAGGATATGCCGGGTGAGGGGAATGTAAACAGATGCGCAAGAAGCGCTGAAATAATATCGGTAAATGATAAAAGTTTGCAAGTATATTTTGTGGATTACACAGCAGGGTGGCGACAAAGTTAACAAGTTTGATGTGGAATGCCCTGTAATAGCTCTTGGGCGGTGTGCCTTTTATCGCCTAGGCTCAGCAGTTTGAGCACCGCCTGCTGTCGCTTAGCGACGGCACTGCTGCTGTGCCTAGAGCTACCGACTGATGGCGCCATGCCCACGGATGGTAATTCGGAGGAGGAGGAGGGTTGGGAGGAGGTATAGTAGGCCTTTGAGACCTTTACCGAGGTAGGCCCCGCAATTCTCTGCGTCGGCAGTATATGACCAGCCCCAGGGTCAGACTCGGTCCCAGCCTGCACCAAGTTAAGTGTAGTAGCGTTCTTATAAGTTTGGGATATGGCGGGTGAGGGGAATGTAAACAGATGCGCAAGAAGCGGCTGATGCGCATGGAGCTGGCGCTCCGCTGCCAGGCGAGCTTTCGCCAATCCAAGCCCCTGTCTCTAGGCTACTCCCCAAACAGCACTTCTAAGAACCTTTTGTATAAGATCAAGTGTAGTAGCGTTCTTATAAGTTTAGGATATGCCGGGTGAGGGGAATGTAAACAGATGCGCAAGAAGCGCTGAAATAATATTGGTAAATGATAAAAGTTTGCCAGTATATTTTGTGGATAACACAGCAGGGTGGCGACAAAGTTAACAACTTTGATGTGGAATCCATGAAAACAACCCAAATTTCTGCCTGACACACCTCGTTTGATAAAGGGATGATGTATGGAGGCAGCTATATGGACGACTTTTGGAGGTAGCAATGGAGACAACGTGTGGAGGCTGCTATGGAGACAATTTAATTTGGATAGTGCCTGTATGTGGCAGTCCCAAAAATTTTTCAAACCAGAGGAGCAGGTAGGTGGCCCTCCAGTAAAATGGAATAGATTGAGTGCCTGTATGTGGCAGTCCAAAAAAATTTTCAAACCAGAGGAGCAGGTAGGTGGCCCTCCAGAAAAATTGAATAGATTGAGTGCCTGTATGTGGCACTCCCAAAAATTGTTTAAAACAGAGGACCGGGTAGGTGGCCCTCCAGAAAAATTGAATAGATTGAGTGCCTGTATGTGGCACTCCCAAAAATTGTTTAAAACAGAGGACCGGGTAGGTGGCCCTCCAGAAAAATTAAATGCATAAAGTACTATAGCTAGAGCCAGTGGGCCCTGTCAAAAAATAGCCAGTTTCCTCTGCTTTACTGTACAAAGAGGAGGAGAAGGAGGAAAATGAGGAGGAGGAGGAGTGGATCAATTATTCAGGTTGAGCTTCCTTCACCTGGTGGAGATTGGAAATTATGAGAAATCCAGGCTTTATTCATCTTAATAAGCGTCAGCCTGCCAGCGCTGTCAGTCGACAGGCGTGTACGCTTATCGGTGATGATGCCACCAGCTGCACTGAAAACCCGCTCGGACAACACGCTAGCGGCAGGGCAGGCAAGAACCTCCAAGGCGTACAGCGCCAGTTCGTGCCACATGTCCAGCTTTGAAACCCAGTAGTTGTAGGGAGCTGTGTGATCATTTAGGACGATGGTATGGTCAGCTACGTACTCCCTCACCATCTTTCTGTAAAGATCAGCCCTACTCTGCCGAGACTGGGGACAGGTGACAGTGTCTTGCTGGGGTGACATAAAGCTGGCAAAAGCCTTGTAAAGCGTACCCTTGCCAGTGCTGGACAAGCTGCCTGCTCGCCTACTCTCCCTCGCTACTTGTCCCGCTGAACTACGCACTCTGCCGCTAGCGCTGTCAGAAGGGAAATACTGTTTCAGCTTGTGCACCAGGGCCTGCTGGTATTCATGCATTCTCACACTCCTTTCCTCTGCAGGGATGAGAGTGGCAAGATTTTGCTTGTACCGTGGGTCCAGGAGAGTGAACACCCAGTAATCGGTGCTGGAATAAATTCTTTGAACGCGAGGGTCACGGGATAGGCAGCCTAGCATGAAATCTGCCATATGCGCCAGAGTACCAACGCGTAAGAATTCACTCCCCTCACTGGCCTGACTGTCCATTTCCTCCTCCTCCAACTCCTCCAACTCCTCTTCTTCTGCCCATACACGCTGAACAGTGAAGGACTCAACAATGGTCCCCTCTTGTGTCTCGCCAACATTCTCCTCCTCTTCCTCCTCATCCTCCTCCACCTCCACCTCCTCCGATATGCGCTGAGAAACAGACCTGAGGGTGCTTTGGCTATCAACAAGGGAATCTTCTTCCCCCGTCTCTTGTGACGAGCGCAAAGCTTCCGACTTCATGCTGATCAGAGAGTTTTTCAACAGGCCAAGCAGCGGGATGGTGAGGCTGATGATGGCGGCATCGCCACTGACCATCTGTGTTAACTCCTCAAAGTTACTCAGCACCTGACAAATTTCAGACATCCACGTCCACTCCTCATTGTAGACTTGAGGAAGCTGACTGACCTGACTACCAGTTCTGGTGGAAGTTGACATCTGGCAGTCTACAATCGCTCGGCGCTGCTGGTAAACTCTGGATAACATGGTCAGTGTTGAATTCCACCTCGTGGGCACGTCGCACAACAGTCGGTGAGCGGGCAGTTGGAGGCGGTGCTGCGCTGCCCTGAGAGTGGCAGCATCTGTGCTGGACTTCCTGAAATGCGCACAGATGCGGCGCACCTTCGTGAGCAAATCAGACAGATTGGGGTATGTCTTGAGGAAACGCTGAACTATCAGATTTAACACATGGGCCAGGCATGGCACATGTGTCAGTCTGCCGAGTTGCAGAGCCGCCACCAGGTTACGGCCGTTGTCACACACAACCATGCCTGGCTTCAGGTTCAGCGGTGCCAGCCACAGATCAGTCTGCGCCGTGATGCCCTGTAATAGCTCTTGGGCGGTGTGCCTTTTATCGCCTAGGCTCAGCAGTTTGAGCACCGCCTGCTGTCGCTTAGCGACGGCACTGCTGCTGTGCCTAGAGCTACCGACTGATGGCGCCGTGCCCACGGATGGTAGTTCGGAGGAGGAGGTGGAGGAGGGGTGGGAGGAGGAGGAGGCATAGTAGGCCTGAAACACCTGGACCGAGGTAGGCCCCGCAATCCTCGGCGTCGGCAGTATATGACCAGCCGCAGGGTCAGACTCGCTTCCAGCCTCCACCAAGTTAACCCAATGTGCCGTCAGCGATATATAGTGGCCCTGCCCGGCAGCACTCGTCCACGTGTCCGTGGTCAGGTGGACCTTGTCAGAAACGGCGTTGGTCAGGGCACGGATGATGTTGTCTGACACGTGCTGGTGCAGGGCTGGGACGGCACATCGGGAAAAGTAGTGGCGGCTGGGGACCGAATACCGAGGGGCGGCCGCCGCCATGAGGTTGTGAAAGGCCTCGGTCTCTACTAGCCTATAGGGCAGCATCTCCAGGCTAAGCAATCTGGAGATGTGCACATTAAGGGCTTGGGCGTGCGGGTGGGTTGCACTATATTTGCGTTTCCGCTTCAGCGTCTGGGGTATGGAGAGCTGAACGCTGGTGGATGCTGTGGAGGATCGTGGAGGCGACGATGGGGTTTTTGTGGCAGGGTCCTGGGCAGGGGGCTGACTATCAGCTGACACAGGGGAAGGAGCAGTGGTGTGCACGGCCGGAGGTGAACGGGCTTGTTGCCACTGAGTGGGGTGTTTAGCATTCATATGCCTGCGCATACTGGTGGTAGTTAAGCTAGTAGTGGTGGAACCCCTGCTGAGCCTGGTTTGGCAAATGTTGCACACCACAGTCCGTCGGTCATCCGGTGTTTCCTTAAAGAACCTCCAGACTTCTGAAGATCTAGCCCTCGCCGCAAGAGCCCTCGCCACGGGAGCTTCACTAGTTGACACATTTGGCACTGATGCACCAGCTCTGGCCCTGCCTCTCCGTCTGGCCCCACCACTGCCTCTTCCAACCTGTTCTGGTCGAGGACTCTCCTCCGTCTCAGAAGCACTGTGTTCACCCGGCCTCTCAACCCAGCTTGGGTCTGTCACCTCATCATCCTCCGATCCCTCAGTCTGCTCCCCCCTCGGACTTCCTGCCCTGACAACAACTTCCCCACTGTCTGACAACCGTGTCTCCTCATCGTCGGACACCTCTTTACACACTTCCACTACGTCAAGAAGGTCATCATCACCCACAGACTGTGACTGGTGGAAAACCTGGGCATCGGAAAATTGCTCAGCAGCAACCGGACAAGTGGTTTGTGACTGTGGGAAGGGTCCAGAAAACAGTTCCTCAGAGTATGCCGGTTCAAATGCCAAATTTTCCTGGGAGGGGGCAGACTGGGGGGGAGGAGGCTGAGGTGCAGGAGCTGGAGGAGTGGCGATTTCGGTGACATGGGTGGACTGCGTGGAAGACTGACTGGTGGACAAATTGCTCGAAGCATTGTCAGCAATCCACGACATCACCTGTTCGCACTGTTCTGGCCTCAACAGTGCTCTACCACGAGTCCCAGTAACTTCAGACATGAACCTAGGGAGTGTAGCTCTGCGGCGTTCCCCTGCTCCCTCATAAGCAGATGGTGTCTCACCCCGGCCAGGACCACGGCCTCTGACCCCTGCAGTAGTTGGACGCCCACGTCCCCGCCCTCGTCCTCTACCCCTAGCCCTCGGGTTAAACATTTTTAAAATGAGAGTTATAACTATTTTTTTTTAACTTTTTTTTGTGTTTTTTGTTTTTTTTTGTGTTTTTGAGTTTTTAAAACCAAACGATGCTATCCTATTGCTATGGCTATTTTCTAGCCAAGTATGAAAGCACACTACTATGCCAGATGAGATGACGCAGAGTTATGAAACAAAATAAACGTAAAATAAAAAAGGAAAAATGGCAGACTGTGCCTAATTGAAATCCAACCCCTACTAAATTTTCCCACTTCGGTCTTTGCAATGGATATGTGCGTCAATAAGCGCAAAACACACCGGTCGCAAGTCTCACTACAAATTGCTCACAATTGGCTAGTAGATGCACTGCAGCAAGTACAGCCACCAGCAGATCAACCAGAAATCAAATATATATAACGCTACTGTAGGCGTAAGTAAGCCGTTTAGATTCTCCTATGGCTATTTTCTAGCCAAGTATGAAAGCACACTACTATGCCAGATGAGATGACGCAGAGTTATGAAACAAAATAAACGTAAAATAAAAAAGGAAAAATGGCAGACTGTGCCTAATTGAAATCCAACCCCTACTAAATTTTCCCACTTCGGTCTTTGCAATGGATATGTGCGTCACTAAGCGCAAAACACAGCGGTCGCAAGTCTCACTACAAATTGCTCACAATTTGCTAGTAGATGCACTACAGCAAGTACAGCCACCAGCAGATCAACCAGAAATCAAATATATATAACGCTACTGTAGGCGTAAGTAAGCTGTTTGGATTCTCCTATGGCTATTTTCTAGCCAAGTATGAAAGCACACTACTATGCCAGATGAGATGACACTGAGTTATTAAAAAAATAAACGTAAAATAAAAAGTAAATGGCAGACTGTGCCTAATTGAAATCAAACCCCTAATAAATCTTCCCACTTTGGTGTTTGAGGTGGATATGTGTGTCACTAAGAGCTAAACACAACGGTAGCAAGTCCCCCTGCAAATTCCTCACAATATGGTACTAGCTGCAAATAAAAAAAAAAAAGTATAACGTTATTGTAGCCCTAAGAAGGGCTGTTGGGTTCTTGGAGAATCACTCCTGCCTAACAGTAAGCTAATAGAACACCCTAACGCTTTCCCTGACCAGCAGCAGCTCTCTCCCTAGCGGCATCCGGACACAGAATGATCCGAGCAGCGCGGGCAGCGGCTAGTCTATCCCAGGGTCACCTGATCTGGCCAGCCAACCACTGCTATCGACGTGTAAGGGTACCACGTCATGCTGGGTGGAGTGCAGAGTCTCCTGGCTTGTGATTGGCTCTGTTTCTGGCCGCCAAAAAGCAAAACGGCGGGAGCTGCCATTTTCTCGAGCGGGCGAAGTATTCGTCCGAGCAACGAGCAGTTTCGAGTACGCTAATGCTCGACCGAGCATCAAGCTCGGACGAGCATGTTCGCTCATCTCTAGTAGTGAACAAATGAATAGCTTATTGAACTGAGAGGTGCTCAGGTGATATGAATTGCATATCTTTAAACTCTATTTTTCATTCAAATCGTGGTGTTCTAGGTCATTATGAAAGCTGTTCCTGGCAGATGAAGATAGAAGAAGCTTGTGGGTAGGACATGTCTATTATCAGTGAATCTGATGGTAGATATCCTTTAGTACCAGTTACCTGGTACTATGATTGTCTGGACCCTTGAACACCAGATTAGCAGCCCATCCTCATATTGTATGAGTAGGTTTATCTAAATTATTATTGGGACCTCAAAAACGAGTTTTGACACTACATCTGGGGTCATATGGTTGTTATGTATAGTATTGTAATCAGAAAAGAGTTAAAAATGGATTTTCTGCACAGCTACATCTGCACTTTTCAGACGTCATATTAAATACAGTTATTCTGTATAAATCTTGTTTTTTTCTATATGAACATTTTTAGAAAAAGACCAGTGGGACTGCAGTAGATGTCACCTCTGTCTCTTCAGTTATTGTCCTTATTATATACATGCTGTATCTGTCTTTTTGGAAAAATTTAGACTTAATAAGTGCAGCAGCTATCCAATACATTTCAGATCCACTTCACATTCCCTGTCTGTAAAATACTGGCTAGGTGACAACTCTATCCTCTGCTCTGAATCCTAATACAGTATGATTCATAGGGAACAGCTTCACAACCAATTAAACATTCTCATAGTGGAGTATGTTATAGCAAGATATAGTATTTGGGTCAAAAATGTATTTTAAGTTCTCATTTGTTTGCCTCTATCAGAAATTTAAATGCTGCCTCTGGAAAACTGTTCACATATGATATTTATCATTGCTGTCCAAATACTTAGGTATTTTTGGAGCCACATGATTGAGGGATTCAAACTCACACTGATCTCACAAGGTAAATTATTTTTATCATGTGAAAAGGCCGACTGTCTTAGAAAAAACGTATTAAAAAAAAAATCTCCCATTTATGAGTGAAGATAACCCAAAGATTCCAGATGGATATATTAGGAAGCAGGAACCTCTAGATATACAGTATCTGGCGTGTGCTGTGGCACCATGCACTATTGTATGATATCTACTCCCTTATTATGGGACGCTGTTTATGGGGGCTATTTATGAGGAAATCTATCATTGAAATCAATTGGGGATATTTTTCAGAAATGTCTGAGAGGAAAACTGTTGTAGTTGATCATTACATCCAATCAGAGCTCAGCTTTGCTTTTATAAACTGCTTTGGGAAAATGAAAGTTGAAGTCTGATTGATTGCCTTGAGCAACTAGAACAGTTTTACTCTCAGACACTTTTAATAATCTGCTTACATTGTTACACCAAAAATCATTGAACATCTGTTCAATGTTTCAGTCATGTATCTTTTATACCATACACAATGATCACACAAAAATAAAAAAAAGGGAGACACGGACGACGGTGCCTTGGGTGATAACGTTTGCTGATAGATGGTATATATGTCAAGCTTAGAGGGTTCTCACCTGGTATATTCTTGATTTGTAGGCACATACACAGTATTCCAGGATCAATTCCATATCCTAGCACAATGGCTATTGTAGATTAGAGGTATAATTCTAGGGTGTGTAACTATATATGCAGCTCTCACAGCTCTAAGCACCGGCGGCCCAAAGGGTCCAGTTGTACATAGGCAAAGAAAAAGAATTTGTGCAAACAGAGCTCGTGTGGGGTGCCTATAGTGGAGCACCCAAACAATGAAATATACCAGAGTTTAAGCAAAAAGGTAAAAAAAAACCCCAAGTACAATTACTAAAGTATTAAAAATACCTATATAATGGTCCTATATGATGCGTTTGGGGTCCATGACCCTTTATAAAATTCAGGACAATTTGATAAAGGGCCGAGGACCCGAAACACGTCATATAGGACCATTATATAGGCATTTTTAATACTTTAATAAATTTACTTCGTTTTTTTTTCACCTTTTGGCTTAAACTCTGGTATATTTCATTGTTTAGGTTGTTGTGCTATTTGATCCCCAGGTGAGCTCTGTTTGCACAAAACCTTTTCTTTTTGCCCATGCAGAGAAAATGACCACTACACATTTGAAAACCACACACTTAGAATCTAAGAAGCCACAAAGATAATTGGAGACGACCCCTTTAATATGAACATAAGCTGGTACCTTACTCCCCTCAGAATGGCGAAAATTTACCAGGGGTCCTCGGGGAAATTTTGTAGAGTTTGTAACAGAGAGGGGTTGCGGATCCATATTTTCTGGGGATGCCTAGTCCTTGCAATATTCTAAAGGGAGATTTTTCAACTATGCTCTGAAGTGGCAGCTACTTATATTAGACCCAAGCTGTCTTTAGCCCTACTCGGTTTGGGTATAGTGTAGGTTACCAGATCCTGTTGTAAACTAGTTAGCCAGTTAACTGGGACCCTGTCATGGGATGGGGACCCGTGGACTAAACAGGCTCCTTCCTTAACCCCCAAAATATCTGGGTAGTCTACAAAAAAAGTCCTAGTCATTGTCTTGGGGGAGGATGGGGACAGTGCAGGCTTGGGACTCCAACCAGAGAAAATAGCCCAAAATGCCTTAGATAAATGGTATCTCTTTTCAGATTTTTCAGACTTATCTTAGATTGTTTCCAGGGTTGTATTTCTGCCTAGGCACCATGGTGCCTATCGCAACCAATATGGAGGAGGGAAGTAGCTGGGGGCAGTGCTGAACATGTTATTAGGGAAGGGAGGCAACTGCTGGGCATGTTATTGGTGAGGGGAGGAAACAACTGGAAATTTTATTAGTGAAGGTAGGTCACTGCTAAACATTTTATCAGTGATGGGAGGCTGCTGCTGGGACATTTTCTTAGTGAAGGGAGGCCACAGCTGGACATGTTATTATTTAAGGGAGGCTGCTTCTGGGGCATTTTATTAGTGTAGGAAGGCCACTGATGGACATGTAATTAGTGAAGGGAGGCCACTCATGGACATGTTATTAGTGAAAGGGAGGCCGCTTCTGTGTCTTTTATTATTAAAGGAAACCTATCAACATGGATCTACTACTAAGGTAGATTTTATAGCAGGTTCCTTTAATCGAGTGTGGCCCAATGCTTGTTTCATGAAAACCTTTTGTCACCCAGATTGTTATAAAACATCTATCTAACACATATAGCTCTGTCTTCGGAGCCGAGGCTATGTAGCATGTGAGCATGCACGCGCTGCATTGACTATCTATGCAGAGCCACAATCAGCATAGATAGTCCTTGCATTTTTCCATTGGGATAGTGAGTATATATTTCTCCTATGCTCGCACACATAGTACTAATGATACCACTGCCACCAATGTATTTTATGGGATTCCGCATATATGTCCCCCCCCGGCAACAGACATGTTCCCTACATTCACTTGCCACTAAGGCCAGCCATTAGTAAGAAGCACCATCAACTAGACTGTTTGTTACAGACTAATTACCATAAATAGTTAACTTTTTACGCACGCCGGTAAGCCCCGGAAGAAGCCGTGAAGGCGAAACTCTGAGTCGGGCAAGGAGGACCGAACGTGCGTTTTAAAATTTCGCATTGAAGGCCATTTTATACAATTGTTTGTGAGTATACTGATTAAACAATTTTATTCCGATTATAAGAACTTGCTATACTATTTCGTGTCTTTTTCCTTATGGGAACGGAACCGGAAACATTTGGAGCTTGGCGGCACTGACAATTAGGAGGTGCCGGTTTCAAGTCGGAAGACTGAGGATCCACACCCGGAAATAACTGTGCTTTTCAAGCAACCCAGCGACCGGCGATGGTATGCTAACGTGGGGAGAAGAAACAAAGGGAGAACCCCGGTTTTGCGAGACAGAGCATCAGAGGTACTGTGCAAACTAATCTAAACACCTCTAAAGTGTGCCTGCCCCATATACATTGTGGAGCTGACAGAGATGTTGAAGCGGTGAATAATCTTTTATCTTTTACACAAAAAAAGCAGCTTTTAAAAAGAAAAATGTATTAAATTAAAATTGCAGACACACTCTCGTTAACCATTTTATTTCTAATTAATAATAATAATTCCTTTATTTATAGAGCACACACAGATTATGCAGTGCTACTTAGAGCTTGCCATATCAGTCCTTGACCCCATGGGGCTCACAATCTAATCAACAAGTGGGAGGAAACCAGTGGACCCAGAGGAAACCCACACAAACACGGAGAGAACATACAAACTCTTGAACCTGGGACTTGAACCCAGGACCCCAGCGCTGCAAGGCTGTAATGCTTGCCACTAATCTTCTGTGTTTCTAAAAATAAATGCTGGCTATCCATGAGCAGATCCCTGCCCAGGTACGACAGAGTTCACCATCTTTTTAGTGGTGCATCTAAGTGCTTGGGCTTGCAACACAATTTGAAATGGTAAATCTCATGCTCAGTCCGAATCAGTCAGGCTGTCCGACGGCAAGCCCCCTAATTTGTTTCACATGGAAGCCAGTGCAGCGACACAATCACAGTACACCCGCTACTTAACTCCTTAATGACCGAGCCGGTTTTTAAGTTAATGCTCAGACCTTTTTCTTAAAATTTGACCAGTTTCTCTTCCTGTGGTAATAACTTTTTAACACTTTAAGATATCCTTGTGATTTTGAGATTGTTTTCTCATGAGATATTGTAGTTTATGTTAGTATTATCATTTTGGTGATCAGTTTCTTTTTAGGGGGGTAAAAATTCAATAATTTAGGAAAAATTTGAAAAAAAATGACAATTTTCAAATTTCCAATGTTATACTTTTTAGACAAAAAGTCATACTACAATTTTTTTTTTGTAGAAACCTTTTGCCACTGGTCTTTTATTTCCATAATTTGTTTTACATTTCCATTTTTTTTACGGATCTGAGAAGGTTTCAAGTTTTAGTAGCAACTTCTCAGATTTTAAAGAGATTTGAAAAATGCTAAATTTTTAGTGACCAATTCAGTTTGGGAGTGCCCTACAAAGGCTTGTGTACTATATATCCCCACAAGTGACACCATTTTATGAACCTAACATCTCAAACTATTCAAATCAGCATTTGAGAAGTCTGTTAACCCTTTAAATCTTTCTCTGGAAGCAAACAAAAATGGATTGAAAATTTTGAAATTTCAATTTTTGAATAAGATTATTTTTATTTAGCCCTAAAATGAACAAATTCAGAAGGAATTAGCGGTAAATATACATCCCAAGATTTTTGCCCTGCTTCTTCCGAGTATGGTAATACCAGACATGTGGATGTCAACTGCTCTTTAGTCATACAGTGATGTCCAGAACAGAGTTTGTACCATTGGGTTTTTGGAAGGCCAATTTGACTGCAAATGTTTTGTGGTGGTACAGTGTACTTGAAGAACCCCTGAAGTAACAGTATAATAGAAAACTCCCAATGATGTCACCATTTAGGAAACTAGACCCCTCAAAGAATTTATCTGGGGTTGGGGGGTGAGCATTTTAACCCCCAACATGCTGGCCAAAATCTAATGCAAAGTAAATGGTGCAGCGTAAAAGATGCATTTTTATCTCAAAAATGTCATTTTAGTGCCTAATATATTGTGCCCAACTCATGCCACTTTAGACAAACACCCCAAAAATCATTATGCAGGGTGTCCCGAGTATGGCAATACCACATATGTGCCAATAATTGACAGGCTGGGCACAAAGCAGGGCTGAGAAGGGAAGGAGCAAAATTTTGCTTTTGCAGCTCCGTTTTGGCACGTTTGGATTTAGAGGGTCATGTCATGTTCGCAGGGCCCGTGAGTTACCAGTACAATAGAAACCCCCGAGAAATTATACCATTTTGGAAACTACACCCCTCAAAGATTTATCTGGGGTTGGAGGTGAGCATTTTAACCCCCAACATGCTGGGCAAAATCTAATGCAAAGTAAATGGTGCAGAGTAAAAAATGTGTTTTTATCTCAAAAATGTAATTTTACTGCCTAATATATTGTATCCCACCCATGCGACTTTAGACAAACACCCCAAAAATCATTCTGCGGGTCGTCCAAAAATTGACAGGCTGGGTACACAGCAGGGATGAGAAGGGAAGGAGCAAAATTTTGCTTTTGAAGCTCCATTTTCACCTGTCTGGATTTGGAGTGCCATGTCATGTTCGCAGGGCCCGTGAGGTACCATTGCAATAGAAACCCCTGAGAAATTATACCATTTTGGAAACTAGACCCCTCAAAGAATTTATCTGGGGTTGTGTAGAGCATTTTAACCCCCATCATGATGGTCAAAATTTAATGCAAAGTAAATGGTGCATATTAAAAATTGCGTTTTTATCTCAAAAATGTCATTTTAGCACCTAATATACTGTGCCCAACCCATGCCAATTCAGACAAACACCACAAAAATCATTCTCTGGGTTGTCCCGAGTACGGCAATACCAAACATGTGCCAAAAAATTGACAGGCTGGGCACACAGCAGGGTTGAGGAGGGAAGGAGCGAAATTTTGCTTTTGCAGCTCTGCTTTCACACGTTTGGATTTAGAGGGTCATGTCATGTTCGCAGGGCCCGTGAGGTACCAGTGCAGTAGAAACCCCCAAGAAATTATACCATTTTAGAAACTACACCCCTCAAAGAATTTATCTTGGGGTGTGGTGAGCATTTTAACCCCCAACATGATGGTCAAAATTTAATGTAAAGTAAATGGTGCATATTAAAAATTGCGTTTTTATCTCAAAAGTGTCATTTTTGTGAAATTGCTTTGCTATTTCTCTAAATTTGTAATTGTAGTGTCAAAAGTATTTTACCCAATTCATGCAACTGGAGGCAAACACCCCAAAAATCATCATGCAAGTTCTCCCGGGTACATGCCAATAATCTAAAAGATGGAGACAGGGCAGGGCTCGGAAGACAATGGCATTTGGAGTACCGACATTTACATTTTTTTGGCACCATAAAACATTTGTAGATGCCCTCGGGGATCAGTACAGTGGGAACCCCTGAGAACTGTCCTTATTTGAAAACAACATCCCTCCATGAATTAATCTAGGGGTGGAGTGAGCATTTTAACCCCACAAGTGGACCCCAAGGATGATGCATAATGGATAGTACAAAATATCTATTATGTCATCTTGTGCCCAGCTCCTGCCACGTGAGATAAACACCCCAAGAATCATGATGCAACCTCTCTCTTGTCCTTGTACCTAGGCACTTCAGCACTACTATGAAAGCGCCTTCTCAGGGGTTCCTCAGAGTTGCTTTATGAGGAAGAGGTGCACAAACAAAACGTCCCCACACTCGTCCCCACTAGCAGACTCCATATCGGAGGCCATATAATTATATACCTCCAAGTCAGTGTATGACTTCTGGGACATGGTGGGGGTAGTACACAACCTACGTAGAACAACACCTGCCCCTCCACACAACGTCTACTCCCCCACGCTATTATTACTCCTCCACAGAATGCCTGCTCCTCCACGCTACGCCTGCTCCACCACAGAACGCTTACTCCTCCACAGAACGCCTACTCCTCCACAGAATGCTTACTCCTCCACAGAATGCTTACTCCTCCACAGAACGCCTACTCCCCCACACAACGCCTGCTCCTCCACAGAACGCCTGCTCCACCACAGAACGCTTACTCCTACACAGAACGCCTACTCCTACACAGAACGCCTGCTCCACCACAGAACGCTTACTCCTACACAGAACGCTTACTCCTACACAGAACGCTTAGTCCTACATGCTATTACTACTCCTCCACAGAACGCCTTCTCCCCCATGCTACGCCTGCTCCCCCATGCTACGCCTGCTCCTCCACGCTACGCCTGCACCACCACAGAACACCTACTCCTCCACGCTACGCCTGCTCCACCACAGAACACCTGCTCCACCACAGAACGCCTACTCCTGCACAGAACGCAAACTCCTCCATGCTATTACTACTCCCCCACACAACGCCTGTCCCCCCACATAACGCCTGCTCCCCCACGCTACGCCTGCTCCCCCACGCTAAGCCTGCTCCTCCACGCTACGCCTGCTCCTCCACGCTACGCCTGCTCCTCCACAGAACGCCTGCTCCACCACAGAACGCTTACTCTTGCACAGAACGCTTACTCCTCCATGCTATTACTACTCCTCCACAGAACGCCTACTCCCCCACGCTACGCCTGCTCCCCCACGCTACGCCTGCTCCCCCACGCTACGCCTGCTCCACCACGGTACGCCTGCTGCCATGCCATGCAAGTAGCGCTCGCATCCAATATATCGGACGCTGAGCGTTATGTCACTGCGCTCAGCGTCCGATATATCGGACGCAGAGCGTGAAGGGGTTAATTTTTGTATGTGTGTTTTTACTTTATGTCCCCCATGAGGTCATAAAAGACCCCTGGGGGACATTTTCACTTTTTTTTTTTTTTTTTTACATTTTACTTTTTTTTTTCTATTACAAGTTTTCCCCTTAACTGAGGCATCTATAAGAGCCTCAGTTACAGGATAAATGCCCACCTGTCACTGGCACAGGTGACCAGAGCTGTACTGGGTCTAATTAGACCCAGCAGCTCTGATTAACCCCTTTAGACCCGGCGGTCACGTGACCGCCGAGTCTATGGAGCCGACTGCCGCGCCACTCAGCTCATTCAGCACGATGCAGGGAGGATCGGAGAAGGGAGAAGCGGTAACGAACCGCATCTCCCTTCTCCCTAGGGTCTCCGGGTGCCTCTGACACCCGGAGACCGGGTCCTGCTACCGCGATTAGCGCGGGAGCAGCAGAAACTGCACCCACTGACGTCTAAAGTCAGCGGGTGGTCCGAGAGGAGTTAAATACTTGTGCAAGCCACTTTAACATTGAAGAATGGGCACAGTCTGAAAAAAGTGTTTCGCAAAGCGGCGCAAAGCCCTAAGTAAATGTGCTCCACAGTGCTTTTGATTCGGGTTGTACTTCTAATTCTCTTTACATCTGTGACGTTCTTTGTGTTGTGATGTTGGAGCCGACTGCCGCGCCACTCAGCTCATTCAGCACGATGCAGGGAGGATCGGAGAAGGGAGAAGCGGTAACGAACCGCATCTCCCTTCTCCCTAGGGTCTCCGGGTGCCTCTGACACCCGGAGACCGGGTCCTGCTACCGCGATTAGCGGGGGAGCAGCAGAAACTGCACCCACTGACGTCTAAAGTCAGCGGGTGGTCCGAGAGGAGTTAAATACTTGTGCAAGCCACTTTAACATTGAAGAATGGGCACAGTCTGAAAAAAGTGTTTCGCAAAGCGGCGCAAAGCCCTAAGTAAATGTGCTCCACAGTGCTTTTGATTCGGGTTGTACTTCTAATTCTCTTTACATCTGTGACGTTCTTTGTGTTGTGATTCAATGTTATATGTTTGTTTGCTTATTAAAGGCCTTTCTCCGATTCATTACTGAGCATTCTCAAAACTTATATAGATAAGAGCGATTTATGTTTGTGTTTAATTTTGCCTAGCTTTATAAGAAATAACAGAGTTGTGTGAAATGACTCTAACAATCATATTTACCTGTTAATCTCTAAATTATTGTCCTGTAATTTCTTGTTATATAAAAATAATATAAATGTATTTGAAAAAAAATATGAACTTAAGCTGTTCATGGGTGGGGACCCTCCAAGCAGACACATTGGGGCAGATTTACTTACCTGGTCCATTCGCGATCCAGCGGCGCGTTCTCTGCGCTGGATTCGGGTCCGGCCGGGATTTGTTAAGGTAGTTCCTCCGCCGTCCACCAGGTGGCACGGCTGCGCTGAAAAGCATCGGAATGCGCTGGAGTTCACCGGCTCGGGCTGAATGAAGGTAAGTGCAAGCTCCGCGACAGATTTTTTTGTTTTAAAATGCGGCGTTTTTTTCTGAATCCATCGGGTTTTCGCTCGGCCACGCCCCCCAATTTCCGTTGCGTGCATGCCAGCGCCGATGCGCCACAATCTGATCGCGTGCGCCAAAATCCCAGGGCAATTCAGGGAGAATCGGCGCAAATCGGAAATATTCGGGTAACACGTCGGGAAAACGCAATTCGGGCCCTTAGTAAATGACCCCCAATGGGGCACATTTACTAAGAATGTGGGAAACTGCACTAAAAGTACTCTGCCCATGTATAATGCTTGGTGCGACAGATTCTTTGAGAACGTGAGCCAGAAATAATGAATCTGTCGCTTCCCCACACTGACCCGACAGAGTTCGCCAACTTTTTTGTGGTGCACCTTTAACATAGAGCGTGCAACAGACTTTGTATGTTAAATCCAGCGCACGATCTGACGATCCCGCTAATTTGTGTCGCAGCGGTGGCTAGCATAGCTATACCACAAAAGAGTTGCGTACTACACAATAGTAGCATGGACACTTCTTAAATACCTGTGCAAGAAGTTTATACCTAAAGTCCGCTAAAATACTGGCGCACAGCAGACTCAGGTAGACCCAGATGCTTCACTTCAAAATTACGCTGATGTATGCAGGAGGATCCCTCAACTCCTGTCTGGGGAGTTCTTTGCTGGGGCAACAGCCTGAGTGCCCACTGAGAGGGCTCACAGTGCCAGCACTAGCACTCGTGCCATAGGTTCACTGCTTCTGACCTATAGCATATTACAAATGCTGATGTAGCTCCCTTAGAAGTAAGTCAGAGTTGTGCCTGCACTTCTAGCTTCCTGATGATATATTTAGGATGTGACATTATGTTCCCTGTTCAAATTGCAGTGTCATGGCCACTAGTATTTGCGCTTGCGTGACGATTACCCTATCCCATCAACTATTAATTACCTATTTAATATATGTCATGAGTGGTAATGTAGTCTGGATTTTCATATAAGAAAACCAAGGAATAGAAAATTAGTAAGGGATCATACAATCAACCCACAGTTTGTTCCATTTTTGTAGACTATACTTCGAACTTTGAAATGACACATTCATCAAATGTTACTAATACAATGAGCACAGCAATGAGACATGCCAGTAAATACTATTTCTGTATTGTAATAGTTTCCCAGAAAACAGGGCAAATAAAGTAAAACATGTATCAGTTACAACACTTCATAAGCTGAGTTTATTTGTAATGAATACTCTGTGATTGCAGTAATTTTATTGCAAATGGACAGAGCACTAGAGAAGACAGTAGAGAGAAATACAATGCAGCTGCGCTTCTGCTAGTATTAGTGCTTAATGATAAAAGGATGGGGAGATTGGTGGGCGGATGAGCTAATTTTAATAACAGGTGAAAATCAAGTTATTATATAAAAGGACAGGGCATGAGAATGCATCCGTACGCTATTGTTTTTATAGCATTTAAAATTGGAAAAAAACATGTTCACTTCAAAATGTCCATTGGAAGTGATTCAGTGGCAAAGAGGCAGCTTTTTCCCATGAATACAAATCACTATATGTGACCCCAAATTTCCTCCTTCATTGATGGAGTACTTGTCACCGGATGGTGGTTTCTGACTTTCTCATTTAAAGGACATCTATCACCACTTTAGGGGTGTTAGACTGTCCTACAACTCATGCTTGTTACCTGTAGAGGATGATCTTGTGCAGTAGCCCGGGTGATGGGTGTTGTAGTGTCACGTGGCAGTATGCAGCCCTAGAGTTCCCAAGTACCACACGGACCGCTTCAGTTCTTCCGGAACACCTTTGTGCAGTGTGCAGGGTAAATAACTTCTATGACAAAGTTCAGGTGAACCAGGTACTTTTTACTGAATGTAGTGCTAGAAAACTATCACAGTCATTTGCAATAAAACAGTTGGTTAGCAGTGTATAGCAGTGTATAGCTCTCTCTCTCTCTCTTGGGATGGGTAGGCAATGTTTAAGGAAACAGTCTCTTGTGCAGATTAGGAAAATGGAGGCTTTTTCTTTTCTCATGCAGGAGAGAAAAAAGTTGATAATAAATAATTATTAAAATCCTTTAGATACCAACTTAAAGGGAATTTGTCAGCAGTTTCCACTATACAAAGCTGCATACATTGTTAAGAATTGGCACTGGAGAGTTGTGTCAGTATACGTGAATCAGGACAGTAAAAAATGCATCTGTATCTCAGGATTGTAGCTAGATTTGGGGCACTCTGGTGCACTGGTGTTTGAGATTTCCTCACTGTATTGCTCTTTTCTATGATTTACTAATGTAAAATAATCAGTATATTATTGGGCTTTAGTTCAGATAGTGATCACATGAAAAAATCAAAAACTAGGCACCCAGGGTTTCAGAATGTGTCTCCAACAACCCATTTCCCCATTTACAGTATAATAATCGTCTGATGGACTTAAAGCTCAGACAAAAGATCAAGTTTGTTCTACAAATTGTTAAGTAGATTCCTGTTTCAGCTTTATTACTCCATTCATTGTAACTACACTGTACATCCTTCATTCAGCTGCACCTAGACACCCTTTCCCACCCATGTCACAACCAGAAGTTAAGGTGCAATATGAACATGATTTCCATCTACAGAATATGAATTTTAAGAAAATATGTTGGCATATGCTTTACATCTTTTATTTCTTAACTCAATACTTAAAATATAGCATTTTTTTCTCCAAGGATTTTGTGTATTTTAATTATTACCCAGGAAGCTAAACATATGTCTTTGCTTTGTTATGCACTTCAATGTTTATTGAACAGAGGAAAACTTGGAGTGCTTTTAGAACAAGTTTTTGTTCAATAAACCCAACTGTGTTTTTGTGTTTTTTCTCTATATTTCAATCGTTGCCTTTTTTGACGTTCATAGATCTGCGTTGCTGCCTACAGACATGGAGATTTTTTTTGCTTTGCAGCTATACACAATCTTGAATTACTTACAATGGAAACCATTTGACTTTATTGGAACATCATTGTGTTTCTTACAGCTTTTTGTTTCTCTCCCTTTGAACATGTAGATTCGGTTTCACAGAATGTTGAGTGATTAGTATTACTGCCTTGATATATGTCATTATTTCCACATTCAATTTTGGTATGTTTTTTCTCCATCCATTTATTGTTAATTCCATACTATATCCTTTCCTTTGCATAATTTTGATACTAATATCATACTTGACTTTTCAATTTCAAAGCTTAAGGCCAACTTTAAGTATGGCATTTGTGTTGTTCCTTTAAAAAAAAAAAAATCATTACTACCTGAAGGTTTTCTACATAAAGGTGTTTCAGAGCTGAGCTCTTTTTTTACAATTCAGATACGTTTGCCCTGCAGATATGTGACCATATGTTATGAATGCTTTTATTTGTGCTAGAGAGAATTTTTCTATACTCTCTCTGTATGTGCTCAAATGAGAGTTAAATCGGAAATATAGTTCTGTAACTATCTGTATCCATAATAACATTCTGTAGCAAGCTTAACAAACGTAAGCCATTAAAAAGGATCTATTAACATTTTCACAATGGGGTTCATTTACTAAACGTTGTGCTGCTTTTTGTGGAACTGTTCGCCTTTATCGGGAATTGCACGGCTTGGACAGGTATTTAACAGGTGTCTGTGCTAGGAGTTTGTTGCACATGATCATTTTTGTGGAGCAGCTACGCTGGCTTCCATGCAGGATATCGGGTGCACGATCTTGGTGAATCGCGGCACAGTGCATTATCATTGGACAAAGCACTTTCTGTTAATTCCAGCGGACGGGTAAGTAAGTGTGCCCCAATGTCTTTGCATCCTTTACAGGTTTCAATCCACTGATTTATGAGTTGGAAATGTTGTCATCATCCACCAGCATTCAGTCCAGCCAGGCAGCACCCACCTGACAGAAGAGAGCATTTTTAATTTCTTTGATGCTGATAATAAATGGACTGAATGCTTTAGAATGGTGACAGCCAAGGAAATATTTCACCTATGGTGGAATCATTGGTCACCTACTATAATAAAAGATGCAATTAGTTAGAGCTAATGAAGGTGGTAAATGTTTCTCTTTAAAGGAAAGAAAAAAACTACCCTCAGATAAATTTGGTCATGGAGGAAGTCTGTACTTATGATACAATTAAATATGTTCAAAAAGATCTTATTAATAATGGATGCTTATGCTCTACATCATATCCCTTCATTGCTATTAATTGCCTCGTCAATCACGGACAGGAGTTGAACTTACATTTTCCATGAACTTCCCAAATGCAGTGGGTCCTAGCACAAGTCAATGGTCCTGGGTGCCCTGTTGAGTAACTGTGTAACTGTGTCCATGCTTGATTTTATTCAAAACATATCTACTGAACAGTATATAAAATCGGGGCCTGCAACTGGACACCTACTGAGCTGCATCATAGTATAATGTATAGATATGGTTTTTGTATTACTATACCAGCATTGTAATGGATCCTCTCTGCATCTTCAGATCATTTGTAACTAGTGATATCTGTAGCAGTTTTCTCAATATTATTTTTATCACTGAGCTGTTTGCCAGTGGTTATGAGATACTGTCTGTAGATAAGTGGTGTACTATGTGGTGTTGTCATTTTCAATTGGTGTAGCTGGTTGCTTCAGTGAACTGTGGCGTGTACTATTGAAAAGTCTGTCAAAGTGATATAGCAGTGATCTATGACATCAATTCTAAAGAATTCTGCTATGCCATGATTTTATATCTGTCTATAAACTTCACGATTTTCTAATAGTATTATAATTTTATCTGGTCAGGGTAGCAGTATTTTATGTAGTCTAACTAAAAGGTAACATATTCCCATAAAGTCATGAGAAAATGAAAGGAAGCACTTTTTGAATAACATGGTTTCCTCTACCAAAATTTATGGTAATAACAAAACATTCATTGTTTAGAAGATGAACAAATTGAAATGATATGAACAAGAAGAAACAGAAATTACACCATGCCACAATTTATTTATCAAAAACTAAGCCCTGATGAAGTCAAATAATTGTCCATACACATAGATACACATAGGTTGTATTCTCACAGAGTTGTCATACTCTCAATAAAAAAGCTATGGTTTAGATCAGCTATTTATTTTATGATTATCGCTAGAGATGAGCGAGCACTAAAATGCTCGGGTGCTCGTTATTTGAGACAAACTTGGGAGTCAATGGGAGACTCGAGCATTTTTCAAGGGGATCAAGGGTCTGCACAGGGAAGCTTGGCCAAACACCTGGAAACCTCATAAAATGATGGAAACACCATGGAAATGGACAGGAAAAAGCAGGAGCAGCATGCATGGATGCCTCTGAGGCTGCTTAATCGAACCATTATGCCAAAATTATGGGCAACAGCATGGCGATGACAGAGTGATCGAATGAGGCTAGATAGCATCTAAAACATCCAATAATTGACCCTGACACTATAGAAGACAGCATGCAGAGGCAGTGGCAGCAGCGGCAGGCTAGAGAGTGGCATGGCGACATACACCAAATGGACTCAGGCTTCAAACCAATTTAAAAAATTCCTTTTGGCGAGGATAAGGTGTAGCACAGTATGCATCTGGATTTTGCCTGGTTAAGGTGGCAGAGAGGAACCAAAGGAGGTGAGCAAGAAGCGCTGAAATGATTTCCTATGTAAACAAAAGGTTGACGGTATATTTAGTAGATAACACAGCATGGTGGCGACATAGTGACCAAGTTCCATAATGTATCTGGTGAAACACCCGAAAAATGATCCTGACACAGCTCGTTTGATAAGGGGACGACATGTGGAGGCAGCCATGGAGACGACTTCCATGATTAAGAGTGACAGTATAGGGCATCCATATTGCGCTGCTATGATTGCAACTTCAGGTCTCCAGCATGGCGGCGACAGATGGGCTGAGTTCCATTATTTATCTGGTGAAACACCTGAAAATTCTGCCTGACACAGCTCGTTTGAAAAGGGGATGATGTGCTGTATATCCTCTCGCGCTCCAGTGTCTGCGGTATAGACAGCTGAAAGTTGCGCATGGAGACATTGGTGGACGCTGTGGAGGATCGTGGAGGCGAAATGGACAGGAAACAGCAGGGTCAGTATGCATGGATGCCTCTGAGGCTGCCTAATCTTGGGATGGAGCTGGCGGTCCGCTGCCAGGCAAGCTTTCGCCTGTCCAAGCCCCTGTCTCGCGGCTCCTCCCCACCCAAAATGGGCCTGGGGGCCAGAAGCGTTTACTTTGAAAAAATTATAATTTTCAAAGCAGATGGGGTCGTTTGAATATATAATCCAGGAATAATCGAATAGCATAGCAGTTCTATTTTTAATTGTTTTTTTGGAAATGGTTCCATGATTAAGAGCGACAGTATGGGGCATCCGTATTGCGCTGCTATGATTGCAACTTCAGGTCTCCAGCATGGCGGCGACAGATGGGCCGAGTTCCATTATGTATCTGGTGAAACACCTAAAAATTCTGCCTGACACAGCTCGTTTGATAAGGGGATGATGTGCTGTATATCCTCCTGCGCTCCAGCGTCTGGGGTATAAACAGTTTAAAGTTGCGCATGGAGACATTGGTGGACACTGTGGAGGATTGTGGAGGCAAAATGGACAGGAAACAGCAGGGGCAGTATGCATGGATGCCTCTGAGGCTGCCTAATCTTGGGATGGACCTGGCGATCCTCTGCCAGGCGAGCTTTCGCCTGTCCAAGCCCCTGTCTCTCGGCTCCTCCCCACCCAAAATGGGTCTGGGGGCCAGAAGCGTTTACTTTGAAAAAATTATAATTTTCAAAGCAGGCGGGGCTACAAACAGCATTTATAAGAACCTTTTGTATAAGATCAAGTGTAGAACTGTTCTTATAAGTAATTGGCTTGGTTATGGCGGCTGAGGGGAATGTAAACAGATGTGCAAGAAGCGCTGAAATAATATTGGTAAATGATAAAAGTTTGCCAGTATATTTTGTGGATAACACAGCAGGGTGGCGACAAAGTTAACAAGTTTGATGTGGAAGCCATGAAAACAACCCAAAATTCTGCCTGACACAACTCGTTTGCTAAGGGGACGATGTATGGAGGCAGCTATATGGACGACTTTGGGAGGCAGCTATGGAGATGATGTGTGGAGGTAGCAATGGAGACAACATGTGGAGGCAGCTATAAAGACGACGTGTGGAGGCTGCTATGGAGACAATTAAATTTGGATAGTGCCTATATGTGGCAGTCCAAAAAAGTTTTCAAACCAGAGGAGCAGGTAAGTGGTCCTCCAGAAAAATTTAATAGATTGAGTGCCTGTATGTGGCACTCCCAAAAATTGTTTAAAACCGAGGACCGGGTAGGTGGCCCTCCAGAAAAATTAAATACATAGAGTACTATAGCTAGAGCCAGTTGGCCCTGGTAAAAAATAGCCAGTTTCCTCTGCTTTAGTGTACAAAGAGGAGGAGAAGGAGGAAAATGAGGAGGAGTGCATACATTATTCAGGTTGAGCTTCTTTCAACTGGCGGAGAATGGAAATCCTGAGAAATCCAGGCTTTATTCATCTTGATAAGCATCAGCCTGTCAGCGCTGTCAGTCGACAGGTGTGTACGCTTATCGGTGATGATGCCACCAGCTGTACTGAAAACCCGCTCAGACAACACGCTGGCGGCAGGGCAGGCAAGAACCTCCAAGGTGTACAGTGCCAGTTCGTACCACATGTCCAGCTTTGAAACCCAGTAGTTGTAGGGAGCTGTTTGAACATTTAGGATGATGGTATGGTCAGCTACGTAATCCCTCACCATCTTTCTGTAAAGATCAGCCCTACTCTGCAGAGACTGGGGACAGATGACAGTGTCTTGCTGGGGTGACGTAAAACTGGCAAAGGCCTTGTAAAGCGTACCCCTGCCAGTTCTGGACAAGCTGCCTGCTCGCATATTCTCCCTCGCTACTTGTCCCGCAGAAGTACGCCCTCTGCCGCTAGCACTGTCAGAAGGGAAATACTGTTTCAGCATGTGCACCAGGGCCTGCTGGTATTCATGCATTCTCAAACTCCTTTCCTCTCCAGGGATGAACGTGGGTTCAGGAGAGTGAATACTCAGTAATCGGTGCTGGAATAAATTCTTTGAACGCGAGGGTCACAGGATAGGCAGCCTAGCATGAAATCTGCCATATGCGCCAGAGTCTCAACGCGCAAGAATTCACTCCCCTCACTTGCCTGACTGTCCATTCCTTCTCCTCCAACTCCTCCAACTCCTCTTCTTCTGCCCATACACGCTGAACAGTGAAGGACTGAGCAATGCTCCCCTCATCTGTCTCGCCAACATTCTCCTCCTCTTCCTCCTCCACCTCCTCCGATATGCGCTGAGAAACAGACCTGAGGGTGCTTGGGCTATCAACAAGGGAATCTTCTTCCCCGTCTCTGGTGACGAGCGCAAAGTTTCTGACTTCATGCTGACCAGAGAGTTTTTCAACAGGCTAAGCAGCGGGATGGTGAGGCTGATGATGGCGGCATCGCCACTGACCATCTGTGTTGACTCCTCAGCACCTGACAGATATCAGACATCCACGTCCACTCCTCATTGTAGACTTGAGGTAGCTGACTGACCTGTCTACCAGTTCTGGTGGAAGTTGACATCTGGCAGTCCACAATACCCAAGGGCACCCGCCGCCATGAGGTTGCGAAAGGCCTCGGTCTCTACCAGCATAGAGGGCAGCATCTCCAGCCTAAGTAGTTTGGAGATGTGGACGTTGAGGGATTGGGCGTGTGGGTGGGTTGCACCGTACTTCCTCTTGCGCTCCAGCGTCTGGGGTATGGAGAGCTGAACGCTACGCATGGAGACATTGGTGGATGCTGTGGAGGATCATGGAGGGGAAGGTGTGGTTTTCGCACGGGAGGTGCCTTGGTTCCATTGAGTGGGGTGTTTAGCATTCATATGCCTGCGAATACTGGTGCTGGTTAACCTGTAGTGGTGGAACCCCTGCTGATCCTGGTGTGGCACAGGTTGCACACCACAGTCCGTCGGTCATCCGGTGTTTCTTTAAAGAACCTCCAGACTTCCGAAAATCTAGCCCTCGCCACGGGAGCTTCACTACGTGAAACATTTGGCGCTGATGCACCAGCTCTGGCCCTGCCTATCTGTCTGGCCCCACCACTGCCTCTTCTAACCTGTTCTCATCGAGGACTCGCTTCCGTCTCAGAAGCACTGTGTCCATCCGGCCTATAGACCTAGCTTGGGTCTGTCACCTCATCATCCTTCGAACCCTCAGTCTGCTCCCCCCTCGGACTTCCTGCCCTGACAACAACTTCACCACTGTCTGACAACCATGTCTCCTCATCATCTGACACCTCTTTACACACTTCTTCCACTACGTCAACAATGTCATCATCACCCATAGATTGCGACCGGTGGAAAACCTGGGCATCGGAAAAGAGCTCAGCAGCAACAGGACAAGTGGTTTGTGACTCTGGGAAGGGTCCAGAAAACAGTTCCTCAGAGTATGCCGGTTCAAATGCCATATTTTCCTGGGGGGGGGCAGACTGGGGAGAAGGAGGCTGAGGTGGAGGAGCTGGGGGAGTGCTGATTTCGGTGACATGGGTGGACTGCGTGGAAGACTGACTGGTGGACAAATGTCTAAAAGCATTGTCCGCAATCCACGACATCACCTGTTCGCACTATTCTGGCCTCATTATTGCGCTACCATGAGTCCCAGTAACTTGAGACATGAACCTAGGGAGTGTAGCTCTGCGGCATTCCCCTGCTCCCTCATCAGCAGGTGGTGTCTCACCCCACCCAGGACCAAGGCTTCTGACCCCTGCAGTAGTTGGACGCCCACGCCCTCGTCCTCTACCCCTAGCCCTCGGGTTCAACATTTTCAAAATTAAAGTGTAAACTGTAAATTTTTTTTGTGTTTTTGTGCTGTGCCTGATGACTTTTAGTTTTGAAAAAAAAAAAAGAAAAGAAAAAGCAGACTGTGCCTAATTCAATCAAACCCCTAATAAAGTGTCCCACTTCGGTGTTTGAGATGGATATGTGTGTCACTAAGAGCTAAACAGAATGTTTGCAAGACTCCCTGCAAATTCGTCACAATATGGTACTAGCTGCTACTACTACTAGTCCCAGCAAGGCCAGCCACAAGCAAATCAACAAAAAAGAAAATATATAACGCTATTGTAGCCCTAAGAAGGCCTGTTGGGTTCTCGTATGGCTAGTTTCTAGCCTACACTGACAGCACACAACTGGATTTTGTGCTGTGCCTGATGACTTTGAGTTATAAAGAAAAAGAAAAGTAAAAAAAAAAAGAAAAAGCAGACTGTGCCTAATTCAATCAAACCCCTAATAAATTGTCCCACTTAGGTGTTTGAGATGGATATGTGTGTCACTAAGAGCTAAACAGAACAGGACTCCTTGCAAATTCCTCACAATATGGTACTAGCTGCAGTACTAGTGCCAGCAAGCCAAGCCACAAGCAAACAAAAAAAAATGTATATATAACACTTTTCTAGCCCTAACAAGGGCTGTTGGGTTCTTGTAGACTCACTCCTGCCTAACAGTAAGCTAATATAACACCCTAACGCTATCCCTGCAGCAGCAGCAGCAGCTCTCTCCCTAACAGCATTTAGACAGAGAATGATGCGAGCAGCACGGGCAGGGGCTAGTCTATTCCAGGGTCACCTGATCAGGCCAGCCAACCACCGCTATCGACATGTAAGGGTACCACGTCATGCTGGGTGGAGTGCAGAGTCTCCTGGCTTGTGATTGGCTCTGTTTCTGGCCGCCAAAAATCAAAACGGCGGCAGATGCCATTTTCTCGAGCTGGCGAAGTATTCGTCCAAGCAACGAGCAGTTACGAATACGCTAATGCTCAAACGAGCATCAAGCTCGGGCAAGTGTGATTGCTCATCTCTAATTATCGCCCTTTTTCTCTGCTTTAGTTATGGTACCACAATTTTTTATATCTTATTCAGTGTTTTCAAACTTTTTGTTTGGTTTTTGTAAAATAGGAGATTGAAATGTGCAGTCTGAGCAAAATGTTTCAAAAGGATATATAAATATAAATGGTCAAAAACACTAAAAATAATCCGTTAATATTGACCAAAACTATGATTTTCTCTGGGTCTTCAACTAGTTGATCCCTGATGCATATTATCCTAGTGAGTTTAAACTGGAATATGAATGTGTGAATAGTAAATCTGCAGAGGGACATGTTTAGCCCATGCAAATAGACCCATATGCTGGTCCGTTCCAATAGATTGAACACATTGCACAGGGAATATGATGCAAAGAATCCTGGTCCAGCAGCATCTTTGGCACTACTACAATATTTACACTGTTACAATGTGTTCAGTCTGGATCGAACCAGCATATGGGTCCATTTCCATGGGCTAAACACGTTCTTCTGCTGAAGGCCATATTTTTCCTGTACCTGTCACAGTCATTCTCATTCATATGAATAGTGTTGACTCCTCCTTCATTCACACTCTATGCAAAGCAGAATATTAAAAATTGTTAACAGTCAAATGTGATATGAACCTAAACTTATTCACTTGTAAGAGTTTAATAGGCATGCCCTGTGCCTGTATACAGGCATTTCTTCATCTCATGTTGCCAATTATGTGTTCTGCTTAGCTCTTATTAGCATAAATGTTAGCTTCTAGTAAAGTCCTGTCTAAAGAGAACTAAGAGCGAGTAATAATTGCACAATTGTATACAGCGTGCAATGAAAAAATACCAAATTACATAAAAGTCTTCCCATTCTAAGACCTCATTAACAAGTCAAAGAGTAAAATATTACCATCCTTAAATGGGTATTCCCAACTGGGCATTTACATTTACTTTAATTTATCTGCCACATACATACATTTCTTTAATTGGATTTTATTTAAGAAATGTTCCTGTGTAAAGATAATTTCCCATATATGTAACCATATGGCCTCTTACAAATGGAGGACAGCTGTCCTTGTATATGAACACTGCTGCTGGAGACATTGTGCAAAGAAACTAATTGTTTTTACATACAAAATGTCTGTGAGTCACTGCATGTGCCATAGTCGTTTTGTGGTGAACACTGAATCCAGGTGGTTGTACAGGCCTGAATAACGCATCCCTGGCCACTACTGGAAGAGTACAGGTCTGGTCATATCGAAGGATAGCTACCTTGTTTATAATGGACAATATGAGTACCTTTATGGGAGATTATTAAAGGGCTATGGGTAGACTTATTTTCTGCATAACAAATTGTACTTCTTAGTGACAGTATTTATTATTCCATGCCATATACTGGGAAGCTTGGAAAAAAAAGAAAAAGTAAAACACTGTACGAAGAAAAAGTACACACTTTGGTGTATGGAGCTGTTTGGAGCTGTTTTGCAAGATAAGCTGACATTTTACTGCTTCCATTTGCAGGATGCTATGACCTTTAGATCACAGTTTATTACAATTTTTGTATTTGTTAAAATGGCTTAGTGGTGGGATTTTGGACATACCTAACAGGTTTATGATTTTTTTCATTCTATTTATTTCTATATTTGAATTTTCTCCCTTTTTTTTCTATTTTGGACCCCTACGGTACTTTAACCCTAGGCAGTCTGAATGCCCTACCATATACTGGAATAGTAATGTATTTATACATGATTTAATTACAATGTTCCACTAGCACATTGTAATGAATCTGCAGACATTATACAGCCTCAGGTCTTGGACAAAGTCCCCAATGATGTCAAGGGGAGAAACGATCAATAACAAGATGTTAGCCGATGTTAGCCAAGGCAATCAAAGGGTTAACTGCTAGCAATTTGCAGAAAACCCCATATCTGTATGATGAGGGCTCACCCTGAGCCCTCTTCATATATGCCTCTCAGCTCCATGCCGTAATAGTATGGTATGGAGCTTTAAGAGGTTAATAACAATTGAAATTGCAATTGAAGAATTATAAATATTTGCCATCTGAATTAGATTAAAACTCCCAGATGAGAATACACCTTTAGATTAGCTAATATTTGGTTAAATTCTCATTTAATCAATTTAATAAACATTGTAACAGGTTGGCAATGTTAAAAGGATACAGGTTACAACATACAGCACACATAGCATATCATTCAATTGCATGTCATTTATGGCACCTCGGATATAGTGCAGCCACGATACAATACTGGCGCAGACACTTCATAAACAAATGTTCAAGCCGTTGGCACAAACACTTTAATAAATGTGGGCCAATATTGTAAAATTAAATTGTCTTGTGACTTACATATATTGGTGAGTTCAACAAAAGGTAAGGAAGAACACATCTGCGCATACTCATGATAACCTGAACAATAAAGAGAGAAGCATTATTAACAATTAATCTGGGTGTAATTAAATGCTTTATTACAATACATTTCATTGTATGAAGCAAGAAAAAAGATGATTGTAACAATAAAAGGAATATCTAACAATTATAAACACCCCTAGCCCTTATTTCTGCATTTCTATTCTGAACACCTATGGAATTTCTTAGCCTTCTATTATACCAGAATAAAGCCTCTCTGCCCTTGCACAACTCTAGTTAAGCTTATGAGAAACAATTAAACTGCATGACTTCTGTAGGCTCTCACA
Organism: Engystomops pustulosus; assembly: GCF_040894005.1. NCBI lineage: Eukaryota > Metazoa > Chordata > Amphibia > Anura > Leptodactylidae > Engystomops > Engystomops pustulosus. The sequence continues at coordinate 105,914,664 of NC_092417.1, read as the reverse complement.
GACATCCATAATTAAACAAAGCAGACTGAGAAAGCCAGGAGAATGTATCTATAAATATACCTTCTTACAATTATCCCCCAAATGAATAGCATTTTATTATGGTATTCAGTATGTACAGTACCATTTACAATATAAAAAGGGCATATACAGGCTGTAACAGAACTAATCCTGTTTCATTTCTCGCAAAGACCTTCATAAAATATTTCTATGACTGCAAATAAATAATGTACATACTTGAACATAAGACTACTTCTGGTTTCTGCTTTAGCATCTGCAATATCTAAGGGTAATATACAATTTGCATATGAAAAAATTGCCATGAAAAGCAGATGAGATTATAGTATAGATGTTATTTCGCTGGTGCTATTTTATATGTATTTTTATGTTAAGCTCTGCAGTTATTTTGAAACATTTTTTTGCTCTACATCATGTATTCATGGTTGTAATCCATAGATACAGTAGTGCTACCTGAATGTAAAGCCTTGAAGCAGTCAGCATAGAACTCAAAAACACAGTACAGCAAAAGCTTAAGGTGGTTTTCCAAGAAAATTGAAAACCCCTAGGAAGCCAGACCAAGATGGTGAAAAAGGACAAATACTTAGCAGCTCTGGTTCCCTTTACACATGCACATGATAGTAAGTTACAGGGATCTAGGGAACCATCTAAGCCTATGGAACAACTCTTGAAAATGGAAGTGACTCCAAGTGGTCTAAGGAAGCCACTCATGCACAGGCCAACATCCCAATTTAATACAGTCCCATGCATAGTCTCTGTTCCTCACAGGACCTTCTGCTTCACTCTATTACCCCCCTTTCTAAACTTTCCAACGTAACCTGAAAACCCACCTGTTTACTTTTGTCTACAATAAGCAATAACTGCACTGCTCCACTCCCTCACCTCATGTCTCCAGCAATCCTCCAATATAGATAGTGAGGCCTCACGGCAGGGTCCTTCTTTAACTTGTTTCAGACCTCCGTTATGTTTGCATTTTGTACTTGTATTTGTTCTCATCTTATGTATGTGAAGCTCTTATTGAATGTACAGCACCATGGAATTAATGGTGTTCTATAAATAATAATAATAATAATAATAATAATAATAATAATAATAATAATAATAAAATAGTGCAGGACTCAGGGAAAATAAATGTTTTTTCTCACCCCAGTCAATGCCCCCCTGAGATTTCCCATGTAGGTAAACAAAAATATTGAATTCCGATTCTTTCGATTATTACAACCTTACCACTACAATCTGGTGGCTATAAAAAAAAAAAAAAAACTTCCAATATTCTATCTACTAAGATGCCAGTGTTTACTGTACCATGTATTAAACTGCAGACCTTGTCAATTCATTTATCTGCCAGTCTTAATGTTGATGGGTACAGAATCTTAGATGACATAATCCTAGTCACATGTTATGAAGCGCTCAATGTTGTAAAGGAACGTCTCTCAATGTTCCAGGAAGGCACTGTGTAAAACATTTGACACAGCATTTTCTACCTATCCTTATTAATAAGTAACAATAGAAAAGTAGGTGCAAAAAACACAGGTATAAAGGTGCCCCTAGAGCTAAAATGTAACAGTAAAGTCCAAGATGTGTGTTAAAGGCTTTATTTTTATGGACGATCCATAACACACATTAACACACATCTTGGACTTTACTGTTACATATTAGCTCTAGGGGCAGCGCGCACCTTTATACCTGTGTTTTTTGCACCTACTTTTCTATTCTTCCTTACACCACCAGTGTCATGCTGCGGGTCACGGGAGACACGGCAACCCGCCAGATTCACTACTAACCTATTCCACCAGTTCATTTGAACCATCAATCTTCCCATTACCTCTATCATCTGAAGTTGGATATTGGCAGATGGTACCAGTTCCATATAGCGGCATGTCCTAGCAGTGAGACCTGCAAATCAGGAACAAGGAAGGAGGGCAATGCAATTAAAATTTAATATGTGGGACTCCATTAATATTATTGGACGCACATCAGGTGAGTTACATACCATGAACCATTTAGGGATAACAATAATGCTTATAAAGTTTTAAATAAAGTATTTATGTTGGATGGATTTATTGAAATGGCAGGTTTCTTTAAATTTTAAAAGTGCCAACTCCCAAACAAAAAAAAAGCTGACAAGTTGCATCGCCGCTGTCAGACATACAGAAAACAGATGCTGACACTCTTTTAATGACTGTGAACGCATGTTAGATCTCTCTCAATCTACCATATTTTGGACTATAAGGTGTACCTTATCATAACAGACATCCAGGTTTGAACATCATAAAAAGGACAAATGTGATGCCAATTAAAAATTCTCTGGTGGTCACACACACTTCTCTGCTATATGCACATACAGACATCTCTTCTAAGTTCATTCAAACAGACAGTTTTGCTACATTTACGCACAAACAGCTATGCTACAGACAGATTGGTACAATTGTCCATGGCAACCAATCACTGCTCAATTGTCCACAGCAGTTTATTAAATTAAAGCTAAGCTCTGATTTGCTGCCATGGGCAACTAGAACTGTTCTGCTCCAGGACATTTACATAAGTAAGCCTCCCTGCCCTCAGACATACACACCATTAGCTCTCAACCCTTTCTAGTGACTAAACCCCCTCCTCTGTAACCTTAGCTTCCTATCCACCATATTTACTAAATCCCATCACCCTCCCCTACCTACCATCAGCTATTAAACACTTTAAATTAATTAGCAACAATTGATAGGATAAATACACTACCACGCTCATATACATATAAAAATGTACATTTATTGACTCAAACATAATATACTACAAACCAAATACTAAATCCACATTTGTGCTAGCAACACAAATGTGGCCAATCTATAATATTAATAATACATCTGTGAGTACATCTTTATATAGACCTTAAAATACATCACCTAGCTATCGTGTATGACTTGATACCAGGACTACAGGAATACAACCCAGTACAACACAATGCAAAACCAGGCTGGGATAATAATGGCAGGTATATATACTTTTTGTGTACTGGACCACTTCATTGCCACCTATCGGGGCTATTTACATATAATATAACCATCCAAGGTCCTAGAAAACAACTAGATGTCCCCAAACTCTATTGCTCTTGTCTGACCTCTCTATTACTTAACAGATACCACAACCATCTCATGAGCAATACTACCTATATCTGAAATTCACTTTGAAGAGTGCATTTGAAATTTGGCAAAGGGAACCCCCATTTTACCGGTTGATGTAGCCACATCAGATTTTCAGAGTTGTATTCCATAACTCATTAGAAGACTGTGAGAGAATGCCCTGTGTTGTTTTAAGTGCCAAAAATACAGAAGAGGTTTCCTTGAATCCAGACCAACTATAGGAAGCAATGCTGACAAGTAATGGTGACCAAGATGGAGGGACTGAGACTACCACACAGGAAAGTCATCTGTTAATGTTAACTTGAGGTCTGTATATAACACTGAGCTACTGTGATGTAGACTGTTCAAGACTGATGATGCTAAAGAGTCCAATACAAAAACTAGGGAAGATTTAAAACCACATTGTCTGGTTTCTTCTACTACTTTTTAAGACTTTTTGTCTCAGTTGAGATTTTTGTGTCTCAACTTAAACAAAAAAAAGTCTCTAAAATAAGTGGTGCTTGTGTGGAAAGTGTTGTAGATATAGTCAAGCATTCCAAAGTTGTATCAGTCAATATGCTAAAAGCATAACTTGAGTTGCCCTATACAAACACTAATCAAACTACACAAACTGTTTAATCTTATAAGTACAGTTCTACAGCAAATTATTCACCAGCTCACCTTTCCCTCAATTGCAGGCACACATGTGGTTTGGATAGGCACGGGCCACCTTGCTGCTTAGGCGTAGTACTGATCATGCTCACATTTAAAACTCTCTCTGAGCGGTAGTCCCTCCAACTACAATGACGTGATTGATGGAGTTTTAAATGTGAGCATGACCGCAAGTATTTATTTGTCATGATTAAGAGCGGGGTCTTGGAAATTTTTAATGGAGATGTAATAAATAAAGATATGTGAAGTTGGAAAAACATGGCTGGACCGTGACCTCTTTCGTATCGTAAAGTACAGTTCTACAGCCCTTATTTGGCAACCCTTTTTACTTTCCCAAACCACAGAAACCATTCTAACACCAATGTGCCTGAGATTCCATGGGGCACAATGGTCTCGTTTATGGTCTTCTCACAGAGGCAAAATAAACTTGTCCATAAAGTCTTACACCCTCAATTGTATTGCATAACTAATACTTGATTTTGAAATGCCATGCAGTAATCTGCATTTTAACATGATAAAAAAAAATTATGTTAAATAAACAGGTGTTCAGATATATTTTATGCACTAAAGTTCTCAAGAAAATTTTTTATACTTCAAAAAATGTACCTTTCATACATATGGTTATTATGCCACTGTAATTTTATATGCTTTAGCTCTTTTATCTAAAATCTATTTAAAATGAAATTAAATAAAGAAAATAATTTTCTTCCCGTCACTCACAAATATAGAGCAACCTGAATTTTGTATAATATAATACAATATAAATCAGATTTGTGTAATAAATTGTGTTGTATAAATCAAATTATAAAGAAGGCCATTATTAAATATTCCTCGAGTGCAATCTTTAATCAGTTTTTATGTATCCTAGACTTGTAGTACACTTATACTTATCATTTGAAAGTCAAATGCTTACAACTACAAACTTGCTGACTCCTTAGAAATGAGAGGAATATGTCCACATCATGGTTTTAACTGTCTGTGCTGGCCATTCATAAATGAATATATCTCTGTCTTTGTAATTCCTCACTTGCAATAAAATGTGTATTATTTATAAGCTTAAGAATATTCCCATGCAAATACATGTTGAAATATTCCTTTATATTTGCAATAATAAAGTCAAAGAGGAAAATGTGCATTTTAAAGATGCATTCAGGAATATATTAAATGTTTCATGCAATGTCACTAGAATGGAACCCTAAAATTAACCCTAATCTTGCTTTGAATAGGAGAAAACTTTTAATATTGCCTGAATTATTCCTTGCATTTTAAGGCATTGCAAACATAGAATCAAAAACGTTAGAGGGTTTAGTACATACCAGCACCTTAGCTGCAGAAGAAGCAGTTGAGCCCAGCCCTAAACTGTAATACAGTATCATCAACCAAAACAAAAAAAATAAATAAAAGAGATTTTCATGCAAGAAAAGAAGAAAAAACATACTAATCATTTTGGATATTGTCATGGATAAGTTAACCAACAGTATGAAGATGACATGGTACTGTAAATGCTCCAAAGTGTTTGGCACAAAATGTATAGAAGAAGTCTTTATAAATCCACTTTTTCAGCTTATCTCAACTACACATGAAAAAAAAAATCCCATTATTATCCAATTCCCTCCCAACAGGTATACTATACAAAAATGCCCTTTGATAGGTCCCTTGAGGCGTTTTTATAACACTTTATATGCATTTACAGTTCAGCTGAACCCAAACAGTGACGCTCCTCCCCAAAAAGTCTCTCAAATGATTTAAATGCCGCCAATGGCTTTTAAAGAGTTATCCGGACAGCACCGTTCATGAGCATTACTGTGTTAGGGTCTTGAGCCAATCAATAACTTCTAATGAAGTTTGGGATTGGGTCCAGTGGACCCAAACCTGGAAAGTTTGGTTCAAAATCGAACTTTATTGTTTGGGTCCATTAGTTAACATTAGTCAGAATCATTGCCTCCCTACTGTAATACAAACTTATTTAGAGTTTAGCTATAGTGAGAAGAGATTCTTAAGCCGCATGCCCACTAGTGAGAGCAGTTCGAGAAAAATGCTGGATGGATTTCCTAGACTGAATTTTGTATCACTGACAGATTTAACTGACATGCTGAGTTCAGTCCATTGATGTGAGGTTCGGTCCAGGAAATCCTTCCAGTTCTCAAAGCATTTTGTTCTGAATGCACTCATGAGAACCCAGTCTAAGGTGACGTAAAGCTGTCTAGTCAGGTTTTAGTTGTTTATTTATTCAATTATAGATGTATCACCAATCCTACCTGAGCCCAACAGATCTGTTTCAAACAAATTACCTCCTAATCTTGTTCTTGGTGCCAAAAGCAAGAAACTTTTAATCTAGGGCTCTTTCTATTGTGGGGTTTGGCAGGTTTTTTACTTGTTTACAAACCAGTAGTGGTGGCTACAGAAATGATCACATACAAGCGACCATGTGCAGGGGTTATGAACTGGGCATACAAAGTGAGGCATATTACAACCAGTCATGGGTCACAGTGAGAACATCATACAGCAGGTCCTATTTTTTACCTGATTTATGGAATGGCCACTCAGCTTCCTATGCCGTGGGGAGGGTTAAGGAGCACTAATACCCCACTTCTGTCAAACAAAGGTAACATTATTAGTAACATCTAATTTGGAGAGTTCATTGGGGTCCCATCCTCCTTTTATGTTTTTAAATAGTTTTTCACTGCAATGACCCTTTGAGGAAATTTACCATATTTTCCGGTGAATAAGATGACTGGGCATATAAGAAGCCAATTTTTGCAAAATGGAGCTGGCATTTTCATTGCTACCATTTTGAGCAGTGTATGACGTTTTGATCACTTTTTATGAAACTTTTTAAATGTTGCAACGTGGCGAAAAAGTGGTGTTTTGCACATTTGGGTACTGTTTTCCATTTTTTAATAGATTGAACATTTTGGGATGCTGTAGTACCTAACATGTTTATGATTTTTACTGAATATTTATTTTAAAATATTTTGAAATGTATTTATTTACTTATTTATTTACTATTTTTCAGACCCCCTAGGGTACTTTAACCCTAGTTTGTCTGATTGATGCTACCGTAAACTGCTACACTACAGTATGGTAGTATATGGGAATTTTACTGATCATTTATTAAAATTTGCCACTGGTATTGCAATGCACTACTTTTCTTTTTGTTCTATTTTAATTATATAGAATTTCATGCCACTATGTCTGGAAAATATTCTTACACAATACTGTTTTATGCCTAAGTTTGCCTGTAAGCTCAGTAGCATTATGTCACCTCTGGCAGATTAGCACATTATAATTCAGGATTGAGTCCTGACTGCTTCAGGGTCTTTAAGTGTTTGGGAAATTTCCTTGATACTGTGCAGTATACAACAAAACTGTCAAAAAGTGCAGAGGCCATAGGGAAATCTATAGAAATGTTTGACACAGGTCCTTTGCGGGCAAGTACCAGTAGAGCCATGCACAGTGGTACTGCAAAAAACAATTATGGGACTCACAAAGAATTGTACATGTTAATAAGAAACTCTTGTGTGGTTATGAGAATTGGTCTTGCTCTACAATAAACTACATAGCAGTTATTTTGCAGGAAAAGGGATATTAAAAATACGATCAGATGGAGCATTGTGGAGCATTCAAGCGAGATCAATGGTTCAATTAAAATTCAAGTTTGAAAATGCTGTTCTAAAATATAAAGTTAAAGACTTATTTAAAAAAAATATAGGATTTGGATTTATAAAAGGTAAATAGCTTTTTATAGGTAACAGACAGATAAATAATAGTTAATGTAATTGTAATAGAATCCAGATCAACAGACAATCAAGCAACTGCTTGGTTTGTCAGCTTCTATACCATATAAAAGATGGTCAATTGTTGGCCTGTGCAAACATTATATATACTGTATATACTCAAGTATAAGCCGACCCGAGTATAAGCCGAGACCCCTAATTTTACCTCCAAAAACTGGGAAAACCCATTGACTCGAGTATAAGCCTAGGGTGGGAAATGCATTGGTCAAAGCCTCCCAGTATATAGCCAGCCAGCTCCCAGTAGTATATAGCCAGCAGCCAGCTCCCAGTAGTATAGCCAGCCTGCCTCCTGTAGTACACAGCCATCCCCAAGTACCAAACAGCCAGCCAGCTCCCTGTAGTATGCAGCCAGCCCAGCCAGCCCCCTGTAATATACAGCCAGCCTAGCCAGCCCCCTGTAGTATACAGCCGGCCCAGCCAGCCCACTTTAGTATACATTCAGCCCAGCCAGCCCCCTGTAGTATACAGCCAGCCCACCCAGCCCCTTATAGTGTACAGCCAGCCAGCACTTAAAAAAAATAAACTTATATACTCACCCTCCGGCGGTCCCGATGCTCAGCACGGCTCCCTGATGTCAGCGCTGCTCCTCTTCTGTCTTCCCCGCGGGTCCACTTCTGTCTTCATTCTTCTGTAAAAGCCTGCAGGGTGCAGCCATGTTATCTGCCAGTGGCCACTGCTGACGTCAAAGTTTGTGCCGACTGGGAAATAACATGGCCGCACCCTGCAGGATTTTACAGAAGACCGAAGACAGAAGAGGAGCTGCGGGGAAGAAAGAAGCGGAGAGCCGGGCTTGACATCTGGGCCGCTGGAGGGTGAGTATATCATTTTATATTTTTTATTGACTTGTGTATAAGTTGAGGTGAGGTTTTTTGGCACATTTTTTGTATTATATATACTCAAGTATAAGTCAACTACATTTTAAAACAAAAACTGGGAAAACCCATTAACTTGAGTATGACCCTAGGGTAGAAAAAACATTGTTCACAGTCTCCCACCAGTACAGAGTTCGCCATCCCCCTGCCCCCCAAAATATAACCTACCAGCCCCCTGTCCCACAGTATATAGGTGCCAGCCCCCTGCCCCCAGTAAATAGCCAGCCTGCAGTATATAACCTGCCTCCAGTCACCGGTATTTTGCCTGCCTGACCCCAGAGTATATAGCCTGCCTCCTCTCCCCCAGTATATAGCCTGCCTCCTGACTCACAGTATATAGGCATCCTCCTGCCTCCTAGTATATAGCCCACCTCCTGACACCAGTATATAGATATTCAGCCAGCGCACAGTATATAGCATGCCTCCTGCCCCAGTATATAGTCTACCTCCTGCTCCAAGTATATAGCCTGCCCCCTGTATATAGCCTTCCTACTCGCCCTAGTGTATAGCCTGCCACAAGTATTTAGCTAGTCAGCCAGACCACAGTATATAGCATGCCTTCTGCCCCTGTATATAGTCTGCCTCCTGGCCCCAGTAAATAGACAGCCCACAGTATATAGCCTCCCTCCTTCCCCCTAGTATATAGCATGCCTCCAGCCCCATTATATAGCCTGCATCCTGCCCCCAGAATATAGCCAGTCAGACCCCAGTAAATAGCCTGAATTCTGCCCTGAGTATATAGCCTGCCTCTTGCCCCCCCAGTATTTAGCCAGCCACTTGCTTCACAGTATATAGCCAGCCTGCTGCCACCCAGTTAATGCCCAGCCTCCTATCCCCAGTATTTATACAGCCTCTTGCCCCATAGTATATAGCCAGCCTGCTGCCACCCAGTGTATAGCTAGTCAAGCAGTCCCCAGTATACAGCATGCCTCCTGCCCCATTATGTAGCCTCCATACTGCCCAAATAATATAACCAGACAGACCCCAGTATATAGCCTGCATACTGCCCCCCATTATTTAGCCTGCCTCTTTCCCCTCAGTCTATCGCCAGCCTGCTGCCACCCAGTATATATCTAGCTTCCTACCCGCAGTATATAGCCAGCCTGCTGCTGCCCAGTATATATACTGCCTGCTGCCGCCCAGTATAGAGCCAGCCTGCTGCCGCCCAGTACATTGCCTGGTTGCTGCCGCCCAGTATATAGCCAGCCAGCTGCAGCCCTGTATTTGGCTGCCTCTTATCCCACAGTACATAGCCAGCCCCCTGCCCAGCACATAAAAAAATAAACTTTGCACTCACTTTTACAATGCTTACCCAAGGTCCTTTTAGTACAGACTAAAAGTTTGGACACACCTTTGCATTCAAAGAGTTTTCTGTATGTTTTTAATAAAAATTGTAGATTAATACTGAAGGCATCAGAACTATGAACAGTTCAGACACACTGGACTCTCTCTGCACCTAGAAAATTACTGTGAGATGTTGCTGTATGTTGTTTGGTAGACTGTCCAGTTAGGGTAGTCTCTTCATAGAAAGGGAAAGCCTGTTGTTTTGTGGTTAGACAGCCTAGGACTTTCTTGTGCAGATATGCTGAAGTCAAGCAAAGGCCTGTACACTATCTACTTATTGGTGTAATCTTCAGAAATTGTCATATTTCTCTGTGCTACAGTCATTGATTTGTTATGATCATCAGGTTGTTTGCAAAATAAAGGTTTTATGTTGATATATATTGGCAATTTTGTAAAACATTGATCTAGTGGCATGGTGTACCTCCATCTACTGTTGATCAATGTTTTTTTTTTTAATCATGTGATCATGCATTCTTCTCTAGTATTCAGTTTATTTTGTGATAACAGTGGAAGAGATTAGTGCTCTTGAGCAGATTTGGGTTAATTCCCAAATAGTTTTATGGTATGATCCCTCCCACCTGTATCACATAGTCACGGGGAGGGCATTTTTAGTAATTTGGAAGTTTGCTCATGTCGGCTCATGACTAAGATATACATTGTTGAATCTGCCTGTACAGTCTCCCTTGTAATATGCTACCTTGAAAGCTGATCTGTGGAGTACTGGACTCCTTTGTTGGCCAAAGGCGGCCATAAAAGAACTGAAGGGAGAAGGAAAAATTTTCTTTACTTTCTACAAGTTCAGCAAGGGGTAAAGTACACTTCCTCAGTCAAGATGAAACAATCACACTTTACATCACACACCACTAATCTGCATTATAGATTTGCACTAGTTCCTTTGATGCCCATGCTCCAATATTAAATTATAATAATACAATCAATAGAAAATATTGCAACTTCCTGTGATTGACTGATAACATTGTATAGAGATAAAGAAGAGCAGAGAGGTTCCAGCTGATCTTATCTCTATGCGTTTAGGTTTACTATGGAAAGTTCCCGGTTATTTGTCATTAAATGTGTTTAGCATATGTGAGGGATAAATCATCTACTGTTATTTAGAGAAATACATTGTGGGACTTTGGTAATAACATAAAGCAAGTGTCGCCTGAGAAAGTCATTAGATTTATCTCTGTGTCATCTCCAGCTCATCTGTTATGCTCCACGTCTTGGTACTGTTAAGAGGCAATACATTGGTAATTGTGTTTTCTATCAGAAGCCTTCAAAAGCCTCACAGATTACTTAGCAAATCAGCATCAATCATATTTCTGAGCAGCATTAGTTATTTTCATTCATGTGTTTGCTTATATAGAAGAACCTGATCCTTGAAATGTAATAATGCAGAGGTGTGTAAATTAAAGGCGGTAATAGGATACTGCCTGACCTTTGCATATGGCATATTTGCTCCATCGTTCTGCATAAGGATATAGATAAGATTTGTCAAGAGCCGCACATTCACAGCAGGAAAACAGTTTTGGCTGCCACTTCCTGACCTGAGCAAGCAGTAGGTGGTCATTTCTTTTATTACTTAGCACAGGAATAAATTACTGTCCCAGATTATAAAAGATGTTTATTTTCTAAGGCTATACAGAACTTTAAAGGAATTCAACCATGTACAAAACATAAAAAATACCTATCGTATTTTTCTGACTATTAGGCGCACAAAAAATCCTTTGATTTTCTCAGAAATCAAAGGTGCGCCTTATAGTCCAGTGCGCCTTATATATGAACCGTACTTACAGACAACAGCTTCCTTGAACTGTGCACAGGTCTGCCACCTGCTGGTCATTCATCCTTATTATCAGGTGCGCCTTATAATCTGGTGCTCCTTATATATGAACTTAGACATTTTAGCAGGCATTTATTGATGGTGCGTCTTATAATCCGGTGCGCCTTATAGTCCGAAAAATATGGTACTCACTTCCGGTCTTCTTCATCCCAGTGCTGTCCATATCTTGACACGGTGGGATCACCTAGAATACAAACTTATACTTAGCAGCACAAAGATTGGGAACAAGATGATCAGTGCTCCGGCCTTCTTATTACACATGCCCTCGCCACCTACCTCTCCCATGCTGTGAACATGTGAGAGCGAGGTGATGTCACGTGACAGGCAAGAATTCATGCCCCTCGTGGAATATCACCTGCCTCTCCTATGATTAGCAGCCCGAAGTGCCTGACATCTTGTTCCCGAGCTGCTAATTGAAAATTTGTTTTCCTGGCGTCTCAAGCTTAGTGAAAGAGAGCCCTGAGATGAAGCTGAAGAAGAGCGGGGGTGAGTATTTGCAGTTTTGTTTTTTTAATTGGTTGATTTAATTTAATAATCTGGCATTTCCAATAGTCTAGTTTTATCATCTTGCACCCTACAAATCCAGGCTTGGAATTGTATTATTAAAGTCCAACCTAACAGTTTTTTCTCAAGTCCTCATTGGCATGTCTTTTGTCAATAGATTTTAAAACTTACAAATATATCTTGTGCTCTTGCTCTATGTATTGTTATAACACTGATACATCTTTCTATATTTCTTATTGGTAACCATTATACATCTCACCAGCTTTGATCTTGGTGATTTATTTTTCAGCAACAGATCTGTTAACACTTTAAAACTAACACTTTAAAACTACTTTAAAAATACTATGATTTATTTCCTTGAACATACATACAGATGTGGAGTGGTTTAAAAATGACCTAGTACAATACAGGTTCTGGAATTGGACTGATGATATAGACAGAGACAGAGGGCTCAGAGACTATACCCCTTCCCAGCTGTCTTTGCCTACTTTCCTAACTTACCTTAGGCGGCAAGGAACAACTATTTGACATTACTTTTGTTCACACAAGTAATATCATTGTGAAACACAATGAAACAATCAGTGCATCCTCAGCCATACCTTACAAACATAGGATAACCCTAACACAGATGCTACACCCAGAGAATAAATACAAAGTGTTTAATCTTAAGATACATTGGGGGGGAATTTCATATGGTTTACTGAACCAATTCTGATAGAAACACTGGCAATTTGGATTTTTTGCCTTATTTATTATCCATGTGCACCAAAAATAATATTTTTATTTTGCCTTAAAACACCCAACACTTCAATTCATTTGTAGAAGCCTCACATCTCTACAGCTCTTCATACAGGGTCTTAAATTATTCTGCTCAAATGGATAAGAGACCTGCTCACATATCTCCCCTCTTACAAAGAGTAAAATGTAACACAATCTGCATATTTATGAGTTTCAAAAGTAAGCAATAAAATAAAGCATTATTAAGTGCATCAAAACACCAACAGTCAGGATTTGCATTTTGGTAATGCAGGTAAATTAGCAAAAATTGCCCTCACAACACATTTATATGTGAAGAGGCTAAACATCAGATCGAGTGGTTCCAGGAAGCACAGAAATGAAACCTTCCGATACAACATAAACAATAAAAGCTTCAACTTTCCATGGTGACAACAGTCACTTAGGAATTGCTATTCAGACAGCAAAGTGCTTGTCAAGATCAAAATGCTAATCATTCTTTGCTGAAAATGTCTCTAGTTTTCAGCTGCAGTGGCCATGTTATGCAGTGCTCAGAAGCTGCACCATATAACATCTGAGCCTGAGCCCATTCTCTGTTTTTAATCTTAAGATCTTTTGATGAGTCTGGACAAATTTCTTAGAGCGTGTAACAGAATTTTCCTTATTGCATAAATTATTTAAATAAACAGCAAACTGCATTCAGATAGATTTTGAGTTTCCAATGAGGGACTACTGATCTTATCATTCATCAATAGGACTAATCTGAACACAAACAAAAAATGCATGCCGAATTCAGCCCTGCTATATTCATAATTAAATGTGAAAGCAATGGTTCACAATTCAAATTCTGTACCCTCCAATTATAACAAATTATAGTACTAGTCTCTTCATACAACGAAGAGGCACCTTATGGGTCCCCTAGGGCCACTAGGTCCAGGTGCAACCACACCCCTTGCACCTCTTAAATAAATACCCTTGTCTTCAGGATAATCAATTGAGCAACCAAACACATACATATTCTTATTAAAGAGTATAACTGAGGATTTATCTATGTTGTAAAAGTCATGAGTTACACATATTTTTTCTCCATTTATGTTTTGAACATTATTGCTCTTGGCCATGCGCTGTGCCTTAGATTGTAGCTTTGCTTCATTTATTTGAATGACCCTGAACAGAAATCCATTAAAGCCCATGATCCAGATTGGTACTGTTCTGATAATATATAATCTATTTACTGTTGATCACTTCCTTAAGGGGAACAAGTACATCCAGAAGTATCTGCCTGAAGCTTATGCTCTTAACATGCATGTGTATGTGGAAGTAAAACTTCCATCTCCTACCTAGACCACACAGTTGCATAGCTTCTATAAAGATTTTCAATTTTGATATATGAATTTTACCTCTCACGGGGTAAGAGTTCTTCTTATAGAGACTTTCCCAGTTAAGACCATCTTGCAGGCATGTGGAGACTTATAGCTATTGTTGCTCCACTAGGGGATTCTGGGAAATATACAAATAAGTATTCCTGGATGAAACCAGGAAAATCAAACTACTTATACTACTTTGCGAGGCAAATCCTTTACCATCAAGCAAGACTTTCAGGAAGACTAATGACAAGATGTGAGATTAAAGCCAAACCAGCACATTTATTCAAGGAATTGATTCCCAGCTGTAGACAGCATTGTTTCAATGTGGTTGCATTTCTTCAGTGTAGGGAACTGTCAAGGGTGCCCCTGCAATCCAAATCTCGGATCGCAGACACACTCATGCCCCTGTCCATCGCAGCTTCCCTGGACCCCACTTACCTCTCCGCTTTCCTGCTCCCGCCCCCGCTGGTCAGCTGGCACTCGTAGATATAAAGGGCCAGCACACCTCCTCTGATTGGCGAAGGCCACTTCCCCGGATTCCATTTATGCTGGCTTCTCCAAGCAGCTGCTGCCAGATCTTTGAGCTTATGCCTTCTCCCGTAGTGACCCCAGACCTGTTCCTGTTTCTGCTCCTCCTCTGCCAGCCCTGACCTCCTGCTCCATCCCCAACCTTGCATCCTTGCCACCTGCCTTGACCATCTGCCTATTCCTGACCACGAGTTTGCCTGACAATTCTGTGCTTGTGGAACGACCTGGTGGTACCACGCTGCAGCAAGACCAACCAGCTTTGTGGCAGGCTCTGGTGAAGACACCAGATTCCACTGTGCCAATTAGATTCAGGACCCAGGTTTCGGCTTGTGTCATCGTCTGCAGTGATCCAGGAGCGTTCACTACCCCAGAAGCCTGACAGGTACTGGTTTAGCTGAGTGAGAGGCTTTTTACTAAGGTCAGAAAGTAAGAGTTCTCCTGAAGTAGACAGTGCCAATGAAGGCCGCCTTGTATGTGTGTGGATATTTTGATGCTTCACTAGGGCATTCTGGGAAATATGCAAATAAGTTTTCCTGGATAAAATGAGAAAACCCATGCCTCTTTTTCTACCTTGTAAGGCAGCCCACTGTCACGGTTGCTTCCGCGTTCCATGTTGTGGATCGCGGGTACACCCGTGCTCCCCTGTGTGTCTTTCTCCGCTCCCCTTCCCGGACTTGCCTCTCCTGGCTTCTCGCTGTGCTTCGGGTCCCGGCGTGTAGGCCGCACAACTCCTGCCTTCCAGGCCGCTCGCTCCCACAACTAGGGCACACTCACGCTGACTTCTTAAGACTTAAAGGGCCAGCGTCCTCCTGATTGGCACTGGCTAACCTGGCTGAGCCTAATCACGCTTCCCACAGCGGTTCCTGTTGTAGTGATTGCCCACCAGCGTTCCCAGACGCTCCTTTCTTCTAGCGTTTCCAGACGCCTCCGTGTCTCTGTCTCCAGGGTTCCCATATGCTCCTAGTGTGTCCTGTCTTCCAGCGTTTCCAGGCGCCTCCGTGTCTCCTGTCTCCAGCTTTCCCATACGCTTGGCTGCTTGTACCTTGGCTGCCACCGTGGGCCTCATACTATTTCCCACGGTGGTCCAGAGGGTCCATTGGTCCACAGACTCCTGCCTTCGGACTCTTCCCAAAGAGACTTTTAGTTCTGTTGTCTGTGTGACCGTTACACCCAGATACCATCAAGCTTGGCTTTCATGTCATTAGGTTTCCAGAAAATTATGCGTGATGGTAAGGTAAGCCTTACAAGATAGCAAAGGAAGCATGGTTTTCCTTCTTCCATCCAGGAAAACTTATTTGCAAGATTTTAACTATGAAATGTTTAAATGGGATTTCCACCTTAAACAATAAGATACACATTTTTTGTTCAAAACATCTGTACTGATGTTAGTTGCGCTAACTTTTCTATATATTTTAATAACAGCCAAATTTCTGTTCTCCAATTTGGAACTCTAAATCCTATACATTAGGTAGAATCTTACTGTTGTGTAGGGTACTTTTGCAGATTTGTCCTTGAGTTGCCAAGGACTGGTTCGGGACTCATTACCTCATATAATAGTGTGATAGTGATATAATGTGTGTATCTTGTTCAGTCCTGGAGTGGTATGGCATATGCAGAGAGCCATGTGAGAGGCCGGGTGGAGTCTTGTGTGGAAAGCAAGATTCTTGGGTCCATGTGCGAAGGTTAGACTATGTAGAATCCTCTGAAAGAGAAGCAGGAGAGTAAGACACATAGCAGTTACATAACCTTAGACTGCACTGACAGTGCCCAAATTTGGAAAAGACAAGAAAGAGAAGAGAGAGTGACACAATCTCATAGAGCACAGAAAGGAGCTCAATCAAAATGCTACAAAAGAGAGAAGAGATGTAGGGAAGTCCAAGGAAATTACAGACAACCCTAAGTGTAAATTCAAACTGTAGCAGAGTTGTAGTAAAAGAAGATATAGAACACAGATGTGACTGTGGAAGGCATAGTGACAACCATGTACTGTAGTTGGTACTTATATTTGGAAATTAAGTATTTATCAGACAAAATGAGTTGATGGGGTAAAGGAGTCAAGATCTCACCTGACAGGTCACATCCTAAAGACAAGTATACTTATATACTTCCAGACAGTCATTCCTATGAGAGGTTGTGATCCTAGCACATACTCTTTCCTCACTGATAAGTACTTATTAGCAGCTGTGGGACATTCCCGAACTATATGCCCATTTGTTCACCTCAAGTATGACTTATAGAGATGATAATTTGAAACCAGTCATTAGTTGCTCAGGATAAGGCAGATTATGGGAGTATCACATTAGGAATTCTGCATGCTTTACTTTCATTATGATTGAATCATCCATTTGCAGATGTGATTATATCCCAAGCAAAGTAAATGTTTCATATAATCTGTGTAAGGCATAAATGAAGTGAAAAATGATGACAGGATATAGCAGATGCACGTAACTGAGGATGTCAGAAAGGCCAACAAGCATTAATTACACGTAGCATTATTCCTGCGTTGTCTAAGAAACTGGACGGATATATAAGCCCTCTTGTGGTTACAACATGCCCTATATACTGCTGCAAACATCTTAAATAGGAAACTATGAGCAGGAAAGCTGTCTGCAAGTAAAGAAGAGAACCGACCTCCTGCATTTTTGGGTGTAGATGGAAAAGAAATGTGTCCACAAAGAAACTGCATCATAGAGGTCTTATACACTTGTGTCATTCTGGTATAATGCACAACACATCAACATTCATTATTTCATAATGAAAAAAAACAACTATTAAGAGACAAGTGATACAGAAAGTATATTGGAAAATTGTATAACTTTTCATTACACAGACCATATCAAATGTTTGCTGAAACTGGACAACCTCTTTAAATGTGAATTTTATACAAATGTGCCATATGAAGATGGACTGAGAGGCTATTAGAAAGAATTTTCACCAGTTTTCTCAGGGCGTGTCATTCAAATTAATTTGCACATGGATTGTGGGTCTGTGTGGAAAATTTAAATGTAATTTACATATGTTGACAGAAAGAATTGACTGCATATTACGCAAGGTGTTGAGTCTTTAATGTCATCTAAAGATGTGCACTGTACCTATTTCTCATCTCCCAATATAATGTTTTACCTATTTAAATGCTGATTAAACCCAGAGACATAGCTAGAGGGACAAGAGCAGTAATGACCCTAGACCTGCGGGCATTGTGCTTTCCACCTTTGGGCTGCCACTAGGTGCTACTTATTTGGTGATGTTGCTGCATTGCTATTCCTCCACTGGAATATACATTTCCTTTCAATGGTCCCCGAACATTGGGGCACATTTAATTACCTGTCCGGAGTTGTTCACTGAGAGTGCATTATCCGACGAGAAGTCACTGTGCCGTGATTCACGAAGATCGTGCGCCTGATATCCTACATGTGTCGCTTCCCCGCTCAGTTCCAACCGAGTTCACCTTCTTATTCCTGGTGTATGTAAGTGCATTGGATTGTGACACAACTTGAATGTTAAATCCCGCGTTCAGTCCGAATAATACAGATCGTTCCCCCAATTTCTGTTGCATGAAAGCCGGCACAGCTGCGGCAAAATCCGATCATGTGTGACACAATCCACTGCTAAATACCTGTCATGGCCTTGCAAACCCCGAAAATTTTGGAAAATCTGACTAAAGTGTGGCCGCAGTCCCTTAGTACATAAGCAAAACAAGCAAAAAGTGTCAGTGCTCTACACTATAACAGGCTCTTATTCACATTCGGCAATGAGGAATCTCAGCACCCCTTTTTTGGGGTTAGAAATAAAGGTCTCCTAGGTTCAGCGTCCCTCTCCCCGTCTCCGCTCACTGGACCGAAATATGCACCCCGTCCCACTCTTGTGTCCGAGGTTCACCACCGTCCCTGTGTGGGAGATTATGGACAGATAGTGTAAAACGACAGGATAAAGGGTACAAATGATTTATTTTGTATACTCACAAAAGAATATTAAGAAGCGTGCATATCAAATCCTTAAAATCAGAAACTTGATTTGTTGAGGGACTTATTTAGTATTTATTTTAATTCTTGCATTATATTGCATGATATTTTTTACATTCTGATCCACATTTTACTACACACGAACCCACCTCTAGAATTACTAAATAAGCAGTGTGGTACATAACCAATAGATGTAGCAGTCATAGAAAAGGCTGCATCCTGAAACAGTGCTAAATAAGTATCAAAACTTTCAGTTATGGGAAACTTCAGATTGCCCACACTATTATAATAGTATCCCTCATTGTATGGAGTTAAATAGTAGTGTCAAAATCATTGAAATAACAATTTCAGGGAGAAAATGCATCCCAAATCATTTTATTCTATCAACGATAAATGAATGCCCCTAGAATCCAATACAACATACAGATGTCACATATTCTTTGAAGAAAAGAACATACTTGCATAGATTCTATTAAAAGAATAGACAGGTCATGGTAGCAATTGTAGAATCAAACAATAATAAATTAATAGAAGCCCCGAGGCCTCTGCAGTGAAAAGAGTCACCTTTCCACACTCAATAATGAAGGAGAGACAAAGAAAATAAGGTCGATGGCAATTACTGTAGCTGCAATAAATAGTCGTCCTTAATCAAGACATTTTTTTGAAATCTCATTGACTTTGAAAATGTTTCAATTTATCAAACAGAATCATACATTGCAGAAGCCATATTGGATTGGTGATTACTAGAAATCTTCCCCTCAAAGCTATAGCCACAAATTTCAAAGTGAAGCAATCAGCGGTAGCAATGTGATTTCCCTTATTATTGTCTATTCTTATTTATGACACAATGAGATGTCAAAAAAATAGTGAACGTGCTCCTCTGCTTGTACATAGGCTGCCAGAGGCAGCTACCTACTTTGCTTTACAGTAAATTACATTCACTGGTGCATGACAATGAAAACTCCACTGTCAGTTTCAGAAAATAATTACACGTATTAGGTGTCTATTGACGTGTTGTATGCTTGTTAAGAGAGCTGCAGAGAGCATTCATTTATACAAGGAAAATATTAATCGCCATGGTAAAATTCAAAGCAGGGGCACATTGAAACCTCACTAAAAGGTCCATAGGGCAAGGCAGGGCAATATTGCCTTGTATGTGTGCAAGTGTGTGGATGCACAAAACTACAATGATACAAAATGACACCCATATTATACTATTCCTTGTACACTGCCTTAGCACTTTTCTCTCCTTATTTTATTTTGTTTTGTTCTCTCCAAAGTTTCTTAAATGTTGTTTCCCTTTCCTATTGTCTTGTAGCTTTTTCTCATCCTTTACCTTACCCATCCTTATGCCATTTCCTCTACATTTTAATTCTTCATTGCTTACTTTTTCCTCCCTATTTTACCTCTGCCCTTACTGCATTCTTCCCCTCCTCTCCTCTTTCTTTCCTTCCCTCTCTCTCTCTTTCAAATATTGATAGAGATAAATCACACCATGATTTGAATCATATTTAAATGTAGACACAAACCCTAGGTACCCAACCATCACAAAATGTATTAATTTGTTTTAGCTGACTTTTTCCCCTCTTTAATTTCCTGAAGTTATTCTCATTTAACCATGTTATTTTTGGAAAGTTATGGTTAACAATTTTCATCATGACAGTCAGTAGAAATATGTTCTGAAAATAGCTGAAAAGATGTATTCTCAAAATAAACCTTTATCATCCCCAGGCAAAAGGTGTAATGATTAACCCCATCCCTGGAAAGGTTCTGGTAGAATAAATCTTGACAGTATGCTTCTAATTTTTCTTTTTAGGATTTATATCCTATTGGATTTGGAAAGTCTTGTAACTGTTAACCTTTGAATTGCTGCTGATACAACGTTTAGATCAAGGCACTTGTCGAATGAAAAAGAAGAAGGCACCCTATCTTAAAAACATCCAGTATGCTTCAAGTACTGGTTCATATTACATTGCTCGTCATAGGTTAAAAATGTCCAGTGACAAGGGGATGGAGGGCTGGGTTGCCTTTCCTTCCAATCCTATTATCAGGCAGCCTTGGTGGATAGATGCTTAGAATAAACTCAGGGGGAAAATTGAAAAGTCCTACCCTCACTTCAATCTTTTTTACGGATACCCCATTTCACACAGCATAGACCTTCACTTCACTAACCCTATTTATGAGGGCAGCATTACAGGTCTTCCTCTCAATGTTAAAGACAAGCCCTGAATACTTTATAATCCCTCAGCCTCACTACAATTCTTGGATATGAGGGCAACAACTCATTTGGTGACTTATTTGATGGCCACATCCACCATCATGAGCTGATCCAATTAGGGTGTCCCACACCTCAAACCTTATCCTTCTTCTTTGCAAGTTGTCCTTAAGTGGCTTGCATTTCCTTCATCTACATACCATAGAACATTATACAGATAATCTATGTTATGTTTTTTTTATTCTCTGTGTTATCCTAGTTATGCTCCCCTCTTCTTACTTTATGTCTCTTTGTAATCATACCCTGCACACTTTGTAATGTAGAGTCAAGAACCCATACTTTGGGTCCCTAGTCCCCTGCCATGTGTTGTTTTCTTGTGTTTATAAGATGTTTAAAATGAAATAAAAACTTGATGGTTACAAAAAGAGAAATATTCTTTGTTGTATCCTCAGAGCAATGCTGGTTCCACCTATTACTAACTGCCTGATTTCGTGTATTGGAACATTATATTTTTTTTCTCAGGAATTCTTATTTATTGTTAAACATTGTACAGATAAGGTTGTACAAAGAATAAATCACATCAATATGTTATTGGAAAGAATAGCATTTAATAACAGCTTGTATAACAGGAAAAGAAAGAATATGTAGGGACTGCATAGCCGCCACAAGCAGGGGCTGACACATCCAGTCACGGGCACTATTCTCACAAAAGGTAGGTTGGGTAGGGGGATTGGGTGTACAGGCCGGGAAACTAAAGTGGAAAGGGCCAAGGGTATGAGTGAAGCATTTGTATAACTATATGAATAGCTCCAATAGCCTTACGTTATAGAACTGTACAGGAAGGAACCAAATATCATCATAGGAATGAGTTGTTACTAAAATGTCCTCTAGTGTTAAAGGACCTCTACCAACAGTTTTTCTGGTGGTAGATGTGTCCTACTAATAATTTCTTGAGGGACTATGCTCATCTGGCTTCTTTAATTAAAACTCCATATGCTGCAATTGCGGCAATATAAGGTTATAAAAATTATGCTAATCAGTCTGGGGCATTCCATCACTAGAGCACCTCAGAATGCAAAATGAGAGAAGGGAGGGTTTCCAGCGCTCAGGCAAATACTTTGAGTATTGGGTAAAACAACTTTTATTTTAGAACGACTAAAACAAGAATTTGATGCCATGACAACAAGAGTTAAAAAACGGATGTGTTTCAGGTCTAAACGATCCTTAATCATAGTTCATACTATACAGATGGCAAACACATGTTATATAGTCTCGTTACTTTTGGATACACCCAGGAAATGATGTCAAATATTGCAGGGCATCACCTTCAGTAAGTATACACTTTAATTATTCTTGATAAAGAGTATTAGAGGATAAATCAATGTACATTAAATCTATGCAATAATTTAACCCTGAAGTAATCCGTGTATTCATTATGAGAGTCTAGTATACTTCTCTGGATCGTAATTTTTTCAGCCAATCTCCACCTCTTTTAGGGTTATCCACTCGTTCTATAGAAACTACTTTGAGAAATTTAGTGTTACCAGAGTGGACTTCTTTGAAGTGTTTTGATACACCAGACATAGTTGTATATGTAATAAGAGAATTGGACACATCTGTTATATGTTGCGATATGCAGGTTTTCAGTTTTCGTATTGTGCATCCCACATATTGTACATTACAGTGAGAACATTTGATATGATAAACAATGGGGTCTGAATGACAATTGAGGTATCTTTTAATATTGTAAATATGATTGTCAGTCGATGTGAACTGTGAATTAACCTCAATAAATTTGAGGTATGTGACCAGGTATGTAACCAGGTGGGGTTTTTGTCTGTTATTATAAATTGGTTAGGTGATAGTATTGCACCAAATGAACAGACACATAGCTACAACTGTTTTGTAGGATACGGTCCCTGCAGGATCCCCGATCCAGAACGTCCGCCGGAATGCCCATCAGCCACAATTCACAAAGATCGTGCACCGATTTCCTGCATGTGTTGCTTCCCCGTTCAGGTCCACCAGAGTTCACCATCTTCCTCCCGGTGAATGTAAGTGCATGGCTTGCAACACAAATTGAATTCTTAAATTCCGTGCTAGTCCAATTCCATTGGAACGTCAGACGGCCTGCCCCCCAATTTGTGTCTCGTGAAAGCCAGAGCAATTGCGACACAATACGATCACGTGTGTCACAATCCCTGGCACGATCCTCGAAAAGTCGGGAAAGCCGACAAAAATGCAGCATTGAGACCCTTAGTAAATAAGCCCAATTGTGTTCAGGAGCATATTCCCTCATGAATTCCCCTTAACAAGGTTCTGTGCCACATGGGGGGGGGGTGTTGATAAGATGTGGCAGGTAGAAGGGCTTTTACCCACTGTGTGATTCCTAAAAAGGTTTGTTTCCACAGTTTTTTTTAAATTAACACTTAATCTAGAAAGGGGATTTTTGTAGTTGAAAAAGTGTAAGTGAATTTCAGGTTGAAAAATTTGTTATTGAGGTATTGTAAAAAAGGACCGGTCCAAATCATTGAACAGTCTATGTAACAATTGTAAATTTTAATATATATAATGGTCACTGGCAAACATAAAAAAAAAATTATTTGATAATAAAAACACATCAGAATGCCTTGTGTTATCATTTATTAACCTGCTCTATGCACTGGGGATGTGCGGGACCAGGCTGGACTTTTATCATTTATTCACTCCCCTGTACAATACTAGAAGGTTCTCTAAAGCACTCTAGTGACATACAGTAGCTGGGGCTCCCCAGACTGATTAGCATAATTTTTATAACTCTGTATTTCTGCAATGGTGGCATATAAAGTTAGAATAAAAAAGTCCACAGGAGTATAGTTCCTCAGAAACTGGTTAGTAGGACTACTCTACCATCAATTTTACTTTAAAATCAGGTGTATGTGTAATTTCTGCTTACAATTCCTTTTTACATTCTAAAAACTACTAAAAGACACTAGTACCAGATGGCTAAGCCTTTAATTAGCATTGACTTGTGCTTCTCAGCTTTGTCTTAGTCTGTACATTTTCTTTACTTATTGTTGGTATGGCCTGCAGATATTAATTTCAACTCTAATGGTTATTTCTCCATCAAGCTGTTCGCTAATATTTTCTAACCTCTCTGACTTTTTACAAATGTTAAAAGTCTTGAATACTGATGGACGAGCAGAAGGAAGGTTCCTGCTCAGTGGCTCTGAAAAACCATTATGTCTTATGTATTTTCCAGACAATGCCTAGCAACAGCTAGAAAATACTGGGGAAATAAAGTGCAGAGTGTATTAGAAATAATTAAAAATGGACTGGAACATAAGGAACTATTCCAGGTGTTGATTACTCAAACTACTTTATGAAACCACAATGAACATTTGCAAGAATATTATATTGTTTTCTTTGATTTTTCCATCTATTATGTAATAAAATGCTTTACAGATAAATTTATTTTTGTAGAAAATAACCTTTTTAATGATTTTAATCCCAAGTTGAGTGTATTGATGCATACTGTATGCTAAGGAAAAAAATAATTGTATAACTTCATTTTGCATTCAAAAACTGCATATGAAAACCTGCATAGCAAAACACATCCAAGGGTTGTCCATCAAGTAGTAAAACATGTCTGAAATGTTTTTTTAACTCCACACATTGCCATGTTTATGGGTGATATTTCCTCTTCTATTGCACTTTTCTCTTCAAAAAAGCTGCAAGGCCAGTTAGAGCAAAACCCATGGATATGTGTGGCAGACTTTCGTAATGCTCAACAACTTTTTTCACTAGGCTTTTTGTCAGTTCAGTAGACTTGTCCAAAAAAGTCTGCACCACATCTCACAAGAGTTTAGGCAGTGACCCAGGAAAAGGGGACATGGCTGTGTGACAAAAAGCATGTATGTCAAAATTTGAACTGCCTTGAACTGTGCCAGCTTTATTGTCAGCATTAAACACTGTGATATATCTGGTGCAGCAGAAGACTTTCTAGTTCTAATCTGTACTGTCATACATTAACCTCTTAAAGACTGCAAATGGTTCATGGCACAAGTTGCAGGTGTATAAAGGGGGCTCACAGGCTAAGCCCTCCTCATACACATTAAGGGGGTTATTTGTAACATGCCCATGCTCGCGCCAGTGTACTAACTCCCCGCGCTAGCAAACTCCCAGTAAGTCGCACCCCTCCTTCGCAGTGTGTTCCCCATAAGTGTTTGTTGCATAATGCATCAAACACACTTCAATAGCATCCGTGATTGGTGTGGCCACCAATCACAGGTGTTAACTCACTAAGTATTGCTGGTAAAGCCGGCAACGGTAATTAAATCCCAGCAGAACTGGATTCAAATATAGGCAGCTTGGGCAGTAGTTCGGGCCCAAGTCTTCTACAAAATTACACAATGCAACAGTTTCAAATATACAAAATTACTAAAGGAAGAAGTGACACCTTCCACGTGCAAAGTCATTTGGGCCAAAGCCTTCTAAGACTTCACTGTAACAGATCATCAGCAAAATCACCATATATGGCAATACAGCTGGAATGATTAGATCCCCTAAGTTTAAAGTACTCTAGGGGCTCTGCAAGTACAGTAAAAAGGTTTAAAAAAACATAAAAAATTTATATCACTCCCCTTTCGCCCTAAGTGATATAAAATAAAAAAAATAAAATCATAAACATGTTTCTTTACGGGTATCCCCTCCTCCCTAAATGTCCAATTTTGGAAAAAAAAAAGTTTTTTCACAGTGGTTAATCCCATAACAGAAAATAGCACCCAAAATGTCTGAAGCGCCACTTTTTTGCCATTTTGCAACACATAAGAAATTTTATAAAAAGTGATCAAAAAGCTCCAAAATGGTAGCAATGAAAATGTCAGCTCATCACACAAAATAAATACATCTAATAGGTCCAATAGCTACAAAAATTATGAAAAAGTTATTTTTTTTGTAGCAAAGGTTTACATTTTTTATAATCTATCTATTAAATACCTAAAAAAAGCTTTATAAATTTAGTATATTGTGATGATATCAACCCAAAAAATTAAGTTGAGTTGAGTACAGTGAAAACAGTAAAATTGGCGCTTTTTTGTCAATTTCTGCAAATTTGTCATTTTTCTTCCTGCTTCCCAGTATACAACATGGAATATAATATACTCACACTAGGAAGTACACTTTTTTATGCAGAAAACAAGTCCTCATAAAGTTCTGTATGAAGGAAAATAAAAAAAGTTAGGGCTTTTTAAAGACGTTTGAAAAGAGTTAAAAATGAAAATGGTCTTATCCTTAAAGGGTTCAGACACTTTTGATAACTCTTCCCCACATTTAATATCATGAAAAAAATACTTTTTGTAACATCAGCAGTGTAATCTTCATCAGCAAGTTCTCATTCAGCAGCGCACATACATGGGAAATTGTACAGTTTGGGATTGTAAATCCTCCCAGTTTTTTAGATCTCTGCTTGCTGTCATTGTATAGAAAGCTTCTATGATTACTTCCCGAGAATAAAAACTAGTCCATAGTCATGTCGTGTTCTACTGGTGCACTGCTCTTTATTGCTCTGATTGCTCTCTATGATGTAATGAGCTACGCACCTGTGTGATCATTGTCAGATTTCTGTCCACTAGATGTAAACATAGAAACTTTTTATAGAATGACAGCAAGAAGAGATCTAGAAAACTGAGAGGGATTTTTTTAGAAATTGGAATTGGAAAACTAAAAACAATAATATTTGTTTTCGGAAATGGGTATTTACTGGTCCTTGTGCATAGAGAGGGCTCATGGGCTGCATTTTGCAGCAAAGACTTACCGGTAACACCCGTGATCGGTGCTTGCAATGATCACGGGCGTTATTCCAGCAGTATGGCATGGGCGCCGCCATCTTGCCGAGGATCGTCACTCCCGTGACGTCACCAGGGAGCTGCGATCCATCGCCATGACAGCCTCGGGTTTTCAGAACACTGAAGGCTGTCTCGAAAATACCCATATACTGTCATACTATAGTATGGCAGTATATTATAGGATCGATGAGACAACCTAGGGTTAAAGTACCCTAGGGAGTCTGAAAAATAGTAAAAATAAAAATAAAAAAATAATAAAAAATCAAATCAACCCTCTTTCCCTACAACTCATATAAATATAAATTAACAGTAAAAATCATAAACATATTAGGCATCAAAAAGTGATGAAAAGGTGGTACAGTACTTAAAATGATATAATTGAAAACATCATCAAACATTGCAAAAAACCCACCCACAGCTCTGTACAATGAAGTATAAAAAAGTTATTAGGGCCTGAAGATGGCAAAATAAAAAAAAAATTTGGACAGGAGGTTTAAATTTTTGTAAATGTATGAAAACATTATAAAACCTATACAAATTTGGTATCCCCATAATTGTACCAACCCAAAAAATAAAGTAGACATGTCATTTGGGGAGCACAGTGAAAGCCCTAAAATCCAAGCCCACAAGAAAACGGCACAAATGCATTTTTTTCACTATTTTCACTGGATTTGACACAATTTTCCTGTTTTCCAGTACATGACATGGAATATTCAATACCAAAACTATGAAGTACAATTTGTTATGCAGAAAACAACAGCTCTTTATTTGTAAAAATAGAAAAGTTATAGATTTTTGATGGTGGGAAGTGAAAAATGGAAATGAAAAAACAGGAAAGGGCCTGGTCGTTAACTGGTTAATATCCCCTGTGCTAGCAGAGTCAAGCGCTTAATTTAAGTCACATATCTCCTGATAAGTTATGTCTCATCCAACAGTGAATCTAAATCTGAGATAATAATATGAATCTAAAATAAAATAACAATGCCTATGCTGTGGGGGGAAGCAACAAAACTCCATTTGTTAAAAATTCTTTGTTAAAAAGTCGATAAAAATATGGTAATATCGATAGAAAAGTGACGCAGTGATTAGTACCCTCAATTAACTTATTGAATAACTAACAAAAAATATGGAACAATTCAAACTCCCAGTTTGCATAGTTAGAATATTTCTTTTTTTTTTTTCTTTTTTTCCTTGTTGTGCTTTAAATTTATATTTAGCTTAACAGATAATGTGCAGAAGGTTTTTGTGGTAACCCTTGGCATTCTACAAGCAGCACATTAGAAAGATCATTCATTTTCTGTCCCAGAGGTTCAGATAACTAGAAAAGATTTCTAGCACACACTTATACTAGGCAAATCCCCTTAGTAGTTTCCAATTTCTCTCTGAATTGAAGTCAAAATATTCAATTTATTATATAAGTCCTTCAAATGATGTGGCTTCTTCTCAAATGTCCTTTTCACTTAATATATCACACATTCCCTCCACATATATCCTGTATCTCAAGCTATGAAAAATGTTGGAGAGATACATCAATACTTTCCTAATGTGTATCAAACACCAATATTTTAAAGGGCAT
Organism: Engystomops pustulosus; assembly: GCF_040894005.1. Classification (NCBI taxonomy): domain Eukaryota; kingdom Metazoa; phylum Chordata; class Amphibia; order Anura; family Leptodactylidae; genus Engystomops; species Engystomops pustulosus. Next base: position 105,886,296 of record NC_092417.1, on the reverse strand, counting down.
TGAGAAAATATTTTTGAAATGGTTTTTCAATTTGGACAATGATTAGAGGTCACCAAGTTGATCATGGGAGGGAAGGGTGGCCTCTTGCTATATTCACATTCTATGTGAGCACAAACCTTCACTCAACCCAAGAGGGTCAAGAGCAGGTTATTCCATTCTGATAGTGTAACATACCTTTAAGCAGAAGGTAAATGAAAAGATTGAAAAACTTGAATTAAAGACTACAAACGTTGGTTGAGTTTAACTATGGTGATACATGGGTCTGCAAAATTGCTATATGGAGCAGTGGAGGAAGAGAACTTCAAGATCGAGGTCCCTAAGACATAATATAATCAGGGCTTTGAGTTTATTATAATGTAGTATATATATTTGCATTAATTCAAATCAATAAAGGGGATCTGTATATACACTGCTCACTGGATGGAAAATCAAATGGAAAATCCAATTTCAGGATGATTCACTGGAAATTTTTCAAGAAAAAGAAATGAGTCTCAGTATTATGTGTGGCCTCCACGTGATTGTATGACCTCCCTACGTGCCTGGGCATGTTCCTGATGAGGCAATGGATTTTCTGCCAGATCTGGTCAACTCTTGTACAGTCTGTTGTGCAATGTGGTGTTGGTAGTATCAATGGCTTCATCATGCAGGGAGTGCTGAAACACAACTGCTAGTCCTAGCCTTGTCATTCGTGAAGGAGCCCTGCATATGGTCTCATAATTGGTCTGAAGATCCATTTTGGTCTCAGTAACAAATGGTAAAATAAGGTTACTCTAGCCAGTACACTGTGGTCCTCCAAAGTGATTATTACACATCATTACTGAACTACTTCCAAACTGGTCATGCTGGATTATGTTGCAAGCTGCAGAACATTCTTTGTCACATCTGCTTGTGAAGATGCATTTATCCGTGAAGAGCACAGGGTGCCACTGTGGAATCTGCCAATATTGGTGTTTTCTGACAAATGGCAGTTGCCCAGCACGGTGTTGGTCTGTAAACACAACAGTGACTTATGGATGCCAAGCCCTCGTACCACAATTATGGAGTCTGTTCATGACCGTTTGAGCAGACACATGGCTATTAGTGGCCTGCTGGAGGTTTTGTTAGGCTTTATTATTGCTCTTCCTGTTCCTCCATGCACAAAGGATGAAATAACAGTCTTGCTTATGGGTTGCTATTAGAGATGAGCGAGTATACTCGTCCGAGTTTGATGCTCATTCGAGTATTAGCATACTCGAAACGGCTCGTTGCTTGGATGAGTATTTCGCCTGCTCGATAACGAGCTTTCACTTAAGGAAACACAGTGAAGAACAGTGAAGAACACAGTGAAAACAGTGAACACAGGGTCATTTAAATGAAGAACACAGTGAAGAACACAGTGAAGAACACATTGCAGATGTTTCCGTACATCTGCTAACTTATCCGAAGACACGAGTGCCGAACGATGTTCTTCACAATAGTATGTGAAGAACAATATGTGTGAAGAACACATTGCAGATGTATGGGATTTAGGGGAAACAATTCTATATAACATAACCATCAATGTTATTTAGGTGTAAAAAGGCATTTAGACTCTTCTCGAAGCTCTCTGCTGTCCCTGCTGTGACCAGCACCTGAGTCATGCTATTCCACAGATTGACAGTTCTCATAGTAAAAAAGCCCTGTCACCTCTGGTGATTAAACCTTGATATCTCCAGTCGGAGACAGTGCCCCCTCATCTTTTGATTTGATTTAATTTGAAACAACTTACCACCATATTTTTTGTATGGACCACTCATATATTTATATAAATTAATCATGTCCCCTCGTAGTTTTTTCCTCATAACTAAGACACTCTATATCCCTTATCATTTTTGTGACTCTACATTGAACCCTCTCAAGCTCCAGGGCATCCTTTTTCTGGTGCCCAGAACTGGACAGCATATTCTAGGTGAGGCCAAAACCAATGCCTTATACAGTGGTGATATTACATCCCTATCGCGAGAGTCCATACCACTTTTGATAGATTACAAGATCCTACTGGCTTTAGAGGCAGCTGTTTGACATTGCATGCTGTTATTCAATTTATGATCTACTAGTACCCCCAGGTCCTTCTCAACAAGGGACTCTACCAGATTTACTCCCCCAAGGACATATTTTGCCTTTGGATTGTTAGCCACAACCTTACATTTATCCACATTGAACCTCATTTGCCAAGTGGATGACCAAACATTCAGTTTGTCCAAGTCACCCTGCAGCCTATGAACATCCTCCAAAGACTGTATTACAGTACATAGCTTGGTGTCATCTGCAAAAATAGACACAGTGCTATTAATTCCTACCTCTATATCATTAATAAATATATTAAATAGTAGTGGGCCAAGCAGATGTCTATGAGAGACAGTGTCAAATGCCTTTGCAAAGTCCAAGAACACAATATCCACAGCAGCTCCCACATCCAGGCATCTGCTCACATCCATCGGATTTGTGTTCTGATATTGCCCATGCTCTACATATTTGAGCCATGTTCAAAACATTTTGAATATATTTATGTGGATAACAAAGTAGAATAAATAATACAGTAAGAAAATAAAAAATGTTATATATGGCTCCACTAACACAATAAACAGTGCCTTTACGGACATTATGGGATAATAGGAATTGTATTTTTAGCAATGTAAAAATTAATAGGATGTTCTTATATTTTAATGTTGAAGGGGCATGGCTCAAGGTATCATATTATGTAGAGTGGACCAAGCCTTCCTGTGGTGTCACAGATCACATGATCCCAGGAAGCTTGCCTCCCCTAATGAGGCACCATGACCGGATTCATGAGGTTTTTATCTTTATGCATATTGCAGCAAAGACTTACCAACCATGGAGAGGTCTCAGCCCATGAGCCCTCTCCATTTACCCGTACCTGACGCATGCCATACTATTATGGTGCGTGTCAGTAAGGGGTTAAGGGTGTGTAATGACTACATGTAACTATAATGCTGTGACCTGGATTTGTACGACTTTAACTAAAATAGATGTTGTGATCTTATCAGAGCTGGACCTGAATTTATTTTGGGTCAGCATTGGGCCCCCTTTATTTTAACCAGTTCGCGACCGCCCGCCGTGTATTCACGGCGGCAGTCGGGTCGCGCTGCATGGAGAGGGCTCACTGGCTGAGCCCTCTTCATAGCCGGTAAGTCTTTGCTGCATATTTCTAGCATATTTCTAGCATATTGCTAGCACCGATCGCGGGAGTTTTCACAGTGATGGCTGCCGGCAAAGCTGCCAACAACCTCAAGAAGATAGCGGCGCATGGTACCCTCGGGTCTTCCGAAGACCCGAGGCTATTTCATTTTAACCCCTTCATTACAATGTGCTGATAGCACATTGTAATGAATGAGGAGGAAAATCCCCATATACTGCCATACTGTAGTATGGCAGTATATGATAGGATCGATCAGACAACCTAGGGTTAAAGTACCCTAGGGAGACTGAAAAATAGTAAAACTAAAAATAAAAAAAAGTTTAAAAAAAAAAATTAAAAAGCCTAAAATTTCAAATCACCCCCCTTTCCATAGAACTGACATAAATATAAATAAACAGTAAAAATCATAAACACATCAGGTATTGACGCGTCCAAAAATGCCCGATCTATCAAAATATGATAACGGTTTTTCAATGCGTTTAACCCCGTAACGGAAAACCCCAAAGTAACCCCAAAGTCGAAAATGGCACTTTTTTGCCATTTTGAAAAATATAAAAAAATCTATAAAAAGTGATCAAAAGGTCGTACAGTCCTAAAAATGATATAATTGAAAATATTATCAAATTTTGCAAAAAATGACACCACCCACAGCTCCGTACACCAAAGAACCAAAAGTTATTAGCACCAGAAGTTGGCAAAATAAAAAAAAATAATTTTTGTACAGGAGGTTTTAATTTTTGTAAATGTATGAAAACATTATAAAACCTATACAAATTTGGTATCCCCTTAATTGAACCGACCCAAAGAATAAAGTAGGCATGTCATTTGGGGCGCTCAGTGAAAGACGTAATATCCAAGCCCACAAGAAAATGGCGCAAATGCGTTTTTTCACCATTTTCACTGCATTTGGAATTTTTTTCCCACTTCCGAGTACATGGCATGGAATATTTAATACCATCACTATGAATTGCAATTTGTCACGCAGAAAACAAGCCATCACACAGCTCTTTACATGTAAAATTAAAAAAGTTATAGATTTTTGAAAGTGGGGAGTAAAAAATGGATATGAAAAAACAGGAAAGGGCCCGGTCCTTACCGGTTAATAAAGACTTGATGTGTTGGTGGATGGGAAACTTAATTTTAGTGACTATAGCCAGGCAGCTGCTAGTAAAGCAAATACAATTATGGGATGTATTAAGAGAAGAATAGATTCTCATGATATGGACATAGTTTTTCCTAATACAAATCACTGGTCAGACCACACTAGATGATTGTATACAGTTTTAGGAACCAGTGTATAAAAAGGACATGGTAGAACTGGAACGGGTGCAGAGGAGAGCAACCAAGATTATTCGGGGAATGGAGGGACTAGAATACAATGATTGATTGCTAAACTAGGGGTGATCCAGCTTAGAAACAAGAAGGTTGAGTGGATATCTCTTTACAATGTACAAATATCTGAATGGGCAGTATTGGATCTCTCCAAAGATAGTTTTGTAAAAGGAAAAGAAAAAAAACTTGCCAACCTTTGGCGCTAAAAAAACAGAATGGAAGATGCACTAATTCATGGAGTATTAAGATCAATATAATTTGAATTAACTCCAAGTAGAACGATAGTACTTCATTTATTTAGAATTAGATTAGAAGAAAAAACAATAAATAGACATTGTATGGTCTTTTAGGTGCAAACTGAGGGCACAGCTATTTAAGAAGTGCCTGCACCACAATTGTGTCACATGTAGAGATGAGTGAGCACTAAAATGCTCGAGTGCTCGTTATTCGAGTCAAAATTTTTCCAATGCTCGAGTGCTTGTTTCAAATAACGAACCCCATTGCAGTCAAAGGGAGACTCAAGCATTTTTCAAGGGGACTAAGGCTCTGCAGAGGTAAGCTTGGCCAAACAACTGGAAACCTCAGAAAATGATGGAAACACCACGGAAATGGACAGGAAAGAGGAAGCATGGATGCCTCTGAGGCTGCCTAATCGCACCATTATGCCTAAATTATGGGCAACAGCATGGAAATGACAGAGTGACCGAATGAGGCGAGATAGCATCTAAAACACGCAATAATTGACCCTGACATTATAGGGGATGGCATGCGGAGGCTGCAGCAGCAACAGGCTAGAGAGTGGCATGGCAACATACACCAAATGGACTCAGGCTTCAAACCAATTTAAAAAATTCCTTTTGGCGAGGATAATGTGTAGCACTGTACGTATCAGTATTTGGCCTGGTTATGGCGGCAGAGAGGATCCAAAGGAGGTGAGCAAGTAGCTCCAAAATGATTTCCAATGTGAACAAAAGGTTGACGGTATATTTAGTCGATAACACAGCATGGTGGTGACACAGTGGCCAAGTTCCATAACATATTTGATGAAACACCCAAAAAATGAGCCTGACACAGCTCGTTTGCTAAGGGGATAACATGTGGAGGCAGCTATGGAGACGACTTTTGGAGGCAGCTATGGAGACAGCATCTAAAGGCTGCTATGGAGACAACGTGTGGAGGCTGCTATGGAGACAATGTGTGGAAACAGCTATGGAGACGGTGTGTGGAGGCAGCTATGGAGACGGCGTGTGGAGGCAGCTATGGAGACAGCGTCTGGAGGCGAAATCGACAGGAAACAGCAGGGGCAGCATGCATGAATGCCTCTGAGGCTGCCTAATCTTGGGATGGAGCTGACGGTCTGCCTGTCCAAGCCCCTGCCTCTCAGGTCCTCCCCACCCAAAATGCGCCTGGGGGCCAGAAGCCTTTACTTTGAAAAAATTATCATTTTCAAAGCAGGCGGGCTCATTTGAATATTTCATCTAGGAATAATCGAATAGCATAGCGGTTCTATTTTTAATTTTTTTCAGAAATGGTTCCATGATTAAGAGCGACAGTATGGGGCATACATATTGTGCTGCTATGATTGAAACCTCAGGTCTCCAGCATGGCGGCCACAGATGGGCCGAGTTCCATTATGTATCTGGTGAAACACCCGAAAATTCTGCCTGACACAGCTTGTTTGCTAAGGGGACGATGTATGGAGGCAGTAATGTAGTAGTAGATCAAAGGTGCTGCAGTTAAAACTGTTAGTTGGATTTTGGGATGGAGCTGGCGGTCCACTGTCAGGCGAGCTTTCGCCTGTCCAAGCCCCTGTCTCTCGGCTCCTCCCCACCCAAAATGGGCCTGGGGGCCATAAGCGTTTACTTTGAAAAAATTATAATTTTCAAAGCAGGCGGGGGCTACAAACAGCACTTTTAAGAATATTTTGTATAAGATCAAGTGTAGTACTGTTCTTATAAGTATTTGGCCTGGTTATGGTGGGGGAGGGGAACGTAAACAGATGTGCAAGTAGCGCTGAAATAATATCGGTAAGTGATAAAAGTTTGGTGGTATATTTTGTGGATAACACAGCAGGGTGGCGACAAAGTTAACAAGTTTGATGTGGAAGCCGTTAAAACAACCCAAAATTCTGCCTAACACAGCTCATTTGCTAAGGGGACGGTGTATGGAGTCAGCTATGTGGACGACTTTTGGAGGCAGCTATGGAGATGATGTGTGGAGGTAGCAATGGAGACAACGTGTGGAGGCAGCTATAAAGATAACGTGTGAAGGCTGCTATAAAAACGACGTGTGGAGGCTGCTATGGAGGCAATTAAATGTGGATAGTGCCTGTATGTGGCAGTCCAAAAAAGTTTTCAAAACAGAGGAGCGGGTAGGTGGCGCTCCAGAAAAAATAAATACATAGATTACCTGTATGTGGCACTCCCAAAAATTGTTTAAAACAGAGGACCGGGTAGGTGGCCCTCCAGAAAAATTAAATACATAGAGTACTATAGCTAGAGCCAGTTGGCCCTGGCAAAAAAAAAAACTGTTGCTTTAGTGTACAAAGAGGAGGAGAAGGAGGAGAACAACCCAGTAGTTGTAGGGAGCTGTGTGATCATTTAGGATGATGGTATGGTCAGCTACGTACTCCCTCACCATCTTTCTGTAAAGATCAGCCCTACTCTACCGAGATTGGGGACAGGTGACAGTGTCTTGCTGGGGTGACATAAAACTGGCAAAGGCCTTGTAAAGTGTAAACCTACCAGTGCTGGACAAGCTGCCAGCTCGCCTATTCTCCCTCGCTACTTGTCCCGCAGAAGTACGCCCTCTGCCGTGAGCACTGTCAGAAGGGAAATACTGTTTCAGCTTGTGCACCAGGGCCTGCTGGTATTCATGCATTCTCACACCCCTTTCCTCTCCAGGGATGAGAGTGGAAAGATTTTGCTTGTACCGTGGGTCCAGGAGAGTGAATACCAAGTAATCTGTGCTGGAATAAATTCTTTGAACGCGAGGGTCACGGGAAAGGCAGCCTAGCATGAAATCTGCCATATGCGCCAAAGTCCCAACGTGCAAGAATTCACTCCCCTCACTGGCCTGACTCTACATTTCCTCCTCCTCCTCCTCCAACTCCTCTTCTTCTGCCCATACACGCTGAACAGTTAAGGACTGAGCAATGCTCCCCTCTTCTGTCTCGCCAACATTCCCCTCCTCTTCCTCCACCTCCTCCGACACACGCTGAGAAACAGATCGGAGGGTGCTTTGGCTATCAACAAGGGAATCTTCTTCCCCCGTCTCTTGTGACAAGCGCAAAGCTTCCGACTTCATGCTGACCAGAGAGTTTTTCAACAGGCCAAGCAGCGGGATTGTGAGGCTGATGATGGCGGGATCACCACTGACCATCTGTGTTGACTCCTTAAAGTTACTCAGCACCTGACAGATATCAGACATCCATGTCCACTCGTCATTGAAGACTTGAGGAAGCTGACTGACCTGACTACCAGTTCTGGTGGAAGTTGAAATCTGGCAGTCTACAATCACTCTGAGCTGCTGGTAAACTCTGGATAACATGGTAATGTTAAATTCCACCTTGTGGAACTGACAACAGTCAGTGAGCGGGCAATTTGAGGTGGCACTGCACTCCCCTGAGAGTGGCAGCATCTGTGCTGGACTTCCTGAAATGCGCACAGATGCGTCACGCCTTCGTGAGCAAATCAGACAGATTGGGGTATGTCTTGAGGAACCGCTGAACTATCAGATTTAACACATAGGCCAGGCATGGCACATGTGTCAGTCTGCCGAGTTGCATTGCTACCACCAGGTTACGGCCACTGTCACACACAACCATGCCTGGATTCAGGTTCAGCGGTGCCAGCCACAGATCGGTCTGCGCCGTGATGCCCTGTAATAGCTCTTGGGCGATGTGCCTTTTATCGCCTAGGCTCAGCAGTCTGAGCACTGCCTGCTGTCGCTTAGCGACGGCACTGCTGCTGTGCCTAGAGCTACCGACTGATGGCGCCATGCCCACGGATGGTAATTCGGACGAGGAGGGGTGGGAGGAGGAGGCATAGTAGGCATAGTCGGCAGTATATGAGCGGCCCCAGGGTCAGACTCGGTCCCAGCCTCCACCAAGTTAACTCAATGTGCCATCAGCGACATATAGTGGCCCTGCCCGGCAGCACTCATCCAAGTGTCCGTGGTCAGGTGGACCTTGTCAGAAACGGCGTTGGTCAGGGCACGGATGCTGTTGTCTGACACGTGCTGGTGCAGGGCTGGGATGACACATGGGAAAAAGTAGTGGCGGCTGGGGACCGAATACCGAGGGGTGGCCGCGTCATGAGGTTGCGAAAGGCCTCAGTCTCTACCGGGCTATAGGGCAGCATCTCCAGGCTGAGTAATTTGGAGATGTGGACGTTGAGGGCTTGGGCGTGTGGGTGGTTGCAACTGTATTTACTCTTGCGCTCCAGCATCTGGGGAATAGAGAGCTGGACGCTGCACATGGAGAGCTTCACTACGTGAAACATTTGGCGCTGATGCACCAGCTCTGGCCCTGCCTCTCCGGCTGGCCCCACCACTGCCTCTTCCAACCTGTTCTCGTATAGGACTTGCCTCCGTCTCACAAGCACTGTGTTCACCCGGCCTATAAACCCAGCTTGGGTCTGTCACCTCATCATCCTCCGCTCCCGCAGTCTGCTCCCCCCTTGGACTTCCTGCCCTGCCGACACCTCTTTACACACTTCTTACACACTTCAAGAAGGTCAGCATGACCCACAGACTGTGACCGGTGGAAAACCTGGGCATCGGGAAAGAGCTCATCAGCCACCTGACAAGTGGTTTGTGACTCTGGGAAGGGTCCAGAAAAGAGTTCCTCAGAGTATGCGGGCTCAAATGCCAAATTTTCCTGGGATGGGGAAGACTGGGGGGAAGGAGGCTATGGTGGAGGAGCTGGAGGAGTGCTCACTTGGGTAACATAGGTGGACTGCGTGGAAGACTGACTGATGGACAAATGGCTAGAAGCATTGTCCGCAATCCACGACATCACCTGTTCGCGCTGTTCTGGCCTCAACAGTGCTCTACCACGTGTCCCAGTAACTTGAGACATGAAGCTAGGGAGTGTAGCTCTGCGGCGTTCCCCTGCTCCCTTATCAGCAGGTGGTGTCTCACCCCGCCCAGGACCACGGTCTCTGACTCCTGCAGTAATTGGATGCCCACGCCCTCATCCTCTACCCCTAGCCCTCGGGTTCAACATTTTCAAAATTATTTTTTTTTATAGAACAAAACGTGCAGAAGAAATCAGACAGCAACCACAGAAAATGATTGCTATGGCTAGTTTCTAACCTACACTGACAGCACACTAAAGGATTTTGTGCTGTGACTAAGTGTGTCACTTTAGCTTTTGAAAAACGCTAATGTAGCCCTAACAAGAACTGTTCGGTTCTTGGAGAATCACTCCTGCCTAACAGTAAGTTTCTTGGAGAATTACTCCTGCCTAACAGTAATCTACAAGCACCCTAATGCTATCCCTGACCAGCAGCAGCTCTCTCCCTAACGGCATCCAGACAGAGAATTATCTGAACCAAAAAAGAGCGCACGAGAGGAATAATATGCACAAAAGATATAGAAAATTAATAAACAAATTTTATTGGTCAAAATTCATGATAAAAATACATCCATTAAAAATATGGCTTCAGGAGAGACCAGAATTCATATAAGCAGCAACCATGGTACACAGGATTAATAATTAGTATAGACATAATAAGGTAACCAACCATTGCTAGCTATGCCCATCCAGACCACAAATAACAATCATCGTTCAAATACAGTATAGTAATGCCAAGATGAACAGCATATATGCATTAAATAAGTACAGTGGTCTGAGTCCTTGAGACCATGGTTACCTGACTTGGAAAGTCCCCCAACACGCGTTTCAACCCGCCGGTCTTTTTCAAGAGGTGATGTGACAAACGCTAGATCGGACATATAAACCGGACCTGACCAATGAGCAGTTAGGATCAATCATGGGCGGTAGTGCACCTGTATACGCGGTGCATGCTCGGTTGGCCCGTACCTGCGCCCGCGAGCGGGGCCGGGCAGTGACGTCACAGAGGCGGTGACAACACCGGGACATGTGACGGCAGTGCCGCGCCCCCCTGCCCGAGAGCCGCAAGACGTGGAAAGCCAGGCATGTGCACATCAGGATAACTGCGAGAACCGCTATGATGCTCAAGACCAGAATGCCAGGTAATGTAAACGATTAACACAGAGGTGCCGATGCTGTGTAACCAAGTCTTTGTGCTAGGATTATAGATGTGTGTCATTTCTCGGGCAAAGTAACAAGATTGAATGCATCAAAAACCCTATAATAAGGATAAGCAAGCGCAACCCGGAATGTGTATATATAATGTATAAATAAATTTATTTATACATTATATATACACTATCCGGGTTCTTACTTTGCCCGATAAATGACACACATCTATAATCCTAGCACAAAGACGGCACTGCCGTCACATGACCCGGTGTTGTCACCTCCTCTGTGACGTCACTGCCCGGCCCCGCTACGGGGGCAGGTACGGGCCAACTGAGCACGCGCCGCGTATACAGGTGCACTACCGCCCATGATTGCTCCTAACTGCTCATTGGTCAGGTCCGGTTTATATGTCCGATCTAGCGTTTGTCACATCACCCCTTGAAAAAGACCGGCGGGTTGAAACACGCGTTGGGGGACTTTCCAAGTCAGGTAACCATGGTCTCAAGGACTCAGACCACTGTACTTATTTAATGCATATATGCTGTTCATCTTGGCATTACTATACTGTATTCGAACGATGATTGTTATTTGTGGTCTGGATGGGCATAGTTAGAAATGGTTGGTTACGTTATTATGTCTATACTAATTATTAATCCTGTGTACCATGGTTGCTGCTTATATGAATTCTGGTCTCTCCTGAAGCCATATTTTTAATGGATGTATTTTTATCATGAATTTTGACCAATAAAATTTGTTTATTAATTTTCTATATCTTTTGTGCATATTATTCCTCTTGTGCGCTCTTTTTTGGTTTGTTACTAAATCCTTGAACTAGGTGAGAGGAGCACTTAGTGTTCCCCATTTATATTGATTTATTGGTACAGTTAAGACTAACCTTTGATATTTTGCATCAAAACAACTTTTCTGCATTTATCAGAGAATTATCTGAGCAGCGCGGGCAGGGGTTAGTCTATTCCAGGGTCACCTGATCAGGCCAGCCAACCACTGCTATCGACATGAAAGTGTACCACGTGATGCTGGGTGTACTGCACAGTTTCCTGGCTTGTGATTGGCTCTGTTTCTGGCCGACAAAAATCCAAATGCCGCGAGATGACATTTTCTCGAGCGGACGAAATACATACAAGTATGTTCGCTCATCTCTAGTCACATGCAATCCTTTTTGTGGCGCAGCTGCACTAGTTTTAATGCAACACAAATTAGGGGGCGTTAGGGTGCTCAGTCGGACCATGTGCCAGATTTAACCTGCAAAGTCCGATAGAATTGTGTCTCAACCCCTATGTTAAAGGTGCACCAAAAAAACTTGGCGCAGTCTTTCGGCATAGTTCGGGGCTCACCAGATTCATGAAGAATATATATTGCCTCTGTCTGATCACTGACTAACTGTCTAGTGAGCTTGACATTGACATGTACTTTATGAGACATGGGCCTACATTTACTAAAACAGTGTAAACAGCGCACAGTGAAGTTTTCCTTTGTAATCTGCTTGGTGCGCCAGATTCAGGATTTCTGGTGCATGTTCCTCATAAATCTGTCGCCCTCTGGACTGCACTTTGTTTTGGTGCAGCTGTAACATGGGGCGTGCAACACGTTTCTGTTGGACTTTGCATGAAAATGTGGTACATGGTCCAAATGAGCACCAGAGCGCCCATTTCAGTGCAGAAATTTGTGTTGCATGAAGAATGCCCCATAGTACAGCCGGTGGCAAGCAGTTTGCACTGAAAAGAGCGTGCAAAGTCTACCAGAAAACTGGAGCATGCACCTTAGTAAATGTAGTTCATGGTTCACGACTGTAAAATGTAGTGTTTGCTGAGATTAAGGTTCCCACAAAATTAAGGGGTCCCAAACTTCCTCATGGCAGCCCTGGTGCTACTGGAGAGTAAAGGAAGAATTAAGAATTGTTTGTTTTTAAATTTAATTTAATGTACAGATATGCTTCATTTCCCAAATTTCTCCTCTTAGTATAGCATTTTCTGACTGATTCTACACAGGGGACTTCACTTTCTAACCTCTATTTGATATTTGAACGCGAATACAAGGCTTTTAAAATAATCAGGTTTGACTTAAGATATGCTTCATACAGTCTGCTGAATGAATATTTTTCAGGTATAATGAGTCACACAATGTTGCTACTTCTAGAATATTCTATTTCAGCAAGTCTTAATAATACATATTATGCAGTTTTACCTGTGATACTGATATTGATCTCACACCATTAAGGGTTGCAGTAGCTTTTTCTAAATCCATTACTTTGCCCCAGTATAAGATCTCCTTGGGAACGTATATCACTTTCACTCTCAGTCTTTGGCAGCCATCAACATACAACAAGATATATACTACCTGTTGTAGTCTCTCTGACTGCTTCATAATGTCAATCAATAGGTTGATTCTTTCTTTCTTTCCTTCAGTAAGAGACATGATTTCAGCACCTTATTCCAATACAATAAGTACAGACCAGATGAAAACCATTACTTATGACATTTAGATGCACAAGATGCAAATTAATTATTTACTAACCTTGTATTGGTAGTATATACAGCAAAGGCTTTCCTGAACCATTAGGGCAAAGGCAACTACAGCCATTAAAAAATATAATGACTTCAATAAGAGGAGAGTTCACTGATGGCTAACATAAGTAGCCTCAGCTGGGAAAACGCCAACTCACTTTCACGTTATATACTGAGTCAATATGTGGGAAGGTGGAAGGAGAAGTATTGTGAATGGAAGAGAATGAAGTTAATGATAAGGCTAATGTACGGAGTATTTCATATTATTGTTATATTAATTGTATGTTAAGCCACAATATTTACTGTAATGACATACATTGCTAAAACATGGACAATTCACTAAATGAATGATGATGATAATAATGATGATATTATTAATATTAGAAATGTAGAAAAAAATGTAATCTCTAACTTCCACAATATTTTCTGGGAGGACAGCAAGTGAGGTTCTCTTTTCATTGCTGTTACAAATGTTAGTCTTTTAGTAATCAATAACTGACTAATTATCCACATCCGTGCAGATTTATCTGTTAACCAATTACAGCTCAGCTTTCATTTTAACAGTGAATATTTTAAAGGGGAGCTGTGACTGGTTGCCATGGGCAACTAGGAATATTTTGTCTTTAAGACAGCTTGATAAATATGCCCCACTTTGTCAGTCGGAGAGTCCCATTGCTGTTGACATGATCCCGAAAAAAGGAAGGAAAGACCAAAAGATAGTGAATTCAAGTCTGGTTCAGGGGCTGATGATAGCCTGAATTGCAGCGGGCAATCCGATGAAGGATCCCGGACTGTCTCCAACAGATACTGTTTCCGACAGGCCAATGCTTTGTCAGCCTATGCATCTGAATAGTGTATTCATTTGAACAAGGGATCAGATGATTGCTTGTTCAAGTCCCATAAATAGGTAAGCTGTCTCCAGGGTGTTTGTGGCGCCAGGTACTCAGAACAAAACCTTTGTATTATATTAAGGTTTCTTTATAAGCTTTAGGCAAGACGCGTTTCGAGCCCGGACCGGGCTCTTCCTCAGTTACATGAAGCATACATTAAAATCAGAGTGTCTGGATTTGTTCTGAGTACCTTGCACCGCAAACACCCTGGAGACAGCTTACCTACCTATGACACACGCTCCTCAGTTGATCCCTCATCACAGAGACCAGGAAGGCTGCCGGACTTGCCAAATAGTTTTCACCCATGCCTGTGAACGTGTTGTACTGATTGTACAACAAGAGAAGGTGAGCACAACAAATTTTTATGCAAATTAGAGATATCCCAAATAGATTTCACACTGGTGGCGTCCGCTCTGTATCTCTTCTTCTTTTTGAGCTTCAAGTCCCATAAATGGACAGTAAACATTTTTTGAAAAGTAAACTTTTTTTTACAAATAAAAGAATAAATTAAAAAATTATTAAAATCCCTTAAATGTCCCATACATTATAAGATTCATAGTTACAATAAAAAAGTGAGAATCACCACACAATCCGCACATATATGGTATTGCTTTATCTGTAACAACCTGTACAATAAAATAAAATCATTACTAAACCTTTATTGTAACCGCTGTAACAAAAAATAAAAAAAATTACAAAAATTAGGATTATGCCAACCAAACAAAAAAGGAAATGTTGATCAAAATGTAAAATTTACGTCACAATAATTCAAGTAAAAATGCAACTCACTCTGCAAAAAATAGCCCTAATACAGCTCACTCAATAAAAAAAATTAGTGTTCATCTTAAAAGATGACAAGGCAAAAACAAGTGATTTTTCTCTTCAAATATGTTTTTAATCTGCAAAATTATTCAAACACTAAAAAGCTATAGAAATTGAATATTTCATAAATAACATGTTATCTATGGTATACGGTGCATAAAACAAAAAATAAAACTCTTGATCGCAAGATCTTAGAAGTCACCTTCATTATTAGAACATCATGTATCCATTAACTTAACTTGCTGTGAGACAAGGTACCCTAAATAACTTCCATAACATGTAGGATCCATGGATAAAAATAGCCAACAACAGAGACCCTGCTCACCCCATAACTCCTGATGACTGAGGACAAATTCTTCAGACTAATTCTCCCTGGTGAGGTAAATAACCCTCTCTCAACCTTCCCTATCCCCAAATGTTTTCACCCCCTGGTTTAGATTATGTTAAATGTTATCTACTGTAATAATTGACAAAACTAGCTGAATATGTAAAATGCAGTCTATCTGTTAAGCTACTATAGGAATTTCTATGTTTAACTTGCTGGACTTAATAATAAACATTTGATACAAAAAAAACAAAAAATAAAAGTAAAATATCTGAATAGCTTTTTATTGCATTCCCACCAAAACAATTAACAAAATGTAATCAATGGGGTACAAGCAACCCAAAATTTGTATTTTTATACTCATTGAAGGGTTTAGTTCTCAAATGGGGTCACTCTTGTTATGGTACGTTATAGGCCTACCAATGTCCACATAGAATATGAAAATTGTTTCAGTAATTGTTTCTCATTTATCCTTCATGAACATGTACATTTTAGGTCTAAATAAACATTTTATTATAAACATGTGAAAATTCTGTATAGAATCTCCATTTTATTTTATTTTATGTCCGATACTCAAACAGTTAACAAGCTAAACAAGGACTGTTTTCATTAGCTTGAGGGGTGCAATTTAAACATTTGGCACTCTGTGGGGAGTTTACAATAAATAGAACTTATATATAAATAGGTTTCTAAAACAATTGAATCTAAAATATTCTTGAAAATATGCAAAATTGCTGATCGAATTGTAAGCCTCCTAACATTCTAATAAAATGAAATAACATTTAAAAAACAATGTCAACACAAGGAAGACATATGGTTAATGTTAGTTAGTAACCTATTTGGGAGGTTAGACTAACTGTATGATGAGCATAATAAATGCAAAATATTACAACCAAAATATACCACTAAGGTAAAGTACAAAATGTCCTCAAAAATCTGAAAATCACTTTGGTAAGTTAAAAAGTTCTAAAGTTATAAGTGCATATAGTCAAACATGGCAGATTAAAAAAAAAATCGAGTAGGGTCCTTAAGGTGAAAATGATATGGGTCATTAAGGAGTTAAAGTTGGCATTGATGGTGGCAGTGATAGGTTTTAACATAACAATAGTTATTTTGATTATTGCAACTCTCACATTGTGAATTGACCTGGTCATGTCCATAATTTTCAAACCTTTGCTTGCCATTCAAAGCATTGGTATTATATGCCAATAAAACAACACATCTCTATAGACACAATTAATTCTCTTATGCAACTTATTGTGCTACTGTTTACTGAAGAACATCCTCTCTCCATAAAATCTGCTGTTTTTTTATTTTCACAAAAGCTTTAATTAAGCATTAATTCATTGGATTGTTAATATGACTCCATGAATATTGTGTGCATGACTGTTAGCATGCAGATACATTAAAGCATGTTATGATGGAATGAATGAGCATAGTGAAAGTGTTTGTTACAGTGTAAGATTATGCTAATGCACTGCATTTCCTGTTTGCAAACAGTTCGCCAACTGTGGTTGTTATTATTTATTCATAAAGAACCAATAAATCCTGTAGCATTCCATAGATGTAATTGCCGTCTGCTGACTTTTAAGACCACAGTATGGCACCGCATGCTTTTTTATTTTTCCACAAAAAATACCTGTATAATATGCGTGGGTACCTAGATTTGTCTTTAGTGATTTAACACATTAATTTTTTAAGCAGTTTGCTGTTATTATGTGCGAAAGACTTGGAATTAGATTTAAAAAAGTGACTCGATTTTTTAATATTTTGATGTTATATGAAAAAAATGAAGTCTAAGAAAGATCTAATGATCACAGTGTAGCCAATGAAAATTCAGATTCGGATGATTTGGGACTTGGAACCCCCACCAGTAACACCTGCGATTGGTTCTGGCACCCCCAAAAGAGCAGCACCCTGCACCACTAGCATGTTATTGTTGGTGCCCACACCCCTTGTTGGTGCTTACTAGAGATGAGCGAGTATACTCGTCCGAGCTTGATGCTCGTTCGAGTATTAAGGTACTCGAAACGGCTCGTTGCTCGGACGAGTATTTCCCCTGCTCGAGATCGAGCATTTAATTAAACAAACACAGTGAAGAACAATGAAGAATAGAATAAAAACAGTGAACACAGTGAACACAGGATCATTTAAGTGAAGAACACAGTGAAGAATAGATTACAGATGTTCGGCACATCTGCTTACTTGTCGGAAGATACACGCAGAACGGCAGCAGGGAGACATCGCACAGCAGGGAGACATCTGGCGCAGCAGAGACACATCGGGCGCAGCAGAGACACATCGGGCGCAGCAGAGACACATCGGGCGCAGCAGGGAGACATCGGGCGCAGCAGGGAGACATCGGGCGCAGCAGGGAGACATCGCGCAGCAGGGAGACATCGCGCAGCAGGGAGACATCGGGCGCAGCAGGGAGACATCGGGCACCAGGGAGACATCGGGCAGCAGGCAGACATCGGGCACCAGGGAGACATCGGGCACCAGGGAGACATCGGCCAGTAGGGAGACATCGGGGAGACTTCAGTGGAAGAAGAGGAGCGGATCCCGGGACAGCGTATCTCCTCTCCCGACAAGTAAGCAGATGTGCCGAACATCTGTAATCTATTCTTCACTGTGTTTTTCACTTAAATGATCCTGTGTTCACTGTTTTTATTCTATTCTTCACTGTTCTTCACATCTGATAACTTGTCGGGAGATAATATACGCGCGGAACAGTGAAGAATAGATTGCAGATGTTTGCATACATCTGATAACTTATCAGAAGACATTCTTTTTCAATTAAATAACACATTTTATTCCCGAACCATGGTCCCTTTGAAAAATGCTCGAGTCTCCCATTGACTTCAATGGGGCTCGTTATTCGAGACGAGCACTCGAGCATCAGGAAAAGTTCGTCTCGAATAACGAGCACCCGAGCATTTTAGTGCTCGCTCATCTCTAGTGCTTACGCATCCCTCTAGCCCCCAATTCACATCTGGAGGATTCAGGCTTTATCAAAGGTTGGCACAAGCTATTAACTGAAAACTCACTACGCATGATTGACTATCTATGCACCTATGAGAAGAACTATCTCTCTAGGATTAGTGAGAAATTACAAAGAGATATTCAAAACATCCAAACGTTTCGCCAACATCCTGATTTCCAGACGTACGAGACAAAACTACAGAAAAACATTGAAACCTTGACTACTGATATCAAGCATAAGAAACACAACAAATTTCTACGTGATAAACGTGATTTTGAGACAGGGCAAGTGTACCCCATAAAATTCCCTCAGGGTTCCACAAATCCCTCTAAAAACTTTCACACTGACGTATCTGAATCAGACTTTTCAGGCACGGACGAATCAGTGAGATCAGAGAACAGAGCAAATCGACCCCCAAGAGGGTACAAAAGAAAGAATTTTAAAAATCGAAGATCCCCACAATATAAGAGATCGGCACCGATTGTCCCACCTGGAAATCCGGGCTATTCAACAACATGCACCGACTCAAATCCACCCGGGCAAAACTCCTCTTTATCCTTATCCTCTACTGCACCACTATGGAAGCACAAAAAGTAAATATGGGCAACATTCAAAACACTCAACCTCCGGTGCAGACAACCATTCTATCTCACTTTTCCCCAGCACCCCCTCATGTCTCACTACAAGCACCTTTTTTAGGCACACCCCTACAACCCCCTGGAGTCCAACTAAGGGACAGGGAGAAGTGGGGTTACAATGGGAAGTGATCCCCACTAGTAACAATCCAACTTCCATCACTACACATGATCCTGCGGACAATAGGGTTATTAACCTCTCATCTATACCTATGGACACTTACACTTTGAGCCTTTTACATAAGGGCCTTTCCTTCACCCCCACACCGAAGTGTGATAAGTTCACCTGGATAAAGGATGTGAATTTATTTGCCCGAAAACTGGCACTGCATAAATTGCACAAAGAAGAAGACACCGTGAGAAAGAAGGCTGCACAGAGGGAGACATTAGCCCTAGAAGCGTTGATCACCCTGGAAGAAGAAAATCTCGTAGGCCCACAACCCATGAAACCTCCACTAACTGAACTCAAACCACGCTCCAAAATGACCCCCCCTTTTTCCAAATATTCCAATCTAGATACCTTTGTCCAACTTGTTACCAAGGACATAGAATCCTTAAGATTGGATAAAAGAAATATACACTCGAATTTGACCCGGGCGGAAAGAGCTGCCCTTGAGAATTTACAGAACAACAACGAGATAATAATAAAACCCTCGGATAAAGGGGGTAACATTGTCATCATGAACACATCCGATTACAGGGATATGGTCTTGAGGTTATTGAGTGATAAAAACACCTATGAAGTGCTGCCCAAGAATCCCACTAGAGCATATGTCCATGAACTGAAAACACTGCTGGATGAGGCTCATGCTAACAACCTCATCAGCGAGGAGGAAATGAGGTTTCTATCTTGCCATAACCCAACAGTAGCGACTTTTTACGCATTACCAAAGGTGCACAAACAAAAGAATCCCCTACCAGGGAGACCGATAGTGTCCGGGTGTAATAATCTGACACAATCTTGCAGTATCTATCTAGATACTCTTTTACAACCTTTTGTACAGAGTCTCCCATCTTACATCAGGGACACAAAGGATGCGATCTCCAAACTATCTGATCTGGTTGTCACCAACCAAACGAAAATAGCGAGCCTTGATGTGGAGTCCCTCTACAGTAACATTGCTCATCCCCTGGGACTCACTGCTATACGACATTTTATTAGCACCAGGGGCATACAATATCGGGCTCATAATGATTTCATGATCGACCTACTATCCTTTGTCCTGACCCGAAATGATTTTCTATTTGAGGGAGCCTACTACCACCAAGTCAGAGGGACCGCTATGGGGGCGACTTGTGCGCCCTCATATGCGAACCTCTTTCTTGGGTGGTGGGAGGACACTATTGTGTTCTCAGACAAATTGGCCAGATATACCACCCGGATCCTATACCGGGGAGGTATATCGACGATATACTGATCTTGTGGGAAGGGGATAGTCCCCTGTTCTTGGACTTTGTGGAGATTTTAAACACCAACGAAATTGGGATGAAATTTACCCATGAGATCCATGATAAATCTATTAACTTTCTGGATCTTACCATAAATATCGGTGAGGATAATAGACTACATACAGATATTTTCCGCAAACCAACATCGACCAATAGTCTCCTTCACTGGGACAGTTGGCACCCCCCAGCATTAAAGAGGGGAATCCCTGTGGGTCAGTACCTCCGATCCAAGAGCAACTGCTCTGATGAACTTAGCTTTAAGACGGTGTGTGACCAATTACTGAAACGCTTTGGTGAGCGTCAATACCCTAAAAAACATCTCTATAGGGCATATTCAAGGGCCAAACGCATGGAGAGATCCTCGCTTACTAACTCTCGTGAACACAACACACAAGTAGGTATGATAAGATGCATAGGCACCTATGACGCATATGCCGGAAAAATGACCAACATCCTAAAGGCGGATCCAGATCTATCCGAACAACTTCCAGACCATCCCTCGATCACGTATCGAAGAGGAAAAAACCTACGAGACTATTTGGTACATAGTCACTTTGTCCCCTCGAAAGAACCAATGAATAGACGTAACAAAAATTTGGTTGGTTCATTCCCCTGTGGATCGTGTACATTCTGTCGCTACCTGCCACGAACCCTGAACTTCATAAACCCTCACAATCAAGAATTTTTTGCCATACGGGATTTTTACAATTGTAAAAGTGTGGATATTGTCTATGTAGCCACATGCCCCTGCCCCAAATTATATGTGGGGTAGACCATTCAGGAGCTAAGGAGGAGGATATCAGGACATCTGAGTTCCATCAACACAAAAAAGGACACACCGATCTCACGACACATTTGGAGCCACCATGGAGGCGACCCCACAGTTTTGCAATTCTGGGGGGTAGATCGCATCAAACGGGGCCCAAGGATGGGTGATAAAAATCAGAGGCTTCTACAGATAGAGGCAAGGTGGATCCATCGCCTCAAGAGCCTCAGAACCCAATGGGCTCAATGAGGGCTTCACCTTCACCCCTTTCCTATAAACAGATATACATCTATGCATATCATATACATGTACCATGTACATCTATGGGAACCCTTGTTCCTCTTTCCATCCTCCTGGTTACAATTGATAGACTAAAACAACCTTTTCATCTTTTAAAGTAATCACAGTTATATACATCTTGATATACAATATTACAAACCGTTTGAAGAGAACGTCTACTGTTGTTCTTATAAGTGATTTTTTTCTATCATTAAACAGACTACTTACCACACGAACATGTTACTAATAAACAAGCGTGATTAATATATATACTCTCCTGAGTTTAGTTATAATTTTTGAACATAGATTGATCCCTCTTAAGGATTGGAGCAAACGTTCTGACTCAGACTCTTATACTTACCTATGCCCTAGATCCTTCATAGGATGATTTCCCTTCTTCTACACCCCTTTCTCTCCCTTTATGCTAAAGGGTTGTTTTGATATATACCTCTGATGGAGCGTCTCTGCCCTGGATCGGTTGCCATGGAGGGCTCACCGCGATCCCGAATCACGTGGCGATGTCACGTGGTGGGCGGGCTCACATGCCCACTCCTCCTGGGGGGCGGTCCTGGACGGGTGACGCGATGTGGGCAGTACTACTATGACTTAGTTTGTCAACAACACATCACGGCATCGTGATGGTCATGTGACATACGCCTGCCCATACACACTTAGGGGCAGTCACAACAACAGCGAGACGGACACGCCTCCCCTCCCCCGGACAGCTGATTGGGCACACCTACCACCGATGGAATCTTGGGTAAGGGTATAAGTATATACCGTGCATGCCGCTCGCGAGTTAAGCCCATTACCCCTGATGAAGTCGTGTACTCGGTGAAACATGTTGGGGGGCTTGAGCAGTAATTTTTAACAGCAGAGCACTTTATGCCAGCACTAGAATAGAATCTCTATTTACTTAGGAGGCAGCTTAGTATTAGAATAGTAAAATGAGGTGTGAATGATACTTTATCAGGTGAAAGAGACAATGGGGTGCTAGATTTGGGTCAGGGTAATTGGGGCATTAGCTTCCACACACTCTATGATCAGCACAGTGTCACAAGACTGATCCACTCCATCCCCACATAGGGACACAGTATCATAAGAACAATGCCCATTGAACAACCCATATGGACAATATAGTGGCTAAACCCCATGGTAAAAAACCCCCAATGATGTGACCAGGAGGTGTGAACTGCACTCTCCTGCATTCACTACCCAAACAGTCTAAAGATATATATACCCTACCACCACGAGTCCCACCTGAGACACAAAAGTCACACCCACCACTACAATCTGCACCACTGATGTATATGTGATACATCCAATACCTAGTCCTGACAATCCGGAAACCAGGACTGGGATATCTAGACCTCTGGCATTCAGACGACTCTGTGTTTTTAGTTTAAATTTATGTTCAATGTACATTTAAACCATTACTAATAAAGGTTAAGTTTTATTCCCTGGTTATGGTGCCTTAGGGCTTGTTAGCCCCCTTTTGTATAATTTAGAAATAGCCTACCAAGTGGAAATTTCCCAAATCTTTTTTTGTTTGGACCCATGTTATTGTTGGTGCCCACACACTCCATTGATTTAAATTCTAATGGTGGTATTTCCTGTGCTTGGTACGCACACCTACTGGGGGCAATACTGAAAGGGGTGGGGGATTTGAGCCAAATTTTAACCACAACTTCTTATAAAGTTCAGGTTCAGGTCCGTTCAATCCCATTTGACCTTGAAACATTTGTCTACTTGTCTCTTTTGATAAGGTTATATTATATTAGATTACAAATAGTACACACAGACCAATGGTAAAATTCAGCTCAAATGTACAAAAACATTCAAAGGGTAAATTGAGTGTTACCTACTGGATATATATCTAGACATAATTATTACAGCGGTATTTATAAGAGGAACATAAGGATGAAAGTTCCTCAGAGAGTCTTCTTAAAGGTGATAAATGTGCAATGTCACGTGGCCTAGAATTAAATTTAAACAAGTGTTTATGATAGAAAAGTAGTCATCATCATCAAAAAGAAAACTATTCAAAATAAACAGCCATCTGCCATCAGATATCACTGTATGTTACCCTATGTGCTCTTAATGCATTAAGAGACTGGCAATCCCATTTATCCCACTTTGGTAACACAAATCATTTTCCTATTGTTTATTTTTAATATTCAGGCATTTTGGCAAACCAGCATTTTTGGCATTGAACCATGTTGACACATTGTAACATTCTCTCTGTTTTTCGCCTATGTATCTTATAATTAGTTTAATCTCTTAAGACTTTTTTCAAAGCCAGTGAATTACGACTTCACTAATTGTGGCTCAGACAGAACTGAAATATTCCTTTCCTTCACATTAGAAATATATTCCCCTAAGAGTGAAGGAAGTAACCCATATCATTAGTAACGTACAAAAATCAGACAGGATGGTTTAAATTAATGAAATTTGTGGCAGTTAATTTCTGCGACAATTGTAGTCTTTTGTGGCTTTTAATTACCTTCCTGTTTGCTGCCTTTAAGTATAATTAATGTGGATCTGTCATTTATGAAACATGTTTGACAGGATTGTTGTGGGTTATTTTACTGTTACAAGGACCCTTGACAAATACAAGAAAACTTTTTCAATAACTTTCTGCTTACTGCTAATGTATCATCTGAATACAGAATTCACAACAGCATTAGCAGAACTATATATTGGCAGAAGCAAAAAGGGCAATTGTCCAAATTCCCATGACTCTAGTGGGAGGGGGACCACCATCCAATCTTGTGGTCTACATACCATAAGCAGTATATAGAATTTTTTTGTCATTCAAAATAGCTTTATTAAAAGTTGGGACAAGCAGAACAACAAGTAAAACAGTACAATAATATGAGTAGTAAATCATCCCAATTAGCTGCTAATTACAGAAATTCAGGGACCATCAATGAAGCCTGAATACACAACTTGTAAGGTTAAATTGTGATTATGTATATAACGTATAAGATGAGTGGATTGTGAGTATAACACAGTCGCTATCCACAAGCAATGAAGAAAATAAATCCTGAAATGGATAAGGATGCAAAGTAGGGGTAAAATTCTGGAAAACATGTTTGGTCAAGGTGAATCAGCACTCCCAGGTTGCGGGCCAAGCGATTGGCCAGGAGCTTGATGAAAATCTGGGCATCAGAGTTGATGAGGGAGATAGGGCATAGAGTTGTTAATTCCTCTCATCTTTAGGGATTACTGTGATATGGGCATGAAGAACTATTGGTGGGACATAAACTGTGTTAAAGGCTGCTTATCAATGAAGGTATAAGCCCTCTAACAAAAGCCATGAAGCTATCTGGGCCTGGGTGCGTCCAGGATGGGGGGACTTAATAACCTGCACCAATTCCTCTGGTGAGAAAGATTTCACTAATTTAATAATATTCTCAGGAGGGAGAGAAGGCAAGGCTCTCCTCTCGATGCAAGTTTGGAGATCCCTGGGCACACACAGGGTAGCTCTGGGTGAGGTAAGTTGTAGAGTGTCCTGTAATAGTCTGTGAAAATAGACACTTTTTCCTCAATTTTGTGTACCTGAACTCTGGTAGGCTTTTTGATGGTTGAAATATAAGATTCAATTCAGCTTTCAGTTCATAGCTAACCTAAATCTAAAGCCATTCTCCCATTTGACACATGCACCATGCTTCATGAGTACACCCCTGAGCATGTCTTTTAATGTTTCTTGTCATGGGGCAGATATTCAATCCAAAGCACGAAAAGCGCAATGTTTTGCATGATCCTTTGAAGATTAGTAAGGTATAAATCATTCTGGAGAAAGCACTCATTGAGTCGCCAAGTGGGGAAGTGCAATAAGAGCAGAAAGCAAGAGCATGGTCAGAGAGGAAAATCGACATAATACTAGACAAAATTATTGAACAAAAATGTCTGTGGTCTGTTAGTATATAGTCAGTATAACTATGGACATTGTGTGAGGGAGAAAAAAAGTGGAATCACGTCCATCTGGATGCCCTAGACAGTTGTATTGTGTGTAGTAACTTTAGCAATCTATTGATTTTATTGTTGGAGATAGAGGAGTGCCTTCAGGATGTGTCAATAAGTGGGTTGATAGATAAATTGAAGACCTTGCTAAGCATTATGGAACGCAGTTTGTCTATTAAATGAAGCTGACAATCAACTTGATATGCGTTCGGGGTCTAGATGTTAGCAACACTAAATATCTGTTTTACAAGAATATGACATTTGGATAGATTTTGGTTTCAATATTTTGTGAGTGGAGGGATTCATGAAGAAATATAGAGACCCCTTTGGATTTACCTTTGGATTGGCCACATGGAAGTGAGGTGGATAATATCTGTTATTCAGGGCTGGAGCATGGAAGGAGTAAAAGTGAGCATAGAATATCTGTCTTCGGTTTGTGGAAGGCACATAGAAATTGTGACCTCTTTTCAGGGATATTAAGCCCCTCGCCTTTGAAAGATGCAATATTAAAAGTACTAGACATTATATCTTGCCTGCAAAAGCCAAGGTGTCACTGGGAAGAAAGGATCAGTGCACCCCAACACTTGGATAGGGGAAGGACTAGAATGGGGTGGTAGAGGTTGGAGGACAGATAAAAAGGGAAAATAAAAACACAGAGAAAAAAACACTATGACAGTATCTATGAAGCAATTTGGGGGTAGGAGCATTACAAAATCAATAATAATCAACATGGGAAACAATGGAGGAGAAGTATGGCAAGAAGCGATCTTGCAACAACAGCCAGTTAAGATTTGTAGGGCCAATCAACATAGTAGAAAAGTAGTTGTCATTGTGTAAAGTCCATATTGAGAAGTCACCTTGTACCAGAACATATACATTTCTCTATGTTACTGTGGGTCTCTGGTTTCTTTGACGCCGTGGTTGCAGTACCGGGAAATGAAAATTAGGGACAGAGTCCCATGGTGGTCGCCATTGCCACTGAGTTGGTAGGTCAGAAAACAGCAATTCCTAGTCAGGAATGTCTATATCCAGAAGTACCAGAGCATGAAGAAAGAGCTTTATCTTTCTTGAGAGCTTTATCTGGATCTAAATCTCCATTGGCCCTGTATTTTTTCACAATCTCTTCTTGAAGACAATAGTAGTGCATGTGGCATATGACATCTTTTGGGCATGAGAGGTCACTCTGTGAGTCTGGTCAATTCTGATATGTGTGTCCACCAAGCAATGCAATAATAATGCTAGTAAGTGTGGAGATTAGATCAGCTTGTTGGTTGTCCCCCCGGACCTGGTGCATGCAAATGTTATTGTGGAATTTCTTGTTGTACAGCTAGGGACACTGGTGGGATGAGTAGATCTCAGAGCGTTCTTGGATTTTCTGTGTAAAAAGTAAGAAAAAAAACAAGGACAGAGGATGGCACCTCGAGTAATAACGTTGGATAATATGAGTAGAAATGTTGTAAATAGGGTGCTCACCTGCTCTGCAGTAATCAATTGCATGTAACCCTCATATTGGGGTAGTTCAGGTAATGTCCTATGGTTTTGAATAAAAGGTCGTTGTCAAGCGGCTCCCAGCCCCCAGAAACCAGTTCCTGGATTTCCTGCAGGGCAGAGGTGACCTCTGATTGAAAGCATTCAAGTTCATCCACTCTGCCCTTGAGCTAAGACATTTCATTGCTGTTCTAGCACCATGCACTTTTTAGACCAGTAGCCAAGTCATCCATATGCCTTTTGGAGAGGAGCAAGCCCAGTAGGGCTTGCAACTCTGGATGATCCTTTAAAGTATTCACAGCCAATTAAGATCACCCCAAAGGTCATTCTGGACTTGCTGTCCTGGTGTCATGCACTTTTCAGACCAATAGATAAGTCATCCATATGCCCCTTGTGAGCTGGGTCAATAGGGCTTGCAATGTTGGATGATCCTTTAATGTATTCACAGCCACTTCAGATGAGCCCAGAGGTCCTAGCATTCCTATTTGAACATTTCCCTGTAAAGTAGATTGGTCAACTCCCGATATGACCCCCTTAGACTTTTTTCTTTGGGGTCATCTAAAGGCAATTGTCTATGCTGTGAAGATATAGGATTTGCAGCATCTGAAGCAATGGATACAGGATGTAGCCTGTGCTACCATTTCTTCTGCGGTGTTGCTAACCAGTGTGTCAAGAGTGGTAGAAGAGGGTTGCATTGACAATCCAACAAAATGGGCAGCACTTTGAACACACCATTGTTTTTGTGGTGACATTCTCAAAATGTTTGATGTGTTATATGAGCCTCTTCTCATTGGAAAAAACAGTTGGATCCAAAATGGCCAACTTCAAAATGGCCACAATGGTCAACACCCATCTTGAAAAGTTTCCCCCCATATACTAATGTTTCGCTGGACCGCACAGTAAAGTCAAAAGGGCCAACAAGTGCTGAGCAACTATTGGAGCTCCTTCAAGACTGTTGGAAGACCATTTCAGGTGACTACCTCTTGAAGTTCATCAAGAGAAACTCTAAGAGTGTGCAAAGCAGTAATCAAAGCAAAAGGTAGCTACTTTGAAGAACTTAGAATATAAGACATATTTTCAGTTGTTTCACACTTTTTTGTTAAGTACTGTATATAATTCCACATGTGTTAATTCATAGTTTTCATGCCTTCAGTATGAATTTATGTGTAAACAGAAAACTCTTTAAATGAGAAGATGTGTCCAAACTTTTGGCTGTATATATAAATATGAATAGATAAAATATATTTACGAAAACATTTCAGATTCTGGCTTTCTCATCAACAGTGAGCCAATGAATGAATGCACACCATGTACTTGTCTTTTACATGATGATGATGATGGGTGGGTGAAATAAGTTTTTCCAAGTAACTTGGGGAGGAACATAAAGGAATAAAGGACATGTTTAAAAGGGTCTTGGAGTTAAGGAGGAGGTGGAAAGACAGATCTCTCCACCAGGAGGAAAGGTCATCCAAGAAAACTCAAGAATCAGGTTTCCTCTCCCTATAGACTATTGGCTTACTATTTATCCCTTTCTTTTCTTCTGTTGATTGCTGTTACATACTTCTCCTCAGTAACCATCTCTCTCACATCTGACCCACTTATCATATAGAAGTAGGGAATGTGAAGTGTGAGGAATGTGTGTGTATGTGTCTGAATGCTTACACATATATTGTGGGGTGGATTTAAGTGTTTTCGGGGTGATGTGGATTGGGTGTTTTATTAAGGTATATGTATATTATAGAGGAGTATGGTTTGGAAATCAGCTCACCTTCCAGCAGAAGTGTCCTTGTGCGGCACGGATTGCCCCTCCGTATGGGCGAGTATCATGAAGAAGAAAATGGAATATCCAGCCGGTTCCAGGACATAAAAGGATTCTTTATTGAGGCATATATTTAAAATCCACAGCAGGGAAAGACGCCGACGCGTTTCGGACGGGCTAGCCGTCCTTAGTCATGGCTAATGTGAACAGACTGGGAACAAACTTTTATACAAATATGCAGGTATTGGACACTCCCCTAGTGATGTAATGGATGACGTATTTCCGGAATTCCATCCGGAGGTGGAAACGGGGGAGGACACAGTTTTAATTGCGAATACAAATACAGGTGATTAGTAGTGTTAACAGTGTTTTAAATTACCGGGATTACATTGTATCACAGTACAGAAAAACATAACAAAAACTGTGTGAATCCAAAACAAGTGCTAAAAAAATAGAAAATACACAATGGTATATCCTATTGGGGGATCAAGAAAGATGAAATAGAGGTATGGAAGGAGATCGCGGTAATGGTTGTCATTAATGTTGAAAGAAAACCAGCGATCGTAGGAGTAGGGCGTAAACACCATCCCAAAAACGGACGGCATCCCCACGAGACAACTGCGCAGCCAACAACAACAACAAAAGAACTAGATGTGGTGAACCTCTCTTCACGCTATCTCACAGCCGCACAAATCGAACTTTTATCTCTTGGACTCAATTTTGTCCCCAATCGAGATTTTGACGTCTACAATACTTTAATGGATGTCAACAAGTTTGTTCGAGATTTAACTATTAAACGCCATTTCTTTACAGAAAAGGATCCAGAACTCCAAGAGCCGGTCGCCTCCGTCCCAGAGGGTAATGTTTTTAAACAACTTAATTTTCTTGAACAGTTTACCTTGTGTAATCTTATGTCTCTAGACACATTTAATGTACAACAAACGCATATTGTTAATGCTAATGATTTTAGAGTAAAAAACCCAAATTTTTACCCCCTGGCCTCACGATCAGATAATATGGACCTTTTTCAGGAAAGGATAGAGAGGGACCTTAAAAGCTTGAGAAACAGCATCCATAAACAGACACATAATCTGACACACTCTTTAAATGTAGCTCTACATGAGATTAAAAGTTGGGACGATATTGTTGTCAGAATGTCCGATAAGGGCGGATCTGTTGTCTTGCTGGACAAAAGCACCTATAATGAACAAATAACAATGCTTTTAAATGATGATTCTACATACAGGAAATTGCCCAGCAATCCAACAGACTGTTTTCAAGGGATGCTGTTTAAATTATTGCAAGAAGGAGTTTCTTTGGGTGTCATAACTCAAGCACTCATGGATAAAATCTATATCCCGGATCCCGTTGTTCCCATCATACACGCCCTCCCTAAAATACACAAAGGGCAAATACCCCCCCCCCCCATGCGCCCTATAATATCGGGCATTGGCTCCATGCTGGAAAACCTCAGTGGATGGCTCGACTCACTGCTACAGCCACTTGTCTGTCGGGTCCCAGGTTTCCTGCAAGACTCAAAAGATGTACTTTTCTCTCTATCCAAACTCAGATGGGAATCCAATTTCCAATGGCTTTCCTGTGACGTGACGTCATTGTACACGTCAATACCACATCAGATAGCCATTGTTGCTTTGCAATTCCATCTCAACAATTACAGTGCCTACACCTCTGACTTGAAGGAGCACATCATTGAAGTTTGCCTATTTCTCATGTCACACAATTACTTTATGTATGATGGTGTTTTTTACCTACAGGTCAGAGGTGTAAGCATGGGGGCCAAATTTTCCCCATCCTTAGCCAACCTCACTATGTCTTGGTGGGAGGAGCAATGTATCTACTCCCACAACAACCCTTATCTTGCCAGCATCGAGTGGTATGGCAGATATATTGACGATATACTCTGGAGGGGTCCAGCGTCTGCCATACCACTCTTTGTAAACTATTTGAATAACAATTCTGTTCACTTAAAATTTACATCTTCAACACATCCAGTTGAGATGACGTTTTTGGATTTGAAATTTTTCAGCACTCCTGATGAGTACGTCAGCTCCCAGACCTACCGTAAACCCACTTCGGGGAACACGATTTTACATGCTAAGTCACAGCACCCACGACACACCATCAAGAGCATTCCGGTGGGCGAACTAGTCAGAGCCAGACGTAACTGCAGTAGTGAAGACACTTACCTCCAAGAGGTCAAAGACATACATACTCGTCTAAGTAACAGGGGTTACCCAGGTTGGACATTGGAACGGGCTAAAAATATTGTATCTAAAAAAGACAGGAAGTCTCTCATTTGTTTCTCCTCTAATCGTGAACACAGGAATACTACAGTTGCTAAACCCACTCTGGTTCTTCAATATAGCCCACAGTTTAACGACATTTCTCAGATAGTACAAAAGCACCTTCCTTTACTCAAATCAGATCCAATACTTGAAAAGGTTTTGGACGGGGGATGCAGAATAGTTCCCCGTCGGGGCTTAACCCTTGGTAATCTCCTTTCCCCTTCAGTTTTTCAAAACACCAAACACATGAAACCTACCTGGCTTTCTCATCCTGGCTTCCACAGATGTGGAGCCACACGATGTACCACTTGTAAATTCGTTCAGAAAAGTACCTCCTTTTCCAGCAGTGATGGTACCAAGGTGTTCCAAATTAAAAGCTACATTAATTGTAACTCCTTTAATGTAGTTTATGTGGTGCATTGCATTGAATGTAATTTAATGTATGTCGGCCAAACATCCCGTAAACTCAAAATCAGATTTATGGAACACCTGAATGATATTAAAAATCCAGAGAACCGCAATCTTTCTGGCGCCTCAAAACATTTTTTACATACTCATGATGCTAATACCAATTCTCTTCGCATTTATGCCATTGAAAGAATTCACAAACCATTACGGGGCGGCAATATTGGCGCTTTACTCCGTAATCGTGAAGCGTTTTGGATTTTTAATTTGGAGTCCCGTCACCCTTTTGGTCTTAATTTAAGAAAAGAATTAATGTATCACTATGTATCGTAAAGTGTATTCATGTGTCTTAAACTGTATTTAAGAAAAGAATTAATATATCCTTGTGTGTCTTGGAGTGTGTTCATGCTGGTCCTGGCGCCGCTTTGTTATATTGTTCCACCTTTATATGAATTTGTTGATTCTTCCTGTTGTTTCCTGAAGATTACTCAATGTCATCCTTACCTTTTCCTGGTTGTCAACTTCTTGTTTACAGTCCTTTATCAAATTTTAACATGCAATGTTTTTCATGTTCTTATACTTCTAGATACGGATACTTTTTCCTTTTGGGTCATCAAGAAGACACGGTTTCAATACTCCTACGATCGCTGGTTTTCTTTCAACATTAATGACAACCATTACCGCGATCTCCTTCCATACCTCTATTTCGTCTTTCTTGATCCCCCAATAGGATATACCATTGTGTATTTTCTATTTTTTTAGCACTTGTTTTGGATTCACACAGTTTTTGTTATGTTTTTCTGTACTGTGATACAATGTAATCCCGGTAATTTAAAACACTGTTAACACTACTAATCACCTGTATTTGTATTCGCAATTATAACTGTGTCCTCCCCCGTTTCCACCTCCGGATGGAATTCCGGAAATACGTCATCCATTACATCACTAGGGGAGTGCCCAATACCTGCATATTTGTATAAAAGTTTGTTCCCAGCCTGTTCACATTAGCCATGACTAAGGACGGCTAGCCCGTCCGAAACGCGTTGGCGTCTTTCCCTGCTGTGGATTTTAAATATATGCCTCAATAAAGAATCCTTTTATGTCCTGGAACCGGCTGGATATTCCATTTTCTCTTCCATATGTATATTATACTGTTATATATGTGAAATATCTGATGAGTGTTAAAAAAGGTTTTGGTAATAACAGTGAATGTGGTAAACAATTGGGAGGGAACCGGAAGGCAATTGGGAACAGAAGGGAGATTGTTACTGGGAAAAGGGCAAAGGAGATTGTGATATTAATCAATATTCAATATAACAATTGATATTACTATTTAATCCTTTTACATTTTTCCTAAACGAAAGGGGCAGGAATTTGGATGAAATGCAATTCATTACTACAGCAATGATTAGTAAAGGAATATGCATACAGTACAGTACTTTTATACTGTATGTCGGTGAAGCTTACATAGCAGTTTAAGAGTAATACATAAGTAAGTAATACATGTGTGAGAAGTCAAGCCTTCATTACCCCAGCTAGACTCTCTGGCATGCCCCACTAAGTAGCAAAAATTATTATACAGCACTTTTGTTACAACTCTGGGTTGTGCTATCAGTACATTCTAATGATTCCAAAGCTAGATGACAACAGGTAGTTGCCATTACTGTTATAAATAGGGGGTTTTATTTCGTAGTTTGATACTACAACTACTGTTGTAGTTTGATACTGTTCGATACTATCCATTCTGATTGGACAACAGCCAATTTTATAGAGGATTAACAGAGCAATGGTGTTCAAGAGCTGTTACTTCATGGGCAATCATTATCTATTATCATATAAAAAATAGAAAGAAAGGTAAAATACTAAAATACCACAGCTCAGAAGTTTGACCTAAATAAAAAAGTCCATTTATGGATTAAAGTTAAAACAAATTGGAGACCTCAAAATTAACAAATGCAGGAGAACATATATCTGATTGAAATATACAGTTTCTTGCCAGAAGAAATGAACTGCATTAAGAGCTTCACTTGTAGAAAAGTTTCATATATCAAATCTACATTTTATGATTTCACTTTTTTATTAATTTAATTTTGTCTGCTCAAAGTTAAATTACTTTCAGGTTTGAAAACTAATAGACGAAGCTTACATTTATTTTGAAAAATTACATAAAATCAAACTGACATTTCTTTTTTTTTAGTGGACTGTAAATTACAATTTAGAAAAGCTCGATCATTGGAAGTGTTTGAAATAAAATGATTTCTGAAATGGGGAAAAAATGAATTAGTGAATTAAGAGTTTGTCCACTTTCAGCAAATATTTGGTATGTTTTGTGTAAGGAAAAGTTATAGAATTTTATAATACACTTTCTTTATCAATTCCTCACAGTTTCCTAGATCTCTGCTTGCTGTCCTACTATAAAAGCTTCTATTTTTACTCCCAGTGGATACAAATCTGTCCATGTCATATGATGGACATGTAGGTGCACAAGCCATTATTATCAAATATCTCCTATTACGCTCTGTAATAATAGCGGTTTGTGCACCTGCATGTCCATCACATCTCATGCACACATTTCTAACAACAGAGAGTAAATAAATAAGTCTTTAGCAGGACAACAAGCAGATATCTAGAATACCATGAATAATTGATACAGAAACTGTTTTCACCCAGGAAAATCCCCTGGTGGAAGAGGAATGAGGAATGAGGAATAATGTAAATTCTCTCTGGAATGTCAACAGTTTAACCCAGGAAGGGGTACGGCGCCGCCTCGCAACCACTAAGATAGATAAATCACCTGGGCCAGATGGCATACACCCCCGGGTTCTGCATGAATTATGTACGGTGATAGACAAACCATTATTTTTAATATTTGAAGATTCACTGAGGACTGGTTATGTTCCACAGGACTGGCGCATAGCAAATGTGGTACCAATATACAAAAAAGGATCAAATAGCGATCCTGGAAACTACAGACCCGTGAGTCTAACTGCTGTGGTGGGGAAAATATTTGAAGGGTTTATTAGAGATGCTATCCTGGAGTATCTCACTGTGCACAACCTTATAACCCAGCGTCAGCATGGGTTTATGAGAGATCGGTCCTGTCAGACTAATCTGATTGGTTTCTACGAGGAGGTAAGTTCAAGACTGGATCTGGGGGACGCTGTGGATGTTGTATATCTGGACTTTTCAAAGGCATTTGACACCGTGCCACATAAAAGGTTGGTATATAAAATGAGACTGCTGGGAATAGGAGAAAATCTGTGTATTTGGGTAA
Organism: Engystomops pustulosus; assembly: GCF_040894005.1. Classification (NCBI taxonomy): domain Eukaryota; kingdom Metazoa; phylum Chordata; class Amphibia; order Anura; family Leptodactylidae; genus Engystomops; species Engystomops pustulosus. Next base: position 105,851,685 of record NC_092417.1, on the reverse strand, counting down.
GTAATTGGCTTAGTGATAGAAAACAGAGGGTGGTCATTAATGGCACATTCTCAGATTGGGTTGATGTTACCAGTGGAGTGCCACAGGGGTCAGTATTGGAGCCACTTCTTTTTAATATTTTTATTAATGACCTTGTAGTGGGTTTACACAGTCAAGTTTCAATATTTGCAGATGATACTAAGCTGTGTAAAGTAATAAATACTGAGGTCGATAGTTTAGCATTACAGAGGGATTTGTGGAAGCTTGAGGGATGGGCAGAGAAATGGTTGATGAGGTTTAATGTAGATAAATGTAAAGTTATGCACTTGGGCCATGGAAACAAAAAGTATAATTATGTTCTAAACGGTCAATTACTTAGTAAAACTGAAGCTGAAAAGGACTTGGGGGTATTGGTGGATGGTAAACTTAATTTTAGTGCCCAGAGCCAGGCGGCTGCTGCTAAAGCAAATAAAATAATGGGATTAGAGATGAGCGAACACTAAAATGCTCGGGTACTCGTTATTCGAGACGAACTTTTCCCGATGCTCGAGTGCTCGTCTCGAATAACGAACCCCATTGAAGTCAATGGGAGACTCGAGCATTTTTCAAGGGGACCAAGGCTCTGCACAGGGAAGCTTGGCCAAACACCTGGGAACCTCAGAAAAGGATGGAAACACCACGGAAATGGACAGGAAACAGCAGGGGCAGCATGCATGGATGCCTCTGAGGCTGCCTAATCGCACCATTATGCCAAAATTATGGGCAACAGCATGGCCATGACAGAGTGACAGAATGAAGCTAGATAGCATCTAAAACATCCAATAATTGACCCTGACACTATAGGGGACGGCATGCAGAGGCAGCGGCAGCAGCGGCAGGCTAGAGAGTGGCATGGCGACATACCCTAAATGGACTCAGGCTTCAAACCAATGGGTGGCAGAGAGGAACCAAAGGAGGTGAGCAAGAAGCGCTCAAATAATATCGCTACATGATAAAAGTTTGCCAGTATATTTTGTGGATTACACAGCAGGGTGGCGACAAAGTTAACATGGAAGCCATGAAAACAACCCCAAATTCTGCCTGACACAGCTCGTTTGATAAGGGGACCATGTATGCTTACAGTTCATGCCAGTCGCTGCACTTGCTGCCAGTCTCCTTTCGAATAGTTTAAAATAATAATAACCCTCATCCATAAAGCTCTGTATAATGCTGCACCCCCCTACCTCTCCTCTCTTATCTCAGTCTATCGCCCAACCCGTGCTCTTAGATCCGCCAGTGATCTTAGATTAACCTCTACCCTAGTGCGGACCTCCCACTCGCGTCTCCAAGACTTCTCTAGAGCTGCACCAATTCTATGGAATGCTCTGCCCCGGACTATCAGACTAATACCTAACCTCCAAAGTTTCAAACGTGCTCTTAAAACCCATTTCTTTAGGCAAGCCTATAACACTCATTAACTGCATGAAGTTTTAACTCTTCTACTAACCCGTCCTGTGTCGTCCTCCCATCTGTTATCCAGCAACCAACAGGCACCAGACTTCTCTGCAGTCCCATTCACCCTGGACCTGGTATATAAGATGACGGCTGAGTGTTTCAAGCGACAGCAATTCCATTTATTATATTTTTTTCTATTCCCTAAGAAGAATGGCTTGACCATTAAATATTCTTTTACCTCGTGTTACCCCATCATCTTCATAAACCGTAAGCTCTGGCGAGCAGGGACCTCACTCCTGTTGTTCCATACAAATGTTGTGCTCTGTTACATTACATTTGTATTTGTTTCCTATGATTTGTAAAGCGCTGCAGAATATGATGACGCTATATAAATAAAGATTATTATTATTATGGAGGCAGTGAACTAGTAGTAGATTAAAGGTGCTGCAACTATGTTAGTTGGATCTTGTGATGGAGCTGGCGCTCTGCAGCCAGGCGAGCTTTCGCCAATCCAAGCCCCTGTTTCTAGGCTACTCCCCAAACAGCACTTCTAAGAACCTTTTGTATAAGATCAAGTGTAGTAGCGTTCTTATAAGTTTAGGATATGCCGGGTGAGGGGAATGTAAACAGATGCGCAAGAAGCGCTGAAATAATATCCCTAAATGGTAAAAGTTTGCCAGTATATTTTGTGGATTACACAGCAGGGTGGCGACAAAGTTAACAACTTTGATGTGGAATGCCCTGTAATAGCTCTTGGGCGGTGTGCCTTTTATCGCCTAGGCTCAGCAGTTTCAGCACCGCCTGCTGTCGCTTAGCGACGGCACTGCTGCTGTGCCTAGAGCTACCGACTGATGGCGCCATGCCCACGGATGGTAATTCGGAGGAGGAGGAGGTGGAGGAGGGGTGGGAGGAGGTATAGTAGGCCTTTGAGACCTGGACCGAGGTAGGCCCCGCAATTCTCTGCGTCGCCAGTATATGAGCAGCCCCAGGGTCAGACTCGGTCCCAGCCTGCACCAAGTTAAGTGTAGTAGCGTTCTTATAAGTTTGGGATATGGCGGGTGAGGGGAATGTAAACAGATGCGCAAGAAGCGCATGATGCGCATGGAGCTGGCGCTCCGCTGCCAGGCGAGCTTTCGCCAATCCAAGCCCCTGTCTCTAGGCTACTCCCCAAACAGCACTTCTAAGAACCTTTTGTATAAGATCAAGTGTAGTAGCGTTCTTATAAGTTTAGGATATGCCGGGTGAGGGGAATGTAAACAGATGCGCAAGAAGCGCTGAAATAATATCCCTAAATGGTAAAAGTTTGCCAGTATATTTTGTGGATAACACAGCAGGGTGGCGACAAAGTTAACAACTTTGATGTGGAATCCATGAAAACAACCCAAATTTCTGCCTGACACACCTCGTTTGATAAAGGGACGATGTATGGAGGCAGCTATATGGACGACTTTTGGAGGTAGCAATGGAGACAACGTGTGGAGGCTGCTATGGAGACAATTTAATTTGGATAGTGCCTGTATGTGGCAGTCCCAAACATTTTTCAAACCAGAGGAGCAGGTAGGTGGCCCTCCAGTAAAATGGAATAGATTGAGTGCCTGTATGTGGCAGTCCCAAAAATGTTTCAAACCAGAGGAGCAGGTAGGTGGCCCTCCAGTAAAATGGAATAGATTGAGTGCCTGTATGTGGCAGTCCCAAAAATTCTTCAAACCAGAGGAGCAGGTAGGTGGCCCTCCAGTAAAATGGAATAGATTGAGTGCCTGTATGTGGCAGTCCCAAAAATTCTTCAAACCAGAGGAGCAGGTAGGTGGCCCTGCAGTAAAATGGAATAGATTGAGTGCCTGTATGTGGCAGTCCCAAAAATGTTTCAAACCAGAGGAGCAGGTAGGTGGCCCTCCAGTAAAATGGAATAGATTGAGTGCCTGTATGTGGCAGTCCCAAAAATTTTTTAAAACAGAGGACCGGGTAGGTGGCCCTCCAGAAAAATGGAATAGATTGAGTGCCTGTATGTGGCACTCACAAAAATTGTTTCAAACAGAGGACCGGGTAGGTGGCCCTCCAGAAAAATTAAATGCATGAAGTACTATAGCAAGAGCCAGTGGGCCCTGTCAAAAAATAGCCATTTTCCTCTGCTTTACTGTACAAAGAGGAGGAGAAGGAGGAAAATGAGGAGGAGGAGGAGGAGTGGATCAATTATTCAGGTTGAGCTTCCTTCACCTGGTGGAGATTGGAAATTCTGAGAAATCCAGCCTTTATTCATTTTAATAAGCGTCAGCCTGTCAGCGCTGTCAGTCGACAGGCGTGTACGCTTATCGGTGATGATGCCACCAGCTGCACTGAAAACCCGCTCGGACAAGACGCTAGCGGCAGGGCAGGCAAGAACCTCCAAGGCGTACAGCGCCAGTTCGTGCCACATGTCCAGCTTTGAAACCCAGTAGTTGTAGGGAGCTGTGTGATCATTTAGGACGATGGTATGGTCAGCTACGTACTCCCTCACCATCTTTCTGTAAAGATCAGCCCTACTCTGCCGAGACTGGGGACAGGTGACAGTGTCTTGCTGGGGTGACATAAAGCTGGCAAAAGCCTTGTAAAGCGTACCCTTGCCAGTGCTGGACAAGCTGCCTGCTCGCCTACTCTCCCTCGCTACTTGTCCCGCAGAACTACGCACTCTGCCGCTAGCGCTGTCAGAAGGGAAATACTGTTTCAGCTTGTGCACCAGGGCCTGCTGGTATTCATGCATTCTCACACTCCTTTCCTCTGCAGGGATGAGAGTGGAAAGATTTTGCTTGTACCGTGGGTCCAGGAGAGTGAACACCCAGTAATCGGTGCTGGAATAAATTCTTTGAACGCGAGGGTCACGGGATAGGCAGCCTAGCATGAAATCTGCCATATGCGCCAGAGTACCAACGCGTAAGAATTCACTCCCCTCACTGGCCTGACTGTCCATTTCCTCCTCCTCCAACTCCTCCAACTCCTCTTCTTCTGCCCATACACGCTGAACAGTGAAGGACTCAACAATGGTCCCCTCTTGTGTCTCGCCAACATTCTCCTCCTCTTCCTCCTCATCCTCCTCCACCTCCACCTCCTCCGATATGCGCTGAGAAACAGACCTCAGGGTGCTTTGGCTATCAACAAGGGAATATTCTTCCCCCGTCTCTTGTGACGAGCGCAAAGCTTCCGACTTCATGCTGACCAGAGAGTTTTTCAACAGGCCAAGCAGCGGGATGGTGAGGCTGATGATGGCGGCATCGCCACTGACCATCTGTGTTGACTCCTCAAAGTTACTCAGCACCTGACAGATATCAGACATCCACGTCCACTCCTCATTGTAGACTTGAGGAAGCTGACTGACCTGACTACCAGTTCTGGTGGAAGTTGACATCTGGCAGTCTACAATCGCTCTGCGCTGCTGGTAAACTCTGGATAACATGGTCAGTGTTGAATTCCACCTCGTGGGCACGTCGCACAACAGTCGGTGAGCGGGCAGTTGGAGGCGGCGCTGCGCTGCCCTGAGAGTGGCAGCATCTGGGCTGGACTTCCTGAAATGCGCACAGATGCGGCGCACCTTCGTGAGCAAATCTGACAGATTGGGGTATGTCTTGAGGAAACGCTGAACTATCAGATTTAACACATGGGCCAGGCATGGCACATGTGTCAGTCTGCCGAGTTGCAGAGCCGCCACCAGGTTACGGCCGTTGTCACACACAACCATTCCCGGCTTGAGGTTCAGCGGTGCCAGCCACAGATCAGTCTGCGCCGTGATGCCCTGTAATAGCTCTTGGGCGGTGTGCCTTTTGTCGCCTAGGCTCAGCAGTTTGAGCACCGCCTGCTGTCGCTTAGCGACGGCACTGCTGCTGTGCCTAGAGCTACCGACTGATGGCGCCGTGCCCACGGATGGTAGTTCGGAGGAGGAGGTGGAGGAGGGGTGGGAGGAGGAGGAGGCATAGTAGGCCTGAAACACCTGGACCGAGGTAGGCCCCGCAATCCTCGGCGTCGGCAGTATATGAGCAGCCCCAGGGTCAGACTCGGTCCCAGCCTCCACCAAGTTAACCCAATGTGCCGTCAGCGATATATAGTGGCCCTGCCCGGCAGCACTCGTCCACGTGTCCGTGGTCAGGTGGACCTTGTCAGAAACGGCGTTGGTCAGGGCACGGATGATGTTGTCTGACACGTGCTGGTGCAGGGCTGGGACGGCACATCGGGAAAAGTAGTGGCGGCTGGGGACCGAATACCGAGGGGCGGCCGCCGCCATGAGGTTGCGAAAGGCCTCGGTCTCTACTAGCCTATAGGGCAGCATCTCCAGGCTAAGCAATCTGGAGATGTGCACATTAAGGGCTTGGGCGTGCGGGTGGGTTGCACTATATTTGCGTTTCCGCTCCAGCGTCTGGGGTATGGAGAGCTGAACGCTGGTGGATGCTGTGGAGGATCGTGGAGGCGACGATGGGGTTTTTGTGCCAGGGTCCTGGGCAGGGGGCTGACTAGCAGCTGACACAGGGGAAGGAGCAGTGGTGTGCACGGCCGGAGGTGAACGGGCTTGTTGCCACTGAGTGGGGTGCTTAGCATTCATATGCCTGCGCATACTGGTGGTAGTTAAGCTAGTAGTGGTGGAACCCCTGCTGAGCCTGGTTTGGCAAATGTTGCACACCACAGTCCGTCGGTCATCCGGTGTTTCCTTAAAGAACCTCCACACTTCTGAAGATCTAGCCCTCGCCGCAAGAGCCCTCACCACGGGAGCTTCACTAGTTGACAGTGGCGCTGATGCACCAGCTCTGGCCCTGCCTCTCCGTCTGGCCCCACCACTGCCTCTTCCAACCTGTTCAGGTCGAGGACTCTCCTCCGTCTCAGAAGCACTGTGTTCACCCGGCCTCTCAACCCAGCTTGGGTCTGTCACCTCATCATCCTCCGATCCCTCAGTCTGCTCCCCCCTCGGACTTCCTGCCCTGACAACAACTTCCCCACTGTCTGACAACCGTGTCTCCTCATCGTCGGACACCTCTTTACACACTTCCACTACGTCAAGAAGGTCATCATCACCCACAGACTGTGACTGGTGGAAAACCTGGGCATCGGAAAATTGCTCAGCAGCAACCGGACAAGTGGTTTGTGACTGTGGGAAGGGTCCAGAAAACAGTTCCTCAGAGTATGCCGGTTCAAATGGCAAATTTTCCTGGGAGGGGGCAGACTGGGGGGGAGGAGGCTGAGGTGCAGGAGCTGGAGGAGTGGGGATTTCGGTGACATGGGTGGACTGCGTGGAAGACTGACTGGTGGTGGACAAATTGCTCGAAGCATTGTCAGCAATCCACGACATCACCTGTTCGCACTGTTCTGGCCTCAACAGTGCTCTACCACGAGTCCCAGTAACTTCAGACATGAACCTAGGGAGTGTAGCTCTGCGGCGTTCCCCTGCTCCCTCATCAGCAGGTGGTGTCTCACCCCGCCCAGGACCACGGCCTCTGACCCCTGCAGTAGTTGGACGCCCACGTCCCCGCCCTCGTCCTCTACCCCTAGCCCTCGGGTTAAACATTTTTAAAATGAGAGTTATAACTTTTTTTTTTTTTTTTACTTCTTTTTGGTTTTTTTTGTGTTTTTTTGTGTTTTTTTTTTTTGTGTGTTTTTTGTTTTTTTTTTAGTTTTTAAAACCAAACAATCCTATCCTATTGCTATGGCTATTTTCTAGCCAAGTATCAAAGGAAGCACACTACTATGCCAGATGAGATGACACTGAGTTAGTGCCTAATAGAAATCCAACCCCTACTGAATTTTGCCACTTCGGCCTTTGCTATGGATATGTGCGCCACTAAGCGCAGAACACAGCGGTCGCAAGTCTCACTACAAATTGCTCAGAATTGGCAAGTACATGCACTGCAGAAACTACAGCCACCAGCAGATCAACCAGAAATCAAATATATAGAACGCTACTGTAGGCTTCAAGAAGCTGTTTGTATTCTCCTATGGCTATTTTCTAGCCAAGTATCAAAGGAAGCACACTACTATGCCAGATGAGATGACACTGAGTTATTGCCTAATAGAAATCCAACCCCTACTGAATTTTGCCACTTCGGCCTTTGCTATGGATATGTGCGCCACTAAGCGCAGAACACAGCGGTCGCAAGTCTCACTACAAATTGCTCAGAATTGGCAAGTACATGCACTGCAGAAACTACAGCCACCAGCAGATCAACCAGAAATCAAATATATAGAACGCTACTGTAGGCTTCAAGAAGCTGTTTGTATTCTCCTATGGCTATTTTCTAGCCAAGTATCAAAGGAAGCACACTACTATGCCAGATGAGATGACACTGAGTTATTGCCTAATAGAAATCCAACCCCTACTGAATTATCCCACTTCGGCCTTTGCTATGGATATGTGCGCCACTAAGCGCAGAACACAGCGGTCGCAAGTCTCACTACAAATTGCTCAGAATTGGCAAGTACATGCACTGCAGAAACTACAGCCACCAGCAGATCAACCAGAAATCAAATATATAGAACGCTACTGTAGGCTTCAAGAAGCTGTTTGTATTCTCCTATGGCTATTTTCTAGCCAAGTATCAAAGGAAGCACACTACTATGCCAGATGAGATGACACTGAGTTATTGCCTAATAGAAATCCAACCCCTACTGAATTTTGCCACTTCGGCCTTTGCTATGGATATGTGCGCCACTAAGCGCAGAACACAGAGGTCGCAAGTCTCACTACAAATTGCTCAGAATTGGCAAGTACATGCACTGCAGAAACTACAGCCACCAGCAGATCAACCAGAAATCAAATATATAGAACGCTACTGTAGGCTTCAAGAAGCTGTTTGTATTCTCCTATGGCTATTTTCTAGCCAAGTATCAAAGGAAGCACACTACTATGCCAGATGAGATGACACTGAGTTATTGCCTAATAGAAATCCAACCCCTACTGAATTTTCCCACTTCGGCCTTTGCTATGGATATGTGCGCCACTAAGCGCAGAACACAGCGGTCGCAAGTCTCACTACAAATTGCTCAGAATTGGCAAGTACATGCACTGCAGAAACTACAGCCACCAGCAGATCAACCAGAAATCAAATATATAGAACGCTACTGTAGGCTTCAAGAAGCTGTTTGTATTCTCCTATGGCTATTTTCTAGCCAAGTATCAAAGGAAGCACACTACTATGCCAGATGAGATGACACTGAGTTATTGCCTAATAGAAATCCAACCCCTACTGAATTTTCCCACTTCGGCCTTTGCTATGGATATGTGCGCCACTAAGCGCAGAACACAGCGGTCGCAAGTCTCACTACAAATTGCTCAGAATTGGCAAGTACATGCACTGCAGAAACTACAGCCACCAGCAGATCAACCAGAAATCAAATATATAGAACGCTACTGTAGGCTTCAAGAAGCTGTTTGTATTCTCCTATGGCTATTTTCTAGCCAAGTATCAAAGGAAGCACACTACTATGCCAGATGAGATGACACTGAGTTAGTGCCTAATAGAAATCCAACCCCTACTGAATTTTCCCACTTCGGTCTTTGCTATGGATATGTGTGCCACTAAGAGCTAAACACAACGGTAGCAAGTCCCCCTGCTAATTCCTCACAAAATGGTAATAGATGCAAATTAAAATAAAAAAAGTAGAACGTTATTGTAGCCCTAAGAAGGGCTGTTGGGTTCTTTGAGAATCACTCCTGCCTAACAGTAAGCTAATAGAACACCCTAACGCTTTCCCTGACCAGCAGCAGCTCTCTCCCTAGCGGCATCCAGAGACAGAATGATCCGAGCAGCGCGGCCAGCGGCTAGTCTATCCCAGGGTCACCTGATCTGGCCAGCCAACCACTGCTATCGACGTGTAAGGGTACCACGTCATGCTGGGTGGAGTGCAGAGTCTCCTGGCTTGTGATTGGCTCTGTTTCTGGCCGCCAAAAAGCAAAACGGCGGGAGCTGCCATTTTCTCGAGCGGGCGAAGTATTCGTCCGAGTAACGAGCAGTTTCGAGTACCCTAATGCTCGACCGAGCATCAAGCTCGGACGAGCATGTTCGCTCATCTCTAAATGGGATGTATCAAGAGAGGAATAGATTCTCATGATAAAGACATAGTTTTGCCCTTATACAAATCCCTGGTCAGACCACACATGGAATATTGTGTACAGTTTTGGGCACCAGTGTATAAAAAGGATATAGTAGAGCTGGAACGGGTGCAGAGGAGAGCAACCAGGATTATTAGGGGAATGGGGGGATTAGAATACACTGACAGATTAAAAAATTTGGGATTATTCAGTTTAGAAAAAAGACGACTGAGGGGAGTCCTCATTACAATGTACAAATACCTGAACGGACAGTACAAGGATCTCTCCAAAGATCCTCGGCCTGTGACCAGGACAAGGGGGCATCCTCTACGCCTAGAGGAGAGGCGATTTTACCATCACCATAGACAAAGGTTCTTTACTGTAAGAGCAGTGAGACTGTGGAACTCTCTGCCGCAGGAGGTTGTTATGGCGGACTCTATGTACATGTTCAAGAGAGGCCTGGATGACTTTCTGGAGAGAAAAAATATCACGGGTTATGGGGATAAAACATTTATTTAATTCTTAAAGGTTGGACTTGATGGACTTGCGTCTCCTTCCAGCCTTATATACTATGATACTATGATACTATGAGAGTATATTGGAAATTGGATAGCATTTCCTTACACAAACCATATCAAATATTTGCTGAAAGTGGACAACCCCTTTAACTTTTCATAAAGTTTTAATAAATTTACAAAAGATTTACTCAAACAATGTTGCATTTGTATTGTTTCACCAAGTGTCCATAAGAAAGAAATATTGAGGGGCACTATTCCTGTGCAAAATTCACACCCCAAAATTCAGGTTCTTCCCAGAGGTTCCGGATTGGAGCCAGACAGCATGGATACAACGGTGGTACTCAATCATAAATAGAAAAGTCTATCCAATATGAAATAGTGAAAAACAGAATGTGGCAATCACCGATAAAACTTGATTGTACTTTATTTTATTTCTTTTAAAATTTCAACAGACATGCAGGGTGTTGCAGGGGAATATTTTTCACTATTTTTTATTGTTTAACCATCACCTCTTTCTCTGCAGTCCCCAAAAGTGTAAAGAGATACTTCAATGCAAACACAGAGGCCCAGATTTATCAAAAGTAGTTAAAACCACACTAAGTGCAGTTTGCCTGTAGAGGATGCAGTGTAGTGTGCTGTTTGCGACGGATTATAGTTTGCACTAAAAAGAAAACTGGTGCAGGAACTTGTCTTGTGTGCGGTGCATGGAGAACATTAGCAATGGCTTGTGCTGGTTCCTGGCACAGGGCAGAGACAGAAGCTGGAGCCTCTTAGTATATCTGGAGTGATGTGTACAATTGCTTTTTGACTCATTTTTTCAATAATGATTATTGCAAAATTGATTTCCATAAATACTGATGGAACTCCAGTACTACATATACAACCATAAAATACAAATACAGCCAGTAGCATGATTTTGGATGTCATAGATGACATCATATCTGAAGTGGAAAAAAAATGAGTGAAAGAAGTTGATACTAAGATTAATTTTGTTTAAAAAGGTTATGTAAAAAAGAAGAAAAAACTACCAGAATCATGTCTGAAGCACAACCCCATTAGGGCACAGTTGCATCATGTAACATAGCACATGGACAATGAGGCAGCAAAGTGGAAAAGGTGAAAGTAAATTATAATTTTCTGATGATACTTTTGACAAATAATTGTCAACTCGTTAAATTATTGACATTTATACGGGGATGTTTTACCGGCATCCTCGACACCTCTGGGTCCCAAGCTTTATAGAAAAGAAACAGTTATAGGAGTATTCCCACAAACACAAGTTTCTTAAATGTTGTCAGGATAATAAAAAAAACATATTCTCAAATTCAATGTTATTAACAAAAATACAGCATTTCACAGATCTAAGTCCAACCTGTCTCTATTTGTCCTGGTGTACACAATGTTGGATCCAACCCTGGATCTTCTGAGTTTAGGGTCAGCCGACATCTTGTGTTTCTGTCTGATGCTGCACTGAGCTTCTCTCTGCACTATCCTTCTAGCCTCAACCCTTGATTTCCAGGACGAGCTTACATACACATACTGACATCCTGTTGGCAAACAACACATCATGTTGTGAGTAGAGGTAGGTAGAGATGTGCATGTTATGGTTGTGATAATAGAGCTGAGATTGTCATATTTAATATGCATCTCATGGATCTTATCATGTATAATCCGCCTCATGTCTCTTTATATGTGTCAGATACTAGTAAAGTGCTCAGAATTTAAATGAAAGTGGATGTAAATCTGTACCCTGATAATCTAACCACATTGTAAGCACACAGAACTAGATGGATCATAAAGTGTCTTAGAGAGTTCCCATCCACACTTTGGAATTTTACACTAATCATCATTGAGTAAATAGAAGCTAAAACAGCAATAGCACTAAGTAAAAATGTAAAGCAAGGGGTTAAACATTATTTTTATTGTGTAAACATCACTAGGGATTGACTTTTGAAAAATTTCTTTCATGGGCAAACCCCTTTAAGTCTCCAATGGCAGTAACATAAGAGATAAAATGGAGATGGCCATCAGACTTTAGATGACTTTTGTAGATGTTCAGAGTATTGTTAATAATTCATAGTAGTGTGCAACTCACCTCTCCTGTTCTGCCAAACTTCATGAAATCCCATTCTTTTAACCGTCATGAAACTCTGAAACTAGACAAATGGTAACCTATCGGTAAGGCTGCCACTAAAACTGTTGATTGAAGAGAGCAATGACTTTACATGTAGCCTATACATATCCATCGTTCACTAGAGTGTCTGCTTCAACCCTATATGATGCCCATATTATCGTATAGAGACATATGAGTAGTAGTTGCCTGAATTGTCAGCAATGACAGACAACTAAGATAATATAGTGCATGGAAAGGGGAATACATAAATATGAGGAACTTTTACATCATAGAGGTTTTTGAATCTCTCAACAGCACCACATAAAATGTAGAATATTGTAACAATGCTGCTGTAAGATAACTCTTTTCTGTAAGTTTCCTACATCAGTAATTAACACTACAATACTACTCCCTATGGACAATCATATCAATTAGGAGGTTAGGTATAGTTATACCTTGTGTGTGACTTGACCATATAATGCAGTTTCAATATTTTTGGAAACTTCAGCATTTCTATCCTGATATCACTAGTGAATCTCTGCTGTCAAATCCCGTGGTGCCGTGTAAACATATTGCTGGCTGACATGATCACAGGTGTGTGGGCTGCGTCACTTTGCTGTTGAGGTAGTGACAGCTCAGCCATTGTCTGTGGGAGAGATAAGTGAGAGTAATTACTCTTTTTGTCTCTGTAGTCTGCTTGTTCTTGGCTTAAATCTTTGCAGGGAGCTTAGCACAGAAACGACGAAGACCAATAGTTTGTCTAAAATATTTATTTATCTGTCTATCTATCTTCATTAATATGTTTTTAAAGACAAAATCATGAATCTGTTGAAATAGACTGAGCATTAGCTTAAATCTTGTGGTGACTCTGGAAGGAAAATCTACCTCTCTCTGTTACTTACTCTCTACCTGCTTAAATAGCCACATATCCAACATATTTAAAGGGAATCTACAAATAGATTTCTTGTTTTAACCAGTAACACTGTTGGGTGTATCCCAGATTTATAAATAGAATTATAGGTTTACGAAGAGCTCTGCTCATGTATTTTAACTACAAAATGAAAGTTATCTAAATGAAGCACAAGACCCCTCCAGGCTCCGGCTAATATACGGCCCCTAAAGCACTTCTCAACCACCTACATGCTACTTTTTCTTGAAATTTTGGTGCCACAACATTTTCAGTAGAGAGTGGGGGAAGAGTACTATAGGGGGGCATATTTACCATTGCTGTGCTGTAACCTGAAGGGGCTCTGTAACCTGAAGGGGCTCCGGTAGCACCCCAGAAGCAGTTGTACGTATTCTTGTAATCTCACTGCTGGGATCTATCCAGCAGTGTTAATGGTTAAAAAGGAGGAAATCCACTGATATATTTCCATTAAATAAAGGAAAAGCAGCAGAAAGGCTGTTGGATAGATGCAAAATTCTCTGGATCTAGAAAACATTATTCATCAATTATATTATTGGAGGCAGCACTAAAAATTCTATACCTCAACTAGTGATGAGTGGACCCATTAAACCCAAAAATCTGTTTGGGCCCAGATCCAGGTACCAAACATAAACCCCCACCAGTAACACCCGTGAATGGTGCTGGCACCTATCAATGGTGCTAACTGTTTAAATGCCTCTGGCAAATTCAACAGTTGCATTTAAATTACTCCAACATTTTGGGGGGATCGTAGCTCCCCACCACTGCAGTAATCTAATTCAGTTAGCAACACTGCCAGCAGCATTTAATCAGTTAACACCCATGATTAGTGGCAGCAGGTGTGATTGGTGAAAGTTCTGGTATGGTACCTTGAACTGAACGGATTTTGATAATTCAGGTTTGGCTTAATTTTGACGGCTCCACTCATTACTAGTCACTATTAGTATAGTATAGAATTTAGAGGTTGCCTACATTTTTATGTAATCGATGGAGGGTGCTTTTGCTAGATCCAGAGCATTTTGCCGGACCGATCACTGGCATTAACAGCAAGGGGGCGTTTGAGCCAGATCCCTAACTTCTAATCTGTATGAACTTAAACTGTGCAATTCAGCTCCGTTCACCACTAGTCATAACAATGGTCAGTATAGACAGACATCCTAGGATTCTTTAATATTTAGTAGTGAAAATGAATTGTCATTAAAACTATGGTTACAATGTTGTAGACATTTAGGTGATAGGTATTACTTCTACTGACAACTTTGATATTCAAAATTACAGTGGTGTTAAGTTTTATGTCATATAGAGACACATTCTTCCTTTAAACTATTTTGTTACCAGTCTATAAAAGGGTTAAAGAAGCATAAAATATGATTTGGACCTCATTCTCACCAACAGTAAGATGCAGTAAGTGGGTCAGTAACACAAATGACAAACTGTAAGTAGAACAACATTTTTGTAACTGGAACATGTGGGGCATTTCTATTTTAATAGTTATTAGAAAACCATTTTGTAATATTTGTTCTTGAGTGGTGTCTCTGGGGATTAATTATGCTGATATTCTATAGATGGTTGCCTGAAAAAAGGGGGAAGAATGGATATTAAATGCCGTACCACTGTGCATTGTTGGTGGTAATCGTGAAATCTATTTCCAGCACAGCAATGAAATAATATTACGCCATTACTCTTCCTGAATGACATTAAAAATATGGCATTTCCATTAGTGCATTAATACTACATGAATCCATTATGTTTCCACATAATTACTAACCTAATTGGGGATGGTATGGAAATATTCAATAAATTTGAAATCCATAAAGATATCATGTCATGACGTCTAGAAATATTTTGTGCAGTAAAATAACTAATTCTTCCAAAGACTCTGATGTCAGGAAATCCATTTTGTGAAGAAGTTTGTCAATTTATATAAATGGCTAGAAAATGTATTTTGTTACATTAGCCAGAGCTTTATTAAATAACATTGAGAAACTAGATTCAATGGACTTTGACCCAGAATGCACAATATGTCATTAGTCTGGTACAGAATGAAGAATAGTGCATGGTTGGTTGCACTGGTTTATGACACGTATTTAAAGGAGGGAGCAAATCTTTAAAAATTACATTTTATTAAAATTAGGATTTATCAATACACATTGTTTAAAATGTGAAATCTTTCATTCATTTTCTTTTTCAAATTTGCATTAATTTAGTATTTCAATTATAAATTTAAAAACACTGTGATGAATCCCCACTCTAGTGTCCAATCACGGGGTGTACCTACTCTATGGAGTCCCAGAATTTAGCCCTTAAGCTCCACCCATTTCACAAAATGGCATTCTTATGTTTAATATACCATCACTGAAGAAAGAGGGGGTAGAGAGTATCAAAACTAAAATATAACTTTTATTCAATATACTTATTAAAATAACGAAGAATGTGGTGAAATGGGTAAAACCTAACACCAATGCAAAGTGTGAATACACACTGAGGTCTGATCTCCCTAGCTGGTAAATGGTAACCAGTCTATATAGGAATCAGTCCTGGTAGAGGGGATATACTGGCTAGATAATGATAATGTGAGCACCATTAATGTGCTGTATGATGCTAGATCAAGGTAGCCAGCCCCACTGATAGATGTAGGATACTAAGCCTATTAAAAATATATCTGACCTCGGGCAATTAGCCTAGATGATAGCATGCACCGAGGTCCGACTAACAGAGAGTGGAGGCTAAACGTACTGAGATGCAGGAAAGGGGAGGGCTCATGAGCCGCACTACAGCCTAGATGGGCTATTAATAGTGGCTCTATTGCTATAGCCACTAGCACCCTACTCCTAAACTAGCACTCCTTAAATCTAAGATCCGACGCGTTTCCCTATGTAGTTCATCAGGGATCAGGTATTCTGTATGTAAGTGTAAAGTAGTAGGTCATACTGATGTAACACACACTCCATATGCTTCCAGGTGGGAGGGGCCAAACCTTTATATACTCAGCGTTTTTCCCGCGGCCGCTGCCGCTTACATCAATGCGGGAATCCGCTGTATGAATGTGTGTTACATCAGTATGACCTACTACTTTACACTTACATACAGAATACCTGATCCCTGATGAACTACATAGGGAAACGCGTCGGATCTTAGATTTAAGGAGTGCTAGTTTAGGAGTAGGGTGCTAGTGGCTATAGCAATAGAGCCACTATTAATAGCCCATCTAGGCTGTAGTGCGGCTCATGAGCCCTCCCCTTTCCTGCATCTCAGTACGTTTAGCCTCCACTCTCTGTTAGTCGGACCTCGGTGCATGCTATCATCTAGGCTAATTGCCCGAGGTCAGATATATTTTTAATAGGCTTAGTATCCTACATCTATCAGTGGGGCTGGCTACCTTGATCTAGCATCATACAGCACATTAATGGTGCTCACATTATCATTATCTAGCCAGTATATCCCCTCTACCAGGACTGATTCCTATATAGACTGGTTACCATTTACCAGCTAGGGAGATCAGACCTCAGTGTGTATTCACACTTTGCATTGGTGTTAGGTTTTACCCATTTCACCACATTCTTCGTTATTTTAATAAGTATATTGAATAAAAGTTATATTTTAGTTTTGATACTCTCTACCCCCTCTTTCTTCAGTGATGTTATAATTTAGAGAGGTTTACAACACCTTATCTTTATACAGTGATTATATTATGTTTAATATACAGGCAGTCCCCGGGTTACATACAAGATAGGGACTGTAGGTTTGTTCTTAAGTTGAATTTGTATGTAAGTCGAAACTGTATATTTTATCATTGTAGTTCCCGACAATTTTTTTTTTGCCCCAGTGACAATTGGAGTTTCAAATTTTTTTGCTGTAATAGGACCAAGAATTATCAATAAAGCTTCATTGCAGACAATTTTAAGCTGATTATTGCAGTCTGGGACTATTTTAAAGCATCCAGAGAGCTTCACCGGAGGTCACAGTGGGCAGAGGGGTCTGTCTGTAACTATGGGTTGTCTGTAAGTCGGGTGTCCTTAAGTAGGGGACCGCCTGTACTCCTAAGCACTCAACTTCCTGAGAAACTCACTGCCCCCACCCACAAATTACTTATACTAAGAAGACTGTATGCACCTCAATCACACAGACAATGCACACTCATGATTCTCACAGAACATGCAGTCACTACGTTACTGCTTTGTTAAAGAACCTAATATCAATCCCTTCAGAAACTTAGATTCTCTAAGACTACAAGAAAAGCTATGCTCTTAATACACTGTCTGTGAGGGTATCTCAACCCCTCAACTCTCTCCTGTGATTATTTCCAAGTTATGGGACACATATGTTTTCATACTCAATTTCAAAGAAGCTTTAATGGCAGAACCAAGTACAAGTTAGCATCGCCAAAGAATTTATAAAATATGGGATTGTGGGAAATAAGGTTGGGTGCAGGGTCATTGGGAACAGGATGAAGGGAAACATGGAGTGTGTGTGTGTGGGGGGGGGGTATTATAGTCCATGGTATCCTATATGTCTCAGTCCATGCTATATCACATGTCTTTCAGTGAATGCCAGGCAGTTACATATTGTACAGCTACGAACATTGTGGTCTCCTCTCCCCCCAGCAGGATGGACATCTGCTCATTCTCCTCCATGGAGCTGAAGCCCGGTAGAAGATTTTAGAGTTTCCTGAAGTGAGTGTCCCTTGATGTTGAGTATTTGGAACAGTGTAGCAGAAAGTTTCCTGGTCTTGCCACTGTTGGTGCAATCCGCTCTCTCTGGGCATGTACGTATGTCTTTGCCGCAGGTTTTTGTGCGGATGGTTTGTTGGCAGACCCAGGGGCGTCGTTAGGTCAAAAGATCCAGGCACGAGCCCCGGATCTTTTGACTGGTGCCCCAAATGTTGTCACCTGGCTCCCTCTACTTTCATCTCTATTTGCATCCTCTGGATGCTTATAGAGATGATTACTGTAGTGGAGCAGGGTGCCGTCAGCATCCTGCTCCACTACAGAGCACATACAGCAGTTCTGTGCTGTAGTGAGAGCTGCAGGAGGCGATGACATCGCGTCTCCTGCTTCAAGCAGCTCCCTCTAGCAGCCGGGAGCAGGAGGCGCTGTGTAGTGACGTCACCACATCCCGTCCAGCAGGTGGAGGGGAAGAGGAAATCATGAGTGAAGAGAGGTAAGTTTAACTCTTTTTTTTTAATAATACAGTGTCCATATGGAGTTTTGGGGTCATTATTTTATGTAGAGGCTATTCCTGAGTAGTGGGAGGCTATAATATTACTAATAATATTACTGAGTGTGTTTGTGGCTATTAGTGTGAGGGGTCTTTTAGTGAGTGTAAGGGGACAACTACTGAGTGTGGGAGTTATAAGTAACTGTGGGGAACTATTTTCTGTGTGTATAGAAGCAATTAGCAAGTGGAGAGCTATTACTGAATGTGGGAATCTATTAGTGTGACGGGGCTATGAGGGGTTTTTTAGTTAGTGTAAGGGGATTATCACTAAATGTGGGGTCTATAAGTGAGTGTAGGGGGGCTATTAGAAAGTGGAGAGCTATGTTACTGAATGTGGGGGCTATTAGTGTGTGTGGGGCTATTAGTGTGTATGGAGGCTATTTTTGAGTGTAGGGGGTTATTAGCAAGTGAAGGGCTACTACTAAGGCCGGCGCCACACGTGGCGCTTTTGTCTGCGCTTGCAAACGCAGACAAAGTCGCGCCCACCGGGGCGGGCCTCGGCCCGATCGCATCGGCGTTTCTATGGAAACGCCTGCGATCGGGAACGAGCCGTCGGTGTTTTGCGTTAATTTAACGCGAAACACCGGCGGCTCGTTTCCGATCGCAGACGTTTCCATAGAAACGCCGATGCGATCGGGCCGAGGCCCGCCCCGGTGGGCGCGACTTTGTCTGCGTTTGCAAGCGCAGACAAAAGCGCCACGTGTGGCGCCGGCCTAAGTGTGGGGAGTATTACTAAATATGGGGGCTTTTAGTAATGGGGTTATAAGTGGCTGTTTGGCTATTAGTGGAGGGGGTTAATAGTGAGGGGGCTGTTACTGGATGTGGGGGCTATTTGTTAGCATAGAAGGGCTATTGCTAAGTGTGGGGGGCTACTAGTGAGTTTGTGAGGTTATTACAAAGTGTGTAGGGGGTTATGAGTGAGTATGTGGGGCACTTACTGTGTGGGGTTCTATTACTGAGTGTAGGTGGCATTGTTACATGTCAGGCCACATTTAGGGATCATTATTAGGTGGGTGGCACAATGTGGGAGCTTTAGTAAGTGTAAGGACCACAAGATAGGGGTGTGGTAGCATACAGAGTGGGGCCATAATTGTGGCTTAATTGTAAAATGTGCGGCTTAGAAAGGTGGATTTCATAATGTGTTACACTGGGGGGCATTACTAGTATTTTTAGGACTTTGTGCGGCTGTATTACATTATTTGGTTGAAGAGTTTTAGGGGTAGAAGAATGATAACACTGTTGGGGACAAAAATTTAGGGACGATAGAAAAGTGTAGAACATAAGATGTGGTAATCTCCATAGGCACAGCACATGGCTGCATAAAGAGAAATGATGGCGGCTTAATGGAGAACATGAAGAACAACTACTGCTCTGCATATAATAGGTAGCATTTCTACTGTGTTTTCTGTAAGTGCAGTTTTTTTCAGGTGGAAGCATATAGGGGGGGGGGGGGTTGTACGAACGGGGACGCAACTGAGAATTTGGTACTTATGCATTGGGGCCTGTGCCCCAGATCTTTTGTGACCCTAGCAACGCCACTGGGCAGACCTGATGTGTAGAAGCAAATTGTTGTCATCATGTCAGTGAGCATAGTCCACCACACTGCTGCCTGTGTGATAACTCATTGTGTACCTTCCTAAAGTGTCTTCCTTTGTGCGGCCATTTATTATATGGAGGTCGAGATCTCGGCATATGTTAAGCTGTTTTCTGTGGCTCCTGTTAAATTTGTTGTCATAGCGGTTTCTATCTGTGTGTATGAGACTACTACAGCAAGTCTCTGCTCCAACGATATAGATGTTCCCATCCATGGTCAGAAGGTCCTTCTTCCTCCCAATTCTGGCATTGAGGTCTCTGTAGATGAGAACTTTGCTCAGAGCCTGGAAATGAGCGGCGTCCCTCTATAGAATATAGAAGCAGTCTGAGTTGAAGTAGAGGGACTCTGGCGGCGCAATGTAAGCTACACAGAGGTAGAGATCAGAGTTGAGGATGGAGCAGCCTATACAAATGTGCCTGTCTCCTTTCTTCACTAGTGTCATCTGCACATGGAGCTCATCTTTGTACTATTTTAATATTCTTTCTGAGCTGCGACCCTGCTTGGCTTTCTTATTTTTCAGGGCAGTGATTTCCCTGTATCCAGAGAGCACCTGGGATTCATCCTCTGTTTTGGTCCATGTTTCTAGAAGGATTTGTATGTCCATGTTTTTTTAGACATTTCTTGAAACCTGGGTCTAGCGCTTTACATCCAAACATTGAGGCGTAGACGCCCTGAATGTTCCAGCTACTGATAATACAGGACATGGTTGTTTTGTCCATGTACCTTGTAATGAGCATTACTGTTTAGAACAATCTAGGTTTGGATTAGTTGGTTTTGTCCAGTCACATTAATCTTTTTTACAAGATGATCAGCAGGGCATTTATCTCCTTCATGTCTCAGATGTTTAGTTAGAGTTCATAGGCAAAGTCAGCAAAGACTGTTTCTGAATTTTCTCTGATTGTTATATGCTTTGTGGTTTTTTATTTTTGGAGATTTTCCATGTTCTATGGGTTTGGCTTGCTAGCTGGTTTCTTGTGGGTCTTGTGTTCGTGCTCTATCTTTTTACCTTTAGATACTGAGGTCTCTTCAGGTCTCTGGGTTATGGTCTTTGTGTTGCTTTGTTTTGGCTGAGGTCTATCTTTGCTTGTTTTGCTCTTTCTCTTTGTCAAAACCAAGAGAACAATGCAGTACAGAATAATAAAAAAAGATTGGTCAGAAAACAAGCAAGGGTCGGAAGATCAAAAAATATGAAAGTCCAGAAAATGCCAGCAAGCTCCAAGGAAAACTTATAACATGTACTGGGAATTGGGTGATGTCAGAGTTCCGGTCCAGGGAGTGATTGGACTGGTCCCCTAAGATGCAGACAAACCAGATTAACATTGGAGGAATGAAAGGGACATCTTTCTATCACAGCTGTCTTCTGCAGCCCAGAACAGGAGACAGCAGGGGCAGATTAAGACTGCCATGGACCTTGTGTTATATGATTTTTACAGGAATTTATTTATTACATAGAATGGTACTAGAATGAAGCTTCTTGTGGAACGGAGGATGCTTTCCTTCTGCCTACTTTCAGTACCTTTGGAGAGCATTCCAAGGTCCTGAAATGTCTGTTATGTTCATGTGTATTGAGAGCAGGAACAGATGTATGAGGATTTCAGGGTTAGGATCTTTCTCAGTTTAAAATCTGTTGGGTGGTTTGGGTGGCCACTGGCCCCCTAGAAGACTTTGATCCCATATTACCGCCCAAACTGCCTATGTTATGGTTAACTACTGGGATACAGGTAATGTGATAATAAATTAAGACAGCTAGAAGTGAAATAAAGCTGTATACAGACTAAAGAAGAACAGAATGAAAACAAAGTACAAAATCACAGTCAGCAGTAGAGATCTTCTAGTCCTAGACCAAATATTACTTTATTTCCCTCTACATATCTTTGTCTTAATAGGTAGACAATATAACTGAAGAATGAACGTGCACAGTTGTAACAATTAGTCATGGAGTAAACCTTTAAGCTCAAAAGCATTGTACACATTGGGGGTTATTTATCATTTGTTTTGACTGGCTTTTTGGTGTAAAAAATACTAGTACTACTGCTAATGCAAAGCTGTGCAAAGCCAGATCACAAAAAGTTGCATAGTCACTCCAGTCAGTGAATTTTATTGGACATTTGAAAATCACAGACAGCATTACACCATTTATTGAAGGGAGCCTGCCACCAGATTTTCACTACTATGCCTAATAAGTTCCTATAGAACTATACTCACTTGTTTTTAGTTTTTAACTAAAAAATGCATAGTTCCTATTCGAAGAAAATTAAGTTTGTAAACTTACCTGGTACCCTGCCTGAAGGAGAAGAGTGCCCCAAGGGCATGTGCTATTCATGCAAAGCAGTGTGCCTATCACCTCATGTCCGCTCTTACACCCTCCCTCCTGCAGTATAGACCAGAGGATGACTCATCAGCCCATGGTAGGGGAATGGTTACTTTCCAGCAGGCATGAGGTAAGAGACACACTTCCTTGGATGAATAGTACATGCCCTTTGGACACATTGTTGCTTCAGGTAGAGAACCAGGTAGGCTTACAAACTTCATTTTCTGGGAACAGGAACTATGCATTTTTAGATAAAAACTGTGTGGGCACAAGTTAATATAGTTCTATGGGAACTTGTTGTTACTAAATCTGGAGACAGGTTTCCTTTAAAGGGCTAAAGCCACTTTAATGAATCTGAGAGAAATGAATTGAGAGAAAGAAAGAAAGATCATATCGGTTATAGGTGACACTAGGAAATATTGGGAAGTTACCTTTTTGTCTAATATGAAGGTAATTTAATTAGCATTCATATAAAGCAGGCTGATTTTTGGAGACGAATGTTTGAAATGATATTGGTTGACCTGAAATAAGCAAAAGGAAATACAAGTGAAGCAAAATCTCTATGTTTGCTGCACTTTCTTAAAGCTAGTGTACGACTTACCAAATCATCGGCAAGTCAAACTTGCAATGTTTAGGGCATTTCTGAACATTTCAGATGAACTTTACCAATTTTTCAGTGCTTCATTGTTTTAATTAAAATTCAGTTGGAATGTTTATGCAAATTAGTTTCTCTGTGTACCAGGGGCTATTTTTTTCCTGCAGCTAACTTTTAATTTTCTTGAATAGAATGGAACAGCATAAAAAGAGTTACCTAAAAAATACTAGCAATTTGAAGACCAAATTACAAATCAAAGCTATGTTGTATAACAATAGGCAGAAAAGCAACACTGTGAATACAGATACAATTCTAATTTTGATTTTTCTGCATCTTCATGGTCATTAGGATATGGTCTATATGTTCTCTTCATTCACACTGTGTGAGTCTGTATTGAAGTCTTTCTGGAAGCTGCCATTGAACATATGCCTTGCTGCACTGACTATACAGATGATAAAGGAATAAAGGAAGTATGTAAACACATGTATAAAAATAGATATCTACAACAATTAACCCCTTGCTGCCAATGCCTTTTTATCTTTTTGCGTTTTAGTTTTTTGATTGCTCATACAATAAACTGCAGTACTACTATACTGTGATTTTACTGCAGAGGCTCTGCCCCCAGAAGGCAGAAGGAGTTTTAAAGAGACTCCTGGCTGTCATAGTAATAGACCCCCCCAATGTCTGAATGGGGGTGGCATGCAAGCCCACTTCTATTTTACCCATGGTATGCACATATTTAACACTGGTAGCAAAAAAATGTATGAACATATGTATGAAATGCCCTCTTCATGCATTTTTAATAGCTCTAGTACTACTCAATTCCATCACATGTCATTAAGGTGTCTGGGTAAAATAAAATATAATTTCCTTAAATGTTATTAGGGAATCGAAAGCAAAAGATTTTTGGTTCTCAAGCAGAAAACTCCTTTAATTAATAAAATTAAAACCTATTTCACATAAATATTAAGTCTACAGTTATTTTGATTGGTTATTGAGAGCCAAAACCAGGAAAATTACTGTTTACCCTCTGGCCTGGGACATCTGATTAAGTCCCATGACTTCCAATGCCACTCCTATGCAGATGACACACAGATCTATATTTCTAGTCCAGATATATCCTCTCTTCTAGCCAGGATTCCAGAGTGTCTAAATTCACTGTAATTGGAGGTATTCTTAGTAGAACATAAAACGTAGCTTTTATTTCTAAGTTAAAATTATAAGGACGAAACTGTGTTGAAAGACAGACAAACGTATAAAAATATATTCACACTTCGTCAATTATTGGTAGGTGGCTGAGCATGTGTGCTCTTTGACCTCCTCTTGAAATTTTTGCGCTGTGATTCTTGGCGCATATACTGACGGAGTTAAGATATACAATCTAATGTGAGTGGGTTTCGATTTCCATCCACATTCTATGGGTGGGCATGCGGTGTCATGAAGTAGTAGTCTCTAGATCATCTCTGCGGAGACCTCTGCTGTCACTATTGTGGGAGTTTGCAGGGGTCTATTTTTTGGAGCGAGATACTATCTGCCTGCTCCTATGTTACATTCGATTTTTGATCTAGATTTCTTTAGCCTGACTTTGCGCTTGCCATTTACCCTGATAGACCCTAGGACCCTACGCGTTTCATTCTTGCCATAAACTCATCAGGGGTCTAAGGTAAGGCTTAATTAACTAGGGTTCATAATTTTGTGGTCTGTGCGGTGTGCACCGTGGCCAGTGTTAGCCATGGCGCGCGCCGGTACAGCCTCGTTTAAATCTCCGATCCTTAGCTCGTCACCGCTGGCGAGC
The DNA here is from genome assembly GCF_040894005.1 of Engystomops pustulosus. Classification (NCBI taxonomy): domain Eukaryota; kingdom Metazoa; phylum Chordata; class Amphibia; order Anura; family Leptodactylidae; genus Engystomops; species Engystomops pustulosus. Next base: position 105,827,163 of record NC_092417.1, on the reverse strand, counting down.
CCCCCCAGGTCAGCCAATCCCAGCGTACGGTGTATCTGATGACGCTTTACGCGTCACACGTCACTGCGCCCAATCGACTGGTGACACGTCATTCACGGCACCAGCCATTCCTAACGCACGGTGTGTCAAATGACGCTTTGCGCGTCACACGTAGTTGCACCCAATCAGCTGGTGGTACGTCATTGTCGACGCCTCTTCTGGGCGGATTAGCATATCCTGCCGTCATCGTATGGTAGGCGGTGCATTCGGAGATACATCCCGCCTCCTGTTATATCCCGTTCTATGACGTATTCCCTGAAATTCTGTAGCAGGTACTTGCTAAATCGCACTATAAATTGTAAATTAAAATTATTGTGAACTAAAGTGTCCCTAAGAAATAGACCATAGGCATCATTTATGGAGTTGTCATATGTTTATTTGAGATCTCCCTACACCCTATGGTCACTCTAATTCATAGTAGCAGTGTGTACTGAACCTCACGTTATTTAGGGGACCTTGTCTAGTACCTGCACAGTAGACGGGGTATTGCTGAATTGAGCCTTGTGGGTTGGATGTTCAATACTGGGGCAATATAGGGATCTGGAAACATGTTTTATTAATCATCAGGAACAGCACTGCTTCCAGTGCTTTTATTGCAGTCGACATGACAGCTTTTGTGAATGGTAATATTGGTTATGAATCAGCACAGAGGTGTTATACATAAACGTGTTGTCATGGGATCATAGTGTTGCTATTCTCTTTCATACTGTACCATGGATGTTGGTAAATTTGGTACATTCCAAGGCATCGGTATTCACTAAGATGGATTATATGTTGAGATGTAAACTTAGTTGTTCTACTTATGTACGATCATCATAGCTTCGTCATAGGTTATGAGGCATATATTCTGACAGAGTGATACCTACTCTATGAAACTAGCATATGAAATGAAATCGTTCATTCCATGTGGTTTCACGGAATTCATTTTGAAGGTCCACTGGGCCTCTTTTCTGAGGATCATTTTGTCCCAGTCCCCTCCTCTTCTTGAGGGTCTCACCTCCTCCATCCCTCTGAAAGATATTGCTTGTTGGTTCCCTTGGTGATGCAGCCACATATGCCTTGCTAGTGGGGTATCTTTTCTGTCTTTTATGCTCTGCATATGTTCTTGAATTCGCTTTCTGAATTGACGAAATGTTTTCCCTACATAATCTGCAGGGCAGGTACAAGTGGCTACATATACCACTCCCATCGATGCACAGTTTATAAAATCTCGAATCTCGAAATTCATCATAGTGGATGCACTTGTTATTTGTTTAGAGGGAGTTATCCACTTACATGCTGAGCAGTGCCCGCATCTGAATGTTCCTCTTGGTTTTCTTTGCAGCCATGTACCCCTTGGTTCCGGGGGGGGCAAATAGCTGTGGACTAGAAGGTCCTTCAGATTTCTCCCTCTTCTATAACTGATTGATGGTTCAGTGGGGATTATTTGGGCTATCTCTTTGTCATGTAGTAGAATATCCCAAAACTTTCCGATGATGCCTCTAATTTCTTTGTTATTGCCATCAAAGGTACCTATGATCCTGGTTTTTTGGTCGGTATTAGGGTCTTTTGGTCTTGGTGTGAGCAAAGAGCTCCTGTCTCTTATGCAGGCCTGTTGATAGGCCTCATGTAAGATTCCTGAGGGAAAACCTCGCCGTGCGAACCGATCGCTAAGATCCTTGGACTTTTTCTTAAATTCTCTAAACCCACTGCAATTTCTTCTCATACGGAGGAACTGCCCTTTAGGGATCCCTTTTTTCAAAGGATACGGATGGCAGCTATCCCATTGCAGTAGATTGTTTGTGGCGGTGATTTTTCTATACACCGTAGTAGATATTTGGCCCTCTGTGGTTTTGGCAATTTCTAAATCTAGGAAGGCTATTTTTTGGTTCTGGATTTCAGATGTAAACCTCAGTCCCAGGTTGTTGCAATTTAACTGCTCCACAAACTTTTCAAATTCCTTGGGTGTTGATGTCCATATCAATAGCACGTCATCAATGTACCTCAGCCACAACGGGACGTGTTCAGTCCAAATCTTCATCTCCTCTCCGAAGACCACCCTATCCTCCCACCAGCCGAGGTATAAGTTTGCGTAGGTGGGGGCACACGGTGTCCCCATCGCAGTCCCTCGGCATTGGTGGAAGAAGGTGTCCCCGAAGAGGAAATAGTTGTGGCTGAGGACATATTCGAGGAGGTCCAAAAGGAGCTCATTATGCTGATGGTACTGTGTTCCCCTGGCTTGCAGAAAATACCGTACTGCCTCGATCCCCTTATCATGTGGGATCGAGGAGTATAAGGCCTCTACATCTAGGCTCGCTAGATAGTGGCATGTGTCCACATGGAGGCCTTCCAGTTTCTTAAGGACTTCTGTGGTGTCCCTCACATAGGATGGGAGGGACATCACAAAGGGCCTCAGCAGACGGTCTAGGTAACAGCTGGCGTTTTGTGTGAGGTTGTTTATGCCCGATACAATGGGCCTTCCCTTGAGAGGTGGATATCCCTTATGTACCTTCGGGATCGAGTAGAAGGCCGCAATTTGTGGGTATCTAGGAAGCATGAACTTATATTCTTCCTCTGAAATGAGGTTACGTGCCTGTGCTGAGTCCAGAATAGTTTTAAGGTCCTCTTTGAATGCTGCTGTTGGGTTACTTTCAAGTTTTTGATAGCATTGGACATCATTGAGGATGGCCAGACACATATCTTCATATGTACGTCTGTCCATATCATAGACGAGTGTCTATCAGCCATATCCTCCTTTTTCTCTTCCCTTTTTTTAAAACTTAATGTCACGGGTAGTCCCCTCGACCCAAATTGCAGGTTGCGAGCTCACCTGTGCCCCTCTGCCCTCGCTGGCACATTCCTGAGGGTGTGTGCTCCGCTTCACTAGATTAAAAGGGCCAGAGCGTCGTTAATTGGTGCTGGCCATTTTCAGGAAGAGCATGTAAGCCTGCCTCTTCCTGCCCACCCTACCAGATCTTCGTGCCTTGTGTCTTAGAGAAAGATGTGTCTGATGCCTTGCTCTGTTATTGAGATTTCCCTTTGTGACCCAGGCTCCATTCCTGACTACGCTCCTCTGCCACCTGCCCTGACATATTGCTACGTCCCCGATCCTGTGCTGCCGTCCTGACCTCCTGCCTGTCCCCAACTACGAGATTGCCTGCAGTTCCTGTACCTCGACCTTGGCTGCCACCACAAACAAGTTAATATAGTTCTATGGGAACTTGTTGTCCGCGGTGGTTCAGAGGATCAACTACCTCTGAGTCTGACACTTAACATGGACAAAATAGAACACATAAACTTTCCTCCACCTAACACATTCCTCCCACCAGACCTAAAGGTCACAATTCATGGCTGCACACTCTCAGCACTTATATGACACATGTTTTCTTTTATAATGAGATGACGTGCCAAAATAAATCATGTCATTTACAGAAGAATAAACTCTCTGTCCTCTACTCCAATTTGTTGTCAGAAAAAAAATTGGAAAATTAAGTTTAGGTATAATCTTGAATTATATTTTAATAAGGAAAAAGACACGGATGAAGACATTTTTCCCTGTACAATTTCCCGTAATCAGAAGAAAGTCCTCCATTTCAAATTTAGGCCATTAGGGCAATTTAGTACAGATGAGGCTTCAATATAAAACCTGCATATTCATAATGTAGATTCTATCGAAACATAAGGGATCTTTTCTCTCAATAGAATTCATGGTACTGGTGTTACACTACATCTAAAAATCCAGGTATTTCAAATGTGTTACATCAAGGCTAGATGCTATAGAGGAAGTCTAAAATGTAAATCACTCTCTTACCCTTACATGTGCCAGTAACACCTACTTTTTAGACAGTGTCAAATTAGTTGCTCTTGATCAGTACAGTATGGTTAAGGGCCTAGTTAACTGTGTGCAATGCCAAATGGTTTTGAAATGTTCCAATTTTTGTGGATTTGTGGAGATTTTTAAACTCTTAATGAACAGGCCTGTTAAGGCATAATTTTAGCAAATTTGTGGACTTAGTATTTTAAGGGTTGTATCTCTATTTTTTGATGTGCAACCTAACTTTTTTGAAAAAAGAGCATTATATACTTATATAGTGCAAACAAATTAAGCAGCACTGCACAGAGCTTCCCAAATCAGTCCCTGCCACTCACAATCTAATCAACCTACCAGTATGTTTTGGAGTGTGGGAGGAAACCAGAGGACCCAGAGGAGACCCACATAAACTCGTAGAGAACAAATAAATATATATATATATATATATATATATATATATATATATATATATACATACATTAATTTATATTATGTTCTGGTCATTTTGATAAGAATAGTTTCAGGTTAATAGGGCAGCTACAACCATGCCAGCTAATGTGATCCATGCAAGAGCAAGAGATAAGGCTGCAAAGGAAAAAGACCTTGCTGCAGACTTGTGACTTGCAAGTCAATATAGATTAAATAATGGAAAGACAAAAATGGGAAGTAGAAATGTGAGAATACTTTGAAATTGAAAGCTGTAAGTAAATAGCTAATGTATAATAAAGAAGATAGGTTTCTATGGCCCCACAGTTTATTCCCAAAAAGAAAACATTGTGATAACTTTTTAATTCATAATACAGACTGTAGACTAACATTTATTTACTGCATTTAAACTACTAGTGCACATTTTCTACAAATATTTTACATACACCATATTTTATATCTTCCATCTGGTCCCAGATTAATGGAAATGTGACAACATACCTGTGTTTGTTATCTCAATTCATCACTTAGTGTTCTTGAGTCATGGTGTGTAAAAAGTTCCCACTGGCTTGACATTTTCCAAATCTGTATTCTAGTACAAAACTGCTCTGGGCTTGATTTTATACGTGATTGAAGAGCAAAGGAGGCATTTATTTCCTGGCCTGTTATTATTTATTATAATGAGCAGTAACTTGATAAATTAACCAGCCTCAAATTAGTAACAAGGACTAAGAATTTTGCTATTTTTTTATATTAAACTGGAGCATATTTACACATTTTAAACATTACTAGTTATTTTAATGTATCTGCTTACAGAGTTTTACATAATAAGTACCATTTTATATAGTTGGAGCAGGATGGTAACAAGGCATCAATAATTTCTCATGATCCTTTAATATTAATTTTATATACATTAAATATATATGTCTACGGAAAACAGAAGGTGAAGGAAGATTCAGATAAAGGGTCTCCAGCAAGAATAGATTTATTTAATAAGGCAATTATATTTTATGATTATTGCACATGATCTTTTTTGCAAATAAAAAAATAAAAATTATAGTTCTCAATTGTTCTTCTTTATCCAAGTCATCATTTATTATTAAACTGATAGTCTATATAGAAAAGTGTGAATTACCAATGGGTTGCATGTATATTTTACAGGGGAATTATAACCAAGGAAAGCTATATAAATAACTAGCATTCATTATTTCATAAAAAATGTAAGAAAGTATAAAAATTGGGAAAACAAATGTTTAACGGACATATGTCTGGAAAACTTGGGGGTTGGGAAACAGTTTAATCCAATTGGAGCCCTACATCTATTTTCAATATATAGTATCTGTGATTAACAATATACTCCTGTATATAGTGTATACAAAACTATATATTCCCCTATTTAGATATCTGTTATATGTTGTGGGCACATATCTATGGGAACTGTAATGGTTGCATATGTACATTGTCGTTGGATGTTTGTAGATCTGTCTACCATATAAAGTAAATAAAACATTCCTGTCACTTTGCAGCAGCATTTAGGATACAGGAACCTGCCACAAAATACTAAAATAGTCTAAATTTGTGTACATATTTGGTTTTTGAGCTGTACTACCAGGGAAATACAATTTGGTTAATGGATAATTAAGATACCATTCTTTGCTGCAATGAAATTAGATGGTATCCACCAGATCTGTCACATATTCAAACCAAATCCTACAAACCTAGGGTGGCCAGACAATAGGAAGGAACAGCTTCCAAACCCTGCATGACACAAGCCTAGAGATTTTTGTTACAAGCTTTTCATTTCCGCCCAGGAGCTGTATTTGACATATCTGACATTATGGGTATAACATGGGATAAAAGTAGAGGTAAAGGATTGACCAAAAACAGTTTATGGATGCCATAATGGTGATATGTACAACAGGGATCAATAATAAGGCCATCAACATGAAACCTACAAGCCTAACTACAAAAACTTTTTCAGCTTTGCAAACTAATTTATTGACTTATCTGTTTAGATTATATTTACCCACAAGAGAACTATCTATTTTTGTTTTGCACATTAAAACAATTGTATCACCTAAAAATACATAACCTAGAATTTCCAAAATACTGTATTTAGTCTATAACCATTTATGGGTTTCAGTTTTTTCAGTGTATAGGGTCACCTCTAAAAGTAGAGATCACATATATAAAAAGAATAAGATAGAGTCAGAAGGCAGAGACCTTTCTTTGGATCGATTATAACAACAGGGCAGATCATTACTGCTAGAGGGAAAATATTAGTTTTTACAGCTCTTGATATCAGGTTTTTGAAACTATAGAAAAAAAGGTTGAAATAATCAAGGATTTCACAAAACGAATGTGAATACCAAACTCAAAGTGACAGGTTATATGGGGGTCTCTGTGTTTCTTCATTTGTCAATCTAGGTAGAGCACATTTTTCACTAGAAATGCCAAAAAATAAAAGACTTTTTGATACTGTACATCTTGGTGAAAATACATTTAGTAGAAAAGAATATCTGGAGCTATTGTGATAAAGATCTACTGCAAAATATACAAAAAATATACAACATAGTACCAATAATTCTGGTAGGATTATTTTACAAATTTGCCCGTAATTTAGAGAACATGGATGGTTCTTGGAGGGCAGAGCACAGCTACTTTGGTCTATGGTTCTGATCCTTGTGGTTACATGTTGGCTACATGTTGATCCAAATTCCCTTCTTTAACTAGCTACTGTTTAATGACTTCTAGTTAAGTTATTCAAGAATGAACGTTGTGTGACTTTAAGGGGCAACATTCCGTTCATGACCTTAAAGAAGCACATCTCGTATATATCTGGATCACGCCTGTTATGAAGCACCTACATTGGTGGTTCACATGATATATTACTCAATGGGGCAGACTTATCAAGCTGTCTGAAAGTCAGAATATTATACATAATATATGTATATAGCATTATCTTATAATACATTTTGATTGGTTTGCAACCAAAACACCACTAGATCTCCATGGAGGTCAAGCTCCTACAGGTATGTTCTTGTGTGTTTTCTACACTCCTATTTTTCATAAATGGGATTACTTTTTATCAGATATTTGATATAGTTTGTGCAATGAAAAGTTATACAATTTTCCAATATACTGTCTGTATCAATTCCTCTTATTTTCTAGATCTCTGCTTGCTGTCCTTCTAAGGAAGCTTCTATGTTTACTCCAGTGAATAGAAATCTGTCCACAGTGATGTGATGGAGGTATAGGTGCACAAGGTGTTAGCATCATACAACTCCTATTGCTCTCTGTGATAATAACGGCTTGTGCACTTGCATGTCCATCACATAGAAGCTTCCTATAGAAAGACAGCAAGCAGAGATCTAGAAAACTGTGAGCAATTGATATTGATAGTAGATTGGCAAATTGGATTAATTTTCCTTAAACAAACAATATAAATTATTTGCTGAAAGTGGACAACTCCTTTAATGTTTATTTTTATACTCAATAAATATGTACAAATAAACTCAAAAGGTCAATACTAGCATAGTTTTCACCCGCACCTTGTCAAATGGCTGTGATCCGCGTCACGACGGGGCGGTCCTTCGGGCGTTCCGATGACGTGTGGTCACATGACCGGAGGTCCTATGACGTACGGTCACATGACCGGGAGTCAGGTCCGGCCTCCGGCTCTCCACTGGATGTGCCATCTCGTGACGCGAACGGGGCGGGCCCAGTGCGGAGGGGTATGTTACCCCGGCCTGTTCCCATTGGCTGATGGCCACCCTGTGAGGACAGTGGAGGGCGTGGCGTAAGCTTTTTATACCCGGCGTTCCCCGCGGGCGCCTGCCGCTATCATCAATGCGGGGAGATGCTGTATCAGTGTGTAGATTGACTGAACATGAATATCCGAGTCTATTAACTTAGTGTATCATGATCCCTGATGAATGTATTCAGGAAACGCGTCGGATCAAATAAATTGTTTATTGGAGAGCGAGTGGGGGATAGTTAATCTATTAGAGCAGCACTATACAGTCCAGACATGTTAATTATAATGGACTGTTAGGTTGGCAACTCAGACTACCCTTATCATCCACAATTTTTCAGCCTCCTCTGCATATCCAATTGGTCCCAGACCTGTACAGTGACTACCTACCTGCAGTCTGGATTCTTTTATTTCACCTATTATGTACACTCAATGGTGTTAGGTTCACACTGTGGTTACACTATTTATGTATCGTGAATAAGAATATTTTAATATATTTAATCTGATAAAGGTTAAGTTTTAACCATTCCATACTCCCTGCATCCCCCCTCAGTGAAAAGTGTTCTTCAATAGTGAGGTTAACAACCATATATCCAAGTTTAGTGAAAGCAATACTAGCATAGTCCCATCAAAGTAGGGTCATAACTCTATTGACACCTCAGTGAGTTAGTGGATTTCTCCTGCCTGTATGGTCAGCACAATTTAAAAGCAAGACCCTAAAGTTCTTCACCCAAAATATTTCACTGGTAGCCTGGCCTTATCAGGGGATATGGTGAAAAAAGTCAGTGGGGCTTCAGGGTTTTGCTTTTACATTAAATTGACCAAATTGTAACCCAAGCTACTTTGCAGTCATTGGTCCTTGTGTACCAGTGTATAATAAATCCCCACTACAGTTGGATGGACCCAATGTTTGGGTTCGAATTTGGATAATCATAGTTATGGATAGTTGTTGGATGAATCAATTTGCAGGATTGGATGTTTGGCCTCCAATCTAGCAATATGTCCAGGTCAGCTGGCCAGATTCGAATGCTGAACCTAACCATCGAGTTCACTCGTCTTTAATCCCCATTCCTCCTGCACCTCTGGAAACATAATGAGTTTCCTGCTGTGCTGCCATACAATTCAACATCACAGGCACATGGGAGGTGGCATAAAGTGGAAAATTATTGCAATAACGGGTGATTCGCAATCCGATTATTTCAGGAAAACAAGTAATAAATGTGCTAGAGCTATGGGAAGAGCCTTACAAGAGTAAGTGTTTTTTCATATTTTTTACAAACCCTGCCCTTCATGTTTCTTTTTGAAAAGTGAAAAATCATTTTTTTATATCCACAAATTGTAATTAGTTTTCAACAAAGACGATTGAAATATAACTGAAATATAAATAAAGCTGAAAATATTATATTACTGTATTTAACTTGTGGTTATTTACTGCATTCTCCACAAAAAAACACTTAAAAGGGTAATACAAAATGCGAGAGTAGCAGCTAACACCCTCTATCTGCCCCTCTCTCTACAGGCTTGAATACATGCTTACACACTTACTACACAGCCACAATTATGGAACAAGTGTAAATCCTTTTAATACAATTAGTTTACTGTCAGTCATGAGATAAAATTCTAGGTGATATTTTATAAAATAAAATAAAGTTTCTAAAATCCTCTAAAGCTGTAGATTAGCGATGAAGTCAAATCTTGTAGCTAAAACTTGAAGATGCATTTTCAAGCAGCACGTCAATTATCTTGTGTTTTTCTTGTAAAAACATGAATACATCTAATATGATTCCTTCTGACTTGCTTCTATATGCATTGGAAAAACATAAAGGAGCTGTTTTATTTCAAGAAGCTAACGATGATCTAGAGAAAAAATATCTCATGGTTTCATAAAGACCTAATCATCCATAACACTAGGCATGTCTCCGACTGATGGTTGTAAGAGTTGAAAGGGAGATCTAGTCTGCAACACTGAGATGTATTAAGCTACCAATGAGTCCCTATGGGGTTAATTAGGTTCTAAAGTGTAATAATCTAATATAATGTAACAACCTCTTTTTCTCACTAGGCAGTACTTTTCACTGCTTGCAATCTGAGAAACAGGGATATACAGTGTCAATAATCAATTGACCTAGATGAGGGATTATTGTACAGAAAAAAGAACTGAGAGAAATGTTGATAACATCTGATGAAAGAAAATTCAGATTGATCCTCTCCACTGAATCAAATGTATGTTGAGTATTGAATAATTACTAATCCCACAATACGTAAAGTCAAGTTAGGTTATCTTATCATGGTGCCTGTTTCCTAGTGACCGTGTGACCGTATTATAAGATATGGCCATATTCTGTTATAGAATAACATATACATTTAAAGGAAGTCTACCACTTGGGTAGCAAGCATTTTAACCAGAGCCCCTCACTGCTAGGTGCTGTTGTGCTGATAAGGTATCATTCCTTGATGAGCTCCAAAATGGGGAGGAGTTGGGGGTGTAGCTGAGAGCAGGCAGGAGGAGGGCATAATTAGCAACGGCCAGAGCCCCAGAGGGCTGGACAATGATTTAAAAGACGTTTTTTGGCAAATGTAAAAGGTTTTGGAGCTAATTAGGATATGATACCTTATCAGCATAACAGCATGTAGTAGTTAGGGACTTTGGTTAAAATGCTTGCTACCCAAGCTTGCTAACATATAGCAAAATTATGTAAAAACGCTGATGTCAAAAGGAAATCACCTAATGATGAGTGGAAAGAGGGATCAAAAAAGTAGTGCTCAAATATCTATCTATCTATATATAATATTGTATTTTTTGGGTACTTTTGGCTTGCACTGCATAGGATTTTTTCCTGACAAAATGGACACAGCTACACATGTGGATCGTTTTCATGTATTTGCGTGTTCAGTCGAGGATGGCGAAAGAATTCTACAGGACCTGGAGGGGGACGCCACGTTCTTAACAACTCCAGCTACTCCAGAACTAAAGAGGAAATATGGTAATGATTCCAAAAGGTTGGTGACACTACAATTACACCTTGTCACATTAAGCGAATACTTTAAGGCACACATGGCCCCGAGAGGGATGCGTTCCTGAATAACGCCCACCTTTTTCTTACATGATATGGACTTTTGTACTAAATTCGCACAAATTTCGAATAAATATGCTATGGATTTGATGTTGCTAAATATTGAATTAATCAGAAATGAAGTTGCCTCTTTGAAAACAAAGTTGCAGGAAATTGAAACACAATTACGGAGTGCTTTAACAGCTGAGGAATTTAACAAATTTATGACTCGGATCCAATCCTCCGTTAAGACGGTCAAAGAGGAACAAGAATCCATAAAAAGAAGTAAGTGGCTGCGGGACACCGATGACTATAAAAGCGGCCATTTATATCATTGGCAGGGGGTCCGTCCCCAGTCCAATCAAAGGGACAATTCCAAACAGCGAAATAGAGCCTTTCACAAACGATCAGCACAGAGACCCACTTCTACATCCAATGAGACGGAGGAAGATGGTTCTTTTTTAGGGACACCACAAAATACAACCACAAGAGATCTAAAACACGGCGAGGAGGGAGAAGGTACAACCGAAGTTGGAAGAACATCTGAGAACAAATCGAGTGGAGCAATACCCAAGATGGCTCTGAGGAAACGGAACTAATGCATTGGTGGTAAATATCTCCTCTAAAAATCTTACCAGTGATCAAGTATCAGTGTTATCTAAAGGCCTTTCGTATTGTATATGTATAGAGATGAGCGAGCACTAAAATGCTCGGGTACTCGTTATTCGAGACGAACTTTTCCCGATGCTCGAGTGCTCGTCTCGAATAACGAGCCCCATTGAAGTCAATGGGAGACTCGAGCATTTTTCAAGGGGACCAAGGCTCTGCACAGGGAAGCTTGGCCAAACACCTGGGAACCTCAGAAAAGGATGGAAACACCACGGAAATGGACAGGAAACAGCAGGGGCAGCATGCATGGATGCCTCTGAGGCTGCTTAATCGCACCATTATGCCAAAACTATGGGCAACAGCATGGCCATGACAGAGTGACAGAATGAAGCTAGATAGCATCTAAAACATCCAATAATTGACCCTGACACTATAGGGGACGGCATGCAGAGGCAGCGGCAGCAGCGGCAGGCTAGAGAGTGGCATGGCGACATACCCTAAATGGACTCAGGCTTCAAACCAATGGGTGGCAGAGAGGAACCAAAGGAGGTGAGCAAGAAGCGCTCAAATAATATCGGTACATGATAAAAGTTTGCCAGTATATTTTGTGGATTACACAGCAGGGTGGCGACAAAGTTAACATGGAAGCCATGAAAACAACCCAAAATTCTGCCTGACACAGCTCGTTTGATAAGGGGACCATGTATGGAGGCAGTGAACTAGTAGTAGATTAAAGGTGCTGCAGTTAAAACTATGTTAGTTGGATCTTGGCATGGAGCTGGCGCTCCGCTGCCAGGTGAGCTTTCGCCAATCCAAGCCCCTGTCTCTAGGCTACTCCCCAAACAGCACTTCTAAGAACCTTTTGTATAAGATCAAGTGTAGTAGCGTTCTTATAAGTTTGGGATATGGCGGGTGAGGGGAATGTAAACAGATGCGCAAGAAGCGCTGAAATAATATTGGTAAATGATAAAAGTTTGCCAGTATATTTTGTGGATAACACAGCTGGGTGGCGACAAAGTTAACAACTTTGATGTGGAATCCATGAAAACAACCCAAATTTCTGCCTGACACACCTCGTTTGATAAAGGGACGATGTATGGAGGCAGCTATATGGACGACTTTTGGAGGTAGCAATGGAGACAACGTGTGGAGGCTGCTATGGAGACAATTTAATTTGGATAGTGCCTGTATGTGGCAGTCCCAAAAAGTTTTCAAACCAGAGGAGCAGGTAGGTGGCCCTCCAAAAAAATGAAATAGATTGAGTGCCTGTATGTGGCAGTCCCAAAAAGTTTTCAAACCAGAGGAGCAGGTAGGTGGCCCTCCAGAAAAATGGAATAGATTGAGTTCCTGTATGTGGCACTCCCAAAAATTTTTAAAACAGAGGACCGGGTCGGTGGCCCTCCAGAAAAATTAAATGCATAAAGTACTATAGCTAGAGCCAGTGGGCCCTGTCAAAAAATAGCCAGTTTCCTCTGCTTTACTGTACAAGAGGAGGAGAAGGAGGAAAATGAGGAGGAGGAGGAGTGGATAAATTATTCAGGTTGAGCTTCCTTCACCTGGTGGAGATTGGAAATTATGAGAAATCCAGGCTTTATTCATCTTAATAAGCGTCAGCCTGTCAGCGCTGTCAGTCGACAGGCGTGTACGCTTATCGGTGATGATGCCACCAGCTGCACTGAAAACCCGCTCGGACAAGACGCTAGCGGCAGGGCAGGCAAGAACCTCCAAGGCGTACAGCGCCAGTTCGTGCCACATGTCCAGCTTTGAAACCCAGTAGTTGTAGGGAGCTGTGTGATCATTTAGGACGATGGTATGGTCAGCTACGTACTCCCTCACCATCTTTCTGTAAAGATCAGCCCTACTCTGCCGAGACTGGGGACAGGTGACAGTGTCTTGCTGGGGTGACATAAAGCTGGCAAAAGCCTTGTAAAGCGTACCCTTGCCAGTGCTGGACAAGCTGCCTGCTCGCCTACTCTCCCTCGCTACTTGTCCCGCAGAACTACGCACTCTGCCGCTAGCGCTGTCAGAAGGGAAATACTGTTTCAGCTTGTGCACCAGGGCCTGCTGGTATTCATGCATTCTCACACTCCTTTCCTCTCCAGGGATGAGAGTGGAAAGATTTTGCTTGTACCGTGGGTCCAGGAGAGTGAACACCCAGTAATCGGTGCTGGAATAAATTCTTTGAACGCGAGGGTCACGGGATAGGCAGCCTAGCATGAAATCTGCCATATGCGCCAGAGTACCAACGCGTAAGAATTCACTCCCCTCACTGGCCTGACTGTCCATTTCCTCCTCCTCCAACTCCTCCAACTCCTCTTCTTCTGCCCATACACGCTGAACAGTGAAGGACTCAACAATGGTCCCCTCTTGTGTCTCGCCAACATTCTCCTCCTCTTCCTCCTCATCCTCCTCCACCTCCACCTCCTCCGATATGCGCTGAGAAACAGACCTAAGGGTGCTTTGGCTATCAACAAGGGAATCTTCTTCCCCCGTCTCTTGTGACGAGCGCAAAGCTTCCGACTTCATGCTGATCAGAGAGTTTTTCAACAGGCCAAGCAGCGGGATGGTGAGGCTGATGATGGCGGCATCGCCACTGACCATCTGTGTTGACTCCTCAAAGTTACTCAGCACCTGACAGATATCAGACATCCACGTCCACTCCTCATTGTAGACTTGAGGAAGCTGACTGACCTGACTACCAGTTCTGGTGGAAGTTGACATCTGGCAGTCTACAATCGCTCGGCGCTGCTGGTAAACTCTGGATAACATGGTCAGTGTTGAATTCCACCTCGTGGGCACGTCGCACAACAGTCGGTGAGCGGGCAGTTGGAGGCGGCGCTGCGCTGCCCTGAGAGTGGCAGCATCTGTGCTGGACTTCCTGAAATGCGCACAGATGCGGCGCACCTTCGTGAGCAAATCTGACAGATTGGGGTATGTCTTGAGACGCTGAACTATCAGATTTAACACATGGGCCAGGCATGGCACATGTGTCAGTCTGCCGAGTTGCAGAGCCGCCACCAGGTTACGGCCGTTGTCACACACAACCATGCCTGGCTTAAGGTTCAGCGGTGCCAGCCACAGATCAGTCTGCGCCGTGATGCCCTGTAATAGCTCTTGGGCGGTGTGCCTTTTATCGCCTAGGCTCAGCAGTTTGAGCACCGCCTGCTGTCGCTTAGCGACGGCACTGCTGCTGTGCCTAGAGCTACCGACTGATGGCGCCATGCCCACGGATGGTAGTTCGGAGGAGGAGGTGGAGGAGGGGTGGGAGGAGGAGGAGGCATAGTAGGCCTGAAACACCTGGACCGAGGTAGGCCCCGCAATCCTCGGCGTCGGCAGTATATGACCAGCCGCAGGGTCAGACTCGGTCCCAGCCTCCACCAAGTTAACCCAATGTGCCGTCAGCGATATATAGTGGCCCTGCCCGGCAGCACTCGTCCACGTGTCCGTGGTCAGGTGGACCTTGTCAGAAACGGCGTTGGTCAGGGCACGGATGATGTTGTCTGACACGTGCTGGTGCAGGGCTGGGACGGCACATTGGGAAAAGTAGTGGCGGCTTGGGACCGAATACCGAGGGGCGGCCGCCGCCATGAGGTTGCGAAAGGCCTCGGTCTCTACTAGCCTATAGGGCAGCATCTCCAGGCTAAGCAATCTGGAGATTTGGACATTAAGGGCTTGGGCATGCGGGTGGGTTGCACTATATTTGCGTTTCCGCTCCAGCGTCTGGGGTATGGAGAGCTGAACGCTGGTGGATGCTGTGGAGGATCGTGGAGGCGACGATGGGGTTTTTGTGGCAGGGTCCTGGGCAGGGGACTGACTATCAGCTGAAACAGGGGAAGGAGCAGTGGTGTGCACGGCCGGAGGTGAACGGGCTTGTTGCCACTGAGTGGGGTGTTTAGCATTCATATGCCTGCGCATACTGGTGGTAGTTAAGCTAGTAGTGGTGGAACCCCTGCTGATCCTGGTTTGGCAAATGTTGCACACCACAGTCCGTCGGTCATCCGGTGTTTCCTTAAAGAACCTCCAGACTTCTGAAAATCTAGCCCTCGCCACGGGAGCTTGACTACGGGCAACATTTGGCGCTGATGCACCAGCTCTGGCCCTGCCTCTCCGTCTGGCCCCACCACTGCCTCTTCCAACCTGTTCTGGTCGAGGACTCTCCTCCGTCTCAGAAGCACTGTGTTCACCCGGCCTATCAACCCAGCTTGGGTCTGTCACCTCATCATCCTCCGATCCCTCAGTCTGCTCCCCCCTCGGACTTCCTGCCCTGACAACAACTTCCCCACTGTCTGACAACCGTGTCTCCTCATCGTCGGACACCTCTTTACACACTTCTTCCACTACGTCAAGAAGGTCATCATCACCCACAGACTGTGACTGGTGGAAAACCTGGGCATCGGAAAATTGCTCAGCAGCAACCGGACAAGTGGTTTGTGAGTGTGGGAAGGGTCCAGAAAACAGTTCCTCAGAGTATGCCGGTTCAAATGCCAAATTTTCCTGGGAGGGGGCAGACTGGGGGGGAGGAGGCTGAGGTGCAGGAGCTGGAGGAGTGGCGATTTCGGTGACATGGGTGAAATGCGTGGAAGACTGACTGGTGGACAAATTGCTCGAAGCATTGTCGGCAATCCACGACATCACCTGTTCGCACTGTTCTGGCCTCAACAGTGCTCTACCACGAGTCCCAGTAACTTCAGACATGAACCTAGGGAGTGTAGCTCTGCGGCGTTCCCCTGCTCCCTCATAAGCAGGTGGTGTCTCACCCCGGCCAGGACCACGGCCTCTGACCCCTGCAGTAGTTGGACGCCCACGTCCCCGCCCTCGTCCTCTACCCCTAGCCCTCGGGTTAAACATTTTTAAAATGAGAGTTATAACTTTAATTTTTTTTTAACTTTTTTTTGTGTTTTTTGTTTTTTTTTTGTGTTTTTGAGTTTTTAAAACCAAACGATGCTATCCTATTGCTATGGCTATTTTCTAGCCAAGTATGAAAGCACACTACTATGCCAGATGAGATGACGCTGAGTTATTAAAAAAATAAACGTAAAATAAAAAAGGAAATGGCAGACTGTGCCTAATTGAAATCCAACCCCTAATAAATTTTCCCACTTCGGTCTTTGCGATGGATATGTGCGTCACTAAGCGCAAAACACAGTGGTCGCAAGTCTCACTACAAATTGCTCACAATTTGCTAGTAGATGCACTGCAGCAAGTACAGCCACCAGCAGATCAACCAGAAATCAAATATATATAACGCTACTGTAGGCGTAAGTAAGCCGTTTGGATTCTCCTATGGCTATTTTCTAGCCAAGTATGAAAGCGAGTTATTAAACAAAATAAACGTAAAATAAAAAAGGAAATGGCAGACTGTGCCTAATTGAAATCCAACCCCTAATAAATTTTCCCACTTCGGTCTTTGCAATGGATATGTGCGTCACTAAGCGCAAAACACAGCGGTCGCAAGTCTCACTACAAATTGCTCACAATTTGCTAGTAGATGCACTGCAGCAAGTACAGCCACCAGCAGATCAACCAGAAATCAAATATATATAACGCTACTGTAGGCGTAAGTAAGCCGTTTGGATTCTCCTATGGCTATTTTCTAGCCAAGTATGAAAGCACACTACTATGCCAGATGAGATGACGCTGAGTTATTAAACAAAATAAACGTAAAATAAAAAAGGAAATGGCAGACTGTGCCTAATTGAAATCCAACCCCTAATAAATTTTCCCACTTCGGTCTTTGCAATGGATATGTGCGTCACTAAGCGCAAAACACAGCGGTCGCAAGTCTCACTACAAATTGCTCACAATTTGCTAGTAGATGCACTGCAGCAAGTACAGCCACCAGCAGATCAACCAGAAATCAAATATATATAACGCTACTGTAGGTGTAAGTAAGCCGTTTGGATTCTCCTATGGCTATTTTCTAGCCAAGTATGAAAGCACACTACTATGCCAGATGAGATGACGCTGAGTTATTAAACAAAATAAACGTAAAATAAAAAAGGAAATGGCAGACTGTGCCTAATTGAAATCCAACCCCTAATAAATTTTCCCACTTCGGTCTTTGCGATGGATATGTGCGTCACTAAGCGCAAAACACAGCGGTCGCAAGTCTCACTACAAATTGCTCACAATTTGCTAGTAGATGCACTGCAGCAGGTACAGCCACCAGCAGATCAACCAGAAATCAAATATATATAACGCTACTGTAGGCGTAAGTAAGCCGTTTGGATTCTCCTATGGCTATTTTCTAGCCAAGTATGAAAGCACACTACTATGCAAGATGAGATGACACTGAGTTATTAAAAAAATAAACGTAAAATAAAAAGTAAATGGCAGACTGTGCCTAATTGAAATCAAACCCCTAATACATTTTCCCACTTTGGTGTTTGAGGTGGATATGTGTGTCACTAAGAGCTAAACACAACGGTAGCAAGTCCCCCTGCAAATTCCTCACAATATGGTACTAGCTGCAAATAAAAAAAAAAAAAGTATAACGTTATTGTAGCCCTAAGAAGGGCTGTTGGGTTCTTGGAGAATCACTCCTGCCTAACAGTAAGCTAATAGAACACCCTAACGCTTTCCCTGACCAGCAGCAGCTCTCTCTCCCTAGCGGCATCCAGACACAGAATGATCCGAGCAGCGCGGGCAGCAGCTAGTCTATCCCAGGGTCACCTGATCTGGCCAGCCAACCACTGCTATCGACGTGTAAGGGTACCACGTCATGCTGGGTGGAGTGCAGAGTCTCCTGGCTTGTGATTGGCTCTGTTTCTGGCCGGCAAAAAGCAAAACGGCGGGAGCTGCCATTTTCTCGAGCGGGCGAAGTATTCGTCCGAGCAACGAGCAGTTTCGAGTACGCTAATGCTCGACCGAGCATCAAGCTCGGACGAGCATGTTCGCTCATCTCTATATATGTACTAGACCTGATTGGTTTCAGCTAGAAATAGATGTGCACCAATTTTTTCGTGCTATTAAGTTGAAATATTATTTCTCTAATCAAATGTCATGTTTATTACCTACTCAATCTGAGTTGAGTCTAAGACAGTTTGGATTATTCAACAAGAGTAACTTTTCTCCTGAGGTTGAGGTCCCACATATCACTGCATTTTTCGCATCTGTAAAAAATGATTTAAAGAGATTGTGCTCAGTCAATTTAGATACACCATTGAGACATGCTAATCTCCCCACTGGAGAGATCTCTGCATTGGATGAGCTGGCCCATGACGGCGACATCACAATCAAGCCAGCCGACAAAGGCGGGGCTGTCATCGTCATGGATACCAGCTCATACCTGGCAGAGATTCTGAGACAACTTTCTGACACAAACACCTACCAAAAAATTTCATGTGACCCAAAATTCACGTTATGTAAAAAAATTACGGAGATATTGGATGAAGCATTAAGGGGAACCATCATAGATGATGCCTTATATAAATACTTGATAATTGAACATCCCACCACTCCAGTATTTTATGTCTTACCTAAAATTCATAAGTCTCTGGCCTCCCCTCCAGGTAGACCGATTGTGTCGGGCACAGGGTCTATCTTCTCGAATATCGCCACATTCTTGGATAAAACATTGAGAGATTTAGCTACCGATGGTAGGTCGTATATAAGGGACACAGCAGATTTTATTAATAAACTGAACGCAGTAAATATCTCGGCACATGATAAGATTCTTTTAGTCTCTTATCATTATACACGTCAATCGACCATGAAATGGGCTTGGATGCAGTTCGAGGGATGCTCAGTACCAAACAATTATCATTGGAAACACAGCAATTTATTATGACATTATTGGAATTCGTCTTAAGAAATAATTATTTTTTATTCAGAGATGATTTCTTTCTTCAAAAAATAGGAGTGGCCATGGCCGCCAATATGGCGCCCACATACGCCAACATTGTAATGAGAACCCTGGAGGAAGGCACCGTCTCTCCACTCTTTGAGTATTGCTTGGAGTGGTGGAGGTTCATAGATGATGTCCTCCTCCTATGGACAGGTACACAGACCCAACTAGGGGAATTCCATTCCTTTTTGAATACAATAGACAGGACCATTAAGTTTACAGTCGTATCTTCTGAGACCTTCCTACAATTTCTAGATGTACTGGTAAATAGACGAGGGAACCAATTTGACACGGACATTTACACTAAACCAACGGACAGGAACACTTTGGTAAGATATGAGAGTAACCATCCCCGCAGTACCATTAAATAAGAGAATAACCAGTGACCCGATAAAATTGCGGACAACGTGCATAAAATGTCTCACAAATTCAAAAGACGGGAGGACCCGGATTCTATTATCTCACATAACCTACACAAGGCAGAAACTAGAACGAGAGAGAATTTACTCACAGATAGTAGAAAGAAAATTGACACACAAAGAATACCATGTGTGAGCACATACAGCAACCAGAGTGACACAATAGCTAGAATCGTCCGGAAACACTAGCCCAAATTATCGGGAAGTGATATAATCATCCCTGAGTTTGAAAACCCTCCCCTCTTTTCATATCGTAGATCACAAAGCATTAGGGACAGATTGGTAAGATCTGACGTGGGCCCTTCCAGAACCAGTAGACAATTGACACTAACAGGAAACAGCAGACGGGGTTGTTACCCCTGCTGTAACTGCATCAACTGCAAAGTAATGGAGATAAGTAAAGGAGCTAAGTTCACACATAATGGTGTCCAATATACTATCAAGCATTTTCTGACGTGCGACAGTACTTACGTCATTTACATTCTGTACTGCCCATGTGGACTGATATATGTGGGTGAAACCACACTGGCATTTAAAGTACGTTTCAATCAATACCAGTACATGATAAGATCGGGTCGAAGGGACCTACCGGTCCCTAAACATTTCTGTGAAGCCGGTCACACAGAAAAACATTTACGCTTCAGGCTAATCGATCACATTCCTATATTAAGACGTGGTGGAGATAGGGAACGCTTGTTGAAGAAATGAGAGTTACAGTGGATTTTTACACTCAATCCTTTGAAACCAAATGGATTAAATGTGGATTATAAATTAAATGCAATATAGGGAACTTAAGATATGGGGCTCCCAACAGATCTTGTATTCTCTTGCAGCCTCGGTAACACATGCAAATGACAACAATTGATGAATATCTCACATGTATACTAATGTAAATTATATTTCTCTTATTCTTTCAGATCATGAATTTTCAAAGATCTTGAGCTTACCATGACGGCCACCGTGTGTTCTATCCCCTGACTGAATCACTCACTTTATATGCTGGATATATGTGCACGCATTGATGCTCTACATGCTTAATTATTACTTTTTACTTATGGGCCACAGCTCATTTAAATAGTTTACAGTCACGACATCTGTCTACCAGGAAAGACATTAACCATATAACAGGGGGTCATAAAGTTGGGGTCACCGATCTAGTGGCAACCCAGACCCCATACCTTGGCATTACTTTCAAAACTCTCCACATAGTGGTGACATCGTGATTGAATTTCTATATCTGTATTCAGCTGTGTGCCAGCTTACATGGATTCCCGGATCTATAGCAACCTATGTTTATGGACACTTGCGATCATTACAGGCAACTGCCTGTGGTCGCGATACGATCATGTACACGTCCCCATAGCAACAGTGAGGCACTTCCGGTGCCCCGGGCGGAAATGCAGCCGGGATCCCACGGCTTGCGGTCCAAGGATGCGTTCCAGCTGCATGCTGGAGATCGTGCACACCCAGCTCACATTCGGAGTGAAAATCGGAGGAGTTTGAACATACGGCGGTACGTTTGACCACCCCCTATGGTGGTGATTTTAATACTGTGCACAATAACACTTGACTGGTCTATATGTTTAATGGTCTATTAGTGATGCATTTACAATTGAGGATGTTTATCACAATATTATACTGTCAACACAGCATATGCACTTCTGTTTGTATAAATTGTCTGTATACATATGTATTTATATTACTGGATATATGTATAACACTATTTAATTGGCTGTAACACGAGAGGGACGGGGCTTATTAAGTCACGTGATTATTGGATTTTTTGTATATATGTCCTTGTAACACACTAATTATTTGGCTTGAGAAAGGCTCAAAGCGAGCCGAAACGTCGCTGTCGCACATGAAATAAAAAGGACCATGTTTTCCTGATTTGACCGTTTGGAGTGCTGCTTTTTTTCTATTTTTATATATATATATATATATAGTTCAAGTATATATTGGTTTGAGCCTATATTGGTAGGAAATTATAATATATGTTTATATATAAAACGCTACTGATTAGAGACAATCTTGGGTAGTCCACTTATTTATTTTATGTATTCAAGTAGACTAAAATGGGTTAAAATAAGTAAAGAATGCACAATACAATGTAAAGTTGCTAAAATAATAATTTATAGTTATAGAACCACCTCACAAAAAGCAAAATAAAAGGACCAACATAAAGACTACCTGTAACACCTGGATACACGGCCCTTGCCCCATTTGTTTTTATATAACAGTCATAAGTATTAGACACTGGTAATAACATTGTTTATCCCTATAAATTAATAGATACAATCAGTACAATATACTGTCAGGCAATCTAATATAGAATATGAGCTAGTCCATTTGCATATGGACATGTGCCTATGGTATAGAGAATAATTTCATATCTGAATCTAGTTTTATACATATCTTATTGCATTGCATCTCCCATGCACCACACTGGGCCCAACTAAGAATACCAACTGTGCACCACGCACAGCCCAACTAAGAGGATGGCAACTTAGAGAATGCCAACTTAGAGAATGCCAACCTAGAGAATAACAGCATGAAATTGGTATAACCCTTCCACCTCCAATACATTCTTACTGTACCATCTTTTTGATGCATGCTGCTCTCTACAATAGGTGCCATCAGTACCATCATAGTACTACCTTCTTACACCACCCAACAGAGCAGAGCATCACAATCCATAGACAAACTATTGGGTTATGTTACAAAAACATCTACATTATCATATATTCAGATATGCAATTAAGAAAGCAGAACATGCATAGGATTAGTTCTCATGTGTAAGGACTGAACTCCAGGCAAGGTTCTACAGCAACAACCAGAAAAAGTGGCAGCAAAAATGTGCTTCCTTTATTCATATTTGCCCACTGCAACATTTCAGATCCAAGGTTACTGTTAAAGGGAACCCGTCACCACTATTTTCACAAATACAGGTAGTGGCAGGTTCCTATAGAGCTCTAGTAACTATCTTACACCCTGCTTTTAGCTAAAAATTGTTCCCCTCAGATCCCCATAAAATCAGAGTTATAATCTTGCCTGGTATCTATTTAGCTTTGGAGCGAGTACACGGGGGCGTGGCCTAATGTCATGTGACCAGGGTGACATCATCAAAGGTCCTTGAGCTACTTAATATGAAAACTGTACCCCATGTACATATCTGACCACATAAAACAATCACAGCAGCCTCCATGGACTTCTACTGCTCTCCATGCAGGCTGCTGTGATTTCATGTGATAAAATATGCTGTGATTTCATGACATATATGCTTAGTGAACAGTTCCCAATGCTACAAAAGCTATAGGACCTGCGATGATGTCACCCTGGTCACATGACATTATAGCAGCATACAGAGATAGGGATGGGGAGGAGCTGCTGGATTCAGCCTGAGGAGGCCATGCCCACCTGGCCTCCATGTAGCCGTGCTTAGTTACCAGATACAACTATAAAGTTGAATATGTGGGAATCTCAGGGGCATAATTTTTAGCTACAAGCAGGGTGTCAAATAGTTATTAGAGCTCTATAGGAACCTGTCACTACCTGTATTTGTGAAAATAGTGGTGACGGGTTCCCTTTAAACTAGAGTCATGGAATGACATACTGGTAGTATAAAAATGGCTCTACAAAACTCAGAATCAAGAACCAGTTTTTGGTCTATGGGGCATGTGTGGCATTTTTGAGCATTTTTAGCTAGATTTTTAGACGCATATACAACTTTTTTGCACCTAAGACAATCTTCCTTCAATGTTCACCATGGTTGAGGTTTTCTGCTGTGTTCTTTTAGTTATCACCTAATTTCATATGTGAAAGCTGCTACTTTCTGAAAAAGTCACAAATTTTGGTAGAAATCCACACCTGCCTTTTACCAGGCATAGGAAATGGCTTAGAGCTGTTTGAGACTTATTACTACTTTTTGAAAATTCACTAAGGATATTACCTCCTCAAAAATGATATGAATTAATAAGGAAAAACCACTACAATACATCTGACCAGCAGAAAAATCAAAGGAAAGAAGAAGGTGCACAGAGCCAGACTTTGAAGATACATGTACCCTTATGTCACCGGCTAAATCCATTTCAATATCCCTGACTTTGCCAGTGGCATTTAAACAGTTAATAACTGCGACTGAAGCCAGTTGACAATGCTTTGGGGGGTTTTAACGGGGGTGCTCTAATAAAGCCTTCGCTTGGGGCTGGGGGACCTGAACTTTACAGTTTGAGTCTGATCATCCTTAGGAAACTTGCCTACAGGCTGTAATCCATTTTAAAATAAATATTGTCTGGATGGAGCTTCACAACTGGAACACAAATATAATAAGAAGATACTGGGGCTTATTTATTAAGGGTTGTGGATCACACTTTTGTAGGACTGTTCACGGTTTTCAGGATTTGTGCTGCTTTGACAGGTATTTGCGCCGGTATTGTGCCACACGCAATTGAATTGTGGCACAGCTGCGCTGGCCTCTATGCAACAGAAATGGGCGGCGTGCCGTCTGAAGATGCGACTAATTTGGACTCAGCGCAGGATTTAATATTCAAATTGTGTTAAAAGACAATGCACTTACATGCGCCAGGAAGAAAAAAGTAAACTTAGTCGGACCTGAGCGGGGAAGCTACACATGCAGGATATCGGGCGCAGGATCTTAGTGAATCATGGCACAGTGCATTATTGTCGGACATTGCACTTTCGTGAACTCCGCGGACGGGTAAGTAAATATGCCCCACTGGGGCTTATTTACTAAGGGTTGTGGGTTGTACTTTCGTCAGACTGTTCAAACTTTTTGGAATTTGCGCAGCTTTAACAGGTATTTAACAGGGGTTTGTGCTGGGATTGTGTCGCATGCAATTGAGTAAACAAATGTACCCCACTGTGCGTTGGATAAACCTCCTATCAGAGAACAGCTGGTTGGTATACCAAAGGTTGCCAGATGGTCTTGTCTCCTCCCAGCCTTTAGGTTGTAGCACCGTTTTATAACTTGTGGCTTTACAAGTCCTGTTATGTTGTAGAGTTCATGGTCTCATGACTCACTAGTGTCAATGCCTGGTACAGTGGTACATGTTGGGTTATACAATATGTCCTCATCTCTAACAATCTCCTGTCAGCTCATACACTATGAATGTGCTCATTCTTGTTACTGGAAAGCTAGCAGGCTGCACACTTGTCAAGCTGATTTTCATCTTTTTACTTTACAGAAAAGTAAGAAACACACTGATGTGCATAATGTAAAATATTAATCACAAAGAGGATGTTTCTCTCTGTTATGTTCTAGAGGTTTCTGAAAAGTTAGTCACATTTTGACAAGGCACGGGGTGTTTTGCAGAATTTGCAAGCAATTGATTTTCTCTCTCCTTTTTGACTGTAGGTACTTTGGTCTTAGCTTAACCTGCTGTAAATTACATTGGCAGAAGAAAAGCAGGTGATTGAAAGCAGTAACAGTGAACCCTCATAAATTTGCAATGAGACCCATAGGTTTCTTTCTACGCTCTATCAATTGTGAAAACATGGGCACATAAGGAGTCTTAAGAAAGGATTTTGGTGAGATAGTTAATTGCATTTGATTTGGTTTTCTTTATCTTTCTTCTGCAGAAATTTTTAACAGGGATTTTCTGTTAATATTTTAGATATTGGGCCAGATTTATCGGAGCTTGCAGACCTGAAATATGGCGTAAAACCCCTGAAATTTCCCACTTACACCTAGGGGGGTGCAGAATATGTAAACGTTGGCTGGAGCGCCCCTGTCCCTCATGTACGCAGCGCACTATCTATAAACTGCGCAAGTCCAGACACAGGCTATGGTGCAATTCTAAACCTGCAAACTTGGCGCCGGCGGATTTATCAGGAACCACTTGATAAATCTGAGGTGTGCCAGGGTCCAGGAGAGACATGATAAATGTGCCCCATTGTGCAGTATTTTGCAAAGTGACCTTTATTGATGAGAATCTGGACTCAATCCTGTTTAAACTGAGCCTGTTCTTATATCTGGTGCACAAGCTCCTATAATTTTGGGATTTATTGATACCAATATATGTCATAAAATTGCATAATGTGTTCAGCATAGAAAATGATATACAGGCGGTCCCCTACTTAAGAAAATCTGACTTACAGACGACCCCTAGTTACAAACAGACCTCTGGATGTTGGTAATTTACTGTACTTTAGTCCCAGGCTTCAATAAACAGCTATAACAGTTATCAAAGGTGTCTCTAATTAAGATGTATTGTTAATTCTGGTTCTCATGACAACCCAATTTTTTAAAAATCCAATAGTCATAGAGACCAAAAATTTTTTTGCCTGGGGTTACATTTATAGAGTATACAGTTCCGACTTACTTACAAATTTAACTCAAGAACAAACCTGCAGAACCCGGGGACTGTCTGTACAGAAAACACCTTTATTTAAAGTTAACCTTTTGCTTTCCTGTGGTTATTCAGGGGGCATCCAAACCCCAGGGCTCTGTCAATTAAAATATGTGGATAGTCTAATATTTATGGTTATACATTGCCATTTTAAGTATAAGAAAGTTTAAAACCAATGCAAACCAGTGATTGAATAGAAACTTTTCACTTTAAGCCATAGCAAGATCTGACATTAGCCTTTGCTTTATAAATCAGAAGTACAATATAAATCTGTTCAATTCTTCAGATTTATCTTGGTCAAGAATTATTTCTGCTAGATAAATCAGCCCTGTGAAGGAATGTGCAAGGTTTTATTACTGGAAATACTGTATTTACTTAGGATTTGATGAATGAGTGAAGTGGATATAAGTCAAAGAGATGGAAATTTGAATGTCACTGGACACAGGGCAAAGGGCTCATTCTATTAAAAATGACCCTGCTGCTCTTGATAATGATCAAGCCAAAATATTGTATTCCCATTTATCGGCCTATTGATGATTGTATAATGGGATGAGACTTAGAGGAATATTGATTGCAGTCCCTCTGAGGTGACTAGTAGTCAATTACATGATGTACAAGCTGTGGACATTTAATGAATGATAGCTGCTTTTCTATACACATCATTTATAGAAATACAAACACTAGCACACATTATTTTCCTATATATTAGCAGTATTAATGATGTTCCCAATGATGTATGACATTATATTCCTTAAAGGGTATGCCCACCTTTGTAGCATACTTGTATTGTCCGGTATACTTAAAAATTAAAAATAAGCAATGTTAGCAATATTTCATAGTCTAGTATTGAAAAATTCTACTGTGTTTTGCATACAACTCCCATGCACGCGTATGTGTCTCCGTGGTTACAGGCACATTGTAAGCCTATGTTAAATTTTCCTTTTATTTTTTTGGTAAGTGATTGCAGAAGTTATAAAGAAAGAAAAGAAAATTCTCAAATTTCAATTTTAGCTCCTATCACTACCTAGTATGTTTTAGTATGACACGCACATGACAGCCGCCGCTCTTAGAATCGCTTCACTTTTCAATTCCATGGGCACTTACAGGAGCCAACTTCACCAAATAAGTGAAGCGGGAATGCAGCCTGACAAGGTAATGTCTGTGCCAGCTCAAAAGGACTGGATTCACTATAACATCAAAGAGTGCACTCATTTTACACTGACATCAGATGATTCTATAGATGACGACAGAACCTGTTCTATTAAACGCGAATACATGAAGAAACCCCCCTAAAGAGTGGAGAGGGTGTCGACAGTAATTTTGCCCTTCTTTTCTCCTGTCAGTGTCCGCTTTCAAACAGTCATTAATTCCTAAGTATTGCTAAAGGCAAAAACAAACAGGAGTGGATCCAGAACAGAGATGACCAGTAAATGTGGTATTTGCATGTCCTCTGTGTTCTGTATCTACTCCTGCTTTTGGCTATCAATCCTGAAGCTTTTCATTCCTTCTGATGAAATGAAGGGGAAAACCAATGATAGTGGCAACACCATAGAGTGGTGGAGGGTGAAAACAGCATTATGGAAATCACGGAGTGTTCCAGGGAGACAGCTGTCAGTTGGCAGCAGCATGAGTAGGCCGTAGTGGTAGATTGACGAATTAAGGAGGTGGCAGCAACATCGTAGCCCACAGTTGAAATTTTTTATTTGTATTTGAAGATTAGAGATGCCACAAGCATCATCCATTACAATTTCTAAAAATATTGGGGGTCATTTACTAAGAACCTGAATCGCTATTTTTCGTCGGGTTTCCTGAATATTTCCGATTTCCGTCATTCCCTGAATTGCCCCGGGTTTTTGGCACACGTGATCGGATTGTGCCGCATCGGCACCAGCATGCATGCTACGGAAATCGTGGGGCATGGCCATCGGAAAACCCAACGGTTTTGGAGAAACCACGGAGTAAAAAAAAAATGTGTTGCTTCACACGCGCTTACCTGCACCAGGAATAGGGTAGTGAACTCCGGTGAACTACGGCGGACTTCAGCGCAGCAGCGACATCGGGAGCACTACCTTAGTGAATCGCCAGAAGACCCGAATCCTCGACTCGCTGGATCACGACAAGACCGGGTACGTAAATGTGCCCCATTATGCCTCTGCCAAAAAAGTACTCTAAAGGTGGAAGTGGCAGCAGCATCATCAGCGGCATGAGGTCAGAGAATGGCACCATAACAAATTCTTTAGGTGGCAGCAACATGGTAGGCCACAGTGTGGCAAGATGTTAGAGCGTGGAGGCGGCAGTGACGGCAGCAGCAGCATGAGGTCAGAAAGTGGCACAATGACAAATTCTGGAGCTGGCAGCAACATGGAAGGCCACAGAGTGGCACAATGTTAGAGCATGGAGGCGGCAGTGGCGGCAGCAGCAGCAGCAGCAGCAGCAGCAGCATGAGGTCAGAGAGTGGCACAATGACAAATTCTATAGCTGGCAGCAACATGGAAGGCCACAGAGTGGCACAATGAATTTGAAGTTTGAAATGAATTTGAAGTTTGAAGATTAGAGACACCACATGCATTATCCATTACAATTTCCCAGAAAATATTATGTCTTTGCCAAAAAAGTGTTGGAGAATATAAAACAGCTTCAGCTTATGTTAGAGGACTTTGGTCATACAGACAGCAGGTGGTGCTGTGTTAAGTGTTAATGTGTTTACTTATAAACTGTTGTGCCAGTGTTTTACTACTCTGCTTGTTAGATCTCTATCCTCCATGTTTGTGAGATCCCATGTTAGGCATGTAATGGTTGCTGTGTATCTCAAGTAAAGATCACAATGAATATACTTCCACAACTGTCTGTTTGCTGATGCTTCAACTCCAGATAGCTGCAATCTGCAACAGGTTATCGGCCCAGGACACAGAACACAAAACCAAGTACCCAGACACAGACAGCAGCAGATCCTGGTGAAAGATCCTCATCTCCTGAATACAAGTAAGAAAAGGGGTCTAATATATAAAGGAGAGGATCAGTAGAATGGCCGGCAGCTCAGAGCTCAGACTGACAGTGTCCAAGCTGAACAATGAGAATTATCAGTCATGGAAGTTTAAAGTGGAAATGTTGTTATCCAAGGATGACTTGTGGGAGGTTATTACCACAGAAAGACCACAGATCAATTACCAGGAATGGGAAAACAAGAACAGACAAGCAAGGGCCACCAGAAGTGTGATAGCGGAGGATGACCAGTTGATTCATTTAAGACATGAGAATACAGCAAAGGGAATGTGGGATGCATTACAAAGGATGTATGAAAGATCCAATTTAAACAGCAAGTTATTTCTACTCAGAAAATTATACAGAATGAGACTTAACAAAGAAAAAGACATGCAAGAGCATATAAATGCAATGCTGGAAGCGGTTACACATCTGAGGACAATGGGTGAAGACATGAAAGACAGTTATGTTGCAGCCATATTGCTATGCAGTTTACCTGACTCATACAGCGCTCTGATCAATGCTCTGGAGACCAGGCCTGAGGCAGTCCTGACCCTAGAATTTGTAAAGACTCGGCTGATAGATAAATTTCAGAGAAGAAAGGAACTTGTGCATGAATCCACGGACACTGATACTGGAACAGCCCTTAAAGCTGCAGATACATGTTTTCAGAAAAAGGAAAACAGGGCATGTTTCAGATGCCACAAACAGGGACACTTAAAGAAAGACTGCACAATATGGAAGGCAGAACAACAAAAACTAATTCCAAAAGGGACTAAACTAAAGGTCAAAGCTACTACATCCCAACCACATGTTAATAACTGGAATGGTACATTCAAAGTTACAGATGATCAAAAATTGCAAACTTGGTGCATTGATTCAGGTGCAACAATTCACATGAGAAGCAATAGGAACTTCTTCAAAGAGCTAGACACAACTAAAAGGGAAATGATCTATCTTGCAGATGGAAGCAGCATTAATGCAGAAGGAACTGGACATGGAATCCTATTGTGCTCAAGTAAAAATGGAGGCAATTCAGCCATACCAATGCAGGATGTACTATATGTTCCCAGTCCGGAAGGTGGACTGTTATCGGTGAAATGCTTGACAGCTAAAGGACTTACTGTCAGATTCCAAGGCGATGAGTGTGCTATCCTACACGGAAAGAAGGTAGTAGCCAATGCCAAAATAAATGATGGTGGTTAGAATATATATCGACCAATGGAGAACATATACAGGACCTAATGTTATTCTGGTAGGCAGGGAAGGTTAAAGTGGGAAGATCTCCATACACCTGATATCTTTGAAAGCACACACAAAAAAACAATATGCTAAAACTAATTCAGCCTTGAGAACAGCGTACTCAACCTTCATAGCCTCTCCGACAGCCCATACAGCCCAGTAGAGGGAGAGGAATTTCTAGAGAGAGTCTCTTTACCATCATTGACCAGGGAACAAAATGAAACATTAAATGCACCTATCACGGTGGAGGAGATCCAGCAGGTAATAAAGTCATTGCCAAACGGGAAATCGCCAGGACCGGACGGTTACCCAGGTGAATTCTTTAAAGCCATGACAGTACAAATAGTCCTACACATGGTAACCCTATATAATAAAGTACTAAGTGGAACACCTTTAAATAGGGACATGAATGTAGCCCACATAAAACTGTTGCCAAAAGAGGACAAAGATCCTACTGACCTGAGTTCGTACAGGCCGATTTCACTGATAAACGTCGATCTAAACTTTTCGATCTAAACTCTACTTTTGACCTAGCGTTGGAACCCCTGTCTCGGGTATTAGAATCGGGAACACATTTTCAGGGCATATCGATAGGAAACATAACACTACCGGGGATCAAACAACATATAGAAGAGTATGGGAAGTTTTCTGGTTTTAGACTTAACCTAAACAAGTGAGAAATTCTTCCACTAAGGGATGTTGGAGGAGAAAGACTGGAGGGTAACCTGTTGGAAGGAATACCGATAGTAAGGTCTAATATAAAATATTAAGGGATAAGAATAGGACGCACACAAGAATCAATTTATAGGCTGAACTATCCCCCACTAATAAGTAAGATTACTCAGGAATTGGACAAATGGCATAATCTCTCTCTCTCTCTGCTGGGTAGGAATCATCTTTTAAAAATTATGAGTATGTCCAAGTTGCTCTATCCACTGCAAACGATCCCAATACTGCTGAAACATACAGATACGAAAAGGCTGGAGAAGGCCTTCTTCACCTTCCTATGGAAGGGGAAGAGACCCCGCATACATAGGGACAAACTAGGAGCATCCAGGGAAATGGGAGGAATTAATACACCAAGGGTCAGAATATGCAATTTAGCATGCTTGGGGAGGATCATCTTTGATTGGGTAAAAGGGACAAGTGCATATTCAGACTATGAACTTGAGTCAGTATTCACATACCTATACTCACTGGTGGAGTTTCATTCCAGATGTCCAAACATTTACCACTATGGACTTCGCCGGC
Organism: Engystomops pustulosus; assembly: GCF_040894005.1. Classification (NCBI taxonomy): domain Eukaryota; kingdom Metazoa; phylum Chordata; class Amphibia; order Anura; family Leptodactylidae; genus Engystomops; species Engystomops pustulosus. Next base: position 105,795,384 of record NC_092417.1, on the reverse strand, counting down.
ATTCCAACAGGGTAGAACAAATAAACTTTTTCACAAATGGAGAGATAAAGGGTATTAAGAGTGCAGCACCTACTACATGAAACAGACCCACGCTGGTTGACACTGGAGGAAATAGAGGCGAAATATGACCCAGGCCCCTCAAACTTTATTCAGAATGCACAAATAAAAAAGTTTATAATGATCAAGTTAAGAGATGTAAGTAAGGAAATAACTAACAATGTTTTTGACAACACGATACTGGTGGGATCAAGGGGTTCCAACATATCTCTAATATATAAAAGACTGAGAGATAAATGGAATAAAAAAGTAGCAGAGCGGGCATTTGACGCATGGGCAACAGTAATAGAGGGGGAAGAAATAGGGAAAAAGATCCAGGAAGGATGGATGACATTACGGACAGCAGTTCTAAATGAGGTTTGTCGTGACACACACTATCACATAATCCACAGAGCTATTTATGGGTTTACCTTACCACCCTCTCCATTACACCCGGATAGGATAACAAACTGCCCGAAGTGTAAAGAACCAGGCACAGATCTATGGCGCGGTCTATGGACATGCCCGAATACAGTAGCTTTGTGGGAACAGATTAAAAGATTATGCACCTCATTGTGGGGGTTGGAAAAACCACTGCACCCTCTGTTATATATATTTCATTTTAGAGACGAAACAATGGGAGATAGCCCCCTCTACCTTCCTATACTGCTCCATGTCATCTGTCTGGTCACTAAAAGATGTATATTACAACATTGACTACAGGAAACAATGCCAACTATCACACTGATTATTGACCAACTGAATAAGCTTTTACATATAGAAAGAATGGAGACGGAACGAAATAAGAGCAAACTGGCAAAACCTTTTTTTTTAAAAGTGGCGCATGTTTATTACACATTGTATGTCCCAAGAGGAAAGGGTCCAAATAATGCAACCGTTCACACTGACAGAATGGTACATGACTGAAAGTTTAAGGGGCACATTAGGTCCGTTATGAATATAGAGAAACTGGGACCTGGTTGATTATGCGAGTCTTCTCTCATTTGATGTGACTACCAAGGGGTCAGCTGCTGATGATGGAGCTGCTACCGCTCCTACCCCCTGCGCCAGCAGGATGGAACACATCCACTGATTCGGCATATACACAAGCTCGGCTCCTCTGGTGTCTTAACAAAAAAGTTCCACACCACCGAGATGGTGATTTTACCGTCAACACACTGCACTGAGTGACTAATACTGCCGCTGCATTGCTGAGCCCCTGTGCCGCTTCTTACTTGGACCTGCGAATCGGGATTTGTACCCCGCTGTGGTTTGGCTCCCATCCTCACACTGCTGCAACCCTGCTGACTCACGGCCACAATAGCGATTTGCTGTCTGCTCCGCTGCCTGACGCACAAACTGACACTCTCTTCGCCTGATGATGATGAATCCCTTGCTGCAACCGGTCCCCAAGTGTGATCGGCTACAGCATCCTCAATTTGCATTTCCCTGTCTCTGCTTTTCATCTCAAGGGTGTCAGTATGCACAGCCTGCCTGTCTGCCCCACCTCTTCCCTACCTGGGGTTATCAGATGTTATATTTGAGGAATTGGGTGACCTAGTCAACCAATCAACAACCTTTGGGTTGTTGATCAACATACTGCCGCCAGATGACAATGGCAGTTGTGGCCTCGCAGAGTCACCCCTGCTGTGATGTCCCCGTACTGTGCTGCAACCTCTGCCTGCTCCACCTGCCACCTTTCTCTCTGACAAAGTGCTTAATCAACTACGTGGATTTGACACGTATTTCTTGCTCTCAACTATAGCTACAAAAAACTATTGAAATTTGTGTGATACAGCTACCCCAAAATGGACACCCTGTAATTGGAGCAAAAATCACTCTATAAACTATGGGGATTTGACACATATTTCTTGCTCTCAACTTTAGCTACAAAAAAATATGGTAATATGCATTATACAGATACCACAAAACAGACACCCTGTAATTGTAGCGAAAATCACTCAATAAACTATGTGGATTTGCCACTTATTTCTTGCTCTCAACTTTAGCAACAAAAAACTTTTGAAAATTGCATTATACAGATGCCCCAAAACACACACCCAGAGAAAGGAGCAGAAATCACTACATCAGCTGTATGGATATGACACAGATTTCTTCCTTTTCCCTTCAGTAACAAAAAGAACTGCTATTTGGGGTATGCAGATCCCCCAAAATGCACACCCTGGGAGAGGAGCAGAAATCACTACAGCAGCTATGTGGATATGACACAGATGTCTTCCTATTCCCTTCAGTAACAAAAAAGAACTGCTATTTGGGGTGTACAGATCCCCCTAAATGCACACCCTGGGAGAGGTCCAGAGATCACTACATCAGCTGTATGGATATGACACAGATTTCTTCCTATTCCCTTCATAACAAAAAAGAATTTGGGGTATATTGATCACTCTAAACGCACACGCTGGGAGAGGAGCAGAAATCATTACAGCACAGTACAGTAAAAGCAGCTAGATGCTACAGGCAGCACATGCAGTGTGATATGCCAAGATTGCAAATGGCTGACTGTTTTTATAAGGCTGACATCACATAATCCTGCCGGTGGCTGATTGGCTTACAGGTCTGCAGATGTCATCGAGGGTGTTCCTTTTCCTTCCCATAGTTCACTGCCTCATGTAACACGTTGTGGTCGCGGCCATTTAGCTAAAAAAGAGGGGGAAAAAAAAATGTTCCCACAAATCAGCTTTAACTTTGGATTCGTGACAAATAACATTTTCCACTTCGTTAGAATGGTACATTTAAGAAACTTGTCTTCGTGGCAGTACCCCTTTAACTACAAAAGATGCCAAGTGATTAGTCGAAAGTAGGCCCTGATGCTTGATGAGGTCAAGAACCCCACTGTTAGATGAGTAGACAACAATAAAAAAAGGAACAAGGTAATTGAGTGATCGAGTACATTTAAGTCCTCCATGAGTTGAATATTTGTTGTAGGAACTCAAATACCTTTGTCATTCCTCATAGATTTATTTTTCTAAAAATCTGACTATAGACTCTTTCAGACCTAAAATCCTCCTAAGTTCTCCGGTGTAGCCACTTAGCCACAATATGCAAAAATAGAAATAGTTGGGGCTACTCAGCAAACACTTCCCACCTGCAGATGATTTCTAAAAGCTGTGTTGTTGGGTAGTTTAGAGTATCACTAAACAAGAAAAAATAGAAAATTCCAAAAAGTATCCACAGCACCAGCATTCAGCACATCCTATTGGAGCTATATACAATATGAGGAAAGATATGTCTAAAATACTTTATCTTTAATATAAATCATAAAAACATAAACAAGACCAGTATATGTAGCTACATACAGATGATAAATTAATTACACAATCCACAATAAATGGTATAAGATATTGCTTATGAGATCCCGTTGTAGGTAACTGTTCACATTCCAACCATCAAAAATTCAAAGCGTTCACATAGCATAAAATAAACAACATTCTCCACTTGTTGCACTAATAATGTTTTCAAGTAATTTGCACTCTGGATAATATATTCACACTTGTATTGTAACGTTCTTGTAAGCACTTTTTTTGACTTTTTGAAAAAATGTTGTAGTGTGCAATCTGCACTTTCAACAGATAAATTGCAACCTTGTGTTGTAAAGAATGTCCTGTGTAGTTTCCCAGTAGAGTTAAGCGCTGTGGTAGGAACAGAATGATATTCACACAATACTCTCTTGTTGAGATATGGTGTAATATGTTGTTGTATGTAGTTGGTGTATCAAACACCACAAGATCAATGATACATTCTCATATCGTATGTCAGCAACATATTTCTTTTAGTTGCAACAATGAACAATGGAGATGAAATGTGGTAACGTTACTCACGGCCCCTGCTAAGCACTTTGTGTAAACGTGTATCTCCTTCGGCTTTGTCTCTGCTTGACTGCGCATGCGTGGAGGCCAATTGAATGGTTACGGAGCTCCGTTTCTTACGACATGCGGTTTCTGTTGAGAGTAATTCCAACTCCACAGCTATCCCGGTTTGCTTTGGAGATCACGCTGTGTTTCCTCTTTTCAGGTGCTGTGCGTGGGGAATAAAATGGATAAAAGCGGATTCAATGGAGACGTGCACTTGCTGCCAAACGCGTTTCGAAGGTTCTCCCTCCTTCCTCAATGGCTAACCTTCCTTGTGTGTGTGCGTCTCTTTTATGCTTATTTCCTATAGAAAACAGGATCTAGATTTGGTAAGATCAAAAAATGGAAAACAGGAACTGGATTCAGTAGGATCAAAAAGTGTACTGGATTTCTCCATTTAGAATGGGCTCCATTGATACATTTCTCATATGTTTATATTGCACATAGTTCTGAAATGGTTATAAGGTGCTCTACTGTGTGTCGGATATTATACACCAAGAACTAAATATTCTTTGTATATATGTATATATAACAGAAATCTCTAAGTAATGTCAAAGTGCTTATATTTTCTCTTAAACCCATCAATTTTATGTATTTGTGCTTCAATAACCCAGATTTAACTTATGTAATAATGTAGAAGTGAACATCTACTACACCATATTCAAAGATCACCTTGACCAGAAATCCCTCTCTTTTAGATAAGTGATCATCAGAGAAGGGGACATATGTGCCAGTTTCCTCAAGCTGCTAGTATGTGTCCTGCCACTTCATACAGAGAGTAAAGCATTGAGGAAGGTAGCTTAAAAATTCAGTGCAGTATGTAGCCATTCTATTCAATAGCAGGGGAACTGTGTTAAATTTAAAAAGTTATGTTGGAAAAAATATTAAATATTAAATGATATCTGAGAGGTCATAGGGAAGATCCTATCAGGGACTGAATGTACACTCTAGCAGGAAATAACTGATAGGGCCACCCTATAAAAGCCTAACAAGGTCAGAAATATAAATCAATAAATGACAAGTATTGATAATTTTGCCATAGGGTTATGTATCAATCTGATCCACCTCTCCTGCTCTATAACATGATGCTGGCAGATTGTGCTCCATTTTCATCCATTTACTTTGCATCCAAGATTATTCCCACTCATCAAGCAGTTACAAACTTGTTGCTGCTACATCTTTGTTATTTCAAAATGTGCTCTTTTAGGGAATGCACAAAATTATACAACATTATATCAGCGAGTAATGCAACTGTTACTTGAAAACAATAGAATATTATGTATTATGGTGTTATGTACTGTAGCCATTTATCTTCCAAAATATTACCTTTTATTATACGTAAGAAATTTCCTTTCTAAAAAGCCATCAGGTATTTCATGAGATGGAGGTATATTAAGCAGTGTCATACTGTTCGACTGAAAAGAGATACCCTTTCAGCTAAACCTTTCTTCGTTTTAACATGAATATTTTAGACTTCTCAATAGAACTAAGCAAAACTCCTGTGGGTTTGCAATGATTTGATATTTGGAGCCAATAGATCTATTTTCAGTAAATTTTAGATTTTTTTATGGTTCAAAGATATATAGTTTAAAGAATCATAAGGTAGTGTACAATTACATTTGTAAAGGTGTTTAATTTGATTAATGATTTTTATTGATTCTATTGTTTTGTATTTTTGAATGGTTTGCTGTCATGTTTCTTCTATTGATGAGTGGACCCAGGGAGTCAACCCATTAAATGCCACCGTCAAGAAATGGGTCCGCTTGTTAACACTTACAATCATTGCTGGCACCAATTGCTGGTCCCTTAGATTTTACATTGAAATGAGGTAGGCACTGCTATAGTGATACAGCAACGCATCAAATTAAACCATACAACTTGCAAAAAAAAATTCAATAAACAGCCCCAGAGTAGCATATAAAAAAGAAAAACTTTATTTACAATTCATGATAGCATAAGACACACAACTATGATAAAAACACCTAAAAATGTGAATGAAAACCTACCTAGATACAGGAAAAATATGCAAAGTTTTCCAGGATGGGATAAGGAAAACCACACCTCTTTTTCCCCAGAATCCCCCTAGTGGAGTATCAATGGCTGTAAGACTCCACATGCCTACACGATGGCCTTTAACTGGCAGTCTCTGTAAGGACTCTAACTTTCTGTACCAAGTTACGGGGATAGAGAAAAGTACAAAGCAACGCCCTTGACGCCCCTCACTTCAGATATCAAATGTGATAGGGTATGATCAATAAACACTTGAACTAAAATATGACAGGCTAAAAAGACTGTCAATCCACAACATGTTATCCCTTACAAGCTGCGGGCAAAGATGCCAGCGGTATGTAATTGCAGATGGCTCATGCCACTAGACAAAGACCTGAATCACTAGTTTCTTTCCAACCAAATAAATGTTTATATTCTCTGGCCTGTTAAAAAGATACATAAAGTAATCTGTGTAGAAGGAAATATAATAAAGGAATATAATTAGAGATGAGCGAACATACTCGTCCGAGCTTGATGCTCGTTCGAGCATTAGCGTACTCGAAACTGCTCGTTGCTCGGACGAATACTTCGCCCGCTTGAGAAAATTGCAGCTCCCGCCGTTTTGCTTTTTGGCGGCCAGAAACAGAGCCAATCACAAGCCAGGAGACTCTGCACTCCACCCAGCATGACATGGTACCCTTACACGTCGATAGCAGTGGTTGGCTGGCCAGATCAGGTGACCCTGGGATAGACTAGCCGCTGACCGCGCTGCTCGGATCATTCTGTGTCTGGATGCCGCTAGGGAGAGAGCTGCTGTTGGTCAGGGAAAGCGTTAGGGTGTTCTATTAGAATAGTGTTAGGCAGGAGTGATTCAACAAGAACCCAACAGCCCTTCTTAGGGCTACAATAACGTTATACTTTTTTTTTTTTTGTTTGCTTGTGGCTGGGCTTGCTGGCACTAGTAGTGCAGCTAGTACCATATTGTGAGGAATTTGCAGGGGGACTTGCTACCGTTGTGTTTAGCTCTTAGTGACACACATATCCACCTCAAACACCAAAGTGGGAAAATTTATTAGGGGTTTGATTTCAATTAGGCACAGTCTGGCAGTTTCTTTTTATTTTACGTTTATTTTTTCATAACTCAGCGTCATCTCATCAGTGTGCTTTCATACTTGGCTAGAAAATAGCCAAAGGAGAATCCAAACGGCTTACTTACGCCTACAATAGCGTTATATATATTTTATTTCTGGTTGATCTGCTGGTGGCTGTCCTTGCTGCAGTGCATATACTAGCCAATTGTCAGGAATTTGGAGTGAGACTTGCGACCGCTGTGTTTAGCGCTTAGTGACGCACATATCCATCGCAAAGACCGAAGTGGGAAAATTTATTAGGGGTTGGATTTCAATTAGGCACAGTCTGGCAGTTTCTTTTTATTTTACGTTTATTTTTTCATAACTCAGCGTCATCTCATCAGTGTGCTTTCATACTTGGCTAGAAAATAGCCAAGGAGAATCCAAACGGCTTACTTACGCCTACAATAGCGTTATATATATTTTATTTCTGGTTGATCTGCTGGTGGCTGTCCTTGCTGCAGTGCATATACTAGCCAATTGTCAGGAATTTGGAGTGAGACTTGCGACCGCTGTGTTTAGCGCTTAGTGACGCACATATCCATCGCAAAGACCGAAGTGGGAAAATTTATTAGGGGTTGGATTTCAATTAGGCACAGTCTGGCAGTTTCTTTTTATTTTACGTTTATTTTTTCATAACTCAGCGTCATCTCATCAGTGTGCTTTCATACTTGGCTAGAAAATAGCCAAAGGAGAATCCAAACGGCTTACTTACGCCTACAATAGCGTTATATATATTTTATTTCTGGTTGATCTGCTGGTGGCTGTCCTTGCTGCAGTGCATATACTAGCCAATTGTCAGGAATTTGGAGTGAGACTTGCGACCGCTGTGTTTAGCACTTAGTGACGCACATATCCAATGCAAAGACCGAAGTGGAAAAATTTATTAGGGGTTGCATTTCAATTAGGCACAGTCTGGCAGTTTCTTTTTATTTTACGTTTATTTTTTCATAACTCAGCGTCATCTCATCAGTGTGCTTTCATACTTGGCTAGAAAATAGCCAAAGGAGAATCCAAACGGCTTACTTACGCCTACAATAGCGTTATATATATTTTATTTCTGGTTGATCTGCTGGTGGCTGTCCTTGCTGCAGTGCATATAATAGCTAATTGTCAGGAATTTGGAGTGAGACTTGCGACCGCTGTGTTTAGCGCTTAGTGACGCACATATCCATCGCAAAGACCGAAGTGGGAAAATTTATTAGGGGTTGGATTTCAATTAGGCACAGTCTGGCAGTTCCTTTTTATTTTAAGTTTATGTTTTCATAATTCAGCGTCATCTCATCAGTGTGCTTTCATACTTGGCTAGAAAATAGCCAAAGGAGAATCCAAACGGCTTACTTACGCCTACAATAGCGTTATATATATTTTATTTCTGGTTGATCTGCTGGTGGCTGTCCTTGCTGCAGTGCATATACTAGCCAATTGTCAGGAATTTGGAGTGAGACTTGCGACCGCTGTGTTTAGCGCTTAGTGACGCACATATCCATCGCAAAGACCGAAGTGGGAAAATTTATTAGGGGTTGGATTTCAATTAGGCACAGTCTGGCAGTTCCTTTTTATTTTACGTTTATTTTTTCATAACTCAGCGTCATCTCATCAGTGTGCTTTCATACTTGGCTAGAAAATAGCCAAAGGAGAATCCAAACGGCTTACTTACGCCTACAATAGCGTTATATATATTTTATTTCTGGTTGATCTGCTGGTGGCTGTCCTTGCTGCAGTGCATATACTAGCCAATTGTCAGGAATTTGGAGTGAGACTTGCGACCGCTGTGTTTAGCACTTAGTGACGCACATATCCAATGCAAAGACCGAAGTGGAAAAATTTATTAGGGGTTGCATTTCAATTAGGCACAGTCTGGCAGTTTCTTTTTATTTTACGTTTATTTTTTCATAACTCAGCGTCATCTCATCAGTGTGCTTTCATACTTGGCTAGAAAATAGCCAAAGGAGAATCCAAACGGCTTACTTACGCCTACAATAGCGTTATATATATTTTATTTCTGGTTGATCTGCTGGTGGCTGTCCTTGCTGCAGTGCATATACTAGCTAATTGTCAGGAATTTGGAGTGAGACTTGCGACCGCTGTGTTTAGCGCTTAGTGACGCACATATCCATCGCAAAGACCGAAGTGGGAAAATTTATTAGGGGTTGGATTTCAATTAGGCACAGTCTGGCAGTTCCTTTTTATTTTAAGTTTATGTTTTCATAATTCAGCGTCATCTCATCAGTGTGCTTTCATACTTGGCTAGAAAATAGCCAAAGGAGAATCCAAACGGCTTACTTACGCCTACAATAGCGTTATATATATTTTATTTCTGGTTGATCTGCTGGTGGCTGTCCTTGCTGCAGTGCATATACTAGCCAATTGTCAGGAATTTGGAGTGAGACTTGCGACCGCTGTGTTTAGCGCTTAGTGACGCACATATCCATCGCAAAGACCGAAGTGGGAAAATTTATTAGGGGTTGGATTTCAATTAGGCACAGTCTGGCAGTTCCTTTTTATTTTACGTTTATTTTTTCATAACTCAGCGTCATCTCATCAGTGTGCTTTCATACTTGGCTAGAAAATAGCCAAAGGAGAATCCAAACGGCTTACTTACGCCTACAATAGCGTTATATATATTTTATTTCTGGTTGATCTGCTGGTGGCTGTCCTTGCTGCAGTGCATATACTAGCCAATTGTCAGGAATTTGGAGTGAGACTTGCGACCGCTGTGTTTAGCGCTTAGTGACGCACATATCCATCGCAAAGACCGAAGTGGGAAAATTTATTAGGGGTTGGATTTCAATTAGGCACAGTCTGCCATTTCCTTTTTATTTTACTTTTATTTTTTCATAACTCAGCGTCATCTCATCTGGCATAGCAGTGTGCTTTCAGACTTGGCTAGAAAATAGCCATAGCAATAGGATAGCATTGTTTGGTTTTAAAAACTAAAAAACACAAAAAAAACCTAAAAAACACAAAAAAACACAAAAAAAGTTAAAAAAAAATTAAAGTTATAACTTTCATTTTCAAAATGTTTAACCCGAGGGCTAGGGGTAGAGGATGAGGGCGGGGACGTGGGCGTCCAACTACTGCAGGGGTCAGAGGCCGTGGTCCTGGGCGGGGTGAGACACCACCTGCTGATGAGGGAGCAGGGGAACGCCGCAGAGCTACACTCCCTAGGTTCATGTCTGAAGTTACTGGGACTCGTGGTAGAGCACTGTTGAGGCCAGAACAGTGCGAACAGGTGATGTCGTGGATTGCCGACAATGCTTCGAGCAATTTGTCCACCAGTCAGCCTTCCACGCAGTCCACCCATGTCACCGAAATCGGCACTCCTCCAGCTCCTGCACCTCAGCCTCCTCCCCATCAGTCTGCCCCCTCCCAGGAAAATTTGGCATTTGAACTGGCATACTCTGAGGAACTGTTTTCTGGACCCTTCCCACAGTCACAAATCACTTGTCCGGTTGCTGCTGAGCAATTTTCCGATGCACAGGTTTTCCACCAGTCGCAGTCTGTGGGTGATGATGACCTTCTTGACGTAGTGGAAGAAGTGTGTAAAGAGGTGTCCGACGATGAGGAGACACGGTTGTCAGACAGTGGTGAAGTTGTTGTCAGGGCAGGAAGTCCGAGGGGGGAGCAGACTGAGGGATCGGAGGATGATGAGGTGACAGACCCAAGCTGGGTTGAGAGGCCGGGTGAACACAGTGCTTCTGAGACGGAGGAGAGTCCTCGACCAGAACAGGTTGGAAGAGGCAGTGGTGGGGCCAGACGGAGAGGCAGGGCCAGAGCAGGTGCATCAGCGCCAAATGTGTCACGTAGTGAAGCTCCCGTGGCGAGGGCTATCGCGGCGAGGGCTAGATTTTCAGAAGTCTGGAGGTTCTTTAAGGAAACACCGGATGACCGACGGACTGTGGTGTGCAACCTTTGCCAAACCAGGATCAGCAGGGGTTCCACCACTACTAGCTTAACTACCACCAGTATGCGCAGGCATATAAATGCTAAACACCCCACTCAGTGGCACCAAGCCCGTTCACCTCCGGCCGTGCACACCACTGCTCCTTCCCCTGTTTCAGCTGATAGTCAGCCCCCTGCCCAGGACCCTGCCACAAAAACCCCATCGTCGCCTCCACGATCCTCCACAGCATCCACCAGCGTTCAGCTCTCCATACCCCAGACGCTGGAGCGGAAACGCAAATATAGTGCAACCCACCCGCACGCCCAAGCCCTTAATGTCCACATCTCCAGATTGCTTAGCCTGGAGATGCTGCCCTATAGGCTAGTAGAGACCGAGACCTTTCGCAACCTCATGGCGGCGGCCGCCCCTCGGTATTTGGTCCCCAGCCGCCACTACTTTTCCCGATGTGCCGTCCCAGCCCTGCACCAGCACGTGTCAGACAACATCATCCGTGCCCTGACCAACGCTGTTTCTGACAAGGTCCACCTGACCACGGACACGTGGACGAGTGCTGCCGGGCAGGGCCACTATATATCGCTGACGGCACATTGGGTTAACTTGGTGGAGGCTGGGACCGAGTCTGACCCTGCGGCTGGTCATATACTGCCGACGCCGAGGATTGCGGGGCCTACCTCGGTCCAGGTCTTTCAGGCCTACTATGCCTCCTCCTCCTCCCACCCCTCCTCCACCTCCTCCTCCGAACTACCATCCGTGGGCATGGCGCCATCAGTCGGTAGCTCTAGGCACAGCAGCAGTGCCGTCGCTAAGCGACAGCAGGCGGTGCTCAAACTGCTGAGCCTAGGCGATAAAAGGCACACCGCCCAAGAGCTATTACAGGGCATCACGGCGCAGACTGATCTGTGGCTGGCACCGCTGAACCTCAAGCCAGGCATGGTTGTGTGTGACAACGGCCGTAACCTGGTGGCGGCTCTGCAACTCGGCAGACTGACACATGTGCCATGCCTGGCCCATGTGTTAAATCTGATAGTTCAGCGTTTCCTCAAGACATACCCCAATCTGTCTGATTTGCTCACGAAGGTGCGCCGCATCTGTGCGCATTTCAGGAAGTCCAGCACAGATGCTGCCACTCTCAGGGCAGCGCAGCGCCGCCTCCAACTGCCCGCTCACCGACTGTTGTGCGACGTGCCCACGAGGTGGAATTCAACATTAACCATGTTATCCAGAGTTTACCAGCAGCGCAGAGCGATTGTAGACTGCCAGATGTCAACTTCCACCAGAACTGGTAGTCAGGTCAGTCAGCTTCCTCAAGTCTACAATGAGGAGTGGACGTGGATGTCTGATATCTGTCAGGTGCCGAGTAACTTCGAGGAGTCAACACAGATGGTCAGTGGCGATGCCGCCATCATCAGCCTCACCATCCCGCTGCTTGGCCTGTTGAAAAACTCTCTGATCAGCATGAAGTCGGAAGCTTTGCGCTCGTCACAAGAGACGGGGGAAGAAGATTCCCTTGTTGATAGCCAAAGCACCCTTAGGTCTGTTTCTCAGCGCATATCGGAGGAGGTGGAGGTGGAGGAGGATGAGGAGGAAGAGGAGGAGAATGTTGGCGAGACACAAGAGGGGACCATTGTTGAGTCCTTCACTGTTCAGCGTGTATGGGCAGAAGAAGAGGAGTTGGAGGAGTTGGAGGAGGAGGAAATGGACAGTCAGGCCAGTGAGGGGAGTGAATTCTTACGCGTTGGTACTCTGGCGCATATGGCAGATTTCATGCTAGGCTGCCTATCCCGTGACCCTCGCGTTCAAAGAATTTATTCCAGCACCGATTACTGGGTGTTCACTCTCCTGGACCCACGGTACAAGCAAAATCTTTCCACTCTCATCCCTGCAGAGGAAAGGAGTGTGAGAATGCATGAATACCAGCAGGCCCTGGTGCACAAGCTGAAACACTATTTCCCTTCTGACAGCGCTAGCGGCAGAGTGCGTAGTTCTGCGGGACAAGTAGCGAGGGAGAGTAGGCGAGCAGGCAGCTTGTCCAGCACTGGCAAGGGTACGCTTTACAAGGCTTTTGCCAGCTTTATGTCACCCCAGCAAGACACTGTCACCTGTCCCCAGTCTCGGCAGAGTAGGGCTGATCTTTACAGAAAGATGGTGAGGGAGTACGTAGCTGACCATACCATCGTCCTAAATGATCACACAGCTCCCTACAACTACTGGGTTTCAAAGCTGGACATGTGGCACGAACTGGCGCTGTACGCCTTGGAGGTTCTTGCCTGCCCTGCCGCTAGCGTCTTGTCCGAGCGGGTTTTCAGTGCAGCTGGTGGCATCATCACCGATAAGCGTACACGCCTGTCGACTGACAGTGCTGACAGGCTGACGCTTATTAAGATGAATAAAGCCTGGATTTCTCATAATTTCCAATCTCCACCAGGTGAAGGAAGCTCAACCTGAATAATTTATCCACTCCTCCTCCTCCTCATTTTCCTCCTTCTCCTCCTCTTTGTACACTAAAGCAGAGGAAACTGGCTATTTTTTGACAGGGCCCACAGGCTCTAGCTATAGTACTTTATGCATTTAATTTTTCTGGAGGGCCACCTACCCGGTCCTCTGTTTTAAACAATTTTTGGGAGTGTCACATACAGGCACTCAATCTATTTCATTTTTCTGGAGGGCCACCTACCTGCTCCTCTGGTTTGAAAACTTTTTTGGACTACCACATACAGGCACTCAATCTATTTCATTTTTCTGGAGGGCCACCTACCTGCTCCTCTGGTTTGAAAACTTTTTTGGACTGCCACATACAGGCACTCAATCTATTTCATTTTTCTGGAGGGCCACCTACCTGCTCCTCTGGTTTGAAAACTTTTTTGGACTGCCACATACAGGCACTCAATCTATTTCATTTTTCTGGAGGGCCACCTACCTGCTCCTCTGGTTTGAAAACTTTTTTGGACTGCCACATACAGGCACTCAATCTATTTCATTTTTCTGGAGGGCCACCTACCTGCTCCTCTGGTTTGAAAACTTTTTTGGACTGCCACATACAGGCACTCAATCTATTTCATTTTTCTGGAGGGCCACCTACCTGCTCCTCTGGTTTGAAAACTTTTTTGGACTGCCACATACAGGCACTCAATCTATTTCATTTTTCTGGAGGGCCACCTACCTGCTCCTCTGGTTTGAAAACTTTTTTGGACTGCCACATACAGGCACTATCCAAATTAAATTGTCTCCATAGCAGCCTCCACACGTTGTCTCCATTGCTACCTCCAAAAGTCGTCCATATAGCTGCCTCCATACATCGTCCCCTTATCAAACGAGGTGTGTCAGGCAGAAATTTGGGTTGTTTTCATGGATTCCACATCAAAGTTGTTAACTTTGTTGCCACTCTGCTGTGTTATCCACAAAATATACTGGCAAACTTTTATCATTTACCAATATTATTTCAGCGCTTCTTGCGCATCTGTTTACATTCCCCTCACCCGCCATATCCTAAACTTATAAGAACGCTACTACACTTGATCTTATACAAAAAGGTTCTCTTAGAAGTGCTGTTTGGGGAGTAGCCTAGAGACAGGGGCTTGGATTGGCGAAAGCTCGCCTGGCAGCGAAGCGCCAGCTCCATGCGCATCATGCGCTTCTTGCGCATCTGTTTACATTCCCCTCACCCGCCATATCCCAAACTTATAAGAACGCTACTACACTTAACTTGGTGCAGGCTGGGACCGAGTTTGACCCTGGGGCTGGTCATATACTGCCGACGCAGAGGATTGCGGGGCCTACCTCGGTCCAGGTCTCAAAGGCCTAGTATACCTCCTCCTCCTCCCACCCCTCCTCCACCTCCTCCTCCTCCGAATTACCATCCGTGGCCATGGCGCCATCAGTCGGTAGCTCTAGGCACAGCAGCAGTGCCGTCGCTAAGCGACAGCAGGCGGTGCTCAAACTGCTGAGCCTAGGCGATAAAAGGCACACCGCCCAAGAGCTATTACAGGGCATTCCACATCAAACTTGTTAACTTTGTCGCCACCCTGCTGTGTAATCCACAAAATATACTGGCAAACTTTTATCATTTACCGATATTATTTCAGCGCTTCTTGCGCATCTGTTTACATTCCCCTCACCCGCCATATCCCAAACTTATAAGAACGCTACTATACTTGATCTTATACAAAAGGTTCTTAGAAGTGCTGTTTGGGGAGTAGCCTAGAGACAGGGGCTTGGATTGGCGAAAGCTCGCCTGGCAGCGGAGCGCCAGCTCCATGCCAAGATCCAACTAACATAGTTTTAACTGCAGCACCTTTAATCTACTACTAGTTCACTGCCTCCATACATGGTCCCCTTATCAAACGAGCTGTGTCAGGCAGAATTTTGGGTTGTTTTCATGGCTTCCATGTTAACTTTGTCGCCACCCTGCTGTGTAATCCACAAAATATACTGGCAAACTTTTATCATGTACCGATATTATTTGAGCGCTTCTTGCTCACCTCCTTTGGGTCCTCTCTGCCACCCATTGGTTTGAAGCCTGAGTCCATTTAGGGTATGTCGCCATGCCACTCTCTAGCCTGCTGCTGCTGCCGCTGCCTCTGCATGCCGTCCCCTATAGTGTCAGGGTCAATTATTGGATGTTTTAGATGCTATCTTGCTTCATTCTGTCACTCTGTCATGGCCATGCTCTTGCCCATAATTTTGGCGTAATGGTGCATTTAAGCAGCCTTAGAGGCATCCATGCATGCTGCCCCTGCTGTTTCCTGTCCATTTCCGTGGTGTTTCCATCCTTTTCTGAGGTTCCCAGGTGTTTGACCAAGCTTCCCTGTGCAGAGCCTCGGTCCCCTTGAAAAATGCTCGAGTCTCCCATTGACTTCAATGGGGCTCGTTATTCGAGACGAGCACTCGAGCATCGGGAAAAGTTCATCTCGAATAACGAGTACCCGAGCATTTTAGTGCTCGCTCATCTCTAAATATAATACTATTTTGATATAAGTTTGTTCTGCAGAGCCTCTGATGCCCAAATACATGAAATAACAACATGTAAAGAGTACCTGGCAGGTAAATTAACCACCCAAATCTAAATATATTTTCATAAACTGTCATTAGAAAGCATTTCCCCTATCCATACATTGTCCCAATACATGCCTGTAAACTTAAACAATCAGGTCCTAAAGCTGTATGCAAATGTCATGAGAAGGGTCCAATAAATCATCATCTTATTCAGCAGGCCAGCTTTTTCATGAGTTGGAGGCATAACCACACCCCCAGTGCTTAACTGACAGCCTGTATAATGATGTTACACTCCTAGTGCTGGCTCCTTTATCTGCTTCCTGGTTCTGGCACCCCCTGCAGTCTGTGTGTGTTTGAGATAATTCTATGCACATGACTGACAGCTTCTATAATAATGTGACACCTGGTGTTGGCTGCCTCTCTGTGCTCCCTGGTGCTGGCTGCAGCGCTCCCTGCAGCCTGTGTTTAATAAATACTCCTATACACATGACTGACAGTCTGTATAATGATCTTACACTCCTGCTGCTGGCTCCTCTATGTGCTTCCTTGTGCTGGCACCCCCTGCAGCCTGTGTGTGTAAAAAAAACCTGCTATATACATGACTGACAGCCTGTAGCAGTTGTTACAGCCTGTCGTGCTGTTACTCCTAAACACTTTTTGTGTAGCTGATGTCTGTGTCTCTCACAGGCAGCAGATAAAGCACAAGCACTATCAATGCTTTACTACTAGAGATGAGCGAACATGCTCGTCCGAGCTTGATGCTCGTTCCAGCATTAGCGTACTCGAAACTGCTCGTTGCTCGGACGAATACTTCGCCCGCTCGAGAAAATGGCAGCTCCCGCCATTTTGCTTTTTGGCGGCCAGAAACAGAGCCAATCACAAGCCAGGAGACTCTGCACTCCACCCAGCATGACGTGGTACCCTTACACGTCGATAGCAGTGGTTGGCTGGCCAGATCAGGTGACCCTGGGATAGACTAGCCGCTGCCCGCGCTGCTCGGATCATTCTGTGTCTGGATGCCGCTAGGGAGAGAGCTGCTGCTGGTCAGGGAAAGCGTTAGGGTGTTCTATTAGCTTACTGTTAGGCAGGAGTGATTCTCCAAGAACCCAACAGCCCTTCTTAGGGCTACAATAACGTTCTACTTTTTTTTTTTTTTATTTGCATCTAGTACCATTTTGTGAGGAATTAGCAGGGGGACTTGCTACCGTTGTGTTTAGCTCTTAGTGGCACACATATCCACCTCAAACACCAAAGTGGGAAAATTTAGTAGGGGTTGGATTTCAATTAGGCACAGTCTGCCATTTTTCCTTTTTTATTTTACGTTTATTTTGTTTAATAACTCAGTGTCATCTCATCTGGCATAGTAGTGTGCTTTCATACTTGGCTAGAAAATAGCCATAGGAGAATCCAAACGGCTTACGCCTACAGAAGCGTTATATATTTGATTTCTAGTTGATCTGCTGGTGGCTGTACTTGCTGCAGTGCATCTACTAGCCAATTGTCAGCAATTTGTAGTGAGACTTGCGACCGCTGTGTTTTGCGCTTAGTGACGCACATATCCATTGCTAAGACCGAAGTGGGAAAATTTAGTAGGGGTTGGATTTCAATTAGGCACAGTCTGCCATTTTTCCTTTTTTATTTTACGTTTATTTTGTTTAATAACTCAGCGTCATCTCATCTGGCATAGTAGTGTGCTTTCATACTTGGCTAGAAAATAGCCATAGGAGAATCCAAACGGCTTACGCCTACAGTAGCGTTATATATTTGATTTCTGGTTGATCTGCTGGTGGCTGTACTTGCTGCAGTGCATCTACTAGCCAATTGTCAGCAATTTGTAGTGAGACTTGCGACCGCTGTGTTTTGCGCTTAGTGACGCACATATCCATTGCAAAGACCGAAGTGGGAAAATTTAGTAGGGGTTGGATTTCAATTAGGCACAGTCTGCCATTTGTCCTTTTTTATTTTACGTTTATTTTGTTTAATAACTCAGCGTCATCTCATCTGGCATAGTAGTGTGCTTTCATACTTGGCTAGAAAATAGCCATAGGAGAATCCAAACGGCTTACGCCTACAGTAGCGTTATATATTTGATTTCTGGTTGATCTGCTGGTGGCTGTACTTGCTGCAGTGCATCTACTAGCCAATTGTCAGCAATTTGTAGTGAGACTTGCGACCGCTGTGTTTTGCGCTTAGTGACGCACATATCCATTGCAAAGACCGAAGTGGGAAAATTTAGTAGGGGTTGGATTTCAATTAGGCACAGTCTGCCATTTGTCCTTTTTTATTTTACGTTTATTTTGTTTAATAACTCAGCGTCATCTCATCTGGCATAGTAGTGTGCTTTCATACTTGGCTAGAAAATAGCCATAGGAGAATCCAAACGGCTTACGCCTACAGTAGCGTTATATATTTGATTTCTGGTTGATCTGCTGGTGGCTGTACTTGCTGCAGTGCATCTACTAGCCAATTGTCAGCAATTTGTAGTGAGACTTGCGACCGCTGTGTTTTGCGCTTAGTGACGCACATATCCATTGCAAAGACCGAAGTGGGAAAATTTAGTAGGGGTTGGATTTCAATTAGGCACAGTCTGCCATTTGTCCTTTTTTATTTTACGTTTATTTTGTTTAATAACTCGGTGTCATCTCATCTGGCATAGTAGTGTGCTTTCATACTTGGCTAGAAAATAGCCATAGCAATAGGATAGCATTGTTTGGTTTTAAAAACTCAAAAACACAAAAAAAAAAAAAAAACACAAAAAAAAGTTAAAAAAAAATTAAAGCTATAACTCTCATTTTAAAAATGTTTAACCCGAGGGCTAGGGGTAGAGGACGAGGGCGGGGACGTGGGCGTCCAACTACTGCAGGGGTCAGAGGCCGTGGTCCTGGCCGGGGTGAGACACCACCTGCTTATGAGGGAGCAGGGGAACGCCGCAGAGCTACACTCCCTAGGTTCATGTCTGAAGTTACTGGGACTCGTGGTAGAGCACTGTTGAGGCCAGAACAGTGCGAACAGGTGATGTCGTGGATTGCTGACAATGCTTCGAGCAATTTGTCCACCAGTCAGTCTTCCACGCAGTCCACCCATGTCACCGAAATCGCCACTCCTCCAGCTCCTGCACCTCAGCCTCCTCCCCCCCAGTCTGCCCCCTCCCAGGAAAATTTGGCATTTGAACCGGCATACTCTGAGGAACTGTTTTCTGGACCCTTCCCACAGTCACAAACCACTTGTCCGGTTGCTGCTGAGCAATTTTCCGATGCCCAGGTTTTCCACCAGTCACAGTCTGTGGGTGATGATGACCTTCTTGACGTAGTGGAAGTGTGTAAAGAGGTGTCCGACGATGAGGAGACACGGTTGTCAGACAGTGGGGAAGTTGTTGTCAGGGCAGGAAGTCCGAGGGGGGAGCAGACTGAGGGATCGGAGGATGATGAGGTGACAGACCCAAGCTGGGTTGAGAGGCCGGGTGAACACAGTGCTTCTGAGACGGAGGAGAGTCCTCGACCAGAACAGGTTGGAAGAGGCAGTGGTGGGGCCAGACGGAGAGGCAGGGCCAGAGCTGGTGCATCAGCGCCAAATGTGTCAACTAGTGAAGCTCCCGTGGCGAGGGCTCTTGCTGCGAGGGCTAGATTTTCAGAAGTCTGGAGGTTCTTTAAGGAAACACCGGATGACCGACGGACTGTGGTGTGCAACATTTGCCAAACCAGGATCAGCAGGGGTTCCACCACTACTAGCTTAACTACCACCAGTATGCGCAGGCATATGAATGCTAAACACCCCACTCAGTGGCAACAAGCCCGTTCACCTCCGGCCGTGCACACCACTGCTCCTTCCCCTGTGTCAGCTGATAGTCAGCCCCCTGCCCAGGACCCTGCCACAAAAACCCCATCGTCGCCTCCACGATCCTCCACAGCATCCACCAGCGTTCAGCTCTCCATACGCCAGACGCTGGAGCGGAAACGCAAATATAGTGCAGCCCACCCGCACGCCCAAGCCCTTAATGTGCACATCTCCAGATTGCTTAGCCTGGAGATGCTGCCCTATAGGCTAGTAGAGACCGAGGCCTTTCGCAACCTCATGGCGGCGGCCGCCCCTCGGTATTCGGTCCCCAGCCGCCACTACTTTTCCCGATGTGCCGTCCCAGCCCTGCACCAGCACGTGTCAGACAACATCACCCGTGCCCTGACCAACGCCGTTTCTGACAAGGTCCACCTGACCACGGACACGTGGACGAGTGCTGCCGGGCAGGGCCACTATATATCGCTGACGGCACATTGGGTTAACTTGGTGGAGGCTGGGACCGAGTCTGACCCTGGGGCTGGTCATATACTGCCGACGCCGAGGATTGCGGGGCCTACCTCGGTCCAGGTCTTTCAGGCCTACTATGCCTCCTCCTCCTCCCACCCCTCCTCCACCTCCTCCTCCGAACTACCATCCGTGGGCACGGCGCCATCAGTCGGTAGCTCTAGGCACAGCAGCAGTGCCGTTGCTAAGCGACAGCAGGCGGTGCTCAAACTGCTGAGCCTAGGCGATAAAAGGCACACCGCCCAAGAGCTATTACAGGGCATCACGGCGCAGACTGATCTGTGGCTGGCACCGCTGAACCTGAAGCCAGGCATGGTTGTGTGTGACAACGGCCGTAACCTGGTGGCGGCTCTGCAACTCGGCAGACTGACACATGTGCCATGCCTGGCCCATGTGTTAAATCTGATAGTTCAGCGTTTCCTCAAGACATACCCCAATCTGTCAGATTTGCTCACGAAGGTGCGCCGCATCTGTGCGCATTTCAGGAAGTCCAGCACAGATGCTGCCACTCTCAGGGCAGCGCAGCGCCGCCTCCAACTGCCCGCTCACCGACTGTTGTGCGACGTGCCCACGAGGTGGAATTCAACACTGACCATGTTATCCAGAGTTTACCAGCAGCGCCAAGCCATTGTAGACTGCCAGATGTCAACTTCCACCAGAAGTGGTAGTCAGGTCAGTCAGCTTCCTCAAGTCTACAATGAGGAGTGGACGTGGATGTCTGATATCTGTCAGGTGCTCAGTAACTTTGAGGAGTCAACACAGATGGTCAGTGGCGATGCCGCCATCATCAGCCTCACCATCCCGCTGCTTGGCCTGTTGAAAAACTCTCTGATCAGCATGAAGTCGGAAGCTTTGCGCTCGTCACAAGAGACGGGGGAAGAAGATTCCCTTGTTGATAGCCAAAGCACCCTTAGGTCTGTTTCTCAGCGCATATCGGAGGAGGTGGAGGTGGAGGAGGATGAGGAGGAAGAGGAGGAGAATGTTGGCGAGACACAAGAGGGGACCATTGTTGAGTCCTTTACTGTTCAGCGTGTATGGGCAGAAGAAGAGGAGTTGGAGGAGTTGGAGGAGGAGGAAATGGACAGTCAGGCCAGTGAGGGGAGTGAATTCTTACGCGTTGGTACTCTGGCGCATATGGCAGATTTCATGCTAGGCTGCCTATCCCGTGATCCTCGCGTTCAAAGAATTTATTCCAGCACCGATTACTGGGTGTTCACTCTCCTGGACCCACGGTACAAGCAAAATCTTTCCACTCTCATCCCTGCAGAGGAAAGGAGTGTGAGAATGCATGAATACCAGCAGGCCCTGGTGCACAAGCTGAAACAGTATTTCCCTTCTGACAGCGCTAGCGGCAGAGTGCGTAGTTCTGCGGGACAAGTAGCGAGGGAGAGTAGGCGAGCAGGCAGCTTGTCCAGCACTGGCAAGGGTACGCTTTACAAGGCTTTTGCCAGCTTTATGTCACCCCAGCAAGACACTGTCACCTGTCCCCAGTCTCGGCAGAGTAGGGCTGATCTTTACAGAAAGATGGTGAGGGAGTACGTAGCTGACCATACCATCGTCCTAAATGATCACACAGCTCCCTACAACTACTGGGTTTCAAAGCTGGACATGTGGCACGAACTGGCGCTGTACGCCTTGGAGGTTCTTGCCTGCCCTGCCGCTAGCGTCTTGTCCGAGCGGGTTTTCAGTGCAGCTGGTGGCATCATCACCGATAAGCGTACACGCCTGTCGACTGACAGCGCTGACAGGCTGACGCTTATTAAGATGAATAAAGCCTGGATTTCTCATAATTTCCAATCTCCACCAGGTGAAGGAAGCTCAACCTGAATAATTGATCCACTCCTCCTCCTCCTCATTTTCCTCCTTCTCCTCCTCTTTGTACAGTAAAGCAGAGGAAACTGGCTATTTTTTGACAGGGCCCACTGGCTCTTGCTATAGTACTTTATGCATTTAATTTTTCTGGAGGGCCACCGACCCGGTCCTCTGTTTTAAACAATTTTTGGGAGTGCCACATACAGGCACTCAATCTATTCAATTTTTCTGGAGGGCCACCGACCCGTTCCTCTGTTTTAAACAATTTTTGGGAGTGCCACATACAGGCACTCAATCTATTCTATTTTTCTGGAGGGCCACCTACCTGCTCCTCTGGTTTGAAAACTTTTTGGGACTGCCACATACAGGCACTCAATCGATTCCATTTTTCTGGAGGGCCACCTACCTGCTCCTCTGGTTTGAAAACTTTTTGGGACTGCCACATACAGGCACTCAATCTATTCTATTTTTCTGGAGGGCCACCTACCTGCTCCTCTGGTTTGAAAACTTTTTGGGACTGCCACATACAGGCACTCAATCTATTCAATTTTTCTGGAGGGCCACCTACCTGCTCCTCTGGTTTGAAAACTTTTTGGGACTGCCACATACAGGCACTCAATCTATTCAATTTTTCTGGAGGGCCACCTACCTGCTCCTCTGGTTTGAAAACTTTTTGGGACTGCCACATACAGGCACTCAATCTATTCAATTTTTCTGGAGGGCCACCTACCTGCTCCTCTGGTTTGAAAACTTTTTGGGACTGCCACATACAGGCACTCAATCTATTCAATTTTTCTGGAGGGCCACCTACCTGCTCCTCTGGTTTGAAAACTTTTTGGGACTGCCACATACAGGCACTCAATCTATTCTATTTTTCTGGAGGGCCACCTACCTGCTCCTCTGGTTTGAAAAATTTTTGGGACTGCCACATACAGGCACTATCCAAATTAAATTGTCTCCATAGCAGCCTCCACACGTTGTCTCCATTGCTACCTCCAAAAGTCGTCCATATAGCTGCCTCCATACATCGTCCCTTTATCAAACGAGGTGTGTCAGGCAGAAATTTGGATTGTTTTCATGGATTCCACATCAAAGTTGTTAACTTTGTCGCCACCCAGCTGTGTTATCCACAAAATATACTAATAAACTTTTATCATTTACCAATATTATTTCAGCGCTTCTTGCGCATCTGTTTACATTCCCCTCACCCGCCATATCCTAAACTTATAAGAACGCTACTACACTTGATCTTATACAAAAGGTTCTTAGAAGTGCTGTTTGGGGAGTAGCCTAGAGACAGGGGCTTGGATTGGCGAAAGCTCGCCTGGCAGCGGAGCGCCAACTCCATGCCAAGATCCAACTAACATAGTTTTAACTGCAGAACCTTTAATCTACTACTAGTTCACTGCCTCCATACATGGTCCCCTTATCAAACGAGCTGTGTCAGGCAGAATTTTGGGTTGTTTTCATGGCTTCCATGTTAACTTTGTCGCCACCCTGCTGTGTAATCCACAAAATATACTGGCAAACTTTTATCATGTACCGATATTATTTGAGCGCTTCTTGCTCACCTCCTTTGGTTCCTCTCTGCCACCCATTGGTTTGAAGCCTGAGTCCATTTAGGGTATGTCGCCATGCCACTCTCTAGCCTGCTGCCGCTGCCTCTGCATGCCGTCCCCTATAGTGTCAGGGTCAATTATTGCATGTTTTAGATGCTATCTAGCTTCATTCTGTCACTCTGTCATGGCCATGCTGTTGCCCATAATTTTGGCATAATGGTGCGATTAAGCAGCCTCAGAGGCATCCATGCATGCTGCCCCTGCTGTTTCCTGTCCATTTCCGTGGTGTTTCCATCCTTTTCTGAGGTTCCCAGGTGTTTGGCCAAGCTTCCCTGTGCAGAGCCTTGGTCCCCTTGAAAAATGCTCGAGTCTCCCATTGACTTCAATGGGGTTCGTTATTCGAGACGAGCACTCGAGCATCGGGAAAAGTTCGTCTCGAATAACGAGTACCCGAGCATTTTAGTGCTCGCTCATCTCTATTTACTACACATTACACACAGACATGAGCAGGGGAGGAGAAGGGAGGAGGGAGTGACATAACTTTCTCTCTCCATGTGCCCATGATCATTTACATAATAAAGAAAATATGTCTATGTTCTCTGTATGCAGCTGCTTTCCTGCATTCTTATCCGTGGCTTCTTCTGACCCCCTGGTATAAGAAGGTGGCGGCATCAAGTGAGAATACAATTGGACTGTGAATAGATAAACATGTCTCTTTCTAATTGTAATAAATGTGTGTACATGTTGTATATACACTGTATGTATGTGTACATGATGTGGATATACTGTATGTGTATAAATGTATATATGTGTCAGCACCTGTCCAGCAAACGTGCAACCACAACCAGGCTTGCAGCTAGCTGTCAGACTAGGTAGGTGGTGGCAAACTCACCCTGCGACGTCCCTGCGAGCTAAGGCCCTGCCTAAAGCAGATAAACCGCCCTGATAAGGGCAAACCCACTATCAGGAACCTAACTGACGGTCCCTGAGTGACCCTACAACATGACAGGGGAAACTTACTTCGTCTGGCAATTGACGATGGTGGAGCGGACAGGTAACGGAAATACAGGTATAGACCAGTGTTCACACTGGCGCACAGAATACAAACACAGGACTGAGAAAGGGACAAAACAACAGATATAGACAGGTCTTCAGGCAGATATACACAGGTCAGATCCAGATACAGGTACAGACGGGATATACACAGGTCAGGTCAAGATCAAACGGGTTATATACAGGTCAGGTCAAGATCAAGCGGGTAATATACAGATCAGGTACAGATACAGGCAGACAAACGTAGACAGGTAAAACTGAACTAGAAACACAGGGAAGACAAGACTCAAAACAACCAGCCTGGTATGATGGAAATAGGCAGGTATATAAAGCCAATCCCGGACACGCCTCCAGCAGCACACTGGAGGAACTGTCCATTAGGCTCGTAACCCTTGCTGGGCAGGACTAAAATGCAAGGAGCCGGTGTGGCTCAGTTAATCCAAACATAAGAATTAAGCCACAGTTCACACACAAATAAATGCCATGTAGTCCACCAACTGCGGATAGAGCGACGTTCAGGCACGGACGTTATAGTTTGTTTTCAAATGTTTGCATGAATGTTTAAATGTTTGTGTGTGTATATGAGTGTATTCATGCATTTATAAGTGTATATTTGTGTGTGTTTGTGTGTGAGTGTATATACAGTTTCTGTGTGTATTAGTGAACAAATGTATGAGGGTGTATGAGTGCATAAATGTACCTGTTTGTTTATAAATACAGTATATACAGTAAATGTGTGTTTATATGAGTGTACAAATGTGTATTATTTTGTGTTTAAGTAGTAGGAGGGCCTGCATTAAGAATTCTGCTATGGAGCCCATGTTATCCAAGTTACGCCCCTGCTATTTAAAATTAGAATTTTGTCATAATTTGCACCAGGCTATCATAAAACAACTTGCAACACGTTTACAATGAAAAGTCAGTCTAGAACAGGGGTGAGCAATTCATTTTCACATGGGGCCACTTGATAAATTGGAATAGTCTTAGACGTTTTCTAAACATTTTGCTGTCATGACCCTCTGGTGGAAGGCTTGTGAACACCCAGCTTTCTATCATCTATGGAAATCTGGGTTGCTGGTGATTTGATGAGGACTGCTAAAGACGTGACCTGATAGAAGGCTGGGAGTCTGGTGTCTCAGGGCGGATTATTATTCACTTTCACCTGTATTGCTGTTTTGGACTGGTACCTGTTGGTGGACTGGACTTTTGGTTTTGGGTATCCTGCCAGTGCAGGAACCTTTTTGTCTGAGCATCCAAGCGACTGCAGAACCCGGCAGCCTGCAATCTTTCCAGCGGTCCTGGAACTCGGCAGTCTGCAATCCTGCCAGCGGTTCTGGAACCCGGGATCCTGCCATCCTGCCAGCAGTCCTGGAACCCGGCAGCCTGCCTTCCTGCCAGTGGCTCTGGAACTCGAGATCCTGCTATCCCACCAGTTGTCCTGGAACCCTATACTCAGCTATTGTGCTAGCCTAGCCTGAAACTCCAGATAACCTGCCAGCCTGCCCTGGGACTTGATGTTTCTGATATTTTGATTTTGGTTTTTGTTGCTTGCCTTTGCTTGTTTTCCTGTTTTTTGTAATAAATGTTTTTACAATCAAAACATTACACTTACATCTCTACTTAATAAAGAACAGTAAATGAAATATTAAAATAACATGAAAATGTGTAGCACAGAAGTATAATGCAATTTAAAAAAAACTTTATTTTAAATGAGCATCTACTGCAGTGTTTTTCAAGGATCAGTGTTCCAAAATGCTCAATTACAGAAATGTAACCTGTTTTGGGGTTAAAGTCAGGTTGAACATCTGAGGTAGATATGTGAAGGACAGCACACAAGTGATCACATTTCTTCCCCATACTTAATAAATGTCCCATTCTTATTTAATATACTCTTTTTCTTGCATTCATAATGAACTCCCCCACATTATTAATCTAGGGTCTTAATCTTTTATCATTTATAATGCCCCCTCTCATTCTGCCCCCATTTATAATCCTTTTTCCATCATGCCCCTATTTATAATGCCCCCTCTCATTATGCCCTCCTTTATAATGATCCCTCTGCTTACAGCCAAACCAATTATCAGCTGAGGTGTCCAGGAACTCCATAAGAAATGTTTTAATTCACTAGTTGCTAGTTATATTAGTCTCCTACTCCTTGTAGCGCTATTGTCTCTTTTTTTCTTACTGTATATTCAAACCCTTACCTTGTTATCTGACTCCTTTTTTGCCAAATGATTCTGTACTTTGCTGCTATCTCTGATTTGACCCATTTATTCTGACTTCACATTTGTCTGTCTGTCTATCTGTCTGTTTGTTTGTCTGTCTCTCTGTTCATCTGCCTTCTGTTCTGAGCGCATATTTAGAGTAGGGACTGTCAACTGTTGGCCTCCTGTGGTTTAGTGCAGTACTTGCAACTCTTTCTTTACCTTGACTATATGTCAGATTTATTATTTAAAATTGTGCAGATTCCATGTGGACATCTGGAGCACTCCTTGGTAGATACATGTGATACATGCAGTAGTGGAGCTGGAAACTACTGTGTGTGGGTGATTATCATGAAGTTAATTGACAATGGACCAAGGGGTCCATTATGGGGAGAAGGAGAGTCAGTTTTTTTTTTAATTATTAATTAACAGCTAATTTTTTGGCCAGTCATATATTTTAGTAAAACACAGCTAATTTAAAAGCCTTATGTAACAGACGCCATGTAGGTTTTTGCAGCACTTTCTACCTCATAATGGACAACAAAGGATAACTGCATGTACAAAGTGCTCTGTGTTCTTTTAAATATATTCTCCGACAAGAGTTCATCTGAACCAGTTCACAAAAACCAATCTTTAGATTAACAAATCAATGGTGCATGCAAGCTATTAAATTAAATCACTTAAGTCTTTTAAATCAGTGATGTAGAGTATTGCTAAATGGCGAAGTGTATCTTAAAAAGAACTGCTAAGCCTTTTATGATGTGAAGTTCGGCTTTGCATGTTTTATAGCAAATGAAATAGTGATATTTGAAAGATGGGAACGTCATTCTTACAAAGGCATATGAAGTTAACCCGAGCCCCCCATAAAGAGGTGCTCATGAAAAATGTGCTTTAGCTTTTCATTTGCAAATAAGAACAGATAATGATGTTGTCAGAAGGAAATGAGGCCGTTTGATCTTAATTCATTTTTATCTCTCGAAAATGCCTGATTTAGCCAATTGTTTTAGTTTGAAAAAGCCTATAAAACACAATTGTAGGTCTATACAGAGGATGTATTTGTGTATTGTCTGTGCACCTGAGCACTGAGGCTGCAGAAATGAGTTACATTGGGTGCATTTTGTTTTACAATTGTGAACATTTGTTTTCTAAATGTAAATGAATAAATATGTACTAGTTGGCATAAAAGGGAACAAGTCGTCAAAGTAATGTAGTATGTTTAGCAATAGTTTGTCAAATGTCATTCAATGTCATTGGGAAATGCAACACTGAGAGCATCTGTCTATGCTGTTCTATCTGCTATACATTGCAGCTCTGTTTAGTTAGATTGGCTGCTCTGTAGAAATGCAAACTTACCACAAACCCAGAAGGAGGTCAAGAAGTTTTAGTAATTCTCTTTGGCAGTGCCACCTGCATGTATCTCTGAGGGAATCCCATTTCATAGCAAAGAAAGTGATACATAGTGATACAGTGGATTGCTCTCTAGCCCCTGACACTCTTAACGGGGAGGAAGTTAATGAATTTGATAATCCTATTTAGTGTATAAGAGAATGCGCTGATAAGTTCCAAAAAGTTAATGGTTCAAATCTTCTCTTACCCACTATGAAATCAACAGCTACACTACCTGGGTTGACTTTTTCAGAAATCACTGATGTGTTTAGATTAGCTGTGTTGTATGGTCTTAGACTGTGGCCATGGGAACTGGTTCTTCGGCATGTACCTTTTTTGCATTTATTATGCATAATTTTTGTGTCAAGTATTTCTTTATTTTTTTGTGGTTCATACTTATCATAGTATCATAGTATATAAGGCTGGAAAAAGACGCAGGTCCATCAAGTCCATTATGCAACACTTTACTTCTGTTGCATATTTTATTTCAATAAAATGATTTAAAAAAATTATAATCATCTAAGAAACCATTGACTGGAAACAAACACGCATTTTAAAAAAATAATGGGGTAGATTTATTAATCTGTCTTTGAGAAAATTCTGAATTGATGTTCAACTGAAATGCCAGATGCCACAATAATTTTAAACAATTTTTACGTTCAGCCCTAAAAATGGTTCAGCCCTTAACTAGACCAACTAATAGCTGGTTTAAAGTATGGTTCCACAGTTCTAAACTGCTCCACATCCATAACCCATGATGACTTAACTTGTAGAGAATAAGACTGCGGAGTCTAGCTCTACATTGGTCTATTCACTGACACTTTTTTTAAAATCTCCCCCAGTGTTTTATGGATCTTGGTTTTATGAAGTCAATGAGGCAGAGAGTTTAACCATGAAGTCAAGCCTTCCCTGCCTTAAAATTCCCTCTTCACTGTAATTGACGGTACTGCGTCCAGGAACATCATTGATTTGATCTCCGGAAGTCTGGTGCATGATGTCAATTTCATGGGGGGTGTTCAGAGAAAAGGAGAGCATGACTTCAGTGTTAAACTCTGTCTCCTTGACATTATACATCTAACTTCAAAGTTGGTTGGATGATGCCACCAAGCTGCGTCATGAAAGAAATGTGATCTAGAAGCTGTTCAATTGCTGGACAACATACAGTTAGTGGTTTATTATGCCAATTTCTGAAGATAGTTTCCCTTTAAGTGTAATGTTTTACACCCTTTGAAGGGTGTTGAGCCAGATGGATAGAGCATGCAACCTGGGCCCTCGTATCTGAACACAGATAACCCAATTAGCATATTAGGTACCAAATCGAATGGCTGTTTTTTAATATTTGCACCAAAAAAACTTACCTTGCAAAGTTTTCTGCCCCATTGACTGTGTTACAGCTGATTTATCACCAGAATGTGGATGTTGAGTTTATTAAATTGTCAATCAGCTTTAGAAAAAGTTGCTAATTTTTGTGCAAAAAAAATTCTGGTAGCATAGAAAAAAGTGTTATATGGATTGCTCAAAAATGAGCATTTTTTTCAATGACTTTTTGGTGCAAATTTCCAGAGTAAAAAAAATGACCCCAATGTGTGTGTAAAACATTATGCACAGGATTGACAACTTAACAAATATTAATCCAGATATAGGTAAAAAAAATTCTCTTACAGAAAATTAGGTGCATGAAACATTTTTGTTAAAATATATCTGTATCACTAAGTCAGACTGGTCTGTAAGCACTGTACTATTTATATTATTTTTTTCTTTTTTTTTGTATGTGTGTTGGCACAGAACACTTATCAAGGATCTGGTCAGAAAACTCTTGTGAGGTATGGGATATATAATTTGGTTTCACAAATGCCATTTCAGAGCGAGATATTTCCATTCTGACTACCATTCGTCTCCGGTGGCGGTTTTCCACACAATGAAAACAGATTGCATAGTCCTTTGGATCGAGAGAACAAGAAATCCCACACCAAATATGTTGTTTTTCTGCTCAGACTGCTTTGCGCTGATGCAGATGGGAATTCACATTTATTCCTTTCCCTTATTGCTGCAGACTTCTTTCAAATCTGTTCCCTGTATATTTATCATCATATGTTTCAGCTTAATATGAGATTTCTCATAACATATACCAATGTCTTATTGAAAGTGCCACTTTGACCAAACTGGTATCTGACTGGGATGAGAGTTTAAATGAAAATGTTATACCCCTTTATTTTTTTCTACCTACCATGCAAAAATAGATACAATAAATAAATGAAAACATGCATTATTGCCAGATATTGCATGGTGCTGAAACTGTCTGGATGTAACTTTCGCCTGTATGGGATGCACATAGAGCAGTAATGCACAGACCCAGCTGTCTATATGGGTGTTAAAGGGAACCCGTCATCAGAAATTAGCCTAATAAACCACTACCAGTATGTTGTTAAGCAGCTGAACACCTGTATGTTTATTTCCTGGATCAGTGTCTTGTCATCATCCAGAAGATCGACTTTGAAGTGAAATGTCAATTGTGTAAAGTGAAGAAGGCAGAAGTTTAATATTAAAGTCAAGCTTTACTTGCTTCAGATTGCCCTATTCATTGTTATGGTCCTGCATCCAGATACATCTTTAACCCGATTCTTGAAGTCTGAGACATGGGGGCATACTTCTTGATGTATTGGGGCAGCCACATATGCGCCGGCGCACCCTCTGCTCGGCCAACCGCATCCCCCCACATGCCCCTTCATGCCCCACTGATAAATTTGGAGGCATTCAGAGTTGAAGAAAGCTTGAATTCAGTGTTCAACTCTCCACCTCCTTGACTTATAACAACAAATTAACATATCATTGCAAATTAGATTTTATTGATGATGCCTTCAAACTGGACCAGGAAAAGACATAATGTAGAATCTGTTCAGCTGTTTGACAACATACTGGTAGTGGTTTATCAAGCCAATTTCTGATGACAGGGTTCCTTTAAAGTCTTTATGCTGAATAAGAAGACAATATTAGAGCATAGGAAGGTGGACATTGTTGAAGAACAAAAAGGGAGACACTGCAAGTGCCCACTTAGTTTGCAGATAGCACCTGCGTGTACCCTCTCAGTATATATATAGCCCTTGCATGTGCCCACTTAGCATATACATAGTCTCTGCATGTTCCCACTCAGTATATAGATAGCCCCTGCATGTTCCCACTCAGTATATACATAGCCCCTGCCAACTCAGTATATACATAGCCCCCTGCACGTGCCCACCCAGTATATAGATTGCCCCTGCATGTGCCCACTCAGTATAAAGATAGCCTCTGTACATGCCCATTGCGTATATACATAAAGCCTGCACATGTCCGCTCATTATATACATAGCCCCTTCACATGCCCACATGCATCACTATGAAGTCACGCAGCCGCGAGACTGCAGCATCATAGTGTGGAAGATAGTGGAAGATAAGAAGACAGAGCTGTGGGGCTGTCAAAAGGTGAGTAAACGATTTTTTTTCCCTGGTAAGGGCCCCGAAATGGAGAGTTAGTAGGTACTGTGAGCTGCTCTGGCCACTCTTTTGCCAGAATCACTAGACCGGGCAGACCTGATGGGAGTGCACAATGTGTGAAAGAGGGGGCATAGGGGACAGAGATGCAGGCAGTGAAAAAGAGTAGCAATATTTGAATATAGACTGTGATAAAGAGTGAGATATGGATTGCAGGTTGTGAAAGAGGGAGGCATAAGGGGCAGGGTGTGTGAGACAGAGGAGGATATGGGGGTTCAAGCTGTGAAAAAGAGGTTGACATTGGACTTGTAAAGGGAGACATGGAGGTATAATCTATTTGTGGAAAATGTGTGTGTGTGTGGGGGGGGGGGGGTTGCGGTCTCACATCAGATTCCCTAAATAAGGTGGGCTCTTGCACATCATTGTACAATGGAGCTCAGCAAATATTTCTGGTTTGTGCTGAATTGCCCAGGGTTTTTGGCGCACGCAATCGGATTGTGGCGCATTGGAGGCGGCTTTCACGCAACAGAAATCGGGGGCATGGCCATCGGACAACCTGACGGATTCTGAAAAAACGCAGAATGTAAAAAATGATTTGTGTCACAAGACATGCACTCAAATGCATTGGGAAGAAGAAGGTGAACTCCGTCGACACCTGCTGGATATCGGGCGCACGACCTTAGTGAATCTGGACAGCAAAGACAGCAAAGACAGCAAAATCTATGGCACCCTAGCCAGAGGTAGAACTCAGATGGCTCTCAGTGGGCACTCAGTGTCACGGGTGCTCCAGCGACCCTTATCCCAGGTCGCGGGCTCATCAGTGATCCTCCGTGTGCCCCAGCGCCCCGCTGCAGTCACTTACCTGTCCCCGTTCCTGACTCCTGTCCATGTGTGCATGACCCCTTCACCTAGGGCGCATTCTCGTCAGCTTCAGAAGATTTAAAGGGCCAACGCACCTTTTCATAAAATCTGGCCACGAGTTTGCCTTACAATTCTGTACCTCGCCTGGGCTGCCATCGCAGACAGAGTGGCACATGGTGGTACCACGCATCAGCAAGTCCAACCCACTTTGTGTCCCTGGTGAGAAAAGGGTGCTGCTTAGACTCCAGTCCTAGGTGTCGGCTTACGTCATTGTCTGTGATTGTCCAGTGGGTCCACTACCCCTGGAGCCTGAAAGTAAGATCTGGCCATGGACCCCACCAAGGTCCGACTTTCTAAACTGGCTGATCCTACCACCACTGTGGTCCATCAGATGGCAGTGCAGAGAAAACAGCTTGGTCAAGTCACTGCCATGTTGCAGTAACTGATGGATACTCAGCAACAGCATCAAGCTCCTGCAGTTCCCCCTTCTAGTCTGGTTAGCCTGCCTGCTGCTGAACCTAGGCTGACACTCTTCATGCCGTCAAAGTATGATGGGGACCGAAAGTTGTGCAGGGGCTTTATCACCCAGTGCTCCCTGTACATTGAATTTATGACATCTCAATTCGTCACAGAAAGGTCTTAGGTGACATTCAACATCAGCCTCTTATCCGGGAAGGCTTGGGCTAATCCCCTCTGGGAAAGCGATGATATGGTCACAGGTACTCTCACAACATTCCTTGCAAAATTCTCATTTTTGAGGAACCTGCACGGGCGACTCCAGCTGAGACTGCAGAGACTGCAATTCTGAACCTGCGTCAAGGGGAGGCATCTGTTGGTGACTATGCAGTTCAGTTCCATACGCTGGCCTCTGCGCTTACCTGGAACAATGCAACCCTGATGGCACCCTTTAAAAAGGGTCTTTAGGGACAAGTTAAAGACACGCTGTTTGCAAGTGACCTGCTGTCTACTCTGAGTGAACTTATCTCGATGGCTATTCGGATTGATATCCATTTTAAGGAATGCGCTGAAGAGCAACGTCTATAACAGCCGCAAGCCCGGGTCCAACGTTTGCCTCGCTTGGCACCGCTTCAGCCTCCTGCCATTTGTATTGCAGATGAACTTTTCCGTGCTCCTTAGCTTTGGCTCTGGTAGACAGTTTCAGGTCTCTGTTTCTTGGACTCTGGTTCAGAGGGGTAATTCGTAGATGATGCCCTGGTCTCCCAGCATCTGGTCATCTTCTTGGTCAGTGGCCAAGTCCTCTCCGATCCAGTCCGGTACCGCACAGAGCCTATTTTCCTGCAAGTCGGAGCTCTAGCTTAAGAGAGACGGTCCTTCTATGTGCTGCCTCGTCCAACATGTCTCTCTTGTTGGGCCTTCCATGGTTGCAGCTCCACACACCAGTCTTTAATTGGAAGACGGGGGAGATTCTTCATTGGGGACCTGTTTGTCAGTCTCGCTGCATGGTGGTTCCCCATCCAATACCTGTCCTCCTGCAGTCCCAGATAGCCCAGAATGTGTCATGCTCAGTTACATAAAAAAAGTTAAATAAAAGTTAAAGTTAAATTTAAAACACTTATAAAAGTTTAAATCAAAGCTCTTTTTTGTGCTGAAAAATCCACACTCGGCTTATACTCGGGTATATTAAAAAAAAGTAAACTGAGTACTCACCATTCCGATGGCCCGACTCTCCATTCCGATTCCATCTCCATGTTCGCGACGGGTCCGCGATAGCGCCTCTTCTTTCTTCAGGCAGGCACCCTGTCTGTGACAGCTCTATGCACGCAGCCCGAGCGGCACACTCTGTGATATCAGAAGAGGAGCTACCACGAACATGAACATAGAAGAGGGCCGTCTGGGCCGTCGGAATGGTGAGTACAGATTTTTTTTTTTGGGCTGGCTATATACTACAGGGGGCTGGTGACTATATACTACAGGGGATGGCAGGCTATATACTACAGGGGGCTGGAAGGCTATATACTGCAGGGGGCAGGAAGGCTATATACTACAGGGGGCAGGCAGGCTATATACTACAGGGGGGCAGGCAGGCTATATACCACAGGGGGCAGCAGGCTATATACTACAGGGGGCAGGCAAGATATATACTACAGGAGGGCAGGCAGGCTGTATACTACATGGGGCAGGCAGGCTATACACTATAGGGACTGGCCTGCTATATACCGGGGCTGTGACCAATGCATTTACCACTCTCGGCTTATACTCAAGTCAATAGGTTTTTGTGTTAAAATTCGGGGTCTCGGCTTATACTCAGGTCAGCTTATACTCGAGCATATACGGTATCGCAAGAATTTGGTGCAAATGTGTTTTTTGTCAATTTTATTACATTTGGATTTTTTTCCTGCTTCCCAATACATGGCATTGAATATTAAATATCATCACTAAAAGGTATAATTTGGGCGATTTTCTGAATATTGTCTGCTTAAAACACCAAACTGCTTTTACCTTGTCCATGAAGGAATGCTGAAGGAATTTGAAAATGAAGACAGATTCAGAAGAAATTATATGTTTCACCATCTGTTTTAAATGTGTTAAAATAAGAAAAAAATTAAATTCACTCAAATGCACTGCAGTGTGATAAAGGAATAGTGTGTGATGTGCTAATCTTATATTAAAAGTTGAAATAAAATGAAATAACATTGTCTACATCCACAATGCCGGCACATGGATAATCTGAGATAATGTAGTTCACAGGCCTGAGTCTAAACCAGCTATTTCTAGGTCGCTATGAACAATATATGCTAAAATATATCAGACTAAACATATACTGAAAAAAAGAATAAAAAATATATATAAACAAAGGGAGAAAAATGTGACTACAGAAACAAACTCAATCAATAATGTGAAATTGCAATGAAATATACACTTCAGAAAGGTAAAATATAATTTTAGGCCCATGCTGGCAATCAATGCGAAAATCAATGGAAAAAAGAATGCAGAAGTAAAGACTCTATGTAAGAACACATACTAAAGTACATAATTGCTGCGTTCTGGACACAGAAAGTGTTTGGACCGCACATGTTTTTTGCACATAAATCATTTTACAGGAAAACTCCAAAGATAAAGTAAAAATCTGCTAAACCAATAGTGTCAGTACATGTTCAGAAATTGTGGGTGGTATGTGTTCTGTTTGATGCTGTCAAATATCTATATTGTTGCTGCTAATGGCTGTTATGAATGATACCTACATACATGCTGATACATACATCTAAATTACAAGATACATACAATAGTGTCATGTGACTACAGGAGGAAGATGGCAGTATCCAGCAGTTCCGCTAATCTGATGCAATGCTACCAATGGGTTCTTCCACAAGATTTTTCTTGGCTCCAAAAATTGAAATGTGGTGCAAGATGACCAGCTTAAAAATGTGTTTCTATCACTATTCACAAGATGTTGAAGCTATGTGTGTTTATTGGGCACATCCAATTGTTTTGTTGGAAATTGCAGCTCGTCAAGTGTTTTCATTCTGTGGTATTGGGGTAGATTCTATAGATCACAGAAGCACCAGCTTGATGCAACTTAGAAGAAGAGAACCTCACTTGATACAAGCACCGTGGTTCTAAGAACTATGGCTCTGCTATATAATTTGGAGAAACAAGAACTCAGTGCATCGTATATCAATATAATGCATGCTCATTAGCCCCATAATCATGTTCAATCCTCAACATTAGACTAAGTGCTTTTTGAACACCAGGATCTTTTATATAGCAATAGTGCCATTATGGGATATTTGAATGTCTAATATTTTTGAGTAATTCCTTCATATCATGTAAAAAAATACATGGTGAATTCCTAGTGAACACAGGCTATGGAATCTAGGGGGTGGATGCTCCTGGGCCACATTACTATGTCTGGTGCACATGCTCCCCCACCACCACCAATTCATGAGCTCAACATGCTTCTTACATCGTCCTCGCTGCATGAAGTAAGTAGCATTTCACCCTGCCAGTTTTTTCATATGCCCCGGCCATCCCCTTATGTTATTCCCTCTGTTATTCCCTTATGTTATTAAATAACTTATTTAAATATTTTTCTGAGCAGGGGTTGCAGGGGATCTGGGGATGCAGTTGCTAGGATTTGATATACACCTCCTACCCCTTGTAGCATGGAGTACATATAGTAAAATACCAATAAGATGTATCTAGGCCGAGGAACAAGCCAGCAGGTATCATTGGAATTGGTATCAAAGGCTCTCTCCAGTGTGATAAAACTAATTTAGTCCAGTAACCTAACAGTTACACTTTAAGGAAACACTGCTATGTAAAACGATCACATATTTTATATGCATGTAACTGCTAAATAATCCTGAATTAGTTCCTGAACCTCTCCACCACCTGGGCCACCTGGGAAATGGAGCCCCTGCACTATAGTCACGTTTTTCCCATCCCCCATCTATTCTGTCAGTAGAGTCTGTCTATCATTACTACAGTAAACTCCTTTCTAAATCATAGTATTTTCATTACCCATACAATTTCCGCTAGTTTAGAAGAGCACCATTAAATTGCTTGAACTCCTCAAACACAACTCTTATGTACTATCACACTCGAAGGAGAGTTTTTATACAATCAATAGTCTTCCTCAGAGTCTAGTTACATTTAGCTGTCATCTCCTATTACCGTTATTTCCTAATGAATCATTATCAATGTCTCATCTCTAAAACCTTTAACAATGGATGTGCGCTTCATGGGTATAAAAAGTAGTGAAAAATATCAGTGGGGTTATCCAGATTTACTGGATGTAATTATGAAAGTTTCTGATTCTATCAACCTTTTTTAAGATCTCTGCTTATTGTGAATAGAAATGTACTTGTGACTTTGATACTACCTGAGGCAATCTTCTCTTTGATAAACTCATTCATATTACACATTTCAAACAAGTTTCAAACACACACATCTGTATGCAAATTATAGAAAACTCATGAAATGTGATGTGATATTGCTATCTATTGCTTTGTCGATGGTGGGAGTCCTGCTTTTGGAACTCCCACTATTTCTGCGACTGATGGGGAATCCGTATTGGTTTAGGGATAAACCCTAAGGCCTCTTCCACACTAGCGTTGCGTTTCACGTCAGGGTGCAATGCGTGAAAAACTGACGTTTTTGGCTGCGTTTTTGTTCCATTTTTCCTTGGAGTAATTAGCGTTTTTGCG
This sequence comes from Engystomops pustulosus, assembly GCF_040894005.1. Lineage (NCBI taxonomy): Eukaryota > Metazoa > Chordata > Amphibia > Anura > Leptodactylidae > Engystomops > Engystomops pustulosus. The sequence goes on along the minus strand of NC_092417.1, from coordinate 105,757,648 downwards.
TTTTTCACGTGAGTGTTGTTAGCGTTTTTTTTGCGTTTTCGGCGCATTTTTCACGCGCGAGTCAATGGGAGAATCGAGCATTTTTCAAAGGGACCATGGTTTGGGATTAAAATGGGTTATTTAATTAAAAAATAATGTCTTCTGATAAGTTGCAAACATCTGCGATCTATTCTTCACTGTTCCGCGTGTATATTATCTCCCGACAAGTTAGCAGATGTGAAGAACAGTGAAGAATAGAATAAAACCAGTGAACACAGTGAAAACAGTGACCACAGGATCATTTAAGATAAAAACACAGTGCAGAACACAGTGCAGAATAGATTACAGATGTTCGGCACATCTGCTTACTTGTCGGGAGATACGCGCGGAACGGCGCGAACAAAATAGCATGTGAAGAACAATATATATGTGTGTGAAGAACAAATTGCAGATGTTTAAATACATCTGCAATGTGTTCTTCACACATATATATTGTTCTTCACATGCTATTTTGTTTGCACCGTTCCGCGGGTATCTCCCGACAAGTAAGCAGATGTGCCGAACATCTGTAATCTATTCTGCACTGTGTTCTGCACTGTGTTTTTATCTTAAATGATCCTGTGGTCACTGTTTTCACTGTGTTCACTGGTTTTATTCTATTCTTCACTGTTCTTCATTGTGTTTTTTTAATTAAATGATTGTTCGCGAGCAGGGGAAATAATGTTATTCTGGTCACCTAGCAACCCTTACGTTTAAAACGCATTGCACTCGCATTGCACTTGCAATGATTGCGAGTGCAATGCGTTCTTGATGCATCTCCATAGACTTGAATGGGGCGTGAAAATTGCGCGTGACTCGCAAAAATAGAGCATGCTGCGATTTTGACGCGCGTGCAAACGAACGAAAGCACGCGCGTCAAAAACAACGCTAATGGAGAAAGAGCCATTGAATACAATGGGACAGAGTGCAATGCAAGTTCTGCGCGTCAAATGCACGCGCAGAACTCCCGCGTGAAAAACGCCAGTGTAGAAGGGGCTTTAGTGATTGCATAATTCATCAGTATTGCTTCATTCTTGTGAAAAGGAAACACCCACTGGACTCCAAGCCTGCAGCCCTTCAAGAAGTTTTGAAATTAGCTAAGCATAAGCCACAGTGGGTAGTAAAAAGCCTGTTACGATGCATGTGTATGAGCGAGGTAGTAGAGATACTAAAAATGAGAAAATCTGGTGAGTCAGATTCTGGCATCAAAGCTATTTTTTTTCTTAATCCCAATAAAAACTATTGTAAAAAAAAAACAATGAGTTAAAAAAAATATCTGTATCTAACCCCTTCCTGACGCGCGCCCGGGTGCATGGAGAGGGCTCGTGGGCCGAGGCCTCTCCATAGCCGGTAAGGCTTTGCTGCATATTGCAGCAAAGGCTTACCTGTACCACACGCGATTGGGGCTAGCACCGATCGTGGGTGCTTTCACGTTGATCGCCGCCAGCAATCCTGCCGGCGGCTTCAAAAAGCGGCGATCCATTGCCATGACAGCTTCAGATGTCATGAAGGCCCGAAGCTGTCTCGTTTTAACCCATTCATTACAATGTGCTATCAGCACATTGTAATGAATGAGGAGTAAAATCCCCATATACTGCCATATTGCAGCATGGCAGTATATGGTAGGATCGATCAGACAACCTAGGGTTAAAGTACCCTAGGGAGTCTGAAAAATAGTAAAAGTAAAAATAAAAAAAAGTTTAAAAAAATTATAATAAAAAAACCTAACAATTCAAATCACCCCCTTTGCCTAGAACTGATATAAATATTAATAAACAGTAAAAATCATAAACACATTAGGTATCACTGCGTCCGAAAATGCCCGATCTATCAAAATATAATAACGGTTTTTCACTGTGTTTAACCCTGTAGTGGAAAATAGCGTCCAAAGTCGAAAATTGCATTTTTTTGTCATTTTGAAAAATATAAAAAAATGTATAAAAAGTGATCAAAAGGTTGCACAGTCCTAAAAGTTACAGCAGTGAAAACACCATCAAAAGCTGCAAAAAATGACACTAACTCCAGCTCCTTAAACCAAAGTATGAAAAAGTTATTGGCGCCAGAAAATGGCAAAATCCCCCCAAAATTTTTTGTACAGGAAGTTGTAATTTTTTTAAATGTATGAAACCATTATAAAACTTATACAAATTTGGTATCCACGTAATCGTAGCGACCCAAAGAATAAATCAGACATGTCATTTGGTGCGCACAGTCAAAGCTGTAAAATCCAAGCCCACAAGAAAACGTTGCAAATATGTGTTCTTTCACCATTTTCACTGCCTTTGGAGTTTTTTTCCCGCTTCACAGTACACGGCATGGAATATCAAATACTGTCTCTACGAAATGCAAGCTGTTACGCAGAAAATAAGCTGTCACAGATCTCTTTATGTGGAAAAATGAAAAAGTTATAGATTTTTGAAGGTGGTGAGTGAAAAATGGAAGTGAAAAAAATAAAAAAGGCCAAGTCGTTAAGGGGCTAAGAGGACTAGAACTTGATCCTGATCGCCATTGAAATCAATAAAGACCCCAGTTTAACACCCAAAAATGGCTGTAAAATGAGGATAATATGAGGTAGAGGGCTGAAAATCGGCAACTTCCCTGGAAAAATGGGCCAGGTAAGGTACTTAAAATAGCAACATAAAGTAATAAAAATGAAGAAACCAAGAAATAATGTAAAAAATTATAAAAACAATAAAATGCTGTTAATGGCACTGTGCTTTAAGATGATATGAATAATGATGTGGACCAGGAGGCAGATAGAATGACAGTGAAGGGCAGGTAGAAATGTCACATAATCAGTGAATTGTGAAGTCATTTGGGTATATTCCTATACCTTTTTATTACAAAAAATGAAACAACACAAGACTAACCTTACCTGAGCATGGTAATATGTATAGTTTATGACATACATGAAATATTATTGAATGAATAAACATTACGTTTTAGTCATACTCAAGTATGGTTAATCTTGCGGTGTCTCAGTACAGTTTTGGTGATACAATTGATTGGGAACCCATTGAGCATTTTGATCCATTTCTGAAAATATTCCAATACCTTGTTATAGTGCAGTGATAGTAAAACTAATGAAAGCAGTTAATACGAGACAGGGACATGGCCGTGGTACTGCTGCCAGAGTGATGTTGGAGCTGGTGCTTCATGGAGAGAACAAGTTACATCTGTGTCTGCTACAATAACCAGGGTTTTCAGTATATTCTTTTATACCACAATAGCACTCTCAGAATGGAGCAGTCAGACAAAATTTATGCATTAAAAATTAACCCTTTCATGACCGGCCAACGTAATTATACGTCTCTTGGTCGTTTGGAGGTCTATGGAGAGGGCTCACAAACCGAACCCTCTCCATACACAGCTGACACCGGCCAGTAACTGCCACAATTGTTGCTGGCACTGATCATGGTAATTAACTTAGAAGGTGTCAGGGTCAAAACCGTCCACAGCACCTAACAGGTCTGTTGCTTGGCACCATGCCGCTTGGTGCCCTTTATTACATCATCAGACAGCATTGATAGGTGCAATGGCATGCAGATTTTTGCTCGTACACTCAGTTTGAGGGGTGTTTTAAACATTTCTGTTAGACTTCCAACATAAAAGTGGTGCATGGTCATAAATACACATGCAACCAGTTTGCACAAGTATTCATGTGTAATCTAGGCCACAATTTTGGCATAGTTTTCTTAATAAATCTGGGCCTTTGTCTAACAGCCACTGGATGAAGTAACAGAGTATTTAAAATGGAATGCATGGATGCCGTCCCAGCAATTGATTGGTTTAGATGTCTATCACTCCAACTGGCACCTGTGACACACCTCCAATTCAGACAAGCAGTTGGCACAGCTTTTTCAGACCTGATGTGGCACAGAGGCCCTGAAATAATCCCAAATGCTAGCTTATTGCGTATTTGCCCCAATCCGCCACCCTACTGTCCCCGCATCAATGCACTCAGTGTGGCTGGCGACTTTTCACCCTGCCTGGTGTAGAAAAGACGCTGCGTGGCAGCCTGCCTGATACATCAAGAGGCGGAAGTCACAAGTCCAGAAGTTTTGACAGTAGCTTTGCCCTCTGACCCCAACTGCAGTTCTGAGACAGCATTGTTTTTTCCTATTGTATTGGTCATTTCTATATGTGACTATATGTGGAGAGAGCTCCTTTAAGTACATTGACAAGCAAATTGAGAAAGGAACTAAGCTACAGATAAGAACTTATCAGACCTTTACACAACTGCAAAAAAGAAACATCAAATGTAACTTTTTCTGGGTTGGAAAGACAAGGAGCGCAAAAGATAAGAATTAAAAGGGATAGAAGGAGAAATAATGCTAAAGGCATTTTCTTCACTTCTTTGAGAAAAATAAACCTCTTGTATTTCCGAGGCCACTGTAGTGAGAAGATAAAAGTGACAGTCCGGCTTTGATTCAGATACAACTGTGGCAATCCCTATAAATATATACAATGAAAGGTTGGTTGCTTGTGAGATACAGTACATGGCTGATGGCTTCATAAATTCTAAGTAAATTCTTTAATCAAACATATATGAGAAAGTATATGCACCCTCTATGTCTATCCATGGCATTATTCTGCTTTTTGAATAATAATTTTTTTTCTATGTTTGCAGGGCTGGATAGGAATGAATAAATAAAAGCTGTATTTCTATTTATGGCATTCATAATGTGAGTAAAAATAATTAGGCTTAAAAGCATTCATTAAATCTGTTCTAGTGACTAGGAAATTGCTGCACAGGGACTGTAACTGTCTACAAAACCTACAGTATGGTTTCCCATAAATGCTAATGTGGCAATATCAAAATATCAGACGTATAAAGGGGTTGCAAAATGTTGACTGATTGATTTTATTCCAAATTATGTGAAAAACATTTCCATCTTAAGTTACAAAAAATGTAAATTCTGAGAAATATTTAGGTGTCAATAAAGCCCTATCTGTTTCTGGGAAAGATGGGAGTTGCCAAACAGGAGCCGGACAAAGACTGCTGTGGGCCCTGGGCTGTATGAATATTATTGCCCCTACAAGTCTTGAATTTGCCTGCTGAATATTGTACTAGAATCAAGCTGCTTGGAGAATGGAAGACGCTTCCCTTCAGTCTACTTTAAATCTGCAGGACCTTTAGAGGACCTTCATAAGTCCTGAAATGGCTCATGTGTATGGCTCATGTGTATTGAGAGCAGTGTATTGGGCTGCCACCCAAACCGCTCATATTATAATCCACTACTTCTCCCAATATGGCTGAAATTATGGGGGAGATGCTGGAGTAGGATGAAATACTTGCTCCTCTGGCTTAGACCTCCTTATGTACCCATTCTGCAGCTGCAAAGTATATATACGCCAGACCCTACCTGGCATAGAAATATGTGCAGTGGGTGAGTTTTCACTTGTAAAACCTGCTGCAGAGAGTGCTCAAGCTTGGAACAGGAACACCTCACAGTAGATGACAGGAACATTATCTCTGTACATATCATTATTCCCCACATTTATTACAGTGTTTGCGATACCCACCGCCTGCGCCTGACACGAATGCAACAAGAGTTAATGGTGTACAGGTGGACATCTCGGATTCCTACTGGTTCTCAGGTGTTTAAATAACATGCCGAAACGTGCGTCGGGGTGCTTTTGCATCTAGGAGGTCGTGTGTATTCTGTGCCTAGGTAACTTTTTTGGACTTTGTACATTGTCATCTGTTATGTGTAATCAAAATGTTATATAATTGTCCCTACTTTATTACTTTCCTCTGTTGGCACAGGAGACTGGTTTTACACAGTTATCGATACCTTTATATTACCACGCCACCTTGATGTTGTATGTAACCTCCCCAGCATCAGCTTATACTCTCTCTGTACAAAACGTCTGTCTTATGTAATTTTATTGCATAATTTTTGCATTTGATTAAATAAAGTTTTGTCATATATTTGTAAAGAACATATCTTCTGTGCAAATCTGTTACCTGTTCTTGAGTAAGTACTGTGTTTACTGTGCCAACAAATTCTGCACAGGGGTGTTCCGGTGCTGTTTCGGAACATGTGCTTCATTTATTGTAACGTCTTGAAAGTACTTTGTTGCACGCTATATGTTAAAGGTGGACCAAAAAAAGGTTGGTGCACATTTCCATAGCAGTGAAGGGGGCGCCAGATTACAGATGACCATGCACCAGTTTTGATTAATATGGCACACTCTGCATGCTCCACATGCAAACTGCACATAGTACATACTGCACTGGTTTTGAGGGGCCACTATTTTTTTATCTGAATGGGAGTGCTGCCATTTTTGTATTCATATACATTTATATGTATATATTACTACCTACTTTTACCAATACTCAGACAGCGGACGAGCCAGAGTTAAGTGTTCCATATTTGTAGGAGATAACCTGTTGAACAAAGGATTATGCAACCCACAGCAACTCTTCTGGTCAGCTGATACAAATGCACTGATACACATGCACTTATACATATGCACTAACCTCTATGTCCTCACCTTTTCTAAGAATGTAGGAAACTAAATTCCTGCCTGAGCTAAATATGCATGCTCCATGGTTCTCTATAGAGTGTATGAAGTGTAATAATCAGATACCCACTACAGATAGCAATGGCCTCCCAGGCATATCAAGGTGATCTGATGACCTTTCAAACCTCCTTTAAAGGCTTATTTTATTTTAATGCTGACTTGCTACATGTATAGATTTGTACTTATCATTTCACTGACAGTTGACATTGTACTTCCCCTTTAAAGAAAATGATAGAGGCTTCATGCCTTGGAGCTAGTTGAACTATATTGCAGCTTATTTTGACAAAGCTTTCCAGATAATTACATTTAGTATTTTTTCCCCTTTATTATCATGTAACATCATTCTCGTTAGGCAGAATGCATTGTCTGCTAATTAGAACAATGACCTGAGAGGTCACATTGGTATATACTTTAGTTTATTGCTCAAGGCTATCATCTGCATTGGTAATGAATGCTAGGTGACAGTTTACATGGGGAATAGAATCATTTATACTCCATTGTCATCAATGTAGCATGATAGGGGCTCGGCCGTCTTGTCTCCTATGATGTGGTATGTATATTTCCAAATAGAAAGTCATTTACTCTGTGCTGTGTATGTGGCCGGAGGCAAGATGATATCTAGAAAGGTTTATATACTTCAGATTAATGATTTGTAAAAGGAATAAAAGTGACCCACAAAGGACCACGACTCACCACTAATAGAAACAATGTATCAAATTCTAACTTTTCGGGTTTGTGCATTTCCTCAGGCCACAAAGTCTATGCAGACTGACAAAAATGGTGAACTGATTTTTTTAGCAAGTAGCACGAATGAGTACTTTTTTATTTCAATAAAATTAACACTTTCGTTATAAATTATAAACATATATATTATGAATTTAGGATTTGTCATGACAATGCAATCTTGTGTAGGAATCCTGACAATTTCATTTATGTCTGTAGTGTAATGTAAAATAAGAATGCCCTGACTTTCTCTTAGAGGGGCTTTTAAGTACAAAGATATTGATGGCATAGTTATAGGATATAAAAACCTATAAATATTCCACACAGTCCACTTGAAATAATATATAAAAAATCCCAAACTAAAAATAGTATATTGGGACACATTTACTTAGGAAGTCGGAAACTGCACTAAAAGTGCTATTTTCGTGTATAATGCTGGGTGCAGCGATTCACTAAGTTAAATATGGTGTTCCATCCGAATCAGTTGGACCAAATTAGTCAGGCCTCCTAATTTATGTCGCATGGAGGCCCGCACAGCTGTACCACAAAAGCGTTGCGTGCGACAATATAGCAGCACGGACACTTCTTAAGCCGTTTTAGCCTGGAAAAATGTGCACAGTATGACAAAAGTGCAGTGCAAAGCCCTTATTTATAAATTACTAGCTGTAGATCCCGGCATAGTAAATAACTGCACTTAGTTATAACAAAATAGAATTGGTTAACAAAAAAATAATATATATCTATCTATGCATCTATCTCTCCTGTCTCTCAGTGACTCTTCCTGTCTTTCTCTCACTCACACTCACTGGCTGTCTCTCTGTCACTCACTCATGTTCCCTGCCTGTTTCTCATTCAGTCACTCACGCTCCCCACCTGTCTCTCTGTCACTCACTCTCCCTGTCTGTCTTTGTGTCACTCACTCTATCTGCCTGTCTCTCTGTCACTCACTCTCCCGCCTGTCTCTCACTCTCCCTGTCTATCTCTCTGTCACTCACTCTCCCTACCTGTCTCTCACTCACACTCATTTGCTATCTCTCTGTCACTCATGCACTCTCCCTGTCTGTCTCTCTGTTTCTCAGTCAGTTACTCTCCTCATCTGTCTCTCACTCACACTCACTGGCTGTCTCTCTGTCACTCACTCACTCTCCCCATCTGTCTCCCCATCACTTACTCACTCTCCCTATCTGTCTCTCACTCTCACTGATTGTCCCTCTGTCAGTTACTCACTCTCCCTGCCTGTCTCACTATTCCTGCCTGTCTCTGTCACTCACTCAATCTACCTCACACATAAGCTGTATTATACTCATTGCCTATAGTAATTAATCAAAGCTCAGAGCTCATATTAATGACCTGTGGCAAAATAGAAGCTGATCTGTGATTGGTTGCTTATTGCCACAACAGATAATGGCTCCTGTATATGGTTGTTTTCATATTACCTCACATATTACTTCACATGTTATTTCACTTCTTAATTCACATCAAAGACTACGTTCACACGTTGCATTTTGTTTGTGTCATTGCTTGCTTTTTCAAATGCATCACAGCAGTTGAGAAGAAGAAATTTGCCTAATTACATTGCTGTCAACCTTGTATTTACAAAATGTATATGTTAACAAAATATTAACACATATGCTAACACTTTGTTAATATACCTTGTTTACATATGTGTTAACCTTGCATTAATGCTTGTGTTTTGTAAATGCACTGTTGTTAACAATTGTAATTAGGCAAATCTCCTCTTCTTAGCTGTTGTGATGTGTTTGAAAATGCAAGCATTAATGCAAACAAAACACAATGTGTGAACACAGCCTAAGCTGTATTCAGTGGCGTAACTACAGCAGTAGCAGCCGTAGCAGTTGCTACAGGGCCTGGGAGGTCCAGGGGCCCGCGCTCCCGCGCCTGAATCTGCCGCAACTTCACTTTGGGATCCACTAGTGGTTCTCAACCTTTCTAATGCTGTGACCTCGCAATACAGTTCCTCATGCTGTGGTGACCCCAAACCATGCAACTTGCAGTAAAAACACAGTAAAATTGCGGCTCCAATGGCTTTAGGCGACCCCCAGTTTTGGTCGTTCGATCCCCGCTGGGGTCCCGACCCACAGGTTGAGAACCACTGCACTACAGAGAGGAGAAGGGAGTGCGCCTCCTCTAGCCTCAGGCAGAGGTGGATTATGCTCCCTGCCTGGCCACATACATTGGCACAGGTCTGGCGGTCCGTACGCTCTAAGTCCCCGTGAGTTCCTGCAGGCGGCTCATTTCCTCCCTAGAGTACTGTTCTCCCTGCCAGTGCTCATACAGCAGCAGCGATGCCCGGGCTGCTCCCTGCTGTACTGTCTGGACACAGCTCTCTGCTGTACTGTCTGGACACAGCTCCCTGCTGTACTGTATGGACACTGTGCTGCTGAGCCTCTGGGGCCTCGAGGAAGCAGCAGCCCCAGGGAGACAGCATGCAACACAGGCCGGCCAGAGAACTATGGCCTTCCGGGGAGTGAGGAGCAGAGAGACTCGGCTCCAGGAGGAGGGAGTTCCCGAGCAGCACAAACTATCATCGGAGGAGGCTGCAGAGAGGAAACATCTTCTGGTAAGTATATTTGTGTGTCTGTATATGTGTGTGTAAATGATGTATGATGTGTATATGCTGTATGCTTATCTGTATATGTGTGTGTAAATGATGTATGATGTGTATATGCTGTATGTGTGTCTGTATCTGTGAGTGTAAATCATGTATGATGTGTATATACTATATGTGTGTCTATATCTGTGTGTGTAAATGATGTATGATGTGTATATACTGTATTTGTGTCTGTATATGTGTGTGTAAATGATGTATGATGTGTATATGCTGTATGTGTATCTGTATCTGTGTGTGTAAATGATGTATGATGTGTATATGCTGTATGTATATGCTGTATCTGTGTGTGTAAATGATGTATGATGTGTATGTACTGTATGTGTATCTGTGTGTGTAAATGGTGTATGATGTGTATTTACTGTATGAGTGTATGTATATGTGTGTGTAAATGATGTATCATGTGTATATACTGTATGTGTGTCTGTATATGCTGTATATGTGTGTGTATATACAATGTATGATGTGTATATACTATATGCATGATTTCTATGCTACGTGTATGTTTATGCAGTATGTGTGTATGGTGTGTTTAAACTGTATGTATGTGTATATATAGGGTTTGTATATATTTTATGTATAAGTATATTATGTACATAAATTCTATATGGGGGAGATTTATCACAGTTTCTATGCCAATTTTCTGGCATAGAAGCAGTGACATAATTGTGAATTCTCATAAATATGTCAACTGGTGCCAAATATGTATATATATTTTTTAAGGTGAAGGGGACCCCATGCAGAAATCTGCTGTGGGGCCCAGCCTCTCCTAGTTACGCCACTGGCTGTATTATATTAATTGCCTATAGTAACCTATCAAAGCTCAGAGCTCATTATAATGACCAGTGCCAGAAAAACAACCAATTAGTGGCTTCTGTATTTGGTGGTTATCATAATACCTCATATTACCTTACATATTACTACACATATTGCCTCACAGCTAAGCTGTATTATACTTATTTCCTTTAGTAACCTATCAAAGCTCAGAGCTCATATCAATGACCTGTGGTAGAATAGAAACTGAGCTGTGATTGATTTCCACAGCAGACAATGGCTCGGTCACTCTCATCCCAGTGACTGTTTGTCTCAGACACTCTAATACTCTACACTTATACAATCCATATATATGTATATATGTAATGGGAGCTGAGCTTCTGTTCTAAGCACCACCATTTCAGACTCTTTTCTGTGTTATCATTCAGAGATCAAGAGGCTACATGGATTCCTTTCTTACATGGTAAGCCCACTATTTCGGTGAAAAAAATCTTCTTAAAATTACAGATTGTTTTGTTTCTAAAAAAATGCATGATTTCGCATGCATTTTATTAAATATCTACATGTACATGTACATCTACATGTACATTAGGTTTCCCCAGAGTTCATGGTGGCTCAGTAGTCGGTCACCCAGTGAGCAGACTATCAACACTGATTTCTTCATCCTAGTAGAGGCCACCGTTAGTAGAAAGGACCCATACACATGGCATGTGTTAGCAATAGCTGTCTCTTCTGACTACTTTTTACTCATTCACAATTGTCTTGGCTGAAAACGCACATGTATGTTGAATTGCAAAATCTGCTGCAAGACAGAGGTTTATCTTCCAAAAGCATAAGGATCGGACAGTTGAATTTCCGCTTTAGAGTCCTGAAGCCCGATACTCATTAGATAGTTGGCTGGACCCCCAGAGACAGATTTGTCTGATTTTAATCTAGCATGTTTCAGTCTTTAGAGGATCAGAGGTACAGAGGTCTACTATAAATGAAAGCAAGAGTTCCTAAATAAAGGGAATGGAAGTAGATGAAAGTCTAAATCCTCAACATTTATGCCAATCCTCCTAGATATCTGAATATGCAAAAGTTATCATTTAGCATTTACGTAACTTCTTGTCTATTCCCTCTCCCAGCCATCCAACCAACTAAGACACCTTCCCGCGCTGAAGATAACTAAACAATGTAAGAGCATTGTATTATTTGCACTCTAAGGCACAGTGTGCACCTGAAGTGTATCCAAATTAATCAGAAATTATGCTGCAATGCCCACAACAGACCGCAGTCCTGTGCCAAGTGAAAGAAACTAGAAATGAATTATGTATATGCAAAAATTTCCGAGACTAAATGTGTTTCTATCTGTAGAGGATCAATATTATATCAATTTCACAGTGTTATGCAGAATGCTGATAAATAATTTAGAAGTAAATCTGAGTGTTTTATTAGTGGGAAAATGGTAAATAACCTGCGGTGTGAAATTTATAACATATTCAACACCTGAGGTCTGTATATATTATAAGGGAGGACATTTCCATATTGGCTTTGAAAGCATTACCCCATGCACGCTTCATGTTGCCGCTTATCGTTGGGTCTAAAATGCGAGAAAATAGAAGTTTATCAGTTTTATCGCCTCCCTTGGAGAACAAATAATTGTAACAGTGTTCTGAAATCATCCAAACAGCACCAACTAATAGTTATTCTTATCTTCTAAGGAGCAGGCAACAAACAGCACTAGCGGTAAAGAGGAAAAATGCATGAAACAAACAATACCATCCAATGTAAGCAAAATAAGGCTTATAATATGCTACACAACATGTTGAGAAACTGTATTTGTCATTTATGTGAAAACTATTGAAAAAATTACCTATTTAATATCTTCTCAGCATTAATGACATTTAAAAATGGAAATACATCTAGAATGACAGGTCTATCTCTACTGTATATATGCAACATTACTGTTTGTGGTCTCTCCATGGATGATATATTTACAATGTTACCTCTACTTCAGTTTCTCAGTTGTGTTCTGTGTTAACCTCAGTCCACATTTTCTCTAGGTTTATCTTATTAATCAGAGATTTAAAAAAAAATCCACCTGGAAGATACCATCCTGTTTCTCTTAATTTATAAAAAATATTAAGGACATATAAAATAGGTGGTATCAAAGTACCCCTAGACAATTCCACAATAAGGAGATGTGTATCAAGCTTGTTCAGAACTCGTCATCAATACATATGATTGCTGGAATCTGGCATGAGAGGGAGGGACAGGAATTGCTGTGAGTACTAGCATCTGGTGTTGGTGCTGACGAGATCTCATGTGAATTTTTATAAGTATTATTTAGTTACAAAGCAAATTTCATTTCAATATGCTGCATATTCAATAAAACACTTACTTCACATATTTATTTCATTAGTTGCACCCGAAATGTGTTAAATAATTTATAGAAATGTGAATCTTGGTGTGCACTATTTCCTCCACTATCTCTGCACTATCTCTATTTCTGCACTCCACTATCTAAGACTGCATTCACACACATGTATGGGGGACGTATATACGGCCGATATACATCCCCCATACACTTCTATGGGCTCACGGCATCGTACGGGAGCGGTACGGTGCATTACACGTGCGGCACCGTACGCTCCGTAGCCTGTGAAAAGATAGGACATGTCCTATCTTTTCCCGTATTACGGAGCCATGGCCCATATTTTCCTATGGAGAGGGGCAGGGGTGAGGTGCGCTGACCTCCTCCTCCTCTCCCCGTGCACTGCCGTGTGCCCACCATGCTATGGTGCGGCAGGCAACGGCAGTGTGCATGTAGCCTTAGACTGTAACCAGTGTGGCTGCAGAGTCCAGATGGTCCTGCATGGTGGAGTCAGTCCTCAGCCCCACATTAAATTGTTTTGTGACTAATCTTTAGCACAACTGAACCCGGTGAGACTCTAATTGTCCTCTTCTTCAAATGTATACGTTTACCCTACTACCTGTGATTCCTTTTTCCTACTGAAGCTGATGACACTATGTCATTTCATGATAATAAAATGAATCTGTATCAATATGCAATCCTTTATCTATTAGAAATTAAATTGCTATCTGAAAAAACACAGCAAAGCAATATCAGATTAATATACCCATTATGCTAATGGGAAAGGCCAAGTAATAGCAAAGAGATGCTACTGATAACTGATTACAGTATGTACACAGTGACAATTGACCTGATTGAGTCTTCAGAAAAAATGGGACTGCACTGCATGTTCAAGTCCCTAGGTGAACTGGAAATGTTGAAAAGAAAAGGTAAGAACAGAGTTAAAAGTACACCGAGCATTATTGTACATTTGGTATCCATGGGATGGAGACTGCTATATGTGTAGCCAACATAATGGGGGTCATTTACTAAGGGCCCGATTCACGTTTTCCCGACGTGTTACCCGAATATTTCCGATTTGCGCCGATTTCCCCTGAATTGCCCCGGGATTTTGGCGCACGCGATCGGATTGTGGTGCATCGGTGCTGGCATGCACGCGACGGAAATCGGGGGCGTGGCCGAACGAAAACCAGACGGATTCGGAAAAACCGCATTTTAAAAAAAAATCTGTCACGGAGCTTGCACTAACCTTCACTCAGCCCAGCTCGGTGTATTCCAGTGCGTTCCAGGGAACTTCAGCGCAGCAGCGCCACCTGGTGGACGTCAGAGGAACTGCCTTAATAAATAGGAAGCTGTAGGAACCTGTTTCAGCTCACTGCCCCATCAGTGACTGCAGGGCTGGGATGATGGGTAGGCGATTGCCTAGGACCCCATCCTGCTACCCGAATGGGGAGGGGCCATCCTGCCTCCCAAATCTATGAAATAATTAATGGTATGTGCATCTTTAAGACACACAGAAGAAGCTGCTGGAGCACCTGGAGGTGAGTATTACTGTTATTATTAAGGAGGGGGTGCTATGCTTTATTTTGGGGGGCAGGATGTTTTAGGAAGGACAAAAACGGAATGGTCTGTGCAACATTAAGAGGAGAGTAACGTGCTACCAGGGCCAGGGGTTCTGTTGCATATTAGGAGGGGATTAATGTGTAACAGAAAGGGTTGGGGTGCTATATTAAGACATGAGTGCTGTGTTTCATTGAGTGGCTGGTGCTGTGCTAGATTAAGGAGGAGTGCTGTGCTACATTATATGTGCAATATATTTGTTGCAGGTATATATTTTAGGTGTTATATTTACTTCTTTTAAGCCTAATTAGAAATTATTTTTAATGAGGGACGGGCGACAATTTGTTTTCCCTTCAGATAGCTGAAAGGCTTGAATCATCTCTGATGCCACTGCATATCTGCCTAGGGCACCAAAATGACCTGAGTGACTGTATAAACAACTGAGCATAGCCAAATGTATTATGGGCAAGTTACTGTTGAGCCGCCTCAACCAGAATGTGCTCCCCAACTGCACCCATAATAACAACTCCTGGAATAAAGAAACTTTATCTACATTTACAAATTTGTACATAATGAAGGGTTAAAATGGATTCATTTCTAATAAGTTAATATTTCTTAGACATTTGCACTGCTATCCACATGGTGTGAGTTAATATAGACAATGGGAAGATTTTTATTATTTTAATACAAATCTGACACCATATACTCAATTTTTTATATTGAATTTAGCCAGCACAGTGATGTCCAGTCATGTAATACTTACAATCTAATTTGTCATGCCTACAGCGATGAGAAAAATATCTTGACAAAGTTTGCAAGTAATTTTACATCGGAGCCCTAAAGCAAAGTCCTATCTCATCAAATTCATGTATGTGCCGAGTTTTCTCACTGAACGTTAAGCTGAAAGCATACGGCAGGCAGCATATTTAAAAGGCATCTAACCGAAGTAGTCGGCTCTTCATGGCTTTTATTGAAACAATAGATCTGTTGTGATTTACATGCTAATAAACATTTGGCTTATTTTCATCATCAATGTACTTTGTCTTTGATCATCACAAAGCCAAACAAGGTAAAGACAGTATTTCCCCCTAGTTAGGTAAATTAACAGAAGCACAAAATAACATTTTGTCATTACAAATTAAATTAAGGCAACTTCTCATTACTTAGAAAGTAGATGTGTAGTTACAGATTAACATGTACACAGGCTGTAATAATGGAGAATACTAGGGAGAAACCATAAATAATTACAGCTGCCCTTATGCTTCTAACTTAACACAGCTAAATAATTAAAGGAAGGTCAACAATATTCAACGCAAGTAGATGATTGATAAGATTTTGAGCCAGAGCGTGACTTAAACATGAATGAATTTCTTTCATTTATTAGATCTGTGCATTTGCATGTCATATTAATACTCATTGTCAATGCTTATATTTTACAGGGGCAGTAAGACAAACTCCACAGATGGATCCAGCAGACAGATCCCAGTAACCAGCAGGTATGTGGAAAACCCCGGTTACACACAACTCTGCTATACCGCCTGTATTAGGTGGGGACCCAAACCAAGCAGCTTTGACTATGAAATCTATGAAGCTTCTATTAGCTGACTTGAAAGCTAACATTACCAAGGAGCTGCACCTGTCTATCCAGACCCTTAAGTCAGAAGAGTACCTTTCACATAGAAACTAAAGTTTCAGAGTTAACAACAGCTCACAGTGAAATTGTTGAGGTGACAACCTCAATGGAAGAGGAGTTGGAGGCCCTAAGGGCGCAGCTAGCTGACATTGAGAATAACCTGCGGTTCAGGGGTATACCTGAGGCAGTCAAGCCAGAAGAGCTTGCAAATTTTCTTACTGGCTACTCCCTTACTTGCTTACTCCCTGACGCTAATCAAATGGGCCTCAATATTGATAGGGCACACAGGCTCCCAAAGCCAAAGCCCCTTCCCTTAGCGATAGCAAGGGATGCAATTGCTCGGATCCCTTTCTTTCACATTAAAGAAAAGATTGCATTGACGGCAAGATCTCCACCGAGCAACCCGCCTCGTTTCGCGAACATTTCGGTATACACAAACCTGTTGGTGGTAATGATGGCAAGGAGGAGAGCTTTTTCGAGATGAACGAATACCCTATGAGCTCACAATATTCCATATCTCCGGGGATTTTCAGTAAAATTTATTATTTCCAGGAATGGCATCTAGACAGTCGCCTCGTCCCTGAAGAAGGGATTCGTTTATGCAAACAGTGGGACTTGACAGTTGTGGAGAACGCCACCTCAGAAAAGAAGCAACAACCGCTAGTTGGTGGTTAGATGACCAGGACAAATTATGAGTGGACACTGAAAGTGACATTGCAGGTTCCCCATCACTTCAGGCAATGTTATTGGCTTCTCGCTTATCTTCACACGCTCCCAAGGAACTTTCCCCTGATTGCAGCATTAAAAATTTTCAAAACTCCACTTAGCCATCCTGATATGTTCCCTCTTAATATAAAAAACGTACCCATCCCCCATTTGCAGGCTGTGATTCCTGGCATACAATTAGAACAATGAGTGCGTAAGGGAATTATATGGCTGAAGGACCTATTTAAGGATCTTGCACTTCTCTCCTTTGAGGAGATTGCCCCAAAAAATTTTCTCCCTAACTCAGAGTTCTTTAAATATCTGCAAACCCGCCACTATGTAGTAGCCGGGAGCACTCTCGGTATGAACTCTACTTCTCTTCCTAGGGTAATAGAAAGAAGGGAATTTCTATGGCTTAATCAGCTATCATAAAACCGCCCCATGCAGCACCTATCTACCTATAGAGAAATGGGAAAAGGAACTGCTTCAACAGTTTACGGACGAGCAGTGGTGCGAAGCCCTCATACTTAGTTCCAAGGCATACAGATGCATAAACCATCTAGATTCCTCCCATAAGTTTTTGTATAGGCGGTATCTTACTCAGTAAAAATTATTCAAAATGTACCCAGGCTCGCAGGGGTGTAACTACAGCAGTAGCAGCCATAGCAGCCGCTATGGGGCCTGCAGTGTCAGGGGGCCCCATTATCTGACTTGACACAATAAAGAATGGGGGATGTGCACCATTATATCTATATTGTACTGCACATTGTCCAGCATAATATGTATATAACATATACTGTGATGTGTATATGGTGTCTGTCTACACTGTATGTGAGTATGTTGCATATGGCACTGTATATATGTGTATATGCACATGAGTGTATTTATATGTGATTGTAACTCGCATGGGTGAGTATACTAATATGTGGGGGGCCCTGTCTCTCCTAGTTACGCCACTGGTCCATGGTTCACTACTTCAGATATGCTAGTCTTTTAAGTTCTTAGTTCCACTTTGAGCATATGGGTTTTCACTAATTAAAAAAGCTCTGAGGTTCCCTCCCCCATGGGTGCCCCAAGTGGCGTTGCTTAACCTTGAACTGGAACCCCTCAAGAAGGAAGATAGATTTGTGGTGTTTCACATTTTAACAGCGACAAGAATCAATATAGCCAGGAGGTGGAAATCAGATCAGATCCCAAATATTAAGGCTTTTACTCAAGAAGTCCATCAGAGTGGGGAATTTGAAGGTTTGATTAGTGCTAGACAAGGCTTGACATCTTGACACACCAGAATATGGGCTCAATGGCAAGAATTTAAAGTAATGGGATTCAAATAAATAAGTTGGGTCAGTGATAAATGGAACCAGCGACATTAATAGTGATTATTGCTAAACTTCACCAGTCAGCCAAATTTTATTATTAATTGATTTTATTTTATTTTTTACCATTTTTAGAAAACTTTACACATCCCTTTACTCATTACTATTTACTAATTCATTTTCACCATATAATGCGCTTATTTCCTCTCTTGAGAAGATCCTGTTAACTATGGGGCCCCAGACTAACAACCACTTCTTGCTCTGCCCCCTTGTCTAGTATTGAGTAGTAAAAAACATTAAGGTTTCTTTAAGCAAAAAGTATATCTGTGAGGGAAGATTTCCCGTAAGTAAAATGGCCACAGCAGGACTATGATTGCTACTGCTCCTAAGCAGCGAGTCAGTCACATGATATGGGGGGGCTAGTCCTCTGAGATTTGCTGTGATTATCGCAAGACTTCACTGTGTGTTTCCCCAAAGTAAAATGGTTGTTGCAGGACCATGATTGCTACTGCTCATGCTCCAAAGCAGCGAGTCAGTCACATGATAATGGGGGCAGCCCTCTGAGATTTGCTGTGATTATTGCGAGACTTAGCTGCTATGGATCTACAGGCAATTCACTCCTAACATAGTATCCTCAAAATAGTGTGTGTGTTTTTTTTATATGTTTTTCTGTATGTTTTTTTAACTGCACGCTGTTCACATGATACACTCTGATTGATACTATGGGTATCACTGTCTAGCACGTTGTGAGTTAACAAGCAGGATCACAATAATTGGTGGTTCAGTTAGTTATATATGCTGTAAATATATATGTGTATATATATATATATATATATATATATATATATATAATGCAATGCAATAGACACTCACTGGCTACTTTATTAGGTACACCTGTCCAACTGCTCGTTAACACTTCATTTCTAATCAGCCAATCACATGGCGGCAACTCAGTGCATTTAGGTATGTAGACATGGTCAAGAAAATCTCCTGCAGTTCAAACCGAGCATCAGTATGGGGAAGAAAGGTGATTTGAGTGCCTTTGAACGTGGCATGGTTGTTGGTGCCAGAAGGGCTGGTCTGAGTATTTCAGAAACTGCTGATCTACTGGGATTTTCACGCACAACCATCTCTAGGGTTTACAGAGAAAGGTCTGAAAAAGAAAAAACATGCCTTGTTGATGCCAGAGGTCAGAGGAGAATGGGCAGACTGGTTCGAGCTGATAGAAAGGCAACAGTGACTCAAATCGCCACCCTTTACAACCAAGGTAGGCAGAAGAGCATCTCTGAACACACAGTACGTCGAACTTTGAGGCAGATGGGCTACAGCAGCAGAAGACATAAAAACCAAAAGGAGAAGTTGGTGTGAAAGGGGGGGAGGAGGGGGGAGGGAAATGGGGGGGGGAAGGGAGGGGAGGGAGGGAAAAGTGGTGTGTGAGAGTGCACAACTAAATTACTACATAAGGGGACCAGAAGGGTCCCAGGACTACAAGGGGATGGAACATCCCGCAAGTGACAAACTCAAAAAAGGGGAGTGAGTGTGTGTATATATATGTATAAATCAATGCACCTATAGGTGTACCTTACCCATCAAAGTATGAAATCAAAAAACGTCCCATTCATGCCTCCATTACTTCTGTTTATAATAGCCTGAGAAAAGAAGATCTTCATTAATCCCCCGGGGCGCCAGGCTCTTTAAATTGTATATCCATCGAGCCTCTCTCCTCAGTAGTTCTGGGGTGAGATTACCACCCCTAATAGTGGGATGTACCAAATCTAAACCCACCACCCTGATGTCACGGGTCTTACCTGCATGTGCCTTTTGAAAATGATTCGCCACAGTCGATAATGTCTTGCCATGGCTGAAGTGCGTGTTGGCATTGGCAATACTGGAGAGGTGTTGCTGGATCCTTCTCCTCAGTTGTTGTGTCGTCTGGCCAACATAGATCTTCTGGCAAGGGCAGATCAGAGCATACACTACATTTTTGGATTTGCAGTTGATGTATTCTCGTAATGTAAAAGCTTTGTAACCTGAGGAGTCACTGATCTCCTTGCATGTACCCATCAGGGGACAGATGGAACAATCCCCGCATGCATGTGAGCCTTTCAGTTAGACTCCACGTCCCAGGGAGCTTTTGGGTCTCTGGTAATGACAAGAGGTCAATCTGTCTTTGAGGTTCTTAGCTCTTTTGGCAATGAGACGAGGTTTTTCAGTAATCAAATTGTGTAGTCTTGGTTCAGCCAATAAAATATTCCAGTTATTATTAAGTATGTTGCGTACATCATTCCACTGATTGTTAAAAGGAGTGATGATACCCCCCATAAAGCCGGATGTCTTATTTCTGGGTCTCAAGAGATCCTCTCTATGGGTCCCAAGCGCCCTTGTGTGAGCTCCTGCAATAATTTTCTTGGGATAACCCCGATCCCTGAAACGTTGAGTTAGATCTTTAGCATTCCGTCTATAGTCATCAATCGTGGAACAGTTTCTCCGAATCCTGGAAAACTGTCCAATGGGGATCCCCCTCTTGAGGTGATCCGGGTGAAAGCTGGAATAATGTAATAGGCTGTTTGTTGCAGTACTCTTCCGGTAAAGATCTGTATGGAGGTGATGGTCCAATATGTTCAATTTTAAGTCCAGAAACTCCGCTGTGACCTGTGAGACATTGTAGGTAAGTACGATGTTATAAGGATTTTGGTTCAAGTATGTTATGAACAATTCACAAGTCTCCAAAGGCCCATCCCAAATCAACAGGATGTCGTCTATAAAGCGAAGCCATCCTAGCACATGTTTGTCATATAGGGGCGAGGGGTACACGTGTGCACCCTCCCACCAACCCAAAAATAAGTTGGCATAGGAGGGCGCACACCGTGCCCCCATCGCTGTACCGGAGATCTGCCTGTAGAAAGTTCCATCGAAGACAAAGTAACTTTGTCTCAACATAAAATCCAAAAGATCAATCAAGAAAGAATCATGGCGTCGGTCCCCCGTAGAGCGTTGATCCAGGAAACTCGATACGGCATGAATACCATCATTATGCGCAATGTTAGTATATAAAGACTCTACGTCAAGAGTCACAAGCCAAACATTCTCTGGTAAAACCAAATTGCGAGTTTTCTGAATCAGATCGGTGGAATCTCGGATATAAGATTGGAGGTCAAGCATCAATGGTTTCAAAAAATAATCTATGTACATGCATGCCTTCTCACAAAGCCCACCAATCCCCGACACTATGGGCCTCCCAGGAGGGCAGGTCAGGGATTTGTGGACCTTGGGAAGCATGTAGAACGTAGGTACAGTGGGGTGTTCAACTGTCAGAAATTTAAACTCACCATTGGTGATTATGCCATAGTTGTTTGCTGCCGAAAGGAGCCGATCAAGTTTGAAGACGGTAGTTGGATCTGATGGCAGAAGACCACACCGGGTGCCACTCCTTTCAGCTAAGAACAGGAAACTGAGGCTACAATTTGCACAAGCTCATCGAAATTGGACAGTAGAAGATTGGAAAAACGTT
Source organism: Engystomops pustulosus (assembly GCF_040894005.1). NCBI lineage: Eukaryota > Metazoa > Chordata > Amphibia > Anura > Leptodactylidae > Engystomops > Engystomops pustulosus. Next base: position 105,735,892 of record NC_092417.1, on the reverse strand, counting down.
GCCTGGTCTGATGAGTCTCGATTTCTGCTGCGACATTCGTATGGTAGGGTCAGAATTTGGCGTCAACAGCATGAAAGCATGGATCCATCCTGCCTTGTATCAACGGTTCAGGCTGTTGGTGGTGGTGTCATGGTGTGGGGAATATTTTCTTGGCACTCTTTGGGCCCCTTGGTACCAATTGAGCATCGTTGCAATGCCACAGCCTACCTGAGTATTGTTGCTGACCATGTCCATCCCTTTATGACCACAATGTACCCAACATCTGATGGCTACTTTCAGCAGGATAATGCGCCATGTCATAAAGCTGGAATCATCTCAGACTGGTTTCTTGAACATGACAATGAGTTCACTGTACTCAAATGGCCTCCACAGTCACCAGATCTCAATCCAATAGAGCATCTTTGGGATGTGGTGGAACGGGAGATTCGCATCATGGATGTGCAGCTGACAAATCTGCGGCAACTGTGTGATGCCATCATGTCAATATGGACCAAAATCTCTGAGGAATGCTTCCAGCACCTTGTTGAATCTATGCCACGAAGAATTGAGGCAGTTCTGAAAGCAAAAGGGGGTCCAACCCGTTACTAGCATGGTGTACCTAATAAAGTGGCCGGTGAGTGTATTACATTGAAAGAAATATACAATATTCATTACACATATTGCGCTTTTTGTATGTACTTGTCTTTTGGAGTACTATTGTAAGAATGCTTAGTGATATCACTACAACTCACATATAAATACCCGCTTTGCACTTACATTGTTGCTTCATAATGCCTTCATAGAGAGGGAGAAACGTTGCCTTTTTATTATGGTGTAATAAAGAAATAGTTTTTTTTAAGGAGTACTCGAAAGATATTCACAGGCGCTCCCCAATGTGAGTGAATACAGTGGATTTGTAATTTTTTATATGTCTGTCAAAGGTGAAGAAACTAGGTATCCCAGTACCGGTATAGTAATAATGAGGCTGACAATACAGAAATCACCTGCGCTGACTGGAGGGATGTACAATTATCCAATAATTGGCATTCTACCACCCATAAGTATAGGAAGATACAAGTTTGTGTCAAAGGATTGCAAAGTGGGTATTGGATATACCTGTAAGGTAACCTGTACGTTTGTATGTAGTGTGCCACTGGGAATTTATATATCTATTTGATGGTATTACCTAGAACACCTGAGCCCCTATGATGTAAAGGTGTAAATAGTGTTTGCAGTTCAAAAACAGGATATGAACAAAGTGCTCTTCCTATAGTGGACAAACGGTCCCAGTTGTCTTTCTTTAACAATGCCTTTGCTGGGTTACCATATTACCTGGGTTAAATAGTGAAGCTCTTTTCGGTAGAAGTTTGTCGCTATGGCTAACAGGAGGGTGCCCCGGCCAGTGGCAGAAAAAAATTCGAACATCCGAGATAATGAAGAAATAATTGAAGAATGCAACAACTCCCCCATTTCTGTATCTAATAGATTTCGACCCATAAAACATTCTGCGCCTTGCTGTGCATCCATAAAACAAGTAACGTCCACATGTGGAGGGTCTATGTACTTGGGAGAAATTGCAGAACAAATTGTATAGTGGGTTTTCTATTTTTATCTTTTGGCAATGTGTAAATTTTAGGCTAAATGAACGTATAACCGGCACAATTTGACCATTCTAAATTTCACCTCCATTTTGATTCAATTACTATGAAGATCTCAAGGGGTTAACGATCTTCCTAAAAGCTGTTTCTGATAATGGGTTGGTTATATAGGGGGTTTTGATGCTAAATATTTAAAATTTCATTCAAAACAGTATTTCAGTAAATTCTGAAAATACGGAAACTCGCTATTCGATTTGTAAGCCACATGACATCAAAATATATTATCCAGACATTTCAAAAATTATGAAAATGTAAAGTAGACATATGGGAAATGTTATTCAGCAACTTATTTAGGTGGTAAATCTATCTACCTGAAAATGTAATGATTTTGAATTTCAAAAAAGTGAAATTTTTCAAAAAATTCATCATTTTTTCTTTTTTGGAAAATAAACGCAAAACTTATCAGTAAACATTTACCACTAAAATGAAGTTCAACATGTACGGAAAAGACAATCTCAGATTCGCTTTGATAAGTAACAGTGTTCAAAAGTCAGAATCTAAAAAATGGGGCTGAGACTTAAGCTGTAAAATGGCTGTGTCCTTAAGGGGTTAGAAAATACTTTCTGAAAAAAACCTAATGAAAAAAATGCAATTCCGATACAGGATAAATTCCAACATATGGATCTAAAAAACAAATCTAACTTTAACCCCCACAGCGAATAGTCATTTAATAAGTTTCAACATCTCATTTTGGAGGATATGAAAAATGTCAAAAATAAAAAAAATCCCTAACACAAGGTATAATAACAACTTGACCAAGAGAGAAGTTCAAGCTATGTCATCATTCCAAAAAAATAACAATATAGTGATCCATCCAACAGACAAGGGGGGAGCATAGTTATACTAAATTACAAAGCCTACCATACTGAGGTACTCTGACTAATTGGGGATACACGTACATATAAAGTTCTTAAGATTGATCCAACAGAGGAATACAAACAAAAACTGGAAAAATTAGTTCTAAAAGGTAAAAATTCAGGAATCTTAAATAAAAAATAAGCCATTTACATCAATAATTCCTTTCGCAACGCATAGGAATCCATGGAACTGCTTTTGAACCTAACTGCTCCTGGTATTCAAGTGACATCACTCGAATTAGCCAAGTCGCGGCATACAGGGTTTTTTTTTGCCACCGGCCGGGCACCCTCCTGTTAGCTAGAGCGACAAACTTCTACCCAAAAGAGCTTCATTATTTAACCCGGGGGATGTGGTAATCCAGCAAAGGCATTGTTAAAGAAAGACAACTTGTCCACTATAGGAAGAGCAACTGGGATCGTCTTATCTTCTGAGACAGGTACCCGAACATTCACTTTGTTCATATCCTGTTTTTGAACTGCAAACACTATCTACACCTTTACATCATAGGAGCTCAGGTGTTCTAGGTAATACCATCCTATAGACATATACACTCCCAGTGGCACACTACATACAAACATACAGGTTACCTTACAGGTATCCAATACCCACTTTGGAATCCTTTAACACAAACTTGTATCTTCCTATACTTATGGTTGGTAGAATGTCAATTATTGGATAATTATACATCCCTCCAGTCAGTGCTGGTGTATACAAATACATTTTTGGTCACTTTTTTAAGGAGTGCTGCTTCCCAACACATTTTTCTGATAAAAAGGTGCATACATTCTGCTAACCTTATATGCTCTTTCACGAGCTCTTTCAAGAGAGTATCACATTGAAAAGCACCAAAGGGTTCAAAATGATCACTATACCACTTAAAAATTCTGTGAGGTGTTTGGAGTGAAATGCTAACTTTACTCCTTAATAAATTCAGTGGGGGATATTTATCAGGGCCTTTATACCACATCTATACCATTAGCATATCGCATTCCTGTCCCTACGTCTGCACACTCACAGACATGTGAAAAGTCGCCAGCTGCGTTTATTTCTTTTTTTCCATGTTTTTCATCTCAAGCCATACAACTTGAAATTCTGCACAAAAATAGAAAAACTTCATTAAAATAATTTTACTGGACCATGAGAAATACTGACATTGCACATTGAGAATTAATTTTCTTAATAACCTAGGCCTGGCGTAATCAATAACCTAGGCCTGGCGTAATCTATTTCAATTTTCCGCTGTATTTTCAGTGTCTTTAAGTAGTATATCAACACCTTCCTAGTTTGGAGTATTCTCTCATTGTTATTAGACTCTGTATCTCTCTTCTTTCTTTTGAGAAGTTTCCTCATTCTCTCTTCTACTTCTCTATCATCTTTGCCATTTCTCAAATTCACTGTCAAATTCGCTCAGCGCCTTCTCTGAACTGCTCTGTCAGCCTACCTGAACACACAGCGTATGACTCTAATCTCTTCTTCCCAACAGTTTTTCTCAGCAGTCAAGAATTCTGTACTGCATTACTGAACGGTGTGCCGTGTGATTATGCAGGGTGAACACGGCAGAAGTGGAGTAGAAATAACATGGCTGCTTATTGAAAGCTACAGAGGGAAAATGTCATGCGGTATGATGAAGTACAATGTTTCCGCATAATATGTTAATTAATTTTCACTAGACTAAAAGCTGCGACTAATCACAGGAGCCAACTACAACCCTCTTCTTCTTCACAAAATGTATCGACCATCTTTCCACCTCTAAATAATCTTCCACCCACTGACAGTGTGTGATTCTTCTACATAAATAAATGCTAAAAGCTCTCTGAGAAAGCCAACTAAACATTTGTGATATAAGATCAATCCCATCCTCTATGCTTATTGGATTTTTAGGTTATACAGGGAAGGATGACATGAAATATATTAGATACTATAAATGTTCCATTTTTAGAGTCTTGGCAACTCACTGTGTCAAGTACATAAGGCAAAGATATTAAAATGTACTTTACATCATGTCCAATCTAGGCAGATATAAATACACCTTAAGGATTAGGGACAAGCATGGTGACATTTGTCTGAAAACTAGACTGCAATGGTCTACAGACAACAGAACCTGGAAAGAGTCCAGGAGGAGGAGTCTTTGGACCAGTGGACCCTCTGGACCACCGCGGGAGGATGTAGATGGTACTAGCTGACATCCGGGACCGGAGTATCTTCACCAGAGCCTGACACAAAGTGGGATGGTCTTGCTGCGGCGGGGGGCCACCAGGTCGTTCCACGGGTGCGACTAGGCCCGAGGTGGCAGCCAGGGAAACAGTAGTAGCAGTACTCAGTCCGAACCTGGGATGACAGCAGGAATACGGCTTGGAAGGATGAGCTGGAACGCATGGCAGGCAAGCAGGCAGGAGTTGGCACAAGACCCAGGTGGACAGGCCCTTGCAGAAACACAGGAGACATGGAGGCATCTGTAAACGCTGAAGACACACTGAAGACACGGAGGTGTCTGTAAACGCTGAAGACACACTGAAGACATGGAGGTGTCTGGAAATGCTGAAAACACACTGAAGACACGGAGGTGTCTGGTAACGCTGAAGACACACTGAAGACACGGAGGTGTCTGAAAACACTGAAGACACACTGAAGACAAGGAGGTGTCTGGAAACGTTGAAGACACACTCAAGACATGGAGGCGTCTGGAAACACTGAAGGCACACTGAAGACACGGAGGCATCTGGAAACACTGAGACACACTGAATGCACGGAAGCATCTGGAAATGCTAAAGACACTCAGGAGCGTATGGGAACGCTGGAAACTATATCACGGCAGTACAGGAACAACTTAGCGAAGCTTGGTTCGGAAACCACGGAAGTCCCTTTCGGTACAGAAGATAGGGCTTTCACTTACAGGAACAATGCTGAACGGAAGATCCGGCGGGAAGTGAAGGGAGGTGCTAGATTATAGGGGTGAGGCCAGATTAACGAGCTTCAATCAGGAAGACGTTGGCCCTTTAAGGCTAGGAGAGCCAGTGCACGCGCCCTAGTGAGCTGCATAGTAGCATGAGTGGCATAGCTTTCAATAGTACCAATATCCTGAGAACATCAGTAGAAAGAAGGAGTAACAAATTCAGGTTTCCCTGAATAGGAATAATTTTAGGGCCTACATTGATAATCCAGATCTGCCCACATTTCCCATTCTTCCTGTAGTCTCAGATAGCATTGAGCGCAGCAAGGCCTGGGCTGCCTGGGAATCCATGAAGATACATTGCATCCTCTTTGGTGATGGCCTGGGTGCCCACAGATTAGGCTCTGAGTGCCACCTCTGTCACCTGTGCCATTGGTACGCCACCACTGTCTTAGATGTATGCAGGAGTCCCATGCGTAGCAGTTAGCCATAGTGTTGTGCTTCCAATGTGGGGCCCCATAGGCAATGACCCACCAAAAATATGGACCTGCTAAAAGTTATTTTAATGATTTTAAAGTTTGTACTAGCAGAAAAATAATCTGTTTCTTTTTTGTGCGCACCTATCCACCTATTACACTTGACTATCCACTAATTAGTTTATAATGGAATATACTAGGGACATGCCATAAGATTCCAAATTGTCTTTAACATAGCGGGAAATTAAGTCGCTAACTTTTGAGGGTGACAATAGTTATCTATGCAATCCTTAGTGGGTTCCTACCACCCCCTGTTGTGTGATTTTTACACTCAGTAAAGACCACTGAAGTCTATGGGCGGTATGTGGCAGTGTTGCATCCCTCCCTAGTCCTCTGTTGAGTGTTTGTTCACAGATGACCCCAGTGATGTAATTTTCCCTTTAAGTACATCAGTGGGGAAAATCCCTAAATATCGTCAGCAGCCAATCACTGACTGCTCCTGGTGTTCACTCTTCCTGCATTATGGGGGGAAGAGGACAGGCATTGGGCAATATATTTCACATTTAGGAGACATTGGAAATCCTCGAGTTGAGTAATTTTGTTAAGAATATTGGAGAAACAGTAGATTTAGAACACAATAATCTGATGCAACAATTAGTTGAGTAATTTTGTTAAGAATATTGGAGAAACAGTATATTTAGAACACAATAATCTGATGCAACAATTAGATTAGTTGAAACGGATGTTTTTGCAACATAGCCATGTACCTTAAGTAAAATGTTGAGCAATTGTAATGGTCATCAACTGCAAAAATTATTTGTATACTTACATCAATATTTTCTTATTGCTCCAATGGCTTAAGAATTGGCAGTTTTGCAAACATTTTTTTCATATAGAAACATGGCAAGAAGTTGTTTTTATACAATAAATTCCTTTTAACCCTTTCAGGACCTGGCCCTTTTTTGTTTTTTCATTTTCATTTTTTACTCCCCATGATCAAAAATCCATAACTTTTTTATTTTTCCATGTACAGAGCTGTGTGACGGCTTATTTTCTGCGTAACAAATTACACTTCATAGAGATGGTATTGAATATTCCATGCCGTGTACTAGGAAGCGGGAAAAAAATTCCAAATGCAGTGAAATTGGTAAAAAAACGCATTTGTGCCGCCTTCTTGTGGGCTTGGATGTTACGGATTTCACTGTGCGCCCCAAATGACATGTCTACTTTATTCTTTGGGTCGGTACGATTACGGGGATACCAAATTTGTATAGGTTTTATAATGTTTTCATACATTTAAAAAAATTAAAACCTCCTGTACAAAAATTTTTTTTGGGATTTTGCCATCTTCTGGCGCTAATAACTTTTTTATACTTTGGTGTACTGAGCTGTGAGTGGTGTCGTTTTTTGCGGATTTTGATGACGTTTACAATGTTATCAATTTTAGGACTGTACGACCTTTTGATCACTTTTTATAGAATTTTTTAATTTTTTTAAATGACAAAAAAAGTGCCATTTTCGAATTTGGGCGCGATTTTCCGTTACGGGATTAAACACAGTGAAAAACCGTTATCATATTTTGATAGATCGGGCATTTTCGGACGCGGCGATACCTAATGTGTTTATGATTTTTACTGTTTATTTATATTTATATCAGTTCTAGGGAAAGGGGGGTGATTTGAGTTTTTAGGGTTTTTTATTATAATTTTTTTTCTTTTAACTTTTTTTTATTTTTATTTTTAGTACTTTTCAGACTCCCTAGGGTACTTTAACCCTAGGGGGTCTGCACGATCCTATCATATACTGCCATACTACAGTATGGCAGTATATGGGGATTTTACTCCTCATACATTACAATGTGCTGATAGCACATTGTAATGCATGGGTTAACCAGAAGTAGCCTCGGGTCTTCGCGAGACCCGAGGTTACCATGGCGACGGATCGCCGCTCCCCGATGACGTCACAGGGAGCGGCGATCCTCGAAAAGATGGCGGCGCCCACGCGCCGCCATGCTTTTGAAGCCGCCGGCAGCATTGCCGGCGGCGATCGAGGTGAAAACACCCGCGATCGGTGCTAGCACCGATCGCGGGTGTTACCGGTAAGCCTTTGCTGCAATATGCAGCAAAGACTTACCGGCTATGGAGAGGGCTCAGCGCGTGAGCCCTCTCCATGCACCCGCGGCCGACCCGTGACGTGCTATTACGTCACGGGTCGTGAAAGGGTTAAGCACAGAGCAAATTTCTTTCATTTACACAGCTGTCGATTTTCTTATATGTAATGAAATAAAAGGTCAGTGTTGCTTTAACAAATTCTCTGCCATAAAGCCTGTTCATCTTATCCCTTGCTGCATCCTGCACTACAGCTTATTAACAAGCTCCATAAGTTTACATTGACGAAATGACATTTACCCTACAGTCAGGTTATCTTATCCACACACCATTGGGTGGTGAAATAATGCTGGTAAAGGAATTGTTTAAAGACAAATCTATCTCTTTGTGTGTGGCTAACAGCAATGTTCCATTTCGAGCATGATATCAAAAGGTGTCTGAGGTCATTGTGGATTTTTATTTATTTATTTTTTTTATTATTAAAAAAAATAAAAACTGGAAATCCGCTTTCCATCAGCTTTCCTTTTATTGTGATTTTTTTGTGTTTAAAAGCTCTATAAATACACAATTTAAAATGACACTGGCTTGTAGTGGTTACCTTATCCTTTTGACTAACAATGATGGGATTCCTGTCATGCTTTAACTCTCCTACAGAGCCACTGATGGTATTTTTTGAAATCCTATTATTGGTTGCACTGTCGTGGTCTCAGATGGGACTTTCAATCAAAAAGGCAATCAGAAGGTTATGCATCTCTAAGCTCGACTACAAAAAAAATAAAATCTGAAAGCCCTGTGTAGCTTCAAGGAGCCCGAAATTACGCATGATAACAACCACTGGATTGAAACGCACTGTGAAATCTAAATCGATCAGCAACTACTAAATGACAAGTTAATGTAAAATGCCATGATAATTGTGAGCTAAGTTATTGATGAAATAGATAGTCGATAATAAAAATATGGATGATTTAAGAGGTGGTCCATCTAAAATGAAAAGTGAGAATTTAATATGGCTTGCCCACCCCGATTATGAGGTAAAATCCGGACCTTCTGCCTCAATTATTATCACAATGCACCAAACATAATAATTTTCTTACTTTTGGCAAACATATAGTACTGCTCAACATAAATAACGTCTGTGAGCCTCATTAATCTATTACAGTGTAAAAGCCGCCAGCTAGTAGGAAACATCACATTAGTATCCTACACATAGGTAATAAATCCTTCTCATTGTATAGGAAACTTAACAGACATAATTTCCTGGAGAGTTTTTAGTAGTTTTATTTTTTCATGCAAAGCTGTCTGAGAGCTTGGTCATGCTTGCTGGTGCATTTTTTCTTCATTCAGTGGTCAGTGTCAATGATGGTCAGCCATTTCCTATCGCTGCAGCTCCTGTTCTCCTGTTGTCTTCTGATGAGCATTTCTTAGCAGTGACCTCTAGACATACGGGATGTTCCTGCTGAGATCAGCCAGTAACATGCTGTGTGTGTGAAATGATCACTACTGAGGCCAATGATTGCTTGCAGTGGTGTTCTGCCCTTGAGCTACACTTTACAAAATATAAGCAAAAGTTTATATGAAAATGCTGATATCAAGGAGGCTTCAAACAAAATGTGGGTTTATGAAAGCCGATTGAATATAAATAGACAATAATGGTAATTTGGGTGTAATTATAGCAAATGTGTCACCCACAAAAATCCCATTTATTGTTTCAAAAAGAAATATAGAGCCCTAATAACTGACTGACACCCTTCTTTTTGCTTAAATTTTCTTGCTTCCAGCCACATAAATCGCCTTTTATCTTATATTTCCTGGCGTCAGAGGGGTGTGTGTCCTGATCGGCCCCTCCCATCTAATCATCCCCATTGGTTACGCATCCTTACTGGTCACAATTCTTGTCATGTGACCAAAGTGACATCATCTCAGGTCTTTTAGCCCCGTAACAATAGCAAACTGTACCCCATGGAGTAGAAGTCCATGGAGGCTGCTGTGTTCTCATGTAATCACATGCATAGTGTACAGTTTTCTATTCTTAGAAGGCTAAATGTGACCTGCGATGATGTCACTGGTCACATGTCATGAATGTAACACAAGGCACCCTGTAAAAAAAAATTGACAAAATATTTCCCTGTACATCTGTACATAAAGCTTTATATATGTGTAGTTGAATATTAGCAGACAGTCCCTAAGTACAAGGAGGCAGAGCATTTGATTTGAAGAAACACATCTGTCAGTCACAATAATGGGGCGTGGTTCACTGCCAGCCCAGGAAAGAGAAGAGTCACAGATAGCAGACATGAGTCACAAAAGCTAAATGCATATCAGAAAAAACATCTGTATTTAAGGTACAGAGTCCAACTGGCAGCTGAATTTAGATGATATGGGGAGGACTTGTAACACTTTATCAGCAGACATTGTTAGTCAGGGGGGTCAAAATCTGGTGACAGGTCCTCTTTTAAATGTGGTTTTTCAGAGAAAGATGTCAAGAATGCATAACATATGGCAAACTGAATATCTGTCACAAGGACTCCCATGTTACATATTTGTATGGGAGTATGGAATTTAATCTTAGCAATGCAGAAAACAGCCATTTTAAGTTAGTTTTCATAGTTAGAACAGACCACAAGGTTCTACTTTTTTGTCAGTCTAGATCATTGTTTGTTTCTTGTTTCTTAGTCTAAAATGCACCTTATTAAAAAGTTTCAAATGCTTACACAAAAAAGGCTCACAGTTGAGACCAGGAGAGCTTTTGCACACTTTTTTTTTTACTTTTTCAAAATTCATAGATGGTCAATACAGCTAAGCAAATCCATCCACAAGCTGCACACCCCAAGTTGTGGTGCAAATATGGAAATTGCTTCAAACTGGCTTTTTGTGTTTTTTGTATGCCCCACTATGGCTAAAAGACAAGGGCCTAAATAGTAGTCCCAAACTTATTTACTCAAAAGGTCCCTTTTTAAAGTAATTTTAAAAAATGGTTTCATTTTTACAAAGATTTAAATATACTTAGCAATGAAATTTGTTACTCTATGATACAAATGTTAGTAAAGAAGTCTGAGCGTATGCTATCTGTAAAAAAATGCATATGTGCAAATAATAGGTGTGTAAATGAGGTTGGTAATTCTCACTACACATTATGAGGGTGGTTTCTTATCTTTGTTTTTTTCACATCAGTGAATTTTCACTGAACCATTTTGGCCTATGGACACTTACAGATTGTTTTTCTCTTCCTGGCTTCAGTGATTTGTCACTAGTGTCTTACCGACCCATTCCATTCAATGGGCTTTTTCACATGTCACTTTTTTTCCACTTGTAGTCAGTGAACACAAATAGAGCAGGTTCTAAACTGATCAGTAAATACAGAAGTGTGAAAAAGCCCATAGAAAGGAATGGGCCAGTAAGGCATCAGTGACAAATCACTAAAGCCAATAAGAGAAAACCAATCTGTATGTGTCCATAAGCCAAAATAGATTCAGAGAAAAATCAAATGTAAAAAAAACGTCAATGTGAAACACATATTAGGCATGGAAATTCAGATCTTAACATCATATATTGCTGTACCTTAATACCGCCAATATCTTGCTAGTCAGCATCAATACATTTACTGTGGCATGGCAAAAGCCTATTTGTTGCTGAGAACTACATAAAGCTTAATTAAAGACTATATACATTTATAGTAATAGAGTGCTTGAAAGACTTTTAGTAAAAGCCCTTGCATGAAACAAATATTTTAAAAGAATCTTACAAATAAGGCAATAAAATAATAAAATAAGCACATTCTATTTATGGGCAACTTTACTAGGCACAAAAGGTTACTGGCTTGTATCTCTTAACATCCACCTCCCTTTGCAGCTACTGAGGTGTTAAACATTGAGTAAGATTTATTACATACTTCAATACTTCAACCTATAGATTGATGTGCATGCCCTTGAGAAGGGCAAGTTGCCAGAAAACAGTATGAGATGTTAGGGTCAAGATATTAAAGGCTTTCAAAAGTTTTTTGGCCAATATTTTCCTACATTCATTGATAAATCATATAGAACACAGTGGAAGCTGTTTCCACCAAAGTCATAATTCACTGAACCTTTTCTGAAAAATACAAAATATGCACAATATTTCTCAATTTTGTAAGAGAGTGAGAGAGACCAGAGAGATATTTATAAAAATATATTTCACCAAGTAGTAAACAATACAGGAATTTTCCAATACATGAAGTAAATAAACAAATGATAATATAGCTTCAAAGCAAAGTAGAAAATTAAAATGATCTGCATGTGATACTTTGATTTAATATACAATTTCTACTGGTAATTGCAAATTTAATATGAGTGCAGCCGCTGGTGCTGCCAGTTTTTGTGTGCAATTGTCCCTGTGCATAACTAGCAAATATCATAGAAAGGAAATGCTGACTTAAGCACTAAAATTATATATACACTGATTTTTGCTCTAGAACACTGGATAACTACAAGCGTGAGTCTGTCACTGTACAGTGTAATGTGTAAAATGCTAAAATTCTAAAGTTTAAATATTCACATGAACCTGTTTACCAGATGTTTGTGCTTGTAATAAAAAACACACCATATATCATACCATAATTCTGAACAAAATATAAAAACTGACAAAGCCTCTCGGAAAAATTTTTTTGTTGTCTTTCAGCCTTCAATTGAAATTCAGCTACTGCAAATATACATTGCCCCTTTATTAAATTACCTCTTGCGGCATTAAAAGCCATCATAAAATTTCAAAATGTATATGAATTTAAACATTACGTATATGCGTACAAAAAAATAAAAGATTAGTTAATGGATATACATTATATATATAGTTATGTATTTTTAACATAGTTCTTCAATAAATAAAGATATGAAAAAAATAAATAGCACTTTGAGAAATTAATAAATAATTTGTGGAACAAGATAAAATGTATATATATTTTTTTTACATATTTTCCAATTTATTTGGGCAGTTGGCAACTTGTTGCAAAAAAGTTTTATACAAACATGCCTCAGTTAAGGGGAAACTGATCTCATAATAATGAAAACATTATCTGAAAAAAAATTTCTTCTTTTAATCGGTGATAAGACGTGAATAATTTAAGGCCCAAAAACATGTAGAGATGATGTTCAGTTGGTAGTTTCTAAGCCACCAGGTTAGTAAAATGTATAGTCATCACACAGTGGAAGCCAGTTGGGAATCAATGTTATCAAAATTCATTAGAAGACCAAATATTGCTTTAGTAAAAAGTGGTTAATTCCTTCTTTCAAAAATGTTGCAGTAGACATTATTGGTAGAAGACTTTTATAACAGAGTGACCAGCCGCTTGTCCAGAGTTCCAACATTTTGTAATTGCTCTGTTGACTCTGTAGACATTCCAGATGCCAAATCTTCAACCTTTGAGGTGGCCCAAGTGAATACTGAACATCCAATGACTTCTAGATACTTCACAAACTTTACTCCACAAGACTTACCCCCTAACGTACACAATTTTTGGTTCAACATTACAATGTAGTTGATTTGTTTTGTTATAGATGACTGGTGCTAATTGTCTCTAAAACAAGTTGGCCATATTAGTCTTAACTAACAATGACCCTAAAATTTTACAGAAGTGTGAAGTTCGGAAAAAAAAGGTTAATTCATTGTCAAGTTTCTCTGTCACTTTCTCCAACTGAGTACAGTTCTCCAAGTCTTTTAAAACGAGGACCCCAATCACTGAGGTAGTCAAAATTTTGATCTGAGTCTGATGTTGATGACTCCAATGAGCTTAAAGAACCAGCCACTGATCCTCTCCCTTCATACCCATAAATTTGAATTGAGTCATAAGGTGGGGCAGTGGGATCATTGTCAGCTTCATGGAGCCTCACATTAATAAATTCATCCACGTCGACACCATTGGGAGTAGATGTATGACCTTGCCGAGGCATGAATTGGAAATCAGGTTTGATGTCCTTGCGAGGTAAATATCCATTTATTCCATCAGGATTTTGTAAAGTTGCAATATCAAAAGCCTCTGTGTCTTCTTCTCCACCTCCTTCATCATCATAACGGATTATATTTTCACGAACATCTTCATCATCCTTAATAATTAGTGGTTCATTTTTATGTCTTCGAAGTGTCACAAATAGAACAACTATGACTGTATAAAACATAAAAAATAAAATAATGTTAATTCATGTATTATTTACTGCACACATTAATGTTGTAATTGTATGAGTGTTCTAAAAGAGATCGACAAGTGTAACAGTGGCCAACTAAACAGCCCCAAATAATCTGATTTTTGGAAGATCATGAAACCTATTGGGGCAGAATTATTAAACTGTGTGTGATAGAATTCTGTTGCAGTTTGCACCAAAAATCTTTATGAAACACCTTGAAACATTTCAGACAGTTTTTGTAAACTCTTCCACCTGGAGCAGCAAAAGGGGAATGCCCTTGGTAAAATGGCTGTGGCCTTGGTTTAAAGGGGTTTGAATTAAGTTGCGACAAAAAAAAAAAATCTGCATCAAATGATAGGAGGGGTAAATTTAGATTAGGCAGACTTAAATTACAGGGAAAAAAAATTCCAGTTCATCCAGGTGGAGCTTTTTCCAATAGCATGGATTCCAATTTCTGGTTAACAGTAATACATGGTGGCAAAGCAGCAAGTTATCTTCAGTTTAAAACTACACAATATTTATCATCCAGCATCAGACATTTTGATAAATCTGGAACAGTACAAGACTGGGGCGCCAAGTGACGTCATAATGGGCCGTCTTTATTGCAGTCTTTTGCACATGTGACCTGCCCAAAAATCATGCTGGATGCACCCATTATATCTCTGCACATGTGTAGTATGTCTTTCAATTATTTCTTTAGAATCTCTCTATATATATACTTCCTTTCTATCTGTATCACACACTTCAAGATGAAGCCGCAGTGAAAGTACCTTGAGGTAGTTTCATTCTTCAACGCGTTACAGCATACTGCTAGCATTACACAAGGTATATACAAGATGTGATCCTTGTATTCTATCTTATGCACTTTAGGACCTAAGTGTCTGATATAAAGCAAGGTATAACTCTAACACTTGGGCACTTTATTTGTATAGAGCTATTACATTTTAGTATAGCTTGTATCAAATTCATGTGTCCGAGTAAAGTGAAATATTTATGTCTTTATTAAGTGCACTTTCAATGATACTCTGTGTATTACCGTCTATCACTTTTTTATTAGGTATTTTATTCTCAGTTGTACATTGACATTTTACAGATAGTGTACCTGTAATCTGTTTATTATATATAGGGGCATGTTATAACCAGTATTGCCCCTATATACTTACAAATTGGTCATAGTGAGTCACTGCTCCATGCTGGTAAGCTATTTGTATTCCCACTCTTCATTTTGGTCAGTGATCAATAGCATGTGATACAGTATACTGTACTCATTGGTGGAAATAGGGGGGAATTGGGGAAATTCTGCTGGATGATTAATCCGGCGCATGAAAAGACTGTTATGTTATATTTTTCGCCTTCTAATAAGTGGCCTAGTTTACTGCACGGCAATTATTATTTTTTCTTGTTCTGGCTTATGTTTTTAGCAATATAAATTCTATTTCTGTGAGGCCACACAGAAAATGTGATCCTTGTGTAACTTGTTTTTTGTTTGCTTTTGCAAATTGAGGTTAAAATGAATATTAAAAAATGTAGCATACTGTAGATTATAAGAGGAAAGAGGTGGTTTAAGGTATGATAGACAGCTGAGACAGATTTTTGGTTGTAAATTATGGCAGAATTCTGTCCTTGCCAGATTGATGAATCTGCCCATTAGTATTTTTAGGATTACAGGGCATATTTATTAGGGCTTTTAAACCTGAAATCTGCCGTACAAGCACTGAAATAGGAACAATTTCAGGTGCATATGCTCCTTATTACGCCATCTCCTCACCAATAGGGTGTAGAGGGGTGTGAAGTGTGCAACTGGTGGCTGAAAGGGCCTGTGCACTAGATATAGCATCATGGGGCTCATTTACTGCACGCTGTGCACATTTGTCGGACAGTGCACGATCTTCACAGGTATTTAAGAAGTGTATGCATTGGGATTGTGGCGCACGTGACCCTTTTGTGATACAGCTGTGATGGCTATCATGTGACAAATTAGGGGGCGTGCCTTCGGACAGTCCGACTGATTCGGACTGAGCGCCATATTTAAAGGGCACCTACCACCACAAATCTACCTATAAAGGTAGATTGGGTGGTAGGTGGATCAATGGGACGTGAGGATAGCCCTTTTAAGGGCTAATCCTCACGTCCCTGCACTTTTTTAATAACTTTTATTAGATATTTATTCAAATTTACTTATGCGGCTACTGGGGCGTGGAGTAGCCGCTTCTGAGGTTACACGAGGCGGCTACTCCACGCCCCGGTAGCCACTTTACCCCTCCTACTCACCCATCTTCGGCGCGCAGCTCCGCGTAGCTGCGCGCCCTCGTCCGGCGATCCTGCCGTCTGCGCATGCGCAGAAGAGCAGGCCCGCGCCTGTTTCGGAGTAGTGACCGCGCAGGCGCGGGCCTGCTCTTCTGGGCATGCGCAGACGGCAGGATCGCCGGACGAGGGCGCGCATCTACGCGGAGCTGCGCGCCGAAGATGGGTGAGTAGGAGGGGTAAAGTGGCTTCCGGGGTGTGGAGTAGCCGCCTCTTGTAATCTCATATGCGGCTACTCCACGCCCCAGTAGCCGCATAAGTAAATTTGAATAAATATCTAATAAAAGTTATTAAAAAAGTGCAGGGACGTGAGGATTAGCCCTTAAAAGGGCTATCCTCACGTCCCATTGATCCACCTACCACCCAATCTACCTTTATAGGTAGATTTATGGTGGTAGGTTCCTTTAACTTTTAAAATATGTTTAAGATGCACCACAAAAAAGATGGTCAACTCTGTCAGACCTGAGCGCGGAAGAGACACATTCATGATTTCAGGTGCACGATCTTAGTGAATAGCCACACACAGCATTATAGACGGACAATGCACTTTCAGTGAACTCAAGTGACCGGGTAAGTAAATGTGCCCCAATATGCTTGTACCCCTAAAATGTATATCTGATTTTGCTGAGCTGCAATAACAATCAGTGGAAGGATTTCAGTGAACCATGTGGACGCTTATTTGTATGCCAAGTCTTCCTTTTAATGTTTTGTATTCGAACTTCAATCATTGTATTAAATGTGAAAAAATTAAAACTGGCCTTAATATAACTTTTTTAATGAAACTAAATGTAAATCTTTGGTATTTGTTTCTAAAGACAGTATTTTACCATAACACAATGCAGCATTAAATGTGCCATTTTGAAGGGCATACTTTGATAATGTATTAGCAGGGAATATATGAAGAGAGTGTTCTTTTTTTGTCTCCATTATTTTAATTCATTGGTTTCCATTAAACAGTATGCGGCTGCTTAAAAGTTTTCCGTTCTTACTTTTTCCCAGCATGTGGTCCACCTACAATAAATTTTCTGCACAAATGCCGAATTCAGAGAAGCATCATTCAAAGCTCCCAACGTCTCTTCTCTATTGTGTGTACAAGCTCTCATCTTACAGGTCTGCTTTTCTTAAATAGATCATTTCAATTATTTTTTAACATTTTACACGGAAATGATTTATTTTTTTAATGATTTAGTTGTTGTGTCTGATAAATATGATATAATCTTCGTCTCTTAGGATGCAGTATCTGCCTTGATAACAGGCTATAGAATACGGTTAAAGGAATGAAAAGGTAAATATTATATCTAGTATAAGAAAAACTTTGTTGTATCACTGCTAAGCTCCCCTCCCAAAAACACAGTCAAATCCAGGAACCCACAACTAGTGACATATGATGTTGTAAAGTTTTTATAATTGTTATCATTCAATACTTCTCCTTTTTGCCATTGGCTCATACACTCACCGGCCACTTTATTAGGTACACCTGTCCAACTGCTCGTTAACACTTAATTTCTAATCAGCCAATCACATGGCGGCAACTCAGTGCATTTAGGCATGTAGATATGGTCAAGACAATCTCCTGCAGTTCAAACCGAGCATCAGTATGGGGAAGAAAGGTGATTTGAGTGCCTTTGAACGTGGCATGGTTGTTGGTGCCAGAAGGGCTGGTCTGAGTATTTCAGAAACTGCTGATCTACTGGGATTTTCACGCACAATCATCTCTAGGGTTTACAGAGAATGGTCCGAAAAAGAAAAAACATCCAGTGAGCGGCAGTTCTGTGGGCGGAAATGCCTTGTTGATGCCAGAGGTCAGAGGAGAATGGGCAGACTGGTTCGAGCTGATAGAAAGGCAACAGTGACTCAAATTGCCACCCGTTACAACCAAGGTAGGCAGAAGAGCATCTATGAACGCAGAGTACGTCGAACTTTGAGGCAGATGGGCTACAGCAGCAGAAGACCACAGCGGGTGCCACTCCTTTCAGCTAAGAACAGGAAACTGAGGCTACAATTTGGAAAAACATTGCCTGGTCTGATGTGTCTCGATTTCTGCTGTGACATTCGGATGGTAGGGTCAGAATTTGGCGTCAACAACATGAAAGCATGGATCCATCCTGCCTTGTATCAACGGTTCAGGCTGGTGGTGGTGGTGTCATGGTGTGGGGAATATTTTCTTGGCACTCTTTGGGCCCGTTGGTACCAATTGAGCATTGTTGCAACGCCACAGCCTACCTGAGTATTGTTGCTGACCATGTCCATCCCTTTATGACCACAATGTATCCAACATCTGATGGCTACTTTCAGCAGGATAATGCGCCATGTCATAAAGCTGGAATCATCTCAGACTGGTTTCTTGAACATGACAATGAGTTCACTGTACTCAAATGGGCTCCACAGTCACCAGATCTCAATCCAACAGAGCATCTTTGGGCTGTGGTGGAACGGGAGATTCGCATCATGGATGTGCAGCCGACAAATCTGCGGCAACTGTGTGATGCGATCATGTCAATATGGACCAAAATCTCTGAGGAATGCACCTTGTTGAATCTATGCCACGAAGAATTGAGGCAGTTCTGAAGGCAAAAGGGGGTCCAACCCGTTACTAGCATGGTGTACCTAATAAAGGGGCCGGTGAGTGTATGTCGGTCATGACCTGTCCTGACATTTGACCTCCAAATCTTTTTTCAGTTATATATATGATTACTGTATGTGCAATCTTCTCGATCTCTCAGTCTTTATTTTTGCTTTCCTGTCTTATTTTTGTAGCAGGAGTAGGCGATGGAATGGTATGAGTAGCTCAAGACTCTGCAACCATGGTGTGACTTTTTTTTTTAAGTCATAAAAGAAACAACAAGCTCAAATGCTAATAATGCTAATGGAATTAGAATTTTGCCTCAGCTTAATGTATGTAAACCAAAGCCAAATAATAGGAGGTGCAAAGTATGAATAGAGAGTTAAACTATGCCAGAGTTATCAGCTGGGATCACACACTGGTAAATCCCACGCAGCAAAAGACTTGTCTATTCCTACACTAGTTGTACTATTCTCTTTCTTATCTTATGATAGTTCCCATAAATCTGCTCAACTGATAACTTCTAAGTGGACCCTAATGCATGTTTGGGATGCAGAAATATTGTGAGTATATTGTGATTAATAAGAGTGATTACAATCCGTACATTGAATTGGGATGCAATACCAGACTCGGCTGAGAATGGCCGCATTTTTAGAAAACATACTTTATTGCATATATTATAATTGGTCTTAATTATAATTGGACCTAAACCACAAAGTTTCGGGAAGGGTTTGGCTGAAAATTCCCCCTCATCCCCTGCGGTTAACACCTGCGACCATTGCCAGCAACTATCGCAGACTTTAACTCTCTATATCCCACTGGCAAAGTGGCCAGTGACATTCAAATGGCGGACAGTGCTGTCATTTGGGGAAGAATTTCCCCAAAATGGTGGCACACTTGCAGCCACAGTAGTTTAAATGCTGCTGCCAACTTTGGCAGCAGCATATTAAATGTTAAAACATGTCATGATCAGTGCCAAAAGATATGCAGGAATTTTAACAGATCCTCTCATCATCACCATTGATAATGTTTTTATGGGTGCCTTTGCCATTACTTACCTAGTAGGAGCACAATACAGGCCAGAATAGCTATTAAAGCTCCCATGCTGAGCCCAATTGGCAGAACATAGGCTTCAGCATTACATGATTGTACTACTCCATCGCTGCTACAACCACAGACTCGTATAGTAAGGGTGCTGGTACTGCTCATTGGAGGATTGCCACTGTCACTAATAATAATCGGTAACAGATAAACTTCTTGCTTTAGCCGGTTAAATCCATTATGCCTTGCCAAAATGCTTAGGGAATTATCTGAAAAAAAGAAGAAAAGAATCAATATAAGTAATTCGAAGTGAATATGACATGTGCATGTAGATAGAAAAACTAAAGCAAATAGTATTAGCCTATCGTTAAAATAAAATTCTCAAACTTTAACTCTCTGTTCCATAGGCTGTTGGACAAACTGCACATAGTACACCACACTTCGCTAGTTTTAATAAATGTGGGCCAGTATGTAATAAAAGATAATATTGATGGAGTAGGAATTAGCAGACCTCAACCCACAATGTGTGTGTTGACTGTTTAATTGGCACCGGTAAAGGAATATCTAAACTTAGTATTAAATAGTTTTTATTCTGAACAGTAGCTGGTTTAATACCAAACCTAGTAATATGACTTCTAGTGGCATATCTCATGTTTTGACAATGAAGGTGATGCACAGATTTGTGCTCCATTGTTTTCAGCTATTTCTTTAGATCCCGCTGGCAAAGTGGCCAGTGACATTTTTGCACACTATACATTAAATACATGTTGTGACTTCTTAAATTTGTTGTTAAAACCACTCAAAAGACACATACAGCCGGTCCCCTACTTAAGGACACCCGACTTACATACGACCCATAGTTAAAGACGGACCCCTCTGCCCCCTGTGACCTCCAGTGAAGCTTTCAGAATTCTTTACTATAGTCCCAGGTTGCAATGATCAGCTGTAAGGTGTCTGTAATGAAGCTTTATTGATAATCCTTGGTCCAATTACAGCAACAAATTTTGAAACTCCAATTGTCACTGGGGCAAAAAATTTTTTTGTCTAAATCTACCATTATAAAATATACAATTCCGACTTACATACAAATTCAACTTAAGAACAAAACTACGGACCCTATCTTGTATGTAACATGGGGACTGCCTGTATAGGATAGACAACACTAGTAACAATTTTGACACTTACTAGAATATCTTTGTTCTTATTCAAAGCAGGTAATTAAACCTCTCAGGATTGGCAAAATCATCTGCATGATAAGGATCTTCTATTGCCTCAAAATGAAAGCAGTACATATAATTGGGTACATGTTGTCCTCCAGTAATCGATTTGTCCATTGCTCTATTAATTAAGTAGTTTGTTTTAGAGAGTTTAAGCAAAAATAAGGTTGAAGGACTCTTCAGTGAGGAAAAGATCAGCTGAGAAAATTTACCCAAAAAGAGAGTATGATTTTGAGTTTACAGTGAGAGGGCAACCTCTTGAAGCCACTCGATTTTCTCCTTTACCATGTCATGAAGCTCTTTTACTAGCAGCTTGAGACAGCAAGAATTATCATGCAGCCCGAAGCTTTTTAATGAGAATGTAAAAACATTTCTAATAAAATTTCAATTGAGATGTTTCATAGTAATATAGTAAAGGTTATGTTTCTGGCTTCCCAACAATACACAAGGAGAATGTAATATCATTAACTTGATATAAGGAAGTCTGCTTCTGATATTAAATACATTTTAAACCTTTGCTGTAACCTCTATGCTTACACACCGACTGCTCCGATATTTACTGTCACTATGTTTAGCATCACAATCAAAGATTCATTTTGCCAAGGATTTTTTTTTACTCTCAAAACAAAGCTATTCACAGAACTCTATCTTGGCGGTAACCTTTACCCGGTATTATACAAAAGACTATTGGTCTGCCATGGAACCTGGACATGATGGAGCCCAGCCTTGCTTGATTGTCCCAGTTGCTACTGACCTATGACCTATGCAGATCCTTCCTCCCCTTCCAGATGAGCTAAGGGAATGACATAACATAACAAACCTGCAGTAAAATCCAGTCTCAGTGGCATCTCTTCTGTTTTCCTATTACACATGTAATACCCTATTTATCAGTGGGAACATTTTGAATAATAATCACATTTAAGGTAACTGTGCTTATGTGCTGTCATTTCAAAATATCCCTTATTAAAAAGACATCCAGCAGAACACATGTTTTCATCACAGCTCCATGTCTGCTTTTCTTAAAGGTGGACTTCTTTTCTTTTACATACACAGCATACCATCTACTTTTGATCAAACACCACTTTGAATTTTCTATTTCTTAAAGATTTCTCTTCCACTATGCATTCTATCCCATGATGCCACAGATGAGCCTCACACAATTACACTAGCCATTTTTGGTTGGATATAATGTATAGCTGTACACTGATGTATAACTAGCAGCACGGAGTGTTATCTGTACCTTTTCAGATGTATTTCTGCATTTTCTATGTGTCTGTTCTAAGGCTGAATTGGAATGGCAAATGTGGAAAGCTACATGGCTATAAGAAATGGTAGAGTAGGGAGATTCACAGGATTTCACCATGATCTGGGTACTCTTTGGAACTCCAATATAACTCAGTTTCTTCCTTGACAATGAGCAAGGTATATTTTAAAAGAGCAGATAACTTTTTTGGAGAAAATCATGTACGGTTTCTGAATTTCCTGGGTTCCAATGACCAGATTGATATATAAACACCGATTGACAGGTTCCCTTTAAGCACAAATGCAACGTTGGCTAAGATGAGGATGCATGTGTTCAGAGATCAGAAAGCAAGGTATAATTAGGCTGATATCTAAGTTGCATGCACACCTTAAGAGCAGAATGATCTGGCAAGCTCTGTGCAGCACTGCGTAATCTGTATGCGCTATATAATTAAAGGAATTATTATTATTATTAGAGTGTTAAACGGTCTTAACTACAATACTTTTATAGTAACTGTAATATAAGTTGGCCCTGTCGCATACAGAGCTTTACTCATTGACATAAAGTCCCCATAGCCCTAAATGCAACTGCCCTATTGTAAAATGGGTCCCTACAAAACATGTGCCTTAGTGAAGCTCCCTTTTAATCTCCTCAGAATTTATCAGTTTATCCGAGATAGGTGATAGCTGGGGTCCCCTGATCCCTTTCCTGCAGCTGGGCCCAAATGTGGGAGTGAAAATAGTCTAAACTACATGCTCGGCGCTCCCGTACAGTTGAAAGTGGCCGGATATGTACAGTACAATATGCATTGCATGGGAAGGGGAAAGCTCAGATAGGTGTGTGTCCCACAGGTGGCACAACTATTATCTATTTCCTGACAGCTAGAAGGAAAAATCCCATGTAAAGTTTAAGTTGCTCAAAAATACAGCCTAGATTTTCAATTGTTTTAAAAAAATGTTTATTGCCATTTTTCTATGTGCCATTAAGGTTCTTTCATTCATAAAGACATGTAAAAAAGGAAGCTTAGTGATAGGTCTGCAGCTAAAGGAGGCACCGTTCCTTTAATTTTCCAGGCATTTTAAGAAATGAATATATTGATGGTTAAATAGGTTGTTACTTTGTTGAGACACTTTCTTTTTCATCTTTCTAAATTCATATGTGCTGCTTTGATGGCTTATGTTGTAGTTGAAATGCTTACTTAACCGCTTTTTATATTGATTTAACCTAGTCATTTGTCAAATCTCTACTCTGATGAAGAGGACATTCAAAGCCATATAAAGCTGTCAAAATGATAACATATTTTCAAAATACTGTTCAAGTAACTTACTGGCTTATATTACTATCAATAGAGAGAGCCTAAGGGAATTTTACTAGAAAAAAATTAAATAAATGCAGTGTAATAAAAGTTAGAGATACGTGTCAGCATATATTGCTTTCTCATCTAATGCTAATAAATAATCACTCATTTCAATGTTAGTTTTTTCAGGGAACATTTATATAAGTATGCAATATAATTTTAAAATTATACACTGACAGTATTGGAAGAAAGCAGTGGGTTGCCAGTGAATTGCCAGAGATGCTACTTTCTATTTTCATTGTTCCTGAAGGGGTTTAAAAAAATTTAATTGTGGCCGGGAGAGGGCTACTTAAATAAATAAACATTTACTTACCTCTGTGGTACCTCTCGGTGTCCTGCGCCACTGTCTCTCCAGTCCATTCCCCTGTTTGTTTACGTTGAGTTTACCTTCTGGCCTGAAGAGGTGGCTGGCCATGCCCACCTGCCCTATATCTCAGTGCATGATACAGCGCTGAGATATGGGGACAAGTGGACATGGCCGATCACATCGGCTGTCTGAAAGCAGCTCTGAGCCCAGCTTCTGTGACCCTGTAAACAAACAGGGTCCACCAGAACCGTGCCCCTGTTTGTTTACAGGGCATGGCATATCTGCTCTGCCACCTATCCCCATGCCCAAGTGCGGTATCAGGCACTGGCAGTTTTTCATATGGTCAAAAAAACCCTTTAAGACCCACCAGTGTATGTTCACCTTGTTTTTTTAGGTATTTTTATCTTATTAAACTAAATGCATTATTCAGCCACCTCCATGGACTTCATGCATGAAGTTTCTATCTGGCTTTTCAAATATTAGACTTTAAAGCCCAATGTTTTGAAATGTTTTTCATAACAACTTAGTATTTGATTTAATAATCTCTAAATCAACTGACATACATTTTACATATGAAGATATGTGTGGCTCAGTCTGATGACAAATACACTAAAATCTTGTGCCTTCCTGTAATTTATGAAAATATGTCAAGGAAAAATTGTAGTAAAAATTCAGTGCGTCATAATTTTGTTTTATGAAATCTGATTGATCCACTGTTCAGTAAATGGTGAACAAGACATTAGTCATGTGTTTGGCATACAAATATCAGCACTCAAGTGTCCTTTGTTACCTTCAATTACCTTCAAGATTTAGAACACCTCTATTGACCAAGGTCCAGGGAAGCATGAGAGCTTCTTAGGTATTTGTCTCACGTCTGAAAAATGAATAAGCTCTAAGTTGACATTCACCCACTGTGCAATTGATTGACCCTCTCACATTATGCCAGCTTGGCTTTGTTCCTATGTGAAGGTAAATGAACGTGCAAAATGTCAGGCTATGAAACAGCAGAGAAATCCTTATCTGCTGCAGCGCATTTACCTTGGGGATCCGCCAACAGAACAACTGGCATGTGAACCACGCTACTAGTACTGTATTACATAACTTTCTCCACTGTCCATTGTCATTTCAAATCTCACATGACACAAGTCTGTGGATTTATTGATTCACAATTTCTTAGCTTGGAATCTAAAGTACTGTATATTTGGGTTCATATACCTCTTTATATGTATTTTGTATATGAGCAAAGTACTGTAAATTAACAAAGTAATTGAAAATGTGGAGAAATCTACAAATAGGTAATTTGTACATTTTATCATTTTCTTGCTTATATAGCATATATTCCACAGTGCTTCACCACTATGGAAGTAAAACCAGGATATGGAAAAGAAACTGACTCATGGAATATCCATGGGTTTTGTTCTCAGTTGTATTTGAAACCAGGACCCCAGCTCTTAAGTATAATGAAGAGTCACCATGATGGTTTCCTACTGCTTCAAATCATATTGAGTACTGAGACCAAACCAGCTATACTACAGGTGCAGACACCATAGAGGACACATATCAAACTTTTGGATTACCCTTTTCTTTAATTTTTGAGACATTTCATGATGCTTGTGTTCATTTGCAACTTTTTCAGTTTCCCTTCAAAGTTGGCCATTGTCTAGATTTCTGCAGTATTCACTGAGTTATCACCTTAATCCAGATGTGAAAGTTGTGACTTTTTTTAAAAGTCGCAAAATAGTCTCAAATTTTTGTGCAAATCTATGGCTGCTTCAGGTGCAACTTTTAAAGACTTTTTGAGACTTTTGTTTTAAAACATTGCAAATTCACAAAAGACCAGACGCTACATGTATCAATGAGGAAAAACTGCTAAGATACATCTGACCAGCAGAAAAGCCAAGAAAAGTCCCAAAAACAGACAAACAAAGCCAGATTTAGGTTACAAGTAATATCATATGTTCAAGCCATACATTAAATAAGGTGCTATTGGGTCTATGGAGTTTATAGAATATCTGTGAAGTCATTAAGTTTTTACCAAATTATTATATGTGATTCCCCTTTTAAAAACAAACAGAACAATACCTACATTGTGCTGCTCATCCTTTTCTTTCCAAAGTCATGTAAAAAAGTTCTGAAATTATTTGACAAAAATCTTTCTTATCAGAGGTGACGTGGGTGGAGACTAATGTCTGCCTGTCTATCCGCTCAAGCTTAGGCCAGTTAGCTTGCGCACAGATCCCATGATGCCTTGTGTTCTCAAAGCAATTTAGCATTAAATCCATTAAGTTTCCCACAAGTAAATCCACTGCACACTGCACAGTGCACATACAGAATGCATATGGTGACTAGCCTGGCAGCTTCCATCACATGGAGGAACAGGGAACATGTAATAAGTGGTAGAAATCATAAGTAAGTCTGTGCTGTGTGAGCACTGAGGGTTAATAGTTTATCTCCACAAAGCTGATACTTCCAATGACATGGTGGGGGAGTGGAGCAGCGTGAGATGTATAGCGAGACAGAGAAAGTTCTGTAGGATCACAAACCAGGATGGAGGAACTGATAGGGAACAAGGGATGTCTTATACCTCACTATTTTGTGCAGGAGACATCTGTATCAACAGTTTTGAACACATCCAGCTCTACTACATACACAGAGACAGCTCTGTCACATGACCTCCTCCTCTGCGAGCAATGAGAAGGAGCCCCTCCCAGGAGTCCTTAGAGTTTGTTTATACTACGCACTACCGGTCTTATCAGCATAGGCAGAGGAAGTAGCCACTGCACCACTCAGATAATCTGAGGGGTATACTGCTGGATTTAGGCAACAAATATAATAGGCAAAGTTGTTTTACATTCCAAGGCCTATTGATATGTGGTAACTTTACAGTTACTTTTTAGAGAGGCAGATCCAGATGCCTTTATCTTCTAGACAAAAGACAAAACACTTCAATCTGTGCTGAAAGCAAAGTTATTAGCAAAGCCGTCTGCAGCATTTAAATTACTTGCTGCCGTGTGCAGGTCACTGCTGGTGGCGAAACTATTTTGGGGTTCATCATTTCTCCCAGAAGACATTGTTGGAAGCTCATCCCTCCCCAAAATGGCAGCTGCAGGTAATTTAAATGCTGATGCCGACTTTGCCAGTGATATTTAAGCAACAAACACCTTCTTAATCCAAGTTTTATTGTTTGGGGTCCAGGTACGGTTCCCAAACCTAGTCCCAGACAGCTTTTCTAATTTCAATAGGTCCACCAATCACTAATCATGTGCCTCTTTAGCTGGTTCAGCACCAGGGTGATTTGCCACTTCAGGAACAGACACATGCATGTGTAATTTTAAATGGCTTTACATTTTTCATATTTGGGGAAAGCAACGTGATTGTTCAACATTTTTGGAAGAAATATGGCACATTTATCTTATAAATTTGTTTTAAAAAAAAGTGCATAAATGTTTTCCTTTTACCTGATTTTGACTGTATTAAAGTGTTACTCCAAAATATTAATTTTAATAGTGTTTGCCACAAATTTGGATGCATCACATATATGTTTTAGGGTAACTTGTTGTCATATAGGGTGATGTTGCAGACTGGAGGGGTGAGCACATTTTTGCAATGTAAATTTATTATTACTTTTTCTACTTTCAGTCCCAAAAAGGTCATAACAGACTGACGTTTGAGAAATAGAGAAGACAAAAGAGGGCTTCTGTCTTCTCTCCAGGGTTCCCATTAGGTGTTGACAACAGTAGACCCAACAGTTATCTGCTTGATTGCTTGGGCTGTCTCCAAAAGCTTGCAATGGCATAGATTTGCAATGGCTTGGGTTGTAGGGAGCCCAGCCACTAGTTATATATATATATACAGTAGGGAACAGTATATATAGGATGGTTCAAACAGCAGTATTAATTAATTTATTTTAATCTATTCCCTTATAAAGAATGGATGGACCATTATACAAGCTCTGATACCTCTTGTGTCACCCCCTCCTCCTTATAGACTGTAAGCTCTTATAAGCAGGTCCCTCTACCCTATTGTTCCATATGACAGTTTTTTCTCTGTAATATAGTATTTTATTTGTATATGCCCCCCCCCCCCCCGCTCCATGATTTAAAAGAATCTAGGAATATGATGGCGCTATATAAATAAAGATTATTTTTATTATTATTATTATTATTATTATTATTACTATTATTACTATTGCGGTGGGCAGTCTGGATCCTGTTAAATGCTAATTTGCAATGGTTAATTTTACCAATTTTTTTGTGAGCAATAACATATTGTGATCCTAGGCCATCTTTGAATAAACCATGTACACCTCCCATTGACAGTGCTTATTTAAACCAGTTTTCTAATGTTATAGCATTTTTTTCTCTTTTCCATCTTCCATAGTAGTATGAATGAGAAACACATAAAAAGGGGAAATAAATGTACAGTGAGAATGACAAAAGGAGGCCTGGAAAAACACACATAAATCTACTTATTCTAAGTTTCATGTAACAAAGATTTTACAGCACGATGCCAAAAACCAGTGGGAGAACCACTATAATGTACAATTTGACTTTTGCATTTCTGAAATGTTACATATTGGTTCCTTTGTGTTTCCAAGAGCATTAAAGTTCAGGAAATGTGTCCATTGTGAGAACACTAAGTGGGGTCAAAGTGATGAAACAATTATACAGCATGCACACACAATGTAACTTTTCAATTTTCTATCAAAAATCTAAACCTCACTGCCAAGAAGACTGCTCTTCATACAACCTGACAGCACAAGTTTGCGAGACCACCTACCAGATGGGCAAATTCTTTTACTGAGAATCCTCATTACTGATTCTCAAACTGTCATGATGGAAATATTGTTTTATAGAAAAAACATTGATATGTCTCAGCAGATGCCCATCAGTTTCTTACAAATGCCATTATTAATGGCAGGTAATAGAGAAAGTAAGGCACATACAGATCTCACTTGTTTGAACAGCTCCTTAAAATATTAATGTTTCCAGATGGTATTTTACTCTGCTCCTCTTCTAGTTCGATTGTATAGAAAATTTTTATCACACAGCTTTTGCTAATATTGAACGTGATTAGCCAATGTGTTTGGTAAAACAAAAAGATGCAATTCTGGGATATGAAAATAATGTATCTATTTACCATATATACTCGAGTATAAGCCTAGTTTTTCAGCACAAAAAATGTGCTGAAAACCCAAACTCGGCTTATACACAAGTAAAAAAAATAAAGGTTTTTCCAGGTTTTTGTGGTAAAATTAGGGGCCTCGGCTTATACTTGGGTCGGCTTATACTTGAGTATATACGGTATCTATAATGTGCAGGGACCAGGGAAATATAGTGAAACCCTATCAAGATTTTCAATGTCTACAGTTAGATTGGCACTCGGTATGTACAGCGTTGCACCATTCTCCAGATAGTGAAGGATCTTTTTAGCATATTGAGCCCTAAAATTAACAGAACTGATTGCTTGGGGTTGAAGAAAAATTCCAACTTCTTGTAATTTATGGAACCTTTTAGATTGCAAGAGTCTGGACGCAGGGGAGATTAGGAAAGTCACAATTGCATTGCTAAAGTAGATACGTAGAGGAGGTCTTACCTTTTTAAATTTGCACAACTCCCTGCACAACACACTTACTCATTTCATTGTTAGAATTGTTGATGGATTTCTCCAAACTAGATAACTAGACATCAACATTGAATCAGATTAAACCGTGGTAAAACAGGTGGGAAGCTGCAATGACCACTTACATTTTATTAGCATTGCTCACTGCAAAACATGTTGTATCACACAAAATCCTTTCTAACAACTGGCAATACATCTCATATACTGCAAAAGCAGGAGACAATTTTAGTATCAAATCTCTGCTGTGACTCATAGATGGTGGTTTCAGGTTATAAAATCCTCCTATGCAGAGATACGTAAAAAGATACATTAGTTTGACTGCCTTTTTCATGCTATATTTCTTTCCCTTGAAAGGTCATGTAAAGTATTGTGTGATTATATGTTATACTTATTTTTAATGTAATCTAAAATTTTGTGACAAACAAATGTCTACTATAATATCAGGTCAAGTTGTTCGAATTTTAAAATGCAAAGCGTAATTTTAGTTCTAAATACAACATTATTTCCATCATTGAGGTTGAGTCTACTTCTTGTCCTGGATAATGGGCCTGTTTACTGAACATGATGACTTGTATATCATATTGAGTGGGAGTAATGGGATTGGTAGAACTACAGATTCATGTGAAAATAAAACTGTATAAATGTTTACAATCTATACTGGGCACTCAATGTCAGATTTTTTTGATCATGCAGATTTGTTCACCCCAACTTTACCTTAAAGGAAATCTACCACCACTATAAACAAATTTCAACCTAAGCACACCTCCATTTAGCCGTGTGCCTGCTGATCCTGGTGGTTGTTTTAATTAGCACTGAAATTGCTGGTATTTCTAGTAATTTAAGTTTTAATAATATGCTAATTAGGCTGTTGTGCTGTGTACATCACAGAAAAGCCTTCTTCTTCCATCTGCCTCTAATTATTCACGCCTCTTGCAGGAATCTGCCCTCCTTGCCCTCCTGCCCTTCCTCTCATAGGCTCCCAGGCTGGGCAGAAGGGGAGGGAGGAGGACGGCATAAACTCCTGCAAGAAGTGTGAATAATTAGCCGAACATGGAGCAACCAGGAGCTACTGTGACATACACAGTAGCCCCTGAGCCTACTTACCATGTTTTCAAAACTCAAATTATAAGAAATAATGGGGAATTCATGTCTAAAGAAGATCAGATCCAGGTTCAGAAGGCACACATACTTGTAGATGTGCTTAATTTTCAAAGAGTTTATACTGGTGGTAGATTTCATTTAAACTCTATAAGACCAATATTATTGCATCTAATACAAAATTTTATATTATATGCCAACTCTAAACTCTATGCCATTTCAGACCCCTGAGGGTATTTAAAACTAAAAATGTCTGATAATTTCTACAACACACTCCAATATAAATGTATTGCAGTATATTCTGCAATTCAGGAACAGCATATATTGTTCCTATATAACAGTCCATGAAAGATTTATTTATATTGCCTAATGACAGCTGTGTTAGCCTGTAAGGGCTTCCAGCTATCATGGTAACCGATTGGTGCCCCTTGAAGACATCACAGGGGATCAAAAAATATGCCATGCAAGGTGCCCTTATGCTGCACTGGTAAGTGTTGTGGTTGGGCTCGACCATGGCAGATTAACTGAGCTTGGTACCACCACCAACCATGGCAGTTACAAGCACGTGTCAGCTGTGTAATTCAATTTCCCATTAATCATCTCTAGTGTGATAGACTGAAATTTACAGTGCAGACAAACACATTCAAAGGGTAGCTACAAAGTCTTACAGGATATACATCTTAATCAAGCTATAATTCTGTTAATTCTGTTTTCATAAACTGATCATTACTAGACACATCTATGGGCATATCCATTCAAGCAGAAAGATAATTAGTTAAGTAACGGCTGTTTTACATTTCATATGGTCCCAGAGCTGGTCACATCCCAAAATATTTACTATATTTCAGTTTTTAATGTTTAAATATTGTAAACAGCAATTGTCTATTTATTTGTATGGAATACATAGTGTATTGCATATTGTTTTTATATTTATCATTGTTTCCCCAATAACTATAAACATCCCACAGTGCTATAACTGTTTTTATTTATTTTTTGTTTTTAAAAACCTGTTTGTTTTTTTTTAATATGCAATAATTTGTGCATGCAACAGTATGTGCACATTCACATCAAAACACAAACAATATCATTGTTCTAATATAAGGACCTGGGATGACATTGTTATCAGAAAAAATAGTTTTCATATGTAGATTTAATTTACTAGTAGTTATACAGATCCTACAATGATGTCAAAAACATGAACAACTGGCTACATAAATCAGGATTCATGAAGCTACAAGCTGGAGAAAGAGGAGAATCAGAGCAGATTGGTTAAAGAGGTTGATATTAGGTTGCAAGATAGGAAAATAGGGGGGTTGGAGGGGCATGGGAATATACTGGAAAAAAGGAAAGCAGGATTGAAAAAGAGGGGACATGTAGGTAATGTCTGAAGAAAGAGGAGCCCATATGGATGTAGGATGGAGAAAACGGATATGGTGTGCATTCTATGAGAAAGAGTGGGGAATAGAAAGAGGGGAACATGAGTATACAAGATCAAAAAAGAGGGCAAAATGAAAGTATAGGCTAAAGATAGAAGAAACATTTGGATGGAAGCTGGAAAAAGAGGAGGTCATGGGGCACAGGCTGGTTATTGAGTGGGCATAGGAGGCAGGTTGGAGATAGACATGGAAGTATGGGCTGAAGAAATAAAGGAACATAGATGTGCAGACTGTGATAAATAGGATATCATGGGGTGCAATCTAAAGAAAGAATTTAATTTAATTAGGAAAACAATACTAAAACACTGGGATTTATTGAAATGTGATCAGAAGATTTACCTGTGATAGTAAAAACGTAATCTATATGATTAAATGTCCTTGCGGGAAAGCGTACATAGGACAAACATCTAGACAAATAAAAATTCGTATTAATGAACATAGGTCAGCTATTAAGAATTATGAAAAAAATTTAATAAAAACAACAAAAGAGGGGAAAGAAAAAGGAAAGAAACATTATGAAACGTCATTAGCTAGACATTTCTTTGAATATAGACACAATGTGTCTGAATTGAAATGGACAGTATTAGAGGAGGTTGAAGCATATGATAAAGAGAATATAAAAAGACGCCTACTCCAATGGGAAGTCCATTGGATATATAAATTTGAAACGTTAAATCCAAATGGAATAAACGAAGAATGTAACTTTAATGTATTTCTTTGATCGCTGTTAGTCCTTCACCCCTCCCTTCGTGTTTGGAGGGTTAGATAGCATTTCCCTTTTTCCATGTAAAATTTGAAAAGGAAGAAGAGAAAAGCTCTCTCTTACATTGTCTGCTATATATATATATAGTAACTGTGCAATAATTGTAAATAATTTAGATTTAAGTATATGTTTTGAAGCGCAAATAAAGTTCCGGCTATCTCCGTATAAATGGAAGAGAGAGATAGAGATGTGCATGTCTGAGGAAGGAGGCGTGACCTCCGAAACGTCACGAAAACCATGCGAGTGTTTCTCTGCTAAGAAGTGACTAACAAGAACATCTACTCCTCTGCTGAAATTCACCTGTGAGAAGTCTCTACAAGGCCACGGTACAGTGAAACTCTAAAAATGGGAATTGCCTGCAACCCAAACTATATGTGATAAAGGACTTAGAGGTAATACCTCAGAAATGTTTGATAAAAAAGAAAAATCCTTTCTGACATGTTTGTAATTTTTGTAACCAATTTTTGAAAAAGAAATATATAAAATCAAAAATTTTTAAAGAAAATTATTCTTAGTGGCTCGTTTTCTTTTCTATAGTAAGAAACCAGCAATAGTGCACAGTCTGGCTCCTACTGCACTTCTGTGAACTTAAAAAGCTCAGTTCAGGTCAGTGTACAAAGTCACAAAGAGGTAATAAGTTATTAGATTCCTAAATTTTTGTTGAAGTAATAACCTGTTTATCAATGCTTTAGCTCGAATACTTATTGCTTGCAAAGGTAATAATATTCAGTTACATTTTTAAACTCTGGTTCCAAGTTGTGCTATGAAGACTGTTAAGCAAAAAATTCCCCCCAAAATAAAAAAAAAAATCATGGCTGGCCTTCACAAATCTCTAAATCTTCAAAAACATTTACTTGAATACTTAGGGATAAAATGAAGCTAGTGAAAAAGACTATTCCCACTGTTGGTAATTGGGCTTCATCATTTCCATCATTAACCGTTAAATAATAAGAAATATCTCAGGCTCTCATATTTTTTTCTAAAGGTCATATCACTACTTTATTACTTATTGACGTTTTAGCTATAACTGAACCTTTCCATTTACACATGTAAGGCAGAGGTTTGAGAAAGCGCACACTGCGCGAAACGGCCCGTCATCCTGGCGTGGCGTGCATCCTCCCTGCTATGATTGTTCCCCCAGAATAAAGCGTTATCTGTTACAAGTACCGGTGAGTGCCGCACAATTTTTTCTTTTCTCTGCCTTGCTATTGTCTACTGCTACTTGTAGCGTGCACCACGGCAACAGACGCGACTCATGTAATCCGGTCCCCAATCCCGGCTCCTGGACCCGAAGCGGTCACCATTGTGACATACGAGTGTGAATTGGGTGGTGCCGGTAGCTTGCTTCTTTATTGCACAGTATTTCCATTTACACATCCTTTCTCACCAAAACATACACTTGTCAAAAAAATTGGAGATTGTACAATTTGGCTGTGTACTTTTTTGACAAATTTAAATTGTTATATTGCTCTATGTACAAGTAAAATGGTTTCATGCATAAAATGCATTATGAGGAACTCACAGTACATACCGTATAAAAGGTAGACCTAGCACTAAATACAGGTACAAAACTATAGTTTCAGTTTTCCATGAATAAAAGTTTGTGTAAATCAGCTTTCTGTCCTACTCCACTGACAGCTGAGAGATAAAGTAAACTGTTGAAGTGTCTTTTAACTTAACTCCTTCCAACAGTCCCTGAAAAGTGTAATCACCTTAGATATCTGAATCCTCAGGTGAAACATTCTCCAGGTATGGGAAGAGTTAAAGGGGTTGGTCACTTTACCTCATTTTTTTTGTAATGTGTGTAAGTGTGGATGGCAGGATATTAGGTAATTTATCAGTATACAGTACATCTATTAATAGTTCTCCATCACTTTATTAATATGCAAAGTGAAGCCTCCTGTCTTTTACCTCATAAGACAAATTACTGTTCATATAGAGGGTCATGTGATCTCTAACTTCATGAGAAATCCCTCTACAAGGACCTTATGGTAGTATTGATGAATATAAGATAAAGGTAGGGTGATTCTTCATGGACAGGTAGAGATCACATCACCCTCAATCTGCGGTCATTTTATGGACAGGAATGTCTGGCTGATGAGGTAAAAGACAGGAGGCTTCAATTTACATATCAATAAGGCCCCTTTCACACTTGCTTTTTCATGTGCTTTTTCTGCGCTTGCTTTTGACGCGCAGAACTTGTATTGCACTCTGACCCATTGTAACCAATGGGTCTTTTCAAACTTGCATTTTTTTTCACGCACACATGCGCATTATTTTTAACGCGCGTTTAAAACTCGACATGCTCTACTTTTGCAAGTCACGCCCATGAAAAACACACCATACAAGTCTATGGAGATGCATCAAAAACGCATTGCACTCTGAGACACTTGCAAGTCCAATGCAAGTGCAATGCGTTTTTCACGCATCAATTGCCATAGAAAAGATAGAGCTTAGTCCTGAGTCCATTTCACGCGCATTTCCTGCACATGGAAAACGCATTGAAATTGCATCAAAAACGCGTGTGAAAAACTGAGACACTGAACAAACTCTGACTGAAAACTGATGCAAAATGTGCGTTTTTCACTGACCAAACCCTGATCGCACCCTGATCAGACTCTGACATGATCTGCAACGCAAGTGTGGAAGGGGCCTAAAGCAGAGCAGAACTATTAATAGATGTATATTGGCAAATTACTTAATATCCCCCCCCCACACACACACACACTTACACACATTACAAAAACAAGAAAAATGGAGAAGAAAGGAGCAAAACAATGGTTTTAATAGTATTTTTAATTCACAAAGTAAATGAGAAAGTTTATTATTATTACCTGCACTATTCATTTAAAATATTAATTTAAAATAAATGTAAAAATTAACATTAGTTATGCTTGAACCAGGTAAGTCCACCTGCAGCACTAAAGGGAACTAGTAGGTACATTGTGCCATATTCACATGAGTGATAACAGGTTTGTAGAGATATCCATGCATGAAGAAGGTCTTAAACAAATCACAGCCCTGTCAATTTTGGCAGGTTTGGTACACACAGATGAGAAAATTGCTGACAATATAACTTGCAAGTGTTAAAATTTGTGTTTGATTATGAAAGGCTTAGTAAGTGCTGTAAAATAGTTTTAAGCCCATTAAATTTTAACGAGAATAACTGTGAAAAAAATGTCAGATGTAAAATACTTTTCTGCTTATTCCCGTGTAAATGTTAATATGTCGAATGTAAATTATACATATAACAGATGGATTTTTATTTCAGATGCCTTAATTCTGTTCACAGAAATTGTTGGCATTGTGCTCAAGTTGCTATTAAGGCAATTAGCATTGCGGCGCATTATTAAAGCTAATTGTTTAAAGCTTAATGTTAGGGTGAAAGCCACTCTTTGACTTTTCCTCTTGAAAAATCTGAACTTTAGATAATTGTCTATATAATTACCAGCTTATTGCTATTGAAGAAAATGAACTTTAGACAATACTTTGAACACTCTAAAACTTTGAGGTGACCTTTGGCAGTATATAGCAGTTACCCAACCTTGTCTAGTATGTATGGCTAGCATGGCTTTTAGCATGTCTTTTCTCAAGGCCAATTACACATGGAAGCTGTATGGTGAAGCATGGAATCCCTGCATCTCTCAGGATAGATTGGCGGGTATACTATGTACAACTTTAACATTACAGACAACAAATTCCTTGGGAATGACAGCAGTAACACAGGTTGGAGACTAATGCCTTTGCTCTATCTCCACCACTCCTGTGCTGTCAATGCAGTTAGCTTAAAGGGGCTGTCCACTTTTATCAAAAAGTTAAAGGAATATCCAATATACTTTCTATATCAATTCCTCTCAGTTTTCTAGATCCCCGTTTGCTTACCTGCTATAGAAAGCTTCTATCTTTATTTCCAGTGGATAAAAATCTGACCTTGGTCTTGTGATGACATAAAGGGGCACAGTTTTTGCACCTGTTTGACATCACATCACCATGGACAGATTTCTATCCACTGGAAATAAACATAGAAGCTTCCTATAGAAGGACAGCAAGCAGAGATCTAGAAAACCATGAGGAACTGATACAGAAAGTATATTGGAAAATTGTATAACTTTTCCTTACACAAACAATATCAATTGTTTGCTAAAAGTGGACAACCAACTGTAATGTCTGTAATGTTAAAGTTGAACATAGCATACTCACCTATCTATCCTGAGAGTTGCAGGGATTCCATGCTTCCCCATGCAGCATCCATGTGTATTTGGCCTTGATAAATGACATGCAGAAAGCATTGCTGGCCATACATACCAGATACGGTTGTGTTTTCCTTGTAAAAACAATATCAATTATTTGCTGAAAGCAGACAACCCCTTTAAGCATCTAATATACTAAGTGAGCTTTTTATTATAAGGTTGTTGTTCTGATTTTTCTTCTCCAGCATAGGGCTGTCATCTTAAGAGTAGAACCTACATGGCACATTAGATTAGCAATTAACATCTCTCATTTCTCAGGAATGGTGGGGGCTGTACAAAAATATACAACTTTGTTGGGTTCATGCCTGGCATGCCACTCTACCCATACTATTTAAATATGAAATATTAATTTAAACACTCTTATTTATTATTGTACTTTCATGGACATTTTGGGGCTTATTGGCCAAACTTTATTTTTTAAAAATCTAATTGAGAAACTATAGCTGTTTTATTTTTATTTCTAATTGCAGCTATCATGGAAAAATGTTTTTTTTTAAATATTTTCAAATGGGTTGAAAATAACCTCAACTTAACTAGTTAGCCCATCATTTGGAGCAAACTATACCATTGATGTTGCTCTGCACGGTAGTAGTTTAAAAGGAGTTTGGAAGTTATCCCTAATCCACACAATAGGGGATAAAATCTTAATCAGTGAGGGTCTGATATCTAAGACTTCCACTTATCATAAAAAGATAACCCCCAATTCTTACTAATGGGTAGAGTGGCAGGCCAAGCATGCAGCCTGCCTTTCCATTTAGTTCTATAGGATCAGCCAGAGATAGCACTTGGCATTCTTCCACCACTGTCAAAGAACTGAATAAAGCAGCAGGGCACATGCTCAACCTGGATCTCCACCAATCAATAAGAATGGTGAAATCCCCATTCTCCTATTTTCTCATGATCGATGGGGCTCCCGAATGTTGGACCCTCACCGTTCAATTTTTTACCTTGCCATAAGACCACATGAAGTGATGCATTATTCCTGTACAAAACATTATTACAAGAATATATATATATATATATATATATATATATATATATATATATATATATATATGTGTGTGGCATATATATGAGTGTGGCAGCACTCAGGAAAAATGCAGAAAACAACTCAGGTGCACATCCCAGGACCTAGAGCAAGATCCATCCATATATATAACACATGCGTCAAGCTACAGTTCGGCTCCTTAGCTTGAAGAAGGCTCCAGGTCTAAAGAGCCAAAACGTAACTTGACACATGTATGATTAAACAAGTACATTTTTGTCACATCAAAATATTGGAGTGCTGCCATTTTTTGCGTATTTTTATATATACTGTAGCCCCTGGTGTTGCCCAGTAAGAAAATTACCACTCTTAGCAATAACAAAATAGAATGGGTTAACAAAAAATATTTTATACCTATCTCTATTTCTATCTCTACATCAATCTCTCGATGATACTCAGAAAAGAAAAGAAAGGGTCAAAATATGTTAAAACTGTACCGCAAATGTCCATTTTTCTGGGGTAACATTCAATAAGATTTTACCCTATATCTATATACATCTATCTCTATGTCTTTGTCTCTTTGTCTGTCTCTCTGTGTGTCTCTTTCTCTGCCCCACACTTTCTCTCTCTGTCTATCTGTCTGTCTTTGTGTCTTCGTCTATCAATGTCTTTCTCTGTCTCTCTGACTCTTTCTGGCTGTCTCTCTGTCTCTCATTCCATCTGTCAGTCTTTGTCTCTGCCTCTCTTTGTCTGCTTGTGTGTGCCTGTTTTTCTGTCTCTCTCTGTCTTTCTCTGTCTCTCTCTGACTATTTCTGGCTGCCTCTCTCTCTTTCTGCCCGTCTCTGTCTGTCTGTCTTTGTTTCTGCTTCTCCTTGTCTGCCTGTGTGTGCCTGTTTCTCTCTCTGTCTGTCTTTCTATCTCTGTATCTCTGTCTCTCTCTGTATCTCTGTCTCTGTCTCTTTGTCTCTCTCTTTCTCTATCCATATTACCTCACACATGAGTAGTCTTATTCTCATATACTCATATACTCATTGCCTATAGTAACCAATTAAAGTGCATAGCTCAATAGCTCAATAGCAACCAATCAAGGCTCAGCTTCTCACTGCCACTGCAGCCAGCAGATAATGACTTCTGTATATGTTGGTTAATAAT
This sequence comes from Engystomops pustulosus, assembly GCF_040894005.1. Taxonomy (NCBI): domain Eukaryota; kingdom Metazoa; phylum Chordata; class Amphibia; order Anura; family Leptodactylidae; genus Engystomops; species Engystomops pustulosus. The sequence continues at coordinate 105,696,436 of NC_092417.1, read as the reverse complement.
TGTGATTGTATTTTGGTGCAGATTCCTTTTGCAGACATACACACACATACATACACTCAGCTTTATAATATATTATATAATAAAATATATATTTCTTAATGTTACCTGCATTGTTTTTAATGGTAAAGTTTGGATTGTTGGCCATATCTGGTAGAAGACTATAATAGAAGAAGTGTCCATTTCTTGGGTCATCCTTATCAATGGCACTGACAGTCTGTATAATCTGAAACATCAGAAAAAACTATAATTCAACATTTTATCTATTAACATTAGCAGTACAACATTTACTATTATAGACTGGAAACAAATTACAATTTTACCAAAAGTAATGTTATACTGGCAGTGACAATCCTAGGTAGAGGGCTTAGACCTTTATTCAATAAATATAAAAGGAAAGTAGCAGCACTCCAAATCCATTAAAAAGTGGTCCATTTTTCCATTCTGTGTGACAGCAATGTTTCGATTTAAACTGGGAAAGGCTCAGTTAGAGCTGAAATGTCACTGTCAAACAAATGGAATCATGACTAAGGCTGTATGCCGAAACGTGTCGATCGATAACATTACGATGTATCTGAATTTATGATCACTATGTTGGAGTTTAACCAATAAAGAAAAGGATTTTTTCACCTAAATTGTCAGTGCCGGATCCTTTTTCCATGTGAAGTTGCTGTAGCAGCCCGTAGAAGCCTTTGGCTTTTCCTGTGCACCAGGTGAGAATAATTATTACCCTCTGTGAGCTGGGTCAACCACGGATGTTAAAAAATGGAATATAAAGGACCACTTTTTCATGGAGTACTGCAGCTTTCCTTATCTATCTATCTATCTATCTATCTATCTATCTATCTATCTATCTAGTGAAGTCAAATGCCAGCTTATGTAAACCTTATGTAGTCCTACATATTTACCTGTCTAAGGGGGTTATTTATTTTTATTTTCTTCCTTTCTTTCTGTATTTTGTGAAACTTTTTTTGGTGCATTGCAATTTTTGTGACTTTTTGGGAAATTTTTAAAATATGCTCTGAATTCTCCCGGACATTTGTTTATCGTCAGTAAGGCACATTTATTGTCTTTTCCAGATGTGCTAAATTTTACAAATGACACTTATCTTCATAAATTGTCCAAAATTTGCAACATTTTTTGGTGCAAAAAACCCCAGACAAAACCATACTTAAGTGACACTTAGCAAATGGAAAGAAGTGACATTTTTGAGACATTTGTAACAAATGTCGCAAAAAGAGATCTGAAAAAAAGCCATTGGAAAACACAATGGAAAAGTGATATTGATAAATTACCAAAGAAGCAGATGGAAAAAAGGCAAGCCAAAACAAACAGAATAAACATGGAAAAACAAGCCAAAACAGAGATAAGATAAATTACCCACTAAATTTATAGAACTTTATGGGGATCATTTATCTTAGGATGTTCTCTTTTTTTCCTCTAGTATTGGCAACTTTTTGTTGGCACATTTGGATATTTGCAACAAATTTTGCAACTTTACCACTCACCTAACAGAGTTAGCAGCAAATCCACATCCAGATGTGGAATTCTGAAAAAGTTACAATTTTGCCACAAATTTTGGTTAAAATAAACTGCAGTCCTAATCAAGTGTATGAAACACTTTAGAAGGGGTTGCAGAAGAGTTTAAAATTTTTGTGCAACTTTTCAATAAAAAGTCCAAAAACCCCACAGACTCAGCTGCCTGATATATCAACCCCCACAGACTCAGCTGCCTGATATATCAACCAAATAGAAAAAGCAAAGAAAGACATGCACAAATGTCCTGGCCAAAGGACTCTATTTTTTTATACATTACATATTATATATTTTATACATATGCTACTATCATGTTTTTGCAGAGGTCAATCAACAGCCTTTTAAGAAATGTGCATTAGGCAATATAACACCCGCTTGAAATCCCATAGGTCTTGTGCTTTTTAAAGGTAGACCACACTCTGGAAGCATTGAGGTGTTTTGAAAGCTTTGTAAGTCAACAACGTAAACTTATTACATCAGTACACTAAAAGGCACAACTACCTACTAAGTTCATAAAAAGTGCAATAGTCCAAGAAATGAAATCAGAGTTGGCTGATACCTTCCACAACCACTGCTTTTAAAACATTTAACCACAAAGAAAATGTTAGCAAAGTATGTAGGGAAAAAGATTCCATTGTATGTTTATGAAATGTAAGTGGCGGAAAGACATAAAGCGTATGTGGATTATTATAGGCAAAATACTTCATATTCCTTATTTACCCTTCTTGACTTGCTGGAAATATGGAGTTATATTACTTGTTAGGACCACTTGTACATTCTCAGTTTGGTACAGGCAGCTTCGAATCTCAAATACAGTGCATTCTATGGCCTTTAAAAGCATTGTTCTTTCTTAGGAATGTATTGATTTTTCTTGACTAGCTCTGTTTTGTCCTAGTTAAGATGAAAATTCATTAAGGACTACTATGTAGTCTGTATACATAAGGACCAAGTGGAGAGCCTGCCGAATAGCTGCTGCATCTTCTTATATGCTATTTGCAGATAGCAGGGATGGGGAGAGGATATAAAACTACATATTTAAAAGCATTTTGCTGGTCTGATATCTCCCCTCTGCCTCGATAGGACATGTTTTAAAGCCTTAATGATTTCTTTTATACATCTTGAAAGGTCACACAAACAGCAATATGAAGGAAAGTGTATTTAATCTGCCTGTTGACGCAATACATAGAAGCAGCGAGGCAGGAGGAAGAATGTGATGTATTTGAGACTGTAAAGGGAACACAGATACTGGGGGAGGGGGCTTTGTACACCAGTCTTAGGGAGCCTTTTTGCACATAAGATTTATCACAGTAGCTTAGACTGTTTGGTAAGTCCGGCATGTACTAAGTTCTGCAGTGTGTTTGAGACTTCATTGTTTAAAAGTCTCAAAAAGTAATACATTTAGGCATAACTAGTTTTAAACTATTTGCTATGCCAGAAGACAATTTTGTGTCCAAATTTGTGACTTGATAAATCTAGTGTTAGTAAGAAGAAAAATGGAGAAAGAAGGCAAAATATATGGCGCAAAACAGAAAATGTGACCATTTTGTGTCAATCAAAAGCTTGAAAACTCTTGCAATTATACAAACCCCCTCTGTGTTTGCAATATATGGCTTGTTTGCCGTACAATCAATGAACACTTGAGTGTTGATAGCTGACAGGTAAATGTGTACTTATAACCAGAATGTGGAGTGAAACATTATTCAGATAATTTTTATTCTTGACAAAAACTGAATGGTTCAACAGATCCTTACTCTGGTTTATAGTTAAATTAAATAGTGGACCACTGAGCTAGGTGGACCCATTGGCCTTGGAATAGTAGTATAGTAGTAGTATATGGCAAAGTATCCTCGCTGTACTTTATTCAGATATACAGCACACAGCATTTCAACCTTTCTATGTAGTTGTGTAAAAATATGGATTATTTAGTGACAAACTCCCCATTTTCTTTCAAACACTGTTGATGCATTTAATGGATGATGTGACATTTAGATGTTTTCTAGACAGCAAGGTCCCATCTTCTTAATCATGCTGTGGGGACCCAAATCAACAACAGGTTTTTCTGGTTGGCCTTATGAATCCCAGTCAGGCACTACTCTGTACAATACTTCTTATATGGAGACAGTACTGTAAACTTCTGTCTTGATTATGAAAAAGTATTGCATATAGCTATCAAGGATACATCTTTCAGGTATACGTAACATTCTGTGAAGTTGGGATCTAGGGGCTTGGCAATTTTCCTGATCTCCATCTGACTGAAACATTAGAAACAAATTGTATAAAAGGACTATAAAAACTCCCTTCAAATGGCTCAAATATTGTTAATTCCATACCTTACCAGATCAAGAATGTGATAAAGGTAACATAAGGTTAAGTGCCACAATTAGAACCCCAAATTTTTTGTATGAACCAACCTTAAGAGTTTTTACAGAGATCTATAATGCAATTAAAAAAAAAAAATAAGGCACATATTTGATTTGTGTATTTCCAATAAGACCCAATGCCACACACATTCCTTTTAGACAATGGGTGAAATATCTATGCATTAAATGCAAATAATACAGTGTAGGACTCACAAGAAGTCAGAATGAGTTCATAAAGCTTGTATGGAGCCGTCCGTCCACATTGGATTATCAGTGCTCAATACTCACTAGTGGCTTTAAGGATCAATTATTGAAAATTATACCCACAATCTTATTAATGATGTGCGTACCTTATTGAACAAGAAGCAGCTCCACTTAAAAGCACTCAAAAGGAAACAACATGAACTTGTGTTCCCCTGACAGCAACTAGGAAACCTATCATAAATAACATGATGTTACACTGCATAAGCAGTGGTCATTTCTTCTGAGATGTTGCACAAATTAATGCATGCTATCTTTTACCACAAAATAAAGATTATAGATACCCAATTGAATTATAACACTTAAAGGGATCCTGTCACCAGAAGGCCATAGACAGGTTCCCACAGACACAGTACTGCAGATTACAAACATGTTTTTGAAGTGTATATAAGGCCTCATGCACACGAACAGAAGGGGACCGTGATCCAGCTGCAAATTGTAGTCCTCTTAGATGTCTATGGCATCCAGTTACAGTGTGGTGAGCATGCGTTGTGACCAAGCTGCTGTATTACGATCGGCTTTTGATGGAGGGGGGAGGAGTGAGGAGCACTCACCCGCCCCCTCTCCTGCAAATCAACTTGGTGAGTATCTGTTCAAGTGCAGAAGGCCTAAGTCAATTAGTTAAAATAATAAATAATATCAAACTTTACCTGGCTCACTGTGAGCTTTCACAAGTAATTCCATGGGGCATGTGGGCAGACTATCTGAGGGAAATGCTCATCCTCCTCATTTTTCAAACCCATTACCCTCCTTTCTCCAAATCCCTTCCCCCTCCCTCCCACTCAGGCTAATCTAGCTAACCGCAGCAAACAAATCTTGCACTAATCTTTTTTTCTTCCCCATACGCAGGGAGCGGTGAAGAGGGTGCACCCAGTCTCCACCCTAAATACGCATTTGCCACTTATCGCAGCCAGGTGCTGGGTAGATGGCAGATTGCATGGCACATAGAAAGAGCTCACCATGTAAGGACAAGATTTGCTTGCTTCCGTCTGCAAGATAAGCCAGATGGGGAGGGAGGAGGGAAGTGGGTTTGATAAATGAGGAGGATGAGCAATTTCCACAGGCCTCAGCTCTTGTGTTTACATGCCCCAGGGACTAGCTTGTGAAAGCTTGCAGGGAGCCAGGTAAAGTTTAATAAAATTAATTGTCTTAACTATTTGACCTATGTTACATTAAAAAAAAAACATGTTTGTGATCTGCAGTACTGTGTCTGTGGGAACCTGTCGACAACTAAAAAAAGCCAAATGCAGAGAAATTTTAGAAATTTTAGCTGGAGGATTCAACACTAGAGGTAAACAATGTCAGGATATGAATCATGTCCCATATTCTGTTCCCTTTGTCAAATTGCCTCATTTTGTTTTTATCTGCTATTTATTTGTTATTTCAATCTGTCAGGCGGAATATTCTAACAACAGGTAACATTAAAGAAATCTCAGAACAGGGAGTGCATTTCATTGCCGGTACAGTGTGTATAGTTGTCTAAAAATGACAATGATGTTCATAATAAAGCACAATTAATGTAGCTAATTAGGACACAAATGAGTCACCTGCAAAGATGATTTCACTGATATTTTTATTGTTTTTGGCTTTGCTAACTGTTGCATCGTGAGAATAAAAATGTTCAGGTTATTAGGAGATTACTGTATTTACTTGTGTATAAGCCGAGTTTTTCAGCACAAAAAATGTGCTGAAAAACGTCCCCTTGGCTTATACACGAGTCTATAACAAAAAAAATTACCCACTTAAAAAAAATAAACTTAAATACTCACCCTCCAATGTCAGCGCGGCTCCCCGATGTCGGCGCGGCTTACCGATGTCCCCAATGTCAGCGCATCCCGTCTTCTTTCTTCTCCGCTTCTCGGCTCCTCTTCTCTCTTCTTTCTTCCGGCATTGACGCGGCCATGTTTTCTTAGTGGCCGCGCATACTATGACGTCAGCAGTGGCCGCGTCATAGTATGCGCCTGCTAGAAGAAAACATGGCCGCGTCCATGAAAGAAGCAAGAAGAATAAGAGGAGCCGCAGAGAAGAAAGAAGACGGGACGCGCTGACATCGGGGACATCGGTAAGTCGCGCCGACATCGGGGAGCCGCGCTGACATCGGAGGGTGAGTATATAAGTTTATTTTTTTAAGGGCCGTGGGGGCAGGCTGGCTGTATACTACTAGGGGCTGCTGTATACTACTAGGGGCGGCTGTATACTACTAGTGGCGGCTGTATACTACTAGGGGCTTGCTGTATACTACTAGGGGCTTGCTGTATACTGCTAGGGGCTTGCTGTATACTACTAGGGGCTGCTGTATACTACTAGGGGCTTGCTGTATACTACTAGGGGGATGCTGTATACTACTAGGGGGCTGCTGTATACTACTAGGGGCTGCTGTATGCTACTAGGGGCTGCTGTATACTACTAGGGGGCTGCTGTATACTACTAGGGGCTGCTGTATACTACTAGGGGCTGCTGTATCCTACTAGGGGCTGCTGTATACTACTAGGGGCTTCTGTATCCTACTAGGGGCTGCTGTATACTACTAGGGGCTGCTGTATACTACTTGGAGACCGCTGTATACTAGTAGGGGCTGCTGTATACTACTAGGGGCTGCTAAATACTACATGGGGGATGGCAGGCTGTATACTACTGGGGGCTGGCAGGCTGTATACTACTGGGGGCTGGCAGGTTGTATACTACTGGGGGGGTTTGACCAATGCATTTCCCACCCTCGGCTTATACTCGAGTCAGTAGTTTTTCCCAGTTTTTGGTGGTAAAATTAGGGGTCTCGGCTTATACTCGGGTTGGCTTATACTCGAGTATATACGGTATCTAGTTTTGTGGATTGTTTTTTTGACTTTTTGATTTGTTGAAAACGGACCTACTGTAGCTTTGCTATTATTGGAATACAGAAGTAATAGGGACAATTGGTTTCTGTAACTTTCCATCTATCTTTGATTGCCTTATGTTACTTAAAAAGTAGATAGACTCATCTTACAAAGATGTATAAACAAAATATATATTTTCTTATTTTTATTATGAGGTGGTTAGGGTGACATCCATCATATCCACTGATATAAAAACTTTTACAATGTATATACATTATTTTTTTGGAATGCAGTGGCTGATTGTTTTTTTTTTTTAACTTCGAAGCTTATTTCTTTATCATTCTCTTATGGTATGTTATTTTTCACTACCCCCTCCCCCCACTGCAATGAAACAATGTTGTGAGTTGCATAAAAATGTAAAATTCCCACTATCTTATTGTATACTAGACAAATCATGTAGACACCACAAGTAGAACATGAGCCTTTTGTTAACTTACCTGCCCAGGTTTGCCATTCTCACACAGAAAGGCTTCATAATCTGTGGCAAATTCCGGAGCATTGTCATTGACATCTAGAACCTTGATTGCAACTTGTACTCGTGATATTTGACTATGGTTTCCTAAAGGGAAAGAAGACCAATAAATATGTTGAACTGATCCTTTTATAAGCACATTATGTAAACTAGAATTAAATAGCAATTCTATCTTCTTTAACTTGTTAAAAGAGCCACGTTAGCTGCTAAGTATCTTGTGTCAGACTTCAAGAATGAAATGAGACAATATTTTACATTCTCTGCTCAGATCTTTAGTGAAGGAAAAATTCAATTGAAAAAGAATTGATGCAGATATTTGGGAACAGAACAAGACAATGTACGGGATGATATTTATTTGCTGTAACTTGTGTTTCTTCGACACACTGGGTATATTTTTTTTGTTTTTGATCCTGCAGCTATAACTTGTTCTTTTGACTCAAGATTTATTATATTAGAATTATTCTATAAGTTTCACAGATTGAAATAGTTTTTTATGATCATACAAGATTTAATTTACTAACCCCAAGTATGCCCTCAATAAAAACCTGAAACTTTGGAAATTTGCAATGAACCATAGCCTATTCCCATCTGTTTACATTGTGTGTTTTATAACTTTTTTATGATTTTCAGATGGAAAATAAGTGTCCAAGAAACTAAACAAATCTGGTATCATAAATGCAAACCAGTTTTTAGGCACAAAGTGAGACACACTTCAGTTAATATCCCTAACTAATGTGAACAGTACTGCTTTTGAGGGTAGAGCAAAATACAGCAGTTTACATAATTTCTTTGAAATTATAAAAACCTCTATGTCATACATCACTGACAGGCTTCCTGCTCAACATAACACTTGGTGGGATTAATCATTGCAGATATGTCAGTATATTTTCTATTCATTCAACCTTTCACTTGAGACAATTTGCACCAGATTTATTAACTGAATAAAGTCACAGATTTTGGTACAAATCCCCTCCAGTCCCTCAGTGTGTAAGAAAAACTTAGGAACTAGTTGGGACAACTGTTCTTCTGTGTGAGCAATGCATACATTAATACCACATGTGCCACATTTATCACACTGTCTAAGCTGCTTTGATAAGTTCGACATGTAAAAAAACACTTTTAGAATTTGGAGTAAAATTCTGCACAATGATTAGTTATCACCAGATTGGAACCACAATGTTCGGGTCTGTGGTGAACTTTATGAATTTGGATCTACGTACTTCACTAATGACATTCAGCACAAACCCTGCTGATTAGTCCAGTGATCATTGCTGTCACTGATTGTGGGTGTTAATTTCTCAAATGCCAGCAGCATGTGTGCGATCATATGAATGCTACTGACATTTGAAGGGCAATACCAATCGGAGGTTTTACTGGTTCAGTTCTTGAACAGATGGTGTCCAGGTAGCTCATCATCTTTATGGAAAATAAAACAGTAAATCTATATGCAGATTGTGTAATGGGCCCTTCTTCTTTACCAATTAGTAGTCAAAAAAAAACATATTTTTATAGCTTTAAGATCATATTATTGAATAATTTAGGTGGAGGAAATATAACGACCCAGGGAATTTTCATTTTTGTAAATGATCAAAATTATAATTGGCACAATTTACCAAAGAACGTCAGGTTATTAACATTTTATTATAACATTCTACCATTTACAAATTGAACTAGAGTTTAGGCAAACAACAAATGTAAATATATTTATAGAGTAAGCACATGCTATATTAATAGTAAGTGACTTTATACCATGATTAATATTTTCCCTTTATCCGTAAAATAAAAGTAAACAACATGGCAGATTTGAGATTAATTCCCCAAGTGGATTTTTATCAATCAAATCTATCCCTTGAATGCAATTTCCTCTGACATGCTCTACCAAAATAGAGACGAGTGATTCGGATCATTTTTGATCCTAGCCATGATTCATTCAATGATTAGATCCAAGGCCTGTTCACTGAATGAATAGAGTCTAGGAAGAAAATCTGTTAGAGACTTTTCACTCCATAATATAAGACACAAAATGTCAATAGAAATGGCCAAAACATATTTCTGCCCTGATTTATGAAGAGTAAATGGAGTTTGATTAATGGAGGCTCTTTCTCTGGTCTATAACACAATCACTTGTTCCCCTGGCTTATATGGCACATTTCATTTTTGTATTATTGATATATTGTATAGTATATATTCTGCTATCTGTCTTTATATTATATCTCTGTTGATTTTTAGAGTTTGAAGTGTTCTAGATCTTGGTTCTTGTATAGACAATCAATCAACTAAATAAAATATAGACATATTATTAAATAATTTGGGTTATTGAGAGTATTAATGTATCTAATAGAATCTATTATGATCTTTTTTGTGGGGGGCATTTCATTATTGATTATTGGAATTTTCTCATATAGACGGTCCCCTACTTAAGAACACCTGAATTACAGCAGTTACAAACGGACCTCTGGACATTGGTAATTTACTGTACTTTAGCCCTAGGCTACAATAAACAACTATAACACTTATCAAAGGTGTCTGCAATTAAGCTTTATTGTTAATCCTGGTTCTTATGACAATCCAACATTTTTAAAATACAATTGTCACAGGGACCAAAAATATTTTGCCTGAGGTTACAATTCTATACAAGTATACAGTTCCGACTTACATACAAATTCAACTTAAGGACAAACCTGCCTGTATTTAAGACAAAAGAGGAGGTCTCAATTTTAGGATCCTTGTCTCTCGTTCAAAATCGAGAGAAGTTACAAAGGGTACTTCTAACTTTGGATTACTGGTCTAATCCTTTATTTAAGCAACACATATCCTTCTCATGTGGTCTATTACAGATATTTGGGGTTATTTGCTAATTTCTGGTAAAGTGGCTTTATCAATAACAGGTGGTCAGTGTTATACGCTAGAATATAGCAGCTAGATTGTTACGCTTCTATTATATACTATTCAGACACATGATAAGTTCACTTTTACAGTCACAGCCCTTAGTTACTGATTATGTGTAAACCTGTGTCCAGTTAAGTAGAATCTTAAGAAATCTGTGCAGTTCAACTACAATATGATCAACAATACACAACTGTAAAACATCCAAGCGTATATAGATCCAGGCACACACATATAGAGCTTGTGAAATTATGCAGTTCTACATAGTTTCACCTGTCTCTCTCTCCCTCTCTCTCTCTCTCTCTCTCTCTCTATATATATATATATATATATATATATATAAGCTGTTAATCTAGGGACACACATTTCCTGGGGGAAATGTAAGGGAGGACATATTTGTGTTATATAAATGATATTTTAAATCGTGTAACCCAGATTGTTTTCTGTTAAATATAATGTCTGTATTATCCGGTAGAAAATATTTGTATGCCATTGTATGATGATCCATGTGTTATGTATTACAAATAAAGGTTGTATATTTCTCCTTCATGACAATGTCAAGCATTCATTGAGACTATCTTAGATAAATAAAAATACTTCCCAGGAATCCATTATGATAACTCTTCTTATTAATTACATAATTATATATCTTAAAGAAAACATCTACAACGGTTCTTAAAAAATGACATTTTTAAGTCCATACATTCTTCATTGTTGATTTTTTTATTCAAATGATGGACTTTACAAGGCTGACTTCCCCATCATGCAGCTATAAAGATGCTTTTGAAATAATATTATGTTTAAAACAAATGCCTTATCTGATCGTTGTACTGTAGGACACCAGCAATGTAATATGAATCATTCTGACTGCTCCGTTATGGGCTACAAGCTTCAGCTAGTTGTTAAAATTTGAATGCCTGTTTAACCTTCGAAATGTAAAGGAGGAACAGAAACTTCTGTAAGACAACATAATTTATAGTCAATATAAATCTGTTGTGCTTGTTTAGCCATATATCCTCTACTTTTTACCTGATGACTCATGCTTTATCTTGTGGTGTAGAATATATTAGAGACAGAAAAGTAAAGTTCCGAGCCCCCTAGTGCACAATTCTCTACTCTTTATATACCGTAGCCAATAGAAAAGGAAATAATATTAATAGTTTATTCATTATATAAATAATACTGGGATAAAAGGAGAATGTAAATACCCACTGCTAGGTAGACCTCAGCTATAATTATTTTTACAAGTATCTGTTAGTGGTTTTCCTTCTTCAACACCTAGCATGCTATTACAGACATGAATTGTGTCTATAGTCAATAATACTATACAGTAGACTCTATTTAGAGTCCTGCATCTTCATTCATTAATATTATTTCTGTAACAAATTGCATGATGGAAAGATGATGCTATCAATGTAGCAACTCTTATAGTTAGGTGTGGTAATGGTACGTAAAGGTTATAATAATTTATTGTTGTGGTCCACCTAGATTACAATTCTGATTTGTATTTAAAGAACTGCAATAAAACATCCTCTAGATGCCATGACCACAGAGGGGAATTTGCAAGGCATGGAGTTCATAAGACCCAGTGCAGGGTCTGTTTATATTGTAAGTGTAGCTTTTCACCCCTAGTCAGGCAAGCACATGTTGCAACAGGGATAAAAGGAAGGTTCATTAGTATGCAAGAGGGGTTTGTTCCTATGGTTGTGGAGGGAAACTACAAACATGGACATAAACCATAATTATGAGCCCTGCCATCCTTGTGAATTTTAAGTCTGTGGGCCTCCAGGAACCCCACTAAATGACATACCAGTTTCAATCCTGGGCAAAAACTCATGTCTAGGATGAGGTGAGATCAATGGTTTACCCAGTTGATTGTAGGCAATTCTACAATTTTCCTTAAAAATATATGAAGTTTAATTAAAACACTTACAAAAATGGAGGTCACTGACAGAAGAGATCAACCTCAATAGCATGTGACTAGCCTTCTCTCACATCACGAGCCAGGGGGTGAGAACAAAGACACACTGCACTTAAATTAGCAAGTAGAACTGACCCACTGTTATCAATCTGTTGAGGTATTCTTGTCAACTGAAAAGGGTGCCCAAATTATCTGTGTGTGCATGACACAAGTAACGTCTACTTATCAATTGTTTCTTAGTTTAATTTGTCTTAGGTAGAATATACTTAAAAGACTGCATGAAATTGAGCCTGAAGGGTTCCAGGCTCTATTAACACCAATGGAGCCTGGAGCCCCTCAGGCTCATTTGCATACAGTTCATCCTGGTGGTAGATGCCCTGTGAATTGCACCTATGCCTTTTAGTGTAACGTTGCTGTGTGCTGTGGAGGATGCAACTTTTTTTTTTTTTAAGTCAGGTTTTTGAGCAAAAAAGTCTGTTGTCCTATATCTACCTGCCAAGTTCACCATCCTAGACCAAGCATGCTTTTGCACATTTTATTCTGACTTTTTAAAAATGAACAAAAAAGGAACATATGAGTAAACATCTGGAATGAGAAGGTAAATATAGTTAGTCCTGCTTAAGCTGTGAATAAGGAAAGGTCACGAAAAATGTGCAAATTCACAACTGAGCAAAATTTAGCGAATTTTTTCTTGTAAGAAAAAGAATAAGAAAAATATAAGCTTTGAAAGTATTTCCTACATCTCTATGGTTGAGCAATACATTGAGCCCATGCAGCCATTTATATAACCCTTAACTTTCTGTTGGTTTTGAGTTATTCTAAATTAAGCTTTCTTCATATCTGATCTAATACCTATGTGCAACACAAAGCACATCTATTCCATTTGGGCAAGTATAACATTTTATTATGTTATAAGTTATTTGCTTACCTCCTCGGTTACTCGCATTGTCTGTAAGGGATGTGCCCCATTTGTTTATAGAGACATGCATGCCCATTGGTCCGTTGCCATGGGCCTGTACAGCATTGAATCTTATGCTGCATCAGTTGAACGGAGGTAGTCGGTCTACCCCGTTTAGGATGCAATTCTGAATATTTAGAAGGTGATCTATATCTGTGATAGATGTATTAACTTAAGACACATGCAGATTTTTTTTCTAACATTTGCATACACTTGTTATATATCTGGAAAAATTAATTATGTAGGACAATTTTAGTTATTTGAGAAATGCAGAGTCCTGTAGCTGTTGAGTTTACTTTCTAAATGTGTAGGCGGAAGTTCAAATGCGTTTAACTCCACGGGTGCCAGAACATTGCTCATATTTTCTGGACCCTCCAGTAACAAATGGACAAATCACTGGACCATGGAAGTCTTCTGTACTCTTACTACTATGGGCAAGCTGATGAGTCCCTAAGAAGGATCAGGCTGAAGGTTTATTATAAATGACTACAATCCTCTGGTTTTGAATGCATTCGCTTTATGTGTCAGCAGTGCAGTCAGGCAGTAAATAGCTCTTCAGATTGAAAGTACAGAAAGTTGATGTGTTACTTAGTGTATTCTAGCTTTAGCAAGGCAACTGCTGGCTTTCCTACACGAAGGGGCTGCGGTTTGGAAGCGCATAGTATCAATTTTGAACAATGTCTCAAGGGAAACTTGATCATCCAGATAGAAGCTTTGAGTGGTGAACTTGTAGAGCCTTACATAACACAATATATGTAGCTAATGCACATAGTCAATGCACTTTACAATTGCAAGAAATCCAATCCAATCAGGCATTGAAGAACTATTTGGGTCATGAATGTATAAATATTTTTAAAAAATGGATATAATCCAACTTTATAGTGATACATTAGCTGTTCTTAAATTCTATTAAATGTTTTCAATGTTTACTAGCAGTTAGACAAGACTAAAACAAGCAATTGAGACAAAAGGGAATAAGCTACTTTAATAGGGGTATTTTTTTGTTTCCTTACCTCTGTTAAAAAAAAGTAAAAAATGGAGGTTTAACCGATTTGCGGCCACCTGCTGTGTATTCACTGCGCACTTCGGGTCCCAGTGCACGGAGAGGGCATATTGCAGTATATTATCCCGGCAATCACTGCTGGCAAAGCTGCTGGCAGCTTCAAAAGATGGCCATCTTACTATGCCATTTTGCCGAGGATCTTCGCTCCCTGTGACGTCATCAGGGAGTGGCGATCCATTGCCATGACAGCCTCGGATCTTCCGAGGACCCGAGGCTGTCTTGTTTTCACCCTTTCATTACAATGTGCAAATTGTAATGAATGAGGAGGAAAATACTGTAGTATGGCAGTATATGATAGAATTGATCAGACAACCTAGGGTTAAAGTATCCTAAGGAGTCTGAAAAATAGTAAAAATAAAAATAAAGAATTCTAATTAAAAAAACCTAAAAACTCAAATCACCCCCCCCCCCTTTCCCTAGAACTGCTATAAATATAAATAAACAGTAAAAATTGTAAACACCTTAGGTATCCCTGCGTCCGAAAATGCCCGATCTACCAAAATATACTAACGCCCAAAGTCGAAAATGGCACTTTATTGCCATTTTGAAAAATATTAAAAAATCTATAAAAAGTGCTAAAAAAAGGTTGCATAGTCCTAAAAATGATATAAATGAAAATGTCATAAAACGTCGCAAACATGACACCACCTTCAGCTTCGTACGTATAAAACAGCAATTAGCACAAGAAGATGGCAAAATGAAAAAAAAAATTGTACAGGAGATTTTCATTTCTGTAAATGTATGAACATATTATAAAACCTATACAAATTTGGTATCGACGTAATCGTACTGACCCATAGAATAAAGTAGACATGTCATTTTTGGACACACAGTGCAAGCCGTAAAATCCAGGCCCACAAGAAAACTGAGCAAATGCATTTTTTCACCACTTTCACTGTATTTGGAATTTCTTTCCCGCTTCCCAGTACAAGGCATGGAATATTCAATACCATTACTATGAAGTGCAATTTGTTACAGAGCTCTATATGTTTAAAAATAAAAAGTTATAGATTTATGAAGGTGGGGAGTAAAAAATAAAAATGAAAAAACAAAAAAGGTCCCGGTTGTTAACCGGTTAGCATATCAATTAAAAATCCCATTCACATCATTGTAAATTTTATGTCATCCATTATGTTCAAGTTGGTATGTATCCATTATGCATACAGTTTTTTTCAAATGGAGAACAAGTACTGCAGCCACCTTTTCTGTCCAAAAAACGCATGCATAACAGATATCTTAACTTTTTTCATGGAGGTTTGAATGCTAATGTGAACTTATCCTAATTCTAACGGTCAAAACAAGTTCAAGAATACAGTGATTACAAACTGCCTATCTTTTCCAAAGGTTTTTCCGCATGAAGATATTATATAGCTACATGGCCAAACAATAAATGGCATATGTCATTTGAGGTCAGTAAGCATCTTCCATAGGGGCCAATGTGGCTAAATATATGCCTCAGGTGTAGATTTTCAGTTAGTTAGAGAAATTTCTCAACACTTTTGCTTAAAGGATACAACTATGTGTCATCTCTGTGAAACTCCAGATTCTAGAGCATATTAGGAAATGTGTGGTAATTACAACACAACAAGAATTTAATGATTTCTAAGCTATGACTGTACAACATTAGAACACTTTTCATCTATAGAACCCGACGTTGTAATAGGTAGCAGTGAGAAAAATGCTTACAAACAATAAGCTCCGGATCTTTTTATGCATTCAACCATATAGCTTATTGTGCACCAAGAAAAAAAACATTATTTATCTGAAGTGTTTTCTCTCAAGTGTCAAAAACGAGCATTCATTCTAAATTATGTTACTATCACACGTGCTAGAAACCGTAGAGAATACATTATTAGCTACTTTGCTGGTCATAAAACATATCTTTACGTATTTTCCCTATCATTCCCACTATTTCATTATGTTATGTTATGTTCTTTACAGAAGGTCCACTTAATCTAAAAAAGGGTAAAATATTTTAAAGTCACCAATTGACTGCAATAGCTGCTGTCAAAAAACATCCTTGGGTAGAGGGGTTATAATGGGTAAACGGGTGGATGGGTTAGAAACAGCAATTGCCTCTAGTGATTATCTTAAGGATAATGATCATAGAGAACCAGTTAAGGCAGTGGTGGCGAACCTATGGCACTTGTGCCAGAGGTGGCACTCAGAGAACTTTCTGTAGGTACGCAAGCCATCACCCCAGCACAAAGTTTCCAGACAGGACTCAAAATCTCCCCCTGCAGTCCCTGGCCACGCAAGGTGTGCTATGATGATCATTTCTGTTTTAAAGCTACACATCCTTAGTTGCATGGGACTGCCGGAGGAGCAAGGTGCAGACAAGGCTGTTATTGGAGCTCCTGCTCTGGGCCCTGCAGTTCTTCCTGTTCAAGGGACCCTGGAAAGAAGCTACAATGATAATCTGAATATCTCCTCTTTCTTTTAACTGTATTGGTTTCCTCAGGACACCGATACAATTGAAAGCCATGACAAAACAGGTAGCAACATGTTACTGCTTTAATTGCCATGTTGGCACTTTGCATTTAAATAAGTGGGTTTAGTTGGAGTTTGAGCACTTGGTTCAGCATCACTGAGCTAAGGGTTTCTAGTTCCATGGACAGTTTATATTATTTCTCCTTTCCAAATCTTGGACATAAAGTTAGTGCTTAGCATTGTTGACACAAAGCCTATAAGTTCAAACCACTAGTAAAAGATTTACATTGCATTTCTTTGTTCTCCTTTCTCTGAGTACTCCAGTTTCCTTTTACACTTCAAAATCATGCTTAAAGTAATTGACCTCTAATGGCTTTCATCTTATTGTGCATTCATGTATGTAAGAAATGAAAATAAGAGTATGATCCACATTTGTGATTGATGCATAAATATGCAGTATTTGCAGTACCGCATCCCCGATGGTGGCACTTAAAGACGGCACACACATTAAAATTTAAATCACTGTAAACTAACGGCCATCCTTTCACGGCTCTGTATGGAGCTTAATATATAGTTCTATTTTTTTAGTCCCTATTGACTATCTACTATGTAAAGAAAGCAAAATATTTCATGACCTTTTAATTAATTTCTTTGATAAAGAATAGGAATCAGTTTTGCAATTCAAAAAGTTGGCAGACACACTAAAATGTTATTTCTCAGCATAGCCCTAATATAACTGCTATAGAGATTGAGCACAAAAATTACATATAGGCCCAGATTTATCAAAAAATAGTGCAAACTGCACAATATGCAGTTTGCCTGTGGAGGGTGCAGTGTGCGCCGGATCCATAAATTGTGGTGCACGTTCATCATGAATCTGGTGCCCCTGCACTTCTCCGACAGAATGCACCAACTTTTTTTTTGGTGCACCTCTAACAAAGGGTGTGAGACACGATTCTGTCGGAAACTGCATGATAAATGTGGCACAAGGTCCGACTGTGCACCAACACATACTTTATGTGCAGAATTTTGTGTCGCAAAGAAAACAATGAAAAGAATGTGCAAAGTCAGACAGAAAACTGGCGCAAGGGCTTTAATAAATCGGGGACATTGTTTTTTTATTATTTATATTGGCAAAATAGTGTGAGTAGTGTAATACTGTTACGTTTTGCCTATGAGGCCATAATTTAAACATAATGGGGGTCATAATGGGGGTTTTCCCGACGTGTTACCCGAATATTTCCGATTTGCGCCGAATTGCCCCGGGATTGTGGCGCATCGGCGCCGGCATCCGCGCGACGGAAATTGGGGTCGTGGCCGAACGAAAACCCGACGTATTCGGAAAAACCGCCGCATTTAAAAACCGAAAAAGTGTCGCTTGGGGAGCGCTTACCTTCACATGGTCCGAGGTGGTGCATTCCGGCGTGATGAGATGACTTTCAGCGCAGCAGCGCCACCTGGTGGACGGCGGAGGAACTACCTTCATAAATCCCGGCCGGACCCGAATCCTGTGCAGAGAACGCGCAGCTGGATCGCGAATGGGCGAGGTAAGTAAATCTGCCCCAATGTTTTGTGTTGTATAAAGAATAGTTGATGCTCGGTAAGGGGCATCAGCACATTTCCTGAGCATACACAAAGAGACACGGTGATGTACCATAAATAGCGCCAACTATTTTTTATACAATACACATCATTATTTTTGATGGAGACCCCCCAGCTAAAATGTAACACTATCACACTGCTCACAATATTTTGTCAAAATAAATCATAAAAAAACTATATGCAATTGTTGTCTCAGTTTCTATTTAAACTACATAGGTGGGGTAGGATCCCTAGCTTGGCAAACTGCACATTTGTGTTCCACATATCTCTAATCTAATGTATAATTAGGAGGTTGTTGACTTACATCTGATCTGCTTTAGCAGTACCAAAAAAATTGATTTAGTGATGTCAAATCCATCAGACATATATTTTAACTTGCTGTTCCTTTCTAGTTAATATGATTTACCTGTGTGCTATCGGGGGAGGGGAGAGAAATCTAACTTTAGGGATGCATCTCAGTTTGATACTTCTTTCCTAAGGTGTAGAAATGATGCATTAAGATCCTGGGAGATGACTGTGAAATTTGATTATTTCACAGATTTCTTCCACACTGTATATCTGTAGCGTAAAGTTATTGGCTATTGCTGACCAAAAACCTCAGGGTAAATAGATAGATACTCAGAAGCACATATAATAAAGTATTAGGCAGAAGAATGCAGATACACAGACATGATCGATAATGTAGTAGTTACAATCTTTATATAGCATTGGCAGCCTTGCAAAGAGGGGTAGGGGTAGTTTCTGAATATAAAAGGGAGCAAAAGAGGGGGTAGGTATAGTTATTCATTGAGTTTGTTTGTTTTCTTAAATTTTTATACTCTCGGGGCTACATCTGAGGCAGCAGTAAGTTGTCACTTTCGGACATACGTAGTTACGCCTGGTGATTGTGCAGAAGCTGTGTCCATCATAACTGAAGCAGGAGCAGGGCAGAGACAGATTCCTTTAGTTTATTCTATGCCACTTAAGCTCTTAAGCTTACCTTTTTCTGATGGCTCAAAGTACCCACGCTGAAACACCCAAGCCATGTTAAGGTAGCTTTGGACCAATATTTTGGAATAGCCACTCAACCTTCATAAAAATCCACGGTCTTTACTCTCCTCACTCATTCTCTCCCCACTCTCTCTGATACTTCCTATTCAGTGATAAATTCATTTATTTCAGTCCCTAATTTATTTATATTTATTAAATTAAGAATACTGGCATATATACGGTAGTTCACATTCCTATAGAGACATAAAATGAAGGTCCTTCTTAGAAATAGGTTACATTTTTTGGCAATAAAATAAATTAAAACTCAATAAAAGCTTTTGCTTCATTATGGATACATTACTCCCTCTGGAGCCATATTAGTATTACTTTTGCCAATTCATTTCCCCAGATATAATGTTAAAAACATTAAAAATTTCAAAGCATGTCAAATATCTGTCAAAATTATTAGGAATGGTAATCGTCTGAAAATAATACATAATCCTTGAAACACTCAAGTTAATTGATATGCTTCCTAGGCCAGGAAATGCAATAGTGGGAACATTTTTCTAGTTCACTGAGACCTCTATGAGAAGCATGGCAGTGACCAAAATAATTAGGTATTTTAGCTACAAGATTAGTTTAATGCACATCCTGGTCCATGAGCAATAGAAGAAAATGATGTGGAGATAGTGAGAGTAAATATGTATTCTCTAGTGATTTATGGTCCTACATTACATTCTTTTGAGGATAACCCCAATTTTATCTAATTATGCTTTCACTAAGGCACTAATGGCTGGTGATTTTAGATAATACTGATGATGAGTCTTAAAAGGTTCTGTGACGAAAGGAATTCAATCCATTTTTTCCCATTTGTTTTTACTGTGCTCATTTATAAATTATAAAAGTGTTTTATACAATACAGGTTTCAGTACATAAGACATCATTTGCTGTACAAAGTACATCTCATTTATATATGATAAGGATGTGAATTTATCTACCTTTCAGGTCCTGTTCAAGGTCTCTGGAACCATACAGTATGATTAAAACATGTAAAAAGAATCATGCTCTTACAACAGTCTAATAGACTGCAATAGGTGTTATTCATGCCACACATAAACCTTATTTAATGTCGCATTACATTTAAATAATAATTAGCATAACCTTCATTCCATGAAGGCCAGACAAATGAAGCTCATATATATATATATATATATATATATATATATATATATATATATATATATACATATATATGTTATATATATACATATATATGTATATGTCTTATACTCGAGTAAAAAGAATATATATCAAAACTCACCTTTTCGCTTCCCCCGCTGATAGCTATATACTGGGGCAAAGGGCTGGCTATATACTGGGGCAGGGGGCTGGCTATATAATGGGGGATATGGGCTGGCAGGCTATATACTGGGTGGCAGGTGCTGGCTATACACTATGGGGAAGGGTCCGGCAGGCTATATAATGGGGAGGCTGTGACCAATGCATTTCCCACCCTCGGCTTATACTTGAGTCAATAGGTTTTTCTGGGTCTTTGTAGTAAAATTAGGGGCCTCGGCTTATACTTAGGTCGGCTTATACTCCAATATATACTTTATTTTAAATTATTTCTATGTCAACACAAAATTACCTAATTTATTTAAACCAGTTGGTACAGTAGTTTAACATTTGGGGCCCATTTTAAAAATTTACATTTTGGCCAGGACCCCACTTTACCTAAAACCAGCCCTGATCATATGTCACCAATGCTTAACAGTTGTCACTGGAGTAGAAATGAGCTAGAGATCTCGAATGAACAATGAATGGGAGGTGCTAATCGGCAGGATGCCTATGGTGGACATGTTAACACTTTAATATTGTAGTTAAATTGAATTTAAATTGCCCATAAAGAGGGCGATGATCTTTGATTATATTATTAACACAAGGGTACTCTAGGTGGATAGTTTTCTAAAAATACTCAACAATCAAAATTTCATTCTATTTAATGCTGAAAAGCCTATTACATTAAAGCAATAAAAGACTTCCAAACAGTTTCTTTGTTTCATGCTACGCAAAGGTTAATTCAGACTCCATCCAAGTCCCATGGGAGCCGTCATACAGTAGATTGCAGAGTGCTATATGGTTTTATTAATGGGCAAATTCCTCTGCTCTCAGCCACTGCTTTAGCATCCAAGAAAGAGCAGGTTGGCTTGTGGTGGAGTGTTCTATGTTATCAGGAAAGGTAAATGGGTTTTAGCCAAAATGGGAATTAACAATTAATGGATTCTCGTATTTTCTCACCTCTCTATCTCTCTTATATTCCACAAGCCTGGCTGCAAAATTGAAATTGGTTTCACAGGGACTATTTTCATGCTGAATCCTATTTTTCAAATGTCAGAAAGGTAAGTAGATAGCGAGGATCTGAACAAAGTATCACCTATCATAGAAAACTCACGGAATAAAGTTTCAATTACATTTGGGCTTTATGAATGGATAGGCTGAAAACTCTATTTTACAGAAAGGTATTACACTAAATTTAGAGGTTGAACCTTTTTTGTTACCCTCCAGCTTGTCTTTTATTTTCATTAAATTGAATAAAGATATCATACAGAAGGTTCAACAGCATTCAATCTGCACTTCTGTTTGGAATCAAACAATAAAAGCAGAATATAACATTACTCGAAAGATCCTTATACAATATATTGTGTGCTAATAGATATATCACTTTAAAAAGGAACAATATCAAATACCTTCTTTCATGAAGTTTGATATTGTAATACTTTTTCTAGTGGGTGGTTAGTCTGTACCCACATTTCAAGATCTGCAGCTCTTACTTTTTCATTATCCCAAATTTTATTGCACACTTCTTTACATATGGGTAAATAATAAAACATTCTTATGGAGCAATGATTGTATATGTGTTCTCCATTCACATCCTATAATTGCATCTAGTTACAATGAATAATTAGCAAAATCAATTTAATATCACCTACATGAACATGGAAAGTGTAGTAGCTGCCCTTCTTTTTATGCTGGAATGAGTGTTACAATTAACCATGGGGGCCTATGGAAATATATATGCAAGGAGACACCTATTATTTATAAAGTCATTAGTCTTCCCCATAGATATGTGTCCCCTGAATATGAACAGTAAACCCATAGTCTGGATTCCATCCACTATACAGAGCTACTCTGATCCAGATGATCTCAAACTTAATGGTGACAATTTATCAATCTGTTATGATGAATTCTGTTTTAATTTTTACCAAAAATGTAAACCTCATGCACCAAAAGCCAGTTGCCCTCAGAAAAACATTGGCAGATTGTTCTGCACCAACTAATAGGTGCAAAAGGTGAACAATCAAACTAAAAATTATAAAGGGATTCATTTACCAACATTTTACCCCATTAACCTACTAGCCTCCCTTCAAGGTAGGAAATGAAATTTCCTTTCTAGAACTTTTTTGTAAAATCACCTCCAAAGTCATGTAAAAATTACTTTGTATAAACCAGACTGCAGGGGAGGGGGGTGTAAATTTAGAAGCCTGTATCTTCCTTTGTATAGCCTCTACACTATAGTATGCTTGAATCTCATCTTTCAGATTATATCAGTCATGTGCTTCTGTAAGCTATATGACCAGTGATATACATGGGGAATGAAAGATTTGTGATTTTCTCTCTTACACAATCGCAACCTCAGGTGGAGTGGGCTGTAGGGCAATTATACAGGGTTTACATCATATGCAGGTGTATTACAATAGTGTGGGATAAATTATGTGTCTTTAACTGCCTGTATCTCCAGCTCTGTACATCACTGAACCAAAATTCACTAAAAGTGAAAAGAAGACGGTTATGATTAAGACGGATCCCGTCGAAATACATTAACCAGCCATTATCCTCGTGTATGTGACATTTTATCCAATAGAGGAAGCAACATTGGGGACCTGTACTCCTGTGGCGTCTCCCGTGTTGTGCCGGTTCAACTATTTGATACATTTGATACCCTACCTGAAGGTCTTGGTAGGATAGTTTAGTGGGTGACCATCTCTCTTTAAACAGTGGCAAGTTTATCATTCAGAATCAGTCACTTTAATACATATAATTCTGAGTTGTCTTGCTTGTCTTGAGACCTTTTTGATAAATTTGACCCAATCTGCCCAACTGTAGGTTCTTGACACATGTATTTTAAGTGTAACTCCAATGTTACAAAGATCTTTACCATATTGTCATATGTGATTCCACCTTTGAAAACAAACAGAATTATGTTCACATTGTGTTCCTTGTGTGCTTTCTAGTGCTATGTCATTTTCTGTTCTGAAGACACTTGTCAAAAATCTTCTTCAGCTGCAGTGAAGTGGGCAGTATCTTGAGGTTAATTGAGGTTAATTGAGGTTGCCCTATACTTCCCACAATACTTTGTGTTCCTTCATTCAGTAATTTATCAGAAAATCCAGTGATATATACAAGTAAATCAGATGCAGTAACTATATGGTGACTAGCCCTGCAACTTTCGCTTGGAGACGCATGCCACATGTTATAAGTAGTAGAAACCAGCAGTTAAAAACTTACATGAAGTGTATAATCTGAGCTGTGTGAGTATTAAGGGTTATTTGCTTCCCTACAATGCACAGAAAGTACAAAGTAAAAGCTGAGGGAGGGATGCAACATGAGGTTCAGAGAAAAAAAGAGAAAGTTCAATAGAAATACAGACTGGGATGCAGGGACCGGTAAGGAACAGGGGAGATCTTCTGCCTCAATAATTTGTGTATGACACTTCTGCATCCACATCACTGCATACACTTAGCCTGCTATACCTCTCTCTGTAACACACAAAGATCGCAGCCACATGATCTCCCTCCCCTTCCTTCTCTGTGAGCAGGAAACAGTAGCCCCTCTCCTCTTGCAGTCTTTTATCTTGTTCATAACTCTACGGATTATAAGATAAATCAGCATAGTCAGAAGTAAAACTGGTAGAAGAGTAGGCTTAATTCAGGAGGAAAGCAAAGAAAGTTTCCCATAGATATTTAAGATAATATGCAAAGTTGTTTTACATCCCAATGCATATATATCATGCATAGTTGTACTTATGTGCAAATTTTACTTATAGTGCCAAATTAGTAGACAACTGGCCTTCCCTGAATCAGTTTGAAACAGCCTATAAGAATTATTTTCCTGTTCTTCCTTAAAGAAGGTGCAAGTATTAAAATATAACAACCTCCAAGCTTTCTTTCAAGAAGATCCATTAGTTTGCATAGCACGAGTCTTTGAAAGTGTAGACAATCACAGTACAGCCATCAGTCTGGTGCTACACTACCTCATTACAGTTACGTTTTGCATTTTTAAATTATATTTTTTCAGTTTTCACATTTCTTAGTCACCTCTACTTACTTTTTATTTTTTTATCTCTCTAAAGGTTCATGGAAAGACTTCCGAACAAAATCACAAATTTTCTCCTCGCTACTTGAAATGCAGTATAATGAGCGTAATCTATTCTTACTTTTCATCCTAGCTGAATTTCAACCTGAGCTTCCCGTTATTATTATAATATTTTCTTTTCCTGTTATCCGTGTGAAACTCTAATTCTTAGTATCACGATAGCTAGAAATCTACTCTGTCAATGAAAGAACAAAGAATTGTTTCCCTTGACTAATTGACTAACAGGGAAAGTTAAACTCACCAAGCGAGACACAAATAATAGAAAACAAACATAAACAGCACAAGCCACAGTAAAAAAGACAAAGGACAGAAAAAAGCTGTTCAGCCATTCCTTATGTCATTTGTTCTTCTTCATAAGTTAACAACAAATAAGCAGACCAGATTGCTGTGTATACCTTGCAGACAGCACAAATGAATGAACAGCCTATGCTTGGAAAGGATGTGCTCAGTGAGTAGACGGTGTAACAGAAGGTATGATTATCAATTCACATTTTAAAGAGCCTCTTTCATTAAAATACTATTTTTCTATGTTGTTGCACAAATAATTTTAGGATCACATACCAAACAGGTTTTGCAGTATGTTGGAAAAGTTTTTAATTTTTTGTATTTGGTTATGACAGTTTTTTGGATGTTAAAATTCTGTATGTTTTTTGTAATATAAGAAAATAATAAATAAAAAATTGTTAATTAAAAAAAATTAAAATAAATAAATAAAGTCAGATTTCACATTTCTAGTGCAGACAAAACGGCTGGGGAGGCGAGGATTCAACTCTGCATCCTGGCTCTACCCACGTGAAAAAGCTCCATGTTTTCCCTTGTTGTATTTTTCATCTTGTTCATTTTTTGGTTATGTTTCCAGCTTGCTTTTGGCTCCGTAAGGGCATCATATTTGCTTTATACGAACCCAGTCCAGGTAAACTATACAGGATCATGGACTGAATCTAATCTGGGCCATCTGACTCTAGAGTTTAATATTCTGTGCTGTCTACTGAGTTTACTACTCTGTATTGTATGGTCAGTAATTTATAGGAATTTCTATGGGGGTAATTTATCATTAGGCCGGCTCCTTGCAACTGTTCTATGTATGTCTTTTTTGTATGCTTTTTTAAAAAAGAACCGTTATTCTACAGAAAGGATTGGCCATGTGTTATATGATAATTAATTTATAGGAAATTCTGTGGGGCTAATGTAGCATTAGGCTGGCTCCTTACAACGGTTATATGCATGTCTTTGTAGATCTGCTGCCGTTAAGTTAATTTAAATGGCTTTGGCTCTTGATAAATCTGCTGGTAGTGTCTTATGCTATGTTGGTTGTATGCGGCAGTTATATGAAAAGTCAAAAGTCTCTGCACATAGACCAGGGTAGCCACTGGCATCATTTTGCACCAAAACTTGCGCCTAAACATAAAGTCACAAAACAGGAATTCAGTCCTATTGTGAAAACCAGTGAATTTGGAGCAAGCAGGGTCAAGTGACCTTGCACTGTCCTACGTTCATATGGTGCAGTAATAAGTTGAAAAAATAGCATTTGTATCTCAACTTCACCACAACAATGCCAAACCTACACAAAATTATAATACATCAATGCCACTGCTCATAAAAAAGACTCATCTATTTCCTGCTACCATCTCTTATTTAGAACATAGAATAGTATTGTCCTATTGGTTACATTTGTCAATTGTGTACTGAGGATTTTTTTTTCTGTAATGGAATCACAGAATACTTGTCACTGTAGTGGGATACCTTAAGATTAATGTAACAAGTAAAGACCCATGTTTAAAAAAATAAATAAATAAAAAATAATCAGACAACCATTTTAATGTCTACTGCGAGGCCTAAGTCTATGGAGGCCTCAGAGCTGAACAGACTATATTACATATTATTGTAATATTGTTACAGGGATAAAGGAGCAAAGATACTGCTATTCTATGTCAAGTTATAAAATATATCTAACTTATTTCCTCGATTTATTGCCTGCACAATATTTGCACATAGTAGGTGATATATTGTATGATACATACTGTGCATAACATCACAAGTGACAAGACAAACAATCTTTCTCCACAATGCAAAATTTCAAGATGATTTCGTTTAAGATAAAATACAATTTAAGATATAAATTACAATGACAGATGTTCTTTATAACTGTTTCTTCTATAATGGTCCATGCACTTTGATACCCATAGCAGGTAACAACAGAACTGATGTATTTAAAGACATAAAGAGAGAAGGACAACAATCAGGCACCTAGTTAGAAGGGATATATAGTCAACCATACATTAACACTGGCTACAAGATACAATCATTTACATCCTTCAGAAATGGAGAAGACAACAAGGATTAGCAAGGCCCAGCGTGATGTTAGTTGATAGATACAGACATATAAAAGCTATACATTTTCAAAGCAATTTACAATAATTACATAGCGTTACAGAGTGTAATTCTTTGTAAAGATTATTACTGTGTTTCAGAGATAAGAAAGCACTTTTAGAGTTTACATTCACTTTCAGTGGAAGGTCTAACTGACATTTTTCGGGAGAGGTGTGAAGGAGTAGCATTTGCTGACATTTTCCAAAACCGAGTAGAAGAAACAGCTTTTTCTCTAGATGGTGTAGTGAAATAAAGCAATAAAGGAGCACATTAGAGATGAGCGAGCACTAAAATGCTCGGGTGCTCGTTATTCGAGACAAACTTTTCCAGATGCTCGAGTGCTCGTCTCGAATAACGAGCCCCATTGAAGTCAATGGGAGACTCGAGCATTTTTTTAATAAAACTGAACAGTAAAAGAACAGTGCAAAAAAAAAAAAAAATTTCAGATGTTTGCAGATGTTTTACTTGTAAGAACACATTGAAATAACACTATTCTTCACTTTGCAGGTGTTCGCGCGTGTCTCCCGCTAAGTTAGGAGATGTGCACGAACATCTGGAATGTGAAGAATATTGTTCTTTCAATGTGTTCTGCACTTAAATGGTCCTGTATTCACTGTTTTTAATGTTTTAATTCTATTCTTCACATTGCAGGTGTGCGCGCGTGTCTCCCGATAGGTTCGGAGATACGCGCGCACAGCTGCAAAGTGAAGAATAGTGTTATTTAAATGTGTTCTGCACTTAAATGTTCGTGTGTTCACTGTTTTTAATGTTTTAATTCTATTCTTCACATTGCAGGTGTGCGCGCGTGTCTCCCGATAGGTTCGGAGATACGCGCGCACAGCTGCAAAGTGAAGAATAGAATTAAAACATTAAAAACAGTGAATACAGGACCATTTAAGGGCAGAACACATTGAAAGAACAATATTCTTCACATTCCAGATGTTCTGAACATCTCCTAACTTAGCGGGAGACACGCGCGAACACCTGGAAAGTGAAGAATAGTGTTATTTCAATGTGTTCTTACAAGTAAAACATCTGCAAACATGTGTAATATTTTTTTTTTTACAATAAAAATACTTTTATTCAATTTATTTTATTAATTTACTGCTCGATCTCGAGCCGGCGAGATACTCGTCCGAGTAACGAGCTGGTCCGAGTATGCTAATACTCGACCGAGCAGTATACTCGGACGAGTATACTCGCTCATCTCTAGAGCAGATACATCAGGGTTTCATAGTTCTGATTCTTGTCTTTATTATAACATATGTTTGGAAAACTTTAATGGCAGGTGCATTTCATGGCTTTCACAGCCTTCCTTAGATATTTCAGTAAATAATTAATATTGTCTGTGTAATGAACAATTATACAATTCTCCATATACTTTCTGTATCAATTCCCCATGGTTTTCTAGATCTCTGCTTGTTGTCATTCAACAGGTAGCTTCATGTAAAGTGTGATACACATTTAAAGTAAGTAGATAAGTTTATTTAATTATGTTTTGGCCAGAATTTGGAAAATGTCAAAATTATTTAACTACCGTATATTCCGGCGTATAAGACGACCTGGTGTATAAGACGACCCCCCTACTTTCCTGTTCAAAATATAGAGTTTAAGATATATTCGCCGTATAAGACTACCCCTTTTCCAACGCATACAAAACACTGGTAAAAATTAAAAAAAAAACAGATTTGAATTTAACATGGTCCTTTTTTTAATTTAAATTCTTATGACATGCAGGTATACAGCAGGAAAACTGTCGCTCATAAACATAAGGAATACAACAACAACATTACCATTACAGCACAGCCCCCAGTAGTATACAGCACAGCCCCCAGTAGTATACAGCACAGCCCCCAGTAGTATACAGAACTGCCCCCAGTAGTATACAGCACTGCCCCCAGTAGTATACAGCACTGCCCCAGTAGTATACAACACTGCCCCCAGTAGTATACAGCACAGCCCCCAGTAGTATACAGCACTGCCCCCAGTAGTATACAGCACTGCCCCCAGTAGTATACAGCACAGCCCCCAGTAGTATACAGCACTGCCCCCAGTAGTATACAGCACAGCCCCCAGTAGTATACAGCACAGCCCCCAGTAGTATACAGCACAGCCCCCAGTAGTATACAGCACTGCCCCCAGTAATATACAGCACTGCCCCCAGTAGTATACAGCACTGCCCCCAGTAGTATACAGCACTGCCCCCAGTAGTATACAGCACAGCCCCCAGTAGTATACAGCACAGCCCCCAGTAGTATACAGCACAGCCCCCAGTAGTATACAGCACAGCCCAGCATTAAAAAATAAATAAACTTATATACTCACCCTCCGGTGGCCCCGATGTGCTGCGCTGCTCCCCCGATGTCCGCGCCGTCTTCTTTCTTCTGCTGGGTGCCGCCATTGATCTTCCCCGGCAGGCGCCTAGTATGACGCGCCGCTGCTGACTTCATACTAGGCGCCGCCCCGGGGAAAGACATGGCGGCGCCCAGCAGAAGAAAGAAGACGGCGCGGAAGACTGAAGACGAGCCGCGCAGACATCGGGACCAGAATCGAGGGTGAGTAGACATCGAGGGTGAGTATGCGCCGCTATCGCTGTGAAAACACCCGCGATCGGTGCTAGCAGGTGTTACCGGTAAGCCTTTGCTGCTATATGCAGCAAAGACTTACCGGCTATGGAGAGGGCTCAGCCTGTGAGACTTAACTTATCTATGACCACTTGGTGCACCTAGTATGCTTTATAAGGATACTTTAAGGGGTTGTCATATGTCAAGAAACAAATGGAAGCTGCCATGAAGTTGTAATGGAACCAATGGGGCAGGTAAGTTTTATGTAATTATTATAAAAAAAAAAGCTACAGGTCTTTAAAATGGTTGTTCTGTTCACACATTCTCTGTAAAAATGGTATCCAAATGATAAAATATCCAAGTTATGGAACTCTTCCAAATCAACCTTCAAGTGTGGGGGAATCTGATAGCAAATTTTAATTTCCCTGTAGGACCACCAAAGGGGAAATAATGCATTACAATATTTCCAGAAATCAATAGTTTGAACTGTATAACAAGAGGAGAATATATACTGTAAATTTCCGGGTAAATGTCTCTTTAGGCACCTAAGAGATGTATGAAATATATTCATTATGAAATATATGCATTATGCATATGGCATAAATGCAACTGATTGGGCACATACATGACATTACAAAGCTGTCTTCTGAATGAACTCTAAATAAGTCACATAAGAATTGCATCCTATCCATTTCTAATAACCTAACTTGAGCTTCTGCTTTCTAAAAAATAAGTATTTCTATCATGATCTCCTTCAAGTAACATTACTTGTACAAATACGTATGATGTCGAAATTAAAATTCAAAGCATTCCACCTCTCCATCTAAATAAAACAGCTTTTTGTGAAACGATTGTATTGACATGCAAAGATGTTCTCCGGTATATTGTAAGGTGAACTGAATTGTAAATCAAGCATGCTCAATCATGATTCATCTATACTGCATCTTAAGCTGGGCTTCTTACATAGAGGCGCCAAATGTATTCAGCACTGAAGTCATTTTTAAGTAAAACTTTGCAGCATAAAATATAGACAGTTAATTAATTCTGACCCATATCAACACTCTGACATAGAAAAAAGTATTTCCTTCCCCACTTCGTACAACATCCTAAAATACTCTAAGTACCGCTAACTAGCCTCAGGCACCCTCTTGGTTGTTGCCCATTTGAACACAGTAAGAATATAAAATGGGATGTTGCAGACAAGATTTTAACCTCTTAGGCACAAATGTAATATGAAACAGAATAAATAGGGTAAGATCAGAAAGCTGCGATCCGTAATACAAGGTAGAGTGGATTTTATACTTTCACTACTCTAGATAGACCGTGTAATTACAGATACATATGCTTCATCCAGGAGTGAACCTACCACTAAAACTTTGCCACTTAGATTTATAGTCTATATTTTAAAGATATAAAATAACTCATATGTTATGATATTTGGCCTAAAGGATGATGAACATATTTTGAAAGGTAATGTTTATTTGTTGCTAACAGGTAAAGACTAATTTGTCCTATAACTATAATTCTGATATTATAGGCATAATGTCAGAACTTGCTGCATTGCTCTGAATGGGTTCAGGTTTCAGGCTTTGTGCTTGAAACCCACACCCTAGGCTGCCTTTGAATGCTCCCATTCAGCATATTTCATTAGGTAAAGCTGGGTGTAAGTTTCAGTTTGTTTTGTCTGTAACTGTGGCTTAGGTGATGAATGGCTTAACCAGTCGCTTGTGGCAATGCCAATTACCATCTTTATATTCTGCCCAGTTTCATCAGAGGGTGCTGGTTATTTGAGTCTACTCTTTGTTTATATCAAGTGCTATTGCTTTTTTTGCTATTCAGTGTGTCTGATCTTAGCTACATTTAATCTACCACTCTTTTACTATGTGAATCTACGCTTTGTCACAATTTTGGATTTGGCCCAGTTTTGGCTTACTTTGCTATTATTTTGTTGTTTGTGTCTCTATGTCTTGTCTCTTCAAGTGTGACTCTGCTTTTCCTGACTCAGACTAGTGTTTAGATTTGCTTGATATGTTTGTGCTTTTGTGAACACTTGACTTCTTGTTACCTGTCCTATCCCTTTGCAAGGTCTCTCAGGGTTTGCTAGCAGGTTCCTGCTAGCAGGATTGCCCTTATCAAGGCCGCATTATCTGCTGTGGGCAGGGCCATGCAGGGATGTTTCAAGGTTAGTTTGCCACCGCTTACTCAGTCTGACCCAGCTTGTGTTTGTTGGACAGGTTTTTGACACATAACATAGGGATTTCAAGACTTCTTCTTTCTGTCAGGGAGTACCAGGTACACATGAACTACCTTTCCATATTGCAAAAGTATTGCATTTTATATAGTGTATTGTAATGAAATGTCTTTAACAGAAAATTGTCATCGGAAAATTACTTATCCAAGTTTAAATTCTTTTTGAATATTACATTTAAATATTTATCTGTCATCTCAATTACAATAGAAGACAACATCCCCAATGGAAACAACATCATTATATTCACTACTGACAAAAGATTAAGTCAGACCTCTGTAAATCAACTCCAGGCTATTACTACTTCTGAACATCAAGCTCCTATACAGAAAATCACGTTGTTCATAATGTTGTTCATAGAGCACAGGAAACGCTGCAATTTTGTCCGGTACTTGACAATACATTCCTGTAATATATAAAATATCTCTGAGATAGCTTGCTTGGTAAGGATACCACATTGAAAATACTTCAACCTTCCAAACCTTCAAAAGTAAACTGAAAACCCATTGTAACGTCCGTGCCTATGTTGCACTATTCGTAGTTGGCGGAATAGAGGTGTTTATTTGTGTGTGAATTGGGGCTTGGATTTTCTGAGCCACACCCTGCACCTTGCATTTCAGCAACGCACGTTTCGGTACGCTGCCTTCGTCGAACACCCCTTGACGAAGGCAGCGTGCCGAAACGCACATCGGGGTGTTCATCTATCTTGCAGGCTGTATACTCTTGGTGCCTAGGTAATTGTTACATATGACTCTACCATTTACTACTACCTTTACCTTACTATTGTTTATGCTGGCACTTTAGATTGACGTCATTCATCTACAAAACACTTTTTCATTCTCTATGCCTCCTTGATGTTTTTAGACCTCCTCCTCAGCATTAGCTGGTTCTCTCTCAGTGTGTAAATGTCTGTTCCTTGTATTTTACTCCTTGTAAGATTTTTTTCAAATATCTAATGAAGTTTTTTGTCTTATGCTTTACAGTACATTTTTCTGTGCAAATCCGACCATCAGTTAGGTTCCTGATAGTGGGTTTGCCCTTATCAGGGCGGTTTATCTGCTTTAGGTAGGGCCTTAGCCCGCAGGGACGTCGCAGGGTGAGTTCGCCACCACTTACCTAGTCTGACAGCTAGCCTGGTTGTGGTTGCGCGTTTGGTGGACAGGTGCTGACACCCATCTTTTTAGGATTGCCTCTTATCCCTTCCTAATTGTGCTGCACCACAGTATTAATAGTACTTTATAAATAAGAAATAATAATACCATCACACCTTTAAAAGCAAATTTGCTATGATAGCTTAAAAATGAATAAAGCCATAAAACTATTAATTTTAATATACAGGCAGTCCCCGGGTTACGTACCAGATAGGTTCTCTAGGTTTGGTCTTAAGTTGAGTTTGTATGTCAAAACTGTATATTTTATAATTGTAGATCCATACAAAAAAATGTTTCGGTCTCCCGGTTTAACAATAAAGATTTATTGCAGACACCTTTCGTACTTGTTATAGTTGTCTATTGTAACCCAACATTAAATTATCAACATCCAAAGGTCTGTTTGTAAATAGGGGCCGTCTGTAGGTCGGGTGTTCTTGAGTAGGGGACCAACTGTATATATATATATAACTTTAAAACATGTACAATAACAATCTGTAAGACTATTCCTACTCTGAAGATTTCATTACAGGCAATTTTCTTAATATTTCTTTATTTTGACTCAATTATATTTCAAAATGGCACAAAATTATTCCTCAACCCAATTATACTGTAACAAAGTTTTACTTATATTTTTATTTTTTTTCTTCCTTGGCAACAAATTCATGGCAGAAGTAGCTGCTTGGTATGTGCTCAAATATCAACACAGGCTAATTTGTCCAAGTAGCACATTTCTGTAAGTGACTCTTTTAATGATCTCACTAGTTCTTCACATAATTGGATTGTATTGATTTTTTTTAGTGGAATTATAAAATTTCAAATATTGCCATCTTGTTCTAATTATAAGGAACTACAATCATATGTGTTATCATGACTGTATATAAAACGCACAGTCATACTGCCAATATGAACTAACAATGCAAATAGAACATATCGCTGCTTAGTTGTCCATAAAACTCATAATTGGTGTTTTAATTGGACAACTTCTAATTAAAAAGTAAAAAAGTAAATAAACAAGCCGTCTGGTACATATTTTAAAAAAAGATCATGTATGTATGCAGAAAGCTTTCTTGTACTGCCAATTAAAAGCATGGCTTAGAAAACATTCCCAAACCTTATTGACTATTACTTTCACCTTCAACAATACCATAGTAGTAGTAATAAAAAGCGCTCGGTCCTTTGCTGTTCAGAAACCTAAATTGTTATATAGTCAGTAATTACCTGCTGATTTACCTAGAGCCACACTGTAAATATCAATCTTTTGTTATATGGAACCTGCCAGGCACATCTAGCCCCCCCAAACTGAAAGTCTTACCTCATTTACTTTAGTGAGTCGCTCTGTATGTCGATAGTCAGATACTGATAATGAGTCAGTAGCTCTGGAACATCCCCTTTGCCCTCTGCCCTCTTGTAAATACATCCCCGTACACACCTGCAGACTCCACCTGCTACACTGCAGCACAGAAAGGGGTGTGAATAACACGTGTGCAGGGGATATGTTTAGCAGAGGACAGAGGATGAAGGGGGTGTTACAGGAGGACTGAAGAGGGCGGGGAAGTTACGAGAGGACAGAGGAGAAAGAGGGTGTTACAAGAGGACAGAGGAGCGAAGGGATGTTACAAGAGGACAGAGGAGATAAGGGATCTTACAAGAGGACAGAGGAGCGAAGGGATGTTACAAGAGGACAGAGGAGATAAGGGATCTTACAAGAGGACAGTGGAGGAAGGGGATGTAACAAGAGGACAGTGGAGGAAGGGTTTGTTACAAAAGGACAGATGAGGAAGGGGGTGTTACAAGAGGACAGAGGAGGGAGGGGACGTTACAAGAGGACAGAGGAGGAATGGGATGTTACAAGAGGACAGAAGAGGTAGGGGATGTTACAAGAGGAGGGAGGGGATGTAACAAGAGGACAGTGGAGGAAGGGCTTGTTACAAAAGGACAGATGAGGAAGGGGGTGTTACAAGAGGACAGTGAAGGAAAGGGGTGTTACAAGAGGACAGAGGAGGAAGGGGTTGTTACAAGAGAACAGAGGAGGGAGGGGATGTAACAAGAGGACAGGGGAGGGAGGGGATGTAACAAGAGGACAGAGGAGAAAGGGGGTGTTACAAGAGGACAGAGGGGTACTTCTAGGGAGTACATCTAAGGGGGCTGCACTGTAATTTTCCATCTTTATAATCTATAATCTACTATAGCTTTGATAGTAGTCTGTGAGGGGATTTCATAAAAAGGAAGTGTGAGACAACAAATCCATATAATTCTTAGTAGGTCATTATATGACCACATGACTAAACTGATAATATGGATCCCAGGAATTTTTACAATTGAAGCAATAACTAAATTAGGCATTGCTCACTGACTTGTCCATGCTGGATCAATAGGAATATATTAACCTACAGAAATGTTGGTATAAATATATGTGTTTGCATGGCCTATTCAGCCTGGGGTTTAAGGGACATAAAATATGGAAAATGAATTTTACAGTTCAATGGGGGTCATTTATCTTTAGTCTGGATCTTTTCTTGGGTTTTCTGGTTTTTGGGCTTGTTTGATTTATCTTAAGCTGCATTCGCACGACTGAATGGGGGATGTATATACAACATTTCTTTCCCTGTATGGGGCACCGTGTATCTCTATGGAGATGGTAGGGGTCAAACCTCCTCCTCCTCATGGCGCCGGGCGTATGTCCACCCGGCTACGACCCAGCAGACATTTGTTTGTGTGAATTTGCCCTTAGAGGTTGATATATCAGACAGCAGTCTGTGGGTTTTTTTGTGACTTTTAACTTAAAAGTCATACAAAAGTCACACAAGAGTCTCAAATTCTTCTGAAATACCTTCTATAGTTTTCCCTATGCCTGGTCAGCACTGGAGTTTATAAGCAACTTTTTAATCATGATTTGTTGCAAAATTTCAATATATATGGATTTTAAAGATATATCAGCCGGAAAACTGAAAAATTATTGTGCAGCTAACTAGAGATGAGCGAGTATACTCGTCCGAGCTTGATGTTCGTTCGAGTATTAAGGTACTTGAAACGGCTTGTTGCTCGGAGGAGTATTTCCCCTGCTCGAGATCGAGCATTTAATTAAAAAAACACAGTGAAGAACAGTGAAGAAGAGAATAAAAACAGTGAATACAGGATCATTTAAGTGAAAAACACCGTGAAAAACACAGTGAAGAATAGATTACAGATGTTCGGCACATCTGCTTACTTGTCGGGAGATACGCGCGGAACGGTGCAAACAAAGTAGTATGTGAAAAACAATATATATGTGTGAAGAACACATTGAAGAACACGGGGAGCAGCACAGAGACACCGGGGAGAAGGACAGAGACACCGTGGAGCAGCACAGAGACACCGGGGAGCAGCAGCACAGAGACACCGGGTCAGCAGCACGGAGAGACATCGGGCAGCAGCGCGGAGAGACATCGGGGCAGCAACACGGAGAGACATCGGGGCAGCAGCACGGAGAGACATCGGGGAGCAGCGCAGAAAGATCGGGGAGACTTCAGTGGAAGAAGAGGAGCGGATCCCGGGACAGTGTATCTCCCGACAAGTAAGCAGATGTGCTGAACATCTGCAATCTATTCTTCACTGTGTTTTTCACTGTGTTTTTCACTTGAATGATCCTGTGTTCACTGTATTCACTGTTTTTATTCTATTCTTCACTGTTCTTCACATCTGCTAACTTGTCGGGAGATAATATACGCGCGGAACAGTGAAGAATAGATTGCAGATGTTTGCATACATCTGCTAACTTATGAGAAGACATTCTTTTTCAATTAAATAACACATTTTATTCCCGAACCATGGTCCCTTTGAAAAATGCTCGAGTCTCCCGTTGACTTCAATGGGGCTCGTTATTCGAGACGAGCACTCGAGCATCAGGAAAAGTTTGTCTCGGATAACGAGCATCCAAGCAGTTTAGTGCTCGTTCATCTCTACAGCTAACTTTACAAGTCGCAAATTTATTTGCAAAGTTATTAAATATGCCAAAATAGTCACAAAAGTCATAAAAAAAAATAAATGACCCACAATAACCTTATGACATCTGGTCGAGGGAGGGATCGCCATATTAGTTTATTCAAAGATAATGGGGCATATTTACTTACATGTCCCGTCACGATCCCCGCTGTGCATTGTCTGACGGGGATTCAGGTCTGCCGTGATTCACTAAGATCGTGCGTCCAATTTCCTGCATCTGTCACTTCTCCCGCTGAGGTCTGCCAGAGTTCACCTTCTTCTTCCTGGACACAGTTTGCTTTTTAAATTCTGCAATTTTTCCGAATCAGTCGGGTTGTCCGACGTCCACGCCCCCCCCCCCCCCCCCCGATTTGTGTCGCATGCAAGCCGATGTGCTAAATCCGATCGCGTGTGCCAAAAAAACGGGGCAATTCAGGGCAAAATTTAAAAAATCGTGAAAATACGGTGTTCAGACCCTTAGTAAATGTGCCCCAATGGGATACTATTCCTTTTTAATCCAGTGAAGTACTTGGTTGGGGGACCAAAGTTATTAGTAAAAGCTCAATGCATCTAAGCCATTGATTCTAAATATGGGAATTTCATCCATAAAAGACTGGAAGTTACCTATCCCTATAAGTGGACTGAATGTGCAATCACATTTCTCGATTTCATGGCTGGGGAGAGTTGCTACGTTGAAGATGGTAATCCTATATAAAATACTTTTTTATGTTAGCAATATTCCTATAATACTCGCTAAAGCCATGTTAGTTAATTTGCAATCATGTCATATTTATGGAAGGGACAGAGTGCAAAATTTTCATCAAAGGTTTTGGTCGTCCCAGCCGAAGGTGGCTTAGGGTGCTCTGATATCACTGCCTATTATCATGCTGTAACTGCTGAACCAATTAAAGCCTGGTGGTTCAAGGATAAGGATAAACTGTGGGTTTATATAGAAAAAAATGTCTAATAGTATCTGAGTCCCTTCAAGCCCTTTTATGGAATAGCAGTCTCGCTACTTGTACTTATTTGGGAGCAAGTACTTCACCATGACTTTGTACCTCCTGTGTGCATAAATCAGTTACCTCTTTCAGCTATTTCTGAAATTCTCCCAGATTTAGATCTGCTTTAATGGGTATTATCATTGGACTCCATTTTTGAGCCACCACTACTTATGCCATTTTTGGATTTAGCACAAAAATTCTCTTTGTCCCACAAAGACTTTTATAAGTATCTGCAGTTGCCCCACCCTTTATCTAAAGTTGACCCACCTAGTCATATTGAAATATCTAATTATGAGCTTAATTTTTTCTTTTCCCATAGAAGGAGGAAGGGTATCTCAGACACCTATTTAGCTCTGCTTAATAACTCATTGTTACCTCATAAGGAAAAATGGGAAAATTAGTTAAGTCTTACCTTTTTAGATCATCAGTGGCAAATAGCTTTAGCTACCAGTGCCATATTGACAAAATGTATAAACCCCTAGGAGACAGCAAGGAAACTCCTATACAGATGGTACCTTATTTGGTATAGGATAGCATAAATGTCTCTTTCCACATTGAGTATTTGCTGGAGATGCAGAATAGAGATGGACTCTCTTTTCCATATATAGTGATTCTGCTCTTTTCTAACCCCTTTTTTGGAGCAGTATCCTGTTCCTTATCACAAAAGTATTGAAATACCCACCCCCTTGGGATCCACAAGTGGCCTTATTAACACTTGTAAACACTTATAAATCTGCCAAAAGTAGACCGGTCAACTGTGTTCCATTTCCTTATCACTGCAAGACCCAATATAGCTAGGCTGTGCAAATCTCCCAAAAATGAGAGTTGTTATTCACAAGGTTCAATACAATTGCACTCTAGACCATGTCATTGCCAAAAGGTCAGGGTCAGTTGAAACATATAGGAGGCATTCCGAAAAGTGATTAGATTATATGGATCTCTCTGTCCTTGATTAAACCGAGTACCCTCACATTTCAGGGTGTAATTTTAACAGGTTGTGGAGACAATGAATATAGGACGTTATCTTATGTGTTTACCCATATGATGTTTTTAATGTTCTTTGGATTGCCCTTTGTTCTAATCCCCTCCCCCCCAACCCCCGTATCCCCTATTGCTGTTTCACTATGACATATTTTGTGAACTTTTTAGTAGTTATGTATAAAATACTATTGATGCTGCAAATGCCATGTAAGGTAGCTGCCCCAAGCTCGGGGACCTACCTAAATCCTTCTTCTTTACTGTTTTATTGTTTTAAAATTGTTAAACTGATAAAAATTCTATAAAAATTATGATAAAAAAATGAATACTTCAGGCTGAACTAATACACTTTGTTACATTATTGTATGTCCAGTGCCTGAATCCATGTGCAGGGCACATGGATTCAATAGGAGATCGACTTTGACACAGATTTCATTAATAAAAATCCATGGTAAAAATCCAGTTTGTCAAAGTGATAGGTGATCCTTTTTATTCCATACTGGTGTGAACAGCTACTTTTTATCTCAACAAGAGCCTTTTTCAAGCCAATTGACAAATGTGAGCAATAGATATATACATACAGAAAATGGAGTCACATGATCACTGAAATAAGTCTCCCTAATTAACATAATTCATATTTTCAAACAGTAACTACATAGATATTTATGTCAAATTGTCAACTCTGCTGTATCAATTTTATTTCTGTATTTTATGCAAACTTTATTCCAACATACACATTTAATGAAGGGATATCTGACATTTATAAATAGATTAAAGGTCTAGCATCACATTGAAAATAAAAGTACAATGAACTCCTGAAATTCCTTGAAATAATAATTGTGAACTTACTAGTTTCTGTTGCCACCACTGTGATGTTATGCCACATAGTCGTCTCTCTGTCTAATGCCGTAGCCAATGTTATTTTGCCATCATCTGCATTAACATTAAATTGACGGTCAAGATCTGTATGACGATCGATAGAAAACCTATAAATAATTAAAAAAAAAAACTAATTAAAAGAAGGAAAAAATAATTAAATGTATTTTTGTATCACTTTGTATCATTTTGCAGTTTCAGAAGTAACATCAGCTATTTACTCTGTGGCAGCATATGTTACATGTTTCACAAACACTCGGTAAATCAAGTGCAGCATGATAAATAGACATCATCAATAAGGAAATTATGAGCCAGATTCAAGTTTGGCTGATGACACGTTTAAAACCTGTTATTAATCAAGCTATAAATATGCAATCTACGACATTTATCGTGATACAATATATCAAACCCGCTGCATGCCATGCAAATTAATCACAATGGCGCCTCAGTAGTATAATATTTAACACTGTGATTTATTGGTAGATTATTCCAGTTAATTCATATTATTGAGCAAGAAAAGGATTTCCAGTTTTGCTGGAAAATTGATCTCGGCTTAAGAGATCTTTACTGATTGTTTAACATGGGGGGAAGTGAATGATATCTAAACAGGTTGGCAATTACTTTACATAGGTTTGCCTTTACTGCCTTGTACATAATCCATGTCCATAATGTTTGCAGGGGCTGCATACTTCTTTATTTCCATGCCTGGGCTCTGCTAAATAAGTGGATCTGGGAGCTTCCTCCCGTCTCATGGCTCACCCCTCCCCCCAGTCAGTGTGTGGAATGAAGGGGGGTCACATGAGAGTCCACAAGTGTCTCTACAGAGAGCAGCCATCTGATTATACAGAGGGCAGCATGCTCAGTACAGGGAATGGCTGCAGCTTTCAAAGGAGGCAAATACATAGAAAGCTAAACATGCAGAGAAATAGTTATTAGAAGAGCTTTATTGAAAGTTGCCCACCCCTCTAATATTATTCCTTCTATTTCCATTTTGCCTTTGGTGTTGGCACAGAACGTGGGTGTTATCTATGTAAATGCTACTGGCAATCCCACCAGCTACTTTTAAATCAATGCCTCTGCCTCTGACCAGCTGTGCCGCATGGGCACCACCATATTGGTGGAGGATCTGTGACATTATGGAGCTACAAGCATCACCAAAATCACAGCACTCCCCACATTGATTTAATTGCCATTAGTGGCTTTGGCAGCAACCTTTAAATAAATAACATCAGAGAAATGAAATCCTGTACTAACTCTCTGCATGGTACAGGGTTCAAGATTAGTTTCTTGGATACCTTCTAAAACCATTCATGCTGTGATTATTTTGTTAAAGGGAATTTGTCACCTGGACTCCTTATATTTGTCACCTGGATGCCTATATGTATATATATCTAAGTCACCAGGCTCTAGCTGGAAACACCAGAAGCAGGGTTTTGGGTTCCATAGATGTGTGCCTATACCCTACCTGCTTTTAGTTTACTGGTGGAAGTACTGGTGACAAATTCCCTGTAAAGTGACAAATTCCCTGGTTACCATCAAAATCAAGCTTAATCATAGATTCTGACACTATGACAATCCTATTTTTGTCATCCATGAACTTCTTCCCTCTAAAATGAACTTCTAAAATTATGGTAAATGAAGCAGAAGGGCTCCTAGGGGTGTTACCAGAGACCCTCTGGTCAGACTGTTACACTGTGCAGGAGCAACTCCCTACCTCCCCCTCTGCTTGCTCATCATGTTCCCCACCCTTTACCTTCTGTAATCTTACACAGTGGGAGGGGATAAGTGCTCATGCGCAGTGTAGCAGCTAGTGAGGCTACAGCACAGAGGCACTCTGATAATGTCCCCATGGTCCTTATTGCTCATTAACATAACGTTAAAAGTAGGAAGTAAAAAGGAAGGAGGGCATGGATAACAAATAAAACAAGGCTACCACAGTACCACGCCTGGATCTATGTGTAAGTGTCCTTGGTTTATCATGAAGGATTTTGGTTTTCTTGAAGTAAACCAGCGAACACAAGGTGCACTGTGACTCTATAATGGTACTCCAACTGTAATTTACTTTGCATACTTAAGGAATTAACAGTGTTAAATACACTTGGTACTTTGGGTTGTTTTGCAGATGCACTATAAAACACTAGAAAACATATCTGTGTCCAGACACTTCTTGTATAGCAGAGCATCCGTAATACAGACTTGTCCTTCAATTTCACTTGCAGCCAAACATCAAAGTAAGATCAAACACCTTTTTGAGGGCAATGTCCGTGCTCAACTTCTCCTTGATTATGGCACTGTAGAGGACACAACAGCCTCAGGTGAAGTTTTAATAAGGCAATAGAACAGGACTAACTATAGACCAGATAGAACACAGTCCAACACACTGGAGTTTTACAAAGGAAAGGTGAGCAAAAATACTTTGATGGATGAAACCATGCTAGGATGATCAAGACTTCTCTGTGATTTCCTTATGCATAACAAGACTCTGCATCAACATCTGACATGATAATATCAAAGACAAAATGAGCAACTATTTGTTACAAAAACATCATAATTCCATGTACTCAATCAATGTGGCTATCAAGAACACTACAGCAGGCATATGCTATTTTTCACACATTCTAGGATTAGCAGTTAGCATATGCTTTGGCAATGTTCTGTGTAAAAATCACCATATTGTTTCTTTAAACCAAGGAGTATATGTTTATCCATCACTGAAAGCTACAACAACTTGGTTCTCATTTTATAATTTTATATTAAATGTATTCTTAATGTGTTGTGTAACAAATGAATGAAACCTCACCCTGTCTAAATTTTGCTTTTAAATGTAGTTTCTATAATTTAGCAGCGGATAATGTAATGGGACATCATGGACGAGAAGGCGGAGCCTGTTTAGCTAGACTCTGATGTCATCTCAGCCATCAGAGGCATCTTCTGTATATACAAATAAGCTTGATGGGGTTAGTTACATAAGATGGTTGATATGCTGTATAATAAAAGCAGTATAGGGGGAGATTAATCAGAAGTGTCTGAGGTAAAACTGTTCTAGTTGTCCATGTAAACCAATCAGAGCTCAGCTTAATGTTATACACAGCTGTGTGAAAATGAAATCTCTGATTGGTTGGGCAAGTAGAACAGTTTTGCTCTCATACACTTCTGATAAATTTCCTCCTATATACCTACATTACATATAGGTAATATGTAATGCATGACTTGAGAAGGGAAGGTGTCCACAACTAACAAAATGAATCCATCAGGTCACACTTAAAGGGTTTTTTTGGGTGTTTAAAAAAAATATATGAGGGGGTTAGTTAAAAAATAATAAATAAACTTATACTCCTTTGGCACTCCTGTTGTCTCACACTGGCATCTGTTGGGGTCATACCCCTGTTTGTTTACGGAGTCCCACAGGTTTACATCTGCCGCCTGGAATGCACATTTCTCCCTTGCCACTGTGCCTGATATGCATTGAAACTGATACTCTATAAGCAGGGCAGCAGGGGACGGGCGGGGAATGCCAGGCTGGCAGAAATAGTCTGAATGAAGTGCGCCAGGCTCCATATAAATCAACAGGGGCATGGCACCAACAGATGGCGGAAACGCAGAGGAGGTAACTATAAGTTGTTTTTTTTTTATAGCCCCATCAGGTCACCTGCATATTTTATATTTTAAACAGCCGGACAGCCATTTTAAGCTACGTTGCGTCCCACTCCTACGTGTATGCATGGCACAGTAGCCTCACTTTACGTCATGCAGCTAAACTAAGAATCACTATCCATTTATTTTTTTGGGGTCTCATTAACTATTTCTCAGAAATTCTTTGAATTTATATGACTTCAGTGAGTAACCAGTATTCTGGGGCAGATTTATCAAGTGTCTGAAAGTCAGAATATTTTCAGTTGCCCATGGCAACCAATCACAGCTCAGCTTTCATTTTACCAGTGCTCATGAATATTTTAAAGGGGAGCTGTGATTGGTTGCCATGGGCAACTGGAAATACTCTGACTTTTAGACACTTGATAAATCTGCCCCTCTGTATACAAACCAAGAACTACAATAACTTCATAACTCTCATGTCATGACTATGAAAAGTGGTTAATTTATTAGAGGGAGCATGTTACAAGCGGTGTTTCGATTCACCAAGAATCTGC
Organism: Engystomops pustulosus; assembly: GCF_040894005.1. Lineage (NCBI taxonomy): Eukaryota > Metazoa > Chordata > Amphibia > Anura > Leptodactylidae > Engystomops > Engystomops pustulosus. The sequence goes on along the minus strand of NC_092417.1, from coordinate 105,652,379 downwards.
ATCAACCGGTTGATTGCAGCCTACTTTTCTTGTCTATGAAAAGTTTTTTGATATTTTGGTGATTTTAAAAATCTAGACACATTACCTTATCGGACTTGATGTTGAATCAGGGTCTCGTGCTGTAACTTGGCCAATGACACCATTGATGGCAGCGTTTTCATGTACTTCTAGGAGATAAGTAGGTGATGAGAACACTGGTGGCTCATCTGCATCCTCCACAGTAATTTTTACTGTTGCGGTGTCTTTGAAGGGTACCCCACTGATGAAATGTGGATCAATATGAGTATTGACGGCTTCTAACTTCAGTATATAGGATTTTTTGCTCTCGAAGTCCAAAGGCTGTTAAGAATGACAAAGATAAATGTCTTTCACTAATGACCACAGAAGCAAGAACAAATGAATTTAATGCTGATGGATGAAAGTTATGTTCATTTAAGCACATTGACTGAGTTTTAATGTAACCACAGTATCAGCCATCTACTTGCTCAGGCCGAGCCTGTAAATTGTGTGGGCATTTATTGATATCTGTTTATGTTGCCTCAATGAAGTCAGTCTTTTTTGTTCCCTGACCTCTTTACTTTTCTCTTTTAATTTGAAATTTGCAAAATGTTCTTTGTCTGTGGCTGGAGAATGGCATCAGATAAACAGTAAAAATTTATCAGTGATAGCTCTAGCTGCATATTGCTGAAATTCCTAATCAGGGACTTGCTAGTAAAAAAAAATAAATAAACGAGGTGATTTCTAATACAGCCTCAAGGTGCGATAAATATTTTAGTATTTCTTAGACAATGCATAAAATACAAGGGAATATGTGCAGCCGAGGTAGTATTATGCACAGCAATAAACCATTATCTATCCTGTGCATTATTTTTTAACAGGAGGGTACTTTTTTTTGGTTATTACTCTCCTAAAATCAATTTTAATGATAGCATTACTTGGGTTTTCATTGTTTCTGCAATTTTTACAAGGAACTTGTGGAAACATTTTGTATACTGTATAGTAACTGGATAGTGTAATATACTCTCTCAGACATTGGTATAGTATATAGACAAGGCTTTCAATCTTTGAACTGTTTTATATAGCCATGTAATTTTATATTTTAGTACGCACAGCTAATCTGCAGAAATCAGCTGACATCAGAAACAAGCCGAATTAAAGAAAGCTAATAGCATGTGCACATTTTAATGAGAAATGTCAATCTCGCATCAGCTGTCACAAAATGCTGCAAATCTTCTAATCTATGAGGATGTCTCTGTCTGTTAAGAAACTTTGATTCAAATATAGAAACATACTTGTTACATTCCACATAGACGTGCACAGGACAACTTATCAATCACTGTTCACTTCCATATGGCACCATGGCAATGGCAGTCAGCCTGGTAACTTTCAGTAAGTTAACTGTGGGATAGAAACTTGTCATATGCTCTCATTAACCCCTTGAGAAAACTGTCAATTTTCTTCTTTATGTTTTTATTTTGTTATACTTCCTGTATGAGTTTTGTGGGACATATTCTACTTCGTAGTGGCAGCAATAAATATTCTAGCAATGTCCTGGAAAGCCAGAAAAGTTTTGATTGTATTGGAATTGAGAATAGCGCAGTTGTAAATTTCTACTGATACACATACTTTACTATTTACAAAGCAACTAAATTTTTTATGTGGCAACCATTTTTGCTCACTGGTCAAAGATTGAGTGGCTTAAGGGTGCAATGAGATTAAAGTCTTACGGGTATTACAAATGTATACATTATACTGCGAACCATAAAGAGAACATGCCACCGCATTTTTCACAAATACAAATGCAAGTGACCTGCCCTATTAAGTAAATACCTCCCTTCTTTTAGCTACAAATCGTTTCCAATACATCCCCATAAAATCAACTTTGTTCTCTTACCTGGCATACAGCTGAGAATCATAGGTGGCATGGCCTCAGTTCAGCACTCCCTGTGAGCAGGGTGATGACATCTATGGTCCTTTACTTCCTAACATTTGCAAATTCTACCCCAATGTATTTATCTGATCACATAAAATCACAGCATTCTAGTTCTCTCCATGCATCCATGAAGGCATGCTGTGATTTCATGTGATTAGATACTGACATGGGGTAGGTTTTGCAAATGTTATGGGGTACAGGACCTTATATGAAATCACCCTGGTTACAGAGCATGAAGCGCTGAATCATGTCTCAATGTTCCAGCAAGGCACTGTGTAAAATATTTACTATAGAGCTATAGTTGAATATTGGCAAATGGATCCTAAGTACTGGTAGCAGTGAGACCTGTCAATCAGGACTAGGGTCTACTCACTAATTTTTTAACACTGCAACCATGTAAAGTAACCATTTAGGGATACGAGCAATGATTTTTAAGAGTGTTTTGTGAAGTTTTTTTATTTTGGGTGGGTTAATGTACCCTTATATGGTATTTGTACAGTAAATGCTCTCAGTTCTTACTGCTTTATATTCTGTAAAATTCTCCCTGTATTCCATGCATTTAAATATTTTCTAACCTACGTAAAATAATGGATTAGAAAGGTTTTATTATATTGGCTTCCCACCAAAGATAATGCAAGAAGACCTACAGATCTATTTTTGAGTGCTCAAATACCTTTTGCTCATGATTTGAAGGTATATTACTTCAACAGATCTCCTGGTCATGTACACTTTTCTTACATTACAGTTTACTTTCAGCTGTTGTAGGGGATTCCACTTTTACATCTGGGTCTAGACTGAGTCTAGTTGAGCTGATAGTGCTGAAAGAACATGTTTGGAAGGATACCCACGTTGTGAAAGAAAATCTTTAATTGTCTGGCAAAATAGACAGGTGATTATTTTTCTTTCTTTTATTGGAAGCTATTCACTGTTGGAAAGACTATGCCACTGCATATATGGTTGCCAGTGTTTAAAGTAAAACCCACATTATATAGGGCACTTTATAAACTTTCCAGTTTTGACGTGTCATTTTGTAGAAAATTCACCTCTGATGTTGGGCAGCGTAGAATGCAGAAAACATGTGCATCCGCAGGCATGACCTCGACTTGCCCCTCGACCTGCAACATGCTAATTTGCAAAAAGAGCAAATGTAAATTTCTCTACAACCTTGAAATTCTTATGTCTATAAAGCGAATTAAATGTTCTACATAATGCTCTTTTACTTGTGTGGTGTTTTGGGATCTGGTAGACTCCTCTTAACATCTGATCACTATCAGTAATTTTACTCCAACCCCACAGTAGGGGCTACTCAGACATTTTCTACCTTTGGTAAAATCAGTAATTGCCACTCGAAGCCCACTATGGCCCCTTCTGTCTAGGAGTGAGATGTAGAACTGTATTTTTTATGTGACTAGAGACACTTATGAAGACAGGACGTACAATGTGACACCTTAGCCCTCCTTTAAATCAGATCATTATCTTTCTTTGAAAGTCAGATAGACATATATGGTTAGTAAGAGCTGTCTGTGCTTGATGGTTATGTAAGGGATTTAGTCTGCAATGGAATAGTCTATGTCCAGGAACTCAGCTGTAGTTACTAGGGCCAGCCATTACCAGGTTCAGTTGAGTGGTTTCAGTAGGCCTCAGTAGGCCCTTTGCAGTGAATTCATGTGGCAGCATTAAAAATTCAGAAGCTAAAAAATCTGCTGTTCCCTAAAATATTCCCTAGTTTATCATCCTAAACAGCTCCTTCGTGATTATTTTATTTACAGCCTCCTTATGGTTATTTTATATAAAGTGCCCCTCACCTACTATGGATTCATTATGTACAGCTTTATTTGGACCCCCTTCTCAGCAGCTCTGGGCCCCGGCACTTGCCCGGGTATGCCCAGTGCTGGCGCCAGCTTTGGCTATTGCACATACTTCAGCCTCCATTCTTTGTTATTCTGGTACCTGTGGCTGCAATCATTTGAGAATTGACACTATGCTTTTAAACTTTAATAAAATCATGATGATCATTGTACAGATATGTGATCTTAAAATAAACTCATAAATTGGTTACCATAATGTTAATACCAAGAATATGAATTAAATTTACTTACTTAACGTATGACACTAACTGTAAAAACAAACTGTGCAGCATTAGGAGTCAAGGAGCGACTGCTTTCTCCAGCTTTAGTTATACTTTTGTGTAGGGGAATGTAACCATTAAGAATTAAAGACCATATGATGAAATGGCACCACAGTTCCTGCACTGTTCAATATTTATGTGGGTCTCCCTTTAGGATGTCTCACCTTGTAGCATTTTTGAACAAGTCCCTTGTAATTCCACTGAATGAAAATGCCATCCTATAGTCCCAAGCAGCGATAGGTAGCGTGAGCCTCGGGCCATACAGGAAAGTCAGTGAGGCACTGACTCCTGACATTTTTAATCAGTTGTAATGGTAAATTGGAAATAATACTCTTTACAGAGATGTGGAGTTTCCTTCCAGTTCCCATGCTTATTTTGTCAGTCACTGGCATCACATAGATTGTATTTAGTGGTACACAAAGGCACTTTTAAACATCAAGACAGCTTTTAAGAACAACAAAATTGAGACAAAAATAATAACAAACTAATGGATTTGGCAGACTAGCCTCCTAGGAGAGTTTAACCATCCCTTGGACTAGCGAGATGTTAATGACATGATGCTAATCTAGGTCATTGACATCTACAGATTTTTTATATAAAAATAACAACTGTTCCAAATCCTCCTATGAATTACCATCACATTCTTTGGTGCTAAGATAATGTTAAATATGCTAATTTTACAGAAAGGCTTTAAACAGGCATTTAAAAGCAGCATCAGATATTTGACAACTTTATATGTTTTATTTCCCTTTTTTGGACAGCCATTTTGTTTTTCATTTTTGGTGCTTTAGTACACCAAATTTTCAATTGAACATGTTAAAAAAAAAATTTTTTTGTTGTATTATTAAATAGCTGTACAGCTTTTAGGGATGAAAAAGCTGTACAGGTATTAGTTAGCAAACTGTTTTAAATGTATCTCAATATAGTAACACATTTGTGTAATCCTATTTCTGTGATTATCAGTGTTCAGGAGGAACCTTTAAATTATGTTCAATAACCTGTCAGCATCCGTAGATGTGAAATAAAGTATATTACAGGCAGTCCCCGGGTTACATACAAGATAGGGTCTGTAGGTTTGTTCTTAAGTTGAATTTGTATGTAAGTCGGAACTGTATATTTTATCATTGTAATCCCAGCCAGAACTTTTTTGGTCTCTGTGACAATTGGATTTTAAAAATGTTGGGTTGTCATAAGAACCAGGATTAACAATAAAGCTTCATTACAGACACCTCTGATAACTGTTACAGCTGACCATTGTAGCCTAGGACTAAAGTACAATAAATTACCAATATCCAGAGGTCCGTTTGTAACTAGGGTTCGTATGTAAGTCGAGTGTTCTTAAGTAGGGGACCGCCTGTATAGGGGTATTCTCATCTCGGCATTCACAGTCAATTTCATTAATCTGCCATATACATACATTTCTTCAATTAGATGTTACTAAAAAAATTACCTGTGTGAAGATCATTTCTCATAAACGTAGTCATATGGTCCCTTAGAAACAAGACTATGTCCTTGGATACGACCACCTCTGCTGGAGTGATTGCACAAAGACACAGGTTTTTTTATAAAATTTCTACATAAAAGTTACTACATATCCTACAGCCGTCCTGTGGTAATGATTGGTGAAGCCCGGTGGTCAGGCAGGACTTTATAGTGCATGTCTGGCCATTACTGCCAAAATGTGATAGTCCGAGGAAGCCATCTCATTTCTAAGAGACAACATGGCAACATTTATGAGAAATTATCTTTACACAGGAACATTTTTTTAATAACATCCAATTGAAGAAATGTTAACATATGGCAAATGAATTTAATTAAATGTAAATGCCAAGATGGGAATACCCCTTTAAGTTCTCAATTAAAATTAATTGGGCAACACATATAATAAGTAAATGCCCTGGCTTTTTGAGACAGAGAATGCTGAGATGTTCAGAAACTATTTATTGAATTACTATTAATGATACTTCATGCTGAATGGTGAAAAGACCACATATGTTTTTTTTATAGATGTATCCAATTTTATATTTGCTCAGTATTCTCAATAGTAATTTGCTACAACATTGAAAATTCTTTCAGAATCCTTAACAGACTGGAATTTACATCATAACTACTTTTTGCCATATTTAGACAAATATACACTCACAAACTTGTGTTTTTTAACTGATCGTCTTAATTAATTAATCTTAGTTAATGAATTAATGAATTAATTAATTAATTATTCTTTAATTGTATCCATATATTCAATATAAGTTACTGAGCCCTCTATACTCAAGATACCAGAGAAGTACCTGTTGGCTGGGGTTCTGATTGCTTGGACCTCCAGCTGTCACAAGGATCACAAGGCCTTGAAAGACCCCTGAAATACTTTATGTGTATTGACTGTTGTTGTTTATGTCTAAGAAGTGTTCCATTGACTACTATGAAACTTTTGGGATAGCTCTCTTCCGTAAATGGAAAAATAAGTCAGAAATGAGCTGACACCAGAAGTCTTTGAAGATTTTAGGTGCCCCCATTCTCATAATTCCTTCAGAGATTGCATATTTATATTTATCCCTTATCCACTTATAAGAGAAAGGTGTCTTTAGTGGCACCACTCCATCACATTATCTTAGAAATGTTCTAAAACTCGCGTTTTCTCATATAGTCCCTCTTAATGCAAGTCATTATTTCCTAATTTTACTATATTCTAAGGTCATTTACATTTGAATTCATTTCAACAGTTCTAAATTAAAAAAAAAAAAACAGTACAAAGGCCAAATATTTCTTTCTGGCGCACAAGCTTGGATGATGTGTATCAAGGTTTAGTGAAAATGGGAACTTGAAGTACAACAATACAAATCCCCAGTGGAATTCACATAAGAGAGTAAGTTAATGTGCTTTAATCCACCAAATTTTCGGGATATTGCAGACTAGAGACAATGAGCTGTAAAATGCCAGAACTAATGAATATGCAAATATCAGGCTTACATGGAACATATTGCAGAATAAAGATATTAACTCTCTTGCATATTTCTTACTGAACAACTCTACACCTGTTATGTAATGAGATTGTATGATGCGAAATCTGACATATTGTTTAAAGAAGTAGAAGTAAGGAACTGCCAGGATTTAAGAGTAAAATCCTATTAATATCAAGGTGACATTAAGAAAGAATTTTACCCAGAACTTTAATTTTATCCGTAGCTTAGTATTGTAATGCAAAAATATAGATTTTTTTTTTTTTTACGTAAGGTATTTCCCTGCTCGACTAAGTCCTCTCAACTTTAAAAATGGCCTAATGTTTGTCTTTTCAATGTTGCTAGTGTGATACTCTTTATGGTATTTACTGGTTCACCTTCATAATTTTCATCATTCATGACTGTAAAAAAGCGAAGGAATATGTCAACATTTTTTATAGAATACATAATAGGTATTGTAATAACTAACTGTAGGTTTATATTAATGAATATCCATTTAGTGAATAGTGAACATAATACATATAAAATATCAATTTTCATTTTCCATATCACTTTTTTTTCATGGTTGATTACAGTTTAACTATGACCTATTAAAAGTTATAGTTTCTGTTCACCAATTAGATTTTTCTCATCCTATCTATCTACCGATCTTGTTATATTTTGGTATATGAACATATATAAAGGAATATTAGAACATAAAATTAGGAGTTGAATGTAATTACGAAAATACCAGAGAAGCTTAAGCTCTGATATAATAATCAGTTTCTGAAACAACAAGGCCCCAAAGAGCTACAACGCCATTTGGAGCTACTAGTTTCTATCTCTGTTAAAAAACTATTTTCCCATTGTGGGCATTTACCTACCTCTAGGACCCATATCTTTCTTAACTATTGGGGCACCCAAACCATGTTTTATGGCTCCAATGAGTAATAAAGATGGTTTATCAGTCAAAGAATTATCTCATGGATCCTAATTACAAATATCGTTTTATGCATTGTGTATATTTTTTAATCATTTCAAATAGCTTTCAAGAAGTAGTGCAGTTTTTTAATTCCCAGAAATTTTGAAAAACACGCTTAATTTTCATTATACTTCACAAAAACTTTATTTTGTGTTTTGTACCACAAAAAATATCAGTAAAATACAATTAAATTGGGACTTACTGAAACATAAATCTTCCCCTTACCTGTTTATCACACTGATAGTATGTTAAATGGATACATGGATTCAGTGTGGATAAAAGATGAAGACACAGAAAATAATTTGGTTGTATATCAAGGAGGATTTTAATTTGGGATCACCCAGATATAGATGTTAGGTGCCAATTGCCGGCAAACTAGCCACAGCTGCAGCTTATTTTAATTGACAACACAGGTATGTAGATAGGTGCCCCTTCCCACACCAGTTACCCCTGAGGAAGCCAAGTGGCAATACATCTGGGGCATCCACAGTCCTACTTATTTCACACTATCCTTTTTGCCTTTCTTGTGACTTGTGGGTGATGTTTTCCCTCATTCCTGGATTTTACAAAAATATTGCCATATCATTAGATCTACATAATGGTATTGTACAATTGTTAACCTATGTGTGGTTCTTTTTCCTGTCCAGCCATCTATATCATGATATTATCTACATTCTTGCATTGTTTGTGATGGGAAAGGTTTTTGGGAAAAGGGTTTGTGAAGGGGGACTGCACATTATTGGGAGCAACAGTCTCCCTTTGGGTTGTTCCCCGTTAAAAAGTACACCCTGTGAGATGCTGTGTGCTAACATTGTGGTTAGATTATCAGGGTCCAGGTTTATATACACTTTCATTTAGCTTCTTAACACTTGCTAGTATCTGACACTTAAAAGAGAGATGAGAGATGATGAGATCCATGAGATGCATATAACACACAATGACATTTTCAGCTCTGATATCTCAGCCACAACATACACTATCAGCACTGCTGTGCCTCCTTCCCCTGGCTTAAGACCTTATCTGCCTGTATCTTATAGCTTTACTCTCCTCACTTTGTTGTGGGTGTACGTGTGCATATGTGTATGTGCTCTTTATAGAATGCAAGAGGAGTGGAGGCAAAGAGGAGCTCAGTGCATTGTCATACAGGAGAACAACCTGTCCTGCCCAATCCTAGACTTCTGATTAACGGTTGGATCCTGGGACAATTGAAATTGTATATATCCGGACTGATAAAGACAGGTTGGAATTGCTCTGAAACGCTGTGTTTTTGTTAATAACTGTGAATTACAGAATGTGTTATTTTGCTATCCTGAGTATATTTAAGAGTCTTATCTTCATGGGAATACCCCTTTAAGGAAAAAAGATTCTTAGCTCTGTGTTTCCTGCTCCATTAGTGAGCAGTGTTTATGAAAGCCTACACAAGTCTACACACAGCAGATACTTAAGGATATGTATATGGACTTTTTTTTATATATTGAGAATATTTCCCTTTGATAATTTAGCTCTGTAAGGAGTTATAACTATCCAGTCACTTTCTGTAGTATTAAGTAATTAAAAACAGACTCATCAGCTTCTTATCTATCAACTGTCAGTGTGAGTAAATGAGGGGGAGCTGATTTATAAACACACTACTAAAAGCAGTAAGAGCCAAAAATCAATTGTCAATACTATAAATGAATAAAATGCCAGCAGTTGGAGTCAGCAAGGTGAAAAGAGGTAGGAGGTGTGAAGATGCAGGAGCAGTTGGTGTTGCCATGCCCAGAAACATACCTACATCATCTAATGTCACCGGTACAGGATGAGTCTCCCCACAAAGGAGACTGTAAAGCATTTTAAGTACCTATCCCTAAACATTAAATACACTAGGGGCGGTTAATTTAACTTTAGCAAATTTTGTTTTTTTTTCTGTAACTTTTCCAATTTCTTTGGCACATTTGACATATTTGCGCCTAAATTTGTGACTTTGCTACTGATCTTGCAAAGTTTGCCGCACATTGTGGTTAAAAAATTGCAAATATATCAACCTCTAAGATAAATGAAACAGGTCCAAAACCTGGAAAAAAACAAGAAAAGGCTTGCACAAATGTGCTGACTAAAGATAAAGGACCCCCTAGAGGTTTATGCATTACATAACTTTTTTAAATTCAACACCAACCTAAAGCCAATTTCATAAATTATTTAATCTCAACCTTTTAAAATTTCAAACATAGTATAATTGAGAAATAGAATTGCAGTCGTACAATTTTCTTATGAAAGCATCCCTCTAATATTTGGGTCAATACATTCACAGTGAAACCAAATTTTGTAGTTACTTTTGGCACAACAAATTATACCTTTAAAAACAATGTGATCTTGTGATCTGTAGAGAAAAAAAACCTCCTCTAAACTCAGAGATTTTTTTATACTTCAGTGTAGAGAGATGTATTTCTTTCTATTTTTGCTTATCTTTTTTGTGTGTTCTGGGGAAAGGGGTGTTATGTTTCTTATATTTGGTTTAAACTTGTCTCAGGCCTGCTTTAGCCTCTGTGGGAATTCCTGGTCTGTCATGACAAAAAACCCACCCTCCTCCCGGACGGCCCAGTGCCAGTGAATGATGCCAAGATGGCAATGTCCATTTGGTTCAACAATAACTCTTAAAAGGTTATCACCTGCAACTCGCGTTAGCTTTCTCCTTTTCAAGTGAAAACAGCTTCTTTGCTGTAACAGATGGATAAAATTTGTGCTATTTTTGTTTATTTTTTAATTCTCATGAATCGGATGCAGGAATTGGTACATGGCCCTACTGTGCTTAGTAACTGAATGAATAAAAAAAACTAATAATAAAAACACTAATAAAAATACAGTAACTTTGCACAGTGGATATTTTAGTCAAATAAATTTCAACTGCTTTTGTATAGTTTCTTCTCAGCACAAGTCATTGTTCTTAATAATTTTTCAACATATTGTATAAAAAGACAGATGCATTCACTAATATCCGTAAAAAGCGAGATGTTACTTTATTAAAGTCTAATTACACATGACAGTGCACCAAACCGAATAGCTTGAGTTAGTTCTAGCTACATATGTAAAAGTTATTGAGCTGTTGCATTAAATTTCATTAAACCCACATTATAATTACATTTTCCACAGGCTATTTTAAGCCACTATGTGACTAAGCAAAGGAAGGAAGCAAGTAGTGTCCATTAGCACTGTCTTGTTTAGGGGATTACAACTTAGACATAGAAGCAATAATAGGGGTTCATTGTATCCAGTATTTACACAAACATATAAAAAACAACCTCCAATAGGGTTTAAAATTAAAACAAATCTTTCCAATAGTAAAATAGTATCCAGTTGGCCACCTTTCTTGATCTTACTGGACGTTCAGTGACAGCCCACTTGCATCATTGGTCTGACCACCTCACTTGAAGAGATTAGTAAATCCTATTAGAATGAGTTTAATATACTTCTGCCCAAGCTGGCAAAGATATATTATTTATGGTATCCCTGCCAACTGCATAGAAAATCATTGTCAGAACTTCAGACAGCAGCAGACATGGCTGAAAGTATTTACTTAAATTTGAATACATAAAATTAGCATGTTATCATATCTGTATACATTTCTTATATACAAAATAATAATCTTTTAGGACACTACAATTCTTGACCAATGTATTAAGATTTTAGTTTCTGGGACAGGTTATGAGAGCATGTTCATACCAGCAATGGGACACCCATTGTTCAGCTATCCTATAGAAGCACATTGACCTTAAGTTACCACAGTTTGTGGTCTACTAAGATTTCATATTTCCATTTTTTTAGTTTTCTCATTTGAACAGTTAACCATTTTTCAGAATTCAGTAAGAAAGCAAAGCTACGTAACAGATGTATCAACCGTTAACCAAATCCTTAACAGACCACCACATGTAGCCATGTTCAGAATGCACTTTCACAGAATTTTACTGTCTAAAAAAATGGATCTTCTACCGACATGCAAAACTGGATATCTTCATTGGCAAGATAGTAAGTGGGAACTGGAGCTTAGAACAGTAACAGTGGATGATAAATGTTCTACTAAAATGACTTTAAACCTACTCAAAATTGATGTATTGATGCATGGAGAGTCATATTAGGTTTGAGGAGTAGATACTGTTTATGAACTCTGCTTAAAGTGGTTTGCTTACAAGGGTAAGTACAATCCCCTTATACGGTCCCCCACAATGTGCCCTATGTCTATAAGACCTGCACTTCATGTGATCTGCCAGCAGCCACTTTTGGTACTTCTTATGGCGCTAATTCAGTAATGAGTGTGGGTTAGTGCTGGACAGAAATGCCGCAGGACACAGGTCAACAGAAATCCCAAAAGTGGCTGCTACGTGTCATGGAACATGGGACGGATAACAGAAGGTCAAGTTTTCAAGGATGATTGTGCATACCCTAGTAAATGTTGATAATAGTGGCCACCCCTTTCAACAGAGGTCAGTTTGAATGTGCTAAACAGAGAAGTTACATATAGTTTTTAATAAATGAAAGGCTTTTTACAAAAAAATTAATACAATAATACATAAAAAAAATATATTTGCAATGTTTTTTCCAATCCATTAAATAGAAAATGTTCAAAGCAAAGTTACCCTTTACAATAAAAAAGGACATATCTATGTATCTGGATGAAGACCATTTCATGATGAAGCTCTGCTGCCTTAATCTTATCTGCAGCAGAAGTGACTGAAATGTAACTTCATCATAAACCTATTTTATTAATGGCCATCGATCATAATCTTCACACTACTAGATTTGGAGAAAGTCTTTTATTAATATGCCAGAGTTGATGGGATAATACTTTTAATTGATTTGAAATCAAGGTTTCACTAAAAGTATATTTTGTATTCTGAAAGCATTAAAAAGTGAAGAAGGTCGTTGTTAATGAGGTTCATTTCTTCAAATTTCCTGATGTCAAGATCTGTAAATGAATGCTACTTTCCGCTTTACTGCCATTGGTCTCTCAGCTTAACTATAAAATCTATTGCTAGGCAGTAAAATCAGTGATAACAGCTTGACATATGATATGATAAGTGGCGTGATGCTCACACATAGATTATTTTATATTCAACATGTTACGGGAACACTTAAAACAAAACTAATTTGCAGTATTAGTGCTGGGCCAAAGGGCAATTCAAAAACATCCAAGAGAGAATCCTATAATCATACTCCACACTACCTAGTCACTAGAATTATTCTATCATACTTCACTCCCCAGGGCAGGAGAATATTTAAGCCATGCTCCTCCCCCTTACAGAATGTGGTAAGTGTTTAGCTCACTGTGGGCTATACTATTACAGGCAGTCCCCGGGTCACGTACAAGATAGGGTCTGGAGGTTTGTTCTTAAGTTGAATTTGTATGTAAGTCGAAAATGTATATTTTATAATTGTAGATCCAGACAAAAAAAAAATTGGCCCCAGTGACAATTGGAGTTTAAACATTTTTTGCTGTAATGGGACCAAGGATTATGAATAAAGCTTCATTACAGACACCTTACAGCTGATTATTGCAATCTGTGACTATAGAAAAGCATTCAGAAAGCTTCATCACAGGTCAGAGGGGTCTGTCTGTAACTATGGGTGGTCTGTAAGTCGAGTGTCCGTAAGTAGGGGACCCCCTGTATATACCACCTAGTAATGGGTGCAGGCAGCTTTGACCCTAATGTTATTGTATCATATCATGGTCTATTAAACAAAACAAATTTAACTGTGATTAAATTAAGCCCTCACTTTACAGATGAGCAGTAATTAACTATTTATTACCCATCCAGTCTGCCGACAACATGCTTGGCCACCATATACAATCTGTGACTTGAGCCATATTTATCATAGACTTTAGAACCACAATCATTAAAAGCAAAGGTGTTCTAAAATGAACATGTCTCCGAGCAGGTAATTATTTACTTAATTATAGGAAAGCTTCTGGTAAACCTTTGTGAAAGTAGCAAAAACACAAGGAATAATTTATTGAGCTTGATAGATTGCAGACTACCCTGTATTCCTATTGAATATCAACCAGGGAAGGTCCTTTGTTTTAACTTGACTGTGTAATGATCCTTCTGCAGTGATTTAGGGAATGTGTATGCTTACTAACCTTCTGTAGCCTACAGCTCCTTCCCCGGACCACTAGATTTATGTTCTTGTTTTATCTCCCCAGGTATACAGCTCGTCTTTTCGTCTTTCTTTAATAGTGTTTTACCACTCTTAGGAATGTATATATATATATATATACATATATATAGAGAGAGAGAGCATTGTTAAGGATAAAATTTGCTAATATTTTGCATTTTGAAAGAAAAGCAATCATCGCATTTTTAATTTTCTTCTTCCTGTGTATCGGTAATCATAAGGGAAATTTAAAATATTATTAGAAAAATAAATTATGCATCATATATTATGAAGATGAATAGAAATTAAGTCTTCTTTTTTAATGTTTTTTTTAGTTTTCTGTTGTTTGGCACATCAGGTCAGGATTAGAGATGAGCGAACACTAAAATGCTCGGGTACTCGTTATTCGAGACGAACTTTTCCCGATGCTCGAGTGCTCGTCTCGAATAACGAACCCCATTGAAGTCAATGGGAGACTCGAGCATTTTTCAAGGGGACCAAGGCTCTGCACAGGGAAGCTTGGCCAAACACCTGGGAACCTCAGAAAAGGATGGAAACACCACGGAAATGGACAGGAAACAGCAGGGGCAGCATGCATGGATGCCTCTGAGGCTGCTTAAACGCACCATTATGCCAAAATTATGGGCAACAGCATGGCCATGACAGAGTGACAGAATGAAGCTAGATAGTATCTAAAACATGCAATAATTGACCCTGACACTATAGGGGACGGCATGCAGAGGCAGCGGCAGCAGGCTAGAGAGTGTCATGGCGACATACCCTAAATGGACTCAGGCTTCAAACCAATGGGTGGCAGAGAGGAACCAAAGGAGGTGAGCAAGAAGTGCTCAAATAATATCGGTACATGATAAAAGTTTGCCAGTATATTTTGTGGATTACACAGCAGGGTGGCGACAAAGTTAACATGGAAGCCATGAAAACAACCCAAAATTCTGCCTGACACAGCTCGTTTGATAAGGGGACCATGTATGGAGGCAGTGAACTAGTAGTAGATTAAAGGTGCTGCAGTTAAAACTATGTTAGTTGGATCTTGGCATGGAGCTGGCGCTCCGCTGCCAGACGAGCTTTCGCCAATCCAAGCCCCTGTCTCTAGGCTACTCCCCAAACAGCACTTTTGTATAAGATCAAGTGTAGTAGCGTTCTTATAAGTTTAGGATATGCCGGGTGAGGGGAATGTAAACAGATGCGCAAGAAGCGCATGATGCGCATGGAGCTGGCGCTCCGCTGCCAGGCGAGCTTTCGCAAATCCAAGCCCCTGTCTCTAGGCTACTCCCCAAACAGCACTTTTGTATAAGATCAAGTGTAGTAGCGTTCTTATAAGTTTAGGATATGGCGGGTGAGGGGAATGTAAACAGATGCGCAAGAAGCGCTGAAATAATATCCCTAAATGGTAAAAGTTTGCAAGTATATTTTGTGGATTACACAGCAGGGTGGCGACAAAGTTAACAACTTTGATGTGGAATGCCCTGTAATAGCTCTTGGGCGGTGTGCCTTTTATCGCCTAGGCTCAGCAGTTTCAGCACCGCCTGCTGTCGCTTAGCGACGGCACTGCTGCTGTGCCTAGAGCTACCGACTGATGGCGCCATGCCCACGGATGGTAATTCGGAGGAGGAGGAGGTGGAGGAGGGGTGGGAGGAGGTATAGTAGGCCTTTGAGACCTGGACCGAGGTAGGCCCCGCAATTCTCTGCGTCGGCAGTATATGACCAGCCCCAGGGTCAGACTCGGTCCCAGCCTGCACCAAGTTAAGTGTAGTAGCGTTCTTATAAGTTTGGGATATGGCGGGTTAGGGGAATGTAAACAGATGCGCAAGAAGCGCATGATGCGCATGGAGCTGGCGTTCCGCTGCCAGGCGAGCTTTCGCCAATCCAAGCCCCTGTCTCTAGGCTACTCCCCAAACAGCACTTCTAAGAACCTTTTGTATAAGATCAAGTGTAGTAGCGTTCTTATAAGTTTAGGATATGCCGGGTGAGGGGAATGTAAACAGATGCGCAAGAAGCGCTGAAATAATATCCCTAAATGGTAAAAGTTTGCCAGTATATTTTGTGGATAACACAGCAGGGTGGCGACAAAGTTAACAACTTTGATGTGGAATCCATGAAAACAACCCAAATTTCTGCCTGACACACCTCGTTTGATAAAGGGACGATGTATGGAGGCAGCTATATGGACGACTTTTGGAGGTAGCAATGGAGACAACGTGTGGAGGCTGCTATGGAGACAATTTAATTTGGATAGTGCCTGTATGTGGCAGTCCCAAACATTTTTCAAACCAGAGGAGCAGGTAGGTGGCCCTCCAGTAAAATGGAATAGATTGAGTGCCTGTATGTGGCAGTCCCAAAAATTCTTCAAACCAGAGGAGCAGGTAGGTGGCCCTCCAGTAAAATGGAATAGATTGAGTGCCTGTATGT
The DNA here is from genome assembly GCF_040894005.1 of Engystomops pustulosus. Classification (NCBI taxonomy): domain Eukaryota; kingdom Metazoa; phylum Chordata; class Amphibia; order Anura; family Leptodactylidae; genus Engystomops; species Engystomops pustulosus. Next base: position 105,635,844 of record NC_092417.1, on the reverse strand, counting down.
GGCAGTCCCAAAAATTCTTCAAACCAGAGGAGCAGGTAGGTGGCCCTCCAGTAAAATGGAATAGATTGAGTGCCTGTATGTGGCAGTCCCAAAAATTGTTCAAACCAGAGGAGCAGGTAGGTGGCCCTCCAGTAAAATGGAATAGATTGAGTGCCTGTATGTGGCAGTCCCAAAAATTGTTCAAACCAGAGGAGCAGGTAGGTGGCCCTCCAGTAAAATGGAATAGATTGAGTGCCTGTATGTGGCAGTCCCAAAAATTCTTCAAACCAGAGGAGCAGGTAGGTGGCCCTCCAGTAAAATGGAATAGATTGAGTGCCTGTATGTGGCAGTCCCAAAAATTGTTCAAACCAGAGGAGCAGGTAGGTGGCCCTCCAGTAAAATGGAATAGATTGAGTGCCTGTATGTGGCAGTCCCAAAAATTGTTCAAACCAGAGGAGCAGGTAGGTGGCCCTCCAGTAAAATGGAATAGATTGAGTGCCTGTATGTGGCAGTCCCAAAAATTGTTCAAACCAGAGGAGCAGGTAGGTGGCCCTCCAGTAAAATGGAATAGATTGAGTGCCTGTATGTGGCAGTCCCAAAAATTGTTCAAACCAGAGGACCGGGTAGGTGGCCCTCCAGAAAAATGGAATAGATTGAGTGCCTGTATGTGGCACTCACAAAAATTGTTTCAAACAGAGGACCGGGTAGGTGGCCCTCCAGAAAAATTAAATGCATGAAGTATAGCAAGAGCCAGTGGGCCCTGTCAAAAAATAGCCATTTTCCTCTGCTTTACTGTACAAAGAGGAGGAGAAGGAGGAAAATGAGGAGGAGGAGGAGGAGTGGATCAATTATTCAGGTTGAGCTTCCTTCACCTGGTGGAGATTGGAAATTCTGAGAAATCCAGCCTTTATTCATTTTAATAAGCGTCAGCCTGTCAGCGCTGTCAGTCGACAGGCGTGTACGCTTATCGGTGATGATGCCACCAGCTGCACTGAAAACCCGCTCGGACAAGACGCTAGCGGCAGGGCAGGCAAGAACCTCCAAGGCGTACAGCGCCAGTTCGTGCCACATGTCCAGCTTTGAAACCCAGTAGTTGTAGGGAGCTGTGTGATCATTTAGGACGATGGTATGGTCAGCTACGTACTCCCTCACCATCTTTCTGTAAAGATCAGCCCTACTCTGCCGAGACTGGGGACAGGTGACAGTGTCTTGCTGGGGTGACATAAAGCTGGCAAAAGCCTTGTAAAGCGTACCCTTGCCAGTGCTGGACAAGCTGCCTGCTCGCCTACTCTCCCTCGCTACTTGTCCCGCAGAACTACGCACTCTGCCGCTAGCGCTGTCAGAAGGGAAATACTGTTTCAGCTTGTGCACCAGGGCCTGCTGGTATTCATGCATTCTCACACTCCTTTCCTCTGCAGGGATGAGAGTGGCAAGATTTTGCTTGTACCGTGGGTCCAGGAGAGTGAACACCCAGTAATCGGTGCTGGAATAAATTCTTTGAACGCGAGGGTCACGGGATAGGCAGCCTAGCATGAAATCTGCCATATGCGCCAGAGTACCAACGCGTAAGAATTCACTCCCCTCACTGGCCTGACTGTCCATTTCCTCCTCCTCCAACTCCTCCAACTCCTCTTCTTCTGCCCATACACGCTGAACAGTGAAGGACTCAACAATGGTCCCCTCTTGTGTCTCGCCAACATTCTCCTCCTCTTCCTCCTCATCCTCCTCCACCTCCACCTCCTCCGATATGCGCTGAGAAACAGACCTCAGGGTGCTTTGGCTATCAACAAGGGAATATTCTTCCCCCGTCTCTTGTGACGAGCGCAAAGCTTCCGACTTCATGCTGACCAGAGAGTTTTTCAACAGGCCAAGCAGCGGGATGGTGAGGCTGATGATGGCGGCATCGCCACTGACCATCTGTGTTGACTCCTCAAAGTTACTCAGCACCTGACAGATATCAGACATCCACGTCCACTCCTCATTGTAGACTTGAGGAAGCTGACTGACCTGACTACCAGTTCTGGTGGAAGTTGACATCTGGCAGTCTACAATCGCTCTGCGCTGCTGGTAAACTCTGGATAACATGGTCAGTGTTGAATTCCACCTCGTGGGCACGTCGCACAACAGTCGGTGAGCGGGCAGTTGGAGGCGGCGCTGCGCTGCCCTGAGAGTGGCAGCATCTGGGCTGGACTTCCTGAAATGCGCACAGATGCGGCGCACCTTCGTGAGCAAATCAGACAGATTGGGGTATGTCTTGAGGAAACGCTGCACTATCAGATTTAACACATGGGCCAGGCATGGCACATGTGTCAGTCTGCCGAGTTGCAGAGCCGCCACCAGGTTACGGCCGTTGTCACACACAACCATTCCCGGCTTGAGGTTCAGCGGTGCCAGCCACAGATCAGTCTGCGCCGTGATGCCCTGTAATAGCTCTTGGGCGGTGTGCCTTTTGTCGCCTAGGCTCAGCAGTTTGAGCACCGCCTGCTGTCGCTTAGCGACGGCACTGCTGCTGTGCCTAGAGCTACCGACTGATGGCGCCGTGCCCACGGATGGTAGTTCGGAGGAGGAGGTGGAGGAGGGGTGGGAGGAGGAGGAGGCATAGTAGGCCTGAAACACCTGGACCGAGGTAGGCCCCGCAATCCTCGGCGTCGGCAGTATATGAGCAGCCCCAGGGTCAGTCTCGGTCCCAGCCTCCACCAAGTTAACCCAATGTGCCGTCAGCGATATATAGTGGCCCTGCCCGGCAGCACTCGTCCACGTGTCCGTGGTCAGGTGGACCTTGTCAGAAACGGCGTTGGTCAGGGCACGGATGATGTTGTCTGACACGTGCTGGTGCAGGGCTGGGACGGCACATCGGGAAAAGTAGTGGCGGCTGGGGACCGAATACCGAGGGGCGGCCGCCGCCATGAGGTTGCGAAAGGCCTCGGTCTCTACTAGCCTATAGGGCAGCATCTCCAGGCTAAGCAATCTGGAGATGTGCACATTAAGGGCTTGGGCGTGCGGGTGGGTTGCACTATATTTGCGTTTCCGCTCCAGCGTCTGGGGTATGGAGAGCTGAACGCTGGTGGATGCTGTGGAGGATCGTGGAGGCGACGATGGGGTTTTTGTGGCAGGGTCCTGGGCAGGGGGCTGACTAGCAGCTGACACAGGGGAAGGAGCAGTGGTGTGCACGGCCGGAGGTGAACGGGCTTGTTGCCACTGAGTGGGGTGCTTAGCATTCATATGCCTGCGCATACTGGTGGTAGTTAAGCTAGTAGTGGTGGAACCCCTGCTGAGCCTGGTTTGGCAAATGTTGCACACCACAGTCCGTCGGTCATCCGGTGTTTCCTTAAAGAACCTCCACACTTCTGAAGATCTAGCCCTCGCCGCAAGAGCCCTCACCACGGGAGCTTCACTAGTTGACAGTGGCGCTGATGCACCAGCTCTGGCCCTGCCTCTCCGTCTGGCCCCACCACTGCCTCTTCCAACCTGTTCAGGTCGAGGACTCTCCTCCGTCTCAGAAGCACTGTGTTCACCCGGCCTCTCAACCCAGCTTGGGTCTGTCACCTCATCATCCTCCGATCCCTCAGTCTGCTCCCCCCTCGGACTTCCTGCCCTGACAACAACTTCCCCACTGTCTGACAACCGTGTCTCCTCATCGTCGGACACCTCTTTACACACTTCCACTACGTCAAGAAGGTCATCATCACCCACAGACTGTGACTGGTGGAAAACCTGGGCATCGGAAAATTGCTCAGCAGCAACCGGACAAGTGGTTTGTGACTGTGGGAAGGGTCCAGAAAACAGTTCCTCAGAGTATGCCGGTTCAAATGGCAAATTTTCCTGGGAGGGGGCAGACTGGGGGGGAGGAGGCTGAGGTGCAGGAGCTGGAGGAGTGGGGATTTCGGTGACATGGGTGGACTGCGTGGAAGACTGACTGGTGGTGGACAAATTGCTCGAAGCATTGTCAGCAATCCACGACATCACCTGTTCGCACTGTTCTGGCCTCAACAGTGCTCTACCACGAGTCCCAGTAACTTCAGACATGAACCTAGGGAGTGTAGCTCTGCGGCGTTCCCCTGCTCCCTCATCAGCAGGTGGTGTCTCACCCACCCCGCCCAGGACCACGGCCTCTGACCCCTGCAGTAGTTGGACGCCCACGTCCCCGCCCTCGTCCTCTACCCCTAGCCCTGGGGTTAAACATTTTTAAAATGAGAGTTATAACTTTTTTTTTTTTTTTACTTTTTTTTTTTTTTTTTTTGTGTTTTTTTGTGTTTTTTGTTTTTTTTTGTGTTTTTTGTTTTTTTTTGAGTTTTTAGAACCAAACAATCCTATCCTATTGCTATGGCTATTTTCTAGCCAAGTATCAAAGGAAGCACACTACTATGCCAGATGAGATGACACTGAGTTATTGCCTAATAGAAATCCAACCCCTACTGAATTTTGCCACTTCAGCCTTTGCTATGGATATGTGCGCCACTAAGCGCAGAACACAGCGGTCGCAAGTCTCACTACAAATTGCTCAGAATTGGCAAGTACATGCACTGCAGAAACTACAGCCACCAGCAGATCAACCAGAAATCAAATATATAGAACGCTACTGTAGGCTTCAAGAAGCTATTTGTATTCTCCTATGGCTATTTTCTAGCCAAGTATCAAAGGAAGCACACTACTATGCCAGATGAGATGACACTGAGTTATTGCCTAATAGAAATCCAACCCCTACTGAATTTTGCCACTTCAGCCTTTGCTATGGATATGTGCGCCACTAAGCGCAGAACACAGCGGTCGCAAGTCTCACTACAAATTGCTCAGAATTGGCAAGTACATGCACTGCAGAAACTACAGCCACCAGCAGATCAACCAGAAATCAAATATATAGAACGCTACTGTAGGCTTCAAGAAGCTATTTGTATTCTCCTATGGCTATTTTCTAGCCAAGTATCAAAGGAAGCACACTACTATGCCAGATGAGATGACACTGAGTTAGTGCCTAATAGAAATCCAACCCCTACTGAATTTTCCCACTTCAGCCTTTGCTATGGATATGTGCGCCACTAAGCGCAGAACACAGCGGTCGCAAGTCTCACTACAAATTGCTCAGAATTGGCAAGTACATGCACTGCAGAAACTAAAGCCACCAGCAGATCAACCAGAAATCAAATATATAGAACGCTACTGTAGGCTTCAAGAAGCTGTTTGTATTCTCCTATGGCTATTTTCTAGCCAAGTATCAAAGGAAGCACACTACTATGCCAGATGAGATGACACTGAGTTATTGCCTAATAGAAATCCAACCCCTACTGAATTTTGCCACTTCAGCCTTTGCTATGGATATGTGCGCCACTAAGCGCAGAACACAGCGGTCGCAAGTCTCACTACAAATTGCTCAGAATTGGCAAGTACATGCACTGCAGAAACTACAGCCACCAGCAGATCAACCAGAAATCAAATATATAGAACGCTACTGTAGGCTTCAAGAAGCTATTTGTATTCTCCTATGGCTATTTTCTAGCCAAGTATCAAAGGAAGCACACTACTATGCCAGATGAGATGACACTGAGTTATTGCCTAATAGAAATCCAACCCCTACTGAATTTTGCCACTTCAGCCTTTGCTATGGATATGTGCGCCACTAAGCGCAGAACACAGCGGTCGCAAGTCTCACTACAAATTGCTCAGAATTGGCAAGTACATGCACTGCAGAAACTACAGCCACCAGCAGATCAACCAGAAATCAAATATATAGAACGCTACTGTAGGCTTCAAGAAGCTATTTGTATTCTCCTATGGCTATTTTCTAGCCAAGTATCAAAGGAAGCACACTACTATGCCAGATGAGATGACACTGAGTTAGTGCCTAATAGAAATCCAACCCCTACTGAATTTTCCCACTTCAGCCTTTGCTATGGATATGTGCGCCACTAAGCGCAGAACACAGCGGTCGCAAGTCTCACTACAAATTGCTCAGAATTGGCAAGTACATGCACTGCAGAAACTACAGCCACCAGCAGATCAACCAGAAATCAAATATATAGAACGCTACTGTAGGCTTCAAGAAGCTATTTGTATTCTCCTATGGCTATTTTCTAGCCAAGTATCAAAGGAAGCACACTACTATGCCAGATGAGATGACACTGAGTTAGTGCCTAATAGAAATCCAACCCCTACTGAATTTTCCCACTTCAGCCTTTGCTATGGATATGTGCGCCACTAAGCGCAGAACACAGCGGTCGCAAGTCTCACTACAAATTGCTCAGAATTGGCAAGTACATGCACTGCAGAAACTAAAGCCACCAGCAGATCAACCAGAAATCAAATATATAGAACGCTACTGTAGGCTTCAAGAAGCTGTTTGTATTCTCCTATGGCTATTTTCTAGCCAAGTATCAAAGGAAGCACACTACTATGCCAGATGAGATGACACTGAGTTATTGCCTAATAGAAATCCAACCCCTACTGAATTTTCCCACTTCGGTCTTTGCTATGGATATGTGTGCCACTAAGAGCTAAACACAACGGTAGCAAGTCCCCCTGCTAATTCCTCACAAAATGGTAAAAGATGCAAATTAAAATAAAAAAAGTAGAACGTTATTGTAGCCCTAAGAAGGGCTGTTGGGTTCTTTGAGAATCACTCCTGCCTAACAGTAAGCTAATAGAACACCCTAACGCTTTCCCTGACCAGCAGCAGCTCTCTCCCTAGCGGCATCCAGAGACAGAATGATCCGAGCAGCGCGGCCAGCGGCTAGTCTATCCCAGGGTCACCTGATCTGGCCAGCCAACCACTGCTATCGACGTGTAAGGGTACCACGTCATGCTGGGTGGAGTGCAGAGTCTCCTGGCTTGTGATTGGCTCTGTTTCTGGCCGCCAAAAAGCAAAACGGCGGGAGCTGCCATTTTCTCGAGCGGGCGAAGTATTCGTCCGAGTAACGAGCAGTTTCGAGTACCCTAATGCTCGACCGAGCATCAAGCTCGGACGAGCATGTTCGCTCATCTCTAGTCAGGATATTAAAATATTCTTCTCAGTCCACTAGGTCATCAGTCAACTGCTTAAAGAAAGTGTCCAGCCAAAAATAAAAGTTCAATGTGTATAATTCTACTTCTCCCTTGTCTATCACTGGGCTCTGTAACCTAGCCTGCAGCAAACAGTGTCTGTGTCTCAATATGGACATGTTAAAACTGAATTTAAAAAAATGCAGAATTTTTTTTTTACAGGACTATATTTTTGGGTTCTGAAGATAACAGGAAGATGCTTAAAAAAGGAGTTAGCACCCAAAAGAATGGAAGTAACCACACCATATACATTGTGCACATGATGGCTCAGCAAATATTATGAGCATTGATGTGTGAGTGAACAATATATGATTACTAAGGCTTACAATTGGTGAAGCCAATACGTACACTGTATGGATGTCCCCTGGACAAGAGGTCACAGGGACTGGAGAACTGGTGCTGGAGTCAGAAGCTCAAAAGGCTGGAGAGGTGAGTATTATTTTTAATTGGCAAAATGTTTTGCCTCAAACTGTTATCAACACTGACTAAAAATCCTTATTTTTAAAAAAATTATTTTTGATGCTGCTCATAAATACAAAAAGCACCCTAAATGAAAAGCTTTTGTGAAACCCAATATGTGTGACAAGTGACAACTGTGGCTATGCCTCTGTTACATCAATCACCCCACCATTACAAAAAAATTGGACCATGAGACAATCTTTTTCATTGACTGTCTTTTATTTCAGACAGTATAATTATTGTTTATGTAAATCACTTAGACTTATTCATGTTGAATGTATAATATAATCATAATACTTGAGAAAAGTTCTCAGCATCACAATTGTAAAAAATGGTGGGTGCAAGCTACCAGGGCCAGACAAACAGGTCCTCCAAAATATGTACGATGGAAAAACAGCACTCTCTATTACGATTGCCACTCAATTTTCTTTAGTCTAAGTTTATATCAAAGAAAATGTTTTCTCCAAGACTAGCTTTACTTTAGATGTATGTTGTTTGTCCATTGCTGATAAAATAACCCTAAGAAGACTTACCAATGACTTAAAGCTGGAATGATCTTTAATGATGTTGTACAATTTAAACTTCTATGTAGGTGACATAACCCCAGAAATTGACTGTAGAGGATGTAAGGTGTAAGTTATTATCTTAATTTAATAATGTTAAAATGTACTCTACCTTTCGCAGTCGAATGACACCTTCCTGTGTCTGGGGGTCTGTGGTGACTTCAAACACATCTCTCCCATCACCATCAATGATGTCAAATGATGATTTTGCATTGTCTCCAATGTCTCTGTCATTTGCCCTCACACGTCCAACTGGATCACCAATAGCAATGTCCTCTGGGGTTACAAACTGATACTGACCTTACAAATAAGGGAGAGAAAACATTGCAATTAAAGTTAATGCAATTGGTTACTCACTTTACATTTCCTCATTCAGATGTGTCCTACTGTACCTTTTTTCCATGTCAGTTTTTACTAATAACAAAATATTAGGTAGTTGCACTTACACTGTCTTAAACAGTTACATGCAAACAACTTAATAGCTTATATAGAAAATCTCAAACAATTTCAGATTTAGTGTCCAATCTGATACATAGACTGTGTAGTCTAAGTTTACATCACACATTCGTAGTTCAAGAATTGTCCCTTTTCCCAGTTGGCCTTTATCCTTTTAGCAAGACACACCTACTTCTTAGAAAAGTTTTAAGGAGTGTCTGAAACTGTAATGTGATAGATTTGGTGTAAGACATGTATACCAGTGTTTTGGTGAACATTGACAACTAAGGTGTTATCTGGTTCACTAAATATTGGTTAGTTTCATATTTTCATAGTGGGTAATGTTGAAAAATGTTGGGAAAAGACTAGAGATGAGCGAACATGCTCGTCCGAGCTTGATGCTCGGTCGAGCATTAGGGTACTCGAGACGGCTCGTTGCTCGGACGAGTATTTCCCCTGCTCGAGATCGAGCATTTAATTAAAAAAACACAGTGAAGAACAATGAAGAATAGAATAAAAACAGTGAACACAGGATCATTTAAGATAAAAACACAGTGCAGAACACAGTGCAGAATAGATTACAGATGTTCGGCACATCTGCTTACTTGTCGGGAGATACGCGCGGAACGGCGCGAACAAAATAGCATGTGAAGAACAATATATATGTGTGAAGAACACATTGCAGATGTATTTAAACATCTGCAATGTGTTCTTCACACACATATATATTGTTCTTCACATGCTATTTTGTTCGCGCCGTTCCGCGCGTATCTCCCGACAAGTAAGCAGATGTGCCGAACATCTGTAATCTATTCTGCACTGTGTTCTGCACTGTGTTTTTATCTTAAATGATCCTGTGTTCACTGTGTTCACTGTGTTCACTGTTTTTATTCTATTCTTCACTGTTCTTTACATCTGCTAACTTGTCGGGAGATAATATACGCGCGGAACAGTGAAGAATAGATCGCAGATGTTTGCAAATTATCAGAAGACATTATTTTTCAATTAAATAACACATTTTATTCCTGAACCATGGTCCCTTTGAAAAATGCTCGGGTCTCCCATTGACTTCAATGGGGCTCGTTACTCGAAACGAGCACTCGAGCATCTGGAAATGTTCGGCTCGAGTAACGAGCACCCGAGCATTTTAGTGCTCGCTCATCTCTAGAAAAGACCGATGTCAATCAGGTCCAGCCTATAAATCATACAGTGTTTACCCAGATTACGGGAAAAATACCCCTACAAGGCTGAACCCTATTTGCCCAAATTAGGAAGAAATTGCTTCCCAACTCAGTATGCTAATCAGTGAACCTTGTAACGAGGGTATTGTGTGTGGTTAAAACCTTTATAAGATAAATATTAAAATAAAGTAATCATCATACCTATGATGATCAAGTGTCCCTCCACCATTATTAAAATATTGTAATATTTTTCATAAACTGTCACTTATCCTCAATATCTTTGTATACAACTTGTGACATACTGATATTGTTGGAAGCTAGTACCACTGTAATGCACCAACTGAGTGGGATGCCTAAAGCTGAGTCTAAGATTCATTGGAAAAAAGACACTCGCTGCTAACCCTACTGTCCCTCATACTCTGTCCTACAGCTAGCTCTCCCTCTTTGTAAGCTGGATCCACTTTACTTTATTTTATTACTAGCTATAGATCAGTTGTAGAGGCGTTGCTCAGCAAAATAAATAACTGCTCTTAGCTATAACAAAATAGAATTGGTTTACAAAAAAGTATTATATATCTAACTATGCATCTATCTCTCCCTGTCTGTCTCTCTCACTCACCCTGCCTGTCACTCTGTCTCTCACTTACTCTCCCTGTCTATGTCTCAGTTACACTCCATGTCTGTCTCTCAGTTACTCTCTCTGTCTGTCTCTCACACAAATTCACTGGCTGTCTCTCCATACCAGCCTTTCTGTCTCTCAAACACTCTACCTGCATGTCTCTCTCTTGCTCTCTTTCTCACTGCCTGTCTCTCACTCACACTACCTGTCTCTCACTCACTCACTTACTCTCCCTACCTGTCTCTCAGTTACTCTCCCTGCCTCTCGCTCACTCACACTCACTGACTGTCTCTCACTCAGCCTTGTTGGCTGTCTCTCACTCACTCTCCCTACTAGTCTCTCTGTCTTTCACTCACTCTCCCTGCATGTTTATCTCACTCTCCCTGCCTGTCTCTCTCTCTCTCACTCACTGACTCACTTAATCAAACTCCCTGTCTGTCTCTGTCACTGACTTTCCCTGCCCTTCTGTCACTCATCTCTGCCTGTCTCTCACTCACTTTCCCTGTTTGTCTGTCTTTCTGTCTCTCACTCTCCCTACCTGTGTCTCTGTCATTCACTCACTCATTCACTCACTTACTCTCACTGCTTGTCTCCAGTCACTCTCCCGTCTGTCATTTACGCTACCTGCCTGTCTCTCCTTGCCTTTCTCTCACTCACTTCCTGTCTCTCACTCACTTATTCTCCCTGCTTATCTATTTCTCACTCTCTTTCAAAATTTGTCACTCTCCCTGTCTGCCTGACTCTACGTCTCTCTGTCTCTCACTCACTTTCCAGGTCTGTCTCTCTGTATCTATCCATCTTATCTCACACATAAGCTGTCTTATACTCATTGCCTATAGTAACCAATCAGAGCTCGAATTACTGGCGCTCAGCTTTATTCACTATTAGATTATGCTAATAAAGGTTATGTTTTAACCACACACAATACTCTTGTTACTAGGATCATTTAATAGTTCATTTATAGAAAGGTTAACAACTTATCTATCCTTATACAGTGAATTACAAACCTCAATATGGCAGTCTGAATAACTCCCTGGATTAATATCAAATTATTTTATATTGTTAAGTTCTATGTTCTATAATACAGATGTACTAGGACCCAGCTTGTTGTCCCACGAGCCTGATGCAACATTTGACAGCAACATGTTAATTGAGCAGCTGCTAAAAACAACAATCTTCTAGCTGCCGCCATCAACATGCCCATACCTTCCTCTACATATTTAAAAAAACTCTCTACCACAAAATTGCAATAGCTATAAAGTATATTTCTTCATTGTAGATTTTACCAATTACTTATTCATAATTACTACGCTATGTCTTAATTGTGTTAAACATAAAGGGTTTTCCTCTTTCTCTTTGGCTATTTTCCAGTTGGTTCTGCAACCTGTTGTCAATATGTTGCCATTGAGAAAGATTTGTTTTCCTTGTATTTACAATCATGCAATTTTTCTGACAAAATCCAATTACAATACATACACCAATGCCCTTTGGCAAACTCTTCACATGACTGAATAATGGTCTTTGTTCCTAAAACCTTTAATGCACTGATGAACATCCCCCCCCACTCATCTCCTAAATCTCTTGACAGAACCTAATTAAAGGATGTGTGTATATTCTGGTGTGAAATATTACACTGTCCAATTAAGGAAGATGTAGTGTTCTCCTCAAACTTGTGTTTCAGGAGTCGATCTTGACTTTGCCTTCTAATAATAGAACGTCTGGAGAAAAAGTGCAAAAAAGCTTCTTAAGACTGCTTAAGTACACAAGAAAAGATGCACAGCTACCCCCAACTGTGAGCAAGTCAATTCTATGGGTAAAAGTATCCGACTGTCTGCAGGACTAAAATCAGCGTGAAGATCATTGATGCCTAATATTAAAAAACCTAAGAGATAATTAAAGTTGTGGGAACTTTAATTTAGAACCATTAGGCACTATTAATATATTGGATAATGAACAATGTGGATGCTCATTTGCATCTTTTATTCTGCTTCCACCGAGATGTGTTACTAAACAGAGTAAAGAATAAATTCACATTTGCTCATTCATTCATTAACCTGCATCTATAATGCACATAACTTTGCTGAATAGTCAAGTATTTATAGGGTAAATTTGGTCAAAATGGTCTACTGAACAAGAAATGCCAAAATAATTGAAAGTGAATATCTTGGACCAAAACTTTCTCTTACAAAAAAAACCATTAAAACAAAGAGCTTTAGCTCCCATGAAATTGCACAGAGATTTTTGTGACTGGAAATCTGTGACAACTCTCTTACGTTTATTGAACTTGACTGCGAAATCATTGCTAGTTGTGTAAAAAAGGGTCAAAAATTCTCACAGAGTATCTCTAATCAATTACAGGCTGCGGTCATGCTTGTAGGGTATGAGTGAGACTTCTGCATGTCTCCACCTTTATCAGGCCCTTCCCATGCCAAAGTTGGGGGAACAGATCATTACAGATCATTTACATGACAGCCCTGTGGGAATCTAGTGTAATTTAGGGGGTTAACTATTATTTAAGCCTCTCAAAATGACTTAGAACTCGAACTGGCACTGAAATGAAAATGTAAAAATCACTCTTAAAGTTATAAACCTCCTTACATCCTAAATATGAAAGGCAGATTAAAAAACTATGTCAACATAGAAATTAAGATATTTGCTGGTATAACTTTGCAAAATGTATTATTTCTAGAGATGAGCGAGCACTAAAATGCTCGGGTACTCGTTATTCGAGACGAACTTTTCCCGATGCTCGAGTGCTCGTCTCGAATAACGAGCCCCATTGAAGTCAATGGGAGACTCGAGCATTTTTCAAGGGGACCAAGGCTCTGCACAGGGAAGCTTGGCCAAACACCTGGGAACCTCAGAAAAGGATGGAAACACCACGGAAATGGACAGGAAACAGCAGGGGCAGCATGCATGGATGCCTCTGAGGCTGCTTAATCGCACCATTATGCCAAAATTATGGGCAACAGCATGGCCATGACAGAGTGACAGAATGAAGCTAGATAGCATCTAAAACATCCAATAATTGACCCTGACACTATAGGGGACGGCATGCAGAGGCAGCGGCAGCAGCGGCAGGCGAGAGAGTTGCATGGCGACATACTCTAAATGGACTCAGGCTTCAAACCAATGGGTGGCAGAGAGGAACCAAAGGAGGTGAGCAAGAAGCGCTCAAATAATATCGGTACATGATAAAAGTTTGCCAGTATATTTTGTGGATTACACAGCAGGGTGGCGACAAAGTTAACATGGAAGCCATGAAAACAACCCAAAATTCTGCCTGACACAGCTCGTTTGATAAGGGGACCATGTATGGAGGCAGTGAACTAGTAGTAGATTAAAGGTGCTGCAGTTAAAACTATGTTAGTTGGATCTTGGCATGGAGCTGGCGCTCCGCTGCCAGGCGAGCTTTCGCCAATCCAAGCCCCTGTCTATAGGCTACTCCCCAAACAGCACTTCTAAGAACCTTTTGTATAAGATCAAGTGTAGTAGCGTTCTTATAAGTTTGGGATATGGCGGGTGAGGGGAATGTAAACAGATTCGCAAGAAGCGCATGATGCGCATGGAGCTGGCGCTCCGCTGCCAGGTGAGCTTTCGCCAATCCAAGCCCCTGTCTCTAGGCTACTCCCCAAACAGCACTTCTAAGAACCTTTTGTATAAGATCAAGTGTAGTAGCGTTCTTATAAGTTTAGGATATGGCGGGTGAGGGGAATGTAAACAGATGCGCAAGAAGCGCTGAAATAATATTGGTAAATGATAAAAGTTTGCCAGTATATTTTGTGGATAACACAGCAGGGTGGCGACAAAGTTAACAACTTTGATGTGGAATCCATGAAAACATTCCAAATTTCTGCCTGACACACCTCGTTTGATAAGGGGACGATGTATGGAGGCAGCTATATGGACGACTTTTGGAGGTAGCAATGGAGACAACGTGTGGAGGCTGCTATGGAGACAATTTAATTTGGATAGTGCCTGTATGTGGCAGTCCAAAAAAGTTTTCAAACCAGAGGAGCAGGTAGGTGGCCCTCCAGAAAAATGAAATAGATTGAGTGCCTGTATGTGGCAGTCCAAAAAAGTTTTCAAACCAGAGGAGCGGGTAGGTGGCCCTCCAGAAAAATGAAATAGATTGAGTGCCTGTATGTGGCAGTCCAAAAAACTTTTCAAACCAGAGGAGCAGGTAGGTGGCCCTCCAGTAAAATGGAATAGATTGAGTGCCTGTATGTGGCAGTCCAAAAAAGTTTTCAAACCAGAGGAGCGGGTAGGTGGCCCTCCAGAAAAATTGAATAGATTGAGTGCCTGTATGTGGCAGTCCAAAAAACTTTTCAAACCAGAGGAGCAGGTAGGTGGCCCTCCAGTAAAATGGAATAGATTGAGTGCCTGTATGTGGCAGTCCAAAAAAGTTTTCAAACCAGAGGAGCAGGTAGGTGGCCCTCCAGAAAAATTGAATAGATTGAGTGCCTGTATGTGGCACTCCCAAAAATTGTTTAAAACAGAGGACCGGGTAGGTGGCCCTCCAGAAAAATTGAATAGATTGAGTGCCTGTATGTGGCACTCCCAAAAATTGTTTAAAACAGAGGACCGGGTAGGTGGCCCTCCAGAAAAATTAAATGCATAAAGTACTATAGCTAGAGCCAGTGGGCCCTGTCAAAAAATAGCCAGTTTCCTCTGCTTTACTGTACAAAGAGGAGGAGAAGGAGGAAAATGAGGAGGAGGAGGAGTGGATAAATTATTCAGGTTGAGCTTCCTTCACCTGGTGGAGATCGGAAATTATGAGAAATCCATGCTTTATTCATCTTAATAAGCGTCAGCCTGTCAGCGCTGTCAGTCGACAGGCGTGTACGCTTATCGGTGATGATGCCACCAGCTGCACTGAAAACCCGCTTGGACAAGACGCTAGCGGCAGGGCAGGCAAGAACCTCCAAGGCGTACAGCGCCAGTTCGTGCCACATGTCCAGCTTTGAAACCCAGTAGTTGTAGGGAGCTGTGTGATCATTTAGGACGATGGTATGGTCAGCTACGTACTCCCTCACCATCTTTCTGTAAAGATCAGCCCTACTCTGCCGAGACTGGGGACAGGTGACAGTGTCTTGCTGGGGTGACATAAAGCTGGCAAAAGCCTTGTAAAGCGTACCCTTGCCAGTGCTGGACAAGCTGCCTGCTCGCCTACTCTCCCTCGTTACTTGTCCCGCAGAACTACGCACTCTGCCGCTAGCGCTGTCAGAAGGGAAATACTGTTTCAGCTTGTGAACCAGGGCCTGCTGGTATTCATGCATTCTCACACTCCTTTCCTCTCCAGGGATGAGAGTGGAAAGATTTTGCTTGTACCGTGGGTCCAGGAGAGTGAACACCCAGTAATCGGTGCTGGAATAAATTCTTTGAACGCGAGGGTCACGGGATAGGCAGCCTAGCATGAAATCTGCCATATGCGCCAGAGTACCAACGCGTAAAAATTCACTCCCCTCACTGGCCTGACTGTCCATTTCCTCCTCCTCCAACTCCTCCAACTCCTCTTCTTCTGCCCATACACGCTGAACAGTGAAGGACTCAAAAATGGTCCCCTCTTGTGTCTCGCCAACATTCTCCTCCTCTTCCTCCTCATCCTCCTCCACCTCCACCTCCTCCGATATGCGCTGAGAAACAGACCTAAGGGTGCTTTGGCTATCAACAAGGGAATCTTCTTCCCCCGTCTCTTGTGACGAGCGCAAAGCTTCCGACTTCATGCTGATCAGAGAGTTTTTCAACAGGCCAAGCAGCGGGATGGTGAGGCTGATGATGGCGGCATCGCCACTGACCATCTGTGTTGACTCCTCAAAGTTACTCAGCACCTGACAGATATCAGACATCCACGTCCACTCCTCATTGTAGACTTGAGGAAGCTGACTGACCTGACTACCAGTTCTGGTGGAAGTTGACATCTGGCAGTCTACAATGGCTCGGCGCTGCTGGTAAACTCTGGATAACATGGTCAGTGTTGAATTCCACCTCGTGGGTACTTTGCACAACAGTCGGTGAGCGGGCAGTTGGAGGCGGCGCTGCGCTGCCCTGAGAGTGGCAGCATCTGTGCTGGACTTCCTGAAATGCGCACAGATGCGGCGCACCTTCGTGAGCAAATCAGACAGATTGGGGTATGTCTAGAGGAAACGCTGAACTATCAGATTTAACACATGGGCCAGGCATGGCACATGTGTCAGTCTGCCGAGTTGCAGAGCCGCCACCAGGTTACGGCCGTTGTCACACACAACCATGCCTGGCTTCAGGTTCAGCGGTGCCAGCCACAGATCAGTCTGCGCCGTGATGCCCTGTAATAGCTCTTGGGCGGTGTGCCTTTTATCGCCTAGGCTCAGCAGTTTGAGCACCGCCTGCTGTCGCTTAGCGACGGCACTGCTGCTGTGCCTAGAGCTACCGACTGATGGCGCCATGCCCACGGATGGTAATTCGGAGGAGGAGGAGGTGGAGGAGGGATGGGAGGAGGAGGAGGCATAGTAGGCCTGAAACACCTGGACCGAGGTAGGCCCCGCAATCCTCGGCGTCGGCAGTATATGACCAGACTCGGTCCCAGCCTCCACCAAGTTAGCCCAATGTGCCGTCAGCGATATATAGTGGCTCTGCCCGGCAGCACTCGTCCACGTGTCCGTGGTCAGGTGGACCTTGTCAGAAACGGCGTTGGTCAGGGCACGGATGATGTTGTCTGACACGTGCTGGTGCAGGGCTGGGACGGCACATCGGGAAAAGTAGTGGCGGCTGGGGACCGAATACCGAGGGGCGGCCGCCGCCATGAGGTTGCGAAAGGCCTCGGTCTCTACTAGCCTATAGGGCAGCATCTCCAGGCTAAGCAATCTGGAGATGTGGACATTAAGGGCTTGGGCGTGCGGGTGGGTTGCACTATATTTGCGTTTCCGCTCCAGCGTCTGGGGTATGGAGAGCTGAACGCTGGTGGATGCTGTGGAGGATCGTGGAGGCGACGATGGGGTTTTTGTGGAAGGGTCCTGGGCAGGGGGCTGACTATCAGCTGACACAGGGGAAGGAGCAGTGGTGTGCACGGCCGGAGGTGAACGGGCTTGTTGCCACTGAGTGGGGTATTTAGCATTCATATGCCTGCGCATACTGGTGGTAGTTAAGCTAGTAGTGGTGGAACCCCTGCTGAGCCTGGTTTGGCAAATGTTGCACACCACAGTCCGTCGGTCATCCGGTGTTTCCTTAAAGAACCTCCAGACTTCTGAAAATCTAGCCCTCGCCGCAAGAGCCCTCGCCACGGGAGCTTCACTAGTTGACACATTTGGCGCTGATGCACCAGCTCTGGCCCTGCCTCTCCGTCTGGCCCCACCACTGCCTCTTCCAACCTGTTCTGCTCGAGGACTCTCCTCTGTCTCAGAAGCACTGTGTTCACCCGGCCTATCAACCCAGCTTGGGTCTGTCACCTCATCATCCTCCGATCCCTCAGTCTGCTCCCCCCTCGGACTTCCTGCCCTGACAACAACTTCCCCACTGTCTGACAACCGTGTCTCCTCATCGTCGGACACCTCTTTAGACACTTCTTCCACTACGTCAAGAAGGTCATCATCACCCACAGACTGCGACTGGTGGAAAACCTGGGCATCGGAAAATTGCTCAGCAGCAACCGGACAAGTGGTTTGTGAGTGTGGGAAGGGTCCAGAAAACAGTTCCTCAGAGTATGCCGGTTCAAATGGCAAATTTTCCTGGGAGGGGGCAGACTGGGGGGGAGGAGGCTGAGGTGCAGGAGCTGGAGGAGTGCCGATTTCGGTGACTTGGGTGGACTGCGTGGAAGACTAACTGGTGGACAAATTGCTCGAAGCATTGTCGGCAATCCACGACATCACCTGTTCGCACTGTTCTGGCCTCAACAGTGCTCTACCACGAGTCCCAGTAACTTCAGACATGAACCTAGGGAGTGTAGCTCTGCGGCGTTCCCCTGCTCCCTCATAAGCAGGTGGTGTCTCACCCCGCCCAGGACCACGGCCTCTGACCCCTGCAGTAGTTGGACGCCCACGTCCCCGCCCTCGTCCTCTACCCCTAGCCCTCGGGTTAAACATTTTGAAAATGAGAGTTATAACTTTAATTTTTTTTTAACTTTTTTTTGTGTTTTTTTGTTTTTTTTTGTGTTTTTTAGTTTTTAAAACCAAACGATGCTATCCTATTGCTATGGCTATTTTCTAGCCAAGTATAAAAGCACACTACTATGCCAGATGAGATGACGCTGAGTTATTAAACAAAATAAACGTAAAATAAAAAAGGAAATGGCAGACTGTGCCTAATTGAAATCCAACCCCTAATAAATTTTCCCACTTCGGTCTTTGCAATGGATATGTGCGTCACTAAGCGCAAAACACAGCGGTCGCAAGTCTCACTACAAATTGCTCACAATTTGCTAGTAGATGCACTGCAGCAAGTACAGCCACCAGCAGATCAACCAGAAATCAAATATATATAACGCTACTGTAGGCGTAAGTAAGCCGTTTGGATTCTCCTATGGCTATTTTCTAGCCAAGTATGAAAGCACACTACTATGCAAGATGAGATGACACTGAGTTATTAAACAAAATAAACGTAAAATAAAAAAGGAAATGGCAGACTGTGCCTAATTGAAATCCAACCCCTAATAAATTTTCCCACTTCGGTCTTTGCAATGGATATGTGCGTCACTAAGCGCAAAACACAGCGGTCGCAAGTCTCACTACAAATTGCTCACAATTTGCTAGTAGATGCACTGCAGCAAGTTCAGCCACCAGCAGATCAACCAGAAATCAAATATATATAACGCTACTGTAGGCGTAAGTAAGCCGTTTGGATTCTCCTATGGCTATTTTCTAGCCAAGTATGAAAGCACACTACTATGCAAGATGAGATGACACTGAGTTATTAAAAAAATAAACGTAAAATAAAAAGTAAATGGCAGACTGTGCCTAATTGAAATCAAACCCCTAATAAATTTTCCCACTTTGGTGTTTGAGGTGGATATGTGTGTCACTAAGAGCTAAACACAACGGTAGCAAGTCCCCCTGCCAATTCCTCACAATATGGTACTAGCTGCAAATAAAAAAAAAAAGTATAACGTTATTGTAGCCCTAAGAAGGGCTGTTGGGTTCTTGGAGAATCACTCCTGCCTAACAGTAAGCTAATAGAACACCCTAACGCTTTCCCTGACCAGCAGCAGCTCTCTCCCTAGCGGCATCCAGACACAGAATGATCCGAGCAGCGCGGGCAGCGGCTAGTCTATCCCAGGGTCACCTGATCTGGCCAGCCAACCACTGCTATCGACGTGTAAGGGTACCACGTCATGCTGGGTGGAGTGCAGAGTCTCCTGGCTTGTGATTGGCTCTGTTTCTGGCCGCCAAAAAGCAAAACAGCGGGAGCTGCCATTTTCTCGAGCGGGCGAAGTATTCGTCCGAGCAACGAGCAGTTTCGAGTACCCTAATGCTCGACCGAGCATCAAGCTCGGACGAGCATGTTCGCTCATCTCTAATTATTTCCAAGTCAACGATCACTGTAACTCTCCACCAGGCAAGGCTTTATGGCTGAGTGTGCCAATGGAAGCATTGTGCAAGACATATAAAACATGCATACAGTTTGCAAAAAAAAAAAAACACATGAAGGACCAATCTATAAGAAACAAAATGTTTTGGTCTAATGAGACAATGATTATACATTTGGGTGTTAATTCTGAACATGATTGCGACCAAGTACAGTGATATCCTGAATCAAAACGTCTTCCAGTGAGCTCTGGACCTAAGACTGGGCCAAAGGTTCACCTTCCAACAAGACAATGACCCTAAGCACACAGCTAAAATAACAAAGCAGTGGTTTTAGAACAAATCTGTGACCATTCTTGACAGGCCCAGCCTGATCCCTGACCTAAGCTCCATTGAACATCTCTGGAGAGACTTGCAAATGGCTGTCCACCAATGTTCACCATCTAACCCGAGGGAGTTGGAGAGGATCTGAATTGAAGAATGGCAGAGGATCCCCAAAAACTTTTTACATCATTCCAAGAAGACTCATGGCTGTACTAGCTCAAAAAGTGCTTCTACTCAATACTGAGCAAAGAGTCTGAATACTTATGGCCATGTGATATTTCAGTATTTCTTGTTTAACAAATTAGAAAAAATATCTACATTTCAGTTTTTTCTGTCAAGATAGGGACTAAAGTGTACATTAATGGACAAAAAACAACTTTTTTTGATCTTACCAATTGGCTGCAATGAAACAAAGAGTGAAACTTTTAAAGGGGTCTGAATAGTTTCCGTACTCAGTGTAGCTTTGGCTGTCCCTAGAATTTCATTTTGTCAGAAATTTCACTGCATTTGGAATTTTTTACGGCTTCCTAGTATATGGCATGGAATAATAAATAACATCACTAAGAAGTACAATTTGTTATGCAGAAAATAAGCCCTCACATATCTCTGAACATGGTAAAATGAAAATGTTGAAGATGTGGAGCGAAAAAAGATGAGGAGCAAAAAAATTTACGAAAAAAAGGTTGCAACGCAAAGGGGTTAACTAATTTAGACGTTATCCATGACAATATGACACTGGTTCAGCAAAAACATTTTCCTAATGATAAAAATGGTTTAAAAAAAGTCCATTAAAGAGATTTCATTAACTTGGCTGTGCTTATTCAGTAAAAACAGTTTCTAAAATGTAATTCTCGGTTTTCCAAGCTTTCATTTTCCAGTCCAGATGTAAATTTACTGCATCAGGCTTGCTGTTCTTTCTTCGTTTACTTGGCATGGATAATCAATATAGAACACCACTGCCTGATGCCTTCACCTATTTCACCTTTGCTTAGCTAATAGCTACTTATGTATATCCATTCTCATTTCTCCTGGATTCTCATAAAAGAAAGTTGTGGAAATCTTGGAAGCAAATTCATAAATATTTTGATTGCTTGTGTGAAAGATTTTGTTAACATGGAAGCTTTCTAGTTGTATTGTTTGGCCCAGTTAATCCATTTTTTTCAGATTTTTTTTCTCCTTTATCTTTTAAAAAAGTGAGAATTATTTTGCACATACAGTATTAAGTTCTGCGTATGGTGCTTCTATACAGAGCTATTGGATGCACTCTAATTATGCAAACAGTTCATCCGCGTCTATACCCTTGTCTAAAGTCTCTAAAGACGAGAAGGTAGAGAATGTATCCTCTCTTTGAAAAAAAATACTGATATTAAGATTATGATTTATATTATTTAGATAACAATCTGCATTATAACTTGTGACCTGTAGAGTAGACCACCCTTTTGTCAAGGAGATCTTAGAGATAGACTGAAGACATTGTGCTTATTTTCTTTTTAGTTTGTATTGATGAGTCAGAAATGCTTGAAAATCTTCCCATATTGTGACAAGAAGCAGATAATTTTATTCTGCAGGAAGCTAATGGCTATTGCAAATGTTTAGTAACAAACCACAAATGTGTAATTATTAGAGATGAGCGAACATGCTCATCCGAGCTTGATGCTCGGTCGAGCATTAGGGTACTCGAGACGGCTCGTTGCTCGGACGAGTATTTCCCCTGCTCGAGATCGAGCATTTAATTAAAAAAAACACAGTGAAGAACAATGAAGAATAGAATAAAAACAGTGAACACAGGATCATTTAAGATAAAAACACAGTGCACAACACAGTGCAGAATAGATTACAGATGTTCGGCACATCTGCTTACTTGTCGGGAGATACGCGCGGAACGGCGCGAACAAAATAGCATGTGAAGAACAATATATATGTGTGAAGAACACATTGCAGATGTATTTAAACATCTGCAATGTGTTCTTCACACACATATATATTGTTCTTCACATGCTATTTTGTTCGCGCCGTTCCGCGCGTATCTCCCGACAAGTAAGCAGATGTGCCGAACATCTGTAATCTATTCTGCACTGTGTTCTGCACTGTGTTTTTATCTTAAATGATCCTGTGTTCACTGTGTTCACTGTTTTTATTCTATTCTTCACTGTTCTTTACATCTGCTAACTTGTCGGGAGATAATATACGCGCGGAACAGTGAAGAATAGATCGCAGATGTTTGCAAATTATCAGAAGACATTATTTTTCAATTAAATAACACATTTTATTCCTGAACCATGGTCCCTTTGAAAAATGCTCGGGTCTCCCATTGACTTCAATGGGGCTCGTTACTCGAAACGAGCACTCGAGCATCTGGAAATGTTCGGCTCGAGTAACGAGCACCCGAGCATTTTAGTGCTCGCTCATCTCTAGTAATTATACATACTGTAGAAACCAGACACAAACTTAGAGGAGCAGTAAAAATAAAGGTATGCGAACGGCATTTATTGTAAAACAGTCGTTATGCTGCTCAGACATAACAGGTGTTCTGCAGACCATAACATATTAGTCCATGTTATTTTCATACTTGCTCCCAATGGCGGCATTAAGGCTTATTCAAAGAAAGCTCTCTGCCTATGCAGATATCATAGTCTTTGGAAATAGTTATTTTTACCTAATTTACTTATATGTATGTATGAAATGTAAATGTATACTTCAAAGAAAACATTGATACAGTATGTTCATTGATACAATAATGAGCTAATTGACTGTCTAAATAATTTGAGTTCAAGTTGGAGATTTCTGATATGATTAAACCCAGCCCTCTCACATAGCGGATGCTTCTGCCTCTTGATTAACCGTTGGCAGGTTACGATGCAGGGCAATTCTATGCCAAGTCCTGACTTTTGTAAAATTGTACTATAATCTTCACCGATTGTTGCTGCAAGCTAGATGTAGTGCACAAGCATCCTGCGTGGCCCCCATCTTGCCCCTCCATGCTCACTTGGCATGGAGTTGATGTAAAGAGTTCAATAGTCGTAATTCGTTGTCATGTGACAAAGAATAGTGACAATTCTAGGACTTGTATGCCAGAAAACTGGTGTACAAATCTTGATAAGTCTGCCCCATTGTATATAATTTTTGTTCCATGCATCTAAAATTCAGGAAGCCGCATTACATATGAATTTATTGTTGTGATGGGGAAGGTGATCAAGTGCATATATGTTTCCCCTAGATTTTTATCATACCTGTCTTAAGCTCCGGGAAATGTGTTATCTTTAGTGGAAAGTACCAAGGATGGTTTTTATCAAAATCTGGAGTCGGGAAAATAAAGGTTGGGTTTCCTAATCCTTGGTCCTTCTCAGGATTTTTGACAACATGTCTATACAATCAGTTGCAAATCTAGCAGGTTCATAAAAAGGTGCAGATTGGTGGACTCTCTTTCTCCCGGAGCTGAATGGTGATTGCTGCAGATGAGAGCAGAGACCACAAAATCTGGGACTGCAACAAGCTGTGAGTTTTGCCATTGTCTTCCCAGGACCTGGTAACGAGGATGTACCTGGTATAATCTTGTTGATGTTTGTTTAGTTAGAGCTCCAACTGGCAGTTTTTGCCAAAGAAAGGCTGTGGGGTTTTCTTTGCATGTTTTAATAAATCATAGGACAACTCTATTTTTGGAAACTTGATCAGTTAAAGTCAATTTACCTGCCTTTACCAAAGCCAATCCTCCACATTATATAACTGTTATGGTTGTAAGCAGGGGTATAATATGAATGGGTGCCAAATGTCTATTTGAAACTAGACCTAGGGCGTTCATATGTTAAGAGACTAGTAAACTTAAAAATACATTATAGTTGGGGACATACTGTATTTCTTTCATAATCCATTGTGGTCATGGAGGCATCCAGAAAGATAAACTTTGAAGTGAGATATTGGGAGAGCAACAGTCAGAACAAGCATTTTTATGTGCATATACTCATATATACATGATTAGGATGCATATACATGAACACAGCTAAGCTTCCATATTGTTTGCTAAAGAAGTGTGTTATCATCTTACCCCAGTCAATTATCTTGGCCTCAGAATACATGTAGAAGGATAAGGACATTCCATCACGTATAATTATGTAATCGGTCACATATTATTATATAAGTTGTGCCGCCCATTAACGCCCATAACTCCTCCTTGTACCCACCTCAGAAACTCCCATCTAATGGACGTTTATTGATAAAGATGTTTGGGTGAGGTCTTTGGAGATTTTCCTTAGATGCAACAAATAATGTGTGCGTATTTATTGTGAGCCATTACATAATTTAATCTACCTGTTGAGCATTACTCTAACAATATGCAGTTGTCACAGATGCAGAGAGTTTGGCACTGTAGTCATGCTCTCCTCAACGAAGAACACTCCCCCTACTGTGAATTACATCATTCATTAGTCTTCAGGATAGCTGGTTACTTATATTCCTCAACCATGGTCCATTATTGCAGAGGGGTAATTCTAGGGCTACGAGAGGTTGACTTAAGTGCTATATTGATTTTAAGAATGATTCCCCTACACTGGACCATGAAAGAAACATGATTTGAAAGGTGTTTAGCTTATTGACAACATACTGACATTGGTTTATAAGGTCCATTTCTTCTGACAGGTTCCCTCTAAGTTTCAACTCTGAGTGAAAGAGTGCTTTTTATTGCTATTGTTTTCAGTAAAATAAAGGTACAGTATTATTTAGGCTTGTAACGATATAGAGTTAATCAGTGTTATTTTATGAGTAAAGGACCTTGCCACCTAATTTACAGGTTGATTTACAATACATTTGTTGAAAAGTTACTGCAAAGGAAAATCAGTAGTAGTAGAAAGGGGCATTTGCAGGAATTGCAGCAACAAATAAGACTTATGTAAATATGTCAATATTTTAAATGTAACAGGATATTACAGTGGGAGACATTGCTATATTGGTTGATGACTATGAAGGGGCTTTGGCACCATGTGCTATCCATTATCTTGTTCTGTAGACCCAAGATGTTTGATCCCTAAAGAGGTGGATCAGGCAAATGACATTACATTGCTTAAAGATATGCGAATACCCCTTACCACAACAATATTCAATTGCTACAGGTTCAACATATATAGTGAAACTAAGTTGTTATTGCATGTTTAACTACATATGATTTTGCTGTGGATTACCAACAGCCAACCCAATCAGTCTTTCTCTGACCTCAATCACCAACAATTATTAAGGTATAGAATAATCATGCAATTTAGTTGACTTAACACAATAATCATAGCATCAAGAAAGAAAGCCCAAGCACTCACATAGAAAGTAAAAATATTTGAATTTTAATAGAACAAAAATTTTTATGAGAAGTAGACAATAAAAACTGAAAATAAGTAGTCATAAATACAAATGAACTGCATCATTAATTTATATGTAATTATGTCTACTTATATTCAATGTTTATTTACAATGTTTGTCTACTTTTGTTCCAGAGTTTGTCCAAATATGGAACTTTTCCTGTGTTTCATTAACCCTTTACTGTATTTGGACGTTCCTGAATGTCCTATTGGGGGGGGGGGGGAGTATGAAGAGCTCACGTGCACCCTTTGATCAGCATAGGCTTGGATCATCACTCCTTGTGAAGTCATCATTGTTTGTTGCCATTACAGCCTCGGGTCATTCTGTAACGTGAGGCTGTCATGGCAACAAATGATGATGACATTTAGGTTATCTATTACAAAAGTTGCAAAACATAACACCGCCCACAGCTCTGTACACTGAAGTATGAAAAAGTTATTAGCACCAGAAGATGGCAAAATGAAGATTTTTTTTGTAGAAGAGTTTTAATTTTTTGTAAATGTATGTAAACATTATAAAACCTATATAAATTTGGTATCCCTGTGATTGCACGGACCAAACAAATAAGCCCATAGCCCATAGCCAAATAGTTCAAATTGTTTTTTTTCCTCATTTTTACTGCAATCAGAATTTTTTTCCCACTATGCATTGGAATTTGATATGCAGAAAACAAGACCTTATACAGCTCTTTACATGGATGGATAAAAAGTTACACATAATTGAAGGTGGAGAGTGAAAAATGAAAATGCCTAAAATGGTCATTGAGGAGTTAAAATTCACATTTTTGACCTTCTCAAGGAGTGCTTGGGCTTTCTTTTCTTCATGCATCTATTGGGGTTGAAACCCTAGCCATGCAGCATCCATATTACCAATGTGTGGCCACACACTTGTGTAACCATAGTAATTATTCCTTCTTCTCTTCTTCTCAATAATAAAAACAATAATAATAATAACAAAATGCATTGAAAAACTATTAAAAATGTTCAGTAAACATAACAATTGTGGAAAAATTGTGTGAAAAATTATTTACATAATAGATTTGTTATTATTTCTTCTGTTTATATGATTAATTACAAATATTATTATTACTATGGTAGATTAAATTTGTACATTGTAAATTAATAATTATATTATTATTGGACAACAGTTCCATATTTAATTCTCTTACAATTGTTTATTATAATAATGTGCAATCTAAAATGTAAAAAAAAAGAAACTTGCACCAGGAAGTTAAATTGTTATTCATAAGACTTGATCGTAATGTACATTTACATATAGATAATCTTAAAAAGTAAAAACTTTGACAAAAATGTGTATTCTTTTTCAATATAAATTATATTCATTTTACTTGTTTTATGTTTTGGGATTTTTATGATTATTTATTTTTTTTAGTAGACAGTTTATTAGAATTCTTATGTTTCTTGTAATGCCCACTTTATCATTCTATGACCGAAATGACATCATGTAGAGCTCTGAGCCTAATTTACACTTCACCGCTTCTTTCTTTGTATACATTTTGTTTATTCTCTTTTGGGATAATCTAATTTGAAATCATAGAAGGAGTTTATACAGTTTCTGGAGATAGTGCTCAATTCACTCCATAGAAATATCAGTGTAATGTATCTTGCAAACTAATGGATTAAAATAGCCCCAGTGGATCCCAGCTACTTAATAGGAATGTTCAGTGCGTTTTTAGGTAAACACTACATTTTCTTCTTAAATGGCTATAAAGTGGTTTTCTGGAGAGATTGTAAGAATAGAACAAGTTCATCTTTTTTGATTCTTTAAGCCCAAGAGGGGAGCGTAGACTCACAATTTAATCATGAATTCACATTGCTGTCCAGCACAGAATCAACAAGCTGATGAATTCCGATGTATTGTATGTAATCAGAGAGATGTTTGGAGGGGTGTGAGCAATCCCAGTTGTGTGTCTCTGATCAATTTCATTTAATGGAATATATTGCATTTTTCCTTTAATATATCTTCATTCTTTGAGATAGGATTTATACATTGAGGGAAAACACCACATTCAATTCATTAAATTTTGGTAAACAGCACTATGGCCTATGGAGGTACATGGCCAAAAAATGTCAGTTTCTCCATTTTTTTCATCTATATGGTGAGACTATGTGATTTGTTTCCAAATAAAAACATCTGTTTAGCATTTGTAGGAAGAAACTTGGGAACCCTATTGCATCATGATTGGACCATGGTTAACCTATAACTCTCGCATATAAGTTGGATAGGCTTGTATTAGTAAATGTGGTCCTGCGCTGAAGTAGCAGTTTGATGCTTTCCCTCATTGAACTTTAGGACAGTTGCTCCTGGCACTCTTAAGAACTTACTGAACTCCCTAGCTGTGTATAGCAGCTCTGCAGTTACCTTCTCCTTATGGAGATGCATACAATGTATTAAACAGTACCTGCTACCACACACAGTATGGTGCAATAGGCAGGTGTGGAAAAAATGGCTGCTTTGAAAAACTGCTAGACTGTTAATAGAAGTTTTAAAATGCTATTCTGCAGCACTACAAAGGCCCTTAACATACAGTAAACAGTGCTAATGTGTTAAGATTGTCATGTTGTGTGCCAGACATAATTATAAGAAAACCTGGTGTGTAACAGGTCACAATGACTAAGATGCCTGAATTCCTAAGAAGTCAGAACCGCCTAGTAATTCCGACACTGCATGAATTAAAATCTATGCCAGGTCTATGGAGACTAACCTGCAAGGGTGTCTCCATTCTGGCTGGCCTTGTTCTCTGCCCTACCAAACCCACTATTTTTTAGAAAGTGATGCATAAGGGCTGAAAGAGGGAAATAGAAACAAAAATTGCATGTGCACTAGAAATGTTGACATTTTTATGCCTTGAATGCCAAAAATCTGTCTGTCAGACCTCGGCAACAAGAATATGAAGTACAGGTAGGGATGATTTTGCCTGCACCGAGCTCTCATATCATTAACATACATAGCCATAATTATAATAGATATTAGAGGAAAACTACATCCTTCGGAGACCTGTGTATAGCTTTCCAAGATGTTCAGAACAATCATCCTGCTAAAGTTCCTTGCTTCTGTTTTGAAAGCGAAGGCGGCTCGCTAGTGATTAGCGGACTCATTCAGGTTTGGTTAGTCAAATTCGGCCATACCTTGATCACTATTAAACACCTGCAATTGGTGCCTGGACCAATAGTGGGTGTTAATGCCGTGGATGAGAAGGAATGGCAAACCAGAACATCTGGGTCCGCTCATCCCTGGTGCTCACACTAAATATTAATTTTATTTAGATTTCTTTTTTCTTCATTCACTTTTGTTAATTGAGAAAAATAAACTATCATCGCTTTCCTTGGTGCACAGTACTGTATATCAGAATCAATTACTGTAGAGTTTTTGCATAGTAATGTCAGATTTTAATCAGATTTTAGTTTTTAGATTTTTGCAAAAGCCACTGAAAGAAACAGGACACAAAATTCTGACTTTTATAAAAAAAAATATTGCAGACAACACACCAAACAAACCAGCCCAACAAGAACAAGCCCTAATTAACACCACGAAAAACACGTAATACAAATTATAGTCAGAATAAAAGCCAAAACGAAAAAAAAGATAAATCGCCCCCTATGTTTAAAATGTCTTGTGCCATCAAGGTTTTTAGACAATTTATTGGACCCTGTGTAACTTGTCCAAATAATCATTTTTCTATATGTTGTTGTGAAGTGAACTGTAGACAATGGAGATTTTTTGGTGGGTAAAATGAAATATACTGAATTGGTACTGTAAGAAATTGAAATCCCTAACAGCATCTGTGAAAAGGTATTGAGGCCATGTTTATAATTCTAAACTTGATACCTACGTATCATTGTCATTGTCGTTACTTCCTGCTGTACCAGGCTATCTAGGATTCCACAGATAACAATGGGAAAAAAATGTATCACTATTAAAGTAGCATTTGTATTTTCTCGGTGGAATATCACAAACTGTTATGTATTTTCACTGTGTCCTGTTGTTTTCAGACTATCACTGTAGGGCACAGATTCCAATGCAAAACACAAGAAGAAATATTACTGCGCAAAGGATTTATGTAGTAAAGATAGAATATATGTTCTCCTTGCTAAAATCAATCCTCGTTATTTTCTTTGTAAACTGAAAGTAAGCATAAATATAGAAGAGAATCTATGCTGCAAACAGAACCATTTTAACCTGGCCCAGCAAGACATAGATTGGAGCCCTGATGGGAAGAATCGAGTTTGAGCTAGAGATCATTAGTTTATTACTAAGCTTTTGTTTCATATCGACCTTTGTACTATGTTTTTACTTTTTGTTCATTACTGAAATAGTTTTGACTGCTAGACATGTAAACCATAAATCAGGACTTCAATGGGTGCCCTAGTCTGGACATTTGTAAGTGTCTTTTTTGCTTTTCTGGGATTTGGACTTATCTCCGAGGGTGATATATCAGTCATCTGTGTATGTTGGGTTTTTGCACGTGAAAAATGTTTGTGTTTCCAACTTTGCTAGTTTTGGTGCAAATATGCAAATGCACCAAATAAAGCTACAAACCTAAGAGCAAAAAGAGAAAAGCATAAGATAAAAATGAATCACTATGGACTATGTGGGAGATTTATCTGAGACAAAATTCTGGAGTGAAAAACTGTCTTCTGTCACATTTATTAGGGGTTATAGTGAATTTTAAGCACTTTTTTGACTTGTACCAAAAAGAATGTCACCTTGGTGTGGCCTCACATCAAAAAGCACACACACAAAAGACACAAAAAAATCCAATATTCTGTAAATGAAAACTACATTGTGCAAAGTATGACTCAACAGTCTTAAACTACTCCAAGTTTATGATCTAGCATCAGGCACAGTGATAAATCTGGTGCAGCAGAAGACTGGTCCAGTCCTACACTGAACTGGTTTAATGTGTCACATATTGATGACTCTCCTATGAGAGAGTTCATCTTACCCTGCAGTTGACAAACTTTCACATGCGTGTCTATAAATCTAGTAATTCATTGGTCTGTTTATATAATTTAGAAACTCAGGTTTGAGGTGAATTGATTTGAGGGTCCTCTAGACATAAATTAAGGAGAGATCAATTTAGTAGGTTGTGCATGTACCTAGAATAAAGGATTTTCTTACTAGTTTTTATGTCACTTGAAGGGGTATTACCAATTGGACATTCACATTAAATTAAATTCATCTGACATACATTTCTACAACTGGATGTTATTAAAAAAATATGTACTTATGTAGTTATGTTGTCCCTTACAAAAAGAGAAACACACTTCTTGGATACGACCACAGCTTCTGGATGGATTGTACAACATGTTACTACATGGCCCACAGCTGTCCTGTGGTAATGAATGCAGAATCCAGGTGGTCGCACCTCCATAGGGCATGCATGGCCTCCACCTCCTAAGTGCAGCAGTGGTCATATCTAACGACAACTATCTTGTTTCTAAGGTACAACATGGTTACATTTATATTTACAGGTACATGTTTTAAAAAACCTGCAATTGAAAAAATGTATATGTATGGAAGATTATTCAAACTGAATGTGGTTTACATTACAGATTACATAATGGATCAGATTCATCAGGGCTTTCTATAGAGAGACAGCAAGCAGAGATCTAGAAATCCATTAGGAACTGATACAGAATGTATATTGGAAAATTGTACAGCTTTTTATAATACAAACAATAACATTAATTTGTTGAAATGGGTATACCCCTTTAACCTAATGCAAAATTGATTTGTGGTAACATTGTGACTATATATGCATTTTAGGTTAGTATAACCCAAAAAATTCATTCAGCAGATTGTTAGTCTCCTAACATGAGCTGAGACATAGCAAATTCACCTTGAACTGATCGGTTGAAAGCAATTTTTGATATCCAGTGTTTTTGTCATTCAATATAAAAACAGCCTCTTTGAATTACATGGTAAAGGGCCTGAACACTTCAGATATGGAAATGCTTTCCATCTTGAAAATGTTAATATTTGTTATACAAAGGACTGTTTGCACAGACCCTGCAGCATTTATCTTACCCCAAAGTAATATTTAAAATGACTGCATCCTTTGTCTCCCAAGATAATGCATATTTATAATGGAACTGATGTGAAAATATCAAAGTAAAAATCCCACTAAGAAATTCTCCTTTTGCTCGTCTATAAGATTGGATGGCTAAGTTGTGTGCATTTTAGAGAGTTTTAATGTACGGTAAGTTTGGAGGAAGTAATAATTTTAACTATGATGAAAAAGTAAAATTTATGCTTTTGCTAAAAAAAAAAAAAAAAATTGGGGATTGAATGTTTTGGAGAACCTGCTTCTTGGCATATACAGCACCTAAATGTAAACTGGTCGTAAAAGCCCTTGCCTAGCGACAAAAAACTGCTGGATACTATGGACATTCATTGTACATTACCAAAATTTGATAAAAATGAAACTTTGTCACATGAAAGGCAAGGATAAATGTATAAGGACAGTTCAATAAAAAAAAAAATGTCAGCAGTTATTGTGAGGTTAACCAGGTGTAGAAACTACATAGATATGTACAATGGAAAGGTTTAAGACAGCTCTGTGTGTTGTAATACTACTGGTTTTAGCTCATAATAACTAATTAAAAAAGTGATGAAATATATGACATAAGAACTGGGAATAATATAATAAGGCTTTTTTTTTTTTTAATTTTGCGCCTGTTCCAACAGATTTACAGTGTCGGCATAATTAAATAAGGTAGTACTATTTCTAAAGTCATGAAATTGTATTTATTTCATTTTGTTTTGCCATTAAAACTAGCAAACAAAAATCACCAATATACTGTACAGAAACCAGAAAGAGAATAATCTTATCTGCACTTACTCATTGCAAACTTTGGAGGATTATCATTGACATCGGTTAGGGTGACTGTAACAGTTGTAGTTCCAGAGAGTCCACCCATGTGTCCACCCATGTCCTTGGCTTGAATGACTACATGATATTCTTCTCTAGCTTCTCTGTCCATGTTGGAAAGAGCCGTCTTAATGATTGCTGGAAGAGGAAGAAAAGAAGACATTTCTGTAATAATCTTGTGGATTTCCAGACAAGAAAATGTTTCATATCATTAAATTTTATACAAATATTATACAAATTATACAAGTATTGTAAGAGAAGTAAAGATTCATCCCAGGTGTTTTTAAATTAGCAGGAGACTGCATATAGTGGCCACCTACTTCCTCTCAGCCAGGACTGAGACCACATGGAACAGTGAGTATTCAACTACTGTTTACTAGAGATGAGCGAGCACTAAAATGCTCGGGTACTCGTTATTCGAGACGAACTTTTCCCGATGCTCGAGTGCTCGTCTCGAATAACGAGCCCTATTGAAGTCAATGGGAGACTCGAGCATTTTTCAAGGGGACCAAGGCTCTGCACAGGGAAGCTTGGCCAAACACCTGGGAACCTCAGAAAAGGATGGAAACACCACGGAAATGGACAGGAAACAGCAGGGGCAGCATGCATGGATGCCTCTGAGGCTGCTTAATCGCACCATTATGCCATGGGCAACAGCATGGCCATGACAGAGTGACAGAATGAAGCTAGATAGCATCTAAAACATCCAATAATTGACCCTGACACTATAGGGGATGGCATGCAGAGGCAGCAGCGGCAGGCTAGAGAGTGGCATGGCGACATACCCTAAATGGACTCAGGCTTCAAACCAATGGGTGGCAGAGAGGAACCAAAGGAGGTGAGCAAGAAGCGCTCAAATAATATCGGTACATGATAAAAGTTTGCCAGTATATTTTGTGGATTACACAGCAGGGTGGCGACAAAGTTAACATGGAAGCCATGAAAACAACCCAAAATTCTGCCTGACACAGCTCGTTTGATAAGGGGACCATGTATGGAGGCAGTGAACTAGTAGTAGATTAAAGGTGCTGCAGTTAAAACTATGTTAGTTGGATCTTGGCATGGAGCTGGCGCTCCGCTGCCAGGCGAGCTTTCGCCAATCCAAGCCCCTGTCTCTAGGCTACTCCCCAAACAGCACTTCTAAGAACCTTTTGTATAAGATCAAGTGTAGTAGCGTTCTTATAAGTTTGGGATATGGCGGGTGAGGGGAATGTAAACAGATGTGCAAGAAGCGCTGAAATAATATTGGTAAATGATAAAAGTTTGCCAGTATATTTTGTGGATAACACAGCTGGGTGGCGACAAAGTTAACAACTTTGATGTGGAATCCATGAAAACAACCCAAATTTCTACCTGACACACCTCGTTTGATAAAGGGACGATGTATGGAGGCAGCTATATGGACGACTTTTGGAGGTAGCAATGGAGACAACGTGTGGAGGCTGCTATGGAGACAATTTAATTTGGATAGTGCCTGTATGTGGCAGTCCCAAAAAGTTTTCAAACCAGAGGAGCAGGTAGGTGACCCTCCAGAAAAATGAAATAGATTGAGTGCCTGTATGTGGCAGTCCCAAAAAGTTTTGATGATGCCACCAGCTGCACTGAAAACCCGCTCGGACAAGACGCTAGCGGCAGGGCAGGCAAGAACCTCCAAGGCGTACAGCGCCAGTTCGTGCCACATGTCCAGCTTTGAAACCCAGTAGTTGTAGGGAGCTGTGTGATCATTTAGGACGATGGTATGGTCAGCTTCCTCCTCATCCTCCTCCACCTCCACCTCCTCCGATATGCGCTGAGAAACAGACCTAAGGGTGCTTTGGCTATCAACAAGGGAATCTTCTTCCCCCGTCTCTTGTGACGAGCGCAAAGCTTCCGACTTCATGCTGATCAGAGAGTTTTTCAACAGGCCAAGCAGCGGGATGGTGAGGCTGATGATGTCGGCATCGCCACTGACCATCTGTGTTGACTCCTCAAAGTTACTCAGCACCTGACAGATATCAGACATCCACGTCCACTCCTCATTGTAGACTTGAGGAAGCTGACTGACCTGACTACCAGTTCTGGTGGAAGTTGACATCTGGCAGTCTACAATCGCTCGGCGCTGCTGGTAAACTCTGGATACCATGGTCAGTGTTGAATTCCACCTCGTGGGCACGTCGCACAACAGTCGGTGAGCGGGCAGTTGGAGGCGGCGCTGCGCTGCCCTGAGAGTGGCAGCATCTGTGCTGGACTTCCTGAAATGCGCACAGATGCGGCGCACCTTCGTGAGCAAATCTGACAGATTGGGGTATGTCTTGAGGAAACGCTGAACTATCAGATTTAACACATGGGCCAGGCATGGCACATGTGTCATTCTGCCGAGTTGCAGAGCCGCCACCAGGTTATGGCCGTTGTCACACACAACCATGCCTGGCTTCAGGTTCAGCGGTGCCAGCCACAGATCAGTCTGCGCCGTGATGCCCTGTAATAGCTCTTGGGCGGTGTGCCTTTTATCGCCTAGGCTCAGCAGTTTGAGCACCGCCTGCTGTCGCTTAGCGACGGCACTGCTGCTGTGCCTAGAGCTACCGACTGATGGCGCCATGCCCACGGATGGTAGTTCGGAGGAGGAGGTGGAGGAGGGGTGGGAGGAGGAGGAGGCATAGTAGGCCTGAAACACCTGGACCGAGGTAGGCCCCGCAATCCTCGGCGTCGGCAGTATATGACCAGCCGCAGGGTCAGACTCGGTCCCAGCCTCCACCAAGTTAACCCAATGTGCCGGCAGCACTCGTCCACGAGTCCGTGGTCAGGTGGACCTTGTCAGAAACGGCGTTGGTCAGGGCACGGATGATGTTGTCTGACACGTGCTGGTGCAGGGCTGGGACGGCACATCGGGAAAAGTAGTGGCGGCTGGGGACCGAATACCGAGGGGCGGCCGCCGCCATGAGGTTGCGAAAGGCCTCGGTCTCTACTAGCCTATAGGGCAGCATCTCCAGACTAAGCAATCTGGAGATGGGGACATTAAGGGCTTGGGCGTGCGGGTAGGTTGCACTATATTTGCGTTTCCGCTCCAGCGTCTAGGGTATGGAGAGCTGAACGCTGGTGGATGCTGTGGAGGATCGTGGAGGCGACGATGGGGTTTTTGTGGCAGGGTCCTGGGCAGGGGGCTGACTATCAGCTGACACAGGGGAAGGAGCAGTGGTGTGCACGGCCGGAGGTGAACGGGCTTGTTGCCACTGAGTGGGGTGTTTAGCATTCATATGCCTGCGCATACTGGTGGTAGTTAAGCTAGTAGTGGTGGAACCCCTGCTGATCCTGGTTTGGCAAATGTTGCACACCACAGTCCGTCGGTCATCCGGTGTTTCCTTAAAGAACCTCCAGATTTCTGAAAATCTAGCCCTCGCCGCAAGAGCCCTCGCCACGGGAGCTTCACTACGTGACACATTTGGCGCTGATGCACCTGCTCTGGCCCTGCCTCTCCGTCTGGCCCCACCACTGCCTCTTCCAACCTGTTCTGCTATAGGACTCTCCTCCGTCTCAGAAGCACTGTGTTCACCCGGCCTCTCAACCCAGCTTGGGTCTGTCACCTCATCATCCTCCGATCCCTCAGTCTGCTCCCCCCTCGGACTTCCTGCCCTTACAACAACTTCCCCACTGTCTGACAACCGTGTCTCCTCATCGTCGGACACCTCTTTACACACTTCTTCCACTACGTCATGACGGTCATCATCACCCACAGACTGTGACTGGTGGAAAACCTGGGCATCGGAAAATTGCTCAGCAGCAACCGGACAAGTGGTTTGTGAGTGTGGGAAGGGTCCAGAAAACAGTTCCTCAGAGTATGCCGGTTCAAATGCCAAATTTTCCTGGGAGGGGGCAGACTGGGGGGGAGGAGGCTGAGGTGCAGGAGCTGGAGGAGTGGCGATTTCGGTGACATGGGTGGACTGCGTGGAAGACTGACTGGTGGACAAATTGCTCGAAGCATTGTCGGCAATCCACGACATCACCTGTTCGCACTGTTCTGGCCTCAACAGTGCTCTACCACGAGTCCCAGTAACTTCAGACATGAACCTAGGGAGTGTAGCTCTGCGGCATTCCCCTGCTCCCTCATAAGCAGGTGGTGTCTCACCCCGGCCAGGACCACGGCCTCTGACCCCTGCAGTAGTTGGACGCCCACGTCCCCGCCCTCGTCCTCTACCCCTAGCCCTCGGGTTAAACATTTTTAAAATGAGAGTTATAACTTTAATTTTTTTTTTAATTTTTGTGTTTTTTGTATTTTTTTGTGTTTTTGAGTTTTTAAAACCAAACGATGCTATCCTATTGCTATGGCTATTTTCTAGCCAAGTATGAAAGCACACTACTATGCCAGATGAGATGACGCTGAGTTATTAAAAAAATAAACGTAAAATAAAAAAGGAAATGGCAGACTGTGCCTAATTGAAATCCAACCCCTAATAAATTTTCCCACTTCGGTCTTTGCGATGGATATGTGCGTCACTAAGCGCAAAACACAGTGGTCGCAAGTCTCACTACAAATTGCTCACAATTTGCTAGTAGATGCACTGCAGCAAGTACAGCCACCAGCAGATCAACCAGAAATCAAATATATATAACGCTACTGTAGGCGTAAGTAAGCCGTTTGGATTCTCCTATGGCTATTTTCTAGCCAAGTATGAAAGCGAGTTATTAAACAAAATAAACGTAAAATAAAAAAGGAAATGGCAGACTGTGCCTAATTGAAATCCAACCCCTAATAAATTTTCCCACTTCGGTCTTTGCAATGGATATGTGCGTCACTAAGCGCAAAACACAGCGGTCGCAAGTCTCACTACAAATTGCTCACAATTTGCTAGTAGATGCACTGCAGCAAGTACAGCCACCAGCAGATCAACCAGAAATCAAATATATATAACGCTACTGTAGGCGTAAGTAAGCCGTTTGGATTCTCCTATGGCTATTTTCTAGCCAAGTATGAAAGCACACTACTATGCCAGATGAGATGACGCTGAGTTATTAAACAAAATAAACGTAAAATAAAAAAGGAAATGGCAGACTGTGCCTAATTGAAATCCAACCCCTAATAAATTTTCCCACTTCGGTCTTTGCGATGGATATGTGCGTCACTAAGCGCAAAACACAGCGGTCGCAAGTCTCACTACAAATTGCTCACAATTTGCTAGTAGATGCACTGCAGCAAGTACAGCCACCAGCAGATCAACCAGAAATCAAATATATATAACGCTACTGTAGGCGTAAGTAAGCCGTTTGGATTCTCCTATGGCTATTTTCTAGCCAAGTATGAAAGCACACTACTATGCCAGATGAGATGACGCTGAGTTATTAAACAAAATAAACGTAAAATAAAAAAGGAAATGGCAGACTGTGCCTAATTGAAATCCAACCCCTAATAAATTTTCCCACTTCGGTCTTTGCAATGGATATGTGCGTCACTAAGCGCAAAACACAGCGGTCGCAAGTCTCACTACAAATTGCTCACAATTTGCTAGTAGATGCACTGCAGCAAGTACAGCCACCAGCAGATCAACCAGAAATCAAATATATATAACGCTACTGTAGGCGTAAGTAAGCCGTTTGGATTCTCCTATGGCTATTTTCTAGCCAAGTATGAAATCACACTACTATGCCAGATGAGATGACGCTGAGTTATTAAACAAAATAAACGTAAAATATAAAAGGAAATGGCAGACTGTGCCTAATTGAAATCCAACCCCTAATAAATTTTCCCACTTCGGTCTTTGCGATGGATATGTGCGTCACTAAGCGCAAAACACAGCGGTCGCAAGTCTCACTACAAATTGCTCACAATTTGCTAGTAGATGCACTGCAGCAAGTACAGCCACCAGCAGATCAACCAGAAATCAAATATATATAACGCTACTGTAGGCGTAAGTAAGCCGTTTGGATTCTCCTATGGCTATTTTCTAGCCAAGTATGAAAGCACACTACTATGCAAGATGAGATGACACTGAGTTATTAAAAAAATAAACGTAAAATAAAAAGTAAATGGCAGACTGTGCCTAATTGAAATCAAACCCCTAATAAATTTTCCCACTTTGGTGTTTGAGGTGGATATGTGTGTCACTAAGAGCTAAACACAACGGTAGCAAGTCCCCCTGCAAATTCCTCACAATATGGTACTAGCTGCAAATAAAAAAAAAAAGTATAACGTTATTGTAGCTCTAAGAAGGGCTGTTGGGTTCTTGGAGAATCACTCCTGCCTAACAGTAAGCTAATAGAACACCCTAACGCTTTCCCTGACCAGCAGCAGCTCTCTCCCTAGCGGCATCCAGACACAGAATGATCCGAGCAGCGCGGGCAGCGGCTAGTCTATCCCAGGGTCACCTGATCTGGCCAGCCAACCACTGCTATCGACGTGTAAGGGTACCATGTCATGCTGGGTGGAGTGCAGAGTCTCCTGGCTTGTGATTGGCTCTGTTTCTGGCCGCCAAAAAGCAAAACGGCGGGAGCTGCCATTTACTCGATCGGGCAAAGTTTTCGTCCGAGCAACGAGCAGTTTCGAGTACGCTAATGCTCGACCGAGCATCAAGCTCGGACGAGCATGTTCGCTCATCTCTACTGTTTACATATGGTGAGCATTTTAGTCCTGTTCACATAGTGAGATGTTGCATGGAATCTGTGGTGCAGTGCTGGTGGGGACCTGGGGCCCAGAGCCATGGGGGCTTTGTCTGCCAGTATGGGTGCTGGGGAGCAACTGAGTCTTGGTCCCTGCTGGTGCTGTGTTGCAGCGGCAGCGGATGTCATGTGATGCTGCACACAATAGCGTAGGGACCACTGCAACAAGGTCACCGTGAAGTGGTTAGTGGCTTATGCTCTTTGATCAAAATGTAACTAAGAACCTTGAGTTAGTTTGTAAATGTAGCCTTGCGACAATAGATCATTGTATAGTGTGTGGATTTGTGGTCCAGTTCTTTTCTCTCCCTATGCCATCAAAGATTCATAGTGTGTTTGTATCAATGAGTTTGGTAATATAGTGATGGGTTTACAATTGAGTTTGGATATACAGTCATGGGTTTACTATTGAGCTTACCGAACTTTGGTCCCAGCCTGCAATGGTCAACATAAGACATATGTAAAGTGTCTCTAATGAAACTTTATTGTTTATGTTCCCTTGAGATCCCAAAGGTCTGAAAATCTAATCTTTATATTGATCAAAACTCCATGTCTGGAGTTACACTTCAACTTAGGTAGAAACTTATAGAACTTCTTCTACATAACTCAGGGACTGCCTGCATAGTCATGGTTTTACTATTGAGTTTGACAATTTAGTCATGGTTTTACTATTGTATTTTGTACTGGAGTCATGTGTTTACTATTGTGTTTGGTAATATAATATATATATATATATATATATATATATATATATATATATATGAATATATTATATTCATGGGATTACTACTGAGTTTGGTAATGTAATGATGGGTTTACCATAGAGTTTAGTACCATATACTCTGCTAATACAGTCATGGGTATGGCATTGAGTTTGGTTGTATACAGCAGTCATAGGTGTAATGTTGGAAAGCATCATATCAACCTATATAGTAAGTGCTCCATTAGACATTGTACAATCTCTGGGGATACTGTGCATACTGAACTGAATGGTTATCAAAATCTGGAATACTTGTCAATGTGCCTCTTTAGCCTGATTTTTGACATACATTTTCAAGGGTAAATAAAAAATATATTGATGTAGAAATCCAGATAGAGGTCCCAAATTCCTTGGAAAACATAGTAAGGACAAAAGGTCTTTCAATAAGATATAGTTCGGCAGTCTATTTTTCATGTGTGTCATTGCTTATTAAGAGCATGGACATTGCCCCATGTGCTTTCCTTTAACAATTTCTGCATTTTAGCATGGATAGTTGAAAACTGCGAATCACACTTTGAAATATTGAAGTCTTAATTGCTTGTTAAACATGGATAAGAAAAGTGAAAATGTGATATTTCTTGTTGTGTGAAAAGCTTTGCTCAGAAACATATGATAATACAATCTTAAAACATTTTCCTGTTATTTTATAAATGTATTATTTTTAGAGAGGTTTCTAAATGACATTATTTTCTATAAAGATAGTCACAGATGTAGATGCTGGGTAAAATAGCATCACTAGCATTGTATTTCTAGTTTATTCTGCTTCAGGTAGTGAAGTAAAATGGCTCAAATCTTTTATCCTACTCAATGAACTTTCAAAATTTCCCTCATCTTTAACCTGAAAGCAAATTGGTCTATTTTTCTTCTTTTTTCTTCTATTATTGCTAATAAATGTAATCAAAGTGATAACATAAACATCTTGTTGCTGAATAATTTCTGCATTTACATTTGAAAAGCCAAACATTGATTTCTTCTGAAAAGTGCAAGGTCACATATCAACTTTGGTTATGTTTTGCCATGTGAACATTGTTGAAATGTAGTTGTACACATTTTAATGGCTCCACTTGTAACTTTTGCCCTTGCTGTGGAATCATAATGCACTGTAAGAACACTTATAATAAATTAAATAAAAAAGAAAACAACATGAACATAATCAGGGTGAATTCAATTCTAACTGTAACTCATCATATTCTGGACTTAAACACAAAATGGAAAATCGGATCAACATAAAAGAACAGTCTTCAGTCTGGATTGTATAATGCCAAATTTTCTGGGAAAGATTGATGAGTTTGCCAATCATGTCAAAGAAAACAGAGACATTTACTGTACTAGTGTAGTTTGTAGACCTATTTGATTTTCTTTAAATGATATGCTAAGGACAACTACAAAAACTATGCAAAAGTCTTCAGCTGATTCATATTATAGTTTTACTACTATTCTAATTTTATAAGGCAAACTTATTTTGTGCAGCAGAGAGAACATTTGTCTTGGGGTAATATGCATTACCCACTGCTGTCTGCCAACCAAGTTTAAGAGTTTTAGGTTGGCTTTTATCCACTATTTCTTTTACTATTATCATAGCAGTCTGTAATACAGTAGACAGCACTGAAAACCAGTCCTGAAAAGCTCAGATTCCACAGTGGTTAGGTTAACTGCTACGATCGATACCAGAACATCAGTTTGCATAAAGGGGTTGAACAGTTACAGAGACAGGAATCATTCAGAAAAAACGTAATCCTCATCAGGAGGTTTGGCCACAGAACATTGGCATTGACTTTGTCTGCTGAAATTTTTTAAAGATAGACAGTGCATGGAAGTAGATTTTTTAAATTGCAACTTGCTGAATAGCGAATTTGACATTGTTCGCATGACCTTAGTTAAGTCTAAGTTTGCACCTTTTATTAATTCACTGAGCTTTACAGCAGAAATTAAGCCATATTTGTTACATAATATCCCAATTGAGCCTTCGTCCACTTTTATTGCAACAATAAGCTTTTCCAATATGTCCTGCATTTGAAAATGCAAAACACTTGAGATTTCAGTTGTTTGGCAAAAATTATCAGTTATCTCTAGAGATGAGCGAGCACTAAAATGCTCGGGTGCTCGTTACTCGAGCCGAACATTTCCAGATGCTCGAGTGCTCGTTTCGAGTAACGAGCCCCATTGAAATCAATGGGAGACCCGAGCATTTTTCAGTAAAATTATAAACTTAACGAGCACAGTGAAAGAACACAGTGCAGAACAGATTGCAGATGTTCGGGAACATCTGCAATCTGTTCCGGAGACACGCGTGCAGAACGGTGTTCTCTGCAATAGTATTTGAAGAACAATATGTGTGAAGAACAACTTGCAGATGTTTGGAAACATCTGCAAGTTGTTCTTCACACATATTGTTCTTCAAATACTATTGCGGAGAACACCGTTCTGCACGCGTGTCTCCGGGACATCTGCGATCTGCTCCGGAGACACCCGTGCAGAACGGTGTTCTCCGCAATAGTATTTGAAGAACAATATGTGTAGAGAACAACTTGCAGATGTTGCCAAACATCTGTAATGTGTTCTTCACACATATTGTTCTTCAAATACTATTGCGGAGAACACCGTTCTGC
Source organism: Engystomops pustulosus (assembly GCF_040894005.1). NCBI lineage: Eukaryota > Metazoa > Chordata > Amphibia > Anura > Leptodactylidae > Engystomops > Engystomops pustulosus. The sequence goes on along the minus strand of NC_092417.1, from coordinate 105,593,530 downwards.
ACGCGTGTCTCCGGAACAGATTGCAGATGTTCCCGAACATCTGCAATCTGTTCTGCACTGTGTTCTTTCACTGTTTTCTTCAATTAAACAATTAAATTAAATGTTTTAATTGGATCTTTTTACTATTCTTCACTTTTTTTTTTTAAATTAAATGCTCGTTATCGAGCAGGGCAAATACTCGTCCGAGCAACGAGCCGGTCCGAGTATGCTAATACTCGACCGAGCATCAAGCTCGGACGAGTATACTCGCTCATCACTAGTTATCTCCTTTTTTATGGTGAGAATATTTGGTGAATATGTTATTAGTGGGACTTTACTGTAAGTAAATTGTATGGCGATGTGCACTGCTTCCAAACACTAATCTTGAGCTGGTCAGTACTGTTACACTAACACTGATAGAATCACAACATCCTAGATAAAAATCCAGCTCAACGTGAAGCTTAACCAGATGAATCAACAGTTGCAGCCATTCATATCTTGACTTTTTCCATTAATTGCAAGTTTTTTTTGTGCACAATTACAGCACATTGCAGGTAAAAAATGGCTATCTTTAATGGCTACTTCCTGTCAGCATATGCTGTTTGAGGGTGGGCAACACACAACAGTTCAGAAATTAGATCAGACATTCTCTTCTCATTAAATAAAACTATGCTCAAGGAATGTAAACAAAATTAATATATATGTTAGTGAACATGAAATATTGGAATGAAGAAGGTAAATTTGATTATTTATGACCTTTTATTCCTAATCTGTGTAAAGTTACATAGGATGTTGACATTAAATACTTCATTATGCAGGAAGGGATCGATTTCTCTTGATTTGCTCTGGATGTTGCTCATGCTCATTTATCAACCATCCTTGATAAGGGCAGAATTTGTATTTATGATTTAATGTAAATCATATTTATCCATAAAGTGATGATTGGATTAGGTATAATATATAGACTACATTTCCCCTACTATACAAAAAGCCATTAATATGACACCTAGACACATTGTTATAAATGTGTTGATAAACATAGACTTGCAATGTTCCTATCTTGACATGCCGCATGGCACCATACTGAGATAATTTGCCACTTTGTATTGCAAAACTATTTTTCAGATGACAACTCTGTAATGTATACAGGAAATATACATGTTTTATATAGATGTAAAGAGCACTTGTATGACTTACAGTGTCTGATTTATATATAATCTTCTATTGACATTACAGGCACGTAACATTTACAAAGGGCAGTTTAATATATCTACAGGACTGCCAAAAACTTTACTGTTCATAATGTATACAAATATGTACCTTAAACTTAAACTCATGGCTTTGGTTTCATTGTTGACCAAAATACTTATGAAGACAAGGTGATTTAGGGGAGGGAAGGGGGCATCTTTTTTATGTATCTAAATGAGTCTTCTTGCCACTAACCATTTATGGGTTACACAAATTATGCGATGGAAGCAAATTTCCATCACTAGTATTTCCAAAGCTTTGGTAATGTCAAGGGATGCACAAGCATATGGTAGATTTGCAGTATGTAGATGTTATGTTTCACTGCTCCCAATTAATGTGCACTGGAAGAAGTAGCAACACTGACGATAGATCTTAATATAAAAAGAGATCCATTTCTGGAGAACCATTTTGGCTTTTAGAAATGTATAAAAATAATATCAAAAAGTAACTTCAACTAACCCACAAAACTTTTTTTGGTTTTCCAGCAAAGGAATGTAATAGATTATCATTTTGGGTGCCATTTAAGTGGACATACTGGGGATTTTAAAGGACACCTGCCACCAGGATCAGGGATTGTAAACCAAGCACACGTACATGTTGGTTTGACAACTCTGGTAGGGTCCACTCTTCTTTTTAGCTTCTAATGCCCTTGTTTGTTTTTTTTTCAAAGGCTTTAAAAAGTATGCCAATGAGCCCGAGGGGTTTCAAAACTATATAGGTATTAATTGAACCAAGAGTCCCACATGCTCAGTTGCATAATTTTAAAGCCGTTTTTGTAAAGACAAGAGCATTAAAAGCTTAAAGAACAGTGTAAAAGTGGATCCTGACAGAGGGGACACACATCAGTATGTCAGTGGGCTTGGTTTACAATCCTTCATCCTGATGGTAGATGTCCTTTAATATGCCTTGCCCAGTCTTCTAGTAGACCAGGCCCTTAAAAGCCCTATTTCCAACATTTTTGTCAGGGAGCAGGGCTGTTTTCAGTATAATCTCTGAAATATTATTATTATTATTATTATTATTATTATTATTACTAATCCTATTCTTTACATTTTACAGAGGTACTATACAGAAACTTATATCTCATTGTACAGATTTACTTAATTGGGGTTCATTTAACTAAGAATTTACTCTTTTTTTTACTCTTTCTTATATTTGTGATTTTTTTTTTTACAAATTTGTATATTTGTGCCAAAATTTGTGAATTTTCCTATTGCCTAGTAGTTAGATGCACAAGAATTCTTCAGTGTTGCTCCCAAATATGTCACATATCACTGAAAAAATGCCACAATTTTGGCACAAATCGTGGTTAATAATTCACAAAAGAATGCTAGTCCAGATCAACAAATTAAAAGAGAATAAGAATTTGCAACTCTTTTTGGGAGTCGCAAAAAAACCACACACTCAAATGTCTGATATATCACCCTCTAAGATAAAACAAACAAATCCAAAACCCAAAATAACCAAAAAGACATGCACAAATATTGTGACTAAATAAAAAATGACCCCCATTGTCTCTTGAACTGTTATGAGATGATCAGACAGACCAAACAGAAATGTTTTCGTTATTGTTTTTGGCAGTAAAGTACATACAATTACTAGGAGCTGAGGTCATTTTTTTTACTTTCTTCAGATTCTCATAATAAATATTCTGTTTGTATGGGCATTCTCTTGGAAGCCTCAATGTAAGTGTTAAACCTACATATATAGATAAAAAAGCCCCTATATTTTGAAGACCTTTGAGCTACATTTTTTCTGAATAGCTGTACTTGTTTTTGTGGTTGGGGTTTAGGACAGACCATTTTTTTAGGCTAATTACCGTATATACTCGAGTATAAGCTGACCCAAGTATAAGCCGAGGCCCCTAATTTTACCACAAAAACCTGGTAAAACCTATATATTTTTTTACTCGAGTATAAGCCGAGTTTTGGTTTTCAGCACATTTTTTTGTGCTGAAAAACTAGGCTTATACTCGAGTATATAAGGTATTAAAGTCAATATCTGGGCTTATTGGAAATTCCCTGAAACTTTGTTGGCAGGGGCAACCGATAAATAGCTCCAGGGAACTATTTCTATGGCAAGTGCTACAGCAGTAATGGGATCCTACCAGTTTGGTTCCATCTTGGCCTGTGGCATAAGGTATGAGGGCAATGATTCAGTAATGGGAGAATGGAGAAAAACTGAGAAGATTAGAACCCCAAAACCTTTAACAATTACCAGGCTTTTCAATACAGATCCTGAAGAATATGTCATATTACATTTTATCTGAATATGTGGTACTGTTGCCTAACGATGATAACACTGCATACTCTCTGTTCACAATATATTATTGAAATGGAAAATAACTGATAATATCTAGAACTATGTTATACTGTTCTTGTTAGCGTCCTAGCAAACCCTTCACAAAGTAGGCAGCTGGAAATGTTAATAGTGTCACTTTCATCAGTGGGATTAAAGACATCCAATAAGTATATTACGATAAGCAAATGTCAAACGTCCCTATAAGTGTCTGAACAGAGAAAGGTCATTAATAATCATTTTATGGGCTGTTTAAACTCAACTGTTAATCATTACATATTTGATTTTAATTATATTTATTTATTTGGATACATTTTTTAAATTTTATAGGAATATTCACATCTATCGTCAAAAATAGGCACCATACCAACAAATCAGGGTGAAAATGTAAGTGTACTTTATGTACCTAGACTGCATTGTGACAAAAGTCCCTGGATAGGACACTTTTGCACTCTGAGTTAATAAAGTACCCTTGATTTTTGCGCTGATTTGTTACTTATCTTCACATCTTTACAGTACTGGTGGATTGATCAAGTCCATGGTGTGCACCCGCTGTGGTTATATTTTACCATTATATATTACCATTACCTTTTCTATCTATCTATATATCTATCCATATTCTATCTATCTATCTATCTATCTATCTACCTATCAAGTTTTCTCTTCTATCTATGTTATTTACACCAACTCTCATTCATTAGTTGCTGGAAAGATACATCTTACTGAGCAGATTTTTCTATAGAAAGATAAGAGAGCAGCGCTGAACTGAAATATTTCTACAAGTTACTGCCAATGGAATACTAGGACACATTATTCATTACTATGGTTAAATCTATTTCACCTAAATATTAAGTAAAGTGAGCCCTCGAGCAAGACTGTTGCAAGCATATCATAATCTTAAATTCTTTCAAATATTACTAAAAGAGATCGGCAATCATAGTTCAGATGTCATCTGAGTAAGACTGCATCTTGGAAAGTAGAACAAGTAATACCACAAGATAACATATCTTACACTGCAGTAATGGTATCTTTTTTGTTCACTCAAATGCCTGACTGTGAGAGAAAAAAAATAGAAGAAAAAAAATCTATATTTTTTTGAAATTGCAAGGAGATAAAGCAAGGGGGACTTATTCCAATCATGCCGAATGCAGATGTTTTGTCTCATTATATAAGTCATTTGTCAATGTAAGAAAACACGGGTATAGAGAAATAACTCATGCTCCCAACACACTCACAACTATATATTTCTCTCCTTGAATTTCTTGACTATTAATTTTCAGGTTGACTTGAATCAGATTTATACACATTTCAAGTGCTATATAACAGTTCTTGTACCTTAATTGAAGAGGTGACTAAGCCTGAAGGAATTGTGGAGCGCATGATGGAGCAACTGTCTGAGAAATGTAATAATCATTATTGGTAACAATCTGCTTAGACTCTATTTAAAAAGTCAATGAATCTAGAAGAGTAAAGGATTTGCTTGTGTTTCAGGAGGTATTATCATAGAAGATTTAGGAAATGTAGAAAAATATGAGGATGGTGGCACAATATATTTTAAAAAAGGGTAGCCAGAAATATTGAGTGTAGCAAATACAAATGTGTCCAGCCTTAAAGACAACTTGTCAGGCAAATTAACCACCCAAAACTAAATATATTTTCATAAACTGCCATCAGAGAGCATTGCCCCTATCCCTACATTGTAACTCTTCATGCCTGTAAACCTCAACAATCTTGTCCTAAATTTGTATGCAAATGACCTGAGATGGGTCCGATGAGTCATATTTTCAGCTGTCCAGTTTATTCATTAATGTGAGGCACAGCCTCACCCCCCAGTGCTTGACTGGCAGCCTGTATAATGATGTGACACTTCTGGTGCTGGCTCCTCTATGTACTTCCTAGTTCTGGCACCCCTTGCAGCCTGTGTGTATGAGATACTCCTACACAGATGACTGACAGCCTGTGTAATTATGTGATAGTCCTGGCACTGCTGTCCCATCCAGCCTGTATTTGTATGAGATACTCCTATACACATCACTGACAGACTGTATAATGATGTGACACTCCAGGTGCTGGATCCTCTATGTGCTTACTGGTTCTGCCGGCCACAGCCCCTGCAGCTACTGTGTATGAGATACTTCTACACATATGGCTGCATCCTGTAGCAGTTGTAACAGCCTGACATGCTGTTACTCCTATACACTACTTGTGTAGTTGATGTCTATCTCTCACACAAATACTAGTAATGCTTTACTATACATTGCACACAGACATAAGCAGGGGGCGTAGAGGAAGGGGTAACAGGGGTGTAATCACTTTCTCTCTCCATGTGCCTAGACTCATTTACATAATAAAGAAAATGTGATTTTAGAATAAGTAAATCATGAATTAACTATATAAAGGCTGGAATAATGCTGACAGGACTAGAGACAGTTACCTAATGACAGGTGTCTTTTATTTACAGTATCAAAACAAACAAAATTGATACACAACACAAACAGTAGGTATGTACACAAACAATCTCACTTACATACATACATTTTTGGATTCACTTATAGAAGTCTGGTTTCTGGTGTCCGCCAGATTTGGACTTCTGACCCTTTTCTTTTTCTGTCAAAAACTGGTGATTGTTAAGGCTCCTGTTTCAGACCCTCACTGATTTGTAACTCATAAAATAGATTTTTTAATGTGTTAAAAGTGAAGAGCCCCATTAAAGTAAGACGTTAGATTCTATACAGTTTTTATGTAATGCAGTTACCGTGCTTTATTTTAGAAAGGCAATGCTGTGAAAATAGCATAGAACAATGTGGCACACTATGTTAATACTGTGTTGCAAAATCTATTTGTTTAGAAGTTGCTACATGTCTTCAAGTAGTCTCAAATCAACTAACCCGTTATCTCTCTGCTAACTCCCTCCTCAATCTCCTACAATCTGTTTTTTTTATACATTCCAGGGAAACTGGTCTTCCTAAAGTCTTAATGATCTTCTTTTGGTTAATCCAAAAGTGACTATTCCCACCTCATTCTTTTGGATCTCTTGACAGCTCATGATACTTTGGACCACAAGTTCCTCCACAGGACGCTTCACTCTATTGGACTAAAGGACACTGTACTCTTATGGTTTTCTACATATCTCTCTAACCGCTCTTTGTGTCTCCTTTTACAGATCTCTCTCATCTCCTCTTCCTCTCACTGTTGGGGTTCCTCAGGGCTCAGTAATAGGTTATTTCCTCAGTTCTGTATATACTGCCCCCATTGGACAAACCATCAGTATCATCTCTATGGTGATGGTACCCAACATATACATCTGCATATTACATCTCCCTTGCCTTACTTGGGAATACCAGTGTGTGTCTCCCTGCTGTCCTCTCTTCATGAAACTTAATCTTTCTTAGATTTAACTTCTTTTCTTTCCCACATCTACTAACCAGATCAATTCTGACCTCTCCATCTCTGTCTGTGCGATCACAATAATCTCAAGGAGGCAGCAAGCCTTCTTTCTTGGGGTGTTGCTGGACTCCAACCTCTCCTTTGCACCATATATTCAATCACTTGATTGCCCCATGCATCTTGGAAACATTTCTAGAATACACACATTTCTTACAATTGAAACCCATAAAATGACTACTGTAACTTCCTACTTATCTGTCTTCCACTCACAAAACTATCTCCTCAGCCAGGCTTGTCTTTCAGACCAAACGCTATATGGATGCCTCCAGTTTGTGCCAGTCACTGCACTGGTACCTGTCTCCTTCCAAATACAGTTTAAAATACAGTCATCCTCAACCACAAAGCTCTGCATTATACTGCACCTCCCTACCTCTCCTCTCTCATCTCAGTCTACCGCCCAACCCATGCTCTTCAATCTGCCAGTAATCTTAGATTAATCTCCACCTTAATCCGAATTTCTCTTGCACATCTCTAGGAATTCTCCCGGGGTGCAGCAATTCACTGGAATCCCCTTCCCTGGCCTATCAGACTAATACTCAACAAGTGTTATACATATGTATATAAAAGTGTTTTAAAGTGGCATGATTTAGCAATATTGTGTCACATGAGTATCCTTTGTTTGCAATATGCAGTCTTCCAATTAAATTGCAATCCTTGACTAAATTTAAGTTAAATTATGGTGTGACACATCTGTACTACATTTATACATTTGCTATTTATACATTTGTCCCAACTAGCTCGACTTCTTCTTGTCTTGCAGATGAAGCTAAGTTTAAGCTCAGAATTAGTAATGAGCTGACCCGTTCAAATTTGGGCCAAACCCAATTTATGAAGAGCTATTCTGGTCAGGGTTTGGTTATAGAACCTGGATCCCAACCATCAACATTTAAATTTTCTGCAGCCATGTGGGCGACAGCAGTAACATGCCAGCTGCACTGTGAGCTGCTATTTTGGTATTGATGACATCATGGGGGAGTGATGATCCTCCCCAAAATGGTGGTACGATATCAGTAGTTAAGTACTGGTGCAAGGCTTGTGCTTTTTAACTGGTGACTGTGCCAGTGGCATTTAAAGAGTTAACACCTGCAAATGTTTCCAACACAGTGGGTGGTTTCAGTCAAACTAGGCATCATGCAAGACAAATTAGGAGGAGCTCAAGTGCCTATTCAAACCGCGTGCCGGATTTATCATGCACAGTCTGACAGAATTCTGTTGCACGTCCTATGCTAAAGGTGCACCAAAAAAAGCTGGTGAACGCTGTCGGGGCAGTGTAGGGAGCACCAGATTCATGAAAAACGGGTACACCCTGCACTATACACAGGCACACTGCATTTAGTGCAATTTGCACTACTCTTAATAAATGTGCCCTAATGTGTTGCATTTTTACTTCTCCAGGTCACAAAAGTTTTTCATGTCACAAAGTTTATTTTTCACTAGTTCAATGTTTAGCTGCATAAAAAAAACCTTGCGGGAGGCCATGGATAACAAATATAAGAAGATTACCACAGTCAAAGTGCCTGAATCTTTGAGTAAGTGTTCTTGGGTTGTCATGCTTGATTTTGATGGTAGCTTTCCTTTAAAATAAGTGGATACAACTGGAATTTCAAAAGACTTTGCCATACATTTTGTTCCTTCCCTGTGAGGAACCACGAGGCAGGCAAGTTTAGAACAAGTCAATATACTCCTCATACAATGTTTCCTTTCCCATTATGATTGATTCCTATCTTTGTTATTATAGCATTTTAGGGTAGAATAGTCTGCAGAAGAGGACAAGTTGATATTTCTATTTTTGTAGTAGTTGGTTGACATTTGACATTTACAATGGTGTTTGCTCAGATTCTTAGTAAATACTTTCAGTGCTGCACATTCCATCCACTTCATGTCGTTGAATGCTTATCTAGTTTGCTCTATTAGACAAGGCATTTATTAGATTTTAACAAGCAATGCAAGGAATTGTGTAGCCATGTATTACAGTATCCAGCTTAAGATCATTGACCTTTCAATAATTGTCTGCTACTTCTAATTCTCTGATTGTGTCTGTCTACTACCCAGAATGTTAATTACCATTAAAATAGTTTCCTCATGCCTAAGTGTTTATCTGCTTGATTAGATCAGAAAATAGTCCATATTTACTTCTTCATATGTATGGGAACAAACAAAACTAAATCCATGTTGTCAATACAGCCGCAAGTAAACATGCTATACAGCCCAGTACCACTGTGGATCCTAACACAATTCAGTGTATCCACAGATCCATAGTATTTTTATTATTTCTTTTAAATTTCATTGTTTTAAATGAAACTTTTATCAAAAAGGTTTTTCTAGTGGGGTAAACTGAAATTGAAAATCTATCCAGCTGGAGCAGGGGAAAGGGAAAACAAAATTAAAAGTTTTCCCGGTTCCTTCATTCAAAACATTTTCCTTATAACTGGAAACCCTTTTATAAACATCAATTCTGCATGTAAGTAGGTAGGGGCTGTTTTTATGAAAAACACATGGATCATACTTCTTCCCGGTCTTGACTTTGCCACTATTTTTATAATTGACAGTTTCTAAAATAAGCTACTCAAAAAATTCCTTCTCTCTGCCATAGCATAGTAGCAGATGTGGTACACTTGTTTTGGAGGTACTGATTACATATAGTTAAAGTGTAAATATGTGTTATAGGGTGTGTATCAAAACAACAACAACTACAAGGGTGGGTCCCAGTTGTCTGCGGAAGTGGGGGGGGACCTCTAAAGGAAAACGCATCTACAGATCTGCCTATTCATATGTGAAGAAGTATTTTTGCATTCAAGTGTAATAAATTCTCTCATCATCTTTTGGGATGAGTTTATGAAAAGAATTGCTACTGTAATAGTTTTTAGAATTAAATATATCATATATTAGATAAAACATAAAATTCCATCTGACCATATGGATAACTCTAAATGTCCAAAGTAACAGCATATTATATATTCATTGTAACATATTATATATTCTCTTTTTCAATAATTACTTTATATTACAGAAATACCTGTATGAGGTTCAACAGAAAAATAAGGTTGCCCTTCCAATATGCTGTAAACCAATTTTGCACTGTTTCCATACACTGGGTCATCTGCATCTGTTGCTGTTACCCTGGTGACTGATGTACCTGTGAAAAAACGAGACGGAAAGTTAATTATTTGTGTTTGTCTAATGTTTTAAATAAAATCATGTTGGATGTATTAGAATTTTTTAATTTAATAAGGAACAAACAAACAAAAAGGACTTTAAGATAAATTAAAATTGTAGAGAAAAACAAAAATTAAGAACCAAGGAATAGGAAGGAGGAAAGTAATAATTATACATAAAAAATAATAATGGACTATAATAAATATATAACTTATACATTCAACTTTATTATTATGATTTGTATTGCTTTGGAAGTATATTATATTTGCATTGTAGCATTTGCCCACATGAGCGTACATGAGAATATATTTTATATTACTATTCAGTAAAGGTGGTCCCCTACTTAAGAACACCTGACTTACAGACGACCCCTAGTTACAAACGGCCCTCTGGATGTTGGTAATTTACTTAGCCCCAGGCTACAATGATCAGCTGTAATGATTATCAAATATGTCTGTAATTAAGCTTTATTTTTTATCCTGGTTCTTATGACAACCCAACATTTTTAAAATACAATTGTCACAGAGACCAAAAATTAGTCGGCTGGGTTTACAATGATAAAATATACAGTTCTGACTTACACACAAATTCATCTTAAGTAAAGATTTAAGGGGAAAGATGTAAGAAGCATTTTATTGCAATTATTGATCATGAATAAACCTTCCCATTAGACAGAGAGACATGGTTTTATTAAGCGTTTATTGATTAATTATTTAAAGGTGCATGCTTCTGCAATGAATATTGACAAATATTACTATAAATCACCAAATGACAGAATGTTATATTTTATGCCCAGCAATCAAAGAAAAAACTTTATAAAGCTTCTATAAAAGTGTCAACTGTTTTTGGTGCACCTTTCACATAGGGCGTGTAACGCATTTCTATCAAACTTTGCATGTTAAATCTGGCGCACGGTCCGACCAACGGAACGCCCGCTTCAGTGCAGAAATATGTGGTGCATGAAGACTAGAACAGCTGCGCCACAAAGGGGTTGCATGCGACATAAATGTGGCGTGGACACTTCTTACATACCTGTGCGAGCAGTTTGCACTACAAACAATGTGCAAAGTCCGACAGAAAACTGGCGCAGAGCCCTTAGTAAATGTGCCCCATATGTCTATACCATATGTGTCCTTTTTTTTAGAGTTTCTATCAGTACTGTTAAAGGGATTTTCTCACCAAGGAAAAATATTTCATGTATCTCCTAACATGAGAACAGATGCCACATTTAACTGAAACAGCTCTATTTAAATATGTTGGTTGCTCCGTTACAGTCCAAGGAACTTCTAGTACAGCCATGTCCAGCTGCCCAGTAAAAGTGAAAAGAGTTCTTGTCAACCATGAATTCATACATTCTATTCAAGTAATTTATTATTGTGATTGTTAGGGGTCCCAGTTTTCAGAAGCCCATCATACATATCTTCCATCCTGCAGATATCTTCCATGGAGGGGTTAAGGTAAAATAATCATTGTTTTTTTAACATGTTTTGGATCCACTGAGATAAGATACGCAAATGTTCTCATCTGTTTTTGGCTATTTAATAATTGAGAAAGTGGTTAAATGCTTTTCCAAAATCATCTTCATCATTTAGTGGGAAAATGTATAAAGGATATATTAGTTAAAATTAAAAATCAAAAATGACTAAGCAAATTTCTCAAAAATTAGATATGACTAATTTGACATATTATTTTTTTTTTTATTGGATTCAGGTTCAAATCAAATTGATCCAAACTGTGAGGTCATGAAAGTCATGACTGACCTCCTGGAGCCCTTTCTGGTATTATCTGGTGCTTCAACCCGGTTGCACCAGAATTTCAGCCAAAACTGGAAGTCTCTTAAAAAGTAGTCACCCTCAGGCCTTTTCATGGTGACCCACATCTTCTAGGCTGGACAATTCCTGGAAGACATTCCCTGGGAACTGCAGCTCTTGTTCACCACCAGGCGCTATGGGTAGGGAAAGTGGGCAATTGCCCAGGGCCCCCTGAAAGAGGAGAATCTCTTCTTTCAAATGAATCTTGAATTTTGTTTCTAGGTGGCATGGATCCAGATATATTTAGGTATAAAGTGAGAATATCAGGTGCCATTTTTATAAAGAAAAATCACTCCCGACGGCAGTTTAACAGTTAATAGCTCCGTTTTCCTGACACTTAGAAACACAAACACAAAAACAAGGAGACTCTCTTCTTTCATAGGAAAAAAGAAGTGAAGTTCTATGTGTCACAGAGCCAGAGATACAGCCCTGTGAAGTATAACCCCCCCTCCAGATTCTTAGCCATCAGTCTACAGGGAGAATTTGCTGCACACAGGAGGTGCTGCACCTCACAGATAATGGAAATATTCACTTTACATATTACTACATTCTGATAAGAAATAAAATCAACTAATGTTTATCTTTTTAACCCTCTCCTATCCAGAACTATCTAAGAACACACTTGCTCTCTTACTGCCTTTTATTTTGTGATAGTTTTTTTTTTTTGTTGAGAAAATTGACTGATACAATGAACGTTTAATCTTCTTCGCCTAATGTCACTATTATATATTAACACCGCGACCAGAACATGTCCATAAAGTTACATGTTCTGGAATACAGTTTTTATTTCACACCATCCTCCATTATTTCCACCTATGTTATGACGTTCTCACTCTCATTCTTATGAAGCGCGGAAGGTCCTGTTATTGTGTAGCTAATACAATGGCGCACATCTAATTGTGACTTTTATTATCTTATTAGAGGGGTTTATGGATATATAGTTTTTATTTGGGTTACATTGTGTAAGGACCATACAGTGATAGATCTGTGTGACGCTCTGTGCAATTTTCTGCAAAAATAGTTTGGTGTCTCCTCTGGATGTAACGTTCCCTTTGCTGCATATTTTGGTGAATACTGTATATTGGTGTGGGGTATATATGATCTCCTCACCTCTTACTGTTTTAGGAAAGTATGTTTTCTTTATATAAGTTTTCTGGATTTGTACATATTTTAAGAGGAAATTTTGAATGTTAATTGCCAAATGCATTTCCTGGTTTTCTACTTTCAAAATTATATAGGTTTTATGGCGCCTTTATTTTTTATTCTGTTTTATTGCTAGATTTTTCAGGTCTTGACTGTCTTAAAATTTGTAGCTGGAAAGCAGATATTTAGTTATTTCAGTTTTTTGTTATATTATGATGATTTATTCATGTGAACATATCAATATGAGGCATTTGTGAACTCTACACAAGTCCATCTATTACATTTTGGAGATGTGAAGGTAAATATTTTCAGTTTGGAGAACATTTTTTGTCATCAAAGTAAAATTTTAAGTGTTTTTTATAAAATGTTTCAGTTTGAATCAAAATTGCATGAAGGCGCCTATGTCTATAAACTCTTTAATGCAATTTTGAAAATGGGGCAAGTGTCTGCATCAGAAAATATGTGGCTTGCTGCAGTTTACTTTACTTCTTTTTGCTGTAATTTCGATTTTATTTTTAAACCTCAAAATTGTAAAAATTGCTCTGGTCAATAACACGATAAAATATCCAGAAATGCCGGGCAGTGAAAGGGTTAATACCCCTTGGTTGAATTCCCAGGTGAAGAGGCTTATCATCTACCTCCTGTCTATATATCTATGTGTCTAGTTATCTATCTCCTATAATCTGACCATTTATATATCTCACTTTTTCTCTATCTATTTTTTAATCAATCTTCTATTTCTCTTCTACTGTATTTATCTCTCATATCCATCTCCTGTATATATTATCTACTTTATATATCATCTATATTATAGTTCTGCATCTAGAAATCTCTAACATATTTCCTATATATCTTCTATCATAATAATTATAATGAATAATTCTTTATATAGCGCACACAGATTACACAGCGCTGCACAGAGCTTGCCAGATCAGTCCCTGTCCCCAATGGGGCTCACAATCTTTTCAACCTACCAGTAATTTTTTGGAGTGTGGGAGGAAACTGGAGGACCCGGAGGAAACCCACACAACCACAGAGAGAACATGCAAACTCTATGCAGATGTTGACCAGCCCTGCAAGGCTGTAGTGCTAACCACTGAGCCACGGTGCTGCCCATCATCTCTCTATCATCTATCTCCTATAAAATTCACCCATATTACAGGTTTTTTTTTTACCATACTAAAGGGAGCCTCTTACTGGCTGTGACTGGTCATAAAATAGTTTTGTTTTGGGGCCCCACTTTTAGTTTTGCCCAGGGCCCCATTTTGTCTAGAACCGGCCCTGCCCCAGGAGGATCCCCACCCCCAGGCTGAATCTGGCCCCCAAGAAGGTGGCTACGTTTTAAGAGACTATCAATCTTAGAAACAATTCTGCTGTGACCAAGATGAAGCACAAGGCCATTGCCGAAATGTCACAACTTCCATGACCTCCAGGTCCTGGAACTTCGGTACCAAGATTTGGCAGGAAATTTTCATTTGTGCAAAATTGAAAAGTTTCACTTCAAACCACTTCTCAGTGTTCTGATTTATACACTTCTGATAAAGAAATATGCCAGTAAGTAGCTCCTCTCCAATTGATGTTGCCATGGACATTATAACGGTTTTAAGAGGCATGCAGTAGATTTGCTGTATGAAGCATCTTGCTCTTGTGAATTTTCTACCACAGCAGCAGATAAAGAAGTTTATGTTTATTAGAACATTTGGATATCATTAAGGCATCTACTCTTTAATTTTAACACCATGAGTCTGAGCACTGACCACTGCACAGAATGGCTTGCTGTTGCAGACTCAGCATGTCTAGGTACAATATTCTCATCTTATTGCTTGAGTAACTACTACTTACCAATTTTTCCCTGGAGATAACCATTGATTCCTGTTATAACTGTTATAGCTATTTTTATAAAGTTTGCAATATTTCTAATAGCACAACCGAAAGACAGTTTACAGAAATCACAGGGATAGTTATTTAATAAAAATTAAATTACTTTATTCGATTCTTATAGAATTTTAGTATATATTAACATTATGCATATATGTCTCCTATTTGACTTTGGAATGACTAAATAATATAAGAAGCTTTAAGATTTACAAATCAGTTCTTTTATACAGTATGCTATACTTTAATAGGTACTGTCCCCTCTGGAATCTGAATTCAAAACCTTACATCAACCTTGACCTCTGTTATTGCTTTTCAGCAGAATGTCATGAGCAATTATCTGGTAGAAGAAGTGTCAACCACAGGGACTATTGCATAATTATATCGGCACTATCATGTCTTATAAAACTGGTGTATGTATAATTACCTATCAGTAGAGGCCAGGAATAACATTTGTATGGGCACTGTACTTATAATGCATAGATTTTTCATGTATGGCTTTAAAAACAGCTGAGTGTGTGATATCAGGCAAGAGTACTTTGCATAAATGTATACATTTTTTATTCTTGTTAGTAAATTTATAGGAAATATATATGCAGTATCAAATAACTATTGTTCTCAGGGGTTTGCATTAAAAATACTATTTTTGTCACAGAGGCTTGAAGTATAAATTAATGTATGCTTAATAAAACATAATTTTTGAACTAGATAAAAAAAAATTCATTAAATATCGGGTACTAAAATGGTTGTTAAAAATTGAAATGGAAGTCTGGCTTTTTTAGTCAGTTTTTTTGAGACTTTTCTTTGCTTTTCTGCTGGTAACATGTATCTTAGCATTTTTTTTATTGATACATGTGGTATTTGGTCTATAGTAAATTTGTGCCTTCTTAAAACAAAAGTCTTAAAAAGTCAGAAAAATTTCAAAGATTTGCGCCAATATTTCCAACTTTTTTGCGACTTCAGGCGATAATTCAGGGAACACTGCAGAAAACTAGACAATGGTGATTTAAATTGTATAACCACCCTGAGAACACATATACATTGAACGAAAGAGGGTCAATTCAGATTATTATTAAAGGACACATATCACCAGGTCATTCCATCTGATTCTCAGTACACTCTTCTTTACCCCTTCATTAGCTTTCCAACCTGCTATGGGTGTTCTGTGGAAGTCCCATCTCTGCATAAATCGCTATTTTTGCACCAGGATTGGGTAGGTGAAGCTGCAGTCTGGACACTCCCCTCTGCTAACCCCCACCCCTTCACTGTTTCTGACAGATCTCAAATTGCGCGCATGTGAATTTGTACACTGACACCTTGACACTTGCATGGCATAGTGATATAGATGTGTGGGTGTGTCTGGAGACGCTGGGGACAGATTGCCAGCAATGTAATGATGTTGTCTCCTACTTAATTTGCATGTGAATTCCGGGGCGAATTTAGCGATTTTTACAGTGATGGCATGGTGACAGAAGAAGACACATAGCATTATGAAAAGGTAATGAAGAGGTAAAAAGGTGGTGTGCTGAGAATTAGGAATAACCTGGTGATAGATGCCATTTAAGTCATCCCTCCAGGGTTCTCCTTGACTGGAAAAATTGCAAAACCTAGAACAGGAGCTCTAAAGATACTCAGCCATTTCCAAACTTTCACTTCCTGTAGTCTCAAGCAGCCAGGAAAAGTCTTGAGTATAGAAAGTCCTGGGGCTGCAGGAGGGGGCCTTGTATCCAGTCTCATGAACTCTGTGATTGGGTGGTGGCCTGGGTGCCCACAGAGAGGGCTCTGATTGTCACCTCTTACGTTCTTGCCATAGGTTCACCACCACTGAGTCAAGGTAACACAGTTTACTTGACATTAAATAGACAAATATTCACAAATTCAAGAGGATTAGAGCTAACTGAAAGATTTGTCAGTTAACCCCAACTTTCATAACTTAATATGTAATGGCTATATAGAAACTCATGTAGTCATGTGAGAACTTACTGAATTATAATTTGCTCAAAGCTTCTATGCTTTTCTAATCTTACACTCTAGATCCCATTCCGAGGACACCTTTACATTGGTTATATAAATGTGTAAGGATTGCGAGAATAGCACTGTATGAAGACACTGACCACTCAAACATAAGACCACTGAATTGGTAAAAGTTTCTGCACTCAGCAGTTATCATTGAACTGATGGGATGACGAAAGAAGCCATTTTTCTTACATTTTATTCAGAATGAACAAAGGATGCCAAGGTTCAGCAATGTTACACTTAATTGTTCAAAAAACAATATTTCCCTATAAAAGACATAATCTTTCACAGCCTCACAATGCATTAGGCACAGACATTATTACTTCTTTATTTGCCTTTAAAATGAATTGTTAAATTGTTACTGATGACCTGATGGGAAAGACTAGAACAATCCCTTCCCCCGGCAGGAATCAGGCTTGCCAACAGTGTATTCCTGCCAAATGGTCCCATGGGTTGTACAAAGCTGAGGACCTCGGAGTATAGTTCCTGTAATAACAATGCTTTCCCGCTGATTAAATACATTTGAAAAAAAAATAATAATATAGGTAACGTTATTACTCTCCGAAATGGCTGCGCTGAAATAAAGCCTATTAATATTTCATGGCAGAGATGCAGTCTGTTTACATAGCATGCTGCAATGGGAAATATCCTGTGTTCCTGAGTGACATCATTTAACACCTCTTTCTTTCGAAAAGTGCTGCACACGTGGAGAAGATATTTCCCTTATAAAATATTAAGCAACCCTCTTACATAGAAGTGAGTTTACACAGTATGAGGTAAATAGGGCTCTCGTTGTTAGTCTGCTGCATATCCCATCAATTTGTGAGGTGACCTAAGACACTGTCTGTTCCTGCATTGGGATGGATTGAGAGATAATGAAACATTATTACTGAATGTTGTGGAATATCGTGCCTATTCTGTAATGCAGCATGTTATCCATGATTATCCATTATTAATGACGAGCTTTAATAAGCACATCAATGTTATTACAACGCTAAAAAACCATTGTTTCTGTAAAGAAATGTGGAGGGTTAATGAAAGTTACTCCATGATGGTGTTAACATTCATATTCACTTATACATAAAGTTGTTTCACTCATTTATATACTAATTTTACTTTTGTGTTTAATCTAGCTATAAACCATTTATTTGTAGATATTTGTAGGAAACAGTCATAATTTAATAATTAAAGGTAACATGGATGTTTTTAAAGGACATGGAGAAAGGATTTGGAGAAATCAAGGTTTAATCATCGGAGGTGACAGGGCTTTTTTACTATGAGAACGGTCAATCTGTGGAATTGCCTGTCTCAGGCGCTGGTCACAGCAGGGACAGTGGAGAGCTTCAAGAAGGGTCTAGATGCCTTTTTACACCTAAATAACATTGATGGTTATGTTATATAGAATTGTTTCCCCTAAATCCCTTCCTCATCCAATCCCTTCCCTTCCTTGGTTGAACTTGATGGACATGTGTCTTTTTTCAACCGTATAAACTATGAAACTCTGAAACATCTACATCAGTTTATAACATACCAAGGGATATTTCATTAGTGACTGGAACCTGTGGGACCCTTGAGCATTTGTGGCCAATACCATCTTCATAGATTTAAAAGAGAGTTGGCCATACTTGAAACATGTCATTCGGTGTTGTGAAACATTCTTCCACCAACCATCAAGTAATTAAGGTATACGCTTGGGGTATTACATTAATGCTTAATATAGGACTGCCCCTTTCAATACAAAATCCCATGCGGTCCAAAGTTGCATTTACAATTTATGATATATAATATATTAAGCCTGTATTCAGCACAGTACATACATCTATATATAAATCATTCTCAACATTACAAATTTACCTGATTGAGGTTGTCATTAATGAAATATAATTTTGATTTATCCCCTGCAATGCAATGGAGTTAAAGGTTAATTATAGAAAATGGCATGAAAAGCTCAAATGAGGATCAGATTTTGAAACAGAGCCAGTAAAACCCTTTAGAAAATTCCAACAAATGGTTACAGTAATTGACAATGATAGATGCATGGAGTAGTGGTTTGGTAGTGTGCACAACAAATAATGTTGTAATGAAAAATTATCTTAAGATTTACTTTAGAATATTAGAATATTGTGACAAGTATATTATCAAGAAGAATGGTTGTGCAGAACAGCAAAAGACTTTAGCCCACATTTATCAAAACTAGTGCCATCTGTACTATGTTCAATTTGCCTGTGGAGTGTGCAGAGTGCGCTACATTCACCAAAACTGGCACACGTCTTCATGAATCTGGTACCCCCTGCACTACTCTGGAAGTGTGCACCTTGTTTTGGTGCACTTTGTTCATGCTGCAGATTTGTGGCATAGACAGAATTGTGGCGCACGTCAGTAATATATGTGCCAGCTGAACACTAACACACCCCTTTTGGTGCAAATTTTTTTCTGACACAGAGCAGCCGCAACACAAAACTGGCACAGACAGTTTATAAATATATGTGAATGCAGCTTGTACATTCTTTTCGGTGCAAAGTCAGAAAACTGGTGCAGACTCTTTAATAAATAAGGGCCTTTGTGTCCACCATGTTTCCAATTCCCCTGTAGTGCACTAACTTGACCAGCAATCTAATTTACTGTAATACATAATTGACCTGTCCAATATGGTTTTGTATGACATCAGAACTGTTATAGTGTAAATTGCATACAATCATTTCACCTCATCAATTACAGGAATGTCCTCCTTAACAGATCAATTCTAATTACTCCTGTATGTACCGATGATAAGGGTGAGGTTTTTTATTCACCTTAATTGGATGTCGTCTATAATGACTTTGTGATGCTAATATTAACTCATTTAGAGAAAAATACCATGGAGACTATGTAGGTCTCATAAACTTGGTTGTCATTTGGTCTCTAACAAATGTAAAATGACCAAAATAATGGAATATTTTAGTTTTTATAACAGTAGATTAAAATTTTTGGATTATTAATATTCTAGTAAAATTTTTATCGATAATGAAACTGACATTTCTTCAAGTACCCTATATGACTTCTTATTATAGAAGTTATATATAGAAGAATAGAATTGTTCTATATATAGAATTAACTCGGGAGAGCTTAATATCATTAAATACATTAAGGATTTCTCTTTTTTAATCAAATGGCTCAGAATAGGTTAAGAAAAAATGTATAAACACTAATCACCTCACCAACACTTAGAAATCCATCATGTCCCAGAACCCTGTGCCCCTGTTCAGCCCTTCCAGGTCGCTCACCACACACAGAAAATTCAATAATCCAAGAGCCAATATTTGAGGCAAATGGCCATTGCATCCTGTGATTGGCTCATCAGCCATTCTCTGTGTGTAGTGGGGAACAAGTTGGTGACCAGAATATGGTTGGCAATTTCTAAGGTATTACTAATTAAATTTTTTTTGAAACTATGACAGACTGCCTCTTTAATTGACTAACCTTAATAATCAAACTGTGGGGAGATGTACCAATCTGTCTACACCAGACACTAGAATAATTTGCACCTGAAATGCTGTGCATCACTTTTTGTAAAGGTTTTAGACCATTTTAGGCTGTTTTTCTACTCCTCTGGAAAGGGGGCATGTTTGGAGAGAAAATAGCTGTTGCGCCAGAAAATTGAGTCCATTCACAAGAAAATTCAATATTGTGGTGCAGAAAACTAGATCAACTAATAGGAGGTGCAAAGTACAACTCTCCAGTCTTATACTGCACCAGAGTAATCACCCAACATCAAACAGATTCATTTAAACCGGGGCAGCAGAGAACTATCTAGTTCTACTTTGCACTGATCCAAAGACTGACTGATTAGTACTTTCTCCCCATTGTGTGGTAAGCACTAGAAAGTGTTACATATAGACATACAGAAATGATTTTTAATGCTGTTCAAGGGATATGGTGCTCAATAAGAAAAGTAAAGCCCTAACCACTATGAAGAGTAATAAAATAAGAACATTGAACCTAGAAACTACAAAAAAAGAAAAACAATTAAAGAAATGTATGGATCCAAAAAGAGTGAAACACATAACATTGCCATATATGTTGCCCATAACAACCAAAAGCATAGCTGTCATATTTTGCAACAGTAAAAACATAATTAGTCGAAACACAGTGTACTGTAGACTGAATCCATGCGGCTGCATACCAGTTCTTGAAAATGTCTGCTCTGGCTGCAAAATGATAAATAATGAAAAATATTTGTAACAGGATAAAATTCAAAGGAGTTAAAAAGCACAGGTACAGTAGATGACACCTTTTAATGCTGCATATTCACTGTCATAGCTCACTGTCACTTTAAAGTCGAAGAGAGAAAAAAGAAAACCTGAGTGGTTGCTTTAGGTAGATCCACTGAGAAACAGATTATAACCAGTTAATAAAGAATTTCATAAAGTCAATAAAAGAAGAATTTATTATTGGCTAGTAAGTTAGAAGTCAATTCCCCATTCCTTATTGTCTCGATAATAATTATGAACACATTTCACATATTGTATACTATAGGGTAATGTTTAAGCTTGCTGACAAAACAAGATTAAGGACTTCCATAAAAAATTGTGGCTGTGGTGCTCGGTGGTGTTGCTTTGGTATATTTTATGTGTCTTGCTACACTGACTCACGGAACATTATTCAATAAGAATAATGCAATGGCTGTCATGGGGACTACAGGCAAACAAAGACTTTGGAGCTGATATAAAACGTGTGTTGGAAAATTATCTTTCAAGGTTTAGGCTGTAAAATCAACATAATGGACTGCTTTCAATTCATGATACCAATTTGTTATATGTTTGTAGAAAACGACAATCATATAACTTTAACAAAAAAGTGAACATTTTAGCCTTTGAATCTTTTAAAGTGAATCTCTCATCAGATTTTACCATAATAAAATGCGGACAGTTCTAGGTATAGGTCCTGCAGATATATGTGACCATACCTTTGCTTGTGTAGTAAGTAGCAGCAAGAGTGTGAAAAGTTAAGTTTTTATCCAGGTTTGAAGCTCCTGCAAGTACCCTGGGTGGGTCTTTTAACCTGAAGAGCTTTCTGCTCTTTGCAATGAACAGCTCCACAACCACTAACATATACTCTGATTCACAGCTGTAAGTATCCAACTAAAATCTCGATTTGGGGAGATTCTGTAGAGCAGGGCAGGGCAAACAGCAAAAAGCTCTACATGCTGATAGACCTGCATAAATGTCTATTGCAAGACCTGCTGAGCTGGATTATAATTTTATTTTCATAGTCATGTAGCTACTAACAACATACACATACGAACATAGTTCAAAAGAAGGAATTTTGGGTGCTGAAAAGAATAATCAGATTCTTGAGCCATTGAAGGAGATGTATGAATATTTCTATTTCAGAATGCTGGAGTCATTTTCAAATGAAATACAGTGCACCACATTTATAGAGGGAATTAGAACAATTTTAGGTAGTTTTTTAACTTGTCCAGAAAAGAAGCCTGGTCTTAGGAAAAGTGGTAGTGGCATTACCTGTGCACCTGAAAATTCAGCATGTGAACCAGAAAATTATTTTGTTGTGGAGCAGTAAGCTAGATTTGGAGGTTCAAAGTAGGACTCATCAGTCTGCAAAAGCAGTAATTACAGCTAAAAGTAAGAGATTACCGTATATACTCGTGTATAAGCCGAGTTTTTCAGCACAAAAAATGTGCTGAAAAATGTCCCCTCGGCTTATACACGAGTCTATTACCAAAAAAAATTACCCACTTAAAAAAATAAACTTAAATACTCACCCTCCGATGTCAGCGCGGCTCCCCGATGTCGGCACGGCTTACCGATGTCCCCGATGTCAGCGCGTCCCGTCTTCTTTCTTCTCCACGGCTCCTCTTCTCTCTTCTTTCTTCTGTCATGGACGCAGCCATGTTTTCTTTATGGCCACGCATACTATGACGTCAGCAGCGGACGCGTCATAGTATGCGCCTGCTAGAAGAAAACATGGGTGCGTCCATGCCGGAAGAGTGAAGAGGAGCAACGGAGAAGAAAGAAGACGGGACGCGCTGACATCGGAGGGTGAGTATTTAAGTTTATTTTTTTTAAGGGCCGTGGGGGCAGGCTGTATACTACTAGGGGCAGGCTGTATACTACTAGGGGCAGGCTGTATACTACTAGGGGCAGGCTCTATACTACTAGGGGCTACGGCATACTACTAGGGGCTACTGCATACTACTAGGGGCTGGCTGTATACTACTAGGGGCTGCTGTATACTACTAGGGCTTGCTGTATACTACTAGGGGCTTGCTGTATACTACAGGGGGGCTGCTGTATACTACAGGGGGGCTGCTGTATACTACTGGGGGCTTGCTGTATACTACAGGGGGGCTGCTGTATACTACTAGGGGCTGCTGTATACTACTAGGGGCTTGCTGTATACTACATGGGGGCTGCTGTATACTACTGGGGGCTGCTGTATACTACTAGGGGCTGCTGTATTCTTCTGGGGGCTGGCAGGCTGTATACTACTGGGGGTGTTTGACCAATACATTTCCCACCCTCGGCTTATACTCGAGTCATTAGTTTTTCCCAGTTTTTGGTGGTAAAATTAGGGGTCTCGGCTTATACTCGGGTCGGCTTATACTCGAGTATACATGGTAACAGTTTCCAGTCACTTGGAAAACATCATGCATACAGCCACTAAAAAATCGGCTAGCTACAGTGATTACAAGAGAATTTCTCTAACCTATGATGGCATATAAAAAGATACTAATAGCACACCTAAACAATGGGGTCAGGGGGCATCTTCACCCAGATCGCTTACAAAGACAAGATGGGCATGGACAGTATGTTATTGCTGCACAAAACATACTCTCACCTAGAGCACAGTAGAACCTAAGTAATAATCATGTTCTTTGATTTCTTTATTGCTTTCAATGCAATAGAGCCAGTCTAAATGAGATAGCACTAAAATAATGAAATGGATTTTTGACTACCTAAGGAACAGACCGAAGTTCATCCAAATGATGAACTACCAACTACTAATACAGATCAAAGGATGAGCGATAGATCAGATCAGCATTTACAGGTACCTAGGATTGTACATAGATGACAGGCTGTACTGGAAGACCAACAATAATAAAGTGCATATTAAAGTGATGTTATGACTGTACATTCATTTCACATTTGCACTAAAATCCTGAAGATATTCTACAAAATTACAATTGTGGGTGTATTATTTTTCACTGTCATCTTTTGGGGAGGAGGCATCAAAGGAAAGGAAAAGAACAGGCTCAATAAAAAAATCATTTGGTACATGATAGGGGTAACGCTGCACCCATTTGAGAAGGTTTGGCTACACAAATCGCTAAGTAAATTTAAATCAATAACTAAAAACAATATTCACCCATTATACAATGCAATTCTCTAACAGCAGAGCACCACATGTAACTGCTGACGCCATATGTGCTGATGGACTACAAAATTTCACTATTCACCAATTCTAAAACCAATTGAACTCTACATCCAGATAGTGGTCAAAACAAAGTGTTAACTTGCCCCCCCCTCCTCCCCCAACACACACATTCTGTATTGACATGTAATTTTTTTTGCCATGATCTGATTCCATGCCTAGATCTATAATGTACAAAATCTTAGCACTTTCTTAGCTATGTGAGCAATGTTAGGGGGACATTTTCTGACAGACATCATTTAAATATAAATGTAGGAATACAACACATAAAAAAGCAAAAAAATCATCGCTACTAGCAAAATGTACCAAGGAGGTAATCAGATGGTAAATGTCTGAAATAGTATGAGAATAGGAGATTTCCCACTGAGCAGTGAATAGGATTCTCCCCAGTCAGAGCTCTACAATTCCAGTCTACACGCCGGAATGTGTTATTCTGTAAATATTTGAACTAAATGCCACATTAATGTCTTTTTGAACAAAAACAGATACATAAGGTAATATAAATACAGGAGAAATGTTAATTCAGGGACAATGTGAGTGCCATTTCTGAGCCAATATGGAATGCTTTGTGTTCAAGGTGATGTAGAAGAAAGGTTTTTATCTCTGGCATGTTTGTTATTTTATTGTTTACAAGATCAATAGGTCTGCAGCTGGCAAAATACAATACACAATACAAGGTGTCATACTGTACATTTAGAAAACACAAATACCATTCACGGAACATAGTTTATCATAGTGTATGTTCCATAACAAATCTGCTTTGCTGAACATTCTTTGTTTATTTGTAACATAATAGACTCCCATAGAGGATTACTTGTGCACTGGCAGTTCATTGGAGAATTACTGGATATTTGAAGAAGCCGAAACATCATGCTGCCCTGGAAGCACTGCAAATAACTAAGTTCAATCTAGATCAACTATTATCCTAAGGTTCTAACCTTACATGGACTGTCAAGGAATTACTACCAGTATTAGTAACTAAACTACTACCTCCACATTGAAAAACAGTTCAGCCGGCAATAAACATTCCTGTATTAGTTAGAGCATGTACCTTCAGCCAATTCTCTAATAGAAGTGAATAACAGTTACAGCTAATACAAAGGATCAACTGCTTCAGGCTATGTGCGCTGTGTTTATGAGGAGCTGAACAGCTGATTGGTGCAGAGGTCAAGTGTCGCCCAGATACCAGATATAGGCCAAGTACCCTGCATATAGGCCATCAGTAGTAATACCTATTCAAGTCCTTCAAAAACATACTTCCAAAGGTCTATAACAGAAGAAAGCAGAACTCCACTCTTGCTGTTCCCTCACTGTATGCAAGAATTTACAGTGTGTTGGGAAACACAAGGAACTGGAGTTCAGTTTCCAGTCTAAAATAATGGACAATTGGGAGGGATATATTTTTATAAAGGTAGGTGTTAAGTGCTGGGCAAACACCTACGTAACCAATTATACAAGGAGGAAGGAATCTGATTGCGGTTAAAACACAAAAATAACCAATATTCTTGTCCCTTAACAGTGGTATCCATGGATATATGGCAGTTTGACATACATAACATATTTCACCATTATTTTAGTGTGACAAAGTGGTTTAATGCATCCTATCCTGGGATTTACAATATTAAAGCTCATTGCAAGAGATTTATCTTTTCTCTTTCTAGTTCCTTTTTTGTCTTGTTTCTTAGTCTATTATGTTTTTGTTGCGTTTTCTCTGTGATAAATTGCATCTGTGCCTAGTGGGGAGGTTGCAGATGGCCAATAAAAAAGCAAAATCATCCAAAAAGCTATGCACCACAAGTTGTGGTGTCAATATTTAAAAGTCATAGAAAAATGTGCAAATTCACAACTGCTCAAAAATTGGAGTCTCTGTAAGAAAGAAAATATATATCTCCCCCAATGAAGGCTGCAGCATTAGTGTCAACTTATGTAATGTATACTTTAATGTCTTAAAAATGAAATGCTTGGTTATTTAAATTAAGTGGTTACTATTTTTGCCAACAAACCTTGAAGAAATTAAAAACATTACACAGTATATAAATATTCATTAATTCTTCAAACTCCTCCATGTTACTATTTAGGATTTTTTTTCCAGATATTTAAATCATTTGTAAAAAGAATTTTTAGATTCAGTTGTATTGACTTTAATACATTTTGAATTATTTAAGATTAGAGATGAGCGAACACTAAAATGCTCGGGTACTCGTTATTCGAGACGAACTTTTCCCGATGCTCGAGTGCTCGTCTCGAATAACGAACCCCATTGAAGTCAATGGGAGACTCGAGCATTTTTCAAGGGGACCAAGGCTCTGCACAGGGAAGCTTGGCCAAACACCTGGGAACCTCAGAAAAGGATGGAAACACCACGGAAATGGACAGGAAACAGCAGGGGCAGCATGCATGGATGCCTCTGAGGCTGCTTAAACGCACCATTATGCCAAAATTATGGGCAACAGCATGGCCATGACAGAGTGACAGAATGAAGCTAGATAGTATCTAAAACATGCAATAATTGACCCTGACACTATAGGGGACGGCATGCAGAGGCAGCGGCAGCAGGCTAGAGAGTGTCATGGCGACATACCCTAAATGGACTCAGGCTTCAAACCAATGGGTGGCAGAGAGGAACCAAAGGAGGTGAGCAAGAAGTGCTCAAATAATATCGGTACATGATAAAAGTTTGCCAGTATATTTTGTGGATTACACAGCAGGGTGGCGACAAAGTTAACATGGAAGCCATGAAAACAACCCAAAATTCTGCCTGACACAGCTCGTTTGATAAGGGGACCATGTATGGAGGCAGTGAACTAGTAGTAGATTAAAGGTGCTGCAGTTAAAACTATGTTAGTTGGATCTTGGCATGGAGCTGGCGCTCCGCTGCCAGACGAGCTTTCGCCAATCCAAGCCCCTGTCTCTAGGCTACTCCCCAAACAGCACTTTTGTATAAGATCAAGTGTAGTAGCGTTCTTATAAGTTTAGGATATGCCGGGTGAGGGGAATGTAAACAGATGCGCAAGAAGCGCATGATGCGCATGGAGCTGGCGCTCCGCTGCCAGGCGAGCTTTCGCAAATCCAAGCCCCTGTCTCTAGGCTACTCCCCAAACAGCACTTTTGTATAAGATCAAGTGTAGTAGCGTTCTTATAAGTTTAGGATATGGCGGGTGAGGGGAATGTAAACAGATGCGCAAGAAGCGCTGAAATAATATCCCTAAATGGTAAAAGTTTGCAAGTATATTTTGTGGATTACACAGCAGGGTGGCGACAAAGTTAACAACTTTGATGTGGAATGCCCTGTAATAGCTCTTGGGCGGTGTGCCTTTTATCGCCTAGGCTCAGCAGTTTCAGCACCGCCTGCTGTCGCTTAGCGACGGCACTGCTGCTGTGCCTAGAGCTACCGACTGATGGCGCCATGCCCACGGATGGTAATTCGGAGGAGGAGGAGGTGGAGGAGGGGTGGGAGGAGGTATAGTAGGCCTTTGAGACCTGGACCGAGGTAGGCCCCGCAATTCTCTGCGTCGGCAGTATATGACCAGCCCCAGGGTCAGACTCGGTCCCAGCCTGCACCAAGTTAAGTGTAGTAGCGTTCTTATAAGTTTGGGATATGGCGGGTTAGGGGAATGTAAACAGATGCGCAAGAAGCGCATGATGCGCATGGAGCTGGCGTTCCGCTGCCAGGCGAGCTTTCGCCAATCCAAGCCCCTGTCTCTAGGCTACTCCCCAAACAGCACTTCTAAGAACCTTTTGTATAAGATCAAGTGTAGTAGCGTTCTTATAAGTTTAGGATATGCCGGATGAGGGGAATGTAAACAGATGCGCAAGAAGCGCTGAAATAATATCCCTAAATGGTAAAAGTTTGCCAGTATATTTTGTGGATAACACAGCAGGGTGGCCACAAAGTTAACAACTTTGATGTGGAATCCATGAAAACAACCCAAATTTCTGCCTGACACACCTCGTTTGATAAAGGGACGATGTATGGAGGCAGCTATATGGACGACTTTTGGAGGTAGCAATGGAGACAACGTGTGGAGGCTGCTATGGAGACAATTTAATTTGGATAGTGCCTGTATGTGGCAGTCCCAAACATTTTTCAAACCAGAGGAGCAGGTAGGTGGCCCTCCAGTAAAATGGAATAGATTGAGTGCCTGTATGTGGCAGTCCCAAAAATTCTTCAAACCAGAGGAGCAGGTAGGTGGCCCTCCAGTAAAATGGAATAGATTGAGTGCCTGTATGTGGCAGTCCCAAAAATTCTTCAAACCAGAGGAGCAGGTAGGTGGCCCTCCAGTAAAATGGAATAGATTGAGTGCCTGTATGTGGCAGTCCCAAAAATTGTTCAAACCAGAGGAGCAGGTAGGTGGCCCTCCAGTAAAATGGAATAGATTGAGTGCCTGTATGTGGCAGTCCCAAAAATTGTTCAAACCAGAGGAGCAGGTAGGTGGCCCTCCAGTAAAATGGAATAGATTGAGTGCCTGTATGTGGCAGTCCCAAAAATTCTTCAAACCAGAGGAGCAGGTAGGTGGCCCTCCAGTAAAATGGAATAGATTGAGTGCCTGTATGTGGCAGTCCCAAAAATTGTTCAAACCAGAGGAGCAGGTAGGTGGCCCTCCAGTAAAATGGAATAGATTGAGTGCCTGTATGTGGCAGTCCCAAAAATTGTTCAAACCAGAGGAGCAGGTAGGTGGCCCTCCAGTAAAATGGAATAGATTGAGTGCCTGTATGTGGCAGTCCCAAAAATTCTTCAAACCAGAGGAGCAGGTAGGTGGCCCTCCAGTAAAATGGAATAGATTGAGTGCCTGTATGTGGCAGTCCCAAAAATTGTTCAAACCAGAGGACTGGGTAGGTGGCCCTCCAGAAAAATGGAATAGATTGAGTGCCTGTATGTGGCACTCACAAAAATTGTTTCAAACAGAGGACCGGGTAGGTGGCCCTCCAGAAAAATTAAATGCATGAAGTATAGCAAGAGCCAGTGGGCCCTGTCAAAAAATAGCCATTTTCCTCTGCTTTACTGTACAAAGAGGAGGAGAAGGAGGAAAATGAGGAGGAGGAGGAGGAGTGGATCAATTATTCAGGTTGAGCTTCCTTCACCTGGTGGAGATTGGAAATTCTGAGAAATCCAGCCTTTATTCATTTTAATAAGCGTCAGCCTGTCAGCGCTGTCAGTCGACAGGCGTGTACGCTTATCGGTGATGATGCCACCAGCTGCACTGAAAACCCGCTCGGACAAGACGCTAGCGGCAGGGCAGGCAAGAACCTCCAAGGCGTACAGCGCCAGTTCGTGCCACATGTCCAGCTTTGAAACCCAGTAGTTGTAGGGAGCTGTGTGATCATTTAGGACGATGGTATGGTCAGCTACGTACTCCCTCACCATCTTTCTGTAAAGATCAGCCCTACTCTGCCGAGACTGGGGACAGGTGACAGTGTCTTGCTGGGGTGACATAAAGCTGGCAAAAGCCTTGTAAAGCGTACCCTTGCCAGTGCTGGACAAGCTGCCTGCTCGCCTACTCTCCCTCGCTACTTGTCCCGCAGAACTACGCACTCTGCCGCTAGCGCTGTCAGAAGGGAAATACTGTTTCAGCTTGTGCACCAGGGCCTGCTGGTATTCATGCATTCTCACACTCCTTTCCTCTGCAGGGATGAGAGTGGCAAGATTTTGCTTGTACCGTGGGTCCAGGAGAGTGAACACCCAGTAATCGGTGCTGGAATAAATTCTTTGAACGCGAGGGTCACGGGATAGGCAGCCTAGCATGAAATCTGCCATATGCGCCAGAGTACCAACGCGTAAGAATTCACTCCCCTCACTGGCCTGACTGTCCATTTCCTCCTCCTCCAACTCCTCCAACTCCTCTTCTTCTGCCCATACACGCTGAACAGTGAAGGACTCAACAATGGTCCCCTCTTGTGTCTCGCCAACATTCTCCTCCTCTTCCTCCTCATCCTCCTCCACCTCCACCTCCTCCGATATGCGCTGAGAAACAGACCTCAGGGTGCTTTGGCTATCAACAAGGGAATATTCTTCCCCCGTCTCTTGTGACGAGCGCAAAGCTTCCGACTTCATGCTGACCAGAGAGTTTTTCAACAGGCCAAGCAGCGGGATGGTGAGGCTGATGATGGCGGCATCGCCACTGACCATCTGTGTTGACTCCTCAAAGTTACTCAGCACCTGACAGATATCAGACATCCACGTCCACTCCTCATTGTAGACTTGAGGAAGCTGACTGACCTGACTACCAGTTCTGGTGGAAGTTGACATCTGGCAGTCTACAATCGCTCTGCGCTGCTGGTAAACTCTGGATAACATGGTCAGTGTTGAATTCCACCTCGTGGGCACGTCGCACAACAGTCGGTGAGCGGGCAGTTGGAGGCGGCGCTGCGCTGCCCTGAGAGTGGCAGCATCTGGGCTGGACTTCCTGAAATGCGCACAGATGCGGCGCACCTTCGTGAGCAAATCAGACAGATTGGGGTATGTCTTGAGGAAACGCTGCACTATCAGATTTAACACATGGGCCAGGCATGGCACATGTGTCAGTCTGCCGAGTTGCAGAGCCGCCACCAGGTTACGGCCGTTGTCACACACAACCATTCCCGGCTTGAGGTTCAGCGGTGCCAGCCACAGATCAGTCTGCGCCGTGATGCCCTGTAATAGCTCTTGGGCGGTGTGCCTTTTGTCGCCTAGGCTCAGCAGTTTGAGCACCGCCTGCTGTCGCTTAGCGACGGCACTGCTGCTGTGCCTAGAGCTACCGACTGATGGCGCCGTGCCCACGGATGGTAGTTCGGAGGAGGAGGTGGAGGAGGGGTGGGAGGAGGAGGAGGCATAGTAGGCCTGAAACACCTGTACCGAGGTAGGCCCCGCAATCCTCGGCGTCGGCAGTATATGAGCAGCCCCAGGGTCAGTCTCGGTCCCAGCCTCCACCAAGTTAACCCAATGTGCCGTCAGCGATATATAGTGGCCCTGCCCGGCAGCACTCGTCCACGTGTCCGTGGTCAGGTGGACCTTGTCAGAAACGGCGTTGGTCAGGGCACGGATGATGTTGTCTGACACGTGCTGGTGCAGGGCTGGGACGGCACATCGGGAAAAGTAGTGGCGGCTGGGGACCGAATACCGAGGGGCGGCCGCCGCCATGAGGTTGCGAAAGGCCTCGGTCTCTACTAGCCTATAGGGCAGCATCTCCAGGCTAAGCAATCTGGAGATGTGCACATTAAGGGCTTGGGCGTGCGGGTGGGTTGCACTATATTTGCGTTTCCGCTCCAGCGTCTGGGGTATGGAGAGCTGAACGCTGGTGGATGCTGTGGAGGATCGTGGAGGCGACGATGGGGTTTTTGTGGCAGGGTCCTGGGCAGGGGGCTGACTAGCAGCTGACACAGGGGAAGGAGCAGTGGTGTGCACGGCCGGAGGTGAACGGGCTTGTTGCCACTGAGTGGGGTGCTTAGCATTCATATGCCTGCGCATACTGGTGGTAGTTAAGCTAGTAGTGGTGGAACCCCTGCTGAGCCTGGTTTGGCAAATGTTGCACACCACAGTCCGTCGGTCATCCGGTGTTTCCTTAAAGAACCTCCACACTTCTGAAGATCTAGCCCTCGCCGCAAGAGCCCTCACCACGGGAGCTTCACTAGTTGACAGTGGCGCTGATGCACCAGCTCTGGCCCTGCCTCTCCGTCTGGCCCCACCACTGCCTCTTCCAACCTGTTCAGGTCGAGGACTCTCCTCCGTCTCAGAAGCACTGTGTTCACCCGGCCTCTCAACCCAGCTTGGGTCTGTCACCTCATCATCCTCCGATCCCTCAGTCTGCTCCCCCCTCGGACTTCCTGCCCTGACAACAACTTCCCCACTGTCTGACAACCGTGTCTCCTCATCGTCGGACACCTCTTTACACACTTCCACTACGTCAAGAAGGTCATCATCACCCACAGACTGTGACTGGTGGAAAACCTGGGCATCGGAAAATTGCTCAGCAGCAACCGGACAAGTGGTTTGTGACTGTGGGAAGGGTCCAGAAAACAGTTCCTCAGAGTATGCCGGTTCAAATGGCAAATTTTCCTGGGAGGGGGCAGACTGGGGGGGAGGAGGCTGAGGTGCAGGAGCTGGAGGAGTGGGGATTTCGGTGACATGGGTGGACTGCGTGGAAGACTGACTGGTGGTGGACAAATTGCTCGAAGCATTGTCAGCAATCCACGACATCACCTGTTCGCACTGTTCTGGCCTCAACAGTGCTCTACCACGAGTCCCAGTAACTTCAGACATGAACCTAGGGAGTGTAGCTCTGCGGCGTTCCCCTGCTCCCTCATCAGCAGGTGGTGTCTCACCCCGCCCAGGACCACGGCCTCTGACCCCTGCAGTAGTTGGACGCCCACGTCCCCGCCCTCGTCCTCTACCCCTAGCCCTGGGGTTAAACATTTTTAAAATGAGAGTTATAACTTTTTTTTTTTTTTTACTTTTTTTTTTTTTTTTTTTGTGTTTTTTTGTGTTTTTTGTTTTTTTTTGTGTTTTTTGTTTTTTTTTGAGTTTTTAGAACCAAACAATCCTATCCTATTGCTATGGCTATTTTCTAGCCAAGTATCAAAGGAAGCACACTACTATGCCAGATGAGATGACACTGAGTTATTGCCTAATAGAAATCCAACCCCTACTGAATTTTGCCACTTCAGCCTTTGCTATGGATATGTGCGCCACTAAGCGCAGAACACAGCGGTCGCAAGTCTCACTACAAATTGCTCAGAATTGGCAAGTACATGCACTGCAGAAACTACAGCCACCAGCAGATCAACCAGAAATCAAATATATAGAACGCTACTGTAGGCTTCAAGAAGCTATTTGTATTCTCCTATGGCTATTTTCTAGCCAAGTATCAAAGGAAGCACACTACTATGCCAGATGAGATGACACTGAGTTATTGCCTAATAGAAATCCAACCCCTACTGAATTTTGCCACTTCAGCCTTTGCTATGGATATGTGCGCCACTAAGCGCAGAACACAGCGGTCGCAAGTCTCACTACAAATTGCTCAGAATTGGCAAGTACATGCACTGCAGAAACTACAGCCACCAGCAGATCAACCAGAAATCAAATATATAGAACGCTACTGTAGGCTTCAAGAAGCTATTTGTATTCTCCTATGGCTATTTTCTAGCCAAGTATCAAAGGAAGCACACTACTATGCCAGATGAGATGACACTGAGTAAGTGCCTAATAGAAATCCAACCCCTACTGAATTTTCCCACTTCAGCCTTTGCTATGGATATGTGCGCCACTAAGCGCAGAACACAGCGGTCGCAAGTCTCACTACAAATTGCTCAGAATTGGCAAGTACATGCACTGCAGAAACTACAGCCACCAGCAGATCAACCAGAAATCAAATATATAGAACGCTACTGTAGGCTTCAAGAAGCTATTTGTATTCTCCTATGGCTATTTTCTAGCCAAGTATCAAAGGAAGCACACTACTATGCCAGATGAGATGACACTGAGTTAGTGCCTAATAGAAATCCAACCCCTACTGAATTTTCCCACTTCAGCCTTTGCTATGGATATGTGCGCCACTAAGCGCAGAACACAGCGGTCGCAAGTCTCACTACAAATTGCTCAGAATTGGCAAGTACATGCACTGCAGAAACTAAAGCCACCAGCAGATCAACCAGAAATCAAATATATAGAACGCTACTGTAGGCTTCAAGAAGCTGTTTGTATTCTCCTATGGCTATTTTCTAGCCAAGTATCAAAGGAAGCACACTACTATGCCAGATGAGATGACACTGAGTTATTGCCTAATAGAAATCCAACCCCTACTGAATTTTCCCACTTCGGTCTTTGCTATGGATATGTGTGCCACTAAGAGCTAAACACAACGGTAGCAAGTCCCCCTGCTAATTCCTCACAAAATGGTAAAAGATGCAAATTAAAATAAAAAAAGTAGAACGTTATTGTAGCCCTAAGAAGGGCTGTTGGGTTCTTTGAGAATCACTCCTGCCTAACAGTAAGCTAATAGAACACCCTAACGCTTTCCCTGACCAGCAGCAGCTCTCTCCCTAGCGGCATCCAGAGACAGAATGATCCGAGCAGCGCGGCCAGCGGCTAGTCTATCCCAGGGTCACCTGATCTGGCCAGCCAACCACTGCTATCGACGTGTAAGGGTACCACGTCATGCTGGGTGGAGTGCAGAGTCTCCTGGCTTGTGATTGGCTCTGTTTCTGGCCGCCAAAAAGCAAAACGGCGGGAGCTGCCATTTTCTCGAGCGGGCGAAGTATTTGTCCGAGTAACGAGCAGTTTCGAGTACCCTAATGCTCGACCGAGCATCAAGCTCGGACGAGCATGTTCGCTCATCTCTATTTAAGATCTATATTTATAACAAGCTACATGGACTGCAAAAGAAGAAAAATATAGCGTCAGGGGGGTACCTAACAGCATGTTGGCCAAATATATAAAAGTGTTTTTCAGGCCTCATCCCCATTTGTTATCCTTGAGATGGGGCATCAATTTGTATTTGGAAACAGTTGGAGACCCTGTACAGGACTAGGACTATTGCTTCTGAGAACTGGCAGCTACACAGTAAAGACAGATGCATCAGTGCCAGTGTCAGGGCTTTGCAGCTTGACTCCTGAGCAATTGACAGTCTTCTTCTTTTGGTTGCATCCACTGTACAGGTTCTCGTGCCCCTGAGGCAAGGGTAACACAAAGAAATATCTACATAATTTGGAGTTATGCAGTGAGATACAGAATGTGTATGATACCATGTGAGCAGCACTTTAGGGTGTATCATTATCAAGTAGAGTAATTAGAAAATAAAAATATCACAAATAGAATTAGAAATACTGCATTCTTTGTTCTATTCCAAGAACCCTATTTTCCTCGCTATCTGATAAATGCCTTTGGGGTATGTTGACATTTAGAGTAATAACTGTGTTTGCACACTGAACATAAACAATAAAGGAAGACAATATTCAGTATATATGTAAAAAGCTGCTTCTATATTGTAATAAATACCTCTAAGAATTCTAGAGTCACTTTGATAGCAGGAATATAATATTTAAGCTGAATTTTACTTGGAAGTTGCCACCACAATGATGTATATTCCCTTCCTTTCACAAGCCACAGTTCTGAATTAATTTGGTCCCACGAGCAACGTTAGATGCGCACATGATTTCAGACTACACCACTGGGATTTTTGTGCATTTTAATATATCACAATTGGCTGTTACAGCAAGAGGAGCGGAGGTTACCACTGTAATTTCCCTAGAAGTTAGCAGAGATGAAGTTAAGTAAACATTTAGCTTTCTTAATTAAATGTCAAGCTCAGTGGTCCATCCCTAAATCCATAATGTCAATTTGCTTTTTCAGCACAGACTTAAAGAAAAATGTTTATAAAAAATGTTCCTTAAATAGAGAAGGAAAATGTAAGCGTGAAAGACCGAAATGCAGAATGTGGCCCAAATGTCCTTTTTTTAACTTTTGTCATTGTAGATTTGTTAACAAAATTACTATAAATACATAAAAAATGCCATCTATAGATTGTTAGATCCATTTAAAATTATAGAGATGAGGGCAGATTTTTCTTAAGTCCTGCAATTTGTGCCTGATTTTTTTAGCCCTTCTGCTCTTTGACTTATCTATTGGCTGATTAGCTCTTTTTTGTGAACAATATCTGAAATTTGCACAATTTTTAGTGCAACCAGATTGTATTTGCGCAATTGTTAGCAACTTTTTAAGTGCCAACATCTACTATCAACCACAGTTCAAAGATGAATAGGGTGCAAAGAAGGAAAACCAGTAAAGCAGTCTTAAAGGGCACCTACCACCACAATTCTACCTATAAAGGTAGATCAGGTGGTAGGTGGATGTAAGGGACATGAGGATAGCTTTTTTTAGAGCTAATCCTCACGTCCCCGCTAACTTTTAATTCATTTTATTCCCTTAATATGTAAATTTAGTTATGTGGCTACTGGGGCGTGGAGTAGCCGGGCACGAGGCTACACGGCGCGGCTACTCCGCGCCCCAGTAGCCACGTTACTCCTCCTACCCTGTTGTGTGCGGCGCGCAGCTACAAGGAGCTGCGCTCCACACACAACAGGGTAGGAGGAGTAACGTGGGTACTGGGGCGTGGAGTAGCCGCGCCGTGTAGCCTCATGCCCAGCTAATCTACGCCCCAGTAGCCGCATAACTAAATTTACATATTAAGGGAATAAAGTTTATTAAAAGTTATTAAAAAGAGCTATCCTCATATCCCTTACATCCACCTACCACCCGATCTACCTTTATAGGTAGAATAGTGGTGGTAGGTTCCCTTTAAGTTGGTTGGAAAAAGTTGCAAACAAAGTACACAAAAATAAAAGGAAAAAAAATCCAAAAGATATACATCTGCCCCATAACATTTATAGATATAAATACATGGCCAGAGGTGGATTGCAAATTGAATCCTGCATGACTGGTCATGTTATTTGCCAGTGGTGGTTTTTAGTGGGCTTGTAATATAATGCAAAGGTTCTCCTCTAGTGACCAGACCTGATAGAAGGGGTTACAAAGGCAGTCAACACTGGCTGTCCCAAAAAACCTGTTCACCCTAACCTGGTCAAACCCCTAATTTTAGCTAAATAATTGCAAATAGATTAAATAAAAATCCGAAGTTGCTGAAATTCAGATGTTTACATAAAAAAGTAAACATGATAAGCGCAAATGAAACTAGAATGGGGTTAAACAAGACCAGGGGAACTGGGGTTGCAAATTTACGCGCAAATATAAGAGAAAAAGAGAAAATCCAAGGAAAAAATTACCCCCTTAGACTGTCAGATTTGAAAATATATTAATTTTAGTATTATGGCAGGGGCTTGTGAGCCCCTTTGTATTAATGGCAAAGCCACCACTGCAACCACTAACTATACACTGTGGACAGATAGACACTAAGACAGCAATAAGAAACTTTAACAGAAATTGATAGATTCCATATAAAATTAATGATTGGTTACTTAGTTTTTTACTTAACACTTTGCCACAAACCGACGTACTAGTATGACAGCTAGTGGCAAGGGCTGTATGGAGAGGGCTCACGGGCTGGCATATTGCAACAAACACCCATCATTAACACCCATGATTGGTGCTGACATAAATATCATAAACATGTTAGGTGTTGCCACATCCCCAAAAGTCCTGATGTATCAATATATAAAAACGGTTATTCCTAGCCGTGACCCACGTAACAGAAAATAGTGATCAAAAGGTTGAACAGTGAAATACATGTTATCAATGGTAATGTTATCATGTCATGCAAAAACGATGCACCCTTCACAACTCCATACAAAGTATGAAAAAGTTATCAGTGTCAGAATATGGCAAAATTAATACTTTTTGTACAAAATTATTTAATTTTTTGAAAACCTTTTCAAACCTAATAAAATTTAAATAAATTCGGTATCCCCATAATTTCAGCGAGATAAAGAATAAAGGAGAGGTGTCATTTGGAGCACCCAATGAAAGCTGT
Source organism: Engystomops pustulosus (assembly GCF_040894005.1). Taxonomy (NCBI): domain Eukaryota; kingdom Metazoa; phylum Chordata; class Amphibia; order Anura; family Leptodactylidae; genus Engystomops; species Engystomops pustulosus. The sequence goes on along the minus strand of NC_092417.1, from coordinate 105,555,666 downwards.
AATAACAGAACCCAGAAGAATAGTATTGGAAATTAAATAATGGCACTAGGATCTACAATTTGTTATGCAGAAAAAAGCCCTCAAAAAGCTCCATATACAAAATAATAAAAAAAGTTATGGATTCTTAAGGGGGGGGTTGAAAACATGGAAACACAAAAATGAAAAAGGCGTTATTTGTTTACATTTGTCCTTTAAAATGCAAGTAAACTTGGTAATTCTACTATCTATGCTGCTGACACAATATGATTACTCCTTAGGTTTCATTAACACTTTAATATTTGTAGAAGATTTTAATTGCATCTCTTGCATCAAAATCTTTTATCATCCCCACCCTGATCTGTCTGATTCTGCTGATTCAGCAGAATACTTGCTAGAAATACTGCTTGTGGCAAAACTATGACAGAAACTTGTTAGTGTAGAGAGGTGCAATGCACGGCTACTGTACACACTGTCAACTAAAGAATATTGCTCTAAGAGGTGCCAATATGTTGCACAAAGAAATAGATGATGTCAGGGACCTATGTTTGGCATGGAGAATTAGGCACTGTGATGTTCCTACATGTGATACAAAGGTGTAGGCTCTTTCTTTAGTAGGTGATTTGGAGAAAAGTAGGTGTACCAATTCAGCTAACGTGTTTCCGCTTGCCTGTACTGCGCAGGGGATTCATGAAACTTTCTAGGCACCCACAGCTAAGGAACCCAGGTATTACATAATCAATTGTTAGAGCTATATGGCAGGTCAAATACAGTCCAGAGCAAAGTCTGTCTGTTCTGCCTGGCTACTTGGAGCCTAACAGAAAGTCTGGTCATTTTATGTCAATGTTAACTATTTTTTATTTTAACGATTTTAGATATCACTAACTCCTTGAGGATTATGTGAAAAATAACATAGATAAAAAGTCTGGTAAGATAGAGATCAATTGAATTTAGGAGACTATGTTAGGTAAATAGTTGTCCTGTTATATTTGTTTCTTGGTTTGTTTCAAAATTTATAAGAAGACTTAAGGAAATGGATGATGCTATGGTTACTGGCAATATGCAATCCACCGTATTCTAATTTAATTATAAAGAATACTTCCAGTGGCCTCGGTGCCATCTTAATTAGTACATACCTTCTCCTCACACATTTCATTTCGCCTCTTTTATAAATGGGCTTCTTTTTTCCATTAGATGGAGCATGAGATTAATTTCCATCTCTAACCTGATAAGATTTTTCTTCCTAAATACAATGCAATAGCCATTTATTTCTTGCTCATTCAACAATCATGACAGACATGGCAGGATACATTCTTGTTGTTATGGAAACAAGACAAAAATCACAATAACAACCTCAAATAACCCAGTATATGCAAATTAATGGAGCTTATAGGATTGAAAACTATAGTTGTAAAATTAGATTTTTTTTTCAGTTTCGTTAAAAAAATGAATGCCACATCTATCTCTATTTAAAGAACATTGTGGATGAATTTAGATGTATTAAATATGAAAATCAGAAAAAAGGTTTATTGTGGGTGCTGAACACAGGCAGCAGTAAAGTGTTTTTTCAATGTTAGACTTTTGAGAATAACTCTCATAGTAGGCGGTTCAACTAATGGTTTACAAAAGCGTAGGGTCCACTAGTAGGGTATACTAGTAAATATTAGACTTACTATTAAGACTTTTTCTTGAGGGGAAAATTAACCTTATAATCCACTACCCTTTCAAAAAGACTATCAATTTAAAGCTCATAGTCCATTTATAAAATTGTAAATAGTTTTAAATGCTGAAGTCCAGCTATACCCATTTAAAACTGTTGAAGCAGGGTGCACTCTGGGGCAGGGAGAGAAAAACTCAGCACTGTGACTTTGAATAAATTATTAAATATGATTTCAATGTTAGATTTTTTTGCCAATCCCATCACACTGGGCCCCAAACGGAATATGATCTCGGAAAGCATTAATCTGCCCAAATTGGCACTGTTAGATAATGGAGTTAATTACCGCTGAAAGCATATGACTTAAGCAAAGCACTTAGATTTGTCAAAATTTACAAATGAAGCTGTTAGGCAATAATATAATATAACCAAACCTTATGTTAACTTACTGTGATTCAGATCTTGGTTCCTGTCTTACAGCCATTTTATCCCCTAATGACCTGGATCATGGATCAGACCCGGTGACAAACAACACAACAATCATATCTCCATGATTTCTAGGGTCAGTAATTGTAACTTTATAACCTTATAACCTGATATAAAAGAATAACATTTCCATGGAATTTAACAAGGGGTAATTCAGAAGATGAGAGAGCTACATAAGATGAGATTAGATAGGTGAAAAGATTTATGAGGCAGCCAACTCACTCTCCCTCTATATTCAAAGCTGTAAAAGAGATCCTGCTGGTACTAAGAGGGGTTTAAACAGAGATGGCTCTCCAAAGAGAAAGGGATAATTTGACCTGGGATCAAGGACGTGGGGAGGAAATCCCCGGTGCCCAAGAGAAAACAGAAGGGAAGAAAGGCGCAACAATCGTGTGATACAGTTGGGCTTAATGGTAGGAGTAAAGGAACAACTCTCACCTTGGTACAGATGATATAGGCAAATAGAAGAACAAAGCTGCCGACCTCGAATTTCCACGTTCACTGATGGACCAGGATCCAGGAACGGTGAATGAATATCCTTTGTAGCCCGAGAGCGAGGCTGTGGTGGCGCTACGTATAAATTCCACGCGGGGGTCCAAATCCTTCCGTCCGGCTCCGCCCTCTGTGGTCACGAAATTCCTGTGGTCACGGAATTTCGTGACCACAGAGGGCGGAGACGGGCGGAAGGATTTGGACCCCCGCGTGGAATTTATACGTAGCGCCACCACAGCCTCGCTCTAGGGCTACAAAGGATATTCAAAGAGAAAGGGAGAGAACAGTCAGGAACAATGATTGTCCTGAAAGGTCATGCAGAGCTGGTGGAGTTCTGAGATGGGTGTGGACCATTAGCAAGAAAAAAAAATTCAGGGTAGTGATAAATGTTTCCAGGTCAGAAAAAAAAAGTTTCTAGGTAAGTAGTAAGTTATAAAGTATTGTTAAAATATTGAACTTTCATCCCCTATTTAGGTAATCTTGCCAAAACATACAGATGTGTCCTTTGTGTATCTTTCTTCTTGGTAGAACATGTCTACATGCACCTTTTCTATAGTTATAGTAAATAAGAAAAAGTTAGAAAAAAACATAAGTTCATCAAGTATAGACTATTACATAACAGCCAATATTAATTGGGTATGCAGCAAGGCGATGACCAGGTTGTACTTGTTGAGGAAGCTGAGGTCATTCCAAATCTCCATCCTAACATTAAAAATATTTAACAAAATGATGATGGTGAGCATAGTGTTCTTTGCAGTTGTCTGTTGGGGAGAAAGCTTAAACAGTAGAGAAAAGAACCCGCTCAACAAGGTTATTCGAAGAGGCCACATCACTATTGGTGAGACTCTGCATCCGCTAGAGGAAGTCTGGAAAACCAGATGCCTTAGGAAATTTGACGCCATTGTGAAAAATGGCACCCATCCACTACATGACACATTACTGCAGCAAAGGAGCAACATAAGTCATTGCTACCACCAGGTGTGTTGCCGTGCCATGAGGTTCCACAACTCCTTCATCAAGAAGACAATAGAACTAACCATATGGTGGCTAAAGCAAAGGACTAAGTCATGCCCTCAGTCCACCCCTCAAAAAAACCCTACCAAACCCCCCAAAAATTAAGGTAGTATTGTAATGTTATTTCTGTTGTTTATTACATGAAACACTGTTCATGCCTTGCCTAGAGTAATGATGCACAAAACAATTTCCCAGCGGATTAACCCGTTCACGACCCGTGACGTAATAGCACGTCATGGGTCGGCCGCGGGTGCATGGAGAGGGCTCACACGCTGAGCCCTCTCCATAGCCGGTAAGTCTTTGCTGCATATTGCAGCAAAGGCTTACTGGTAACACCCGCGATCGGTGCGGCGCATGGGCTCCACCATCTTTTCGAGGATCGCCGCTCCCCGTGACGTCATCGGGGAGCAGCGATCCGTCGCCATGGTAACCTCGGGTCTCACGAAGACCCGAGGCTACTTCGGGTTAACCCATGCATTACAATGTGCTATCAGCACATTGTAATGTATGAGGAGTAAAATCCCCATATACTGCCATACTGTAGTATGGCAGTATATGATAGGATCGTGCAGACACCCTAGGGTTAAAGTACCCTAGGGAGTCTGAAAAATACTAAAAATAAAAATTAAAAAAAATTAAAAAAAAAAATTATAATAAAAAACCCTAAAAACTCAAATCACCCCCCTTTCCCTAGAACTGATATAAATATAAATAAACAGTAAAAATCATAAACACATTAGATATTTCCGCGTCCGAAAATGCCTGATCTATCAAAATATGATAACGGTTTTTCACTGCGTTTAATCCCGTAACGGAAAATCGCACCCAAAGTCAAAAATGGCACTTTTTTTGTCATTTAAAAAATTAAAAAATTCTATAAAAAGTGATCACAAGGTCGAACAGTCCTATAATTGATAACATTGTAAACGCCATCAAAATCCGCAAAAAACGACACCACCCGCAGCTCAGTACACCAAAGTATAAAAAAGTTATTAGCGCCAGAAAATGGCAAAATCCCCCAAAAAATTTTTGTACAGGAGGATTACATTTTTTTAAATGTATGAAAACATTATAAAACCTATGTCAATTTGGTATCCCCGTAATCGCACAGACCCAAAGAATAAAGTAGACATGTCATTTGGGGCGCACAGTGAAATCCGTAAGATCCAAGCCCACAAGAAGACGGCACAAATGCGTTTTTTTACCAATTTCACTGCATTTGGAATTCTTTTCCCGCTTCCTAGTACACGGCATGAAATATTCAATACCATCTCTATGAAGTGCAATTTGTTACGCAGAAAATACGCCATCGCACAGCTCTGTACATGGAAAAATAAAAAAGTTATGGATTTTTGATCATGGGGAGTAAAAAATGAAAATGAAAAAACAAAAAAGGGTCAGGTCCTGAAAGGGTTAATAAAGTTTTATTCCTTTGTATTCTAATACCATGTACTCCAATATTTTATAATTGTAGCTCCAGACAAAAAAAAATTTTGTCCCAGTGACAATTGGATTTTCAAAATTTTTTGCTGCAATTGGGCCAAGGATTATTAACCCCATAGCGCAATAAGACGTACCCTTACGTCTTACTGCGCATGGGGGAGTATGAAGAGGGCTCACGGGCTGAGCCCTCTTCATACTCACCGGGCATTTGCTTCATAATGAAGCAAACGCCCGTCGCTAACACCCGCGATCGGTGCTTGCACCGATCGCGGGTGTTAACCCTTTGACCGCCGCCGGCAAAGGTGCCGGCGGCATTAAAGAGCCGGCGGCGCGTGGGCGCCGCCATCTTGGCTCCGATCGTCACTCCCCGTGACGTCACCGGGGAGCGGCGATCCGTTGCCATGACAGCCTGGGATCACACAAAGATCCGAGGCTGTCATGATCGAGGCTATCTATTACAATGTGCGATCTGCACATTGTAATAGATGGTATGCAAAATCCCCATATACTGCCATACTGTAGTGTGGCAGTATATGGTAGGATCAATCAGACAACCTAGGGTTAAAGTCCCCTAGGGAGTCTGAAAAATAGTAAAAAAAATAAATAAAAAAAAGTAAAAAAAAAAAATTATATTAAAAAAACATAAAAATTCAAATCACCCCCCTTTCCCTAGAACTGATATAAATATAAATAAACCGTAAAAATCATAAACACATTAGGTATCGCCGCGTCCGAAAATGCCCGATCTATCAAAATATAATAACCGTTTTTTACTGCGTTTAACCCCGTAGCGGAAAATAGCACCCGAAGTCGCAAATGGCATTTTTTTGCCATTTTGAAAAATAGAAAAAATTCTATAAAAAGTGATCAAAAGGTCGCACAGTCCTAAAAATAGAAGCATTGAAAACGTCATCAGAAGTCGCAAAAAATGACACCACTCACAGCTCCATACATCAAAGTATGAAAAAGTTATTCGCGCAAGAACACGGCAAAATGAAGAATTTTTTTTATGTACAGGAGGTTTTAATTTTTGTAAATGTATGAAAACATTACAAAACCTATACAAATTTGGTATTCCCGTGATCGTATTGACCCAATGAATGAAATAGACCTGTCATTTGGGGCGCACAGTGAAAGCTGTAAAAACCAAGCCCACAAGAAATGGCGCAAATGTGTTTTTTCATCATTTTCACTACATTTAGAATTTTTTTCCCGCTTTCCAGTACACGACATGGAATATTTAATACCATCACTACGAAGTGCAATTTGTTACGCAGAAAATAAGCCTTCACATAGCTCTGTACACGGAAAAATAAAAAAGTTATAGATTTTTGAAGGTGGGGAGTGAAAAATCAAAACGCAAAAACGAAAAAGGGCCTGGTCCTTAAGGGGTTAATAAAGCTTCATTACAGACACCTTACAGCTGATCTTTGCAGCCTGGGACTGTAGTAAAGCTTCCAAGGTCACCAGAGATCACAGGGGGTAGAGGGGTCCTTCTTTAACTAGGGGTAGTCTGGAAATCGGGTGTCCTTAAGTAGGGGAACACTTTATATATGTATATTTTCTTTAAAAATTTAATAGAAACACCAAACCTGGTTTTTAGGGTGTGCCAAAGCCTCTTGATACTTTTTATACTTGGGTATTACAGTTATCAAATTTTTTCAAGTTCGACATTGCTTGCATATCTTACACAAATGTCACTATTATTCATCATGTGGCGCCTTTAAGGATGTTGAAAATGGAAATTACAATATAGAGAAAATTAAAAATATAAAACTACTTTTAAAATGTCATGCTTTTTAGGAAAAAGAGCAGTGTTGGAGGGTGAATAAATCTGCCAATGTTTCTGTACAATTTATCTTGATGAATGGCATAGCCAAAATCGCATACAACACCCATTTTCAAATTTCACCTTTGATTAATGTAGGCCACTGAGCTTGAAGCTGAGAAGATTAATTATGTTCCTATGTCATATCCTTGTGACCTTAGAAAAGTAATTTTATTTCCCTATGCATTAGACACCCATAATTAAAATATAAGCTCTGCTTAGCAATCATTCTGTCGCAAAGTAAATTCCACAGTTATTGACATGTATATTTTTTCCAGGGTTCCACAATTATCATTTAAACATTATTATATTTAGTATTTCTGACATCACTTTTTATTATAGGTCTGTGATAGTTACTGCTGGACAGATGTTGCGTCAATGTACATAAATGGTGCAGCCCATTACAGGCCACATCAGTGTCAATGTGACCTCTTTCCTGGGTCATGGTAAAGAAATAAAACTTATGGAAGCACCAAACTTGTAGTTTCATAACACATTAAAACATAATAAAGACTTAATAAAGACATGTGTACAGTATATGACACAGAGTTTGTAGGAATGGTGGAAATTTTCATTTTTTGTTTACATATTTTACATTATTGACTTAGTAAAATTTTTTGGCTCATTACATATTAGCAACTATTAAAAATCCATAATGTTGTCATATATTGTATTATATTGTACTATTAGCAAGCACAGAGGTGATTAGAATCAGAACCCTGATGTCTATTTCGTTTATGTTTTATGTTAATGAGACAACTAAGCAGATATGGTCAGATCATATAAAATTTATGGATAACCTTAAAAAGCAAGATGTGCTTTGGTATAATTTGTATAAAAGAAACGTCATACATGATTCGCATCACAATGGTCAAGTATTTGGGACGTTTCTACTACCTACCAGGAAAGGGGTATGGTTGAAGTTACACAATTGCATTCTAGAGAGAGGAGGGGAGAGCAGCGCTCCTCTCCATTGGGAGGAGTGTGGCTCAGCTGTGTGTATGGGGAAAGATAGAGCAAGCTCTCTTTTTTCCATATATGGTATGGTAGACTATACGTCCATTTATATGGATGGACTTATAGCCCATTGGAATGCATGTGGCTGTATGCTACCCGTAACAAAACAGTACATTACAGGAAAAATGCAACATAAAGAAAACTATTCAAGTGAAAGGGGCCTAATTTTGTAAATAATAATGTAAAATATTTGTCATCCTCACGTGATGAATTTGCTGCAGTTTAAGAATCTCTAATCTGTTTTAGCACTTTCTAAGTAATTTCATGTAATTTTAATGGTTTTCCAAAGTATTTCATGTAAACTGATTACAGTAATGTTAGTAGATTAAAGGGGGTTCCAATAGTTTTGTTGCCAGAAAACCCATTTATACTAAGAAGATTAGGTTGCTTGTTGACAGACACAGCCCTGTCAACTTAAAGAGGAATGCTTTTCTGTAAAATGCTGGGATTGTGTTTCCTTTTATGTATCAGATCTTTAGTTTTTAAAGGAAACCTACCACCACGGATCTACCTATTAAGGTAGATCTGGTGGCAGGTTCCTCTAATGTATATTCATATAGCCCATTTTGGGGCTAATTCTTTCATGGCCGATAACTTTTAGAAATTTTAATTCCCCCAGTAGCCTCTTGCGTTCCGCCTACCAATGCATCTTCAGCGCTCAGCTCCTAGTAGCTGCGCACACTCATCTGCGAAGCTAGGTTCTGCACATGCGCATAGTGCTCGCCGCCAGCTGCACAGTCTCAGCTCTGAAGCCGGAGCTACTGGCCATGTGCAGAACCTAGCTTAAAATGGGGTTAGAAAACCAAGAAAAAGGCTAGCACGGTGCTATTATGGAGAGAGTCTTCTGGTAAGTTTAAATTGTTTATTCCAAAAACTGTAAACGCGTTTCGGGCGGAACACCCTTCTTCAAGTACAAATGGAAATAGCTCTAAACGATATTAAAACGAATGCATAATACATAGTAAATATATGGGTAAAAAATTAATGAATAAATAAATAAATAAATGTATAAAATGGGGAGGCATTACAGCCAATAGGGGATATAAAAAGCAAATACTTCAAAAATATTCAATAACTATTTATACAAGTCTACTTCAATGTATATTCCAATTTGGCACATGGCTCATAGAAGCAGGAGATTGAATTTATAACATATACATATACATAATATACAAATATAAATATGAATATATATATATATATATATATATATATATATATATATACACACATAGATATACAAACATATATGAATATGCACTTACAACATATAAAACTACATATCGATGGTTAAAAGTATATCATAAGCTAAAGTGCCCGTATAATGCTTGACATGGTTTGTCTTGGTGCAAAAGGATGAGTGTTAAACTCAAATATTCTATGGCAATTGGTAAAGGCTCTGTGCGTTATGATGATGATAAAAATTACTTTTTTTAGATGTCAATAAACATAAGTATAGAACCAGAACCTAGCTTCGCAGACGAGTGCTTGCAGCTACCAGGAGCTGCGCACTGAAGATGTATTGGTAGGTGGATCGCAAGAGGCTACTGGGGAGTGGGCACCATGTAGCCTCAGCTTTGGCTACTCCATGCCCCTGTAGCCTCTTTAGAAAATTCTAATATTGGGGGAATTAAAATTTATAAAAGTTATCAGCCACGAAAGAATTAGCCCTAAAAAGGGCTATACAACTATACATTAGAGGAACATGCCACCGGATCTACCTTAATAGGTAGATCCATGGTGGTAGGTTTCCTTTAAATTCATCTAACTCTCTGTTGTGCCATTCCTCTGTTATCTCTACATGACTTTTATGAATAAATTAACAACTAAGTTTTACCTTTTTCCTGACTTAAGGGAATGAAAAAAGTAAGAATGTGCAGCAACTCATAACTGAAATGACTAAATGCTTAGTAAGAATAACAATTAAATGATTCAATTAAATGCACCCAAGAATTTCTCTGGAAATACGAAAACAGACATGTCAGGAAAGGTCAGAAGTCTTGTTTAACCAGGACATTATACCTCTTGTATATGTGCCAAACTTTTTCTGCAAGTCATTAATGTATCATGACAGATTACTATTGCTATTGTTTCATGTTGAGAAAATCTATTTATAGATTTGGTACAACATTTGTCAATTATTTGGCACTGAGTTGAATCATAATTTTTTTTTCTGATTTGCTTATGATAACCCAATGTCTCCCCCGTGCTGCCCGATGTCTCCCCCGTGCTGCCCGATGTCTCCCCGCGCTGCCCGATGTCTCCCCCGTGCTGCCCGATGTCTCCCCGTGCTGCCCGATGTCTCCCCCGTGCTGCCCGATGTCTCCCCCGTGCTGCCCGATGCCTCCCCCGTGCTGCCCGATGTCTCCCCATGCTGCCCGATGTCTCCCCCGTGCTGCCTGATGTCTCCCCGCTGCCCGATGTCTCCCCCGTGCTGCCCGATGTCTCCCCGTGCTGCTTGATGTCTCCCTGCTGCCGTTCTGCACGTATCTTCCGACAAGTAAGCAGATGTGCCGAACATCTGTAATCTATTCTTCACTGTGTTCTTCACTGTCTTTTTCACTTAAATGATCCTGTGTTCACTGTGTTCACCGTTTTTATTCTATTCTTCATTGTTCTTCACTGTGTTTTTTTAATTAAATGCTCGATCTCGAGCAGGGGAAATACTCGTCCGAGCAACGAGCCGTTTCGAGTACCTTAATACTCGAACGAGCATCAAGCTCGGACGAGTATACTCGCTCATATCTATTAATTACCATTAGATTAGGGTTTGAGTTAGGATTAGTGTTAGGGTTATGTTCTGCTTGTCTCCTGATCACTGAAGTTTTGTATTTGTACTTTAATTTTTCTTGTCTTAATATAATGTACATGCTCTATAAATAAATAAATAATAATATACAGTATTATAGATAGGGTTTATCTTGAATGATTCTCTCATCTCTACACATGATGTGGCTGTCTGCAGAGACACTGAACAAGCAAAGAACAATAGGAAGAATAAACTTTGAAGCCTTCAGAAAAATAAACACAGAAACCAGGACATTTTTACAATACAGAGTGTAATTTTTTTTAAAATTGATGATTCAAAGTACAAAATAATCCAACTATTTAGGACAGTTACTCTGTATGGAGACAATAAAATGGTTTTGAATGGTGGCCATATCCAGTCAGCACCTATAGGTCGGTAATTACATTATAGATAGCATTGTAGCTATCTATTGTAGAACACAAGCACATGCGGTAATAGCACTCTCCCTTTCAGGCAATGGGAGAAATCAGCTCAGCAAATCTTCCATGTAAACATTCATGAAGAGTAAAGGCACAAGAAAGATTGCAAGTAATTTGCTATCTGTGTACTTAGAGCAGACATAAGCTTTAGATGAGGTGAGGTTCTTATTCCATTAACCCTATAATATTAAACTCCAGGAGTGATATACAGCCCATGCATTCAGTCTACAGATATTGTGCTTACAGATTCCTCATAAAATGATGGTTTTCTCTTCCTGCTAACACAACAAGCTGATTATACCAAATATCTGTAATCATCGCTAAAAGTTTTAGCCGCTACATTTGCCAACTGTGAAACAGCTGTCATATAGTACATGGTTATTTTACGTTCTTAAAATAAGGTAGATGCTCAATTCAAGTCTATTCCTATTTTTTTCTTTCCTTTTACATAGTAAAGAATAAATCCTTAAGTACAAAAGTCTTCCTTGTGGGGTGTCTACAGTCTTGGCTCCTTCCTATTAGCCAAGCTACATTTACTTCTTTGTACTATGAACAACAGATTTGGTTGATAATGACCGAACACAGCAAGAAATTGAGGCTTTGCAGATGTTTTTGTATGGAGGGAACATTTTTTAACATCATTCTTTTTCGTTAATGTGTAGAACATCAAAACAAATAACTGTGAAGAGAGTTGGTGAGTTTCACCACTGACATGTATGCTGCTTACAGGAACACAATAGGATTGCCAATTTTCACAATCTCTATTTTATGCTGGACTTTTAAAATTAAGTGTGTAAGTGGGTAAAGAAAATTGGCAAGAATGGAAGAAAGGGAAATACTTAGGAACAAGATGAGATATGTTCCTACTCACTGGCAGTTCTAAGTAGTTCTATAATAACAGTATAATTTAACATGAGTGCTAAATGATAATGGCCACAAAGTGGGCTGGAGCGGGAGCATGTTCGCTATAACCCATGCCCTTTCATGGTGCAGGATATAGTACAATCCTATCACGGACCCCTTTAGTTACCAGCACTTGACAAATTCCTCTCTTTGTCTTGTAGTATTTTTGCATAGCACAGAACGACAGAACAAAGTTTTGTGACTTTTCCATACTTTGCAATGCTACTCGTGGTTCAAGTTCAAGCAGGACTTGCTGTATTTATCTTAGAATTCCAGATGTTTTGGTGCATGCTCGTTGTATTGTAAAAGTTACATTAACAGGATGAAACTGAACAACAAACTTAGCTACTTTTTTGCACAAAAACTTTTTAAACTAAAATGTTAGACTAACAGGCCCAGGTCCAATGTAATACTGAAAAATTCTGTAAAGATTAATTAGACTAAGAAAACTAGAAAAGAGACAACTAGAAAGAGAAATCTCCCACTCAATGTTCTAAGTACAGGGATATAGGGAGTGTGCACCATTTAAACCAGCCTAAGCACATAAAAAAGTAATAAAAAGTGATCACAATGTTGTATAATTCTCAAAGTGGTAGCAATGAAAACGTCAGCTATTTTGCAAAAAATTACTTCTTCCACATTCCAACACACCATAGTATGAAAAATGTATTAGAGGCATAAAATGACAATTTTTTTTTACCTACATTCATTACATTTTTGAAAATGTATAAAAACCTATATAAATTTGGGATAACCATGATCGTACCATACCAAAGTATAAAGCAGAGGTGTTATTTGGAGCGTACAGTGAAAGTCATAAAAACTGATTTTTTTCAGCTTCCGAGTACATGGCATGGAATAATAAATGACGTCACTGATAATTAAAATTTCCCTCACACAAAAAAAGCCCTCACACAGCTCTATACATGGAACAATGAAGATGTATGGATTTGTGTGGAGTGCGAGAAATGAGTTAAAAAACCTTGCATGCTTAAGGGGTTAAGTGGCTTCCACTGTAGTAGATACAGCCCATTTACAAAATAAAAGTGCTCTCATAACTGCATTTTAACCTTTTACTTGTATCCAACATATGCAACATAAAACTCTGGTCTTTCCAATATACAATGTTAAGCATCCAGCTTTGTTGCTATATTTTGTGCAATATTTTTAGATTTATAGTGGGTTGGGCATGTTGTAGTAGAAATTTTATTGTTCTACGGATAGCATCCTTTTGAGCATTTGGAGGCTAAATTTGTCCATAAGAGTCACAATGACATCACAACATTACCAGTATATGCACCATGAATTCTGTTGTTTGAGTTTCTATGCTCACAGTGAGTTCTGGGTAATTATTTTCCCTGCTATTTTTCTTTCCTTTAGCGCTAGTACATTACATCCTTTGCTAAAACCAGAAGAGCTCTCAAAAATCAGACTGCAAAGGCTTTTATGCTCTTACCTTCAACAACAGCAGGAAGCCTTTTTATATGAATATTAAGACTGGGTTTTGTCTACCTATTATTTTAAGAAAAATATGATTTTCTTGTTATCCTCTATATACAAGGACTATATCACAGCAGGTCAATTAGAATTTAGTCCATGTAATAATCACAGTGCCGTAACTATATACAGCTGTCATAAATACAAAGCGCTCTTGAGGTTTTTTTTCTATTTACCCTCTCAGATAAACAAAGGCATAATAACAACATGTTCATATAGCAACTTGGAGGAGACTTGGCCAATGTCCACTATTGAGCTGGTAGACTAATTGGTTGGATTTCTCAATAGATTACAGAAAGCTGAGATATAAACAATACAAAAAGAGAGATTAGCCTGTAATTTGGTTCAAGCTGCTGCAATTTACATTATTTCAGCACAGTTAGGCTTTTGTAATCCTCAAAATAATGTTTATAAATTTAATTTAAAGAGTTAATTCACTGGCAAGAACATGTTTCTTGGTCAGAAACTGTGGCCACATCCATATTTCCAAGAGGGGAAATAAATGGGTATATGTAACAACTTAAATTTGACTGACCATACTATGTTTGGTAGACACTTCCATACATAAGTAAATTTGCTTTGGTCCTTCCTATCTTTATCCCCCAAAAAATAATTTCTGGAGAGCCTGTGAAAAGTAATAACCACCACCAAAGTCATGGGAAAAAAGAGAATTCTGCGGCCAGGTAGGGATTTTTATCTTGCCATCCCTTCTAGACATTGGAATGCAACATTTCTTAATTAAATATTGTAAATATTGAAATTTGAAAACTTGGAAATTTAAATGGGAGGAAAGTTTGAGACTAGAACATACTACAATGCAATCCAACACAATAAAACGTTATTGATCCTTTTTGGGAAATTGTTTTGTACACACTGATTGAGCCAGGTATTCACATAAACATATACAACAACATGGAACACAAAAAAAAAAAACTCATTCCATCACTACTGGTGACATCAAAATGCAAAAGATAATCGCATGGTAGAGGAGCACCATAGCAAATGATACCAAGTTACTAGTGCAGATATTTGGGGTGGGGGAGGTTATGGGTGTGGGGTCATGGCGACAGGTATTCTTATTCTGTGAGTATTTGTCGATTTTTTAAGCTTTTCAATCACCATCAGGATGAGGGAGTTTTGGAACTTCACAGTTTAGCAATTTATTTGGCAGTAATGATCACTAATTGTACTCAGTTGATTTGATACTTGTAACTGCGGAGCATTTGTGGACTGCATTTCGTGGACTGCTTTTATATGTGTACTATGCTAAATTTCCATCTAGCACTTATAACAATGTTTAATTTGGTATTGATTTTCTAGTTTACACAAGAATAGTTTTTTTCTAAACTTTTTCTCTTCTGTCACATGTAAATTTGATGCATTATATGTTATTTACTGACTTGTATTTGTATTTGTATTTATAGTTTTTTCTGCATATACTATCCAGTGAACAGAAAGTTTGTAGTGTGATGTACAATTAATAGTTCATTTAAAGTTTGTAAAATGGATTGGCCAACATTTTTAACGGTAATAAATTAATTACAGACATAAGATTGATTTTACAAACTAAAGAAGATGCTATTTTTTGCATCTACAGGATATAGCATCTCTTCAAGACAAGTGGATGGTGCCTATACTTTTTGAATGCTGAAGTTCATTAACTGTATGAAGATTGTCTCATTAGTTATTTCTCCAAATAAACTTGTCTTATATAATTTCCTTCTTCGACTTTTAAGGAAAGAATGATAGAGGTGGGAGAAATAGAAAAAAAATTGATTCAGGGTTGATTTGCCAAACACAACTAATCATTCTTCTTGATTTAGAGTAGGAATGCCAACTACTTGGTGATTAGATAGTTGAATAAGTGTTCTCATTGAATAAATTGGCACTGAATTGAAAGGCAAAGTCACCTCAAATTAAATTAAAACTGCAATAATCTTTAGGTAAAGTTTTAGATCATGAATATGTATGATGCCTCAATAACATACTTATGGTACAAAACGAAAGAATGAACTACAGAAAATTATGGTGAGGTCCACTATTAATTAATCCAAATGCCCATTTTACTCAGAAATTAGGTAAATGTTGTATTCACAATTGTTTATTACTTTTGTGAGTCCAAAACCCCTGGAATTTGAACCTTTGGGTAAGCATCCTTCAAGCATTTGCAAGAGCTAGGCCCATGGGAATGGGATAGCCCAGACATCTCCTTGCTTAGATATCGGGAATACCCAGGATAGTTCAGAGTATATGTTAGCCTGCCAGAATATCCTTAGCAAGGCAGAAACCACTCGTAAGCACATATCAATAAGACGGCCCCAACCAACTGAATTAGTGTACAAGGAGAATGACAATGCAGGCCTAGTCATGACTTAAAAGGCTTTTTTCAGTTAAAATATAAATTGAGAATTTAAGATGATTAACGACCTTGCCTACTGGCTAACATATATATCAGTACAGGCAGTCCCCGGGTTATGTAAAATATGGGTTCTGTAGGTTTGTTCTTAAGTTGAATTTGTATATAAGTCAGAACTGTATGTTTTATAATTGTAACTCCAGACAAATTTTTTTTTGGTCTCTGTGACAATTGGATTTTAAAAATGTTGGGTTGTCATCAGAACCAGGATTAACAATAATGCTCAATTGCAGACACCATTGGTAACTGTTAGAGCTGTTTATTGTAGCCTAAGGCTAAAGTACAGTAAATTACCAATTACCACAGGTCTGTTTGTAACAAGGGGTTGTCTGTAAGTCGGGTGTTCTGAAGTAGGGGACCACCTGTACTCAGTATAAGAACTGCTTCTGCTACATAGCCCTATGACAACATGCCCAGGTGTCACTTGTCCTGTTTGCAGTTCAGTTTCATTCAAGTGGAAAAGGCGGAGCTAAAGTCTTAAGCAAAATGTATTGCAGTTTCCTTGCAAGGAAGTGAAGTAAACAATATTTATCACACCTCCTTTAACATGGAAAAATGCCTAAAAGGGTTCAAATACATTTATTCAGTTCAGTGTATAACTTGACTGAGGACTGAGGAAGGAGGCGTGGCCTCCGAAACGTCACAGTATGCGGAGCCCTCGGTGAACAACCCTTGAGTGTCTTTGGTTTAGCTTATGAACATTTTCCATGGAACTAATGGACCAATGGATCAATGGACTTATGGACTAAGATGAGTACAATAAGATTTATACCATTTTGTATGAAAGTTTTGTATAGATAAAAAGTTTTTCCTGCTGAAAGAAGTGGCGGCTTGAGCTGAGCGATCATCACATGCATTGAATAGTCTGCCACCAAATTATGTAAGAATGGCCAACAGTCCTGTAATGTGTAGGGTCAGCTTTTGGAATGTTGAGAGAAATAGGACTAAACTAACTACTTGTATAATCATCCAAAAAATAACTTTCATGTATACACTGTTTCCTGTAGATGACTATAAATTGAGAAAGGCTCTCCTATTTCCACCTTTTCAAAAAGAGTTAAAACTTGACTTTAAGGCTTTAAATCAAAGTCTTTCCTTTAAAAGCATTGAAATTGTTGAATTAATCAATAGGGAACTCCACATAGATAATGAGGGTCAGTGTCTTGGTGTTTTAGTGCCAAATGTACATTTATGCCTAAGCCCTTTTAACCACAGGGGCAAAAGGTTTGTATCAGAACTAGAATATGAATTCATTTTGGCTGTAATCCATTGTGATAATTTTATTATTTTAATAGTCAGATAACGTAGCGAAATACTTAACCTTGACTCTGCTGGTTATAGAAGGCTGAAAGACACCAATGGCTGTACATACACATTCTATACAGGAAAAACTAACAGAGAATTTTAAAAGCTTCATTAATATTAAATGTGTCCGTGATTTATTGTGCAAGTCTTTATGAATTTTTGATACACTGATGATTCACCCATTTCTTGCAGAACATTACGCATTGCCCTTATAATACCTTATTCAATACTTGTCCATAATACTGCGTGCAAACAATTTCTATGTGATCCTTGTATCCTTGATGTATAACAGACCAGGGATTTTTTAATCCATAAAATAGTCTACAAAACAATGCAAAATTACAGTGTGGATTGACAACATCTGCTTCATCGACAACATATTTTGCAACATCTGCCATCTTCTTTCCCATCCTCTTCTTGATAGGAGTTTACCCTCTGGGCTAATTTCCTGCTGACCTCAGAAATATGGCCCGTTAATTAAGTCATTTTGACTTCGCATTTGTGTAAAGGGGAAGTGAACTCCAGAAAATACATTATGGCTTAATTACTCTTAAACACAGCATCATTCCTCATATGATCATTATTTATTATGCATTGGGGTTCATTTACAAAATCCTACAGCTAATCAGAAATCTGTCCTTTCTCTGGGTTTGGTTGTGTAATTTGCTTGTGCTGTGAAAAGACAGTATTACGAATCTTTGGACTTAAGGGACCCCTACTTATGTTTTCTAAGATCATGCATTTATTGTGTGAAAAAACTAGTACTACCTTTCCCCAATCACATAAACTGTCTACTAAACAAGCATCTGAGGACCTGGGGGTTCAGAAAAATGGTGGCACTTTGATATTTTGCATATTTTACCTGCAAATAGTGGCATTAATCCACTCCAGTCCTGGTATAGGAAATACTTAGTAATTGACTTGTGAATTTTCTACAATTGTATTTATTTTAAGAAAGACACATACAAGCAATGAAATACAAATATGCTGCATATATTTTGTTTCATTGGAGGAAAACAGATGTTTCCAAATGCCAAGTAAACCACTCCAATTAGGTTTATTGTTCTCCATTCAACAAGCCAATAATCCTATAAGAGCTGAGATTCACAATTTGTCTCGTTTGAAATAGGAATTTATAGCTTAGTTTTAATGTACATTAAATTGTCTTAAAGTAGCACTTGCTGGTATGAAACTATAGAAAACTAATTCAAACTTAGATTCCTTCTGTGGACTTGGAAGTACTGAACAATGCAATTCAGATGAGCAGGGGAAGCAACTTTGCTAAAGTTATAGGTGAAATTTGCGGGATTTTTTAGGAGACTGTCATTGGAGATATTCTTTTGCTTTGATTAAATGTTTAAAAAAAATTCACAACTTGTGGTGCACAAGACGCTAACTCTATAATGATGCAATAAGACATACATTCGGAAAATAGAGATACTTCAGCTCCGCTGAAATGTTTATTTTAGTGAATGTCTGTATTCCCCTATAAAGTAATTTTAAATAACCATTTATTTGCACTTGCCATCATATAACCCCACATCCATTCAACATTTTCTTCATAACAAGGGTATAGGAGAGAAATGATGCAATGCAAAAAAATATTAAAAAAAATATGAATATGTTAGATGAACAAACCGATCCTCTTGACTGTACCGGACAGATTTATTGACTAATCCTCTTTAATGCTATACATAACTCCATTATCTGTATCTTGTTTACATTTCATAACAAAAATATATTTTACTGGAGAATAGGAGAATGTAACCATTTTGATTCAAAACAAAAACATAGGTGGATTTTTTAATGCATGCCTCTTATTTTATGTGTCATTAATCAACAAGCAAAAATTGCACCAGATGTTTGCACAGAAATACACTGTAAGTCAATTAAATGTTATAAAATAGAACACTTAAACCCCATCTGAATGTGAAAAACAACACCTTACTTACAGATGAAATGGTTGAGAACTAAACCTCGCCTAATGAAGCATCTCTGAAACATTTAAATAGTGGGAGCACTTATGTTTCAATCACAACACTTCCTCACTTACTGTTCAATTAAATTGGAGAATGCAAATGAGGTAACTAATTGAAATAACTATCCTCAACAAATGATTATTGGAGGAAGGAGAGGAATATAAAGGGTGGCTATAAAAGTCATTTTTGAAAGGAGGACATTTGGAGAGCCCATAGAGAAAAGATTTAAACAAGATTTCTAAATATGTATATATACATACATATTAAATACTTAATGAATGGATATATGAGGCTAGGAATTCAAGCTATACTTTACCACATTTACTCCATGTAGTAACTGTGTGATCTGCAATTGTCCCCTGCAATTCACTATTTGAAGGGCTTGACCTTATGAGCTTTTCAGACAAGTATTTCAGAGCAATTTTTAATTTTTTTAAATAAGCTTCTTAGTGGGCTAGGGGCAAGAACAGGGCTGTGGGCGCATGTGCTTTCTTATCTTTATTCTTTGGTTTTATGAGATATGTAAACAGGTATGTAAAAGAATAGAAAAACAAAAATGAATCCAGCACCAAACGTGTTTTCAGCTGACTCATCCAGGAGTAAGACTGTGGCCTGAGTTTGAAACATGTCAGCGAGCTGTTGCAAAATATGTCCTCTGTCTGTTGGAGTACTTTTAAAGATGGATCTTAAATAAAATCAGATTACATGTTTTTATTGAAACCTCGATATGTTTTGTGCTGGATTCATATTTGTTTTGTTACATTGTTGCCCCTAGTCCAAGGATGTGTCTCTTCAAATGTGTGAGCTGGATTATCTACTATATTAGCAGTGTTCCATCTGAAAAGGTTCTTGGTGGTTTAGGCAGTGTTGAAAAGAGAAAAACAAGTGCAACACAGCAGTGCTCCCACCCCTAGTGCACCAAGAAGATGCTCATTTGGCTTACACAACACTGTAGTGGGTAGACTCCTTCATGTGTAGTATTTACAATAAAAAGTTTACAGAAAGTAAAAAATAGCCTGCACTCCACAATGTAAAAAACAGTGGGTACATTATTAACCCAAGTGCTACGTTTTGGATCCTCTTCAGATATATATATATATATATATATATATATATATATATATATATATATACATACATATATATATATATATATATATATATATATATATATATATACATACTATATCTACATTCCACACAAATGGCACAGCAAAGCAAATATTAGTTATTGTTAAAAACGTCTGTTCGTTTAGGTGTTATGAACAAAAATGAATAATGGTGAAAATTGTACAGAATAAACCATTGTTGTTAACATTTTAATATTCTTCCAATACATTTTCCAAATACCTAGATAAAAATTTTTTGTTCTGAATACATACCGACAAGTGACATCTCAGGAACGGTTGCATGGTATGGTCCATTTAGGAACTCCGGTGCATTATCATTAATGTCCTGAACTTTAATTATGAACTCTGAAGGGGGTTCCAAAGGTTTATTTGTATCCCTATCGACAGCCTGGGCTGTGAGTGTATATTCAGCTTTCTCCTCCCGATCAAGTCTTTTCATTGCATGAATATCTCCTGTCTTGTCGTTGATCACAAAGATTGTACCTGCTCCCTCTCCAGAAAGAATATACTTGATTCTGCTGATCCCGGGATCCAAGTCTGTGTGAAGCTGAAATGACAATTGAAATTCAGTTAGTGCAGAAACCATCAATAAATTGCAATTTCAACTACATTACAATAGTCCTAAGGGATTGAGAGCAAAGATTAACATATAAGCATTGTCCAGATAATTGACATAAAAGTCAATGAATCTGAATTTTATATTCCTACTCAAAGTAGTTAAAGCATAGCAAAATGTCTGAAATATTTATTATTTTATTTTAGAGACCAATAATGCAGATGCTATTAGTAAACTATGTAATATATCTGAATTAAAGAAAAAATCTTCTGTTTCCCTTCTCCTCCTCCCTTCTTCCTTGTAGTGAGCAGCATTTCTTTAAGATATCTAAGGTCTGTAGAAAACAGACTGAGCAGAAGGATATGAGAGTGAAGCATAATTTCGACACTTGATAATGTAGCTCTGTAAGGAGATTAGTCTATCAACTAACTGTAGAATGTGTAACAATTTCTCTATTGACTATCTGTGTGAGCATAGAGAGTTCTTTTATACTGGTGTATACATAAAGAAAGGGAGAACAACTGTATAGGACAGTGAAACATTTTTCTTTAACCCTTTATCACTGACCCTTTTTTTACGCTTAATGACCTGACTTGATTTGATTTTTCAAATCTGACATGTGTCACCATAATTACTTCAGAATGCTTAAACATATCCTGATGATTTTGAAATTGTTTTATTGAGAAACATTGTACTTTATGTTAGTTGTAAAATTTAACTGACACGTTTTTCTTTCATTCTGAAAAAAAATAAAAATTTGGCATAATTTGGGAAAAATTCTTCATTTTCAAAGTTTGACGTGTTCTGCTTTCCAGGCAGGTAGTTAAACTACCCAAAAAGCTAGATAACTAACATTTCTGGAATGTCTGCTTTATGTTGGAATGATATTTTATGTTATGTTATAAGGCTTATAACTTTAGGTGTGATTTTTCTAATTTTCATGAAAATCGCCAAAACTCACATTTTGAGGGACAACCCAGATCTCAAGTGACTTTGAAAGGCCTAAATAATAATTAAGCCCCATAAATTAACCCACTATAGAAACTACACCCCTCAACGTATGTAAAACAACTTCTATTAAGTCTATTAACCCTTTAAGTGTTTCACATGCTGCTTAGAAACGTTTGAATTTAGGCTAAAATGACACTTTCATAATGAATAAAATGATTAAATGCTCTGCAATGTTTGATGCCTAATTTCTCCCGAGCATACCGATACCCCATATGTGGTGGTAACCTGCTGTATGGGCACACGGCCGGGTATAGAATGAAAGCAGTGCCATTCAGAGGCTATAAAGTTTACATGTTTTTGGTAATGCAAATATATGAGGGCTTATTATTTGTGGAGTGAGATACTATGTAAAGATAATTAATTTTGGAGGTCTATAGCTTATTCATGAGATTTTATCAACTATTTCAAGGTGGATACAAACAAAATTATGAATTTTTATTTACGATTTTTAGCATTTTTTTCCCACTCGCCATAATATAAAAATAATATTTTATCTTTATTCTCTGGTTCACTACGATTACAGTGATACCTCATTTCTATAGTTTTTCTTTTACCTTTGCTCAATTTTACTGGAAAAAAACAATATTGGAGAAAAATAACATTTTTTTTTACTATCAACAACTTTTCAGGGGCATAACTTCTGTATTTTTCTGTTGACAGGTCTGGTTGAGGGCTTAATGTTTTTGAAAAGAGGTGTTCTTTTCAGGCATATTGTAGTAGGCACATTACTTATGGTTTAAGTAGAATCCAGCAATAACTAGAAATTTCACTTTATACAGGCCTACCATCTGTAGTAAAAATGTAGAGCAAAAAAAAAGGAAAATGTAGAGAAAAAAAAACTAAGATATATACTTGAGTATAACCCGAGGGACACAATTTTAACACACAAAAAAATACCCTTTGCCAGCAGGTATCATTGGTGTGGTGACAAGTCTGGTCTGAAATTCTGGTGACTGGCCTTCCAGTCACATCCTGGAAGAGGTCCATTACATAAACTGTATATAATATTATAACATATTTAAAAACTCTGTCTTTTATCATTATTTCTCTAAAATATAATGTAATCTATTCTTTTGATCTGAATATTCCTTTCTCTACCACACTGTAACCTTAATAGGTTACTATAAAGTCCAGAGAACTCAATACCTTGGATTTATAAGAGTTGTTGTTGTTGGTGTTGTTGTTGTGGAGCCCAGTGGATGCTGTTAATTCCCTTTCTACATTGTGACTCTTACCAGTATACAAGGTCATAAATGGCCAAAGGCATTTTCATCTCCAGCCATGGCAGAAGCTGCATGTCAGGTGTGATTGTGTGTAACTGTTTTATGTCTTCAGATATTCTCTTTCTTTTTCTGCTTGCAATGTCTATGTATATTTCCAGTCTTATTTTTCCTTTCCATCAAATGATCCTTTATCACCCTGGTTCTATGTGTGAACACTTAACACTGTCTTATCTTATTTCAGTAAATGTATATATTTGACATTTATGTCCCAAATACCTGACTCTCCATATAGAAGGAGCAAAAAGAACAAGATAATAAAATGGTGACTTTTCTGGGACAAACTCTTCATTTAATTAACCTAGACAGACTTGGGTGATGCCTGTGTCCATTTCTGTATAGAATTCAAATGATATATGTAGGACTGCATTAAACCTACAAAAATGACTCAATGCCTGCCACTTGTGAATTATATCTGTGAATACTTAGCTCTTGGAAGTGTTCTGCTTGGTAGATGGAAAAGACAAATAGCAGTATTTTTGTAACTTCACATGTATATTTAAAGAGCATATAGTGAATTAAAAGTGTAAAGCAACAATTGTAATACTCTTAATTAAAATTCTAATAATTAGGATAACAGCTGCAATGCGTTTCTACATGGCTTCATAATAACTAAACATGTACAGTCTCATCCTACAGTCACATTCTTTTAATGTCTACTCCATACCTCTTATTAACAAAATATTTCGTGCACACAGAAGAAATATAGACCGATGGAAAATACAGTAGTTTGTTATATTGTAGTTTGTCAACATCAAGACATACAGGGATGGATTTATCCTACTTTTTGTCTAGTATGTTACATTAAAAAATGTGCACTGAAGTTCATTTGTGCCAAAATTCTGCCATTTTACCACAATTTGCACAAAAATTTTGACTTTTTATACATCCTCATCTGGAATTTAAGATTATATCAGGTGCAACACTAAAAAATTCTTTGCTAGTTTAGAGGAAAAGTCTCAAATTTTGATGCAAATATGCAATTGTGCCAAAAAAAGTTGCAAGTTTAAGAGAAAAAAAAGACAAGCCTAAGATAAATAACCACCATTGACAATTACAAGTACAAAGTGACTAAAAGTTGTGTATGCATGCATAAAATTACCCATAGACCCTGTAGACATGAACATGTGCATTTTCCAGGCTATAAGCAATAGGCCACATGTCGTTGTGGGCTTGTGGCCCGTGTGATATTAGTGGGTGACCACAGTTCACCCTGCTGATGTCCATAAGAAGATACTGAAGAGAAAATACTTCAACTCTGGAATATATGGAATACATGAATTCTGTCTGCTACTTTTGATAATTCATCCATTCAAAATGTTAGACTTCTAATGGATTTTATTTTACAGTAAATGGAAAGTTTTGCCATCTGTTGAATGTGTTCTCTGTGTATCTAGATGCAAGCTATATTCTCAAACAAACCTTAGTGCATCTCTGTCTATACTTTAAAACATGTAATTGCGGTTCTACTTCCCATCTGTTCTCCAGCCACATCAAAGATCAAACTTTTTCTCAAAGCTAATTAGTATACGATAGTGCTGTATTACTACTACAGACTTCCATCTGCATCAATGTGTCACTTTATGTCTTCATCAGTGTTTATAGAAGGTAGCAATACATTAATAGTTCAGCAGAGTCAATTACTGGACCAGTTAAAGCTTGAAGGTGGAAAATATTATATGGGTCACAAGAAAAGAAGAAGGCTTTAAAAGCTGCCTTACAGTCTGACATTACATCTGTAAATATAATTTCATTTATAGTTTACAGAAGAGAACTAGTCTTTTTTTCTTCAAAAACCTCATCATTATCGGGGAAACTAAACTGCCTTCCTCAAGTTCATAGTACATAAGCAGCACTTTGCTTTTGTAGCAACATAAGCAGCAACATAACTTTGATGACAAAGAATAGGAATTAACCAACCTGATACACAATTAGTTTACTGGAGTTGAATGCAATAAGACCACCACATGCTGCATATATTACATCCTCACCACAAATCTCAAGGGGGTGATGTACCATTGCGTTTTTGTCTATGTTTGGTGTTGTTTTGGCGCAGTTGTGGTGAAAATGCAGTTTTGCTGCTTTTTTTTTAGCCAAATAAACATCAGACAATGCACATTTACTTTGACATAGACCCTGCTTATACCAAATTCACTAAACTTGCATAGCCAAGTTTTCACAACAGGACTGAATTCATGAATTGCAAATTTAAGTTGAGGCAAATTTGGACCAAATTGACTCCAGTCCTCAACCTGCTCTTTGTGTTGCAACTGTTGATGTTTGTTTTGTGACTTTTTAATGCACAAACAACCCACATAGCTTTAGACACTGCTAGCAGATTTATCAAGGGTCAAAGACACTTGAATGAATCTGATGGGCAAGATAAATCCAAAGACAGACATACAACTGTCTCAGGGAGTCGGTCTAATGATGAATTACCCCCATTGAGTAAAAATAATGATTGTATATAGATTGTATACAAAGGTTTTGGCTACTCAACCTCAGAACTATAATTATTTCAGAAGTTTTAATTCATTTAATTGATGGTTTCTGCTAAAGAGAAAGAATCTAATAAATTTTCAGCTGATTTCTGCTGATGTCTAGTTGCATTCAAGGTGTTTAAAATTACAGTTCTAATGTCATGGAAAACATAGCAATTGATATAAGACTATATTGGCTCTATAGATTACTGAAATGAAAAAAAACAAATGTTGCTTCATTTGCTTCACCCACCTATAGCCCCATCTATAAAGAATTTCCTTGAAATCTCTCTGTCAGGTTGTGCGGTGTATTGTGTAACTTGATGCGTCACATGCTCGGATCACATGACCAAAGTCATGCCAAAGCCCGCCATTATTTCTTATGTACGAGGGTGGCTCAATAAGTACCCATGTGTGACAACAGATGGCATTCCTGAGGAAAGTTAGTGTTATGATCGTGTGCTGCCATCTATCAAATGACGGCAAAACAAATTGCAGACTAATTGATAGGTTAGTTTGGATTTGGCAGCCATTTGAGTAAGACGTGTTTCGTGATTTTCACTATGATGGAAAAAGAGCAGTATCGGTAATTTGGTTTTTGTTTGTGGATGGGAAAAAATGCAGGAGATAAAATCTGGATGCTGTTTATGGGGATAACTTGCCAACTATGACCACAGTTAGATATTGGTTCAACAAATGTAAACATGGGTGAACATCCGTTTTTGATGAGGTGCGACCAGGACGCGCGGCAGACGTGGTTACTGAGGAAATAATTCAAATCGTACATCAGGTGAGAAAAATTCTCCTTATTGTCCGTCTCTACATTATATACCTATATGCCTGGCTGACAGTACCCCTGGACAAAAGCAGTGTGACAAAACATGTGTCAAGGTGTCAGTAATCCAAGCAAATGTGGGCGCCCAGTATTATAGGTTAATGCACATGGCACTTTAATATATATTAATTGTTTAGCTGAAGACTATGGGCCAGACTATAAGTGAGGCAAACTGCACTATGTGTAATACCTAATGTATGTATAATAATGTTTAATACCTAATGTACAGCAAGCAACACACTTGTGAAGAGCAGATCTCACTCCCAAAATGCTGCCCGCGCCCGAAGTGCATGAACTGTATGCACCAGATTTTTTCTGGTCTGGTTCTGCTCAAGTATTTATGTGCAGTCCATGCCAGATTTCTGGCGCAGACTGCATAGTAAATCTGGGCCTATATGTTTAACAATTGTATGCATGCCCTGTCTTCAGCCTTTATTGACAATCCATTAAAAATGTGTTTATTTTCTATTTTTAGTAAGTAGCCGATGTAGTTGCATTAGTCTTAATAACTATTGGACACTCATTGCCCAGTACTGGGGAATGCCCATGTCCCTTCAATGTTTGTGAGTCCCTAGTGCACAATGTATTTATATTTTTTAAACATCTTTTCCTAGTGTCATATTGAATAAAATTTGTAATCCCTCCTGTAATAATTTAATTCTTTGCTTGTTTCCAGTAAGAGGCCACAATTTTTCAAGATATTATTGACCCCTACCGGTCCAGATACTGTTTGGTGCAATTCTATACAGGGTTGGCTAGCCTGCTGGAGAAAAAAATCTTGAGTTGAGTATTATAATTTGCATAATGTAGGTGCTGGTCCTCTATAAAATTTAGCTTTTTGGGCCCAGTACCTTTTCTGTAAATAAAAAATTATATGTTACATGACTACAACATCAGATTCCTGTCATAGTAAATTTTGGCTTCTCCAGGATTTAAATAGAAAGCTCCCATATGGCCACGAATTGTCTCTAACACCTGCAATCAATAGAAAATAGTTTACTGCGGGACTGTGTGCATATCTGTCGATTCAGATAGCATCAAACTCAATAAATATGCTGCTTGTTGAGTCTCTTGTTACGACCAGTGCAGGAATGAGAGTGTAATTGGACAGATTTCATAATCCTGCATGTGACATCTGTTCTGTGGGATGTTCTGTTACTATGCCAATTCTTGGGCAAATGAAACTATTCCCTATGTGTTAATATCTAAGTGGAAATAAAGACACAATTCAAAATTATTTCAAAGGCGAAAAACAAAGATTAAATGGTTCTAAAAGGTTTCTGATTTTCAGTAACACGACCTAGCAAAGGCAAGCGGAGGCCGAAATGGATTAAAAAAAGCACATGGAAAAATTGTAGAAACAATTAATCATTGGGTTACTTTTAATCAAATAAAAAATGTTATTGGCATATTCAATGATTTAATGTCTCTATGGAAGTTCATTGTTTGTAATTACATTGAAACTATTTTAACCTAGATTTTAGCTTTTTGGTTCTAGTTTTTTAACCTCTCAATGCCAAATGCTGTAATTGACAAGTTAAAAAGGTGAAATGGAGAGAGCTCACGGGTTGAGCCATACAAATGTAGAGCAGGTGATGGCTGTTTTATACACCCGCTCCTAATACCTACGATCAGTACTGGCACTGTTAACCTTTTAATTGCCACTGACATAGAGTTGAAGATTTGTTCCTTCTAAATGCCTTTTTCAAGCACATGTCCTGCACCATCTTACCATGAAGTTAATTTTGAGAGCAAGAAGAAAACAAATGAAATGCTAAAGCATCTGGGCTTCAAGGAAGAAAATTACAATTATCTGGTAACTACTCCACATCTATTGAGACAAATGAGCTCCAATAAAGGGCAAACTTGACAATCTATAGAATAAGTTATTTTAATGTTTCTGCATTGGAATATCTTGAACGTGTTTTTACTTTTTTACTATGAGAATATATTTTTCTATTAATGAATTGCAATATGAATGTGATTCTGTTCTGTAAACCAGATAAACAGGACACAAGATGCAGAAGCTGAAGCAGGGAGCATTGCTCTACATTTGGCCAGTGCAAAACTAATTTACTGATAGGCTGTGACTGATATTAATGAAACAAACTGATACTACAGTACGTTTCACACCAAGTGAATATTTTATATTTTAACTCTACTGTTACTGGTGAAAACTTCAAACTGCAAATCATAAAACCAAACGACATATAAGCTCCAACATAGAGTTAATGGAATTTATAAATATTGCAGCCTAAATTTTATTGATGATAAAGAACTGGTGTCGTAATTGGCTAGAACGGACTGTAGCATTCTCCCAAGAGATACTTGTTTCTTGCATATTACTACATATGCCACTGCGCCGAGCCCAGGAAAATACACTTTTAATGTTAATTCTGACCTGTGATGTTAATATGTTTCTCACTGTTGCAGTATGAGATCAAAACAAAAGCCTTCGCTCTAGCTGACAACACTTAATGCAGTTTTCAGAAATGCAAATATATAGAATACAGCTTAAACATATATTTCCTATTAAAAAAAACAAATCCCTTTCCCTCAAACACTCATAAATCAAAAGATATATTTCAATAGGCTACTAATTATAAACCCAGTCGGTCCCCCCCCCCCCCCTTTTTCTTGGTGTCATGTAAAAGCTGTGCTATGCGCTTTTAGAAAAATTCACTAAAACATCCACTTGTCCCCTCTCACAGCACGCTGTTCTCAAGACACAAAGATAAGATGCAGCTGCATCCCTTTCCCCCTGCTACTTGCTTTTTCACTGATCGATAATGGTCACAAATAATGGAACCCTGATAACCAAAATTCCATAAAAGATTATTTGGATCTATTGGACAATGAAAAATTAGAGGTGCTGCTTTTATACAAGATGACTACATTGTTGATACACAACATGTTTCGGTCCGGTACTTAGACCTTCATCAGGTGAAGCTTGCAGTTCCTTATTTTAATGTATTACATGCTCTAATTTTTCTAACACCAGTTGAGAGGCTTTATTGCATGTTTCATATTGTGTTTCATTCAAAGTGTACACAATACTATACCTGAGTAGTCCCTTTGCTTTCCCATTGTTTCTCTTCTGCCTCCTTGGTCACCACTAGGAATTCTGTTCTTCCCAGTCAATAGATAAAAGGTTATTTAAAATTGTTTTAAAATTGTTTTGAATAACCCCCTTATTATCTCATGGGGTTTTACTGCACGTGATAATAAAAAAAAACTGTTTTTTTTAGTTTTCATAAATTATTTTTATGTATGTTTAAAGCTCCAGGCTTCCCTGCAGTCCCATTCACCATGGACTTTGTATATTAGATGGCGGCTGATCAAGCAGCAGCATTTTTATTATTAAATGATTTTATTCTGTTCCTTTTAAAGAATGTCTGGACCAGTACACAAGCTCTTATACCCCTTCATCCTCATAGAATGTAAGCTCTTGCGAGCAGGGTCCTCACTCCTATTGTTACATATGACTGTTTGTAGCATTATATTTGTATAAGTTCATTATGGTTTGTAAAGCGCTATGGAATATGATATTGCTATAAAAAGAAATATTATTAAGTGTTTTTAGTGCTAAGAGAAAAAACTGCATCCGTTTTTCCACAACATTTAATATGAATCGTTAATGTAGCAGAGGAATTCTGTATGGCAAGTTATATGCCAACTCTGTTTCCTGAGGTTGCTGATTTGATGGTATATGACAGGCACATACAGACCGTGGAGCTCTTATTGATGAGAAAATAAGAAAAAAATTAAGTGTACAGAAAGCCCACAGAAACCTCATTCCCACATGTGAATACATTTGGCCAGTTGAAGGACTTTGATCAGTGTGCACAAAAATACAAATGGAAAAGGAAAGAGATTGCTCCTACCGAGTCTTTGATCCATTACTACCTTGCAATGTGCTCTTCATTTTCAAGGATAATAAAATGCTTAAACCACTAACATCTAGTTTATAACAACTACAAAAGTAATGAAGAAAAATGTCTGGTTCTTACTGTAGAGATAAGTAAAGTGAGAGTATTCCTGTTCATGCATTTATTTTCTGATCTAAGACAATTATGGAAGACATTATGCCTGCATCTCACCATCATTAGTAGAAGGATAACATCTAAAAGAACAGTGGCTCCTTCTTATGGTTCTTACATGCATTTGATCATAGAAATTGAACTAGCCTAAGGACCCCTCACCATGTGGTCTATGGTCACTGTAGGTGATATCTATTCTAAATACAGACTAGCTAATAGTTTTGTACCGTATCTCATTTAAATTTATTCTATAAAGAAATAGCTGTAGACATATGTCTTATTCATGCAGATGAAACACCTACTGTACTTTTTCAAGGCTTCAATATTTAAGAAGGGCATGTCTAAAAAGATTGTGCCTCCATTGGGGCAAATAGATCAGAACATGGTAGTAATGTAGCAATATGTGTGACAGATTAGTGAACATCCATGGTTAAATTTACTTTTCTTATGCTTGAGCCTAATGATGTCATTTAAAAGGGATGAAATCAACCCTTGTGGATTACATAAACTTTTCAGATATGGGTCTGTTGTACCACATAACGGGACGCTAGCTTTCTTCTTCCGAAGCATTGCCGGCGAAACCCTGGGTCGGGCGGATAGAAAGCTAGCGTCCCGTTATGTGAATTTGTGATATGCACATTTTTAATGGATTTTTGTGAGTATGATGAATTGGAATAAATTTTAACCTTATTGGAACGTACCACACCATCTGCCTGCATATTTTCTTCCAGTTACAATACAATTAAAAGAGGAGAATGAGAGTGCGATGGTGTTAGTCTGAATGGTGACATACTTTCAGCAGGAGAAACTGAAGATTGGTGCCGTTCATCGATGTTTTAAGATAAAATAAGAGGGAGAAGAAGAATCCTTGGAGCTCCGGTCATAGTGAAAATATTTTTCTCTATATTTGTGGACTTTTTCAAAGACTGTGTGGACCGGTCTTATACCGTGAGTAAGTTCCTTAAGGGGCAAATTGTGCACCACGAACAACTGTGTTTTTGTGCCTTCTACAAAAGAGTTGCTCCAAGTCCTTTTTTAGTCAGTCAGTTTTCTGTTCTAGAAGCACAGTCATTTGTACACTGCAAGAAATTGCAATTATATTTGTGACTACATCACCTTCAAACAATGTGGGCATGGAGGGGGCATAAAAGGGGAATGGCCCCCAGCGGAGAGGGGTGGCATGAGGCATTCTTCACTTTCTAAATGCATGCAAACATTTGCTCACAGCAAAACTATTCCAGGTTGGCCTGGCATAATTTTCCCCAGTGGCGCAGTCATCTGCTGGATACAGCAAGAGGTTAATGCCTCTTGAAGTATCCCCTGAAACAGGGGACGTGGCATTTAACATTTGGCAGTGCAAGAGCAATGGCATATGATAAATCTTCCCCATATTTCCATAAGCCATGGAGGGTATTTCAACAATAACTTTATTGAGGTACATACAACATAACAGAATTAACAACTGTTTTATCAAAAGTCTACCTTTTGTAACTACCTCAAGCACAAACGTCCAGGTAGAACTTCTACCGCTGTAACCTCTATAAATATATTCCTGGTTGTGGCAGCGCTCCTTTCTTGGCATTGTGTGTGTTATTCCCCCTCTAAGTTGTACTGATGTTTTGTTAGACCAGAGAGTGATACCAGTTGGGGGTATATATCTGATAAATCTGAAATTGTCCAATCGGTGCTGTTCAGGGACATACACCCTTGTGTCAACAACCCCTTGGCTAAGCTACTCAAACATTTCTAAAATAAAATAACTAAGGAACAAAAAAAAATTTAGAATTGTTATTTTAAAGCTGTGCAATGCAAGTATTTACAGAAGAGTTGACAAGGGCTCTTCAAAATTTAAACACACCTTTAAGTTGAAAAAGGCAACTTACTGAAGGTGAATGTTTCTTTTATGATCCTCTAAGTGTTGTAAGTTTAGCATCAAGGATCTCTGTTCTTCTTGCGGCTTATTGTTAGAGTTATACAAAGTTTTTGATGTATATGCTGGTGTAATTGCTCACATATTTCTGAATAGTGCCTGTTTAACACTGGCTAATAATATCTTGGTATTGTTCCTTTTCCTTATTTTCTATTGTTACTTTGCTGCGTTGGTAGCTCTCGTCAAGTTGGAACCCGTTTAAAATTCAAGCACGTTATCGTTGTGTATTATTAACTTAGAATGTCTTTATTCTGTTGTCTGGTGATGACATTTTTTGGCAATTTTACTTGCTTTCTCATTAGTTCATCTGTTAAATGCAAAAGAACTGCCATGTTACACTGCGTTAATGAAGATAAAGCTCTGTTTCTTCTTCTAAAGCAAGAGTCATTGGTGTATGTGAGCCTTTGTTTTTTTTTCCCTGTCTGCAATTCGCCTATAATGATCCATGGAATATTTTGTTGAAAATATGGTGAGTAAATTTACTAAGGTTCAGAATAAGTTATGCTTTAAAGATAAATTCTGGCTACCTAGATCTGCTCAATAGTCCTGTGCGGGCCCTTACAGTTCTTTTTTTTACCTGGCACATTGGAACATACAATTAGAAATCCAAGGGGACACTGTGCTTTTCACCCAGTCGGGTGGGTGCTAAGTCTGGCGATTCTTGCAAAAAACCTCCTAAGTATAGTTGTAGTGAAGCAGACTTTTCCATGGGGATATTGTGGGGGTGGGAGTTCTGTTTTCATGACAGCCAGGAATCTTCTGAAAGCTGCCAATCATTCAGTACTAGCCTGGGCTCTATGGTAAGATATAATTTTTAATGGGATTGCAAAATAAATATATTGCAGTCTATAGAATATGCAATCTAACAATTACTATTTAATAAACATATGTTCAAGTCCTCTAAGAGAACATTAACAATATTAATGATTAGAGATGAGCGAACATGCTCGTCCGAGCTTGATGCTCGGTCGAGCATTAGGGTACTCGAGACGGCTCGTTGCTCGGACGAGTATTTCCCCTGCTCGAGATCGAGCATTTAATTAAAAAAAACACAGTGAAGAACAATGAAGAATAGAATAAAAACAGTGAACACAGGATCATTTAAGATAAAAACACAGTGCAGAATAGATTACAGATGTTCGGCACATCTGCTTACTTGTCGGGAGATACGCGCGGAACGGCGCGAACAAAATAGCATGTGAAGAACAATATATATGTGTGAAGAACACATTGCAGATGTATTTAAACATCTGCAATGTGTTCTTCACACACATATATATTGTTCTTCACATGCTATTTTGTTCGCGCCGTTCCGCGCGTATCTCCCGACAAGTAAGCAGATGTGCCGAACATCTGTAATCTATTCTGCACTGTGTTCTGCACTGTGTTTTTATCTTAAATGATCCTGTGTTCACTGTTTTTATTCTATTCTTCACTGTTCTTTACATCTGCTAACTTGTCGGGAGATAATATACGCGCGTAACAGTGAAGAATAGATCGCAGATGTTTGCAAATTATCAGAAGACATTATTTTTCAATTAAATAACACATTTTATTCCTGAACCATGGTCCCTTTGAAAAATGCTCGGGTCTCCCATTGACTTCAATGGGGCTCGTTACTCGAAACGAGCACTCGAGCATCTGGAAATGTTCGGCTCGAGTAACGAGCACCCGAGCATTTTAGTGCTCGCTCATCTCTATTAATGATATAATGATAACAAGAGTGATAGTCAATGATCAGCAATAATATTGATGTTTATTGATAAGCTTTAGATATATACAGTATATGATGAAACTATAGTAATCCTAATGATATTGTTAAAAATAAAATTGATACAATTTTTTCTAAAGTTACAGCTATATAAAAAGATACTAATAATGAGAAGGACAATAATGAAAACGATCTCGATGTATTAATTATAAATTCACACTAATTATAAAAAGTCTTTCATATAAAATGGAGTAAAATAATAAAAGTAATAATAATTATTATTTGCATCATTAGTTGCAGCATTTTATTTCAAGTTATGTCAGTATATACAGTTTTTTTTTTTACTATTTTCTTATTAAAATAATTGTCTGAATTAAATGTTAAATAAGACATGTCTAATTTGGTACCAGCCATTTACAAACACATATAAACATATTGGGGCAGATTTACTTACCCGGTCCATTCGCGATCCAGCGGCGCGTTCTCTGCGCTGAAAAGCATCTGAACGCGCCGGAATTTACCGAGGCCGGCTGAGTGAAGGTAAGCGCGCCCCGAGCGACACATTTTCCATTTTTAAGTGCGGCGGTTTTTCCGAATCCGTCGGGTTTTCGTTCGGCCATGCCCCCCGATTTCCCGTGCGCACATACCAGCGCCAATGCGCCACAATCCGATCGCGTGCGCCAAAATCCCGGGGCAATTCAGGTACAATCGACGCAAATTGGAACTATTCGGGTAACACGTCGGGAAAACGCGAATCGGCCCTTAGTAAATGACCCCCATTGTTTCATGGATATTTTCATGCTTTCTTCAATTAAGGCTTATTATTCTATCTTAGCTGCCACAACAAGCTATTATTTGCTGCAATGATCAAGCCCAATTCTGTCTCCATCTCAAACAGAAGATGAGATTGTTTGTTTCAAGGAAAGCTTTCAATAGTGTCCACTTACTGGACATCATGTGGCATTAAACTACATGCATTGTTTGCTCAATGCAAATTATGTTCCTCCATTAAACTATGTTCTGTAAAGGGAATAACAAATTCTATCACTGTTTCGCAACTGCTACTTGGTAAAATTATATGTCAAATAAAAAAGGATTAAAAAACAATGAAGATTTTCACATTACTGTAAATCTAAAAGGGTTTTTCTATTATATTCATTATCCTCAAGCAAGTTGGTATTTTGCAGGTAGTTGCATCCGAATTTTTAACAGTTTTTCAAAATAGCTTTAATTTTCTTTGTATGTTCTTACATTCCCTCATACACTGCTAAAAATAATAAAGAGAACACAATGTAGCCCAATGACACTTCTGTGAAATCATCCTGTCTGATTGTGAATCTATTTTTCATGAAAATGGAATGATAACAGTTAGAAATTATAGGAAATTACCAAGGCTACCCCTATAAAAGGAGTGGCATGAGGCGCTATCTACAACCCACAAAAGATGCTATGTAGTGCAGCTCATCAAGGATGACACATCAATGTGAACTTTGGCAGGATGGTTAGCCTCGTCTATCCAGAGGCCTATTAAAACTGCCTATTAAAAGGGGTAAAACTGTCAGAAATAGTGACAAATAGACCCGTGACAATTGAAAACTTGTTTGAGTCCATGTTTGGATACAGAATGTGAACTCAAACCCAAACCACCATTAGCACTGATTGTGGGTGTTAACTGTTTAAATGGATCTTCTATGGACAAGCGAGCAGCCATTTTGGGGAGGGTCATCACTTACAATGATGTCACTGGAGAGCAACAATACTTCCCAAAAAGCGCCCTCTGCTGTGCATTTACTCCATTGAATTAAATGCTGCCGGCTTCACCAGAAGCATTTAAAGGGTTAATGTATGTGATTAGTGCCATCAGTCGAGCCAAGGGGGGGGTTAGAGCCAAATCCAAACCCGGATCCAAACTTCATTAGAACTTTGCAGTTTGGGTCCATTCAACACTAGTCATAAACAGAATCCATGAGTGTGATATTGGGGCCCAACATCCACAAGATGGACATCATGTCTCATTCTCTGCACGAAACCAAATTGCACCATAGACAATCCAGGAGTTGACTTAATGCAGATCTGGGAAAAAATATTCCCACATCAAGAGCATTAACAAGACATTGTAGGGAGGTCATACAGGCACAAAGAGGCCACACACACTACCGAGCAACATGTCTATGAGTCAGATCCACTCAAGATGGCTCAGCCTGAAATTTTATTTTCCACTTTGATTTTGATTATCATATTCAGACCTCCTTGTGATATTACATTTTATTGTTCTCAACTCATTCCACTATGTAAACCAAAAACAATAAGTCATGCATTAATTAGTACTCTAGGTAATATTTACCAGAAAAGCCTAAAACCTCTTTAAGAAATCTCAAGAAATACCAAAAAAAGAATAAAAGAGGAAGAAATCAAGGCTACACAATAATTAATGAAAAATAGTAATCTTTATTACACATAGAAAGCATAAAAAAATATATGAGTGCATCACAGGGCGAGATACACAATGCACGCCCAGTAGTAGGTCCTAAATAAGTAAAGTATAAAGAGAGTAATACAGATAATAGATAATACAAAATGACAGGGACAGTTATAATATGACATATACATGCTATATACATATACATGCTAAACAAGCATTAAAGTAAGAAGTGTGCAATAGCTACCAAACAATATGGTCCCTGAGTCACAGAAGCACAGCACAGCCAGTGATGAACAAATAAGCGCCAGAAGGTGGTAAAAATGGCACTAAGGTGACAGGAAGGAGGACAAACTATTACCTGCCGTGCAACCCCGACATGCGTTTCAACCGCAGAAGGTCTTTGTCAATGGTCTTCCTGTCACATTAACGACAATTTTCTCTATAGCTTTTGTTTTGGAGCTATTGCACACTTCTTACTTTACTGCTTGTTTAGCATGTATATGTATACTAGCTCCTATGTTTTGCTACCTTTTGCCATAAAATAACTGTCCCTGTCATTTTGTATTATCTATATTACTCTCTTTATACTTTACTTATTTAGGACCTATTACCTGGAGTGCATTGTGTATCTCGCCCTGTGATGCACTCATATTTCATATATTTTTTTTAATGGTTTCTATGTGTAATAAAGATCACATTTTTTAACCTTCAAATTTTCTTCTATTAGCCAATTGCCATTTACCTCTAAAAAGAAATCCTCTCTTTCAGTTTCTTCTGTATGATCAGTAATAATGATCCAAAAATAACATGCTTCATTTATTTGATACTTTTAATACTCAGAATACAGTTCTTTCTGTCAGAATAAAAGTTATAGTTTTAAATCCCTAGATCCCAAAGGAATAAGTAGAGCTACAGTTTCAACTTTCAAAGAAAGACGTTTCCAGATGAGAAAGTACTGAATATTCCGCAAGTGTTTAAGGATAGCTGAATAAAGTTATTGTGTGTAACAACCAGTGACGCGCAAGAGAATATCATATATCAACCAAATAAGAGACGATCACAAGAAAACAAACTGTAATGCATCACTGTGCACTAGAATTGGATTAGTCAAAATACCAGTTGTTATTTGTCTTTCTTTGGAATATGGGAAAGAAAAATAGATCCATTTCAGCCTGTCTTTTGTGGAAACTTCACATAATTTGTTGTTACATTTTATTCTTTCCATCGTTTGTAAATTTTCTTTGTGCATTATTGTTACCCTGATTGTCGATGTTTTTTAAAAAAAATTTTTTCCAGGAACCCTACAATGAGGGAAAACTATAGTGGGAACATAAGAACATTTGTTATTGTAGTTGTGATTTCATTAGATTATATCTTATGAGACAGTCAATTTGTTCTT
The DNA here is from genome assembly GCF_040894005.1 of Engystomops pustulosus. NCBI lineage: Eukaryota > Metazoa > Chordata > Amphibia > Anura > Leptodactylidae > Engystomops > Engystomops pustulosus. The sequence continues at coordinate 105,517,631 of NC_092417.1, read as the reverse complement.
GCCCAAAACATTCACTAAACAGCTTAAGGAGACAAAACATAAGGAATACAACATTACTATTGGCATTCGATTCTTTACCCAATTCCCCACTGAACAGTTTGTTTCTTTCTAGCTTGTTAGTGTTGGGGTCTCACTGGTAATGTTTTATTTAGCATTTAAAGGTTGAGAATATTTTACAGTTTTATAAATCTATTAATTTGAGCTTTGGCTCATGACCCAAGATTGTTTCTAATAGTGTAAAAAATTAATATCACTAGTTAGTTATATATCTTTTCAAATGGTCAGATCAGCAGAGCATTAAGTATGAAAACTGTTCATTAATACAGCTTTTCTCAGCCTTTGGGAATTCCAGCTTGCTTTTTTATCTATTTGTCTCTAACGCTACAAGCTATATTGTAGGATGGACAGGACCACTCACAGTCACAGGCTGCATTCATGTTCCATCTTTGAGTTACCAGGTGTATAGGTGTATAGCTCGTAGGTAAATAAAGCACGGAAAATAGAGATCTAGATGTACTGTAGGATATATACTGTAGGCCCTGTTACATGATGGTAGATGACTATTACATACCTCCCTGTCCCGTCCCCTTGTTTCTCAAGCTACATTTCTAATATTTATGCAATGGCTGCATTTTTGTAAAAGATACATTTATAATATATGCAACTAGCCTTTGGTGCTCTGCAGGGCACCATCAGGCTTTACTGTAATCTAATTTATGCTCGCCCTGGGGTGGTGCCAGCCGCATTCTGAGAGCCGGTGAGATTTGAAAAGAGAGCCAAAGACATCACCGCCTCTATTAGCGCGACTGGCATTATATGACGGTGGAGAGCACCACATGCTAATTTGCATATCTTATAAACTCTTTTTTTACACAAATGCGGCCACACAAAGATATAAGACATTAAGCTTGGGACACACAAAGATATAAGACATTAAGCTTGGGACACACAAAGATATAAGACATTAAGCTTGGGACACACAAAGATATAAGACATTAAGCTTGGGACACACAGGGATGGGAAGGGGAGGTACATAATAGTCATCTACCATCAGGTAATCTGATGGTAGATGTCCTTTGGCAAATCAGTCAAAAGTGATTGTGAAGGGAAGAAATATGAGTATAACATAGAGTCCGGAGAAGCTATGGAAAGAATTTAACTCCTTAATGACGTGGCCTCAAAAGGCTCTAGTGACCGGGCATTTTTAGCACATATTCGTTTCCACCATAACTTTTTTTTTGCATGCTACCTTACATTTTTTTGTGGTGTGTCCGGTACACATAGAACTAGTTAAAAAGTTAAAAGTTTGAAAATTTTTTTTAAATTTTTCTTTCGGTTTTAAAGTGGAAAAAAAGCTTTTGTTTGTGGCAATGCTATGGCAATGCTTCTTGTAGTGTAGTGAGGGATTTTTTTTATTATATGTCATTGTGTTTTTCTGAATATTTATTAATATTTTTTTTTGTGTTTTTATTTTATATGTTCCCCATGAGATCATGGGACCTCATTTCAGGGGAAATGACCACCTGTCACTGGGGATTGTGATCAGATCTGTACTGGGTCTAATTAGACCCAACAGCTCTGATTAACCCTTTTAGACCCGGTGGAACTGCATATCCCTTCTCCCTAGGGTCTCCAGGTGCCCCTGACACCTGGAGATTGAGCCCTGCTCCTGCGGCTGGCGTGGGAGCAGCAGAAAACTGCAGACTCCAGACCTTAGCCCGCTGACGTCTAAAGTCAGCGGGCAGTCCGAATAGAGTTAAAGTCATTATATAAGAAATAAAAAACTATGTTTACTTCTACTAATATGGGCTATCAATGAAAAACTAAATAAACAAAATACACTGAGGGGTTCAGGAGGCATTGCTAACAAAACATAGTTCATGCTAAGTTGAATTTAGGTCAAAATGAAGTTTGATGTAAAATCTGTAGAGCGCCTTTCTTCTGCTCACTTCCAGACTCTTTTGTCAATGGATAAATATTAATAAGTATTATCATGATCTAAAGCTTGAATGGGTTCCCCATGCCATTTTTGAGGCCACTTTATTCTGTACACAATTGTTCATTTAATCTCTAGATGTGACATTTTAGGAATGTTTCAGAAAAGAACGTCTAGATACTAAGAGCTGTTGTTGCACTTGGCACCAAGGGAACATAAATTCATCTGCAAGATGTTGAATAGATAAGAATGGCATATAACAACTCCTACATGTGTACCATTTTATAAAACACAGAGCAAATTCTGATTTCACCGAACACTGTATTATCCTACAGCCAATTTGATTCAAACAAGTAAAGAAATTTCCTTAGGCTTCCACTAGGGTATTCTCCATTATGCATGAACCCTCTCATACTTATTATTTAAAAGCAAATTAAAAATACATGTTTCATGAACATACTACTCCACTTGTATCTGTATCCGTGTAGCAATCAATAATGCTATGCTGCCTCCTCTTGTGAAAACAAGACATAGTATATACATTATTTTAACTATATATACTAGCTAAGTGTGTGGGTGCAAAGATCAGAAGCATACCATTACAAGGATGGTTATGAGAAGCAATGAGTATAATATCTACTGGGTGTTCACCATGTCTAGTGTAAGATTCAACCTGACTCCTGGGTAAACAGGTTTTTTTTTCTGGATTGCAACTACACAGCTATTATATCAGTTTAACATTATTACATTTTTACTCTCATATGACCCATGATATGAACCCCCAAGCTTTTGGAGTGATAAATGAAAACAACTAATGTGTTTTATTGGCTAATTAATCTTCTTAACATTTTAAGAATGACTGTTGTACATCATCAAAGAAACATTTGATGAAGTCCACAGACTTGCTGAAAGGCCCATTGACTGATGGTTTTTGTTTTCAAACTGTGTCTATTGAGTTCAGATCAAAAACAAGCAAGATACAAAATCAGTGTATAACTGTAATACATTTTTCAAATGTTTATGGTGTTAGGTAGTATGAGCAAAGTAGAGAAGAATGTTAGGGAGGAGGGAGGGATGTCCAAATAATAAAACTTACATAGAGGAAGTGGTAACTACCACCTGTAAATGTAACTGAAGATTTTAAATAATGATATCTATGATTTGTTTTTCACTTGATAATTAAAGGAAATCTACCATCAAAATTAAGCATGATAAACCAGGGACACTTACTCATAGATCTAGGCACAAAGAGGGAGTGAGACAGTGAGAGAATGAGACAGTCTAACAACCTGTGAAGCTGTGCAAGGAAGGTCCCTGGTAACTACTGAAGCCCTTCAGGAGGTCATGGATAACAAATATAAGAAGATTATCACACTCACAGTGCCTGGATCTATGATTAAGTATCACTTATTTATCATGCTTAATTTTGATGGTAGATTTCCTTTAAAAATTAGCTTTAAAACCCCCTGGTGGCCTCTCTCTGGAACAACGTCAAGACCCTTATCCACTCTCTATTAGGTAATGCAACCCGGTAAACCCTGCTGTATTCCTCCTAAGGGATAAACCAGTAAGGGTCAAAAATAAAGCACATCGATTGAGTTTATAGCGCTGGCAACTAGAATTCAAATAAAATGGAAAACACTGGATCTATCATTTACCACGGTGAAAAACAGAGTAAACCTATTGATGTTGTTCGAGCGGATAGAAGGCTCTGACTTTTTCCCCTTAAGGACTTTGGTAGATAACACATGGCTCACCTATATGCATGCTTGTTACCATGCTCACCTTTGGTGACCTCCTATACTGATCTTGTACTAATGATATTCTCAGGTTAATCCAACCCTCCCCAACCCTTTCGCCTACCCTACCCTCCTTCCCCATTCACGTATTTATTCAGTTTGTTCAATAGAGTTGCTGATTATGCATCACTCTAAAATAACTTCTATGAGATCCCCCTGAGAGGGGCGTATGTTATGCCATGACCTATTGTAAGGCACTGTTAAGCTCTTAATTCAGTAAAATCTTGTTGAAACTAAGAATTAGCTTTAAAGCACTTATGGTAGCTAAGTAGTAGAAAAGCAAAAGGTATAGATAGCAAAGGTGATCAATCACGACCACTGAAGCAAATTTACTTACCTGGCCCTGTCGCAATCCCCGAATCGGATCGTCCGATGAAGATGAAGTCTGGCGCGATTCCCGAAGCTCGTGCGCCCGAGTTCCTGCATCCGTCGATTCCCAACCGAGGTCTGCCGGAGTTCACCTTCTTCTTCCCGGTGCTTGTAAGTGCGTGTCTTGTGACACAATTCGAAATGTTAAATCCCGCACATAGTCCGAATCCATCGGGTTGTCTGACGACCTGCCCCCAATTTGTGTCGCGTTCAAGACAGTGCCAATGCGGCAAAATCCAATCGCATGTGCCAAAATCCACTGTTAAATGCGGCGCAAAACAGAAAACGTCAGGAAACCCGACGAAAATGCGCTCCACGGACCCTTAGTAAATGAGCCCCTATATATTTTTTTTCAAGGGGGTTTACATCTCTTAAATCATCCCACAACCAAAATCTACATTATCTAGGGCATTAGATTTTTAAGGAAAACTTTCATGATTTCCAGTGATCTATTTTGAATTTTTATGTAATAATGCTCATCGGCTCTTTGGTGCACTTGTGGTTGTGGATGTGGTTGTACCTACACTTGAGCATATCTAATTCTGTTTTGTGTCTCCAGTCATTACCTAGCACTTTCCCTTATAGATAATATAAATATAAGGGGTAGAATGAAGAAGTTATCCTCCATTTTCTTGCTGCAATACAGAATTTATCTACAGTATGTTGAATTCTTTCACTTAGGATATATAAATATTTCATATCTGCAAATGAATATTATAATATATGTTTATATTATACACAATTTTTACTCACACATTTATTTTATTAAATATTACTGATTTGCTATACAAAATGTGTTTATCCTGCTACTGATACCCCAGTATTGTTAATATCATTTAAACTATTCTATGTATATTTGTGCTCAATATTCAAAGTACAGTAGTTATCTATTTACAATATCTATGTATCATGCTTTTACTGTATAGATCTATCTGTAAAGACCTGAACAGTCAAAGGCAACATTTACATCTCATTTTATGTATACGGTCAGTATATTTGCCACAAAAGCTCTCAAAATATGTGTATCCATAGACTTATTCTGGCATCCTTTTTGCCTCTCTTTACAGTATACATTAGGGTAACATTGGACTCACTGGATCCTGACGAAAGACAGGATGGAAAGACACAGAAAGCTACTTCTTCCCATCCTGCTTCATACACATTGCTCAGCAAAGGCCATAATAGTCCATGGGGGACGGATGCAACTGTATGGCAGTCATCCCCAGCCTATGCTAAGCATATGCTCTGGGATGTTACTGTCCATATAAGGACAGCTACATTACTGAGGAAACACACTGAACATCTGCATCAGCCAATCAATGATGTACACTCCTCCTCCTACTTTCAGGTGTAAGGGGTAGAACAGTATGAGGTATCCCACAATATGAATATACAGGGGGATACATCCGAGCCCTCCATTGTAAGGACACATCAAGAGGCTGTCCATTGTATCCTATTACTAAAGGACTTACAGCATTGGTAGAATAAAATTAATCAGGTAAGGTAAATGTATACATTATACAAATTCTAGTAACTAGTGATTAGTGGACCCATCAGTATTCAGGCCAGGAGTCCAAACCCTTTAGATGGGTCGCTCACCCACCGTAATGGTAATTGGCAACATTATTTTTCCCACTTGTAAAGGATAACACCCGTGTTCAGTGTGAGCACCAATCAAGGGTGTTACAGTTGAGGAAGATGTGAATCGATCTTCAGTTACAAGTTCAGGTTCATGTTCTGCAGACCTGAACCTGCAATGTTCAGTATGACCCTGAACACTGCGGTTCGGGTCCGCTCATCACTACTAGTAACCCAAATTTACCTCTATCCATCATATAAGATATGTAATATGTTCATTACAAGGTTAATTAGTACTGCAAAACATGACACCGTCTGTGATTCAAGACCTGTGTTAAGTGGAATATCCTATAAGTTTCTTCTTGAACCCCACATTGATATGGATGCTCACCCCTCTCAGTGTAATGTACCTCTGGAATAGTTTCAAGCCATATTATGGATCTAAGCAGAATGCAGGATCTGGTCAGTAATTTTGTGTATGCTACAAATATTGGCGCATGTTCAGCCTGCAGCTTGTACAAGTAATTTAATAAATGAAAAATTGTGTTCTACAGTTAATATATTGATTAATAGTCTTATAAAAGTTGAAAATAGAAATAAAGTGCTTAGACACTGTGATTGCCCCAAAACAGAAACTGTTACCATGACCCATATGTGGTTACCCTGTCCACAAAAAAATTAAGTCAAAAAACTATTTCATTTATAGGCCCTCTTAGACACACAGCAACTAATAAAAGACTACAATAAATATGATCCTATTGCAAGACAGGTAAAATAACATATTGGTTCATATTTGCTCCTCACTCCACCAATCTGCTGAGCCTGGAGATCGCAACACAATACAGGAATCAACAGGACTTGCTCATTCTTTTCCGACTTGGCCATCTGATTTATAAGGGTTGCAGAGGATGATCAACCCAGAAGTGTCTAAGAGCAGAACTGTTCTAGTTGCCATAATTGGTTGACATGGGCAACTAGAACGGTTCTGTTCTCAGAAACTTCTGATAAATCTCCCCCTAAAGCTTACCTAGACTTTACAACAAACAAACTAGTCCAAAGACAAAGAAGTGTATAATTTTTTTGGCATTGATGCACTGATATTATTAATTTTCTATGATTATTCAGGTGACAATGCCACCTCCATACCATGTGGACATGGAGGGGGCCTGGGAGTGAGTGTTCGCTGATTTTAAAAAATTCAGTTGGCGGCTTACACCCATCCACGCCCCTTCTGTTTTTTATTGAAAACTAGTTTTATCTGCCAGCCACAATGGATAGCGTGCTAAGCCTCATAATCTACCGACCATGGTGGCAAAGTTACATTGCTTTATTATGATAAAAAGGTTTGATAAATCTTCTTCTATGTGCCTTCTTATCTTCATTGCTACAATCTTTTTGTATAGGCTTGCAGTCTTCTCTGCGCTGGATGGTGGAGACCTAGCTGTCATAATTCACTCTTCCTCCCTTTCTTCTCCTCATAGCTTCTATGTAATCTTAAACCTTATTGAGCATATGTTTGTCTTGCTAGCAAGATGGAATTCGGGAGAGAAAAGCAGATTCAGTTTAAGTGGAAAAGGAAGCACTGTTCCCTGATAAGATGTAGTATAAAGTTTATAAACCAGTTTTATAAGACCCCTTAGGGGCCCACGAGGGCAGCATTAAAAGTTAAGAAACTAAAACGGTTCCCCAAAATATGGTTATTTTACGTATAGCCCCCTCATGGTTATTTTATATATAGCCTTCTCATGTTTATTTTATATACAGCCCCCCTCGACCCCTATGGATTCATTAGATACAACCCCCCCCTGCCCCCATGGATTCCTTATGTACAGAATTATGTGGGCCTCCCCAGCAGCTTCCGGGAAGCCAGCCCTTGGTATTAGAATACAACATTTCAATGTTATTATTCTTATAAACCCCCTTAACAAAGATAACAAGGATAACAATTCTCTTCTCTTGCCAATGCTGTCAAGCTGTTTCTACTGTTTAATAGCCAATTTCTCATTATGTTTCTAGTACCTGTGACCAAAGGGCTAGATTTATGGAAAACAAATTATGGTCAACCATCTCTGGAAAAGATAATCTATTGCTGGGAAATGTGTATGAGCCAGATAAAATGATTTTTGTGACAAAATCTGATCCTTATTGAAGCTAATGAACATATAACTTGACACATAACTGTTGCTTTTGGACCTCATGTTTTTTTCTGCTGTCAATGTGATTTTCCTGCACTTTACCATATATATTTGAATATGCAACATTTACACTGTCATTGTGTAGCTTTAATGGTGTAGAAGAAACATCTAATTTCAATATGTGCCCCAGACAGTGGGGGTGTAAAAATGTACAAGTAATATATTGGCACAACACCATACTTCTCCTCCAGAGGACTTGTTGATGTTGCCATCAGTCAATGTCCTCTCCGTAAGAGAGTAAGTGTGTAGACATCTGCTCATTGTGTATGTTTTCTATGAATCTGTGCCCTTATTGTTTGCTTACTTATTTATTATCTATTTATTACTATTTTTTTCTGAAGAAAGGCCCAAATATATACCAATTACTAGCTCATACATCTTAGAAAGGTCTTATCTCCTTAGTAAGGGTGTAGTTGGCAGAAACAGCCCCACATGACACAAATCTGGTGGTACTGGGGATGTAGCTCTGGTTTTCATTACTGGATTGACTAGTTCATCACACGTGATAGCTTAGTCTGTAGTGTTATCTATCTATCCTCGTATATGATATGATAGCATTGTAGTATTGACAAGTTGTGATGAGTGGACCGATTAAAATTTTAAAAGCCTCTTCGAATCAAGGTTTAGGTACCAAACCCAATGCCCAACCAGTAGTACCCAATTTGGTGCTGGCAGCAATCGCAGTGGACTTGAACAGGGCTGTGGGGTTGTGTTGGTCCTGGGAACCCGAACATACAAATTTTGTTACAAACCCAAACCTGGCAGTTTTGGTCTGTTTAACACTGTTGACAAGCTCTCCTTTACTTCATTAGTGTAATTCTATCTAAACCATCCATTATCCACAGAGTGTATTTTTACTGTACTAATGTATCAATCAAGCCAGCAAAAGCGTCATTCATTTGGTAGAGTAAATTAGAGTCTCTTGTTCTTTAAAAGAATACCTATTTTTTAACACGTGTATAAAATTTCAATTTATGTCTCCTAATAAAAGGTGAGACACTTAATGGTGTCAGTGTGAATATTCATTATCCTTGAAATGGAATGGCTTAAGATGTTACTGCATAATGAGCATATGAAAATGATGTATGCAAAAATGTGCTCAGCAAAGGTACAGGAGGTAGAATGCAAAGGCAATGTTTGCATGCTCTGCCAGTACGTGTAAGGCTAAAAATACAAAACTTATCTAGCGTGTATAGACAAGGGGAAAAAGAGACGGCATCAGGAATGTGCCAAGCTTCAGAGCTGCTAATGCCCACAGTGATGAATGCTGACAATTAGTGTAACCTTTTGTGTCGATTTTCTAATAATTGTTCCTTCGTGTGGATTGATGAATTGGAGAAATGTATGTGCCTTTTTATACAATGGACCTTATTCGGTTGTCTGTTTAACTACTCGCTTTGCCTTAGCTAAGACATTCGGTATCTGAAAATAAATGTATATTTTAAGAAATTTTACCTGACTGTGATACTCAAAGGAAAACAAAATTATTTTCTTTTGGGTTAATTAGTCTAAAAAATAGTCATCAAATACTTTTCCTATGATGCAATGAGAAACTAAGAAAGGAAGTGCAGGGCATTGGCATTAGCTTAAATGAAAGAATATAATATTTTCAATAGTTTATTTTACTGCTAATAATATGGGTGTTACTGCTTCTTTCAAATTACAACTCTCTTTATCCTTTTTACAACATGAAACCTCACAACTATTTATATATTCCAGTACCTCTTAATGGGGTTGGCCTCTTTTAAGTACATCTTTTCCATTACACTTCCATCAATTATATGGCTCCAGGCCATTGTTATGGCCCTATACAGTGGGTATGGAGGGGAAAGCACCCTCAAGCATGTGCTATCACAATGCCAAGGACACGTACACACAGGGGCATAACATGAGGGGGTGCAGATGTTGCAATTGTACCTGGGCCCAAGAGGTTTAGGGGGCCCTTATGGTGTCACTTTACCATATGAAAAGACTATTACTATAAACCATACATTATAGTTGGGAGCCTGGCACAGACTTTGCACTGGGGCCCATCAGCTTCTAGTTACGCCACAGCGTACACATATTAATGTACGGCTGTGTTTACACGTGGCATTTAAATTGCATTCTGAAATGTAATACAAAGGCTGTTTGAGGGAGATGTCCCCAATTACATTGCGCTTAAATCATATAAATGCAATGTTAATGAAATTTACCAAATATTACAGCCATTCAAAACGCAATTGCAATCTCACACAGCCACAATGAAAGCTACCTTAACCATTTAAAGGGGCTGTGTCATTCCCTCTAGTAAATGGTAGTATTATATGGCAGACTATAGGTGCTACTATAGGTCATATGGACAGGGATTACTTTCATGATTAGCTGTTAGTGGTTGCATTTTCTTTTTCCCTGGTTACAGCAGACATAGCAAGAATAACCTAACAAAAATGGTTCATTAGAAGGCATGTAAAATGCAGGAAGTTTCTTGTAGGGGATGACCTGTGTTTCCTATGTGTTTTTCTTTTATTGACAATACTATTGAAAGTTCATTTACTATGCTAATTGTATACTTAGCAACAATCTGTCTTCCCTTCATCATTCTGCAGCAACTCCAAACTGTTAGAAATTGCTGACAAAGATCAAGAGAAAGGATTATTTTGCTGACCAAAAGGAATTACATGTTAGACAGGTCCATTTGCAAGCTAAACAGTTTACATACAATACCTGGGGTAGAAAACAAAAAGCTTTTCCATGCAAATAGGTGATCGATGATGCACCCTTAAAGGACAGTTAAGGATCACTAACATTTTAACGTAAAGAGCAGATGACTGATTTTATTTTGTAAATAATTGTGCAATGTAACTACTTAACACATTCTTAGCATTCTGCATGTGCCATCCCACTGCTTTTTGTATTAGAGATGTGCAAATAAATTGACTACTGGGTCCTACAATTTAGGGATGTGTTTCTATACATTCTTCTTGTCTGATCCTGGAAAACTGAATTGCATATTTCTCAGAACCCCTTAGTGGAGCAATGACTATAAGTCTACACATGCCTGCAAGGCGATCTTAATTAGCAAAGACTCAAGCATCATAGTTCTATATTTAAAAAAACAGCACTGACCGGTCATCAGGGTTAAAGTTTGGCACTGCAGTTCTACTGGCAAGCCCCTACCTTATTTAGAAGTCAAAATCTACCAATTGTATGCTCTGCTTTTAATAGTCTGAACATAGTTGTGTGGTGCCAGCCTTGGTCCATTAATTTTTAGGAGGAATAACAGAAAAAGAACATAAGGCTAAATTAAAATTTTTTGAAGGGTGATACATGTATGCAAGAAATCAGGCACTCTTTAAGAGATAAACCTGCATGTAACCAGGAACTCTTCGCAAACCAATTTCATTTTTCAATCTCATAAAACCATTTTAAGTTCTCTGCCATTGTTCCATGAGACAACGGAGTGTATGTAGTTATTTTCAGCAGTCTGTAGTATTATATTATACTGAAAATGACAGGCATGCCAGCATATGATAGCCATGCTGAGAATCCAGTGCAGCCGGTCACTTGATTTATGTGGCGGGGGCCTACACAGCGTTTATTTATATGCCAGGCCCTACCTACCCAAATATGTGAAAATTCCCCAACTTCAGCGAGTAAGGTCGACCTACTCCCTGCCCTCTGTGCCCGCCTCCAGCAAACTATGCCCCCTGCACGCCCCTCTATGCCTCCCTGGAATGGAGGGTGTGGAAAGGGAGAAATAATCACAAGTGGTATCAATAAACTAGCATTTGAGATAATTTTAGGGCTTCTATGCTACTGGCATGGGGATAAAGCCCCGATAATTCCCCCCATAATCTAAATATATAACTGTACTAACTATACAAATATATAAAGCAATTGTAAGTATCAGACTTATATTTTTATGACTACACTGCATGCACCCCTCCAACATAGTAAATGATGTAGTACATTTGGTTTCTGATTTGCTAATCCTATCAGAAACTACTTTTCTTATACACTGTATAAAGCCAGACAGCAAGAAGCAAGAGAACGAAGCAGTAATTATTACCTATTATTGCACACATATTCTTCCACATAAAACATAGTCATTGTATTGTAGCTGAACCAGTATCAAACACCCCTTTGTTTCTTTCTGATTAGACAGCCATCTCTCCCCTTTCACAGCTGGGTCTATAATTCAGTTTTGATGGTCTCTGTTCCGTCTACATTTCTAAACCTCCACACAGAGTTTGACAATATGGTCAGTCCCTGCGCAGTCAAGACCTAGCGGCTTGCATGAATACTGAATGACTTCGATCCCCTATAGATCCGAGCTGCAGTTATTCACCAGGCATGTGATGAAGCTTATGTCCTAACTGGTGTGTAAATAAGAGAGAGCTTCCATATAAGTGAAGACCTGATGGTTACCCTTTTCCAGCAGGAGGGGAAAAGAGCATACAGCTGCGGCAAAAAGATATCAAGGAATAAAACAAAAATTCTTGCTTCAATACTTAAAGTGTTATGGTTTTGGCATTGCCGGTCATTCGTATGAAGAATTACAAAGAAACAATAGAAATAAAGAACAAAGGTAAAACTAGAAAATTATAGATACAATAATTTAAAATCAGTGTATTATTTTACATAGAAGATAAACATGTGAACATGTCTCATAGAATAGGTTGAAAATCTAATTAAAATACAAAATCAATTCAGTTATTACTTTATAAAAATTTCACAAGTAACTAAAAAAAATTAAACAATATGGCATCTTTTAAAGGGAACCTGTCATCAGAAATTGGCCTAATAAACCACTACCAGTAAGTTGTAAAACAGTTTAACACCTCCCAGATTATGTTTCTCTCATGGCTCGGCGTGGTTCCATGATGCAGAAAATCAACTTTGAAGTGAGGTGTAAACTGGTATAAAGTCAAGGAGGTGGAGAGTTTAACACTGAAAGCTCTCCCCACATCCTCCCATGGTTGACATAATGCACTGGACTTCAGGAGATCTGCCTGGGGATGTTTCTGGATGCAGGACTAACAATTACAGTGAAGGGGGCATTCTAGGCAAGAAGACTTTACTTTAGTGCTAAATGCTCCACCCCCTTGACTTAATTCACATCTCACTTTAAGGCTGCATTCACACACATGTATGGGGGACGTATATACGGCCGACGTATATATACGGCCGATATACGTCCCCCATACACTACTAATGAGTCAAGTTTAGAGTCTGCAGGGATAGTGTCACTTCAGAAACCCATATCTTCTGTTCTATAGTACCTAGAAACATTTATTTTGTTTGGGTTTCATATTAATGAGAAGAATCTCATTCTTCTGATTACATCAAACATGTGATTCTGTGAGCAATAAATCCAAAGATAGATGCCTCTAAACTTAAAGGGGTATTCCCATTTCAGCAAATAATTGTTATTGTCTGAACAATGAAAAGTTATACAATTTTCCAATATACTTTCTTTATCAATTCCTCACCGTTTTCTAGATCTCTTTTTGCTTTCATTCTGTTGAAGGCTTCATTGTTTTTTTCCAGTGGATAGAAATCTGACCATGGTCACACAGGTGCACAGCTATTTATAGAAAACTAGAAACTAGAAACTAGAAAACTGAGAGGAATTGATACAGAAAGTATATTGGGAATTAATTTTACGGAATTTGAATTATACAAACAATAACATTAATTTGCCAAAGTAGGAATATCCCTTTTCCTGAGCTCAGTGAAAGCTGATTCTTCTCTACTCATTTTCACATGACTTTTGAGGAAATTTGGCGAGATTTCACATAAAAGAGCACATTTGAAAAAAGACATATTGGGGCAGATTTATCAAGTGTCTGAAAGTCAGAATATTTCTAGTTGCCCATGGCAACCAATCACAGCTCAGCTTTTATTTAACTAGTGCTCATGAATATAATAAAGGGGAGCTGTGATTGGTTGCCATGGACAACTAGAAATAATCTGACTTTCAGACACTTGATGAATCTGCCCCATTGGGGCAGATTTATCAAGTGTCTGAAAGTCAGAATATTTCTAGTTGCCCATGGCAACCAATCACAGCTCAGCTTTTATTTAACTAGTGCTCATGAATATAATAAAGGGGAGCTGTGATTGGTTGCCATGGACAACTAGAAATAATCTGACTTTCAGACACTTGATGAATCTGCCCCATTATACTCTAACTGATAGTGCTAGAATTAATGGGGGTCAAATCTGGTGATAGAGTCCATTTAAGGAACTATTTGAGCTATGGTTCAATTTTCTATTGTTCTAATCCATAAACCAGTATTTACCAGTGCTATTTGTATGAATTGTGAATTCCATCAATAGGTTCAACTTTACAACTTATAACATACAGTAGTTGTAGTTATAATTTTAGAACAGTTGGTGAGTCATATAATATATACGGTATATGTATATTACTAGCTTATACATAACACATGAGAACTGATGTAATTAAAAATGCCCTTCATTAGCCCCTTGTATTCATTCTCTTCCTCAATGAATTTCAACAGTTCTGAATGTCAAGCATGGACTTGTTGAATTCCACTATTAGACTATAGATGTATACTTTATATGTCATATGTTTTTTCTTTATTTCCCTATACAACATGAAGACTATTGTCTGTGTGTAGATACATCAGCAGGATACAATGCCTCAAGGATCTGCCACAGCAGGGGATGCTAAGAACATATAATTACATACAGGTATATAATACCTCATGGGGAGCTCTGTTTGAAGCTTGTCCTTTTATTTCCCTGTTTAGTTTTTCAGTTGCATTGGATATTGCCTTTAATAGATTATTTGAGCAATATGTCAGCTTTAATTCAAAATAGTTTTTTTTGTTATATGTCTTACTAGATATATTAAGCAGAATAGAGAATACAGAGGCTCTTTGAGGAACCAGGCACATATATTTATATGCCCATCATGTGATACTACATAACATATTTTCCATGTTGAAACTGTGGCCACCCATAGCTTCCCTTGTCCATAAAAGCTGATTACTGGCTTTATATTGTACCCAGAAATTGTTTTAATAGGTGTTGTCTTTCTGAGATATCTCAACATCTGCACCTGTTTAGGCTATAGCGCCACCCTGTTTGTAAAGTATGGCAGATGATGCACTGTCGACTATGACTTTGTACTTAATTTCCACCACACCTATCTGTTTATTGCAGTTTTGGGATGCAGACGCTGTTGGTTTGCTTTCTTTTAGACTCTAGATGTCAGGGGGTGCATTCCAATTTTGCTTGAACCTAGACTCGGACATTCCTTAAGATGATCTATTGCCCTTTTCTTAGTTCTTGCTATAGGTCATTTTCTGGATCTAGCTTGCATATTTTGTATTACGTTATTTCAATTTGTATGATCTTTGCTCACCTCCCAACATTTTTGTGACTATTTTCCTTTTCCGAGTAATCCTCTTTGTTTCACCCATATTTGTACGATCTTCTTCCTTTGTTTTATTTTGTGTCTATTTTTGTCTCTGTGTTTCACATTGACATAGCGAAGGAAAGTCTCCAGTGGTCACCTACCATCTAGTGTAGGATCAGCAAGTAGGTAGAGACATCTGGTTGTTTTTACCATTAGGGCTCACCCACACCTTACTTGTGTCTCCCCTTACTTTTTCACTTAGTTGTACATATCAGCAACATTGAAGATATCTTGTTTACTTAAATTATCTCTCACAGGTTAGTATTTTAGGAATTAATAAAATGATATATGGTGTCAATAGTCTTAATGAATTAGGGGGCTTCCATTGTAGCCTTGATATCGAGCTATGAACAAGTACACAACCTCATGATGAAGGCAGGAGTCTCTCTTTACATAAGAATAATTTTTAAGTAGTTTTCCAGAATAATTGCTTGTCTAGTGTCGAGAGGTCTTTGCTAATGCAAGCCTTATAGCTAGATAAATCTCCATTTCATATATCAAATTAACAAATGAATTACCACTGTAGCTGTTTCTACAAAGTCACCTCACCATCTTACTACAAGTATATCCAAATACAAAATACCTCTAGGTGAAGGTCGCGGCTCGTGAAATGTACTATGCGCAAACAAAGCCACCAATCTAAGTCTGTTTGACAACACTGCCCATCGGCCTTAGCAGTACATTAAACAAATTGACCACTTAAAGAGCTAATAATGCCAACTTTCTCATTTATATTAAAGGCTTGTAGAAAGACGAGGCTGACTGTGACTCTGGACATCATCGGCATCAATGTAAATCATTAGCTCCTCCCGGAATAGATTGTTAAACCATAGATACCTCATTTCCTTTCAGGCTCCTAATTTTCAGGATGAACAAACACAGTTTTGCTAATCTGTAAGACATGAGTTCACAGCCTAAAAGAAGCATTAAAACACTTTAAACGTAACAAGGTTAATGAACATAGCTATAAATCTGGCTAAATAAATTGAAGTATTTAAGGCGGAGGATAAGTTTGCACTTTGGAACTGAAATATATTCTCAGCTCAGAGTGGTGTCTGGGAAGCTGTTACTTCATTTACTTTTAATTTGTCATTGACTTTTACAGTTTAACAAGCAGCTGCTTTAAATGAATTATCTTATATGAGGGAAATAAGGTGCAATAAGGGTGTCATGTAAATATCCTTTTGGGCAATAGAATTGATCTAATTTTACAGAATATAGCGCTAACAAGTCTCTACTATTAAAATGAAACATCAATGAACTTTTAATATAACCTTCATTAAATAATCTCACACCACTGTGTTTTTATATAACTAAGAATATTTATGTGTCTCCAAATCTCCAGGATTTGCAATTATTATCATGACTTTGCCACCTCTGTGGTGGAGTGGCAGGTACAGGCATTCCTGCCCCGTGCCTGTGCACTTTTAAAAACTTTGGTTTGAAGGTTTTTAAGTAAAATTAAGCCAGGTTGGACCCCCTGTGTGTTTAGATTTGTGAGTCATCCCGTTGTATGTCTTTGTGTTGCAGGCCCACTGTGTTGTCTGATCCATCTGCTAAGTACTCCCCCACCACTAGAGAGTGACAAAGAACAGATAGGAGCACCTGTATGACATGACCACAACCCCTATAGGGTCATATGGAGATCACATAACCATAGTATAAATATATGTTATATAATATGTATCTTTCTGTCTTTCTTGTATAGCTTGCTACCTCAGTAATGCTCCGGTGCTATTTGTACAAGCTTACAGAAAGTTATGCATGACAGCAAGAAATATGAGGTCATACTGATATCACATAAGGGGAGCCTGTGGGATCATCCCTGATATTTTTTCCCCCATTTCTTGGTCTCCTCCACTTATTTTTCATAACGATTTAATATGGCCATCAATAAACCCCCCAATTTTGATGGGTGGGGGACGGGGGTGTGAATTTTCTTATCAATGTTTCTCCTGTTTATTGTTGTTGGAAGAACACATCTATTTGCAGATTGATATCACAACTATAAAGCATCTGCTGATTTGAATATAATTAGTTTCTGAATTTCAGGCTTTGAAGGTCACAACCTGTTACATTGTTTTATTAATGGCCTTGTGTTTTATTTGAAAAGGAAAAATTATTGGTAACTGGGGAGAGAGACCATATGTGATGTAATAAGGATGTCTGTGCTTCTAATCACATTCTTGCATCGTTTGCCCAGATTGTATTCCCAGTGACAGAATAATTATAAGAAAGGGACATTTTTTAACAGACAGCAAAGATTGCAATGCATGTGCTAACATTAAAAGCTGATTGTATTGATGGTCTTGTTACACTTCAGAATGAAATTGGGCATCGGTCACTGCCAGCATGTGGTGAGTTCCTGGGGGGGGGGGGTAGTGAGCGAACAATGTATGGAGGAGAAAAGATTGACACAGGCACACACAGGTAGCAGCTTCCCCCTTCTTGGAGACTCACCACAAGGTGCTGGCACGGCCCCAGGAAATGTGAATTGAACATATATAAAATACTGATCTGAAATGATTCAGAATACTGACAAAGGCTATTGCATAACATAGGCTATTGGAAGCTTCTATAAATGACATTCCTCGTGACAAGTTTCCTTTAAATCTTATCAGCAACAAAAAAACTAAAATATCAGAAAACATTTCCGTTTTAAGTCATATAGAACCCAATTTCCCATTCCCTGTTCTTTTTCACATGGAAGAAATAACATGACAAATAGGGCAGAGAGCTATGTACGTAGAGTATGCTCACTGAGAAGTACTGCTAGATAAAATGAATCAAATACAAAGGAGGTGGTTATCTCCTCACTTTGTAGGTTTGTTTAATGCCTCAAACACAATGAAAGCTTTGTGTCCCAAGTAATAACAGCAGGTACACAAGGGCTCACTGACTTTGTTCCTGAAGAGTTTCATTAGATTCCAAAGATAACATATGTCATAGAAGCAGCCTCTTCTTCATATGAGTGCTACTACTACTGCCACATGCTTATCTACAGAACCGCAAGCCCGATATTTGTTATCTTTGTTATCTAATCAAGCTGTAATAAAACAAGGGAGAATTAACAAATGCCTTTTCCTCCTCACTTGCCCTGGAATTCATATTTCTTAGTTTACTTTCTGTTTGTGATGGAATGAACCAATCTTCAATAACAAATTCCAATTAAATAGAAGGGGTTCGAGTTTGGGGTGCTGTGGTGGTGGTCAATCTTGGGTTTACATATTATGGGTCGTTATTTATTGGTTCACATTGTGCCTTATTAGATTATACTGTGTCCTTTAGTGTTTGTGTTTTTACAGGTGGTGAATTGACTTGTGGCCTATTTTATATGTAATATTATTGCTGATCCTCACCTATTTTGGATATGTCATTATTGCTAGTATCCTTGGTGTTAACTTTATATGTGTTTCATAGTTTATACGGTTGAATAAAGACACTTGTCCATCAAGTTCAACCAAGGAAGGGAAGGGATTTAGGGGAAACAATTCTATATAACATAACCATCAATGTTATTTAGTTTTAAAAAGGATAGGTTTGTCTTGGTATATTACATTAACATTGTGACCCTAATCTGCATTGGATATGAGATCACCGCCACAAAAATGTTTAATTTGTTTTTAAGTTTTCTTTTGACCGCTGGTATTTTAATATTTATATAATAAACTATATTGACTTCACAATTTATTTTTGGGTATTTTCTTGTGACTATTGAGCCATGACATACTGTTGTAGGGATATATCCTTAATAGTTTAAGCTTTCTCCCCTCTTCATATTCAGACATGCTCGGACAAGGTGAGAGTGTGTGTTTGCTGGAATAGGGAGAGACAAGCTAAAAGCTATTAAGTTTTTTTTTTTTTTTTTGCCAGCCTTATGCTGTAGAAAGTAGAAATAAGGAAGCTGTTGTGAAGGAATTATGAGCAAGTGAAAATCAAAAACTTAGTATAATATACTAATGCAGAGAAGCAGCACTTGTGGAAACTTTAGTGATTTTAGTCCCCACTGTACAGGTGTGACGTTTCAGCTCCTAATGGAGCTATTTCAAAGCATGCTAAAATGGCACACGTGTACCATGAGTGAATTTTCCAGGACTGCTGCTTCTCAGTTTCTCTGCATCTGTTTGGGGACTTTGTGCACCTAGGAGTTAGGTGTACCTGAGGCCTGCACCCTAATTGGGACTTGATACCCTATACACATTGGGTGTCATTTACTAAGGGTCCGCAGAACGCATTTTTGCCAGGTTTCCCGATGATTTCCGTGTTGTGCCACATTTAACTGGGGTTTTTGGCGCACGCGATTGGATTTTGGTCCATCGGCGCCGGCTGTCACGCGATAGAAATCAGGGGGCGGCCAGCCTGATCAGACAATCTGACGGATTAGGACAATGCGCGAGATTTAAATTGTGTAGCAAGAAGAAGGTGAACTCCGGCGGACCTCAGCAGGAAAGCGACACATGCAGGATCTCAGGTGCACGATGTTGGTGAATCGCACCGGACTTCATCTTTGTCGGACCGTCCGGATCGGAGATTGCGACAGGACTGGGTAAGTATATGTGCCCCATTGTGTTGCTCCCCAGCTTGTGACCCATGATATGGGCATGAGACTCATGAAAATCATGTCAAGGACTGCTGTCATTAGAGGCCAAGCAAGATGGCAACACCCATAATCAATACCAAACCTTTGTGTAGTAAAATCTTATTTTTAATGAGTTCCCTTTTAGGGCAAAATTCATCTACAATACTTCCACCTACCTACCAAATAAAAACTAAGCGGTCATTCACATTAGAAAGATAGCTTTTTGGATGTCTTGTTGTACATTTTAAATTTAAAAAATGTGAAAGCTAAAAAAAATCTGTCAAATATAAGCATGTCAATTTGAGTTAAGTGTGAAATAGATTTTATGAACAAAAAGAAAAGCGAATCCATCTAACTAATAAATAATTATCTCTGCAGGTGCAATGCTTCGCTCTTATTTAATGGCAGGCAAGTCAATAGGGGAATCTATTTTTAGGCTGAATTACTGCCCTCCATTATGTACAGTGCTGTTGAAATGTCTGTGGGATATTATCATTCATTACAAAATGCAGTGTTGCATGTCTCTCAGCTCTTCCGATAAATGAGATTATTGTATAGAGAGTCACTTCCAAAAGGGATACGAGAGAACAGTAGTTTTCTGAAAGCCTGCAACTTTTATGAAATCTAACTCGTCCCTTGTCTTTAAATCCTTATCATGTTTTGCAGGCCTGAAAATCCCACAAACCTGTAGATATCCATCAAGCCTTGTATAACCTCATGGGAAGTGGAGTGAAAGTCGCCATTCATTATTATTTACTTATTTTAAATCTGATTTATGATCTGCTGAAGCAGAACATTCATTAAGAGAGCTGTGAATTGTTCTGTCCACCAGAGCCGGTGACCTGACAGAATCATTACTTCTCAGTAAAACAGGAGTTCAATTATTTCTCTAAAATCTGCCTCCGGAAATAACAGTACAAGATTTTTAATCACAATAGCCAAGTCTACCAGGGTCAAAAGACACCATACTGGGGCGTGGCTTGACCGCCAAAGAAGATGGCCGCTTAAGCAGAGACCTCCGCTCCGCCATACCTGCAGAGGAGCCCGATTTCTTGCCAGCGACGCTCCCAACGGTGAAAAAATGGGGTTCTTAACCCTCCACAGTGCCTATGGGCAAGAAAGGGGCTACAGACAAGCAGCCGGTCAAATCAATCCAGCGGTTCTTCCCGGCACGGCCCGTGCAGGAGAAAGGCACCGACGGTGCGTACATAAAAGACCCAGTACCGCCTCCACTGATGCCCGCCACTACACAACCAGTAAAGGCAAAGATCTCCTCTCAGCCCACAACTAAAAAAACGGGCAATATACCTTCTCCCACGTTCGAGATACCGACAAAGTGGTCCGACACTCCATCTCCCAGGGGACCCAAAATGGCGGAGGCGGGAAACCCCTCTGTGAAGCAGAGAGCAAAGCCGCAAACAGCAAGTAGCTCTAATCCACAGCAGCAACCATGCTCTGACCAACTTCTAGAGGAGTCACCTACATCCAGCCCTGCCAAACAGAGGCAAAAGCTGCAGCCCACCAACATCACTCCAGAGGCTCCACAAACAGTGAGTACTTTACCCGGTCCTCCTATGCTTGCACTACAAGACGCTTTTGCTACATTCCAGACCACCGATAAAGCTGTCTCAGAAAATCTGTTAAAAGAGATGCTGGAGGCACTGAGGAGCTCGCTATCCCAAAACATGATGCAGATGATCACTCCTTTTCAAAATACAGTTGCTGAGCTTCAATCTTCTGTTGATCATGTAGAACATAAAATGGCAGAATATGCCTCAGCTTACAACAATCTGGCTGATGGTCACCTAGCCCTAGAAGATAAAGTGCAACAACTTCAAGCTAAAATGGTGGACTATGAGGACCGCAACAGGCGCAACAACATTAAATTTAGAGGTGTGCCAGAGCATATACCACCAAACAAACTCCCAGATTATGTGAGAAATCTCACAAAACAACTGCTTCCTTCCCTGGCAGATTATGAGCTTGAGATCGATAGGGCTCACAGAGTCCCAAAGCCCAAAGTCGCGTTTTTTAGGGTTAAAGACCAACTTCTAACCTTTTCCAGGAAACACCAACCTTTACCAGCCCCATATGCATCAATCAAGATGTTTGCCAACTTATCTGCTGCCACACTCCAGGCAAGGAGAGACTTTGCCCCATTAACCCTTACCCTACGGAAGAATGAAATCCAATACAGATGGGGTTTCCCAATAAAACTCTTAATAAAATACCAGGATGCGATCCATATCGTCACTTCGCTGGA
Source organism: Engystomops pustulosus (assembly GCF_040894005.1). NCBI lineage: Eukaryota > Metazoa > Chordata > Amphibia > Anura > Leptodactylidae > Engystomops > Engystomops pustulosus. Next base: position 105,495,480 of record NC_092417.1, on the reverse strand, counting down.
TGAGGGACTAAACCTTCTTGAATCTTGGAACATCTCAGCTGAATCAACAGGATCACCACCATGATCAGGACTATATCCCTGAACGGTGCTCGCCGCTGAAATGATAACAGACCCGCTTCATATTCTTTATGTACATTGTGCAGGTATGTGCGAGAGAGTTTATTGTTATAGCCGCACTACCCCTATTACTTTTGGAGTACTTTAATTGTACCTAAGAATTCACTGTTATTTTTGTATTGTTTGTTATTTGCAGAGAACTATCACTGTCTTTACATTTTGAGTGAGGGGAAAGGAGGGGAGAGGGTACCGCCTTTGACCAGGGAATAGTATCTACACTTCCTACCCCACTAGACCAACCACGAATAGCATTATGGGCCCAAAAATACTGTCACTAAACGTGAGAGGCCTCAACAGCCCCTTTAAAAGATCGCTATTATGGCGAGAGGCCAAAACCCAGAAATGCACGATCCTATGTGCCCAGGAGACGCATGTATCCAGCAGCGCCCCACCACCTCTAAAACACAAGGATTTCCCAAACATAATAACATCGTCCTATTCCAAAAAAAAAAGGGGTGTACTAGTGGCGTTTCATTCATCTTTAGCTCTTACGATCCACAAGCAGATAGTGGATCCTCAAAGTCGATACATCATAGTAGTCTGTACAGTCAACAACATAGAATTAACTATTGTTAATGTTTACGCGCCCAACAAGAGACAGATCCACTTTTTCCACAAGATTGTGAGAATTGCAACGAAGGTTAAAAGAGGCTCACTATTAATATGTGGAGACTGTAACATCACTCCAGACCCCAACATTGACACTACATCTACAGCACGTCTTTCCCCACCACACTTAGGTCCGGCTATTTGGTCCCACTCTCTATTCGACGTATGGAGAACACGTCATGCTGACGAAAGGGATTATTCTTACTATTCACCCAGACATCAAGTGTACTCGAGGATAGACCTCTTCCTAGTGGAAAAATCTCTACTAGACAGAATAGAACATGATAGTATTGGAACTATGGGGTGGTCAGATCATGCTCCCATAACACTTACTTTAACAGACCAACATCCTAAACACAATGGGGCAGATTTATCAAGCAGTCTGAAAGTCTGAATATTTCCAGTTGCCCATGGCAACCAATCACAGCTCAGCTTTCATTTCACCAGTGCTCATGAATATTTTAAAGGGGAGCTGTGATTGGTTGCCATGGGCAATTGGAAATATTCTGACTTTCAGACAGCTTGATAAATCTGCCCCAATGACTACTTATGGAGACTTAATTCATTTTTAGTGGCACATGATCTCCATTCTAAGGAGATTGAGTCCTACATCTCAGACTACTTTGCTCTGAATGAGACAAAGGAAATAGATGACACAACTTTATGGGCTGCTCATAAAGTATATGTGAGAGACAAGATATCCAGACTCGGGGGCAAAGTTAAAAGAGATAGGGAAAAACAAATAAATGACATTTTACATAAAATTCACCAACTAGACACCTTAAATAAAGCCAATTCATCCCCTAAACTGGTGTCCTCCCTCAGAGAAGAGAGATTCCGTCTCCGCAACATCCTACTGGAAAAACATGACCACAAACTCCATAAACTTAACCCCTAGGGGACTCAGCCTCTTTTGGCCTTAAGGACGCGCTCCCATTTTTCAAATCTGGCCTGTGTCACTATAAGTGGTTATAGCGTGGCAACGCTATGAGATATCCAGGGGATTTTGAGATTGTTTTCTCGTGACACATTGTACTTCAAATTAGTTTAAACATTTGGATGAAATCTTTTGCGTTTAGTTATGAAAAAAAACAAAAATTTGCAAAAATTTGGAAAAATTCTTTATTTTCAATGTTCTAAATTCTCTACTTTTGATGCAGATAGTCATAGCACCCAAATTAATTCATAACTTACATTTCCCAAATGTCTGCTTTAGGTTGGCATGGTTTTTTAAGATTCCACATATTTTACTAGAATGTTATGAGGCTCAGAATTTAGGTATCATTTTTCACATTTTTTGTAAAATCACCAAAACCCGTATTTAGATGGACCTGCTCTACTTCTAATTGACACTGAGAGGCCTAAATAATAGCTAGACTCATAAATTACCCCATTGTGGAAACTACACCCCTCAACGTATGAAAAACCACTTTTAAGAAGTTTGTTAACCCTTTAGGTGTTTTATAGGGGTTAAAACAAAATGGAGGTGCAGTCTGCAAATTGTAATGTTTTTTCACAATACACTCATTTTGGGTGGAAAATTAAACATTTACAATGGATTAAATGAAAAAAGGCTCCACAAAGTTTGATACCCAATTTCTCCCGAGTGCACCGATACCCCATATGTGGTGGTGACCTGCTGTATGGGCGCACGGCCGGGCATAGAAGGGAAGGAGGCGCCATCCAGAGCAGATTTGCTATGTCACTTTGTACAGGCTATAATTTTTTTCTTTTTTTAATGAGGACCTATAGGGGCTTATTTCTTTTGCCACATGAGATGCACTTTTCTGGTACATAATCTTGGGGAATCTATAGCTAATTGGTGAGATTTTATTAACTCTTTCTTGGTGGAGGAAATGAAAATCATCAATTTTTGGGAATGTTTTTTTTTTGGCCGTTAACCATACCATAAAAATAGTATATTATTTTTATTCTATGGGTCACCACGATTACGAAAAGACCTCATTTATATAGATTTTTTATTTTTTCCCATTTTTTCTGAATAAAAAGTAATTTGGCAAAAATTTTGTTAATTTTAGCATCACCGTCTTTCATATGCATAATTTTTTTTATTTTTCGCCTCACAAATCTGGTTAAGGGCTTATTTTTTGCGAGAAGGATTGTTCTTTTAAGTGGTCTTATTTTATAGTGCATAACATTTTTTAAATTACTTTTTATAGCATTTTTTATAGGGTATTAATTGAAAATTATCTTTTTTTTGGAGCTTTTTTGGGTTGTTTTTTTTACGGGGTTCACTTTGCAGATCTAATAACGATTCTGTTTTATTATGCAGATTGTTACGGACGCAGGGATACCAAATATGTGGGGGTTTTGTGTATTTTATTCAATTGTACTGAATAAAAACTAATTTGGAGAAAATCTTGTTCATTTTAGCATCACCATCTTTTCATATGCATAACTTTTTTATTTTTTGGCTGACAAATCTGGTTAGGGACCTATTTTTTGCGAGAAGAGTTGTTCTTTTTAGTGGGCTTATTTTAGAGTGCATAAAATTTTTTAAATCACTTTTTAGAGCATTTTTTATAGGGTATTAATTAAAAATGATCTTTTTTCGGAACGTTTTTGCGGGTTTTTTCCTCCGGCGTTTACCGTGCGGGTCCAGTAATGATTCTGTTTTATTATACAGATTGTTGCGGACGCGGCAATACCAAATATGCGGGGGGTTTTGCGTTTTTGTGGTTTTTATACTTTATTAAGTGTTTTTATGGGAAAGTGACATTTTAGGGGCTTATATTTTAATGTATTTATTTTTTATTTATTATAATGTGTAGTGTTTAGTGTTTTTCACTTTTTTTACTTATACTTACTTGAACTTGAACCAGTGATGCTCTGATCACTGGTTTAAGTTCAATACACTGCTCTACAATACTATTTTATTGTAGAGCAGTGTAAACTGTCTGAGCATGCTTGCGCATGCTCAGACACTTTACAGTCAGACCCGGAAGGGGTCTGGCTGCCATGGAAACCGGGCAGCTCCGGGGCACATGCCAGTCCTCGGAGCTGCCCAGAAGTGGATCGGATCCCCCGGTAAGCGGCACGGGGGATCCGATCCACAGCGCAAACACCCTTACACGCCGCGGTCAAGCTTGACCGCGGCGTGTAAGGGGTTAACACCCGCGATCGGAGTCGGCTCCGATCGCGGGTATTAGCGCAGGCTGTCAGCTGTGATAGACAGCTGACAGCCGCTGCTTCTGGTGCCGGCTCCGTTCGTGAGCCGATGCCAGAAGCAGGACGTTATAGCACGTCCCCGTGCGCTTAACATGTAGCCACGGGGACGTACTATAACGTCCTGGTGCGCCTAGGGGTTAAGCTGAGTTTCTACTCACAAGATAACAAAGCAGGGCGCCTCCTAGCTTCCAAAATAAAAAAACATAGCACAAAAGAAAAGAATTCCATACATTATCCACCCACTTACTAAAGAAAAACTACTTGCCCCAAGGGACATAGCAAATGCTTTTAAAGACTACTACAAAGCTTTATATAATTTAAGAGGGGATCCCAAGACCCCACAGCCTTCACAAGGAGATATCGAAACCTTTCTAGAGAAATTAGACCTACCTTCTCTCTCCCCAACTCAACTCCAGACTCTTAATGAACCAATTACCGTAGAGGAAATCCTCAAAACAATAAAAACCCTACCAAAACATAAATCCCCTGGTCCAGATGGATACTCAAATGAATATTATCTAAGATTTGCACACATGCTGGCCCCTTACCTAACGAGAGTTTTTAATAGAGCAGCAGAAGTAGGCTCCCTTCCCACTGACCTCTTAGCAGCAACGATTGTGACAATACCGAAAGCAGGGAAACCCCCAACAGAACCCGCTAATTTTCGCCCAATCTCGCTACTAAACAGCGATGTCAAGCTATACGCAAAAATACTAGCCACAAGAATAATGACAGTCATACCCTATCTCATAAAAGACGACCAGGTGGGGTTTACAAAAAACAGGCAAGCCCCAGACAACACCAGGAGGCTGGTAACATTGATGCAGTATTGCGAACATCATAAAATCCCTGTCACCTTTTTGACAGTGGACGCTGAGAAGGCGTTCGATCGAGTTAATTGGTCGTTCGCCTTCTCAGCGCTACGCAGGTATGGCTTCTCGGGATATATATATTCTGCAATTCAAGCACTATACTCGAGTCCTAATGCTTCAGTGTACATTAATGGGGCTCTATCACAGACATTTCCCCATACCAATGGTACCCGCCAGGGATGTCCCTTGTCCCCAATATTTTTCAATCTTTCTATTGAACCCCTGGCGGAAGCAATTAGAACCGATCCCTTGATAAAAGGTGTTGAAATAAAAGAAGTTTCTCACAAAATCGCACATAATAATCATCAACACCAAACCCTTACCTTCTTTAGCAAGAGTCTTCCAACTCCTAGAGGACTATGGTAGAGTAGCATACTACAAAGTCAATAGTTCAAAATCGCAAATTCTCCCCAATGCAATCCCAGCGGACCAACTTGCAATACTGAAAAATACTTACAACCTAGATTGGCAGGAAGACCATATCTCCTACTTAGGAATTCAACTATCCTTACCAACAGCCTCTATATACAAATTCAATTTCCCCCCATTTGTGACAAAGATTACTGAGGAGCTGACAGATAACTCAAAGTATATACTGTCGTGGTTCGGAAGAGTGGCTGCTTATAAGATGATGGTGCTACCAAAATATTTGTACCTCCTTAGAACTCTTCCTATACATCTCCCTAAATCTTTTTTCGTACAAGCTAAAAAACAGCTTACCAATTTTTTTATGGCAGACAAGGAAACCTAGAACTTCTATGACAATATTGAATAGACACAGAAAGGCAGGGGGTTTGGGTTTGCCATCTTTGGAGGAATACCACACAGCGTGTATTGTAGACCAACTGTCTCACTGGTGGAATCCATCAATAGGGAAAGCATGGGCTAGACTAGAAGCGGACATCACAAACACGAGCTCTCTCCGTTTGCGCATGCTATCAGCCTTGTGGGGTTCCCCCCCACCGCCCTCCTTTTTATATTCCGTACACACATCGGATGTCGAATGGCAGAAAATCAACTCTAAAACAAAAAAAGACTACACAATCTCAAAACACCAGATCCCTATTGAATATCTTGAGTTACACATACCTGGGTTGGATCTTAGGGAGTGGAAAAGAAAAGGTATACATACGATACTCGACATATTGGATTCGGAGGGCAAGATTTCCATAGAATACTTGACAAACAAATTCAATGTCCCAACATCAGACTTCCTTACAATCCATAAAATTAAGCACTTTTTACACTCTCTACCAGGGAACTCCCCAACAATCAACAGCGAACTACTTAATATACTAAACAAAGCAAATACTAAGCCCAAAATTAGTGGCTCCATTTACAATCTTATAAACGACAAAGACAACCTGCAACTGACTACCCCTTTAAAAAGGTGGAGCCTGGACCTTGACACACCAATGGAATGGCGTCAAGCATTTACTGATATCTACCGAATATTCAGGTGCGCTAACCACCAAGAGGCAGCAATTAAGACGACACTGAGATGGTATTACACCCCCACGCGTCTACACTTGATCTTCCCCTCCACCTCGCAGGATTGTTGGAGGGGCTGCGGATCCAAAGGGTCATTACTCCATACCTTATGGTCATGTAACCGAGTTTCTCAACTATGGCAAGCAACCATACAAACAATCAACAATATCACAGGGAGTGTACACATAATACCACCGAAATTAGCCTTACTTTTTGTTGGCCTGAGGAAATTCCCCGTAACACATAGATGGGTAGTTGCTCACCTGCTGATGGCGACGAAGCTGGTAATTACCAGACACTGGAAGTCCCAAACATGCCCACCCTCTGAGGAAGTTTTTGAGGTAATCAACTCCACATGCGCCTTTGAAAAGACACTTGCATACCAAAACCACACATACTCATCCTTTAAAAAACAGTGGTCTATTTGGATGAATAGCCAATATTACCGATCTTAAAGATTGGTATCTCTCAGGTGCTCTCCTTCTTTTTCTTTCTTTATTTCTCTTTTACACAAATCTCCTTCTAAATTATTTTAAAGCCCTTCCCTCACTTCAGACAAATAGAATCTAATATTGTATGTCAACCATGTATGACAGTGGAAAAATTCCTCAATGCTAGATGTTGAATGTTAAGTTTAAGTGAACATGATACAAATGCCAATGTTAATAATATTGTTATAGCCCGGCTGCGACCGGACATATGTTTTGTGTAATAAGTAGAAAAAACCCTACTATATCACATGTTATATTTGATGTAAAACTGTAAATGCTTTACTTATATCCTTAAAAACAAATAAAAAGTTATAATTTAAAAAAAAGACACCATACTGACCCATCCTTCAGAACTGTTTACCTAATCATTGTTGCCCCTACACTATTCACCAAGGCCCTCTCAAGTCTTTAATAGCACCTATGTACAACTATATACTTTTATATAGGGTGGGTCACATATGACACATAATAAAATGTATGGGTCTTTTAGTCTTCTTATTCGTTATTAAAGTGGTAAAAGTGTACCTCTTACCACAGAGGTAAGTCTGTTCCTGACTTGGATGGGAAGATACCAATGTTATCACAATTTTCATTATGTGTAAATTAAAATGAGGTCCACAATCAAGAAACATACACAGATAACCATTACTTGGATTACTTTTGAAAAGGCTTACAAATGTGTTATCTATCCATCATTTGTTCACTTCATCAAGTTAATTTATTATCAATGAGTAAAATAGTCTTGTAGAAATAATGCAAAATACAAGTGTTAATCTTCTCTTGATCGGGTTAATGTTTCTCCAATGGCAAGTTAAAAAACCAAAAGGGTTTAAAATTGGGTCAAGCTTTGTGTATGAGCCCATAGATGTCAATATTGACGTGTGCTAGCTGTCGAAACAAAAGCTATCACACGTCCCAAATTCATATGCATGAGTCCATACACAGTATTGAAGTGGATGAGGAGAAACATGGCTGAGCTTCAGCTTCACATAAACAGTAATTTGTTATATGAAACACAATGATAAGAAGGAGAAATGTATGGACTTTTGTACATTTTCTATGTTCCTTTAAAGAGTAAAGTTATTTGTTTGATATTTTTTGGATTTGAAGACTTTCCCTCTTCATCAGCAGATGGAGATATGGTGGTAACCACAATCCGATGCTTCTTCTACTTAATTAACATTTTGCTAATCCCTTATGCAGTCTTTTCCAAGTCTCTTCCTTCTCCCCTCCCACCAACAGTGCCGGATTTAATTAACATTCCCCTCACATAGGCACAGTAGGATCTATCAGAAGATGGGGCCTTCTGTGCAAGTGATAAAACCACCTGTGCACATATTAAGATATCCTTAAAACACTGCCGCTTGGATGAGTAGAGACTGGCAAATAACAGATTTTGCAAACCACTGCTGTTAATGCATGCTGATTTCCCACAAGCCACATTTTGTTTCTAGTTTCCTATCCAGCTAGAAATGTTAAAATGCCATGTACATGTGTACAGAAAATTCCCTGCATAAATGAGGCTACATTCAACACAAAATAATATTATCCTAACTAAAAGACTTACATTAACCTTTCATAGCAGAAGCACCTATTTAATAAACAGGGAGGTTTTACTATGTTTCAAGTCTTATCAAGTCTCATGTTTAGTTATTTGTTTCAGACTTCCAGCTGGTAAAATCCTGAGGTTGACGGCACTCACGGCGATTTTTGTTAAGATTCTTTCAAAGAGTAGTAGGGCAAAGGGAGGAGGGGGCATGGCCATTTGCATTTTTAATTTACAGTTTTTGGAGAGTTCATTTCATTAATCGTCTAACAAGGCCTCTGGTGGGAAAAGAAAATATTTCCTCCCATTCACTAAGGAGAAGGTGTGTGGCATTTTAGTCCTTGGCACAGAATAAAGAATTTATAATTTAAGTGCTTTAGATTTTATATTGCATGAGTTTGATGCAATTAATTGAACAGTCTCCCTGATGAGAATTGAAAATGTACACACGGTGTTTTTAACTAAAAAGCCATTGAATCAAATAGTCACTTTTACATTGGAAATGTTGTAGACGCACAATTGAGCAGAGCTCAATTTCTCATTAACTCTTTGGTGCAACTCTGCATTTGCTGCATGATAACAGTGTACAAAAAGTGATTCTGAGTGATTCCAGTTTGGTCAATTTGTATGTCCTGCCTTTCCCTATATGTCGTGTTGTCCTGTACAGGAGTATAATTATATGAAAGAAGATTTTTAAACTGAAGATTGGTGACAGCTTTTTAGATGGAATTTGGATGAACTGACATAGTGCTGAACCCCATCTCCCAGAGAGAAGAGCTTCCACACTGTTCTCTCCCCTCTCCCGGGTGTTCCAACATGCCTACTCAGATGTCAGAATCATGTGACTCAAGGTCCAGTTACTGCCAAGAATGGGGACATGCTGCGCTGGGCTTTTATGTGAAATCTCACTAATTTACCTATGAAAAATCACCTCCTAAGGCATTTAAAAATGAGCAGAAAACTATGGTTCTAGTATCAAATTAAAGAATATTATTTATTCTTTAAAACTGGTTTGTGATTCTGTGAGCTATAGAACCAGAGATATGGGCAGGCAGAGCCATTGTTGGGAATGTAAGCTACAGAAAAAGATCCTAATACTAAGGCGAAATCTATCATACATATATGTACTGGCGTATGAAGGAAGCTCTTCCCCCTGTTGTGGTTGATGCATCAGGAGGCTTGGAATGTAATGTTCCCCAAAGTCTCTGACAAGGCTTAAGGAGAACCTGTCATGCAAATTAACCCACCTACTTCATTAAAAACTATGATTAAAAAGCATTGCCCTTATCCCTAAAGGGGTGCTTTTTCTGGCTGAAATGTTACAAAAATAAGTTTGTAAATGTATATGAAACTCACCTAATGTAAGTCCATCACACTAAGTAACTTATCAATATTAATTTTTACTTGTATTTCCCTGCTTCCTTGTTCCTGCTATATGGAACATTGGGAGATAGCTGTTACAGGCAGTCCCCGGGTTACATACAAGATAGGGTCTGGAGGTTTGTTCTTAAGTTGAATTTGTATGTAAGTCGAAACTGTATATTTTATAATTGAAGTTCTAGACAAATTTTTTTCTTTTGTCCCAGTGACAATTGGAGTTTCAAAATTTTTGCTGTAATTGGACCAAGGATTATCAATAAAACTTCATTACAGACACCTTACAGCTGATCATTGCAGTCTGGGACTATAGTAAAGCATTCAGAGAGCTTCACCAGAGGTCACAGTGGGCAGAGGGGTCCGTCTGTAACTATGAGTTGTCTGTAAGTCGGGTGTCCTTAAGTAGGGGACCGCCTGTACATCATTGGGTACATAAAGTCATGTGACCAGGATAACATCATCTTAAGTCCTGTTAGATTTGCAAATCTACCCTATGTAATTTTTTGATCACATGAAATTACAGCATGCCTTCATGGAGGATGGGGAGAAGAAGTCCATGAAAGATGGGTAGGAGTAGAAATCCACAAAGTCTGCTGTGATTTCGTGTGATCAGGTACTTACATGGTTTAGATGTAAAAAAGTTCAAAAAACATATTTGAAATATCCCGCTAAATACAGATGTGTGTACCAGTGATATTATATCATTGTGACAGTTACATGACAAATATATCACAAAAACACTTCTATTTTACTTGTTATCGAAGTTGAGTTTTTTAGGCACACAAAATCTTGAAAAGCTTTGTACCTTTTACATACATCAATTGATGTGTTTCTTTTTCCCCCCATTTTCCCAAATGTTACACCACAATAACGAGCTGAGAAATAGACCGTTGCTTTATAAATAAAATTTAATAACAAGAACAGAAGTGTTTGTCTGGCTGCATGTGGAGAATAGCCTTAAAAAAACCCACATCAACTACCTTACTTGTATAGTACACAGTTAAAACCGAGTGAAGGCAAGCTGAGACATAATGGCAACTATAGAACCTTATTCTCTTTAGAAGATAGACAACATGCAGAGAATACAAAACATATGAAGGGAGAGGCGCATTGTTCAGAATTGCAATTCAGCACATCAATCTACACATTTTAAAGATAAGTATCAACACCGAGAACGATGTAATACAGAACAAATAATTTTTGAGAGTTGTTTACTTGTTCTTCATCTCACATGTTCCAGCTCATAAACATCCCTTTACATTATTCTCAAACAATCCAGTTGCCTTTCAACTTCGCTAGATATCATGTTAGGTGTTTTAATATGTAATTAGATGTAAATGAGCAATAAGCATATCCTGAAGGATAAGGGATACCAATACAAATATCCAAAGCAAGTGAATTAAAAGAGACATAAAGAGATCAAGCTGAAGCTTCTGGGCAAACAATAAAACATCTTTATGTGAGATACAATCTTATTGTCACAAATCTTTTCCCAGTAAATACAGGTATGCCTTGTCAAGAACAGTAAATTAGCTAAAATGTTCCCTATAATCAGGGACATATCAGCTACTTAGCTTAGTATAAACAAATCTCTTTGGTCATTTTCATTATTATATAATTCCAATTGTGGTATTGCTGTTGAAGAGTGGGGACATTTCATAATAAGTTCACATAGTGTGCAATGCTCTAATGATAGTAGACCACTGTTTAAGCATGGTTTTAAATGTATAGAAGAAAAGAAAGATAGCCACCAAATACCTACCACCTATAGTACACTGACCAAGTGCCCAAACTAGATCTAAAACCCACTTATTTGGCATCCTGTGGACGTCAACACAGTGGTAAGAAATGTTTATTATCATTGTACCTTTTTCCAGGGACCAATGAACAGGAAGAAACGCAAGGCCCGAAGAAGGAGGCACAATAATAGTCCAGCCCTGTGCACATCTCCTCCTACAGTCCTAAGCAGCAAAGGAGGTGTCTCTTTAAAATGGCAGATCCTGTGTTTTCTCAGACTTCAGGAGTAGACCGTGAGTTCTGCCTGGCGAACTCTCTTACGTGCCACAGGTTCGCTACCAGTGCTCTAGTACATTGGTGTTATATGAATGGGCATTGGTATAACATTGTAATATTTCAGCAGACATATTTGTAGGTCTGCAGCAGCATGTGGTAACCATATGACTTGATGACACAATCCTTGAACGAGGGTACACCGGAACTGAAAAACATGTACTATCGTTTGTTTGTTTTCTTCTCAGTACACTCTAGTTCTTCCCATACTAAAAAAGTTAAAATATATATATATATTTCCCCTTTATGACTCTTATCTCTTTAAGATGAGGACAGTAGATCCTATACTTACATGGTAAATTTTTTAGGAAGTTGCTTTATATTGCTGTGTGTTATATGTTGGTGTGATTATTCTATATTATTTTGGGGTAAATTCTCACTAATTAATAAATACAAAAACAATTGTTCAATTATCATTAAACACTTTACTAAAAGACTAGAAAAGTAAATTGGAGCAGAGATCTGACAAAAAAAAAAACATTCTCTCTGAAAGTTTTCTTTTCATTTCTGATACCTTTTAAGTCAAAACTATCCAGAGAGAGATAAACAGAAGCAATTCAAAGCGCAGCATTTATACCTCTCATGGCCAGCTCTCTTGTGTATCTTCTGGCAGCAGAGCATGGCTGGGCAGGTGGCAGTCAAATCTAAAAATGGAGGAAAGCATTACCACTAGGGAGATGGGTATAAAAATTCTATGTTTTGGTAAATATAGAAGAAGGAACTATTTGATTGAATTAGGTCATCCAAAGTGAACTGCATACCGTCTCACTATGTGCATCTTTCTTTGTCGGACAATTATAATTCCTCTTAAATGGATTCTGTTCATAATAAATGAATTGACATACAACATTGTAGATAATTACACTTAGAAAACCTTAATTTCCTTTTCTACATACTAGCACGTTCTTTAGTGATAGATGCTTGAGCGTAGTGTTTACTTCCGAATGAAAGGATAGTATAAAGATATTTTCTTAGCTTCTTTTTTATGCGTGGCACCTTCAGAATAACTTTTGCATTCCTATTTCTATTGGATATGGACTTTTCTATAGGAAAATATTCCTATAAGATATCATTGTTAAGGGGTTTCTGGTATCCCTCTCTTTAAGGAAGGCCTAAGGCAAGTAACAAGAGTTTTTGCTGACTACAGGCAGTTAGGTTTGTTTGTAAGTTGAACTTGTATATAAGTCGGGACTAGTATATTTTGTAAGTGATTACTGTTAACTACACATGATGCTGATCTTCATCACAATTTAATTTTTTTATGACATCATTGACTTAATTGCAATCCAGATTGAATCAGCTGAAGAAAACATGCTACAAATAAAATATCTGCTCCTTTTGTGCATTTTAGCACAGAAAAAAAACAGAGCCATACATTTCAGATTTGGGAAATCCAATATTCTAAATGGATACTACAGTTTATTACACAGGATATTTTCCATTATATACACTTTCAGTTCATTTATCTTAGGCTTTTCTATTTTTTCCCTGATTTTCGTAATGGGAACATTTGAATATTTGTGCAATAAATTGTAACTTTTTTACCTCCAATTAAAGTTCCCCACAAGTGTTGCATCTGATATAACTTTAAAATTCAGAAGTGGATACATGGAAAAAGTCAACAATTTTTGTGCAGTCCCAGCAAAATGTTGCAGTTTTTGCGCAATTGTGCAAAACAGTAGCAATTTTTGTGCAAGTAAAACTCAGTCCCAAAGCTGATCTCAAACCTCTGCGACTCTTGTTTGATATTCTTTAAAAAAAAAAATTATAAAACTGAAAAAAAACTCAGATGGCATATATATATATATCACCCCCTAAGGTAAATTAATCAAGCCCAAAGCCCCTCTCCCCACCCCAAAAAAAATAGACAGGCACAAAGTACAGACTAGAGATTAATGACCCACTGTGTGTATCTGGCCTTATAAACATCAGGGACTTACTGAATATATTATTGGTCCAAAATTAAGGGAATCTTTGGCTTTACTTTGTCTCTACTTCTTTTTCCTAATGTGTTCTAGAGTTGCCATAAGGCTCCCTCTACACTCGTGAGTGTGATGGGATAAACTTGCATGCTGCAAACCACAAATGAACTGACATGCTGAGTTCAATTCCGGTTTGCAGCATTCAGGCCATGCAATCTGGGCAGCACGCATTGCGAGTGTGATGCGAGTTCATCTCATCACACTCGTGAGTGTAGAAGGGGCCTAAGCCCTTTCAAACACCGATGTCTTAACCTTTGAAATGCTTTTAAATGCATATCCCATTGATGGAATACATACTGAAGGAACGGTTCTGTGCCAAAAAATCTTAGTATTAGAATGGCTGCTGGGTTAAAACCTACCATAACAGATATACCTATAAGACAGATCCAGTGGCGGCCTTGCCAGTCCCAAGCCAGAGCTACTGCACATGCGCAGAACTCTGGCTTTGTAGATGAGTGTGTGCAGTTACAGCAAGCTGCACACTGAAGACAGGGGGTAGGAGGCTACTGGGCTGCCGGGTTCCAGGATCACTGGTAATATACTCAATTAGAAGGGTTCCAGCACTAGAAGGATTCTCAAAACCAAAGTCCAGTCCAGAAGCAGGTACAAAACCAAAACAGCAAAAGTCAACAATGGTGTGCAGCAGACAACAGACTGCCAGCCTTATATAAGCCCCAGTTAATGCCCAAAGCAGCTGAAACAGACCTGATCATACATCAGCATCTTCCTATAGATGATGGAAAGCTGGGTGTTCACAAGTCTGCCACCAGAGGGTCATGACAATATGTTTGAGGAACCTGCCACGGGATTTACCTTATTAGTTAGATCTATGCTGGTAGGTTTCCTTTGATGTCTGATAATGGCTGTATATGTTAAAGTTGAGTTCAGGAGACTGAGGACAAGGGAAGAACCAAGTGATATCACTTTATGATACAATATCACAAAATAATATTGTCTTTAAAATATGTCACTCTTGTGAAACGTATGATCTGGACATGTCCAGCCATGAGGAAGGTTTAGAAGGACATAGATTTATAAATAAATGTATTTCACATTGGTATAATTAGATATTATTACTTGTTTTTGCATTCTAAGTTGGATCACAAGGTCACATAGTCAACATGTAGTATTGTGTAAAGAATGATTCACATCTTCATTTGTTTCATATTGTTAATATCTTATGAGTTTTTAAAGGAATATCTACGATTGGAAAAAAAAAACATGTTACAGCTAGAGATGAGCGAACATGCTCGTCCGAGCTTGATGCTCGGTCGAGCATTAGGGTACTCGAAACTGCTCGTTACTCGGACGAATACTTCGCCCGCTCGAGAAAATGGCAGCTCCCGCCGTTTTGCTTTTTGGCGGCCAGAAACAGAGCCAATCACAAGCCAGGAGACTCTGCACTCCACCCAGCATGACGTGGTACCCTTACACGTCGATAGCAGTGGTTGGCTGGCCAGATCAGGTGACCCTGGGATAGACTAGCCGCTGGCCGCGCTGCTCGGATCATTCTGTCTCTGGATGCCGCTAGGGAGAGAGCTGCTGCTGGTCAGGGAAAGCGTTAGGGTGTTCTATTAGCTTACTGTTAGGCAGGAGTGATTCTCAAAGAACCCAACAGCCCTTCTTAGGGCTACAATAACGTTCTACTTTTTTTATTTTAATTTGCATCTATTACCATTTTGTGAGGAATTAGCAGGGGGACTTGCTACCGTTGTGTTTAGCTCTTAGTGGCACACATATCCATAGCAAAGACCGAAGTGGGAAAATTCAGTAGGGGTTGGATTTCTATTAGGCACTAACTCAGTGTCATCTCATCTGGCATAGTAGTGTGCTTCCTTTGATACTTGGCTAGAAAATAGCCATAGGAGAATACAAACAGCTTCTTGAAGCCTACAGTAGCGTTCTATATATTTGATTTCTGGTTGATCTGCTGGTGGCTGTAGTTTCTGCAGTGCATGTACTTGCCAATTCTGAGCAATTTGTAGTGAGACTTGCGACCGCTGTGTTCTGCGCTTAGTGGCGCACATATCCATAGCAAAGGCCGAAGTGGGAAAATTCAGTAGGGGTTGGATTTCTATTAGGCAATAACTCAGTGTCATCTCATCTGGCATAGTAGTGTGCTTCCTTTGATACTTGGCTAGAAAATAGCCATAGGAGAATACAAACAGCTTCTTGAAGCCTACAGTAGCGTTCTATATATTTGATTTCTGGTTGATCTGCTGGTGGCTGTAGTTTCTGCAGTGCATGTACTTGCCAATTCTGAGCAATTTGTAGTGAGACTTGCGACCGCTGTGTTCTGCGCTTAGTGGCGCACATATCCATAGCAAAGGCCGAAGTGGGAAAATTCAGTAGGGGTTGGATTTCTATTAGGCAATAACTCAGTGTCATCTCATCTGGCATAGTAGTGTGCTTCCTTTGATACTTGGCTAGAAAATAGCCATAGGAGAATACAAACAGCTTCTTGAAGCCTACAGTAGCGTTCTATATATTTGATTTCTGGTTGATCTGCTGGTGGCTGTAGTTTCTGCAGTGCATGTACTTGCCAATTCTGAGCAATTTGTAGTGAGACTTGCGACCGCTGTGTTCTGCGCTTAGTGGCGCACATATCCATAGCAAAGGCCGAAGTGGCAAAATTCAGTAGGGGTTGGATTTCTATTAGGCACTAACTCAGTGTCATCTCATCTGGCATAGTAGTGTGCTTCCTTTGATACTTGGCTAGAAAATAGCCATAGCAATAGGATAGGATTGTTTGGTTTTAAAAACTCAAAAAAAAACAAAAAACACACAAAAAAAAAAAAAACACAAAAAAACACAAAAAAAACAAAAAGAAGTAAAAAAAAAAAAAAAAGTTATAACTCTCATTTTAAAAATGTTTAACCCGAGGGCTAGGGGTAGAGGACGAGGGCGGGGACGTGGGCGTCCAACTACTGCAGGGGTCAGAGGCCGTGGTCCTGGGCGGGGTGAGACACCACCTGCTGATGAGGGAGCAGGGGAACGCCGCAGAGCTACACTCCCTAGGTTCATGTCTGAAGTTACTGGGACTCGTGGTAGAGCACTGTTGAGGCCAGAACAGTGCGAACAGGTGATGTCGTGGATTGCTGACAATGCTTCGAGCAATTTGTCCACCACCAGTCAGTCTTCCACGCAGTCCACCCATGTCACCGAAATCCCCACTCCTCCAGCTCCTGCACCTCAGCCTCCTCCCCCCCAGTCTGCCCCCTCCCAGGAAAATTTGCCATTTGAACCGGCATACTCTGAGGAACTGTTTTCTGGACCCTTCCCACAGTCACAAACCACTTGTCCGGTTGCTGCTGAGCAATTTTCCGATGCCCAGGTTTTCCACCAGTCACAGTCTGTGGGTGATGATGACCTTCTTGACGTAGTGGAAGTGTGTAAAGAGGTGTCCGACGATGAGGAGACACGGTTGTCAGACAGTGGGGAAGTTGTTGTCAGGGCAGGAAGTCCGAGGGGGGAGCAGACTGAGGGATCGGAGGATGATGAGGTGACAGACCCAAGCTGGGTTGAGAGGCCGGGTGAACACAGTGCTTCTGAGACGGAGGAGAGTCCTCGACCTGAACAGGTTGGAAGAGGCAGTGGTGGGGCCAGACGGAGAGGCAGGGCCAGAGCTGGTGCATCAGCGCCACTGTCAACTAGTGAAGCTCCCGTGGTGAGGGCTCTTGCGGCGAGGGCTAGATCTTCAGAAGTGTGGAGGTTCTTTAAGGAAACACCGGATGACCGACGGACTGTGGTGTGCAACATTTGCCAAACCAGGCTCAGCAGGGGTTCCACCACTACTAGCTTAACTACCACCAGTATGCGCAGGCATATGAATGCTAAGCACCCCACTCAGTGGCAACAAGCCCGTTCACCTCCGGCCGTGCACACCACTGCTCCTTCCCCTGTGTCAGCTGCTAGTCAGCCCCCTGCCCAGGACCCTGGCACAAAAACCCCATCGTCGCCTCCACGATCCTCCACAGCATCCACCAGCGTTCAGCTCTCCATACCCCAGACGCTGGAGCGGAAACGCAAATATAGTGCAACCCACCCGCACGCCCAAGCCCTTAATGTGCACATCTCCAGATTGCTTAGCCTGGAGATGCTGCCCTATAGGCTAGTAGAGACCGAGGCCTTTCGCAACCTCATGGCGGCGGCCGCCCCTCGGTATTCGGTCCCCAGCCGCCACTACTTTTCCCGATGTGCCGTCCCAGCCCTGCACCAGCACGTGTCAGACAACATCATCCGTGCCCTGACCAACGCCGTTTCTGACAAGGTCCACCTGACCACGGACACGTGGACGAGTGCTGCCGGGCAGGGCCACTATATGTGCTGACGGCACATTGGGTTAACTTGGTGGAGGCTGGGACCGAGTCTGACCCTGGGGCTGCTCATATACTGCCGACGCCGAGGATTGCGGGGCCTACCTCGGTCCAGGTGTTTCAGGCCTACTATGCCTCCTCCTCCTCCCACCCCTCCTCCACCTCCTCCTCCGAACTACCATCCGTGGGCACGGCGCCATCAGTCGGTAGCTCTAGGCACAGCAGCAGTGCCGTCGCTAAGCGACAGCAGGCGGTGCTCAAACTGCTGAGCCTAGGCGACAAAAGGCACACCGCCCAAGAGCTATTACAGGGCATCACGGCGCAGACTGATCTGTGGCTGGCACCGCTGAACCTCAAGCCGGGAATGGTTGTGTGTGACAACGGCCGTAACCTGGTGGCGGCTCTGCAACTCGGCAGACTGACACATGTGCCATGCCTGGCCCATGTGTTAAATCTGATAGTGCAGCGTTTCCTCAAGACATACCCCAATCTGTCTGATTTGCTCACGAAGGTGCGCCGCATCTGTGCGCATTTCAGGAAGTCCAGCCCAGATGCTGCCACTCTCAGGGCAGCGCAGCGCCGCCTCCAACTGCCCGCTCACCGACTGTTGTGCGACGTGCCCACGAGGTGGAATTCAACACTGACCATGTTATCCAGAGTTTACCAGCAGCGCCGAGCGATTGTAGACTGCCAGATGTCAACTTCCACCAGAACTGGTAGTCAGGTCAGTCAGCTTCCTCAAGTCTACAATGAGGAGTGGACGTGGATGTCTGATATCTGTCAGGTGCTGAGTAACTTTGAGGAGTCAACACAGATGGTCAGTGGCGATGCCGCCATCATCAGCCTCACCATCCCGCTGCTTGGCCTGTTGAAAAACTCTCTGGTCAGCATGAAGTCGGAAGCTTTGCGCTCGTCACAAGAGACGGGGGAAGAATATTCCCTTGTTGATAGCCAAAGCACCCTGAGGTCTGTTTCTCAGCGCATATCGGAGGAGGTGGAGGTGGAGGAGGATGAGGAGGAAGAGGAGGAGAATGTTGGCGAGACACAAGAGGGGACCATTGTTGAGTCCTTCACTGTTCAGCGTGTATGGGCAGAAGAAGAGGAGTTGGAGGAGTTGGAGGAGGAGGAAATGGACAGTCAGGCCAGTGAGGGGAGTGAATTCTTACGCGTTGGTACTCTGGCGCATATGGCAGATTTCATGCTAGGCTGCCTATCCCGTGACCCTCGCGTTCAAAGAATTTATTCCAGCACCGATTACTGGGTGTTCACTCTCCTGGACCCACGGTACAAGCAAAATCTTTCCACTCTCATCCCTGCAGAGGAAAGGAGTGTGAGAATGCATGAATACCAGCAGGCCCTGGTGCACAAGCTGAAACAGTATTTCCCTTCTGACAGCGCTAGCGGCAGAGTGCGTAGTTCTGCGGGACAAGTAGCGAGGGAGAGTAGGCGAGCAGGCAGCTTGTCCAGCACTGGCAAGGGTACGCTTTACAAGGCTTTTGCCAGCTTTATGTCACCCCAGCAAGACACTGTCACCTGTCCCCAGTCTCGGCAGAGTAGGGCTGATCTTTACAGAAAGATGGTGAGGGAGTACGTAGCTGACCATACCATCGTCCTAAATGATCACACAGCTCCCTACAACTACTGGGTTTCAAAGCTGGACATGTGGCACGAACTGGCGCTGTGCGCCTTGGAGGTTCTTGCCTGCCCTGCCGCTAGCGTCTTGTCCGAGCGGGTTTTCAGTGCAGCTGGTGGCATCATCACCGATAAGCGTACACGCCTGTCGACTGACAGCGCTGACAGGCTGACGCTTATTAAAATGAATAAAGGCTGGATTTCTCAGAATTTCCAATCTCCACCAGGTGAAGGAAGCTCAACCTGAATAATTGATCCACTCCTCCTCCTCCTCTTTCTCATTTTCCTCCTTCTCCTCCTCTTTGTACAGTAAAGCAGAGGAAAATGGCTATTTTTTGACAGGGCCCACTGGCTCTTGCTATAGTACTTCATGCATTTAATTTTTCTGGAGGGCCACCTACCCGGTCCTCTGTTTGAAACAATTTTTGTGAGTGCCACATACAGGCACTCAATCTATTCCATTTTTCTGGAGGGCCACCTACCCGGTCCTCTGTTTTAAAAAATTTTTGGGACTGCCACATACAGGCACTCAATCTATTCCATTTTACTGGAGGGCCACCTACCTGCTCCTCTGGTTTGAAACATTTTTGGGACTGCCACATACAGGCACTCAATCTATTCCATTTTACTGCAGGGCCACCTACCTGCTCCTCTGGTTTGAAGAATTTTTGGGACTGCCACATACAGGCACTCAATCTATTCCATTTTACTGGAGGGCCACCTACCTGCTCCTCTGGTTTGAAGAATTTTTGGGACTGCCACATACAGGCACTCAATCTATTCCATTTTACTGGAGGGCCACCTACCTGCTCCTCTGGTTTGAAACATTTTTGGGACTGCCACATACAGGCACTCAATCTATTCCATTTTACTGGAGGGCCACCTACCTGCTCCTCTGGTTTGAAAAATGTTTGGGACTGCCACATACAGGCACTATCCAAATTAAATTGTCTCCATAGCAGCCTCCACACGTTGTCTCCATTGCTACCTCCAAAAGTCGTCCATATAGCTGCCTCCATACATCGTCCCTTTATCAAACGAGGTGTGTCAGGCAGAAATTTGGGTTGTTTTCATGGATTCCACATCAAAGTTGTTAACTTTGTCGCCACCCTGCTGTGTTATCCACAAAATATACTGGCAAACTTTTACCATTTAGGGATATTATTTCAGCGCTTCTTGCGCATCTGTTTACATTCCCCTCACCCGGCATATCCTAAACTTATAAGAACGCTACTACACTTGATCTTATACAAAAGGTTCTTAGAAGTGCTGTTTGGGGAGTAGCCTAGAGACAGGGGCTTGGATTGGCGAAAGCTCGCCTGGCAGCGGAGCGCCAGCTCCATGCGCATCATGCGCTTCTTGCGCATCTGTTTACATTCCCCTCACCCGCCATATCCCAAACTTATAAGAACGCTACTACACTTAACTTGGTGCAGGCTGGGACCGAGTCTGACCCTGGGGCTGCTCATATACTGGCGACGCAGAGAATTGCGGGGCCTACCTCGGTCCAGGTCTCAAAGGCCTACTATACCTCCTCCCACCCCTCCTCCACCTCCTCCTCCTCCGAATTACCATCCGTGGGCATGGCGCCATCAGTCGGTAGCTCTAGGCACAGCAGCAGTGCCGTCGCTAAGCGACAGCAGGCGGTGCTGAAACTGCTGAGCCTAGGCGATAAAAGGCACACCGCCCAAGAGCTATTACAGGGCATTCCACATCAAAGTTGTTAACTTTGTCGCCACCCTGCTGTGTAATCCACAAAATATACTGGCAAACTTTTACCATTTAGGGATATTATTTCAGCGCTTCTTGCGCATCTGTTTACATTCCCCTCACCCGGCATATCCTAAACTTATAAGAACGCTACTACACTTGATCTTATACAAAAGGTTCTTAGAAGTGCTGTTTGGGGAGTAGCCTAGAAACAGGGGCTTGGATTGGCGAAAGCTCGCCTGGCTGCAGAGCGCCAGCTCCATCACAAGATCCAACTAACATAGTTGCAGCACCTTTAATCTACTACTAGTTCACTGCCTCCATAATAATAATAATCTTTATTTATATAGCGTCATCATATTCTGCAGCGCTTTACAAATCATAGGAAACAAATACAAATGTAATGTAACAGAGCACAACATTTGTATGGAACAACAGGAGTGAGGTCCCTGCTCGCCAGAGCTTACGGTTTATGAAGATGATGGGGTAACACGAGGTAAAAGAATATTTAATGGTCAAGCCATTCTTCTTAGGGAATAGAAAAAAATATAATAAATGGAATTGCTGTCGCTTGAAACACTCAGCCGTCATCTTATATACCAGGTCCAGGGTGAATGGGACTGCAGAGAAGTCTGGTGCCTGTTGGTTGCTGGATAACAGATGGGAGGACGACACAGAACGGGTTAGTAGAAGAGTTAAAACTTCATGCAGTTAATGAGTGTTATAGGCTTGCCTAAAGAAATGGGTTTTAAGAGCACGTTTGAAACTTTGGAGGTTAGGTATTAGTCTGATAGTCCGGGGCAGAGCATTCCATAGAATTGGTGCAGCTCTAGAGAAGTCTTGGAGACGCGAGTGGGAGGTCCGCACTAGGGTAGAGGTTAATCTAAGATCACTGGCGGATCTAAGAGCACGGGTTGGGCGATAGACTGAGATAAGAGAGGAGAGGTAGGGGGGTGCAGCATTATACAGAGCTTTATGGATGAGGGTTATTATTATTTTAAACTATTCGAAAGGAGACTGGCAGCAAGTGCAGCGACTGGCATGAACTGTAAGCATACATGGTCCCCTTATCAAACGAGCTGTGTCAGGCAGAATTTGGGGTTGTTTTCATGGCTTCCATGTTAACTTTGTCGCCACCCTGCTGTGTAATCCACAAAATATACTGGCAAACTTTTATCATGTAGCGATATTATTTGAGCGCTTCTTGCTCACCTCCTTTGGTTCCTCTCTGCCACCCATTGGTTTGAAGCCTGAGTCCATTTAGGGTATGTCGCCATGCCACTCTCTAGCCTGCCGCTGCTGCCGCTGCCTCTGCATGCCGTCCCCTATAGTGTCAGGGTCAATTATTGGATGTTTTAGATGCTATCTAGCTTCATTCTGTCACTCTGTCATGGCCATGCTGTTGCCCATAATTTTGGCATAATGGTGCGATTAGGCAGCCTCAGAGGCATCCATGCATGCTGCCCCTGCTGTTTCCTGTCCATTTCCGTGGTGTTTCCATCCTTTTCTGAGGTTCCCAGGTGTTTGGCCAAGCTTCCCTGTGCAGAGCCTTGGTCCCCTTGAAAAATGCTCGAGTCTCCCATTGACTTCAATGGGGTTCGTTATTCGAGACGAGCACTCGAGCATCGGGAAAAGTTCGTCTCGAATAACGAGTACCTGAGCATTTTAGTGTTCGCTCATCTCTAGTTACAGCCTTTCATTCTATTACTGTATAGTCAAAACCATTACAAAAGTCATTTTCTACAACATTGAGTTTCTATTATATTTGCATTCATTTATACTAATGGGATATGAAAGTGCAATCATTGTTAGTATAGATTAGATGAATAATCTAAGAAAAAGAATTAGAATTATTTTTTTTCGATTTCTTCTGTTTTACATACTATAGAAGATCATAGTAAGTGGCCAGACACTCATTTTCTCATCAGGAAATAGTGTTCTTCAATTGCATTGTTATTCAGATAGAACACAGTAAGGATATCTTAAACGCATAGGTATTGGCGTCATAAAGTGACATTTTATGGAGTCTAGCCACATATTTTCTATGTATGCAAATGTTTTAGCAGGTTAATATGCAGTAAGAGTGCATGATATTTTGGCACAGGATAAAATCCTTTATAAGTGTGGAAATACACTTATGAATCCTATTCCGATGACGCTTTGATGCAGCAAGAAGCTTTTTAATTGCCTTAGCTCCTCTTTCCACCTTGGACATTTAAAATAGATTAAAGATTCATGGAATACTCCAACAAGGTCCACTAAAAACAAATTGGACATATGGACATGGCTCCTATAAATGTGCAGAACACATACAGATTGGACTGAGTTTATTGTTATGCTCTACTGTATATCAATTTTTGTTTCCTAGACTTCACTTCATGATCATGTAATGCCTTATCTCCCTGGCCAGCTGACCATAATGCTATTGATTTCCCCTGTTTTAAGACCTGTGGGAAATAGCAAGAACATCAGGGTTAGCAAGTAATAGTTAAATATTTTTTTTTAAAGTATAATTTGTTCCAAGATCAGCTTTTTTGCGGTTCCTGCATTGATCTTGTAAAGTATATATTTTATATTTTATTCTAAAGATAAAAGAAAATGGTTTCCTCTCAGCATAACCCATGGTCAAGGAAAGTTTCAGTTTGTTTTTGGGTTTTACTTATTATTATCCTACCCTCAACTGTTTTTCCCTATTCTCTCACCCTCATTGGTTCTCAAGGAAGGATATCCTCAAAACTGCAGAAACACTTTCTTCATCCTTCTCATGTATTCTTCTTCCTATGTATTTTCCCAATCAGGGAGGTTAGCCTGTATACATGGACCGCATAAACTCTTTTTATATCATGCAGTGGCCATCTGATCTCAGAGTTTGTGATTCCCTTTAACCCCCCCCCCCCCCATTAATTTACACATTTCCCACCTCCTTGTGTTTTGTCCAAACCAATGTAGGGAGCTTATCACACCTCCTATCAATGCTGCCTACTTGGTTCCACTTGGGAATGGAGGGGTTGTTGTCATAAAAGATGAAACTTCCTTAATAAAATATGTAATGATTTGTTGATCACTTTGATGTTTTGGCTAAGAATGAAACCCATGGACCAAAAATTTAAAGTAGTTGATTACTAGTTTGTGAGTTTAGACACATTGGGGCAGATTTACTTACCTGGTCCATTCGTGATCCAGCGGAGCGTTCTCTGCGGTGGATTCGGGTCTTCCAGCGATTCACTAAGGCAGTTCCTCCGACGTTCACCAGGTGTCGCTGCGGAGTTCACGATCCATCATAAGAGATCTTGGTTCAAATAAGGTTAGGGTGAAATCAAAACTGCATAGTTTACCTATTGGACATCTTCCTTGTACTACTGGTACTCCTTTTACATTCTTACTTGCATCAAAATGATCAGCTAATGACAGCAGCTGATTGAAGAGAATCGGCTGAACCAAGTCACCGTAGCTTTTCTTGCGTTCAAATGAATGGGAGCTGATTGGCAGTATCCTGATCTGACTAGTACACAGAAAACAGATATGAGCTGATCTGTGGTCTTTGGACCCCTACCAATTTAGAACCTATACTTTCTGTGCATTATGAGTATTTTTACAGAACACCTATAGTAGTAAGTACAAGTACATTCTGGAGAAATAAGATTGAATGTCCATAAGAATAGGGGCTCAAACAAGTGCATTATCTAATGGAATATGTTAATAATAAGAAATAAATACAACTCAAAGTGGTATTCCACAAAATCACAATGACAAAAAAATTCTAGTTTTTTGAGTGAACAGCACAAAAGGATATATGCCACCTGAATCCTACAGTGTTCTTCAGCAGATTTATATCATCTATTACTGTAGAATGATTTTTCTCCTGTGCAGCTTAATTCTTTCAGCAATGAATTTTCCTGCCTGACTTCTAATCTTGGAGTATGTGACATATTTCATAAAACACTTGAAGTAAACTAACAAAAGAAATTTAGTACCCTACGAAAGCTGCAATGTATACCAGAAATACACTTGGAACATTATCAACATACATATTCATAAAGCAACAGAATATTCCATTAATCCTGACAAAGAAAGCAGCATTAATTTAATTTATAACCACATTACTATTTAATTAGTATGTGTAAATAAATGGCAAATCCTGATTTTATTCAAACTAATATCATTAAAGTTGCAGTATTACTCATTGAACTGTCGCTCCAAGTGTTCGGCAGTCTGAATAATTTTATCCATTGCACCCCTGAAATATGCGTATGTACCCTAATGGCTGCTACAAATATTAAGTATATGGTACTGAACAAAAAATTCACAACTCACAGAAAAGAGGTCTAAATCTACAAACAACTTTGTATTAAAATGTCATAAAACCTAGCATGAATCACTGAAGCTCAAGTTAGAATTTAATATAAGAAATGTATGATGTTTTGCTTTGTGAAGAAGCAGAGTGTTCCCACTCATTGACTACATCTGACTTAATTATTTTTACAGAATTACAGTCTTTGAAGTAACAAAAAATTAATCCCTCTTATGTTAAATGCAAAACAGTTTAGTGGCTGGTACAAAAGTGTACAAATTAACTACAGTACAGTGTATCCATAGAGAATAGGATTTCTCTGTAGCTATGTATATGAGATGCACACAAAATGACACAAAGAAAAATAGTTAAAGATAATTCAACAGTACAAACATGTACAAACAATGTAGGGCGGTAGATTGACTATGACCACCATAATTTAGTCCAAGCCTGTTCATTCTAGTCACAAGAGACTGTGTGATATATAATTATGTCTAGGACTGTACCTGTCCTTCAGTGGGCGTAAAGATAAAATGATAGCGGCCCATCATTCCAGGGGATGGGCCACTTATAGCCACTTAAACTTTATCAGTGTAAATATCTTATACTTAGGCTGCATTAAGACAAATGTATACCCACATGGCTACGGCCGGGCAGACATAGAACCGCCGCTATAGAGAGGAGGAGGGGTGACCCCTTCCCTCTTAATACAGATGCACAGCCTATGGGCCGTAACCCGGAGAAAGTTAGGATATGTCTGTATCGCTCCATGCGCCATTGCCATCTATGAGGGATGTATGTATGGCCACAAGCTTGTGGCCATACAAACCTCCCCCATACATTCGTGTGAATGCAGTCTTACACTGTTAAAGTTTGATGTTTGTTTCTGTAATTCTGGGGCAGCAGAAGACAGGACTTCCTATCAGATGTCCTGCTTGCTTCCAGAGGATGGAGAGGGCAGGGCAGTCTTTTCTGTCTCTAAGCCCACTTTGATAAAACCAATACTATTTCAGTGGTCAGAGGGGTGAACAGATGTATCCCTATGCCACTACAATTAATGATTTGGGAGTGGTTATCAGGAGGGGGCATGTAATGACTTACAGCATCCTCCATCTGCAGGAAACCATTAGGACATAGGACATCACAGGAATCCTGCTTCCCAGGATATATGACCAGGGACTCTTGGGGCAAATGACAGACTAACAGGGTAAGTATATTGTATAATAACTACCTGCTTTGGAATAGTGGCCAACTCCTTTAAATTATCTTCCCCAATGAAAATAGTAATAATGACACAGATGGCAAACGTTAATTTTAATAAATATAAAGCCTTTCCATATGTATAGAGCTAAACAACAACGTGTTTATAACAACTTTATAAGAACTAAAGGTAGCAAATAAGATATCCTTACAGCTCACTCGTTACCTTTACAGCAAACAGTGAGCAAAAATCCAGAAATCCTAATTTTCGGGATTCTTGCACTGACGTGGTAACCTTACTGGTAAAGTGCCAGAAATTGTAGTGTAGCCTTAGCATAACAGGCACAGGTAAAAAAAATCTACATGAAAAATCACGGACCACCTCAGTGACAATGAGTGGCACACTTCTGAACACTATGCTTTATTTTTTATAAGAACAAGTGAATTCCCTTATTGAGTCACTTAAACAGTATTGTAGCTTCTAAGACAAACTTCTTTCATTAAAGTTACTATAAAGTAATAAATGCACTGTTCCTTGTTCAAATATGAATCTATTACTTGAACTTTGGTTTGATTAAATTGATATGTGGCTATTCATTTTTTATCTAAACAAACAAAGAATACATTCTGTTTTGTCAAAATGGAAAAGATCAAAACTGATAAGCTGGGACATAATCAAAACAGATGGGATTTTTTCTTAGAAGATTCTAAGTGACGATTCATGTGTGAAACAGATCAGTACCCATGCTAAAATTAAGAAAATGGATGGAGAATCTGGCAACAAATAATTCCACTAATATTAGAATTAATTATTCATGCCAAAAATGCCCTTTAACAAAAAGCATGAAACGAAGAGTAGTTAATTATCTACCAAAGATGTTTATATAGATTTTGAGGCAGCTACCATATAATAATATATTCATTTAAAAAATCCTATACAATTAAACAACTACACTAAAATTATACTAATACTTAAAAAGAAAGAACTCTTAGAGCATGTAAACCAAATCATGAGAGCTGCTGATTATTAATTGTATGTATTCCCTGCCCTCTCATTTCCTGTGCTGAGATGAACAACTTCACAGTATACTTCTATATATACCAAATAGGAATTGTCATAGGTAATTACATGGGGGCTTATTAGCCTTGAGCTGGTTTCAATAAATGTCCACTAATATTTAGTACTGTTAACTACATAAATCACATTTTACAGAAGAATGGAGAAAAGGTTTATGAGCTTACAAACAATGGCACCACCTGCTGAATAATTATCAGAAATTATAATATTCAAAAGAAACCTGTCACCATATTTTCCCAAATTCAGACAAGTTCCCAAAGAGCCCTATTATCTAACTGAAACCCTTCTTTTCGGTAAAAATTGTTTCCTTTACATCCCAATAAATCAACTTTATCTTATATTAACTGTCATCAAAGGGGACGTGCCTTGCTTTTCTGGTCCCTCCCATCTACTCCTTGTGCCTCATGCCTTTTCTTAGCAGTTAGCATGTAATGCCATGTGACTGATGTTGATGTCCTCGAAGGTCCTATACCCAGTAACATTTGCAATGTCTACCAAATATATGTATCTGATCAAATGAAATCACAGCATGCCTCCATGGACTTCTAGTCCTCCCCATGCCTCCAAGGAGGCATGCTCTGATTTCATGTGGTCAGATACATACATGGGGTAGACATTGCAAATGTAACTAGGTAAAAGACCTTAGTTAAGATGACCCTGGTCACATGATATGAAGTGCCCAATGATGTATCAAAGCACTTTATAAATGTTCCACATAACAGCATCATCCTAGCAGTGAGGCCCGTCAACCAGGAACAAGGAAGCAGGACCTTGCAAGTAAAAATTAATACACAGAACTCACTTAGGGTCATTGGACTCACATCAGGTGAGTTACATATATACGTTTTCAAACAGATTTTTTAACATTCCAGCTATGGAAAGGAACCATTTAGGGAAAATGGCAATGCATTTTAATCCTAGTTATTTATGAAGTATTTATTTTGGGTAGGTTAATTTTAATTGCTCGTTCTATTTAACACAAATTTCTAAGTATGTTGAAAATATTTTTCCTTATTCCAATGCATCGGTAGTGTACAACTAGCATACATTAATAATTTGGTGCAGTATTACATGAGCCTTAAATCACCATGGCACAATTTCTTTCCTCTGCCAAAAATGTGTGATAGAATTCTTGTTCATAGATGTAAATCTTGTAGCCTAATAAATCTCGTCCCAGTGTACATAATTCTTTGCATTCATTTTCAAGGCATAAGTAATATTTCTTATGTTGCCAATGACAATGTTTACATGTATAACATGAATATCTAGCCTTTGATTACAATAACACTTACTTGTTTCCCCGCAGTAATCTATTCATCTGCAGTCTAAACTAAAGAATGGCAATCATTGTGCGTGTTAAAGATAATACATATTTAAGAGAAAAAGAATAGTCTTTATAATAGTATGCCATTGATTTGCACCTTTCTTTCTTTTACAGCTTAATATTAGAAAAAAAAAACAACAATGTGAATGTGATTTGCTCTAAAAGCTGAAATCATTAACTCTGACCTCAGCACAATAAGGAACATTTGTGGTGTCTACCACACTTGGCAGGCATACTTCCAGACTTCAAGAATTATTCCCTTATAACTGTAGTAATGAGGAATAAAAGCTTGATTCTGAAAAGATAGGTCAATCATCTCACGTAGTTCAGGAGAAAAAAACACTCTAGGGGTCATACTTTTCTTGGGTTAAAAGACAAGGCAAGTGCAAGGTCATCAAAATTGTCCCTGACCAGAAAGCCTTTTGTACAATTGGTGCGTACACTTGGGAAGAGAGGTCTCGAGTCTTAGTAATTGTAAAACTACCTTTCCCTGATGTATCATAAAAGGCTCAGTAATACCTTGACTCATAAATCTCCAATGAATATTATTTTATTTATGACCCAAGTATCACGTTATGCTCTATAGCTATTACATCATTTTTTTTCCTTTAATATGTTGAAACTGGTATAACCTCTGTGGTGTGTCAGTGGAAATTCACAGCTTACAAAAAATGTTGGAGAGAGTAAAATCCTGTGTTATCTGCTATCAGATATAAAATTGTTGTTATAAATCATTCAATAGTGTTTTTTGTTGTTCTTTTAATAGCAAATGTAAATAAATAAATAAATAAAAGAAAAAAATTGTAGGAAAAACATTAAAATATGATACATTTAGACAGTTGATATGTAGTGTATTGGTTTTTTTTTAATAATTCAGGTTCTCTACTGGGTATTTTTATATGACACATAGTTTCCCATCACATTTAGACACATTTAAGTGATAATAGCAGACAGATTTATATAGTTCTCTATTTTGTCTGCTTGTAATGTGTTTGGCAGTAATTTCCATTGACAGAGTTGTGCTTGGTTGTAGAGGTGGCCGCCAAGCATCACCTCAAATTCCCAATTGGGATCTGACTGTCTCAAAAGGCTAGACATGGTTTTAACAATATTTTGTGCTGGAAGTTCCATATATAATCGTCTAGAGAGTATACGGGGTATACATTATTCATTCTGCAACAGAAATATATAACACTTATATACTGCCTACATCAAGGCATCTAGACCTTTTACTAGGCAAGTACTGGGTAAAGTTCTAATGATCAGAAGAGCTCATCACTTGCTAAAAATGAATCCCCTAGCAAAAAGTAAGTCATTATTACCATTAGGACCACATTGGGGGGGATTTATCACTGTGTTTGACTTGTTTTCTGTTGTATTTTGTTGATTTGTTCCTCTTGGGTTTTTGCTGTTGTTGTTGTGACTTCTGAGAAAAGTGTACTCAAACTTGCCACTTCTGATTCAACACATGTCATGGATTAAACCACAAAACCCATCAGAAGATGACATTTGGGACTTTTGGTAGAATTTTGTGGTGAAATCTGATTTTTTTTTCTGGAAAAAGTTACATTTCAAAGAAGAGATATTTGACTTTTTAGGATGCAATAAAGATGAAAATATTGACACAAAGTCAGGTATTCAATAAATTGGATGCAAAAAAAGGATATAAGTCAAATGCAATAAAGCACTCAATGAGACTAAAAATTGTGATGAGTTTCCCCCAATGATTTAGGGAATGGCTTAATGTCTGACAAACACTAATAGAGGAGACTGATCAGGACTTGTGCATCATGCATCAATTTTGATCTTCCCTGTGTTGGAAAGAATGGTGCCTAATTCACTAAGAGTTGTATATACCAGCAGCCCAAATTCACACCAGTTCCTTGTTGTGAGAGCTATAACCAACACCACATTGTGATGCAAGTTATAATATATCTTTTGGACCCCAAAAGGACAAACCTGATAAGTCACACCCAGACATATACACTTTTACAAATTACAGATATATAAAAATTATGATTTTTATAATACATGTTATACCAGATGTAAATAATGATACATTCTTGTCATTGTTAACTGTAATTCCTATTGTGGCACAATTTTCTGCATAAGTTAAAGATATAATACTCTTTAAAACATAAAGGAATGAAAGACCTGCAGAGGTTTTCTATTTAATGAGTCCTGAATAAATTCAGAGGGTGGGGTTTGCTATTAATATCCATTAAAGAGGATGGATTCAGTAAAGCTGCCAAAGCAAAAATGTTAATTAAATTAAGAGCAAAAAATTAAGTACTTTTCAATTGATCTAAAACCACATAAAATGCAATCAGACAAGTGACCAATGCAGTTTTCACTATTGGAATACAAGCCTCTTCTGACTGTAGTTTATAGCTATCTATACCCCGATGAGACACATAACAGATTAACTGTGGCAGATAGCTGCAGGTGTCTGCTCTGTATGGAGAGAACCTAGTCTTTAAGCTCTCTCCATATATCCCTTGACAACTATTCCATGTATTTTATGTTGACTGGTCATGTTGGGGTTGTCTTCTGCTTGACCTCTTCATCTACAAAAGTGCCTTATGTACCCTGATGTATTGTTTATTAATATTCCTTTGCCAAGTACCCCCAATTAAAAAAATAACATCAGTGTGGGTACTCCTTAAGACATGAGTTGTCCAACATAAGGTGCATATATTGTATCACAGACCTAAGTAGATCAAACTTACCTTACTTTAGATCTAATTATCTACCTCCTGGCTTGAGGAAGGCTCACGTAGAGCCAACACATTGCTCATTATGCCTTTTTCCCACTGAATATTGCCTTTTGGAGTGCTGTTTCTCCTAATCCTATCTATCTATCTATCTATCTATCTAAATAAAGTAAATAAAGTCAAATAAAGTAAAAAAGCGGTCAGCACTCCATGGTTCAAATTTCAAAATAAAAGGTGAACTTTATTGAACAAGTGGCGACATTTCGGTGTGTGACACCTTCATCAAGCAACAGACAAGTGACCCACATTGTATATATATAGCAAAACATAGTAACTGATTAGCATAAAGAGGCGTGTCTTAAAGTGCCTGTGCAATATTGTGTTATTTATCATTGTACAAAAATATATATAAAAAATACATTCAAAGATAAAGTGCATTGGTTTCAAATACATGTATATAACAATGTCGTTGTTCGCTGTACAATTATACGGTACAAGGTGTAATCATAAAGTGTACAAGGGCAAGGACTGGCGTGTAAAGAAGGGGTTAAAATTACCCAAAAGGCTCTGGAGAGAACTCTCTTGGTGGGAGCTTCTGGTCCACAGCTGATACAATCTTAGCGTCTGTGGATCCAACTTGCACATGTGCAGTGGTGCCCTGAGTCTGCCGAGAAGACATCTTGGAAAGGGACAACCAAGCCCTCAATGCAGTGTGCACTGAGGCCAAGATTATCTATCTATCTATCTATCTATCTATCTATCTATCTATCTATCTATCTATCTGCATGTATGCTCCTACTTGTTAAAGAAAACTTTAGAGAATAGAGAACACTTTGTGAATTCTAAGAGGACACCTATTGCTTTCCTTTCCCTGTTCCTGACAATATATTAAACTTTTCCATAGACTATTATGCATTTAGGAAACTTGATTGTCACGGCTACCGGCAATGCACAAAAGCAAATGAAAAATGTCTTGAATGCTAGAAATTTATCACAGACTGAACCATAGTGGTAAACAAGACTCAAGCAGACAACAATTGTATTGTAAATTTGACTTTGTGATAAAGAGCAGCTAAAACTAGACCTCCCAAAGATTCATATAACAAGTCAACAACATTTCAACTAATATTAGCCTTTGAGTTGGATATTTGCCATACCTCTTTTGTGAGGCTATAAAATATGTCCCCAGGACTCTTAAAAAGGATTAAACAAATTGACTTCTCAGCTCAGCAGTAGAGCTGAGGGAATGCTAAACACTTTCAAGATAGTCCAAGAATTATTATAGTCTTTCATTGTGTTTTATTTGCCCTTACACCCTGCAAATAAAATAAGCAACAAATTACATTTCAGCAACTGGGAAAGTAACACTTTCCCAAATGAGCTGTCCCAAAAACATGTAGAGAAATAAAGCCACAATGCACAGTCTATAACAACACACAAAGCATAGGCCACACATTCAAAACTAAATAAGTAAAAATAATAATAAAAAAATCTGTAATGAAATAAATCACAAGGTATTTCTCTGCTGTCTCGTTACATTAGTTTGAACTGCTCAGTTTACCTGGAGATTTTGCAAGATTACCTTGAACCAACATTTCTGTTTACATGCCATTTTAGAGATTTAATTGCATTTTACATTGTTTTTTTTGGGTTGTTGTTCTATTTAAGTCATCCCATGGAGATTAAGAAAAAGGGCGATTTTTTATTTAATTTATGAAAACTCAATATCATTGTTAGTGTTCACAAAGGTACTTTTATGTAAAGGCATAATATATTAAAGAAGGACAATGGGTCCTGGCTAAATACCATAACAGAAAATATTACTCGGCATCTAGTGCTATGTGCAGTGAATAAGATAATATTGGGATTCAGAGCATCAAAGGGTTAATGACACTGTAGATAATGGACTTCCATGAATGTCTACCATTTGTCCAAGGACAAAACTTTTATATCTTCAATTGTTGATTCTTTTTTGCAATATATCAGACTGAAATTACTCAATGTTTTATTGTGACAAATAAGTGGAAATCTGCCATTTGATGGATGTTGATGCTTCATTGATATCTAGAAAAAAAAAAACCTCCTTTTAATTATATTACACATTGTTGTTAAAAGAAAATATAGTTGGAAGAGTTTAATATGTTTTTTTCTTGATTGTATTGGGGCTTGATGCTTAGAACAACTCCTGCATATTATGTTATTTTACTATATATTGGAGCTCATTTACTAAGGGTCCGCGGAGCGCATTTTCGTTGGGGCTCCTGACGATTTTCATTTTGCGCCAAATTGTCCCGGGATTTTGGCGCACACAATCGGATCGTGCTAGCTTGCACGCAACAGAAATTGCTGGATTTAATATTTAGAATTGTGTTACAAGACACGCACTTACAAGCACCAGGAAGAAGAAGGTGAACTCCGGCGGACCTCGGCGTGTAAGCGACACATGCAGGAAATTGGACACACATCCTTAGTGAATCGCGGCAGACCTGAATCCTCGTCAGACAATGCACCATGGGATCGGGAAAGGACCGGGTAAGTAAATCTGCCCCATTGTCTGCAATTGGCATTAAAAAGGTGATCACATACAGCTCCTGCTGATCTCCTATAGGACTGTATCTACAAATATATGATTTATGTTTCTTCTATACGATGCTATACAATGTGATATACAATGTTGAGATATGCTGACAAAAGCTTTGAAAGGCTATAATTCATACCATACAACTCCAACTAGGTGGATATAAATATCATTGTTAGCAAATCCTTCTGTGTTAAAGAGGACCTGTCACCTTCAAAAATGGCACTTGCAGCTGCTTATTTTCCCAGACTGCCCCACCCTCTCCAAAGGCCAGAGGTGACTGCCGCACATTACTGCCCCTAATTCTGCCCCCTCATTAATACGCCGGACCTGTTTGAGAGCGATCCGGCGTTAGTAGTGTACAGTGCAGCTGTGTGTGCCGCACATAATAGCATAGGGACCCACCATAAAGAGGTCACCGTGAAGTGGTTGGTGGGCTTATACAATTTGATCAAAATGTAACTAAGAACCTCGAGTTTGTTATATAATGTAGCCTAGCAGCAGTAGATCATTGTGTGATGTGTGGATGTGCGGTCCAGTTCTTTTTCTCTCCCCATGTTGGTTTAGTACATTCTATCCCTTCATTTATTTTGTTTTTCCTGGTACCAGCACTCCGCCCCATTCGACCCAGGTGTTTTTAAATTAGCAGATGACTGCATATAGGGGCAGCCAACTTCCTCTCAGCTAGTGTCTGAGACCACGTGGAACAGTGAGTATTCAACACCTGTTCACACATGGTGAGCCTTTTTTCCTGTTCACATGGTGCAGTGTTGCATGGTGTCCACCGCTTCTGTGGTGCGAAGCTGGTGGTAGCCCGGGGCCCGGAGCCATGGGGTCTATGTCTGCCAGTATGGGTTCTGGGGGGCAACCAGTCCTTGGTCCCTGCCGGCGCTGTGCTGCAGCGGTGGTGGACGCCATGTGATGCCGCACATAATAGCGTAGGGACCCAGCATAAAGAGGTCACCGTGAAGTGGTTGGTGGGCTTATACAATTTGATCAAAATATAACTAAGAACCTCGAGTTCGCTATATAATGTAGCCTAGCGGCAGTAGATCATTGTGTGGTGTGTGGATGTGCGGTCCAGTTCTTTTTCTCTCCCCATGTTAGTGCAGCTATGTGTGTGTTAGCTTTATTGGAGGCTAGCATTGTTGCGTTTGTTTTAGAACTAGGAGCTGCTCACTTGAGTAAGCAGCTCCTAGTGCCAAGTTCTCATGAGCTCATGTGTCTTTTTTAAGGGTAGTTTAACTTGGGAAACACATATCTTTACACAGTGTCTGACTGGCACACTGGTATTTCGGTGATTACACCCATCAGGCCCCAACAACCACTGACTTCTCCCATGTGGCAATTGAACCCATCCCTGTTGTCGCTGAATCTGCCTATACTGCTTTAACTCAACTCTATCTACATCCTCCAGACAAAAAGCATTCTCTAGTTTAAAACATTGATCCCCGCAACATCAAGGTGCTTCTCTTAGCTATATGCAGTAGGCTGACAGTTGCTATATGATGATGTCATCACCTGCCAACCCTTTGTACACAGCAGCAGAAAAGAAGAGGAGAGAGAAGGAGAGCTGCTGGGGAAGTGGGAAGGCAAGTATGTAGTGATTTTTATTTTTACACTGCAAAGAGGAGGTGGACCACAAAGGAGGAGATTGATGAGAGGGGCAACAATATGAAGGAGATGAGAGACCCACAATAGGAGGAATAGATAAGGGAAGCCACAATAAGAAAGTAGAGAGGAAAGGGGACACTCAGTAAGGGAAGGAGTTGAGGGAGCCCACAATATGAGGGAGCAAAAAATGAGGGGGGAGATGATGGGGGCCACAATATGAGGGGAAAATTATGCGCCAAAATATGAAAGAGAGTTGATAGGTGTCACAATATTAGGGGGAGATAAGTGGACAAAATATCAGGAAGAGGGGCTTCAATATGGGGGTTTTATAAGGCCACAATAAAATTGGTAGCGGGGGTCACAACCGGAAAGATGGAAGGGGCCCAGAGTATAAAAAGGAGATGAGATGTGCTACAATATTAGGGTATTAGGGAGACATAAGAGGGGCCTCAATATGAGCCCCAGAATATAAGGTGTGAGACTAGATGAACCACAATATAAAGAGGAGATAAAGGGGTTGCTATATAAGAGGGAGATGGAAAGCCATAATACAAAGGGTAGATGAAGGGACGAAAAAATTAGGGAGGGCAAATTGGGCACAATATTAGTGTGAGGTGGTATGGGCCAGCCCCAATATGCAGGGGAGGAACTGATTGCCTTTAATAAGAGATCCTGCTTTACGCTGGAACTTAAGGACATTTTCGCAAAATAGTGAATTGTGCTTTGAAAAGCATTTCAACCACATCTGGAATAACTGCTCCATGAACACACATGTTGAGGTCTAAACACATCTGCCTTTAGGGAGAAGTTATTCTGGATGTGCTTGAAAATTGTTTTAAAATGCAATTTTGTCGGACAAGGCTTTAAGGTCAAGCATAAAGAAGGGCCTCTTATTAAAGGCAATAATAAATAGATTCAAGCATTATAGACAATGGGGTGAGTTTTTTTTCTCTGTGCTGTGTAGCAAACTTGGTGTACAATACCCCTTCACACAGTCTAACCCCTTTTGGGCATCAAATAGATCATTATTACTGTTTTTGTGGGAGCTAAAAAAAACATAAAAAAGTCATATCAAAACATGGCTAAGATCATCAGTTCAATATATCCCCGAGTATGATAAACAACTTCACAAAGTGTTAAATAAACCTTTAGTGATGCATTAGTCATCATTAAAATAAGCTTAGTAGTGAATGCTAACAGCTGGGACAGTTCCATTTATCAAATGTGTGGATAAGTCCTTTTTATCTGGAAATGCTAAGCAATGTTAAACCAATCAGCAGCATAAGGTGTCTTTCAACTTAGCAATGTCTCTTACATATGTCCCCTGTCTTTATAGGCGCAACTGCATCTGCTATGGGTTTCATGCCAAAGCACGCCAATCCAAATGTCTGGTCTGAATATGATAATGTGATGTCTCCATAGTATGGGTAAGACTTCAATGTTAAGTGACCATGGATTTTAATTTAGGGTATACAATGATTCTATCATTAACAACAAAAAGCAAAAAAAACAGATGTCACTATAAAAAGAAGTATAAGTTATTTTCTAGTCCATATTATGCACATTTACACATCTCATCGAGACATCTACATGAGACATTTTATGTACGGGATTCTGTGCTATAGTCTATAGCTCCCTTCACCATTACAGTGGTCTCAGAGTTGAAACTACCCCTGTACTCCTTACAAGATCAAAATTCCCACTATATGACGTGGTTATTTTGTATTTTAGGAATTCTAATTTTCAGATTAGTTATCCTGCAGTCTTCTTGTATTGGATAACTGTGAGATTATCCATTTCAAACAAATGCATTGCAGTCATTAATATTGTGTCTCCACTATATATACACTAATAAAATTAACAGGAGAACTCATTATTTTACTGTTCTGGGCAATGTCAAGTGTGCAGAGGATGTCATAATAATACCTGATGTTTACCATAACTTTTCATGTAACATCATTTTAAAAAATGTTACATAAAGTACATTAAACCATGTTCCTGTATATTATGGATAATTCTCACTTATACCTAATTTTCATACTCAGGGACATATTACAGTTTCAAGAGTACTCTGATTTACATCACCCCTGCATACATTCAGTGGTAATTAAAATTGTGACATGATATGTGACAGTAGCCTTATAAAAGTGTTCTCTCTTAAAACAAAGAATGTAGCATGGGGGGCACATTCAGTGTTACTTCTGAGTGCATCCTTATCTAATAATGCCCACGGACTAGTCTTTTATTTTAATATTGTTGTCCATGTGCTTTCTAGTAATAAAAATATTCCTGGCTAAACCCTTTTAACCTCCTTCGAGGAATTAAAATATAAAATGTAAGCACTTTTGACTTAAAATATAAAATGTAGACACGTAACTCTTTTGACATTCTGATCACATCCGATTGACATCCAATGTGTAGATGGAAATATGGTAGAGGGAATGGTGGGATTTTGGTGCACACCGGTATTTAAAGGCAGATAATGGAATGAAGATGTAAAAGGACTTGATTTCTCGATTTTCAAGATATTTAGAGGCTACCACAGTCTTATTCAAAGGTCTGAAACACCCAACCCAGGGGTACTGGTCTGTTGGTAGTACATAAAGTCCTATACTACCCAATCTTTCTCCAGCCTAGTGTTAGATCAAGCAAACATGTCCCTTTGTCATGTGACATGGGCGGGGCAGCAGATTAAAAAAATGAGGTGGTCACACTACTTCATTGGAAGGATTTAAGGTAAATTGCATTAAAATATATGGTATTCAGGAGATTATTGAAAGGGAGGACAATTAAGGGGTTCAACAATGGCACAAATGAAAGGGGGAATTGAGAAGAGACACTTGAACTGGAAGATTGGATTTTTTGAATCGAACTTGAATATTTACAATAAATTTAAACCAGTGTTATTATTATTAATAATGTGCTGTCATTGAAAATAGTTTTGTATTATGTTGAATTTGAAACAAATATGAACCATAAACCCAGTCAAGGATGTACGAGTTGGGTAGTGCAAGTACATACTGTACAGCCTGGAATGCTGTGATTGGGCTTGATTTTTGGTGAGCGGGGAAATGCTTAAATTGACTGCTAATTATGAGCTGCTTCATGCTGTATTAGATCCTATACCTCAGATGCTTTTCAGCTTTACATTAGAGATTACAAAATATAGTTCAGTAGACATAGAGTTGTAGGATTGAGCTCCTGTCCATATAGCAATCTAAAGTCTGATATTAGGAAGAAAGGTTAGACTTACAAATTGTTTTTATGTTTACCATACTGGAATGAATTCCCATTTCTGGTTAAGGAACACAAAGGAAGGACGGACCATCTGATGTTTGAGTGAATTGAGTCTTCTCTATTTTATAAAGGGATTTATTTTATTTATTGTGCTTTTAGCAGTGTTTGATATGACAAGCAGAAGTAAAGCTTTATTTTACTTGGATTTGTAGAAAACTAAAATAGTTCTGTGCCTCTCCTACAGTTGCAGGGGTCATCCTTGCCAAATCTATGCCATCCCTACAGCTGAGTTTCCCTTCTGATGCTCCACAGAAGTTAAGCCTAAAGACAAGATGACTCTCCAGTACCCAGTACGTCTCAGCTGCTTGGTAATGTTTACTGTTTGTAGCCTTCAATATAAACTTTCAGGAAATGCAGAAAAAGGGAAACTCAGACAGACATATTTTTTTTATTAAATTGCAAAAAACAGTCTACCATTTCCCGACTTTATTGTCAGCTTCATTTTGAATTCTGTTATTGTCTCCTGCAGAAGAACAGTGACATTTGATTCACCACAGATTTCTAAGCACATCTGCCATGAAGAGGAGGCAAAGAACATACAGTAGCATATATCAAGTAAAAGTTCTGTCTAACTAATCAAGTCCATGGGGACACTCTGCTGTGTCATAAGACATATCATTGCACAGTTGAATGAGATTGTCAGTCATAGCAAGCCAGGCTGCAGCGCAGCTATTGTCACCACTCAGCAGTATGGAAGTGTATAAATGTAGATAGGGGCATATTTTAAAAACAGCTCAGCTCGCCCTTGCATGTGCCTACTTTGCCAGACGTGAACGTTCTCCCTATCACATTTCAATTTACAAATGGGAAGGAACAGATTGTTGATAGCTTAAAGGAACATAAGGAGTTTTTATTGCATAGTTCTGGACAGTTAAAGAATACCCAGCAGCTTAACAGTTTGGATTATTTGCTTACAGTGAGGTTTTTAAGTTTTTTTTCTCTCTGATGGCAACAAAAGGAACTGTTCCATTTCTAATACCTTCCATTGACTACTAAAATAAACAAATCATCAGCCTGGAGATATCAAAAATACTGAATTAAAACCCATATATAGACAATAAAACAGGCATAGCAGGATCCTCGACACATGGAAATAAACCACAAATAGATTCCTGTTATAAATTAAGCTTTTTCCAATCCAATACATTACTTCAATACGATCTGGCCAGCAAAATCTAGTAGTGCCCAGCACCAAGACCACCTTTATGAATTTTCAAAATGAATGATAATATAATTCCTTTTCATCTTACGCACAATAATCTTGAAACAACTCAATAGCAACCACGATGCATGATTAATTGAGAACTACTTTATAATGTCACCCAATCCTAATGGCTCAAAGTGATATCCTATATAGAACATACATGTGCCCTTCCGTTACCCTGGGCTGCACATGTCATAAGTGTCATGAGACAATTGTTCTAAAAGATGATATGGCCCAATGAAATTGGGTCAGGAAAATTAAACAAGAAAATCATAGTAAAAGTTTACAGATCTAAACTAAAACACGTTTATAACCAAGTTCAAATAACTAGATGTGTGAAAGACGAAAGCGGCGCTCACTGGGGTGATCTTGCAAAGTCTTAATTCAATAGTACGGCAGTGCAGGAGGAGCCAACCACAAGCAAGGCCTAAATAGATAATTCTAAATGAGATGTTCCTTGTTTTGAACCTCCATCCATAAGCCAGAGACATAACAAGTGTCCTGGTGAATCTGGCATCCATTTTGGTTGCCTCCAAGAAATATTTAAAAACAAAGCATGTAAGAAAATTGTGCAATTTAATATTTTTTGTTAATTATACTGCATTTGGTATTATTATTTCAGCTTCCTTAGCACATTACATTAAATATTTTATACTGAAACCAAGGAGTATATTTTTTCCCATAGATAACAAGCCGTGATACAGGTCAGAAGAAGTAACGTAAAGACAAAAAGTAAAAAAAGGTGTTATGGGGTCTGAATACCCAACCATGACCCAATCCTCCACTAGTAACACTCGCGATCGAAATTAAAATTTCTCTGCAAATGCCAGTTAAATAGTTAATGTCAGTGATCTGTGAGTTAACGGCGCGTGTTTGTGCCAAAGCCTGAACTAGAACTTCTAATGATGAACTTTGCGGTTCAGGTCCACTCAGTGCTAGCTAATGGGATTAAAATGAATTTATTTGTAAGGTTCTATAGAAGAGATCAAATGTTTACTCCATCATGACAATAGTTTGATCATGTGACATCAAAATCACAGTGAGACAAGTGTCAAATTCCAAATTACATGTTCTCTGCCCAACGTACAATACATTTCTCCTTGTTGTAAAACCATAATAGCTAATAGTTTAAGTCTTTACCATAAAACATAATTGAAAGCAAGTCACTATTGTGTAATTATATCTTATCATCATCACCACCTGTACTATAAGCCTTTAACAACAATCTGTCTATAAGTAATGGTAAGCTTTCTTGTGTTCCCCAGTGTTTGGAGGATTTTCTTAATCATATACACGTGAATTAATGTAATCTACAACGCTAGCTATTTTTCCATCTGTTATCACAAAAAATGTCTCAAAACATGACCTGTTTAAGAAATTTCAAGGGAATCTAGAGGTATTATATGATGATATCTCCATCGGCTGGCAATGATCAGGCTTGGAAAACGTAGAGCATCAACATATACATTCATATATTTTTCATTGTGTAGGGTCACACAATGAGCATTTCTGAATTTATGGATGCAGCTGATTCAGGCATGTAATAAGGGAATAATAACGTGCATACAGATGTGCCCTTTCTCACATTTCCTCATGGCTGGAAATGTTCAAATATTTGTCTCATAAGATGAATAAGGAAATAGCTGCATAAACAGTGCACAATTGCCGATAACATACACGTTTGGCAAGAGGTCCACATGGCCAATGATGCAATGATAAAAGATGGACTCTCACCTTGAGAGATATGTTATGTGCATAACAATAGTATGTGCCGTAAGAAGAATATGTTGGGCTGCTGCTGGCCACAACTCCCACGGATCTCAAAATGAACTACATAATGCAGAAATAAAGGGGGATGTTGAAATCAGGAGAAATGCTAGAACTACACTGCAAATAGAGATGACTTTGAATTGTTTATTGTCTGAGAAATAAAAAATATGTATTTTGGCAGAGGACTGATCCCTTCATTGTACACATTGGACCTGATGAAAGATTTAGTCCTACCCTGAAACACATAGGATCTGCACAGAAAATATTCAGGGCCCCCACCTAATCTGCACATGTAACCTTATGGGTAATGGAAAATAAAGATCTTTAATTCATTGTTCCCATTTAGTTCAATTAAAGTGAATTTATATTCCCTGGCATCAGAGAGGATGTGTCCTGCTTGGACAGCTCCTCCCATCTATTCCTCCCTATGTCCCATGCCTCTTCTCAGCATGTCATGTGACCAGAGCATCATCATCACAGGTTTTATAGCCCCCAAACATTAGCAAATTCTACATCATGCACATATCTGATCACATGAAATCACAGAATATCTGTATAGACTTCTAATCCTTCCCATCCTCAAAGGATTTCTACTACTGCCCATCCTCCATGGAGGCATGCTGTGATTTCATGTGATCAAATACATACATGGATTAGACGATGCAAATGTAAGAGGATCTTTGATTATGTGATCCTGGTCACATGACTTTAAGTGCCCGATGATGTAACAGAGCTCTCCATACAGCAGAATATGATAGCCTGTCAATCAGGAACGAGGTAGCAGGGCAATGCAAGTAAAATTTACTATGCAGGACTCACTTTTTTAATCATTTAGAGATAAGGGCAATGTTTTTTAATCATAGGTTTTAATGAAGCTTTTATTTTGGGTGGGCTATGTTGCATTACCGGTTCACAGAACCGGTTCACTTTAACAGAATAACATACCAGAAAATATTAATGTATAAAACAGCCTGGTTACATAAACTTTCTATAGTTACCTCATTTCACTTACCGTGTCTTTAAGTCAAATGCTAATCATGCTAAATATAGTAGATAAAACATTAAAAACTTCACACCCTAGAGGAAAACTTCAAATTCCTCAGTGAAAAGCAGTGAAAATGTTAAAACATTCACACATTTCAGTTAGTCTTTTTTAATTATATGCAGTGTTTCCAAATAATATAAGCTCATTATACAGTGAATGTATACATTATAATGATCTGAAATATAACATTTTTCATTTATTGAGCTTTAGGCTCCTGACTTAAAATGATGTCCATTGTGGAAAAGAAAATGTTAATTACTATAAAGTAAAACCAAACATATGTAATTGGTCACTTGATTTGCTTTGTGTTTTTTGGTTTAGTTTAAGAACATCATATTTTTGTTCTGAGTAATTGACCCTTGGCTGTTCCTTTTGCTATTACAGAAACCTCTATCTGACCCCTTAAATCTGATTACCCAGAGTTCCTGCTGATAATTTCATAGGCCAGGTTCTAAATTGCTCATCACATCCTTTACTACTGTATGATCTTATTTTGCCTTACAATAACCGTAATAGAGTAAGCTCTGGAGTTGAATCCTCTGGGACTTGATATCTGTCTTACTGGGGACTGCCATGTCAAATGCCGGTTTTTAAGTTTTATTTTGAGTTTGCTTTTTTTTTTTCAAGGTTTCTAAGTTTACATTTTTTTTTTT
Organism: Engystomops pustulosus; assembly: GCF_040894005.1. Lineage (NCBI taxonomy): Eukaryota > Metazoa > Chordata > Amphibia > Anura > Leptodactylidae > Engystomops > Engystomops pustulosus. Next base: position 105,451,310 of record NC_092417.1, on the reverse strand, counting down.
TTGAGGAATGGAGTGGAAGGAAATATGTCATTTCTAACCTATAATACTTATAATAAAAGCTGTAATTTCAGGACATTTTTGCTTAAAATATGGGTATTTTATCATGTGAAGTGCTTATGTTGTAAGCTCAAAGGAAGGACAAATTTCCTTCATATGTTCTAGTGGGAATAGCCGCAGAAATAGTATAGCATTTTTCTTATTTATAATCTAGAGTTAACATGTCGTATTTCTCATTATCCTCTCTGCCCATCTGATATATAGTCAGCCATTTATTTGGCTTGCTGCATGTTCCTAAAAGCTAAAGACTCAGTAGTCCACTTGTTGCTTGGCTCACTTTAGATAAGAAGGGGTTGTGTTTAGGGATGAGTTGACCCGAACCCACAATGATCAGATACGTGTCAAACTTCTTGGGTTTGAGTCTGGCATTTAAAGGGTAAAACAGCAATCAGTGTTATCAGTGGGGGTGAGCTTTCTAGTTCAGGTTGGGTTACCCTGACCCAAATTCAAACCAAACTTTCGGGTTCGAACCTCAATGGGTCCGCTCATCCCTAATTGTATGCATTAATAATATAGTAATCGGGTAGAGGCATGCACAAGTTATAGCACATGGAAAGAGAGGTCTCTGGCGGACACTATCTTCGCCCCGGCGAAATCCTTTCTGGCACACAATAAGACAACGGACCGGGACCAACACACACAACAAAGGACTTTATGGCAGTGCTCAGTCAATGTAGAAAGGAAGTAACAATTTGAGTAGAGCAAAGTAACGGCTATGTATTACCTCCCTGTATGCTCAGTTCACAATAAAGGACGTTTTTTCTTCCACATCTTCTGGAGTCGGTGAGTGCCGTTACTTTGCTCTATTCAAATTGCATGTACAAGTTATAGTCACTATTTGATAATATAAATTTACATAAAATAATACAGAACATACTTTCCTGCCCATATAATCCGGCCCAGACATATTGTCAGATTGGCTGCCCCACAGTTAATCCAGGAAATTAAGGCCCCTAGCTACTATCCATTTCTGTGACTGGACACGGGAACACCCCTGGTCAATCAAAGCCATGACTAGTTGCTATGGGAAGTAATATTCTGGATTGGCTGTCTGGCACCAATCCGGCAATATCTCTGGGTCATGCAAGGCGCAGCTGAAGCCCTATCCCAAATGAAAAGTTTTGGTCCACTCATCTACCACTGACAACCTATAGTATATAAATGTACTAAGCGCCAAATGAGCATCCTGATTTCCACTGTATTAGAGTAGTGCTTGTTAGGTCTATGAATGGTATTCAAACGTGAGCCTTCCACGTTTATGCAAAAGCACAACTTGGAGGTTAGGGCAAAATATGTTACATCTGTAGAATGATACCACTTCTATTCATGATGTATTTTAAAAAGGTAAACATAATTTTATATGAGGCGCAGGTACCCAAGTTATGTATGTATGTATTCATTGATGAAGCATTGGTTGTCCATCTCCACTCTTTCAAACATACAAAATATGTGTTTTTTTCTACTTTTTGTTGTGTCTTACTTTCTTTATTTTTGCCAATAGAGAAGAAACTAGATTTGAGAATTATATAATCAACCAAACATTTCAAAAAAGACCATATTTGGTTGCAGTATTATCAATACTGGGTACATAGAATGTAGGAACTAATCAAAACAGGATAAATAAATGAAGTAATTATGTTAGGTAAGAAGAGAAGAAGCCGGAAGTAATGTATGATTACACAAGGTCATTAGAAGAAGCTGGAGTGTTTGAGAAGAAACATTTATTAAGATTTGTTGTTTGATCATTTATTTTAACTCCAAGAGTTTGGAATGCAATCTTCGCATTAGCATGACCTTGAAGGGATTATCATATTTTTTAAATGCTGGATGAATTTGTGTTCAATTAGTTTTATGTACACGGAGGCTCATTACAATTATACAGCCTTTTAAAGACAAGGTGGAAAAATTGGTTCTTGAAAAGCATTGTAAATTAACTCATTTACCTACAGTCCAAGCTCTGGAATATATCTGTTGTTTCCAATTAATGTCTTTACAATGACTAACAATCAAAAATTAGATTTACTGTTAAGATCATTATTAGGACCTGGAGAGGCTATTAAGAATATATAATGGGAATAGTGTGATCTAAATTAGGAAGTTGTTTCTTTTAGCTGGCAAATGTTGGAAATGGCTTCAATCTAATGTATTATTTTACAGTCAAGAACAGAGACCTCTATGTCTGTATTTACTATTGTTTATTGTGTGGTCTGACTTGAATTTGTAACAGGGGCATGAATTTTAAGCAGAACCTACAACAGACCAAATAGATATTAGGGGAGATTTATCAGAAGTGTCTGAGAGTATAGCTGTTCTAGTTGCTCATCGCAACCAATCCAAACTCAACTTTCATTTTCCCACAGCTGTTTAGAAAATTAAAGCTGAGCTGATTGGTTGCCATGAGCAACTAGAACAGTTCTGATCTCAGACTTTCTGATAAATCTCACCCAAAGGTTATAATTACATTATTCACTTAATAATGGAAATGGATAATGTCAACTAGTTTCAGATGTTGCAATGGAAATGTAAAACCCTATAAATTTAAGGGAAAACTTGGTAAAAAGTAAGATTTTCGTCAAAATTCCTATGTGGATGACAACCTCTTGACTCTTCCTTGACATAAAGGAGGAAGTGTAAGTATGTTGATAATTTGGTTCTCAGGGAAGATAAGTAGATTTTTTTTTTGCTCTTAGACTCTGGGATATGTGGGAAACCAAAAGTGGAAGATGAATGAGAGGACTTTGGTTCATCTTCCATTCCCCATATATTTCAATGCTGTCAATGCCATTATTAATAGTGGAATAAGATGCAGGCTAACGATAAGGTGAAAGTGAACATCCATGATTTAGGTGGGATCTAAAAGTGTATGAGAATTATTTCTATATAAAACACTTTTCATTTTACTTACCTACCTGTTCCTACGTAGATCTAAATGTAAAGGCTGTTGCACAACACACACACAAACCCATTGAGGAGCAAAAAATAAAATATGCAGAAATGTCAATACCTCAAGTCATGGAAATGATTTCTGTTAAGATACCATAAGCAATTGAAGAAGTATTTCAATGTTAAAGACAAATATATAGTCTAATACAATGTCAAAATGTTCTTACCATTAGTAATCTATTTTCCAATATTAATATTAGACAACTATGCAAATTGGCAGGAACAGCTTACTACAGCATGTAGAAAACAGTGTTCCGCTCCTGGGGGGGACCCTGCGTCCTGTATGGGAAGGGGTGAATGGTCCCAGTCAATGTAGGTGGTGCTCAATCCAACAAAGTGATGCAGAGGTGAATGGAAGTACATACCTAGGGGAAGGAAGATGTTCCTCCTGCAGTGCACACTGGAGCGACGGCCGTTTCGTGAGCCGGAAGAAGCGCATGTAGCGCGAAACGGCAGTCGCTCCAGTCTGCACCGCAGGAGGAACATCTCCTCTCCCTCCCCTTTCTATGTACTCCCTTGATGCCTAACAAAGACACTCATTTTTGCTACATGGTCTATGGATTGTCAGTGAACCTTGGTGAGTGTCATCCTACTTCTTCCATTTTACTACAGCATGTAATAGCTAAAAAAGTCAACTGCACTGGTTTTCCGTTGTAATATTTCTCATAGTACCTACATGTTGGTACATGCCACTTCTGCTTGTTATAGTCAGCAAAGTTTCTAACATAGTACAGAGAAATAAGAATTTACCAGGATCTATTTATCATAAATCCATTTAGAGACATTCTTATGAAGTGCCTACATATACTCCCATGTAATTTGTGTCATATGTATATAACATTATATACTATTTGGAATATGAAATTATAAAAATTTCCCAGATATACATCCCACATATGCCAACAAAGCTTTATGCTATTACAGACAAGAGATAAAAAATCAACAATTAAATGTCTTTATTTTTACGGCCAAACAGATGTAGCAAAAAGAATATCTCTAGACATTTCGCCCAGCCTAAGGGTCAATCACATGCTATTTCTGAACAAGTAAACTGGGTCAAACATCCTGTAGCAGTATATATTTATATTGTGAGAAACCCAATAATAGTTAAAAGGCAGATGGTAAATTTGGAGCGTGGTGAGCTTCCAGCTTCAGGACTTAAAGTTCAAAAGCCACACATTTACGAGCATGAAAACATCTTTTCATTTTCTTACAACTTAAAACATAAGCAGGGTAATTTAATCCTTATAAAAATGGTCAATGTACAATGGGGTTTTCCATGATTGAAAATATTGGGGCATATTCACTAACAACAGTACAAACTGCACCAAATGCAGTTCATCTGTGTAATGTGCAGGGTGCGACCTGATTTCTGGTGCATGTTTTTCTTGAGTATAGCACCCCTTGTAGCTGCACCACTAATTGTCGCGTGTGACACAAATGTGGCGCAGACACTTCTTAAATACCTGTGCAAGCCGTTTGCACTAGAAGGATGTGCAACAGAAAATTGGTGCACAGCCTCAGTAAATGTGCACATTTACAGATATGTGCACCTCTTATAGCTGAACTTTTCTCCAGTCCTCCCTTAATTGACCACTGGAGGACAGTCTCCCAATGATACACAATGCCAAGGCAAAGCTGGACTGGGCAAACCACAGTCATATTTGGCATACGTTTACCAGGGAAATCCCTTGTGATCCAGATTACTAGCACCAGTACATAAACTTCTATTACAGGATTTCTAGTTTAATAGGTCAGAATAAAATACAAGATATTTCCCAATATATGTGCCCACTATATTAGAAATTCTGACCAATCCCAGCTACCTACATTTTGTAAAAAGATTCAGCTTCTCAAAAAATTTTCTAATACAATAGCAAAGCATTCTAGCAAAATCCTTAAAATGTTAATCCTACAATAAACATGGTGGCCACACATTGTATGATGAACATTTAATTTATTTCACCAAGAAGAAAATACAAAAAGGTACATGGGATTCTACACTTGTTCCCCAGGGTATATTCAGAAGCCTTGCTTGGGGATCTAGGGTGTGATCTTCTTTTTATGCCCATTGACTTCTATGTTGTATTTGACTGCATTCACGTACTGGACTCCGGTAATAGTCTGTTGTACTTCTACACACGGATATTGAGGGGAACTCATTACCATTTATGTATATCAAAATGAACTAGATATGTGCCTGAAATCTTCACAATACGAATGAGATGTGATTTCAAGTGTTTTATTTCTCAGCACAGATTGGCTACCTGTATCAATACCGAGGGAATCAGCCTTTGTCTCAAGTGTTTCCTACCAAAATTTCTAAACAAAAATATTTACAATAATCATGAAACCTGCTGGTCTCTTCCTCTGTAAGCAGTGCAAGCTCAGTGTCGTATCTGTAGGTGTATAAAACTTCTGCTCTCCTTGATCTCTGTAATTAATAAATGCATTGGCTTTGACTGTTACAAAATATGGCTCTCATATAATTGTCAAGTTTAACGATCACCACGCTGGATGGCCGTCGCTTCCTAGAGAACCAGGACCCTCATGTAAAAGCGCTTGAACATCTTATTTTATTATGGGATATCATTATGTCTTGTTATGTGTATAAATTCATTGTATGCTTTAATTTTATCCTGGAGTCTTCATTTTATATTCAACCTATGGCTTCATTAAAATTTCTCAGAATTAAGGCTTCCTTCAGTGTAATACAGCATGAGGTGTCAGTTATAGATAGCCGAGCCAATCTTTAACCAGGCGTACCTCACACAGTCTAATTTCCGGTATCCATATTTTCAGAGTGTTTCATATTTATGATAATATTTTTCTTATTGCTTTTTGCCTCCTTGCAGTGAAGGAGTCAGGATAATTGAATAGTATTACTAACTCAAATTATGTTCATGTGCCTTTGTGAATGGAAGCAGGAGGTTTCTATATACAATAAATGACCACTATAGACATAGGTGGCTTCTTTTTACTGCTCCAGTGAGATGAATGAGATAACTCATTACAATGTCTATTTGACTCATTTCAGTATTGACCAAAATGTATATTTGCAAGAAATATAAATAGTAATAAAGCAGAAAAATCTGAAGAATTACCCGATGTTTAATCATGCTAATGTTGAAGAGATCTTGCTTGCAATGCAATACACAACCTGAGGATGAGAGTGGCACTATTTATGACTCTGAACAGTGCATCTCCAATCATTTGATAAAAGTCACACTGAAGTTGTTTGTCAGTTGTACCCAGGCCATTACAACATTACATGGGATACAGGATACGTATCATTGCAATGCTTATTTGACATGTATCCTGGTTGTCTAGTTTACCATATTAGGTTCTCTGCTTTTGATGAGGATACACAGGTTACAACTACAGCTGAGACCTCAAAAAATCATCCCACATCTGTAAATCAATTTGCGTGCAGATATTCACTTACACTTATCACAGGGGATAAAAAGATGTGTAGTGTAATGTAACGGTTCCGGAAACAGCCTAGAACTGAGCTCTGCTGGTTTGAGAGCTCATCTGTTTCCATGCAAGGGATGGGGATGTTATAGCTCAGTTCTACTCTGTAGCTGTAGGACCAAGCCACTGCTGACAGCCTGCCTCACACTGCCAACAGGAACAATGCAATGCAATGACGGGTGTAGGTTCCAGACATGGTAGCCACCTCTATCAGACATCCATAAAATATATTTCAATATGCTGTAAATGTTGTTCACCCTCCCTTAGGTAATATATACATATTTTTATGCCTCTACAAACAGAGGATATTTTTTGTAGTGATCAGTACTGCTCTATTTGTGTTTAGGAATTTGTAATGAAATTAAAAAGAGGGTTTCTAAACCAGAGATTCAGTTTAATTCTTCATTATTTTTCTCCATGAATTCCTCTTTTTATTATCCCATATCATAATCTATTCAACTGAAAAACAACAACCAGAAAAGTCGTTAATTGTAATAGAAATAATGTACATTTCTTTAATGTGGGATGCTAAGTAACTGCAATCGCTGTGACACATTCATGCTTCTCCTTTTAAGCTGTGGACACTGCACATATTGTCTGAACGCTCCAGGCTTACAGATAGTTTTGGATCTGACACCTCTAGTGGCAGCATTTGATATTACAGCTGCCTGAATCTTGTACTTTACAGTAAATTACAAGTCTAGAGCATAGTGCTTTGTGGACACTGAAGCCATGACCATTTCAGCAATGAACAGACAGTACAACACAAATGGCATCAGTCACTGCAAGCAGAAAATGAAGCGGTAGGGAGGAGATGAAGAAATAGAACAATCTGTATAATAGTCGTGGAGTTATATTGTAGTATCTGTCATATGATAGAAGTACAGATATATCCAAAGTGCAATTACCTTGTATCCTAATGCATTACATGTAGCTCAGCTATGCTATGTAGCATTTATGAAATTGATGGTCATGCTTTTTGTTGATAAAATACTTTCATTTTCTGGATAAACACAGGATGGAATCATTACTTGTATTAGGATGTCTAACAGAACAGAAAAAAATATAGTAAAAGCTTTCATAGTAAGAAAAACAGTTGCCATATATTAAAGCAGTTTTTCACTTTAGACCAAGGCCACCAGTCTCATGTGAACATCTTTATTGTTCCTACATACACAATTGTTTGATGTCCATTAAGACAACAAGTCGAGTGAATGCAACAAGCTGGTGACAGGAGCAAGAATGGAATCAGAGAAGTAAAATATAGAGATTTTCATTTTTTTAATGAAAGTGCAACATCTGGGATCTAAAATCCCACAAAACCCTGTTATGAGCCACTTTAAAGATTAGAGGGAGTAGCAGGTGTAAAAGTGCTGAGTTTCTCTTGTGTAACGGCACTGTGTTTCACTTCTGATATAACAACATATTATATCATTTGGCTATTAGCATAGAACTTCAGCTCATTGTCACAAACCAGTGGTACATAGGACATCATTTGGAATTTAGAACAGACAAATTGACAAGAATAAAATCTAAGGGCATCCTATTATTGTTTGCTATTGCAATAATACTTTTTATAGCAGCAGTTCAGATGTAAGCAATAATGAATTTAATCAATGGAGAAACTCGCTTTAAGGGTTAACATCACCACTGAATTTACTATTTGAGTAACCAATAGTTACACAATGAGTTGACTGGTATTTGTTTCTCTTCTTTGGATGTATACTGAAGGTTAACTAAAAGATGAATAAAATTTTAAGCAGGATGTAGTAAACTATGCAAACACAATTTAATGCGGCACATTCTGCACAGTGCAGTCTGTACTACGTGCAGTTTGTCTGTGTATAATGCAGGGGGTGCCAGATTCAGGATTTCAGGCGGATTTTCTTCATGAATCTGATGCCGACAGAGTGCACTACTTTTTTTGGTGCACCTTTAATCATAGGGCTTCAAACACATTTCTGTCGGGCTTTGCATGATAAACCTGGTTCATGATCCGACTAAGAACTGGATGACCCAATCAGTGCAGAAATTTGAGTTGCATGAAGAAAAGTGCAGCCATGCCACAAAACGGTTGCGTGCAACATTAATGTGGCACAGGCACCTCCTAAATACCTGTGCAAGCAGTTTGCACCCAAAAGGACTTGCAAAGTCCGACAGGAAACTGGCGCAAGTGCTTTAATAAATGTGCCCCAGTATGTGCATATAGCAACATAAAAGATCACTGTCCATGGTGCTGAATTTCTCATCCTGAGCTTCCATTTTTACCAACTTTTACTGAATTAATCTTCGTAGCACAGATCACAGACAAGTTAATGGTAGCTGCCTGTAGTATTGGTGAAGAATATATTATATGACTCCAACCTATGATATGAAATGTGATACTCGTCACTTTGAGCAATCTGGGCAATAAGGGCCCATTCACACCGTGTTAAGGTAATAGCAACTCATTGCATAAGCAAACTGATCTATTAACCTTATTTGTGTACCTGTGCACAGAAAACTGTAGTGTCTACAGGAAACCCTTGTAAATATTAGGGTTATTCATTAACATGGTGATCATATGGCAACATATAGTATACAGGCAGTCCCCGGGTTACATACAAGATAGGTTCCATAGGTTTGTTCTTAAGTTAAATTTGAATGTAAGTCAAAACTGTATATTTTATAATTGTAGCTCCAGACCAATTTTTTTTTTTTTGCCCCAGTGACAATTGGAGTTTCAAAATTTTGTGCTGTCATGGGAACAAGTATTATCTATAAAGCTTCATTGCAGACACCTTACAGCTGATCATTGCAGCCTGGGACTAAAGTAACATCCAGAGAGCTTCACCAGAGGTCACAGTGGGAAGAGGAGTCTGTCATTAACTAGGGGTCGTCTGTATGTTGGGTGTCCTTAAGTGGGGGACCTCCTGTATAGTCTACACAATTCACTTTGCCCACAATTGGGCATTAATGTTAATTGTAAAAGCAGATTGGGAATTAGTATTAAACAGGCTATGGGAACCTGAAAATGTATGTCCTCATGACAGGTTCCTTTTAAAGATATAATACAATAATAAACATTGACCATATTATAAGAACATATTTAAAGGGACAGTGTGTCTCCATTTACATGAGTTTAAATACTCAAATAAATAACAACTTTTAAAAATCTTCCTCTGTTGTTCTTCTAAGAAAAGTATGAATAAAATGACATCTGGGTGCTAACATGTCTCCCTACATGGGTTGACACTGTCCTGCCATGAAATTGTAATACTCTAGAGAGACAAACCCTTTGTATAAGGCGATGGTAATGCTCTGGGGCCATATTATTTATATATTTTGCAGGAAGAGTTACAGAGGGCCAAGACTACACAGAGTGCAGTGAAAAAATGCTTTACTATAGTAATTTGTATACAAAGGAACATTAATTGAAACAGACATGTCAGGAAAGCTGACAAGTCCTGCTAAACCCAACTTCAATGTATATAGCGTTAATGGATTTCTCAAAGTGTTTATTATATTTAGTTTAGTATTATATATTATAGCATGCACCCAATATTGCCATTTATAACAGTAGTAGTAGTAATAGTTGTAGAAGTAATATTGACAGTAGGCTTAAGAGTACTAAATGTAATAATGCTTATGATAATAATCATAAATAAGAATAATAGTATAGTAAGTATGTGTTTTATCAAGCAATAAATAACATCTATTATATAGAGATGTAAATAAAAGAATATAGGAATAAATTGTAGAACTTACACGTCCCACTAGTATTGGTTCTGGTCCAGAAAACTCTTCTAAGACAAACATTTGATTCCACACCCAGCCTCTCTTGGATCTGTTCAATACTTTCTGTTCATCAATGATTCCATTAAGTTCTGTGGTGACTTCAGTGGAGAGTACATAGGATTCATTCCTTGGAGCCATGTACGCATGAGGAAGAACAGCAATCCATAATATGAAAAATGGAGTCCAAATATCCATGAGCATTTCCCCAAGTCTTTCTGGCATTGTAACACAAGTTGTAGAGAACACGGACAACATGAAACAATTGTTCTGCTCACATCCAGATTGCAGGCATCCAATTCATCATGCAGAGAGGGATGTTTACGTGCAGCTGATCCGAGTGTTTATTGCTCAATAAACATAAGCACAAATAGTTCATAGTCGAAGGACATGACGTGTCTGGAATATTGTTCATTGATGTTTCCCTTAAAATAAAACGAAAAAAATTGAGTGAGTGAAATTTGCAATGCATAACACAGAAAGTGTTTCCCAGCCAAGCAATGTTATAGACCCAATATTTAACCTGTACTATCACACTGAGAGTGAAGAACAAAATTCAAAACCCAAATATTGCATGGCAGGGTTCTTGTTAAATTTACAATGTAAACAAGAAAATCCAGATAAGTTTATGCATTGTCATACTGGTATTTCTAATTTTTCAATCTACTGTTTTGTCAGGTTACACACAATATTTCATTTATACAGCAATGGGCCATTGCAAAGATATGGTCTTTAAAATGAATCTCCTCAGACCATAAAAGCATATACTGGTTACCTCTATTGGAGCCAAGGCATCTAACGCGGGTTGATCATCAAGTGAAGAAATTGCCAGAAATGGTCACTATCTGAACTGTGAGCTGTTTAACAAAAGATGTAAAAGCAGTCCCTTGCTTGATAGGTGGATGTGAATGCCACAACATAGGCAAGTTATTAAAGAGTATTTCATGACATAAAGATTCATGAAAACACAACAAATAAATGCAAATATCATGTATTGAGCTCAAGTGTATTTGTTTTCAGAAATTTTGAAACTTCATTCTGAAAATATGTGGTAGTGTCTTTGATGAATAAACCCCTTAAGGATCTTATTCAAGGCACATTGACATCCAGATGATCCACTGCCAATAGATACCTACATTCCCTCATGCAGTGATGGTGGTTGACCACTATGTGATCTTTACCAAAGTAAAATCTATGACTGGAACAGAAGAACTTTATGTTATGTACCCACAATTCGGCTAATCTATCTGCAAGCATTTATTTAGGATGTGTCATATTAATATGAGAATCCTTATGTCCTATGCAGGTGACAGAGATCTAGAATTACAGAGAAGTGTCTTAATATCATGTGAATATATATCAACTCAACCAGGAATTTCCCTGAAGGATTGTTACATGAGCTAGAAAATGACTTAATCTGTTTTCTCATGTATTCCAAAACACATTGGTTCATCCGTTTGCCTCACTTATCAACAGAGGGGTTTGAAAGTTCTGAGACAAAATTGAGAATTTAAAGAGCCCATCCATCAATAGAAGAGGGAGATTGCATATCTGCTAAGTGGTCCACAATGGATAGGTTCAAAGTTGATTCTTTAAACATCACTTTTGAGAACATCATTTTAAGATGATAATAAATACAATGGCATGATGGCATAGCTTGGCATGATGAGGCTTAAATTAAAAAAAAAAAAAAAAAAATTATATATATATATATATATATATATATATATATATATATATATATATTTAGTGGTCTCTGTCTTCACAGACCCCATTATATGTGTATAACTTTGCAAAGCTCTTCATGGAAACGTCTAATGCAAGTATACATTGTCAGAATAAGCAGGGATTTGGGCATGTGTAAGCCTCTAGTGCTCAGTATTCATATCACTGATAAAGACTAACCTTAATGGTGAAGTCTGGAAGCCTAGGTTGACATGAGTCCTCCTGTAGAAATAGATTATTTTGCAGTGATCCTGCACCAGTTTATTCTTCATGTTCGCCATGAATCATGATTGTATTGGTCTACCTCACATGATGCAAGAATACCATTGCCCAAAAACAAAAATAAAATATGCAGATATCAGGTGCTACAAAGCATTAATTTATCAAAATAAGTAACCGACCTGCAAGTCAAGCAGCTTTTCTGCTGAGCACATAAATATATACATAGACTTCACCAGTTTGTGGCCAATATCTATAATTAGGAACCTCAAATGGTTTTCATTTGGAACAAAGATACATCATAGTGCTGATATAGATATACTATACTCTTCCTAGTATGTGATAAAATACGCAGAATCATATTTTAAAGCATCATGTGGGTCAATAATGATTTTCTAGAGGGCCACAGTTGGTCAAGTTTGGTTTGTAACATCAATATGTATAATCATGATATACAATTCAGGCCACCAAAGAGTTAAGAGATGGGTCAACTATATTCTGTGGGGGATATTTGATACTGAGAAGTGATATATGTTTTAATAACTCTTAGGGGGTCTCCATGACTACAACTCACAGAGACTTATTTAACACTAAATGGGCATCTGTGGCTCAGACTCTCTTGAAGGACTTTTGAAGGCATCCTTTGGAAATATCAATAGAGGACTGGCTGTGCCAGTGTCCGATAAAATAAAATATTCTTTTAGTTATGTGTGTGGGAGAAGGGGAATGTTGGTGGCAGAGTAATCTCTTAAATCTGCCCTCGCTCATATTAGACTCAAATGAAGTTCTACTTTACCACATAGCTTCTTCAATCATGTTTCTTAGGATCAGTCACTGAGACCATACTGGACACACCATCCCTAACAATGCTATTTTCATGGATCCTTATAATATTCCAATTTAAGAGCAGTCGCTCTAAAATCTCTAGTGGTAGGGATTGCATATGCCAATGCAAAATATGATCTTCCACAATCAAACTTTCTTGTGTAATTTAAGAACTTCCCGCTGAACTACTGCAATAGATCCAAACCGTATAACACAGGATTATGAGCAATTTCCTCACTTGATTTAATCCCTTTACAAATCTACTCTACATTAGTTAGAAAAAGGTAATTTTCTTCATCATCTTTTGTTCTTTGGAAACAGAGCAGCATCATATTCAACTGGAAAACAATCAATTCAACAAATGATTTTAATCATTATGTATATCAACAAATATGACTCACAATGCCTTGCTGCAAGTCCCCAAGCCCTAATGAAAGAAGATAATCATTACACGACGCATGTAAACCTGGTGCAGAGGTTTCCTTTAATTGTTATGCTTTACGAGGTGGCAGGATTTGTCTGCCTCTTTCTTGTGGCATAAAAACATTGATTTAATTAGTAAACAAAAGCTTTAGTGAGAAATCTTAATGTGCAATTCACATGTGTGTAAATAACCTACTCGGAATTTATAAAGTCAGACAGTATAAGTACAACTGATTGTACATATATACTTTCTATTTGCAGAAGTATACATATTCAAATATACCATGCACAAGGTAATATATTTAATTTGTATTGACTAAATAGGATAAGCCAATGGTTTGGACTAGGCTGAGGTTAGACCCTCATCAATATAAAACTATTCCATAGATATGAATGTTGACAATGAGCTTTGTGTCTTCACATACAACAGTGCAAAGAAGTAATGGGAAACTGGAAAGATCCGCATACATATTTTATCTATGTTGTTCTCGAAAACTAAAATTTGATTTTCACTATGCCATAAATTATATGAATTTAACATGAAGTATATTAAAACTGACCTAAAATATGTGTAGTTTGTGACAAACTTCTCTAAAAAATTTGGACACAAGAAGTGGACATTGTGGCTAAAATTATATCAGAAGGCACGGGAAGCAATGGGGGATACAACAATGTGTCTTTTTGGTTCTTAAGATTGTACTTTGTTTAGTTTACAGCTGGAGAACTTGTGTGGACATGATAACTCCCACATCTACTATATCTTTTCATGTTATAGCAAACTGTGTTTGGTTATAGCTCAACCATATTCCCAATGGTTAGAGTTCAAAAAAGCAATGGAAACACAATACAACATCACATAAAAGAAGTTTCTAAGGCCACAATATTTATGAAGGGTAACCGTCCAAAAATGGTGTGCCTGTCCGGCACAGTGTGTGCCTTATGACTGCTACAGCTGTACATACTCTATGGAACAGATCAAAGAACATTAATGATAGTTTAGAGTAGCATGAAAAGTTGCTTATTTACAATACCAGTGGTGTTACAATTTAACAAGTACTTCTAAATAGGGTGTTTTGAAGAGAAATATTTATAAGAAGGATTATACCTTGCACTAGGAGGTTAAAAAAAAGTTTTGCTAATGCCCGCCTTGGGGTTAATTATTGGTATTACATAACATTTTCATCCTAATATCATTATTACTAGCGCTTTACATCTACATATGAAAGGACAATCAGACACATCAAACTCATTCACTATTCACAATTCACTATGTAGAACCACATTTTCAAATTTTTTCATAAATCAATTCTGTAAAGAATATACAGTATTAAATCAAATGTAACTCATTTCTAGATTCCCTCTAGATCTCCTCTGTAAGGTTTATTATCATCCATTGCTGGAATGGTCCCATGATTAATTTTTTACATCTATCTTTATAGACAAAACGCAATACACAACAATAAAACTGCTTGTGCAAACATACAGAATACCTTTCAACCTCTTATTTATCATTGAAACCCCTTATGGCATGTTGAACTTAGTCCATGTTGGACTTCACTGCAGTTTGGAAGACCCGCTGAAGGGCACAGCACTGTCTCACAACCAACATCAATTACACGCTGCTTTTGTTATGTCTGCAAAATTAACCATTTTATCTTCAGCCTACATCTATTGGTCAGTCTACAGCATCTAGACAGCCTCTGTGACCTCTGGACTATCCAAGTTGAACCAAATAATGACTCTGAGAAGGAAAAGACGTATCTGACAGTTGTATTAGGGGCTCAGCATTATAGATAGTCTTCATTTATTGCTTTTTAGAAGAGGAAATGTATTTGTTCTGGCTAAGTATTTAATCTGTATTGTCGGCCATGATTTATGTATAATGTTTTCTCCCAGAACACATACTATAAGTAATTTCATCTACTATAACCAGGCTTAAAAGTTCAATCACATCAGCAGTGTAGTAAATATAATGAACAGATTTTTACATTTTTCACGCCAGTTAATAATAGTCTTTGTCATCCACAGAGCCAGCTGTTCCTAAAATTGAACATACACATTGAAAGTCAAAGCCCCCTGCCTGTCTTTACAAACTTCAGATCGGTGGTTCTTTGTTAGAGTCCTACCCAGAAACCCATCGAGCTTACTATTTTCTGTAGACATTTAATTCTGACAGAATTATACTTTAGCATTTCTCCCATAGGGTTTATTTTTTAAACTTTGACGAAGTTGGGATGAAGATAATCGTGGCATACAGCAAGGCATGGAAAAATGGCAGGGAGTTGTCCTTTGAGTGTTTTTCTCTTGACAAGTCATTGTTTTAAAGACATCAAAGCTCGGACATATTTTAGTAACAATGCTAATTGTTCATAGTTTGGAATATATTTAATCTCCAGTAACTATTTTGGGCGCCAGTTGAACATTATACTTTGTTTTCATCGAATCATGTCCTATAATTGTGGATATCTTTGTAGGACAGATTTTATGTGAAATGAGTATTATCTTTTTATTTAGTATTCCTGGTGGTATTTTTTAATTTATTTTTTTATATTTTTGCTATTTTTTCCTTGGTACTTTATTTTTTATAGGTTTATACTTTTTTTGCAATAATATTTTAAAATACCTAAATGTTCTTGATGTTATTCATCAGCATAGGTAATACTGACCCTGATAAAAATAATATGATATAAAAGTAAATCTGAAGAAACCATCTTTACAAGCAATATTATAAAATGCAATTTGCTCCTGTTCCAGTAACAAAGAATGGCTGATGGCCATTTGGGTCAATATGTAAACTCAATTCTAAAAATGAATATATACAGAAAACAATGGGGTGTCAATGAAGAAACCTACTTTAGAACCTGAGCAGAGACAAGATATCCCCAAGGTTCCAGTAACTTGCTTGTGTTTTCATTAAAATGTACAAAACTTCTTTTAGTCCTTATAGGTACTTATTTCTTTTTTGAACAGTGGCAAAGAATCGATAATTATGTACTAGATGACAGACAGTAAATGCTTTTTTTCCAGGCATGACTCAAAGCAAGTTCTCTGTGCTGCCACTCGAATCATACTTTAAAAATTGAAGGTAATGGAAAGTAAAGCATGAATTTATTTATTTATTTAGCTGTTCTCATCTCACAATGCTGGTTATGTAATTTACAGCATTACTACAAGAATGTGTTGGATTGATCTCCTTCTAACATGACCTACCTGTGTGTGCATCCGGCTACCTTATACTGTGTTACACTGATGAAACCTTATTGAATCCCTGTTTTGCGACCCGCAACAGTCTGGATTATGTTTTGGTTGGATATAAGAGGGTTAAGGCAAAAATGCCATATAACATTACAGGTGCCAGGCAGTAACTATGTTTGCTGGTACTGATGACTCCCATGCTGAATCAAATTTTATTTGAGTTCCAGTAAAAAGAACATACCCATCTCAGTATGCTGAAATCATACAGTGCACGTGGGAACATAAAATATTTATACTTTTAAAAGCAAATCAGCATTTCTTTCCGATTTGCAGAGGCCTTCATCTTCTGCCTCGCGTTTTGAGCATGGATTCAAATGCAGCAACACGTCCAAATTAAATTGATTTGAGAAGTCTATGTATGAAGTCCCACTAAGGTCCCATGTTTAATATTCACAGTCTGTGGTGCCATGCCAAAAATAATTAGGGAGATAGGTTGCCAGTGGCATCTTTATATTCTAGAGTTTGGTCGGTTAATGTTTTGCCCTGCTCAAAGTGTCCTCTAAATTCCCTCATCACTCTGGATTTTTTTTAAAAAATGTTTGCGGTAGAATTTATGGATTCAAAAAAAAAAATCAATGATGTCAAAAATTTTAAAAACTTCTTTTTGTCAAGATCCATCATAGCGTAATATAGGAAATTGAATGACACCATAATGTATGCACTGGTCTTAGGAATTGGTTATGGAGGACACAAGAACTATTCTAGAGAGTGATTGGCCCTAATAAAATTCCACCTATTGTTCAAAGTCAACTTTGATTCATTTCCTGACCCACCAAGCTCAACTTGTGCATGAGAATATTGATTTTTTTGACAATAATATGTCTGTAACTCCTGCTAAAGACTGTACACAGACACATTACAAAAACATCTCTCAGCATCATTGATCCCCAACAGATTTACACTAAAATGAATTTGCAATGATTTCTCCTGACCATCCGTAACCATTCTAGATCCTGACAGCCTTCCGTAAATGCAAAAATTATTATTTTGTAGATGACCTGTTGAAGTAGAAGCACCACTAACCGCTCATGTGTTAACTTGACATTTTATTTGGCTCATGTGTTCCCATGTTGTATTATTAATGTTTTGGTTGTTGCCCTTTTGATGGGTTCACATAATTAAATCATAGGTTCATAGACAGTTAGTGCATTCCATATTCACACCGTGCCGCAGGACTTACGTTTAACCCTTACGTTCCCAAAAGAAGAACATATGCATTCTGATACAATGTAGGGTGTGAATTTACTCTTATCATCCTATTAAACACCTGCAACTGCAAGTCCAACTGAAGAGATATGGTTCTGTTTTATTGCACCATTTTCCTAGTGCCATAATATGTGTGCATGATAATGTATAGTGAGAATACTCAAAGGTACAAAGGTCCCCAGGCATTCAACGGACACGTCTAGCCACTAACCACTGTCTCTTTAATTATCCTGCTTACCTGCCTGAGTATTGTAGGCAAAAGTTTAGAAATGGTGTATATTCCAACAAGCCAAGGAGACTAAATATAGTGAACTTGATGGCTGTATATAACGACTGACAAGAAGCTAAGTCTGTACTGCAATCAGATCATACAGGATCATCTAAATCTTCCAGTTCTCTCTCGCCCCATGTGTCATGCAGTAGGTGTAAGTCTTACAGGTCCATTGCTGCGACTAGTCCCCCACCCACATCAGTGCCCATAACCCTCGACAAAAAAAATAAAATGATAGCACTAGTAATAGCTTCAACCCTGCTCTTCCAATGCACATCACTCTCTGGCAATTTACATAAGAGGATGGTGAATGATATGTATTCTCATCACGGCATGTGCCAACCATTTCTGGACATGAATGCCTTACTGACATTTGGTCAAGAAATGCTGTACTGTAGTATCAATGCAAATAATACAGTAGGAGGACAGAGAGACACCTTTTGGTAGAAGAAGATCAACAAACTCTCTCCCTATAAAAAGATGGGTAATCACCTACAAGCAGGGAATGATGTGTTCATCAACACTTGCTGCAGGGAGACAGAGTATTCCCAGGCAGTGGCAAAGCGCCCTGGCCATCTATCAAGAGAACTCTCGCACAAAGTAGCACATAAGCAATGGAAGGGGTGAATACTTACTGTGCCAGTATTCAGACAGCATCTTCATGTGCAGCTCCAAGCTCAGGATGTATTAGGAGGGATCTATGTGGGGACCAGGCTGGATGGATCCCTGGTGTATGAGCTGTCCTCACTTACTGTGGGCTCCAGTGCCTTCTCATTCTGATGGAGAGATTGACACTCTCAAGCTCTATGTGTCCTGATGGAAGGATTCAGTTTCCTTCAGCTCCTTCTCTCTTTCTCCACACATCAGCAGTGTATCTCCAGACAGACAGGGAGCGAGCGAGAGAGAGTGAGAAAAAAAAGAGAGAGCCAGGGATATTCCCAGTAAATCCTTGAATTTTATCAGTGAGCTGTTCCAATGTGCCTGGCTGCTGAGCAAAACAGTGAAGGGTTGTGAGAAAGTGATCTCAGAGAGCCTCCCCTGACAGCTCTTATTGGGCTGCTAGTCTTGGAGGCTGGTCTGCTGCTTGGAAATTCATGGATGCATTTTTTTATTATTATCATTGCGAGTGAAGTGCCCAACTTTTCTTGTCATTGTTGATTCAGTCATTGTCTGCGAGCTCTGCGACTAGTAACCCTTCAGCTGCCATCCAATTCACCGCTGTGGAGGCAATGCACATCTCATCTCTCTTTTCTGTCTCTCACGGCTTATTAATACATCATTTGCATGTATTTAAAGAGCGCTGGCCCTTTAACCCAACCGATGCTGCACAACAAAGACAGATTCGCAACCACAGGTGTAGCAGGGCTACATCTCCAGCATTTTTATATATTCAGTATATATAAAAATGCTCCTGACTTCTTAAAAATCAGAGATCTGCAGGTGTAGCAATGCCCTCCCACAATACATATATGATTTTGGACAGTAGTACAACATTGATTTAACACCCTTTTGGAGCAACAAAATAGTTAAATAACAAGTCCAGCCTGCTACATCTGTGTATCGGACTTGCAATCCATCTGAACAATCCTCTTTAGTTGATAAAATTGATATTGGCCTGCTGCAGAACCTCTTTGAAAATCTGAATCAATGTTTGACATCGTATATGTTCACAAGACTGAAATGTGATTAACAAGTCTTGATCTCCCAAGAGGTTGTGCAGCAGCCATCAGTTTTACAGTGCCCTGGTTGAATGAATTGACCTCTTATGAGTGCAATCATTAAAAACCTATCAGCCCAGGGGGCAATTGAACCCATGATACTTCAGTCAATCTGTCACTGCAGGGGGAAAGGAATCTACAAGCAGAAAGCGAAACCAGACTGCTTTGATTTCATCCTATACAATACAAATATTTTGTTATGTACTGGAAGCAGAGCTCCAGACCTCTGGCACAGAAATAGTTAATGAGATAAGCTAAGGTATGTCAAGCGCTGTTCCTCGGAATACATATAGCAATCAACATCTATAGATGCAGAAATACATTGATCTCCTTTGGAAAACACATGCAAATCCTTACTGTGTTTACCTGTTAACCCCTGATAGTCTTCTCTAAAGCAATGTTTCTACCACGGGTCCACGTAACTAGCATAAGACATATATATATTCTTTTTTTAACAAATATTCTATTTTTATTAATGACAATGCATGTATGCATGTAAATATTTACATAAAGTGATTTCATTTGTTACATTATAGATACAAAACCTATTTTAGTACATTTCTCAATACTAATCTATATTCTCCAAAATAGCAAATGAAATGTGATGATGCTATCAAGTTACATGCAGATACTCTATTGCTAAAAATGGCAAAAATATGGTTAATCTATTGATTTTATGCCTCCTCTCTTCTCTAGGTATTAACAGACACAGGGGAAATATCCTGTTGAGCTCTGAAACATGAGTAAGAGAGCAGCCAATGTAAGAATCTGGCACATGACTGAATATGTTATCCACTTAAATGACCTTACTCGGATTGTGCCAACAGTGAGCAGCTCCGTATCCACTAGGGGGCGCTAGGAGACACATCCTCTGTTCCTAGCAGCAGATACAATGCCATCTGTCTCAATACAGAAGTACAGTATTCTTGTGACTGCGAGTTCTCACAAAGATGCCAAAGACAAAGTGGTAAGGGAACATCAAACGCTAAAAATAACGCATAAATAAGTAATACGCTGCATATGGAGAGCATTAATCATCTCACACAGTGGATGAACTTGTCCAGAGTGTGCATCTGCCACCAATAAAGAAATGCTGCTTGTGTACAGTCACATCATTGTAATAGAGATGAGCTCTCTGTACAACTGTAATGTTGATAATACATTAATGAATACATTACATGAATTGGCAGATACTCCAAGTGCTAACTCCCTGTTCTGCCACTTAAACGCGCATAATAAGTATCATCATAAAGTACTTATTAATTATTCTTTGCAGCAAATTATAAGTTAATATGTTATTTCACATGGATCTTAGCTGCATTTTGTTAATGAACCAGGAGGATCAGGCTGAACAAAGCATTGTGCTTCAATGCCTAGTTGTGTACTTGGAAATACAAAAAGAAATCTGATGCATATGGAAATACATTTACACTTTTCTGTCACTTTAGGGGTTGCTTCATGAAGTTACGACTAATTACCAGGGCTGCACCAAGCCTTCCGGCTGCCAAAAAAGTTGAAGGACTGCAAACTGTATCATATATAAACCTATATACAAACTATTTTTTTTTTTAATGGAATTGGACAGAGCCTAATCCCACATAAAGGCTTGTACACAGATACAGTACAGCACAAGTGTTACGGCGAGGGCGCCACCGCCTTGTCACGTGACTTGGGGTGCGACCATATGGGTTAATTTAGCCCACTCAAACTTGCGCTCACCTTTCACTCAGGGCACAAATTGAGCATAAATCACACCTCATACAGCTCCAGCACTCCAGATATGATCTGCTGCCACCACTTATTGTATTTATACTGGTACCAATAAGTATCCCACTCTACATCCACTCTTGCTTCTCAAGCAGTCACCTTGTCACACCACTAGACATGCACACTCAGCACTCTAGCAGTCACACAGCTAACCACACTTCACAAGGCTATGAGATCGCAGAGCATACAGGGACCAAAGGTAAATGCTTTAATTACAAAAGGTGTACAGTGTGTACAAAAAGGGAGAAAAATAACATGAACTCATAAATTATAGAAATTCCTAATTCCTGATTTCCTGGAGGTGGCTTGTCAGGCAGCCCCCATAAAGTGAACACTACTTCCTGCATATCACAATATATTATACATTTACTATTTGGTTCAGGTTTCAGAAGTTCCCATTGATTAAATAGGCCACAGGGTCATTCAGGATTGGACAAAGTGTTAATAAGGGGGAGAGTCCAGGAATATTCCTACAGTTTCTTTGTTTCCAAGTCCTGATGCATGGATGGGGAAAGGTATGGAGAAGAGATGTCCAAATGTCTTTTGAAGTCGGCACAGAACATTCTTCAGGTCAGAGTTTATCAGGTTGTAAAGACCTCCAGAATGTTGTAAAAGCTTCCTGGATTATTCAAGAGATACTAATTGTCATATAGTTCAACCATTCTACACCCTGAATATAAGTCCTTCCCTGACAACAAGGTACACTGCAGTCAGTCCGGAAGTAAATATGTCCTAACAGCAGTTTATTCAACACATCTGTTTCTATATTTGCTGAAAGAGGTAGTCTTACTGTATAGAGGAGATTTGACCACTTACCATTACGGTGATGCTGCATACAGTTCATCTTGTGTGCTCGCTGGTGAGGTGACAAGACTACTAGACTAGTGAGAAGGCAAGAGGGAGAGTGAAGGGGCCTACTGGTGATTTTTCAGGAGCCATGGACACTTAGGCTTCAACACAAGTTCTAGAAGCTAAAAAGTAGAGTAAATCTTAATCAGCAGGAAGCATAAAATCCTGCTCTATGACATTCGATACACTGCCGCCTGGGGCCAAAGGCTCAACTGGCCTCATGGTAGATAACTGATAACTAATTACAACCACCATTGTCAGAAGCTGATTGTTGCTGGTCTGTCTCATGGAATCCCTGGTGTTGGGGGCCAAGAATCCCCGATGATCAATTGTTGGGCCATACATTCCTAAAGAAATAATGCTGTTCCATTTATTATAGAGCAATGACTCAGTGACACAACACTCTTCAGATCATTTTTAAATTTGTTTAATGATGTTTTATACTTTTATAAAATTTATATGTATTAGCAAATAAAAATTGATCTTTAAAAAAACCATAATGCTGAAAATCGAATTGCTGACAATTCAGTACTTAGTAGTAGTAGTAGTAGTAGTAGTAGTAGTAGTAGTAGTAGTAGAGCTATTCTCTATACTTTTTTATTGAGATCTCAGGTTTCAATGACAGAAAGAAACTTATGTATGATGTCAATTTTCTCTAAAAGGACATAAAGAATCATGGGGCTAAATGATACAACCTCCTTGAGGAAACTAATGGGAGCTATATCTGACAAAGTAAAAAAATATAAGTGCTGTTAGTACCTGTCCAGCAACCGCGCAACCACAACCAGGCTTGGCGCTAGCTGTCAGACTAGGTAGGTGGTGGCGAACTCACCCTGCAACGTCCCTGCGGGCTAAGGCCCTGCCTAAAGCAGATAAACCGCCCTGATAAGGGTGAACCCACTATCAGGAACCTAACTGACGGTCTCTGAGCGACCCTACAAAGTGACAGGAAAACCTACTTCATCTGGCAGCTGCTAGATGGTGGAGCGGACAGGTAACCGGAATACAGATATAGGTCAGTGTTCACACTGGTAATAGAAACCGACACAAGACAGACAGGAAGGTGGGGTCACACAAGGAGATAAACGATACTGAGGGACAAACAACAGATACAGACAGACAAGCGGAGTCAAACAAACCGGGTCAAAACCAAGATGGCGGCAAAGGTACAGATCCGTTTAGCAAGTAGAATGGTCAGTAGGCAAAGCAGAAGTCAGTACACAGAATAGCCAGAAACACAATAGCAAGAGCACTAGATACACAGATAGACTGCAATAACCAGCACCAAATGAAGGGTTGGGCAGAATATAAAGCAGTAATGGAAACTACCTCCATCACTGACTGGCTCAGCGATCTATCACTCAAACTGCAGCTGCAGGCAAAACAATAACAGAGACACACCCAGCTTTCCCAGGATCAGAAATGGAGCTGTCAATCACAGGCAGCTCTGGATGTGGTTTTCCAGTAAGAAGCCTGAAACCTGATCCATCAGTACAATTTGTGAGTTCTGACACAATCAACATTTGATTATATATAACAAAATGTACAACCCTGCTCTTGGAGACAATATTTTAAAGGGAACCTATCATCAGGATTTCACATTTTTACCAATCCACAGGTTCCCATTCACTTTTTGAAACTATTTATGCATCTACATTTACAATTATCATTAATGGTTCACTCACTTATAAAAGATGTTAAAAGTACACCTGGCTCCCTGCCATTGGATCCTGTGTCAACATCATTATCACCTCTCTGCTCAGCTAGCTGTCTCCCTCTTCCCCCCTTTCCCCTCCTACCTGCAAATGCAAGCTGTCAGAGATTTGTTGGGAGCATGGGTTTGGCTAACGTCTGCATCAGGATGAGAGGAAAAGGAAGATCTAGCAGAGCAGAGAGCAAATAATGATGATGATTGCAGCCTTGTAGTAGATGCCCCCATGACTCCATCAAGCTTTCTTGCATGGAGCCAGGTTAACTTCTTTATACTTTTAAAAGTGGGTAGAAACACTATTTTAATGATAAAAGCAGATTGATAATTAGCTTTTAAAAGTATATGGGAACCTAGACGTTGGCCCACATTTATCAAAAACAGTGCAAATTGCAGGGTGGACCAGATTCATTGATTGTGGCACCCGTTCTTCATGAATGCACTCCTTTGACAGAGTGATAAATGAAAGGGGTTATTTTCAGCTCGCTGTTCCTCTCGGGTTTCTACCTCCCGTGCACAGAATATCCTAGGACTCCAGACTCCGTACCGGCCTTAGTCAGATCATGACTTAGACCAGAACGGCTGAAACGTGTTGATCGTTACATGTGTGTCTAGGGGACCTACATTGTATGCCAATTAGAGATGAGCGAGCACTAAAATGCTCGGGTGCTCATTATTCGAGACGAACTTTTCCAGATGCTCGAGTGCTCGTCTCGAATAACGAGCCCCATTGAAGTCAATGGGAGACCCGAGCATTTTTTAAATAAAACTGAACAGTAAAAGGACAGTGCAAAAAAAAAAAATCCAGATGTTTGCAGATGTTTTACTTGTAAGAACACATTGAAATAACACTATTCTTCACTTTGCAGGTGTTCGCGCGTGTCTCCCGCTAAGTTAGGAGATGTGCACGAACATCTGGAATGTGAAGAATATTGTTCTTTCAATGTGTTCTGCACTTAAATGCTCCTGTGTTCACTGTTTTTAATGTTTTAATTCTATTCTTCACATTGCAGGTGTGCGCGCGTGTCTCCCGATAGGTTCGGAGATACGCGCGCACAGCTGCAAAATGAAGAATAGAATTAAAACATTAAAAACAGTGAATACAGGACCATTTAAGTGCAGAACACATTGAAAGAACAATATTCTTCACATTCCAGATGTTCCGAACATCTCCTAACTTAGCGGGAGACACGTGCGAACACCTGGAAAGTGAAGAATAATGTTATTTCAATGTGTTCTTACAAGTAAAACATCTGCAAACATGTGTAATATTTTTTTTTACAATAAAAATACTTTTATTCAATTAATTTTATTAATTTACTGCTCGATCTCGAGCCGGCAAGATACTCGTCCGAGTAACGAGCCGGTCCGAGTATGCTAATACTCGACCGAGCAGTATACTCGGATGAGTATACTCGCTCATCTCTAATGCCAATGGATGATTTTACATCGAAGACTGTGCTGGATCATTGTTTGCATGTGGAGCTCCAACAGAGTGAACCCTTCTTTTCTGGTGCTCCTTTAACATAAAGTGTGTGGTGTGGAACAATTCTTTCATACACTGCTTGATAAATGTGCTGCATAGTCTGATTGTGAACTGGATCGCCCCTTTCAGTGCAGAATTTTGTGTCATGTTCGGTATAGTCGCAACCGCGACACTTGTGCAAGCAGTTTGCACTAAAAGACAAAATAACTGGCACAGGGGCTTTAATAAATGTGGGCCACTTTTTGATTTTTGTGAATCATATGCAGGTGATAACCAGTGCACACTGTTATCAGCCATGTTAGGTTGAATGTAGGATTTTTAAACAATCTCATTGAAACGATAGATGGCTAAATCTACCAACATTCATAGTAGGTAATTGCAATAGAGAATAACAGGGTTAATTGTTAATAATTGCTGAGTGTATCAGTGCAACTTGAAACTGCTGGGCTTCATGCAAAAATCCCGCAAGTGATAGATTGACAATGAACCTGGCATGGATTTAAATAGCTTATCCCATTCTATTGTTTTTAATTCACGGTTGACCTATGTACCTAAAGGAGATCCTTACATAATTTATCGTAAAATAAGCAAACATTAGACAACACATTAATGTTGGAACATACTACACTCTACGTACCTTTCTCTTTGTTTGCTAAGGCTCCTGGGCTTTGTTAAATACGCAACGATTTTGGCGTCACCACTGAAGCCCTAGATATAAACTAAAGCCACACTGTGCTGAGCCCAAACACTGAAAAGAGAGGTGAGTATCAAAGATAAATATGTAATGGAATGACGGAGGGGGGATTTTTAATTTCATGTATTGTTTGTTGATTAATATACAGTATTCTTGCATTCCCTAGGGGCTGTTTGTAATTGTTGGAGGTACTAGGAGGAATGAGGTGCTCTCTGCTGATTGGCTGGTTACCCAGAAGGTTTAAGGAAGAGGAGGAGCTATTTACAGCAAATCTTTGTTCTCATGGAGTGGGTGTTCAATGAGACTGTGTGTAGTACACCAGAATTAAGAGTGCGCTACAGACATTGAACAACTAACTGGTCTGGAAGGTAGTTGATGGCTCAATGATCTCCATAGACTTCAGTATAGAGGACAATGAAGATGTATGGGAACCTTCCCTTATATGTGTACTACACAAGGTGAGGAAGGTGATCACTTATATTTTCATCCATAGCAGGGAAGACATCTAGAAATTATTGTGAAAGGAGTTATGATCACAAATCTAATTATCTGAAATTAGCCTCCAAATTTATACAAAACTGTGTTTAAATCTAGTTCTAATTTCTTAGGTCTAGGGAATAAACCTTTATCAATAACCAAATTAATTATATTCTGAAGGTTAACAGAACATCTGACCCTAACAATTAAATATTGATAACTCATATTTTGCTGCAGTACAGAAGGTAAAGGGTTAACTTCCCCCTTCTGTGGCGTCAATATTGAAAGGCTTATAAGCCTAAACATTGCTTCTTCTCCAGACCATTCTTTGTGCATTATGGGAGTAATCTGTGCATAATGCGTCTAATGCTCGCAGGTATTCATATACCTAACAAGGAAAGTGCTTCACATAGGCACTTAGAAATACTCTGCTTGCACTTTATTAGTGCAGCTGTTCAAGCCGATATTAAAGAAGCAAGCATATGATTTCATGACAATAGAACTATGGGCCAATTACCTTCCCAGCATAATCTGTAAAATGAAGGTTGAAAAGTTCTCTTGAGCACTAAAATATAATGTAACAAGTATAGACACCTGTTACAATGTACCAATAATCCCACTCATCTCTGCCATGGCTGTTCCTCTAAAAGTGTACAGGATATTCCTAAGTGACATGAAAATGTATGTCCACGGACCTGTCTAATTCAATGCCACACCATCGTTATGCCTTTATGCATTTTTCAATATTTCATACCATAAAAGACAGTATAGCAGTTCCTAGTGCCACACTTTATATTACTAAGGCAGTTGAATGCAACATCTGCCAACTTTTACATTAGTTGAACAGTAACCAAATGGAGATCACTGCAAATATTGGTGGCCTTTGGAGTAAAAAAATATGCATCATACATTTAAGGTCTTTAACCCCTTATCACACCAGGATGTACTAATACGTCGTGGTGTGGCAGCGGCTCTATGAAGAGGGTTTATACACACCAGTCGTTGGCACCCGTGAATGGTGCAGGCATCATTTAACCCAATCTATAACAATGTGCCAAATATGTTAGGATTGATCAGACCACCTTGGGTTCAAGTACTATAGAGGGTCTAAAAATACAATAAAAATGTTTTATTTAAAGTAAAGAAAGAAAAAAGATTTGATAAATACTAAAAGCTCACATAACTCCCCTTCCTTAGTACTGATATAAAAATAAATAAAAAAATACAATCATAAATATGTTAGGTATTGTCTAGAGATGAGCGAGTATACTCGTCCGAGCTTGATGCTCGTTCGAGTATTAAGGTACTCGAAACGGCTCGTTGCTTGGACGAGTATTTCCCCTGCTCAAGATCGAGCATTTAATTAAAAAAACACAGTGAAGAACAATGAAGAATAGAATAAAAACAGTGAACACAGGATCATTTAAGTGAAAAAGACAGTGAAGAACACAGTGAAGAATAGATTACAGATGTTCGGCACATCTGCTTACTTGTCGGAAGATACGCGCGGAACGGCAGCAGGGAGACATCAAGCAGCAGGGAGACATCAAGCAGCACGGGGAGACATCAGGCAGCACGGGGGAGACATCAAGCAGCAGGGAGACATCAGGCAGCAGGGAGACATCGGGCAGCAAGGAGACATCAAGCAGCAGGGAGACATCAGGCAGCAGGGAGACATCGGGCAGCGGGGAGACATCAAGCAGCAGGGAGACATCGGGCAGCACGGGGTAGACAGACATCGGGCAGCACGGGGGAGACAGACATCGGGCAGCACGGGGGAGACAGACATCGGGCAGCACGGGGGAGACAGACATCGGGCAGCACGGGGGAGACAGACATCGGGCAGCACGGGGGAGACAGACATCGGGCAGCACGGGGAGACTTCAGTGGAAGAAGAGGAGCGGATCCCGGGACAGCGTATCACCCCGACAAGTAAGCAGATATGCAGAACATCTGTAATCTCTTCTTCACTGTGTTTTTCACTGCGTTTTTCACTTAAATCATCCTGTGTTCACTGTTTTTATTCTATTCTTCACTGTTCTTCACATCTGTTAACTTGTCGGGAGATAATATACGCACGGAACAGTGAAGAATAGATTGCAGATGTTTGCATACATCTGATCACTTATCAGAAGACATTCTTTTTCAATTAAATAACACATTTTATTCCTGAGCCATGGTCCCTTTGAAAAATGCTCGGGTCTCCCATTGACTTCAATGGGGTTCGTTATTCGAGACGAGCACTCGAGCATCTGGAAAAGTTCGTCTCGAATAACGAGCACCCGAGCATTTTAGTGCTCGCTCATCTCTAGTATTGTCTCAAAATGCCCAATCTATCAAAATATAAAAATGTTTATTCCCAGTCGTAAGTCCCATAATGAAAAATAGCACCAAATTGTCTGAATTCTTGCCATTTTTCAACACCTGAACATTTTATTAAAAAATTTTAACAGATCATACAGTCCCCATAATGGAAGCAATGAATGTCATCCCACTACTAATACATGACTAAACCTATATAAAATTGTTAACTCTGTGATCGTACCGACACAAATAATAAAGGGGAAGTGTTGTATGGGGTACACACTGAATGCCGTATAAACAGGGCCAAAAATAAAATGGCTCTATAAGTTTTTTCATCAATTTCACTGCATTTGGAATTATCTTTTAGCTTTCAAGTACACTGTATGAATTATTAAACACCATCCCTAGGGAGTACAATGTGTTACACATAAAAAAAAACACTCTTATAGCTCTGTACATGGAAAAATAAAAGTTTTTGCTAGTAGGGAGTGAAAAATGAAAAAAGCAAAAATAAAAAAGGGGTGTGTCCTTAAGTGGTTAATAGATGTCAGGTGCACCTGAGGTGAGGCATTCTAACGTAGAGTTAAGTTCAGTCTTACTCTACTACAGAAGCTATGTACAGCTTCAAATCTGCACAGAAAATGCAAAATTGGATGATAAGCAACACAACTGTTATAAAGTGAGAGTGGCTCTTGTTCCTTGCAGTCGGTTACATAATGAAAATTAGGAACATTCCGTATGAATGAATCAATAATCAGAAATAGTTGGTTGCACAGCTCTTGAGGGTTACAATCAAACTGTCTGCATTAGATGGTCAAAACCAATTCCCTTTAAACGGTCATAAGTTGCTTTAACATTTGAAAAGACAGTCTGAACTGCAAAAAATTGCAGTCTTAGGACCTGCACTGGGTTTGGAAGCTTACATGTGTCTGAGTGCTTCCAAATAATAGATTGATACCACATGACCAAAAGCCTTTAGGGAAATTTATCATACACTGGTGTTCCTGAACCAGCACATGACAAAGTTCCCGCTCCTCCATCACTGCCGGATACAAAAGAAGCTTAGGCTCAGAAATTAGATTATTTGAGGACCTCTATACTAGCTTTCTGACATAGAAGACCTGATGTATCCCCTTGTTTGTGTCCATGAGGGCTAAAACTATGTTGTCATTGTCAGAATGTGTATCATGTGACCAGGACAAATGTATATTACCTAAAAGCAAGAAATAAAGATTTCTACTGAATTACTTTATGTAGAAACATTGAACACCCAAAAGAATTGAAACAGTTGATAAAAAATATTGTTTATAATTTTATACGCTGAAACCAAAATACCCCTTTTACAATGTAGTAGATCAGTAGGGGTCCGTTTACAATAGATCATGAGGTCCTTGAATGCAATTGTAGACTGCGTATTAGTGTTATACTATAGACAGAATAGAGTGTGTTCATCTCATGTAAATCATGCTTAAACAAGAATAATAATCAAGCAGTCCCAAGAAACCTGGTGACGATGATCATGTTTTAATTGCCTTCATAAAATTATCATTATATTTTATATTGCATTCTATTTACCAAAGGAAAACCTACACATACATAACTGTGTAACTAGTGCTCCAGTTATGTGACAGTTCCACATTGGCAAATATGACTGCGACAGGAGGGATAATCAACAAGTAATGTTTAAAATGTCCACAACTGCATTAGGGTTCACCCTAGATTCAGAGCTTATGAGAAAAGGAGACCAGAATTCTCTCCCCCATCGTATGAGGTAGTGTGGAATTTTCTATACCGAATGTACTACACAAGGCTCATGTTATTTATGTTAATTACTAGAGATGAGTGAGTATACTCGTCCGAGCTTGATGCTCGTTCGAGTATTAAGGTACTCGAAACGGCTCGTTGCTCGGACGAGTATTTCCCCTGCTCGAGATCGAGCATTTAATTAAAAAAACACAGTGAAGAACAATGAAGAATAGAATAAAAACAGTGAACACAGTGAACACAGGATCATTTAAGTGAAAAAGACAGTGAAGAACACAGTGAAGAATAGATTACAGATGTTCGGCACATCTGCTTACTTGTCGGAAGATACACGCGGAACGGCAGCAGGGAGACATCAAGCAGCAGGGAGACATCAAGCAGCACGGGGAGACATCGGGCAGCACGGGGGAGACATCGGGCAGCGGGGAGACATCAGGCAGCACGGGGGAGACATCGGGCAGCACGGGGGAGACATCGGGCAGCGGGGAGACATCAGGCAGCACGGGGGAGACATCGGGCAGCACGGGGAGACATCGGGCAGCACGGGGGAGACATCGAGCAGCACTGGGGAGACATCGGGCAGCACGGGGAGACATCGGGCAGCACGGGGGAGACATCGGGCAGCGCGGGGAGACATCGGGCAGCACAGGGAGACATCGGGCAGCACGGGGAGACTTCAGTGGAAGAAGAGGAGCGGATCCCAGGACAGCGTATCACCCCGACAAGTAAGCAGATGTGCCGAACATCTGTAATCTATTCTTCACTGTGTTTTTCACTGCGTTTTTCACTTAAATGATCCTGTGTTCACTGTTTTTATTCTATTCTTCACTGTTCTTCACATCTGATAACTTGTCGGGAGATAATATATATTTCCCCTGCTCGAAATCGAGCATTTAATTAAAAAAACACAGTGAAGAACAATGAAGAATAGAATAAAAACAGTGAACACAGTGAACACAGGATCATTTAAGTGAAAAAGACAGTGAAGAACACAGTGAAGAATAGATTACAGATGTTCGGCACATCTGCTTACTTGTCGGAAGATACGCGCGGAACGGCAGCAGGGAGACATCAAGCAGCAGGGAGACATCAAGCAGCACGGGGAGACATCGGGCAGCACGGGGGAGACATCGGGCAGCGGGGAGACATCAGGCAGCACGGGGGAGACATCGGGCATCGGGCAGCGATCGGCATCGGGCAGCATGGGGAGACATCGGGCAGCACGGGGGAGACATCGGGCAGCGCGGGGAGACATCGGGCAGCGCGGGGGAGACATCGGGCAGCGCGGGGGAGACATCGGGCAGCGCGGGGGAGACATCGGGCAGCACGGGGGAGACATCGGGCAGCACGGGGGAGACATCGGGCAGCACGGGGGAGACATCGGGCAGCACGGGGAGACATCGGGCAGCACGGGGAGACATCGGGCAGCACGGGGAGACTTCAGTGGAAGAAGAGGAGCGGATCCCGGGACAGCGTATTACCCCGACAAGTAAGCAGATGTGCCGAACATCTGTAATCTATTCTTCACTGTGTTTTTCACTGCGTTTTTCACTTAAATGATCCTGTGTTCACTGTTTTTATTCTATTCTTCACTGTTCTTCACATCTGATAACTTGTCGGGAGATAATATACGCGCGGAACAGTGAAGAATAGATTGCAGATGTTTGCATACATCTGCTAACTTATCAGAAGACATTCTTTTTCAATTAAATAACACATTTTATTCCTGAACCATGGTCCCTTTGAAAAATGCTCGGGTCTCCCATTGACTTCAATGGGGCTCGTTATTCGAGACGAGCACTCGAGCATCTGGAAAAGTTTGTCTCGAATAACGAGCACCCGAGCATTTTAGTGCTCGCTCATCTCTATTAATTACGTTAGAACAGTCCAGGCAGCATTAATTACCTGCACTGGAGAAGCTCATTATTGGAGTTCTTCTGTCCATGTGTGGAGCCCTTTTGGTGAGCTTTGTCAGTCTTTTCATTAAGGAATGTTGATACTTCACTTAAATCCATAAGTCTACTCAAATTGTTAAAAACATACTCTTTGAGGGTGGTATGAGGGTCCAGCATCCACAAGTCCATGTTGTGCTTATGCAACATTTTTCCATTGGGGCCTGAATAATGCTACTCTTGTCACAGGTTCCTAGCCTCTTCTACAACAGACAGGGCCATGGAGGGGATGCAAAAAGAGAGGCCACAATAAGATGGAAGGTTCCCACTGGGGCACCTTCAACCACAAACTGTCCAGGAGTTTACTGGTGCTTTAATCCAGGTCTGGGAGAAGATTTCTTAGAAGTACATATGTTACCTTCTCAGGAGCATGCCCAGACATAGTAGAGAGGTCATATAGGCATACGGAGGCAACACATACTACTACGCCTCATTTCTTGTCTTGAGGCATTTTCACTGATGTTGGAACAGCCTGAAATTAGATTTTTCACTTTGAAAATTGTGTATTTTTACAAATTTAAAAGTACACTCAAGTGATCTAATGTTATTACCATATAAAATGACACATATAAGATTTGAAAAATAGGTCCCGTCCATTAAAATCTTTAACTAGCTGTGGCTGGAAGGGGTTAATGTAAAGTCATTGCTATATATAGGTTGTATACATAGGTAATATGCATCCAGGAAAGTACACATTGTGTAATTTCTATTTAGTCTATGTCTCACTTACCCAAGGCTTACTCTCACACCTTTTTTTTCTTCAGCAGTTTTACCTCTGAGCATGAATATAAATGTGTATGTATCCAGAACTCCCAGTAATCTGATCAGCCAGCAAAGCAAATGTTTGATATGACACAAATAACTGACCTAAGCAAAATAATACATGGAACCCAATTATGTCATCTGCAAAGAAAATGGAAAAGCATTTGGACCTATGGGTTTTAATTTTATAAAACTTGGGATTATTTTATTCTTTTTATTGCACCTGTACATACAGTAGCTTCGATAATATCATCATCTTGTACAGTTGTAAGAAGGACTTTGCATAGGCAATTATAAAATCCATACATTATATATGTCTTGTTTCACTATGTAAATAAAAACGAAGTAAATTATTTATAGTTTTCCCACACTTCTTTAATGTATATTTCTCCACATGCATTATCAAGGACATTATGTGCATACTATGCCTTGAACATCTAAAATGTGCATTACTTTTGTCTTCAGGGTATGAAAAACTAAAGATATTTGAAAGTACCCTACATCAATTATATGGCGAAAAAGGAACCTATAATACATTTCTACAGACTAGAGATCTATTATTCTACCCAAAGAACAGTGTGGGGAATTTATCAAGATCCGGCACCTCATGCCCCTTCACCCTGCAAGTTGCTAAAGAAACATCGGCTCCTATACTCCCAGGAATAGAATTTCACTATAACTTGCGCTAGGAACTAAAATGGATGTGACATAGGAGGGTTGGAGGGTCGCCATCCATGATAAACCATGTTGAGTCTGCAGTGGGACACATTTATTAACCATTTGTGGGGGAAATAGGGACATGTCACATTGTAAGAGGATAAAGAACATGGCTTACTCTAGCTATATTCATATCCTCATTCTGAAATGTATTGGTTATGAAACTGGTACTATTAATGTAGAGATATAATGAAGCTCCAAGAGACCATCCTTGTACAAGTGTGATACTGTTTTTATTCTGTTCCAACCTCTTGAATGCCTATAGGATATGGCTGACTTGTTTGCCACATTCAAGATTGTGATATAAAGTCAACCATAAATAGATGGGTAAGGGTACAATTTGCAAAACTGATGCTATACAAGACTGTAAAACCCATCCAATGTACATGTAGTAGCAGTCCCGGCATCAGCACCCGGCTGACCCGGGCGGAGACGTAGTGGGTTCAGGCCCAACCCTTTAGCTCCACTGGCTGCTGCTGAAGGACCGCAGCAGCCCCACCCTGCCCTACCCACCTCACATGTTGCTGCCCAGCCCTCCCCTTCCCTGGCACACCCATCACTCCTGCGCTCCCCAGCCTGCCCGCTTCACGGAAGGCCCGGACCGCGGGCCTTCCGGACGAGCGGCTCGCGTCCGGCCTGCGCGCCGAATGTCCAGCCCGGCCTGCGCGCCGAATGTCCAGCCCGGCCTGCGCGCCGAATGTCCAGCCCGGCCTGCGCGCCGAATGTCCAGCCCGGCCGCCCTCTCCAATGCGGTCCACTTCACCTGCCACCCTGTCCTGACCGAGTGACATCCAGCTGGGGTGAGTATGATTGTACATATGTAAATGCATGTATATGTGTGTGTATGTATGCTGTATATACTGGATTTGTGTGTATGTATGCTGTGTATAGTGTATCTGTGCGTATGTGTTGTATATATGCTGTATATCTGTGCGTACGTGTTGTATATACTGGATGGGTGTGTATATATGCTGTATGTCTGTGCGTATGTGCTGTATATACTGGATGCGTGTGTATATATGCTGTATATCTGTGTCTATGATGTATATACTGGATGGGTGTGTATATATGTTGTGTATGGTGTATATATACTGTATATCTGTGTGTATGTGTTGTATATACTGGATGCATGTGTATATATGCTGTGTATGGTTTATATATGCTGTATATCTGTGTGTATGTGTTGTATATATTGGATACTAGTGTATATATGTTGTATATCTGTGTGTATGATGTATATACTGGATGTGTGTGTATATATGCTGTATATCTGTGCGTATGTGTTGTATATACTGGATGTATGTGTATATATGCTGTATATCTGTGCGTATGTGTGTGTATATATACTGTATGTCTGTGCGTATGTGCTGTATGTACTGGAAGTGTATATATGCTGTATATCTGTGCGTATGTGTTTTGGTATTTTAAATGTCTGTTTTTTAATGTCGCTATACAAGTTCACTGTTAAGGGGCCCACTGAGGCTCTATCGCCCAGGGGCCCACTGAAACCTGGAGCCGGCTCTGTGTAGTAGTCTTCAATATTGCTGACACCTGAAGTGAAAGTCCATTGTATGCTTTTGGAGCACTGTTGAGAATAGTGTGGTGATTAAATATGAAAGGAGGGATCAGTGGTTCCTGCAGCTGTACACTACACAGAGAATAGAGATGTACTGGCACCTGAAGCTGAGCTGCTGCATCCACAAGTATTCATTACACAGAAAGCAAAGCTCTGTTTGGATTCTGGTTCTGAAGGCTGCCAAAATTTGCTGCTAAGTGGTGTTCCAAAGTAAGATCCTGTGGATAGGGGTTGTCAATATAACAAACATGCAAACCCTGTTAAACACTAGGACTTATATTACAGATTTACGTTTCTTAATGTATTCATTGCAGCCAATTTGTAAAAAAAGTAAATCTTTTTGCTCATTAATATAAAAAATGAAATAACACATGGTCATAAGTATTCAGACCTTTTAATGTGACACTCTGATTACTTACATGCTGTCCATTTCCTTCTGATCCTCCTTGAGTTGGTTCTACTCCATCATTGGAGTACAGCTATGTTTAATAAACTGATTTGACTTGATTAGAGAAGGCACACACTTGTCTATAAAGGACTTTACAGCTCATAGTGCATGTAGTTACAAAAGAATTTTTGCAGCTTTTAAGGTCTTCTCCCAAGAGCACTTTGGCCTCTTTAATCTTTAAATGGTAGTAGTTTGGGATGACCTCAACTCTTCCTCAACCTAGCTGCCCAGTCAAACTAAGTAATCATGGGAGAAGATCTTTAGTAAGAGGGGTAAAGGAGAATCCCAAGAGCACTGTGGCTGAGCTCCAGAGATGCAGTAGGGAGATGGGAGAAATTTGAATGAAGTGAACTACCATTGCAGCCCTTCACCAGTTAGGGCTTTATGGCAAAGTGTGCTGATGGAAGCCTCTTCTACATAGAAGGCATATAAAAGCCTCCACACAGTTTGCAATAAAACACATGGAGGACTACCAGATTATGAAAAATAAAATTCTCAGGTCGGATGAGATGAAAATTGAAATCACCTGCCAGGTACAATCCCAACAGTGAAACATGCTGGTGGTAGTATCATGCTGTGGGGGTGTTTTTTAGCTGCTAGGACAGGAGGAATGGTTGCCATTGAAGGAAAGATGAATGCGGCCAAGTAAAGAAATTCCTGGATAAAAACCTCTTCCAGAATGTTCCAGGGCTAAATGTTCACCTTTCAACCAGACAATAGGGCAGATTTAATTACCCGGTCCAATCGCGATCCAGGGGCACGTTCTCTGCGGTGGATTCGGGTCTTCCGGAGATTCACTAAGGCAGTTCCTGCGCTGAAGTCCGCCGAGGTCCGCCGGAGTTCACGCTCCATTGATGGTTGAATGTAAGTGTGTGTCCAGCGACATTTTTTTTTTTAAAATGCGGCGGTTTCTCCGAATCCGTCGAGTTTTCGTTCGACCACGCCCCTGATTTCTGTTGCGTGCATGCCGGTGACGATCCGATCACATGCGCCAAAAACCCGGGGCAATTCAGGGAAAATCGGCGCAAATCAGAAATATTCGGGTAACCCGCCGTAAAAACGCGATTCAGGCCTTTAGTAAATGACCCCCAATGACCCTAAGCACACAGCTAAAATAACAAAGCAGTGCCTTCAGAACAACTCTGTGACCGAACTTGACTGGCCCAGCCAGAGCCCTGACCTAAACCCAATTGAATATCTCTGGATAGACTTGAAAATGGCTCCTACCAATATTCAACAACCAACATGAGTGAACTGGAGAGGATTTGCAAGGAATAATGAAAGAGGATCCCAAAATCCTGGTGTGAAAATCTTATTGCATCATTCCCAAGAAGACTCATGGCCGTACTATCTCAAAGGCTGCTTCTACTCAATACTGAGCAAAGGGTGTGAATGCTTATGACCATGTGATATTTCAGTTTTTCTTGGTTAATAAATTGGCAAAAATATCTACATTTCAGTTTTTTTTCTGGCAAGATGGGGTGCAGAGTGTACATTAATGAACAAAAAAGGACTTTTTTGATCTTACCAATTGGCAATGAAACAAAAAGTGAAAAACTTAAAGAGGTCTGAATATTTTCCATACCCACTGTATATACATATATGGAAAACAGCAGCGCTACAAGATTTTGAAAGAGGAAACCTTTCTGAAGCCAATATATCGGAGTGTATATGTATATTGTATCTATTTCATACTATTTTTTAAGAAAGTATGAAAATCATGCTGAAACTTTTCTGCTACTATGCTGAATAAAGAACAAAACTTTGCTGAAAAAAGGTTAAATGAAAGCAAGGCTTGGTCATTCTAAACTTTATCACAAGGTGAGAAAACAACTTGCGGTGGTTTACTGACCTCTCAGGGCATCTACAAAACATTAAAGTACAGCTGGATTGCTGTGACTATATTATGTATTAGTTTTTTAGAAAAAGTGCACAGATTCCTATTTGAAGGCCCATTAAATGCTAAAACCAATATATATGATTACACTTTGAAGAGTATATATATATAATACTCAAAGTGTAATCAAACATCAGGTTAACCCATTCTAATGTATTAGGGAAATGTTAAAAGTGAACCCGTCAGTTGGTTTGGGATCACTTATCCACCAAGATGCAGGAATGCTTTAATTGTAGGGCAAAGGGTGCAGCTGCACTAGTCCTTATGACATCAGAGGTCAATCCTAACATCAAAGCTATTTATGACCTCAGGACACAGATGGAGTTCAGTGCCCTGGCAATAATAGTCTGCGTGTTTGTTGTGTGCATATTTCTATTCCAATCAGGCACATATGGGCACAGCACAGTGCAATTACTCCTATAAAGCATAAACAGTATGGGCACAAAACAACATTTCTATCCTGTTAGTACTATTACTCTTATCCTCTATGTCTGGGCACAGCTCAGTATAACAATTCATTTCCTCTACATGGTTTTTCGCTTGCAATTTATGATCTTTTTTGGCAGATTAGATTTCTCACAATTTTTTACGACTTTTACATGCATACCCATGGTTACACAGGATTGAGCAGCTGAGGGGAAAGTTAGAAGACACTTAAGTTAGAAGATGGGGGAAAGCAGTGACATCATGAGAGACACAGAAATGATGAAATACAAACACACATATTACACACTAATATACATGTTATACTCTTTAAAATATTACAGCACTGCTGGTGAAGGGCAGCATGGGGAAGAAACAGAGGAGAGGGGAGTGCCTCTGACCGCCCCCTCATGCATACACCGGACCAAGCTCACAGGGTATGCCACTGCTAATAATGGAGTAGCTCTAGGAGGTGCTTACTTTAGTAGGCAGCTCCTAGAGTGTTTTTTTAGGGTTACAGTTCCTCTTTAGGGGGTGGAAGGGGCAGGAGATAAGACTGAGTGGCTGAGGGTACAGGATTCAGTACCTGGGGAAGTAGGAGTGAGCACCTGGGGGGGGGGGGGAGACACAGGATTGAGTACCTGGGGAAGTAGGAGTAAGCACCCAGGGGGGGGCACACAGTACCCCATGAGTACATGGGAAAGAAGGAGTGAACACCTGGGGGGGGGGGGGTTGGGTAACAGGAATGGGTACCCAGAGGGCACACAGGAGTGAGTACCTGGGAAAGTAGGAGTGAACACCTGGCAGAAAAAGGGCACAGCAGTGAGCACCTAACAGAAAGGAGGCACAGCACATAAGGGGGAAGTGAGCACCTAGAGTGAAGGAGGCACACAGGAGTGTGCACCTGGGTGGGGAGCATTGTAGTTAGCCCATGGAGGTGAGTGGGGGTGGGGAAGGATTGAGAATTTAGAAGGGCAGCACAAGAGTATACATCTGGGGGAGGAGCAGGAGAAATCATAGAGGTGGTACACAGGAGTGAGCTAATGGGGGACAAATAGCAGTGAGCTGCAAGGAGGGATGGATACACAGGAATGAGCAGCAAAGGTGGAGCTGACACATAGTGATTAGAAAATAGGGGGAAAGGATTGTGCAGCTGTGAGACACAGAATCGAGCAGCTGGGGGGCATTGATCAGTGAAGTGGTCAGCAGTGATTAGATATGGAAAGGGCTGTTAGTAGTGAGCGTATGGGGGAACTGGATTGAGCAGTGGAGTGAGCTGCTAGAAAGATGTAAATTACAGGAGAAAGCAGTGGCTGCAATAGAGGAAATACTTACATTCTCTTCCTTTTCTTTCTTTATTGTGTCACTGTCCTGTTTTCCTCTCCCTGTTTCCTGCCGCTGCAGCCTATATAATAATATGAGCAGAGCAGTGCAGGAAATGGAGGGGTAACTTATTACCAGTTAAGTAGTAAAGAAGAACACAAACAGCTCTGGCTGTAATCTGGTACAAGCTCCACGATGGTGGGCAGTTCTTACTCTTCTGAGCTTCTTCCTAGAGCAGTGATGGCTAACCTATGGCACTGGTGCCAGAGGTGGCACTCAGAGCCCTTTCTGTGGGCACTCAGGCCATCACCAGAGATGACTTCAGGTAACTTCCTGCAGTCCCAGACTTGCTGAGCACAGAGCTATTTTAAAGTGACAGCTCTACCTGGGACTATTTTCTTCTTTATTGGTGTCCTCAGAGTGCTGGTATCAATTAAACTGACAGAAGGAAGTATAAATCACAAAATAAATTATTGTGTTGGCACTTCGCGATAAATAAGTGGGTCTTTGTTGTAGTTTGGGCACTCGGCCTCTAAAAGGTTCGCCATCACTGTCCTAGAGGGTCCACCAGAGGATTCACCAGTCCTTCTCTGTGCCAGCCGGTTAATAAATATGTTTCTTTATAACAGCAAATTGTAAGGACATAAATGGAATTGCGAAATGTTCTGGTTATGACATTGTGAAATGTGGTCTTATGTCAACATTACAAAACATTGTTAGCATCTATTTCAAGCCTAATGTATGTTCATAGCATGATATAAATTTCAGTTATTCTTATGTATTCTGCATTACACTACTTCATGCAGTTTCTTCCTGTGAAGTACAACTTGATCCCGTACTCCAGTTCTTCTCACACTGCTTTTGGTATCTCCTAGTGACAAACGTTTTCTAAAGTTGACTGAGACTGTTAATAGAATTCCTTGCACTGGGTTCTTGATCTCTGCTGTAAGAACAAAGAGCAAAGGTATTAAAAAAAAAAAAAAAAAAGCTTCCGATATCTAATCAGATGGAAGGCGTCAGAAGTTTTAATAAGTTTTTAATTAAGCAGAACAAGTTTTAGAATAGAGATTAGATGTAAGACACTTCAGTAAATCTCTGATAGTATCTTCAAATATAATAAGATTAGAGATTTAACATAACTGGCAGATTTAGCCTGAAGAAGATTTTTCTTCATTGTATATTATACA
Source organism: Engystomops pustulosus (assembly GCF_040894005.1). Classification (NCBI taxonomy): domain Eukaryota; kingdom Metazoa; phylum Chordata; class Amphibia; order Anura; family Leptodactylidae; genus Engystomops; species Engystomops pustulosus. The sequence goes on along the minus strand of NC_092417.1, from coordinate 105,410,086 downwards.
ACTTTCTACTTTTAAATGAAACAGGGCTCTACAAACGACGTACAAGAAGGAAGTATGTGTCTTCATCAAGCTTCTTCTCAGATCATATCTCCTTGTACTCACCTCCTTTCACGAGCCTGATACCAGAAATACATTACCAGTGATGTGATGTCTATAAGCTAACAATATCCTTTCTTGTGGGCCAAAGGCATAATATGAGCCTGCTCAATCTCAGCCCAAATCACACCACGACACATGGATGAGCTGGATGGGACCAGAATCTTTGGACATCACGAAGGCTCAGTGATTTGCATCAATTTCCACCAATTTCTTAACAACCCTCATCTGGTAATCCTGAGAACGTAGATTGAGTCCTATGATGAAAATGCATTTTTTGCCTATAGAGGGTCAGCATCTGTAGATTTTTTCTGGGTATGCTCATTAGGCCAATAGCTGTCGGGCATGCACAGGCATTTTTGGCTTTATACCATCCGATATGGAGTTTTACCTAGATCCCATGTAATTGGCGCATACTAGGGGTCTTACATTGCAATTTGTGGCTCAGCTACATGGTTAATTTGTATATATATATATATATATATATATATATATATATATATATATATATGAATTTGATGTGTAAAATATTCATATTCTTGTTAATTATGTACCTGTTTTTTAATATAATAGTAGATAAAGAGGACAATCGGGGGCACTATTGAAGATACTCCTGCGCAGTCAGTACAACGAAGACTCGGTGTATGAGTCGGAGGAAGATCAAAACCGTTTACTTCCAGACTTCGGTGTGGTACTCTAACTATAAACGATAAGTCATGTACACAAGCTTCATAATATAGAGGAGAAAAAGTTGGCACTCACCACCTTTTGTATAAACCTTTTCTTTATTAGTCCATTAAATACTTGGCATACACAGCAGGGGAGGGTAACAAAAGTGGATGCGTTCTTGTATCAGGGACGAATCGTTTCGCGCTTAGGCAAGATGAAGCGCTAAACTAAGCGCAAAACGATTCGTCCCTGATACAAGAACGCATCCACTTTTGTTACTCTCCCCTGCTCCTCTATATTATGAAGCCTGTTTTTTAATATATTTGATTATGTCTCACATATTATGTATTTTTATGTATAGACAATAATTGTATTTGTTTTCACATTTTTAATAAAGTCACATGGTTTTGATCACATGGCATGAAGTCACATGGTTTTGATCACATAACACAAAGTCACATGATTCTGATCACATAACACAAAGTCACATGATTCTGATCACATAACGTGGATGTCATAGTGTTTATATATATTTTAGTATATATACTTGCTAGTTTCCACTGCTCACTTGCTTGAGCAAGGCTTCAGCTACTAGGGGCCTGATACATTGCTTTTGTAGACACCTAGTAAATAAAGTACCTTAAATCATTTTGACTTCAACTGTAGTGCTGCCGTTTTCCTTTTCACTACATATACTTGACAATGACTTGAAAACAAAAAACACATCCAGATGCAAATCCAGTTCCAGGATTCGCTTAGTGCACAGTCTTTCTCACCCAGCAGTAAAAACATCATATATCACTGTGTAGGGGATATAACATATTTTTAAACCCTATACAGACCAATATTTAATAGTTGCTTATTACTGTTGCATTTGTTTCTGCTTGTGTCTAGATTTTTCAAGAATTACAGTATAAGGCTGCAAGCAAACTATTGTCGGGGCATGGGAGAGGAGGAAAGGGTGAGCGCATGGTCGTAGATACGGCCAAAGATCTATCTATTTTTTTTGTGGCTACGGCTCGGAACGGTGAGTGCTTGTTGCCTTACCTAGCCCGTGCGCCATAACTGTCAATGGGGGGGGGGGGCATATGTACGGCAGCAAGCATATGTCCCACCGGCAGTCGTGTGCATGGGGCCTAAAATAGCAGTGTTCATTTGAAGTTGTTGTTTGAGCTTGAAAAACATGTCTGCTTCTCGAAGCAGCATCTTGAGTCTTGAATACTTGTTGTATCTGATATTGCAGTTTTATTCAATTGAATACAAGACAAGATATATATCCATAACAAAGAAAGTAGACACATTTGTTTAATATGAGGAAAGCTTTATTAGCGCTTATTGGATTGTGTCATTTATACCTGCTTTGGCAATTGTTTGCTAAGTGTTCTGCATTGTTATTTATCTATGTATACATTTTCCACTCTCATACATTCATTTAAAACACCTGCTTCCAAGTAAAGATTGTGCTATTGTTATCATGGATGGGTGAACTATTGTAATAGATTCTGCATTATTAAAGTGATCTTATACATTTCACATGATGATTCCCTTGTAATGTATACACATGCATGTTGTGTGCAGTTAGTTACAAGACACCAGCACAAGCAGCACTTTAGCATTCACGCATTGCTTGCCTGTAATCATCCTGGGTTAAAGCTGGGTAATTACTCGCAAGTCAAAAGCCTGTTCCATGTTCTTGTGCAAGTAAGTGATAATGCTGCTGCTGACAATGACTTCTCTCCTGCCTCAGCCGCCCTCTAGCGAGCAGCATACACACGGCTCAGCTCTGAGACTTCATTGCACGGTTTATCATTCTTCATTTCTCCTCAAATACAGCATCTCTGCCCTATCAGGTCATAGTCACAGCTGAAACCCATTGATAATTCAACCCCCTAGCTGCGGCAGATGTGGCAGAGATGTATTTAAGTTACCAGGCTTTTTTATTTCTTCCACAATGTTATGTTGGAATTTCCAGTGACACAGTAATACACTTCTGACAACATGGTGGTATATCACAATATGCTCTGACACGATATACAGTAGGTTTCCTGAACTGAACATAGTATGTACAGTTAAAAGCAAGATCTAGCAGTTTACATTAGGAAACGGAAGAGTGTATCTGGTGCTAACAATTCAAAGAGTAGTCTGAGGCTATAACAAAAGCTGCATGTGAATGAGTATGTCCTGTGCTGGGACAGGACTAAGCAAAGCTTGTCATTTCCCAAACTCACAGAGCTGAGGATGATCATGATGGGTTTGCTGATATTGGTGGACAATACACTGTCAAACAATGTAAAATCCATGTGGCACAATCCTTTGTCATGTAGCTAGTGCACTTTTGTGATAAATTCATTATTGTCTATATTTTATGAAATAAGACTTGTCTGTTTTTTATAAAATTACATATGTCTGCAGATTCTGAGGCATACAGAATATTAAAGGGTGATTATTAGAGATGAGCGAGCACTAAAATGCTCGAGTGCTCGTTATTCGAGACGAACTTTTCCAGATGCTCGAGTGCTCGTCTCGAATAACGAGCCCCATTGAAGTCAATGGGAGACTCGAGCATTTTTCAAAGGGACCATGGTTCGGGAATAAAATGTGTTAATTAATTGAAAAAGAATGTCTTCAGATAAGTTAGCAGATGTATGCAAACATCTGCAATCTATTCTTCACTGTTCCGCGCGTATATTATCTCCCGACAAGTTAACAGATGTGAAGAACAGTGAGGAATAGAATAAAAACAGTGAACACAAGATCATTTAAGTGAAAAACACAGTGAAGAATAGATTACAGATGTTCTGCACATCTGCTTACTTGTCGGGAGATACGCTGTCCCGTGCCCCGCTGCTCTCCGTGCCCCGCTGCTCTCCGTGCCCCGCTGCTCTCCGTGCCCATGTCTCCGTGCCCCATGTCTCCGTGCCCCATGTCTCCGTGCCCCGCTGCTCTCCGTGCCCCGCTGCTCTCCATGCCCCGCTGCTCTCCGTGCCCCGCTGCTCTCCGTGCCCCGCTGCTCTCCGTGCCCATGTCTCCGTGCCCCATGTCTCCGTGCCCCGCTGCTCTCCGTGCCCATGTCTCCGTGCCCCATGTCTCCGTGCCCCATGTCTCCGTGCCCCGCTGCTCTCCGTGCCCCGCTGCTCTCCGTGCCCATGTCTCCGTGCCCCATGACTCCGTGCCCCGCTGCTCTCCGTGCCCATGTCTCCGTGCCCCGCTGCTCTCCGTGCCCATGTCTCCGTGCCCCATGTCTCCGTGCCCCATGTCTCCGTGCCCCGCTGCTCTCCGTGCCCATGTCTCCGTGCCCCATGTCTCCGTGCCCCGCTGCTCTCCGTGCCCATGTCTCCGTGCCCCATGTCTCCGTGCCCCGCTGCTCTCCGTGCCCATGTCTCCGTGCCCCATGTCTCCGTGCCCCATGTCTCCGTGCTGCCGCTGCCCCATGTCTCCGTGCTGCCGCTGCCCGATGTCTCCGTGCTGCTCCCCGGTGTCTCTGTGCTGCTCCCCGGTGTCTCTGTGCTGCTCCCTGTTGTCTCTGTCCTGCTCACCGTGTTCTTCAATGTGTTCTTCACACATATATATTGTTCTTCACATACTATTTTGTTCGCACCGTTCCGCGCGTATCTTCCGACAAGTAAGCAGATGTGCCGAACATCTGTAATCTATTCTTCACTGTGTTCTTTACTGTGTTTTTCACTTAAATGATCCTGTGTTCACTGTGTTCACTGTTTTTATTCTATTCTTCATTGTTCTTCACTGTGTTTTTTTAATTAAATGCTCGATCTCGAGCAGGGGAAATACTCGTCCGAGCAACGAGCCGTCTCGAGTACCTTAATACTCGAACGAGCATCAAGCGCGGACGAGCATGTTCGCTCATCTCTAGTGATTATCTATGGCTAATTGTGTACAGCAACTTACAACACTGGAGCACATTTACTTACAAAGTTACTATGGTTCTCTGGAAGAACATTGTCCGTCTATAATGCAGCATGCGGCTATTCACTAAGATCATGCATCTGAAATCATGAATGTGTCGCTTCCCCACTCAGGTCCAACAGTTCACCATCTTTTTTGTGGTGCATTGTTTAACATAGGGCATGTGACACAATTTGAACAACCACAATATAGCGCAAAATACTGAAGCTGGCAGCCAACCGTGTGCTCACTGCACTGTGATTGCCACAGCTGTCTATGCGGACCAATAACTGGATAGTCACCATTTCCTTTGTTTGCAGGGGACCTTACTCTGTTTTTTTTATGTGCAAGTAAGCAAGTTATGAGTTGTACTTTTATAGCATCTGTAGTGATGAGGGATTGTTGATCGTTGGTGTAAAGGGAGTTTTGCTAATCTAAGCTTGGTCTGTGGTGGACTGGACTAGTCCGGGTCCACCAAAAGGAGACATAACTCAGGGACTGTTACACCCATACTATCAAATACAAATTTTCGGACCAGGTCCCAGAACCACAAAACTATAGGATAGGACCACAGTATACATAGGAAAATACCCGGGATCTTAGAGCACTTAGGGCATAGGTCAGGGAAGCCAGAGCTGAATTTGCTTACTCTAGCAGTTGTAAGGTATGCTTGGTGTAATACATAAACTTAAGACATCCTATCAACCAGGTTGGGGCATCCATTTTAGGCGTATGAAGGGCGATGTGCCATTACTCGTCCATCAGTAGACCTAGCTCATTCTCCCAGATTGCCTTATCTGGGACAGGTGTTCACTTATTTGGGTGTATGATAGCTCACAATATAAGCGGTAAGTAATGGCTTTTACTGGAGTCTCCAGGGTGAGGAATGGGAAAGAAATTGTCTATCAGTTGATCCCCAGGGAATTGGGCATTAATTGAATTATGAAACTGGAGGTCCAACAAGTGGAAGGAATTGGGAAACTCATATAAGTCTTCCAACTGCTTAAATGAGTGGGTCATAGTCTTTAGTATATGGGCACATGGGTTTATAGTATATTGGATTTGGGCACAAGTGGGTCATATAGAAGTAGGCAAAGAAGGGTTAATAGCATTTTAGATTAGGGTGCAAGGTTGTCACTCTATAGAAATGGGGCTACATGCACTAAAAGTCTTTAGGAGAGGGTGGTTATCAGTGGGATTATAATTTGACGATTTTTACTAAGTCATAAATTATTTGTTGATCTGATCTCCTTCTTAAGCCTGACCATATTTTATTATTACTATTATTATGTAGAAACTGGCACATTATATACAGTAGGTTTGCCTTTAATAGTGGACTATACTATGAGTGCCAAGGGCAGCATAAGCTATAATACTGCCCTTTCTACTGCCCACCAGCTTTCTAGTGCCCCAGTCTTGAGACTCCCAAGCAGTTACAGCTTGCATTTCATGCGCATTACTTGTTTGCTATAGAATTTATATTTTCAACATTTCTTAAGATTTTCTTTTTCTTTCATTCTACTTTGTTTTACGAGCTCATAAATGTGATCTCACTCACCTTTCTGCTAATAACGTTATGTTTGTGTGGCAGGAGACTTAGACCTGCTTACCTTTTGCCTGGGTCTAGTTTAATAGTTGACATTTATTATGCCACAAGTAAAATATACAGGAACCTTACAGATAAAATATAATTAGAATAATAACTTCACCTCAGTGACTCAGCAGCCTGCACTCCAAAATCCTTTTATGTCTCTTGGCACTTTGTAAGACTGGTGCTTCTTTTTTTATTTCACTTTGTTATGTTGTCTCTAATGTAACATTGCTACTTTAACATCATGGTAGGATAAAGAATCTTTGTGTTCTCGAATAATAAGGGCATTAAGTGCCCTACATGGAAAGAGCCTTTATGCATATATATAGTAGAACAGAATATAAAAGAATCATGCAAATCAGTATCCTTGGTCCAATCTTGTTTGCTTTTGATAACTTTTCGGGATATTGCCTCTTTTGCTGAGATAGGTTTACTCTCTTGCATATTGCACAGTAACATTAATTTTCACTTGGCAGTACGAGAATGCACAATGGCTGTAAAATCTCCTAATTAAAATGTATGATGCTCAAATATAAAACAAGCACTAAGCTATAAACAAATATTGCTTGTAGATGTCTGACAAGGCGACAGAAAGTGATATTTTAACCATTTTGTGGCCTGAATACAATTTCTTAAAACTAAAATTGTAATACAGAAGTGAATACAAAAATAATTATACTAAATTGATAAATTAAATTTAATGACCTACATAGTGGAGGGATTTGCATACATGTTAATATCCTGAAATGCTCCCAGTTTAAAAAGTGCTCCTTTGAAACTCAGAAATGTTTTGTGGCTCTGTACAATCTCTAAGCTGTACAGAGCTAAAATAAGGTGTTTGGAGATGTGTCTGGTGCTCTATTAGACTGAACCTGGGGTCTGTTTTGTAGGCAGCTTGCTACAAAAAGAGGAAAGTCCAGCATCCAGACAGTATGTGACGAAATAAAAGTCCACTTTATTAGAAAATATTAAAAACATAGGGACTTCCTATAACGTAGTTCTGATGCGTTTCGGACCATGAACAGTCCTTAGTCGTAACCTGGCTACTGGGTGTTATCTATTTGAATGCCACTGACAACGCTGACAACATTTATATTAATGTTGGGCATGCCAGTTCTTACCATCCGTGGTGCATGCATGCTACCATATTGGGAGAGGGTTTGCGCTCCCCTATGACATCACAGAATCCTCAACAGAATGACGGCAGGTAGTGCCAGCACTGATCTCGTGTGTTACTGTTCGGGCTACCCAGACCTGAACAGAATTTTAAAACTTGGCCTGACCGTAGTTTAAAAGGATCCACTCATCTCTATCTGGAACTACTTCCAGAAGTAGTGGTCTTGAGGTTTCCTGCCTTGACGTCTACATCCTCATTTAGGGTGGTAGGATGAAAATTAGGACATCATTTGGATAAAGCCCTTTGGAGTAGCCATTAGGCAAAACCGTTTGGTAACAAAGTAGGTCCACACATCACTGTCCATTATGTCAGCATAACATGTTTTATTTTTGGAAATATTGTTTATTGTTATCTTATAAATTCAGTGGGGGGTCCTACTTAGAGATTGATATTTTTACTTGCCGTGGCATAAGTAAACTAGCAACTAGATTTCTGCATGGGGCCCCTCTTCCCCTTAAAAATATCCATACATACACACACGTTTATACAATCCCACACATTTATACACTTAAATACACACACATAACAATCTACAATCACTTTTATATACTCGTACACACATACATACATATGTATATGTATACACTCATACTCATGCACACAGTTATGTATTCATAAATACATTTATACACTAATACATACAGTATATAAAAACTCATACTGTATATACATACAGTATATAAGCATTAAATTTGCATTTGTACTGTTTATATACATACATATAGCATACATACATCATATTCTTTTACATATGGTATACACCCACTGTGTATACACATACATGCAGTATAAAACACCTTATACGCACATACTGAAAATATATACAGCATATATACATACATACAGTATATACAATCTATACACACATAATGCATATATGTACAGCATTCACACATCCATACAGCATATACACACATGCATACAGTATATACACACATACATACATTATATACATTATATATATATGCATGTGTCTACATACTGCATATAACCACACATACAGTATATACACATACACACAGTATATACAGCGGTTACACGCATACTGCGTATAAATGCAGTATATACACACATACATATAGTATATACAGCATACACACACATACATATACATACAGCAAATACACACACATATGGCATATACACACATACATACAGTATATACTGTACAGCAAATACACACACATACAGCATATACTGTAAAGCAAATGCACACATACATACAGCATATACTGTAAAGCAAATACACACACACAACATACATACATTTAACTATAAATTAGTATATGGTGACTTACTTGCATTTCTTGCAGACCGGGGTGGGATATGTTGGTAAGGAGGCTGGCGGTGGCATCATCCCAGCGGGCGGGTGGCTGTGTCTCCAGGCTGGTATGTGTCTGTGGCATCATGCAGGCCTGCACGCCTTGGAAGCCGTGGAAGGGGTAGGCCGGCAAGGCCGGGCAGCCTCAGATGGATCGGCTAGGCCGGGCAGCCTCAGATGGATCGGCCATGCCGCCGTTGTTGAGGCGTAGGGCGGTGGTGGGAAATGAAGTGGGTGGGCTGAGTGGCCGCAAATGAAGAGGCCGAGTCAGGTAGACGCAGATGAGGTGGGAGAACAGGGGCAGAGGGATGGCACAGGGGCCTTTATTACTATTCAGAGAGGGATGCTGCCCAGGGATGCTGCCCGCTGCTATGGCTGTTATGCCACCGACTGTTACTAGAGTCCGTACGGCAGTGTGCCGGTACGGGCATCTTCCCCCAATGGACAGAGATGTATGGTAAAATGGACAGTCGGTGCGTCTGGATAGATAATAAAATTCCTCTACAAGTTTGAGCTAAGTAAAGGATGGCCACATTAGTATCTGTCACATTCTGTTCAAAAACTGTTTACATAAATTAAAAAGCTTCTTTAACAAATCCTGGTGTGGTTCCATCAGAACATTTATACTGGGGCCCTTTACAACATTTGGTAGTGCTCATTCACCTTCATAGAAAATAAATGTTCAGCTTAATCTTCAATTTCTCTACCTTCCAAGGAATTGTTATGATACATTCATAGTGTTAGTAAACTCTGACCCAATATATTAAAAATTACAAAAATGCTATAAAGAAGGGTTTTTTTGTCTGTAAACGAGCGAAGATTTATTCCACTAATTTCATAGCAAAGGTATGTCTTACATGGATTGCTAATAAATAAAGTGTATCCAGTTGACCTTTCATAGACATTTCTCTCTGCAGTTTCCTTTCATAATGGCAATGTTTATGGGGTTTGATGGCTCGATGTTTCAAAGTTTGCAGAGAATTTATAACTCCTATGAATTTAGGATACTAATACAAGGAGGCTTAGATTATACACTCAATGGATACATTTTTCCTAGAAAAAAAGATAAAAGCTTCAAATTAAAAGCAGCATTTACATAAGTCATCTCCTATACCAGTGATGGCGAACCTTTTAGCGGCCGAGTGCCCAAACTGCAACCCAAACCTGCTTATTTATCGTGAGATGCCAACCAAAAATGCAAGCAGTAACTTATTGCTTCCTGTTCTTCAACAACGTTCAGTCATATTGGCCTCCTGAGGACAAGCTTGAAAATTTGCATCATTTTAGCTTCTTTCCAGTGTCCCACTGTACACAGAGAATTGTGGGGCCAGCAGGAGGTCCTCCAAAGATAATTCATCCCTTCTCCCTCTTCCTACATTCCCAAGTAGCAAAGTAAGTATCACTTTAAAATATTACTGGAAGCAGCATATTTTATGTTGCTTGGAACTGCAGGAAGATTCTTTGAGTCCTCTCTGGTGCGCTGGGGTGATGGCCCGGGTGCCCACAAAAATGGCTCTGAGTGCCGCCTCTGGCACCCGTGCCATAGGTTCGCCACCACTGTCCTATACTGTCCCAAACAAATATGTGCTGCAAACTGTAGCTCACACATTGCAAGACACCATGGATCCGAATGCTACATAATCGCCGATTCATATGATGTGATATTTTGCTTAAAGCAAATATGGCCAGCAAAAATGTGCAGTATTTGTGTCTCTGTTGTGGGTAAAACATTTGAGGGATTGTTAGAGATGCTATAATGGAAATCTCACTGTACATAACCTTACAACCCAGTATCAGCATAGATTTATAAGGGATCAGTCCTGTCAGACAAATCTGACCAGCTTCCACGAGGAGGTAAGTTCTTGACTGAACCTTGGGGAGGCTGTGGAGGTTGTGTATATGTACTGTTCAAAAACATTGCAGACAATGCCACATAAAAATGGCAGACTATTATTTGATACATGATTCTGTACCTTTCCGTGAATTTGTTTTTACCTGATTATCATGATCTCACTTTTGTTTGTCTGTCTCTATGTTTGTGTGTTCTGTGCACATACCCTGAGTAGGGATTGTCCTCCAGTTGTTACCTGTGGGTTAGCGTGGGCAAGAAGGCTTGGACAGATTTTCTGGGAATGTGCATTGTCCAAAAAACTTCCTTATCCTGATAAAATATTTTAAAAGCCTCGTTTTTTTTCAGATGACCTATACTTATCATTAGAGATGAGCAGGTTGGCCAAAATTTGGGATTGTTTGAATTTTGTAGCAAAATTTGGATTGGGACCCGAACATGAATCCATTGAACACTCAAAAATTACTTTAAAATGTGGGTAGTAAGGACTAGAGGGATGAAAAATCACAGAAATAGCAGGGCAGATGCCATGCCCAAAATGGTTTAGGTATAGTACTTAAAATAATGTATTAATAATGTAATAATATGATATTAAAAAGAAGAATGAAGAAGAAATCATTAAGAAAAAAATGTATTTAAAAAAAGATGTCTGGGTTTTCAAACTTAGTTATTCTCTCTGCAGTAAAAAAGCAGTGGGAAACCACAAACCTTTCTTCTCATTGTGGTATAAGGCACTCTAGATGTTCAGACTAGAGATGAGCGAGTATACTCGTCCGAGTATACTGCTAGGTCGAGTATTAGCATACTCGGACCGGCTCGTTACTTGGACGAGTATTTCCCCTGCTCACGATCAAGCATTAAATTAAGTGAAGAACAGTGAAGAACAGTGTCTTTATTGTTTAATAAAATATTACAGATGTTTCCTGATGTTTTGCTTGTAAGAACTCATTGAAATAACACTATTCTTCACTTTCCAGGTGTTCGCGCATGTCTCCAGCTAGGTTCGGAGATGTTTGGAACATCTGGAATGTGAAGAATATTGTTCTGCACTTAAATGGTCCTGTATTCACTGTTTTTAATGTTTTAATTCTATTCTTCACATTGCAGGTGTGCGCGCGTGTCTTCCGATAGGTTCGGAGATACGCGCGCACAACTGCAAAGTGAAGAATATAATTAAAACATTAAAAACAGTGAATACAGGACCATTTAAGTGCAGAACACATTGGAAGAATAATATTCTTCACATTCCAGATATTCCGAACATCTCCGAACTTAGCGGGAGACACGCACGCACACCTGCAAATTGAAGAACAGTGTTATTTCAATGTGTTATAACAAGCAAAACATCAGGAATAGAGATGAGCGAACATGCTCGTCCGAGCTTGATGCTCGGTCGAGCATTAGCGTACTCGAAACTGCTCGTTGCTCGGACGAATACTTCGCCCGCTCGAGAAAATGGCAGCTCCCGCCGTTTTGCTTTTTGACGGCCAGAAACAGAGCCAATCACAAGCCAGGAGACTCTGCACTCCACCCAGCATGACGTGGTACCCTTACACGTCGATAGCAGTGGTTGGCTGGCCAGATCAGGTGACCCTGGGATAGACTAGCCGCTGCCCGCGCTGCTCGGATCATTCTGTGTCTGGATGCCGCTAGGGAGAGAGCTGCTGCTGGTCAGGGAAAGCGTTAGGGTGTTCTATTAGCTTACTGTTAGGCAGGAGTGATTCTCCAAGAACCCAACAGCCCTTCTTAGGGCTACAATAACGTTCTACTTTTTTTTTTTTTATTTGCATCTAGTACCATTTTGTGAGGAATTAGCAGGGGGACTTGCTACCGTTGTGTTTAGCTCTTAGTGGCACACATATCCACCTCAAACACCAAAGTGGGAAAATTTATTAGGGGTTTGATTTCAATTAGGCACAGTCTGCCATTTACTTTTTATTTTACGTTTATTTTGTTTAATAACTCAGTGTCATCTCATCTGGCATAGTAGTGTGCTTTGATACTTGGCTAGAAAATAGCCATAGGAGAATCCAAACAGCTTACTTACGCCTACAGTAGCGTTCTATATATTTGATTTCTGGTTGATCTGCTGGTGGCTGTACTTGCTGCAGTGCATGTACTAGCCAATTCTGAGCAATTTGTAGTGAGACTTGCGACCGCTGTGTTTTGCGCTTAGTGACGCACATATCCATAGCAAAGACCGAAGTGGGAAAATTTAGTAGGGGTTGGATTTCAATTTGGCACTAACTCAGTGTCCTCTCATCTGGCATAGTAGTGTGCTTTGATACTTGGCTAGAAAATAGCCATAGGAGAATCCAAACAGCTTACTTACGCCTACAGTAACGTTCTATATATTTGATTTCTGGTTGATCTGCTGGTGGCTGTACTTGCTGCAGTGCATGTACTAGCCAATTCTGAGCAATTTGTAGTGAGACTTGCGACCGCTGTGTTTTGCGCTTAGTGACGCACATATCCATAGCAAAGACCGAAGTGGGAAAATTTAGTAGGGGTTGGATTTCAATTAGGCACTAACTCAGTGTAATCTCATCTGGCATAGTAGTGTGCTTTGATACTTGGCTAGAAAATAGCCATAGGAGAATCCAAACAGCTTACTTACGCCTACAGTAGCGTTCTATATATTTGATTTCTGGTTGATCTGCTGGTGGCTGTACTTGCTGCAGTGCATGTACTAGCCAATTCTGAGCAATTTGTAGTGAGACTTGCGACCGCTGTGTTTTGCGCTTAGTGACGCACATATCCATAGCAAAGACCGAAGTGGGAAAATTTAGTAGGGGTTGGATTTCAATTAGGCACAGTCTGCCATTTGTCCTTTTTTATTTTACGTTTATTTTGTTTAATAACTCAGTGTCATCTCATCTGGCATAGTAGTGTGCTTTGATACTTGGCTAGAAAATAGCCATAGCAATAGGATAGCATTGTTTGGTTTTAAAAACTCAAAAACACAAAAAAAAAAAAAAACACAAAAAAAGTAAAAAAAAAATTAAAGTTATAACTCTCATTTTAAAAATGTTTAACCCGAGGGCTAGGGGTAGAGGACGAGGGCGGGGACGTGGGCGTCCAACTACTGCAGGGGTCAGAGGCCGTGGTCCTGGCCGGGGTGAGACACCACCTGCTTATGAGGGAGCAGGGCAACGCCGCAGAGCTACACTCCCTAGGTTCATGTCTGAAGTTACTGGGACTCGTGGTAGAGCACTGTTGAGGCCAGAACAGTGCGAACAGGTGATGTCGTGGATTGCTGACAATGCTTCGAGCAATTTGTCCACCAGTCAGTCTTCCACGCAGTCCACCCATGTCACTGAAATCGGCACTCCTCCAGCTCCTGCACCTCAGCCTCCTCCCCCCCAGTCTGCCCCCTCCCAGGAAAATTTGGCATTTGAACCGGCATACTCTGAGGAACTGTTTTCTGGACCATTCCCACAGTCACAAACCACTTGTCCGGTTGCTGCTGAGCAATTTTCCGATGCCCAGGTTTTCCACCAGTCACAGTCTGTGGGTGATGATGATGACCTTCTTGACGTAGTGGAAGTGTGTAAAGAGGTGTCCGACGATGAGGAGACACGGTTGTCAGACAGTGGGGAAGTTGTTGTCAGGGCAGGAAGTCCGAGGGGGGAGCAGACTGAGGGATCGGAGGATGATGAGGTGACAGACCCAAGCTGGGTTGAGAGGCCGGGTGAACACAGTGCTTCTGAGACGGAGGAGAGTCCTCGACCAGAACAGGTTGGAAGAGGCAGTGGTGGGGCCAGACAAGGAGGCAGGGCCAGAGCTGGTGCATCAGCGCCAAATGTGTCAACTAGTGAAGCTCCCGTGGTGAGGGCTCTTGCGGCGAGGGCTAGATCTTCAGAAGTCTGGAGGTTCTTTAAGGAAACACCGGATGACCGACGGACTGTGGTGTGCAACATTTGCCAAACCAGGCTCAGCAGGGGTTCCACCACTACTAGCTTAACTACCACCAGTATGCGCAGGCATATGAATGCTAAACACCCCACTCAGTGGCAACAAGCCCGTTCACCTCCGGCCGTGCACACCACTGCTCCTTCCCCTGTGCCAGCTGATAGTCAGCCCTGGAGCGGAAACGCAAATACAGTGCAACCCACCCGCACGCCCAAGCCCTTAATGTGCACATCTCCAGATTGCTTAGCCTGGAGATGCTGCCCTATAGGCTAGTAGAGACCGAGGCCTTTCGCAACCTCATGGCGGCGGCCGCCCCTCGGTATTCGGTCCCCAGCCGCCACTACTTTTCCCGATGTGCCGTCCCAGCCCTGCACCAGCACGTGTCAGACAACATCACCCGTGCCCTGACCAACGCCGTTTCTGACAAGGTCCACCTGACCACGGACACGTGGACGAGTGCTGCTGGGCAGTGCCACTATATATCGCTGACGGCACATTGGGTTAACTTGGTGGAGGCTGGGACCGAGTCTGACCCTGGGGCTGGTCATATACTGCCGATGCCGAGGATTGCGGGGCCTACCTCGGTCCAGGTGTTTCAGGCCTACTATGCCTCCTCCTCCTCCCACCCCTCCTCCACCTCCTCCTCCGAACTACCATCCGTGGGCACGGCGCCATCAGTCGGTAGCTCTAGGCACAGCAGCAGTGCCGTCGCTAAGCGACAGCAGGCGGTGCTCAAACTGCTGAGCCTAGGCGACAAAAGGCACACCGCCCAAGAGCTATTACAGGGCATCACGGCGCAGACTGATCTGTGGCTGGCACCGCTGAACCTGAAGCCAGGCATGGTTGTGTGTGACAACGGCCGTAACCTGGTGGCGGCTCTGCAACTCGGCAGACTGACACATGTGCCATGCCTGGCCCATGTGTTAAATCTGATAGTTCAGCGTTTCCTCAAGACATACCCCAATCTGTCAGATTTGCTCACGAAGGTGCGCCGCATCTGTGCGCATTTCAGGAAGTCCAGCACAGATGCTGCCACTCTCAGGGCAGCGCAGCGCCGCCTCCAACTGCCCGCTCACCGACTGTTGTGCGACGTGCCCACGAGGTGGAATTAAACACTGACCATGTTATCCAGAGTTTACCAGCAGCGCCGAGCGATTGTAGACTGCCAGATGTCAACTTCCACCAGAACTGGTAGTCAGGTCAGTCAGCTTCCTCAAGTCTACAATGAGGAGTGGACGTGGATGTCTGATATCTGTCAGGTGCTGAGTAACTTTGAGGAGTCAACACAGATGGTCAGTGGCGATGCCGCCATCATCAGCCTCACCATCCCGCTGCTTGGCCTGTTGAAAAACTCTCTGGTCAGCATGAAGTCGGAAGCTTTGCGCTCGTCACAAGAGACGGGGGAAGAAGATTCCCTTGTTGATAGCCAAAGCACCCTCAGGTCTGTTTCTCAGCGCATATCGGAGGAGGTGGAGGTGGAGGAGGATGAGGAGGAAGAGGAGGAGAATGTTGGCGAGACACAAGAGGGGACCATTGTTGAGTCCTTCACTGTTCAGCGTGTATGGGCAGAAGAAGAGGAGTTGGAGGAGTTGGAGGAGGAGGAAATGGACAGTCAGGCCAGTGAGGGGAGTGAATTCTTACGCGTTGGTACTCTGGCGCATATGGCAGATTTCATGCTAGGCTGCCTATCCCGTGACCCTCGCGTTCAAAGAATTTATTCCAGCACCGATTACTGGGTGTTCACTCTCCTGGACCCACGGTACAAGCAAAATCTTTCCACTCTCATCCCTGCAGAGGAAAGGAGTGTGAGAATGCATGAATACCAGCAGGCCCTGGTGCACAAGCTGAAACAGTATTTCCCTTCTGACAGCGCTAGCGGCAGAGTGCGTAGTTCTGCGGGACAAGTAGCGAGGGAGAGTAGGCGAGCAGGCAGCTTGTCCAGCACTGGCAAGGGTACGCTTTACAAGGCTTTTGCCAGCTTTATGTCACCCCAGCAAGACACTGTCACCTGTCCCCAGTCTCGGCAGAGTAGGGCTGATCTTTACAGAAAGATGGTGAGGGAGTACGTAGCTGACCATACCATCGTCCTAAATGATCACACAGCTCCCTACAACTACTGGGTTTCAAAGCTGGACATGTGGCACGAACTGGCGCTGTACGCCTTGGAGGTTCTTGCCTGCCCTGCCGCTAGCGTCTTGTCCGAGCGGGTTTTCAGTGCAGCTGGTGGCATCATCACCGATAAGCGTACACGCCTGTCGACTGACAGCGCTGACAGGCTGACGCTTATTAAAATGAATAAAGGCTGGATTTCTCAGAATTTCCAATCTCCACCAGGTGAAGGAAGCTCAACCTGAATAATTGATCCACTCCTCCTCCTCCTCATTTTCCTCCTTCTCCTCCTCTTTGTACAGTAAAGCAGAGGAAAATGGCTATTTTTTGACAGGGCCCACTGGCTCTTGCTATAGTACTTTATGCATTTAATTTTTCTGGAGGGCCACCTACCCGGTCCTCTGTTTGAAACAATTTTTGTGAGTGCCACATACAGGCACTCAATCTATTCCATTTTTCTGGAGGGCCACCTACCCGGTCCTCTGTTTTAAACAATTTTTGTGAGTGCCACATACAGGCACTCAATCTATTCCATTTTTCTGGAGGGCCACCTACCCGGTCCTCTGTTTTAAACAATTTTTGGGAGTGCCACATACAGGCACTCAATCTATTCCATTTTTCTGGAGGGCCACCTACCCGGTCCTCTGTTTTAAACAATTTTTGGGAGTGCCACATACAGGCACTCAATCTATTCCATTTTTCTGGAGGGCCACCTACCTGCTCCTCTGGTTTGAAAACTTTTTTGGACTGCCACATACAGGCACTCAATCTATTCCATTTTACTGGAGGGCCACCTACCTGCTCCTCTGGTTTGAAAAATTTTTGGGACTGCCACATACAGGCACTATCCAAATTAAATTGTCTCCATAGCAGCCTCCACACGTTGTCTCCATTGCTACCTCCAAAAGTCGTCCATATAGCTGCCTCCATACATCGTCCCTTTATCAAACGAGGTGTGTCAGGCAGAAATTTGGGTTGTTTTCATGGATTCCACATCAAAGTTGTTAACTTTGTCGCCACCCTGCTGTGTTATCCACAAAATATACTGGCAAACTTTTATCATTTACCAATATTATTTCAGCGCTTCTTGCGCATCTGTTTACATTCCCCTCACCCGGCATATCCTAAACTTATAAGAACGCTACTACACTTGATCTTATACAAAAGGTTCTTAGAAGTGCTGTTTGGGGAGTAGCCTAGAGACAGGGGCTTGGATTGGCGAAAGCTCGCCTGGCAGCGGAGCGCCAGCTCCATGCGCATCATGCGCTTCTTGCGCATCTGTTTACATTCCCCTCACCCGCCATATCCCAAACTTATAAGAACGCTACTACACTTAACTTGGTGCAGGCTGGGACCGAGTCTGACCCTGGGGCTGGTCATATACTACCGACGCAGAGAATTGCGGGGCCTACCTCGGTCCAGGTCTCAAAGGCCTACTATACCTCCTCCCACCCCTCCTCCACCTCCTCCTCCTCCGAATTACCATCCGTGGGCATGGCGCCATCAGTCGGTAGCTCTAGGCACAGCAGCAGTGCCGTCGCTAAGCGACAGCAGGCGGTGCTCAAACTGCTGAGCCTAGGCGATAAAAGGCACACCGCCCAAGAGCTATTACAGGGCATTCCACATCAAAGTTGTTAACTTTGTCGCCACCCTGCTGTGTTATCCACAAAATATACTGGCAAACTTTTATCATTTACCAATATTATTTCAGCGCTTCTTGCGCATCTGTTTACATTCCCCTCACCCGGCATATCCTAAACTTATAAGAACGCTACTACACTTGATCTTATACAAAAGGTTCTTAGAAGTGGTGTTTGGGGAGTAGCCTAGAGACAGGGGCTTGGATTGGCGAAAGCTCGCCTGGCAGCGGAGCGCCAGCTCCATACCAAGATCCAACTAACATAGTTTTAACTGCAGCACCTTTAATCTACTACTAGTTCACTGCCTCCAAACATGGTCCCCTTATCAAACGAGCTGTGTCAGGCAGAATTTTGGGTTGTTTTCATGGCTTCCATGTTAACTTTGTCGCCACCCTGCTGTGTAATCCACAAAATATACTGGCAAACTTTTATCATGTACCGATATTATTTGAGCGCTTCTTGCTCACCTCCTTTGGTTCCTCTCTGCCACCCATTGGTTTGAAGCCTGAGTCCATTTAGGGTATGTCGCCATGCCACTCTCTAGCCTGCTGCCGCTGCCTCTGCATGCCGTCCCCTATAGTGTCAGGGTCAATTATTGGATGTTTTAGATACTATCTAGCTTCATTCTGTCACTCTGTCATGGCCATGCTGTTACCCATAATTTTGGCATAATGGTGCGATTAAGCAGCCTCAGAGGCATCCATGCATGCTGCCCCTGCTGTTTCCTGTCCATTTCCGTGGTGTTTCACTCCTTTTCTGAGGTTCCCAGGTGTTTGGCCAAGCTTCCCTGTGCAGAGCCTTGGTCCCCTTGAAAAATGCTCGAGTCTCCCATTGACTTCAATGGGGCTCGTTATTCGAGACGAGCACTCGAGCATCGGGAAAAGTTCGTCTCGAATAACGAGTACCCGAGCATTTTAGTGCTCGCTCATCTCTAATCAGGAAACATCTGGAATATTTAATTAAGCACTGTTCTTTTACTGTTCTGTTTTAGCAAAAAAATGCTCGGGTCTCCCATTGACTTCAATGGGGCTCGTTATTCGAGACGAGCACTCTAGCATCTGGAAAAGTTTGTCTCGAATAACGAGCACCCGAGCATTTTAGTGCTTGCTCATCTCTAGTTCAGACCCAAAGATTCTCTCTAGGGTAAAAGAAGCAATGGGAAAACCACAAACCCTTCCTCCCACTGTGGTTATAGGTGCTATGCATGTTCAGACCCAGTTATTCTCTCTGCAGTAAAAGATGCTTGGGAAAACCACAAAACCTTCTGCTCACTGTGGTGTTCTAACTTTTCAGACCCAGTTATTTACATGGCATTGGAGGAATTAAGTGGCAGACCAGTGCATTTGAAATTCTGGCAATGTAAAAATTCTAAATTTCAAGAATGTTCGCTTGAAAATTTTCAAGTTGAAGTTCCAGGGAAGCGTAATTGAAACATGTTAAGTTGATATACTGGTATTTGGGAGTTGAATATTTTCAAATTGAAGTCCCACAAATTTGGAATTGAAAAATGTATAGTTGACATTCAGGGAATGCAGAATTGAAAGATTTGAAGTGACGTTTCAGTCACGTTAGATCCATGCCTGGTTCATATTAATGAACATTAAGATTTACATGTTGGCTGTAGAAAGGTGGATCCTTTTGTCAGTGATGACACCAGTAGCATTGCTCAAAACGCACGTTTATAGCACACTAGCTACAGGGCACAACCTGCAAGGCATAAAGGTCAGACTCTGGTCACATGTCCAGTTTTTCCACCCAGAATGGGGAGGACCCAGTATCAGGAGACATTTGTATGTATAATCCTCCACCATGTGAGTCACATTCTGCCTTCTGGTGCTGCATGCCCCATCCACTCAAGGTATCACAGCCTTTCACCCATGTCATCACCCCTTGCTTCTTCTTTCACCAAGCCCTCACTGCTGCCCTCCATTTATATCTGCATATAGCACAGCCATTGGCAGTGTGTTTCAATGTCATCATAGGTCTCTTCTGAAACTCCATCATCCACACCCTCATCCGCTAGTAAAAAGTACTTGGGAATCATGGAACTTTATCTCTGCTACTGTGGAATCCCATCTGGAACAGTTATCATACAGCACGACTGACTACTTCATGTGGCTGAAATGGCTTTGCTATTTTGAAGGGGGGCTCTGCACTTACAACTGAGCATAAGCATGGCAAAGATGATCACATAGAAGTTGAAGCACTGTCTGCCATTTAATTGACCAATTTCTCAGCTTCTTGTGGTCTATTGAGGCCTACCAGGACACGCTGCACACAAATGCACGTACTTACATCATAGGCAGAGACAGAACACATCCACTCCTTGCAGTACCAGCTCCATTACTACCACCAGCAGTAGAACTTCCATGCCCCTGTCCATTGATTCCTGATTTCTTCATTTTAAAGGACCTGCAATATCAAAGCAACTTATTGATCATGGTATTACTGGAGGCTATTCATGGACAACAGTACTTTTATCATCTACATATTAGTGGGCGCTATTCACTGACAATAGCACCTTTACAATCAAGGTATTACGGGATGCTATTCACGAACAACAGCACTTTTATTAATGTACACATTTGTGTCTGCATTTCAGTGACAACAACACCTTTATAAACAAGGTATTGCTGGACATTATCCAGTGATTGGGCAACTTTACAATCAAGGTATGATTGTTAATGATTCATGTTTCTGGAGCTAAAAACTGTTCAGAAACAGACTATTCATGAATTTTCTGGAAGATGCAGTAAATGCTAATATTCCTGTTTGGTCTTTCCAAGAATTGCTGTATAGTCAGTAAGAATATCCCTACCCTATAGCAGCCTATGAGTTACCTATTGCATGTGCCCTGAAAAAAGCAACTGCTTGTTTTACAAAGGTCCCTATTTATCCGACTGACCCTATTTTGAGCAGCAACCTCTTACTAGCTCTTTCTCATATGAATAATGGTGTCTGGCAAGTAACCCTTTTCCTTATACTGCAGAGTCACATGTACAGCCAGGGTAATTGCAGGGAAGTCTGCAGAGGACACGCCTACGGTTGCTAACACAAGAAAATAGTCTCCATCTTCAACCACAAGGAACGCCCATTCCGAGAGTACGGACCGTCACTCCACCTGAGATCAGTTAAACATGTTTAGTACACGATCCAGCTCGCTTCCACCAAGGAATTATGTTAAATAAATTCTTCCTTTATTTCAACATTTTAAAACATGGACATTGTTATCCTCCAATGCGTTTCGGTCGCAAATTGTGTCCTTTGTCATGGATAACAGTACATTGAATGAGGTGCATTTTAATACAGATGATGATTATGTCACAAAAGGGGATGTGATCATGACCAGTCATGTGTCTGTGACCTGAGCTGATTAGAAGCAGGAGAAAAGTAGTCAGAGTTAGGACTGTCACAGGGTAGCAATGGAAATTTCTACCGTAACCTGGTGGCGGCTCTGCAACTCGGCAGACTGACACATGTGCCATGCCTGGCCCATGTGTTAAATCTGATAGTTCAGCGTTTCCTCAAGACATACCCCAATCTGTCAGATTTGCTCACGAAGGTGCGCCGCATCTGTGCGCATTTCAGGAAGTCCAGCACAGATGCTGCCACTCTCAGGGCAGCGCAGCGCCGCCTCCAACTGCCCGCTCACCGACTGTTGTGCGACGTGCCCACGAGGTGGAATTCAACACTGACCATGTTATCCAGAGTTTACCAGCAGCGCCGAGCGATTGTAGACTGCCAGATGTCAACTTCCACCAGAACTGGTAGTCAGGTCAGTCAGCTTCCTCAAGTCTACAATGAGGAGTGGACGTGGATGTCTGATATCTGTCAGGTGCTGAGTAACTTTGAGGAGTCAACACAGATGGTCAGTGGCGATGCCGCCATCATCAGCCTCACCATCCCGCTGCTTGGCCTGTTGAAAAACTCTCTGGTCAGCATGAAGTCGGAAGCTTTGCGCTCGTCACAAGAGACGGGGGAAGAAGATTCCCTTGTTGATAGCCAAAGCACCCTCAGGTCTGTTTCTCAGCGCATATCGGAGGAGGTGGAGGTGGAGGAGGATGAGGAGGAAGAGGAGGAGAATGTTGGCGAGACACAAGAGGGGACCATTGTTGAGTCCTTCACTGTTCAGCGTGTATGGGCAGAAGAAGAGGAGTTGGAGGAGTTGGAGGAGGAGGAAATGGACAGTCAGGCCAGTGAGGGGAGTGAATTCTTACGCGTTGGTACTCTGGCGCATATGGCAGATTTCATGCTAGGCTGCCTATCCCGTGACCCTCGCGTTCAAAGAATTTATTCCAGCACCGATTACTGGGTGTTCACTCTCCTGGACCCACGGTACAAGCAAAATCTTTCCACTCTCATCCCTGCAGAGGAAAGGAGTGTGAGAATGCATGAATACCAGCAGGCCCTGGTGCACAAGCTGAAACAGTATTTCCCTTCTGACAGCGCTAGCGGCAGAGTGCGTAGTTCTGCGGGACAAGTAGCGAGGGAGAGTAGGCGAGCAGGCAGCTTGTCCAGCACTGGCAAGGGTACGCTTTACAAGGCTTTTGCCAGCTTTATGTCACCCCAGCAAGACACTGTCACCTGTCCCCAGTCTCGGCAGAGTAGGGCTGATCTTTACAGAAAGATGGTGAGGGAGTACGTAGCTGACCATACCATCGTCCTAAATGATCACACAGCTCCCTACAACTACTGGGTTTCAAAGCTGGACATGTGGCACGTACTGGCGCTGTACGCCTTGGAGGTTCTTGCCTGCCCTGCCGCTAGCGTCTTGTCCGAGCGGGTTTTCAGTGCAGCTGGTGGCATCATCACCGATAAGCGTACACGCCTGTCGACTGACAGCGCTGACAGGCTGACGCTTATTAAAATGAATAAAGGCTGGATTTCTCAGAATTTCCAATCTCCACCAGGTGAAGGAAGCTCAACCTGAATAATTGATCCACTCCTCCTCCTCCTCATTTTCCTCCTTCTCCTCCTCTTTGTACAGTAAAGCAGAGGAAACTGGCTATTTTTTGACAGGGCCCACTGGCTCTTGCTATAGTACTTTATGCATTTAATTTTTCTGGAGGGCCACCTACCCGGTCCTCTGTTTGAAACAATTTTTGTGAGTGCCACATACAGGCACTCAATCTATTCCATTTTTCTGGAGGGCCACCTACCCGGTCCTCTGTTTTAAACAATTTTTGTGAGTGCCACATACAGGCACTCAATCTATTCCATTTTTCTGGAGGGCCACCTACCCGGTCCTCTGTTTTAAACAATTTTTGGGAGTGCCACATACAGGCACTCAATCTATTCCATTTTTCTGGAGGGCCACCTACCCGGTCCTCTGTTTTAAACAATTTTTGGGAGTGCCACATACAGGCACTCAATCTATTCCATTTTTCTGGAGGGCCACCTACCTGCTCCTCTGGTTTGAAAACTTTTTTGGACTGCCACATACAGGCACTCAATCTATTCCATTTTACTGGAGGGCCACCTACCTGCTCCTCTGGTTTGAAAAATTTTTGGGACTGCCACATACAGGCACTATCCAAATTAAATTGTCTCCATAGCAGCCTCCACACGTTGTCTCCATTGCTACCTCCAAAAGTCGTCCATATAGCTGCCTCCATACATCGTCCCTTTATCAAACGAGGTGTGTCAGGCAGAAATTTGGGTTGTTTTCATGGATTCCACATCAAAGTTGTTAACTTTGTCGCCACCCTGCTGTGTTATCCACAAAATATACTGGCAAACTTTTATCATTTACCAATATTATTTCAGCGCTTCTTGCGCATCTGTTTACATTCCCCTCACCCGGCATATCCTAAACTTATAAGAACGCTACTACACTTGATCTTATACAAAAGGTTCTTAGAAGTGCTGTTTGGGGAGTAGCCTAGAGACAGGGGCTTGGATTGGCGAAAGCTCGCCTGGCAGCGGAGCGCCAGCTCCATGCGCATCATGCGCTTCTTGCGCATCTGTTTACATTCCCCTCACCCGCCATATCCCAAACTTATAAGAACGCTACTACACTTAACTTGGTGCAGGCTGGGACCGAGTCTGACCCTGGGGCTGGTCATATACTGCCGACGCAGAGAATTGCGGGGCCTACCTCGGTCCAGGTCTCAAAGGCCTACTATACCTCCTCCCACCCCTCCTCCACCTCCTCCTCCTCCGAATTACCATCCGTGGGCATGGCGCCATCAGTCGGTAGCTCTAGGCACAGCAGCAGTGCCGTCGCTAAGCGACAGCAGGCGGTGCTCAAACTGCTGAGCCTAGGCGATAAAAGGCACACCGCCCAAGAGCTATTACAGGGCATTCCACATCAAAGTTGTTAACTTTGTCGCCACCCTGCTGTGTTATCCACAAAATATACTGGCAAACTTTTATCATTTACCAATATTATTTCAGCGCTTCTTGCGCATCTGTTTACATTCCCCTCACCCGGCATATCCTAAACTTATAAGAACGCTACTACACTTGATCTTATACAAAAGGTTCTTAGAAGTGGTGTTTGGGGAGTAGCCTAGAGACAGGGGCTTGGATTGGCGAAAGCTCGCCTGGCAGCGGAGCGCCAGCTCCATACCAAGATCCAACTAACATAGTTTTAACTGCAGCACCTTTAATCTACTACTAGTTCACTGCCTCCAAACATGGTCCCCTTATCAAACGAGCTGTGTCAGGCAGAATTTTGGGTTGTTTTCATGGCTTCCATGTTAACTTTGTCGCCACCCTGCTGTGTAATCCACAAAATATACTGGCAAACTTTTATCATGTACCGATATTATTTGAGCGCTTCTTGCTCACCTCCTTTGGTTCCTCTCTGCCACCCATTGGTTTGAAGCCTGAGTCCATTTAGGGTATGTCGCCATGCCACTCTCTAGCCTGCTGCCGCTGCCTCTGCATGCCGTCCCCTATAGTGTCAGGGTCAATTATTGGATGTTTTAGATACTATCTAGCTTCATTCTGTCACTCTGTCATGGCCATGCTGTTACCCATAATTTTGGCATAATGGTGCGATTAAGCAGCCTCAGAGGCATCCATGCATGCTGCCCCTGCTGTTTCCTGTCCATTTCCGTGGTGTTTCACTCCTTTTCTGAGGTTCCCAGGTGTTTGGCCAAGCTTCCCTGTGCAGAGCCTTGGTCCCCTTGAAAAATGCTCGAGTCTCCCATTGACTTCAATGGGGCTCGTTATTCGAGACGAGCACTCGAGCATCGGGAAAAGTTCGTCTCGAATAACGAGTACCCGAGCATTTTAGTGCTCGCTCATCTCTAATCAGGAAACATCTGGAATATTTAATTAAGCACTGTTCTTTTACTGTTCTGTTTTAGCAAAAAAATGCTCGGGTCTCCCATTGACTTCAATGGGGCTCGTTATTCGAGACGAGCACTCTAGCATCTGGAAAAGTTTGTCTCGAATAACGAGCACCCGAGCATTTTAGTGCTTGCTCATCTCTAGTTCAGACCCAAAGATTCTCTCTAGGGTAAAAGAAGCAATGGGAAAACCACAAACCCTTCCTCCCACTGTGGTTATAGGTGCTATGCATGTTCAGACCCAGTTATTCTCTCTGCAGTAAAAGATGCTTGGGAAAACCACAAAACCTTCTGCTCACTGTGGTGTTCTAACTTTTCAGACCCAGTTATTTACATGGCATTGGAGGAATTAAGTGGCAGACCAGTGCATTTGAAATTCTGGCAATGTAAAAATTCTAAATTTCAAGAATGTTCGCTTGAAAATTTTCAAGTTGAAGTTCCAGGGAAGCGTAATTGAAACATGTTAAGTTGATATACTGGTATTTGGGAGTTGAATATTTTCAAATTGAAGTCCCACAAATTTGGAATTGAAAAATGTATAGTTGACATTCAGGGAATGCAGAATTGAAAGATTTGAAGTGACGTTTCAGTCACGTTAGATCCATGCCTGGTTCATATTAATGAACATTAAGATTTACATGTTGGCTGTAGAAAGGTGGATCCTTTTGTCAGTGATGACACCAGTAGCATTGCTCAAAACGCACGTTTATAGCACACTAGCTACATGGCACAACCTGCAAGGCATAAAGGTCAGACTCTGGTCACATGTCCAGTTTTTCCACCCAGAATGGGGAGGACCCAGTATCAGGAGACATTTGTATGTATAATCCTCCACCATGTGAGTCACATTCTGCCTTCTGGTGCTGCATGCCCCATCCACTCAAGGTATCACAGCCTTTCACCCATGTCATCACCCCTTGCTTCTTCTTTCACCAAGCCCTCACTGCTGCCCTCCATTTATATCTGCATATAGCACAGCCATTGGCAGTGTGTTTCAATGTCATCATAGGTCTCTTCTGAAACTCCATCATCCACACCCTCATCCGCTAGTAAAAAGTACTTGGGAATCATGGAACTTTATCTCTGCTACTGTGGAATCCCATCTGGAACAGTTATCATACAGCACGACTGACTACTTCATGTGGCTGAAATGGCTTTGCTATTTTGAAGGGGGGCTCTGCACTTACAACTGAGCATAAGCATGGCAAAGATGATCACATAGAAGTTGAAGCACTGTCTGCCATTTAATTGACCAATTTCTCAGCTTCTTGTGGTCTATTGAGGCCTACCAGGACACGCTGCACACAAATGCACGTACTTACATCATAGGCAGAGACAGAACACATCCACTCCTTGCAGTACCAGCTCCATTACTACCACCAGCAGTAGAACTTCCATGCCCCTGTCCATTGATTCCTGATTTCTTCATTTTAAAGGACCTGCAATATCAAAGCAACTTATTGATCATGGTATTACTGGAGGCTATTCATGGACAACAGTACTTTTATCATCTACATATTAGTGGGCGCTATTCACTGACAATAGCACCTTTACAATCAAGGTATTACGGGATGCTATTCACGAACAACAGCACTTTTATTAATGTACACATTTGTGTCTGCATTTCAGTGACAACAACACCTTTATAAACAAGGTATTGCTGGACATTATCCAGTGATTGGGCAACTTTACAATCAAGGTATGATTGTTAATGATTCATGTTTCTGGAGCTAAAAACTGTTCAGAAACAGACTATTCATGAATTTTCTGGAAGATGCAGTAAATGCTAATATTCCTGTTTGGTCTTTCCAAGAATTGCTGTATAGTCAGTAAGAATATCCCTACCCTATAGCAGCCTATGAGTTACCTATTGCATGTGCCCTGAAAAAAGCAACTGCTTGTTTTACAAAGGTCCCTATTTATCCGACTGACCCTATTTTGAGCAGCAACCTCTTACTAGCTCTTTCTCATATGAATAATGGTGTCTGGCAAGTAACCCTTTTCCTTATACTGCAGAGTCACATGTACAGCCAGGGTAATTGCAGGGAAGTCTGCAGAGGACACGCCTACGGTTGCTAACACAAGAAAATAGTCTCCATCTTCAACCACAAGGAACGCCCATTCCGAGAGTACGGACCGTCACTCCACCTGAGATCAGTTAAACATGTTTAGTACACGATCCAGCTCGCTTCCACCAAGGAATTATGTTAAATAAATTCTTCCTTTATTTCAACATTTTAAAACATGGACATTGTTATCCTCCAATGCGTTTCGGTCGCAAATTGTGTCCTTTGTCATGGATAACAGTACACTGAATGAGGTGCATTTTAATACAGATGATGATTATGTCACAAAAGGGGATGTGATCATGACCAGTCATGTGTCTGTGACCTGAGCTGATTAGAAGCAGGAGAAAAGTAGTCAGAGTTAGGACTGTCACAGGGTAGCAATGGAAATTTCAGAAAGGTTAAAACACAGAGCATATCCCAAATGGTGTCTATTTGGGGCCAAAGATGTTGCTACTCAAAAGGATTGTAATACTTTACTTCAGAAAAAAAAACTGTATTTCCCACATAGAGGACAGTTCCAATACCACCTGTATTATCTGTGGGCCAGATCTACAATCTTCTAAGTAAATGCCCTATACGTTCATGATTAAATTACACTTTACAAAAAACAACTGTAATTATTTAATGTCTTTATAGCCATAGTAGGCAAGTTAAGAGAATCTGGTAATTT
This sequence comes from Engystomops pustulosus, assembly GCF_040894005.1. Lineage (NCBI taxonomy): Eukaryota > Metazoa > Chordata > Amphibia > Anura > Leptodactylidae > Engystomops > Engystomops pustulosus. Next base: position 105,381,782 of record NC_092417.1, on the reverse strand, counting down.
AAAATCCTTAAAAGTTATTGTAGGATGTTGAAACATTTGTAGTGTTTAGTATTCTCTCTAGTGCTACATTTACATTCCTTCAGGTATAGAATGGTAAATCCCCTTAGAGAAATTCATTATTTCACTTTTTCCCTGCAGGACTGAAACCTTTATGCTGAGTCTAAGGGAATATCACATGTGATCATAACGGGAACTTATGTCTTAGATAATTATGTTGAAAGAACCCCTAGTCAGCAACAAAAAAAAGAAGTTGGAATGTGACGAAAACTTTTCTACTTCTTCCTCTACTTTGCCTATAATAATTCGGTTGCATTTTGAAACTTTTTTATTCTCTTTTAAAAGTAAAGTCCTACAGTCCTCTAAAGTAACAAAGGATATGTGTCAACACCTGCTCAGCAACCGCGCAACCACAACCAGGCTTGGCGCTAGCTGTCAGACTAGGTAAGTGGTGGTGAACTCACCCTGCGATGTCCCTGCTGGCGAAGGCCCTGCCTACAGCAGATAAACCATCCTGACAAGGGCAAACCGGCTATCTGGAACCTAAATAAGGGTCCCTGAGCTACCCTACAAGATGACAGGAAAACTTACTTCATCTGGCAGCTGCTGGATGGTGGAGTGGACAAGTAACCGGGATACAGATATAGGTCAGTGTTCAAACTGGTAACAGAAGTCGACACAAGACATACAGGAAGGTGGGGTCACACTAGGAGATAAACGATACTGAGGGACAAACAACAGATAGAGACAGACAAGCGTAGTCAAACAAACTGGGTAAAAACCAAGATGGCGGCAAAGGTACCAAATTGTATAGCAAATAGAATGGTCAGTGGGCAAAGCAGAAGTCAATACACTGAATAGCAAGAAACGCAATAGCAAGAGCACTAGAGAACACAGGAGACTGAAATAACCAGCAAGGTCTGATGGGAGTAGGCAGTAGGAGTTTAACAGTGTTTTTTTTTTAAACATACAAAAGTAATTACATTTAGTAAATCTCATACAATGAACATGAAAATTGGGGAGATTTACTACACTAGTTCTATTCTATTTCTCATCTATAAAAGGGGAAAAGAGCAGTGAAGCACAAATTGGTTTTCAATGACTCAAAATTTCATAAACCCTAATTGTTTTAGGGCTTATATTGTCATTCAAGTCTGTATTATTTGTCTTACAATGGTTTCACTTTCTATCCGAAAAAGAAAACTCATTCTTAATTTAAAATTGTATAGTCTGCAGCTTTGGACATAAACCGTATCATTAGTTGAGTAGTGTTTAAGCCTGAAACTCTTCATTACAAGTGAGTCTGGCGAGCCACCACCTACAACTTCCTGGCAGCCGTGAGTCTGTCTGAAATACATTGCTTCACTAGTTTAGTGGATAATTTATTGGTGAGGTTCCAGAATGTGTTGAATCTTGGCCATTTAACTATGAATTAATAATTTTCCTAATCTACTGAACTACTGTATATATTGACAGGCAGGATTCGAGAAAAGAAAATGATCACATTTTATTGGGATTTGTACAATGCAAGTTTCTGGACAGGTTAATGTAGTTACATTTATGACCATAGCATCTCTGCACAATGTTACAGTCACGACAACCTTAATGGTAGATTATGGAGGCGTTTATCAAGCTTTATATACATCTGTTAAAAAAATATCCCTGTAGTTATAGTTTACAAAAGTTCATCCTGGGATGGATGGTGGACTTTGCACTGCCTCCTAATATATATGTAGAGGTGAAGGGGCAGGGATTTCATCATTTGCTAATCCCCCCAGAGGATTATAAATTACCCTGAATGTATCAGAAAAAAAAATGTTTTATGTCTGCAGTCCATTTTCTTGGATGCTTAAGAAATGCAGACTCGGCTACAACATGAACAACACACAGATAACAAATAGGCTGCCAACTGATGCAATCTCACTAGTGTGAAAGAGCCCTTACTGTAGTCTAACAAGTAGTAGACTTACTACTGCATTTTCATAGGTACAGACAGGAACAGTAGGGTTGTAAGCACCAAGTGCCAGTGCCTAAATAATAACAAAAATGGTGGCCTTTAAATTATTCCAAAAATGAAATGGTCCTCACATGTAGTGGTTTATTGCAAAACCAAGCTATTGGAGAGTAAGAAGCCATGTAAGATACATAATATACAACAAGGCCAATGCTCATTAGCAAGGATTTTGACTCCTTCAGGACCCTCTTTCAATGGTTCTGGTTCTTGCTTTAGCAGGATCAGGAATCCTCATGACAACCATTGTGATTTGAGAGGGATAGCCGAAGCAAATCTTATTTTGACCTGATACACTGAAATATGTTTACGTCATTTACCTATCATTCCTAATTAAACAAATGTTGTTTCTTTAGAAAGATTTCCAAGAAACAGATTTCAAGTGAATATCCTATTAATGTCAATGTATAGTCAGACTGTTTACATAAAGTTTATATTATGATTTATTTCCTTTGATGATTGGGATAGTGAGAAACTCCTATATATGAATATTTGTCATTTTCATTTATTTAATTGGTGTGCTAGATAAAAAGTCAAACTACTTCTACAAGGAGAAATAAAATCAGCCTGACACTTGTATTCTCAGGATACTGGCTATAGATTTTAATTGCCAACTTGTCAGGGCTTCTCTTTGCATCGGAGGACTGAAAGTTTGTGGAATATATTCTATAAGGAGTTGTGTGATAAGGTTGCACATAGACAACATTCAGTCATTAAGAGACAGGCAGATTGTGTTATTACTCTCTTTGTATGAAATAGAAATGTTAGGAATACATCAAATTTACATAAAAGCAGAAAGATTAAAAACATAAATAAGAGAAACATAAAAACAATGGATCCATTCTATAAAACCATTTCTTCTCTACTGAATAAATGTGACCTTCACAAATAAAAAATATCTTGATGTGTGTCCATTGGCAGCAACCTCCCAAACAGATTTAGATTATTATTTAGCAAACTAATAAACCATATCACTAAAAATATATTTTACTTTGCTGCAGGATCATGATTCTGGACTTTTCTGAAGTATGTACAAGAATTTATGCACATGCTATTAATACATTACAGGAAAATCATTGTCCATTATTATATTGGCTCCCAAATTTTAGTAATGTCATCCCAAAATATGAAGGCTGATTGAAGAAAAACAGGTAATGAATAAATAAATAAATAAACAATAATAATAACATTACCTTTGCCCCAACCAGCCACTGTATTTTGCACATATCATAGGAACAGGATAAAATCTGTGGTTCAGAGACAGACAGAGACCCTAGGGAAAAGGCAAAAGTGGTTTATTACTGCTTCTGCTTTGTCCTTTCCTCACTGCATAGCACTGAACACAGCAGTTATGTGATCTCCAGGTTTGAAAGAGTTAAATAGAGCACCTGATTCTGATCACACCCAGTACAGTTCTGATCAAAAATCTGCACCCACTGTTATTTCCAACCAAAGTATAACAAAAATACATACAAGTAATATATAATTAAATATATAAAAGTACATACTCATATTGTCCAAATAGTAAAAAATCCTCTGCTTCACTAAGAAAAGCATCACCCCAATTCTTAAAGAAAGTGTCACACAATGGGAAATGTTAACTACACTTAATCTAAATCTTCTGATCACTTCTGATTACCCCCAGACAAAGGCTAGGAATAGCCGAAATGCAAATCGGGCACAGCGTTACCCTGGCTAGACTGGTGTTATCCTTGATATGGGAGAGTATTAGTTACCTCCCTTACCACTTGGTATCAGGGTCTGGCATAGTACATGCATATTTTGGTAATGATTAGGATTAGAGATGAGCGAACATGCTCGTCCGAGCTTGATGCTCGGTCGAGCATTAGGGTACTCGAAACTGCTCGTTACTCGGACGAATACTTCGCCCGCTCGAGAAAATGGCAGCTCCCGCCGTTTTGCTTTTTGGCGGCCAGAAACAGAGCCAATCACAAGCCAGGAGACTCTGCACTCCACCCAGCATGACGTGGTACCCTTACACGTCGATAGCAGTGGTTGGCTGGCCAGATCAGGTGACCCTGGGATAGACTAGCCGCGGCCCGCGCTGCTCGGATCATTCTGTCTCTGGATGCCGCTAGGGAGAGAGCTGCTGCTGGTCAGGGAAAGCGTTAGGGTGTTCTATTAGATTACTGTTAGGCAGGAGTGATTCTCAAAGAACCCAACAGCCCTTCTTAGGGCTACAATAACGTTCTACTTTTTTTATTTTAATTTGCATCTATTACCATTTTGTGAGGAATTAGCAGGGGGACTTGCGACCGCTGTGTTCTGCGCTTAGTGGCACACATATCCATAGCAAAGGCTGAAGTGGGAAAATTCAGTAGGGGTTGGATTTCTATTAGGCACTAACTCAGTGTCATCTCATCTGGCATAGTAGTGTGCTTCCTTTGATACTTGGCTAGAAAATAGCCATAGGAGAATACAAATAGCTTCTTGAAGCCTACAGTAGCGTTCTATATATTTGATTTCTGGTTGATCTGCTGGTGGCTGTAGTTTCTGCAGTGCGTGTACTTGCCAATTCTGAGCAATTTGTAGTGAGACTTGCGACCGCTGTGTTCTGCGCTTAGTGGCGCACATATCCATAGCAAAGGCTGAAGTGGGAAAATTCAGTAGGGGTTGGATTTCTATTAGGCACTAACTCAGTGTCATCTCATCTGGCATAGTAGTGTGCTTCCTTTGATACTTGGCTAGAAAATAGCCATAGGAGAATACAAATAGCTTCTTGAAGCCTACAGTAGCGTTCTATATATTTGATTTCTGGTTGATCTGCTGGTGGCTGTAGTTTCTGCAGTGCGTGTACTTGCCAATTCTGAGCAATTTGTAGTGAGACTTGCGACCGCTGTGTTCTGCGCTTAGTGGCGCACATATCCATAGCAAAGGCTGAAGTGGGAAAATTCAGTAGGGGTTGGATTTCTATTAGGCACTAACTCAGTGTCATCTCATCTGGCATAGTAGTGTGCTTCCTTTGATACTTGGCTAGAAAATAGCCATAGGAGAATACAAATAGCTTCTTGAAGCCTACAGTAGCGTTCTATATATTTGATTTCTGGTTGATCTGCTGGTGGCTGTAGTTTCTGCAGTGCGTGTACTTGCCAATTCCGAGCAATTTGTAGTGAGACTTGCGACCGCTGTGTTCTGCGCTTAGTGGCGCACATATCCACAGCAAAGGCTGAAGTGGGAAAATTCAGTAGGGGTTGGATTTCTATTAGGCACTAACTCAGTGTCATCTCATCTGGCATAGTAGTGTGCTTCCTTTGATACTTGGCTAGAAAATAGCCATAGGAGAATACAAATAGCTTCTTGAAGCCTACAGTAGCGTTCTATATATTTGATTTCTGGTTGATCTGCTGGTGGCTGTAGTTTCTGCAGTGCGTGTACTTGCCAATTCCGAGCAATTTGTAGTGAGACTTGCGACCGCTGTGTTCTGCGCTTAGTGGCGCACATATCCATAGCAAAGGCTGAAGTGGGAAAATTCAGTAGGGGTTGGATTTCTATTAGGCACTAACTCAGTGTCATCTCATCTGGCATAGTAGTGTGCTTCCTTTGATACTTGGCTAGAAAATAGCCATAGGGGAATACAAATAGCTTCTTGAAGCCTACAGTAGCGTTCTATATATTTGATTTCTGGTTGATCTGCTGGTGGCTGTAGTTTCTGCAGTGCGTGTACTTGCCAATTCTGAGCAATTTGTAGTGAGACTTGCGACCGCTGTGTTCTGCGCTTAGTGGCGCACATATCCATAGCAAAGGCTGAAGTGGGAAAATTCAGTAGGGGTTGGATTTCTATTAGGCACTAACTCAGTGTCATCTCATCTGGCATAGTAGTGTGCTTCCTTTGATACTTGGCTAGAAAATAGCCATAGCAATAGGATAGGATTGTTTGGTTCTAAAAACTCAAAAAAAAACAAAAAACACAAAAAAAAACTAAAAACACAAAAAAACACAAAAAAAAACTAAAAACACAAAAAAACACAAAAAAAAAAAAAAAAGAAAAAAAAAAAAAAAGTTATAACTCTCATTTTAAAAATGTTTAACCCCAGGGCTAGGGGTAGAGGACGAGGGCGGGGACGTGGGCGTCCAACTACTGCAGGGGTCAGAGGCCGTGGTCCTGGGCGGGGTGAGACACCACCTGCTGATGAGGGAGCAGGGGAACGCCGCAGAGCTACACTCCCTAGGTTCATGTCTGAAGTTACTGGGACTCGTGGTAGAGCACTGTTGAGGCCAGAACAGTGCGAACAGGTGATGTCGTGGATTGCTGACAATGCTTCGAGCAATTTGTCCACCACCAGTCAGTCTTCCACGCAGTCCACCCATGTCACCGAAATCCCCACTCCTCCAGCTCCTGCACCTCAGCCTCCTCCCCCCCAGTCTGCCCCCTCCCAGGAAAATTTGCCATTTGAACCGGCATACTCTGAGGAACTGTTTTCTGGACCCTTCCCACAGTCACAAACCACTTGTCCGGTTGCTGCTGAGCAATTTTCCGATGCCCAGGTTTTCCACCAGTCACAGTCTGTGGGTGATGATGACCTTCTTGACGTAGTGGAAGTGTGTAAAGAGGTGTCCGACGATGAGGAGACACGGTTGTCAGACAGTGGGGAAGTTGTTGTCAGGGCAGGAAGTCCGAGGGGGGAGCAGACTGAGGGATCGGAGGATGATGAGGTGACAGACCCAAGCTGGGTTGAGAGGCCGGGTGAACACAGTGCTTCTGAGACGGAGGAGAGTCCTCGACCTGAACAGGTTGGAAGAGGCAGTGGTGGGGCCAGACGGAGAGGCAGGGCCAGAGCTGGTGCATCAGCGCCACTGTCAACTAGTGAAGCTCCCGTGGTGAGGGCTCTTGCGGCGAGGGCTAGATCTTCAGAAGTGTGGAGGTTCTTTAAGGAAACAACGGATGACCGACGGACTGTGGTGTGCAACATTTGCCAAACCAGGCTCAGCAGGGGTTCCACCACTACTAGCTTAACTACCACCAGTATGCGCAGGCATATGAATGCTAAGCACCCCACTCAGTGGCAACAAGCCCGTTCACCTCCGGCCGTGCACACCACTGCTCCTTCCCCTGTGTCAGCTGCTAGTCAGCCCCCTGCCCAGGACCCTGCCACAAAAACCCCATCGTCGCCTCCACGATCCTCCACAGCATCCACCAGCGTTCAGCTCTCCATACCCCAGACGCTGGAGCGGAAACGCAAATATAGTGCAACCCACCCGCACGCCCAAGCCCTTAATGTGCACATCTCCAGATTGCTTAGCCTGGAGATGCTGCCCTATCGGCTAGTAGAGACCGAGGCCTTTCGCAACCTCATGGCGGCGGCCGCCCCTCGGTATTCGGTCCCCAGCCGCCACTACTTTTCCCGATGTGCCGTCCCAGCCCTGCACCAGCACGTGTCAGACAACATCATCCGTGCCCTGACCAACGCCGTTTCTGACAAGGTCCACCTGACCACGGACACGTGGACGAGTGCTGCCGGGCAGGGCCACTATATATCGCTGACGGCACATTGGGTTAACTTGGTGGAGGCTGGGACCGAGTCTGACCCTGGGGCTGCTCATATACTGCCGACGCCGAGGATTGCGGGGCCTACCTCGGTCCAGGTGTTTCAGGCCTACTATGCCTCCTCCTCCTCCTCCCACCCCTCCTCCACCTCCTCCTCCGAACTACCATCCGTGGGCACGGCGCCATCAGTCGGTAGCTCTAGGCACAGCAGCAGTGCCGTCGCTAAGCGACAGCAGGCGGTGCTCAAACTGCTGAGCCTAGGCGACAAAAGGCACACCGCCCAAGAGCTATTACAGGGCATCACGGCGCAGACTGATCTGTGGCTGGCACCGCTGAACCTCAAGCCGGGAATGGTTGTGTGTGACAACGGCCGTAACCTGGTGGCGGCTCTGCAACTCGGCAGACTGACACATGTGCCATGCCTGGCCCATGTGTTAAATCTGATAGTGCAGCGTTTCCTCAAGACATACCCCAATCTGTCTGATTTGCTCACGAAGGTGCGCCGCATCTGTGCGCATTTCAGGAAGTCCAGCCCAGATGCTGCCACTCTCAGGGCAGCGCAGCGCCGCCTCCAACTGCCCGCTCACCGACTGTTGTGCGACGTGCCCACGAGGTGGAATTCAACACTGACCATGTTATCCAGAGTTTACCAGCAGCGCAGAGCGATTGTAGACTGCCAGATGTCAACTTCCACCAGAACTGGTAGTCAGGTCAGTCAGCTTCCTCAAGTCTACAATGAGGAGTGGACGTGGATGTCTGATATCTGTCAGGTGCTGAGTAACTTTGAGGAGTCAACACAGATGGTCAGTGGCGATGCCGCCATCATCAGCCTCACCATCCCGCTGCTTGGCCTGTTGAAAAACTCTCTGGTCAGCATGAAGTCGGAAGCTTTGCGCTCGTCACAAGAGACGGGGGAAGAATATTCCCTTGTTGATAGCCAAAGCACCCTCAGGTCTGTTTCTCAGCGCATATCGGAGGAGGTGGAGGTGGAGGAGGATGAGGAGGAAGAGGAGGAGAATGTTGGCCAGACACAAGAGGGGACCATTGTTGAGTCCTTCACTGTTCAGCGTGTATGGGCAGAAGAAGAGGAGTTGGAGGAGTTGGAGGAGGAGGAAATGGACAGTCAGGCCAGTGAGGGGAGTGAATTCTTACGCGTTGGTACTCTGGCGCATATGGCAGATTTCATGCTAGGCTGCCTATCCCGTGACCCTCGCGTTCAAAGAATTTATTCCAGCACCGATTACTGGGTGTTCACTCTCCTGGACCCACGGTACAAGCAAAATCTTCCCACTCTCATCCCTGCAGAGGAAAGGAGTGTGAGAATGCATGAATACCAGCAGGCCCTGGTGCACAAGCTGAAACAGTATTTCCCTTCTGACAGCGCTAGCGGCAGAGTGCGTAGTTCTGCGGGACAAGTAGCGAGGGAGAGTAGGCGAGCAGGCAGCTTGTCCAGCACTGGCAAGGGTACGCTTTACAAGGCTTTTGCCAGCTTTATGTCACCCCAGCAAGACACTGTCACCTGTCCCCAGTCTCGGCAGAGTAGGGCTGATCTTTACAGAAAGATGGTGAGGGAGTACGTAGCTGACCATACCATCGTCCTAAATGATCACACAGCTCCCTACAACTACTGGGTTTCAAAGCTGGACATGTGGCACGAACTGGCGCTGTACGCCTTGGAGGTTCTTGCCTGCCCTGCCGCTAGCGTCTTGTCCGAGCGGGTTTTCAGTGCAGCTGGTGGCATCATCACCGATAAGCGTACACGCCTGTCGACTGACAGCGCTGACAGGCTGACGCTTATTAAAATGAATAAAGGCTGGATTTCTCAGAATTTCCAATCTCCACCAGGTGAAGGAAGCTCAACCTGAATAATTGATCCACTCCTCCTCCTCCTCCTCATTTTCCTCCTTCTCCTCCTCTTTGTACAGTAAAGCAGAGGAAAATGGCTATTTTTTGACAGGGCCCACTGGCTCTTGCTATACTACTTCATGCATTTAATTTTTCTGGAGGGCCACCTACCCGGTCCTCTGTTTGAAACAATTTTTGTGAGTGCCACATACAGGCACTCAATCTATTCCATTTTTCTGGAGGGCCACCTACCCGGTCCTCTGGTTTGAAGAATTTTTGGGACTGCCACATACAGGCACTCAATCTATTCCATTTTACTGGAGGGCCACCTACCTGCTCCTCTGGTTTGAAGAATTTTTGGGACTGCCACATACAGGCACTCAATCTATTCCATTTTACTGGAGGGCCACCTACCTGCTCCTCTGGTTTGAAGAATTTTTGGGACTGCCACATACAGGCACTCAATCTATTCCATTTTACTGGAGGGCCACCTACCTGCTCCTCTGGTTTGAAGAATGTTTGGGACTGCCACATACAGGCACTCAATCTATTCCATTTTACTGGAGGGCCACCTACCTGCTCCTCTGGTTTGAAGAATGTTTGGGACTGCCACATACAGGCACTCAATCTATTCCATTTTACTGGAGGGCCACCTACCTGCTCCTCTGGTTTGAAACATTTTTGGGACTGCCACATACAGGCACTCAATCTATTCCATTTTACTGCAGGGCCACCTACCTGCTCCTCTGGTTTGAAGAATTTTTGGGACTGCCACATACAGGCACTCAATCTATTCCATTTTACTGGAGGGCCACCTACCTGCTCCTCTGGTTTGAACAATTTTTGGGACTGCCACATACAGGCACTCAATCTATTCCATTTTACTGGAGGGCCACCTACCTGCTCCTCTGGTTTGAAACATTTTTGGGACTGCCACATACAGGCACTCAATCTATTCCATTTTACTGCAGGGCCACCTACCTGCTCCTCTGGTTTGAAGAATTTTTGGGACTGCCACATACAGGCACTCAATCTATTCCATTTTACTGGAGGGCCACCTACCTGCTCCTCTGGTTTGAACAATTTTTGGGACTGCCACATACAGGCACTCAATCTATTCCATTTTACTGGAGGGCCACCTACCTGCTCCTCTGGTTTGAAACATTTTTGGGACTGCCACATACAGGCACTCAATCTATTCCATTTTACTGCAGGGCCACCTACCTGCTCCTCTGGTTTGAAGAATTTTTGGGACTGCCACATACAGGCACTCAATCTATTCCATTTTACTGGAGGGCCACCTACCTGCTCCTCTGGTTTGAACAATGTTTGGGACTGCCACATACAGGCACTCAATCTATTCCATTTTACTGGAGGGCCACCTACCTGCTCCTCTGGTTTGAACAATGTTTGGGACTGCCACATACAGGCACTATCCAAATTAAATTGTCTCCATAGCAGCCTCCACACGTTGTCTCCATTGCTACCTCCAAAAGTCGTCCATATAGCTGCCTCCATACATCGTCCCTTTATCAAACGAGGTGTGTCAGGCAGAAATTTGGGTTGTTTTCATGGATTCCACATCAAAGTTGTTAACTTTGTCGCCACCCTGCTGTGTTATCCACAAAATATACTGGCAAACTTTTACCATTTAGGGATATTATTTCAGCGCTTCTTGCGCATCTGTTTACATTCCCCTCACCCGGCATATCCTAAACTTATAAGAACGCTACTACACTTGATCTTATACAAAAGGTTCTTAGAAGTGCTGTTTGGGGAGTAGCCTAGAGACAGGGGCTTGGATTGGCGAAAGCTCGCCTGCCAGCGGAGCGCCAGCTCCATGCGCATCATGCGCTTCTTGCGCATCTGTTTACATTCCCCTCACCCGGCATATCCTAAACTTATAAGAACGCTACTACACTTGATCTTATACAAAAGGTTCTTAGAAGTGCTGTTTGGGGAGTAGCCTAGAAACAGGGGCTTGGATTGGCGAAAGCTCGCCTGGCTGCAGAGCGCCAGCTCCATCACAAGATCCAACTAACATAGTTGCAGCACCTTTAATCTACTACTAGTTCACTGCCTCCATAATAATAATAATCTTTATTTATATAGCGTCATCATATTCTGCAGCGCTTTACAAATCATAGGAAACAAATACAAATGTAATGTAACAGAGCACAACATTTGTATGGAACAACAGGAGTGAGGTCCCTGCTCGCCAGAGCTTACGGTTTATGAAGATGATGGGGTAACACGAGGTAAAAGAATATTTAATGGTCAAGCCATTCTTCTTAGGGAATAGAAAAAAATATAATAAATGGAATTGCTGTCGCTTGAAACACTCAGCCGTCATCTTATATACCAGGTCCAGGGTGAATGGGACTGCAGAGAAGTCTGGTGCCTGTTGGTTGCTGGATAACAGATGGGAGGACGACACAGGACGGGTTAGTAGAAGAGTTAAAACTTCATGCAGTTAATGAGTGTTATAGGCTTGCCTAAAGAAATGGGTTTTAAGAGCACGTTTGAAACTTTGGAGGTTAGGTATTAGTCTGATAGTCCGGGGCAGAGCATTCCATAGAATTGGTGCAGCTCTAGAGAAGTCTTGGAGACGCGAGTGGGAGGTCCGCACTAGGGTAGAGGTTAATCTAAGATCACTGGCGGATCTAAGAGCACGGGTTGGGCGATAGACTGAGATAAGAGAGGAGAGGTAGGGGGGTGCAGCATTATACAGAGCTTTATGGATGAGGGTTATTATTATTTTAAACTGTATTCGAAAGGAGACTGGCAGCCAGTGCAGCGACTGGCATGAACTGTAAGCATACATGGTCCCCTTATCAAACGAGCTGTGTCAGGCAGAATTTTGGGTTGTTTTCATGGCTTCCATGTTAACTTTGTCGCCACCCTGCTGTGTAATCCACAAAATATACTGGCAAACTTTTATCATGTACCGATATTATTTGAGCGCTTCTTGCTCACCTCCTTTGGTTCCTCTCTGCCACCCATTGGTTTGAAGCCTGAGTCCATTTAGGGTATGTCGCCATGACACTCTCTAGCCTGCTGCCGCTGCCTCTGCATGCCGTCCCCTATAGTGTCAGGGTCAATTATTAGATGTTTTAGATGCTATCTAGCTTCATTCTGTCACTCTGTCATGGCCATGCTGTTGCCCATAATTTTGGCATAATGGTGCGATTAAGCAGCCTCAGAGGCATCCATGCATGCTGCCCCTGCTGTTTCCTGTCCATTTCCGTGGTGTTTCCATCCTTTTCTGAGGTTCCCAGGTGTTTGGCCAAGCTTCCCTGTGCAGAGCCTTGGTCCCCTTGAAAAATGCTCGAGTCTCCCATTGACTTCAATGGGGTTCGTTATTCGAGACGAGCACTCGAGCATCGGGAAAAGTTCGTCTCGAATAACGAGTACCCGAGCATTTTAGTGTTCGCTCATCTCTAATTAGGATGCCTATTATCATGTTCCTTGGGTATTTAATATTACTGTACACAGTCATTGGATTTGCACCTTGTGTAGTTCTTTATGTTAGGGGTAACTCTCTGTCTTTTTCAGATTCACCTGCTGCTTTTTGATGCTTTTATTGTATTGTTATAATAAAGTTTATCCTATTGGAACTCTTTCCTTTGGTCTTTTCTTCCCAGTTTTGGGAAAAAGTAGTTGTCATAGATTGGTTATAAAGACCGGAACTTGGTGTTGCTAAGGGGTCATAGGAGCCATTCTGTGATTAGCACGATAAGTATATACTTTAGCACATATGAGGTTTTTCCTTCTTTCTTGTCGCCTTCTCACAACATTGTTCTAAATTTGGTTTTACCCACTGTTATTTCCAACTTTAATTGTACTTATACCTGCCATGATTAAAGCGGGAGACGCACTGAGATTTTCATTAGGCATGTAAAACGTACAGAGTTGTATGTTTCATATGCCTTATGAAGATCTCAGTGCGAGATCGAAACGCGTCACAACTAATAAAAAAGATATTGTTTAAACCTATCCGAGGTGTGTGCAGCGCCACTCACTCAAAACTACTAGAATCCCTCTGTGCCGTGTACCTTATATATCCCAGTGCAGCAGCAGCCCTATATATCTCTGCCCTGGTCATGGAGCAGACGGCTAGCAGCATACATTATTTTACAATAATCAAAAAGCTTTTCGATGTTCACAATCAGGTGAGCTTAATACATATATGCTTATATAAGTCCCACTGTACCAAAGTTACACTTGTATTGGGGCGCGCTTGTCGTCTTTTTTGTTTCCCTTCTGCCTGGACCTAATTCTCCCAAATCCGAGAGAAGACACTCCATTAGTTCTCAACTCCTTTTAATCACAAAAACTGGGAAAACCTATTGACTCAAGTATAATCCTTAGAGTGGAAAATTCCTTGGTCAAAGCCAACCGCCAAGTATATAGGTATTCAGACCCTTGTCCCCAATATATAGCCATCCATCCTGCCCACAATATATTGCCAGATAGCCTGCCCCAGTCTATTGCCACCCAGCCCACCCCCAGTATATAAAAAAGTCTACTCAATACTCACCTTTCTGCCACCCACTAAAGGTCCTCTTCTTTCTTCCTGTGCTCTGGCAGCAGCAGGTCCGAGAGCACTGGCGGTGCGTACACTTTGACATAATTGCTGACATCCTAGTGTGTGCCAGCCGCTACAGGTCCACTCTGCCCGGAAAAAAGAAGAGTACCCACGGGAGTGTTGGAAAGGTGAGTACTGTTTTTTTTTTTACCAGAATATAAGCCAAGTTTGGGTTTTTCAGCATATTTTTTGTGCTGAAAAACTCAGCTTACATTTGAGTATATGCGGTAATTGTAAAAACAGAGTTGTAATAAAAATTATTTGCTGCCCATGGAGGGCCATCTATTTAAACTGACAGTCTGTGCATTTGTACTTTGTGTTTTTTTTAAATAAAACCTTATCATTAACTTCTGATGATTAAGATTTTCAGATAATGCAGCACCTTTGCAATCCTGCAAAATTCTGGAATATTTGTATTCTTCTACTAAAGATGTTGTTGCTGTTGTAATTTTATTTTTTGTCCATGATAAAATTCATGAAAAATAGATCTTTTATCAAGTATAATACAACCGTAATTGAAGTAAGTCTTTAAGTTTCACGCTGATCAGGAAGTGGTGCCTTTAAAATAAATTATCAAATTGTGTTAAAAAAAGAGAATAATGAACACTAACCTCCTATATTTTCAGTCATTTGGAACCTTTTATCAGTATTAAACAATTTCCTGTACAATGGAGTAAAGAAATGTAACGAGCTTTGTGTTATCAAATTATGATAAACAAAATACTTCACAAGTTGTTTTGAACTTGGATATTGTTACAAGAGGAAGAAAGATATAGTAAACATATTAGGGATGATGGAATATTCTAAAATTCGAAAGCTGGAGAAATGAATTGTCCTCAAATTTCTAAGTGGAAACAATGCTCATTTCTTGAAAACAATCTCTGTGCAAATGAGGTTACTGAGTGAAATGTTGATCAACATTCTCAAGTCACTGTCTCAGAGGTTCTGTACCAGATAATAGTATTGCATTTTCTTCCTATTTTCTGGCTGAGAGAAATAATTCTTCAGATTGAACAAACCTTTCCTTATTCAGTAACTTTCAACTTGGGGCCAAGTGATCTTTGAGACTCTTATGTATCTCATATGACAGTGGTGGCGAACCTATGGCACGGGTGCCAGAGGTGGCACTCAGAGCCCTTTCTGTGGGCACCCGGGCCATCACCGCAGCACACCAGAAAGGACTCAAAGAATCTTCCTGCAGTGCCAAGCAACTTAAAAGATGCTGCTTTAAGTCATATTTTGATACTTACTTCGCTATTTGGGACTGTAGGAAGAGGGAGACTGAATAGACAGGGCCGAATTATCTTTGGAGGACCTCCTGCTGGGCCTCTACAGGTCTACAGAGGGACACTGGAAAGAAGCTAAAAAGAT
The DNA here is from genome assembly GCF_040894005.1 of Engystomops pustulosus. Taxonomy (NCBI): domain Eukaryota; kingdom Metazoa; phylum Chordata; class Amphibia; order Anura; family Leptodactylidae; genus Engystomops; species Engystomops pustulosus. Next base: position 105,366,464 of record NC_092417.1, on the reverse strand, counting down.
GCAAATTTTCCATCTTACTACTGTGTTGCTGTCCTCAGGAGGCCAATATGATTGGTGAAGAACAGGGAGCAATAAGTTACTGCTTTAATTTTTGGTTGGCACCTCGCGATAAATAAGGGGGGTTTTGGGTGTCTTTTTGGGCACTCAGCCGCTAAAAGGTTCACCATCACTGTCATATGAGAAAACTGGGCCCAAGTAACAATAACTTAGTGGTGTGACCAACTTGAATGAGCTAATGCCACTGTTGTCATAAACAAGGAACCAGGATGGGTGGTCATTTATTGTAACAATTTCTGGTCAGCATACTACTGCTTTATCCTGACATAACTTTTTTAAAAGCTCCTGGTCATGGCAAAACAGTGAATTAACAGTGCCTTGCAGTCCTAGTGGAGACTTTATTTCAATGTACAAATACCTGAATAGTAGGTACAAAGATCTCTCCAAAGACCTTTTTATACTTAGACCTGTGGCCAGGACATGGGAGCATCCTCTATGCCTAGAGGAGAGAAACAGTTCTACCATCACCATAGAGAGGGATTCTTTGCTGTAAGAGCAGTGAGACTATAGAACTCTCTGCCGTAGGTGGTTGTTATGGTGGGCTATTTGTACATGTTCTAGAGAGGCCTGAATGTCTTTCTGGAGAGCAAAAATAGTAGAAGAGGTGAATGTAGAAAGAACAGGTTTAACAGACGCGCTGCCCCATAGACAATAAGTAATATGTATGTTGCTAATTCATTTCTATTTCTTATGCATTGTGGACTACGTGTTTCGAGGATGCACAATCGTCTTCATCAGGTCCAAACATTACACACTGTGGGCAGTCATTTTGAGATCTGATGAAGAGGACGGTGCATCTATGGGGCAGCACGTCTGTTAAACCTGTTCTTTCTACACTCACCTCCACTCCTATATACCCCCGCCACTTATCCTCCGAGGTTAACAGGGAATGCAGCAGCCCGTTCCAGACTGAAAAACTACTTAAAGAATAACACCTCCTAGTACTCTCTACCCTGAGGGTGCCTATTGACAGAAATATCACAGGTTATGGAGAAAAAACATTTCTTTAGTTTTTGTGGAGGTTTAATTTAGTGGACTTGCGTCTCTTTCCAACCTTGTATACTACTATGATAATAATGTTCTTCTAGGAGTACTTGATGACAACCATTGTGGTCAGTGCTTAAACATTCTCAAGATTTTGGTTTGTCAGAAACCTGAAGTTTATTTCTGGTAGTACATATCAAAATGTATTTTAGCTACAGGAGAGAGGAAGGAGATGTAAAGAAATTCTGGGTATGTGGAGAATGATTCACTATTTAAAAGTCAAATAATGATATTGTTAGGATCACTTTCATGACGGCCAGTATGTTTTTGGAGTTAAACGGTTAAATCTTTTGTAACTCCCTTGTGGTAAGTAATTACGGTCATGATAGCTTGGAATATACTCCTGAGCAGTTTGTCAGGTGTCACATTTTGTGCCTTCTACTAATCACAATTAATTTGAATTGCATATTGATTCTACAGAAATCATTAGAAACCTCATGCTGAAAAGATCTCCCTCACAGCAACAATTAGTAAAGCCCCAAATGTGAGACATTTACAAAGGAATTAGGTTCCAATTACATTATAGTGTTATTAAAGGCTGGGGATGTTATGAATATCACTCGGCTTTCATAAATGTTGGATAAAGAAAAGGATATAGATGTAGAGGTAATTATTATGATTGCACCCTTTGGCTTAAAGTGAGACAAATCAAAAAGACAAATTAAGTTTCTTTGTCTTTGTCCCATTCAGAAATTATAATCTAAGAAACTAATTTCACATTTCTACACTGTGTTTCAGTCAAATACTGTAGCAGGTAATGCACATTGTACCTAGAAAAAGGTGCAGTTTAATAAAGAAGAATTAGTGCTATTTCAAAGACATTCTTTAACCCCTTAACGCTCTGCGCCGTAGCTCTACGGCGCAGAGGTATAAGGGATGTATGAAGAGGGCTCACGGGCTGAGTCCTCTTCATACAGAGGTGGGGGTTTTTGCATTTTGCACAAAACCCCCACCGCTAATAACCGCGGTCGGTGCTTGCACCGATCGCGGCTATTAACCCCCGCCGCCATCTTTTTTTCGATCGCCACGCCCCCGAACGTCATCGGGGGGCGGCGATCGGTTGCCATGGTAGCCTCGTGTCTTCTTTTGACACGAGGCTATCTGGCAGCTGTAGATTCGTTACAATGAGCCAGTGGCTCATTGTAATGAATGTGCTGCAAAAATGCCATATATTGCAATACAGAAGTATTGCAGTATATGGCAGCAGCGATCTGACCATCTAGGGTTAATGTACCCTAGATGGTCTAAAAGATAGTGAAAAAAAAAAGAAAAAAAAAAGTTAAAAAAAGAAAAAAAATTAATAAAATATTAAAAGTTCAAATCACCCCCCTTTCCCTAGAACGGATATAAAACATAACAAACAGTAAAAATCACAGACATATTAGGTATCGCCGCGTCCCAAAATGCCCGATCTATCAAAATATAAAAACGGTTACGGCCGGCGGTGACCTCCGAGGCGGGAAATGGCGCCCAAATGTCCGAAATGCGACTTTTACACCTTTTTACATAACATAAAAAATGAAATAAAAAATGATCAAAATGTCGCACAGACCTCAAAATGGTAGCAATGAAAATGTCGCCTTATTTCGCAAAAAATGACACCTCACACATTTCCGTGCGCCAAAGTATGAAAAAGTTATTAGCGTCAGAAGATGGCAAAAATTTTTTTTTCTTTTTTGTACACATTCGTTTAATTTTTGAAAATGTATTAAAACACAATAAAACCTGTATACATTTGGTATCTCCGCGATCGCACCGAACCAAAGAATAAAGTAGGCATGTTATTTGGAGCGAAGAGTGAAAGTCGTAAAAACTGAGCCCACAAGAACGTGACGCACGTGCGGTTTTTTTTCAATTTTTGCACATTTGGAATTTTTTTTCAGCTTCGTGGTACACGGCATGTTAAAATAAATAACATTCCAGGAAATAAAATTTGTTACGCACAAAATAAGCCCTCACACAGGTCTGTACACGGAAAAATGAAAAAGTTATGGATTTTTGAAGTTGGAGAGCGAGAAATGAGGCGAAAAACCCTCCGTCCTTAAGGGGTTAAAAACAAAATCTCTCATTGTATATCTTTCAAAAGGTTGGATAGTTAAATAGCTAGGAACTTCTCCTGCAACTGATACCATAGTGGGGAATCCCTTTCATTATTATGATGATTAATAGTAAAAACATTCATGTGGGAGTGACCCTTGTTTTTATTTTAACAGAGAAATATCTTACATGGAAAACACCTTTTTTTCTGGTGAACTTAGTAATGGGACCCATTTATTAGGAACATTGTTGTTGAGGTCAGCTTCCAAGCCCCTACTATTGACAACCCCTTCTCACACTATTACATAACTATACATCATGGTAGGTTTAGGGATATATGGAGTGAGCCCTCTCCACACAGGTTAGATATTTGCAGCATTATAAAGCAGAAACCTGGTGATAACTGCTGCGATGAGGCCAACTGTGGCACCTAAACTTCTACAGTGCATGGGGGGAACATAATGTCAATATGGGCTGCTGATAAGGTGCCATGACATCCTCTATGTGGCTTCAAGGTCTCTCATTCGGCAATGTTTCATATAGCCTTTCCAACCTAAAAGATATATATGGATAAACATATAAGGGCTCACTTATTTTAGGCTTTTATTTATATTTGCAACTTTTTGGCGCTTTTGTATATTTGTGCCAAAATTTGAAATTTTCCACTGGACATAGAAAAAGATGGCAGAAGTTTAGGTGGGCGTTGCAGAAGAATTTGCAACTTTTTGACTACCTTTTAAAAAGATAACCTACAAACATGCCTGATATATCACCCTCTAAAATAAAAAAAAGTCCAAACCCCATAAAAAGCAAAAAAAAAGACTAGAAAAAATGTCCCAACTAAGTATAAATTGTAGCAATGTACTATTGTGGGGCATCACAAGGTGAGATGGTTAGTGAAGAATTTATGGTGTCATTAGGTCAAAGGTAGGTACTAAATGTATAGGGCAATATAGGAATTTATTGGTCTTCTATTTCTTACTAGTATGAATCTTAGCAGAATTGGTTCAAGACCTTGATTTATCCAACTGCTACATTTTTTGTCCAAGCAATGCTCTGATATTTAAAACTGTGTCCAATTTCCAGTGCTTTTCTGCTTTTACGTTCAGGTTGATGAAAGTGTGGTTATATGTTCAGCACCATAAATTAGAGTTATCTCCCAGTTATTTCCATGGTGACATTCAAAGACTTTACAGAGGGTATAACTTTCAGCACAGGTCATAAATAGTAGAATTTTACCTTACTACTGTATTGTACTGAGCGCACTATGTGTGTCTGAAACTCAGTAAGGCAATCATTACAGAATTAATTTCAACATTATAAAAAGTCATTTATGAAAGTGCAAAGCTGGAAAAGTGCAGAGCTTTTCTTTTTACACAAATGTAGCTAACCATTTAAAATGATATATAGGATGAGCCAAATATCAGGAAACGGAATGTTAGACTACACTTACATTTTTAAAGCACACTCCAAAATATTTGTTTCAAATGCTGGCTGGAATATAACTCTAAAAAACAAGATTAAATAAATCAAGAACTTTCATTTTAACATGTTTTACAACTTGCCACTGATATGAATAAAAACCATGAAAGGACTTTGTTTTGCTGCTGTAAGGTTGATGCCTTTATATTGCTTAGTGTCTTAAATACAGAGACTGAGTTTTATATATGATAGATTCCTCTATAAAGGCAGCTTAGATGCAGCCACTCAACTCTATGTATAGTATACAGATCTATAATTGTGTGAAGTACATGTCAAGGTTGCTCCCACAACCCATATCGTGGGTTGCAGCCTCACCCATGCCCCGCCAGTGCAGCGCCTGCTCCATTTACCTGTCCCCATTTCTGTTCCGGCTCCCGCGGCTGTGTGCACACATCCCTGATTCCTAGGGCGTGCACGCTTTGCTGGATCTTTGTCCTATATGCCTTTGAGAAAGCTTGTATTGTTGCCCTGTGCTTGTGTATTGATTTCCTGTTGTGACTAGAGATGAGCGAACATGCTCGTCCGAGCTTGATGCTCGTTCGAGCATTAGCGTACTCGAAACTGCTCGTTGCTCGGACGAATACTTCGCCCGCTCGAGAAAATGGCAGCTCCCGCCGTTTTGCTTTTTGGCGGCCAGAAACAGAGCCAATCACAAGCCAGGAGACTCTGCACTCCACCCAGCATGACGTGGTACCCTTACACGTCGATAGCAGTGGTTGGCTGGCCAGATCAGGTGACCCTGGGATAGACTAGCCGCTGCCCGCGCTGCTCGGATCATTCTGTGTCTGGATGCCGCTAGGGAGAGAGCTGCTGCTGGTCAGGGAAAGCGTTAGGCTGTTCTATTAGAATAGTGTTAGGCAGGAGTGATTCTCCAAGAACCCAACAGCCCTTCTTAGGGCTACAATAACGTTCTACTTTTTTTTTTTTTATTTGCATCTAGTACCATTTTGTGAGGAATTAGCAGGGGGACTTGCTACCGTTGTGTTTAGCTCTTAGTGGCACACATATCCACCTCAAACACCAAAGTGGGAAAATTTAGTAGGGGTTGGATTTCAATTAGGCACAGTCTGCCATTTTTCCTTTTTTATTTTACGTTTATTTTGTTTAATAACTCAGTGTCATCTCATCTGGCATAGTAGTGTGCTTTCATACTTGGCTAGAAAATAGCCATAGGAGAATCCAAACGGCTTACTTACGCCTACAGTAGCGTTATATATTTGATTTCTGGTTGATCTGCTGGTGGCTGTACTTGCTGCAGTGCATCTACTAGCCAATTGTGAGCAATTTGTAGTGAGACTTGCGACCGCTGTGTTTTGCGCTTAGTGACGCACATATCCATTGCAAAGACCGAAGTGGGAAAATTTAGTAGGGGTTGGATTTCAATTAGGCACAGTCTGCCATTTGTCCTTTTTTATTTTACGTTTATTTTGTTTAATAACTCAGCGTCATCTCATCTGGCATAGTAGTGTGCTTTCATACTTGGCTAGAAAATAGCCATAGGAGAATCCAAACGGCTTACTTACGCCTACAGTAGCGTTATATATTTGATTTCTGGTTGATCTGCTGGTGGCTGTACTTGCTGCAGTGCATCTACTAGCCAATTGTGAGCAATTTGTAGTGAGACTTGCGACCGCTGTGTTTTGCGCTTAGTGACGCACATATCCATTGCAAAGACCGAAGTGGGAAAATTTAGTAGGGGTTGGATTTCAATTAGGCACAGTCTGCCATTTGTCCTTTTTTATTTTTTAAGTTTATTTTGTTTAATAACTCAGCGTCATCTCATCTGGCATAGTAGTGTGCTTTCATACTTGGCTAGAAAATAGCCATAGGAGAATCCAAACGGCTTACTTACGCCTACAGTAGCGTTATATATTTGATTTCTGGTTGATCTGCTGGTGGCTGTACTTTTGCTGCAGTGCATCTACTAGCCAATTGTGAGCAATTTGTAGTGAGACTTGCGACCGCTGTGTTTTGCGCTTAGTGACGCACATATCCATTGCAAAGACCGAAGTGGGAAAATTTAGTAGGGGTTGGATTTCAATTAGGCACAGTCTGCCATTTGTCCTTTTTTATTTTACGTTTATTTTGTTTAGTAACTCAGCGTCATCTCATCTGGCATAGTAGTGTGCTTTCATACTTGGCTAGAAAATAGCCATAGGAGAATCCAAACGGCTTACTTACGCCTACAGTAGCGTTATATATTTGATTTCTGGTTGATCTGCTGGTGGCTGTACTTGCTGCAGTGCATCTACTAGCCAATTGTGAGCAATTTGTAGTGAGACTTGCGACCGCTGTGTTTTGCGCTTAGTGACGCACATATCCATTGCAAAGACCGAAGTGGGAAAATTTAGTAGGGGTTGGATTTCAATTAGGCACAGTCTGCCATTTGTCCTTTTTTATTTTTTAAGTTTATTTTGTTTAATAACTCAGCGTCATCTCATCTGGCATAGTAGTGTGCTTTCATACTTGGCTAGAAAATAGCCATAGGAGAATCCAAACGGCTTACTTACGCCTACAGTAGCGTTATATATTTGATTTCTGGTTGATCTGCTGGTGGCTGTACTTGCTGCAGTGCATCTACTAGCCAATTGTGAGCAATTTGTAGTGAGACTTGCGACCGCTGTGTTTTGCGCTTAGTGACGCACATATCCATTGCAAAGACCGAAGTGGGAAAATTTAGTAGGGGTTGGATTTCAATTAGGCACAGTCTGCCATTTGTCCTTTTTTATTTTACGTTTATTTTGTTTAATAACTCAGCGTCATCTCATCTGGCATAGTAGTGTGCTTTCATACTTGGCTAGAAAATAGCCATAGGAGAATCCAAACGGCTTACTTACGCCTACAGTAGCGTTATATATTTGATTTCTGGTTGATCTGCTGGTGGCTGTACTTGCTGCAGTGCATCTACTAGACAAATTGTGAACAATTTGTAGTGAGACTTGCGACCGCTGTGTTTTGCGCTTAGTGACGCACATATCCATTGCAAAGACCGAAGTGGGAAAATTTAGTAGGGGTTGGATTTCAATTAGGCACAGTCTGCCATTTGTCCTTTTTTATTTTACGTTTATTTTGTTTAATAACTCAGTGTCATCTCATCTGGCATAGTAGTGTGCTTTCATACTTGGCTAGAAAATAGCCATAGCAATAGGAAAGCATCGTTTGGTTTTAAAAACTCAAAAACACAAAAAAAAAAAAAAACACAAAAAACAGTTAAAAAAAAATTAAAGCTATAACTCTCATTTTAAAAATGTTTAACCCGAGGGCTAGGGGTAGAGGACGAGGGCGGGGACGTGGGCGTCCAACTACTGCAGGGGTCAGAGGCCGTGGTCCTGGCCGGGGTGAGACACCACCTGCTTATGAGGGAGCAGGGGAACGCCGCAGAGCTACACTCCCTAGGTTCATGTCTGAAGTTACTGGGACTCGTGGTAGAGCACTGTTGAGGCCAGAACAGTGCGAACAGGTGATGTCGTGGATTGCTGACAATGCTTCGAGCAATTTGTCCACCAGTCAGTCTTCCACGCAGTCCACCCATGTCACCGAAATCGCCACTCCTCCAGCTCCTGCACCTCAGCCTCCTCCCCCCCAGTCTGCCCCCTCCCAGGAAAATTTGGCATTTGAACCGGCATACTCTGAGGAACTGTTTTCTGGACCCTTCCCACAGTCACAAACCACTTGTCCGGTTGCTGCTGAGCAATTTTCCGATGCCCAGGTTTTCCACCAGTCACAGTCTGTGGGTGATGATGACCTTCTTGACGTAGTGGAAGTGTGTAAAGAGGTATCCGACGATGAGGAGACACGGTTGTCAGACAGTGGGGAAGTTGTTGTCAGGGCAGGAAGTCCGAGGGGGGAGCAGACTGAGGGATCGGAGGATGATGAGGTGACAGACCCAAGCTGGGTTGAGAGGCCGGGTGAACACAGTGCTTCTGAGACGGAGGAGAGTCCTCGACCAGAACAGGTTGGAAGAGGCAGTGGTGGGGCCAGACGAAGAGGCAGGGCCAGAGCTGGTGCATCAGCGCCAAATGTGTCAACTAGTGAAGCTCCCGTGGCGAGGGCTCTTGCGGCGAGGGCTAGATCTTCAGAAGTCTGGAGGTTCTTTAAGGAAACACCGGATGACCAACGGACTGTGGTGTGCAACATTTGCCAAACCAGGCTCAGCAGGGGTTCCACCACTACTAGCTTAACTACCACCAGTATGCGCAGGCATATGAATGCTAAACACCCCACTCAGTGGCAACAAGCCCGTTCACCTCCGGCCGTGCACACCACTGCTCCTTCCCCTGTGTCAGCTGATAGTCAGCCCCCTGCCCAGGACCCTGCCACAAAAACCCCATCGTCGCTTCCACGATCCTCCACAGCATCCACCAGCGTTCAGCTCTCCATACCCCAGATGCTGGAGCGGAAACGCAAATATAGTGCAACCCACCCGCACGCCCAAGCCCTTAATGTGCACATCTCCAGATTGCTTAGCCTGGAGATGCTGCCCTATAGGCTAGTAGAGACCGAGGCCTTTCGCAACCTCATGGCGGCGGCCGCCCCTCGGTATTCGGTCCCCAGCCGCCACTACTTTTCCCGATGTGCCGTCCCAGCCCTGCACCAGCACGTGTCAGACAACATCATCCGTGCCCTGACCAACCCCGTTTCTGACAAGATCCACCTGACCACGGACACGTGGACGAGTGCTGCCGGGCAGGGCCACTATATATCGCTGACGGCACATTGGGTTAACTTGGTGGAGGCTGGGAGCGAGTCTGACCCTGCGGCTGGTCATATACTGCCGACGCCGAGGATTGCGGGGCCTACCTCGGTCCAGGTGTTTCAGGCCTACTATGCCTCCTCCTCCTCCCACCCCTCCTCCACCTCCTCCTCCGAACTACCATCCGTGGGCACGGCGCCATCAGTCGGTAGCTCTAGGCACAGCAGCAGTGCCGTCGCTAAGCGACAGCAGGCGGATGTCTGATATCTGTCAGGTGCTGAGTAACTTTGAGGAGTCAACACAGATGGTCAGTGGCGATGCCGCCATCATCAGCCTCACCATCCCGCTGCTTGGCCTGTTGAAAAACTCTCTGATCAGCATGAAGTCGGAAGCTTTGCGCTCGTCACAAGAGACGGGGGAAGAAGATTCCCTTGTTGATAGCCAAAGCACCCTCAGGTCTGTTTCTCAGCGCATATCGGAGGAGGTGGAGGTGGAGGAGGATGAGGAGGAAGAGGAGGAGAATGTTGGCGAGACACAAGAGGGGACCATTGTTGAGTCCTTCACTGTTCAGCGTGTATGGGCAGAAGAAGAGGAGTTGGAGGAGTTGGAGGAGGAGGAAATGGACAGTCAGGCCAGTGAGGGGAGTGAATTCTTACGCGTTGGTACTCTGGCGCATATGGCAGATTTCATGCTAGGCTGCCTATCCCGTGACCCTCGCGTTCAAAGAATTTATTCCAGCACCGATTACTGGGTGTTCACTCTCCTGGACCCACGGTACAAGCAAAATCTTTCCACTCTCATCCCTGCAGAGGAAAGGAGTGTGAGAATGCATGAATACCAGCAGGCCCTGGTGCACAAGCTGAAACAGTATTTCCCTTCTGACAGCGCTAGCGGCAGAGTGCGTAGTTCTGCGGGACAAGTAGCGAGGGAGAGTAGGCGAGCAGGCAGCTTGTCCAGCACTGGCAAGGGTACGCTTTACAAGGCTTTTGCCAGCTTTATGTCACCCCAGCAAGACACTGTCACCTGTCCCCAGTCTCGGCAGAGTAGGGCTGATCTTTACAGAAAGATGGTGAGGGAGTACGTAGCTGACCATACCATCGTCCTAAATGATCACACAGCTCCCTACAACTACTGGGTTTCAAAGCTGGACATGTGGCACGAACTGGCGCTGTACGCCTTGGAGGTTCTTGCCTGCCCTGCCGCTAGCGTCTTGTCCGAGCGGGTTTTCAGTGCAGCTGGTGGCATCATCACCGATAAGCGTACACGCCTGTCGACTGACAGCGCTGACAGGCTGACGCTTATTAAGATGAATAAAGCCTGGATTTCTCATAATTTCCAATCTCCACCAGGTGAAGGAAGCTCAACCTGAAAAATTGATCCACTCCTCCTCCTCCTCATTTTCCTCCTTCTCCTCCTCTTTGTACAGTAAAGCAGAGGAAACTGGCTATTTTTTGACAGGGCCCACTGGCTGTAGCTATAGTACTTTATGCATTTAATTTTTCTGGAGGGCCACCTACCCGGTCCTCTGTTTTAAACAATTTTTGGGAGTGCCACATACAGGCACTCAATCTATTCAATTTTTCTGGAGGGCCACCTACCCGGTCCTCTGTTTTAAACAATTTTTGGGAGTGCCACATACAGGCACTCAATCTATTCAATTTTTCTGGAGGGCCACCTACCTGCTCCTCTGGTTTGAAAATTTTTTTGGACTGCCACATACAGGCACTCAATCTATTCCATTTTACTCGAGGGCCACCTACCTGCTCCTCTGGTTTGAAAAATTTTTGGGACTGCCACATACAGGCACTATCCAAATTAAATTGTCTCCATAGCAGCCTCCACACGTTGTCTCCATTGCTACCTCCAAAAGTCGTCCATATAGCTGCCTCCATACATCGTCCCTTTATCAAACGAGGTGTGTCAGGCAGAAATTTGGGTTGTTTTCATGGATTCCACATCAAAGTTGTTAACTTTGTCGCCACCCTGCTGTGTTATCCACAAAATATACTGGCAAACTTTTATCATTTACCAATATTATTTCAGCGCTTCTTGCGCATCTGTTTACATTCCCCTCACCCGGCATATCCTAAACTTATAAGAACGCTACTACACTTGATCTTATACAAAAGGTTCTTAGAAGTGCTGTTTGGGGAGTAGCCTAGAGACAGGGGCTTGGATTGGCGAAAGCTCGCCTGGCAGCGGAGCGCCAGCTCCATGCGCTTCATGCGCTTCTTGCGCATCTGTTTACATTCCCCTCACCCGCCATATCCCAAACTTATAGGAACGCTACTACACTTAACTTGGTGCAGGCTGGGACCGAGTCTGACCCTGGGGCTGGTCATATACTGCCGACGCAGAGAATTGCGGGGCCTACCTCGGTCCAGGTCTCAAAGGCCTACTATACCTCCTCCCAACCCTCCTCCACCTCCTCCTCCTCCGAATTACCATCCGTGGGCATGGCGCCATCAGTCGGTAGCTCTAGGCACAGCAGCAGTGCCGTCGCTAAGCGACAGCAGGCGGTGCTCAAACTGCTGAGCCTAGGCGATAAAAGGCACACCGCCCAAGAGCTATTACAGGGCATTCCACATCAAACTTGTTAACTTTGTCGCCACCCTGCTGTGTAATCCACAAAATATACTTGCAAACTTTTATCATTTACCGATATTATTTCAGCGCTTCTTGCGTATCTGTTTACATTCCCCTCACCCGGCATATCCTAAACTTATAAGAACGCTACTACACTTGATCTTATACAAAAGGTTCTTAGAAGTGCTGTTTGGGGAGTAGCCTAGAGACAGGGGCTTGGATTGGCGAAATCTCGCCTGGCAGCGGAGCGCCAGCTCCATGCCAAGATCCAACTAACATAGTTTTAACTGCAGCACCTTTAATCTACTACTAGTTCACTGCCTCCATACATGGTCCCCTTATCAAACGAGCTGTGTCAGGCAGAATTTTGGGTTGTTTTCATGGCTTCCATGTTAACTTTGTCGCCACCCTGCTGTGTAATCCACAAAATATACTGGCAAACTTTTATCATGTACCGATATTATTTGAGCGCTTCTTGCTCACCTCCTTTGGTTCCTCTCTGCCACCCATTGGTTTGAAGCCTGAGTCCATTTAGGGTATGTCGCCATGCCACTCTCTAGCCTGCTGCCGCTGCCTCTGCATGCCGTCCCCTATAGTGTCAGGGTCAATTATTGCATGTTTTAGATGCTATCTAGCTTCATTCTGTCACTCTGTCATGGCCATGCTGTTGCCCATAATTTTGGCATAATGGTGCGATTATGCAGCCTCAGAGGCATCCATGCATGCTGCCCCTGCTGTTTCCTGTCCATTTCCGTGGTGTTTCCATCCTTTTCTGAGGTTCCCAGGTGTTTGGCCAAGCTTCCCTGTGCAGAGCCTTGGTCCCCTTGAAAAATGCTCGAGTCTCCCATTGACTTCAATGGGGTTCGTTATTCGAGACGAGCACTCGAGCATCGGGAAAAGTTCGTCTCGAATAACGAGTACCCGAGCATTTTAGTGCTCGCTCATCTCTAGTTGTGACCCCGGACCTGTTCCTGTTAACGCTCCTCCACTGCCAGCTGCCAGCCCTGACCTACAGCTTAGCCTGATCCCATGCCACCTTTCCTGACCTCCTGCCTGTCCCCGACCACGAGCCTCGCCTTGACTACCACAGCGGACAAAGTCACACCTGTGGAATGACCTGATGGTACCATGCTGCAGCAAGTCCAACCCACTTTGCGGCAGGCTCTGGTGAAAACCACATGCCACTTAGACTCCGGTCCCAGGTGTCCGCTTACGTCATCGTCCGTATAGCCTGACAGTATAATGGTAGTCAATAGCTTTTCTCAGCAGTTTGTAAAAATGTAATTACTTACAGATGACATCTCTGTGATTTAAAAGTTGTCATGATGCCCACAAGTATGTGGAATGGGTACCTGTGGTGATGTGCAAGAAAGGATAAGTGTAATCTAAAACAGATTGAAGGATCCTGTGACCATCAGGGATTGACTGGCGATATTGCATATGAGTTAAGAAAATTGGATATAACAAACAGTTTTATGCACTGTCCCATAGACTTGAGAAAACATGTGTTTGAAGTACAACTTTCTTATGCGAACTACTTCTTTTGAGGACGAACCAGCCTCTTCATCAGGTCCAATTAGTAACATTATCTCGGTGCAGGCTAGGAGAGAGACTGGTAAGGGGATTGGGTACCATTTTTTATGCTTCATAAGATGTTGGAAAGGGGTCTAGAAGTTGACAAAGGATTCAGAGAGGATGGCCTCAGGTCAGAACTGACATCTTCTGTGCTTGTCCCGCTTTCAGCAAGCTTTTTACGGATTCCCCTCCCACTTTGTCTAGACAACTGGAGTGAGTGTGCGAACTCCACTCAAAGCAGGGAATGGCTGCCTGTCCTGCTCTCTGGAGAAGGGCTAACCCCCTATCGGTGCTGGCACCGATCGCGGCTATTAACCCTTTCAAAGCAGGGAATGGCTGCCTGTCCTGCTCTCTGGAGAAGGGCTAACCCCCTATCAGTGCTGGCACCGATCGCGGCTATTAACCCTTTCAACGCCGCCGGCAAAGTCGCCGGCGGCGTTTAAAAGATGGCAGCGCGCGGTTGCCATGGTAGCCTCGGGTCTTCATTTGACCCGAGACTATCTGGCATCTGCAGATTCGTTACAATGAGCCAGTGGCTCATTGTAATGAATGTGTTGCAAAAATGCCATATATTGCAATACAGAAGTATTGCAGTATATGGTAGGAGCGATCTGACTATCTAGGGTTAATGTACCCTAGATGGTCTAAAAAATAGTGAAAAAAAAAAATCAAGAAAAAAGTTAATAAAAAAGTTAATAAAAAAAAATAATAAAATATTAAAAGTTCAAATCACCCCCCTTTCCCTAGAACGGATATAAAACATAATAACCAGTAAAAATCACAAACATATTAGGTATCGCCGCGTCCCAAAATGCCCGATCTATCAAAATTTAAAAACGGTTACGGGTGGCGGTGACCTCCGAGGCGGGAAATGGCGCCCAAATGTCCGAAATGCGACTTTTACACCTTTTTACATAACATAAAAAATGAAATAAAAAATGATCAAAATGTCGCACAGACCTCAAAATGGTAGCAATGAAAACGTCGCCTCATTTCGCAAAAAATGACCCCTCACACATTTCTGTGCCCCAAAGTATGAAAAAGTTATTAGCGTCAGAAGATGGCAAAAAATTTTTTTCTTTTTTGTACACATTCGTTTAATTTTTGAAAATATATTAAAACACAATAAAACCTATATAAATTTGGTATCACCGCGATCGCCCTGAACCAAAAAATAAAGTAGGCGTGTTATTTGGAGCGAAGAGGGAAAGTCGTAAAAACTGAGCCCACAAGAGCGTGAAACACGTGCGTTTTTTTTAAAATTTTTCCACATTTGGATTTTTTTTTCAGCTTCGCAGTACACAGCAAGTTAAAATAAATAACATTACGGGAAAGTAAAATTTGTTATGCACAAAATAAGCCCTCACCCAGGTCTGTACACGTAAAAATGAAAAAGTTATGGATTTTTGAAGTTGGAGAGCGAGAAATGAGCCGAAAAACCCTGCATCCTTAAGGGGTTAAAGGATGGAGCAGTAACGACATGCCCAGCAGCATCCTCTCACTAATGAAATGCCGAGAAGCAGCCTCCCCTTACTAATAAAATACCCAGTAGCCTCCCTTCATTAATGAAATGCCCAGCAACCACCCCTCACTAATAAAAAGTCCAGCAACCTCCCCAGCTCATGCCCTGTAAAAGCCTCCCAAACGGGACACCTCGTTATATAAAACAGATAAACTCAGTACTTACCTCTGGTGCTCCTCACAGGTCCTTTTCACGCTTGGCTTCCTGTGTAACAGTGCAGGTAAAGATGTGTCCATGTGCCATGCCAGGCACACATAATGAGACAGCAACACTGACCCATTATAGTGTGCATGCCTGCAGAGCATATGCAAACCCAACACTTGAGAGAGAAGGCGAGCTGTGAGGAGTGCCAGAGGTTCCAGAAATTACTGTTATTTTTCTATATATATTCGAGTATAGTCTTGCACAGATAACAGAATTTTGAGTGTGATACATTATCTGAAGAAGTAAAAAGCATTATTTGAATTAAAAATATTTAAGGTATAGTTACATAGTGCATTTACATTGTGTTTAGAAACGCAATTCCAATGACTGTTGCAGGGCTCATCCTGATCGAATGTGCATTTCCATTGAAACACATGTGACAGGTAACAAGCAACTGGTATTTGCAAGGAGTTGAGTTTTTTTTACCGTGATGGTGTCCAATATTCATTTAAAATTTGTAATTTCTTTTGTGTCTTAAACATTATTATTAATTCAATTTAATTATTAGGTATTATTGTTAAGTATTATATGCATTAAATGCATATGCATGTGACATAATGGAAACTCTAGTGCAGGTTGTAGCTAGATAAAAATCATCCATGGACAGTTAGTAAATGTATAGGGTTGTAGTTGAGATCACTGTAATCCTATTGCTCTGTTAGAGAGTGGAGATTGTAGGTTCAAATCATGGCTAAATAAAAAAATTATTCATTTTTGATAACATTAAGTAATCTAAAGGCTTGTGTCAAGAGAATCCCTCAGAGATGTAGAAATATCATGTATGGACTGTTTGTGGTATTTCCCTGATGATGTTGGTTCCTGTCTTGCAAACAGCTGACACGCCTGTTGAAATGATTCCCTCCCCCTATTCATAGAGGATAAAATTGTAGTAACAAATGCAGAGGGGGTTCCCTTGCAGGAACCAACGATAATGTCGGACATTTTGCAACCTTAAACCTGTTGTGCTGTGCTGTGCCCATATACACAGGATAAAAGTAGAAGTACTGTGCTATGTCCACTTCGACATGTTAAGAGAAATATTACTGTACGGTGATCATATTTGGAGGACAGGAGTAGTTGTACTATACCTATACATATAGGAAAAGGCCTCATGCACTTGAACATAATGGGGATCATGATCCAGCTGCACAATTTATGGCTAGATCACGGTCCCAGAGACGTTTATGGCAACAAGTCATGGTGCAGTGAGAACATGCTGGACATGTCCTATAATTAGCTGTATTATGGTGTTAGCTGCTAGTCTTTCTATGGAGTGTACAGGAAAGAAATGTTGCTATTGTATTCAACTGTGTCTGCAATCTTGTAGACATACTTAAAAGGTTATTCTCGTCTGGGCATTCACATTCAATTTGATAAATCTGCCATATATAAACATTTATTCAATTAGATTTTATTTAAAAAAAATGTTCCTGTGTGAAGATAATTTCTCATAAATGTAGTGATTTTGTCCCTTAGGAATGAGATAGCTTCCTCGGATACGGCCACCTCTGCCTGAGAGATTGCACAAATAAACAAAAAGTTTTTGTATATGAAATGTCCGGGAGTTACTGCAGGTCCCACAGCCGTCCTGTGGTAAAGATTGCTGAATCCTGGTGGAGCGGCAGGACTCTGTAGCGCAAGTCTGGCCACTGCTGTCAGAGTGTGATGTGGTCATATCCAAGGAAGCTATCTTGTTTCTAAGGGACAACATTACTACATTTATGAGAAATTATCTTCCCACAGGAACATTTTTTTAATAACATCCAATTGAAGAAATGTTTATATATGGAAGATTAGTGAAACTGAATGTAAGTGCCCAGACGAGAGAATACCCCTTTAAGTTTCAGGGCCCAGAGCAACTTCTCCTATTCCTCCCTTATTGATACCCCATGTCTTGATGGTGGTTGCACCTAACTACTTCAAGTTCTGATATTAAATGATTTGTAAGCTCTAAAAAAGATCCCAAATCCTAATACAATGAGTAAAGTTGAATGGATAAATGCTACTTAGATGAAAAGTTGAAAAAAGATAAAAGTATTGTACAGTGGCCTTTATGCCCTCCTGGGCAAGCAGATAGGGGCAATCAGATAGGGCCTCGTTCAGGGTAAGATTGCATGTTCTGTGCACCTGTTCCTATTCCATGCATTACGCCAAACTGGGTCATGAAAGAAACAGCATCTGGTAAGTGTTAAGCTGCTTAACAACAAAAAAAACAAGTTTATTTTCTACTGACAGGGTTCTTGAAATTTGTCAAGGTGATCTAGATTTGATCTGTGTTTATTGCTGAACATGCTTCTCCTTTTTTGGACGACACTATTTTGTTATTATGAATGTTAAACAAGCACTATTGCTATAGACACAGAGGGTACACCAATAAGTATTTGTGCACAAAGTTGAGAACCAACTCTTTGGAGCTGCTAAGGGAATACCTATACAGAGCAGGAATAAGCAAAAAGGGAAATAATACTATATTGAAGAAAAAAAGGGGTTATTACTGCTTAGCACTGTAATTGTGAAAAACAGCATAGCTGAACTTCAATCATGCTAACAGTATGACGCTGTAGGTTTGGGGGGGAAGAAGAGACTCCTTATATCACATATATCACTATGATGCATCTTCTGCACTGTGGTTGGTCCGTGAAATCCGCCCAGTACACGGTCTGTGATTCGTGGACTGGTCACAGTCGTGTACCACTTAGTTACATGAGTAATATTGCTTGAGCAATAAACTGAATCTCCAGCAATCATACCTGTTAATATGGATCAAAAATAGTTTTTGTCTAGACTGAAATAGTAATTTTGTCGATCCATAAAATACCACATCATTATGGGAAATTTGTTCACTGTATGAAACTAAATTAATGGTGTTCTTACTTATTACTTTACTCCAACCCAAGGCTAATTATTCTAAGATTGCGTGGAGAACTTTTGGAGGGTTTTCTAGTATAGTAGTCATAATATAACCTTGCTGAGGCATGCTGACAATTTCATTACTGCTTAATAAATTCTCTGAAAGCATTAGGCTTTTGGAACATTCAAAATTACCGTACAGGCATCTTTTGACAACAAAAAATCTTTCCAGACTGTGAATGAGAGTTCAAGGATGAAATAAAGTTGTGGGTTTACCTTTTATAGAAATTCTTCACTATGTGTATATTGCTTAATGGGCTATCCTGAATTAAATTAAATCTACAAGAAACTTTTATACATGACTTTTTTTTCCTCTAAATGGAAAAGATGTCACTTTCATAAAAAAGAAATGTAGAATCTTTAGCCAATTCTTAATACATTCATGAATATCAGGCATTAATAGCAATGAAAATTGCTCTCTAGCAGACTGGGAAATTTCAGTCTTATTTTATTCACTGATTCTTTAACTAAAAGTTAAGCCTAATTTTTATTTTTTTATTTTTAATAAGTAAAATGTACATTTAGGAAAGATATAAATATAATCGAACATGAATATATTGATCAATGGATTCATACAATGCTTTTGAAAAATGGTAATTTGCAGAACTCTTAAGCCCCTTTCAGTTCTGAAGGCAAAAGGGGGTCCAACCCGTTACTAGCATGGTGTACCTAATAAAGTGAGTGTATATATATATATATATATATATATATATATATATATATATGTGTTCAGGCAAAAATGCAAAGTGATTTGTAAACCCTTCTTAAATGTATTTACAGTTTCCTGGAAAAAATATGTGTCTGGTATGACAAGTAATGTTTCTATATTGGGTCTATTCATAAAACATAATTACTGTGTTGCACTATATTCTTTGAGCTATGATTGAATGGGATACAATTACCCTGTTAAAGAACATGTACTCTTTGCTACTTCGACATATCCCATGGAACTATATGGACTGTGCTTTCTGAATGCTTAACCTGTCAGTCAGGGATCCCCTAAGAAAGGTAATTCATCAGCTAAATTTTTTACTGTGAATAAGCATTAATCAATAAGTATATATATATATATATATATATATATACACACACACACACATATATATATACATATATATATATATATATATATATATATATATATATATATATATATACACTTATTACTGTGTAAGGCTGAAATGTTCAAATATATGAAGCCACCAACTCTCTGCCTCAGATAGTCAGAAAGATAATATAATTGTAGCATGGTACTTTTGGTTTGAATGTTTTGTGCCTAAATGTTGTAGGAAAAAATTTAAAATATGTAAAATTGTCATAACATTGCTTTACATAGCATTAATAAATATGTAGCCATTGAATTTAAAGAGGGAGCACACTAAGTGTCTATCAGAAAAAGAATGAATCATTAGGTTAGATTAACTTAATTTATCTCAAAAATGGGAAACTAGTGCACTATAGTTAACTTACACAAGACATCAAGATAACAATACACAACTTTCACATAACATCCTACTAATGTTTACATTTTATACAATTTAAAAATAAAATATGTTAACTCCACTCACTAATAATATTCCTCCTTTTTATCCCAGACCTGATTCATCTTTTCTATAGTAGTGTAGCCAGTATCTTGATTATAGAGGGTTTTGCTTCCTATATGCTTATACTTGAAGAAATTTGTTGCTAAATGTACTTTGTTGCTGAACAACCTTCTGGTAAGGTGAGTGCCATTTATTGTCCATTATGCATTTAAATTTGGCTAAAATTCTTCTCTCCATAAGTGAAGTTATTTATATTAGCCACCATAGTTCAAGTAGCTTTTCTAATAACTTTGTCCAGTCTCTCTACATCATTTTGTCCATTCTACTTCCAAAACAATAAAATAATGGCTTTTTAGTTGTACACCTGCACTTCAACAGTTGCGGGTGCTCACTGCTAAGTATCCTACTCCGATAAGAGAAGTGGAAAAAAATGGCAGCAGTACTTTAAGTAAAAGGTTATTCTTATTCAAGTGGCACAGCAAGCATAATCGGGCACTTTTACTAAGCTCTTCGCACCAGTTCTCTGTCGGACTTTGAAAGATCTTTCTAGTACACACTGCTTGCACAGGCATTTAAGAAGGGTCCGCACCATATTTGTGTTGCACGTGACCCTTTTGTGACGCTGGTGCACAATTCTTTAAGCAACACAAATTTCTCCACTGAATGGGGTGTTCCGGTGCTCATTTGGATCCTGTGATATGCAAAGTCAGACAGACTAAAGGTGAACCCTGTTGTGGCATCACAGAACATGCGTCTCTGCACAACATACAGGCAAACTGTTAATAGTGCAGTTTGCACTGTTCTTCATAAATGTGGCATTTCGGCACAGACAGTCAAACAGAGCCGTGGAGGGATATAGATGAAGGGCTGTGTTTTGGTGGTGGAAGGGTACAGCGATCCCATGTGCTGCTGCACCCTTCCAATGACAAAACACGGCTCTTCATCTATATCCCTCAACGGCTCTGTTTGACAAAGGCTGCCTGTACCAAAATGCCACATTTTGTTTGCCATGCCACTTGAATAAAAATAACCTTCAGCATATACTTCAATGAATTCTTCCGTTTTTTGATAATAAAATAATGTACTCTATGCTGCCTGAAGCAAGCTATATAACGGCACCCCCACAGCTGTGTCCATCAGTAGTGGGTTCTCCATGCCATGTCTAAAACACATGCTAACGTTTGGTGTTCAAAGTGGTCAAAGTTGTTTGTAACAGAAATAATGTTTCAATATCAGTAGAAGATTATTTTTCAAATGTGTCATTTTTTAAATAAAAATCATCAACTTCTATATTATTGTGTTTTTGTTCTCAGTTGAAAATATTTTCCATTCTGTTTATGTGCTTTTAAATAATAAATGAAAGCATAAAATAAATGAAAATGTAAGATGATACACAATAAACAACATTATTTCATATTAGTAAGCATGAAATACAGATCTGCCCTTCAAATGTATAGATGGAAGCAAATCGCATTAATTCAATTACAAAACCTGTATTTTTGTATTTTTAGAGAGGGAGAGATTTCAAATCTTATCACCTTTCCCACTCAATAAAACCTCCCTTCCTGTGGTGCAAACCTTCAAGAACTGATCATTACCTTACATTATTACATTAAACATGTTATCTTAAAAGCATTATCAGTTGTAATTTGCAAATTTGTTTTTTCTCCAAAAAGAAAAATATGTGGTAAAAATATTTATTTAATTTGGATGTCAGCATGAAAACGACACATGTGAAGCAGCAAAACAACAATATTACAGAGGTGCTAATTTAGTAAGAAAATAAATGCATTCTGGGTCAAAAATGTGAAAAGCATGTTTTTGTTTTTTTAATAAAATGTAAAATAAAGAAATCAATAATTGTTGGGGAACTCTCTACTGGTTCCCCACTGAGCTGCTGTCTATGAGACTGCTAGCGCTAGCTGGGAGCTGCACTTGGCAATTTCTAGTGCTCCCAAAGACCCATACTCAAACTGCAGCCTCCATGAATTAGTGAGAATGGGACCCTAGTGTTCATTCAATGCATGGTTCCATTCTTATCATCAGACCTACCACTGAACTGATTGTTTTCCCCTATTCTGTGAGGATTGATTTCTCTATGTTATCAGTCTCTCAGATTTGATATTCATATACGCCACTCCAACTTAGGGAAAAAAAATTGTTAGTGCACGAGTAGGGTGCCAACTAGAGATGAGCGAACATGCTCGTCCGAGCTTGATGCTCGGTCGAGCATTAGGGTACTCGAGACGGCTCGTTGCTCGGACGAGTATTTCCCCTGCTCGAGATCGAGCATTTAATTAAAAAAAACACAGTGAAGAACAATGAAGAATAGAATAAAAACAGTGAACACAGGATCATTTAAGATAAAAACACAGTGCAGAACACAGTGCAGAATAGATTACAGATGTTCGGCACATCTGCTTACTTGTCGGGAGATACGCGCGGAACGGCGCAAACAAAATAGCATGTGAAGAACAATATATATGTGTGAAGAACACATTGCAGATGTATTTAAACATCTGCAATGTGTTCTTCACACACATATATATTGTTCTTCACATGCTATTTTGTTCGCGCCGTTCCGCGCGTATCTCCCGACAAGTAAGCAGATGTGCCGAACATCTGTAATCTATTCTGCACTGTGTTCTGCACTGTGTTTTTATCTTAAATGATCCTGTGTTCACTGTGTTCACTGTTTTTATTCTATTCTTCACTGTTCTTTACATCTGCTAACTTGTCGGGAGATAATATACGCGCGGAACAGTGAAGAATAGATCGCAGATGTTTGCAAATTATCAGAAGACATTATTTTTCAATTAAATAACACATTTTATTCCTGAACCATGGTCCCTTTGAAAAATGCTCGGGTCTCCCATTGACTTCAATGGGGCTCGTTACTCGAAACGAGCACTCGAGCATCTGGAAATGTTCGGCTCGAGTAACGAGCACCCGAGCATTTTAGTGCTCGCTCATCTCTAGTGCCAACCCTTCTTCAACATCAAATAATATCCAGCACAATAATTTGTAGATGAATAACCAATATTCTTTATTGAAACATTGATTGGCAATTCACATTCATTTTATTTTGATGTTTCGGTCATAAGAGCCTCATCAGAAACTGTGGAATATGTACATAATTGATAACAAGACAGTACATCATAAAAGAGAAATAAGACAGTATACATGTTTCATATGCAATATGTGCATAGGTAATCTAGTAAAATGCTGTGGATATAATGATAATGTTATATGTATAGGGAGGTGAATTGGACATCAATTTAATATTAATATAACTAATATAACTAAATATTATATAGCTAATATTAATATAATATTACTTACCTATGCCCTGGGATATTGCCCTATACAGAGCATGCATGACTTATGATATCATAAAAGGTAACAAGGTATACATAAGTCTATATTAACAAGGTTAGTGCCCAGCTCAATAACATAATTGTCAATAACAGCGCATACGGAATTGTGGTCCGCCCAGAAAATCAGCGCTGTGACACAAGGCTTGATCCGGGAGCTCTAGGCCCCTCTTACCCGACCTAAAGCTACAAAACAATCTAAGCCTCCACAATGGTAAGATATGGGAACCCAAACCCCCCTGACAGAAGGCAGAGCGAACAAGCCCGACGACAGCAGGAGCTTGATACATTTCTAAAAAAGAAGCTGCGGACGCCACCTTACAAATCTCCCAAGATGGCACCGACACCTGCAGATGAGGATGTGCAAGAAGCCTTAGAGTGGAAGAGCGTGAGAGAGTGCTCGAAGCCACAGGGTAATGACTGTATTGGCCCAGTGTTGAGAAACTTTATCAAGAAAACGCTCTTTCAATATCTAAACCCCTTAGCCAAAGAGCTAGCAAATATCAAAATGGATATACACCAGATTTGGGGATGGTTTGAGAACCTGGAAAGCACACATGGCTTCCAAATACAATTCAATGCAGCAGTGCACACTATCATCTCTCCGACTACCCGTCATGCCGGCTTGCTGTCTTTTAATGGGTCAGCGTGCTGCTGATTGACATCGGCCGCCCCGTTAATTTAATAAATAGCCCGGCCCTTTCCTGCATACCCTGTCAGATCTTTGTGCCTCGAGCGCTAGAAAAGGCGTGTTCCTTATGCCCTATGCTTGTATTGTGAATTCCTGTTGTGACCCCGGTTCCGTTCCTGTCTACACTCCTCTGCTGCAAGCCCTGATCTTCTGCTCTTCCATTGACTTCGATCCTGTGCTGCCTGTCCTGACCTCCTGCCTGTCCCCCAGATTCTACTCTAAGACTCTACACTTTGCATTAGTCACCATCGCAAGCACCTGTGGAGCGACCTGGTGGAATCCCGCTGCAGAACCAACCAACCCACTTTGTGGTGGGCTCTGGTGAAAACCGGGTGCCACTTTTTCTGCTCCCAGGTGTCGGCTTACATCATTGCTCGCGGTGGTACAGTGGGTCGACCATCTCTGATTCTGACAATATAAGACAGAGAGGGATTTCAGAAAAGGTCACAAGCTACCAAAAATGGTGGAAGAAATATTTGCTATCTTGCTGGGGCAAGAGCGTGTGCCACATAAAGAGTGCATACATAGAGCCTTCAGGGCTAAACCCGAAGCAACAGAGCCGCCACAAGATGAGATCTGCTGTTTGCTCAAATATACTGATGTGCTCAAAAGAGACAGAGATCTTAAACAGCTCTGTTACAACTTGCAGCTGGTCACGATGTTTAAGGATTTAGCCCTGGCTACTCTGGCTAATATGGCGAGTATTGAAGCCGGTTCTTGATTGATGAGCTGTGAGTGAAGCAGCTGCCTTTCTGCTGGCTGTTTCCTTTTAGAATCCCCATCATAAAAGCAGCAAGCAGGTTGTCAAAAGAACACTGTCTGGCCTAGAGATGCTGTGGGAGCTGCTGGATATTCCCACTAAGGAGATCCCATCCTGACTACCAATACCATAGGAAGAATAACTCCCAGAGTATCAACGATGGCACCATGACACCCCATGAGGAACACAAGACCAGGCCAGAAGAGAATCATGCCTGCTTGACTGTATCTGTTATTTAACCCTCCAGCTACCTGAGATGTGGGACATGAGAGTAAACCCTCACCCTGGGGTGCAGGGTTAGTAATATGTTAATCCTGTATGGTATGGCATACAGTTGACTCTGTTTCATATGCTGAACAATGCTATTCTATTTTGTCGCAAGTTTTGTTACTTCTTTCCTTTTTACAGTTGTGTTTGCGTTCTAGCAGCTCATACTAAGCGAGCTCCAGTGATACATAGCTGGAGCCAAGGTTTGTGCTAACCAAGAGCAACCTTATTTGAACTTGAGCTTCCGGAATTAGATTCCTACTGTTTTGTGACATAGAGATTATGGTTTGGATGAGAGAGGGTGGAGGCCCACGATAATAATTCAGGCCACTAACTCACTCTTTCCCTCCGCCCAAGCTGCTTCCTGCTACTTGTCTTGCCGTTAGACTCACTACAGAGTGGGCAGTAACTCATTTAAGGGTGCTGCAGACCTAAACTGAAGTAGAGCAGGCACATGGTTTCTACTTTTTCTGTGTGTCGGGAATTGTTCCAATCTTTACAACCTCCCAACACAACCCTCACAAAATAAGGTCTCACTCTCAAATTTTTTGGATAGACTAAATTTTCCCTCAATCGCTGAGCCAGATAAGTTCTCTCCTTTAGACCCTTTCTCTGCTAAGGAGCTTGAGGAAGTCCTTAAGATGTTGCTCGGGCCGGATAGCTTGCCTATGGCATACTAGAAGAAGTTTGCTGAATGTGTGTTGCCAAACTTCACGTCAATATGCAATAAAATTCTTTCAGGAGAGCTTCAGGAGGCTTGGCACCCACAAGCATTAGCTGATAATATCTCTATCATTCCCATGGAGGGCAAGGACCTAACCAAGTGCAGCAACTACTGGCCAATCTCCCTGTTGAATGCAGACGTGAAGAGGTGGGCAAAGGCATTAGCTAATCGATTGAGTCATCTTCTACCCCAACTCACTTCTTCTGAGCAAACAGCATGTGTAAAAGGTCATCAGAAAAGAGACAACACGTGTAGGGTTATTAACCCAATAGAACATGCTAAAGCTACTCAAACCCTATTGTCCTTTCTTGGCACGGATGCTGAGAAGGTTTTTGATAGGGTTAACTGGCTATATATGACCAAAACTCTTGAGCGATTTGGCATCCTAGACAGCTTTATTAAAGCCATTTATTTTTTTATAAGAATCACCTAGCGCTAGAGTGCAAGTCAATGGTGTCTTTTCATCCCCTTTTGAGATTACAAATGTAACTATAAATTACTATATACTACCTAGGAGATGCTTCTAGGTTCCTAGACAAATGGCAACATGACTTGGCTACTACTTTTACACCAACAGAACTTACTCAGATTCTCTGCAATGCTCATGGGTTTTCCAGATGTATTAGGATATAAGAAAATTTGTATGAACTGCTCACATGATTGTACAAAACCCCTAAGGTCTTAATGCCATTGATAGCAACATCACGTGAATGCTGGAGGTGTCAGAAAGCAGATGGGGAAACTTACCTTATTTGGTGGTATTGCATTAAAATAGTACCTTTCTGGGAACAAGTTATATTTTCTGTCAATGAGATTTCTAGGACACATATTGATTTAGAACTGGCCCCAATACTACTCTGGAAACCATACAACTCCTTTAAAAGGAAACATGATCATCCTACCATATTGATCCAGATCGGCCAAACTCCTCATACCCAGATTATGGAGGTCGGACAACCCCCTGACCATACAGGGGTGGGTAGATGATGTCAATGAAATCTACAGAATATAAGAGTTAGCACACTGTGCTCTGGGCACTAGAAACACGTTTGTTGCTCTGTGGAGTCTATGGAGCAACAGGAGAACAAATACTTCTTCTGACTAGATACACCACAAAGTTTAAATAGATACCAGTCATGGAACATTTTTTTAGATTTACAACTCGACTATTGTGGGCTACAATCGCACAATTCCCCCCCCCTTTCTCCCTCTGACTCCAATACCCTGTTATGGGTTTTTCCCTGCTTATAGGTTAAGGTCATTCAGAGTATATTATAAACTGATTTTTTTATTACTGCAAAAAAGGTGGAGTGTTTTCTCAGCTTACAGCGTAATGTCTACAAGGTCTGTGTACTATCTGCTCCTGATATACTAGCTAACTATGTCAATGCTTTTCTTGTTTTGACTGAAAAAAATAAAAATCTTAATCAAAAAAGGTTTTAAAACAAGACACGGGCCAAACTCCAAACTTAAAAAGAAGAGGGAAGGGGCAGACTGGAGCATCAAAGAGGGTAATGAAATGTGGAACCAAAGGTTCTAAAATCCAAATGGCTGCTCCAACCAGTGGACCGGAAGTGATGTTGTACCAACCATGACACACTTCTGATTGTTTGATCCATTGTTATTAGAGATGAGCGAACATGCTCGTCCGAGCTTGATGCTCGGTCGAGCATTAGCGTACTCGAAACTGCTCGTTGCTCGGACGAATACTTCGCCCGCTCGAGAAAATGGCAGCTCCCGCCGTTTTGCTTTTTGGCGGCCAGAAACAGAGCCAATCACAAGCCAGGAGACTCTGCACTCCACCCAGCATGACGTGGTACCCTTACACGTCGATAGCAGTGGTTGGCTGGCCAGATCAGGTGACCCTGGGATAGACTAGCCGCTGCCCGCGCTGCTCGGATCATTCTGTGTCTGGATGCCGCTAGGGAGAGAGCTGCTGCTGGTCAGGGAAAGCGTTAGGGTGTTCTATTAGCTTACTGTTAGGCAGGAGTGATTCTCCAAGAACCCAACAGCCCTTCTTAGGGCTACAATAACGTTCTACTTTTTTTTTTTTTATTTGCATCTAGTACCATTTTGTGAGGAATTAGCAGGGGGACTTGCTACCGTTGTGTTTAGCTCTTAGTGGCACACATATCCACCTCAAACACCAAAGTGGGAAAATTTAGTAGGGGTTTGATTTCAATTAGGCACAGTCTGCCATTAACTTTTTTTTTTACGTTTATTTTGTTTAATAACTCAGTGTCATCTCATCTGGCATAGTAGTGTGCTTTGATACTTGGCTAGAAAATAGCCATAGGAGAATCCAAACAGCTTACTTACGCCTACAGTAGCGTTCTATATATTTGATTTCTGGTTGATCTGCTGGTGGCTGTACTTGCTGCAGTGCATGTACTAGGCAATTCTGAGCAATTTGTAGTGAGACTTGCGACCGCTGTGTTCTGCGCTTAGTGACGCACATATCCATAGCAAAGACCGAAGTGGGAAAATTTAGTAGGGGTTGGATTTCAATTAGGCACTAACTCAGTGTCATCTCATCTGGCATAGTAGTGTGCTTTGATACTTGGCTAGAAAATAGCCATAGGAGAATCCAAACAGCTTACTTACGCCTACAGTAGCGTTCTATATATTTGATTTCTGGTTGATCTGCTGGTGGCTGTACTTGCTGCAGTGCATGTACTAGGCAATTCTGAGCAATTTGTAGTGAGACTTGCGACCGCTGTGTTCTGCGCTTAGTGACGCACATATCCATAGCAAAGACCGAAGTGGGAAAATTTAGTAGGGGTTGGATTTCAATTAGGCACTAACTCAGTGTCATCTCATCTGGCATAGTAGTGTGCTTTGATACTTGGCTAGAAAATAGCCATAGGAGAATCCAAACAGCTTACTTACGCCTACAGTAGCGTTCGATATATTTGATTTCTGGTTGATCTGCTGGTGGCTGTACTTGCTGCAGTGCATGTACTAGCCAATTCTGAGCAATTTGTAGTGAGACTTGCGACCGCTGTGTTCTGCGCTTAGTGACGCACATATCCATAGCAAAGACCGAAGTGGGAAAATTTAGTAGGGGTTGGATTTCAATTAGGCACTAACTCAGTGTCATCTCATCTGGCATAGTAGTGTGCTTTGATACTTGGCTAGAAAATAGCCATAGGAGAATCCAAACAGCTTACTTACGCCTACAGTAGCGTTCTATATATTTGATTTCTGGTTGATCTGCTGGTGGCTGTACTTGCTGCAGTGCATGTACTAGCCAATTCTGAGCAATTTGTAGTGAGACTTGCGACCGCTGTGTTCTGCGCTTAGTGACGCACATATCCATAGCAAAGACCGAAGTGGGAAAATTTAGTAGGGGTTGGATTTCAATTAGGCACTAACTCAGTGTCATCTCATCTGGCATAGTAGTGTGCTTTGATACTTGGCTAGAAAATAGCCATAGGAGAATCCAAACAGCTTACTTACGCCTACAGTAGCGTTCTATATATTTGATTTCTGGTTGATCTGCTGGTGGCTGTACTTGCTGCAGTGCATGTACTAGCCAATTCTGAGCAATTTGTAGTGAGACTTGCGACCGCTGTGTTTTGCGCTTAGTGACGCACATATCCATAGCAAAGACCGAAGTGGGAAAATTTAGTAGGGGTTGGATTTCAATTAGGCACTAACTCAGTGTCATCTCATCTGGCATAGTAGTGTGCTTTGATACTTGGCTAGAAAATAGCCATAGCAATAGGATAGCATTGTTTGGTTTTAAAAACTCAAAAACACAAAAAAAAACAAAAAACACAAAAAAAAACAAAAAACACAAAAAAAAACAAAAAAACACAAAAAAAAACATAAAAAAGTTAAAAAAAAAAATAAAGTTATAACTCTCATTTTAAAAATGTTTAACCCGAGGGCTAGGGGTAGAGGACGAGGGCGGGGACGTGGGCGTCCAACTACTGCAGGGGTCAGAGGCCGTGGTCCTGGCCGGGGTGAGACACCACCTGCTGATGAGGGAGCAGGGGAACGCCGCAGAGCTACACTCCCTAGGTTCATGTCTGAAGTTACTGGGACTCGTGGTAGAGCACTGTTGAGGCCAGAACAGTGCGAACAGGTGATGTCGTGGATTGCTGACAATGCTTCGAGCAATTTGTCCACCAGTCAGTCTTCCACGCAGTCCACCCATGTCACCGAAATCGGCACTCCTCCAGCTCCTGCACCTCAGCCTCCTCCCCCCCAGTCTGCCCCCTCCCAGGAAAATTTGGCATTTGAACCGGCATACTCTGAGGAATTGTTTTCTGGACCCTTCCCACAGCCACAAACCACTTGTCCGGTTGCTGCTGAGCAATTTTCCGATGCCCAGTCACAGTCTGTGGGTGATGATGACCTTCTTGACGTAGTGGAAGTGTGTAAAGAGGTGTCCGACGATGAGGAGACACGGTTGTCAGACATTGGGGAAGTTGTTGTCAGGGCAGGAAGTCCGAGGGGGGAGCAGACTGAGGGATCGGAGGATGATGAGGTGACAGACCCAAGCTGGGTTGAGAGGCCGGGTGAACACAGTGCTTCTGAGACGGAGGAGAGTCCTCGACCAGAACAGGTTGGAAGAGGCAGTGGTGGGGCCAGACGGAGAGGCAGGGCCAGAGCTGGTGCATCAGCGCCAAATGTGTCAACTAGTGAAGCTCCCGTGGCGAGGGCTCTTGCGGCGAGGGCTAGATCTTCAGAAGTCTGGAGATTCTTTAAGGAAACACCGGATGACCGACGGACTGTGGTGTGCAACATTTGCCAAACCAGGCTCAGCAGGGGTTCCACCACTACTAGCTTAACTACCACCAGTATGCGCAGGCATATGAATGCTAAACACCCCACTCAGTGGCAACAAGCCCGTTCACCTCCGGCCGTGCACACCACTGCTCCTTCCCCTGTGTCAGCTGATAGTCAGCCCCCTGCCCAGGACCCTGCCACAAAAACCCCATCGTCGCCTCCACGATCCTCCACAGCATCCACCAGCGTTCAGCTCTCCATACCCCAGACGCTGGAGCGGAAACGCAAATATAGTGAAACCCACCCGCACGCCCAAGCCCTTAATGTGCACATCTCCAGATTGCTTAGCCTGGAGATGCTGCCCTGTAGGCTAGTAGAGACCGAGGCCTTTCGCAACCTCATGGCGGCGGCCGCCCCTCGGTATTCGGTCCCCAGCCGCCACTACTTTTCCCGATGTGCCGTCCCAGCCCTGCACCAGCACGTGTCAGACAACATCATCCGTGCCCTGACCAACGCTGTTTCTGACAAGGTCCACCTGACCACGGACACGTGGACGAGTGCTGCCGGGCAGGGCCACTATATATCGCTGACGGCACATTGGGTTAACTTGGTGGAGGCTGGGAGCGAGTCTGACCCTGCGGCTGGTCATATACTGCCGAAGCCGAGGATTGCGGGGCCTACCTCGGTCCAGGTGTTTCAGGCCTACTATGCCTCCTCCTCCTCCCACCCCTCCTCCACCTCCTCCTCCGAACTACCATCCGTGGGCACGGCGCCATCAGTCGGTAGCTCTAGGCACAGCAGCAGTGCCGTCGCTAAGCGACAGCAGGCGGTGCTCAAACTGCTGAGCCTAGGCGATAAAAGGCACACCGCCCAAGAGCTATTACAGGGCATCACGGCGCAGACTGATCTGTGGCTGGCACCGCTGAACCTGAAGCCAGGCATGGTTGTGTGTGACAACGGCCGTAACCTGGTGGCGGCTCTGCAACTCGGCAGACTGACACATGTGCCATGCCTGGCCCATGTGTTAAATCTCATAGTTCAGCGTTTCCTCAAGACATACCCCAATCTGTCTGATTTGCTCACGAAGGTGCGCCGCATCTGTGCGCATTTCAGGAAGTCCAGCACAGATGCTGCCACTCTCAGGGCAGCGCAGCGCCGCCTCCAACTGCCCGCTCACCGACTGTTGTGCGACGTGCCCACGAGGTGGAATTCAACACTGACCATGTTATCCAGAGTTTACCAGCAGCGCCGAGCGATTGTAGACTGCCAGATGTCAACTTCCACCAGAACTGGTAGTCAGGTCAGTCAGCTTCCTCAAGTCTACAATGAGGAGTGGACGTGGATGTCTGATATCTGTCAGGTGCTGAGTAACTTTGAGGAGTCAACACAGATGGTCAGTGGCGATGCCGCCATCATCAGCCTCACCATCCCGCTGCTTGGCCTGTTGAAAAACTCTCTGATCAGCATGAAGTCGGAAGCTTTGCGCTCGTCACAAGAGACGGGGGAAGAAGATTCCCTTGTTGATAGCCAAAGCACCCTCAGGTCTGTTTCTCAGCGCATATCGGAGGAGGTGGAGGTGGAGGAGGATGAGGAGGAAGAGGAGGAGAATGTTGGCGAGACACAAGAGGGGACCATTGTTGAGTCCTTCACTGTTCAGCGTGTATGGGCAGAAGAAGAGGAGTTGGAGGAGTTGGAGGAGGAGGAAATGGACAGTCAGGCCAGTGAGGGGAGTGAATTCTTACGCGTTGGTACTCTGGCGCATATGGCAGATTTCATGCTAGGCTGCCTATCCCGTGACCCTCGCGTTCAAAGAATTTATTCCAGCACCGATTACTGGGTGTTCACTCTCCTGGACCCACGGTACAAGCAAAATCTTTCCACTCTCATCCCTGCAGAGGAAAGGAGTGTGAGAATGCATGAATACCAGCAGGCCCTGGTGCACAAGCTGAAACAGTATTTCCCTTCTGACAGCGCTAGCGGCAGAGTGCGTAGTTCTGCGGGACAAGTAGCGAGGGAGAGTAGGCGAGCAGGCAGCTTGTCCAGCACTGGCAAGGGTACGCTTTACAAGGCTTTTGCCAGCTTTATGTCACCCCAGCAAGACACTGTCACCTGTCCCCAGTCTCGGCAGAGTAGGGCTGATCTTTACAGAAAGATGGTGAGGGAGTACGTAGCTGACCATACCATCGTCCTAAATGATCACACAGCTCCCTACAACTACTGGGTTTCAAAGCTGGACATGTGGCACGAACTGGCGCTGTACGCCTTGGAGGTTCTTGCCTGCCCTGCCGCTAGCGTCTTGTCCGAGCGGGTTTTCAGTGCAGCTGGTGGCATCATCACAGATAAGCGTACACGCCTGTCGACTGACAGCGCTGACAGGCTGACGCTTATTAAAATGAATAAAGGCTGGATTTCTCAGAATTTCCAATCTCCACCAGGTGAAGGAAGCTCAACCTGAATAATTGATCCACTCCTCCTCCTCCTCATTTTCCTCCTTCTCCTCCTCTTTGTACAGTAAAGCAGAGGAAACTGGCTATTTTTTGACAGGGCCCACTGGCTCTTGCTATAGTACTTTATGCATTTAATTTTTCTGGAGGGCCACCTACCCGGTCCTCTGTTTGAAACAATTTTTGTGAGTGCCACATACAGGCACTCAATCTATTCCATTTTTCTGGAGGGCCACCTACCCGGTCCTCTGTTTTAAACAATTTTTGGGAGTGCCACATACAGGCACTCAATCTATTCCATTTTACTGGAGGGCCACCTACCTGCTCCTCTGGTTTGAAAAATTTTTGGGACTGCCACATACAGGCACTCAATCTATTCCATTTTACTGGAGGGCCACCTACCTGCTCCTCTGGTTTGAAAACTTTTTGGGACTGCCACATACAGGCACTATCCAAATTAAATTGTCTCCATAGCAGCCTCCACACGTTGTCTCCATTGCTACCTCCAAAAGTCGTCCATATAGCTGCCTCCATACATCCTCCCCTTATCAAACGAGGTGTGTCAGGCAGAAATTTGGGTTGTTTTCATGGATTCCACATCAAAGTTGTTAACTTTGTCGCCACCCTGCTGTGTTATCCACAAAATATACTGGCAAACTTTTATGATTAACCGATATTATTTCAGCGCTTCTTGCGCAGCTGTTTACATTCCCCTCACCCGCCATATCCCAAACTTATAAGAACGCTACTACACTTGATCTTATACAAAAGGTTCTTAGAAGTGCTGTTTGGGGAGTAGCCTAGAGACAGGGGCTTGGATTGGCGAAAGCT
This sequence comes from Engystomops pustulosus, assembly GCF_040894005.1. Classification (NCBI taxonomy): domain Eukaryota; kingdom Metazoa; phylum Chordata; class Amphibia; order Anura; family Leptodactylidae; genus Engystomops; species Engystomops pustulosus. The sequence continues at coordinate 105,332,982 of NC_092417.1, read as the reverse complement.
CGCCTGGCTGCAGAGCGCCAGCTCCATCCCAAGATCCAACTAACATAGTTTTAACTGCAGCACCTTTAATCTACTACTAGTTCACTGCCTCCATAATAATAATAATAATAATCTTTATTTATATAGCGTCATCATATTCTGTAGCGCTTTACAAATCATAGGAAACAAATACAAATGTAATGTAACAGAGCACAACATTTGTATGGAACAACAGGAGTGAGGTCCCTGCTCGCCAGAGCTTACGGTTTATGAAGATGATGGGGTAACACGAGGTAAAAGAATATTTAATGGTCAAGCCATTCTTCTTAGGGAATAGAACAAAATATAATAAATGGAATTGCTGTCGCTTGAACCACTCAGCCGTCATCTTATATACCAGGTCCAGGGTGAATGGGACTGCAGAGAAGTCTGGTGCCTGTTGGTTGCTGGATAACAGATGGGAGGACGACACAGGACGGGTTAGTAGAAGAGTTAAAACTTCATGCAGTTAATGAGTGTTATAGGCTTGCCTAAAGAAATGGGATTTAAGACCACGTTTGAAACTTTGGAGGTTAGGTATTAGTCTGATAGTCCGGGGCAGAGCATTCCATAGAATTGGTGCAGCTCTAGAGAAGTCTTGGAGACGCGAGTGGGAGGTCCGCACTAGGGTAGAGGTTAATCTAAGATCACTGGCGGATCTAAGAGCACGGGTTGGGCGATAGACTGAGATAAGAGAGGAGAGGTAGGGGGGTGCAGCATTATACAGAGCTTTATGGATGAGGGTTATTATTATTTTAAACTGTATTCGAAAGGAGACTGGCAGCCAGTGCAGCGACTGGCATGAACTGTAAGCATACATGGTCCCCTTATCAAACAAGCTGTGTCAGGCAGAATTTTGGGTTGTTTTCATGGCTTCCACAACAAACTTGTTAACTTTGTCGCCACCCTGCTGTGTAATCCACAAAAAATACTGGCAAACTTTTATCATTTACCGATATTATTTCAGTGCTTCTTGCGCAGCTGTTTACATTCCCCTCACCCGCCATATCCTAAACTTATAAGAACGCTACTACACTTGATCTTATACAAAAGGTTCTTAGAAGTGCTGTTTGGGGAGTAGCCTATAGACAGGGGCTTGGATTGGCGAAAGCTCGCCTGGCAGCGGAGCGCCAGCTCCATGCCAAGATCCAACTAACATAGTTTTAACTGCAGCACCTTTAATCTACTACTAGTTCACTGCCTCCATACATGGTCCCCTTATCAAACGAGCTGTGTCAGGCAGAATTTTGGGTTGTTTTCATGGCTTCCATGTTAACTTTGTCGCCACCCTGCTGTGTAATCCACAAAATATACTGGCAAACTTTTATCATGTACCGATATTATTTGAGCGCTTCTTGCTCACCTCCTTTGATTCCTCTCTGCCACCCATTGGTTTGAAGCCTGAGTCCATTTAGGGTATGTCGCCATGACACTCTCTAGCCTGCTGCCGCTGCCTCTGCATGCCGTCCCCTATAGTGTCAGGGTCAATTATTGGATGTTGTAGATGCTATCTAGCTTCATTCTGTCACTCTGTCATGGCCATGCTGTTGCCCATAATTTTGGCATAATGTTGCGATTATGCAGCCTCAGAGGCATCCATGCATGCTGCCCCTGCTGTTTCCTGTCCATTTCCGTGGTGTTTCCATCCTTTTCTGAGGTTCCCAGGTGTTTGGCCAAGCTTCCCTGTGCAGAGCCTTGGTCCCCTTGAAAAATGCTCGAGTCTCCCAATGACTTCAATGGGGTTCGTTATTCGAGACGAGCACTCGAGCATCGGGAAAAGTTCGTCTCGAATAACGAGTACCCGAGCATTTTAGTGTTCGCTCATCTCTAATTGTTATAGAAAGATTTGCAGCCGGGACGGAGAGGAGAGAAAGGACAACGCAGAAACCTGTAAGGTAAGTATAGAAGTGATGGGAAGAATCATGTTTGAGTTTGATGGTTGATCTACTTTGAAGGAAATCTACCACTATAGTACAGTAAAATTATGCTAAACATACTCACGTATTGTCCTCTTCCTCTTTTGATCCATTTTTCATCTTCTATGTTTTTGACACGCTGGGATCACCTAAAAAAATGACTTATAAAAAGTAGGCCGGAGCACGGGGACACGAAGTCTGGTTCAATGGCTGCTAATTATTCATGTGTGACGTCACCTCCCTCTCCAACATGGGAGAGGGAGGTATCTATCACATAGAAGATGTGAATTCAAGCAATGTTGGAGAGGAAAGTGATGTCAGACAGGAGGTGCAACTAATTAGCAGCGCAAAGCACTGGACGTGGGGTCCCCACAATCCCGCCTGCTTTTTAGATGCCTTTTTTTCAGGCAGTCCCAGTGTGTCAAGGTTAAAGTAGACCAGCTCCAGAATTGACATGAAGAGGACAATAGGTATGTTTAGCTTAATTTTACTTTACTGTAGTGGTAGATTTCCTTTGAAGTAAATCTACTATCAGATAACCTGATGGTTGATGCTTATAATAACCTCCCAGTCCCGTCCTGATCAGCAATAACCTACAGTCATCTGTGTCTCGTACATTACAAAATTTGTTGCATATATTAGTCAAGCAAGTAAAAGTTGCTTACTGCTGGAATTTGCCTTACACATTGATGAATCTTCTTTAATATGTAAGTGTTTTGCTTGTTATTCTTTATTTTCCTATATGGGTCATGCGAAGCTCACAAGTTTATATTAATTTCAAGAGATAATAAATGTTTATATTTAAGGTATCTGACCATGCAAAGTAAGTCATTTTTGCAGGAGAAAAGTTATGTTGGCTAACCCTTTTCCAAAGCGCCAACACTGTTATGTGTGAGGGTTACATACAAGGTTTTCCCAATACAGCTGTCTCTTTTGTTTTATTGTTTGGTGTTTTTGTGTTCACATTTCATACAAACAGAAGCTAAAAATTCCATTGTATTCTATAAGAACACACAGCAAAGATTGAAAGCAAGAGTATTTCCCCTTGATCCTCAATACATTTACATATAAAAATCAAACAAGTATAAAGACACAAAAGCACCCTACATATTTGTTAGCACCATGTCTGTAGCAATCTGTACAATAAATCTAAAGCAATACTGAACCCGCACAATGAACAGTGTAAATGAAATAAAAAAACTTCTGGTAATTTTTTCTCAAAGACCATCGCAAAAACTTTTCTAAAAAGTGATCAAAAACGGTTACCCCAAAATGATATCACTGAAAAGAACAACTTTTTTTTGCAAAAACTAAGATATCAACCAGCTCTGTTGATAGAAAAATATAGAAGTTATGCTTCTGAAAATATGTGGAAGCTAAAACAAATGCAATTTTCCCGTATATAGGCTTTTTTTAGTAAGTTTGAGCAAAGCTAAGAAAAATGATGTAAATGAGGTATCACTGTAATCACTGAATCACTGAACCAGACAATAAAGATAAAATATTATTTTTATGTTCTGGTCAGCTGCCGGAAAAAAAAGTGTGAAAAATCTAAATTAAAAAATGTATGATTTTCTTTGTGTCCTATCTATACAGCATATCTTATCCTGCAAAAAATAAGCCCTCATATCTTTGCATTAAGAAAAAAAAATGTAAGTTTTAGAGCCTGTACAATGTGACAATACAATGGGGGTCATTTACTAAGGGCCCGATTCGCGTTTTCCCGACGTGTTGCGTGAATATTTCCGAATTGCGCTCATTTTCCCTGAATTGTCCCGGGATTTTGGCACACACGATCGGTTTGTGTCGCGTCGGCGCTGGCATGAATGCGACGGCAATCGGGGGGCGTGGCCGAACGGTAACCGGACGGATTCGGAAAAAACGCAGCATTGAAAAAAAAAATTGGTCGCACGGGCCATACTCAATTGCACCACGATGAAGACGATGAACTCTGGGGCACCTCGGCGGACTTCGGCGCAGCAGTGCCACCTGGTGGACATCGGGCGCAGGACCTTACCTTCATGAATCGCCGAAAGACCCGCCGCTGGAACGCGAATGGACCGGGTAAGTAAATGTGCCCCAATGACTGTTATATTTGGTTAGCAAACCATTTAATCTTTTAATCCATTGTGAAAATGTAATTTGTGGCCTAAATGAATGTATTTTTTTTTAACATTAGGCCTCTCAAAATCACTTGAAAGCTGAGTTGTTCCAGAAAATGTGAGTCTTGGCAATTTTCATGAAAAACAGTAAAAAAAATTGCACCTAAAGTTCTAAGCCAAATAACATCCTAGAAAAATGAAAGGACACATAAAAACCAGGTCATCATAGTTAACATCATGTTATTTATTTGGTTGGCTATTTGGGTGGTCTGACTATCTGTCCAGAAAGTAGAGCATTTTAAGTTTTGAAAATTAAGCATTGTACAGAATTTTTGGTCAAATTTAAATTTTTTTTTCAGAATGAAATTCAAAACTTATATTTCTCAACTAACATGAAGTATAATGTGGCTTATTCACTAAGGTGCTTGCAGTCTTCTGGCAGACTTTGCACATTATTTTACGTGAAAATTGCTTGCACATGTACATATTAAGTGTCTGAGGCACCTGTGTTTCGCACACAACCCTTTTGTGGCGCGGCTGTACTATTCTTCATGCAACACAACTTTCGTCATTGAAATGGGCATTCAGGTGCACAGTCGGACAGTTGACTACATTTAAAATGCAGATTTGTGTTGCACGCACCATGTTAAAGGTGAACCACAAAAAGTTGATGCACTCTGCTAGAGCAGTGCAGGGAGTGCCAGTTCCCTGAAGAACGATCACCACAAATCATGAATCTGGCATTCTCTGCACACTACACAGGCAAACTGCAATTTGAGCTGATCTTATTGAATGTGCCCCAATGTGTCATAAGAAAATGATCTCAAAATCACTTGGATATGTTTAAGCATTCTGAAGTTATAACCGATTATCATGACACATCAGATTATAAAAATAGAGTCTGGTCATTAAGCTGAAAACAAGCATTGGTGATAAAGGGTTAAATAACTATTCTCTTATGTTCCACCGTTGATTATAGTGAAGCGACCGCTATCGTCAATTATCGACTGACAGGCTTCATTTATGTGTTGGGGGGACAATAAAATACTGTATGTTGACCAACAGGTGCCTGTAAAATTTCTAAAGTGGTGGTATAAAGTGGTGAGTTAAAGTGGTATAACTCAAAAAAATTAAAATATATGCACTCATCCAAAATCAGAGCCATAATATAGTTAAGATGAATGTTGGCCAAATGAAAGAAATGAATTACATTACATAGGAATTAATTAACATCCCTGCTCACTATTGGGAAATGCATGATATTGGTCCAGTGGCATCTAATGAATATTAATGAAAAGTTTTTGTAAATGCTATACTTTTCTCTACAGCTGTTTCTCTGGAACATACACTTTGTTTTCTGTGTTTTTGTATTCTGGCAAACTGAGGTGTAAATGTGTTCTGTTCTTCATTTTTAGAGATTAATTTACATATCTATATTTAAATGAATGGAAGAAAAAAAGTTTGATTTCCATTTTTCCACAAACATATTTGTCCTGGGAACCTTAAAAATCTAATGTTTTTATGCTAATATCTGTAATTGCAAAATTATAATTTAATATATATATATATATATATATATATATATATATATATATATATATATATATATTTGTATAAGAAAGAGACATTTTACACTTGGAAATTAATAGAATGTTTATTATTTTTTTATAAACAGAGGTAAAGATTGTATCTAAAATATAATATATATACATATTATGGTCTATTGAAAACATGCTTGCCATTTAGCAAAGCAACAGCAAAAGTAAACTGGTTCTGAGCAGACAAAAACTTATAGGGGGATTTATCACAGCGCTGTCTGTTTTTTGTGTAAAGATTGTCTTTATACAAAACTTGTTTTTGCCGTGATTCCAGAAAGATGTTTCTGGGTTAGGATCTAAATCTTCAGATAACAATACAGATTCATCCACTAGTGATGAGCGGTCAAAGAGAAGCTACCATCAAAATCTATCATAATAAACCAGTGGCACTGGTCCACTATGATCCAGGCACTATGACTGTGGTAATCTTCTTATATTTCTTATCCATGTCCTCCTTCCTTCTAAAATAAACTTTAAAAACTATTATTATCATGCTAATGAGCCAGAGGAGCTCTGGTGGGTGTTTTCAAAGCCCCTCAGTGGTGTATTTTACTGGTTGTTACACTAATCAGAGCAGGTCTCCCCTCTCCCGTTCCATTCACTGCTGCTGCTACTAGAATATACAGTGCCTTGGGAAAGTATTAGGCCTTCTTGAACTGTTCTACCATTTCCCACATTTCAGGCTTCAAACATAAAACAGGTATAAAAATTTTTATTTTAAACTTTTGTAAAAAATAATAAACTAAAAAGTGTAGCAAACTCACTCCTGTAGTTTAATGAGGATTTCTGAATTATCCAATGTCGTCCTAGACGATTGATGATGAAAAACATAATCTACCTTTGTGAAATCAAGTCTCCGTATAAATACACCTGCACTGTGATAGTCTCGGCGTTCTGCATCATAAAGACCAAGGAACATGCCAGGCAGGTCTGTGATACTGTTGTGGAGACGCTTAAGGCCGGATTTAGATACAAAAAGATTTCACAAACTTTAAACATCCCAAGGAGGCGTGTGTAAGCCACTATATTGAAATGGAAGCAGTGTCAGACCACTGCAAATCTACCAAGACCTGGCAAAGAGGCCCATGATCACTCTGGATGAACTGCGGAGATCTATAGCTGAGGTGGGAGGGTCTGGACAACAATCAGTCATACACTGCACAAATCTGGTCTTAATGTAAAAGTGGCAAGAAGAAAGCCATTTCTTACAGATATCCATAAAAAGTCTTATTTAAAGTTTCCCACAAGCCACCTGAAAAACACCAAACATGTGGAAGAAGGTGCTCTGGTCAGATGAAACCAAAGTCAAACTTTTTGGCCATAATGCCAAACAAAATGTTTGGCGTAAAAGCAAAACAACTCATCACCCAGAACACACTAGCTCTACTGTCACATATGGTTTGGACCTGCTTTTCTTCTGGGACAGGGAAGATGGTTAAAACTGATGGGAAGATGGATGGAGCCAAATACAGTACCATTCTGGAAGAAAACCTGTTGGAGTTTGGGGCAGAGATTTCTCTTTTAACAAGACAATGGCACACATGTGCAGTTTGCCTGTGTAGTGTGCAGAGGAGCCAGATGAATGATATTTGGCGTCCCTTCTTCATGAATCTGGCACCCTCTACACTGTTCTGACAATGTGCGCCACTTTTTCTTGCACATCTTTAACATGGGTGTCCAAAACAATTCTATCAGACTTTTCATGTTAAATGTGGCACACGGTCTGACTGAGCAATGGAACTTCCATTTCAGTGCAGAAATTTGTGTTACATGAAGAATAGTGCAGCTGCGCCACTATTGCGTGCACCAAAGTTGTGTCTCAGACACTTCTTAAATATCTGTGCAAGCAGTATGCATTGAAAAGAACGTGCAAAGTCTGACAGAAAACTGGCGCAAGTGCCTTAGTAAATGTGGGCCAATGATCCCAAACATAATGTAAAATCTACAATGGAATGGTTCACAAATAAACTTATCCAGGTATTAGAATGGCCAAGTCACATCCAGACCTAAATCCAATCGAGAATCTGTGGAAACAGTTGATAAAACGCTCTCAAATATTCACAAGCGCTCTCCATCCATCCTCACTAAGCTCAAGCTGTTTTCCATGGAAGAATGAGCAAGAATTTCAGTCTCTTGATGTGCAAAACTGATAAAGACCTGCTACCCCAAGCGACTTGCCTTGAAAAACAAACAAATATATAATCATTACCACAGTCATGGTACCTGAATTTATGAGTAAGTACCCCTGGTTTATCCATTCTTGATTTTTTAGTAGATTTCCTTTAAAAATTCTGATCCATGCTAGCACTGATGTTAACTGTTTAACTGGGTCGCGCTGCATGGAGAGGGCTCACGGGCTGAGCCCTCTCCATAGCCGGTAAGTCTTTGCTGCATATTGCAGCAAAGGCTTACCGGTAACACCCGCGATCGGTGCTAGCACTGATCGCGGGTGTTTTCACAGCGATGGCTGCCAAGATAGCGGTGCATGGGCGCCGCCATCTTACCTGGGATCGCCGCTCCCCGTGTCGTCATCGGGGAGCGGCTATCCGTCTCCATGGTAGCCTCGGGTCTTCCGAAGACAAGAGGCTATATCGTTTTAACCCCTTCATTACCCATATACTGCCATACTGTAGTATGGCAGTATATGATAGGATCGATCAGACAACCTAGGGTTAAAGTACCCTAGGGAGTCTGAAAAATAGTAAAAATAAAAACAAAAAAAGTTTAAAAAAAAATTATAATAAAAAAACCTAAAATTTCAAATCACCCCCCTTTCCCTAGAACTGACATAAATATAAATAAACAGTAAAAATCATAAACACATATCTACGCGTCCGAAAATTCCCGATCTATCAAAATATGATAACGGTTTTTCAATGTGTTTAACCCTGTAACGGAAAATAGCGCCCAAAGTCAAAAATGGCACTTTTTTGCCATTTTGAAAAATATAAAAAAAATCTATAAAAAGTGATCAAAAAGTCGTACAGTCCTAAAAATTATATCATTAAAAATATGATAAAAGTTCGCAAAAAATTACACCACCCACAGCTCCGTACATCAAAGTATAAAAAAGTTATTAGCGCCAGAAGTTGGCAAAATCAAAAAAATAATTTTTGTACAGGAGGTTTTAATTTTTGTAAATGTATGAAAACATTATAAAACCTATACAAATTTGGTATCCTCTTAATCGAACCGACCCAAAGAATAAAGTAGACATGTCATTTGGGGCACTCAGTAAAAGACGTAATATCCAAGCCCACAAGAAAATGGCTCAAATGCGTTTTTTCACCATTTTCACTGCATTTGTGATTTTTTTCCCTCTTCCAAGTACATGGCATGGAATATTTAATACCATCACTATGAAGTACAATTTGTTACGCAGAAAACAAGCCATCACACTGCTCTTTACGTGTAAAAATAAAAAAGTTATAGATTTTTGAAGGTGGGGAGTGAAAAATGGACATGGAAAAACAGGAAAGGGCCCGGTCCTTAACCGGTTAAAGTTGGAAGTGGCATTTAAATGGCTGCTATTGGTTGGCGTCGGCATGCAAGTGTTGGTGTCTGTTATTTGCAGCTGTTTAAATGCCACTGGCAATTTTGCCAGCAGCATTTAAAGAGTTAATGCCAGTGATTGTGCCATCGCCAATCACAGTTGTTAACATGGGGGTTGAGCCGAATTTTATTGAATCAATTCAAACTGCTCATCTTTTAACTCAGAAACCTATACAAGAACGGTGCATTTTGACAACTCCTTAGATACCACCTGAACAACAAATTCATGTACAATATACCTACAGTATAATGATTATAGCATTGATCCACTTTTCTCTGCCTGGTTCTACCTACTCACTATAAATTGATACTATTTTACTACTACATAATTTCAGCAATGCACCCACTTAACCCACTCAGCCAATGTCTGAATTTTGAAATTGTGGCAAACCAGTTATTTTATTGCATATTACCACTTGCGACCATTAACATGTCTGAAAGGATATAATAGGTTTTCATTAAACTTTTGACAGTTACACTTTGCCTTTTTAGAAAGTAGTCATTTACGGACAAATAAGAACAAAACAACATAATAACAGATAGTATAAAAGAATTAAGCATATTCAGTGTTTCATTTTCTAACATTAGTCCTATTGTGGATCATGCAGAGATCTAATTTCAGACAGAGTTACTGGAAAAGTATTATAAAGAAAACATTATCACATACGTCTATATTAGGCAGCACTCAAGCTGTCCTATACAATTAAACACCTACCTCAATCTGTTAAATTTAAACCTTCTGTTTTTGAAGGTCTCATTTGAGCAATTTCTATAAAAGCCTTTAATTGACTACAATTATAACTGAACAATAAAATAATACTTTTGGTGTTGAATAATTTATCCTGGAAAAAAATATACCAACTAAGTTTGCTAAGATATTTACCTTCAACTCATTGTGCATTGTTAAAGATTCCAAAATGTATTTCTAAATACATGCTGACATGAAGAATTGGGAATAATGTGAAGTTTGTGGAGGACTTAAATTAACTTTAAAGCTAAATTGATAGTCAGTGCTGCCCTAAGAACCTTTACCCTTTCGTAAATAAAGCAGTGACACTCATAGATCCAGGTACTGAGATTGGTAATCTTATATTTGTTATCCATCCTTACTTCTAACATCAACTTTTATAATTATGCTAATAATCCAGAAGGTCATTGGGGGTTTCCAGAGCTCCTCAGTGCTGAAGCTTAAATAAGCAGAGAATGCCCCCCAACCCCCTGGAAATCCTGCTGCTGCTAGATTGCTAGACATCCTTTACTGTATGATGGATCCTTTACTGTACACTTTTTCTGTTATCATGGATTTGCCAGATTTTTTGGAGTATAGAAACCGCAATACGATCCTCAAATTACTCTTTTGATGAATTTAATGCAATCCGATGTGGGGGCCATGCATGTATTAAACAATTCTGGGCATGGTAACACAACTAAATGGATTGCTATTTGCATCGGCGACTATGGGGTATACTTACAGATACTGCTGAAGTTGCAATGTCCCTGGTTTTTCAATCTGTCAATCAGGGGACGAGCCCTCTTCTGGGGTTTTGCTGCGATTGGCCACTACTGGAGGTTGCTCCTCCCATTATGGGCGTGGCTTACCCTTTATACTTCGCGCGATCTGCCGCGCGCGTCTACGGCCTCAATAGCGCCGGGTGACGCCGGCCGATACACACACAAATATGATTCTGTGTATCGGCGATATCCTATAGGTTCTACCTTTAAGCCTCTGATGACACACTACCCTGTTGGGGAGTGTAGAAACGCGTCAGGCGGAGGACAAACATAGGATTAGATAGAGTGCAAGTTATAGTAATGTGAATAGCACTCTACTGGTGGACTGTGTGTTAGCAGTATGCAGTGACCTAAACTGGTTAAACCATGACTGCGTATGTGTGACACATATTTTAGTCAGTTGTATGTTAATTAGGAAACAATAAAAAAAGGGGGTGATATATGTGAGTGGGAGTAGCAACATATTCCCGATCCCCAATACATACACTGAATGTGCCTGATATATTGAATCTCTAGTGGCTCAAGAGTGGCCCCTTTTTTAAATTGATTGAATTAAAATTTAATATTTTAAGTGTTCTTTTTCTCAGGCAGTGACGTGTTGTTTAATTGCTCTGACAAGCAGGAGTCTATGTGTATGTGGCACACTATTATAGATTAGTGAGGAAATCCCCATATGCTGCAATACAGAATAGATTTGCAGCATATGTTAGGATCAGTTAGACCACCTTAGGTTCAAGTACCCGAGGGGGTCTAAAAAAAAAAGCAGAAAATTAAAAAAAATTAAATACAAATAATAACCTAAATGTTCAAATCACCCCCTTTCCTTAGAACTGATATAAAAATAAACAAATTAAATGATAATTATGTTAGGTATGGCTGCCTAACGTAATTTCAGCCAAAATGTCAGATCTATTGAAATATGAAAACACTTATTCCCGGCTGTGAACCCCATAATGGAAAATAGCCCCAAAGTGTCTGAATCCCCACTTTTTTGCCATACATAAAAATTCTAATAAAAAGTTATCAAAAGATTGTACAGTTTCTATAATAGTAGAAATAAAAATCTCATCCCGGAAAAAAATGAGAACTTATACACCTCTGTACACTGAAGAATGGAAAAAGTTATTGGCTTCAGAATATAGCAAAATGGGTTTTTTTTTTTTTTACAAAAGATTAACATTTTTTAAATGTACTAAAACAATAACTGTTATATTAATTTGGTATTTTCTTGATCACATGGACCCAAAGAAGAAAGGGGAGGTGTCAAAAGAAAAGAAAATGGCTCAAATGTGCTTTTTTTCAACACATTTGGAACTTTTACCAGCTTCCCAGTACATTGCACGGAATATTCAATATTATCACTAGCATTGGTTAGATCTGTAACGAACATGGCATGTTCAACTCCGCATGTTCAGAAAATGGGAAAACATGGCAAGCTGGTAAATTGATTGCTGAGCAGCCAATAAACCAGCTTACAGCCCCTTAACAACCTCATCCATATTCACATTTAGCATGGCTGTGACTGGCTAAGTGGGACATGTGATTCTGCAGAATAAGAGGTGGGATCACATGTCCTTTCGCCACTACAGACAGGAGAAAAAGGCAGTGACAGGTTGCTGCTCTTAGGGTCAGTCAGACAGGCAGGGACTTAGTAAGATCATGCAGAGGGTCTTTAACCTCAATGACATTAACATTTTTTTCTCTGTTTATTTCATATTTATGTTATGTAATAATCTATGTACTTCTCCTAGCCCATTTTTGTCAGGGCAGGTTCCCTGTTATAACCACCATTTTTTAGCCATTGCCCCTTACTTCTTCCATTTTACAGTATTTTGGGTGTCACAATTCGGGTCCCCATTGACTTAAATGGGGTTCGTGTTCCGGGCAAGGTCGGGTCAACTCTTGATCCCGAATCAAATTTTCGCACTATGTTCAGACGAAGTCAACTAACCCGTTGGATGGTTGTGTTTAACATTTTCTTATGTTATGTTAAATTCTGTGCAGCACAAAGAATTTAACATAACGAAAATGTTCATGATGCTAGCCTCTAGTTGGTGACATAAATAAACCAGAGCTTTAATGACATCACTGAAAATGTTCAGAATACTTTTTAGTAAACAACCTTCTTTAAGTTAAGTTGATATTTATGAAATGTCATCTTTGTGTGAATTTTGCTTTATATAAGGTTGTTTAGAGCATCAATTTTCATTGTATGTGAAAGAATGAGCTGTGGTGAAAAGTCTGCTGCTGTCTTGGAGCCCAAATAGCATAATTGTATTGTAAAACAAAACTGTCAGCTTCATACAAATCTAAATAAGTAACATGACAAAAATCAGGAAATAATTGGGCTCCATGACTGCTCCGTAATTTAATAGGAAAAGCAGTCACTGTTAGAAAACCTTCCTCTTTACAGAGACTAGCTGGATGGAATCTCATGCTCCCAGGGATGACATCACCAAGCATAAAATCTACTTGGGCATAAAGATGTGTCCACACTTGACTTTTAGTCCAGTGTTGTGAAGTTGATTGAACAATTTTTATTTAATGTTAATGGAGTTGTGGTATGTCCTTGCTGTATTCTGGTTATGATTCTGAAAACTAGTGAACTGATTGAATGCCTGTGTCTCAATTTTCCCTAGGACCCTGGTGTGTGCAGAAGAATGATAGTGGAGCAAAGTTTAATTATCAAATGTGCTTCACCCATGATTCAAAAGCAGCATTGCCTCCACTCTATGAACTTCCATAGGGAGGTTCTGGTCTATTTAGGCTGCATTCAGATGGACGTATGACGCCTGTGGGGGATGTATATGTTTGTATGAATACACCCTTAGATTCAGGGAGTTTCGGGTTTCCTACTGTTTCATACAGCCTGTGCCAGTTGTTCAAGGAAAGGTCATGCTAAACATTGGGGCACATTTGCTAAGGCGTTTTTCTGCCGGGTTTCCTGAATTTTTCAGATTTGCGCCGAATTGCCCCGGGATTTTGGCGCTCGCAATCGGATTGTGGTGCATCAGTGCCGGATTTTACACGACAGGGGGGCGTGGCCGTCAGAAAACCCAATGGATTCAGAAAAAACACGGAATTTAAAGAAAAATAGCACTCACATACAACGGGACGAAGGAGGTGAATTTCGGCGGACTTCAGCACAGCAGCGACACCTATTGAACATCGGGCACATGACCTTAGTGAAAGCTGGCAGAACCCGAATCAGCATCAGAGAACGTGCCGCTGGATCGCGACTGGACCAGCTAAGTAAATGTGCCCCATTGTGTTTGAGGAAACCTGTTCACCCTCACTTGCATTCCAGTGGCTGTGCAGGATGGAGACTTAACCGATAAGTGACTTGTATTTCACCGGCTGAAACTTTTTGTACCATCATATGTATTTTGAATGTTTGAGCATTGCATGTATATATTTTGATTATTATATTTTTCTAGCGTACCCTTTAGGTGATAATTTATCCCTTTCAACCTGGGTTTCTCTTTTTTTTCATACCAGGAATCCATACATCCATGTTCTCCGTCTAATGAGGCTGCTTTCTGACCCAATGCAATCACATTACAGAATGGGCGTACATCTAACAGGGACCTTGTGACAGTCCTCCCTTGCTGACAAGGCACTGTTTCACTGAAGCTAGTGAAAGGGACCACCCTGCCTTTCAGGCTGCAACCTCCATCAAGTGTTGTGCTCTGCTGGAGGTTGCATGGGCCACTCGATTTCACTTCCTGTGCCCCCAAGACCCCCAAGACCAGGTGTTTTTGGTAAAAAGTATTAATCTGACCTTGCACACCCAGGGTTGGGGTGGGGGTCCTCAACTTTACAAACACAATATCAATACCATATCACAAACAAAATATATAAATTACGTTAACCTTCCCCCCACACACAATCACTCACATTGTAGTCATACATTAACATAGTTACCTCATTACTTTGCATTAAGCTTTCAGGTTACTTTGTAAAGTCAGCTTAATTTATTTAAATATCTCAACAAGTATGATGAGTAGCACTGACCTCTGTACCAGTTGCTAGGGTACTAAGGATCTGGCTAAGCCAACTCACTCAGGAACTTAGGGATAAGGTTCCAATGGAGGAGATCCTTCAGTCCCTACCAGCATTTAAAAAATGCTCCAGAGTACCTCTGTGATACCCCTCTGGACGTCATCAAGAACGCTTCTATGGAATTGCTAATTTCCAACGCAGCTAGAAGAACTATTTGGATAAAGTTGTGGAAAGGTGAATTATACCAGCAAAACTGCATTTTTTTAACCTTCCATTCCAGTCGGAGAGCCTGTTTAGTCCCCAATTATCAGGAGTCCTGGAATCACTGTCAGAAAATAAATTTGCATTTCCTGAGAAACAATCTAAATCTTTTAAATCCTTTAGTTTTCAAGGTAATAGATCTCCGAGGTCTAGGAAGATCAGTCAATTTTGATCCAAACAGAAAGTCTCAAACCCAACAAGGGGGCAACTTCTTTAAGAAGAAGCCTGTTAACCCCAAGACCTCAGATCTATGGCACCTACATTTGTTTCTATGCATCATGGTTAAGGACTTCCTCAAAATTGTGGGTGCATTCTCCAGACAGATATGTTGTCAATCATTGCGACGAGAATCTTTGGTCCCATGTTTTGGACTTCTTGAGAAAGTATGCGATAGAAGAAGTCGCAGCCTTCCAGCACAAAATAGGAATTTATTAAAATGTTTTTTTGGTCTCAAAACCTATTTAACATATTTCATATTTAAATAAATTTCAAAATTGAAACTATCCGGTCTATTCTGATATTGTTACAGAAAAATCAGTTCACGGTGTCTGTGGACCTATCAGATGCTTATGTGTATGTTCCCATTCTGCTGACACACAGGAAATTTCTCAGAATAGCATTTCATAAGCTAGTGGCAGTAGTCCATTTTCAGTTCAAGTGTCTTCCAATCGGGATAGCCTCTGCCACGAGGGTGTTCACTAAGGTCATAGTTGTATTAAGCCCTGTGTCTTCAAGGAGTTACAATAGTGCCATACCCAGACGACTGTTTTTTTCTAGCACAATCCAACAGGATACTTTGCCGTCATCTTCAGATGGTACAACTGAAGTTGGAAGAACATGGTTTAATAATGAATCTGGAGAAATCCAAGTTATGTCCAGTACAGGAGATAAAGTTTCTGGGCTTCTTAATCAATTCACGCTCTATGAACCTGAAATTGGCAGAAGTCAGGAAAAAGAAGTTCAGGACAGGGATTTTGTCCTTAATGTCGGCCCACGGGGTATTCTATCATCAAGTGATGAAAATGTTGGGCCACATGACATCAACTTTAGAAGCGGTTCCCTGGGCGTGAGCTCATATAAAATGCCTCCAATGGGATATCTTCAACATCTGGATTCTCTGATGTCTCTTCCTCCCAGTTCCAAGGCAGACTTAGCCTTTTGTTTTCGATCCGCCAGACTAAGTATGGGCAGGACCCATACTTTCATCATCAACAAATAATCTCCCAACAGCAGCCGTAACAGTAGTAAGTGAGGGATGACTGCCAGGAATCCCCTGGTCAGACCTGACAGAGGATGGACAATGGAGCACATTGCAGCCGTCAACTGTCTGCACAGTATATCTCTATAATATGCCAGTTGTTCCTCCCTCTCGGCAGCTGGAAAAAAAGCACCCATTTTTGACTGGGAGCGAGGGTCCAAGAAGATGGAGAGCCAAAAGTCATCCCTATGCTGGATGTTGATTATTCGGCTTTCACTAGTTAGGCAAAGTAGCATGCTGCGGGCCATCTGCGCAAGTAACTCTGAGGGACTCCTGGCCTCCATCTCCACTGTATACCGCCACGGTGCTTCTGGGTCATCTGCCTTGTCTGCTACCTCCCCCGGATGATCCTGCTCCTCCTCTCCTGTCACCTGAGTAGAAAGACGACTTATTTCATTAGACTCTGCTTGTGCACCAATGTCCTCCTCCTTCAGTTCAGCCCCCTCTGGACTCATGTGGCCAAGAGATGTAGTCACTCCTTCTCCAATGACCAGACCAGACAGATTTTGCAACATCTGTTCAAGGACATGAAGCAGTGGAATGAAGTTATTCATCCCGAAGTCCTGGCAACTGACAAATAAAGTGGGCCTGAGCAAACGGCAGGTGTCACGCATGAGCTGCCAGTGGCTGACATCAAAGTTACACAAGGGAGTACTCGTGTCGGCTTGCTTCATCAAAAAATCTATCTGTTCATACAGATGGTCTAACATATGGAGGCTGGAATTCCAACGGGTGGAAATATCGCATATCAACCTATGCTGGGGAGGCTGTTCTGCCGCTGCAACTCGAGGAGGTTGTGCTTGGCTTTGTAAGAATGGCTGAAGTGCATGCACAGCTTCCTGGCCATTTTTAGAATGTCTTGCAGATGGGTGGAAAACTTCAGGAACCTGTTCACAACCAGATTGAACACGTGCGCCATGCACGGCGCATGGACCATCCCTCCTCATTGCAGCACGGACACCATGTTCCTCCCATTGTCTGTCACCATGGTTCCAATTTGCAGTTGTAGCGGAAAAGGCCACACAATGATTTGTTGTTGCATGAAGGGGAGCATTACCTTCTTTGTGTGACTTTTTTCGTCCAGGCAAACCAGGTGCAGAACTACGTGTCACTGCTGTGCCCTGCACATGTCGTATGATGGAGCAGCACTTAGACTTGTGGAGGCTAAGGTGGACTGCCCCACCTTCTGTTCTACAAATTTGTGAAGGGCTGGTACTGCCATTTTGGAAAAGAAATTTCGGCTTGGAACTCTCCACCACAGTTGGGCACAAGCCATTAGTTCTCTGAAGGGTGCAGAGTCCATGACTTGGAAAGGGAGGGACTGCAGTACCAACAACTTCGACAAGAGCACGGTCAGCTTCTGCACCTTGGGATGGCTGGACGCATACAGTTGTCTCTTTGTAATCGCCACGCTCAAAAACTGCTGGCGCCATGCGTAGCAAGGAGCAGGAGCATCTGGACCGGGAGACAAACATCTCCCTTCAGCCGAAATGCTGGAGCCTTGACTGGCTGAAAAGGCATGTGTGCCAATAGGTGCTTCTGCTGTTGCTGCGCTGGCAGGATGGACCACATCTGAGACCCGTTTCTCCAAAGCCATTGGATGGTGACGCTGCATGTGATGACACAGGGCCGTGGTGCCAGCATTAGCTCCCTGGCCACTCTTCCCTTTCTGCCCACAGATTTGACATACACGCTCGGCTCAACTGGTGTCTTAACAAAATACTGCCACACCGCCAAGATAGTGACCTTACCACCAACACTCCTGTGAGAAACACATACCATATGGGAAAAAGAATAAGAGGAAAAAGAAAAAGCCAATGTGGCTAACTAGTCTTGTAAGGAAAGCGAGAAAGATAAGGCATTTAAGGTGCTAAAATGTGCAGGTAGCGATGAGGCATTACAGGATTATAGAGAAAAAATAAATCCTGTAAAAAAGGGCCAATCTACAGAATGTCGCCTTCTCAACTGTCTTTACCCAGGAAAATCCCCTGGTTGAAGACACAATGAGGAATAATGTAAATTCTCTTTGGAATGTCAACAGTTTAACCCAGGAAGAGATACGGCGCCGCCTCGCAACCACTAGATAAATCACTGGGGCCAGATGGCATACACCCCCGGGTTCTGCATGAACTATGTACCGTGATAGACAGACCATTATTTTTAATATTTGAAGATTCACTGAGGACTGGTTATGTTCCACAGGACTGGCGCATAGCAAATGTGGTACCAATATACAAGAAAGGTGTAAAAAGTGATCCTGGAAACTACAGACCCATGAGTCTAACTTCTGTGGTGGGGAAAATATTTGAGGGGTTTGTTAGAGATGCTACCCTGGAGGATCTCGCTGTGCACAACCTTATAACCCAGCGTCAGCATGGGTTTATGAGAGATTGGTCCTGTCAGACTAATCTGATTGGTTTCTACGAGGAGGTAAGTTCAAGACTGGATCTGGGGGACGCTGTGGATGTTGTATATCTGGACTTTTCAAAGGCATTTGACACTGTGCCACATATAAGGTTGGTATATAAAATGAGACTGCTGGGAATAGGGGAAAATCTCTGTATTTTGGGAAAATAATTGGCTTAGTGATAGAAAACAGAGTGTCGCCATTAATGGGACATTCTCAGATTGGGTCGACGTTACCAGTGGAGTGCCACAGGGGTCAGTATTGGAGCCACTTCTTTTTAATATTTTTATGAATGACCTTGTAGTGGGTTTACACAGTCAAGTTTTAATATTTGCAGATGATACTAAGCTGTGTAAAGTAATAAATACTGAGGGCGATAGTTTAGCATTACAGAGGGATTTGTGGAAGCTTGAGGAGTGGGCAGAGAAATGGTTGATGAGTTTTAATGTAGATAAATGTAAAGTTATGAACTTGGGCCTTGGAAAGAAAAAGTATAATTATGTTCTAAACAGTCAATTACTTGGTAAAACTGGATCTGAAAAGGACTTGGGGGTATTGGTGGATGGTAAACTTAATTTTAGTGACCAGAGCCAGGTGGCTGCTGATAAAGCAAATAAAATTATGGGATGTATCAAGAGAGGAATAGATTCTCATGATAAAGACATAGTTTTGCCCTTATACAAATCCCTGGTCAGACCACACATGGAATATTGTATACAGTTTTGGGCACCAGTGTATAAAAAGGATATAGTTGAGCTGGAACAGGTGCAGAGGAGAGCAACCAGGATTATTAGGGGAATGGGGGGATTAGAATACAATAAAAAGATTACAAAACTTGGAATTATTCAGTTTAGAAAAAAGACGACTGAGGGGATGTCACGGGTGCTCCCGCGATCCCTGTCTCGGATCTCAGGCGCATCCGTGCCCCCCCCCCCGTTTGCCCCCGCTACAGGCCGGTCTCTGCACTCACCTCTCTCGGCTCCTGCTCTTCCCCGGACTGCCGTGCGCGCGCGTCCCCGCCTCCTAGGGCGCGTGCGCGGCTCCTGCCGAAAATTTAAAGGGCCAGCGCACCGCTAATTGGTGCACTGGCTGAACCTCACCTTTAAGAATCCTGCCTCTTCCTGTGTCCCCTGCCGGATCTTTGTGCCTCATAGCCTTAGAGAAAGCTTCCAAGCGAGTATTCCTGCGTTCCTGTGTATTCCTGTGTTCCTGTGTGTTCCCGCTCCTGAGTCCTGTGTTGCCGTGTTACCTGAGTTCCTCCGTGTTGCTGTGTTCCGTGTGCCTGTGTTCCCGTTCCCACCTGCCTGGACCTCCTGTTGCTGACCCCGGACTTGGACCTGACGTTGCATCTCTGCCGCCTGCCCTGACCCTGTGCCTGGACCTGTCTACGAGATTGTCATCCGCTAAGGTACCTCGACCTCGGCTGCCACCGTGGGCTAGTCACACCTGGGAACGACCTAGTGGTATCCTGCCGCAGCAAGTCCAACCCGCTTTGCGGCGGGCTCTGGCGAATACCAGGTGCCGCTAGGCTCCGGTTCTGGGTGTTGGCTAGTTACATCTCCCGCGGTGGTCCAGAGGATCCACTGATCCTAACAGGGGAGACCTCATTACAATGTACAAATACCTGAACGGACAGTACAAGGATCTCTCCAAAGATCTTTTTATACCGAGGCCTGTGACCAGGACAAGGGGTATCCTCTACGCCTATAGGAGAGGCAATTTTACCATCAACATAGACAAAGGTTCTTTACTGTAAGAGCAGTGAGACTGTGGAACTCTCTGCGGCAGGAGGTTGTTATGGCGGACTCTATGTACATGTTCAAGAGAGGTCTGGATGCCTTTCTGGAGAGAAAAAATATCACGGGTTATGGCGATAACACATTTATTTAATTCTTAAAGGTTGGACTTGATGGACTTGTGTCTCATATACTATGATACAATGATGATACTCTGCACTGAGTGACTATACCGCCACTGCCTTGCTGAGCCCCTGTGCCACTGCTTACTTGGACCTGCGCATCAGGATATGTACCCTGCTGCCGTTTGGCTCCCATCCTCGCACTGCTGCCACCCTGATGACTCACGACCACAGTAAGGACTTACTGTCTGCTCCGCTGCCTTACGCGCAAGCTGACACTTTCTTCGCCCTACGATGATGAATCCCTTGCTACACCCGGCTCCCAATTGCGATCAGCTACATCATCTTCAATTTTCCCTGTCACTACTATTCTACTCAATGGTGACAGTATGCACAGCCTGCCTACTGCACGAAGCAGCGGATGTCTGCCCCACCCCTTCAAAGCAGCTGCTACTGTCCTCAAACACATCGTCCTCGCTGTATAGTGGCGCTGAGCCCAGACCACCTAGTCGCTCTCAGGCTGAGGGAAATTAACAGGACAGAGTCTGGTTGAGGACAGATGAGGGCCACTGACCTGCTCCTGGGCCATGCCAACGAATCCACAGACTCTTGGCTAAGGTTGTCAGATGTTATATTTGAGGAATTGGATGAGCTAGTCAACCAATCAACAACCTTTGGGTTGTTGATCAACACAAACTTCCGCTAGATGATGACAGTTATGACCTCACAGATTCACTTCTGCTGCAACATCCCCTTCTGTGCTGCGACCTCTGCCTGCTCCACATGCCACCTTTTTGTCTGATGTAGTGGTTAATCAACTTTGTGGATTTGACACATATTTCTTTCTCTCAACTTAACTTTAGCAACAAAAAAGCATTGGAATTTAAGTTATACAGATACCCCATAACGGACACCCTAGGAGAGGAGCAGAAATCACTACAGCAACTGTGTTGATATGAAACAGATTTCTTCCTAGCCGCTTCAGTAACAAAAAAGAACTGCTATTTGGGGTATACAGATCTCCCTAAATGCACACCCTGGGGTTTGATCAGAAATCGCTACAGCACAGTACAGTAAAAGCAGCCAGACACTACAGGCAGCACATGCAGTGTGAAATGCCGAGATTGTAAATGGCTGACAGTTTTCATAGGGCTGTGTGACATCACATAAGCCTGCCGGTCGCTGATTGGCTTACATTTCTGCAGATGTCATCAAGGGTGTTCCTTTCTCCTTCCCAGAGTTCTCTGCCCCATGAACCACGTTGGGCTCGCGCCCATTTTGCTAAAAAAGAGGGAAAAAAACTTAGTTCCCACGGATCAGCGCAAACTTCGGATTCGTGATGAACTGAATTTTCCGTAAAATTTGTATCGAATTCCACTTTGTTCTAATCGATTTGCCCATCTCTAGTACCAATTTATCTCCTGATTATTCTGGAATTAGGAGTGAAAAATGGCAGTCAAGTAAACACCTGATCATGAATAAAATGGTCAAGAATAGAAAAGTTCCAATACTTTTTCTCACTTCTAGATCAGTGGGATCCAACCATTTCCACCAATTGCCAAAATGTGACTCATTGGACCTCCTTTTCATGTATAATTTGAGAATGCGACTTGATATTTCTTTCTAAAAGCATGGTAGTGACAATGATACCTGAATACAGTAACCCCATTGAAAATCCTTCCCCAAGTTTTTGCATTAAAGGAAACAAATCAGCTAGCGATCACAGTTTGGTGATTTGCATGGATGTAACTTTTTCAAATATTGCACCAAACTCTATCCATAGACTGGGTCTGGCATTCCAGCTTCTATTCTAATTCTATTTGAACTGCCAAAACACATTCTAGAGATAAAAAATATATCTGAGATCAGTGAAAACTCTAGCAATCCACAGTCTCTTCTAAAACTATAAACTATAGTAAAAATTGAATATATTCTACCTTTATGTTGCCTATTGAACATTTTTTCTCTTTTTCTTTTGTTATTACATACGCTGGATAAGTGTCATCCAGAGAATTAGGAAGGAAGGTGAATTAATTTCTTTCCATCAGTAAGCCAACTTTCGCTCTGCAATTCCCCAGATATTTGTATCAGCCATCCTTTTGGGAATTCTAGTAGAAGAAAGTCTATTAATTCTCCATGTACTTGTTGACAAGGAAAAAAAGCTATCAGGATTATGTGTTGAATATTTCTCATGTTGGGAAAGTACGGGATGCAATTAATCTCTGTGAACTAAAATATACCTCTTTTCATTAATCTTTTATTGTAAATGAGCAAAGTAATTGAACCAGTACTGCACTGTCAGAATAAATGCAGTGCCTATGGGATATGCATGAGAGAGTACATACTGATTGAGTATTAAATATCTAACGGCAATAATCTATGGTTCATTACCTCTATTTTGAGAATCTTAGTTGTATAGTACTTGAATTTTAAACAGTCTTTTCAACACTGAAACCTCTGAATGCACAAAAACCAGTGAAAAAAATACTATTTATTTGGGTCATTTTGTACTTAGTAAAAGCCAAAATGCTTAATATGCCCAAGATATGATGAATTTGAGTGGTTTGATTGGAGGCTGGTGAGTGGGTAAGGGGAACAGTAAAGTAAGATTGATGCACTGAGAAGATTCTATTTTCTAGCATTTTTTTTCCTTCTGCTGTGAAGATATTTTATAGAGCCATATAAAAAGAAAGCTGTGGAAATTATCCACTGGAACCATTAGCTCCTGTTTTCACAGTCGATCTCCAGCTACGGGAAACAATCATTTGACATTAGTATTGCATAAAACTTGAGCCTTTTTAACAGCAGACAAGAACAAGAATATGAATAAATGACACATTAATTAGGATGATTGCTTATTTTCTGCCCATCGTATGCAGGGAACTGTGGAGTAAGCTGTCTCTTTATAAATAAGCATATTTTATAGTCAATAGGCATGTGCTGTGAGCCAGCAGGCTACAGTGTCATTTCAATTGGAGGATGAAAAAAAGGAGCCGGGCTCTATGGGGTGGACCAAAGATATATCTGAGAAGTGGCTGAAGCATATATTATACCAAACCGCTATCCTAAAGACCTAGCTTGATATGTTCTAAATAAAGGGCCTTAAACAAAAACTGTTTAAAAAAGTCACAATTTAAAGGGGTATTCACAACAGGGATTCTGATCCTCAGTAAACCTAGTAAAGAAATATCCTGTAAAATACCATTAGTATCTACAAAATCTGGGCCATGTATATATCTTTATACACTTAGGCCCAGATTTATCTAAGTGCAGTTTGCCTCATGAATCTGCAGGGTGCAGCAGATTATTTAATATTGGCACACACGGTCAATTTCCTGGAATTTGGGGTCTCAGTATTATGGCTCATTATTCTTGTCCATGCCTTTACATGACTACAGTTTTATTCTTATATTAATATACATACTTGGAGTATGTGCTAAGAACAGATGATAAACTAATCAAAAGAGACAGACAGACACAAGCAAAATAGTCAAAACTGTAGAAGAGGTCAGAATACAGCAATCGCATAATTAAAGTTGTTGAAAAACAATAAGCAAAAGAAAAGTATAACCAGCATGTGAGTGAGGAGAGGAGCAGGAATATGTGGAGTACCTGAACGCCGACCCAGCAGCTGACTGACTTGGACCTCCATCACTCAGCCCACACACTAAACTGCAGGATGAAGAAGAAGCCCAGCTTTCAACAGAACACAAACTCAAAGGCACAGCTTCAGCCAATTACAGCTTCAAGCACAGCAACCCTGGGTGTGGTTTACAAGCTCAGAATGCTGCAGCCAGAACCCATTTAAAAAATTCTAAACTACAGTTATAAAAAAAAGTTTCCAATTTGAAGATATTGTTGTTTATTTCTTAGGATAGATGATCAATAGCAAATTAGTGAAGAGTCTGACACCCAGTAGTCCCATAAATTACATGTTCCTAATAACCAGACAACTCTATTTGTTGTATAGTGGCCAAGATGAGTAAATTCAACTCTGATCCTATTTAAGTGAATGGGACCTGATCTGCAGTAACTGATATGATATTGATTACTTATTGTGGGTATCAATCATCCATATTTCTATATCCATATAGATAACCTTTAGAGTACATTCATATGGCAGTATGCCTGACGGGATGACCCCTCCCCCCTCCATAAGAAACATCGGCGCATGGCCGTACACTCGGGAAAAGATAGAGCATGCTAGAGTGTGGCACTGTACCGCCACCGGGCCGCCATTGCCATCTATGGGCCCCATATACATGCCCCATGCCCATCTTTGTGGCCACATATACATCCCCCAGACAGCCATGTAAATGCCCCCTTAAAGCGCTTATACAGTGCCAAACTTGTATGTTGGCTACTGCTATTATTGCATTTCATTTAAAGTAATTCCAGATTCTACGATCCCACGGATTGCACACAGAGCAGAGGACAGGAGTCCTCTGCATTATATAGAAATTTATTGCAAGGATCTTCCCTCTGCCAGACGTACATCCGCGCCAGAACGCTAATACAGTTTATGCGGCTGTTCGGCTGGCAGAGGAAACACTATTATATATCCATATAATGCAGGGACACCCATCCTCCGCTCTGTGTGCAGCCCTTGGGATTGTGCCACCATACACCACGTTTACACGGGCTAAACATGTTCATGTGAAACAGCCCTAGGAAATAGAATGGCAATGTTTTTGAAAAACAAATATATATTTTTTTCTCATAACCATTTTGATAAAGGCAAATGCAAACTAAACACATGGACTTAACCCTTTTGAATTGTAATGCTACATACAGTAATTTTTAAATTATTTTTATAAAACACTATTACAGTACAGTCAGTGCAATGACTACTAAGATCATAAACTATGTATATATAAACTAACCTTGCCACGCAATCATATTTTTAAAGCTAAATTGGGACAGTTCTGCGGTATAGTGACTGCTCTATATATGTCATGGTAACACAATGTATTGCTAATATGACATTCTTACTTAGCAAGCTCTTTTTCTCACATATGCCCCAGTTCTCTTTGATAAATATTGTTGTGGTAAGATATTCTCAATGCTGCATTTTGTAACAAAGCATTTAACCTTGTGTAGGTAATGTTAACTGTTTCTGCAGTGAATGCACTAAAATAAATTCCCAGAATACAGCTATGAAATCTTATGACTATATAACTTTGTCTTCTTACTACCGATTATTTACAGTATAAAAGTTATCATGAGGGAAACTTTCAATGTCAGTTTTGAGGTGTACTGTGTAGAAAAAAACATGTAAAAAATCTCAATGTTTTACAGATTTGGGTCCTTAAACTATTCTTTGTATAGTGTTATCCAGTGGTTAAAGGGGTATTCTCATCTGGGCACTTACATTCAGTTTCATTAATCTGCCATACATAAACATTTCTTCAATTGGATGTTATTAAAAAAAATGTTCCTGTGTGAAGATCATTTCTCATAAATGTAACCATGTTACATGAGATCAGCTTCCTCGGATACGGCCACGTCTGATAGATTGAGTGCACAAAGAAACAAAAGGTTATTGTATATAAAATGTCCGGGAGTTACTACATGTCCTATAGCCGCCCTGTGGTAATGATAGCTTAATCCTGGTGGTTTGGCAGGACTCAATAGCGCAAGTCTGGCCACCGCTGCCAGAGTGGGACGTGGTCGTATCCGAGGAAGCTATCTTGTTTCTAAGGGACAGAATAACTACATTTATGAGAAATTATCTTCACACAGGAACATCTTTTTTAATAACATTCAATTGAAGAAATGTTTACATATGGAAAATGAATTTAATTAAATGTAAATGCCCAGATGGGAATACCCCTTTAAGTGAATAACATTTGAGAATGTGTAGTTGAGAGCACATATTTATACATAACAGGACATAGTGAGAGACAAGGAAACAAAGCCATCAATGTGAGGATGACAGGAAACAGTAAGTAACTGATATAATATTAAATAAATAGCTATCTGATGTTAACTAAATAGCAGGACATACAGGGCAGTTGACTGTTATGCGATCTGGACTTACAATGATCACGGGTGTTAAGTGCAGCTGTCAAACACAATGGTTGGACTTAAATGAAGATGGCATGATCAACTTGGCCCCCAACCCCCCTCCCCCCCCCACTATGTCATTGGGGGCACCAGTTGGTTGTTATGACAGCAGAAAACCTCTGAGATCCCTATAACTACGCTGGAGGAAGGCTTTTATAGTATACACCTAGAATATTGTGTACAGTTTTGGGCAGCAGTGATTACATCTTTATAGATTACAATGCCTCAGCTCATTGAGGTCAAATTAGTAGGGAAAGGAGACTGAGGAATCTGTACATTCCCAAACCTGTACCCCTTTGGGAGACACTGTGTAGAGGCTGGTAACACAGTACCCTAAAACGTCAATGACCTGAGGAATATCCTTTAAGAAGAGATGCCATGTCTCAACAAACAATGTATTGACTTGTGAACAACATGAAAAGTTGTTGTCAAATTATAATTGATGCTCAAGGCCACATGTCAAGTTCTTGGGATTTTCTGCAGGAGTGTATCCACTTCTGTTTTGGCTTTTGTTTCAGAAAATAGTTTGAGATGAGGAAATCATCATTGCATGCTTTAAAAATACTTAAATGTTAAAATATCTCTATATTGTGAACTTTTTGTGAGTAGTGTGTGTTTTTAGTAAAAAATAATAATGAAAAGGAAAGCATATTAGTGGAGCATTGTTATTTTATGACCATTTGTTGACTTTTTTTTCAAGTAGATTGACCATGTGCACTGTACGGGTTTATATAATCATTATATTACCTAATGAATAAGAACCCTATGTCCCCAAAGACATTTACTCTTTCCTAGTCCCTAAACAAAACATTTTTTGTTGTTTAAATGAATTCTGAAGGTCAAGTGATTTGCTGCATTCATACCCATTATGCTTTCTGTTTATAAAAAACATTTAATGTTAATACATTATGATTTTTACGTAGCTATGGTAATGTGGGTATTCAAAAGTCTGCTAATACATTACTTAGTGCATACGTTGTTCTTATAATAGATTAGAAGTCAGAATGTACTGCAAATAAAATAAAGAAATGTCTCAGCACTGCAATATTCTCCTTGAATTTCATTATACTGTTAGATTTCTTCTCTTCCATGGAGCAGGTGGCTTAGCGAGCCCAAGGGGAGAAAGGATTTTTGCAGCATAAATATATTGACAATAGAAAATTATATATCAATGGCATTTATGCATCCTCCTTTATTCATATTCTCAACATAAAACTTGTTTACTTTACTTGAGCTGTTATGTTATTTGACTCTTTGTCTGTCTTGTCAGGATGTCACGTATTCACACAAACACTTTTCTCCGAGAAGCTGAATACTATCTATTATATTGCTTAACAGTGGATCAAAAAGGCAATTTCTAAAATTACAATTGGAAAAGAAACTTAAATGGTTTGACTTATAAAAAAGACATTTCTTCATATGCCTTATAAGGGTCCCTCTAAACCCAGGCTATATACATGTTTTTTATATGCTCTTTAAAAATAATGGACAGTCATGTAATCACATATACTTCTATCTCCTTTAGGATCTCCAATGTCACCATCTGTGCATACATAGTGGCAGTATATAAGTATATAAGGGACATTCTGAGACCACCTGGATGTCTTAATGCTTCAGGGTTTTGTAGGCCCTATTAGTAAGTTCTTATTACAATTTTTTTTGCATAGTTTCACAGGCGTCTTTTCTTGTCATATTTTTCTACTAAAACGTCTATAGGAAAATCACAGAAAAGATATATGAATCCAAAACACAAAAAATATGTCACTCCAGAATAAACTATATAAGGGCCTTCTATGGAGCAATGAGCAATGTTCTTTTCTTTTTTTAAATTGATTCATTATTAAAAGTTTACTTACAGAAAATAAAGGTCCCCTTATTTCTGCAATTCTAGGTACCTAAAAACCTATTGTTTTCCATTAAAGCAAAGGCATCTAAATATCCTTTCATTTGCTCTCACTATGCTTTCTAAAAGCAGATCTCTTACGAATTTATCAAAAACTTTGATACAGATGCAGACTCCTTGTATAGTTCCTAAAGTTAATTACTGTTATTGTACATACATCTTCTCATGGTTAATTATCACAATCAACAAAGACAAAGAATTACATTAAACACGATACATGAACTCTGTGTAAAATGCTTTGGGCTAATTGTTATTTCTAATTATCCCATTTGATAGTTACACATAGAAGTCCTTTTAGCTGACCTTTAAAAGAACACACATACTCTTTAGGGAATGCTAAAAAGGTCAGTTTTGCTTTTGACTGGCAGTTGTTAAATTACACTAATTCTTTAAGTAAAGGAAACAAAGCATTACCGTGAGGTGTTTAGGATTAGACAAAAATTACATCAGGGGAAAAAATGACTATCTTTCATTTGTTTATTAGAATGTCCACAGAGCGCAGCCATTCTAGCCTTCATTGCCTAAGACAGTGACAGCGACAGCGAACCTTCTAGAGACAAAGTGCCAAACTACAACCACATTTATTGTAAAGTTCCAATACAGCAACGTAAACAGTTAATTATAGCTTTCTGTCCTTTACAACTTTCAATCAAATTGTCATTGTAACAACTCTCAAGGGTCACAAGAACATTAATAATGGTTGGGCCTAGATTAGGAGCTCCAATGATAAGCCAACCCCACCCTCACTGTCTTACTCCTCCTCTAGGCTCTGCAACATCACAACATCATGGGCTTCCTTGGACTGCAGGAGTAGGCCTTGAGTCCTGTATAGTAAACTCTGTGCTGAGGTGATGGCGTGGGTGCCCACAGACAGAGATCTGAGTTCCACGTCTGGCACCCATGCCATAGGTTTGCCCCATTGGCCTATGAGCATGTAACATGGTGGTTTATAACACTGCTATATGCTATACGGCAACTTACAGAAGAGAAAGGGCAAGAGTGATAGTGGCAGGATTCAATGGACACTGTCTGGGAAAGAGATTGTATACAAAGACTTTATAAAGACTGTAGGAGATAAAGCAATAGGGTACGAGCATGAAAGGAAAGACACCAATGCTACTAAATAGTAGGGAATAATAAAATTGCAACATTATGGAAAAGGGATGACGTTACCGACATCAATGCATATGCTTATAATTTACAAATAATTGAAATGAAAAGTAAATTATTCAAAAATGTTAATCCTTTCAACAATAAAGCCTTCCCCTAAAAATAGCATTGTTTGACACTAGAGATGAGCGAGCACTAAAATGCTCGGGTGCTCGTTACTCGAGCCGAACATTTCCAGATGCTCGAGTGCTCGTTTCGAGTAACGAGCCCCATTGAAATCAATGGGAGACCCGAGCATTTTTCTGTTCCGGAGACACGCGTGCAGAACGGTGTTCTCCGCAATAGTATTTGAAGAACAATATGTGTGAAGAACAACTTGCAGATGTTTGGAAACATCTGCAAGTTGTTCTCCACACATATTGTTCTTCAAATACTATTGCGGAGAACACCGTTCTGCACGCGTGTCTCCGGGACATCTGCGATCTGCTCCGGAGACACCCGTGCAGAACGGTGTTCTCCGCAATAGTATTTGAAGAACAATATGTGTAGAGAACAACTTGCAGATGTTGCCAAACATCTGTAATGTGTTCTTCACACATATTGTTCTTCAAATACTATTGCGGAGAACACCGTTCTGCACGCGTGTCTCCGGAACAGATTGCAGATGTTCCCGAACATCTGCAATCTGTTCTGCACTGTGTTCTTTCACTGTTTTCTTCAATTAAACAATTAAATTAAATGTTTTAATTGTATCTTTTTACTGTTCTTCACTTTTTTTTTTTTAAATTAAATGCTCGTTATCGAGCAGGGCAAATACTCGTCCGAGCAACGAGCCGGTCCGAGTATGCTAATACTCGACCAAGCATCAAGCTCGGACGAGTATACTCGCTCATCACTATTTGACACCAATAATTGCTATAACTGTTGTCATGAATATCTCTATGTGGAATGATCTGCTTTGCTGTATACATAAGGGCAATTCAAATTATAAACATTTGCTGCAGATGGCTCCCTTTTCACTTGGTGAAGAATGACATTCAATATGTGATCAATTGGTGACAAGTAGAGATGAGCGAACATGCTCGTCCGAGCTTGATGCTCGGTCGAGCATTAGGGTACTCGAAACTGCTCGTTACTCGGACGAATACTTCGCCCGCTCGAGAAAATGGCAGCTCCCGCCGTTTTGCTTTTTGGCGGCCAGAAACAGAGCCAATCACAAGCCAGGAGACTCTGCACTCCACCCAGCATGACGTGGTACCCTTACACGTCGATAGCAGTGGTTGGCTGGCCAGATCAGGTGACCCTGGGATAGACTAGCCGCTGGCCGCGCTGCTCGGATCATTCTGTCTCTGGATGCCGCTAGGGAGAGAGCTGCTGCTGGTCAGGGAAAGCGTTAGGGTGTTCTATTAGCTTACTGTTAGGCAGGAGTGATTCTCAAAGAACCCAACAGCCCTTCTTAGGGCTACAATAACGTTCTACTTTTTTTATTTTAATTTGCATCTATTACCATTTTGTGAGGAATTAGCAGGGGGACTTGCTACCGTTGTGTTTAGCTCTTAGTGGCACACATATCCATAGCAAAGACCGAAGTGGGAAAATTCAGTAGGGGTTGGATTTCTATTAGGCAATAACTCAGTGTCATCTCATCTGGCATAGTAGTGTGCTTCCTTTGATACTTGGCTAGAAAATAGCCATAGGAGAATACAAACAGCTTCTTGAAGCCTACAGTAGCGTTCTATATATTTGATTTCTGGTTGATCTGCTGGTGGCTGTAGTTTCTGCAGTGCATGTACTTGCCAATTCTGAGCAATTTGTAGTGAGACTTGCGACCGCTGTGTTCTGCGCTTAGTGGCGCACATATCCATAGCAAAGGCCGAAGTGGCAAAATTCAGTAGGGGTTGGATTTCTATTAGGCAATAACTCAGTGTCATCTCATCTGGCATAGTAGTGTGCTTCCTTTGATACTTGGCTAGAAAATAGCCATAGGAGAATACAAACAGCTTCTTGAAGCCTACAGTAGCGTTCTATATATTTGATTTCTGGTTGATCTGCTGGTGGCTGTAGTTTCTGCAGTGCATGTACTTGCCAATTCTGAGCAATTTGTAGTGAGACTTGCGACCGCTGTGTTCTGCGCTTAGTGGCGCACATATCCATAGCAAAGGCCGAAGTGGCAAAATTCAGTAGAGGTTGGATTTCTATTAGGCAATAACTCAGTGTCATCTCATCTGGCATAGTAGTGTGCTTCCTTTGATACTTGGCTAGAAAATAGCCATAGGAGAATACAAACAGCTTCTTGAAGCCTACAGTAGCGTTCTATATATTTGATTTCTGGTTGATCTGCTGGTGGCTGTAGTTTCTGCAGTGCATGTACTTGCCAATTCTGAGCAATTTGTAGTGAGACTTGCGACCGCTGTGTTCTGCGCTTAGTGGCGCACATATCCATAGCAAAGGCCAAAGTGGCAAAATTCAGTAGGGGTTGGATTTCTATTAGGCAATAACTCAGTGTCATCTCATCTGGCATAGTAGTGTGCTTCCTTTGATACTTGGCTAGAAAATAGCCATAGGAGAATACAAACAGCTTCTTGAAGCCTACAGTAGCGTTCTATATATTTGATTTCTGGTTGATCTGCTGGTGGCTGTAGTTTCTGCAGTGCATGTACTTGCCAATTCTGAGCAATTTGTAGTGAGACTTGCGACCGCTGTGTTCTGCGCTTAGTGGCGCACATATCCATAGCAAAGGCCGAAGTGGCAAAATTCAGTAGGGGTTGGATTTCTATTAGGCAATAACTCAGTGTCATCTCATCTGGCATAGTAGTGTGCTTCCTTTGATACTTGGCTAGAAAATAGCCATAGGAGAATACAAACAGCTTCTTGAAGCCTACAGTAGCGTTCTATATATTTGATTTCTGGTTGATCTGCTGGTGGCTGTAGTTTCTGCAGTGCATCTACTTGCCAATTCTGAGTAATTTGTAGTGAGACTTGCGACCGCTGTGTTCTGCGCTTAGTGGCGCACATATCCATAGCAAAGGCCGAAGTGGCAAAATTCAGTAGGGGTTGGATTTCTATTAGGCACTAACTCAGTGTCATCTCATCTGGCATAGTAGTGTGCTTCCTTTGATACTTGGCTAGAAAATAGCCATAGCAATAGGATAGGATTGTTTGGTTTTAAAAACTCAAAAAAAAACAAAAAACACAAAAAAAAAAAAAAAAACACAAAAAAACACAAAAAAAAACAAAAAGAAGTAAAAAAAAAAAAAAAGTTATAACTCTCATTTTAAAAATGTTTAACCCGAGGGCTAGGGGTAGAGGACGAGGGCGGGGACGTGGGCGTCCAACTACTGCAGGGGTCAGAGGCCGTGGTCCTGGGCGGGGTGAGACACCACCTGCTGATGAGGGAGCAGGGGAACGCCGCAGAGCTACACTCCCTAGGTTCATGTCTGAAGTTACTGGGACTCGTGGTAGAGCACTGTTGAGGCCAGAACAGTGCGAACAGGTGATGTCGTGGATTGCTGACAATGCTTCGAGCAATTTGTCCACCACCAGTCAGTCTTCCACGCAGTCCACCCATGTCACCGAAATCCCCACTCCTCCAGCTCCTGCACCTCAGCCTCCTCCCCCCCAGTCTGCCCCCTCCCAGGAAAATTTGCCATTTGAACCGGCATACTCTGAGGAACTGTTTTCTGGACCCTTCCCACAGTCACAAACCACTTGTCCGGTTGCTGCTGAGCAATTTTCCGATGCCCAGGTTTTCCACCAGTCACAGTCTGTGGGTGATGATGACCTTCTTGACGTAGTGGAAGTGTGTAAAGAGGTGTCCGACGATGAGGAGACACGGTTGTCAGACAGTGGGGAAGTTGTTGTCAGGGCAGGAAGTCCGAGGGGGGAGCAGACTGAGGGATCGGAGGATGATGAGGTGACAGACCCAAGCTGGGTTGAGAGGCCGGGTGAACACAGTGCTTCTGAGACGGAGGAGAGTCCTCGACCTGAACAGGTTGGAAGAGGCAGTGGTGGGGCCAGACGGAGAGGCAGGGCCAGAGCTGGTGCATCAGCGCCACTGTCAACTAGTGAAGCTCCCGTGGTGAGGGCTCTTGCGGCGAGGGCTAGATCTTCAGAAGTGTGGAGGTTCTTTAAGGAAACACCGGATGACCGACGGACTGTGGTGTGCAACATTTGCCAAACCAGGCTCAGCAGGGGTTCCACCACTACTAGCTTAACTACCACCAGTATGCGCAGGCATATGAATGCTAAGCACCCCACTCAGTGGCAACAAGCCCGTTCACCTCCGGCCGTGCACACCACTGCTCCTTCCCCTGTGTCAGCTGCTAGTCAGCCCCCTGCCCAGGACCCTGGCACAAAAACCCCATCGTCGCCTCCACGATCCTCCACAGCATCCACCAGCGTTCAGCTCTCCATACCCCAGACGCTGGAGCGGAAACGCAAATATAGTGCAACCCACCCGCACGCCCAAGCCCTTAATGTGCACATCTCCAGATTGCTTAGCCTGGAGATGCTGCCCTATAGGCTAGTAGAGACCGAGGCCTTTCGCAACCTCATGGCGGCGGCCGCCCCTCGGTATTCGGTCCCCAGCCGCCACTACTTTTCCTGATGTGCCGTCCCAGCCCTGCACCAGCACGTGTCAGACAACATCATCCGTGCCCTGACCAACGCCGTTTCTGACAAGGTCCACCTGACCACGGACACGTGGACGAGTGCTGCCGGGCAGGGCCACTATATATCGCTGACGGCACATTGGGTTAACTTGGTGGAGGCTGGGACCGAGTCTGACCCTGGGGCTGCTCATATACTGCCGATGCCGAGGATTGCGGGGCCTACCTCGGTCCAGGTGTTTCAGGCCTACTATGCCTCCTCCTCCTCCCACCCCTCCTCCACCTCCTCCTCCGAACTACCATCCGTGGGCACGGCGCCATCAGTCGGTAGCTCTAGGCACAGCAGCAGTGCCGTCGCTAAGCGACAGCAGGCGGTGCTCAAACTGCTGAGCCTAGGCGACAAAAGGCACACCGCCCAAGAGCTATTACAGGGCATCACGGCGCAGACTGATCTGTGGCTGGCACCGCTGAACCTCAAGCCGGGAATGGTTGTGTGTGACAACGGCCGTAACCTGGTGGCGGCTCTGCAACTCGGCAGACTGACACATGTGCCATGCCTGGCCCATGTGTTAAATCTGATAGTGCAGCGTTTCCTCAAGACATACCCCAATCTGTCTGATTTGCTCACGAAGGTGCGCCGCATCTGTGCGCATTTCAGGAAGTCCAGCCCAGATGCTGCCACTCTCAGGGCAGCGCAGCGCCGCCTCCAACTGCCCGCTCACCGACTGTTGTGCGACGTGCCCACGAGGTGGAATTCAACACTGACCATGTTATCCAGAGTTTACCAGCAGCGCAGAGCGATTGTAGACTGCCAGATGTCAACTTCCACCAGAACTGGTAGTCAGGTCAGTCAGCTTCCTCAAGTCTACAATGAGGAGTGGACGTGGATGTCTGATATCTGTCAGGTGCTGAGTAACTTTGAGGAGTCAACACAGATGGTCAGTGGCGATGCCGCCATCATCAGCCTCACCATCCCGCTGCTTGGCCTGTTGAAAAACTCTCTGGTCAGCATGAAGTCGGAAGCTTTGCGCTCGTCACAAGAGACGGGGGAAGAATATTCCCTTGTTGATAGCCAAAGCACCCTGAGGTCTGTTTCTCAGCGCATATCGGAGGAGGTGGAGGTGGAGGAGGATGAGGAGGAAGAGGAGGAGAATGTTGGCGAGACACAAGAGGGGACCATTGTTGAGTCCTTCACTGTTCAGCGTGTATGGGCAGAAGAAGAGGAGTTGGAGGAGTTGGAGGAGGAGGAAATGGACAGTCAGGCCAGTGAGGGGAGTGAATTCTTACGCGTTGGTACTCTGGCGCATATGGCAGATTTCATGCTAGGCTGCCTATCCCGTGACCCTCGCGTTCAAAGAATTTATTCCAGCACCGATTACTGGGTGTTCACTCTCCTGGACCCACGGTACAAGCAAAATCTTCCCACTCTCATCCCTGCAGAGGAAAGGAGTGTGAGAATGCATGAATACCAGCAGGCCCTGGTGCACAAGCTGAAACAGTATTTCCCTTCTGACAGCGCTAGCGGCAGAGTGCGTAGTTCTGCGGGACAAGTAGCGAGGGAGAGTAGGCGAGCAGGCAGCTTGTCCAGCACTGGCAAGGGTACGCTTTACAAGGCTTTTGCCAGCTTTATGTCACCCCAGCAAGACACTGTCACCTGTCCCCAGTCTCAGCAGAGTAGGGCTGATCTTTACAGAAAGATGGTGAGGGAGTACGTAGCTGACCATACCATCGTCCTAAATGATCACACAGCTCCCTACAACTACTGGGTTTCAAAGCTGGACATGTGGCACGAACTGGCGCTGTACGCCTTGGAGGTTCTTGCCTGCCCTGCCGCTAGCGTCTTGTCCGAGCGGGTTTTCAGTGCAGCTGGTGGCATCATCACCGATAAGCGTACACGCCTGTCGACTGACAGCGCTGACAGGCTGACGCTTATTAAAATGAATAAAGGCTGGATTTCTCAGAATTTCCAATCTCCACCAGGTGAAGGAAGCTCAACCTGAATAATTGATCCACTCCTCCTCCTCCTCCTCATTTTCCTCCTTCTCCTCCTCTTTGTACAGTAAAGCAGAGGAAAATGGCTATTTTTTGACAGGGCCCACTGGCTCTTGCTATAGTACTTCATGCATTTAATTTTTCTGGAGGGCCACCTACCCGGTCCTCTGTTTGAAACAATTTTTGTGAGTGCCACATACAGGCACTCAATCTATTCCATTTTTCTGGAGGGCCACCTACCCGGTCCTCTGTTTTAAAAAATTTTTGGGACTGCCACATACAGGCACTCAATCTATTCCATTTTACTGGAGGGCCACCTACCTGCTCCTCTGGTTTGAAACATTTTTGGGACTGCCACATACAGGCACTCAATCTATTCCATTTTACTGGAGGGCCACCTACCTGCTCCTCTGGTTTGAAACATTTTTGGGACTGCCACATACAGGCACTCAATCTATTCCATTTTACTGCAGGGCCACCTACCTGCTCCTCTGGTTTGAACAATTTTTGGGACTGCCACATACAGGCACTCAATCTATTCCATTTTACTGGAGGGCCACCTACCTGCTCCTCTGGTTTGAAACATTTTTGGGACTGCCACATACAGGCACTCAATCTATTCCATTTTACTGCAGGGCCACCTACCTGCTCCTCTGGTTTGAACAATTTTTGGGACTGCCACATACAGGCACTCAATCTATTCCATTTTACTGGAGGGCCACCTACCTGCTCCTCTGGTTTGAAACATTTTTGGGACTGCCACATACAGGCACTCAATCTATTCCATTTTACTGCAGGGCCACCTACCTGCTCCTCTGGTTTGAAGAATTTTTGGGACTGCCACATACAGGCACTCAATCTATTCCATTTTACTGGAGGGCCACCTACCTGCTCCTCTGGTTTGAAGAATTTTTGGGACTGCCACATACAGGCACTCAATCTATTCCATTTTACTGGAGGGCCACCTACCTGCTCCTCTGGTTTGAAACATTTTTGGGACTGCCACATGCAGGCACTCAATCTATTCCATTTTACTGGAGGGCCACCTACCTGCTCCTCTGGTTTGAAAAATGTTTGGGACTGCCACATACAGGCACTATCCAAATTAAATTGTCTCCATAGCAGCCTCCACACGTTGTCTCCATTGCTACCTCCAAAAGTCGTCCATATAGCTGCCTCCATACATCGTCCCTTTATCAAACGAGGTGTGTCAGGCAGAAATTTGGGTTGTTTTCATGGATTCCACATCAAAGTTGTTAACTTTGTCGCCACCCTGCTGTGTTATCCACAAAATATACTGGCAAACTTTTACCATTTAGGGATATTATTTCAGCGCTTCTTGCGCATCTGTTTACATTCCCCTCACCCGGCATATCCTAAACTTATAAGAACGCTACTACACTTGATCTTATACAAAAGGTTCTTAGAAGTGCTGTTTGGGGAGTAGCCTAGAGACAGGGGCTTGGATTGGCGAAAGCTCGCCTGGCAGCGGAGCGCCAGCTCCATGCGCATCATGCGCTTCTTGCGCATCTGTTTACATTCCCCTCACCCGGCATATCCTAAACTTATAAGAACGCTACTACACTTGATCTTATACAAAAGGTTCTTAGAAGTGCTGTTTGGGGAGTAGCCTAGAAACAGGGGCTTGGATTGGCGAAAGCTCGCCTGGCTGCAGAGCGCCAGCTCCATCACAAGATCCAACTAACATAGTTGCAGCACCTTTAATCTACTACTAGTTCACTGCCTCCATAATAATAATAATCTTTATTTATATAGCGTCATCATATTCTGCAGCGCTTTACAAATCATAGGAAACAAATACAAATGTAATGTAACAGAGCACAACATTTGTATGGAACAACAGGAGTGAGGTCCCTGCTCG
This sequence comes from Engystomops pustulosus, assembly GCF_040894005.1. Taxonomy (NCBI): domain Eukaryota; kingdom Metazoa; phylum Chordata; class Amphibia; order Anura; family Leptodactylidae; genus Engystomops; species Engystomops pustulosus. Next base: position 105,294,938 of record NC_092417.1, on the reverse strand, counting down.
CCAGAGCTTACGGTTTATGAAGATGATGGGGTAACACGAGGTAAAAGAATATTTAATGGTCAAGCCATTCTTCTTAGGGAATAGAAAAAAATATAATAAATGGAATTGCTGTCGCTTGAAACACTCAGCCGTCATCTTATATACCAGGTCCAGGGTGAATGGGACTGCAGAGAAGTCTGGTGCCTGTTGGTTGCTGGATAACAGATGGGAGGACGACACAGGACGGGTTAGTAGAAGAGTTAAAACTTCATGCAGTTAATGAGTGTTATAGGCTTGCCTAAAGAAATGGGTTTTAAGAGCACGTTTGAAACTTTGGAGGTTAGGTATTAGTCTGATAGTCCGGGGCAGAGCATTCCATAGAATTGGTGCAGCTCTAGAGAAGTCTTGGAGACGCGAGTGGGAGGTCCGCACTAGGGTAGAGGTTAATCTAAGATCACTGGCGGATCTAAGAGCACGGGTTGGGCGATAGACTGAGATAAGAGAGGAGAGGTAGGGGGGTGCAGCATTATACAGAGCTTTATGGATGAGGGTTATTATTATTTTAAACTATTCGAAAGGAGACTGGCAGCAAGTGCAGCGACTGGCATGAACTGTAAGCATACATGGTCCCCTTATCAAACGAGCTGTGTCAGGCAGAATTTGGGGTTGTTTTCATGGCTTCCATGTTAACTTTGTCGCCACCCTGCTGTGTAATCCACAAAATATACTGGCAAACTTTTATCATGTAGCGATATTATTTGAGCGCTTCTTGCTCACCTCCTTTGGTTCCTCTCTGCCACCCATTGGTTTGAAGCCTGAGTCCATTTAGGGTATGTCGCCATGCCACTCTCTAGCCTGCCGCTGCTGCCGCTGCCTCTGCATGCCGTCCCCTATAGTGTCAGGGTCAATTATTGGATGTTTTAGATGCTATCTAGCTTCATTCTGTCACTCTGTCATGGCCATGCTGTTGCCCATAATTTTGGCATAATGGTGCGATTAGGCAGCCTCAGAGGCATCCATGCATGCTGCCCCTGCTGTTTCCTGTCCATTTCCGTGGTGTTTCCATCCTTTTCTGAGGTTCCCAGGTGTTTGGCCAAGCTTCCCTGTGCAGAGCCTTGGTCCCCTTGAAAAATGCTCGAGTCTCCCATTGACTTCAATGGGGTTCGTTATTCGAGACGAGCACTCGAGCATCGGGAAAAGTTCGTCTCGAATAACGAGTACCCGAGCATTTTAGTGTTCGCTCATCTCTAGTGACAAGTTCAATAACGCTCCAGACTATGCTAGAACATTTAGAAATGATCATACTACTGGTCCCATGACTAAATCATTGAAACACAAAGTTGATAGCAAACCAGAAAACTGTATTTTGGCCTATGCATGCAGTAAGAAACCAAGGTCTCCTGGGTCAAACAGTTTGTCACCCTCAATTTAAGTGTCTTAAGTGCTGATTCATTGTATTTCACTACCAAGACTTGATCAGAATTTTATGCCTATGTCACATGCCACAGGTTGGAGCTAGGTGCTTGGAGATTTCATAGCAACTGCTAGTTATTCAATAACCTTTCTGCTTGCCCTTTTTATTACTAAACACTTTTTGTTTCAACCTCATTAACCTCTTTTTTCATGCTTAAAGGGGTATTCTCATCTGGGCATTCACACACAGTCTCATTAATCTGCCACATATATACATTTCTTCAATTAGATGTTATTAAAAATGTACCTATGTGAAGATAATTTCTCATAAATGTAGTTATATTATCCCTCAGAAACAAGACTGTGTCCTTGGATACGGCCACCTCAGCTTGAGGGATTGTCCAAAGAAACAAAAGGTTTTGGATATGAAATGTCCCAGAGCCATCCTGAGGTGATGATTGCTGAATCCAGGTGGTCAGGCAGGGCTCAATAACCCATGTCTGGCCACATCTGCCAAAATGTGAGGTGGTCGTATCCGAGGAAGCTATCTTGTTTCTAAGGGACAACATTACTACATTTATGAGAAATTATCTTCACACTGGAACATTTTTTTTTTTTTACATCCAATTGAAGAAATGTTTACATATGGCAAATGCATCAAATTAAATGTGAATGCCCAGATGGGAATACCCCTTTAATTGAAAGATCCAGAATTTTCAACCTTATATCAGTGTATTACCTTTTTGTCCCTAAAATTGGCATAAATCTGACAGAAATGTGAAAAATTAATAAAATAAAAATTTCTAAAAGAGAACTATGGTAATTTTATAGGAACTTAATGTTGGTTTCACGTTGGCGTTTCTTTTCACATAATTGATTTTCCACTGAACCCATTTTGGCTTATGGACACATACTGATTGGTTTTCTCTTCTTGGCTTCAGTGATTTTTCACAGTTACTGGCAATACTGACGTATTCCCTTTAATGGGCTTTTTCACACATCAGTTTTTTTTTTACTTGCCAGTGAACTCAAAAAGAACAGGTTCTAAACTGATCACTGATCAGTGAAAAAAACTGAAGTGTGAAAAAGCCCATTGAAAGGAATGGGTCAGTAAGGCATCAGTAAAAAAATCACTGAAGCCAGGAAGTGAACCCATTCCAAAATGGATTCAGTAAAAAATCACTGATGTGAAAAACAGCTATGAAAACATGTGTCTATCCAATTTATTTATGCTATAATATAAGAAGAGAGAAGGTGTGTGCTGTTGCCACTCTTGACTTGCTAATATAGCTTCAGTGAACCCAGTGGTGGCCATTTTGTCCAAAATGGGTTCAGTAAAAAATCACTGATGTGAAAAACAGCTATGAAAACATGTATCTATCCAATTTACTTGCTTATCGATACAATATTGCTAAATACTTACAGAACCCAGGACAAGCTATAATATTAGTGAAAAGATCCCCATTTAACCACAATGGATTATTTATTCTATACTGAAGCATACAGGCTACTAAAAATGTGTAATGAAAAAAACAAAACTGAAAAAGAAAATACAAAACTATCCTTTTCCACTGTTCTAAGATTTCCAAAATAGTTTTGAATCCAAATGAAATACTAATGAAGATGAATTTGCTTCTTCTGTACTGAAGATTTTGGACACAGTCCCTGCTTTCACAGCTCAAACTAGACGCCAAGATTATGTCACAAGATAGACATCCACGGAGCAGCCACTTCGTTTGTTAATTATCTGGATTAATTTAATGAATTTATTCTCATTAGACTTTACGAATCACACCACTAGAAAATGTACATCAACAACATACTGATATCATTAAACAACTACGAACCAAAATGATCCTTTATTTTACATTTTAAATACAGAAAAAACATATTTTTGTGTTATATCATTATTTGGAGAGATTCAATTCAGATCATTAATTTGTTAAAAAATGTTGTTAGGAAGTTTCTTGAGACTTGAATGCATGCATTCTGGACTGTAAGCAGCACAGGGATAGGGCCTCCTCCATCTTTTGCGGTGAGGCATTCATCATGTTCACGGTGCAGGATGTGTGGTTCATGCACCATGCCATGACCGAACCCTACAGAAATAGTGGAGACATGAATAAGCCACTAGCTCAAGAGCAAAACACACCTGTACAAATTTGATTATCAATAAAGTGAGGTTAATTTTGGTTTAAAATATTGGTAAACACATTAGGCACCTTGTACCACAAATTGACAGCAGATACAAAATATCAGGTAACAAAATAACCCACAACTATAATGGGACAAAAATTTATTATGGAGCCATGTCCCTCATGTTATACTGGCCTTAAAGCATGCAGTGGTCAGAAGTTTACTGATCACAACAAAAAAAGGCACCATACATATGTAGCGCCCCTTCCCCTCAGGCTGAGGTACTGACAGGGGGACCAGAGGCCACCACTGTGCTCACTGTAAAGGACAGAAGGAGAGGACTAGTAGGGAAATATTTGTGGCGCCAGTCGGGATAACCGCTGACTTGGGCCCTGGGAGATAGGTTTTGTGGGTCAGCGTGATGTTAGAAGCCTTTCCTGACTAGGGCTGTCACCCAGGGGATGAATGGAGGAGGTCACTTGACTTGTGGTGATGGCGGTGCCCAAAAAAACAACTCACACACTTAGACTTGAACATGAACTGCAGGGACACCAGCCACCTTGGTGAGCTATCCTCCTCAATATGCTTCTCAACATGCTTCTCAATATGCTTCTTAATATACTCAATTTCTCCTCAGCTGCACTGCACTGCTTATTACAGACACAACCTCAGCTTGCTGTGCTGATTCACTCTGCTTCTTTTTCTGCTAAGCTTCTCTGAGCCTCAGGCTCTCCTGCCTGTCACCTCCAGGTCATCATGCTGCAACTGCGCACTCCTTCAGACTAATTCTGACTGCTAATGAACCCTGCTGACTATCTCTTAACCCCTCCCTTCTTCCCATAATCCTTTGTTGCTCTCCCACCTTGGTAGGCCGGCCCTCTTCCTTATTAAACATATAACAATTTGAGGTATATACACAGTACATTGCCATTACTGTAAGACCTGACATTTTACACAAAGTGGAGGGTGCTACATATACTTAAAGAGGCCGGTAGAGTATATGTTATTTTCCCTGGATTCCCTGAGTTGTGGTAGGATATGGTGGCGACATTCGCCTGAACTTCCACAGTGGAATTAGGCAGGGGCATCTACTTGCTGAAGATGTGAGGAAGGTTGCAGCGCATCTACTTTTCACATTTCCCTCTGCCAACAACACCAGTACAGCTTTAAAGTGCGTAGGAATCCCAACATATTCAATCAAAAGCTGCTCGTACCTCAACCTTCTTTTGTGGCCCAGTGCTAACTTACCACTTGCCTAGCATTGTGCAAGCAAGGTAATTGGGGAACATGGAAGTATAGCATTTCTTTTTAGAAAAATTAAGAGCTGTTGCAGTACCTCATATGGTTTCATTTTTTTCAGATGTTCACAAATATTGACCGTATATACACGAGTATAAGCTGACCTGAGCATAAGCAAGGTTACCAAATTTTAACACAAAACACTGGGAAAACACTAAGAAAAACTTTTGACTTGGGTATAAGCCGAGGGTGGGAAATGCATTGGTCACAGCCCCCCCAGTATATAGCCCGCCAGCCCATCTAGTATATAGCCTGCCAGCCCCTGTAGTATATTGCCTGGCATTCCCTCTAGTATATAGCCTGCCAGCCCCTCTGTAGAATATAGCCTGCCAGCCCCCTGTGGTATATAGTCAGCCCCCTCTAGTATATAGTCTGCCCCTTGTAGTATATAGCCTGTCAACCCCTGTAGTATAAAGAAGATGACCTGGGGGGGCTATATACTCGAGCATAAGCCGAGTATATACTTATACTCAAAGTATATAATACAATTTCAGCATGGTGGCTGAGTTGGTAGCACTTCTGCCTTGTAGCGCTGGAGTCCTGGGTACGAGTTCCACCCCGTTCAACATCTGCAAAAAGTTTGTATGTTCTCACCGTGTTTGCATGGTTTCCTCCGGGAACTCCGGTTTCCTCCCACATTCCAAAACATACTGGCAGGTTGTTTAGATTCTGAGCCCCATGTGGACAGGGGCCAATTTGGCAAGATATATGCAGCGCTGCCTAATCTGAAAGCGATATATAAAGATTTATTATTATTAGAGATGAGCGAACATGCTCGTCCGAGCTTGATGCTCGGTCGAGCATTAGCGTACTCGAAACTGCTCGTTGCTCGGACGAATACTTCGCCCGCTCGAGAAAATGGCAGCTCCCGCCGTTTTGCTTTTTGGCGGCCAGAAACAGAGCCAATCACAAGCCAGGAGACTCTGCACTCCACCCAGCATGACGTGGTACCCTTACACGTCGATAGCAGTGGTTGGCTGGCCAGATCAGGTGACCCTGGGATAGACTAGCCGCTGCCCGCGCTGCTCGGATCATTCTGTGTCTGGATGCCGCTAGGGAGAGAGCTGCTGCTGGTCAGGGAAAGCGTTAGGGTGTTCTATTAGCTTACTGTTAGGCAGGAGTGATTCTCCAAGAACCCAACAGCCCTTCTTAGGGCTACAATAACGTTCTACTTTTTTTTTTTTTTATTTGCATCTAGTACCATTTTGTGAGGAATTAGCAGGGGGACTTGCTACCGTTGTGTTTAGCTCTTAGTGGCACACATATCCACCTCAAAGACCGAAGTGGGAAAATTTAGTAGGGGTTGGATTTCAATTAGGCACTAACTCAGTGTCATCTCATCTGGCATAGTAGTGTGCTTTGATACTTGGCTAGAAAATAGCCATAGGAGAATCCAAACAGCTTACTTACCCTTACAGTAGCATTCTATATATTTGATTTCTGGTTGATCTGCTGGTGGCTGTACTTGCTGCAGTGCATGTACTAGCCAATTCTGAGCAATTTGTAGTGAGACTTGCGACCGCTGTGTTTTGCGCTTAGTGACGCACATATCCATAGCAAAGACCGAAGTGGGAAAATTTAGTAGGGGTTGGATTTCAATTAGGCACTAACTCAGTGTCATCTCATCTGGCATAGTAGTGTGCTTTGATACTTGGCTAGAAAATAGCCATAGGAGAATCCAAACAGCTTACTTACGCCTACAGTAGCGTTCTATATATTTGATTTCTGGTTGATCTGCTGGTGGCTGTACTTGCTGCAGTGCATGTACTAGCCAATTCTGAGCAATTTGTAGTGAGACTTGCGACCGCTGTGTTTTGCGCTTAGTGACGCACATATCCATAGCAAAGACCGAAGTGGGAAAATTTAGTAGGGGTTGGATTTCAATTAGGCACAGTCTGCCATTTGTCCTTTTTTATTTTACGTTTATTTTGTTTAATAACTCAGTGTCATCTCATCTGGCATAGTAGTGTGCTTTCATACTTGGCTAGAAAATAGCCATAGCAATAGGATAGCATCGTTTGGTTTTAAAAACTCAAAAACACAAAAAAAAACAAAAAAAACAAAAAAAAACAAAAAACACAAAAAAAACAAAAAACACAAAAAAAAGTTAAAAAAAAATTAAAGTTATAACTCTCATTTTAAAAATGTTTAACCCGAGGGCTAGGGGTAGAGGACGAGGGCGGGGACGTGGGCGTCCAACTACTGCAGGGGTCAGAGGCCGTGGTCCTGGGCGGGGTGAGACACCACCTGCTTATGAGGGAGCAGGGGAACGCCGCAGAGCTACACTCCCTAGGTTCATGTCTGAAGTTACTGGGACTCGTGGTAGAGCACTGTTGAGGCCAGAACAGTGCGAACAGGTGATGTCGTGGATTGCTGACAATGCTTCGAGGGATCGGAGGATGATGAGGTGACAGACCCAAGCTGGGTTGAGAGGCCGGGTGCTTCTGAGACGGAGGAGAGTCCTCGACCAGAACAGGTTGGAAGAGGCAGTGGTGGGGCCAGACGGAGAGGCAGGGCCAGAGCTGGTGCATCAGCGCCAAATGTGTCAACTAGTGAAGCTCCCGTGGTGAGGGCTCTTGCGGCGAGGGCTAGATCTTCAGAAGTCTGGAGGTTCTTTAAGGAAACACCGGATGACCGACGGACTGTGGTGTGCAACATTTGCCAAACCAGGCTCAGCAGGGGTTCCACCACTACTAGCTTAACTACCACCAGTATGCGCAGGCATATGAATGCTAAACACCCCACTCAGTGGCAACAAGCCCGTTCACCTCCGGCCGTGCACACCACTGCTCCTTCCCCTGTGTCAGCTGATAGTCAGCCCCCTGCCCAGGACCCTGCCACAAAAACCCCATCGTCGCCTCCACGATCCTCCACTGCATCCACCAGCTTTCATTTCTCCATACCCCAGACGCTGGAGCGGAAACGCAAATATAGTGCAACCCACCCGCACGCCCAAGCCCTTAATGTGCACATCTCCAGATTGCTTAGCCTGGAGATGCTGCCCTATAGGCTAGTAGAGACCGAGGCCTTTCGCAAACTCATGGCGGCGGCCGCCCCTCGGTATTCGGTCCCCAGCCGCCACTACTTTTCCCGATGTGCCGTCCCAGCCCTGCACCAGCATGTGTCAGACAACATCACCCGTGCCCTGACCAACGCCGTTTCTGACAAGGTCCACCTGACCACGGACACGTGGACGAGTGCTGCCGGGCAGGGCCACTATATATCGCTGACGGCACATTGGGTTAACTTGGTGGAGGCTGGGACCGAGTCTGACCCTGGGGCTGGTCATATACTGCCGACGCCGAGGATTGCGGGGCCTACCTCGGTCCAGGTGTTTCAGGCCTACTATGCCTCCTCCTCCTCCCACCCCTCCTCCACCTCCTCCTCCGAACTACCATCCGTGGGCACGGCGCCATCAGTTGGTAGCTCTAGGCACAGCAGCAGTGCCGTCGCTAAGCGACAGCAGGCGGTGCTCAAACTGCTGAGCCTAGGCGACAAAAGGCACACCGCCCAAGAGCTATTACAGGGCATCACGGCGCAGACTGATCTGTGGCTGGCACCGCTGAACCTGAAGCCAGGCATGGTTGTGTGTGACAACGGCCGTAACCTGGTGGCGGCTCTGCAACTCGGCAGACTGACACATGTGCCATGCCTGGCCCATGTGTTAAATCTGATAGTTCAGCGTTTCCTCAAGACATACCCCAATCTGTCAGATTTGCTCACGAAGGTGCGCCGCATCTGTGCGCATTTCAGGAAGTCCAGCACAGATGCTGCCACTCTCAGGGCAGCGCAGCGCCGCCTCCAACTGCCCGCTCACCGACTGTTGTGCGACGTGCCCACGAGGTGGAATTCAACACTGACCATGTTATCCAGAGTTTACCAGCAGCGCCGAGCGATTGTAGACTGCCAGATGTCAACTTCCACCAGAACTGGTAGTCAGGTCACTCAGCTTCCTCAAGTCTACAATGAGGAGTGGACGTGGATGTCTGATATCTGTCAGGTGCTGAGTAACTTTGAGGAGTCAACACAGATGGTCAGTGGCGATGCCGCCATCATCAGCCTCACCATCACACAGCTCCCTACAACTACTGGGTTTCAAAGCTGGACATGTGGCACGAACTGGCGCTGTACGCCTTGGAGGTTCTTGCCTGCCCTGCCGCTAGCGTCTTGTCCGAGCGGGTTTTCAGTGCAGCTGGTGGCATCATCACCGATAAGCGTACACGCCTGTCGACTGACAGCGCTGACAGGCTGACGCTTATTAAGCGATGCCGCCATCATCAGCCTCACCATCCCGCTGCTTGGCCTGTTGAAAAACTCTCTGGTCAGCATGAAGTCGGAAGCTTTGCGCTCGTCACAAGAGACGGGGGAAGAAGATTCCCTTGTTGATAGCCAAAGCACCCTCAGGTCTGTTTCTCAGCGCATATCGGAGGAGGTGGAGGTGGAGGAGGATGAGGAGGAAGAGGAGGAGAATGTTGGCGAGACACAAGAGGGGACCATTGTTCAGTCCTTCACTGTTCAGCGTGTATGGGCAGAAGAAGAGGAGTTGGAGGAGGAGGAAATGGACAGTCAGGCCAGTGAGGGGAGTGAATTCTTACGCGTTGGTACTCTGGCGCATATGGCAGATTTCATGCTAGGCTGCCTATCCCGTGACCCTCGCGTTCAAAGAATTTATTCCAGCACCGATTACTGGGTGTTCACTCTCCTGGACCCACGGTACAAGCAAAATCTTTCCACTCTCATCCCTGCAGAGGAAAGGAGTGTGAGAATGCATGAATACCAGCAGGCCCTGGTGCACAAGCTGAAACAGTATTTCCCTTCTGACAGCGCTAGCGGCAGAGTGCGTAGTTCTGCGGGACAAGTAGCGAGGGAGAGTAGGCGAGCAGGCAGCTTGTCCAGCACTGGCAAGGGTACGCTTTACAAGGCTTTTGCCAGCTTTATGTCACCCCAGCAAGACACTGTCACCTGTCCCCAGTCTCGGCAGAGTAGGGCTGATCTTTACAGAAAGATGGTGAGGGAGTACGTAGCTGACCATACCATCGTCCTAAATGATCACACAGCTCCCTACAACTACTGGGTTTCAAAGCTGGACATGTGGCACGAACTGGCGCTGTACGCCTTGGAGGTTCTTGCCTGCCCTGCCGCTAGCGTCTTGTCCGAGCGGGTTTTCAGTGCAGCTGGTGGCATCATCACCGATAAGCGTACACGCCTGTCGACTGACAGCGCTGACAGGCTGACGCTTATTAAAATGAATAAAGGCTGGATTTCTCAGAATTTCCAATCTCCACCAGGTGAAGGAAGCTCAACCTGAATAATTGATCCACTCCTCCTCCTCCTCATTTTCCTCCTTCTCCTCCTCTTTGTACAGTAAAGCAGAGGAAACTGGCTATTTTTTGACAGGGCCCACTGGCTCTTGCTATAGTACTTTATGCATTTAATTTTTCTGGAGGGCCACCTACCCGGTCCTCTGTTTTAAACAATTTTTGGGAGTGCCACATACAGGCACTCAATGCATTCCATTTTTCTGGAGGGCCACCTACCCGGTCCTCTGTTTTAAACAATTTTTGGGAGTGCCACATACAGGCACTCAATCTATTTCATTTTACTGGAGGGCCACCTACCTGCTCCTCTGGTTTGAAAACTTTTTGGGACTGCCACATACAGGCACTCAATCTATTCCATTTTTCTGGAGGGCCACCTACCTGCTCCTCTGGTTTGAAAACTTTTTGGGAGTGCCACATACAGGCACTCAATCTATTCCATTTTACTGGAGGGCCACCTACCTGCTCCTCTGGTTTGAAAACTTTTTGGGACTGCCACATACAGGCACTCAATCTATTCCATTTTTCTGGAGGGCCACCTACCTGCTCCTCTGGTTTGAAAAATTTTTGGGACTGCCACATACAGGCACTATCCAAATTAAATTGTCTCCATAGCAGCCTCCACACGTTGTCTCCATTGCTACCTCCAAAAGTCGTCCATATAGCTGCCTCCATACATCGTCCCTTTATCAAACGAGGTGTGTCAGGCACAAATTTGGGTTGTTTTCATGGATTCCACATCAAAGTTTTTAACTTTGTCGCCACCCTGCTGTGTAATCCACAAAATATACTGGCAAACTTTTATCATGTACCGATATTATTTGAGCGCTTCTTGCTCACCTCCTTTGGTTCCTCTCTGCCACCCATTGGTTTGAAGCCTGAGTCCATTTAGGGTATGTCGCCATGCCACTCTCTAGCCTGCTGCCGCTGCCTCTGCATGCCGTCCCCTATAGTGTCAGGGTCAATTATTGGATGTTTTAGATGCTATCTAGCTTCATTCTGTCACTCTGTCATGGCCATGCTGTTGCCCATAATTTTGGCATAATGGTGCGATTATGCAGCCTCAGAGGCATCCATGCATGCTGCCCCTGCTGTTTCCTGTCCATTTCCGTGGTGTTTCCATCCTTTTCTGAGGTTTCCAGGTGTTTGGCCAAGCTTCCCTGTGCAGAGCCTTGGTCCCCTTGAAAAATGCTCGAGTCTCCCATTGACTTCAATGGGGTTCGTTATTCGAGACGAGCACTCGAGCATCGGGAAAAGTTCGTCTCGAATAACGAGTACCCGAGCATTTTAGTGTTCGCTCATCTCTAATTATTATTATTAATGTAATTTTCCTTTTGCAATTTTTCATATAAATAAATAGAACATTACATTAGAAATAAAAACCTAAGGGAAGTGTAGAAAGGAACTAAATATTTAAAGGGGTATTTCCAGAAAGACAAGATACTTAAAAGCCCAGTGAATTAGCTAGCCAGGGATGGGGTTTTGTACCACGAAGTAGTGTCAATAAGCCTAGCTATGATTAAAAGAGGTTGGGTAGAGGTTCATGTGACTAATATGCTTTATTTAAAAAAAATATGGCAAATGGCCATAAATCTTTTTACATGGGGCTAACTTGACCTTTGGTTAGAGGTCATGTTGTGTCTAGATACAGCCAGTGCAGCGCAGCAGCAGAGGTGGCTGCGCAGGCGCTTGGTATATGGCTTTTTCTGACAGTGAAATAAAGATAAGAATATGTGAGCATGCATAGCTTACGCATGCGCCGTTCCCATACATCAAGCCGCTTTATTGAATAGCGAAAGACAGCTGAGGGACGCGCTGGAACGACAGTCATCGCTTAACAGCGGCAGCTCCAACACCTCATGTATATATAAATACACACATGCACATATGTAAAATTTTTCTTGCTGCTTTACCCAGGAGTTGAATTATCCACCGGTTTCCTGAGGCTTCGAGGTGCTGGAGCTGCCGCTGATATGCGCTGACCGTGGCTTCAGCGCAGCCCTCAGCTGTCTTCCGCTATTCAATAAGGTGGCCCAATTTATGTGAACGGTGCATGCGCTAGCACATATTATTATATTTATTTCACTGTCGGATGGCCATGTACCAAGCAGCTGTGTGGCAACCCATGTAAAAACATTTATGTGCTGAGGTGGGAATACCCCTTGAAGATACAGTATTGTGGAATACAATAGTCACCATGTAGACATCTTCAATACAAACTAGATTATTGGAAGAATATTTACCCAAAATGTTTTACATGTTGAGCACGGTCATTGAAAATATTGATGTTTGTGACAGGTGAGCTTTGGGCCCCCTCAGACACTATTACCTGTGCACATATATTAATGTATGTGGAAAACACATTTATTTACAGTAGTTATTGTACGGCATCTTGAATGTTACTGCCATCTGCAAGGTATACACCAGTGGCTTCCTGTGGAGTAAAGGAATCACAAATAGACTAGTGTCCCAGATGTCACATTATCATAAATAATTATATGTACAATGCTTTATTTTAATACTGGGTTATGAAATGGATTTTGTTTGAGCTAAAAAAAAAAAGAAAGAAAGAAATGTAAATTAATTTCTTCACATTAAGTTATTTTATTTCAGGATGTCTGTAAAATAACATAAATAGAGTTCAATAACCTACATTTACATTATACAGACATGATGATTAAGGTTAAATATGGATTTTATTAAACCAGGGACTCTTGCTTATAGATCCATGCCCTCCTTCCTTCTAAGATCAACGTTTAAATCATGCTAATGAACATGAAGGTTATTTTCTGGGGGTAATAACATAGAAAAATGTAGTCGGTAACAAGTACCTCCAATCCCGGCTCACACCACAGAATATGGACAAACCCTCTTCTCCTTATGTGCACGGACCGGTCAGGAGCACGACTGTAAGAACAGCAAACAGAAGCATATAGCCACGAGTCCAGCACAAAGAGATGCAGAGGTAAAATAACTTCTTTATTCTTCAACGGTTAAAAGCTTCCATAGGGAACATCACAGATAGCGTCACAGACCGACGCGTTTTCGACACGACAGTGTCTTTATCAAGGTCTAGTAAAACACATATGGACTTACTATTTGAAGGAACCGTGTCCAAAGAGTTCCGCCCCGCACAGCTATGAAGCTTGTCACGTGATCGGAGCTGATTGGACCGAGGTCCATGCAAGTAAGCTAAAACATTATAGTGTAAAAGAACATACATATTTTCTGGGGGTGTTACATGAGCCCCTCTGTATTTCATCTTCACAGTCTTACCCTCTCTCACCGCCCCCCATGCTCCCACAACACTTTCCCTTCCCTCTGCCAGATGCAATCGCACTGCAGCTGTGGGAGGTAAGAACTGCTCCCTGCACAGTTTAATAGCCTGTGAATCTGCAACACAGAGGTGCTCTGTTAACAACCCCAGGAGCCCTTCAAGGTCATCAGCATCATTTTAAAAGTTAAGTTTAGAAGCAGAAGGCCATGAATAACAAAAATAAGAAGATAAACAAAGTCACTGTGCCTGGATCCATGAGTAAGGGCCCCTGGTTTATCATGATGGATTTTGATGGTAATTTTTTTAAAACTAAATCAGAAAGGGTATAAAAAATATATGTTCATGTGACTTTTTGATGCCTGAAAATAATGTACTTCACTATAACTTAATGATTTTTGTACTGTAGCAGAACATATCTGTTTTTATGCTATCTGGTTAAATATTTTGATTGTCTATTTCTATTCATTTTTTTCCCCGGGCTTCTCTTCTCTGTTCATAGAATTTAACGACTTGCAGCAGCCTCACGGCCATCGGCAGCAATCCAGAGCTAACGGATTGAGGTCTTTGGAGAGTTTGCTCTGTTGGTGCAAATGGCTGATAACACCACAAGTTGCCAGCAGTAGATGCAATTATGGTGTTTTCTAAGAGGCTTTTATCTTCTATTGTAAACCTAACTGATGCAAAGAATAGCCAACAATTAGGAAGTATCAGACTATAATTAAGCCAAATTATGAGAGTGAAAATGGTAGGATATGGTATTTATTAATAAATAATAATAATGCTATGTAATTTAAACAAAAAAATCATCAACAATTTCTAAAAAAATATGTTTGAGGTAAAAAATTTTCTCAGAAATAGGGGTTTCCCTGGTGATAAATTTTTCATGCAGATTAGCTTTCGCGGAAATTCCCTGTTCTAAAACTTTCTAAATGTTTGTGGACATTAGATATGGCCTTGAGTGAGGTGAAAGTTAATATCAAGGCTATGGAAGACAGAATAATTAAGAATGAGGTGGCATGGGAGGAAGTACAAAAGAGATAAAATAAATAAAGATCTAAAGGAAAATTCTTGATTCAGGGAGCCAATCTAGATGTGACAATGTGAGCTAATAGAGTCCCTGAAAAAATAACAGGGGATGATCTAGCAGGTTTCTTCACAAAGTGGTTCCAGGAATTGATAGGGGAATTGATCAATTGTCTGAGGTTTTTCATGTGGAGAGGGCACATTGGATGCCAGCCAAGAGTAGATCACCAGGAACATCACCTTGTACAATGCTAGTGCGACTACTGTCTAGCAGAGAAAAACAGAGAATTTGAAACAGCAAAGGTCTAAGGTTCTAATGTTATGATTTTCCCAGATTACTCTACAGAAATTCAGAAAAAAGGAACTGGGTTTATCAAGGTCAAGAGGAAATTGTGAGATAGAGGAGTTAAATACTCCCTAATGTATCCAGCTAGACTTAGGGTAAAGAGACAGCCCATTTTTTTTGCATCCAGAATAAAATGACTTTATTTGAAAACCAGCTCACGGTGTTGCCCGGGATAGTAAATAACTGCTCTTAGCTACAACAAAATAGAATAGGTTAAAAAAATATTTTATATATATCTATATAATGTGTCAGACTATCTGTCTCTGACACTCTCATTCCAGTAACTGTCTGTCTGTGGCAGTCTCATTCCAGTTACTGTCTTTCTGACACTCGCATTCCAGTGACTTTCTGTTTCTGACACTTTCATTCCAGCTGCTGTCTGTCTCTGACACTAGTAGTGTAGATTTGTACCGTGTTAGCCATGGAGAGCAGAAGAGGGGTTAAGAAATCAGGTGATACCTTTTTGAGGCTAACTGAGTATATTTGATGGTGAGCTTTCGAGAATACTAGTTCTCTTTGTCGCTGGAATGAGACAGTAGCTGGAATGAAAGTGTCAGAGAGATTGAGGTACAGGCACCTGGTCACCTGTATGAATGTGCTGGCACGTTTTAAACCTGCTTTTCTGATGGAAGTCTCAGGGCACTCCGGACAACCAGTTGTTTCAGGTTTGGTGGTTGCTGGAAGGACAGGAGAGGAGGGACTGGAAATATTTCTTTTTGTCTTATATCTTTATGCAGAATCGGTTGGAGTTCCTTGGCAATACATACATATACACACACACACACACACACACACACACACACACACTTAGCTTTATATATTAGATTAAATGAATAGATGAAAGAAGAAGTTGAAAAAGACACGGGGCATCTGGTTCAGGCAAGGATATGCTAAGGAAGGACCTAAGGAGGTAATGATTTGGGGTTGAATTCAGAAGATGTTTAATCCCTTCCTTCTTCTCTTTTATTTTGCATGTATTAACATTTATAAAATATGAAAATGATAATTCATCTTTTTATATTGTTCTGCTTATTATTTTAAAGATTATTATTAGATTTAGTAGTAGTAGTAGAAGTAGTAGTTACAAAGTTGTGTAATTGTATGTCTTGGATTGGAACAGCATCAAAAATAAAAACTGAATACTACCCTGTTTCCCCGAAAATAAGACAGTGTCTTATATTAATTTTTGCTCCTAAAGAGGCACTAGGTCTTATTTTCAGGGGATGTCTTATTTTTCCATGAACAAGAATTTACATTTATCATTGAACAAAAAAATCAACTTTTCTAACATCCTTATGACTCTCCAAACTCTGAAATTTGTGCTGTATTTCTTGTGATTCCATTTCTATTAGAATCATGGGCCCCAATCTCTCATGTTTAGTAAAAGCCCTTTCCATAAATGACCCCTTCTTATTCTGGTAGCTCCTGGTATCACATTTGCAGCACAACAGCCAGTGATTTAATTCCATGAAATCATTCCCATGTCACAACCTTCTACAGCATCTACAAGATTTACTAATACTAATGTATGGCGCGGGGGGAGCTGCGGCAATGATTGCTGCTAGGTCTTATTTTCAGGGGAGGACTTATATTTCTAAGCCTGAATAAAATTGTACTAGGTCTTACTTTCGGGGGATGTCTTATTTTAGGGGAAACAGGGTATTATTTTACTCCTACTAAAATGGTTAACTTGCTCTTTTTAATATCATATGTCACAGTCTTTGATAAACATCTATTATAGTAGCTTGTATAGTTCAGATTAATTTGCCAGAAGTCCCAAATATTCTCATAATGAGCATTAAACACATGGAATGTTTTAGAAGGAGAATGCCTATGAGTGCCATTTACTAATTCAGCTTACTCGTAAAGCAATTATCTTATGTGCGAGACAGTAAAGGGGCAACAACAATTTATTGCATCTTATTATTTTAACTCTCAGACATACGGTACGTGGTGTTGCGAAGAGGCTCTACTATGCTGAATCTTACTATGAGTCACAGCAGGGGGACAACTTGTACCAATCTATTGTTGCATTTTGATATCTGGTATTGGGTTTTCAAGGATGCTGATTAGGTTGAATGCTAAAATCACAATATGAATGTGTTTCCAGGGCTAAATTTGGCCATCTCTTGGGAAATATGAAATACACTTGCATTATTTAATGAACTCATCTACCAATTTAACTCTGTGAAAAGGAAGTAGCATTGGTGTTTCTTGGTAAATTTTATCAAAATATATTTTACTGTATAGAACATTTTCTTAATGGAATTTGATGTAAAAATATGTGCATTTAGATACATTTTAATTGTTCAACATGTGTGATAGTTTTTGGCCGGCTTCAGGCAGACAGCCATAAGACCACACCAGAGCGTCTTTCAATTGTGCACAGTTCTAATACAGTGTTTGAAAGTGTGGGACAGGGTATGCTCTGCTGCCGCAACAGCTGTTAGGTGTGGTACACCACTGTCTATATAACATAATTTATTTATGAGAATACTAGGAAATTCTCCTCTTTTAACATACAATTTACAAATAAGTTATACTGTTGCACTGTAAGATTTTCTGTAATTAACAAAGTCAGGAACAACTCATAATCGATTTTCCTTTGTTTTATTTTTTACACTTTAGCATTTAGAGTCACGGATGCACACATTTATAGTCTATACATAAACACAATGGCCCACATTTATCAAAACTAAATGTGGGCTATGTCTGTACTATGTGCAGTTTGCCTGTAGAGTGTGCAGGCTGCGGCAGATTCATCAAAAACGTTCTTCATGAATCTGACGCCCCTGCACTGCTCTGGAAGTGTGCACCATTTTCTTGGTGTGCTTTGTTTATGCTGTAGAGTTGTGGTACAGACAAAATTTTGGTGCATGTCGTTAATGAATTTGGCGCAAACTCTGACTAAGCACTAGCTTTTCTGCCCTCTCGGACACAGTTCAGCCATGAACTG
Organism: Engystomops pustulosus; assembly: GCF_040894005.1. Classification (NCBI taxonomy): domain Eukaryota; kingdom Metazoa; phylum Chordata; class Amphibia; order Anura; family Leptodactylidae; genus Engystomops; species Engystomops pustulosus. Next base: position 105,277,191 of record NC_092417.1, on the reverse strand, counting down.
GCGCACACAATTTATAAATACATGTACAAGCAGTTTACACCATTTTTCTAGTGCAAAGTCAGACAGAAAACTGGTGCAAACACATTAATAAATGTGGGCCAATATATACGAATAAATATCAATTTTTATACAGTAAAAGTATAATGTAAGATTCTTAAAGAACATCAGCCCTTTTCCCGTAAACTGTATATTTTAGGTTACTCTATTCATGTGCCTAGCTATTGCTTTTTAAAAATTCTTCTTCTTCTTCTGCTATATTCCTCTATCACAAATTTCCTATTTCATTGTTATGCAGAATACCAAAAGAAAACATGGTCTAGTCTCCTCCAAGTGATCAATCACTTAGCTGTTCAGTTATTTGACTCGACACATCACTTAACCAGGCTTCCACATCTATTCCTCCTTTCCAATTAGGAGTGTGAAAGAGACTCAGTGAATACTGCCTAACAATGCAACAGAGATAATTTCAAGAAGACGCTGCAACCTTAGCACTGGAAATGTGCTCCAGACAGTTAAAATATACATATTCCTTGAATATATGGTAATTACCTCATACGGGAAGACATTTTAATAAAAGAAAACCTATGCTTTTTTCAAAGTATATTATCATATACTATGGCAGAGAGCTTTATGCACCTTTGATGTGTACCGAATTTTATACAACTTTCACCATGTAGCATCATAGACTTACAGTACTCACTTACACTCACCGGCCACTTTATTAGGTACACCTGTCCAACTGCTCGTTAACACTTAATTTCTAATCAGCCAATCACATGGCGGCAACTCAGTGCATTTAGGCATGTAGACATGGTCAAGACAATCTCCTGCAGTTCAAACCGAGCATCAGTATGGGGAAGAAAGGTAATTTGAGTGCCTTTGAACATGGCATGGTTGTTGGTGCCAGAAGGGCTGGTCCAAGTATTTCAGAAACTGCTGATCTACTGGGATTTTCACGCACAACCATCTCTAGGGTTTACAGAGAATGGTCCGAAAAAGAAAAAACATCCAGTGAGCGGCAGTTCTGTGAGCGGAAATGCCTTGTTGATGCCAGAGGTCAGAGGAGAATGGGACTGGTTTGAGCTGATAGAAAGGCAACAGTGACACAAATCACCACCCGTTACAACCAAGGTAGGCAGAAGAGCATCTCTGAACGCACAGTATGTCGAACTTTGAGGCAGATGGGCTACAGCAGCAGAAGACCACACTGGGTGCCACTCCTTTCAGCTAAGAACAGGAAACTGAAGCTACAATTTGCACAAGCTCATCGAAATTGGACAGTAGAAGATTGGAAAAAAGTTGCCTGGTCTGATGAGTCTCGATTTCTGCTGCGACATTCGGATGGTAGGGTCAGAATTTGGCGTCAACAACATGAAAGCATGGATCCATCCTGCCTTGTATCAACGGTTCAGGCTGGTAGTGGTGGTGTCATGGTATGGGGAATATTTTCTTGGCACTCTTTGAGCCCCTTGGTACCAATTGAGCATTGTTGCAATTCCACAGCCTACCTGAGTATTGTTGCTGACCATGTCCATCCATTTATGACCACAATGTACCCAACATCTGATGGCTACTTTCAACAGGATAATGCGCCATGTCATAAAGCTGGAATCATCTCAGACTGGTTTCTTGAACATGACAATGAGTTCACTGTACTCAAATGGCCTCCACAGTCACCAGATCTCAATCCAATAGAGCATCTTTGGGATGTGGTGGAACGGGAGATTCGCATCATGGATGTGCAGCCGACAAATCTGCGGCAACTGTGTGATGCCATCATGTCAATATGGACCAAAATGTCTGAGGAATGCTTCCAGCACCTTGTTGAATCTATGCCACAAAGAATTGAGGCAGTTCTGAAGGCAAAAGGGGGTCCAACCCATTACTAGCATGGTGTACCTAATAAAGTGGCCGGTGAGTGTATATGCTGTAGTGTTCCTAGCTCATAGATGTTGCAGTAGATTGCATCCTACACGCAATGTAAAATGAAAAAGACCTGCCATATAATTTGTGGTGCACATTCACGATGCAGTAATACATGGTGCATGCAACATGCCTCAACACGCCACAGCTTGTCGGTGAAGATAGCTCCCAGCTTCTGCACATGTGCTTGAGGCAAAACACTGATATAGATGTTAGTGAAGGTGGTGCTGTTGACAATATTTCCATAGCAGAGGAGTGCCAACAAAATCTTGGCATGATTATATTTTTGCCATTCTACGGTTGCCAAGTATGTAGCCACCATTGTCCTAGTTATTTAAATAGTTTAGAAAATAAAAACACAGTTGGTTGTCACTTTACCACTGATTCCAACCACTATTAATCCATGTCGCACACATGAAAATCTGTAATTCTCAACCCTATAAAATAGTTCATAATGGTCCAGATGAGAGGCTTATACTTGAAAATGGAAATCGACTGATAGGTGTCCTCACTTAGTTTAGATTATGTTCATTGATTTAAACAAGAAAACAAAGAGGGGAGGGTAAGCGAGTAGGTGTCACATCCAAAATATACTAATCAGATCCAGAGAAGAAAAACAGCGGATGTGTAGAAAATATCAATTTATTAATTCATAAACAAGACAATAAAAACATTTAAAAACCCAATGAAGGGAATGACAAACATAAAGGACTCTCCTCAATAAGGTATTCCTCACGTAAATGACAAAACAAAAATAGAAAAAATTAACAAGGCTGTCAATTAGATATATATATATACACATCATCCCAATAATGGGGTCCAAATAATGCTTAAGAAAAGATTATATACAAATAAAGTGCATCGTGGATTCAATCACAGACAGTTTCACTACAACAATGTAATATAAAACACAAAGATGGTAGTGCACAAATAAAGTGTTGTGTGCAGAGTAATAGCAGCCAAGAGAACATAAGGGAGTAGGTTCAAGTGAATAAAACAGAAAGTAAATGCATCATATTACCTAGTATAATGTATGAGGGGGAGAGCCCACGGATGCCCATTGATTTAAATATTTTCTTTAAAGGGAACCTACCACCACAAATCTACCTATAAAGGTAGATTGGGTGGTAGGTGGATCAATGGGACGTGAGGATAGCCCTTTTAAGGGCTAATCCTCACGTCCCCACACTTTTTTGATAACTTTTATTAGATATATATTCAAATTTACTCATGCGGCTACTGGGGCGTGGAGTAGCCGCATCTGAGGTTACACGAGGCGGCTACTCCACGCCCCGGTAGCCACTTTACCCCTCCTACTCACCCATCTTTGGCGCGCAGCTGCGTGCCCTCGTCCGGCGATCCTGCCGTCTGCGCATGCGCAGAAGAGCAGGCCCGCGCCTGTTTCGCAGCAGTGACCGCGCAGGCGCGGGCCTGCTCTTCTGCGCATGCGCAGACGGCAGGATCGCCGGACGAGGGTGAGTAGGAGGGGTAAAGTGGCTACCGGGGCGTGGAGTAGCCGCCTTGTGTAACCTCAGATGCGGCTACTCCACGCCCCAGTAGCCGCATAAGTAAATTTGAATATATATCTAATAAAAGTTATCAAAAAAGTGCAGGGACGTGAGGATTAGCCCTTAAAAGGGCTATCCTCACGTCCCATTGATCCACCTACCACCCAATCTACCTTTATAGGTAGATTTGTGGTGGTAGGTGCCCTTTAAATGAATGAAAAACTCTAAAATATTTGAATATGGTTATTGATTTTAATAATAATAATTACAACACATTTTAATGTTTAGATTACCCCTTATCTCTTACATATAAACTTCAGCTCAGTATGAGAATTTTTTTTTCCATCTTGACTAGAGTGCGACAGAGATTATAAAGGATGGTAACTGATTTATTGAGATTCCACAAATTAGATCTATGTTTCGTTATGTTCAAAGTCTTTCTCAAGCTGTCTATCTGTGTTAACCAACTTTGAAATTTGTGATAGTGATTTTCTATCCGTTCAGAGAGGCAATTCTATTAATCAAACAGGTTTCAATTACCTTCTCTCATTTATACACTTACTTCTAAGAAGCCTGAACATATTGAGTGAGTGAAATTGAGAATCCCTGGTAAAGGAGGTTAAAACAGTGACAGGTTCAAATAGAAGTTCAGTTATGCAGCTGCAGAAAGAATCTATGACTTTTAAGGCAGGTAATGCACAGACATGTGGAAAATGTAGAGTTGTCCATATTTAGTTGAAGATTTTCCTGTATATCCCATCATTGCAGGAAACTATTATTTATCTTTCATTGGCCTACATGTTTATGTACAAGAAAAAAAATGTTTTATCATGGACCCAGTTTCTGGCCCTTTAATTGGCATATCAAACTTTTTCTTTTTCTTTTAGTTTTTTTTTTTTTTTACATATAAATGACTCAATTAATATATTATGAGACAGTTTAAGAAATTGTCTGATTTGGATAAGTTTTAACCATGTAAATTTGCTTTAATATATTGGGATCAAATATTTTCACCAGTAAGAATTTTTGAATTACACAATTGCCACTAAATTCAGTTGACTATCACTTTGATTTGATGTAAATTAAATCCCCAAAGGCAAAATAACTTTTTGTTGGATAGCAGAATGGGGGCTTGAATAGATAAAGGGGTTGGCCACTCTTTTACATAAGTTGCCCTTGTGCCTCTACTGCCTTAATAATAATTCCTGAATGTTCTTTAAATGATTCAGCAGTCCTGCTACTTACTTTATATCTGTCTGTGAACTCTCTGTGGATCTTTGTTTACATCTCGGTGTACTGATCAATAGCAGTGGCCTGTAGCAGCAGATTATGATTCATCCTGTTCTTTTCCTTCCCCTCTCCCTGTGTCAGATAGTGAGCACTCACTGCAAGAGAAAGAGACCCAGTGGGTGACGCCATTAGCATGGATTGAAGGATTGAGAAACAGAAAGTTATGTATGTATTCAGAGGCCAGCATGGTGATAACAGGGAAAGACTGAAGCTCTCAAAAGATGCAAATATACAGGTACATATACATGCATAGACATGTCTAATGGAAAACATGTATTAAAAAGTGGCCCACCCCTTTCTTGTATCTATATTTTCTATTGCGGTAGCAGGGACAGTCATTTGGGTAATAAAAAGATTTTGCATTGTATTCACTTCAAAATAGGAATTCTCACATCCCCCACTTTTCATTTGTTCCTTTTTTATATCCTTGACACAGGCCAGAGTCAGTGTATTTCCTCTGTTTTATAATAACTCTCCAACTCTGAGTGGCTTTACAGAAATCCAGTTACCTCCTGGTACCCTGTCTTGACATCTATGGACACTAAGGTAAAGATGATGGTTTCAGGTATAACCCATTATTGTAAATTTACTTTTCTAGTTGGTAAAGATTCAAGTTATCTGTTTTATACTTTTTTACGTTTATTCAATTATTTATTGTTTGAAATGGGAGTTTTAGTAAATTCATCCCCAAATTTTAATCTATACCAAAATAGGCTCTTGTTCTATATAAGTAGTATAGTCTCTGCACTCAAAATACATTCCAAAATAAGAACGGCATTATTATTACTTTTTATTATTTCATATTTAGAGAGTTGTGTGTAATGCCTTTTTTTCTTTTGCATATTACATTACATTTTATTTATCTAAATGAATGGAGTGGCCAGCTCCAGAAGTGGTATGTGGTTAAATAATATAAAAATAGTGATACAGTATAAAGGAAATGTCCTTTCATTGGCTCGGTTTGTTTTATATATTTATCAAATAATTTTTATGGATCAAAACAGCTATGGTTGGAAAAAACTAATAAAAGTTAGCACAACAAAAACTGCCAAATCAAAAACAGTTCACATTTAAAGCCAAAAATATCTAAAAATTGGACTTAATGACTAGAGATGAGCGAGTAGACTCGTCAAAGTATACTGCTCGGTCGAGTATTAGCATACTCGGACCGGCTCGTTACTCGGACGAGTATCTCGCCGGCTCGGCATTGAGCACTAAATTAATAAAATAAATTGAATAAAAGTATTTTAATTGTAAAAAAAAAAAATATATAACACTATTCTTCACTTTCCAGGTGTTCGCGCGTGTCTCCCGCTAAGTTAGGAGATGTTAGGAACATCTGTAATGTGAAGAATAGTGTTCTTTCAATGTGTTCTGCACTTAAATGGTCCTGAATCAAAACATTAAAACAGTGAATACAGGACAATTTAACTATTCGTGCACATCTCCTAACTTAGCGATAGACATGCGCGCAAACCTGCAATGTGAAGAATAGTGTTATTTCAATGTGTTCATACAAGTAAAACATCTGCAAACATCTGGAATATTTTTTTGCACTGTTCTTTTAATGTTCTGTTTTATTTAAAAAATGCTCGGGTCTCCCATTGACTTCAATGGGGCTCGTTATTCGAGATGAGCACTCGAGCATCGGGAAAAGTTTGTATAACGAGCACCCGAGCATTTTAGTGCTTGCTCATCTCTAATGACATATAGTACAATGTGGCATACCAATATGTTTGATGTCTAAGGGACCCCTAGGAAATACATTTATGAGAAATAAAGTGATTAAAATAGCCTTTCTCTTGATTTCCTTGCAGTCTAAGACTTGCATGGTGTCATAGATAAGATGGTGGTGCATTTGTGGTTCATGGTCTGTTTAGCGGTATTTTGCACTGAGATTTTATGTTGTGCTGCCCTGGTTTAATTCATTTGGCTAAAGAAGAAAAGGGTTATAGAGCTCGATAGACTTGCTTTTGGAAGGTCTAAATGTGCAGCAGAAATTGTGCCATAAAATGGTCAAGGAAAAGAATTAAAGAATTAAAAGTGTCAGGAAATAAATGCTGCACCCATATTAGGAGACAAAAAAAAGATGCAATGGTCGGAAAACATTTTTGTGCCGCCAAAATTATCACAAACAACAAAATGCATTATTTTATATATTTTAAGGATAGATAGATAGATAGATAGATAGATAGATAGATAGATAGATAGATAGATATAGAAGCAAAAAAGTGGCAGCACTCCAAGGAATCGTGGAAAAAAATGTGAGGTTTATTCCATCTCTAGCAACGTTTCAGCTGTTAATCAGCCTTTGTCAAGCAATGTAACAGGTGTTCAGCAAGTGTTTAAATAGTTACAACACAGTCATGTTTCACATACGCCCCTTAAAGGCAAAGTAATGTTTACAGATCATCAACAAATTTATACAAAGTTAACAATCCCAGTGATAATTAAATCAACATGTGATTATTGTGTTCCTCATCAGATTTTAATACATATAGAGCATACAATGCATGAAAATTCTTACAGTGATATTTAGTGAAAATGTGATATTTAAAAAAAAAAATAAAATGAATGCATAAAATCATCTGTGTGATTCTATCCCCACGTCGCGCAGGACGCACGCGGCGTCTCCAGTAAGGTAATGCGCATGACCGGACTAGGGAAAGGAAACAGTGTAATGTCACTGCGCAAGTCACGCATGCGTGTAGAGGAAAGGTATTGGGCTTTGCTATATTACAAAAGGTAAGTATAAATAACTTTCTGGCGCATGTGTGCATCATATCATGTTTAAACAAGCGCCATCTTGAAAGAGGGAAACGATCCCTACACAGCCCCTCTAAGGGAGAAATACTCGGACCAGAATAAAAATGGTCAGAAAGAGGCAAACCACATCACAGAAAATTGGACAAAATCATAAGCTGCTGGGACAAAAATTTTTTGTTGCCCAAATTGAAGTGGTCCAAAAATATTGAGGGTCAAAGCATACCTATGCCGCCTAGATCAGGTGATCAAGGTATGAATGTAGGGGTGTACCCCATGGGGGTCGAGTGACACCTTTAGTGTGTCGCACTTCCACATAATGGGGACGACCCACCTCTAGTGGACTATAGGGATGTCCTAGTGACGTGTATGCCTCGGATCGAACTGATACTGTGACGCTTTATATGTAAATTGTAGAGACAACAAAACGTAAAAATGGGCAGCGACAGCCGCTGTTTCCAGACCTCATGGTCCATACAGAAAAACATCAAAGAAAGCAACAGACATATATACAAAAAAATATAAGCGGGGGAATACACACAAAAAAGAAGATTTCGGCATTCTTCTTAATCTGTGCGTGCAGTGCTGTTAGAGTGACAATGAGTGATCTTAAAAAAAGAAAAAAAAAATTAATATCATGGTATCCGATGAACACCAAAACCTAACGGGGAGTAGATCGCAGGTAAGTTAAGGGACATGATGGGCAAGCAGGTGTTTAGAAGATTCTACTGGTCTTGAAATCAACATTCAAGCCATTTGGTTTTAATGTATTTAATCTATGAATCCACTCCAGTTCTCTTCTTTTCAGAAGTTTAGTTCTGTCACTCCCTCGTCTGAGGGGTGGAATCCTGTCAATTAATCTAAACCTGAGTTGGCCTTCCCTATGTTGGCACTCTTTAAAGTGTTTGGGGACCGGGAGATCCTTTCTGCCAATCCTGATCGTATATCTGTGCTGGCTTATACGGATCTTAAAATCTAGTGTGGTTTCTCCTACATACCACAGGTTGCATGGACATTGTAACAAATATATCACAAAGTCAGAATCACAGGTAAGATAATGTTTAATCGAAAAACATTTGTTGGTGATGGGGTGGGTAAAGCTATCCCCCTTCAACATCATTGTGCAGTTGACACATTTTAAACAGGGGAAACTGCCCTTTCTCTGAGGGGCTAACAATGTTTGTCTTAGTGTCCTGCTTGGGCCAATATCGGCTTTAACCAATCTATCTTTTAAATTAGGAGTCCGGCGATAGGACAGGAGGGGAGGTTTTTTGAATTCTTCTATATCTGGAAAAGCATCGGTCAGGAGGTGCCAATTCTTCAATATAACCTTACTGATTTTATTACTTGTTTCTGTATACGTAGACACAAAGGGGATGCGTTTGTCAGTTCTAGTTCTTCTACGAGGATGTAGCAACGTGTTTCTATCAAGACTGTGTACTTTGTTTCTCTGTTCTAGAATTAAAGAAGAGGGGTACCCTCTATTGCTGAATTTAGAAGTAAGTTTGTCAAAATTGTCTTCTAAGAATGAGTCATCTGATACTGTCCGTCGAATTCTAATGAACTGACTGTAAGGCAATGATTTGACCATTTTTCTGGGGTGACAACTGCTGTAATTCAATAAATTGTAGCCCCCACATATGCAAATATTTTTATGAGCGACTGCGAGGAGAGATGCGTCTATGTGTCCCACCATTTCTCTAAAGTCTTGAGATGGTGGCGATACATAGACGACATCTTCCTCATTTGGGTAGGTACCGCTGATGCCCTTCTGTCATTCCAGTCTTTTCTGAATGACATTGACAAGGATGTACAATTTACCTTGGTGTGGTCCAAAAACACAGTGCAATTCTTGGACGTTGATGTGAGCATCAAAGAGGGGAGGATGTGCACTAATTTATACACAAAACCAACTGACAGGAACAATTTATTGAATTACAGCAGTTGTCACCCCAGAAAAATGGTCAAATCATTGCCTTACAGTCAGTTCATTAGAATTCGACGGATAGTTTCAGATGACTCATTCTTAGAAGACAATTTTGACAAACTTACTTCTAAATTCAGCAATAGAGGGTACCCCTCTTCTTTAATTCTAGAACAGAGAAACAAAGTACACAGTCTTGATAGAAACACGTTGCTACATCCTCGTAGAAGAACTAGAACTGACAAACGCATCCCCTTTGTGTCTACGTATACAGAAACAAGTAATAAAATCAGTAAGGTTATATTGAAGAATTGGCACCTCCTGACCGATGCTTTTCCAGATATAGAAGAATTCAAAAAACCTCCCCTCCTGTCCTATCGCCGGACTCCTAATTTAAAAGATAGATTGGTTAAAGCCGATATTGGCCCAAGCAGGACACTAAGACAAACATTGTTAGCCCCTCAGAGAAAGGGCAGTTTCCCCTGTTTAAAATGTGTCAACTGCACAATGATGTTGAAGGGGGATAGCTTTACCCACCCCATCACCAACAAATGTTTTTCGATTAAACATTATCTTACCTGTGATTCTGACTTTGTGATATATTTGTTAAAATGTCCATGCAACCTGTGGTTTGTAGGAGAAACCACACTAGATTTTAAGATCCGTATGAGCCAGCACAGATATACGATCAGGATTGGCAGAAAGGATCTCCCGGTCCCCAAACACTTTAAAGAGTGCCAACATAGGGAAGGCCAACTCAGGTTTAGATTAATTGACAGGATTCCACCCCTCAGACGAGGGAGTGACAGAACTAAACTTCTGAAAAGAAGAGAACTGGAGTGGATTCATTGATTAAATACATTAAAGCCAAATGGCTTGAATGTTGATTTCAAGACCAGTGGAATCTTCTAAACACCTGCTTGCCCATCATGTCCCTTAACTTACCTGCCATCTGCTCCCCGTCAGGTTTTGGTGTTCTTCGGATACCATGATATTAATTCTTTTTTTCTTTTTTTCAGATCACTCATTGTCACTCTAACAGCACTGCACGCACAGATTAAGAAGAATGCCGAAGTCATCTTTTTTGTGTGTATTCCCCCGCTTATATTTTTTTGTATATATGTCTGTTGCTTTCTTTGATGTTTTTCTGTATGGACCATGAGGTCTGGAAACAGCGGCTGTCACTGCCCATTTTTACGTTTTGTTGTCTCTACAATTTACATATAAAGCGTCACAGTATCAGTTCGATCCGAGGCATACACGTCACTAGGACATCCCTATAGTCCACTAGAGGTGGGTCGTCCCCATTATGTGGAAGTGCAACACACTAAAGGTGTCACTCGACCCCCATGGGGTACACCCCTACATTCATACCTTGATCACCTGATCTAGGCGGCATAGGTATGCTTTGACCCTCAATATTTTTGGACCACTTCAATTTGGGCAACAAAAAATTTTTGTCCCAGCAGCTTATGATTTTGTCCAATTTTCTGTGATGTGGTTTGCCTCTTTCTGACCATTTTTATTCTGGTCCGAGTATTTCTCCCTTAGAGGGGCTGTGTAGGGATCGTTTCCCTCTTTCAAGATGGCGCTTGTTTAAACATGATATGATGCGCACATGCGCCAGAAAGTTATTTCTACTTACCTTTTGTAATATAGCAAAGTGTGTGATTTCCTTTCCCTAGTCCGGTCATGCGCATTACCTTACTGGAGAAGCCGCGCGCGTCCTGCGTGACGTGGGGATAGAATCACACAGGTGATTTTATGCATTAATTTTATTTTTTTTTAAAATATCACATTTTTTGATGCACTGTAAGAATTTTCATGCATTGTATGCTCTATATGTATTAAAATCTGATGAGGAACACAATAATCACATGTTGATTTAATTATCACTGGGATTGTTAACTTTGTATAAATTTGTTGATGATCTGTAAACATTACTTTGCATATGCGTATGTGAAACATCACTGTGTTGTAACTATTTAACCCCTTAAGGACGGAGGGTTTTTCGGCTCATTTCTCGCTCTCCAACTTCAAAAATCCATAACTTTTTCATTTTTCCGTTTACAGACCTGTGTGAGGGCTTATTTTGTGTGTAACAAATTTTACTTTCCTGTAATGTTATTTATTTTAACATGCCATGTACTGCGAAGCTGAAAAAAAATTCCAAATTTGGAAAAATTGAAAAAAAACCGCACGTGCGTCATGTTCTTGTGGGCTCAGTTTTTACGACTTTCACTCTTCGCTCCAAATAACATGCCTTCTTTATTCTTTGGTTCGGTACGATCGCGGTGATACCAAATTTATATAGGTTTTATTGTGTTTTAATACATTTTCAAAAATTAAACGAATGTGTACAAAAAAGAAAAAAATTTTTTTGCCATATTCTGACGCTAATAACTTTTTCATACTTTGGCGCACGGAAATGTGTGAGAGGTAATTTTTTGCGAAATGAAGCGACATTTTCATTGCTACCATTTTGAGGTCTGTGCGACATTTTAATCATTTTTTATTTCATTTTTTATGTTATGTAAAAAGGTGTAAAAGTCGCATTTCGGACATTTGGGCGCCATTTCCCGCCTCGGAGGTCACCGCCGGCCGTAACCGGTTTTATATTTTGATAGATCGGGCATTTTGGGACACGGCGATACCTAATATGTTAGTGATTTTTACTGTTTATTATGTTTTATATCAGTTCTAGGGAAAGGGGGGTGATTTGAATTTTTAATATTTTATTAATTTTTTTTATTTCTTAAACTTTTTTTTTTCTTTTTTTTTTCACTATCTTTTAGACCATCTAGGGTACATTAACCCTAGATGGTCAGATCGCTGCTACCATATACTGCAATACTTCTGTATTACAATATATGGCATTTTTGCAGCACATTCATTACAATGAGCCACTGGCTCATTGTAACGAATCTGCAGCTGCCAGACGAAGACCCGAGGCTACCATGGCAACCGATCACCGCCCCCCCCCCCCCATGACGTTTGGGGGCGTGGCGATCGAAAAAAAGATGGCGGCGCCCGCGCGCCGCCGTCTTTTAAATGCCGCCGGCGACTTTGCCGGTGGCAATGGGGGGGGGGGGGTTAATAGCCGCGATTGGTGCTAGCACCGACCGCGGTTATTGGCGGTGGGTGTTTTATGCATTATGCAAAAACCCCCACCTTTATATGAAGAGGACTCAGCCCGTGAGCCCTCTTCATACATCCCTTATACCTCTGCGCCGTAGAACTACGGCGCAGAGCGTTAAGGGGTTAAACACTTGCTGAACACCTGTTACATTGCTTGACAAAGGCTGATTAACAGCTGAAACGTTGCTAGAGATGGAATAAACCTCACATTTTTTTCCACGATTCCTTGGAGTGCTGCCACTTTTTTGCTTCTATATCTACACTCTTTGGGTCTATGGGTGCTATCCTACACTCTCACCATACAGAGTCCATAGAAATACAAAAAGTAAAAAACGGCAGCACTCCATATAGTGAAAAACAAATATGGTTTTTATTGTGCTGGCACATACCCCTTTCCATGATGGCGTCTTTCGATGCCTGGCATGCTTGTGCTCATGTGCGACATGCGCACTACAGCATCTGCTCTCCTTTTCACAGACATGCGCAGTAGCGCTTTGAAGACGCGAACAGCGTCCGTTTGTTTGATTATATCAGGAGGAGGTATCTATACAGGTGAACCACTATTGCACTTTTTCTATTATATGCAATTTATTTATATTGATTGTATGATCGATTATGTAAAATATCGCTGCACTAAGGTGGAATCTATGGGGCAGATTTATCAAGTGTCTGAAAGTCAGAATATTTCCAATTGCCCATGGCAACCAATCACAGCTCCCCTTTAAAATATTCATGAGCACTGGTGAAATGAAAGCTGAGCTGTTATTGGTTGCCATGGGCAACTGGAAATATTCTGACTTTCAGACTGCTTGATAAATTTGCCCCTATATGTTTTATATATGCATATGATCACAACAGATCACACACTGTATTATATGTATATACTGATCACTTATGTTTACTATGATTATGATGTCATCACAATGTGACTATAATGTATCATGACACACTTGGCTTGACAAAGGCTGGGATACAGCCGAAACGTCGCACAAGGTGGAATAAAAACCACATTTGTTTTTCACCATATGGAGCGCTGCCGTTTTTTACTTTTTAGATAGATAGATATGAGATAGATAGATAGATAGATAGATAGATAGATATAGCTTTCAGAAGATGGTACCTTTCACTCAAGTCACTATACAGGCCACCTATTTCTGAAGTGGATGAGATGGATTCCTAACAATAGCTTTAAATTGCCAGAAGCCTCATAGACCAAAAAACACTCTCCAGATTAACACCAATAACCTGTCCTATCCTCCTGATAATCTTCTCGAGGAAGACAAGGAAGCATCCAAGATACCCAGGGGGAGTGACGCTGGATGCCCGAGCAAACAACAGAATACATTCCCCCACTGTGTCCATAACTGAGGACCTAAATAAGTCCTAAATACAGGCAGTCCCCGGGTTACATACAAGATAGGGTCCGGAGGTTTGTTCTTAAGACGAATTTGTATGTAAGTCGAAACTGTATATTTTATAATTGAAGTTCTTGACAAATTTTTTTCTTTTGTCCCAGTGACAATTGGAGTTTCAAAACTTTTGCTGTAATTATCTATAAAGCTTCATTACAGACAACTTACAGCTGATTACTGCAGTGTGGGACTATAGTAAAGCATTCAGAGAACTTCACGAGACGTCACAGTGGGCAGAGGGGTCCGTCTGTAACTATGGGTCATCTGTAAGTCGGGTGTCCTTAAGTAGGGGACCGCCTGTAAAAAGTATTTTTCAGTTCAATTCAGTAAAGTCATCTTCCCAAAAGCAGATTGCGGCAGTTGAGCAAAATATACTTTAGTTTGGTAGGATGCAAGTCCATATAGAAGAGAAATTAAATTAAAATAGCTTCATATGTCTATAATAAACAGAATTGTAGAAAGCACAGTATTGATAATAAATGCTATATATTGTATACTATAATACAGTATATCCCTAAAAATACAATGATAATATTTATCTAAATATTAAGACATTCATACATTTATCATTGAGTGTACATATTTATAATGTTTCCTATCATAGAACCATGGTAAGAACAAAGTACTGTTTCTAATGCAGAGCAGAAGCCACCGCCACATTACTATGTATTGCACATTGCAGCTCTTACTGCTTCACTGAGCTTTGCTGGACTGTTTCTGATGGGTGATGAGCTGTTATGAAAATTAATCTTATCCTTTACTATCTTGAGCTGACCTCTCTCAGGTTGCATGAATTTTTGCTGAAGGTACCAGGAGATTGCTTTACTGGCAAATGCTTGCTTCGGTTTTCCATACCATGTTATGAATCTTTTTACCACATTTCAATATTGGTATCCATAGGATAAACCAATTGTTTGAAATAGGTAGGGATGTTCAGTTCCTAGTTAATAAGAAGGTGATCAATGTCACAAGGCCTTTATCTAAATAGAATGAATCCAATACATTTTGCATTAAAGTATATGTGGATTGTCTATTGATTTTTATGTGGACTGTGTAATTCTTAATTTCTCCTTTGATGGCAGCATGGGAGAATAAAATAGTTGCTTTCAGACAGGGGTGGATTAAGATTGACATATTGCCCCTACAAGTCTGGAATTCACTTCCTACATATGGTATTAGAATCAAGCTTCTTGGAGAATGCCTGCGTTCAATCTGTAGTTTCAGGACCTTTGTAGAACCTTCAAATGTCATTCAATGGCTCCTGTGTACGTGTATATTGAGAGCAGGAGCAGATAGATTTCTTCCTATTTATATATAATTTTAAAAATCTGCTCTGGCCTTTATTCAACATGCACCTTTATTGTTCAAGTGTGAAAGGAGTGCTGCTGTTTTCTTCCACACTTTCTATACAAAGGGCCTGTGCAGAAGAAAAATACCCATCTTCACAGTTAAAAAATTTGTATGATCTTGGGGCAATTCGGCGCAAATCGGAAAATTTGGGGTAACCCAGCGGCAAAACCCGATTCGGACCCTTAGTAAATGTGCCCCAATATGTGACTGCCAGAGAACAAAATTTTAGCAACAATCAAGAAGAACTTAATGATATTGCACAATAGCTCAAGTGTCCAAGCTGGAGGGATTTTTTTCAGACTGAGTAAGGGGCCATGTATGTGTATATATATATGTGTATGTATATGTATATACTGCTGCCTGAGAAGTTAATACAGAGAATCACTAGAAAATTGATGTGTGTTGTAGTTCTTCTGATCATGAATGCTAGCAGGAGCTGAGAAGGGCAACCGAAGGGCAACCGAACACGGTTCATATACTATTGGATTTTCAGATGATATATGAGCATTTTTTTTATAGATCTACACCGTAAAGGCTGTGGTGCTTTGAAGGAAATATGCCACTCGGGTAGAACTATGGACACTTACAGGTGGGCCTTTTCTTCATTGTTCTGAAACTTCTTTCATTAGTCTTAAAATACCTGTATAAAGATAAAAAAAAGACTTTGTAGAATATGCTAATGAGTGCTGGGTGCTCCTGTAGACGTCACACAGGTGGACCAGCGCTCCTACAGCATGTGCTATCGTAGCCTCCCCTCTTCCCCTGTCTGATAGCTTAATCGGCTATCGGGGAGTATTGTGAATTCTAGCTTCTTAACTGCGAGCTAGACTGAGCATGCGGGAGACTTCCCGAGTTTTAAGTCACATCACCGGCTCTTGGACAGGGGAAAATGAGTGGGATGGTACAATAGCTGGCTTTTTTTAATCTTCATACAAATGTTGCAAAACTAATGAAAAGAAGAGCCATAACAATGAGGGAAAATCTCACCTGTAAGTGTTCTTAGTTCATATCATGTCTACCTGAGTGGTAGATTTCCTTTCAAAAAAATTCATCCAAAATCATCCATGCACAAGCAAATTTAGGCAGGCTACTATATACCTAGCAAATATGTGGGAATATGCAGCTTCCTTCCTTTCTTCTTCCCCTTTCTTTTTATGTATTTTATTTCCTATCACAGATATGTCACATACATATACACCGATGTATACATAAAACAAGGAATTAACACTGGAGAGTAATAACATAAAAACTTAAACTTACACGAGTACATACCTACAAACGAACATATAGACACAAAGCCAGGCAAGACTGACTTGGCATGAATCATGAGCAGTTTTTATTGAACTCTAATTGTAACAGAGCAACTTTGCTGTCAAGATAAACATTAATACTGTCAAACTAATTAAAGAAACAATAAGCAAATAATGGCTTCTAATTAGATCTTTTTTTCTACTTAAAATTCTATTCTGTCTCTGATACTTGAGGGTGAATGGCACATGAATCATCCCAGACCCATGCTATAATGGCTTTGAAGTATGTAAAGTTTTGCTGTATTATAAGAATTTATGAATACCTTTTGAATTCTTTCTTAATCTTCGGCTGTTAAAATGTTCAAAAAGCAGCTGCTTTTACTGATTACAATATCAATGTAATTAGGTATTAAAATTCCTCTGTACACATTTTTAATATTCACCTGCCTTGATGGCTTAGTTCTTGTCATTAATCTATTTTACATAACTAAGTTAGCTTAGAATATTACAGGAGAATTTAACATTCTGTTTCAGCTCATGACAGAAATTCATAAGAGACAAAAGTGACGGCTGTCAGTGATTATAAAACAAGCTGGAAACTTTAGAAAAGTAGAGAAAAGCGAGTTCCAGATAGTGTCCAATGTAGAAGCTATACCAGAGGCTTGTGTAGAAAGGAGCGAGAAGGCAGCACCATGTGTCGCCCCAGCATTTCATTTATCTTCTTCAAATTCCTTTAGTATAGAATGATTTGTGACATACACTAACACCCAAGCAACTAAAAGTAACAGAGCAACCAACAAAAAAAACCTTGTGTTTTTTATATGAGGATTTCATTGTACGCAGCATGCCAATGATAAATTATTAGGAATACTGGTTGCTCCAGGCACCTTTTACAATATACCCATCTCTGTTCAAGATTTAAATCAAGAAGAATATTGAATTCTTTATCATATTGGGTAGGTCACATTGATATATGCTAAATAGAGATGAGCGAGTATACTCGTCCGAGTATACTGCTCGGTCGAGTATTAGGATACTCGGACCGGCTCGTTACTCGGACGAGTATCTCGCCGGCTCGAGATCGAGCAGTAAATTAATAAAATAAATTGAATAAAAGTATTTTTATTGTAAAAAAAAAATATTACACATGTTTGCAGATGTTTTACTTGTAAAATCACATTGAAATAACACTATTCTTCACTTTGCAGGTGTTCGCGCGTGTCTCCCGCTAAGTTAGGAGATGTGCACGAACATCTGGAATGTGAAGAATAGTGTTCTTTCAATGTGTTCTGCACTTAAATGCTCCTGTGTTCACTGTTTTTAATGTTTTAATTCTATTCTTCACATTGCAGGTGTGCGCGCGTGTTTCCCTATAGGTTCGGAGATACGCGCGCACACCTGCAATGTGAAGAATAGAATTAAAACATTAAAAACAGTGAAAACACGAACATTTAAGGGCAGAACACATTTAAATAACACTATTCTTCACTTTGCAGCTGTGCGCGCGTATCTCCGAACCTATAGGGAAACACGCGCGCACACCTGCAATGTGAAGAATAGAATTAAAACATTAAAAACAGTGAACACAGGAGCATTTAAGTGCAGAACACATTGAAAGAACACTATTCTTCACATTCCAGATGTTCGTGCACATCTCCTAACTTAGCGGGAGACACGCGCGAACACCTGCAAAGTGAAGAATAGTGTTATTTCAATGTGTTCTTACAAGTAAAACATCTGCAAACATCTGGAATTTTGTTTTTTTTGCACTGTTCTTTTACTGTTCAGTTTTATTAAAAAAATGCTCGGGTCTCCCATTGACTTCAATGGGGCTCGTTATTCGAGACGAGCACTCGAGCATCTGGAAAAGTTCGTCTCGAATAACGAGCACCCGAGCATTTTAGTGCTCGCTCATCTCTAATGCTAAACATGAACAGGGCACATTTACTAAAAACAGTGTAAACTGCACTATGTGCCGTTTGCCTGTGTAATATGCAGATTCAGGATCTCTGTTGCATATTCTTCATAAATCTGGTGCTCTCTACACTGCCCCGACAGAGTGCAACATTTTGTTTTTGGTGTACCTTTGTGTAAGGGTTGTGACACATTTCTGTTGGACATGATAAATGTATTGCAACAGAATGCCCATTTCAGTGCAGAAATTTGTGTTGCATCGGGTACAGTGCAGCCTCAGTATAGTGGGTATATTGCATGTCTGTGCATTCCAAACTGTCGCAAAGGCTGTAATAATTCTGGGCCACAGTATAAATGATAGATAGGTGTAAACCCCCCACACAACAGCAGAGACATATATGACACATCCAACTGCCAAGGGATCTGTGTGAGTAGTAACTTGGGAAAACTATTTAATAGTTTCCTGAATAAGAGGATGTTTAGCTTTTTCACCCAACACTATATCCCCAAGAGCCAAGCAGGGTGCATGCCAAACCATTGCACCACCAACCCCCGATGCAACCTATTTTGTGGACTTTAGAAAGGTCTTTGATGCAGTGTGGTACCCAGGTCTCTTCCTGGAATTATTGTAGAGTTGAATAGGTGGGAAAGTCTTCAATGTCATTAAGAGCTACTACACTGAGAATACCTGAAGTGTGAAGGTAAACAGAAAGAGAATGGCCTACTTCCAGCAGAGCTAAGGGAGAGAGCCCTAGTGCCCTCCTCTGCATCAGGACTCACCCTCCATGATATTGAGTTGAAATTTCTACTACACACAGATGACCTTCTCATATTGTCACCAACTGAATGAGGTCTCCATGATTTACATATTGTCCTGGAGACCTCTAAGTTTTTATATGCAAAGGTTTTGATGCTTATGGATAGTGTAATGGTATGATTTAGCAGGTTTAAGAAAATCTATCTGGCTTAGTCACATTATTATCTGACTTGGGGTTGGTAAAAGGCAAGTGGCTAACATGAGGAAACATTGATGGAGTGGGCTTTATATTTTATTGCAATTTTAATTATTTATAATCTCACACCAATATTTTCTGTGTCAAAATGCCCTAGAAACATCTTCAAATCTATCTCAGTATTTTATTTCTAATAAAGTTTATATGTAAAAAAGGTGGCATACACCACCATTAATCTCAACCCTAGTGAACACAGGTATTACCAAATTGATATATGAAAGCAGATTGAAAAACATCTACTATTAAAAAATAGGCTTTCAGAATTTCAGAATTTGCTTTTGATGAATCTTAGTACAATCAGTTATGGAGTAATCTACCTCTGAAAAAGCAAACATTGCCTCTCTTCCATTTACTGAGTCTTGTCCCTAAGGGTACCTTTGGTTTAACCAGATATTCTATAAAAGCTCAGGCCTGGTCCTCCAGTGATGATTGTACAGTGATACATGATTCTAGGAGACCGCAGCTCGCTGGCCATTACTGCCTGAGACAGATGACGTTCTGTGTGTCATCATTGTAGTAATATAGTCAATAAGAAAGATTGAGAGAAAACTGTAGTATTATTGTATATAGTCTTTATCTCATGCTGTGCATTGTTTCTTTCTGTCTTATACCTGTTCTGTTCTCATTTTAACTTTATATATAGTTTATGAAGGATGTAGTTCACACTTAATAAAATGCAATTCCTTTTCTATAGTTTGTAAGAAGTGAACTTTAAAGAATAACTGTAGTTTGCCTGACTATGCGTTGGCTTTCTTCAGCCTTATTACAAAGGTTTTGTCTGTTTCTAGATTAGAAAAACCCGAAATATCAATCTGAGCCCCTCATAATGATGTTTATCAACAGAGGAAATATAGGTGACACCTTTATGTCAGTTCTTTCCCTCTGTTCTTTAAACTTTACTATACAGCCCTGATGTACATTACAAGGATAATCATACAGATCCTAAATCATCCGGTGAATAAGCATGTGTGCTCCATTCACTTTTGTAGAACTGCCTGAAAAATGAACTTGTGAATTCTAATAGAAATGAATGGCAGGGGCGTAACTTGAGGGGGTGCAGAGGTTGTGGTCGCACCTGGGCCCAAGAGGTTAAGGGGGCCCTTATGGTGTCACTTTCCCATATGAGAAGACTATTACTATAAACCGTACATTATAGTTGGGGGCCTGGCAAAGACTTTGCATTGGAGTCCACCAGCTTCTAGTTATGCCACTGGTGAATGGTCATGCAGGTGCATCAGTGATTTATGTATTATGAAGATTTATGGGCAATTCTGATCTCCTGTTCCACCAATCACAAGAAATTGAAACTGCAGTGCTCTAATAATGAGAACCTCTAACATCTGTGTTGGTATCATAGTGGAGTGAACAAGATGAGGCTCTGATAGTATTCAAGAAGGACAAAAAGGCACAACCATCAAATATGACCAGATGCTGGTCCTAAGTAAGAACAGACAGTGCAGAAATGCTCAATAGAGCTGAGGCTACCTCAGCCTAAACTGTTGTGCATAAGATGTATGATGTGAATGATGATTCATTAGCAGTCCACTTTATACCACTTAACCAGGTATTAATCTAGGACAGACAACCTCGAATCTTTGTTCTTTTTCCAGAGACAAAGCTTACTTTGTTGGATTTCAGACCCAGAGACCGCCAGACATTAACAATGGGGTTAATATATATAGTCCATTCAGCCCCACATAGCAATCCTGTCACGGGTGGTCCCGCGACCCATATCGCAGGCCACGGGGGTCACCCGTGCTCTCCGGGGCTCGCAGGTGCGGTGCCGGCGCAAATCACCTCTCCCTGCTCCGGAATCGCTGGCAGGTTCCGGCCGCGTGCGTCCCCGCCTCCTAGGGCGCACGTGCGGCGTCTTCAGGAAATTTAAAGGGCCAGTGCACAGCTAATTGGTGCACTGGCTGATCACTTCCCCTTTAAAAACCCTGCACCTTCCTTACACTCTTGCCGGATCTTTCTGCCTCACAGCTTGAGAGAAAGCTATTCTGCAATTTGCCTGCGATTCCTACATTCCTGTGTCTTCTGCGTTCCTGTGTCTCCAGTGTTACCTGACCTCCTCCGTGTTCCTGCGTTACCTGAGCTCCTCCGTGTTCCCATGTACCAGTGTTCCTCCGTGTTGCTGTCCTGTGTGCTGTGTTCCCATACCCTTCTGCTTGGACCTCTGTGCCGGACTCTGACGTTGCACCTCTGCCGCCTGCCCTGACCTTGTGCCTGGACTTCGACCACGAGATTGTCTGCCGTCTCTGTACTTCTACCTTGGCTGCCACTGCAGACAAGTCACGCCTGAGGAACGACCTGGTGGTACCACGCGCAGCTTGTCTAACCTGCCTTGCGGCGGGCTCTGGTGAAAACCGGGTACCACTTAGACTCCGGTCCCAGGTAGTGGCTTATGTCATCGTCTGCAGTGGTCCAGAGGATCCACACCTGCAAGCCGGACAAATCCTCTGTATCCTTCTTTCCCCTCTTCCTATACCTTATACAGTTTTCTCTTCTTATACAATTTAATTACACTAACGAACATGTGGAGGAACTTACTGGTTAAGACAAAGTTTCCCACAGCTGCATAAACCTTACATTATCGAACATTACTGTTTTGGTGACCTGTGTGACGAAGCATAAATGAGCGGACGAAGCAGAAATGATCTGCCAAAAATTATATCTTTATACTTTGTCGTGTTCCAAAAAAACATGAAAAACTCACATTTGCAATATAATACAATGCACAGATGAAAACACCTGGTATTATTAAATGACATACATATGAGAAAAATAGCTATGTACAGATCTCTGAAACTGGCTGCTGGGACCCAGATACAACTTTCCAAGTGCCAAAATTCCCAATCTATCCCAGTTATTTCCAGTGGTGAACCCCATAATGGTTAATCGAACCAAAATCTCCGAATAGAAACTTTTTTTTTTGCTGTTTTATAACAAATAGGCCCACATATATCAAAAGTACTGCACTAGGTGCAGTTTGCCCCACTATTGTTAGATTATTGAATACTGGTGCACGGAAGTCATGAATCTGGCACACCTTGAACTGACTAGGAGGTGTGCACCAACTTTTTTTTTGATGCACCTTTAACATAAAGTGTGAGGCACAATTCTGTCACATTGTTATAATAAATGTGGCAAATGGTCTGAATTCTGCACCGTAGAATTTTGTGTCATGGCAGCCGCACCACAATACTGGCCTAACACTTCATAAATACATGTGTAAGCAGTGATCAAAAGTTATACAGTCCTCAAAATAGTAGTAATGAAAATGTCAGCAAAGATAATACCTTATATTTTTTCACGCCAAAGTATGAAAAAGTTATCGGCTTTAGAAAAGGACTAAATGAAAAAAAAATGTTTGCACAAAAGGATTTCATTCTCTATAAATTTGGTATCCTTGTGAAAGTAATGACCCAAAGAATTTAGGAGAAGTGTTTTTTGGATATCACATTGAAAGTTGTAAAAACAGTGTCCACAATAAAATGGCACAAATGTGTTTCTTCCACAGTTTCCTTGCATTTGGAATTTTCCTTCTCTCCAGTACACTGGAATAAGATATACAGGCAGAAAAAAAGCCCTCATTCAGCTCTGTACATGGAAAAAAAACAGGTAGTGAAAAAGTGGAAACACAAAATTAAAAAGGCCTGGTCCTAAATGTATTAAAGTAAATGGGCACAACCTGTAAAGACTATGTTATTTTTGGTATTTTCCTTGTGTTGTACTGCTTGTATATTTACTAGTTTTTCTTTAAAAGCATTGTGAAGCAAAAGAAATGAAACAGTGAAGCATTTCTAACTTTATCAGTTAAATGTTACTTTTTTGGCCTGGTTATACACAGGGTTCCAATGGCCTAGACTGAAAATGATACCAATGATCATTCACTCCTAGCCTACTGAAATAAACACAAAACCAATGTATTTCTCAGCAGCTCTATAAATATGTAACTAAGTGCATATTGTCACATTAATGGATAGTACAGCAGGACAAGAAAATCTAAGAAAATGAAAAGATCACGATAAACAGGAGTAAAGTGAACTGTAACCCTAAAACTGCAGGCTTGACAAGGAGCCCCAGGCAAGCATTCAGAGAAAATCCTCTAATCCCATTGATCCGGCCGCTGAAAAAGAAGAGAATCTCTTCTGCCACTCAGAAGCACAGCAATAAGCGGTAAGTGTGCGCAGCAGGTACTACATGCTTCAGGGAACTTAATCATGTAACCCTCTTCATTACTTGGAAGAATCTTTGTTGTCGATACAGTCACCATGCCCTTACTGACAGCCTTAATGTTTCATTCAGCAAGGTTTCTTCTGATTTTACGAGCTGCATTAATACATTTAGATGATCAGTTATTCTGTTCTGAACGTCTTTGTTTCATGAGTAAAAGAGACTCTGTAATGATGTACATTTTCTTCTGTAGGAGTAAAGTAAGGACAACAGTAACCCACTAAAACATATCATACAAGTGAATAGCATTATAGAATGCAGGGTTTTATTTACAGATGGGAGGGTCTAGGCATTGTGCACGCATTGTTACCCTTTAATGATGCTGGGACAAACTAGGTAAGATAGAAGAAAAGTCCATGAGGCAAGTGTGTTTTGAAGGAAATCCTTACACCTGTGAGCATTTGGTGATCCTCCCCGCCCTCTTGAAAGTGCAAAAGGATACACCCTCTGGTGGCAGGTTTTTTCAGACAATGAAAAAGATTCGAACGATCCAGCACTTTTTTTATGAAAAAATGATTTCTTCTTTATTAAATCATCATATAAAATCGATCAGCACATAGTGGTATCCACAAACAGCTATGCGTTTCAAGTAAAAAACTGATGAAGAGTTTTTATACTGGAAACACGTAGCTGTTTGTGGATACCACTATGTGCTGATTGATTTTATATGATGATTTAATAAAGAAGCAAGAATTTTTCATTAAAAAAGTGCTGGATCGTTTGAATCTTTTTCATTGTCAAACTAGATAATATGCTTGGGTCCGAAAAATGCAAAAAAAACTGTGGATGTTACATAACTACCATGTGTAAGACCTCTAAATGTACTGTCCCCCTAAAAGACCAATCCAACCAAACAAACAAATAAGGGAATTTAAATTATTGTGAATAATTTATTACAATAAATATTAAATTATGTAATATCAAAATATAACAGAAAATACAGGACAAAGCCAGGTAAAAATAAGTGTTGATAATGGAGAATAATTACTTACCCGTCCAGAGGAGTTCCCGAAAGTGCATTGTCCATCGACTATGCACTGTGCCGCGATTCACTAACATTGTGCGCCCCATATCCTGCATGTGTTGTTTCCCAGCTTAGGTCCACGTATGCAAGTACATTGGTTGCGACACAATTTTAATCTTAAATTTCGTGATTAATCCTAATCAGTCGGATCGCCTGACAGCACACCCCCGCTTTCTGTCGCATGAAAGCCGGCGCCGCTGCACCAAAATCTGATTTCGTGTGACGCAATCCCCTTCTAAGTACCTGCCACAGTGGCCCAAATCCCTAATACCATTAGTAAATAAGCCCCAATATTGGCAGGAAATACCTGAAATAATGCAGACTATAGGGCCAGTTAGAATAAAATACCCGTAATAATGGTGCTAACCTCAAAGATCCCAAATAGAGTAATGAAGTTAGGAGGGGGATCCATACCATATATGCCAGCCCAATGTGTGTTTAGGTTGTCTCCTTTGTCAGGGGGTCTGCTTTGCTTGATAAGCATATAGAAGTTTGGAATAAAATAGCTAACCTGTTTCTAGCTGTATTCTTCCATACCTTATCTATTATATGTTACACTTGGAGACAAACATGTGTGGTACAATCAGGGTATTTGAACAGTCAAGTTAGATAGAGTAATCCCACGAGAAGAGAAAACACGGCACTCACCGGTATGTGCAACGTTGAAGTCTTTATTCGGACGGACACAGGACAGGAGTGATGCACGCCACGACTAGGCGACGGGCCGTTTCGCGCACAAAGCGCTTCCTCGGAGGCTGGAGGAAGCGCTTTGTGCGCGAAACGGCCCGTCGCCTAGTCGTGGCATGCATCACTCCTGTCCTGTGTCCGTCCGAATAAAGACTTCAACGTTGCACATACCGGTGAGTGCCGTGTTTTCTCTTCTCGTGGGATTACTTGATTCACTGTGCATTCACACGTGCACCTCCGGGGAGCAGCGATTTGACGCCAGTTCACACTCTGGGACGCCACTGAGTTCGGGTTGTGTGGAGAGGGTGGTGCCGGTCCCACTATTCTTTTTTGCTTATGGTACGCTGTCAAGTTAGATAGATATGTTTAGTTTGCCATTATACAATAGATTTAACTTTATCATTAGTTCTTACCAGTAATAGGCAGTATCCTAATGAGCACACTCACTATTGAGATTGCATTACCACAGCCATGATTAACAATGTGGCGGTGTCCAGTACACAACATCAATCAGATATTAATGCTGAAGATCAGGAGACAATCCAATGTAAGGATGGCTTTAAAGCAAAACATTTTCCTATAGGGTTTTGCCATAAGACTCACATTGCACCACATACATCAATATACAAAACAAATTTGATTTCTGTCTTCACATTTCTGGAAATAATTTAGTGCCATTTATTTAGTACTAAAACCAGACAATAGTAAAGGGAGAACCTTTTTTATTGCTTGTAGCTGACATCTCTCATGTAGGATTAGAGGAAGCGGCCCAACAAGCCAAGGAAGGTTTGAAAAGCTGGACAAGGATATTTCAGGCTGTTGCATCAGGAAATATTGTTTAGCAGACATTAAGACAGGAGATGAGATTGTGGGGCTGCCAAAAGGTAACGGTGCTTTTGGTTGACCATGGACTATAGTCACTCAGGTATTCCTGTCTGGTCAGATCACATGAATGTGAATCTCTTGTTTGCGTTCGTGTCTCTCATCTGAGGGTCACAGTGCTACCCCTCAGTAAAGCCAGTAAGCGGCACAGTGATAATGGACAGCGCAGTGAACTGGGCTGATGTGCCCATGTGCTAGTTTGCTTTTTTTTTCAGATTCATGTGAGCCTTGGACTACACCGGATTAAATGGACTCAGATGATGACCTGGATATTTTAAAATTAAAATTGTTAACCAGGGAGTGTCAAAGAGTCCTTATTTTAATAAAATATTTAGAAAAATTGTTTGTGTGCTTTTTTTTTATTCAATTACTTTCACCTTAGTAATGATGTGTCTAATGGACATTGAGGGGGAACACCATGTTGACATTAAGTTGGTATCAGAGGCCACGGTTTTGTCCTTTCAAAGCCCAGTTTCCAACATTTTGTAGAAATTAGGTACAGGCGGTCCCCTACTTAAGAATGCCCGACTTACAGATGACCCCTAGTTACAGACAGACCCCACTTTCCACTGTAACCTCTGGTGAAGGTCTCTGGATGCTTTACTATAGTCCCAGGCTGCAATGATCAGCTGTATGGTGTCTGTAATGAAGCTTTATTAGTAATCCTTCATCCCATTACAGCAAAAAATTTAGAAACTCCAATTGTCACTGGGGCAAAACATTTTTGTCTGGAACTACAATTATAAAATATACAGTTGCGATTTACATGCAAATTCAACTTAAGAACAAACCTATGGAACCTATCTTGTACATAACCCGGGGACTGCCTGTACTGGATAATACAAAGCTCTTCCATGGCAACCCTGGTGGTGGCTCGTTCCTATTTAATGGTAAGGGGGGTCATTGGTATTCTTTTTACCAGCCTACACCAAACGTCACCATTGGAAATGTGAGCCGTCTATAAGCAACATCATTATACCCCAGCTCACCTTGGAATCCATGGACACAATCCATGTCATAAATGGATCATAAAAAGGCAAAATAACATTTTCAAGTATTTTAAATTGCAGAGCGTATGTTGGATATAGCAGAGGTGTGTGTGATTGGTTAGGTGAGATAGCAGAGGTACGTGTGGGATTTTGACTAAGCAGGTAGCTTTCTAGGCATGTGTCTATATGATATATCTTACTTTCTTGTATCTAACTTATTACAGATATTTTTATCCATCTCATGACTCAGATTTATCTAATATCTCTTTTATAATATCTCAGATATCTTTGTAGAAATAGAAAGGTAAAGAAAAGTGTAGCTAAACCCTGTAGAAAGTTCATATGCACAAGCCTAGTAGAAAGCTATCAGGTAGTGTTTGCTCTGCACCAAGTGACTGCTCAGTTAGTGCCCACCCACACAGCTGAAAGTTACACTCAGGGGCTGATGTAGTAATTGGAGCAAAAGCAGCAGAAAAACTAAATAAAATTGCAAAATAGGTGGAGAAAAGTTATCTTTATCCTGTTAGTATTCCTAGTGCATTAAGATTTGAGGACTTTCTTTTGTGGGCACAACCCTTTAAGCATATCAGTTTTCACTGGAGTGTTCCAATAATCACAATTAGAGTTAATATCTTAAATTTTTATGAATTTTTACAGTCAAGGCATTCTGTCTGGAATATACACTCACCGGCCACTTTATTAGGTACACCTGTCCAACTGCTCGTTAACACTTAATTTCTAATCAGCCAATCACATGGCGGCAACTTAGTGCATTTAGGCATGTAGACATGGTCAAGACAATCTCCTGCAGTTCAAAACGAGCATCAGTATGTGGAACAAAGGTTATTTGAGTGCCTTTGAACGTGGCATGGTTGTTGGTGCCAGAAGGGCTGGTGTGAGTATTTCAGAAACTGCTGATCTACTGGGATTTTCACGCACAACCATCTCTAGGGTTTACAGAGAATGGTCCGAAAAAGAAAAAACATCCAGTGAGCGTCAGTTCTGTGGGCGGAAATGCCTTGTTGATGCCAGAGGTCAGTGGAGAATGGGCAGACTGGTTCGAGCTGATAGAAAGGCAACAGTGACTCAAATTGCCACCCGTTACAACCATGGTAGGCAGAAGAGCATCTCTGAACGCACAGTACGTCGAACTATGAGGCAGATGGGCTACAGCAGCAGAAGACCATACCGGGTGCCACACCTTTCAGCTAAGAACAGGAAACTGAGACTACAATTTGCACAAGCTCATCGAAATTGGACAGTAGAAGATTGGAAAAAGT
The DNA here is from genome assembly GCF_040894005.1 of Engystomops pustulosus. NCBI lineage: Eukaryota > Metazoa > Chordata > Amphibia > Anura > Leptodactylidae > Engystomops > Engystomops pustulosus. Next base: position 105,248,608 of record NC_092417.1, on the reverse strand, counting down.
TCCCTGGTCTGATGAGTCTTGATTTCTGCTGCGACATTCAGATGGTAGGGTCAGAATTTGGCGTCAACAACATGAAAGCATGGATCCATCCTGCCTTGTATCAACGGTTCAGGCTGGTGGTGGTGGTGTCATGGTGTGGGGAATATTTTCTTGGCACTCTTTGGGCCCCTTGGTACCAATTGAGCATCGTTGCAATGCCACAGCCTACCTGAGTATTGTTGCTGTCCCTTTATGACCACCATGTACCCTGTAACATCTGATGGCTACTTTCAGCAGGATAATGCGCCATGTCATAAAGCTGGAATCATCTCAGACTGGTTTCTTGAACATGACAATGAGTTCACTGTACTCAAATGGCCTCCACAGTCACCAGATCTCAATCCAATAGAGCATCTTTGGGATGTGGTGGAACGGGAGATTCGCATCATGGATGTGCAGCCAACAAATCTGCGGCAACTGTGTGATGCCATCATGTCAATATGGACCAAAATATCTGAGGAATGCTTCTAGCACCTTGTTTAATCTATGCCATGAAGAATTGAGGCAGTTCTGAAAGCAAAAGGGGGTCCAACCCGTTACTAGCATGGTGTACCTAATAAAGTGGCCGGTGAGTGTATGTGCACTGACAAGGAAGGGATCTCCATATTGTTAATCTAATTGTATTCTACCATTATTGTAGACAGCCAAGTCTCCTTTTGCTTTATCGGACGTATGAGAACAGTTTAACAACAGGTAGTAGACCATTAAGTTACATAAAATGTTTGTATCAACTTATTTAAAGTACATGCTTATCCACTTAAGTTTTTGGTTTGTCGACTTCTTTATTGATAGTAACAATTCTTTCACTCTTAAAAGGTATATTTTCTGATAATTACCTTTTAAAGTACATTTCTTAAATGCAGCACTCGCTAAGGAAAAAAAATACATCTAATGACAATCCTAATAGGGTTTATGGAAGTATTTGTTGACCTCCGCACTCTGAGTTATTAAGAGGTTCTACTGTTTGTCAAGTTGAGAGCTTTTATTAGAAAACAGTTTGAATTAAGAGGTTGGCTGTTTCTTCCTATACTGAATGTAATTCTTTGTTGCCTGTGACCTATGATCACGGAATGTTCTGCAGTGGATTTCTTCTTTGTACTTTGCGTTAAGAAAACATGACAAAGGCAAAATGAACCTGACCCATTTGCTACCATGATAAGTGAACTATAATGTACACAAATAAGGCTTAATGATGCATGGAATTAAATAATAAAGGCATAAAAACTGGATGCAGCACAAGTCTGGGCAATATCTTCTTGAACACATGAATAATTTTAAACTTTATTTTAATGCTTCCATAGAATAATATATATATATATATATATGGGTAGGCAAAGTGGGCATTTGCTTTTGCCCAGAGCTCCCTAAAAGAGAAGAGTCTCTTCTTTCAAATAGAATTGTGTATATTCCGGTTTATTCAGGTGCAATTTTTATTTCTAAAAATCATTCCTGACGGCATTTGAACAATTAATATCCGACACTTAGAAACATTTAGATCCATACAAAAGAGGAGACTCTCTCTCACTCACTCTTTCAAAGGTAAAAAGAAGTTTCTAAGTATCACAGAGCCAAAGATATAGCCCTCTGAAGTGTGCACCCCTCTCCAGATTCTTAGCCATTAGGCCACAGGGAGAATTTTCTGCACACAAGAGCTGCTGATCCTCACAGATAATGGAAATATTGACTTTATGTTACTACATTTTGATAAGGAATAATATCAACTAATGTTCAAATTTTTTAACTCTCTCCTATCCAGAACTATCTAAGAACAAACTTTCTCTCTAATTGCCTTTTATTTTGTGATAATTTTTTTGTGAAATTGAGTGATACGATGAACATTCAATTCTCTTTGCCTCATGTGGCTACATATGAACACCACAACCAGGTACGTGTCCATAAAGTTATATGTAACACCAAAACACACACACATGTTCTGGAATAAAGTTTTTATTTCACACCATCCTTCATTATGTATACCTATGTTATGACGTTCTCACTCAAATTCTTATGAAGCTTGGTGGGTTCTGTTATTGTGCAGCTAATACAATGGCGCACATCTAATAGTGACTTTTGTTATCTCATTAGCTTGGTTTATAGATATATTGTTATTTATTTGGGTTACCACTGTGTAAGGGAGCACACAATGATAGATCTATGTAAAGCTCAGTGCAATTTTCTACAAAACTAGTTTGGTGTCCCCTGTGGATTTATCCTTCTCTTTGCTGCATATTTTGGGGAATATATATGTGGGGTATGTATGATCTCCTCACATCTTGGTGTTTTTGGAAAGTATATTTTCTTTATATAAGTACAGCATTCTGGATTTGTACATATTTTAGAGGAAATTTAGAATTTTCATGCAACTTTTGCTTTTTGCTTTTGCTGTTTGCTGCAATGTTGCATGAAGGTGGTAGTGTATATGAATTAAAAAGTGATTCTTGTTTACATGGTGATTTCTGAAAAAAACCCACTGATCTTGACAGAATAGGAGCTTTTTATTTTGTGTTTTATATATTTTTAATACATTTTTAAATCCCTATTTGTGCATAAACCTCCACTCCGATGTAAGTTTTATATTAAAAAATATCCACTTGCAAAAATATAGAGATTTTACGGATGCCATAAAATCTTTCTAGCTGAAAAGCAGATATTTAGTTATTTCAGTTTTAGTGATATTATGATCTACACTACACATGTACCATCTATTTTGAAAATGGGGCAAGTGTCTGCTTTCAGAAAATATGTGGTTTGTTGCAATTTACTTTAGCTCTTTTTGCTTTAATTTCTGGTTTTTTTGGAAACATAAAAGTTGCTCTTGCCAATAATGTGACAAAGGATACAGAAATGCCTGTGATTGAAAGGGTTAATACCCCTTAGTTGAATGCCCGAGTGAAGATGTTTATTATCTATCTCCTGTCTACATATGTATCTCCTATAATCTGACCATTTATATATCTCCTATGATCTGACCATTTATATATCTCACTTTTTCTCTCAATTTATCAATCAACCTTCTATCTCTATTCTACTGTATTTATCTCTCATATCTACTGTATATATAATCTACGTTATAGTTCTCCATCTAGAAATCTCTATATTATTCTTCTATTCTAATAATATTAATTAATAATGGGGGTCATTTACTAATCGCTATTTTTCATCGGTTTTCCTGAAAATTACCGATTTGCACCGTTTTTCTCTGAATTGCCCTGGATTGTGGCGTATCGGCGCCAACATGCATGCGACGGAAATCAGGGGGGTGTGGCTGTCGGAAAACCCGACGGATTCGGAAAAAACACAGATTTTTTTTAAAAAATGTGACGCGCTTACCTGCACCCAAGATAGGACGGTTAACTCCGGCAAACTCTGGTGGTCTTCAGCGTAGCAGCGACACCTGGTGGACATCGGGCGTACTACCTTAGTGAATTGCCGGAAGACCCGAATCTTCGACGGAGAACGTGACACTGGATTGCGAGAGGACAGGGTAAGTAAATGTGCCCCAATGTCTTTATATAGTACACACAGATTATGCAGCGCTATACACAGAGCCTGCCAAATCAGTCCCTGTCCCCAATGGGGCTCACAATCTTATCAAACTACCAGTTTGTTTTGAAATGTGGGAGGAAATCCACGCAAACATGGTGATAACATACAAACTGTTTGCAGATGATGACCTGGCACTTAAATCCAGGTCCCCAGCGCTCCAAGGCTGTAGTGATAATATTACAGATTGTTTTACCATACTAAAGGGAGCCTCTTACTGGCTGTTACTGACTTTGCCCAGGGCCCCACTTTATCTAAAACCAGCCATAAAGGAAGCAGTGTGTTTTTACTCAATAAGGGAGGGTGAAAAGTCTCCATGTTATGGCATATGAACCTCTTCCGTATAATGATGGAAAAGCAGGCAGCACTCTGATTCAAATTTTCGGTGATATTCATTGGGTTTGAGAAAGGTGAATGTCACCAAAACATTGCCACTCTAAATCATCTTGGATTATAATCTGTATTGGAGTGCTGCCTCCTTCTTCCATCATGATATATACTATATATTACTGTATACTATAATATAGGAATTTAATACTAGGAATTTATCATTTAATGTATTTACTCCTTTAGAATTTTGATGATACTGACAGTAATGTTTCTTGTATTTAAACACCGTAATTTTCAACATCTCTTTTCAGTCCTTAAAGGGGTTGTCCACTTTCAGCAGAAACTTGATATATTTAATATATTGAAAAGTTACAGTTTTCAAATATACGTTCCGTATCAATTCCTCGTGGTTTTCAAAATCTCTGCTTGCTGTCCATTGTAGTGGATCAACTCAAATGGCAACTTCAGTAACAGTCCAGGTAACTGTTTTATTTCTTTCCAAAACAGTTTAATGGAACAGAATAGCTTGCTTCAGCATTTAACAGAAAATACAGTCCATAATAACAGGCTTGACTCACAGTCCTTTGTAGGTTGTGTATCCATCCAGCAGCATAAACCGACAATGTCACTATTGCGGATCCTTGGCTGTGTAACACCTCCAGCTCTGCATGCAGTACAGCAGAGACTTCCAGACTGCAAACACACATTCCCCAGCTCACCTGAGCTTCCTGGCTTTATCTGTCAACCAAAACCTGGCCTGGATATGTGGGAGTAGTCACCCACCCTGCTCTTGACTACTCCAATGAAAGCTGGCCCGGATCAACTGCATTAAGCAGCTTTGCTACATTAACAATTGTCAGAAACCTAAGGTTCCTGACCAAACATTAACCAGCTCACTTCACTGCCATCAATAATGGCCCCTTGTACCTTCTCACATACCCCCCTCCTCTGACAAAAGCCGGGGGTTTTGGCACCTTTAGCCACCAGACTATGCACCCTGGACAGCGCGTCTGCATTTCCCTGCATTTTTCCTGGCCTGTGCTCCACCGTAAAAGAAAAATCTTGTAGGGCCAGGAACCAGCGGGTGACCCAGGCATTTTTCCCCTTCTTTTCCCGCATCCATCTTAGTGGGGCATGGTCTGACACTAGTTTGTACCTCCTTCCCAATAAATAGTACCTGAGGGAGTCTAGTGCCCACTTTATGGCCAGACATTCCTTCTCAATGACGGCATAATTGTTCTCAGTTTAATTTTGGGGACATTTTCCTGCTAAGATAAATTACTGGGTGCTCTACCCAATTTACTACTTGAGACCCAGACCTACATCAGACGCATCTGTCTGGACCACAAACTCGCGGGAGAAGTCAGGAGCTATCAACACTGTTTGACTACACAAGGCTTCCTTTAACTCTTTAACCCCTTAACGCTCTGCGCCGTAGCTCTACGGCGCAGAGGTATAAGGGATGTATGAAGAGGGCTCACGGGCTGAGTCCTCTTCATACAGAGGTGGGGGTTTTTGCATTTTGCACAAAACCCCCACCGCTAATAACCGCGGTCAGTGCTAGCACCGATCGCGGCTATTAACCCTCTAAACGCCGCCCGCAAAGTCGCGGGCGGCGTTTAAAAGACGGCGGCGCGCGGGCGCCGCCATCTTTTTTTCGATCGCCACGCCCCCGAACGTCATCGGGGGGCGGCGATCGGTTACCATGGTAGCCTCGGGTCTTCTTTTGACACGAGGCTACATGGTTTATGCAGGTTCGTTACAATGAGCCAGTGGCTCATTGTAATGTAAGACCTGCAAAAACGCCATATATTGCAATACTGTCGTATTGCAGTATATGGTAGGAGCGATCTGACCATCTAGGGTTAATGTACCCTAGATGGTCTAAAAAATAGTGAAAAAAAAAAGAAAAAAAAAAGTTTAAAAAATAAAAAAAATTAATAAAATATTAAAAGTTCAAATCACCCCCCTTTCCCTAGAACGGATATAAAACATAACAAACAGTACAAATCACAGACATATTAGGTATCGCCGCGTCCCAAAATGCCCGATCTATCAAAATATAAAAACGGTTACGGCCGGCGGTGACCTCCGAGGCGGGAAATGGCGCCCAAATGTCCGAAATGCGACTTTTACACCTTTTTACATAACATAAAAAATAAAATAAAAAATGATCAAAATGTCGCACAGACCTCAAAATGGTAGCAATGAAAACGTCGCCTCATTTCGCAAAAAATGATTCCTCACACATTTCCGTGCGCCAAAGTATGAAAAAGTTATTAGCGTCAGAAGATGGCAAAAATTTTTTTTTCTTTTTTGTACACATTCGTTTAATTTTTGAAAATGTATTAAAACACAATAAAACCTATATAAATTTGGTATCACCGCGATCGCACCGAACCAAAGAATAAAGTAGGCGTGTTATTTGGAGCGAAGAGTGAAAGTCGTAAAAACTGAGCCCACAAGAACTTGACGCACATGCGTTTTTTTTTCAATTTTTCCACATTTGGAATTTTTTTTCAGCTTCGCAGTACACGGCATGTTAAAATAAATAACATTACGGGAAAGTAAAGTTTGTTACGCACAAAATAAGCCCTCACACAGGTCTTTACACGTAAAAATGAAAAAGTTATGGATTTTTGAAGTTGGAGAGCGAGAAATTAGCCGAAAAACCCTCCGTCCTTAAGGGGTTAAAAGCCCCCTCTGCTTCTGGAGACCACTGCACCATTGCCGACTTTGTACCCTTTGTGAGGTCAGTCAAAGGAACTGCTATCTCTGCAAACCTGGAGACAAATCGCCTGTAGTAACCAACAATTCCTAGAAATGCCCGGGCCTGTTTCTTGTTAAGTGGGTGGGGCCAATTCTGAATAGCTTCCACTTTATTCAGTTGGGGTTTAATTTCCCCTCTTCCCACTATGTAACCCAGGTACTTGGTTTCGTCCATTCCCAGGGCATATTTATTTGGATTAATCGTAAATCCAGCCCTTCTTAGAGAATTCAGGACAGCCTGAAGCTTAATGAGGTGAGTTTCCCAGTCATGACTGAAAATAACAATATCATCCAAGTACGCTGCTGCATACTTCCTGTGTGGACGTAGAACCTGGTCCATGGCTCTCTGGAAAGTGGCAGGGGCCCCCTGCAACCCAAATGGCATTCAAATGTACTGGAAACTCCCCTCAGGTGTGGAAAAAGCAGTTTTTTCCTTAGCCTCTTTAGACAATGGAATCTGCCAATATCCCTTAGTAAGGTCTAGGGTGCTGATGTACTTGGCTGGCCCTAATTGCTCTATTAGCTCATCCACCCTGGGCATGGGGTAAGCATCCACTGTGGATACCTCATTGAGTCTGCGGTAGTCGTTGCAGAATCTTAATTCACCATTTGGCTTTAGCACTAACACTATGGGGCTGGACCACCCACTTTTGGACCTCACAATCACTCCAAGTTCTAACATCCTGTGGACTTCTTAGGAGATTACATCCCTATGGGCCTCAGGGATCCTGTATGGCTTTAAATTTACCCTGACATGAGGCTCTCAAGAAGCCTCAGGGTTTGATCAGATTGACATGATAGATCTGGAAGGGCTTCCTCTTCCCTGGCTGATGGACCCTATAGTTGACCTCTCCAACCTTTTCCACTATCTCATAGGGCCCCTGCCATTTTGCTAGGAACTTACTCTCCACAGTAGGGACTAACACCAGTATGCGATCTCCTGGATGGAACTGTCTCACATGAGCAGATCTATTATAGACCCTGGCCTGTGACTCTTGGGTCTGGAGAAGATGCTCCTTTACAATTGGCATCACCTTGGACATCCTTTCCTGCATCTGAGCTGCATGCTCAACCACATTCTTATATGATGTAACCTCACTTTCCCAAGTTTCTTTTGCCACATCCAAGAGACCTCTGGGGTTCCTGCCATAAAGTAATTCAAAGAGTGAAAACCCGGTGGAGGATTGGGGCACTTCTCTAATCGAAAAACAAAAGATACGGTAAAAGACAGTCCCAGTCTCGCCCATCCTTCTCTACCACCTTTTTCAGCATGGCTTTCAGGGTCTTATTAAACCGCTCCACAAGACCATCTGTCTGGGGATGGTACATTGAAGTGCGCAACTGGGTGACTTTTAACACCTTACACAATTCCCTCATCACCTTTGACATGAACGGGGTTCCCTGGTCCATTAAGATCTCCTTGGGAATCCCTATGCGGGAAAAAACATAGAACAACTCCCTGGCAATATTTTGGGAGGAGGGGTTCCTTAGGGGGACAGCCTCGGGGTAACATGTTGCATAATCCACAATGACTAGGATGTACTGATGCCCCCAAGCTGACTTCACTAAGGGTCCTACCAGGTCCATTGCTATTCTTTCAAATGGGACCTCATTAATTGGCAAGGGGACCAGAGGGCTGCAGAAATGTGCCACTGGGGATGTGATCTGGCAGGTAGGGCAGGATTGACAGTAATCACTGATTTCCCGGTAACAACCTGGCCAATAGAGTCGTTGTAGTACCCTCTCAAGTGTTTTGTCCACCTCTAGGTGACCTCCTAACACGTGTGAATGGGCCATATCCATAACCATACGTCTATATAGCCCTGGGACTAGTAGCTGCTCCACTATCTCATCCCTTATTTTAGTCACCCGATATAAAAGGTCCTGATTCAGGGCAAAATGTGGGTACCGGTTGTCTGCCCCAGGTTCTTGAGCAGCCCCATTTAACACTTTAACATTCTCTAGCGTCCCTTTTAAAGTCATGTCCCAGAGTTGGGCAAGAAAAGAAAAGGATACGGCACTCACCGGTATCGGGGACAATGTTCACTTTATTGTGGGGAAGGATTCATAGCAGGGGAGATGCACGCCATGCCAAGGTGACGGTCCGTTTCGTGCAGTGTGCGCTTTCTCAAACCTCATGTCCCGGAGTTGGGCTTTGCCAAAATTTTCCCTGGATACATTTAAGTCAGGGACAGCTGCCTCCTCTGAAGTTGAATCTTCCTCATTCTCCCCTATTAGGACATTCAGAGGAAACCCTGGTGTTTCCTCAGGATTTCCATCAACAGAGTTAACTGGGTTCTCTGGGGAACTTTGCAAAGCTGCCTTGGCCCATAGGTCAAAGAACAGAGGGCATTCACGTCCAACAATTACCTCATAAATCAGTTGTTTAACAACCCCCACATTGTGCAACACAGTACCCTGGTCTGTCCCAAGCATAACCTGAGCCACTGGGTAAACCTTGGTGTCCCCATGGATGCACGTGACACCCAGAGTTTTCCCGGGGGCCATAATGTGAGGGAGAGTGGCCGAGATGAGACTGACCAAACTCCCTGACTCCAACAGTCCTGAAACAAGAGTCCCATTAACCATCAGGGTACACATCTGTGGTCCCTCCCCCTTGGCTGGTATGGCACTACATGCAGGCTGGGCAAAAAGGAAACTGTGGCGAACCACATAGCAATCCATGGGCTATGTGGTGAGGGACACTGGGCCGCCATATGACCCGGAGCCTGACATCTCCAACAGATTACCTCCCGGGGTATCCCTTTGGTCACTGGTTTGCGCCCCCCTTTGTCCTTGGCGCGACCATCATGAGAGGTTTTAGGCCCCAGTCTCTGACAGTTCCAATCTTTATGGGGCTCCCAGTATACAGATTTCATATCCCCTGGCCCTCCCAGGGATTCTCCATAGTGTGGAGCCTCTCCACCAATCCCACTAGATCATCTGCATTCTGGGGGTCACCCTGTGCAACCCAGCACTGTATGGCACGGGGATGCGAGTGCATAAATCGGTCCATAACCACTCGTTCGACAATCTGGGCTGGAGAGAAGGTGTCTGGTTGCAACCACTTCTGGACTAGATGAAAAAGGTCAAACAGCTGTGATCTTGGTGGCTTGTCCAGGCTATAGGCCCAGTGGTGCACCCTCTGTGCTCGGACTGCTAAGGGTACTCCTTGGCATCCTGCAGGGCCAGGTCATAATATGCCTTTTGTGGCTCGCCAGTTAAATATGGAGCCAGTACTTCAGCCCACTGACCTGGCGGCAGCTTCTGCCGGTCAGCCACTTGCTCAAATACTGTGAGGAACGCCTCAACTTCATCCTCCGGGGTCATCTTCTGCAATGCTTCCCTTACAGTCTTTCTGACAAGGTGACCATCATCTTGGTCTCTCAGTACTGCCATCTGCTGGACAAGGAACTTGTTGGTCTCCTGTTGGGCTCGCAAAGCCTCAGCATGTGCTCTCGGTTGCTGCAAGTTTGACTGCACAAGGTGCTTGATCACCTCCTCCATGGCAGCTGCTGTGTGCTGGCTCTGAGGTGAAGCCTTTGCTCTAAACAAACAATATATCTGGGGGATTATGCCCACATCCAAAGCACCAATTGTAGAGGATCAACTCAAATGGCAACTTCAGTAACAGTCCAGGTAACTGTTTTATGTCTTTCCAAAACAGTTTAACGAAACAGAATAACTTGCTTCAGCATTTAACAGAAAATACAGTCCATAATAACAGGCTTGACTCACAGTCCTTTGTAAGTTGTGTATCCATCAAGCAGCATAAACCGACAATGTCACTATTGCTGATCCTTGGCTGTGTAACACCTCCAGCTCTGCATGCAGTATAGCAGAGACTTCCAGACTGCCAACACACATCACCCAGCTCACCTGAGCTTCCTGTATATTTTATAATTGTAGATCCAGACAAAAAAAATTTGGCCCCAGTGACAATTGGAGTTAAAACATTTTTTGGTGTAATGGGACCAAGGATTATCAATAAAGCTTCATTACAGACGGTGTAGTATATTATAGGAAGCATGACCCACACTGGCACCTCCCACATCAGAAGTTCTTTCTTCTATTGTATAAACAGAGCTACAAAACCCATGCCCCATTTTCAGAAGATAGGGGTCCAATCTGCATTTATATACTTACATTTCTTAGAATTTGTTTTGCTATGTTTGACCACCTGTCTTTTATTTTGTATTTTGGTTGATTTTATTTCCTTCTTACAGATTTTGGTAAGTGTTTTGTAAGTACTGAAAGCCTCAGGCAACCCATTATTTATATATTTTGAATGCCCTCTTTTATCATTAATTGCCCTTTTTACTGTAGCTGTAAGTCATGCAGGGTTTAATCTAGCCCATCTATACTATAATTTTTAGGATAAATTTAGAAGTATAATGACCCAGGATAGATTTGAATGTCTCCCATTTAATATTAATATCATCATGTGACAGTATCTGATCCCAGTGTATATCATGTAGCGCAGCCCTGAATTTCGGGAAATTAGCCTTCTTAAAGTTCAATGTTTTTTTAAAATTCAATTTTCCTTTTTACATTTTGCATTTAACAGTTTAAGAGGAAATTAATTATGTTATAATCGCTCTTCCTAAGGGTTTCCCGGACACTGGCATTTTGGACAATCTCTGCATTGTTAGAAATCACAAGGTCTGACAAAACATCACCTCTTGTGGGATCCTCTACAAGCTGCATCATAAAATTATCCTGAAGAATGTTTATAAAATGTCTCCCTTCACAGATGAAGAAGAACCCTGAGCCCAATTTATATTTGGAAAGTTAAAGTCTCCCATTATCACAACGGTCCCCTCCTGTGCAGCCCGCTCCATCTGTTTATATAGGTGACCCTCTATTTCCTCCGAGATGTTAGGGATCTATAAATTACACCAAAAATAATTTTCTCAAAGGTCTCCTGGCTTTGAATTTCAACACACAAAGTTTCAGCCTCTGCACACTCTGAGACCACTGACTCATTCACAATCGCTTTTAAGTCTCTTCTGACATACAGACATACACCGCATACTCTGCTATTTGCCCTTTATTTCCAAAAGAGTGTAAAACCTTGAATATTAACAACCCAATCATGTGATGCATTAACCCATGTCTCCGCTACATCAACAACATCTAACTTTTCCTCTAATACCAGAGCCTCAAGCTCTCGCCCATTTTTCCTGTGATACTTCTGGCATTTGTGAACATACACTTTAATTTTCCACAGTTATTTATTTGATTTATAGTGATGTTTCTGGCACATATATGTATAGATGCTGTACCTTGAAGATCAGAACTTCTCTTTAGTTACTGTATAGCTCTATTTATGGCTCTATTTGCAAATGTTATTGGCACATTGACTATTTGCAATCTTGGCTTTATTTGTCTGTCCATGAGTTTGTATATTTTTTGCTTAGTCTTAATTTTACTTCAAGTTACAATTCTCTCCAATTTACTATGTGCTTCTTCTTCTTTTTGTAAATCGTGTTGCTGCCTTCACCTGTCCATTCCAGACAGATGTTACGCTGGTCCTTCACTCTGTCTCTGACCATATGGTTGATTTTAGCTTTGACAGGGGATCACCCTGCTGCTGCAAAGATCATCCAAACCAGGGCCTCATCTCAACATGTGCCAATCTGACCGATGGAAATAAGATTTGCCACCTCATTCAATGTGTAATAACTTAATGCAAGCTTCATTAGGAGGCCTTGAAAACTCTGAAAAAATATAGTTTAACAATATATTTAACTCACAAGAATCAAATTAAGGTTTTACAACATCTATATACAATTTCTGCAAATGAATTCATAGAAAATAACAAGGTTGACGGTAAACTAAACATTTATTGCAGTGAATAAGTTCTATCCAGTCAAGTGTACAATTTAATGGTTCAACTAGTTGTATTATATATACTATACAAGATTTTCTTCCAAATGTAGAAAATCTACCTAGTCTCTATTTTAAACTTTGCTCATAACCTGTTAAGAACTAATCCTTAACGTAACATATTTCAGTGGACTAGATTTAGAATAAATAATAAATTAGATCTCTAAACTCTTAATAAAGTCTGTCCTTAAATGGAACCTGTCATCAGGAGTCCTTTTTCTGGCTCTGCCATGTCCCCATAGAGAATAGTGTACACATTGCCAAAGAGTTTTTATAGTAAAACTGAAATTTTCACGAAAAATCTTTTCATTCTTAGCTGCCTTTAGTGAACATTTAATCCTTAAGAAAATGTTACTAAACTATAAACCAGGTTCACTAGCTCTCCTAACACTCCATAGCACTGAGGTTTAACTGTTAACCTGCTCAGGCACTTTATTTCTTTTTACTACGCATACTCCTTCTAATGAGCCTTAAAGGTGGTAACCAGTATTTGAACAGTAATGTCCTTCTGATGTTGGGCCCAGCTTGGACCGGAAGTTGATGGCTGTCGACTCAGCTCCTATAGAAGTAAATGAAATCTGAGCCTGCAGTTACAACCCCTGGCCACTTTACAGAGTCTGAAGCAATCTGCTTTAGGCATCATTGAATGTGTTATGCCAACCCCAAACAACTAATCAGGATTCAGCATCCTGTGAAAAAGGTGGGTAAATTACTGTTTGGACCTGGGGATGACCAAGATGTGAATGAGGAGTAAAAGACAGAATAAATGCTACCTAAAGTATATACATATTTGCCCAAAATGCTTGAAGCATTGCAGACTCAATAGAAACATGTAGATGACATATGGCTAGATTCAACAAATGATCTTTTAAGTATTTACATTCTTTTGGGCAGGAAATGAAAGAGGCAGTGTATGTCTGTATGTAACATTATATGAAAGAAAGTGTGAATAAGACTACATTAGATGCAGACTGTGGCAAGCTCAAACAATGGAACGCTGCAAAAATGAATTAACACCTCACTTAAAATCACAAATATTTGCAAAGACGACGTCTGTGACTCGAGTAACATCATAGACTATGCTTTTAGTGGAAATTTTCACCAGTGCTTTCCAATTAATTGCCAAAAAATATGATTAGTAGCCAAACCCCCAAACTACAGGAGTCATTGTCTGTTGGATGTTATGGCAGATATTTAAAAGGTTGCATATACTGCACCAACCAATCACAGCTCAGCTTTTATTTTGCTACAGGTTATTAATATGAACTTGATTACATTGGCAATGAAGGACATTCATAGCATACGACAGCTTATGTGTTAGTTGATAAGATTTTGATTGGGACACTTAGCCAATGTTGTTGTAGAGCTTGATGTAACTCACATGACCTTCAGTGTATAATAATTCTGTGGGGTTTTATATACTGTGCCTGTGGCCCTTGAGAAAGCAGCTCATCTATCTCTTCAATAACTTAAGGACAAGACAAGGCCTCAGAATAAATGCATCTACTTTGCTTGTGAAAAGCCAGACTGATTTCTTTTGCAAATGTTGAAGGGTTAGCATCAAACATATTTAGTGTAACAAAGGCATCAGTTGCTGGTCATGCAGAGTTAAAAGATGTATTAGCATCAGTTGTATTCACTGAAATAATTATTTTGCTCTTCATGTTTTCTTTTTTTTTATACCTACAATACAGTTAAACGTAATTTGTCCACTAAAAATGTACCTTTGTCATGTTATCACAGAGAATTGTGAGTAATGAATAAGATATTAAGGTGCTTTGTTGTAAAGAGCACATCATCCACATGGTAATTTATTTCCATAATGGAGTAGATATGAGTGTTTGAAAGTCAGAATGTTTTATTACTTCTGTGGTTGTTCATTTTTCTTCTATTTAATAATGTAATTATTATGAATACCTTTAAATAAAATATTATATTATAGCATGGTTTGAAAATTCAAGTATTACAGTTGATTTCTCCCCACAGGTTATCTATCTAATGTATAGGAAATTATTGTTGTTATAAAGAATCATAATAATCTACTATATATTACAAACACTGGAGAGTGGTTACAGAATATTGAGATTATTAAAAGGAACCTGTCAGATAAACTTACTGAACATATCTTTGAAAGCTGCTATTAAACAGCATTATAGCTATCCCTATGTTGCTCCTACTCGTGCCAGTAAAGTTCCACCATCCTTTCGTAAAGTTGACTCCACATCTATGCATATTCATGTTCTTCTAGTTAAGCCGTGCCTCCAGCTTCATGATTGACAAGGGGTGTGCTTTTACGTCTACTGGGTGAACCCTACATCATTCACCTCTCCCTCAGGTATGAGAGAGACACTGGGGGTCATTTACTAAGGGCCCGATTTGCGTTTTCCCGACGTGTTACCCGAATATTTCCGTTTTGCGCCGATTTTCCCTGTATTGCCCCGGGATTTTGGCGCACGCGATCGGATTGTGGCGCATCGGCGCCGGCATGGACGCGACGGAAATGGGGGGCGTGGCCGAGCGAAAACCCGACGGATTCGGAAAAACCGCCGCATTTAAAACAATAAAAGTGTCGCTTGGGATGCGCTTACCTTCACTTGGCCCGGCCCGGTGAACTTGAGTGCGTTCAGATGCTTTTCAGCGCAGCCACCTGGTGGACGTCGGAGGAACTACCTTGATGAATCCCGGCAGGACCCGAATCCACCGCAGAGAACGCGCCGCTGGATCGCGAATGGACCGGGTAAGTAAATCTGCCCCACTGTGTGAAGAAAAATCAACTTGCTCATTTTACAGGCATGGGTAGGAACTATATATGGATAGTTATATTGATATATATAATAGCTGTTTTCAAAGATATGTTTAGCTAGTGTGGGTAAGTTTAACTGATAAGTTCCCTCTAAATAGTTAAACCCAGGCACTGGAGCTCTGGTCAGTTTAGGTTGAGCTCATCCATAGTGTCAAAAAATGTAATCAGTGCTGGCAGTTAACAGCTGATGTCAGCTGTATAATACATAAATATGTTGAGCTAATAAAGACTCACCTGTTTACTGCACATAGTGACATTGCCTCTGTAGGGTATACACTCATTGCTGTGGATTGATATGAGTTCATTAGTGGAAAAAACTGTAAAATAAACCTCTTAAAGTGTAATTCCAATTTTATTATGGTTTTTACCAAATTTCCATATATTATTACCACTTTAAAATAAAATGGTGCCTATATTGTGCACCTCACCATTTTTTTCCAGAGTTATGTAATTTCCTGTTCTGAAGCTACTTGCTAGAAATCTTACTCAGCAGCAGTGATGTGGGCAGCCACTAACCTCTCAGCACTGATGCTGAATCAACTTAGGATTCCCTCTGTTCCCATGTTTTGTGTTTTCTGATTAAGTAATTGAGCAGTGACTTCAGTGAGATTCCTACAAGTAAATCCACTGAGAACTGCATAGTTTATCGCATAGTAGTTTAAAGATTCTCTGTTGTGTAGAATGTTTTTGGAAAGCAGAGAGACACAGAGAAAGTTCTGCAGAATCACTGACTGGGATGGAGGGAATGATATGGAAAAGGGGAGATCTTTCACCTCACTATTTTGTGTTAGAGACTTCTACATAATCCAGAATACACAAAGTTCTCCTGCTAGTTACCCACAGAGAGCATCACATGATGTGAGCCAGGGGGAAGTAACCTCTCTACTCAGTGAAACCATTCTGTAAACAAATTCATGCTTTCATAGGGATAATCAGCACTGCAAGGAGAAATAGCTATTGCAGGAATATGGTAAAATGAAGAGGATGCATAGCAATTGCTGGACATAGGAAATCAAGCAAAATTGTTCTAAATTCCAAGAGCTATGGTAATTTTAGTTTTTTGCTTTTCCATTTTTCACTCTACATCTTTAAAAACCCATTACTTTTTTATTTTTCCATTTTCAGAGCTTTGTGATGGCTTTTTTCTGCCAAACAATTTGTACTTTCCAGTGACAGCATTTCAAATCCTATGCTGGTTACCAGGAAGTTTGAAAAAACTGCATTTGCAACAATTCATTGTGGAGACAGCTTTTAGATTTTTGCTGTACACTCCAAATGACACCTCTAATTTATTCCTTGGGTTAGTACAATCACAGGGATGGCAAATTTATATAAAACCTATTGTGCAAAAAATAGTTCTCAATTTTGCCCTTTTCTGACACCTTTAACTTCATTGTACAGCGCTGTGTAGGATAAGGTAGTTTTTTTGCAGGACATGATGATGTTTATATTGCCACCATTTTGGGGAATGTAGTATATTTTGATCAGGACTTTTGGGAAGTGGCAATCCTTACATGTTTATGATTTTATTTATTTATTTTTAAATCAGTTCTTGGGAAAGGAGGTGTTTTTTTTTTCATTTTTTTTACCTTTTAAAACCTTTTTTAATGCTACCTTTAAGACTCCCCAAGTGTACTTCCATAGACCAGAATACACACAGTTATCCTACTAGTTACTCGCACATGGCATCATGTGACCATTCAGAGCATAAACAGCTCTATGCTCTCTATGGTCTCTAGACACACTGTTATAGATCCTGCCGAATGACAGGTCCTGGAGTCTCAAACCAACTCCAGGCTTCCATGGGAGTGGATCTCCCCGATGCCATCACAGGGAGTGACAAACCGATGGAAGATGCCGCAACTCACACCACCTGCATTTCCCTACAGTGCAAGCACTGATTGCGAGTGTGAGCGGTGGTTGTTGCCTGCATTTTGCCTCTAACACCCACCATGTATGAAGATGGCTCTGCCTGTGAGCCCTCTTCATACATCATTGCATGCATGTCATAATGTGCTAAGTGTTAATGAATGGTATAGTGACAGTTGTACTTTGTTTGTAAAATCTAAAATATGGAGGTGTAGAGAAGTCAACAAGGGGCTAGTATCCATGGATCAAATGTGCTTGTTATGATCGGTAATAGCAGATTGTTACTGTAACGTCTCACCTTGTATAGCATTTTGTATGTGCTTTTACAATAACAGTTTTTCTGTGTTTTTTTCTGAAGGGTTGTGTCAGGGTCAGTGCTGAATACTTGACAAGCTCACAGTAACGCCACCACTTTTTTCTCTACTGAGTGAGTGCTGTGTTGTTTAAACACCACTGACACAATCCATCTTGTTAGTGACTGATTGCTTTCCCTGCAGTAAAAGTTATCTGGAAGTCGATGGGCTTGTCAAAACTGTCCCCATACACTGGCAAAGGGAGAACAATTGGAAACCGGACAGAAATGGTAGCTTGTAAGGTTGTACTCATATTAGATTTTTAAAAAGGCTAATAAAAGCAACGCTATGAATACGTATAATACATGTTTTGTTAAGGCAGCTATTTATTAAGTATACTGGGACTGAATGGAATAAAAAAGATCAGAGATTTCTCATGTTGTGATCACAGATTGTTTAGTTTTCTTCAAGCAGATCTAATACATTTCCTTTACCTTTCTCTCAAAACTAACCCCCATAGTTTACTTTTTGCTTCTATGGTATCCCTGCATCAGTTTATATTATCCGAGTTATTCTGCAGGCCCATCTTACCTTATCAAGATATTGGAGGAATAACGCATTAGACAGGTTCTGTGGGACAGTTCTTAGACTGTATTGGGAGCTCTGCTACCTGTCAGATTTATCAAATTGGGTGGACTGAGAAGATTTGTTGACTTCTCCACACCTTCTGAATTGCTATCCTATGCCTCCTTTAACATTTATACTTATGAGCCAGAAAGATTGAGGGGGAGGGGGTTGTAAAAGTGCCCTTCCATGCTGTAGCTTCACTGGCTGCTAATAAAGCAGGGGAGACAGTGAGACAGTGGGGCACATTTATTTACTTACCCGACTGAGTTCCCGAGATATGGAGTGTCCGATGATCATGCGCGATTCACAAAGTTTGTGCGCCCGATTTCCTGCATCTGTCGCTTCCCCGCTCAGGTCCGCCGGAGTTCACCTTCTTCGTCCCGGTGTATGTAAGTGTATTGGTTGCGATACAATTTTAAAATAAAATCCTGTGGTTTGTTCGAATCAGTCAGATCGTCCGACGGCCAGCCCCCAATTTGTGTCCCATGAAAGCCGGCGCTGCATGCACTAAGGCCTCCCAGAGCCCTTCTGTTTCATTAGCATAATGGTATAAGTTGAATATGGAGGCCATGGTTAACAAATATTAGAAGATTACCACAGTCACAGTGCCTGGATCTATCAGTGTCCCTGGTTTATCATGCTGGATTTTGATGGTAAATTTCCTAAATACACCACATTTGTACCTAATACCTTCATATTTGACCTTATTTTATTTAAAACACTTACAGCATATTATATTAGGTTGCATACAATACGTATAACAATTGCCAAGTTATCTATTTCTTTATCTATGCACATAGATTTAATATTTCTGATGTGTTTGATGGAAGGATAGATAGATAGATAGATAGATAGATAGATAGATAGATAGATAGATAGATAGATAGATAAAGTTCAAAAACTGGCAGCACTCCGGATTGGTATAAAAAAAGTGACGGGGTGTCTTTTATTCCATGTGCCAAGCACATGGAATAAAAGACACCCCGTCACTTTTTTTATACCAATCCGGAGTGCTGCCAGTTTTTGAACTTTACTACTGAGGCTCTCGGGCCAGAGAGCATCTGGACTTTGCACCCACCAGCATTGCGGTGCTGCTCCGAACTTTCACACATATAGATAGATAGATATCTTCAAGAACAGCAATGTAGAAGATTTAAAAATAAAATATGCAATGTGGTGAATACAAAGCTCATCTTATTTTTCCGCAAAGTTTACATTTCCATATAAACAATTGCCGATGGAAACAAAAAAGTGATTGTCATACTGTTACTTGTAGAGCTTGAAGTACCAGTCTCAGCATTGCATGGCCAGCCTCTGTTCTGAAGAAGATAAGCTTGGTGCTTTATTGCTGTCTTCTAAGAGATTTAAACTAGTTGACACTAGATAATAGAAGAGATTTACATTGAAAATCATTTATTTGTTCCAGTAAATACATGGAGGGAAAAAAACAGTGGCATATTTATTTAAATTATTTCTGGAACCCCCTAATCTAATTTGTAGTCAGTATCCAGCAGAAATTCTGCATTTGAACATCTTCAAGGTGAATGCAGTTGTGGCACCAGGCATTCATCTGAATGGTAATTTCTGTATTAAGGAAATAAATATTCTATATTCTAAAGGATTATATCATTATAGTTTATAATAAGGGCAATTTAATAAACATAGATTACATTTTCTTTAATTAAAAATTATTATTTCCCGGTAGCTATAACACACTTCTGTTTGCTGAAGCTGGTTCTATAATGGCAAATGAGGTTTTAAAAACAATATTAAAGGAACACTGCAGAGCCTATAGAATGGATCCTGACAATGGTACAATATACAGTATATGCTTAAGAAATACAGGCACTTGGTTTTGAATGTAAAGTCATCCTTTTTTGTATTGCTGCAGGTGTAACATTTTGACTGTGAACCAGTCTTTGGCCAACACATGTCCTGCTAGTGGAGGAATTAAAGGATACGCGATTGTGTAGAAGCACAGGCTGAACACCGAATAACAATATGTGTAAGTGTAAGCAGAATGCTTTTCTTTTGTAAAAGAACAATACAGCGACAATTTCTGTTTATTTATGTCAGAGTTATATATATACAGATATGTATATGTAGAACTTTCCTAAAGCACAACTACATTTATTTTCCCAAATCAACAGCCTTTTGGATGCGCAACAGTTTCTTGCACTAGCTTTTCTCCTGGCTGTGCTGTTTTCTCTTATGATCGCCAGAGTTGTAAACAAGACTTTGAGTGAAAAAGGGAAATGGCTGCTGCTTTCTGCTCACAGCGGAGGAAAGAGGGGGAGATCATGTGCTGTATATAGCAGAGAGAGGTGTTGAAAAGCTGAATATGTTCAGCGCTGTGAATGCATAAGTATAGTACACAGAAAAGAGAGTTCCAAGATCTCCCCTGTTCCCTCTTAGTCCCTCCTGGTCTCTCCATCCCAGCCTGCGATTCTATAGAAGTTTTCTCTCTTCACCCACAACTGTGCACATTCTGCACAGCTCAGAGAAGCTATTCACCATTATTGCTCAAACATCGCAGACTATACACCTCATGGAACAGTTTCACTGCTGGTTTCTACTATTTTTTATATGTGCCATGCTCCTGAAGAAGATTTTTGTATCTTCAGAACAGAAAATTCCATAACTCTGAAAAGAAAGGGTGAGAAACACAATACGGGCATTACTCTGTTTGTTTTCAAAGGGGAAATCACATATGACAATTTGTTAAAAAACATCATAGGATCACTTTAAACTGTTTCTTGGCTTGGCATATCCTAAAAGGGGTGGCACAGATATTTCCAACATGAAAATTATCTGAGGTTTGGTTAATTTAAGGACACAAAATTTGTGAGGCGTGTAGGATTGAATAGACCAACCAGATTTTAAAATCTCCTATACCAGTAACACCCACAATTGGTGAGGGCATCAATTGCAGACGTTAACTCTTTAAATTCTGCTGGCAACCTTAAATTAGTGCATCCATCCCAAAATGGTGGTGCATTTGTTGTTTCAATGCAGCCAATTAGTAAGAAATGTTGATATTTTTGCTAATTTATTAAACAAGTAAAAGTGAAATATCACTTGGTCATAAGTATTCAGACCCGTTGGGCTAGTACAACCATTTGTCTTTTTGGGAATGATACAACAAGTTTTTAACATCTGGATTTAGCATCCTCTGTCATTTTTCCTTAAAGATCCCTCAGGTTGGATGGTGGGCTGTTCAAGAATGGTCACAGAGTTGTTCTGAAGCCACTGCTTTGTTATTTTAGCTGTGTTCTTAGGGTCACTGTCATGTTGAAAGGTGATCTTGGATCGGCCCAGTCTGAGGTCCAGAGCACTCTGGAAGAGGTTTTCATCCAGAATATCTCCGTACATGATGGCTTCATTCGTCTTTCTCATCTTTGCCCAGATCTGCACCTTGCCACAATTTTGTCTCAACACTCTTTAGAATTCCTTAGACCTTATGATTCTCATGTGCTCTGACTCTGTACTGTGAGCTGTGAGGTCTTATATAGACAGATGTGAGCCTTTCCTAACCAAGTTCAATCAGCTGGACTGTAATGAAGTAGTAGAACAATCTCAAGGATGATCAGAAGGAAATGGACAGCATGCAAGTTAAATATGAGTGTCACAACAAAGCGTCTGAATATTTATGACCATGTGATATTTTAGTTTTTCTTGTTTAATTAGCAAAAATATCTACTTATTTGTTTTTTCTGTCAAGATGGAGTGAGGAGCGTACCATTACTTTTTTGATATTAACAATTGGCTACAATGAAACAAAGAGTGAAAAATTTAAAAGGGCCTGACTACTTTACATGCCCACTGTATACATTATATTAAGTTTAAGAATGTTTTTTGTTAATATAAAAACTTAACTGATAAATAATGATAACACATACACATGCACAAAAAGCATATATACTGAATGCTGGTTTGTTTTAAAAACTTCTCTACACATCATTGTGCTATTGTTTATGACTAGAGATGAGCGAACATACTCGTCCGAGCTTGATGCTCGATCGAGCATTAGCGTACTCGTAACTGCTCGTTGCTCGGACGAGTATTTCGCCCGCTCGAGAAAATGGCAGCTCCCGCCGTTTTGCTTTTTGGCGGCCAGAAACAGAGCCAATCACAAGCCAGGAGACTCTGCACTCCACCCAGCATGACGTGGTACCCTTACACGTCGATAGCAGTGGTTGGCTGGCCAGATCAGGTGACCCTGGGATAGACTAGCCGCTGCCCGCGCTGCTCGGATCATTCTCTGTCTGAATGCCGCTAGGGAGAGAGCTGCTGCTGGTCAGGGAAAGCGTTAGGGTGTTCTATTAGCTTACTGTTAGGCAGGAGTGATTCTACAACAGCCCTTCTTAGGGCTACAATAATGTTATCCTTTTTTTTTTTATTTGCTTGTGGCTGGGCTTGCTGGCACTAGTAGTGCAGCTAGTACCATATTGTGAGGAATTAGCAGGGGGACTTGCTACCGTTGTGTTTAGCTCTTAGTGACACACATATCCACCTCAAACACCAAAGTGGGAAAATTTATTAGGGGTTTGATTTCAATTAGGCACAGTCTGCCAGTTTCTTTTTATTTTACGTTTATTTTTTTCATAACTCAGTGTCATCTCATCTTGCATAGTAGTGTGCTTTAATACTTGGCTAGAAAATAGCCATAGGAGAATCCAAACGGCTTACTTACGCCTACAGTAGCGTTATATATATTTGATTTCTGGTTGATCTGCTGGTGGCTGTAGTTGTTGCAGTGCATCTACTAGCAAATTGTGAGCAATTTGGAGTGAGACTTGCGACCACTGTGTTTTGCGCTTAGTGACGCACATATCCATCGCAAAGACCGAAGTGGGAAAATTTATTAGGGCCCGGGGTTGGATTTCAATTAGGCACAGTCTGCCATTTCCTTTTTTATTTTACGTTTATTTTTTTCATAACTCAGCGTCATCTCATCTGGCATAGTAGTGTGCTTTAATACTTGGCTAGAAAATAGCCATAGGAGAATCCAAACGGCTTACTTACGCCTACAGTAGCGTTATATATATTTGATTTCTGGTTGATCTGCTGGTGGCTGTAGTTGTTGCAGTGCATCTACTAGCAAATTGTGAGCAATTTGGAGTGAGACTTGCGACCACTGTGTTTTGCGCTTAGTGACTCACATATCCATCGCAAAGACCGAAGTGGGAAAATTTATTAGGGCCCGGGGTTGGATTTCAATTAGGCACAGTCTGCCATTTCCTTTTTTATTTTACGTTTATTTTTTTCATAACTCAGCGTCATCTCATCTGGCATAGTAGTGTGCTTTAATACTTGGCTAGAAAATAGCCATAGGAGAATCCAAACGGCTTACTTATGCCTACAGTAGCGTTATATATATTTGATTTCTGGTTGATCTGCTGGTGGCTGTAGTTGTTGCAGTACATCTACTAGCAAATTGTGAGCAATTTGGAGTGAGACTTGCGACCACTGTGTTTTGCGCTTAGTGACGCACATATCCATCGCAAAGACCGAAGTGGGAAAATTTATTAGGGCCCGGGGTTGGATTTCAATTAGGCACAGTCTGCCATTTCCTTTTTTATTTTACGTTTATTTTTTTCATAACTCAGCGTCATCTCATCTGGCATAGTAGTGTGCTTTAATACTTGTCTAGAAAATAGCCATAGGAGAATCCAAACGGCTTACTTACGCCTACAGTAGCGTTATATATATTTAATTTCTGGTTGATCTGCTGGTGGCTGTAGTTGTTGCAGTGCATCTACTAGCAAATTGTGAGCAATTTGGAGTGAGACTTGCGACCACTGTGTTTTGCGCTTAGTGACGCACATATCCATCGCAAAGACCGAAGTGGGAAAATTTATTAGGGCCCGGGGTTGGATTTCAATTAGGCACAGTCTGCCATTTCCTTTTTTATTTTACGTTTATTTTTTTCATAACTCAGCGTCATCTCATCTGGCATAGCAGTGTGCTTTCATACTTGGCTAGAAAATAGCCATAGCATTAGGATAGCATCGTTTGGTTTTAAAAACTAAAAAACACACAAAAAAAAAAAAACACAAAAAAAAGGTAAAAAAAAAATTAAAGTTATAACTCTCATTTTCAAAATGTTTAACCCGAGGGCTAGGGGTAGAGGACGAGGGCGGGGACGTGGGCGTCCAACTTCTGCAGGGGTCAGAGGCCGTGTTCCTTGGCGGGGTGAGACACCACCTGCTGATGAGGGAGCAGGGGAACGCCGCAGAGCTACACTCCCTAGGTTCATGTCTGAAGTTACTCGTGGTAGAGCACTGTTGAGGCCAGAACAGTGCGAACAGGTGATGTCGTGGATTGCCGACAATGCTTCGAGCAATTTGTCCACCAGTCAGTCTTCCACGCAGTCCACCCATGTCACCGAAATCGGCACTCCTCCAGCTCCTGCACCTCAGCCTCCTCCCCCCCAGTCTGCCCCCTCCCAGCAAAATTTGCCATTTGAACCGGCATACTCTGAGGAACTGTTTTCTGGACCCTTCCCACAGTCACAAACCACTTGTCCGGTTGCTGATGAGCAATTTTCCGATGCCCAGGTTTTCCACCAGTCTCAGTCTGTGGGTGATGATGACCTTGTTGACGTAGTGGAAGAAGTGTGTAAAGAGGTGTCCGACGATGAGGAGACACGGTTGTCAGACAGTGGGGAAGTTGTTGTCAGGGCAGGAAGTCCGAGGGGGGAGCAGACTGAGGGATCGGAGGATGATGAGGTGACAGACCCAAGCTGGGTTGAGAGGCCGGGTGAACACAGTGCTTCTGAGACGGAGGAGAGTCCTCGACCAGAACAGGTTGGAAGAGGCAGTGGTGGGGCCAGACGGAGAGGCAGGGCAAGAGCTGGTGCATCAGCGCCAAATGTGTCAACTAGTGAAGCTCCCGTGGCGAGGGCTCCTGCGGCGAGGGCTAGATTTTCAGAAGTCTGGAGGTTCTTTAAGGAAACACCGGATGACCGACGGACTGTGGTGTGCCACATTTGCCAAACCAGGATCAGCAGGGGTTCCACCACTACTAGCTTAACTACCACCAGTATGCGCAGGCATATGAATGCTAAACACCCCACTCAGTGGCAACAAGCGCGTTCACCTCCGGCCGTGCACACCACTGCTCCTTCCCCTGTGTCAGCTGATAGTCAGCCCCCTGCCCAGGACCCTGCCACAAAAACCCCATCGTCGCCTCCACGATCCTCCACAGCATCCACCAGCGTTCAGCTCTCCATACCCCAGACGCTGGAGCGGAAACGCAAATATAGTGCAACCCACCCGCACGCCCAAGCCCTTAATGTGCACATCTCCAGATTGCTAAGCCTGGAGATGCTGCCCTATAGGCTAGTAGAGACCGAGGCCTTTCGCAGCCTCATGGCAGCGACCGCCCCTCGGTATTCGGTCCCCAGCCGCCACTACTTTTCCCGATGTGCCGTCCCAGCCCTGCACCAGCACGTGTCAGACAACATAATCCGTGCCCTGACCAACGCCGTTTCTGACAAGGTCCACCTGACCACGGACACGTGGACGAGTGCTGCCGGGCAGGGCCACTATGTATTGCTGACGGCACATTGGGTTAACTTGGTGGAGGCTGGGACCGAGTCTGACCCTGCGGCTGGTCATATACTGCCGACGCCGAGGATTGCGGGGCCTACCTCGGTCCAGGTGTTTCAGGCCTACTATGCCTCCTCCTCCTCCCACCCCTCCTCCACCTCCTCCTCCGAACGACCATCCGTGGGCATGGCGCCATCAGTCGGTAGCTCTAGGCACAGCAGCAGTGCCGTCGCTAAGCGACAGCAGGCGGTGCTCAAACTGCTGAGCCTAGGCGATAAAAGGCACACCGCCCAAGAACTATTACAGGGCATCACGGCGCAGACTGATCTGTGGCTCGCACCACTGAACCTGAAGCCAGGCATGGTTGTGTGTGACAACGGCCGTAACCTGGTGGCGGCTCTGCAACTCGGCAGACTGACACATGTGCCATGCCTGGCCCATGTGTTAAATCTGATAGTTCAGCGTTTCCTCAAGACATACCCCAATCTGTCTGATTTGCTCACGAAGGTGCGCCGCATCTGTGCGCATTTAAGGAAGTCCAGCACAGATGCTGCCACTCTCAGGGCAGCGCAGCGCCGCCTCCAACTGCCCGCTCACCGACTGTTGTGCGACGTGCCCACGAGGTGGAATTCAACACTGACCATGTTATCCAGAGTTTACCAGCAGCGCCGAGCGATTGTAGACTGCCAGATGTCAACTTCCACCAGAACTGGTAGTCAGGTCAGTCAGCTTCCTCAAGTCTACAATGAGGAGTGGACGTGGATGTCTGATATCTGTCAGGTGCTGAGTAACTTTGAGGAGTCAACACAGATGGTCAGTGGCGATGCCGCCATCATCAGCCTCACCATCCCGCTGCTTGGCCTGTTGAAAAACTCTCTGGTCAGCATGAAGTCGGAAGCTTTGCGCTCGTCACAAGAGACGGGGGAAGAAGATTCCCTTGTTGATAGCCAAAGCACCCTTAGGTCTGTTTCTCAGCGCATATTGGAGGAGGTGGAGGAGGATGAGGAGGAAGAGGAGGAGAATGTTGGCGAGACACAAGAGGGGACTATTGTTGAGTCCTTCACTGTTGAGCGTGTATGGGCAGAAGAAGAGGAGTTGGAGGAGTTGGAGGAGGAGGAAATGGACAGTCAGGCCAGTGAGGGGAGTGAATTCTTACGCGTTGGTACTCTGGCGCATATGGCAGATTTCATGCTAGGCTGCCTATCCCGTGACCCTCGCGTTCAAAGAATTTATTCCAGCACTGATTACTGGGTGTTCACTCTCCTGGACCCACGGTACAAGCAAAATCTTTCCACTCTCATCCCTGGAGAGGAAAGGAGTGTGAGAATGCATGAATACCAGCAGGCCCTGGTGCACAAGCTGAAAAAGTATTTCCCTTACGACAGCGCTAGCGGCAGAGTGCATAGTTCTGCGGGACAAGTAGCGAGGGAGAGTAGGCGAGCAGGCAGCTTGTCCAGCACTGGCAAGGGTACGCTTTACAAGGCTTTTGCCAGCTTTATGTCACCCCAGCAAGACACTGTCACCTGTCCCCAGTCTCGGCAGAGTAGGGCTGATCTTTACAGAAAGATGGTGAGGGAGTACGTAGCTGACCATACCATCGTCCTAAATGATCACACAGCTCCCTACAACTACTGGGTTTCAAAGCTGGACATGTGGCACGAACTGGCGCTGTACGCCTTGGAGGTTCTTGCCTGCCCTGCCGCTAGCGTCTTGTCCGAGCGGGTTTTCAGTGCAGCTGGTGGCATCATCACCGATAAGCGTACACGCCTGTCGACTGACAGCGCTGACAGGCTGACGCTTATCAAGATGAATAAAGCCTGGATTTCTCCTAATTTCCAATCTCCACCAGGTGAAGGAAGCTCAACCTGAATAATTTATCCACTCCTCCTCCTCCTCATTTTCCTCCTTCTCCTCCTCTTTGTACAGTAAAGCAGAGGAAACTGGCTATTTTTTTACAGGGCTCACTGGCTCTAGCTATAGTACTTTATGCATTTAATTTTTATGGAGGGCCACCGACCCGGTCCTCTGTTTTAAACAATTTTTGGGAGTGCCACATACAGGCACTCAATCTATTCAATTTTTCTGGAGGGCCACCTACCTGCTCCTCTGGTTTGAAAACTTTTTTGGACTGCCACATACAGGCACTCAATCTATTCCATTTTTATGGAGGGCCACCTACCTGCTCCTCTGGTTTGAAAACTTTTTTGGACTGCCACATACAGGCACTCAATCTATTCCATTTTTATGGAGGGCCACCTACCTGCTCCTCTGGTTTGAAAACTTTTTTGGACTGCCACATACAGGCACTCAATCTATTCCATTTTTCTGGAGGGCCACCTACCTGCTCCTCTGGTTTGAAAACTTTTTTGGACTGCCACATACAGGCACTCAATCTATTCCATTTTTATGGAGGGCCACCTACCTGCTCCTCTGGTTTGAAAACTTTTTTGGACTGCCACATATAGGCACTATCCAAATTGAATTGTCTCCATAGCAGCCTCCACACGTTGTCTCCATTGCTACCTCCAAAAGTCGTCCATATAGCTGCCTCCATACATCGTCCCTTTATCAAACGAGGTGTGTCAGGCAGAAATTTTGGTTGTTTTCATGGCTTCCACAACAAACTTGTTAACTTTGTCGCCACCCTGCTGTGTAATCCTCAAAATATACTGGCAAACTTTTACCATTTACGGATATTATTTCAGCGCTTCTTGCGCATCTGTTTACATTCCCCTCACCCGCCATATCCTAAACTTATAAGAACGCTACTACACTTGATCTTATACAAAAGGTTCTTAGAAGTGCTGTTTGGGGAGTAGCCTAGAGACAGGGGCTTGGATTGGCGAAAGCTCGTCTGGCAGCGGAGCGCCAGCTCCATGCCAAGAACCAACTAACATAGTTTTAACTGCAGCACCTTTAATCTACTACTAGTTCACTGCCTCCATACATGGCCGCCTTATCAAACGTGCTGTGTCAGGCAGAATTTTGGGTTGTTTTCATGGCTTCCACAACAAACTTGTTAACTTTGTCGCCACCCTGCTGTGTAATCCTCAAAATATACTGGCAAACTTTTACCATTTACGGATATTATTTCAGCGCTTCTTGCGCATCTGTTTACATTCCCCTCACCCGCCATATTCCAAACTTATAAGAACGCTACTACACTTAACTTGGTGCAGGCTGGGACCGAGTCTGACCCTGGGGCTGGTCATATACTGCCGACGCAGAGGATTGCGGGGCCTACCTCGGTCCAGGTGTTTCAGGCCTACTATGCCGATATTATTTGAGCGCTTCTTGCTCACCTCCTTTGGTTCCTCTCTGCCACCCATTGGTTTGAAGCCTGAGTCCATTTAGGGTATGTTGCCATGCCACTCTCTAGCCTGCCGCTGCTGCCGCTGCCTCTGCATGCCGTCCCCTATAGTGTCAGGGTCAATTATTGGATGTTTTAGATGCTATCTAGCCTCATTCGGTCACTCTGTCATGGCCATGCTGTTGCCCATAATTTTGGCATAATGGTGCGATTAAGCAGCCTCAGAGGCATCCATGCATGCTGCCCCTGCTGTTTCCTGTCCATTTCCGTGGTGTTTCCATCCTTTTCTGAGGTTCCCAGGTGTTTGGCCAAGCTTCCCTGTGCAGAGCCTTGGTCCCCTTGAAAAATGCTTGAGTCTCCCATTGACTTCAATGGGGCTCGTTACTCGAAACGAGCACTCGAGCATCGGGAAAAGTTCGTCTCGAATAACGAGTACCCGAGCATTTTAGTGCTCGCTCATCTCTATTTATGACTGAACAGTGCAGCATCTTGTATCACCAAAAATATTGCTCTTTATTTGTTGTGCATGTGTTTATACTGGCTGTAATGAAATATATAATACTCAATATATATTCCATGGCTAGCACATCACTTCACAGACAGATTCTCTGTTTGATGGTGTTTGAAAGATGCAGAAAGGAACACATATGACAAGAATGCTCTTGGTGACAAGACTAGAAACCATTCCTTTATTTCTGCATACGGAATAGTAACCCATTATTTCCATCAGTGACCTATCCCCGCAGTTTGTGGACTCCCTTCCTGCTGGAAAAATATATTGCACATGAGGGAAGAAAGGAAATGCTGAGCTGAAATGAAACTTCTCGGGGATGCAGAGCAGAAGAGATGAAGGGTCACCGATGGATCGGATTAATCTTGAGTAAGCTGACATAATGATATAATTTTCAATATTCTCAGACACTTTAAGGGAAGTGTTTCCAGTCTTTTCAAACACAAGTTGTGAGGCATGACTATATAAATAGACTGAGCTGCTCGGAGAAGTTCACAGGGCTCAAGATCTTAATATTGTGTTATGAATAGAACTACAGGGAATAAAATCTTTTGATTTTTTTCATTAACATTATTATTACGTTTGGTTCTACAGGCTCTATCAATGTTGTGGTATTGAATATATATTTTCTATATTTATATATATATGATCAAAATGACATCTCCAAGGTCATTGGGTAATCCTATATGAATATTTCCTAACATGAGTAAATTAGCTGAATTGTATGCTTATTTCATAAATTTTATATATATATATATATATATATATATATATATATATATATATATATATATATTCTAAAGCACATTATAAAAAATATGAATATATATTTTGCTATTTAAATATGTAAATGAGAAAAATGTAAAATAACGCTGATCAAAATTAGAGAGCACTTTCAGATACCTGTAAATTATATGTGTTAATCTGGCACCTAAATAATCTGCCAAACTCAATTTAACTGGCCGCCTAACTTTCCAGTTTTCACTGAGAAGTATGTGTAGAGAAGTGTGTGTAGAAAAGTGTGTGTGCTGGGGACAGGAATGGAGCCATATCTAACTACGGGTCTGTGCATGGAGGAGATATGTGGGTATGGGCAAGAGTAATCTACCCTGTTTAAAAAAAAATAAAGGAAACACTCAAATGACACATCCTAGAATTGAAAGAATGAAATATTCTCAACAAATACTTTGTTCTGTACAAAGTTGACCAATTTGACATGCTTTGTGCAGTGCTGCGTAATCTGTGTGCGCTATATAAATAAAGAGTTATTATTATTATTATTATTATTAATGCGCTGACAACAAAATCCCTAAATGAAAATAAAATGTATTAACCAATGGAAATGTGGATTTGGAGTCATCCGCAAAATTAAAGTGGAAAAACACATTACAGACTCATTCAACTTTGATGTAATGTCTTTAAAACAAGACAAATGAGACTCAGTTTTGTGTGTGGCCTCCACGTGTTTGTATGACCTCACTACAATGCCTTAGTTTTCTCCTGATGAGGTTGTGGATGGTCTTGTGAGGGATCTCCTCCCATACTTGGACTAGAAAGAAATCTTTGACGTTCTGCACCAAACGTGGGTTAAAAATATTCAGTCTTGCTTTTAATTCCATGAAATCACAGCAACATATCTCGACAAAAAGATAAAAATATTGCCTACATGTTTCAGACGAATATACAATTCTTAATCATGAGCCATGATCATGATACATGTACGGCGCAGAAGGTGATGAGGTTAATGTCACTCGTCTCCTTTTGACACCCCTACCAATATACAGTCCTGTCTCTATATCAATCCTACCTCTTATAAAACCTCACAGTCCCATGTACACTACATTGCTCCTCTATTAACCCTTCCGATGCAACTGTCTGGTTTCTGCAGTTTCATTACAATGAGCCAGTGGTTCATTGTAATGTATACCGTCAAAAATGCGATATACTGCAATATAGTAGTATTGCAGTAAAAGGGAGGGATGATCAGACCATCTAAGATTAATGTACCCTAGAGGGTCTACGAAATAGTAAAAAAAAAAAAGTGTTTAACATAAAGTTTAAAAATGTATAAAAAAATTAATTTAAATCTTCCCCTTTCAGTAGAACTGATATAATACGTAACAAGCAGTAAAAATCACTAACACATTAAGTGTTGCTGTGTCTCAAAATGCCGATTAAAATATAAAATAGGGTTTTGCCGGCGGTGAACCCCATAATGGAATAAAAAGTGATCAAAAGGTTGCATAGTTCTTAAAACGGTAGCATTGAAAATGTCATCTCATTTAGAAAAAATAACACCTCACATAGCTCTGTACACCAAAGTATGAAAAAGTTATTAGCGTCAGAAGATGACAACTTTTTTTTTTCCATTTTTGAAAATAAAAAAAAGTTCCTTTATTTATATAGTGCTCACAGATTATGCAGCGCTACACTGGGCTTGCCAGTTCAGTTCAAGTCCCCATTGGGCTCACAATCTAATCAACCTACCAGTATGTTCTGCAGTGTAGGAGGAAACCTGAAGACCCGGTGGATACCCTT
Organism: Engystomops pustulosus; assembly: GCF_040894005.1. Taxonomy (NCBI): domain Eukaryota; kingdom Metazoa; phylum Chordata; class Amphibia; order Anura; family Leptodactylidae; genus Engystomops; species Engystomops pustulosus. The sequence continues at coordinate 105,216,534 of NC_092417.1, read as the reverse complement.
GCAAACTTGGCAAGAACATACAAATTCTTTGCAGCTATTGACCTGGATGGGACCCCAGGGTTGCAAAGCTGGAGTGCTAACCACTGAGCCATGAGCAAAAGTTATGGATTTTTGAAGATTGAGAGCGAAAAATAAGCGAAAAAAAAATGCCCCGTCCTTAAGGGGTTAAACATGAGTTGTATTTTAGACACAGGAGCGATTTATTTAAAGGACATCTTCCATCAGTTTTATTGTTGGTAGACTGGTCCAACTATCCATTCTATCCTATTTCATGAATTGTATATATTCTAAAACACAGTATAAAATAATGTGTATATATATGCCCCACCTCTTCACTGCCAAGCAGCTGCTGACTGTCCTCAAAGTCTTCGTCCTCGCTGAATAGTGGTGCTAAGCTCAGACCACCTAGTAGATCTATGGCTGAGGGAAATGAACAGGACAGAGGCTGGTTGAGGACAGGTGAGGGCAACTGACCTGCTCCTGGGCCATGCCAACTAATTGTTGTATCTAATGAACCCACGGGCTCTTGGCTGGGGTTGTCAGATGTTATATTTGAGGTATTGGATGACCTACTCAACCGATCAACAACCTTTGGGTTGTTGATCAACACACTGCTGCTAGATGACAACGACAGTTCTGGTCTCACAGAATCACCCCTGCTGCGATGTCCCCCTTCTGTGCTGCGGCCTCTGCCTGCTCAACCTGCCACCTTTCTGTCTGACATAGTGGTTAACTACAGAAGCTACAGAAGCTGGTGTTCCATTCCATACAGAAGTTAACTACAGAAGCTGTGTGAATCTGGTGTTCCATTCTCCTTCCCAGAGCTCTCTGCCCCATGTAACACGTTGTGCTAGGGCCCATTTAGCTAAAAGAGAGGAAAAAAAAAACTTTTCGGATTCGTGACAAATCAAATTTTCAGTGAAATTCGTATCGAATTCCACTTCGTTTGAAACGATTTGCCCATCTCTAGTATAAATAACTGCCTACATCACTGTTCACATTGATTGAGAAAGGCTCAGTTGGAGCCAAAATGTTGCTGCTGTACACTATGGAATAAAAAGACCACTTTTATCACCATCTTGGCCTGACTGGAGTGCTGCTTTTTCCTGTTTGTATATATCTATTTATCTAGATCCATGGAAAAGGCAGTAGTCCAGTAGAATGGTGTGAAGAGGTGTACATTAATGCTTGAAAAATGCAACACTTTGGTCTTACTACCTTTATAAAGTTTTATGTCACATCTGTACTTGCTTCTTCCTTAGTCCAGGCCGTAAGAATGAGGAATGGCTACATTTGTCTATTACTCGCTTTCTTTGGCAGTGTGAATAATGGTTTAGTTACTGATTTGCTAATTAAATTCACCATACCCATCTCTCTGCAGCTTTGTTCTCGACCTGCTATGGTTTCATTATTTGACTTTAAGAGCTCTGTCTCTTCCACCTGGAGCAGACTTACTACTCTCATAAATATACTGTGGGCTCATTTCATATAGCTGGCTAAAGTCTCTTTGCTAGCTCTATTGCGCATGCTATCATTACATTTCTTCTGTACTTCTGGTTTCTGAATTTTGGCTATCATTTTTGACTAATCTTTGTATCTGTGATTTTGTTCCTGATCTGCTATCTCAGTTGTTGCCCGGATTGCTAACTTTTTTTGTGTTGATTGTTTATTTGTCTTGTTTTCTGCCCACACTTTAGGTTAAGAAGATGGTTGTTCCATTGGAGCTTAGGGTTCACTGTCCTGTCTTGTTTGCCCTCCCTGAACCCATTTTAATGAAATAGAGTTCACCTTTTTCACCATACTGTCACAGTGATGCCTTTATCAAGATGTTTGTGTCCAAAAACCTTGAGGCTGAGAACCCACTGTTTTTCTAACTTTGATACTCTGGACTTTCCTTTATTATCTATCATCTATATATTTTCCTTTTTACCATGGGTGGATGGCTGCTTGTAAAAAACATAGGGGCTGGCCTTTTAGCACTTACAGGTTAGACATTTTCCTGATACTCTGACAAATGTGTCCAAATAGCAGTGGCAGAGTAGAACATGCTATGTGCTATTGTCATGTGAATTACATATGCTCTGCTCTGTAGGCAGCAGAGATTAACTGCTTACTGACATGTGATGTAGTACTATGTCACATGCTGTGTGCTGGTGCATGGAGAGGGCTCACAGGCTAAGCCCTCTCCATAGCCGGTAAGTCTTTAGTGCATATTGCAGCAAAGGCTTACCGGTAACACCCGCAATCGATGCCAGCACTGATCGCAGGTGTTTTCCGGGCGATTGCCAGTGCCGCCATCTTGCCGAGGATCATTACTCCCCATGATTTCATCAGGGAGTGGTGATCCATTGCCATGACAGCCTCAGCTTCATGTTAACCCTTTTATTACCCGATCAGCACATTGTAATGAATGAGGAGGAAAATCCCCATATACTGCCGTACTGTAGAATGGCAGTATATGGTAGGATCGATCAGGCAACTTAGGGTTAAAGTACCTTAGGGAGTCTGAAAAATAGTAAAAATAAAAATTAAAAAAAGTTTTAAAAAAATTATAATAAAAAAACATAAAATTTAAATCACCCCACTTTCCCTAGAACATAAACAGTTAAAAAGCATAAACACATTAGGTATCAACACAATCGAAAATGCCCGATCTATCTAAAAAACAGCACCTCCAAAAGCTCTGTATACTAAAGTATAAAAAAGTTATTAGCGCCAGAAGATGGCAACATCCCCCTTTTTTTCTGTAGAGGAGGTTTTAATTTTTATAAATGTATGACAACATTATAAAACCTATACAAATTTGGTATCCCTGTAAATGTCATTTGGGGCATACAGTGAAATCCCTAAAATCCAAGCCCACATGAATTTGACGCAAATGTTTTTTTTTTACCAATTTCACTGCATTTGGAATTTTTTCCCGCTTCCCAGTACATGACATGGAATATTAAATACCACCATTTTGAAGTGTAATTTGTTATGCAGAAAATAAGCCATAACACAGCTCTGTACATGGAAAACTAAAAAAGTTATAGATTTTTGAAGGTGGGGAGTGAAAAATGAAAACGCAAAAACGATAAAGGGCATCACCAGGAAGGGGTTAATATTGCTTTGTCATGTTGCTATATTGACACCAAAGTTGGCAAGACAGAAGTCAGGATCAGTCTGTCTTTAACAATATAATTATCATATTTGTACTACTTCCACTAGACACTTATGCCATCTACCCCTGCTGACACATGATTAGCTGGTGGAACAAAGTGCAGGGGTAAGTGTGTGTGTGGGGGGGGGGCAGGTTGTGGTTAGAATTTTAGTATACTGCTACAGTGTATATCTAATCTGCTGTAAAAGTCATATATGTGATAGGGTGAACTGCAATCACCACTAATCATGTAAATTTCATCTCCTCGTATTATGGTATCAAAGTTTTACTGATGGTAGAGTAGTCTTACTAACCAGTTCCTGAGGGAATTTTCTCCTCTACACTTCTTTTATTATAACTCTATATTCTGCAATTTGTTCACTATAGAGTTATAAAAATGATTTTAATCAGTCTTAAAATGTATTTACTGCTCATTAGTAATTACCCTACAAGTCCCTTTTTGCCCCACCCCTATAGAGCATAGAGCAGGTGACCAGGCCGAACTGGTAGTGTAACGGGGGAGTGATTAAATTGTAAATTGCTTCTGTATCTTCAGGCCTGATTATATAGTCCTGAGTAAAACACATGATTGCTTTTGAGCTCGCTAGAGTTTAGTCACATATAAAAAACACTACACTATCCCTTTCCTCTTTTACATGTAAGCTGGGACTAAAGGCGTGGAACAATGTATTTTACATCAATTCAGGTTTCTTCATCCTCCTATGATAAAGGCTTATGTAGATATACTGCTCCTTTTCCATGAAAGTCAAGTTTAAAATGTATAACTGTCCCAATAGCCTCCCTTAGCATATCGTACTAGGTAAAGTCCCATCACTTTTCAGCCTGTCCTAACTTGGAGTCCTATTTAAAATATATTACTCTTGTCCCTTCCCCACATGTCTCCTCCATGCACAGACCTGTAGTTAGATATTGCTCCAGGCCTATCCCCAACAACCCCACTTCTTTACACCATGCAAAGGTCTGTAAACTAACATTTCTGAGGCTTCTCTTCTACTTATTGAAAGCCTAGCCTCTTAAACCCGATAGACTGTTCCCTCGCCAGGAGGAACTGGATATAGCAAGGCCTAGTCATGATTACTGTAGCCCGGTGCTATATATCAGTATACTTACCCCAAACTCCTGTACAAATGAGTGTACAGAATTCCCCTACTTAAGAACACCCGACTTACAAACGGCCTCTGATAATTGGTAATTTACTGTACTTTAGCCCTAGGCTACAATAAACAGTTATAACAGTTTTTAAAGGTGTCTGCAATTAAGCATTACTGTTGATCCTGGTTCTTATGAAAATCCAATTGTCACAGAGACCAAAAAAATTTGTCTGGAGTTACAATTATAAAATATACAGTTCTAACTTACAGGCAAATTCAATTTAAGAACAAAGCTACATAACCTTTCTTGTATGTAACCCGGGGACTGCCTGTATTCAGAATAAGGCAGGGGTCTCAAACTCGCGGCCCGCGGGCCAACTGTGGCCCGCGGGACAATATTTTGCGGCCCCCACCTGGAAAAGCACCGCCCGCCGTGTATTCACGGCGGCGGTCGGGTCACGCTGCACGGAGAGGGCTCACGGGCTGAGCCCTCTCCATAGCCGGTAAGTCTTTGCTGCATATTGCAGCAAAGGCTTACCGGTAACACCCGCGATCAGTGCTAGCACCGATCGCGGGTGTTTGCACAGCGATAGCTGCCGGCAAAGCTGCCAGCAGCCTCAAAAAGATAGCGGCGCATGGGTGCCGCCATCTTACCTGGGATCGCCGCTCCCCGTGACGTCATCGGGGGGCGGCGATCCGTCTCCATGGTAGCCTCGGGTCTTCCGAAGACCCGAGGCTATTTCGTTTTAACCCCTTCATTACAATGTGCTGATAGCACATTGTAATGAATGAGGAGGAAAATCCCCATATATTGCCATACTGTAGTATGGCAGTATATGATAGGATCGATCAGACAACCTAGGGTTAAAGTACCCTGGGGAGTCTGAAAAATAGTATAAATAAAAATACAAAAAAGTTTAAAAAAAAAAAATTATAATAAAAAAACCTTAAATTTCAAATCACCCCCCTTTCCCTAGAACTGACATAAATATAAATAAACAGTAAAAATCATAAACACATCAGGTATCGACGTGTCCGAAAATGCCCGATCTATCAAAATATGATAATGGTTTTTCAATGCTTTTAACCCCGTAACGGAAAATAGCGCCCAAAGTCGAAAATGCCACTTTTTTGCCATTTTGAAAAATATAAAAAATCTATAAAAAGTGATCAAAAGGTCGTACAGTCCTAAAAATGATATCATTGAAAATATTATCAAATTTCGCAAAAAATGACACCACCCTCAGCTCCGTACACTAAAGTATGAAAAAGTTATTAGCGCCAGAAGTTGGCAAAATCAAAAAAATAATTTTAGTACAGGAGGTTTTAATTTTTGTAAAAAACATTATAAACCTATAACAAATTTGGTATCCCCTTAATCGTACCGACCCAAAGAATAAAGTAGACAAGTCATTTGGAGCGCTCAGTGAAAGATGCAATATCCAAGCCCACAAGAAAATGGTGCAAATGCGTTTTTTCACCATTTTCATTGCATTTGGAATTTTTTTCCCGCTTCCAAATACATGGCATGGAATATTAAATACCATCACTATGAAGTGCAATTTGTTACGCAGAAAACAATCCATCACACAGCTCTTTACGTGTAAAAATAAAAAAGTTATAGATTTTTGAAGGTGGGGAGTGAAAAATGGACATGAAAAAACAGGAAAGGGCCCGTAACCGGTTAATCCCCTTCCCTCCGGTACTTGAAGAAGATGAAGTCGCCACTCTGAACGCACTTGGTGCAGGTCAGAGCGGCGACTTCATCTTCTTCGATGGGAGGGACACGGGGAGACAAGTACCGGGGGTTAGGGGGGGGTGGAGTGTCCCTGACTGGGCTCAGTGCGGTAGGAGCTTGGGACCCCTCGGTGCACAGGACCGTTCATAGAGAAAACACGTCTCCCAGCTTGGGGCTTTCCTTGCGCTGGGAGACGCCATGACATTTGAATCTGAATAATGATATTTTGTAAGTGCATTTTGTGTGGAAAACTTGATGCGGCCCAGCCTTACCCAGAATCTACCTCCAGCGGCCCCCAGGTAAATTGAGTTTGAGACCCCTGGAATAAGGCAAGGGTTCCATGGTAATTTTTGGATGTACCCTAATAATAATAAAATATGCATTTATGTGCATGCTCCGTTACATCAATTCCTTCAATCTATATTAATTTTAATCATCACATTTTTGCAGCTGCTTAAAGTTACTCATGAATATCCATCCCATAGGAAAACATTCAAAATTAAGATTTAAAAGTTACACTCATTCTCTGCAAAATTCAGTTTTAACCCATAGATGTTGTACCCTTGAGATTCATAGTGTCTTTTGTAAGAGTTATGACTAAGACTAATAATATATTTAAAAATATTTCACTCTTGTCAAACTTTAGATTCTAATTAAATTATATCACATGAACCATACATAATATGACATTTCAGATATTATAATACTTCATCATTAAATTCCAGTCAAGACCAGCCAGCTTGCCCCATGCATAAAATATTGTCCAACCTGGATTTCTAAAATCACATAAATAGTATAGTTTAGGCATCAAGAAACATGTTTCTATATACCATACTGATCTCTACCAATGAAAGTAAATTTATGAAGTGGAAACTAGTAAAAAAAAAAAAAAAAAGCTTTTTGCCTTTTTCTGACGCCAATAACTTTCTAATTGTATTGTCATTTTTTAGCATGATGAGCTGACATAATTTTTTTGCTTTTTGAAGCAATGGGCAAAGTGTGGTCAGTTGTGATGTAAGGGGAATAAATGATAGATGTGGGTGCACAGTGTAGTCAGTTGTGCTGTGAGGGGAACACATGATATTTGTTGGTGCACAGTGTAGTCAGTTGTTTTGTAAGGGATTATATGATTTCTGGGGGAACTGTGTTGCCAGTTGTGAGGGAAATGTACAATACATATGGGAGCAAGTACAGACGGTCCCCTACTTAAGAACACTCGACTTTCATACCACCCCTAGTTACAAATGGACCTCTGGATATTGGTAATTTAGTGTACTTTAGTCCTAGGCTACAATGATTAGCTGTAACAGTTATCAAATGTGTCTGTAATGAAGCTTTAGTGTTAATATTGATTCTTATGACAATCCAACAATTTTAAAATCTGATTGTCGCAGAGACCAAAAAAGTTCTGGCTGGGATTACAATGATAAAATATACAGTTCTGACTTACATACAAATTCAACTTAAGAACAAACTTAAGACCCTATCTTGTATGTAACCCGGGACTGCCTGTAGTGGTCAATTTTGAGAGATCTACAGGATCCATTGTAAGCCTTCATGGCCGTAATAAGTAATAATATATGTTGCCCCCTTATGTATCGTAATTTAATAAAGAGGCATTATACAACATTATTAGCTATGAAGGGTTCTCAATTTATTATAATAAAAATGTTTATAATTATTCATTATGGAGGTAGTAACAATTTATTAAGGGGGAAATATAACTTATTTTCATTATAGAACATAATAAATAAAACATTATATTGCCCCATATTTAAATAAATCTCCCCTTTGATGAATAATAAAATATTTATACCGCAAGAAATTTAGACTTAACAATACAATTTACAAACATAAATGCAAAAATAATGTTGGCCTAATCTAAAAAGCAAACCTCAACTCTAGACTCTTACACATCATCCTGCTTTCATCAGTGCTTTGCCCCTCACAAATGAAGGCCTCTTTCAAGTAAGTAAAGACGAATAATTGTCTGTTTAGCCCTTTGTTCATATAAAAATCCAAAATATTGCACATGGGTCTACTGGGATATTACAAAGTAGGCATATAAATTTTTGGGCTGAACTATAACAAACACACTTCACTAAGCTATTGGAACCTTACAACTTCAGCTCCAATTGTACATTCCCTTACACATTCCGCAATTTATCTGGCCCTTCTTGATCACCCCCAAATTATTATTATTTATAAGGCACTATTACTTCCATGGTGCTGTACAATCAATAAGGAGTTCACATATATTACATCAAGACAGGAACAAATGGAAGTACAAATTCAAAACTACAGTAATCGGGAGACAAAGGTAAGGAGGACCCTGCCCATGGGGGCTCAGAATCTATATGATAGGGAAGATGGAGACACAAGGTAAGGGCCCACAATCTATATAGGAGTGTGGATGAAGACATAAGGTGAGGGCTCACAATCTATATGGGAAGGTAGATGGCGACACAAGGTAAGGGCTCACAATCTATATGGGAAGGTAGATGGTGACACAAGGTAAGGGCTCACAATCTATTTGGGAAGGTAGATGGAGACACAATGTAAGGGCTCACAATCTATTTGGGAAGGTAGATGGAGACACAATGTAAGGGCTCACAATCTATATGGGAGGGAAGAAATTACACATGGGAAGCTTTTGGAGGGCTTTGTATGTTATGGTTAGTATTTAAAATTGAATTAGCTGTTTATTCCCAAAACTATATGAATGTATAATATGTTATACATAAACTATAATGAAAGCATAGCTAGATAAAATGGAAACCCTAGTAATGAGCTTTAGAAGATTCACACTTTTTCCACTGCTATCCTTCTTCCTGATTTCTAGGTGTTGTTTTCTAAGAGTTTAAATTAGGTAGGGGAAGCTGGGAAGGGAATTAGTACCAGACCCTGAATTACAATTAGCATTCTCCCTTTCTAAGTGGTCACTTCTGAAAGGAGTTTGCCACTTATATACAAATTCTCTATGGTAAGTATAAGATCCTAACAGGGTCATTCATATTGTTCTTACCCTGTTAAAATTTGGTGAGAGTCAAGTGACCTGCTGTCAGTAGGACTGAGAACTTCCTGTGACAACCCATGTCCTACTGGCAACCAGCTGATGGAGGAAGTTGTGTTCTTAGTCCTGCAGCCCAGGGGGTCACATGACCCATGGCTCCTGGCAAACTATAACTGGATGCGTATAACATGGGTGACCCTATTAGGCTTTTAAAGTTTAGTATGAAGACCTTTAATTATCAGGTAGCCCCTTTATAGGAAAGAGTTATATTCTGTAATATAAATGAATCTTTTACATCTGTTGGGTCTAAAATAATTGTGAAGCAATAATATTTCAAAGTTAATTTTGGACCAAGCATTTGGAGACGTGTATATTTGTATACAAAGATTCAACGTAAAGAGTGAAAATGAGCTTTTGGATACAAATTATTTCCGAAAACAACACTTACCTTTATGTTTTATGATCAAGCCTATTCAGTTACAGGCATATCAGCACTCATGGACGTATTGCCTATTCAGTGACACTAAACTATTATGCCGACATCTACTCAAAATTAAAATACAGTGAGTACTTTCAGTCAATAAAATTTTATTGCCTGGAAATTGTAACTTTCGCTAAAGGCTCAGAATTGACAGCAATGTACTAGTCATTTGGCAGTGGAAAATACAAATATACAAATAATTATGTGGTTCTGGGAGATGATGATGATAATAATAGAAATGTGAATAAAAGCAATTCATTGTGAAGATAGAATAAAGTAATTTCACAGAGCTCAGAATAAACAATACAAGTAGTATATGAACCTAAAGATGCATACAAAAAGAAAAGCATGTCTTGACAAGTGATGCAGCGGATTTCATTTCAGTAGATCCCCTCCTACCATATGTAATTTGTAATATTTTGTCATGTTTTGTGGCAAAAAACACATTGGGCTCCTCAAGTCTTATAGTAACTGCTACCTCTTGTTCCCTTTTGATGAGCCCTTTATCACAACCATGAGGTCATGACTAGTGTTGAGCAGACCTAAACTGCAGTTCAGGTTTGTACCAAACTCCATCAGAAGGCGCTGATCGCAAACATTAACTCCTTAAATGCCGTTGGCACTGACTTGGTTGTGGTGCAGGGTGCCACCATTTTGGGGAGCATCATTTCTTCCCGATAACGTCACTAGGAGTTGTTGAAATGGTGATTAGTGGTAACATATCCTTGAATAATTCAGTCTCTTGATTTTGGGAATGTATCTCCTGTTCTTGGGAAATCCTATTCTTGTGACCATCCCCCCCCCCCATCCTTCATCAGTCTTTGAGAATCTGATTAATATACTTGCACATCATCTAACTTTTTCATTATACTATAGAATGCACCTTCCCGCACATGAACACTGTATACTGAGTATATATACTTCTAGTTTGAACATGTTATTTTACAGAAGAAAAGAAAAGGATATAATTTATTTTCTTCAAAGCTCCCTGATCAATCAGTGCTCAAGACAAGTCAAATCCCTTAACTCTCCTATGATATGCAGCATTTCCTTTGTGTAAGCGCTAACTCCTGGGAAGATGAATAGCTAGCCAGCCCGGATTTATGCTACCCAAAAGAATAAGCAAAAAGCACGGGGAAAGCAAACGGTTGTGTTGCTTGACAAAGAGAGACTGTCAATCCTGTGCCGGACCGTGCTTTCAGGACATGAAACCAGCATCCTTTTCTTTGAGTAGTCAGTAAAATTGAAATATTCTCTCTTCTTATTGTGGTACAGTGACCGCAATTAATTTCTCTTCTCTTCCTCTACGTCTCTGGAAGTAGAACGTGATGCTCATGTGCATTGTGCCTTTGCTTTGAAAAAAGTTTCCTGTGTTTCATAGCAAAACAGAAGTCTGTGGCGTGATTGTACCCCAAGGGGTCTCACAACAAAGTTTACATGTCCCACCTTTTTAGGTGGTTTAATTTATTTTGTGCCTAACTTTTCTTTGTTGTTTTTTATACTTTAGCTTCAAACAGCAAGACAAAATAAAACTGGTGATGTATTTAAAGGGAACCTATTATCAGAAATTGGTCTAATAAACAATTACCAGTATGTTGTCTAGCAGCTTTATACCATTTCAGATCATGTTTTTTTTCATGCCCCTGCATGGTTCTGCTAGGACATCACTCCACAGATTAAAGAAGAATGCTTTCATTTCCAAAAGGGTAAGGAAAACATAGAAAATGGAAAGAACTGACTTGAATCATTTGTGTGACATTTTTGAGACATTTGTAACAAATGTCTCAAAAAGAGATCTTAAAAAAAAAATTAAACAGAAGGAAGAAGTGAGATTGATAAATTACCAAAGAAGCAGACAGAAAAAAATAGCCAAAACAAACAGATAAGATAAATGACCCCTAGATTTTGTCTCTGGGATCTCCATATCTATGGATGATTTATGCATCTTATTGACAACAACTTCTAATTTTGAAATAGTTTATAAAAAAGTTTAAAAATTAAATTAAAAGAATGGAATTATTTTCTTTGGTAAACTGGATGAACTCTACTCAACAAGAATGCAAACTACCAGGCAGTTCCCTACTTAAAAACACTCGACTTACATACGACCCCTAGTTAGAAACGGACCTCTGGATATTGGTAATTTATTGTACTTTAGTTCTAGGCTACAATAATCAGCTATAACAGTTATCAGAGGTGTCTGTAATGAAGCTTTAGTGTTAATCCTGATTCTTTTTTGACCGAAAAAGTTCTGGCTGGGATTATAATAATAAAATATACAGTTCCGACTTACATACAAATTCAACTTAAGAACAAACCTACAGACCCTATCTTGTATGTAACCCGGGGACTGCATGTATTTTAAAGGAAAAATTAGCTTATAACAACAGATCTACTAAAGTGAAGCTGAAGACAACAGCACTGACTGTGGTCCATAATTTGGCCTCAGCATCTATATTTATAGCTTAAATCTCACATAACCTATTAGGTGCTAACAATTATATCCTCTATATGCGTTAGTAACAGTGCATCTGTTCCTTATTAGAGATGAGCGAGTATACTCGTCCGAGCTTGATGCTCGTTCGAGTATTAAGGTACTCGAAACGGCTCGTTGCTCGGACGAGTATTTCCCCTGCTCGAGATCGAGCATTTAATTAAAAAAACACAGTGAAGAACAATGAAGAATAGAATAAAAACAGTGAACACAGTGAACACAGGATCATTTAAGTGAAAAAGACAGTGAAGAACACAGTGAAGGATAGATTACAGATGTTCGGCACATCTGCTTACCTGTCGGAAGATATGCGCGGAACGGCAGCAGGGAGACATCAAGCAGCAGGGAGACATCAAGCAGCAGGGAGACAGACATCGGGCTGCCCGGGGGAGACAGACATCGGGCTGCCCGGGGGAGACAGACATTTGCCCGGGGGACACAGACATCGGGCAGCACCACGGGGGACACAGACATTGGGCAGCACGGGGGACACAGACATCGGGCGGCAGCACGGGGGACACAGACATCGGGCAGCAGCCCGGGGGACACAGACATCGGGCGGCAGCACGGGGGACACAGACATCGGGCGGCACCACGGGGGACACAGACATCGGGCGGCAGCACGGGGGACACAGACATCGGGCGGCAGCCCGGGGGAGACAGACATCGGGCGGCAGCCCGGGGGAGACAGACATCGGGCGGCAGCCCGGGGGACACAGACATCGGGCGGCAGCCCGGGGGACACAGACATCGGGCGGCAGCCCGGGGGAGATAGACATCGGGCGGCAGCCCGGGGGAGACAGACATCGGGCGGCAGCCCGGGGGAGACAGACATCGGGCAGCACGGGGGAGACAGACATCGGGCGGCAGCCCGGGGGAGACAGACATCGGGCAGCACGGGGGACACAGACATCGGGCAGCACGGGGGAGACAGACATCGGGCAGCACGGGGGAGACTTCAGTGGAAGAAGAGGAGCGGATCCCGGGACAGCGTATCACCCCGACAAGTAAGCAGATGTGCCGAACATCTGCAATCTATTCTTCACTGCGTTTTTCACTTAAATCATCCTGTGTTCACTGTTTTTATTCTATTCTTCACTGTTCTTCACATCTGTTAACTTGTCGGGAGATAATATACGCGCGGAACAGTGAAGAATAGATTGCAGATGTTTGCATACATCTGCTAACTTATCAGAAGACATTCTTTTTCAGTTAATTAACACATTTTATTCCCAAACCATGGTCCCTTTGAAAAATGCTCGGGTCTCCCATTGACTTCAATGGGGCTCGTTATTCGAGACGAGCACTCGAGCATCTGGAAAAGTTCGTCTCGAATAACGAGCACCCGAGCATTTTAGTGCTCGCTCATCTCTATTCCTTATAGATGGAACACACTGCAACAGTTCTATAAGTCCAAAATTTCCCTAAAGTCAATCTGTCTTAATTGCATGGTTCCCTCGGATTCTGAGCTAATACCCTGACTGTCTAACTACCTGGTTCCTCAAACAAACAAAAAACATAAGGAAAGTAACATGAAGTCACAGCCAACCACTAAATCTATAGCCTGTAACTATATAAACCTTACATGGTTATTTGTTTTGTATCAAGTTGTTCCATTAATGCAATTGCTATGACTTGGATAGCAGCTGCTTTGCAGCAGGAAGTCTACTCATTCCTTTGTGACTTGGTCAAAACTGCTGGAGGTTGCTTGGATAATTTACACATTTGAAATGGTTATGGTTTCGTAAATGCTTATTTCCCAGCAGCTTTTCTTAAAGCCTGAATACCAGGTGAGTCCCATCATTCTTATAGAAGCCTTGCAGCTCAACCAGTGTAATATTACAAGACTCCAGTTCAATCTACTTGATTATAAAACATGAAAGGTCAAGTTGAACAAAAAAAGCAATGTCGGCTACGGATGTATAGCGCAATTCACAAGTGAGAATAATTTGCAGGTCTATCAATAGTAATATGAGAAAAAGAGGGAGATTGATCAAACACTGCATAACAAGAGATTATCCTGGGAAATATGTGTACAAATCCATTTTTTAATCTTTGAGATACTGTAATCTATTTTAGGAAGCCCAAAACACATTGGTCTCTACATAACGTAAAAAGCATTTTTCTATGGTTAGTATCTTCTAATTGAAATATACATACATATACCTGTACATTTTTTTCTCTTGATTGTGTTCATAGAACTTTAGACATAAAAGGATGTTAACAAGCTTTTAAGATCATAGTAAACAATGGTATACTAGCGAAGTCACAGGCTGCTATTTTGAAAGCCATGGAGAACTATCCTTTGTAATCCAGACACCAACATATAACTATGCTCCTCGTTTAATTTCCCTCGTCCTTTATTCTTTCCTCCTTGGAAGAGTTATAGAAAATGATCAAGAATTGCGCAAAGGAATGTAAAGCGCTTGAGCAGTAGCTAAAAATACAGTTTTTCATTGTAATCAACTCACCTGTGATCCAGGGCATGCAACTCAGTTATGGCTCCTTGTACATTAATTATGTTAAGACAAAAACTGCATTAAAATAACTTTGTGTTTAGAATTGCAACCCCTCCAAATGTGGTAACTGTTCTCCTAATCTACGACATTTACAACATATTTTTATTTAACAGTAGATTCCTTGTTACCCTTCAGTTACCTGGGTATTAAAAAAATCATTGCATTGTTTTGTGAATAAAGAACACACTTTTTTCACTCCTGCTTTTCATGTTTGTGGATATTGCCCTGGATCCAGGAATCAACAATCATGGGCACCCGAACACGATACAGATCCCATTAGGCTACAGGGATTTCTGTCTCACTTCGTATTGGCCAACCAGATTTCATGTTACACAACATGTAACACTATAGAATGTAACACAGTATTTGTTTTGGCTCATAGTTTGTTATAATAATAGTATTGTAATTGTATTGTTTAGTTTGGTAATGCACAACAAAAGTCATGTTTTATTCCAAGCTGTGGAAACTTCATAGTATGCGTTTATCTGCTCCCTCTGGTGGTGGATGGTAGAGCTGCTTAAGAACTTGTGTGACACCAGAACATTCTACTAGAATCAATATCCAGCAAAGCAAATGAAATGTGTTGCAGTTCGATGATCTTTTTCTGCTGTAGATTCTTCTGTTTCTTTACTTTTTCACTTTAAAATGAACAATAATCTTTCTTTATGAAAAGCAGAAGCAAATGAAAGATTGTGGAGCTCTGGCATCTTATTGTGAAGTTATTGAAGTCTTTAAAGGGGAGTTTGAATAGTTTAGATACAGAATACGTCGCCTCATAATTTATGGAAGTCAATAAATATTCCTTATGCAACATTGATTCTAATCAGAATGTAATATCTTCTATGTGTTTAAGTGCTTGCCTGGGTAATCACAGAGAATAATATCTTTTTGTTAAGCTTTAAGAGTGTCAGTCAGTAATTAATATATATGACAAATGCAAATGAGTTTCTTAAGAGAATCTAATAGAAACCTGCGCTTCTTACAAACTGTAGCAGTAAATTTGCTGTGGAATAGAACGTATAAGTAGGTTATATGCAAATCCATTTCTGCAGAAGGGAAAGTGGCAATTTCATGATCAAAAGAAAGTAAAAAATGATTTTGTCAGTTGTACAAAATATTTGTAAGATGGAAGCTGATATTAAAGGTGCTGTTAAAATACACAGCATACATTAGCGTTAATAGGTTCTTTTGCATTGTAAGGTCTGATTATGGAAATATTTTAGTCTCAATTGGAAAATGATTGACTAAAAATAGTTGTACATTTATGTTTTGCATGTTAAAGTAACCATTGCTTACAATTTCTGTGTATGTTTAAGACTGTCCCAACCTTCTGATCTTTTAAATGTAACCTGAAAACTCACTTATTCAAGATTGCCTACAACATGCAATAACTTCACTGCTTCCCCACCTCATGTCTCCATCTACCCTCTCATATAGATTGTAAGCCCCCATCTTGTGTCTCCATCTACCCTCTCATATAGATTGTAAGCCCCCATCTTGTGTCTCCATCTACCCTCTCATATAGATTGTAATCCCTCACCTTGTGTCTCCATCTACCCTCTCATATAGATTGTAAGCCCCCATCTTGTGTCTCCATCTACCCTCTCATATAGATTGTAAGCCCCCATCTTGTGTCTCCATCTACCCTCTCATATAGATTGTAAGCACCCATCTTGTGTCTCCATCTACCCTCTCATATAGATTGTAATCCCTCACCTTGTGTCTCCATCTACCCTCTCATATAGATTGTAAGCCCCCATCTTGTGTCTCCATCTACCCTCTCATATAGATTGAAATGCCTCACCTTGTGTCTCCATCTACCCTCTCATATAGATTGTGAGCCCTCGCTTTATGTCTCCATCTATGCTCACATATAGATTGTGAGCTCTCACTTTTTCTTCATCTACCCTCCCATATAGATTGTGAGCCCTCAACTTGTGTCTCCATCTACCCTCTCATATGGATTTTGAGCCCTCATCTTGTGTCTCCATCTACCCTCCAGTAAAGATTGTGATCCCCTCATCTCGTGTCTTCATCACCCTCCCATAATCTTGTGTCTTCATCACCCTCCCATATTGATTGTGAGCCCTCACCTTATGTCTCCATCTACTGTCCCAGATGGATTGCGAGTCCTCACCTCGTATCGCCATCTACCATCCCATATAGATTGTGAGCCCTCACCTTGTGTTTCCATCTACCCTCCTATATAGATTTTGAGCCCTCACGGGTAGGGTCCTCCTTCCACTTGTCTCCTAATCACTGTCATTTTTGTATGTGAATCCTTTATTCATTGCACAGCATCATGGAATTAATGGTGCTCTACATATAACAATAATAATGATAATAATTTATCTTTCTACCGTAATTATCTACCAAAGGAAGAAGAGGAAGCACATCCAGTTGTGAAATTTGTGGAGCAGAGGTCAGTTTCTTTCAGTTTAACATTTTTGTGTAGTCACCTTTTGCAAGCCAAGCATGTGAGCTTTCTATGTATGTATATGACTATATTAGAGCAATGATAATCAAATAGACTTTGTACATGTACATATACATATTCCAGGTCTTATGGGTTTTCACTATACATACATAACTCACTATAAGGTTGTGTTTCCTGCAGTGAGTATGTCTGCACAAGTGTAACTGTATTTGCAACCTGTGGCCTTATCTATGCTATTCTGCATGAATTTCTATATGTAAGTGTATATAGTCAAGTACTGTATGTGACTCCTGCCATCAGGATAGATCCAGGAGATGGAATAGACTTGGTATACATATTATATTTACATACACATTACTGTGGGTATAGGAGGTCATTGTGTGTTATTGTATTTTATTGTTTTTTAAGGATTTTACATTGGTACATGTATGTAATGAGTAATGTCTATTTACATAAAAGTAACTGCAATGGTCTTATTTTATTCCTGTGTTGTATAAAGGACTGGAGTAGGCGCACTGCCCACTGCGGCCGCGCCGGGCTTATTGGCGGATGTTATATATAATTGTCCGGCACTGTCAATAAGCCCGGCGTGGCCGCAGCCACTGTCAGTGCTGCGCGGTCGGCCATATGAATAAGCCCCGTGCCGCTGTTAGTGGAACAGAGGCATCGCGGCGAGCTGGCAGCAATTACCCAATACATGCTGCCAGATTCTCCTATAGGTCCTAGGTGACAGGGGGCGTGAATAACGCCGACTGCAGCCCACCAGATATTAGGATCCAACCTCTTATTTTGTAAGAGGTTGGATCTGTTTAAACCACATTTCTGACCATAGATTTAAAAAAAAAATGCTGGGGAGAAAGGGGCTAGGGAGAGAGTTATTGTGGGCCCATTTGGTGGGGGGCTATTTCGGGGTGACAGGTCCTCTTTAACCAAATTATGATCAATCAACAATATATAGGCAAATTTACTTTTGAAAATCTATCGGAATGATGGAGCCATTTTTGCCCACACAAGCCATAATATCCTAACCAGTTCTTAGGTTTTAGATACTATCTATTCCTTACTAGAGATGAGCGAGCACTAAAATGCTCGGGTACTCGTTATTCGAGACGAACTTTTCCCGATGCTCGAGTGCTCGTCTCGAATAACGAGCCCCATTGAAGTCAATGGGAGACTCGAGCATTTTTCAAGGGGACCAAGGCTCTGCACAGGGAAGCTTGGCCAAACACCTGGAAACCTCAGAAAAGGATGGAAACACCACGGAAATGGACAGGAAACAGCAGGGGCAGCATACATGGATGCCTCTGAGGCTGCTTAAACGCACCATTATGCCAAAATTATGGGCAACAGCATGGCCATGACAGAGTGACAGAATGAAGCTAGATAGCATCTAAAACATCCAATAATTGACCCTGACACTATAGGGGACGGCATGCAGAGGCAGCGGCAGCAGCGGCAGGCTAGAGAGTGTCTTGGCAACATACCCCAAATGGACTCAGGCTTAAAACCAATGGGTGGCAGAGAGGAACCAAAGGAGGTGAGCAAGAAGCGCTCAAATAATATCGGTAAATGATAAAGGTTTGCCAGTATATTTTGTGGATTACACAGCAGGGTGGCGACAAAGTTAACAAGTTTGATGTGGAAGCCATGAAAACAACCCAAAATTCTGCCTGACACAGCTCGTTTGATAAGGGGACCAGGTATGGAGGCAGTGAACTAGTAGTAGATTAAAGCTGCTGCAGTTAAAACTATGTTAGTTGGATCTTGGCATGGAGCTGGCGCTCCGCTGCCAGGCGAGCTTTTGCCAATCCAAGCCCCTGTCTCTAGGCTACTCCCCAAACAGCACTTCTAAGAACCTTTTGTATAAGATCAAGTGTAGTAGCGTTCTTATAAGTTTAGGATATGGCGGGTGAGGGGAATGTAAACAGATGCGCAAGAAGCGCTGAAATAATATTGGTAAATGATAAAAGTTTGCCAGCATATTTTGTTGATTACACAGCAGGGTGGCGACAAAGTTAACAAGTTTGTTGTGGAAGCCATGAAAACAACCCAAAATTCTGCCTGACACAGCTCGTTTGATAAGGGGACCATGTATGCCTACAGTTCATGCCAGTCGCTGCACTGGCTGCCAGTCTCCTTTCGAATACAGTTTAAAATAATAACCCTCATCCATAAAGCTCTGTATAATGCTGCACCCCCCTACCTCTCCTCTCTTATCTCAGTCTATCGCCCAACCCGTGCTCTTAGATCCGCCAGTGATCTTAGATTAACCTCTACCCTAGTGCGGACCTCCCACTCGTGTCTCCAAGACTTCTCTAGAGCTGCACCAATTCTATGGAATGCTCTGCCCCAGACTATCAGACTAATACCTAACCAAAGTTTCAAACGTGCTCTTAAAACCCATTTCTTTAGGCAAGCCTATAACACTCATTAACTGCATGATGTTTTAACTCTTTCTCTAACCCGTCCTGTGTCGTCCTCCCATCTGTTATCCAGCAACCAACAGGCACCAGACTTCTCTGCAGTCCCATTCACCCTGGACCTGGTATATAAGATGACGGCTGAGTGGTTCAAGCGACAGCAATTCCATTTATTATATTTTGTTCTATTCCCTAAGAAGAATGGCTTGACCATTAAATATTCTTTTACCTCGTGTTACCCCATCATCTTCATAAACCGTAAGCTCTGGCGAGCAGGGACCTCACTCCTGTTGTTCCATACAAATGTTGTGCTCTGTTACATTACATTTGTATTTATTTCCTATGATTTGTAAAGCGCTACGGAATATGATGGCGCTATATAAATAAAGATTATTATTATTATTATTATGGAGGCAGTGAACTAGTAGTAGATTAAAGGTGCTGCAGTTAAAACTATGTTAGTTGGATCTTGGGATGGAGCTGGCGCTCCGCTTCCAGGCGAGCTTTCGCCAATCCAAGCCCCTGTCTCTAGGCTACTCCCCAAACAGCACTTCTAAGAACCTTTTGTATAAGATCAAGTGTAGTAGCGTTCTTATAAGTTTGGGATATGGCGGGTGAGGGGAATGTAAACAGATGCGCAAGAAGCGCTGAAATAATATCGGTAAATGATAAAAGTTTGCCAGTATATTTTGTGGATTACACAGCAGGGTGGCGACAAAGCTAACAAGTTTGATGTGGAATGCCCTGTAATAGCTCTTGGGCGGTGTGCCTTTTATCGCCTAGGCTCAGCAGTTTGAGCACCGCCTGCTGTCGCTTAGCGACGGCACTGCTGCTGTGCCTAGAGCTACCGACTGATGGCGCCATGCCCACGGATGGTAATTCGGAGGAGGAGGAGGTGGAGGAGGGGTGGGAGGAGGAGGAGGTATAGTAGGCCTTTGAGACCTGGACCGAGGTAGGCCCCGCAATCCTCGGCGTCGGCAGTATATGACCAGCCCCAGGGTCAGACTCGGTCCCAGCCTCCACCAAGTTAAGTGTAGTAGCATTCTTATAAGTTTGGGATATGGTGGGTGAGGGGAATGTAAACAGATGCGCAAGAAGCGCTGAAATAATATCGGTTAATCATTAAAGTTTGCCAGTATATTTTGTGGATAACACAGCAGGGTGGCGACAAAGTTAACAACTTTGATGTGGAATCCATGAAAACAACCCAAATTTCTGCCTGACACACCTCGTTTGATAAGGGGACGATGTATAGAGGCAGCTATATGGACGACTTTTGGAGGTAGCAATGGAGACAACGTGTGGAGGCTGCTATGGAGACAATTTAATTTGGATAGTGCCTGTATGTGGCAGTCCAAAAAAGTTTTCAAACCAGAGGAGCAGGTAGGTGGCCCTCCAGAAAAATGAAATAGATTGAGTGCCTGTATGTGGCAGTCCAAAAAAGTTTTCAAACCAGAGGAGCAGGTAGGTGGCCCTCCAGAAAAATGAAATAGATTGAGTGCCTGTATGTGGCAGTCCAAAAAAGTTTTCAAACCAGAGGAGCAGGTAGGTGGCCCTCCAGAAAAATGAAATAGATTGAGTGCCTGTATGTGGCAGTCCAAAAAAGTTTTCAAACCAGAGGAGCAGGTAGGTGGCCCTCCAGAAAAATGAAATAGATTGAGTGCCTGTATGTGGCAGTCCAAAAAAGTTTTCAAACCAGAGGAGCAGGTAGGTGGCCCTCCAGAAAAATGAAATAGATTGAGTGCCTGTATGTGGCAGTCCAAAAAAGTTTTCAAACCAGAGGAGCAGGTAGGTGGCCCTCCAGAAAAATGAAATAGATTGAGTGCCTGTATGTGGCAGTCCAAAAAAGTTTTCAAACCAGAGGAGCAGGTAGGTGGCCCTCCTTAAAAATTGAATAGATATAGATTGAGTGCCTGTATGTGGCAGTCCCAAAAATTGTTTAAAACAGAGGACCGGGTAGGTGGCCCTCCAGAAAAATTAAATGCATAAAGTACTATAGCTAGAGCCAGTGGGCCCTGTCAAAA
This sequence comes from Engystomops pustulosus, assembly GCF_040894005.1. Lineage (NCBI taxonomy): Eukaryota > Metazoa > Chordata > Amphibia > Anura > Leptodactylidae > Engystomops > Engystomops pustulosus. The sequence continues at coordinate 105,195,154 of NC_092417.1, read as the reverse complement.
AATAGCCAGTTTCCTCTGCTTTAGTGTACAAAGAGGAGGAGAAGGAGGAAAATGAGGAGGAGGAGTGCATAAATTATTCAGGTTGAGCTTCCTTCACCTGGTGGAGATTGGAAATTATGAGAAATCCAGGCTTTATTCATCTTAATAAGCGTCAGGCTGTCAGCGCTGTCAGTCGACAGGCGTGTGCGCTTATCGGTGATGATGCCACCAGCTGCACTGAAAACCCGCTCGGACAACACGCTAGCGGCAGGGCAGGCAAGAACTTTCAAGGCGTACAGCGCCAGTTCGTGCCACATGTCCAGCTTTGAAACCCAGTAGTTGTAGGGAGCTGTGTGATCATTTAGGACGATGGTATGGTCAGCTACGTACTCCCTCACCATCTTTCTGTAAAGATCAGCCCTACTGTGCCGAGACTGGGGACAGGTGACAGTGTCTTGCTGGGGTGACATAAAGCTGGCAAAAGCCTTGTAAAGCGTACCCTTGCCAGTGCTAGACAAGCTGCCAGCTCGCCTACTCTCCCTCGCTACTTGTCCCGCAGAACTACGCACTCTGCCGCTAGCGCTGTCAGAAGGGAAATACTGTTTCAGCTTGTGCACCAGGGCCTGCTGGTATTCATGCATTCTCACACTCCTTTCCTCTCCAGGGATGAGAGTGGAAAGATTTTGCTTGTACCGTGGGTCCAGGAGAGTGAATACCCAGTAATCAGTGCTGGAATAAATTCTTTGAACGCGAGGGTCACGGGATAGGCAGCCTAGCATGAAATCTGCCATATGCGTCAGAGTCCCAACTCTCAAGAATTCACTCCCCTCACTGTCCTGACTGTCCATCTCCTCCTCCTCCAACTCCTCCAACTCCTCTTCTTCTGCCCATACACGCTGAACAGTGAAGGTCTGAGCAATGCTCCCCTCTTGTGTCTCGCCAACATTCTCCTCCTCTTCCTTCTCATCCTCCTCCACCTCCTCCGATATGCGCTGAGAAACAGACCTGAGGGTGCTTTGGCTATCAACAAGGGAATCTTCTTCCCCCGTCTCTTGTGACGAGCGCAAAGCTTCTGACTTCATGCTGATCAGAGAGTTTTTCAACAGGCCAAGCAGCGGGATGGTGAGGCTGATGATGTCGGCATCGCCACTAACCATCTGTGTTGACTCCTCAAAGTTACTCAGCACCTGACAGATATCAGACATCCACGTCCACTCCTCATTGTAGGCTTGAGGAAGCTGACTGACCTGACTACCAGTTCTGGTGGAAGTTGACATCTGGCAGTCTACAATCACTCTGCGCTGCTGGTAAACTCTGGATAACATGGTTAATGTTGAATTCCACCTCGTGGGGACGTCGCACAACAGTCGGTGAGTGGGCAGTTGGAGGCGGCGCTGCGCTGCCCTGAGAGTGGCAGCATCTGTGCTGGACTTCCTGAATTGCGCACAGATGCGGCGCACCTTCGTGAGCAAATCAGACAGATTGTGGTATGTCTTGAGGAAACGCTGAACTATCAGATTTAACACATGGGCCAGGCATGGCACATGTGTCAGTCTGCCGAGTTGCAGAGCCGCCACCAGGTTACGGCCGTTGTCACACACAACCATGCCTGGCTTCAGGTTCAGCGGTGCCAGCCACAGATCAGTCTGCGCCGTGATGCCCTGTAATAGTTCTTGGGCGGTGTGCCTTTTATCGCCTAAGCTCAGCAGTTTGAGCACCGCCTGCTGTCGCTTAGCGACGGCACTGCTGCTGTGCCTAGAGCTACCGACTGATGGCGCCATGCCCACGGATGGTAGTTCGGAGGAGGAGGAGGTGGAGGAGGGGTGGGAGGAGGAGGAGGCATAGTAGGCCTGAAAGACCTGGACCGAGGTAAGCCCCGCAATCCTCGGCGTCGGCAGTATATGACCAGCCGCAGGGTCAGACTCGGTCCCAGCCTCCACCAAGTTAACCCAATGTGCCGTCAGCGATATATAGTGGCCCTGCCCGGCAGCACTCGTCCACGTGTCCGTGGTCAGGTGGACCTTGTCAGAAACGGCGTTGGTCAGGGCACGGATGATGTTGTCTGACACGTGCTGGTGCAGGGCTGGGACGGCACATCGGGAAAAGTAGTGGCGGCTGGGGACCGAATACCGAGGGGCGGCCGCCGCCATGAGGTTGCGAAAGGCCTCGGTCTCTACTAGCCTATAGGGCAGCATCTCCAGGCTAAGCAATCTGGAGATGTGGACATTAAGGGCTTGGGCATGCGGGTGGGTTGCACTATATTTCCGTTTCCGCTCCAGCGTCTGGGGTATGGAGAGCTGAACGCTGGTGGATGCTGTGGAGGATCGTGGAGGCGACGATGGGGTTTTTGTGCCAGGGTCCTGGGCAGGGGGCTGACTATCAGCTGACACAGGGGAAGGAGCAGTGGTGTGCACGGCCGGAGGTGAACGGGCTTGGTGCCACTGAGTGGGGTGTTTAGCATTCATATGCCTGCGCATACTGGTGGTAGTTAAGCTAGTAGTGGTGGAACCCCTGCTGATACTGATTTGGCAAAGGTTGCACACCACAGTCCGTCGGTCATCCGGTGTTTCCTTAAAGAACCTCCAGACTTCTGAAAATCTAGCCCTCGCCGCGGGAGCCCTCGCCACGGGAGCTTCACTACGTGACACATTTGGCGCTGATGCACCTGCTCTGGCCCTGCCTCTCCGTCTGGCCCCACCACTGCCTCTTCCAACCTGTTCTGGTCGAGGACTCTCCTCCGTCTCAGAAGCACTGTGTTCACCCGGCCTCTCAACCCAGCTTGGGTCTGTCACCTCATCATCCTCTGATCCCTCAGTCTGCTCCCCCCTTGGACTTCCTGCCCTGTCAACAACTTCACCACTGTCTGACAACCGTGTCTCCTCATCGTCGGACACCTCTTTACACACTTCTTCCACTACGTCAAGAAGGTCATCATCACCCAGAGACTGCGACTGGTGGAAAACCTGGGCATCGGAAAATTGCTCAGCAGCAACCGGACAAGTGGTTTGTGACTGTGGGAAGGGTCCAGAAAACAGTTCCTCAGAGTATGCCGGTTCAAATGCCAAATTTTCCTGGGAGGGGGCAGACTGGGGGGGAGGAGGCTGAGGTGCAGGAGCTGGAGGACTGCTGATTTCGGTGACATGGGTGGACTGCGTGGAAGACTGACTGGTGGACAAATTGCTCGAAGCATTGTCGGCAATCCACGACATCACCTGTTCGCACTGTTCTGGCCTCAACAGTGCTCTACCACGAGTCCCAGTAACTTCAGACATTAACCTAGGGAGTGTAGCTCTGCGGCGTTCCCCTGCTCCCTCATCAGCAGGTGGTGTCTCACCCCGCCCAGGACTATGGCCTCTGACCCCTGCAGTAGTTGGACGCCCACGTCCCCGCCCTCGTCCTCTACCCCTAGCCCTCGGGTTAAACATTTTGAAAATGAAAGTTATAACTTTAATTTTTTTTTAACTTTTTTTTGTGTTTTTTTGTGTTTTTTAGTTTTTAATACCAAACGATGCTATCCTATTGCTATGGCTATTTTCTAGACAAGTATGAAAGCACACTGCTATGCCAGATGAGATGACGCTGAGTTACGAAAAAATAAACGTAAAATAAAAAGTAAATGGCAGACTGTGCCTAATTGAAATCAAACCCCTAATAAATTTTCCCACTTCGGTCTTTGCGATGGATATGTGCGTCACTAAGCGCTAAACACAACGGTCGCAAGTCTCACTACAAATTCCTCACAATATGGTAGTAGATGCACTGCAGCAAGGACAGCCACCAGCAGATCAACCAGAAATAAAATATATATAACGCTATTGTAGGCCTAAGTAAGCCGTTTGGATTCTCCTATGGCTATTTTCTAGCCAAGTATGAAAGCACACTGCTATGCCAGATGAGATGACGCTGAGTTATGAAAAAATAAATGTAAAATAAAAAGTAAATGGCAGACTGTGCCTAATTGAAATCAAACCCCTAATAAATTTTCCCACTTTGGTGTTTGAGGTGGATATGTGTGTCACTAAGAGCTAAACACAACGGTAGCAAGTCCCCCTGCAAATTCCTCACAATATGGTACTAGCTGCAAATAAAAAAAAAAAAAGTATAACGTTATTGTAGCCCTAAGAAGGGCTGTTGGGTTCTTGTAGAATCACTCCTGCCTAACACTATTCTAATTGAACAGCCTAACGCTTTCCCTGACCAGCAGCAGCTCTCTCCCTAGCGGCATCCAGACACAGAATGATCCGAGCAGCGCGGGCAGGGGCTAGTCTATTCCAGGGTCACCTGCTCTGGCCAGCCAACCACTGCTATCGACGTGTAAGGGTACCACGTCATGCTGGGTGGAGTGCAGAGTCTCCTGGCTTGTGATTGGCTCTGTTTCTGGCCGCCAAAAAGCAAAACGGCGGGAGCTGCCATTTTCTCGAGCGGGCGAGGTATTCGTCCGAGCAACGAGCAGTTTCGAGTACGCTAATGCTCGAACGAGCATCAAGCTCGGACGAGTATGTTCGCTCATCTCTATTCCTTACCCATTAAAGGAACAAGGTTTAGAAGAAAATTATGGAGTATATTATGCTACACCAAGTGACAAAAAAGTGCAAAGATGTAGACATTTTTGTTAGAAACTAAGACTTGTGGCATGTGGTGTAAGCTTCGTTCGGACTTATGATGTACTAGCATCAATGTAATACACTTGGCACACTAAAGTTTAAGACTGTTAAAGGAAACCTGTAACCAGAGACCCTTTTTTAGCCTCCCCCATGCTCCCACAGACAACTAAGCAGAGGTGTTTTCTCAAAGTAAAGCAAGAGGAGCCTTTTACCCAAGAGTGACGGGGGACTTGGCTCTTTGATGAACACGCCCAGGGGACACAGCTGGCAGAGAACCAGCTAAAGTTCAATATAAGTTATCATTTAATCCACAAATGACAGAATTTTGATTAAAACTGTTTGGGGATATGGTATTAATTGCCTGTGGGAGCAAGGGGAGGCTAAAAAGGGTCTCTGGTTACAGGTTCCTTTTAAGTTTAGATACTAGACCATATAGCCCTGTACTTTATACCTATAAAGAGACATAAACTGAAACTTTCTTACTGAATATTTGTGGCAGCCACTCAATCTAAACCTCAATCATCTATTAACAAGTACATTGTTTGATTTCACAACATCTCCAAAGATGCAATTGCATAAAACCTTTGCAATAACAACCTGAACCCAGTAGATTATAATTTGTTGGTTATTGGATGTAAATAATCCCACCTGTATATTTTATTTTACCATTATTCCACTTTACTTAGCAGAAATAAATACAGGGCCATAAAATGTCTGTCTTGCATTTCTGGAGTTCTCAGTGGATAAGATCTCCTAAGTCATATTAAATTCAAAGATAACATATTGAGTTGTACTAGTTTGCAAATGTTACATTGTACATTAACTCCAGGGAGTATTTAGAACCTAAACGCCACAATGAGAGTATAAAGATTTGCTGACAAAACTGGCGTGCTGTGTGAACAGCAACTTTTTAAGAACTATGATTATTTCAACGACGGTGCTTTGGGTATATCATTAAGAAGCTATTAAACACCATGGTTCTTCACAATTACTAATATTAATATTACTGTATTAAGGACTAGAAACCTGACAAGTAAGTATGAGCTGTCTGTACTAGCTGCCTCCATAACAAGACTCATATGGCAAACCACATGTAGAGAGATAATCGGCTGCAGCAAACTACTCAAACAGGGCTACTAAAATCCAGCATTACTAAAGTGGTAGGTTATTTATAACCCTGAGCTGTGAAGGTTAGCGGCATGTACTGTAATGCTAATATTCAAATACTACTAAAGCAGAGCATTTAGACTTAAACATGAGTATTACATATGGATGATAATAATAATAACACTGATATGTTTACAGTATAACATACCTTGGGGCAGTCATTTACTGGTACATACTAGATTTGTTATGCTTCAAAACATTCTTTATACATTTATATGCACCCTGGTCATATATTTAAGAGGTACAACTGCCATTCTTCATATTTTTACAAGCTAAAGCAGATGACTCAATGCCTAGTTTTCCTATGGGGCTAACTCTGTTGTAGAAGTTGATCCTGACATGATTAGAGCGTCATTCTAAAAATTCCCCCAGCTTGCAGTGCGGCAACCATATTCACTTAGGCCCCTTCTCCACTGGCGTTTTTCACGCGCGAGTTCTGCGCGTGCATTTGACGCTCAGAACTCGCATTGCACTCTGTCCCATTGTATTCAATGGGTCTTTCTCCATTAGCGTTGTTTTTGACGCGCGTGCTTGCGTTCGTTTGCACGCGCGTCAAAATCGCAGCATGCTCTATTTTTGCGAGTCACGCGCAATTTTCACGCCCCATTCAAGTCTATGGAGATGCATCAAGAACGCATTGCACTCGCAATCATTGCAAGTGCAATGCGAGTGCAATGCGTTTTAAACGTAAGGGTTGCTAGGTGACCAGAATAACATTATTTCCCCTGCTCGCGAACGATCATTTAATTAAAAAAACACAGTGAAGAACAGTGAAGAATAGAATAAAAACAGTGAACACAGTGAACACAGTGAACACAGGATCATTTAAGATAAAAACACAGTGCAGAACACAGTGCAGAATAGATTACAGATGTTCGGCACATCTGCTTACTTGTCGGGAGATACGCGCGGAACGTCGCGAACAAAATAGCATGTGAAGAACAATATATATGTGTGTGAAGAACACATTGCAGATGTTTAAATACATCTGCAATGTGTTCTTCACACATATATATTGTTCTTCACATGCTATTTTGTTCGCGCCGTTCCGCGCGTATCTCCCGACAAGTAAGCAGATGTGCCGAACATCTGTAATCTATTCTGCACTGTGTTCTGCACTGTGTTTTTATCTTAAATGATCCTGTGTTCACTGTGTTCACTGTGTTCACTGTTTTTATTCTATTCTTCACTGTTCTTCACATCTGCTAAATTGTCGGGAGATAATATACGCGCGGAACAGTGAAGAATAGATCGCAGATGTTTGCAAATTATCAGAAGACATTATTTTTCAATTAAATAACACATTTTAATCCCAAACTATGGTCCCTTTGAAAAATGCTCGAGTCTCCCATTGAATCGCGCGTCAAAAATGCGCCGAAAACGCAAAAAAAACGCAAATTACTCCAAGGAAAAATGGAACAAAAACGCAGCCAAAACGTCAGTTTTTCACGCATTGCACCCTGACGTGAAACGCAACGCTAGTGTGCAAGAGGCCTTAGAGGCTCCAAACTCTTAGAGAATGGGCAAAAACTCTGCTAGTTCCAACCTGTAGATCAGATCAGAGATTACCTGTAGACCAGACCAGATCAGAGTTTTCTATTATAGTCTCCACTTGTTATCCACCGGCGTTCACTTCCGGTCCTACCCTCCGCCTGCTTAGCTCACTGCCTTGTCCATAGTGGCATGCCAGTCAGAGCAAGGCCAAAACTGGCGAGGAGACGGAGATTCGTGTGGTTTTTCTGCCAGAAAACTGGTGAATAAACCATAATGAATCTCCCTCATAGTGTTTCTGGAGATTTGTATGGTATTCAGTGGAGTTGATGCTTTAAGATGGTATTTTCTACACACTACTGTTTCATGTAGAGTTTACAACATGTATTCAAAGGAAAGCAAGAGGCTAACCTATACATGCTAGATGGGCATCGCTACTTTGTTTCTTCTAACCAGGGCTCATGCACACAGCAGTACTTTGGAGAGCAGTTTTCCAGATAAATGTGCCCACATGGAACTAAAAGGTACTACTCTATTTCTTAAATACTATGTAATAAAATAAATGGCTTACGAGATAATCAGATATCCATGAATATGCAATAGAGCTCTATGGGTGCATGTACATACAATTTATGTATGTAGCTGTAACACAGTTGTATGCTAACACATTCCTTTACGAATACAAAAATCCCTTGTAGCATATAAAGAAAATAATGCACTTTGTAAGTACCTTGTTCCCTTTTCTTTTCATCGTACATCAAATAAACAATAGTAGTTTCCAGTGTGGAAATCCAGAAATCTATTTTTTTGCACTCATAAAATGTACACTCTACCTGTGCAGACTTTATGTAGTAAATTCAGCATCGTGTTCCCTCTATGGTGTCTTAAAGCAAAGGCCATCACTCTTCTTAATTAAGGCTTTTCTTAGGGGCTCCAACTAAAATCACCGGAGTTGCCTTTTCTGGCTCTCACCTGATTCTAATTAGGCTCCTTGGAACATTAACTTGACTTTTTTTTTTAGTTATGATACATCTCATTAGAAAAACAGATAAGGGCCAGACTAATTCATGTTGTGTAAAAACCATACACAGGACATATGAAACTAAGCAACTTTGTAATGAAAATGAATAACTAGGAGTATGATTGCAAATTACATAATATTAATGGATGATGCCCTTAAATAATTAAGCATGTCAGCAGATTTGTTCAAGCTTTAAAAAAAACCTTAATGCAATAGTTTGCAAGTATTTGATTGGGGGAGGGGGTACCTGCTTTAAAAGTAGGCACTTAAAACTAATATTTGACCACCTCTGTGAGCTATAACCTTTTACTCTTAAGGGACTTCAGATCCAAGCAGCATGAAATTGAATACAGTGGTATACAAAGTTGACTGATAGAATAATCGAAACATAAGAATGACATTGTATACAACTACTGGTGCAAAGTACATTTATTATAGAGTTCATTTAACCTAAGGTGCTCTAGGTCCTAATGTCTCAAAGGCTTGAATTCTGTAATGAAGTGGACTACCTGCTACTCATGAAAACTGTATATCTACAGTAGGCTGATAAAAGAAGATTACAATGCATTTTAAAAATGTGTGACTGCAGTGTGTGACCCAAAACCTAGCTCTTTAGTTGGACTAACACTGTAATATTTTTCTAGAGGGATTTATTCTATTGCTTTCCTCACTGAGCCACGTAAGGTGCAGGTAGTGGAAGGAAAGGCAATTGAGTAGAAAAAACATAATGGGTGTCATTTACTAAGGGCCCGACTCGCGTTTTCCCAATTTGCAGCGATTTTTCCTGAATTGCCCCGGGATTTTGGCACATGAGATCCGATTGTGGCTCATCAGCGCCGGCATGCACGCGACAGAAATTGGGGGGCATGGTCGAATGAAAACCGGACAGATTCGGAAAAACCGCCGCATTAAAAAAAAAAGTGTCCCTCGACTAGCACTTACCTTCACCCAGGATAGCTTGGTGAACTTCTGTGCATTCCGATGGACTTCAGCGCAGCAGCGCCAACTGGTGGACGTAGGAGGAACTGCCTTAGTGAATCCCGGCCGGACCCAAATCCACCGCAGAGAACAAGTTGCTGGATCGCGAATGGCCCGGGTAAGTAAATCTGACCCAATGGGCCCGATTTATCTTAAGTTGTTCTATTTTGTGTGTTTTTTTGCGCCTAAAATGTCTCTATTTTGCGCCATATTTATTTAATGTCAAAATTTGCTAGATGTGATCCTTCTCTGCGGTTTTTTTTTTTTGAGACTTTTTCATATATTTGCGACTTTTTGTAAAAAGTCTCAATGAGAAAGAATTCTATAAATCAGCTTCAGCTGATGAAATTCTGCTGGCAACATACAATCATTTAACATTTAGGGACATTCTTCAGACTAATAGTTCTTTTTTGGGAGGATTTTATGTTTTAATGATAATAATACTGTTTCAGCTTTGTATATAGAAATGTCCTATCCCTGTGTGTCCTGTACATGGTGAGGCCGCAGTCACCTCTCCTTTATCACATACAGTATAAGGAGAACTTGTGCGGCTCTGTAACGTATCCTTACACTGTATATCACTGACGCATCACTGTGTGCGTATAGAGGGCGATTGCCATTGTATTTGGCTTTTACCCAATGAGGTCAGTGCCCTTATATGGAGACTGAAATCACTGGGGACCTCCCTCCTGCGGGATGTGTTCAGGGAAGGGGGGGGATTAATGTGAACAGCCTCATGATGGTTTATATTGTTAAGCTATCATAATTGTTTTCTGTTTAAAATAATCAATTTAAAAAATATATTTATTAAAAAACATCAAGAACAGCTTCCTGCTTCTAATGCTTATGACAAAATGTTTATGTGAAAAATAAACATGGAGTTACAAAATAACAAAAAAAGAATTTCCCAGTTGAAGTCTATGTAAGAGTGAAAATCTGTATCAATGTGCAGTTTCCATGCAGAATTCTCAGTCAAAATGGATGGGGAAAATAAACGAATGCAGAAAAGCTGTGTAAAAATCCCATTTAAAAAATGCAGATATTGGATGAAGATTTTGCACATGACAATCTGCAACATGTGCAGAGCCAAACACACAGACAGTTTTTTTTTTTTACATATAAACCAAAAAAAAAGAAGAAAGTTGATTTATCAAATGTGTCTGATTGTATCTCTGATACCATTTTTTATGAAATATGTAGCTAAATAACCAGCTTAGTATGTAAAGATGTGTAAGTATTCCAAAAAAACTCAACTTTTCCTACAGAAACTGTTCTTTTGGTTCTTTGAGCCTCTGTGTGATATTTTAACATACTGGGGAAGATTAAAGGGAACCTGTCACCAGGAGACCCATTTTTAGCACTCCAGTCTCCACAGAGCATAGTACATACACTGCCAAAGTGTTTTTGTATAAAAAAAATAGGTTTTACAGAAAAAAAGATATAGTGGGGGTCATTTACTAAGGGCCCGGCTCGGGTTTTCCCGACGAGTTACCTGAATATTTCCGATTTGCACCGGTTTTTCCTGAATTGCCCTGGGATTTTGGCGCACGCAATCAGATTGTGGCGCATTGGCGCCAGCATGCACGCGACGGAAATCAGGGGCGTGGCCAAACGAAAACCCAACGGATTCGGAAAAACCGCTGCATTTAAAAAAAAAAAGTGTCGCTCGACACGCGCTTACCTTCACCCAGGATAGGACGTGAACTTCAGTGCATTCCGATGGTCTTCAGCGCAGCAGCGACACATGGTGGACGTCTGAGGAACTGCCTTAGTGAATCCCGGCCGGACCCGAATCTACCACAGAGAACGCGCCGCTGAATCGCGAATGGACTGGGTAAGTAAATCTGCCCCATTATATTGTACCTTCCATTAGCCTCTGCTGTGTAAATAGGCACTTGTCCCCTGGGAGTGGCTGGAAAGGAGCGGGGGGATCTCCCCACCCTTGGGAAACTGCTCCTCCATGTATCCTTTTCAAATATATGAAAACACCAATCACTTGGCTTAGGGACGCCCCCTGCTCCTCTACAGCCAGTCCCAAGTGAGGGGAGTTATTCATATATTTGAAAAGGACACATGGAGAAGCTGTTTCCCAAGGGTGGGGGGAACTGCTCCTTTCTAGCCACTCCCAGTGGACTAGTGCCTAGTCACACAGCAGATGCTAATGAAAGGTACAATATAACATTTCTTTTTTTTTGTAAAACCTATTTTTTATACAAAAACACTTTGGCAGTGTATGTACTATGCTCTGTGGGGACTGGGGGAGTGCTAAAAATGGGTCTCATGGTGACAGGTTCCCTTTAAGTAATCTGATGCACCACATTTATCAACAGTTTCAGACCATTTTCAGACACTAGAATGACAAAATTTAAAAGTTTGGGATTTTAAAAGAAGGGATGCAAATAAAGAAATGAAAAAACGAAAAAGGGCATTGACAGAAAGGGCTTAAAATGAACATCTCCAAGATTGTAATCCCTGTCCTACACGGGTGCAAACAAAGCCATCATTTTTAATATTTCAGCACAATGGCTTAGTGGTTAGCATTACAGCCTTGCAGCGCTGGCACTTGGGTTCAAGTCCCAGGGTCCGTATCTGCAAAAAGTTTTTATGTCCTCCCGGTCCTTTGGTTTCCTCCCACACTCCAAAACATACTGGTTAATTGATTAGATTGTGAGCTTCATTGGAGACAGGGACCGATTTGGCAAGCTCTGTGCAGCGCTGAATAATCTGTGTGCACTATATAAATAAAGGAATTATTATTTCTGGAAAAGTCTGACTTGGAACTTTATTACTTGTTTCTGTCATATGTTCCACTTTTTCTGTTTTGGTTTCTAAGGCACAAAATGGGCTGTGATAAAAACTATATAATTTTTTAATAAGTTTTCTAATAGCCAACACAACCAATGTGGCACATTATACAATATCACAAGTATAACCACACATCATTTTATTATTCAGTGTGGACATGGGTTGCCTAATCTGCTTCATTCACCCAAGGTCATTCTTGGGTAGAAAAGGTTAGAAAAGAAGATCCACACATGAATGTATCTTCTATATATAATAGAAAATGAGATATCAGCTTTCTTCTCTAGGGACACAAGGCCATTTTCCATTTCACATTGCTCATTCTTTACTTCACCTGCATACAATTTCCCATTATACATATACTAACAATAGATGCATATATCACCTACTTTGTATCTATAAGACCTTGCATCCTTAAAACAATTTAAAGAGTCTGATATTTATTTGCAGAATTGCCTAGAGATGTAGAGTCAGTGCCCTTACAACATAATAATGAATAATTCATTACAAATACACCTTATTGTAAACACAGTGAGACTTGTATTAATTATTCAGCAGTTATCACATATTAATGCAACTTGACATTTCTGAAGCAGATCTAGTTACGAGCTAAATACCTTATAAAATCTCCAACCACACACATCCTGAATGGATGATTAACAATAATTGAGGCAATATAAAAAGGTTATTGTATGCATTGTTTGTGAAGGACTTCGGAAAGTGATCCATGCAAGTGCACAGAAGAATACATATAATTTATTGAGCCCAGAAGGCAACACCTTGTGTCCATATTTGACCTGGGTTAAGGCTGTTAAACTCTAACATTTCAAGAAATTTATGATGACAATACAGCTAAAACTTAGCTTGAACTTGTTTAAGGATTCTAATTTGTTATAACTAAAACCATTGTTATACAATATTGCAATATGCTAGTGACACCTAAATTAACCATTACACACCAGGAACTGGAAAGTAGAGTGCTGAAATCACAAAATTAGATTTCAGACCCTTAAAATAAGAAACATAGCGGGTCCTATCAGTAGACTATATTCTGTAAGCTCAGACTTGACATAATTGCTGTATAAAGTATAAAGAAGCTGACTTGATGGTGCAGCTGCTGCAATGTCAGCAACCAAAGTGCAAAATAACACAGGTTATAAATTTGGATGGAGGTACAGAGACATTTCATATTGCCGGACTGGCAGCCGAATACGACATATTAACGCTCCTAGCAACTAGTCGTGGTTTTTATTGTTCAGACTGGCTGTTCCAATTCCACAGCCAATCTGCCAATATTTCTGGGTCGTGCGGGATGCACAGGAAGTTTAGGTCTGCTCATCTATAGTTGGCACCAATATAAAAACATTAGGATGATAGGGGGGTCTAGTTGCCTATCAACAGATTCTGTAAACAGTAGAGATGCTGTCCTAATGTTCATGGTAAGTAAGATTTTGGTGGTTGTAGAATTTACCAACATAATTTTTTTTACAGCTGTCCCATGTCCCAGAAGAGGGGGCTGAATAAGGATAACTGGATTAAGTAACCACTATAATGCTGCTTTCATTTATGATGGGACATTCCATGTATGGACAACTTCTAACTACCTACTACGATTGAACATTTGCAACTGTACAAATTACATGTAACAAAACCATTCTAAGACTAACACACAGCGGAATAAATAGCAATACTTTGTCATGCAATACAACAATAGAATGCGGTCTTGAAAAACTGAACATCTTGTCCAACACAAGTCTGGACACATCAATTCAAGATGAAAGATCAGGAAGGACAAATCTATATATTGGCTAAAAAACTATTCCCAGAGCATGATAACTTGCATTATTCCAGTGAATAATGTCATACATGAAACTATATTTTGATATTTTTAAACACGGGCTTTGTAGATTACAATTTGGCTTTAAAATAAAGGCTATACAATATAGCTAATTGCTTTGTACGGCTCAGAAAATTATAGGATTGCTCCATTTCAAAATGTGCAGTGCTCAATGTACTGTGCTAAACCAAGGTCAGATATAATTATAGACTGCAACTAAACCCATTCACCTCGATAGAGGGAATAGAATTGTTTGTAAAATGCAGGTTCTCTTATCCAAGGCAATGCATCTGATCATATTAAGCAAAGCAAAGTCTCCTACAATTGTAAAATGAACAGTACTGAACGTCAGCTTAGCAAGGTGTCTGCTCTTTGACCAATAATCTGTATAATCCATCTATGTGGAAAACTATGAATATCTTAAAGTCTATAGTTCTTTCTATGACCCCTTTTGGATACAAAAAGCCTTGTGCAGCATTTCTGCCTAGGCATACCATGACATTGTAAAACCGAATAGGTGTACTTGCTGTATTCAGCAGAAGTAAATAACTTTGAATTTCTTTTGTGATCATAATTGGATAAAGGATATTGACACAAGGTCGTCTTAGAAAAACAGTTTACAGTTCAAAGAGTGAAATTGGATTTTTTCAAACAATATATATGACCAAAACAAAAATATACTCTCAATGTTAAAGGGTATATTCTCTTTTACAGCTATTTCTTTATTGACACAAAAGCTCTGAGAAAAAACTCAAAAAGAATCAACTTTTTAAAGAGCTTGGTAAAATCTCTATTGTTTTGTGTATACAGTCCATATGCAAACCTCTCTGTTTTCTCCATGATTCTAAATGGCAAGCTATATTTGTGTGTATTCTGATCTGTAATCATGTCGTATATAGAGATGAGCGAGCACTAAAATGCTCGGGTACTCGTTATTCGAGACGAACTTTTCCCGATGCTCGAGTGCTCGTCTCGAATAACGAACCCCATTGAAGTCAATGGGAGACTCGAGCATTTTTCAAGGGGACCAAGGCTCTGCACAGGGAAGCTTGGCCAAACACCTGGGAACCTCAGAAAAGGATGGAAACACCACGGAAATGGACAGGAAACAGCAGGGGCAGCATGCATGGATGCCTCTGAGGCTGCTTAATCGCACCATTATGCCAAAATTATGGGCAACAGCATGGCCATGACAGAGTGACAGAATGAAGCTAGATAGCATCTAAAACATGCAATAATTGACCCTGACACTATAGGGGACGGCATGCAGAGGCAGCGGCAGCAGGCTAGAGAGTGGCATGGCGACATACCCTAAATGGACTCAGGCTTCAAACCAATGGGTGGCAGAGAGGAACCAAAGGAGGTGAGCAAGAAGCGCTCAAATAATATCGGTACATGATAAAAGTTTGCCAGTATATTTTGTGGATTACACAGCAGGGTGGCGACAAAGTTAACATGGAAGCCATGAAAACAACCCAAAATTCTGCCTGACACAGCTCGTTTGATAAGGGGACCATGTATGGAGGCAGTGAACTAGTAGTAGATTAAAGGTTCTGCAGTTAAAACTATGTTAGTTGGATCTTGGCATAGAGTTGGCGCTCCGCTGCCAGACGAGCTTTCGCCAATCCAAGCCCCTGTCTCTAGGCTACTCCCCAAACAGCACTTCTAAGAACCTTTTGTATAAGATCAAGTGTAGTAGCGTTCTTATAAGTTTAGGATATGGCGGGTGAGGGGAATGTAAACAGATGCGCAAGAAGCGCTGAAATAATATTGGTAAATGATAAAAGTTTATTAGTATATTTTGTGGATAACACAGCTGGGTGGCGACAAAGTTAACAACTTTGATGTGGAATCCATGAAAACAACCCAAATTTCTGCCTGACACACCTCGTTTGATAAAGGGACGATGTATGGAGGCAGCTATATGGACGACTTTTGGAGGTAGCAATGGAGACAACGTGTGGAGGCTGCTATGGAGACAATTTAATTTGGATAGTGCCTGTATGTGGCAGTCCCAAAAATTTTTCAAACCAGAGGAGCAGGTAGGTGGCCCTCCAGAAAAATAGAATAGATTGAGTGCCTGTATGTGGCAGTCCCAAAAAGTTTTCAAACCAGAGGAGCAGGTAGGTGGCCCTCCAGAAAAATTGAATAGATTGAGTGCCTGTATGTGGCAGTCCCAAAAAGTTTTCAAACCAGAGGAGCAGGTAGGTGGCCCTCCAGAAAAATTGAATAGATTGAGTGCCTGTATGTGGCAGTCCCAAAAAGTTTTCAAACCAGAGGAGCAGGTAGGTGGCCCTCCAGAAAAATTGAATAGATTGAGTGCCTGTATGTGGCAGTCCCAAAAAGTTTTCAAACCAGAGGAGCAGGTAGGTGGCCCTCCAGAAAATTTGAATAGATTGAGTGCCTGTATGTGGCAGTCCCAAAAAGTTTTCAAACTAGAGGAGCAGGTAGGTGGCCCTCCAGAAAAATAGAATAGATTGAGTGCCTGTATGTGGCAGTCCCAAAAAGTTTTCAAACCAGAGGAGCAGGTAGGTGGCCCTCCAGAAAAATGGAATCGATTGAGTGCCTGTATGTGGCAGTCCCAAAAAGTTTTCAAACCAGAGGAGCAGGTAGGTGGCCCTCCAGAAAAATAGAATAGATTGAGTGCCTGTATGTGGCACTCCCAAAAATTGTTTAAAACAGAGGAACGGGTCGGTGGCCCTCCAGAAAAATTGAATAGATTGAGTGCCTGTATGTGGCACTCCCAAAAATTGTTTAAAACAGAGGACCGGGTCGGTGGCCCTCCAGAAAAATTAAATGCATAAAGTACTATAGCAAGAGCCAGTGGGCCCTGTCAAAAAATAGCCAGTTTCCTCTGCTTTACTGTACAAAGAGGAGGAGAAGGAGGAAAATGAGGAGGAGGAGGAGTGGATCAATTATTCAGGTTGAGCTTCCTTCACCTGGTGGAGATTGGAAATTATGAGAAATCCAGGCTTTATTCATCTTAATAAGCGTCAGCCTGTCAGCGCTGTCAGTCGACAGGCGTGTACGCTTATCGGTGATGATGCCACCAGCTGCACTGAAAACCCGCTCGGACAAGACGCTAGCGGCAGGGCAGGCAAGAACCTCCAAGGCGTACAGCGCCAGTTCGTGCCACATGTCCAGCTTTGAAACCCAGTAGTTGTAGGGAGCTGTGTGATCATTTAGGACGATGGTATGGTCAGCTACGTACTCCCTCACCATCTTTCTGTAAAGATTAGCCCTACTCTGCCGAGACTGGGGACAGGTGACAGTGTCTTGCTGGGGTGACATAAAGCTGGCAAAAGCCTTGTAAAGCGTACCCTTGCCAGTGCTGGACAAGCTGCCTGCTCGCCTACTCTCCCTCGCTACTTGTCCCGCAGAACTACGCACTCTGCCGCTAGCGCTGTCAGAAGGGAAATACTGTTTCAGCTTGTGCACCAGGGCCTGCTGGTATTCATGCATTCTCACACTCCTTTCCTCTGCAGGGATGAGAGTGGAAAGATTTTGCTTGTACCGTGGGTCCAGGAGAGTGAACACCCAGTAATCGGTGCTGGAATAAATTCTTTGAACGCGAGGGTCACGGGATAGGCAGCCTAGCATGAAATCTGCCATATGCGCCAGAGTACCAACGCGTAAGAATTCACTCCCCTCACTGGCCTGACTGTCCATTTCCTCCTCCTCCAACTCCTCCAACTCCTCTTCTTCTGCCCATACACGCTGAACAGTAAAGGACTCAACAATGGTCCCCTCTTGTGTCTCGCCAACATTCTCCTCCTTTTCCTCCTCATCCTCCTCCACCTCCACCTCCTCCGATATGCGCTGAGAAACAGACCTAAGGGTGCTTTGGCTATCAACAAGGGAATCTTCTTCCCCCGTCTCTTGTGACGAGCGCAAAGCTTCCGACTTCATGCTGATCAGAGAGTTTTTCAACAGGCCAAGCAGCGGGATGGTGAGGCTGATGATGGCGGCATCGCCACTGACCATCTGTGTTGACTCCTCAAAGTTACTCAGCACCTGACAGATATCAGACATCCACGTCCACTCCTCATTGTAGACTTGAGGAAGCTGACTGACCTGACTACCAGTTCTGGTGGAAGTTGACATCTGGCAGTCTACAATGGCTCGGCGCTGCTGGTAAACTCTGGATAACATGGTCAGTGTTGAATTCCACCTTGTGGGCACGTCGCACAACAGTCGGTGAGCGGGCAGTTGGAGGCGGCGCTGCGCTGCCCTGAGAGTGGCAGCATCTGTGCTGGACTTCCTGAAATGCGCACAGATGCGGCGCACCTTCGTGAGCAAATCTGACAGATTGGGGTATGTCTTGAGGAAACGCTGAACTATCAGATTTAACACATGGGCCAGGCATGGCACATGTGTCAGTCTGCCGAGTTGCAGAGCCGCCACCAGGTTACGGCCGTTGTCACACACAACCATGCCTGGCTTCAGGTTCAGCGGTGCCAGCCACAGATCAGTCTGCGCCGTGATGCCCTGTAATAGCTCTTGGGCGGTGTGCCTTTTATCGCCTAGGCTCAGCAGTTTGAGCACCGCCTGCTGTCGCTTAGCAACGGCACTGCTGCTGTGCCTAGAGCTACCGACTGATGGCGCCGTGCCCACGGATGGTAGTTCGGAGGAGGAGGTGGAGGAGGGGTGGGAGGAGGAGGAGGCATAGTAGGCCTGAAACACTTGGACCGAGGTAGGCCCCGCAATCCTCGGCGTCGGCAGTATATGACCAGCCCCAGGGTCAGACTCGGTCCCAGCCTCCACCAAGTTAACCCAATGTGCCGTCAGCGATATATAGTGGCCCTGCCCGGCAGCACTCGTCCACGTGTCCGTGGTCAGGTGGACCTTGTCAGAAACGGCGTTGGTCAGGGCACGGGTGATGTTGTCTGACACGTGCTGGTGCAGGGCTGGGACGGCACATCGGGAAAAGTAGTGGCAGCTGGGGACCGAATACCGAGGGGCGGCCGCCGCCATGAGGTTGCGAAAGGCCTCGGTCTCTACTAGCCTATAGGGCAGCATCTCCAGGCTAAGCAATCTGGAGATGTGCACATTAAGGGCTTGGGCGTGCGGGTGGGTTGCACTATATTTGCGTTTCCGCTCCAGCGTCTGGGGTATGGAGAGCTGAACGCTGGTGGATGCTGTGGAGGATCGTGGAGGCGACGATGGGGTTTTTGTGGCAGGGTCCTGGGCAGCCCCCTGACTATCAGCTGACACAGGGGAAGGAGCAGTGGTGTGCACGGCCGGAGGTGAACGGGCTTGTTGCCACTGAGTGGGGTGTTTAGCATTCATATGCCTGCGCATACTGGTGGTAGTTAAGCTAGTAGTGGTGGAACCCCTACTGAGCCTGGTTTGGCAAATGTTGCACACCACAGTCCGTCGGTCATCCGGTGTTTCCTTAAAGAACCTCCAGACTTCTGAAGATCTAGCCCTCGCCGCAAGAGCCCTCGCCACGGGAGCTTCACTAGTTGACACATTTGGCGCTGATGCACCAGCTCTGGCCCTGCCTCTCCGTCTGGCCCCACCACTGCCTCTTCCAACCTGTTCTGGTCGAGGACTCTCCTCCGTCTCAGAAGCACTGTGTTCACCCGGCCTCTCAACCCAGCTTGGGTCTGTCACCTCATCATCCTCCGATCCCTCAGTCTGCTCCCCCCTCGGACTTCCTGCCCTGACAACAACTTCCCCACTGTCTGACAACCGTGTCTCCTCATCATCGGACACCTCTTTACACACTTCCACTACGTCAAGAAGGTCATCATCACCCACAGACTGTGACTGGTGGAAAACCTGGGCATCGGAAAATTGCTCAGCAGCAACCGGACAAGTGGTTTGTGACTGTGGGAAGGGTCCAGAAAACAGTTCCTCAGAGTATGCCGGTTCAAATGCCAAATTTTCCTGGGAGGGGGCAGACTGGGGGGGAGGAGGCTGAGGTGCAGGAGCTGGAGGAGTGGCGATTTCGGTGACATGGGTGGACTGCGTGGAAGACTGACTGGTGGACAAATTGCTCGAAGCATTGTCAGCAATCCACGACATCACCTGTTCGCACTGTTCTGGCCTCAACAGTGCTCTACCACGAGTCCCAGTAACTTCAGACATGAACCTAGGGAGTGTAGCTCTGCGGCGTTCCCCTGCTCCCTCATAAGCAGGTGGTGTCTCACCCCGGCCAGGACCACGGCCTCTGACCCCTGCAGTAGTTGGACGCCCACGTCCCCGCCCTCGTCCTCTACCCCTAGCCCTCGGGTTAAACATTTTTAAAATGAGAGTTATAGCTTTAATTTTTTTTTAACTTTTTTTTGTGTTTTTTTTTTTTTTTTGTGTTTTTGAGTTTTTAAAACCAAACAATGCTATCCTATTGCTATGGCTATTTTCTAGCCAAGTATGAAAGCACACTACTATGCCAGATGAGATGACACCGAGTTATTAAACAAAATAAACGTAAAATAAAAAAGGACAAATGGCAGACTGTGCCTAATTGAAATCCAACCCCTACTAAATTTTCCCACTTCGGTCTTTGCAATGGATATGTGCGTCACTAAGCGCAAAACACAGCGGTCGCAAGTCTCACTACAAATTGCTGACAATTGGCTAGTAGATGCACTGCAGCAAGTACAGCCACCAGCAGATCAACCAGAAATCAAATATATAACGCTACTGTAGGCGTAAGCCGTTTGGATTCTCCTATGGCTATTTTCTAGCCAAGTATGAAAGCACACCACTATGCCAGATGAGATGACGCTGAGTTATTAAACAAAATAAACGTAAAATAAAAAAGGACAAATGGCAGACTGTGCCTAATTGAAATCCAACCCCTACTAAATTTTCCCACTTCGGTCTTTGCAATGGATATGTGCGTCACTAAGCGCAAAACACAGCGGTCGCAAGTCTCACTACAAATTGCTCACAATTGGCTAGTAGATGCACTGCAGCAAGTACAGCCACCAGCAGATCAACCAGAAATCAAATATATAACGCTACTGTAGGCGTAAGCCGTTTGGATTCTCCTATGGCTATTTTCTAGCCAAGTGTGAAAGCACACTACTATGCCAGATGAGATGACGCTGAGTTATTAAACAAAATAAACGTAAAATAAAAAAGGACAAATGGCAGACTGTGCCTAATTGAAATCCAACCCCTACTAAATTTTCCCACTTCGGTCTTTGCAATGGATATGTGCGTCACTAAGCGCAAAACACAGCGGTCGCAAGTCTCACTACAAATTGCTCACAATTGGCTAGTAGATGCACTGCAGCAAGTACAGCCACCAGCAGATCAACCAGAAATCAAATATATAACGCTACTGTAGGCGTAAGCCGTTTGGATTCTCCTATGGCTATTTTCTAGCCAAGTATGAAAGCACACTACTATGCCAGATGAGATGACGCTGAGTTATTAAACAAAATAAACGTAAAATAAAGAAGGACAAATGGCAGACTGTGCCTAATTGAAATCCAACCCCTACTAAATTTTCCCACTTCGGTCTTTGCAATGGATATGTGCGTCACTAAGCGCAAAACACAGCGGTCGCAAGTCTCACTACAAATTGCTGACAATTGGCTAGTAGATGCACTGCAGCAAGTACAGCCACCAGCAGATCAACCAGAAATCAAATATATAACGCTACTGTAGGCGTAAGCCGTTTGGATTCTCCTATGGCTATTTTCTAGCCAAGTATGAAAGCACACTACTATGCCAGATGAGATGACGCTGAGTTATTAAACAAAATAAACGTAAAATAAAAAAGGACAAATGGCAGACTGTGCCTAATTGAAATCCAACCCCTACTAAATTTTCCCACTTCGGTCTTTGCAATGGATATGTGCGTCACTAAGCGCAAAACACAGCGGTCGCAAGTCTCACTACAAATTGCTCACAATTGGCTAGTAGATGCACTGCAGCAAGTACAGCCACCAGCAGATCAACCAGAAATCAAATATATAACGCTACTGTAGGCGTAAGCCGTTTGGATTCTCCTATGGCTATTTTCTAGCCAAGTATGAAAGCACACTACTATGCCAGATGAGATGACGCTGAGTTATTAAACAAAATAAACGTAAAATAAAAAAGGACAAATGGCAGACTGTGCCTAATTGAAATCCAACCCCTACTAAATTTTCCCACTTCTGTCTTTGCAATGGATATGTGCGTCACTAAGCGCAAAACACAGCGGTCGCAAGTCTCACTACAAATTGCTCACAATTGGCTAGTAGATGCACTGCAGCAAGTACAGCCACCAGCAGATCAACCAGAAATCAAATATATAACGCTACTGTAGGCGTAAGCCGTTTGGATTCTCCTATGGCTATTTTCTAGCCAAGTATGAAAGCACACTACTATGCCAGATGAGATGACGCTGAGTTATTAAACAAAATAAACGTAAAATAAAAAAGGACAAATGGCAGACTGTGCCTAATTGAAATCCAACCCCTACTAAATTTTCCCACTTCGGTCTTTGCAATGGATATGTGCGTCACTAAGCGCAAAACACAGCGGTCGCAAGCCTCACTACAAATTGCTCACAATTGGCTAGTAGATGCACTGCAGCAAGTACAGCCACCAGCAGATCAACCAGAAATCAAATATATAACGCTACTGTAGGCGTAAGCCGTTTGGATTCTCCTATGGCTATTTTCTAGCCAAGTATGAAAGCACACTACTATGCCAGATGAGATGACACTGAGTTATTAAACAAAATAAACGTAAAATAAAAAAGGAAAAATGGCAGACTGTGCCTAATTGAAATCCAACCCCTACTAAATTTTCCCACTTTGGTGTTTGAGGTGGATATGTGTGCCACTAAGAGCTAAACACAACGGTAGCAAGTCCCCCTGCTAATTCCTCACAAAATGGTACTAGATGCAAATAAAAAAAAAAAAGTAGAACGTTATTGTAGCCCTAAGAAGGGCTGTTGGGTTCTTGGAGAATCACTCCTGCCTAACAGTAAGCTAATAGAACACCCTAACGCTTTCCCTGACCAGCAGCAGCTCTCTCCCTAGCGGCATCCAGACACAGAATGATCCGAGCAGCGCGGGCAGCGGCTAGTCTATCCCAGGGTCACCTGATCTGGCCAGCCAACCACTGCTATCGACGTGTAAGGGTACCACGTCATGCTGGGTGGAGTGCAGAGTCTCCTGGCTTGTGATTGGCTCTGTTTCTGGCCGCCAAAAAGCAAAACGGCGGGAGCTGCCATTTTCTCGAGCGGGCGAAGTATTCGTCCGAGCAACGAGCAGTTTCGAGTACGCTAATGCTCGAACGAGCATCAAGCTCGGACGAGCATGTTCGCTCATCTCTAGTCGTATACTATTTATTCATGTAAATACTGAGTGTTATTTATTACCAGTGGGGGCAAATAGAATGGGGTAACATAAGGTAGTTCGTGGGTAAAAAATATAGGTTTATTAAATTTAAAAATCAATACCGGTAAGTGTTATTTGACAACAACCTGTGTAGACAAATCTGCAGTGTCACCGCTAAGGAAAAAACACATTACATAGGATTTACTGGCACACAAGCCTTAAAATGGTCACAAATCCTGGTGGAATACCAGTAATAGCCACTCCCCCCTAAAGCCACCTCCATTCCAAGTGGGTATGGAGGGGTAAGGAATTGTTCTACCAAGCCACAAAGTGGGCCAGCATAAAGACGCTCCAGTCCTCACATTAGCTATAGCCAGGTCAGTTCATGGCGTGTGATTAATCCATCTACATGACCCGTCATGCATTAGATTGTAGTATATTTGGCATGCTGTGTGGGGCGAAGATCAAAGGTTGGTGCACAATTTGAATATTCTAGACAAATACCATCGCCATGAAGCTTTTTTTCTTAAGTAAGTTGTCTGGGTCCTGCAGATTGAACAGGTCTTCTATATTGAGATCTATTCTCTGCATACATTCTAGCCAAAAAAAGATGATCTTAAATACTCGCCCACTGCTATTAACACAGAAAATCATAATAGGTATTTGAAAATGGACATCCTACAATCACTGTAACTTAAAAAACTGAAATGATTTCATTGGGCTATTTATTTGATTATGAAAATAAATGTTCATAAAATTACTACTTGAAACAAAAACACAACATATCTTTAGACAAACTTTCTTATTTTTCTGTTTACAACGCTATAAGAGGGTTAGTTATCTACAGGACATATTCTAGCCCCGAGTTGCATTCAATGTATTGGGGAGGCCAAAAAAAAAGTAAAATTGCAATCCAATTTAGTAGATACAAAGTCGCACCATTTACGAGATTTGTATTTTGTATTTTTTTTATTGAAAAACTACTTATATAACACAAAAGTAACCATCAAACATTACAAACATGTTTTCCACATTTTTCCTTACAACCCAAGACCTCCTGCCCCCATTTTCCTCAAGATAGTAAGTGGGTATTTAAACCCCAGAGGAGGAGGGGAAAAGAAAAAAATACCAAACTATTTACAAATTGTTTCATCTTTCTCTCACTCTTCAAATAGTCTTCTTTGCACACTGTCCAACATTTTTATGCAAGAGTCCCATTGTTGAAAGGAATACTTAAAAGGGTATTCCAATGAAGACAAGTTTCTTAAATGTACTCAGGATAACAAAATAACACATTACCTAATTCACTGGTATTAACAAAAATACTGCTCAATCTGTCTCTATCAGTCCTGGTGAACACAATTTTGGTTGCCCCTGGACCTGACCCTGGATCTTGTGCAGGCCCTGCTGACTCTCTATACCATAAAGGAATTGCTAGTAGATCTAAGATCTAACATTACTACAGACATTCATTTAGGGTCTAAGAGCTAAAGATATTTCTATTGGGGAGAGAAAGTCTCATATTGAAATTAATATGGTTGATAACCTGGAGGAGGAGGTGGAAACCTTCAAAGGCGAAGCTAGCATTTCTAGAGAACTTTGGGCCACAAGTATCAGTCGTTATTTCTGTTATTTTTGCACCTTTTCATACTGGCGCACTGTTTTTGCACCATTTTTGAGCCAAACTAGCTGTGCAGCAAAAATAACCAGCTTTCCCTCATTTATCCTAGCAATCCAGATGTTTTGCTGCGTCTAATGATATTCATCATTTGCGCAAAAACGGGTGCAAAAACACTCCAGCCCAAAGGTGGTGTAAACTGAGAAGTAAGCACTGAGCCCCTTTGCAGAGCAGCTCATCCACAGCAACAGAGCTCAGCCAGACACTAGAACAGATAATACAGACATTAGATACTATGCAGACAGGAGCTGCAGTCTCTATTTACAGTTCATCAGCTTCTATTTACAAAACATTCTGCAGAATCCTCAGCTCAGAGCAAGAGCTGAGAAATTTGCAGAATGTTGCAGATACTACAGACAAGTACCCCCCGTATAATTCTCAACAGTATCCCCCTCAGACACCAGTGTGTCTGAGGGGGATACTGTGGAAAATTACAGGGGTGCAGCAGGAGACCAGCACTGTGGGATCCCCTCCAAGAGAAGCCCCTGCTGAGGAGATCACTGGGTGCAGGGTGTCACACACCTGGGTGCTGCTGTGGGTGTTATCTTCATTCTGCGATTTGGGAGAAGCAGAGAGGAGCTTGTAGCAGGAAGACATGTAAGTGCCCGAATCTATCATTACGCTGAAACTGAGCCAAAATTGTGCCTACACTATGTTAAAGTAAAGTGATTAATAAGAGGCAGGAAATTAAGTTTTCACAGTTGGTGATAATTCGGGCAAAACAGTGCGCCAGAATTTAGGCGCAACTACTACACTTAGGCGCACAAAAGTGATAAATGGCCCTTTAAGAGGAGAAATAACCTCTGCTTCAGAGGCATCCCTGAAAGTTTGGCAGACTTTTTGCTGCAGCCCACAAAGGTCGAGACCTACCTGATCAATTTAAAAATATTATGATATATCTGCTGACTGCTCCGCAGGAAACTTTGCCAGCAGAAAAGCACTATGATCGTCAGGGCTAACAACATCTAAAATTGTTGGGGATTTCCAGTAAAACTCATTGAGGGACATGTATCATTATTTCTGCAAGGCAAATTGTCTAATTTTTGTGACTTTTGTCGTATTTGCGACTTTTTTGTGACTTTTTGCTCTGGCATTTTTTTTCAAGTACACATTGGTCTGTGCCTTGTGCAGTGTGCCTTATGTATCATTGTCTCCGAGATGTTCAGTGCGACTTTTCACTTATGTATCACTTTTTTGGCTTATTTTTGTGACCTTTTAGGTGCAAATCTGCACCTTGTCCAGGGCTGGTGCCAAAGAAGGATTTTTTTTCATGGACCCTATTTTAACATTTAAGTTGGAATTATTCCACATGCTTTAAATGTTTAAAATTTTTGACAGTAAACTGTTTTTTGAACTCTCCCTTTAAGCGGAAAATGCTATGGTTCACGGTGTGTAAACAAACAAACAATTCCCTAGAGTTATGCATGGTCCAGGTATTGCTAAGATGTGTGGTGTGTCAATAGCCTTTAAGGATACAGTGGCTGTTACAGTTCCTGAACAACTAATTCGACGATAGCCTTAGGGTGCATTCACATGTTCAGTTTTTCAGATGCAGTTTTTGAGGCGAGAGTCGGGTGTGAATAGTGATAAATAAGAACATACCATTGAGAGAGGCTGTTCCTCTTTTTTTGACTCCACTCCTGCTTTTTGCATCGTGGGCTGCATTCTTTGGAAACACACTCTTACATATGTGCTGTCTGGTAAATGTTTTTCTCTGTTACATTAGTTTATTTCTAACAACATGTATTTTCTAAATAAGATATCTAGTCTCTCATCCAAAGAGTAAGTAGGGGAAGAGGTAAGGGTAAGGGGAGAGAAAAAGAAAAAGTTGTATAATCTTTTTTCTCACTTTGTGGGTAAAGAATAAATGTTATCTCTTGCTTTAACTGCTTATTGGTGCTGTGTTTGTGATTTTCTGAGATATGATTTTGCCCTGGTTTTAGAAGTATATATTTGTGTATTTGAGTGCTTAGGCTATAATGTTTGACAAAGACCTATTATTGTGGAAAGTTGAAACGCGTTGCGAGTACCTTTTTTCCACCTGGGAAATCGCCACGTCAATTTGTGCATGCAATGATTTTTAAGGTTTTTAAAATTTGCAACACATAAAAATATGAAGCTGGATTTATTTTTGCTTTGTGCTTCTTCCGATATTGGTTGGATGGTCCAGGCGTTCAAGGATAGATAAATTATGAACCTATCTACATGAGAGGTAAGCAAGTGCCTTAATATCCACTTTATCGTTGGAAAATTTTTTTTTATGATAATGGCAGCTTTATAATTTGTGTATGTAATGATAACTCTATTGATTATACTCTGGTTGCAGTTTATAGTCCTATTACTAAGCAACATTTCTTCCTTAAGAAATCTCTTACAAAGGTACACAAAGTTAAGAAGGGTTCTCTTATTATTTGGAGTGACTTTAATAATAATAGTAATAATAATAATCTTTATTTATATACCGCCATCAGGTGCAGTAGTGCTTTACAGGTTGCAGAGAACATATACAAATAAAATAAGACCGAGTAACAACAGTCATAGTCACTGGTACCCTGGTACACATAAAACCAACACAAACCTGAGACAGGCAAAGCGGGGTCACACTTGGAGAGGCAAGGCATTGAGGTACAAACAACAGATACAGCTAGACAAGCACAGTCGGACAAAACCGGGTCAAAATCAAGATAGCGAAAAAGTACAGAACCGGATAGCAATAGAGTGGTTAGTAAGCATAGCAGAGGTCAAATACACAGAATAACAAACCAAATAGCAATAGCACTAGATAGCAATGAAGACTGAATAACCAGCAAGGTCTGATGGAAGTATATGAAGGAGATCCTTGACATGCCACCAGAAGCAGACTGGAGAAGCAGTCCAACAGGCTAGTAACCCATACTGGATTGGGCTGAATAGCAATGAGCAGGATTAATCAATTTCCATTAGGTACATTCCCTCAATGGTAGGACAGCAATTTTTCCGATGAGTACGGTTTATGTTTCTGACCCCAGCTTTTTAGATGTTGTTGTCAGGCTGTAACAAAGTTTGGAACTGCTAAAACCCTTGATCTGCAATATTTACAACACTATCCTTGCTCCCTTCTTCTACCATATCAAAGCGAAACAACTGCAGAATTCATTTAAAGATATGAATCAACACCAAGACTAGAAAATTGTGTAAAATATAGGTACAGCCAGCCACCTTTAGTATATAGCCAGTAGGCACAGTGTGGAATATAGCCTGCCCCCTGGAGGGTATAGCCAGCCCCCTGTAGTATACAGCCCGCCAGCCCCAGTATGCCCAGCACACAGAAAAACAAACCTTTCCAATGCCTTTAATCATGTTTTATAGCTCTCTATCAATTCCATATGCTTTGCTCATAATAAGGAGCCTGCACCCTTTGCCATTTCAGCACCTTTCCTAGTCAGGGTGTTTAATGACTTTATGCAAAATGGTACACCCCCTCAAATGCTGCAGACTTTTCCTGAACAGGACTTTTCCCTAACCAGGCAAACCCTCTGATATCCTGTCCATTTTCTGATGTATCTCCCTTCTCAATTGTGATCTGAAATTATATGCCTTACTGCTAGCAAGCAGGCTGGCACTTATCATCGCGGAAGATCATGTTGGCTTCATCAAAGGAAGGCAGACTTTAGACGGCACACAACGATATATATAAATCTCATGGTGACTATAGAGATGCATCAAATGCCTTCTTTGCTCCTTATACTGGATGCAAAGAAGGTGTTCGACAAGGTCCACTGAGATGTACTCTGGAGGCCTTCAGTCTGTGGGGTCACTTTCTCTGAACCTTAATGGCGTTATATATTTTACCCTCTGCACCAGTTACCCTCTCCAAAACTTTTATGATATCCTAAGAAACAAGGCAGGGATTCCCCCTGTCCCCCATGACTGGCTGTTCGCCTTTCAATTATTCTTAGCAGGGTGAAGGTTAGAGACAGGGAGCATCATATTGGCCTATTAGCGGATGATGTAGTGCTAAGTCTGACTGACCCAGGAAACTCTTTAGCCGGGATTTCAGCGATCATGTATCACTTTTAGAGATGGGCGCAATTGTTAAAATTCGGTTCATCCCAATTCCCAAAATTTTTTTAAAAATTTTTGATTCAACCGGAGTCAGATCATGATGAATCACATTAAAAACAGTCATTTCCTGACTATAGGCTCTGTAGTGTGTTGTAGAACTTTGTGCCATGCTTAAATATGCATAGAGAGCGTGGTTTGATCTTCAAACAATGCTGTGTTTCAGTATGACACGCATATGAGAGCCACCGCTCTTAAAATCCCTCCACTCTTCAATTCCATGTGCACTTACAGAGGCCAACTTCACCAAATGGGCAAAGCAGGAACTCAGCCTGACAAGGTATCGTCTGTGGCAGCTCAAAAGGACTGAGCTAAGGGCCAGGATCCAACTGTAACATCAAAGAGTGCACTCTTTTTACACTGACATCAGATGATTCCATAAATTACGACAGAACCTGTTCTGTTAAACGCGGATACATGTAGAACCCCCCCCAAAAGAGTGCAGAGGGTGTCGGCAGTAATTCTGCATTGACTTCACTGATCATTTTGCCCTTAATTTCGTCCGTCAGTGTCCACTTTCCCAATAATCCATCATCAGTATTGCTAAAGCCAAAAACAAACAGGAGTGGATCCAAAACAGAGATGTAAATGGATATGGGATACAGTATTTGCATGTCCTCTGTGTTCTGCATCCAATCCTGCTTTTAGCTAACAATCATGAGGCTTTTCATTCCTTTTGTCAGATGAAATGAAGGTGGAAACTAAACATAGTGGCAACGTCATAGAGCGATGGAGGGTGAAAACAGTATTATGAAAATCACTGGGTGTTTCAGGGAGACACAGTCAGTTGCCAGCAGCATGAGTAGGCAGCAGAGTGGCACAATGACAAATTATGGAGGTGGCGGAAACATGGTAGGCCACAGAGTGGCACAATGACATAGCGTGGTGGTGGCAGCAGCAGCAACCTGGTAAGCCACAAAGTGGCACAATGATAAGAATGTGGAGGTGGCGGCAGCAGAAACAGCGGCAGGAGCCCACAGGTGGCAGCAACATGGTGGCAGCAACATGGAAAGCCACAGAGTGGCTAAATGATAGAGTGTGGAGGTGGTGGCAGCAGCAGCGGCAGGAGCCCACAGAGCCTACAGCAGAGGAGGCCACATTGTGGCACAATGACGAAATTTGTAATGAATTAGTTGAAATTTTTCATTTAAATTTGAATTTGAAGATTAGAGATGCCACATCCACAATACATTACAGTTTTCCTGAAAATATCAGGTCTTTGCCAAAAAAGAACTGCAAAGGTGGCACCAGCAGCAACAGCAGCATGATGTTAAGGGTGTGTAGGTGGCGGCATCATGGTAGGCCACAGAATTGCACAATGATAGAGTGTGGAGATGGCGTCATCAGCAGCGGGAGCCCACAGAGTGGCACAATGATATAGTGTGGAGGTGGCATCAGCAGCAGCAGCAGGAGACCACAGAGTGGCACAATGATATAGTGTGGAGGTGTCGTCAGCAGGAGCCCACAGAGTGGCACAACGATATAGTGTGTTGGTGGCATCAGTAGCAGCAGCAGAAGGAGCCCACAGAGTGGCACAATGATATAGTGTGGAGGTGGCATCAGCAGTAGCAGGAGCCTGCAGAGGGGCACAATGACATAATGTGTTGGTGGTGTGAAATATTGTTTTATGTTTAATGGAAATGTTTTTATTTTTCATATACTTGCTAAGAAGATGTTTGACTATGGCTGAAGCTGATCAAAGTCCCCTGCTCTCCACCAAAGAAGTGAAAGACCCCCCACAGCTGCTGTTTACATCTCTCTTTGTCAATGTTCACATCTATCAAGAGGGATTTACGATTCTATATCCACTTCAGGGAAGTGTCTCCGATGCCCATGTAATAATTTACCAAGCAATGGACTATGAACATCATTGTACGTGAGGTCCCTGTTGAGATGTGGGGTCTTCTGGCCATTAAAAAAAAATAAATCTTTACTCAGGCTTCAGGTCCAAAGAAAAGGCTTGCATTTATTTGCACAAAAATAAAATGTACAGAACAAAAATGCAGATAATTCAGGGGATAGATTGCAGCTACCTTGGAACAAGCAGCTCCCCTGTGGTCAGATCAGACACTCTGACCTAGAGACAATCCATGTACTCACAAGTGTCATTAAATACCCAACTATTTCCCTTGAGTCTTAAAGGGATACACCCCTGGGTTGCACCTTTAACAACAAACGTCACACAAAAATATATTTCTTACTTAATATATATAACACCACAATACAGTATAATACACAATATAAAAATAAAGGTGAGTTTACAATATACACAAAGTAACCAAAGTAAGAAATACAAACATATACCACATGGCTTCAGCTCTGCATCACCTGGCAGTAATCAGGTACAGGCTATATAACCCCAGCTCACCCTCTGCTCAGGTTTTGCACACACACAGGCAAGATCAGGTAATGCTGAGTGGTGACTGCTGAACTGGTTTGTCTGTGGAAACAATAGTGGACAGAGACAAATGTTTGCTGGCCAGCAGGAGGAGAAAAAGAAGAAAAGGTACAAACACACAGACAGACAAACAGTTCACCATCCACCCCTCAACAACCCCTAAGTAATTTAGCCTTTGTCCTGCCCCACTGCAGGTTTCTGTATAATACTTGGTGACAGTAATAAAGCATACCATACATTGGGGGTCATTTACTAAGGGCCCGATTCGCGTTTTCCTGACGTATTACCCGAATATTTCCGATTTGCGCCCATTTTCCTTGTATTGCCCCAGGATCGGATTGTGGCGCATCGGCGCTGGCATGCAAGCGACGGAAATCGTGGGGCATGGCCGAACGAAAACCGGACGGATTCAGAAAAACCGCCACATTTAAAACAAAAAATGTGTCGCAGAGCTTGCACTTACCTTCACTCAGCCCGGCTCGGTGTATTCCAGTGCGTTCCAGGGATACTTCAGCGCAGCAGCGCCACCTGGTGGACGACGGAGGAACTGCCTTAATAAATCCCGGACGGACCCGAATCCAGCGCAGAGAACGCGCCGCTGGATCGCAAATGGACCGGGTAAGTAAATCTGCATCATTGTCTTGGTTTGATTTCTCCTGAGCTCAATCTGCGAATGTTATCAGTCATTAGAGAACCTGAGGTTGTGTGAACAAGGGCAGAACTTGGCAGCGGCAGCAGGAGCCCACAGAGTGCCACAATGATATAGTGTGGAGTTGGCGTCAGCAGCAGGAGACCACAGAGTGGCACAATGATATAGTGTGGAGGTGTCATCAGCAGCAGCCCACAGAGTGGCACAATGATATAGTGTGTTGGTGGCATCAGTAGCAGCAGGAGCCCACAGAGTGCCACAATGATATAGTGTGGAGGTGGCAGCAGCAGGAGCCCGCAGAGTGGCACAATGATATAGTGTGTTGGTGGCATCAGTAGCAGCAGCAGCAGCAGGAGCCCACAGAGTGGCACAGTGATATAGCATGGAGATGGCGTCAGCAGCAGCAGGAGCCCACAGAGTGGCACAATGATATAGTGTGGAGGTGGCGTCCGCAGCAGCAGGAGCCCGCAGAGTGGCACAATGATATAGTGTGTTGGTGGCATCAGTAGCAGCAGCAGCAGGAGCCCACAGAGTGGCACAGTGATATAGCATGGAGATGGCGTCAGCAGCAGCAGCAGCCCACAGAGTGGCACAATGATATAGTGTGGAGGTGGCGTCCGCAGCAGCAGCAGGAGCCCACAAAGTGGCACAATGGTATAGTGTGGAGCTGTTGTCAGCAGGAGCCCACAGAGTTGCACAATGATATAGTGTGTTGGTGGCATCAGTAGCAGCAGCAGAAGGAGCCCACAGAGTGGCACAATGATATAGTGTGGAGGTGGAGTCAGCAGCAGCAGAGAGGCACAAAAATATAGTCTGTCTGGAGTTGGCAGCAGCAGGAGCCCAAAGATTGGCACATTGATATAGTGTGGAGTTGGCATTAGCATCAGCAGCGTCAGCCCACAGAGTGGCACGATGATATAGTGTGGAGTTGGCATCAGCAGCAGGAGCCTACAGAGTGGCACAATGATATAGTGTGGAGGTGGTGTCAGCAGCAGAAGGAGCCCACAGACTAGCACAATGATATAGTGTGCAGGTGGCGTCAGCAGCAGCAGGAGACCACAGAGTGGCACAATGATATAGTGTAGAGGTGGCGTCAGCAGCAGCAGGAGCAGGAGCTCACAGAGTGGCACAATTATAAAGTGTGGAGGTGGCGTCAGCAGCAGAAGCAGCAGGAGCCCACAGAGTGGCACAATGAAGGAGGGTCGTTCTTCATTTACATCTATCTCTCTCCAACTAGAATACTGTCCATTTTCTATTCATTTCTATTCATTTATCAAGTTGTCTGTGATAGCTGCCAATAGATTAAACTGGGTATAAAAGGTTCACTGAGATAGAGTACAAGTATATGCCTGACTACAATCAGGAACAGTTCTTTTTAATGAAGCAATGACAGCAATCTGGTTGCAGACCCAATACAATTTGACAGTGACTTGGGGGCATATTTATCACGACCTCTGCGCCACGTCAGCTTATTGCTAGCACTTGCGACTATTTTGCCCTCTCCGCCACCTTAATGTCAGTGGGGCGTGAAAGGGCGTAAGGGGGGCGCGGCCGGGCGGAAGTAGGCCGGCACAGGGCTTTACTGTCCCTGCGCCAGAGTACCCGCTGCCGTCGGCGACTTTTCACATGTGGCCCTACCTGCAGTATAAAAAATGCTGCACAACAGCCTGCCCGAATACATCAAGTGGTTGAAGCGTCTTGATTAGAGATGAGCGAGCACTAAAATACTCAGGTGCTCGTTATTCGGTATGAACTTTTCCCGATGCTCGAGTGCTCGTACCGAATAACGAGCCCCATTAAAGTCAATGGGAGACCCGAGCATTTTTTAAATAAAATAGAACATTAAAAGAACAGTGCATAATAAAATATTCCATATGTTTCCAGATGTTTTAATTGTTAGAATACATTGAAAAAACACTATTCTTCACTTTACAGGTGTTTGCGCGTGTCTCCCGCTAAGTTAGGAGATGTGCGCCGAACATCTGGATGTGAAGAATAGTGTTCTTTCAATGTGTTCTGCACTTAAATGCTCCTGTGTTCACTGTTTTAACTGTTTTTATTCTATTCTTCACATTGCAGATGTTAGCACGTGTCTTCCGATAATGTCAGAGATGTGCGCGCACATCAGCAATGTGAAGAATAGTGTTATTTGAATGTGTTCTGCACTTAAATGTTCGTGTTTTCACAGTTTTTAATGTTTTTATTCTATTCTTCACATTGCTGATGTGCGCGCACATCTCCGACATTATCGGAAGACAGGCGCTAACATCTGCAAAGTGAAGAATAGAATAAAAACAGTGAAAACAGTGAACACAGGACCATTTAATTGCAGAACACTTTGAAAGAACACTATTCTTCACATTCCAGATGTTCCGAACATCTCCGAACTTAGCGGGAGACAAGCGCGAACACCTGTAAAGTGAAGAATAGTGTTTTTTCAATGTATTCTAACAATTAAAACATCTGGAAACATGTGGTATATTTTATTTTGCAATAAAAATACTTTCCTTCACTTTATTTTATTAATGTAATGCTCGATTTCGAGCAGCCGAGATATCCGGTCCGAGTATGCTAATACATGACCGAGCAGTATACTCGGACGAGTATACTCGCTCATCTCTACTCTTGATGTATCCTGCACGAGCGTCGGCCTATGATAAATAGGCCCATTGGTTCTCTATGTTCATTTGCCTTTTTTGTTTTATCTGCATTCATTAAGTGATCCACAATCACAATTATCATTCTTTCTAGTGCAAAGTCAGACAGAAAACTTGCACAAACACTAACAAATGTGGGCCAGTTTTATTTTTTTTGTTTTGTCTCATAATATTGTTGTTTTTTGTGTTTGTTGCAAAATGTTCTTTTTTGGCGCACATGTCCCTTTAAAGAGCAATTGGTCTCGATAAATTTGGTAGTGGTTGTAGTCCTATTTCTACGCCGGGGTGACTGATGTCATTTTGTGGCAAAATATGCGCCTTTACAAAAATTTGTGCCAAATTGCAAATCATGAATTTAGTTCAGTATTATGAAAGCCATTCTATGCAAATAATGAATTTGGTACAAGCAGGGTTCACTTTAAAGTGACTTTGAACTCTCCTATGTACATTTGACACAATGGAAAGTAACGAAACAGCATTTGTACCACTACTGTGCCAAAACAGCGCCAAACATAGATGAAAAACCCAATGATAATTTCCCCCTCAGGTACATATCCATGTCTTATGAAGGATTTAGGGCTACCAACGGCATTAAGCCCACCCAAATACTTGCTCATTTAAAATGAGATGAAGAGTGTTTAAGTGT
The DNA here is from genome assembly GCF_040894005.1 of Engystomops pustulosus. NCBI lineage: Eukaryota > Metazoa > Chordata > Amphibia > Anura > Leptodactylidae > Engystomops > Engystomops pustulosus. Next base: position 105,159,856 of record NC_092417.1, on the reverse strand, counting down.
TCTATATAATTTAGAATTTTTAATATGTCCTTTTAAAGCTCCCAAACAGCTTAGTAGTTTAGGTTTATATTGTGAGGAGATAAAAAAAACATAATCCCTTTTTAATTAAAACACAGTTTTTCAAAATGTGCCATAAAAAGTAGTCTGTAGCCACTGTGAATCCGTTCACTTTTTGTATAGCGCAGAAGAAGATGCCTGATAATTAAACATCCTCCAATAAATTAATTTTGTAGCTCTTGTTCCTTTACAGTAAACGCTATAATTATCAGCAATAGAAAATAATCAAGCAACAGATTCTATTCTGTTTTTGCTCACTCCTCTCCGGCAGGTTTTATGCCTTACTGTAAACATGTCTGATAAAGTTGTAAATGATACTCTATATAGAACATTGTGGTAAAATCCACTTCTTGGGTCTGTCTGCCATTTGCAAGGCAAAATTAGTGATCAATTATTCACAAAGGTCAACCCAGATTATTTTGTGCATATTTTATATACACCTGCTAATATTTACATCAGAGAAAAATTCCTAATGTGGTTAGGTTTTCTCTTCCCCTATATTACAGGCCTTTACATATTTATATAAACCTGAAAACCACATGGAGCATTGGAGATTATAAATTACCATTGAATTGATATGTTAATTATAAATATGTACATTTATTTCAATGCTACAGAGTATTAGATTGAAGAATACATTAAATCTCTGGATGACCTATGCAGAAAAGTATTAAATATAATTTAGCTGCAATAGTTGGAATTCAACATAATACTTTTTATTGACATATAGATAAATATATATTAGTTTTAAATTCATTTACTTCTATAATTACTATATATTTTAGGTTAACACACATTGTGACCCAACTATATAAGCTTATCTACATGAACAGCATGACTTTAAAACCATACACCAACAATAGAAAAAAACTAGAGATGAGCGAACATGCTCGTCCGAGCTTGATGCTCGGTCGAGCATTAGGGTACTCGAGACGGCTCGTTGCTCGGACGAGTATTTCCCCTGCTCGAGATCGAGCATTTAATTAAAAAAAACACAGTGAAGAACAATGAAGAATAGAATAAAAACAGTGAACACAGGATCATTTAAGATAAAAACACAGTGCAGAACACAGTGCAGAATAGATTACAGATGTTCGGCACATCTGCTTACTTGTCGGGAGATACGCGCGGAACGGCGCGAACAAAATAGCATGTGAAGAACAATATATATGTGTGAAGAACACATTGCAGATGTATTTAAACATCTGCAATGTGTTCTTCACACACATATATATTGTTCTTCACATGCTATTTTGTTCGCGCCGTTCCGCGCGTATCTCCCGACAAGTAAGCAGATGTGCCGAACATCTGTAATCTATTCTGCACTGTGTTCTGCACTGTGTTTTTATCTTAAATGATCCTGTGTTCACTGTGTTCACTGTGTTCAATGTTTTTATTCTATTCTTCACTGTTCTTTACATCTGCTAACTTGTCGGGAGATAATATACGCGCGGAACAGTGAAGAATAGATCGCAGATGTTTGCAAATTATCAGAAGACATTATTTTTCAATTAAATAACACATTTTATTCCTGAACCATGGTCCCTTTGAAAAATGCTCGGGTCTCCCATTGACTTCAATGGGGCTCGTTACTCGAAACGAGCACTCGAGCATCTGGAAATGTTCGGCTCGAGTAACGAGCACCCGAGCATTTTAGTGCTCGCTCATCTCTAAAAAAAACCTTTAAATTTCTCACTTTGGTATCAATTAAAATGACAGCTCAGTAACAATGACACTGTATACAGTACTGAATACTGAAGTGTAAAAATGCTTTGGGTTTCAAAATGTGGTAATATACAGAATGCATTTTTTAATTTATTAAAACGTAACAAAGCTATTCAAATATGATTTCTCCATAATTGCATCGACCAAAAGAATAAAGTGGGTGTGTCCTTCAGACCTCACAGCAAATGCCACTACCTATATGTTATTAAGCAGCTGAGAAGCTTTTAGATGATGTTTCTTTCATGGTCCAGTGTGGTGACATCATCCAAAAAATCAACTTTGAAGTGAGATGTAAATTGATTTTATGAAGTCAACAAGGCGGAGAGTTTAACACTCCCCTCAGTTTTAAGTCAGTTTTGCATGCCTTATCACTCCCCCTTCATGTCTTGTTACTGATGGTCCCTCGTCCAGGGACATCATTAACCAGACTTCCTGAGGTCTGGTGCATGATGTCAATCACATGATAGAAGGTTTTTAGAGGTGGCGAGAGCTTGACTTTAGTGTTAAACTCTCTGCCTCCCTGACTTTATACAATGAGTTACTACCTGTTTCAAAGTTGATTTTCTTGATGAGGCGACCAAGCTGCAGTATGAAAGAAACATGATTGACGAGCTGTTCGGCTGGTTGACAACATGATGGTAATAGTTTAGTAGGCCAATTTCTGATGAAAGCACATGCCCCTGGTAAATAGATAGTTAGCCCCAGGATATGCCCCTAGTATACAGGTAGGCACAACACACTCCTCCCAGTTTACAGCTAGCCCCAGCAAACTCGTCCAATATATATATAGGTTGCCCCAGCACATGTTCCCAGTATATAGATAGGTAGCCCCAACACTCACCTCCAATATACAAATGGGTAGTACCAACACATGCCACCAGTATATACACTCACCAGCCACTTTATTAGCTACACCATGCTAGTAACGGGTTGGACCCCCTTTTGCCTTCAGAACTGCCTCAATTCTTCGTGGCATAGATTCAACAAGGTGCTGGAAGCATTCCTCAGACATTTTGGTCCATATTGACATGATGGCATCACAGAGTTGCCGCAGATTTGTCGGCTGCACATCCATGATGCGAATCTCCCGTCCCACCACATCCCAAAGATGCTCTATTGGATTGAGATCTGGTGACTGTGGAGGCCATTTGATTCCAGTGAACTCATTGTCATGTTCAAGAAACCAGTCTGAGATGATTCCAGCTTTATGACATGGCGCATTATCCTGCTGAAAGTAGCCATCAGATGTTGGGTACATTGTGGTCATAAAGGGATGGACATGGTCAGCAACAATACTCAGGTAGGCTGTGGCATTGCAACGATGCTCAATTGGTACCAAGGGGCCCAAAGAGTGCCAAGAAAATATTCCCCACACCATGACACCACCACCACCAGCCTGAACCGTTGATACAAGGCAGGATGGATCCATACTTTCATGTTGTTGACGCCAAATTCTGACCCTACCATCCGAATGTCGCAGCAGAAATCGAGACTCATCAGACCAGGCAACGTTTTTCCAATCTTCTACTGTCCAATTTCGATGAGCTTGTGCAAATTGTAGCCTCAGTTTCCTGTTCTTAGCTGAAAGGAGTGGCACCCGGTGTGGTCTTCTGCTGCTGTAGCCCATCTGCCTCAAAGTTCGACGTACTGTGCGTTCAGAGATGCTCTTCTGCCTACATTGGTTGTAACGAGTGGTGATTTGAGTCACTGTTGCCTTTCTATCAGCTCGAACCAGTCTACCCATTCTCCTCTGACCTCTGGCATCAACAAGGCATTTCCACCCACAGAACTGCTGCTCGCTGGATGTTTTTTCTTTTTCGGACCATTCTCTGTAAACCCTAGAGATGGTTGTGCGTGAAAATCCCAGTAGATCAGCAGTTTCTGAAATACTCAGACCAGCCCTTCTGGCACCAACAACCATGCCACATTCAAAGGCACTCAAATCACCTTTCTTCCCCATACTGATGCTCGGTTTGAACTGCAGGAGATTGTCTTGAGTTGCCGCCATGTGATTGGCTGATTAGAAATTAAGTGTTATCGAGCAGTTGGACAGGTGTACCTAATAAAGTGGCCGGTGAGTGTAGATAGGTAGCCCCAGGACACACCCCCAGTATACTGATAGCCCCAGCACACATCCCCAGTATATAGATAGCCCCAGCACATGCTCCCAGTAAATTAATAGGTAGCCCCAGCACATGCCTGAGTATACAGGAAGCCATAACACATTCCTCCCTTGTATACAGGTAGCTCCAGCACACTCAATTCCCTGCCAAGTATATTGATAGCCCAAGAACTCTCCCCCCCCCTGCTAAATTTAGGTAGATAGGTAGCCCCAGATTACTACCCCTCACCCCACCCACCAGAATGCAGGTAGTCCCAGACTACCATGTTCTCGGCCCACGCGTACACTATGATGTTATGAGACAGGCAGCGCTTGCTGGCAGTGCTTGCCTGGAAGGTGAGTAATGAGTTTATTTCATTTGTCATGTGCTGGGGGCAATGGGTAGCTGCTAACCCCTGGTTTCCTCCACTACGTGGTGCTCTGGCAATCATCCGCCCTGTCTGGTGAAAGAAACGGGCCTGTAGTTAGCATCTTCCATTTATTCCTTGGGTTGATACAATCATGGGGATACCAAATTTGTATATGTTTTATTTTGTTTTAATAAATTTAAAAAAAATAATACCTTTTGTACAAAAAAAATTGCCATGTTCTGATGCTAATAGCTTTTTCTTACTTTGGCATATGTCGTTTCGTAAGGTGTCAATTTTTACAGGATATTGGGGAGTGGTGGGAACGTGGCACCAAGTAAATAAATGTAAAGAGCTACACACATGGAAAAGCAACCAATTAGAAAATACACAAAAGCATGTGTGTAATAGCCAAAAGGAGTAATCTTTATTAACATATGAAAAGATATATACAAAAACAACACACAGGTTGGACACAAGAAATAATCTGGGGTGCAGAAATAATCTGCACCCCTAACATGCATAAAAGATGAAACTCCGCAGAAACACCCAAGCAGAGGGAGCGGATTGCTCCTAACAATAAATACGCTGCTGTGTAAAATGATAATAATTACCATCTGGTCCGGACAGTGCAGGGAGAGACAGGGTCGGAAAAAGACGCCCCATGCGTATCGCCGCAGATTGCGGCTTCCTCAGGGGTGCCCGACAAGTGTGGTGTATTCCTATAAATACCTCTGTAAACAAATGTACGCTGGCCTGCAGCTGTGGGACGCTGGGAATCCAAGATGGCGGCGCCCATGCATGTGACCTGAAGTGGTGTAACGTCACTTCCGGGATGGCCGTGAGGAGGGAAAACTGGGTGAGCGCATGCGTGCTGTTAGCTAGTATCTGTGAAACCACCACTAACTGCTGTCAAACATGTTTAAGCAACTGAGATACTATCTCAATTAAAAGTAAAGTGCTGATAGTGCTCATATATACAGAAGTGGTTAGTGGGCAGATAAACGACACATGCACTATGCAAATATCGTCTGGGAGGCCACGGTGTACAGCATATGAAACTTAAAAGATAAACCAATAAATGGTGATAAAAAGTATGATAAATTAATGTGTATATAGATAATGGGGGTCATTTACTAAGGGCCCGATTCGCGTTTTCCCGACGTGTTACCCGGATATTTCCGATTTGTGCCGATTTCCCCTGAATTGCCCCGGGATTTTGGCGCACACGATCTGATTGTTGCGCATCGGCGCAAGGTCAGAATAAAGCCAAGGCCTTATAAAGTACATACATGTTAAGCAAAGGCACTTAGTCCACCAGTTCATGAATAACAATGTGAAATCGCACAACCCACACACACAACCACACAACCATGGGCCCATGTACAATCATACACACATGCACACTGCCACGGCAGAACAATACAAAGAGGAACATATATAAATACATATCGGTATAAGCATACAGACAATGTATATAAACAGTATACATGTAAACAGCATATACATATTATGGGGGTCCAAAAACCAGACCCACACTAAAACAGAGGCTGTAAGGTAAAACACCAGGTAAAGCCATAAATACATGTCGCGTAGAGATGCAGAAGGACATAGGCACACCTGAGGATAATATACACAAAACATGTATGAGACGCAAAGTCAGAGCATTGGAGCTATGTGGTGGACAACTGTAAAAGATGACAGGGAATAATATTTCTGCTGCGGAAAAAGGATATACCAGGAGCGTACCTGGGGAGTAGATCTAAACCCAAAGAATGGATGCTGTGAAGTGATGTGTGGAATGTGAACTTAGCAATGTGTGACAACACTGAGATAAATGAGGAGTGAATCGAGAAGGAGTAAAAAGTGGGAGCGTGGAGCCAGGACAAGAAAGAAGAGGGAAAGTGAAAGGGAAAGGGACAAGAAAAAAGAGAAAGAAAAAGGAAAACAGGGAGGACAAAGAGAGACGGGAGATATGACGAGAAAGAAAAAAAAGGAATCAGTGAATGTATCAAAGGAAAAAATATTTGTGAATAAAAAAGAGAGATATTATGGGATCACAATAAAGCAAGCTGGGGGTGATCCAGGGTGCATGCAAAGGTGCTGACTGTGTGAGAATGGGAGGGTGAAGAGAGTGAACGAATGGTGTGAAAACAAGGTGTAAAAGAGTATGGTTTACTTACTTTTTGTAAAAACTGGAAAATAACATATCTTCATTGATGCCCTGTGACGTCTGTGGTGACAAATCGAAGATCCATTTGGCTTCCGAACGTAGTAGAGCCGGTGTGATGTCACCACCCCGTATGTTGGATTGAATTTTTTGCAGTCTGACAATTCTTATACCTGTTGAGTTGCCCTGATGTACGTTATGGAAATGTTTTGCCACCGTTGACAGTTGTTTTCCATTCCTAAGGTCCTGTTCTGCATTATGTAAAGAGATATGTTTTTGGACCCTTTTTCGTAACTCCTGTGTGGTTTGACCCACATATATCTTTGGGCATGGACAAATCAGACCGTATATGACGTTCCCAGTTCGGGAGTTGGTAAAAGTCCGGAGTTGAATATTTTTTGAATTGCCAGGATTTAAAAAATGATCACCTCTCAGCATTAGGGGGCACACAGTACAGTCTCCACACAGGTAAGAGCCAAGTAGTCTCTGAGCAGAGCCCAGTGTCCGGACTGGTCTCTGAAAGTGACTCCTCGTCAGGGAGTCACATAAATTTCTTGCTCGGCGGGCGATCATCCTAGGTTGTGGAGGTACATGGATCACCAATCTTGGGTCGCTCTTTAGGATACCCCAATTTTTATGCAATAACCTATATACATCCGACCATTGGTTATGAAATGCCGTAATGAGGCAAGGCTTCCCATCCGAGGATTTCTGTCTTGGGGTGAAAGTATCACTTCTGGTGCAATCCTTAGCACACCTATATGCCTTGGAAATAACCCTCTTTGGGTAGGCACGGTCGCGGAATCTCTGTGTCAGGTCCCTTGAGTGGTAGTCAAACTCTCCCTGTGTACTGCAGTTTCCCTTGACTCGTAAAAACTGTCAGATTGAAATGCCATCCTTAAAGGAGTATTCTCGTCTGGGCACTCACATTTAGTTTAATTAATCTTCCATATATAAACATTTCTTCAATTGGATGTTATTAAAAAAAAAGTTCCTGTGTGAAGATAATTTCTTATAAATGTAGTGATTTGGTCCCTTAGAAACCAGATGGCTTCCTCGGATACGACCACGTCACACTCTGGCAGCAGTGGCCAGACTTACGCTATAGAGTCCTGCCTGACCTCTTGGCTTCAGTTATCATTACCACAGGACGGCTGTGGGACATGCAGTTACTCCCGGACATTTGATATACAAAAACTTTTTGTGTCTTTGTGCAATCACTCCAGCAGAGGTGGCCGTATCCGAGGAAGCTATCTCATTTCTAAGGGACAAAATCACTACATTTATGAGAAATTATCTTCACACAAGAACATTTTTTTTAATAACATCTAATTGAAGAAATGTTTATATATGGCATATTTATCAAACTGAATGTGAATGCCCAGACGAGAATACCCCTTTAAGATGGCGTGAATGGAAGCTCGAATAATGGAGCAAACTATTTGTCGCTGTTTCCTTCCTATATAGGGTCGTTTCAATGTGCCCCTGTTGAATGGAGATCTGTAGGTCCAGAAAGTTGACTTCTATACGGGAGAAAACCGGTGTTAATCGTATTTGCCATGTGTTGGTATTCAATGTGTCAATGAAGTCCTCACAGGACTCAAAGGAGCCTCTCCACAGCAGAAGCACATCGATGATGTATCGGAACCAACCGACGACGTGTCGCTGGAAGGATTCCAATGGGTACATGCTGGTCTCCTCCCACCAACCTAAAAATAGGTTGGTGTAGGAAGGAGCACAGCGTGCACCCATTGCAGTACCCGATACTTGTCAGTAATAGGTCCTGTCAAATACAAAATAGTTTTGCTTAAGGACAAAGCCCAGAATTTCAAGTAGGAACGCATGATGTCGCTCATCACCTGTGGAGTCTTGCCTTAAGAAGTGAGCAGTGGCATTAATACCTACCTCGTGCATAAAGTTCATATATAAGGACTCCACGTCCATAGAAACTATCCAAATCTCGTCATTGGTAGGTACCACATTCAGTTGATCCAATAGATTTATCAGGTGTGAGGAATCCCGAACATAGGTGGGCACTTTGATAACCCATTCCTGCAGAAAAAAATCAAGATAGATACAGGCCTTCTCGCAGAGGCTACCAATGCCTGCCACGATCGGCCTCCCCGGGGGATTGTTGATTGCCTTATGTACCTTGGGCAGCATGTAGAAGGTTGGTGTGACTGGGGCCTTAACCGTCAAGAAATCTTTCTCTCATCGGGTGATAATCCCAAGTCTCCATGCTGTATCCACCAATCAATCCAACTTGGCTTTAAACACTGAGGTGGGATCTGAGGGAAGGGCAAAATAGTACTGTTAGTTCTTAAGTTGTCTATTGGCCTCCGCAATATATTGCTCAACAGGCCATAAGACAACATTCCCGCCTTTGTCGGCCTCCTTTATAATAAATGATGGGTTCTTACTTAAGTTAATGGCTTGCCATTCCGCTTTGGCCAGATTCTTGCCTTGCCATGGATCTTCTTTCAGATTACGAATATCCTGTATCATGCAATCGAAAAATATTTGTATCGCAGGAAACAGGCGCAAATTAGGTGTGATTTGTGAAGGAGTGTGCAACGTAAAGTTGGGTCTACCTGAAGTGGCACCCTGATCTTGCTCGTTTTCCCTCAGGAGATCAAGTAGAGTGTTGAAGGTCCTTCGGTCCACGTCAGGCATGTTGTCCATTATCGATGGCTGGTGACATAGGAGTTTAAAAGAAAGTTGTCGGAAGTACAAATAGATATCTTTTACCAAAACAAATTTGTTAATTTTCTGTTTGTTATCGCGTCCGTCGATAAAAAATCACTTGAAGATGTTACATTATTTGTAGGTTGAACGGAGGGGCGCTTAGGAAGCCTCCTTGTATTTCCTCTGTGTCTCCACCTATATGCCCTCTTTTTCTCATAGTCATGACGGTCCCTCATAAATTGGTCACGTTTCTTTTGTGTCACTTCCTTTTCATATTTATCTATAATGTCCCCCTCTGTCCATACTTGTGTGAGGGGTACAGCTGGGCTGTATCTCCCTCTGTTTTTAGATGATTTTAATCATTTGTGTCCAACCTATGTGTCGTTTTTGTATATATCTTTTCATTGGTTAATAATGATAACTCCATTTGGCTATTACACACATGCTTTTGTGTATTTTCTCATTTTTACAGGATGTGATGACATCTACATTGTTACTATTTGTGGTATTGCAAAGCCTTTTTATCACAAATTACAAATTATCACGTTATTGCGTTCAGGATTCATAGATTTGAACCTGATTATATTGATAGATTGGGATAGACTTTTGGGATATGGCAATACCTATCATGTTTGATATTTACTGTTTATTTTTTATATCACTTCAAGGCAAAGGTGGCTATTTGAACTTTTTACTTTTTTTTAAAAAAAAATTCTATTTTTTTCAGACCCCATTGGGGTCTTTACCGCAGGTTGTCTGATCAATCTTCAAATGTACTGCCATATTATGTTGACTCGCGATAGCTATCAGTAACAACTAGTTGGAATATCGTTGTACACACTACATTTTGACCCTTTGACCATTTGATCACTGCAAGATAACAAATAGTTAAGAAATTATGTACACAATCAAGTACACATGAGAGTTAGAGGTTTATACACTGCAATAAACTTTTATTGTTAAAATAATGAATTGATATATAAAAATAAAAAAATCATTATCTGAAACAAAAAGAATTAAAAGAAACCAGAGCTTCTTTGTTACTATATTATACCTGTAACACATGTGCCTTGTCATGTGCTGTGTCATGTGATTTTCTATTTAGCTTGTATTCTATCTTGCACTAGTCTGAACACTGCCTTCCTTCACTGTTGACTGTCCTAATTGATTATATGAATATTTGTATTTTTGACCTGTCTTTTTTCTGTCTCTGTTTTTACTTTGCCGAAGGAAGTTCACTTGTTATCACCTACCATATGGGGAAAGCAGGTAGGGACAGCTGAGTGGATCTAGCTTTAGGGTTCACTGTTTGTCCTTCTTTTTCCATTGTGCTGTTAGTTCCTTAAATGTAGCATTACAATAGCTCAACCTTTGCCACAAAAAATAAAAACAAAAGATATCTAGCACAATTTAGTAGTACGTACAAAACATGCAATCAAATGGATGCTTTACTTCTCAGATTATACACAAACAGTGGGTTGGAGAGAATGCTTGAACAATTCATTAACCTTGTATGTGGACATTATCATATTTTCTCATTGTGGCTCCGGTGAAATCTGGATAATCTCACACAATAACAGATTATCCAAATCCACTACTTATACAAATAAAAGGGAGACAATGAATTTTCACTGGGATCATTAGCCGCGGACAGAATATTTTTATGACCACACTAAATAATTCAGAGACTTAAATACCATGTATCTGTGTATGACATTTGATAAGTTAATGGGGTTTTAGATCATTTGCGAGTGCAGTGTTTCTGGACAATACATTTAATCCTAACCATTGTGTGCGTTTGTAAATTCCCCAAACGAATGTGGACTTCTGTTTAGTTCATTCGGCTTATTAATAAAGTGATACAATTTCATTTTGGAATCGCATTAGCTCTCCTGCTCTCCATCATCCAAGCTTCTACATCTCAAAATCATTGTCAACACTTAGAGCACTTTCGCTAATGTCTTCTATGATTTCAATTACTGGAGCACCAAAGGAAATGTGTGCACTTAGAATTGATTCTTCCAACTATTAATAGTTGTTTTTTGGATCATATGTTAGAGAATGAAGCGGGTTTCAGAACTCTGCTCCTTGTTATTGAATATTAATGCACAGACAACCATACAAATTCCATTAATAGTTATAAGGCTTGAAATGTTATTTGAAGTCATTCTTCTTGGCTTTCTTGATATCATTAATAAATCTTGCACTGGCTTAGAAATTCAATCCCTTGGCCAAATTCTTGTTGAACAGTGTTCAGATATGTAGATATGTACATGGAAAGTATGCTGGGATTTTCTTTGCTTCCAAAACAGTAATTACCTGGTCAGTTTGATTTGCCATATCCCAACTCATAGAAGGGAATGCAGGGCTTCCCTCAGATAGAGATTTCCCTACTTTTCCCACAGAAGCTTCAATGAATTTTTCCATCTATTCAATTTGGGTCTGGACTAGAGATGAGCGAACACTAAAATGCTCGGGTACTCGTTATTCGAGACGAACTTTTCCCGATGCTCGAGTGCTCGTCTCGAATAACGAACCCCATTGAAGTCAATGGGAGACTCGAGCATTTTTCAAGGGGACCAAGGCTCTGCACAGGGAAGCTTGGCCAAACACCTGGGAACCTCAGAAAAGGATGGAAACACCACGGAAATGGACAGGAAACAGCAGGGGCAGCATGCATGGATGCCTCTGAGGCTGCTTAAACGCACCATTATGCCAAAATTATGGGCAACAGCATGGCCATGACAGAGTGACAGAATGAAGCTAGATAGTATCTAAAACATGCAATAATTGACCCTGACACTATAGGGGACGGCATGCAGAGGCAGCGGCAGCAGGCTAGAGAGTGTCATGGCGACATACCCTAAATGGACTCAGGCTTCAAACCAATGGGTGGCAGAGAGGAACCAAAGGAGGTGAGCAAGAAGTGCTCAAATAATATCGGTACATGATAAAAGTTTGCCAGTATATTTTGTGGATTACACAGCAGGGTGGCGACAAAGTTAACATGGAAGCCATGAAAACAACCCAAAATTCTGCCTGACACAGCTCGTTTGATAAGGGGACCATGTATGGAGGCAGTGAACTAGTAGTAGATTAAAGGTGCTGCAGTTAAAACTATGTTAGTTGGATCTTGGCATGGAGCTGGCGCTCCGCTGCCAGACGAGCTTTCGCCAATCCAAGCCCCTGTCTCTAGGCTACTCCCCAAACAGCACTTTTGTATAAGATCAAGTGTAGTAGCGTTCTTATAAGTTTAGGATATGCCGGGTGAGGGGAATGTAAACAGATACGCAAGAAGCGCATGATGCGCATGGAGCTGGCGCTCCGCTGCCAGGCGAGCTTTCGCCAATCCAAGCCCCTGTCTCTAGGCTACTCCCCAAACAGCACTTTTGTATAAGATCAAGTGTAGTAGCGTTCTTATAAGTTTAGGATATGCCGGGTGAGGGGAATGTAAACAGATGCGCAAGAAGCGCATGATGCGCATGGAGCTGGCGCTCCGCTGCCAGGCGAGCTTTCGCAAATCCAAGCCCCTGTCTCTAGGCTACTCCCCAAACAGCACTTTTGTATAAGATCAAGTGTAGTAGCGTTCTTATAAGTTTAGGATATGGCGGGTGAGGGGAATGTAAACAGATGCGCAAGAAGCGCTGAAATAAGATCCCTAAATGGTAAAAGTTTGCAAGTATATTTTGTGGATTACACAGCAGGGTGGCGACAAAGTTAACAACTTTGATGTGGAATGCCCTGTAATAGCTCTTGGGCGGTGTGCCTTTTATCGCCTAGGCTCAGCAGTTTCAGCACCGCCTGCTGTCGCTTAGCGACGGCACTGCTGCTGTGCCTAGAGCTACCGACTGATGGCGCCATGCCCACGGATGGTAATTCGGAGGAGGAGGAGGTGGAGGAGGGGTGGGAGGAGGTATAGTAGGCCTTTGAGACCTGGACCGAGGTAGGCCCCGCAATTCTCTGCGTCGGCAGTATATGACCCGCCCCAGGGTCAGACTCGGTCCCAGCCTGCACCAAGTTAAGTGTAGTAGCGTTCTTATAAGTTTGGGATATGGCGGGTTAGGGGAATGTAAACAGATGCGCAAGAAGCGCATGATGCGCATGGAGCTGGCGTTCCGCTGCCAGGCGAGCTTTCGCCAATCCAAGCCCCTGTCTCTAGGCTACTCCCCAAACAGCACTTCTAAGAACCTTTTGTATAAGATCAAGTGTAGTAGCGTTCTTATAAGTTTAGGATATGCCGGGTGAGGGGAATGTAAACAGATGCGCAAGAAGCGCTGAAATAATATCCCTAAATGGTAAAAGTTTGCCAGTATATTTTGTGGATAACACAGCAGGGTGGCGACAAAGTTAACAACTTTGATGTGGAATCCATGAAAACAACCCAAATTTCTGCCTGACACACCTCGTTTGATAAAGGGACGATGTATGGAGGCAGCTATATGGACGACTTTTGGAGGTAGCAATGGAGACAACGTGTGGAGGCTGCTATGGAGACAATTTAATTTGGATAGTGCCTGTATGTGGCAGTCCCAAACATTTTTCAAACCAGAGGAGCAGGTAGGTGGCCCTCCAGTAAAATGGAATAGATTGAGTGCCTGTATGTGGCAGTCCCAAAAATTCTTCAAACCAGAGGAGCAGGTAGGTGGCCCTCCAGTAAAATGGAATAGATTGAGTGCCTGTATGTGGCAGTCCCAAAAATTGTTCAAACCAGAGGAGCAGGTAGGTGGCCCTCCAGTAAAATGGAATAGATTGAGTGCCTGTATGTGGCAGTCCCAAAAATTCTTCAAACCAGAGGAGCAGGTAGGTGGCCCTCCAGTAAAATGGAATAGATTGAGTGCCTGTATGTGGCAGTCCCAAAAATTGTTCAAACCAGAGGAGCAGGTAGGTGGCCCTCCAGTAAAATGGAATAGATTGAGTGCCTGTATGTGGCAGTCCCAAAAATTGTTCAAACCAGAGGAGCAGGTAGGTGGCCCTCCAGTAAAATGGAATAGATTGAGTGCCTGTATGTGGCAGTCCCAAAAATTCTTCAAACCAGAGGAGCAGGTAGGTGGCCCTCCAGTAAAATGGAATAGATTGAGTGCCTGTATGTGGCAGTCCCAAAAATTCTTCAAACCAGAGGAGCAGGTAGGTGGCCCTCCAGTAAAATGGAATAGATTGAGTGCCTGTATGTGGCAGTCCCAAAAATTGTTCAAACCAGAGGACCGGGTAGGTGGCCCTCCAGAAAAATGGAATAGATTGAGTGCCTGTATGTGGCACTCACAAAAATTGTTTCAAACAGAGGACCGGGTAGGTGGCCCTCCAGAAAAATTAAATGCATGAAGTATAGCAAGAGCCAGTGGGCCCTGTCAAAAAATAGCCATTTTCCTCTGCTTTACTGTACAAAGAGGAGGAGAAGGAGGAAAATGAGGAGGAGGAGGAGGAGTGGATCAATTATTCAGGTTGAGCTTCCTTCACCTGGTGGAGATTGGAAATTCTGAGAAATCCAGCCTTTATTAATTTTAATAAGCGTCAGCCTGTCAGCGCTGTCAGTCGACAGGCGTGTACGCTTATCGGTGATGATGCCACCAGCTGCACTGAAAACCCGCTCGGACAAGACGCTAGCGGCAGGGCAGGCAAGAACCTCCAAGGCGTACAGCGCCAGTTCGTGCCACATGTCCAGCTTTGAAACCCAGTAGTTGTAGGGAGCTGTGTGATCATTTAGGACGATGGTATGGTCAGCTACGTACTCCCTCACCATCTTTCTGTAAAGATCAGCCCTACTCTGCCGAGACTGGGGACAGGTGACAGTGTCTTGCTGGGGTGACATAAAGCTGGCAAAAGCCTTGTAAAGCGTACCCTTGCCAGTGCTGGACAAGCTGCCTGCTCGCCTACTCTCCCTCGCTACTTGTCCCGCAGAACTACGCACTCTGCCGCTAGCGCTGTCAGAAGGGAAATACTGTTTCAGCTTGTGCACCAGGGCCTGCTGGTATTCATGCATTCTCACACTCCTTTCCTCTGCAGGGATGAGAGTGGCAAGATTTTGCTTGTACCGTGGGTCCAGGAGAGTGAACACCCAGTAATCGGTGCTGGAATAAATTCTTTGAACGCGAGGGTCACGGGATAGGCAGCCTAGCATGAAATCTGCCATATGCGCCAGAGTACCAACGCGTAAGAATTCACTCCCCTCACTGGCCTGACTGTCCATTTCCTCCTCCTCCAACTCCTCCAACTCCTCTTCTTCTGCCCATACACGCTGAACAGTGAAGGACTCAACAATGGTCCCCTCTTGTGTCTCGCCAACATTCTCCTCCTCTTCCTCCTCATCCTCCTCCACCTCCACCTCCTCCGATATGCGCTGAGAAACAGACCTCAGGGTGCTTTGGCTATCAACAAGGGAATATTCTTCCCCCGTCTCTTGTGACGAGCGCAAAGCTTCCGACTTCATGCTGACCAGAGAGTTTTTCAACAGGCCAAGCAGCGGGATGGTGAGGCTGATGATGGCGGCATCGCCACTGACCATCTGTGTTGACTCCTCAAAGTTACTCAGCACCTGACAGATATCAGACATCCACGTCCACTCCTCATTGTAGACTTGAGGAAGCTGACTGACCTGACTACCAGTTCTGGTGGAAGTTGACATCTGGCAGTCTACAATCGCTCTGCGCTGCTGGTAAACTCTGGATAACATGGTCAGTGTTGAATTCCACCTCGTGGGCACGTCGCACAACAGTCGGTGAGCGGGCAGTTGGAGGCGGCGCTGCGCTGCCCTGAGAGTGGCAGCATCTGGGCTGGACTTCCTGAAATGCGCACAGATGCGGCGCACCTTCGTGAGCAAATCAGACAGATTGGGGTATGTCTTGAGGAAACGCTGCACTATCAGATTTAACACATGGGCCAGGCATGGCACATGTGTCAGTCTGCCGAGTTGCAGAGCCGCCACCAGGTTACGGCCGTTGTCACACACAACCATTCCCGGCTTGAGGTTCAGCGGTGCCAGCCACAGATCAGTCTGCGCCGTGATGCCCTGTAATAGCTCTTGGGCGGTGTGCCTTTTGTCGCCTAGGCTCAGCAGTTTGAGCACCGCCTGCTGTCGCTTAGCGACGGCACTGCTGCTGTGCCTAGAGCTACCGACTGATGGCGCCGTGCCCACGGATGGTAGTTCGGAGGAGGAGGTGGAGGAGGGGTGGGAGGAGGAGGAGGCATAGTAGGCCTGAAACACCTGGACCGAGGTAGGCCCCGCAATCCTCGGCGTCGGCAGTATATGAGCAGCCCCAGGGTCAGACTCGGTCCCAGCCTCCACCAAGTTAACCCAATGTGCCGTCAGCGATATATAGTGGCCCTGCCCGGCAGCACTCGTCCACGTGTCCGTGGTCAGGTGGACCTTGTCAGAAACGGCGTTGGTCAGGGCACGGATGATGTTGTCTGACACGTGCTGGTGCAGGGCTGGGACGGCACATCGGGAAAAGTAGTGGCGGCTGGGGACCGAATACCGAGGGGCGGCCGCCGCCATGAGGTTGCGAAAGGCCTCGGTCTCTACTAGCCTATAGGGCAGCATCTCCAGGCTAAGCAATCTGGAGATGTGCACATTAAGGGCTTGGGCGTGCGGGTGGGTTGCACTATATTTGCGTTTCCGCTCCAGCGTCTGGGGTATGGAGAGCTGAACGCTGGTGGATGCTGTGGAGGATCGTGGAGGCGACGATGGGGTTTTTGTGGCAGGGTCCTGGGCAGGGGGCTGACTAGCAGCTGACACAGGGGAAGGAGCAGTGGTGTGCACGGCCGGAGGTGAACGGGCTTGTTGCCACTGAGTGGGGTGTTTAGCATTCATATGCCTGCGCATACTGGTGGTAGTTAAGCTAGTAGTGGTGGAACCCCTGCTGAGCCTGGTTTGGCAAATGTTGCACACCACAGTCCGTCGGTCATCCGGTGTTTCCTTAAAGAACCTCCACACTTCTGAAGATCTAGCCCTCGCCGCAAGAGCCCTCACCACGGGAGCTTCACTAGTTGACAGTGGCGCTGATGCACCAGCTCTGGCCCTGCCTCTCCGTCTGGCCCCACCACTGCCTCTTCCAACCTGTTCTGGTCGAGGACTCTCCTCCGTCTCAGAAGCACTGTGTTCACCCGGCCTCTCAACCCAGCTTGGGTCTGTCACCTCATCATCCTCCGATCCCTCAGTCTGCTCCCCCCTCGGACTTCCTGCCCTGACAACAACTTCCCCACTGTCTGACAACCGTGTCTCCTCATCGTCGGACACCTCTTTACACACTTCCACTACGTCAAGAAGGTCATCATCACCCACAGACTGTGACTGGTGGAAAACCTGGGCATCGGAAAATTGCTCAGCAGCAACCGGACAAGTGGTTTGTGACTGTGGGAAGGGTCCAGAAAACAGTTCCTCAGAGTATGCCGGTTCAAATGGCAAATTTTCCTGGGAGGGGGCAGACTGGGGGGGAGGAGGCTGAGGTGCAGGAGCTGGAGGAGTGGGGATTTCGGTGACATGGGTGGACTGCGTGGAAGACTGACTGGTGGTGGACAAATTGCTCGAAGCATTGTCAGCAATCCACGACATCACCTGTTCGCACTGTTCTGGCCTCAACAGTGCTCTACCACGAGTCCCAGTAACTTCAGACATGAACCTAGGGAGTGTAGCTCTGCGGCGTTCCCCTGCTCCCTCATCAGCAGGTGGTGTCTCACCCCGCCCAGGACCACGGCCTCTGACCCCTGCAGTAGTTGGACGCCCACGTCCCCGCCCTCGTCCTCTACCCCTAGCCCTGGGGTTAAACATTTTTAAAATGAGAGTTATAACTTTTTTTTTTTTTTTACTTTTTTTTGTTTTTTTTTGTGTTTTTTTGTGTTTTTTGTTTTTTTTTGTGTTTTTTGTTTTTTTTTGAGTTTTTAGAACCAAACAATCCTATCCTATTGCTATGGCTATTTTCTAGCCAAGTATCAAAGGAAGCACACTACTATGCCAGATGAGATGACACTGAGTTAGTGCCTAATAGAAATCCAACCCCTACTGAATTTTGCCACTTCAGCCTTTGCTATGGATATGTGCGCCACTAAGCGCAGAACACAGCGGTCGCAAGTCTCACTACAAATTGCTCAGAATTGGCAAGTACATGCACTGCAGAAACTACAGCCACCAGCAGATCAACCAGAAATCAAATATATAGAACGCTACTGTAGGCTTCAAGAAGCTATTTGTATTCTCCTATGGCTATTT
The DNA here is from genome assembly GCF_040894005.1 of Engystomops pustulosus. NCBI lineage: Eukaryota > Metazoa > Chordata > Amphibia > Anura > Leptodactylidae > Engystomops > Engystomops pustulosus. Next base: position 105,141,551 of record NC_092417.1, on the reverse strand, counting down.
TCTAGCCAAGTATCAAAGGAAGCACACTACTATGCCAGATGAGATGACACTGAGTTAGTGCCTAATAGAAATCCAACCCCTACTGAATTTTCCCACTTCAGCCTTTGCTATGGATATGTGCGCCACTAAGCGCAGAACACAGCGGTCGCAAGTCTCACTACAAATTGCTCAGAATTGGCAAGTACATGCACTGCAGAAACTAAAGCCACCAGCAGATCAACCAGAAATCAAATATATAGAACGCTACTGTAGGCTTCAAGAAGCTGTTTGTATTCTCCTATGGCTATTTTCTAGCCAAGTATCAAAGGAAGCACACTACTATGCCAGATGAGATGACACTGAGTTATTGCCTAATAGAAATCCAACCCCTACTGAATTTTCCCACTTCGGTCTTTGCTATGGATATGTGTGCCACTAAGAGCTAAACACAACGGTAGCAAGTCCCCCTGCTAATTCCTCACAAAATGGTAAAAGATGCAAATTAAAATAAAAAAAGTAGAACGTTATTGTAGCCCTAAGAAGGGCTGTTGGGTTCTTTGAGAATCACTCCTGCCTAACAGTAAGCTAATAGAACACCCTAACGCTTTCCCTGACCAGCAGCAGCTCTCTCCCTAGCGGCATCCAGAGACAGAATGATCCGAGCAGCGCGGCCAGCGGCTAGTCTATCCCAGGGTCACCTGATCTGGCCAGCCAACCACTGCTATCGACGTGTAAGGGTACCACGTCATGCTGGGTGGAGTGCAGAGTCTCCTGGCTTGTGATTGGCTCTGTTTCTGGCCGCCAAAAAGCAAAACGGCGGGAGCTGCCATTTTCTCGAGCGGGCGAAGTATTCGTCCGAGCAACGAGCAGTTTCGAGTACCCTAATGCTCGACCGAGCATCAAGCTTGGACGAGCATGTTCGCTCATCTCTAGTCTGGACTAAATCATTCTGAACTAATCTTTCTCCAATTGTCCTAGTATATGACCCCCTCTAGTCCTCAAAAAACACAGATTTTTATGAAAACATCATATGTTTCATAATTTGCATAAAAAATGTTTGTTTTCATTTGGGATATAGATGTTTGCACACTGTGCATGACATGTGGCAACTCCTGTTTTGACTTGGTCAAAATTTCTATTTTTGTACTGTAGTAATCATTAAGTACATTTTTCTTGTGCTATGGCACTATCTGAGTGCCTAATGCTACTTCCATAATACCTAAGTTATAACATTGCTATAGCAATAGTTTGAAAAAATGTCAAGCTTATCAGCCTGGGGATAAACAACATGGGGCACAATTATCTATCTAATAATTATGATAATAACCCACCTTATAATATCTTATAATATTTGCATCATTGAAAATCTTTAACACAAAATAGTAATATGATTAAAGAGCAAATAAATAAATCATAAGCAAGGTTAGAAACAAGAGTGGATACTTAGCAAACAAGAAGCCCACTGCACAATACTTCAGTGTCAATGTGTTTGCATTAAATATGGATATTGAGCTAATTAACTGTTGTAGCAAGTGAAGTCATCCTCTTAAGAGTACTCAAGTGCATCAATATCCAGAACTAATAAGAGAGTTGGAAAGAATTTAGTATTACAATAGGCTATAGTGGACCAAGATGGAACACATTCTTATTCTGTGGTAGTGGAGTATTAATGTAGAAGTTTACTGGATCTGTAGGAGCTGCTTGTATATTGCAATGTGTTTGAGTAAAAACCAAAACTTACCTATTTGTTACCCTGCAGTCCTCCTTGTATTTGTTGTCATAGCTCTGTCAGTTCTGTTAGAACAGGATGCCATCTAAGGACAGGTCCCAGAAGGACCAATCACAGATCTCAATGTTTAACACAGAGTTGCATAAAATGATCAGTGGTTGATGTAGGTGTGACTTGTGCTCAGGCACTGGACAACAAAACAACTACAGCAGTATGAAGGAGCGGAGCGGGGGCTGGAGCGAGCATGGAGGATTGGAGCAGGCATGAATGATCGGAGCGGGCCTGGAGGGGGCTTGGAGGAGCAGAGCGGGGCTGGAGCAGGCATGGAGGAGCGGAGCGGGGCTAGAGCAGACATGGAGGATCGGAGCAAGGGCTGAAGCGGAGGCTGGAGCCAAGCGGGGCTGGAGCAGCACAAACAGCACAGAAAGAACACAGTGAAGAACAGATTGCAGATGTTCCGAACATCTGCTAACTTATCGGAAGACACACGTGCCAAGGGTGTTCTTCACAATAGTATGTGAAGAACAATATGTGTGCAGAACACATTGCAGATGTATGGAAACATCTGCAATGTGTTCTTCACACATATTGGGGGAGATTTATCAAGCTGTCTGAAAGTCAGAATATTTCTAGTTGCCCATGGCAACCAATCACAGCTCAGCTTTCATTTTACCAGTGCTCATGAATATTTTAAAGGGGAGCTGTGATTGGTTGCCATGGGCAACTGGAAATATTCTGACTTTCAGACACTTGATAAATCTGCCCCATTGTTCTTCATATACTATTGTGAAGAACATCATTCTGCACGCGTGTCTTCCGATCAGTTAGCAGATGTACGGAACATCTGCAATGTGTTCTTCACTGTGTTCTTTCAATGTGTTCTTTCAGTGAAAACATCTGCAAACATCTGCAATGTGTTCTTCTTTAGTGTTCTTTCAATGACTTCAATGGGGTCGTTATTCGAGACGAGCACTTGAGTATCGGGAAAAGTTTGTCTCGAATAACGATCACTCGAGCATCAGGAAAAGTTTGTCTTGAATAACGTACACTCGAGCATTTTAGTGCTCGCTCATCTCTAGTCACTACGGGTACTATTTATAATTGGGGGCCACTTCCTTGCCTGCCACTACTAATGGTGTTATTTATCATTGGGGGCCACTTTCCTTCCCTGGGATTACTATTGGTGCTATTTATAATTGGGGGCCACTTTCCTTCCCTGCCACTGTTATTTATAATATAAAGGGCACATAATATTCTAGGGGCACTGTGTGGTAAGTTGTTGTGTGAGGGGTATATTATATTATATTATTTAGTAGTATATTGTTATTATCCAGGTGATATTATAAGTGACTGTGGTAATTTAAGGTGACAACATCCGTGGGTAAATTCTGCATCGCCTACGGAATCCACCCTGCACTTCTATACCTGATGGATCAGATCATCTTCTGTGAGTTTGTCACTTATGTCAGTCCTGTGTAAGAAGAGATAGGGGCGCATTCTGCAGCATTTTTGCTTATAGTGTGGGGCCATGGGGTGCAGCAGCCATGTGGACAGACTACACAAGACTACGGCAACCAACAGCTCCAAATTTTTCATTGGCCTGCTATAGCCTGACCCCCTTTCGTTTCTTAAACAAGACCTCTCCCACAATGTAAAGCACTCAAATTTAAGGTATAACACTTTAATTCTTTATATAACGAGGCAGCAGTCATATGTGGTGGTATGGTGGCTTAGTGGTTAGCATTGCAGCCTTGTAGCGCTGGGGACCTGGGCTCAAGTCTCAGGGTCAACATCTGATAAGAGTTTGTATGTTCTCTCCGTGTTTGAGTGGGTTTCCTCTGGGTACTCCGGTTTCTTTCCAAACCCCAAAACATACTGTTAGGTAGATTAGATTGTGGGCCCCATGGGGACAGGGACCGATTTGGCAAACTCTGTGTGCGCTATTTAAATACAGAATTATTATTATGCTAGGAGACAAGACTGCAGCAGCGCCACAACAATGGCATAGTCTTATAATAGTGTTACAGTCAAACGACTACTGCAGATACTTGTGTTATACATATTATAATGTAATTTATGTAATATAATGTACTGCAGTATTACAGTAGTTACACTCTTGTACATAGGGGGCGGTATTATAGTAGTTATACTCTTGTACATAGGGGCAGTATTATAGTAATTATATTCTTGTACATAGGGGAAAGTATTATAATATTTATATTTCTGTACATAGGGAGCAGTATTATAGTAGTTATATTATTGTACATAGGGTGCATTATTATAGTAGTTATATTCTTGTACATAGGGTGCATTATTATAGTAGTTATATTCTTTTACATCGGGGCAGTATTATAGTAGTTATATTCTTGTACTTAGGGGGAAGTATTATAGTAACATTCTTCTACAAATGGGGCAGTATTATAGTAGTTTTTCTGTATATAAGAGGGAGTATTATGTTGCATTCTTTAAAAAAAAAAAAATACGTTTTATTCCTGTACAAGGAAGGCAGTATCAGTCTCTTTGTCTGCGCTGTACATAAACAGTTTGGTAACTCCACCCACAACACATGACCACACCCACTTGTTTTGACCCGCCCACATAATGTGGCCACTTTGAGAGTTTTTTCCAGGGCCACTTTAAATTCCCAGTCCGTCTCTGGGTCCTTTGTAAGTTGGGTGTTGCCTTTTTTTGAGTTAGCAAATGACTTAGTGTCAGAGAGTTGTCTCTTAATGGAATTAATGGAACATTCTCAGATTGGGTTAAAGTTACTATTGGGGTGCCACAGAGATCAGTATTATCCCCCCCCTCTTTTAAATATTTTTATTAATGAACTCATTATTAATGACCTCTTAGAGGGTTGACTCTACAGTACAGTTTCAATATTTGCAGATAATACAATCATAATTCTCTTTTTGTGAATCCCGGAAATGTGGGTGGTTTTATCAGCTGTGGGTTGATTAATGCAGAACCTAACCAGTCAGTGACTAGGGGCAGGCTCCAGGGGCCAGGATCAATGGCTTTTGCTCAGTTCACAGGGGTAGTTATTTTGTTTGCTCTGTGTATCTCTGCCAGTCCTGGGTTTCCTGGGACTTGTGGTACGTCTGCTTGGTTCCTGTTCTTGACTGTGCACCAACCAATCTTCAAGCTCTGAATTTTCCAATGCTGGGACCCTGTACCTGCCAATGCTGGAACCCTGTTTCCCTCTATTTGCCAGTGTTGGAACTCTGTTGTCAGGATCTGAGATAGTGGATTATCTGTACCACCGCAAGCAATGGTGTAAGTCGACACCTGGGAGCGGAGTCTAAGTGGCACCTGGTTTTCACCAGAGCCCACCATGAAGTGGAATGGACTTGCTGAAGCAAGGTACCACCAGGTCGCTCCACAGGTGCGACTTTGCCCGCGGTGGTGGCCAAGACTTGGTACTAAGTCGTGAGGCAGAATCGTGGTCGGGCACATGCAGGAGGTTGAGACAGACAGCACAGGATCAATGTTAGGAACAAAGCAGGAGGTCAGGATAAGCAGCACAATGTCAGGAACGGAACCAGGGTTACAACAGAAAATCAGATATACAGGAAATTGCATGAAATAGCTTCATTTTAATAATTTTTATACCTAGGCCTGTGACGAGGACAAGGGGCCATCTTCTATGTCTAGAGGAGAGGAGGGTCTACCATCACCATTTACTGTAAGAGCAGGGAGATTATGGAGCTCTCTGCCGCAGGGGATTGTTTTTGCGGACTCTATGTACATGTTCAGGAGAGGCCTGGATGCTTTTCTTCAGAGCAAAAATATCACAAGTTAAAGGGAAAAGAAAACATTTGTTTAATCTTATAGGTTGGACTAGATGGCCCAGTGTCCTTTTCCAACACTGTATATTAAACAATTATACTATGTGTCACGAACCCGACTCACCGGAGTTCACACACGGGGATACCTACTCTATGGAGTCCCAGAATTTAGCCCTTAAGCTCAGCCCACTTCCACAAAATGGCGTCCTTACGCTAAATTTACTCCACAGAATTTCCGCCCCAGCCACACTGCCACCACCCACGAGTTACTTGCTCAAAGAAGGCCGTAGGCACCTCAACCACACAGACAATGCACCCTGATGATAACTCAGCACATGCACTCACTACTTACACGATATTACAATTATAAATTCACACAGAACATGCAATCGCTTACTACATGGACTATGCTAATAATGACCTCTGGTAACGTGATTCCCTTTAGAGACTCAGATTCTTTAAGGCTACAAGCAGAGGCTTATTAAAAAGTTTTAATTTACATAAAAATGCAGTACACTCAAATAATTCAATTGTCAGATAAAATAAAAAAAAAGGATTAAAACAATACACATACAATACTTACAAACAGTTATGGGAGAAGAGGAAACAAAAAATTCTTGCTAGTGAAATAGGAAGAAATTCTTTGGCCCGAGGACAGGGCATAAGCATCGATCCAGCCTTCTATTGTCATAGAGTCACCCAGACTGAACACTACTATGTGGCTGCTTCATTAATTTAAGCCCAGGTGATTTTTGACCCCCACCCCTGGCTGTGATGTCACTGTGAGGGGGATTTTTCTATCCCCCTCCCATCAGTGAGCTACTTTTTGGGTCTGGGTTTTTATCAGAACCCCATAACTTTTGATTGGGAGATGGCACAATTGTGCCATGGCTTCCAACCAAACGGGCATGTTATTCCCATTAACCCCATACCAAACTCGGGGTGTCTTAGCCTAATATCAGGGGTGTTCTGCTATTGGCTGCCTTCCATTGCAGCTAATGTTCTGATTTTCAGACCAGGAGTGTGTCTAGACCCCATAACTGTCCTGTGTAACTTGGGACCTATAATTATGAATTATGTCCCAGTTATGGGCAGCTATGATATTCCCCAAACTGTGGAGGAGTAATATTATTATCACACTATGTTATAAAGTGTGTCACACACTCAGGGCCACTTCATTAGCCACAGTGAAGATTTGCTGCAAAGTGTGGCCCAGTGTGACCACGTGTCAATGTGCAATCCTTTTAAATGTGCTGACATTTCAATAGTTGGCTCATTGCAGATTTTACAACCATTTTCAGATTTCCAGAAGATGTTGTCTGACATAGTCTTTTAGTTACCCCCGTATAGAACACACAGAAGGCAATTCCTCCATATATTTTTTCAAATAATAAATGGGATTGATAAATATAAACTTCATTTGACATGCACCTTCTTGGAATAGACTTCTTGCACATTGATCTATGTTATCGACTGTGTCTAAGTGTTTTAGTGACAGCTCGAAGGAATATCATCATACATCTTTAAATGCTAGTACGGAAGAGCAATGAAATGCTTGGAGAAGCTAAAATTAATTCTGGAAATGCTGTTCTACTTAAACCACAGGAAACATCCTAATGTAAATTTTAAAAATAGTAGGGTCTGACTGGCATCCTGTGTATCCCTGCGAATAAAGCTGGATGACTAATTAAACTTCTGTCTTCTTCTGTAAAGTATTTGTATATTGATATACTGGGCTAAATATGCTAATATTCTGGCTTGAATGGCATAGATGCATGGCACTTTTAATGAGATTCCAACAATTTGTATTTTCCACTTAACCCTTTCCCACCACAGCCTTTTTTTGGTTTTGCATTTTCATTTTTCACTCCCCACCTTCAAAAATCTATCACTTTTTTTATTGTTCCATGTACAGAGTTGTGTGATGGCTTGTTTTCTGCTCAACAAATTAAACTTTTAAATGGTGGTATTTAATATTCCATGCCGTGTACTGGGAAGCAGGAAAAAAAATTCCAAATCCAGTGAAATTGGGGAAAAAACGCATTTGCACCGTTTTCTTGTGGGTTTGGATTTTACAGATTTCGTTTTACGCCCCTAATGACATGTCTACTTTATTCTTTGGGTGGGAACGATTATGGGGATATCAAATTTGTATAGATTTTATAATGTTTTCAAACATTTACAATAAACTAAAACTTCCTGTACAAAAATAATATAAATTTTCCATCTTCTGTCGCTAATAACTTTTTATTCCTTGGTGTACAGAGCTGTGGGTGGTGTAATTTTTTGTGAGTTTTTCTGATCACACATTGTAATGAAACGGTTTAAAACAAGACAGCCTCGGGTCTTCGAAAGCCCCGAAGCTTTCACGGCGACGGATCTGCTCCCTGATGACGTCACCGGGAGCGACAATCCTCACTGAGGAATTTTTCGAAGCCTCCAGCAGCTTTGTCAGCCGTGATCAGGTTAATATTCACGATCTGTGCTAGCACTGACTGTGGGCGTTACCGGTAAGCCTTTGCTGCAATATGCAGCAAAGACTTACCCGCTATGGAGAGGGCTCAGCCCGTGAGCCCTCACCATGAACCCACACCCGGCATGTGATGTACTATTTAAGGGAACCTGACTAAGAAGAAAACATGGTTCAATTGAATTAGAGTGTGCTAAACTTGAGGCAACATGTGAGGAAAGTATTAATCTTTCTTAGGACCTGTTTTACATTTTGCTAGTAGTTTCTCCACTCCCCTGTTAAGAACTATGTGCTACAGTCCTTGCAATTTTCAAAATACAGAAACTGATAGCTATGATGGGAAACCTAGTTCTCCATAGATTGAGGTATAAAAAGGATGCCAGAAGCCCCCTAGTTTTCTTTTTTATTTGCCTGGACAGACCCTATCAAATTATGTATTCTAAAATTTGGAAGACTACCAAATGTAAATTAACCCAAATCTATCTTATTCAAAGAATGTTAAACATCTCAGTTTCTTAAATGTAGGGGTACAGTTCAGATGAATGGTATTGCATATTGAAACAGCTTAGGTCTATTCTATTGTTTTCAGTTGAGCTGCAATAATGGAAACCACCACTAGCAAATGTATGATCAGATGGTTAGAGACTGACATGCAAACCCATGCCAATCAGCTGTTCCAACACACAATAGAATGGAAATTAAAGTCCAGCTTTATTCTCTCTGTAGTGGCCAGTACAGGCAGTCCCGGGTTACGTACAAGATAGGATCTGTAGGTTTGTTCCTAAGTTGAGTTTGTATTTGAATAAATTTTAAGGAAGAAGCTACCAACTTAAGAAAGAATCCTGGAGACCAATCATCATGGACTTGTAAAGGAAAAGTAGGACATGCTTGGAATATAAACAAGTGCTCTCTCTACAGTAGTAATGACTGAAAGTGAGAACATAATACTAAAGGTGTTCCTGATCAAAGATAAAAATTATTCCTATCCCAGATTTCGAAACAATTTTTGTTTGGGTCTAAACGCATTTAAAACCTTTTATAGTCCAGTTGTATCTTTAGTAGCCTTACAGATAAATTGATAAACAAAACAGACTCACAGAGATTTGTCCTCTTTGAGGAGCCTCTAGTGTGTTGAGTTCATTGTAGTTGCATTGTCTACCTTTTCAAAAGTTATACTGTTGTAAAGGTCTATAAACATAAAACTAACAATGGTTGAATGCTTCAGGATTTGTGTAACTGCTGTAATGTAACATCTCAACAGCCTAATAAAATGTAGAAAGCTTTGCAGAAAGCGGCGCACTGCAGGACGGTACCAGCTCCTGTGTATTTAGTGCTCACATGTCCAAAACAAAACATATTTATTCTTTGGCGAGAACGGAAAATGTTGTCATCTTCCATTTGACTCTCACGGTTAAGAGATTCATTTCAGCACATGATCTTCTTATGGATAAACGGCTTGGGTATCCTGGGAACACGGTAATAAAAAAGGGAAAAAAATTGTTTCAAATTATTTCTGTAATGCATGAGATATTCATAACCGACAAAAAGAGTGTGCTGTAACAACAATTAAACACAACAGGGGGCCAAACAAATTCTTAACAAAATATATATTTGCAGGCGTGTTTTACATTCTGAGCAGGCTTTTGAAATGTGCCAGTTTATCAAATATAATCCAGGGAGAATAGATTGGAAAATAATTTCTTCTCATTTGCAATTGTTTCAAAGGTGACTCTACCATCAGTATATGAAAGACGCTCTGCCCCTCAGTGAGAGATGATTACAAGCAAATGAATCCCAGAGGTTTTCTACTAATGTAGAACAAAGCCATAAGACTGAGAGATGTGGCTCAAGATCTATTTTTTATACCAGCATAATTTTTTGCTTCACTGATCTATCACTAAACAACAGCTGTTGGGCTGTAGACAAGCTGCACTGTAGGAATGCCACTAAGGCCCTTAGCGACTGGTCACATGTGACTGCCTCAGGCCTTATTTAAAGCCGTAGAATGAGACAGTAGGACTGACAAGTATGTGTCAAGTTACCTCTTCTTAAAGGGTTTTAAGATGACAGATACATCAGGATGACAGGCTATACTCATCCCATTTCCCTTGTGAGCTGCCATTCTTACCTTGGCAGATGTTGGCAACCTTTCTAAAAAAAGCAAATGCAGTCTTTTCGCATGCTGTGCGCCTCTAGTAATGTGGAATTTGGCGTTGTCCAAAGTGTTATTTCAATTAGAGGTTCCCCTTCCGCCCATTACACATCATGCAAATGATGCAAAGATTACATTGAATGTTGGGTACAGGAAGCCCCTGAATAGGTTAGCATTAGAGATGAGCGAACATGCTCGTCCGAGCTTGATGCTCGGTCGAGCATTAGGGTACTCGAAACTGCTCGTTGCTCGGACGAATACTTCGCCCGCTCGAGAAAATGGCAGCTCCCGCCGTTTTGCTTTTTGGCGGCCAGAAACAGAGCCAATCACAAGCCAGGAGACTCTGCACTCCACCCAGCATGACGTGGTACCCTTACACGTCGATAGCAGTGGTTGGCTGGCCAGATCAGGTGACCCTGGGATAGACTAGCCGCTGGCCGCGCTGCTCGGATCATTCTGTCTCTGGATGCCGCTAGGGAGAGAGCTGCTGCTGGTCAGGGAAAGCGTTAGGGTGTTCTATTAGCTTACTGTTAGGCAGGAGTGATTCTCAAAGAACCCAACAGCCCTTCTTAGGGCTACAATAACGTTCTACTTTTTTTATTTTAATTTGCATCTTTTACCATTTTGTGAGGAATTAGCAGGGGGACTTGCTACCGTTGTGTTTAGCTCTTAGTGGCACACATATCCATAGCAAAGACCGAAGTGGCAAAATTCAGTAGGGGTTGGATTTCTATTAGGCAATAACTCAGTGTCATCTCATCTGGCATAGTAGTGTGCTTCCTTTGATACTTGGCTAGAAAATAGCCATAGGAGAATACAAACAGCTTCTTGAAGCCTACAGTAGCGTTCTATATATTTGATTTCTGGTTGATCTGCTGGTGGCTGTAGTTTCTGCAGTGCATGTACTTGCCAATTCTGAGCAATTTGTAGTGAGACTTGCGACCGCTGTGTTCTGCGCTTAGTGGCGCACATATCCATAGCAAAGGCCGAAGTGGCAAAATTCAGTAGGGGTTGGATTTCTATTAGGCAATAACTCAGTGTCATCTCATCTGGCATAGTAGTGTGCTTCCTTTGATACTTGGCTAGAAAATAGCCATAGGAGAATACAAACAGCTTCTTGAAGCCTACAGTAGCGTTCTATATATTTGATTTCTGGTTGATCTGCTGGTGGCTGTAGTTTCTGCAGTGCATGTACTTGCCAATTCTGAGCAATTTGTAGTGAGACTTGCGACCGCTGTGTTCTGCGCTTAGTGGCGCACTTATCCATAGCAAAGGCCGAAGTGGCAAAATTCAGTAGGGGTTGGATTTCTATTAGGCAATAACTCGGTGTCATCTCATCTGGCATAGTAGTGTGCTTCCTTTGATACTTGGCTAGAAAATAGCCATAGGAGAATACAAACAGCTTTTTGAAGCCTACAGTAGCGTTCTATATATTTGATTTCTGGTTGATCTGCTGGTGGCTGTAGTTTCTGCAGTGCATGTACTTGCCAATTCTGAGCAATTTGTAGTGAGACTTGCGACCGCTGTGTTCTGCGCTTAGTGGCGCACATATCCATAGCAAAGGCCGAAGTGGCAAAATTCAGTAGGGGTTGGATTTCTATTAGGCAATAACTCAGTGTCATCTCATCTGGCATAGTAGTGTGCTTCCTTTGATACTTGGCTAGAAAATAGCCATAGCAATAGGATAGGATTGTTTGGTTTTAAAAACACAAAAAAAAAAAAAAAACACAAAAAAACACAAAAAAAAACAAAAAGAAGTAAAAAAAAAAAAAAAGTTATAACTCTCATTTTAAAAATGTTTAACCCGAGGGCTAGGGGTAGAGGACGAGGGCGGGGACGTGGGCGTCCAACTACTGCAGGGGTCAGAGGCCGTGGTCCTGGGCGGGGTGAGACACCACCTGCTGATGAGGGAGCAGGGGAACGCCGCAGAGCTACACTCCCTAGGTTCATGTCTGAAGTTACTGGGACTCGTGGTAGAGCACTGTTGAGGCCAGAACAGTGCGAACAGGTGATGTCGTGGATTGCTGACAATGCTTCGAGCAATTTGTCCACCACCAGTCAGTCTTCCACGCAGTCCACCCATGTCACCGAAATCCCCACTCCTCCAGCTCCTGCACCTCAGCCTCCTCCCCCCCAGTCTGCCCCCTCCCAGGAAAATTTGCCATTTGAACCGGCATACTCTGAGGAACTGTTTTCTGGACCCTTCCCACAGTCACAAACCACTTGTCCGGTTGCTGCTGAGCAATTTTCCGATGCCCAGGTTTTCCACCAGTCACAGTCTGTGGGTGATGATGACCTTCTTGACGTAGTGGAAGTGTGTAAAGAGGTGTCCGACGATGAGGAGACACGGTTGTCAGACAGTGGGGAAGTTGTTGTCAGGGCAGGAAGTCCGAGGGGGGAGCAGACTGAGGGATCGGAGGATGATGAGGTGACAGACCCAAGCTGGGTTGAGAGGCCGGGTGAACACAGTGCTTCTGAGACGGAGGAGAGTCCTCGACCTGAACAGGTTGGAAGAGGCAGTGGTGGGGCCAGACGGAGAGGCAGGGCCAGAGCTGGTGCATCAGCGCCACTGTCAACTAGTGAAGCTCCCGTGGTGAGGGCTCTTGCGGCGAGGGCTAGATCTTCAGAAGTGTGGAGGTTCTTTAAGGAAACACCGGATGACCGACGGACTGTGGTGTGCAACATTTGCCAAACCAGGCTCAGCAGGGGTTCCACCACTACTAGCTTAACTACCACCAGTATGCGCAGGCATATGAATGCTAAGCACCCCACTCAGTGGCAACAAGCCCGTTCACCTCCGGCCGTGCACACCACTGCTCCTTCCCCTGTGTCAGCTGCTAGTCAGCCCCCTGCCCAGGACCCTGGCACAAAAACCCCATCGTCGCCTCCACGATCCTCCACAGCATCCACCAGCGTTCAGCTCTCCATACCCCAGACGCTGGAGCGGAAACGCAAATATAGTGCAACCCACCCGCACGCCCAAGCCCTTAATGTGCACATCTCCAGATTGCTTAGCCTGGAGATGCTGCCCTATAGGCTAGTAGAGACCGAGGCCTTTCGCAACCTCATGGCGGCGGCCGCCCCTCGGTATTCGGTCCCCAGCCGCCACTACTTTTCCCGATGTGCCGTCCCAGCCCTGCACCAGCACGTGTCAGACAACATCATCCGTGCCCATGACCAACGCCGTTTCTGACAAGGTCCACCTGACCACGGACACGTGGACGAGTGCTGCCGGGCAGGGCCACTATATATCGCTGACGGCACATTGGGTTAACTTGGTGGAGGCTGGGACCGAGTCTGACCCTGGGGCTGCTCATATACTGCCGACGCCGAGGATTGCGGGGCCTACCTCGGTCCAGGTGTTTCAGGCCTACTATGCCTCCTCCTCCTCCCACCCCTCCTCCACCTCCTCCTCCGAACTACCATCCGTGGGCACGGCGCCATCAGTCGGTAGCTCTAGGCACAGCAGCAGTGCCGTCGCTAAGCGACAGCAGGCGGTGCTCAAACTGCTGAGCCTAGGCGACAAAAGGCACACCGCCCAAGAGCTATTACAGGGCATTCCACATCAAAGTTGTTAACTTTGTCGCCACCCTGCTGTGTAATCCACAAAATATACTTGCAAACTTTTACCATTTAGGGATATTATTTCAGCGCTTCTTGCGCATCTGTTTACATTCCCCTCACCCGCCATATCCTAAACTTATAAGAACGCTACTACACTTGATCTTATACAAAAGTGCTGTTTGGGGAGTAGCCTAGAGACAGGGGCTTGGATTTGCGAAAGCTCGCCTGGCAGCGGAGCGCCAGCTCCATGCGCATCATGCGCTTCTTGCGCATCTGTTTACATTCCCCTCACCCGGCATATCCTAAACTTATAAGAACGCTACTACACTTGATCTTATACAAAAGTGCTGTTTGGGGAGTAGCCTAGAGACAGGGGCTTGGATTGGCGAAAGCTCGCCTGGCAGCGGAGCGCCAGCTCCATGCGCATCATGCGCTTCTTGCGTATCTGTTTACATTCCCCTCACCCGGCATATCCTAAACTTATAAGAACGCTACTACACTTGATCTTATACAAAAGTGCTGTTTGGGGAGTAGCCTAGAGACAGGGGCTTGGATTGGCGAAAGCTCGCCTGGCAGCGGAGCGCCAGCTCCATGCCAAGATCCAACTAACATAGTTTTAACTGCAGCACCTTTAATCTACTACTAGTTCACTGCCTCCATACATGGTCCCCTTATCAAACGAGCTGTGTCAGGCAGAATTTTGGGTTGTTTTCATGGCTTCCATGTTAACTTTGTCGCCACCCTGCTGTGTAATCCACAAAATATACTGGCAAACTTTTATCATGTACCGATATTATTTGAGCGCTTCTTGCTCACCTCCTTTGGTTCCTCTCTGCCACCCATTGGTTTGAAGCCTGAGTCCATTTAGGGTATGTCGCCATGACACTCTCTAGCCTGCTGCCGCTGCCTCTGCATGCCGTCCCCTATAGTGTCAGGGTCAATTATTGCATGTTTTAGATGCTATCTAGCTTCATTCTGTCACTCTGTCATGGCCATGCTGTTGCCCATAATTTTGGCATAATGGTGCGTTTAAGCAGCCTCAGAGGCATCCATGCATGCTGCCCCTGCTGTTTCCTGTCCATTTCCGTGGTGTTTCCATCCTTTTCTGAGGTTCCCAGGTGTTTGGCCAAGCTTCCCTGTGCAGAGCCTTGGTCCCCTTGAAAAATGCTCGAGTCTCCCATTGACTTCAATGGGGTTCGTTATTCGAGACGAGCACTCGAGCATCGGGAAAAGTTCGTCTCGAATAACGAGTACCCGAGCATTTTAGTGTTCGCTCATCTCTAGTTAGCATTCTAATTTCTTCCTTTATTAAAAAGCTTTTTATTGAATGCAAACATCTGACATAAGGTTAAGCTGAACTGTTTGAAATGTTTCTCATATTATGCAATGTAAATGCAATAAAGCTGTAAAGAGATACTATAATAGATATGTGACTTCATTCTGATGACACATTATTTTCTTTTATTTTATGACACCTAAAATGTATATATCAATAAAGAGAAAAACAAAAAAATGTTTATTCAAATAAAACCCAGTATATTCATTCTAATAAATCACAATATACATTCCGCTAACTTCACTCACTCCAACCCAAAAAGCAGTCTCCCTATAAAACCTATAAAAACTTTAAGAAGAGAATATTGTAGTGTTTGTTGACTTAGCTGTAGAAATCACCAGTGTATACTTCTATGTTTACAACAAAATGTCTTTTGCTACATTTATAAAGGGTTTCATACCATATTGTGCCTTGTGCAACAAAAGGGTCTTTTGTAATGGAAGATGTGGCCTAAATTAAACTATAAAAATGGGTAAATACATCAATATTTTTTGTGCATTTTTCTGGAATAAACTAAACCAACAAAATAGAGCTCTTGAGTAGAGATGAGCGAGCACTAAAATGCTCGGGTACTCGTTATTCGAGACAAACTTTTCCCGATGCTCGAGTGCTCGTCTCGAATAACGAGCCCCATTGAAGTCAACGGGAGACTCGAGCATTTTTCAAGGGGACCAAGGCTCTGCACAGGGAAGTTTGGCCAAACACCTGGGAACCTCAGAAAAGGATGGAAACACCACGGAAATGGACAGGAAACAGCAGGGGCAGCATGCATGGATGCCTCTGAGGCTGCTTAATCGCACCATTATGCCAAAATTATGGGCAACAGCATGGCCATGACAGAGTGACCGAATGAGGCTAGATAGCATCTAAAACATCCAATAATTGACCCTGACACTATAGGGGACGGCATGCAGAGGCAGCGGCAGCAGTGGCAGGCTAGAGAGTGTCATGGCGACATACCCTAAATGGACTCAGTTTTCACCAAGGAGGTGAAATGATTTCCTATGTGAACAAAAGGTTGACGGTATATTTAGTCGATAACACAGCATGGTGGCGACATAGTGACCAAGTTCCATAACGTATCTGGTGAAACACCGAAAAAATGAGCCTGACACAGCTCTTTTGATAAGGGGACGACATGTGGAGGCAGCCATGGAGACGACTTCCATGATTAAGAGCGACAGTATGGGGCACTCATATTGCGCTGCTATGATCGCAACTTCAGGTCTCCAGCATGGCGGCGACAGATGGGCCGAGTTCCACTATGTATCTGGTGAAACACCTGAAAATTCTGCCTGACACAGCTCGTTTGATAAGGGGATGATGTGCTGCATATGCTCTCGTGCTTCAGCGTCTGGGGTATAGAGAGTTGAAATGAGACATTGGTGGACGCTGTGGAGGATCGTGGAGGCAAAATGGACAGGAAACAGCAGGGGCAGCATGCATGGATGCCTCTGAGGCTGCCTAATCTTGGGATGGAGCTGGCGGTCCACTGCCAGGCGAGCTTTCGCCTGTCCAAGCCCCTGTCTCTCGGCTCCTCCCCACCCAAAATGGGCCTGGGGGCCAGTAGCGTTTACTTTGAAAAAATTATAATTTTCAAAGCAGGCCGGGTCGTTTGAATATTTCACCTAGGAATAATGGAATAGCATAGTGGTTCTATTTTTAATTGTTTTTACGGAAATGGTTCCATGATTAAGAGCGACAGTATGGGGCATCCATATTGCGCTGCTATGATTGCAACTTCAGGTCTCCAGCATGGCGGCGACAGATGGGCCGCGTTCCACTATGTATCTGGTGAAACACCTGAAAATTCTGCCTGACACAGCTCGTTTGATAAGGGGACGATGTATGGAGGCAGTGAACTAGTAGTAGATTAAAGGTGCTGCAGTTAAAACTATGTTAGTTGGATCTTGAGATGGAGCTGGCGCACCGCAGCCAGGCGAGCTTTCGCCAATCCAAGCCCCTATCTCTAGGCTACTCCCCAAACAGCACTTCTAAGAACCTTTTGTATAAGATCAAGTGTAGTAGCGTTCTTATAAGTTTAGGATATGGCGGGTGAGGGGAATGTAAACAGATGCGCAAGAAGCGCTGAAATAATATTGGTAAATGATAAAAGTTTGCCAGTATATTTTGTGGATTACACAGCAGGGTGGCGACAAAGTTAACAAGTTTGATGTGGAAGCCATGAAAACAGCCCAAAATTCTGCCCGACACAGCTCGTTTGATAAGGGGACGATGTATGGAGGCAGTGAACTAGTAGTAGATTAAAGGTGCTGCAGTTAAAACTATGTTAGTTGGATCTTGAGATGGAGCTGGCGCTCCGCAGCCAGGCGAGCTTTCGCCAATCCAAGCCCCTGTCTCTAGGCTACTCCCCAAACAGCACTTCTAAGAACCTTTTGTATAAGATCAAGTGTAGTAGCGTTCTTATAAGTTTAGGATATGGCGGGTGAGGGGAATGTAAACAGATGCGCAAGAAGCGCTGAAATAATATTGGTAAATGATAAAAGTTTTCCAGTATATTTTGTGGATTACACAGCAGGGTGGCGACAAAGTTAACAAGTTTGATGTGGAAGCCATGAAAACAACCCAAAATTCTGCCCGACAGAGCTTGTTTGATAAGGAGACCATGTATGGAGGCAGTTATATGAACGACTTTTGGAGGCAGCTATGGCGATGACGTGTGGAGGTAGCAATGGAGACAACGTGTGGAGCCAGCTAAAAAGACGACATGTGGAGGCTGCTATGGAGACAATTTAATTTGGATAGTGCCTGTATGTGGCAGTCCAAAAAAGTTTTCAAACCAGAGGAGCAGGTAGGTGGTCCTCCAGAAAAATTAAATAAATTGAGTGCCTGTATGTGGCAGTCCAAAAAAGTTTTCAAACCAGAGGAGCAGGTAGGTGGTCCTCCAGAAAAATTAAATAGATTTAGTGCCTGTATGTGGCACTCCCAAAAATTGCTTAAAACAGAGGACCGGGTAGGTGGCCCTCCAGAAAAATTAAATACATAGAGTACTATAGCTAGAGCCAGTTGGCCCTGGCAAAAAATAGCCAGTTTCCTATGCTTTAGTGTACAAAGAGAAGGAGAAGGAGGACAATGAGGAGGAGGAGTGCATACATTATTCAGGTTGAGCTTCTATCACCTGTTGGAGAATGAAAATCCAGAGAAATCCAGGCTTTATTCATCTTGATAAGCGTCAGCCTGTCAGCGCTGTCAGTCGACAGGCGTGTACGCTTATCGGTGATGATGCCACCAGCTGCACTGAAAACCCGCTCGGACAACACGCTAGCGGCAGGGCAGGCAAGAACCTCCAAGGCGTACAGCGCCAATTCGTGCCACATGTCCAGCTTTGAAATCCAGTAGTTGTAGGGAGCTGTGTGATCATTTAGGACGATGGTATGGTCAGCTACGTACTCCCTCACCATCTTTCTGTAAAGATCAGCCCTACTCTGCCGAGACTGGGGACAGGGGACAGTGTCTTGCTGGGGTGACATAAAACTGGCAAAGGCCTTGTAAAGCGTACCCCTGCCAGTGCTGGACAAGCAGCCTGCTCGCCTACTCTCCCTCGCTACTTGTCCCGCAGAAGTACGCCCTCTGCCGCTAGCGCTGTCAGAAGGGAAATACTGTTTCAGCTTGTGCACCAGGGCCTGCTGGAATTCATGCATTCTCACACTCCTTTCCTCTCCAGGAATGAGAGTGGAAAGATTTTGCTTGTACCGTTTGTCCAGGAGAGTGAATACCCAGTAATCGGTGCTGGAATAAATTCTTTGAACGCGAGGGTCACGGGATAGGCAGCCTAGCATGAAATCTGCCATATGCGCCAGAGACCCAACGCGCAAAAATTCACTCCCCTCACTGGCCTGACTGCCCATTTCCTCCTCCTCCAACTCCTCTTCTTCTGCCCATACACGCTGAACAGTGAAGGACTGAACAATGGTCCCCTCTTCTGTCTCGCCAACATTCTCCTCCTCTTCCTCCTCATCCTCCTCCACCTCCTCCGATATGCGCTGAGAAACAGACCTAAGGGTGCTTTGGCTATCAACAAGGGAATCTTCTTCCCCCGTCTCTTGTGACGAGCGCAAAGCTTCCGACTTCATGCTGACCAGAGAGTTTTTCAACAGGCCAAGCAGCGGGATGGTGAGGCTGATGATGGCGGCATCGCCACTGACCATCTGTGTTGACTCCTCAAAGTTACTCAGCACCTGACAGATATCAGACATCCACGTCCACTCCTCATTGTAGACTTGAGAAAGCTGACTGACCTGACTACCAGTTCTGGTGGAAGTTGACATCTGGCAGTCTACAATCGCTCTGCGCTGCTGGTAAACTCTGGATAACATGGTTAATGTTGAATTCCACCTTGTGGGCACGTAGCACAACAGTCGGTGAGCGGGCAGTTGGAGGCGGCGCTGCGCTGCCCTGAGAGTGGCAGCATCTGTGCTGGACTTCCTGAAATGCGCACAGATGCGGCGCACCTTCGTGAGCAAATCAGACAGATTGGGGTATGTCTTGAGGAAACGCTGAACTATGAGATTTAACACATGGGCCAGTCATGGCACATGTGTCAGTCTGCCGAGTTGCAGAGCCGCCACCAGGTTACGGCCGTTGTCACACACAACCATGCCTGGCTTCAGGTTCAGCGGTGCCAGCCACAGATCAGTCTGCGCCGTGATGCCCTGTAATAGCTCTTGGGCGGTGTGCCTTTTATCGCCTAGGCTCAGCAGTTTGAGCACCGCCTGCTGTCGCTTAACGACGGCACTGCTGCTGTGCCTAGAGCTACCGACTGATGGCGCCATGCCCACGGATGGTAATTCGGAGGAGGAGTTGGAGGAGGGGTGGGAGGAGGAGGAGGCATAGTAGGCCTGAGAGACCTGGACCGAGGTAGGGCCCGCAATCCTCGGCGTCGGCAGTATATGAGCAGCCCCAGGGTCAGACTCGGTCCCAGCCTCCACCAAGTTAACCCAATGTGCCGTTAGCGATATATAGTGGCCCTGCCCGGCAGCACTCGTCCACGTGTCCTTGGTCAGGTGGACCTTGTCAGAAACGGCGTTGGTCAGGGCACGGATGATGTTCTCTGACACATGCTTGTGCAGGGCTGGGACGGCACATCGGGAAAAGTAGTGGCGGCTGGGGACCGAATACCGAGGGGCGGCCGCCGCCATGAGGTTTTGAAAGGCCTCGGTCTCTACCAGCCTATAGGGCAGCATCTCCAGGCTAAGCAACTTGGAGTTGTGGACGTTGAGGGCTTGGGCATGTGGGTGGGTTGCGCTATACTTCCTTTTGCGTTCCAGCGTCTGGGGTATGGAGAGCTGAACGCTGGTGGATGCTGTGGAGGATCGTGGAGGCGAAGATGGGGTTTTCGCATGGGAGGTGTTTGGGCCTGGTCCTGGGCAGGGGGCTGACTAGCAGATGACACAGGGGAAGGAGCAGTGGTGTGCCCGGCCGGAGGTGAACGGGCTTGGTGCCATTGAGTGGGGTGTTTAGCATTCATATGCCTGCGCATACTGGTGGTAGTTAAGCTAGTAGTGGTGGAACCCCTGCTGATCCTGGTTTGGCAAAGGTTGCACACCACAGTCCGTCGGTCATCCGGTGTTTCCTTAAAGAACCTCCAGACTTCTGAAAATCTAGCCCTCGCCGCGGGAGCCCTCGCAACGGGAGCTTCACTACGTGACACATTTGGCGCTGATGCACCTGCTCTGGCCTGCCTCTCCGTCTGGCCCCACCACTGCCTCTTCCAACCTGTTCTGCTATAGGACTCGCCTCCGTCTCAGAAGCACTGTGTTCACCCGGCCTATCAACCCAGCTTGGGTCTGTCACCTCATCATCCTCCGATCCCTCAGTCTGCTCCCCCCTCGGACTTCCTGCCCTTAAAACAACTTCACCACTGTCTGACAACCGTGTCTCCTCATTGTCCGACACCTCTTTACACACTTCTTCCACTATGTCAATAATGTCATCATCACCCACAGACTGCGACTGGTGGAAAACCTGGGCATCGGAAAATTGCTCAGCAGCAACCGGACAAGTGGTTTGTGACTGTGGGAAGGGTCCAGAAAACAGTTCCTCAGAGTATGCCGGTTCAAATGCCAAATTTTGCTGGGAGGGGGCAGACTGGGGGGAAGGAGGCTGAGGTGGAGGAGCCGGAGGAGTGCTGATTTCGGTGACATGGGTGGACTGCGTGGAAGACTGACTGGTGGACAAATGGCTAGAAGCATTGTCCGCAATCCACAACATCACCTCTTCGCACTGTTCTGGCCTCAACAGTGCTCTACCACGAGTCCCAGTAACTTGAGACATGATGAACCTAGGGAGTGTAGCTCTGCGGCGTTCCCCTGCTCCCTCATCAGCAGGTGGTGTCTCACCCCGCCCAGGACCACGGCCTCTGACCCCTGCAGTAGTTGGACGCCCACGTCCACGCCCTCGTCCTCTACCCCTAGCCCTCGGGTTAAACATTTTCCAAATTAAAGTGTAAACTTTTAATTTTTTTTTTTTTTGTGTTTATTTTTTTTTATTTTTATTTTTTTTTTTAACAAAACGATGCTATCCTATTGCTATGGCTAGTTTCTAACCTACACTGACAGCACACAACTGGATTTTGTGCTGTGCCTGATGAGTTTGAGCTATAAAATGAAATAAAGGTAAAAAAAATATATAAATCAGCAGACTCTGCCTAATTCTAATCAAACCCCTAATAAATTGTCCCACTTCGGTGTTTGAGGTGGATATGCGTGTCACTAAGAGCTAAACACAACGGTCGCAGGTCTCCCTGCAAATTCCTCACAATATGGTACTAGCTGCACTACTAATGCCAGCAAGCCCAGCCACAAGCAAACAAAAAAAAGGAAAATATAACACTATTGTAGGCCTAAGTAAGCCGTTGGGGTTCTCCTATGGCTATTTTGTAGCCGACACTGAAAGCACACTGCTTTGCAAGATGAGTTTGAGCTATAAAATGAAATAAAGGTAAAAAAAATAAATAAATCAGCAGACTCTGCCTAATTCTACTCAAACCCCTAATAAATTGTCCCACTTTGGTGTTTGAGGTGGATATGTGTGTCACTAAGAGCTAAACACAACGGTAGCAAGTCCCCCTGCAAATTCCTCACAATATGGTACTAGCTGCACTACTAGTGCCAGCAAGCCCAGCCACAAGCAAATAAAAAAAAAAATGTATAACGTTATTGTAGCCCTAAGAAGGGCTGTTGGGTTCTTGTAGAATCACTCCTGCCTAACACTATTCTAATAGAACAGCCTAACGCTTTCCCTGACCAGCAGCAGCTCTCTCCCTAGCGCCATCCAGAGACAGAATGATCCGAGCAGCGCGGGCAGGGGCTAGTCTATTCCACCTGATCACCTGATCTGGACAGCCAACCACTGCTATCGACGTGTAAGGGTACCACGTCATGCTGGGTGGAGTGCAGAGTCTCCTGGCTTGTGATTGGCTCTGTTTCTGGCCGCCAAAAAGCAAAACGGCGGGAGATGCCATTTTCTCGAGCGGGCGAAGTATTTGTCCGAGCAACGAGCAGTTTCAAGTACGCTAATGCTCGAACGAGCATCAAGCTCGGACGAGTATGTTCGCTCATCTCTACTCTTGAGTTAAAACTACAGTCTTCAGGTTTGCCAGATCTGTATCTAAACAAGTCTGACATTAATATATCCAAAGACCATAATAAATGGTTTGCTCTTAACTATAATCTTTTACTAAACACCATACTTGAGACCCTTAAGAATTGGAAAATCCCCTTCATCTCATGGATGGGCAGAGTCAATCTCAACAAAATGATTTTGGTCCCAAAAATCACATACCTGATGCAGGTTCTCCCCATAAGAATACCCAACCATTTCTTTGACTGCCCTCTCATATATTTGGGACAAAAATGGCCACAGATTGGCCTACTCAATCCTGACATGCACATGACTGAAAGGAGAACTAGGTTTAACTGACCTTAAACAGTTTTACAGAGCTATCCAATTGACAAGGTTATGGGACTGGTATAAAAATTACATCTCCAAAACTTATGTCCACATTGAAGAGGAAATCTTAGTCAAATCTCTAACCCAAGATCTAATTTGCATAGGTCACCGGATGAATTACGGAAATCCACTCACACAAGTGGTGATTAGCACTTGGATGACATTTTCCAAAACTCCAGGTAAAGGGAAAGTACCCTCCCCTCTCACAAAAATCGAGGATCTTTTAGGCTTAGGAAATGCTACCTCCTCACCTCCACATCAGTAACACACACCAACAAAACATGTGTTTCACCCTTCTGTGAAGGTTAACAGAGGTTCGCTGACCACTTCACAAAATAGCCTTTGCTACACTTACTCTTGCTGTGTTTTTAACCACATTGTAACATCGTTGCAAATTGGTAGCGTGCTTGCTACAGTTTTAACTAAGTATATAAATAAAGATCACTCTTTTAATTAACTTTCTTCTCTTGACCAACAGGTTAAGTATGCCTTCTGGCATGTGTGTTTTTCAGTTTAAAGTAATAACCCAGTCAGACAATTTGGTGGTGTGGGATGCACTTTTTCTTTTTCCCTGATCCGTAACTCAACCCACCACCTTAACTTCACCTTCTGACCTGTGACCCAGGCTTGAGGTTAATTAACGAAGATAGTTGTAATTTGGGGAATCTTCACTCCCCCTCCTATAATTCCATTAACTCCCCACATAACCTTCGTACCCCCCTTCTTTGTGTCTTTGGAGAAGTAAGTAATCCCCCACTCCCCACCCCACTCTTACCTAACCCAGAGCACCCAGAAAAGGCTGGCTGTGCCTCCCCTGGGCCTTCTCTCCCCTTTTTCCTTTGTTATATACCATTATGTCATTATATACCATTATTTCATTAAATTTCCACTGTTATCTGTAATATCTAATGTTTTTTTTCCTACATGCATGCATATTCAGTAATTGCCACCCTGTATTGCATGGTTTCACACTATGCCTGTAACCATTGGTGTCATATGTATGCAATACTGTTATCTGTTATCTGCATTATAAAATGAAAAAAATCA
The DNA here is from genome assembly GCF_040894005.1 of Engystomops pustulosus. NCBI lineage: Eukaryota > Metazoa > Chordata > Amphibia > Anura > Leptodactylidae > Engystomops > Engystomops pustulosus. The sequence continues at coordinate 105,117,515 of NC_092417.1, read as the reverse complement.
ATAAAAAGATTTTAAAAAGTCTGACATTGTTGAAGAGTATAGGTCCTCATTTATCAGAACTTTCTCAGAGCAAAACTGTATTAGTTGCTCATGGCAACCAATCACAGTTCAGCTTTAATTGTTTAAACTGCTGTGGGAAAATAAAGCTAAGTTCTCATAGGTTGCCAAGAGCAGCTAGAATAGTTTTTCTCTCAGGTACTTTTGAAAAATCTCCCCTAAATATAATATATTTTACTTTTAGACAGCTTTAGAGAGAAAATTGAACTGTTTTCCTCTAGTAGTTTTGGTGGTTCATTTCCCATAATCCCTCAATACCATCCTTTAGAGACAATGGGGCTCATTTACTAATTGCTTACACAGGTATTTAAGAAGTGTCTGCGCTGAGATTGTGTCACATGCCACCCTTTTATGGCGCAGCTACACTGGCTTCCATGCGACACAAATTGAAGGACGAGCCAATGGATAGTCCGACTGATTCGGACCAAGCGCTGTATGTAACTTTCAAATTATGTCTCATGCCCTATGTTAAAGGTGCATCACAAAAAAGATGGTGAACTCTGACGCACGATTTTAGTGAATCGCCGCACACAGCATTATAGACACACAATGCACGTTTAGTGAACTCGGGTGAACTTGTAAGTAAAAGTGCCCCATTATCACATCCAGTAGAAGCATAATTGTGAAAAGATAGCAGGAGAAGCAGAATTATTATTAAAGCACAACGGAGGCACAGAAAGCAATCGGGCTGTGTCCAGTACCATAATGTGCATGTTGAAGTGGATATTGCCCATTGGCCCACATTTATCAAAAGTAGTGCAAACTGCACTTTGTGCAGGGTGCACCAGATTATTGAATGCTGGCGGATAGTCTTCATAAATCTGGCGCACTCTGCACTGCCCAGGAAGTGTGCTCTGAATCAGCACGGGAACGCCCCTTCATGTGCAGAATTTTCTGGTGCTGCGAACACAGTGCAGCCACAACACAAAACTGGGGCAAAAATTTCATAAGTACTTGCTCTTTTTGGTGCAAAGTCAGACAGAAAATTGGCGCAAACACTTTAACGAATGTCTAATCTATTAATTTAATTATTTTATTCTGTTCCTAATAAAGAATAGCTGGACCATTATACCTCTTGTATCATCCCCTCATTCTCATACACTGTAAGCTTTCGTGAGCGGGGCCCTCAATCCTATTTGTTGCTACATAAATAGAGAAAGGTTATTAGTATTATAACTTTGTCTAGATGTGGGTATTTTACAATAAGGATACCTATAGGTAACTCCTCCTTCATTGTGTAACTGAAGCTTTTTGATAAATTTTGAATTGTGTTGAATTGGTTTTAATGAGAATTGGTGCCTTAATGGCATGAATGGACAGTACAGAAACTACGTGCAAGTGATGTGCCAACTAGCTGCTCAATTTTGTAGGTAAGGCTGAGTTATAGAGATGAACAAATAATCCCACATTTTTTTCACTTTAGCTTCCCCAATATTATCAAAAGTGGTCTAAAACACAGATTTTTGTAGAAAGATCCTATCTCATTTTGTTCATTTTCTATGATTTTTTTCATGAACCCTAATGTTAATCCTAACCATAACCCTAATGATAACCCTTTAACCAGTCACTGTCTGTCTTATATCAAACAGTCTCATACCACAGTCACTGCCTGTCTGATCACAAATGGTCCTGAACTTCAACAGATACATTTTCTGAATATTATCGAGTTATTCTTAAATGTTATTAAACTTCCATGCTGCTATTTTTATTTATAAAATTAATAAATATTCAACTATTTTTCTTACTGTTCCGGCTTCTATTAGAATCTTGCTGTACCTATTCAGTATATGCATAGATTTTGCTGAGAAGACATTAAATTAATGATAGCACCTCTCTGTGACCTTCGAATAATTCACTGTTCTGTATATTTCAACTGAGGAAAACAAAATTATTACTGTGTTTAAAAACAATTCAAGAGAGGACAGAGACCATTTATTAGGGCGGAGAAATAAATATTTAATCTAGTTCAGCGGAATTTATAAGCCATATATTGAATTATAATCAAATATAAATCCATGAATTGAAAGCGTAAGTTAAATTACTTGAGCTAGCAAAAATCATTCAGGCTTGAAAAAAACTTTTGAAATATAAAAAGCACTTCAAATGACAATAAGACTGGTTAATGAACAATAACATGGTAATAACAAAAGAGAACATTGCATCTGGATTTGTCACGATTCATTGATTGACAAACAGCATATCGATTTCAGAAACTTTCCCAGAAGAAGAGAAGGGCAAAAAAATAAAAATAAAATTGTTATATAACTGCATGAATAAAAAATGTGTACATATTATTCATGTTACATATTGATTTATTGTGTTTAATTCTATTTTTCTACGTATTTATATATGTATGTATATAAATATATATGTATTTTATAAGAGATTTTATAAGAGATATATATAAAACGTGAACCATTTTCTTTAATTCACAACTTTCTTTATGACAAAAGAACAATAATGAGAATATTGGAAGTACTAAAACTTGTACTGCACACATACAGGAAAGGTTTTTTCTCACGTTAAAGGGGTTGTCCACTTTCATCAAATATTTCATATGATTTGTGTAAGGAAAAGTTATAGAATTGTCCAATATACTTTCTGTATGAATTCCTCACTATTTTCTAGATCTCTGCTTGCTTTGCTTCTATAGAAAACATCTATGTTTACTCCAGCAGATTGAAATCTGTCCATGGTGATGTGATGGACATACAGGTGCACAAGCTGTTATTATCACACAATTTCTATTACTCTCAGTGATAAGAACAGCTTGGGCACCTGTGTGTCCATCACATCACCATGGACAGATTTTTATCCACTAGAAGTAAACAAAGAAGCTTCCTATAGAATGACAGCAAGCAGAGATCTAGAAAACCATGAGGAATTGATACAGAAAGTATATTGGAAAATTGTATAACTTTTCCTTACACAATCAATATCAAATATTTGCTGAAAGTGCACAAACCCTTTAAGAGCCTTTTGACCTTTGCTTTTAGTAAAGTTTTGCTGTAAGAAATTACTAATATAAATGTAAAAAAATAGTTTATTGTATTATTTTGCATAAATTTGAGCAACAGGTAATTGGAACTATTCTTTGGACATTATTATCCACAAGCAACATAGAAATATATTTACAAAATATTAGCAAGCTTGTATAATTATTTTTATTTTAAGTTTAGCAAATAAAAGAATTGAAAAACATGTATAATTTTTCTTTTCCATTTGATTTAGTCGTTCAGGACAGACCATACAGAATATAAAGAAATCCAACCAGAAGAGAATGAAGAAAGACAGTTTAATTTTCTGAAATAGGAGGGAATACAAAAATAACATTTGCTATGTAGTTCCATTGAAGGGGTGACAGCTGCTATTCACGAATGCTGCTGACATGACTCGCATTATATTAAAATTCATATTATCTGCATATTCATCAGTTTATTCTGCAGCTGGTGTTTCATTTTGTCAGCAGCTTACAACTTAAGAATGGTGCAGGTATTGTAATGTGGCTCCAAAGGATCATTTTCATAAGCGTGTTTACTAATTGTCACGTCATGATATATTAAAGTAGATGCAGCTGTTCCATATCCCTTAACTTCATCCTGTATTGTTTCCGTAATGCAAATCTGACTTTAACAAAGTTTTCTTTTTTTATGGCACAAGTAGAAGTCGATTTTATAATCCTTATTGCTAAGCTACAATTTTATCTTCCAGATGAATTCACTTGAAAAACATCCCCTGCAGCAATAATTCAATGTGTTGGCTTTGTTTTTGCTAAAATTATATCATTCTCATGAGTAACTTTTGGTACTTTTATTCGTCATTTGCAAATATTTTTTTTAAAAAAGCCATTTATTCTTTGTTACTCATTAACAGATTATTGTATTTTATTATACTAATATTTTATTATTGTATAGTGATGTATGAATTTCCTGTGGGTACATATCACAGACCTTTAGGTATCTATCAGGTCACAGTATATGTTGTATGGGCAAGATCAAGAGAGGGCTTGGTAAGCTTAGTAATTATCAGGTGTTATAAAACTCAAGTCACTCCACAGTTTAAAACCTTGACTCATCTCAGGAAATATGACTCTGTTTATTGTCACATAATTTTGGAGAAGATTTTTGTTACAGTTAAATCGATGAGATTTTACACAAATGAGAGATGCATTTTATAACTTACCTGAGGCTGCTATAAATAACTGTGTGATCTGAAGTAATGGAAGAAGTTCAATGCCAGGCACCTTGCCCTATGTGCTTATTTTTACCTTATTGATTTGATCCATATGAGGACTAAGATTCAATAGTAACGATACTTTGATCTAAATTTCAGACCACCTGCACATTAACATGTACTTTTCATATCCCGCAAGCAATGGATCAATTGTTTGTGGCCTGTGTGTCATCGGCAGGTTAGGTCTGCACACTTGCCACGGATGATAGTAGAAAACAGCCTGTGCTGCAAACTCTGGCAGGAATATATTATCTGGAGTTTGGGCAACAAGCTTACACAGAGGACCAAAGAATGTGTATGAGCCCATAGAAAAACATGAGAATGTGTGCTAGCCTAAAAGCAATGGCTAGCACACATCAGAATAGCTTGTTCATATGCATTTATCCTTAAAGGGGTATTCTCGTCTGGGCATTAACATCCATATTCATTAATCTGCCATACATAAACATTTCTTCAATTAGATGTCATTAAAAAAAAAGTTCCTGTGTGAAGATAATTTCTCATAAATGTAGTCATATGGTCCCTTAGAAACAAGACTGTGTCCCTGGATACGGCCACCTCTGCTGCAGTGATTGCACAAGGAAACAAAAAGGTTTTTTTATATAAAATGTCCAGGAGTTACTGTATATAATACAGCCGTCCTGTGGTAATGATTGCTGAATCCAGGAGGTCCGGCAGGACTCTATAGCCCAAGTCTGGCCACCGCTGCCAGAGTGTGACGTGGTCATATCCGAGGAAGCCATCTGGTTTCTAAGGGACAGCATGGCTACATTTATAAGAAATTATCTTTACACAGGAACTTTTTTTTTAATAGCATCCAATTGAAGAAATGTTTACATAAGGCAAATGAATTTAATTAAATTTAAATGCCCAGATGGGAATACCCCTTTAAGCATAGGGCAAAACAAGGTACATAAATCAGTGACTTATTCTTTCTGAACAATTAGCTGAGAATATACTGTATTAAATATTATCAGCTTAAATATCAAATGGCTAATGGTTTTATTAATGTGACATGAGTTGTGACAATTTTTTTTTTATCGAAAATTAATATTGATTCATTTTTTACATTATTTCCATTCTATTCCATCCTCATTTGTTTGCAGCAGCACTGAAGCATTCTAGATGCGTTAACTAAGACTTAGTGAGAAAGATGACTAATGGTTTAGTAGTTGGTTGCGCATAGACCCTGGCAGATCTCCTTCATTGTCAGCAGAATTAATCTTCATCAATCCATAAAAGTTGCACAGATGTTGCTCCCATCACGGCTAGCAATCACTGTGTGCAAATTAACCTCCAAACATCTAATGGTGCCATCAGAACCAGCTCCCATACTAAGAGAAGGATATTTAAGGTTGAGGGCTACATATAAATAATTGTTTCTGTAAATCTCCCTTGAAAAGTTGAGTTTTAAAGCAAAAACTGGCATATATATTTTATGAATGTTATGGAAGGTCTATGCCATTGCCATTCATCGCAATTCATTGTCAGTCAGCCACATGCTACCTGTCATCTCTAAATATTATTAGAATTTCCATTTCAATTTAAGAAAAGTTTGGAAATTTAACTTCACATATCAATCCAATTCAATTCAAAGAAGCTTTATTGGCAGGACCAAATACAATTTAGCATTGCCAAAGCATTATGAGGTTTGGGGGGTTATTATAGTCCATGGTATCATATTTCCCTCAGTTATTGGCAGGCAGTGACATATTGTGGGGCTATGGCCATTTTGCTCTCCTCTTCCCCAAGCAGGAAGGAGATCTCCTCCTCCATGGAGCTGAAGCCAGGGAAGAGATCTGAGAGTCTCCTCAAGTGAGTGTCCCTCATTACTGAGTATTTGGAGTAGTGTAGCAGGATGTGGACCTCATCCGTGGTGGCCTCCTGGCACCGTTCACACAGCCTGCTCTCCCTTACATACATATGTCTGTCTGTGCTGCCCGGACTCCATGGCCAGGTGGTGGGCACTCAATCTGTAGCATCTCAAGATCGGATGGTCTCTGGGGTCTGGCAGGTTCTCCTGATACAGGGCCAGTTTTTAGTCTCTCTGTAGAGCATGGTAGATGGTCAGCTTCTGGGATGACTCTTTGGTGGTGCTCCAGTCACTGACATGTTTCTCTTTGGCCTTGCATATCTAATATTTTATTATGAGACCATATATTAAATCCCATCATCTGTAGAAGGATACAGAAATTACACATAGAGGGGTTGTTCATATATATAAATATTTACATATCCCGTAGATGGAATAAAAATAACAGTACACATACCTCGTTGGTTTTCTAGTTATGTCTATGATAAACAATTATAAGATATATTGAGTTTTGTCATTTGCAGAAAGGGCTACTTATTATCGCCATTCACACATGATATCACCATGTGTGTTGAAAAGCATCCACAGTATTGTGTTTAATTTTAATTTTCTTTTTTTATTTTGCGTGTAAATAATTACAGATGGTAACTACTTGACAAGTTTGAAATGGTATGAACACTTCAGATTGCTTCTTGTTACACAAATATGCTTGGCTATCTATATTTTTAGATATAACCTAAAAAGAAGTAAAACATATAATAATTACTTTACTGTACATTACTGTATTTTTTAACACTTTACTTCTCAATTTTTCAGGTGATTCTTACAGAAGCAATAATAACAGTAAACCTATTTGGCATTTTCCTCCCGCTATAGATTACATGTTCCCTATTCCACTCACATCAGTTCCATGTAATTTCTCTATTCCTAATTACCTTGTGATACATATGTTGTAATACATACACGAGCCCACGAGTACATTGGATGCGTACCTAGCTATAGAGCTATTCACTTAATTCATATTCACTGAACGCCTTTGGGCATGTACGGGGGGAGTGCCGCGAGTGTGGCTACCTGATGACATGCGGCTGGCACAAGCAGGAGGTGGAGGATTTTGCCGGCCGGGCGTGATCTGGTCGGGCGCGGTGCGCATCATCCCCCGCCGCTCCATTACACGCTATGCTTACATGTACACAAGATCTACACAGGTGAGTTCACCTTCTCGCTCTTACTTTTATGTATAAATAACATCTATACTGAATGCAAATGAGCCTGAGAAGCTTTAGCCTGGAGCCCCCCAGGCTCCTTTGCATTCAGTCCTTCATCCTGGTGGTAGATGCCCTTTAAAGGAAACCTACCACTTGATTTCATGCATTATGAACCAAATATACTGTGAGAATGCTGTAGCTACACTGATGTGGAATCATATCTTGTTTAATCCCTGAGCTGAGTGTTTTTGCTGAAGTTATAAACGTATGATAATGAAGCTCTGTCGCTTTTGTGCTAGGGCTCAGCACTTTTCCCCTTACATTAAGTATGCACTGTTCTAGAGAATGATGTAATCACTGTGTAGTGAAGTAATCAATTGTTGCACCATCCCCCAGCTTCTGTGTATAATTGATCCAGCGCAGGTTGATAAGTCCTGTCTGGACTGTTCAGGAAGCTCCGTGTGATGTGTTTTTGAATCCAACCCAGCTTTCCCAAGGTCCTGAATGTTATAATTGCTTGTTTAGCAAAACCACTCAGCTCAGGGTTTAAACAAGATATGCTTCTGCATCTTGTAGCTACAGAATTCTCAAGGTATGTCTGGTTCATAATGCATGAAATCAAATGGTAGATTTCCTTTAAATGTGACTTCAGAGCTGTGGATTCAATCAGACTAAATGCTGTTTAATATGAAAAAAGTCATGTTGATATTGTCCTTCTGTGGCTATTGAAACTATAGTATGACACTGGGTATAGAAACAACTTAGCAATAAATTAAAGCTTTGTACAAAAATTAATTTAGTCTTCAATGCTAGTAGACGGAAACCTGACACCCAATTTAGATAATCCCTAGGCACAGCAGCAAGCATTCTGTTTGTTTTGTGAGCAAGTGAATTTCTCTAGTGACTTGTTTAAAGGGCAGTTATCACTGGTTTACAAGCACTGTTAATTAAAAGAGACAAGATCTTCTTCTCCACCATAACACGTCCCTGGAATTAACGTAAAGGACATGTTGCAGTACATCTTTATTTCATGAATAAGGGCCTCTGTAAAACAATTGTTATGTCTTGTGCAGATTACAATCATAAGAGCCTGCATCATGTTCTTCTTGGGCTTCCAAGCTTGTGCCAATGATATAGATGGAAAAAGGGAGCAAAAGTAAAGAGATTGTGATCTTTGTATATGTATAGACAACATATATTGTAGGTTTTCATTGTCTTCCAACCATATTTCAGATGGGGGTAAAAGTTGTGCCTTCTTTATGCTAGAAATATCAGGAGAACTAAACTACATCACAAACATATCAAAGGTCAAAAAAATAAATGTTTTCTATGTCCTTATCTATGGTATATTAACAAAATCCTGGAATCATGTTGTGTATACACACAAATGCTCTAAGATTATTCAAGATATAATGTTAGCATATAATTGTTGGGGGTCAACTTTTGACGCTCCTGAATGAAGGGACTATGATGCTTTAGCAGGTGCCATGTTTTTTTCAGTTTTTAATAGACACTGGTTGTGGCATTGCTTGGTGCTGCAGCTCCCAACAGTTCTCACATATTTTAAGAATGGTTAATAATAAGTAGGACAGCTACAGTTTACTCCACTCCTCAAAGCATCATTGCTGTGCAACCACCAGCAACAACACCACCCCTACGCACAGATGGTCACTAGGTGGACTCGAGAAGATCCATAGTGTTGTTTGAAGAGAAAAAGATATCCAGCACCATGTTTCCAAAGCTTTATTCTTTAGTATATTAAAATAATTAAAACATCATAAATTGCATGTTTGTCTGTACTTGTGCATTCATTACATATATACATTAATGTAAAAATCAAAAACAATAAAATAAAATGATAAAATAAAAACAAAATCAAACATATCTACAAAAAACCCCCACATTGTTGACTTGAGCTTGAAAATCTTATATAACCATGAATGGCTTATTCCTGTTTGTATATTATTTATATCACTTAAAAAAAGTAATTTGGGGGCGTATCTGGAAGCCGATGCGAGCGGTCACATAACGCAGGAGCAATTCGCACCCACAACCAATTTGCACTAAATAAGCAGGTCCAATTCACCCTACAATGGGGAATCATAGGGGGCCATCAACCAGGATCTCCAGGAGCTGGGAGAGGCCACCACTGCTACAACCTGTGGCACATTTCTTTAAGAAAAGGAGTCGGGAGGTGGCAGTTGGGAAAATCAAGATAGTGCCCACGCATGCTTCACAGAGTGGTGAGCTCCCTCCTCCTCTGCCACAGTGCAGAACACGGCCACCAGCTGTTGAGGTGGAGCAGCAGCATGGCACGGACAAACTCCAGCCCTTGGTAATGCCCCAACCCCAAAGGGAAGTTTATGGAGCAATGGGTGGATTGCCACTGTGTCCCGGGTCACCAAGGGGGTAGCAGCTGCATCGCCCCCAAGGCCTCTACAACAGACTGCACATGGTTACTGTTCTTGCAGTTCCCCGAATCAACTGCAGATGCCTGAGGCCCCATTTTTAACCCCTCCAATGCCAGTTAGTCTGATTAATATGGGGGTGAATAGAGGACTTTAGCCTCCCCTTTCCAGGGTCTCATGTCACTCAATCCACTCCATGACCCACTGTTGCTCTATCTTCAACAAATGGCCACTATGCACAATTTTAGAGAGCTGATAGGAAACCTACCAATAGGAAATTGCAACAGTACACAAAGATGTACAACAGGTGGCGCTTAGAGTGGACGTGCTGGAGAACAATCATAATATGGCCAGTTGAGTGGTGTCAACTCTACAATATTGGGTGGCAGAACAGCCTTCAACTATCAAAGACATAAGATGCCATATAAAAAAAGGAAATCTTCCTATATGTCTTAGCTCCTTGTTACCGGAGCCATAGCATCTGCTGTATTGCTGGGTTGTATTTTGGAAGATTTATGGCAAGAGCAGCTATAGGCTACACTCACTGTCTTGAAATGTACTTCATACAGTTTTTTGTTTACATGTTATTTAATGTTTTATTTGTTCACCCATGAGTCTCTTTTTAGGTTGCTCTCCACTCTTCTTAATCATATGGCGGGAACAGTATATGCCCTGGCTGAGACAGGAGGCTTTGTAGCCGAGTTTTCATCAACTCTGAAAATCTCCCATATATCTAACTGGTTAATTTACATTGACAATGGTTAGATTATTTTCTTTAAACACTAAGGCCCTTAATTCTTAGGTTAAAAGTAGGCTCATTCTGAAAGGAATGTGCATTATAAGGCTGAAGGTTATTTCCACTTTGCCAAACATTGGTACCCAACAGCATTCAGGGCAAGTTCCACTACGAAAAAAGCAGGAGTGGATCTTGGTTATTAAAGTAGTATTGTGTAATGTATATACTTCTAACTCATGTCAGCTTCCTTTTCTTTCTACGGTTCTCTCATATTTGACTTCTGGCCAAAACAAACTTCTAATATTGGGGGTAATTTAACGCCACTTTTCCAGAAGTTATGGATTGCCTTGCCATTTCACAACGGTTCTTAAGGGATGAATTCTCTGGCTTTAGGCTTTTGGCATCTGATCCATAAATGTTCACTTAACAATCAATGGTGGGTAAATAATACAACAACAAGAGAGTTTATGTTCTATTCTCCCCAATACAGGACCCATACACAGCTTGACTATTTTTGGGAGCTATGGACTTTAGCAGACACGACCATGGGCCATGTAACGTGGTTAAACTATGCACCAATATTTTTAGAATTACAATTGGAATATGTCCAGGACACTCTGCATGTAGTTCTTAACAACTAAGGAAAATACTGCTACTGCACCCTCTGTTCCGATTTTATAGCAGGTTTACCAAGCCACTAAACTTAAAAAGTATAGAATACTTCACTACTTAACTAGCTGCCCAACCAACACCCTCCTTGCTCTAGATCTTTTTCTCCAAAATCAGGGAACTAGACCTATTAGATGCAGAGCACATGATTAAGTACTCTAGCCGCTGGTACTATGAATTTGGCAAGAAAAGCCTAAACATTGCTAGTGCATCAAATAAGGCAGAAAAAGCCTTCTCAGAACCCTTCTCAAGGACAAACAGGGTAACCTTTCCGGTCCAGACAGCTTTATAACAAAACCTTTCTTTCTCTTTTTTTTCTTTCACGTGGTTGCGCTATTCAATAGGTTTTGTCCGGGTGAACCAGTTTCTCAGATAAAGCTATCATTGATCTGATCTTAAGCCTTGAGGCTGAAACAGCTTTCGATCACCTGAATTGCCACTTCATGTTTAGAACTCTCACCCTCTTTGGGTTATGTGGGCCATTTATGGAAGCCCTGAAGGCACTGTATGTTTCTCCTATGGCACAATTCAACTTTCCCATGGCCATTCCACCCTCCTAACCATAAACAATTGACACTCCAAGGTTGTCCCTTATCTCCCTTGCTAAATTCTTTAAGTATTGAGCCCCTGGCAGTATACATTAGAAGTAACCCCGATATTAAGGGGATTAAAGTGAAAGAAAAAGGCAATGTTCTCTTAGAAGAGTATATATATATATATATATATATATATATATATATATATATATATACACTCACCGGCCACTTTATTAGGTACACCTGTCCAACTGCTCGTTAACACTTAATTTCTAATCAGCCAATCACATGGCGGCAACTCAGTGCATTTAGGCATGTAGACATGGTCAAGAAAATCTCCTACAGTTCAAACAGAGCATCAGTATGGGGAAGAAAGGTGATTTGAGTGCCTTTGAACGTGGCATGGTTGTTGGTGCCAGAAGAGCTGGTCTGAGTATTTCAGAAACTGCTGATCTACTGGGATTTTCACGCACAACCATCTCTAGGGTTTACAGAGAATGGTCCGAAAAAAAAAGAAAAAACATCCAGTGAGCGGCAGTTCTGTGGGCGGAAATGCCTTGTTGATGCCAGAGGTCAGAGGAGAATGGGCAGACTGGTTCGAGCTGTTAGAAAGGCAACAGTGACTCAAATCTTCACAACCAAGGTAGGCAGAAGAGCATCTCTGAACGCACAGTACGTCGAACTTTGAGGCAGATGGGCTACAGCAGCAGAAGACCACACCGGGTGCCACTCCTTTCAGCTAAGAACAGGAAACTGAGGCTACAATTTGCACAAGCTCATCGAAATTGGACAGTAGAAGATTGGAAAAACGTTGCCTGGTCTGATGAGTCTCGATTTCTGCTGCGACATTCGGATGGTAGGGTCAGAATTTGGCGTCAACAACATGAAAGCATGGATCCATCCTGTCTTGTATCAACGGTTCAGGCTGGTGGTGGTGGTGTCATGGTGTGGGGAATATTTTCTTGGCACTTTTTGGGCCCCTTGGTACCAATTGAGCATCGTTGCAACGCCACAGCCTACCTGAGTACTGTTGCTGACCATGTCCATCCCTTTATGACCACAATGTACCCAACATCTGATGGCTACTTTCAGCAGGTAATGCGCCATGTCATAAAGCTGGAATCATCTCAGACTGGTTTCTTGAACATGACAATGAGTTCACTGTACTCAAATGGCCTCCACAGTCACCAGATCTCAATCCAATAGAGCATCTTTGGGATGTGATGGAATGGGAGATTCGCATCATGGATGTGCAGCCGACAAATCTGCGGCAACTGTGTGATGCCATCATGTCAATATGGACCAAAATCTCTGAGGAATGCTTCCAGCACCTTGTTGAATCTATGCCACGAAGAATTGAGGCAGTTCTGAAGGCAAAAGGGGGTCCAACCCGTTACTAGCATGGTGTACCCAATAAAGTGGCCGGTGAGTGTATATATATGTGGTTAGTGCTGGATTCCTTTCATTATCAAGAGGAATATATTTGTCTGAGGAAGGAGGCGTTACCTGTGAAACGTCACAAACTATGTCAGCTCCGTCTCTGCTAAAATACTATGATGTTTCGATGATTTTAATGAATCAAAGAATATAGCTTTGGGAACTTTTAACATGGCACTGGATTACTTTCTGTTTTCAAATATCACAATAGTTCTCAGTAGCAGGACCAGGTATAGACACACTCAAAAGTATGACACCATGGGGGATATTTATCATACGCTGGCGCTCGTGCGCCAGCGTATGATAGCCCCGCCGCTGCAAATTCGCAGCCCGATACATGAAGAGGCTTCTGCCTCTTCATGTATCGGGCTGCCAGTTGCGCAGCATTTATCCTACGTGAAAAGTCGCCGGCAGCAGCGAGTGCGCAGGCGCGGGGACAGTAACGCCCCGCGCCGGCCCACTCCCGTCCGGCCGCGCCCCCTGCTCGGCCGGCCGCGCCCCCCCTTCACGCCCCTTCACGCCCCACTGGCGTGAAGTTGGCGGATTGGGGAAAATAATCGCAAAAGCTAGCAATAAGCTAGCATTTGCGATTATTTCAGGGCCTCTGCGCTAGTGGCGGTGCGCAGAGGTCCTGATAAATATGCCCCCATGTCTGGCATATAATGAATCTGAGATTGTGCCTAATTCACCTGATCAACAATGGCCCCAAAATTATTTTTTTTGTTATTGCTATAGGTTGTTAGAGCAGGAACTCTAGAAGTTAAGTGCTTGCTTTTCAAACTATATAAAACCGGTTCAAGCTAGTTGTCAGTCTAGCCATTAATTTATATCAATACAATGAATCCTAAAATTATCCTCTATAATAACTTGGAAAAGTGGTTCCCGATCTTATTTACATTTATTTTAAACTCAACTTTGCAACTTCCATCTACCTTGCACCTTGGTGTAACCAAAAGATAATGCTTTATTTTCTATACTGGTTCCAAGATCACCCTTCACTAGCTTGAGGGAAGTAGGTTAATTTGTCCCTTGTGGAACCAAAAGAGAAGAGAATTTTGAAGTATTCCCTTGTCTCAAACAGAATGAAATTTATGTTGGTCATAGTTTTTTTTTATTATCATTATTACTTTTGAGGTAAAACACCAAGGCACAGAAATGTCATTTTTGAATTCCCTGGTGATATTCATAGACAATTCTTCTGAAAGCTATATGTAATCCCTTGACACTATAAATAATGCTCATGTGGTATAGGTATAGTTTCAGTATCACTCTTTATATAGGTACTTGATTTGATTAAATATCTAAATACATATAAAATCTATAGATAAAAAATTAAAATAATTGTTAATTTACATATTTATTGAAATACTTTGGATATAGTCCACAGTCCCCTTTGAAATAAAATTAACAGTAGACCTGAGAGAACACAGTGTCTAGAAATTTGGATATTGTAGTTCCATGCTTCATAAGAATATTTTAGCAGTCAACGTATTGACTCCAATTTAAACGTAGAGAAAAAAAGCACATTTTTGACAGTTTAAACAGCAGTGGATTAGAGATGGGAAAGGAATTCAATTAAGTTCTCCAGCATTTCAGCTGCCAAGAATGAAATTGCAACCATGTACATGTGTTCACTTCTCCTACAGGATCATTATTGCTGATGTTTCCCATCTGTTGTTTGAGACAGTCAAAGTTAAAGTGCTAGGAAGAAAATAAAACACTAACATCACAAAATTGATAATTATTAGATTGGTATAAGAAAATCAGAGGTGATAAAAATTACAGAGCAATTCATTAAGTGTTATGTTTAATTCAAGATTCTTTTGACTGGCAAGGGGTATAGCTATCACTGGTGGAAGTGAGCAATGACAAAATAGTAGCTTTAAAATTTGGTTAGGTTTAGCTAGCAAGCCATAAAAGTGTTTGCAATACTTTTGTTACCTCAAGGCATCATTTTATCTAAGTGGTTGGAACACTGCATGACAAGAGATAAGAAATGTCATATATAGTGCCCCAGCAGCAATGAACCGTTATACAAAAATTGACAACAAAGGGGGTCTCCCTAGGAATTCAAAATACACACATGGTCAAGTACTTTGCATTCATTAAACTTTATTATCATTACTGTAAGTCTTCTGCTAAAATGGGACAAATAAGATGGGGAAATGTTCTTGACTTTCCTATATCCATATAGTTTAACTTTTGCGGGAAGCCAATATAAATACCCTGCTTTTAAAACCTGAATTTAGTTAAAAAATAAAAAATAATATTATGTCCCCCTGATTTAGTTGTACTTATGGGCTTACTCTTACCCAGACTAAAAGAAGTCCAGATTAAGGGATGAAAGCCAATGGGAACTATTGGATAATACTTGAATAGTGAAGCTGCTTATTAAACCCCCAAGGTTACACATAGGAGCTTTGCCTAACTCTGTTGACAAGATAGCTTAGATCCCCTAACTCTCCTGTTTTGGTGTCCTGTTTTTCCAGATCTACCTATAATGCAAATGTGTTCAATAAAAGGGGACTTCAACTTCACATTCTCCACTTCCTATTTGATTCGTTTCCAAGAACTTCTTATTCAAAACAACATCCCCTAAAACGGCTAGATATTCAAGCATGCCTGAATAAATATCAAAGAATCTTGTGATGTTTTTTTTTTTTGTTTTTCCTGACGTCCATGTCAATGGCTGTAACTGTCAAGGAAATATTATTCTTGAATGTGTAAGATTTGTTGAACTATTGGGCAATTACAAACTTTGTAGAAATATATGGCATCCATTGAAGCGTCCAGGCCTCATTTACAACATCCTGGAGATCCTTACAACCTGATAAACTCTGACCTGCAGAATGTTCTCTGGTGACCTCAAAAGCCATTTGGTCACCTCTCCTCTGCACCTACCCCCACCCCTGCATCTAGCAATTTGGAAACAAAGAATTGTTTAAATATTCCTGGACTCTCCCCCCTCATTAACACTTTGCCCAATCGTGAATGACCCTCTGGACTAATTAATGAATGGGAGGTTCTGAAATCTGAACCAAACTGAGAAGTTATAAAACAATATGAAATCCAAGAATTGGTGTTCACATTTTGGGGGCTGCTTGACAAGCTGAGTGTGTTCCTTATTTCTCCCACCTCCAGGGATCAGGATTTACTTTAAGTTGTAAGTTTCTGTTATTTTTCTCCCTTTTTATTTTATAACTGTTTTGCCGTGTTCTGTGTCCTTTGTAATTCTTTTGTTTTTAATATCTTTTTATGCACTGATCAACTTTTTGTAATTAAAGCTTTTCACTTTAATTTTGGTCCCTGTATGCTCTGCGAACTCATAGCCTTGTGAAGTGCGGTTAGCTGTGTAACTGCTGGAGAGCTGAGTGTGCATGTGTAGTGGTGTGACAAAGTGACTGCTTGAGAGCAAGAGTTGTTGTAGAGTGGGATACTTATTGGTCCCAGTATAAATGCAATAAGTGGTGGCAGCGGGTCTGGTTCTGGTGCCGGAGCTGTATGAGGTGTGATTTAGGCTCAATTTGTGTCCTGAGTGAAAGGTGAGCGCAAGTTTGAGTAGGTTAAATTAACCCGTACAGTTGCACCCCACGTCACGTGACGAGGCGGCGGTGTCCTCGCCGTGACAAATTGGTGGCAGCGGTGGGATAAATTCATTTTTGTCAGAGCATTAAGTGTTGGGATTAAGTAACTAACCCCTGCACTTAAGGACTAGTGGAATCCTTGCGAGGAGTACCCTAGTTTTACACTGACCAAATCAGTGCTGTTCTAAGACACACGTGCAAACAGTTTCCCTTCCCCGTTTTTCTTTTCTATCTTTTATTTGGCAAAGGTTGCACTCAGTGATGGCAACCATCTACAAGAGACAGAGCAAGGAGGCTCTAGTCCACCTCTGTGAGCAGAGAGGTATCGACCCGGCTGACAAGTCCAAAGAGCTGCTGGTTTGTGCTCTGATGGAGCAAGATGCAGAGCAAGGATCTGGCACGGCTCAAGGGAGCCAAGATATGGACATTAATCCTGGAAGAGTTTCCCCTGAGGCTACCCACAGCAGGAGCCCTCAGGAAGGCATGGATGTGTCTCTACAAATGGCCCTACAGCAGCTAGGTGAATGTGATCCTAGCCTGCGACTGCAGCTTATCCTTCAATTTAATCAGGCGGCCGCAGCACGAGAGGAGAGAGCAGAGCGAGAGAAGGAGAGAGCGGCCGCAGAGCGAGAGGAGAGAGCAGCCGCAGAGCGCCAGGCTGATAGAGAATTCAGGCTGGAAATGGCGCGTATTGAAAGGGGTATCAATTCTGTGCAACCCCAATCCCAGGATGTAGACCCCAAAAGACCTCGTCAAGAACGTTTTCCAGTACTGGACAAGGATGGGGACTTGGACATTTTTTTGCGGTCTTTTGAGAAGACCTGCAGACAATACCATCTGCCCCGTGAGCAGTGGGCACAGTATTTAAGCCCAGGGCTAAGAGGCAAAGCCCTGGAAGTATTTGCTGACCTTCCTCTTGAGCTTGATGAGGACTATGACGCTATAAAAGCTGCTTTGATTAAAAAGTACAACCTAACTACAGAGGTGTACCGCAAGAAATTCCGGAGCGTAAAGCAAGGACCAACTGACAGCTACGCTGATGCAGTAGGCAACTTACGGACTACTTTTTTACAGTGGACCCGAGGACTTTCTGTCAACAGCCGTGAGGACCTGGAGGATCTCATGATAAAAGATCAGTTTTTGCACATTTGTCCTTTGGATGTACGACAGTTTGTTTGTGACAGGGAGCCTAAAACTGCGGATGAAGCTGCGCAGATTGCGGACACCTATGCCGCCAACAGGATGTCAGAACCCCGAAAGGCTGTTGCAAACAGCTGGAATGGAGGTAAGCCGGTGGGGAATTCCCCTTTTTCTGCAAACCAACCACCAGGGCGACCTTTTTCTGGTGCTCCAGGAACTAAAACTGTTATTGACCATCGCAAATGTTTTACCTGTAACCAAGTGGGACATCTTAGTGTTGCATGTCCCAACAGGAAGAATACTCCCAGAACACTGTCTGGATCATCACCCTCTGTTTTATTTGTGGCTGGAAAAGTGGGGAAAAACAATGATAATCTTCAGTCTGTTACCGTAGGCAATAGGGTCACCGTTGGATTAAGAGACACTGGAGCAGAAGTGACCCTTGTACGTCCAGAAATGGTGGACTCAAATGACATTATTCCAGGAAAAACATTGTCTGTAATAGGGGTTGGGGGAGCTAGCCCTGCTGTACCAATGGCAGAATGGTATCTCAATATGTTCCTACTAACCCCTTGATAACAATTGAGGAACACTGCTCTCCTCAAGTAGATTGTAATGAATTTGAGAAATGTAATGATGTGAAGGGAGGGCTAAGATCAGATTCCCCTCCAACTGCTATACTAGACTTGCCTGTAGAGGATGCTGGGGAAACTTCATATGTTGCAGCTGTGACTCGCAGTCAATGCGAATTTAATCCTCAAACTGTGGTGTACACAGGAGAAGAGGATGAATCGTGTAACCTTCTGCCTGGGGTTCAGCTAGTACACCCAGAGAATCAAGACTCTAGCTCTGGTCCAGCGCTTGCATCAGGCCTTGACTTCCATATTGATAGCCAGAGCTTTATGCAGGCACTGCAGACAGATACTACATTGGAGAAGTTAAAACTTCTTGTAGGTAAACCTCCTACCGAGTCTGACAAAGAACGGGTGTTCTGGGAAGAAGGAAAGCTCTATATGGAGGGTATTCCCACTGATAAACAAAAATTCTGGGATTGTGAGAAACGCCTAGTTGTTCCCTATCAGTTCAGAGAAAGATTGCTGAATGTTGCCCATGAAATCCCTCTAGCCGGGCACTTAGGGATACAAAAAACCAAAGCTCGCTTGACGCACAATTTTTATTGGCCCAAGATGGGCACTGACATTGCTAATTACTGTCGGTCTTGCACAGTTTGCCAAAGGGTGGGAAAAACTGGGAATATTCATAAGGCTCCACTGATTCCTCTACCAGTAATTGATGAGCCTTTCCAGCGGGTGGCTGTAGATATCATTGGACCCCTTAAAATACCTAGCAGCTCAGAAAAGAAATTTATTCTTACAGTAGTGGACTATGCCACTAGATACCCAGAAGCTGTAGCCCTGTCTTCCATACGTGCAGATAAGGTAGCAGATGCATTATTGACTGTTTTCTCTCGTGTTGGGTTTCCCAGGGAAATGTTGACTGATCAAGGTACACAGTTCATGTCTAATTTGATGCAAAGCCTCTGTAAGAAAATGCAGGTAGAACACTTGGTAGCCACCCCCTATCACCCTCAGACAAATGGTTTGTGTGAACGTTTTAATGGGACCCTAAAACAAATGCTTAAAATGCTCATTGAGACTGTAGGGAGAGACTGGGAGCGGTACCTTCCCCATCTCTTGTTTGCTTACCGGGAAGTACCACAAGCATCCACCGGTTTCTCCCCATTTGAGCTTATCTATGGGAGAAGAGTAAGGGGGCCTCTTGATCTGATTAAGGACACTTGGGAAGGTAACGTAGGGACACAAGGAGTCTCTGTTGTAGAATATGTACTGAGACTCAGGGAGAAGATGCAGACCCTGAGTAACTTAGTGCATGAGAATATGTCCATAACCCAGACCAATCAGAAACTTTGGTATGACCGAAATGCCAGACAGAGGATATATGAAGAAGGTCAGAAGGTCTGGGTGCTGGTTCCCATGTTGCAAAACAAACTACAGGCTGCATGGGAGGGCCCCTATACTATATGCAAACGATTAAATGATGTTAACTATGTTGTGGCCCTCGATGAGGCAAACAAACGCCAAAAGGTTTTTCATGTTAACATGCTAAAAGCACATCATGACAGGGGAGCTTGTGTGATGCCTGTTTGCAGTTTGCCAGAGGAGGGGGAGGGGGATCCCCTATTAGACCTTGTGTCTGAGCCACAAAGCAAATGGTCCCTTGAGACTGCACAATTCAACCCCCACCTCTCCCATACTCAGAAGTGTGAGCTCAGGGAGGTACTCAATGCCTTCACAGATACCTTCACCCAGAAGCCTGGGAGAACTCATCTAGCTATTCACAGGGTGGACACTGGCAATCACCTGCCAATAAGGCAATCTGGTTTCAACTGAGGTCAAATCTAATATGAAGGATCAAATAGAAGAGATGTTGGCCCTGGGCGTGATACAAAAATCTCAGAGTGCATGGGCCTCTCCTGTAGTCCTTGTGCCAAAGAAGGACAGAACCACACGGTTCTGTGTGGATTACAGAAAGCTAAACCTAATTACCACATTTGATGCTTACCCCATGCCAAGAATAGATGAGTTATTAGATCAGCTGGCTTGTGCTTCCTACCTTACCATTATGGATATAAGTAGGGGGTACTGGCAAATCCCTATGACAAAGGACGCTCAGGAAAGGTCTGCCTTCATAACTCCCTTTGGGCTGTACGAATTTTTGGTCATGCCATTTGGTATGAAAAATGCCCCTGCCACCTTCCAAAGGTTGGTCAACCAACTTCTGGAGGGACTGGATAGCTTTGCAGTTGCATACCTTGATGACATAGCCATTTTCAGCAACTCATGGGGGGAACACCTGCAACATCTGACACAGGTGCTGGAAAGACTCAAAAGGGCAGGTTTGACTGTCAAACCGGAGAAATGTCAGATAGCAATGTCAGAAGTGCAATATCTGGGACACTGTGTCGGAGGTGGGGTGCTACGGCCTGAACAGGGGAAAGTAGATGCCATAACCACATGGCCCACCCCTAGAACTAAGAAACAAGTCATGTCTTTCCTAGGGACAGCCGGCTATTATAGGAAATTTGTGCCAAACTACAGTGCGCTGGCTAAACCCTTGACAGACTTAACCAAGAAAAAACTTCCCCAAATTGTTGCATGGACCAATCAGTGTGAGGAATCATTTTCAGCCTTGAAAGCTGTATTGGCCAGTTCACCTGTTCTCCAGGCCCCAGATTTCACCTGCAGATTTTTGGTACAAACTGACGCCAGCACATACGGACTAGGTGCAGTCCTTAGTCAGGTAAACCCGAAAGGAGAAGAGCACCCAATACTTTACCTAAGTAGGAAACTGTTGCCCCGGGAGGTTGCATATGCCACAATTGAAAAAGAGTGTCTGGCAATTGTGTGGGCTCTGCAAAAACTGCAGCCATATCTGTATGGGCGTAACTTTACTGTGATCACAGATCATAATCCACTTAGCTGGCTTAATAGGGTGGCTGGGGACAATGGGAAGCTGCTCAGATGGAGCCTGGTCTTGCAGCAATATGATTTCACAATTCAACACAAGAAAGGTAGTGAGCATGGGAATGCAGACGGCCTCTCTCGCCAGGGAGAGCCAGAGGTAGAAGTGCGCCAAGAAGATGGCAAGTGAGCCAATCTCCTAGGCACAATCAAAAAAAGGGGAGGTGTCAAGGAAATATTATTCTTGAATGTGTAAGATTTGTTGAACTATTGGGCAATTACAAACTTTGTAGAAATATATGGCATCCATTGAAGCGTCCAGGCCTCATTTACAACATCCTGGAGATCCTTACAACCTGATAAACTCTGACCTGCAGAATGTTCTCTGGTGACCTCAAAAGCCATTTGGTCACCTCTCCTCTGCACCTACCCCCACCCCTGCATCTAGCAATTTGGAAACAAAGAATTGTTTAAATATTCCTGGACTCTCCCCCCTCATTAACACTTTGCCCAATCATGAATGACCCTCTGGACTAATTAATGAATGGGAGGTTCTGAAATCTGAACCAAACTGAGAAGTTATAAAACAATATGAAATCCAAGAATTGGTGTTCACATTTTGGGGGCTGCTTGACAAGCTGAGTGTGTTCCTTATTTCTCCCACCTCCAGGGATCAGGATTTACTTTAAGTTGTAAGTTTCTGTTATTTTTCTCCCTTTTTATTTTATAACTGTTTTGCCGTGTTCTGTGTCCTTTGTAATTCTTTTGTTTTTAATATCTTTTTATGCACTGATCAACTTTTTGTAATTAAAGCTTTTCACTTTAATTTTGGTCCCTGTATGCTCTGCGAACTCATAGCCTTGTGAAGTGCGGTTAGCTGTGTAACTGCTGGAGAGCTGAGTGTGCATGTGTAGTGGTGTGACAAAGTGACTGCTTGAGAGCAAGAGTTGTTGTAGAGTGGGATACTTATTGGTCCCAGTATAAATGCAATAAGTGGTGGCAGCGGGTCTGGTTCTGGTGCTGGAGCTGTATGAGGTGTGATTTAGGCTCAATTTGTGTCCTGAGTGAAAGGTGAGCGCAAGTTTGAGTAGGTTAAATTAACCCGTACAGTTGCACCCCACGTCACGTGACAAGGCGGCGGTGTCCTCGCCGTGACAGTAACTATCTTCCTTGTGCAGAAGAAGACTACTCCCCTGGTCTTTGTATTGAATGCTGGAGCCTTTTTCTCTATTCTTCATTGTTTACTCTATTCTGATGTGCTATAAAGCCTTGTCCTTAGCTTATGCTAAATACAACTGAAAGTTAAGATTTTGATGTTTTTATTTTTTATGTTGGTTCTCTAATGATCTACAGAAATAGACTTGACAAGCATTGTAAACACCCTTAAGTAAATAATCTAAGATTCTTCTTGGATGGTTTGCTCAATAATTACTAGAAATATTCTTTCTAAAGGAATGTTCAGTTTTTCCTCCGTAACAAATGATGTGAAAAGTCTGGGCAAAATAATTTAAATTATAGGAACACATGCCAGTCTTCACAGTAGGTTTTTTTTGAATGACAAAATATACTTACTATAAAGAAAAAAATTAGATATAAAAAATAATTTTGAAGAAGAAAAATATGAAATATGAAAAAACTTTTTTAAGGGGACAGGTTCTCAGAGGCAGATGAGGTAGACTGAGGAGGGAGGACAGAGCCTTGATTTAAACCGTGACAAGAGTGAGCAGTGTTTGCCTCAGGAAGGTGGGGGGACTCCTTTGCCCACATACCCCAAGAACTAATGAGGGAAATCTGGCAGGGAGCCAGGTAAATTTTAATATAGTTTATTTAAAAAACTAAGAGCTTTTTAAAACATCTTTGTATTATACAATTCTGTGTCTGTGGGAACCAGTCCCCTTTTGAAAAAAGCCATATATACATGTGCATGTAGGCTTGGTTTACACAAAAGTTATCAAAACTCATTTTTTGTCCACCATTATAGAAGCAGTACAATTAAAAATATAGATGTCCCCACAGAGAGTATAGCAGCACTGCTCTGCTTGGGTAGGTAAATAAAAGATATCTAACCAACTATAAAGTGCATTTTCAAATATAAACCAGAAGAAGTAGAGAAATTATTTATTATAGATGTCAAACATTATAAGGAACTTGTTTAAAGTGTTTCTCATTTGTCTTGAATTACTGAAATTACTGGCAAGTTTTATGGGGTCTTACCCATGTCTATCTAGGGAATGTATGTTTCAAATAAGATGTGGTATGGGTAGTTAGTGGGGCATTATGCTGCTTTTATCTGGTGTTTTCTTTTCTTCTATTATTTTTGACCACAAACTCTGGATGAAAAAGAAAAAAAGAGGGTTCAACAGGGTTCAGTTGTGTCTAATGAAGTTTGGTAGCAGCACAAGCGTGTGTTATGAGTATCTACAGCAACTTAGGTGTGTCTAATGAAGTTCTGCAGCAACTCAGGTGCGTTCTTTGAGGTTCTACAGAAGTTGCATCACATATCATGAAGTCATGCTGAAACAGAGGTGTATATACTGAGGTTACATGTTGTGCACAGGAAACTTTCTTTCTGTATTATCACTAGCCAGAGAATGTATAGAAAGGGATGTGAAACTATTGTTTATGCCAATTTTTTGCCACAAAAAAATTTCAAATATAAAAATTCAAGTTGCAGAGGTGCAGACACTTCACAACACCTGACTTTGTGCCAAAATCAAGAAAAAAATAATAGACCCTTCTTTTATGAGAATGTGCTCACACACGGAAGGGAGAGCTTCTCCTGATCACAGAAGTGTTTGGGAACAAGCATCATGTGGTATTCCTGTAAGCAAAGACATAGACATTAAGCATTTTAACCCCCTCCCCCACTGACAAGGCACACTTCTCCAGCCCCCACTGCCAACACACCAGCCTCCCCTCCCCCACTGCCAATACAAACTCCCCTGATCCACTGCCAACATGCACTTGCCTTCCCCACTGAAAGCATACAAGGCTCCCCTTCCTACTCACAACAGGACACAGGAACGGGAATACACAGGAACACAGGAATACACAGGAACACAGGAACACACAGGAACGCAGGAACACACAGGAACCCAGGAACAAGCAAGAACACACAGGAACGCAGGAATACTCGCTTGGAAGCTTTCTCTTAGGCTCTGAGGCACAAAGATCTGGCACAGCATGAATGGAGGTCCGGATTATAAAGTGGAGGTTTTCCGCCAGCGCACCGCTAATTTTCGGCAGCCGCCGCGCACGCACGGCAGTCCGGGGAAGAGCAGGATCCAAGAGAGGTAACAGAGACGGCAGGGCTGCAGTGGGGGCACATGGAGGACCATGGGTGCGCACGCATTCTGAGACAGGGATTGTGGGAGCACCCGTGACAGTAAGGTTAGGTTATCATATGGATGCATAATTCTATGCATGCAGCCTGTGAAAAGATGTGAAATGAGTCTTCTTCTCTGACACCTGAGCTGCCAACTGACCACAGAGCACCTAAGAGTGAGGGGTGGAAGGAGTGATCTCATCATCTATTTGAGAGCTGTGGCCCACTGGGAACTCTCCCAGTAAACTCTATGGACAAGTAACCCATGATTAATTCTTGTAGAGAACCATATAAAGGACCAAGGAACACACAAGGCAGATGAAGGAAAGGAATCTATATAGGAATGGAAAGGAAATAGTTAAACTATGGAATGCCATTTAGGTAGCAGTGGCAGAAAATATGGTAACATTCAAAAAAGACTAGACACTTTTCATATTTCTCCATAAGTGTTAGATATATATGTCCTAATGAAAGGTCATCAATACAAAACCTTAAAAATCCCTTTAATTAACCACTTAACCTAAGCAGCATATTGCTGGCCACAGCAGTGATGTCATAAACAACAATATTTCTGCTGTCCCACAGCATTTATTCTTCCTTCCATCAACTGAAGCTAAGTCACATTACAGAACTGACATTTTATAATAATATCTATTAACTCTGTTTAGCTACTGCGCCAGTTCATTTGAGCCTATGATGAGTGATTCTGTTTCCCAAGAGAATGATGTGCTATAAACTATATTAAGTCAGGCTTTATTGAGTTATGTTTTATGAATTTAATTATAGTGTATTACAGTACATTGTACGCTCATTTTTATTTTATTTTATGAATGAGGGGGAATGGGGACAAATATTCATTATGCTATGCTATAACTGCTATTGGTAGAGAATAGGAGTTCACTTAGCTTTCCACGGATCCTGAATGTCAGCAGAGGAGAAATTTACATTATTTTTCCTATAGAAATTAATAGTATCTGACAGTAGTGAAACCCATGAGTCTGCCTCTCAAATATCGCTAGTGACATGTAAGTGACATGTGCCAAAACAGTTTTAAAAAGTGATTTTTTTAAAATTTAAAATGAAGAATACAAGATCATTTCTATATATATTTTGCTACCTTTGTTTTATTGCATTATATCCATGAACTAGTAATGAGTGTTTATTTTCTGTTTATGTATAATACAGTGAAAGAACAGTTTGGATGGACTCGAAAGACAGACAAGGACAGTTAGCCCTAAACCCCTCTAAGGCTGCCCCTACCTTATTACCCAGCCCACCCTAAGTGCTAGGTGACAACGGGTTGATGTCCCCTTCCTGTGTCAAAGTGCAAACACACAAAGACGGGCCAATATAAACATAGTGGAGTATTTGACAAATTCGTCTCAAAACCAAAAAGACAAGGAAGTACACAATTGTTATGCAAAACTGATATAAAGAATAAAGAAATCCAAAATAAAGAAGACAAGAAGGAATCAAGCAAGCTCAAAGTAAGACTTTATGCAAGGCATAACAGCAAGGGAAAAGTGTGAGTGGAGGAAAATTCTGTCCATCTCAGCTAACTTATATGTTTATAACCCAGAGCAAAACTCACAGGAGACAGGTGTGGTGGAAATCTATTAAGAAAGCCAGTAAGGATGTAAAACAGTGTTTAGATTAGCAAGAACAGAACGTAACACACTCTTCAGCATATCCTCAGCCATACTTTACGGACAGAGAATGGTGCTGAAGATTGAAAGGGCACAAATGTTACTGTAATGCAAATGTGAATACCTCTGATATATATTTTGTTATGTTGTTTTTAGTTGGGATTGTTTTAGCTGAATCCTTCCAGCAAATAGTCACTAGGTTAAACATTTGATAATACTTTTTAGTAGTACCACTTTTCAGAATGCCCCAAGGACACTGATTCTCTGCCATGGTGTTTATTTGTTAGGGATTTTAGGTAGCACCAAGTCTATAGGTGTAATTGTCAATATAGCACATTAGATATAGAACAAATATAAATAATGAAGTGGTGGAAACCCTATATGTGTATCTGGGGATTGACGATTATTTTTACCAATGTGCATGGTGTCTGCATATGAAAAAAATGCTGATAGAAAAGGTAAAAGTTAGACAAGAGCATGGCAGCGAGACCCTAAATAAAGATTTTTGGACAAAACTTTTTGAATTGGCAATTACTTAACAGCCCACACTTTTAAAGGATACCATTTTTAGAGGTTCCTAGATGTCTCTACAGGTCCTAAAAAATTGATCAATTTTAGTTATGAGTCCAAAGTTTCCTTGTTTCCAAGATCCTCTAGGAGCCTCCTCAATTTCTGAAGACATTCTAGGAGAGTTTGCAAATATGCAAACAGCACAATCTATATATGGGGGATAAAAAGGGAGACAGTGCTCCCTAGTACACAGGTTATCCTTAGATAAAGAAGATCATACAATTACAGACAATTGGCTTCTCACCATAAGTTGCGTTGCGGGCACAAATATGTTGAAGACATAATGCATGTAATGCCACTGCCTCTATCTATTCCATGGGGTGAATGTTCCCTCCCTGGATAGTCATATAGCCGATATAGGATCCCTCAATCCTTGGGGTGAATACTTAGCATACTTATAATCCTTATCCATAGTCAAAAAAGGACAATGATTTCAATTATAATGCTGTACTCTACTTGTAATGCTTCTCTGGGGAAACAGTATATGCTACAAGGGATGCCACTGAATACAGCTGAACAGCAATGGGACAACCTACAATAAAATTATTGCTGTGGTATCTTTCTATCAACAGGCATATGTCCAAAATATAATATTCCTATAAGAAATACCTTCCATTGATTTTGCTCAACCATTGCATCTTTGCATTTGAGAATAAATTGTACTATCACTTACTATTCATTTTTGTGTGAAATGTGCTTCTTTGATTCAAAGGCAGACATGCAAGGAAAAATCAAAGTATTAAAGCTGCTGTTCTCTCATAAAGGTTTGGTAGATATTTTCTTCAAGGATAAGGCACATTTAGCAACATTCTCCTCCAACTGTGAGATATGTGGGGTCATCTGGACAGGGACACTGAGGCCATCCCATTAATCTTGATATATAGTTGAACATCTTAGTACAGCTCCTAAAATGATCTCCTCTGGATGTACTTTGAAAATGAATAAAAAAATACAATTTTCAATGTAAGACAGGAATATACACATGGGCCTTTAATATCAACATATAATCATACCTGGCAGTCATAGGCGGTTCCTGGAGGCAAAACAATTGGGACCTACAGTACTGGGAATGGATAAGAACAGACATTGATTAGATTTATTTGGGAGAGAATAGAGACTAAACAATAAAGTTTGTTAGAAGGCTTTAAAGGGGTTATCCGGGTTTAAACATTTTTTTATGGCTGGGCTGGGGAGGGCTATTTAAACATAATAAACATGTACTTACCTCCTCTGGTGCTGCCGATGTCCTGCGCCGCGGCCGGTCTTCTCTGTGCGCCGGTTTCATTACACCGGCGCACAGGGAGCTTCCGGCCGTCCGGATGCTCCCATGCGCACCATCTCCCAGCGCTTACAACGCTGAGAGATAGGGACGGATGGGAGGAGCCGTCCACAACGCGGACTGGAAGCTCCCTGTGCGCGGCTTCCGTGCCCCTGTTTGTTTACAGGGGCACGGATTGAAGTGACCGCGGCGCGGGACATCGGCGGCGCCGGAGGAGGTAAGTCCATGTTTATTATGTTTAACTCCCCAGCCCGGCCGTAAAAAGATTTTTAAACCCGGATAACCCCTTTAACAGACAATACACCTTAGCATTGACCTTGGTGTATTGACCTTATCTTTAAAAACATTAGTCTCTTTCAATCATTCCGCTTTGTTAGGGATATAATAGACATCACTAGACTTATTTTTGCTAAATATGGCACTTGGACTAGAATTTAGTCTGTGTTGCACCTATTTGTTTTTTTTTTTTTTTTTTTTTTTTTTGCTGACTTTAATCTAATTATAGAAGTGAGGAGCAATGTTAGATTAATGTAAGAATATTTAGAATAACCCACCTCCCACTCCCTTATTATGGTCCATGACCTCTGATAAAAAATATCTTAAGATATCAGCAGATATCAATTATTGGTTGAGGGATGGGTGGATTTGAGGAGTGTGCTGGGGCTAAATAATACAGCAGTGGTAGTATATTTGTTTTGCCTTTTGGTATAAAAAACAGTTCTACATCATTAAATGAACAGTCCCCTCAACCAGAGTATAAAATATCAAAATATTACTTTTAGCATTCTATATTTTAGGTTGCAACCTTTTTACTTAATTATGTTCAAAATCATATACAAATGATCTGAGAGGAGTCACTTTTTGACTTAAAAGAGTATCTTTAAAGGTTGAAGGAGAAGCATACTATAAATCCTCCACAGTGGTTCATATTCTGATAATTAGTTCTATTTTATACTTGTTGGAGTAAGGGCAAATATTGGAACAATTGGATGTCTTTTATTCTTCCCCAGTCTGTTGTCTTACAAGTACTTACAGCACAGTGAGGAGTAAGAGGAAAGGAGGAGCTGGCTGGGCTACCAGAACACACATGGAGAAAATTCCCTCATATACTTCCTGTTTCAGCTGTAATGTGATGTAAAATAGGACTATGGGAAAGGAATAGATTGTGGGAGGGAAGACTTTTTTTGTTACTTTCTGCTTTTAGTTTTTCTTTACAAAGACAAGACCTTTGCACAGTTACCTTTGGCTTAAAGTGCTAATTTTACACGAAGGAAAACATATAGGATGCAGCTGTGATGTGTCTAGAATGGTGATCTTGTTTTTCTGGGATTACAGACTTCTCGATAGGTTAGCCCATGCTTTGCTTAACCATAAAAAAGAGGGTTGTAATAATTGAAAAAGGGAAATAATAAAAAGAACTAAGAGGGAACTTCAATTGAACCATAACAATGTCTATTAAATCTTTGACATAAAATTGGAATGGAACTAATCGTCATAATTATCTAAGCGCCATTGCATTCACTTTTTCCTAACGTGGTGTACCCCTTGAACTTGTTTGGAAAACACAAGTTTTTTAAATTCCAAAACGCTTATTTGTGTGTAGTGAGAGCGATAAACAACAGGTGTTCTCACATTGAGCAGCCCATGTGGTGAGACATCCATCAGTATAGTGGATAATCTAGTTTCCCCTGCAATTCTCAACCATTCATATTTTGCAGTCATCCAGATGCTATTGATATAATTACAATGTGTTGGTACCACATACTGTAATGTTTAGATACATATTTATGTGTGAGGGTCAGAATAGTTTGTTTGTGCAACTGAGCACGCAGCATGAATTTTTTAGTGAATAGATTAGAAAGTAGGAACATTGTTGCATCTTAATATATAATTCTGTTCCATACACAGTGAAAGTAAATTGCAACCTCAAACCTTCATAGACATAAGTAAAACTTTCCCACTTGTTTTACAGTTTAACAGAAAAGAGCTTGTAACCTTTATAACCATGGTGGTCACTTTCTAACTTCTACAGTATACACACATCGGGGGAGATTTATCAGTTCTTCTACACCAGTTTTCTAGCATAGAAGCACTGAAATAATTGCAATTTCTTGAGCAATAGGGGTGCCCCAGGGAGGATCAGGTCCCCCCAGGTAAACTCAAAGGTTCGATCCATGGTGAAATCAGAAAGAATCCCCTTCCACGATGCGGGCATGCATGTTACAGGATGGTCCAGCTATAATATACAGATGACATCTGTAGTTTCTGGCATCAGTTCCACAAAAGCTGGATGTAATAGTCTGCTGTGTTGTGGGAAGTCACTTCCCTCATTGCAGTATTATTACATCTATTTGTGGAAAGGGGTTAAATGGACCTGACTAGCTCAGTCCCGCTTGAAGTACAGGATAGTGAAACTACAGGAACCTGAGTTCTAGGTAAGGGGAGGCACAACCCCTCCCCCCCTTTTTGGCTCTTTTACTTCTTCTTCTTTCCCTTCACTACCCCCTCTTGTTCCTCTTCCTTTTCTCTTTTGACCCCCTCCCTTCCACTGTTATTCTGTCTTCCATTAGTGTTATCAGCGAGAGTTCATATAATGTATCTAAGATACAACGAAATTGCCGTGTTAGACAATAGCACATGGATTCTCCATTATTGTGAATTTGACGTTCTGTACCAGAAATTGTTACATTACATAAATGTAAACCTCTTCCCCCTTTTACCCCCCCTTCCGCTATCCCAAACGGATGCATATCGGTGCTTGATTTTGTTTCCTCCCTTGTCCCCCTTTTTCCCTATTTCCCTTTGTTCTGTATTGTTGCGCTTTGTTACGAAAATAAAAAAAATTTAAATATGAAAAAATGTAGAGATGAGAGAACATACTCGTCCGAGCTTGCTGCTCGTTCGAGCATTAGCATACTCGCAACTGCTCAGTGCTCGGACGAGTATTTCATCCACTCGAGAAAATGTCATCTCGCGGCGTTTAGATTTTTGGCAGCCAGAAACAGAGCCAATCACAAGCCAGGAGACTCTGCACTACACCCAGCATCATGTGGTACACTTACATGTCGATAGCAGTGGTTGGCTGGCCTGATCAGGTGACCCTGGAATATACTAGCCCCTGCCCGCGCTGCTCGGATCATTCTCTGACTGGATGCCGTTAGGGAGAGAGCTGTTGCTGGTCAGGGATAGCGTTAGGGTGTTCTATTAGAATAGTGTTAGGTAGGGATGACCGGCAGACTGTGTTGTGCAACCTGTGCCACACCAGGATCAGCAGGGGTTCCACCACTACTAGCTTAACCACCACCTGTATGCGCAGGCATATGAATGCTAAACACCCCACTCAATGGAACCAAGGCTGTTCACCTCCGGCCGGGTCCACCAATGCTCCTTCCCCTGTGTCATTTGCTGCCTCTGCTAGTCAGCCCCCAGCCCAGGACCCCGGCACAAACACCTCCCTGGGGAAAACCACACCTTCGCCTCCACGATCCTCCAAAGCGTCCACCAATGTCTCCATGCATCCAGCTCTCTATACCCCAGATGCTGGAGCGCAAGAGGAAATACAATGCAACCCACCCACACGCCCAAGCCCTCAACGTCCACATCTCCAAATTACTCAGCCTGGAGATGCTGCCCTACAGGCTGGCAGAGACCGAGGCCTTTCGCAACCTCATGGCAGCTGCCGCCCCTCGGTATTCGGTCCCCAGCCGCCACTACTTTTCCCGATGTGCCATCACAGCCCTGCACCAGCATGTGTCAAACAACATCACCCGTGCCCTGACCAACTCTGTTTCTGACAAGGTCCACCTGACCACGGACACATGGACGAGTGCTGCCGGGTAGGGCCACTATGTATCGCTGACTGCACATTGGGTTAATTTGGTGAAGGCTGGGACCGAGTCTGACCCTGGGGCTGCTCATATACTGCCAACACAGAGGATTGCGGGAAGTACCTCGGTCCAGGTCTCTCAGGCCTACTACGCCTCCTCCTCCTCCTCCCACCCCTCCTCCAACTCCTCCGACGAATAACCATCCGTGGGCATGGCGCCATCAGTCGGTGGCTCTAGGCACAGCAGAAGTGCCGTTGCTAAGAGACAGCAGGCGGTGCTCAAACTGCTGAGCCTAGTCAATAAAAGGCACACCGCCCAAGAGCAATTACAGGGCATCGCGGCGCAGACTGATCTGTGGTTTGCACCACTGAACCTAAAGCCAGGCATGGTTGTGTGTGACAACGGCCGTAACCTGGTGGTGGCTCTGCAACTCGGCAGACCGACAAATGTGCCATGCCTGGCCCATGTGTTAAATCTCATAGTTCAGCGGTTCCTCAAGACATACCCCAATCTGTCTGATTTGCTCACGAAGGTGCGCCACATCTGTGCGCATTTCAGGAAGTCCAGCACAGATGCTGCCACTCTCAGGGCAGCGCAGCGCTGCCTCCAACTGCCCGCTCACCGACTGTTGTGCGACGTGCCCATGAGGTGGAATTCAACATTAACCATGTTATCCAGAGATTACCAGCAGCGCAGAGCGATTGAAGACTGCCAGATGTCAACTTCCACCAGAACTGGTAGTCAGGTCAGTCAGCTTCCTCAAGTCTACAATGAGGAGTGGACGTGGATGTCTGATATCTGTCAGGTGCAGAGTAACTTTGAGGAGTCAACACAGATGGTCAGTGGCGATGTCGCCATCATCAGCCTCACCATCCCGCTGCTTGGCCTGTTGAAAAACTCTCTGGTTAGCATGAAGTCGGAAGCTTTGCACTCGTCACAAGAGACGGGGGAAGAAGATTCCCTTGTTGATAGCCAAAGCACCCTCAGGTCTGTTTCTCAGCGCGTATCGGAGGAGGTGGATGAGGAGGAAGAGGAGGAGAATATTGGCGAGACAGAAGAGGGGAGCATTGCTCAGTCCTTCACTTTTCAGCGTGTATGGGCCAAAGATGAGGAGTTGGAGCAGGAGGAGGAAATGGAGAGTCAGGCCAGTGATGGAAGTGAATTCTTGCACGTTGGGACTCTGGCGCATATGGCAGATTTCATGCTAGGCTGCCTATCCCGTGACCCTCGCATTCAAAGAATTTATTCCAGCACTGATTAGTAGGTATTCACTCTCCTGGACCCACGGTACAAGCAAAATCTTTCCACTCTCATCCCTGGAGAGGAAAGGAGTGTGAGAATGCATGAATACCAGCACGCCCTGGTGCACAAGTATTTCCCTTCTGACAGTGCTAGCGGCAGAGGGCGTACTTCTGCGGGACAAGTAGCGAGGGAGAGTAGGCGAGCAGGCAGCTTGTCCAGCACTGGCATGGGTACGCATTACAAGGCCTTTGCCAGTTTTATGTCACCCCAGCAAGACACTGTCACCTGTCCCCAGTCTCGACAGAGTAGGGCTGATCTTTACAGAAAGATGGTGAGGGAGTAGGTAGCTGACCATACCATCGTCCTAAATGATCACACTGCTCCCTACAACTACTGGGTTTCAAAGCTGGACATGTGGCCCGAACTGGCGCTGTACACCTTGGAAGTTCTTGCCTGCCCTGCCGCTAGCGTGTTGTCAGAGCGGGTTTTCAGTGCAGCTGGTGGCATCATCACCAATAAGCGTACACGCCTGTCGACTGACAGCACTGACAGGCTGACGCTTATCAAGATGAATAAACCCTGGATTTCTCAGGATTTCCATTCCCCACCAGGTAAAAGCAGCTCAAACAGAATAATGTATGCACTCCTCCTCCTCATTCACTTCCTTCTCTTCCTCTTTGTACACTAAAGCAGAGGAAACTGGATATTTTTTGCCAGGGCCAACTAGCTCTAGCTATAGTAATCTATGTATTTAATTTTTCTGGAGGGTCACCTACCCGGTCCTCTGTTTTAAACAATTTTTGGGAGTGCCACATACAGGTACTCTATGTATTTAATTTTTCTGGAGGGCCACCTACCCGCTTCTCTGGTTTGAAAACTTTTTTGGACTGCCACATACAGGCACTATCCAAATTTAATTGTCTCCACAGCAGACTCCACACGTCGTCTTTACAGCTGCCTCCACACGTTGTCTTTATTGCTTCCTCCACACATCATCTCCATAGCTGCCTCCAAAAGTCGTCCACATAGCTGCCTCCGTACATCGTCCCATTAGCAAACGAGCTGTGTCAGGCAGAATTTTGGGTTGTTTTCATGGCTTCCACATCAAACTTGTTAACTTTGTCACCACCCTGCTGTGTAATCCACAAAATATACCCCCAATCTTTTATCATTTACCGATATTATTTCAGCGCTACTTGCGGATTTGTTTACGTTCTCCTCCCCCGCCATAACCAGGCCAATTACTTATAAGAACAGTACTACACTTGATCTTATACAAAAGGTTCTTAGAAGTGCTGTTTGTAGCCCCGCCTGCTTTGAAAATTATAATTTTTTCAAAGTAAACGCTTCTGGCCCCTAGGCCCATTTTGGGTGGGGAGAAGCCGAGAGACAGGGGCTTGGACAGGCGAATGCTCGCCTGGCAGCGGACCGCCTGCTCCATCCCAAGATTAGGCAGCCTCAGAGGCATCCATGCATGCTGCCCCTTCTGTTTCCTGTCCATTTCCCCTCCACAATCCTCCACAGCATCCACTAATGTCTCCATGCGCAACGTTCAACAGTCTATAACCCAGGCGCTGGAGCGCGAGAGGAAATACAGCACATCATCCCCTTATCAGGCGAGTTGTGTCAGGCAGAATTTTCCCGTGTCTCACCAGATACATAATCAAACTCGGCCCATCTGTCGCCGCCATGCTGAAGACATGAAGTTTCAATCATAGCAGCGCAATATGGATGCCCCATACTGTCGCTCTTAATCATGGAAGTCGTCTCCATGGCTGCCTCCACATGTCATCCCCTTAGCAAACGAGCTGTGTCAGGCTCATATTTCGGGTGTTTCACCAGGTACGTTATGGAACTTGGTCACTATATCGCCACCATGCTGTGTTATCGACTAAATATACTGTCAACCTTTTGTTCACATAGGAAATCATTTCAGCGCTTCTTGCTCACCTCCTTTGGTTCCTCTCTGCCGCCTTAACCAGGCAAAATACTGATACATACATACAGTGCTACACGTTATCCTCGCCAAAAGGAATTTTTTTAATTGGTTTGAAGCCTGAGTCCATTTAGGGTATGTCGCCATGCCACTCTTTAGCCTGCCGCTGCTGCCGCTGCCTCTGCATGCCGTCCCCTATAGTGTCAGGGTCAATTATTGGGTGTTTTTGATACTATCTCGCCTCATTCAGTCACTCTGTCATCGCCATGCTGTTGCATATAATTTTGGCTTAATGGTGCGATTAAGCAGCCTCAGAGGCATCCATGCATGCTGCCCCTGCTGTTTCTTGTCCATTTCCGTGGTGTTTCCATCATTTTCTGAGGTTTCCAGGTGTTTGGCCAAGCTTCCCTGTGCAGACCCTTGGTCCCCTTGAAATATTCTGGAGTCTACCATTGACTTCAATGGGGTTCGTTATTCGAAACGAGCACTCGAGCACCGGAAAAAGTTCGACTCGAGTAACGAGCACTCGAGCATTTTAGTGCTCGCTCATCTCTAGTTAAATGTTGTATGTTCAGTGGTTATATACTTGCTGTAGTAGACAATTTTGAAATGTTGAGAGATCCACGCATTTCATACAGCTCAGGTTCCATGGTACCCTTAACCTACCCCTTATTAGCATGCTATGATTAACTGTGCTACGTAAACTATCATACAGTGATCACTGAGTGCTGAACTATCCCTAGATATTACAGTGGTTAATTTAGTACCAGAGGAATTTTACAAGGATATGTTTTTGGCAAAGGTCCATCCATTGAGTAACACTTTCATCATATATACATAGACCCTCAGAACCAATGGCATGAATTATCACACTTGATTTGTCCAATTATTATTTGCACTAATGTGTCTGTCATTAGACCAATGCAGAGTAGCACTAGTTAGTTCTATGCGGCGCGAGATTAATCATTGTTCATTGAATTTCCTGTCACACAGACTGAATTTTCTGGTGCAAGGGCTATATTCTGCCCATTCATACCCCCTAGTTACTGAGGACATGCTTCTTTTTCAGATGAGTTGAAAAACTGCCTAAAATGATCTAAAACCTTTACTAAATGTGGTTCAGGTTCAAACGACTCCAGTTCTGACAGATTGGCCCACATTTATAAAACTTGCTGCGCCAGTAGATGTGAAAAGCCCTTGCACATGTATTTATGAGGCGTTTGCACCAGTTTTGTGTCGCAGTTGCATGGTGTCTGCACCTAAAAGGGCATTACAATGCAGATTCGCACTGGTCGCCACATTTATGTAGGAGGTCCAGAAATAACTGTGGCGCATGGCCATTAAACTGAGTGCACCAGAAAAAAAAACTAGTGCACTCCATTTATGCATAATTGGCACATGCAGGGCGACAATAATAAAAACAATAATAATAATTCTTTTATTTATATAGTGCACACAGATTACGCAGATTATTGAAGGCCAACCAACAGCCTTCAATAATCTAGCGCACTCTGCACATCAGTGAGGCAAACTGCACACTATTGATAAATGTGGACCATTGATACATCTCCCCCATTTTGCTTTCCCGATCTAAATGTATTCAATGTTGTAGCTGCTAATTAATTACATTTCTGTACATCTCTGTATTTTCCTTGAACATTTAAATGATTAAATTTGGGTAGCCTCCAAACATTTTACAGATAACTTAGTATTTTATAATATCATCTTTTCTATTATGCACATATATAACAACATCGTATCATTCAAATAATGTATATTCCGTTTTAAAGGAAAAACATTGAAGATGATAAAAAAGACTTTTGCCTTGCAATACTGTAACATTGTCATCAGATCACTCAACCATTTACCATAAGGACTTCTATACAGTACCTGCTTGTCTGCTCTCTCAACTCACAGGTATCATATTGGGTAGCATTAATATGCAGACAGGGTATGATTAAGTGCAACATTGATAAAAAATGACATAGTATAATAAATGAGAATGTAGAAATGAATTTATAACCATAAATCATTTGCTACGTATGTAGCGACATTATAAAAATGTGAAAATGAGACACACAACGTTTGTTTTAGTGATAGAACAGAAAAAAAGTTATGTCCTACTTTTTTAGCATTTGTAAATCACAATAAAAGGGAAAATAAAATTACTCATGCAGCAAAAAGCACAGACATTCTTTTTCCTTTTTGTCATTATATACAGTTTGTTGAGCTTAAAGCCATAATGCAACCTGTCCAAAAGTTATTTATTCCTGCATTTAAACATTTGCTGTGTTTTATAAGACTAATAATACTGGATGAGTTATATGGGATTCTAAGGTGTGCAGTAATGTGCTTTATAAGGAAAAGTAGGCCATTTATAGTAATAGAATAAGTAACAGCCTATGTATGAATTTTTTAACAAATTTTAATTTATTAGGAATTATAGCATTTCAAACTTTGTGAGATGAGTTAAATTTCTAAATATATTTACTGACGTGTCCAAGTTTCAATTGACGATTTTAAAACGAGATGTTAAGCGACAGCTGCACTCAGTCTGATCTTGAATTTTAGCATTGATATCATTGGTGGTTTTTCGTTCAAATACTTATTAGAAATTTTGTAACAAGTCAAGATGTACATTACATTATGTCGCATCTGTATGAACAAGCAAGTTCTTTATTAATTTTATCCACCTATACGATGTCCCCACGCAGGGGCAATATGTCAGCCTGAGCATATTGGTATTGGTCTAGCATATAATATTAAACTTATGCATAATTCAAGCTTATAGACTGTAAGATAATATACATATATGCAATACATCAGTTGGTTATGAACCAAGATAGAACAAAACTTGAAGAACCTAAAAGAAAAGTGAACAGAGCACAGAGTATTCCATTTTCGTACTTATTGCTAGAATCTAGTAGTCAGGTCCTGAATAGTGGGCTACAGTTGTTATGTAGTAGAGGCGTTAATGGAGTGGGGTCTAAATGTTACAAAGGAGGAGGAAGACCAGGGATCCCAAATCTGCTCTGGGACATGAGATTTCAGGAAGCCATGGGACATAGCCATTTCATATGTGTATACTGTGTTTAATTCAGTTATTAATTCTGCCCTAGTGGGGATTAAGTGTGACTTCCATTTTCTGGCAATAAAAATCTTGGCAACAGTCAGAATTTTCACCAACAGCTTCTTTTGAGAGTTGTGGGATCCCTATGAGTAAGAGTGCTAACAGTGGAGTTGTGGGAAAGTTACAGGAGAGCACCTGTTGCAGAAGGTCAAACACCTCCATCCAGTAGTTGCGTAGTAAGGGGCATCCCCAAAAGATATGGGCCATTGAACCCCTTCCTCCGCATCCCCTCCAACATAGGTGAGATGAGTTTGGATATATCTGGCTTAGTCGGATTGGGGTATAATACCATTGTAGCATTAATTTTGTGGCAAGTTCTACATGAGCAGAGCTTTAGAAGTGCTTTAGAAACTATTGTCATAGAAGAACTCCAGCTTTGAAGAGAGATAGTAGTGCCTAACTCACGCTCCCACAATCTCAGAGGGTGGAAGTATTGAAAGGGCATACACTGCGTAATTTTTGTGCAGAAGGGTTTGAGCCCCTTGATCTTACGGGACATTAAGGTATAAATCTCCTTATTACAGTAGGGTTTCTTCATTAGATTAGCTTTAATGTAATGTGAAACTCATTATTGGACAGTGAAAATTGATATCTAAATCTGTTAAAAGGGAGCAGGGTTTCCCCATCGAATAGTTGTGCACAGGTGTTTATACCCCTTTCAATCCATGATGATGGAGAGATTGATGGCATAGCCAAAGCCAAAGTAGAGAGCGGGAGGTCCGTCCATGAAAGCTGGGTCTGTGTGGATGGATTTTCACCCTAGGAGCAATGCCCTCATGGGAGAAGATGGGGATTTAGGTAGATGGATGTTCCATATGGACGCATTCAATATGTGGCGAGGGTCCAGGCCTCCCATCATAGTGGACTCAATTTGCATCCAAGGGGCTTTTACTGTTGCATTGAGCCATGAGGAGCCCTGTGCCATTATATTAGCTAAATAATAAGCTTTAAGGTTTTTTGGGGGCTTTTTACCAGCCCAAATGTAGCTGGACATTACAGTTTGTGCTTTATTAAAAAAGGAGCCCAAAATTGGTATAAGGAGGGTTCTGAATAGGTACATCAGTTTGGGTAGCAAAAGCATTTTAAAAGCTGCGATCCATCCCAACCATGACAGTTCTCCTTTTTGAATTGAAGCGCATTCCTTAGATATTTCAGCCAATAGGGGCGGGTAATTGTTTGAGAACAAGTTTGCGGGAGATATGGTGAGGGTTATTCCTAAATATTTGACTGAGGATGCTTCCCAGTCTAAAGTGTATTTGGATTTTAAATAATGAAGGCTGTCCAGTGGAATATGTAATGGGAGAGCTTTGGATTTATGTGTATTGAATTTGTATTAAGAGACCTTGCCAAATTTAGTAATTATGTGCATTACCGCCTCCCGTGATTTCTCTAGTTCTAGTAATGTGAGGAGAATGTCATCCGTGTATAGCGAGATGAGGTGGGATCATTGGTGGTTTTTGAGAAAATCCAGATTGCCGTGCACTGGTCTGGATTTTTAAGGGAATAGCTGGTAGGCTGGTAGTTGGACTTGCCATTCCCATGCCCTCCAGTCCACACCTGGTGGACACACCTGGGGAAACCCAGATGACTGGGATTGTCCTCATTAGGGAAGCATAAAAAGTCTGCTGTTAACCCCTTAATGACTTTTTGCACCTTATAGTATAGAGAGCATTTAGAACATACATGTGCTTTCCAAATATGATGTGCACTGGATGCCCATAGAAGGAAATTGCAATTATTTCTGTAAAGTTTGGTGCCCATTATGTCATGTCTCTGATTAGGTAGCCATGTTTCCTGACATAAGTAAACCAGAAATGTAATCCTTAACATTAGCCAGAAAATACAAAAGGCTCCAGAATAATAAAGCACCATGTGTATTTCAGGCAAGACTTGGAGAATTACAAAGGATGTGCTAAAAAATCCAGAGTCTTGGAGGGGAAAAAGAAAACCTAAAATAAACAAAACCAACAAGTGACCCTAGTTTGCAAACTTCCTACCTCAAGGAAATACTCAAGGAGTGTAGGGAGCAATTTTACATATATTGCTTATAAGGTGGTGGAATATACAAGGGGACCAACTAAAATTTTGTCACTCACGGTCTTGTAGTAGTACATAGTGTCCTTCCTAACCCCCCTGTTGGAACAGATTGTTTTCTGAATCCTTAATTTAGAAGAAGAATTGAGGACTTCACCGGGAAAATGTTGCCTGTCCTTCTTGTCCAAATATTAGTGCCTTCTTCAAGACCTCTTGAAAATGGAGAAATAATATGGTAAGAGCTGCACAATAGAACAGCCATAAGAGATCAGCAGCTGATCTGACAGATCAAACCCATCTATGTATTTATTGTAAGCTAAGATGCTGTCTGGCTTGGGGGCAGCGGTGTTGTTACCTCATACAAAAGTGAGGGTGCTGGAGTCCCCATGAATATTTTTGTGGGATTAGATGCGTTAAAAAAAAAAAAATTTTAGTGGGTCTTCAACTTATAGATGAGATTTTATCAACTCTTTAATGTGTGGGGAAAAATAATCAATAAATTCTTGTTTTGTATTTTTAGCATTTTTTTTTGGGGGGGGGGGTGCACTGTACCATAACAATAATATATTATCTTTATTCTATAGATCACTATGATTATGGTGATACCTCATTTATATAATTTTCAGAAGGGATTAAGACACACCCAGGCTGCAGCTTCCCCTCTCCCAGGGAATCCCCGCTCACCGCTCACTAATTAAATGATTCAGGATGATGACAAAGGCATTAAAAAATGAAGGACAATGATGACAATCACCGTAGCATAGGCTATTGGAACGTATGACCAGCTAAAAAAATCACATTTCTGGTGACAGATTCTCTTTTAGACCTTCGCTTTAGCTAGAGGAACCTTATTGTTAAAGGGACCAGTTAAAACCTCAGCACACCATTTATTTACACCATTGATTGAAATGTACAGAACAAAGTATAGGCAAAGGAAAACAAGAAAGAAATACCACTATCACACTTTTATAATATAATTTTATAAGACAATTAGAAACTAATAGGGGCCTGAGATTTATTCTTAATTTTATCTCGTAAAAAGTTTGAAAAATCACCAGGTGAACACAAAGGTAATTTTCCAAGGATGAAAGGGGTGATAAAGATAATTGTTTATTGTTATGGGGACAACAATATTCACATTTTCATTAACATTAGAGATGAGCGAGCACTAAAATGCTCGGGTGCTCGTTACTCGAGCCGAACATTTCCAGATGCTCGAGTGCTCGTTTCGAGTAACGAGCCCCATTGAAGTCAATGGGAGACCCGAGCATTTTTCAAAGGGACCATGGTTCAGGAATAAAATGTGTTATTTAATTGAAAAATAATGTCTTCTGATAATTTGCAAACATCTGCGATCTATTCTTCACTGTTCCGCGCGTATATTATCTCCCGACAAGTTAGCAGATGTAAAGAACAGTGAAGAATAGAATAAAAACATTGAACACAGTGAACACAGTGAACACAGGATCATTTAAGATAAAAACACAGTGCAGAACACAGTGCAGAATAGATTACAGATGTTCGGCACATCTGCTTACTTGTCGGGAGATACGCGCGGAACGGCGCGAACAAAATAGCATGTGAAGAACAATATATATGTGTGTAAAGAACACATTGCAGATGTTTCCATACATCTGCAATGTCTTCTTCACACATATATATTGTTC
This sequence comes from Engystomops pustulosus, assembly GCF_040894005.1. Lineage (NCBI taxonomy): Eukaryota > Metazoa > Chordata > Amphibia > Anura > Leptodactylidae > Engystomops > Engystomops pustulosus. The sequence continues at coordinate 105,075,556 of NC_092417.1, read as the reverse complement.
TTCACATGCTATTTTGTTCGCGCCGTTCCGCGCGTATCTCCCGACAAGTAAGCAGATGTGCCGAACATCTGTAATCTATTCTGCACTGTGTTCTGCACTGTGTTTTTATCTTAAATGATCCTGTGTTCACTGTTTTTATTCTATTCTTCATTGTTCTTCACTGTGTTTTTTTTAATTAAATGCTCGATCTCGAGCAGGGGAAATACTCGTCCGAGCAACGAGCCGTCTCGAGTACCCTAATGCTCGACCGAGCATCAAGCTCGGACGAGCATGTTCGCTCATCTCTAATTAACATTTATAACAGTCAGAAGATTTCAAGACACAAGGGATATATAATGCTTAATAAATTGTAAGATGTTATGTAAATACTCAAGGCAGACCAATTAAAATAGAGTTGACTTTTGGATTTTCAGAGATTACTTTGTTGTATTTTGATATTACTCCCCATCAAATAAAATGGTTCCATCGCTATAACAGATCCACTCTGAATTGGGACCGGAGAGAATGGGGTTATAGAACTATATGTTGAAACTCTATTGAATGTTATGTTACCCCAAAATAAGCAGGGGGTCTTATTTTTGCTTTAGAATTTATGAAAGGTTTATTTTATTTTTCATTTTGAAAGTTTATTTATCTTCAAAAATATTTCCAAACAGTTTCCCATTTAAAACAATGTAGGGTTTTAGAAATAAGCTTTGGTTTTCTAAAATGTCCTCTAGTTGAGGTCTCTATTTGAATTAAACTGTATGATGTGTGGTTTCTGTTTGTAAATGTTCTCTTTGCTAGTGTTATATAGTGGTCCATGTTCTACCTTGGAATGGTAATCAGGGCGGTGTTGACCTATGTCAATGGTGTATTTCATGTAAGAAGGGAGATATTTACAGTATTCAATCTTTGTTAAAGAAGCTCTGTGGCTCACATGAAAGTGGGTATATGTTACATTCTGATGTTCCTGATGTAGGTTGTAAAGAAAAAAAATGCATATTTCAAATACATTAAAAAGCCGGGGCAGATGGGAGCATGGGTTGTTGCAGGAGAGAAAGCCATTCCGTGCTACTGACAGTGTCCCCACTTTTCTACTTTGTATTGATTTCTAGGATACATATATAAGTCATCGTCACCATCTAATTGTTGGTGAAGCAGTATCTCTGTGACATGTACCAAAAGACATAGGGAGATATTGATCATAAATGTTTCACTAGTTTCTGACACTACATATTATATAAGTCATAGATTAGTGTTTACTTAAGTTTTGTTCTTATATTTGAAATTGTGTTCAGACATACCATATTACTGATCTTGAAGGGGCTTGTGGTTTGAAAATGTCCATTTTCTATTTTGCAGTACCATTTTTCAATCCACAACTTAAAAAAATACATTACTAACGCTTATAACTTTTTCATACTGTGATGTAAGAAGCAATTTTTGCAGGGCGAGCGGACATTTTCAGTGCTCCCAGATATCAGATTTCACCGCTATTTGGAGACTTTAATCATACAACCTTTTGATCACTTTTTATTGCAGGTTTTATGAGAATCAATCGGGTATTGCCAGAAGATTTGATGCAGAACACATGGTATGTTTGAAGTGGGCTCAGCATGAGAGTCCTCTTCAACCATCTGTAATGTTAAGTCATATGTAATTAAGTGGTTTGTTAAAGAGGCAAACACATTAGTTCAAGACTAATGCAGTAAATAACAAATTTTACCTACTGTGACACAGTAATGAAGGACTATGGAATGGCCAGTAAGCGACAAGTTGAAGTGATGCATGTACCCACAAAAGAGAGTAGATAGAGATGAGAGTAGTAGTAGTAGCGGTTGTGGACGTGGAGTCTAGGGAGAAATGGTACTGACCCACTACTTAGCTAATACTATGTATGGGCACTACTATTCTTTGATACATTGGGAGACAAAACAATTGCAAAACAATTGCAGCCAATTATTATCAACGCTGTAGCTAATGCAAGTATTGAATGATCACTTCAATTTATCCTTTATCCCTTTATCCCTTCAATTAAGGGTTAATAAAAGTTCATCAATTCTTTATGTGGAATTCATTAACGTGTCTCTACCTCAAATAGTACAGATCTGGAGAAAACTAGTCCTTTGCTTCAACAGATTACTTATTGTGATGATGAATCTGTTTAAGACTGTTGAGTTCTATTTTTAGACCTGCTTTTAGCTGGTTTAAACTGAGCCACAATGTGGTGCACCCTTCTTAACTTTCTGCTGGAGGGACTATTTTCCACCTGAACATGCCCCAAAGAACACATCTCTTTGTCAGACAAGTTGGAAGAGTTAAAATAAAAGTTTAGAAGCCTTTATAAATGTATCGAAAGGCGTTTTAGACTGTTTTTTGGTGCAAGTCGTTCAATAGTTTACAGCAGGTGATAAATGAATTCCCCCCAATGTATTTTAACATGTTTCTATTAAACTGAACCAACAAAAAAAAATTCCAAATGCAGTGAAAATGGTGAAAAAACGCATTTGCGCCATTTTCTTGTGGGCTTGGATATTAGGTCTTTCACTGTGCACCCCAAATGACATGTCTACTATATTCTTTGGGTTCTCTGTTGTTCCTACGCAGACATTTAGACAGCTATAGCACTTATAGTACAACATTGAAAGAGTACATATTGCTCATCACTGGTTTTTTACTACAAAATAATTTTTTTTACTTTGACGGCAGGTATTATTTGCAAGTGGAGGGGGCCCCTATGGGGGCCAAATTCTCCCCCTCCCTTGCGAATATATATATGTCACAATGGGAGGAGGCGTTCATCTTCTCATCTTCCAACCCACACCAGGCGTCTATAGTATGGTTCGGTCGGTACATAGACGACCTGGTGTGGGTGTGGAAAGGGTCAGAAACATCCTTCACAAATTTTGTAAGTTATCTTAATGACAATCACATGAATTTAAAATTCACATCCATGTTTGGGGGAAAGTCAATTCCATTTTTGGATGTTACTCTAATAGGAGAAGACCATAGGGTTAGAAGTATACTCTATAGGAAGGAGATGGCTAGAAATACTACTCTGTTAGCTTCCTCTTGTCACCCTCCCCATGTAATACAGAACATTCCGTATGGGGAAATGATACGTCTAAGAAGGAATTGTTCTGATAATGACGATTTTGAAAAAGAAAAAACCACACTTAGGGCTAGACTCCTTCAGAGAGGTTACCAAAACTGTTACATTGAGAAAGCTGAGAGTAAGATATTGAATATATCACAACAGGATTTACTACTAGACGAGAATAACTTAAAACATCAAGAAAACGAGGGTAAATATGGGAGACGAAAGGATGTCTCAACAACACGAAAACCAAAGACCCCTATAATTTTCTCTACAGCCTATAGTAGGCAGTATAAAGAAATTACTAAGATAGTTCAAAAATTCATTCCCATTTTACTACAAGATTCTTGCTTACACAAAATACTGGAGGGTGGTATTAAATGTGTAGCTAAGAGGGCTCCCACTTTAGGTAATGCCCTTTCACCTAGTCTTTTTAGAAGCCCAAACTCTGGGGGGACATGGTTAAACACCAAAGGCTGCTATAAGTGTGGCCATACACAATGTAAAGCATGCAAATTTGTTGCGGTAGACACAAGTATTACATCCAGTAGTACCAACAGAAGCTATCCTATTCGATCATATCTCAATTGCAATACCAGCAATGCTATTTATTCTATCAAGTGCTCCAGTTGTAACATTCAATATATAGGCCATACCACAGGTCCTCTTAAAATCAGGATACGCCGCCACTTGTCAGATATTACCAACGAATCAAGTGGCATATCCGCGGCTTCCAGGCACTTTAGAGAAACTCATAATAAGTCCACATCTCATTTCATATGGACTGGTTTTGAGAAAGTTTCATATCCAATTAGAGGGGGCAGTATCAAGAGAAAACTTTTAAATAGAGAGAGTTATTGGATATTTGTAATGGAAAGTAGAACACCACAAGGTATGAACAAAAGACAGGATATCATATTAACGTACTAAGGCATTATGTGTTGGTTTGTGCGTATTCTGCATCACACACCATAGTACATCTTGTACCTTGCACCATAGTACCTTGCACCATTTTGTGTGCATGCACAGATTGGTCTATCTGCACCATATTGTGTATTTACACATATTGGTCTATCTCGCAGTATGCTTATATGACATTCTTTATATGTAAAATATTACGCATTATTTAGGTTTGCTGTGTTTGGAATTCTCCTTGGTATTTACTCAATATTAGCTTTATAATAGGCATCATGTTCAATTTTGTGGTATGAAGCATATGTCCCATGTTATAACATTAGAACATTATGATGCTCTAGTTTCAGTCCATTTGACATGGTTCTGTGCCCAATGGCAAATTTCTATTTTTGTTCCTAAACATTGTAGTTTTTGTATACAAAAATGGTATTTAGCACTAACATATTGTTTATTTTATGTATTTACAAGTATTTTAAACTGATTGTTTACTTACCTTTGTCGCACAGTTCCGAGACGCGCCTCCGATCATGTGACTTAGGGGGCGAAGGTATGATCATGTGATTCGGGGGCACGACCGGAACTTAGTGACGTCAGGTATAGAGGGAGTTCCCTCCCGTCTATTAGTCAGCTGAGTAACATAAAAGGCAGCTGTTTTGGTATGTTAGACAGGTTATGATTAAGACGGTGTCCGTCGAAACGCGTTAACTAGAGATGAGCGAACATGCTCGTCCGAGCTTGATGCTCGGTCGAGCATTAGGGTACTCGAAACTGCTCGTTGCTCGGACGAATACTTCGCCCGCTCGAGAAAATGGCAGCTCCCGCCGTTTTGCTTTTTGGCGGCCAGAAACAGAGCCAATCACAAGCCAGGAGACTCTGCACTCCACCCAGCATGACGTGGTACCCTTACACGTCGATAGCAGTGGTTGGCTGGCCAGATCAGGTGACCCTGGGATAGACTAGCCGCTGGCCGCGCTGCTCGGATCATTCTGTCTCTGGATGCCGCTAGGGAGAGAGCTGCTGCTGGTCAGGGAAAGCGTTAGGGTGTTCTATTAGCTTACTGTTAGGCAGGAGTGATTCTCAAAGAACCCAACAGCCCTTCTTAGGGCTACAATAACGTTCTACTTTTTTTATTTTAATTTGCATCTTTTACCATTTTGTGAGGAATTAGCAGGGGGACTTGCTACCGTTGTGTTTAGCTCTTAGTGGCACACATATCCATAGCAAAGACCGAAGTGGGAAAATTCAGTAGGGGTTGGATTTCTATTAGGCAATAACTCAGTGTCATCTCATCTGGCATAGTAGTGTGCTTCCTTTGATACTTGGCTAGAAAATAGCCATAGGAGAATACAAACAGCTTCTTGAAGCCTACAGTAGCGTTCTATATATTTGATTTCTGGTTGATCTGCTGGTGGCTTTAGTTTCTGCAGTGCATGTACTTGCCAATTCTGAGCAATTTGTAGTGAGACTTGCGACCGCTGTGTTCTGCGCTTAGTGGCGCACATATCCATAGCAAAGGCTGAAGTGGGAAAATTCAGTAGGGGTTGGATTTCTATTAGGCACTAACTCAGTGTCATCTCATCTGGCATAGTAGTGTGCTTCCTTTGATACTTGGCTAGAAAATAGCCATAGGAGAATACAAACAGCTTCTTGAAGCCTACAGTAGCGTTCTATATATTTGATTTCTGGTTGATCTGCTGGTGGCTTTAGTTTCTGCAGTGCATGTACTTGCCAATTCTGAGCAATTTGTAGTGAGACTTGCGACCGCTGTGTTCTGCGCTTAGTGGCGCACATATCCATAGCAAAGGCTGAAGTGGGAAAATTCAGTAGGGGTTGGATTTCTATTAGGCACTAACTCAGTGTCATCTCATCTGGCATAGTAGTGTGCTTCCTTTGATACTTGGCTAGAAAATAGCCATAGGAGAATACAAACAGCTTCTTGAAGCCTACAGTAGCGTTCTATATATTTGATTTCTGGTTGATCTGCTGGTGGCTTTAGTTTCTGCAGTGCATGTACTTGCCAATTCTGAGCAATTTGTAGTGAGACTTGCGACCGCTGTGTTCTGCGCTTAGTGGCGCACATATCCATAGCAAAGGCTGAAGTGGGAAAATTCAGTAGAGGTTGGATTTCTATTAGGCACTAACTCAGTGTCATCTCATCTGGCATAGTAGTGTGCTTCCTTTGATACTTGGCTAGAAAATAGCCATAGGAGAATACAAATAGCTTCTTGAAGCCTACAGTAGCGTTCTATATATTTGATTTCTGGTTGATCTGCTGGTGGCTGTAGTTTCTGCAGTGCATGTACTTGCCAATTCTGAGCAATTTGTAGTGAGACTTGCGACCGCTGTGTTCTGCGCTTAGTGGCGCACATATCCATAGCAAAGGCTGAAGTGGGAAAATTCAGTAGGGGTTGGATTTCTATTAGGCACTAACTCAGTGTCATCTCATCTGGCATAGTAGTGTGCTTCCTTTGATACTTGGCTAGAAAATAGCCATAGGAGAATACAAATAGCTTCTTGAAGCCTACAGTAGCGTTCTATATATTTGATTTCTGGTTGATCTGCTGGTGGCTGTAGTTTCTGCAGTGCATGTACTTGCCAATTCTGAGCAATTTGTAGTGAGACTTGCGACCGCTGTGTTCTGCGCTTAGTGGCGCACATATCCATAGCAAAGGCTGAAGTGGCAAAATTCAGTAGGGGTTGGATTTCTATTAGGCAATAACTCAGTGTCATCTCATCTGGCATAGTAGTGTGCTTCCTTTGATACTTGGCTAGAAAATAGCCATAGGAGAATACAAACAGCTTCTTGAAGCCTACAGTAGCGTTCTATATATTTGATTTCTGGTTGATCTGCTGGTGGCTTTAGTTTCTGCAGTGCATGTACTTGCCAATTCTGAGCAATTTGTAGTGAGACTTGCGACCGCTGTGTTCTGCGCTTAGTGGCGCACATATCCATAGCAAAGGCTGAAGTGGGAAAATTCAGTAGGGGTTGGATTTCTATTAGGCACTAACTCAGTGTCATCTCATCTGGCATAGTAGTGTGCTTCCTTTGATACTTGGCTAGAAAATAGCCATAGGAGAATACAAATAGCTTCTTGAAGCCTACAGTAGCGTTCTATATATTTGATTTCTGGTTGATCTGCTGGTGGCTGTAGTTTCTGCAGTGCATGTACTTGCCAATTCTGAGCAATTTGTAGTGAGACTTGCGACCGCTGTGTTCTGCGCTTAGTGGCGCACATATCCATAGCAAAGGCTGAAGTGGGAAAATTCAGTAGGGGTTGGATTTCTATTAGGCACTAACTCAGTGTCATCTCATCTGGCATAGTAGTGTGCTTCCTTTGATACTTGGCTAGAAAATAGCCATAGGAGAATACAAATAGCTTCTTGAAGCCTACAGTAGCGTTCTATATATTTGATTTCTGGTTGATCTGCTGGTGGCTGTAGTTTCTGCAGTGCATGTACTTGCCAATTCTGAGCAATTTGTAGTGAGACTTGCGACCGCTGTGTTCTGCGCTTAGTGGCGCACATATCCATAGCAAAGGCTGAAGTGGCAAAATTCAGTAGGGGTTGGATTTCTATTAGGCACTAACTCAGTGTCATCTCATCTGGCATAGTAGTGTGCTTCCTTTGATACTTGGCTAGAAAATAGCCATAGCAATAGGATAGGATTGTTTGGTTCTAAAAACTCAAAAAAAAACAAAAAACACAAAAAAAAACAAAAAACACAAAAAAACACAAAAAAAAACAAAAAAAAGTAAAAAAAAAAAAAAAGTTATAACTCTCATTTTAAAAATGTTTAACCCCAGGGCTAGGGGTAGAGGACGAGGGCGGGGACGTGGGCGTCCAACTACTGCAGGGGTCAGAGGCCGTGGTCCTGGGCGGGGTGAGACACCACCTGCTGATGAGGGAGCAGGGGAACGCCGCAGAGCTACACTCCCTAGGTTCATGTCTGAAGTTACTGGGACTCGTGGTAGAGCACTGTTGAGGCCAGAACAGTGCGAACAGGTGATGTCGTGGATTGCTGACAATGCTTCGAGCAATTTGTCCACCACCAGTCAGTCTTCCACGCAGTCCACCCATGTCACCGAAATCCCCACTCCTCCAGCTCCTGCACCTCAGCCTCCTCCCCCCCAGTCTGCCCCCTCCCAGGAAAATTTGCCATTTGAACCGGCATACTCTGAGGAACTGTTTTCTGGACCCTTCCCACAGTCACAAACCACTTGTCCGGTTGCTGCTGAGCAATTTTCCGATGCCCAGGTTTTCCACCAGTCACAGTCTGTGGGTGATGATGACCTTCTTGACGTAGTGGAAGTGTGTAAAGAGGTGTCCGACGATGAGGAGACACGGTTGTCAGACAGTGGGGAAGTTGTTGTCAGGGCAGGAAGTCCGAGGGGGGAGCAGACTGAGGGATCGGAGGATGATGAGGTGACAGACCCAAGCTGGGTTGAGAGGCCGGGTGAACACAGTGCTTCTGAGACGGAGGAGAGTCCTCGACCTGAACAGGTTGGAAGAGGCAGTGGTGGGGCCAGACGGAGAGGCAGGGCCAGAGCTGGTGCATCAGCGCCACTGTCAACTAGTGAAGCTCCCGTGGTGAGGGCTCTTGCGGCGAGGGCTAGATCTTCAGAAGTGTGGAGGTTCTTTAAGGAAACACCGGATGACCGACGGACTGTGGTGTGCAACATTTGCCAAACCAGGCTCAGCAGGGGTTCCACCACTACTAGCTTAACTACCACCAGTATGCGCAGGCATATGAATGCTAAGCACCCCACTCAGTGGCAACAAGCCCGTTCACCTCCGGCCGTGCACACCACTGCTCCTTCCCCTGTGTCAGCTGCTAGTCAGCCCCCTGCCCAGGACCCTGCCACAAAAACCCCATCGTCGCCTCCACGATCCTCCACAGCATCCACCAGCGTTCAGCTCTCCATACCCCAGACGCTGGAGCGGAAACGCAAATATAGTGCAACCCACCCGCACGCCCAAGCCCTTAATGTGCACATCTCCAGATTGCTTAGCCTGGAGATGCTGCCCTATAGGCTAGTAGAGACCGAGGCCTTTCGCAACCTCATGGCGGCGGCCGCCCCTCGGTATTCGGTCCCCAGCCGCCACTACTTTTCCCGATGTGCCGTCCCAGCCCTGCACCAGCACGTGTCAGACAACATCATCCGTGCCCTGACCAACGCCGTTTCTGACAAGGTCCACCTGACCACGGACACGTGGACGAGTGCTGCCGGGCAGGGCCACTATATATCGCTGACGGCACATTGGGTTAACTTGGTGGAGGCTGGGACCGAGACTGACCCTGGGGCTGCTCATATACTGCCGACGCCGAGGATTGCGGGGCCTACCTCGGTCCAGGTGTTTCAGGCCTACTATGCCTCCTCCTCCTCCCACCCCTCCTCCACCTCCTCCTCCGAACTACCATCCGTGGGCACGGCGCCATCAGTCGGTAGCTCTAGGCACAGCAGCAGTGCCGTCGCTAAGCGACAGCAGGCGGTGCTCAAACTGCTGAGCCTAGGCGACAAAAGGCACACCGCCCAAGAGCTATTACAGGGCATCACGGCGCAGACTGATCTGTGGCTGGCACCGCTGAACCTCAAGCCGGGAATGGTTGTGTGTGACAACGGCCGTAACCTGGTGGCGGCTCTGCAACTCGGCAGACTGACACATGTGCCATGCCTGGCCCATGTGTTAAATCTGATAGTGCAGCGTTTCCTCAAGACATACCCCAATCTGTCTGATTTGCTCACGAAGGTGCGCCGCATCTGTGCGCATTTCAGGAAGTCCAGCCCAGATGCTGCCACTCTCAGGGCAGCGCAGCGCCGCCTCCAACTGCCCGCTCACCGACTGTTGTGCGACGTGCCCACGAGGTGGAATTCAACACTGACCATGTTATCCAGAGTTTACCAGCAGCGCAGAGCGATTGTAGACTGCCAGATGTCAACTTCCACCAGAACTGGTAGTCAGGTCAGTCAGCTTCCTCAAGTCTACAATGAGGAGTGGACGTGGATGTCTGATATCTGTCAGGTGCTGAGTAACTTTGAGGAGTCAACACAGATGGTCAGTGGCGATGCCGCCATCATCAGCCTCACCATCCCGCTGCTTGGCCTGTTGAAAAACTCTCTGGTCAGCATGAAGTCGGAAGCTTTGCGCTCGTCACAAGAGACGGGGGAAGAATATTCCCTTGTTGATAGCCAAAGCACCCTGAGGTCTGTTTCTCAGCGCATATCGGAGGAGGTGGAGGTGGAGGAGGATGAGGAGGAAGAGGAGGAGAATGTTGGCGAGACACAAGAGGGGACCATTGTTGAGTCCTTCACTGTTCAGCGTGTATGGGCAGAAGAAGAGGAGTTGGAGGAGTTGGAGGAGGAGGAAATGGACAGTCAGGCCAGTGAGGGGAGTGAATTCTTACGCGTTGGTACTCTGGCGCATATGGCAGATTTCATGCTAGGCTGCCTATCCCGTGACCCTCGCGTTCAAAGAATTTATTCCAGCACCGATTACTGGGTGTTCACTCTCCTGGACCCACGGTACAAGCAAAATCTTTCCACTCTCATCCCTGCAGAGGAAAGGAGTGTGAGAATGCATGAATACCAGCAGGCCCTGGTGCACAAGCTGAAACAGTATTTCCCTTCTGACAGCGCTAGCGGCAGAGTGCGTAGTTCTGCGGGACAAGTAGCGAGGGAGAGTAGGCGAGCAGGCAGCTTGTCCAGCACTGGCAAGGGTACGCTTTACAAGGCTTTTGCCAGCTTTATGTCACCCCAGCAAGACACTGTCACCTGTCCCCAGTCTCGGCAGAGTAGGGCTGATCTTTACAGAAAGATGGTGAGGGAGTACGTAGCTGACCATACCATCGTCCTAAATGATCACACAGCTCCCTACAACTACTGGGTTTCAAAGCTGGACATGTGGCACGAACTGGCGCTGTACGCCTTGGAGGTTCTTGCCTGCCCTGCCGCTAGCGTCTTGTCCGAGCGGGTTTTCAGTGCAGCTGGTGGCATCATCACCGATAAGCGTACACGCCTGTCGACTGACAGCGCTGACAGGCTGACGCTTATTAAAATGAATAAAGGCTGGATTTCTCAGAATTTCCAATCTCCACCAGGTGAAGGAAGCTCAACCTGAATAATTGATCCACTCCTCCTCCTCCTCCTCATTTTCCTCCTTCTCCTCCTCTTTGTACAGTAAAGCAGAGGAAAATGGCTATTTTTTGACAGGGCCCACTGGCTCTTGCTATACTTCATGCATTTAATTTTTCTGGAGGGCCACCTACCCGGTCCTCTGGTTTGAACAATTTTTGGGACTGCCACATACAGGCACTCAATCTATTCCATTTTACTGGAGGGCCACCTACCTGCTCCTCTGGTTTGAAGAATTTTTGGGACTGCCACATACAGGCACTCAATCTATTCCATTTTACTGGAGGGCCACCTACCTGCTCCTCTGGTTTGAAGAATTTTTGGGACTGCCACATACAGGCACTCAATCTATTCCATTTTACTGGAGGGCCACCTACCTGCTCCTCTGGTTTGAAGAATTTTTGGGACTGCCACATACAGGCACTCAATCTATTCCATTTTACTGGAGGGCCACCTACCTGCTCCTCTGGTTTGAAGAATTTTTGGGACTGCCACATACAGGCACTCAATCTATTCCATTTTACTGGAGGGCCACCTACCTGCTCCTCTGGTTTGAAGAATTTTTGGGACTGCCACATACAGGCACTCAATCTATTCCATTTTACTGGAGGGCCACCTACCTGCTCCTCTGGTTTGAAGAATTTTTGGGACTGCCACATACAGGCACTCAATCTATTCCATTTTACTGGAGGGCCACCTACCTGCTCCTCTGGTTTGAAGAATTTTTGGGACTGCCACATACAGGCACTCAATCTATTCCATTTTACTGGAGGGCCACCTACCTGCTCCTCTGGTTTGAAAAATGTTTGGGACTGCCACATACAGGCACTATCCAAATTAAATTGTCTCCATAGCAGCCTCCACACGTTGTCTCCATTGCTACCTCCAAAAGTCGTCCATATAGCTGCCTCCATACATCGTCCCTTTATCAAACGAGGTGTGTCAGGCAGAAATTTGGGTTGTTTTCATGGATTCCACATCAAAGTTGTTAACTTTGTCGCCACCCTGCTGTGTTATCCACAAAATATACTGGCAAACTTTTACCATTTAGGGATATTATTTCAGCGCTTCTTGCGCATCTGTTTACATTCCCCTCACCCGGCATATCCTAAACTTATAAGAACGCTACTACACTTGATCTTATACAAAAGGTTCTTAGAAGTGCTGTTTGGGGAGTAGCCTAGAGACAGGGGCTTGGATTGGCGAAAGCTCGCCTGGCAGCGGAGCGCCAGCTCCATGCGCATCATGCGCTTCTTGCGTATCTGTTTACATTCCCCTCACCCGGCATATCCTAAACTTATAAGAACGCTACTACACTTGATCTTATACAAAAGTGCTGTTTGGGGAGTAGCCTAGAGACAGGGGCTTGGATTGGCGAAAGCTCGTCTGGCAGCGGAGCGCCAGCTCCATGCCAAGATCCAACTAACATAGTTTTAACTGCAGCACCTTTAATCTACTACTAGTTCACTGCCTCCATACATGGTCCCCTTATCAAACGAGCTGTGTCAGGCAGAATTTTGGGTTGTTTTCATGGCTTCCATGTTAACTTTGTCGCCACCCTGCTGTGTAATCCACAAAATATACTGGCAAACTTTTATCATGTACCGATATTATTTGAGCACTTCTTGCTCACCTCCTTTGGTTCCTCTCTGCCACCCATTGGTTTGAAGCCTGAGTCCATTTAGGGTATGTCGCCATGACACTCTCTAGCCTGCTGCCGCTGCCTCTGCATGCCGTCCCCTATAGTGTCAGGGTCAATTATTGCATGTTTTAGATACTATCTAGCTTCATTCTGTCACTCTGTCATGGCCATGCTGTTGCCCATAATTTTGGCATAATGGTGCGTTTAAGCAGCCTCAGAGGCATCCATGCATGCTGCCCCTGCTGTTTCCTGTCCATTTCCGTGGTGTTTCCATCCTTTTCTGAGGTTCCCAGGTGTTTGGCCAAGCTTCCCTGTGCAGAGCCTTGGTCCCCTTGAAAAATGCTCGAGTCTCCCATTGACTTCAATGGGGTTCGTTATTCGAGACGAGCACTCGAGCATCGGGAAAAGTTCGTCTCGAATAACGAGTACCCGAGCATTTTAGTGTTCGCTCATCTCTAGCGTTAACCCATCTTCTTCCCGTGTTTGTGACATTTTAACAATAAAGAAGGATTTGTTTTTCATCGTACCCAAGTGATGGTCTCCGTGTTGTGCCGGTCTACTACCATTTCTTCCTGTATGTGCTATACGGCTATAGATCAGTCTTCCCGTGCACCAGAAGATCCACACAGAAGGAGTACAGCCCAGATGATCCTAAGGTTGGGTGAGCCGGCAAATTTTTTTCGCTTTTTTCTACCTAGTAGTCAAAGTGGTATATGTTTATATTCTTTGGGTTGGTACAATTTGTATAGGTTTTATAATGTTTTCATACATTTACAAAAATTAAAACCTCCTGTACAAAAAATTTTTTTTTTGATTTTGCCATATTCTGGCTCAAATAACTTTTTTATACTTTGATGTACAGAGCTGGGGGTGGTGTCATTTTTTGCGACATTTGATAATATTTTCAATGATATAATTTTTAGGACTGTACAACCTTTGGATCACTTTTTATAGATTTTTAAAATATTTTTCAAAATGGCAAAAAAGTGTCATTTTCGACTTTGGGTGCTATTTTCCGTTACGGGGTTAAACGCATTGAAATGCGTGTTTATGATTTTTACTGTTTATTTATATTTATGTCAGTTCTAGGGAAAGGGGGGTGATTTGAATTTTTAGATTTTTTTATTATAATTTTTTTTTTAACTTTTTTTTTTATTTTTACTATTTTTCAGACTCCCTAGGGTACTTTAACCCTAGGTTGTCTGATCAATCCTATCATATACTGCCATACTACAGTATGGCAGTATATGTGGATTTTCCTCCTCATTCATTACAATGTGCTATCAGCACATTGTAATGAAGGGGTTAAAACGAAATAGCCTCGGGTCTTCGGAAGACCCAAGGTTACCATGGAGACAGATCGCCGCTCCCCGATGACGTCACGGGGAGCGACAATCCTAGGCAAGATGACGGCGCCCGTGCGCCGGCTTCTTTTCGGGGCTGCCGGCAGCTTTGCCGACAGCGATCGCTGTGACAACACCCTAGCACCGATCACGGGTGTTAACGGTAAGCCTTTGCTGCAATATGCCCGTGAGCTGCAATATGCCCGTGAGCCCTCTCCATGCAGCTGGACACGACCGCCGCCGTGAATACACGGCGGGCAGCCGTGAACCAGTTAAACAGCAGCACCAACACTGTTAACCTGATTACAGTCTTGGTGCTGGTTTTTAGCAAAATAAAAGAAACTCCTTACATGATCAATTGGTACTATATAAGTGATTTCAGTCAGTGCCACTGGACTTCCTTGGTTTATGGACCAACAACAGCAGTGTAAATCTGCCACAACCGGCAACAGTCCTAATTAACACAAAGAAAGGACACTTACTACAAATTAAGCTCAGAAAAAAACAAAAAAACAAAAACTAGGATGACTGAAAAACTGAAGAATTAGAAAATGTAAATCTCCCCCCTCTTGTGTGGGAGACAATGGACAGGCAAGAAAATGTTATATCACACAAATGGCACATAATATACTACTGTAGAGTAGTTGGGGGCCTGGTACAGCATAAAATAAATAATGGAATTAAAGAGAACCAGTCACCAACACTCAGCCCCTCCCCCACAAACCAGAAACAGTACCTTTTAGATGTCTTGATACCACGTTCTCCTAATGCCTCTTTCCAAGGGATTCGACCCACCATTCTACTAAAAAAGACTGTTATTGATATCCTCTGTTCCAGTCATAGAGGTGGAGAGCTGAAGTCGTAGAGTCAAGCTACCCTACCTCCTCACTGACCCTTACAGTCTGGCTGAAGTGATGAAGTGAATATCTAAAGGTGGGGTGAGGAGCAAGGCAGATCTCTGTTCATATAGCCAGCATCACTCTCAATACTCACCTTCCTGAGGAAGTGGTTAATGATATAGCAGAGCCGAGTAACACAAAGCCACTGAGGGAGATACACTAAAAGTGTTGTTGAATAGACCATTGCAGACTCCACAGTATGGATGATATATTTGGAGTAGTTTAGAGTCTTACTTTAGACCAGCTTTTTGTTGGTCTAGTTTTTGTCTGCATTTTCTGATGCTCAGACTAAATTTTTGGAGCCAGGGTTAGGCCATATCCCCTTTTACTGGAGCCATGTCCCGGTTGGAAAACTGTACGAAAATGGTCTAAAATCCTTGAAAACGTGGAGTACTGAATTTCTGGCAGGTTGAGGAATCTGTCTCTCTGACCTGCCTCCCCACCCTCAGGAATTCTTTTCAGATGGGTTAGCAGTATTAGAGTCAGTGTGAAAGTAGGCTAGCTTGACTGTATGCTGCAGCTATCGGCCACCATGACTGGTGGCCCTATTCCCATCTGTAAAAGCAAAAGCTCACAGTTCAAGTTTTTCTAAAAAAAAGATATAATTAATGAAACCGTAGAAAAATGAAAGAGGCAAAATATGAAGTAGGAACAGAAGGTTAATAATGGCTAATCTAGAGAAAGGATATGAGAAGAAAAACAGGAAGGAGAAAAATTCATTGGCACATGCAACTTCGAGACAGAAGCCAAAGAAACAAAATCACACTACATAGCTTTCTGGCGCACAAAGCAGAATGACTGATAGTTATATAAGACAACCTGAGCCAGAAAGCCGTAAACAGAGATAAAAATATTGAAAAGAATAAAAAGCTAAAAAGAAGCACAGTATATTCATGTGTAGGCTTGAACACAATGCTTTACGTAAAATAACTAAAATGGGAGATGGAAAAAGCAAAAAGATTTGTTATTAAAGGTGATGATTATCTGATGGCTTGAAAGATGTTAAAATGTTATATGAAATATATAATATATATATATATATATATATATATATATATATATATATATATGTACAGTATATATAATCTTTAATCATTTTTTATCATTGTGTAATAGAAAAAATATTATTAAAATGAATTATGAAACATAATTCTTAAAATTCTTTATGAAAGTCTAAAAAATAACAATAATTATACAATATATTTGTTTAAAGCCAAATTATATGTAAAATAAAAAATATATAAATGTAAAAAAGTATTTTTCTCCTTACTTTTTTGGCCTTGAAGCTTGCAACCTTTGACATTATGAATAGCTTCAGTGCAAAAAAAGAAAACCTCTTTAGGCAGAACATTCCAATTCTGCACATCTTCTCATGGTGAGCTGTGCTGTCCTCAAATAAACTCATTTTTCATCGCCTTAGAAAGAATGCGATTATCGTATACTGTGCAGTCAAGAAGTGTCTCTCAGTACCTGAAGTCTACGGCAGACTTATATTGTGTCCGATCCTGGCTACAATCTAAAGAAATGCATTGAAAATTACTGTTATGTTTATGCAAATGAGCTTTAAGGGCTCTGGCATCTCCCCATGGAGCTCTACAGCCACTATTGCTACCTTCTCTTCCCTCCTATGGTTGTCCACTAACATATTGGGGATCATTTACTAAGGGTTGAGTAGTGCACTTGTCGGCTGTGTACCTTTTTCGGGGATAACACAGCTTAGGCAGGTATTTAACAGGTGTCTGTTTTGGGATTTTGTTGCATATGATCGTTTTTGGCACAGCTGCCTTAAATCCAATGCAACACAAATATGCCGTTGCACTGTCCAACTGATTTGGAATGAACACGGGATTTAACTTTCAAATTGTGTTGCAAGACAATGCACCTACCTGCACCACAAAAAAGATGGTGAACTCTGTCAGACCAGAACGGGGAAGCGACACATGCAGGGTATCGCCCCATGATCTTAGTGAATCGCGGCACAGTGCATTCTCATCGGAGAATACACTTTCCACGAACTCTGCGGACGGGTAAGTAAATGTGCCCCATTGTGGCTTTGCAAAGCTGCACCTGCAGTGAATAGCAGATGGGAGTGCACAAGAGGAGCATAGAGCGCCTGCCTCAGTATTCCTGAGAGCTGGTGACGTCACCAACTCTAGGGAATACACACATGTCTGCTATACCCCCTTCAATGCACTACTATCTGCTACTGTTTAGATAGGATAAATGAGGAAAACATGGTTATTTTGATGCGCATCTATTTTGGTGTTTAGTTGCAGAACAGCCCCAAAGTTAAGCAGCCTATAATGCTACAAATAAAAAAAGTTTGCAATCCTTCTTAGAAGTGTAGCTACTATATGTACAAATGTTCCCTTCTTCACTCTTGCAGCTGACCCCGGATTTGTGGGATGAGATTATGAGCATTAAAAAGAATGTTAATATCCTTTAGAAGAGGTGTGTTAGACTTAATTCTGCAGAAGCAGTATTTCTATCTTGTTCCTCTTCTTGTTCTTTTATGTTCAAAATCAAGCTGGCCGGATGGTAAAAAAAAAAAATGTATAATTGAAATCACAAATTTCCATTTTTTCCTGACCTAAATCAACCCTCATCAGAAATATGTCTACTTTGCATACATGGTAACTACAGAAATGTTCGTATTCCAATATTTGAATGCAGGTAATGCTGGAAGACACTGAAAGGCAGCACGGCATTGAGCCATGCTTTTACATCGAGGGCATATGAAGGGTACTCCTCAGTAGTTGGAAGGGTGATTTATAATATGTCATAGAGAAGGATTATATAAATGACCTCTTAATTTGGATCATTAAGTAGCCATGGCAATGGAGCCATCTAGATTATTTGTAATGTATTTGCTCCACTATCATGTCAAAAATGCTTTTGGGAATTTTGCAGTTAGTGCTGTGTCAGGAGCCAAGTATTTCACACATCTTTCAGACAGACAGATGCACACACCTGACAAAATTAATTCTCACTTTGTCAGAATTTCTGAACTGACACAATGCATTACATGGATGCTGACAGAAAAACTGCGTATGTCTGCCATTTTCTAAATGCATATCATATTGTTTATGCACAGAAATGTTCAAAAGTGAACATATTCTCTGAGATGACAGGATATTTTTCTACATTTCTATTTTTCCCTTTAAATTGATGGTTGAGATACTCTCACACAATGAATGGAGAAAAAATACTGGCAGTCAGATAGTCTAGAGTTTCACAAAAAGCAATAATGATAACTAATGCATCATTTGTAGAGTCAGAGGCCTCAGTATAGCACATGGAGGCCTAATGTAAACTTAGAAAAGGGAATCCTACATTATGTATTGTATTGCAGCATTGGGGAGTCTAGAAAACCCCTTGTGTGCTAATTCAGGGGTGTTAAAAAAATAACAAAATGTCTTTACCCTGCTCCTGGTTTCCATATTGCTCTGGTAGTTCTGGTCTTTATCAACTGTGTCAGTCCAAAAGCATTGGTGTGTCACTGGACCGCCCTTTAGACAGTTTGCAGGCTTCTCAGACCACAGGACATTCATTATTTGGACATCCAAGGAGACCAAGGACTGGCCTTAACATGTCCAGTGACCGTGTGATACTTCTAGCCAGGTAAAGATGCTGAAGACTAGAAGTACCAGGGCATTGTAAGAACTGAGAGCCATAACAGGGTAAGTACACAGTTTTCTCTTTACCACTCTGACTGGTTTTACTAGGATTCCAATTTCTAAGTTATGGAAGTTGACTTTTACAAAAGTATTCTAATTGCCACAGATTTTTGCCCTCAAATGGATAAGATTTGATACTAATTATAACAATGGTGTTATAATTATGAGTATTTACAATTATTTATTTTACATTTATTCTTACATGTAAATAATGTGGAAACTCAAGATTAATAAGTTCTGGATATATAAATATAAATCAGAAGGTATTCAACAAGACATCAATGTCAAGCATCGGGGAAGCAGAATGGGTCTGTGGACCCTCTGGACCACCGCAGGAGATGATACTAGCCGATACCTGGGACCGGAGTCTAACTGGCACCTGGTCTTCACCTGCCACCAGGTCGTTCCACAGATGCGACTAGCCCTTGATGGCAGCCTAGGTAGTAATGCAGAATACAGTCTGTGCCCGGAATGACAGCAGGAGTACAACGCTGGAGGGAATCCTGAAACTACAGAGGGAACACGGGAGTTGGCACATGGAACAGGATCAGACTGGAACGCAGGAACACAGGAATGGGAATACAGAGGAACACAGAAGAGCATTGGAATACAGGAACACGGAGGAACACTGGAAACGCAGGAACACAGGAGGGCTATCACTTCACAAGAAATTGCTGAAGTTCCGGCAGGGAATTATGAGAGCCACCGAGTGTGCCCGCGATCCGAGACATGGCATCTTTCGAGAGACATCTTTCCAAATCTGATGGAGGGAGAAGAAAGAAGAAATCAGCCCAAACATACCTCAAAAGGGAACACTTACATCTACTGAAATATATGTTCCACATTGCAGTAACAAATATAGATGTGGTTATTACAGCACTAATTCATGAACAATATTTTTGATACATTTATATTGAAAGTTTAATTTGACAACAAACTGACAATGTTTTTTGTGACAATGTAGACCATCAAGTATCAATACCTCAGGCCTTGTGGACAAGATTCTTTTATGGCCCACTATACAATTTTTGAGAATAAGAAAATGTTACTTTGATTTTAGATCTCAATATCTCAAACTAAGAATGAATAGGATAATTTAGTAGACAAGATTAATAAAATTAAAATAGCCCCAAAGTTAGTCTTCAACAGCCTGCAACATTAAAACTGGTGGATAAATACAATAGGTGACGAGTTATACACCTTATGTAAACAACTAGCCACTAGATGAACCATCAGTGTGGCCAAGTGGCAGACCCCAAATCACAAGCATGATAGTTTTCTTTTATAGTTTGTAAAGAAGGGATTTCCAATCAATGAGGACATACAGTGAGGCAACGGGGCAAATAAAGTGAAATTAAAGTGCTTTATTTAATAATTATCTTTTAAAATTAATAATAGATGTTGTGGGCTGCTGTTGGATGTCAATATATATTTTGCAGTAGAATAAAGTTAATGTTAGAACGTGTGCCCAAAAGAATTTTCTCCGGTTATTAGGTGAACCAGTAAGACAATTATACATTTATCTTGTTCTCTAGATGATCTACAGTATCTACAGTATTTCTTCCTTCATCTTCTATTAAGTGAACATTTCTGTGGGTAATGCACATCTTTTTCATTGAGTGTGTCACTTTAAGCTTGGGTTTCATTTCAACAAAAACAATACTGCCTTTCATTACTTTTTGCCTACAGGTCTCCATCCTAGTTCTACAATTCAGAGACATTTCATCTAGATCTTAGTCATATGCCTGTATTTTTGTTGCATTACCTATAAAAAGTGCTTGCTCCTTTTTTTACTTTCTAATTCCCTGATGTGGAGAACATTTAACATCATCACCGGTGTTTGTCATCATTTTCATTCTGACAGGTACAGGTTGAGTTTAATCCTCTAGACAACAGAAGATCTCTGAGGAATTGTTGAAATGGAATCTGTGCTGTACCTTAGTAATCAATCACAGCAAGAACAACATATTTGCATCCTGGCATTGTGGAACTAAACTACCCAGATCTGTCCTTCTGTTCTTCTGCGAGAGGCGACGACACTTACATTTTTTCATCATTTATTCTTAAAAAACAGGGCAGAGGACACTCGCTCAAGCACATCGCCTGATGCCCAAAATACAAGGAGCGTATTGTCACGTTAAAGTGGAAGTGCTGGACAGCGCACAAAGTTATATGATGAAATACTTGAAAAATATTTAATATACTTTCCAGAGATCACTGTACTATCTGTGACGATGTCAGCTTGTAAGGAGAAGCCGAGGAGAGCCGAGTCTGTTGGTGTGACATTGGAGGTTTTCATTAATATTGTGAAAATGATCATATCGTTCGTTATTATTAATCCTTTTTCATAGCTCACATTGTGTAGAACAGAGTCCTATGATCTTGTTATAAATTAGGCTTGAAAATGGTGGCTAAAAGTTAGTTTTGTTCAATATTTCAGCATTGAATGGGTATAATATTAAAAGCATTGTGGAAACTATATTTATAATGACTAAAAAAGTTATGTTTCTGTAAAGCTTTAACCCTTCCTGTCTCATATCTCTTCCTCTTTATACATGGCAGGAGACAGCTATATTTTCTTCTCTAGCAGCTGTAATACAATCGATCGCCACTAGTTAACATCTTTGATGACACGGTCAATCTAAATAATTGGGGAAAATGATGAATTAGCTTATCCGACAACCAGTGGTCTACAAAACCTCCTAGATATGTCACTATATCTCGTCTTTTACCCTCTTCTGAAAAGCAGGGTATAATGAAAGTGCACCATCTACAGGTTAGAGGTGTCTGAATGTGGTTTTGAAAATGGATGAAATGAGCAGCTGAAACATTGCTGATATACTATGGGTGAACAAAGTGTGCTGGATCCCATAGGTGCTGCCTATTATTTGCACTATTTGATGTGTGCCAGACCCTCAGGTCAGATTTTCATCTGGACTTTTAATTCCAGGTGAATGTTGCTTGCGCGCTGTGGATTTGTAGATCCTGAATGAGCGCATACAGGCAAAATTTGTAAGCATTTATAGGAATTGACAAAGTTCAATGGATGCTATTCTATGGGAACAGCATACTGAGTTCAGTGGGAAATGCATCCAGCTTAAATGCCAAACCAGAAGCTTTTGGAAATCAAATGCTCCATGTGGCCTACACCAGGTCAATAAGAGTGGTCGACTGATCGTATTTGTGCACCTATTTCTGAGGGTGCACAGACTTTAACAATTGAGAGAATCATAAAGTACCTGTGTGTGTTTTTTGTTTATTTTTTCAGAATTTTACAATATTAATAAATTTGACTTCTTTTATGTTGTTTTTAATGTAATTTTATGTACTTCAATGTAATTTACTATTATGTTTGTATACTAATTTTTTTTTTGCTTGTGTATATGTTCAGTGGTGGAGAACCATTTCCCTTGTGAACAATAAATTGTATCTTATTTTGCATGCTTTAGAATATGGTTACATTATTATTTTTTGAGTATAGAATGTTTTAGAATACAACATAATGGTATTTTTTTTAAATGTATCTCTGTTATCATGTTGACCAATAGATTAATAATACAGTAACATATAGAAATAACACAACTACATAGATTTTTGCATTTTTTTTCTTGTAGCGTTCAAGTACATCACACACAGCATATTAAATGTACTATTAGGAAGTACAATTAGGACAGCAAAAAATAAGGTACCTAAATACAACTCTTCTGGAAAGCAGTGAGTACAGTCATGGCCATAAATTTTGAGAATGACACAAATATTATATTTTCACATGATCTGATGCCCTCTGGTTTTTATGTGTGTTTG
This sequence comes from Engystomops pustulosus, assembly GCF_040894005.1. Lineage (NCBI taxonomy): Eukaryota > Metazoa > Chordata > Amphibia > Anura > Leptodactylidae > Engystomops > Engystomops pustulosus. Next base: position 105,053,067 of record NC_092417.1, on the reverse strand, counting down.
TCAGATGTTTTTATTACATACAGAAATACAAGTGCAATCATATTATGAGTAATAAAAGCTTTTATTAACAGTTAGAATGAGTTAATGCAGCAAGTCAATATTTGCAGTGTTAACCCTTCTTCTTCAAACCTCTGCAATTCTCCCTGGCAGCTCTCAATCAACTTCTGGACCAAATCCTGACTGATAGCAGTCCATTCTTGCACAATCAATGCTTGCATTTTGTCACAATTTGTTGGTTTTTGTTTGTCCAGCCGTCTCTTGATGATTGACCACAAGTTCTCAATGGGATTAAGATCTGGGGAGTTTCCAGGACATGAACCCAAAATCTCTATGTTTTGTTACCTGAGCCATTTAGTTATCACCTTTGCTTTATGGCAAGGTGCTCCATCATGCTGGAAAAGACCTTGTTGATCACCAAACTGCTCTTGGACGGTTGGGAGAAGTTGCTCTTGGAGGACATTCTGGTCCCATTCTTTATTCATGAATGTGTTTTTAGGCAAGACTGTGAGAGACCCGAATCCCTTGGCTGAGAAGCAACCCCACACATGAATGGTTGCAGGATGCTTTACAGTTGGCAGTTTGTCTCCTCCCAACAAGCTGTTTACCAGATGTTTCAAACAATCGGAAAGGGGATTCATCAGAGAAAATGACTTTACCCCAGTCCTCAGCAGTCCACTCCCTGTACCTTTTGCAGAATATCAGTCTGTCCCTGATGTTTTTTTTTCTGGAGAGAAGTGGCTTCTTTGCTGCCCTCCTTGACACCAGGCCTTGCTCCAAGAGCCTCTGCCTCACAGATGCACTCACACCTGCCTGCTGCCATTCCTGAGCAAGCTCTGCACTGCTGGTAGCCTGATCCTGAAGCTGAAACACTTTTAAGAGACGGTCCTGACGCTTGCTGGGCCTTCTTGGGCGCCCTGGAGCCTTTTTGGCAACAATGGAACCTCTCTCCTTGAATTCCTTGATGATGCAATAGATTGTTGACTGAGGTGCAATCTTTCTAGCTGCGATGCTCTTCCCTGTTAGGGAAGTTTTGTGCAGTGCAATGATGACTGCACGTGTTTCTTTAGAGATAAACATGGTTCACAGAAAAGAAACAATGATGCCAAGCACCAACCTCCTTTTAAAGTGTCCACTTAATCATGACAGATGATCTCCAGCCCTGTCCTCATAAAAACCCACAAATATTTTTGGTACAGAAGGTTTTAATTTTGTATCCCCGTGATCGGACTGACCAAATGAATGAAGTAGACATGTCATTTGGGGCACACAGTGAAAGCCGTAAAATCCAAGCCCACAAGAAATTATGCACATTTTTTTTTCATTATTTTCACTATATTCAGAATTTTTTTCCTGCTTCCCAGTATACAGCATAGAATATTAAATACCACCACTATGAAGTACAATTTGTTTTGAAGATTGAGACAAGCCTGTACCCGGTCCCTGAGTTTTGGTATAGGTCTGCTCATTGCTATATGATGATTAAAAAAAAGAGTAATCTTTTTATTTATAACTAAAATTTGTGAACAAATTCAATTTTTTTTATATTCCAACAATGATGTCAAATATTTTTTTATTTCATTAAATTTGAATAGAATTTTTAATAAAGGTAAGTTGTAACTGAATAGATTCAGTAGATGCCAAACAGAAGTTTATATACATATATGCAGATCTAGTTTAATAAAGGGCCTGTAGATGGTGCTGTTGAAATATTTTGCAGTAATTGCTCTGCTTCAGATCATTTCAAAGAACTGATATTAAAGCATATAAATCCAAAGGTATGATGACAGCTGTAAAATAAATTTATTTTCATTAATATGGCAGACTGACTTATCAGTATGACACCCTAAAGAAATATGAGTCAAATAAAGAATTAGCAAAATGCATCAAGAAATTATAACAATAATGTAACACAATTTTATGCATTTGTTTCATTCCTTCTACAGTACAATGACAAATGCAGGCAATATGTCTGCAGAATGAATATTCATTCATTCACTGCCAATTTATTTCTAATCAATACTTGACAGAATTTCATATCGAGAAAATTTGTCATCGCCAAATCTCCATAGCACTCTTTTCTTTTTATTCCAAATACTAGACTTAACCATATAATTTAGTTTTATTATTCAAACTTTTAATGGTTTTCATTTATATCAATGTTCTATTGATCCTTTAATATTCCTTTAATAAAACTAAATAAATGAATGAACTAACTTTTTATTAAATATTTTAAGGTGATCAACATTATGTTTAAAAAGTTGCAGTGATCTGAAATCAAGCCACATTACTGCTTCCAGTGTGAATGGTCATAAAGTCTAGATACATTTTTTATGACAATGAAAATCACTGACGTAAATGACTTTATGTTTTTTTCTTCATCACTCAGGGAACTGTTACTGTAAGTTATATTTAGATGAGCAAGAGAACATTATTACTGATGGGGCTCTACAAGGGCACAATTGCGATAAAATAATAAGTAATACTATAGATGTACTATTAGTACTATTACTATTATTAGGGCTCTAATTTCTAGCGGGAAGCACAAGGGGAGCATTATTTGGAGACTGTCACGAACCCGACTCACCGGAGTTCACACACGGGGATACCTACTCTATGGAGTCCCAGAATTTAGTCCTTAAGCTCCGCCCACTTCCACAAAATGACGTCCTTACGCTAAATTTACTCCACAGAATTTCAACCCCAGCCAATCCACACTACCACCACCCACGAGTTACTTACACAAAGAAGGCCATAGGCACCTCAACCACACAGACAATGCACCCTGATGATAACTCAGCACATGCACTCACTACTCACTACTACGATATTACAATTATAAATTCACACAGAACATGCAATCGCTTACTACATGGACTATGCTAACAATGACCTCTGGTAACGTGATTCCCTTCAGAGACTCAGATTCTTTAAGGCTACAAGCAGAGCTTATTAAAAAGTTTTAATTTACATAAAAAATGCAGTACACTCAAAGAATTAAATTGTCAGATAAAATAAAAAAATGATTAAAACAATACACATACGATACTTACAAACAGAGAAACAAAAAATTCTTGCTAGTGGAATAGGAAGAAATTCTTTGGCCCGAGGACAGAGCATAGACATCGATCCGGCCTTCTATTGTCATAGAGTCACTCAGACTGAACCACATCATGTGGTTGCTTCATTAATTTAAACCCAGGTGATTTTTGACCACTACCCCTGGCTGTGATGTCACTGTGAGGGGGAGATTTTCTATACCCCTCCCATCAGTGAGGTAATTTTTGGGTCTGGGTTTTTATCAAAACCCCATAACTTTTGATTGGAAGATGGCACAATTGTGCCATGGCTTCCAACCAAACGGGTACGTTATTCCCATCAACCACATATCAAACTCGGGGTGTCTTAGCCTAATATCAGGAGTGTTTTGCTTTTGGCTGCCTTTCTCTGGTGCTAACATTCTGATTTTCGTTCCAAGAGTGTGCCTAGAACCCATAACTGTCCTGTGTAACTGGGGACCCATAATTATGAATTATTCCCCAGTTATGGACAGCTATGATATTCCCTTTGTCTAAATTTGGAGGGAAAAACTAAAGTCTGTTGGTTCTTTTCATCCCCCACTAGCTAGACTACTCTGGCCGAAAGGTGTTAATTCTACTACTTAGGAAGACCATGCTCCTCTGATCAAACAGAGACTCCTTGGGGTGTTATAAACACACTGCCAGGCTCCTCTTCCTGGCTGGTCTTAAACAAATGGAGCCTAATGATTTATAACAGGCAGATGGAAACAACACAAAAGAAAGGAAAATAAAAAAAATATAAAACAAACAAACTGTGAAGGAGTAATATTATTATTATTATCACAGAGACCTTGTAAAGCAGAGGGGTTTTATAACCCTTAAAGGGAACCTGTCATGAGAAATTGGCCTAATAATCCACTACCAGTATGTTGTCTAGCAGCTGAACACCTTTTAGATTATGTTTCTTTCATGGTCCAGTATGGTGGCATTATCCAGAAAATAAGCTTTGAAGTGAGATTCAAATTGGTTGTATAAAGTCATGGAGGTGGAGAGTTTAACATTGAAGTCAAGCGTTGCTCAATATTTTCAGAGATGTAGAACGGGCAGTACAAGGATCTCTCCAAAGATCTTTTTATATTCTACGCCTAGAGGAGACGCAATTCTACCATCGCCATAGACAGGAATTCTTTACTGTAAGAGCAGAGAGACTATGGAACTCTCTGCCGCAGGAGCTTGTTATGGCGCTATGTACGCATATGGCGCAGGAGGTTGCTATGACTCTATGTACATGTTCAAAAGAGACCTGGATGACTTTCTGAAGAGAAAAAATATCACGGGTTATGGGGATAAAACATTTATTTAATTCTTAGAGGATGGACTTGATGGACTTGTGTCTTTCTCCTGCCTTATATACTATGCTACTTTGATCAACTTATAGTCACTCCTTGCTTCTCATTTAATTGCAGTGTTTAAAGTTCTTTTTCTGCTCTTATGCTAACTCTTACAGAAAATAAAAGGAAATCGTTGTTATTCTGTCACCATCATGGATAACAAGTTGGTGTCTGTTTATGTGCCTTAATACTGTTGACAGGTTCCCTCACTTTCAATTACTTTAGGAAATTACATTAGTGATCTAAGAGAAACCACATACATTTAAGGCAGCAGATATTTTTTATTTTGACTATGTACTGGATAAAGGCAGGAAAATTGCAGCATTTTATTGTACTACTACTTTCATTACTCCCTTACTTTACTACTAGCCATAAATGTAGGTAGGGGGTTGTTTGGGCCTGTGCGGGGGGAGATACAAACAAACAGCTCTGCTTTGGCTCTGGTATTTACATAGAGGACAGAAGTATTTATATATATATAATGCACTGTGGGTAGTGCATTTTCCCAAATATGATTCTATTAGTAATAAGTAAGTTTATTTTATAGTTCATCAAATGCTGGATTACTTCTCTAGTATACACACAGGAGCCCTTTGTGGCGGCTATTAAACCTGTGCATAAAACAGACACTGCAAACAGCACATAACAATTGTACATCGCACTGTTCTATAATTTTAAGCTCATAAAACTGACTTTTCTTATTTTAATGACAATGCAAGTCATACGTCTGACCATGTTAATTGAGCCCTAATGTCAGTGTTCATTATCGGTAAGTGGAACATGATATTACAAAAGTCAAGACTTCACTTTCTATTGAACAGCACAAGTCTGTGACAAAACTATGACACCAATTATCCTGAAATTGTGATATATTAAATGCCAATGACTCAAGGTTTCATTTTTAGGCAATGTTTGCTTAAATGTACAAGGTACCAGAAATATTTTACTATATTTCATCTTTGTATATGGACTTTTCATAGGATCAGTATATACTGGATTTAATTCTTATTATTTAGTTAAGTTAAGTAAGGTATTTATTTCAGTGTTATACATACCATTTTCCTTTGGTAAATTCAAAAGTGTGTTCCATACTTTTTTTTTCCCCTCCAGAAACAGTTCCCCATGGCTTATGTCTAGCATAACTGGCCAACTATAATATCACAAATTGCCAATAGGGGGGACTTCTTAACAATATAATGGGGCAGATTTACTTACCCGGTCCAATTGAGATCCAGCGGCGCATTCTCTGTGGTGGATTTGGGTCTTCTGGCGATTCACTAAGGCAGTTCCTCCGACGTCCACCAGGTGTAGCTGCTGCGCTGAAGTCCACCGAGGCCCGCCGGAGTGCACGATCCTATACTTGGTGAAGGTAAGCGCGTGTCCCGCGACCCTTTTTTTTATATGCGGCGGTTTCTCCGAATCCGTCGGGTTTTCATTCGGTCACACCTTCGATTTCCGTCGCGTGCATGCCAGTGCCGATGCACCACAATCTGATCGCGTGCGCCAAAAACCCGGGGCAATACAGGGAAAATCGGTGCAAATCTGAAATATTCGGGGAAAACACGTCGGGAAAATGTGAATCGGGCCCTTAGTAAATGACCCCCAATGTCTTCTTAGGGGATTTCTTTCCTGAAGGTTTGCTTTTTATGGTATATTCTTATGCCACACTATCTTATGACACACGTCCAATCTTTAGTCTTGAAATTGGTACTTGGATAGGGGGTTTATTGTTTGGCTTGTTTGATCAAAATTAATAGGTGATTGACCGTATATGGCATTTACGTCCTTACGCCTGCAGAAGAGTGGAATTTTTTGCACAAAGATTGGCAACTTTTAATACTGTGCAACAATTTAAAGGCTTGTGAAAAATTAGGTGTAATCCAGGAAAACTCAGGTGCAGCAAACAATGGAGGGAGAATGTGAGAAAAAGTTACAAAAAGAACCCCCATAGATTCCTGTGTAGCTATCAATGAATTGTTTTGAACACTGCTGTCAAGGTTTTTGCTAGCATGTCACAATAAATAAAAAAAAGTAATAGGAGTTGAGGATGAAGCAGATGTACCTCCAATGATTGTAAATACCCATTTTACCATATCTCTAAAGGTAAAAGGCCTGTTATATAATTTGCATCAGGGATGAGGACCCGCCTAAACTATGCTTATATAAGTCCTTAACAAAGTAAAAGAAATGAAATTTTACCAAATCTCCAAAGACTGGATGGCACATTGGGGGACAGATTGCTAGTCACATTGTCTCATTGTCTCTTTTGTCGTTTTTGAGACTTTTTTGCAACATTTTTCAAGTACGCCTTGGCTGCAACTTGTGCAGTGTGCCTTATGTATCATTGTTTCCCAGATGTTCCATGCAACTTTTCACTTATGTATCACTTTTGTGGCTTATTTTTGCGGCTTTTTAGACGCAAATCTGCACCTGGTGCAGGGCATGTGCAAAGGAAGGATTTTTTTCATGGACCCTGTTGTAACATGGAATTATTTCACATGCTTTAAATCTTTAAAATTTTGCACAGTAACTTGTTTTTTTTAAATTCAGAAATTTTTGCTTTTACATTTTTTTAAAATTTATTGGTTACTTCTAAGTGTGAGGTAACATGAAGAGGAGCGTGGGATGTATTGGAAGGTGATTATGTAACTTAATTTAAATTATTTAGAACAAAAAGCGGACCTCCAAAATAAAAAGGCTAAAATATATATAAATAATGACTTTATTTATCCCAAATGAAAATTTTGTTGCCAGCTGTAGAAATACCCAATACATTAGAACACATTTAAACATATAAAATAAAAAAAAATGCACACAAACTTTGAAGATTTTTACTATGGAGCTACTGTTCTAGTATAAAGCCAGACAGTGGTTGAGATTTATGAAGCTGTTTGTGCCTAAATTCTGGAGTATTTTACAGAAAAAAAACCTCCCAAATGCCTGGTGCTACATTTATTAAGTGTGTAAGGCCATATTTAGATACTTGAATAGGTAATATATATTTTTACTATATATTATATATTTGTTTATTTTTCCATCACATCAATGGTTTCCTCAGTTTATGTATTGCTACTCTTGTGTTGTGTTCACATTAAAGTTGCAAACTCATAAAAGTTTTCTATTCCAGCAAGTGAAGAGGTAACTTGACCTCTGTCGGACAGCAAGAATTCGCTCTATACTAATTGTGCAGCAACCAATCTCTCTTTCATTCGCTATGATTTACTCTAAGTAAGATGAAAATGGAATGTTTCATCTCACTGCATCTCGTGGCTGTATAAACAAAATTTACATCAACTCCTATCCAAAGATATGTATGACCAGCAAATAGGGTTCTTTTAAATTCATGATCAAGCCTTGGTCTCTGACTGGCAATCTGGTTTACGATCATTTAACATCACTTTCAAACTCATGCATATGTTGAATTTCTGACATTCATCTCCCAAATATTATGTTGATACAATATTTCCCTTATATCTTTTATCTTCGGCTTTCTAAATACCACCATGCCTGAAAAAAACATGAGTTATCTCCATAATAGGAAACAATAAAACATGCCCCGATCCCGAGGAGGCTGCTGGAATATTCTATGTAAATAGGCATTTGTAATTATGGATATAATAATAAATCATCCCAGTTGTATAAATGTGCATGGTTGAATGCAAGCGCATACTTTATTTTTTATACACCAGATTGGCTTCTGAACCAAGGTCAACTTGATGTTTTATTCTATCTTCAACAGAATATGAAAGAAACTTCAATAATACAGAAAATAAAAATAAAATATTAGCAAAGAAACAATAGAGAATGATATAGTAGTCTGCCATAACATTAAAACTGACTATGAAGTCCCAAAAAGCTCCAAAGCTCAATGTTTACCTGCACCTTTGATCATAGCCAACCTTATCTTCTCCAGAGATGTGAGTTCAAGTAACTATTGTGAAAACCAACCTTTAAACTTTTGCATTCGCTGGACTTGCTGACATTATTAGGCTCATTTCACACTACCATTTCCTTACTCCGTTTCTTAAATCCATTAAAAAAGTAAAGAGTGGCGGTTTAATGGAGGCTTAACGATGGTTTACCGTATTTCTTAAAAATTCCATTCCCATCAATGTAAATTTGATGTCATCTGTTTTGTTCTGTTTTGATTATTTACATGTTGCCAAATACATTCCACCTTTTAAAAAAATATTCACTTAATTGTGATCTTAAAGTAAAACTCACATCAAAATCAAGGAATTCAACCAAGCTTCTGAGGAAGTCTATTCCACAGATTCTCAGGAGATGAAACCTTTTTTTCAGCAGACAGTGTCCCGGTACTTTGTGATGTTACCTGGAACAACTGTCCCCCTTATTTTATGTACTGTCAATTTATATTTAGGTATAAATGAGTCAATCTAATTATTTTTATCTACCTCATAACTGTCTACTTAGTGACTTGTCTGCAGCACAATGTACCATTGTGCTGTGCATCCTCCATTCGGTGAGGAGACCCCTCCCAACAACTTACTTAAGCCCTATAATATCACTAGCTGTATAGTGCCACAGTGCTGCAGAGCCAGTAGACAGCACAGCCAATTGACAACACATAGAGCAGAAGAAGGAGGAGGCAGAGCTGATCTGCTCTTAGAGGTCTTTTATTGTTTACTGTGTCTGACGACAATTTAGACTGTGCCCTGACCCAAAAGGGTTATGTAATCTAGAGGAGTTGGCCTATCTCCCCCCAATTTCAAGAAACTACTAGAATTTAAACAATTGACCAAAGCGGGGAGACCAGACGGATTCCAACGGCCTTTAAAAAATCAATGTGGATGTGTACGTTAAATACGCATACAATTGAAATTGATTTTTCTCTCCTTCATGGACCCGCGATCCACCTGCAGGCAGATGTTGGCCTCCTTAACCTCTAGGCTGGAGTAGGTTGCACCCTCTACAACCACGATTGTTATACTGCTGCTGAAGAGAGATTTCAAACACTGACTAAGAATTAAAGTAAAGCATTTATCTTTTAGCATTGAAAGCATAAGCTACAAATAAACCAATCACAGAGCTATGAAAAACTAGGACCCTTAAAGATATACCTGCGCATGTTTTGCTACCCCGCTCAGGTCCGCCGGAGTTCACCTTCTTCTTCCCGGTGTATGTGAGTGCATGTCTTGCGACACAATTTGAATTTTAAATCTCACGCTTAGTCCTAATCAGTCGGGTTGTCCGACAGCCACGTCCCCCGATTTGTGTCGCATGAAAGTCAGCGCGATTGCGCCAGAATCCGATCGCGTGCGCCAAAAACCTCTGCTAAATGTGGTGCAAAACGGAAATAGTTGGGAAACCCGAAGGAAATTCGGCTCACGGACACTTAGTAAATGTGCCCCACTGTATTTACAATCCGAGAAGTCAGGCAGCATCAGGATGTGTAATGTGGATATGTCAATGAGGTAGTGAAAGATTTTTAAACTGCAGTTCAAAATTTCTGTTTTATGTGATTTATTTTTGTCGCTGTATTCACTTTTACAAAGTGGTTCAGGGAACATTTTAAATCTAGTATCTCAAGGAAGGGTTCTGCCTGGCTGTTTTAGCATACCAAAATTTACACAAGGGTGAGCCCTCTTGCCTGTGGTTTGCAAACCTGGAACATCTAAACATGTCTCCATCAGTTGGAGATTGACACAGGCAGTTATTATTATGTGAATTAACCCTTTAAGGACCTCACCCTTTTTTGTTTTTTCATTTCTATTTTTCACTCCCCACAATCAAAAATCTATAACTTTTTTCTTTTCACGTAAAGAGCTCCGTGATGGCATGTTTACTGCATAACAAATTGCACTTCATAGTGATGGTATTTATTCTTCCATGTCGTGCATTTGCAGCGTTTTTTGTGGCCTCGGCATTTACGGCTTTCACTGTGTGCCACAAATGACATGTCTACTTTATTTATTGGTTCAGTGCGTTCACAGGGATACAGAATATGTATAGGTTTTATTATATTTTCATACATTTATAAAAATAAAAAATTATGTGAATTTTTTTTTTTTATTTTGCCATATTCTGGCGCTAATAACTTTTTTATACTTTGGTGTACAGAGCTGTGGGTGGTATTCTTTTTTGAAACTTTTGATAAAGTTTTCAATGCTACCATTTGTAGGAATGTACAACCTTTTGATCACTTTTTATTGAGTTTTTCATATTTTTCAGTGAATGTGTTTGTTATTTTTACCTAATGTGTTTGTTATTTTTACTTTTTCTTTATATTTATATCAGTTATAGGGAAAGGGGGGTGATTTGAATTTTTAGGTTTTTTATTATAATTTTTTTTTTTTTACTTTTTTTAATTTTTATTTTTACTATTTTTCATACTCCCTAGGGTACATTAACCCTAGGTTGTCCGATTGATCCTTCCATATACTGCCATATGGGGATTTTCTTCCTCATTCATTACAATGTAATGCACATTATCAACCCGAAGCTATCATGGCAACAGATCGCTACTTCCCATTGATGTCACGCCCAAGCACTGCCATCTTTTTGAAGCCCCCGGCAGCTCTGCTGGCGGTGATGTGTGGGTGTTACCAGTAAGTCTTTGCTGAAATATGCAGCAAAGACTTACAGGCTATGGAGAGGGCTCAGCCGGTGAGCCCTTTTTCATGCACCCGCAGCCGACCTGTGATGTGCTATTATGTCAAGGGTCGTGAAAGTGTTAAAATGGATTCTTAAAACAAAAGCTTTAGGCCCTTTGAGTTTGAATTATGTTGCCTTTTTGTAACTACACTCCTCATTTACATGGGCTATATTTACTGTGGGGTTTTTGCACTATAACTAGATGTGAATAATGAACAAATGCCTTTTGCCATCTAAGATGTCTGTAATATTACTATGAAGTCTCTGATTTCTGTTTTGCATTTCAAGTTGTGGTAAACTGTTTTGATCATTGGTTACTCACCTGTATACTGACATGGGTGGGACTTGGGAGTTGCACTCTCATGCACTCCTTTCACCTTCATATAGTGTAACAGAAGCTAGAGGAAGCCAGGGAATGCAAAATGTCCCTTATCTCAGCAAATTTAAGGCATATTCTTTTTTGAAAATTATGAACTTTGACAATTATTCTTGAGTGCAGAGTTTCTAGGTCTTTATATATTTTTATCTACAGTAAACCTATTTTCCCAAAGGATGCCAAAACACATATATTAAGACTTTTGTATTGAATGTAGTTTCCCCCTAAATTTCAGTTGTAGTCATCTGTAAAAATACATAAAGTGCTACTAATCCTATATATCCTATATATCCTATATATCATTCCATCTCCTATGTCTATGTTACACTCATACTGCATCATGGGTCATACTTGAGTCATTTGAAATGCACACTGACAAGTCACCAGTGCTGGAAACACCAAGGCAGCAGTAGGGAAAAGTTCAATGAAGGAGTTCAAATCTATACAAATCTATACAGAATCAGCAGAACACTCTCAAAATATTTTCTATTGGTAACTCTCATGTTTAACTACCATTCAATTGCACATCTTCATTGCAGATTTGCTGTTAAAAAGGAACAGGGAACCATGGTCTCCCATGTAAGCAAATACTTCAGGGAGTAAAGGAATCACAGATTTTGCATAGGGTCCAGCAGCATTAACAATATATAACAATACAGGCGGTCCCCTACTTAAGAACACCTGACTTACAGACGACCCCTAGTTACAAACAGACCTCTGGATTTTGGTAATTTACTTAACTTTAGCCTTAGGCTACTATAAACAGTTATAACAGTTATCACAGGTGTCAGCAATTAATCTTTATTGTTAATCCTGGTTCTTATGACAATCCAACATTTTTAAAATCCAATTGTCACAGAGACCAAAAACATTTTCACTGGAGTTACAATTATAAAGTATACAGTTCCGGCTTACATACAAATTCAACTTAAGAACAAACCTACAGAACCTTTCTTGTACGTAACTCGGGGATTGCCTGTAATGACATATCCTGTAGGTGGTGATATATTGTAGCAGGTTTTCTCTCCAGAATAATAACTTTATCATGTGTTGTATTTAATCATACAACCCGTATTAGTTCCAATTTAAATTTGAATGTATAAGACTTTAATATTTTCTATTAATAGAGTACTCCATCATTCCTTTAAAGTTTAAACCCTATGAAAATGGCTGATTATATTATTCTAATGCAGAAATTCATGTAAATGCCATTGTCCCCGCTTTTCAGCACTTGGAACATTTTAAAGTTGTAATTTGCAATGCAAATAAATATGGAGAGCTTTTAACTGTTTCACATTTATAGTATAACATTCTTCAAATATATATAGTGCAATATTCAAGAACCATTTTTGGAGTTTGAGTGACAACTAAAATTTGGTTAATATTATTATTGATTCATAATCTTTGCCAATAAAATAACTATGGAGATCACAGTAATCAGACCAGCACCTGAAGCCTTGAGGCCCACAAGCCTCTGTACAACTCTTTGATCTACTATGACATCTGGTAATTTAAGAATCATAAAAGCTTCAACTTTACTCTGCACACTGCGATTTATAACAAAATCTGCTAATGTGCCCTCCTTCCCCTCAGGATACTGTTAACCTTTTAATATCAGAAATAGCAGCATCAATATAGTAATTTATTGAGGCAATAGAGAAATATACTACAATGTTAACAGACATGATAAGTTTTTGTTTCTTATATAATTCAGGGGAAAGCCCCTTTTGTGATTTAACTATAAAGGTTAAAGTACCTTAGGTAATGCTAATTAATGCCACATCTCTAAGATGAATTAAGGGCCAACGGGAGCACTGGGCATACCTGGGCAATTTCCAGGGCTACTGGGGGGCCCACATAAGGTTGTATGTAAGTAATTCATTGGGGTGAGGGGGGCTGTATATAATGAATCCATAGGGTGTATAAAATAACCATGACTAGCCTGCTTGGTGTGATAAATTATGGAATATTTTAGGGAACAAGAGACTGTTTAAGTTTGTGTATCTTTAATGCCGCCACGTGAGTTCACCGCAAAGGGGCCCACTGAGGCTCTGTCGCCCAGGGCCTACTGAAATCTTTAGGCATCCACAAAACCCACATGATGATACACCAAAACATGTGTCTAGTGAAGGGGCTATCTGATGAATAGTTTTCAGCTTCTTGCATTTAATTTGCCTGTGGAGTGTGCAGAGTGCACCATAATAATCAAAACTGGTGCACGGTCTTCATTAATCTGATGCCTGCTGCACTACTCTGGAAGTATGTACATCAGTAATAAATGTGGTGCAAACTCCGACCAAGCACCAACACCCCCTTTAGGTGCACATTTTTCTGTCTTGTCAGACACAGTGCAGCCTTGAAACAAATCTGGTGCAGACACTTTGTAAATACATGTGCAAGCAGTTTGCAGGTTCTTTTCAGTGCAAGTCAGATAAAAACTGGTGCAAACACTTTAAAGGAGATGAGGGGCTTGAGGGGCTCTAGGCTCCATAGCTGTTCATTTGCACAATTTGTAAAGCTTTTTTTTTCTTAAAAAGCAGGGCACTGGAAGCTAAAAGAAGAGCAGATCCTATAAAATTTCCTGCAAAAAAATTTGCAATATAGATTAAGACAAAAGATAACTGTAAAAAATGTGGTTTTACAGGACATTGTACACTATTTATTCGTCTATTATGTATTTTTTATTTGTAGTTTTGTTCCAGGACACTAAAGTTTGCTTTGTGTAACACATTTAGGCAGGTAAGATAGTAGCTAAATGAACTAACAGCAAATCCATGTCTTCTGCTGCTGACTCAGGTTTGAAAGTACTGGCCCAACATACTGAAATTTTCTGGATCAAAAAACAATTGAATCTATACTTAAAGCTTTTCCATTATTTAGAGTAACAATGAAGATAAATGACGTCTCAATACACTTCCATTTACTTTTTTAACTGGAGAAAAATACTAGCCTTTTTCTATCCAGCCATAAAATCTAAATTTACTGTTGATATTCATAAAGTACTAAAGAACTTGTAGATACAAATGACTGCTTTTTTCAAAAACATTGCAGTAGTTGGCATAAAAGCTAAACTGTATGAAAGTAAATGAGACTGAGCCGCAGTCCCGCAGGTATGGTGCATACGCAATAACGCCAGGGCATTATCACTTTTGGTTGTATCAAAATTATTTGGATGTAAAAATAACTAGCATTTCTCATCATAATATACAATACTGTACTATAATTTCTCAATCAATACCTCACAGTTTTCAAGATCTCTGTTCACTTTCCTTCTATTTCCTCCATCTGTCCGTCGATCTGTCCATCAGACCTGCTGCTGATGGACAGATCGAACTGACAACCAGTGGGGCGCCGGAAAGTTCAGTTTTGAATTTTTTTTTTTTCTGTGCTAAAAAACTCGGATGACTCGGATGACATCAGGTCCGTGCATGCACGGACCTGCTGCTGATGGACAGATCGAACAGAAGACCTACTTAGTTCTTGCCAAATTCTGATGCCAATAGCTTTTCCATACTTCAGTGTATGGAGCTGTGTTGTAAAATGGCAAAAAAAGTTGCAATTTGGATATTTGGGTGCTATTTTCAATTACACTATTCAGCACTGAAAACATTTTCATGCCGGAAGAATGAAGAGGAGCCGCGGAGAAGAAAGAAAACGGGACGCGCTGACATCCGGAACATCGGTAAGTCGCGCCGACATCGGGGAGCCGTGCTGACATCGGAGGGTGAGTATATAAGTTTATTTTTTTAAGGGCCGTGGGGGCAGGCTGGCTGTATACTACTAGGGGCTTGCTGTATACTATTAGGGGCTTGCTGTATACTACTAGGGGCTTGCTGTATACTACTAGGGGCTGCTGTATACTACTAGGGGGGCTGCTGTATACTACTAGGGGGCTGCTGTATACTACTGGGGGCTGGCAGGCTGTATACTACTGGGGGCTGGCAGGCTGTATACTACTGGGGGCTGGCAGGCTGTATACTACTGGGGGGGTTTGACCAATGCATTTCCCACCCTCGGCTTATACTCGAGTTTTTCCCAGTTTTTGGTGGTAAAATTAGGGGTCTCGGCTTATTCTCGGGTCGGCTTATACTCGAGTATATACGGTAATCATTTCTAAAATAAATATTTGAACATATTATGAATTAATCATAGTAGAAAAATCCAGCAATGTGTGGTTTCAAAAAGGGGAATATAAAAACATTGGGGGTCATTTACTAAGGGCCTGATTCGCGTTTTCCCGACGTGTTACCTGAATATTTCCGATTTGCGCTGAATTCCCCTGTATCCCCCCGGGATTTTGGCGCACGCGATCGGATTGTGGCGCAACGGCGCTGGCATGCACGCAACGGAAATCCGGGGCGTGGCCGAACGAAAACCAGACAGATTCGTAAAAACCGCCACATTTATTAGAAAAAAATGTGTTGCAGAGCTTGCACTTACCTTCACTCAGCCCGGCTCGGTGTATTCCAGTGTGTTTCGGGGAACTTCAGCGCACCTGGTGGACGTCGGAGGAACTGCCATAATAAATCCCGGCCGGACCTGAATCCAGCACAGAGAACGCGCCGCTGGATCGCGAATGGACCGGGTAAGTAAATTTGCCCCATTGTTTTATTAAGGTCGTATTAAAAACATCACAATGCCATGGCAGGAAAGAACATCTGATGCGTTTCAAATCTAGTAAGATTCTTAAACATAGATTAAGGACTATGGACTATGATTAAGAATCTTAGTAGATTCGAAATGCGTCAGATGTTCTTTCCTTAATAAAACAATGTTTTTATATCCCCCTTTTTGGAACCACACATTGCTGGATTTTTTCTACTATTTTACATGGACTGACCTCGACTCAGATTATCCTGTCTTTTTCCTTTTTTCTTTTTTCTCATGAATTAATCAGCCCAGGATATGTTGGGATGTGTTGTTAAAACTGGAGTTTCACCTTACCTCACCTAAATTACATCTACGTAATTTTAGGATTTGCATTCAGAAAATTCTACGTTCTGAACTGCAAATTAACAATAAAATAAAAAAACTGCTTTAAAGTAGTGCAACGCTGGATTGCTGGTATAAAACAAGGGAAGTCCAGTCTATTATGTTGGTGGCCTCTATTTGTAGAATATTTTTTAAAAAATGGACAACGCGGTTCAATTAATGCAATACCAGACGTGCGTATGATGATCAACTGATCCTTAGAATGGCTGCTTATGGAAAATAGTTTGTTTTCCTTACAAAATAAACACCTTATGCATACAGTATTCTGTCTCTTGACCTATGATATATACAGTAGGGCATTCATTGACTATTAGAAAACTCATGATTGATGTCTGTTAGAAGTTCATTTTCTTATTTTCTCATAAAGAGTATTTTCAAGTATCATTTGCTCGGGTTTCAAAAGTGGAGGATTTATAATTCCTCTGCCCACGATCTGCTGCTCCTTATTGTGATTAGCATGTGATTCTTTTCCAGGGGAAACCTCAAGAAGCCAGAAAACAAGAGAACAAAGATGAGGCCCAGAAGGTTGAAACAGATGTCACTGTGTGGGAAGCATATCTTTATATTCCTAAGCAGAGCTGTGCTTCCCATTTGGAGTTTGTTTTAAAGCTTTGGGTTACAGTACTTACTGTATAACAGAAACTCAGAGAAATGATGTAAGAATGCTTCTCTATTTGATCTATGTTATTAATTTCCTCAAGTGGATTTGACTGGTACATATTATGTTTACCTTTTCATAGTCTACTTTACCCCAATTTAGCCATTATTTGGCTTCTGACACCAAAAATCAACAAAAGGGCAATATTTTATATAAATATGTATTTTTAAAAAATTATATTATTAAATAATAATAATAATAATAATAATAATAATTAGCAATAATAATAATAACAATAAAATAAGCATAAAAACAGTCAAATTAATTAGGGGGGGCAGGCAGTTCAAAAGTATGAACTTCTACAGCACCATAGTGGATTGCAATGAACTACAGCATCCGAGAAGTCTCAAAGTACAGGGCCCAGCTGACGAAAAGTCTTAAACTACAGCGCCTAGCGGATTGACAAGTCTTGACAGCGTATGAGCGAAAAGCCTAAGCCTTGATTCCATCCATATCAAGCCTCACCTTAGTGCTAGCAGTGGAGAGGTGGACGCGAACTGAAGACTATGAGACCGGGTTCCAGACCGGGAGATTTAGGACTTATCGAGAGCGGTATTGCTAACGACTGTGAGGTGTATCGTATGCTAGTATATAATTCCATTTGTGCTATATTTGTGACTTTTATCTTATGCTGCATAGGCCATAACGGCCTATGCAAAGAAACCAGAAGTGACATTATAGTACCTATTCTGAAAAGATTAACGACTGCAACGATTGTACCAGAGTTTTACCTCATTAAGAACATATCTTAATATAATTATTAGTGTACATTTTAACTATATTAGTCACATTTTAGCGAAAGAGGTATTTATAATATTGAGTGGGCCTTGAAATTAAGTTAATTGCTTTATATGCTTATTTTTTATATATATTTTAATAAACATTTACATGGAATATTGCCTTTGATTTTTGGTGTTGCATGATACAGTCTTTTACAATTTTTCGCATTTAGCCTTGTTTACCAGGGTTATTTTCATAGCACCCATCTATCCCTCCAAATTGGGTCAGTGAACATCAACACACTATTATTTCATTTATTATTTGGCTTCTGCTCTTAGAATCTCTCTATCTCATACCGTGCTCAAATTTTTTTTTCACGAATCATGATCAGCAGATGAATTCTAATTTCATATTATTAATATACATCTTCTGAGAAAGGAATAATATGTTGTAGACAAGGTCAGGTAAGACAGGTGTGCTTGCGCTTCTATTGTTGCTATTCAAAAGGTACATGCACAGCCCATCTACTTAATGTAGGCTGTCTTTTTTACAGGATCACCAGCACTTCCAGTCAGCAGAACACACAACCCCCATAAGGCTTTTCTGGGGAATTTAACCATTACACAGTGCCCATTTTATGAGTTGGGTGTCAATGAACAAGTCCTACAGAGTAAAAGATGCTCCATGCAAATTCTTTCAATCTGATGATCTCAAACTTGCCTTTGTTAACCTACATCTGTTAATCCAATTTCTTTAGCATGTTATATGTGAATAAGTATTCTAAATTCTATTTTGCATAAACATTTTAAATCAACAAATAGACTGCAAACAACCAACAGCTTTTATACCTCATTATTTCATTGGAAAGTTTATATATTTGATATAATCATAAAACTTCTTCTTAACCCCTTAAGGACGGAGGGTTTTTCGGCTCATTTCTCGCTCTCCAACTTCAAAAATCCATAACTTTTTCATTTTTTCGTGTACAGACCTGTGTGAGGGCTTATTTTGTGCGTAACAAATTTTACTTTCCCGTAATGTTATTTATTTTAACATGCCGTGTACTGCGAAGCTGAAAAAAAATTCCAAATGTGGAAAAATTGAAAAAAAACCGCACGTGCATCACGTTCTTGTGGGCTCAGTTTTTACGACTTTCACTCTTCGCTCCAAATAACATGCCTACTTTATTCTTTGGTTCGGTGCGATCGCGGTGATACCAAATTTATAAAGGTTTTATTGTGTTTTAATACATTTTCAAAAATTAAACGAATGTGTACAAAAAAGAAAAAAAAATTTTTGCCATCTTCTGACGCTAATAACTTTTTCATACTTTGGCGCACGGAGATGTGTGAGGGGTCATTTTTTGCGAAATGAGGCGACGTTTTCATTGCTATCATTTTGAGGTCTGTGCGACATTTTGATCATTTTTTATTTCATTTTTTATGTTATGTAAAAAGGGGTAAAAGTCGCATTTCGGACATTTGGGCGCCATTTCCCGCCTCGGAGGTCACCGCCGCCCGTAACCATTTTTATATTTTGATAGATCGGGCATTTTGGGACGCGGCGATACCTAATATGTTTGTGATTTTCACTGTTTATTATGTTTTATATCCGTTCTAGGGAAAGGGGGGTGATTTGAAATTTTAATATTTTATTAATTTTTTTTATTTTTTAAACTTTTTTTTTCTTTTTTTTTTCACTATCTTTTAGACCATCTAGGGTACATTAACCCTAGATGGTCAGATCGCTGCTACCATATACTGCAATACTACAGTATTGCAATATATGGCATTTTTGCAGCACATTCATTACAATGAGCCACTGGCTCATTGTAACGAATCTGCAGCTGCCAGATAGCCTCGTGTCAAAAGAAGACACGAGGCTACCATGGCAACCGATCGCCGCCCCCCGATGACGTTCGGGGGCGTGGCGATCGAAAAAAAGATGGCGGCGCCCGCGCGCCGCCGTCTTTTAGATGCTGCCGGCGACTTTGCCGGCGGCAACGGGGGGGTTAATAGCCGCGATCGGTGCTAGCACCGACCGCGGTTATTAGCGGTGGGGGTTTTATGCATTATGCACAAACCCCCACCTTTGTGTGAAGAGGACTCAGCCCGTGAGCCCTCTTCATACATCCCTTATACTTCTGCGCCGTAGAGCTACGGCGCAGAGCGTTAAGGGGTTAAAAGCATTTTTAAAGTCTAAAGAAAACAATATTTATAACATTAGTTTTTATAGCAATTATTCATATTTTATTATTTCTTTCCAAAGGAAGAAAAATAATTAAAATATATTTATCTCAACATGTACCTCTCTTGGTTTAATTTTTCACTAGAGTAAAATAATTTTTATGAGGGCCTTGCAAGCAACAATATCTTAAATTAAAAGTTAATTTACTAAAAATTACTAGGCATAAAAACCATGCGCCAACATGTCTCTGGAGTACAACCCCCATATAACCACTGCAAGGAATCGGTTAATGTAATATAAATGACTTATTAAGAAAAAAAATAAAAAAATACAAGCAAGTCTTTGTCACATTACTGTCACCGATATTAGAGCTCTGCAATAATAAATGTACATTCAATTCGTATGCTTCTAGCAATTTTGCTGATTTAATGTGATAAAAGTGGAAAATTAATCTTGCTCATTGAAGAGCTGACATGTGATTGGACTTGCTTCCAGCAAACCTGGCTCAGGCGTCTTAAAGTGAAAATATGATTTTACCGAGACTTGAGACATTTCAGTTACTGCTCGTTTTTGTTACTTGATTCCTTTGTACAATCATCATTTACCTCCAGCCGTTTGTATTGACTCATGAGGGTGAGCTTGTGGAATAACTGCAGGGCTGGCGGGGTATTATATTGGTACGACATGAGCTCAGACTTTCTGAATGACAATGCTCTATGCTCAAGTAGATGACACTTTATTTTATGTACATAGGTACATAAAAAGTCATTTGAAGCCAATTTCCATGTGTTATCATTCTGAGCTAATTATGTTCTTCATATAAGATAAGGTTATTTTAGTATTTTAGTCGCACAGTGGGGATAAATGTCTCTGTCACGTTCTGTCCTTGTTCACATAACATCAGGTTCTCTAATAACTAATGTATTCTCAGAGTTGGGCTCAAAGTAAGATCACACCAAGACAACATATGGTATAATATCCCAATCTCTGTCGACACCTGATGCAATACAAGGCTATGCAGATGTGGGAAACTTTATTCAAGTCACAAAGGATTTTACAGAAACTTTCAGTGGGCTGGACCTGGGCTTGGCTAGCCAAAGATAAGAAGTAATGTCCATAGTTAATTGGTTAGTAAATTATCACATGGGCATCCCAGAAACAAGCTCTATTCTCCTTGGAGTGGGCAGTATCGAAAATCAGCCACTTTCTTTTCACTGCACAGCATCTTTATCACAGCATATTAAAATAAAAGCATTTTATTAAACACATAACAATGCTTCACATCTTTATGGCTGACAAATCTTTGCTTTTTTATGGAAAATCCTACATAGATATAAAGATGTAAGTTTCTTTTCTCAACACATACCACAATAAAATATAGTCAAGCCAGTGGCACACATTTATTAAAGTCACTGCACCAGTTTTTGTTGGACTTTGCACTTCTCAGTGCAAACTGCTTGCACATGTAGTTATAAAGTGTCCACATTTGTGTCATGGTTGAACTGTACCCAATGCAACGTAAAATCCTGTACTGAAGGGGAGTGTCCCACATTCTATTTTAAAGGTGCACCAAAAAAAGTTGGTGCACTTTGTCGGAGCAGTGTAGTGCCCGATTCAGGAAGAACGTGCACCACAATTCATGAATCTGGCGCACTTGGAACATTACACTGTTTTTGATAAATGTGGGCCTATGTGTATTATAATTTTATCCTCTTTCTTTGTGTAATAACATGCATTTCTTCTGTTAGCTTAGATTAATAGCATCCCCAACTTGTGAAACCAATGTTTCCATCTCTTGGCGGTTTTTCTTTAGTGAAGGCTTAACAGGAGAATTAAAAAAATTATAGCCAATGAATTAGAAGCATGAAGAAATATCATTATGGAAAAGGAACAGTTTAGTTAGGATACTGTTAAAAAAGCATAAATAAATCAGTCAGATAACAAGTGGAGATCAAATATAGGAACGCTCAGAATACAACTGCAGGAAACCTTTCACATAGGATCTAGAAAGCTAGATCTACAGGCCAAGGGAAGGATTAGATCACAGTGCAAAGGCAGAACAGTGTGACAGGTGGAGACAGGAGTGATGGCAAAAATTCCAGAACTCAGTTATAAACAGGAAGTTGTTGCTGAAAGTGTAATTAACTTAAATTACATGAATCAGTAATCAGAAAAAATAGTAAACTTTTCTCATGTACTTTATCAAAGTAAAATGTTTCTTTTTGCAGTAGTTTTCCTGCTTTCTTTTCAGCTTTCAGGGAAATACCAAATTCTTATAGGTTTTATTATATCTAAAAAAAATTTAAACCATATCCATATTCTGATGCCAATAACTATTTCATTCTTTAGTGTATAGACCAGTGCATGGGGTAATTTTTTTATTTTACAAAATAGCTGCCAAGAATATTTTTTTATATTTTGATTGATTGGGATTAGAGATGAGCGAACATACTCGTCCAAGCTTGATGCTCGTTTGAGCATAAGCGTACTCGAAACTGCTTGTTGCTCGGACGAATACTTCGCCCGCTCGAGAAAATGGCATCTCCCGCCGTTTCGCTTTTTGGCGGCCAGAAACAGAGCCAATCACAAGCCAGGAGACTCTGCACTCCACCCAGCATGACGTGGTACCCTTACACGTCGATAGCAGTGGTTGGCTGGGCAGATCAGGTGACCCTGGAATAGACTAGCCCCTGCCCGCGCTGCTCGGATCATTCTGTGTCTGGATGCCGCTAGGGAGAGAGCTGCTGCTGGTCAGGGAAAGCGTTAGGGTGTTCTATTAGAATAGTGTTAGGCAGGAGTGATTCTACAAGAACCCAACAGCCCTTCTTAGGGCTACAATAACGTTATACATTTTTTTTTTTATTTGCTTGTGGCTGGGCTTGCTGGCACTAGTAGTGCAGCTAGTACCATATTGTGAGGAATTTGCAGGGGGACTTGCTACCGTTGTGTTTAGCTCTTAGTGACACACATATCCACCTCAAACACCAAAGTGGGACAATTTATTAGGGGTTTGATTAGAATTAGGCAGAGTCTGCTGTTTTTTTTTTTTTTTACCTTTATTTCATTTTATAGCTCAAACTCATCTTGCAAAGCAGTGTGCTTTCAGTGTCGGCTACAAAATAGCCATAGGAGAACCCCAACGGCTTACTTAGGCCTACAATAGCGTTATATTTTCCTTTTTTTGGTTTGCTTGTGGCTGGGCTTGCTGGCATTAGTAGTGCAGCTAGTACCATATTGTGAGGAATTTGCTGGGAGACCTGTGACCGTTGTGTTTAGCTCTTAGTGACACGCATATCCACCTCAAACACCGAAATGGGACAATTTATTAGGGGTTTGATTAGAATTAGGCAGAGTCTGCTGTTTTTTTTTTTTTTTACCTTTATTTCATTTTATAGCTCAAACTCATCTTGCAAAGCAGTGTGCTTTCAGTGTCGGCTACAAAATAGCCATAGGAGAACCCCAACGGCTTACTTAGGCCTACAATAGCGTTATATTTTCCTTTTTTTGGTTTGCTTGTGGCTGGGCTTGCTGGCATTAGTAGTGCAGCTAGTACCATATTGTGAGGAATTTGCTGGGAGACCTGTGACCGTTGTGTTTAGCTCTTAGTGACACGCATATCCACCTCAAACACCGAAATGGGACAATTTATTAGGGGTTTGATTAGAATTAGGCAGAGTCTGCTGATTTTTTTTTTTTTTACCTTTATTTCATTTTATAGCTCAAACTCATCTTGCAAAGCAGTGTGCTTTCATTGTAGGCTACAAAATAGCCATAGGAGAACCCCAACGGCTTACTTAGGCCTACAATAGCGTTATATTTTCCTTTTTTTTGTTTGCTTGTGGCTGGGCTTGCTGGCATTAGTAGTGCAGCTATTACCATATTGTGAGGAATTTGCTGGGAGACCTGCGACCGTTGTGTTTAGCTCTTAGTGACACGCATATCCACCTCAAACACCGAAGTGGGACAATTTATTAGAGGTTTGATTAGAATTAGGCAGAGTCTGCTGATTTATTTTTTTTTTACCTTTATTTCATTTTATAGCTCAAACTCATCTTGCAAAGCAGTGTGCTCTCATTGTAGGCTACAAAATAGCCATAGGAGAACCCCAACGGCTTACTTAGGCCTACAATAGCGTTATATTTTCCTTTTTTTTGTTTGCTTCTGGCTGGGCTTGCTGGCATTAGTAGTGCAGCTATTACCATATTGTGAGGAATTTGCTGGGAGACCTGCGACCGTTGTGTTTAGCTCTTAGTGACACGCATATCCACCTCAAACACCGAAGTGGGACAATTTATTAGGGGTTTGATTAGAATTAGGCAGAGTCTGCTGATTTATTTTTTTTTTTACCTTTATTTCATTTTATAGCTCAAACTCATCTTGCAAAGCAGTGTGCTTTCATTGTAGGCTACAAAATAGCCATAGGAGAACCCCAACGGCTTACTTAGGGCTACAATAGCGTTATATTTTCCTTTTTTTGGTTTGCTTCTGGCTGGGCTTGCTGGCATTAGTAGTGCAGCTAGTACCATATTGTGAGGAATTTGCTGGGAGACCTGCGACCGTTGTGTTGAGCTCTTAGTGACACGCATATCCACCTCAAACACCGAAGTGGGACAATTTATTAGGGGTTTGATTAGAATTAGGCAGAGTCTGCTGATTTATTTTTATTTTACCTTTATTTCATTTTATAGCTCAAAGTCATCAGGCACAGCACAAAATCCAGTTGTGTGCTGTCAGTGTAGGTTAGAAACTAGCCATAGCAATAGGATAGCATCGTTTTGTTAAAAAAATTATAAAAATAAAAAAAAATAAACACAAAAAAAAAATTAAAAGTTTACACTTTAATTTGGAAAATGTTTAACCCGAGGGCTAGGGGTAGAGGACAAGGGCGTGGACGTGGGCATCCAACTACTGCAGGGGTCAGAGGCCGTGGTCCTGGGCGGGGTGAGACAACACCTGCTGATGAGGGAGCAGGGGAACGCCGCAGAGCTACACTCCCTAGGTTCATCATGTCTCAAGTTACTGGGACTCGTGGTAGAGCACTGTTGAGGCCAGAACAGTGCGAAGAGGTGATGTCGTGGATTGCGGACAATGCTTCTAGCCATTTGTCCACCAGTCAGTCTTCCACGCAGTCCACCCATGTCACCGAAATAAGCACTCCTCCAGCTCCTCCACCTCAGCCTCCTTCCCCCAGTCTGCCCCCTCCCAGCAAAATTTGGCATTTGAACCGGCATACTCTGAGGAACTGTTTTCTGGACCCTTCCCACAGTCACAAACCACTTGTCCGGTTGCTGCTGAGCAATTTTCCGATGCCCAGGTTTTCCACCAGTCGCAGTCTGTGGGTGATGATGACATTATTGACGTAGTGGAAGAAGTGTGTAAAGAGGTGTCGGACGATGAGGAGACACGGTTGTCAGACAGTGGTGAAGTTGTTGTCAGGGCAGGAAGTCCGAGGGGGGAGCAGACTGAGGGATCAGAGGATGATGAGGTGACAGACCCAAGCTGGGTTGATAGGCCGGGTGAACACAGTGCTTCTGAGACGGAGGCGAGTCCTATAGCAGAACAGGTTTGAAGAGGCAGTGGTGGGGCCAGACGGAGAGGCAGGGCCAGAGCTGGTGCATCAGCGCCAAATGTTGCCCGTAGTCAAGCTCCCGTGGCGAGGGTTAGATATTCAGAAGTCTGGAAGTTCTTTAAAGAAACACCGGATGACCGACGGACTGTGGTGTGCACCTTTGCCAAACCAGGATCAGCAGGGGTTCCACCACTACTAGCTTAACTACCACCAGTATGCGCAGGCATATGAATGCTAAAGACCCCACTCAATGGCACCAAGCCCGTTCACCTCCGGCCGGGCACACCACTGCTCCTTCCCCTGTTTCATCTGCTAGTCAGCCCCCTGCCCAGGACCACGGCCCAAACACCTCCCGTGCGAAAACCCCATCTTCGCCTCCATGATCCTCCACAGCATCCACCAGCGTTCAGCTCTCCATACCCCAGACGCTGGAGCGCAAAAGGAAGTATAGCGCAACCCACCCACACGCCCAAGCCCTCAACGTCCACATCTCCAAGTTGCTTAGCCTGGAGATGCTGCCCTATAGGCTGGTAGAGACTGAGGCCTTTCGAAACCTCATGGTGGCGGCCGCCCCTCGGTATTCGGTCCCCAGCCGCCACTACTTTTCCCGATGTGCCGTCCCAGCCCTGCACAAGCACGTGTCAGAGAACATCATCCATGCCCTGACCAACGCCGTTTCTGACAAGGTCCACCTGACCACAGACACGTGGACGAGTGCTGCCAGGCAGGGCCACTATATGTAGCTGACGGCACATTGGGTTAACTTGGTGGAGGCTGGGACCGAGTCTGACCCTGGGGCTGGTCATATACTGCCGACGCCGAGGATTGCGGGGCCTACCTCGGTCCAGGTCTCAAAGGCCTACTATGCCTCCTCTTCCTCCCACCCCTCCTCCACCTCCTCCTCCGAATTACCATCCGTGGGCATGGCGCCATCAGTCGGTAGCTCTAGGCACAGTAGTAGTGCCATCGCTAAGCGACAGCAGGCGGTGCTCAAACTGCTGAGCCTAGGCGATAAAAGGCACACCACCCAAGAGCTATTACAGGGCATCACGGCGCAGACTGATCTGTGGCTGGCACCGCTGAACCTGAAGCCAGGCATGGTTGTGTGTGACAACGGCCGTAACCTGGTGGCGGATCTGCAACTTGGCAGACTGACACATGTGCCATGCCTGACCCATGTGTTAAATCTCATAGTTCAGCGTTTCCTCAAGACATACCCCAATCTGTCTGATTTGCTCACGAAGGTGCGCCGCATCTGTGCGCATTTCAGGAAGTCCAGCACAGATGCTGCCACTCTCAGGGCAGCGCAGCGCCGCCTCCAACTGCCCGCTCACCGACTGTTGTGCGACGTGCCCACGAGGTGGAATTAAACATTAACCATGTTATCCAGAGTTTACCAGCAGCGCAGAGCGATTGTAGACTGCCAGATGTCAACTTCCACCAGAACTGGTAGTCAGGTCAGTCAGCTTCCTCAAGTCTACAATGAGGAGTGGACGTGGATGTCTGATATCTGTCAGGTGCTGAGTAACTTTGAGGAGTCAACACAGATGGTCAGTGGCGATGCCGCCATCATCAGCCTCACCATCCCGCTGCTTGGCCTATTGAAAAACTCTCTGGTCAGCATGAAGTGGGAAGCTTTGCGCTCGTCACAAAAGACGGGGGAAGAAGATTCCCTTGTTGATAGCCAAAGCACCCTTAGGTCTGTTTCTCAGCGCATATCGGAGGAGGTGGAGGAGGATGAGGAGGAGAATGTTGGCGAGACAGAAGAGGGGACCATTGTTCAGTCCTTCACTGTTCAGCGTGTATGGGCAGAAGAAGAGGAGTTGGAGGAGTTGGAGGAGGAGGAAATGGGCAGTCAGGCCAGTGAGGGGAGTGAATTCTTGCGCGTTGGGACTCTGGCACATATGGCAGATTTCATGCTTGGCTGCCTATCCCGTGACCCTCGCGTTCAAAGAATTTATTCCAGCACCGATTACTGGGTATTCACTCTCCTGGACCCACGGTACAAGCAAAATCTTTCCACTCTCATCCCTGGAGAGGAAAGGAGTGTGAGAATGCATGAATACCAGCAGGCCCTGGTGCACAAGCTGAAACAGTATTTCCCTTCTGACAGCGCTAGCGGCAGAGGGCGTACTTCTGCGGGACAAGTAGCGAGGGAGAGTAGGCGAACAGGCAGCTTTTCCAGCACTGGCAGGGGTACGCTTTACAAGGCCTTTGCCAGTTTTATATCACCCCAGCAAGACACTGTCACCTGTCCCCAGTCTTGGCAGAGTAGGGCTGATCTCTACAGAAAGATGGTGAGGGAGTACGTAGCTGACCATACCATCGTCCTAAATGATCACACAGCTCCCTACAACTACTGGGTTTCAAAGATGGACTTGTGGCACGAACTGGCGCTGTACGCCTTGGAGGTTCTTGCCTGCCCTGCCACTAGCGTGTTGTCCGAGCGGGTTTTCAGTGCAGCTGGTGGCATCATCACCGATAAGCGTACACGCCTGTCGACTGACAGCGCTGACAGGCTGACGCTTATCAAGATGAGTAAAGCCTGGATTTCTCCGCATTTCCATTCTCCACCAGGTGAAAGAAGCTGAACCTGAATAATGTATGCACTTCTTCTCCTCATTGTCCTCCTTCTCCTCCTCTTTGTACACTAAAGCAGAGGAAACTGGCTATTTTTTTGCCAGGGCCAACTGGCTCTGGCTATAGTACTCTATGTATTTAATTTTTCTGGAGGGCCAACTACCCTGTCCTCTGTTTTAAACAATTTTTGGGAGTGCCACATACAGGCACTCAATCTATTTAATTTTTCTGGAGGACCACCTACCTGCTCCTCTGGTTTGAAAACTTTTTTGGACTGCCACTTACAGGAACTCAATTTATTTAATTTTTCTGGAGGACCACCTACCTGCTCCTCTGGTTTGAAAACTTTTTTGGACTGCCACATACAGGCACTATCCAAATTAAATTGTCTCCATAGCAGCCTCCACATGTCGTATTTTTAGCTGGCTCCACACGTTGTCTCCATTGCTACCTCCACACGTCATCGCCATAGCTGCCTCCAAAAGTCGTCCATATAGCTGCCTCCATACATTGTCTCCTTATCAAACAAACTGTGTCAGGCAGAATTTTGGGTTGTTTTCATGGATTCCACATCAAACTTGTTAACTTTGTCGCCACCCTGCTGTGTAATCCACAAAATATACTGGCAAACTTTTATCATTTACCAATATTATTTCAGCGCTTCTTGCGCATCTGTTTACATTCCCCTCACCCGCCATATCCCCAACTTATAAGAACGCTACTACACTTGATCTTATACAAAAGGTTCTTAGAAGTGCTGTTTGGGGAGTAGCCTAGAGACAGGGGCTTGGATTGGCAAAAGCTCGCCTGGCAGCGGAGCGCCAGCTCCATCTCAAGATCCAACTAACATAGTTTTAACTGCAGCACCTTTAATCTACTACTAGTTCACTGCCTCCATACATCGTCCCCTTATCAAGCGAGCTGTGTCAGGCAGAATTTTCAGGTGTTTCACCAGATACATAGTGGAACTTGGCCCATCTGTCGCCGCCATGCTGGAGACCTGAAGTTGCAATCATAGCAGCGCAATATGGATGCCCCATACTGTCGCTCTTAATCATGGAACCATTTCCGTAAAAACAATTAAAAATAGAACCACTATGCTATTCCATTATTCCTAGGTGAAATATTCAAATGACCCGGCCTGATTTGAAAATTATAATTTTTTCAAAGTAAACGCTTCTGGCCCCCAGGCCCATTTTGGGTGGGGAGGAGCCGAGAGACAAGGGCTTGGACAGGCGAAAGCTCGCCTGGCAGTGGACCGCCAGCCCATCCCAAGATTAGGCAGCCTCAGAGGCATCCATGCATGCTGCCCCTGCTGTTTCCTTTCCATTTTGCCTCCACGATCCTCCACAGCGTCCACCAATGTCTCATTTCAACTCTCTATACCCCAGACGCTGGAGCACGAGAGGATATGCAGCACATCATCCCCTTATCAAACGAGCTGTGTCAGGCAGAATTTTCAGGTGTTTCACCAGATACATAGTGGAACTCGGCCCATCTGTCGCCGCCATGCTGGAGACCTGAAGTTGCAATCATAGCAGCGCAATATGAATGCCCCATACTGTCGCTCTTAATCATGGAAGTCGTCTCCATGGCTGCCTCCACATGTCGTCCCCTTATCAAAAGAGCTGTGTCAGGCTCATTTTTCGGGTGTTTCACCAGATACGTTATGGAACTTGGTCACTATGTCGCCACCATGCTGTGTTATCGACTAAATATACCGTCAACCTTTTGTTCACATAGGAAATCATTTCACCTTCTTTGGTGAAACCTGAGTCCATTTAGGGTATGTCGCCATGAGACTCTCTAGCCTGCCACTGCTGCCGCTGCCTCTGCATGCCGTCCCCTATAGTGTCAGGGTCAATTATTGCATGTTTTAGATGCTATCTAGCCTCATTCGGTCACTCTGTCATGGCCATGCTGTTGCCCATAATTTTGGCATAATGGTGCGATTAAGCAGCCTCAGAGGCATCCATGCATGCTGCCCCTGCTGTTTCCTGTCCATTTCCGTGGTGTTTCCATCCTTTTCTGAGGTTCCCAGGTGTTTGGCCAAGCTTCCCTGTGCAGAGCCTTGGTCCCCTTGAAAAATGCTCGAGTCTCCCATTGACTTCAATGGGGCTCGTTATTCGAGACGAGCTCTCGAGCATCGGGAAAAGTTTGGCTCGAATAACGAGTACCCGAGCATTTTAGTGCTCGCTCATCTCTAATTGGGATACCTTACATGTTCAAGATTTACCATGTGTGTTTAAAGGTAAGGGGGCATGATTTGAAATGTTATATTTTAAAACATTTTTAGACTTTTCTAACTTATTTTTTTTATTTTTTTCAGCCCCCTAGGATACTTTAACTACTGATCACTCATGCAATACACTGCAATACAACTGTGTTGGAGTGTATTGTAGGTATAGTGCTTTTATATCATACATATACATGTTTTTTCACCCCACACTTTCCAAAATCCACTTATTAACCACCATATATAGGAGCCATTGTCTGCTGCTGCTTTGACAGTTGGACGTTGAGCCGTGATTGGTTGCTGTACTGCCACAGGTTATTTATATGAGCTCTGAGCTTTGATTGGTTACTATAGGCAATGAGTACAAGATGCATATGTGTGAGGTAAGATGAATAGAGATACAGAGAGAGGGTGAGATGATCAGAAATGTCTGTGATAAAATTGTTCCAGTAGCCCATGGAAACCAATCAGAGATCAGCTGTAATTTTATAAATAGCTGTGCAAAATAGAAACTTGAGCTCTGAGACAGTCAGTAAACAGAGACTTCCATTGAAAGAGACTGTATGTGACAAACCGACAGTCAGTCACAGAAAAGAGACTGCCAGTGATAGACACAGTCACTGAAAGAGACTGCTGGCCACAGAAATGGTCAGACAGACAGTCTAAGATAGTCTATAGATACATATAAAATATTTTTTGCTAAACCATTGTATTTTGTTGTAGCTAATAGCAGTTATTTACTATCCCAGGCAATTCCGGGAGCTACAGCTAGTATATATATATATATATATATATATATATATATATAAAAATGTTGTTAAAGGCTCTCAGTGCCCTGCAATGATGTCACAGGGGGCAATGACCAGCATTTAAAGATCGCTGAGCCCAGGTAAGCATTTGAACATGTCACTTAACAGGTTAATTGCCATATCCAGTGCCAGCACTTACCCCAGCAGTTACCAGCAGGTGTCACCTATGTAATAAAGCTGACACCTACCACATATAGAAAGTTGCCTTCACCGATCGCGGGTTTTACGGGTATGTCTTTGCTACGATATGTAGCAAAGACTTACCGGCTATGGAGAGGGCTCAGCCTGCTATTACGTCACGGGTCGTGAAAGGATTAAAGTGGAATGGCTAGTGTAATGTAGGTAGCCCTTAGCATCAGTGCACAGCAACAACAAGTAATAGATTTACGCTTTTCTATATTTCCATATTGTACAACAGAATGCTAAGCTGCATACGAGGGGTGGGTAATTATTTTTCCCACAGGGCCAAATGAGAAAGTGGAATGTTTTTTTAGGACTGGACTAATATACTTAATTCTACCTAATGTATAATGCCCCCTATCATTTTGCCCCTTTTATAATGTCACCTTTCATTATGCTCCCAACATTATGCCCCTATTCATAGTGCCCCCTCTCCTTATTCCCCCTTTTATAATACGCCCTCTCCGTATGCGCCCTTTTAAAATAATCCCTTTACTTATGCCCTCTTTTACAATGCACCCTTCATTATGCTCTCTTTTATAATGTTCATTCTTCTTATGCACTCTCTTTTTTTATCCCCATTTTGTCCGTTCAGTCTAGTATTAAAGAACAACTAAAAAAAAGTACTTTCTAGTCTCTCCAGCGGTCGCTGTCCTTAGTCCTGCAGTAAAGCACCTAGTGTCAGCGTCATAGTGACATCTTTAAATTGCTGCTGCTGAGCCTCGGGCCTAAGAGGGAGTGTATTACTGCCCGCCTCAATAGCAGTCACAGAGGATGTAGTCTTGGCGAGCAGTCACTTGGTCCAATCCAAAATTGGCCGTATCATGCCATCTATACAGTACATAATAATCTTTATTTATATAGCACCATCATATTATGTAGCACTTTAGAAATCATGGAGGACATGCAAATAAAATTACAGAGTGAAAACAGAGTAATATTGAACAATAGAAATGAGGGCCCTGCTCTTAAGAGTTTACAGTCTATGAGGATGAAGTATAAGAGAGTATATGGTAATGGTAAGGGTAAAATGCTACTACTTGAATCAGTCATCAGCTGCAATTTTATAAACAGAGTCTCATCTCAATGAAACTGTGGGAGATGGGAAGAGTACATAGGATGGGGGGAATACAATGTATGGGTTAGTAGAAAAAAGAGAATTGCATTTTCATGTAGTTAGGGACTGGGATAGGATTGCCTAAAGAAATGGGTTTTAAGAGCATGCTTGAAGCTTTGGGGGTTGGTTATTAGTCCAGTGTAAGGTATTCCAGGGAGTTGAAGCAGCTTTTGAGAAGTCCAGGACACTTGAGTGTGAGTTTCGCATTAAAGAAGAGAATAATCTAAGATCACTGGCAGATGGAGAAGTACTGATTGTGGGGTGATAGACTAAGATGATAGTGGAGAGGTAGGAAGCCGTATGGATGAGCATGATTACTTTAAAGTGTATTTGATAGGTGACAGGCAGTGTCTGGCACAGACTGGAGGCATCCATGTAGCCTTGCTGCTGCATCAAGAATAGATTGTAGAGTAGATTTAGTACAGTAGATTGTAGAGTGGAAGTAGGGATTTACAGTAGTCTAGGTCAGAGTGAATAAGAGCGACAATTAACATTTTAAAGGTTTCAATTTTAATATATTGGCGGATTATAAAGATGTTTTTGAGATGCATGTGGCAAGAGTGTGCAGGTGACAGATTCCATCAGAACCCTGAGACAGAGCGCATTCTGTCTCGGGGCTATGGTGAAACCACAGACAGAAATGGAGCGGTCAGGGTTGGTACGTAGATGGCTAGAAGACATGTCGTTCATTCATAGAAAGATTATGTTTCAATTAGAGAAAGGACATGATGATAGAGACAGCAGTGAGACAATCACTTGTGTTCTGAAGTAGGGCAGGGGTTACATGCAGGAGTATATGGAATGCTGTTACCATTGTAAGAGTCAGTAACACAAAATACAAAATACTAGCATCTGTATTCTTCTGCTATAGCTACAAATATTTCCTGATGGGGAGTATAAACACTACAATAAGGTCTCCTAAACCTTTAAATTACCCTTTAGGAGGTGAATTTGCAGCAAACTTTAAACCTTCTATTGTGTCTGTAAAACTGGTCATATAAAAGAATTTGATTAAAAAAATTAAAAAGTTACACTAAAGCCGCCCCAGTTTAGTGCAGGTCGGCTGCTATTGCTTTATGTACAATCTAAAACTTTACACTTCAGTTTTTAAGTGGATTCTTTCTTTTTTAATGATCTAATCATAAGTTGTTGCTTTCAGCAATTGGAACAAAATAAGCACTACTGAGCAATTACACAAAAATTATAGCTCAGTATAGTTTAACTGCTATCAGGTGCTTATGAAAATAACTAAGGACACTTTTCTTTTTGAATATCTTATGGCGGAAATTATCATCCCTGGTGAATGTATTTGTGATTATAATTTTAGCATATATTTCCTTGAAAGAAAGGCAAAAAACTATTTTATGTCAAAAAATACAATTTTCATGATGCATAGATGGAGATTATAAAAATGTATGTTACTGGCAAGAATATAAAAGATAATTAAAATTGGGGAAGAAAAATGCAAATACACATACAGAAGTAGTATGACTTAAAATTTATATCCTATTATTGGTATAGGACATTAAAAAAAGAATATAATCTACTTGTTTAATATAATTAGCATATCAAAGTAATATGGATTCTGTTAACTGCCATTAAAACTGTTTAATAAAACACTGTGAAAGGAAAATTTATGAAAACAGAGACTGTTTTAAAACAAAAATGTAAACAGGTTTTTTTCCCAATAAAAACCTGATTTTAAAAAAGAATCATTTCAAATTAAATATATATAAACTTTTTTTTTACAATTATTTATTTATTTTTCTGTTTTAGCATGGCCATTTTCCAAGCTGTCAAGTGATGGATAGTCTCCAGGGCCGGCTTGTCATGAAAAGTAGAATCAAGCCAATAGAAAAATACAAGGAGGTTGTGTAACAGGCCAGCTCATCCGAGCAACAATAAAAGCTAGGGCATCTTCTCCAAAAGATATCTGACAGACTTCATTTGTCTCTGTGCAGACCTTGCCCTAATGTCACATGTCATGGCTTCCCATCATTCCCCTTTTCTGTTCTTCAGCCACTCCTCCAGGTGATGCCTAGGGAGCCCTCAAAGTGGTGAGAATGCCAGGAGATTTTTCCAAATGAATTTGACTTCTATGAGTCTCTGTAAGTCAGCAACCCAAGAAGGCATCAATTCTATTCCTCCTGCCAAACAGCTGTCACTTTGTTACAAAGTTGAATTTGTCACAGGGAACAAAAAATATTCACCACAGTCTGTTTAAATAAGTTAGAGAGCAGAATCTTTTCCCCGTTGCTTTTACTGCAGTAAGCAAATGTATCAATCATTTTGTTCTGTAGAATAACTATTTATTATCTATGCGGGAGGCCACCAATTCAATCTGGGATATGTTTGCAATGTCTCGTCACATACTCAACTATGTCATCAGTCTTTATCAATGAAATAATTCTCCTCCTGTCATCAGATCTTATTAATAAGACTATTTATTACCCCAGTAATTAATTATGACATGTAATCTGCTATTGGCATGACAGATAAATAGATGATGAATTGCCCACTTTATTGGACGTGTAATAGCTATTTAAAAATGTAGTGTGTTCTCCATCAGGCTGGACCAAATAAATGATAAAAAGTTATCACCGTGGATATTTGAGAAGTCTAGAAGAATAATCCAGACTCGTATTTGTTACAAATGACTCTCATTGCTGCCAAAAGCACCTTAACATTCTGCAGAGACGGGAATGGAAATACAGAGGCAGCCGAGCATGGATGTTCCCAGCTATCTGCAAAAAAATCATTTTGTGAACATTATGTGAAAGTCACATTTTATTACAATCACATCAGACCAAAATATATGTGGACGGAGGCTGTTAGCATGTGAGGAGCAGACACAGAATGTAAATAATATCCATGCTAGATTTCTTTTTGTTCTAGTCAAGGAAGAGATATTTTTGCATTGTAGAAGAGGATTACAGAGATACTTTAAAAAAGCCAAAGTAACTTTCTTTCCCTTGATAAGTGAAGGAAGCTGGAAGCTCAAGGTGCTCCAAAATACAATTATGAACCCCTCTAAGACTGAATGTTCCGTACACAGGATGGCTGTACATGGAATCAGGGTCAGACTGGGGTACCTGTGATCAACCAGTGAAATAGATTATGGGGGCCCACCTATTGCTACAATGGGAATATTAAATGCACATTGGAAATGCATCAGAAAAAAATGATTATTACTGATGGTAAAATCACAGATGTGTTTGGAGTTGCATTTTTCCTTTTGTGCTTGCAATTTGTTTTAATATACAGTGAAAGCACAAAGTGTGAATGATACCTTAGGCCGTATTCATGAGATGCAACTGAATTGCGCTTTAAAACCCATTTCATGCATATTCAAACCTAACTGCTTCCTTCCAGTGAGTAGCAACAAGTGTTTTTTTATTATGGCAAAAGGTGTTAGTACGTACAAACACATCTGTGATTAAGGGAGGGGTTATTCTGAAACGATTTTCAAAAGACAATTTAATTGCATCTTGTGGACATGGCCCTAAGGTTCATCATACTGCAGGACCTCTTATTAAATGCAAACTGTGCAGGTTCCTCAGCTCCCCCTCATATTGTAGTCTCTTCTTGCCCCTTATTTGTGACTCCTCTCATCTCCCTTCTTATATTGTGGCCTCCTCTCATCTCCCCCTCATATTGTGGCCCCTAATCACCTTCATATTTTGTGTCTCTCTCGTCTCCCCCTTCACATTATGACCCCTCTCATCTCCCCTCATATTGTGGACCGCTTGTATTTCCCCCTCATATTGAGGCTGATGCCTCCTTGCAACAACATTGATATAAACTCTATCTGAGTTCGAAGGTGTGTGCATGACCCCAAAGAACACACATATACTTCCTCTTATTCTGGCTCCTCATCCATTCAGTGTCTACCTGCACCACAGGTTTCAGCACAGCCATAGGACAACTTTGCAGGCTGTGCTGAAACTCATCTGTCTGAGCAAAGGACCACCCGAAGTAGGAAACATTCTTTGGAAAACACAAAAACATTTTTAACGAAACCGAAACTATTTACAAAAACATAAACTAATTCAAAAAAGTTTTGTTCCCCTGCCACTGGCATAGGAACGCCTCAAGCCAGGTTGACTTCCTGTGCCTTAAGCATATGCCAATAATAATAAGGGTACATTCACACAGCGTTCTTCACATGGTGGCCATGCGCTGGAGAGAAGGAGGAGGTGGCCCCACCCCCCTCCATAGGAAACAGAGTCTCTAACTTTTCCCGGTGTGTGGTACAGATGACCCCACTATGTATAAATAAAACCTGCACTGAATAGTTTACGGCGGAGTGGAGAGTCTGAATATATAGACCTCCTGAGATCACAATCATATAGTGTTCCTAATATGCTGTTTTCAAGCTGGTCTATAACATATACCATAGGTACATGTATCTCATAGAAGCTTCAGCATTGTAAAGAAATGTCTAATTTTTTTAAAAAACTGTTCTGCCTGTCTTTCCTTCTTGTCTTCCACAGGTTTTATTTTTGTATTTCTAGTTTTCACCAGGTGACTAATTACTCAAAAAATACATCCAGTGACTTTGAAAATGACTTTCCATTTCTTTTCAGTGGTGTTTAATCAGGCATATTAGCATACCTGGGTAAGACCGGCTTACTCTATTTGATGTTCATGCAATTGCATATAATTTGTGTATTATTTCAGTGGAAAAAAAGTATAACAATGAGCAAATGTTATAGTTCTGACCTTATTTGCACCAGGTTTTACATTCCTTCCAAATTTAAAAAACATTTTAGTAACACATGGCAAGTACACAAATGAATATTCACACATATTCCCCTACTGATCTAATAAAATTATTTCTGAGATTACAGTGAATTAATTGCCTTTATTTATTTATGTGTGACAAAATTGTTTAATTGTTTGATTCTAACAAGAGTAATGTGCAACAATGTATTAGTGAAATAGCTTACCTTCCGAAAATATATGTTAAATAAACACAATACTGAATAAATGCCCATGTACCATCCATGCTCTTTCAAGCCTAAATTTAATCACAATTTAAAGATGTAACAGCTGTTGTCTTGACACATAGCTCACTGCAAAAATATCTATTGTTATCATAGTAGGAAAGGAATTTAATAGTACTTTAATAGTTTAGGTCACAACTAGAGATGAGCGAACATGCTCGTCCGAGCTTGATGCTCGGTCGAGTATTAGGGTACTCGAAACTGCTCGTTGCTCGGACGAATACTTTGCCCGCTCGAGAAAATGGCAGCTCCCGCCGTTTTGCTTTTTGGCGGCCAGAAACAGAGCCAATCACAAGCCAGGAGACTCTGCACTCCACCCAGCATGACGTGGTACCCTTACACGTCGATAGCAGTGGTTGGCTGGCCAGATCAGGTGACCCTGGGATAGACTAGCCGCTGGCCGCGCTGCTCGGATCATTCTGTCTCTGGATGCCGCTAGGGAGAGAGCTGCTGCTGGTCAGGGAAAGCGTTAGGGTGTTCTATTAGCTTACTGTTAGGCAGGAGTGATTCTCAAAGAACCCAACAGCCCTTCTTAGGGCTACAATAACGTTCTACTTTTTTTATTTTAATTTGCATCTTTTACCATTTTGTGAGGAATTAGCAGGGGGACTTGCTACCGTTGTGTTTAGCTCTTAGTGGCACACATATCCATAGCAAAGACCGAAGTGGGAAAATTCAGTAGGGGTTGGATTTCTATTAGGCAATAACTCAGTGTCATCTCATCTGGCATAGTAGTGTGCTTCCTTTGATACTTGGCTAGAAAATAGCCATAGGAGAATACAAACAGCTTCTTGAAGCCTACAGTAGCGTTCTATATATTTGATTTCTGGTTGATCTGCTGGTGGCTTTAGTTTCTGCAGTGCATGTACTTGCCAATTCTGAGCAATTTGTAGTGAGACTTGCGACCGCTGTGTTCTGCGCTTAGTGGCGCACATATCCATAGCAAAGGCTGAAGTGGGAAAATTCAGTAGGGGTTGGATTTCTATTAGGCAATAACTCAGTGTCATCTCATCTGGCATAGTAGTGTGCTTCCTTTGATACTTGGCTAGAAAATAGCCATAGGAGAATACAAACAGCTTCTTGAAGCCTACAGTAGCGTTCTATATATTTGATTTCTGGTTGATCTGCTGGTGGCTTTAGTTTCTGCAGTGCATGTACTTGCCAATTCTGAGCAATTTGTAGTGAGACTTGCGACCGCTGTGTTCTGCGCTTAGTGGCGCACATATCCATAGCAAAGGCTGAAGTGGGAAAATTCAGTAGGGGTTGGATTTCTATTAGGCAATAACTCAGTGTCATCTCATCTGGCATAGTAGTGTGCTTCCTTTGATACTTGGCTAGAAAATAGCCATAGGAGAATACAAACAGCTTCTTGAAGCCTACAGTAGCGTTCTATATATTTGATTTCTGGTTGATCTGCTGGTGGCTTTAGTTTCTGCAGTGCATGTACTTGCCAATTCTGAGCAATTTGTAGTGAGACTTGCGACCGCTGTGTTCTGCGCTTAGTGGCGCACATATCCATAGCAAAGGCTGAAGTGGGAAAATTCAGTAGGGGTTGGATTTCTATTAGGCACTAACTCAGTGTCATCTCATCTGGCATAGTAGTGTGCTTCCTTTGATACTTGGCTAGAAAATAGCCATAGGAGAATACAAATAGCTTCTTGAAGCCTACAGTAGCGTTCTATATATTTGATTTCTGGTTGATCTGCTGGTGGCTGTAGTTTCTGCAGTGCATGTACTTGCCAATTCTGAGCAATTTGTAGTGAGACTTGCGACCGCTGTGTTCTGCGCTTAGTGGCGCACATATCCATAGCAAAGGCTGAAGTGGGAAAATTCAGTAGGGGTTGGATTTCTATTAGGCACTAACTCAGTGTCATCTCATCTGGCATAGTAGTGTGCTTCCTTTGATACTTGGCTAGAAAATAGCCATAGGAGAATACAAATAGCTTCTTGAAGCCTACAGTAGCGTTCTATATATTTGATTTCTGGTTGATCTGCTGGTGGCTGTAGTTTCTGCAGTGCATGTACTTGCCAATTCTGAGCAATTTGTAGTGAGACTTGCGACCGCTGTGTTCTGCGCTTAGTGGCGCACATATCCATAGCAAAGGCTGAAGTGGGAAAATTCAGTAGGGGTTGGATTTCTATTAGGCACTAACTCAGTGTCATCTCATCTGGCATAGTAGTGTGCTTCCTTTGATACTTGGCTAGAAAATAGCCATAGGAGAATACAAATAGCTTCTTGAAGCCTACAGTAGCGTTCTATATATTTGATTTCTGGTTGATCTGCTGGTGGCTGTAGTTTCTGCAGTGCATGTACTTGCCAATTCTGAGCAATTTGTAGTGAGACTTGCGACCGCTGTGTTCTGCGCTTAGTGGCGCACATATCCATAGCAAAGGCTGAAGTGGGAAAATTCAGTAGGGGTTGGATTTCTATTAGGCACTAACTCAGTGTCATCTCATCTGGCATAGTAGTGTGCTTCCTTTGATACTTGGCTAGAAAATAGCCATAGGAGAATACAAATAGCTTCTTGAAGCCTACAGTAGCGTTCTATATATTTGATTTCTGGTTGATCTGCTGGTGGCTGTAGTTTCTGCAGTGCATGTACTTGCCAATTCTGAGCAATTTGTAGTGAGACTTGCGACCGCTGTGTTCTGCGCTTAGTGGCGCACATATCCATAGCAAAGGCTGAAGTGGGAAAATTCAGTAGGGGTTGGATTTCTATTAGGCAATAACTCAGTGTCATCTCATCTGGCATAGTAGTGTGCTTCCTTTGATACTTGGCTAGAAAATAGCCATAGCAATAGGATAGGATTGTTTGGTTCTAAAAACTCAAAAAAAAACAAAAAACACAAAAAAAAACAAAAAACACAAAAAAACACAAAAAAAAAAAAAAAAAAGTAAAAAAAAAAAAAAAGTTATAACTCTCATTTTAAAAATGTTTAACCCCAGGGCTAGGGGTAGAGGACGAGGGCGGGGACGTGGGCGTCCAACTACTGCAGGGGTCAGAGGCCGTGGTCCTGGGCGGGGTGAGACACCACCTGCTGATGAGGGAGCAGGGGAACGCCGCAGAGCTACACTCCCTAGGTTCATGTCTGAAGTTACTGGGACTCGTGGTAGAGCACTGTTGAGGCCAGAACAGTGCGAACAGGTGATGTCGTGGATTGCTGACAATGCTTCGAGCAATTTGTCCACCACCAGTCAGTCTTCCACGCAGTCCACCCATGTCACCGAAATCCCCACTCCTCCAGCTCCTGCACCTCAGCCTCCTCCCCCCCAGTCTGCCCCCTCCCAGGAAAATTTGCCATTTGAACCGGCATACTCTGAGGAACTGTTTTCTGGACCCTTCCCACAGTCACAAACCACTTGTCCGGTTGCTGCTGAGCAATTTTCCGATGCCCAGGTTTTCCACCAGTCACAGTCTGTGGGTGATGATGACCTTCTTGACGTAGTGGAAGTGTGTAAAGAGGTGTCCGACGATGAGGAGACACGGTTGTCAGACAGTGGGGAAGTTGTTGTCAGGGCAGGAAGTCCGAGGGGGGAGCAGACTGAGGGATCGGAGGATGATGAGGTGACAGACCCAAGCTGGGTTGAGAGGCCGGGTGAACACAGTGCTTCTGAGACGGAGGAGAGTCCTCGACCTGAACAGGTTGGAAGAGGCAGTGGTGGGGCCAGACGGAGAGGCAGGGCCAGAGCTGGTGCATCAGCGCCACTGTCAACTAGTGAAGCTCCCGTGGTGAGGGCTCTTGCGGCGAGGGCTAGATCTTCAGAAGTGTGGAGGTTCTTTAAGGAAACACCGGATGACCGACGGACTGTGGTGTGCAACATTTGCCAAACCAGGCTCAGCAGGGGTTCCACCACTACTAGCTTAACTACCACCAGTATGCGCAGGCATATGAATGCTAAGCACCCCACTCAGTGGCAACAAGCCCGTTCACCTCCGGCCGTGCAC
Source organism: Engystomops pustulosus (assembly GCF_040894005.1). Lineage (NCBI taxonomy): Eukaryota > Metazoa > Chordata > Amphibia > Anura > Leptodactylidae > Engystomops > Engystomops pustulosus. The sequence continues at coordinate 105,011,667 of NC_092417.1, read as the reverse complement.
ACCACTGCTCCTTCCCCTGTGTCAGCTGCTAGTCAGCCCCCTGCCCAGGACCCTGCCACAAAAACCCCATCGTCGCCTCCACGATCCTCCACAGCATCCACCAGCGTTCAGCTCTCCATACCCCAGACGCTGGAGCGGAAACGCAAATATAGTGCAACCCACCCGCACGCCCAAGCCCTTAATGTGCACATCTCCAGATTGCTTAGCCTGGAGATGCTGCCCTATAGGCTAGTAGAGACCGAGGCCTTTCGCAACCTCATGGCGGCGGCCGCCCCTCGGTATTCGGTCCCCAGCCGCCACTACTTTTCCCGATGTGCCGTCCCAGCCCTGCACCAGCACGTGTCAGACAACATCATCCGTGCCCTGACCAACGCCGTTTCTGACAAGGTCCACCTGACCACGGACACGTGGACGAGTGCTGCCGGGCAGGGCCACTATATATCGCTGACGGCACATTGGGTTAACTTGGTGGAGGCTGGGACCGAGACTGACCCTGGGGCTGCTCATATACTGCCGACGCCGAGGATTGCGGGGCCTACCTCGGTCCAGGTGTTTCAGGCCTACTATGCCTCCTCCTCCTCCCACCCCTCCTCCACCTCCTCCTCCGAACTACCATCCGTGGGCACGGCGCCATCAGTCGGTAGCTCTAGGCACAGCAGCAGTGCCGTCGCTAAGCGACAGCAGGCGGTGCTCAAACTGCTGAGCCTAGGCGACAAAAGGCACACCGCCCAAGAGCTATTACAGGGCATCACGGCGCAGACTGATCTGTGGCTGGCACCGCTGAACCTCAAGCCGGGAATGGTTGTGTGTGACAACGGCCGTAACCTGGTGGCGGCTCTGCAACTCGGCAGACTGACACATGTGCCATGCCTGGCCCATGTGTTAAATCTGATAGTGCAGCGTTTCCTCAAGACATACCCCAATCTGTCTGATTTGCTCACGAAGGTGCGCCGCATCTGTGCGCATTTCAGGAAGTCCAGCCCAGATGCTGCCACTCTCAGGGCAGCGCAGCGCCGCCTCCAACTGCCCGCTCACCGACTGTTGTGCGACGTGCCCACGAGGTGGAATTCAACACTGACCATGTTATCCAGAGTTTACCAGCAGCGCAGAGCGATTGTAGACTGCCAGATGTCAACTTCCACCAGAACTGGTAGTCAGGTCAGTCAGCTTCCTCAAGTCTACAATGAGGAGTGGACGTGGATGTCTGATATCTGTCAGGTGCTGAGTAACTTTGAGGAGTCAACACAGATGGTCAGTGGCGATGCCGCCATCATCAGCCTCACCATCCCGCTGCTTGGCCTGTTGAAAAACTCTCTGGTCAGCATGAAGTCGGAAGCTTTGCGCTCGTCACAAGAGACGGGGGAAGAATATTCCCTTGTTGATAGCCAAAGCACCCTGAGGTCTGTTTCTCAGCGCATATCGGAGGAGGTGGAGGTGGAGGAGGATGAGGAGGAAGAGGAGGAGAATGTTGGCGAGACACAAGAGGGGACCATTGTTGAGTCCTTCACTGTTCAGCGTGTATGGGCAGAAGAAGAGGAGTTGGAGGAGGAGGAAATGGACAGTCAGGCCAGTGAGGGGAGTGAATTCTTACGCGTTGGTACTCTGGCGCATATGGCAGATTTCATGCTAGGCTGCCTATCCCGTGACCCTCGCGTTCAAAGAATTTATTCCAGCACCGATTACTGGGTGTTCACTCTCCTGGACCCACGGTACAAGCAAAATCTTGCCACTCTCATCCCTGCAGAGGAAAGGAGTGTGAGAATGCATGAATACCAGCAGGCCCTGGTGCACAAGCTGAAACAGTATTTCCCTTCTGACAGCGCTAGCGGCAGAGTGCGTAGTTCTGCGGGACAAGTAGCGAGGGAGAGTAGGCGAGCAGGCAGCTTGTCCAGCACTGGCAAGGGTACGCTTTACAAGGCTTTTGCCAGCTTTATGTCACCCCAGCAAGACACTGTCACCTGTCCCCAGTCTCGGCAGAGTAGGGCTGATCTTTACAGAAAGATGGTGAGGGAGTACGTAGCTGACCATACCATCGTCCTAAATGATCACACAGCTCCCTACAACTACTGGGTTTCAAAGCTGGACATGTGGCACGAACTGGCGCTGTACGCCTTGGAGGTTCTTGCCTGCCCTGCCGCTAGCGTCTTGTCCGAGCGGGTTTTCAGTGCAGCTGGTGGCATCATCACCGATAAGCGTACACGCCTGTCGACTGACAGCGCTGACAGGCTGACGCTTATTAAAATGAATAAAGGCTGGATTTCTCAGAATTTCCAATCTCCACCAGGTGAAGGAAGCTCAACCTGAATAATTGATCCACTCCTCCTCCTCCTCCTCATTTTCCTCCTTCTCCTCCTCTTTGTACAGTAAAGCAGAGGAAAATGGCTATTTTTTGACAGGGCCCACTGGCTCTTGCTATACTTCATGCATTTAATTTTTCTGGAGGGCCACCTACCCGGTCCTCTGTTTGAAACAATTTTTGTGAGTGCCACATACAGGCACTCAATCTATTCCATTTTTCTGGAGGGCCACCTACCCGGTCCTCTGGTTTGAAGAATTTTTGGGACTGCCACATACAGGCACTCAATCTATTCCATTTTACTGGAGGGCCACCTACCTGCTCCTCTGGTTTGAAGAATTTTTGGGACTGCCACATACAGGCACTCAATCTATTCCATTTTACTGGAGGGCCACCTACCTGCTCCTCTGGTTTGAACAATTTTTGGGACTGCCACATACAGGCACTCAATCTATTCCATTTTACTGGAGGGCCACCTACCTGCTCCTCTGGTTTGAACAATTTTTGGGACTGCCACATACAGGCACTCAATCTATTCCATTTTACTGGAGGGCCACCTACCTGCTCCTCTGGTTTGAACAATTTTTGGGACTGCCACATACAGGCACTCAATCTATTCCATTTTACTGGAGGGCCACCTACCTGCTCCTCTGGTTTGAACAATTTTTGGGACTGCCACATACAGGCACTCAATCTATTCCATTTTACTGGAGGGCCACCTACCTGCTCCTCTGGTTTGAAAAATGTTTGGGACTGCCACATACAGGCACTATCCAAATTAAATTGTCTCCATAGCAGCCTCCACACGTTGTCTCCATTGCTACCTCCAAAAGTCGTCCATATAGCTGCCTCCATACATCGTCCCTTTATCAAACGAGGTGTGTCAGGCAGAAATTTGGGTTGTTTTCATGGATTCCACATCAAAGTTGTTAACTTTGTCGCCACCCTGCTGTGTTATCCACAAAATATACTGGCAAACTTTTACCATTTAGGGATATTATTTCAGCGCTTCTTGCGCATCTGTTTACATTCCCCTCACCCGGCATATCCTAAACTTATAAGAACGCTACTACACTTGATCTTATACAAAAGGTTCTTAGAAGTGCTGTTTGGGGAGTAGCCTAGAGACAGGGGCTTGGATTGGCGAAAGCTCGCCTGGCAGCGGAACGCCAGCTCCATGCGCATCATGCGCTTCTTGCGCATCTGTTTACATTCCCCTAACCCGCCATATCCCAAACTTATAAGAACGCTACTACACTTAACTTGGTGCAGGCTGGGACCGAGTCTGACCCTGGGGCTGGTCATATACTGCCGACGCAGAGAATTGCGGGGCCTACCTCGGTCCAGGTCTCAAAGGCCTACTATACCTCCTCCCACCCCTCCTCCACCTCCTCCTCCTCCGAATTACCATCCGTGGGCATGGCGCCATCAGTCGGTAGCTCTAGGCACAGCAGCAGTGCCGTCGCTAAGCGACAGCAGGCGGTGCTGAAACTGCTGAGCCTAGGCGATAAAAGGCACACCGCCCAAGAGCTATTACAGGGCATTCCACATCAAAGTTGTTAACTTTGTCGCCACCCTGCTGTGTAATCCACAAAATATACTTGCAAACTTTTACCATTTAGGGATATTATTTCAGCGCTTCTTGCGCATCTGTTTACATTCCCCTCACCCGCCATATCCTAAACTTATAAGAACGCTACTACACTTGATCTTATACAAAAGTGCTGTTTGGGGAGTAGCCTAGAGACAGGGGCTTGGATTGGCGAAAGCTCGCCTGGCAGCGGAGCGCCAGCTCCATGCGCATCATGCGCTTCTTGCGCATCTGTTTACATTCCCCTCACCCGGCATATCCTAAACTTATAAGAACGCTACTACACTTGATCTTATACAAAAGTGCTGTTTGGGGAGTAGCCTAGAGACAGGGGCTTGGATTGGCGAAAGCTCGTCTGGCAGCGGAGCGCCAGCTCCATGCCAAGATCCAACTAACATAGTTTTAACTGCAGCACCTTTAATCTACTACTAGTTCACTGCCTCCATACATGGTCCCCTTATCAAACGAGCTGTGTCAGGCAGAATTTTGGGTTGTTTTCATGGCTTCCATGTTAACTTTGTCGCCACCCTGCTGTGTAATCCACAAAATATACTGGCAAACTTTTATCATGTACCGATATTATTTGAGCACTTTTTGCACACCTCCTTTGGTTCCTCTCTGCCACCCATTGGTTTGAAGCCTGAGTCCATTTAGGGTATGTCGCCATGACACTCTCTAGCCTGCTGCCGCTGCCTCTGCATGCCGTCCCCTATAGTGTCAGGGTCAATTATTGCATGTTTTAGATACTATCTAGCTTCATTCTGTCACTCTGTCATGGCCATGCTGTTGCCCATAATTTTGGCATAATGGTGCGTTTAAGCAGCCTCAGAGGCATCCATGCATGCTGCCCCTGCTGTTTCCTGTCCATTTCCGTGGTGTTTCCATCCTTTTCTGAGGTTCCCAGGTGTTTGGCCAAGCTTCCCTGTGCAGAGCCTTGGTCCCCTTGAAAAATGCTCGAGTCTCCCATTGACTTCAATGGGGTTCGTTATTCGAGACGAGCACTCGAGCATCGGGAAAAGTTCGTCTCGAATAACGAGTACCCGAGCATTTTAGTGTTCGCTCATCTCTAGTCACAACATTATTAATAGAGATAAGTGAACTTTTCAAAAATTCACAGAATTTTTTCCAAAAATTCATTTTGAGTTGAATTTGAACTTAACCCTAAATTCCCCATTACAATAGCTATTTTAAAGCATTAGAAGTGGCTATGTGAGTTTACATCACTATAGGTTGCTGCAACATGCCCTTAAAGGTACTGAAACAGTCAAAGAGACCCTAGTAGCCAATAGTTACACAGCACAGTAACAGTCACAGAGCCGCTAGTAGTTATGCCACACCCATCAGCCAATAGCCAAGCAGCCCCCAGTAACTAATAGTCACAGGGCTCCCTGCAGTAAATAATAATACATTCCCCAGCAGTCAATAGTAATTCAGCCCCCAGTAGACCATAGTAACTTAACCCCCAGAAGCCAATAGTCATGTAGCCCTCAATACCCAATATGCAGATAGATACTATACTATATACTACACCCATCAGCCAATAGCCAAGCAGCCCCCAGTAACTAATAGTCACAGGGCTCCCTGCAGTAAATAATAATACATTCCCCAGCAGTCAATAGTAATTCAGCCCCCAGTAGACCATAGTAACTTAACCCCCAGAAGCCAATAGTCATGTAGCCCTCAATACCCAATATGCAGATAGATACTATACTATATACTACCGTATATACTCGTGTATAAGCTGAGTTTTTCAGCACAAAAAATGTGCTGAAAAACCCCGTCTCGGCTTTTACACGAGTCAATGATAAAAAAAAAATTAATACTCAGCCTCCGGTGTCCCCGATGTTCGTCGCGGCTCATGATCCCTGTCGCGGCTCCCGGCAGCTCCCCGTGTCTTCTCTTCTGTCTTCTATCTTCTCTAGCCGGCAGAGTCGCGTCCATTCGATCTGCCGGCCGTCGCACACTGTGATGCGACGCTGTCGCCGCGGATGACAACATCAGCGGCGACAGCGCTGCATCACAGTGTGCAATGGCCGGCGCGATATCCCGGCCAGAGAAGAGTGAAGAAAACGCCGGGAGCCGCGATGGGGATCGGAAGCCGCCGGGAGCCGCGACGAACATTGGGGACAACGGAGGGTGAGTATTAAGTTTATTTCTTTATCTGTATACTAATAGGGGCAGCTGTATACTACTGAGGGCAGACTGTATACTGATGGGGGCAGGCTGAATACTACTGGGGGCAAGCTGTATACTACTGGGGGCAAGCTGTATACTACTGGGGGCAGGCTGTATACTGATGGGGGCAGGCTGTATGCTACATGGGGGCCGGCTGTATACTGCAAGGGGACAAGCTGTATACTGCAAGGGGACAAGCTGTATACTACTGGGGGCAGGCTGTATACTGATGGGGGCAGGCTGTATACTGCAAGAGCGCAGGCTGTATACTGCAAGGGGACAAGCTGTATACTACTGGGGGCAGGCTGTATACTACTGGGGGCAGGCTGTATACTACTGGGGGCAAGCTGTATACTACTGGGGGAAGGCTGTATACTACTGGGGGCAGGCTGTATGCTACATGGGGCTGCTGTATACTACGTGGGGCTGGCTGTATACTACTTGGGGGCTGGTTGGCGGTATACTACATGGGGGCTTGTTGGCTGTATACTACACCCTCGGCTTATACTCGAGTCAATAGGTTTTCCCAGTTTTCGGTGGTAAAATTAGGGGTCTCGGCTTATACCCGGGTCAGCTTATACTCAAGTATATACGGTATATGTAACGTCCATGCCTGAACGTCGCTCTATCCGCAGCTGGTGGAATAGAGGCGTTTATTTGTGTGTGAACTGTGGCTTAATTCTTGTGTTTGAATTAACTGAGCCACACCCTGCTCCTTGCATTTCTGTCCTGCCCAGCAAGGGTTACTAGCTTGATCGACAGTTCCCCCAGTGTGCTGCTGGAGGCTTGTCCGGGATCGGCCTTATATACCTGCCCATTCCCATCTTACCTTGTTGGTTATTTTTAGTCTGACCTGTGTATTACTTGCTTGATCTTGACCTGATCTGTGTATATCCCGCCTGTACCTGTATCCATCAGACGTTGCTAGTTATTTTGAGTCTTGTCTTCCCTGTGTTTCTAGTTCAGTTTTACCTGTCTCCGTTTGTCTTCCTGTATCTGTACCTGACCTGTATATTACCTGCTTGATCTTGATCTTGTCCTGACCTGTATATTACCCGTTTGATCTTGACCTGACCTGTGTATATCCCGCCTGTACCTGTATCTGGATCTGACCATTGATTATCTGCCTGAAGACCTGTATATATCTGTCCCTGTCTCAGTCCTGTGTTTGTGTTCTGTGCACCGGTGTGATCACTGGTCTATTCCTGTATTCCGGTTACCTGTTCAGTCTTGTTGGTTTCTGTTACCAGTGTGAACACTGGTCTATACCTGTATTTCCGTTACCTGTCCGCTCCACCATCCAGCAGCTGCCAGACATAGTTAGTGTCCCCTGTCCTGTTGTAGGGTCACTCAGGGACCATCAGTTAGGTTCCTGATAGTGGGTTCGCCCTTATCAGGGTGGTTTATCTGCTTTAGGCAGGGCCTTAGCCCGCAGGGACGTCGCAGGGTAAATTTGCCACCACTTACGTAGTCTGACAGCTAGCGCCAAGCCTGGTTGTGGTTGCGCGGTTGCTGGACGGGCGCTGACACTATACTATATACAATAGAATTTAATGGCCACGCTATTGGCTGATGAATTACATCCATGTCAGAAGTGTATTTCCACCCCTAAAAAAACTGAAATAGAGAAGAAATTTTGAAAAGGCAATTGATGAATTTGACAGATTAATTAACAGATTAACAGATTGACAGATTAACATAGAGGCTAGAAGAGTAAGGGCATTTATCTCACCCTTCTTTTCTTTATGTTCTATTTGTGACTTTTTGTGGGGCATTGTAGGATTGTTATTTTATCTTTTGCATCTAATACACACTTTCTGCAAACTTAACAGACTAAACTGGAGTTTTCCTGTGTAAATAAACACAGACCTTGTAGGTGTAGAAAAAAGTGTAGACACGGTTACGCCAATTTTTTTTACTTAAATGCCAGATTTATCATCCCCCTAAGATAAATCAAACAAGCCCAAAAACGTCCATAAAATGAAATTGAGAATCCTTTTTGAAAAGACAGTTGATCAATTAGTTGAATTATAGGTCAGGAGAATGTTTCCAACCCTAAAAAAGTTGATATTCAGAATAAACTTTTTTTTACAAAATTTGATAAAGATGTTAAGGCTGATGTCATACCCTACCAAGAGAACACAGAGGCAACAATGCTGATCATGTTTTGCATCAGATTTTCCTCTGCTCCATATAAAAGTTGACATTGAAAAGAAATTTTGAAAAGACAATTGAACAATTTGATGGATGATGGTCTGAGTGGCCATGGTGCTATGGAAGGAAGCAGCAGCAACAGGACAAAATTTGTTGCAGTCTTATGAAAGACTGGAAAGCAGGAGCAGATGGCACCATAAAAACATAAGAAAAAACAGGCCATTAGTGGACGATGACACAAGCTGATACCTGGGAGCAAAGTCTAAGTGGAACCTAGTTTTTACCAGAGCCCGCCGCAAAGTGGGTTGGCCTTGCCGCAGCATGGTACCACCAGGGGGCTCAACAGGCTTGATTTTGTCCACGGTGGTGGCCAAGGCAAAGTCGTAAGGCAGGATCATGGTCAGGGACAGGCAGGAGGTCAAGACAGGCAGCACAGGATTGAGGTCAGAGGCAGAGCAGGAGGTCAGGGAGGCAGCGGAGAAGGGTAATCAAGACTGAGGTCACAACAGGAATTCACCAAGCTTTTTACCAAGGCACAGAGATCCGGTGAGGCTTGCAGGAAGATGCCGGCTATTTACAAAAAGCTGGAATTGCCAGGGCCAATCAGCAGCGTGCAAGAAGCCGGCGTGTGCGCACCCTAGGAGGTGAGGATGCATGCGCCAGGTCGCGGGATACAATGCTGGAGCATGGACAGGTGAGGGAGCCTGCCACACATGTGAGGGGGCACATGGGTGCACCTGCGACATGGGATGGGGGTTACACCAGCACCCTCAACAATTTGGACTCAATGACATAATCCTTGACATCAGGCATATGTGTGTTGAAATACTGCTGGATTCATGTTTGATTTTTCTTGACAAATGTTATTTGTCCTCATTTAAGATGGAAAGGCATTTTCTGTATGCCTTTCCACCTTAAATGATTCTACTCTACTGACCTTGCAAGACAGCTGGCACAAGGCAAACTCTACAAGCTACAGACAGAATTCCAGTTTGACTACTCATAATACTAGAAGATCATGAATGGGGGTGGAATATTACACTCCACGTATGCTGTCACCTGCTGCTTCAAGTATTTGCTGGCCAATTTTCTCTGTTAGTGGGCTCATGAAAGTGCTCATCAGTAATTGAAGGGTCAAATTGTCACTTTTGCTGAGCCAACAGTGCTCACATCTAACCACACACCTAAATCCCTCCCCATGAGTCATGGCAGTGTAACGTGAGCTGACAGGGTCCCTGTGGTTGGACCTACAAGGTGATGATGAGCGTAGACAGCCACACACTGCATAAAAAGGATGTCTTGGTTATAAAGTATTTTCTCTTCTCTTGAGTTGGAAAAAAGGCCTATATTTTTTTGTGGTAGCAATGGTCTAACATGTAGGCAAGCCAGTAGTCATCCCTCTGCTGAATTATTGCTATGTAACTGTCGCTAATCAAGTAAGCAAGTTTTTGCCTAACCATTTCTGCCAGGATGTGTCGGGGTCATCTGCCTGGTCTTCGACATTGCCCTCTGTTTCCTCCTGCTGCTCCTCCAGCTCATCCTGATCTTCCCCAGTTGCGTGGGTACAACTGCTACTGGTTGTCATCAAAGTTACATGAAAAAAATAGCCCTGTCGCCTGCATCATTGGGAAATCAGTGACTGGCTTCCATTGAGCCAAAAAAAAGAAAAACAGCCTCAAAATGTTACTTTTTAGCTGATGTACCAGATCACCATTTTGCCTCTGCAGGTCAAGGAGCCCATGTCCAGCATGATATGTGTGGCATGCAAATTCTGAGTAATTTTCAATATGCCATGAAGTTGGGTGGTGGACTTCAGAAACCATTTAACAACAATGTTAAATGTGTGCACCAAGCAGAAGCATAGGTCAGCCGCCCTTAACACAGCACAGATAGAATGCTCCACCAATTTGATTTGTTTCTGACGGACAATGAACAGGTCCTCCCATGGATGAATTTTTTGCCCAGAAAAGCCAGGTGAAGAGCTGCATGACACCATTGCAACATAATAGTTATTAGTGCCATAGTTACCCTGTGTTCTCTCTTGTTTTTCATGTATATTGCCAGAGACTGTATTTTGTCATATACTGTAGTGGCAACTCTAATCTTATATATATAAAAAAAACTAACGCACAGTTATGTCTGCCAGTAGTGAGAGGTAGGATTTAGCATGTTTTTCACAATTTTTACATGACAAGAATAATATAATAGACCACTTTCATGATCACACTCATGGTCAGGTTCATTTTATTCCCAGAGTCCACTGGATTTCTATTTTATCTTGGTTGTTCTTTCTTTAAGAAAACTATAGACATTGCTTCTTTGTAGACAACATATGCTTTTTTCTCATCTTCTAGCATTATCAAAGGTTAAAGGACAGTTCCTGAAGGACCAACAGAGAGTCTTCATTTGTCAGCATGTCAGTGTGATGAGAACGTCATTAAATGACTTCTGTATTACTTTTCTTACTGCCCCTTATGGAAGCTCCTGAACAATTACTCCCTCTATTGATTTTAGCTCAGTCCCCATTGAGTGTCATGACATAGATCTTAGAGATTAGTAACATTGTAAGAAGATGAGGAGCGCTCCAGCTTAGATCACCCATTTATAGAGCAGGATGGTGGACCAGTTATTTAATGGAGATTGACAGGTTGCTCTGACAGGGTTGAGAGGATTTTGTTTGAAGCTGCATGAGATTCACAGTAAGGAACTTGCCTACATAATTGATGATTGATTTAAGATACATGTTCTTGTCCAGTCTTTCTTTGTAAGATTCCTTCCAATAAATTTACCCTATGGGATGTGCGGTATAAGTTCTACATTTTAGAGGACCTAAAGACTACTAAAGAGGAAAGTGTTGGTTTGTAAGATATGGAAGTTATTCTCTAGAGATATAATAATATTATTATAAAATACTGATAATTAATTTAAGCCTCAAAAAAATTTGCCCCTGTGTATATCAATGACATGTGTGTATCAGTTAAGCATGAAATAGTTAAGCAGTAAATATTACAAGACAGTTACACATAAGACTGAAAAAATCATAACACCAGTTCTCGTTAAGGCTTCAACGGCATCCTCTGTCCATAAGGTATGGCTAAGGATGGGCCGATAAGTGTGATTTTGTTCTAAGGGGTCTGTCCTTAATAGTCAGAACACTCCTATATTCCTTTGCTAGCTGACTTAATTGATCTCTACCACATCTGTCTTCTGTTGATTTTGCCCTTGGTTGCAAACAATTAATTTGCAGAGATGGACAGAATCTTTTTCCACTCCCATTTCTTTCCTGCTAGCCTGCCTTGTTTGGATATAATGGATCTGGTTCAGTTACTGTACCTCCTGGACCAGGAATCTGACATCTCATAAAAGGTTTCACTTTAATTTCTTTTGTGCTTACTATAGGTCTTTTTTGGAGCTAGCTGGTGTTTTTCTTGACCTCTGTATCAGGGATTCCTTGACCCTTTGCTTGGTTTCTGACAATCCCTTTTTCCCATTGATTCTCTACAGCTTTGTGTTCTGATCGGTATTTGCAGATGTCCTGGCAGCCAACCTTGCAGGTCAGATGAAATGCCATGTCGCCAGCTTCCCTAAGCTAAGTGCTGGCATGCAAAGCCTATAAGCCCTCTGGTCTTCACTAGAGCCTGCCACAAAGCAGGATGAATTTTGCTGCCAGGGGCTTGCAGGACGCTTACCCTGTAAGGAAGCGACAGGTGGTAAAAGCTCGACAAGTCCGAGGATAGGCAGATGATGGAGCAGAGTCCAAAGTCGGAGGTAGGAACAGGTTGCAGGGTAGTGGCCACCAACACTAGGTCTGGGAGGCACTGTAGCACAGAGTAGGAAGAGGGCTGGAGCAGAGGAAAGAAACATAATACCCATGCAAAGGCTAATGATTCAGAAAACTGATTTATAGCCCTTCCCACAGAGCAGAATACGTGGCCACAGGAGGAAATACCAAAAATTGCTTTAATGCTAAGCACCAGCCTCCAGAGGGAGTTCAGAAAGCAATCCACATTTTTGCCCCCAGAGGGAGTCAGAATGCAGAATCATGACAGCAAGCAATCTGCATATATTCGACTAGAAGGAGACAGCTTTATAATCAGAGCTGAATCGTGACAATTCTTCTGTGTTTGTATTGTCCTGTCTTTATCTCCTTGTGTGCACTTTGTAGCAGGAAGGGAGCGTTGACCAGTTGGTTGAGCAACTAGGTAGGGAAAGCTGGGAAGGAGGTTTAACCTTAGTGCATACTCTCCTAAGCTGTTCTTAGTCTACAGACCTCACTCCACCCTGCTCTGTGGTGCATCTACTCCTCAGCATTCCTGGTCTGCACCTGGCATTAATAAATCTTTCTGCCTCATATCCATGCTTCAGGGCCTTCATGTGACATCAGATGAGTAGGAATTGTCATCCAGCACTAGCTGCATGATCCTGGAGAGGGACATGCACAGTATCCTAATCCATGTTTTAAAATGAACAGGTACTTAGAAAGGCATTGAGAGCTTCAAATGAAGAAAATAACAAAATAATTAAATTTTCACTCAAACAGTTGTCAATCCTTTTAATGTGATACAGGCATAAGGCATAACTAATCCTAGTTGTTTATCCACTCACAGTAGTCATATATAGTAAGCTCTCCCTTTCAATACTTGCAGAGACCAATGTCTTTTTGCCCCTACCACTTAACTGGTTATTCCTATCTGGGGATTCACATTTACTTAAAATCATCTGTTATATATTAACATGTCTTCAAATGCATGTTATAAAATTAAGTTTAATAATAAATAAAAGATAATTTCCTTAAATGTATCTATGTTGTTTCTTAGAAATAAACTGTCCTTGGATACGATCACCTCCACACTCTGGCAGCAGTAGTCTGACATGCACTATTGAGTCTTGCATGACCACCAGTACTCAATGCTCATACCTCAGGAATGTTGTGGGACATGCGGTAACTCCTGGACTTTTCATATGAAAAAAATATTTGTTTCTCTGTGCAATCACTGCAGCAGAAGAGGTGGTCATATCCAAGCTCAGCTGTCCTCTTTTTCAAATGGAACATATGGCTACACTTATGGGAAAGTTTCTTCACACAGGTAAATATAATAATAATAATATTGAATAAATGCATGCATATTATAGGTGACTTAAATCCAATGGGTCCAGACCATTCTCCCAGTTCACAGGTAACCAACTCCACTTCTCAATTCCATTGACTAATGATTTGGGCACATTTTTTAGGATATAAAAGAGTTGTCACTCTTTAAACCCTTTTGGCCCTGTAGAAAATATGTTACACATTAAAAATAAATATACTCACAACAGTTGTTATGGACCTGCTTTGCTATAATGCTTTACAAAACTGTATCTCTGTCATATAAAGCAGAGGAATCCTGTGTAAATTCTGTGGAGTTCCTACTAACACAGGCTCATCTCTCATACTTGTGTCACCAGAAGCCAATACTGTATCTCATCAGAGTGATCCATTGAAGAATTGTCGCTGTGTGACATCCTGAGGTAGCGTTGTTTGTAAAACAGATGAGTCAGCTCGGTCAATAGTGTGATGTGTGGGTCTGGAAACATTGTGAACTGACCGGCTACGGTGACAGATTCTCTTTATAAGGTCATGGGAGATCAAAGTCTAGATATTTTTTTTCGCACTGTGACAGCTTTCTAATTTGGTAATAATAATCCAACCGAGTGTTCATAATCGCACAACTTTCTGATAATTCAGTTCTTCGGTGCAAGACGCAGTCATGAAGGAGACTGCTAGAGCGTGACAGACTATGAGAGGGGACGATCGTCACAAATTTTCCATTTGAATTAATATGTGTTTGATAAATGTGAGGTGTATAAAAATTCTAAACAGAGGGAAAAAGCAGGAAGGCTCACAGCATGCATTTTTCAAAATGTACAACATTTAAGGGGCCAGAATCTCCAAATTTGTAAAATATATGTTTGGGTATAAAGACAAAATTCAAAAATGGTAACACTTTACTAACCAGTGTTTTGGTCCTTCATAACCAGAACATTTCTATTTTTATTGCTATGTACCAGATGGTTAACATGACTAGCTTAACTCGATAACCAGATGTGATAAAAAAAAGTCTGCATTTCAGTTGGTTCATCAGGACTGGGGGCGCATTTGCTTTTTCTCTGTCTGCATTTGAATTAATTTCAATACTGGAATTTAAAATGCTGCTGTGCGCTTATGCATTGCTGGTATTTAAATGCATTTCAATGCCAACATCTAAATGCCACCGTTGCCTGCCCACTGGCATTTAACTGCGTCAATGATTGTATTTGTTAAGGGAGTGAAGTAATCCCAAACAACGAACTTGGACTTGAACTTTAGGTTTCGGGTTCATGGTTGCAAACTCACAATGTTCGGCACACTTATCTGTTTATTGGGTATGCTTATCCATATTCATCACCACAGCCAATTTTGACCTAAATGCCACCGTGGGGCTCTTGGGTGTTACTAGAGTGCAAAACTAGCAGTAATTATATTATATAAATGAAAAAATGCATATATATGGTATGCATGAAGTGTCAATTTTCTTCTTTTTCTTCCATATGTTGTAATGTAAATTATTGGGCGGCTCAGGGGTTAACACTATGGCCTTGCAGCACTGGGGTCCTGGGTTCCACTACCATCCAGGTCAACATCTGCAAAGAGTTTGTAAGTTCTCTCTGTGTTTGCGTGGTATTCCTCCCGGTCCTCCGGTTTCCTCCCACACTCCAAAAAATACTGGTAGGTTGATTAGATTGTGAGCCCCATTGAGGACAGGGACTGATTTGGCAAGCTCTGTGCAGTGCTGCATAATCTGTTTTTGCTATATTAATAAAAAATATTATTATTATTATTATTATTATTATTATTATTATTAGAATTGCTGTGAGATATGGGTATGATTTGAGTTACACATTATATTTTTTTCCTTCTTCATTTCCTTGTTTTTCAATGGGGCTTATTGTTTGTTAGGCTTTTTTCTATTTTATTCTCTTTGAGCATATGGCTATATGTCCCCCATCTAGAACCAACTATTTATTATGACAAAAATAAAATCTGAGTATACCCAGAACCAGCAGCCCTGCCTTACAATGTGTTCCCAGTAAGGACATCATAGTATCATAGTATATAAGGCTGGAAAAAGACGCAAGTCCATCAAGTCCAACCTTAAAGAATTAAATAAATGTTTTATCCCCATAACCTGTGATATTTTTTCTCTCCAGAAAGGCATACAGGCCTCTCTTGAACATGTACATAGAGTCCGCCATAACAACCTCCTGTGGCAGAGCGTTCCACAGTCTCACTGCTCTTACAGTAAAGAACCTTTGTCTATGTTGATGGTAAAATCGCCTCTCCTCTAGGCATAGAGGATGCCCCCTTGTCCTGGTCACAGGCCTAGGTATAAAAAGATCTTTGGAGAGATCCTTGTACTGTCCGTTCAGGTATTTGTACATTGTAATGAGATCTCCCCTCAGTTGTCTTTTTTCTAAACTGAATAATCCCAAATTTTGCAATCTGTCATTGTATTCTAATCCCCCCATTGCCCTAATAATCCTGGTTGCTCTCCTCTGCACCCGTTCCAGCTCTACTATATCCTTTTTATACACTGGTGCCCAAAACTGTACACAATATTCCGTGTGTGGTCTGACCAGGGATTTGTATAAGGGCAAAACAATGTCTTTATCATGAGAATCTATTCCTCTCTTGATACATCCCATAATTTTATTTGCTTTAGCAGCAGCCGCCTGGCTCTTTTCACTAAAATTAAGTTTACCATCCACCAATACCCCCAAGTCCTTTTCAGCTCCAGTTTTACCAAGTAATTGACCGTTTAGAACATAATTATACTTTTTGTTTTAAATGGCCCAGGTGCATAACTTTACATTTATCTACATTAAATCTCATCAACCATTTCTCTGCCCACTCCTCAAGCTTCCACAAATCCCTCTGTAATGCTAAACTATCGACCTCAGTATTTATTACTTTACACAGCTTAGTATCATCTGCAAATATTGAAACTTGACTGTGTAAACCCATTACAAGGTCATTAATAAAAATATTAAAAAGAAGTGGCCTGATATTGACCCCTGTGGCACTCCACTGGTAACCTCAACCCAATCTGAGAATGTGCCATTAATGATGACCCTCTGTTTTCTATCACTAAGCCAATTACTTACCCAAATACACAGATTTTCTCCTATTCCCAGCAGTCTCATTTTATATACCAACCTTTTATGTAGCACGGTGTCAAATGCCTTTGAAAAGTCCAGATATACAACATCCACAGCGTCCCCCAGATCCAGTCTTGAACTTACCTCCTCAGATTAGTCTGACAGGACCGATCTCTCATAAACCCATGCTGACACTCGGTTATAAGGTTGTGCACAGTGAGATACTCCAGGATAGCATCTCTAACAAACCCCTCAAATATTTTCCCCACCACAGCAGTTAGACTCACGGGTCTGTAGTTTCCAGGATCGCTATTTGATCCTTTTTTGTATATTGGTACCACATTTGCTATGCGCCAGTCCTACTGTAGAGCCTGTAGCCAACAGAAAAGTGAGCCCAGTTCTCCATTAACCCAAAACCCTCCTTCCTACACCAACTTTTGAGCCACTTATTTACCTCCCTGATTTCCAGTTGCCTTTCTGGTGTGGCACGTGGTACAGGTAGTATTTCGGAGAAAACTACCTTTGAGGTCCTTGCCCTGTGCTTATGGCCTAAATCCCTGAAATCATTTTTAAGGACCTTCCACCTACCTCTTACTTTGTCATTAGTGCCAATGTGGACCATGACCGCTGGTTCCTCACCAGCCCCTCCCAGTAATCTGTCAGCCCGATCCGCAACATGCCGAACCCGAGCACCTGGCAAACAACACACTGTTCGGTATGCACGGTCTTTGTGACAGATTGCCCTGTGTGTTCCCCTAATAATCGAATCTCCCACTACCAGCACCTGTCTGACCTTGCCTGCTCTCCCATTACCCTTCTTACTGGAGCAGACAGTCCCCTGGTTGCTAGAGGCCATGTCTTGCTGCAGCATTGCTACCCCAGAGCTGATATCCCCCTCATCCGCCAGCCTGGCAAACTTATTGGGGTGCACCAGATCAGGACTAGACTCCCTGCAACTCTTCCCTCTACCCCGCCTTCTACATGTTACCCAACTAGCTGCCCCCTCACTCTGCACCTCCATACTTCCCTCCCCACACCCATCTTCCCCAGAGAGTTTGTGCTCCAGGAGCAGCAAACTTCGCTCCATATTGTCAATCGCCCGCAGCCTTGAAACTTGCTCATTTGGATCAGGAATCTGGGCTTCCAGATGAGCAATTTTTACACACCCCACACAGCAGTATTCCCCCTCGAACGGCTGTTCAAGGAAAGCATACATGGCACAGGATGTACACTGTGTAGCAATGCAACTTATGGAGTCCATTGTTCTAATGGGGATTACAATAGAAATATGCATGGAAAGAAGAATTTACAGTCAAAGTAACACAAAATACAGCAGTTACCTGCTAAAGCCCCTCAAACTTAAGTCCCTTAAACCTAAGTCACACTTAGGACTCTGCACACACTTCGGATAAATGCACACTCACCACCAAGCTCACACACTCACTTTTCTGATGCTTTTTTAAAGGTAATGTGCCACAAAACTCTGCTGAGTTCACTGCAACAAGATCTGGCTGCAAAACCCTGATGAGTCCTGTGGCACATACATTTATTATAGGGTTATGCACTAATGGCCATTAACCATAATCCTGTGTGTATAACCAGAGATACATCAGTAGTGATGTAGCCAAAGATTCATTCAGCCATAGTTTTACATATTCGGAGACAAGGGAGTGAGAAAGTCTCCCTGTGACTGATGGCCAGGTAGAGCAGATGTAGTGAGTGTGAATAATCTACAATCTTGATTTGTAGACAGATAGGAGCTATTAGTGCTGAAAATAAGTAGTTTCTTCTAAAAAGAAAAGCCAGAAATGGTCATAAATGGTTGGATTCTAATAAACACTTATTATACATAAGAAATGAATGATGCCACATGCCTTTATGTTGAATTGCATCAAATGATAAACCCAGCTCTGGTGAGCTCTGCTAATCTGTCTTAACTTTACAAGCCTCATAAATTTTTGTAAGCTAGAATTTTCCACTGTTTCCCTTGTTCTAACTCATGTGTTTTGTATGAATATTTCTCCCATGACCTTCAAATTCAAAACCTTCCAGAGATGATGAACATTTATGACCCTCCCAACATCTATACCAGGTGGTAAAACTCATCTAAATGTGCAGCTGTGTTACAGAGAGAAAATTGTCTTGAGAAAACCAAGATGATTGTTTTTGAGGAAAAAAAATAGAAAAACCTATATCTATAGAGATTTTGTATTCCAATCAATTGGTTAGAAGTGTCCGGGTCTGGTACTATGTGTATGTTTCATTTTTCTGTCTCAGCTATTTCATTTTGTAGCCCACATTGAGAATTACAGCTATTAATGCAAATGATCTTAGCCGTACATTTACATAAAGGAAACACTGTAGAAACAGCGCACTAATATGCAAAAAGAGAATAATATATTAAATTACACATGAATATTTTATTACACCAAGTAAATAAAAGACTTTGTTTATAAACAGCAACAGCCCACTTTCACTATTATGGAAATTCCTGTCAAGCTTAATGCTTGCTATATATTGTAATTAAGTTATGTTAACGAAGAGCAGCATGGGGTAATGTACAGGTAACGGCTTTTGCTGACATTATTCACCGAGCCATAATTGAAGGGACATATGTTGACCATAATTGCCATAGTAAAATAGGTCACAGAGCTAGCATTTCTGGAAGGTAATAGAGAATTGAATATGCAAATATTATTATTTTTTTTTTTTTTTTTTTAGAAATATAGATATCGACCATTTTTGCAGCAAATGGATGTTTTAAGATTAATTACTAAATGAGGCTTTACAAAATTATGTTCCTCTCTTGCTTTGTGGTGCAATTCTCAAAGATTGTTGTTCATTTTAATGGGATGCGAGGTATAATGATTTAGCTGCAGAGTGTTTAATAATTCATGTACTTTGAATGTTAATGTGATTTGGAAAATAGATCAACATAATACACAATATGTATCAAAGCTTTGCTTTCAAGTCTTCTTTCCTGTGCACCGTTTTGCTCTGTACCTTTATTCTATACTTGATGAAAGAGACTGGAGTATGAACAGGCTAATAACAGGGGCTTGTCGCAGCAAGTTACAAGACATTGCGCAAGCAAAATCACATTAGTTCACTTTGTCTTCTCTGTAATATATATTTAGGGAAAAAAAGAAAACAAAAAGAATGCGCTCCAATTTTGGTTGGTTCCTTGGATATGGCTTTTAGCTGCCACAAAATCATTAAGGAGAATTTAAGGGTAACATTGTTACCAAATAATCTACCGGTAGTTAAAATATTTCCCTATGGTAATGGAAAGAAAATAGAGAAAGAAATGCAAGCCAAGGTCTTCTGTCCAAGGTGTCAAGAGCATCTGGGGGATCTTTCCACTGCTTTAATGCATTCTTTCTTCTATGCATGCCAGTGGAGTGGTCCAGGCTCAACTGGCATTTAACGTCCTGCAGGTTGGACTCCAGATTCTTTTTAATGTGAAACTGATTAAAATGTAGGGAACAATTTCAGAAACATATGGATTGATGTCCATGGCGCTCGGGATTAAGCCAGTGACGAATACTCTGTAAAGTGTGAAGACAGATTTTTATTAGTTTTTTCCATGCATTTAACTTGCTACTTTTAAACCACTATAGTGTATTTCCTATAGTATATACGAAGAAAAAGTGTTTAATGGCTCACCTTCATCCTATGGAGCACCGTGCTCTGGAATGTGTCCGGACCCCAACATTCGATGTATAATCCAAAGGAAAAAAATGACTCACTCCAGCACTGGATGTCTTCCGTTTCAAATCTTTATTTTGATATAGTCAAAATATGGTACGTATATAAGCAGGAAACATATAAGATAACACTATCCAGGTCAGCCCCGTCCTGATCTTATATGTGTCCTGCTTCTATTCCTACCATATCTTGTCTATACGAAAATAAAGATTGAAAAGGCAGACATCCAGTGGCAGAGCACTGTGCTACCTTCATGCCCCTTCACACCTTAGGCCCCTTCCACACTTGCGTTGCAGATCACGTCAGAGTTTGATCAGGGTGCGATCAGGGTTTGGTCAGTGAAAAACGCACATTTTACATCAGAGTTTAATCAGTTTTCAGTCAGAGTTTGTTCAGTGTCTCAGTTTTTCATGCACGTTTTCAATGCGTTTTCGATGCCATTTCAATGCGTTTTTCACGCACAGATAATGCACGTGAAAAGGACTCTGGACTGAGCTCTATCTTTTCTATGGCAATTGCTGCGGGAAAATTGCATTGCCCTTGCACTTCCTGATGAGAGGGCCTGTGTAGTCAATAATCAGGGAAGACTGGGGACTGTCCTTGCAAGGGGAGTAGTTGTTCTATGGGGTTTACAGGATTTAGTGCAGGTTCAAACAGGTGCCTGTTACTAAGGTTTAAGAGGATGTAACGTGGCTGTCTGCAACCTCCTTATCACCTACAAGATGGGTGAGACCTATCCTTTTTCTACTGTCCCATTTACCAGTTAAGTGTTTCCTGTGGTTTCTACTAGGAACATAATGTGCTCTAGTTTTAACATGCAACAATAAACGTTAAAGGACATCTACCACCAGGATTGTTAACCAAGCACACTCACATACTGGTGTGTGCACCCTCTGGCGGGATTCACTATTCAATTACTATTTTTGTGCCCCTGTTTTTTTTTTTTAAATTGCTATTACAATGATGAAAATGAGGCTGAGGGGCTACAGGCTCCATAGCTGTTAATGGAGTCTGGAGTCTCTCAGGCTCATGTGCATCATTTTTAACATTTTGTTTTATTAAAAACAAAGGCAAAAAAGCTATAAAAAAGAGGGGATCCTGCAAGAGGGGGCACAGATCAGCATGTAAATGTGCTTGGTTTATAATCCTTTTTTCCTGGTGGTAGATTTCCTTTAAGTTTCAATATATTTTTTCACTTTTACGACCAGTGTGACAAAAGGAGTATGGACAATGGAAAGGTGGCATGGCAGCAAACCAACACGTATTTGCACAAAAAATAATGCTAATGCACTAGAATTTTTACACAGCTTTCTGGAGTAAACTACCGGTAAGTCATTTAATGGGAGGTGAAAAGTACAACTAGATTTATCATCCAACATCAGACACAGTGATAAACATTGTGCAGCATAAGACTGTCTAGCCTGACTCTCCACTGACTCACCTTGTGACACTTTTTATAAATATGCTTCATTGTGTCCACTTATTTATTAATGTATTACAGTTGAAGATGTAAATTCATTTTGACTGGTCTTTTGAGTCTGAACAAGTTTTTGTGTTATTAAATTGCTACCCAACATTATACCTTGAAGATACCATTCTTAACAGAAGGCAGAAGGCACTTTATGATGGAAGATATTACAATTTAAATATATCTATAACATTCGTAATGGAAGCATATAACATTTTAAAGCACTAAAATTGTACTCAATGCCATATTGCTAGCTTTAAGCTCCTAATAAACTATTATAGCACTACTCATATTAGTAAAATGTCTACAAATTGTCTTCAGAATACTTGAGGCATGGTTATGTGCAGTGCCCAAAGTGACATCCAAATACTGTAATAATTTGCTTATGCTTCACTATATGCATAATGGCTTATGAATCAAAAATGACTATATATTATGCAAATGAGTCAGTTTAATCTTGTATCTGTGTTGTTTAGTAAGTGAGCTGGTCCTTGAGTCTGTCAAAGAACAATGAGGGTAATAAGGCCCTTGGGAGCCGTAAGGGGATATTTCTTGAAGCACACTATCTTGGATACTATAAATTATACAGGCAACAATTGTATTAACAATAGCCACAAGCTTCCTTGAAAGACATTTAGATTTGTCTAGCAAAATAAAAAAACAATATACTTACACTATATTTATTGTATACAATCCATATTTGATATAGATAATATCCTATTGAGTGTAGCTGCTCTGTTCTGTTTGTATTCTAATCATACTACAGGCAATCCCCCACTTACAAACAAGATTCTTTAGGTTTGTACTTAAGTAGAATTTGTATGTAAGTCGGAACAGGTATGTTTTATAATTGTAGCACAATATGATTGTAACAAAATTTATTTTGTCCCCGTGACCATTCAATTTTCAAAATTTTGTCCTGTCACGTAACAAAGATTATCAATAAAACTTTATTACTGACACTTTACAGCTGATCATTGCAGCCTGGGACTAAAGGAAAGCATCCAGAGAGCTTCACCAGAGATCACAGTGGGCAGGGAGGTCTGTCTCTAATTAGGGGTCGTCTGTAAGTTGTGTGGCCTTAAGTAGGGGACCGCCTGTACTTTTTTTTAATTATTATTTTCTGAGTAAATATTCAATGGATCCCTTTCTTTAGTTGGGTCATATGCGCTCATGGTGGAAACAAGAACAAATCTTTCCAGAGCTCCTGGGGTCACCATCTCAGGTAAAATCTGTTGCTGATGACTAAACAGGCTAATTGTTTAAAGTACAGTGGAAAATGATAGTGTGATATCACTGACTTGATTGTTATGGCATCTTATATATTTTTTACTGTATATAAAAGAATAAGATAATCACACTGTTATGCAAGCAGACAGCCATGATCATTTATCTAGCCACTCATGTGGTGCTGAACTGATGCATCATGAGATTTATATTATAGCATGGGGAAAAAGAAATCTATAAATTGTGATGGTGTCTGTTTAACAATAAAGAGTAGGTTCTACTTCAGCAATATACATGCAATATACAAGATAATCAAGTGAAGGATGCATGAAAAACAGCATTTTTTTATTATCATGGTCACCTTAAAAGTGATTAGAGACACACAGATTGAGTTAGCAAACTCTAAATGTATTCAATGATTTCATACACAGAAATAACTAAATTAATTGAATTTTATGCAGCATGTATACACATACTGAGCATACAGTATATAAAAGTGAAACCGAAAATACTGTAAAAATTGCGAGGCACTTGCTGTGAGCGAAGTAAGGAAATTGACTAATGTAATGCAATGTGCTAAGCTTTTGGTAAGGCCTGTGAGTCGCAGCAGAAGTGCAATCAATCCAAATACGAGACCAAAAATAGAGGTAAGATAGAGATTCCAATAAATCATTGAACTTATCATGTTAAATGGAGTTAATCACACTTCAGATATGCCGATTTCAGTGGCCCCTGGCTCCTCTAGTCATTTCCAGGTTTCAGCACCATCTGTCAGCTTCCACTTTCTTACACTACGTCAGGTATTCTAATAGTTAACATAGGCTGCTCAGTTAGGTCAAAGAAATCACACCAAAACTGGAGTATCTTCCTCAGCAGGATGCTGATTTCTGTACTTTATTGCAGACACATAACTAGAGATGAGCGAGCACTAAAATGCTCGGGTGCTCGTTACTCGAGCCGAACATTTCCAGATGCTCGAGTGCTCGTTTCGAGTAACGAGCCCCATTGAAGTCAATGGGAGACCCGAGCATTTTTCAAAGGGACCATGGTTCAGGAATAAAATGTGTTATTTAATTGAAAAATAATGTCTTCTGATAATTTGCAAACATCTGCGATCTATTCTTCACTATTCCGCGCGTATATTATCTCCCGACAAGTTAGCAGATGTAAAGAACAGTGAAGAATAGAATAAAAACAGTGAACACAGTGAACACAGTGACCACAGGATCATTTAAGATAAAAACACAGTGCAGAACACAGTGCAGAATAGATTACAGATGTTCGGCACATCTGCTTACTTGTCGGGAGATACGCGCGGAACGGCGCGAACAAAATAGCATGTGAAGAACAATATATATGTGTGTGAAGAACACATTGCAGATGTTTAAATACATCTGCAATGTGTTCTTCACACATATATATTGTTCTTCACATGCTATTTTGTTCGCGCCGTTCCGCGCGTATCTCCCGACAAGTAAGCAGATGTGCCGAACATCTGTAATCTATTCTGCACTGTGTTCTGCACTGTGTTTTTAACTTAAATGATCCTGTGTTCACTGTTTTTATTCTATTCTTCATTGTTCTTCACTGTGTTTTTTTTAATTAAATGCTCGATCTCGAGCAGGGGAAATACTCGTCCGAGCAACGAGCCGTCTCGAGTACCCTAATGCTCGACCGCGCATCAAGCTCGGACGAGCATGTTCGCTCATCTCTACACATAACATTATGTACAAACTACTTTGGGGAGGGGGACTTTACAATTCGTAAGAAGGGACTACATAGTTGATTGGTTGCCTCATCCTCACATCATCATCACAAAGGCACGTAGCACTGTAGCATCATTTCCCCATAGTCCATATGTGGCTGTGAGAGTACTGATCCTGCTCAGTGGATCTGTGATGGTAGTAGCAGAATTACTCTGTAATTTCCAGGAACTGCTGTGTACAAGACATCCATCTATTCCAGGTAGTGCTTGCAGTATAAGGCACATACTGGGGGTTGATCCACCGGCAGGCACCATCTTAGTTCAAGCATTTAGCAAGCATGAAGAATAACAGCATTTCATTAATTATACAGTAATAATCATACAGTAGTACTTCACAAAAATGAGGGTCTACAGTTTATATAATTTAGCCACTAAGCCTGTTTCAGCAGGTAAGGTATCTTTTGACAAAAGGTAAGTAAAACTTAGTGTTTATTTTCATTATAATAAAATACAACAAAAAACTAAAATAGTTTGGGTGCATGATTTGTTAAAAAAAACACAAAACAATGAAAGGATTGATTATGATTATCAATCAATGTGACCTTATATATATCACTTGTGTGGACTGTACATTTATAAATCAAATTTAATACATCATTCCCATTTCTCAATTAATATCATTCCATGAATAAGTATAAAAATAATTTGTGGTAAATAAAGCGTACAATTATAAAGGGATTCCCCATTTTATAATCTGCTAGCAGCATGTTGTAGAGAAATGTACTAGGATTTTCCCAGTTTCATTTATATGATAATGAGGCAGTTGCTAATGAGTGGACCTGAGGTGTGCCATTTGGTGAAAAGGTAGGGGTCCACTTAGGAATAACAGTGCTCCCAGTGCTAAGGAAGTGGCCTTGGACACAACTGACTTATTAGCATACAGATTGCACTGGAATTTTTGTTGAGGAATGGCATAATGGACAGAAAGAATAAAGACATTTTGGAAATCTCACTGTATTTCTCTACTACATGCTACCAGCAGATTCCAACGCTCAAGGAAGGTGGTAGACTCCCTTTAACACATTTTAACTCCTAAAACTCCTTCATCAAATAGGAGCCAAGTATTTGGTTCTAATTCAATGCTCCATAATGCAATACTGTTGCCATATAGAACTTCAAGTTACCGTACCACAGAAAATTTGCAGCCTACTATAGTACAAGCAAAGTGAATAGGTTCCACTCCTCCCCTACATGTCTGGCTTATGTGCCTGCTGTTTTTTCTTGGACCCAGCTTCACTCACACTGCTTCATCCTAAGAGCAATCAGTTGTCACTAGTGTTCCATGATTAGTCATAAGTGGACCTGAACCTGCAATGTTTGGGTTTGTGCCTAACTGAACTTCAGTCAGGAGTTCAGGCTGGGTTCCCCTTGCTCCCTGCTATTTATTACCTGCAACAAGTTAACTCTTAACTCAATGCAGACAGCATTTAAATAAATACTGGCCCGTGCATGCATGAGCAATGATCCTCATCAAAATGGCAGTGTGCATGCAAGAGGCATCTAAAGCTTTAAAACCCACAAATGGTGATGGGTGTTAAAGGTGGAGGTTAGGGTTTGGTCGAACTCAACCAACCCCAAACTTTAAGAGATCTGCTCATATCTATCCAGGATATTTACTAAACATATAGTATTAATGGTCCTTTTTTTACATTTTGGACTGGAGGGAAAATTCAACTGTATGACTTATGCAGAACTAATATGTGACTAATTTATAGGAAAGGAAAAATAGCCAAGCACTCTCGGGTTTTACTTCACAAGGGTCTCATTCTCCAGTTCATACAAGTACTGTAAACAAAGTTTAAACTGAGGCTTAAAAGGTTTGTGTCATAAATTATGATTTAAAATGCCCCCTCTTTGTCAGTCATGTGTGAAGGGGAAATCAAATTGCCCTCATGAGATAACATAATCACCTGGTCCATAGACCAACTGCCCCTACTCCCCCACTGTCAGTTTCCTGCCCTAATCAATAGAATTAGTAATTGGTTTCCTCTGTCCCTTCAATAGAATATTAATTGAGTTAACGTTATAACTCCAGCTCACATGTAACTCCAGCCATGCGCCTTAAGCGGCAAAATCATTGTTAGGGTTGGGTAACACAAAAGACAGGGGATAGTGTGCCCTGAGCTTGCCCCAACCTCTGTCCCTCCCTATAGCCCCCCCACGCTAAACCGTGGGGCGACTACTTGAAGACTCGAAATACACTGATAAGTGTGGGAAGGGAAAAACAAACAGACTGACAAACATAAAACACAAAAGAATAGTAAACTAGCCGGATTCACGAGAGGGTACGTCAATAGCAAAATCAGTAGGCAAAGAGTCAATGTCAAAAAACGAGCCGAGGTCACAACGATACAGATACAGATACAGAGTAAGTCAAACCTAATGCTGAGAGCGAGTGGAGAAGGGATTTCAAACACTGGCACAGGTGACTAGTGAAGCTGCAATTTATGCCATAAATTATGGAATATGTCCCTAAATTTCCACTTTAATTTAGGTGTAGCCATGCCCCTCTCAGATGACCAAAGGAGCAGATTAGGTGGTTAGTTAAAAGTGCATTTAGGTGCTGTTAGGAAAAACTCACGACTGGAATACTGTACACAAAAAATAACTACCACATTAGTCTAGGTGCAGGCTAACAGAATGGAGAGAATGGGCAAAGTTACCCTGCGCTGATCTACAGACTAGACCCTACCTAGGCAGAAACCCCCTTGAAGGTAGGGAGCCTCTGCCGCAGGAACCTCCTATCTATCCTGCAAGGCCCTGGGAGGTGAGAGGAACTCAAATAAGTCTGTCAGCCGCAGTGAGGTGGTATGGACAGAAAAAACTGCAGTGTAGACATTAGGACAGTATTCAGACAGAGGGAAAAACAGGACCAACAATGATGAAACAAACGGAATTCAAGACAGCATAAGAAACTAAAGCAGATGCAAGAAAAGAGAACTACGGATAAACAGACACAGTGCATAGTAGAGTGACCAGAATTGCCAGGTCACACCAGAGAGTACGTCAAGGTCAAAACCGCTAGTCAAGGAAAAGAAAACTAACTGGCCAAATACATTACCAGGAAAGAGCAAACACGCTAAGGGGGCACAGCAGACCAGGAATCCAGCTAGTCTGTGAGTTCCAGAAGGACAAACACTGGCACAGGTGGAAGGTCCAGATCCAATTTATGCAGCCTGAGATCCGCCCCCAGAATCCCATAGGAGCAGGAACCCAGGCTGATTCAGAAGACAGGCAGCATTAACCTCCCTAAAGTGCACGCATCCTGGATGCCCGCTGCCCCGAGCATGCAGCAGGAGTAACTTTCTGCGGATAGGGGGCGGCGTTAGTGGGAGACGTGTAAAAACTCGGGAAAGACCGGTAGCATTGTCAGCATGGAGGGTGGAAGGACCAGCAGACAAGGTGTCCCTTCCAGCGATATGACAGGTGCATTGAGTTTGCAGGGCAGTTCAAGGTTTTTCATCTGTTTCTCCACTGAGGATCTCTATGCCAGTCCAATTTGTAAGAGGTCTGTTATTTCTTTATTTGATCCCTTTTTATCTAACTGTTTGCTTTTATGTACGTCTGTGTATTCGACCATTGTTGTAGCATACAAGCATTGTGCCTATTTTTCATTTTAAATAGTCCGCTAATTACCGCTAAGCCGTGTTACCTTGTGTCTGTCTGTGTACTAGTAGAAGCTGTAGATAGTGTGTGTCCAGCTGAACTATATGACTGCTAGAAAAGTATGCTAGCATAAGTAGTGTCAAATCAGTCAGGTCATTAAGACCTTGGTTAGATTTATAATGGCTGTATCCCCCCTTCCTTGCGACACCGTCTCCATTTTAAGTGGTAGGGTGGGTTGCCAAAACTGTGCCTGGGATGTCTCACACAGGCTCATTAACTATTAGCTGCACCAGTGATAGTGGATGGCAGGATCTGGCATACAATAAATCTAGGAATTATGTATGGGGTGGCAAGGAGGGGGCATCAACAGCAGAGGCATAATGTGCCCGTTTCTCCACTTTCCATATTTTTACCCCCTGATTGCACTTTCAGTGGATTAAGAGAAACTTCAATGCCAAATATTATAACCTCAATGAACATTTACCCCCAAGGCATCATTTTATGATTACCATTACTCAACATCCCCAACACTTTCTCTCACAAAATTACTTCCATCATTGCTGCATCAAAACCACTTCATTTGTTTGTTTCCACTAGGACATATCTCATTTTGCCATTGTAATTCACAACATTGTATCACAGTAAAGAAGAAAATAGATTTTTTTTCCCATTGATACAATCAAAATGATAATTTTCTTTTTTATTTATTTATTTTTATTTCAATATCCATTTCTTCAAAAAATAATTTCTGCTTTTCTGTGACAGAATAGATTGTAATTCATACTTCATATATGTTTATGAAATTCTACCTGCATTGCCTTTCATATTGAAAATCTGTATCACTGTATCGCTTTGTCACATGTTTGTCAAAAGCAATATACATGTTAAATAGAAGTAAAGCTACTTCTTCATTAATAATGTCTCCCACTTTGAAAGATGGCGAAGAGGGAGGGGCAGAAGAGAAACTTAGAAGTACTGTAGGAAAATACCACAGCCATGCTTTACAAGTCCTTTTAATTAAAATATATGTTCATCATTAGTGCTGCTGATAAGGTAATCAGCTGTTGCTTCAACTTCTTGAAGTAATTTGTCACATCAAATCAAATTGTGCCCCTTACATACTCAAGGTGAACGAAGTGTTTTTTTTTTTGTCTTTTTCAAACAACCTGATTAGCACTTGGACAAATGTGTCTAATTTGTTCCTTGCAGCAAGGCAGGTGCTGATTTCCCATGGGTAATCTTACCCTGATACCTGTCTTGAGTAGAAGTTTCAGAAATTCTTTCAACATGATTTGCCAAGCAAAGTGTATAATAGTTGCATTCCTGATGATTTTCTTCAGGAAGTCTATTTAAAATCATGGGATAACAGTTTTGGCTACTCAAAAATAGATAAGCAGAGGTAAGGCACATGCTGATGCTACTGGAATCATTTCATAAATCTCAAAGGTCCTTCTTTCAAATAATATAAAACAAACACAAATTAATTGGCAGGCAAACCCTTAGTGACATGTCAGCATCCCAGTCCAGAAGGTGATTGGACCAGATCCCGATATACAGACAAGGCAGATGAGCAGAGGCAAAGTGTGAGTGGAGGAAGGTTCCTGTCATACTTAAACATCTCAGGTACAGTTCTGTTACTGCAAACAAGACAAAACAAACTAAGCACCAATACTTCTATTCAATTAGTGTATTTGGCTGGTATTTCTAGGAACAAATCTCTTAACGGTCATATAACCCATTTGTTCTGTGAAGCAAGGGTGGATATACAACTGAATGGGGACCAAGTAGGTGGGGGGTGGGAGTGAGAACTGTCGCCCTCAATCTGCTTCTAGTTGTGTATTAGTTTATATGTAAATTTTTGCAATGAGGAAGTTAATAGATAACAAGTAACGATAAGTGGACCTGACAAAATTAGGGTCACTAACTAATTGGTGGGTTGACACTCACGGACTGAGAGACAAAACAAGTACTGCTGTTTGGGAACTGGGTGTGTGTTTGAGAAAATATGCCACAACTAGACATGTAACATTATAACATTATGTAACATGGGCTGGACATGTAACATTATAAGAGCAGGGTCACATGTCCAGATGCCATTCCACAAAGGGCAGAAAGCTAGGGAGAGGTTGATGCTCTTCTTAGGGTCAGTACGATAGCCAGGGACTTCAGAAAAAAACAGCATTAGGACTTTGAAGGGCAATTAGGTATAGAGCAAAGGCTGCTGTCATTATGGACAGGTGGAAATCTAAAATTATTGCCCTTTTTAGGGCACTCATAGGCTGCTATAGTGCAGGGATATTCTTACTGCTTTGAGAAAATTATACACCAATACTTGGAAAGACCAGAAATGAATATTAGCATTTACTGCATCATCCAGCAACATCTTGAAGGTACTGTTTCCACATAGTTTTCAGCTCTGGAAAAATCATAAAGTTACTCCTGTCAGTGAATAGTGTGCACTTATACCATGACTGTAAATGTGCTCCTGTAAATGAATAGCATGCACTGATGCCTAGATTTTAAAGGTGCTCAATAATACCTGGATTGTAAAGGTGCTTCTATCAGTGAATGTTGTGCACTAATACCTAGATTGTCAAGGTCCTCCTGTAAATGAATAGCATGCACTGATACCTATATTTTAAAAGTGCGCTTGTCAGAGAAAAAGACACATAAATAACAAGATTATAAAGATGCTCCTGTCAGTGAACAGCATGCACTAATACCTAGATTGTAAAAGTGTTCCTGTCAGCGAATAGCATGTATAAATACTTTGATCATACAGATGCTCCTGTCAATGAATAGCATGCACTAATATCAAGATTGTAAAGGTGCTCCTGTCAGTGAATAGGGTGCAGGGAGAAGATGTGTCTTGTCACTGCCTCTTCCAAGTTTCTCTGGTGCAAGTAGGTGCCAAGGTGTGTAGCATGTACTGGTGAGCACCAATACGCTGCACAAAGTTGAGCTATTGGTCAATTACATGGAAGACAGGACCTTAACTTCCATAGGTTTATCTACCCCACAATCATCCTCAGTTGGTAGTCCAGAGGCTTCCACCACACACCCACTCTCCAAAGTAACAAAGCCATTTCCATCATTAGTCAAGGAGCTGTCACTCATTCTGTAAAATGACTCTCCTAGCTGGCACTGCATGGCCTATCCACTTGCCCCTGCCTCAGTAGCAGAGATATAGTTCAAAGTATCCCAATAACTTTTATTAGAGGATGCTGGTATAGGCGCTGAACCAACAGCTGCCATCAGCTGTGGCTCTCTGCAATGTGCATATTTAGGAGGAAGGCAGCAGTGAGGGTTTGGTAGTAGAAGAAGAAGGGGTGATGATGAGGTCCTAGACCCAACATGGATGTAAGGCAGTGAGCCTTTAGACAAAGAGGTGGTATTGAAAATGCCCCAGGCAGCCGTCAGAACAAGCAAATGGGGTCCAGGTGCAGATGTTAGCCTGTAGCTACATCATCACCTGTTACTGTCCAGGGACCCAGGAAACTAAGGCCAACCCATAGAGTGTCTGCAGAGTAGAATTTCCTCTGTCATTTTCATACTGTGCCAGCAGTACATAAATTGTGGCCAAAGTCTTAACAATCTAAGCACTCCATATGTGACCAGGCATCTGCAGAGTAAATATGAGCTGCATTGGAGACACTAAAAAAGCCATGAAATACTCCACCTGCTGCTTCAGTTGGTCCAGCCCATCCCACCTCCTCTCAAGTCACACTAAGGGTGTGTGACCTGCCCGTCTTCACACAAAGGGTGTGTGTGACCTGCCTGTTTTCACACAAAGGGTGAATGTGACATCACTACTACCTACTACCACCAACAGTAGAACCACAATCACCAGGACCATCTACACCAACTGTTCAGCTCTCCATCCCCCAAATGAAATATTTCTCAATTTTTCCTGCAGACATTCAGTACATTGATTAAGATTGCCTATTCTCATTGAAATTGAAGCTGAAAATTGGCATAATGATTTGGTACCTTGTGAAAAGTGAGCTGAGAAATAGTAGCAATGATGCATTAATATTAGAAAAGTATTTTTCTTTAATCAGACTTATTTTTTTTTTAAGAAATAGTTAATTACTTGCATGTACAATTTTTGGTATCACTTACATGGAAGTAATACATTTATTTTTGAGTAAAATGAAAAAGCTACGGAGCCTGAACTCCAACAAAGTAACAAAGTTCTTTGAAGTAACACAATATCCAAAATTGACTCCTCTCCAGGGAAAAAAATAAGTGCTTTATTACCACAACATGTGTCCAGCAATGTTTCAGCTCCTACACACTAAAACATTTTTCAATCCTTGAGGAAAGCTCTAGCATGTAGGACCCAAAACTTACCTGGTCTGTTGTTGTAATAAAGTACTTATTTTTTTATCAGCGGAATCTTGGAGTGCTGTCATTTTTGGATCTTGTTTTATTTGTGAGTAGGGATGAGGGGACCCAAGCCAGAAAGTTCCGGTCTGTGCCAAAAATTGTAGGTTTGGATTTCAGCTCCTTGCCAGTAACACCTGTGATTGCTACAAGCATCAGTCATTTGTGTTAACCCTTTAAATTCTGGTTGCATGTATGTAAGGGCATTTTCCGAAGGGTTATCTCTCCAAGATTACATCATGGAGAGTGACGACTAAAGGGAAAATGGTGGTTTAGCCACCTGTGGCTTTGTCTGTGGCATTTTAAAGGATAATGCTAGTACTGATTGTGGGTGTTGCCAGTTGGGGTACCCAATACAAACTTTCAGATTGAAAATCGGCCAAAGTTGGAAAACTCGAACCTGAACAGGTCTACTCATCCCTATTTGAGAGAAAATATATTGGAGGAAACATTTCAACCCTATTAATGCACAAAGCTGTCAATAGTTTGGAAAATCTCCAGAATTATGAGGGTCTGGAAAAAGAAAACAGTAAATAGGAATATTGTATGTGTTACACTACACCCTCAGAAAATTATCAAGAATATTTCCCTCCACATCGAGTAGTTGCTGGAAGTGCCAAGGCACATTGGGCACAATTTTACATATGTTTTGAAGTTGCCCAGGTCTCACTGGTTTTTGGCATTAGGTGGAAAATCAGTTGCATAATATACTGAATTCCAACTTGTCTCTAACACCTGCTATTGGCTTACTAGGTGTAGGACTGACAGTACTCTTTCCCAAGGAAAGGTTGGTATTATCACCCGCATAGCTGCACACTGGAGGTTGTCTAAAATTCCATCAGTTTCTGAGCTGTCCATGCACATACCTCCTCCCTAGGGAGTGCACGGCAGTGCTCAAAGATTTAAAGGGCCAGCGCACAGGTGATTGGCGCTGGCCACTTCCGGGTCAGTATTTATTACAGCGGCTTCATTCATTCCCCACTGGATCTTCAAGCCATTCCTCTGAAGAGAAAGCCCTTCTGTGTATCCAAGTGTTCCTGTGTATCCAAGCATTCCTGTGTGTCTCCAGCGTTCTTGTGTGTTCCCGTGTATCCTGCGTTCCAGTTCCTCCTCCTGTGTTTCCGTGGTCCTGCTCCTGCATTCCTGATCAGTGTGCCAGTCTGTTCCTGTGTTACTTATCCGTGTGCCAGCTCCTGTGTTCTGGACGTGAGTCCTAGTGTGCCTTCCTGTGCTGTTCTCCCACTGTCACCCATTTCTGGCTATTTCTGGCTATTTGCACCTGTGGAATAACCTGGTGGTACCCTGTCACAGCAAGCCCATCCCACTTTGCGGCGGGCTATGGTGAAGAGCAGGTGCCTCTTAGACTCCGTTCCCAGGTGTCCGTTCCCGCGGTGGTCCAGAGGGTCCACAGACTCTGAATCCTGACACAGGATATCCAAGGCTATCCAAAAAAAAAGTTGTTGATAAAGCCTATACAGAGAATAACACTTCTTTCCCCTAAACAAAAAAACAAAATCCTATTATAATACTAAAATGGGGGCATTGCTGGACATTTTTTTGACAATTCTTTAAATGTGGGCTCTGTTGGACATTTATTTTTAAAGGGGGGCTGTTAGACATTTAATTGCTGAGGTGAGGCTGCTGCTGGACATGTTTTATTAAAGAGTAGTTTCTGCATTCCACCCTAGGCTTATACTTGAGTCAATTAATTTTCCCAGTTTTTGTGGCAAAAATAGGTACCTCAGCTTATTATATTCAGAGAGTTGATAACGATAATGACACAGAGAATGATAATGTTATATGAAAAATAATAGCCCACATTTATCGAAACTAGTGCAGTCTGTACAATGTGCAGTTTGCCTGTAGAGTGTGCCGGGTGCACCAGATTCATCAAAACTGGTGCCCGCTCTTAATTTTTAATTTTTTTTTTAATTTATTAAGATTTTTATAACAGTAAAAGAATCAGAAGGGAAGGGAGGGAAAACAATGTGAAAGGAATCATGGATACCAAGTAGTATCCAATATGGGGGGGTTACAAATAAGAGTAACAACAAATTTCAGTTTGAAGAGACGATACAAAGCAACAATAAAAACAATAATACCAGAAGTTGTCGCACAGTGTTATTGTAGTTATCCAGAATATCCTTATTTGCCTAACGTTCTTAATCAGTTACCTAGAGTAATTTCCAGATTAAATGGGGAATCAGAAAAGAGAAGTAGAGAATCGGGGAGAGTGGGAAGGAGAGGATAGAAAGAAAAAGAGAGAGAAATAAGGGAGGAAGAGAGAAGGTTGAAAGATTGAGGAAGGAATGGGAGGAGGAAAAAGGCCTGTGCCTCCCCTCTACCTGGTGTTCATTGCTCCATAATTTCACCATCTTGTGGCCGTACCGGGACTGTACTAGTCAATTCCAAATAGCGAGGAGATGTCACAAAGGTCATCCAATGGAGCCAAGTCTTCTGAGAGTGGGCTGCTCTCTTGGGGTTGGTATTCAGGAGGCTTTCCATCCGCCGCAGCTCCCCAACACGAGCCAACCACTGATGCAAGGAGGGTGGATCAGTAGAGCGCCAGCAAGCTGGGATGCAAGCCTTTGCTGCATCAAGGAGATAGCACAGCAGGGACTTTCTGTAGGTGGCAAGGGAAATCTCGTGGTGGTTGAGCAAAACCCAAGTCTTTGCCTGTCAACTCGCAAATCACCTCCAGCACCGCCGTCCAGTACGAAGCAAGAGAGGGGCAGCTCCAGAAAATATGTAGGAGAGAACCCTCCTCTTTACCGCAGCACCAACAGTTTGGAGAGACCTCGGGGTACATTTTATGGAGGACATGGGGGACCCTATACCATCTGGTCAATAGGTTATAATTTGTCTCCTGGTAGGCCGTGTTAATGAAGATTTATATGCTAGCTTGTATATATTTTCCCTTTGCTCAGCAGAGAGATCCAGTTCAAGGTCTCGTTCCCATTTGGCCATAAAGGACGGGATGTGTTTCTGCGGGGGAGATACCAGCAGGCTGTATGACAATTCCCCTTATCTGTCCTTTCTGCGTACATGTGCCTTCAAAGCCTGTCAGTGACCTGTTAAAGCCAGGAGGGGGTGTAATAGAGCCCAGGTAGTGCGCTAATTCGAGACCTTGCCACATGGATGCTTGCGGCAAATCTGGTGGAGAGGTCAGCTCTTCTCCTTTCTTCCATTTCCCGTCTAATAGAAAGTGACGTGCCCTAAAATGGCCAGCCTTGACCCAACTCTTGAAAACCGGCGATGTGATCCCTGGAGGGAATGCAGGGTTGCCCAGGATTGGTGTGAGTGAGGAGTCGGCAGGGGATATCTCTGCCTTTGACCTACATTGTTTGAAAGCCATCAGGGTGGCATAGATAGTAGGGTGGGCAGATAGCGCATGCCACTGTCTTTTCTGTACCCATAGGAGGCAGGAGAGGGGAACCTTGGTGAAATGCTGCTCTATTGGGACCCAGGCTTTCGTGGTCCCATGTCTGCACCAGTCAACGATCCTGCTTAAGTGGGAGCGCCACACCACCCTCCCTTTTTGGCATGTGTAGGATCCTTCTCTGTAATCTTGGGGGTTTATGGGCCCAGGTAAAAGTCGTGAATATTCGTTGCACCGAGGTTAAGAAGGTAACCGGAATTCTAACTGGCAGGGCCTGAAAGGGATAAAGAAGTCGAGGGAGGATATTCATTTTGATCCCTATCCTGCTGAACCATTTTGACCATTTCCCCAGGTCCTCCTTAATGGCCTGTAATATTGGGGGGAAGTTTAGACGGTAGGCTTCGTCTGGGTCTGCTGGGAGGTGCATGCCCAAGTACTTTATAGAGTAGGTAGCCCACCGAAAACTAAAAGACTGTTGGAGTGAGGTAAGTCATTCTGGAGGTATGTTTAGTGGTAAGGCTTTAGTTTTTTGCATATTAATTATAAAATTGCAAAGCCTCCCAAAGATGTGCAGCTCTTTTATGAGGTTGGGGATGGACACCTGGGGGGTGGAAAGGAAAAATAGCAAGTCGTCAGCATATGCTGCCACTTTGACGTCCTTCCCATCCACCATCACTTCAGATATATCTATGTTGTTCCTTAGCCATTGAAGTAAGGGTTCCATAGTAAGGGCAAATAGAAGGGGGGACAGCGGGCATCCCTGGCGCGTTCCGTTTCTGATGGGGAAGGAGTCTGAGTAAAGGCCATTCACCCTTACCGATGCCGTGGGGCATGAGTTTAATGCACCTATCCACCGCAACATATGTGTGCACAATCCCATATGCTTCATGACTCCAGTCAGAAAGGGCCAGCCTACCCTGTCAAAAGCCTTTTCGGCATCGGTAGAAAGGATAACTGTAGGCAGGGCCGATGTCTTAATAAAATGGACCATATTCAATGCCTTTGTGGTGCTGTCCCTTGCTTCCCGTGAAGGCACGAACCCTGCTTGATCAAGGTGGACCAAGGCTGCAACAAGGGGACTAGGCGGTTAGCAAAGATTTTTGAGAACAGTTTAAGGTCCACATTGAGCAAAGATATTGGCCTGTAGCTAGCACACAAGGCTTTTGGTATCACCACTATATGCGCCCTATGTGTGTCCTGGGGGATATCATGCCCGGTAGTTAGCGCATTGAACTCCTCAAGGAAGGGGCGCATCAGGTGTTCAGTAAACTATTTATAATAGTGGACCGTGAATCCGTCGGGACCCGGGGATTTCCCCGCCTGCATTGAGGCTAAGGCTAGCTTGAGCTCTTCCGCGGTGATCGGGGCCTCCAATGCCTCTCTATTCTCGGACGGTAGGGATGGCAGGCCTGCCGTGTCTAGATAAGTCTGGATGTCCGTCTCAGTTGGGGGTCTGTGGGGTTGTAGCTGGTACAGGGATGTGTAGAACTCTTTAAAGGATTTGGCAAATTCCCACTGGGGAAATTATTTTAGAGCGTCCCGTGCCCGTCACGTGTGGGATGTACTTAGCTGATCTCTGGGTCCTGAGGGCGTTGGCCAAGACTTTACCAGGCTTGTTGCCGCTTTCATAAAAAACCCTCCTACATTTGGCCAGGGATTCTTGTGCCTTCACCAGGTAAAACCTACGGAGTTGCTCCCGGAGAGAGATAAGCAAGTCCCTGGTAGCCGGGGTCTGTGTCTCTATGTGATGGTCCTCCACCTCCTTAATCTGGGACAGAAGGGCAGTGGCCTTTGTGTACCTTTCCCACCGCGTAATACACGTCACATCTGTAGAGTGCGGGCTGAGAGATCCAGCAGGATCTGTATGGCAACCCCAGCATATGTCAATTGGCCTTTTTCTCGGACACGTCTCATCAGTGGCTCCGTGGTGCGGTAATGATGGATTCTGCATACTATATCACGTGGGTAAGCCGGGTCAGTTGGTTTCGGGTCTAGGGCTCTGTGCGCCCTATCTAGTTCGATCAGTGCATCCAGCTGATTCCCTAGCACTTCATTGAAGATTGTGGTGACAATGGACCCAGGGTCCTCGCCCTCTTGGTTCTCAGGGAGTCCCCTTACCCGCATGTTGTTAAGACGACCCCGATTCTCAAGGTCATCATGTTCCAGAGTCAAAGATCGTATCATTTGCTGTTGTGCGTTGACTCGCTGTTCCAGCTGCTCTAGTCTATTTTCATGAGATGCAGTTTGTCTTTCTAGAGAGCCTACCCTCAAGCCGATTTGTTCCATAGTGCGGTGCACCTCATCCAGACATTGACGTTGCATCTTCTCCATCCTGGAGAGCATAGAATAAAAAAAACTTATTGTGGGTAAATTCCTCAAAGCCTCATGTACATCAGCTCTGGTCAGTGGGGGTTCTCCCGAGAACTCAAGGTCCTGTGCGTAGGGGGAGGCCCAGGTTTGAGAGGGCAAGAACTCTGGGTATCTTGGGTCCATTTGTACCAGGGACCGGTGACTTGGAGAGGCGTAGGGGGAGAAGGTCAGAGATGGTGATGCCTGAGGCCCACTGGTCGTCCCATGACGCTTTGCGGCCGGTTCGTATCCCACGTCTGGGTCGGATCTGCCTCCAACTGGACTGACCTGGTATTGGGAAGGCAGCGGAGTCAGCGGAGGCTCCGGGGTGCTGGGCATGGGTTCAGCACCAAGGAAGGGCTCTCTTCTAACGCTGGTCTGTGAAGAGGATTGTCTTATGCTCTGTTGCGTAGTCACTCCTGAGTCCACCGGTGGGACAGTGGCTTGGGCCAATGGGTGTTCATGCGGGTGGCCTGTGTGGGGTGATGGCTGTCCAGTTAGATCAGTGTACCCATTGGGAGTCATTTACTAAGGGCCCGATTCGCGTTTTCCCGACGTGTTACCCGAATATTTCCGATTTGCGCCGATTGTACCTGAATTGCCCTGGGATTGTGGCGCACGCGATCGGATTCTGGCGCATCAGCACCGGCATGCGCGCGACGGAAATCGGGGGACGTGGCCGAACGAAAACCTGACGTATTCGGAAAAAACACCGCATTTAAAAACCGAAAAAGTGTCGCTTGGGGAGCGCTT
Organism: Engystomops pustulosus; assembly: GCF_040894005.1. NCBI lineage: Eukaryota > Metazoa > Chordata > Amphibia > Anura > Leptodactylidae > Engystomops > Engystomops pustulosus. The sequence goes on along the minus strand of NC_092417.1, from coordinate 104,972,635 downwards.
ACCTTCACCTGGTCCGAGGTGGTGCATTCCAGCGCGATGAGATGACTTTCAGCGCACCTCCACCTGGTGGACGGCGGAGGAACTACCTCATTAAATCCTGGCCGGACCCGAATCCAGCGCAGAGAACGCGCCGCTGGATCGCGAACGGACCGGGTAAGTAAATCTGCCCCATTGTGTTCTATCTCCTGACCAGCAGGGGGCGCAGCGCTTATCAGCGCCTGGTGAAAAATCTCTCTTCTTGCAGTATCTTTAGTTTGCCACTGGAGGCCGCCAGCGGCATGTATTGAGGGATACTGTGCTTCACTGAAGGAAGTTAAGCTTAGTCCTGCCAGGTCCTAGCTTGTGGCGTCCTCCCCCTCCGCCTGCAGTGCCGGGCTCCGAGGTGAGTGCAAGCTCTTGGTTGGTGTGAGCCTCGTTGCGGCAGGTGTGGGAACTGGGGCCCGAAGGCCCTTGGGTCTCGGCTCCACCTTCCCTGGACCAGCCGGGGGGACAGCGCCAGTCTTCACCTGTAGAACTGTGGGTATCAGCGGCAGTAGGGTGCTGGCATCGGGCTTGCCGCCGGCAGCTCCATCTGTGAGTCAGTAGCGGGCTTACCGCAAGCCTCCCCAGCTGTGGGCAGCTTGGGACTCAGGTGGAGGTCCACACTGCCTGCGGAGCAGGAGCGCGGGCGGCAGCCATCTTCCCAGGTGCAGCGGCCATGTTCTCAGGCTCGGTGGCAGACTCGGTCCGGGAGCTTAGGTAGCGCGGGAGGGTGTTCGCCTGGTGCACCGTTGGCTTCACGGTAGTTCTTTGCTGCTTCCCCTTGCTCATAGCCGTGGTCTTTAATGTTCTGGGCACCGAAATGACTCTACATGTTGTCTGGGTAGCGGGAGCTCCACCGGCGTGCGTCTACTCTCTCTGCATGCCGAGACCACGCCCCGCCCCCTCTTAATTAATGTGGTGCACTCTGTTGATGCTGCAGAATTGTGGCACAGACAATTGTGGCGCACATAATTAATAAATGCGGTGCAGGGTCTGTGCTGGCATCAATCTCAGGCATTAACTTTTTAAATGCCAAAGGCATAGTTGAATCGCCCGGGTCAGAAAAGGTGTTTACAATTTTAACGAGTCCGCACATTACTACTGACTAGATGTTAGCTTAAAAACAGGAGAACACATTAGGGCAGATTTACTTACCCGGTCCATTCGCGATCCAGCGGCGCGTTCTCTGCGCTGGATTCGGGTCCGGCCGGGATTTATTAAGGCAGTTCCTCCGACGTCCACCAGGTGGCGCTGCTGCGCTGAAGTTCCCTGGACCGCACTGGAATACACCGAGCCGGGCTGAGTGAAGGTAAGTGCAAGCTCCGCGACACATTTCTTTTTTAAATGTAGCGGTTTTTCCGAATCCGTCGGGTTTTCGTTCGGCCACCATTGAGGCACTTTGACACAAACTAAAGTACTTTAGTATGCTCCTTTATTGTCATTGACATGCAGCAGAATTCTGTTCCTATATTTGGTAAACTGTACATTAGATGTATGTACATATAAAAGTAAAACTAACACCATAGATTTCCTTTACAGTGGGATAAAGGGTCATTTTGTTCTCCCTGTCAAAAGTAAAATGTCAGCCACACAAAGAGTTGGCAAGAATTGTAAAAGGAACATTTACACCTTTGACTTTTGCAGTCAAATCATTTTGTTTGACATGGGAAATTGCTCTGACACATTCAAGAAGACAGACCCATTCAGTGGACTACTCTTGGCTACAGTGTTACTAGATATTCTTGATACAATGTTGTTCTGGGGGAAACAATCATAACAGGTGAATCAATCCGAATACGGTTTGAAGTATTCAAAATGTTATCATGCAACTGAATGAATGGATGCTCAGGATTTGGAGTGCTGTAACAAAAAATAAGAACTGGGGCCCTGTTATTTTTTTTACATTCTATTAAGGCTTCCTTAGAGGGCATAGAAGAAGTTCTTTTCTGTTAACTCTTATGGGGGTCTTGATTTCACTGCAGGGGGCTGTTAGATTACTAAAGGAACTTAGTGGCACTGTAGGAACAGACATCGACCTTGTCAGTGTACGGCATTTGTATTGGTTGATAGACAACAGGGTAGGACAGGTGGCAGTCTGGCCGACATAGACAAAAAAGATTCATATTTGGGTAAAGCAGGCAGGGGTCAAACACAGTCAAAGGGATAAACTATATAAAGTCACCCTTACAGGAGCATAAGAGAGCCTCATAGCAAAAGTTAGAACAATTTGGCAAGTATTTTCTAAAAAATGTGTTGGTCCAAACTTATTTGTCACAAATTGAGCATTAAAATTTAAATTGAATTACACTGGTAAACTTACCTGTTATATTTTGCCATGTCTGGTTGTGGTTGTGCTGTTGCTGGTAAATTACAGCTATGGCTACATTACAGCTATGGCTACTATTTCAACAAGCTCAAGTGCAGCCAGCAGACAAGTAATAATTCACATGGTGTAATTCACAATTTCACTTAATCAGGATAAGTTTTAATACAGAGCTGTGTGAATCAATTAACCCTTTAATGCAGCATTCTTTTTTATTTGTTTTGCAGTCAGCCACAATCCATATATCACTTAGTATAATACAGCTTTGCTGTTACTACTAGAACAGGAACAGTATTGAATATTTTATCCCTGTAGTGTGACATGTTTGTGTTTAATACCTTTGTAAAGTGATTTTGCAGTGTATTATTTTTGCTCTCTTGCTAGAGGTGTCCAAATTCCTTTGTATGTGGAAACCATTGTTTCTTTTTAGAGAACCTAAGTCTTTGGAAAGGCTTTTTGTGCTGGCTAGGTGTCTGCTATTACATGATAATGGCCATTTATAGATAAGAGAAAACCTGTTCCTTTCCTTCTTATGGTAAAAAAAAATTAATCATAAAAAAACAGGGAGACTTACTCATAGATCCAGGCACCGTGATTGTGGTTATCTTCTTATATTTCTTATCTAGGCTTCTTTTTTTATAGAATCAACTTTTAAAACAGTGCTAATGAGTCAGAAGGTCTTTGGTTAGTGTTACCAAAGCCACTGCATGCTGCAACTTCACAGACTTTTACAAGACCCCCCCCCCCCATCCAAGTGTGTGCTGAAATTTCCTTTGCTGCATTGAGATCAGACAGAATGAGGGGGTAATGCTGAAGGAGCAGAGGTTGAGATAGTGTAACAGCCTATGAAGCTGCAGCATGGAGGGGCTCTGGTACTGCCCCCAGAGCCCTTTTGACTGATTAGCATAATAAAAATACTGATTTTGTAAGGAAGGAGGCCATGGAGATAATATATATATATATATAAACAAATATGACAAGATTACCATAGTCACAGTGCCTGAATCTATAATTAAATGTACCTGGTTTATCATGCTTGATTTTAAAGGTAGATTTCCTTTACAACTCCCTACTTGTTACTCACTCTACTCCTTCCTTTGCCACACTCCCATGTAATGATCTCTCTCTTTCCGACACTTTTATTAGTCTATTGGCTATGAGAAGTTCATTAATTAATGGGAATCTGTCAGCTTGGCTAACCCCAAACAGATCACAAACAGTACCTTATTCTCTAGATTAAATGTGTCTAAATTCCAAAATTTTACTGAAAATTCTTTTTATTCAGCTGCAAGAAGCTTGACTCCATGGTTAATCTCCCAGCCTCCTTATCTTTATCTAAGGAAATAGGGAGCATGAAATAAAAGTGTTTTTTGCAGGAATATTGAAACATTTAATAACCATGCAGGATCTCTGGCACACGATCTTGGTAAATCGCGTCGGACTTCATCTTAGTCGGACGGTCCGGATATGTAAATGTGCCCCAACAAGTCCCCAGAACAGTATACTGTTTGTGATCTGTTGGGGAAAGCAAATCTAACATGTTCCCTTTTATATATCTTGGAGACCCTATATATTGCTCAAATCATACCACTGGGGTTAATTCACCACATTTTCTAACCTATGAACATTAATCATCTGAACTATCAAGCCAGCTAGTGACATTGACAGCTAGTGTGCCAGCTCATAAGCACAGTAACTTGGTTGCTCATCATTGAACTCTCTCTAGCTTTCCAGTGTCCATTTTGGCATGGACAGCCCAAAACTGAATCCATCACTCATGAGGGGAGAGAGGGAACAGTTCATGCAGTGGACTGGTGCACTAGCTATGGCCTGCACCAGGTTTGGGAGCAGACTAAAGCACAATTCTGTGCCAGGAAGGACCTGGCGTGGTGCTGAGCTGGGCACATGATGCACCTTACAAATGCACCCTTGCCGCCAGATATTTATCAGAAGGCCAAAGCCTCCTGACAGATCTTGTGGTGTCAGTGGCCTTGGGAATTAGGTGTGGCCTTGCCTGGCCATCACAAATTTCAACCTGTCCAAAAGAAAATTCAGTTTAGGACCAGGAAATTCAGTCCCAACTAATTGCTGGTCTAGATTATGACAACAAATTTCTAGATCATTCCAGCTAAATCATCTAGCTTGATTTAACTGGAGTAGAATAAGGCCAGTTTCACATTATTCTGTGATCACTGACGTGAGAAGTGCCATGCCACTTTCTATGCACTCTGTGGGGGACTGAATGCTGGGGGACTGAAAGCAGCAGAGCTGAATCAGAGAAACAAGAATTATGAGCATCGTATATCAATATTATACATAGAGTTCAGTCCCCAGCAGAGTGATCGGTCCATGGCGCAGCACTTCTCACATCCACGATCATGGACTGATGACTAAAGTGAAACCAACCTTAGACTCTGGAGTCTAACTCGGTACTGGTCTAGTAACGAAACATAGTTAAATCTCCCCCAATGTCACTTGGGCAGACCTCAGCGTCCGTAAAATGAATTAAAGCAACACATGAAATCATTGAGGGTTGTGTTTCTAAAGTGTCAAATATCATACATATTACCAGAATACATCAACTTATTTTTATCTTTTGAATTTAGCCGTGGAATTTTAAATTTGGAAGTTATAGGGAGAGTTATTTGATTTTCATACAAATCTTCAAGTCGTTTATCTTGTTTGTGCCCTTGTAATACATTCTGATTAGCATAAAATATAACTCCTCAGTTGTGTGATACAGAATAAACATTACATATTCAGTGGTATAAACTAGAACACCACAGCAGTTTTATGGGAAAAAATGGGCAAAAATATACACAGCAAATACTGAAAAGGGCGCATTTATTTATATGAAGGCTGTAAAATCTAGAAAGCAACTCACCAGAGATCTATGTTCTTTTCCCTTTGTCCAAGTTTTCGTCTCCAATTTGTGTCTGTTTTTCTCAAACTTTTCCTTTCAAGTATAACATTCTCCATGACCCTGTGCAGAAGCTGTAAATTGCTTTATTGTTCTGATACATCTTATTGTATTAAAACTTGGAGATATACCCAACCGATTTTTAGAAACAGATATTAGAAAAATCAATTTTTAAGTGCAATAAAGACCAGCATAAAAACATAGTGCAAAGAAAAGCAGAGAACCTGGTCATGTTAACTGGTTGAATAGCCTTAATGTAAAATATCTTTCTGCACCTTAGATTTCTATGGGCTGCAAATCCTGGTTAATGGGATGGGCTAATGTCTTACAAGTCATACAGTGACCTTCTGCTATATCATTCATTCCAGCTATAAGTATATGTTAGTGACCTATTGTCTTGTTTATTTTGTACCACACTTGCTATATTTTTCTAAGACAAATTATATAAAACATTGACACAGATATATACATCCTTACACATCCAAATAGATTTCTCTATCTTTTGGTTGTAAAATGTAGTCTTCTGAGGATTTTGGTAGCCTATTGTAATATTGTGGTACATTTGGCCTATTTTGTCTCTTAAAGGGTAATCCATCATCAATTGTGACCATGTAAAACTGTACATGGTGCTAGGTAATACTCTTTGAGAACTGTGTAACAATACATTTGTATGTGTTTTGTTAGTAGCAGCAGGAAGGTGAAATACTTTTATATTCCAGAATTGGAGCAATATGTTGATCTGATAAGTGAGATGTCTTCACTGAAAACAGAACGGTCCTTTCTCACTGATTAAGTGCTGTAGTATTTAAAGGAAACCTACCACTTGTAGTGGCAGGTTTCCGATGGCAATACCGGGCACCAGCTCAGGGTGAGCTGGTGCCGGAGCTTATTTTAGTTAGTGTTTTAAACCGCGGTATCGCGGTTTAAAACACTTTTTAAACTTTATAGCCGGCGCAGGCAGGTACGCGCTCGGCGCTTACCGTGCGCGCGGCTACATAGGAAGTGAATGAGAGCCGCGCGCATGGTAAGCGCCGATCGCGTACCTGCCTGCACCGGCTATAAAGTTTAAAAAGTGTTTTAAACCGCGATACCGCGGTTTAAAACACTAACTAAAATAAGCTCGGTATTGCCATCGGAAACCTGCCACTTCAAGTGGTAGGTTTCCTTTAAGCAGGATTTGGCTACAACTGAGTCTTACAGCAGAGGAGTTGGGACGTTCAGCAGTACAATGATGAAACCTCACACATCAAGGACTCTTATATAACACTGTCTATGTAAAAACACTGCTGACATTTTCCTCTAATATGGATAGAGAGAAAGCTTTGTTTTCTTTCATGCCAGTCTGCATCAGTATTTTGGACTTTATTTTGGAATACATGACATTACGAGGTTATTGTAGTAATGGGTGGTGACAGTGTGGCAGTTAATGGTGCAAGTGTAAGCTGCTGTTTTCATGCATACATGCCAAGCAGGCCATTCACTATGGGATTAGGGGTTGTCCAGGAATTTAAAAAAAAGCTTTATATGGCTTGAGGTGGCTATTAAAACAAAAAATATCTTATACTCACCTTCTCCAGTGCTCCTGTTCACCCATAATGCTGTAATCCACTGTCAGGCCTCTGTGTATTTACATACCTCTTCAGTATTTCAGTGCCTTCCTGACCACTTCCATGTGCCTGCTACACCCTGAAACTATCCTGCAGCAGGTGCGCAGCATTAACCCCTTACCACCACTTGTTTTCAGCTTAATGACCAGACTCAATTTTTTTAATCTGACATATGTCACTATAATTGGTTATAACTTTGGAATACTTTAATTTACCTGGGTGATTTTAAAAGAGTTTTCTCGAGACACATGGTACCGCGGTGTGTATGGAACATGTAAGGGGTCAAACACACAGGAGTTTTTCCAATACCTGTTGTTAGTGCCGGGTCTGGGCTGTGATGTCTCCAGCAGGAACTGATGTCCCGCAATCTTCTTACGTAGAAAGCCGGCACATCAGAAGAAGTACCCTTAATGGCCGCACTAAAAACCCAATATGGCTATCTTTAAGGGGTTAAACAAGCAGTAAACAAAAAGAAGCCAGCAGTGATTTATGGTGCTGCTGGTCAACTGGAGAATAAGATGTTTATTTTTTTAATAGCCTCCTCAAGCCATATATATATTATTTTAAATCCTACACAACCCCTTTAAATAACATGGCGTACTTGGGCACTAAAGAGACCAAAATAGGGCAATAATTGAGAAAATGGCTGCACAATTTCATGCTTCCTAAATATTACATTCCAGGCATTCAGAGAAAATACATTGGCTACGTGGATTTAATTACACAAATTAAAATTCAATTTAAAATACTGACATTGTTTGTCTTAATGGAATATGAAAACAACAGTAAATTGTTAAATAGTGACCAAACATGAACCATAAAATGTTCTGTGCCCATCAACACGGAATAGAAAAAAAAATCTATAGACACAAATTACAAAAATAGCATGTCTGTATTTCACTTTGCTGACAAATATTCCCAAGGGTCCAATGATTAATGTGATACGTTGTATCACATTTGATGTGCTTCGTCAGGGGAGATGAAATATCCGGCCCGATAACACATGATAAATGAATTATCTAAAGTCGTATACAGAATCTCCAAATATGAGTTAAACCTGATAGTTTTTTCCTTCTGTGTTTACATAAATATATCATTACATTTTGGATCTATGATTCTTCCTATTACTCTGCTTTTCTTCCAAACCATATATGAAAGGAATAAAAGAAAAAAGATATTTTTAATAAAAGCAAATTATATATCACTACAAAAATAATGATTTCTTTTCCTGAAGCAGGCCAGGAAGTAAAAAAGAATCATTTTAAAGTAACAATAAAAGTTGTGAAAAGTTTGGGTGACAGGTTCTGACCAGGTTTTATTTATTATCTTTATAAACCAAATGAAATAAAAAAATTTTGCTTAGATTTGTATTGCTAAATATAATATACAAGATATTCTAGATTAGTTCTACATTGTGTGTTTAGTTGAATCACTACTCTGCATCCAAAATTACCCAGGGGAGAACCAGAGGCAGAATTTTCATGTTACAAAGTTGTTAGGTTGAAAACAAGACTAATATGCAAAATGCAATTTGTGTTAAAAATAATTCATGTCCATATACTGTAGATTTGTTAACATCTGCATTTGCAGCTCTAGCAGTTAAGGAGCTTCTATTGCAAATATGGATAAAAATTCTTGGTAAAATAGCATCAACATTCTGTGCTAGTTCTCTGATGCCATGATGGAAACCCAATGGACTGGATGGACTCTTTTTCTCCACCACAATTCAGTGTCTATATATAGGGATAGATACAGCTCAAAAGTGCTTTAATTCTATGACCCTTACTAGGTATTTGTGGGGCACATAATATTGTCATACTCTGCAAAGGTAGGCTTTGCTTCGCCTGGATTTCAGATACTTATACTGCATAAGGCTCCTTGCACACTAAGGCTGAATTCACACAGCCACTGCCCGCCGCACACGGCAACGCGCGGGGAGAGGAGGAGGTGAGCGCTGCTCCACTCCATAGGGATACATGGCACGTGGCGCCATATGCAGTGAAAAGATAGGACATACCATAACCACAAAGTTTACAGGTTGGCAGTATTTCCAATGTCATTGCCATGTGACTGGTCCTCACATATCTAAATGTCTATTATAGGGAAAAGTTGTTTGTGGACGTATCCTCTTACCCTGGGAGCAAAGTAGATTCCCTAGCTGTACCCATATGCTCTCCTACAAGAACATTTGAAGGCCTCTTTTTATAGCATATGTTTCCCTAAGAAAAGGGGTGGCCTGCATGACAGTGAACCCATTTTTACCCTTTGAGTAGCTAAAATGAAAATTTTCTAAGGCTTCAGTCCTTGGGGAAAGCATTCAGATCACTTAAAAGTGTAAATGTAAAATTATCTGGCAAAGATAGTTTAAGCACAGTTGGAGAGAACGTTTGACAACAATTCTAATTCTGTATTTCTCCCTATCCTGAGATATAGGGCTAAATAAATTTATATCTGTAATATCCTCAGCTTTTCCTGAAGTGGGCAGGACTTCCTGATTGTGACATCAGCTATGGGCAATGATGCCAAGAGAATTCAAGGCATTCGTGTGAATGAGCATAAACCTCTCAGCCAATCACAGAATGCCTATTACTGCTCGTACAGATATCTAGTACAAGGCACGACAGGGGAAAGAGCAATGGAGCTTTGCAATATACAAAGAAAAAAAGTTATTAAAACATGTCCAACTACATCATAAAACACCTATATAGGAATAAGAAGATGAATACACGGCAGCATCAGAGTATGTTTACACACATAAACAGTGAGGGTGCATTCACACACAGCAGTAATGCATGTGTTTCAAAATGCATCAGAACAGCTGAGAAAAAATTTGCCGGATTGTATTACATGCATTAATGCAATGTTAACATAGCATTGACAAACACATATGTAAACATAACCATTAACATTATATTAACACACATGCTTTGTAAATACAGTGTTAACTCAAATGTTAACAAATGCATACATTACAATTATTTTACTCTATATATATGTAAAATGTTAAGAAACACATGTGTTAATATATGGTAACAAACACGTTAACTGTGTTGTAATGCATGTGTTTTGTAAACACAATGTTAACAGCTATAAGAAGAAAATATCCTCTTCGTATCTGTTCTGATACATTTAAAAACGTGTGTGTTACTGCCACATGTGAACGCACCCTTAAACCTTTCCTGAAGATCACCTGTCTAAGAGGATCCCCTGTAAATACACTATGCTGTGTGTGCAGCATCTGATGCCATTAATAAGAACTGATGGGAAGCCTGAGTCTTTAATTGTGCATTCAAACTTTCATATATACACACTTCTACTACAGTAAAACTTTAAAACACAAACAGCTCTACTACATCCCATTCTTGGTATGTAATTGGATGACCTGAAGCATGTGATTAGTCACATGCTTATGACATCACTGCAGGTCCTGGATCATGAGCGTGCATGTGCTCGTAACTCCTCCCAACAACACCCATCCTCCTCTGTCTAGCTACAGATTCATATGGCAACCAACCAAGGAAAGGTAGTCAGAGAGACAACTATCTTGTAGCCTGCAAGCTGAGAGATGGCTGCAGATAGCTAATAAGTGTAAATTAGCGAATTGTCTATTTTGGCTCAGTGTAGAGCTAGAAAAAAGTTTTTATATTTTACAGTTGTACTTTGTAAATGTGCCACTCTTTGTTTCCTTGAAGCCAATTTATAAGACCAAAAGAGCTTTTTTTTGTTTTCTCATTAATGTATACTCTGCACCCTATCTTGACAGAAAAAAATGAAGTGTAGAAATGTAGACATTTTTGATCATTTATTAAACAAGAAAAACTGAAATATCACAGGGTCATAAGTATTCAGACCCTTTGCAAGGTATTGAGTAGAAGCGCCTTTTGAAATAGTACAGTCATGAGTCTTCTTGGAAATGATGAAACAAGTTTCTCACACCTGGTTTGGGTGTCCTCTACCATTCTTTCTTGTAGATCCTCTCCAGTTTCCTCAGGTTGGTGAATGTTGGTGGACAACCATTTTCAAGTTTCTCCAGAGATGCTCAACTGGCTTTAGTCCAATTCTGCCACTTAAGAGTTGTTCTGAAGCCGCTCCTTTGTGATTTTAGCTTTGTGCTTAGGGTAATTGTCCTGTTGGATGGTGACCTTTTGCTCAGTCTGAGGTCCAGAGCACTGTGGAAAAGGTTTTCATCCAGGATATTACTGCACTTGGCCACATTTATTTTCTTCAATTGCAACCAGTCACCTGTTCCTGAGCTGAAAAACACCCCATAGCATGATGCTGCCACCACTATGCTTAACTGTTGGGACTGTCATTCATGTGTTTTTTTTACAAACTGTATGCAGGGTTTTATATGTCCTGCACTGCAAAGAGGCTCCCATCGGTACACTCTGCCTCGACTTAAGGAGGGCTGCAGGGCTCCAGTTGACCTTGTGGAATTTTCTCTCATCTCTCTACTGAATCTCTGGAGCTCAGTCACAGTGATCCTGGGGTTCCTCTTCACCTCTCTTACCATGGCTCTTCTCCCATGATAGCATAGTTTGGCTGGATGGCCAGGTCAAGGTAGATTTGTGGTCATCCCAAAATTCTTCAATTTAAGGATTATAGGCCACTGTGCTCTTAGGATCTTGAGTGCTGCAGAAGTTATTTTGAAACATTGGTCAGATTTGTGCTTTGCCACAATCATGTCTCTGAGCTCCTTGTGCAGTTCTTTAGACCTTACAATTCTCATGTGCTCTGACATGCACTGAAAGCTGTGAGGTCTTAAATAGACAGGTGTATGCTCTTCCTAATCAAATTCAATCAGTTTCATTAAACACTGTTGGACTCCAATAAAGGAGTAGAACCTTCTCAAGGATCAGAAGGAAATGGACAGCAATTACATGTGAATGTAACAGCAAAGGGTCTGGACTAGAGATGAGCGAGCACTAAAATGCTCGGGTACTCGTTATTCGAGACGAACTTTTCCCGATGCTCGAGTGCTCGTCTCGAATAACGAGCCCCATTGAAGTCAATGGGAGACTCGAGCATTTTTCAAGGGGACCAAGGCTCTGCACAGGGAAGCTTGGCCAAACACCTGGGAAACACCACGGAAATGGACAGGAAACAGCAGGGGCAGCATGCATGGATGCCTCTGAGGCTGCTTAATCGCACCATTATGCCAAAATTATGGGCAACAGCATGGCCATGACAGAGTGACCGAATGAGGCTAGATAGCATCTAAAACATGCAATAATTGACCCTGACACTATAGGGGACGGCATGCAAAGGCAGCGGCAGCAGTGGCAGGCTAGAGAGTCTCATGGCGACATACCCTAAATGGACTCAGGTTTCACCAAAGGAGGTGAAATGATTTCCTATGTGAACAAAAGGTTGACGGTATATTTAGTCGATAACACAGCATGGTGGCGACATAGTGACCAAGTTCCATAACGTATCTGGTGAAACACCCTAAAAATGAGCCTGACACAGCTCTTTTGATAAGGGGACAACATGTGGAGGCAGCCATGGAGACGACTTCCATGATTAAGAGCGACAGTATGGGGCATTCATATTGCGCTGCTATGATTGCAACTTCAGGTCTCCAGCATGGCGGCGACAGATGGGCCGAGTTCTACTATGTATCTGGTGAAACACCTGAAAATTCTGCCTTACACAGCTCGTTTGATAAGGGGACGATGTATGGAGGCAGTGAACTAGTAGGAGATTAAAGTTGCTGCAGTTAAAACTATGTTAGTTGGATCTTGAGATGGAGCTGGCGCTCCGCTGCCAGGCGAGCTTTCGCCAATCCAAGCCCCTGTCTCTAGGCTACTCCCCAAACAGCACTTCTAAGAACCTTTTGTATAAGATCAAGTGTAGTAGCGTTCTTATAGGTTTAGGATATGGCGGGTGAGGGGAATGTAAACAGATGCGCAAGAAGCGCTGAAATATTACTGGTAAATGATAAAAGTTTGCCAGTATATTTTGTGGATTACACAGCAGGGTGGCGACAAAGTTAACAAGTTTGATGTGGAATCCATGAAAACAACCCAAAATTCTGCCTGACACAGTTCGTTTGATAAGGAGACCATGTAGGGAGGCAGCCATATGGACGACTTTTGGAGGCAGCTATGGCGATGACGTGTGGAGGTAGCAATGGAGACAACGTGTGGAGCCAGCTAAAAAGACGACATGTGGAGGCTGCTATGGAGACAATTTAATTTGGATAGTGCCTGTATGTGGCAGTCCAAAAAAGTTTTCAAACCAGAGGAGCAGGTAGGTGGTCCTCCAGAAAAATTAAATAAATTGAGTGCCTGTATGTGGCAGTCCAAAAAAGTTTTCAAACCAGAGGAGCAGGTAGGTGGTCCTCCAGAAAAATTAAATAGATTTAGTGCCTGTATGTGGCACTCCCAAAAATTGCTTAAAACAGAGGACCGGGTAGGTGGCCCTCCAGAAAAATTAAATACATAGAGTACTATAGCTAGAGCCAGTTGGCCCTGGCAAAAAATAGCCAGTTTCCTATGCTTTAGTGTACAAAGAGGAGGAGAAGGAGGACAATGAGGAGGAGGAGTGCATACATTATTCAGGTTGAGCTTCTTTCACCTGTTGGAGAATGAAAATCCGGAGAAATCCAGGCTTTATTCATCTTGATTTTTTTTTTTTTTTTTTTTTTTTTTTTTACCCCAACCCCCCCAATTCTCTTCTTTCCTTTATTTAATTCTTCCTTTGGATTAAAGATAAGAACCACTTTTACAGATAACTATCTTACAATAAATACACTATTTCAATTACCTTAAGCTAAAACATGAAACCAATTTTAATATACATCTTGAACCTGGAACACATTTCCTTTACCTCGCCCTCCCTCCCCCCACCCTCATCACGCCCCTGCTAATAACCCCTCCCCCCTCCCCCAATGATTATGTGCTTGTGCATCATTCAAAGATCGTATTTCTCATAAGAGGAAGGAATTGGGGAAAAATAAAAGGAGAAAAAAAAAAAAAAAAAAAAACCAAAGGAAAAAGGAAAAACAAAAAATTCTCTCTCTCCCTACCCCCCTCCACCCCACCCCCACCACCGCCAGTCTCCTTAGTGGTCATAGATGACTACCACCGGATTGTAGGATGGCAAGTTACAACAGACCGTGAAAATTCATGAATCTGCTTAGCCCAAGATCTTTTTCTCCTCCGGGGAAAAAAACTGTTCTATCCACCTATGCCACTGTTGTTTATATTTCTGTCTCCCCAATGAACTGTAACTCTTATACCCAAAACCTTCAGAAAGAATTGTTTTGTTTGTGATACGTTTCCACAATGCAACTGAGGGAGGGTCTGGGGCTGCCCACTTTTTAATAATACAAAATCTTGCTAAGAAAAGTAATTTCCTAACCACATAATTCCCTTTTTCCCTTCCCTCGTTCCCCTCCCAAATACCCAAAACACAAGTCAAGAAATTCACTGGGATCTGCATATCACAGCACTTCCCGAGTTCCTTAATGATTTCTGCCCAAAATTCTGCTATGTCCGGACAAAACCAGAGAAGATGCATATCATCGGCTTTTTCTCTACCACATTTCTTACATCGAACCATCTCCTTTGAGAATTTCATTATCCTCTTGGGCGTATAATACATTCTGTGTAAGATAGAGATTTGTGCCCACCGATGAGCTGGGATCTTTAGTATCTTATGGATGTCTCTATATGTGGATCTCCATCCCTGTTCATCAAGTATTCCTATTTCCTTGGCCCATTTCTCAGGTACTCGATTCATATAGCTAGTACTTCTTTGGATTAGCAATAGTTGATAAAATTTCTTACTTTTCACTTTTTTTTTTAATGAAGCCCACATAAGATTAACGATCAGGGGAGTTTTCTCCCAACCCAATATCGCTTTATCAAGATATCTCCACCAGTGGGCAAGTTGTAAATAGGGAAAGAAGCAGGATTGCGGGATCTGAAATTCCTCCTGTAATTTAGCATATGACTTCATACTACCATTCTCCAACAATTGATATATATAGCTTATCCCTTTCCCAATCCATGGTTCTGTATTTATTTTAGGGGTCAATATGATCTGATTTTTCCATAGTGGAGTAAATGGGAGTATATCCGTAAGATGCCATAAATTTTTAATCTCCCTCCATACTTGATACATCATTGAAAGAGTGGGATACTGTCGTTTGGCTATTTGCCCACTCCAGAGGCCAGTTTCCAAAAGTTCCAGAATGTTAAATTTCTCTTTATCCCCCCCTCCCAGTATCCTTATGGGGGAATCCGCCAAAGGGGAACAGTCCCATGTCAGTATGTACTTTATCTGCTCAGTGAGGAAGTAAACATGCATATCTGGGAGTTCGAGACCCCCCTTATCATATGGAAGCCTCAACACCTCCAGCTTCATTCGGGGTTGTCTTCCCCTCCAAACCAGATCACGGAAAAGGGAGTCAAGGATCTTAAAAATCTTCCCCGGTATCCAGATCGGGGAGGCAGACAACACGTATAATACCTTGGGGAGTAGCTGCATTTTAATCAGCGCTATCCTACCTATCGTATTAAGGGGTAGTTTTTTCCAAGTTTTTATTTTACTTCTAATGTAGCCTACCACAGGGATAACATTATTCTCAATATAACCCGAGATATGAGCTGATATCCTGATCCCTAGATATTCTACATGACCATCGGGTTCGATAATCTTAATGTCCTTAGGGGTAAATGATTTTAATGGATCTAACGGAAGGCAAGCAGACTTTTGCCAATTGATCCTTAACCCGGATCTATCCCCATATTCGCTAAAAGTTGAGAATACCCTCGTTATAGATTCATGAGAGCCCAAAAACAGGAGGATGTCGTCAGCATATAACGAGATCTTTTCGTGTATATCTCCCTGTTTAAAGCCCACGATATCCGACGACCGGCGAATCCTGCAAGCCAGTGGTTCCAGGGCTATGGCGAACAGTAAGGGGGAGAGCGGACACCCCTGTTTTGTTCCTCTACTTAGCTTAAAAGGCCGGGAGATTTTGCCATTTATTGAGAGTCTAGCGGAGGGGGAAGTATAGAGCAGTTTGATCCAAGATATGAATCTGTTGCCAAACCCCATATTTTCCAAAGTGGGCCACAGAAAGTCCCATTCGATTGTATCAAATGCTTTAGAAGCATCTAACATCATTATGGTACGTTCCCCGGGGTTTTCGGGCACAAGCTGTAAATTAAGAAACAGTCTCCTGAGGTTATCCATCGTGGAACAGCCCGGCATAAAACCACACTGGTCCCCATGAACAACACTTCTGATACATCTTTTAAGGCGTTCGGCTAAAAGTTTGGCTAATAGTTTATTATCCGTGTTGATCAAAGAGATAGGGTGGAATGAGTCCATCTTCAGACTGTCCTTCCCGTTTTTTAAAATCAAAGTAATCAGGGACTCACTCATAGATGGAGCAAGTTCCCCTCTCTCCAAAGAATAGTTCCAAACCTCCAGGAGATGCCCCACAAGTTCATCTTTGTATATCTCGTATACTTCAAATGGGATGCCGTCTAACCCCGGGGAACAACCCCTTGCTGTAAGAGACAGGGTCTTGTAAACTTCCTCCAGTGTTATCGGAGAGTCTAATACTAATCTCTCCTGCTCTGACAAGCGGGGGAGGTGGGAACCTAGAATATACGCTGCAATGTCTTTTAAGGGAGGTACCTTTTGAGAGCTAAATAAATCTTCATAGTATTGAACAAAGGCTTCCTGTATTTCCTCCTGCTGATGTGTAATACCCCTTCCCGGTATCTCTAAGGTTCTAATCATGGTACGTTTTTTACCTTCTTTAATAAGATTCGCTAGCACTTTCCCTGGCATATTGGATTCAAGATAATCCCGTCTTGCTTGTATGCTGATTTTCCTGTTGGCTTGTATATAGTTTAGATCGGAGTATAAAGCTTGCTCTTTTTCCCAACTAACCCTATTCTGGTCTGTAGGATCCTCCACATATTTTTTTTCCAGTAGTTGGATCTTTTCTTCTAATTCCTTCATAGTTTTATTGGATTCTAGCCAGTGCCTACGAATTTGGGCTTTATATAGGCCTCTTATAAAAGACTTAGCAGTATCCCAGACTATGTGGAGGGGAGAACACCCCTTATTTAACTCAAAAAATTCTTTAATTTGTCTTATTACCCATTCGCTTTTCCCCAATGTATCGACCCAAGAGGGGCCAATTCTAAACCACCCAGTATAACCCTCATTACCGCTTTTAATATGGCAAATTAGTGGTGCATGGTCTGAGACCCCCCTTAGCCCATATATACAATTATAGCACAATTTAAGTGTATTAGAATTAGTGAATGCCATGTCCAAGCGTGAAAAGGTTTTGTGCGACTTTGAAAAATATGAAAAAAACCTTTTGTCTTTATTAATTTCTCGCCATAACTCGTACCACCCGAATGTGTCGGTTATATTTAATAGTGACTTTGACCTATGATGTGTTCCTTTAACCTTATCTAGCTGGAGAACATCCAACTGTGGATCCAAAATATTGTTAAAATCTCCCACTAGTAACATGTGGACACCTCCTACTTTAGTGAAAAAAGTGAAAAATTCTGTTAAAATGTGCCCATGAAACGGTGGAGGAATATAAATGTTGCCCAAGACCCAGGCTATCCCCTCAATGACACAGTGCACAAACACGTATCTCCCCTCTGAGTCTAGTTTCACCAACTTTTCCTGAAACTCTAATTTCCTATTCACCAAAATAGATACCCCACGTGAGTATTGCGAGTGGCAAGAGTGGTAACTCCATCCACACCACTTTTTCTGGATCTTAGCATAGGTGTCGGACGTCAGATGGGTTTCTTGCAAAGCGATGATGTCAGGGCTGTGTTTGTTTATTAAATCAAATACTGCGACCCTCTTGTTTGGGGTGCTCAAGCCCCTAACATTCCAGGACAGTACCCTCATGTGGAAACCTCACGTACTAATGTCCAAGAGATCGATGGGCCAAGAGAAAGGGGAAGGAGATAGAGCGAGAGAGGAGAGAGAGAGAAAAAAAAAAACAAAAAAAAACCCCGACCTCCCAAACCCATACCCTAATACCCCAATAGCCTATTGTAGAGAGAAGATCGTCGACCGGAAAGGTCGGTGACTACCTCTAACCTCTAAACTCTGCATCCCCCCCCCAGCCTCCGGTGCCCACCCCCATGAGAACACTACCTGCTGTATTCTGACTTTTGACTTTTTATTTAATAATTTCTTCAATTAACCTTTAACTTTGTTTTCATATATACGACCCCCATGCCCTATTCCCCCCTTCTATTTCCTTCTAAACCATTCCAGTGCGTCTTCTGGATTATCAAAAAAGAGGGTTTTTTCCTGCCAGATAACACGTAATTTGGCGGGGAACATCATTGAATAGTGAATTCCGGCTTGGCGCATTTTTTGCTTGACCTCGTAGAAACCTTTACGCTTTTTCCTAGTTTCGATTGCAAAGTCAGGGAATAATTTGATCGTTTGGCCATTAAATTCAATTTTACCTTTTTCCCTTGCTCTTTTCAAGAATGAATCCCTGTCTCTGGATGAAATTAATTTAATCAAGATAGGACGAGGTAGTCCACCTGGGACCGGGGCACGGCTAGGAACTCGATGAGCTCGTTCAATAAATTGTTGCGAGGCAGCAATATCTGGACCCAGTGTATTTTTCAGCCACTCCTGTATAAAGGCCACTGGATCCTCGCCCTCTGATTTCTCAGGGAAACCTATACAGCACAAATTAGCCCGGCGTGATCGATTCTCTAGATCAGTAATTTTTATTTTTTGATCCACTGATTCTGCTTTCAAGGTATTGAGTTCGGCCGAGATTTTAGACAGTTTATCTTCTAAGTCAGAAATACGGCCTTCCGCTGTATCTAGCCGGGCTCCGAAGCCAGCCATGTCGGACCGAAACTCGATTAGTTCTTCCTTGACATGACTGACTTCCACAGAAAGATCCTTAATGTCACCCCTGCATTGCAACACGGCTTCCAAAATTTGGCTCAGTGTCGGGGATTTATTTACTTCAATGGTCTCCCGACCGTCTCTCAATGTGTTTTGCCCATTTCCCTCTGACCCTCCAGAAGTCTCCATCCTGCTAGAGGCCGAGATATTGGACAGTGAGACATCGGGGGATATCTCCCCCATGGAATCTTCTACCTGAATTTGTGACTGCTCCGCCCTACCCAACCCCGAACCCGTGTCATCTTCCCCCTTTTTCTTTGGGCTAAGGGCAAACTTGTGCAATTTTGCTTTTGCATTTTCCCTAATTTTTTCTGCTTTCTTTGGTTCTTTTGGGGTGGTGGAGATACCCCCAGCTCCCCCCCCCCCCCTTGTCAGTTTCTTAGTACTATTGCTAGGCATGGTTTGTTCTTTCTTTCCCTTTTCCTCTTTCCTCTCTCTCTCCCTCTTCCCCTCAACCGTCTGTATCTCTGCCCTCACCAACGTTTATGCTCCTTAACTATTTTCAATCCGTGATAACGGCCAGGTTATCGACCCAGCCTTTCCCAGACACCAGAGAGCATACACCACTGACCCTGCCACTCTGGCAGACAGATATTAATATCATACAGCCTCCTGGTTAAAAAAGTTGTCAAAATGTGAACAAGCTAACGGAAACCAGCAATCATACTCCACTTTAAAGCCTTACACAATAACAGGTTAGTGTGGGAGCTTAAATGTTAATAGTTGTTAACATAGTTCTTTTTAGCCAGTTAGTGAAGACTTTAGCAGTGTCCGCTGCTTTGGGGAGATTAGAATGTTATATATTAGTATGTTATATAGAGAGCAGTGTTAGATATACGGACACGAGGAGAGCGTTGGATTTTGAAGCAAAAGATATCAGGAATCACAGTCAAGCAACAGTTAGTCGAAGCTTCAGCCAAGTACCACCGATACTATTGATTAGTTATTAGGGGGAGAAAGCAGTCATGCTATCCCAGCGGAGAGCGGGGGTTTAAAGCGGGAGCAAAATTCACCTCTCCATCGAGGTTCAGCAGTCTTACCCAGTTCCAGGGCTACTTCAAATTTGGAGCCGAGCAGGGATTAAAACAGGATCACCTTAATGTCCGGCACAGAAGCACCTCCCTGGCGAAATCGTCGCTTTGGCTTCACAAGTTCAGCAGCGCGCCGTCCGGACCTCACAGCGGTCCTACTCCGGTTTCCACGCCATCCTCCCGGAAGCACAGATTCCCGAGTCGCCTCGCCAGAGCACGCACGGACCTCCTCCACGCGGCCGCGATCCGATCCTCCACCGCAGGGCACAGTCGGGTCTCCGATGTCAACTCCACGCTTCAGGCTCTCTGCAGGACCATTCTCTCCTCATACCCCGTTCTCAGCCTCGGCATAAGGTGGCATAGGGTGGCGTTTACAGGTAGGCGCTACCCATGAGGACGGAGCTCCGAAGGTCAGGGGCGGCCGGAAACACGTCCGCTCACATGCTCCTCCCCTCCAACTCCTGCTCTTTATTCATCTTGATAAGCGTCAGCCTGTCAGCGCTGTCAGTCGACAGGCGTGTATGCTTATCGGTGATGATGCCACCAGCTGCACTGAAAACCCGCTCAGGCAACACGCTAGCGGCAGGGCAGGCAAGAACCTCCAAGGCGTACAGCGCCAGTTCGTGCCACATGTCCAGCTTTGAAACCCAGTAGTTGTAGGGAGCTGTGTGATCATTTAGGACGATGGTATGGTCAGCTACGTACTCCCTCACCATCTTTCTGTAAAGATCAGCCCTACTCTGCCGAGATTGGGGACAGGTGACAGTGTCTTGCTGGGGTGACATAAAACTGGCAAAGGCCTTGTAAAGCGTACCCCTGCCAGTGCTGGACAAGCTGCCTGCTCGCCTACTCTCCCTCGCTACTTGTCCCGCAGAAGTACGCCCTCTGCCGCTAGCGCTGTCAGAAGGGAAATACTGTTTCAGCTTCTACACCAGGGCCTGCTGGTATTCATGCATTCTCACACTCCTTTCCTCTCCAGGGATGAGAGTGGAAAGATTTTGCTTGTACCGTGGGTCCAGGAGAGTGAATACCCAGTAATCGGTGCTGGAATAAATTCTTTGAACGCGAGAGTCATGGGATAGGCAGCCTAGCATGAAATCTGCCATATGCGCCACAGTCCCAATGCGGAAAAATTCACTCCCCTCACTGGCCTGACTGCCCATTTCCTCCTCCTCCAACTCCTCTTCTTCTGCCCATACACGCTGAACAGTGAAGGACTGAACAATGGTCCCCTCTTCTGTCTCGCCAACATTCTCCTCCTCTTCCTCCTCATCCTCCTCCACCTCCTCCGATATGCGCTGAGAAACAGACCTAAGGCTGCTTTGGGGGAATCTTCTTCCCCCGTCTCTTGTGACGAGCGCAAAGCTTCCGACTTCATGCTGACCAGAGGGTTTTTCAACAGGCCAAGCAGCGGGATGGTGAGGCTGATGATGGCGGCATCGCCACTGACCATCTGTGTTGACTCCTCAAAGTTACTCAGCACCTGACAGATATCAGACATCCACGTCCACTCCTCATTGTAGACTTGAGGAAGCTGACTGACCTGACTACCAGTTCTGGTGGAAGTTTACATCTGGCAGTCTACAATCGCTCTGCACTGCTGGTAAACTCTGGATAACATGGTTAATGTTGAATTCCACCTCGTGGGCACGTCGCACAACAGTCGGTGAGCGGGCAGTTGGAGGCGGATGTGTCAGTCTGCCGAGTTGCAGAGCCGCCACCAGGTTACGGCCGTTGTCACACACAACCATGCCTGGCTTCAGGTTCAGCGGTGCCAGCCACAGATCAGTCTGCGCCATGATGCCCTGTAATAGCTCTTGGGCGGTGTGCCTTTTATCGCCTAGGCTCAGCAGTTTGAGCACCGCCTGCTGTTGCTTAGCAATGGCACTGCTGCTGTGCCTAGAGCTACCGACTGATGGCGCCATGCCCACAGATGGTAATTCGGAGGAGGAGGAGGTGGAGGAAGGGTGGGAGGAGGAGGAGGCATAGTAGGCCTTTGAGACCTGGACCGAGGTAGGCCCCGCAATCCTCGGCGTTGGCAGTATATGAGCAGCCCCAGGGTCAGACTCGGTCCCAGCCTCCACCAAGTTAACCCAATGTGCCGTCAGCAACATATAGTGGCCCTGCCCGGTAGCACTCGTCCACGTGTCCGTGGTCAGGTGGACCTTGTCAGAAACGGCGTTGGTCAGGGCATGGATGATGTTCTCTGACACGTGCTTGTGCAGGGCTGGGACGGCACATCGGGAAAAGTAGTGGCGGCTGGGGACCGAATACCGAGGGGCGGCCGCCACCATGAGGTTTCGAAAGGCCTTGGTCTCTACCAGCCTATAGGGCAGCATCTCCAGGCTAAGCAACTTGGAGATGTGGACGTTGAGGGCTTGGGCGTGTGGGTGGGTTGCGCTATACTTCCTTTTGCGCTCCAGTGTCTGGGGTATGGAGAGCTTAACGCTGGTGGATGCTGTGGAGGATCGTGGAGGCGAAGATGGGGTTTTCGCACGGGAGGTGTTTGGGCCGTGGTCCTGGGCAGGGGGCTGACTAGCAGATGACACAGGGGAAGGTAGGAGTGGTGTGCCCAGCCGGAGGTGAACGGGCTTGTTGCCATTGAGTGGGGTGTTTAGCATTCATATGCCTGCGCATACTGGTGGTAGTTAAGCTAGTAGTGGTGGAACCCATGCTGATCCTGGTTTGGCAAAGGTTGCACACCACAGTCCGTCGGTCATCCGGTGTTTCTTTAAAGAACCTCCAGACTTCTGAAAATCTAGCCCTCGCCACGGGAGCTTGACTACCGGCGCTGATGCACCAGCTCTGGCCCTGCCTCTCCGTCTGGCCCCACCACTGCCTCTTCCAACCTGTTCTGCTATAGGACTCGCCTCCGTCTCAGAAGCACTGTGTTCACCCGGCCTATCAACCCAGCTTGGGTCTGTCACCTCATCATCCTCCGATCCCTCAGTCTGCTCCCCCCTCATACTTCCTGCCCTGACAACAACTTCACCACTGTCTGACAACCGTGTCTCCTCATCGTCCGACACCTCTTTACACACTTCTTCCACTACGTCAATAATGTCATCATCACCCACAGACTGCGACTGGTGGAAAACCTGGGCATCGGAAAATTGCTCAGCAGCAACCGGACAATTGGTTTGTGACTGTGGGAAGGGTCCAGAAAACAGTTCCTCAGAGGATGCCGCTTCAAATGCCAAATTTTGGTGGGAGGGGGCAGACTGGGGGGAAGGAGGCTGAGGTGGAGGAGCCGGAGGAGTGCTGATTTCGGTGACATGGGTGGACTGCGTGGAAGACTGACTGGTGGACAAATGGCTAGAAGCATTGTCCGCAATCCACGACATCACCTCTTCGCACTGTTCTGGCCTCAACAGTGCTCTACCACGAGTCCCAGTAACTTGAGACATGATGAACCTTGGGAGTGTAGCTCTGCGGCGTTCCCCTGCTCCCTCATCAGCAGGTGGTGTCTCACCCCGCCCAGGACCATGGCCTCTGACCCCTGCAGTAGTTGGACGCCCACGTCCACGCCCTCGTCCTCTACCCCTAGCCCTCGGGTTAAACATTTTCCAAATTAAAGTGTAAACTTTTAATTTTTTTTTTTTTTGTGTTTATTTTTTTTTATTTTTATTTTTTCTTTAACAAAACGATGCTTTCCTATTGCTATGGCTAGTTTCTAACCTACACTGACAGCACACAACTGGATTTTGTGCTGTGGCTGATGAGTTTGAGCTATAAAATGAAATAAAGGTAAAAAAAAAAAAAAAATCAGCAGACTCTGCCTAATTCTAATCAAACCCCTAATAAATTGTCCCACTTCGGTGTTTGAGGTGGATATGTGTGTCACTAACAGCTAAACACAACGGTCGCAGGTCTCCCAGCAAATTCCTCACAATATGGTACTAGCTGCACTACTAATGCCAGCAAGCCCAGCCACAAGCAAACCAAAAAAAGGAAAATATAACGCTATTGTAGGCCTAAGTAAGCCGTTGGGGTTCTCCTATGGCTATTTTGTAGCCGACACTGAAAGCACACTGCTTTGCAAGATGAGTTTGAGCTATAAAATGAAATAAAGGTAATAAAAAAAAAATTAATCAGCAGACTCTGCCTAATTCTAATCAAACCCCTAATAAATTGTCCCACTTTGGTGTTTTAGGTGGATATGTGTGTAACTAAGAGCTAAACACAACGGTAGCAAGTCCCCCTGCAAATTCCTCACAATATGGTACTAGCTGCACTACTAGTGCCAGCAAGCCCAGCCACAAGCAAATAAAAAAAAAATGTATAACGTTATTATAACCCTAAGAAGGGCTGTTGGGTTCTTGTAGAATCACTCCTGCCTAACACTATTCTAATAGAACAGCCTAACGCTTTCCCTGACCAGCAGCAGCTCTCTCCCTAGCGGCATCCAGACACAGAATGATCCGAGCAGCGCGGGCAGGGGCTAGTCTATTCCAGGGTCACCTGATCTGGCCAGCCAACCACTGCTATCGACGTGTAAGGGTACCACGTCATGCTGGGTGGAGTGCAGAGTCTCCTGGCTTGTGATTGGCTCTGTTTCTGGCCGCCAAAAAGCAAAACGGCGGGAGCTGCCATTTTCTCGTGCGGGCGAAGTATTCGTCCGAGCAACGAGCAGTTTCGAGTACGCTAATGCTCGAACGAGCATCAAGCTCGGACGAGTATGTTCGCTCATCTCTAGTCTGGACACTTATGACCATGTAATATTAAAACTTTTCTTGTTTAGTAAATTAGCAAAAATCTCTACATTTCTGTTTTTTTCTGTCAAGGTGGGGTGCACATTGTACCTTAATGAGCAAAAAAGAACTGATCTTACCAATTGGCTGCAATGAAACAAACAGTGAAAGGGTCTGAATTCTTTCTGTAACAACTGTAGTTATTTTTGAGGAGTGGCTCTTTACCCAGTTATGGCATCCAGCTTAAAGATGGCACAGTATTGGAAGACATTGAGCAGTTAGATCTTCATTACTTTAGCTGGAGCACTGAGCATTGGTGGCTACATATGTTTTATTGGCTTACAGTTCATTATTGGTATTACCAAGGCTATGGTCCTTTCTCCAGTGTTATAGGTTATGCTCTGAGGCAGTGGTGGCGGACCTATGGCACTGGTGCCAGAGGCGGCACTCGGAGCCCTCTCCGTGGGCACCCGGGCCATCGCCCCAGAATGAAGTTCACCAGACTGGACTCAAAGAATCTTCCTACAGAATCTTCCTACAATGATAGGCGAATTGGCCCTCCTCCTTTCAAATGCGGTGGTGTCTTTAGGAGTCTGAGCGATTGAAAGTTGTCAAAGATTGAGGAGAAACAAATTGCTGCCTAAATTGCTGCGCTGGCACTTTGCAATAAATAAGCGGCTTTTGGTTGAAGTTTGGGCACTCAGGCTCTAAAAGGTTCGCCATCACTGCTCTGAGGGATGTCCAGTATTAAAATTCTGCCCCGAGGGCATCCAGTATTATAGGTCTGCTCTGGTGGGTCTCCAGTATTAAAGTTTTCTCTGGGGTATATCCTTTATTAAAGGTCTGCATTGGCATCTCAAGTATTATACATCTGCTCTAGCGGGTTCTATAGAACTATTATCATTTGCTTTGTGCACTATATTTGTGTGCTCTGGGGTCTGTATTAGTTATTGAGCATTTGGTTTCTCGGGTGAGATTTGTGCTGTGTTGTGGTTTTTGCCTTATCTAGGTTCTGTTTATTAGTGTGGTCCCTTGAAGTTGAGTGCTTTGACAATGCAGCCCTTGGAGAAATAAAGGTTTTGCACCCCTCAAATAAAGGGAGCTGTCTTCTTTCAGGTGAAGCTAAAGGAAACACTTTTCTTTTCTCACCCCTGGAGCACCTATTTCTATATCCCTCACTCATGTTAAGGCAAAAATCCATAGAAGACAATACATGTAAACCCACCATTGCTTGACCCACTGTTAGTATGAGTCACCACAAGAAAAAAAAAAAAAAACAGTAGTTCATTGAGTGGTAATATACAATATCAGAAAACATAAATCAGAATGTTTTTTTTTTTTTTTGCCTTAGCAGGTGTTCCATTGTTCTTGTGTTTCCAATATTAGTTCTATGTGTATTTTATAGCAATTAGTATTGGAGAAATGACAAAAAGGTTCTTAAGTCTAAGGGTACAATTTTGAATTGCAGAAAAAGACATCACTATTATAAATGACAGTTGTGTGGATTCATGTACAGTTTTGACACAATGAACATCACATTATACCTTTGTATACATGTTTGGAAGAGAACATGTAACACATTAAAAAACAGTAGTTAAATTCCAGCAAAGCATTTGTTAAAATCTGCAGAGTGAAAGAGTAATAATTATTTCCTAAATACAAAGAGACTTTGGATTGCATGCTCCCTGCACCTAAAGAGGACATCTTTCACTTTTCTAATGCTGCCTGCAAATTAAAATTTATCACACTAGGAGGTGAAAAGGAATGAACTCTTTTACATTCTTATAAAGCCTTATCCACGGTTCTTAATTGTTTTGTCTTCAAGCATTTAAGGTTTTACTTTCTCCATCAAAAAGTGACAACTATTATAATCTGAAAAGCGATAATTATTGTTACATAGTCTGACAGTTTCTGTGGCTTTGCCTGTTCATTTGCATAGGAGCTATTAGTCATTAGAGAATAAGCTCTTGAAATGCATAAATGCACAATTATTGTACAGATATTGGGCTATGTATTCATGCCTTTGTAGGGGACATTCATTAACTAGAAATTGTGAACCTCTATATCAACAGGACACCACTCGGGTTACCATTAGTACACCGCTCGGAACTGGTTCTAGTAGTGATTATCCAAAGAAAACCCATTAAGAGTTAGACCACTGGATAACAAATTTATTTTGGGGGAATCTATTAATGCACTTGCGCCAGAATTCTGGTGATGTTGCACCAAAAATAGCACCACATTTCACATTTGTCAAGGTTTTTAAACTGTTTTTCTTTCCGACTTATCCAACTAAGGAGGTGTAGCCTTCAAATGGACATGGTCTCACAAGAAAGGGATGGAGTTGCAGGGAATCATTTGGGTGTCAACTAAAAGTAGGCCTAAAGTAGGAACTGACAGTCTTATGCTGCACCAAAATTCATCATCACAGTGATAAATCTGGCGCAGAAAAAGACAAGTGGTTTCCAGCTAGAGACTGGCGGAACCTGAGACACATTATTAAATTCCCCCCACAGTATGATTGAATTCACATTTTCTTTAACAAATTTTTAAAATGGAATACTGTATACTTGAGTTTAAGACAGATATTTCAGCACCATTTTTGTGATTAAAAAGCCTTACTAAAGCCTCACTATGATGTCATCATTGTGCGCACGGGCACAGCGAATAGACTCGTCTTCTTTCTTCTTGCGAATTTTCCGTTATTTTTGAATGAACAGCAAACAAAATACATGCATGTTTTTTTCTCGGGCATGAAAAAAATAAAAAAAAGCAGAAAAACTTTGAAATGCGGTATGTAAAATTTGAAATAATGCTACTGACATATATAATAATGATATTATTCCAGCAGAAAAGTTACATCTCAGAGCCACAGCCACATCTGAAACTTAACCAGTGCACTTGATGTCAGTTGTGATGTGGTGTGCATGCTTCAGTGTTCCTTCAATTAGTACAACCAAATGTCATAGACCAATCATAAAACAATTACATTCAACTGCATTTTGAAATCCTCAATTTTAAGTAGCTGGTTTTCTTTTTTTTCTCTCAATTTCAAGATCACAGGAACATGATGTGTGCCTAATTAGGTTTTTACCAGAGAGGAAATTGAATTGGCAGTGTGTTCTATTATAGTGACAGCGAATTTGAGGCGCCTTCAGCTCAATTTCATTTCCCTTTGCTATGAACGAAGATTCTCTCCTATGAGAGAATTTTGGATCTTGTTATGACACCTGTAGCGTGTTGCAATGCGGAGGAACAATTAAACTCTGCCCTTGGCATTTTTAACAGTGTTACTACCGAGGATTCTCACATTCCTGGCTCCCTACACATACAGTACAAGACTTACCCTCATGTTGACACAGCTCTTGGTTATTATTCTGTGCTATACCAAACATTATATTTCCATATAAACATATTTAGTGACTTAATTATTTTATTTTCCTTAATGTTATTATCAGAAGTATTTTAAGGGCTTTTTCACATTGGCATTGATTGTCATGTTCGTGATTCAGCTATTTCCACGGATGTCTCACAAAGCCATTGATTTCTATGGGTGTTTTCACATTGGTTTGTATTTTCACTTATCCGTTGTCTGTGGAAAAAAAAAATGGAAACATTTTTTTTACTGATGCAGATCATGGAAGGCAATAGAAGTTGATGGGTACCCAAAAAAAACCAGATGAAACATAAGATTTTTTTTTTTTTTTTTACTGATGAGGCTGAAAACCAGGTGTTATTTTTTCAAACTAATCTTGAACTTTGAGGTTTTCTTTGCGGACAAGGAGATGCAACTGATGCATCATGAAGACAAAAAGGAAGAGAAATTGAGACAAAATGGAGCTGAAGCTGAACATTAACGCCAATGTGAAAGAGTCCTTATAATTACTTTTTGGGATGGTCAGGTTTAAAAAAACATT
The DNA here is from genome assembly GCF_040894005.1 of Engystomops pustulosus. Classification (NCBI taxonomy): domain Eukaryota; kingdom Metazoa; phylum Chordata; class Amphibia; order Anura; family Leptodactylidae; genus Engystomops; species Engystomops pustulosus. Next base: position 104,944,185 of record NC_092417.1, on the reverse strand, counting down.
TTTTTTTTTATAGAGGGATGCTTCATAACTTTTAGCTAGAGCACATGTCATTAAAAGCTTGTACGTCTACAAGTAGGGACGTATAAAGCGTTTTGGGTGAAGTGGAATTCGATCCAGACCTCACGAAAAAATTTGCATCTCAGAAATGTCCTTCTTATTTGTCTAAAGTAAGTGTTCCTCAAATGGCAGCTTACAAGAGGCTGAAGGTGGAATCAGCAGCTAGCTGCCCCTGTGATGTCACTATAAAGGCTTGCCTCTGTGCCATCTCCAGTCTGATTTAGTGTAGGGAAGATGCTGTGAGCAGGTAGATCAAAGGCTGTATGGACAGTTGAAGCATAGGAAGGGATCATTTTGTGGCTGGTTGGGTGTGTACTGCCCGAGGGGTGATAGACATATATCTGGCTCTTCATTTACATTGCTGCCTGCTGCTGAAAAAGCTAAAACTGTTGCAGCAAGAAGTGGCCATAATATTTTGGTGTTCATACACCTGTATGCCCTTTCTTGGGTTGAGTGCCCTGTGTCCTGGTGCATTATTGTAATCTGGCACATCATTTCTGTTTTTGCACATAACACCAATTTTTCAGGGGTTTACAGTCTCTTCAGTTATTGTAAAATACAGTGCAAACTCTGATCGTAATAGTTTTTTCAAAACACAATATAGTGGGGTTCACTCACATCTCCGTTTTAGCAAAATACAGCTAATTCTCTATTACTATCTGATTGTTTGTGGCAATACTATATATTAGGGTTCACCTTAGTCTCACCTAGTGCAAAATACAGTGCATATTCTGTTAGTATCTGTTTGTGGAAACACATTATAATGGGGTTCAGTTTAGCCTTACTTACTGTGAAATACAGTGTATATTCTGTAAGTATTTGATTGTTTGTTGAAATATAGTATATTTGGGCTTACCTAAGCCTCAGGTTTTTGTGAAATATAGTGCAAAATGTAATACAGTTATATGTCAATCTCCATCTCTTCAACACTTTTTGATAAATAATTGATTCTCAATTTTTTAACATTCTAACAAGTGGAAATACTCTTCTGGGTGGCTATTGGTTACTGGGGCCTTTGCGAATATATTGGCCTATTGGAGCTAGTGACTAGTGGTTATTGGGAGCTGCGTTACTCTTGTCTACTTAAGGTGCTGTACGGTAGAGGTACAAACTAGAGATGAGCGAACATACTCGTCCGAGCTTGATGCTCGTTCGAGCATTAGCGTACTCGAAACTGCTCGTTGCTCGGACGAATACTTCGCCCGCACGAGAAAATGGCAGCTCCCGCCGTTTTGCTTTTTGGCGGCCAGAAACAGAGCCAATCACAAGCCAGGAGACTCTGCACTCCACCCAGCATGATGTGGTACCCTTACACGTCGATAGCAGTGGTTGGCTGGCCAGATCAGGTGACCCTGGAATAGACTAGCCCCTGCCTGCGCTGCTCGGATCATTCTGTGTCTGGATGCCGCTAGGGAGAGAGCTGCTGCTGGTCAGGGAAAGCGTTAGGCTGTTCAATTAGAATAGTGTTAGGCAGGAGTGATTCTACAAGAACCCAACAGCCCTTCTTAGGGCTACAATAACGTTATACTTTTTTTTTTTTTATTTGCAGCTAGTACCATATTGTGAGGAATTTGCAGGGGGACTTGCTACCGTTGTGTTTAGCTCTTAGTGACACACATATCCACCTCAAACACCAAAGTGGGAAAATTTATTAGGGGTTTGATTTCAATTAGGCACAGTCTGCCATTTACTTTTTATTTTACGTTTATTTTTTCATAACTCAGCGTCATCTCATCTGGCATAGCAGTGTGCTTTCATACTTGGCTAGAAAATAGCCATAGGAGAATCCAAACGGCTTACTTAGGCCTACAATAGCGTTATATATTTTATTTCTGGTTGATCTGCTGGTGGCTGTCCTTGCTGCAGTGCATCTACTACCATATTGTGAGGAATTTGTAGTGAGACTTGCGACCATTGTGTTTAGCGCTTAGTGACGCACATATCCATTGCAAAGACCGAAGTGGGAAAATTTATTAGGGGTTTGATTTCAATTAGGCACAGTCTGCCATTTACTTTTTATTTTACGTTTATTTTTTCATAACTCAGCGTCATCTCATCTGGCATAGCAGTGTGCTTTCATACTTGGCTAGAAAATAGCCATAGGAGAATCCAAACGGCTTACTTAGGCCTACAATAGCGTTATATATATTTTATTTCTGGTTGATCTGCTGGTGGCTGTCCTTGCTGCAGTGTATCTACTACCATATTGTGAGGAATTTGTAGTGAGACTTGCGACCGTTGTGTTTAGCACTTAGTGACGCACATATCCATCGCAAAGACCGAAGTGGGAAAATTTATTAGGGGTTTGATTTCAATTAGGCACAGTCTGCCATTTACTTTTTATTTTACGTTTATTTTTTCGTAACTCAGCGTCATCTCATCTGGCATAGCAGTGTGCTTTCATACTTGGCTAGAAAATAGCCATAGGAGAATCCAAACGGCTTACTTAGGCCTACAATAGCGTTATATATTTTATTTCTGGTTGATCTGCTGGTGGCTGTCCTTGCTGCAGTGCATCTACTACCATATTGTGAGGAATTTGTAGTGAGACTTGCGACCGTTGTGTTTAGCGCTTAGTGACGCACATATCCATCGCAAAGACCGAAGTGGGAAAATTTATTAGGGGTTTGATTTCAATTAGGCACAGTCTGCCATTTACTTTTTATTTTACGTTTATTTTTTCGTAACTCAGCGTCATCTCATCTGGCATAGCAGTGTGCTTTCATACTTGGCTAGAAAATAGCCATAGCAATAGGATAGCATCGTTTGGTTTTAAAAACTAAAAAAAAAAAAAAAAAAAAAAACACAAAAAAAAAAAAAAAAAAAGTAAAAAAAAAATTAAAGTTATAACTTTCATTTTCAAAATGTTTAACCCGAGGGCTAGGGGTAGAGGACGAGGGCGGGGACGTGGGCGTCCAACTACTGCAGGGGTCAGAGGCCGTGGTCCTGGCCGGGGTGAGACACCACCTGCTGATGAGGGAGCAGGGTAACGCCGCAGAGCTACACTCCCTAGGTTCATGTCTGAAGTTACTGGGACTCGTGGTAGAGCACTGTTGAGGCCAGAACAGTGCGAACAGGTGATGTCGTGGATTGCCGACAATGCTTCGAGCAATTTGTCCACCAGTCAGTCTTCCACGCAGTCCACCCATGTCACCGAAATCGGCACTCCTCCAGCTCCTGCACCTCAGCCTCCTCCCCCCCAGTCTGCCCCCTCCCAGGAAAATTTGCCATTTGAACCGGCATACTCTGAGGAACTGTTTTCTGGACCCTTCCCACAGTCACAAACCACTTGTCCGGTTGCTGCTGAGCAATTTTCCGATGCCCAGGTTTTCCACCAGTCGCAGTCTGTGGGTGCTGATGACCTTCTTGACGTAGTGGAAGAAGTGTGTAAAGAGGTGTCCGACGATGAGCAGACACGGTTGTCAGACAGTGGTGAAGTTGTTGTCAGGGCAGGAAGTCCGAGGGGGGAGCAGACTGAGGGATCGGAGGATGATGAGGTGACAGACCCAAGCTGGGTTGAGAGGCCGGGTTAACACAGTGCTTCTGAGACGGAGGAGAGTCCTCGACCAGAACAGGTTGGAAGAGGCAGTGGTGGGGCCAGACGGAGAGGCAGGGCCAGAGCAGGTGCATCAGCGCCAAATGTGTCACGTAGTGAAGCTCCCGTGGCGAGGGCTCCCGCGGCGAGGGCTAGATTTTCAGAAGTCTGGAGGTTCTTTAAGGAAACACCGGATGACCGACGGACTGTGGTGTGCAACCTTTGCCAAACCAGGATCAGCAGGGGTTCCACCACTACTAGCTTAACTACCACCAGTATGCTCAGGCATATGAATGCTAAACACCCCACTCAGTGGCACCAAGCCTGTTCACCTCCGGCCGTGCACACCACTGCTCCTTCCCCTGTGTCAGCTGATAGTCAGCCCCCTGCCCAGGACCCTGGCACAAAAACCCCATCGTCGCCTCCACGATCCTCCACAGCATCCACCAGCGTTCAGCTCTCCATACCCCAGACACTGGAGCGGAAACGGAAATATAGTGCAACCCACCCGCACGCCCAAGCCCTTAATGTCCACATCTCCAGATTGCTTAGCCTGGAGATGCTGCCCTATAGGCTAGTAGAGACCGAGGCCTTTCGCAACCTCATGGCGGCGGCCGCCCCTCGGTATTCAGTCCCCAGCCGCCAATACTTTTCCCGATGTGCCGTCCCAGCCCTGCACCAGCACGTGTCAGACAACATCATCCGTGCCCTGACCAACGCCGTTTCTGACAAGGTCCACCTGACCACGGACACGTGGACGAGTGCTGCCGGGCAGGGCCACTATATATATCGCTGACGGCACATTGGGTTAACTTGGTGGAGGCTGGGACCGAGTCTGACCCTGCGGTTGGTCATATACTGCCGACGCCGAGGATTGCGGGGCCTACCTCGGTCCAGGTCTTTCAGGCCTACTATGCCTCCTCCTCCTCCCACCCCTCCTCCACCTCCTCCTCCGAACTACCATCCGTGGGCATGGCGCCATCAGTCGCTAGCTCTAGGCACAGCAGCAGTGCCGTCGCTAAGCGACAGCAGGCGGTGCTCAAACTGCTGAGCCTAGGCGATAAAAGGCACACCGCCCAAGAACTATTACAGGGCATCACGGCGCAGACTGATCTGTGGCTGGCACCGCTGAACCTGAAGCCAGGCATGGTTGTGTGTGACAACGGCCGTAACCTGGTGGCGGCTCTGCAACTCGGCAGACTGACACATGTGCCATGCCTGGCCCATGTGTTAAATCTGATAGTTCAGCGTTTCCTCAAGACATACCCCAATCTGTCTGATTTGCTCACGAAGGTGCGCCGCATCTGTGCGCATTTCAGGAAGTCCAGCACAGATGCTGCCACTCTCAGGGCAGCGCAGCGCCGCCTCCAACTGCCCGCTCACCGACTGTTGTGCGACGTGCCCACGAGGTGGAATTCAACATTAACCATGTTATCCAGAGTTTACCAGCAGCGCAGAGCGATTGTAGACTGCCAGATGTCAACTTCCACCAGAACTGGTAGTCAGGTCAGTCAGCTTCCTCAAGTCTACAATGAGGAGTGGACGTGGATGTCTGATATCTGTCAGGTGCTGAGTAACTTTGAGGAGTCAACACAGATGGTCAGTGGCGATGCCGCCATCATCAGCCTCACCATCCCGCTGCTTGGCCTGTTGAAAAACTCTCTGATCAGCATGAAGTCGGAAGCTTTGCGCTCGTCACAAGAGATGGGGGAAGAAGATTCCCTTGTTGATAGCCAAAGCACCCTCAGGTCTGTTTCTCAGCGCATATCGGAGGAGGTGGAGGAGGATGAGGAGGAAGAGGAGGAGAATGTTGGCGAGACACAAGAGGGAACCATTGTTCAGTCCTTCACTGTTCAGCGTGTATGGGCAGAAGAAGAGGAGTTGGAGGAGTTGGAGGAGGAGGAAATGGGCAGTCAGGCCAGTGAGGGGAGTGAATTCTTGAACGTTGGGACTCTGGCGCATATGGCAGATTTCATGCTAGGCTGCCTATCCCGTGACCCTCGCGTTCAAAGAATTTATTCCAGCACCGATTACTGGGTATTCACTCTCCTGGACCCACGGTACAAGCAAAATCTTTCCACTCTCATCCCTGGAGAGGAAAGGAGTATGAGAATGCATGAATACCAGCAGGCCCTGGTGCACAAGCTGAAACAGTATTTCCCTTCTGACAGCGCTAGCGGCAGAGTGCGTAGTTCTGCGGGACAAGTAGCGAGGGAGAGTAGGCGAGCAGGCAGCTTGTCCAGCACTGGCAAGGGTACGCTTTACAAGGCTTTTGCCAGCTTTATGTCACCCCAGCAAGACACTGTCACCTGTCCCCAGTCTCGGCACAGTAGGGCTGATCTTTACAGAAAGATGGTAGGGAGTACGTAGCTGACCATACCATCGTCCTAAATGATCACACAGCTCCCTACAACTACTGGGTTTCAAAGCTGGACATGTGGCACGAACTGGCGCTGTACGCCTTGGAGGTTCTTGCCTGCCCTGCCGCTAGCGTGTTGTCCGAGCGGGTTTTCAGTGCAGCTGGTGGCATCATCACTGATAAGCGTACACGCCTGTCGACTGACAGCGCTGACAGGCTGACGCTTATTAAGATGAATAAAGCCTGGATTTCTCATAATTTCCAATCTCCACCAGGTGAAGGAAGCTCAACCTGAATAATTTATGCACTCCTCCTCCTCATTTTCCTCCTTCTCCTCCTCTTTGTACACTAAAGCAGAGGAAACTGGCTATTTTTTGATAGGGCACACTGGCTCTAGCTATAGTACTTTATGCATTTAATTTTTCTGGAGGGCCACCTACCCGGTCCTCTGTTTTAAACAATTTTTGGGACTGCCACATACAGGCACTCAATCTATTCAATTTTTCTGGAGGGCCACCTACCTGCTCCTCTGGTTTGAAAACTTTTTTGGACTGCCACATACAGGCACTCAATCTATTTCATTTTTCTGGAGGGCCACCTACCTGCTCCTCTGGTTTGAAAACTTTTTTGGACTGCCACATACAGGCACTATCCAAATTAAATTGTCTCCATAGCAGCCTCCACACGTTGTCTCCATTGCTACCTCCAAAAGTCGTCCATATAGCTCCCCCCCCATACATCGAGGTGTGTCAGGCAGAAATTTGGGTTGTTTTCATGGATTCCACATCAAAGTTGTTAACTTTGTCGCCACCCTGCTGTGTTATCCACAAAATATACTGGCAAACTTTTATCATTTACCGATATTATTTCAGCGCTTCTTGCGCATCTGTTGATTACACTGCTGTGTAATCCACAAAATATACTGGCAAACTTTTACCATTTACGGATATTATTTCAGCGCTTCTTGCGCATCTGTTCACATTCCCCTCACTCGCCATATCCCAAACTTATAAGAACGCTACTACACTTAACTTGGTGCAGGCTGGGACCGAGTCTGACCCTGGGGCTGGTCATATACTGCCGACGCCGAGGATTGCGGGGCCTACCTCGGTCCAGGTCTCAAAGGCCTACTATACCTCCTCCTCCTCCCACCCCTCCGAATTACCATCCGTGGCCATGGCGCCATCAGTCGGTAGCTCTAGGCACAGCAGCAGTGCCATCGCTAAGCAACAGCAGGCGGTGCTCAAACTGCTGAGCCTAGGCGATAAAAGGCACACCGCCCAAGAGCTATTACAGGGCATTCCACATCAAACTTGTTAACTTTGTCGCCACCCTGCTGTGTAATCCACAAAATATACTGGCAAACTTTTATCATTTACCGATATTATTTCAGCGCTTCTTGCACATCTGTTTACATTCCCCTCACCCGACATATCCCAAACTTATAAGAACGCTACTACACTTGATCTTATACAAAAGGTTCTTAGAAGTGCTGTTTGGGGAGTAGCCTAGAGACAGGGGCTTGGATTGGCGAAAGCTCGCCTGGAAGCGGAGCGCCAGCTCCATCCCAAGATCCAATTAACATAGTTTTAACTGCAGCACCTTTAATCTACTACTAGTTCACTGCCTCCATAATAATAATAATAATAATAATCTTTATTTATATAGCGCCATCATATTCCGTAGCGCTTTACAAATCATAGGAAACAAATACAAATGTAATGTAACAGAGCACAACATTTGTATGGAACAACAGGAGTGAGGTCCCTGCTCGCCAGAGCTTAAGGTTTATGAAGATGATGGGGTAACACGAGGTAAAAGAATATTTAATGGTCAAGCCATTCTTCTTAGGGAATAGAACAAAATATAATAAATGGAATTGCTGTTGCTTGAACCACTCAGCCGTCATCTTATATACCAGGTCCAGGGTGAATGGGACTGCAGAGAAGTCTGGTGCCTGTTGGTTGCTGGATAACAGATGGGAGGACGACACAGGACGGGTTAGTAGAAGAGTTTAAACTTCATGCAGTTAATGAGTGTTATAGGCTTGCCTAAAGAAATGGGTTTTAAGAGCACGTTTGAAACTTTGGAGGTAAGGTATTAGTCTGATAGTCCGGGGCAGAGCATTCCTTAGAATTGGTGCAGCTCTAGAGAAGTCTTGGAGACGCGAGTGGGAGGTCCGCACTAGGGTAGAGGTTAATCTAAGATCACTGGCGGATCTAAGAGCACGGGTTGGGCGATAGACTGAGATAAGAGAGGAGAGGTAGGGGGGTGCAGCATTATACAGAGCTTTATGGATGAGGGTTATTATTTTAAACTGTATTCGAAAGGAGACTGGCAGCCAGTGCAGCGACTGGCATTAACTGTAGGCATACATGGTCCCCTTATCAAACGAGCTGTGTCAGGCAGAATTTTGGGTTGTTTTCATGGCTTCCACAACAAACTTGTTAACTTTGTCGCCACCCTGCTGTGTAATCCACAAAATATACTGGCAAACTTTTATCATTTACCAATATTATTTCAGCGCTTCTTGCGCATCTGTTTACATTCCCCTCACCCACCATATCCTAAACTTATAAGAACGCTACTACACTTGATCTTATACAAAAGGTTCTTAGAAGTGCTGTTTGGGGAGTAGCCTAGAGACAGGGGCTTGGATTGGCGAAAGCTCGCCTGGCTGCGGACCGCCAGCTTCATCTCAAGATCCAACTAACATAGTTTTAACTGCAGCACCTTTAATCTACTACTAGTTCGCTGCCTCCATACATCGTCCCCTTATCAAACGAGCTGTGTCAGGCAGAATTTTCAGGTGTTTCACCAGATACATAGTGGAACGCGGCCCATCTGTCGCCGCCATGCTGGAGACCTGAAGTTGCAATCATAGCAGCGCAATATGGATGCCCCATACTGTCGCTCTTAATCATGGAACCATTTCCGTAAAAACAATTAAAAATAGAACCACTAAGCTATTCCATTATTCCTAGGTGAAATATTCAAACGACCCGGCCTGCTTTGAAAATTATAATTTTTTCAAAGTAAACGCTTCTGGCCCCCAGGCCCATTTTGGGTGGGGAGGAGCCGAGAGACAGGGGCTTGGACAAGCTCGCCTGGCAGTGGACCGCCAGCTCCATCCCAAGATTAGGCAGCCTCAGAGGCATCCATGCATGCTGCCCCTGCTGTTTCCTGTACATTTTGCCTCCACGATCCTCCACAGCGTCCACCAATGTCTCATTTCAACTCTCTATACCCCAGACGCTGGAGCACGAGAGGATATGCAGCACATCATCCCCTTATCAAACGAGCTGTGTCAGGCAGAATTTTCAGGTGTTTCACCAGATACATAGTGGAACTCGGCCCATCTGTCGCCACCATGCTGGAGACCTGAAGTTGCAATCATAGCAGCGCAATATGAATGCCCCATACTGTCGCTCTTAATCATGGAAGTCGTCTCCATGGCTGCCTCCACATGTCGTCCCCTTATCAAAAGAGCTGTGTCAGGCTAATTTTTCGGGTGTTTCACCAGATACGTTATGGAACTTGGTCACTATGTCGCCACCATGCTGTGTTATCGACTAAATATACCGTCAACCTTTTGTTCACATAGGAAATCATTTCACCTCCTTTGGTGAAACCTGAGTCCATTTAGGGTATGTCGCCATGAGACTCTCTAGCCTGCCACTGCTGCCGCTGCCTCTGCATGCCGTCCCCTATAGTGTCAGGGTCAATTATTGCATGTTTTAGATGCTATCTAGCCTCATTCGGTCACTCTGTCATGGCCATGCTGTTCCCCATAATTTTGGCATAATGGTGCGATTAAGCAGCCTCAGAGGCATCCATGCATGCTGCCCCTGCTGTTTCCTGTCCATTTCCGTGGTGTTTCCATCCTTTTCTGAGGTTCCCAGGTGTTTGGCCAAGCTTCCCTGTGCAGAGCCTTGGTCCTCTTGAAAAATGCTCGAGTCTCCCATTGACTTCAATGGGGCTCGTTATTCGAGACGAGCACTCGAGCATCGGGAAAAGTTTGTCTCGAATAACGAGTACCCGAGCATTTTAGTGCTCGCTCATCTCTAATTAAGAAGTAAAATATCTGAATAATTTTAAGCCTCCTTATCTGTCTGCACTGTATACAGACTATATAACTGCTTTCAGAAACACTGAAACATTCTAATAATATGCCTTCTACATCAGCTTTTTTATATTTGACCTTTTTCTATTGTCATTAATTATTTTATTAAATATGATATTGATAAATTACAATAAGAAGTGGATAAGGCTGTCCCATTAGCATATTCCAATTGTCCATGATAATAATTTCACACACTTAAAATCTGTAACAGTCATGAATAGATTTCTTTTCTTTTTTTTTAGCATCATGACCAAACCGAGATCAGTATAAGAATTAATTATGACAGCCATATCAATTAAATGTGAGGAAATTCTAAAGATAATTGCGTTCAAAGATTAGATAATTTGATGTCTGTCTCTGTGTAATATGTTCTTTATGTGGAAAATTAATGCAATTAAGATTGAATCGTTAGGAATTTCAACTTTCATAGTTCCCTAAGTTTTGAATTGACATAGTACATTTGAGTGATAAATTATGGAAAGCAAAAAATTTTATCTTTTCAGTTTTGAAATTTCAGTAAACCTGTTATTACACTAGAAGGTCGGTCACCTATTTGGTAGTATTAATTAGATATAATTAGGTTTTTAGTAATTAATATTTATTTGCAGAGTTCAGCTTGTTATTTCATCTTCATCTCTTCCAATCAAGAAAATCAATAAACAAAAAGGAAAAAAAAGAAAAAACATGGTAAAATAGAAGTAAAATATTTAACAAAGACATATAATAAGAATGATTAAATACAGTTACTGTCTCAGTTTATAACAGTACTCAGTGAGTTATTTTGTATGTGTATGACAGTACCCAGTGAGTTCCTATCAGGGGCGTAACTACAGTGGTAGCAGCCATAGCAGCCGCTATGTGGCCCATTGTGTCACGGGGCCCCGTCATCCTACCTGACATACTAACGAGTGGAGGATGTGCACCATTATATACATATTAAGCTGAACATTGTACAGCATAATATGTATATAACATATATGTGATGTATATATGCTCTATATGTGTGTATAAATGTGTGATTGTAACTTGCAGCATACAAATATGTATATTTCTTTAGTGAGAAAGGGGGCCCCGTGCAGAAGCCTGCTATGGGGCCCTACTTCTCCTAGTTACATCACTGGTTCCTATGTCTGTGTATGGCAGTGCCCAGTGAGTTCTTATGTCTGTGTATGGCAGTGCCCAGTGAGTTTTTATGTCTGTGTATGGCAGTGCCCAGTGAGTTCCTGTGTATGTGTATAGCAATGACTATTCAGTTCATTTCAGAGATAATTTGGACGTATTGGTACTTCTCTCACCACAAGAGAAATTGGACCAAATAGGGAAACAAAAGAAGAGAAGTGCATCCAATTCAGGTGTATTCAACGTAAAATGGTTGGTAGCAACTAATAATATTAGGCTCACCTTGTATGTCAAAATGACGTTTAGTATAGGAATCCTTTGGGGTATGCTGCATGCAATAGTCTCCAATGTCTAGGCGAGATCAATTCCCACTTGTCTTCGCTCCAAAAATTGTTGTGGTCTATACACAAGGTTTCTCAGAGTCTGGAAAAATGGTGCTGCATACGTGTATGGTATATTTTAAAACAAACAATGACTTTATTGTAATATGCAACGCATTTCGATCCTGTACAAGGATCTTCATCAGCCAGATAAAAGTACATCTGATGCCATCTAAGTACCCGTATGCAGCGCCATTTTTCCAGACTCCGAGAAACCTTGTGTATAGATCAGAACAACTTTTGGAGTGAATTCAGTTCATTTGTCTGTGTATGCCAGTGCCCAGTGGGTTTCTTTGTTTATATGTTACAGTGCTCTGTGAGTTCCTGTGTCTGTATATGATAATGCCTAGTGAGTTCCTGTGTTTGTGTATGACAGTGTCATGTGAGTTCCAGTGTTTGTATATTCCAGTGCCCTGCGAGTTCCTGTGTCTGTATATAGCAATGCCCAGTCAGTTTCTGTGTTTGTGTATGACAGTGCCCTGTGAATTCCTGTGTTGGTGTGTGGAAATGCCCAGTGAGTTCCCATGTCTGTGTATGGCAGTGCCCAGTGAGTTCCTGTGTCTGTATATGACAATGCCCTGTGAGTGCCTGTGTTTGTGTATGACAGTGCCCTGTGGGTTTTTCTGTCTATGTATAGTAGTACCCAGTGAGGTTATGTGTGGTTGCGTGTGTGTAGAAGAACTGTGTGTGCAGTGTGTGTACGATTTCTCCTGTTTTTGGATGACTAAATCTGGGGTATACCTTATTGTAAGGTGTACTCATAGTCCAAAAAGTACATAAAGTGGTACAACAAATTATAAATAAACCAAAAGAAACCAAATGGAGCTAAAGGCAGTTCGGAGTTGTTTGATATGCAAATCAAGCAAAAGGGTAATCTCCTAACAAGACAAAAAAAAGTACAAAATACTATATCTACAAGAGTATAAGCCGACCCTATTATAAGCTGAGGCACCAAATTTTAACACAAAAACTGGAAAACTGATTGATCCAAGTATAATCCGAGGGTGGGGAATGCATTGGTCATATGACCCCTAGTATAGAGCCAGTATCTATATATACCCCCAATATCTAGTGCTGATAAACTTGGCCCATATTTGAGTATATACGGTATTTTCTTTATTCATTTAATTTATGACTGTTCATAATATTAGATGCAAAAATTTTTCACAAAAACAAATGTGGTTCCAACATTATTATTACTCAGCAAATAATCCAGAAAATGTCAGCATCTCTAGCATAAAACTACAGTATTATAAATAGAATTTTGAAAACATTTGACATTTTGTGGGATTTCCACTTCTAGATTTCCACTTGTTTTGGTGGATTTTCGAACTGCATGCATTGTTGGCTGTCACGGGCGGATCGCGAGTGAACCCATGTTCCCCCCTGTGGCATGGCCTAGTCCCGAGTCAAGGGTGGCCCCACGATCCATGTTGCGGATCGCGGGTGCACCTGTGCTCCGATATGCATGGTCTCCCCCTTTCCTTACTTACCTCTCCTGGCTACAGTCTGTGCTCTGGCTTCCAGCGAGTAGGTCGCACGCTCCTTAGACTCCGTTCCCGGGTTGCGGCTAGCATCTTTATCCCCCGCGGTGGTCAAGGGAGTCCACTGACTCAAGTCCCAAGGGACTATTCCCAGAGACTGTGACATTGGCGTGGCAGAAAGGTGGCAAGCTTCTAGGCAATTCTAGTGGACTTCCATCTTCTGAAGCCTATCTTTATTTACAAGGCTAAGTTCCATGGCTCTGATACACTTACTTGTAAACAATGGGGCAGTGTTACAAAATGTCTCTCAAACTTCACAAATAGACACAAAGTTTGACACAGTCAGTAGCACTTTTGTCAACGTTCCACATGTTTCCATGTACCTTATCATGTACATAATTTATTTTGTAAAAACTGTTTAGAAATTTTCTATAACACTTAACTATAACAATTAAAGGTGACCCAATTTTTTACTTCTCCAGAGCTTTTAACACCATAGACCCAACATTTATGAGGGACAAAATGACCCATCTCAACCTACAGCCCTCCATTGTCAATTGGATACATGACTATCAAATGAAAAGGCCTCAATTCATACAGCAGGGTTGTATAAGATCTAACACCGTTGTAAGCAACAGAGGCACACCTCAAGGTACAGTTCTTGCACCATTCCTCTTTAACCTTTACACATCTGACTTCAGCCATAACTTGGACCATTTTCAGAAATTGTCAGACGACTCGGTTATAGTCAGCTGCATTGAAAGTGATGACAAGCACTATAGGGACACCATCAACTCATTTGCAGTATAGAATGAAGACAATAACCTCCTCCTCAATACTGAAAAAACTAAGGAAATGATAATTGACCTATGAAGGTACAAAACAGCTCTGAGTCCAATCACCATCAAAGACCAAACCATTGAACTAGTTAGAAATTACAAGTACCTAGGTGTCATAATTGATGACAAAATAGATTGGTCTTAAAACTGCAGCTTAGCAACTAAAAAAGCAGTGTCAAGGTCTTATTTTCTCAGGAAACTCAGATCCTTCAATGTTGGCCTCCAACTTGGTCAATTTGAAGAGGTCTGGCAGGAAAGATGCATCAACAAATTCACTGCAATAACAACCAACAAATCACACCCACTGTATAAATGCATTGCGGATCAGCTTAGCACATTCAGTGAGCGCTACTGCCAAATCAATTGCCGTACGGAGAAGTTTAGTAACTCCTTCATTACAAAAGCTATCTAATATCCACCAGCTCCCACAGGACTAGTGTTGCCACCAACAACCAATAAGCCCCCTGCTCAACCTCCCACCCTCCGCATTAATGATTCTAACTATGTGTTTGAATTTTCTATGTGAACTAGATCGAATGATGTACAAAGTAATTTCTCAAAGATGATCAATAAAGTTGTATTGTATTGTATTGTAATTGTATCCATTGGGCCCACCCTGGTTAGCTAAATCTGCTATAAAATCTGAAATCTACAAAATTACTCCTGATCTTAATCTGTATATTTTAGAACCTACAATCAATAAGTTGTTAATTCTTAGAAAACCCATTTTTATTTTTTTTTTATATCTCCATAAAGTGTAATGATCATGCAGCAAACATTCCCCTTTATGACATACAACTAAATTTGGGCTGCTCACTTAGTTAATGATTTTATCATCACTTCCTATGTGTATAGTAATACTTTATGTAATCATGGGAAAAATATCAAAGCTGTCAGTCCAGCTGAATTGAAGGTGGTAATGGCAAAGATAAATGATGCAGTCATTTGATAAATCATTACTAATCATAATTTGTATGTGTTCCTGGACATTGCAATGGAGTATGACAGCAGAACAGCCTGTCCACTGCTAATTGCTATAGATTTGCCAGGTGCTGTAAAATTCTCTCCATATTCCCCGTAAAAACGAAAAAGCAAATTCAATATGGATCGTTCATCTCTGATATAGTGATGTAATCTATAGCTTTAAAATTACTCGTTGGAAAAGACATACTAAAGAATTCAGGTTTCATCAATACAAAAAAGGGTTATTCTCTTCTATATAAAAATGTTTTATCTCTTCAGATGCAAAGAGCTTAAAATGTACATAACTGCTCAATGGAAATGCTCAATATGTCAATTAAAAATGACATTTTATGCTTTCTTTATTTTTTGTAGTTATACTTTGCTGGTTTTTGACGTGTGAAAAAAACTCTTCAACAGTTTTGTTCAATTTAGAAATGATGTTCTCATTTAGGATCAATAAATTTTCAATGTTGAGTATGAGTTATTTTGAAAAGTAATTATTTCCCAATATGTTTCCCAGTAAACCTTAATCTTCACCAGTGATAAAGGTTTCAATAGTTTAGTTATGGCAACAGTTATGTCTTGTGCACCAGTATACTGCACCAATTGTGTACATGCACATGAAGGACAGCAAGTATAAAAGTTCTACAGAAGTTCCCGATGCTAACGCTTAGGATATGTTCACATGTCCCAATATATTTCTATGGGTTCACGCAAATGGCCCCCAGAGTGTCCTGGGCCGCAGTGCCTGCTTATGTTTGTGGCTCCTGCAGTCTTCTTCCTTTGTCTTTTGACATTGAGCACATCTCCTCTACCAATGACACAAGGCTCTCTGACCTGTGGTGGTGGTCTATGGATGCTTGTTATTTACTGGACTTTGGCCTCATGCTACATTGATTAATATAAGAGTTATCAAAGATGTTTGTAATGAGGATTTATTGTTAACCTTCTTCCCATGACAGTCCAAAATTCTAAAAGTCCTAGTGTCCCAGGGACGAAAAAAAATTGTTTGGAGTTACACTTATAAAAGATACCTGTTGTGACTTACATGCAAATTCAACAAACCTAAAGAACCAACCTTGTACATAACACAGGGACTTCCTATATGTTTTTTTTTTTTAACATTGCATACAAACTTACCACCTATTGCCTCAGGATGAGAAAAGGGAATTTGTTCAAGTTTCAGAAAGCTGTGAAAAATATCCTTGTTGAGGTAAAACCATTTACTGAATATTTGGCACTAAATATTTCCCTCTGGAGCAGGAAGATGAGCACCAATATGTTCACCACTGACAAGTTTCTCTTATACAGTCTGATTTTGTAAAGCAATGTTTTTTATACAGCTTCTGGAAATGAAAATCTTAGTATATACAAAGTAAATGCACAAAGATATTTTACCCTAACATGAATCAATCATATATATTTCTTTTACTTCCAACTACAATTTTGACAAAAACTGTGAAAATGGTTACATGGAGACACAGTCGGCAGCATTTACAGAACAGCTGCAAGACATGTTGAGTGAATCTCTGGTTTTAAATTCCAAAATACTATACATTGGTAAATATTTTTTGTCAAGGAATAGCTGAAACAGTTGAGCAAGTACATACATGTAAGGCTTTGTTCACACTTTAGTCTGGGGGTTAGGACTTCAGGAGAGTTGAACCAAAACTAAGAAGGGGGGGGGGGTGAATGGACAATCTCACTGTATGTTCCCCATTGACTTTTCTGTACCATGGGTTACCTTCCATTACAATTCTGTTATGGGAATGGAAAAAAGGCAATGTTTGCTGTGCTATTTTTTTGCTATTTAAAAATAAACAGAGGAATGGTAGCAGCCGGGCATAGGTGTGAACTGAGCCCAACCACTCTCATTACCTTGCTTTTGTGTATCAATTTAACACCTTTTGAAACATCATAAAACAGATACTGAAAAGTACACTTGCACTCTCCTTTCTGGGGCTTGATGAACTAAAGACTGATATGTTATGCCACAAAAGATAATGAAAGTCCTTAAATAAAAATGCTTTAGACCTTTCTTTGACCCATGCCGGTTCTTATAAATTATAGTTCTTATATCATTGTTTTTTATAAAAGAAAAAACTATTGGCAAGTTGCATTTATAAAAAATGGAAATTTCAATAACTCTACTTGTACAGAATTTCTTTAATACAATGAATAACTAGTAAAAGGCTGACAACGAGCCTCTTCCCCATGATGTCTATAGCCAATTGAGAAGCAGTATTCCTGCTGTGAACTTTGGATCAGAGCCCACATATAACAGAACTATCACTGTAACCCATCCAGCACGTTACATTTGAAAATATATATATGCTACACAGACATATAGTCACAGCACCATAGTCATATACAAACTGCACCTCATTCATAAAATGTCCAGCAACCTCCATTGTTTATAAAAAGGCCAGATGCAGTCTCCCCTCAAAAATGAAATGTCCAGCAGCCTCCCATTAATAATGAAATGTCTGACAGAATCCGCTCATTAATGAAGTCTTCAACAACAGCAGCCTCTCATCAGTAATGAAGTGTTCAGCAGCCTCCCTTCACTAAGGAAATGTCCAGCAGCTTCCCCTCACTAATAAAATGACCTGCAGCATCCTCCCACTAATGATATGTTTAGAAGCAACCTCCCCTTAATGAAATGTTCAGCAGTGTCCTCCCATTAATGATATGTTCAGCAGCAGACTTCCCTTAATGAAAATTTTAGCAGCAGCCTTCCCTTAATGAAATGTTTAGCAGCAGACTTCTTTGTAATGAAATGTTTGGCAGCAGACTTCCCTTACTGAAAAGTTCAGCCACAGCCATCTGTTAAAGAAATGTTCAGCAGCAGCCTCCCCTTAATGAAATATTTTCCCTAAAGGGCCCCTAGGCTTATAAAAAAAAATTACATTACTTACTTCCCGCGATCCGACAATTTTCGTGGCTTCCTTGGTCTGTGCACTCTACCTGCATGCACTGTATGATATGGCGCTGCCTGATGACATCATTCACTGTATGCAGGCAGAGAGCACAGACCTGTCTTTGCCTACACTGCTGTTGTAATATCTGCTAGGAGATGTGGGCCCACCCCATCCCCGGTTGTTACACCCATGCCTACCAATGTACAGAATTTCTTTCATTTGAACAATGAAAGGGTGATGCTGAATCTCCTTCCAATAATGTCTAAGACCATTTGAGGTCCAGGAGGAGCAGTAGTCTTAAAATGAACAGAGGAACAGATTTTTTTTAAAAGATTTGACTATGGGTCATAATTTGATCCTGTAACAAAAGAAATTCTTCCATGTATATCTAGCCTCCATAAAAATATTAAATATCTAAAAAGAAAAATATCATAGGAATAATCAAAAGAAAAGCAATTCTGCAGATTCAGATGATGCATTGCAGAAATATATATTAATTATAAAGCGAAACCATTTCAGAACATTAACAGATATTTCAATAAAGCTCAGTAATGACTTATTATAGCTCATTTGATGCATTTATAATAAATAATTTCCATATGCATACAGCATTGAAACTGGAAAGTTGGATTAAAGGCTTTAAATTGTACCCATCATAGACTATTGTGCGCTGAACATGTTTAGTAATGAAAAATGCAGAGCAATGTGCTACATGGGCAACAATTAAAACAATATATTAGCAACACAGTATTATGAAATCGGTATAATATGCAAAAGCTCACAGCATGAGAAGAACGTATTACTGGAGATTATGTTCCCGAGACATCAATTAACGTAAGTGCATTGACTTTCCAGGTATTTGCAGAGAAGCAAATACAACAGTGTGCTGTCAGCACTGAGACAATTAGTGTGTACAACATCTGAAAAATGCTGGCTGTATAATAAAGTGCGCTGCTTGAGAAAGTATTACAGGGATCGCTGCAAGGAGATAATGTGGAATGTTGAACACATCCATCTTTGCAAGGCCCGGTAATGCATCTCTCTAATACCATAACACAATACTGTTACCTGGTAGCCAACATAAATAATAGAAAAATGAATTTACTATACTTGGACAAATTCTGGTTACTCTGCAGGTTGAGAACATCGACTGTGTCTCCCATTTATATTTTATATCAATTTCATTAAAAATCTAGATAAATTAGTCAGCTCATTAAATTTTACTGCTGTGGAATGTATGTATTCTGATTCTCCAGAAAAATAAATCAAATTGACCATAAAGACATTATCCAGGATATCTGATCTATAGAAACTAAATGGGGGTTAACTGCAATACTATAGACTACATACATACACTGTGGACAAAAGCACCTAGAATTTTTCTAATGACTTTTAAATGGGATCACACCTTCACAGTTACTGTCCATAGGGTGTGCCATTAATGTTATATAGGTGGTTCACCTATCCCTTGGATCTCTGGGATTCATTACTATGCAGAAAATTAATTATAATCTCTTGCCATGCTTTTTCCTTTACTTCTTTTTAATTCCCCAACTTCAAAAATTCATAATTGTTTTTATTTTTTCATATAGAGAGGTAGATGAGGCTCATTTTCAGCCTAACAAATTGTAATTATAAGTGACAGTATTTTTTATTGCATGCTGTGTATTATGAAGCTTGAAAAAAATGCAAAAGGGGTGAAATTGACAAATAAAATGCATTGCGGATCGGGTTAAATAACAAGCCCTGTAGTCTCATAAAAACTTAAGGCTGTGCCAAGATATTAGCATTTACATGATAAATATCTGTGATTGGTTCCAGCACTGATTGTGGGTGTTACTGGCAGGTGGCCCTCTCGGTCGTTGAAAAAAATTTGCAGCCACCAGATCAATTGTACCAGTTGTCATTTTAAGACGCTGGTACAAATGATCACATTCCGGCTCCTGCTGTTTTCTGTCTCTATGTGGCACTAATCGAGAGCACAGCATAGAGGTAGAACCCAAAACTCACCTTTCCTTGTTCCCCAGAAGCAGCACTAAATGCTGTATGCGACGTCTCTGTATGCGACGTCTCATGATGATGTCATCAGATCATGTGTGCCGGCTTCAGAGCCGAAGCATGCAGTGCCACATAAGAAGAAAGAAGCCAGCTGCTGACACTGCTTCAGCGGAGCAAGGAAAGGTGAGGTGTTTTTTATGTACATGGTGGGGGCCAGTGTGGCTACGTGAGAGTGGGCGGTGTGGCTATGAGTAGGGAAACAGTGTGCCTTATGGGGGACAGTGTGTCTTATAGGGTGGACAGTGTGCCTTGTGGGGTGGACCCCAGTGGGCCTTATGGGGTGGATCCCAGTGTGGCTTATGGGGGGAGGGGAGAGTGTGGCTTTTAGGGGTAGGTGTGACTTTTGGGTGGAGGGATAGTGTGCCTTATTGGAGGACAGTGTGCCTTTTGGGAGGGGCAGTGTGCCTTATATGGGGGGACAATGTGGCTTATGGGAGCACAGTGTGGCTACAGGTTGGGAAAGACAGTGTGGCTACTCTGAGGTGGGGGGATTATGGACAGTGTGGCTACTGGGGGAAGGCAGTGTGGTGCCGGGATGTGAGTTTTCTGAAAAGGGGCCAACTAAGGCTCTGTTGCCCATGGGTCTAGTTAAACCTGGAGCCAGCCCTGGTTACTGGCATGTACTTGCTCTATTATGCCATGGCGGAGTTTGAAGGGTTTACACCCATGATCAGTTTCAGCACCGATTTTGGGTGTTGCCGGTGGGTGTTCACTGCATTATGTTTCAAAGAGGGTCAGCCCTCATCTGTTTTCAAACGTCCTTAATGGCACTTATAGCTACTTAACTACTTCACGTGTCGTTATGTTGTTAGTATATTATTAGAATGACATGTAAGGAGTCACGGGGCAGAGAGTCATGCTCTAGGTCTTTTTGATGATACATAAGTGAGATATTGGCCTATTCATCACAGGTCTTGGGAGCAGTAGCTAGATGTAGTTTATAATGATATAGTGGACCTGTTGGACATCATTTAAGTCAGGAGAGGACATCCTGCCAGGTCTCTTTTTTTTTTTTTTTGGTCTGGTTTGTCCCATAATAGTGTTTTTTTTTTTGCTTTTGTCGCACATATCCCTCAATGTCTTTGTAAATTTGGTAGTGTCTTTCTCCTATTTCTAAGCCATGGGGTGACTGAATTCATTTTTCACCAAAACTTGAGCCTAAACAAAAATTTGTGCCTAATCGCAGATCATGAATTTAGTTTTGCGAAAACCAGTCTATGCAAATAATCAAAATAATCAATTTGCCACATTTTAAAGACTTTGCACTGTCCTATGTTCATTTGATGCAATGGAAAGTCAGAAAACAGCATTTGTACCACAACTGCTCCAAAACAACGTCAAACAGACAAAAAAAGA
Organism: Engystomops pustulosus; assembly: GCF_040894005.1. Lineage (NCBI taxonomy): Eukaryota > Metazoa > Chordata > Amphibia > Anura > Leptodactylidae > Engystomops > Engystomops pustulosus. The sequence continues at coordinate 104,922,991 of NC_092417.1, read as the reverse complement.
CAATGATGAATTCCCCCCATTGAATGCATGTCAAGAGGATATGTCATCATTAAAAGTATCTTTCTCTAAAAATATTGCCTCTTGGAAAACATTGGTGGAGATTTATCTTCCACTTTCTAGTTTTCTAGTTGTCTAGTTCTTTTTTTGTCTAGTTTCTTAGTCTAATTTGTCTAAGTTGGGTTCTCCTTGTGTTAAATTGCACTTGTGCCTGTCAGTCTAACACTGCTCCCTGGTGTGGAGGATGTAATTTTTTTTTTTTTTTAATGTAGCAAATTTTTCTTAATATATTGTTTTCGGTTATATTGTCTGCAAATTGCAGCCGAAAGACAGTTCACTGGAAGTTTTCTTTTTTGTTTAAAAATAAAAATTTCTTTTCAAAAAATAGAGAAATTGCAATCGGCAGCTTTGTCAATTTCTCAAGATTTATACAACTGTTGATGTGTCTTGATAAAGCATTTTAGATCCAAAATGTTTATTTCATTTTAATGGATTTTACATTGCTGTCTAAAATTAACTTTTTACATTTTTTTTTTAACCTGAAATTTTTTTCAAGGTTGTGAAGTTAGACAGGTCAGGGCATTTGGGACTTTTTAGCGACTTTTAGTCCCATTTGGCGAAAACATCTGACTTTAGTCTAAACAGCTGGGTTTGTTGAATAAATACAAGAATCCATTGAAAAACAGTGCACCACGAGTCACAAAAAATGTACAAATAAGTCCCTGCGCAAAAATATGCAACTTCTTGTTCTAAAATAGTTTTCTGTGAAAACTATTTTTTCAGCTATTGAGTGGAATAGGCTGACAAAAAAAGGAAAGATAAAACTACAGATGCTGTCTACAGGTGGGTGTACGGTGTTGTGTGAGGCTAATTCTGCAGCAGAAGCCTTGAGAATCAATGTCTATACCAAAAAATACTCCTGACAATAACTTCTTATCTCGAAAATTACGGGTTAATATAAGAAATAAAAAATAACTTGCAAATTCCCAAAGTATTTTTAATTATACTGATAAAAAAAAAATTAGCGATGTGATGATTTCAGCTGGTAATAATTATGCGATTAAGCTAAAGTGGATGGTTGGAAATAAATATGTTTTGATCGTTAAGTGACAGTCTAGAAGACATCTGCAACACTATTAATCCCATCATGCATTATTTAAAAAGAAAGATGGCATGGAAAAGCAGATTAGTTCATTTTAGGTCTTAAAAAAAAGTATTAAAAAAAAACTTTTAACTTTCCAAGCTAAAATTCTTAATTAAAATAAAAAATGCTTCTAACTCCGAGATTGATAGGAATTCCATGAGCTATTTGATGTCTCGGATAAAATGTGATATGCAGAGAGCAGACCGGGAATCCCATTTTAAAGAGGATCCTTGGTGGCAAAGCCTTTAATACACTACTTTACTCTGTCAAGATTTCTAATACCTCCAGCTGGAGTTCTTGATATGCCTCAAGGTAGATTTTACTTGTTCTCATATAATCAAACACGTAGAGTATCATAATGAGTGCATGAAAGATTGACCTCCATAAGGTGCCCCCTGTGAAACATTCCTCCGAAGTCTGATTACTCCAAAAGCCCAGGCATCACAGTCACAGTTAATGATATCAGTTACCACAGCAAGGTGCCTTAGGCATTGCTTCCCAAGGTCACCCAGCACTGCGCTGCACTTTGCTTTCTCAGTTCCATGTTTATTGTTGCCTTTAAGCAGAAACCCAATTACAAGTGCCTGGCATGTCAGTGGATTCTGTGATGTTACAGTACAAAAGTTAATAAATACAAGTCCTCACTTGAGGGAAATCTAGAACCTCTTATGTTGTATTGAATTTTCTTTTCTTTTCAATTAACTTTTTTTATCATTTTTATTTCTATGCTTTCATCAATTTGAGATCATCCAACAGTTAGCAGTATACTGTTTCTTAACAAGTCATATTAGATTTTTCACAAAGGAGCATATTGATCACTGACAATGTAGTTGTTTACTTTTTTAGCACTAAAAAAGTTTTTTTTTTAGTTTCTCTATTTCTATACGGTAATAAAAACATCCATTTTTTTGATTCAAGAACATTTTTTATATTTTTAATATTGACGTTTTGTTAACTTCCTAATAACATTTTATATAGTATTAAATTGATGTTTTTTTAGTTGCCTTTTTATTTCTCCTATTTAGTTGTCATAATAATAATCACTATTATTATTATCCCTTCTTTTCATCCTCTGGTTTCTGCCATTGTTTAGGAGCTGTCCAAATATTCAGTAATGCATGTAGTAAACTGACAGATGACATAACAATATCATCTGCAATACGAGAACCTTTTTTTTTTACCGGAGTTAAATAAATGGTATTTACACTCATCCCAAAGCCTAAGGGAGTTATTAGACTCTGCCCATGGCCTAGATATTGCTGATGCTCTTAAATTAGGGCAAATAAAGCTAAATGTAGAATGACCATTTTATTTTTTCTAGGTTACATCTTTTTTTTTTTCTTAAAGCACCAAATTGCATTTACACCTGTGTCAGCTTAGGGTATTTGCATAGGCCGAAAGCAATATTACTTCAAAATGACAGCTCATTAACTTCAGCAAAGGTATTGCAATTTTATGTAAAGGGAGATATCACAAAAATGATTTATGCTTGTTTATAGACATACTTATTGATATAAATAATGGCATGGGAATGGTAGGGAGCAATTCAATGCAGATATGAAGTCTTTTTTTAATATATCACACATTAAAGCTGAATTAAGGCCATTGAAATACACTAATGTAATATGCTTATGTTTTTGCTGCATGAATTTATAGAAATGACTAAACTGTGCAAAGTCTTAAAAGATGAGCTTATTATATGGAAACTGTCATTGAGTTCAAATAATTAGTTGTTTTTACCTACATAAAATGACATTTCAATGAACTAAAGATCACATAGTTTATCATGTCTTTATTACCATACTAGCTGTAGCTCCCAGCGTTGCCCAGGATAGTAAATAAATGCTCTTAGCTATAACAAAATAAAATTGGTTAACAAAAAAAATTACCGTATTTTTCGGAATATAGGATGCACCCCAGATTTAGGCCTCCAAAAAAGGAAAAATATATTGTACACCAATTAAAATATCACTGTTGGTTGAACTAAAGCAAAGCACACACAGCTCTGCTTCATCGATAGAGTTATACACACAGCTCTGCACCATCCATACAGTTACACACACAGCTCTGCTATATACACAGAACTCTCACCCTCTTCCCCCCTTCCACTTTCCCCCCTTCTCCCCTTCCCGTATTCCCCTTCTTCTTACCCTGTGCCAGGGCAGCATGTCCCCATTCGCAGCAGTATGTGGTGATGTAAGAAGCATGTGATCAGTGAAATGTTTCTGACATCACCGCAGGTCCTGTAAGGACACCTGGGAGAGGGGAGAGCAGTGCAGAGGCTCTTCTCTCTGGGAGAGCGGATGCAGCTCTATATCAGGGCATCACCCGATCTCCATTACAGCGGTCAGGAGGGTCTGGCAGTGCTGGATCCTCCTGACCTTCGGTCTATAAGACACAGGCACTTTTTAGCAAGATTTTTTCTCACTAAAAAGTGTGACTTATAGTCCAAAAATATGGGATATTTCTATCTATGCATCTATTTCTCCCTGTCTGTCACTCACTCTCCCTTTCTCTTTGTTAGTTATTCTCCCTGCCTCTCTGTTAGTTACTCTCCCTGTCTTTCTCTCACTCACTGGCAGTCTCTCTGTCACTCACGCTCCCTGCCTTTTTCTCCATCACTCACTCTCCCTGCCTGTCTCTGTCACTCACTCTCCACATCTGTCTCTTAGTTACTCTCCATCTGTATCTCACTCACACTTACTAGCTGTCTCTCTATCACTCACAAACTCTCCCTGTTTGTCTCTCTGTCACTCGCTCTCCCTGCCTGTCTCTCTGTGACTAGCTCTCCCCGCCTGTCTCTCTGTCACTCACTCTCCCTGTCTGTCTCTCTGTCACTCACTCTTCCAATCTGTCGCTCTGTCACTCACTCTCGATGTCTGTCTCAGTGTCGCTCCCTCTCCCTGTCTGTCACTCGCTCACACTTACTGCCTGTCTCTCATTCACTCATGTACTCTCCCTGTCTGTCTCTCTGACCTCACTCTCACCACCTGTCTCTGTCACTCACTCTTGATGTCTCTCTCTGTCACTCATGTACTCTCCCTGTCTGTCTCTCTGTCACTCACTCTCCACGCCTGTCTCTGTCACTCAATCTCGATGTCTATCTCTCTGTCGCTTACTCTCCCTGTCTGTCTCTCTGTCACTCACTGTCCCTGTCTGTCTCTCTGTCACTAACTCTCCCCGCCTGTCTCTCTGTCACTCACTCTTGATATCTGTGGACAGGATTGGGATCTGTACTTTTAGGTAACACCCAATTAATGGGCTACACACATGCAAAAATTGGCTATGCGAAATAAGAATGAGGAAGCATGTGTAAAGTAGCAAAATGACACAAAATGACTTTATTCAAGAATTGGACATAAGACTAACATCAGCAAGACAAAAAAATAATAGATAAAACTATTTAAAAAGGAATGCACCCTTGTACACCCATGAATACAAACACAACTGGAGCCCAACGCCTGATAAGGTCGGGTTTATCCAGACCTGAGCCTCACAAAACCATCTCACAACATAAATGAGTGTGAAAGCAGGGCATGCGTCTGTGGAAAAAAGGTGGTAAAGTCATTATCAGAGAGTCCGGCCCGAGAAAATTTTGAAATGAATGCACTGAAGTGCATAATGATCCTCTGTGCCGGAATAGCTGATATGCTATGACAAACCCACTAGACACCGAACCAAGCTGTAATATTACCAGACAATGTGAGGTGGAGATGGGGACCCAGGACAAATCGCCCAGGCTCGTGAGGCTCAGGTCTGGATAAACCCGACATTATCAGGTGTCGGGCTCCAGTTGTGTTTGTATTCATGGGTGCACAAGGGTGCATTCCTTTTTAAATGGTTTTATCTATTTTTTTTTGTCTTGCTGATGTTAGTCTTATGTCCAATTCTTGAATAAAGTCATTTTGTGTCATTTTGCTACTTTACACATGTTCACTCTCAATGTCTGTCTCTTTGTCACTTACTCTCCCTGTTTGTCTTTCTGTATCTGACTGTCTCTTTTCCTATCCATCTTAACTCACACATACGTTGTATTATACACAATGCCAATAGTAAACAATCAAAGCTCCGAGCTTATATTAATGACCTTTGGCAAAATAGAAGCTAAGCTGTGATTGGTTGCTTATTGCCACAGCAGACAACGGCTCCTGTATATGGTGTATATATTTCACCACATATTACCTCACACCTTAGATGTATTATGCTCATTGCCTTTAGTAACTAATCAAAGGTCAGACTTCATATTAAAGACCTGTGGCAAAATAGAAGCTGAGCTGTGATGGGCTGCTTATTGCCACAGCAGACAATGGCTCCTGTAAATAGTAATTATCATATTACCTCATATTACCTGACATATTACTTCACATCTTACCTCACAGACTGCCTTCACATACTCCGTTAGGTAGCGCATGAATTTTCAAATGAATCACAACTGCTGAGAAGAGATTTGCCTAATTGCATTGCTGTCAACATTGCATTTACAAAATGTGTCTGTTAACACAATGTCTGTTAACATGTATGTTAACATCTTGTAAACACATGGTTTTGTTATCACTTTGTTAGCATATGCATTAAAATTGCTTTATTGCTGGCATTTTGTAAATGCAATGTTGACAACAATGTAATTATGCAAATCTCTTCTCAGCAGTTGTGATTCATTTGAAAATTCTCCTCTTGAGTTTAAAAATGCATGCATTGACACAAACAAAACGCAATGGGGGTCATTTAGTAAGGGCCCGATTCGCGTTTTCCCGAGGTGTTACCCGAATATTTCCGATTTGCTCCGATTTTCCCTGTATTGCCCCGGGATTTTGGCACACGCGATCGGATTGTGGCGCATCGGCGCCGGCATGCACGCGGCGGAAATCGGGGGCGTGGCCGAGCGAAAACCCGACGGATTCGGAAAAACCGCTGCATTTAAAACAATAAAAGTGTCGCTTGGGACGCGCTTACCTTCACTTGGTCCGGCCCGGTGAACTCGAGTGCGTTCAGATGCTTTTCAGCGCAGCAGCGCTGCAGCCCGGGATATTCATCCACTTAAAAGGTACCTTAGTGCAAACACTTGAAGTATAACAGTTAAAATAAAAATAATATATTATACATAGAAATATACACACTCTTTAAGACCTCAGGCTGGGATAAAAAAAGAGGCAGAAATGGCACTTATAGGGTCCAAGTGCACATTTCTGCCTTTTAAAAATAAAATATAGACTACAAAAATGTGGTTGTTTTGAGTCCTTGTAATGTTTTATTCTTTATTTTTGCTGTTTAGTTGTTGATTACCAAAGTCATTTAAGTCAATGCTTTGTATTTTTACACTGTCCGTGTCGCTCTGACTAGATGGTAATGTCTCTGTGATATATTGCGAGAAAGAGTAAACAAAAATGGTCCTGTGTGGTATTAGGATACAATGACTTGTTCCTGTGGAACCTGTGGTTGGCTGGGTTAATATATCTTTAGAGTACAACCATATAGGGCCATTAGGCCAATTTTAACCCTTAAGTGCCTATTAAAATGTAACTTTTAATTCTTTGTCTATTCATAAAATAACGAAAATATGTGACTCAGTACTGTGTTGTTTTAAAATTATCAGGGGTTCGAGATCAGCCTATTTGTGAATGTCTCTTTCTCTGAACAGATTCCTATAGGGCTATCTTTTTTGGCCCTATATTGTCCTCTATCATTGTGGATAGCGTTCAGACACACATTCAGCACTCTGACATAGGAAGTTAGTAGGGTCGGGGAGAATTTTAGGATTGGGGTAGGGAAGTTCACATCATACATGCATTCATTCCACCTATCTACCTCTTTCCCCCTTTGATTTTCCCTGTGGAGTCGGTGTCCCGATCCTCTATGCCTCTAAGCTATCTCTCTGCTTGGCTGGTCTCGTGCCCTGGATTTAAAACCTAGCGTCGCCCCCCCGACATGTTTCGCCACCTAATGTAGGGTCCTCCTGAGGGAAAATCAAAGGGGGAAAGAGGTAGATAGGTGGAATGAATGCATGTATGATGTGAACTACCCTACCCCAATCCTAAAATGCTCCCAAACCCTACTAACTTCACATGTCAGAGTGCTGAATGTGTGTCTGAACGCTATCCACAATGATAGAGGACAATATAGGGCCAAAAAAGATAGCCCTATAGGAATCTGTTCAGAGAAAGAGACATTCACAAATAGGCTGATCTCGAACCCCTGATAATTTTAAAACAACACAGTACTGAGTCACATATTTTCATTATTTTATGAATAGACAAAGAATTAAAAGTTAAATTTTAATAGGTACTTAAGGGTTAAAATTGGCCTAATGGCCCTATATGGTTGTATTAGGATAGAGGTCCAACAAAAGGTTTTTGTTACGACCGTCAGATCTTTAGTTTTTTCATTGTATACAGTCACACTCACGGTTTAGTTGAATGACACAGTGTCCTCCTTGGGGTCCGATGCCTCGCTGTGCAGGATTTGCAAATGATGGTGATTATCTCGGCGTCCTCCTAGTGAGTGTGCGCATGCACAAGTGCGCTACACTCCCTCAGATTAATAGAGCTGTTGATCTCCAATTTCAGGATGCACAGGCAGGGCCGCCGATAGGGCAGTACAACTGGTACTGCCCTATGGGGCCCGGACTCTAAGACACTAGGGGGGGGCCCGCAGGGCCGCATCTGCCATGAGCAGAGCCGGATCATCATTGGCGCTATTGGAGCGCTAGCGCCGGGCCCCCGGATCCGGATTTATTGGTTGGGGGCCCCCGGCCTGGCGCTCCAATAGCGCCGATATTCATGCTCCTGCTGGGGCCCCGGCAGGCCCCGACACTCTCCACGGTAGACGGGCAGGGACCTCCGTCCGTCCGGACCGGAAGCTCCTGCCCGTCACTGTATAGTGCTCGATGCGGCCGGAAACGGCCGCTCGAGCACTATTACTGGAGCGATGTGCGCCGGGGTTGTCTTCCGGCCACATCGCTCCATGAATTAGGATGCGCGGCCGCGCGATGACGTCATCACGCGGCCGCGCACCCTTTCCTGTCTGGCCGCGGGCTGAAGAAAGAAGATGTGGGAGCCTGAGGTGAGTACGAGTTTTTTTTTTTTTAAATCAAATAGCAGTAAAAACATGGTGGGGGCTTATTAAAATATGGGGGCAGAACATTATATAATTCATGGTGGGGGAGGAGGCAGCATATTAAATAATTCAGTGTGGAGGGGCAGCACATCATTTAATTCCTTGTGGGGGGGGCAGCACATCATTTATTCCATTGTGGGGGGGCAGCACATCATTTTATTCCATTGGGGGGGGGCAGCATATCATTTATTCTATTGTGGGGGGGGGGGGCAGCATATCATTTATTCCATTGTGGGGGGGCAGCATATCATTTATTCCATTGTGGGGGGGGCAGCATATCATTTAATTCATTGTGGGGGGGGGCAGCATATCATTTAATCCATTGTGGGGGGGGCAGCATATCATTTAATCCATTGTGGGGGGGGGGCAGCATATCATTTAATCCATTGTGGGGGGCAGCATATCATTGAATTCATTGTGGGGGGGCAGCATATCATTTAATCCATTGTGGGGGGGGGGCAGCATATCATTTAATTCATTGTGGGGGGGGCAGCATATCATTTAATTCATTGTGGGGGGGGCAGCATATCATTTAATTCATTGTGGGGGGCAGCATATCATTTAATCCATTGTGGGGGGGGGCAGCATATCATTTAATTCATTGTGGGGGGGGCAGCATATCATTTAATTCATTGTGGGGGGGCAGCATATCATTTAATTCATTGTGGGGGGCAGCATATCATTTAATTCATTGTGGGGGGGGCAGCATATCATTTAATTCATTGTGGGGGGGGCAGCATATCATTTATTCCATTGTGGGGGGGCAGCACATCATTTAATCCATTGTGGGGGGCAGCATATTATTTAATCCATTGTGGGGGGGGCAGCATATTATTTAATCCATTGTGGGGGGGGCAGCATATCATTTAATTCATTGTGGGGGGCAGCATATTTATTCCAGCATATAATTTAATCCATTGTGGGGGGGGGGGCAGCATATCATTTAATTCATTTTGGGGGGGGGGGGGCAGCATATCATTTAATTCATTGTGGGGGGGGGCAGCATATCATTTAATTCATTGTGGGGGGCAGCATATCATTTAATTCATTGTGGGGGGCAGCATATCATTTAATCCATTGTGGGGGGGGCAGCATATTATTTAATCCATTGTGGGGGGGGGCAGCATATTATTTAATCCATTGTGGGGGGGGGGGCGGCATATCATTTATTCCATTGTGGGGGGGCAGCACATCATTTAATCCATTGTGGGGGGCAGCATATTATTTAATCCATTGTGGGGGGGGGCAGCATATTATTTAATCCATTGTGGGGGGGGGGCGGCATATCATTTAATTCATTGTGGGGGGCAGCATATTTATTCCATTGTGGGGGGGCAGCATATCATTTATTCCATTGTGGGGGGGCAGCATATCATTTAATCCATTGTGGGGGGGGGACGGCATATCAATTAATTCATTGTGGGGGGCGGCATATCATTTAATTTATTGTGGGGGGCGGCATATCATTTCATTCCTTGTGGGGGAGGGGGCGGCATATCATTTTATTCATTGTGGGGGGGCAGCATATCATTTCATTCCTTGTGGGGGGCAGCATATCAAATAAATCATTGTGGGGGGGGGCAGCATATCAATAATGAGGGGATGTGTTCTATGTGGGGTAGCGTGCGGTCACTTGTGTTGTGAGGGTTATTTAGGAGCGCAGTGTTGTTATCCAGGAGACTTTATACTGTAAGTGACTGTGGTATTTTTAGGGACGCCGGGTGGAGATGCTGCACGGAGCTGAAGATATCCAGCTGTGAATTCACCTGTGATACGTCATGGATTGGAGAACCCGGAATAAAGTCCTCCTGATGGAAGAGATTGTCATCTATAAGGTACTAGATGCCACTAATGACTCCCAGATCCTGTAGTCAGTCACACAGTGTCAGGGAGCTGTCTGTAGGGATGTTAATTGTTAGTAAAGTTTTCAGCATTTTCTGAACAGGTAGCGGAATTTGATAAAAGATTTTGCAAATCTGAAAGTAAGAAGACTGATTGCTCCGTGAATCTGAATTTGCGGTTACTTTGCCAAGATCTAGCTGATGTGGCTTCAGGCCAGAGTATAGTTTGTAGAACATGGTCCTTGCTGACCGCGTCACAAGGACTGCACCCTAAGCCAGTTATAATGCAAGGAATTCCACAGTGCTTGGAGTGGCAGTGCACTGTAAAGACAAACAATGTCATTACAGTTCACTGCAGCTCCAAGTGCTCAGAGCTCCCTGCATCATATATGGGTTATGATGTGAGAAGTGCAGTCCTTGTGATGCAGTCAGCACAAGGACCATGTTGCACCAACTGTACACTTTTTTGGAGCTGCTGGGACCAACTGTTTGTTGCAATAGAGCAGTGATGGCAAACCTTTTAGACACAGAGTGCCCAAACTACGACCAAAACCCATGTATTATTCGCAAAGTGCCAATGCGACAATTTAAGCAGTAACTTATTACTCCCTGCTCTGTCACAGGATTACATTGTATAGGCACCTGAGGACACCAATACAGTAGAAAGAAGGAGAAGAAGTTTGGATCATCATTGTAGCTTCCTTCTGGAGTCCTGGACGGCCTGGGACTGCAATAGGCCTTGAGTCCTGTCTGGCGAACTCTGCCCTGGGGTGAAGGCAAGAGTGCCCATATAGAGGGCTCTGAGTGCCACCTCTGGCACCCGTGCCATAGGTTCGCCACCACTGCAATAGAGGCTCAAAGTGATTTGAGTTGGTTTAATTTTTTGTTTACACCTATGGTGAAGTTTACATATATTTATAAACATTGTTGCATTTACTTTATCCATTGAATGCTGATGCTTATTTATTGGCATTCTTGTGACTACACACTTATAGATGCATGCATCTAATAAAGTTATTTTTATAGTGTGGTACATGAGTATTTTGTCTTTATATATATCCCTTGTTTAAAGGGAATCGAGCACCAGGTGCACAGCATAGTACCTGAAGGTATCATGCTATGCACCTGATGACCCTGACTTCAGCACTGTAAGTTCCATCAAAATGGCCTCTATGGTTATCCTTTAATGCTTTTATAAAGAATTATGTTAATTACCAGCTTAGGAGCAGTGGGAGTGCTCCAGTGCACCTAAGGGCTCCTTATGTCACCCAGCGGCCAGTCCTGCGGACTGCGGTGATCCGAAATCCCAATACCTGTGCCTGCTCAGCAGCCTCTGTGAATCAGTGTGCAGGTGCAGGGACTTTAGGTTTCCTTGGGGCATGCAATGAACGCTCCTTCTTTTCCTTCCCATTGGTTCTGAGGAAATATGAAGTCCTGACCCTTATGCAGTGATTCACAGAGGTTGCTGAGCAGGCACAGGTACCAGGACTTCAGATTACCTCAGGACTGGTGGCAGGGTGACGTAAAGAGCCCTTAGGTGCACTGGAGCACCCCCACTGGTAATTAACACAATTCTTTATTAAAACATTAAAAGATAGTGGCGGCCCTAGCAATTGCACTTTATAATGTTATATTTGTTATATGTTGTCTGTTAAACACTTTTATATGTTTACTGTTCACCATGCTTTAGTTTTTGATGCCATATTTGCACTATAATAAATATACTTGACCAAAAGTATGACTCCTATTGGCAATCTACCAGAAGAGTGTGCCTTGTCGTAGCAACAGGCCTCAAACCCTGTTTGTGAAAGGTCACTGCGGGGGGCAGGAGGCTTGTTCGGTTTTGGGGTGTGTTGGGGCCCAGACACTTTTGCTGTATGGGGCCCCGAATTTCCTGATGGCTGCCCTGTGCACAGGAATGAAGGAGCATCTAGGAGGTATATGGTGGATCTGGGAGGTATATGGGTGATCTCCCTTGCTAAACAATGCTCAGGTGCTCTGTTAACAGTTAGAACGAGGGTTTGAGAAATGAATAGCGGACCCTGCTGGCTATTGATGGTGCCTGTGTGCACTGTCAGCGGTTTGTAACTTCTCCAAGTGTGAATTGTAGTCAAATAGGGTAGAATGGTAGAACCTTCCAGCGATGCTCAGTCAGTGTGTGAGAGAGAGTACATATGGAATAGCAGAAAAAGATGACGGCACTCACCGGTTCCAAAGATAGGAAGGACATCCTTTATTTGTGAATAAGCATGCAGGGAGGTAAACAAGCAAACTTCGGCAACGGGGCCGTTTCGCGCGCTGCGGGTCTTTCTCAAGCCGATGGTCCCACGTCATCACTAAAATATACGTGACCGTGAATGGGCAGGGCCACGCCAGACAGCAAGCAATGTAACAAATAACCTGTGATAATATCAACACGACATACAGTGAGTGATAAGCATCAATTCCCTTGTGAATACATGAGGATACAAAATACATGTAACAGACAGGTGATTGTTAAAAATAGTCATGTGAGCGGGAGGACCGTGAGTCATCGGGTCTGGCACGAAACTCCTTCCACACCCAGGACAAGGGGTCCCATGCCACTACTGGAACTAAAAACAGAAGGACACTCTAAATATGACGATCCAATCGCCTAACTATACAAGACGGCACATCATACAGGCAGGTCCGATCACCCTAGCATCTTAAGGGTATGGGGATCGCACAGCACTGTGTGAGCTCGTGCCCCCCCAGTAGTCGATCTATTGTTTAGCGGAAGTGGCTTACCATATTTACTATTTCTAAGAGTTAAATGGCCAATATAGCCTAACCAGTATGGCTGCAAGTAGTGGCATTAAGAGTGCATGAATCGAAGTGAGTAATTAACTAAAGGGAGGAGGGGGAAGGGGGGAGAGGGAATGATGAATCAAAGGGCACCGAAAGTTTACAAAAACACATTTAGCTCATTATGGTCATTAAGCCCCAAGGGGCCCAAGGCCTTGAATTTGCTGATGAACCTGCTATCCCGCTGTAGAAGGAGTTTAGCACACTCACCTCCCGAGTTCTTGCACTTGAGAACACCTGGGTCACCCCCATAGTCCTGTTGTACATGTTCCACCAAACGGGGACTGCCATTGCCTTTTGTGATGGACCTCTGGTGTTCCCTGAAACGGGTAAATAATAGAGATGAGCGAGCACTAAAATGCTCAGGTGCTCGTTATTCGAGACAAACTTTTCCAAATGCTCCAGTGCTTGTCTCAAATAACGAGGCCCATTAAAGTTAATGGGAGACCCGAGCATTTTTCTAATAAAACAGAACATTAAAAGAACAGTGCAAAAAAAAATATTCCAGATGTTTGCGGATGTTTTACTTGTAAGAACACATTGAAATAACACTATTCTTCACTTTGCAGGTGTTTGCGCGTGTCTCCCGCTAAGTTAGGAGATGTGCATGAACATCTGGAATATGAAGAATAGAGTTCTTTCAATGTGTTCTGCATTTAAATGGTCCTATGTGAAGAATAATTCTATTCTTCACTTTGCGCGCGTATCTCCGAACCTATCGGAAGACACGCGCGCACTGCAAAGTGAAGAATAGAATTAAAACATTAAAAACAGTGAATACAGGACCATTTAAGTGCAGAACACATTGAAAGAACAATATTCTTCACATTCCAGATGTTCCGAACATCTCCGAACTTAGCGGGAGACACGGGGCGCACACCTGGAAAGTGAAGAATAGTGTTATTTCAATGTGTAAAACATCTGCAAACATTTGGAATATTTTTTTTATTAATTTACTGCTCGATCTCGAGCCGGCGAGATACTCGGACGAGTATACTCGCTCATCTCTAGTAAATAGCTTTCTAATAGTCTTCCCGATGTAGAAGCGACCACAGGGAAAGTGGAATGCATGGTGGAATGCATCAGGGAGGTACTGACCAATGCCGGACGGGAGGAGAGGTACATTGACTTTGTATGTGAGGGCCTGAGGTTGGTGTTGTCCCACAATGCCTTCACGTTTGGGGGTAAATGGTTTGCCTAGAGGACAGGCACAACCATGGGTACCCCCGTAGCAGAGCACTTTTGCTAACATCTTCCTGGCATGCTTCGAGAGCTGTAATGTCTTTTCCCTGGGCAATGCTACATGTCAAATGTGAGGGCATACCATCGTTATGTGGACGATGTGTTCATAGTGTGGGAAGGGTCCGAGTCCGATTTTCAGTCGCTCGAACATTACCTTAATACTGTCAACACAATGAACATGCGGTTCACATCAGTGTTTGGGAATAAGAGCCTGGAGTTTCTTGATGTGCGAATTGTAGAATCCGAGGGTAAGCTGGTTACCAAAGCGTTCCATAAACCCACAGCCACTAATTCCCTCTTGCATTATGGGAGCTTCCAACCAGAGCACACCAAGACCAGCTTACCGTACAGACCGTTCCTCCGGTTGAGAAGAATTAATAGTGATGAGGGCAGGTTCCTCAGCCAGGCACAGGAGTTAAAGGGTAGGCTGAGGGACTGGACTGTTGGAGGAGGCACAGAGGAAGGCAATGGGCATCCCTTGCAGGGAACTGCTTAGGGGCAGAAGCGGGGGCACAAGGAAGGATGTGGTAGTGGGGGAGAACAGGTTCACCTTCTCCTTTAGATAATCCCCCTGTGAGAGGGCCATACAATCAGCCATGCAAATAAACTGGCACATCCTGAATCAGGATCCCGATCTAGCTAGTGTTACATCCGCCAGACCCCTAGTTGCCTTTAGAAGAAGCAACACGATCTTAGATAAACTGGTCCACAGTAGACTTCCATCAGTGGGAGGGACATGGTTATCTAAGGACTTACCGATCGAGAACCACAGATGTGGACATTGCAATTATTGCAGTTCAAACGGCCAACTAAAGGTGATAGAGTTGGGAGGAGTGAGACAGGTAGTGAGGTCTTTGATAACCTGCCATTCGGACTTTGTGGTGTATGTGTTGTACTGTCCCTGTGGTCGCTTCTACATCGGGAACACAATTAGAAAGCTATTTACCCATTTCAGGGAACACCAGGGGTCCATCACAAAAGGCAATGGCAGTCCCCGTTTGGTGAAACATGTACAACAGGACCATGGGGGTGACCCAGGTGTTCTCAAGTTCTCAGGTATCAAGAGGATTGAGTACAAGAAGGAGGTGATCGTGCAAAACTCCTTCTACAGCGGGAGAGCAGGTTCATCAGCAAATTCGGGGCCTTGGGCCCCTTGGGGCTTAATGACCGTAATGAGCTAAATGTGTTTTTGTAAACTTTTGGTGCCCTTTGATTCATCATTCCCTCTCCCCTCTTCCCCCTCCTCCCTTTAGTTAATTGCTCACTTCGATTCATGCACTCTTAATGCCACTACTTTCAGCCATACTGGTTAGGCTATATTGGCCATTTAACTCTTAGAATTAGTAAATATGGTAACCCCGCTTCCGCTAAACAATAGAGCGATTACTGGGGGGCACGAGCTCACAGTGCCGTGCGATCCCCATACCCTTAAGATGCTTGGGTGATAGGACCTGCTTGTATGATGTGCCATCTTGTATAGTTAGGCGATTGGATCATCTTATTTAAAGTGTCCTTCTGTTTTTAGTTCCAGTTGTGGGATAGGACCCCTTGTCCTGGGTGTGGAAGGAGTTTCGTGCCAGACCCGGAAATGTAGCAATAGCAGTTGAGAGTTATGGTCTTTGACACCATGACACAATTATGGGTAAGGATAAGCTACCCAGTAACACCTGGCATGGATTGAATTTTTATCCTTTAAATGCCACTTGCCAATGTGCTGTCTTTATTTAAATGGTAGTGCACATGCAGCACTGGCATTTTTAAAAGCAACATTTAAAAGTTAACATCAACATTCGGTACCATCACTGATTGCGGGTGCACTTCTGTACATTTTTCATTAAATCCCTTCACAAAAATCTTCTAAAAAGTGATCAAAAAAAGTTATGTACGCCAAAATGGTATCACTGAAAAGGACAACTCAATACGTAAAAAATAAGCCCTGAACTAGCTCTATCAACCAAAAAATATAAGCGTAAAGATGCTGATACGAAAATAAATGAGATTTTCTCTGTTTTAGTTTTTCTTCAGTAAAATTGTAAAAAACTATCTCAATGAGGTATCACCATAACCGTAGTGATCCATAGAATAAAGATAATATGTTATTTTTATGGTACGGTGAATGGCCCCAAAACAATACAAGAAGAAAGGAAACCAAAATTATAATTTTTTTTTCCTGAAAACATTTAAGAGTTAATAAAATCTCAGCAATGAGCTAATGACCCACTTAAATGAAGTATTTGTAAAGTGTATTTATTTATTTGCAAAAAATAAGCCCTTATTTCCCAAAGCCTATATAAGCCTATATTTCCCAAAAAATAAAAATTGTATAGCCAATAAAAAGGGACAAGGCATAATCTGCTCTGAATGGCGCAGCTTCCCTTTGATGCCCGGCCGTGCGCCCATACAGAAGGTTACCACCACATATGGGGTATTGTTACACTCAACAGAAATTGGGTATCAGGCTTTGTGCACCGTTTTGGTATTTTATCCACTGAGAATTTGTAAATTTTTTGAAAAACACATTCATTTAGTCAAAAAAATTTAAATTTCAAAATTGCATCCGATTTTGTTTTATCCCCTGTAAAATAATGAAAAGGTTAACAAACTTCATTAAAGTTGTTTTACATACATTGAGGGGTGTAATTTTTATAATGGGGTAATTTGTGGTCTTATTTTCAGGGGATGTCTTTTTTTCAGGAAAAAGAATTCACATTTATTGTTGAACAAAAAATCATCATATTTTAATATCCTGTACTCCTGCCAGCACGCATAAACAACTGAATTCCATTAAGAAGGTCCTTTTTACTCTCTGTCCATGTACAACAATCTCTGGTACATTTTAAATCCTGGTATTTATGCATAAAAAGCAAAAATTTTTATTTAGGGGCCATAATGTAAAAAAACATTTCTAATAACTTATAACTCTCAGAACTCTGAATTTCATGCAGAATTTCTTGTGACTCCATTTCTATTGACTCATTGTCCCCAATCTCTCATTGTTACCACTTTTCTTCAGTGAGGACTTCTTCAGGTAGCTGCTGGTAGTGCATTTGCAATGCAACAGTCATTGATTTTATCCCATGACTTCTTCCTCCATGTCACAACTTTTTACAGTATCTAAAATGTAATTTACTAATGCTCACTTATGGCGTTGGGGAAAGCTGTAGCAAAGACTGCTGCTAGGTCTTATTTTCAGGGGGGGGGGGGTTCTTATTTTCAGGGAAACAGGGTACATAGTGTATGGCATCATCCAGAGTTCTGACTAAAGATTCCTCTAGACATTGACTTCTTTGAAACCCTCAGTAAATGGAAATGTTTAATATCACTTTAAAACTGCCCTGCAATGTAATTTGATGAAAAGAATGCCTATTTTATTTGAAGACCTATCAAAGCGTATACAAAAAAATCAGCAATAAAAATGCAAAATGATGCAGTTTAGTGCATCAACAAATGCTAAACTCTGTTACATCAGCAAAGATGGTCTGATTCAAACAGACAAGCATAAAGTGTGAGTGGCAAATGAGAATATATTCTGTGCCACCCTGTCATCTGCTGCTACTAATACAATCCAATTGCCAGGTTTCAGCTAATTTATGACAGACAGTTGAAAATACAAAAGGGAGAAGAGCTTTGCTTTCAATATATGAAAACTAATAGTTAGTTACATAGGGGATGAATGACATTGGTGCCTTAAGCCAAAACTGTCAATATCTAAAGATGCTGCAGACCATGGGTACCTGGCACATCCCCAGTGATCCCCTTACAGGACATTAGAGCTGTAGTGGTTAGGATCCAGATACTTGCATTGCATTGCAATGAACCTAGGGATAGATCTACAGTATGTTGTAAAACAAAGAATGCTGATAGTTGTGAATAATGAACATCAGTATAGAGGTTTGTACAGCATTCAACAGAAAGCAATAACCATGATAGACTTTTTGTTTGTAAAACATTACACAATACAAAAGATTTATGAATTTGTTTCTTTCAATACATTAGGCTTGATTTTTTTTCTTAAAATCAACAATAAAACTTTATTAAAGGGCATTTGGAGATACAATGCACACAGTAGAAACAGCAGATAAATAGTGGTCTTGACCCCAAAGAAAGGATTAGAATAAAACGGAGTACAATTATACAGTTTACATATTTGATCTGCTACCATAGACGGAATGTCTCCATGGCATAGAAAAAAAAACATGTAGAAACATAAAGCAAATTTATAATCATATATGTTCAGGGTGCAACAACAATGGGTTCACATAAAACTTAGCACATGCATTTGTAACAAGAAACAAATTTGAAATAGAAACAGCACAAAGCACCCAACCACACACTGCACCATATTCCCCATCAGGGCCACCTCTAATGGTGTAACCAGATAAGGGCGAGAGAAACTGTGACCCAGTAAAAGAAATGTTTCCCCTCCTGAGGAAAAATACAAGCGACAAATCTCAGTGCAGTTTTTTTGTGTGTAAAGCAACAAATGCTATGGAAAACCATCAACTTTCCTTTATGAAGACCTTGTGGTACTCAATGATCAATATTGAGTACAATCATTGATGCAATCAATATTGTCATCTTGGAAACCTCTTTAACCCCTTAGCGCCCTGCGCTGTAGCTGTACTGCGCTGAGTCCTGCGAATAGCGCTCACCGCAGTTTAGCTACTGCGCAGAGACAATGCCGGTTCAGCGCTGCATAGCAGCCGAACCGGCATGGTTAGCCGTCGGATTTCAATGGTAATCTACCGTTGACATCCCCGGCTAACACCCGCGGTCGGAGTGTTAGCCGCGGCATTTAGCATGCCTTCCGGGGGTCTTTACCCCACGATCGGCCCCCCCCGCGCCGTTTTCGGGGGGGGGGCTGATCGCTGCTATGGCACCTCTGGAGTCCGATCGGGACCCCAGAGAAGCCTGAAGGCAGTGCCTTTAAGATGGCGTCTGTGACGTCATCTTAAAGGCAAAGTGTCAGCCTATGCATCAGCATAGGCTGGCACTGCTAATACCCTGCAATACATCAGTATTGCAGAGTATTATCATGGTGTTATCATATCCCATGGTGGATCAAGTAAAAAATGTAAAAACAAATGTTTTTCAATAAAAAATAACTTTATAAATCACTAAAAATGCCCATAAGCCCCAAAACATATAAAGAGACATAATATGCTCAAAAAAGTCTAAATCATAACACAAACCCCACATATATAGTATCACAACGTCCGTAACAATCCATAGAATAAAACTAAATAACTATTGAACCCATATGATGAACGCCGTAAAAAAAAACGTTAAAAACCCGCCCAAAATTATGATTTTTACCTATTATATCCCACTAAAAATGCAATAAAAAGTGATCAACAAAACATATGTACTCCAGAATGATATTGTTGCAAAGAACAACATGTCCCGCAAAAAGCAAGCCATCAACCAGCTCTATAGCCAAAAACGTAACAATGTTATGCCACTTGGAAGACGGCGATGCAAAAATGATAGATTTTTCCCCACATTAGGGTTTTATTTGCCAAATTTAGTAAAACATAAGAAAAAATATTCATGTCATGTCTGGTATCCCCGTAATCGTATTGACCCATAGAATAAAGATAACAGGATTATTAGGATATACGGTGAACACGAAAAAAAAAAAAGTAAAAAATCCAGTACAGAATTGATGCTTTTCTACTCATGACCTCAAAAAAAGTTCCTAAATTTTCAACAATAGGTGATACCAACCCCAAAATGGTAACACTGGAAAAAGCATCTCATCGCGCAAAAAAAAATGCCATCACATGACCCAAATAACGGAAAAGCGAAAATTGTATAGCCTTCAAAAGGGGGCAACGAGAAAACTAAAATCCTGGCAGCTGCAGGGTGCTCCTTCCCTTCTGCGCCTCGCTGTGCCCCCATAACACAAGTAATGTCCACATGTGGGGGGTTGCTGCACTCAGGAGAAATTATAGAACAAATTTTATGGTGGGTTTTCTCTTTTTATATTTTGGAAATGTGTAAATTTTAGGGCTAAATGAACGTATAACCTACAAAATTTTACCATTCTAAATTTCACCGCCATTTTGATTCAATTACCATGAAGATCTCAAGGGATTAAAAATCGTTGTAAATGCTGTTTCTTATAGTTTGTGGGGTGCAGATTTGAAAATGGGTTGGTTATATAGGGGGTTTTTGATGCTAAATATGTAAAATTTAATTTCAAACAGTATTTATCCCCAAAATAGTAAATTCTGAAAATACGGAAAATCGCTATTCGATTTGTAGGCCACATGACGTCAAAATAAATTATCCAAACATTTCAAAAATTATGAAAATATAAAGCAGACAAATGGGAAATGCTATTCGGCAAGTTATTTAGTTGGTAAATCGATCTGCCTGAAAACGCGGTGATTTTGAATTTCGAAAATAGCAAATTTTTCTAAAAATTCATAATTTTTTTCCTTTTTTTGTAAATAAATGCAAAACTTATCAGCCAAAATTTACCACTAAAATGAAGTACAACATGTGGGGAAAAAACAATCCCCAGGTCAGGTCAGAATCCAAAAAATGGGACTGAGCCTTAAGCTGTAAAATGGCTGCGTCCTTAAGGGGTTAAGGATTGTCTGGTCAATAGTAGTATATAAACAACACCTACCTGTAAACTCTCACAAAGAGATCACATAATGTCAAAGGTTTACCTTTTTTGTAGAAACTCAACTTTTTTTGTACAAAGCCAATAAGATATACATTGGAAATACACCACTCTCTATTTACAACCCAATAGTTATTGGTAGATGTCAGGGGCAACCCCACGATCTATACCGCTGATCGCGGCTGCACCCGTGCCTCCATGCACTGCCCCGGCCCCGCTTCCATGGACTCACCTCTCCTGTCTCCCACCCGGACCAGGCCTTGCGTGCGGCCCCACTCCCTGGGACTTCAGGATTTAAAGGGCCAGTGCGCAAGTAATTGCCGCAGGCCACTTCCAGTCCTGTATTTAATCCGGTGGCTCCCATCGTTCCCCGATGGATCTTCAAGCCATCCCTGTGAAGTGAAAGCCCCCTGTGTTCCTGTGTTTGCAAGTGTTACCAGTGTTCCTCCGTGTTCCTGTGTCTGCACTCTTACGAGTGTTCCTCCGCCCTGGTGTCTCCAGTGTTACCTGTGTTCCTTGGTGTTCCTGTGTCTCCAGAGGTCCTTTATCTCCAGTGGTCCTGTGTTTCTAGCAGTTTCTGTGTTTCTGTTCCGTGTGCTAGCTCCGGTTTCCTGATGTGAGTTCTACTGTCTCCAGCATCACTACCCTGGCTGCCACCGCGGGCTAGTCGCACCTGTGGAACGACCTGGTAGTATCCTGCCGCAGCAAGACCAACCCGCTTTGCGGCGAGCTCTGGTGAAGACCAGGTGCCACTTAGACCCAGGTGTCGGCTAGTACCATCTCCCGTGGTGGTCAGTAGACATTACAAGCTATATTATAAAAACTTAGCAGTCACTTAGAAAATCTGAATGTTTGAAAAAATTCTTCAATCCAGATATGATTGCATTTTCAGAAAATGAGTCTGCCCTCGTACAGTTGGAGAACATTTGATGGAGCTAAGACGCTGGTATTAACTGGATAATTCTCTTATTATTTTGTCTTAAATGTGCAGGAGTACTAACAGGCTGAAGTTATGAAATTAGCATATTTAAGTGTGTCCGACAATTGACAAGCTTTTCTTATTCATTCAATTTTCTTCTTGAAATTTCAGTAGTGATTGCAATTACATAAATTAAAGAAAGTTCATAAATCTGCAATACCAATTTCATTCCAATCATTTTACTGTCAGTGCTTTCGTTAATAACCAAAGGTAGCAAGATAGCACGACCGGCTTTACAGCCGACAAGAAGAATAGTCTGCCTTGATGCATATGAAAGATTATGAGACTTCAGTATACATTTGATATGATAGAGAGGAATTAAAAGAACATACCCTCTAATATTTTACTTTGGGGAGATCAGGTTGGATAGACTTTAGTTCATGTTAATGATTAATTCCCAAATCTTTATTAAACATTCAAAGTGGAAATTGAGTCACAGTCTATGAACAGTCATATGAAAAGATCCTGTATAAAAACACACAGGGACCAATACATGAGCACGGACTCTTAATAACATTTCCAATTGGTGCAAAAGCAGCCTAAGTATCATGAGGTTTAGGCTATCAATAGTTCTGGCACAAACTCAGCACCCAAACCTATATCTACACTATTCAGGGGCTGATGAAGATTTCATCTATAACCTACAGTAGTTTTGCGGTGCAAATAATAGTTAAACATCAGTTTCCCTGCATAAAAGCCCTGATGTGTTGTCCCTACAGTGACAACTCTACAGTGTCACATTCTTAAATACAAGTCAACCATAGTTGCAGCCAAAGAAGTCATGGCCATTGTTGTAGGACCTAGAGGCTGATAGAGCACAGTCAGGTAGAAAATATGAACTTGTATCACCATTAATTATTTTTCAATAAAGTCCACCATAAGGGCCACATGGAGGTTAACCTCTTGACCTCTTACATTCACTGGAAACTGAGGGAGGTTAAAAACCCCACCACCCACCAGGCTCACCAGTGTATTTAAAATAACTGAAGGCCAGTATATAAGACCAGATTAAAAGTCAGGACATGAAGTTGGGCAAAAATGGGGCTGTCATGGTGAACTTCATGGAAACAGAATTACCAGTGAGAAAGTTTACATTTTTCATGTCATCCCCCAAGATGGCCATGTGGAGAGTTGCCAAATATTTCTTTAGAGCAAGACCGCTCCTTGTAAGACTTTCCATCCAAAGGATAGATCTTTATAATTCTGTAGATCCAACCTTCAACGTCTCTCAAAAGTCAGAAGATTGAACCAAGAGACTTCTTTACAAATGTCTGATAAAGAGGCTCCTCTTAATGCAAAGGAAGAAACTATAGCCTTGGTGGAATGATCTTATTAACTGAAACTGGTATTTTTTGCAAAGAGTAACATTCTGTTATAGACTATGCCATCCAGCTATGGTGGATTTTGATGCTTTCTTTCCTTTGTTCCCACCTCCCAAAAAAAAGAATAAAGATGTTCTCAACTTTACTCCAAGAGGCAGTGAACTCTGGATGTTAGAGGAGCAGTACTTAAATATCTACTCATTTGTTTAGAAAGATTATTACAAAAAGATGGGAAGACAATCTCTTGTCTTCTATGAAATTCAGAAACTACCTTAGGAAAGAAGGCCAGGTCTAATTTTAGAGTGATTCTATCATGAGAGATGGGTAAAAAGGGATGCCTGACGGATAAACCCTGTATCTTTTGGCTGTGGAGATAGATCCTAATAAAATAAGTTTCAAGGTAACATATTTATTAGTAGGTTTATCTAACGACTCAAAGGGTGGTAGACAGAGACAACCTAATACCAGTGGCATAACTAGGAACTCAAAATCTGTCTTAGTAATGGTGATGTTTAATAGATATCGCCATTACTAAGGCCCTGTGTTAGCCAGTAGAAAAGGCTTACACTAACCCCCTTATTATTACCCCAGTATTATTACCCCGCTACCAGGGGTGCCCGAAAGAGCTGGGTGCGTCTTCAGGCTGGTATTATTGGGCTGAGATGACCCAAAATAGTGTGCGCTCACAACCCAGTAATGGCAAAGTGATGCTGCTCTATCGTATCTGGCTTGTTGTGGAAAATGAGGACACTACACCCTTTTAAAAAAATAAATTAATTGAAAAAATTACATAGGGCCACCCTTAATTTTCATAAACAGCCAGCTACAATACTGCAGCAGCACCCTGACATTACTGGGGTATGAACGTCCACTATTTTTGGCCATCACAGCCCAATAATACCAGCCTGAAGCCTCCCCAGTACTAAAGATAATCAGGTACTGAATTGTACTCGGCTCTTCCCAGCACTTCTGGTGGTGGTGTGTACCTGGGTAATGATAAAGGGGTTAGTAATGGGTAAATGATCCTAGTAATGGGTATCATCTATTTGACAGCACCATTACTAAGGCAAGTTTTTAGTTAAAAATAAAACAAAATTATTTGAGGAAATATATTTTATTAAAATGGAAACTCTCCGACACACCCTTGTAAACTATAAAAAAAAAAATAATAATCCAGGTCATCAATATAGTCCACCTAATCAGGCAATTCAAAATCAAAAAATCAGCGTATCGAGATCTGGAAAGCATAAATAAAAGAAAAGGTGTCAGATAGTATACATACACACACATATACAGATATAGACACACATTCACATATATATATATATATATAATATATATATATATATACATATATATATATATATATATATATATATATATGCACACATGCATGTGCCGGCATATGTGTGCACACATATATGCCATGTATACTCGAGTATAAGTCAAGTTGGGGCATCTAATTTTACCACAAATAACTGGGAAAAATTATCTACTTGAGTACCAGATATGGGTAGGAAATGCAGCCACTACTCTGTCCCAGCAGTGGCCTCTCTTCAGAAATAAAATGCCCAGCAGTGGCCTCCCTTCACTAATAACATGTCCAGCAGTGGCCTCCCTTCACTAATAACATGTCCAGCAGCGGCCTCCCTTCACTAATAACATGTCCAGCAGCAACCTCCTTTCACAAATAACATGTCCCAGCAGTGACCTCCCTTCACTAATAAAATGTCCAGTAGCAGCCTCCTTCATTAACCCCTTAAGGACCAGGCCCTTTTTCGTTTTTTGCGTTTTTATTTTTCACTCCCCACCTTCAAAATTGCACTTCGTAGTGATGGTATTAAATATTCCATGCCGCGTACTGGGAAGCGGGAAAAAAATTCTAAATGCAGTGAAAATTATGAAAAAACACATTTGCGCCATTTCTTGTGGGCTTGGTTTTTACAGCTTTCACTGTGTGCCCCAAATGACATGTCTATTTCATTCATTGGGTCAATACGATAACTGGGATACCAAATTTGTATAGATTTTATAATGTTTTCATACATTTACAAAAATTAAAACCTCCTGTACAGAAAAAAAATTCTTCATTTTGCCGTGTTCTTGGGCTAATAACTTTTTCATATTTCAGTGTACGGAGCTGTGGGTGTGACTTTTGATGACGTTTTCAATGCTTCTATTTTTAGGACTGTGCGACCTTTTGATCACTTTTTATAGAATTTTTTCTATTTTTCAAAATGGCAAAAAATGCCATTTGCGACTTTGGGCGCTATTTTCTGCTACGACGTTAAACGCAGTGAAAAACGGTTATTATATTTTGATAGATCGGGCAGTTTTGGACACGGCGATACCTAATGTGTTTATGATTTTTACTGTTTATTTATATTTATATCAGTTCTAGGGAAAGGGGGGTGATTTAAATTTTTATGTTTTTTTAATATAATTTTTTTTTTTTACTTTTTTTTTTTATTTTTTTTTTACTATTTTTCTGACTCCCTAGGGTACTTTAACCCTAGGTTGTCTGATTGATCCTACCATATAAAGCCATACCACAGTATGGCAGTATAAGGTGGATTTTGCATACCATTTATTACAATGTGCAGATCACACATTGTCATAGATAGCCTCGATCATGATAGCCTCGGATCTTTGTGAGATCCGAGGCTGTCATGACAACGGATCGCCGCTCACGGGGAGCGACGATCCGGAGCCAAGACGGCGGCTCTTTAATGCCGCCAGCAGCTTTGCCGGCGGCGATCAAATAGTTAACACTCGCGATCGGTGCAAGCCCTGGTACGTCTTATTGCGCTATGGGGTTAATGAAATATCCCAGTTGTGGCCTCCCTTCATCCTATCCCCCCATACCTGGGCCCTATCAGTCTGAAAAAGAAAAAAAGGCTGGAAGAGGAGAAGATGGAGCCACAGGGCCGAGGAGAAGAGGCTGCAGTTGAGTATAGATTGTTTTTTTCAAGCAGGTCCTGCTGTAGATATTAAATTAATGATGATGGGAGGGATGAATCTGCTGTGCACATTTGTCAGACACTGCACGTTCTTCTAGACTAAAAAAAACTTGCACAGCTATCTATGAAGTGTGTGCGCTGGATTTGTGGAGCATACAACCCTTTTGTGGCACAGCTGCGCTGGATTCCATGCTACACAAATTAAGGGGAGCACCGTCGGACAGTCTGACTGATTCAGACTGAGCTCCTTATTTAACCCGTTCACGACCCGTGACATAATAGCACGTCACGGGTCGGCCGCGGGTGCATGGAGAGGGCTCACGCGCTGAGCCCTCTCCATAGCCGGTAAGTCTTTGCTGCATATTGCAGCAAAGGCTTACCGGTAACACCCTCGATCGCCGCCGGCAATGCTGCAAGCGGCTTCAAAGGGACGGCGGTGCATGGGCGCCGCCATCTTTTTGAGGATCGCCGCTCCCCGTGACGTCATCGGGGAGCGGCGATCTGTCGCCATGGTAACCTCGGGTCTCACGAAGACCCGAGGCTACTTCGGGTTAACCCATGCATTACAATGTGCTATTAGCACATTGTAATGAATGAGTAGTAAAATCCCCATATACTGCCATACTGTAGTATGGCAGTATATGATAGGATCGTGCAGACACCCTAGGGTTAAAGTACTAAGAATAAAAATAAAAAAAAGTAAAAAAAAAAAATTATAATAAAAAACCCTAAAAACTCAAATCACCCCCCTTTCCCTAGAACTGATATAAATATAAATAAACAGTAAAAATCATAAACACATTAGGTATCGCCGCGTCCGAAAATGCCCGATATATTAAAATATGATAACGGTTTTTCACTGCGTTTAATCCCGTAACAGAAAATCGCGACCAAAGTCGAAAATGGCACTTTTTTTGTCATTTAAAAAAATTAAAAAATTCTATAAAAAGTGATCACAAGGTCGAACAGTCCTAAAATTGATAACATTGTAAACATCATCAAAATCTGCATAAAAAGACACCACCCACAGCTCAGTACACCAAAGTATAAAAAAGTTATTAGCGCCAGAAGATGGCAAAATCCCCCAAAAAATTTTTGTACAGGAGGTTTTAATTTTTTTAAATGTATGAAAACATTATAAAACCTATATAAATTTGGTATCCCCGTAATCGCAGAGACCCAAAGAATAAAGTAGACATGTCATTTGGGGTGCACATTGAAATCCGTAAGATCCAAGCCCACAAGAAGACAGCACAAGTGCGTTTTTTACCAATTTCACTGCATTTGGAATTTTTTTCCCGCTTCCTAGTACACGGCATGGAATATTCAACACCATCACTATGAAGTGCAATTTGTTATGCAGAAAATAAGCCATCACACAGCTCTGTACATGGAAAAATAAAAAAGTTATGGATTTTTGATCATGGGGAGTAAAAAATGAAAATGAAAAAACAAAAAAGGGCCAGGTCCTGAAAGGGTTAACTTTTAAATTGTGTTGCACACCCTATGTTAAAGGTGCACAACAAAAAAGATGGTAAAGTCTGTCGGACCAGTGCGAGGGAGCGATGATTTCAGGTGCACAAACTTAGTGAATAGCCATAGGCTGCATTGTAAACAGACAATGCACTTTCATTGAACTCCAGTGACCTGGTAAGTAAATCTTACCAACTGAGTGGGCATGGGCAGGGGCTATCTATATACTGACTGGACACATACCAGCGCTGTTTATATACTGAGTGGTCACATGCAAGTGCTATCAATATACTGAGTGGGCATGTGCTGGAACTGTTTATATACTGAGTAGACACCTGCAGGGGCTACCTATATACTGAGTGGGCACATGCAAGGGCTTTCTATATAGAGAGAGAGCAGGTGCAGGGGCTATTTATATAGTGAGTGGGCTCGTGCAGGGGCTATCTATATACGGAGTGTGCACATGCAGGGTTTGTCTTTATAGTGAGTGGGCATGTGCAGAGGCTATCTATATAGTGAGTGGGCACATGAATACGCTATCTATATATTGAGTGGGCATGTGCACGGACCATCTATATAGTGAGTGGGCACATGCAGGGGCTATCTATATACTGAGTGGGCACGTGCAGGCCAGGCCACCTTCATGGGGGGGCTGTGTTTGAGGGTGCCCCATTTTCCAATCAAAAGAGGGGCTTAGGGGCTCACTGTACCCACTAACTCCTGCATTATGCAGCAAAGCCCATCTCTGTGTACACCCTGCATAGCTCTGTGGTGGATATATCCTTAATGTAAAGGGGCCATCTCTATATGAGTGGGCACATGCAGGGGCGATCTATATAGTGAGTAGGCATATGCAGGGGCCATCTATATAGTGAGTGGGCATATGCAGGGGCCATATATATAGTGAGAGGGCACATGCAGGGACCATCTATATAGTGAGTGTGCATGTGCAATGGCTATCTATATAGTGAGTGGGCATGTGGAGCCAGGGCCGCCATCATAGGGGTCTAGTGGGACTGTGTTTGAGGCCGCCCCATTTTCCAATCAAAAGAGGGGCTTACGGACTCACTGTACCCACTAACTCCTGCAATATGCAGCAAAGCCCATCTCTGTGTACACCCTTCATAGCTCTGCGGCGGATATATCCGTCATGTAAAGGGGCCATCTCTATATGAGTGGGCACATGCAGGGGCCATCTATATAGTGAATAGGCATATGCAGGGGCCATCTATATAGTGAGTGGTTATATGCAGGGGCCATATATATAGTGAGAGGGCACATGCAGGGACCATCTATATAGTGAGTGTGCATGTGCAATGGCTATCTATATAGTGAGTGGGCATGTGGAGCCAGGGCCGCCATCATAGGGGTCTAGTGGGACTGTGTTCAAGGGCTCCTGATTTTCCAATCAAAAGACAGGCATGAGAGGATCACAAAATTCCACTAACTCCCCCATTAAATTAATGATTAGGAGGTTATGTAAAGTGGACATCTGGGTGGATATTTCAATAAAGGGGAGAATCTGGGGTGACATTTTATTAAAGGGGAGCATCTGGGGAGACATTTCACTAAAGGGGCATCATCAATTTAATGAGTGGGCAGAAAAGTTGGGTCCTGTCAAAAGAGTCTAGCTTGTCACGGCTTATAAATGGAAAAAAATGTGTATACAATGTTATGTACCCATGTGGGAACGGACGCTGGTGAGGGGGCACAAAAATTTTCCAGCTAGGGGCTCCAAAATTTCTATTGGCAGCCTTGCCAGCATCAACCTTCCTTCACTGACAAAATGTCCAGCAGTGGCCTAACTTCAGTAATAAAATGCCCAGCAGCTGCCTCCCTTTACTAATAACATGTCCAGCAGTGACCTCACTTCACTAATAAAATATCCAGGACTGGCCTCCCTTCACTTATACCATGTTCAGCAGTGGCCTCTCCTGGCTAATAAAATTTCCAACAGCGGCCTACCCTCACTAATAACATGTCCAGCAGTGGCCTCCCATCACTAATAACATGTCTAGCAGTGGCCTTCCTACACCAATACCATGTGCCAGCAGCGGCCTCCCTTCACTAATAAAATGTCCAGCAGAGGCCTCCTTTCACTAATAACATACCCAGCAGCAGCCTCCCCTCACTAATAACATATCCTGCAGTGCCCTCCCTTCACTAATAAAATGTCTAGCAGTGGCCTTCCTTCACTCATAAAATGTCCCAGCAATAGCCTCTCTGTCTATAGAGATCCTTCTGTCTCCTCTGTACACTGCTAGACAGGAAGTGCCTCTGTCTATAGTGCTTTCTGCCTCCTGCCCCTCCTCCTGCAGTACAAAAGAAGCTGTTCATGCTAGAGGAATCTGCCTGACCATAGTCAGGAGTTTATGGTCATATCAAAGGATAAACAACATCTATACACCAAGATTGATAGATAAAGGTTAGAATTATATCTGTGAAATACCATATTTTTGTTATTGAATTATTGTTATTTTGTTATCCTGAGAATATTCAAGAATTTTGTCTTTGTAGACCACCAAACGTTTCATGGTTAAACGAGTGGTGATAATGACACCTTCCATGCCTTCTAAAGAAAAAAAATTACTATTTTGTCAGGTTCCTCATACTCCATGTTCAGATCTGGATCCTCCTGATGTCTGAAGGGTTTTGATGGACCCTCATCACCAGAGTCCGAGTCAGAAATGATTAGTCTAGATTCATCCTTAGTAAGGCAAACTGCATTTGATGCAGTTTTCCTCACTAATATGCAGAGTATGCCAGATTATTGAAGACCAGCACATGGCCTTTAGTAATCTGATGCACCCAACATGCACCAGTCGCGCTTAAACTGAGTGCACCCTTTATTTTGCTGCACTCAGTTTAACAGGCGTGAACAGGAAGGACAGGAGTCAACCAAGGACCCCCCCCCCCCCAGCAGGTATAAGAATAATTATGTCCCCCCCTCAAACCTATGACAGAGAAGAGGAAGACTTTCTCAGTCTCCATGAAGGGACAGGAAAAACACTGTTGAACCTGGCAGAGGTGGACTTTTGTCATAAACTTACCTTAAACTGTGTGTAAAATCCTTTCCTCACAACCAATATTTTAGCATTCATACATACGATTATATGGTTTTGTCTGCTATTCAAGAGATTTAACCAACATTTTTTTCCACTATTGACATTTATTCACAATTCTAATAGCAACAAGAATGTGGAGCCACAGGAGCCATGGGTGCCCCATGTGAATAGACCACCTCTCTCATGTTTACTGAGGTTCAGACTGCAAGGACCTGTGCATAGTGTATGGTGATCAGTAATTAGGAAGCTACTGGATTTTAATATTTTCTAAATGTACCTATGGAATGCAAAGTGTACAAGATGATAAATGCTTTAAACATAGTGTGAGACTGAGGGGCTAAGAAAATGTTCAGAAATAGCATATGCAATTGACCCTAAAACCCAAAGTTTAATTGGAATGCATATTAGTAGTATCACATTCTATATGATTAGGATAGTTTTGTTGAATTATGGGGACTATACCAGTGGTGGCGAACCTATGGCACGGGTGCCAGAAGTGGCACTCAGAGCAATTTTGTGGGCACTCAGGACAGAGTTCACCAAACAGGACCAAATCCACCATTTAATCCTGCTGTCCCAGGCAACTTAAGAGATGCTGCTCTCAGCGCTACTTAAAAGCAACACTTCATTGGCTGTTTGGAACTGCATGTAAAATTAGAAGATGTGGACTGAACTGCAATGTCTTTGGTGGTCCTCCTGCTAGAACCACCATTCTTCCTGTACAGAGATAGACACTGGAGAGAAGCTATAATGAGAGTATGAATTTGCCCATCGTCTTTCAAATGTATTGGTGGCTTCAGGGGGCCAATACGATTGAAAGATGTGGAAGAACAGGTAGCTATAAATTACTGCTTAAAATGTCATGTGGGCACTTCACGGTAAATAAGTGGATGTTGGTTGTAGTTTGGGCACTCGGCCTCTAAAAGGTTCTCCATCACTGGACTATACTATTCAATTCCATTTATAGGACGTTTTAGTGATATTGTAACTGCAGCAAATCAGTGGTCACAGATGTGGGAATAGTAATGTACAGCAGTGTTGTCATTGTTACTGCTACTGTATGCACTAAGGTCATTTACTGGTCCCAGGTGCCATACGGCTACAGACACCCATGCAGGGTACGTCCTTATCTATCTCTCCCCCATGCTCCAATGTGCCAGGTGGTTCTACACATAATATCGAAAACATAAAAAGTTTAACTTTTTCTTAGTTGTCATTTTCTACCAGGAAATCAAATATATATTTCCTATAGGTTTTAAAAGGTTAGAAAGACCTGTATTGCATATTGTAGTGAGACATTATTTAATATCTCAGTGGAAATATTTAATCATAGAAGCCATATTTGAAATAGATGTTACAAAAATGAATTCCAACCAATCTTGTAGGGCTCAGAATTATTGAAGGAAGTTCCTTTGGCTTTTACTTATCCTTCTTCTATATATAGTTCTACTCCTGTGAACACTGTAGAATTTAATCTTGGCAGTAGAATTATGAAATCTCATGTGACATGTGGGATAAATATAAGATATCTGTTAGCCAAACGAGGCAGGATTGGAGATAGACAGACCGTGAATTATATATTTTCATTTCAGGAACTGGTGGAGACGGCTTCAGTCAAGCTGTAAAATTACCACAATGTCTTCACTTATAAATATGAAAAAATATGTGTGTATGGTAAGAGTCCAAAGGTTTCATCCTCTTTATTCTAGGAAATCTGACTCATCAGGTCCACATTGACTATGGCATACCTATGCTTAATGTTTAAAAAAAGACTAAGATTATTCAGAATAGATTTTAGGACCAAAATTGCAATGATGGGCTTTTTGTTATAAGATGTTCTGCATTATTTGTATGCTTCCAGAAATAAAGGGGTATCAAATTATAGGAAATAACTTTGTGATCGGTGGGGGTCCCAGTGGTGGGAACCCAAAGGATCACAAGAATGGTGTCTGTTGTACCCCGTTGTACCTAAAATTAATGGAGTGCAAGGTTGGAATGTGTGCTGCCACTCTATTCCCTGTTAGTGGTGCGGATAGAAATAACCAAGTCCTGCAGTGAGCTATCTACATGAGTGTCATAAAGATGGCCTCCTAATGGCAACCTTGTCACTCTGCATTCACAGCTTTAAATGTGATTGTTTTTGGCCATTATCACCAGTTATATGAGGATTCTTCTTTAAGTGAAAAACAACAACTATTTATAGAATCATCAATTCAAAAGTACTGGCTTATGGCACTATGGATAAATTAAGTAATAATAAAATACATACCATATTTTCCGGGCCATTAGGCGCACCGGAATATAAGGCACATCAGTCCGATGCGCCTTATATATATAATAATTCCATATATAAGGCGCATCGGACTATAAGGCGCAGGGTCCGGGGGCTTGGCGGAGGACCGGGGGCGGAGCGGAGACCCGACGAGAAGAGACGCGACGCCGAGACGAGACCCGACGAGATGCGTCGACGCGGGGAAGGTGAGCGAGGAAGGTGAGGGGGAGGTGGAGGAGGGCAGCAGACCATACTTACATAGGTCCCCGCTACCGGAGACATCAGATCTCCAGCGGGAACTGCAGACCGACGCGGCAGAAGTTGTTCATGCCGCGTGGTCTGCAGTTCCCGCTGGAGATCTGCTGTCTCCGGCCTCCGGTAGCGGGGACCTATGTAAGTATGGTCCGCTGCCCTGCGCCATACATAGGGCGCACCGGACTATAAGGCGCACTTTGGATTTCCAAGGAAATCCAAGGCTTTTATGTGCGCCTTATAGTCCGGAAAATACGGTAATCCTGACTTTGGGCAACAAATCAGAAGTTGTTACAGTCAAGGCTCATTATTTGTAATATACATAGAAATCATAATATTTTTCTTCTGTTTTTGAAGCAACTTTTGCTTTCATAAATCTACTCATCCCCACATCTTATGTTTTACATCTCAAATGCAAATCTCAATGATCGGAATAACAAACTCAGCTGACAAAACATTTTGATGTACATTACAAGCACATCTATTAGTTATCCTCAACAAGTTGATTAAAAGAAAAAAGTATCACCAAGCTCATAGAATGTGTTGTATGATTCAGAGAAGTGGTATATTACTAACACTGAACACAACACAGAAACCAAATTTCATATAGCACTCATTAATAACTTTTTATTAATTTATTTCCTCAAATTTCTATTGCAAATTACGTGACTTTAAGTATTACTTAAATACATTAATTCAATAAAAGGATTAATATGAGCAAAACACATAAGAAAATTTTCTAATACTCTCTTTGGGTAAAATAAATCATACGCCGGCACTCCTCCACCAGCAAATGATAACGATGCAGGAGCGCCAGCGTATGATAGCAGCCACGCCCCCTTGCGTCTGGCCAGATACATCAATTCGGGTAAGGCGGCCAAAAATTGAGCAGAAATGTGTGATTAATTCACTGCTTCTACACCAGGAAACTGGCATAGCAGCAGTGATAAATCTCCTGCTATGAAAGAGAGAATGGCAAAGTAGGATATGCAGTTTTAAAATGTGTCAAATATATTATATATATGTATATATATATATATATATATATATATATATATATATATATATTCGAGACCCCTAATTTTAGCACCAAAAACTGGGAAAACCTATTGACTCGAGTATAAGACGAGGGTGAAGTATACAGCCAGCCCCAAGTATTATACAGCCAGCCCAATGTGGTATAAAGCCAGCCCACAGTAGTATACAGCCAGCTTCAAGTGGTATCCTGCCAGCCCCATGTGGTATACAGCCAGCCCCATGTGGTATACAGCCAGCCCCAAGTGGTATACAGAAGCCGCCGCCGAGGATCGGGAGCCGGCGCCGAAGATCGGGGGTGAGTATCGCCGGAAGGTGAGTATTAAGTTTATTTTTTAAATGTGCTTAACATGGGGTTCTGGAGCCGCCGCCGGGGATCGGGAGCCGCTGCCAGGAATCCGGGCACCAGAGGGTGAGTATTACATTTTTTTAAAATTGACTCGTGTATAAGCCGAGGTCAGGTTTTTCAGCACACTTTTTGTGCTAAAAAAACTCGGCTTATACACAAATATATACAGTAAGAGTGTCATGATGCTGGATGATAAGTACAAGCATTCATGCAGATATCCAATATATAAAGCTGACTGCATGTGTGTGCATGTATGTTTGCATGTACGTATGTTCGCTAAAGGGATCTGCACCGTTGCATTTACAATGACCAAATTTTGCATAGTCGCTCTGTCATAAACTAGGTTTTGAGCCGAAATTTTAACCCTGCCCTTTTCAAAAGTACACTTATCAACCACCATATACATTGTTTGCTGCTGTTTTTGCAATTCCAAAGCTGAGCTGTGATTGGTTGCCGTTTTGCCACAGGTTATTAATATGAGCTCTGATCTTTTATTGGTTACTATAGGTAATGCGTATAAAAAGGGTAGTACTCCTTGCTTACTGTAACAGCCTGGTGAATTTCCAGCATGGTGTGGCTCTGGCAACACCCCCAGAGCCTTTCTCTCATCAACATAACTTTAAAAGGAGCCCATGGATAACACATGTAAGAAGATTACCTGTTTCTATGCGTAAGCGTCCCTGGTTTATCCATGTTTAATTTTGTTGGTATATTTCCTTCAATGGATAATACTAGACTTTTACCTCCATCGTAAAAAACTGTAAAAAAAGGGGTTATCCGGGTTATCAGGGGCCGGGCTGGGGTGGGCTTGTTAAACATAATAAACACTTACTTACCTCCTCTGGCGCTGCCGATTTCCCGCACCACGGTCCCTCCGATCCGTTTCCCTGTTTGTTTACAGGGGCACAGAAGCCGCGAACACGGAGCTTTCAGTCCACGATGTGGCCGGCTCCTCCCATACGTCCCTATCTCTCAGCGTTGTAAGCGCTGGGAGATGGTGTCAGATGGGAGCTTCCGGACGTCCAGAAGCTCCCTGTGCGCCCTAATAATGAAACCAGCGCACAGAGAAGACGGACGAGGTAAGAACCTGTTTATTATTTTTGAATAGCCCTCCCCAGCCCTGCCCAGCCGTCGGATTTCAATGGTAATCTACCGTTGACATCCCCGGCTAACACCCGCGGTCGGAGTGTTAGCCGCGGCATTTAGCATGCCTTCCGGGGGTCTTTACCCCACGATCGGCCCCCCCCGCGCCGTTTTCGGGGGGGGGGCTGATCGCTGCTATGGCACCTCTGGAGTCCGATCGGGACCCCAGAGAAGCCTGAAGGCAGTGCCTTTAAGATGGCGTCTGTGACGTCATCTTAAAGGCAAAGTGTCAGCCTATGCATCAGCATAGGCTGGCACTGCTAATACCCTGCAATACATCAGTATTGCAGAGTATTATCATGGTGTTATCATATCCCATGGTGGATCAAGTAAAAAATGTAAAAACAAATGTTTTTCAATAAAAAATAACTTTATAAATCACTAAAAATGCCCATAAGCCCCAAAACATATAAAGAGACATAATATGCTCAAAAAAGTCTAAATCATAACACAAACCCCACATATATAGTATCACAACGTCCGTAACAATCCATAGAATAAAACTAAATAACTATTGAACCCATATGATGAACGCCGTAAAAAAAAACGTTAAAAACCCGCCCAAAATTATGATTTTTACCTATTATATCCCACTAAAAATGCAATAAAAAGTGATCAACAAAACATATGTACTCCAGAATGATATTGTTGCAAAGAACAACATGTCCCGCAAAAAGCAAGCCATCAACCAGCTCTATAGCCAAAAACGTAACAATGTTATGCCACTTGGAAGACGGCGATGCAAAAATGATAGATTTTTCCCCACATTAGGGTTTTATTTGCCAAATTTAGTAAAACATAAGAAAAAATATTCATGTCATGTCTGGTATCCCCGTAATCGTATTGACCCATAGAATAAAGATAACAGGATTATTAGGATATACGGTGAACACGAAAAAAAAAAAAGTAAAAAATCCAGTACAGAATTGATGCTTTTCTACTCATGACCTCAAAAAAAGTTCCTAAATTTTCAACAATAGGTGATACCAACCCCAAAATGGTAACACTGGAAAAAGCATCTCATCGCGCAAAAAAAAATGCCATCACATGACCCAAATAACGGAAAAGCGAAAATTGTATAGCCTTCAAAAGGGGGCAACGAGAAAACTAAAATCCTGGCAGCTGCAGGGTGCTCCTTCCCTTCTGCGCCTCGCTGTGCCCCCATAACACAAGTAATGTCCACATGTGGGGGGTTGCTGCACTCAGGAGAAATTATAGAACAAATTTTATGGTGGGTTTTCTCTTTTTATATTTTGGAAATGTGTAAATTTTAGGGCTAAATGAACGTATAACCTACAAAATTTTACCATTCTAAATTTCACCGCCATTTTGATTCAATTACCATGAAGATCTCAAGGGATTAAAAATCGTTGTAAATGCTGTTTCTTATAGTTTGTGGGGTGCAGATTTGAAAATGGGTTGGTTATATAGGGGGTTTTTGATGCTAAATATGTAAAATTTAATTTCAAACAGTATTTATCCCCAAAATAGTAAATTCTGAAAATACGGAAAATCGCTATTCGATTTGTAGGCCACATGACGTCAAAATAAATTATCCAAACATTTCAAAAATTATGAAAATATAAAGCAGACAAATGGGAAATGCTATTCGGCAAGTTATTTAGTTGGTAAATCGATCTGCCTGAAAACGCGGTGATTTTGAATTTCGAAAATAGCAAATTTTTCTAAAAATTCATAATTTTTTTCCTTTTTTTGTAAATAAATGCAAAACTTATCAGCCAAAATTTACCACTAAAATGAAGTACAACATGTGGGGAAAAAACAATCCCCAGGTCAGGTCAGAATCCAAAAAATGGGACTGAGCCTTAAGCTGTAAAATGGCTGCGTCCTTAAGGGGTTAAGGATTGTCTGGTCAATAGTAGTATATAAACAACACCTACCTGTAAACTCTCACAAAGAGATCACATAATGTCAAAGGTTTACCTTTTTTGTAGAAACTCAACTTTTTTTGTACAAAGCCAATAAGATATACATTGGAAATACACCACTCTCTATTTACAACCCAATAGTTATTGGTAGATGTCAGGGGCAACCCCACGATCTATACCGCTGATCGCGGCTGCACCCGTGCCTCCATGCACTGCCCCGGCCCCGCTTCCATGGACTCACCTCTCCTGTCTCCCACCCGGACCAGGCCTTGCGTGCGGCCCCACTCCCTGGGACTTCAGGATTTAAAGGGCCAGTGCGCAAGTAATTGCCGCAGGCCACTTCCAGTCCTGTATTTAATCCGGTGGCTCCCATCGTTCCCCGATGGATCTTCAAGCCATCCCTGTGAAGTGAAAGCCCCCTGTGTTCCTGTGTTTGCAAGTGTTACCAGTGTTCCTCCGTGTTCCTGTGTCTGCACTCTTACGAGTGTTCCTCCGCCCTGGTGTCTCCAGTGTTACCTGTGTTCCTTGGTGTTCCTGTGTCTCCAGAGGTCCTTTATCTCCAGTGGTCCTGTGTTTCTAGCAGTTTCTGTGTTTCTGTTCCGTGTGCTAGCTCCGGTTTCCTGATGTGAGTTCTACTGTCTCCAGCATCACTACCCTGGCTGCCACCGCGGGCTAGTCGCACCTGTGGAACGACCTGGTAGTATCCTGCCGCAGCAAGACCAACCCGCTTTGCGGCGAGCTCTGGTGAAGACCAGGTGCCACTTAGACCCAGGTGTCGGCTAGTACCATCTCCCGTGGTGGTCAGTAGACATTACAAGCTATATTATAAAAACTTAGCAGTCACTTAGAAAATCTGAATGTTTGAAAAAATTCTTCAATCCAGATATGATTGCATTTTCAGAAAATGAGTCTGCCCTCGTACAGTTGGAGAACATTTGATGGAGCTAAGACGCTGGTATTAACTGGATAATTCTCTTATTATTTTGTCTTAAATGTGCAGGAGTACTAACAGGCTGAAGTTATGAAATTAGCATATTTAAGTGTGTCCGACAATTGACAAGCTTTTCTTATTCATTCAATTTTCTTCTTGAAATTTCAGTAGTGATTGCAATTACATAAATTAAAGAAAGTTCATAAATCTGCAATACCAATTTCATTCCAATCATTTTACTGTCAGTGCTTTCGTTAATAACCAAAGGTAGCAAGATAGCACGACCGGCTTTACAGCCGACAAGAAGAATAGTCTGCCTTGATGCATATGAAAGATTATGAGACTTCAGTATACATTTGATATGATAGAGAGGAATTAAAAGAACATACCCTCTAATATTTTACTTTGGGGAGATCAGGTTGGATAGACTTTAGTTCATGTTAATGATTAATTCCCAAATCTTTATTAAACATTCAAAGTGGAAATTGAGTCACAGTCTATGAACAGTCATATGAAAAGATCCTGTATAAAAACACACAGGGACCAATACATGAGCACGGACTCTTAATAACATTTCCAATTGGTGCAAAAGCAGCCTAAGTATCATGAGGTTTAGGCTATCAATAGTTCTGGCACAAACTCAGCACCCAAACCTATATCTACACTATTCAGGGGCTGATGAAGATTTCATCTATAACCTACAGTAGTTTTGCGGTGCAAATAAT
Source organism: Engystomops pustulosus (assembly GCF_040894005.1). Classification (NCBI taxonomy): domain Eukaryota; kingdom Metazoa; phylum Chordata; class Amphibia; order Anura; family Leptodactylidae; genus Engystomops; species Engystomops pustulosus. Next base: position 104,883,799 of record NC_092417.1, on the reverse strand, counting down.
AGTTAAACATCAGTTTCCCTGCATAAAAGCCCTGATGTGTTGTCCCTACAGTGACAACTCTACAGTGTCACATTCTTAAATACAAGTCAACCATAGTTGCAGCCAAAGAAGTCATGGCCATTGTTGTAGGACCTAGAGGCTGATAGAGCACAGTCAGGTAGAAAATATGAACTTGTATCACCATTAATTATTTTTCAATAAAGTCCACCATAAGGGCCACATGGAGGTTAACCTCTTGACCTCTTACATTCACTGGAAACTGAGGGAGGTTAAAAACCCCACCACCCACCAGGCTCACCAGTGTATTTAAAATAACTGAAGGCCAGTATATAAGACCAGATTAAAAGTCAGGACATGAAGTTGGGCAAAAATGGGGCTGTCATGGTGAACTTCATGGAAACAGAATTACCAGTGAGAAAGTTTACATTTTTCATGTCATCCCCCAAGATGGCCATGTGGAGAGTTGCCAAATATTTCTTTAGAGCAAGACCGCTCCTTGTAAGACTTTCCATCCAAAGGATAGATCTTTATAATTCTGTAGATCCAACCTTCAACGTCTCTCAAAAGTCAGAAGATTGAACCAAGAGACTTCTTTACAAATGTCTGATAAAGAGGCTCCTCTTAATGCAAAGGAAGAAACTATAGCCTTGGTGGAATGATCTTATTAACTGAAACTGGTATTTTTTGCAAAGAGTAACATTCTGTTATAGACTATGCCATCCAGCTATGGTGGATTTTGATGCTTTCTTTCCTTTGTTCCCACCTCCCAAAAAAAAGAATAAAGATGTTCTCAACTTTACTCCAAGAGGCAGTGAACTCTGGATGTTAGAGGAGCAGTACTTAAATATCTACTCATTTGTTTAGAAAGATTATTACAAAAAGATGGGAAGACAATCTCTTGTCTTCTATGAAATTCAGAAACTACCTTAGGAAAGAAGGCCAGGTCTAATTTTAGAGTGATTCTATCATGAGAGATGGGTAAAAAGGGATGCCTGACGGATAAACCCTGTATCTTTTGGCTGTGGAGATAGATCCTAATAAAATAAGTTTCAAGGTAACATATTTATTAGTAGGTTTATCTAACGACTCAAAGGGTGGTAGACAGAGACAACCTAATACCAGTGGCATAACTAGGAACTCAAAATCTGTCTTAGTAATGGTGATGTTTAATAGATATCGCCATTACTAAGGCCCTGTGTTAGCCAGTAGAAAAGGCTTACACTAACCCCCTTATTATTACCCCAGTATTATTACCCCGCTACCAGGGGTGCCCGAAAGAGCTGGGTGCGTCTTCAGGCTGGTATTATTGGGCTGAGATGACCCAAAATAGTGTGCGCTCACAACCCAGTAATGGCAAAGTGATGCTGCTCTATCGTATCTGGCTTGTTGTGGAAAATGAGGACACTACACCCTTTTAAAAAAATAAATTAATTGAAAAAATTACATAGGGCCACCCTTAATTTTCATAAACAGCCAGCTACAATACTGCAGCAGCACCCTGACATTACTGGGGTATGAACGTCCACTATTTTTGGCCATCACAGCCCAATAATACCAGCCTGAAGCCTCCCCAGTACTAAAGATAATCAGGTACTGAATTGTACTCGGCTCTTCCCAGCACTTCTGGTGGTGGTGTGTACCTGGGTAATGATAAAGGGGTTAGTAATGGGTAAATGATCCTAGTAATGGGTATCATCTATTTGACAGCACCATTACTAAGGCAAGTTTTTAGTTAAAAATAAAACAAAATTATTTGAGGAAATATATTTTATTAAAATGGAAACTCTCCGACACACCCTTGTAAACTATAAAAAAAAAAATAATAATCCAGGTCATCAATATAGTCCACCTAATCAGGCAATTCAAAATCAAAAAATCAGCGTATCGAGATCTGGAAAGCATAAATAAAAGAAAAGGTGTCAGATAGTATACATACACACACATATACAGATATAGACACACATTCACATATATATATATATATATATATATATATATATATATACATATATATATATATATATATATATATATATATATGCACACATGCATGTGCCGGCATATGTGTGCACACATATATGCCATGTATACTCGAGTATAAGTCAAGTTGGGGCATCTAATTTTACCACAAATAACTGGGAAAAATTATCTACTTGAGTACCAGATATGGGTAGGAAATGCAGCCACTACTCTGTCCCAGCAGTGGCCTCTCTTCAGAAATAAAATGCCCAGCAGTGGCCTCCCTTCACTAATAACATGTCCAGCAGTGGCCTCCCTTCACTAATAACATGTCCAGCAGCGGCCTCCCTTCACTAATAACATGTCCAGCAGCAACCTCCTTTCACAAATAACATGTCCCAGCAGTGACCTCCCTTCACTAATAAAATGTCCAGTAGCAGCCTCCTTCATTAACCCCTTAAGGACCAGGCCCTTTTTCGTTTTTTGCGTTTTTATTTTTCACTCCCCACCTTCAAAATTGCACTTCGTAGTGATGGTATTAAATATTCCATGCCGCGTACTGGGAAGCGGGAAAAAAATTCTAAATGCAGTGAAAATTATGAAAAAACACATTTGCGCCATTTCTTGTGGGCTTGGTTTTTACAGCTTTCACTGTGTGCCCCAAATGACATGTCTATTTCATTCATTGGGTCAATACGATAACTGGGATACCAAATTTGTATAGATTTTATAATGTTTTCATACATTTACAAAAATTAAAACCTCCTGTACAGAAAAAAAATTCTTCATTTTGCCGTGTTCTTGGGCTAATAACTTTTTCATATTTCAGTGTACGGAGCTGTGGGTGTGACTTTTGATGACGTTTTCAATGCTTCTATTTTTAGGACTGTGCGACCTTTTGATCACTTTTTATAGAATTTTTTCTATTTTTCAAAATGGCAAAAAATGCCATTTGCGACTTTGGGCGCTATTTTCTGCTACGACGTTAAACGCAGTGAAAAACGGTTATTATATTTTGATAGATCGGGCAGTTTTGGACACGGCGATACCTAATGTGTTTATGATTTTTACTGTTTATTTATATTTATATCAGTTCTAGGGAAAGGGGGGTGATTTAAATTTTTATGTTTTTTTAATATAATTTTTTTTTTTTACTTTTTTTTTTTATTTTTTTTTTACTATTTTTCTGACTCCCTAGGGTACTTTAACCCTAGGTTGTCTGATTGATCCTACCATATAAAGCCATACCACAGTATGGCAGTATAAGGTGGATTTTGCATACCATTTATTACAATGTGCAGATCACACATTGTCATAGATAGCCTCGATCATGATAGCCTCGGATCTTTGTGAGATCCGAGGCTGTCATGACAACGGATCGCCGCTCACGGGGAGCGACGATCCGGAGCCAAGACGGCGGCTCTTTAATGCCGCCAGCAGCTTTGCCGGCGGCGATCAAATAGTTAACACTCGCGATCGGTGCAAGCCCTGGTACGTCTTATTGCGCTATGGGGTTAATGAAATATCCCAGTTGTGGCCTCCCTTCATCCTATCCCCCCATACCTGGGCCCTATCAGTCTGAAAAAGAAAAAAAGGCTGGAAGAGGAGAAGATGGAGCCACAGGGCCGAGGAGAAGAGGCTGCAGTTGAGTATAGATTGTTTTTTTCAAGCAGGTCCTGCTGTAGATATTAAATTAATGATGATGGGAGGGATGAATCTGCTGTGCACATTTGTCAGACACTGCACGTTCTTCTAGACTAAAAAAAACTTGCACAGCTATCTATGAAGTGTGTGCGCTGGATTTGTGGAGCATACAACCCTTTTGTGGCACAGCTGCGCTGGATTCCATGCTACACAAATTAAGGGGAGCACCGTCGGACAGTCTGACTGATTCAGACTGAGCTCCTTATTTAACCCGTTCACGACCCGTGACATAATAGCACGTCACGGGTCGGCCGCGGGTGCATGGAGAGGGCTCACGCGCTGAGCCCTCTCCATAGCCGGTAAGTCTTTGCTGCATATTGCAGCAAAGGCTTACCGGTAACACCCTCGATCGCCGCCGGCAATGCTGCAAGCGGCTTCAAAGGGACGGCGGTGCATGGGCGCCGCCATCTTTTTGAGGATCGCCGCTCCCCGTGACGTCATCGGGGAGCGGCGATCTGTCGCCATGGTAACCTCGGGTCTCACGAAGACCCGAGGCTACTTCGGGTTAACCCATGCATTACAATGTGCTATTAGCACATTGTAATGAATGAGTAGTAAAATCCCCATATACTGCCATACTGTAGTATGGCAGTATATGATAGGATCGTGCAGACACCCTAGGGTTAAAGTACTAAGAATAAAAATAAAAAAAAGTAAAAAAAAAAAATTATAATAAAAAACCCTAAAAACTCAAATCACCCCCCTTTCCCTAGAACTGATATAAATATAAATAAACAGTAAAAATCATAAACACATTAGGTATCGCCGCGTCCGAAAATGCCCGATATATTAAAATATGATAACGGTTTTTCACTGCGTTTAATCCCGTAACAGAAAATCGCGACCAAAGTCGAAAATGGCACTTTTTTTGTCATTTAAAAAAATTAAAAAATTCTATAAAAAGTGATCACAAGGTCGAACAGTCCTAAAATTGATAACATTGTAAACATCATCAAAATCTGCATAAAAAGACACCACCCACAGCTCAGTACACCAAAGTATAAAAAAGTTATTAGCGCCAGAAGATGGCAAAATCCCCCAAAAAATTTTTGTACAGGAGGTTTTAATTTTTTTAAATGTATGAAAACATTATAAAACCTATATAAATTTGGTATCCCCGTAATCGCAGAGACCCAAAGAATAAAGTAGACATGTCATTTGGGGTGCACATTGAAATCCGTAAGATCCAAGCCCACAAGAAGACAGCACAAGTGCGTTTTTTACCAATTTCACTGCATTTGGAATTTTTTTCCCGCTTCCTAGTACACGGCATGGAATATTCAACACCATCACTATGAAGTGCAATTTGTTATGCAGAAAATAAGCCATCACACAGCTCTGTACATGGAAAAATAAAAAAGTTATGGATTTTTGATCATGGGGAGTAAAAAATGAAAATGAAAAAACAAAAAAGGGCCAGGTCCTGAAAGGGTTAACTTTTAAATTGTGTTGCACACCCTATGTTAAAGGTGCACAACAAAAAAGATGGTAAAGTCTGTCGGACCAGTGCGAGGGAGCGATGATTTCAGGTGCACAAACTTAGTGAATAGCCATAGGCTGCATTGTAAACAGACAATGCACTTTCATTGAACTCCAGTGACCTGGTAAGTAAATCTTACCAACTGAGTGGGCATGGGCAGGGGCTATCTATATACTGACTGGACACATACCAGCGCTGTTTATATACTGAGTGGTCACATGCAAGTGCTATCAATATACTGAGTGGGCATGTGCTGGAACTGTTTATATACTGAGTAGACACCTGCAGGGGCTACCTATATACTGAGTGGGCACATGCAAGGGCTTTCTATATAGAGAGAGAGCAGGTGCAGGGGCTATTTATATAGTGAGTGGGCTCGTGCAGGGGCTATCTATATACGGAGTGTGCACATGCAGGGTTTGTCTTTATAGTGAGTGGGCATGTGCAGAGGCTATCTATATAGTGAGTGGGCACATGAATACGCTATCTATATATTGAGTGGGCATGTGCACGGACCATCTATATAGTGAGTGGGCACATGCAGGGGCTATCTATATACTGAGTGGGCACGTGCAGGCCAGGCCACCTTCATGGGGGGGCTGTGTTTGAGGGTGCCCCATTTTCCAATCAAAAGAGGGGCTTAGGGGCTCACTGTACCCACTAACTCCTGCATTATGCAGCAAAGCCCATCTCTGTGTACACCCTGCATAGCTCTGTGGTGGATATATCCTTAATGTAAAGGGGCCATCTCTATATGAGTGGGCACATGCAGGGGCGATCTATATAGTGAGTAGGCATATGCAGGGGCCATCTATATAGTGAGTGGGCATATGCAGGGGCCATATATATAGTGAGAGGGCACATGCAGGGACCATCTATATAGTGAGTGTGCATGTGCAATGGCTATCTATATAGTGAGTGGGCATGTGGAGCCAGGGCCGCCATCATAGGGGTCTAGTGGGACTGTGTTTGAGGCCGCCCCATTTTCCAATCAAAAGAGGGGCTTACGGACTCACTGTACCCACTAACTCCTGCAATATGCAGCAAAGCCCATCTCTGTGTACACCCTTCATAGCTCTGCGGCGGATATATCCGTCATGTAAAGGGGCCATCTCTATATGAGTGGGCACATGCAGGGGCCATCTATATAGTGAATAGGCATATGCAGGGGCCATCTATATAGTGAGTGGTTATATGCAGGGGCCATATATATAGTGAGAGGGCACATGCAGGGACCATCTATATAGTGAGTGTGCATGTGCAATGGCTATCTATATAGTGAGTGGGCATGTGGAGCCAGGGCCGCCATCATAGGGGTCTAGTGGGACTGTGTTCAAGGGCTCCTGATTTTCCAATCAAAAGACAGGCATGAGAGGATCACAAAATTCCACTAACTCCCCCATTAAATTAATGATTAGGAGGTTATGTAAAGTGGACATCTGGGTGGATATTTCAATAAAGGGGAGAATCTGGGGTGACATTTTATTAAAGGGGAGCATCTGGGGAGACATTTCACTAAAGGGGCATCATCAATTTAATGAGTGGGCAGAAAAGTTGGGTCCTGTCAAAAGAGTCTAGCTTGTCACGGCTTATAAATGGAAAAAAATGTGTATACAATGTTATGTACCCATGTGGGAACGGACGCTGGTGAGGGGGCACAAAAATTTTCCAGCTAGGGGCTCCAAAATTTCTATTGGCAGCCTTGCCAGCATCAACCTTCCTTCACTGACAAAATGTCCAGCAGTGGCCTAACTTCAGTAATAAAATGCCCAGCAGCTGCCTCCCTTTACTAATAACATGTCCAGCAGTGACCTCACTTCACTAATAAAATATCCAGGACTGGCCTCCCTTCACTTATACCATGTTCAGCAGTGGCCTCTCCTGGCTAATAACATGTCCAGCAGTGGCCTCCCATCACTAATAACATGTCTAGCAGTGGCCTTCCTACACCAATACCATGTGCCAGCAGCGGCCTCCCTTCACTAATAAAATGTCCAGCAGAGGCCTCCTTTCACTAATAACATACCCAGCAGCAGCCTCCCCTCACTAATAACATATCCTGCAGTGCCCTCCCTTCACTAATAAAATGTCTAGCAGTGGCCTTCCTTCACTCATAAAATGTCCCAGCAATAGCCTCTCTGTCTATAGAGATCCTTCTGTCTCCTCTGTACACTGCTAGACAGGAAGTGCCTCTGTCTATAGTGCTTTCTGCCTCCTGCCCCTCCTCCTGCAGTACAAAAGAAGCTGTTCATGCTAGAGGAATCTGCCTGACCATAGTCAGGAGTTTATGGTCATATCAAAGGATAAACAACATCTATACACCAAGATTGATAGATAAAGGTTAGAATTATATCTGTGAAATACCATATTTTTGTTATTGAATTATTGTTATTTTGTTATCCTGAGAATATTCAAGAATTTTGTCTTTGTAGACCACCAAACGTTTCATGGTTAAACGAGTGGTGATAATGACACCTTCCATGCCTTCTAAAGAAAAAAAATTACTATTTTGTCAGGTTCCTCATACTCCATGTTCAGATCTGGATCCTCCTGATGTCTGAAGGGTTTTGATGGACCCTCATCACCAGAGTCCGAGTCAGAAATGATTAGTCTAGATTCATCCTTAGTAAGGCAAACTGCATTTGATGCAGTTTTCCTCACTAATATGCAGAGTATGCCAGATTATTGAAGACCAGCACATGGCCTTTAGTAATCTGATGCACCCAACATGCACCAGTCGCGCTTAAACTGAGTGCACCCTTTATTTTGCTGCACTCAGTTTAACAGGCGTGAACAGGAAGGACAGGAGTCAACCAAGGACCCCCCCCCCCCCAGCAGGTATAAGAATAATTATGTCCCCCCCTCAAACCTATGACAGAGAAGAGGAAGACTTTCTCAGTCTCCATGAAGGGACAGGAAAAACACTGTTGAACCTGGCAGAGGTGGACTTTTGTCATAAACTTACCTTAAACTGTGTGTAAAATCCTTTCCTCACAACCAATATTTTAGCATTCATACATACGATTATATGGTTTTGTCTGCTATTCAAGAGATTTAACCAACATTTTTTTCCACTATTGACATTTATTCACAATTCTAATAGCAACAAGAATGTGGAGCCACAGGAGCCATGGGTGCCCCATGTGAATAGACCACCTCTCTCATGTTTACTGAGGTTCAGACTGCAAGGACCTGTGCATAGTGTATGGTGATCAGTAATTAGGAAGCTACTGGATTTTAATATTTTCTAAATGTACCTATGGAATGCAAAGTGTACAAGATGATAAATGCTTTAAACATAGTGTGAGACTGAGGGGCTAAGAAAATGTTCAGAAATAGCATATGCAATTGACCCTAAAACCCAAAGTTTAATTGGAATGCATATTAGTAGTATCACATTCTATATGATTAGGATAGTTTTGTTGAATTATGGGGACTATACCAGTGGTGGCGAACCTATGGCACGGGTGCCAGAAGTGGCACTCAGAGCAATTTTGTGGGCACTCAGGACAGAGTTCACCAAACAGGACCAAATCCACCATTTAATCCTGCTGTCCCAGGCAACTTAAGAGATGCTGCTCTCAGCGCTACTTAAAAGCAACACTTCATTGGCTGTTTGGAACTGCATGTAAAATTAGAAGATGTGGACTGAACTGCAATGTCTTTGGTGGTCCTCCTGCTAGAACCACCATTCTTCCTGTACAGAGATAGACACTGGAGAGAAGCTATAATGAGAGTATGAATTTGCCCATCGTCTTTCAAATGTATTGGTGGCTTCAGGGGGCCAATACGATTGAAAGATGTGGAAGAACAGGTAGCTATAAATTACTGCTTAAAATGTCATGTGGGCACTTCACGGTAAATAAGTGGATGTTGGTTGTAGTTTGGGCACTCGGCCTCTAAAAGGTTCTCCATCACTGGACTATACTATTCAATTCCATTTATAGGACGTTTTAGTGATATTGTAACTGCAGCAAATCAGTGGTCACAGATGTGGGAATAGTAATGTACAGCAGTGTTGTCATTGTTACTGCTACTGTATGCACTAAGGTCATTTACTGGTCCCAGGTGCCATACGGCTACAGACACCCATGCAGGGTACGTCCTTATCTATCTCTCCCCCATGCTCCAATGTGCCAGGTGGTTCTACACATAATATCGAAAACATAAAAAGTTTAACTTTTTCTTAGTTGTCATTTTCTACCAGGAAATCAAATATATATTTCCTATAGGTTTTAAAAGGTTAGAAAGACCTGTATTGCATATTGTAGTGAGACATTATTTAATATCTCAGTGGAAATATTTAATCATAGAAGCCATATTTGAAATAGATGTTACAAAAATGAATTCCAACCAATCTTGTAGGGCTCAGAATTATTGAAGGAAGTTCCTTTGGCTTTTACTTATCCTTCTTCTATATATAGTTCTACTCCTGTGAACACTGTAGAATTTAATCTTGGCAGTAGAATTATGAAATCTCATGTGACATGTGGGATAAATATAAGATATCTGTTAGCCAAACGAGGCAGGATTGGAGATAGACAGACCGTGAATTATATATTTTCATTTCAGGAACTGGTGGAGACGGCTTCAGTCAAGCTGTAAAATTACCACAATGTCTTCACTTATAAATATGAAAAAATATGTGTGTATGGTAAGAGTCCAAAGGTTTCATCCTCTTTATTCTAGGAAATCTGACTCATCAGGTCCACATTGACTATGGCATACCTATGCTTAATGTTTAAAAAAAGACTAAGATTATTCAGAATAGATTTTAGGACCAAAATTGCAATGATGGGCTTTTTGTTATAAGATGTTCTGCATTATTTGTATGCTTCCAGAAATAAAGGGGTATCAAATTATAGGAAATAACTTTGTGATCGGTGGGGGTCCCAGTGGTGGGAACCCAAAGGATCACAAGAATGGTGTCTGTTGTACCCCGTTGTACCTAAAATTAATGGAGTGCAAGGTTGGAATGTGTGCTGCCACTCTATTCCCTGTTAGTGGTGCGGATAGAAATAACCAAGTCCTGCAGTGAGCTATCTACATGAGTGTCATAAAGATGGCCTCCTAATGGCAACCTTGTCACTCTGCATTCACAGCTTTAAATGTGATTGTTTTTGGCCATTATCACCAGTTATATGAGGATTCTTCTTTAAGTGAAAAACAACAACTATTTATAGAATCATCAATTCAAAAGTACTGGCTTATGGCACTATGGATAAATTAAGTAATAATAAAATACATACCATATTTTCCGGGCCATTAGGCGCACCGGAATATAAGGCACATCAGTCCGATGCGCCTTATATATATAATAATTCCATATATAAGGCGCATCGGACTATAAGGCGCAGGGTCCGGGGGCTTGGCGGAGGACCGGGGGCGGAGCGGAGACCCGACGAGAAGAGACGCGACGCCGAGACGAGACCCGACGAGATGCGTCGACGCGGGGAAGGTGAGCGAGGAAGGTGAGGGGGAGGTGGAGGAGGGCAGCAGACCATACTTACATAGGTCCCCGCTACCGGAGACATCAGATCTCCAGCGGGAACTGCAGACCGACGCGGCAGAAGTTGTTCATGCCGCGTGGTCTGCAGTTCCCGCTGGAGATCTGCTGTCTCCGGCCTCCGGTAGCGGGGACCTATGTAAGTATGGTCCGCTGCCCTGCGCCATACATAGGGCGCACCGGACTATAAGGCGCACTTTGGATTTCCAAGGAAATCCAAGGCTTTTATGTGCGCCTTATAGTCCGGAAAATACGGTAATCCTGACTTTGGGCAACAAATCAGAAGTTGTTACAGTCAAGGCTCATTATTTGTAATATACATAGAAATCATAATATTTTTCTTCTGTTTTTGAAGCAACTTTTGCTTTCATAAATCTACTCATCCCCACATCTTATGTTTTACATCTCAAATGCAAATCTCAATGATCGGAATAACAAACTCAGCTGACAAAACATTTTGATGTACATTACAAGGACATCTATTAGTTATCCTCAACAAGTTGATTAAAAGAAAAAAGTATCACCAAGCTCATAGAATGTGTTGTATGATTCAGAGAAGTGGTATATTACTAACACTGAACACAACACAGAAACCAAATTTCATATAGCACTCATTAATAACTTTTTATTAATTTATTTCCTCAAATTTCTATTGCAAATTACGTGACTTTAAGTATTACTTAAATACATTAATTCAATAAAAGGATTAATATGAGCAAAACACATAAGAAAATTTTCTAATACTCTCTTTGGGTAAAATAAATCATACGCCGGCACTCCTCCACCAGCAAATGATAACGATGCAGGAGCGCCAGCGTATGATAGCAGCCACGCCCCCTTGCGTCTGGCCAGATACATCAATTCGGGTAAGGCGGCCAAAAATTGAGCAGAAATGTGTGATTAATTCACTGCTTCTACACCAGGAAACTGGCATAGCAGCAGTGATAAATCTCCTGCTATGAAAGAGAGAATGGCAAAGTAGGATATGCAGTTTTAAAATGTGTCAAATATATTATATATATGTATATATATATATATATATATATATATATATATATATATATATATATTCGAGACCCCTAATTTTAGCACCAAAAACTGGGAAAACCTATTGACTCGAGTATAAGACGAGGGTGAAGTATACAGCCAGCCCCAAGTATTATACAGCCAGCCCAATGTGGTATAAAGCCAGCCCACAGTAGTATACAGCCAGCTTCAAGTGGTATCCTGCCAGCCCCATGTGGTATACAGCCAGCCCCATGTGGTATACAGCCAGCCCCAAGTGGTATACAGAAGCCGCCGCCGAGGATCGGGAGCCGGCGCCGAAGATCGGGGGTGAGTATCGCCGGAAGGTGAGTATTAAGTTTATTTTTTAAATGTGCTTAACATGGGGTTCTGGAGCCGCCGCCGGGGATCGGGAGCCGCTGCCAGGAATCCGGGCACCAGAGGGTGAGTATTACATTTTTTTAAAATTGACTCGTGTATAAGCCGAGGTCAGGTTTTTCAGCACACTTTTTGTGCTAAAAAAACTCGGCTTATACACAAATATATACAGTAAGAGTGTCATGATGCTGGATGATAAGTACAAGCATTCATGCAGATATCCAATATATAAAGCTGACTGCATGTGTGTGCATGTATGTTTGCATGTACGTATGTTCGCTAAAGGGATCTGCACCGTTGCATTTACAATGACCAAATTTTGCATAGTCGCTCTGTCATAAACTAGGTTTTGAGCCGAAATTTTAACCCTGCCCTTTTCAAAAGTACACTTATCAACCACCATATACATTGTTTGCTGCTGTTTTTGCAATTCCAAAGCTGAGCTGTGATTGGTTGCCGTTTTGCCACAGGTTATTAATATGAGCTCTGATCTTTTATTGGTTACTATAGGTAATGCGTATAAAAAGGGTAGTACTCCTTGCTTACTGTAACAGCCTGGTGAATTTCCAGCATGGTGTGGCTCTGGCAACACCCCCAGAGCCTTTCTCTCATCAACATAACTTTAAAAGGAGCCCATGGATAACACATGTAAGAAGATTACCTGTTTCTATGCGTAAGCGTCCCTGGTTTATCCATGTTTAATTTTGTTGGTATATTTCCTTCAATGGATAATACTAGACTTTTACCTCCATCGTAAAAAACTGTAAAAAAAGGGGTTATCCGGGTTATCAGGGGCCGGGCTGGGGTGGGCTTGTTAAACATAATAAACACTTACTTACCTCCTCTGGCGCTGCCGATTTCCCGCACCACGGTCCCTCCGATCCGTTTCCCTGTTTGTTTACAGGGGCACAGAAGCCGCGAACACGGAGCTTTCAGTCCACGATGTGGCCGGCTCCTCCCATACGTCCCTATCTCTCAGCGTTGTAAGCGCTGGGAGATGGTGTCAGATGGGAGCTTCCGGACGTCCAGAAGCTCCCTGTGCGCCCTAATAATGAAACCAGCGCACAGAGAAGACGGACGAGGTAAGAACCTGTTTATTATTTTTGAATAGCCCTCCCCAGCCCTGCCCTCAGTAATTTTTAAAACCCGGATAACCCCTTTAATACATTCCCTACAAAATTGAGCTTGAGGGAAGAATATTATATAAAAATCAGCACCCAATTTCATATTGATGTATAAAAGATATACATTGTGTAAAAGCAAATTGTTGTAGAGGTCACATTTCAGTTTTGGGTCCCTCTATAGAACAAGGACAGAGTAAAGGACAAGGTCTTTGGTTAAAACCCTAATGAATGAATTAAGAGAATAGAGAGGTTATATTTATAAATAGAAGTTTGATAAATTAGTTTTGTACATTAAAAATGCCTTAGAAGTGACCTAATTACTTTGTTTAAATATATCCAAGTCAATGAGCTTTTCATACCCAAGACTATACAGGTACCAGGAGGAAGTCCACTGCAAAAGCAGAGAAAGTTCTTTTACTATAAGGTCATTCTGAATATGGGATTCTATACCAAAAACTCAAACTGAATATCTAAAAGCCGCTTTACAGAAAATATATATGTAGGTGATTATTCATTAAAGAATTTCTACTTGTAAATTACTTAATCAGAAAGTAAAATACACAACTTGCAAATAGCTTTTTACTTTCCTCTCCTATGTTTATTTTCATAATAATCATAATTCATCATAGTATTTAAAGTCTACTTTTTTGTGCTGAATGCTTCACGTTGGCAGTATAGGTTGGCAGCATTTGGCATTGTAAGGTCTCATTCTCAATAGCGCATGATGGCAAAAATACTTCTCTGGACTTCGTTATTCATGTTATCAAAATACTGCATGGGTCTTTAGGGGAAAAGTCATGTAGACCAAATCTAACTGTATTCCTTAGCCAGAAATCAATGGTTGCAGAAGCCACGTGGAGGTTTCCAGTTTTGCTATAATCAACTTATATACTTAAAATATTTAAATGAAATATTTAAAGTTACAAAATAGCTTGCTAAGATATAGTTTACCATTAGAAAGAAGTCATATTCTACAATGATATTTCCTTAAATTGGGATAAACCTGATGCTACCCTAGCACAAGTTAGGAGCTGCACTCTGTAGTGTTGTTTGCTTACTTTTGCCTATAATAATCAATACTTTTTTTAACTTCTGAATCACTTAAAGGGGTTCTCTGGGATTAAACCACTTCATCCTTTCTAGTGCCACAGCTCCTGTTACTTTCAGTCTCCATTTTTGCACATATCCGGCAGTGGTCATGACAGCATGTGACCGCTGTAGCCAATCACCAGCCTTTAAGTTGTTCAGCTTAGGCTAGTGAGTCTCTGTTGACATCACCAAAGCAGCTGCCACAGCCTCAAGTGTGCCAGGAGGAGCAGTGCTGGAAAGGAGGCAAAATGGGAGCTACATTTTTATCTAGTTTTTATTTTGTAGCCTCCCCTACAAGTTGTCTACAAATTATTTGGTCCCATCAAACTTATTTAACATTGAGAGTGTATCGTCTGAACTGCATATAACTATTCCTGCAAGGAATAAAAGAACACATTATTTAGTAATTTCTTCCTATTCCAGGTAATGTTCATCTCCCCATGTGGCCAGCTACCGGCAGGTACCATCTGTTCTATTGTAATTTCCATGCATATCCAGATGTGGTGGAGGACATAAAGTACAGTAGTCCCCTGTGCAGTCATGGGGAGTGGAGCTGCCATCATTACAACTGAGGATTTATAAAAATATAAAATTCTTATCAAAATTCTGAAAATAAGCCATAAGTCTTGGAATATCAGACGTTACCTGACACAGAACATAGCATATGTTTGGAATTCACAAGTATTATGAGAACATCAGAATAAGTAAAAATCTAGTAAGGAAAACTAATAACATATTTCCATGTTTATCACACTTTCAATACTCACATACAATTTTTTTAATTCCCCCAAAAATTCCATAGAAGGATCTTGATGGTAGATATTGTTGTAAAGTCTTTTCATTGGTCCTGGGGTCAAATTTACCAAAAAAAAGTGATTGCAGACATCAGGGGCAGAAGTTGGACTCAAGTCACTGCCCTAGTATTAAGTCTTCCTGATTAACTGTATCAGTGTCTCTTTAAGACAGCGGCACAACTGATCTTTCCCCTCTACACACTGCCATTTAGTGATGCAAGTGATGCAATTACATCACATGTTGTCGCGTTGTGTGCAGTATTGCGTAGGATCCATAACTCCTGCCCCATTGTATAGACAGAGCTGCAGGAAGCCTCTCTTCCTGAGAAATTTACTTTCACTTTGTTATTTCTTCTGAATTCCAGCCTTTTTAACAAAATGGGCTGTAAATCACACTAGTCTCCTATAACATAGCATTACTCGCATCACACTCGCAACGCATGCTGCCTGGGTCTCCTGAACGCTGCAAACAGGAGCAGTCCCGGTTTGCAGCATTCAGGCCGGGAGACCCGGGCAGCACGCATTGCGGGTGTGATGCAAATTCATCGCATCACACTTGCAAGTGTGGAATCGGCCTGAGTCTGAGACTTTTTTAAAGATGTCAGTGTTTACACACACACACACATAGGAGAAGCAACTGAATGCTTTTGAAAGCAGCCCAAAAAGTACACCTTATTATTGAGTGGGTATTTTTTTCATTGTTGGTCTAGGTACATGCAGGGAAGACATGGAAACAGCTACAGCTTTAGGCTGAATTCACTTGTATGCCCACCATCTTGGGAAAATATCCGAGGGATATGTATAGAGAGGGAAGGTATGGGCAATACCCCCCCTGAGAGAGCCTCTTTCTCTCTGCTCCTGGGAAAACCTTTATATAACTTTTTCCATATGTACTTGAAGAAGGGCATTCCGCTTTACAGTTTTGGAATAAACAATTTAAACCAGAGGACTCTCTCCATCTTGGGCAATGGAGAGGAGGAGGGGTTATCCCTCCCTTCTCCATAGAGATGCATGGCCGTGCGTATGTGAAAACATAGGACATGTCCTATCATTTCCCCTTGTACGGAGAGGTATCCTGCCCCCATGTAGTATACAGCCTGCCCCCAGTAGTATACAGCCTGTTCCCAGTAGTATACAGCCTGCCCCCAGTAGTATACAGCCTGTCCCAAGTAGTATACAGCCTACCCCCATCAGTATACAGCCTGCCCCCTTGCAGTATACAGCCTGCCCCCATCAGTATACAGCCTGCCCCCGTGTAGCATGCAGCCTGCCTACATCAGTATACAGCACTGCCCCCATCAGTATACAGCCTGCCCGCATCGGTATACAGCCTGCCCCCATCAGTATACAGCACTGCCCCCGTGTAGCATACAGCCTGCCCCCATCAGTATACAGCACTGCCCCCATCAGTATACAGCCTGCCTCCATCGGTATACAGCCTGCCCCCATCGGTATACAGCCTGCCCCCATCAGTATACAGCCTGCCCCCATCGGTATACAGCCTGCCCCCATCGGTATACAGAATGCCCCCATTGGTATAGTATGGACCTACATAAGGTGATATTTTTTGCTGTATGTACTGGCTTAGTAATTTACCGTATATACTCGAGTATAAGCCGTCCCGAGTATAAGCTGAGACCCCTAATTTTACCACAGAAAACTGGGAAAACATATTGACTCGAGTATAAGCCGAGGGTGTAGTATACAGCCAGCCAGCCCCCATGTAGCATACAGCCAGCCCCACGTAGCATACAGCCAGCCCCACGTAGCATACAGCCTGCCCGCATGTAGCATACAGCCTGCCCCCATGTAGTATACAGCCTGCCCCCAATAGTATACAGCCTGTCCCCAGTAGTATACAGCCTGCCCCAGTAGTATACAGCACTGCCCCCATCAATATACAGCCTGCCCCCTTGCAGTATACAGTCTGCCCCCATCAGTATACAGCCTGCCCCCGTGTAGCATGCAGCCTGCCCCAATCAGTATACAGCACTGCCCCCATCAGTATACAGCACTGCCCCCATTAGTATACAGCCTGCCCCCATCAGTATACAGCCTGCCCCCATCAGCATACAGCCTGCCCCCATCAGCATACTGCCTGCCCCCTTACAGTATACAGCCTGCCCCCAACAGTATACAGCACTGCCCCCGTGTAGCATACAGCCTGCCCCCATCAGTATACAGCACTGCCCCCATCAGTATACAGCCTGCCTCCATTGGTATACAGCCTGCCCCCATCGGTATACAGCCAGCCCCCATCGGTATACAGCCTTCCCCCATCAGTATACAGCCTGCCCCCATCAGTACACAGCCTTCCCCCATGTAGCATACAGATAAAAAAATAAACTTAATACTCACCCTCCAGTGTCCCCGATGTTCCTCCCGGCTCCCGACGGCTTCCGATCCCCATCGCGGCTTCTTCACTCTTCTATCTTCTCTGGCCGGGAGATCGCGCCGACCGTCCGACACTGTGGTGCGACGCTGTCGCCACTGATGACGTCATCAGCGGTGACAGTGCTGCATCACAGTGTGCGACGGCCGGCAGATCTCATGGACGCGACTCTGCCGGCTAGAGAAGATAGAATACAGAAGAGGAGACACGGGGAGCCGCCGGGAGCTGCGACAGGGATCGGGAGCCGCGATGAACATCACGGACACCGGAGGGTGAGTATTATTTGTTTATTTATTTTAGCATTATACACATATATACGGTATATCAATTTGGGACCTGTATGTCCATTTGATTATTTTTTATTCAAATATGCATGGATGGGAAAATGAGGAAAAAGTGGTGATTCAGATATTTGGGCGCTCTTTTCCGTTTCACAACTGGGAATAATCTTATTAATATTTTGATAGAAGAGGCATTTTGGTATGCAGCAATAACTAACATGTTTATGATATTTACTGTTTATTTACTGTTATATGTGATCTAGGGAATGGGGGTGATTTAAGCTTTTTTTTTTTTATTTATTTATTTTTTTACCATTATTTCAGACCCTCCAGGGTCCTTTTAACCCAGTAGGGTCTGATTGCTAATACTAATGTATTGCAGTATTTAGCAATATTACTGCTGATCTGTAATAGCCTGCCATCTGCTGGCTATTAGAGATCATTATGCATGGCAAGCCTACGGGTTTCAATGAGACTCTAGGCTGCCATGGCAACCAATCACCGCCCTCCAATGACATCACTGGGGGTGGCTTTCGTGCTCCAAGAAGGCGGTGCCCTTGGA
The DNA here is from genome assembly GCF_040894005.1 of Engystomops pustulosus. Lineage (NCBI taxonomy): Eukaryota > Metazoa > Chordata > Amphibia > Anura > Leptodactylidae > Engystomops > Engystomops pustulosus. The sequence continues at coordinate 104,865,525 of NC_092417.1, read as the reverse complement.
ATAAGTTAGGTGCTGTGGTTGGGTTCCTGCACCAACCGCGGCAGTAAAAAGGCTGGTGTCAGCCCTCTCCATATACCCCTCGAAGCTCCAGGACATTATAGTACACCCTGGTGTACCCTTAAAAAACAATATGTGGCTTGTCTGTGATGCTCACTCCTCAGGTGGGGGCTGAGAGCTGAAGAGTTAGCACCATAGGCAAGTCATGTTGTTTTTTGAAATGCATGCACACCAATGCCAACCGCTGGAATTAAACAGATGATTTTGTCAGGAAGCCAGGTAAGTTAAAACACAAAATTATATTGTAATGCAAATGCTCAAAGAAGGTAAAAAGGGGATATTTTCCTTTTAAACACCATCCCCTGAACAAATCTTAATTTTTGCACATAGATAAAACATTTCTGAAGAAGTTGGGTAGATATAAAACAAATACATAAGTTGCTATAATGGAATATAACATGACAGGGTTGTCCATTTGATTTTTATATTTGATGTTGGCAATATAGCTATACCTTATGTGGGTAAAAAGTGTATGGTATTTCCTAGTCAGCGAAAAGATATGAGTATATATCAACGGAAGGAGCGGTAAAAAAACTGACTGGTGCATCATGAAATGATCTATTATGAGGGATTTAACAATTCATTGGCTGCAATAAATCTGCTGAGTTGAAGAAAACCTTTTCCTACCACCGTTCTCGGTTCAGCAGTTGATTTTTTTATATGTCTTTATTTGCCATTTGCAATAAAACAGTCAGCAACTGTATTTTCTAGAGGAGTTGTTTTATTTTATCTGCTCGCACATGTTTAATGATTGTTAGAATTTTATATAATTTGGACAGTTTTTACATTCTGGCAGGAGAATGTGGGAGTGGATTGTTATCTAGTTATTTCAAGAGAGTTTATTGACTAAAATGGCAAAAGGGATAATCAGGGATATAATTATTGATTACCTTTCCTTAGGAGAGGTGATCGATAATAGATCAGTGGTTTGAAGAGACAACGATCAGCTGTTGAAAGAAATAGAGCATCTGGTTGAGCAATGTGGCCACTTCAATGACCACCAATCACAACCATGATACCTACATGATGCTGTGCAGCATAGAAGCTCAACCTCATTCACATGAACAGGGCTTAGCTGCACAAAGGGAGCATGTAATGATTTGACCTGCTTACATTTGCATATGAACTGGAGGTGGTTCCAAAAGCTAATTGGCAGGAGTTATTGTTGTTGGACAGTCTTATAATTATATGATCAAAAAGAAGAAAAAGATGAATAATATCGCTGTCTTTAGGCTCCACTAGCAGTGGTTATTTGTAATAGTATCACTGTAGATATAAAGTGTTACACACAATGTATTTGTTTCACTTTTGATATAATGGTAAATATATGAATTTGTGATAAAAAGAAAAAAAGTTTGTATAACAGGAAATGATGTCACTAAGAAATGGGTGTATATATACAGTATGTGCATGTGCACACTCTATGTATGCTTGACAATGATTCATGGTGAATCGAAACGTTGCAGTTTTTTCTATCCCTGTGTGAATAAAGGTTTAACCTTTTTTCATCATATTGGATGCTGTGGCCTTCTCTCTTTTTTTTGTCTTGGACTATGGATCCTGCACACTAGGACCCTGGGCTGCGTGCATCAAACAAACAGCTTTTGGTACATTGATTGCTGTTTTTTTTCTTTTTTTTTAAGCTTCACTAGCAGATACCATCCTCACAATGGACAATGGACCCTATTGGACAATATAAAAGTATAACACCACTCCTCTATATAGTAGATTATTGTTATGCATACTGGGCAATACAACATTCTGACAAATAATTTCAGTATATTGCTAAACAGTGCTCTTATCCCCCATGTACTGCAACAAAAACAAACTGTACATATAGAATAGAGGCCACCCAAGGCCAAGAAAAACACCATGGGACACATTTACTAAGGCCCTTGCAACAATTTTCTGTCAGATTGACTGCACATTCTTTCTAGCGCAAACTGCTTGCACAGGTATGTATGTAAGAAGTGCCTGAGACACTTTCGCGTCTTGCGTCACCATTTTGTGGTACAGCTGCACAAGGCATCATGCAACACCCATTACGAGACGTTCCAGTGCACGGCTGTGGGCCAGATTTATCATGCAAAGTCAGACAGAAGTATGTTGCAAGCACACCACAAAAAAGTTAGTCAACTCTGTCCAGCCAGTGCAAGGAGCTTGAGATTCATGATTTCTGGTGTCTGTTATTCATGAATCTGGTGCACCCTGCACTATACACAGGCAAACCGCTATTAGTGCAGTTTGGCACCCTGTATAACTTATTAGGCTAATAATAACAATACCTCTAAACTTGGAGTCAGGAAACCTTGGTGTTGTGACCCATCAATTATTGAAGCTAAGCTCTCTACCCCTAATGTTCCATGCATACGAAGGTATGCTAAACCCTCTCCGGGACATGGGCATAGCATACCCCTGGCTGGAGAAGGGGGAGCATCTGTATCTGTTTTCTGGGGACACCACAGTACGATGACACGTATGTGTTCACCTTACCGTGCACAAAGCACTTCTATGGTGGCCGTATGTTAGCTGTTGTTCGGACAGCTGGCATACGAACACCATATATGTTCATTTGCATGGGGCCTAATTCTGTGCCCATAACCCGTGATAATAGCAGTCTACAGGTTCATAGTTCCATGCACATCTGTAAAGAGAGGAGCTTCTCAGGGCCAATCTCAGCCGGAACTATGCCGTGTAAAAGTCACTTTGACAGATCACTATGATCACTATGATAAAACATCATTTATAGTGAGAAAATAATTGAAATAATGTGATACACAAAATCTGGGGAAAATGAGATACCCTTCCAAAATCATATTTTCTGAGCTCCCAGACGACATCTGCTTGCTGAAGCATTGTAACAGCTCAGAGTCCAAGAGGTCAGCAAGATGCTTTCTTTCCATATTGTCCTAATAGAAGCGGATCTGGTTGTCAGGGCTTGAAGTGGATCAATAGTCACTATAACTGACACAAGAACCAAGTACAAGCAATATCAAACAATGTTTCCGAATACTTTTTTGTATAAGTCCTGTAATTTACTATTCTGGATGTACATTGGGGCACAGGGCTCTATTAATTTACTGCAATAGCTAGCCATCTCTGGAAGCCAAACTACACAGGAACATGTTATTAAAGCTCTTAACTCATATTTATTGCCATTCCGCAGACAAAAAGTTCACAGCTTCAGGGAGCCATCCCTCCATCGTTTCCTAAATGTCAGAGACTCACCTGTGTATCCTATAGGCTTTGCTCGTTTTAGTTCAAACTTCCCCTTTAATGGCCGAGCCTATTGTGGATGCAGCGTCTGCCATAACCTTAAACTATAGAAGTCTGATTTATCAAACTACCTAAAAATGTCACTGCTTGCTAATGCATTGTCATATAACAGGATTTGGAGTTGTATTCTCACTGGAAGGCTTTCACCCCCACTTGATAAATCTAGGACGTTGCATGCTGTGAATCCGTGTTGCATAAAAATACCTTTCATCTTGTTCTGCCGTGTGTGTTTTATTTTCGTAGCACTTTGTGCAGTGGAAAGGTTTAATATTTTTATTACAATGTATCAGCTGACTGGATGAATGGGAATACTGCTATAAAACAACTTAAACAGCATTGTCTACAGGAGGCTCTGTTGATATTAGACTGCAGAACTTTTAAATATGTGTTTTTTTTTACTTCATATTAATCACCAAAACATTCCTTTGTGCTATATATAGTAAAGAATCAGGGCTGGCTTAAGAGTGGTAGAGTCCCCTTGGGCATAAACTTTTGGGGACCCTCGTCACAATTTTTTTCAAAAAAGTTAATATTGCTAATAATACATATATACAGCCCCCCCGGGAATACATACATACAACCCCCCATTAATACATAAAAACAGCCTGCCAGGAATATATACACAGCTCTCAGTAATACATATATACAGTAATACATATAATACATAATATATATGTGTTTTTATATAAAAAAGTCCAAGCAGCACAAACACTTATCCAAGATGGTGGGTGCATGTTGAAAAGAACCAGGCTTCAGGTTCTTTTTTTTAGGTATCCAAAGGAAAAACAGCACTTGTCACGAACCCAACTCACCAGAGTTCACACACGGGGTGTACCTACTCCATGGAGCCTCACAATTTAGCCCTTAAGCTTCACTCACTTCCACAAAATGGCGGCCTAACACTAAATTTACTCGACCCAATCTTGACACCATGTCCAAAGTCCACTCACTGCCACCACCCACAAGTTACTTACGCAAAGAAGGCCATAGGCACCTCAACCACACAGAAAATGTACACTGATGATTTATACAGAACATGTACTCACTACTTATACTATATTAAAATTGACCTGATTGATTGGTACTGTAATTCCCTTCAGAATTGTCAGATAAAAATAGTTAAAAACTATACACATTCGATACTTACAAAAAGTTAGGGAAAGAAAACAAAAAACTCTTGCTATGGAAATAGGTAGAAGTTCCTTGGCCCAAGGACAGGGCATACAGAGCGATTCAGTCTTCTAATGTATAGAGTCCTCAGAACTGAACCAAAGCCATGTGGCCCCTTCACTAATTTAAACCCAGGGGATTTTTGACCCCCACCCATGGCTGTGAAGTCACTGAGAGGGGGAGTTTTTCTATTCCCCTCTGATCAGAGAGGTACTTTCTGGGTCTAGGGTTTTATTAAAACTCCATAACTTTTTATTGGAAGATGGCACAATTGTGCCATTGCTTCCAATCAACCGAATACTATATTACCATTCACCCCATACCACACCCGGGGTGTCTAAGCCCAATATTAGGGGTGTTTTGCTATTGGCTGATTCCCCATGTAGCTAGGCTTCCGGTTTTTGCTCCAGGAGCGTATCTAGATCCCATAGCTGTCCCGTGTAACTCAGGACCCATAATTGTGAATTATGCCCCAGTTATGGACAGCTATGATATTTCCTTTGTTTGAATTGGGGGGGGGGGGAATACCACACAGTCTTTCAGCACAAGCTGGCCCAAGGTGTCAATTTTCCCACTAAGTGAAGAGCATAGTTCTAAAAGAGACTCCCTAGGGCAGTGTTGGCGAACCTATGGCACTGGTGCCAGAGGTGGCACTGGGACCCCTTTCTGTGGGCACCCAGGCCATCACCAGAGAGGACTCCAGGTATCTTCCAGCAGTCCCAGATACCCCATGACTTGCTGTCCACAGAGCTATATTAAAGTGACAGCGCTACCTGGGACTACTGGAGGAGTGGGAAAGTATGGACAGATTTGGATTATCATTGTAGCTCATGCTCCAGCCCTGACAATTCTTCCTGTTTATGGGACCCTGGAGGGAAGCTACAATGATTTTCTGCTTTATTGGTGTCCTCAGGGGGCTGGTATGAATGAAAGCTGTGACAGAGCAGGGAGTATAAATCACAAATTAAATCTCTATGTTGGCACTTTGCAATAAATAAGTGGGTCTTAATTGTAGTTTGGGCACTCTGTCTCTAAAAGGTTTGCCATCGCAGCCCTAGGGTTTGGAGACTCACTGCCCAGCCCCTCTCCCTGGCTGGTTGTAAGCAATGTGTCCATTCAGCCTTGTGCTCTGGCCAAATGGCATCTCATGACTCATAATGAAACAACACAAAAAACCCAAAAACTGTACAGTGATAATATTATCACATATTATCACAGTGGAAAAGTGGATTCTTTATTCCATGAAGTGCAAGTGTGACGTTTTGGCTCTACATGAGCCTTTTTCGAGCAGTGTACAAGTATCATATGGGTGTATGGTGATACACATAGGTCACATGACCTTAAGAAATATGCCCCTTAATTAACATACATATTATGCATATTATGCATACATATTATGCCTTTGTTTAGTTGTCAGGATCAGTGGTAGTGGATCCTCTGTACCACCGTGGACGATGATGTAAGCTGGGGTACCACCACGTTGTTTCACAGGTGTGACTTTGTACCGAATTGTAAGGCAAACTCTTGGTTGGGGACAGGCAGGAGGTCAAGACAGGCAGCACATTGGTATTGTTTGGGGGGGGGTATTGTGTGTGGGGGGTTAGTATTGTTTATGGGGGGTGGGGAGTTGGTAATGTGTATGGGGGGTGGTAATGTGTTTGGGGGGTGGTAATGAATATGGGGGGTCAATGTCTATAGGGGGGTTGGCAGGCTGTATACTGCAAGGGGGGTGGCAGGCTGTATACTACAGGGGGCTGGCAGGCTAAATACTACAGGGGGCTGGAAGGCTATATACTACAGGTGGCTAGCAGGCTATACACTACAGGGAGCTGGAAGGCTATATACTACAGGGGGCTGGCTGTATACTACAGAGGGCTGGTTGGCTGTATACTACAGGGGGCAGGGAGGGTGTATTCTACAGGGGACAGGCAGGCTGTATACTACAGGGAGCTTGCAGGCTATATTCTGCAGGGGGCAGGCAGGCTATATACTACAGGGGCAGGCTATATACTACAGAGGGCTGGCTATATTCTACAGGGGGCTGGCTGGCTGTATACTACATGGGGCTGGCTGGCTGTATACTAGAGGGAGCTGGCAGGCTGTATACTACTGGGGGCTGGCTGTATTCTACTAGGGTCTGGCTACTACGATAATAATAGAATTAAATAATGTGCATATACTATGTGTAAATGAATAAATAGGAAAGTTGTATAAATGTATAATAATAATTGGGACATGGTATAAAAAACCTATTAGTAGATTTTGTATAAAATAATTGATTATGCATCATTGTTATATATATCACATTTTTTAGTAGGGGAAATGTACAAAAATCATTAGAAGGGACATTAAATAGATAAATAAATTCATTAAAATAATTCACAGGGTAACCATAAATTATGGACCATACATATTTTTTAATGGAACAGTATTATTTATTCACGGACTGTGGTAAAGTAATATACTTGGGGGTAACAATGTAATTTTTGATATACTGGGGGCATAGATTCTTTAGAAGTACGGTGTGGGACTTTGTTTTATCCAGATGACATTATACTGTAAGTAAGTGTGGTATTTTTAGGGGCGCAGTGAGGGGGATCTGCTTCACAGAGCTGAACACATCTGCCAAAAATTCTGCCACCAGATTTTACTGTGATTCTGGATGCGAAGGAGAAGACATGACACCTGGAAGGTACTAGATCTGACTTCTTCCTTTGTCAGAACACTATTATATTCACTGAGTAACCTTTTAGTGTGAGATAGCTCTCAGCTTATGTACTGTTATATCTATAGGGTCAGAGAGACAGGGGTGACTTGTTTATGTGGTGCGGGGACCGCAGGGTGTGGGGTTAATGTCATCAGTTCTTGTAAAGGTTTTCAGCATTTCCTTATTGGAAGGTTATTGTGCAGTGCGAACACTTACATCCCTAACAAACCACAGCCAAGTCAGCAGTAGAAAGCCCAGGAAACCAAGGGGTAACTCTTATACTATCCCTAACATTAATGCCCTGAGATAACGTCACCACTGCAGCCCCTATACACAAACCAAGAGCAGAGCACTAGCAGAGAGGGAGGGAGAAAGGGATTAGTTTATCCTTTATTTCCCTGCCCCTTGAGTGATTGGAAATTCCCTTATCCCAGAAAATTTTTATGTAGTAGTAGGTGGACCACCAAAATCAATTACACTGGTGGGCCCCAGGTACCCCAGTCCGACCCTGTATATATATACATATATATATATATATATATTATAGATAGATAGATAGATAGATAGATAGATAGGGCTGAAACGTTGCACATGGAATAAAAGACACCCCGTCACCTTTTTGACACCAATCCGGAGTGCTGCCAGTTTTTGAAACTTTAGATAGATAGATAGATAGATAGATACACCTATGCATGGTGACCTCACCCTCTTCCAGGAGTCAGAAATCTGGAGCAGACATCATAGTGAGGGATGTCCCTGTGCTGCCTGCAGTAGGACGCTGACATCCCATTGTTCTTGTTATCTTGCTCTGCCATAGACACAAGTCTATTGGCTACAACTCAGTTCTCTGTATCAGCTTCTGTTTTCACAGCTGGTTCAGAAAAGGCAAAACTGCACATGTATTGGGCTATCGGGGCAACATGCAAACGTCTGAAATGGTGGGGCTCCCTTTAAGGGCAAAGTGGTGTGAACGCAGGTTGCTCACACCTGGACCCATCCCCATTCTCTGGCCCTGGACATAATACTGTAAGGATGTAATGTGTAGGTTTCTTAGTATTTTTCCATATAGTGTATTCAACGCGAACCTGTAACCAAGAATTAAATTTTTAGCTTGCGACAGGTTACTATAACCTATGCTATGCCAATTTTAAAAATGCCTTTGACAGCATTCTGAATCATTTTAGTTCTTAAGTTTAATTCACATTACCTGAATCCCTGCCAGCATTATGTGGTGTGCCTCACAGGAGGGGGCAGCTGCAGTAGCCTGTAGGTGCCTGAGTCAGTCTCCTCTCCCCCAAACTCATGCACCCCTCGCCACTTCCTGTCATGTGCATTAAGCAGGCAAGGGAGGTAGATGAATGTTATAGAGGAGAGGAAGAATGCACGAGGAGACACAGGCACACAAATTTGCAGCTGCTCCTCCCCACTAAATTCTGCTGGTAATGAGCCAGGTAATTAGCTAAACTCATGGAAAGTACTGAAACGATTCAAAATCAACACTGCATAGGCCATTGGAACCTGACATAGGGTTTGCTTTGAGGTCCCATTGAAAAGATATGGGTAGTTCCCCTGGTTTGTTTGCATGATTTTATGATCTGCAGATGAGTCCACCATTGAAGGGGAATTCCCATGAAGACAAATTTCTTAAATGTATTCAGGATAACAAAATAACACATTCTCTAATTCCCTGTTATTAACAAAAATACTGCATTTCACAAATCTAATTCCAACCTGTCTCTATTTCAGTTTCAGTTGCCCCTGGTTTCCAGCCCTGTATCTTCTGACTTTAGGGCCGGCAGCCAATTTTCTTTTCTATTTGACCTCGCAAAGCTGCAAAATTCTCTCTAACTCTGCTCCCTGCCTCTATCTCCTTCCCTCCTGCATTCCAGGAGCTCTCACACGCTTATGTCATGCTGTCAAACAACAGGAGCAGGGTGAGGAGAAGTAGAAGCTACAGGAAGTTAAGTTCTTTATCCAGGGAGGGGGAGGTAGGCACATCAGATCTGATAGTGTGTGTGTGTGTAGCTGACATGCAGCAAGAGCTGGAGAGTCATTGTGTGTTAGATGCATCTCACAGATATCATCTCTCATCTCTCATCTGTCTCATCTCTCTTTCTATGTGTCAGGTACTAGTACAATGATCAGATGTTAAATTAATGTATATATAAACCTGGACCCTGATACTCTAACCACATTGTCAGCACACAGAGTCTCATAGCAGTAGAGGGATCATAATGTGTCTGCTTAGACAGTCCCCGCCCACACACTTAAATGTTATACTGACCATTACTCAGTTATAGGAGCTGAAGCAGGAATAACACTGAGTAAAGGGTTTAAAATGATCTTTATTGTGGAACATCATTATGGAATTGACATTTGAACATTTTCTTTAATGGGAAAACCCCTTTAAGTATGGTTTTGTTTGGAGTTTTTTTGCGCTAAAGATGCTGCAAATTTTAGAAAATTTTTAATGATAAGTGTCATTTGCGACATTTGGCATTGGAAGATAAATGTGTCTTACTGGTGAAAAACATTTAAAAATGTCCCCAAAAAGGCCCAAAAAATTGCAATGTGCCAAAAACTTTCTCAAAAAAGACAGAAAAAGCAGGAAGAAAAAATTTATTTATTTAGCTTGTTTCATAATATTGTTTTTTTTCCGCAAAATGTCCCTCTAAGGAGCAATTGGTCTTGATAGATTTGGTTGCGATTTTTGTCCTATTTATTTACCAGGGTGTGAATGAACTCATTTTGCACCAAAACATGCACCTTAACATAAATTTGTGCCAAATCGCAATTCATTAATTTAGTTCAGTATTGTAAATACTAGTGTAAGCAAATAATGAATTTGGTGAAAGCAGGCGCAATGGAAAGTCACAAAACCGCATTTGTACCACAACTATGCCAAAACAGTGCCAAACATAGACAAAAAAACCCAATGATAAATCCCCTCATTGTCTCAACCTGTCTTAACAAAAACCCTGAAAATGCCACCTTTGGATTGTAGCACAGCAGACACATGTTGGCTATGACGTTGTAATATAATAAACTGAAATGTTATTGTCTTGAAAAGCTGTTCGCATTATGACAAACAAGAGAAAAGGAAAGCTGGGAAACATTTGTATCAGATACTGTTATACCTGTTAGATTTCTAATAATGTAGCTTGTGGATCCTCAACATTTACAGGCACCAAGATCTGCAGTTTAGCATCTAGACTGTTGCTCCCCATTAGAGATGAGCGAGCACTAAAATGCTCGGGTGCTCGTTACTCGAGCCGAACATTTCCAGATGCTCGAGTGCTCGTTTCGAGTAACGAGCCCCATTGAAGTCAATGGGAGACCCGAGCATTTTTCAAAGGGACCATGGTTCGGGAATAAAATGTGTTATTTAATTGAAAAAGAATGTCTTCTGATAATTTGCAAACATCTGCGATCTATTCTTCACTGTTCCGCGCGTATATTATCTCCCGACAAGTTAGCAGATGTAAAGAACAGTGAAGAATAGAATAAAAACAGTGAACACAGTGAACACAGTGACCACAGGATCATTTAAGATAAAAACACAGTGCAGAACACAGTGCAGAATAGATTACAGATGTTCGGCACATCTGCTTACTTGTCGGGAGATACGCGCGGAACGGCGCGAACAAAATAGCATGTGAAGAACAATATATATGTGTGTGAAGAACACATTGCAGATGTTTAAATACATCTGCAATGTGTTCTTCACACATATATATTGTTCTTCACATGCTATTTTGGGCGCACCGTTCCGCGCGTATCTCCCGACAAGTAAGCAGATGTGCCGAACATCTGTAATCTATTCTGCACTGTGTTCTGCACTGTGTTTTTATCTTAAATGATCCTGTGTTCACTGTTTTTATTCTATTCTTCATTGTTCTTCACTGTGTTTTTTTAATTAAATGCTCGATCTCGAGCAGGGGAAATACTCGTCCGAGCAACGAGCCGTCTCGAGTACCCTAATGCTCGACCGAGCATCAAGCTCGGACGAGCATGTTCGCTCATCTCTACTCCCCATCAAGATCTTCATGTGTTTCTATCTTTAGGTAAAAAAAAGTGCAGTAACTTTTTTGTCCATGGAAACCATAACTGTTGATGTACAAAGTGCTCCTTGGCTCATTTTGTAATCTAAGTCAATTGAATATTTTTATATTACATTTACATAAAGTAGTTGGGGCATTCTGGACATGATGATTCATATATGTAATTTTTATTTGCATTGGAAGAGGGGAAATAACATTGTGCTTTAGTAAATTTATTACATTTAAATCTGAATAACTACTGAGCCATTGATTAAATCTGACTGTGAATATTTTACTGCCAAAATTGGCTTACTGAGTTACTTACAGTCTTTAATGTGTTTTGTCAACTGATAAAATGGCCATATTTATATGAATATTATAACAGGAGTGAAGTGTGTGGTCTCTCCACTATAAATAATACTTATCAACCAATACCTCTTCATTTGTACTATACAAACAAATAGTGCTGCATAAAATACAGTTTTACATGACCTAATAATGAAAGCATTAAAACGACTAGCTTTTAGTGCCAACCTTATTTGCTGTATTATTTAGCCTGAAATAATTGGACCTGAACACCTCCCCTAAGTTTCACCTAAGAAGACAAAATCCTGTGATCAAAGATACCCTGTGCACAAATAAAGTGGGAACTGTAGCACAAACATAAGAAAGAGTTAATTCAGCAAAAAAAAAAAGGTCCATAAAACTGTAACTTTCATTCTTCCATATTGAAAAATGAAATCACAACAGCAAAGCTTATCCCAGACTTCTGCATCATGTTTCAGCACTTAACCGGCCATTCAAATTAACCCACCCAAAATAAATACTTAATTAAAATATATGATTAAGGACCATTGCCCCTTTCTTTATTTTACCTTGCAGGGGCTGTAGGAAGGATGGGTAGGAAGTTGTACACAATCCCTTGTTGGAACGTTGGGAACGAGAGACAGATAAGGGCTGTGTGTGACTCAGCACTAATACATCATTAACCACTCCTTCAATCAAGGTGAGAGCTGAAAGAAACCTGCCGATATGAAGAGGGCCTTGTGTCAATTGCATCTGGGTTTCAGAGGAAATTAATGTGATCAGTAACAAGCATCACATGTTTTGCATGTAAACAATGACATGCTTGTTATGGATTGCATGTGTTAACTTTGGAATGCAGATGCAATGGGCACAAGCTGTCAGGACTTGAACCAGCGGACTCAGCTGTCCCAGGCTGCAGCTCTACCAACTGAGCTTATCCTTGGCCTAGTTATTGATCTTCCAGTTCTTGGTTTCTGTTTCCCTAGCTTTGCTCCACCCCTTCCTTGATTGGACTTCCTATTTAAACTCAGCCTGAATGACACTTCCTTGCAAGATTATTGTGCTTCCAGCCTGTAGTCTAGCTTGTCTCCTTCTCTCCTGCGACTGACTTCTTTATTGTGCAATGACCACCGGATTCCTCCTGACTATGATACCCGCCTGCTTCTTCAAAACTGACGCTGATCTTCTGTGCTACGACCTCCGTCTTCCTCCTGACTACGATACCTGTCTGCTCCTCTGTACTGCTAAGCTTCTCCTGTGTGCTGACCTCTGGCTTCACCGACTACGATTCCTGCCTACAATAACTCAAGTAAGTTACAACACTTAGACTCCAAAACCAGACCCAGATCGCTACACAAGCCCGTCCCCATTCTGATTGCATTGCATTTCAAAACGCATTACTAATAGAATGTGTGACTGCACCTTCAGGTTGCCCTCAGGAATTCTATTCAGAGAATCACATGTGTCTCATTCCTGAGGAGGGCCGGGTTAGCAGTGTCAGCATTAGTGAGGACATCAATAAAAGTATTTTTAGAAAAATCACATGGAGAGACACGTCAGTGTGACATGTATAAAGACATGTCAAATGGTTGTGTGAGTTGGGGAGGGGGACTTGTGTGTTGTTAGTGGGTTTTTGTGTGTTGTGAGTGACGAGGTTGTCTGCTGGGTGTGGAGGAGGAGCACTGGAGTAAGAATTGTGGGTGTGGAGCATGCAAACACTACCAGGGCAGGGATGGAAGAGGCCTGCAGCCTGCCGGCCACCAGGATGCGGATCTGTGATGGAGAAAGATAATGAGGCTCATTTACTAAGGGTCGTATGCTGCATTTTTGTCGGACTGTTCACGTTCTTCATGGCTAAAACAGTTTGCACAGGTATTTAAGAAGTGTCTGCTCTGGTCATTTTATTGAATGGAGGCTGCTGCTGTTCATTTTATTGAGTGGACCCACCTGAGCTGCTGCAGATCCTCATAAAACCCACCTGAGCTGCTGCAGATTTTCATAAGACCCACCTGAGCTGCTGCAGATTATCAAAGGACACATCTGGCTGCATTCATGTGTGGCATTAACACATGCATTTTGAAACGCAATACAACAGCTGAAGAGAGGAGCTTTGCCTAATTACGTTGCTGTTAAAATTTATAAACCACAAATATTAACACAATGTAACAGAATCTGTCACCAGTAATGTAACGTTTAGCTGGAGACAGGTTCCAATCGCCTATGCTATGTTGATTTTGAAAAATGCTATTTCTGGATTCTAAATCATTTCAGTGCTTTATAAAACTCTATTTCCCATTATATAGAAGGGGAGGGCAGCTGCAGCCTGTCTGCCTGTGTCATTCTCCTTTGAACAGACAGGGGAGGGAGGGGGATGAGGAGAAGAGGAAGAATGCATGAGGAGACACACAGACTGCAGCTACCCCTCCCCATGACTCACCACATGTTGCAGGCAGGGAGCCAGGTAATGTGAAATAAAGATATATAAACTACTGAAGTTATGTAGAATGCTGACAAAGATATTTTTAAAATCAGCATAGCATAGGCTATTGGAACCTGACCTCAGATAAAAATGGTATTCCTTGTGACAGGTTTGCTTTAACGCTTGTGCTAAAATTGTGTTAACAAGACACAAATTAACACAATATTAAAACATTTGTCAACATTGGGGGTCATTTACTAAGGGCCCGATTCGTGTCCCGGGATTTTGGCGCACGCGATCGGTTTGTAGCGCATCGGCGCTGGCATGCATGCGACGGAAATCGGGGGGCATGACCGAACGGTAACCCGACGAATTCGGAAAAAACGCTGCATTGAAAAAAAAAATTGGTCGCACATGCACCACGATAAAGACGATGAACTCCGGGGCACCTCGGCGGACTTCGGCGTGTGAGGGAATCTAATCCATTTTTGAATCTGTTCTTCTATCATGTATCTATACAAAGATTTTTGGCTCTATTGATAGAAAAGACTCCTATGTACCATTTCCCACCTTCCCCCGCGTACACAGATCATCTTTCAGTTACATCCTCTTGAAGGCTAATGGAATGTGGGTATGGTCAATAGGCTCCTTTGTCTCAAGAACCTATAAAAACTGTCTGCAACCTAAATAAATTGGAATCCTCTCAAACATGTGAAGGTCTGAGTGATTCACCGAGCAGCTCGTACTATACAATGATTTGGACCACCATCACATCGAGATAAAGGGATATTTCCCTGACAAAACATGGCGCTCGAACAGTGACCTGGGTTTGCATGACGCCTACCGGAGAATTTAGGGATCATCCTTTCAGGACAGACAGACCATGCAGCTGCACAAAAAGGTAAGAAGCTTTTTTTCTTACAAAATTGCTCTGTCGCTCCTTGATTAGATTTTCCCACATCCGGTGAGTTGCATGCCTATATTGCCCAGTCCAAAGAATCTTGTTAGTTTATTTGAAAACTCCATGTGATGTGTGGTAGTGTATATGGCTATTGTGTGAGTTTGAACATGTGTGTTTGATAGCGCTATTGTGATACTGTATTGTACTGGTTTTAAGAACGGAAAATTCTAGGGATTGCCCCTACCTAAAGAGTCTCCAAGGCTAGCTGCTTTTTGGAACGTAATTCGCTTGAGACAAAGTAGACTGAGTTTGGACAGTCGGACTTTATAAATTTATTTTGTGTGGTAGGTTCCAGAGCTGCTTCATGGAAGGAGACTGCAGTCATCTCTTGACGGGCAAACGGTTTAAAAAAAAAAAAAAAAAAAAAAATTTTAGAATTAGAAGTGGTTAAAACTGCCCTAAGGAAGAGTGGGGGACTGCGAGTGTGTGCCGGCACTAGAGATATAATATAGGAAATTATGGGAAAAATTGCTAGGTAGGATGAGAGGCAATTCAGAGGGAAAACCAGACGTACGGATCTTGAATGATAAAAAAAAAAGAAGCTGTAAAATGGATGTCAGAGAATATTGGAAAAAGGACAAGTATATCAAAAAGATGGTTGTTTGTATGTTGGTAATTGGAAAGGTTCTTAAAAGAACAAAGGCTGGTTGCATAATGATAATGATATGATGGAAATTGCAAGTGGATAGAAGAAAGTTACAGAGGAAGTGACCAGAGGAGGTTATAAAGAAACAGCCATAAGAAATTGTGTGTTGTATGAGTGTTATGACGATGACGGACAGAAACGTTGGACAGACAAAAGACAACATTTAGTAGAAAAAATTTCGGCCTCCACCCTAAAATGGTGGATGAATTGATGTATGGAAACAAAGAAACAGACTGGCGGAGACATGTGCATGCAATGTGGCACCTAGACCCAACCCCCACACTGGAATATATCCAGTCAAGACTAGATTTGAAAAAGCGCGGGCTCCAACAGGACAAAGACGTAGCGTTCAGATGTTTGTCCTGTAGGGGGCAGATGTTTCTCACTTTGATATATTTTAGTAGACCAGTGGTATGGGTAATAATGCATTGCCTAAAGATCTTTGGATTTGCATCTCACAGTCCGCTCAGCTGTATTTAGCTGTATTTAGCTGTATTGTTGTAACTTTAGAAGACAACTAAGATATAGTACCCAGGGAATAAATGTAGGAGACTGTGCCTGCTTATCTAAGAGTCACCTCTCAGAACTACAAAGTCCAAATACCCGGGTAGTAACATATTTGTTACGGATTTTGGTCTTCTGTGGGGAGAGCTCCTGGACGGTTGTGCAGTCCCAATTGGATTCCCTGAGCTGACCCTTGCCAGATACTGTAGATGTTCTATGAGTTTATTCCATTATACAGTCCTGCAGATTATGGCAAAGATATAAATATGTGTTTTGCCTATATCATGTATAGTGCTAATGGTATTTCATCAGTTACCAGATGTGAGGAAAGCACAGCACACAATTGTGGACAATTGTTCATTGTAGGCTTGGACCTGAGAAATCCTGTGATTTATGTTTAATAACATAAGACATGTAGTGTAAAACTTTATAATACACCTAAAAGTTTGAAGGGTGTGGTCAAAAGTTTTAGCAATTTTGCAATTGGAGTGAACTTAGATGTTACAAATGGTGTGTTGGATTCCTTCTTTGTTCTCTTGGTATGCTGGGACACCTAGTACTACAGACACCACAGGGAGAAGGAGGGGGCTGCCTCCCCCCTTGTCTCAGTGAACACAGGAGGGGGGGGGAGGGGGGAGCACATGTTGGAATGTTAAGAGAAGAAAGGAACAATGAGAATGTATGTTCATTACTGATAACCCTCATGGTCCTTAGCAGATTTTGGGATTGATTCAGTGCAACATCTGTAATTTTATTGTTTTAACCAGGAGTAAAACCTCCCTATGATCCCTACACTATTAGTCCTATTCAGCAGCTATGACTGAGATTATTATTAGGAGCTTTTTAGGCAGAAGTTATAACATCCCTAGAAGCCTCCTACATCACTGTCTCTAGTGATGCTTCTGTTCAGTAACACTGTCTCCCAGTATGTGTCCCCAGTATGTGCCCCCAGTATGACTGTATAGGTTATAATAAGATCTAAGGAATTTGTATTCTGTATGTCTCCTATTATACAGCATTGATACATTGGCATTGGTCCCAAAAACTGTGTTTTTCTGGAATATATTGTTCACTTTCTATTATTCTCATTTAAGTTTAAGCCAAGCACCTCAGAGGAGAGGACACAGGCCGGAAGCTCTGCTGATCGTGTGTCACATGACAACCTGGACCTTCTTGGTTTTGTATCCTACTGCTGCCTACGCATAAAAAGCTTCTGTAGTAGTTTTGGATTATCCTGATACTATTTCACCTCTTCATGACTAGAAACCTTGGTTATAATGTGCCCTCTTTATTACATTGAATCCAGCTCCACTATTTTCGCTAGATTCAAAGGGGGGAGACATGAGGTAGACGGGTTGTATTTAAAATTTTCTATTAACTTAATGATTAATGAACCAGTTACCTTTTTGTAATGTCAAAACTGAATATATAATTAATCTGCATTTTGAGTATTTTGTAGATGGCTTTAGAAACCAGGAATGAGGTTAATTCTACATCAGATGTGCAGCGGTCACACAACATGAGGTAACAGCAGCAGAACCACTCCTGACCTACCTGTCTGTACAGGAGGCGGAGGTGAAGGCGCTGATGGAGGGGTGTAAAGTGGCAGAGGGGAAGAATGTGAGTCTTGTGGGATTCCTTATGATTCCTAACCTCATATAGTAAGTTTATCAACAACTATGAGACTTTGAAATAGCTGATAGAGGCCTTAGTGTTACAATGAAGGTCCATCCTAGAAGGTAAAACCTATAAAGCTCTAACACATGTAGTGACCATACTGGTTACTAGAAAGCCTAGGGGAAGGAGCCTGGATCAGCACAGTCCGTGACCCTCGCTGGCCCACTAGGGTTATCTATACTCCTGTCTATATAGAAACTGGCTTCACAGGTGAGGAAGCAAGACTGGAGTAACACTGGGACCCCATGGATGGAGGGTGGACTATGGCAAAGAGGTGACAAGCAATGTCTGCCAAGGGCCCTTTACCCTATGATGGTTCACCAGGCTAAGACTCTATATGCTCCGTGGTGGATAAGTATTGAGTATCACTTACATTCACTTTTGCTACTGTCCATTTACACAAGTTTATATATACCTAGTACAATGTAGGGAGAGTAGTGAAGACCCTCATATATACACTCCAAAGCCGCTCTACCCCTTCCAGAGGTTGCAGATTGGCTAAGTACAGCTACCAAAGGTAAGTAGCTATGAATATGTACTTGTGTGTGTGGACCTCTTTTCTGGGTGGCCTGAAGCCTATCCTGTGACAAAAGCCACAGCAAAAAACACAGCACAGAAGTTAATGAGGGAGCTAGTCTGAAGATTTGGGATTCCAGAGACCATAGAGGTTCCCACTTTACAGGGGAGGTGATGAGGGAGGTAATGGGAGCACTTGGAATTGAACAGGCCTTCCATACCCCCTATCATCCACAGAGTAGTGGGAAGGTGGAGAGGTTAAATGGGGCTCTTAAGTTAAAAATTCAGAAAGCCATGGAAGAGACAGGGAAGAACTGGGTTGATTGTCTTCCTTTGGCCTTATTTTCTATAAGGTACACTCCCAACAGGAAAACAGGCCTCTCACCTTTTGAGATTCTCTTTGGATCTGCTCCTAGAATGGGCTTATATTTTCCACAAGTTTTACAGATGTACCATGGAGAATTGACAGGATACGTCCAAGCCCTGCAAAAACATCTAGCTATGGTGCATAAACAAGTTTTTGCTTCTATTCCAGACCATGATGCAGTAGGAGGATCACATAATCTACAACCTGGAGATTGGGTGGTCTTGAAGCGACATGTGAGAAAAAGTCTTGAGCCACGTTTTGAAGGACCATTTCAAGTCCTTCTGATCACATCTACTTCCGTGAAGTTACAAGGGAAGCCTAATTGGATTCACGCCAGCCATTGCAAAAGAGTATTGAATCCAGCTGCTCATGAAGATGAATCTGTATCTCCAAATGTTAATATTACTTAAGATACTATTGATATTTAATAGGATTGGTCCACCGTTAGAGCAGACTGTCATTCCTTGGGCTTTAAATAATGTTAATCTTGCCTGTTATCCCAATTTTACATCTTGTAGTTGTATCCAAATTAGATCTAAAGGAATGTTTTTCTCTAACTCCAACTATACAGAGTGTGATGGTAACAAATCTGACATCACTCAATGTGTAGGAGTCGATGCCACTATTAATTCTACACTCCCCTGTGTTAGCATGTCCTTGCAAAACCTTGTTGCAGGTTTCCTTTCAAATGACACCTTTTTCCAACAGGAAGTGAGTGAAATCCTGAAGGTGAACATGCTAGTCAGATGGGTAGCAGAGCTTTTTAATGGCACTTTCGTTGGAGTACCGAAAAACATATATGTTGTATGTGGCCATCAGGCTTATAAATGGCTTCCTAGCAATTTTACAGGAGTTTGTACACTGGCTCGCCTTACTCCTGCCACTTTTATTGTCCCCCATACCAAATGTGAATCTTATTCCCAAGCACACATTACACAAGAGAAAAGCAGATAATCTTCCTAGACCAGACGGACGCCCACATGTGGTGGAGATGGGAACAGCTAACACAATCTTCAGCACACTTTTTATTTATCCTATGATAATGCAGATGTGGGATAAATTGGTAGAAGCCACAGATTATCTAGATCAACAAATTTTTCAGATTTTGGGGGCTGTGAATAAGACAAATGTCATCCAGAGACAGTTAATTGTGGTAACCAACCAACATACATTAGTTTTAGATTACATCACTGCGTCCCAGGGTGGCATGTGTCAAGTCATAGGGCCAACATGTTGTCATTACATTGATCCTCAAGGCAACATGCAAATTAAGACAAATTTAGCAAAAATTGCTGACTTTAGAGATAGATGGCTCAAGGAGCATGATAGTAATAAGGACAGCTGGTGGTCTGACACATTCGCATCCTTAAACCCCGCCAATTGGTTTAAGGGTATTTTTGGGTGGCTCATGGGAGTTTTGCAAGCAATATTTCAAATCATTTTGTTATGTGTATTTGTTTATATCTGCATAAGAGTAGTAATCTGGCTTGTTGTAAAACTGTGGCGAAGGAAACCAAGGATTGTGCGATATCAACCTAGGTATACACCTAATTCTACAGAGGGAGTGGTTATACCTATGTACAATTTGGCCAAGAGAGTGTAGAAAACCTACCATTAATATTAGGACCGAATTAATTGTGTTGTGATATAATGTTCAGGATGCTCAGGAGGGAAGCAGGTGAAGAGGTTAGATAAGTCCTGGATGTGTGACTAGCACATGTCAATGTACCACCTGAGCAGTATCTGAAATTATTCACAAAAGGGAGGAATTGTGAGGGAATCTAATCCATTTTTGAATCTGTTCTTCTATCATGTATCTATACAAAGATTTTTGGCTCTATTGATAGAAAAGACTCCTATGTACCATTTCCCACCTTCCCCCGCGTACACAGATCATCTTTCAGTTACATCCTCTTGAAGGCTAATGGAATGTGGGTATGGTCAATAGGCTCCTTTGTCTCAAGAACCTATAAAAACTGTCTGCAACCTAAATAAATTGGAATCCTCTCAAACATGTGAAGGTCTGAGTGATTCACCGAGCAGCTCGTACTATACAATGATTTGGACCACCATCACATCGAGATAAAGGGATATTTCCCTGACAGGCGCAGTAGCGTCACCTGGTGGACATCGGGCGCAGGACCTTCATGAATCGCCAGAAGACCCGAACGCTCGTCAGAGAAGCCGCCGCTGGAACGCGAATGGACCGGGTAAGTAAATGTGCCCCATTGTGTTGACATTGCATTTTGTAAATACAAATCTAAACAGAAACTTAATTAGGCAAATCTCTCTGCAACTGTTGTGTTGAGTTTCAAAGTACATACCTTTACCCCATGTGTAAACGTAGCCTGTGAGATGGAGAGCAGTGGAGCAGGGAGCTGACGTCTCCAGAGATCTGCCTGATCTTCTACCTTGCTCTACGGTTTTGATTTTAACAACTGTCTCACAATAAATAGGATTTCATCATGTTGTTTTACAGTGAATTTTAAATCTTTAATTATCTTTTACAAAAAAGGTTTTTCGGAAACTAAACCTTTTTTGTTTCCAGAATAGTGTCCCACTTGTTCATGACTGCAGACCCGGGAAGTGACGGTAAAACACAGAAATACTGCATGTCGGCAGGTTCCATTCATCTCATTTTTATGCATCCGCTGAAGCTATGAAGTCTGGCTGTGTGAGTGAGGATTACATTTCATATCCTGCATGACTGATGCTTCGCTCAGTACCTGCAAATGCACCATGACGGCTATTAATATAAATGTCATCATTCTGTGTCATCTAAGAGTCAAAACTAAGACTGTATCGTAAGGCAAGACAGCGACGCCCAGGCTTGCTGCTGTCTACAAATCACAATTGTTCTACATCAAACTTCTAATCATTACGTCTGTGATACAGCGCTGCACATATAAAGATTGGCTATCTGCTCAGCCCAGTGAGGGAATGCACAGTATTTTGTTCAAGTCACTGATTCACTGTGTGTCTGACTGGCTCAATGTTTCAAGAGAAAGACGTATCAGACTAAAGAATCGAGTGCTTACAAGTCTAGCCTTTCACTTCTGTATGATTATCCAGCAATAATACAGGTCTACTGAGAGATGTCTGAGCTGCCTTCTGCTACTCTTTACTGCCATCTGATGGACACTAGAAACTCTCTAGGTACTTTTTTGGACACATTTGTTAAATTTACCTTCACGTCTGTTATGTGTGTTACACCTGTTCTGTTTTTGGCTCACAATAAGTTATGCAAATA
Organism: Engystomops pustulosus; assembly: GCF_040894005.1. Taxonomy (NCBI): domain Eukaryota; kingdom Metazoa; phylum Chordata; class Amphibia; order Anura; family Leptodactylidae; genus Engystomops; species Engystomops pustulosus. The sequence continues at coordinate 104,843,629 of NC_092417.1, read as the reverse complement.
TCTGAAAATGTTACAATGATGTGAACTAGGCCTTATGCGAGTATGTACACTGAAAGTTTCATATTTACACATAATGTTATTCAAAAGTAATGTGCCTACCACAAGGGCCTATCCTTTTCTTGGGGCCTGGAGGCAGCCAGGGCCCGGAATACTGTAGTGGCTGGCTAGTGCGGCCTAGGGCACGCTGATTTTGCAGTGCTTGGCATGAGGACCGGAGGGCTGTCCTACAGCCTGGCTAGTCTCCAGCAGGTGGTGTGTTCAAGAAATAAGGAGGGAGAGGCTGATGTATTGGTTTCTCACTGGGGCAACTGCTGAGGTATCTGTAGGATTAGTCCCTGGGTAATGAATGGGGAGCCCGTGGTGGTAAGCAGCCGTATCCAGTTCTTTATTGAACAGCAGGCAACTGCCCAAAATCGGCAGCAACAAATTCTTTGATGCTGGAGTGGCCATTGAGAGTGGTCCGCAGGAAGGGTGCACACAGCCTGATAGTAGATGCAGACTGAGCTGGTTAAGGTGGAATTGTGTCCAAGTTGTGGAAGCTGCAGCTCGGGGCTTGAGTCTCCAGACTCACCTTGTGTGCTAGGGAATAGGCCTGAGGCACTTGAAGTTCCTGGGATTGATATCTGTGGCAGCACTGGCATCAGAAAAGCCCATGTGCTATTACCCAGCAGGGGTTTTTATACTCCCCCTGATCAGGTGGTAGTACCTCTCCAATCACCTTCCAGCTTCCATAGCAGACAGATCATTGGACAACTACAGATTTCACAATTAACTGTTGCCTTACCAGGCAGTAGCTTCAGGCTGCAATTACTAAGTTTCCCATGTTACAGCTTCTGACATGGAGATGGACACTTTTGCAACACCTACTTAACCCTTTGCATCTGCAGGGGTGTAGCTAATGGATGTGTGAATATGATAGAATGAAGAAATTCCTGAAAGATGGTAATGTTTTTAAAGATAATAAACTATAACAAAAATACATAAAGTTATTAACTCCAAGATAGTTATGAGCCAAAAAATGAAGGAGAAGTGTGATTCACCCAGCTGCTTGACTAATGCCCTGTAGCTGATCCAAACCCTGGTGTTCTTAGATAGCTCTTTGGTCTTGGCCATGGTGGAGAGGCTGGAGTGTGATTGATTTTGTGTGTGGACAGGTGTCTTTTATACATGAAACATGTTGTAATAGGTGCAATACATACAGTTAAAGGGGTATTCCAGGAATCAGCATAATTCATATACAAATGGGCACTTAAAATATAAGCTAATATGTAATTAGTTGTTATTTAAAATTTTGCTCCCCTTAGCAGAAAATGCTGGTGGCATAGACTGTAATGAAGAATTAAAATGCTACTGGCCCTTTAATCAGTCCGTTAATTTCCTCCGCGCGGTCCGTTGCAGGACAGAAGATGGCCGCCGGTCACATGTTCACATCACATGTCCTACACCTGCCTGGGCAGGACATGTGATCACCACTATGTTTGGCTGTTGTTGGTTGGATGCAGTGCATCCAGTATGGCTGGTGTTGTGGTGATGGCAGTTACACATTATTACTATGGTAACAGAGCAAGAAAGTCTGTTATATCATCAGAGCATAAGTGGTAGGAGGAGTTACTGAGAACTAAAGGATCATGGAACTTGTAGTTTCCAGCGGCGGCCATCTTAGTGATAACTCCACCTACTTTAGAGAGGCCATAAACTTTGTAAATCATAAAATCAAATTATTTAAGCTTCATTTTGTGCCTAATGACATTGAGTATTGCTGTATTCATTTAGTTATATCATCATGGGTTTTTGTGTCAGACGTTCATATTCCCGGAATACCCCTTTAATGAGTGCAGAGTAGCAAGAGCTTCTTAAAGAAAAGCTAACCACTCTCAGAGAGCCAGAATTCTTGCTCGTTTTAAGGGGATCAAATACTTATTTCATGCAATAAAAAGCTAATTCATTTTATAAAAATCATACAATGTGATTTTCTGGAATTTTTTTACATTCTGTCTCTCACAGTTGAAGTGACCTACAATAAAAATTACAGAACTCTCCAATCTTTGTAGATGGGAAAAATAGCAAAATTTCCCCCACTGTGTTTTTTTCCCTTTCCCTACATTTGAAAATTAAATAGTACTACTATGAAAAAACAATTTAGTCAGTAGATACACGTCCAAATACATCTCAAAAAATAAAAATAGAATCATCCTGGCTTTTGGAATGCAATGAGTGGAAAACAGCAACACAAAAACTGATTAAGGGTGCAGTGGTAGACAGGTTCGACTCTACCCTTTTTGGTGCCTGAGGTGAAACTTGAAAATGCTGCCCCTTGCACGCCCAATGATACTACCTCAGACACTAGTAGTCTATCACACTATAATAACCAGCTTCTAATTATTTTTATCATCTGCCACCAATATGACTGCTGTCAAATATGCTAGCCTGATGTCTCTTACTTTCTTACATGAATTACAAAATGAAAGAGAAGTTGTTACTAGATTTATGTTGCCCTAACCACAGGAAGCAAAAAATAGTGACAGACTCTCATATTAAAACCAAAGGTTTTACTCTGAGACAATGATCCATTTCAGAGGAAATGAGATGTAGATGGGAGGAAATCTCCTCTGGGTGGATCGTTTCCAGTTTCATCCCAATCACTTCTGTTTTATTGACAAGTCTGTACATATTTGTGTATAGACGGACTATATGTCTCTCATGTAGAACTTAGAGAACTTCCTAGAGAATATTTCTCCCTGATCCCTGTGTCCATCTTGGGTCCATCAAGTCCAACCTATAAATCCTTAAGTGTTGATCCATAGGCAAGGCAAAAAAACCTTACAAGGCTGATGTCAATTGGGCAAAATTAGGGGAAAGTTCCTTCAGTCCAGTACTCAACAGTCTTGCTTAACAGCCTTTTTCCCCTTAGGGACATACGATGAAGATGTTGCTCCCGGATCATTTCTTTGGACACCATAAAATGTTAAAATGTTTGGAACATTGTGGGAATCAAGTTTTGTGTACTTTAGGATAAACTAGTATGTTTCTCTGGCATAGGTGGTAGATGGTGTTATCTCCCTGTTGTGAGGGATCCACCATCCTGGGCCTTTAAACTTTCTCCAGGTGCAGGGGAATGGACATCGGTGGATACATTTTTCCAATCATTGGTATCCATCTGTGCTGAGCCAGCTCCACCCCTCCAGTAAGGTAAATGCTCGGCTAAGGAGTATTTTATGAAGTTCCAAAATCTAGTGTGACTCTTAACTGATTCAAACCCTCCCTAAAGGGTCTTTTTGAACAAAGTTTTTTGTCTCAGTTAAAGATGTCTGGCTAGGTCATCCTGATCTGAGTTCCCTAGAGTAGACTATGTCCGTATTGACTGCTAGCTTCGGGATAGATGCAAGGCCAAGATTGATTGCATTCCATCTTCTATGTTATTTTCTAAACAATATGCCTCTCCCCCTGCTGTATTTGAACAGGAACATAAGCTGCTGAGAACCATGGATGTTTACTTAATGATATCCTTATTTTATTTGGATAAATTGGTCCACATCATATACAACATGGCAGGAATGTACTGTTTAGACTAAGCCATAATCATTTTTTTGCTAAATTGTCTAAGTGTTTGGGGTCCAAGAGATCCTTCCTTGGATATGTCTTCACTGCTGAATCTTTTTGACTTAAAGTCACGGCTATTTAAACCTAGAAATGGCCCACCAATCTGAAGGCCTTTAAACTCTTGGCCATAACCAATTAGTATTGGTGCATTTGAATAGTGCTACAAGACTTTGTCCTAGGCAGGCTCGTTGACCATTATTCTTTATTCACTTTAATTTCATCATTACTTATTGCCCTGATAATAAAAAGGTTAAGGCTGCTACCCTCTCCTGCAGTTTTCCACCAGGGTGGTTCCTGAAACATTTTCATCTACGGAGGTTATGATCACCAACATTAGTCATGACCTTGCCACCACCTAATGCATGACCTTGCTAATGCTCAGGATTTAGCTTCCAGTAATATTCCTTTTGGAGAATTGTTGTCCACCTCCAAACTTTTTGTCTCTGTGTGTTTAAAGGAATACACTGTCCTGTACTAGCAGGACATCTGGATATTGCTAGAACTAATTAGTTGGCCACAAAAAAACTATTTGTTTTGTGGACATCTTGATATGTCTTTCTCCTTTTCTTCTGTGTTCCATCCCAAGATGAATGGATACACGTGGAGGACTAAACAAGCACCAGATCAGTTTCTTAGATGCTATTTTTTTCTCTGTTCCAGATTAATGGAGCAAGTAAGTGTTCACTGTTAAAATGGTGCACAGTTTTGCATCATTACCTTCAAGGGTGATATTTGTACATGCCAACCTCATGGTACCTCTAGCAATGGAGGAGACTTAGCACTATTGAGTGGATACTGTGGGGGTACCATTTGTGTCAGCTGATTATATACATTGCACCACCTATGCACACTCTCTGGAGTGGTACTTGTAATACAGGCCAGGTAAAACTAGTGGAAAGGTTTCAGTTAGATCTAGCCCATTTAGTATTGATGTCCACACATTACCACTAATACAACCAACCCCTTCAGAACAGTACGAATACTGTTGCTGCTATATTTATAGTTTTTTGCCAGCGCAGGTGGGTATCTAGATTTGTACTCTAAACATTTTAAGTGATTTGCACTTTATTTTGCACTTCAGTCTGAAAGTACAGTCACCAGCTGTAGGCTACTGTTTATATTTAAATTTATATTGAATTCTATTAGGAGTATAGTGGTTTCACTTTCTCCTAGTGCAATGTCTAGCTGTCATTTGTAATTCAGGCGACATTTAATAGGAAATAAGACCATCTTATAGCTGTTACCTCATCACAGCAGATTGGTGCCTTTAGTAAACCTGTACTAAAATATTGGTGGTTATTCCACAAGGAAAATCTTTAGGGTCTAGACTATAGGATTCTATTTTAATAATTTACCCTCTCCTATCTTTCCTTCATTTCTTGATTATATTGATTTTTCTTTTTGCAAACCGCAGCAACTATTGTTATCTGCTACATTTGTGTTAATGCATAATGGATAAGGAGCATCGGAATCCTTACAGCAAAGATGTTAATGCCCTGTCTAGAAGATAACTATGTAGGTCAAAGAATCCACAAGAAATCTAGTCAGTTGGTTAATATTTGAGTCAAGAGAATGGTTAGCTAATGAATTGTACAACCTACAAAGCATGAAGTAAACAATGAGACTTAAGATACGGGAGAAGCAGAATGGGTTCTGGAAAGGAAATGGAAATCAGATAATAAGAGTGAATACCAAAAGCCAACAACAGGACTTGAGTTGTGTTTAAAAATGGAGCAGATGTTATTGTAATTGCCAGCAAGTTAATAACATGATTCTTCCTGAACTTCACATGTTACTTCTCAGGGTCGGTAAGAACAATTTGAGAGCTTGCATTGTCTAGAGCTGCGTCATCTAGTATTCCAGCAATTCTTGTGGTTTTAATGTCTATAGTTTACATAATGAGACAGCCTTGACATCCCATGGACAGCTTTGACATCTTACTTTGACGAAACAGCCTTCTCTGTTAAAAGACCGTCATGTTTTTCTAACCTTTTGAAAGCTCTAGAATATAAGATTTATATCTGTTGGCAAGTAGAACAGTCTGCGGTATCCATTTGCAGTGTGAAATGACAAGGTTGACCTAAAGTAGTGGCTTCATCTGTGGCACTTACTTTGCCTGTTATTTTCTTCACTACTTATATAATTTTCCCTTAGATATCAATGCTGAAATCCAGTTTGCTAGCAATAACACAGTTGTTAACTGAGTTATGAGATTACATAGAAATACTTCAAAGAGAGTAAGGGATGAGTAAAAGCAGCCTGGTCTCCAAAAACAACTGACTCATAAGTCTGGCTTTGTCCGTCTATTTTTTGGGACATTTCTTGGCCTTTCTGCTGGTCAGATGTATCTTAGCATTTTTTCCTTATTGATACATGTGGCGTTTGGTCTTAGCAGCCTTAGATTAGCCTTAGTTTTTTAAAAACTTGCAACTTTCACATCTGGATTTGGGTGATAACTCGGGGTTACTTCAGGAAACTAGATAATGGCCGACTTTGAAAGGAAACTATTTTAGGAGCAAAAAAGCCACAAATGAGCACTAGCATCAAAAAGTCTCATGAATGCCAAGAGTTTGATACATGTACAGGCGGTCCCCTACTTAAGAACACTCGACTTACATACGACCCCTAGTTACAAACGGATCTCTTGATATTGGTAATTTATTGTACTTTAGTCCTAGGCTACAATAATCAGCTGTAACAGTTATCAGAGGTGTCTGTAATGAAGCTTTATTGTTAATCCTGGTTCGTATGACAACCCAACATTTTAAAAATCGAATTGTCACAGAGACCAAAAAAGTTCTGGCTGGGATTACAATGATAAAATATACAGTTCCGACTTACATACAAACTCAACTTAAGAACAAACCTACAGACCCTATCTTGTATGTAACCCGGGGACTGCCTGTATTCAGAGGCTACTGCAAAACTAGATAAAAACTGCAGAGATGAGAACTGGTAGGAAATGAAGATCACAATTCACAATATGGCCAGAAACAGCGCTATTTAAACTATTGATTTCTGGTAATAGGATAGGTACACTGTTAAAGGCATATTAAAATAAAACCGCAGTAAATCAAACTGGCATGAATTGCACTACTTAAGATTTCCCCAAAACATCCAAAATGTTTATCCAAAACTTTTGATGGTTGACCCACATTACTGAAAAAAGTTGGCTCCAAATAGGGTGACTGGGACCTTGTTCCCTGGGGGGGGGGGGGGTAAAAGGGGAAATTTCTAGTCATTCTGCTAAACTTTCAGGGGCCAAAATGATTTCCACCTCTGGTCAGTAAATTGGGAGCCATCATATGGTAACAGTGGCAATTTATTCTAGCAAATGATAGTAGCAATCTGTTGCCTTTGGGATGTATTTCCTATATTCATTGTAAAATGTAAAACTTTCGTTTTTGGAAATATATTTTGGTGCGGTGTCACCAATTTTTTTCTGTGGAAATTCCTTCAAAAACACTTCTATTGAAGATGTCAGTACCATTTGCTCTCAGATATTGTTAAGCAGGTTACATTATTAAATAATAAACACTTCAGACAATATAAACTAAGCTAAATATCTGTAAACCGTCATGTGTTTCATTTCTCATTAGAACAGTAGAGAACACAATTTACAGTCTCAAAAATATGTAAATAATTAATCTTTTTTGGAATAATTTAGCAAAGGCTCTAACTTAATTTTAATTAAAAGCCTCAACTATACAATGTTGGGGTTTTAATTATATTTTCCATTTCATAAAGCTCTCTTCTCATCATTAAGAGGCAAACAAATATGGTATTTTGTGTAACCTCTGAGGTAACAGGGTCTTGCGTGGATTTTTCAATGGAAGTACTTAGCAAATGAAAGTTAAAATTTTCCCCTGGGACTTTAATGTCTCAAAGGAAAGGAGCTTTGAATTATAAAAGAAAGAAATGTTACAGCAACTGGAATTAATAAAAGAGGAGAACTTAGTTACACTACAAATTCTTATATAACCCTGAAGCCCTTGAGAAAAGGTAAATTACCTGACGATAGATAGAAAGAACATTTCTGTTAGCGAAAGATGTGGAACCTCTGAGAGAAAGATGAAAGGATTCCCATAATTTACTCCTATCTTTTTATGGCACCATTAAACCTGAAGAAACAAGGCAAAGATTAACATTTATCCATGGATTCTAGTTCCAAAAAGTCATTAAAACTCAGATCTTTTTTTAATGACTGAGCAATCTTAAAGCCATATCTCTGAACATTTGAATTTCATATCATGGATATTCCAAGCCATGTCCCAATTCATTGTGAAAAGCCTTGAAGAATCTATTTTTCCCATTGTTGTATGGGCCCCACTCTTTGTAGTCTGGTTTGTGGCACAATATCTGTAGAACTGTAGGAGTTGCTTTGATTAGTATTACTAGTGACCTATAGGATGGTCATTAGAGATGAGCGAGCACTAAAATGCTCGGGTACTCGTTATTCGAGACGAACTTTTCCCGATGCTCGAGTGCTCGTCTCGAATAACGAATCCCATTGAAGTCAATGGGAGACTCGAGCATTTTTCAAGGGGACCAAGGCTCTGCACAGGGAAGCTTGGCCAAACACCTGGGAACCTCAGAAAAGGATGGAAACACCACGGAAATGGACAGGAAACAGCAGGGGCAACATGCATGGATGCCTCTGAGGCTGCTTAATCGCACCATTATGCCAAAATTATGGGCAACAGCATGGCCATGACAGAGTGACAGAATGAAGCTAGATAGCATCTAAAACATCCAATAATTGACCCTGACACTATAGGGGACGGCATGCAGAGGCAGCGGCAGCAGGCTAGAGAGTGGCATGGCGACATACCCTAAATGGACTCAGGCTTCAAACCAATGGGTGGCAGAGAGGAACCAAAGGAGGTGAGCAAGAAGCGCTCAAATAATATCGGTACATGATAAAAGTTTGCCAGTATATTTTGTGGATTACACAGCAGGGTGGCGACAAAGTTAACATGGAAGCCATGAAAACAACCCAAAATTCTGCCTGACACAGCTCGTTTGATAAGGGGACCATGTATGGAGGCAGTGAACTAGTAGTAGATTAAAGGTGCTGCAGTTAAAACTATGTTAGTTGGATCTTGGCATGGAGCTGGCGCTCCGCTGCCAGGCGAGCTTTCGCCAATCCAAGCCCCTGTCTCTAGGCTACTCCCCAAACAGCACTTCTAAGAACCTTTTGTATAAGATCAAGTGTAGTAGCGTTCTTATAAGTTTAGGATATGCCGGGTGAGGGGAATGTAAACAGATGCGCAAGAAGCGCTGAAATAATATCGGTAAATGATAAAAGTTTGCAAGTATATTTTGTGGATTACACAGCAGGGTGGCGACAAAGTTAACAAGTTTGATGTGGAATGCCCTGTAATAGCTCTTGGGCGGTGTGCCTTTTATCGCCTAGGCTCAGCAGTTTGAGCACCGCCTGCTGTCGCTTAGCGACGGCACTGCTGCTGTGCCTAGAGCTACCGACTGATGGCGCCATGCCCACGGATGGTAATTCGGAGGAGGAGGAGGTGGAGGAGGGTTGGGAGGAGGTATAGTAGGCCTTTGAGACCTGGACCGAGGTAGGCCCCGCAATTCTCTGCGTCGGCAGTATATGACCAGCCCCAGGGTCAGACTCGGTCCCAGCCTGCACCAAGTTAAGTGTAGTAGCGTTCTTAAAAGTTTGGGATATGGCGGGTGAGGGGAATGTAAACAGATGCGCAAGAAGCGGCTGATGCGCATGGAGCTGGCGCTCCTCTGCCAGGCGAGCTTTCGCCAATCCAAGCCCCTGTCTCTAGGCTACTCCCCAAACAGCACTTCTAAGAACCTTTTGTATAAGATCAAGTGTAGTAGCGTTCTTATAAGTTTAGGATATGCCGAGTGAGGGGAATGTAAACAGATGCGCAAGAAGCGCTGAAATAATATTGGTAAATGATAAAAGTTTGCCAGTATATTTTGTGGATAACACAGCAGGGTGGCGACAAAGTTAACAACTTTGATGTGGAATCCATGAAAACAACCCAAATTTCTGCCTGACACACCTCGTTTGATAAAGGGATGATGTATGGAGGCAGCTATATAGACGACTTTTGGAGGTAGCAATGGAGACAACGTGTGGAGGCTGCTATGGAGACAATTTAATTTGGATAGTGCCTGTATGTGGCAGTCCCAAAAATTTTTCAAACCAGAGGAGCAGGTAGGTGGCCCTCCAGTAAAATGGAATAGATTGAGTGCCTGTATGTGGCAGTCCAAAAAAATTTTCAAACCAGAGGAGCAGGTAGGTGGCCCTCCAGAAAAATTGAATAGATTGAGTGCCTGTATGTGGCACTCCCAAAAATTGTTTAAAACAGAGGACCAGGTAGGTGGCCCTCCAGAAAAATTGAATAGATTGAGTGCCTGTATGTGGCACTCCCAAAAATTGTTTAAAACAGAGGACCGGGTAGGTGGCCCTCCAGAAAAATTAAATGCATAAAGTACTATAGCTAGAGCCAGTGGGCCCTGTCAAAAAATAGCCAGTTTCCTCTGCTTTACTGTACAAAGAGGAGGAGAAGGAGGAAAATGAGGAGGAGGAGTGGATCAATTATTCAGGTTGAGCTTCCTTCACCTGGTGGAGATTGGAAATTATGAGAAATCCAGGCTTTATTCATCTTAATAAGCGTCAGCCTGTCAGCGCTGTCAGTCGACAGGCGTGTACGCTTATCGGTGATGATGCCACCAGCTGCACTGAAAACCCGCTCGGACAAGACGCTAGCGGCAGGGCAGGCAAGAACCTCCAAGGCGTACAGCGCCAGTTCGTGCCACATGTCCAGCTTTGAAACCCAGTAGTTGTAGGGAGCTGTGTGATCATTTAGGACGATGGTATGGTCAGCTACGTACTCCCTCACCATCTTTCTGTAAAGATCAGCCCTACTCTGCCGAGACTGGGGACAGGTGACAGTGTCTAGCTGGGGTGACATAAAGCTGGCAAAAGCCTTGTAAAGCGTACCCTTGCCAGTGCTGGACAAGCTGCCTGCTCGCCTACTCTCCCTCGCTACTTGTCCCGAAGAACTACGCACTCTGCCGCTAGCGCTGTCAGAAGGGAAATACTGTTTCAGCTTGTGCACCAGGGCCTGCTGGTATTCATGCATTCTCACACTCCTTTCCTCTGCAGGGATGAGAGTGGAAAGATTTTGCTTGTACCGTGGGTCCAGGAGAGTGAACACCCAGTAATCGGTGCTGGAATAAATTCTTTGAACGCGAGGGTCACGGGATAGGCAGCCTAGCATGAAATCTGCCATATGCGCCAGAGTACCAACGCGTAAGAATTCACTCCCCTCACTGGCCTGACTGTCCATTTCCTCCTCCTCCAACTCCTCCAACTCCTCTTCTTCTGCCCATGCACGCTGAACAGTGAAGGACTCAACAATGGTCCCCTCTTGTGTCTCGCCAACATTCTCCTCCTCTTCCTCCTCATCCTCCTCCACCTCCACCTCCTCCGATATGCGCTGAGAAACAGACCTGAGGGTGCTTTGGCTATCAACAAGGGAATCTTCTTCCCCCGTCTCTTGTGACGAGCGCAAAGCTTCCGACTTCATGCTGATCAGAGAGTTTTTCAACAGGCCAAGCAGCGGGATGGTGAGGCTGATGATGGCGGCATCGCCACTGACCATCTGTGTTGACTCCTCAAAGTTACTCAGCACCTGACAGATATCAGACATCCACGTCCACTCCTCATTGTAGACTTGAGGAAGCTGACTGACCTGACTACCAGTTCTGGTGGAAGTTGACATCTGGCAGTCTACAATCGCTCGGCGCTGCTGGTAAACTCTGGATAACATGGTCAGTGTTGAATTCCACCTCGTGGGCACGTCGCACAACAGTCGGTGAGCGGGCAGTTGGAGGCGGCGCTGCGCTGCCCTGAGAGTGGCAGCATCTGTGCTGGACTTCCTGAAATGCGCACAGATGCGGCGCACCTTCGTGAGCAAATCTGACAGATTGGGGTATGTCTTGAGGAAACGCTGAACTATCAGATTTAACACATGGGCCAGGCATGGCACATGTGTCAGTCTGCCGAGTTGCAGAGCCGCCACCAGGTTACGGCCGTTGTCACACACAACCATGCCTGGCTTCAGGTTCAGCGGTGCCAGCCACAGATCAGTCTGCGCCGTGATGCCCTGTAATAGCTCTTGGGCGGTGTGCCTTTTATCGCCTAGGCTCAGCAGTTTGAGCACCGCCTGCTGTCGCTTAGCGACGGCACTGCTGCTGTGCCTAGAGCTACTGACTGATGGCGCCGTGCCCACGGATGGTAGTTCGGAGGAGGAGGTGGAGGAGGGGTGGGAGGAGGAGGAGGCATAGTAGGCCTGAAACACCTGGACCGAGGTAGGCCCCGCAATCCTCGGCGTCGGCAGTATATGACCAGCCGCAGGGTCAGACACGGGTGATGTTGTCTGACACGTGCTGGTGCAGGGCTGGGACGGCACATCGGGAAAAGTAGTGGCGGCTGGGGACCGAATACCGAGGGGCGGCCGCCGCCATGAGGTTGCGAAAGGCCTCGGTCTCTACTAGCCTATAGGGCAGCATCTCCAGGCTAAGCAATCTGGAGATGTGCACATTAAGGGCTTGGGCGTGCAGGTGGGTTGCACTATATTTGCGTTTCCGCTCCAGCGTCTGGGGTATGGAGAGCTGAACGCTGGTGGATGCTGTGGAGGATCGTGGAGGCGACGATGGGGTTTTTGTGGCAGGGTCCTGGGCAGGGGGCTGACTATCAGCTGACACAGGGGAAGGAGCAGTGGTGTGCACGGCCGGAGGTGAACGGGCTTGTTGCCACTGAGTGGGGTGTTTAGCATTCATATGCCTGCGCATACTGGTGGTAGTTAAGCTAGTAGTGGTGGAACCCCTGCTGAGCCTGGTTTGGCAAATGTTGCACACCACAGTCCGTCGGTCATCCGGTGTTTCCTTAAAGAACCTCCAGACTTCTGAAGATCTAGCCCTCGCCGCAAGAGCCCTCGCCACGGGAGCTTCACTAGTTGACACATTTGGCGCTGATGCACCAGCTCTGGCCCTGCCTCTCCGTCTGGCCCCACCACTGCCTCTTCCAACCTGTTCTGGTCGAGGACTCTCCTCCGTCTCAGAAGCACTGTGTTCACCCGGCCTCTCAACCCAGCTTGGGTCTGTCACCTCATCATCCTCCGATCCCTCAGTCTGCTCCCCCCTCGGACTTCCTGCCCTGACAACAACTTCCCCACTGTCTGACAACCGTGTCTCCTCATCGTCGGACACCTCTTTACACACTTCCACTACGTCAAGAAGGTCATCATCACCCACAGACTGTGACTGGTGGAAAACCTGGGCATCGGAAAATTGCTCAGCAGCAACCGGACAAGTGGTTTGTGACTGTGGGAAGGGTCCAGAAAACAGTTCCTCAGAGTATGCCGGTTCAAATGCCAAATTTTCCTGGGAGGGGGCAGACTGGGGGGGAGGAGGCTGAGGTGCAGGAGCTGGAGGAGTGGCGATTTCGGTGACATGGGTGGACTGCGTGGAAGACTGACTGGTGGACAAATTGCTCGAAGCATTGTCAGCAATCCACGACATCACCTGTTCGCACTGTTCTGGCCTCAACAGTGCTCTACCACGAGTCCCAGTAACTTCAGACATGAACCTAGGGAGTGTAGCTCTGCGGCGTTCCCCTGCTCCCTCATAAGCAGGTGGTGTCTCACCCCGGCCAGGACCACGGCCTCTGACCCCTGCAGTAGTTGGACGCCCACGTCCCCGCCCTCGTCCTCTACCCCTAGCCCTCGGGTTAAACATTTTTAAAATGAGAGTTATAGCTTTAATTTTTTTTTAACTTTTTTTTGTGTTTTTTTTTTTGTGTTTTTGAGTTTTTAAAACCAAACGATGCTATCCTATTGCTATGGCTATTTTCTAGCCAAGTATGAAAGCACACTACTATGCCAGATGAGATGACACTGAGTTATTAAACAAAATAAACGTAAAATAAAAAAGGACAAATGGCAGACTGTGCCTAATTGAAATCCAACCCCTACTAAATTTTCCCACTTCGGTCTTTGCAATGGATATGTGCGTCACTAAGCGCAAAACACAGCGGTCGCAAGTCTCACTACAAATTGCTCACAATTGGCTAGTAGATGCACTGCAGCAAGTACAGCCACCAGCAGATCAACCAGAAATCAAATATATAACGCTACTGTAGGCGTAAGTAAGCCGTTTGGATTCTCCTATGGCTATTTTCTAGCCAAGTATGAAAGCACACTACTATGCCAGATGAGATGACGCTGAGTTATTAAACAAAATAAACGTAAAATAAAAAAGGAAAAATGGCAGACTGTGCCTAATTGAAATCCAACCCCTACTAAATTTTCCCACTTCGGTCTTTGCAATGGATATGTGCGTCACTAAGCGCAAAACACAGCGGTCGCAAGTCTCACTACAAATTGCTCACAATTGGCTAGTAGATGCACTGCAGCAAGTACAGCCACCAGCAGATCAACCAGAAATCAAATATATAACGCTACTGTAGGCGTAAGCCGTTTGGATTCTCCTATGGCTATTTTCTAGCCAAGTATGAAAGCACACTACTATGCCAGATGAGATGACACTGAGTTATTAAACAAAATAAACGTAAAATAAAAAAGGAAAAATGGCAGACTGTGCCTAATTGAAATCAACACAAAGAATGGGGCAGGAAGAAAAGCTCCATTTTGTGTGTAGTAACCTGACTCAAGAACTGAAGCTCAGCAGTTTTTTGCAACGTGTTTTTCTAATGGACTTTAAAGGGATTGGCCATTTCACCTCATGTTTTTTTATGTATGTGCAAGTGTGGGGGTCAGTGTATTAGATAATTTACCAATATACATCTATTTAAAGTTCTGCACTACCATTAAGTCCCCCCCCCCACACACACACATACTTCTTCCTCTCTGTGACCAATTTCCTGCCCTCATGTTTGATAACAACTCAACCTACTTTGGAGTTGAGAACCCTACTTCACCAAATTGCAAAGGGGTTGTGTCTAATTATAGTTGGGTACCATTACTTCAGTAGACTTTCATCTATACTATGTATAGTGGGGGGAATAAGTATTTGATGACTGGCCAATTTTGCAAGTTTTCCCACCTACAAACAACAGAGAGGTCTGTCACACTTAAACTGTGAGAAACAGAATATAAAAAGAAAAGTCCAGATAATCCCATTGTATAATTTCTAAATAATTGATTAGCATGTTATTGCATGAAATAAGCATTTGATCCTCTACCGCCAATAAGTAAAAGTTATGGCTCCCTCTATACTGTTAGTTTTTCTTTAAGAAGTTCCTACTTGTCTGCACTCAATTGTACCTGTTTAAACTTGCTTCCTGTATAAAAGACACCTGTCGACACACAAAATCAATCACACTCCAGCCTCTCCACAAAGACCAATGAGATGTCGAGGGACACCAGGAACAAAATTGTAGACCTGCACAAGGCTTGGATGGGCTATGGGACAATGGGCAAGCAGCTTGGGCAAACACTAGATGACTGTCAATCTTCCTCAGTCTGGGGCTCCATGCGAGATCTTACCTCATGGTGTGAGGATGATTCTGAGAAAGGTCAGGAATCATCCCAGAACTACACAGGAAAACTTGGTCAATGACCTGAAGTCAGCTGAGAATAAAGTCTCAAAGATTACCGGCCAGCGATAGGTGCCTAGAGCTTGGTGATGTCATGGCTCTCGGCACCTGACGGAGGGTGGGTAGAAAGATGGAGGCGTGAATATTTAACAATCAGACGACAGACGGCTGATGATTTAGGGGTAGTGCAGGAGGGTCAATTTACACATGTTTTAATAGTTTTTTTTAGCTAAACTAAAGATCGCAGTGCCTAACCAAAGTATCTGCCTGCATCAGAATTAAATAGCCTACAGGGTGGTGTGCTTGCATAATTTCATAAAATGAGCAGTGGTAGGTTTCCTTTAAAGGGATCTGAAGTCCAATGTTTGCACAGCAACATCCTTGAAACCTGAAAGATCTGGAGATGATCTGTATGGAGGAATGGGCCAAAAAGTGTGTGCAAACTTCTTCAATGCTCTTCTATGATATCAATTACTTATTTCATGCATTAAAATGCAGATTAATTAGATTACAATGTGATTTTCTGGATTTATTTTACATTCTGTCTCTGACAGTTGAAGTCTACCTTCAATAATGATTACAGACCTCTCCGTCTTTTGTAGGTGGGAAGAATAACAAAATTGTCCTGAAATCAAATACTTATTTACCTAACTTTCAATTTCAATTGAAAAAGAGAGGAATTCGGGAATGGTGTATCAGCAGAGACGTTCAGGGTAAGTTATCACTTTTATACCATTTTCTGTTAACCATTCTGTTAAGGTCGAAAATGAGGGCGTAAAAATGAAAAAGTGCAAAACATTACATCTAAAGAAAAGCAAGTCATTGCTGCTTGATACAAATTCCCCAGCCAGTGGAGGATCATATGTGCTTCTACAGTGTTTATAAGATCTCAAGGGAGTTTCTAGTATTTGATTAATGATTATTAGTATTAAAGATTTTCACTCCACATAATTTGCAATAATAATCATAAAATTGATACCCAGTTAATACCATTTCAGGAGGTGTGCATGAATTGCTGCCACGTAAGCTTAATAAAAAACAACTGCATTATATTAGTATTTCTTTTGTTCTTTGGGCCCTTCATCATAAAAAAATAATAATATTTTCATGCTCAGTCTAAGCCGGAAAATTATTACTCTCTCTCTCATATCACAGAAAATGGGTGGTTCACTTATACTACAGACTGAGTTATTAACTCTAGTTAACGGGTTAAAGGTAATCTAGCATCAAAATTTAGCATGATAAACCAAGGACACTTACTCAAAAATCCTGACAGATAATTTGACTGTGAATGTGGTAATCTTCTTAGATATTTTATCCGTGGCATCCTTCCCTCTAAAATCAACAATTAAAAATTATGCTAATGAACACAAAGGGCTCTAAGGGGAATAACCAGAGCCCCTCTTTGGTGCAGATTTGCAAGTTGTTACACAGTCTCCCCTCCCCCCTGCTCTCTCGGCACTTCCCCTCTCCTTCTGGCAGTGTTAATCTCACACATTGGGAATGGAAAATGGCTCATTAGTATGATTGACTTTAGAAGAAACTAGGCCATGGATAACAAATATAAGATGATTAACACAGTCACATAGCCTGGAAGTATGAGTAAGTGCAACATACTCCCCCAGAGACTTGCCCTCATGATGTGGGGGGCTGTTGGGTTCCCCTGGTATCTGAGTGGCTGGCTTTAGCACAGCCTTGTGCTAGACTTTACACTTAATAAGTGGAGAGGTGTGTAGTAACCCAATGGTGACAAAGTAGCCCACACACTAAATATAATATGAAACAAAGAAGAAAAAGTTAGTATGTATCGGCATAAAGTACATTTCTTTTATTAATTCAAAATATTTCTTTAAACAAACGCCATGCATCAAAAATTACTTAAAAACAATTAAAAGTGTAGAAACACACATAAAGAAACAATGAGTGGACCAAAGCAGTACATATCGGTCCACACTAAGCCATGAGTACTGAGAGATACACAATCAGTTCCCACAAAGTCACAATAACCCATACAAGACAGTCCTGGACAACTAGAATAATGGAAGGTAGAAGATAGGAAGACTTCTGCAGTAGTCCCTACATCAATCAACATGGCTCCCTAGTTCACCGAGGTACTCAACAGTAGAAGGATAAATAACTGGCAAGTGATAGAGTAACCCAAGGGTACAAACAACATCCTAGGTCCTCAAATCAAAAAGAAGGTCATAAAATCAAAAAGTGGGAAGCTTCGGTCATAGTGTTACTCGTGGCTGGAGGCACCCCATGCATTCCGTCGCAGACCTGCGACTTCCTCAGGGGTAAGTGCCTACATGTTGGTGAGCTCTGCTTGAAGTACCCCGGGGTGACCACCTACCTCCAATCAGGCTTGTGCGCACCTAATACGCAGCAGCTATTAGCTGCCCCCACGCTCGAGGGTATGAGTTATCGCGGTAATAAGTAAAAAGTATGCGCATGCGCAGTGGCATATACAAACATTCAGGTACAAGATAGACTTATCACCGCTGCCTGGTCCTGGTGGAACATGTCTTGTCCATGCCAGCCAGGGCCAACAGGGGGATGCAAGAAATGGGGAAGACTGCAATAGGATAGAGGTTCCCCCTGGGGTGCTCCCAGTGTATGGGCGATGTAGGGAAGATGGTAGAGGGGAGGCCAATGATGTTAGCAGCAGCCAGGGATCACATGTGTAGAAGATGTAGAACATCAAACTTACAGTTTCTTTACTCTAATACTTCAATGCAGCAAACATAACAGGCTGAGGTAGTGGTCCTATCTGCCAATATCTGAGGTAGCCGGTTGGATGCAGTCTGGTAGTTAAACCCTCACAGCCCAGATTCAGGAACTTAGGGTTCGACAAGGTAGAAGATGCTTTGACAGTAAGGTAAGGGCAAGTTTTGTATAGGGAATAATATAATTATAATTAATATCTATTTATTTAACTCATATTTCTCAATTTACCTATAGCTGTTGTGAGTTATTATTCTGCAGCCAGTTGTTGGAGTCAAGTAAAACAATGCTTTTCTGTCTATTTAGAGAGAGAGAGAGAGAGAGAGAGAGCACTTCAAACGTGATTTTAAAACTCATTTATTCATGCAGACCTATTATACTAATTTACTAGCTGTAACTAACTTTTTATCAACTAATTCTGTCTGTTATGCAGGAAATGCTTTTCTGCAGTCCCACTGACTACAGGGGCATGGAGCTAGAGTGCTAGTAGCAGAGAGAGAGAAACTCAACCGGACGACCATCGCACAGAAATCCAAGATGGCTTCCCAACTCCAAGTCAGAAGTTACTGGGTCGTTTCTAGGTGTAACTGAAATTGTGTACCAAAGGACTGATGGAGACAGGTTGGAATTATATCTGTGAAATGCTGTATTTTTGTTAATAACAGTGAATTAGAAAATATGTTATTTCAATATCCTGAGTACATTTTAGAAACTCGTCTTTGTGGGAATACTCCTGTAACTAGATTTTTTTCCTTTTGTTTTCAATGGCTTTTGTTATATTAAAAAACAGTCCAGTGTGTTAACAGATTCAAGTAAAAATGTCTTCATATCCATCTACTTATCTTAGGTTCCATAATGTGCCTCAAAGGTTACCTGTTATCGAAAAGTAATATTATATTTAGTATGTAATAGATAGGCGTCACTTGATGCACTTGATGTAAATTACCATAATTGATGCTTCTTCTGCTTGAATACAAATTATTTTTTTCTTTATATCTGAATAAAATATAAGAACTACATTGAAGACTGACAAATATGCAGGACAGCAGAGGAGGAGAGAGCAGAGTATTGTAAGCAAATAACCAGTGATTTTTGTGCTAAAACATGTAACTAGTATTTATTGTTGTTTTCCTATTTTTTGGAACAACCCTTATTTTAAAAGTCATTTTCTCTTGAAAACACCAAATTGGATTCAGTAAGATTGCTCTAGAGTGTCAACTTCTATGTAAGATCTTAACACTTTGTTCTTTGGCCTTAACTTCTATCTCTAAAGACTTAAAAAGAGAAAAATGGAAAGTTACAAGTCTTTTGTTGTAGCACTCCAAGGGAAAAAGTCAACAAGAGAGTTTAAAATGAATTCAACTCCCCAAAGTATTGTACTCGCTAATGGAATGCTAAGGAGGACCAGGTTGTGGCACTATAAATGGTGGCTACAAAGCAGAAATTCATCACTGCTAGAAAGACTGAAAAGCACAGAAAAGAATTACAATGTTATCGGATGTTATTTGTCGACATTGAATGATAGTATCTACAACACTGAAAATTGTGAATGTCTCTGGGGACTTCAATAAGAGAATGATTGAGCCTCCTGCTGCTCACGGCATGCATTTCATATAATGAGCTAATAGTACATTTATAATAAAATATAGCAGGTTTGGGGTAGTTTCACAAAAACAGATCATTAAAATAATACTTAACGGCACATAAACACAAAAGGAGTAAGAGCACAAAATTGTGACACAATCCAAGTTGTACAAATTCACATGCAGTTGAATTCACATTCACCACCCTCTGGTGGTGTCTAAAGGAAACCAGAAAGTATTATGTTTACCAATTAAGAAATGCAGCACTCATGTACACTCACTGTCCAATTTATTAGGTACACCATGCTAGTAACGGGTTGGACCCTCTTTTGCCTTCAGAACTGCCTCAATTATTCGTGGCATAGATTCAACAAGGTGCTGGAAGCATTCCTCAGAGATTTTGGTCCATATTGACATGATGGCATCACACAGTTGCCGCAGATTTGTCGGCTGCACATCCATGATGCGAATCTCCCGTTCCACCACATCCCAAAGATGCTCTATTGGATTGAGATCTGGTGACTGTGGAGGCCATTTGAGTACAGTGAACTCATTGTCATGTTCAAGAAACCAGTCTGAGATGATTCCAGCTTTATGACATGGCGCATTATCCTGCTGAAAGTAGCCATCAGATGTTGGGTACATTGTGGTCATAAAGGGATGGACATGGTCAGCAACAATACTCAGGTAGGCTGTGGCATTGCAACGATGCTCAATTGGTACCAAGGGGCCCAAAGAGTGCCAAGAAAATATTCCCACCACCAGCCTGAACCGTTGATACAAGGCAGGATGGATCCATGCTTTCATGTTGTTGACGCCAAATTCTGATCCTACCATCCGAATGTCGCAGCAGAAATCGAGACTCATCAGACCAGGCAACGTTTTTCCAATCTTCTACTGTCCAATTTCGATGAGCTTGTGCAAATTGTAGCCTCAGTTTCCTGTTCTTAGCTGAAAGGAGTGGCACCCGGTGTGGTCTTCTGCTGCTGTAGCCCATCTGCCTCAAAGTTCGACGTACTGTGCGTTCAGAGATGCTCTTCTGCCTACCTTGGTTGTAACAGGTGGCGATTTGAGTCACTGTTGCCTTTCTATCAGCTCGAACCAGTCTGCCCATTCTCCTCTGACCTCTGGCATCAACAAGGCATTTCCGCCCACAGAACTGCCGCTCATTGGATGTTTTTTCTTTTTCGGACCATTCTCTATAAACCCTAGATATGGTTGTGCGGGAAAATCCCAGTAGATCAGCAGTTTCTGAAATACTCAGACCAGCCCTTCTGGCACCAACATCCATGACACGTTCAAAGGCACACAAATCAACTTTCCTCCCCATACTGATGCTCGGTTTGAACTGCAGGAGATTGTCTTGACCATGTCTACATGCCTAAATGCACTGAGTTGCCGCCATGTGATTGGCTGATTAGAAATTAAGTGTTAACGAGCAGTTGGACAGGTGTACCTAATAAAGTGGCCGGTGAGTGTATGTCTGTAAGATGTATAGAACAGGTCCTGGAAGAGATCACTAATTGATCTCTCTGCTCTGTGAAGATGAATCCCTTCAATTACCACCTAATTTTCTGCTATAGTGTGTTAAAAGGGATTGTATAAATCGTACAACCCCTATATTTGTTAGAAAGGAGGCCAAAAACATTTTGTAAGTTTTGATAAAGGGCCACTTACATCATTTCCACATAATCTAATAGGACAGAATGGCTGCTTATGCCAATCTGAGCTTGATGCTCATTCCAATTCCCATCCATTGTGCAGTTAAGCTAAGTTGACTAGTAATACATGAGTAAGGTATTTAATTTATTTAGGATTGAATTGCATTGTGCTTTATGACCTTGTGAATATAATGAATTAGGATGCTCTCGGCTTAGGTGGAGCAGTGTAAACAGTGAGAATTGACATGTTATTCCACATGCACAGCTCATTGTAACATTCTGTATGTTTCAGACCATAATAGCATGTCAAAGGTGATTTTTAACCTTACAAGGCAGATAAGATGGGTTGCAGGTAAACATAAGTGAAACATTTTCTACTTACGCCAGCCTGTGATATAATCACTAATGTCACAAAGAACAAATGCAAAAAACAGATTACCCACAGATTCATCATAATGTCAAAGTGAATGAAATGTGCTAACTGACTCACTTCTAGTCCATAAGGGAACTGCATTGCAATTCTATCATATAAAATTATAAGAAGGAGGCATTTCTTAAGGGTTTCTTTTATATAAGAATATGCACTACTCTATTAGATTACATCATTTCTTTGTAGATACCGAGACCTGTTTGCACAATAAAATCGCAGCCATGAACTTTTATACTAAAATATAACACAGGTCAAATATAATCTTAATTTAGAAGAAATGTAAAATTATTTTTTATGAAACTGTACAACTTATTTTCATAGGTCTGGTGTTGTATTGAAATTGTTGTATTGTTGCTTTATGAAGCCAGTTTCATAAAGTATAGGAGAGGTGGGCCAGAGAGTCATGAGGCGGGTTTATCAAGAGCTGGTGCATTGTGTGCCAGTTTTGATATTCCCCCACCAGCGCATGTTAAGGTAGATATACTAAGGCCACATTTACACTGCCGTTTGGGGGACGTATATATACGGCGTATATACGCCGCCCCATAGACAGAGATGGGTGCATGGCGCCATACAGGAGCGGTACGGTGCCGCACACGTACGGCACTGACTGTTCTGTAGCAGGGAAAAAGATAGGACATGTCCTATCTTTGTCCATAATACGCCGCTGTGCCCCATGTTTCTCTATGGAGAGGGGCAAGGGTGAGCAGCGCTGGCACCAATGTGTGCCCGCCTTGATACGGTAAGGCTGGCACACGTTAGTCTAACGTCACGTTACGTTAGTGTAGCTTAAGAGGCTCCAGCTTCCAGGTAAATTCTACAGCAGGTCCTGCCTTGCATAGCATTGTGTTATAACCTGCATCAGGAACCTGGCATAGGCTATAGTTAATGCCCTAGGCTGGGGCATTCCATGCCAAACTTCTGTACAACCCAGGATAATGTTAATTTCATCCTTATCTGTCCACCCAGTTTCTTCACAGGTTGCTGGTTAATTTCAGTCCTCTGACCTCTGCTACTTTACTCGACTTTCTCATGCATTTCAAATTTGTACTTCAACGTTATAAAAAATGTGACCTGGCTTTTCCTTACTTTGTCTGTCTTCTCTGTTGTTTGTCCCCCAGTGCTTTGTCATTTATTCTGTGCACCCATTAAGTGTAGGGTTTGTCAACCAAAATTCCCTGACTATTAAGGTCTGCAAGGCTTGTTCAGTAAGTGCAGGGGTTGTGGGTGAGTTTAGGGCCTGTACCCCATCCTCTGACAGTGACTGTTTGAAAATACTGCTCCATGTTATAGAGCAGAAGATGCTGTACAGGCTGTACAGATTGTTCTACCTGCTGGCAGTGTATTATAGAGAAGGAGGAGTTTAACAGATGCCCTGGCAGAGGTTTCACAAATGTACCTTTTGTTTGTTATAAATATACATGATAAAACTCAATCAGCAGAGAATCTTGTATCTATTGAAACAAGCACCAACTCAAAGAGCAAATGATGAATTAAACAGCAGAAAAGAGGATCTTGGCATGCTATATCACAGTGGTGGCGAACCTATGGCACGGGTGCCAGAGGTGCCACTCTGAACCCTTAGTGTGGGCACTCAGGCCATCGCCCCAGGACAGACTTCACCAAACACTGACTCTTCCTCCAGTCCCAGGCAAGAGATGTTGTTCTCAGCGTTATTTTAAAGTGACACTTCATTGGCTGTTTTAAACTGTGGGAACTGTGAGAAGGTTTTGACAGAAGTGCATTATCTTTGGAGGTCATCCTGCTGGACCCACCATTCTGTACAGAGAGACACTGGAGAGAAGCTACAATGAGAGTCTGATTAAATTACTGCTTAAAATTCCATGCTGGCACTTCACAATAAATAAGTGTATTTTGGTTGTAGTTTGGGGACTCGGTCTCTAAAAGGTTCGTCATCTTTGCTATATCATTTTAGGCAGGCAGTGTAGTAGTAAGGGGTCACCTCTAAAATGCATCATGTTAACACTATAAAAAATGTGCAATAGTAATTCACTGTGGACACATATTATTGCTATTATCATTAATATATAAATACTATTTGTGCACTGTATTGTTTATTTGTCACAGTATGGCAGCGGTATCTATGCACATTGCATCATGGAATTATATACATACACGCGGTCCCCTACTTAAGAACACCTGACTTACATACGACCCCTAGTTACAAATAGACCTCTGGATTTTGGTAATTTGCTGTACTTTAGTCCTAGGCAACAATAATCAGATATAACAGTTTCTGTAATTAAGAATTATTGTTTATCCTGGTTCTTATGACAACCCAACATTTTTAAAATCCAATTGTCACAGAGACCAAAAAAGTTTGACTGGGGTTACAATAATAAAGTATACAGTTCCAACTTACATACAAACTCAACTTAAGAACAAACCTACAGACCCTATCTTGTACGTAACCTGGGGACTGCCGGGATAACATTATCTGTATATATAGTATAAATTAATTATTCGCAATTAAATATTTTTTTCCTATGAATTATTCATATTAAAGTGTATCTTACCTTCTAGAAATCATCTACATTATCTACAATCTAATTTTGTAAAAATGAGTGGAACACCGTCTCTATTTTCAATGTGACTTATAGTCTTCTCTTTTCAGGTGGCTTTCATCTCTGCCATGGCTGTTGTGAATTTGACTTTGACGCGAAGCTGCTGGCAGGAGACCTACCTTCTGTGACTTACTTTCTACATTGGACTTCAATGTCTAACATCTCAGTGAGCTTCTACTTGTCAAAAGCAGACAAGGAGGGAATGAAGGAGTGGTTTGAAAAAGTAAGTGGACAAGGAAGGACTTTGCTCTGAATTTACAATTTTTTTTGTAAAGCCTCAAAAAGCCACTTCAATGACCACTTTGTGAAGAACATTTTTGCTTAAACCCTTTAATGACCAAGCTTGAAAAGTTTTATAAAACCTGGACACTTTTAGTGAATTTCTTTGTACGTATTGGTTTAAGAGTAGAGATGAGCGAGTATACTCGTCCGAGCTTGATGCTCGTTCGAGTATTAAGGTACTCGAAACGGCTCGTTGCTCGGACGAGTATTTCCCCTGCTCGAGATCGAGCATTTAATTAAAAAAACACAGTGAAGAACAATGAAGAATAGAATAAAAACAGTGAACACAGTGAACACAGGATCATTTAAGTGAAAAAGACAGTGAAGAACACAGTGAAGAATAGATTACAGATGTTCGGCACATCTGCTTACTTGTCGGAAGATACGCGCGGAACGGCAGCAGGGAGACATCAAGCAGCAGGGAGACATCAAGCAGCACGGGGAGACATCGGGCAGCGGGGAGACATCGGGCAGCACGGGGGAGACATCGGGCAGCACGGGGGAGACATCGGGCAGCACGGGGAGACATCGGGCAGCACGGGGCAGACATCGGGTAGTACGGGGGAGACATCGGGCAGCACGGGGGAGACATCGGGCAGCACAGGGAGACATCGGGCAGCACGGGGAGACTTCAGTGGAAGAAGAGGAGCGATCCCGGGACAGCCTATCACCCCGAAAAGTAAGCAGATGTGCCGAACATCTGTAATCTATTCTTCACTGTGTTTTTCACTGCGTTTTTCACTTAAATGATCCTGTGTTCACAGTTTTTATTCTATTCTTCACTGTTCTTCACATCTGTTAACTTGTCGGGAGATAATATACGCGCGGAACAGTGAAGAATAGATTACAGATGTTTGCATACATCTGCTAACTTATCAGAAGACATTCTTTTTCAATTAAATAACACATTTTATTCCTGAACCATGGTCCCTTTGAAAAATGCTCGGGTCTCCCATTGACTTCAATGGGGCTCGTTATTCGAGACGAGCACGCGAGCATCTGGAAAAGTTTGTCTCGAATAACGAGCACCCGAGCATTTTAGTGCTCGCTCATCTCTATTTAAGAGCCATAACTTCTTTATTTTGTGTTTCCAAAAAAAGTTAAAATACATGGTGAGATTACCCTTAGAATTTTTAAGTAACAGTTGCAGATGCAAGGAAGAGCAACCAAGATGCGTTATTATAGAAGACAGCATCGGGTTAATTTGATCTTGGTATCCAATCATGATTTCCCTTTTAGCATTTTAATGAATAAGGTACTAAAATCTGCCATTTACTATTATGAAAAATACTTTGCTTTTGATACATTCATTGCCACCTTACTGTCATTACTGGCAATATCCTAGTCAATGAGTATGTTTCAAGTCTCTGACAAGTGGCAATCCTAATAACAAAATGCATTAAAAATACACATTATTTTAAAAAAATGGAAGAGAAAGGTCTGTTTTTTGCTTTCCATTAGCTTAAGTCTTAATGCAGAGTTGAAAACATGTAGAAATATGTATAGCTGTAAAACACCATACAATTTTGGATTTGTAAGAGAAAATAGCATTTTATGTCATGAAAACGGTACTTAGAGTGGTTTAACTTGTTTTACATTTCATATAGTTATATATGTTCAAGATAAGTTCCTGTAAAAAAGTTGATCAGATGTTTTTTCCATGTATATTGGAAGAGTATTTAACACTTTCCTAAGAGGATGAAAAAAGTTACACCAATGTTTGCATAGTGCATATAAAAACATGATACCTGGTATTCACTTTGATCATAGCAATTCTAAAGTGTTTTACTATTTTTGAACAAAGAAATCACTTATTCAATATTCTGCCAGCCATAGCACAGAATTGTCTGCCTCTGAGTCTCACAGGTTAAATTAAAATGGTGAAATGGAGGAATCCGATTGGCCTACTTTAACCAAGGGGATCAGTGGGTCAGACTGAACCATCAAAAAGCCTTTATATGTCCCAAGAATTCTAGCAAACAAAAGAATGCAAACATGAATTGAAGCCTCTCCCATGGGGTCATAACTTTGAAATCAATGCAGAGGCTTACCTGGGTAGTTCACCTATTTTACTCTAGTATACTCAACATTGGTCAACAAAAAGAAAACCTTTCCACCTCTGCCTCTGAGGCTCATTGGTAATCCCATAGTCTCTGCATTTGGGTCTCATAGGTTATTTTAAAATGGTAAAATGGAGGAATTCGATTGGCTCACTTTCACCAAGGGGGTCAGACTGAACTATCAAAAATCTTTATATGCCCCAGGAATTGTAGCACAAAAGAACAAGAAAAGAAGCTTCTCCCCTGGGGTGCTAACTTTCAAATCAATATTAAAGCTCACCTGGGTAGTACAACCCAGAATGAAGAAAGGCAAATCTTTTAATATAATCAGTAAATTTCTATTGATTTGATTTCTACAAATTTAATGATTTTTTTTTCATCTTGCATAATTTCCCCACCTTAAAATATCACAACTGCCAGCAACATTGAAAGAGTCAAACATTCATAAATCATGTTTTTGTCATTAGCAGCAAATCATATGGGATATATACAAACAATATAAGACATTTCTGAGCAATAATATGGGCATTTGAAAATATGGTCATTGCCCTCCTTGCTTACAATCCATGAGAATAATGTGGGGTAGTTGACAGTAGGTGACAGTGCTTGTATAATGGTCCTGCATTTTTTTAGATGCCATCAGAATCTAATATATAAAGCTGTGTGTGTGTGTCCGCTAAAGGAATCTGCACCATCACGTTTATAGTCACCAAATTTTCACAGCCCCTCTCTTTGACTCAGGGAATGTCATAGACTAGGTTTTCAGCCCACGCTTTCCAAAATACACTTTTTACCCACCATATACAGAAGCCATTGTCTGCTATATACAATGGCTACTATAGCCAATGAGTAGAAGACTGCTTATGTGTGAGATAATATTGATAGGTATACAGACATAGGCTATATTTAGACGAACGTGTGCTCACCGTACCGTAGCATGGCGGGCACATGAGGGCCTATCTTTCTTCCAGGTATGGAACTGTGCTGGACGTGTGCTGCACCTATCCATTCCATATGGCGCTGTGCACCCATTGCTGGCCTATGGGGTACGTATATCCGATATATACGTCCCCTAACGGCCTTCTGTATGAAGCCATAGGGGGAGATTTATCCGAAATGTCTGAGGTAAAATTGTCCTGGAGACAAGTGAGAGATTCAACTTAAAGAATAGAAGAATCTTAAGATCACTGAGATCACTGGTTGATTGAAGGTTGGGTACAGAGCTAGGGAGGTGCAGCTCTGTTGAGAGCTTTGTGGATTAGAGTGGTTAGGTTAAACTGTGTTCGGAAGAAAGGCAACCAGTGGAGTAACTAGCACAGACAGGAGGCTGCTGAATTAAGAATAGATTGAAGAGGAGAGTATTTAGTATGTGGAAGACCAATTACCAGGTAGTTACAATAGTCAAGATGAGAGTCACAATTAAGGTTTTAAAGGTTTCCATTGTAAGAAATGGCCAGATTCTGGAAATATTTTTATTTATATGCAGCAAGAGCATGCAAGTGAGTGATGGAGATAGATTCAGGTGGAGAGAGTACATGATGCTAGAAACAGCTGAGAGAAAATCATTGATGTTGTGCAGTAAAGCAGGGGTGATGTGTAAAAGTATCAAGTTGGTTCTCATCAGCGTAAAGATGAAACTGAAAAACAAATCTGCTGATGGTTGAGTGCAGTGTAGAGAAAAAAGAGAGGAAGAACTAAGACTGACCCCTGAGAAACCTTGACAGTATGAGTAAGAGAAGAAAGCATACACTGAAAGACTGGTCAGAGAGATAGGAGGAAAACCAAAAGAGAACACTGACCTTCAGGCCAATAGAGTGAAGAATCTTTATGAGGATCTGGTGGTCCATAGTGTCAAACACTGCAGAGAGATTCAGAAGAATGAAAGTATTTTACAGTAATGCAATCATTGGAGTACCGTATATACTCGTGTATAAGCCGAGTTTTTCAGCACAAAAAATGTGCTGAAAACCGTCCCCTCGGCTTATACACAAGTCAATACATACTTAAAAAATACTTAAAAAATAATAAACTTATATACTCAACCTCCGGTGGCCCCCATGTGCAGCCCTGCTCCCCCGATGTCTGCGTGGGTCCTCTTCTGGCGCCCAGCATGATCTTACAGAAGAAAGAAGACAGGCGCGGAAGCCAGTAGATGAGCCGCGCTGACATCGGGTTAGCAGCGCTGCACATCGGGGCCACCGGAGGGTGAGTATATAAGTGGCTTTTATATGCTGGGCTGGCTGTATACTACTGGGGGCAGGCTGAGGTGGCTGTATACTACTGGGGTGGCTGTATACTACAGGGGGCAGGCTAAGGTGGCTGTATACTACTGGGGGCAGTCTGTATACTACTGGGGGCAGGCTGTATACTATTGAGGGCAGGCTGGGGTGGCTGTATACTTCTGGGGGCAGGCTGTATACCACTGGGAGCAGGCTGGGCTGGCTGTATACTACTGGGGGAAAGCTGGCCTGGCTGTATACTACTGGGGGCAGGCTGTATACTACAGGGGGCAGGCTGCGTACTATAGGGGGCTGCCTGGCTATATACTGGGAGGGGTCTGTGACCAATGCATTTCCGACCCTCCGCTTATACTCGAGTCAATAGGTTTCCCAGTTTTTAGTGGTAAAATTGGGGGTCTCGGCTTATACTCGGGTTGGCTTATACTTGAGTATATACAGTACTTAGTGCTCTAACCAGATTGTAACTGATCAAGGAGGAAGTTAGCAGAAAGATAATGGACTAGGTTAGAAAAGACTTGGGGTTCTATTTTGGAGTTTGGAGATGAAGAGGTGATGAGAGACTGGTGGTAGATAACTGAACTGCAAGAGTCCAGGAAAGCTTTGAGTTACCACAGTGTGTTTGTGGCCATATGATACAGGTGGCACCTACTCCAGATGTCACAAGCTTATGCCCTTAGACTGCACCATCTTTATGCAACAATAATCTGTAATCTGATACCAGGCTGCTGACCTGGGGCTAAAAGATTTAGTTAATGGTATAAAAGCAGTGGACATCTCCTGAAGCACAAATGCCAGATGAAATGCCATGCATCCTTTTTGTACATAATTTACACACAAACACACAAATGCTGTAACTTGTTGACTGTCAATATAAAATTTAGAGAATCATTTAGAGAAGTGAGAAATGCTTTTAAGGTTGAGTATAAATCTTTTGATTTTTGAATTCTTTATTTATTTTATTTATTTTTTTCAAACTTGCAATTAAATATAAAGGTCAAAAATATTGATAAGGAATAGGTTATTCTGGTAATTTGTTGAATTTATTATTTGAACACAACTCAGCTGCTCCCAAAAATGTGAAAAGAAAAGTAAATTACTGCTTTCCAGAATAACTAGACTTAATTTGATAAGTTCATGCAATGTTTTTTACGTAATGAGAGGTAGCACTTGATTTGTTTGACTGATACAAGGAAAGGAAAATCGTGTTTCTATTTATGTACCGGTACTCTCCACTTATCTAGACTGTTTTCAACAGAAGAAAACCAATTCAAAAAGGACACTTTTATGATACAGTATATATGTATTAGAAATAATTAACTAAAAACAGTGCTACCTCTGGTAAACAAGGTAAACAAACTTCAGATAGAATTATACAATCCGCATAAGGGTGGTTTCATTGGCGTGTTTTTTTTTTTCCCATGAGTGATTTTTCACAGATTTTGGCTTATGGACATATACAGATTGGTTTTCTCTTCCTGGCTTCAGTGATTTGTCACTGCCTCACCAGCCTCACACGACCACCCGACCCTGGGTCGCCGACACGGCTTCTTCCGGGGCGTAGCTGGTGTCTAACTCCTGACACCAGTTAGATACCAGCTACACCCCGGAAGAAGCCGTATATATTTTTATTTCTATGTCTTTATATTTTAACATTGGGACTTCTGGATCAGTCCTGGGCCGTTGTTTTAGCTCCGAGAGGGTTAAAGTTAAGAGTGCAGCACTACACCCAAAGAGTTAGCTGTAGATTATGTCTGGAAAGGCAATAGTTAAATTGGTTTAAGTAATTATCCAAAGATGTGGCTGTATTGTTAGCTGGAGTGGTATTGGAGAGGTGCTACCACCTGACCAGGTGGAGTGTAAAACCTCTGTTCTGGGGAAGTACATTGTCTGTCTGTCTGTCTTGTTGGTTCTTAGACAGATTAAAGAGAGAGACAGTGGAGGATATTTATCATACGCTGGCGCTCGTGCGCCAGCGTATGATCGCCCCGCCGCTGCAAATTCGCAGCCTGATACATGAAGAGGCTTCTGCCTCTTCATGTATCGGGCTGCCAGTTGTGCAGCGTTTATCCTACGCCAGGCAGGGCCTGGCGTAGAAAAAGCCGCAACCGGCGACTTTTCACGAATGAAAAGTCGCCGGCAGCAGCGAGTGCGGGCGCGGGGACAGTAACGCCCCGCGCTGGCCCACTCCCGTCCGGCCGCGCCCCCCGCTCGGCCGGCTGCGCCCCCCCCCCCTTCACGCCCCTTCACGCCCCACTGGCGTGAAGGTGGCGGATTGGGGAAAATAATCGCAAAAGCTAGCAATAAGGTCCTGATAAATATCCCCCAGTGTGTGCATTATACCTTCAGTGCTTCCACAGATACTGATCCCAGGAACTGAGTCAGGAGACTCTAACCCCAGAGCTGCAACTTCCACAATTTGGACACAGCTCCACCTCAACTATCCTACCCTGCATCTACTATCAGGCTAGTGCACCATTCCTGCGGACCACTCTCCATGACCACTCTAGTAACCAGAATCTGTTGTTAATCATGCTTGGCTTTAGCCTGCTGTTTGAAGTTTCTGCCGGCTGGTAGAGTGCATTGAGAGTACATCATTTGTACTCATGCAGCAGTGTTGTACAGTGAAAAGGCATAGTCATAAATAGTGTGATCACCAAAGTAGGACATCTCTGAAATATATCTTGTGATGGAATGAAGACCTTAGGAAATGTTACAGCTTTCTTTATGTTCCACATGGAACATCCTGACATTAATGTATTTATTTCCATCTGTATGGTTATGTATGAAATACATTGGCTAATGATTTTTTGAAGTATCAACTCACTGGAATACTCATGGCGTATGGGGATCTGTTTAGATCTACCCGAAAGAAGCTATAGTCATGTATATGCACAATGCTCAATTTTACTCCATGGAACGGCTAGGGGTAGCTGAGCTTTGAATCCAGCTTCTCATATAGCAACCCTAAATAAATGAATGTCATGGGCGCAAATAGCCTCCATGCTCATGGTGAGTAGTATTCATACACAGGGGACTTAAGTTTACCTTCTTCTTATGAACAATGTACACTGTGTTGCAAAAAAAGGTTCATCTAAAAAGTTTGCAGTCTACACTTTCTTTCAAACTTGCTAACATATTTTATGCTGTGCACATCATGTTATATGTCACATTTGATTGGATGAGATAATGGTCACGGATAGTTGATGTCAACCCAGAAGTTGGAGGTCCTTTGAAGCCATAGTTCTTATATTCACGCTTCATTATGACCATGAAAACCTTTCAGACAGAAAGCCATCAGTAGCTATGGAACCTTTTTATGGAACAGGTCTGTCAATCACTGTTACTTTGTGGAACAGAGTAGTGATTGACAAGTATTTTCCCTAGAGTCCAACGAATGAACTCAACGCTTTACAGCACTGGTCTCCAGTGGGCAGAATCGGCCGGAAAAAGAGAACAGTATTTTGATGCAAAAGCAGTATTCTTTTCATGTATTCCACAAACATACAGACTTTCCTTTAAATGTAAAACAGTAAAAAGAATTTGACATTTAACTCTGCCATATCTGTATTTATTTTACACTACCGAGCTGTTGCTGTGCTAGTTTTTTCCTGAAAGTTTACAAATATGAAAGTGTGATGAACATTTAAAATAATATATACATTTTTATAATGAAAATGTAAGGTTTAAGCAAATTAACAGATAACCTTATTGTGTAATACTCAAGTGAGAGAGCAAGAATAAAATCCTGAAAATCTGCTCTGTCATTTGCCACTGTGTTCTCAATGACAGTCAATAATAAAAATCTTATTTAGGTTGAATTTAAATGCCTTTATTTGACATACATTACATTACAGGTTGCTGGGATTTTGGGAAAAAAACTGTCCATTCATTCCTACAGTCCCTTCTGCTCCACATTTTTTTATTTTGGTGTTAAATTATCTTCAGGAGACTTGATGCTTTTATTTGCTGACTTTAACCATATATGAATTCAGTGTGGCATCTCACATGAGGCCAATTGAGCCTTGGACCTCAAGATGGCAGTTATCACTAAACAGAATGGACGGAATGAACTAAGTTCTACTAATTAAGGTTTAAGACACTTTTTACCTACTTTTGCTGCTCCCTTAGCTGGTTGTGTCACCTTAATTGTCAGCCCCTACTCCTTTTTGTGGTGCAGTGTGAAAAATGCCGAAATTGGAGCATTTTTCTCTGAACAAAGTGAAACCTTTCCTATCTGCTATGGGTCACTGCTGTGGCACGCTTCTGATTAGACATTACAGCAGTGACATAGAGCAGAGAGGAGGAGCTATCCTGTAAGATCATACAGCAAAGCACAAGAGAGCTCTACGCAAAAGCTATAATCTTGGAATATATATGTAGATTTTTGATAGTGCTGCTGTTTCTAATGAAAATTGGTGACAAACCACAGAAAAGGTTGAGGACAATAAGTAAAAACTGTGTATGTATAACAATCCAACAGTGTGAATCTGAGATGATAAAAAGCTCTACTATTTGAGCCCCTATGCTAAATACAGTGGTTTCCAACATGGTACTCCTTCCCTATTTTAGAGCAACTACTGCAGATGATGGAGTGACAGTATTTTGTTTTCAGTTTTGTAGAACTGGATAAATTATGACAATAATATTAATTTTAACATGATGGTCTTAAATGGCCTATATATATCTATATATATATATAATATACATTTACAATAGATTTTCTAATTCCAGGCATAAATATGGTTTCAAATTGACTAAGCAACCTTCTAAGGCATCACACAGCCAGGATAGTAATAACACTTGTAGCCAGATGACAACATAAAATGTTAATATCGATATTCAGGATTTTTAATACACTCCGCTGCTGATGATTTGGAAGATAGATCCTAATTCTCATATACCTGTCTCCATTCTGAATGCATTTAATTATAGATAGGGATCAGAAAAAATTGATACAGTCCCGTTTTACTATGTTTCGAGCAAGACGGTGAGACTAAATCTTATTTACAACTGGTCAAACTGCATGGCCTATTTTGATAAGTTCATGCATTGTTTGTGCTTGTGCAAAATTGCTTTTACACAATAGCGGGCTGCCTTCGATCCTCAGATGGCAGCAAGTACCCTTATCAAGTTCCTATTTATATACTTAAGATGAGTTAATTTTTCATAACACATACGCTTGAAACTTTTGACATTTTATGCTTGCACAGAGTCACCAGATCAGCATAGCTTGCAGGATAATCAGATTTAAAGGTCACTGTCATTCTGGGAAGGCTGTTATAAATATTTTGAAATCCTATTTCTCTAATCAATATTTGTCATGCTGGGAAAATGTCCTTTAGAAGTACACAAAACACACTCCTAAACTTGCAAACAGATTTGCGTTTAATAATTGAAGATCTTAATTTGGTCACTGTATTAGAAACATACGGAACCAAGCAAATATAATTTGCAAAATAAGGCCGAGTATGAGGCAGTGTAATGTTATTAGTTTCACATATTGTCAAAGAAGCAATATATTCAATTGCAAAATGATTTCCTCTTGCTAGCTGCGTTATTGGTGTGCTAAATGTTAGCAGCGCAGCTATTCTGGAGCCCCTGGTAAGACAATGAGGCAATTAAGTGGTGCTGGATCAGTAATGAGGTGTTTGTAGAGATGGCAAGTTTATGCTAAAGGACACAAAGGAATATACTGAGAAGGTAAATACTCTGAAAGTGCCATGGTACTGTCAATAGGTGTCACTGACTTGGACTTCACTGGAACAAGCCTTTAAGTGAATTCACACTTTAACACCTTAGACCACAACATGTGAAACAGTGTAAATTTAATCTAGACAGTCTGAAAAGCCACAAAATTAATTGAAACGACTGAGCTAATTTTATCCATCTATTACCGGCATGTATTACATGCCAAAAGTTTGGCAGAATTTGTCTCATTTAAGTCATAACTAGAGATGAGCGAGCACTAAAATGCTCGGGTGCTCGTTATTCGAGACAAACTTTTCCAGATGCTCGAGTGCTCGTCTCGAATAACGAGCCCCATTGAAGTCAATGGGAGACCCGAGCATTTTTTTAATAAAACTGAACAGTAAAAGAACAGTGCAAAAAAAAAAAATTTCAGATGTTTGCAGATGTTTTACTTGTAAGAACACATTGAAATAACACTATTCTTCACTTTGCAGGTGTTCGCGCGTGTCTCCCGCTAAGTTAGGAGATGTGCACGAACATCTGGAATGTGAAGAATAGTGTTCTTTCATTGTGTTCTGCACTTAAATGCTCCTGTGTTCACTGTTTTTAATGTTTTAATTCTATCCTTCACATTGCAGGTGTGCGCGCGTGTCTCCCGATAGGTTCGGAGATACGCGCGCACAGCTGCAAAGTGAAGAATAGAATTAAAACATTAAAAACTGTGAATACAGGATCATTTAAGTGCAGAACACAATGAAAGAACACTATTCTTCACATTCCAGATGTTCGTGCACATCTCCTAACTTAGCGGGAGACACGCGCGAACACCTGCAAAGTGAAGAATAGTGTTATTTCAATGTGTTCTTACAAGTAAAACATCTGCAAACATGTGTAATATTTTTTTTTTTACAATAAAAATACTTTTATTCAATTTATTTTATTAATTTACTGCTCGATCTCGAGCCGGCGAGATACTCGTCCGAGTAACGAGCCGGTCCGAGTATGCTAATACTCGACCGAGCAGTATACTCGGACGAGTATACTCGCTCATCTCTAGTCATAACCCATTTCTGATCTAATAACCTTACATTTATCATAAAGTACTGAAGATTAATGTGTCCCATAAAAAGTCAGTGGGGCCGATGTATCAAGACTGGGACTGAGTAGCCTTCATAATTGGTGCAGCTAGTGTTTGACAAACCAGATTATTATGAGGTTTAAGTGCCGGAACGGAAATCTATAACTGCTCTGGACTGATATATATTTCAGATATAACATGCACCTGTTTTCTGGCAAAGGATATAGTAAATTTGACCAAGGCAAGTTTTGTCTTAAAGAGGACCTCTCACCCTCAATTTCCCTCTTTGAGCTGCTTACTAAAGTAGAGGTGAGAGGTCTTCTTTAAGCATGGCAAAAAATTTCCTACTTTCAATGAACTGCCCCAGTAACTATGACATTTTCTTGCAATGTACTAAAAAAAAAACGATGTTCAAGGTGCAATAAATGGGTCCCAGAGATGTTTAACCCGTTAAGGACCAGACCCTTTTTCATTTCTGTGTCTTTATTTTTCACTCCCCACTTTCAAAAATCTAGAACTTTTTTATTTTTCCATGTAGAGAGCTGTGTATGGGCTTGTTTTCTGTGTAACAAATTGCACTTCATAATAATGGTATTTAATATTCCATATATGCCGTATACTGGGAAACGGGAAAAAAATTCTGAATGCAGTGAAAATGATGAAAAAACACATTTGCGCCCTTTCTTGTGGGCTTGGTCTTTCACTGTGCGTCCTAATTGACAGGTCTACTTCATTCATTGGATCAATACGATCACGGGGATACCAAATTTGTATAGGTTTTATAATGTTTCATACATTTACAAAAATTAAAACCTTCTGTATGAAAAAAAAAATATTAATTTTGCCTTCTTGCGCTAATAACTTTTTCATATTTTGGTGTCCAGAGCTGTGGGTGGTGTCATTTTTTGCAACTTTTAATGACATTTTCAATGCTTTTATTTTTAGGATTGTTTGACCTTTTGATCACTTTTTAATGAATTTTTTATATTTTTCAAAATGTAAAAAAAAATGCCATCTGCGACTTTGGGCGTTTAACGGGGTTAAACGCAGTGAAAAACCATTATTATATTTTGATCGGGCATTTTCGGACGTGGAGATACCTAATGTGTTTATGATTTTTAGTGTTTATTTATATTTTTTATGACTTCTAGGGAAAGGGGGGGCAAATTGAATGTTTTTTTCATATACTTTTTTATTTTTTACTTTTTTTATTTTTATTTTTTACAATTTTTCAGACTCCCTAGGGTACTTTATACCCTAGGTTGTCTGATTGATCTTGTCATATACTGCCATACTACAGTATGGCAGTATATGGGGATTTTGCACACCACCTATTACAATGTGAAAATCGCACATTGTAATAGATAGCCTAAAACATGACAGCCTTGGATCTTTTTGTGATTTGAGGTACGTACAGGTATGTCTTATTATTATATGGGGTTAAGGATGATGATAAGTATTTTCTTTAGGTAAACTATTTATTCAACTTTAGGTAGCTTATCAAGATAGTATTGGTTATTTATTGCCACATATTTTTGCAGAATATAAGTTTACTTTCTGTCAGTTTTATGGGTGTATTTATTGATTGTGGTTTTTATCTAATTTACCCAAACAATCACAATTTTTTTACATTTATCACACTAAATAAGAAAATGTATGAGATAAGCAGATTTTTTACTCAATTATTTCCCTTTGTTATTAATTAAAGAATTTACAATTCTTCCAACTGCCTAAGTAAAAGGTAGATAGGTAGATACTTTCTAGAAATAGTTCCCATATGGAAATAAACAATGTAGTGGTACTTTATTCCATTGAAATGTAACACAAATTAAAAAGTATATCTCTATATTGCAAAAGGACCCTAAATTATAGGAAATATTTAAAGGGCAGTCTATAGAAATTTATAGAAATTTATAGGGGGCCTGTGGGAGGGCTTTAAAAAAAAAAGACAGGCAACTTCCCCCCACATGACACGTCCACCTGACCCCTACTAGCACACCCGATACTCATTGAAACTAATGCTGTATCAGGTATGGGGAAAGAAAATGGGTGGGTGTGCCAGTCCGGCAGAAGTTGTTGGAGCTAAGCGTGCCTGCCTCTGCCCTGGAGGCAGGGCCCGGCTCCTGGAGCACATCATGCAGAACTGGGCTAACACTGCTGCATGTCACTGAGTCTTTAAGTTGAACTAAGAACTAATAGGAATTTTTGTTTCTTTTTCCTAAATAGGCTATATGGGACTGTATATGGATGATAGAACACATTTACTAATCCTTTTATTGACAGTAGACAATGGCAATTATAATAATCATAAAGCAATTATACAACATTTCTTAGACAACATGCAGCACAAAATTGATCTAAATTATGCACCTCAATGTGGCACAAAGTCTTACTATATTTGGAACACGGGCAATTTTCCATAGGCCACTCCCCTTGAAAACAGGTCTAAAAGCCTTGATAAATGTGTCGGAAAGCATTTTCTGGCACAATTTACCCCAGAAAATTGGCTTAAAGATCTCCCACATTGTATCAAATTAAATTGTATCCAGTCTTCCATTGAGGCAACCGTACCCCACTAATTTTGAAGGAATAAACAATTAAATGTACTTTTGTTTCACTTTCACTTTTTGGATTCTGAATGAACACGATAAGTCGCCCGTAAGATCCCTCAGCAGCTTGGCAGAACGTCTCCAGCTCATAAATGCTGAGGGTTCACTTTCAAGTACCACTGATAAAAGAGTTTTTGGAAACCCGTCAGTAAATAACTGTTCTTATTCCCAGTATCATTAGTGTTCCGCACAAAAATAATTATTTGTATTTTCATCTCCATCCTTCATATATATTAATTAATTTCCCTGCTGCCAATAAGCCACAATAGATTCCATGAGTGAGAATTTATTCTTTAGCGTCTTAAATCACATTTGCATAATGGAATTAAAAGGTCTATTCATGCGCGTTTCCTTGTGGTATATTGGACAGAGTGGAGAGGTTGTAATTAGTGGCATCTGGCCTTCAACTTCATTAACATGCAAATAGAGGTAGTCAGGAGCATCAGCTAGAATAACTTCACAAGAGTTTCTCAACTGTAATGTACTTTATGGGAAATCTTCCTCTTCAAGTAATGTGTCTTTTCATCTTTAAACGGAACTTATTATTAATAGAATTTTCAAAAGTAAACTGAACATTTATGAATTTGTTTTTTGGTTTTATGTGTAGCTTTTAGAAAACAAATATTTCCCAAAAACACAAGAAGAAAATAAAACATGGACCAAAAAGTAGAGTAAAAGCAGAAAGAAATATATTGTTTATTGATAATTCAAAACTTCAAAATTGAAATCAACCACACAATCTTAGTAAAACCTTTTTTCCTCATACATTTGTATTGTGTTGTCCCTCTGTTTTTCACAATAGCACACCACTCTGCCAAGAGGAATTTCAGCACAATCATCTGGCAGGCAGCTGAAATATTAAAATATTTACAATGGTTTAATTACACAACTGTAGAATTCAGACCACTCCAGACAAAGTTAGGTTAAGCTTCTTATTGAACAATTATTAATGTCACATATATTATTTAAATATATAAAAATAAATAAATAAATAAGCTAATATTTTATTGATTTAACCCCATTCTGACCAGGTCTTAAAATTCTTGAATGACGGGTGTATTTTTAACAAATTTTTAAACAAATGGTTTAAGGGCCATGACTTCCTTTTTTGTGGCTGTTATTTTTGACACAGGAATAGTTTAAAAAGGCCTTTTTTTAAAGGGTTAACGTTACATAGACTGGGAAAAATATTTTTTTGTAATGTATAGCATATATTTTTCAGTTTTCAAAAGAACTCAAAATTATTCTAAATTGATTTCTTATTGACTTCTATTGGCTCATTCACAAGGCCATGAATTTCAAAGCCCTGTGTATGATCCGACAAGCCTGTCTGCAAAACATAGTATACAGGCAGTCCCCGGGTTACATACAAGATAGGGTCTGGAGGTTTGTTCTTAAGTCGAATTTGTATGTAAGTCGAAACTGTATATTTTATAATGGAAGTTCTAGAAAAAAAATTTTCTTTTGCCCCAGTGACAATTGGAGTTTCAAAATTTTTGGTGTAATTGGACCAAGAATTATCAATAAAGCTTCATTACAGACATCTTACAGCTGATCATTGCAGTCTGGGACTATAATAAAACATCCAGAGAGCTTCACCAGAGGTCACAGTGGGCAGAGGGGTCCGTCTGTAACTATGGGTTGTCTGTAAGTCGGGTGTCCTTAAGTAGGGGACTGCCTGTAAATCCCAATTCCTATCCACTCTGTGCTGTGAAGTCATTTATTATTGTCATCAGGGCATGTCAACTTTTGTATTGTCAGGCTTGCAGGTGTGGATCCTCTGGACCACTGCAGACGATGACACAAGCCACTACCTGGGACCGGAGTCTAAGTGGTACCCGGTTTTCACCAGTGCCCGCCGCAAGGCGGGTTAGACAAGCTGCGGTGTGGTACCACCAGGTCGTTCCTCAGGCATGACTTGTCTGCAGTGGCGGCCAAGATAGAAGTACAGAGACAGCAGACAATCTTGTGGTCAAAGTCAAGGCACAAGGTCAGGGCAGGCGGCAGAGGTGCAACGTCAGAGTCCGGTCCAGAGTCACACAGCACACAGGACAGCAGCACGGAGGAACACTGGTACACGGGAACATGGAGGAGCTCAGGTAACACAGGAACACGAAGGAGGTCAGGTAACACAGGAACACGGAGGAGGTCAGGTAACACTGGAACACGGAGGAGGTCAGGTACACAGGAGACACAGGAAGGCAGAAGACACAGGAACGCGGGAATCGCAGGCAAATCACAGAATAGCTTTCTCTCAGGCTGTGAGGCACAAAGATCCGGCAAGGGCTTGCAGGAAGAGGCAGGCTTATATAGAATTAGCTAAATGGCCAGCACCAATTAATGGCTTACTGGACCTTTAAACCTTAGCAAGCCGGCGCACGTGCCCTAGGAAGCGAGCCACGGGAGCAGCAGAGGACGCCGCGGGAGCCGGGGAAGGTTAGAGAAGCCAGCCACCGGACCCCGGGAAGGCACGGGTGCACCCGTCACATGTATAAATATGTTTATAATTAAAATCATAAAAACCAAAAATACTATTGCCATAATGGAAAATAAAGGGTTATTCATCAGAGGAGTCAAGAGCTGTCAATCCGTGGAATAGCTTGCCTCAGGCGCTGGTCACAGCAGGGACAGCAGAGAGCTTCAAGAATTGTCTAAATGCCTTTTTACATAAAAACATTGATGGTTATGTTATAATATAGGATTGTTTCACTTAAATACTTTCTTTATCCTATCCCTTTCCCTCCTTAGTTGAACTTGATGGACATGTTTCTTTTTTCAACTGTGTGACTGTGTGTAAATTTCTGTGTCCAATTTCTTTTCTTTTCTATTTACCCATATAAATTACAGTTCCCAAACTGGTATTAATGAAAAATCAGTTGGTTCTGCAAAAATTTTTTTATCATTTTATCTTTTTAATTTTTTTGTCACATTTGCAGATTTGCAAAAAAATTGTCAACTTTTTTACTCACCCAGAAAATTTTGCGGCTAAAGACGTTTTAAGTGTTGTGTGTGATATTTCTTTATTACCCAGAAGTGGACGAATAAAATAATCTAAATTTTTTGCACAAGCGCAGTAGGAAGCACTGAAAAATAAAGATAACATAAATCAACATGAACTCAAAAATAGAATAAAATATACTTAAGAAAGTTGTCATATGAATGCTAATCCATACTAGGTATTTCTTTATGAACATTGGTGCACTATAAACCTATGTGCAGTATATGCTTCATTTAAGTACATATTAAAGGGAAGAGGTAGGTACGAGACTTTATTGCCCCTGGGGCCTATATACATTTGATGGTTGCTTGATTCTTACAGAATAAGTAGATTCAGCAGTATTTTGGCTTAAGTGAATGTTCAGCTCTGCTCATCCACATATTTTCTATAGTCTCCTGTTGCAGAAGTCTCCATTTTTCTGCCATGTAGTTAGTCTTTCCATGTAACAGATCCATAATCAATACAGAGCCACTAGTATAACAGCAAGGTTACTATTTACATCTGATATCTGGGACCTTTTTGTATAAATTGCCTCAATCCATTAATCATACGGACTTCTCTAAAGACACATCACAACACGAGCGCTAAGATGCTTTTCTCAGTAACCTTTTATTGCTTGTAACAAAGAAACATGTTGATACAACATTAAGAACTGATATATCTCACCAGGGTAATTTAGAGACGTATTGTAAGTGCATCATCATGAGATTCATGGTAATAATATCCCGCCAATGTGGCTATGATCCTTTGATTTCCTAGGAGACTATCCCACATTTCATTACGTAAAATGTCCTTCAGAAAAGCAGCATGCTAAACAATCTAAAGTTCTTGTATGGGAGACAGTGGGGTTTTGTATATTGATTTAAAAAGATCATAAAGGATGTCTATATATTGTATGGCAGAGGGCAACTGCTTCCCAGCTCTACAATATTGTATCTGATTATGTTCTATGTAGAAAGGTGCAGATTTAGAATCATAGTATAAAATGTACATTTATACTGCAAATCTTATTAAGAAGTGTTGAGAAGGCAGAGTATTTCTGTTATACATCCCTGGGAAAATATTATAGTGCAGACTTTCCTCAGTGTTGTCCCTATTTGTGTCCCCAGCCTAAGGATCAACTTCTTGAGATCACCCTCTAGATCCAGCCTCGCCATTAATAACTAGCTATTAATTTGCCTTAGGGCTGAACTGAGATGTTGTCTGAGTAGGTTGTGAGTAGGTGCAGATTTAGCTTTTCACATTCAAATTCAGTCATAATTTACACTGTAAACCTGAAATTCCTTGCAGCCCATTTATCAAGGTTTTCGGGAAGATTACAACACATTTGAGACTACTACAACCCTGATAGCTGCAGAAAAGAAAGTGTTTCTTTATGCCAACCTGTTATCAGGAATGTCATTTTTAGCTGCTGACAGGTCCCAATAGCCTTTTTTAAAATTGTCTTTTTAGCATGTCAACATTCTGAACCATTTCAGTAGTTGAATCATTTATTTTACATTTCCTGGCTCCCTGCCAGCAGTGTGTAATGAGTCCTTGGGGAGGGGGAAGCTGCAGCCTATGTGTGCCTATGTCAGTTGCCTCTCCTACACACTCATCCATGGTGTGGAGGAGAGGAAGAATGTATAAGAAGATACAGACACACAGAAGCTGCTGCAGCTGTCTCCCAAGCCTCACTAAATCCTGCTAACAGGGAGCCAGGTAATGCAAAATAAAATATTATGAACTACTGAAATGATTAAGTGAATGCTGAAAATAATTTTGAAAATAGCATAGGCTATTGAAACCTGTCACCAGCTAAAACTTACATTCCTGATGACAGGTACACATGGAAGAAGGGGTGTGTATCAAAAATTATGCAAATTTGCAAGCATTTTGTAATTTTCTTAAACATATACAAACAATAGTATGTGCACAGTTAAAGTTTCAAAGGTAACACTACATTTCCCTGTTATGACCAAAGCCTCCAAGCAATATTATGGCAAGACTTGAAGTTGCCAAGACTTGACTTGAAGGAGAAATATTTTATAATATGACACTTATTTAATGTCGCCATGCGTGGATAACTGGCTACAGTCCCAAAAATGTGGCCTGGATTTTTTTGCCACTGCTGGTTCCAATATAGGGGGTCACAACTGTTATAAATGCCTAATATATTAACAGGACATTCTGAATAAACACTCTACAATAAATAACTTGCTTTAGTCCCCAAAAATGTGCACTGGATATTTTGCCTCTCCTGATTTTAATGGAAGGGAGTCCCAAG
This sequence comes from Engystomops pustulosus, assembly GCF_040894005.1. Taxonomy (NCBI): domain Eukaryota; kingdom Metazoa; phylum Chordata; class Amphibia; order Anura; family Leptodactylidae; genus Engystomops; species Engystomops pustulosus. The sequence continues at coordinate 104,800,223 of NC_092417.1, read as the reverse complement.
TGACAGGACATGCAGAATAAACGTTCTATGGTTCCCAGAAGAAAAAGTCAAATAGCACTTAAAGATGACAATTATAAGGATAATAATCATTATCAATCTTGAATATAGGAGTTACAGTTACTTCCTACAGGAAACTCCTAACTTCTTACACCTAGTTTGCAATATTTATTATTATTTTGTATTCACAAACGACCAATCCCACAGCTTAATGGGTTTTCTGCTTAGTGCCGTTCAGCTCTTCCAAACAAAATTCATAACGTACTGACCTCTTTCTTGTCTGTGGGTACATATGCAAAATCTTGCGTATGTAGCAACTGAATGTGGCGTCCTGTGGAGAATTTTCAATTTTTCATAGACAGATGAAATATATATATCCAATTTCCTATATCTAGCAACACAACTGTATCATTGAAACCTCTCAATAGGATCATCTAATATTCATTTTTTAATTTCTGAATTTGCATATAATATCTCTCTGGAGACAGTTTACTGATTCTTACATAGGAATCTTAATGAGAAATATTAAAGAATGATACTGGAAGATCTATAGTTTGTTTATATATTTCCCTTGATGCTGTTCTGGTCCAAAGCCGCTTAGATTTTGTTCTTTGTGTGTGTGGTTTTTAATATTAGCAATATTGTTTAATCATTATTAAAAGAACACTTTCATCCTTAGTTCCCCCACTGGAGTGTTTGTAAGAAAAAGGACAATGTGGTCCAATGAGAACCCTGCAGAGCTGATGTATACTATCATGTCACTTTCTATATATGAAGATATGAGCAGTCATGGGCCTGGGTCTAAAACATCTCATAGGCAACAGCTCTAACAAGCCATAATTGTCCTGTATATAAGTAGTCACTTATGGTTGGGCCAGGTGTCTGAGAGCTTTGGGCTCTGGACTTATGGAAAGTAGCATCCATTTCAAAGTGACACATATTCCCTTTGCACAGGATACACACTGGTGTAACTTGCAGGTGCAGAGAGGTATCATACCTGGCTATAGGAGCCTTATAAAGCCCATACAAAGGTTCATTTAAATATGAAACTTGTATTATAAACAATACATTATGGTTTTGGGCACTGGTAAAGAATTTGAATTCATGGTATACCTCTGGCTGGAATCCCAACAATCGCAAAAAAAAAAAGAAAATGCCCAAAAGAAAATCATCGGTTTGGTGATATCAGAAATTCCATATAAATTACCCCTTCTGATTGACTGCTGTGTACAAAGTTAGTCTATCCACGGGTGTGAGCACACTAAAAAGTGTAGGATGTGCACTATTATAAATGTACATAAAATATATGTTATGTGTGATGTATATATTCTTTATGTGTAGATGGTGTATGGTGTGTGTGTATGTATACTGTACGTGTTTATATATGCTCTATATTTGTGTGCATGAGTGTATGTGTGATTGTGACTTGCATGTGGAGCAATAAGTAAGCCTTTCTCTCCTAGTTACGCCCCTGAGTCTATCCCAAGCTGACAAGGAAAACAATGGGGGACATTTACTATGGTGTTTCCGCCAGTTTTGTGGCGCTCTCACTGCATGTTCTGCTCTCTGACCTATTTATTAGCTCGTGGCGCCAGAAAAAATGACTTTTCCGCCTGCTCCAAATATTCTCCGAAAAGGGGACACAATTAATATATGTCGCAGCCATTTTTGGGATCTGTAAACTGGCAGAAAGTAGACCAAAAGAAATTTGGCTTAGCAGGGACACAAAACAGTGCTATTGTACTGTAGCCTGTTCTCTGACTGTTGGACACAATTCTGGTGCTCGGAACAGATTTTGGTCCCAGGGACAGAAAATGGTCTCGGCGTGCACAGCTCCACAATATTAAATGTGTATCTTCTTTCTGAGAGCAGGTCAGTAACAAAGCCTATGCAGACACCAACGCTTTATGTACGTGTCCCCCAATGAATAGACAGGTGATTTCTGTCAGATCATTACCATTCCATATATAATTTTAAACTGCTGTTGATCAGACTCACATGGGGACCATTTGCATATATAGTGGGTAAAGTTTACAAATGGACTGTGGAACTTTACAGTCATGGGGAGGAGAAATATATGGGGAAAGCTGTGGTGCTGTATAACAGCAGTTTTCAAATATATGTTTAGTTAGTGTGGGTTAGTTTAACCCCTTTAAGAATTTAAGGTATGTCACTGCTTGCATATATAACAAAAAAATCCAGACATTGAGATCCCAATATATTTTCCATAATCGGCTATGGCAGTCCTATGAACATGGCATCCATAAGTTGTCATGACAGATAGACAAATGACTTGCAAACATAGATAAACATGTCCTGCTATTCATGTCACCAAGTTTATCAGAGCCTCGAAGAGCTCAAAATAAATCTTATACAATGTATCAATTTAAAAAAAAACAGTCTACTTGGGAATTGAGTATTTATTGGGTAAATATTGGATTTACTAAACATATTATTTCACCTTTAGATGAAGTTACTGTAGATTCCATGGAAAGGCTATGATGCTGTAGGATACGTTGGTCCATTATTAAATCAATATATGCAATGTATTGGAGATTTTTGTCTGCAAAACTGGGACTGTGGCTGATAATAACTCACATTAATTCAGTCTTTGACAACTAGAGGACAAAATATGTCAAAAGCAATAAATGAATATATGCAAAATGGTATGGATTGTATTTAATATTTATACAACGCCATACAGAATGCATTTGCTCTTGGTGGTCTTTTCCCTTCCATGGAACTTCTGGGTATATATGTCTTTTGCTGAAATAGTTAACGCACTAGAAATAATTGTTTTTATACTTTACATCTCATTGGTATTCCATGTAATATGATGAAGGTGTACTTTTGCCAGATTTTGATGCCTCCATAGTGGAGCATCTGGTAACTCAGTGAGAGAATGAAGTGTTTGAGGGTTGAAAAAGCCTGGGAGGATCCACAACATCTGCTTACACAAGATCAAGTCAAGCCACAGGTGAAAATTACAAGGTGCCCTGTTATAAATAACAAAACACCTTGCTAAACTAGGCAATCACATTGTAAGTGTCTTTGCGCAGTCATCTGGAAGCAGCTCGCTAACAAGGCATGTTCATCGTTACTGCTTTTATCAAGTGGTTTCGAAATAAAATGAAAATGAGCAAAATTGTTACTACAAAGAGTTTGTGTCAGGTTCATTTTACCATATATAAGCCAGATGTTCTGTTCACCTTGAATCTTCCAGCTTGTTGGAGCCGCAAAATGAGAGGGAAACATATTTCTATCAAATAAGAACCTTTATTCATTGACCTCTGATTATTTTTCCTAAAAAGTATCCCATGAAAATTGTGTAAGAAAGTGAAATTTTTCCCAGATGTTCACCGCACCATAAAAATATTGGGGGTCATTTACTAAGGGCCCGATTCGCGTTTTCCCGACGTGTTACCCGAATATTTCCGATTTGCGCCGCTTGTACATGAATTGCCCCGGGTTTTTGGCGCACGCGATCGGATTGTGGCGCATCGGGGCCGGCATGCGCGCGACAGAAATCGGGGGGGCGTGGCCGAACGAAAACCCGGCGTATTCGGAAAAACCGCCGCATTTAAAAACCGAAAATGTGTCGCTTGGGGAGCGCTCACCTTCACCTTCTATGGGATGGTGCATTCCGGGGCGTTAAGATTATTTTCGGCGCTGCAGCGCCACCTGGTGGACGGCGGAGGAACTACCATCTTAAATCCCAGCCGGACCCGAATCCTGTGCAGAGAACGCGACGCTGGATCGCGAATGGGCCGGGTAAGTAAATGTGCCCCATTGTGTTAACTTTATTCTATGGGTCATCACGATTACAGCGATAACCCATTTATATGGCTTTTTTATTGTTAACTTGTTTTGTAGAATATAGAACTCATTTTGTGAGAAATATGCTTGTTTTTGTATCTTCATGTAACAATTGGCATAGTATTTATATATTTTTTTGTTTACAGGGCTGTTTTAAAGCCCATTTTTTTGAGGAACAAGCTGTACTTTTTCTTAGTATCATGTCCGGGTAAATGTTGCTTTTTGATCACTTTTTATGCACTTTTTATGAGATTATTTATCAGATGGGAGGAAACGTTTATTTTGCGGTTTTTACAGTGTTCACCACCATACGGGTTCAATTTTATTGTACAGGCTGTTACGGACGTTATGATACCCAATATGCTGCAGGTTATTTGGTGATTTTTACTTCAGGGGACTTTCAATTTTCTTTTTTTTCTAATAGCATTTTTAAGCACCTGTTCATTGTAATATACTGCAATACTAATGTATTGCAGCATATGACATAGTCAGCCTATTACATAGTCAGCCTATGCATTCTGCGTAGGCTGAGATTAGCACTGTTAGATTACGCATTCAGCACAATCCTAACAGGCTGCTACTGAATTATGGTTGCGATGGCAACGATCAGCACCTCCGTGCCTGGGCAGAGGGTCCCGATCGTTGCAGAAATGCACTATAGATGCCACGGTCACTATAAGCGCTGTGTCTATAGGGTTAAACAGGCGGGATCACGGTAGTCGTGCTCCCAGCTGTTAATGTGGGATCCCGGGTATCGCTCAATGCTGGGATACTACGGTGATTGCACGGGCTTAGCTTCTGATCCGGGATGATCGCCATGACATAATTCAACGTCAAGGTATGGGAAATATCCGCAACCTATGAAGTAGTACTATGTTAGGGTCCGGGAAGGGGTTAAAATGGGGCTGAGGTCCCAAAGCTTCTTTTTACACGGTTCTTATACAGTTGTACTAATCACTTTGTTTACCCTGGGATAAAAGCATGTGACATGCATATACATTGAAATTCCAGGGATTTACAGAATTAATATTAAAATTGGCTATTAAAATGTTGTATTTTTGCTTTCCTTAGCAGAAAAATATTGTGGACACATACTATAATAAAGAGGTAGTAAGCTACTTGCCTTTTAATCAGTCCCTTGATTTTCTGCTGGTCACATGGCCATATCACATGCCCTGTTGGTGCAGGTTATGTGATCCTCACTATGTTTGGCTGTAGTTGCTTGCAGTGGGTTTGGTGTCACTGAGCCATGATGGACCCTCAATCAAGGAGTAGAGAAGCCTCAGATATCTGTGCTGAAGGGTTAATTCATGGAGAAGAAAAAAGAGTGCATGAAGTAGAAAAGGACTGGATATGTAGGGGAAATAAACAATTGTGATCTTATTGGGGCTGGGGGGACACAGAGGATGCATTTATATGGGACTATGCCTTATATGCAGCACCGTATGTTGGGTTGGTGAATTTTTGCTTGTCATTGGATTAAAAGGAGTTGTCTCAGATTTGAAACACGTGTCTGCTTCCTTCCAAGGTAATACATGGTATTCCAGCCCAACTACATTCAGTTTTCTACAGCACAAAGTGCAGCCATGTGTTGTACTGTTTGTGGAAGAAAGCAGCCATGCCAAATACCTGACAGAGGAGGAGAGTGTGTTTTATGTTTGACTGTATAGAGATTTTTTTTTATGGAGGGGAGGGGACAGTTGCAGCCTGTGTGTCAGTCTCCTCTCCTCTAAATAAATGCAGTTCTTTTACCCCTAATGGTCTGAAATAGAGGCAGAATGCATGAGAAGACACAGGCTCACACCACTGGGATGTACCACATGCTGCTGGCAGGGAAACAGGTAATGTGAAATAAACTTATATAAACAACTGAAATTATTCAGAATGCTGACAAGGGAATTTTTAAAATCAGAATTGCATAAGCTATTGGAACCTGTCCGCAGATAAAAATAGCCTCTCCTGTGACAGGTTTTCTTTAAATGCGGACACCAATGGCATTTAAATGGTTGCAGCCGCACATTGCATTTTAGTGAGGGTCTTTGCTCCCAATGACTCCCAATCAGAGAGCTACAATCCATCCCTAAATTAAAGACATATAAATAAGTATTTTTATCGTATATTTTATGTATTTTAAATAAATTGTGGTAGTTATGATAGATATATATTATATATATATATATATATATATATATATATATATATATATATATATGCTTCAATGTTAGTATAAACAGACACATGTGATAACCATCATTATCCTATTAGTTTTGTACATATACTTATTTCTTCTTGTGGTGCACAAGGTTGTTTTTGAGCACAGTTGTTTCTCCTCCCATCTATTATTTCCTATATCGTTTCCATATATGTGATGCCCCAATATTTCCTATATTATAATTAATTTTTTATTCCAGCTTTCCAGTACATTGCACATGATATTAAATGATGGCACCAGGTAGTACAGAAAACAAGCCCTCATACAGCTCTTAGCAAGTGGTTCAGACATATGTCAATGCAGGACAACAGTGTCTTTGTGCATGATATCATGTCACCCCAATATCCTCCCTGCATGGGAAATTTGACAGATTTATTTATAAACTACATGATGTATCATGTTCAAATGTAGTGTTGCTACATCTGTAGGCACATGTATGCATGGTTTGTTTTCTATTGAAGGAGAGGTGTTTTACGGTACATAGAAATATAAAAACTCTATTAAAACATTCTAAACTGTAAAAGTATGAACTGCAATCAAGCATGAGGATTAGAGGGGTTGGAAGTTTAATAACATCCATAATAGGCAGAGGCATAGCTAGCAGAGGCTGGGCCCCATAGCAGACCATTGAATGGGGCCCCCTTTCCCTTAAAAATACATACATATTTATACACCATTTACACAATCACAATCATTTTACACTCATACACGTGTCTACACATACCTACATTTATACATACATAAGTATGCACACATCTTATACACACTTACAGTATGTACACATCAAATGTACAGCATATACAACACACAACACAGATGTACAGCATGTATACACAAGAATCCAGTATATATAACACATACCCACAGATATAGAGCATATATACACACATCTAGTATATACAACATACACACAGACATTGAACATATATACACACACATCCAGTATATAAAGCATACACACAGATATACAGCATATATACACAAGCATCCAGTATATATAACACATTTGCACAGATATACAACATATATACACACACATCTGCACAGATATACCTCATATATACACATGTATCCAGGATATACAGCATACACACAAATATATAGCATATATACACATGCATCCAGTATATACAACACATACCGACAGATATACAGCATACATACACACACATCCAGTATAAACAACATATACACAGATATACAGCATATATACACACACATCCAGTATATACAGCATACACTCACACATACAGGATATATACAAAATATATACAGGATATATAACAAATATACATGCATTTACATATGTAGTAATTATACTAACTCACCTTCAGCTAGATGTCGACATGTGGTGGCAGCATAGGAGAAGACAGCATAGGAGAGGGCAGACAGACATGTCAGGTGGGCGGCCCAGGTCACATGTGAGGTGGGCGGGCCGCATGTGGGGTGGGTGGGGCAGGGCAGGCTGGGCTTCAGGTGAGGTGAGCGTGGCGGCCGGACTTGCTTGTTCAATAGCAGTCATCGGAGGTAATGGGACCAGCCGGGTGTGGTTGGGAAGCCAAATTATACTTTGTTATTGAAGTGCCCCAGGCTCATCCCACTACCTCGCCACCTTATATGCGGCCTGCGGTCAGGGGAGGCAGTAGGACAGGCCCGGAGGGCACATCATTAACAAAGTATAATTTGTCCATTTAGCCCAGGGTGCCGATCATTACATCAGCATTCTGGTATCCTGCCAGACACAGGAAGCAACTTAATAAATTATACTTTGCCGGAATGCCCTTCCATTGGGGCCCCTCTGCTGTTGTTATGCCCCTGATAATAGGGTAATTGTATAATTGTGCTCCAGTAATGACAGTTGACAAGACATATATAATTTTGTCCAAAGAAATTTCTACAGCCTAAAATATATTTGCAGAAATGTGTGGAAATAAATTCTTCTTTGTTACGAATTTGAATTGAAACAGAAATAACAGAATTGAATATATTCTTAAACAGTCTCTTCTTCCCACTATGAAAACTGAGCTCTGCTGCGTTCAGATTTCAACACTGCTCTATCTATAGTAATGGTTTGCAATGTGAATGTGGAATTGTTGAAGTGTCCATAGTTAAGCTTATGTCACAAGAGCACCCTCTACTGACTTGATGGCTAGTTATCTATGATAATCAGTGATGTTATATGGCACTGGAAATGAAGATCGGGAAGTAATAGCTGTTTATTGTCTTCCTACCTTATGTTTAGATCTATACGAACATCTGTACTCTGTGCAGCAGACTTAATATGAGTGGGAAAAGGTGTAGCAAAGAAAAGCATGTAATGTTTCCATTTACAGTCTATAATCTTATAATCTATAATGTGTTTTATTTATTTTGGAGTGCTGCTTCTTTTATCTATCTATCTCAGACATAGGCAGAACTTTGGCAGCAAAACAAAGTAGGGCTTATTTACTAAGGGTCCATGTGCGCACTTTTGTTGGACTACTTAACAGGGAACTGCGCTGGCATTGTGTTGCACGCGATTGTATTGTGGCACGGCTGCGCTGGCTTTCGTGCAACAGAAATTGGGGGGTGTGCCATTGGACGATCCGACTGATTCGGACTTAGCGCGGGATTTAACTTTCAAATTGTGTCGCAAGACAATGCACTTACATGCAGCACAAAGAAGAAGGTGAACTCTGTCGGACCTTAGCGGGTCTGTCTATCTTTCTATCTATCTACCTACCTATCTGCATGTGTTATGGTAATACAAATTGGAAAATAATTATATTTCAAAGTATCTCTGTATATGTTGGTTCCACTACACCAGGGTATACTTACAGTGGGAGTGAAGGATCGGCCATGCCTTTGCCCAATGAATTTACTATATGCCTGGCGCAGCATGTACCGTATATACCGGCGTATAAGACGACTTTTGAAGACAGAAAAATCTTCTGTCTTCTCTGGGGTCGTCTTATACGCCGGTAATCGTCTTATACGCCGGTAATGACGGCATATAAGACGATCGCGGTCGGATCGCGCTGCATGGAGAGGGCTCACGGGCTGAGCCCTCTCCATAGCCGGTAAGTCTTTGCTGCATATTGCAGCAAAGGCTTACCGGTAACACCCGCGATCGGTGCTAGCACCGATCGCGGGTGTTTTCACAGCGATGCGCATGGGACATACTCACCGCGCCGTCTTCTTTCTTCTGCTAGGCGCCGCCATGTTTTTCCCCGGGGCGGCGCCTAGTATGACGTCAGCAGCGGCGCGTCATACTAGGCGCCTGCCGGGGAAGATCAATGGCGGCGCGGAACACTGAAGACGAGCCGCGCGAACATCGGGGCCACCGGAGGGTGAGTATATAAGTTTATTTATTTTTTAATGCTGTGCTGTATACTACTGGGGGCAGTGCTGTATACTACTGGGGGCAGTGCTGTATACTACTGGGGGCAGTGCTGTATACTACTGGGGGCTGTGCTGTATACTACTGGGGGCTGTGCTGTATACTACTGGGGGCTGTGCTGTATACTACTGGGGGCAGTGCTGTATACTACTGGGGGCTGTGCTGTATACTGCTGGGGGCTGTGCTGTATACTGCTGGGGGCTGTGCTGTATACTACTGGGGGCTGTGCTGTATACTACTGGGGGCTGTGCTGTAATGGTAATGTTGTTGTTGTATGCCTTATGTTTATGAGCGACAGTTTTCCTGCTATATACCTGCATGTCATAAGAATTTAAATTAAAAAAAAGGACCATGTTAAATTCAAATCTGTTTTTTTAAAAATTTTTACCGGTGTTTTGTATGCGTTGGAAAAGGGGTAGTCTTATACGGCGAATATATCTTAAACTCTATATTTTAAACAGGAAAGTAGGGGGGTCGTCTTATACACCAGGTCGTCTTATACGCCGGAATATACGGTATCTGAATTTTGCATCAGGCTTGATAAACAATATGCTAGCCATAATTAATTCCCCCAAATGTGTTTATCCATTGTTTATTCACAATATTCATTGAGTATGCATAATTGTTAGAAGCATTTTATAAGCAAATGTGGTTGGTGCCTGTTTATGGTCTTCACTAGATTTTACAAGTTCTTTTTTTCTTTTTTATTTGTTGGCGTATCTATCTAAAGCCTAAGCAAGATGTTATCTATCCATGGAAAAAGGAGCTGATAGTGTGGATTATTAAATGCTACTCTTGACTTTCCATTTAACATCCATCTTTCCATCCACTATCTATCTACCATGTTGTAACACCTTTGCCTATGTCATCCTCTGTGTGTACGTCTATGTTTTCTGTGTTTTTTGTGAACATTGGTTTATTTTTAAAAATAGCATATACTCTAATCAGAACACAAAATATGTCCCACTTGCAGTGCCCTTCAAAAAACAAACCAATTTCTATGCACATATGTTTATACATACAATCACATTTATACACTCACTTTTATGTACTTAAAAACACACACTCCATTATATACTCACATTTATATACTCTTACATAAACACATTTACACACTCATGCGTACGTGTGCAAACTACCATATTTTCTGGACTATAAGACACACTTTTTTTCCCCAGGAAGTGGGGAAAAAACAGTGGTGCGTCTTATAGCTCGGATGCAGGAGGGAAAGGAGGGCACCTGGCTGCGCTCTGTCTGCTGATGCTGGTAGTAATCGCAGCCCTTCACAGTGAAGCGCAGCGGCTGTGCATAGTGCCGCTGCGCTCCTCTCCTCCTCTCAGCCCTCCACTGCTGGAGGGAATGGAGGGCAGCTAAAGCTGGCAGAGTGCAGCACTTTGTAACTCTCATATATATCCATGTCCTCAAGCTCTGTGGCAGAGCAGCAGCAGTGGAGAGAGAGAGGGGAGGAGAAAGGCACAGACTCTGGCCAATCCCCGCTCAGCTTGTAAGTAGCCCGGGAGGTTCAAAGTGAAGAAGAAGATGAAGGCTGCCGGCAGTGTGTGCAGAGGAGCATGTACAGCTCTGTGTCTGACCTGAAACTTCTCTCTGGAGCACAGGATCAGATAAGTGATTAGTGCTCCCTTCCCCCGGGTCTCTGCTCTCACACTCTTAACCCCTTGTTGCCTGGTATGTAGTGGCTGCTGTCTTGTGAAGGTGCCTTACCCCACAGACCAATAGCTGATGAGGACAGGTGAAAAATAGAGGGGAGGGAATAGAGATGAGGGATTCCTGGCCATGCTTTCCCCTTCCCAAACATTTCTCATCTGTGCTGCTGGCTCACCTGTGTACTGTGTAAGATATGAACTGTTACATACAATTATGCTGTACAATCTGCAGCATGATATGCTTACAATGTGCACACATACTCCATTATTCAGTGTGGCAGGTCATGTAGCTAGGCCCCCTGAAGCTCTGGGCACTGTAACAGCTGCTATGGTGTTCAATCTCATCTGTAAAGCCCCTGGTGGTCCTGGGAAAGTGTGGTGAAGTTCTGCAGAAGACCCTTATTTTCTCCAGTGGTTTTCTGATTCCCAACACTCCACAAAAATGGGGAGCCATAAAAGGGTTAGTAGCTATTTCGCTCCGCCAGAAAAGATTTTCAAAATAAGCTGGAACAATCCTGTCATAGAGTTTGGGGCCTCTTCAAACAGATTCTTATACTAATTTTAATGGCAATGCACTTTTTTTCTGTTCAGTTATACATAAAGAAAAATTTTGAGTTTCCCAAATGTCATGTTATTAAAAAATAATAAAAAAACAACTCACATCTAAGGATTATAAAACAGGGAGGTAAAACTTGGGAAGAGTTATTGTTTATAGATGATCTCAGTCTGAATTTTAATGATGATATTGATCTAAAAAGTGCAGCTTAGGCTGCATTCACACGACTGGTGCCCGCCGTACCATAGCACGGCGGGCACACGTCAGCGTGCGGAGTGAGGAGGAGGGGGAGAGCGCTGCTCACCCCCGCCCCTCTCCATAGGGATATATGGCACACGGCGCCGTATGCCCTGAAAAAATAGGACATGTCCTATTTTTTCACGGGGCACGGAGCAGTACGGTGCTGCACGTGTGCGGCACCGTACCGCTCCCGTAGGGCGCCGCACGCCCATTGCCGTCTATGGGGGATGTATATCGGCCGTATATACGTCGGCCGTATATACGTCCCCCTTGCGGTCGTGTGAATGCAGCCTTAGACAAATATATTATAGCTGGAAAGCCTCATAAAATGTTACATACTACAAACTAGAGGTAAAGACATAAAGGAGTAAAAATAATAGGAGATTTTTTCTACGTTAAATGACAATAGCAGTGTATATACCTGAGCTTATATCATATATATGGGGGATTTCTACTGTATGTGTATATGTTGTTTACAAATCTTTATTTCCATTTTCCAATTCATTATTAAAAAAACAAAATAAAAATATAAACACATACTATAATATACATAGATCCCCATACCAATAAACATAGCCCCCCCTGACCAGCGCCCCCTCTAGGAAAGGTAAAAAAGAAAGGAGACATATCTAGGTTGCAATAACCATGGGTGTCTGTGTGTGCCTATCAGTATATTTGTGCATGTGTTTGCTTCTCAATGTTTTCAATACTTATGTGCCTCTTTGTGTATTTTCTTACCAATCATGACTAATACAATTTGTGTGTGCTTGTGCATCTACTGTGTTATATATACACATTCGTTTTTTTTAAAAAATTACCTCAAGAAATCAAGGATCAAGGTTAACGTAATTTGGTGGCCTTGTGTGTGTCTTTACTAAACAGTATTTATTATAAGTGCCATAGTGCTACAATACATTTTTTCTTTCATCCATCAAGCTTTAGTCATGTTGTCTGCATCTTGTGTTTGGCAGGTGTTCAATCGCATCCAGAAAGCAAGATCTAATTCATTACTAACTCATAGTCTAGAATATAAATATAGAGGAAGCGGTAAAAGTCAAAAACACAGTAACTTTTATAGGGAAAGAGGCAGAGAAGACTTAGAGAGGTAGCCCTCTGTAGAAATAAGTATAACATGTTGACCTTGTTGGGAGGGTGGGCTGCACCTGCTTGATAGCAAAGTGTTGTGGAGAACTGACTTTCAATCACTCTGAATGGAGCGTCATGTCCAATATGCTGGGGATAGCCAAGACTCAAACATTGAACTGAATAGAACAATACATGTTCGACCCATTGTAACATTACATCTGGGAAGAAGAACCCACACCAATCACCCTGCTCTTATTTCTGCTGTTGACAGTAGATGGCATTCTATTAATGATCTACCTCTTCAACCCCTTAACAACACAGGGCATAGCTGGCTGTCATGGTGCCATTAACGCCTTAGCACTCTGCGTCTGATGTATCGGACACTTAGCGCTCTGACTTGGCAGGATCGGTAGGGGACATACCCCTCTGACATCACAATAACAATTTGATTGGTACTGCAATGTTGATTGCTGCCATTGGCCAGTCAATACAGTCTGGCCAATGACAGCGATCTATGACCCTGGGGGGCAGATCTAAGTATCCCCCCACTCTCAAACGCCGCCATTGTATGTTTGGTGATGTGGAAGAGCGGAGTACTTGTGATCTGTCCTGTACACTGTACCCAAACACACTATTACCCCCTCAATCTTCCTTTTAAGTGATAGCAGGAGTGGGAGTAGTAGTAGGATTTTTGCTGGAGTGTGTGTGGAGGAGGTAGTAGCGCATGCTATGTGTGGAGAAGGTAGCAGTGCACACCGTGTGTGGAGTAGACAGTAGTGCGGAGGAGGTAGTAGTGCATGAATGTTTGCAGGAGGTAGTAGGGCATGTCGTATTTGGAGGAGGTATTAGTGCACATGTGTTTGGAGGATGTAGTAGTGCACGCCGTGTGTGAAGGAGGTAGTAGTGCATGCCGTATTTAGAGGAGGTAGTAGTGCACGCCATGTGTGAAGGAAGTAGTGGTGCACGCCGTGTGTGTTGGGGGTAGTAGTGCACGCTATGTGTGGAGGAGGTAGTAGTGCACTCCTTGTGTGGAGGAAGTAGTGGTGCACACAATGTAGTATGGAGAAGGTAATAGTGCACATGTGTTTGGAGGAGGTAGAAGTGCACACTGTGTATAGAGGATGTAGTAGTGCACTCCTTTTGTGGAGGAGGTAGTAGTGCATGCCATGTGTGTGGAGGAGACAGTCATGTGGAGGAAGTAGTAGTGCGGAGGAAGTAGTAGTGCACGTGTGTTTGGATGAAGTAGTAGTGCATGCCGTGTGTGAAGGAGGTAGTAATACACACAGTGTGTGGAGGAGGCAGTAGTGTGGAAGAGGTAGTAGTGCATGCCAAGTGCCAAGTAGTATATGCTGTGTGAGGTGGAGGGAGCAGTGCACTCCGCGTGTTGAGGAGGTAGTAGTGCACACCATGTGTGGAGGAGGAAGTAGTGCACACTGTGTGTGGAAGTGGGAGTAGTGCATACATGTTTGGAGGAGGGAGTAGTGTATGCCATGTGTGGAGTAGGGTATAGTGTCCACTTGTATGGAGTAGGCTGTAGTGCATGTGTGTGTGGAACAGGTAGTATTTCATGCCATGTGCGGAGGAGGAAGTAGTATATCCCATGTGTAGAGGAAGTAGTAGTGCATCCGTGTGTGGAGGAGGTAGTAGTACACGCCGTATGTGGAGAAGGGAGTAGTACACGCTGTGTGAAGTGGAGGGAGTAATACACACCGTGTGTGGAGGAGGCGGTAGTGCAGAAGAGGTAGTAGTGCATGCCAAGTGCGAAGAAGGAAGAAGTATACGCTGTGTGAGGTGGAGGGAGCAGTGCGCTCCTCGTGTTGAGGAGGTAGTAGTGCACATCATGTGTGGAGGAGGAAGTCTGCACACCATGTGTGGAAGAAGGAGTAGTGCATACATGTTTGGAGGAGGGAGTAGTGCATGCCATGTGTGGAGGAGGGTGTAGTGCCCACTTGTAGAGTAGAGTGAAGTGCACATGTGTGTGGAACAGGTAGTATGCCATGCGCGGAAGAGGTAGTAGTGCACGCTGTGTTTGGAGGAGGGAGTGGTGCACACGTACTTGAAAGAGGTAGTAGTGCACACCAAGTGTGGAGGAGGTAGTAGTGCACACTGTGTGTGGAGGAAACAGAAGTGCAGAGGAGGAAGTAGTGCACACCATGTGTAGAGGAGGTGGTAGTGCAGGCCGTGTGTGGAGGTGGTTTTATTAAATGCCATGTGTAGAGGAAGTAGTAGTGCACCCATATGTGGAGGAGGTAACAGTGCACGTCATGTGTGGAGGAGGTAGTAATGCATGCTGTGTGTGGAGAAGGGAATAGTGCAGATGAGGTTGTAGTGCATGTCGTGTGTGGAGGAGGGAGTAGTACATGCCGCATGTGGACCGGGTAGTAGTGCACACTTGTGTGGAACAGGTAGTAGTGCATGCCGTGTGTGCAGATGGTAGTAATGCACACCATTGTGGAGGAGGTATTTTGCATGCCATGTTTGGAGAAGGGAGTAGTGCACATGTGTTTGCAAGAGGAAGTAATGTATGCCATGTGTGAGGGAGGTAGTAGTGTATGCCGTGTGTGGAGGAGGGAGTAGTGCATGCCATGTGTAGAGGAAGTAGTATTGCACCCGTGTGTGGAGGAGGTAGTATTGCACATCCTGTGGGGAGGAGATAGTAGTGTGTACTAGGTAGTAGTGCACACCATGTGTAAAGGAGGGAGTAGTGCATGCCATGTTTGAAATAGGGAGTAGTGAATGCAGTGTTTGGAGGAGGAAGTAGTGCACACCATGTGTAGTGAAGGGAATAGTACACCTAGACATGACAAGGCTCAGACCAGTGGACCTTTAAAGCTTTTTTAGTGCGGACCTAATTGTCTGATTGTATCCTACACCAATCTTTATGCTGCACAATATATTGCCCAAAACCCCACTTCTTTTTACGCTCAATCCCACTGGTGGACCGCTACTAGTGCAGCAGAGATTGAGAAATATTGTGGCATAGTACTGCTTATGGGAGTGGTAAAGAAACCAAAATCAGGGACTATTGGAGCACAGACATATTGTACCACACCCCAATGTTTCACAGAGCAGGATGCGCATTGAAGCCACCCATAAGTTTTTGCATTATACTGACAATACACAGTGCCCACCCAGAGATGATTCCAGATGTGATTGTTTACATAAGGTCAGGCTTATCATAGTCCACTTGAGGGCCAAATTTATGGAAGCGTATACCCTTGAGAGGCAAATATTGGTATATTTCAAAGGGAGACTTAATTTGTGCCAGTACCTGCCAAATAAGAGATCAACGTATGGCGAGAAGATGTATAAGCTGTGTGAGAATACATCAGGGTACACATACAAGTTCAGAGTGTATGAAGGGAAGGACTCCAGAATAGCACCCCCAGAATGCCCCCCTCCCTCCTGGTAATTGCTGGAAAAGTAGTGACATCCACTACTGGAATAGAGATACCACATCTTACCATACCTTTTTTTACACCAGCATTACACTGTTCAAGTGCCTCCCTTCCAAAAAAAACTGTGGCATGTGACACTGTAAGAAGAAACCTGAGAGGTCTCCCAAAGTCGCTTAGAAGGTGCAATAACAGGGCACTATGCAGTTACTTTGTATTGTGTGTTAATTACAAGAACAAGAGAGACATCCTTGTATTAACAACAATACATGTGTACACCAGAACCCATGGTACGGGGTACCAGTACAGAAAACCCCCAAACCTGACTGAATTTTCAACTACAATAGGTACATGGGAGGGATTGACTTGTTAAACCAGGTGCTTCAGGCACATAACACCTTGCAGAAATTGAGGGTGTGGTACAAGAAGCTGACTGTGCACATCATGCAGATGGGACAGTATAATGCATAAGTGTTACATCGATGTGCAGGCCAGAGGGGAACTTTCCTGGAATTTCAAGAGGTGGTAGTCAAGCATTTGAATTATGAAAACCAGTGAAGGGGGGGATTCCAATACTACTGCAACCGAGGATGGATACTGTTCCAGTGCAGCACTTTCCAGGAGAAGCACTCCAAACTGCCAGGAAGGGGAGGAATCAAAAAAGGTGCAGGGTGTGCTCCATAAGGGGTATAAGGAGGTAAACCATTTACCAGGTAGTAGTGCACCCGGGTGTGGAGAAGGGAATAGTGTGGATAAGGTTGTAGTGCATTTTGGCCAGTGCCTTGGGGGTTAAAATGCTCATTATAACCCTGGGTAAATTCTTTGAGGGGTGCCTTTCCATAAAAACAAAAATAAATACATTTTTACTGTGCACCATTCCCTTTGTATTAAAATTTGCTCAGCACCATGGGGTTTAAAATTCTCACTACACACCAAGATAAATTCTTTGAGGGGTATAGTTTCTTTGGTTCTGGTATTTTAGGTACCCTGCAAGTACGTTGTGGGACTTAAAAATATTTGTAGCCAGATCGACCCGGCAAAAACCCAATAGCATTGATTCCCTTCTGCACACAGTTAATATCCACATTCCAGGTACTGTCATTCTCAGCAGAAACAGGCCAAAAATTTTGGGATGTATTTTAACCTCTAATACCCTCTGAATGTGTACATATTAGAGCTAAATGAGAATATTCTTATGCAAAAATTTTTATGTAAAAAAATTTCCAGATTCCTGAGAAAGAATTAAATGGTTATTAAACTTCACAAATGTGGATTTGAATAGTTTGATATGTTAAGTTCAAAAAATGTTGTTACTTTTTGGCATTTATAATACTTAAGCCTCTATAGGGTACTTCACAAATGTGGATTTGAATGGTTTTATACAGTATGTTAAGTTCAAAAAATTGTGTTACTTTTCGGCATTTATAATACATAAGCCTCTATAGGGCACTTCCAAACTAAAATAGTCACCAAAAATATAGGTTTTTTTCAAATCTCTTGAAAATCTGAGAACTTTCTACTAAAACTATTAACCTTTTAACATCCATAAAAAATAAGCAAACAAAAACAAATTATGGAAATAGAAAGAAGACAAATGGCAAAAGGTTTCTTAAAAAAAAAATTGTGGCATTACTTTTTGTCTGCAAACTGCAAAAACAAATTTTGAGCCCATCACAATTGTAGTGAAAAGTGATCAAAGGTCATACATTTTCCATGAAAATGATATTGCAAATAATATTGCAATCTTGTACAGCTCAGCACACAAAAGAAGAACAAAAAAGTTTTGGTTGCCAGAATGTCCTTATATACTGACATTTCATCTCAGTTTTAGGACCCAAAGAATAAAGGGGCTGTATATAAACAAAGCCGGCAAAAGCTTTTATTTAAAATGAACATATTCTCCTCTTGTTTAGTAAAGAGGTGATTAAAAATGGAAATTGTAATCTACACTATTGGAGTGGGACTTGAAGAAGTATATGTGCATGCTTACTCATCATTACTCAGGTATAATCTCAAGGAAGTCTACCTCAGATGCCAGCGAAGATCACTAAGATCGTGCGCCCGATATCCTGCATGTGTTGCTTCCCCGCTCAGGTCCGCCAGACTTCTCCTTCTTCTTCCTGGTGTATGTAAGTGCTTTGAAAGTTAAATCCCGCGCTCAGTCCGAATCCGTCGGATCTTCCAACAGCCCGCCACCCCCACCCCATTTCTGTCGCATAAAAGCCGGCATAGCCGGCGCTGTCACAGTCCGATTGCGTGTTACACAAACCCTGTTAAATACCTGTCACAGCCACGCACACCCCAAAAAGTCTGATGAAAGTGCGTCTGTGCACCCTTAGTAAATAAGCCCCTATAACTTAGTGATAGATACCAGGGGAACATTTTAAACAAAAACATGATTTATAAAATAGACCTAATAAGTTTCCACAATAACAGTATTTGATCCATATCTACAGGATAGAGTATATGGTGGAAATTTATCATACACAATACTCCGGAATATTATAGTGCCCACGCCCCCTCACCCGCATCACACTGAGGCCTAAGCCTCTTGATGTATCTGGCAGGCGGCACAGCCAACGGGCAAAACTACGCCAGTTCTTGAGCAGGATTTTCCAAATTACACAGGCACAGGGTGGGAATGCCCCATGCCTGCCCACTCTACCAGTTGCTGCGCCCTTCTATGGCCCCTCCATGCCCAAAGTCTCATACCTTTTATGCCCCCTCCACACCCACAGTCGAGGGCCCTCCAAGTCCACTGCACAAGAATTTGCGTTTCTTTCATCACTTCTACTCGAGAAAACTTGCATAGAATCATTGATAAATTTCCTCCTAAGTTTTGAATCAATCAGGTTTTGTCTTAGGGAATCACCAATAGTTATTAGGATCAGGGTTCCATGGACTCCATCATATACATGCTTGGCCAATGCTACATTAGCTACTATGAGGCTAAGTGAGAATTGTCCTCTGCTCTCTTTGTAAATCAATTGAAGTGAAGTAAGCAGTAGTTAACTTTCACTTAAGGAATATATGGATCACCTTCTTTCAACTCCAGACAATTATCCTGTGGATTAAAGGTTAGTGTTTTTATTAGGAAACTTTCCTTTAAATGAGCAGTTTCAGTGATAGTGTACTGTGAAAAAAAACTTTTAAGGTCGCCATTGACTGCTTCCTTTTTGTGCATTAGATTTTTTGTCCAAGGAGAGTTACTGATAAAGAGTATTAAGTTGATTGTCTTAGAACATTCAAACTTACTTTTAAAAAGCATGAGCAAAAACGTGTATTAAAAGCCGAAATATATATTTATACCTAATCTCACTTATGGTCTATTATGAGTTGAGAGACTGCCATTTTCTGCTGACTCTTGCTGTTTTTTAGTTATTTTATCTGTCTGTCAAAATGTTCAGCACAGCTTCCTACATTCAAGCCCCCCCACCTCAGACACATCATTTGCCTCCAACGAACATAATATTTTCTTAGAATTCAACATTTACTGGAGAAGTAGTATTCATACTAGGGGACAATGGAACACATTGTTTTGCTTATATCTTATGCCATTTTTCAAACGGGCAACAATGTTATTGAAGGCTTCCCAATACTTTAGATGGCAAAGATCTCATCTAATCCCCATGACAGCACCTACAGGGGTGCCTGTAAAACACCGTAGGGCTGGTGATATGATATGACATGTGACATCAGGCCAAGATTTGAACTCGTACAAATGAAATCTGTCAGCCATCTCCTCAAAGGCTGCCACGGTTTATCACTGCTTGGTTGAACCGGTGTGATACATAAACTTATTGTATTATTCTGCTGGTTTGATTTTCTCTTCTTTATGACAACTCTTCCCTGGAGATCATCCATCTCCTTAAAACCTTTCGAGGATGGCTACAGACGAATTACATTGAGAATCATTTACAAACTTAGGTTATAAACAAAAGTGAGACTTGTTCATTGCTGTAAGTTTCAGTCCTAATAACTTTGCAGCAGCCCCTTATTTATTGATGTTAGGAGTCAATTATAAATTACAGCTTTGTGATCATCATTTTCTGTAAGCTGATTTATTACTCCAGATAGCTGTCAGGTCAAAATGAAATGCATAAGATGGAGGGTTTTAGTGAACATATCCTAGAAGTTAATCATCAATGTGCAAATTATAACTACAGTTGCAAGGAATTATTGCAATAGTTAAATTCATCCAAATAAGCTTTTTCTTTTACGATGTCTGTAATAAAAATCTGGATCAGGTGGAACTTACACTCAGTAACAGTAGAAGGTGGGAATCTAGTGTTAACAGACATTGATGGGCAAAAGTTTAAAGCAGGTATGGAAAAAAATTTCACAAAAGTAAGAATAAACAAGAGAAATGTAAAAGACTTTGGGGCTCATTTACTAAGGGTCTGCGGACTACACAAACGTTGGATGTTCCGACATTTAATGCCGCATTTAAAAGGGGATTATGTTGCACGCGATCGGATATTGTCGCTGGCTTTCATGCGGCACAAAGGGGGGGGGGGCGTCATACGAATTCGGACAAACCGCAGCATTTAACTTAAAATTGTGCCACAAGCCATGCACCTACATACACTGGGAGGAAGATGGTGAACTCCGGCAGACCTGATCAGGGAAGCGACACTTTCAGGAAATCGGCCGCACAATGTAAGTGAATTGCGGCAGAGTTCATTATCGTCAGACATTCCCGGATTGGGGATTACGCAAGGGACGGGTAAGTAAATATGCCACTTTATATTTTTTGTGACTGACATTTGCCTCAGTTCTTCTTGGAACTTTTTGAAGGAACTTGTCAGGGAAGAAATTCCACACCTCTTGAAGAATTAATTGCAGGCTTGTTCAAATCCTTCTGTCTCTTCATGTGATATTAGACCGAACCCAAACCTGGACCTCAGTCAAAGTTTCTTTTTGGTGTTCTGCTTACCCCTCCCACTGATGTGAAGCCCTATGATCAGTGTTGGTGCCAAAGGCATATTTAGAGTTTTTTAATGCTAGCAAAGTCTCCGGTGACATTTAAATGCTGGGGACCAGGGTAACACCCGCTCTCAGTGCCATCAACTGCAAGTGAAATCTTGCACTCTTCTAGTGGCCTCAATCTGTGACCAGAGGGTATAGGTGCTCGTAATCTTATTCCATGAATCATAGGTTTTTTGTACTTGTTTCTTGTCTATGGATGGGGAATCCTAGCACAGTTTTTAATATCCACATGTGTCAAAGTTGAGCCCCTATTCCCCTATTCCCTATTCTATTGCTGGTCCTATAGAAACTATGTAGGTTACCTCCATAAGTACACTGTTGGATTAATGTTGTTCTATTAGTAGATACATGTCAATTGGCAGGGGCGTAACTTGAGGGGGGTACAGAGGTTGCGGATGCACTGGGGCCCATCAGCTTCAAGTTACGCAACTGTCAATTGGTCTGCTTTTGCAGAGGGAGCCCTACCCAATTGTTTGTAAGAGTGTAGCAGAACAAAGGTGATCAACCCAATTTAAGGAATGAGATTAGTTAAAAAAAGTTGAAATAATAGTGTCATGTAGTTAGATTATAAAAACCACTAAGTAACAGTGAATAAAATGAACATAAATCTTTCACTGTGTCCCCATAAGGGTCATTTGGAAGTACAAGACCAATGCTGATTTCTCATGTTTGACTATTTGTTTCCTTCTGCTTTAGCTTAGCTTCCTGCCACTTGATGGGAATGAAGGAAGGAATGGTTATAGATTCTTCAGGCATTCTTGTGGCTAATGGAGGGTATAATAAACATTTAAAGGAAAGTCAGGAATACATACTTTAATAAATTGATGCCTCATCAACAAGTCTGTGTACTCAGAGGAAGACGGCTGCCAGGTGTGGGGATTTATTGCACTAACTTTTTTCCTTTCTGCTTAATATAGTCCATAATTAGTTTGATAAAGAAGAATGAACTAATCAGTAAACACGCCAAAACTGTTCTCCAGGAGTGAATACAAAAAAATACAAGCTGTGAAATTCATGTATCACCGGGGATCATGTGTTCCCAATACACAATGGTTGCTGGGAATAAATGAATGATTTTGTAAAGTTTATACAATATATTAATGTGTTTATTTATAAGAGATTGTTTTATGCTTAGATGAGCAGAGCTGCTGCCATTTCACCCATTCTCATTTTTCTTCATTATTTTTATTAGTTTTCGTAACCTTAAAGTTAGACTTTCTTAGAACCATGAAAAAAAATCTGTTTTCAAAACAGTAAAGTAATTGCCCATGAATTGTGTCTCCAGTTCCAGCTTAACTCTGTTTGATTGAATGAGACAAGCTGACCAGACCAAACACAGCCTTTGAATAAGTATGGAACTTCATCTGGGAGAAAAGACTGAACCACATATTTCAGATATGGCCAAATTAATACTTTGTAATACTTGACTATCCTGAGATATGATTACTTAGGCATTTCTCAACATGGAAATCTCCAGTATTACATTCCCTGGGACACTGGGAAATATGCAAATAAGTTTTTCCATCAGGAAACATTAGCTACTTTGTAAGGCATCCTCCTTAACACCAAGCATGACATTCAAGAAGCCTAATGACTTGATGTGGGATTAAAGGTAAACCAATATATCTAAACCAGAAAGAACACATTCCCAACTGTAGACAGTGCTGAAAACCATCAGCTATTTTTTCACCTATCATAACTATTGTAGTGAGCAGGTTAGTACCTCAATCACGTTCAAGAAAAAAAAGTCAAACAATAATATTGGGTGTTCTATGAGCATATATTTCTTTCCATTATTTTATCACTGACTTACAGATATTACCTTTTTCTACTGCTTTCATTATTAATTTCATCATATTGGGTCAACATTACTACAGATGCGGGTCTAACAATTCCAATCTATAATCCTATAGTCTTTATACTAAGGAAAGTGAAAGCAAAGTCCAATAAGGCTGATGCAAATTGGCCAATGGTGTGGAAAAAATGTTACTTTCCATCTGCAAAATGGCAGTCAAAATATACCCCTATCCAATGAATCAACTTCAAAACAACTTCCCATACCATTCAACCTAAAATTATGTTCTTGTAATAATTATGCCTCTCTTAACCCATTGTATTTGGACTTGTTTTTTTGTGGGTAAAGATGAATGGGATTACTTTTTTTTCGTTCGGTTCAGAAGCTTGGGTTTGACCCACACAACCTGGACATATTGCCAGCCTTACAGCCAATCCAGAAAATGAACGCCCCTATCTACCTACCTAGCCTGGCCATGGGTGTCAATTTACCAGATTGGCTGCACGGCCACCAATCTGGCAATATGTCCAGGCTGCGCAGGACAGTTTGGATCCATTCATCTCTACTTGTGGGACAATTTGTAGTTCCTATTGAATACCTTTTTGGGATTCTTATAATATTTTTGTTTTTAACACTTTTTTCATTTGTTCTTTGTGTGGTGGTTTTAAAAAATCATTGATATTATGTTATGTATTTTACCATTTGACTACAAATGACTAAACTACACATATAAGGCAGCTTGTATTGGATGGGGCAGTATTCTTTTTTTGTAAGAAAAAAAAAATTGTATTTGATTATAAGCCACATTTTTGTCCTGAAAAATGTGGCTTATAATCAAATACAATTTTTTTTTCTTACAAAAAAAGAAAACTGCCCCATCCAATACAAGCTGCCTTATATGTGTAGTTTAATCATTTGTAGTCAAAACACGGCTTATACTTGGTTAAAAAAATAAAGACAAAACTCACCTCTCCAATGCCCCCGCAGGTACTCTTCTTATTATTCTGGGCGTGGTAGGTCCTTGCACGCTGACTGTGTACACACTATGATGTCAGCAGTGGCTGCACAGACCTGACTCTTCCACTGGAAGTACGAAGAGGATCTGCAGAGGGCATCGAAAAGGCGAGTTTTGACTTTTTAAGTGCTAGGCATACTGGGGGATTTCTATATACCAGGGCAGGTGTTGTCTATACTGGGGGATGGATGGATGGCTATATACTAGGGGCTGGCTGGAGGGCATAGATTGGGTATATGCTAGGGGCTGGCTGCCTTTATACTGGGAGACAGGGGTCTGGAAATGTACTGAGGAGCAGAGGCTGGCTATATACTGGGGAGCAGGGGCTGAATGGCTATGTACTAGGAGCTGGCTGGCTATAAACTGAGGGCTGTCTGACTATATACTAGGGGGCATGGGCTGGCTGGGTATATATATACTGGAGACTGGATGGCAATATAATGGGAAACAGGGACTGGCTATACAGTAGGTCCTGACTAGGGACATGGACTGACTATATCCTGGGGTGCTGTCTATATACTGGAGGCATGGGCTGGCTATATAGTGGGGGCATGGGCTACCTATATATTAGGGGGCATGGGCTAGCTATATATTAGGGGGCATGTGCTGGCTGGCTTTATACCAGGGAATGGCTGGCAATATACTGATGGCTGGCTATATACTAGGGGGCATGTGATGGCTATATACTAGTGGATGACTGGCTGGGGGGCAGGGACTAGCTTTATACTGGGGGCATGGAGCTAGCCATCTATATATTGGGCGTTAAGAGGCTGGCTAGCTATATACTGGGGGCAGGAGTCTGGCTATCTACATGTATGGTACATGGGCTTGCACCAATTCATTTCCCACCCTAGGCTTATACTTCAGTCCTCCTGACAAAGCAATATTGGGAAACCTGTGTCAGGTTGTATAACTTGGCCACACTGCATTGTCCAAATACTTCCTTTCATCATTCTCACGGGTGAGTGTTAAACTGATATAGTGATATATAGTGAAACTGGATGGTCTTCTGGTCTTCTTTGTATTTAATAAATAATTAAACTCTCAACAGCATTTTTCACAATATAATGCATTGTATGGAGTTATTATTGGTTTTGACCACCTTGGAGGCTTATGCATTTTTTGGTTGCCCCATTTCATCTGGGGATCTCTTGCTCTGTGTTCAGATTGTCTCAATTACTGTGATATATGAAATATTTTTATGATTTAACTGAATTTGTACAGTAATATAAAAAATACAGTAAAATAGAAACATTTTCTCTGGTATTTTTTAATACAAGTCAATAGGTTTTTCCAGGTTTTTTTTGGTGAAAGTAGGTACCTTGGTTTATATTCAGGTCAGCTTATACTCGAGTAAATACAGTAAATTTGACTTTTTGCATTTTTATTAGTCCACATCAGAGCTTAAAATGTGTACACTGCACTGCTATCATAATGAAATGTATAACATAAATGACTCTGGCAAATGCTATGGACAGAACTGAGGACCTTCATTGGGCCCTCTCATAACCAGCCATGAAGTGGCACTCTTTCACAGCATCTAAAGAAATAAAAGTGCTTATAACATCCTAATTGTTTTATTGATAAGAAATGGCAATAAGGTAATAGCACATGGGTTATACATCCAAATTTTATGTGTTTTTCCAGCAAAGCTAAGACTAATAATTACTATACAGGCAGTCCCCGGGTCACGTACAAGATAGGTTCTGGAGGTTTGTTCCTAAGTTGAATTTGTATGAATATAAGTCAAAACTGTATATTTTATAATTGTAACCTCAGCCAAATATTTTTTGGTCCCTGTGACAATTGGAATAAAAAATAGAACCTGGATTAACACTAAAGCTTCATTGCAGACACCTTTGATAACTGTTATAACTGTTTATTGTAGCCTAGGTCTAAAATGTTTTTCTAACCACAGCAGATACCCGACACTGGTTGTTAAAGATTCCATATCCATCTAGGTCTCCATTAAATTGGGGATGTTGAAAAGGACCCCTAACCTATTCTTGGTTACCTCCTTTAACCCAATTGTAAAATTGACAACTAAATACTGAACTGAATGTTTTTGCAAGGCATTTAGACATTTTGCAGTTTAAAATACTGAAAATTCCAATTTGAATTTAATTTTCCCTTAAGCAAAGATGTGAAAAAAGATTTTAACCTCCAATGCCAATGTAACTTTAAAGGAGCTGAGTTCAAGGCATGTAGGCAAGAATATTTTATTTCCCAACCAAGTTTCTTTTAGCATTTTATGAGGACTTTAAAGCTTTTGAAATAGGTTAATGTTTTGCAAATCCACCAGTAAAAGTAAAGGAGATACGGTCTTCACAGGAAGCAACCTGGGATGAAAAGGAATTAAGGCAAGGATTTAATAAAATCGAGCTCCACAGAGATGACAGAATCACCTCCTCCACTCCTCCGAGGATGAGAAATCTCTGAAGAAATTCAGTGACATTTTCTTTTCTTTTTTTTCTTTTGCTCACTTTATTGCCAAGTCAAATACTGTATATTTATCAACAGAATGAAGGACCAGGTAACTCAATGACATCATATATAGAGTACAACATTTTTACTGACTTCAAGGTCAGTATTAGAAATAACAGGAGTCTCTCCAGCCTATTTGTTGTTCACATTTGACAAAAAGTGCTTAATTTAGCGTTTTGGCACATGCTATTATACAATGAGCCTGTACTTTTGCCATTTTACAACAATCACCATTCCCTTGTCAGACTAGGCATGGAAAATGCATTATTTATTATGTTTGTTGTGATCATACACTCATTTTAACCACTTTTTATTTGGCTTACTGTGGGCCAAAATGTTGCAGCATTTCTGGTACATATCAATCAAATTATCATTTCCTAGGTACTAATATCAGCACACAACTTGCAGGGTCAGGGAAAGTCTGTGAGCCATGAGATTAGACATAATTTCCAGCTTTCCCCACCTGATTGCCCTATTTTCCCTAAGTAGTAGGGGACAGTATACAACAACAGAGAGGGAAAGTTGTCAAATATGGATCAGATCCAAGAGGAGAGTGTGGTAGAAAATAACTAGATAAAAAGATAGTTAAAGAATCAAGCAAAAGGGTAAAAGACACCTGAATAAAGAAAACTTAATAAACAGAACCAGCTAATTACAATACTATAGCAGGCAAAGAGAACTACAGGACAAAACCTTTTATGATATGCCAGAGCCCTGGTCCAGACGATAGTTGGATCAGTTTCCTGACATCACATAGAGCATCAGTGGGGATGGTGTGAGATTTTGTCAATCATGGAGGAATAAGTAGTTCACAAGCGACACACGGCTGCGGTGGAAATCAGTCAAGGCTGATAACGAGGAATGAAGCTGTCTTCAGACTAGCAAGGACTGGCAAAGGGTCAAACAGCTGTAATTGTTTCACAACTTTATTAAAAAGTGTCATACTACTAATTTTCCATATTTTTGTCCGTCCTTAATATATTGACCGATGAGCATATTCTAAGGAGGTGCTTACAGAGGGCTTGTTACAAACTAATTGTTGAGGTGAAACTGTAAATGGCTCATTAAATTGAACTCCTCCAATTACAGGCTTTCACAGGCATCAGCTCCAATCATTGACACCTCATATCTTACCCAGTTGGTAGCTCTGTAGATGCTCCACAGACATTAGCGGTATCTCACCCAACACAGCGAGCATCCCCTTTGCACTATCCCATCAGACTTAGAGGTCCAGAGTAGACAGCTAGAGCTAGAACAGTTGACCAGCAGCAGAGCATAGCCCAGCAACTCCTCCATTGTAGTAACTTAGAGTACTAGTATTACCCCTGGTTGGCTGGAAAGCTGGAGCCTGATGTTTCAAAGACACAGCACTCCATCAGCATTCAGACCGAAATAATCACATCATATTGCGGAAGTTAGATGAGCTGGGCATCCTCCCATCTAAACACAACTTTACTAAAAAAAAAGAATAAGTGTTTTCATATTACACATAGATTCTAAAAACTATATTTAAAGGTAATACAAGATAGGATCCGGAGGTTTGTTCTTAAGTTGAATTTGTATGTAAGTCGAAACTGTATATTTTATAATTGTAGATCCAGACAACAAAAAAAAATTTGGCCCCAGTGACAATTGCAGTTTAAACATTCAAGGAGGAGACGAAACATAGTGTTTTAAAAAGATTAAAAATGTAACCCTCACATATCATTAAAAAGATCACCAAGAATGGGGTAATTGTTCTATTCCAGAACATCATGAATGTATGTTTGGTGATAAAACAGAACTATATAACAACGTATCTTTATGACTATGTGACATAAATACGTGATAATATATCCAAGTAAAAGTCATAGAAACTATGGACAATAGTTGAATTTGGAAGTATGATACCATGCATTGGAGTTATATAACAACAAAGCTACATAGCTATGTAATAATACCGTGATGCACAGACATTCATTAGACTAGATGTAATCTTATACAATGAAGTTTATCCAGGTCTAAAGTTTTTAATGATTACTCTTATTTCTCAGAAGAATGAGCAACAAGTTCTTATTTTTCCTATTTTACATTGCCGATCCTGTCTTGCCTTTCTGCTGTTATTTTTAACACCATTATAATATACAGGACTAGCAGACTCCACTTTCTTCATAGCTTTCACACACTTGACTTTTTTTCTGACATCTATCAAAAACTGTAAATGGATTCAGAAATGGATAAGGCTTTTGTGTATTACTAAGTGTTACTTCAAAATATTACATTATTTCATAGAGTTATGAGTGTGTATCTTGAAGCATGTTATAAATATCTCCTATACAGGACATTCTGTGTATATATTGGGGACATGATGAGATCATCTTTCATCACGTTTTATGCATTAAATCAGTGGTCTGAAACTCTCCAACTAATGTAAACTAGTATTATGCAATTAGTATACTATGACAACTGAAGGAAAATTCAGTGCATGATAAGTATTGTGGGTTACCCACAGCTTGACAGCCCTTGGCAGTAATTAGGTACCTAATAGTAATTGAATACCCATTAGCTCATATAGGGCATCTCCTTTTTATTCCTGTTTATGTAAAAATAAATGTTCAGGGACATAGTTAGGCCCCTTTCACACTTGCATTTTTCACGCGCGTTTTCTGCGTGTGCTTTTGACGTGCAGAACTTGCATTGCACTCTGACCCAATGTAATCAATGGGTCTTTTCAGACTTGCATTTTTTTTCACGCACACACACGCGTTTTTTTTAACGCGCGTTTAAATCTCGACATGCTCTACTTTTGCAAGTCACGCGCGTGAAAAACGCACTATACAAGTCTATGGAGACGCATCAAAAACGCATTGCACTCTGAGACACTTGCAAGTCCAATGCAAGTGCAATGCGTTTTTCACGCATCAATTGCCATAGAAAAGATAGAGCTCAGCCTTGAGTCCATTTCACGCGCATTTTCTGCGAGTGAAAAACGCATTGAAATTGCATCGAAATTGCATCAAAAACGCGCGTGAAAAACTGAGACACTGAACAAACTCTGACTGAAAACTGATTGCACTCTGATGCAAAATGTGCGTTTTTCACTGACCAAACCCTGATCACACCCTGATCAAACTCTGACGTGAAATGCAACGCGAGTGTGGAAGGGGCCTTAGAATTTTCTTATCTTGCTTCCTTGTTACTGGAAATACCTTACCCAGGGCAGAGTAGCCAACCAAATGCCAACCAGCACTGTACTCTTAAGTTTCACCAGCACCCCCACAGCTATGCCCCATGCAGTGGTCATGTGATTAATACAAAGTATGGAATGAAATTAAGCAGATCGTATTGGCTCTTACAGGCTGTATCATACCATGCTGGTCACATGGACACGGCCATAAAAGCAAGGCTGTTGTCAGAAACACAAATTCCCATAGCACTGGAGTTGCTTATTTTGGACTATTATGCAGTAATGTATTTTCAGTAGATAAACATATCTTATTATATTTATACTTTGGGACAAATTGCCACTTACTATGAATAAACATGTTTATCTCTGCAGAGTCAGCACTAGGAAACCAAATGAAGCTGAAAACAAGAACTGTGGCATTTTGCATTGGCCAGTTTATACTGTACAAATGTAATGAAAATAGATTGTATGGATTATTCAACCAAATCGACTTGTAATTCATTGGGATGTAACACAAATTTCTACCCTTTATTTTGTGTTTATTACCTGTGACACATTGGAGGTGACACATTAAATATACAGTTTTTGAAATAATTCTGTCCCAATTCTGAAGAAGCAGAGATCATAAAGCTAAGCTATAAAGCATGGAGTTGTTGTTCCAATCTTCAAGAACCTTTGAAAGAATCTCCTCCCTAGCAAACAGCAGTGTTAAAATCCTATAACCTGCCCAAAAGTCCCAGTCTTATATTAGCACATTAGAAATATGGGCTCATTCAGATTTCCTGGGGGCTCTTTTCTATGTGTTTAGGGACATAAGGTGTAGTTACATCTCCCTCAATATGTCATTTTAGGTGGCCATTGGGAAATCCAAGGTGTTTTTTGTGTAGATGTTCATAATAACAATAATTCCGTTATTTATATACCCACACAGATGACGCAGCGTGAAATGACGTTTACATGTAGGGTGTTTTCATACCCTTAACAAGTTATAGGAAGGGATATCTCCTTATTTCTTTTGTGAATGCATACATTTTAGGGCTAAGTGAACATATTACCAACAAAATTTGGACCGGAATCTAAGTGGCACCTGGTTTTCACCAGAGCCCACCGCAAAGTGGGTTGGACTTGCTGCGGCAGGGTACCATAAGGTCGTTCCACGGGAGCGACTAGCCCATGGTGGCACCCGAGGCCGTCAAGGTCCAATCCGGGGTCAGCAATGGGAGGCCCAAGCAGATGGGATCGGGAATACAGGCACACAGGACATGGGAGCAGGAACACACGGGAGCAGGAACACATGGAGGCAGAAATGAAGGATACAGAGGAACATACATAAATGCTAGAGACAAAGAAACGCAGGAGAATCACAAGGAAGCTTTTTCTAAGGCTGTGAGGCACAAAGATACAGCAGGGTGTGATGGGAGAGGCAGGTTTAAAAAGCCTTTTGGGAAAATGGCCAGCACCAATTAATGGTGCGCTGGCCCTTTAAATTTCCTGAAGCTGGTGGGCGCATGCCCTAGGACACGGGGACGCGTGCGCATGGACGCTGCGCCTGCAGGGAGTGAGGGGCACGGGTGAGCCCGCGACCCGCAATATTGGTTGTGGGAACACTGTGACAGTACCCCCTTTTGTCCTCTCTCTCCTGTTGGGCTAAAGAAATCTCTGCAGGAGGTCATGGTCCAGGATGTTGTCCTCGGGCTCCCAAGATCTCTCCTCTGCCCCGAACACCCTCCAGTCTACAAAGAAGAATCGCTTACTCTTCACCGTCTTCATATTGAGGATCTCCTTTACTTCATAGATATCAGAGGAGTCAGCCACAGGACCAGGAGGAGATACTTGCCGGAGAAGCGGTTCAGAACGACAGGCTTGAGTAGGGAGACATGGAAGCAGTTCGGGATGCGCATGGTGGGAGGAATGCACAGCATGTAGGACACTGGAAGATGCTAGCCAGGACTTCGAAAGGACCCAATAATTGTGAACCAAGCTTGTACCTGGGAATCTTCAGCCGGATGTGCCTAGATGATAACCAGACCTTGTCACTTGGAGAGAAAACAGGAGGAGGTCTGCGTCTCTTGTCAGACGGGATCTTGGTATGGGCAGAGGCCTGTAACAATGAAAGGCGAGTTTGCTCCCAGATGGACCTCAGCTCTCGTACCAACTCCTCAACAGCAGGGGTATCCGAGGACACAGGCAGAGGAAGAGGAGGGAGTGAATGCTGTCCATAGAAGAAGGGAGCGGAGCCAGGAGATTCTGAATCCAGGGAATCATAGGAGAATTCCACCCATGGCAACAGAGCGGACCAGTTGTCTTGATGGCCAGAAATAAAATGATGGAGGTAACATCCCAGAGTTTGGTTAACCCTCTCCACTTGTTCATTGGACTGAGGGTGGTAAGCTGAGGAGAAATCCAACTTTACCTGCAGTTGTCAGCAGAGAGAACGCCAAAAGCAGGAAACAAACTGAACTCCCAGATCAGAGACAATTAGAGATGAGTGAGCATACTCGTCCGAGCTTGATGCTCGTTCGAGTATTATCATACTCCAAACAGCTCGTTGCTCGGATGAGTATTTCACCTGCTCCAGAACGAGGTTTCACTTGAGGAAACACAGTGAAGAACAGTGAAGTACACAGTGAACACAGTAAACACAGTGAACACATGATCATTTAAGGATCATTAAGGATCATTTACGTGAAGAACACAAGTGAAGAACACAGTGAAGAACACATTGCAGATGTTTCCATAATCTGCTAACTTATCAGAAGACATTAGTGCAGAAAGGTGTTCTTCACAATAGTATGTGAAGAACAATATGTGTGAAGAACACATTGCATTTAACACGGGTCATTCTCCTTTTTGAAATTCCATGAATATTCCATTGAATAAAAAAAACAGGACTGATTTCCTTATTTCTCAATAAAATGACACATTTTATTGGTCCACTTGAAAAATGCCCAAGTCCCCCATTGACTTCGATGGGGTTCATTATTTGAAATGAGCATCGTAAAAAGTTCGACTCGAGCATTTTAGTGCTCTATCATCTCTAGGGACAATGTGTAGAGGAAGACCATGTAACCGGAAGATATGTTGGAAGAAGGGGCTGGCAAGACGTGGAGCAGACGGCATACCTGGAAGAGGTACAAAATTAGACATCTTTGAAAACCGGTCTGTCACCACCCAGATGACAGTATTGCCTGAGGAAGATGGAAGGTGCGTGATAAAGTCCATAGCCATGTGTGACCACGGACGACTGGGTATCAGCAACGGAAGCAAGAGACCAACAAGACAAGAAGGCTTATTAAGGGCACAGGAGGTGCAAGACCCCACAAAGTCCCGAACATCCTTGACCAAGTTAGGCCACCAGTTGTAGTGGGAGATGAGGGCCACGAAACATTGCACCCCAGGGTGCCCAGCCAGGCATGAAGAGTGTCCCCAAAACAAAATCCTCTTCCACAGAGCAGGTCGGACATACGTCTTGCCAGGGGGAAGCTGCCGAAGATCCACCGGAGCGGCAGCAACCAACTGTTCCAGAGAGATGATATACTCTCTCTGGAATCGGCTCTGCTCCAAGACATCTGAGGCAAGGGAAAGGGCATCCGCTTTAATATTCTTCTCTGCAGGTAGGAACTGGATCATCAGGTTGAAGCGGGAGAAGAAGAGTGACCAA
Source organism: Engystomops pustulosus (assembly GCF_040894005.1). NCBI lineage: Eukaryota > Metazoa > Chordata > Amphibia > Anura > Leptodactylidae > Engystomops > Engystomops pustulosus. Next base: position 104,766,768 of record NC_092417.1, on the reverse strand, counting down.
CGGCTTGCCTGGGATTAAGTCATTGAGCTGTATGGAGGTACGGGAGGTTCTGTGTAAATACAGACTGTGTAAATACAGACTGGATTGCAAACCCCCTCCAAAAGATATCGCCATTCTTCCAGGGCAAGTTTGATGGCCAAAAGTTCTCTATCCCCTATAGTGTAATTCTTCTCTGCAGGAGAAAAAGTTTTGGAAAAGAAACCGCACGTGAGTGTTCGGCCCTTAGGCCCCTTCTGGGTAAGCACCCAGAGTATAGAAATGTGGGATAAACTGCCGGTGGTAGTTTGCAAAGCCCACGAACCTCTGGTTGGCTCGATGGCCTTCTGGACGCGGCCACTGCAGAACTGCTTTTTTTTCCCTTAGGTTGTCTGAAAGCTCATGCAATATTCTGTAATACAATATTGCAGTATATTGTTGATTTGATATTTCCACATTACAGTCTGCCCTAAGCTTAATAATGGTTTGCTAAAAAGATAGACAACTAGCCAAAAATTGGATGAGTGGCGGTGATCTTTACACCAAGATGGCTGCAAGCATGCAATGACACCACACAACATCATGGACCATTACCTTAGACCTGTGGAAGACACCTCACCCTTGCTTCCTTAATTTTGATGCCAGGTTCAGAGTACCTTATTAGTAGAGATGAGCGAGCACTAAAATGCTCACCACGGAAATGGACAGGAAACAGCAGGGGCAGCATGCATGGATGCCTCTGAGGCTGCTTAATCGCACCATTATGCCAAAAGTATGGGCAACAGCATGGCAATGACAGAGTGACCGAATGAGGCTAGATAGCATCTAAAACATCCAATAATTGACCCTGACACTATAGGGGACTATGCAGAGGCAGCGGCAGCAGCGGCAGGCTAGAGAGTGTCTTGGCAACATACCCCAAATGGACTCAGGCTTAAAACCAATGGGTGGCAGAGAGGAACCAAAGGAGGTGAGCAAGAAGCGCTCAAATAATATCGGTAAATGATAAAAGTTTGCCAGTATATTTTGTGGATTACACAGCAGGGTGGCGACAAAGTTAACAAGTTTGATGAGGAAGCCATGAAAACAACCCAAAATTCTGCCTGACACAGCTCGTTTGATAAGGGGACCATGTATGGAGGCAGTGAACTAGTAGTAGATTAAAGGTGCTGCAGTTAAAACTATGTTAGTTGGATCTTGGGATGGAGCTGGCGCTCCGCTGCCAGGCGAGCTTTCGCCAATCCAAGCCCCTGTCTCTAGGCTACTCCCCAAACAGCACTTCTAAGAACCTTTTGTATAAGATCAAGTGTAGTAGCGTTCTTATAAGTTTGGGTTCTGGCGGGTGAGGGGAATGTAAACAGATGCGCAAGAAGCACTGAAATAATATTGGTAAATGATAAAAGTTTGCCAGTATATTTTGTGGATTACACAGCAGGGTGGCAACAAAGTTAACATGGAAGCCATGAAAACAATCCAAAATTCTGCCTGACACAGCTCGTTTGATAAGGGGTCCATGTATGGAGGCAGCTATATGGACTACTTTTGGAGGCAGCTATGGCGATGACGTGTGGAGGTAGCAATGGAGACAACGTGTGAAGGCAGCTAAAAAGACGACATGTGGAGGCTGCTATGGAGACAATTTAATTTGGATAGTGCCTGTATGTGGCAGTCCAAAAAAGTTTTCAAACCAGAGGAGCAGGTAGCTGGTCCTCCAGAAAAATTACATAGATTGAGTGCCTGTATGTGGCAGTCCAAAAAAGTTTTCAAACCAGAGGAGCAGGTAGCTGGTCCTCCAGAAAAATTACATAGATTGAGTGCCTGTATGTGGCAGTCCAAAAAAGTTTTCAAAGCAGAGGAGCAGGTAGCTGGTCCTCCAAAAAGATTAAATAAATTGAGTGCCTGTATGTGGCAGTCCAAAAAAGTTTTCAAACCAGAGGAGCAGGTAGCTGGTCCTCCAGAAAAATTACATAGATTGAGTGCCTGTATGTGGCAGTCCAAAAAAGTTTTCAAAGCAGAGGAGCAGGTAGCTGGTCCTCCAAAAAGATTAAATAAATTGAGTGCCTGTATGTGGCAGTCCAAAAAAGTTTTCAAACCAGAGGAGCAGGTAGCTGGTCCTCCAGAAAAATTACATAGATTGAGTGCCTGTATGTGGCACTCCCAAAAATTGTTTAAAACAGAGGACAGGGTAGGTGGCCCTCCAGAAAAATTAAATACATAGAGTACTATAGCCAGAGCCAGTTGGCCCTGGCAAAAAAATAGCCAGTTTCCTCTGCTTTAGTGTACAAAGAGGAGGAGAAGGAGGACAATGTGGAGGAGTGCATACATTATTCAGGTTCAGCTTCTTTCACCTGGTGGAGAATGGAAATGCGGAGAAATCCAGGCTTTATTCATCTTGATAAGCGTCAGCCTGTCAGCGCTGTCAGTCGACAGGCGTGTACGCTTATCGGTGATGATGCCACCAGCTGCACTGAAAACCCGCTCGGACAACACGCTAGCGGCAGGGCAGGCAAGAACCTCCAAGGCGTACAGCGCCAGTTCGTGCCACATGTCCAGCTTTAAAACCCAGTAGTTGTAGGGAGCTGTGTGATCATTTAGGACGATGGTATGGTCAGCTACGTACTCCCTCACCATCTTTCTGTAAAGATCAGCCCTACTCTGCCGAGACTGGGGACAGGTGACAGTGTCTTGCTGGGGTGACATAAAACTGGCAAAGGCCTTGTACAGCGTAGCCCTACCAGTGCTGGACAAGCTGCCTGGTCGCCTACTCTCCCTCGCTACTTGTCCCGCAGAAGTACGCCCTCTGCCGCTAGCGCTGTCAGAAGGGAAATACTGTTTCAGCTTGTGCACCAGGGCCTGCTGGTATTCATGCATTCTCACACTCCTTTCCTCTCCAGGGATGAGAGTGGAAAGATTTTGCTTGTACCGTGGGTCCAGGAGAGTGAATACCCAGTAATCGGTGCTGGAATAAATTCTTTGAACGCGAGGGTCACGGGATAGGCTGCTTAGCATGAAATCTGCCATATGCGCCAGAGTCCCAACGCGCAAGAATTCACTCCCCTCACTGGCCTGACTGTCCATTTCCTCCTCCTCCAACTCCTCCAACTCCCCTTCTTCTGCCCATACACGCTGAACAGTGAAGGACTGAACAATGGTCCCCTCTTCTGTCTCGCCAACATTCTCCTCCTCTTCCTCCTCATCCTCCTCCACCTCCTCCGATATGCGCTGAGAAACAGACCTAAGGGTGCTTTGGCTATCAACAAAGGAATCTTCTTCCCCCGTCTCTTGTGACGAGTTTAAAGCTTCCGACTTCATGCTGACCAGAGAGTTTTTCAACAGGCCAAGCAGCGGGATGGTGAGGCTGATGATGGCGGCATCGCCACTGACCATCTGTGTTGACTCCTCAAAGTTACTCAGCACCTGACAGATATCAGACATCCACGTCCACTCCTCATTGTAGACTTGAGGAAGCTGACTGACCTGACTACCAGTTCTAGTGGAAGTTGACATCTGGCAGTCTACAATCGCTCTGCGCTGCTGGTAAACTCTGGATAACATGGTTAGTGTTGAATTCCACCTCGTGGGCACGTCGCACAACAGTCGGTGCGCGGGCAGTTGGAGGCGGCGCTGCGCTGCCCTGAGAGTGGCAGCATCTGTGCTGGACTTCCTGAAATGCGCACAGATGCGGCGCACCTTCGTGAGCAAATCAGACAGATTGGGGTATGTCTTGAGGAAACGCTGAACTATGAGATTTAACACATGGGCCAGGCATGGCACATGTGTCAGTCTGCCGAGTTGCAGAGCTGCCACCAGGTTACGGCCGTTGTCACACACAACCATGCCTGGCTTCAGGTTCAGCGGTGCCAGCCACAGATCAGTCTGCGCCGTGATGCCCTGTAATAACTCTTGGGCGGTGTGCCTTTTATCGCCTAGGCTCAGCAGTTTGAGCACCGCCTGCTGTCGCTTAGCGATGGCACTGCTGCTGTGCCTAGAGCTACCGACTGATGGCGCCATGCCCACGGATGGTAATTCAGAGGAGGAGGTGGAGGAGGGGTGGGAGGAGGAGGAGGCATAGTAGGCCTTTGAGACCTGGACCGAGGTAGGCCCCGCAATCCTCGGCGTCGGCAGTATATGACCAGCCCCAGGGTCAGACTCGGTCCCAGCCTCCACCAAGTTAACCCAATGTGCCGTCAGCGATATATAGTGGCCCTGCCTGGCAGCAGTCGTCCACATGTCCGTGGTCAGGTGGACCTTGTCAGAAACGGCGTTGGTCAGGGCACGGAGGATGTTCTCTGACACGTGCTTGTGCAGGGCTGGGACGGCACATCGGGAAAAGTAGTGGCGGCTGGGGACCGAATACCGAGGGGCGGCCGCCGCCATGAGGTTTCGAAAGGCCTCGGTCTCTACCAGCCTATAGGGCAGCATCTCCAGGCTAAGCAACTTGGAGATGTGGACGTTGAGGGCTTGGGCGTGTGGGTGGGTTGCGCTATACCTCCTTTTGCGCTCCAGCGTCTGGGGTATGGAGAATTGAACGCTGTTGAATGCTGTGGAGGATCGTGGAGGCGAAGATGGGGTTTTCGCACGGGAGGTGTTTGGGCCGGGGTCCTGGGCAGGGGGCTGACTAGCAGATGACACAGGGGAAGGAGCAGTGGTGTGCCTGGCCGGAGGTGAACGGGCTTGGTGCCATTGAGTGGGGTGTTTAGCATTCAGATGCCTGCGCATACTGGTGGTAGTTAAGCTAGTAGTGGTGGAACCCCTGCTGATCCTGGTTTGGCAAAGGTTGCACACCACAGTCCGTCGGTCATCCGGTGTTTCTTTAAAGAACCTCCAAACTTCTGAAAATCTAGCCCTCGCCACGGGAACTTGACTATGGGCAACATTTGGCGCTGATGCACCAGCTCTGGCCCTGCCTCTCCGTCTGGCCCCACCACTGCCTCTTCCAACCTGTTCTGCTATAGGACTCGCCTCCGTCTCAGAAGCACTGTGTTCACCCGGCCTATCAACCCAGCTTGGGTCTGTCACCTCATCATCCTCCGATCCCTCAGTCTGCTCCCCCCTCGGACTTCCTGCCCTGACAACAACTTCACCACTGTCTGAAACCGTGTCTCCTCATCGTCCGACACCTCTTTACACACTTCTTCCACTACATGAATAATGTCATCATAACCCACAGACTGCGACTGGTGGAAAACCTGGGCATCGGAAAATAGCTCAGCAGCAGCAGGGCAAGTGGTTTGTGACTGTGGGAAGGGTCCAGAAAACAGTTCCTCAGAGTATGCCGGTTCAAATGCCAAATTTTGGTGGGAGGGGGCAGACTGGGGGGAAGGAGGCTGAGGTGGAGGAGCTGGAGGAGTGCCGATTTCGGTGACATGGGTGGACTGCGTGGAAGACTGACTGGTGGACAAATGGCTAGAAGCATTGTCCGCAATCCACGACATCACCTCTTCGCACTGTTCTGGCCTCAACAGTGCTCTACCACGAGTCCCAGTAACTTGAGACATGATGAACCTAGGGAGTGTACCTCTGCGGTGTTCCCCTGCTCCCCCATCAGCAGGTGGTGTCTCACCCCGCCCAGGACCACGGCCTCTGACCCCTGCAGTAGTTGGACGCCCACGTCCACGCCCTCGTCCTCTACCCCTAGCCCTCGGGTTAAACATTTTCCAAATTAAAGTGTAAACTTGAAAAAAACAAAACGATGCTATCCTATTGCTATGGCTAGTTTCTAACCTACACTGACAGCACACAACTGGATTTTGTGCTTTGCAAGATGAGTTTGAGCTATAAAATGAAATAAAGGTAAAAAAAAAAAAAAATCAGCAGACTCTGCCTAATTCTACTCAAACCCCTAATAAATTGTCCCACTTCGGTGTTTGAGGTAGATATGCGTGTCACTAAGAGCTAAGCACAACGGTCGCAAGTCCCCCTACAAATTCCTCACAATATGGTACTAGCTGCACTACTAGTGCCAGCAAGCCCAGCCACAAGCAAACAAAAAAAAGGAAAATATAACGCTATTGTAGGCCTAAGTAAGCCGTTGGGGTTCTCCTATGGCTATTTTGTAGCCTACAATGAGAGCACACTGCTTTGCAAGATGAGTTTGAGCTATAAAATGAAATACAGCTAAAAAAAAAAAAAAATCTGCAGACTCTGCCTAATTCTACTCAAACCCCTAATAAATTGTCCCACTTCGGTGTTTGAGGTGGATATGTGTGTCACTAAGAGCTAAACACAACGGTAGCAAGTCCCCCTGCAAATTCCTCACAATATGGTACTAGCTGCACTACTAGTGCTAGCAAGCCCAGCCACAAGCAAATAAAAAAAAAAAAAAGTATAACGTTATTGTAGCCCTAAGAAGGGCTGTTGGGTTCTTGTAGAATCACTCCTGCCTAACACTAATCTAATAGAACACCCTAACGCTATCCCTGACTAGCAGCAGCTCTATCCCTAACGGCATCCAGGCTGAGAATGATCCGAGCAGCGCAGGCAGGGGCTAGTCTATTCCAGGGTCACCTGATCTGGCCAGCCAACCACTGCTATCAACGTGTAAGGGTACCACGTCATGCTGGGTGGAGTGCAGAGTCTCTTGGCTTGTGATTGGCTCTGTTTCTGGCCGCCAAAAAGCAAAACGGCGGGAGATGCCATTTTCTCGAGCGGGCGAAGTATTCGTCCGAGCAACGAGCAGTTTTGAGTACGCTAATGCTCGAACGAGCATCAAGCTCGGACGAGTATGTTCGCTCATCTCTACTTATTAGCCTAAAGGACACCAACTCTACAAATGTTTCATGCACTCATCTCTGGTGCTTTCCTCTGGCATGCACCCCAATGAAATATGCCTATTGTATTTATATGTAGCTATGTACATAACTCACAGATTAGGAGGCACAGTAGCTGGTATAAATAGCTGGTATGGAGCATATTAATAAGGATCTGATTTCAACTCAGACTAACAGTCAGTGACATCAGTGGAATATGGCAATACTTATCTCTACAAAATTTGACGGTTGTGATAAATTCATTAGTTATGCCATATAACCATGAAAATATTAAGGTATACCTGTGCCATATACAGTACTGACCAAAAGTTTGGACAAACCTTCAGTTTTCTGTATTTTCATGACTATAAAAATTGTAGACTCACACTGAAGGCAACAAAACTATGAATTAACACACATGGAATAATATAGTTAACAAAAAAGTGTGAAACAGCTGAAAATATGTCTTATATTCTAGTTTCTTCAATAGGTGACCTTTTGCTTTGATTACTGCTTTGCACACTCTTGGCATTATCTTGATGAGCTTCAAGAGGTAGTCACCAGAACATCAAATCACAGGTGTGCCCTGTCAGTTTTAAGTGGGATTGGGACCATCAGTTGTGTTGTGTAGAAGTCAGGTGGATACACAGCCGATAGTGGTACTGAATAGACTGTTATTGCATTATGGCTAGAAAAAAGCAGCTAAGTAAAGTAAAATGAGTGGCCATCATTACTTTAAGAAATAAAGGTCAGTCAGTCTGAAAATTTGGGAAAATTTTCAAAGTGTCCCCAAGTGCAGTTGCAAAAACCACCAAGCGCTGCAAAGAAAGGAAGACCAAGAGTCACCTCAGCTGTGGAGGATAAGTTAATCCGAGTCACCAGCCTCAGAAATTACAGGTTAACAGCAGCTCAGATAAGAGACCAGGCCAGTGCCACAGAGTTCTAGCAGCAGACACATCTCTTCAACAACTGTTAAGAGAAGACTGTGTACAGCAGGTCTTTATGTTAAAATAACTGCTAGGAATGAACAATAGACCAGTGGAAATCTGTTCTTTGGTCTGATGAGTCCAAATTTGAGATCTATGGTTCCAACCACTGTGTTTTTGTATTACGCAGAAAAGGTGAATGAATGGTACCTGCCTGGTTTCCACCGTGAAGCAAGGAAAAAGAGGTGTGATGTGGGGGTGCTTTGTTGGTGACACTGTTGGGAAAATATTCAAAATCCAAGGTATACCGAAGCAGCATGGTTACCACAGAATCTTGCAGTGGCAAGCAGTTCCATCTGGTTTGTGTTTAGTTGGACCATCACTTATTTTTCAACAGCACAATGACCCCAAACACACCTTCAGGCTAATGGCTATTTGACCAAGAAGGAGATTGATGGGGCACTACACCAGATGACCTGGCCTCCACAGTCACCAGTCCTAAACCCAATCAAGATGGGTTGGGATGAGATGGACCACAGAGGGAAGGCAAAAGGGCAAACAACTGCTAAGTATCTCTGGGAACTCCTTCAAGACTGTTGGAAGACCATTTCAGGTGACTACCTCTCGAAGCTCATCAAGAGAGTGTGCAAAGCAGTAATCAAATCAAAAGGTGGCTACTTTGAAGAACTTAGAACATGACATATTTTCAGTTATTTCACACTTTTTTGTTAAATATATAATTCATCATGTGTTAATTCAAACTTGTAATGCCTTCAGTGTGAATCTACAATGATTATAGTTTTAAGAATACAGTAAACTCTTTGAATGAGAATGTGTGTCTAAACCTTTGGTCTGTACTGTATATGCTGTCTTTTTCCATATGTATATCTTTTTGTCTCCTCAAGTGCAAAAGACATCAGTCTTAATAATGTATGATCTATCTCAATTTCACATATATAAAAATGTATCCAGATAACTAAAATAGCTATTATATTTGTTGCTGCTATTTAGGAATTTTGGAAATCCTGCACAATTACGTCATGATCACATGGAGTGTCTTACATATACATGTTTAAATGTTTGTGTGTCCAGTTTTTGTGTTAGCCATGATTAACCCCTTAAGGACGCAGCCATTTTGTAGCTTAAGGCTCAGCCCGATTTTTTGGATTCTGACCTGCGTCGCTTTATACGGTTATAACTTTTGAACACTGTTACTTATCAAAGCGATTCTGAGATTGTTTTTTCCCCACATGTTGTACTTCATTTTAGTGGTAAATTTTGGCTGATAAGTTTTGCGTTTATTTACAAAAAAAAAGAAAATATGATAAATTTTTGGAAAAATTTGCCATTTTCGAAATTCAAAATCATTGCGTTTTCAGGCAGATCGATTTACCACCTAAATAAGTTGCTGAATAACATTTCCCATTTGTCTACTTTACATTTTCATAATTTCTGAAATGTTTGGATAATTTATTTTGATGTCACGCGGCTTACAAAAAGAATATCGCTTTTCCGGATTTTCAGAATTGACTATTTTGGGGATAAATAGAGTTTGGAATGAAATTTTACATATTTAGCATCAAAACCCCCTATATAACCAACCCAATTTCAAATCTGCACCCCTCAAGCTATGAGAAACAGATTTTACGAAGATTGTTAACCCCTTGAGATCTTCATAGTAATTGAATCAAAATGGAGGTGAAATTTAGAATGGTCATATTGTTCCCTTATACGTTCATTTAGCCCTAAAATTTACACATTTCCAAAAGATAAAAAGAGAAAACTCACCATACAATTTGTTCTGCAATTTCTCCTGAGTACAAAGACCCCCCACATGTGGCTGTGACTTGTTTTATGGGGGCACAGCGAGGCGCAGAAGGGAAGGAGGGCGCTGCAGCTGCCAGGATTTTAGTTTCCTCATTGGCCCCTTTTGAAGGCTATAAAATTTTTGCTTTTTCGTTATTGGGGCCATGTGATGCCATTTTTTTTGCGGGATGAGATGCTTTTTCCAATGTTACCATTTTGGGGTTTGTATCACCTATTGTTGAAAATTTAGGAACTTTTTTTGAGGACAGGAGTAGAAAAGCATCAATTCTGTACTGGATTTTTTACTTCTTTTTTTTTGGTGTTCACCGTATAGACTAATAATCATGTTATCTTTATTCTATGGGTTGATACGATTACGGGGATACCAGACATGAATATATTTTCTTACGTTTTACTAAATTTGTCAAACAAAACCCTAATGTGGGGAAAAATCTATCATTTATGTATTGCCGTCTTCCAAGTGGCATAACTTTGTTACTTTTTTGGCTACGGAGCTGGTTGATGGCTTGTTTTTTGCGGGACATGTTGTACTTTGCACCAGTATCATGTCGCAGTACATATGGTTTTTTGATCACATTTTATAGCATTTTTTGTGGGATTGAAAAGGTAAAAATCATAATTTTTGGAGGGTTTATAACAGTTTTTTTTTACGGCGTTTATCGTGCGGGTTCAATAATGATTTACTTTTATTCTACGGGTTGTTACGGACGCGGTGATACTATATATGTGGGGTTTGTCTTATGATTTAGACTTTTTTTTTGAGTTATATGTCTCTTTATATGTTTTGGGGGTTTGGGGCATTTTTAGTGATTTATGACTTTATTTTTTTATTGAATAACTTTTTTTTTTACTTTTTCACTTTTATACCATGGGACATGAAGAAGCAATCATCTGATTGCTTCTTCATGCTAATATTCTGCAATACTGATGTATTGCAGAGTATTATCAGTGTCAGCCTATACACTTGCATAGGCTGGCACTGTGCCAGTAAGATGACGTCACAGACGCCATCTTACTGGCAATTCTTGCAGGTAACTCTGGGGTCCAGATCGGACCCCAGAGTTACTATAGCAACGATCGGCGCACCCCGAAAACGGTTCGGGGGGGCCGATCGTGGGGGAAAGAACCCCCAGCTGCATGTTAGATGCCGCGGTCGCGCTGACCGCGGCATTTAACGGGTTAAGCACCCGCGATCGGAGACAACTCCGATCGCGGGTGTTACACTGGGGTGCCGGCTATCAGTCACAGCCGGCACCCCGTCTTTCCCGATGCCGGTTCGGCTCAGATCTTGAGCTGAACCGGCATCAGCTCAGCGTCCGATATATCGGACGCTGAGCGCTAAGTCACTGCGCTCAGCGTCCGATATATCGGACGCTGAGCGTTAAGAGGTTAAGAATGGTTTTCTCGTTTGAAAAACGTTGGTTATCACTATGGATTTTAATTTTTTGCTAAAATAAAGAAAGAATTGTCTACAGTTTGGCTGAATCCTGGATTACTTTTGTTCCCTGCCCACACAGAGGGGAGATCCATGCCTTATCGGGCATTCTGATATGGTTAGAGGTGAGCTATACTTTATACTATAGTACAGTTCTCTCACTTGCCAAAGTAGATGTACAAGTGTGGATCTTTTTTGCAATGTGACAGACAATTTTTTTAAAAAGTTTTTATTATGTTTCTCAAACTGAGGTACACAATGGGGCACATTTACTAAGAGTCCGCACGGCGCATTTTAGTCGGGTTTACCGATCATTTCAGATGTGCACCGCATTTAAGTGGGGTTTTTGGCGCACCCGATCGGATTTTGGCGCAATTGCGCAGACTTGCATGCGATACAAATTGGGGGCGTGGCCGACGGACAACACGACTGATTCAGACTAAGTGTGGGATTTACAATTCAAATTATGTCACAAGATAATGCAATGGTCCCCGGTGGACCACAGCGGGGAAGCGACACATGCAGGAAAATGGACGTACAATTTTGAAGAATCGCGCCGGACTTCATCCTCATCGGAGAACACATCTCAGGGATCGCGACAGGACTGGGTAAGTAACTCTGCCCCAATGTGTGCTTAGTGTCACATTCATGTGACACCTGTGGCTTAGTGGTTATATTTATACCTGTTGGGCACAAAGTCTTTAACTCTTCCATTTTTTTAAGAGATACAATACAACATGCAGTCATATTTGCCAATAAGAGTTTCAACCTTTGGTGATGTGGAGTAAGTTAAAGGAAACTTACCATCAAGAATATACCTTTAAGGTAGATTTGATGTTGTGTTCCCAAACACCCTAAACCCTAAAATATCCTTCTTTAATCCTATAATGCTTTCTAAGCTAATCTCAAGTTTATCTAACTAATATGTGTGCTGTCTGCAGAAGCTACTGGGGTGTGGAGTAGCCTCTCCATGTGCAGAGTTTTGGAAGATGGCAGCGCGTCAGGGAATTTTACTTAGGCGCATAGGTAGGAGGGATTGTAGAGCCTACTGGGGTGTGAAGTTGACCTTGATCCTGCTCCCAGAGAGGCTACTCCACATTTCAGTTGAAAATCAGCATATTAGTTAGATAAACTGTAGATTAGGTTAAAAAGCAGTATAGGATTAGGGAAGGATAGTTTAGGGTGTTACTGGGAACCTTCCCAGCTCTACATTAAAGGGGTTTTCCTACAAAGACAACTTGCTGATCAGTGTGGTCTCAGTGCTGAGACCCCCGCAGATCGCGAAAACGAGGGGTCCGACTAAACCCTTGCTGCTCCTCAAACTAATGGAGCAGAACGGTCACGCGCAGCCGTCTGCTCCATTACTCTTATGGTGCGACGAGGGCTCAGTCGGACCCCTCGTTTTCAAGATCTGTGGGGGTCTCAGCACTGAGACCCCCATTGACCAGCATTGATCCCATCCTGTGGATAGGGCCTGAATTGTCTTTGTAGGAGAACCCCTTTAATAGGTTTCCTGGTGATAGGTTTCCTTCAATTTTTCAGTTCCTTTTAAACCCCTTTAAATGTACAATTTATGAATTATCTGTTAAGTTTCCTCCAATGGTGCAAAGATTTAATTTATGAAATATTTAAATTATTCAAACACTAAACAGTCTATGAGCAATAACTAAATTATAAATGTTGGAAGAAATTCCAGAAAATCACTTCTGTAAAGTTTGGTATTGTATAAGCAATATGACTGCACATGCATTCTGCTCTATTGTTTGGAGTATAGAAGAATGGCATTTTAGTATGAGTTTATATTGCGGCTTTGCATCAGTGAGGCTAACACTGGGATTTCAACCTGAATAACTACAATGATTAATTAAAGGCCTTGTTCAGGATGAGTGAGCATCATTATTGTTTTTAAATAGGAAGGCAGATAACCATTACTGATTATTCCTCAATTCCCATTTATGCTTGTTAGAGACTAAAGAATACGAAAATAGGTTGTGTAAATTCCACAGCTTTAAGAAGCTGAAATTATATGATTTGCATGCTGAACAAATGTATTATAGTCGTCAGGCAATAGCATTGTTTGAAGTCCAACTTTCTAGCCTAAATTAAGAAGTTGAAGTGTTCTTATAAAAATAGTATTCAATCCAGTCACACAGTCAGTGGTTGGAAAATTTCTGCTGAAAGCTCTCTCATCTTATTTAGCTCCATAATTACTACTGTGAGGAAAATATATTTCTGTTTGTATGAAAAAACTGTATCAGCTAATACAGGCAGATTTGGAAAGGATCTTAAAGGTGAAATGAGCAGGACTGTATACAAAGTGATCTAATGGAAAGTTTACTCAAAAAAAAATAAGTGCATCCTCTTTAAATCTATGGTGTTTTATGTAAGAACATAAAAAGTTATAGTCCTTGGAGGGTCTTAAATTTAGGTCAATATAACCTCATATGATTTGCCTCTTGCATGACCCAAGCTTTAGCTGCTCGATAGATGACCTCACATTTGAATCAAGAACTTTTTGGTATACATCAGCTCGTAGTCGACACAGTTGTAAAACAAGGCCCATTGTAAAAGTAATACACGTCACTCAATGTCGGCGGTATGGGTGCACAAGTAGGCTACTATGCCCTTGACCAATCTTGAAAAAAACTTGGCACTCCTGTGATATTTGATTTTCATATTTTATCAAAGTGAATCGGCAATCCAAAATAAATGCAACGTTTCAGTCTTATAACATCAGACCTTCTTCAGGCACTGTGCAGAGAATAATATGTAAAAAAATGTTTACATGCATAACAATAGTTCCATCAATGAACATAGTAGATATAATAGATATAATGCATATAACAGATACAATGCATACATAATGACAACATGTAGAGCATGATGAACATGAGCCATATATATCGTGGTGGCTTTGGTAGGTATCATAGATGTCATAGATGCTGCCGTGGATGTAGCCATCAAGAGGTAAAGATGTGGCCACTAGTCAGGTCTAGCTGGATACTAGTAAGAGATGTGTTAGAGGAGGAATTACACAGGCACAGGCATCATGAAAAAGTATAGAAATGAAGTATAGAGAGGAACCTGGTACAATGATGTCTTGCAGGTATATAACAAGGTACATGTAGGTATTGTAGGGATTCACTCAAATGGTAGCCTTTAGAGAAGCGCCAGGCAGCAGTCTTTCAGGTGAACAAAACAGGTGTCTTTATTTAGACATAAAAAATAACAGGGAAAAGGGAAATGTGTCAGTGGCCGAACGCCGCTGACACCAGCAATACTGGTTTTTACTTCACCGAGGCCAGGCACCACGGTGACACGTATCTACCATCCACCACAACACCTTGTGCCTTTCTACATACCCCCCCCCCCTCTGCCCAACACAGGGGGTCTGGGCACCTTCAGCCAGCATGCAATAAACCCTAGACAGCGCATCTGCGTTACCTTGTAATTTTCCAGGCCTATGCTCCACTGTAAAATTAAAGTCTTGCAAAGCCAAGAACCAACGGGTCACACGGGCATTGTTACCCTTTTTCTCCCTTAGCCATTTCAGAGGGGCGTGGTCTGATACCAGCCTGAACTTTCGACCCAGGAGGTAGTACTGGAACGAATCTAGGGCCCACTTGATGGCCAAGCATTCTCTCTCGATTATTGAATAGTTACGTTCCGCTGGGGACAGCTTTCTACTGAGATAGCACACCGGATGTTCCTCCCCATTTACCACCTGCGACATTACAGCCCCTAGGCCTACCTCTGATGCGTCTGTTTGCACCACAAACTCACAAGAAAAATCAGGGGCTATCAACACTGGCTGTCTACAGAGAGCAACCTTAAGCTTCTGGAAAGCCCCCTCAGCCTCTGAGGACCACTTGATCATGGCCATTTTTTTTCCCTTTGTAAGGTCAGTAAGGGGTACTGCTATTTCAGCAAAGTTTGGGATAAATCTCCTATAATATCCCACAATACCGAGAAATGCCCTCACTTGTTTCTTTGTAAGTGGGCGGGGCCAGTCCTGGATGGCTTCTACCTTATTTATCTGGGGCTTAATCTCACCTCTCCCCACGACATAGCCCAAGTATCTGGCTTCTTCCATCCCAATGGCGCACTTACTTGGATTTATAGTAAAACCGGCCTTTCTAAGCGCATTCAGGACTGCTTGGATTTTACCAAGATGACTCTCCCAATCCCGGCTAAAGATCACTATGTCATCCAAGTAAGCGGCTGAATATTCTCTGTGAGGTCTTAAGACCCGATCCATAGCCCTTTGGAAGGTGGCTGGGGCCCCCTGTAAACCGAACGGCATCCTGACATACTGGAAGGATCCCTCAGGTGTGGAAAAGGCTGTCTTCTCCCTGGCTTCCTTAGATAAGGGAATTTGCCAATACCCCTTGGTGAGGTCTAAGGTAGTGATATACCGGGCTGGTCCTAGCCTCTCAATAAGCTCATCTACCCTGGGCATGGGATATGCATCTACCTTTGACACCTCATTTAATTTGCGATAATCATTACAGAATCGCCACTCTCCATTGGGCTTTGGGACTAGCACTATGGGACTGGACCACCCACTTTTAGATTCCTCAATGACCCCTAGTTTCAGCATTCTGTGCACTTCCTTGGTGATGACTGCCCTCCTGGCCTCTGGAATTCGATATGGTTTTAGGTTCACTCTCACATGAGGCTCAGTAACTATCTCGTGTTCAATTACATTAGTTAGCCCTGGTGCTTCTGTGAACAGATCTCTATTTTTCTCCAACAATTGTCTGCACTGGTGTTTTTGAGAGGAGGACAGGGTCTCTGCTATCTTCACATTCTCTGTATTGACCTCTGATTGGGTCACAAGGCAAGAGGCCTCTGGGGCATCTCTATGTTTCCAGGGCTTAAGCAGGTTAATATGATAGACCTGATAGGGTTTTCTTCTGCCTGGCTGATGTACTCGATAGTTAACTTCGCCCACCCTCTCGACAACCTCATAAGGCCCTTGCCACCTCGCCAAGAATTTGCTCTCCACCGTAGGCACTAACACCAAAACTCGATCCCCCGGACTAAACTG
Source organism: Engystomops pustulosus (assembly GCF_040894005.1). NCBI lineage: Eukaryota > Metazoa > Chordata > Amphibia > Anura > Leptodactylidae > Engystomops > Engystomops pustulosus. The sequence goes on along the minus strand of NC_092417.1, from coordinate 104,750,805 downwards.
TCTAAGACGAGCCGATCTGTTATAGACTCTAGCCTGTGCTTCTTGAGCCTGCAGGAGATGCTCTTTGACAATAGGAGTGACCTGAGCTATCCGATCCTGTAATTGGGCAATATGTTCAATGACACTTCTGTAGGGTGTAACTTCGCTCTCCCATGTCTCTTTTGCTATGTCTAACAGACCTCGTGGGTGTCGGGCATACAACAGTTCAAATGGAGAGAACCCTGTGGAGGCTTGGGGTACCTCCCTAATGGAAAACAACAGGTAAGGTAAAAGGTAATCCCAGTCCCTACCATCTTTCTGAACTACCTTCTTTAACATAGCCTTCAAGGTCTTGTTGAAACGTTCCACCAACCCATCTGTCTGTGGGTGGTAAACAGAGGTGCGTAGTTGAGTAACCTTCAGTACTTTACAGAGATCCTGCATGACCCTGGACATGAATGGAGTCCCTTGGTCAGTCAGAATCTCCTTAGGTAGCCCTGTTCTAGAAAATATCTGAAACAATTCTCTGGCGATAACCTTGGATGAGGCCTTTCTCAGGGGTACGGCCTCTGGATACCTGGTAGCATAATCCACTAGCACTAGTATATACTGGTGACCCCTAGCCGATTTTACCAGAGGCCCTACCAAATCCATGGCAACCCTCTCAAAGGGTACTTCGATAATCGGCAATGGTATTAGGGGGCTGCGAAAGTTTGCCACCGGGGAAGTTACTTGGCACGTAGGACATGACTGACAATAATCTCTGACCTCCCGGTAACATCCCGGCCAGTAGAATCTGCGTAGAATCCTCTCTACTGTCTTATCTGCCCCCAAATGCCCTCCTAACACATGGTTATGTGCCAGGTCCATGACCAGGCGCCGATACTGTTTGGGAACCAGGAGCTGTTCCACTATGTCCTCACGGATTTTAGTCACTCGGTACAACAAATTTTCATTCATGGCAAAATGAGGAAATCTTTTGTCTGCCCCTAGCTCTTGAGGAACCCCATTAATTACCATTACATTAGTAAAAGCACCTTTTAGAGCTTCATCTTGAAGTTGGGCCGTCCCAAAGTTACCCCTAGACACCTCCAGGTCTGGGACAGTATCTTCAACAGTTAACTCTTGCTCCCTGTCCCCCAACATGACAGAGAATGGAAATTCAGGGACTACCTCAGGGTCTGTGCTCAAGGGGCTGTCCTTTTCCTCTGGGAGTCTCGGCTGTACCACCTTATCCCAAAGACCCCAGAACAAAGGACAGTCCCGACCAACAATTATGTCATGCATCAGTCCTTGCACTATTCCCACCTGGTGGGATATTGTACCCCCATCTGTTTTTAAGGTAACCTGGGCCACTGGGTACACCTTGGTATCCCCATGTATACAAGTGACCCCCAAAGTCTTCCCTGGGACCAACTCATGAGATATACGGGCTGTCACAAGTGTTACCAGACTCCCTGAGTCAAGTAGTCCGATGATGGGGGTACCATTCACCCTGATTGCACAAAGTGGTCCCTTCTCCATATTTGGCACAGCACTGCACGCAAGATGCGCAAACATAGAGCTCCGCCTCCCAACGGAACAATCCATGGGTTCCGCATTGAGAGGGCACTGAGCCGCCATATGACCCAGAGCATGGCATCTCCAGCAGATGATTTCTCTCACGGTGGGTCTAGATGTTGTCTCAAGTACATTCTTGGCCTTGGAATGTCCTTCACGAGAGGGCTTGGCTCCCTTCCTTTGGCCTCCAGAGTCACTTCGGGCACACCAGTAAGGAGAGGTCAGGGGTGCTGGGTCCGCAATAGAGTTCTCAACCGCCTGATATCTCTCCACCAGACCCACTAAGTCATCTGCGGTCTGGGGATTTCCCTGTGCAACCCAGCATTGCACTGGCTTGGGGAGTGCATGAACATAGCGATCCATCACCACACGCTCCACCATTTTTGCTGGAGAACAGACATCCGGCTGTAGCCATTTCTGGACAAGGTGCAGAAGGTCGAACATTTGGGACCTTGGTGGCTTGTCCCTCTTGTAACCCCAATGATGCACTCTCTGAGCTCGAACCGTAACAGTTACACCAAGTCGTGCCAGAATTTCAGCTTTCAACTTTTCATATTCCCGGGCATCTTGCAGAGACAAATCATAGTAGGCCTTTTGTGGCTCACCTGTGAGAAACGGGGCCAAGACTTCAGCCCATTGCTCAGCTGGCAGTCTCTCACGTTCAGCGACCCTCTCAAAGACTGTAAGGAAGGCTTCCACGTCATCTTCTGGAGTCATTTTCTGCAATGCCTCACGTACTGCCTTTCTCAAACGCTGCCCATCCACCTGGCTAGGTGGCGCTGTGGTCTCCTTGATGCTGATTGCTTCTGCCATCATGGCCATCTGTTTAATGAGCAGCTGGTTTGTCTCTTGCTGCTGAGCGCTGGCCTGCACCAAATGCTTTACAAGGTCCTCCATTTTCTCTCTGTGGACTTTTATGTCAGCAGCAGCCTTAACCCAGGACATGCAGTCTTTTAAAGGGGAATCGTGCCCGCAATCCAAAAACCAATTGTAGGGATTCACTCAAATGGTAGCCTTTAGAGAAGCGCCAGGCAGCAGTCTTTCAGGTGAACAAAACAGGTGTCTTTATTTAGACATAAAAAATAACAGGGAAAAGGGCTTGCTCCAGCCAGCAAAACAAAATGCATAGTCCATATGATAAATCTCAGTCCATGTTATCAAGCACAGTTCACATTCACAGACACAGTACCGTACTTCACCCTCCTGGGTTAGGAGAACCTTTTCAGTCCTCAGACTTCCCCACACAGCAAGGCTCAGCTCTGGCTCTGCTATTCCCTGTGTTCCACTCAGCTACACACAGGTAGGGAACCACCCCCACTTCTCCTGACACAGGTGGCTTTACATAGGGCTGCAAGCCCTGGCCTGGAACGTGGGAGCAGCCATCCCACCCAGCACTGTGACTGCTCCAGAAAAAACCCGTCCCGGATCAGCTGCATTGCAGCTATGCTAAAATAACAAAAAATGTGTCAGTGGCCGAACGCCGCTGACACCAGCAATACTGGTTTTTACTTCACCGAGGCCAGGCACCACGGTGACACGTATCTACCATCCACCACAACACCTTGTGCCTTTCTACAGTATATAGTGGGGGGTCAGGTAGTATGAAATGTAGGTAAAAGAGAGTCTTACCAGATTCCGGTTGTTTCGCTTATATACCCGCGATCTGCGACACATCCACAGCGCAGCCACTCCACAGCGGGGTCTCCCGCAATTTCATGGCCTCCTATGCGCCTCATCGTTCACAGTACCGCATCTACAGACTCGACCACCCAGCAATACGGTAAGACTCCCTTTTACCTACATTTCATAATACCTGATCCCCCACTATATACCTACATGTACCTTGTTATATACCTGCAAGATATCATTGTACCAGGTTCCTCTCTATACTTCATTTCTATACTTTTTCATGATGCCTGTGCATTGTAATTCCTCCTCTAACACATCTCTTACTAGTATCCACCTAGACCTGACTAGTGGCCACATCTTTACCTCTTGATGGCTACATCCACGGCAGCATCTATAACATCTATGATACCTACCAAAGCCACCACGATATATGGCTCATGTTCATCATGCTCTACATGTTGTCATTATGTATGCATTGTATCTATTATATGCATTATATCTATTATATCTACTATGTTCATTGATGGAACTATTGTTATACATGTAAATATTTATACATATTATTCTCTGTACAGTGCCTGAATAAGGTCTGATGAAGACCGAAACGTTGCATTTATTTTGGATTGCCGATTCACTTTAATAAAATATGCAAATCAAATATCACAGGAGTGCCAAGTTTTTTTTTTCAAGAAAGGTAAAACAAGGCCCAAACAAGGCAGGGTATTTCACACTGTGCAAGAATGTTAGTATAAGTTAGCATAAGTTTCACCAAATATGTCACTGTGGCAAATGCTCTCATTTGTTCATGGAAATATGTTGTTGCAGTATTATGATTTGTGTAGGTGCAACTTTGAAAACTTCTGCTTTAACATCATGTTTTTATTTTATTAGAAGGAAGATCCACACAAGCCATTGTATAGAGAAGCACACTTTAGCAGTACTGTAATGCTAATCTACAATGCACAGTCAGCAAGTCTTATAAGGAACTTTATCATACAAGATTTCCTGATCAAAGAACTGAGACCTCGACCAGCAAAAATACAACAATTTTCTATGAATTTTCAAAAAATAAAATTTCCTGCAAAAATAAAATAAAAGGAAAATACCTTACACAGCTTTATGCACAAAGGGGCAAATTGATAAGCTCTTATACTCCTGAAATTTGGCACAATTGGTATAATACCTGAAATAGGCACAATTCCTGGCAAACCCCACTTATACCACCTCCACTCCAAGTGGGTGTAGAAAGGGGTGAAGGAGGCAACGCTGGCGGCAGTGAGGGTTAGCGCAGGACAGAAACATTCAGATGCAGGCTATGGCACAATTCAATGCCACAGCCTTCTCATAAATCCAGTGGGTGACGTGGTGGGGGGAACATCATAAGCTGACACACTTAGCCCCAGCGTATCATAAACATGCTGCAAACATTTTAAAATACTGTAGGATATTTATCAGGAGTTGAAATCATCTTAAATGCTAGCTTTTAGCCAGCACTTGAATTTATTTTCTGGAGTGTGCTGGTATGGGGCGTTCCTGGCCCTGTGCACTTTCTGCAGCCTGCAAATTTTCATATGTGAACAGGAAGGGCCTGGTGTAGAGATAAACACTGCACAGGACTCTGCTGGATCAAGAGGCTAGACCAGTGGTGGCGAACCTATGGCACGGGTGCCAGAGGTGGCACTCATAGCTCTCTATATGGGCACTCTTGCCATCACCCCAGGACAGGGTTCACCAGACAGGACTTGCAGTCACAGACAGCCCAGGACCCTAGAGGAAGCTACAATGATGATCCAAACTTCTTCTCCTACTTTCTACGGTATTGGTGTCCTCAGGGCCTATACAATTTGAACCTGTGACAGGGCAGGGAGTAATAAGTTACTGCTTAAATTGTGGCTTTGGCACTTTGCGAAAAATTTGTGGGTTTCGGTTGTAGTTTGGGCACTCAGTGTCTAAAAGGTTTGCCATCACAGGGCTAGACCCTGTCTATGTATCCGCCGGCATATGATAAATAACATCCATTTTCTGGTATTAGAATATGATCATACACATAATATTTTTACATTTAAAATTAATTTAAATTTTGTCCTACTTTTACCCTGCTGACCTAAACAAGTAAATGTGACAGGTCATTTGCATTGCATAATGGAAACCGTAAAAGCAAAGCCTGTAAGAATGTTTTATTTTTTAAATTGCAATAAATTCCACTGCAGTCCCTGCACGATACCCGCCGTGCGTTCCCCGACAAGAATGCACAGCTGCCGCAATTCACTAATATCATGCGCATGTAAGTATTTGGCTTGCAACACAATTTAAATGTTAAATCCTGCTGTTTATCCGAATCCGTCGGATCCTCCAATGGAACGCCCCCCACCCCCCAATTTGTGGCGCATGAAAGCCAGCTCAATTGTGACACAATCCAATCGCGTGCGACACAATCGCCTACTAAATCTCTGTCCCGGAAATGCGTCCGCGGGACCCTTTAGTAAAAAAGCTCCATTGTGTTTAACCCAGTAATGCCTTCTGACAAAAATTTAACTGCAGTATGGAATCTTGAAGATTTAATACTAACCCTTTTTCGTTGCAGCATTCTTTCATTAATTTTTTGCTCCCCAGCTTCAAATAGCTCATAACTATTTCATTTTTCCGTGTACAGAGCTTTGTGAGAGCTTATTTTCTGTATAAAAATTTTACTTTTCAATGACTTTGTACTGGCAACCTGGAAAAAATTCCAAATGTGGTGAAATTGGAAAAAAAACACATTTGTGTCACTTTCTTGTGTGCTCAGTTTTTACGGCTTTCACTGTGCTCTCCAAATTATATATCTACTTTATTCTTTTGGTTTGATAGGATCATGCTGATACAAAGTTTTTATACATTTTCAAAAATTTAAACAATGTGTATGTAAAAAAATGTTGTTTTGCCATCTTCTGACACTAATACCTTTTTCATACTTTAGTATACGGAGCTACCGTGTTTCCCCGATTATAAGACACCCCCGAAAGTAGGACGTAGCGGGGGTGTCACGGGGGTCGTCTAATGTAAGACTTACCCCGAAAGTTAGACGTACCTGCAGGGAAGATTGCCGTCTGCAGTACGATGTCAGCCGGCGGGGGCAGGAGCCATACGAATGTACCAGGAGCGGAGTGGAGATTGCCGGCTGCAGCAAGCTGTCGGCCAGCGGAGCAGCAGCCATATGAAGGTACCGGGAGGGGAGATTGCCGGCTGCAGCAACCTGTCGGCCGGCGGGAGCAGCAGCCATATGAAGGTCCCGGGAGCAGAGGGGAGATTGCCGGCTGCAGTAAACTGTCGGCCGGCGGGAGCAGCAGCCATATGAAGGTCCCGGGAGCAGAGGGGAGATTGCCGGCTGCAGTAACCTGTCGGCCGGCTGGGGAAGGATCCCTATACATGCTCCGTGAGCAGAAGGGGGATTGCCGGCTGCTGATGGCAATCATGATGTCGGCCGGCGGGGGCGGGACTACAATACAGGTTATGGGAGCGGAGGGGTGGGAATCCGAGGTACGGTAGGAGGTACAGTATGAGGGGGCGGGTTGGAGCCGGCCAAAGGGTCGGCGGGAACTTGATGCCGGCATGTGCAGCCTCTGATTGGACCAGTGGCTCCATGAGGAAGAATAAGCCACACCTCTACCCAGCACCGCAGAGGAATTGATCCCATCGCCATTACAGTTGCAGGTACAGTAACCCTATGGGAGATGTGTAGGATACTGTATGGTGCTGTAACCCTGTGGGAAATGTGTGGGATACTGTATGGTGCTGTAACCCTATGGGAAATGTGTGGGATACTGTATGGTGCTGTAACCCTGTGGGAAATGTGTGGGATACTGTATGGGGCTGTAACCCTATGGGAGATGTGTGGGATACTGTATGGTGCTGTAACCCTATGGGAGATGTGTGGGATACTGTATGGTGCTGTAACTCTATGGGAGATGTGTGGGATACTGTATGGTACTGTAACCCTATGGGAGATGTGTGGGATACTGTATGGTGCTGTAACCCTACGGGAGATGTGTGGGATACTGTATGGTACTGTGATACGGAACCATAAGCAGTATATTTTTGCCCCTAGACATGAGCGCTTCCGGTTCCAGTGGTAAAAGGAAGAGCTACACCGTGGAGTATAAAAAGGCGATTGTCGAAGAATCTTGGGGCAAAAATGTAGTGGAGTTCTGCAAGGAGAAAATGTTGGATCACCGACTGGTCCAAAAATGGCGTGCAGAATACACTAAACTGAGTGAAAAAGTGGACAGCGGAATGGCCAAAAAGCGCAAGATTGGATGTGGTCGGCAACCAATGTTTACAGAGCTGGAAAGCCTGGTCTCCGTGTGGGTTGCAGACAGGAGAGCAAAGACATTGGTGGTGACCAGGGCTCAGATTCGTGAATATGCCCTTGCAGTGGCACCACAGTTTGACATTTCCCCTGACCAATTCAAGGCATCACAGCATTAGGTGGATAACTTTCTTGACCGCAACGACCTGTCTTTGAGAAGATCCACAACCCTCTTTAGGCTGGAAGATGCAGAGATTGTGAAACGTGCATTAGCCTACAAGAAGTTTGTGGATGACATTGACTTCTCTAATTACCGTCTATGCAACATGATCGCCATGGATGAAACTGCCGTGTTCATGGGCCAAGCAGCTCAAACCACCATTAATGAATGAGGTGCCTCCTCAGTGTACGTTCCCTCCACCGCTTATGAAAGTGCACGTGTCACCTGCATTTTGGCGATTCGTCTGGATGGCACTAAAGTAACACCGCTCCTCATTGCAAAGGGCAAGAAGGACAAGATTGAGCGGGTTTCTGGCATTTATGTGCTGGAAACTGAAAAAGCCTGGGCCACACAAGCTGTTATAAGGAAGTGGCTTGATTTAATGATGCCGCTTGTTTTGCGAGGGAACAAAAGAGGGATGCTGATCTGGGATGCAGCCAGCACACACCGTGCTAAAGACATGAAAAACTTCCTTCGTGAGCGGAGAATCGACCAAATCATGATTCCTGCAGGGATGACGGCTTATCTCCAGACTCTGGATATCGCCATTAACAAGCCTTTCAAGGACCATCTGCGTGCGGAAATCAATGACTACATTGAAAACCGCATGGAGAGAAATGTACGTGGGAACTTTGTGAAGCCCAGACTGCCAGAGATTGTGAACTGGGTGAAGAATTCATGGGAGAAGATCACTGACACCTGCATTGCAAGTGCACTGCGAGCTGGCTACCTGGACAAGACCTGCCCATTTCAGGACAGTGCTGTTGCTACCCATGAGAGATATGGGCCAATGATTCAAAAGGAAATGGAGTCCCGGGAGTCCCAAGAAAATACACAGGAACCTCAGAGTGTGGATGTTTATGATGATGTTCCTGAAGATGATGACATGGTTGTCATGGAATAAATCTGTTCCAGTATAACATTCTTGGCACTTGCTTTTATAAAACTGTTTTGTGGTGAATACCATACTGTTCAGGTTGTTAATAAATGTTAATTTTATGGTTAAAATAAAAATTGACAATTTTTTTTTCCAATATAAGACATACCCCGAAAGTAAGACATAGTGGGACTTTTGAGGGTAAAAAGAATGTAAGGCACTGTCTTACTTTCGGGGAAACACGGTATGTGGGGTGTCATTTTTTGCAAGATGAGCTGATGTTTTAATTGCTACACTTTTGAGGACTTTGTGACCTTCTGATTTTATTATTTTTATTACATTTTTCTGTTATGTAAAATGGTGCAAAAGACGCGTTTCTGATTTTTGGGGGCTATTTTCTGTTATACGTTTCACTGCTGGTAATAACCATTCTATATTTTGATAGATTGCGCATTTTGGGATGCAGCGATACGTGTTTTGATTTTTTTCAGTTTATTTTGTTTTATCAGTTTTAGCGGAAGGGGGGATGATTAGAAATGTTATTTATTTTTTTTTATTTTTTTTTAGACCCTCTAGGATAGGTTATCCCTAAATGTTGCATTTATTTTGGATTGCCGATTCACTTTAATAAAATATGCAAATCAAATATCACAGGAGTGCCAAGTTTTTTTTTTCAAGAAAGGTAAAACAAGGCCCAAACAAGGCAGGGTATTTCACACTGTGCAAGAATGTTAGTATAAGTTAGCATAAGTTTCACCAAATATGTCACTGTGGCAAATGCTCTCATTTGTTCATGGAAATATGTTGTTGCAGTATTATGATTTGTGTAGGTGCAACTTTGAAAACTTCTGCTTTAACATCATGTTTTTATTTTATTAGAAGGAAGATCCACACAAGCCATTGTATAGAGAAGCACACTTTAGCAGTACTGTAATGCTAATCTACAATGCACAGTCAGCAAGTCTTATAAGGAACTTTATCATACAAGATTTCCTGATCAAAGAACTGAGACCTCGACCAGCAAAAATACAACAATTTTCTATGAATTTTCAAAAAATAAAATTTCCTGCAAAAATAAAATAAAAGGAAAATACCTTACACAGCTTTATGCACAAAGGGGCAAATTGATAAGCTCTTATACTCCTGAAATTTGGCACAATTGGTATAATACCTGAAATAGGCACAATTCCTGGCAAACCCCACTTATACCACCTCCACTCCAAGTGGGTGTAGAAAGGGGTGAAGGAGGCAACGCTGGCGGCAGTGAGGGTTAGCGCAGGACAGAAACATTCAGATGCAGGCTATGAACCTGTCTATGTATCCGCCGGCATATGATAAATAACATCCATTTTCTGGTATTAGAATATGATCATACACATAATATTTTTACATTTAAAATTAATTTAAATTTTGTCCTACTTTTACCCTGCTGACCTAAACAAGTAAATGTGACAGGTCATTTGCATTGCATAATGGAAACCGTAAAAGCAAAGCCTGTAAGAATGTTTTATTTTTTAAATTGCAATAAATTCCACTGCAGTCCCTGCACGATACCCGCCGTGCGTTCCCCGACAAGAATGCACAGCTGCCGCAATTCACTAATATCATGCGCATGTAAGTATTTGGCTTGCAACACAATTTAAATGTTAAATCCTGCTGTTTATCCGAATCCGTCGGATCCTCCAATGGAACGCCCCCCACCCCCCAATTTGTGGCGCATGAAAGCCAGCTCAATTGTGACACAATCCAATCGCGTGCGACACAATCGCCTACTAAATCTCTGTCCCGGAAATGCGTCCGCGGGACCCTTTAGTAAAAAAGCTCCATTGTGTTTAACCCAGTAATGCCTTCTGACAAAAATTTAACTGCAGTATGGAATCTTGAAGATTTAATACTAACCCTTTTTCGTTGCAGCATTCTTTCATTAATTTTTTGCTCCCCAGCTTCAAATAGCTCATAACTATTTCATTTTTCCGTGTACAGAGCTTTGTGAGAGCTTATTTTCTGTATAAAAATTTTACTTTTCAATGACTTTGTACTGGCAACCTGGAAAAAATTCCAAATGTGGTGAAATTGGAAAAAAAACACATTTGTGTCACTTTCTTGTGTGCTCAGTTTTTACGGCTTTCACTGTGCTCTCCAAATTATATATCTACTTTATTCTTTTGGTTTGATAGGATCATGCTGATACAAAGTTTTTATACATTTTCAAAAATTTAAACAATGTGTATGTAAAAAAATGTTGTTTTGCCATCTTCTGACACTAATACCTTTTTCATACTTTAGTATACGGAGCTACCGTGTTTCCCCGATTATAAGACACCCCCGAAAGTAGGACGTAGCGGGGGTGTCACGGGGGTCGTCTAATGTAAGACTTACCCCGAAAGTTAGACGTACCTGCAGGGAAGATTGCCGTCTGCAGTACGATGTCAGCCGGCGGGGGCAGGAGCCATACGAATGTACCAGGAGCGGAGTGGAGATTGCCGGCTGCAGCAAGCTGTCGGCCAGCGGAGCAGCAGCCATATGAAGGTACCGGGAGGGGAGATTGCCGGCTGCAGCAACCTGTCGGCCGGCGGGAGCAGCAGCCATATGAAGGTCCCGGGAGCAGAGGGGAGATTGCCGGCTGCAGTAAACTGTCGGCCGGCGGGAGCAGCAGCCATATGAAGGTCCCGGGAGCAGAGGGGAGATTGCCGGCTGCAGTAACCTGTCGGCCGGCTGGGGAAGGATCCCTATACATGCTCCGTGAGCAGAAGGGGGATTGCCGGCTGCTGATGGCAATCATGATGTCGGCCGGCGGGGGCGGGACTACAATACAGGTTATGGGAGCGGAGGGGTGGGAATCCGAGGTACGGTAGGAGGTACAGTATGAGGGGGCGGGTTGGAGCCGGCCAAAGGGTCGGCGGGAACTTGATGCCGGCATGTGCAGCCTCTGATTGGACCAGTGGCTCCATGAGGAAGAATAAGCCACACCTCTACCCAGCACCGCAGAGGAATTGATCCCATCGCCATTACAGTTGCAGGTACAGTAACCCTATGGGAGATGTGTAGGATACTGTATGGTGCTGTAACCCTGTGGGAAATGTGTGGGATACTGTATGGTGCTGTAACCCTATGGGAAATGTGTGGGATACTGTATGGTGCTGTAACCCTGTGGGAAATGTGTGGGATACTGTATGGGGCTGTAACCCTATGGGAGATGTGTGGGATACTGTATGGTGCTGTAACCCTATGGGAGATGTGTGGGATACTGTATGGTGCTGTAACTCTATGGGAGATGTGTGGGATACTGTATGGTACTGTAACCCTATGGGAGATGTGTGGGATACTGTATGGTGCTGTAACCCTACGGGAGATGTGTGGGATACTGTATGGTACTGTGATACGGAACCATAAGCAGTATATTTTTGCCCCTAGACATGAGCGCTTCCGGTTCCAGTGGTAAAAGGAAGAGCTACACCGTGGAGTATAAAAAGGCGATTGTCGAAGAATCTTGGGGCAAAAATGTAGTGGAGTTCTGCAAGGAGAAAATGTTGGATCACCGACTGGTCCAAAAATGGCGTGCAGAATACACTAAACTGAGTGAAAAAGTGGACAGCGGAATGGCCAAAAAGCGCAAGATTGGATGTGGTCGGCAACCAATGTTTACAGAGCTGGAAAGCCTGGTCTCCGTGTGGGTTGCAGACAGGAGAGCAAAGACATTGGTGGTGACCAGGGCTCAGATTCGTGAATATGCCCTTGCAGTGGCACCACAGTTTGACATTTCCCCTGACCAATTCAAGGCATCACAGCACTAGGTGGATAACTTTCTTGACCGCAACGACCTGTCTTTGAGAAGATCCACAACCCTCTTTAGGCTGGAAGATGCAGAGATTGTGAAACGTGCATTAGCCTACAAGAAGTTTGTGGATGACATTGACTTCTCTAATTACCGTCTATGCAACATGATCGCCATGGATGAAACTGCCGTGTTCATGGGCCAAGCAGCTCAAACCACCATTAATGAATGAGGTGCCTCCTCAGTGTACGTTCCCTCCACCGCTTATGAAAGTGCACGTGTCACCTGCATTTTGGCGATTCGTCTGGATGGCACTAAAGTAACACCGCTCCTCATTGCAAAGGGCAAGAAGGACAAGATTGAGCGGGTTTCTGGCATTTATGTGCTGGAAACTGAAAAAGCCTGGGCCACACAAGCTGTTATAAGGAAGTGGCTTGATTTAATGATGCCGCTTGTTTTGCGAGGGAACAAAAGAGGGATGCTGATCTGGGATGCAGCCAGCACACACCGTGCTAAAGACATGAAAAACTTCCTTCGTGAGCGGAGAATCGACCAAATCATGATTCCTGCAGGGATGACGGCTTATCTCCAGACTCTGGATATCGCCATTAACAAGCCTTTCAAGGACCATCTGCGTGCGGAAATCAATGACTACATTGAAAACCGCATGGAGAGAAATGTACGTGGGAACTTTGTGAAGCCCAGACTGCCAGAGATTGTGAACTGGGTGAAGAATTCATGGGAGAAGATCACTGACACCTGCATTGCAAGTGCACTGCGAGCTGGCTACCTGGACAAGACCTGCCCATTTCAGGACAGTGCTGTTGCTACCCATGAGAGATATGGGCCAATGATTCAAAAGGAAATGGAGTCCCGGGAGTCCCAAGAAAATACACAGGAACCTCAGAGTGTGGATGTTTATGATGATGTTCCTGAAGATGATGACATGGTTGTCATGGAATAAATCTGTTCCAGTATAACATTCTTGGCACTTGCTTTTATAAAACTGTTTTGTGGTGAATACCATACTGTTCAGGTTGTTAATAAATGTTAATTTTATGGTTAAAATAAAAATTGACAATTTTTTTTTCCAATATAAGACATACCCCGAAAGTAAGACATAGTGGGACTTTTGAGGGTAAAAAGAATGTAAGGCACTGTCTTACTTTCGGGGAAACACGGTATGTGGGGTGTCATTTTTTGCAAGATGAGCTGATGTTTTAATTGCTACACTTTTGAGGACTTTGTGACCTTCTGATTTTATTATTTTTATTACATTTTTCTGTTATGTAAAATGGTGCAAAAGACGCGTTTCTGATTTTTGGGGGCTATTTTCTGTTATACGTTTCACTGCTGGTAATAACCATTCTATATTTTGATAGATTGCGCATTTTGGGATGCAGCGATACGTGTTTTGATTTTTTTCAGTTTATTTTGTTTTATCAGTTTTAGCGGAAGGGGGGATGATTAGAAATGTTATTTATTTTTTTTATTTTTTTTTAGACCCTCTAGGATAGGTTATCCCTAAATGGTCTGATCATTCCTACCATATACTGTAACAGTATAGTATTGCAGTATATGGCATTTTCACATAGGATCCATTACAATGTGCCTTTGGCAATTTGCAGCAAACCCCTGTCTGTCTCACCATGTAAGCCCTCTTCATACATCCCTGATGGATATATCTGTCAGTGAGAGATAAGGAGTTAATTTTAACAGTATAATCCTGTCCATCTATAACAGGTGGATAGAAGACAAGACATAGAAGATAGGTAATAAAAAGACAGATACACTGGAGATAAAACACAGGATTGAATTATCAATATAATATATTGAAAAGATTTTAGATAATTTTTTTTTAACTTTAAGATAATTGTTCAGATAACTTTTTTTAATGATTAGATAGATAGGTACTTAGATGGGTGGATAGATAGACAGACATACAGATATGTAGCTTGCAGTTAAAAACAAGTTGCCAATCTTTACAAACCATCAGCTAATGAAACGTTCTTGTCTTTTACAGCATCGCTATCCATTTTTATTTTCCAGCCAATGAATGCCATTATAGCTTTGCTAAATTGCAGACAGCACTTTCCTTATTTTCTTATTACCAGCAGCCAAAAGAGGTAAAATACATAAAATACTTTTTTTTTCCATGTGGTTATGATGCGGTGTAGCTTTAAATTGATGCTCATGCATTATGTATAAGTCTCTTCTACATGCGAGGGAACACTTTTCCGCAAGTGTGTTTTATGGGTGAGGAATAATGTTACAATAAAAGAAATATTACGACTTCACCACTGCAGCAGATCCACAGTCCTATTCAAGGGACCAATATAAATTGCATCAGAAACTCTACTAGATGAGGTCTTATGCCTAAAATATACAATTTTTACTGTTGTTTACACATTTGAAATATTATCCGCTGCATAGAACACAGGTAGATGCCTAAATCAAATAGGGTCTGGATGTGAGTGGTCATATAGGCTAGCAGCTCCATCTAGAGGAATCTATAGGAGGGAAATGTAACATCAACACAGCATTGGAGCAGCTATTGTACTTTACATTGTTTTCAGCGCAGATATAACCTAGCTAAGAGTTTTTGCTTCAGTACTTCCTTTGGGATAGCTGGGAGTTACAGAGCACTGCAAGTACAGTAACATGTCCTCCGGTTTTGCAGTGGAAATAACTATTCAGGGCTCAGAAGCCAAAAGAACTCCAGGGACAATAAGCTAACCAGGTTTCCTCCTCATTTGCCTCCTAATCAGCCCTAATAAGGTAAACCTGTAAGGCTATTCCTTCTGTCATATTTGGGAATTACATTTGCTAGAAGGTCAGAAGCTAAGTAACCCTAAAGTTGATAGAACTTTACAGCTACCCCCCTTCATCACTAAAACTGTATCAAAAAAGGACAGTCAAAATCATCAAGTACCTTTGGTTGTATAGTCATAAGATCATTGTATCAAACTGCCCTTGATCAATGAGGCAAGAACTTTGTACTGTAGTATTCATTATGTTCTCTTAGAAATTCTAACAGTGAAGAATTGTAAGACTTAAAAGGTTTAACTATTTTGTAGTACAAATTGGCAGTCAGGGTGGGCAGGGTCAGCTCATTGTAAGCTTGTGAAGTTGAATGAGATCACATGAGCCTGGAGTTTTCCCAAGCATGCTCCCGAAAATTCAGATTTCATATTATTATTGAATCCTGACTGTTAAAGGGCTTGATAGCAGCAGTTTATTTTCCCCAAATCCTGCAATACAATATAATGTAATAAACAATCTTACTAGTTCAGGGAAAAAAATTGAAGTTTAAAAATGACAGAGCTTCACAAAACAAAAGCATACATTTCCAAGATTAAAACCAAAAACTATACACAATTGGTATTTCATGATTTTACAGACATGCACAGTAAAGATAATTTTCAAAGAAGGCTGTAAAGAAAAAAGACATACGGAAATGGTTCAACTGCTTTCTTTATAACCCAGACAGAAAATAAGTGCACATATGGCTCTGTAAGTGCAAAACTAAAAAGTTATAGCTTCTGAAAGGTGGCATTTGAAAAAGACAAATGCTAAATTTTAAATTGACTGTGTCCCTTTTGGGTTATACCCATGGTGCTAAGGCTGCAAGTGGCTTGTAGGTAGTCCCTTCTTTGGCAGAGCCCCTCTCTTCTTCCCTGAGTGATAGTTCTAGCATCCAAGTAGGTGATTATTAAAATAGAAGAAGTTCATTGAAAT
Source organism: Engystomops pustulosus (assembly GCF_040894005.1). Taxonomy (NCBI): domain Eukaryota; kingdom Metazoa; phylum Chordata; class Amphibia; order Anura; family Leptodactylidae; genus Engystomops; species Engystomops pustulosus. The sequence goes on along the minus strand of NC_092417.1, from coordinate 104,734,742 downwards.
TAACATTTGCTGGTCACATATCACACAAGGTATATCTACCATACTGTTCCTCCATAAATATGCTTGACAGTTTTGAGGGGTCAAAAGTGCTGACAGACCGTCTTTGACAGAGACTGATGGTGGTAACTGTGGTAAAAGAAGGTTAATAAAATAGAGAAATATAAAAAATGGAATAAATTCCGAGCCAGGTATGTTAGACTAGAATAAGCAAAAACACATAAAACCCTCAGGGAAAATAAGAATTATTGTAAACGCACTAGAAATAACCTCAGCATTAAATTAGAGTAAGTTCTGTTCAGTAAAAAGTAACTAAACAAGGACAAAATATCCATGGGACACTCATCTGTTTATTCAGCTTTCCACCAAGTCTTGAAAACTGCACAATAAACATATAATTTATAGTCCAATAGAAAAAAAAAATTCTTCTCGTTCTCTACAAAACCAGACAAAGCAACTTGGTTGCAACCTACATAAAATGTGTCTAAAAGACAAAGGTTCTTTTTTGCAGTGCATAACTTCCTCCTTTACAAACATTTCTTTTCCTATTCATAAATAAAACCAGGTGTAACACCTACATAGACACTATGGGGAATATTTATCAATGCTTCTGTGCCACATTATTGGCGTAGAAGCCCTGAAATAATCACAAATGCTACCTTTTTGCTACGACTTACAATTATTTTCCCCAATCCCCCACCTTCACGCCAGTGGAGGGTGAAGGGGTGTGAAGAGGGGACGCAGCCAGGTGTGCAGTGGACGCAGCCGGCGGTGAGTGGGTTGGTATGGGACGTTACTGTCCCATACGGTATGGGACGTTTGTGTCCGTATACATCAAGAGGCTGCACAAGCGCCAGCATTTGATAAATGACACAAAGCTTCTCCAGCCATTGGTCAATTACTACTGATGTAATATTTTTGTATTCTATCAAGCATAATTCCCTCAGGAGCATGCTTCACCAGTTATTGGTCTACCCTTTTGATGGATAACATTCCTCATGGCCTTGGGATGTAGCCATATTATCCTTACAAGGGACAAACTCGGTAAAGCACAGCATTACCTTCTTCCATAACATAGAAGTTGACTACATTTATTACGCATAAAAAGCAGCTCCTTATTCACTGCAGAAAATACCAATATAAAGTGGAGGTAATGCTTCTTTTCTGGATACAGCTTTTGTTATGAGTTATTTAGCTGATATTTATTTTTATTTTATTTTGAAAACAACACAATAAGGTGATCTATTTACTTGAATGCAAAGTTATAGCAAAGTTATAACAAAAACACTGTAATAACTGACCAGATATGATAATAATGCTACTATGATCAGCCAATGTGGCCAAATCGATCTTCAATACCTCCAGACTTGTCTCCTATGAAGTCTCATTGGTCCTCCATTGCAAGGAAATCTGCAAGCAATTTATTGGTGATTTGCATGCCCAAGGATATTCAGCATGGCAGAATATTCCTCAGAGGACTGTCACGGGTGCCCCCGGAACCATGTCTCGGGCACACCCGTGCTCCTCTCTGTTGTGGCGCTGCCCCCCGGCCTCCTCATCCTAGCCGGCACTCTAGGATTTAAAGGGCAAACGCACCGCTGATTGGCACTGGCACTTTGGGGTTTCCTAAAAGGCCGGGTGTTCCCAAAATCCCCTGCTGGATCTTTGAGCTCACAGCCTTAGAGAAAGCTCTAAGGCCTTCGTTCCTATACCTGCCTGCCTTGATCTCCCGTTGTCGTTCCCGGACCTGACCTCTGCCCTTTGCATCTCTGCCACCTGCCCTGACTTTGTTCCTGTTCCTGACCTCGAGTCTGGATTCCAATTCTGTACTGCAACCTCGGCTATCACCGCGGGCTAGTCGACCCTGTGGAATGATCTGGTGGCACCCTGCTGCAGCAAGACCATCCCGCTTTGTGGCGGGCTCTGGTGAAGACCAGGTGCCACTTAGATTCTGGTCCCAGGTGTTGGCTAGTACCATCTCCCATAGTGGTCCAGGGGGCCACTGACCCTGAACCCTGACATGGACCATTAAAAACCTAATTATATCTTTAAATCATTTGCATGTCATAACCTCAGGACAGGTGCCTACGCTTTTGAAAACATCAATCATACTGCCCATTGGGAAAGATAAATCCCCTAGAGAACCTAACGATTTTCGGCCAATTGCAACAACTCCAACAAATTGCAAGGTGTTTGAGCATTTTATCCTACAGCATCTGGCTGGTGTGGTGCGGCCATACCTTGACCCACAACAATTTGCATACCAACCAAGGTTGGGAGTGGACAAGGTGCTTTGACATCTGCTTCATAGGGTCTACTGCCATTTGTATAAACTGGGCTCTGCAGTGAGGATTCTGTTCTTTAATTTTGGAAGCGCATTTAACAGAATAATTCCAGAATGCCTTTGCAATAAACTGAGGGGTATATTGGTTGGACCTATTGTGATACAGTGAATCCTTGATTACCTTACAGCAAGGCCACAAAGGGTGCGAATGGTTGCTGTCATGTCGTTGGTGGCATAGAGGTGGAGGTGGCTTGGTGCCCCACAGGGGATGGGGGTATTAGCTCCATTCCTGTTTACCATTTACACCAAAGATTTTCAGAGGAACGAAAGCAAGTGCTTTATGCAAAAGTATTCGAAAGCAAGTGCAATTGTGGGTGCTTTGTTAGAAAACTGGGAGACAGTTCTGTGTTCTGGATTGGTGACCAAACTGGTTTCAATTATAAGCAATAGCTCCAACCCCCTGCACACTATTCTAATTGGGTGACGTAAATGTTCTTTTTTTCTATTCATTTATTCATATAATTGTTTGTGTATGTATTTGTATGGATTCGGGTCTGCATTTTAATGTGTGTTATGAACAAGGTTTACAGTGACACTAATATTTTCCCCTATGTGGATAGTAAAGTTATTTTTCTATTCTTATTCTATTCTATTCTAAACACTAAATGTTCTCTACTCCCATGAACAAATTTATTTTATCCTGCACTGCTTCCTCTCTATCAGCATGCTTTTAGTTATGAAGGGTACTATTGCCTGTTTTTGACTTATTGTGATCATCAAGAGGATAGCATATTTAGTGGGGGCAATTTTATTAGGGAAATTTGTCATATAGAAAAAGTGCAAACTCCCCAAAAAAGTTTTTTGACCCTTCACCAGTTCAGAAAGACAGGGCATGAAGGGGTGGGTGAAAGGTAGGGCCAAAGACCCCCCAGATTTATTAGCTTTCTAGTATGAAAGCTTTCTACAACTGACTCCAGTCCCCTACTGGAGTCAATTATAGTTAGCTGTTCACCTAATATATGATGAGGTCTATGTCTTCTTAAATATTAGGCACACATTACACAGGGAAAAGGGGGCATCAACACCAGTATTAAAATACTGTTCTTTATAAACAGCTGCCGTGTGTCCCATGAAAATTAAATATTCCTTTTGTGTTTTTTCAAGCATACCTTAATGTCATAAATTGAGCACATTTGCTGGAATAAAACACAGTGGAATCCTAAAAAGGACTAAGTAAGGAAAATAATCTTTCAATCCAGACTACAATAGCAATTCCAAGATAAAATAAAAAATTTACATAGTAAATGTGACCTTGAAGTAAAGAGGCATGTTATGTTATTCTGCAAAGACTGACCAAAGATTCTTTGTTCTCCTCCCCTGAGCATTAAATACAGAGTAAGAGCAAAAAGTAACCAGTGACTATGAATAAATAAGATTGACAGAGATGGATGGCTGTTTATATAAAGCTGGAGGGAAACGCTCAAATTTTTTGTATTGAATTAAAGACTTTAAGACGTTGAATTCAGCCATTTAAGCAATTGAAAATCAAAGCACCTGTGTGGGCAAAGTCACCACCTCGGACATCTGGGGAACTGATTGCTGGGCAAAATAATAAATGACTCAAGCAGAATACAGCATATAAATAAACATAACATTTTAACCTTATTGTACCTGGGAAAATGTAAATCTGATTCATAGTGAGCACACTGTGTTGGTGGGGATGAGGGAGATGCATAAATAATTTACACACATTCCAAGGAACACATGAACACAGCAGTGAAGACAACGGTGATTACAATTTCTCAACAATATTGCAATTTTGCCTTTCAGCACACTCTGTATTCCTATGTTGCTTTGACCATGGTGTGTTGGGCATGAGTATGAGTGAAACTCCGAATACAAAATGAGATCCCTGTTAGAATATTCATCAAGAGGAACTTATAAAAGAGTAAGTTTTCAGAAAATCCCTGGTTCATTCATTAAAATGACTACACATAAAGGCCAGAGACAGAGGTGCCCAAGACTATAGTAAAATGTGAGAATGGCTGAGAAGGAATATTACATTTGACTGGCTAATTTCAGTTTAAATTCCTCTTGTCCAGACAGTTTTCTGGATTGCTAAGTAACCACAAAGCTCAAAATTCAGCTTTACTATGTCTAGTCTGGTAATCATGTGTTGTTGTAAAAGCCAGGTCTTTCAGCTGAATGATGGAGTTGGCTCCAGGCTGAGAGCAGATGACTAACTTGACCCCGTCCTTTTCAGTGTGTACCCACCTCTAATTGGTAACCCCAGCCCTTTAAAGCCAATAAAATTAACTTTTTTTTATTACATTTAAAGATTTGGCTCATTTTAATAAGCTAATCCAAACAATCCAGATCACTATAAAGAGATGGAATCACTACACCACCATTTAAGTCTGTATTAAACAAACAGCCTTGGCATGAGCCATCTCGTACATCATATGGAAAACAGTAACACAGAACATAACTCTACAATGTTGCAATAAAAGGTAGTTCACGTCCACGTGTAATGGGTCAATGAGGTCTCAGCTGTTACAATGAACTTGTATACAGAGTCTAGTGATAGCATCATATTCAGATTATTATCCCTATTATGATATTTCATTCTTTTATAAATAAGCTTAACAGTAGATCATTTATGGCCAAATATGGTGCCAATATCAGGGTAGATGCCCTGACAAATATGGACTATGAAAAGTTTTTAAAATAACAACATACCATAAAAAGTAAAGAAACAAATAAATAATAAAGGTGTTCTGTGTGTTCAGACCCAATTATTTTCAATGCATTAAAATAATTGATAGTAAAACCACAACCCCTGCCTCTCACTGTGGATAAAATCCATCTTCTGCAGTATTTGGCAATTTCATGTTTAAATCAAATGAATGCAGAATTTAACAACTTAAATTTTGAATCCAGCAAAAGCAGAATTTGCCAATAAAATTTTGAATCCAGCTAATCCGGAATATGACACGCTTGCCACAGGCAGAACAGGACATCCATGGCATAGAGGGCAAGATGTGGCAAGATATGGGCAAGTTTGCCCAGAGGCAAGGACAACAAGCTGCCCTCTGTGGGTGCCTCCAGCTACACTCCAGTGAATGGCTTAGGGTCCACCCAGCTGGGAGGAAGACTCTTTCTCTCACTCAACCTCCTCCTCCCTCTCATCCTTTTCCTCTTCCAAAATTGTTCACTGGCTGGACAGTGTAGTACCTGATGACTGGACCAGAAACCCACTCTATGAGCCAGGTGTGGACTTGGTTTACACATGTTCCTATTCTTCTTCCTCCTGTGCCCCCATTACATCCTCGGTCATGGCATGAAGAGCTTATTTGAGCTGGCCGAAGAGTAATTGTAAAGTATAAATGAGTGCTCCAGGACTTGTGGCTGAAATGGCTTTGCTGTTTTAAGGGGGGAGGGCAGGTTAGGGCTCTGTACTTCCAACAGAGGATGAGCATGGCAAAAGCAAAAATGATCCAATGGAAGTTGAAGCTGTCTGCCATGTAATTGACCAATGCTTCAACTTGGCTTAATCCGGGTCCACTGGTACTATAACACTGTACAGACTGATGCATATATTAATAACATGGGTACAATAAAATTACTAACACAGAAACTGTCAGCTTGTACTGCGGGTTACAACTACTAGGACTTGGACTGACCATGTACTCAGTGGCGTAACTACCGCCATAGCAGATGTCGTGTTAATGGGCCCAGGGACAGAGCCAAGTCATAATTTATTCATACCGTGAGCTTAGGCCCTTATGCGCACAGGGCCGCAGGACCTGAAAGTGGCTATGAAAAGCAGGGACATAGTGGGACAGATCTGGGGCACGGCATGATTAAATTCTGACACATGTTACATGTCACATGTCCTGCTAAGTTAATAACAGCCATGTTCTGTGTGGGCATAGATTTGGATGCGGGAGTCGAAGCTGCTTGATTTACTACTCAGGAGTAATATAAATATTAATAATGCTGCAAATTGATATTTTGTATCTTAAATACTCTAGAGTTCTCACAAAATTTTCCAAAAATCAATATGTTCATTTGACTAAAGATGTCTGAATGTAGGTGCTACAGTAAATAGTTTGCCACAGTCAGGAACAAAGTTCAAAGAACAAATAGCACTTAACAAACTGGTAGAGAAATGTCAGCTCACCCAGAGGAACAAAGCAAACATGTAACCACCGATCCTCAGGAGAGAGGGGTAGATGAAGACGGTCGGTGAACGGCTAGCAACAATTGTAGAGAAGGTAGAAAAAGGTTCTCCGGCACTCTGGTTATTGTAAAAACATCTTGAATTTATTGGTCACATTAAAACAGTATAAATACAAAAAAGGTGCATGTCTGTGTACTGGAGTGCCAGAGAAGCTTTTTCTACAACTAAACAGCACTGCTTGTGGCCAGCAGTGGTATTGCAAGAAAATTGTTAATCATTTTACAGGGATAACTGTACTCTAATCGTAGCATGACAGAATCCTTAACTGTTCGGAGATGCATCTTTTTTTGTTGCATCTTTTTGGTTGATGAATTAATTTATCCTTATCACTGGCAGCAAGCAGGTCAGTGTGTACGTTTATCACATTAAATAATGCATGTAGCTGATTACAGAAAACAAGGGAAACTATGGCATGTCGAAAATTGATTTTTCTTTCCTTATCTCTTGTTCTGTTCTAGCAAACAAAAGAAAAGGCAATGTATGAAGCTCCTTTTACAATCCATCTTAAAATAAAAGATATATATTATAGCTTTTGCTATTGACTACAAGCGATACCGGCTGCCCAGAGAAAGAGCCATCGGGGGGACACTTCTGAGAGGGTAAACAGTAGTTTATTAGATGGTGGTCAAGAAAAAAAATTATATTTGGGAAAAACAAAGCATCTTATGGCATGTTTTTATTAAAGGTTTTAAAAATAATGCAAATGAGCCTGAGGGCTCTGGGCTCCATAGTTGTTAATGGAGCCTGGAGCCCCTCAGGTTAATTTGCATAATTTTTAAAGCACTTTACTTCACATTTTTAACTCCTAACACTTCCTAGGCTGGTCGGTGCAAATTTCCAGAGTGTGGACATGGACTGTCTAAACAGACACATTGGGGCAGATTTATCAAGCTGTCTGAAAATCAGAATATTTCTAGTTACCCTTGGCAACCAATCACAGATCCTCTTTAAAATATTCATGAGCACTGGTAAAATGAAAGCTGAGCTGTGATTAGTTTTCATGGACAACTAGAAATATTCTGACTTTCAGACAGCTTGATAAATCTGCCCCACTATAATCCATCTAGCTATGTGAGCTGAAAATATGGTTAGATTATCAGGGTACAGGTTTATATACACTTTAGTACACCTTCTGTACATTGTACTAGTATCTGACACATACAAAAAGAGAGATGAGACAGATCAGAGATTAAATCCTTCAGATGTCTATTACATACAATAACACACTCAGCTCTCCTACATCTCTGCTATTCCACAATACACAACTACATCTGCTGTGCCTTCCTCCCCCTCCCTGATAAAGAACTAATGTTTCTGTACCTATACACTCCTCACTTTGCTGCCGGCAGGAACTCAGTGTCTGGGTATCAATGTGAGAGCTCCGTCCCAGAAGGCAGAGGGGAGGGGCTAGAGGCATAGAACAGAGAGAGACAGAAATCTCAGCTCCACAGCTGTTAGACAGAAAACCAAGATGGCTTTCCCATCAGAAGATACTGGTCATGTCTAGGGGCAACTGAAATTGAATAGACCAGGACTGATAGAGATAGGTTGGACTTTTATCTGTGAAATGCGGTATTTTTGTAAATAACAGTGAATTGGAGAATGTGTTATTTTGTTATTCTAAGTAAATTTAAGAAACTTGTCTTCATGGGAATACCCCTTTAACTGTTTCACGTTCTGCACCTCACATCTATGACACAGCGGTGCGGGGGCAGTATAAAGAGGGCTCATTGGCTTAAGTAAAACAATCGTATAAAGCTTAAATCAGGGTTAAATATTAAACTGCAGCTCCTGCAAGGCCCCTTGGACCCACTTTATAGCACCCCTATAATTATATGCAGCCCCCTATAACTGTATACAATCCTCCTATAACTACATACAGCCCTCATATTATACTAAGTCCTATCATATCTCCATAGCCGAAAATAATGAAGACTTTGTAAATGAAAACAAGTCTTTATTGCACAATCTATTCATAAATTACATCACAAGATATTATCCGACTAAAAATACCCCATTAAAAAGGACATAAAAACACAAAGCAAAACAACACGGACAGTGTGAACATTCATGGAGAGGCAACACATAAAACATGAAATTACATCATAGGCACTGGTAAAAAGATTTTCCAAAGTACTAAGGTTCCATACAACAGATAAGCGATGCGGTACTGCATATCAAAATCACTCAATGAATAATATCAAAAATCCAATCATGTACCTGTGCATCATCACAGTATTGCAAACCTAATAAACAATATGGGATCAAATTAAATACCCACCAGTCGCCATGTTGCCTAACCTAGTCACACCGTCCGACACCCTGACGTGTGTTTCACACCCAGCTTCATCAGGGGGAGCCTTCATATTATAACTACATACAGTCCCCTATAACTATATACATCCGTCCTATTATAACTAAAGACAGCCCCAGTGTGGAAGAGCCTGATGGTCTATGGCAGAGTAACAAACTTATTATTCACTTGCTCTGCTACAGACTGAAGTCTATTAAATACTGCCAAGTTCTCTGAATCAGCTTCTGCTTTATCTGGGCAGCCGAGCCAGACCTGCACATACTGTGGGTGATTTGGGCGACCATGCAACCTCCTGAATCATCCAAATTTGGTGGGGGCCCCGTTTAGGGAAAAGTGTAGTGGACCCCGGTGTGTGGGCCTCTGGAGCCCACTCTATGCTCCTCCCTGATGGCATATATTTATCAAAATATTCATATTGATTGAGTGCATACACTTTATCATAAAGAATGCATGCCATTTTGCCATTTCCTGGTTAGATGTAAATGAAACATATGGCCTTGTATCTAATGATTACAATATGAATATGGCTTTCTTCAGAGAAACTCCAGACGAACTTTAAATAAATCATAATTTTGTGGCTGTAGGTCAGTTACACACCCTTTAGCGCGGTTTCTCCATTCACTGTCTTCTACTCAACAGCAATTGACAGCGCCCTGCTTTGCATGTGAAACAGGACCAGAGAGTCTGCACTGGATCATGTGACCACTCCCACAGTGCAGCAAAAGGCTCAGCTGCAGAGAAATAAATATGAAGATTTATCTGCATTCGATTCACAGAGTCTCTCAAGAAGTCATGCTTATGATGAATGACATGTCATATACAAGGCAAATGTTTCTATGGAACTCAGGATCTGATAGCTTCTCTTTAAACAAATTCTGTGACTGTTACATTTAAACAAAATATTCGTCTCAGTAAAGTGGCAATTAGCTTTGGAACAGCATTAGAAGTCTTCCTATCATACACAGCAATGTATCCTATAAATGAATGAAGTATTTAGCATGGAGATGTGATATAATGAAATGTGTGGGAGGGCACTATCATCTTTCCTATTTCCTTCAATCTTCATGATTCTTTTTTTTTCAAAAACACAAAGTAACAATTGAGCAGGGATTTAACAAAAGCTGAATATTTAATACCTGCTGAGGTTTCTTATATTTTAAACATTGTAGTATTAAATATAATATTACATACTGTTTACTTTATTTCAATCATTTTACTATTTTTATTTCGCATTTCTGCTCTTTATTTGGTTCAGCAATTATAGAAAATCTTTATCACCTTCACTATTTTAACCTTTTTTCTATCCATTCATAGCTGCTAATCCATTGATCCTGACAGAATTTATTTCACAGTCCCCTCTTATGAGCAATCAGGGCCAATGATTTCCACACCTAATATGCTATGCTTTGTTTGGTGGAATGTGTCATATTTGGTAACCAACTATCCCCCAACTGTAATACTTTATTAATTCTGTTAAAGGGCACCTACCACCACAAATCTACCTATAAAGGTAGATTGGGTGGTAGGTGGATCAATGGGACGTGAGGATAGCCCTTTTAAGGGCTAATCCTCACGTCCCCACACTTTTTTGATAACTTTTATTATCCCTATATTCAAATTTACTTATGCGGCTACTGGGCGTGGAGTAGCCGCATCTGAGGTTACACGAGGCGGCTACTCCACGCCCCGGTAGCCACTTTACCCCTCCTACTCACCCATCTTCGGCGCGCAGCTCCGCGTAGCTGCGCGTAGCTGCGCGCCCTCGTCCGGCGATCCTGCCGTCTGCGCATGCGCAGAAGAGCAGGCCCGCGCCTTTAAGTGAACACTGTAAAAAAAACTATTAAAATAAATGTAAAAAATAATGCTATAAACTTTTATAATGTCCAAAAATATAAATAAAAAAGAAACCAAAAAGTCTTACATAATAAGGTAAGAGTCGGTGACAGTGTCCATTTAAATTAGGTGCATGTGATACTGAACAATACAACTTGAAAGGCAGTCACTTAATACTACATTTCCTCCGCAGGGACAGATTTTTTTTTTCTGGCTGTTTGCAGCTTAAACCAGTGATAATATCTGATAATTGATTTCTACTTAACACAACTTTATCTATAACAGAGTTGTTACTTTAAAAGAAACTCATATTGGTGTTTATGACTTCTGTCATTTTACATGGATAACACACATCCAATAGGGTTGCTTCATACCCTTTGGGATTGTCCAATCCCAGTAAACAATAAAACAATACTTGTTCCACTTTCCTCATAACTTCTAATTTATGTACTTTATGGGTGTATGTTTATATGCAAGTGGTGTGGAATGTGTAGGTTTGGAGCATAAAATGTATACATCTTGCATGTTGGAAATTTCACACACCTTAATTTCTACAGAATAAAATATTTTTTTTACTAGCAACCAAGAAGTTTAAAAAAGCTTCAGATTGTCTTGGCAGATCCGTTATATAATCTCCAATAAAACCACTGTGTTATTTAAGGTAATAGCCTAAGGATATATGGGCAAAAATGTCTACTGATGATAGACTTGATGCAGGTCTTGTGTTTATGCTTTTAAAATATTTAGCGTTTGCTCGATCCTGGCTTATCTATTCTCCCAGATGTGGTAGTGCAGACAAACATCTTTAATAGAGATGAGCGAACATGCTCGTCCGAGCTTGATGCTCGGTCGAGCATTAGGGTACTCGAGACGGCTCGTTGCTCGGACGAGTATTTCCCCTGCTCGAGATCGAGCATTTAATTAAAAAAACACAGTGAAGAACAATGAAGAATAGAATAAAAACAGTGAACACAGGATCATTTAAGATAAAAACACAGTGCAGAACACAGTGCAGAATAGATTACAGATGTTCGGCACATCTGCTTACTTGTCGGGAGATACGCGCGGAACGGCGCGAACAAAATAGCATGTGAAGAACAATATATATGTGTGAAGAACACATTGCAGATGTATTTAAACATCTGCAATGTGTTCTTCACACACATATATATTGTTCTTCACATGCTATTTTGTTCGCGCCGTTCCGCGCGTATCTCCCGACAAGTAAGCAGATGTGCCGAACATCTGTAATCTATTCTGCACTGTGTTCTGCACTGTGTTTTTATCTTAAATGATCCTGTGTTCACTGTGTTCACTGTGTTCACTGTTTTTATTCTATTCTTCACTGTTCTTTACATCTGCTAACTTGTCGGGAGATAATATACGCGCGGAACAGTGAAGAATAGATCGCAGATGTTTGCAAATTATCAGAAGACATTCTTTTTCAATTAAATAACACATTTTATTCCCGAACCATGGTCCCTTTGAAAAATGCTCGGGTCTCCCATTGACTTCAATGGGGCTCGTTACTCGAAACGAGCACTCGAGCATCTGGAAATGTTCGGCTCGAGTAACGAGCACCCGAGCATTTTAGTGCTCGCTCATCTCTAATCTTTAAATGATCTGGGAAAACAAGTGAGAAAGTAGCTGCTCGAGGCCAATAAATTCTACATTCTTAATTAGGTTAGCTTCCCCACTGGTAGGAACCAATAATTTATACTTTATATTGTTTTACAACCATTCCATGTGCCCCGAGTAATAATGAAACAAACCTAAGGGGTTTGTTTCATTTACTGTAACCAGTTCTTGAAGTGAGGCATTGGCCATCAACCTGTCGCTACGAGTCCAACCTCTTTAACACTAGCAATTAACTATTAATGCCATGGGAAACCTTGTCCATCAACACTACAATAAAATGGGAATCTAATGTTGTATGGCATTTGCATGCATGTTGGTTTTATTCTATAGAAAATTATTTTATGGTGTAATACTACAGAGCCATACTTTGATCCAAACACGAAAAATGCAGCAAACACCTGAGAAGAAGTCATGTGATGTCACATTGTTCCTTCTTCTGACCAAGGAAGAACAATGCAATATCACATGACTTGGTGTTTGTAGCATTTTTTAGTTCAGACTTTTTGATCATGATAAAAGCTTCATGTAATGGTTGAAACGTGTAGATCTGTTTTTTTAATGTGGATGTACACCACGATTTTAACATGCTTCAATAAAACATTGTTTTAGAACATTGTTTCCACATACCCAACAACTTGTGTTGGAGGATGTGGACAGCAGTTAATCAAGGACATCTGCCATGATGATAATGAAACCAAAGTGCTTTCTTTCTGCAATGTAGAGACTGACAATGAGGGTAGCAGTGAGGGCTTGGTGGAAGAAGATCTGAGGGGTGATTATGATGTCTTAAACCTAAAATGGCTCAAAGGCAATGTTCACACCATCCCAGGTAAGGATTCTATTTTGTCTATTCTCTAAACAATGGAGAGAGAGCAGAAGTTTAACCCATCTCACCCATGAGTCCTGGTCCTGACTAGGACAGTTGTAAAATTGTTGGTCTCTGATAAAGCTGTCCCACATTACGTCATTCCCAGCTGCCAATACTTTTCTGGTTAGCCTATCCCTGCACAGGATCAATAGGATGTGGAAGAAAATAAGGTGTACACTAAGCAATGCACTTAGTTGCATGGTGCATATCACAACTGATAACTCACTAGGTAAACCAAAACTTTTTGAAAGAATATAAAAAAACATAAACATTTTGAAATGTAACAAAACTTCAGAAACCATGCAGCTTTGGGTCTGACGAAGACCTGAGACTTTCATGGCAACCGATTGCCGCTCCCCAATGATGTCCTGGGGAACGACGATCAGAGGAAAGATGGTGGCACCTACACACCGCTGTCTTTTAAATGCCGGAGGACACTCCATTGGCAGCAGAGGAAGGGTAAGCACTAGAGATGAGCGAGCACTAAAATGCTCGGGTGCTCGTTACTCGAGCCGAACATTTCCAGATGCTCGAGTGCTCGTTTCGAGTAACGAGCCCCATTGAAGTCAATGGGAGACCCGAGCATTTTTCAAAGGGACCATGGTTCAGGAATAAAATGTGTTATTTAATTGAAAAATAATGTCTTCTGATAATTTGCAAACATCTGCGATCTATTCTTCACTGTTCCGCGCGTATATTATCTCCCGACAAGTTAGCAGATGTAAAGAACAGTGAAGAATAGAATAAAAACAGTGAACACAGTGAACACAGTGAACACAGGATCATTTAAGATAAAAACACAGTGCAGAACATAGTGCAGAATAGATTACAGATGTTCGGCACATCTGCTTACTTGTCGGGAGATACGCGCGGAGCGGCGCGAACAAAATAGCATGTGAAGAACAATATATATGTGTGTGAAGAACACATTGCAGATGTTTAAATACATCTGCAATGTGTTCTTCACACATATATATTGTTCTTCACATGCTATTTTGTTCGCGCCGTTCCGCGCGTATCTCCCGACAAGTAAGCAGATGTGCCGAACATCTGTAATCTATTCTGCACTGTGTTCTGCACTGTGTTTTTATCTTAAATGATCCTGTGTTCACTGTTTTTATTCTATTCTTCATTGTTCTTCACTGTGTTTTTTTTAATTAAATGCTCGATCTCGAGCAGGGGAAATACTCGTCCGAGCAACGAGCCGTCTCGAGTACCCTAATGCTCGACCGAGCATCAAGCTCGGACGAGCATGTTCGCTCATCTCTAGTAAGCACCGATCGCAGGTATTAGCGTTCTCTGTATGAAAAGCTTTTGGCCCGTGAGACCTATTCAAACAGCCTCCACGCCATATATAGTGCAGAGCGTGAAGGAATTTTAAAAAAAAGTTGATGGACATCCAGTGCCTTGCACATGTGCTTAAATTGGTGTTGCAAAGATTACAGGTCAGTTATGCTGGGAACATGTCGAAACTGCTGCATTTTTTGTGTTCACACCCTGCTGCTGCTCACCTATCTGTAATGCAGTATAACTTTTGCCTTTCCACCCACTGCCACCAAATTCCACTTAACATCTGCTGGAAAGGGTGTGTGAGCAGCAGCATGTAATTATTGAATTCCAGTTGCAGAATGCCCTGGAAAATCAAAGTGCTAACAACAGCTCTTCATTGCATACCACTCATGGCTGGTAAAGAAAATATGTCAAAGTGTTTCCAATTCGCTACCAATATGATCATTGCTGATGACACTATAGTCAGTACTACCCTTCCCATCCTATGCTTGCTAGAAAAGATATGTCAGACCATAACAGAGTTTGGTGGCACAGGAGGAAACAGAGGAGGAAGAATTGAAGGCCAGTCCAGACATGGTTTGCAGGGTGGGTTGCTGGCCAACTGTGGACAGGTACTCCACGGTCCAGCCAGGGCACAGTTTTAAAGAAGGAAAAAGTGGAGAATAAGGATGAGGTTTGCTCTCAGCAAGGTGGCACCAAGTGCAGCTCAGAGGCTTTACTTATGCATGGCTGAGAGGATGCAAAGAAGGAGGAGAAGGAGACAGCTTCAACCCGGGATAGCCTGTCTTTCCCTTGGGAAGCATAGCTCACATGAGCCACTACATGCTGAAGTGCCTGCACAACAAATGCCAAGTTGCCAAAGCAGCAGGGGCAACAGCAACGTCTCGTAAGGAAGGGTTAGCAAATGAAGAGTTGCCAAAGCAGCAGGGGCAACATCAACATCTCGGAAGGGAGGATTAGCAGGGACAAAAGGTGGAACACCCTGTTCAATTCACTGCAACATCAACCAGTGCCATCCGTAGTACCAGGAAGCAGACTGTGAGTCATCTGTCAACAGTCATTCAAGGGTGAATGTGTCTCATATGGTTTATGAGTATTTGATGAGTATTTGATTATCTCTTGGTAATGATTGTCCTTCCTATTCAATTTCTGGGTTGTTAATTAGATAAGTGGCCAAAACTTCCCTTCTATGTCTTAGAGATGCTGGCCTACCATGTGGCAAGTCAGAACTTGTGTTCATCCCTATTGGGGATCTCATCATCAACAAGAGGAGCTGCCTATACACAGCCAATGTTAACATTCTTACATTCAATAGGATTAGCCATTGGTGGATCCCATGGGATTGGCTGCGCCAGCACATGGGTGAGTAGTTAAAGTGTTGGCTAACTCTTTGTCCGCCAATTCCACTTCCACCATCACATCCACCACAAGCTCCTCCCTCTGGACCTCTGATGCTTGAATGAAATTATTATTTATTTATTTTTTATTGAATAGCAATTGCCTTATTTTGTGGACCGAAAATGCATTTAAATACCCATCGCATTTCTTAGGGCATTTTAAAGAAAAAGCCAGGTTTTCCCATTAAATATTTTATAGCAGTGAGAGGAGTGACCAGTAGAGATAGAGGAATTTGTCAAAATTCGATTCGACCAGGCACGCCAAATTTTTCTAAAAAATTTGATTCGACCCAAGTTAAATCATGTCAAATCACGATAAAAACAGGAATTTCCTGGCTGCAGAGAGCCTGAAGGGTGTTGTAGAACATTGTGCCATGCTCAAATATGCATAGGGAGTGTGGTTTGGTCTTCAAACAATGCTGTGTTTTAGTTTGACATGCACATTACAGCCGGTGCTTCACTATTCAATTCCATGGGCACTTACAGAAGCCAACTTGACCAAATAAGTGACGCGAGAACGCAGTGTGACAAGGTAACGTCTGTGCCAGCACGAAAGGACTGAGCTGAGGGCCAAGATCCCACTATAACATCAAAGAGTGTACTCTTTTTACACTGACATCAGATGATTCCATATATTATGACAAAACCTGTTCTGTTAAATGCCAATATATGTAGAAACCCCCCAAAAGAGTGGAGAGGGTGTCGGCAGTAATTTTACACTGCTAATTTTGCCCTTCATTTCATCCATCACTGTCCGCCTTTAATAATCCATTATTATTGCTAAAGCCAAAAACAAACAGGAGTTGATCCAAAACAGAAATGACCAGTAAATGGGATATTTGCATATCCTCTGTGTTCTGTATCCACTCCTGCTTTTGGCTATCAATCCTTAGGCTTAACATTCCTTCTGACAGATGAAATGAAGGGAAAAACCAAACATAGTGGCAATGTCATAGAGTGTTGGAGGGTGAAAACAGCATTATGGAATTCAGAGGGTGTTCCAGAGAGACAGTGGTCAGTTGGCAGCAGCATGAGTAGGCCATAGAGTGGCTCAATGACAGATTGTAGAGGTGGCGGCAGCAGCTGGAGGCCACATAGTGGCACAATGACAGAGTGTGGAGGTGGCAGCAGCAGAAGCTGGAGGTCAGAGAGTGGCACAATGACAAATTCTTTAGTTGGCAGCAACATGGTAGGCCACAGAGTGGCACAATGACAGAATGTGGCTTGGCAGCTGGCAGCAACTACATGGATTTGACACGTATTTCTTGCTATCAATTTTAGCATCAAAAAGTATTGAAATTTGCAGTATACAGATCCCCCAATACGGACACCCTGGAATTGGAGCAAAAATCACTCCAGAAACTTTGTGGAGTTTACACAGAGTTCTTGCTAGTAACTTCAGCAACAAAAAAGGAACTGCAATTTGGGGTATACAGATCCAAAAATGGACGCTCTGGGATTAGAGCAAAAATCACTCCAGAAAGTGGAATTTACACAGAGTTCTTTAATATATTCATGAGCACTGATAAAATAAAAGCTGAGCTGTAATTAGTTGCCATGGGCAACTTAGCACATTCTGACTCTTAGGCAGCTTGATAAATCTGCCTGTCACGGGGGCTACCGCGATCCGTGTCACGGGTACACCCGTGCACTCCTGTGTGTTTGTCCCCGTCCCCTGGCCTGGACTCACCTCTCCACTCTCCTGGCTGTACTCCTGCTAGGCCGCGCTCTCCCACTGCTAGGGCGTGCGCGTGCTGGCTCTTTAAGACTTAAAGGGCCAGCGTCCTCCTGTTTGGCTCTTACTAATGCGGCACGCCCTTATAATCTGGCTTGCTCTTATAATTCGGCACCTCCCTTCACTCCCCGCCGGATCTTCTCCTAGGATCTCCTATTGTTTCCATACCAGGCTTCCCTAAGCCGTTCCTGTGACAGAGAAAGCCCATTAGCGTTCCCAGACGCTTTCCTGTGTCTCTGTCTCCAGCATCATCTCCTGCTAAGAGAAAGCCATCCAGCATTCCTATGCTTCATATGTGTCTCCAGCGTTCCCATATGCTCCTGTTGTTCCTGTCTCCAGCGTTACCAGTGTTGCTCTGTGTTCCTGTCTCCAGCGTTACTAGTGTACCTCCATGTGTTCCTGCCATCAGGTGTCAAGTCTTCAGTCTGTCTCCATGCTTGCTGCTGTGCCTCCCAGGGTTCCAGTCCAGTGGTGTCTCCAGTCCGTGCCAGCGTTACCAGTGTTTCTCCGTGCTCCTGTCTCCAGCGTTACCAGGGTACCTCCATGTGCTCCTGCCATCCTGTGTCAAGTCTTCAGTCTGTGTCTGTGCTTCCGGCTGTGCCTCCCAGGGTTCCAGTAGTGCGGTGTCTCCAGTTCTTGCCAGCATTACCAGTGTTCCTCTGTGTTCCTGCTGTCATCTCAGGTTTGAACTGTTTCCTGCATACCCTGTACCTTGGCTGCCACCGCGGGCCTCATACCATTCCCTGCGGTGGTCCAGAGTGTCCAAAGACTTTTCCACACACTGTCCTTCCTCAAGTGTGACACTGCCCCAATATGCTTGATTCTACCACTGGAGCTCATGATAGAAAAATGATAGAATATGCTAATGGTGGAGTTCCCATCTGAGATTGAGTTCTTAGTGGTCATTACAGATGACTATGTTTCCCTCCTGGAGATTACAGATGCTACATGCAAGCCATTGATGTAGTGAAAACCTCTGGCCCTAAACTCATTGCTTTAGCTCAGGGGTTATTGCAGACCTGGGAAAACAAGAAGCAGACTTTGCCGGTATCTTTGGAAACATTTGGATACTGAAACCAAGACATTTATGCTTTTCCTCATCTGCATCATACTAAGGATCCTTTCACACTGACTTGTGGGGACGTACCTGTGGATGGATATACTTCTGCATAGACAGCTATGGAGCCCAGCCATAGTATGGTGTGCACAGAGGTGTGCCATCGTACTGTGCACATGAAAAACATAGAGCATCTTTTCCTGTGTTTATGGCCGGGCACCATGACACGCTATGGAGAGGTAAGGGGTGAGCAGCACTCACCTCTTCTTTAGCGAGCGGCTGTATGCTTGCCTAGGCTTCAGCTGGACAAGCATACGGCTGTGTGAAAGCATCCTAGTCCTTCATGGAACTTTCATAGTGGAGTACCCACCACACCATAGAGGAATCAGTATACAACTCTTACTGTGTATTGTGAATGCAGCTCAATTGTTTGGCCATGTAGTAACCAAATGATCCATATAATAATGTTAATTAAGTTTTGCAGGAGGTCAGACACCTATAAATAAAATTCCATGCGAGAAAATAGCATGCAAACGTGATCTATGTGGTAATGCACGCTATGCACTGACAACAACAGTGACACGCCTGTATTTTCCACGGGGATGGCATTTTTTCCAGAACACAGACACAGATCCTGAACAGCCCTGCTTGTTTGGTCACTAGGTCCATGGGTGTCAAACCCACCAATTTGGAACAGACCTGAATCGTGCACTTGGGGATTGTACATCAGTACAGATGAGATAAGAAACTTATATGCATTAGTAGCAGCAAAAGACTCTGAAGGTTGGAGGCATTCCTGTAACCATGGGTTTTCAGATTGCTTTTAAAGGTTTCACTAAGAACATTATCCATTAACCCCTATACAGTTTGAATCCCAGTTTTCACCAATTCAACTGTAGACAGGGATCTAGACTGCAATGGCAGAAGTAGTTTTCACACCTTCACTAGGATCTGTAGAACCGCAATGGGACACATTTTCTAAGGGTCCGCGGACCGCGTTTCTCGACTATTTCCGTTTTGCACCGCATTTAACAGGGTTTTTTGGCGCACACAATTGGATTCTGGTGCAATCTAGCTGCTTTATTTATTTTTTTTATTTTATTTTATTTTTTTTTAAATTTTTTTTAAGTTTTAAACGTTTTTTATTGAGTAAACTCGAAAATTACAAGTAAGTCCAATAATAGGAGATGAGGAACGCGCAGGTACCCTCTCCAGGCATCAAGCGGCAGTTGCACATAAACATCATATATAAAATGAACATTCTTCAAGAATGACAACATTTGTTTACATTTGTAGGTAATTCTTACTTGTTTAAACAGTAAAAGAAAAAAGGGGGGAAGAATCTAAACGGAGTGAGAGGAGGGAAGAGGGGGATGGGGGGAGGGGAAACCGGGATGGGTATCGTGGAAGAGAGGAAACAGATGCCATTTTACCATGAGTATTTGATTTTGCAGATAGTACTTATGTTACTAGTATGTGTTTAAATATATCCTTACAGTCGTACCACAAGGGTTTTTCAGTGGAATTAAACAAAATCCTTATCATTTTTGCCTATATTTGTGCCAGGGGGCCCACATTTTAATAAATGTGTCATGTTTTCTATCTGCCCAGCTTGTTAACTCCTCCAATCTACACATTTGGTCAACCTTGTTAAGCCACTAGGGTATAGTTGGGGGGCGTTTTATTCAACCAATAAAGAGGTATCAGTAATTTTGCTGTCTGTATTAGCACAGTTGCTAGGTTTTGTTTGTTAGGAGTCCAAGTCTTGTTAGGTAACCACAGGAGGACACTTGCTGGGGTTAGGAGTATAGCTTGGGAAGTTATCTGATTAGTTATTTTCGCTACATCTTTCCAAAATTTTTGGATCCCTGGGCAAGACCAGAATATGTGAGTATGTGATCCCACTGCATCATCACATCTCCAGCATTTGTTGTGTGAGGCTAGACCCATCTGATTAAGAATTTTTGGAGTTCTGTACCATCTGGTCATTAATTTGTATGAGCTCTCTTGAACTCTTACACAGCTTGAGAAGCCATGAGAGCTATTATGAATTTTAGCAATCTCTAACTCACTAAAGGTGAGACCTAAATCTTTTTCCCAATTGGCTATATAGTCGGGCTTACCCGTCCCCAGAGTATCCTCCAGCAGTTTATTATATATCACAGAAATTAGGCCTTTGTGTATCAATGGTTTACTCATCAAATCCTCTATCCATGTGTTTTCCGTAGGCCCTTGCTTTCTGGATGTTATTTGTCTCACAAAGTTGTTCACTTCGATCTTGTGTATGAAGTTCATGTCAGGGAAGAGACCATACATGAATTTCACTAATTCCTCTTTACTATGTGAATTCCTTAATATTTCTCTGGTTGGGGTGAGATCAAGTTTGCTCCAGATCTCTGATGTGTCAACTATGGTGGGTTGGATGTAGTAAGGAAGAAGGCGTGCTGGCATTATCGGTGAAGGAGAGGAGAAGAGGGAGTGGTGTTGCCTCATGACTGATAGTGTGCCTTTGGACAGCAGATTGTACAGATTTCTTTTTAACGTTTGCGTAAGTCCCCAGGCCCAAGCTAATTGATCATCTGATACATTTGCGAGCTCTATGTCCGATCCTAGCAACCTATTTGATGGCATATTCATCTGTAGCCATCTTTTTATATGGACTGCATTATCATATGTCAATGGGTCTGGTAACCCGAAACCACCTCTTGATCTGTGTTGAGTAAGCCGTGAGTACTTTATCCTAGCTCCTTTGCCCTGCCATAAGAATCTGCGAAATGAGGCTTGTACTAATTGGAAGTAGTGTTTTGGGATGTGTGGTGGAATCATTTGAAGTAGATAGAGCAGTCTTGGCATTATGTATGCCTTCAACAAATTTTTCCTACCCATCCAGGATACAAACGGGATTTTTAGTGAGTTTAGATATTGGTCTATTGATTTTAGTAGGGTTTTATAATTAGTCGCAAAAAGGTCTGAGGGGTCTTTTGTGATATTTATTCCTAAGTATTTTATTTGGCTATTCTGCCAAGTGAAAGAAAAATTTTTTCTGGAGCTCTATAATTAATTTACCAGGGGCCGTGACATTTAAAGCTTCCGACTTGGTAAAGTTTATTTTAAAATTGGAGATGGAACCGAATTCGTTCAGAAGATCCATTATGTGTGGAAAGGCCTCCTTTGGATTTGTTACTAACATTAATAGATCGTCTGCAAACTGCGTTTAAATGTGTTGTGTTTCCAATTTTTAATCCATGTATGAGTGGGTGATCCCTAAGAGCTTGTAGAAGGGTCTCCATAACTAGAACAAATAGTGACGGGGAGAGAGGGCAACCCTGTCGTGTCCCATTTTTAATCTGAAAGGGAGCTGAGAAGAAGTTATTCACTCTCGCACTAGGTTTAGAATACAGTGACATCACAGTGTTTATGAATTGCTGGGGTATTCCAAATTTCTTTAAAGTATTAATCATGAACAACCAGTTAATTCTATCGAATGCCTTCTCGGCATCTGTGCCAAGAAGGATCAGTTGAATTTTATGTTGTCTCGCATGTGAAATGGCATGTATTATTCTGGTAGAATTCTGGTTGCCCTCTCTCCCCGGCACAAATCCAGCCTGCTGTGCGTTTAAAAGTTGAGGTAGTATTCTATTAATGCGAGTAGAAAGGATTTTGGCCACAAATTTTTGCGTCCACGTTTATAAGTGAGATTGGGCGGTAACTACTGCAAAGTTCAGGATTTTTGCCCTCCTTGGGGATGACAGTGATTATTGCTTCTAAAGCTTGTGGCGGTAAAAGAGCTCATTTTCTTAGTGCTTCACACCAGTCTGTTAGGTGCGATAAGATTACATGCGCTAACTTACGATAATATATGGCTGGAAGGCCATCTGGGCCAGGGGCTTTATGTGAGGGCATTGATTGTAAGACCTTCTCCACTTCCTCTTTTGTGACTGGTTTAATCAGTTCATCTATGTCAAGTTGTGCTATCTTAGGTAAATTAATTTTATTTAGAAATGCCTGTATAAGAATGGCAGTTTGTGGGTCCTCTGGAGCGTGTTGGGGGGATAGGTTGTATAATTGCTCATAAAATTTTTTAAATTCTTATGCTATTTCCTGGGTTTTCTCTGTAGTTTGTGTGGGTGATTGAGCTATACAGGAGATTGTTGAAGAATCTTTTTGTTTTTTGATCAGTAGGGACATTAATTTGTTTCCTTTATTACCATGTGCGTAATGTCTGAATTTAGCGTATAAGTAATTTTTAGCTGCTTTGGCATTCAGAAGGTCTGCTAATTTACTCCTTTCTGTACATAGTTCTTTGAAAGTAACCTCCAATTTTGTTCTTTTGAAAACAGATTCTAATCTGTATATTTTTTCTAGGATTTCATCTAGTGTTTTTAGCTTCTGTTTTTTGTGATAAGCACCTAGTGCCATGAATTCACCACTGATAAAGATTTTATGTGCCTGCCAGTTATTGGTTATGGACGTGTCTTCTGATACGTTTCTTTTAAAGAAAGAGGTGAGTTTATCACTTATAAGTTTAATTTTTTCCTCAGAGTCGAGCAATGTCTCGTTTAATCTCCACGTTCCTGTCTGGCGGGGGAGAGAGTTTATACTAAGGGAGATGGTTACAGGCGCATGGTCTGAGACCGTTATCGAGCCTATTTCTACTTTTTTGATTGCCTCTAAGTAGTTACTATTTAGGAATATGTAGTCAATAGAGATGAGCGAGTATACTCGTCCGAGCTTGATGCTCCTTCGAGTATTAAGGTACTCGAAACGGCTCGTTGCTCGGACGAGTATTTCCCCTGCTCGAGATCGAGCATTTAATTAAAAAAACACAGTGAAGAACAATGAAGAATAGAATAAAAACAGTGAACACAGTGAACACAGGATCATTTAAGTGAAAAAGACAGTGAAGAACACAGTGAAGAATAGATTACAGATGTTCGGCACATCTGCTTACTTGTCGGAAGATACGCGCGGAACGGCAGCAGGGAGACATCAAGCAGCAGGGAGACATCAAGCAGCACGGGGAGACATCGGGCAGCGGGGAGACATCGGGCTGCACGGGGGAGACATCGGGCAGCACGGGGGAGACATCGGGCAGCACGGGGGAGACATCGGGCAGCATGGGGAGACATCGGGCAGCACAGGGCAGACATCGAGCAGCAAGGGGCAGACATCGGGCAGCATGGGGGAGACATCGGGCAGCACGGGGGAGACATCGGGCAGCACGGGGGAGACATCGGGCAGCACGGGGAGACATCGGGCAGCACGGGGGAGACATCGGGCAGCACGGGGGAGAAGAGGAGCGATCCCGGGACAGCGTATCACCCCGACAAGTAAGCAGATGTGCCGAACATCTGTAATCTATTCTTCACTGTGTTTTTCACTGCGTTTTTCACTTAAATGATCCTGTGTTCA
The DNA here is from genome assembly GCF_040894005.1 of Engystomops pustulosus. Lineage (NCBI taxonomy): Eukaryota > Metazoa > Chordata > Amphibia > Anura > Leptodactylidae > Engystomops > Engystomops pustulosus. The sequence continues at coordinate 104,710,674 of NC_092417.1, read as the reverse complement.
CTGTTTTTATTCTATTCTTCACTGTTCTTCACATCTGTTAACTTGTCGGGAGATAATATACGCGCGGAACAGTGAAGAATAGATTGCAGATGTTTGCATACATCAGCTAACTTATCAGAAGACATTCTTTTTCAATTAAATAACACATTTTATTCCTGAACCATGGTCCCTTTGAAAAATGCTCGGGTCTCCCATTGACTTCAATGGGGCTCGTTATTCGAGACGAGCACTCGAGCATCTGGAAAAGTTCGTCTCGAATAACGAGCACCCGAGCATTTTAGTGCTCGCTCATCTCTAGTAGTCAAGTCTTTGAAATGAATGGTGAACCTGGGAATAGAAGGAGTAGTCCTTCTCCTGTGGGTGTAAAGTTCTCCATGTATCTATCAGTGAATAAGTGTGTAGTGTTTTCATGATACTTTCCAAAGCTCTTTGTGAGTGCTCTGACTTTCCAGTAGACGTGTCAAGGATTGGATTTAAAGCTATATTAAACTCTGCATAAGTGTTCAACTTCTCCAATGTGTCCCTTGTCCAATTCACTTGGTTCGTGTTGGGAGCATATAAGTTCGCCAACGTGACCTTGGTTGGACCTATTTTACCTAGAACAAATAAGAACCTTCCATCCGGGTCTTGATAGCTTGATATTTGTTTGAATGGGACTTTTTTGTTAATCACTATGGTAACACCTCTACTTGCCTGTGTGTGGCAACTATGGAACCATTGGTTGAAGTGGCATGTGGGTAGGTTGGGAAGTTTCCCCAATTTAAAGTGTGATTCCTGTATAAAGCAGATATCCGTCTTCATTTTCTTTACCAGAGTCATTATCTGCGATCTTTTTTGCGGGATATTTAAACCCTTGACATTAAATGACGTTACATTAATTATTGTCATTTTCTAGTGTTACAATTAGCTATATTATATCGGCCAACTGTAAAGAATTTCCTAACTTTTGCAATGACATCTGTTGGGAATAGGGGTATTGGGGTGTAACCAGAACTCATATACACTTTACTAGAAATACTATTACCGTCTAGTATGATTTTTACCATTCTTTGTTTCATCCTACCCTTATAAAACCATATGAGGTTTCAAATGGAGGATGAAAAAATGTGAATAAGCAGGAGTAATACCTTCCCCACACACTTGTCTGTCTAGTGTATGGCGGGGTATTAGTCAGGGGGGATGTAGTGTCCTGATCGAGGTGGAGTGATATGATCCAATTGTGAGATCACAGCTGAGTGGGGGGGAGTTTGTACAGTCCTCTTGGGACCATTGTAGAAAGTATCACAGGGGAGAACCCTTTTTATGTAAGAGGGGTGTTTGATTCTGGGGAGAACCATTTTTGTCATCCAATAACTTAGCATAAACAGTAGAGTTGAAACCTCAACTCAAACATTAATATAATCAGATAATATAAAACCACATAATATTTTCTAACAAGATTACTCTTGTGTGCCAGAGCATGAAAATTGGGGAACAGATGTTACCACACTGGGAATCTTTTCATCTGCAAGTGGGCTTAAGCCACATAGACAGTTCTTGCTTATGTCCCTTTCTTTGTTCTTGGAGACTTTGTAGGACCCACTACCGACCATTGCTGAGGTTTTGGTAGCGTCGGGAGCTCCAGAAGGTATTCTGGGACCGCTTGCCAGGATGAGACCTCTAAAGGGTTAATATCCAGTATGTCCCATGCCTGCAAAAGATCTTCAGGGATTCGGATAGTACACCTTTTCCCTCTAAACGAAAAAGTAAGACCAAAAGAATACAGCCAGCGAAATAAAATCTTGTTGCTCCTCAGATAATCTGTTAGAGGCTTCAACATTCTTCTCTTGTTTAGCGTGGATGATGCTAGGTCCTGAAAGAAGCTGATCTTGTCTCCTCTAAACATGAAGTCTCCTCTTTCTCGAGCTGCTCTTAAGATGGCGGCTGCGTCTACAAAACTTAACAGCCCGCATATTACATCTCGCGGTGGGTCATCATGTTTGGGTACTGGTCTCAATGCTCTGTGTATGCGTTCTATGCGTATCTGCTTTGCCCTTTCCGGGGATAATAGATCAGCAAACATGTCAATGGCAGCTTTCTGCAGATCATCACATAAGATTGTCTCTGTGACCCCTTTTATACGCACATTTTTCCTCCTGCTCCAATTTTCCTGATCTTCTAGCAGGGAGAAGGCAGAATTTATTGCTCTCAGTTGTGCTCTATATCCTTCCTCCATAGCTGTACTGTGATTGATAATGGCGTCATGTGTTTCCTCTAGCGCTTCTACTCTTCTCCCTATCTGTTTTATCTCTGCCTTAAGGTCAGATAGCTCTTTAGCGACCGGGGTTAAGGCTTGGAATAAAGTCTTTTTAAGAAAGGATCTGGAAAGGGGTACCTCTGAGGAAGATGCTGCGTCACTGTTACCCGCCACGCTGTCCAGGTCTGACTCCTCTGGTGCATCGGAGTCGCGTGTTTAACCCTCTGCCTCCCCTTCCCTCTGCATAGAACCTTTAGATTAGTGATGGTAGACTTAGATTAGTGATGGTAGACTGTCCTTACAAGCATGCGTGTTACCTCTAGGGGATGCTGACAGTATTTTTTTATAGGACTGCCAAATTCTAAATAAATAATAATTTTATAAAAATACATAAATGATCCTGAGACGCTCAGACAGACGTCCGTAACCTGTTTGCTGTGCAAGGAATGGTGTTCTCGCATATCACAGACTGTCTGCGAAAAGGACAGAAGTGGCAAGGGGGCTTGCATAATTAGTCGACGGCGGCACCACAAACTAATTTACATATTTTTATAAAGTTATTTTCTTTGGAGTTTGGAAGTCCTATAACTAATAAAAACCACTGCCAGTATCCTGTAGAGGTAACAAGCATGCTTGTTAGGATAGACTACCATCACTAATCTGGTGGTAAGTGAGCTTCTGATCATCCTGCAAAATGAAATCTAGCAACGTGGAATCAAATTATGATGAAGAAGTGAGGATGATGAGTAGTGTTGAGCAAACACAAACTGGTACTGCAAAATCCTTTATTGTGTCATACTAAACTTTTAAGCGGGGAAGGGCGTTGTACCCAAACTGGGACCCAAACGAATCATTAAAATTTGGGTTTGGCGAACCTGAATTTTAACAGGTCCACTCAAAACTAATGATGAAGCCAAATTAAGTTGAGAAAGAATAATAGTAGCAAGTGGTTAGTATTTTTAAGAGTAATAGTAGTGCTATTTTGTGGCTACTATTATTAAGTAATATTTCATAGTTACTATTCATATTTTTTGATTACTGTTATACTAAATACTTAGTCTGTAGACTAAGATAGAAAGAAACGATTCTAATTAGTTATCCTTACCCTATTTGTTCGTTGCACCCTGCCTGCCTGATATATCAGACATCTCTTAAATAATCTCCCAACACATTCTTTCCGATGCCTATAGCTTCCATTCTAGAATTTATCAGCCAGGAACAGTTGTTGCTACCCACTAAATTTGCTATTAGAATAAGCACAACAGCTAATAATAAGTAGCTTTGTAAAATAGACATCTAAGCGTTTTTTTTTTTTTTTACTTTTTCATTTTGTATACGACTCTGCACTCTGACTTCTAAGAAAATTTCATAGTTTACAAGTTAAAAAGACCCTGTCAAATTGTTATTGAATCCTAGAAAAAGGAAAAGAAAGAGAAAATCTTCAGACTCAAGCTGAGCTCTATCTTAAAATGGAATCAGAGCTGTAAAAACGACACAAAGTATAGAAATAAAATAAAAGCCCAGCACTTCCATTCCAAGCTTTAGCTGATGCCAGATCTGTGAATCGTATCTCGCTGAAATGTCATCGGTATTTACATTCACCTCAGGTCAACAGTGGCAGTTTCATACTTGGCATGCTCCTGCTACATTGTTCAAAGCCATGTACACAATATATATTTTACAGAGTTTGCTGCCCACATTACATTTAATAACCACCACAATCGCACAGATCTTTTGCACTAAAACAATGTGCCTGTATTATGAAATGAAGACTGCTTGAAAGCAATGTGATTTCTCCATGGCATGTCGACTAGAGAAGTGAAACATGCGATTTGTGTGGACCATAGTGAATTGGAGCCCAGCACTAAACTGCATTCCTAGCTTTCCAAAAAAGTTACCTCCTAATGTCACTTGGGAGCGTTCCCTGAATACAGATTTGTTACTGTATGACTCTATGTGCATTTTTTACAAATTTTAACACTGCAATAGTGCAGTTTTGGATCCTATTAATGAAATATTTGTATATTAACCTCATAACGCAAAAATACATTACTGTATGTCTTGTTGCGTGGGGGGGTGAAGCGGACTCACGGACTGTGCCCTCTTCATACTCACCAGGTGTTTGCTGCGTTAGTGTTAACCCTTTCATCGATGCAGGCAAAGCTGCTGGTGGCATTAACTAGCCGTGTGGGCCGAGGATGCGTGTGGGCGCCGCCACCTTGGCTCGGATCGTTACTTCCTGTGACGTCATCGGGGAGCGGTGAACTGTTGCCATGACAGCCTCGGGTCACATAAAGATCCTTGGCTATCATGTTTTAGGCTATCTATCACTATGTGCAATTTGCACATTGTAATAGATGGTGTGCAAAATCCCTATATACTGCCATACTGTAGTATGGCAGTATATGGTAGGATTAATCAGACAACCAAGGATTAAAGTACCCTATGGGGTCTGAAAAATAGTAAAAATAAAAAAAGTTTAAAAAAAATTATATTTAAAAAACCAAAAAATTCAAATCACTCCCCTAAAAATTCAAAAATCAGAAACACATTAGGTATCACTGGGTCTGAAAATGCCCGACATATAAAAATATAATAATGGTTTTTCGTTGCGTTTAACTCTGTAACGGAAAATAGTGCCCAAAGTCGCAAATGGCACTTTTTTGCCATTTTGAAAAATTAAAAAAAAGGTTGCACAGTCCTATAAATGATACTCTTGAAAACTTCATCAAAAGTTGCAAAAAATGACACCACAGCTCTGTACACCAAAGTATGAAAAAGTTATTAGTTCCAGAACACAGCAAAATAAATTTCATTTTTGTAAATGTATGAAAACATTATAAAACCTATACAAATTTGGTATCCCCGTGATCGCACTTATCCAAAGTATAAAGTAGACATGTCATTTGGGGTGCACAGTGAAAGCTGTAAAATCCAAACCCACAAAAAAATGGAGCAAATTCTTTTTTTCATAATTTTCACTGCATTCAGAATATCTTTCCAGTACACGGCATGGAATAATAAATACTGAATCTATAAATTTCAATTTGTTACACAGAAAACAAGCCCATACACAGCTCCTTACATGGAAAAATAAAAAAGTTAGAGATTTTTGAAGGTGGGGAGTGAAAAATGAAAACGCAAAAATGAAAAAGGGCCTGGTCCTTAAGGGGTTAAAGAAATCCCCTACCTTTTCTATTGTTAGGCCACATTCACATGGATGTATGCCTGCCCAGGCGTTGCCAGGGCGCTGGAGGGGTGACTCCTACCCTCTCCATAGAAAAGCATGGTGCACGGCCATGTACACGGGGAAGGATAGGACATATTCTAGCTTTTCCCTGTGTATGAAGCAGTATAATGCCACAAGTGTGCGGCACCATATCGCGCCGTATGAATATTAAAGTGCCGGGGATTATAAATGTCCCATAGAATGCCTTTGAACACATAGGGTCAGGAAGTAAGAGTTCTCCTTATAGAGACCTTGCCGATTAAGGCTGCCTTGTAGGCATGTGGAGACTTATAGCCATTGATGCTCCACTGGGGGATTCTACAAAATATACAAATTTGTTTTCCAGGATGGAAGAAGGAAAAGCATGCTTCTTTTTGCTGCCTTGTAAGGCTGCCTTATTAACACCAAGCAAAACTTTCAAGTAACCAATGACAAGATGTGGGATTAAAGCCAAACTTGTATATCTATTCCAGAAAGAACAGCTTCTCAACTGTAGACAGCACTGTTTCAAAGTGGTTGCATCTTTTCAGTACAGTGCAGGGAACTGGGTTTGCTGAATGAGAGGCTACTGACTAGTGTCAGGAAGGGTCAGGAAGACTATGTAATCTTTGACTACATAGCAAAGAGTATAGATACTCATGAGGTACTAATAGCTCATAGCACTAATATCAAGATACTGCTCTCTATTGGCAAGAGTAGGCAATTATTTTTAGTACAACAAACACAGATATTATGTCCTTTAATTCTCGTATTACAATATTTTTGCTCAAACGTATTACAGAAAGGAGAAATCCTACGATCATAAGCTCTGCTTTATAGTAAAACTTTTCTAACTCCATTCTCCAGTACTTTTTAAAGCCATTTTGCTGACGGCACCAGTTTTGAATTATGTTGATGAAATGGAGCTAAACAAGAGCACAGTATAAAGGATATAATTTTCATTCATTCATATGAAAATGCAAAACCAAACAAAATCTTGGGGGCCCATCTGTAGTTTGTGCTGATTAGATGGTCTAAATAAGAATATGTCCAGCTGGAGAGATTGCACAATACTTAAATCTGTGCTGTTAAAGCACAACAGAAAGATATTATCTCTGCACACAGATCTGATTTTTGGCTCATTTGATTGTTTAGGTAATTACCTCTTGTATTCCTGCTAAAGTGGGTTTCGTATGAAATCTTTAACACTATTTTGATGATAATTGCAGGCCGTGAATATGAGAGATTGTACTAACACTCCAAGTGATCCTGCATAAAATATGAACAACAACACTCATTCTACGCAGTAACTTCCATATTTCACGTATGACACTCTGCTAAAGAGCTAATTACCAAAAACCATCAAGCTTTTTTGTTTTCATTAATTCTCCCAACAAACAAATGGATGGAACCACTACAAACATGTTTATGAATATGATGGGAAAAACAGCCACAGAAAATATGCAAAGATCAGCACACATGCTGTTATACTGACAGTTGTTAAAGGGGCTTTCCACTCTAATTTACGTGTGATTTATCAGAAGTTTCAAAGTTTAGGGTTAAAAAAAAAATGTTACTAACTATTATCAAATCACTTTTCAAGTAAAAGAATCTTTAAGTAGTCCACTTTATAAGCTTTCCAGGAAGTTATCTCCTGTTTCCAAGAGATCTATTGCTGTTTTCATCCCATACCCTATTTCTACAACCATTGTCTATTTTTGTGTAAGATGGTGGGAGGCATGAAAAAAGTCAAGGCCACGCCCTATGCACCAAAAAAAGGTATTTACATACAGAAAAAAAGTGACAGCATTAAAAAAAGATAGGTATGTCTAGAACGCTTTTAATGTTTGTCATGTAGTTATTCATTTTCTTATGGCAATACGAAGGTTTGGGGATCCAGCTACAGGAATTCAGACATCAGTCCTTGAAAGTAGAAAACTTCATGCTTTTATTGATGGACCTTGGTCACAAATATAACAAATACTCCTTCTGGCGTAACAGTTTAAAATATACTTCAGCAACGCGTTTCAAACGCACAATGCGTCCTTCCTCATGGCTGTATAGTATACAACAGACAACTCATGGACTAAATAAAACTAGAGGAAATGGGAGGTGGTTAAGTGATTACCACCTGTTCGTTACTACACCCTTTCCTTCCCATGTGTTGTCATGGGTTTTAGATTAAAACAAACACATACACATGATTAAAAATATATGTACAAAAGAGAACAATGTTCCCTACCTTATTACATGCCCGAGGATTTCAGCAAATACATATTCTCATTGGTTGATCCATATATAATACATATAAGGAATATTATGACTAAAACGAGCAACAACAAAGACGATAGCATTAATTTCATGTGCATATCCAACACAATGAATCCCTATATATTATACAACCAGATTTTGTGACTATCTCTTAACACTGCACGCGTGACATCATCGATGTGTGTGAACACATCCCTAATGAAATTTGAGGAGATCAGTGTGTGCGTTTCGTGCACAGCATCCTATATGTGTGTCCCACATCTCTAATAGATTTCGTGTATTGATGGTATATATGGTATACAATGTAACCCCAATGTTTTGTCAAAATACCATCGTATAGCCCCTATTGGTATCATATTTCCGTGTATACATATCCTTAATCGAAATTTGCAAAGCCATTTCCTGCATGTCAGAAGCCACAATCATGACTTGATTAAAATGTGTGCATACCTTAAAGTGGTAAATCCATCCTATGCATCACTAAGAAAGTAGATGAACTTAACTAAAAGTCTACACCTTAAGACTTTCACATTGAGGATTAAGGGACACGGGGTCCAATGACTGGAGCAATACGTGAAGCAGGAAAATGTATAAAAAACTTATTTATAATAAGCTATTGTATATAGATATAATACACTACGACATGTTATATATATGGGGATACCAAGCAAGGTGCACCTACTTCCATGTCTTATATATTCCATCTATGAAAATTTAAACAATGGGCATAATGCACATCTGTGTCTCATATATAGTAGATTAGACAGACCACTATGTCATAGACCCCTGATCAGTAAGCCTCACGATCCGGTACCCCATCTAGTGTATCGCGATACCAGAAGACAGTAATCAATAGTGAAACATCATTTCATTCTTAAAATTCAATCCATTGGGGAATCTAGTATTGAGGTGAAATATCCAAAAAAATTCTCGGTCTCGTAGTAATTTTTCCCTGTCCCCACCTCTAGTACTTGTGCACACCTGTTCAATGGCAAACACCTCTAGACTATTGCTGTTGCCATCATGTTTGTCAAAGGCATGTTTTGCCACATTCGAGACTGCTTTGGTGGATTGACTGGGGTTCACTTCCATACATCTCATTTTTAGATATCTGATGTCATTCAAGTGCTCAAGAAATCTCTTTTTCAATTGCCTAATGGTACTACCAATGTACATTAAGTTACACATAGTGCATCTAATCACATACACTATGAATGTGCTGTTACAATTGATGTATCTTTTAATATTGAATGTACGTGTGTTTTCTGTATTTTCAAAAGTCCGGGTAACCCTTGTATACCTACATGTTTTGCACGGGTGACCCCCACATCCAAAGAAGCCCTTTTGATGTAACCACGTTTCCGATTTGTTGGTAGATTTGAAATAACTTGGTGAGATCCTATTGCCTATTGTAGTAGAGCGTCTAGACACTATCTTACACCCATCCCTCAAAAGATCACATAATCTTGCATCCTCCCATAGTACTGGTATACATTTTTGAATGAGTGTCTTTATTTCTGAAAACTGATCACTATAGTCTAATACCAAGTATGGCACCTCATCATTTTTGTTCCTATTTCTGGGGGATTTTTTGTTTAACATTTCTTCCCTGTTTTTATATCCCACAATTGCTTCTGCCCTATCGAGTAACCCCTTGGGATAGCCCCTATTGCTGAGTCTTTGCCTAATTTCAGAGGCTTCTTTTTTATAATCCTCTGTATGGGTGCAATTCCTTTTGGAGCGCATCAATTCCCCTACGGGGATGGCCCTGATGGTATGTTTTGGATGGGAACTGTTGGCGTGCAGTATAGTATTCCCCGCTGTGCTCTTTCTATGGGTACTGGTTCTAACTTTTTCTCCCTCTCGTGCTTGGAGCAATAAATCCAAAAAAACAACTTTATTCTGATCCAAAAAATAAGTAAATTTTAAATTGATTGAATTATTGTTAATGTAGGAGACAAATTCCGGTACGGCAGGCACATCACCGGACAACACAATCAATATGTCGTCGATGTACCTGCCGTACCAGAAGATGTCCCCCACAAATGGATTGCTCGATGTGTATATGGTATTTTCTTCCCACCATGCCATGACCAAATTGGCCAAGGATGGTGAGAAATTGGCCCCCATTGAAACTCCGGATACCTGTAAATAATATTTACCGTCAAATAAAAAGTAATTATGGTTCAAAAGATACCACAGTGCCTCTTTGATAAATAATTGTTTGTCATTACTATACCCACTATATTTATCTAAATGATGTGAGACAGCTTCCATCGCTACACATTGGGGAATGGATGTGTACAAAGAGGTGACATCACATGTTAACCAAGAATAACTTGACATCCACGTGATGCCACTCATACCTCTGAGTACATCCCCCGTGTCTTGCAGGTATCCCGGTATCCTGCGTACCAGGGGTTGTAATTGGGAATCCAACCATTCGCTTAGGGCCTCATTCACGGAATCTATACCCGAAACTATTGGGCGCATTGGGGGGGGAGTTGTGCCCTTATGTATCTTGGGAAGTGCATGTAAAATTGGTGTCACTGGATTATTTTTGATGAGATAACTGGCCTGTTTTTCTGAAAAAATACCCATACTTTTTCCATCTTCTATCAATAACCGAAGTTTCTTGATAAAGCTATTCAATGGATTACCCGGTAAGCATCTATATGTAGCTGTGTCATTCAACATTTCACTAATTTGTATGCTGTACATTGCTTTTGACATGACTACAATCGTCCCCCCCTTGTCCGCCATTCTTATTACGATGTCCTGGTTCTTCTGTAGGCTATCAAGGGCGGACATCTGAGCATTGGTCAGGTTGCATTTGCTATTGGTATTGACATCATATAATTTCTTTAATTCTTTTTCGATGATAGTTTGGAATCTGTCCATAGCCTCCACCCTGGAATCTTTAGGGTAGAAGCTGGGATTCTTTGGATTCCACGGCAGTTCTCTGATCGTAAATTTATTATTCTCATCTAACTCCTGTAAAATCACAAGGGACAGTTGATCCTGATAATTAAGACCTGTAAAGCAATTGACTGGGGTATCAGAAATTGCTGGACTTTCGGGGGCTTCTGTTACAACATTCTCCAAAAAATGTCTCTTGATTGTGAGACTCCTCACAAATTTATTGATATCTTTGAGTGTAGAAAACAAATCAAATTTTTTGGTGGGAGTAAAATTGAGACCTAGACCTAGAACTTCTATTTGGTCAGGGCTAAGTACAGTATCAGAGAGATTTAATACATCCAAACTTGCATTTAGTTTGTCTTCTTTTGGCTTCTGAGGTTCCTGTTCGGAACTTCCTCCTCTCTTTTTTCTCCTTCCCCGCCGGGTCCGTTTGTGTTTTGGCTCTTGGAGTTTTTTGACATATTTTTGCGGTACGTATTGTTTTTATTGCTTCTCGATCCGGTGGACTCATTTTCGGATTGGTCCGTATTGGCATCTGAGGTTTCAGCCTCAGAGGAACTAAAGCCTACTTTTTTTGGGCCATGTTTTTTCTTCTTATAAGAGCGTTTTTTCAAGATTGATCTTGGGGTTGTGCCACCTGCATCTCTTTTTCCCCATTCATAGACCTGATGGTTCGCATAGTCATATAGGTCTCGTTGAAATTTTGCTTTCTTAACCTCCATGATCTCATTCTCTAATCTGTTAATATTTTCTTTAAATTTGTCTGCTTGGGTGGAAAATGTATCCTCTTGTAGTTTTGTTTTAAGTTCATGAGTGATCTCTTCAATATCTTTTTTAAGATCCGTCAATTTTGCTGTCTCATTTATTATTATTAGGTCCATCAATTTTAGTGAACATTCCGAAAGAATCATATTCCAAGCTTTGGTGAAATCCTCCGAATAAGTAAAGGTTGGTATTTTTTTAATCCTTAGGCCCCTTGGAATCATCGTTTTGGCTTTGTATTTCTGCAGTGTGGTGCAATCCCACCATATCTTGCATTCCTCCCTTAGGAGGCTTTCCCATTTTTTGCACTTATATGATATATCAATATTTGCGGTGCTTGTCGTGATGGGATCATCAAATACACTTGCTGCCTTAGCTTCCCTATTGGCAAGCGGCTCCATATTTAGATGAATAAAGGGGTCATATAAACTGAATACCAGAGAGAGTATGAATCAATTATGAAAAAAAAAAAAAATTATATATAGCAGGTAAGTCCAATCGGGAGCATCGACTTATATCCAATTTGTAGTCAAAGAAAAAGAAGAAAACCACAGTCTGCTCACCGATATTTGCATGTATAGACGTCCTCCGTGCTGTAGATCCTCTCCTGGACTGGAGATTAGTTGTATGGCAATACGAAGGTTTGGGGATCCAGCTACAGGAATTCAGACATCAGTCCTTGAAAGTAGAAAACTTCATGCTTTTATTGATGGACCTTGGTCACAAATATAACAAATACTCCTTCTGGCGTAACAGTTTAAAATATACTTCAGCAACGCGTTTCAAACGCACAATGCGTCCTTCCTCATGGCTGTATAGTATACAACAGACAACTCATGGACTAAATAAAACTAGAGGAAATGGGAGGTGGTTAAGTGATTACCACCTGTTCGTTACTACACCCTTTCCTTCCCATGTGTTGTCATGGGTTTTAGATTAAAACAAACACATACACATGATTAAAAATATATGTACAAAAGAGAACAATGTTCCCTACCTTATTACATGCCCGAGGATTTCAGCAAATACATATTCTCATTGGTTGATCCATATATAATACATATAAGGAATATTATGACTAAAACGAGCAACAACAAAGACGATAGCATTAATTTCATGTGCATATCCAACATTCATTTTCTTACATGTGGAGTGTTATGAGAGGTGGTAGACCCTTAATAGAGCATCTCACAAAAATCATATCCCTGAGAACATGAATGTCCTTATATGAGGGACTTACTTATGTGGAATAGAAGGGTTTGGCACCCCCTGCTGTTTGAATATTCAAAGGGACCCACATGCAGTTTGTGCTGACTGAATAGTTAACCTACATACAGTACCACCATATAAAGGGCCTCTACATTACACATTTCACATGAATGTATACTACAGCTATGGATGTGTATCTGCTTCATATTAGCGATCACATCATTCAACTTTCATTGATAGTTTGGAGCTACTTTTACATTCAACCTGTTAAATGAATGAATTAGTGTGGAGGAACATCAAATTATGAAATGTGGAGGAACACCAGATCATAGAATTATAGCACTGTATTTTTTATGTATTTTTTTGTACTTTGTGCTTTTACACAATTGTATTACACCAGTACAACGAGCCATTTCAAGTACAGTACAGCCTCATTTCTTCGCAGACGCTTGTACGAATAGAAACTAGCTCTTCTTTAAACCAGCGCTACCCAGGTCAAGAATACGGCACAAATGCGTTTTTTTTCCAATTTCACTGCATTTGGAATTTTTTTCCTGCTTCCCAGTACACGGCATGGAATATTAAATACCACCATGTCATTCCACATACCGTATCTTTCGGACTATAAGGCGCACTGGATTATAATGCGCACCTGATTATAACGATGAATGACCAGCAGGTGGCAGACCTGTGCACAGTTCAAGGCAGCTGTTGTCTGTTAGTACGGTTCACTGGACTATAAGGCGCACCTTTAATTTCTGAGAAAATCAAAGGATTTTTTTTTGTGCGCCTTATAGTCCGAAAAATACGGTACATAAATTGTGAAATTATAAGGCTGGTGCTAAGTCTACACTGCCATTTTTTTGACCTATCTGTAGCTACTTCCTCTATATTTCTATGTTTCTTTTCTGTGGCATCTAATTAGTTCTACTGATTAATGTACATAGCCGGTTGTGATTGACATAATCCCTAAGTTGCTTCAGGGTATCTGCCCCTCTGTGAATAACAATATGGCCGTTTCAGATTTTACTCTTATTATATTTATAACCATCTGTACATATGAAAAGCAGAAAAAAGGGGTTTAAAGAATTAAGAAGACATTGCTGCTTTCTGTTATGAAGGCCTGTCCTATAGTTCTTGTATTGGCTGTTTTCTTATGGGTTCTATCATTATCTTGCTACTTAGCCAATGCATCTAGCAGTTTTCATATGAAGGTCCTGTTAGTACTTTGTTGCCTAACCCTGCCTCTAATTTTTTCTGCTATGGGGGTCCTGTCAGAACCTTGCTATCTGACGCTGCTTCTAATTGTTTCTGCTATGGGGGTCCTGTCACTACCTTGCTGTCTGGCACTGCTTCTGATTTTTTCTACTATGGGGGTCCTGTCAGAACCTTGCTGCCTAGCCCAGCCTCTGATTGTTTATGATATGGGGGTCCTGTCAGTACCTTGTTGTCTGGTCCTGCATCTGATTGTTCCTGCTATGGGCGTCCTGTCAGTACCTTGCTGTCTGGCTCCTGTATCTGATTGTTTATGATATGGGGGTCCTGTCGGTACCTTGCTACCTAGCCCAGACTGTGATTGTTTCTGCTATGGGGGTTCTGTCAGTACCTTGCTGTCTGGCCCCGCCTGTGATTGTTCCTGCTATGGGTGCCCCGTCAGTACCTTGCTGTCTGGCCCAGCCTGTGATTGTTTCTACTATGGGGGTCCTGTCAGTACCTTGCTGTCTGGCCCTGTCTCTGATTGTTTATAATATGGGGGTCCTGTCAGTATCTTGTCGTCTGGCCCAGCCTGTGATTGTTTCTATTATGGAGGTCCTGTCAGTACCTTGCGGCCTGGCCCTGCCTCTGATTGTTTATGATATGGGGGTCCTGTCAGTACCTTGTTGTCTGGTCCTGCATCTGATTGTTCCTGCTATGGGCGTCCTGTCAGTACCTTGCTGTCTGGCTCCTGTATCTGATTGTTTATGATATGGGGGTCCTGTCGGTACCTTGCTACCTAGCCCAGACTGTGATTGTTTCTGCTATGGGGGTTCTGTCAGTACCTTGCTGTCTGGCCCCGCCTGTGATTGTTCCTGCTATGGGTGCCCCGTCAGTACCTTGCTGTCTGGCCCAGCCTGTGATTGTTTCTACTATGGGGGTCCTGTCAGTACCTTGCTGTCTGGCCCTGTCTCTGATTGTTTATAATATGGGGGTCCTGTCAGTATCTTGTCGTCTGGCCCAGCCTGTGATTGTTTCTATTATGGAGGTCCTGTCAGTACCTTGCGGCCTGGCCCTGCCTCTGATTGTTTCTGCTATGGGGGGTTCTGTCAGTACCTTGCTGTCTGGCCCAGCCTCCGATTGTTTCTACTATGGGGGTCCTGTCAGTATCTTGTTGTCTGGCCCAGCCTGTGATTGTTTCTGCTATGGGGGTTCTGTCAGTACCTTGCTGTCTGGCCCCGCCTGTGATTGTTCCTGCTATGGGTGCCCCGTCAGTACCTTGCTGTCTGGCCCAGCCTGTGATTGTTTCTACTATGGGGGTCCTGTCAGTACCTTGCTGTCTGGCCCTGTCTCTGATTGGTTATGATATGGGGGTCCTGTCAGTATCTTGTTGTCTGGCCCAGCCTGTGATTGTTTCTATTATGGGGGTCCTGTCAGTACCTTGCGGTCTGGCCCTGTCTCTGTTTGTTTCTGCTATGGGGGTTCTGTCAGTACTTTGCTGTCTGGCCCAGCCTCCGATTGTTTCTGCTATGGGGGTTCTGTCAGTACTTTGCTGTCTGGCCCAGCCTCCGATTGTTTGTACTATGGGGGTCCTGTCAGTATCTTGTTGTCTGGCCCAGCCTGTGATTGTTTCTATTATGGGGTCCTGTCAGTACCTTGCAGTCTGGCCCTGTCTCTGATTGTTTATGATATGGGCGTTCTGTCAGTACTTTGCTGTCTGGCCCAGCCTCCGATTGTTTGTACTATGGGGGTCCTGTCAGTATCTTGTTGTCAGGCCCAGCCTCTGATTGTTTCTGTTATGGGGCTCCTGTAATATAACTCTTGCCTTTGGCTATTTTCTTATGGTGGTCCTGTCATTATCTTGCTGCTTAGCCATTGCCTCTGGCAGTTTTGTTTTTGGGACCCTATTACTTCCAGCCTGTGATTGTTTCTGCTATGGGGGTTCTGTCAGTACCTTGCTGTCTGGCCCCGCCTGTGATTGTTCCTGCTATGGGTGCCCCATCAGTACCTTGCTGTCTGGCCCAGCCTGTGATTGTTTCTACTATGGGGGTCCTGTCAGTACCTTGCTGTCTGGCCCTGTCTCTGATTGTTTATGATATGGGGGTCCTGTCAGTATCTTGTTGTCTGGCCCAGCCTGTGATTGTTTCTATTATGGGGGTCCTGTCAGTACCTTGCGGTCTGGCCCTGTCTCTGATTGTTTCTGCTATGGGGGTTCTGTCAGTACTTTGCTGTCTGGCCCAGCCTCCGATTGTTTCTGCTATGGGGGTTCTGTCAGTACTTTGCTGTCTGGCCCAGCCTCCGATTGTTTGTACTATGGGGGTCCTGTCAGTATCTTGTTGTCTGGCCCAGCCTGTGATTGTTTCTATTATGGGGTCCTGTCAGTACCTTGCAGTCTGGCCCTGTCTCTGATTGTTTATGATATGGGCGTTCTGTCAGTACTTTGCTGTCTGGCCCAGCTTCCCATTGTTTGTACTATGGGGGTCCTGTCAGTATCTTGTTGTCAGGCCCAGCCTCTGATTGTTTCTGTTATGGGGCTCCTGTCATATAACTCTTGCCTTTGGCTATTTTCTTATGGTGGTCCTGTCATTATCTTGCTGCTTAGCCATTGCCTCTGGCAGTTTTGTTTTTGGGACCCTATTACTTCCCTGCTCACTGGATACGGATTTTTGCTTTGTGCCTTAGATCTGTGGGATGGGGAATATGTCCTCACATGGTGGCCGATGTTGCAAGATAGGGAACTCTAGGGATACAATTTTTGTAGTTTGTATGCTCTAAACACAAGCATAGGCAAATTAACCTATCTATGATAGATAGATAAAATAGTTTTGCATGAAACATAATTTTTTTTTATCTATAGAAACGTGAATCAAATCTGAAATGGAACAAAAGCCTGAGTTTCCATTGCTCCCCACAAGATGGCAGCAGTTGGTGGCTTTTCAGCTGCAGTTTTGCTTCTTGTTATTTCGTCTTTTTTCCTCAATAGAAACCTCTTTAAAAGATAAAGAAGCACTTTAGAAAGAAGAACAGATGCAACAGATAGATAGATAAAGGGTCGCTGGAAATCAGTGAAGTAAAAAGAGGCAGCAATTGGATGAGAGATTTCAGCAAGCACTCTGTTTAACTCACTTGTTTCCACTCACTGATGTATTACAGCTTAATAACATAAAACTTTTACAGAAAACATTATTGCCGCTAACGCTGACAAATGTATCTGCTATATGAAGGTTGTTTATTACTCCTTTTGCATACAGTACCTCCTGTATCTGGGTGCTGTATCACACCCAGAGCTATTCTTTTGGTTGAAAACATAATGGTGCACGCTATTGAATAGTCATATCAAAATTTTTTCTAAAAATATCTGTTTAGATATTGTTACAATAATCATCCTTATTTTTCTTGAATCTTGGTTATAGAGTACTATTTCTTACTGCAGGGCAAATTACAGAAGATATAAAATAGGTGGTCTCCAGAGTTATGGGATATATGATTCTGAGTGCAAGCCATTGACCATATAATATGTAGTGCTTAGACATTAGAGAATGAGTGAGAAACTAAACAGAAATAGATAGACTCATACAGGGTACAGAGAGTATTAAAATTTTTCACTTTGTTCCATTGTAGCCAATTGGTGAGATCAACACAAAAGTGTGGTGCACAGTCCGACTAAGCAGTAAAACGCCCCCTTTTGGTGCACATTATGTATGTCTTGTCGGAGACAGTTCAGCCATGACACAAAAGTGGCGCAGACACTTTATAAATACATGTGCAAGTAGTTTGCAAGTTCTTTCTAGTGCAAACGCTTTAACCCCTTACCGACATTTGACGTGATAGTACTGCATCGCCGGAGGTGCATTCCCGCAAAATGCAGTACTATTACGTCATGCTTCTGGCCCCGGCTCCTAAACGGAGCCGGCGCCAGGAGCTGCGGGTGTCAGCTATATATTATAGCCGAACCCGCCTCTAACACCCGCGATCTGAGATTTCTCCTATTGTGGGAGTTAACCCCTAACACGCCGTGGATGCGCTGACCGCGGCGCTTACCGGGGGGGTCCGTGGTTCCGATCGCAGCCCTGGGACTGCAATTGCTTCTGGCAGGACCCCGCTGTAACACACTGAGCATGCGCAGCAGCTCAGTGTCTTATATCACACAGTGTAATACATCTGTATTACACTGTGTAAGGTGAAGAATACCTTGAACTAGCGATCAGTGAATCACTTGTTCAAGCTAACCTGAAAAAGTGAATAAAAACAGTTAAAAACATTAAATAAAAACATTTTTTAATAAAAAGAATCAAATAAAGTTAAAGTCCCCTAAACACAAACATTCCTTATACACATGTAATAAAGGGGAAAAAAAACACAAAATCACCAAAAAACCCCACATATTTGGTATCGCCGCGTCCGTAACAATCCGTACAATAACTCAGAAACATTCTTGGGCCCGCTCGGTGAACGCCGTAAAAACAAAGCACAAAAAACTTGCTAAAAATGTACATTGTTTTAATTGTCAAAGACATTGTCAAAGTTGTTTTACGTACGTTGAGAGGTATAGTTTCTATAATGGGGTAATTTATGGAGTTTTACTTTTATTTAGGCCTCTCAAAGTGACTTGAAACCTGAGCAGGTCCCTCGATAGCGTGATTTTGCGTTTTTTTTATGAAAATGTTAAAAATCGCACCTTACGTTCAAAGCCCCATAGCATCCTACAAATAAAAGAGTATGCATAAAAAACCATGTCCACATAAAGTAAACATTCAGTGAATGTTAGTTATTACGTTTTTTTGCGGTTATGACTATGTGTGGAAAAAGTAGAACATTTTGAAGTTCAAAAATCGAAATTTTTTCCAAATTTTCACCAAATATCTGATTTTCTCATAAATAAATGCAAAACATAGCACCAAAATTTTTCAACTATCATGAAGTACAAAGTGTCACGAGAAAACAATTTTAAAATCACTTGGATATGTTAAAGCGTTTCAAAGTAATAACCACTTATAGTGACACAGGGCAGATTTGAAAAAATGGGCCGTGTCAGGAAGGTGAAAAGTGGCTTCGGCGTTAAGGGGTTAATAAATGTGAACCATAGTGTACTCCATGATTCCTCAAAGAGTTGTAGGAATCTCCAAAGTCTATATATGTTAGTAGGTTATACAAATAGTGGTTATAGTCTTAAGATAGTCCTAATAAATATATCAAACTATAGACATGTGAGGCCTATTAGACCTCTATGTGAAGCAACATATAATGTATGGACACACAAGCATTTGTGAATCATTAGGTAGATGAGAGAAGATGGAGCGACAATCAGATGGATTATTAAGGATGTAATGTATGCGTGTGGTAAGCACAGGTAGACTATGAACGCAGATTTTTCTTTACAACGACGAATCAATTTATTTTCTCCCTGTGAGCTGCTTAAGGATAATTAGTTTAACGTGCATGATTACATCCTCTCCCACTCTCCTGCCTATGTGACAATGATAAATATGTCTTCCTGGAAGAAGTGGTGCATTTAATATCTGCGGCAGAGCTGAGGAATATCTGTATCAGGAGTTCATGGTGGTCTATCATTACCTTATCAGTAACTGTCTCGCATAGATAAGTGAGTGCCACTTGTGCTTATAATTATGCATATTTTCAAGGGCACCCTTAGGTCTCTTTCTATGCTAAGCAGGAGTATGAGCAACAAATATTTCTCCAATAATTCCATTAAGCAAGGACGGGAAGAGCCAGAAAAAAACAGAAATAATAAATTCAGTAATAAGACTTAATGCATATTCATATATCTTTCAAATTTGCAATGTGACCCCTTTATAGGTTCAATGAATGTGACACAGGTCAGATGATATCATAGATCAGCTTAGTAACCACATTAGAGAAGAGGGAGGACAATGCAATTACCTTACTGGAATAGAATAAAAAACAAAAGCATAAACCCAGCAGCATCATGAGAGTATCACAGATATTGTAAGCACGTCAAGCCTTCATGCTATGATGTCTGCTCAGACAGATAATCTCAGCGAATATGTGTGCTTATGGCAGCTACAGTAATATTGCCCCTCCTCAGAGACAGGGGAACTGTATCTCCATGTAAAGGTCTGAGGAATTATTTACTGGTTATGCTGTTATACTGATGTTTCCGAACCTGACAAAACTTTTGTGGGGTAGCTACCAAAAGGGGGGCATAAGTTGTGGGAGGGACTAAAGGATGAGAAGAATAAGGTACGGGAGTTACCGAAAGCAGGGAAGTGTAAATGAAGGAGTATAAAAGTGAAGGTATTATTATTGGAGGCCTTAGGAAAAGGGACATTATACTATGTTGTCAGTGTTCACAGTGGTGGAGTTGGGGCAATATATACATTTTAATAAAGGGGCTAGTACACATTCTGCTGGCCAGTTTATTTGCACACCAAAACATACAGTTTCCAGGGGCACCATAGCCAAAAGTCTGCTATGCAGCCCAATCATTTATGGGTACACCCCTGTTGGATGGCATTGTCTGGAGTGTGTGCACCAGCCAGGATGTGTTGCTTTAAAATATCGCTGATTTGTGACATGTCAGGGTTGCCAGAAGATAGGTCCATTCAGAGGGGGAGCAGCACTTAAAAGAAGATAACACTGGTAAGTGTCTAGCTCCTGCCTAATAACTGTTTTACTTTCTTGCAGCAGCTGAACATGAAAGGAAGAAATGATTTGTCTGACTGTAGTATGTCACACATGGAGATATTTCTATGTCGCTCTTTGAACTGGTAAGGAGCTACTGCCATCCATACTCCCTTCCCCTTCTGGATGATCTATGGCAATAAAGTAGTTCATTGCAACCAGTTAAAATATTCTGACAAAACCTCCTGTCAGCTCCTCCAGGTTCTGTATCAATTGTGTTTCATACCACAATGCAAACGCCAATTGGGAAATCAGCCTTAGTCTTGGCCAGCACACCCAACAGCACCGTAAGGCAGAAACAACACAAATATATACCACTCCTCAGTAAGAGTGTAGTACAAATAGGAAGAAAATTCTGGGATGGTGCTGGACAGTTTTCAGATATTATAGTTCTTAGTTTAGTCCGAGTGGCAGTGCCATTTCAGTATTTTCTTCCTATTTGTACTACACTCTTTTTTGCATTCTCAACAAACTCCTAATGAAAATCTCTGCTGAATCTTCATGCATTTGGGTGTACTGCAAAATTTTGTACATATTTCCTTAGACCTATCAGGTTTAATGGTGATAACCTCATGACATGTTTCCTTTAATCTGCCTTGGTCAGCTATCACTGAATTGAGACTGCTCCAAAAAGTAACAACCTAGTGACTTCTCTGCTGTAAAGTCCCCTGTATTTAGGATAACTGGGTTTACACCAGGGAACCACTTGGACAATGACTTTCGGAGTAGCACTGCATCATGTCTGCTCAGTGACATAGTGGGTCCACAAATACAGTATTTTGTAGATGAAAAGGTGACTGATTTTACAGAAAATGACAAGCAGTCAAAATATTGAGCCGTTTATCTTTTTTGATCACCGATTACGTTTTAACAATCTTATTATTGTTGTTGCTGTTATTATTCTTACGGTAAGGGGTTTTCCAAGTAGATTGAAATATAGAAAAATTTAAATATGTATGCTGAAAGCTCACAAAGTGATCTTATCATTGTTGCAAAGTGAGTATTTATATATTTTTGTTTTATTGTGCTGCACCTTTATTTCAATGGTGCTAGGGCTTATGATGGATGGGTTAATGTAACATACTACAGTTGCAGACACAACCTTATCTCAGTAAATTTGTAAAAATTTTACTAGATGTAGAATACTGGTAAATAAATGTTTTAGTTATTAGAGAGATAAGGGCAGGAGGTTAGGAGTAGCATTGACTGTATGCCCACTTTGACCTGCAGTTAAAGCAAGCATAGGGTCAATGTGGGGTTGAGCTAGGAAAGGAGGAAGAGGAGGAGTACAGCTAGCCACTAACCTTTAAATTGCAGGCCACGATGGATCCACTTCATTTTTGGACCAGCGTGACCAGGAAAAGTTGCCCGCCCGCAACTTGGTTAGGGTGAAGGAGACTGTCACACAGCTGTGGGATAAGGCCTTGGAGGGGAAGCTAATGGGGAGTAATCTGGAATTTGGGAGAGTCAAATGCACCTTATGGAGTATCGGAGGTTACAATTAATATGCCCACCCGGCAGTGGTCATGGGATATTTAGTACATGTGACATATTTGTCACCCTCTCGGACTGGCGCTTGGTTTTTATAATTATCCTCTGAGGCCTTGTCATTAGGACTGTGTTGCACTTTGTTATTTAAGTTTGTTATTTAAATTTGTATTTCTATTTATGCAAATGTTAATTAACATTTTATTTATGTTAATAAAATTGGGCTGCTGTGGCCTTACTATTTCCAACGTCAAGCAGTGTCTTGTGTCAATTTCTGGGGAGGTAGGGTTAATGGGTATATCTGGAGCATGGAGCTGGAAGGTCTTTTATCTAGATGGATTTTTTCCAGAAAAATAGAAATGCACTTAAAAACCTCATTTTAAGTGCATTTCTATTTTTCAGGAAAAATCCTTATATTACATGCATGACAAAAGGTTCTATATTTTTTCATATACTTTCAATGTGAATTGTCAGTGGATTCAGTCTGTGTTGGTCTTGATGCACCAAAAGGTACATTGTGGTATCAAACAGTAAAGTATATATTTTTCTTTATTTAACATCGCTGTGACATTAGCACATTTACTCATTTACTCAAGCCTCTATTATCAGCCTTCAACTAATGGCCAGCACTCAGTGTGTACAATTTTCGTGCCAAGATAGTTACGGAAATTGTACCCACTAATCAACTGCCACAGACCTGCTAATTGCAAATGTAAATGTTTCCTCGGCAGGTGGTGTTGTCCTGTGTCTTAATAAATAAATAATTAGGAACATGATTAATAATTTGCCCTACTGCACTGCGGTTCACACTCCTCTTATGTGGAAATATGTCAGATTAATGTGAAAAGCGAACATTTTCTTTCTGATTCTGAAAGGGTCAGAAAAGAAGGAATTTTTGAAGATGATAATAAGAAGGTCTAACAAAGATGTGATTGTGGGAGATCACACATACAGTAGCAATGGGAGAGGATGAGCACAGAGCATGGGTTATTGATGTGGAGAGAGGCTGCATGTGGAGAACTACATCTGAATGGGGAATTATATCTTTTTTCCAGTATAAAAGCCTCTGGTGAACTGTCAAGCGAAATATTAACAATAAACCTCCAATGCTATTGTACTGAACACAATTACGAATGTTATGATTTGTTGGCTATTCCTATTCTATCCCCATGTCTTAACATAAAACTATACTTATTTATAATGAAATGTGCTAGTAATGTAGTAATTTTACATGGATAGAGAGAGAGAAATAGATATAACAGAGCGAATAATACATGAAAAAATGGTGGATTATGCATGAAAAAATGGATAAATATGTAGATAATCTATTACCACAGGTTCACCATTTAAAATCTAACCCCAAGCTATGCAATCTAGCTTTACTACCATTTGTAAAAGAATGGCAGGGTGTTCTAAAGAGTTCACTGAATTCTACTAGTCGGCACAAAATATTGATCAGTAAAGGACTTGCATCATTACTGTATGCAGTGTTTCTTTCACAATCCTCTTCTTCTCTTAGACTGTAGAAATACATGTTTATGCTTACAGGGTTTGGTCACTTTACCTCACGTTTTTTGTAATGTGTGTGTAAGAGTGTGTGTGTGTGGGGGGGGGACAGGATATTAGGTAATTTACCAATATACATCTATTAAAAGTTCTGCCACTCTGTCTTGATATGTAAAGTGAAGCCTCCTGTCTTTTACCTCATGAGCCAGACATTCCTGACCATAAAATGGCTGCAGATGGAGGGTCATGTGATCATGAATCGAAGATTAAAGTCTTAGCAGGGTTATTGTTCATGGAAAGATAATATCACATGCACCTTCATCGTGGCCATTTTATGGTCAGGAATTTCTGGATGTTGAAGTAAAAGACAGGAAGCTCAACTTAACCTACCATGCAAAAGGTGCCAAACTTTTAATAGATGTATATTGTAAATTACCTTATGTCATTCCCCCCAAACAATATGTGGTAAAGTGGACAACCCATTTAAGTGAAGGAACTACAATACTGTTATGGGGCCAAGCTTTTCTGAGTTATATGCCCAGCCAAAGCATGTCAATTCATGAAATTTCTTCTTTCCACAATATACTACCATCAATTGTAAGTAGCATTACCAAACGTGTAAGCATCAAAAAAAAGGATAGCAACTCCACCTAATTGGACAGAGCAGCCTCATCAAGAGAGTGCATAAAAGTTCTAAACACTCTACTATCTCAGTACCTACACATCTCCAAACCTCCCTTGCGTTAATTATCATTAAAACTGTATATCAGCAGCATCATGGCAAGAATCTCCATGGATGAGCAGCCTCTCTGTCTGGCATTGTATCATTGGTGGAGTAGGTATAGTTTTTATTGGGAAGGTCTAGGCCCTGCAGTTCCAATCAATGGCAATCTGAATGTTTTAGCCCACGAGGTCCCTTCACAAAAACAAACGTCTCTAAAAATACATCCCGAATATTTTGACATAAATGTTTTCTGTAAACACATTGGGGCAAGGGGGCGTGGAATGGCAAGGAGTACGCAAAGACAGGGAGGGGCTTGGTGCATTTGCTGTGACTTGTGCCAGGAACCTGTTGTATTTTATAATATGTCTTCTATAATAGTCAGGGATTTGGAAATATATACCATCAGTAAGTATATAGAGAGCCATAGGATGGTAGGTACCATTCCAAAAATAGGGTGCAGTCAGTTTATAACACTGGACTTACAAAAAAGGAAAATAAAAATATAACCAAGAGACAAGATGTAGAGTACATATATTTTATTGAACAATGGAAACAAACATTACAGTGGTTAAAAACTGGGGCAAGCCTGTGAGGCTTCAGCCCACCAACCACCCCACCCAATGGAAATTATGAGGTCTCCAATAAATGCTCACATAAATAGATTAATTAAATGCAGATTAATTAAATGCAGAGTAAACCCTGCTAAAGACAAATGTGAATATCTATGTCTAAATACATACAGGACAGCAAGAATGGTTAATGGAGCCACATGTCTAAAAAGAGAGAGAGAGATACACAAAACTACACTGGTGTACCAGGGTGGCGATGTATCGTCATAAATATTGGTTTCATCCGGGGTCCCATTATGTGACTTATACTCTACTCAAGTATTTGTACTCTACATCTTGCCTTTATTCATAGTGTATGTCTCTTGGGTTATGCTTTTCTTTCCATTTTTCTAGGTATAGTGATACTCCTGACCTTGAATGGTGACTGACATTGTAGGAATCTCTTTATAATTTGTAAAGAACACCCAAAAATAAAAGCTATATTTAAAATATATTGATTAATTAAATGAGTTTGAGCTGAAATACTTTGACATTAACTATACACAATCCGTGTGCTGTTTCTAAATGCTTTTGTTTTCTTAATTTCTTAAAACACGTTTAAGAACATATTTGGTGTCATTGACACATGTAACTATCTCAATAGCCACTTGTTGTCATTCATTTTCCCACAATCGGGCTTCCTTCAGCAGGTAGCACAATTGAAAAAGTAATTCTCTCCAAGAGAGTGGATACGGGAGCTATGTCTTCCACTCAGCAGAGTCTGTATAAAAACAATCAGCAAACTCTTTAATCATTTTCTAAGAGTCCTGGATATTTACATAATTATATCTACTACCCTCTCTGTATCCGATTTGTTCTATATTTCAAAAGGTCAAGATACAGGGCAGCTGCCTATCTGCTCACTGCTGTTATTTGAGTGCCTTGGCCATCTAATTTCTCAGTAGCTTTTATTGTGCTCATCTGTTCAGGAAGACTAGGTTTTCCAAGCCTCATTTGCTGGTTAATTGCATTTTCAGATCCTTTAAGATGTCTGCTGCACCTGCTCACCACTTCACAGTCTCTTTTGATCTCTCCAGAAATATCAAACTTTGATTATGTGAAAATCATCCTCTACGTGCATAGAAAAGTAAGTTAAAATTAACAATGTAACTATTCTGACCTGCCCAATTGTCTGTTCTGAGGGTTTCAGAGGACGCCGCAGCATTTCATCTGCACACAAATTATCTCTTTTCTCTTTCTGTGATTCTGATGGAAATAGTATTTACTTGATTTCATTATCATCTCGATGTTTGTCTGTGGTTGACTGATCCCTGTCCATACCAGCTGAGCTGTAATTGTTCACTGGAGGGGTAAGTGTCCTACGTTATCAATTATAGCATTGTTGCACCTTTAGTTGCACCTTATGAACTGTAGAAAGTTGAAAAGCCGGTTAAACTTCTATCTATGTATTTATTTGCTTGAAACTATTTTTTCTGTACCCTGGCAGTCAACAAATATAACATTCCCAATGTAACAATTAATCTCAAACTTTCCATTGTCTTCTGCATATATTCCATTTGCAGTCAAAGCTAAAATGAAATTCCTCTTCACCTCTTGTAAATATTAAGCCTCCCATATTTCAAAAAATTCCTATTTTCATCATCTTCATTTCTTAATGCACAGCCTTACTTTAAAAAGTCTTCTTAAAGGGGTTGGCTATTTTACTTTATATTTTTTGTAATGTATGTGGGTGGGATGTAAGGTAACTTACCAATATTTATCTATTAAAAGTTCTGCACTGCTTTCTTGATGCATAAAATGGCTGCAGATATAGAGTCATGTGATGTCTTGCTGTCTATGACCAATATACCTTTCATTACCTTGTGGTTGTATGCATGAATACAAGGTTCTGGAAGAGAGATTGCTCATGAACAATAAGGAACACATAACCCTACATCTCCTGCTATTTTAAGGTCAGAAATGTTGGGATGATGAGTTACATTTTAAGAAAGTAGGGCAGAACTTTTAATAGATGTAAATTGGTAATTTATCTAATATCCTTGTGACAAAAACATGATGTTTCAACTCCTGAGGGGTATGCAAGGTCAATTAATTATCCTTTTATAGATACTCCCAAAACACACGGGTTCTGGAAGGCACAGGAAGTGATAAAGAGTTGTCCATATAACCTCTGGATATGCCACAACAATAAATCACAAACCTAAATAGTTAAGCAGAGTACAAAGTATGCAGGTAGAACTACAAGTATCATTATGCAGTATGTTAGTTACCTTGTGTGTGGGCCCAATGGAAACAGATAGTCCATACCTTAAGATCCTTCCTGCACTCGGTGGTAAATGGTTTCCCAGAAAAAGACACTTGGCCTCAGGGGTGCTCTGATTATATTTTGTGCAGACACACCCCTGCACACCCGCAGGAGAGCTCTAAGGACCCCCCTCTTTGGTATCCAGTCCAGAACCTTGGAGGAGTGTTTCTCAAGAGGAAAGCATAGTGCCAGGCTTCTGGTCTTATTGGATCTGGGTGAATCCCTGGATTACATTGTTAGCAAACCTGACCCATTTGTTATGGTTCCATTCAGAAATATTTGAATCTCGTTGTACAAGAATGCTAAAATGCTAAGAGTCAAAGCCATATGATCACCTGACTATACCAAACCCAAAAATGTATTTGCTCTTGGGCTGAGATGGACCATAACTCCATAATTGTCCATAACCAACATACTGGATGGGGAATTTTATGACCCTTTGTCTGTTGTCAAACAAAATGGAGGGAAGCCTCTGAAAGATCCTTGGAGTCATTGGGCTGAGGAAGTCCTTTGAAGCTCTACCACCTGGTGATTTTATGAAGATGAGGCTGGAGGAAAGGGGGAATTTGTACCAACGCTGATGGCCTGGCAATATTTATCACAATCCTGTTTATTGCACATCACAAAAAAAAATTAAGTAAAGCGGCCAATATTTACAACCTCCACAAAGCTAACTGATTTATTTTTGTAATTTTTCCTGGAAAACTGTCACCTTATGTAATGGAGATTAGATCACATGAGTAACTTTCAGTGGTCTAGGCTTCAACAAAGTAATGAACTTCTAATGCAACAGGGCCCAAATCAACCAATAAGAACGACCATATTGATAGCTGAGAGGAGCCAATCACTTGCCACTAGCAATGTGTGATGGGAACTTTAAAAAACACCTTAGCGCTCTTTCACATTGTTGTTTGTTTTTCTCACCCATGGTTCAGTGATTTCCACGGATGCCTTACAAAGCCATTGATTTCTATGTGTGTTTTCACATTGGCTTGTATTTTTACTGATCCATTGTCCAATGGAAAAATCATGAAATGTCCTATTTCTTTCACAGATGCTGATCAAGGAAGGCAATAGAAGTCTATGGGTCCGCAAAAAAAAATGATGAAACATCAATTTTTTTTTCACTGAAGAGTCTGAAAAACCAGGTGTACTGTTTTCAAAGCAATGTTAAACCTTCAATTTTTTTTATTTGGGGGGGGGGGGGTGGTGACAAAACATATGCATCACGGAGACAAAACAGAAGAAAAACAGAGACACAACGGAAACAAAGAGCAACAGATGCACAACTGAAATTGAGAACCACCGTCAATGTGAAAGAGCCCTTATTCTGTAAGTGTTATTTGCTCAGTATGTAATGCTAATAATATTAATTAAGAAATTCAATAAAAAGTTGATGTTGGACAGTAGTTTTATCATTTGTATTGCAGCACAGATCCATCAATGTGAATGAAACTACAATACCACACATAGCCAGGGGACAGGACGGCACTGTTCTTGGAAGAAAGCAGATATGTTTGACCTGGACAAACTCTTTAACACAAATCAAAATAATTTGCTGTTTTAGATACCTTAATACAATTTGAAAAATTATATCCAGTATTTAATATAATAATAATAACCGTATAATGCTGCTACCTGTGGATAGTGGTAGGCAATCTTTATACACCATTAAAACCCAATTATGTTGCATATTGAGTCATTTTTTCTTTAGAAACAAGCGCCTGCATTCCAGATGAGTGATTTCCATTTCTTTTGGATTTGTTCGTAATAATAATGACCCCAATACATTCTGACAGTTTTTAATAATTGTGACAGAATCAGTCTGACATTTTTAACAATGGTGAATGAGAAAAACCTTCCACCATATGAATAATGATAACTTTTACCAAATCCCTTCATAATAATTACAGCTTTAACATTTAAACCTCCTCGTAGATAATAAGCCAAAAATAAATTCCTGGTGTAAGCACAAGACAAAAGAGATGCTAACATCTTATAGGGAACCAGTCCAGCAACAATTGTTTACACTAGGATTATTGTCTTGTTATCTTGGCTGACATTTCAAGTACCTGCAGTGATATATTGTATTTGGAATATTAATGTCCACTTAGACAGCAGAGACAATGATAGATCTGTTACCTGGGCTCATTAATAAGTTTTATGAGTCATCATTGAAGGATCCATGGGATTGTCAGCTTTTGCGTTCAGTTTGTTTCCTCCGATTTATGTATAATGGCAAATGCACCCATATTATTAATTCAATGCCATTTGCTTATCACCTATATAAAATCGATTTTTAATACACAACATTCTATAAAGGAAAAACTAGAAATGGACATATAAAGCTTCAATGTCTTCCAGAAATCATTTTCTTATCAATATGAACCAGGTGGGGGTGACATATAAAGATATATTTCTATAGTTCTCATCTCATAACCCACCTTTAATGGCTTGTGTCCATGTGGATTTGGGACAATAAAATTTGCAACAAAACTGGAATTGCAACAAGAAGTCTTTAAAAACCCAGAAGTTGCACCTGTCAGGACAGGAAAAACGAAACATGTAGCACAAGAAAAAAGACACAAACAAAAATAATGGGGCGCGTTTACTAAGAATGAGGGAAACTGCACTAAAAGTGCTCTGCCCGTGTATAATGCTGGGTGCGACAGATTAATTAAGAACGTGCACTAGAAATCATGAATCTGTCGCTTCCCTGCACTTGCCCGACAGACGTCACCAACTTTCTTGTGGAGCACCTTTAATTTAGGGCGTGCAACAGACTTTACATGTTAAATCTGGTGCATGGTCCGACTGAGCACCGGGACACCCCTAATTTGTGTCGCATGGTGCCTAGGTCAGCTGCGCCACAAAATGGTTGCGTGTGACACAATATTGACGCAGACACTTGTTAAATAACTGTGTAAGCAGTTTACACCTAAAAGAGCATGCAAAGTCCATCAGAAAACTGGCACACGGCCCTCAGTAAATGTGCCCCCCAAAAGACACCTTTCAAAAGTCTCAATTATACAAAAAAAAAAACTAATTAAAATACATGCCCCCCAATATCTTCAGAGACTGAAATATTGATGACAACTTATGTGTGGGTCCCCAAACTTTGACTTTGGTACTGGCACTGATCGTGGGTGTTAAATCTTTAAATACATGTGTGATCCTATTTCCATCAGGATCGTCGCTCCTAAATTATGTCACAGTGGCTTTCAAACATGCGATTGATAACAATCACATTCAGAACTTTCAGGTTGCAGAATAGCTGCAGTAAAGCTCACTACTCCACACATTTGAGTGTGGATCTACCTGGTATAAACAGCTCAATTGCCTTTCCCTGCTGCTTTGTGGAGACGCATATTGCCACACAGAATGGACTCTGGTGCCTATTTTGAAGACATATTATTAATGTAACCGTCCTAGAAAACTTTATGTGGTGCCACAAGAATACTCTGCTATTTTTAAGTATTATTTATGTAAATTGCACAATAAATTGCATTTTCCCTTTAAGAGAAGCTAGCATAATAAGATTTACATTCCTATTTTTCAAATTGTTGTGAAATTTTTGTATTTGCATGTGTAATTTGTCGCTCTGACCCAATGATCCTCCCAGGGCACAAAGTTAATTTATTCTTATAAAAATAACCCTGACTTCATTTTATTATTTTGAACATTCCATATAAAACTAAATTATGGGAAAAAAAAGAAATCAACAGAAATTTTACATTCATTAGGCACTTGATTGCTCAGTTTCATTATTATGGAAATTCACTGTGTCATGCAAATAGCAGCAGCATGTCCGATAGCTTAATTCCTCGCTTGTCAGTTCTCTACCTTTTTTTATCATTAAGTATTAGACAGTCAAGTAAGTACAGAATCCTATTTCCATTCAATATCCCTCAGAAAGATGTCTCCCCAGAGCCCAGATATTTATATAATGTATCCCCATGCCGAATCAGCTTCATAAGTGATTCCTGTACTCTCAGTGAGATCATGCTTTCTTGAGAACAGTGCTCTCTTGCTGTGAAAGCTGGTTTAAAGGTTTTTACCTTCTATTGTTATTTTAATATTGAAGTTCAGTTTTCAGCATGTTATGGGCACAGGTCCCACAACTGAACACCATACCGATCCACTGCTGACCTATGCACTGACAGAGTTAAAAAAGAAGGCTCTATCCAGTGTATAAAAGGTGAGATAGGAAACTGAAGCTAGATCTGAAAAATCTACAAGGGGGTAAGAAAACTCTCACCAAATTTTAAACTTGCCTCCTCAGGTAGGGTATGAAATGTTCTTTCTAGAATTCCTTCTTTTATGTAAATTATTACCTGTAAATCTTACCTATAAAAAAAATCTTCTTCAAATGCTTGTAAAATATATCCTTATGGACCTGTGGTTTAGGGTCCCAAATGACCTTTATGAGCTCTCAGGTTGCAATATAAAACAATAAACATTTATACTTACCTAGATGCAAGTCGGACTCACATCTGAAGTTCTCGCACCTCCTCTCATGATGCAGGATGAAGCTGGGATGAAGCTAGCTTCATTGCACATGTACCCGTGATGCTTGCTCAGTGAAGCCTGGGTGTTCTACTCCGGCTTCACCATGCAGGCACCGAGAGTCCCAGAGCAGATAAGTATTAATGTTTGGTTTTTATTTTACTGCCCTCACCTTGGAACACATACAGGGTGATTCAAGACACTAAATCACAGGTCCATAAGGAACAATGGGTGGCTTAGTGTATCAAATTGCACTGACAAGTGCTGTGTGTCAAAGGGTTATAGTCAGCAAGTCACTTTACCACAATCAAGTTATTTAGATTCAGGGCTATGAAAGAATATTTAGTTTTTTTATGAATGAGAAAGGTTGGCTGTAAGTGACTTGGTTTCAATAAATGGGCATGGGCTGTAGACAAAGTAACTATTTTACAACACTATTGTACCCCAGTAACCCAAAAACACAAAGCCATGGACAGGGAGCGAGCAGTGTGCAGATAACCATGCAATCAAAAGTTAAAGGTAAACATGAGCACATAGTCAGTTTTACCTGGAACCTATTAGATCAGGCTACTTCCACATTGCATTATTTGGAGTTGTAGCATACTCTGGTGTTAGAAGCAATCTCCCACTGAACCATTTTTTTCAAATGACACTGGCCTCCAGATAAATCCAGTGAGTGATTGTCACCTGTCAGGCTGGGCCTAGCATAGAATTATGATGGACATAACACTTTATGATCACTCTAGTGCTGCGAGATGCTGTGAGCTGACAATGTGCTACTTAATCAGGATCCAATGCTTATCTGCACAGGGTTTGGCTTAGCTTCTGAATATTGTACTATTATCTGACATACTAGTATCTGAGTAACCGATACATAGAAAAAGTGACATGAGCCAGCAGAGCCGGATTAAAGGGGGGGGGGCGCACGGGGCGCGCGCCCCGGGCCCACACCACTTCGCCCCCTAAAATGGGCCCCCACCAAGTGTGGGGATTCGGGCGGTCCCATTGATTTGGGCGGTCCGCAATCGCCCACTCTGTGCTCCGTTACGTAGGCCGCTTGCCGCGCGGTAGCGGCAGCTGCAAGTACATTTGTGTCTATGGCAGCCGCCATAAAACACAGCGCGCGGGATATCGGCTTTGCTGTGCAGGTGCCGCCTGCAGGAGGATGCAGATATCCCATGCGCTGTGTTTTATGGCGGCTGCCATAGACACAAATGTACTAGCGGCATCCCGAAAGAGGATCAGGAGGTCGCCGTGCATCGTGGGAACGGGAGGTGAGTACAGTTTTATTATTTTACTGGGGACTTGTTATGAATTATCGGGGGCTGTTTACACACATGGGGGCACTGTATGTATAACTGGTATATGTATGGGAGGCTACTGTATATTCATGGGGGGCTGCTGTATATTATTGGGGGGGCTGTATATTCAACTGGGGTGCTGCTTATTGATGGGGGGATGCTGTATATTATTGGGGGTTTATGTATAGCTGGGGGGCTCTATATTCATGGGGGGCTGCTGTATATTACTGGGGGGCTGTAGGTATAACTGGGGGCTGTATATTCCAAGGCGGCTGCTGTATACTATTGGGGGGCTGTATGTATAACTGGGGGCTGTATATTTATGGGGGATGCTGTATATTCATGGGAGGCTGCTGTATATTATTTGGGGGTGTATGTATAAATGGGGGGCTGTATATATTAATTACTAAGGGATGTATGATTATGAATTACTCTGGGTTGTATCTATTACTGGGAGCTTTATATCTATTACTAGGGGATGTATATATTATTACAAGGGACTGTATATCTATTAATTACTGGGGGAATCTATATAATAATTACTATGGAATGTACATTTATGAATTACGAATGGGGGCTGTAGACATCTATATCAAATTGTGCGATCATGGACCCATTTATATTTTTGTGCATGATGCCTAAACCTGTCTTACAAGGATTATTGACTAAGGGGGGGCCCTACCTATTATATGGATGCTAAATGTGTACCCTGTCTGGGCTACATTCTGTAGAGGGGCCCCCACCAGGTTTTGCACCCAGGGGCCCCCACCAATCTTAATCTGGCCCTGTGAGCCAGCCAGCTCTGCTATATTCCTCCCTCATGGATAAAGACCCAATTTTACATGTTGGTAGTAGAGTAAGTCTCTGTACACTGCTATTTGTCGTAAGGAAGTCCTAGGAACACAGCATGAATAAATAATGACTCTGCCATGCCTCCGTGACATCCCCCTGCAGCTGCCTTACGTGTTACAGCTCAGGCCAGCCTGGCCCGTCTACCTATTTCAGTCCCACTTCTTCCCTGCTGAGGTCACGCTTCTTCCCTAACTGACCCCCCATGAACCGACACATGGACATCCTGGACATGCATGAGGTAATTATAATAAATGTGCCTTTCATATGTATATATATATAGTGCATTTATGGCATGTATGTGTGTATGTCTTACATATGTACAGGCGGTCCCCTACTTAAGAACACTCTACTTACTTACGACCCCTAGTTACAAACGGACCTCTGGATATTAGTAATTTACTGTGCTTTAGTCCTATGCTATAATAATCAGCTGTAACAATTATCAAAAGTGTCTGTAATGAAGCTTTAGTGTTAATCCTGATTCTTATGACAACCCAACATTTTTAAAATCCAATTGTCACAGAGACCAAAAAAGTTCTATTACAATGATAAAATATACTGATCCGACTTACATACAAATTCAACTTAAGAACAAACCTACAGAACCTATCTTGTATGTAACCCGGGGACTGCCTGTAATATATATATATATATATATATATATATATATCTATATATATATATATATATATATATGCAGCATGTATGTATATATGCTGGATGATGTACTGTATATATGTGTGTATTTACTGTATGTGTGACTATATGCTCTATGTACTGCATGGTACTGTATGTATATACACTCTATGTATGTCTGTATGATGTATGTCAGAGTGTAGAACTTTATGGGGGGGATTTATCACTGCTTGTATGCCAATTTTCTGGCGTGGAAGCAGTGGGATAATTGCAAATTATTGTGCAATTCAAGAATTTGTGATTACAAATGTGAATTCGGCTCATCCAGGCCATGCAGGGGAGCGGGTCACGACCATCGCTGGAAGGGGAATTCCCGCAAAATCCTTGTGTTCTTTTGCAAAACCTGCGAAATTTTGTTCGCTGGTTTTCATGCAAACCTACACCAGGTCCGACCTGGTGTAGATTTGTCTGCCAGCTGCACCGCCCGTCAGATACACCAAGAGGGTTAAGCCTCTAAATGTATCCGGTGCGACAAGGAGGAACGAGGCCTCTATCATACACCCATCCAGGGGCGCCGGCGTATGATAAATCTCCCCCTATGTGTGTATATGAGTGTATGAACCTGAATATGTACATATTTTTTTAAGGCGAAGGGGGGGCCCCCATGCAGAAATCTTCTATGGGGCCCAACCTCTCCTTGTTACGCCACTGGCCGTGACAAGGTATCTTTATGACCTAGGCAGACAAGGCAATGGTGCATAGTACTATTATCACAATTCAAGTTCACTGTCCTACCCCTTAGTACATGCAGAGTGAATAGCAGATGATGCAGACTCTTTTATCCCAGAATCATGATTTTAAATTTTTTCATTATGATTGTTTAATACATTGTATTATTCATTAAAGAAATAGACTAATAATTCAACAATTTTCATGTTTTTCATCAGTTGTGAGGAGAATTGGTTAAGTCAGCTCTGTCTTGACTGAGAATTCCTGTCTCTAGCAGATTCTCAAAGCGAAAATAGCACAACTGAACTTGTGGCCACTGGGTGACACTGTAACATTTCATATGGAGTCCTCAAACAACAAAAATGTTATTTCTAAACAGAGAATATACAACAGGAATTCTAACTGAGTTTCAGTTCATTGCCACACGAGCAAGGTCCATAAAACATATACATGCACTTTTTTTAGTAACTGTCTGGACATGATCATGATAAACTGGTTTCAAAATTATAATGAAAATGGATCATTTTTGCCATTTCCCTCTCATTATATTCTGTCAGAATGATGGATTAATTTGGGGGCATATTCTGTCCTTGGTATAATCTTTTCTCTTTTTTTACAGAATAAGGAAATAGAATTTTAATTTCTATTATACTTGCTTGAAAGAGTTTGCTATGAAATCCTTACTTTCTCTGAAAAACTTTGTTATTTGGGTTATCAAAAGAACAACCTCAAAGAAGGATATTTCTGAAGTGGAAATGAGGGTTATTTACATGACATTGCGTCTAGTAATTAATATGCATGCAGTTTTATTTCTTAGCATATTCTGGCTTTCTTTTAATAGATGTTATTTTTGCAGCTCTATTTATTACTGGATTTATTTATTACAAGCAATGTGGTATTTGTGAAGTTTAACAATAGGGATGAGTTATATAAGTTTTATACGTTTGGGTCCCCCAATTTCAGCAGGAATCCAGGTTCCGGTCTAACACCCCATCACCAATGCTGGCATCCGAACCTTAAAGAGTTGCCTAACCCATAGTGAAGAGCCCCCACCTTTGGGAAACCACTCTTTCAGGCTTCTATTTCAAATTAAAAAACACTCATATCCCTCCTTTAAGAAAAAGAAGCATGACAGAGCAGTTTCTCGAGGGTGTGGGGGAAACCACTTCTCATTGCCCTCTCCCATGGGACACTGCTCTGCAGAGAGAAAGGTAAACTTTCATCTAACTTTTCTCTTTTATTGGAAAAAAGTGTGTGTATTTTTTTTTCCATTGGGACATGGGGAAACCAGAAAAAGGGCTCTTGACGACAGATTCCCTTTAAATTTTGAAATTGACAGAAAATGTTGTACACATTATATCATGTAATAAAGTTAAACCAAACCTGTCACTTGCAACCCTCCCCCACACATACAAAACACATAAAGTACATTTTAGATGTGTTTATACATGTTCTACTGATGCCTCTATCCATGGGATTGGAGCCAAAATTCTTCTAAGAAAGATTTTATTGATGCCCTCTTTTCCAGTCACGGAGGCAGGGAGCCATGGTATACAGTTAAGCTGCCCAGCGTCTTCACTGATGCTGACACTGCTTCCACAGCTGAGGAGAATTCCTGAGGGAGGGGTGAGGAGGTGAAAGAGACAGTGGTTCTGTGTGACTCAGCTCTGCTACATCATTATCCACTCCCTCAGAAAGTAGTTGAGATAGATCCTAGCAATGTGAAGAGTATCATTACTCCTTACCCCTTCCTCTTTTACCTGGTTAGCAGTGTCAGCATTAGTGAGGTAGTGGACTAGCTTGACTGTATATTGAAGCTCTCCCACCTCCATGACTGGAAAAGAAGACATCAAGGCATCAAAATTATTTTATAAAATAATGGTGGATTTAATCCAATGGATAGAGGCATCAGTGGAACATATATAAAAAAAAAAGTTGTGTGTGGTTTGAGAGCAGGTTTTGTATAACATTCACCAAAACAGGAAGGCAATAAGCTGCACTATTAAGTAAGTTTACTTATTTGGTAGGTAACCTTTGTTAAGCATCACAGAAGTTATACCCAATGATTTTTGAATTAAAATGGCACAGAAAGTTCACCTACACCATCTGCCATTATTTTTAGTTATTCTGTGTAGGGAAAAATGTACCATATATATGTACTTTTCCTGCAGCAAATACTAAGAATGGGTACAGTTGGCATGTAAGGCCCACTTGAGATGATTCAAACTCAATAACTGAATTAGGTTTCTAAATGTGAAGATTGTGAGCTTCTAGAGACAAAACTATGGTCAGGGCACTTTCTAGGTTATACGGTCAATGGGCAAAAGCTCAGATTGTGCCCCCCCCCCCCCCCACAGTTTCCCAGGAAATACCATCAATCGTTGCCACATGCTTACAATAAAGAACATAGAACATGTTAGTTATTTGCTGGAAAACATAATATATACCAAAATATAATATATGTAATATATATCATCTGTTGAACCTTTTATATACAAAGCTGTGCTGCCGAAAAAATTAATCTCTGGCAGAACTGCACAATGAACACCTGCTGCTAAAGGACCTCATAATGTACATGAGATTGGTGCACAACCTTACAATACACACTGTAGCTGCTGCAGTCCCTCCAGATACAAACCTCAGCTGCTGCAGAACTCAGAACATCGTATTATATGTTGTTTGAATGTGTAAAACAAAGTGATGCAAACAATGTCTGTGAGAGTTGTTGCACATGCTAGAAGGTTATGACTGTGTTTTTTCATAACAACTCTTCCTGTCCTGCATGACTGCAGAATTTGCTGCACATCACTCCTTAGCTCCTTGTGTCAGATCTCCACTTTGCGCCCCTAAAAGTACCACAGTTACTTTCAGTATAGTACAAACATTTGGAGAAAGATCTGTCCCCACATTATAAAATGAACTATTGCCGCTAGGCTACTTTAACATATCAAACTCAAGGTATTTAGTTACATTTTCATCAAATTCCATTAGCCCACTAATCAATTCAAGGTGACCTTCATTTTAGTGTGTCTTTACATTAATGGGTGAGGGGTCAGATGGTGTCCACTGAAACAGTTTTAAACCATGTAGTTAGGTTTTAGATGCTGCTGTTAAGGTAAACCTAGCTGATAGATCAAATCCTGTCATTTCTACTTCTCTTATTTTCCTGAAAAGTTTTGTAATAGAGACAATGAACTCAAGATGGCGCAGAGAATTTCAGAAATTCACTATGATGACATCAACGTGCGACAGCAGGGAAGTTCTCCAATCAAGAGACTACATGAGCTGGGAATTCTGATATGTTTCATTTGTATCCTCCTCTCTTTCTGTTTTTCTCATATTTTTCTATATAAACTTGTGAAACCAAATTAAGCTTGTGCAGTGCTGATTTTTGCCCAGGGCGACAAGTAGCATGAGCATGTCTTGGATCAGCGGTGGTCTGATTCACACTAAAAGAAGACATCTTAAATCCTACCCTAACACTGCGACCCAATAAAAAGATGTCACAGTAAAGTGGTTAGTAGGCTAATCTGATAAAAATGTAACAAAGAACCTTCAAGTTTATTTTGTTAATGTAGCCTAGGGGCAAAAGATCAATGTATAATGTGTGGCTGTGCAGTGCAGAACCTTCAGAACCCGTGTATGTATACACACCACAAAACAGATTTTTGAAATATATACAGAATTATTTTCTCTATGTGGATGATATTTTTATAGTTTGGTCAGGTACACAGGATGATTTCATGAGTTTTCTTACCTTTTTAAACTGTAATTCCATAAATATGCTGTTTACATAAAATAGATGAACAGAGGATAGAATTTCTTAATGTGGAACTCCTGATTGAAAATAATCTGATTAAAACAACAATGTACAGGAAACCTACATCTACCAATTCATATCTACACTATCCTAATTATCCCCGTGAATACGTAAAGAGAGGAGTCCCTTGCAGTCAGTATGTCCGTGTAAGACGAATTAACAAACAGCCTAAAACAGGCTGAGGAATTGACACAAAAAGCTACTCAAAAGAAGTTATCCTCCCCACCTTCTAAATAAAGCTAAGAACAGAGCCCTGAAATTATCCCCTGATCAGTTACTGGGACATAAGAAAAAGAAATTGACAGCTGAGAGGTTCACTTTTGTTTTTTATTTTAACGCCATGGCCCAGAAAATAAAAAATGGCATTTAAAAAAACTGGTATATGATAAAATCGGCCCCACAGCTAAAACAATAGCAGACAAATGACCCACCGTAACTTTCATAAAGAGTAAGACCATGAGAGACCATTAGGTGCGTAGTAAATTACCTGATAGAAGTAGAGAAAATAACTGGTTCAAAAAATCCTTATGAAACCATAAATGTGGAAGTTATAATCACTGCCCTTATATGGTTCCAGGGAAAACCCTTACGCTTCTGTATAGGGAAAACGATTAGGACGCTATTCACATGTTTTAGGGAACATAAAAACTCAATGATAAAAGGCAAAAGCCCACCACGATTGATAGAACACATAAATGTAGCGCATAAAGAAAATCCAGATGCATTACATTTTGTCTCAATAAAAAAAAAATCTGTTAAGTCGAAAGGCATGGTGGAAAATTAAGAAGGAGGCCCAGAGATACTTAAAGATTTGTCCTTATTCTGGATGCATGATCCAATTCATACAAAACTACTGTAAGTCATAAGATAGCATATTACAGGATGCAGGTGTAGCTGTCTCAAGCCAATGCGTTTCCAGTGTTATCCAACACTTACTCATGGCATTGACACTGGAGCCCCCAGGGCAGACCTATAATACAGGAGACCTCAAGAGCAGACTTATAATACTGGAGATCACCACAGAGCAGGCAATAATACTGAAGTCCTCCCTCCAGAGAAGAGATATAATGCTGGAGACCCATAAAGAGAAGACCTATAATACAGGAGACCCCCAAAATCGGCACTAATACATAGCATCCCCAAAAAATGTAAAATAATAATCTTCACAGGTCGAAGCTCCATATTCTCTTCCTGCTCTTCTGCCTTGGCTTCTTATATGCTAGCATAAGACCCAGGGCAGTGCAGTGGCAGGAGCAGGGGAGCAGCCAAGCAGTAAGTTCACCTCCCACACGGGGCTCTGCACTGCCCTTGGTCTTAAGGCCACCACATACAGTCAGAAGCCAGGGCACAGCAGGAGATTTCAGGA
The DNA here is from genome assembly GCF_040894005.1 of Engystomops pustulosus. Taxonomy (NCBI): domain Eukaryota; kingdom Metazoa; phylum Chordata; class Amphibia; order Anura; family Leptodactylidae; genus Engystomops; species Engystomops pustulosus. Next base: position 104,670,407 of record NC_092417.1, on the reverse strand, counting down.
GCAGTGAGCACTTTTCTTATGTGCTCAGCGCTACCGAGCCTCCTCCACCAATGAGCGCTGCCATCACTGATGGAAATGCTCAATGGTATCTTCAGGAAGCAGTGTGTAGGTAGTAATCTGATTCCCTAAAATTAATAAAAAAAAAAAACAATAAAAGCAGTGGGGTGAATATTGACTGATGGTAAACATAAAAACATTCACAGCTCTGCCCATAGAGGATATTGCAAACCTTTGTTTCTTATAATAAAATGAGTGTCCTCTGTTCAACAACTTCTCTGCTCTGACAATCAATGAGTTAATAAGTTTCTCTTTCATTTGGAAAATAAAACCACTTAGTAGGTGTTAAAAATCCTAAAAATTCTGCAAAAGTTGCTCTAATTGTTACAAAGTTAATGAACCTGGAAATATGCCTGATCGATCACTAATTACACACAAAGCACCCTTATTAGGTTTAGCAATGGTGCTTCTCACACATAAGAACCAAAATTCCCAGGTTCAGATTTCTTACAATGAACCAAATGTTCCCTGGCATTCATCAGCACCATTTGCATTTTAATTAAGATTGTGGCTTATTGCCATAATATACTGTACCTCTTTTGCCATTTTGGCAGTTACTAAATTGAAATTATGCATTATTTATTATTCACCACTAGAGATGAGCGAACATGCTCGTCCGAGCTTGATGCTCGTTCGAGCATTAGCGTACTCGAAACTGCTCGTTGCTCGGACGAATACTTCGCCCGCTCGAGAAAATGGCAGCTCCCGCCGTTTTGCTTTTTGGCGGCCAGAAACAGAGCCAATCACAAGCCAGGAGACTCTGCACTCCACCCAGCATGACGTGGTACCCTTACACGTCGATAGCAGTGGTTGGCTGGCCAGATCAGGTGACCCTGGGATAGACTAGCCGCTGCCCGCGCTGCTCGGATCATTCTGTGTCTGGATGCCGCTAGGGAGAGAGCTGCTGCTGGTCAGGGAAAGCGTTAGGGTGTTCTATTAGCTTACTGTTAGGCAGGAGTGATTCTCCAAGAACCCAACAGCCCTTCTTAGGGCTACAATAACGTTCTACTTTTTTTTTTTTTTATTTGCATCTAGTACCATTTTGTGAGGAATTAGCAGGGGGACTTGCTACCGTTGTGTTTAGCTCTTAGTGGCACACATATCCACCTCAAACACCAAAGTGGGAAAATTTAGTAGGGGTTGGATTTCAATTAGGCACAGTCTGCCATTTTTCCTTTTTTATTTTACGTTTATTTTGTTTAATAACTCAGTGTCATCTCATCTGGCATAGTAGTGTGCTTTCATACTTGGCTAGAAAATAGCCATAGGAGAATCCAAACGGCTTACGCCTACAGTAGCGTTATATATTTGATTTCTGGTTGATCTGCTGGTGGCTGTACTTGCTGCAGTGCATCTACTAGCCAATTGTGAGCAATTTGTAGTGAGACTTGCGACCGCTGTGTTTTGCGCTTAGTGACGCACATATCCATTGCAAAGACCGAAGTGGGAAAATTTAGTAGGGGTTGGATTTCAATTAGGCACAGTCTGCCATTTGTCCTTTTTTATTTTACGTTTATTTTGTTTAATAACTCAGCGTCATCTCATCTGGCATAGTAGTGTGCTTTCATACTTGGCTAGAAAATAGCCATAGGAGAATCCAAACGGCTTACGCCTACAGTAGCGTTATATATTTGATTTCTGGTTGATCTGCTGGTGGCTGTACTTGCTGCAGTGCATCTACTAGCCAATTGTGAGCAATTTGTAGTGAGACTTGCGACCGCTGTGTTTTGCGCTTAGTGACGCACATATCCATTGCAAAGACCGAAGTGGGAAAATTTAGTAGGGGTTGGATTTCAATTAGGCACAGTCTGCCATTTGTCCTTTTTTATTTTACGTTTATTTTGTTTAATAACTCAGCGTCATCTCATCTGGCATAGTAGTGTGCTTTCATACTTGGCTAGAAAATAGCAATAGGAGAATCCAAACGGCTTACGCCTACAGTAGCGTTATATATTTGATTTCTGGTTGATCTGCTGGTGGCTGTACTTGCTGCAGTGCATCTACTAGCCAATTGTCAGCAATTTGTAGTGAGACTTGCGACCGCTGTGTTTTGCGCTTAGTGACGCACATATCCATTGCAAAGACCGAAGTGGGAAAATTTAGTAGGGGTTGGATTTCAATTAGGCACAGTCTGCCATTTGTCCTTTTTTATTTTACGTTTATTTTGTTTAATAACTCAGCGTCATCTCATCTGGCATAGTAGTGTGCTTTCATACTTGGCTAGAAAATAGCCATAGGAGAATCCAAACGGCTTACGCCTACAGTAGCGTTATATATTTGATTTCTGGTTGATCTGCTGGTGGCTGTACTTGCTGCAGTGCATCTACTAGCCAATTGTGAGCAATTTGTAGTGAGACTTGCGACCGCTGTGTTTTGCGCTTAGTGACGCACATATCCATTGCAAAGACCGAAGTGGGAAAATTTAGTAGGGGTTGGATTTCAATTAGGCACAGTCTGCCATTTGTCCTTTTTTATTTTACGTTTATTTTGTTTAATAACTCAGCGTCATCTCATCTGGCATAGTAGTGTGCTTTCATACTTGGCTAGAAAATAGCCATAGGAGAATCCAAACGGCTTACGCCTACAGTAGCGTTATATATTTGATTTCTGGTTGATCTGCTGGTGGCTGTACTTGCTGCAGTGCATCTACTAGCAAATTGTGAGCAATTTGTAGTGAGACTTGCGACCGCTGTGTTTTGCGCTTAGTGACGCACATATCCATTGCAAAGACCGAAGTGGGAAAATTTAGTAGGGGTTGGATTTCAATTAGGCACAGTCTGCCATTTGTCCTTTTTTATTTTACGTTTATTTTGTTTAATAACTCAGCGTCATCTCATCTGGCATAGTAGTGTGCTTTCATACTTGGCTAGAAAATAGCAATAGGAGAATCCAAACGGCTTACGCCTACAGTAGCGTTATATATTTGATTTCTGGTTGATCTGCTGGTGGCTGTACTTGCTGCAGTGCATCTACTAGCCAATTGTCAGCAATTTGTAGTGAGACTTGCGACCGCTGTGTTTTGCGCTTAGTGACGCACATATCCATTGCAAAGACCGAAGTGGGAAAATTTAGTAGGGGTTGGATTTCAATTAGGCACAGTCTGCCATTTGTCCTTTTTTATTTTACGTTTATTTTGTTTAATAACTCAGCGTCATCTCATCTGGCATAGTAGTGTGCTTTCATACTTGGCTAGAAAATAGCCATAGGAGAATCCAAACGGCTTACGCCTACAGTAGCGTTATATATTTGATTTCTGGTTGATCTGCTGGTGGCTGTACTTGCTGCAGTGCATCTACTAGCCAATTGTGAGCAATTTGTAGTGAGACTTGCGACCGCTGTGTTTTGCGCTTAGTGACGCACATATCCATTGCAAAGACCGAAGTGGGAAAATTTAGTAGGGGTTGGATTTCAATTAGGCACAGTCTGCCATTTGTCCTTTTTTATTTTACGTTTATTTTGTTTAATAACTCAGCGTCATCTCATCTGGCATAGTAGTGTGCTTTCATACTTGGCTAGAAAATAGCCATAGGAGAATCCAAACGGCTTACGCCTACAGTAGCGTTATATATTTGATTTCTGGTTGATCTGCTGGTGGCTGTACTTGCTGCAGTGCATCTACTAGCCAATTGTGAGCAATTTGTAGTGAGACTTGCGACCGCTGTGTTTTGCGCTTAGTGACGCACATATCCATTGCAAAGACCGAAGTGGGAAAATTTAGTAGGGGTTGGATTTCAATTAGGCACAGTCTGCCATTTGTCCTTTTTTATTTTACGTTTATTTTGTTTAATAACTCAGCGTCATCTCATCTGGCATAGTAGTGTGCTTTCATACTTGGCTAGAAAATAGCCATAGGAGAATCCAAACGGCTTACGCCTACAGTAGCGTTATATATTTGATTTCTGGTTGATCTGCTGGTGGCTGTACTTGCTGCAGTGCATCTACTAGCCAATTGTGAGCAATTTGTAGTGAGACTTGCGACCGCTGTGTTTTGCGCTTAGTGACGCACATATCCATTGCAAAGACCGAAGTGGGAAAATTTAGTAGGGGTTGGATTTCAATTAGGCACAGTCTGCCATTTGTCCTTTTTTATTTTACGTTTATTTTGTTTAATAACTCAGCGTCATCTCATCTGGCATAGTAGTGTGCTTTCATACTTGGCTAGAAAATAGCAATAGGAGAATCCAAACGGCTTACGCCTACAGTAGCGTTATATATTTGATTTCTGGTTGATCTGCTGGTGGCTGTACTTGCTGCAGTGCATCTACTAGCCAATTGTCAGCAATTTGTAGTGAGACTTGCGACCGCTGTGTTTTGCGCTTAGTGACGCACATATCCATTGCAAAGACCGAAGTGGGAAAATTTAGTAGGGGTTGGATTTCAATTAGGCACAGTCTGCCATTTGTCCTTTTTTATTTTACGTTTATTTTGTTTAATAACTCAGCGTCATCTCATCTGGCATAGTAGTGTGCTTTCATACTTGGCTAGAAAATAGCCATAGGAGAATCCAAACGGCTTACGCCTACAGTAGCGTTATATATTTGATTTCTGGTTGATCTGCTGGTGGCTGTACTTGCTGCAGTGCATCTACTAGCCAATTGTGAGCAATTTGTAGTGAGACTTGCGACCGCTGTGTTTTGCGCTTAGTGACGCACATATCCATTGCAAAGACCGAAGTGGGAAAATTTAGTAGGGGTTGGATTTCAATTAGGCACAGTCTGCCATTTGTCCTTTTTTATTTTACGTTTATTTTGTTTAATAACTCAGCGTCATCTCATCTGGCATAGTAGTGTGCTTTCATACTTGGCTAGAAAATAGCCATAGGAGAATCCAAACGGCTTACGCCTACAGTAGCGTTATATATTTGATTTCTGGTTGATCTGCTGGTGGCTGTACTTGCTGCAGTGCATCTACTAGCAAATTGTGAGCAATTTGTAGTGAGACTTGCGACCGCTGTGTTTTGCGCTTAGTGACGCACATATCCATTGCAAAGACCGAAGTGGGAAAATTTAGTAGGGGTTGGATTTCAATTAGGCACAGTCTGCCATTTGTCCTTTTTTATTTTACGTTTATTTTGTTTAATAACTCAGCGTCATCTCATCTGGCATAGTAGTGTGCTTTCATACTTGGCTAGAAAATAGCAATAGGAGAATCCAAACGGCTTACGCCTACAGTAGCGTTATATATTTGATTTCTGGTTGATCTGCTGGTGGCTGTACTTGCTGCAGTGCATCTACTAGCCAATTGTCAGCAATTTGTAGTGAGACTTGCGACCGCTGTGTTTTGCGCTTAGTGACGCACATATCCATTGCAAAGACCGAAGTGGGAAAATTTAGTAGGGGTTGGATTTCAATTAGGCACAGTCTGCCATTTGTCCTTTTTTATTTTACGTTTATTTTGTTTAATAACTCAGCGTCATCTCATCTGGCATAGTAGTGTGCTTTCATACTTGGCTAGAAAATAGCCATAGGAGAATCCAAACGGCTTACGCCTACAGTAGCGTTATATATTTGATTTCTGGTTGATCTGCTGGTGGCTGTACTTGCTGCAGTGCATCTACTAGCCAATTGTGAGCAATTTGTAGTGAGACTTGCGACCGCTGTGTTTTGCGCTTAGTGACGCACATATCCATTGCAAAGACCGAAGTGGGAAAATTTAGTAGGGGTTGGATTTCAATTAGGCACAGTCTGCCATTTGTCCTTTTTTATTTTACGTTTATTTTGTTTAATAACTCAGCGTCATCTCATCTGGCATAGTAGTGTGCTTTCATACTTGGCTAGAAAATAGCAATAGGAGAATCCAAACGGCTTACGCCTACAGTAGCGTTATATATTTGATTTCTGGTTGATCTGCTGGTGGCTGTACTTGCTGCAGTGCATCTACTAGCCAATTGTCAGCAATTTGTAGTGAGACTTGCGACCGCTGTGTTTTGCGCTTAGTGACGCACATATCCATTGCAAAGACCGAATTGGAAAATTTAGTAGGGGTTGGATTTCAATTAGGCACAGTCTGCCATTTGTCCTTTTTTATTTTACGTTTATTTTGTTTAATAACTCAGCGTCATCTCATCTGGCATAGTAGTGTGCTTTCATACTTGGCTAGAAAATAGCCATAGGAGAATCCAAACGGCTTACGCCTACAGTAGCGTTATATATTTGATTTCTGGTTGATCTGCTGGTGGCTGTACTTGCTGCAGTGCATCTACTAGCCAATTGTGAGCAATTTGTAGTGAGACTTGCGACCGCTGTGTTTTGCGCTTAGTGACGCACATATCCATTGCAAAGACCGAAGTGGGAAAATTTAGTAGGGGTTGGATTTCAATTAGGCACAGTCTGCCATTTGTCCTTTTTTATTTTACGTTTATTTTGTTTAATAACTCAGCGTCATCTCATCTGGCATAGTAGTGTGCTTTCATACTTGGCTAGAAAATAGCAATAGGAGAATCCAAACGGCTTACGCCTACAGTAGCGTTATATATTTGATTTCTGGTTGATCTGCTGGTGGCTGTACTTGCTGCAGTGCATCTACTAGCCAATTGTGAGCAATTTGTAGTGAGACTTGCGACCGCTGTGTTTTGCGCTTAGTGACGCACATATCCATTGCAAAGACCGAAGTGGGAAAATTTAGTAGGGGTTGGATTTCAATTAGGCACAGTCTGCCATTTGTCCTTTTTTATTTTACGTTTATTTTGTTTAATAACTCAGCGTCATCTCATCTGGCATAGTAGTGTGCTTTCATACTTGGCTAGAAAATAGCAATAGGAGAATCCAAACGGCTTACGCCTACAGTAGCGTTATATATTTGATTTCTGGTTGATCTGCTGGTGGCTGTACTTGCTGCAGTGCATCTACTAGCCAATTGTCAGCAATTTGTAGTGAGACTTGCGACCGCTGTGTTTTGCGCTTAGTGACGCACATATCCATTGCAAAGACCGAATTGGAAAATTTAGTAGGGGTTGGATTTCAATTAGGCACAGTCTGCCATTTGTCCTTTTTTATTTTACGTTTATTTTGTTTAATAACTCAGCGTCATCTCATCTGGCATAGTAGTGTGCTTTCATACTTGGCTAGAAAATAGCCATAGGAGAATCCAAACGGCTTACGCCTACAGTAGCGTTATATATTTGATTTCTGGTTGATCTGCTGGTGGCTGTACTTGCTGCAGTGCATCTACTAGCCAATTGTGAGCAATTTGTAGTGAGACTTGCGACCGCTGTGTTTTGCGCTTAGTGACGCACATATCCATTGCAAAGACCGAAGTGGGAAAATTTAGTAGGGGTTGGATTTCAATTAGGCACAGTCTGCCATTTGTCCTTTTTTATTTTACGTTTATTTTGTTTAATAACTCAGCGTCATCTCATCTGGCATAGTAGTGTGCTTTCATACTTGGCTAGAAAATAGCAATAGGAGAATCCAAACGGCTTACGCCTACAGTAGCGTTATATATTTGATTTCTGGTTGATCTGCTGGTGGCTGTACTTGCTGCAGTGCATCTACTAGCCAATTGTCAGCAATTTGTAGTGAGACTTGCGACCGCTGTGTTTTGCGCTTAGTGACGCACATATCCATTGCAAAGACCGAAGTGGGAAAATTTAGTAGGGGTTGGATTTCAATTAGGCACAGTCTGCCATTTGTCCTTTTTTATTTTACGTTTATTTTGTTTAATAACTCAGCGTCATCTCATCTGGCATAGTAGTGTGCTTTCATACTTGGCTAGAAAATAGCCATAGGAGAATCCAAACGGCTTACGCCTACAGTAGCGTTATATATTTGATTTCTGGTTGATCTGCTGGTGGCTGTACTTGCTGCAGTGCATCTACTAGCCAATTGTCAGCAATTTGTAGTGAGACTTGCGACCGCTGTGTTTTGCGCTTAGTGACGCACATATCCATTGCAAAGACCGAAGTGGGAAAATTTAGTAGGGGTTGGATTTCAATTAGGCACAGTCTGCCATTTGTCCTTTTTTATTTTACGTTTATTTTGTTTAATAACTCAGCGTCATCTCATCTGGCATAGTAGTGTGCTTTCATACTTGGCTAGAAAATAGCCATAGGAGAATCCAAACGGCTTACGCCTACAGTAGCGTTATATATTTGATTTCTGGTTGATCTGCTGGTGGCTGTACTTGCTGCAGTGCATCTACTAGCCAATTGTCAGCAATTTGTAGTGAGACTTGCGACCGCTGTGTTTTGCGCTTAGTGACGCACATATCCATTGCAAAGACCGAAGTGGGAAAATTTAGTAGGGGTTGGATTTCAATTAGGCACAGTCTGCCATTTGTCCTTTTTTATTTTACGTCTATTTTGTTTAATAACTCGGTGTCATCTCATCTGGCATAGTAGTGTGCTTTCATACTTGGCTAGAAAATAGCCATAGCAATAGGATAGCATTGTTTGGTTTTAAAAACTCAAAAACACAAAAAAAAAAAAAAAACACAAAAAAAAGTTAAAAAAAAATTAAAGCTATAACTCTCATTTTAAAAATGTTTAACCCGAGGGCTAGGGGTAGAGGACGAGGGCGGGGACGCACATATCCATTGCAAAGACCGAAGTGGGAAAATTTAGTAGGGGTTGGATTTCAATTAGGCACAGTCTGCCATTTGTCCTTTTTTATTTTACGTTTATTTTGTTTAATAACTCAGCGTCATCTCATCTGGCATAGTAGTGTGCTTTCATACTTGGCTAGAAAATAGCCATAGGAGAATCCAAACGGCTTACGCCTGCAGTAGCGTTATATATTTGATTTCTGGTTGATCTGCTGGTGGCTGTACTTGCTGCAGTGCATCTACTAGCCAATTGTCAGCAATTTGTAGTGAGACTTGCGACCGCTGTGTTTTGCGCTTAGTGACGCACATATCCATTGCAAAGACCGAAGTGGGAAAATTTAGTAGGGGTTGGATTTCAATTAGGCACAGTCTGCCATTTTTCCTTTTTTATTTTACGTTTATTTTGTTTAATAACTCAGCGTCATCTCATCTGGCATAGTAGTGTGCTTTCATACTTGGCTAGAAAATAGCAATAGGAGAATCCAAACGGCTTACGCCTACAGTAGCGTTATATATTTGATTTCTGGTTGATCTGCTGGTGGCTGTACTTGCTGCAGTGCATCTACTAGCCAATTGTCAGCAATTTGTAGTGAGACTTGCGACCGCTGTGTTTTGCGCTTAGTGACGCACATATCCATTGCAAAGACCGAAGTGGGAAAATTTAGTAGGGGTTGGATTTCAATTAGGCACAGTCTGCCATTTGTCCTTTTTTATTTTACGTTTATTTTGTTTAATAACTCAGCGTCATCTCATCTGGCATAGTAGTGTGCTTTCATACTTGGCTAGAAAATAGCCATAGGAGAATCCAAACGGCTTACGCCTACAGTAGCGTTATATATTTGATTTCTGGTTGATCTGCTGGTGGCTGTACTTGCTGCAGTGCATCTACTAGCCAATTGTGAGCAATTTGTAGTGAGACTTGCGACCGCTGTGTTTTGCGCTTAGTGACGCACATATCCATTGCAAAGACCGAAGTGGGAAAATTTAGTAGGGGTTGGATTTCAATTAGGCACAGTCTGCCATTTGTCCTTTTTTATTTTACGTTTATTTTGTTTAATAACTCAGCGTCATCTCATCTGGCATAGTAGTGTGCTTTCATACTTGGCTAGAAAATAGCCATAGGAGAATCCAAACGGCTTACGCCTACAGTAGCGTTATATATTTGATTTCTGGTTGATCTGCTGGTGGCTGTACTTGCTGCAGTGCATCTACTAGCCAATTGTGAGCAATTTGTAGTGAGACTTGCGACCGCTGTGTTTTGCGCTTAGTGACGCACATATCCATTGCAAAGACCGAAGTGGGAAAATTTAGTAGGGGTTGGATTTCAATTAGGCACAGTCTGCCATTTGTCCTTTTTTATTTTACGTTTATTTTGTTTAATAACTCAGCGTCATCTCATCTGGCATAGTAGTGTGCTTTCATACTTGGCTAGAAAATAGCCATAGGAGAATCCAAACGGCTTACGCCTACAGTAGCGTTATATATTTGATTTCTGGTTGATCTGCTGGTGGCTGTACTTGCTGCAGTGCATCTACTAGCCAATTGTCAGCAATTTGTAGTGAGACTTGCGACCGCTGTGTTTTGCGCTTAGTGACGCACATATCCATTGCAAAGACCGAAGTGGGAAAATTTAGTAGGGGTTGGATTTCAATTAGGCACAGTCTGCCATTTGTCCTTTTTTATTTTACGTCTATTTTGTTTAATAACTCGGTGTCATCTCATCTGGCATAGTAGTGTGCTTTCATACTTGGCTAGAAAATAGCCATAGCAATAGGATAGCATTGTTTGGTTTTAAAAACTCAAAAACACAAAAAAAAAAAAAAAACACAAAAAAAAGTAAAAAAAAAATTAAAGCTATAACTCTCATTTTAAAAATGTTTAACCCGAGGGCTAGGGGTAGAGGACGAGGGCGGGGACGCACATATCCATTGCAAAGACCGAAGTGGGAAAATTTAGTAGGGGTTGGATTTCAATTAGGCACAGTCTGCCATTTGTCCTTTTTTATTTTACGTTTATTTTGTTTAATAACTCAGCGTCATCTCATCTGGCATAGTAGTGTGCTTTCATACTTGGCTAGAAAATAGCCATAGGAGAATCCAAACGGCTTACGCCTGCAGTAGCGTTATATATTTGATTTCTGGTTGATCTGCTGGTGGCTGTACTTGCTGCAGTGCATCTACTAGCCAATTGTCAGCAATTTGTAGTGAGACTTGCGACCGCTGTGTTTTGCGCTTAGTGACGCACATATCCATTGCAAAGACCGAAGTGGGAAAATTTAGTAGGGGTTGGATTTCAATTAGGCACAGTCTGCCATTTTTCCTTTTTTATTTTACGTTTATTTTGTTTAATAACTCAGCGTCATCTCATCTGGCATAGTAGTGTGCTTTCATACTTGGCTAGAAAATAGCAATAGGAGAATCCAAACGGCTTACGCCTACAGTAGCGTTATATATTTGATTTCTGGTTGATCTGCTGGTGGCTGTACTTGCTGCAGTGCATCTACTAGCCAATTGTCAGCAATTTGTAGTGAGACTTGCGACCGCTGTGTTTTGCGCTTAGTGACGCACATATCCATTGCAAAGACCGAAGTGGGAAAATTTAGTAGGGGTTGGATTTCAATTAGGCACAGTCTGCCATTTGTCCTTTTTTATTTTACGTTTATTTTGTTTAATAACTCAGCGTCATCTCATCTGGCATAGTAGTGTGCTTTCATACTTGGCTAGAAAATAGCCATAGGAGAATCCAAACGGCTTACGCCTACAGTAGCGTTATATATTTGATTTCTGGTTGATCTGCTGGTGGCTGTACTTGCTGCAGTGCATCTACTAGCCAATTGTGAGCAATTTGTAGTGAGACTTGCGACCGCTGTGTTTTGCGCTTAGTGACGCACATATCCATTGCAAAGACCGAAGTGGGAAAATTTAGTAGGGGTTGGATTTCAATTAGGCACAGTCTGCCATTTGTCCTTTTTTATTTTACGTTTATTTTGTTTAATAACTCAGCGTCATCTCATCTGGCATAGTAGTGTGCTTTCATACTTGGCTAGAAAATAGCCATAGGAGAATCCAAACGGCTTACGCCTACAGTAGCGTTATATATTTGATTTCTGGTTGATCTGCTGGTGGCTGTACTTGCTGCAGTGCATCTACTAGCCAATTGTGAGCAATTTGTAGTGAGACTTGCGACCGCTGTGTTTTGCGCTTAGTGACGCACATATCCATTGCAAAGACCGAAGTGGGAAAATTTAGTAGGGGTTGGATTTCAATTAGGCACAGTCTGCCATTTGTCCTTTTTTATTTTACGTTTATTTTGTTTAATAACTCAGCGTCATCTCATCTGGCATAGTAGTGTGCTTTCATACTTGGCTAGAAAATAGCCATAGGAGAATCCAAACGGCTTACGCCTACAGTAGCGTTATATATTTGATTTCTGGTTGATCTGCTGGTGGCTGTACTTGCTGCAGTGCATCTACTAGCCAATTGTCAGCAATTTGTAGTGAGACTTGCGACCGCTGTGTTTTGCGCTTAGTGACGCACATATCCATTGCAAAGACCGAAGTGGGAAAATTTAGTAGGGGTTGGATTTCAATTAGGCACAGTCTGCCATTTGTCCTTTTTTATTTTACGTCTATTTTGTTTAATAACTCGGTGTCATCTCATCTGGCATAGTAGTGTGCTTTCATACTTGGCTAGAAAATAGCCATAGCAATAGGATAGCATTGTTTGGTTTTAAAAACTCAAAAACACAAAAAAAAAAAAAAAACACAAAAAAAAGTTAAAAAAAAATTAAAGCTATAACTCTCATTTTAAAAATGTTTAACCCGAGGGCTAGGGGTAGAGGACGAGGGCGGGGACGTGGGCGTCCAACTACTGCAGGGGTCAGAGGCCGTGGTCCTGGCCGGGGTGAGACACCACCTGCTTATGAGGGAGCAGGGGAACGCCGCAGAGCTACACTCCCTAGGTTCATGTCTGAAGTTACTGGGACTCGTGGTAGAGCACTGTTGAGGCCAGAACAGTGCGAACAGGTGATGTCGTGGATTGCTGACAATGCTTCGAGCAATTTGTCCACCAGTCAGTCTTCCACGCAGTCCACCCATGTCACCGAAATCGCCACTCCTCCAGCTCCTGCACCTCAGCCTCCTCCCCCCCAGTCTGCCCCCTCCCAGGAAAATTTGGCATTTGAACCGGCATACTCTGAGGAACTGTTTTCTGGACCCTTCCCACAGTCACAAACCACTTGTCCGGTTGCTGCTGAGCAATTTTCCGATGCCCAGGTTTTCCACCAGTCACAGTCTGTGGGTGATGATGACCTTCTTGACGTAGTGGAAGTGTGTAAAGAGGTGTCCGACGATGAGGAGACACGGTTGTCAGACAGTGGGGAAGTTGTTGTCAGGGCAGGAAGTCCGAGGGGGGAGCAGACTGAGGGATCGGAGGATGATGAGGTGACAGACCCAAGCTGGGTTGAGAGGCCGGGTGAACACAGTGCTTCTGAGACGGAGGAGAGTCCTCGACCAGAACAGGTTGGAAGAGGCAGTGGTGGGGCCAGACGGAGAGGCAGGGCCAGAGCTGGTGCATCAGCGCCAAATGTGTCAACTAGTGAAGCTCCCGTGGCGAGGGCTCTTGCGGCGAGGGCTAGATCTTCAGAAGTCTGGAGGTTCTTTAAGGAAACACCGGATGACCGACGGACTGTGGTGTGCAACATTTGCCAAACCAGGCTCAGCAGGGGTTCCACCACTACTAGCTTAACTACCACCAGTATGCGCAGGCATATGAATGCTAAACACCCCACTCAGTGGCAACAAGCCCGTTCACCTCCGGCCGTGCACACCACTGCTCCTTCCCCTGTGTCAGCTGATAGTCAGCCCCCTGCCCAGGACCCTGCCACAAAAACCCCATCGTCGCCTCCACGATCCTCCACAGCATCCACCAGCGTTCAGCTCTCCATACCCCAGACGCTGGAGCGGAAACGCAAATATAGTGCAACCCACCCGCACGCCCAAGCCCTTAATGTGCACATCTCCAGATTGCTTAGCCTGGAGATGCTGCCCTATAGGCTAGTAGAGACCGAGGCCTTTCGCAACCTCATGGCGGCGGCCGCCCCTCGGTATTCGGTCCCCAGCCGCCACTACTTTTCCCGATGTGCCGTCCCAGCCCTGCACCAGCACGTGTCAGACAACATCACCCGTGCCCTGACCAACGCCGTTTCTGACAAGGTCCACCTGACCACGGACACGTGGACGAGTGCTGCCGGGCAGGGCCACTATATATCGCTGACGGCACATTGGGTTAACTTGGTGGAGGCTGGGACCGAGTCTGACCCTGGGGCTGGTCATATACTGCCGACGCCGAGGATTGCGGGGCCTACCTCGGTCCAGGTGTTTCAGGCCTACTATGCCTCCTCCTCCTCCCACCCCTCCTCCACCTCCTCCTCCGAACTACCATCCGTGGGCACGGCGCCATCAGTCGGTAGCTCTAGGCACAGCAGCAGTGCCGTTGCTAAGCGACAGCAGGCGGTGCTCAAACTGCTGAGCCTAGGCGATAAAAGGCACACCGCCCAAGAGCTATTACAGGGCATCACGGCGCAGACTGATCTGTGGCTGGCACCGCTGAACCTGAAGCCAGGCATGGTTGTGTGTGACAACGGCCGTAACCTGGTGGCGGCTCTGCAACTCGGCAGACTGACACATGTGCCATGCCTGGCCCATGTGTTAAATCTGATAGTTCAGCGTTTCCTCAAGACATACCCCAATCTGTCAGATTTGCTCACGAAGGTGCGCCGCATCTGTGCGCATTTCAGGAAGTCCAGCACAGATGCTGCCACTCTCAGGGCAGCGCAGCGCCGCCTCCAACTGCCCGCTCACCGACTGTTGTGCGACGTGCCCACGAGGTGGAATTCAACACTGACCATGTTATCCAGAGTTTACCAGCAGCGCAGAGCCATTGTAGACTGCCAGATGTCAACTTCCACCAGAACTGGTAGTCAGGTCAGTCAGCTTCCTCAAGTCTACAATGAGGAGTGGACGTGGATGTCTGATATCTGTCAGGTGCTGAGTAACTTTGAGGAGTCAACACAGATGGTCAGTGGCGATGCCGCCATCATCAGCCTCACCATCCCGCTGCTTGGCCTGTTGAAAAACTCTCTGATCAGCATGAAGTCGGAAGCTTTGCGCTCGTCACAAGAGACGGGGGAAGAAGATTCCCTTGTTGATAGCCAAAGCACCCTTAGGTCTGTTTCTCAGCACATATCGGAGGAGGTGGAGGTGGAGGAGGATGAGGAGGAAGAGGAGGAGAATGTTGGCGAGACACAAGAGGGGACCATTGTTGAGTCCTTTACTGTTCAGCGTGTATGGGCAGAAGAAGAGGAGTTGGAGGAGTTGGAGGAGGAGGAAATGGACAGTCAGGCCAGTGAGGGGAGTGAATTCTTACGCGTTGGTACTCTGGCGCATATGGCAGATTTCATGCTAGGCTGCCTATCCCGTGACCCTCGCGTTCAAAGAATTTATTCCAGCACCGATTACTGGGTGTTCACTCTCCTGGACCCACGGTACAAGCAAAATCTTTCCACTCTCATCCCTGCAGAGGAAAGGAGTGTGAGAATGCATGAATACCAGCAGGCCCTGGTGCACAAGCTGAAACAGTATTTCCCTTCTGACAGCGCTAGCGGCAGAGTGCGTAGTTCTGCGGGACAAGTAGCGAGGGAGAGTAGGCGAGCAGGCAGCTTGTCCAGCACTGGCAAGGGTACGCTTTACAAGGCTTTTGCCAGCTTTATGTCACCCCAGCAAGACACTGTCACCTGTCCCCAGTCTCGGCAGAGTAGGGCTGATCTTTACAGAAAGATGGTGAGGGAGTACGTAGCTGACCATACCATCGTCCTAAATGATCACACAGCTCCCTACAACTACTGGGTTTCAAAGCTGGACATGTGGCACGAACTGGCGCTGTACGCCTTGGAGGTTCTTGCCTGCCCTGCCGCTAGCGTCTTGTCCGAGCGGGTTTTCAGTGCAGCTGGTGGCATCATCACCGATAAGCGTACACGCCTGTCGACTGACAGCGCTGACAGGCTGACGCTTATTAAGATGAATAAAGCCTGGATTTCTCATAATTTCCAATCTCCACCAGGTGAAGGAAGCTCAACCTGAATAATTGATCCACTCCTCCTCCTCCTCATTTTCCTCCTTCTCCTCCTCTTTGTACAGTAAAGCAGAGGAAACTGGCTATTTTTTGACAGGGCCCACTGGCTCTTGCTATAGTACTTTATGCATTTAATTTTTCTGGAGGGCCACCGACCCGGTCCTCTGTTTTAAACAATTTTTGGGAGTGCCACATACAGGCACTCAATCTATTCAATTTTTCTGGAGGGCCACCGACCCGTTCCTCTGTTTTAAACAATTTTTGGGAGTGCCACATACAGGCACTCAATCTATTCTATTTTTCTGGAGGGCCACCTACCTGCTCCTCTGGTTTGAAAACTTTTTGGGACTGCCACATACAGGCACTCAATCTATTCAATTTTTCTGGAGGGCCACCTACCTGCTCCTCTGGTTTGAAAACTTTTTGGGACTGCCACATACAGGCACTCAATCTATTCAATTTTTCTGGAGGGCCACCTACCTGCTCCTCTGGTTTGAAAACTTTTTGGGACTGCCACATACAGGCACTCAATCTATTCAATTTTTCTGGAGGGCCACCTACCTGCTCCTCTGGTTTGAAAACTTTTTGGGACTGCCACATACAGGCACTCAATCTATTCAATTTTTCTGGAGGGCCACCTACCTGCTCCTCTGGTTTGAAAACTTTTTGGGACTGCCACATACAGGCACTCAATCTATTCAATTTTTCTGGAGGGCCACCTACCTGCTCCTCTGGTTTGAAAACTTTTTGGGACTGCCACATACAGGCACTCAATCTATTCAATTTTTCTGGAGGGCCACCTACCTGCTCCTCTGGTTTGAAAACTTTTTGGGACTGCCACATACAGGCACTCAATCTATTCTATTTTTCTGGAGGGCCACCTACCTGCTCCTCTGGTTTGAAAAATTTTTGGGACTGCCACATACAGGCACTATCCAAATTAAATTGTCTCCATAGCAGCCTCCACACGTTGTCTCCATTGCTACCTCCAAAAGTCGTCCATATAGCTGCCTCCATACATCGTCCCTTTATCAAACAAGGTGTGTCAGGCAGAAATTTGGGTTGTTTTCATGGATTCCACATCAAAGTTGTTAACTTTGTCGCCACCCAGCTGTGTTATCCACAAAATATACTAATAAACTTTTATCATTTACCAATATTATTTCAGCGCTTCTTGCGCATCTGTTTACATTCCCCTCACCCGCCATATCCTAAACTTATAAGAACGCTAATACACTTGATCTTATACAAAAGGTTCTTAGAAGTGCTGTTTGGGGAGTAGCCTAGAGACAGGGGCTTGGATTGGCGAAAGCTCGCCTGGCAGCGGAGCGCCAACTCCATGCCAAGATCCAACTAACATAGTTTTAACTGCAGAACCTTTAATCTACTACTAGTTCACTGCCTCCATACATGGTCCCCTTATCAAACGAGCTGTGTCAGGCAGAATTTTGGGTTGTTTTCATGGCTTCCATGTTAACTTTGTCGCCACCCTGCTGTGTAATCCACAAAATATACTGGCAAACTTTTATCATGTACCGATATTATTTGAGCGCTTCTTGCTCACCTCCTTTGGTTCCTCTCTGCCACCCATTGGTTTGAAGCCTGAGTCCATTTAGGGTATGTCGCCATGCCACTCTCTAGCCTGCTGCCGCTGCCTCTGCATGCCGTCCCCTATAGTGTCAGGGTCAATTATTGCATGTTTTAGATGCTATCTAGCTTCATTCTGTCACTCTGTCATGGCCATGCTGTTGCCCATAATTTTGGCATAATGGTGCGATTATGCAGCCTCAGAGGCATCCATGCATGCTGCCCCTGCTGTTTCCTGTCCATTTCCGTGGTGTTTCCATCCTTTTCTGAGGTTCCCAGGTGTTTGGCCAAGCTTCCCTGTGCAGAGCCTTGGTCCCCTTGAAAAATGCTCGAGTCTCCCATTGACTTCAATGGGGTTCGTTATTCGAGACGAGCACTCGAGCATCGGGAAAAGTTCGTCTCGAATAACGAGTACCCGAGCATTTTAGTGCTCGCTCATCTCTATTCACCACAGAAAAAGGGTAAAGAACTAAAAAGTTACATAAAGAGGCAAACAAAAATATAAATATCGTTCAGGTATGTATTATTTTTTTCATAATTGTTTAATATATTTTTGTCCAATGTTGTGGTTGTACCTTGTAACCTTGTAGTTTGGTTATTTTGGGAAATAAATTGATTTTCCTATTTATAGGCAGTCCCCATGTTACGAACAAGATAGGTTCTTTAGGTTTGTTGTTAAGTTGAATTTGTATGTAAGTAATATATATTTTATAATTGTAGTTTCCAAATGTTATGCTGTCCTAAGAACAAAACTTTATTGTAGACACCTTACAGCTGATCATTGCTGCATCCAGAAATACAGAGAGCTAGGGGTCGCTTGCAATTAATTTCCAGGTTTTTATTTGCTAGGGGGGGGGATAAAATATTTCATACCGGCTTTTTTTAGGGTTTACCAACATTTAGATTTTTCCATACATGAAATTAAAAAAATTGGGGGGTATACATGCTCAGTTAGACCAATTGATGTAGAAAACCTTTATTTTCCAGGCAAGGGAATGATCGATGGAACTCCCAACAAAAACTTCTTGTGTTATCACCAGGATGACCCAATGCCCACTTTCACACAACAGGTTTTTTTTACTTTTAGGAACCATTGCCAAATGAACCCTGTAAAATATTCAGTTGTCTGAGTGTATATGTGGTATATATTTCCCTTGGCACAACTGGAAACTGCTAAGAGCCATAACTCATGTAAGAAATTAAAGACTTTTATGAGTTGCAAGATTCCTGAGAAAGAAATTTCTTCTCTGCTCATTGCCAGACTTGATTTCACAAACTCAAGCTTTTAATTCATTAGGGCAGCAAAGCTTTAGATGTGACTGGCAAGCTGGCATGTTTGTATTGATATATGTTAGCCAGTCCATCACTGTTAGTAAAAAGTAACAATTTTCACATTTGCATACAGTATGCATTTTGCAAAAACGGGTCACATGTCACCCCCATATGTAACCTATATGCCACTGTAAACTGGCCATATCCACAAAAAAAATACAGTGAGCTGGAAACCACGTGACATGGTCTCCTGGACAACCCACCACATAAACAGGCCATATACCGTGGACTACACTATATATAGGTAATTTTTTTATACTCCCATAGACTTCTATGGAGAGACCATACCGCAAAACATCAAAAAATAGGACAGTTCATGGTGAGAAATACATTGACCATATACATAGCCGTATTTCCGATTAAAGACAATTGGGCCATATTTTAGGAAAAAAAACAGTGCAAGAGGCCTAGATGACAAATGGATACTTGATATCATTATTATTTCACTTATTTGTTGATGCTGTTATCTTCTGCAGAATAGTGGACCTATACCTTTTCCCCTCGGTAGCTAATAACCAAACCTAACATGCCCTCTAGCCAAACCATATTCATTAAAATATATGGTACCTGTTATAGTTTTTTTCTATTGTAACAAAATGAAACTTGAAAAAGAAGACAGAAGACAGCTACAAGATTATTATTTTTTTAAAGCTGCAGGACAGGGGTAAAATGGGCAAGAACTTGAAAGATTGAAAGTTGCATGCTACTGTGTACTGAACACTGTGTCTGCTCAAAGTTTCCAAATTGTAAAATTGTAAATCTATATATATACGTGCATTAGAGTGTCTACAAAGTGCAGACCTGTCTGACTGATTCACTGGTAGATGTGTGAATGTAACACAAGGTGACATATTGAAAGAACAAAGGAATCTTCTCTGGCTCTAAAATAAGTCATATATTTTATGATTCACAGATGAAATATAGGATTTGCTTTTTGGGTTATGTCAGGTAACTGTATTATATAGGTAGAGTTACACAGAAATAGACTTTTTATGTGCTGCAGTAAAGCCAACAGTTTATTACAGCTCCAGTAGGTAGAGTACGGTATATGTAACGTGCCAAATTTTAGCTGAAATTCAGAAATAGACTCTATGTACCATTCATTAACCCAATAAAACAGCTTAAAGATGTTGGCAAAATTGGAATAATTCCAGTAATGGAGTTAGAAATGTAAACGTCTGGTATTGTAAACATTAGGTACTATTCATTATAAATACAATTCCTCTATCTTAAAGGACATCTACCACCATGATGAAGGATTGTAAACCAAGCACACTGATATACTGGTGTGTGCCCCTCTGGTAGGAAATGCTCTTTTAGCTTCTTATGCCCTGGTTTTTACAAAAGAAGGTTTTAAAAAAAATGCAAATGACCCTAAAGGGGATCTGGGCTCCATAGGTGTTAATGGATGTTACCATTATTCACGTATATACAATTCCACAAGTTTATCCCAAAATGAGAAGGTTTACAGTGCATTGTTTATCCAATACCTGAGTAATCTTGTGATCTACCGTATATTCCAACCAAGGAGTTTAAATAATTTATGTATATACAGTTCACCAAGTCTTCTCCCACAATCTCACAATAAGGGGCTTTGCTATTTTGATCTTTTATCTATTCAACATTCATCATCGTTTGGAGTATGCTCCAACTCAAAGGCATCATCAATGTGGGGGAAAAAGTAGAAACTGGTGCTATATGTTACAAAATACAATCAACAAGTGTAACTTACTGTTTACCTGTCTGTGAGGATGCTGGCATCTACCCAGATGACTGACACCCCGGCACGTGTTTTGGCATACAAAGGCAAGGTGCAGTAAAGCTTGTTGGGGTGTCAGTCATCCTGCTAGACGCCAGGGTCCTCATAGACAGGTAAACAGTTAATGTTACAGCTCTTCTACAGTATAAGCACATATTTTCAATGGCCTAATAAATTATCTTAACTCATACAAGTATTCAAAAACACTAAGCCTTTGCAATAGATTCAAATTTCCAGATGAATATCAAGATTTTAGGGAACCCAGGAAGGAGGATGCACAAAGCTGGATGAGCTGGCACATGAAGCACAAACATGTTTCTTCAAACATTTTCTGTTAGATGGATGTAATACTTTACATGGACCTCATGGGTCAACAGTGAGGTATCCAGTGATGTATATTGGCAGACTGAGGCCTCCATTTGCCCTTCATCTTTTGAGTATAGGTCCTATCCAGTATGAAACATAGGATGACAAAGTGTTATAGGCTGTAATTTTACCTCCTACTTCCTGTTATACAGAAGCTATAATAGCCTTAAAGGACACCTGTCATCAGGTCTCTGCCACTAGTCCTGTCACTACTACCTGTTGGAGCAGCTCACACAGATCCATCCCAGCCATTATCTAGTTATTTCATACATTATTCATTGTAAAATCATCTATTCTTTATCATGTAAATTAGGCTGGTCACATGGTCAGAGGCAGTGATGTCACCCCTGTTACCCCTCCCCTCTCCTCCCCCTGCTCATGTCTGTGTGTAATGTATAGTAAAGCATGGCTAGTGTGTGTGCTGCATCTGCTGACATGCTGCATCCTCCTAATATACAGGTGAGAGACACAGACATCAGCTACACATGAATCTGACATGTTCTGCTGTAACATGGCTGCCTGTAGCTGCTGTATCTCTCCTATACACACACACATGCACACACAGGCTGCAGGGGGCGCCAGCACCAGGAAGCACATCATTATACAGGCTCACAGCATTATACAGGCTGTCAGTCATGCACTGGGGGTGTGGCTGTGCCTCCCACTCATGAATAGAGTGGACAGCTTGAATATGCTAATGCTTCATTGGACATTTCACAGGTCATTTGCATACAGCTTTAGGACCTCATTGCTTAGGTTTACAGGCATGTAGAGGGACAATGAAGGGATAGAGGCAATGCTCTCTAATGGCAATTTATGAAAATATATTTAGTTTAGGGGGGTTATTTTGCATGACGGGTTCTCTTTAAGGGGATGAATGCCACTGTATGGGATCTAAGCAAACTGTGGATGTACCCTCCCCATATATAGACCGTTATGTAACTAGGAAGACACCCTGAACATCTGCAGTGCCAAATCACATGTTACTATACATTTTTATACCTCCTACTACTTACATGGAGGAGGGGCTGAAGTGGAGGTTGTTTCCCACTTTATCACCATTGAATGGGAATGGGCTATCTAATAACCCTGCATTGTCAGGAGTCTTGACACTGGGGTCAGGGCAGAATTTTAATGTGAACATAGCCTAAACATATATACAGGAAACCTAGTAGATGTATCCCCTCTGCTAAGCACTTCACCTGCTTTAAAGTTAGATCAATGTTTATTTGAGTCAGTATCTAAATGAGAATGTATTTTAATTTAGTGGAAGTCTCCCAAGAACACTGACTATTCATCCTGTCTGTGTCAGACTCTTTTTTTAATCAGACCTCATTTTTCACTCTGTGATAATTAAAGAGCTGAGCGTTTTACCATAATGTTAAGGTTTGTAAAGAAGCATCTCGGCTTAAGTGGAACAGATTGTGCTGGAAAATTTGAGATGAGAAATGTACAAAAGTAAATTTCATTCTCTCCAGTTGCTTCTTCTTCTATTTAATGTGCTGAGAAGCATAATAAATCTTTAATCGTAATATGTGATGGGTAAGTATTGTATTTGTGTATACAGTATTTTCAAGCTTTTCCCTTTGTTTTGATGTTGAGCAAATATTGATGCTCCTCTGGCTGGCGGCTATATATTCTTGTGGAATAGGATGAACACTAGCCAAAAGAAAGCTCTGCTGCTTGAGAACGGTAATGATCTGGTGATGATGTTCTGTGATGTTTCATTTTTTTTCCCTGTATTTTTATTATGAGAACTGTATTTACAGGGTAATTAGAATCAACAAACATAATGAATCTTATTTTATGTCGGGTGCTGCCACTGCCAACATTTACTGAACAACTTTTTCTAAAGGGTTTCCGTATGCAGCAGTATGCATGATGTATATTATACTCTGAATACTCTAAATGCCCTTAAAAGAGTTTTCTTCTAAATTTGTACTTCTACAAATTGAATTCCAAATTGTCCATGCTCAAGTCTACATACTCATGGGCTACTTGCCCGCTGAATGAAAGTTGATATATACAATGCTTAAAGCAAATAATAGCAATTAATAGCTTTGACAACAATTCTAACAATACTATCCATGTTATTCTTCTGGCTTCTCCCTACCTGAAGATCCAGCCCGGTATATCTTTCAGCCCTACTTGACAAATTATCTCCTGCTTCTCCAAGTTGTGACATCAGCTAAGGGAAGTGTAGCCAGAGCAGCTTCCCCCACTTCTTATAATGCTGAGAGCTTTCACATGCACTACCACCCCAGCCAATAAGGACACACATACTCAGGCTGAATCCTCTCCTCAGCATTACTGCTGTACATCACAGATGTGACACTAACCTGTATACTCACAAACATACTAATATGCATTACATTTACAGTAACTCATAAACACAACACACACACATACCTATGCACTGTTACACAGATACACCTATAATCTAATAAATGCCCATTATTAAGGGGTATTCCAGAATGTGTCAGGCGAAATGATCATCTTCTTCCTACTTTCTGTGTATAATCTAATACCGCCTTATGACTAAATATACACAATATCTGCTAATATGGATGTGTCAGCGAGGTTGTTAAGCAGATGGTATCAATCTCTCATCTTCCCAGGAAAGTGGGATATGAGGAGTACAGAGAACGATAGGAAAGTAACTGCTGACATGCAGGAGAATGGAGAGGACAGAGCACACACAGAAATAGTCTTCATTCTATAGATCAAACGGCTGTGCTGACCTGCCCCTTTCTTCACGTGACTTCACACTTGCACATACTAGATTATTTAGAGCAGCTGCTGAGGGAGAAGGTGGAATGTGTGTGGAAACATGATGGGCAGACAAGCTGCTGGCTTAGTGTTAATACTAAGAAAAGACATTTTTACATTGCATAATTCTGCCCCTTGGCAACCAGAATTCAGAGCTGAAGGGAGAGGGACTGAGGCAGGTAGAAAGCAGAGGAGTAGCAGACAAACGGTTGTAAAAAAACTGACATAAACTTTACAGTTACGATTTAATAAAGTATACTACAAACCTTAGTGTTATCATCTGCACTACTGAGTTAGGCAATTTAGTTTGAAGTGTAGTTACGCTTTAACTTCATATTATGATGGCACTAATTGTGGGTGTTAACCCCTTAATTTCTTCCATCGAGCGCAATGGCAGCACTTAAATAACAGTGCCGCCATCTTTGTGTAGTTCCAATGATGTCATCATGGGGCATCGACTGGATTTCTATAATAGCCAGAACCCATTGTAAAGGATCCAGTGATTTAAAAATATACTGCAATATCGTACTATTGCAGTATATTATATAATTGTTCAGATTTGCTAGGGTTCAAGTACCCTAGGGGACATAGAAATACAGTACATAAAAAAAAATAATTAAAAAAACATAGATTAACTGATCTCCTTTCCCAAGAACTAAAAATAAATAAACAAGCATAAACATGTTAGGTATCACCACATCCCAAAATTCTCGCTATAACAAAAAATATATAAACAAGGTTATTCCTGGCATTGTAAACCCTAAGGAAACACAAGATAGGGCCTAAATGCCCGAATCACCACTCTTTTGCCATTTCACAACACATATAAATTTGAATACAAAGTGATCAAAATGTCATATAGTTCCAAAAATGATAGAAATGAAAGCATCAAATTTTCCTACAAAAATTACACCTTACACAGGTTTATACATCAAAGTATGACAGTTTTTGATGTCAGAATAGAGCAAAACAGGAATTTTATATTTGTACAAATGGTTTAATTTTTTTTAAAATCTATTAAAACCTAGTGAAACCTATAGAAATTGTGGGCTTGGTCTAGCCATGTTTACGTGAGGACATGCTGCACTGAGCTCCACTGCATACCCTCTCCCTATCCGAGCACTCACAACCACTTGCACCTACCTGGAGGGGTAGTGGAATTTTTTTTTCAGTCCAACCAGGTGTCTCAAATAAACCTGCACCCTCTCCTCCACTGCAGGGTCAAGATAGTTCACTCCTGGTTAACACATCTGTAGTCCTAGAATCATTGGACTACCCAGCTCTTTCTGACAATCACTCATTGCACTGGTTTACCCCTTCACAGCTTGCCTCCTCTGTGGTGTCCACTGCTGCTGGTTTCCCAGCTTCGGATCCCTGGCACAGTGTGATTTCCGGCCAGTCAGTATCTTCTATAGTGGCCTCAGCTCTCTTGAGCTGAAACGTTGCTACTGTTGTTACCAATGATGGAATATATCTATCTATCTATCTATCTCAAATCTATCTATCTATGTATCTATCTAACCTATGAATCTGAGGCACGGAGGAACCCTGGTAACATCCCATAGAACCTTTCAGGCTCATTAACATAATTTTAAAAGTTGATATTAGAAGGAAGGAGGCCATGGATGACAAATATAAGAAGATACCACAGTCCAGGTGCCTGGATCTATGAGTAATGTCTATGGTTTATCAGGATGGATTAAAGGAAACCTACCACCACGATTCTACCTATAAAGGTAGAACGGGTGGTAGGTGGATGTAAGGAACGTGAGGATAGCTCTTTTTAGAGCTAATCCTCTCGTCCCCGCTAACTTTTGGTAAACTTTATTGAAATAATATTTAAATTTTGTTATGTGGCTACTGGGGCGTGGAGTAGCCGCGCTGTGTAGCCTCGTGCCCGGCTACTCCACGCCCCAGTTGCCACGTTACTCCTCCTATCCTGTTGTGTGTGGCATGTCGGACGAGGAGCTGCTCTCAGGTGGAAGCATACTCTATGAGAGAGAGGCGTCTGTAAAGCATTATAGGACTTGTGGTTGAACTGCTGCTGTCAGTGTTGTGCTAGGCCCCTCCCACATCTGCTTTTCTGTGACACAGAATAGATGCTGCACAAGCATCAAAATAACAAATAAAAAAGTATTTATAATTCCAGGTAACCATTATGAATAGATTTTTGAAATATTTTAACATCTTTGGGAGCTTTTTGAAGTAATTAGTTTCGTGGCATAACCCCATTGAAAACGTCATCAAAAGTCAGAAAAATGACACCGCAAACAGCTCCATACACCAAAGTATGAAAAAGTTATTAGCGTCAGAAGATGGCAAAATGAAGATTTTTTTTTATACAGGAGGTTTCAATTTTTGTAAATTTATGAAAACATTATAAAACCTATACAAATCTCGTATCTCCATGATCACACCGACCCAAAGAATGAAGTAGTCATTTGGGGTGCATAATGAAAACCGTAAAATCCAAGGCCACAAGAACACAAGAAAAATGTGTTTTTTCACCATTTTCACTGCATTTGGAATTTTTTCCCATTTCCCAGTATACGGCATGGAATAATAAATACCTTCACTATGAAGTGCAATTTGTTACGCAGAAAACAAACCGTCGTCTCACAGCTCTTTACATGGAATAGATTTTTGAAGGTGGGGAGTAAATGAAGAAGGACCTCGGAGGGAAGTTGTTAAAAAGCACTAGCTTTATTCACATTGCTAACAAAGACATATTGAAATGTACATGCCATAAGCTATTTGAATCTGTCTTCAAGGAAAAATTACCACCCTGATGAGAGATTCCCCTTAACCGTGTTCCATGTTATGGAATAGGAGTTTCTGAGGATATTGTACAGGCAGGCAGAATGTTACAGAGCAGGTGGAGTTGGACAGACTTGACATAGTCTCCGATCTGCAGGCGGCAGATTATAGAGCAGGAGTAGATGAGATGTTCATAGTGTGAAGGAGTTCAGTACACTGTGCAAAGTTTCCTATCCGCTGGCAGCAGGTTGTAAAGCAGAAGAATCTTAGAAGATTGTATATATTAGGGCACATTTACTAAGGGTCAAAATCACGTTTTTTCCGCCAGGTTTCACAAATTTTTCAGTTTTGCTCCGAATTCGTGCGATCGGATATTGGTGCAATTGCGCCGGCTTTCAGGCGACAGAAATCAGGGCCTGGCAGTCGGAAAACCCGACGGATTCGGAATTTAAAAAACGTATTGTGTTGCAAAATCAATCACTCACATGCACCAGAAAAAAGGTTGGAGAGCTCCAGCGGACCTCGGTGCAGCAGCGACACCGGGTGGACATCGGGTGCATGACCTTAGTGAATCACCGCAAGACCCGAATCCTCATCGGAAAACATATTTAACCATTGCTATCTCTGCTTTTGCAGGTAGTTACTTGACTTAAATAGCAGAGATATGGAAAAAAAGTTATACTAAATTTTTACCACACAATTATAAATATGTTCAGCTACATGTGCTATATAGCATGCTACCTGAAGATTACATTACATTTTCTTGTAATTCATGTGCAATACATTTTCAATGAACATGAAAAAATAGTCTACTTTTTATTTCAGATACATCTTTTAGATACAAGTTTTTACTAATTCAGGAATAAGAGATTTGCATAGATGAGAAATAATATGTAATAAATTTGGATAAATATTTGAAAAAAACATATATCCTATAAAGAACTATTATAATGTTTGCCTTATAAATGCCATCATTTCCATGTATTCTCTGTTGACAGTGGGCTGTCAAATGTCATAATTTTCTGTACAATTTCATGGTAAAAGCGTTTTTGATTTCTATCAGTGTAAGCAAATAACATAACCACAGATCAATATATGTACAGCACCTCAGATGAAAAATAAATCACATCATATCCAGTAAGTAAGGAAAGAAAATCCCCGAGTTTGCATTTCCTAAAATTATAATTTGGTCGATAAAGTCATAACTGATACATACAGCGTACATGTGTCATCTCATCAGGCCCATCCCAGCTCTGCTCTCTCTCGGAGACCCAGGTGTGACTATATAATGGAGCAGTGAGACTGCCAGATATTTATTCCGACAGAGCGGGGAATATCACGGCCGACAGAACTTGTCTAGAAGCGCCATTAGAGGGCGTTCTGACAACATATTTGAGATTTTCTGCAAAATTTGCTATGTGTAAAGCAAGGGTTGATGTCTTTAAGTTAAAACACACCAAATAATCCATCTTAAAACTTGTTACTTCTTCTCCATCATAATAGTATTCGTTGTTTTAACTATAGCACATAGCTGACACAGCTGTAGCACAAACTATTATTTCCAGCCTGGAAATCTTAGGTAGACCTGTGTTTACACTGGTGCACAGAAACAAGTCAGAGACAGGGAAAACGAGCACAACATTGAGGGACAAATAACAGATATAGACAAGCGGACAAAGCGGACAAAACCGGGTCAAAACCAAGGCAGCAAAGTTACTGAATCTAACTAATATAGCAATACAATGATCTGTATGCAGAGCAGAAGTCATATACTCAGAAGAGCAAACAACAAGAGCCCTACATTGCAGAGATAAGACTGAATAACCAGCAACCTTTGAAGGAACTTGGCAGAATATAAGGAAAGCAATGGAGGCTACCACCAGCACTGACAGGTTCAGCCGTCCATCGCTCAAGCCACAACTGCAGACAGAATGGGGCACATTTACTTACCCGGTCCAGTCGCGATCCAGCGGCGGGTTCTGCGCCGATAATACGCCCCCGTTTTACGTTGCATGCATGCCCACGGCAATTCGGCGCAAATTGGAAAAATTCGGGAAACCCGACGAAAAAAAGTAATTCGGGCCCTTAGTAAATGACCCCCAATAAGCTCAAACACATACCCAGCTTTTCCTAAGGAAAGATCCTGAAAGGGAGCTGCCAACCACAGGCTGTTCTGGGTGTAGTTTTCAAGCAGAGAAGCCTAAAGCCTGATCTCATTCAGAACAATTTCAGAACAACAAGTTCTGCCATTAGTAATCTTTAATATGACAAGGCACCCTTCTTCTACTGTGGACATTATTAAGGTAGTTGCTGTGGACATTTCACTAATAAAGAGGGTTCTGTGAACTTTTCATTAATAAGAGGGCTGCTACTAGACATTTTATTATAAAGGGGGCTTCCTGTGCAGTCATTTCATTAATGAAGGCTTCTAGATAGTATATTAATAAGGTTTATGAGTATGCTGCTGTACTATATGTCTGTGTAGCATATATGCGTATTCTCAAGTGTAATGTGCAGGACGGGTGTGGCGGTGTGAGTTAAGCTATATGGAGTCTTGTTACATCACTGACTAGGAAACACCATTGGCTATATCACCATCTATCATGACAATGGACCTTGATGAATGGACAACGAAATAGTTGGCGCAGAGTTGCATTATTTTAACAGCTAGATGGCCCCTTTGCTCTAGAAATCACTG
This sequence comes from Engystomops pustulosus, assembly GCF_040894005.1. Lineage (NCBI taxonomy): Eukaryota > Metazoa > Chordata > Amphibia > Anura > Leptodactylidae > Engystomops > Engystomops pustulosus. Next base: position 104,641,411 of record NC_092417.1, on the reverse strand, counting down.
GTGCTCCAAGTACTGGTCCTTCAATCATCAACAAGTGACCGGCTATTAGATAACCCATTTAAATTAAAACTTTATATAAATGCATTAATAAAGTTGTTAATTTGCTGAAGATATTTATGCCATGCAGGCGAACTATTCATAGTGCAGTAAATTTCTTAAGAATTAGAGAACACTTCATTCATAGTTAAGTAAAAGGTCGTATGATTACATTCCCAGCTGCTGTACTGTGACAGTGCTATAAAATAGAGTGTGTAATATAAGATGAGAATTTACTTTCAAATTTACTTTTTCAGACTAATATTAACTCGAAATCTTCTAGATGCTCCATCATGTTTGCAGCCTTGTCACTCAATAAAACCAATAACAATTATATCCACAGGGATGTAAAAGACCTAGGGCTAGATCCCCATTGCATATGTATTGGAATATCAAAAGCAGCCCCCCCACTCCATACATGTGTTTGTGCCAAAAAACAGCAGTCCTAATCATATGCAGCTACAGGGAACATAGGAAAATCTATACCTATTAAATCCTGTGACTGCAGGTGACATGTCTTCAGATTGTAGTTCTCATTCCTAATCTCTATCACGTCCAGCCATGTCTCTTCTTCCAGTCACTTGTCTTGTCTGTGAATTTTACCACGCAGACATCTTGTGTTCTTTTCTTTCCTTTGGCCCCCATCCTTGTCCTCTAACAGTGTGATTCTGCTGCCACCCCTAACACTGTGCATAAAATGTTATAATGGTGTTATACAGAGTCTCCCAGAAAATGTTGGTATCACAAATTAGTGTCTCCTAGTGTAACACATTCTGCCCAGTAAATGGTGTATCGCAAGGTAGTAATGCTCCTCAGTGTGCCCCATAACTAACATTTCCCTTAATAGTAATAATAATAGTAATAATGTAATTAATAATATCAATCTATGTCCAAATCCATTAGTGCCCCTACATTATATAATGTTCTCTTTATCCTACCCACAAAGTGCTTACTAGACAAACAAGGTATAATGCACTTTTTGGTCCACACATTGTATAAGGTCTCACATTGTGGGCTCCTCCTAGTATAAAGCCTCCCCTGATTCTCTTTTGTGGCCCCACATTGTAAAATACCCCCTGTGAAATTCATCATTATAGACCTTCCCTGTGTAATTCCTCAATTGTGGCTTTCAAACAGTAAAATTCCTTTATTTAGAACTATGTACTGTTTAATGCTCAGCATTTAATCCCTGCATTATATCATTCTCGTTATCAGGGGCGTAACTACAGTGGTAGCAGCCGTAGCAGCTGCTATGAGGCCCACACTATCAAGGGTCCCCGCCATCTGACCTGACAAGCTAAAAAATGGAGGATGTGCTGTGGCAACAGAAGGTCAGGGATATGGAGAGAAGCATTTGACATTTATATAACAAGCTCCCCCCTGACCAAGTACATTTTCCAAGCATCCAATCAGTGATAGGAAAGTATAAGAACACCTTGGAAAAACACATCATGCCCTCCAAGGTACTCTTATCTATTTAAAGGAGAATGACATGCTGACAGGTTGCCTTTAATAATGCCCCAAATTGAAATTAAAATGTCCCCTACACCTTATGTTGTACATTATGATCTCCACACACTTCTGTTATTCTATTGTGGCCACATTTGGTCCGACGCACATATCCCAAAAAATATATATACTTACCTCTCACTTTCTGTCATTTCTCCCCATTCACTTGCTGAAATGAGCAACTTAGAGCAGACTACTGTAAGCCTCCGAGCTTCTTACTGTAGCAGTATAGTATGGGCTGAATAGTGGAATGGGAAGCTTACAGAAGGGGACAAAAGGGACAAAAGGGCACAGCTGGGCGAGAATGGGGAACATGAGGATACTAGTCTTTGAAGCGGAGAGCAACATTAGGCTACAGGCTGAGTGAGAATGAAATAACATTATGAATGAAATATGTGTGATAAAAAATGAATAAAGAGTTGTAGATTACGAGAGGAGATTGAAGACATAGGGCTGTGGAAGAAGTAAGGCTTAATGAGAAAGAGGGAAGCATTGAGATGTGGGCTACATGAACACACTCACCGGCCACTTTATTAGGTACACCTGTCCAACTGCTCGTTAACACTTAATTTCTAATCAGCCAATCACATGGCGGCAACTCAGTGCATTTAGGCATGTAGACATGGTCTCCTGCAGTTCAAACCGAGCATCAGTATGGGGAAGAAAGGTGATCTGAGTGCCTTTGAACGTGGCATGGTTGTTGGTGCCAGAAGGGCTTGTTTGAGTATTTCAGAAACTGCTGATCTACTGGGATTTTAACGCACAACCATCTCTAGGGTTTACAGAGAATGGTCCGAAAAAGAAAAAACATCCAGTGAGCGGCAGTTCTGTGGGCGGAAATGCCTTGTTGATGCCAGAGGTCAGAGGAGAATGGGCAGACTGGTTCAAGCTGATAGAAAGGCAACAGTGACTCAAATCGCCACCCGTTACAACCAAGGTAGGCAGAAGAGCATCTCTGAACGCACAGTACGTCGAACTTTGAGGCAGATGGGCTACAGCAGCAGAAGACCACACCGGGTGCCACTCCTTTCGGCTAAGAACAGGAAACTGAGGCTACAATTTGCACAAGCTCATCGAAATTGGACAGTAGAAGATTGGAAAAACGTTGCCTGGTCTGATGAGTCTTGATTTTGGCTGAAACATTCGGATGGTAGGATCAGAATTCAACATGGCTTCAACAACATGAAAGCATGGATCCATCCTGCCTTGTATCAACGGTTCAGGCTGGTGGTGGTGGTGTCATGGTGTGGGGAATATATTCTTGGCAGTCTTTGGGCCCCTTGGTACCAATTGAGCATCGTTGCAACGCCACAGCCTACCTGAGTATTGTTGCTGATGTACCCAACATCTGATGGCTACTTTCAGCAGGATAATGCGCCATGTCATAAAGCTGGAATAATCTCAGACTGGTTTCTTGAACATGACAATGAGTTCACTGTACTCAAATGGCCTCCACAGTCACCAGATCTCAATCCAATAGAGCATTTTTGGGATGTGGTGGAACAGGAGATTCGCATCATGGATGTCCAGTTGACAAATCTGCGGCAACTGTGTGATGCCATCATGTCAATATGGACCAAAATATCTGAGGAATGCTTCCAGCACCTTGTTGAATCTATGCCACGAAGAATTGAGGCAGTTCTGAAGGCAAAAGGGGGTCCAACCCGTTAATAGCATGGTGTACCTAATAAAGTGGCCAGTTAGTGTATAGGGACATGGGAGCACACGTTGTATTAGAGGGAGGCAGGAAGGGGTGTAGGTTTATATGGATCTTCCTATTTGTATACATCAGAAGACCTATCAAACGCAGTGGGCTGGGCAGGGAGAATGTGGGGGGGGGGCATCTAACACATTGTTGTCCCTAGTCTCTAACAATCATTTTAGGAGAAGGGGGCATTTTTTTGTCTGACTAGAACAACTAAATCTCTGGTCCGTGCTTTGGGGCATACTGTGGTAGGTAGGCCTACAGATGCACAGTTAAACAACTCATTTGCTCTACATGGAGAAAATCCTAATGGGCCAGGAAGGCTAGTTGGAGAATTTGTTGGGCCACTGGTGACATAATATAAATGGTGTTTTTGTGTATGCTGGTTTATGCTAACTAAATTGTAAAAAATAAATGAAAAATTATTGTCATACACATTGTCACATAACTGCCTGACAGTTGTCACATACAGAATGTAGAGAAATAGAATTAATATACAGCTGATATAATTTCTGACATTATGATAAAACACAGGAATGTCATAAGCAGTTTCTGCAATGTAGAAATGCCACTGTGGCAGTGAATGGAGAGAACATAAGACTTCCCCATGCACAGCGAAGCAACACATGCATTGTATTCTTAATATTTATTATGCCTTTTCCTTTAACCTATTGTCCTTATAAATACCAGATATGAGATTTGTGGTACCATTTTAGCAGTATTCAGAATTATGCTAAGCAATAGTTGGAATGAAACAGTATAGTGTTATCCTATGAGTTTATTTAGCACATCACAAATCCAGAAGCTTTCTTCTGATCATGAAATGACAGTTCCATCTCATCCTTCCCTAATGACAACCTTCTGCTTACCACAGAGGGCAGAACCCTAGAAATCTTTTTATGGGTGATTCATTTTTTATGCTTGTTTGTGTACAATTATTTACTAAATGTCAGTCTAATCTCCAGCATTGCATCAACATTTCACTGCTTCTAGGCGCCTTTATTATATGCATACAAAATTGGAGATGCTTGTCCAGGGCAAGATGCAGCGACCTTCTCCTTAGAAATCCCAGAGAAACCTCTGTCTGGTGGTTTGATTACTGTGACAAGAAGAAATTCATGGCCATTGTTAAAAATGACAACTGGACCTCGCACTCAAGCAGAGCCCCTGGCATTGCTGACAAAGGTCAGTCAACGGTATAGGCTTCATTATCGTCACTATGTTTATAGCTGTTTTCCATCATAAACCCAATTACTTACGTCTTGCATGTCTCTGAAGAAAGTGCTATGTCTGAAAAGCATACAGCATTATTTATCAGATATGTCCCTGCCTTGGGAACACACTATGATGTAGGATCGGAGATCAGGCTTTCATTTTATCTACTGCACTGAAATCTTAGTGGCAGCACATTTTGTGTGATAGTTGAGTTGTATACATGTATCGAATGCTTATCATGGTGTGGAATGCTATATTACTGGCATTGTCTATGTCTGGTTAGTAGTGCGTTCTTTTATTAATTGTGAGACAAAAGATAAAAATACATTTAAAAAAATAGAAAGTTGTTTGGTAGGAAAAAACACAAAAGTGGTTTGGGACAACTTGATCTAGATTTTATAGGATATTTATCACCATGGTAAATAATTAAGATTCTGACTAATGAACCATGAGAAAAGGAAAAGTGTATCATTGATATTTATTGCCTGTTACCTACACAGCGCCTAAGTACCATATAAGCCGACCCGAGTATAAGCCAAGACCCTTCATTTTAACACCTAAAACTGGGAAAACCTTTTGACTTGAGTAAAAGCTGAGGGTGAGAAATGCATTGGTCACAGCCCCCAGCCAGTATATAGCTAGCCTGCCCCCCAGTTTATAGCCTGCAGCCCCTGCCTCCCCCAGTATATAGGCTGCAGCCCCTGACCATCAGTATGTAGCCTGCAGCGCCTGCTTCCCCCCAGTATATAGGCTGCAGCCCCTGACCAACAATATATAGTCTGCAGCCCCTGACCACCAGTATATAGCCTGCAGCTCCTGCTTCCCCCCAGTATATAGGCTGCAGCCCCTGACCAACAGTATATAGCCTGCAGCCCCTGACCACCAGTATATAGCCTGCAGCTCCTGCTTCCCCCCAGTATATAGGCTGCAGCCCCTGACTACCAGTATATAGCCTTCAGCGCCTGCCTCCGCCAGTATATAGGCTGCAGCCTCTGCCTCTCCAGTTTATAGCCTGGAGGGAAAAAAAAGTGTACTCAACTTCCAACGCCCCCTGGCAGTTCCTCTTCTATCCATCGATGCTCCGGCATCGGGTCCATGTTACAAAACTGTACAAAAGACTGCTAACAGTCCATGACTTATGTGTCTTTTACATATAAATTAATTTTCACACACCTGGGTAAATTAACATGTGGGGCTGCAAATAAATATTTGCCTTTACCTTATTTCTTGTATTTTTGCTAATTTATCATATTGACTGTACTTGTTTCAGCCCACCAAATATCTGATATTGATTGCATATTCACAGGATGTCTTATCAGTATCTGATTGTTGGGGTCCTACGCCAAAAATCCACACCAACCACCTGTGTAGCAATCTGTACTCTGTACTGGGCCATAAGCAGAAGACTCTATACAATACATAGGAGAAGCAGCAGGTATAGCCCCTATTCAGAAGACACATGACTTCAGAACAATTCCTAACCTGCTCGGCTCGACCCCTGCTGCATTGAAGCTGTGTCTCATTTGGGTCAACTGCCACTGACCTCTGAGTGCATCAATAAATATAGATGTTTATTTCATGATGACTATTAATCTAAATGTATGACTATTCTATTATTCCATTTCATTTTAACATAAAACCATCAAATGTAGACGTGTCCATAAAACATGTGGCTACACAATGTTGGATTTTAAAGAAAATGATTTAATCATGGAATGGTAAAGGAAAAAGCAGAACTGTATACGGATTTTGATGTAAAACAAGGGAAGGGTACTGAAGAATTTTGGGTTAAATCTCCCTTTAGCCAAGAATTATGACTGCAGCAAAAGCGGATTGTGCTGATATTATTGGACAAATGGCCTGTCCATTCAATTATTGAAGTAGAAACTTTACATAGTACACACAAGTAAGGATCACTACTCTTTGAATAAATTTGGTATAAATCAGTAGTCCTCTATATACAGCATAATGAACAATACTGTTTCTTGCTATTATCTAAAGCCTCTACTTGTGATTTTAGCTCACATTGCACAGCTGGATAGACACCTTAGTCACCTTCGGTCTATCTTAATAGCTAAGTATATTTTAAGATTGAAAAAAAAAAACACGGAAATAAAATCCATCTATGCTACCTAAGCAGTTTGGCTTTGGACTGATACTAAAGTGTAGTCCAAGTGTCCTACTCAGTATTAAGCCTTAAACTCCTTTAAGTATCTAGACTTTGCTGTGCCATTTACACAAGGCTGCTATTTAAAGGGGTTATGTCACCATGTCTAAACATATTTAGCTAAGTTTAATGCATTAAAACAATCAATTTAGCCTCTTATCTTTATTAAAAATTATGCTGCCATTATGCTGAATTACTTACATTTGTTACTTTTAAACAGCTGACAGCTCCCCCTTGTGGTTGCTCTGCCCGTCCTTCTGTTGCCACTGCCCTGGCCGAGTATGCGCAGAAGCTTCCTCTTGTCCCATCAGTCTGCACATGCGCTGTGTGTATGCATCCGTGCTGTCTCCTGCTTAGTGTATTCATCCGCTGGCCACATGACTGATCTGCACTGTGAAGGAGCTGTCACATGCAAAGTGCTGCCACTAGCAGGTTCTCTAGACCTTTTTATTTTATATTGGTTGCTGGTATTAAGAACTGGGGAAGGCAGGGTGTAGAGCCAGCACCCACCTGGTCACATGTCAGGAGGTTCGGGTGGTGTCAGCATTGTCTCTGATGCTGCACTGTTATCTAGTACTTCTGAACCGAGTGCCAGCAGGTGCTTATTCCTCTGACTTCTGCTGTGTACTGCAAGCAGAGATGTGCTATCAACAACTAAAGCGTCCCTTTAGTCAGGCAGCTCCAGGTCCTGCTGCTCTATGCCCCCCAGCCTCATACACATAACATGGTATGTGTACAGCTCTGCAGTGTAAATACTGCTGACATGAAAACTCCCCATCCCTGGATGTTTTAATGTCTACAACTTTAAAAGACCCCTTCATATACACTGAAACCCCATCAGCTAGAAGCAAGGGTACATGTGTTTGTAATATTTCACATGTTTGCTATAGTCATTAGGGAACATTTGATGTATTATCATGCGTTTTCTGATGCATATTTGTTGTGTTTTTGTTGCGTAATAAAAGTCATTAGGGAAAACGCATGCGTTTTGGTTGTAACACATATGCTTTTATAGGATATGTTTTTTTCTTTGATGCATTTCAAATGTGTTTTAAAACACAGAAAAAGCGCCATGCTTGAAAATGGCCTGAGGGTCTAGGTGCAGGAATGATCACTTGATTGGGACCCAGAGCAAACAAGAGCATCCTGCCACTCCATTCAATTGTGTTTTTGGTCCGTTTATCATAGTTTTTCAGTTATTGAACGCACTGAAAACACATGCATTTTTACGTGTTTACCATGCATTACTCATTTTGCATCCGTTTCTCTTCATTTCTGAACGTGTAAGCAGCTGTATTAACCCCTTGATGCTCTGCGCCATAGCTGTATGGCGCAGAGGTGCGGGGGGTGTATGAAGAGGGCTCACAGTAGTATTGCAGTGTACGGTAGGAATGATCAGACCATCTAGGGTTAATGTACCATAGAGAGTCTAAAAAATAGTAAAAAAAAAAAGTTTCAAAAAAGTTTCAAAATATTAAAAGTAAAAAACCTAAAAGTCCAAATCACCCCCCTTTCCCTAGAACTGATATAAAACATAATAAACAGTAAAAATCATCGACACACTAGGTATGTCCCAAAATGCCCATCTATCAAAATATAAAAACTGTTATTGCCGGCGATGACCCCCATAATGTAAAATGGCCCCCAAATGTCCGAAATGTGACTTTTACAGCATTTTACATCACATAAAAAATGGAATAAAAAGTGACCAAAATGTCGCAAAAACCTCAGAATGATAGCAAAAAATGACAACTTGCACAGCTCTGTACACCAAAGTATGAAAATGTTATTAGCTTCAAAAGATGGCAATTTTTTTTCTTTTTTGTACACAATCGTTTAACTTATGAAAATGTGTTAAAACACAATAAAACCTATATAATTTTTTTCAGCTTCTCAGTACAAGGCATAAATAAGTACAATGATAAATAATGCAAATAGTGTAAAAATGAAAAAGTTATGGATTTTTGAAGTTATTAATTTCTGAAGCAAGAAATGAGCGAAAAAAACCCTGTGACCTTAAGGGGTTAACATTTTCATAAATGCTTACATTTCCAGAAATGAAGAAAAATGCATTCAAACCAACCAAACGTATGGTAAACATTCAAAAATGCATGTGTTGTCAGTGTTTAACCCCTTAAGGACGCAGGGTTTTTCGGCTCATTTCTCGCTCTCCAACTTCAAAAATCCATAACTTTTTCATTTTTATGTGTACAGACCTGTGTGAGGGCTTATTTTGTGCGTAACAAAATTTACTTTCCCGTAATGTTATTTATTTTAACATGCCGTGTACTGCAAAGCTGAAAAAAAATTCCAAATGTGGAAAAATTGAAAAAAAAACGCACGTTCTTGTGGGCTCAGTTTTTACGACTTTCACTCTTCGCTCCAAATAACACGCCTACTTTATTCTTTGGTTCGGTGCGATCGCGGTGATACCAAATTTATATAGGTTTTATTGTGTTTTAATACATTTTCAAAAATTAAACGAATGTGTACAAAAAAGAAAAAAAAAATTTTGCCATCTTCTGACGCTAAACCATGGTGTCCATATTTTCAGAAACTTAGATTCCCTCTCCCAGTGGATCATTTCTTCAAATCTACAAATTTTGTGTACCTTATCTTCCCACTGAGAGAGGTTTGGAACCAAGTTTGTCTTCCAGTTGAGGGGCATTAAGAGTTTAGATGTTATGATGAGTAAGGTCAGTAGGTAATCTTTCTGAAGGTGGAAGTTAGAGCCGGGCTTCCCCAACAATATAACACTTGGGGATCTTTCAATTACTTTTTTGGTCAATTTACAATTACAATTGACCAGAAACTCTGTATCTTTGGGCATTGCCACCATATATGTTTTAGGGATCCGGGCTCTCTCTCGAACCTCCAGCATGTGTCTGATACCTCAAGGTATACTTTATGGAGCCATACCGGAGTTTTATACCATCTTGAGACTAGCTTAAAGGCATTCTCTCTAATGCCAATGCAATTAGTGAGCCCATTGGCTACTTGTAGAATCTATGCAAAATCTTGTTCTGTAAAGGTTTCATTCAGCTCGATCGATCATAATCAATTGTAATCTGAAGGTCATTGCTTTTGCCCACCATTATTTAGTAGGAAGATCGGCCTATAGCTACTGCATATTTTAGGGTCTTTCCCTTATTGGAATTTGGTTATGTGGGCTGCCTGTGACTGTTCCGATAGTGTTCCTCCTTCCATTAGATAGTTCCAAAATTTGGTGAAATATGGTAGGAGGACATGTTTGTATGTCTTATAATAGGAGATGGGGAGGCTGTCTGGGCTTGGGATTTTGCCTGAAATTGTTGTCTTTAGAACTTTATCTAATTCTTCTTCAGTGAATGTTGAAATTTATTCTTTTTTAGTTTCACCTGAGATGGTTGGAAGTTGACAATCTTTTAGGAAATGTTCTATTTTACTCTGTCTTGTTTCTGCTCTAATGGGTGGAGAGGGTCTGTAATATTGTACAGGGATTCATAGTATTTATGGAATGTCTTGGTGATCTGTTCTGTAGTGGTTGCGGGCCCTCTTGTATCATTTAGTATCTCTGTAATATGAGGTTTTTTTCTTTGTTTGTATACTAGTGCAGCCATCATGCGATTAGCTTTATCTCCATGGGCATATTGCTTAAAGCGCACTTTCGTCCAGGCTCTGAAGGAGTATGTATTTAGTAAGTCTTTAACTTTGTTTCTGGATATCTGTAATTCATTCAATACCTCTTGATCTGTCCTATTTTTGTGTGAAGATTCTGGTGCTGATATGCGGATAAGTAGCTCTACTAGGCAAGCAGTGTGTTTATTCTTGAGATTTGTACAAAGTGATATATTAATTCTCCTGAGATAAGGATTTTATGGGATTCCCAGAGGTAGGTGGGAGGTGTGTCATCAGTATTATTTTCAGAGAAATACCTAGGCAGTTTCTCGTCCACGACTGCCATATGAGAAGGGTCAGCCAAAATAGTTTTGTTTAATCGCTAGCACCACTGACCCCTAAAAAATGTCCCAAAAGTTTATTCTCACTAAAATTGGCTGATCCCCCCCCCCCTTTGAATTATTTGTTTATTTGTCTTCTTATTCATCCACACTTTGGCACAGTTTGGGACTATCTTCATGGTTTTCTTGTATCAGAGGCAGAGGCAAGGAGGCAGGGCTGTTGGGGGGGGGGGGGGTTTAGTGTTCACTATCCAGTTGTCCAGTGTCCAGTGAGTCCAGTGTCTCCATTACACAGAACAGTGTTTCTTCAAGATAAATTACAGATATTAACAGGGAACAGCTAACAGTCTCAGAAGAACAATTTATTCATCTTCACATATTAAATGTGATCTATTGTGAAATAAATACCATGTTTGTACATTTGTAATCAAGAGATTCATATCAAGTATATAATCCTACAATTCATTTAGAATTTTATAAAATTTTAAAGATACAAAGAGATAGACTTGCAATATTGTATGAATGATAAATTATTTGTGATAGTATTTTGCAACATTTATTTTAAAACCATCATTTATATGTCCATACAGAGGCATAAAGATAAAATATTCTGCAAATATAAATGTGTTTTGTCCACATAAATAGTCTTTCACAGATTTTCATTTTCAATTATTTACCTTAAATTTTCCTTTGCTTCCCTAAAAAGTAAAGTAAGCAGGCAAATAGAGAGGAAACAGCAGCTGCTGATGCAAAATGATGGGTTCAATAGGCGACCAAAGTCTTTTGTGATACTAGGAATTAACCATAGTGATGTAGGATACTCACTGGAGTTTATCAGGTGTCAGGAATTTAATTAGGACTATGAAAAACAATACATGGTCAACAATAGGGTCCAGATAGTAGTGTGCGCAATGGCAAAGATGTAAGTACTAATGTAACTGCATAATGTACTATAGGGTAGTATACAGAATGTAAGATTAAATGGCTATGTAAAGTTAAAGGGTATTCCCACGAAGACAAGATTCTTAAATATACTCAGGATAACAAAATAATACATTCTCTAATTCACTGTTATTAGCAAAAAGCATTTCAGCATTTAACAGATATAGTTCAAACCTGTCTCTGTCAATTCTGGTGTATACAACTTCAGTTGCCCTCACCCCCATTTCAAGACAAGCTCACGCACAGACACTTCTGCCGGCAAACAGCAGTGTGAGGAGACTAAATCTACAAGCTATAGATAAGGCCTATATAGCAGGGGAAGAGTTAAAGGAAACCTACCATTTAGAATGGTGGGTGTAAGCTGTAAGTACCGGGCACCAGCTCAGGGTGAGCTGGTGCCGGTACTTACTTTCGTTAGTGTTATAAACCGCGGTATCGCGGTTTTAACACTTTTTAAACTTTAGAGCAGAAGAGGCTTTGGCGCTGCGTGCGCACGATACATAGGAAATAGCGGAGATGTTGCGCGCGCACGGTCGCGCGCAGCGCCGAAGCCCCTTCTGCTCTAAAGTTTAAAAAGTGTTAAAACCGCGATACCGCGGTTTATAACACTAACGAAAGTAAGTACCGGCACCAGCTCACCCTGAGCTGGTGCCCGGTACTTACAGCTTACACCGACCATTCTAAATGGTAGGTTTCCTTTAAAGGGGTATTCCAGGAATATGAATGTCTGATGCTATATATAAATGAATATAACAAAACTCAATGTCATTAGTCTCAAAATGGAGCTTAAATAGTTTGATTTTATGATTCACAAAATGTTATTTCCTCTCTAAAGTAGGTGGAGTTATCACATGGCCGCCACTTGAAATTACAAGTCCCATGATCCATTAGCTCTCAGTAACTCCTCCTACCTCTTATGCTCTGATCCCAGTGATGATCTAACAGGCTGTCCTGCTCTGTTACCATTGTACACCACAACACCGGCCATACTGGATGCACTGCAACCAACCGACCACAGCCAAACATAGTGATGATCACATGACCTGCCCAGGCAGGTGCAGGACATGTGATGTGTACATGTGACCAGCCGCTATCTTCTGTCCTGTGTCTGTTCCTCGCAGAGGAAATCAACGGACTGATTAAAGGGCCAGTCGCATTTTAATTCTTGATTACATTTTATGTCCACAGCATTTTTCTGCTAAGGGGCCGAAAAGTTTAAATAACAATTAATTACATTTTAGCTTATATTTTAAGGACCCATTAATATATGAATTATGCGGATTCCCGGAATACCCCTTTAACACTCTGGATTCTTACACTGACCTGTCTTGGGAGTTTAAAATTTTAAAGTAAGGGGTTAAAAATAGAGATGAGCGAACATGCTCGTCCGAGCTTGATGCTCGTTCGAGCATTAAGGTACTCGAGACGGCTCGTTGCTCGGACGAGTATTTCCCCTGCTCGAGATCGAGCATTTAATTAAAAAAACACAGTGAAGAACAATGAAGAATAGAATAAAAACAGTGAACACAGTGAACACAGGATCATTTAAGTGAAAAACACAGTGAAGAACACAGTGAAGAATAGATTACAGATGTTCGGCACATCTGCTTACTTGTCGGAAGATACGCGCGGAACGGTGCGAACAAAATAGTATGTGAAGAACAATATATATGTGTGAAGAAGACATTGCAGAACACGGTGAGCAGGACGGAGACACAAGGGAGCAGCACAGAGACACCGGGGAGCAGCACAGAGACATCGGGCAGCGGCACGGAGACATCGGGGAGCGGCATGGAGACATCGGGGCACGGAGACATCGGGGCACGGAGACATAGGGGCACGGAGACATATGGGCACGGAGACATCGGGGCACGGAGACATATGGGCACGGAGACATCGGGGCACGGAGACATATGGGCACGGAGACATCGGGGCACGGAGACATCGGGGCACGGAGACATATGGGCACGGAGACATCGGGGCACGGAGACATATGGGCACGGAGACATATGGGCACGGAGACATATGGGCACGGAGACATCGGGGCACGGAGACATATGGGCACGGAGACATCGGGGCACGGAGACATATGGGCACGGAGACATATGGGCACGGAGACATCGGGGCACGGAGACATATGGGCACGGAGACATATGGGCACGGAGACATAGGGGCACGGAGACATCGGGGCACGGAGACATCGGGGAGACTTCAGTGGAAGAAGAGCAGCGGATCCCGGGACAGCGTATCTCCCGACAAGTAAGCAGATGTGCAGAACATCTGCAATCTATTCTTCACTGTGTTTTTCACTTAAATGATCATGTGGTCACTGTTTTTATTCTATTCTTCACTGTTCTTCACATCTGTTAACTTGTCGGGAGATAATATACGCGCGGAACAGTGAAGAATAGATTGCAGATGTTTGCATACATCTGATAACTTATCAGAAGACATTCTTTTTCAATTAATTAACACATTTTATTCCCGAACCATGGTCCCTTTGAAAAATGCTCGAGTCTCCCATTGACTTCAATGGGGCTCGTTATTCGAGACGAGCACTCGAGCATCTGGAAAAGTTCGTCTCGAATAACGAGCACTTGAGCATTTTAGTGCTCGCTCATCTCTAGTTAAAAATTATCTTTATTGTGTAAATATCAGATGGGGATTAAAATTGAGGACTTTCTTTCATGGGAAAAAAACCTTAAATGATTCAGCATTAACTACCATGCCAGTGGCACACGGTGCTGCCATTTCGGGGAGCATTGTCACTCGCTGATGACATCTTTGGGAGCAACGGCCACAGCATTTTAATCATCGCTGGCAACTTTGGCAGGGGCATTTGAACACTTAACAGTTTGGACCCTATATATTTACCAGCTCTCCTCAATAAGAACAGTTTTATCAGTATTAAGCACAAAGGTGTCATTATACATCTATATGTACAAAAGCTTTTCTAGCATAAAAATGGACCTTTTGGGTTTGCATTGCAAATCCCTTCCCCACTAGGCATCTTATTCCTTTTTAACCAATATCTGTTTATTACAAACTGCAGTGTTAAAAGCTATGGTATTGTCTGCACAATGAAAGCATATCTATCTGTTCCACTTAATTCATCCATTCAATGGTCTCATTTTGATGCTTTTCTTTTATTAAAGCAGAAAACATAACAGTTATCAGTAGGGAATCTCAAATGTATTTCTTCAAATAATATGTAGCGGAGGTAAAAAAAATAGGTAAACAAAATTCACAATATTATTTCTATCTCATGGTCCGATTGTGTGTCCTTCAAAATGACATGTGCTGAGCTTTAGTTTCCACATTGACTTTTATTCTTTTTTATATTTTATTTTACCACATTGAATGGTCATAAGATGGGAAGGAAATGTTCTGTGTATACACTGTAGTTTAGTAAGGTGATCTTTGTTTTCCAGTGTTTTATATCATGGTATGTTTAAAATATTTTCTAATAAAAATACAAAATTTGAATTATACATATAGATATGATGTTAGTGAAAACACCTAAAAATAGTTTCTTGCACTAATGCGGCACATTTCTGTCTCAAAAACTAGAGATGAGTCGACCGAAACCCAAACCCAAATGGTCTTCGGGGTCAAGTCTGGGGACTAAATCCAAACCTCTGCTAATCAACTCTTTAAATGCTTCCAGCAAAGCAGCCAGGAGTATTCAAATGGCCACCATTTCCTCAGAAATCATCACTCCCCGTGACATTAGCCGGGAGTAAAAACCTAGGGGAAAATGGTGGCGTACATTTAAAAAGTAGACACTTGCCATCAGCACCAGCACTGATCACGGATGTTAAATGGTGGGTAGTGAGTGTTACAACAAAAATCTTCAATGTTCAGATGGGTCAGACAATTATGGGTTTGGGGCCACTCTCCACTATCCATAACACAATGGAGATCTACCAAAGAACAAAATAGAGAAACAGGAAATAAATCAGGTAGGATCTGTAGGAATTGATACAAACAGTATCAATTCCTAAATAAACTACACCAAATGATTAATCTTAAAATGATACAGTAATAAAATGTAGAAAACCTAATGTTAAAAGATTGAATCCATCTGGACATGGATGCTGAAAGGTACTAAGCTTTTGCTATCTGAAAATAGGGCATAAGTTGATGGGAACCTGGGAATAGGTAGGATAAAATATTATGTTATTGTACAGTACATTTTTTCTCTCCACTTTGCAACAGTGCTAAACAACAATGCTCATGGGTAGGGTTAAATATTGCCTACAGCAAGTTCAAGAACAAATGTATAATAGGTATAAAGTAAGCCAATTAATGGTTATTGTAAATCTAAATCAGATTTATCAAGGAGCATCAGCTGCTCTGACAAATCTTGAAAATGTCTATTCAACACCATCTATGTAATATATTATTGAGTAACTATATTACTATGTAAATGTATGCAATATGTTACTATTGTTATGACACAGAATGCAAAAAGAGCATCAGTGACCCCAACTTGTGTAGGTGGTGCTTTTAGTGTTCCTGAGAAGAGAATTGCTTCCTGTATGAACAGCGCAGTGCACCTCTTGTTATCTCTACTCTTCAGTGAATGGGAAAATTCTGAACTCAGAGAATACAGTAAGTAATGTACTGAAACATCATATTATGCTTGAAAGTGTGCATGATGCTTTTGTTCAACCCATCTGGGGCTAGGCTGAAGCTTGCACATCAGTGTGATTCATAGTTGTTTAGTTTTGCTGTGTAATCTTTGCAATTGTCACAGAATCTGTTCTTTGGGAGAGATCTGATCTTAGAAAAGAATGAATAATGATTTTGTATGAAAATCAATATAAAATAAGTTTCACAAAGCCAATGGAGCACATTTACTTACAGGGTCACCGGAGTTCACTGAAAGTGCATTGTCCGTCTATAATGCTGCATGCATCTATTCTTCAAGATCATGCGCCTGTAATCATGAATGTGTCGCTTCCCCGCTCAGCTGCGACACAATTTAAAAGTTAAATACGGCACTCAGTCCAAATGAGTCAGACTGTCTTACAACACGCCCCCCACTTTGCGTTGCATGGAGGCCAGCACAGCTGTGCCACAAAAGGGTCATGTGCACTTTAGCCCCAAAAAGATGCACCGTCTGACTAAAGTGTGCACAGAGCCCCTTGAGCCCCTTGAGCCCCATTGTGTTGCTAACTCTCGCTCATATGGTAGATTTGTCCTCCTTACATATTAAATTCACAAATAATTTAATAATTTAAGCAATATTAAATAACTAACTTTTAAACATTTAAAGCTTGTAAAATAATTAGCCCCATTATTTTACATGTTAAAACAGGGTCCATGAAAAAAATCCTTCCTTTGCACCTGCCCTGGACCAGGTGCAGATTTCCACCAAAAAGGTACAAACATAAGTAAAAAAAAGTGAAACATAAATGAAAAGTCGCTCGGAACATCTGGAAAATAAAGTATAAGGCACACTGCACAATGTGCACTTGATAAATGACAGCAAAAGTCACAGTGAAAAGTTGCAAAAATGAAAAAAAGTTGTAAGAATGAGACAAATGAAACAAGCAGATACCTGTTCCCCTATGTCACCCAAGGCAGAGTGACTGAAAGAAAAATACAAAAATATGCATATTATTGCTGGCACTAACACTATGGGGCTCATTTACTAAGGGTTGAACTTTCCCCGGTCTTTCAGTCTTTTTTGGGAATTGCACGGCTTGGACATGTATTTACCAGGTGTCTGCGCTGGAATTGTGTCGCAAATTGTGACACAATTGTGACACAAATTGGGAGGAGGTACCGCCGGACGATCCGACTGATTGGGACTGGGCGCAGGATTTACCTTTCACAATCCAAAGCACATACATGCAACACTTAAAAGAAGGTGAACTCTGTCGGACCTGAGCGGGAAAGCAACACATGCAGGATATCGGGCGCACGATCTTAGTGAATCACGGCCCCGTGCATTACCGTAGAAAAATGCACTTTTGGTGAACTCTGTCGGATAGGTTAGTAAATGTGCCCCCATGTGGGCTTTTTTTCCCAGCAGATACTTCTTATCTCTAAACACAGTATAACCAAACTTCTTCTCTGGAACCTCTGACCTAGCATGATGTCATTAAGCTTTAAGCAAAAGTCTTGCTTGATGATAAGGGGATTGCCTTTTAACTAAGCCAAGAGAAGAGTTTTCCTTATCCCATCCTGGAAAACATATTGGCATATTTCCAGAATTTCGCTTGGAAGCATCAATGGCTGTTAGTCTCCACACACCTACAGAGGTGGCCTCACTTCCTGGACCATGTCACTATCCTCTCACTCTCACTAGATACAAAAACATCAAAATAGCTCTACCTAAATTCCTTATGGAATAAATAGACAGGTTTGGCTTTATGAAAAAAGTCATGCTTAATGTTAAGGGGGCTGCCTAAAAAGGAAATGTTTTCCTTATCACATCCTGGAAAATGTATTTTGCATATTTTCCATAATAAGTTTAAAGAACTGTTACCATAGATGAGTGGAGCCATCGATTGGGTTCGGCCTTGCAACCTGAACATTCTGCAAAATGACACCCCTATTAACTAGTCATGGCTATAATTGGCCAGGATCATGAGGTCACTATGTTCTTAGGTTGAGTGCTGCAGAAACTCTTTTGTAACTTTGGACTTATCTGTGCCTTGCCATA
Organism: Engystomops pustulosus; assembly: GCF_040894005.1. Classification (NCBI taxonomy): domain Eukaryota; kingdom Metazoa; phylum Chordata; class Amphibia; order Anura; family Leptodactylidae; genus Engystomops; species Engystomops pustulosus. Next base: position 104,623,223 of record NC_092417.1, on the reverse strand, counting down.
ATTCTATCTCTGAGCTCCTTGGTAAGTTCCTTTGACCTCATGATTCTCAAGTGCTCTGACATGCACTTTGAGCCGTGAGGTCTTATATAGACAGGTGTGTGCCTTTCTTAATCCAGCCCAGTCAGTTTAATTTAACACTGCTGGACTCCAATGAAGTAGTAGACGCTTGACGCAACCCATGCAACATCTTGGACTTTAATCCAAGGGGACTGTTGTCATAAGTATTCATTTGTGCATCTATCTGCATTGTTTCTATTACCCCTCCCCTATGGTACATTACTATTATATGCTTCTGGGTAGCCTAGTATTGCAGGGCCTCTCCATATTAATTATGTGGATTGTGCCCAGGGTGACAGCCCAAAATGGTGTGCTTGCTGCTCGGCACCCAGGTCTGTAGTTTACCCCCACCTAAACACAGACCTCCCCCGTTAAGTATATTGATCCTGTGGAAATTCTCCCCTTGAGAAAACTGTTTGGCGTTGGTCCGGCAGGTGCTGACTGGACGGCCAGTGTGCCAGGTGGATATGCCCCACAGACTCAAAAGTTTTTCTTAATGTTACTGTTTTTCTGTTCTTTTTTTTGTTATTTAAGTATTCCAGTTGGTGCCACCCGCTATGTCATTATCTGTTTTAACGTGGGATGTCAGGGTTATGAGGGAAGCATGCAAGCGCAACAGGGCCGGCTCCAGGTTTTAGTGGGCCCCTGGGTGACAGTGCCCAAGCCCCAGTGCCCTCCAGTAGTCACACTGCCCCACATCCCCCTGTGTGCACAATCCTCTCCCCTGTGGACACTCTACCCCCCCTCCTCCTGTAAATACACTGCCCCCACCAGTAAGTAACGTGCCCAACACAGCCCCCCAGTAAGTAATGTGCCCCACACAGCTCCCCAGTAATGTGCCCACGCAGCTCCCCACTAAGTAATGTCCTCACATAGCCCCCCAGTAAGTAATGTGTCCACACAGCCCCCAAGTAAGTAATGTCCTCACACAGCCCCCCAGTAAGTAATGTGCCCACACAGAGCCCCAGTAATGTACCCACACTGCCCCCAGTAAGTAATGTGCCCGCACAGCCCCCCAGTAAGTAATGTGCCTCACACAGCCCCCCAGTAAGTAATGTCCTCACACAGCCCCCCAATAAGTAATGTGCACACACAGCCCACCAGTATGTAATTTCCTCCACACAGCCCCCCATGTTCTCCCCCTTCCCTAGCCCTGGTCATGTCTCTCCACTCACCTCACTGATGCCGCTCTCTCTGTGTGTTCACTGCTTTCCCCGGCAGGTCATGTGACCATGACATCATCAAAGGTCCTTCAGCCTCCGAGGCTGCAGCTCCTGCTGGGAAAAGCAGTGAGTGCAAATATTCTCATCAGGATCTGAGTCCTGAGGACACAGATCATGATAAGAGAGGGAAGGAATCTCCCGGGCAACGGGGCAGATGTCCTGCTGACCCGGGGAGTTCCGGGGCACCGGCCAAAAGATCCGGGGCTTGAGCCGAATAAAAGATTTCTAATTTGCATAAACGTAGTGCCAAATTTTTCTACAATTTGTTTATATGGGATGGTACTCTACCGGAGCAACTAAGCTACTGTGGGGGTGACGTGTATTGTTGTTCTTTGGGAGAAATATAGTTCCCATTTGAAAATCTTAAAGAGGATTAGGTATGATATATGTCTTTAAAAGGTTTTATCTGCCAAGCCAGGAAACAAGATGTATAGAGAGGTCAATGAGGTGGTGTTCAAAGTTTTCCCAATATACATTTTCCATCTCTTTTGTCAAGTAGATACTAAATAGCTGGTAAGGTTGCCATTTAAAAGTAAAGTATTTTTGTAGTGATGAAAAGATGTGGCAGAAAGGCATAAATTCCAGTGCTTCTGACTTATTAAAGTTAACATGAGTTGGACAGGTTACCAAATTTCTCTTCTAGAGCGAGAATATGAGGAAAAGCCTACTTTGGATATATGTTTATTATCAATAAGTCTTAAGCTGATGTTCCTCTTTACCTATTTTTAAGCCATGAACATCAGGATGTTCTCTGGTTAAAGAAAAATCCCACCACTTCTTTTACAGTTGCAACACTGGCAGGGTCTAGGCTCCATAGCCAGACATACTATTACCCACAAAAGATTACAAGGAGTTTTCACCTAACCTGAAAAACAGCTAATCTAATTATGTGTTTGTAGAGTGAGAGTTGGGGCTTCTGTGTACTTACAGTGGGGGAAAGTATATTTTCCTATATATTACCCACAGTGAATGTAGGTTCTGGGGCCAGTCAGTCTTATTGAATCCACTGACTTCAAAGGCATTAAAAGACTGCTTTGTGACCAGACTGTGATTGATGGATAATTTGGTTTGAATTATGGGTGATGATGCACCCTTTCCTTGAATTCCCTTCAATGGGAACATCATTGTGGACTGGATATGGCCTTCCAAAATAACCTATTCCACTCTCAGTCACTGAGAAAATTTTGCCCCCTTTCTGCTTTACACCGCCCTGTGAATAGAAAATGCTAATTATTGTAGACATAGCATCACCTTCTTTGTCACCTCCGTATGTGTCTTGTCTCAGTCTTGTCATTCTTTCTGAATTTCTATTACTAATTTGTGAGGAGGGGACCCGAACCCCAATTTTAAGATTCATACCAAACATTGCGGGTTTGAGTCCGCAGAACATGATCCCGGACTTCGGTGTGAAGTCCAGGCTCAATTCACCCCCCACAGTAACTCCCCCTTCCATTTTGGCAGCAATCTCATTGCTACCCACAATGTCACGGATAGTGACGATTCCAGGCAATATACCACAGACGTTTTTGCTGACAGCATATAAAAGATAAAAGTCCAATCAGTGCCATTTGGGTATGAGTACTGATGGGTACATTCATCACTACTACTTATCCATGATTTTATGACATTTCAACTTTTCATTATGGTGTTTCATATTACTATGCAGGCAGTCCCCTACTTAAGAACATTCAACTTACAGACGACCCCTAGTTACAAACAGACCTCTGGATATTGGTAATTTACTGTACTTTAGCCTTGGGCTACAATAAACAGCTTTAACAGTTATCAAAGATGCCTGCAATTATTATTTATTGTTTATCCTGGTTCTTATGACAACCCAACATTTTTAAAATCCAACTGTCAAAGAGACCAAAAAAAATTTGTCTGGAGCTAAAATTATAAAGTATACAGTTCCGACTTACATACAAATTCAATTTAAGAACAAACCTGCAGAACCTATCTTGTACGTAATCTGGGGACTACCTGTATTGGTAAATCATGCTGGGCAAGTTTCTGGACATATCTTCTCTTTATAGGATGGTGCTAGGTCTACATCAATTAAAATGTACTATTTATAGGGCAGTGGAAAACAGTGGAAAAGGGAATAACATTTGGCCTAGTGACTAGTTAGGTTATTTTGGAAGGGCATATTCTGTACACAGTGATATTCACATTGTCTCAAGGGAAACATTCATCATCACTAGAGATGAGCGAACATGCTCGTCCGAGCTTGATGCTCGGTCGAGCATTAGGGTACTCGAAACTGCTCGTTACTCGGACGAATACTTCGCCCGCTCGAGAAAATGGCAGCTCCCGCCGTTTTGCTTTTTGGCGGCCAGAAACAGAGCCAATCACAAGCCAGGAGACTCTGCACTCCACCCAGCATGACGTGGTACCCTTACACGTCGATAGCAGTGGTTGGCTGGCCAGATCAGGTGACCCTGGGATAGACTAGCCGCTGGCCGCGCTGCTCGGATCATTCTGTCTCTGGATGCCGCTAGGGAGAGAGCTGCTGCTGGTCAGGGAAAGCGTTAGGGTGTTCTATTAGCTTACTGTTAGGCAGGAGTGATTCTCAAAGAACCCAACAGCCCTTCTTAGGGCTACAATAACGTTCTACTTTTTTTATTTTAATTTGCATCTATTACCATTTTGTGAGGAATTAGCAGGGGGACTTGCTACCGTTGTGTTTAGCTCTTAGTGGCACACATATCCATAGCAAAGACCGAAGTGGGAAAATTCAGTAGGGGTTGGATTTCTATTAGGCAATAACTCAGTGTCATCTCATCTGGCATAGTAGTGTGCTTCCTTTGATACTTGGCTAGAAAATAGCCATAGGAGAATACAAACAGCTTCTTGAAGCCTACAGTAGCGTTCTATATATTTGATTTCTGGTTGATCTGCTGGTGGCTGTAGTTTCTGCAGTGCATGTACTTGCCAATTCTGAGCAATTTGTAGTGAGACTTGCGACCGCTGTGTTCTGCGCTTAGTGGCGCACATATCCATAGCAAAGGCCGAAGTGGCAAAATTCAGTAGGGGTTGGATTTCTATTAGGCAATAACTCAGTGTCATCTCATCTGGCATAGTAGTGTGCTTCCTTTGATACTTGGCTAGAAAATAGCCATAGGAGAATACAAACAGCTTCTTGAAGCCTACAGTAGCGTTCTATATATTTGATTTCTGGTTGATCTGCTGGTGGCTGTAGTTTCTGCAGTGCATGTACTTGCCAATTCTGAGCAATTTGTAGTGAGACTTGCGACCGCTGTGTTCTGCGCTTAGTGGCGCACATATCCATAGCAAAGGCCGAAGTGGCAAAATTCAGTAGGGGTTGGATTTCTATTAGGCAATAACTCAGTGTCATCTCATCTGGCATAGTAGTGTGCTTCCTTTGATACTTGGCTAGAAAATAGCCATAGGAGAATACAAACAGCTTCTTGAAGCCTACAGTAGCGTTCTATATATTTGATTTCTGGTTGATCTGCTGGTGGCTGTAGTTTCTGCAGTGCATGTACTTGCCAATTCTGAGCAATTTGTAGTGAGACTTGCGACCGCTGTGTTCTGCGCTTAGTGGCGCACATATCCATAGCAAAGGCCGAAGTGGCAAAATTCAGTAGGGGTTGGATTTCTATTAGGCAATAACTCAGTGTCATCTCATCTGGCATAGTAGTGTGCTTCCTTTGATACTTGGCTAGAAAATAGCCATAGGAGAATACAAACAGCTTCTTGAAGCCTACAGTAGCGTTCTATATATTTGATTTCTGGTTGATCTGCTGGTGGCTGTAGTTTCTGCAGTGCATGTACTTGCCAATTCTGAGCAATTTGTAGTGAGACTTGCGACCGCTGTGTTCTGCGCTTAGTGGCGCACATATCCATAGCAAAGGCCGAAGTGGCAAAATTCAGTAGGGGTTGGATTTCTATTAGGCAATAACTCAGTGTCATCTCATCTGGCATAGTAGTGTGCTTCCTTTGATACTTGGCTAGAAAATAGCCATAGGAGAATACAAACAGCTTCTTGAAGCCTACAGTAGCGTTCTATATATTTGATTTCTGGTTGATCTGCTGGTGGCTGTAGTTTCTGCAGTGCATGTACTTGCCAATTCTGAGCAATTTGTAGTGAGACTTGCGACCGCTGTGTTCTGCGCTTAGTGGCGCACATATCCATAGCAAAGGCCGAAGTGGCAAAATTCAGTAGGGGTTGGATTTCTATTAGGCAATAACTCAGTGTCATCTCATCTGGCATAGTAGTGTGCTTCCTTTGATACTTGGCTAGAAAATAGCCATAGGAGAATACAAACAGCTTCTTGAAGCCTACAGTAGCGTTCTATATATTTGATTTCTGGTTGATCTGCTGGTGGCTGTAGTTTCTGCAGTGCATGTACTTGCCAATTCTGAGCAATTTGTAGTGAGACTTGCGACCGCTGTGTTCTGCGCTTAGTGGCGCACATATCCATAGCAAAGGCCGAAGTGGCAAAATTCAGTAGGGGTTGGATTTCTATTAGGCAATAACTCAGTGTCATCTCATCTGGCATAGTAGTGTGCTTCCTTTGATAGTTGGCTAGAAAATAGCCATAGGAGAATACAAACAGCTTCTTGAAGCCTACAGTAGCGTTCTATATATTTGATTTCTGGTTAATCTGCTGGTGGCTGTAGTTTCTGCAGTGCATGTACTTGCCAATTCTGAGCAATTTGTAGTGAGACTTGCGACCGCTGTGTTCTGCGCTTAGTGGCGCACATATCCATAGCAAAGGCCGAAGTGGCAAAATTCAGTAGGGGTTGGATTTCTATTAGGCACTAACTCAGTGTCATCTCATCTGGCATAGTAGTGTGCTTCCTTTGATACTTGGCTAGAAAATAGCCATAGCAATAGGATAGGATTGTTTGGTTTTAAAAACTCAAAAAAAAACAAAAAACACAAAAAAAAAAAAAAACACAAAAAAACACAAAAAAAAACAAAAAGAAGTAAAAAAAAAAAAAAAGTTATAACTCTCATTTTAAAAATGTTTAACCCGAGGGCTAGGGGTAGAGGACGAGGGCGGGGACGTGGGCGTCCAACTACTGCAGGGGTCAGAGGCCGTGGTCCTGGGCGGGGTGAGACACCACCTGCTGATGAGGGAGCAGGGGAACGCCGCAGAGCTACACTCCCTAGGTTCATGTCTGAAGTTACTGGGACTCGTGGTAGAGCACTGTTGAGGCCAGAACAGTGCGAACAGGTGAAGTCGTGGATTGCTGACAATGCTTCGAGCAATTTGTCCACCACCAGTCAGTCTTCCACGCAGTCCACCCATGTCACCGAAATCCCCACTCCTCCAGCTCCTGCACCTCAGCCTCCTCCCCCCCAGTCTGCCCCCTCCCAGGAAAATTTGCCATTTGAACCGGCATACTCTGAGGAACTGTTTTCTGGACCCTTCCCTCATGTCACAAACCACTTGTCCGGTTGCTGCTGAGCAATTTTCCGATGCCCAGGTTTTCCACCAGTCACAGTCTGTGGGTGATGATGACCTTCTTGACGTAGTGGAAGTGTGTAAAGAGGTGTCCGACGATGAGGAGACACGGTTGTCAGACAGTGGGGAAGTTGTTGTCAGGGCAGGAAGTCCGAGGGGGGAGCAGACTGAGGGATCGGAGGATGATGAGGTGACAGACCCAAGCTGGGTTGAGAGGCCGGGTGAACACAGTGCTTCTGAGACGGAGGAGAGTCCTCGACCTGAACAGGTTGGAAGAGGCAGTGGTGGGGCCAGACGGAGAGGCAGGGCCAGAGCTGGTGCATCAGCGCCACTGTCAACTAGTGAAGCTCCCATGGTGAGGGCTCTTGCGGCGAGGGCTAGATCTTCAGAAGTGTGGAGGTTCTTTAAGGAAACACCGGATGACCGACGGACTGTGGTGTGCAACATTTGCCAAACCAGGCTCAGCAGGGGTTCCACCACTACTAGCTTAACTACCACCAGTATGCGCAGGCATATGAATGCTAAGCACCCCACTCAGTGGCAACAAGCCCGTTCACCTCCGGCCGTGCACACCACTGCTCCTTCCCCTGTGTCAGCTGCTAGTCAGCCCCCTGCCCAGGACCCTGGCACAAAAACCCCATCGTCGCCTCCACGATCCTCCACAGCATCCACCAGCGTTCAGCTCTCCATACCCCAGACGCTGGAGCGGAAACGCAAATATAGTGCAACCCACCCGCACGCCCAAGCCCTTAATGTGCACATCTCCAGATTGCTTAGCCTGGAGATGCTGCCCTATAGGCTAGTAGAGACCGAGGCCTTTCGCAACCTCATGGCGGCGGCCGCCCCTCGGTATTCGGTCCCCAGCCGCCACTACTTTTCCCGATGTGCCGTCCCAGCCCTGCACCAGCACGTGTCAGACAACATCATCCGTGCCCTGACCAACGCCGTTTCTGACAAGGTCCACCTGACCACGGACACGTGGACGAGTGCTGCCGGGCAGGGCCACTATATATCGCTGACGGCACATTGGGTTAACTTGGTGGAGGCTGGGACCGAGTCTGACCCTGGGGCTGCTCATATACTGCCGACGCCGAGGATTGCGGGGCCTACCTCGGTCCAGGTGTTTCAGGCCTACTATGCCTCCTCCTCCTCCCACCCCTCCTCCACCTCCTCCTCCGAACTACCATCCGTGGGCACGGCGCCATCAGTCGGTAGCTCTAGGCACAGCAGCAGTGCCGTCGCTAAGCGACAGCAGGCGGTGCTCAAACTGCTGAGCCTAGGCGACAAAAGGCACACCGCCCAAGAGCTATTACAGGGCATCACGGCGCAGACTGATCTGTGGCTGGCACCGCTGAACCTCAAGCCGGGAATGGTTGTGTGTGACAACGGCCGTAACCTGGTGGCGGCTCTGCAACTCGGCAGACTGACACATGTGCCATGCCTGGCCCATGTGTTAAATCTGATAGTGCAGCGTTTCCTCAAGACATACCCCAATCTGTCTGATTTGCTCACGAAGGTGCGCCGCATCTGTGCGCATTTCAGGAAGTCCAGCCCAGATGCTGCCACTCTCAGGGCAGCGCAGCGCCGCCTCCAACTGCCCGCTCACCGACTGTTGTGCGACGTGCCCACGAGGTGGAATTCAACACTGACCATGTTATCCAGAGTTTACCAGCAGCGCAGAGCGATTGTAGACTGCCAGATGTCAACTTCCACCAGAACTGGTAGTCAGGTCAGTCAGCTTCCTCAAGTCTACAATGAGGAGTGGACGTGGATGTCTGATATCTGTCAGGTGCTGAGTAACTTTGAGGAGTCAACACAGATGGTCAGTGGCGATGCCGCCATCATCAGCCTCACCATCCCGCTGCTTGGCCTGTTGAAAAACTCTCTGGTCAGCATGAAGTCGGAAGCTTTGCGCTCGTCACAAGAGACGGGGGAAGAATATTCCCTTGTTGATAGCCAAAGCACCCTGAGGTCTGTTTCTCAGCGCATATCGGAGGAGGTGGAGGTGGAGGAGGATTAGGAGGAAGAGGAGGAGAATGTTGGCGAGACACAAGAGGGGACCATTGTTGAGTCCTTCACTGTTCAGCGTGTATGGGCAGAAGAAGAGGAGTTGGAGGAGTTGGAGGAGGAGGAAATGGACAGTCAGGCCAGTGAGGGGAGTGAATTCTTACGCGTTGGTACTCTGGCGCATATGGCAGATTTCATGCTAGGCTGCCTATCCCGTGACCCTCGCGTTCAAAGAATTTATTCCAGCACCGATTACTGGGTGTTCACTCTCCTGGACCCACGGTACAAGCAAAATCTTTCCACTCTCATCCCTGCAGAGGAAAGGAGTGTGAGAATGCATGAATACCAGCAGGCCCTGGTGCACAAGCTGAAACAGTATTTCCCTTCTGACAGCGCTAGCGGCAGAGTGCGTAGTTCTGCGGGACAAGTAGCGAGGGAGAGTAGGCGAGCAGGCAGCTTGTCCAGCACTGGCAAGGGTACGCTTTACAAGGCTTTTGCCAGCTTTATGTCACCCCAGCAAGACACTGTCACCTGTCCCCAGTCTCGGCAGAGTAGGGCTGATCTTTACAGAAAGATGGTGAGGGAGTACGTAGCTGACCATACCATCGTCCTAAATGATCACACAGCTCCCTACAACTACTGGGTTTCAAAGCTGGACATGTGGCACGAACTGGCGCTGTACGCCTTGGAGGTTCTTGCCTGCCCTGCCGCTAGCGTCTTGTCCGAGCGGGTTTTCAGTGCAGCTGGTGGCATCATCACCGATAAGCGTACACGCCTGTCGACTGACAGCGCTGACAGGCTGACGCTTATTAAAATGAATAAAGGCTGGATTTCTCAGAATTTCCAATCTCCACCAGGTGAAGGAAGCTCAACCTGAATAATTGATCCACTCCTCCTCCTCCTCCTCATTTTCCTCCTTCTCCTCCTCTTTGTACAGTAAAGCAGAGGAAAATGGCTATTTTTTGACAGGGCCCACTGGCTCTTGCTATAGTACTTCATGCATTTAATTTTTCTGGAGGGCCACCTACCCGGTCCTCTGTTTGAAACAATTTTTGTGAGTGCCACATACAGGCACTCAATCTATTCCATTTTTCTGGAGGGCCACCTACCCGGTCCTCTGTTTTAAAAAATTTTTGGGACTGCCACATACAGGCACTCAATCTTTTCCATTTTACTGGAGGGCCACCTACCTGCTCCTCTGGTTTGAAACATTTTTGGGACTGCCACATACAGGCACTCAATCTATTCCATTTTACTGCAGGGCCACCTACCTGCTCCTCTGGTTTGAACAATTTTTGGGACTGCCACATACAGGCACTCAATCTATTCCATTTTACTGGAGGGCCACCTACCTGCTCCTCTGGTTTGAAAAATGTTTGGGACTGCCACATACAGGCACTATCCAAATTAAATTGTCTCCATAGCAGCCTCCACACGTTGTCTCCATTGCTACCTCCAAAAGTCGTCCATATAGCTGCCTCCATACATCGTCCCTTTATCAAACGAGGTGTGTCAGGCAGAAATTTGGGTTGTTTTCATGGATTCCACATCAAAGTTGTTAACTTTGTCGCCACCCTGCTGTGTTATCCACAAAATATACTGGCAAACTTTTACCATTTAGGGATATTATTTCAGCGCTTCTTGCGCATCTGTTTACATTCCCCTCACCCGGCATATCCTAAACTTATAAGAACGCTACTACACTTGATCTTATACAAAAGGTTCTTAGAAGTGCTGTTTGGGGAGTAGCCTAGAGACAGGGGCTTGGATTGGCGAAAGCTCGCCTGGCAGCGGAGCGCCAGCTCCATGCGCATCATGCGCTTCTTGCGCATCTGTTTACATTCCCCTCACCCGGCATATCCTAAACTTATAAGAACGCTACTACACTTGATCTTATACAAAAGGTTCTTATAAGTGCTGTTTGGGGAGTAGCCTAGAAACAGGGGCTTGGATTGGCGAAAGCTCGCCTGGCTGCAGAGCGCCAGCTCCATCACAAGATCCAACTAACATAGTTGCAGCACCTTTAATCTACTACTAGTTCACTGCCTCCATAATAATAATAATCTTTATTTATATAGCGTCATCATTAGAGATGAGCGAGCACTAAAATGCTCGGGTGCTCGTTACTCGAGCCGAACATTTTCAGATGCTCGAGTGCTCGTTTCGAGTAACGAGCCCCATTGAAGTCAATGGGAGACCCGAGCATTTTTCAAAGGGACCATGGTTCAGGAATAAAATGTGTTATTTAATTGAAAAATAATGTCTTCTGATAATTTGCAAACATCTGCGATCTATTCTTCCCTGTTCCGCGCGTATATTATCTCCCGACAAGTTAGCAGATGTAAAGAACAGTGAAGAATAGAATAAAAACAGTGAACACAGTGAACACAGTGAACACAGGATCATTTAAGATAAAAACACAGTGCAGAACACAGTGCAGAATAGATTACAGATGTTCGGCACATCTGCTTACTTGTCGGGAGATACGCGCGGAACGGCGCGAACAAAATAGCATGTGAAGAACAATATATATGTGTGTGAAGAACACATTGCAGATGTTTAAATACATCTGCAATGTGTTCTTCACACATATATATTGTTCTTCACATGCTATTTTGTTCGCGCCGTTCCGCGCGTATCTCCCGACAAGTAAGCAGATGTGCCGAACATCTGTAATCTATTCTGCACTGTGTTCTGCACTGTGTTTTTATCTTAAATGATCCTGTGTAGAGATGAGCGAGCACTAAAATGCTCGGGTGCTCGTTACTCGAGCCGAACATTTCCAGATGTTCGAGTGCTCGTTTCGAGTAACGAGCCCCATTGAAGTCAATGGGAGACTCGAGCATTTTTCAAAGGGACCATGGTTCGGGAATAAAATGTGTTAATTAATTGAAAAAGAATGTCTTCTGATAAGTTAGCAGATGTATGCAAACATCTGCAATCTATTCTTCACTGTTCCGCGCGTTTATTATCTCCCGACAAGTTAACAGATGTGAAGAACAGTGAAGAATAGAATAAAAACAGTGAACACATGATCATTTAAGTGAAAAACACAGTGAAGAATAGATTGCAGATGTTCTGCACATCTGCTTACTTGTCGGGAGATACGCTGTCCCGGGATCCGCTGCTCTCCGTGCCCCGCTGCTCTCCTTGCCCCGCTGCTCTCCGTGCCCCGCTGCTCTCCGTGCCCCGATGTCTCCGTGCCCCGATGTCTCCGTGCCCCATGTCTCCGTGCCCCATGTCTCCGTGCCCCATGTCTCCGTGCTGCCGCTGCCGCTGCTCTCCGTGCTGCCGCTGCTCTCCGTGCCCCGATGTCTCCGTGCCCCGATGTCTCCGTGCCCCGATGTCTCTGTGCCCCATGTCTCCGTGCCCCATGTCTCCGTGCCCCATGTCTCCGTGCTGCCGCTGCCGCTGCTCTCCGTGCTGCCGCTGCTCTCCGTGCCCCGATGTCTCCGTGCCCCGATGTCTCCGTGCCCCATGTCTCCGTGCCCCATGTCTCCGTGCCCCGATGTCTCTGTGCCCCATGTCTCCGTGCCCCATGTCTCCGTGCCCCATGTCTCCGTGCTGCCGCTGCCGCTGCTCTCCGTGCTGCCGCTGCTCTCCGTGCCCCGATGTCTCCGTGCCCCGATGTCTCCGTGCCCCGATGTCTCTGTGCCCCATGTCTCCGTGCCCCGATGTCTCTGTGCCCCATGTCTCCGTGCCCCATGTCTCCGTGCCCCATGTCTCCGTGCTGCCGCTGCCGCTGCTCTCCATGCTGCCGCTGCCCCATGTCTCCGTGCTGCCGCTGCCCCGGTGTCTCCTAGCTGCTTCCCGGTGTCTCTGTGCTGCTCCCTGGTGTCTCCGTCCTGCTCACCGTGTTCTTCAATGTGTTCTTCACACATATATATTGTTCTTCACATACTATTTTGTTCGCACCGTTCCGCGCGTATCTTCCGACAAGTAAGCAGATGTGCCGAACATCTGTAATCTATTCTTCACTGTGTTCTTCACTGTGTTTTTCACTTAAATGATCCTGTGTTCACTGTGTTCACTGTTTTTATTCTATTCTTCATTGTTCTTCACTGTGTTTTTTTAATTAAATGCTCGATCTCGAGCAGGGGAACTACTCGTCCGAGCAACGAGCCGTCTCGAGTACCCTAATGCTCGACCGAGCATCAAGCTCGGACGAGCATGTTCGCTCATCTCTAATCCTGTGTTCACTGTTTTTATTCTATTCTTCATTGTTCTTCACTGTGTTTTTTTTAATTAAATGCTCGATCTCGAGCAGGGGAAATACTCGTCCGAGCAACGAGCCGTCTCGAGTACCCTAATGCTCGACCGAGCATCAAGCTCGGACGAGCATGTTCGCTCATCTCTAGTCATCATATTCTGCAGCGCTTTACAAATCATAGGAAACAAATACAAATGTAATGTAACAGAGCACAACATTTGTATGGAACAACAGGAGTGAGGTCCCTGCTCGCCAGAGCTTACGGTTTATGAAGATGATGGGGTAACACGAGGTAAAAGAATATTTAATGGTCAAGCCATTCTTCTTAGGGAATAGAAAAAAATATAATAAATGGAATTGCTGTCGCTTGAAACACTCAGCCGTCATCTTATATACCAGGTCCAGGGTGAATGGGACTGCAGAGAAGTCTGGTGCCTGTTGGTTGCTGGATAACAGATGGGAGGACGACACAGGACGGGTTAGTAGAAGAGTTAAAACTTCATGCAGTTAATGAGTGTTATAGGCTTGCCTAAAGAAATGGGTTTTAAGAGCACGTTTGAAACTTTGGAGGTTAGGTATTAGTCTGATAGTCCGGGGCAGAGCATTCCATAGAATTGGTGCAGCTCTAGAGAAGTCTTGGAGACGCGAGTGGGAGGTCCGCACTAGGGTAGAGGTTAATCTAAGATCACTGGCGGATCTAAGAGCACGGGTTGGGCGATAGACTGAGATAAGAGAGGAGAGGTAGGGGGGTGCAGCATTATACAGAGCTTTATGGATGAGGGTTATTATTATTTTAAACTATTCGAAAGGAGACTGGCAGCAAGTGCAGCGACTGGCATGAACTGTAAGCATACATGGTCCCCTTATCAAACGAGCTGTGTCAGGCAGAATTTGGGGTTGTTTTCATGGCTTCCATGTTAACTTTGTCGCCACCCTGCTGTGTAATCCACAAAATATACTGGCAAACTTTTATCATGTAGCGATATTATTTGAGCGCTTCTTGCTCACCTCCTTTGGTTCCTCTCTGCCACCCATTGGTTTGAAGCCTGAGTCCATTTAGGGTATGTCGCCATGCCACTCTCTAGCCTGCCGCTGCTGCCGCTGCCTCTGCATGCCGTCCCCTATAGTGTCAGGGTCAATTATTGGATGTTTTAGATGCTATCTAGCTTCATTCTGTCACTCTGTCATGGCCATGCTGTTGCCCATAATTTTGGCATAATGGTGCGATTAGGCAGCCTCAGAGGCATCCATGCATGCTGCCCCTGCTGTTTCCTGTCCATTTCCGTGGTGTTTCCATCCTTTTCTGAGGTTCCCAGGTGTTTGGCCAAGCTTCCCTGTGCAGAGCCTTGGTCCCCTTGAAAAATGCTCGAGTCTCCCATTGACTTCAATGGGGTTCGTTATTCGAGACGAGCACTCGAGCATCGGGAAAAGTTCGTCTCGAATAACGAGTACCCGAGCATTTTAGTGTTCGCTCATCTCTAATCATCACCCATAACAGGTATATATATATGAGATCATGACTAAGGCTATAAGCTAAAATGCATTGATCGCTAATATCACAATGTACCTGAATTTGCACTTGTTATGTCAGATTTTAACCAATAAAGAAAAGAATTTCTTCACCTCAATCGTAAGTGCCAGAACCTTTTTCCATTTGAAGTTGCTGTGACAGCCCGTAGCAGCCTCAGGCTTATCCTGTGCACGAGGTGAAGATAATCATTACCCTCTGTGAGCTGGATCAATCATGGATGTTAAAGTTATAACAGATATAATGTCCAATATTTGTATAACTGAAGTGGGGAAGAAATTTAGGAATAAACAGAGGTGTAACGGTCACACAGAAAACACAACTAAAAGTCTCTATTGGAAGAGTCCGGAGGGAGGAGTTTGTGGACCAGTGGACCCTCTAGACAACCGCGGGGGATGGTATGTGGCCCGCGGTGGCAGCCAAGGCACAGGGTATGCAGGAAACAGTTCAAGCCTGGGATGGCAGCAGAAACACGGAGGAACACTGGTGGCGCTGGGATGGACTGAAGACACTGCTGGACTGGAACCCCGGAAGGCACAGCTGGAAGCGTATGAGAACGCTGGAGACAGGAGACATGGAGGCGTCTGGAAAAGCCAGGAGAGGTAAGTCCGGGCATGGGAACGGAGACGGACTGGGAACGGAGACGGACATTTAGAGGAGCTTGGGTGTACCCGGGATCCACGACATGGATCGCGGGAGCACCCCTGACAGTAACCCCCCCCCCCCTTTACGGCCCCTCTTCTCTTCTTCTTCAGCCTCTTCTTTCGCCTCCTCCAATTCATCTTCAAACCACTTTGGGAAGCTGCAGAGGCTGGAGTGGCTTTTGGAAGGCTGGAACAGCTTTGGGAAGCTGCAGAGGCTGGAGCGGCTCTGGAGAGCCAGAGGCTGGAGTGGCTTCTAGGAGAGCCGGAGACTCTGGAGAGGTTTCTGGGAAAGCGGGAGAGTCTCGAGAGGCTTCTGGGAAATCACTAGACTCTGGAGAGGCTTCTGGGAAAGCCGGAGACTCTGGAGAGGCTTCTAGGAAAGCCGGAGACTTTGGAGAACTTGGAAGCAGTGGAAGCATGGCGGCTGGCTGGAGTGGTTCTTGGAAAACCAGAAAAGAGCTTGGAAGCTGAGAAAGCACTGCAGCCGGCTTTTGGATCATCAGAGCCAAGCAAGGCCGACATGGAAGCCGGACTTGTAGTTGCTGGCAATCAAACAGCTGCTGAGGGATTGAGACAGGCTGGACTGGTTCTTGGACAGCTGCAGCACCACTGGGAAGCTGCAGGAGTGGAGCGTGCGGTAGCTGAGAGTCTAACAGCTGTCAGATAAGGGTGGTAACCCCACTCAGATCCTTTCTTCAAGAAAAAAATCAGTTGAGACTGCTGGACGAGAATCTCTGCCAGCAACTGGTCCGAGTCATTAGAACAGTCCATGATGGGATCCATGGCCTTGGCAAAGTCCTCGCCGGATCTTGCTGTAACGGTCACACAGACAACATGGGAAGAGTCCGGAGGGAGGAGTCTGTGGACCACCTTCTGGACCACTGCGAGGGATGATACACGGCCGCAAAGGCACAAGGTATGCAGGAAACAGTGCAAGCCTGGTATGGCACTGGTGGAACACTGGTGACTCTGGCACAGACTGAAGACACCGCTTGGCTGGAACCCTGGAATGCACAGTAGGAAGCGCTTGAGAATGCTGGAGACAGGAGACATGGAGGAGTCTAGAAATGCTGGAAGACAGGAGCATCTGGAAACGCTGATGGGCAATCACTACAACAAGAACCCCTGTGGGAACCGAGGTGTGGAAACCCTGGAAGTTCCATAGAATGCTGAAGAACCATCCAGGAAGGAAGGGAGGGAGGTGCCAGATTATAAAGGCTGAGCCAGATTAGCCATTGCCAAATCAGGAGGATGCTGGCCCTTTAATTCCTGAGAAGTCAGCGCACGCGCCCTAGCAGTGGGAGCGCGCGGCCTGGAGGGAAGGAGGAGAGCAGCATACACGCCGAGACCCGAAGCACAGCCAGGAGCCAGGAGAGGTAGTCTGGTCAGGGGAACGGAGACATGGATTGCGGGAGCACCCGTGACAAGAGGTTTTACTGATGGCTACTGGGGACTGCACACAGTTGAGCCTCTACCATACCGCATACATGGTGGGAGTAATTCATTTCATTCACCTGGTTGGACCGTCCCACTCATAGCCTGAGCTAAAAGGGTTCAGCTACCCAAATACATCTTCATAACAAGTATTCAATAAAGTGGTTAATATCCTATTCAAGAAGACATTCTATACTATCAGATGTTATTGCTCAACATTTGTAAATTTTCTTGGTAGAAAAATCCCGCCACTGCTTTTGAGTGCACATTAATTGGCAAAACATATCCAACAGTTTCTTTTTATGCTTTAATAAAATTAAATTACGGCCAAGTGGGGAAAACAACAATGGTTGAAAACATGTAAATAGTGGAAAACAATTTCCGACCCTTTAGTATTAATGAATTTCAGTTTAGTGATGCTAAAAAAATTAAAGCAATTTAATCCCACAAACAGCAAATCTCTGTGCTGCAGAATATTTCACTAATAGTCATTTTCTTTGTTAAATGTTTAATAAATGTATTAGGAGAAAAGCGAGGAGGAAACTCTATACATAGGAAATTATTGATTACATATCTGGGGAAGAAAGATGGAGATGGTTTGTTTGTTGTGAGCTGAGAGCCGGAATTCCTTGTCAATGGATTAATTATGATCATGTGAGGTTGCATATCTACTCTTTCTATTGCTGACCACATCTTAGTAGCTCTGATGCAGCCTATTCAATTTGCCAAAGGCTTGGATCGATCTGGAAAACACTATGAAAATGTTCTTCTGTTGATACAAAATGTCCTGGAGAACAGATACTACCCTGTTGAAAGGCAATGGTTTTGAAATAATTACAATTTAGATTACAATTCCTAATGTCACATTTTACAGGGTTATACCTGACATTGATATGGAATAGAAAAAAAGCTACTCCTTACATGTACTTAAAGGGGTTTGCCAATGCAAGAAAGTTCTCAAATTTGAATCCCCTAGTGGCGCTTGCACAATTCAGATCATTTAAACCCCTTAAGCTCCCATGACTCAGTGATGGACGGGAACTCTCTAAGCATAAACTTAATGATTACTCTGTGCTTTGAAATGTTGTGTGCTAAAATATACTTAGATAATCAGGATAAAGGGATTATTTACACTTTCATATGGTTTTTGAGTCATGAGTCATGAGATGGATATAAAACACAATGACACACTACAGTTCTGCTATCTCACCTATAAAATGCTATGTCTCTACCTCCCCTAGTATAGAGACCATATCTGTCTGTAGTTTGTAGAGTAAATCTGCCTGTGTTGGAGCTTGTCTTGTAATGCGGGAGGGGGGGATGCAGAGTGCACTGCATTGTGCAGACAAGAGAAGCTATTCATGAGAAGAATCTGACTAGAGTCAGAAGATTTATGACCTGATTCAGGGATAACCAAAATTGTATACATCAGGACTGATAGAGACAGGATTGGAGTTATATCTGTGATATGCTGTATTTTTGTTAATAACAGTGGATTATAGAAAGTGACATTTTGTTATCCTGAGTATATTTTAAAAAATGTGTCTTTGTGGAAATACCCATGTAAATACCCCTGTACAAGAAATAATTCTGGACCAGTGTTACAGTTCTCATTTGTTTTGTTCCTTTGGAAATCTATGTTCACATTTGTTCTGGGGGTTCTATTAGCCGCTTTTCGCATAAATTCCATTAAGATTTTCCAATGGGAAAAAGGCTGACTGCTAAACCTTTTTATCCTGTAACATAATACACACTCCAACAGCCTCCACTTTAATACAAGAGATCTTTTAATCTGCACAGGTATCTACTAGAGATGAGCGAGCACTAAAATGCTCGGGTACTCGTTATTCGAGACAAACTTTTCCCGATGCTCGAGTGCTCGTCTCGAATAACGAGCCCCATTGAAGTCAATGGGAGACTCGAGCATTTTTCAAGGGGACCAAGGCTCTGCACAGGGAAGCTTGGCCAAACACCTGGGAACCTCAGAAAAGGATGGAAACACCACGGAAATGGACAGGAAACAGCAGGGGCAGCATGCATGGATGCCTCTGAGGCTGCTTACTCGCACACTTATGCCAAAATTATGGGCAACAGCATGGCCATGACAGAGTGACAGAATGAAGCTAGATAGCATCTAAAACATCCAATAATTGACCCTGACACTATAGGGGACGGCATGCAGAGGCAGCGGCAGCAGGCTAGAGAGTGGCATGGCGACATACCCTAAATGGACTCAGGCTTCAAACCAATGGGTGGCAGAGAGGAACCAAAGGAGGTGAGCAAGAAGCGCTCAAATAATATCGGTACATGATAAAAGTTTGCCAGTATATTTTGTGGATTACACAGCAGGGTGGCGACAAAGTTAACATGGAAGCCATGAAAACAACCCAAAATTCTGCCTGACACAGCTCGTTTGATAAGGGGACCATGTATGGAGGCAGTGAACTAGTAGTAGATTAAAGGTGCTGCAGTTAAAACTATGTTAGTTGGATCTTGGCATGGAGCTGGCGCTCCGCTGCCAGGCGAGCTTTCGCCAATCCAAGCCCCTGTCTCTAGACTACTCCCCAAACAGCACTTCTAAGAACCTTTTGTATAAGATCAAGTGTAGTAGCGTTCTTATAAGTTTGGGATATGGCGGGTGAGGGGAATGTAAACAGATGCGCAAGAAGCGCATGATGCGCATGGAGCTGGCGCTCCGCTGCCAGGTGAGCTTTCGCCAATCCAAGCCCCTGTCTCTAGGCTACTCCCCAAACAGCACTTCTAAGAACCTTTTGTATAAGATCAAGTGTAGTAGCGTTCTTATAAGTTTAGGATATGGCGAGTGAGGGGAATGTAAACAGATGCGCAAGAAGCGCTGAAATAATATCGGTAAATGATAAAAGTTTGCAAGTATATTTTGTGGATTACACAGCAGGGTGGCGACAAAGTTAACAAGTTTGATGTGGAATGCCCTGTAATAGCTCTTGGGCGGTGTGCCTTTTATCGCCTAGGCTCAGCAGTTTGAGCACCGCCTGCTGTCGCTTAGCGACGGCACTGCTGCTGTGCCTAGAGCTACCGACTGATGGCGCCATGGCCACGGATGGTAATTCGGAGGAGGAGGAGGTGGAGGAGGGGTGGGAGGAGGAGGAGGTATACTAGACCTTTGAGACCTGGACCGAGGTAGGCCCCGCAATTCTCTGCGTCGGCAGTATATGACCAGCCCCAGGGTCAGACTCGGTCCCAGCCTGCACCAAGTTAAGTGTAGTAGCGTTCTTATAAGTTTGGGATATGGCGGGTGAGGGGAATGTAAACAGATGCGCAAGAAGCGCATGATGCGCATGGAGCTGGCGCTCCGCTGCCAGGCGAGCTTTCGCCAATCCAAGCCCCTGTCTCTAGGCTACTCCCCAAACAGCACTTCTAAGAACCTTTTGTATAAGATCAAGTGTAGTAGTGTTCTTATAAGTTTAGGATTAGAGATGAGCGAACATGCTCGTCCGAGCTTGATGCTCGGTCGAGCATTAGCGTACTCGAAACTGCTCGTTGCTCGGACGAATACCTCGCCCGCTCGAGAAAATGGCAGCTCCCGCCGTTTTGCTTTTTGGCGGCCAGAAACAGAGACAATCACAAGCCAGGAGACTCTGCACTCCACCCAGCATGACGTGGTACCCTTACACGTCGATAGCAGTGGTTGGCTGGCCAGATCAGGTGACCCTGGGATAGACTAGCCGCTGCCCGCGCTGCTCGGATCATTCTGTGTCTGGATGCCGCTAGGGAGAGAGCTGCTGCTGGTCAGGGAAAGCGTTAGGGTGTTCTATTAGCTTACTGTTAGGCAGGAGTGATTCTCCAAGAACCCAACAGCCCTTCTTAGGGCTACAATAACGTTCTACTTTTTTTTTTTTTTATTTGCATCTAGTACCATTTTGTGAGGAATTAGCAGGGGGACTTGCTACCGTTGTGTTTAGCTCTTAGTGGCACACATATCCACCTCAAACACCAAAGTGGGAAAATTTAGTAGGGGTTGGATTTCAATTAGGCACAGTCTGCCATTTGTCCTTTTTTATTTTACGTTTATTTTGTTTAATAACTCAGTGTCATCTCATCTGGCATATTAGTTTGCTTTCATACTTGGCTAGAAAATAGCCATAGGAGAATCCAAACGGCTTACTTGCGCCTACAGTAGCGTTATATATTTGATTTCTGGTTGATCTGCTGGTGGCTGTACTTGCTGCAGTGCATCTACTAGCCAATTGTGAGCAATTTGTAGTGAGACTTGCGACCGCTGTG
Organism: Engystomops pustulosus; assembly: GCF_040894005.1. Lineage (NCBI taxonomy): Eukaryota > Metazoa > Chordata > Amphibia > Anura > Leptodactylidae > Engystomops > Engystomops pustulosus. The sequence goes on along the minus strand of NC_092417.1, from coordinate 104,602,419 downwards.
TTTTGCGCTTAGTGACGCACATATCCATTGCAAAGACCGAAGTGGGAAAATTTAGTAGGGGTTGGATTTCAATTAGGCACAGTCTGCCATTTGTCCTTTTTTATTTTACGTTTATTTTGTTTAATAACTCAGTGTCATCTCATCTGGCATATTAGTGTGCTTTCATACTTGGCTAGAAAATAGCCATAGGAGAATCCAAACGGCTTACTTGCGCCTACAGTAGCGTTATATATTTGATTTCTGGTTGATCTGCTGGTGGCTGTACTTGCTGCAGTGCATCTTCTAGCCAATTGTGAGCAATTTGTAGTGAGACTTGCGACCGCTGTGTTTTGCGCTTAGTGACGCACATATCCATTGCAAAGACCGAAGTGGGAAAATTTAGAAGGGGTTGGATTTCAATTAGGCACAGTCTGCCATTTGTCCTTTTTTATTTTACGTTTATTTTGTTTAATAACTCAGTGTCATCTCATCTGGCATATTAGTGTGCTTTCATACTTGGCTAGAAAATAGCCATAGGAGAATCCAAACGGCTTACTTGCGCCTACAGTAGCGTTATATATTTGCTTTCTGGTTGATCTGCTGGTAGCTGTACTTGCTGCAGTGCATCTACTAGCCAATTGTGAGCAATTTGTAGTGAGACTTGCGACCGCTGTGTTTTGCGCTTAGTGACGCACATATCCATTGCAAAGACCGAAGTGGGAAAATTTTGTAGGGGTTGGATTTCAATTCGGCACAGTCTGCCATTTTTCCTTTTTTATTTTACGTTTATTTTGTTTAATAACTCAGTGTCATCTCATCTGGCATAGTAGTGTGCTTTCATACTTGGCTAGAAAATAGCCATAGCTATAGGATAGCATTGTTTGTTTTTAAAAACTCAAAAACACAAAAAAAAACAAAAAACACAAAAAAAAGTAAAAAAAAAATTAAAGTTATAACTCTCATAAAAATGTTTAACCCGAGGGCTAGGGGTAGAGGACGAGGGCGGGGGCGTGGGCGTCCAACTACTGCAGGGGTCAGAGGCCGTGGTCCTGGGCGGGGTGAGACACTACCTGCTTATGAGGGAGCAGGGGAACGCCGCAGAGCTACACTCCCTAGGTTCATGTCTGAAGTTACTGGGACTCGTGGTAGAGCACTGTTGAGGCCAGAACAGTGCGAACAGGTGATGTCGTGGATTGCTGACAATGCTTCGAGCAATTTGTCCACCAGTCAGTCTTCCACGCAGTCCACCCATGTCACCGAAATCGCCACTCCTCCAGCTCCTGCACCTCAGCCTCCTCCCCCCCAGTCTGCCCCCTCCCAGGAAAATTTGGCATTTGAACCGGCATACTCTGAGGAACTGTTTTCTGGACCCTTCCCACAGTCACAAACCACTTGTCCGTTTGCTGCTGAGCAATTTTCCGATGCCCAGGTTTTCCACCAGTCACAGTCTGTGGGTGATGATGACCTTCTTGACGTAGTGGAAGTGTGTAAAGAGGTGTCCGTCGATGAGGAGACACGGTTGTCAGACAGTGGGGAAGTTGTTGTCAGGGCAGGAAGTCCGAGGGGGGAGCAGACTGAGGGATCGGAGGATGATGAGGTGACAGACCCAAGCTGGGTTGAGAGGCCGGGTGAACACAGTGCTTCTGAGACGGAGGAGAGTCCTCGACCAGAACAGGTTGGAAGAGGCAGTGGTGGGGCCAGACGGAGAGGCAGGGCCAGAGCTGGTGCATCAGCGCCAAATGTGTCAACTAGTGAAGCTCCCGTGGCGAGGGCTCTTGCGGCGAGGGCTAGATCTTCAGAAGTCTGGAGGTTCTTTAAGGAAACACCGGATGACCGACGGACTGTGGTGTGCAACATTTGCCAAACCAGGCTCAGCAGGGGTTCCACCACTACTAGCTTAACTACCACCAGTATGCGCAGGCATATGAATGCTAAACACCCCACTCAGTGGCAACAAGCCCGTTCACCTCCGGCCGTGCACACCACTGCTCCTTCCCCTGTGTCAGCTGATAGTCAGCCCCCTGCCCAGGACCCTGCCACAAAAACCCCATCGTCGCCTCCACGATCCTCCACAGCATCCACCAGCGTTCAGCTCTCCATACCCCAGACGCTGGAGCGGAAACGGAAATATAGTGCAACCCACCCGCACGCCCAAGCCCTTAATGTGCACATCTCCAGATTGCTTAGCCTGGAGATGCTGCCCTATAGGCTAGTAGAGACCGAGGCCTTTCGCAACCTCATGGCGGCGGCCGCCCCTCGGTATTCGGTCCCCAGCCGCCACTACTTTTCCCGATGTGCCGTCCCAGCCCTGCACCAGCACGTGTCAGACAACATCATCCGTGCCCTGACCAACGCCGTTTCTGACAAGATCCACCTGACCACGGACACGTGGACGAGTGCTGCCGGGCAGGGCCACTATATATCGCTGACGGCACATTGGGTTAACTTGGTGGAGGCTGGGAGCGAGTCTGACCCTGCGGCTGGTCATATACTGCCGACGCCGAGGATTGCGGGGCCTACCTCGGTCCAGGTGTTTCAGGCCTACTATGCCTCCACCTCCTCCCACCCCTCCTCCACCTCCTCCTCCGAACTACCATCCGTGGGCACGGCGCCATCAGTCGGTAGCTCTAGGCACAGCAGCAGTGCCGTCGCTAAGCGACAGCAGGCGGTGCTCAAACTGCTGAGCCTAGGCGATAAAAGGCACACCGCCCAAGAGCTATTACAGGGCATCACGGCGCAGACTGATCTGTGGCTGGCACCGCTGAACCTGAAGCCAGGCATGGTTGTGTGTGACAACGGCCCTAACCTGGTGGCGGCTCTGCAACTCGGCAGACTGACACATGTGCCATGCCTGGCCCATGTGTTAAATCTGATAGTTCAGCGTTTCCTCAAGACATACCCCAATCTGTCTGATTTGCTCACGAAGGTGCGCCGCATCTGTGCGCATTTCAGGAAGTCCAGCACAGATGCTGCCACTCTCAGGGCAGCACAGCGCCGCCTCCAACTGCCCGCTCACCGACTGTTGTGCGACGTGCCCACGAGGTGGAATTCAACACTGACCATGTTATCCAGAGTTTACCAGCAGCGCCGAGCGATTGTAGACTGCCAGATGTCAACTTCCACCAGAACTGGTAGTCAGGTCAGTCAGCTTCCTCAAGTCTACAATGAGGAGTGGACGTGGATGTCTGATATCTGTCAGGTGCTGAGTAACTTTGAGGAGTCAACACAGATGGTCAGTGGCGATGCCGCCATCATCAGCCTCACCATCCCGCTGCTTGGCCTGTTGAAAAACTCTCTGATCAGCATGAAGTCGGAAGCTTTGCGCTCGTCACAAGAGACGGGGGAAGAAGATTCCCTTGTTGGTAGCCAAAGCACCCTCAGGTCTGTTTCTCAGCGCATATCGGAGGAGGTGGAGGTGGAGGAGGATGAGGAGGAAGAGGAGGAGAATGTTGGTGAGACACAAGAGGGGACCATTGTTGAGTCCTTCACTGTTCAGCGTGTATGGGCAGAAGAAGAGGAGTTGGAGGAGTTGGAGGAGGAGGAAATGGACAGTCAGGCCAGTGAGGGGAGTGAATTCTTACGCGTTGGTACTCTGGCGCATATGGCAGATTTCATGCTAGGCTTCCTATCCCGTGACCCTCGCGTTCAAAGAATTTATTCCAGCACCGATTACTGGGTGTTCACTCTCCTGGACCCACGGTACAAGCAAAATCTTTCCACTCTCATCCCTGCAGAGGAAAGGAGTGTGAGAATGCATGAATACCAGCAGGCCCTGGTGCACAAGCTGAAACAGTATTTCCCTTCTGACAGCGCTAGCGGCAGAGTGCGTAGTTCTGCGGGACAAGTAGCGAGGGAGAGTAGGCGAGCAGGCAGCTTGTCCAGCACTGGCAAGGGTACGCTTTACAAGGCTTTTGCCAGCTTTATGTCACCCCAGCAAGACACTGTCACCTGTCCCCAGTCTCGGCAGAGTAGGGCTGATCTTTACAGAAAGATGGTGAGGGAGTACGTAGCTGACCATACCATCGTCCTAAATGATCACACAGCTCCCTACAACTACTGGGTTTCAAAGCTGGACATGTGGCACGAACTGGCGCTGTACGCCTTGGAGGTTCTTGCCTGCCCTGCCGCTAGCGTCTTGTCCGAGCGGGTTTTCAGTGCAGCTGGTGGCATCATCACCGATAAGCGTACACGCCTGTCGACTGACAGCGCTGACAGGCTGACGCTTATTAAGATGAATAAAGCCTGGATTTCTCATAATTTCCAATCTCCACCAGGTGAAGGAAGCTCAACCTGAATAATTGATCCACTCCTCCTACTCCTCCTCATTTTCCTCCTTCTCCTCCTCTTTGTACAGTAAAGCAGAGGAAACTGGCTATTTTTTGACAGGGCCCACTGGCTCTAGCTATAGTACTTTATGCATTTAATTTTTCTGGAGGGCCACCTACCCGGTTTTCTGTTTTAAACAATTTTTGGGAGTGCCACATACAGGCACTCAATCTATTCAATTTTTCTGGAGGGCCACCTACCCGGTCCTCTGTTTTAAACAATTTTTGGGAGTGCCACATACAGGCACTCAATCTATTCAATTTTTCTGGAGGGCCACCTACCTGCTCCTCTGGTTTGAAAATTTTTTTGGACTGCCACATACAGGCACTCAATCTATTCCATTTTACTGGAGGGCCACCTACCTGCTCCTCTGGTTTGAAAAGTTTTTGGGACTGCCACATACAGGCACTATCCAAATTAAATTGTCTCCATAGCAGCCTCCACACGTTGTCTCCATTGCTACCTCCAAAAGTCGTCCATATAGCTGCCTCCATACATCGTCCCTTTATCAAACGAGCTGTGTCAGGCAGAATTTTGGGTTGTTTTCATGGCTTCCACAACAAACTTGTTAACTTTGTCGCCACCCTGCTGTGTTATCCACAAAATATACTTGCAAACTTTTATCATTTACCGATATTATTTCAGCGCTTCTTGCGCATCTGTTTACATTCCCCTCACCCGGCATATCCTAAACTTATAAGAACGCTACTACACTTGATCTTATACAAAAGGTTCTTAGAAGTGCTGTTTGGGGAGTAGCCTAGAGACAGGGGCTTGGATTGGCGAAAGCTCGCCTGGCAGCGGAGCGCCAGCTCCATGCCAAGATCCAACTAACATAGTTTTAACTGCAGCACCTTTAATCTACTACTAGTTCACTGCCTCCATACATGGTCCCCTTATCAAACGAGCTGTGTCAGGCAGAATTTTGGGTTGTTTTCATGGCTTCCATGTTAACTTTGTCGCCATCCTGCTGTGTAATCCACAAAATATACTGGCAAACTTTTATCATGTACCGATATTATTTGAGCGCTTCTTGCTCACCTCCTTTGGTTCCTCTCTGCCACCCATTGGTTTGAAGCCTGAGTCCATTTAGGGTATGTCGCCATGACACTCTCTAGCCTGCTGCCGCAGCCTCTGCATGCCGTCCCCTATAGTGTCAGGGTCAATTATTGGATGTTTTAGATGCTATCTAGCTTCATTCTGTCACTCTTTCATGGCCATGCTGTTGCCCATAATTTTGGCATAATGGTGCGTTTAAGCAGCCTCAGAGGCATCCATGCATGCTGCCCCTGCTGTTTCCTGTCCATTTCCGTGGTGTTTCCATCCTTTTCTGAGGTTCCCAGGTGTTTGGCCAAGCTTCCCTGTGCAGAGCCTTGGTCCCCTTGAAAAATGCTCGAGTCTCCCATTGACTTCAATGGGGTTCGTTATTCGAGACGAGCACTCGAGCATCGGGAAAAGTTCGTCTCGAATAACGAGTACCCGAGCATTTTAGTGTTCGCTCATCTCTATTTAGGATATGCCGGGTGAGGGGAATGTAAACAGATGCGCAAGAAGCGCTGAAATAATATTGGTAAATGATAAAAGTTTGCCAGTATATTTTGTGGATAACACAGCAGGGTGGCGACAAAGTTAACAACTTTGATGTGGAATCCATGAAAACAACCCAAATTTCTGCCTGACACACCTCGTTTGATAAGGGGACGATGTATGGAGGCAGCTATATGGACGACTTTTGGAGGTAGCAATGGAGACAACGTGTGGAGGCTGCTATGGAGACAATTTAATTTGGATAGTGCCTGTATGTGGCAGTCCAAAAAAGTTTTCAAACCAGAGGAGCAGGTAGGTGGCCCTCCAGAAAAATGAAATAGATTGAGTGCCTGTATGTGGCAGTCCAAAAAGGTTTTCAAACCAGAGGAGCGGGTAGGTGGCCCTCCAGAAAAATGAAATAGATTGAGTGCCTGTATGTGGCAGTCCAAAAAAGTTTTCAAACTAGAGGAGCGGGTAGGTGGCCCTCCAGAAAAATGAAATAGATTGAGTGCCTGTATGTGGCAGTCCAAAAAACTTTTCAAACCAGAGGAGCAGGTAGGTGGCCCTCCAGTAAAATGGAATAGATTGAGTGCCTGTATGTGGCAGTCCAAAAAAGTTTTCAAACCAGAGGAGCGGGTAGGTGGCCCTCCAGAAAAATTGAATAGATTGAGTGCCTGTAGGTGGCAGTCCAAAAAACTTTTCAAACCAGAGGAGCAGGTAGGTGGCCCTCCAGTAAAATGGAATAGATTGAGTGCCTGTATGTGGCAGTCCAAAAAAGTTTTCAAACCAGAGGAGCAGGTAGGTGGCCCTCCAGAAAAATTGAATAGATTGAGTGCCTGTATGTGGCACTCCCAAAAATTGTTTAAAACAGAGGACCGGGTAGGTGGCCCTCCAGAAAAATTGAATAGATTGAGTGCCTGTATGTGGCACTCCCAAAAATTGTTTAAAACAGAGGACCGGGTAGGTGGCCCTCCAGAAAAATTAAATGCATAAAGTACTATAGCTAGAGCCAGTGGGCCCTGTCAAAAAATAGCCAGTTTCCTCTGCTTTACTGTACAAAGAGGAGGAGAAGGAGGAAAATGAGGAGGAGGAGGAGTGGATAAATTATTCAGGTTGAGCTTCCTTCACCTGGTGGAGATTGGAAATTATGAGAAATCCAGGCTTTATTCATCTTAATAAGCGTCAGCCTGTCAGCGCTGTCAGTCGACAGGCGTGTACGCTTATCGGTGATGATGCCACCAGCTGCACTGAAAACCCGCTCGGACAAGACGCTAGCGGCAGGGCAGGCAAGAACCTCCAAGGCGTACAGCGCCAGTTCGTGCCACATGTCCAGCTTTGAAACCCAGTAGTTGTAGGGAGCTGTGTGATCATTTAGGACGATGGTATGGTCAGCTACGTACTCCCTCACCATCTTTCTGTAAAGATCAGCCCTACTCTGCCGAGACTGGGGACAGGTGACAGTGTCTTGCTGGGGTGACATAAAGCTGGCAAAAGCCTTGTAAAGCGTACCCTTGCCAGTGCTGGACAAGCTGCCTGCTCGCCTACTCTCCCTCGCTACTTGTCCCGCAGAACTACGCACTCTGCCGCTAGCGCTGTCAGAAGGGAAATACTGTTTCAGCTTGTGAACCAGGGCCTGCTGGTATTCATGCATTCTCACACTCCTTTCCTCTCCAGGGATGAGAGTGGAAAGATTTTGCTTGTACCGTGGGTCCAGGAGAGTGAACACCCAGTAATCGGTGCTGGAATAAATTCTTTGAACGCGAGGGTCACGGGATAGGCAGCCTAGCATGAAATCTGCCATATGCGCCAGAGTACCAACGCGTAAGAATTCACTCCCCTCACTGGCCTGACTGTCCATTTCCTCCTCCTCCAACTCCTCCAACTCCTCTTCTTCTGCCCATACACGCTGAACAGTGAAGGACTCAACAATGGTCCCCTCTTGTGTCTCGCCAACATTCTCCTCCTCTTCCTCCTCATCCTCCTCCACCTCCACCTCCTCCGATATGCGCTGAAAAACAGACCTAAGGGTGCTTTGGCTATCAACAAGGGAATCTTCTTCCCCCGTCTCTTGTGACGAGCGCAAAGCTTCCGACTTCATGCTGATCAGAGAGTTTTTCAACAGGCCAAGCAGCGGGATGGTGAGGCTGATGATGACGGCATCGCCACTGACCATCTGTGTTGACTCCTCAAATTTACTCAGCACCTGACAGATATCAGACATCCACGTCCACTCCTCATTGTAGACTTGAGGAAGCTGACTGACCTGACTACCAGTTCTGGTGGAAGTTGACATCTGGCAGTCTACAATCGCTCGGCGCTGCTGGTAAACTCTGGATAACATGGTCAGTGTTGAATTCCACCTCGTGGGCACGTCGCACAACAGTCGGAGAGCGGGCAGTTGGAGGCGGCGCTGCGCTGCCCTGAGAGTGGCAGCATCTGTGCTGGACTTCCTGAAATGCGCACAGATGCGGCGCACCTTCGTGAGCAAATCAGACAGATTGGGGTATGTCTTGAGGAAACGCTGAACTATCAGATTTAACACATGGGCCAGGCATGGCACATGTGTCAGTCTGCCGAGTTGCAGAGCCGCCACCAGGTTACGGCCGTTGTCACACACAACCATGCCTGGCTTCAGGTTCAGCGGTGCCAGCCACAGATCAGTCTGCGCCGTGATGCCCTGTAATAGCTCTTGGGCAGTGTGCCTTTTAACGCCTAGGCTCAGCAGTTTGAGCACCGCCTGCTGTCGCTTAGCGACGGCACTGCTGCTGTGCCTAGAGCTACCGACTGATGGCGCCATGCCCACGGATGGTAAGTCGGAGGAGGAGGAGGTGGAGGAGGGGTGGGAGGAGGAGGAGGCATAGTAGGCCTGAAACACCTGGACCGAGGTAGGCCCCGCAATCCTCGGCGTCGGCAGTATATGACCAGCCGCAGGGTCAGACTCGGTCCCAGCCTCCACCAAGTTAACCCAATGTGCCGTCAGCGATATATAGTGGCCCTGCCCGGCAGCACTCGTCCACGTGTCCGTGGTCAGGTGGACCTTGTCAGAAACGGCGTTGGTCAGGGCACGGATGATGTTGTCTGACACGTGCTGGTGCAGGGCTGGGACGGCACATCGGGAAAAGTAGTGGCTGCTTGGGACCGAATACCGAGGGGCGGCCGCCGCCATGAGGTTGCGAAAGGCCTCGGTCTCTACTAGCCTATAGGGCAGCATCTCCAGGCTAAGCAATCTGGAGATGTGGACATTAAGGGCTTGGGCGTGCGGGTGGGTTGCACTATATTTGCGTTTCCGCTCCAGCGTCTGGGGTATGGAGAGCTGAACGCTGGTGGATGCTGTGGAGGATCGTGGAGGCGACGATGGGGTTTTTGTGGCAGGGTCCTGGGCAGGGGGCTGACTATCAGCTGACACAGGGGAAGGAGCAGTGGTGTGCACGGCCGGAGGTGAACGGGCTTGTTGCCACTGAGTGGGGTGTTTAGCATTCATATGCCTGCGCATACTGGTGGTAGTTAAGCTAGTAGTGGTGGAACCCCTGCTGATCCTGGTTTGGCAAATGTTGCACACCACAGTCCGTCGGTCATCCGGTGTTTCCTTAAAGAACCTCCAGACTTCTGAAAATCTAGCCCTCGCCGCAGGAGCCCTCGCCACGGGAGCTTCACTAGTTGACACATTTGGCGCTGATGCACCAGCTCTGACCCTGCCTCTCCGTCTGGCCCCACCACTGCCTCTTCCAACCTGTTCTGGTCGAGGACTCTCCTCTTTCTCAGAAGCACTGTGTTCACCCGGCCTATCAACCCAGCTTGGGTCTGTCACCTCATCATCCTCCGATCCCTCAGTCTGCTCCCCCCTCGGACTTCCTGCCCTGACAACAACTTCCCCACTGTCTGACAACCGTGTCTCCTCATCGTCGGACACCTCTTTAGACACTTCTTCCACTACGTCAAGAAGGTCATCATCACCCACAGACTGCGACTGGTGGAAAACCTGGGCATCGGAAAATTGCTCAGCAGCAACCGGACAAGTGGTTTGTGACTGTGGGAAGGGTCCAGACTGGGGGGGAGGAGGCTGAGGTGCAGGAGCTGGAGGAGTGCCGATTTCGGTGACATGGGTGGACTGCGTGGAAGACTGACTGGTGGACAAATTGCTCGAAGCATTGTCGGCAATCCACGACATCACCTGTTCGCACTGTTCTGGCCTCAACAGTGCTCTACCACGAGTCCCAGTAACTTCAGACATGAACCTAGGGAGTGTAGCTCTGCGGCGTTCCCCTGCTCCCTCATAAGCAGGTGGTGTCTCACCCCGCCCAGGACCACGGCCTCTGACCCCTGCAGTAGTTGGACGCCCACGTCCCCGCCCTCGTCCTCTACCCCTAGCCCTCGGGTTAAACATTTTTAAAATGAGAGTTATAACTTTAATTTTTTTTAAACTTTTTTTTGTGTTTTTTTGTTTTTTTTTGTGTTTTTTAGTTTTTAAAACCAAACGATGCTATCCTATTGCTATGGCTATTTTCTAGCCAAGTATGAAAGCACACTACTATGCCAGATGAGATGACGCTGAGTTATTAAACAAAATAAACGTAAAATAAAAAAGGAAATGGCAGACTGTGCCTAATTGAAATCCAACCCCTACTAAATTTTCCCACTTCGGTCTTTGCAATGGATATGTGTGTCACTAAGCGCAAAACACAGCGGTCGCAAGTCTCACTACAAATTGCTCACAATTTGCTAGTAGATGCACTGCAGCAAGTACAGCCACCAGCAGATCAACCAGAAATCAAATATATATAACGCTACTGTAGGCGTAAGTAAGCCGTTTGGATTCTCCTATGGCTATTTTCTAGCCAAGTATGAAAGCACACTACTTTGCAAGATGAGATGACACTGAGTTATTAAAAAAATAAACGTAAAATAAAAAAGGAAATGGCAGACTGTGCCTAATTGAAATCCAACCCCTACTAAATTTTCCCACTTCGGTCTTTGCAATGGATATGTGCGTCACTAAGCGCAAAACACAGCGGTCGCAAGTCTCACTACAAATTGCTCACAATTTGCTAGTAGATGCACTGCAGCAAGTACAGCCACCAGCAGATCAACCAGAAATCAAATATATATAACGCTACTGTAGGCGTAAGTAAGCCATTTGGATTCTCCTATGGCTATTTTCTAGCCAAGTATGAAAGCACACTACTATGCCAGATGAGATGACGCTCAGTTATTAAACAAAATAAACGTAAAATAAAAAAGGAAATGGCAGACTGTGCCTAATTGAAATCCAACCCCTAATAAATTTTCCCACTTCGGTCTTTGCAATGGATATGTGCGTCACTAAGCGCAAAACACAGCGGTCGCAAGTCTCACTACAAATTGCTCACAATTTGCTAGTAGATGCACTGCAGCAAGTACAGCCACCAGCAGTTCAACCATAAATCAAATATATATAACGCTACTGTAGGCGTAAGTAAGCCGTTTGGATTCTCCTATGGCTATTTTCTAGCCAAGTATGAAAGCACACTACTATGCAAGATGAGATGACACTGAGTTATTAAAAAAATAAACGTAAAATAAAAAAGGAAATGGCAGACTGTGCCTAATTGAAATCCAACCCCTAATAAATTTTCCCACTTCGGTCTTTGCAATGGATATGTGCGTCACTAAGCGCAAAACACAGCGGTCGCAAGTCTCACTACAAATTGCTCACAATTTGCTAGTAGATGCACTGCAGCAAGCACAGCCACCAGCAGATCAACCAGAAATCAAATATATATAACGCTACTGTAGGCGTAAGTAAGCCGTTTGGATTCTCCTATGGCTATTTTCTAGCCAAGTATGAAAGCACACTACTATGCAAGATGAGATGACACTGAGTTATTAAAAAAATAAACGTAAAATAAAAAGTAAATGGAAGACTGTGCCTAATTGAAATCAAACCCCTAATAAATTTTCCCACTTTGGTGTTTGAGGTGGATATGTGTGTCACTAAGAGCTAAACACAACGGTAGCAAGTCCCCCTGCAAATTCCTCACAATATGGTACTAGCTGCAAATAAAAAAATAAAAGTATAACGTTATTGTAGCCCTAAAAAGGGCTGTTGGGTTCTTGGAGAATCACTCCTGCCTAACAGTAAGCTAATAGAACACCCTAACGCTTTCCCTGACCAGCAGCAGCTCTCTCCCTAGCGGCATCCAGACACAGAATGATCCGAGCAGCGCGGGCAGCGGCTAGTCTATCCCAGGGTCACCTGATCTGGCCAGCCAACCACTGCTATCGACGTGTAAGGGTACCACGTCATGCTGGGTGGAGTGCAGAGTCTCCTGGCTTGTGATTGCCTCTGTTTCTGGCCGCCAAAAAGCAAAACGGCGGGAGCTGCCATTTTCTCGAGCGGGCGAAGTATTCGTCCGAGCAACGAGCAGTTTCGAGTACGCTAATGCTCGACCGAGCATCAAGCTCGGACGAGCATGTTCGCTCATCTCTAGTATCTACTATAGAACCAATCTGGGCTTCTATTTTATTTTACTATTGTGCTTCTATGGAAAAGAACAATATACTGTAAGCCCTCAGCACAGATGTAAACTGCCAAGTAGCAATATTTGAATAAATGGAGACATTGGGGTTCTCAGACAAGGGTACTTTCCTACACTCTCTGATATTGTGAAATCAGTGCTGCTGGTACCAGATTGTGGAAGAACAAGCTTCTTTGACAAGGGGACTTGTAACATACAGTTTTCAATAAATTTGTAAGTTTACGGGAGAAATAACCAAGGAATGGCAACTCAGGCGGTTAAAAGTGTACAAGAAAATTGGTGACATATCTCTTTTAAGATATCTAACAAAATGAAAGTAATATGGAAAGTTTATAGTAGGGTGATGATCTTAATGCAGAACGGTAAACCTGTGTGATCATCACATCACAAGCACAAGATATATTTTTCATTTCCAAATAATGGTGGACATTTAACAAGGCTTTTATGCCATTTAACTGGTGTAGAAGCACTGAAATAATCTCAATTGTTAGCCAACTGTCATCAATTACAATTATTTCCCCTTTATGTCAGCTCCAAGCCAAGAGGGGGGTTGTTGAGGGCATGAATGGGGGTATAGCTCCCTAGTGGGTCGCTTTAGAGTGTTCCTGCCATGCGCCTGTACACTCAATGTAGTTTGAAAACTTTCATTAGTGATTATATTTCTACCCAGGTAGGACCTGATGTGGAAATAAGCTGATATATTAAATCTACCCCAATGGTTTTATCCACTAACAGCAACCAGATATCAAATACAAACCATAAAAATATTTATGCTCAGATTATCTATATTAACATGTTAAATTTCATTGCACAATAAATAACCTTTAACTGTTGAAAATAAAATGGCCTCAGTCTAAAAACATAATGAAAAGTTGCCCAAAATAAGTTGTTTTTCCTTTCAAGGGCATATAAAGGAATTTGTCATCTTCACCACTAAAAAAAAACATTTCTGTATTTTGAACAATTTTCAGATCGATATATGTAGCAAAGGGTCGTCCCAGACTGTATTGAACAAATAGTTTTTGACCTATTATTCATTTGCCATTTTGTGGAACTGGCATATAATTTTTAGGACACTCACTTCCAAATACATCAATCACAATCTATCATGTCTGGTTATCTGTAGCTACAGCATTTAATACAGCATGACAGATGTAACAAGATATGACTCCTTGTCAGAACACTGTATGTCATCCGGCTAGATCAAAGCTCTCTACAAAGGAAATAAAGAAGCAGGGAGTATATTGTCACTATATTTCTTCAGATGTGGAGGACAGATCCTTCTTCTGATTCCCAACAATCGGGATATAAATCAAGGGTAACAAAGAGGCAGACCTGTTATGGGGTCCTTGAAGAGAGGGTGCTTAGGCTTGGTTGCTTCTGTTCCTTTTGATGTTGAGTAGGAAAACCTGGAAATATGTTCTTTTTACAGAATTTTATGAAATTTTATTTATATATTTGATTTGCATTGAGTAAGTAACTATGAATGTGCAGATTTCTACACTTCCGTTTGACAAACTACAGGCAATCCCCCTACTTAAGGACACCTGACTTACAGACGACCCCTAGTTAAAGAAGGACCCCTCTGCCATCTGTGACCTTTGGTGAAGCTCTCTAAATACTTTACTTTAGTCCCAGACTGCAATGATCAGCTGTAAAGTGTCTGTAATGAAGCTTTATTGATAATCCTTGGTCCCATTTCAACAAAAAAATTTAAAACCCCAATTGTCACTGAGACAAAAAGTTTCGACTTACATTCAAATTCAACTTAAGTACAAACCTATGGAACCGATCTTGTATGTAACCTGAGGACTGCCTGTACAATATTTTCTTCAATCTGAGTTGATGGCATTTCCTTCACCAGTATTGTGTATTAGTGTATACTACCAGGGAAGGCTTGCCCAACAAGGAGAATCTTCAAATTTCCCCCCACCAAATAATGTTGAAGCCGCGGCAGAATTTCATAATATATACCTCAGCGGCTGCGGAACCTCAATTTAAACCCTTTTATTCTGAAGAACCTCATCATACACACCTTATCTACAGAATATCCATGTAATATAGACCACAACTGCTTCTGAATCTCATAGTGCACACCACAGCTGCTGCAGAACATTATCGCACACACTTTAGTTACTGCTTTACAACCTCAAAATACACACTTCCGATTCTGTAGACCAGGGGTCGGGAACCTATGGCTCACGAGCCAGATATGGCTCTTTTGATGGCCGCATCTGGCTCGCAGCCAGGGCTCCTATCCAGGGGCATTACTACAGCCGTGGCATCTGCTATGCTGCCTGTCAAGACCAGGGGCCCTTATCTGGCTCCTGTTGTGCCCCTGGCTGTAGTAATGCCCCTGGATGTATTCAGCAGAGCAGCGCAGGGGTACGCGGGGTTAATTCAGGGGCGGCGCCTCTCTCTCCCTCCCTGCAGCAGTCTCCTCCATGTGTGAGAGAGGGAGGGGAGGAGACTGTCTGCCTGCAGCCAATCCCAGCGCTGGATGTAGCAGTGCAGGAGATTCAGACAGAGGAGACCAGAGAGCTGCATACTGAGGAGACATCCAGCACCTGAGGAGAAGGAGTCAGCAGCCGGGGATCAGCCACAGATAAGTGCTCCCTCCCCCCCAGTGTCTCCTCACACTCTGCACTAACCCCTTAGTGTCCCCTGTGCAGGAGCAGCTATGAAGCTCCTAAGTGTCCCTTACAGACCCCTCTGCATCATCCCCTCATATATTCCCCCACCACTGCATTTCTACATTAGTGTGAGGTTCTGCAGCAGCTGAGATACAAAATAGCTAGGACCTAAGACAAAATTGTGGTGCACGTCAGTAATAAATGTGGCACATGGTCCGGCTTAGCAGTAACAACAGTCTAGCAGTCTTGTGGGACACAGAGCAGCCGCCACATAAAACTGGCGCAGACACTTTAACAAATGTGTATTGGGATGTTCTGCGGGGGGTGGTGTGTGTATAATAATGTTCTGCGGGGGGTGGCGTGTGTATAATAATGTTCTGCGGGGGGTGGCGTGTGTATAATAATGTTCTGCGGGGGGTGGCGTGTGTATTATAATGTTCTGCGGGGGGTGGCGTGTGTATTATAATGTTCTGCGTGGGGTGGCGTGTGTATTATAATGTTCTGCGTGGGGTGGCGTGTGTATTATAATGTTCTGCATGGGGTGGCGTGTGTATTATAATGTTCTGCGTGGGGTGGCGTGTGTATTATAATGTTCTGCGGGGGGTGGCGTGTGTATAATAATGTTCTGCGGGGGGTGGCGTGTGTATTATAATGTTCTGCGGGGGGTGGCGTGTGTATTATAATGTTCTGCGGGGAGTGGCGTGTGTATTATAATGTTCTGCGGGGGGTGGCGTGTGTATTATAATGTTCTGCGGGGGGTGGCGTGTGTATTATAATGTTCTGCGGGGGGTGGCGTGTGTATTATAATGTTCTGCGGGGGGTGGCGTGTGTATTATAATGTTCTGCGGGGGTGGCGTGTGTATTATAATGTTCTGCGGGGGGTGGCGTGTGTATTATAATGTTCTGCGGCGGGTGGCGGGTGTATTATAATGTTCTGCGGCAGGTGGCGTGTGTATTATAATGTTCTGCGGGAGGTGGCTTGTGTATTATAATGTTCTGCGGCGGGTGGCGTGTGTATAATAATGTTCTGCGGGAGGTGGCTTGTGTATTATAATGTTCTGCGGGGGGTGGCGTGATCCCCGACAAAAATGCGGCCGCGGGACCCTCAGTAAATAAGCCCCATTGTATGGCTCTCGCAGAATTATATTTTAAAATATGTGGCGCTTATGGCTCTCTCAGCCAAAAAGGTTCCTGACCCCTGCTGTAGACCATCAAATGCTGAAGTGCCTCATTATTGTTCTTTATGCCGAGCTAAATGTGTACAGATTTCTACTGTAAATCCATGTATAATACATTTGGATTTACTGTGAAATGTTTTCCAGATTCAGTTGTGTCTCTGTATACCTTGCTGTGATTGGTGTCTTTGTATACCTTGCTGTTCAGTGACTCTGTATACCCTACTATACTGTGTCTCTGTATACCCTGCTGTGCTGAGTTTATCTGTATGCCCTGCTGTGCTTGGTGTCCCTGTATATCCAGCTGTGCTGGGTGTCTCTGCATACCCTGCTGTGCTGGGTGTCTCTGCATACCCTGCTGTGCTTTGTCTCTGTATACAATGTTGTGCTGTATCTTTGTATACCTTACTGTACTGTGTCTCTATATACCCTCCTGTGCAGTATCTCTGTATACCCTAATGTGTTGTGTCTCTATATACCTTGCTGTGCAGTGTCTCTGAATACAATGTCACTGTATATTCTGCTGTGCTGTGTCTCTGTATACCCTGCTGTACTGTGTCTCTGTATACCCTCCTGTGCAGTATCTCTGTATACCCGAATGTGTTGTGTCTCTATATACCTTGCTGTGCAGTGTCTCTGAATACAATGTCACTGTATATTCTGCTGTGCTGTGTCTCTGTATACCCTGCTGTACTGTGTCTCTGTATACCCTCCTGTGCAGTATCTCTGTATACCCGAATGTGTTGTGTCTCTATATACCTTGCTGTGCAGTGTCTCTGAATACAATGTCACTGTATACCCCGCTGTGCTGTGTCTCTGTATACCCTACTGTACTGTGTCTCTGTATACCCTCCTGTGCAGTATCTCTGTATACCCTAATGTGTTGTGTCTCTATATATGTTTCTGTGCTGTGTCTTTGTATACAATGCTGTGCAGTGTCTCTGAATACAATGTCACTGTATACCCTGCTGTGCTGTGTCTCGGTATACTCTGCTGTGCTGTGTCTTTGTATACCCTGCTGTGCTGTGTCTTTGTATACCCTGCTGTGTAGTGTCTTTGAAAACCCTGCTGTACAGTGTCTCTGTATACCCTGCTATGCTGTGTCTCTGTATAGCCTACTGTGCTGGGTGTCTCTGTATACCCTGCCATGTTGTGTCTCTGTCAGGGCCGGTTCTAGACAAAGTGGGGCCCTGGGCAAAACTAAAAGTGGGGCCCCAAAACTATTTTATGACCAGTCACAGTCAGTAAGAGGCTCCTTTAGTATGGTAAAACAAACTGATATATGGGAGAATTTTATAGGAGATAGATAGATAATAGGGAGATTGATGGGCAGCATGGTGGCTCAGTGGTTAGCACTACACCCTTGCAGCGCTGGCAAACATCTGCAAAGATGTTTGTATGTTCTCTCCATGTTTGCGTGGGTTTCCTCCGGGTCCTCCGGTTTCCTCCCACACTCCAAAGCATACTGGTAGGTTGAATAGATTGTGAGCCCCATGGGCTGCGTAATCTGTAGGCGCTATATAAATAATGGAATTATTATTTATAATTATTATGATAGAAGATAGAAGATAAACATGAAAGATGATAGAGATTTCTAGATGCAGAATATAAAGTAGATGATATATACAGTAGATAGATATGAGAGATAAATACAGTAGAAGAGAAATAGAAGATTGACTAATAAATAGACAGAAATAAAATGAGATATATAAATGCTCAGATTATAGGAGATAGATAAATAGACAGATAGATGATAAGCATCTTCACCCCGGAATTCAACCAACAGGTATTAAGCCTTTCACCGCCCGGCATTTCTGGATATTTTGTCGCATTATTGGCCAGAGCCATTTGTACAGTTTTGACATTTAAAAATAAAATTGGAATTACAGCAAAAAGAATAAAGTAAACTCCAACATATCACATATTTTCCGAAAGCAGACACTTGCATTAAAGAGTTTATAGACATAGGCGCCTTCATGCAATTTTGATTCAAACTGAAACATTTTATAAAAAATACTTAAAATTTGACTTTGATGGCAAATAATGTTCTCCAAACAGAAAATATTTACCTTCTCATCTCCTTAATGTAATAGATGGACATGTGTAGAGTTCACAAATGTCCAATATTAATATGTTCACATAAATAAATACACATAATATCACTAAAACTGTAATATAGACATATGCTTTTCAGCTAGAAATTTCCGACAGTCACAACCTGCCAAATATAGCAATAAAACAGAATAAAAAGTAAAGGTGCCATAAAACCTATATATTTTTTTAAAGCAGTTGGCAATTAATATTCAAAATTTCCTCTAAAATATGTTCAAATCCAGAATACTTACATAAAGAAAATATACTTTTCTAAAACAGTAAGATGTGAGGATATCATACAGACCCCACATGTGTATATTCACCAAAATATGCAGCAGAGGGCACGTTATCACAAAATAAAAGGCAATAAGAGAGAAAGTGTGTTTTTAGATAGTTCTGCATAGAGAAGGGTTAAAAACATGTTGATATTTTCCCTTCTCAAAAATAAAGTGAATATTTCCATTATCTGTGAGGTGCAGCAACTCCTTTGTGCAGCAAATTCTCCCTACAGACTGATGGCTAAGAATCTGGAGGGGGGACTTTTCAGAGGGCTGTATCTCTGGCTCTGTGACACATAGAACCTCACTTCTTTTTTCCTACGAAAGAAGATAGTCTCCTCTTTTATAAGAATATGTTTCAAAGTGTCAGGAAAACGGAGATATTAACTGATAAACTGCTGTTGGGAGTGATTTTTAAATATGAAAATGGCACCTGATATTCTGACTTTAAACCTGAATATCTCTGGATCCATGGCACCTAGGAACAAAATTCAAGATTCATTTGAAAAAAGAGATTCTCCACTTTCAGGGGGCCCTGGGCAATTTCCCACTTTGCCTACCCATAGCGCCGGCCCTGGTCTCTGTATACCCTGCTGTGCAGGGTGTCTGTTGTATTCCCTCTTCTTGCTGGGTATCTTACCTTTGACAGTTCCTCACAAGCTTCTGGTCACCTAGTGACACAATCACATGTGCGCCCTCAGCCACTAACAGGAGGGCTCTCACTGGATGAGTTATACTGAGATCCCACGCCCCGACTCTGCTGTCCCTGCATATATAACTTGTCTGTGGTGGAAAAACACAAACAGCCATATATGCAGCTAAGTTTTTCCTGACATGAGGCTCAATTATATTGGCAACCTGAGGTTATGGACATATTTAAGAATAAAAATATTTTGTATGGAGAGAATGGTGGACGTTGTTATGTGCTCCTTAGCGCTCCTCTACCTTGGCACCCCAGGCAGTCACATGTCCTTCCCGGATTAAGACGACCCTGTACACTATATTTGTCCCTGGCTTTGTGTTTGGCTACTATAAAACCTCCATGAAATCCACTACATGCATTATTTCATTACTAAATGTAGATGGTGATAAATAGATTGATATATTTTGGGTAGTAGTTATCATAACAGTAATATATACAATGCAGCTCAATGATTTCACTACACCACCAAAATTATCTTTTTTTTTAAGGATCAAAAGAAGCTAAGTTGTAACATATGGAGTTTAATGCCCCTGTGACACACCAGAAAAAGAAGAACCAAATTCATGGTTCAGCATCGTAACAGTTTTCCTTATTCAATCTTGTACCCCAAACAATCTGGCTTTTGCATGCCTCCAATTTTATGGCCAATTTCACATCTGTCCTATTGAATAATTTCAGAGATTCTGTCTGCCTGTATCTGGCACTGACTCCCACTACAGACTAGACTAACCAATAGACCAGTGGATAGAGGAAGAGTGAGAAGATGCAGACATGGTCAGATTATCATTGGAGCTCCTCCTTCTCTTCTTCCTGTTGTTCTTGTCACTTTGCAATATATAAATGGGTTTTGATCATAGTTTGGGTACTTGGTCTCTAAAAGGTTTGGCATCACTGCACTAGACCTTGGAGGGTCCTTATTTAAAATTTCTTCCTCTCAACTTTAAGAACTTTGTAAGATTCTCTTCATATGCCTGTTATTTGCAGCAAAACAGTACAATACTCCCCTGAAGCACAAGGTACAATAAGTCACACCTCTTATTGAGGGAATGAAAAGTGGTTGTGAAATTGGAAGGTCCAAGGTAGAATAGAACCATGGAGCTAGTTATGTTTGGCATACATATCCTAAAATAATAATTCTTTGCAAACCACCAGTGGTTGTGGAGGTGTGAGGGTCAAGATAATGATTATATATGCTTCTAATGATTATATGCTTTATGATTGTATACATGTGCCCTTTGCCCTATATTTTGTACTTTGTCTGTTGAGAAATACAGAGCTTTTCCCTTACATCAGTTTTAACCAGACATGCAACTGTCAGCGGAACTCAAGTCTTGTGATGGAAAGCAGAAGATGGAAGAGCAGATGTTGCTCCAAAGATAGTACCAGGTTTTTGGAGTAAAGGTTAACTTCCTAATCTTCAGGCTACAGAAGATGACGCCTGCATGGCAACCATAATCTAAGTTGGAAGACCAATCAGCAAGAGCCGGAGGCTAGACATATATGATTAGCTATAACCAATTATAATGATTTTAATGTATGTAACCACACCTTTTTGTTTGGGTATAAGAGGCTATGTATCAGGAAATAAAGACACAGTTCATTTCTCTTTTCTGTTCGGCAAGTTAAGAGCATGAACCTAAGATAAAACAGAACTTCAGTCTTCTGTCTTTTCTTATCAAACGTGCACGCATGCTCAACTAATTTGGAGTGTCTGAGAGAAGAGTGTAAGGCGGGATTGACCCGGCCCCGACAACTGGCGCCCGAACAGGGACCATCCCCGCTGATACCGTACACCCGAGAACCCGAACCAGAGGACGGAGGACGAACGCTTGTCCACACCAATAGAGGACCGCGGCCTCACTGAATCACGGTAAGTTGATGCATATTATATATGTGTTAGACTTCCCTGTGATCATTGGTGTGGAATAAGTTAGTAGCTTCTGATACTTTTCGGGTCTAAGGGCTGATTGTCTGAGTGGTGAGACTCATTTCTTTACGGTGATCGCTGGGATGGTTCAGAACTGATGTATAGTGACACTTCCCTATGGTGTGTCACTGAATCACCACGCCTCATTCTCTCAGGCACTGAGTCAGACCTCTGGGTGGAAAGTGAAAGTAAAAGGCTTCATTGTGACATATAGAGTCTCTGCCCCCCTTCTGTAGAAGCTGGGGAGGAAGTTTGCGGACTGAGAATAGTACAGATTGACATCCTCTGTTCTGGGGACACTGGCTATTAAGTGTCCGGGGGTTGTTTTTATTTTATACGGGGGGAGGGAAAAAGGGGAATTAAGGTGGTCTAGGTTAGAGACCGGAAAGATAGCATTGGCTCACTAGGAGACCGGCTGATTAAGGTACCGAGGGAAGCACGGTTTTTGAACTTTAAATAAGTTCTAACGGGTGTGTGTTCAGAGGTTTGGTAGCGTAGGGACTTTGTTATTTTGCTGACACACGACGGTGAGCTGGGGCCCCTGCGTTGAGTGAGTAGCTACACCAACGTGTACCTTGTTAGAACATGATGGTAAGTGTGTTTAAGAAAGTGCATACCCTCCCCGAGGGGGCAGAGACTGCAGTCAGGCTTGTTGAAAAAAGGGAAGGAAAAAAGTATGTTAATAATTGTGTGAGGTTGTACAAGTATGTTGATATGCCCTCAAAGGGAAGGCTACAGCCTTCAGTGTGGAAGCAAATTCTAACCACAAGTAGAGGTGTGTTAGAAGATAAGGGCATACTGGAAGCTGCTCAGGCTCACTACAGAGTGGCCAGAGCATTGCAAGTTGAAGGATGGTCAGAAGTGCAGGGAGATGGTGGTTCAACAAAAGCAGAAGTGCTATATGGATATGTGAAGCTTTTAGATAGAGATGTGAAATGCGGAACCAAGATGGCGACAGTGCCATGTGCCCAGCCACAGCCCTATAATGGCGGCCAACCCGGTCCGGAAGGGTGGACCTGTAGAGTGTGTGGTTTACAAAACCAGGAATGGGCGGAGTCATGATAAGAATTAGAATTAAAAGAACGTTCTCCTGGAGGGAGCCACTAGTGCAGATAAGGGAGAGATGTAAGTAGACAGAAGGTTGTTGAGTTAAGTAGGACTGATGGAAAAGTGTACAAGTGAGAAAAAAAAAAAAAAAAAACTTGATCAGATTTTCAAATAGTCACTTAGAGCCTCTGACTTTGACAGACGGACACCAGGACAGAGTGACAGGAATCCTTCAGAGTGCCCGTTGAGAAAGGGACATTTCAGAGATTTTGATGTGTAGAGAATTTGAGAAAAAGAGATTTTATTCCTTGATGGCTAAATTTCTCCATAGCTGCTTGTAATTGGTGTCTGACAACTGGCCTTGAAGTGATCAGTGTTTCACAGACCACACCAAAGTATGACTGACAAAAGTTTCAATTCCGGACGAGCCCAGTGCAAGGGGGCGTGCTTCCACTTGCTGGGAGGAGACATTACTGAAGTGACTAAAATGAGTGGCCATATTCTAATAGGGGGGTGGTAACTAACGAGGACGTCAGCAAGTACATCCCCCCCAGACAGCTTCTCTTATTGTCAAACCCTCCCCTGCTAGCCCAGTGATGATTTTAACCCATTCACAGTCAAGAAAAAGACCCAGAAAGAACAGCCGGATACATGTAGGATGGTCCATGGTCTCCAAGCTGCCAATGAGTGTCCCACACTGGCAGCAGTCCCCAAGAGTGACAAATTATTCACTGTTATTGATTTGGCAAATGTTCTACTTTTTGTGCCCCTGCATGAAAATTGCCAGTATCTATTTGCCTTTACCAGTTCAGTATTCTAGAACACCTGATGTAGACTCCCATAAGGGGGGTAAAACTCACCCAGCCAATACCCCACGGCCCTACAGGGAGTGGACTGACAGACTGCCCCTTACTGGATGTTCTCCTTATCAGTATGCGGAGGACCTACTGTTTTTGTTTCCCAGGATGCATTTATTGACCTTATGTGTTTTCTGTTCCAGAAAGGTTGCAAAGTTTCCAGAGACAAACTCCAGTACCGCCAGGAGAAGGTGGTCTTCCTAGGCTACTGCTTCTCAGCCACAGGCAGATACCTGACAGAGGGAAGAAAGCTGGCAGTCCAGAATGTGCCCCTGCCCTGAGGCCCTAAGCCTCTTTACATGTTTTGAGGACTGGCCAGCTCCTAGAGGCCTAGGATAAGGTCTGCTGCCTCCAGCCTGATGTTGCCCCTTGATAAACTGAATTGCCTCTTCCCCATTTGCCCTTAGTCAGGAGGCAATTGATGCATTCCATAGCCCTAAGCTGGCAAATCCTGTCTGCCCCGGCCCTAGGCACACCCCACTGAACCAGACATTTTATTTTATTTCGTTTTGAGTATCCAGTCCATGTCACAGGTGTCTTAGCCCAGGAACATGGTGGCCTCCTCATTGGCCCACTATTAGGCCCAGTTAGACTCAGTTGCGAGGGGGGCCCCTCATGTGTCAGTAGCTGCAGCCAGCAATCTGCTCAGCAAGGCCAGTGAGTTGATCCTAGACCCTAGACCACTCAGTTTCAGTGCAAACCCCACTTACCGTGCACAGTGTCCTCACCCAAGTACAGCCCAAGCATCTGAGCAAAGGCCAGACAGCTCAGACTCCAGTGTGCACTCCTGATGTCCCAGATCACACTGATAAGGTGCACAGCTCTGAATCCTTCATTCTGTCGCCAGTCTTCCAGGATTCAGAGGGGGGGGGAGAGAAGGGTGATTAACGCACTTACATCCCTCAGAATTCAGGCGCAGGTGGTAAAACACTGATAGCAATAAAGAAGATCACAGCATTGGCGACCGAGATGAAGGAAAATGCAGGGGTAGATACCTCCTGGGCAGCATGGTTTACTAGCTGGGCAGGGGGGTGGAAGGCCCTTTTCCAACAGATAGGATTGGTACTACTCGGGATGTTCATCCTGGCTCTATTTCTCTTATGTTGTTGTATACCATTATACAAGAAGTTGGCCAAGAAAATTGCGAATAACAAGGCTAAAGGAGTTTTTCCGAATGTCGACAAACAGTCTGTTTGTTATATGTCCATGAGAAATAGAACTCTGCCCGATTTGCCTGAGATCTCAGTTCTGTCAGAACAGCCTGATGTTCCAGTTCTGGAACACCCAAATTCTTCCCCGATAGATGACTTACCTACCATTGTGATCTCAGAATACTTAGCCCCCTCCCCAATAGTGGAAGCTTTAGTGTAAGGGAAAGAAGGAGGACTCCATGTGTCAGTAAGGTTAGTGCTGGGAAATGGATCCAGGTGTCACAAGGGCACGTTGGGTCAATGACTCAGTGAAGCAATCCACTCCCCTCTCCCACCACATGGACAGCCTATAGGAAAAACGAATCGCAGTGAAGTGTAGGGAAAAGCTCAGTATTTAGGGGGGAATTGTGAGGGTCAAGATAATGATTATATATGCTTCTAATGATTATATGCTTTATGATTGTATACATGTGCCCTTTGCCCTATATTTTGTACTTTGTCTGTTGAGAAATACAGAGCTTTTCCCTTACATCAGTTTTAACCAGACATGCAACTGTCAGCGGAACTCAAGTCTTGTGATGGAAAGCAGAAGATGGAAGAGCAGATGTTGCTCCAAAGATAGTACCAGGTTTTTGGAGTAAAGGTTAACTTCCTAATCTTCAGGCTACAGAAGATGACACCTGCATGGCAACCATAATCTAAGTTGGAAGACCAATCAGCAAGAGCCGGAGGCTAGACATATATGATTAGCTATAACCAATTATAATGATTTTAATGTATGTAACCACACCTTTTTGTTTGGGTATAAGAGGCTATGTATCAGGAAATAAAGACACAGTTCATTTCTCTTTTCTGTTCGGCAAGTTAAGAGCATGAACCTAAGATAAAACAGAACTTCAGTCTTCTGTCTTTTCTTATCAAACGTGCACGCATGCTCAACTAATTTGGAGTGTCTGAGAGAAGAGTGTAAGGCGGGATTGACCCGGCCCCGACAACTGGCGCCCGAACAGGGACCATCCCCGCTGATACCGTACACCCGAGAACCCGAACCAGAGGACGGAGGACGAACGCTTGTCCACACCAATAGAGGACCGCGGCCTCACTGAATCACGGTAAGTTGATGCATATTATATATGTGTTAGACTTCCCTGTGATCATTGGTGTGGAATAAGTTAGTAGCTTCTGATACTTTTCGGGTCTAAGGGCTGATTGTCTGAGTGGTGAGACTCATTTCTTTACGGTGATCGCTGGGATGGTTCAGAACTGATGTATAGTGACACTTCCCTATGGTGTGTCACTGAATCACCACGCCTCATTCTCTCAGGCACTGAGTCAGACCTCTGGGTGGAAAGTGAAAGTAAAAGGCTTCATTGTGACATATAGAGTCTCTGCCCCCCTTCTGTAGAAGCTGGGGAGGAAGTTTGCGGACTGAGAATAGTACAGATTGACATCCTCTGTTCTGGGGACACTGGCTATTAAGTGTCAGGGGGTTGTTTTTATTTTATACGGGGGGAGGGAAAAAGGGGAATTAAGGTGGTCTAGGTTAGAGACCGGAAAGATAGCATTGGCTCACTAGGAGACCGGCTGATTAAGGTACCGAGGGAAGCACGGTTTTTGAACTTTAAATAAGTTCTAACGGGTGTGTGTTCAGAGGTTTGGTAGCGTAGGGACTTTGTTATTTTGCTGACACACGACGGTGAGCTGGGGCCCCTGCGTTGAGTGAGTAGCTACACCAACGTGTACCTTGTTAGAACATGATGGTAAGTGTGTTTAAGAAAGTGCATACCCTCCCCGAGGGGGCAGAGACTGCAGTCAGGCTTGTTGAAAAAAGGGAAGGAAAAAAGTATGTTAATAATTGTGTGAGGTTGTACAAGTATGTTGATATGCCCTCAAAGGGAAGGCTACAGCCTTCAGTGTGGAAGCAAATTCTAACCACAAGTAGAGGTGTGTTAGAAGATAAGGGCATACTGGAAGCTGCTCAGGCTCACTACAGAGTGGCCAGAGCATTGCAAGTTGAAGGATGGTCAGAAGTGCAGGGAGATGGTGGTTCAACAAAAGCAGAAGTGCTATATGGATATGTGAAGCTTTTAGATAGAGATGTGAAATGCAGAACCAAGATGGCGACAGTGCCATGTGCCCAGCCACAGCCCTATAATGGCGGCCAACCCGGTCCGGAAGGGTGGACCTGTAGAGTGTGTGGTTTACAAAACCAGGAATGGGCGGAGTCATGATAAGAATTAGAATTAAAAGAACGTTCTCCTGGAGGGAGCCACTAGTGCAGATAAGGGAGAGATGTAAGTAGACAGAAGGTTGTTGAGTTAAGTAGGACTGATGGAAAAGTGTACAAGTGAGAAAAAAAAAAAAAAAAAAACTTGATCAGATTTTCAAATAGTCACTTAGAGCCTCTGACTTTGACAGACGGACACCAGGACAGAGTGACAGGAATCCTTCAGAGTGCCCGTTGAGAAAGGGACATTTCAGAGATTTTGATGTGTAGAGAATTTGAGAAAAAGAGATTTTATTCCTTGATGGCTAAATTTCTCCATAGCTGCTTGTAATTGGTGTCTGACAACTGGCCTTGAAGTGATCAGTGTTTCACAGACCACACCAAAGTATAACTGACAAAAGTTTCAATTCCGGACGAGCCCAGTGCAAGGGGGCGTGCTTCCACTTGCTGGGAGGAGACATTACTGAAGTGACTAAAATGAGTGGCCATATTCTAATAGGGGGTGGTAACTAACGAGGACGTCAGCAAGTACATCCCCCCCAGACAGCTTCTCTTATTGTCAAACCCTCCCCTGCTAGCCCAGTGATGATTTTAACCCATTCACAGTCAAGAAAAAGACCCAGAAAGAACAGCCGGATACATGTAGGATGGTCCATGGTCTCCAAGCTGCCAATGAGTGTCCCACACTGGCAGCAGTCCCCGAGAGTGACAAATTATTCACTGTTATTGATTTGGCAAATGTTCTACTTTTTGTGCCCCTGCATGAAAATTGCCAGTATCTATTTGCCTTTACCAGTTCAGTATTCTAGAACACCTGATGTAGACTCCCATAAGGGGGGTAAAACTCACCCAGCCAATACCCCACGGCCCTACAGGGAGTGGACTGACAGACTGCCCCTTACTGGATGTTCTCCTTATCAGTATGCGGAGGACCTACTGTTTTTGTTTCCCAGGATGCATTTATTGACCTTATGTGTTTTCTGTTCCAGAAAGGTTGCAAAGTTTCCAGAGACAAACTCCAGTACCGCCAGGAGAAGGTGGTCTTCCTAGGCTACTGCTTCTCAGCCACAGGCAGATACCTGACAGAGGGAAGAAAGCTGGCAGTCCAGAATGTGCCCCTGCCCTGAGGCCCTAAGCCTCTTTACATGTTTTGAGGACTGGCCAGCTCCTAGAGGCCTAGGATAAGGTCTGCTGCCTCCAGCCTGATGTTGCCCCTTGATAAACTGAATTGCCTCTTCCCCATTTGCCCTTAGTCAGGAGGCAATTGATGCATTCCATAGCCCTAAGCTGGCAAATCCTGTCTGCCCCGGCCCTAGGCACACCCCACTGAACCAGACATTTTATTTTATTTCGTTTTGAGTATCCAGTCCATGTCACAGGTGTCTTAGCCCAGGAACATGGTGGCCTCCTCATTGGCCCACTATTAGGCCCAGTTAGACTCAGTTGCGAGGGGGGCCCCTCATGTGTCAGTAGCTGCAGCCAGCAATCTGCTCAGCAAGGCCAGTGAGTTGATCCTAGACCCTAGACCACTCAGTTTCAGTGCAAACCCCACTTACCGTGCACAGTGTCCTCACCCAAGTACAGCCCAAGCATCTGAGCAAAGGCCAGACAGCTCAGACTCCAGTGTGCACTCCTGATGTCCCAGATCACACTGATAAGGTGCACAGCTCTGAATCCTTCATTCTGTCGCCAGTCTTCCAGGATTCAGAGGGGGGGGAGAGAAGGGTGATTAACGCACTTACATCCCTCAGAATTCAGGCGCAGGTGGTAAAACACTGATAGCAATAAAGAAGATCACAGCATTGGCGACCGAGATGAAGGAAAATGCAGGGGTAGATACCTCCTGGGCAGCATGGTTTACTAGCTGGGCAGGGGGGTGGAAGGCCCTTTTCCAACAGATAGGATTGGTACTACTCGGGATGTTCATCCTGGCTCTATTTCTCTTATGTTGTTGTATACCATTATACAAGAAGTTGGCCAAGAAAATTGCGAATAACAAGGCTAAAGGAGTTTTTCCGAATGTCGACAAACAGTCTGTTTGTTATATGTCCATGAGAAATAGAACTCTGCCCGATTTGCCTGAGATCTCAGTTCTGTCAGAACAGCCTGATGTTCCAGTTCTGGAACACCCAAATTCTTCCCCGATAGATGACTTACCTACCATTGTGATCTCAGAATACTTAGCCCCCTCCCCAATAGTGGAAGCTTTAGTGTAAGGGAAAGAAGGAGGACTCCATGTGTCAGTAAGGTTAGTGCTGGGAAATGGATCCAGGTGTCACAAGGGCACGTTGGGTCAATGACTCAGTGAAGCAATCCACTCCCCTCTCCCACCACATGGACAGCCTATAGGAAAAACGAATCGCAGTGAAGTGTAGGGAAAAGCTCAGTATTTAGGGGGGAATTGTGAGGGTCAAGATAATGATTATATATGCTTCTAATGATTATATGCTTTATGATTGTATACATGTGCCCTTTGCCCTATATTTTGTACTTTGTCTGTTGAGAAATACAGAGCTTTTCCCTTACATCAGTTTTAACCAGACATGCAACTGTCAGCGGAACTCAAGTCTTGTGATGGAAAGCAGAAGATGGAAGAGCAGATGTTGCTCCAAAGATAGTACCAGGTTTTTGGAGTAAAGGTTAACTTCCTAATCTTCAGGCTACAGAAGATGACGCCTGCATGGCAACCATAATCTAAGTTGGAAGACCAATCAGCAAGAGCCGGAGGCTAGACATATATGATTAGCTATAACCAATTATAATGATTTTAATGTATGTAACCACACCTTTTTGTTTGGGTATAAGAGGCTATGTATCAGGAAATAAAGACACAGTTCATTTCTCTTTTCTGTTCGGCAAGTTAAGAGCATGAACCTAAGATAAAACAGAACTTCAGTCTTCTGTCTTTTCTTATCAAACGTGCACGCATGCTCAACTAATTTGGAGTGTCTGAGAGAAGAGTGTAAGGCGGGATTGACCCGGCCCCGACAGAGGGGTGTGAAGGGGCATGCCACATGGCATGAGTAAGGTCTATGCACTAGCTGTAGCCCGCACCCATTCAGGCCTAAATGGGTACAGGAAATTGCACAATTCTACACCAGGCAGAATTGTAGACCTGCACAGCCGGCTGCTGGATATATCAGGAGGCTGGAACCGCCTGATGTACTTGTCACAGAGAAGGGGGCAGTGATCTCTTCATTTGCTGGTGTACCTAGCGCCAACATATTATTAATTCCCGCCTTATGAATGCATAAGGTGTGCAATATGCAATCCTACAAATCTCATTGGGGCAGATTTACTTACCCGTTCCATTCGCGATCCAGCGGCGCGTTCTCTGCGCTGGATTCGGGTCCGGCCGGGATTTATTAAGGCAGTTCCTCCGACATCCACCAGGTAGCGCTGCTGCGCTGAAGAGCATCGGAACGCGCTCAAGTTCACCGGCCTATTCCTAGTGTAGGTAAGTGCAAGCTTCGCGACACATTTTTTGTTTTAAATGTGGCGGTTTCTCCGAATCCGTCGGGTTTTCGTTCGGCCACGCCCCCCGATTTCCGTCAAGTGCATGCCAGCGCCGATGCGTCACAATCCGATTGCGTGCACCAAAATCCCGGGGCAATTCAGGGGAAATCGTCGCAAATCGGAAATATTCGAATAACACGCCGGGAAAAGCGCGAATCGTGCCCTTAGTAAATGACCCCCTTTATCTTCATGCAGGAAATGAGAACCTAATAGCGTGTTAACAAGCACCTTCTTTAAAACTATGTTATCTAATAACTGGCTTCTAACAAGTGTGATCTTAAAACACCAAGTATGCAAATTAAGTTGACTTGTTTATCAATAGAGCAATTAATCTCGGACTGTAATAATAATTTGTAAGAAAATCCACTCATTGGGCCTGCTCTACTTGTATGCACCAACTTTTTTTTTTTTATATATATACCTTTAACATAGAGCGTGCAACACAATTCTGTCGCATTAATAAATGTAGAATACAGTCCGATTTCTCCCAGGAATACCCTTTATATGGCGGATTTTGTGGAGCGGCGGACAAAGTGCAGCTATGACACAAAACTGGAGCAGACACATTATAAGTACATGTGCAAACATGTGCAAGTTTTCAGTGCAAACTCAGACAGTAAACTGTTGCAAACGCTTTAATAAATGTGAGACGTTATCTGTTATCTGTGACTCAGAGTTTAGTTTCTTTATTGTGGTTTACACAAAGATAAATGCTTTGAATCTCCTATTGTCATAGAGAATAGACGTGGATGTCACAATGTCAAAATTATTGTACGAAGGCCTGTAACAAGATTTACAGGCGCACCAGCCAAAGTTTCCCAGGAATTGGCAGCAGAATGTGTTCTCCCAACCCAGACATCTGTACGTCTGCCGCTGAGATGCTCCTTACTTTACTAACATTATCTTTCTTTAAAAGAAAAGCTCATAAAATCCGTTGATGGATTAAAAAAAAAAAATACTGAGCAAAATATACAAATATAAAATTCCACAACAACTAAATAAGGTGATATTTAAAGGAAATCTACCAACCAGCATTATAAATTAGTTACACTTATTTGTAGAAGCAGGCACCATGAATGTGGTAATATTCTTATATTTGTTGTCCATGACCTCTATCCTTCTAAAGTCAACTGTTAAAATTATGCTAATGAAACAGAAGAGTTCTAGGCGTTGTTACCTTAGCCCCACCTTGCTCTGGCTTTACAGGCCATTACACTGTCTAGTGGCATGTCTCCACCTCCTCCTACTCCCTCAGTACATCCCCCCTGCCCCTGCTGCTGTAATCTCATGCAGTGTAAGGTGGGAAGTGCTTTCACAAAGTGTGTGAAGCTACAGCTACAGCCTTGGTAAACCCTCCAAAGTAATTCTGGCTCATTTATATGATTTTGAAAGTTGATTTTAGTGTCCCTGGTAAGTGACCCTGGTTTATCATGCTTGATTTTGACAGTAGATTTCCTCTAATTAGATCAGAGTCTAATGGAACAGAAAATAACACAGAGAGTTATGGATTAGCAATACATTTTTACCCCTCCTTTCACGTTTCTGCTGGCCAATCTATATCTATATTTTATTTTCACACCGACTACTCATTTGCATTGTCAAATGTATTGTTCATGATACAATTGGTGCACATCATAAATGAGAAATAACAGGGCCACAGTATATTTGAGAAATAATGGAGGACACTGTGGGACTAATAAAGGATTTTCTTATCTTATATAAAATATATGGAAATCAATTAGTGGGGTATTGAATAAATATCTACTATATCTAAATAAAATTGCCGGGGCGTACTAAATAAAAGCATGGAAAGGGAATGTATCCATGCAAATACATTGGGTGGCACTTTATATATGAATATTTAATATGTAGCTCTGTAAAAATTTAAGAAGTCTCGTTTTGTTGCAGTATATTTGTTAAGAGCACAACTCTGGGACCAACTTTCTGTACTGAACTTGTTTCTAGTGCTGTATTTGTGGTACAGACAATATTTCTTATGCTGTATTTCTGTATGGAGACTGGTTCTTGTGCTGTATTTCTGTACAGTGAATGCTTTTGGTGTTGTACTTCTGTAAAGAGCCAAGTTCTGGTGCTGTATTTGTAGTTTTGACCTGTTGAGAAAATGTCCTAAAACCTGTCCTCAAGGAGATCTGGCAACAACAGAACTGTGAAAAATGGGTTTATATTCTGGGAATGTAGCTGGACTTGGTGTATTTGGGTAGTCTTCTCAAACTACTGTGCTTATTAATCTCTGCATTCAATCTTCACACTAGCTATTCTCTTTTGCAGTATGATCTAGCTAGAAGCCTTTTACTGGTTAACAATCTCTGTTAGAATCTTTATAACACACTGAACCTTTTGGAAAATGCTTCTGGTCACGCTGTCAAGTTTATATATCAGTGTTGCATGCCTTATATCATGCAATGGCTCGGTTTCCTACCCCCCAAGTCACTGGTACTGCATGGCCACCCAAAATGAGCATTTTAATGCACTGGGGTGCGGTAAGAGTCCCTGAGGCTAAAGTCGGTGGACTCCCTGGACCACCATGGGGGATAATGATGCCGCAACCCAGGAGCAGAGTCTAAGTGGACTCCTGGTCTTCGTCAGAGCCTGCCGCAAAGCGGGATGGTCTTGCTGTGGTGGGGAGCCGCCAGGTCGCTCCACGGGTGCAACTAGGCAGCCAAGGTAGAGACACAGGGCAGGCAGGACCACGGGAAGGCATGACCATGGGACGGCAGGACCACAGGAAGGCAGGACCACGGGAAGGCAGGACCTCGGGAAGGCAGGACCCTAGGATGGCAGGACTTCAGGGAGGCAGGACCTCGGGATGGCAGGACCTCTGGAAGGCAGGACCTCAGAAGGAAGGCTGGTAGGACCTCAGAAGGACGGCTGGCAGGACCTCGGAATGGCAGGAAGGATGGATGGCAGGATCTTGGAATGACGGCTGGCAGGACCTTTGAAGGATGGCTGGGAGGACCTCGGAAGGAAGGCTGGCAGGACCTCGGAAGACCACTGGGATACCGGACCACCACAGGATTACAGGACCGGCACAGGATTATAGGACCACGGGACCACCACAGGACCACCACAGGACCAGGGGACCGCCACAGGACCAAGGGAGCGCCACAGGAACAGGGGAATGCCACAGGAATACGGAAACACCACAGGAACATGGGAACACCACAGGAACAGGGGAATGCCACAGGAACACGGAGGCGTCTGGAAATGCTCAGGAAACTCAGAGGCGTCTGGAAATGCTCAAAAATCACAGAGGCGTCTGGAAACACTCAGGAGGCTTTCTCTTCACCAGAATGACCTGAAGATTCGTCAGGGGATGCTGGGAGTAGCCAGGCTGTACAGCAGAGCCGGGATGCCAGCGTCAATAAGGAGGACGCTGACCCTTTAAATTCCTGAAGAGTAGGGCGTGCGCGCCCTAGTGAGCAAGGATGCGCGTGGCCTAGTCCACGAGCAGGATCACCGTCAGACGGGACTGGAGCCAGGAGCCAGGGACCAGAGCCACGAACCCGGAGAGGTAAGTTGCTGGACGGGACCGCACATTTCAGAGCACGGGTGCACCCGTGACTTGGGACCGGGCCAGGGCCACGCCACAGTGGGGAACATGGGTGTAAGGGTATTACAATCTACTCATTGGTATGGACAGGCTTCTTTAGTCATGTTTCCAGAAATAAATAAAATAATAATAATAAATCTTTATTAATATATTGCCATCATATACCACAGCACTTTACAGCTCATGGGGTAAATATACAAACAAATGAAGTTATTACATCTAGAGGTGAGAGAATAATTCAAGAATCCCATCATAGAAGCGTTGCCAAATTATGTCTGAAGCAAAACGTTCCAAACCAATGCAGCTCCATTTGTCCTAGAAATTGGTATATAACCCTCTCTAGTCCTCCAAAACACAGATTTTTTTAAATGAAAACAACCTATGTTGTTTCATTAATTTCATTAATTTATTTTGCATATTCCCCCCCCCCCCCCTTAAGCTCTGGGTTAAATGCCACCATGTTAGTCTGAGGAAAAGCAGAAAAGTTTCATCTGACCATTTTATTATTTAATTTGTGAATGTACCCCATGATCTGTAAAAATCTCTGGGATATAATGGCGCTATATTATGATATAATGATTACGTAAATTATGATCATTAATCTAATCTATTTCATAAGGTACATCAACATGACATAGGACTGTTAAAGGAAATGTACATACTTTTTAACTGCATTCATTATCACAAAACAAACTTCATTTTTATTCTCTTCCCAGATCTTGAATTCTACACTTTTGTAATCAGAATGTGTTACATGTGGTGAAAAGACCTTCTAAATTGCAAAGCCGTAAAGCATTTTATACTTTTGTAAAATATTTGGAAAAGAAAAGAAGAGATGTGTCAAAAAACTCGTAGGAGAATTGATGTGTGTTACAAAGATCTTCAGTCTGTATAAATGTTAGGTGAACAACGTCTCTCTTAACCTTTACTCCTTGAGAAATGAACAACAATAATGGCATACATTTTAGATGTTGTATGTCTATTAAAGTTTCAATATTCCACACTTTTGCAAATGTCACATTCAAGAATATCACTGCCCAAACACTTTGTATTGAGGAGACACCAAACAGCAAAAGGTCAGCTCCAGGAAGTCAGTGAAAAAAGCCTTTCTTTGTTACCATAAGAGGTTGTGGTATACAATGGAAGAACACACAAATAGTGCAGAGCTCAGCAGAACAGCAATTCTAGAAGCACCGAGAAGGGTAAAATGACTAGTAAAATGAAATGCTTTATTGGCAATTCCTGTAAATTACCTAATATCCTGATCCCCATACTTACATAACTATTACAAAAAACATGAGGAAAAGTGACCAACCACTTTAAATAGAAAACCCCTTTAAGATGTTGCTGTATTTTTGTTTTGTTTCTTCTCCACTTAAGACCTCATTCACGTGGCCATATGCCCCGCCAGATCAGATCCCAGGCAAGCACAGGGCCGGGAGAAGGAGGTGGGAGGGGTGAGTGCTCGTCGACTGCACTGCGTGACTGAGGGCCATTGAAATCCATTGGACCTGTGATATGGTCGGAAATCATAAGTTTTGCACACATAATTTACTTCAGTACGCGAGTACTGTGTTTTGCACTGCATCTTGAAAAAAATTAAATTGTGTAGACCATTGAAAAACAATCCACAGAATATATTCAAAAAGTACTAACCTTATTTAAATAATGGTATATTTTTGAGTAAAAACAAAATTTTACATAGTTTATACGGTTGAAAAAAGACACATCAAGTTCAAACAAGGAAGGGAAGGGATTGGATGGGGTAAAAAAATCTATTCAACCCGATCTTGCCACCATCGTGGTCCACCAATCCCGGAAGATTGCTGCACAGCACGAACAGCTGAAGCAAGTGACCGCCATGCTGCACACATTTCATACATTTACAAAAATTAAAACCTCCTATACAGAAAAAAAATTCTTCATTTTGCCATCTTCTTGCACTAATAACTTTTTCATACTTTAGTGTACGGAGCTGTCCGTGGTGTAATTTTTTTGATGACGTTTTCAATGCTTTTATTTTTAGGACTGTACGACCTTTTGATCACTTTTTATAGAACTTTTTCTATTTTTCATAAAGGCAACTCCGGGCGCTATTTTCCGTTACAGGGTTAAAGGCAGTGAAAAACGGGCATTTTCGGACGCAGTGATATCTAATGTGTTTATGATTTTTACTGTTTATTTATATTTATATCAGTTCTAGGGTAAGGGGGTGATTTGAATTTTTATGTTTTTTTAATAAATTTTTTTTTTAACTTTTTTTAATTTATTTTTTTTACTATTTTTCAGACTCCCTAGAGTAATTTAACCCTAGGTTGTCTGATTGATCCTACCATACACTGCCATACTACAGTATGGCAGTATATGGGGATTTTGCTCACCATCTATTATAATGTGCAAATCGCATATTATAATAGATAGCCGAGATCATGATAGCTTCGGATCTTTGTGTGATCCGTGGCTGTCATGACAACAGATCACCGCTCCCCGGTGAAGTCACGGGAAGCGACGATCGGAGCCAAGATGGCGGCGCCCAATTCAATTCAATTGAATTGAATTGGCGGCTCTTCAATTCAATTTAATAGTTAACACCCGCGACCGGTGCAAGCACCGATCGCGGGTGTTAGCGACAGGCGTTTGCTTCATTATGAAGCAAATGCCTGATGAGTATGAAGAGGGTTCAGCCCGTGAGCCCTCTTCATACTCCCCCATGGGCAGCAAGACATAAGGTATTGTCTTATTGCGCTATGGGGTTAATGGTTTTAGCATATTGTTCGTTAGCCAAGAGGGACATATTAAGTCTCCATATGTAATCGCTATGTTTGGGATACTGGTCGGTAAAAGTTATAGACGTCGGAGCATGGTCTGACCACATAATTTTGCCTATCTACGAGTCCTTTATTCTGTCCAGCAAGTCCTTGTCAGCTATAAACAGGTCAATTCTGGAGTATGTTCTGTGTCGGGATGAGAAGTATGTAAAGTCTTTCTCATCGGCGTGACACACACTCCAGACATCAAACAACAAATTTTCTGAAATGACCTGATCTAGTCTGATATTCATGTTGGTATTCTGTGATGTGTCAATAGAAGGTGTTGGGGGGCATTAAAATCTCTGCATATTAGTAGGTTGCCTCTCTGCACTTTTCTTGCTGCCTTCATCACTTTCCGGGTAAATCTCAATTGGTGTCGGTTAGGAGCATGGAGATTGAATAGAGTAAGATCGGTATTTTTACCGTTGGGAAGTGTTTGCAGTTTATTTGCAGCTTTTTTTCAGTTGCTAAATGTGTCTCCTGGGCGCATAACATGTCACATTTCTGTGTGATTGCCTCACGCCACATAAAAGCTCTTTTTTGTGGGCTGTTCAAGCCTCTTTCATTCATGGATACTAATTTGTGTCCTATGATGAAGCCTGTGAAGTCTGGTTACAGGCAGTCCCCGGGTTACATAGAAGATAGGGTCTGCAGGTTTGTTCTTAAGTTGAGTTTGTATGTAAGTCGGAACTGTATATTTTATCATTGTAATCCCAGCCAGAAGTTTTTTGGTCTCTGTGACAATTGGATTTTAAAAATGTTGGGTTGTCATAAGAATCAATATTAACACTAAAGCTTCATTACAGACACATCTGATAACTGTTATAGCTGTTTATTGTAACCTAGGACTAAAGTACAAGAAATTACCAATATCCAGAGGTCAGTTTGTAACTATGGGTCGTATGTAAGTTGAGTGTTCTTAAGTAGGGGACCGCCGGTATATCTCTCGGGGATTATGTGTTTCCTTCTAAGATTTGAGCTGCTGGGGTGCTCTGTCCTAATAACAACCTGTGTACTGAGCATTTCTATGTTAGATGGTAAATCCACCAGACAAACAAGTAAACAACAATAGAACTGAGTTAGTCTACATTCACACGGACGTATAAAAACGGCCGTATACGTACCGTTTTTTTACGGGTTACATACGGCCACATTGGCTACATTCACACGGACGTATAAAAACGGCCGTATACGTACCGTTTTTTTACGGGTTACATACGGCCACATTCATTTCAATGGACAATACGTCCAACCATTTATATTGCCGTTTTTGACACTGGAGTGTACGGACCGTATACTAGCCGTATAAAAATATAGAACATGTCCTATTTTCTCCCGTATTTCAGTTCTGTATGCCCTAAAAGTCTATGGGCATGTATAAAATACGGGTTAAATACGTGCTGCATACGGATGAAAAACGTCACGTATTTATACAGAAATACAGCCTGTAGATACAGGACTGGAGAAATACATGTCTGTGTGAATGCAGCCTTAGTCAGTTTTTAAGTACAGTTCACGTACTCTAATAGTATAGGCTCCAGTGGTAATAACATAAACTAGCCCTTTTGTCACTGAGCAGCAGCCATTACAAAGCTAATGTATGATCAATCTGTCACTGAAGGTATTAGTATAATTGAAAGCAATACTAGCATTGAAAGCAACAGTATAGTTAACACCGCAACTGTAATGTAATAGATAAATACGAGTCACTGGTTTGAGGACGCTGTGCATCATCACAACTTTTCATACATCATCAGGTAAGTCCCAGGTTTTCAGCAAACCGAGACCATCTTCTGGGGAGTGCACCACATGGATTTTGTCTTGATAGTTGATCAGTAGCTTGATCAGGAATCGTCATCTATATGGAATCGCCAACTTGCGTAGCAACTAGAGATGAGCGAACATACTCGTCCGAGCTTGATGCTCGTTCGAGCATTAGCGTTCTCGAAACTGCTCGTTGCTCGGACGAATACTTAGCCCGCTCGAGAAAATGGCAGCTCCCGCCGTTTTGCTTTTTGGCGGCCAGAAACAGAGCCAATCACAAGCCAGGAGACTCTGCACTCCACCCAGCATGACGTGGTACCCTTACACGTCGATAGCAGTGGTTGGCTGGCCAGATCAGGTGACCCTGGGATAGACTAGCCGCTGCCCGCGCTGCTCGGATCATTCTGTGTCTGGATGCCGCTAGGGAGAGAGCTGCTGCTGGTCAGGGACAGCGTTAGGGTGCTAGTAGATTAATGTTAGGCAGGAGTGATTCAACAAGAACCCAACAGCCCTTCTTAGGGCTACAATAACGTTATACTTTTTTTTTTTTGTTTGCTTGTGGCTGGGCTTGCTGGCACTAGTAGTGCAGCTAGTACCATATTGTGAGGAATTTGCAGGGGGACTTGCTACCGTTGTGTTTAGCTCTTAGTGACACACATATCCACCTCAAACACCAAAGTGGGAAAATTTATTAGGGGTTGGATTTCAATTAGGCACAGTCTGCCATTTCCTTTTTATTTTCCTTTTATTTTTTCATAACTCAGCGTCATCTCATCAGTGTGCTTTCATACTTGGCTAGAAAATAGCCAAAGGAGAATCCAAACGGCTTACTTACGCCTACAATAGCGTTATATATATTTTATTTCTGGTTGATCTGCTGGTGGCTGTCCTTGCTGCAGTGCATATACTAGCCAATTGTGAGGAATTTGGAGTGAGACTTGCGACCGCTGTGTTTAGCGCTTAGTGACGCACATATCCATCGCAAAGACCGAAGTGGGAAAATTTATTAGGGGTTGGATTTCAATTAGGCACAGTCTGCCATTTCCTTTTTATTTTCCTTTTATTTTTTCATAACTCAGCGTCATCTCATCAGTGTGCTTTCATACTTGGCTAGAAAATAGCCATAGCAATAGGATAGCATTGTTTGGTTTTAAAAACTAAAAAACACAAAAAAACACAAAAAAAAGTTAAAAAAAAAATTAAAGTTATATAACTTTCATTTTCAAAATGTTTAACCCGAGGGCTAGGAGTAGAGGACGAGGACGAGGGCGGGGACGTGGGCGTCCATCTACTGCAGGGGTCAGAGGCCGTGGTCCTGGGTGGGGTGAGACACCACCTGCTGATGAGGGAGCAGGGGAACGCCGCAGAGCTACACTCCCTAGGTTCATCATGTCTCAAGTTACTGGGACTCGTGGTAGAGCACTGTTGAGGCCAGAACAGTGCGAACAGGTGATGTCGTGGATTGCCGACAATGCTTCGAGCAATTTGTCCACCAGTCAGTCTTCCACGCAGTCCACCCATGTCACCGAAATCGGCACTCCTCCAGCTCCTGCACCTCAGCCTCCTCCCCCCCAGTCTGCCCCCTCCCAGGAAAATTTGGCATTTGAACCGCCATACTCTGAGGAACTGTTTTCTGGACCCTTCCCACAGTCACAAACCACTTGTCCGGTTGCTGCTGAGCAATTTTCCGATGCCCAGGTTTTCCACCAGTCGCAGTCTGTGGGTGATGATGACCTTCTTGACGTAGTGGAAGAAGTGTGTAAAGAGGTGTCGGACGATGAGGAGACACGGTTGTCAGACAGTGGTGAAGTTGTTGTCAGGGCAGGAAGTCCGAGGGGGGAGCAGACTGAGGGATCGGAGGATGATGAGGTGACAGACCCAAGCTGGGTTGAGAGGCCGGGTGAACACAGTGCTTCTGAGACGGAGGAGAGTCCTATAGCAGAACAGGTTGGAAGAGGCAGTGGTGGGGCCAGACGGAGAGGCAGGGCCAGAGCAGGTGCATCAGCGCCAAATGTGTCACGTAGTGAAGCTCCCGTGGCGAGGGCTCCCGCGGCGAGGGCTAGATTTTCAGAAGTCTGGAGGTTCTTTAAGGAAACACCGGAGGACTGTGGTGTGCAACCTTTGCCAAACCAGGATCAGCAGGGGTTCCACCACTACTAGCTTAACTACCACCAGTATGCGCAGGCATAT
This sequence comes from Engystomops pustulosus, assembly GCF_040894005.1. NCBI lineage: Eukaryota > Metazoa > Chordata > Amphibia > Anura > Leptodactylidae > Engystomops > Engystomops pustulosus. The sequence goes on along the minus strand of NC_092417.1, from coordinate 104,562,129 downwards.
GAATGCTAAACACCCGGATCAGTGGCACCAAGCCCATTCACCTCCGGCCGTGCACACCACTGCTCCTTCCCCTGTGTCAGCTGATAGTCAGCCCCCTGCCCAGGACCCTGGCACAAAAACCCCATCGTTGCCTCCACGATCCTCCACAGCATCCACCAGCGTTCAGCTCTCCATACCCCAGACGCTGGAGCGGAAAAGAAAATATAGTGCAACCCACCCGCACGCCCAAGCCCTTAATGTCCACATCTCCAGATTGCTTAGCCTGGAGATGCTGCCCTATAGGCTAGTAGAGACCGAGGCCTTTCGGAACCTCATGGCGGCGGCCGCCCCTCGGTATTCGGTCCCCAGCCGCCACTACTTTTCCCGATGTGCCGTCCCAGCCCTGCACCAGCACGTGTCAGACAACATCATCCGTGCCCTGACCAACGCCGTTTCTGACAAGGTCCACCTGACCACGGACACGTGGACGAGTGCTGCCGGGCAGGGCCACTATATATCGCTGACGGCACATTGGGTTAACTTGGTGGAGGCTGGGACCGAGTCTGACCCTGGGGCTGGTCATATACTGCCGACGCCGAGGATTGCGGGGCCTACCTCGGTCCAGGTCTCAAAGTCCTACTATGCCTCCTCCTCCTCCCACCCCTCCTCCACCTCCTCCTCCGAACTACCATCCGTGGGCATGGCGCCATCAGTCGCTAGCTCTAGGCACAGCAGCAGTGCCGTCGCTAAGCGACAGCAGGCGGTGCTAAAACTGCTGAGCCTAGGCGATAAAAGGCACACCGCCCAAGAACTATTACAGGGCATCACGGCGCAGACTGATCTGTGGCTGGCACCGCTGAACCTGAAGCCAGGCATGGTTGTGTGTGACAACGGCCGTAACCTGGTGGCGGCTCTGCAACTCGGCAGACTGACACATGTGCCATGCCTGGCCCATGTGTTAAATCTGATAGTTCAGCGTTTCCTCAAGACATACCCCAATCTGTCAGATTTGCTCACGAAGGTGCGCCGCATCTGTGCGCATTTCAGGAAGTCCAGCACAGATGCTGCCACTCTCAGGGCAGCGCAGCGCCGCCTCCAACTGCCCGCTCACCGACTGTTGTGCGACGTGCCCACGAGGTGGAATTCAACATTAACCATGTTATCCAGAGTTTACCAGCAGCGCAGAGCGATTGTAGACTGCCAGATGTCAACTTCCACCAGAACTGGTAGTCAGGTCAGTCAGCTTCCTCAAGTCTACAATGAGGAGTGGACGTGGATGTCTGATATCTGTCAGGTGCTGAGTAACTTTGAGGAGTCAACACAGATGGTCAGTGGCGATGCCGCCATCATCAGCCTCACCATCCCGCTGCTTGGCCTGTTGAAAAACTCTCTGATCAGCATGAAGTCGGAAGCTTTGCGCTCGTCACAAGAGACGGGGGAAGAAGATTCCCTTGTTGATAGTCAAAGCACCCTCAGGTCTGTTTCTCAGCGCATATCGGAGGAGGTGGAGGAGGATGAGGAGGAAGAGGAGGAGAATGTTGGCGAGACACAAGAGGGGAGCATTGCTCAGACCTTCACTGTTCAGCGTGTATGGGCAGAAGAAGAGGAGTTGGAGGAGGAGGAAATGGGCAGTCAGGCCAGTGAGGGGAGTGAATTCTTGCGCGTTGGGACTCTGGCGCATATGGCAGATTTCATGCTAGGCTGCCTATCCCGTGACCCTCGCGTTCAAAGAATTTATTCCAGCTCCGATTACTGGGTATTCACTCTCCTGGACCCACGGTACAAGCAAAATCTTTCCACTCTCATTCCTGGAGAGGAAAGGAGTGGGAGAATGCATGAATACCAGCAGGCCCTGGTGCACAAGCTGAAACAGTATTTCCCTTCTGACAGCGCTAGCGGCAGAGTGCGTAGTTCTGCGGGACAAGTAGCGAGGGAGAGTAGGCGAGCAGGCAGCTTGTCCAGCACTAGCAAGGGTACGCTTTACAAGGCTTTTGCCAGCTTTATGTCACCCCAGCAAGACACTGTCACCTGTCCCCAGTCTCGGCAGAGTAGGGCTGATCTTTACAGAAAGATGGTGAGGGAGTACGTAGCTGACCATACCATCGTCCTAAATGATCACACAGCTCCCAACAACTACTGGGTTTCAAAGCTGGACATGTGGCACGAACTGGCGCTGTACGCCTTGGAGGTTCTTGCCTGCCCTGCCGCTAGCGTCTTGTCCGAGCGGGTTTTCAGTGCAGCTGGTGGCATCATCACCGATAAGCGTACACGCCTGTCGACTGACAGCGCTGACAGGCTGACGCTTATTAAGATGAATAAAGCCTGGATTTCTCATAATTTCCAATCTCCACCAGGTGAAGGAAGCTCAACCTGAATAATTTATGCACTCCTCCTCCTCCTCCTCATTTTCCTCCTTCTCCTCCTCTTTGTACACTAAAGCAGAGGAAACTGGCTATTTTTTGACAGGGCCCACTGGCTCTAGCTATAGTACTTTATGCATTTAATTTTTCTGGAGGGCCACCTACCCGGTCCTCTGTTTTAAACAATTTTTGGGAGTGCCACATACAGGCACTCAATCTATTCAATTTTTCTGGAGGGCCACCTACCTGCTCCTCTGGTTTGAAAACTTTTTTGGACTGCCACATACAGGCACTCAATCTATTCCATTTTTCTGGAGGGCCACCTACCTGCTCCTCTGGTTTGAAAACTTTTTTGGACTGCCACATACAGGCACTCAATCTATTCCATTTTTCTGGAGGGCCACCTACCTGCTCCTCTGGTTTGAAAACTTTTTTGGACTGCCACATACAGGCACTCAATCTATTCCATTTTTCTGGAGGGCCACCTACCTGCTCCTTTGGTTTGAAAACTTTTTTGGACTGCCACATACAGGCACTCAATCTATTCCATTTTTCTGGAGGGCCACCTACCTGCTCCTCTGGTTTGAAAACTTTTTTGGACTGCCACATACAGGCACTCAATCTATTCCATTTTTCTGGAGGGCCACCTACCTGCTCCTCTGGTTTGAAAACTTTTTTGGACTGCCACATACAGGCACTCAATCTATTCCATTTTTCTGGAGGGCCACCTACCTGCTCCTCTGGTTTGAAAATTTTTTTGGACTGCCACATACAGACACTCAATCTATTCCATTTTTCTGGAGGGCCACCTACCTGCTCCTCTGGTTTGAAAACTTTTTTGGACTGCCACATACAGGTACTATCCAAATTAAATTGTCTCCATAGCAGCCTCCACACGTTGTCTCCATTGCTACCTCCAAAAGTCGTCCATATAGCTGCCTCCATACATCGTCCCCTTATCAAACGAGGTGTGTCAGGCAGAAATTTGGGTTGTTTTCATGGATTCCACATCAAAGTTGTTAACTTTGTCGCCACCCTGCTGTGTTATCCACAAAATATACTGGCAAACTTTTATGATTAACCAATATTATTTCAGCGCTTCTTGCGCATCTGTTTACATTCCCCTCACCCGCCATATCCCAAACTTATAAGAACACTACTACACTTGATCTTATACAAAAGGTTCTTAGAAGTGCTGTTTGGGGAGTAGCCTAGAGACAGGGGCTTGGATTGGCGAAAGCTCGCCTGGCAGCGGAGCGCCAGCTCCATGCCAAGATTCAACTAACATAGTTTTAACTGCAGCACCTTTAATCTACTACTAGTTCACTGCCTCCATACATGGTCCCCTTATCAAACGAGCTGTGTCAGGCAGAATTTTGGGTTGTTTTCATGGCTTCCACATCAAACTTGTTAACTTTGTCGCCACCCTGCTGTGTTATCCACAAAATATACTGGCAAACTTTTATGATTAACCGATATTATTTCAGCGCTTCTTGCGCATCTGTTTACATTCCCCTCACCCGCCATATCCCAAACTTATAAGAACGCTACTACACTTAACTTGGTGCAGGCTGGGACCGAGTCTGACCCTGGGGCTGGTCATATACTGCCGACGCCGAGGATTGCGGGGCCTTCCTCGGTCCAGGTCTCAAAGGCCTACTATACCTCCTCCTCCTCCCACCCCTCCTCCACCTCCTCCTCCTCCGAATTACCATCCGTGGCCATGGCGCCATCAGTCGGTAGCTCTAGGCACAGCAGCAGTGCCGTCGCTAAGCGACAGCAGGCGGTGCTCAAACTGCTGAGCCTAGGCGATAAAAGGCACACCGCCCAAGAGCTATTACAGGGCATTCCACATCAAACTTGTTAACTTTGTCGCCACCCTGCTGTGTAATCCACAAAATATACTGGCAAACTTTTATCATTTACCGATATTATTTCAGCGCTTCTTGCGCATCTGTTTACATTCCCCTCACCCGCCATATCCCAAACTTATAAGAACGCTACTACACTTGATCTTATACAAAAGGTTCTTAGAAGTGCTGTTTGGGGAGTAGCCTAGAGACAGGGGCTTGGATTGGCGAAAGCTCGCCTGGCTGCGGAGCGCCCGCTCCATCCCAAGATCCAACTAACATAGTTTTAACTGCAGCACCTTTAATCTACTACTAGTTCACTGCCTCCATAATAATAATAATAATAATCTTTATTTATATAGCGCCATCATATTCCGTAGCGCTTTACAAATCATAGGAAACAAATACAAATGTAATGTAACAGAGCACAACATTTGTATGGAACAACAGGAGTGAGGTCCCTGCTCGCCAGAGCTTACGGTTTATGAAGATGATGGGGTAACACGAGGTAAAAGAATATTTAATGGTCAAGCCATTCTTCTTAGGGAATAGAACAAAATATAATAAATGGAATTGCTGTCGCTTGAACCACTCAGCCGTCATCTTATATACCAGGTCCAGGGTGAATGGGACTGCAGAGAAGTCTGGTGCCTGTTGGTTGCTGGATAACAGATGGGAGGACGACACAGGACGGGTTAGTAGAAGAGTTAAAACTTCATGCAGTTAATGAGTGTTATAGGCTTGCCTAAAGAAATGGGTTTTAAGAGCACGTTTGAAACTTTGGAGGTTAGGTATTAGTCTGATAGTCTGGGGCAGAGCATTCCATAGAATTGGTGCAGCTCTAGAGAAGTCTTGGAGACGCGAGTGGGAGGTCCGCACTAGGGTAGAGGTTAATCTAAGATCACTGGCGGATCTAAGAGCACGGGTTGGGCGATAGACTGAGATAAGAGAGGAGAGGTAGGGGGGTGCAGCATTATACAGAGCTTTATGGATGAGGGTTATTATTTTAAACTGTATTCGAAAGGAGACTGGCAGCCAGTGCAGCGACTGGCATGAACTGTAAGCATACATGGTCCCCTTATCAAACGAGCTGTGTCAGGCAGAATTTTGGGTTGTTTTCATGGCTTCCACAACAAACTTGTTAACTTTGTCGCCACCCTGCTGTGTAATCCACAAAAAATACTGGCAAACTTTTATCATTTACCGATATTATTTCAGCGCTTCTTGCGCATCTGTTTACATTCCCCTCACCCGCCATATCCTAAGCTTATAAGAACGCTACTACACTTGATCTTATACAAAAGGTTCTTAGAAGTGCTGTTTGGGGAGTAGCCTAGAGACAGGGGCTTGGATTGGCAAAAGCTCGCCTGGCAGCGGAGCGCCAGCTCCATGCCAAGATCCAACTAACATAGTTTTAACTGCAGCACCTTTAATCTACTACTAGTTCACTGCCTCCATACATGGTCCCCTTATCAAACGAGCTGTGTCAGGCAGAATTTTGGGTTGTTTTCATGGCTTCCATGTTAACTTTGTCGCCACCCTGCTGTGTAATCCACAAAATATACTGGCAAATTTTTATCATGTACCGATATTATTTGAGCGCTTCTTGCTCACCTCCTTTGGTTCCTCTCTGCCACCCATTGGTTTGAAGCCTGAGTCCATTTAGGGTATGTCGCCATGCCACTCTCTAGCCTGCTGCCGCTGCCTCTGCATGCCGTCCCCTATAGTGTCAGGGTCAATTATTGGATGTTTTAGATGCTATCTAGCTTCATTCTGTCACTCTGTCATGGCCATGCTGTTGCCCATAATTTTGGCATAATGGTGCGATTATGCAGCCTCAGAGGCATCCATGCATGCTGCCCCTGCTGTTTCCTGTCCATTTCCGTGGTGTTTCCATCCTTTTCTGAGGTTCCCAGGTGTTTGGCCAAGCTTCCCTGTGCAGAGCCTTGGTCCCCTTGAAAAATGCTCGAGTCTCCCATTGACTTCAATGGGGCTCGTTATTCGAGACAAGCACTCGAGCATCGGGAAAAGTTCGTCTCGAATAACGAGTACCCGAGCATTTTAGTGCTCGCTCATCTCTAGTAGCAACGTGTCAGTGGCTGAAATTATCTTCTGGCTTGTAGTGTGGCATGCGGATAGGTCTGCATAAAGCTTTACCATGGTATATGGAGTCAGGAGATTTGGGTGTTTTCTTGAGTATGCTAGCAATTGGTCTTTGGTTTGACAGAAGCAATTGCGTGCCAGCACGTCTCTGGGTGTAGTATCCAGCAGATTCTTTGGCATGGGGACTCTGTGAGCCCTGTCAATATTTAATTCATAGTCTAACAGTTTTGGTAGACAGGTTTTCGTTAATTGTGTCACATACTCTCTCAGTTGAGGTCCCGTAACTGATTCAGGTATCCCTCTGAATTTAATATTGTTCTGTCTGTTACTGTCCTTGTAATCCACTAATTTTGCTTGCATCTGGAATACCTTTTCCTCTAGTGCTTGGTGCAAGTGAGCTAAATTGTTGAACTCAGAGGCATATTCCGCCATCTTAGATTCCACATGAGATACTTGCTCTTGAATCTCAGCTATATTAGACTGAAGAGGGCTTATTAGCTTAAGCAGATTGGAAGTTAAAGAGTATCACAAAGCTTCTAACATGTCCTTAAGTAGGTGCTCTGTCACAACCTTATTTGATGTTTGAAACACCACATTGGCGTCTGCCTCGTGTGTTTTCCTTCAAGTTCCCATGCTCAGTTTCCCAAGGTTCCGCTTGCAGATTAAGCTGCAGCCTCTAGCGCTGCTTTTGCTGGGCTCCCTGTTGGTGTCTGGGAAGAAGCCAGGCCTACCTCAGCACCTCTTGTGGTCTTGGAGCACAAACACCATATGTTGGCAATGGTGTACCCAACTACCTCATAGGTACCCAACTACCTCACAGGTACCTCGAACGAAAGGTCTGTGGGCACCGTAGGGTCCTCTCCTACTTTGATAGGCATCTGAATAATCTGTTGTGCAGTGGTTGGCGGATCTGTCTTCCGGTTTGTGAGCTCCCTCCACTCTTTTGGCACCGGCGCCATGTCTGCTGTGGCTGCCGGTGGCTGGAAAGTATTGCAGGATTCATCTGGTTGAAAGGTTGGTTTGTTCACCTCTCTTTCCCATAGTCGCTGTCGAGGAGTGAGAGCATATTACTGCTCAGCTAATGGAGCTAACGCTTTGCGCAGTCATCTTCGCTGGCGGCCAAACTACGCCCCGCCCGCCCCCCCGGGGGCTTAGAATTTGAACCCACAAAGTTTCAGCCTCCTCACACAATTCATCGACCACTGTCTTATTCTCATTTGCTTTTAGGTCTCTTCTGACTGTTTTATTTTAATATTAAGATGATATGATCTGGTGCAGAGTCAGATTGTGCACCGCATTTAATACAGCAACACAACAGAATTGTGTTACGCAAATTGTTCTTTTGACATACAGACATACACCACCTCCTCTCCTTTTTACCCTGTCTTTCTGAAAGAGTGTAAAACCTTGAACATTAACACCTTAATCATGTGATGCATTGAGCCATCTAACTGTTCCTCTAATACCCAAGGCTCAAGCTTGCCCATTTTGCCTGTGATGCATCTGGATACTTTAATTTTCCACAGTTATGTATTTGATTTATAGTAGTTTTAAAGGCACATATATCCTCATTATTGTTTAGTAACTTGTGGATATCTCTACCCACTGCCTTACTCCCCCAATCACTGCCCACCAACACAGTCTGTCCCCTATCTGACTTGCCTACCCCCTCTTTGACCTGTCTACCCCTTTAGTTTCTTTATTTTCCTCCTCCCCAATCCTAGTTTACATACTCTACCACCCTTTCTGGGATCTTTTCCCAGCACAGCTGTCCCCTTCCTTTTGAATATCTTCAGAAAACAGCCTGTACCTCAATGAAGAGTAAGCCCAGTGCTCTAGGAACCAAAATCCCTCTGTTCTACACCAAGATCTAAGACATGCATTTAACTGCCTGAGCTCCCGCTGTCTTCTGTGTAGCACATGGCACAAGTAGTATTCCAGAGAATACTACCTTGGAGGTTCTTCCCTTAAGCTTTGAAACAAGAAATTATTCTTCAGGCTTCTCCACCTACCATCTATTGTGTCATTAGTTCCAACATTTACCACAACAGCTAGGTCATCCCCAGATGAAGTATGCATCGATTCAAGAGATATTCCCATATGGACATACACATTTAATTTCATTTATCTGTTAATAAATACACTGGAGGACAAAATTAGAGAACAATGTCTCAGCACTTTTTTGCAGAAATGTAATCTTCATTTATCAATATTTGATGGATTTTTTTGTATGGGGTACACCATGCCATTCGAACACTGTTTTACAAAATTACCAAAGTATATCAACTCAAAACCTTTATTTTGAAAAAAAATGTGATGATCATAATTAGAGAACAGCAATCACTGTTACACAGAGAAAAAGTATTGCTACATTTTCTCAAGATTACAACAATCACCTATCAGTAGGAAGCGTACAGGCCTTTGCTTTGAATTACATCAGCACATCTGAGGTCATAGAACATCACTAGTCTCTCACACTGCTCTGGTGTGAGTTTGATCCACTCTTCTTCCAGTCTCTTCCACAGTTGAAACTGTTGTGTGTTTCTCGGCCATAAATTTGCCAGCAAGGATTTCAAAGAGGTTTTCTATTGGGTTTAGATCAGGACTCTATTCTATTGGGTTTAGATCATGCATTGCCCTGTATGAAAATTGTTGACTGATAAAAGAAAAGAAGTAAAATGTAGTCAAAGAGGACCTGTCACCCATAAATTCCGCACTAGGAGCTGCTTACTGAAGTAAGCAGCTCCTAGTGCTTAAACAAACGCCACAGTTTTAGAATTATAGCGTTATCAAAAACCTCCGATAACGTTATCATACACTGTGGCGGAGTACAATGTAAGCATTGGAATGCTCACAAAGCAGTCCGGTGTATTCAAGAGGGGCAGTCCGAAGCGCTGACCCTTCCCCGGACCGCCCCGCTCGCTCCATAAAGCGAGTCAGTCACCACCCCTAAACCCGCTCACAATCCCAATCCAATGAATACGTCGGACCGCTTTGAGAGCTGTAGAGCGTTTCTACTGTACTCCGCAGCAGAGGTTTCCGATAACGGTATCATTTTAACACTGCAGCATTTTTTAAGCATTAGGAGCAGCTTACTTTAGTAAGTAGCTCCTAGTGCCGGATTAATGGGTGACAGGTCCTCTTTAAAGAAGATTCTGGTACACAATTGCATTCACTTTGAAATGTAACTGTATTGGAGTTTCAAATTCTGCTGCAGAAAACATTCCCCAAAACATTCCCGAAACCATGACACATCCTCCACCACCTTTCACTGACTTCTTTACACACTTTGGGGCTTATTTACTAAGAGTCCCACTGCCGCGTTTTCATGGGATCACGCCGGGGATTGTGTGGCACGCGATCGGATTGTGTCGTAATCGTGCTGGCTTTCTTGTGAATCGGGGGCGGGCCGTCGAACGATCCAACGGATTCTGACTAAGCGTGGGATGTAACATTTAAATTTGTGTCGCAAGCCAAGCACTTACATGCACCGGGAAGAAGAAGGTGAACTCCAGTGTACCTGCACAGGGAAGCAACACATGCAGGATATCGGGCACAGGATCTACGTGGCACAGTGCATCATCGTCAGAGATTCTGGATTGGGGATCATAACTCGAACAGGTAAGTATATGTCCCCCTTTGTGTTTATTCTTTCCCAAGTTTGTTAAAAACATAATGGGCTACACTTATTAGAAGGTGCAGTTTTCCTATGTAGTGTGCAGAGTGTGCCAGATTCATTAATATGGCGCAAGTCTTCATTAATATTATGCACTTAGCACTGCCCAAGAGTTGAGCACAAACATTTTTTTGGTGCTCTCTTAGCATAGAGTGTACAACACAATTCTGTCAAGTCACATGAATAAATGTGGCGGATGGTCCAACTGTGCACCGGAAAGCCCCATTAAGTGCAGAATTTCGTGGCGTGGCAGATACATTTTGGGGGTCATTTACTAAGGGCCCCAATCGCGTTTTTCCAGTGGGTTATCCGAATTATGCGTCAATTTTCCCTGAATTGCCCCGTTTTTTTGGCGCATGCGATCGGATTGTGGCGCATCGGCGCCGGCGTGCACGTGACAGAAATTGGGGGACGTGGCCATACGAAAACCCGACGGATTCGGAAAAAACACCGTATTTTTTTAAAAAAAGTGTCGCTTGACACGCGCTTACCTTCACTGAGCCTAGCTTGGTGAACTTCAGTGCACTCCGACGGAATTCAGCGCAGCAGCGACACCTAGTGGACATCTGGGGAACTACCTTAGTGAATCGCCGGAAGACCCAAATCCTCCACACAGAACGCGCCGCTGGATCGCGACTGGACCGGGTAAGTAAATCCGCCACTTTGTGTCTGAAATTGAAAATAATGTGTAAACTGTTTGCACATGTATGTATGAAGTATTTGCACTAGTATTATGTCGGGGCTGCGCTATGCCCGATGCACCACAAAATTCTGCACCTAAAGGGGTGATCTGGTGCAAAATCACATTGTGCACCACATTTAATACATCAACACGACAGAATTGCGTTGCACTACCTATGTTAAAAATGCATCAAAAATAGATGGTGCATACTTCCAGAGCAGTGCAGAGGGCCCCAGATTAATGAAGACCTTGCACCAGTTTTGATGAATCTTGCGCACTCTGCACACTCCACAGGAAAACTGCACCTTGTGTAGTTTGCACTTTTTTTTGATAAATGTGGCCCAATGTTTGCAACAGGCCCAAATAAATTAAACTTGCTTTCCTCAATAAAATTTACTGTGGACCACTTCTCCTCTGTCTACACAACATGCTCCTCAGCAAAGATCTAGAAAAGGTCTCTGCTAATTAGAGGTCTAGTCTCTGCAGAGTGTGCTTTCAGTCCAAATTCTCTTAAATGTTGTGACACTGTATGACAATACAGATCCTGTCCAGTGCTGAACAGGCTAGCAATTACAGCTGCAGTGTTGAAATGATTACCCATGGAGATCTCTGTATTATCCTTTCCTCTCTTGCATTTGTCTTTCAAGAGTGTCCATCAGTAGTAAAGCGTCCATACCTTATGTCAAACCGCCCACTTCCTAAAAGTGACAGGTACCACGCCCCCTTTGATTCAGAAGTACACGCCCCTTTGATTTAGTCTTATTTCTCTCCCTTTTTTTATGGGGTTCTGTAATGTGAGGGTGCAGAGTTGTTGTAATGTGTGGGTGCCTGAAGGTTGTGCAGAGTGAACCCCGTTTTATCTGCTCTGTAGCAGATTCATATTATATTGGGTGTCACACATAGTTTAATTTAACTTTAATTGTGCGTGTATAACATTTATATAAAATGTTTAATCATAGATTAAAGGGTGGCTGCTGATGTGCAGAGAGGCTGTGCAGAGTGAACCCCCTTTTATGTGATCTGTAGCAGATTCATATTATATTGGGTGTCACACATAGTTTAATTTAACTTTAATTGTGCGTGTATAACATTTATATGCAATGTTAAATCATAGATAAAATGAAACAAAAATGAAACAGACGCCTCAATGTTTAACGTTTTATTGAGCAAAAATTGTATACAGCAAAGAATAATAAAAAATGTATAAAAATTCAGACAATTGCATTAATCTGATACAAAAACAATGAGTTTAATTTATACAGCAAAGAATAATAAAAAAAAGTCCTTATATTCTGTTCTCAGCTGGTAAGATTCCATTAGCACACTGTCCTACATTAATTACACTGTATGATGCAATATGATGTATCAGAAAAGAAAAAACAAAGTTACGTGGATGCTGAAGTGCTAAGATAAGGGAAAAATGTGTGAGGAAGTACCTGACAGGATATACTTTTTACACAAAAAAGCAGAAGTTGGAATTTGTCTGGACTAAGATAAGTAGTTTGTGTGGGGTTTACACAATTGTTTAAATACATTGCGATATACAGCATTAATCTGATACAAAAACAAAGAGTTTAATTTATACAGCAAAGAATAATAAAAATGTATAAAAATTCAAACTATTGCATTACAGACTTAACCAAGCAGTTTGTAATAAGGGGAGCCCCCTTTTCTTTGGGAGTAAACTTCCCTGTGTTATCCCCGTTGGGGTGGATGAAATAGACAGTCCTCTGCGTGTGGGAGTGAATGATTCAGATGGTTCAATCAGTGACATTTTTATTTCTTCCAGATTCTCTCGCGTAGTTGAATTACCCACAACTGTAGAGGGGATATTTAGTTCAGCCATGGCTTGCAGAAATATGTCCCAGCCAGTAGGTATTTTGTTTTTTAGCAGACTGTGACTCTGGGTCGTATTGCTTATCAGGTCTTTCATATTAGAGCCCGGGACCACATTACCTTTGTAAATAAATTCACCTTTATCATTCCATGTTGTAATGTCATGATTTTGGGATAGCTTGTTTAGCAAGAGACCTGCATTTTTCTTAAACCGTGGGTTGACATGACCAGTAATTTCAAGGATATCAGCACTTTTATCAGACATTGTATTTGGCTTATGTTGATGACCAGGAGTAGGAGGCGTAATAAGGTTCAAAGTCCCTAGTTCTCGTATATCTTGTTTAGCATGTACCAAGTGTCTTTGTAGTAAGTCACTGTATCTTTTCATTTTCACATCATCCTGCAAGTCATTCCTGTGTAAAATACCAGCAATTTCATCTTCCAAACGATGAATTACACTCTGACTAATGTTATTTGCAGGGGTAGAAGACTGACTTATCTTGGTAAGCTCATGTTTTGGAACCAAGTACATTTTAGTCGCGTGTTCCATTACTTGTTAAAAAGTAGACTGGATATTAATGGAATTGCAAAGCCTAATAGCGGACCTATGAACCCTCCGGATTGATTTACTAAGCGCTTCTTCTTCCTTATGCCCAGTGTTTTATCACTCAGCTTCCTGATGGCTTTACGCCACTTCTTTAATATGTTTTTCTGCCTTTCTTTTAGAGGTATTCGCTCTTTTAAGATATTCAAAGCGATTTCCCCTATGGCTGAGATTAAATCATCACTCGCCTGGCGCAAAATAGATTTTCTGACTGAAGGAGAGGACTTCACCAGTGTTTTTAAGAGGGCCCAGTTGCGTCTCAATCTCTCTGACATCTTGTCACCGCTATGCACAAGGCCTGGAATGACCAAAGGTCCTAGATAATTTCATTTTGAGTTATTTTTTCTTTTGAATATACACAGCCGGTAAAGCTGGTGGGAAGAATCCCGAGCGTAACCAAAGCTGCTCTGGGCTATTACACCTTAAATCCACTAGTAAATGGCCAAAAGATTCACTTGTGGCATTTTCAAAAGCTTCTAAGAAGAAACGTGTTTTCCCGGGGTACATTTGTCGCGCTAATGTTAGAATTTGCAATTTATCACGCGGATTATTAAAAAGGACCATGTACTTGGTATTTAAATTTATTGTTCGACTCTTTTTACCCTGACAAAATATGTCTTGCACCAAATACAATATACTTAGATTTCTATGATGGACGTACTTGGTAAATGCTTTCTCTATTTCACTATTTTCACTAGCGCTCTCCATGAGGTCATCAACAATAGTCAAATACAATGTCTGATAAAAGTGCTGATATCCTTGAAATTACTAGTCATGTCAACCCACGGTTTAAGAAAAATGCAGGTCTCTTGCTAAACAAGCTGTCCCAAAATCATGACATTACAACATGGAATGATAAAGGTGAATTTATTTACAAAGGTAATGTGGTCCCGGGCTCTAATATGATAGACCTGATACGCAATACGACCCAGAGTCACAGTCTGCTAAAAAACAAAATACCTACTGGCTGGGACATATTTCTGCAAGCCATGGCTGAACTAAATATCCCCTCTACAGTTGTGGGTAATTCAACTACGCGAGAGAATCTGGAAGAAATAAAAATGTCACTGATTGAACCATCCGAATCATTCACTCCCACACGCAGAGGATTGTCTATTTCATCCACCCCAACGGGGATAACACAGGGAAGTTTACTCCCAAAGAAAAGGGGGCTCCCCTTATTACAAACTGCTTGGTTAAGTCTGTAATGCAATAGTCTGAATTTTTATACATTTTTATTATTCTTTGCTGTATAAATTAAATTTAAATTAATTGTGTAAACCCCACACAAACTACTTATCTTAGTCCAGACAAATTCCAACTTCTGCTTTTTTGTGTAAAAAGTATATCCTGTCAGGTACTTCCTCACACATTTTTCCCTTATCTTAGCACTTCAGCATCCACGTAACTTTGTTTTTTCTTTTCTGATACATCATATTGCATCATACAGTGTAATTAATGTAGGACAGTGTGCTAATGGGATCTTACCAGCTGAGAACAGAATATAAGGACTTTTTTTTATTATTCTTTGCTGTATAAATTAAACTCATTGTTTTTGTATCAGATTAATGCAATTGTCTGAATTTTTATACATTTTTTATTATTCTTTGCTGTATACAATTTTTGCTCAATAAAACGTTAAACATTGAGGCGTCTGTTTCATATTTGTTTCATTTTATCTATGATTAAACATTGCATATAAATGTTATACATGCACAATTAAAGTTAAATTAAACTATGTGTGACACCCAATATAATATGAATCTGCTACAGATCACATAAAAGGGGGTTCACTCTGCACAGCCTCTCTGCACATCAGCAGCCACCCTTTAATCTATGATTAAACATTTTATATAAATGTTATACACGCACAATTAAAGTTAAATTAAACTATGTGTGACACCCAATATAATATGAATCTGCTACAGATCACATAAAAGGGGGTTCACTCTGCACAGCCTCTCTGCACATCAGCAGCCACCCTTTAATCTATGATTAAACGTTTTATATAAATGTTATACACGCACAATTAAAGTTAAATTAAACTATGTGTGACACCCAATATAATATGAATCTGCTACAGAGCAGATAAAACGGGGTTCACTCTGCACAACCTTCAGGCACCCTCACATTACAGAACCCCATATAAAAAGGGAGAGAAATAAGACTAAATCAAAGGGGCGTGTACTTCTGAATCAAAGGGGGCGTGGTACCTGTCACTTTCAGGAAGTGGGCGGTTTGACATAAGGTATGGACGCTTTACTACTTCCATCCTTATTTGGGGACTTGAATTCATTTGTGATGTTGTAAAAATGCAATATTCTAGAAATCACAGAAAATGAACAACTTCTCTAGCTATAGCTGATAGGGTCACCCTTTGGCCTGCAGCTGGACAACCTGCTGTTGGAGGGTTTCAGTCACTTTGGAATGACACATCATTTTTGCATTGTCCGTGATTAATAGAAGGCTGCCAGTTAAAAAAGGTTTGTCAGATAACCCTGGTACTTGGTGCCAGATTAACACTAATAATTTGCAGGTATCTGAAAGTGATTTCTAATTGTGATTAGTTTGCTTTTACAATCATCTAATTTGCATTTTTATTTTGTGCTTTAGAAACTATACAATTCATAAAATAATATCAAGATACTGCTATTTTACTCATGTTTGGATATTCTGTGCACATTTCTTCCCTTGCATGTTATTTAAAAAATTGTGAAGATAATTTCCCAGAAATATAGCTAGGATAGTTGTCCTTGGAAATGACCACCAGTGCACCCTGGCAGCAGTGGCCAAATATGCGCTATTGAGGCCTTTCTCACCACTTGGATTTAGCGTTCATTCATTCGTGGTACTACTGTCCTTCATATCTAAGGGACTATATAGCAAAAAGTAGTAAAGCATCAGGATAAATATAATATAAGTGGGTGCAAAGCCTTGTAAACTATAGAAACTACACCCCTCAACATTTATGAAATAAAAATTATTACAACTGTTTACCCTTTCAGTGTTTCACAGTGCAAACTGTAATTTTTTTGGAAAATATATTCATTTAGGTTGAAAATTACAGATTCACAACAGATTAAATGATGAATGCTCTGAAAAGTTTGATACATAATTTCTCCTGTATATACAAACACCACATATGTGGTGGTAAACTGCCATACGGGCGCACAGCACCAACGCCATTCAAAACAGATTTGTATTATCACATTGTACAGGATATAAAATTTCATTTTTTTTTAGTAATGTGAACATATGAGAGCTTATTTTTTGTAAGGTAAGATACACTGTACATATTCTTCATTTTGGGGGGTCTATTGCCAATTCATAAGTTTATAGTAACTATTTCAAGGTAGAAACAGAAAAACATTTTTTCTCGTTTTGAATTTTTCGACCTTGTTTTGGCTGCTCACCTTATCGACATGGTTGATGGCTTATTTTTTGTTAAAAGAGATGAGTATCATTTTTGGCCATGTAACTTTCTTTGACCCTTTCAAGAACATTTGTTGTGAGGGTATTTTATGAAAACTCATTTATAATGAGAAGTTTTTCCACATTTTTTACGGCATTAACCGAGAGGGTCCAATAGTGATTTTGTTTTATTGTACAGATTTGTATGGATGCAAAGATGCCAAATATGTGGGAGGAGTTTGTGTATGTGTAATTTCTATATATTATTAGGGGTTGCTATGGAAATTTGGGGCTCTATGGACTTAAACTTTTCTTTTTTACTTTTTATTTTTATTAAAATGATTTTTTACTCAATTTTGCTTAACATAGACTTGGACTTGAACCAGTGATGCTCTGATAGATGTAAGACATTGCACAGCAGTACTAATGTATTGCAGTGCAGTGTAAACTGTCTGTGCATAGAGTCAAACCCCGAAGGGGATTCGAGGAGACATTGGCAGCCCCATGGCAATTGGCAGACCTCGGAGCTGCCCTGAAGAGAATCAGAACCCCCACTTAATTACGGGGGTCCACTCCACAGGGTAAGCACAGGTATCCCTTTACATGCTGTGGTCATACTTGACAGTGGCGTGTCAGGAGTTAACATCCGCAATTGGTGTTATCTCTGATAATAGTTGTTACAGCTGGTTTTCAGCTGTATATCACAGCTAACACTCTGCGTGTTTTAGCTTCTGGTGCTTCTATGCCATAGCCAAAAGCAGGAATTCAGTGCCAGAAGCTGTACCAGCTACATAGGCAGCCCAGGGGTCCTAAATTGGACCCCAAGCTGCAATGCAATACTATTGGCACTTCACAATTATTTCAGGAGGGGTGCTGATGGGTGACAGAGGGAGCACGCTCCCTATGTATATATGCTTAGACACTGCGGTCAATGTTTGACTGGTGTCTTAGGGGTTAAACACCAGGGATTTTCCCATTCTGAGTGTTATTGCCGGGTCTTGGCTGTGATAACAAAGCCCAGTGTCGCACTAACAGGACCCGATGTCCTACAATATTCTTCTGTTGCGGTGTTGTAGAAAGTTCACCTTAACTCCTCAAATGCTACATGCATTAATAAGGAAAAACACCAAAGATACAGTACATCTGACCAGCATAAAAGCTAAATAAAAAATTATGCAGGTGGCTCAGAATTAAGATACATGTGTCCATTAAAGCGCAATGATCGGAGATGTAATAAAAGAGATAAACAATGGATTAGGTTGGCACTCTATCAGGAGAAAAAAGGGACCTTTCTTTATTATCACAGACAGCCATTTAATATTGTTATACTCATAAATTCTATTTAATAGTAATTATATATAGCATCAGAATCAGAATTCGGAACTGTTATAAAATATTACTTAACATAGATAAATATTTTATAGACACATATATGAATATTTCTTTACAGCAATACGTACTGTCATGTTAAATTATACATTGGCTCCAGGTGATAAACATAATCCCTTTAGGAAACCTAAAGGCACACTTTGTGAACAGAGGGTGAATTATGAGAACCGTCATCAGTAAACAACCCAAAATTATAGTTTTTTTTCTATAAATACTAACATTAACACACCATACATCATTGAGAGCAAAATAATGTGTAGGCAACTGATCTATGTATTCATAAGGTGCATGTATTCTAGAGGAAATCCACTTACAGAAAATGTCACTTACAGTCTGAGCTTAAAGAGCATGAGATATAGATTTAAAAGTACTTGTGCCGTTAATCATGGTTTTTGAAAGTCTATTACTATTTCAATTTCAAGCAAACATCTGTGAAATGACTGATGTCTTGAAAATCTACAGAACTCTTCCTTTTCCACATATATTTTCTATTCACATCTTCAAGTTCGGTCTGACCTTCGCTCAAGAACTGATTTCACTGCATTATTTAAACAAAGTCAAAAAACATTTCTCGTTTTCTTGATTTCTCGCCTACAAAAAGATATTTCTGGAATTTATTCAAGAAAATTGCAGGTCACAAATTTAGACGATACATTCAACAATTAGACTTTTATTAGGTTGTGATGCCTGGAAATAATGGGTGGTCTTCACCAACTTTATTCTTTTTATGTCTACTTTTACCAAATATTTTTTAGAAGGTTTGATTTTCTGTTGTTTTAGTAGAAAGTATAGACTTGAAATAACATGATGGTGCCTATGAAAACTGGGAACAACTTTAACACAGTAAACTATAAGTACAGATGGGTTCTCCCATATCTTGTATGGGTTTGGGTGCTCATTTGTGAGTCCTATTCAATATAATATTGAAAGCTGGCAACAGAAAACCTGATAGGCTGTAATTCTAAACCTCTTAATGGCCACACAAAGAATATCACATGTGATTACAACTACTGACCACCACAGCTATACTCTTAACATGTGAAAATATGTTACGCTCTGCCTTATTATCTGGCATACTGCTTGCTCCTACTACCCTCATAGGGAGTGAAGTTTTGCCTCTAGAGTGCACCATGTTTCTTGGCCTTCTCAAGGGTTATTGTGGATATAAAATTAAATTCCTTTACCAAGGATATGTCCCCAGGCTATCGTTGATAATATTCATTAGATTTCATTATTGTTTCATGTGATATCGCCATTATTAACCCTGACCATGTCTGCTGCCTATATGATCATTAGCCAACTTTTTGCCAGAACTGCTATAGCACACGTAGCCTCTTTTTGCTTTAGCAGAGTGTCTGCCTCTAGTCTTGGTGCTGGATCCTGATATCATCAGCTATTAATACACTGGCTGTTGCTACCAGGAGTCTACTCCTGAAACTGATTCTTTTAATTTTAACCAGTGTCCTGGATCACCCCAGATGCAAAAGATCATTTTGTAGGGCCTATTATAAGCTCTGTAGATAAAGTGTACTTTTCCTATTGTCAAGCAATACATTTGCAAAAACATAAAAACATCATTTTCTCTATATTGATAGATCACCAAAAAAATAAAGATATGTATCAGAACTCTCTAAATTGACTCCTTCTGCACATTCCTTGCTTCCATTTTAGTTCCTCTGTCTGAGCACCATAGCTAGGTGTATTGGTCCACAGAATGCTGTTTTGATTCACAGCTCAGCAGCCTCTCTCATCTGGTAATGTGTGCACACAATCCAATGAAAATGTGGGATGGCTGCTCTGATCAGCTTTTAGGTCGGTTAAGCTCACTTCATTTAAATTTGCCAAATGTTATCTGGGCCTGCTATTTGTGAGGCTTGTTTTGAGATACGGTGATATTCTGCTGAAATTTTGATAGGACCTGAAATTTAGTATGTACCTTGACAATATTTTACTATTTTGTATCTTGCTGCTTTCTTTGTTTACGACCTGGCTTTTTTTGCTTTATTGTCTGTCTTGATTCTTACTGTTTTTCTGACTTGCTCTAATGTGCATTTATCCAGGGTAGGGGCTGCCACCAAGTTATACCCCTTCATATTTTCAATGTTTGTTGTATTGCAGCCAATTGTTAAAACAAGAAATACAGAAATATCACATGGTCATATGAATTCAGACCCTATAATGTGGCACTCATATTTAATTCACATGCTGTCCATTTCCTTCTGATTCTCCTTTAGATGGTTCTACTCCTTCATTGGAGCTTAGCTGTGTTTCAGTAAACTGATTGGACTTGATTAGAAAAGACACAAACCTGTCTAACCCCAACATATCTGTGGCTGAGCTCCAGAGATGCACTAGGAAGATGAAAGAAAGTTTCATGAAAAATTAAATTTTTCTGAAAGATTCTCTGGTCGGATGAGATGAAGATTGAACTGTTTAGTGTGAATTCTAAGCGGTATGGGTGGAGAAAACCAGGAAGAGTTGCATAGGATCCCCAAATCCAAATGCGAAAAACATGTTGCATCATTCCCAATAAGGCTCAATATTGAGCAAAGGGTCTGAATTCTTATGATTGGCGTAACTACAGTTGGTGCAGCATAGCAACTCCTATGAGGCCCTCAGTGCCAGATGGCCCTAGCTCCCGGCCTGCCACACAAAAAAATGGAGCATGTGCACAATTATATACATATTGGGGCTCACTTACTAAGGGCCCGAATCGCTCATCTTCATCCGGTTTCCCGAAAATTACCGGTTTCGCCATTTTGCCCCGGGTTTTGTCTCACACGATCAGATTGTGTCGCATCGGCGCCGGGTTTCACGCGTCGGAAATCGGGGGGGCGTGGCCGTTGGAAGACGACGGATTTGGAAAAACCGCAATATTTTTTAAAAAAATTGTGTCGCTTGACATACACTTACATCCACCGGGAAGAGGAGGGTGAACTCCAGTGGACCTCGGCGGACCTCGGTGCAGCAGCGACACCTAGTGGATATCAGGTGCATGACCTTAGTGAATCCCGGCAAGCTCCGAATCAACATCGAACAACGCGCGAATGGACTGGGTAAGTAAATGAAACCCCATTATGTTGCCACTTTACAGCATTATATGTAAATATCAGTGAACATCTTCCATAGTACACTGCTGAATCTGCAGCTCAGATCAGGTGAGAAATGTTGGAGGAGGGGGAAGCAAATATCTATATATGGTATTGTATGTATGTGTAGATATGTTGTATGTGTGTTTTTGGAGTGTAAATGCTGTGTACAGTGTGTATATACAGTATGTGTAATAATGTGATGTTTATATACTATAGGTGTGTATTTGTTGTGTGTATAATGTATATATGTAAATGGTGTGTATATAATGTATGTGTAAATGTATATTTATATACAGTTATGAGTGCATAACTTTGTATGTAAGAGTGCATAAATGTGTTTGATTGTATAAATATGTGTGAGTGTACATATATTTTCTTAAGGGGAAGGGGGCCCCTTTCAAAGTCTGCTCTGGGGCCCAGCCTCTCCTGGGGTGCAGAGTGTACATTAATGAGCAAAACAAAATTACCAATTGACTGCAATGAAACAAAGAGTGAAAAATCTAAAAGGGTCCTAATTAGAGATGAGCAAGCACTAAAATGCTCGGGTGCTCGTTATTCGATACAAACTTTTCCAGATGCTCGAGTGCTCGTCTCGAATAACGAACCCCGTTAAAGTCAATGGGAGACCCGAGCATTTTTTCACTGAAAGAAAACATTAAAAGAACAGTGCAGAATAACACATTACAGATGTTTACAGATGTTTTCCTTGTAAGAACACATTGAAAGAACACTATTCTTCACTTTGCAGGTGTTCGCACGTGTCTTCCGCTAAGTTCGGAGATGTGCATACACATCTGGAATGTGAAGAATAGTGTTCTTTCAATGTGTTCTGCACCTAAATGGTCCGGTGTTCACTGTTTTCACTGTTTTTATACTATTCTGACATTATTTTTTGTAACTCACCAGTGTTACATTCATACTCTATGCTGTTTAACTGGTCTTAGTGCTAACAAAGCTAGACCTCTGCTATACATCTTTCCTTTTTAGTACACTCCATGTTTAGAAATATCCTACAGAGTACCTCTAATTGAAAACCATAAAATGAATGTGCTTTTTATTTCACAATTCAAGAACAAAACAGCGTTAACAGATATGTTTAGGGTAAACCAGCTGCTAAAGTATATACTTTCCACAACCATATAGTACATAAATTCGTATTATACAGGGTTTTGTTTCAAATGTAGCATTAGACAATATTGCAATTTTAAATTTGAGGCTAGCTACAATATCACCTTCTAAGAATGGAGAGATCTGTACAACGCCAAGACCGACATGTCAATCTTGAAACACAATATGACTGCAGTATATTAAATGGAGCAAGGGGCGCACTGTAATGCTGGCAGCGGTGCTTTCAAATGACGTCATCTGGGAGTGATGATACTCACCAAAATGGTGGCACTGATTACAAATTTTAAGACTGGCAGCACCAATTGCGGGCATTGGAGGCAGGGTTTGAGCTGAACACAAAACTTTACAGTTAGGGTCTGCTCATCACTACTTAAGATGATGCATTTTAAGGCCTGGGTTGATCTAGTCTCTTGATACGAACCCAATTTAACATCTTTGAAGGGGACTGAACCAGCATCAACCTGTAAGCCTTAAAGACCTAGAGAAGATCTATATGATGAAGTCTTCTGCTACAAGTTCCTGAGGAGTAATTTTCTTTTTTTTTGTTTTGCACTAATCCAAAATCCCTGATAAATGCAAACTGCAAGAACTACAAGAAACATTAAACCTCTGTAATTGCAAATAAATGTTTAGATAAAAATTATCTGATTTTCTATTGTATTAAATAGCTTATGACATAAAATTCAAGTTAATTATTTAGAAACCATATATATATATATGTTTATTCTTGTATTCCACATGAAGATTAATTTTAGATGTAAAATGGTATTTAAAGGTCAACTTAGCATTTGAAAGAACTCTTTTGTTTAAGTCTTGGGAATCAATACTAGAGATGAGCGAGCACTAAAATGCTCGGGTGCTCGTTACTCGAGCCGAACATTTCCAGATGCTCGAGTGCTCGTTTCGAGTAACGAGCCCCATTGAAGTCAATGGGAGACCCGAGCATTTTTCAAAGGGACCATGGTTCAGGAATAAAATGTGTTATTTAATTGAAAAATAATGTCTTCTGATAATTTGCAAACATCTGCGATCTATTCTTCACTGTTCCGCGCGTATATTATCTCCCGACAAGTTAGCAGATGTAAAGAACAGTGAAGAATAGAATAAAAACAGTGAACACAGTGAACACAGTGAACACAGGATCATTTAAGATAAAAACACAGTGCAGAACACAGTGCAGAATAGATTACAGATGTTCGGCACATCTGCTTACTTGTCGGGAGATACGCGCGGAACGGCGCGAACAAAATAGCATGTGAAGAACAATATATATGTGTGAAGAACACATTGCAGATGTATTTAAACATCTGCAATGTGTTCTTTACACACATATATATTGTTCTTCACATGCTATTTTGTTCGCGCCGTTCCGCGCGTATCTCCCGACAAGTAAGCAGATGTGCCGAACATCTGTAATCTATTCTGCACTGTGTTCTGCACTGTGTTTTTATCTTAAATGATCCTGTGTTCACTGTTTTTATTCTATTCTTCATTGTTCTTCACTGTGTTTTTTTTAATTAAATGCTCGATCTCGAGCAGGGGAAATACTCGTCCGAGCAACGAGCCGTCTCGAGTACCCTAATGCTCGACCGAGCATCAAGCTCGGACGAGCATGTTCGCTCATCTCTAATCAATACTCTTCTGAAGAAAGTTAAGGTGTTTGTTTTCTACGATTATTGTTGAAAACTTATTCCATAGCTCGCAATGTCTTTCCTTCAAAGATAGCTGTTCCTTTCTTTAGTTTCACTGTGGGGTGTCCCCGTGGACTTTATTCAAAGTTGATGCCATCAAACTAAGATTAGGCCAGAAATAAGCTTACTAGTGACATCAATGCTTGAAATACATCCAAAAACACAATAGAATAGAAAAACGTATGCCAAGTTTTTCGAGCCTCAAGAGAAAACTCTGTATTGTAAGTAAATCTTAAATGTCTCTTTCCTAATTGTGCATCTTTCCTAATGGTAAAAAGTGTCCATTGATTAAAGAGCTAAAGCTACAGTTTTATAGTTTTATTTAAAATAATATTTTTGGAACTTGAAATTAGTCTCGGTTGCAAATGTTATTTTAGAACCCAGGTGAAAGATATGCTTTTTTGTGTCATGGAAGTTATTATTATGAATTGACAGAAGAATAAGGCTGCCTGCTCTGGTCATAAAGTTCACTATTAATATATCATGGAGCATCTACTATATTCCTGGTGGAAGAATGGTGATCTACTCTAATATTACTATAGGGCATGCTATTGCTAGCCAGATAACACTCCATGCAAGTTGTCTTGTCGTAGATGTTGACAAAATGGGGCAGATTTACTTACCCGGCCCATTCGCGATCCAGCAGCACGTTCTTTGTGCTGGATTCGGGTCAGGCCGGGATTTATTAAGGTAGTTCCTCTGTCGTCCACTAGGTGGTGCTGCTGCGCTGAAGAGCATCGGAACGCACTGGAATACACTGAGCCGGGCTGAGCGAAGGTAAGTGCAATTTTCGCAACACATTTTTTTTTTTAAATGCGGTGGTTTTTCCGAATCCGTCGGGTTTGCGTTCGGCCACGCCCCCGATTTCCGTCGCCAGCGCTGATGCGCCACAATCCAAACGCATGCGCCAATATACCGGGACAATGCAGGGGAAATGACCCCCAATGTGTTATAGCTACATCTTTGAGTGATATTGCTGAGTGAAGTATGAAATCCCTATCTGTCCAATGGAAAATTTTGAGAGCTATAAAGGAAAGAACCATGTTATATTTTTATTTCTTACCATAAAAACTCCTATCACACTACCACTACCTATCTTTATTTGTAATAAACTTGATTTTTTCTTCTTACTTTTTTCTTCTTCTTTTTCAGCCTTAATTTCTTCTTCCTTCTTCCTGAGGTAATTGGCAAAGAAGTCCAAATGTAGGAGAAACCAGCTAGTTTCTGTAGTAGGTTTTAACAAAATTTTGCAGCAGAAAGTTCAGAATTCATCCTTGACATTACAGGGTTAATTGTTTAGCCGGCAGGTTTATAGCATGTGGGGGGATTTTGTATAAATCCTACTCACTATGCTGCTAATTAGATATGAATTTTAGAAAAATGTGATTTTAACACTAGGTCTGGAGGCTGTGGACGACCTTCTGGAGCCCTATCCAGCATGGCCTGATGATTTGTTCCGGTCCAAGTAGTGAACTAGAGGTGCCGTTCCCAGCTACTGTTCACCTAATGACACCATTTCTGAAAGTCTGGGAGTTCTAGGACAATACAGAAATTACAAATATTAGTAAGATACATTGCATATATTGCTTCTTATATATAATAAGTATCTGTGCCTAAATTCTTTATCCAGTTGAATGTTTAATCAAAGAGCTTTGGTGTCCAGTTGGGCCTTGATTGGATTGACATATTGCTATTTCAAAAAGTTTTGACAAATGATGGAAACTTGTTCAATACATTATTTTGATTTAATTGTTGAAGGCATTTCCCATACATATATTATCATGCTTTAATCACGTGGGAAGTAAAATTATAGAAATCACTGTGGCATTATTTAAGTGAAACTCATTCAACTGTAACTCTGCGTTATCTCAAATAATTTTCTGTTCCCAGCAGAGAACTGTAAAATGGTTGTCAGTTAAAGTAATTTGCTGCGGGATTCTCGTCTGTGAATATCTTTGCTTCTGTATCTTATCTGTTAATAGGCTTAATTAACCTCAATTGTCCTAGATTGTCCTTAACTATAGTCCTACACAATCTTTTATGAAAAACTTTATGATTATTATTTTTTGTAATTGTCATAACTGAAAAACATTACCTCCTAATCACGAAATGAAAGGCCACAACCATCTGTCATGATAAGTATTTAAAGTGGTAGTATAATAGACTATAATGTCCTTTTTCTTCAAATATTGTTATAGTTAGGGCAATGGTATGTGTTAGTGTTAGGGCAATTGTATGACATCAGAAGCAATTAATGCTGAACCTAAGATATGATTAGTTATCAATACGTTCTCTGTCGAGTTCCTTCTGATAACTGACAGTATTAGGAATCACAATGCACTCTTTTAGCCTATTGACATCTCTAGTAATCTGTGCCACTGCATGCACACTTTCAGACAAGTAGCAATGGTGCCACCCTTTCAGTTTGGTGACACCATTAGAAATCAGTCCCAAACCATGCACTCCTCTTGATTAGAAATACTATTTAGTCATTTAGCATGGTGTTACATAAAGTATATTTTGTATTATAATTTAATGACCCCACTGGGTCACAAAAGATAACTGTAAGTATGCTGAATATTTAAATAGTGTTAACTTCAGGCAGCCACATCTAATAATTGTTGTAGAACTATCTGCTTTTAAATTACACCTTTAAACGTTATTTAAATAAAGGCATCATAATTTGTGCAATATATCTGCATGTATGTATGAATGGGGTATTCTCATCTGGACATTGATATTTAATTGAAAATTCCAGCCATGCAAATACATTTCTTCAATTTGATGTTATTAAATAATTGTAGTAATTTATAATGATAATTTCCCATTAATATAACCATGTTGTGCCTTAGAAATAAAATGGTTGACATTGGATACAACCACCACTGCTGAAGGGATTGCACAAAGAAACAAATTGTTTTTGTATGTGAATTAGCTATGAGTCACTTCATGTGCCACAGCTGTCCTGTGATAATAAACGCTGAATCTAGGTGATCAAGCAGGGAGAATTGTGCATGTGTGGCCACCACTACCAGGGTATAGGTGGTGGTTGTGTCCAAGGACAGATATATAGTTTCTAATGGATTATATGACAATATTTATTGGAAATTATCTTTGCACACAAACATTTTTAATAACATAAAATTTAAGAAATGTATGTATATGGCAGATGAAATAAATGTGAATCCAAGATATAAATACCCCTTTAAGGTTTATGGGATAACTTGAATCAAACATACTGTATAATGTCCTGTGAACTTTTCCTTAAATGTGAGACCATTTTTATTAAGAATACTCACAAATTTCCCTTCTTTTTCTCCCACTGGAAGCATTTTTAAAATCTACTAATGTACATATAGTATCTGCATTTGATTTCCTTTGGTGTCCAGAATGCAAAGAATATGTCACATAAGTAGCATGGAATAAAATGTAGAAAATATAACTCTTAAAATCCCATAATTAAATAGAACCCTTCTGATATAATATTTCATTTAGCCAAAATTCAGTAAGCAAGGAAAATCTTATTTTATTTTTACACATATATATAATGCAGCAAAAATACATTTGCTGTCAAAATTATGCTCCTTTCGTTCAGAGAATATTCTTCAAGTGAATGTAATCAAATCAAGGTGTCTATTTGCTTAAAAAACTGTGCATTGAAATTGATAGAATTGCAAATTGAGCTTCACTTCTAAAAGGTTCTTTTCCTCATAGAATTATGATGATGGTTAAAGAAAGTAAAAGCTGGTAAATTTTGAATTACAGATAGATTCTGAATTTTTAGTCTTTATTTACATACATTTTGCATTTCAAGTAAGATGCTACCCTTTCTTAGACTATAAAGGGTGTTTAGGAAGTCTTTTGAACACAAGTCAATAATTATAGTTAAAACCTGTAAAAAAAATAGTGGGCTGCAATATTCTAAAAAAAAGTTCCTGGTTCAGCTTTCACTTATAAAATACCCAATTAGAGCAGTGGATAGCCTATCCATCAAGGATAAGGTCCTTCCCATTTAAGAAACACTTAAATTTATTAAGACTGAACAATGAAATGGACCTAGCAGAGATTTCAGATGTTGTGTCCACCAGTTCTCCAGCAGAGACTATAGTTAATTTTGCCATTCTCTGACTTCCCGTGTGACCCATCATCCAGCAGCAGCCATACAAACTAAGTTACACGCAGTATTAAGAGTGTATTAAATAATTTATTCATCTTAACTGGTTGACGACCGCCCGACGAGTATACACGGACGCAGTCCTGTATAGCCGATAAGTCTTTGCCGGCAGCCTCAAAAAGATAGTGGCCCGTGGGCGCCTCCATCCTGCCTAGGATCGTCGCTCCCCGTGACGTCATCGGGGAGTGGCAATCTGTATCCATGGTAGCCTCGGGTCTTCTGAAGACCTGAGGCTTTTTGCTGATAGCACATGGTAATGAATGAGGAGGAAAATCCCCATATACTGCCATACTCTAATATGGCAGTATATAATAGGATAGATCAGACAACCTAGGGTTTAAGTACCCTAGGGAGTCTGAAAAATAGTAAAAAGAAAGAAAACAAAGTTAAAAAGAAATTATAATAAAAAAACCTAAAAATTCAAATCACCCCCCTTTCCCTAGAACTGACATAAATATAAATAAACAGAAAAAATCATAAGCACATTAGGTATCGGCGCATCCGAAAATGCCCGATCAATCAAAATATTTTAACAGATTTTTAATGCATTTAACCCCGTAACGGAAAATAGCGGCCAAAGTCGAAAATTTGCCTATTTGAAAAAAAAAAAAGTGATCAAAAGGTCGTACAGTCCTAAAATTGATATCATTAAAAATAATATCAAATGTCGCAAAAAATCACACCACCCACAGCTCCGTACAGCAAAGTATAAAAAAGTTATTAGCGCCAGAAGATGGCAAAATAAAAAAAAAAATTGTACAGGAGGTTTTAATTTTTGTACATGTATGAAAACATTATAAAACCTATACAAATTTGGTATCCACTTAATCGTACCGACCCAAAGAATAAAGTAGACATGTCATTTGGGCTGCTCAGAGAAAGCCGTAATATCCAAGCCCACAAGAAAATGGCGCAAATGCGTTTTTTCACCATTTTCACTGCATTTGGATTTTTTTCCCGCTTCACAGTACATGCCTTGAAATATTCAATACCATCACTATGAAGTGTAATTTGTTACGCAGAAAAAAAGCCATCACACAGCTCTGTACGTGTAAAAATAAAAAAGATTTTTGAATGTGGGGAGTGAAAAATGGAAATGAAAAAACAGGAAAGGGCCCGGTCCTTAAACAGTTAATATATTTCTATGTGCATTGGTTCTAGCTATAATTTTATTCTAAGTACAAAATATTACCTATAACAGCCAGGTATATACTGGCACAGATGGAAGCAAAGAAAATGCTGATTTGCTACAAAAGTAACTCAATTAACTGTTCAATATGGCATAGCTACACCTGACCATTAATCAGAAGCCTAGGTAACCATGCCAAAAACACTCTTAATGGAATTATTTTGGCCACTTGACATTCCTTGTGTCTGTTTACAGGTAGTTACTGAAGGAGCCAATTTGGATTTTAAAAGGTGTTCTAAAATATAACAAAAACACAGGTGTGAGGTTGAGAAGAAAGCAGCAAGTTTTTATCATTGGATTCCCTGTCCATAATACACAGAATAAATAGTCACACATTAATACTTAGTGTCCTGGAGCAGAACAATTGCTTTTAATATTACTTTTTATAACATAACTTTTATAATATTTTTAAAAGTGCAAAATTGCTAGTGTGCAGCGATATCTCAATACTGCACACAATAGGATACATCTATCAGAGCTTTTACGACAGTTTTCTGGTCTACAAGCGATTAAAATAATCACAATTACTTGCAAATTGCCAGAATCAGGATTCAGAGCTCTGCTTACAGAGACTTTGCCAATTAAGACCAATTTTCAGGTGTGTAGAGACTAAAAGCCATTGAGTTTGCACTTATGGATTCTTGGAAATATGCAAATAGGTTTTCCAGGATGGGATAAGGAAAACAACGCTTCCATCTAATTTGTAAGTCAACCCATGCAAAATGCCAGTGATTGCCATTATTTCCACCTTCATGCCACCTCCACAACAAGGCTAAGGGTGAAGTGGGCTTGAAGGGGGGGGGGGGGGGCTGGCTCTGGCGCACGTGAAGAAAGAAGCTCTGCCCACTGAGCTGTCGAGGACCTGCCATGCACATGAATATAGAAGAAGAGCTGCCATGGGCTGTCGGAATGGTGAATAATCAGTAAATATTTTTTTTACCTGCAAGCTATAGCCCACAGGGGACTGACAGGTGATATATACTAAAGGGGGGGGGGGGGCTGGCTATATACTTTAAGGGGCTGGCAGGTTATACATTACAGGGGGCTGGCTGGCTATATTCTACAGGGGACTGTCACGCTATACACTACAGGGGGCTGGCAGGCTATATGCTACAAGCATTTGGCAGGCTATATTCTACTGGGGGCTGGCAGGCTATATACTACATGGAGCTGGCAGGCTATAAACTACAGAGGCTGGATGGCTTTATACAACAGGGGCAGGCAAGTTATATTCTACAGGGGCTGGCTGGCTATATTCTGGGAGGCTGTGACCAATGCATTTCCTACCCTCGGCTTATACTTGAGTTGGCTTATACTATGTAATATACGTTATTAAAGAAATATGTTCCTGTGTCCTGTGACTTTTCCACCTGCTTTCGACCTTATTTATGCGGTTTCTCTAATTCAGCTTTCTTTCCTGTTCTCCATTGACAGCTGAAAGATAAAGAAACCTCATACTGTTTGCAATCACTTAGCCCTTTACAGACAGTCCTAAGATACTGTAATCTCCTTACAGACCCCAATGAAAGTAATATGCTCTAGGTATGAAGAGTTAATCTGTAGCTTTTTTTTCTTTTTAACAGTGAAATAATCATTGCTAGAGTCTGTTATTGCATTATTTGCAACAAACACATACAATTTTACACAATGGCCTACATTTATTAAAGCTCCTGCAACAGTTTTTTGTCTGACTTTGCACGTTCTTTTCAGTGCAAACTGCTTGCACATGTATTTTCAAAGTGTCCACGATACATATGTGTCTCACGTAACAAATTTCTCCAAGCATTTCTTCAAACATTCTGTGAAATTGCTTTTTTTGTCAACTTTTTCAATTTGTTACAAGTCACAAAATATGGTGTACTGACAGCTTGATAAGCATACCTTCATTCACACGCACTTTATTAATACTCAAAAGTCTCACATTATTTTGGTACAAAGTTTCTTAATAGGTCACAAAACTTTACTTTGTAACATTTTCAGTCAGAATTTGGAGTGCACTGGTTGATATCTTTCCCACAAAGTTCCTCAATGAGTGATCTTCTCAAAGTGTTTTTTACTGAAAAATATGCAGGGAAAATAGTCTTTGGTTTGGTAAAGGACTAGTCAGCTCATAGAGTGGCAGCTTCACTATAGTATAATTTTGAAAAAGAAAATTTTTTAGCGACAGGATCTTTTCAAAGGGGTAGTCCTTTAGAGAGGTTTTTCTGTATATGCTGCGTATGAGACAACCTGCTTACCACAGGAGAAAGAAGAAAAAAGGTAAAAAAGAGCTGTGTTCCTTGATGATATATTCCACAAGGTTTACTATTATTATCCATACTATTCTTCTCTACAATAAAAAATGTCTTCCAATGTTTAGTTATGCTTTAAAATCTGTAATTTGTATTTCATTAATTTGGTAGCTATTAGCCTTTTTATTTTTATTTATTTTTAAAAAGAAGGGTGAAAAGAAATTCAACCATATTGGCTGTTGACTCTGAATTACTATATGGTACATTAATGGTACATTTATTCTCTAATATCCTACCTGAAACAAAAAAATTAAATAATGTGGGGGGGGGGGTAGGTAAAAAAACACAATTACATGATTTTAACAGTATTCTGCATACAGAATACTTTTATTTTTTAGGTTATTGCTGTTATGACTTCAGTTTTTCTAATAAAGCACAATAAATGATTTTGGCATTGTGCTACGTTACTAGCTTTTTACTATTTGTTAGTGCAGTTTTGGGAGTTGGAATAAACACAAAAAAAATACATTTTGTGATAATGTCAGAGTCTAATGGTTTATTAATTTTTATTACACAAGGTCATTATAAGACAACAATAGCAATTATGTATAATTATGCATTATGCATCGAGCACAGTTCATTGGTAGGGTGGTAGACTGAGATGAGGGATGGTACCAAAATCAAGATAACTTCATGAGACACAACTCTGTCTAGGGGTATTATGAAACAGTCTTCAGGGAGGGAGTCACAGCACCAGAGATTAACCCCTTTACACTCTGCGCCATAGCTCTACCGTGCAGAGGTATAGGGAATGTATGAAGAGGGCTCACGGGCTGAGTCCTCTTCATACAGAGGTGGGGGTTGTTGCATATTGCAGCAAACCCCCACCGCTAATAACCGCGGTTGGTGCCGGCAGCATTTAAAAGACAATGGCGCGCGAGCGTCGCCATCTTTATTCCGATCGCCGCGCCCCCGAATATCATCGGGGGGCGGCGATCAGTTGCCATGGAAGCCTCGGGTCTTTGTTTGAAGAAGAAGTATTGCAGTATATGGTAGGAGCAATCTGACCATCTAGGCGTAATGTACCCTAGATGGTCTAAGAAATAATGGGAAAAAAAGAAAAAAAAAAGTTTAATAAATAAAAAAAAATGTATAAAATATAAAAAATTCAAATCCCCCCCCTTTCGCTAGAACTGATATAAAACATAATAAACAGTAAAAATCACAGACACATTAGGTATCGCCGCGTCCGAAAATGCCCGATCTATCAAAATATAAAAACGGTTATGGCCGGCGGTGACCTCCGAGACGGGAAATGGCGCCCAAATGTCCGAAATGCGACTTTTACACCTTTTTGCATCACATAAAAAAATGGAATAAAAAATGATAAAAATGTTGCACAGACCTAAAAATGGTAGCAATGTAGAGGTCAGCTCATTTCGCAAAAAATGACACCTGACAGAGCTCTGTGCGCCAAAGAATGAAAAAGTTATTAGCTTCAAAAGATGGCAAAAAATTTTTTTTCTTTTTTTGTACACATTTAATTAATTTCATTTTTGAAAATGTATTAAAACACAATAAAACATATATAAATTTGGTATCAACGTGATCGCACCGAACCAAAGAATAAAGCTGAGGTGTTATTTTGAGTGCACAGTCAAAGTCGTAAAAACTGAGCCCACAATTTTTCCACATTTGGATTTTTTTTTCAGCTTCGCAGTACATGGCATGTTAAAATAAATAACATTACAGGAAAGTAAAATTTGTTACGCACAAAATAACCTCTCACACAGGTCTGTACACGTAAAAATGAAAAAGTTATGGATTTTTGAAGGTGGAGAGCAAGAAATGAGCGAAAAAACCCTGCGTCCTTAAGGGGTCAAATTCCAGAAAGTTTATTTACATGTGCATCCAAACATGATAAGCGTGACGTTTCGATTCGCAATGAATCTTTATCAAGCATAAAAATGGCGATCGCCAGTACATATATATACAAAAAATGTTCAGTGACATCATTTCCTTTGTGACGTAATGTGTGATTAATGATACATATAATTCATAAAAAACATGTGTTAAAAGGGAGTTTTATGCTCCACAAGTGAATATTAATAGCCAGTGATTACTATCCAACAGTGATTACATGCAAGTGTGTATCCCCGTGATGTGTGCATTGTAGATGGGATGCGTCTCCATGGATCTCCTCCGAGTGCGCTTCAACTGGGCATGCGTAGTTTAACAAGGTTGTCATGGTGATTTTGGTCACCTGATCCGTATAGGCTCCATGATGTTTACTCCGATCATGTGATATATCTTATACATGGAGCGTGCAAGAGGTAGATGCGATAAGTAAAAAAGCGTGCTAATGATAATGATAAAAGCGACAATATTAATAACAATTTTACAACATCATCGGATTAAGCAGTAAGTGGCACGGAGAATGCCTCTGGCGATGCAGCAGCAGTATAATCAAGAATATCTAGATGGACACCCTATATACAAAAAAAGGGGGATCGTCAAAGAACAGTTATATTCGGGGGTCATGCATTCATCTAAAGCACACATGACAAGTCTCCTATTGTACCCATAGCTGGCTAGGACGGACCATACATGTCCTAACGGGACCGTGTCACGACCAGCGCAAAAAAGCCCCGATTTTGGTACCTATGAGTGGGCCATATAGGACTGAACGTGAAGGGTTGTATCTGGTAGCATGTGTCCATATATACAGACTGATTCTGCACACCAGTAATATTGCCCACGTATTTGTCCCATATATGCTATAGACATAGCTGGTTATACCGATGTCCCAAATGTGGGAAAGTGCATATTGATATATTACTAACAAGTAGCATCACACAAGTACACACATACACCCCCAAGCTACAGAAAAAGGCAGAGGTGGAAAAAAAGAGGGCATCCAGATAGATATAATATAATCATACCTGCCAATACAGAGGAGGAAATAGATCCTCATAATCGAAAGAGAGACTTACACCCACAGGGAATACAACATATACAAAGTGAAGTGACAAAATCACAATCTGTGAAAAAAATATGAGAACGTTACTGACAGAACTCAACATAGGTTTATCTCCATAACAGAGAACATAGTAAACCGAGGTCACTGGGTACAAAACTTAGAGATCATAGTAGAATACAGACAGTAGATGCAGTCATATCAGTTAGGGGCCTAGATGACACCACCCATTGTGAACTCTCTGTTCAACCCTTTGGGTTCCAGAGTATTAAGTTCGTAGATCCATTGGAGTTCAAGACATTTTAGTGCTCTTTCCCTATCACCTCCCCTCCGATGTTTTTAACCCCATCAATAATGCGGAACCGGAGTTGTGAAATCTGATGATGATTTTGTGTGAAATGGTCTGGAAGGGGTAAATCGGTTTTGCGTGTTCTGATTGTCGATTTGTGTTTATTTATCCGTAGGCGGCACTCCTGTGTAGTCTCGCCCACGTATAACAGGCCACATGGACACTGAATCACATAAATGATGAAGGAAGATAAACATGTATAATGCTGTCTAATGTGGTAACGTTTCCCAGTTCTTGGATGGCAAAACGTATCCCCTTGTGACCTATTGTTGCAATTACAGCAATTAAGACAGGGGAAGCAACCCTTTCTCCCAATCTCAACCCTCTCAGTCATATGCATGTCAGCATGTACCAAACTGTCCCCTAGGTTTTTGGGTCTTCTATACGCCATAATGGGGGGGGGGGGTTTAAATTCTACTACATTAGGTAAAGAATCCCGTATAATTGGCCAGCTATCTCTCAGGATGTTGGCCACTTTTTTACTTATTGGGCAATAAGTGGACACAAAAGGAATACATTTGGTACCCTCCATTTGTTTAGGTTTAGGTTGTAGAAGTGTTTTTCTATCTCTTAACCCTAGTCTTGGTATGGGTCAACAAGGGACGGTGATAACCGCTTTTCTCAAACTTGGTGCACATAGAATCCAATCTTAAATCCACTTTCTCATCCTCAGTAACAATTCTACATACCCTCAAGAGTTGACTAAATGGTAATGAGTTCAACATGTTGTTTGGGTGGTTGCTGTTATATAGTAGCAGACTGTTCTTATCAGTAACTTTAGTATACAAATCAGTGGACAGTTGGTTGTTACTGATGTTGACCACTGTATTCAAAAACTGTAGAGATGTCTTTGAGTTCACCATGGTAAATTGGAGCTCAGGTATATGTAGATTAATTTCATGTGCAAAGAGAGACAGTTCTTCCTCATTCCCTGTCTATAAAAAGAATATATCGTCTATGTACCTCATCCAGCCTACCACATTGTGGAAATGGCTGGATGAGTACACAAACCTCTCTTCAAACCATGCCATATAGATATTGGCATATGTGGGTGCCACGTTAGACCCCATGGCAACGCCACGTCTTTGTACAAAAAATTCATTTTGGAAAAGGAAATAATTGTATTGGTGTACTATTTCTAAAAGGGAGATGATAAAGTATTTACCCTGGGCATCCATCTGCCAATCTTTTATGGCATCTGCCACAGCCATTACTCCTTTTTCGTGATCTTTACTTGTATATAGGCTCACCACGTCAAAGGAGACTAAGATATCATTCTTGAGATTGAGCCCATACCTGCTACAATGGGTCTGCTGGGAGGATTTCTAAGGTTCTTATGTACCTTGGGGAGCAGATACAGGACCGGAGTGATAGGATGTTGTGTCAAAAGAAATGTATGGAGATAGCTATCTATCAAATCGATAGCGTACGCATTATTAACCACAACCTTGATTTTTTTGAAGATATCAAATTTAGGGTCATAGTGTCGTTTAGTTGGTGCAGGCCTTCCTCGACATACAGGGTGGTGTCCATCACCACGATCGCCCCGCCTTAATCGTCTGGTTTGATCGTAAGGTGATGGGCATCAGCCAGCCTACCCAGGGCCTCAACCTCCTCCGAGGTCATATTTGGTCGGACCAGACTTTGTATTGTGCTATGTTTTAAATCATTGAACTTATTCTTAACAATTTGTATGCAAGTTTCAACAGCATTAGACACCTGCGGGGGTTGAAATGTACTTGGGTTGAAAAGACCAACATCCACCGATTTAAACATACAACCTGATCTTTGTATATCCTGTGATATTTCAGGAGCATTGGTATCGGTCACATAAGTATTGTTATCAAAGAAAGCCTTAAGTCTAATTCGTCTGAAAAAAGAAAATAAATCGCATTCATATGTAAACCAATCTACCTTATTTTGGGGTGCAAATTATAGTCCCTTGTAGAGAACCTTCAGTTCAGTATCAGATAGGTGTATAGAAGAGATTTTAATGACCATATCATTGTCCAAATGTATTCCTTCGGTGGTTTCTTCCCAGACGGGGGTAATTTGGAACGAGTGGTATAACCTTTTGCGGCTTCTATCATGTTTCCTACTCCTCCGCCTGTATCTTTTATAGACTTGTCTCTCTGTCCTAAAAAAGCCGATGAAGATGCAATGCTCGAAGATTCATCAGAGGAATCAGTTTCCAATAGTCTTTGGCCCCGCAGTCTTCTTTTCTTCTTTTTCTGAGGTCTAGGGAACGTGTTCTCTAGGGCTTGCCATTTCTGGCGCTTTGTAGTTTCTTGTTCTATTTTAAATTGGTCCAAGCTTTTGGTATGTTTGTCGAGGAAATCATTGTATTCCTGAGCGGAGAGGAGTTCTTTGAGTTGGTTATCGTACTTCATGCACGAAATTTTGCTGTCTTTTATGCTGTTCTGAAGAAATTCAATGTTCAAAAGCATGACATCAAATGAAAATTTATTTGCTATCTGTTCCAATTTGGAGCAAAAAGCCAAGTCCTGAGGGAATAAATTTGGGCGCAGATGGGATCGCATGCCCCTTGGTATCCTCTTGACCATATAATATTCGGCATGTGTAGACAGGTGTAACTCCATAGAGATCAAATGTCTCCTTTCGGATTCCCATTGTTTCCGGATAATGTCAGTGGTGGGCTTATTCAAAAAGGAGCTATCACCCAGATTTCCCGCCAAGATATGTTCCTCATCACTGTCTGAATAAGTAAACATGCTTGGAGTATCTGTATTGCACGTACCTTGTTCCATATTCAAAGTGCAAAGTGTATAGAACAATATCGATTGCACGCCCAGCGCATCAAAAGTCCAGAGAAATAGAAGAGTAGGACAGCAATCCTTTTCTTTTTAGAAGAAAAGGTTATCCCACCCGTTCCAAATTACCCCCGTCCAGGAAGAAACCACCGAAGGGATACATTTGGACAATTATATAGTCATTAACATCTCTTCTATACAACTATCTGATACTGAACTGAAAGTTCTCAACAAGGGACTATCATTTGCACCCCAAAATAAGGTAAGTTGGTTTACATATGAATGCGATTTATTTTCTTTTTTCAGACGCATTAGACTTAAGGCTTTCTTTGATAACAATACTTATGTATACTTACTGGTTGTGTGTTTAAATCGGTGGATGTTGGTCTTTCCAACCCAAGTACAACCCCCACAGGTGTCTAATGCTGTTGAAACTTACATACAAATTTTAAGAATAAGTTCAATAATTTAAAACATAGCACGATACAAAGTCTGGTCCGACCAAATATGACCTCGGAGGAGGTTGAGGCCCTGGGTAGGCTGGCTGATGCCCATCACCTTACGATCAAACCAGCCGATTAAGGCGGGGCGATCGTGGTGATGGACACCACCCTGTATGTCGAGGAAGGCCTGCGCCAATTAAACGACACAGAAGTGTACACTAAATGGTCATATGACCCTAAATTTCAAAAAAATCAAGGTTGTGGTTGATAATGCGTACGCTATCGATTTGGTAGATAGCAAACTCCATACATAAACATAGAGAAAGCGCCACAGTGCGTGAAACGGCCCCGTTGCCGGAACCTGTCTGTTTACCCCCCTGCATGCTTCCCCACCAATAAAGGACGCTTTTCCTGCTTTTGGAACCGGTGAGTGCCGTCATCTTTCTCTATGTTTATGTATGGATATCCTCTTTTATATATTGATTGAGCACCGCTGGAAAGTCCTGCCGTGATCACCCCTGCCCCTGGAGAGTCGGGCACGCGTTGGGCTGTCGGCGGTATCGTTGGGGCTGTGCCCGCCAGAGACTTTTTTCCATTTAATATTATTAGCAAACTCCATACATTTCTTTTGACACAACATCCTATCACTCCAGTCCTGTATCTGCTCCCCAAGGTACATATACACTATCCATGTTCCTGGACAAAATACTAAGAACAGCAGCTATCTCCACCCGTTAATACGTGAGAGACACCACAGATTTTATTAATAGGCTAAACACACTGTCAGTAGGAGAGAATGATATCTTAGTCTCCTTTGACGTGGTGAGCCTATATACAAGTATAGATCACGAAAAAGGAGTAATGGCTGTGGCGGATGCCACAGAAGATTGGCAGATGGATGCCATGGGTAAAGACTTTATCATCTCCCTTTTAGAACTAGTACTCCATTAAAATTATTTCCTTTTCCAAAATGAATTTTTTGTAAAGACGTGGCGTTGCCATGGGGTGTAACGTGGCACCCACATATGCCAATATCTATATGGCATGGTTTGAAGAGAAATTTGTGTACTCATCCAGCCATTTCCACAATGTGGTAGGCTGGATGAGGTACATAGACCTGTCTTAATTGCTGTAATTGCAACAATAGGTCACAAGGGGATACGTTTTGCCATCCAAGAACTGGGAAACGTTACCACATTAAACAGCATTATACATGTTTATCTTCCTTCATCATTTATGTGATTCAGTGCCCATGTGGCCTGTTATACGTGGGTGAGAGTAGACAGGAGTGCCGCCTACGGATAAATAAACACAAATCAACAATCAGAACACGCAAAACTGATTTACCCCTTCCAGATCATTTCACAAAAAAATCATCATCATATTTCACAACTCCGGTTCCGCATTATTGATGGGGTTCAAAAACATCGGAGGAGAGGTGATAGGGAAAGAGCACTAAAATGTCTTGAACTCCAATGGATCTACGAACTTAATACTCTGGAACCCAATGGGTTGAACAGAGAGTTCACAATGGGTGGTGTCATCTAGGCCCCTAACTGATATGTCTGCATCTACTGTCTGTATTGTACTATGATCTCTAAGTTTTGTACCCAGTAACCTCGGTTTACTGTGTTCTCCGTTATGGAGATAAACCTATGTTGAGTTCTGTCAATAACTTTCTCATATTTTTTTCACAGATTGTGATTTTGTCACTTCACTTTGTATATGTTGTATTCCCTGTAGGTGTAAGTCTCTCTTTCGATTATGAGGATCTATTTCCTCCTCCGTATTGGCAGGTATGATTATATTATATCTATCTGGATGCCCTCTTTTTTTCCACCTCTGCCTTTTTCTGTAGCTTGGGGGTGTATGTGTGTACTTGTGTGATGCTACTTGTTAGTAATTAGAGATGAGCGAACACTAAAATGCTCGGGTACTCGTTATTCGAGACGAACTTTTCCCGATGCTCGAGTGCTCGTCTCGAATAACGAACCCCATTGAAGTCAATGGGAGACTCGAGCATTTTTCAAGGGGACCAAGGCTCTGCACAGGGAAGCTTGGCCAAACACCTGGGAACCTCAGAAAAGGATGGAAACACCACGGAAATGGACAGGAAACAGCAGGGGCAGCATGCATGGATGCCTCTGAGGCTGCCTAATCGCACCATTATGCCAAAATTATGGGCAACAGCATGGCCATGACAGAGTGACAGAATGAAGCTAGATAGCATCTAAAACATCCAATAATTGACCCTGACACTATAGGGTACGGCATGCAGAGGCAGCGGCAGCAGCGGCAGGCTAGAGAGTGGCATGGCGACATACCCTAAATGGACTCAGGCTTCAAACCAATGGGTGGCAGAGAGGAACCAAAGGAGGTGAGCAAGAAGCGCTCAAATAATATCGCTACATGATAAAAGTTTGCCAGTATATTTTGTGGATTACACAGCAGGGTGGCGACAAAGTTAACATGGAAGCCATGAAAACAACCCCAAATTCTGCCTGACACAGCTCGTTTGATAAGGGGACCATGTATGCTTACAGTTCATGCCAGTCGCTGCACTTGCTGCCAGTCTCCTTTCGAATAGTTTAAAATAATAATAACCCTCATCCATAAAGCTCTGTATAATGCTGCACCCCCCTACCTCTCCTCTCTTATCTCAGTCTATCGCCCAACCCGTGCTCTTAGATCTGCCAGTGATCTTAGATTAACCTCTACCCTAGTGCGGACCTCCCACTCGCGTCTCCAAGACTTCTCTAGAGCTGCACCAATTCTATGGAATGCTCTGCCCCGGACTATCAGACTAATACCTAACCTCCAAAGTTTCAAACGTGCTCTTAAAACCCATTTCTTTAGGCAAGCCTATAACACTCATTAACTGCATGAAGTTTTAACTCTTCTACTAACCCGTCCTGTGTCGTCCTCCCATCTGTTATCCAGCAACCAACAGGCGCCAGACTTCTCTGCAGTCCCATTCACCCTGGACCTGGTATATAAGATGACGGCTGAGTGTTTCAAGCGACAGCAATTCCATTTATTATATTTTTTTCTATTCCCTAAGAAGAATGGCTTGACCATTAAATATTCTTTTACCTCGTGTTACCCCATCATCTTCATAAACCGTAAGCTCTGGCGAGCAGGGACCTCACTCCTGTTGTTCCATACAAATGTTGTGCTCTGTTACATTACATTTGTATTTGTTTCCTATGATTTGTAAAGCGCTGCAGAATATGATGACGCTATATAAATAAAGATTATTATTATTATGGAGGCAGTGAACTAGTAGTAGATTAAAGGTGCTGCAACTATGTTAGTTGGATCTTGTGATGGAGCTGGCGCTCTGCAGCCAGGCGAGCTTTCGCCAATCCAAGCCCCTGTTTCTAGGCTACTCCCCAAACAGCACTTCTAAGAACCTTTTGTATAAGATCAAGTGTAGTAGCGTTCTTATAAGTTTAGGATATGCCGGGTGAGGGGAATGTAAACAGATGCGCAAGAAGCGCTGAAATAATATCCCTAAATGGTAAAAGTTTGCCAGTATATTTTGTGGATTACACAGCAGGGTGGCGACAAAGTTAACAACTTTGATGTGGAATGCCCTGTAATAGCTCTTGGGCGGTGTGCCTTTTATCGCCTAGGCTCAGCAGTTTCAGCACCGCCTGCTGTCGCTTAGCGACGGCACTGCTGCTGTGCCTAGAGCTACCGACTGATGGCGCCATGCCCACGGATGGTAATTCGGAGGAGGAGGAGGTGGAGGAGGGGTGGGAGGAGGTATAGTAGGCCTTTGAGACCTGGACCGAGGTAGGCCCCGCAATTCTCTGCGTCGCCAGTATATGAGCAGCCCCAGGGTCAGACTCGGTCCCAGCCTGCACCAAGTTAAGTGTAGTAGCGTTCTTATAAGTTTGGGATATGGCGGGTGAGGGGAATGTAAACAGATGCGCAAGAAGCGCATGATG
This sequence comes from Engystomops pustulosus, assembly GCF_040894005.1. NCBI lineage: Eukaryota > Metazoa > Chordata > Amphibia > Anura > Leptodactylidae > Engystomops > Engystomops pustulosus. The sequence continues at coordinate 104,520,241 of NC_092417.1, read as the reverse complement.
CGCATGGAGCTGGCGCTCCGCTGCCAGGCGAGCTTTCGCCAATCCAAGCCCCTGTCTCTAGGCTACTCCCCAAACAGCACTTCTAAGAACCTTTTGTATAAGATCAAGTGTAGTAGCGTTCTTATAAGTTTAGGATATGCCGGGTGAGGGGAATGTAAACAGATGCGCAAGAAGCGCTGAAATAATATCCCTAAATGGTAAAAGTTTGCCAGTATATTTTGTGGATAACACAGCAGGGTGGCGACAAAGTTAACAACTTTGATGTGGAATCCATGAAAACAACCCAAATTTCTGCCTGACACACCTCGTTTGATAAAGGGACGATGTATGGAGGCAGCTATATGGACGACTTTTGGAGGTAGCAATGGAGACAACGTGTGGAGGCTGCTATGGAGACAATTTAATTTGGATAGTGCCTGTATGTGGCAGTCCCAAACACTTTTCAAACCAGAGGAGCAGGTAGGTGGCCCTCCAGTAAAATGGAATAGATTGAGTGCCTGTATGTGGCAGTCCCAAAAATGTTTCAAACCAGAGGAGCAGGTAGGTGGCCCTCCAGTAAAATGGAATAGATTGAGTGCCTGTATGTGGCAGTCTCAAAAATTCTTCAAACCAGAGGAGCAGGTAGGTGGCCCTCCAGTAAAATGGAATAGATTGAGTGCCTGTATGTGGCAGTCCCAAAAATTCTTCAAACCAGAGGAGCAGGTAGGTGGCCCTGCAGTAAAATGGAATAGATTGAGTGCCTGTATGTGGCAGTCCCAAAAATGTTTCAAACCAGAGGAGCAGGTAGGTGGCCCTCCAGTAAAATGGAATAGATTGAGTGCCTGTATGTGGCAGTCCCAAAAATTGTTCAAACCAGAGGAGCAGGTAGGTGGCCCTGCAGTAAAATGGAATAGATTGAGTGCCTGTATGTGGCAGTCCCAAAAATGTTTCAAACCAGAGGAGCAGGTAGGTGGCCCTCCAGTAAAATGGAATAGATTGAGTGCCTGTATGTGGCAGTCCCAAAAATTGTTCAAACCAGAGGAGCAGGTAGGTGGCCCTGCAGTAAAATGGAATAGATTGAGTGCCTGTATGTGGCAGTCCCAAAAATGTTTCAAACCAGAGGAGCAGGTAGGTGGCCCTCCAGTAAAATGGAATAGATTGAGTGCCTGTATGTGGCAGTCCCAAAAATTTTTTAAAACAGAGGACCGGGTAGGTGGCCCTCCAGAAAAATGGAATAGATTGAGTGCCTGTATGTGGCACTCACAAAAATTGTTTCAAACAGAGGACCGGGTAGGTGGCCCTCCAGAAAAATTAAATGCATGAAGTACTATAGCAAGAGCCAGTGGGCCCTGTCAAAAAATAGCCATTTTCCTCTGCTTTACTGTACAAAGAGGAGGAGAAGGAGGAAAATGAGGAGGAGGAGGAGGAGTGGATCAATTATTCAGGTTGAGCTTCCTTCACCTGGTGGAGATTGGAAATTCTGAGAAATCCAGCCTTTATTCATTTTAATAAGCGTCAGCCTGTCAGCGCTGTCAGTCGACAGGCGTGTACGCTTATCGGTGATGATGCCACCAGCTGCACTGAAAACCCGCTCGGACAAGACGCTAGCGGCAGGGCAGGCAAGAACCTCCAAGGCGTACAGCGCCAGTTCGTGCCACATGTCCAGCTTTGAAACCCAGTAGTTGTAGGGAGCTGTGTGATCATTTAGGACGATGGTATGGTCAGCTACGTACTCCCTCACCATCTTTCTGTAAAGATCAGCCCTACTCTGCCGAGACTGGGGACAGGTGACAGTGTCTTGCTGGGGTGACATAAAGCTGGCAAAAGCCTTGTAAAGCGTACCCTTGCCAGTGCTGGACAAGCTGCCTGCTCGCCTACTCTCCCTCGCTACTTGTCCCGCAGAACTACGCACTCTGCCGCTAGCGCTGTCAGAAGGGAAATACTGTTTCAGCTTGTGCACCAGGGCCTGCTGGTATTCATGCATTCTCACACTCCTTTCCTCTGCAGGGATGAGAGTGGAAAGATTTTGCTTGTACCGTGGGTCCAGGAGAGTGAACACCCAGTAATCGGTGCTGGAATAAATTCTTTGAACGCGAGGGTCACGGGATAGGCAGCCTAGCATGAAATCTGCCATATGCGCCAGAGTACCAACGCGTAAGAATTCACTCCCCTCACTGGCCTGACTGTCCATTTCCTCCTCCTCCAACTCCTCCAACTCCTCTTCTTCTGCCCATACACGCTGAACAGTGAAGGACTCAACAATGGTCCCCTCTTGTGTCTCGCCAACATTCTCCTCCTCTTCCTCCTCATCCTCCTCCACCTCCACCTCCTCCGATATGCGCTGAGAAACAGACCTCAGGGTGCTTTGGCTATCAACAAGGGAATATTCTTCCCCCGTCTCTTGTGACGAGCGCAAAGCTTCCGACTTCATGCTGACCAGAGAGTTTTTCAACAGGCCAAGCAGCGGGATGGTGAGGCTGATGATGGCGGCATCGCCACTGACCATCTGTGTTGACTCCTCAAAGTTACTCAGCACCTGACAGATATCAGACATCCACGTCCACTCCTCATTGTAGACTTGAGGAAGCTGACTGACCTGACTACCAGTTCTGGTGGAAGTTGACATCTGGCAGTCTACAATCGCTCTGCGCTGCTGGTAAACTCTGGATAACATGGTCAGTGTTGAATTCCACCTCGTGGGCACGTCGCACAACAGTCGGTGAGCGGGCAGTTGGAGGCGGCGCTGCGCTGCCCTGAGAGTGGCAGCATCTGGGCTGGACTTCCTGAAATGCGCACAGATGCGGCGCACCTTCGTGAGCAAATCAGACAGATTGGGGTATGTCTTGAGGAAACGCTGCACTATCAGATTTAACACATGGGCCAGGCATGGCACATGTGTCAGTCTGCCGAGTTGCAGAGCCGCCACCAGGTTACGGCCGTTGTCACACACAACCATTCCCGGCTTGAGGTTCAGCGGTGCCAGCCACAGATCAGTCTGCGCCGTGATGCCCTGTAATAGCTCTTGGGCGGTGTGCCTTTTGTCGCCTAGGCTCAGCAGTTTGAGCACCGCCTGCTAACGCTTAGCGACGGCACTGCTGCTGTGCCTAGAGCTACCGACTGATGGCGCCGTGCCCACGGATGGTAGTTCGGAGGAGGAGGTGGAGGAGGGGTGGGAGGAGGAGGAGGCATAGTAGGCCTGAAACACCTGGACCGAGGTAGGCCCCGCAATCCTCGGCGTCGGCAGTATATGAGCAGCCCCAGGGTCAGACTCGGTCCCAGCCTCCACCAAGTTAACCCAATGTGCCGTCAGCGATATATAGTGGCCCTGCCCGGCAGCACTCGTCCACGTGTCCGTGGTCAGGTGGACCTTGTCAGAAACGGCGTTGGTCAGGGCACGGATGATGTTGTCTGACACGTGCTGGTGCAGGGCTGGGACGGCACATCGGGAAAAGTAGTGGCGGCTGGGGACCGAATACCGAGGGGCGGCCGCCGCCATGAGGTTGCGAAAGGCCTCGGTCTCTACTAGCCTATAGGGCAGCATCTCCAGGCTAAGCAATCTGGAGATGTGCACATTAAGGGCTTGGGCGTGCGGGTGGGTTGCACTATATTTGCGTTTCCGCTCCAGCGTCTGGGGTATGGAGAGCTGAACGCTGGTGGATGCTGTGGAGGATCGTGGAGGCGACGATGGGGTTTTTGTGGCAGGGTCCTGGGCAGGGGGCTGACTAGCAGCTGACACAGGGGAAGGAGCAGTGGTGTGCACGGCCGGAGGTGAACGGGCTTGTTGCCACTGAGTGGGGTGCTTAGCATTCATATGCCTGCGCATACTGGTGGTAGTTAAGCTAGTAGTGGTGGAACCCCTGCTGAGCCTGGTTTGGCAAATGTTGCACACCACAGTCCGTCGGTCATCCGGTGTTTCCTTAAAGAACCTCCACACTTCTGAAGATCTAGCCCTCGCCGCAAGAGCCCTCACCACGGGAGCTTCACTAGTTGACAGTGGCGCTGATGCACCAGCTCTGGCCCTGCCTCTCCGTCTGGCCCCACCACTGCCTCTTCCAACCTGTTCAGGTCGAGGACTCTCCTCCGTCTCAGAAGCACTGTGTTCACCCGGCCTCTCAACCCAGCTTGGGTCTGTCACCTCATCATCCTCCGATCCCTCAGTCTGCTCCCCCCTCGGACTTCCTGCCCTGACAACAACTTCCCCACTGTCTGACAACCGTGTCTCCTCATCGTCGGACACCTCTTTACACACTTCCACTACGTCAAGAAGGCCATCATCACCCACAGACTGTGACTGGTGGAAAACCTGGGCATCGGAAAATTGCTCAGCAGCAACCGGACAAGTGGTTTGTGACTGTGGGAAGGGTCCAGAAAACAGTTCCTCAGAGTATGCCGGTTCAAATGGCAAATTTTCCTGGGAGGGGGCAGACTGGGGGGGAGGAGGCTGAGGTGCAGGAGCTGGAGGAGTGGGGATTTCGGTGACATGGGTGGACTGCGTGGAAGACTGACTGGTGGTGGACAAATTGCTCGAAGCATTGTCAGCAATCCACGACATCACCTGTTCGCACTGTTCTGGCCTCAACAGTGCTCTACCACGAGTCCCAGTAACTTCAGACATGAACCTAGGGAGTGTAGCTCTGCGGCGTTCCCCTGCTCCCTCATCAGCAGGTGGTGTCTCACCCCGCCCAGGACCACGGCCTCTGACCCCTGCAGTAGTTGGACGCCCACGTCCCCGCCCTCGTCCTCTACCCCTAGCCCTCGGGTTAAACATTTTTAAAATGAGAGTTATAACTTTTTTTTTTTTTTTACTTCTTTTTGTTTTTTTTTGTGTTTTTTTGTGTTTTTTTTTTTTTTTGTGTTTTTTGTTTTTTTTTGAGTTTTTAAAACCAAACAATCCTATCCTATTGCTATGGCTATTTTCTAGCCAAGTATCAAAGGAAGCACACTACTATGCCAGATGAGATGACACTGAGTTATTGCCTAATAGAAATCCAACCCCTACTGAATTTTCCCACTTCGGCCTTTGCTATGGATATGTGCGCCACTAAGCGCAGAACACAGCGGTCGCAAGTCTCACTACAAATTGCTCAGAATTGGCAAGTACATGCACTGCAGAAACTACAGCCACCAGCAGATCAACCAGAAATCAAATATATAGAACGCTACTGTAGGCTTCAAGAAGCTGTTTGTATTCTCCTATGGCTATTTTCTAGCCAAGTATCAAAGGAAGCACACTACTATGCCAGATGAGATGACACTGAGTTATTGCCTAATAGAAATCCAACCCCTACTGAATTTTGCCACTTCGGCCTTTGCTATGGATATGTGCGCCACTAAGCGCAGAACACAGCGGTCGCAAGTCTCACTACAAATTGCTCAGAATTGGCAAGTACATGCACTGCAGAAACTACAGCCACCAGCAGATCAACCAGAAATCAAATATATAGAACGCTACTGTAGGCTTCAAGAAGCTGTTTGTATTCTCCTATGGCTATTTTCTAGCCAAGTATCAAAGGAAGCACACTACTATGCCAGATGAGATGACACTGAGTTATTGCCTAATAGAAATCCAACCCCTACTGAATTTTCCCACTTCGGCCTTTGCTATGGATATGTGCGCCACTAAGCGCAGAACACAGCGGTCGCAAGTCTCACTACAAATTGCTCAGAATTGGCAAGTACATGCACTGCAGAAACTACAGCCACCAGCAGATCAACCAGAAATCAAATATATAGAACGCTACTGTAGGCTTCAAGAAGCTGTTTGTATTCTCCTATGGCTATTTTCTAGCCAAGTATCAAAGGAAGCACACTACTATGCCAGATGAGATGACACTGAGTTATTGCCTAATAGAAATCCAACCCCTACTGAATTTTCCCACTTCGGCCTTTGCTATGGATATGTGCGCCACTAAGCGCAGAACACAGCGGTCGCAAGTCTCACTACAAATTGCTCAGAATTGGCAAGTACATGCACTGCAGAAACTACAGCCACCAGCAGATCAACCAGAAATCAAATATATAGAACGCTACTGTAGGCTTCAAGAAGCTGTTTGTATTCTCCTATGGCTATTTTCTAGCCAAGTATCAAAGGAAGCACACTACTATGCCAGATGAGATGACACTGAGTTATTGCCTAATAGAAATCTAACCCCTACTGAATTTTCCCACTTCGGCCTTTGCTATGGATATGTGCGCCACTAAGCGCAGAACACAGCGGTCGCAAGTCTCACTACAAATTGCTCAGAATTGGCAAGTACATGCACTGCAGAAACTACAGCCACCAGCAGATCAACCAGAAATCAAATATATAGAACGCTACTGTAGGCTTCAAGAAGCTGTTTGTATTCTCCTATGGCTATTTTCTAGCCAAGTATCAAAGGAAGCACACTACTATGCCAGATGAGATGACACTGAGTTATTGCCTAATAGAAATCCAACCCCTACTGAATTTTCCCACTTCGGCCTTTGCTATGGATATGTGCGCCACTAAGCGCAGAACACAGCGGTCGCAAGTCTCACTACAAATTGCTCAGAATTGGCAAGTACATGCACTGCAGAAACTACATCCACCAGCAGATCAACCAGAAATCAAATATATAGAACGCTACTGTAGGCTTCAAGAAGCTGTTTGTATTCTCCTATGGCTATTTTCTAGCCAAGTATCAAAGGAAGCACACTACTATGCCAGATGAGATGACACTGAGTTATTGCCTAATAGAAATCCAACCCCTACTGAATTTTCCCACTTCGGCCTTTGCTATGGATATGTGCGCCACTAAGCGCAGAACACAGCGGTCGCAAGTCTCACTACAAATTGCTCAGAATTGGCAAGTACATGCACTGCAGAAACTACAGCCACCAGCAGATCAACCAGAAATCAAATATATAGAACGCTACTGTAGGCTTCAAGAAGCTGTTTGTATTCTCCTATGGCTATTTTCTAGCCAAGTATCAAAGGAAGCACACTACTATGCCAGATGAGATGACACTGAGTTATTGCCTAATAGAAATCCAACCCCTACTGAATTTTCCCACTTCGGTCTTTGCTATGGATATGTGTGCCACTAAGAGCTAAACACAACGGTAGCAAGTCCCCCTGCTAATTCCTCACAAAATGGTAATAGATGCAAATTAAAATAAAAAAAGTAGAACGTTATTGTAGCCCTAAGAAGGGCTGTTGGGTTCTTTGAGAATCACTCCTGCCTAACAGTAAGCTAATAGAACACCCTAACGCTTTCCCTGACCAGCAGCAGCTCTCTCCCTAGCGACATCCAGAGACAGAATGATCCGAGCAGCGCGGCCAGCGGCTAGTCTATCCCAGGGTCACCTGATCTGGCCAGCCAACCACTGCTATCGACGTGTAAGGGTACCACGTCATGCTGGGTGGAGTGCAGAGTCTCCTGGCTTGTGATTGGCTCTGTTTCTGGCCGCCAAAAAGCAAAACGGCGGGAGCTGCCATTTTCTCGAGCGGGCGAAGTATTCGTCCGAGTAACGAGCAGTTTCGAGTACCCTAATGCTCGACCGAGCATCAAGCTCGGACGAGCATGTTCGCTCATCTCTATTAGTAATATATCAATATGCACTTTCCCACATTTGGGACATTGGAATAACCAGCTATGTCTATAGCATATATGGGACAAATACGTGGGCAATATTACTGGTGTGCAGAATCAGTCTGTATATATGGACACATGCCACCAGATACAACCCTTCATGTTCAGTCCTATATGGCCCACTCATAGGTACCAAAACCGGGGCTTTTCTGCGCTGGTCGTGACACGGTCCCGTTAGGACATGCATGGTCCGACCTAGCCAGCCCCGGGTACCATAGGAGGCTTGTCACGTGTGCTTTAGACCCCCCGAATATAACTATTCTTTGACGATCCCCCTTTTTTTGTATATAGGGTGTCCATCTAGATATTCTTGATTATACTCTTGCCGCATCGCCATATTCTCCGTGCCACTTACTGCTAAATCCGATGATGTTGTAATATTGTTATTAATATTGTCGCTTTTATCATTATCATCAGCACGCTTTGTTACTTACCGCATCTACCTTTTGCACGCTCCATGTATGAGATATATCACATGATCGGAGTAAACATCATGGAGCCTATACGGATCAGGTGACCAAAATCACCATGACAACCTTGTTAAACTACGCATGCGCAGTTGAAGCGCACTCGGAGGAGATCCATGGAGACGCATCCCATCTACAACGCACACATGACGGGGATACACACCTACATGTAATCACTGTTGGATAGTAATCACTGGCTATTAATATTCACTTGTGGAGCATAAAACTCCCTTTTATCACATGTTTTTTATGAATTATATGTTTCATTAATCACACATTACGTCACAAAGGAAATGATGTCACTGAACATTTTTTGTATATATATGTACTAGCGATCGCCATTTTTATGCTTGACAAAGATTCATTGTGAATCGAAACGTCGCGCTTATCATGTTTGGATGCACATGTAAATAAACTTTCTGGTGCTGTGGATCCCTCCTTGAAGGCTGTTGATTCCTGGTTTCCTGCATCAGAAACTACTGCCACGGGCACCACCACAACCTCTTCTAAAAAGAAAAGGATTGCCGTCCTACTCTTCTATTTCTCCAGGGTATTATGAAAGTCATTGCTATATCTGGTCAAAACACTCCTTTTTGGTGCTTATTTGTAATCATTTTCCTAGTTAAGCTTACAATTTGAAAAAACTAATTTCTATTGTCGCTGTATACTTTACCAGAAAAATCTCATTCAGTTTCATGTTTAAACTAAATACTTTGCCAATTAATACATAAATGGCACCTACATATGGTTCCAGAATCATGATAACTCTATAAAAATGGCTTTAGAGCCAAGTTTACTACATTGACCCATTTCTAGAACAATGTTGATAGATAAAGTTGAAGAACTAAGTTTACTGCATATATTGAAGACTAGAACTAAGTTTACTGAAAGATAAAAGACTGGAAATAAGCATGCTGGATAAATAGAATACTAGAACCAATCTAATGAATAGAGATAGAACCAGAACCTTCTTACTGCATGCATACAGTATTGAATAAGGTGTTGGCAGCATCACATGGGATCACATGTGGGAATCTTGAACAAAAACTTACAGTCTCTCTAATGGCACAAAATTGGGTAGGCAGCAGGTAACAGGCTATAAACATTCCTCTTTACAGTACAGACTTCCACAAGACAGTGGATTGGTTGGATGTGGATCTTAAATCTAGAGCGTTCCTCAGCCCTCATCCAATTGTTGGTGGCTGGCTAATACGAGCAAAGAAAGGGTTCTGTGGCCTAAGCATCAATCTGGATGCAGTCTCTGCAGTATTTGTGAGCAGGGCTGTTTGTCAGACAGAAGAGTTTCCCTCTGAAGGAGAGACAGTAGAAAACTGACTGATTGTCTCAGCAGACTCATAAATTAGAAATGAAAACAGAATTATAACCTGGAAATATTTATAAACTTCCATATCTGGGGTTTTTACAAGGCCACCAACTAATCAACGGCCTTGGGCTGCAAAGACAATTATAAAATAAAACATTTAATATAAACTTTACAAATATTAACCCTAGAATCATAGGCATAACATAAAGCAATTGTAATACCACATGATAACACTACACAGGATAGAGAATAAGGAGGATTTCAAGTGGAAATAGGTAAAATTCCTAGGATTAACTTAACAAAGCTGGCCACACAACGTCCGCTAGCCAGGAAGACAACTAGAACTAATTTGTTTGCGGTGACCCATCTAGTGGGCCATTACATAGTTACACCTATAAGCAGCAGTCTTGAATTTAGGCTCTCATATGCCCAAAATCCTGGCAATGTCAACAGCAACCCTTTTGTCTCCAGTTGTACTGTGCTGCAGCTGAATATGGGGAGAATAAAACAGAAAATTGAATATTGCTTGATATTCATTTGTGTTTGCCTTGGTTATCTTCTTGCTTTTCTCTTGTAGTTCCCAGATATAGACATAAGCTGCACATAGATCTGAAACAGGCAGTGCAGCTCTATTGTGAATTCCATGGTGCAAAACCCCATTTTCCATTCTTACTAATCATATGTGTTGGTTGATGGTTGGTATTCCAACTAATAAAAGTGGTAGATATATATGTTCTCTTGGCTATTACATCATACTCCTGATGAAGCCTTGAGGGGAGACACATGTCGGGGAGTACTATGGTTTGTACTACTGAATGAGTGCTGAGGTAGCTTCTATCTTTGTTTAGCTCTAGATGATTTGGCCTTAAAGAGAACATGTCATCAAAATCTGGCCTAATATACTATTACCAATATGTTGTAAAGCTTAATATTTGAAGATTCCTTGAAGACTGGCGCATAGCAAGTGTGGTGCCAATAAACAAAAAGGTTCAAAAAGCAATCCTGGAAACTACAGACCTGTGAGTCTAACTTCCGTTGTGGCAAAAATATTTGGGAGGTTTGTTGGAGATGCCATCCTGGAATATCTCACTGTACATAACCTTATAACCTAGCATTAGCATGGTTTTATGAGATAGGTCCTGTCATTTGATTGGCCTTTATGAGGAAGTAAGTTCCAGACTGGTTCTGGGGGAAGCTGTGGATATTGTATATCTGGACTTTTCAAAGGCATTTGACACAGTGCCGCATAAAAGGTTGGTACATAAAATAAGACTGCTGAGACTGTGTGTTTGGGTAAGTAATTGGCTTAGTGATAGAAAGCAGAGGGTAATCATAAATGGGACATTCTTGAACGTTGATGTTACCAGAGGCGTACTGCAGTGGTCAATATGGGGGCCACTTTTTAAAATATTTTTATTAATGACCGTATAGAGGAACATTTAAAACCAACTTTTATTATGTAATTGATAAAATTGTGTGCTGGAGCTCACACTACCAATAAACATGGAAGCCCAACAGACATCTAAGTGTCAAAGAAACAGGCTTGGATATATTGAGAGCCACTACTCCCGATCTTTCAGTGGTCTGCCATTTATTAATATTCGTTGGTGGATATTAGAATCACATCCACCTATCGTAAATAATATTTAGGGCAGAGTTTCAGGGAGTTCCTATATTTGCAGCACACTGTGTTGACTATAGGAGGGTTCAAAAGAATATATCCACTAATATGGTACACAACCAAATTCTTAGTGTGTCAAGGGGTATTTAATATTTTAATTCTCTGCCTTCACCCCAAGGCATCACCACCAACCACCCTTGTGGTGGTCCCATACATGTCTCGATATAGCTGTATCTTTCTTGTTTTTGGTGTCATTCACATGCTCCCTTATCCTCCTTCTGACTTCCCGTGTGGTTTGTCCAACATACTGGATGCCACAAACGCAGGTAATGAGATATACAACCCCTGCAGATTTGCAGTTGGCAAAATTGCGCATCCAGTATGTTTGGCCAGTAGTGGTGCAGGCTTTACAGCCCCCACATCTAAACATACCCTTGGGTTTATCAGGAAGCCAAGTTCCCTTGTATGTAAGAGGCTTAAGATGACTATGGACAATCATATCCTTGATATTTCGTCCTCGTTTATACGTAATTGAAGGATAATCCTCGATTGCATCCTCGATTAATCCTTGTCAATTTTGAGAATGCCCCAATTCCTGCTCAGGATGTGATGTATTTCCCTGTGGCAGTTATCAAAGGTACCAATTACTCTCAATTTGGAGTCTCCATCAGTACGTACTTTAGGATTCAGCAATGTGTTCCTCTGACAATTGCATGATGATGTGCCTCCTTCAGTACTTGAGTAGGATAGCCCCTCTCAACAAATCTATTGCGAAGATCCTTGGCGGCTGATAAATAGTTCCCAGTTAAAGAGCAATTTCTTCGTACCCTTAGGTACTGACCTTTGGGGATGCCCCTTTTCAAAGGAACAGGATGCCAGCTATTCCACTGCGGAAGGTTGTTAGTTGCAGTTGATTTTCGGAATAACTTGGTTTTCAGTTTTCAGTTTTCCTGAGTGCAATCGTTACATCCAAGAATGTTATCGACACTGGGTTAATTTCCGATGTGAAGAATAAACCTAGTTGGTTGATGTTCAATATCTCCACAAACTCGCAGAAGAGTTCTTTGGTGCCGCTCCAGACAATCAGGACATCATCGATGAACCGCAGCCACAACACTATTGCCGAGGTCCATCGCTCGTATTCCTCCTGGAACACTACCTCCCTCTCCCACCAGCCCAGGTAGAGATTAGCATATGTGGGGGCGCATGGGCTCCCCATTGCTACTCCCCTGAGCTGGTGGAAGATTCTGCCCTCAAAAAGAAAGAAATTCCTTGTCAGGATAAAGGCCAATAACTTGAGTACAAAGTTGTTATGGGCCGAGAAATGGACACCCCTCATTTTTAAGAAATCGCCCACCACCTGACAACCCTTGTCATGTGGGATGGAGCTATATAGGGCCTCCACATCGAGGCTCGCCAGTAGAGTCCCTGTAGGAAGTTCGACCTCATCAATCTGCCTCAGAACATCCATAGTGTCCCTTACATAGAATGGGAGGGCCACTACGAATGGTCGCAATATCTCATCAATGTAGATGCTTGCATTTTGTGTCAAGCTGTTGACCCCCGACACAATGGGTCTCCCCTTTAGTGGGGTCACCCCCTTTTTATTTTGGGTAGGGAGTAGAACGTGGCCGTGCTGGAATTATCGGGATACATGAATTTCCATTCCTTCTTTGAGATCAATCTGTTGTCCCTTGCCTCGTCCAGGATCTGTTTCAACTCCCGGCCAAATTGTTCACTCGGGTTTGTAGACAACCTATTGTAGCAATGTTGGTCTTTAAGTATCTTTAAGCACATTGCAACATATTTATCCCTTTCCAGCACAACCACGTTCCCCCCCTTATCCAATGGCTTGATGATGATTGTGGGATCACTACTTAGATTTCTTAATGCTTCCTGTTCACCCCTGGAAAGATTAGATTGTGTTATGCATCTAGTGTTTAGAGTACATAACTGGTCTGTTACAACCTTCAAGAAAACATCGATTAAAGAGCCATCACCCACTGGTGCTATATTTTTTGATTTTGGTCCTAGATTCGTAAAAGGACCATCTCCTGTTGTTCTTTCACTCTCCTGCAACAGGGCCTCCAAGTTATGAAAATCGGACATATCTTCCTCCTTTAGTCCTAATTCAAGACACTTTTTCCTGTCATGCAATTTAAAGAATTTTTTCCATTTGTGTCTACGACAAAATAAATTCAGATCCTTAACCCACTGAAAAACATCCACCTGTGGAACAGGGACAAAGGACAATCCTCTTGATAGGACACTCCTCTCCTCATCAGTTAAAACTCTCTCAGATAGATTAATAATTTGAAGCTTATCATTGGTAGAGTAGGAGGGGAGGGCTATGTTTTTTGAAGTTCTTTCTGTCCCCTTAGTAGGTAGTTAGAGATGGGTAACTCCTGTCCTAAAAAATGTTCTCCTTCGGAGCTGGTCGAGGGTTCCCCTCTTCCACCTCGTGGACCCCTACTGCCTCTCCCTCCTCTACCGCCTCTACCTCTGCCCCTTCCTGAGTTAGGGCCTTTCGCTTCTTTACCCCGATTTCCCCTTCCTCTTTGGGGTTGTGAGCTCTCAGAATCCGATGGATCCCAATCCGATGAGGATTTCTCACAGTCACTTGTCACATGAGTTTTTGTCAAAAAGTCTAAAACTCTTCCTTCCTTGAAATCCAATGTGTCCCTACAGTACTGGAAAGGGGAGGTGACTTCGCCCGTAAGGTGATACAACGAGAATCCAGGTGGATCTTCACCTTAAAAACCTTACAAAATGATGGACTCAATGAACACATAATCTATACATGTTTTATTTAGATCCTCCGCTTTACATACCTGGAAGCTACGGTACGTTATGAATATCATGATCAATTTGGTCTAAATTCTTGCTTAGGTTGACCTGCTAAGCAATGATAATGGTACCAGTGCTTCCCTTATCCTGATGGTCCGGATGATGTGCTGGTGCGCTCTGTATCCTGTTTTTGGGATTCATCCTCCGATACAATGTACCTCTTTGTACAGAAGAATAGCCGCCATTTATCTGGTAACTTCACATATGTTTTTTATTTTTTGCCCGCTACATTCGCAACAACATCCCCCTTAAATGATTAGTGTACCACTAAAAAGTAGTGGATTTAGGGGTGCGGTTTCTAAAATAAACAAGAGAGGGAGCCGTTTCATGTAGAGCTGCTGCGATTGGATAGAAGGGACGCACCTACCTGGATGACGTTCTCCTCTTGCCTTTCTGGTTGGCAGCTTGATACTATACTTGATTGGCTCCCGTAATCTGAACCAACCCCTTGAGGGTGGAGCAAATACTATAAGTAGAAGCGAGTACACGCGGCACGCGCGGCCACTAGGCAGAGAGCGAAATAATGTTGTACTGAGTTAGAGAGAGAAAATGGGCATGATGAGAGCAGAAGAGTAGAACCGTTAGCTGAGATAGCTAGTCAGCAGAATACGGTTCATATGCGAATAAAATATCATGAGTATACTTTGACAATAGACACACTACTGCCACTGGTGTTAGGCACGAAGTGGGTGCGGGCAGTGATTAAATGCACCATACTAAAGCACTGTATTGTCCCTAAACCCACGATATGTACCACATCGTGTATTACCATATCCCACCTCTGATGAACTGCTATATGCAGGGAAACGCGTCAGGTGTAAATAAGGTGTAAATAGATGTAAATAGTTGACATTGGGAAGGTGTATCACATACCTTCAGGGTGGTAAACTACATATCCACCAGTACACCTTCTCAGTGCACTTTGTTATAGATCCGGGAGATGTGTAAGTCACTTCATGGGTGGTAAACTTTGTGTCCACCATTACACATCTTCATGATAAATTTTCTCGCATACACGTTGGTGATGCCTTGGGGTGAAGGCAGAGAATTAAAATATTAAATACCCCTTGACACACTAAGAATTTGGTCATGTACCATATCAGTGGATATATTCTTTTGAACCCTCCTATAGTCAACACAGTGTGCTGCAAATATAGGAACTCCCTGAAACTCAGCCCTAAATATTATTTACGATAGGTGGATGTGATTCTAATATCCACCAACGAATATTAATAAATGGCAGACCACTGAAAGATCGGTAGTAGTGGCTCTCAATATATCCAAGCCTGTTTCTTTGACACTTAGATGTCTGTCTGCTTGCATGTTTATTGGTAGTGTGAGCTCCAGCACACATAATTTTATTAATTACATGATAAAAGTTGGTTTTAAATGTTCCTCTATACAGGCAGTATATTAAATTTTAAATTTTTGATAGGGACATCAATTGCATATATCTTTTGAGCTCTTGCTCCTATTTGGTTTGGAATTTTTATTAATGACCTTGTAGTGGGTCAAATTTTAATATTTTCAGATGACACAAAACTGTGTAAAGTAATTAATACTGAGGTAAATCTTATAGCATTAGAGATGGATTTGTGGAAGCTGGAGGAGTGGGCAGAGAAATAGTTGATGAGGTAGAAAAATGTAAAGTTATGCACTTGGGCCATGGAAACAAAAGTATTGTCCTAAAAAGTCAATTACTTGGTAAAACTACAGCTGAAAAGACTTGGGTGTGTTGGTGGATAGTAAACTTAATTTTAGTGACCAGAACCAGGTGGCTGCTGCTAAAGCAAATAAAATTATGGGATGTATCAAGAGAGGAATAGATTCTCATGATAAGGACGTTTTTCCGTTATACAAATCACTGGTCAAACCACACATGGAATATTGTGTACTGTTTTGGGCACCAGTGCATAAAAAGGATATAGTAGAGCTGGAACGGGTGAAGAGGAGAGCAACCAAGATTATTAGGGGAATGGGGGGACTATAACACAATGACAGATTACAAAATTTGTGGTTATTCAGTTTTCGAAAAAAGACTGCTGAGGGGAGACCTCATTACAATGTACAAATACCTGAACGGGCAGTAGAAGGATCTCTCCAAAGATCTTTTTATACCTAGGCCTGTGACCAGGACAAGGGGCATCCTCTACTTCTAGAGGAGAGGCGATACTACCATCAACATAGACAAAGGTTCTTTACTGTAAGAGCAGTGAGACTGTGGAACTCCCTGCAGCAGGAGGTTGTTATGGCAGACTCTATGGACATGTTAAAGAGGGGCCTGGATGCCCTTCAGGCGAGTAAGAATATCAAGGGTTATTGGGAAA
Source organism: Engystomops pustulosus (assembly GCF_040894005.1). Taxonomy (NCBI): domain Eukaryota; kingdom Metazoa; phylum Chordata; class Amphibia; order Anura; family Leptodactylidae; genus Engystomops; species Engystomops pustulosus. The sequence continues at coordinate 104,504,063 of NC_092417.1, read as the reverse complement.
AAACATTTGTTTAATTCTTAAAGGTTGGACTTGATGTACTTGCATGTTTTTCCAGCCTTATATACTATGATACTACAATACCTATACACCTTCTAGATTGTTACTTTCAAGGCCAAGTCTGGTGACTTCATCCAAAAATAAACTTTGAAGTATAATGTAAATTGGTTGTATACAGTAAAGGAGGTGGAGACTAACACTAAAGTCAACCTTTCCCCACCTTTCCCAATGCCTCCTTCCCTGTGATTGACATCATATGCCAGACTTCAGGACATCTGATTAGTGATGCCCCAGAATGCATATGCATCAGTTACAATGAAGAAGCTGTTCTGAGGCAAGGAGAGGTTGACTTCAGTGTAAAAATGTCCTCCTCCTTGACATTTTTGCAACCAATTTACAAATCACTTCAAAGTTTATTTTCGGGATGATGCCACCTTTCTGGAACATGATAGAAACATGACCTGGAAGGAGTTCAGTTGCTTCACAACATACTGGTAGTGGTTTATTAGACCAATTTCTGATAACAGGTCATTTATGTTTTACTTATATGGTATATATTATACCATATGTACATAACCTCTAGTTTTTTGCTGCTACTACATGCCTTGTGTATATATGATTTTATATGATAGTATAAAGATTAATACTGATTTTACCACTAATTTTGGTTTATAGGTCACTTTCTCCTTTATATTGTGGTACGTTGATGATTGGGGCAGACCAATAACTGATGTCCATATTATAGTCTCCCATCATGCTACCATATAATATTAGAGGCATATTAAGGTTGTTTAACCCATTGCCACAAACAAACCTAATAGAACATTGGCATCCTGCTGCAGGGTTGAGGGCTGAGCCCTATCCATTCAGGCCATATTGCAGCAAACACCCATCATTAAAACTAACAATTGATGCTGGCACTGTTTAAAAATGTTAACCCATTTAATGCTACTGGCAAAGCTTTAAAAAAACTACTCTTTAATTAAAAGTTCAAATCACCCCCCCCCCCTCCCTAGAAATGATTTGAAAATAAACAATTAAAATCCTAAACATGTTAGGTAGTGTCACATCCCAAAAGTCCCAATCTGTCAATGTATAAAATTGGTGATGATTCCCAGCACTGAACCCCATCACAGAAAGTAGTGCCAAATTTTACAAAATGCTACTTTTTTTCTAATTTAGCAAGTAAAAATGTAATTATCGATGTTATGGCCTGTAAAATAAAAATCACCTGAAACAGCATCAAACACCAAAGTATGAAAACGTTGCTGGCATCAGAATATGGCAAAATGAAGAAATGTTTTTCATACAAAAGGTTTACATTTTACATAAGTTTTTCCAAATGTGTCACGTTATATGTATCACTTCTTATGCATTTGGACACTTAAACTTACCAAAGTGGTTTTGAGAATGTTTTTGGTGACTGCTTTTACTAGAAACTAGTGGTAAATTTGGTTCATATATTTTTTGTTAATTTATATTAAATAGGTTGTCCGAGTTTTGAAAAAAAAAAATATGTGGGCTGTACTTACCTTCCGGTGCCCTCCCGTATCCAGCGCTGCTGTCGCTCCTGTCCGGGTGCCATGTAAACAAACATGGCCGCCGGAGCAGCGCTGCATTCAGCTTCCGGACGGACCCGACAACCTTCCGGCCCCCATACACAATGCTGTGTATATGGACGGATAGGCGTACCCGGCCACGGCCGTCCGGAAGCTGAATGCAGCACTGCTCCGGCGGCCATGTTTGTTTACATGGCGCCCGGACCGGAGCGACAGTAGCGCTAGATACCGGAGGGCACCGGAAGGTAAGTACAGCTTTATTATTTTAGGCAGCCCGCTCCCTGCCACATATATATTTTTTTTTTAAAACTCGGACAACCCCTTTAAAAAAACTAAAATTTGCCACAAAACAAATTCACCATTATCAAAATTCCAAATTATCTCCTTTTCAGATAGTTTTACCACCCATATTAGTTACTAAATCACATTTCTCATATGTTTGTCCTATGTTTTCATTATTTTTAATAACAAATCAAACTTTTTTTGTGATCATTTTCATTTGAGCTATGAAATATTTATTGTGCTAAAACCCTCAAACTACAGTGTATACTTGAGTATAAGCCGACCCGATTATAAACCGAGGCCCTTAATTTTACCACAAATAACTGGAAAAATCTACTGACTCGAGTATAAGCCTAGGGGTGGGGGAAATACATTGGTCACAGCCCCCCCCCAGTAATTTTATGCCCTATGCACTAGTCCACCCAGTAATGTAATGCCCCATGTTGCAGACTTCTCCTTAATGAAATTCCCCATGCTGCAGCCTCTTCCCTAATGAAATGCCCCATGTTGCAGCCTTCTCCCTAATGAAATGCCACGTGCTGCAGCCTCCTCTCAAATAAATGCCCGTGCTACAAACTCACCTTCCACCTCCCGTTTACGTGGTACAACGCATCCATGTTCTCTTCCCATGACGCTAACTATGATGTCAATAGTGGTGTCAAAGTGTGCGCCACAGGCAGAGAGCATGGAGGCATCTCTGCTCGCTATGTTCTACATGAACAAGAGAAGGAAGAGGAGTCGGTCAGATCATCAGGGAGCATTGGAAGGTGAGTATGTAAGGTTTTTTTTTATATTCTTTAGTACATGCCGAGTTGGGGTTTTTCAGCACATTTTTATTTTGCTGAAAAACTCTGCTTATGCGCAAGTATACATGGTATTAAAAACAGCTTTTTGTAACCTTTTGAGAGCTTCATAATAATTAAAACAAAATGGAGGTGAAATTTAGAATGGTATATTTTTGCCGGTAATACATTCTTTCAGCCCTAAAATTTACTTATTCACATAACAGAGTCAGTTTTTCCCTACAGGATGTAGGTTATTAATTTCTTCAATGGCGCATTTTTGTAAGCTATAAAATATTAGTTTTTTCCGTAATTGTGAGGGCTTATTCTTTTGCGGGATGGGATCAGGTGGCTATGCTGTATTGATAAAATTGTATTATATTTTTCAGGGGGTAGAAAAAAACATAAATTCTCTAATTGATTTTGATTTTTTTTTAATGTTTTCACTATATAGCCTAAATAATATGTCACCATTGATCTATTGGTCAGTGCTATTAGAAAAATACATTTTTGATAATTTTTAATTTCATTTTTTGTAGGATGAGATAGTTACGTTTTTATGGTAGTTTTTTTTATACAGGGTTCATTGTGTGGGTTCAATAATTGGATTTAGTTTTATTATTTTTATATATGGGTCAGTACGGATGTGACAATGTTATATGTCACTTTTATATGTATATGGGCTTTTTGTATAGGGGAATTTTTATAGATTTTTTTTATTTTAAAACGTTATTATTTTTACTAGTCCTACTGTGGGACATGAACTCCAGCGTCCACATCCTCTAAGAGGCTCTTGTTTCTTACTAAATAGGGAGCAAACATTGCCAGTTCAGCCTGTAGACCAAGTCTGAACTGGCAGAGTTTTTTGCAATAGTTTCCACTGGTTTTCCGGCAAGTAAATCATTCACGGCAGAAAACTAACTGCTAGTCATGTGGGGTCATACCTTGGTCATGCAGAACTCACTATGAACGCAGGTTTCACACTGGGGTTTCAACTGTTAGTTACAGCTAACACCCAGCACCGTACGGTGCACTATGGGCACCGTAAATCCATAATATGGCCATTTGTTCCAACTGGTGTTGAAATTTCAGAGCAAAGGATTTTCTCCTGGAATATTAAGTGTCTGATGTAATTTATTCAGATGTGAAGTCTAATAATAGATGTAAAGTGTTGAAAGCAATTTTAATCAGCAACAAAGTGATCAGATCTAGCACTATGGCATATTGAAACTTGTTTCTTACCAGCCATTCAATAACATTATCTCTACTCTATCGTTCTGTGCAACATTTTGTAATGTCTGTCCTCCAGTTTTTATTTTACGCATATTACTCAAGTTTGAAGATAAGTACAAATGAATACAAAACAGTTGCATTTCTGAGCAGCTGTGGAACCCTTTTCACATTTTCTCTTCCGGCAATAATGACACTTTCCAGAAAAAGATCCTAAGGAGAACTAATTGCCATTGGCTATATTCCTCATTTCCGCGGCTTCATCTTCTCTCAATTTCAAGGTATTCAATCTGTCGTGGCAGAAGCAATTTGGATAAACAAGCAAAAAGCAGTTTACGTCGTCAGTTCTTTGTTTGCTTTTTAATATACTGTAAAAATCCGCTGAGCTGGAGTTTTGCGAAGGACCCTTATGATAAAGGTTCTTATCTTACAAAATTAAGTGTATTAGCATAGAATGAAGCACAATGAACACATTGACAGTCTAATTAACATCTGTTATGGGGAAATGTAAATAAGTACAGCTTTTTATGCATTACGTGCTTAGTTGAGAATGTGAGAAAATAAACGCATTATTATTCATTGGCCTTTTTTGACAATTATAGACAGTTAAGGTTCATAACTAGAGATGAGCGAACATGCTCGTCCGAGCTTGATGCTCGGTCGAGCATTAGGGTACTCGAGACGGCTCGTTGCTCGGACGAGTAGTTCCCCTGCTCGAGATCGAGCATTTAATTAAAAAAACACAGTGAAGAACAATGAAGAATAGAATAAAAACAGTGAACACAGTGAACACAGGATCATTTAAGTGAAAAACACAGTGAAGAACACAGTGAAGAATAGATTACAGATGTTCGGCACATCTGCTTACTTGTCGGAAGATACGCGCGGAACGGTGCGAACAAAATAGTATGTGAAGAACAATATATATGTGTGAAGAACACATTGAAGAACACGGTGAGCAGGACGGAGACACCAGGGAGCAGCACAGAGACACCGGGGAGCAGCTAGGAGACACCGGGGCAGCGGCAGCACGGAGACATGGGGCAGCGGCAGCACGGAGAGCAGCGGCAGCGGCAGCACGGAGACATGGGGCACGGAGACATGGGGCACGGAGACATGGGGCACAGAGACATCGGGGCACGGAGACATCGGGGCACGGAGAGCAGCGGCAGCACGGAGAGCAGCGGCAGCGGCAGCACGGAGACATGGGGCACGGAGACATGGGGCACGGAGACATCGGGGCACAGAGACATCGGGGCACGGAGACATGGGGCACGGAGACATGGGGCACGGAGACATCGGGGCACGGAGACATCGGGGCACGGAGAGCAGCGGCAGCACGGAGAGCAGCGGCAGCGGCAGCACGGAGACATGGGGCACGGAGACATGGGGCACGGAGACATGGGGCACAGAGACATCGGGGCACGGAGACATCGGGGCACGGAGACATCGGGGCACGGAGAGCAGCGGCAGCACGGAGAGCAGCGGCAGCGGCAGCACGGAGACATGGGGCACGGAGACATGGGGCACGGAGACATGGGGCACAGAGACATCGGGGCACGGAGACATCGGGGCACGGAGAGCAGCGGGGCACGGAGAGCAGCGGGGCACGGAGAGCAGCGGGGCACGGAGAGCAGCGGATCCCGGGACAGCGTATCTCCCGACAAGTAAGCAGATGTGCAGAACATCTGCAATCTATTCTTCACTGTGTTTTTCACTTAAATGATCCTGTGTTCACTGTTTTTATTCTATTCTTCACTGTTCTTCACATCTGTTAACTTGTCGGGAGATAATATACGCGCGGAACAGTGAAGAATAGATTGCAGATGTTTGCATACATCTGCTAACTTATCAGAAGACATTCTTTTTCAATTAATTAACACATTTTATTCCCGAACCATGGTCCCTTTGAAAAATGCTCGAGTCTCCCATTGACTTCAATGGGGCTCGTTACTCGAAACGAGCACTCGAACATCTGGAAATGTTCGGCTCGAGTAACGAGCACCCGAGCATTTTAGTGCTCGCTCATCTCTATTCATAACAGCTTGGGAGCAAGGGCCACTATTCTGTAGGTTTTCTTGCATTATTCACATAATAGGCCGTTGATGTAGTGGTCTGCAGTAGAGATAACTGGATACAAACTTCCCGTATGGTGCCGCACCGTGCTACCTAGACCCAGCTGGATTAGCCGCTGAACAGCCAATGTGACAAATTTATGCCCCTACCTATTAGTCATGGCTGTGGTTGGTCAATAGGACACCGCTGGCCAATAATAGCCAGGGCTATTTGGCAGCCAAACGAGCAATGTGTCCAAAGTGTGGTGCACACCCAAACCCTAATGCGAAGTTTGAATTCACTCGTCTCTAGCCTCCAGTCAATACTTTTATACACAATATGTAGCTTATGACCTTTCATGGCTGGGATCAAATGTTTAGCAGTATGGCCAGACTGGCTAATGGTTCAGCCATTGGGACGCCCCATGGCAGTGTATGAAGTGATGGTCACACATGTGCACCAGATGCTTAATACACAGAGGGACTTCAGGGCTCTCATTCTGCCAATTATTGAGGATGTACTCCCAGCAATCTGTAACTTATCCCCTAACCTGGGGATCAGTTATTTCCCTTTTCCCATATAAGTGTGCACATGGTCTGAGTTTTATACCCACAATGTTTTAAATCAGATTGAAAATTAATATATTCTATATCACAATAACTCTTGCAAGAAATGAAACATTATCAAATACACCTTAAATAAAACAGGAACAATATGTATTTTAGATAGTGGTACAGAAGGCCTTGAAACCTAGATTTTTTACTGCTCATTATAGGATATGCACACATATAATCTAACATATTTTTAGTCTGCAATCCCTTTTCCTAGAAAAAACTTGCCTGTCAATGCTAAATTACTTGCTATTAGTGAACTTTCTCTGTAAAAGAGGTCTTGGGAATCTTTGATTTTTTTCGAGCTACACAATCAATTCCTTCTGTGACCATTTCAGTTTTTCCAGAATAAATCCTATTAGTGCCAAAGAAAAACAGTACATGTGCTTTGGAGTCTAAAACTTTCAATAAAAGTCAATGATGGTATGGTTACATTTTTTTTAAACTAAAACAAATATTACCAACTATAAAGGCTTTCCACATAATGACCATTATTTATCAGAATACATATATCAATAAATAAATACACCATACATAAAAGCACAAATAAAATGGTGGGGGAGGGTGGGGTATTATCACATTTTTTTTACACTCATTATTGTGACTTTTATGGAAGAATTGGTGTATTGTGACCTTTTTTTATGACTTTCTCACCTACCCAACAAAGTTCACGACAATCGAGTTTTCCAGTGCCTGATTTATCTTTTGAATTCAGATGTCGATGTCTTATAAAGTTACAATTTTTGTGTAACGGTTACAAAAAGTCGCAAACTTTAGGCACCAAAAACTCTACTCCCCTGCTAGTGTAGGAAAAAAATTGCAACTTTGCAAATTCGTTGCAAGTTGCAAAAACTCAACAGACCCATATGTTACATTAAACAACCCCTAAGATAAATCAAAGAAGCTTATGAGTATTCTACAGGGTGTGTTAAAAGTTTTAGGACCTCCACAATGAGATCTGCAACATCTCTAGTTCAAAAGTTTTAAACACAGAATTGCTTCCTGTTATATGCAGCTATTTGACATTTTGTCCATGGTGCTAAACAAAAGCTAAATGCGCTGGATCCAATTTTTTTGAACCAGCATTAGAACCTGTGGGGAATGTCTATGTTGATGACTTCTGAACCACACCAGATGCTGCAAATCTTTTTGTGGCAGTCGATTTTGGAAATAATTCTGGTATCATATTTGATATGCTACGTGACCATTTTCTGAGAGGAAAAAAATTGCCACTTGATCCAATATGGCAGCTTTCTAGTTGTTAGTCATGTTCTGGACATAGCCTTGAAGATAAGCCATGTGGCCTTTTGCTTGCTGGGGTATTTAGATAAGTAATTTTTCCCTTTTGTTTCTGAAAAAGAGTGTCCAAGGACTTTTGGCTGGCCCTGAATACTTCTATTCTATAGCTCTAATAAAAGTGTTGTATCTCCTTATAAATTTTTTTTCTAATAAGCATTTAATATAATCAATATTTTGTATAATCAATGTTTATACAACAGCCCAGTCTGTATTTTTGGGTTTGTTACTCAAGATTTTAGTTACCATATGCTATTACAGTTTTTAGAGTGTACTGTTCCACTTGCATAAAGTCTCATAAACACAGATACTGGTGTGTACTAATGCAGTTTCATTTGCGCCAGTTGAAACTATTGTGAATTAAGTTTTGTATGTATACCTTCAGAGCTTCTTCCCCCATTCACTAATTCAAGGGAAAAGGAAGAAACCTTGATGAAGAATGATATTAAACAGTTTCTATTAACTAGGGAAATGTTGAATGGTACACTTCTTTCCCAGTAGCAGGAATTATATTTCTTGCTAATATCTTCCCTATCTAATAATCCTAAAAAGACTCCTCGATACTGTTCACTCCTTGACTACATCCATCAGATAAATTGCTGCTCAATCCCCAAGCGTGAATAGCTTTCTTATTAAATGACAGTGGTCAGAAGAAAATGCTCCGTAGACATATAGTAACCAAATAAAGACTATTACTGCTCCCTATTCCCAAAATTCCATCTTTCCTCCCTAGGATCAAAAAGATCCATACACCAAGCTGAACTATAGGACAAAAACAAACACTATTACAATGTTGACAATAGCGGCTCTACGCAAACCTGGGAAAGATCCAGTCACACGAAAAATTTTAGGCCCATCTCCCTACTGTTAAAATATATGTCACAAATCCCAACTACTGCTGCTTATCATGGACCCAACATGCTTATCATGGACCCCACAACAGAACAGTGTATAGCATCACATGTGCGATACAATTGTAATATAGAATCCATATCTTACTTTGAAGCTACTGCAAACTTACAACCAAAGTTTCAAATATTCTACAGAAATTCTTTAAATCCAGAAAAAGGCAGATAGCATGGCATTGGCGAAAATTATGTCCTGGCCCTCATCAAAGGGGTGAAATGGTCTCCTCTCTAATACATCGGAATTCCAATTGAACAACATAAACCATGACCCAACAATACGGGGGATAAGAGATGGGTCATTATCCCCCGTATTTTTCCTTGACCAACAGGCCTATTGCTTAAAACTTCCTTCAAGGATAAATCCTGTTTACTTCACTACCATTGTACAGCATTAAATCCTCAGCTAACTCATTAAAACTTTTCCTCTCACCTTCAAATAAATTACTGGCTTTTAATTTTTCCCTTATATTTTTTACATCTTTCCTCTCAACAGCTGATTTAAAAATTTGGACAGATAACAAGATTCACTTTATAGCAGATTTTTTACAACTCAATGGTTTGTCCATTCTACACTAGCTCATCCCAGTTCAACACATAGGGATTTCTATAAATTACTACAATTACAGAATTTGCTTCAATTATTTCATGCTCCAAGCAACTGATGCTCCCCAAGATTGTGCTACAGTTCCTTGTCTCTGGACATAACGTGAGGAAAGGGATGACCATGTTGCATCAGACAGAAAGTCCTAATCAAATAAAACCTCCATATATGAAAAAGGGTATTGAGAGGTTGATGGTATTCACTTGAATGGTTTACATATGATGACCTAATTTGTATTTAGGTTGGCTGTATGTACCCTGGTTCACTTGAATTGTTTACCCATGACATCAATCTGTTTACAAGATGTATTGACATGTTACCTGATGAGACAGACTATGTAGATTACTAACAAGGAATACTCAAACTATTGTTGCTGTGGGTAGCTAGGGAGTATTTAGGGTGAATATATTGCATTTACCTGCTAGGGTTTTGCAGTGTATGTTTTTCCACTTTTTAAGTGTGTTTATTTGTATCTGGTCTATGTTAATGTTTGTATATTTTGGATTAAAAAAAAAATTTGGAATTTTAATATGCAATATTGATGTTCATTTGTGACACATTGGGTCCGTGGACCTCAATTCCGTCGGGTTTCCCGACTATTCACGATTTGCGGTGCATTTAACAGGGGTTATTGGCGTATACGATCAGATTTTGGCTCCGACTTTCATGTGACACAAATTGGGGGCGTGGCCACCCGACCGATTCGGACTGAGCGTGGGAATTAAAATTCTAATTGTGTCAAAAGACATGCACTCACATACACTGGGAAGAAGATGGTGAACTTCAGCAGACCTCAGCAGGGAAGCGACACATGCAGGATATCGGGCACACAATCTTGATGAATCGCGCCAGACTTCATCCTCGTCAGACAGTCCGGATGGGGGATTGCGACAGGACTTAGTAAGTAAATGTGCCCCATTGTCTGCTCTTGTTTGCATATTATATTTAGAGATGAGCGAGTATACTCGTCCGAGTATACTGCTTGGTCGAGTATTAGCATACTCGGATCGGCTCGTTACTCGGACGAGTATCTCGCCGGCTCGAGATCGAGCAGTAAATTAATAAAATAAATTGAATAAAAGTATTTTTATTGTAAAAAAAAAATCTTACACATGTTTGCAGATGTTTTACTTGTAAGAACACATTGAAATAACACTATTCTTCACTTTCCAGGTGTTCGCGCGTGTCTCCCGCTAGGTTCAGAGATGTTCGGAACATCTGGAATGTGAAGAACATTGTTCTTTCAATGTGTTCTACACTTAAATGGTCCTGTATTCACAGTTTTTAATGTTTTAATTCTATTCTTCACTTTGCAGCTGTGCGCGCGTATCTCCGAACCTATCGGGAGACACGCGCGCACACCTGCAATGTGAAGAATAGAATTAAAACATTAAAAACAGTGAACATAGGAGCATTTAAGTGCAGAACACATTGAAAGAACACTATTCTTCACATTCCAGATGTTCGTGCACATCTCCTAACTTAGCGGGAGACACGCGCGAACACCTGCAAAGTGAAGAATAGTGTTATTTCAATGTGTTCTTACAAGTAAAACATCTGCAAACATCTGGAATTTTTTTTTTTTTTTTTGCACTGTTCTTTTACTGTTCAGTTTTATTTAAAAAATGCTCGGGTCTCCCATTGACTTCAATGGGGCTCGTTATTCGAGACGAGCACTCGAGCATCTGGAAAAGTTTGTCTCGAATAACGAGCACCCGAGCATTTTAGTGCTCGCTCATCTCATGTCATGTCATCTCATGTCTGGCTGGTTATTATATTGATGCAGTGGAGGATCTAACTCTTTGTTTGTTAAAATCTATTCAATTCATAGAGTGCATTCATGCATGAATCTGCCATTTTCCCAGGATGGAATTAAATCCAAATATATTCTGATATGTACCAATCTGGCAAAATGATTGCTAGTGCTGTTTTAGGGTGTTGGAAACACACTGGAAAACAGCATGGGTGGGCCCAATCTATCACATGACTAAGACAGAAATGGGGTGTGGGTGTTTCCTTGATGACTCACAGATAGTCTCTATGAGTCTGTACAGACCATACAATTTCAATAAATATCATTTCTATAGTGTGCTCTCCGCAGCAGTCACCCCAGTCAGTCAGTTAACAATATTACATAGTGCTACTTATACAAATTCTGAAAAGTTTATTATCCAAAATTAGTGTTTTATCCAAGTGCTACAAGTCTTGTTCATATCAGTGTCTGGAAATCAGAAGGGCCCAACATCCAAAACTAAGACACAGACCTTTGCCTACAAATGTAAGAAGGTCAATCCAGAGGTGGAAAGGGGAGCCTGAGATATCTCAGTCATAAAAAAGTAACAGAGTTGTCATATGATAATTGTATGTTAGGTCTTGAGTGTCTTGAGATGCTCCAGTGGCTCTTCTGATGTAGCCTCATTGTATACTGCAAGGCTAGGAGTTTCAAATGCAGGAGCAGAACAGCTTTTTTTAAACAGATATTGTTATAATATGCTCTTGTCCAAGTGGTCCATGTGGTGTTAATTTACACAGAATATTGTTTAGCACCAACTTTGCTGTTTTGTAGCTTGTATTTTCATAAATGTTGATGACCAGAATGTTACATTGCTCTTAAACTAACCATGTGAAGCAGAACTTTATTTTCAGTTTACTTTATAGGCGAAAATTCAATTTGAAAGCAATTACATTGTCCCAGATATACTTACTTTTTACTATTTTTTTGGGACAAGACTTAATCTGTGTCATTACTAAGTTTATTATTGTATCTTTTTATGTTCTCTTTGTATCATGGTGAGTAAATAGAGTAAACCCCACTCTTACATGTTATGGTTATAACTGTGTTTTTGGAGAAACACAATATTTTTTATGACTTGTGAATCAGCATGAGAAATATAAACCATAGGTATTTTAACACATCCGTTGGGTTGGGTTCTATCTTTATAGATTATAATATTCTTGCAATCCAGATGGTACCACAGCATGTAACGCTGCAATGCTGAAAAAAAATATAAAAGAAGCAATTCAATAAACAAAATTGTAACATATTGTTGCTATAATAGTATGATAAGTATTTGCTTTTGCAAAACTTTGTATTTAATGTTTAGAAGATCATGTATTTAGACTTAACAAGACTTAGGAAAAATTGGATACAAGGAAATTAGGCCAATTAAAATATTTACTTAAAACTAAAGTCTGACTAGAAGTTTCTTGAATCAGTAGAAAACAGCATTGTAAAAATTTCTAGAGTTTTGTTCAAATCTTGTGTGGTCTTTATAGTAACCTTTGGATAACACTACTATATTGTAAGATACTATACTTGTGAACTTATTACTTTATTTTTAACAAATACAAAACATTAAATCCCAATAGCCTTAACAGCTTAACTACACAGGTCGAGGATGCGCGCTCTAATAAGCGTTGACTTAGGACATTAAGATAAGCACTTTCGTCCTAGCGACCAGGCAGCACTGTGAAAATGCAGCAGGAAACTGACTGTTCTACATAGCCTGGTTGCTGCTGCATATGCCCTTCGTGAAGGGTAGTTAACTCCTTAAAGGGGTTGTCCGGGATCAGGAAAAAAGTTTATATATGACTTTTGCGTATATATATTAAAACAATAAACAAATTATACTTACCTGTCTCCAAGCTCCCATTATTCTGCAGCGTCACAGGTACTGAGTATCACCGCCACTTCCTGTATACAAACAGAAGCTGGCAGTAAGGGCTGCAAGAGAACAGGAGTGAAGAGAGAGGTGAATATAAGACATTTATTGTTTTAATACACCCCCAACCATTTATAAACTTTTTATTATTCTGGACAACCCCTTTAACTGTCGTGATCAAGCTTGATTGTGGCAGATTAGGAGAAAGACAGAGGATCCCCTGTCACCCCCAAATCAGCGTCCTGCAACACGATCACAGACTACCATGTGTGTCAGGTTTTTAGACTCAGCCTGAGACTATGTCTAATAGGCAAATTGTGTGTGAAATACTAACAGTTACTGTAATTGCTGGACAAGGAAAGTGACCCCTAAAACTGACCTCCCTAGAATGTAACTGCTGACTTACTCATCCACCCTAACCAGTGGTCAATAACTGAGCATTGTTCTCTCCCTACGCCAAGGTCCAAACACAACACAAGATGTACTACACAAAGCGAGAGAATCTCGAATAATCCAAGTTGCAACAGAGATGGCAAAAATGAACAGAATCACAGATGCAAAAAAATGGTCTGAACAATACCCACAATCAAAAACACAAGAAAAGCAGCAAACTGAGTAACTCTCAGAGGGTATAAAACAAGCGAAGCAAAACTAAAACTGACACTGGACTGAATGAGAACAAAACACTTTTAGGAGACCAGAACCTCAGGTCCAGGATGATTGGACCAGACATCTGGCAAACGGAACAGTAACCCTTGTTGAACCAGATCAGATATGAGTACAAAACAACTCCAAATCAGTAAGCTGCATGCTCACACAGGCAAATGACAAGTAAAACACAAAGACCAATCAAAGCATCCTCAGCCGCATACCAAGGACATAGGATGACACTAGCACACAGGTTACAGTTATAATAAATTGCAGTACTGAAGAACTGCAATATATTGTATGAAAGATTGTGGTATCCCAAGTGTAAGTTCTCCAATGAGACAGTTAAAAAAGCTACAATAATGTTTAAAAAAATAAAAAAGAACAAAAATTCAAAATACACCAAAATCATCCTTTCCCCAGTCAAGCAAAAAAAAAAACAAAAAAAAACAAAGAGGGTATTTTCCAGGTCCATAACAGCCCTGGTTAAGAGGATTATGGGGCTCATTTACTTACCCTGCATGTGTCGCTTCCCTCACTTCCGTCAGCCATATTTCACCTTCTTCTTTCCAGTGCATGTGAGTGCTGATCTTGCGACACAATTTGCTTTTTAAATTCCGCGGTTTGTCCGAATCAGTCGGGTTGTCTGATGTCCACGCCCCCCGATTTGTGTCGCATGTAAGCTGGCACCAATGCACCTCAATCCGATCGTGTGCATCAAAAACCAAGGGCAATTCAGAGCAAAATGGAAATAATCGCGAAACCCAGCGAAAATGCGGCGTTCAGACCTTTAGTAAATGGGCCCATTATTTTAATATGTGTTGGGCATAAAAATAAAAAAAAAATATATTTCAAAAGTGCCATATTAGTGTTTTCTATTTATAAAACCCTAAATCAGTATCAATTAATATATTGTCTTATTCCACAATATACAAACCCTGATAATACTCTTTTAATGTAAGTTTTTTTTTTAAATGTACATCTCTACGAATATGGCAACACATAAACATATACGTTATCCTCAAAAAGTGGTGTCTCATTACTCCCACTAACCCACAGAACAGTTATTCAAAATGTTTACAAGTTTGACCCTACAGTATAAAAATTGTGAAAAAGAAAAGCAAGCAGCTGAATAAATGCTTTATTCTTTTCCCAAAGAGGAAAGGATTGATAAAATTTTATTATTATGCTATTTTACCCTAAAAATGAAACCATTGGAAAGTGCAAGAAAATTGTACTGCAAAAAAAAATCAAGCCCTCATATGCATATCTCAGACAAATAATTTAAAAAAAGTTATGGACTCTGGAATCTGAGCATGGAAAATTGAAAAATGTGTTCTATTTTAAAGGCCAAAATAGGCCTTGCTCTTAAAGCAAATCTACCACAGGGATGAAAGACTGTAAACCAAGCACTCCTACTACTGGTGTGTGCCCCATCTGGCAGGATCCACTTTTCTTTTAGATTCGTATTCCCTTGTGTTTATTTTTAATAAAAGGCATTAAAAATTATGCAAATGTCTCTTATGGTTTCCTTGCTCTATAGCAAATAATTGAGCCAAGAGCACATCAAGCTCATTTGCATAATTTCAAATGCTTTTTTTTGTAAAAATAAGGACATAATTAGCTGAAAGAAGAACGGATCTGCTTGGTTTACAATTCTTCATCATGCTGGCAGATTTTCTTACGCCCTTTCTTTGCCAGCCTGGAAATGTTCTTGGTCAGAGCAATTTCTACAATATCACCATAGGTAGTATAATAGCATTTGTGGATAAAATTTTTTGAGGTATTTATAGGTTTTGACATTTCACACCATACCTGAGAGGACTAGTAGTAGTGTAGGGTAAAACTGGTGACAGATTCCGTTTTAGTTCGTTTGATTCCTTTTGATTCTGTTAAGAAGACAAGAGACAACTATCAAGGGTGGTCAAAATATAACCAACCAATGCCAAAAAGATTCCCTGCTTAGCTTGCAGGAGATGCTTCAAGACTGAGCTGGACAGATGCACCAGAGTACAAAAGGATCCTCCAGGGCAGGGAACCCAGACTTTGACATGTAATTTGGTGGTGACTTGCCATTTCACTATAGGCTATTTGCAATAGAATTATTCACATTCAAATGATTTATCAGATCTTAATAGGCCTTAACGCAGCATTAACAAACTAGTGTTCTAATGCTGCATCAACAAACGCATGAGTAAACACATGTGTTAATGCATTTGTTTTATAAACGGATTCTTAACAGCTATGTATGCAGGCAAATATCTTTGTTCTGATGCCTTTGAAAACTTACTGCCTTTTGTGAACGCACCCTATAGGTGCAACCACAAGTAGAGCTAGTGCTGCATTTAGAAAAGCATCCCTAAAGTATGTGGACGGGCCTCAGCCCAATTGTGTATGGTAACCAGAACCCAATGTTTTGCATTAAAACAAGGCAAGACACCAGGTTCTGGTTAACAATCTTATGTATCATAGTATGTATCGTATGTATCATTATCATATAAGGCTGGAAAAAGACGCAAGTCCATCAAGTCCAACCTTTACGAATTAAATAAATGTTTTATCCCCATAACCCGTGATATTTTTTCTCTCCAGAAAGACATCCAGGCCTCTCTTGAACATGTACATAGAGTCCACCATAACAACCTCCTGCAACAGAGAGTTCCATAGTCTCACTGCTCTTACAGTAAAAAACCTTTGTCTATGTTGATGGTAGAATCGCGTAGAGGATGCCCCCTTATCCTGGTCACAGGCCTCGGTATAAAAAGATCTATGGAGAGATCCTTGTACTGTCCGTTCAGGTATTTGTACATTGTAATGAGGTCTCCCCTCAGTCGTCTTTTTTCTAAACTGAATAATCCCAAATTTTGTAATCTGTCATTGTATTTTAATCCCCCCATTCCCCTAATAATCCTGGTTGCTCTCCTCTGCACCCGTTCCAGCTCTACTATATCCTTTTTATACACTGGTGCCCAAAACTGTATACAATATTCCATGTGTGGTCTGACCAGGGATTTGTATAAGGGCAAAACTATGTCTTTATCATGAGAATCTATTCCTCTCTTGATACATCCCATAATTTTATTTGCTTTGACAGCAGCTGCCTGGCTCTGGTCACTGAAATTAAGTTTACCATCCACCAATACCCCCAAGTCCTTTTCAGCTCCAGTTTTACTAAGTAATTGACCGTTTAGAACATAATAATACTTTTTGTTGGCCCAAGTGCATAACTTTACATTTATCTACATTAAACCTCATCAACCATTTCTCTGCCCATCCCTCAAGCTTCCACAAATCCCTCTGTAATTCTAAACTATCTACCTCAGTATTTATTACTTTACCCAGCTTAGTATCTGCAAATACTGCACTGGTTACGTCAACCCAATCTGAGAATGTGCCATTAATGACGACCCTTTGTTTTCTATCACTGAGCCAATTACTTACCCAAATACACAGAATTTCCCCTATTCCCAGCAGTCTCATTTTATATACCAACCTTTTATGTGGCACGGTGTCAAATGCCTTTGAAAAGTCCAGATATACAACATCTACAGCGTCCCCCAGATCCAGTCTTGAACTTACCTCCTCATGGAAACCAATCAGATTAGTCTGACAGGACCGATCTCTCATAAACCCATGCTGATGCTTGGTTACAAGGTTATGCACAGTGAGATACTCCAGGATAGCATCTCTAACAAACCCCTCAAATATGTGTTTTCATAGAAACATATTCACGATTGGGCAGAGGCCCATCCCCGTACCCTAGCATTGGTAAATGCAGTGCTAGCACTACCTGTGACTGCACCCTTAGGATGCGCTCACATGTGGCATTTTGCTTGTGTCAGAACACATAATTTTTATATGCTACCATGCATTCGGTAGCTTAGAAAGCATTTTGCTTTATTGAAGGAAGTCTAAGCAGCTGTGTTAACACTTTTACCGCTGCTTACACTTCAGGCAAGTCAATAAAAGATTTTCAAAGCAGCCAAAGGCATGCACAAAATGGCAGGCACGAACATACTCTCAGAAATTGATGTAGAGAGTACCTTATATTGGAAAATTAATAGAAACAATGCAATTTGCTGAAAGAAGCCCCCAAAGAGTGGATTTTTTATTATATTTTATTGGTACAGTGAAGGATGGGGGGGGGGGGGGCTACCACAATTTTGCTATGGGGCCAAATCAATTGTAGTTGCACCCCTGATTACACAGATGCCTTTCTGCCTTCTCTAAACATTTGCATTACAATATAATTGTATGTTATAACTTACCTTGCATTCACAAAATATTTGGATCTATGTAGCTGGGTTAGTTCCAGTGAATGATAACAAAAGTTCCATTAGGCAAGTTTAAAAAGTCCCCCCTCTCCCCCCCCCCCCCACACAGCACACATGTTTCGCCACTTGTTAGGTTTTAATACAGGTAGTGAGGGAGAGCTGCTGAAAATAACAGGATTAAACTAGATAGGGATCAGTTGATTGTAAATAGGTTATGAATGCACAACACAGTGAGGGGAAAGTTAGCTAGTGGCCCTAAAAATCCTACAAATAGCTAGTTGTATACATTAGAGTGTGTTTCATACCCCAAATTGGGTGAAATACGGTTGGGGACAGACACTAGGTGGCTGTGCATGCCCCACCATCCGGACTAACATATATACAGGTGTTACTGCAAACCAGGGGTCACTCTAGAGGTTCCTCTTCCTCCAATTGAGAAAGTTGCTCAATGGAGGGATGAGAGGTACATCTCTCCCATTATAAAAAGAGCAATCCTCAAAGCACACCAAAAACACTCCTCTCCTCTCTCCCTCACCCTGAAAATGTTAAAATCTCACTGTGATAGTATTTGTATAAAGAGTTGGCTTTGATTGGATGCATTTCTGAAAACACTACGTGACTTGTCTATGCTGTTCACTCCTCAGCTCTCATCCCCAAGTTTTGTGCTCCTATACAGGAACAGAATTCACAGCCTGGTGAGCTGACATCAGTGGGGGAGGGAGGAGCTGTACAGGAGTACAAAGGTGGGGTCGTGAACTGAGAAGTGAGCAACACATATAAGTCACATGTTGTAATTTGAAATGCATCCAAACCAAAGCACATCCCTGGGACTAAACTGAGGAATTTCTCAGGATGTCAGGTAAGTTAAAACACACAATTATATTGTAATGCAAATGCTTAGAGAAGGCATATAGGCATCTATGCCATGCAAGTGTGATGGGCTTCCGCAAGCTATCTCTAGTGAGATTGAGGTCCCTGGTGACAGGTTCCCTTTAAGGACATTGCATTGATGCAGAGAGCATGTGATCAATCACATAATTCTGACAGGACCCTCTAGGTCCTACAGCTATTATTCCTGTCGGGACAAAGAGGGAGAGAGCAGTACATTAAAACTTTTTTAAAACATTAAAACTTTATTCAAAAGTAATAAAACATAACACAAACTTTATAAATTTAGTATTTCTATGATGGTACTAATCCATAATCAATAAGTGGCCCAGATTTACTAAAGTTTTAGTAAACTTTGCACATTCTTTTATTTGCAAACCGCTTGCTTTTTTATTTAAGAAGTGCCTGCACCACATCTGTGTTGCACACGACCCTTTTGTGTCATGGCTGCACTATTCTTTGTGTCACTTGTCCCCGTGATCCTGGTCACGGATCGTGGGCACACCCGCGCTCCCCTTTGTGGCGGCGTCTCTGCCCCATCCCCGGATTTACCTTTCCTGGCTCCTGGTCTTCAGTGTGCAGGCCGCACATCTCCTGCCTTCCTGGGCGAGTGCTCCCGCTCCTAGGGCGCGCACGGTGACTCCTCTGAAGGGCCAGCGTCCTTTCCATTGGCACTGGTCACTTCCGGGCTTCTATATAGCCTGGCGGTTTCCTTCACTCCCGGAAACCGCCACCTGTGTGTATCCTGAGGTCCTGTTCCTGTGTGTATCCCGTTCATGCGTCGATTCCGAGGTCCAGTCCCTGTGTATGTCCGGTGGTCCGTATCCTGTGGTCCGTGTCTGGTGGTCCGTACCCTGTGGTCCGTTTCCGGTGGTCCGTACCCTGTGTTCCGTGTCCGATGGTCCGAATCCTGTGGTCCTTATCCTGTGGTCCGTTTCTGTACAACTGTGCTCCTGCTGTGACGTCCAGGGTTCCAGCCCAGAGGTTACCTCCTGCCTTCCTGTGCTTCTGCCGTGCCTTCCAATGTCCCAGTCCAGCAGTGTTTTCACTCCGTACCAGCATTGCCAGTGCTCCTCTGCGTTCCTGCTGTCATCTCAGGTTGTGACTGTTTCCTGCATTTATTACCTTGGCTGCCACCACGGGTCCCGTCTGAGTATTTCAGAAACTGCTGATCTACTGGGATTTTCATGCACAACCATCTCTAGGGTTTACAGAGAATGGTCTGAAAAATGAAAAACATCCAGTGAGCGGAAGTTCTGTGGGGGGAAATGCCTTGTTGATGCCAGAGGTCAGAGGAGAATGGGCAGACTGGTTCGAGCTGATAGAAAGGCAACAGTGACTCAAATCGCCAC
The DNA here is from genome assembly GCF_040894005.1 of Engystomops pustulosus. NCBI lineage: Eukaryota > Metazoa > Chordata > Amphibia > Anura > Leptodactylidae > Engystomops > Engystomops pustulosus. Next base: position 104,483,918 of record NC_092417.1, on the reverse strand, counting down.
CCGTTACAACCAAGGTAGGCAGAAGAGCATCTCTGAATGCACAGTACGTCGAACTTTGAGGATGATGGGGAACAGCAGCAGAAGACCACACCGGGTGGAAAACGTTGCCTGGTCTGATGAGTCTCGATTTCTGCTGCGACATTCAGATGGTAGGGTCAGAATTTGGCGTCAACAACATTAAAGCATGGATCCATCCTTCCTTGTATCAACGGTTTAGGCTGGTGGTGGTGGTGTCATGGTGTGGGGAATATTTTCTTGGCACTCTTTGGGCCCCTTGGTACCAATTGAGCATCGTTGCAACGCCACAGCCTACCTGAGTATTGTTGCTGACCATGTCCATCCCTTTATGACCACATCTGATGGCTACTTTCAGCAGGATAATGCGCCATGTCATAAAGCTGGAATCATCTCAGACTGGTTTCTTGAACATGACAGTGAGTTCACTGTACTCAAATGGCCTCCACAGTCACCAGATCTCAATCCAATAGAGCATCTTTGGGATGTGGTGGAACGGGAGATTCGCATCATGGATGTGCAGCCGACAAATCTGCGGCAACTGTGTGTTGCCATCATGTCAATATGGACCAAAATCTCTGAGGAATGCTTCCAGCACCTTGTTGTATCTATGCCACAAAGAATTGAGGCAGTTCTGAAGGCAAAAGGGGGTCCAACCCGTTACTAGCATGGTGTACCTAATAAAGTGGCCGGTGAGTGTATATCATCATCATAAATATATATGCAAAATCATAAAGGATGCAACAATGCACAGATAATGCATTCCAGAGAGATACTAGTAATCGGTGAATTCATCACAATGGTGACCATTTACTAGATGTCATACTGCCAAGATTGTTACAATGTTAGGCAATCAGTTCCTTGTACATAAGGCACTGATTGGCCTAACATTAAAACAATCTTACTTACAAAGAAAGTAAGCAGAAAAATATATAGAAGTATCCATAGGGTATATTATCTTATGGTAGCAATATCGTCACTGCAGGTCCTCCGGAATGACAGCACCCCACATATGTTTCGGCTTGAACCCCGACAGAATTGTGTTGCATGCCCAATGTTAAAGGTGCACCAAAAAATGTAGGTGCACTTTGTCAGATTTATGAAGAACGTGCACCAGAAATCATGAATCTGGTACCCTCTGCATACTACACAGGCAAACTGCACATAGTGGCCTCCTGCACTGTGTTTAGTAACTGTGGGACAGTGTGTGTATCACTATACAAACTTCATTGTGACATTATGGTTTCTGCACCCATACGGATATATATATATATATATATATATATATATATATATATATATATATGTATATATATATATATATATGTATATATATATATATATATATATATATACATATATATATATATATATATATATATATATATATAATATTCTGCAACAAGCAGATCCGTAACTGTGCAGTATGTCACAACAATGTGAGGCTAAATTTTAGGTTTAAAGGTCTTGGTAAAAATAAATAACTATATTTCAGTGCTCCAATTTCATTCCTCTGTCAGCGCTGAAAGTGAGGACACTTGATGAAAAGCTGACAGGTGACTACATTGCAATTTATTTTTTAGAACAGAGTTGACCTATTTTTGACAGATTATCATCCTGCAAGCAATCAAAGGTATTTCATTTGGAGAATCACCCAAATCTGCAAGTGTATAACCCTTATGACATCCTGATGATGTCACATGACATAGAAGTTGTGTAATGTAAAGTGAGGCACTTATAAAGGAAATATGTTCATTGTAAAGACCTTATTACTCAGTAGGGTTGAGTAGTTATGAGGAATCTGACATACTCACCATTGCTAATCCTTACCTTCACATTGAGCTGGCACAGTAATGTAAACTTGCCTGCTTTGCATAGTGATATATAATGATCATTTCAAACTATAATTCCAAAGTTTCTTACTTTTTCTTCCTTTTTAAAAAACCTTTTTGTTTTGTTATCTGCCAACTGTAAAGTGGTAAATATGGATGTTATATAATATTGTTAATTTTAAGGGTTGGCAGTATTCAGAATTTTAACTTTGACCAGATCTTCAACAGCGCAATCCATCGGAGACATGCACCTGTTTTTTTTTTGTTTTTTTTACAGGGGCAGGTACACTCAGCTCTGATAACTTTAGTTCACATTGTGCCTAATACAGCACTGGGACTGAGTGATACTAGGGTGGAACAGGGAGTAAACAAGAGAAGGCAAGTACACTTTTTTACAGCCCCTCCCCACTATTTTTTACAGCCCCTCACTAAATCCCTTTAAAGAACATAAGTTTCCAGAGAGATAGTGTTTTTAAATATCAATATTAGCATTACTATAGCTAATTGGATAATCTGTAATTTGAGTTTCTAAATTTTTGAGGGGTTTATTTAGACATTGACCTATTTGCCTTCTTATTATACATGAATAAGAAGAGTATAGGTGGTGGCAGTTAAAATGTTTGAGTGAGTGCCAGAGCTAAGAGAGTAGAATTTAGCCTAAAGAGAACATCTCGGCTCTTTCCTCAGTAGCTAGGCTACTGAAGACGCTCTGAAACACGTCTAGTGAGTTTTAAATTTGCAACGTGGAGAGAGCATTATGGAGAGAAGTGTCCTGGCCGCTGACAATGTTCAGAGACATATAGCCAAAGTTTCACAAATCAGGAACAATATTAACCCCTTAATGACCGCCCTATCGGGATTCTACGGCGGTCATTAAGGGTACTTCTTCTGACGCGACGCCTTTCTACGGCGCCGCGTCAGAAGAAGATTTCGGGACATCGGGTCAGCTTAGTGCCGGTGTCGGGCTGTGATATCACAGCCCAGACCCGGCACTAACACCCGGGATCGGAAAAACTCAGATCCCGTCGGCTCCTCTTCTCGCCGGGTCCTGCCTTCCTGGCAGGACCCGGCTGTAAGTAACTGAGCATGCGCGGCATGCTCAGTTACTTACACTTTACACTGCAATACAAGTGTATTGCAGTGTAGAGGCTTGAATAAGTGATCGGATGATCGCTTATTCAAGCCAAAATGTGGAAAATGTAAAAAAGTTAAAAAAAAAAAAATTAAAACTTTTTATAATATAATTAAATAAATAAATACAATAAACGTCCCATAATCTCCCCAGTAACACATGAAATGCATATACAGTAAATAAAACACAAAAACATACATATTTGGTATCACCGCGTCCGTATTAATCTGTACAATAAATCTAAATCAATATTGAACCCGCTCGGTGAACTACGTAAAAAAAAAACTCGGAAAACTTCCCATTATATACAATTTTTCATCAAACACCATCACAAAAAATGTTCTAAAAAGTGATCAAAAAAAGTTACGTTCCCTAATATGATACGACTGAAAAGAACAACTGTTTTTGCAAAAAATAAGCCATCAACCAGATCTGACAACAGAAAAATACAGAAGTTATGGCCCTGAAAAGTTGTCAATAGTAAAAACAATGCGATTTTCTCCAATATTGGTTTTGCTCAGGAAAATTAAGCAAAAATAAGAAAAACTATATAAATGAGGTATCACCGCAATCGTAGTGAACCAGAGAATAAAGATAAAATATTATTTTTACATTACGGTGAGCGGGGGAAAAAAAAATGCTAACAATCCAAAATAAAAATTGATGATTTTGTTTGTGTCCCCCTTGAAATAGTTAATAAAATCTCAAGAATAAGCTTTAGACCCCCAAAATGAATTATCTATACATTGTATCTCATCCCATAAAAAATAAGCCCTCATATGTTTGTATTACCAAAAAAAATAAAAATGTATAGGTCGTACAATGTGACAATACAAATCTGCTGTGAATGGCGCCTCCATTCATTCTATACTCGGCCGTGCGTCCGTACAGCAGTTTACCACCACATATGTGGTATCAGTACACTCGGGAGGAATTGGGCATAAAGCGTTGCAGTGCGTTTCATCATTTAATTTATTCTGAAAATTTCAGTTTTGGCCTAAATGAATGTATTTTCCAAAAAAATTCAATAGTTTCTAAATCGCAGGTCCATATTTTTTAACCCATGTGAAACACTTAAAGGGTTAATAGACTTAATAGAAGTTGTTTTACATACGTTGAGGGGTGAAGTTTCTATAGTGAGGTAATTTACGGGGTTTTACTATTATTTAGGCCTCTCAAAGTCACTTGAAAGCTGAGTTGTCCCTCAAAATGTGAGTTTTGGCAATTTTCATGAAAATAAGAAAAATCGCACCTAAAGTTCTGCACCTCATAACATCCTAGAAAAATGACCGGAAGCATAAATTATCATCCCAACATAAAGCAGATATTCTGTAAATGTTAATTATCAAACTTTTTGGGTAGTTTTACATCTTGTCTGGAAACCAGAACATTTCAAACTTGGAAAATGAAGAATTTTTACAAACTTTTGCCAAATTTTCACTTTTTTTCAGAACGAAATGCAAAACTTATCACTTAAATTTTATAACTAACATGAAGTACAATGTGTCACGAGAAAACATTCTCAAAATCACCGGGATATGTTAAAGCGTTCCAAAGTTATAACCAATTATCGCGAGACTTGTCAGATTGGAAAAATCGAGTCTGGTCATTGAGCTGAAAACTAGTGTCGGTGATAAGGGGTTAAACCATTTACTCACCTGGTGTGATTGACAGTTCCAAATGTCAAGACTACGATTCAACGTAGTGCAGCGGATACATGCAAACGCATGAGAACTTGGAAGACGCCGAGACAGACACCATCGTTTCTATGCTTTACGATCATGGCAGCTGATTCCAGCAAGAATCTTTCAGATATGCGGCTAAACCGTGAGTTTTACATCTTCCACAAACAGCTGAAAGATGTCTTCAATATAGTGAGTTCGCGGTATCACCATAAAATTGACTAAAAGCTTATACTATACAGGACATATTTTAATCTCATGTGTCCCAAGTTTGCATGGGACCCAGAGTGTTTTGCCTTTATCTTCACAAACACTATAAAAGGAACATATGCTGTACTATTGCTGATAATAGTATAGACATAATCAAGGTCCGTTATCTAACATCTGGACTTTTTGCCTAACTGAAGACTCATCTACAACACAATTATAAGACAATTTCAATTTTGTCCGTTAAGAACCTTATGGCTCTGAATAATCCACGGTCACAAATTTGTTTTTATTTTTATATTTTAAACCATTTTTTATATTTCAAACCATTTTTATGGTAGAGGTGTGCACTTGGGCCCTTCAGTGCCACTCTGCCTTTTCTAGCCCAGCCTGGGATCTAGATAGATGGTACATGTATTTTTAACGTTTATCTTATGATTATATTCTGCATCATTGATTCGTTGTATATGGTATATATTCATTATTGATTTTTATATTTGTTTTTTTATTAATACACCTACTCTGCAGTATAACAGTATCCATTTTGGCTCACAGTGTGAATTGGTGCGTGCTGCAAATCTTTTTTCCTTTGATATTTTTATACCAATACAGGCAGGCACCTGTATAACTCCATCAGCACATTCACTGTTCCAGTGGTTTAGTATCAGGGTAGTGCAGAGATATATTATTTTCTTAAAAAAGTTTTTCTTCAATGCTAAAAAAAGAGAGAAGGCCACAGCATCCAATATGATGAAAAAAGGTAAAACCTTTATTCACACAGGCATAGAAAAGACTGCAACGTTTCGATTCACCATGAATCTTTGTCAATCTTTGTCTCTCTCTTTTCCTTCTTTTTCTTCAATGCTAACTATTCCATGTGATCTGTGTACTGTATGACATTAACCCCTTAAGGACGCAGCCATTTTGTAGCTTAAGGCTCAGCCCGATTTTTTGGATTCTGACCTGCGTCTCTTTATATGGTTATAACTTTTGAACACTGTTACTTATCAAAGCGATTCTGAGATTGTTTTTTCCCCACATGTTGTACTTCATTTTAGTGGTAAATTTTGGCTGATAAGTTTTGCGTTTATTTAAAAAAAAAAAAGAAAATATGATAAATTTTTTGAAAAATTTGCCATTTTCGAAATTCTAAGTCATTGCGTTTTCAGGCAGATAGATTTACCACCTAAATAAGTTGCTGAATAACATTTCCCATTTGTCTACTTTACATTTTCATAATTTCTGAAATGTTTGGATAATTTATTTTGATGTCACGCGGCTTGCAAATAGAATATCGCTTTTCCGGATTTTCAGAATTGACTATTTTGGGGATAAATACAGTTTTGAATGAAATTTTACATATTTAGCATCAAAACCCCCTATATAATCTACCCATTTTCAAATCTGCACCCCTCAAACTATCAGAAACAGCTTTTACGAAGATTGTTAACCCCTTGAGATCTTCATAGTAATTGAATCAAAATGGAGGTGAAATTTAGAATTGTCATATTGTTCCCTTATACGTTCATTTAGCCCTAAAATTTACACATTTCCAAAATATAAAAAGAGAAAACCCGCCATACAATTTGTTCTGCAATTTCTCCTGAGTACAAAGACCCCCCACATGTGGCCGTGACTTGTGTTATGGGGGCACAGCGAGGTGCAGAAGGGAAGGAGGGCGCTGCAGCTGCCAGGATTTTAGTTTCCTCATTGGCCCCTTTTGAAGGCTATAAAATTTTCGCTTTTTCGTTATTGGGGCCATGTGACGGCATTTTTTTTGCGGGACGAGATGCTTTTTCCATTGTTACCATTTTGGGGTTGGTATCACCTATTGTTGAAAATTTAGGAACTTTTTTTGAGGGCAGGAGTAGAAAAGCATCAATTCTGTACTGGATTTTTTACTTTTTTTTTTTTGGTGTTCACCGTATAGACTAATAATCATGTTATCTTTATTCTATGGGTTGATACGATTACGGGGATACCAGACATGAATATATTTTCTTACGTTTTACTAAATTTGTCAAACAAAACCCTAATGTGGGGAAAAATCTATCATTTATGTATTGCCGTCTTCCAAGTGGCATAACATTGTTACATTTTTGGCTACGGAGCTGGTTGATGGCTTGTTTTTTGCGGGACATGTTGTACTTTGCACCAGTATCATGTCTGAGTACATATGGTTTTTTGATCGCATTTTATAGCATTTTTTGTGGGATTGAAAAGGTAAAAATCATAATTTTTGGAAGGTTTATAGCAGTTTTTTTTTACGGCGTTTATCGTGGGGGTTCAATAATGATTTACTTTTATTCTACGGGTTGTTACGGACGCGGTGATACTATATATGTGGGGTTTGTGTTATGATTTAGACTTTTTTTTGAGTTATATGTCTCTTTATATGTTTTGGGAGTTTGGGGCATTTTTAGTGATTTATGACTTTATTTTTTTATTGAATAACTTTTTTTTTTAACTTTTTCACTTTTATACCATGGGACATGAAGAAGCAATCATCTGATTGCTTCTTCATGATAATATTCTGCAATACTCATGTATTGCAGGATATTAGCAGTGTCAGCCTATACACTTGCATAGGCTGGCACTGTGCCAGTAAGATGACGTCACAGACGCCATCTTACTGGCAGTTCTTGCAGGTAACTCTGGGGTCCAGATCGGACCCCAGAGTTACTATAGCAACGATCGGCGCCCCCCGAAAACGGTTCGGGGGGGCCGATCGTGGGGGAAAGATCCCCCAGATGCATGTTAGATGCCGCGGTCGCGCTGACCGCGGCATTTAACGGGTTAAGCACCCGCGATCGGAGACGACTCCGATCGCGGGTGTTACACTGGGGTACACTAGCCGGCACCCCGTGTCTCCCGATGCCGGTTCGGCTCTGATCCAGAGCCGAGCCGGCATAAGCGCCGTGGCGGATATATCCGCCACTGAGCGCTAAGTCACTGCGCTCCGTGGCGGAGAAGGGGTTAAATGTTAGGGTATTTTCAAGATTCATCTCATATAACTAACTGTAGGGGAGCAGCACTACCCCTTGATTATTGAACATAAAGATTAATATAAATTATTTTATTATTTTTACCACACCTTTTTTGGCACCCATAGATTATAGCGGTAATAAGGGAATGGTGCATGGCAAATTTTAGCCTGTCGAAGAGCCACAAGGAAAGGTCCCGATGGAATAGGCGCTTCTTCACTCAGTATTATGATCGAGGTATTTTCTCCATAAAATTGCTTTATTATATAGGTACAACACAATGCGTTTCGGCTCCAAATGGGAGCCATCGTCAGGTGCAATTACATACCGATCTTTTCTTTCTCTACATCGGCTTTGTTACTGTACACCCATGGAGCTCCGCAGCATGCTACTCAACACCAGTCCTTCTGCAAATTTCAGCCTGTGCAGTTTGTGTCCACACATTTTCCCTCAATGTGCCTGCAATTGGATCCCACATCTAATTCCAGGGGCATTCTATCATCCCTATGGCAGCTCCTGCAGGATCTAACATATTAACTTAACAAATGATTTAGTTTTGCAGTGTATCAGCTTGATGAGTAAAAACGGTAAAAATAAATGTAAAACAGTTTGTGTCTGAAATAGCACATTTCCATATAAAAATCAAATGCGTAAAATTAAAAAAAAAAAGTAAAATCAACTAGGTAAATTAAAGTTTAGACCACATAAAGTCACACGTGTCATATTTGAAGAAAAAGGGATCTGTCAGAAAGGTGCGAATTGGTGAAGTCGTTAAAGGGGTTAATGCAAACCTGTCACCATGAATGTGATTTTTAGCTGGTGACAGGTTCCAATAACCTATGCTTTGCTGATTTTAAGAATGCCCTTGCCAGCATTCTGAATCATTTCAGTACTTTATAATAGTTTAATTACATTACCTGGCTCACTGCCAGCAGCTTATGATGAGTCCTGGGGGAGGGGCAGCTGCAGTATAGCATAGGCCAGCGGTGGCGAACCTATGGCATGGGTGCCAGAGGTGGCACTCAGAGCCCTTTCTGTGGGCACTCAGGCCATTGTCCAAGGACAGAGTTCACCAAACACTCAATCTTCCTGCAGTCCAAGACAACTTAAGAGATGCTGCTCTCAGCGCTATTTTAAAGCAACACTTTATTGGATGTTTGGAACTGCGGGGATAGTAAGAAGATGTTGACAAAACTGCATTATCTTTGGAGGTCATCCTGCTAGACCCACCATTCTTCCTGCACAGAGAGACCCAAGAGAGAAGCTACAATGATAGTCTGAATTTGCCCTCTTCTGCCAACTGTATTGGTGGCCGCAGGGGGCCAATACAATTGAAAGATGCGGAAGAACAAGTAGCAATAAGTTACTGCTTAAAATGCCATTCTGGCACTTCACAGTGAATAAGTGGATTTTGTTTGTAGTTTGGGCACCCGGTCTATAAAAGGTTTGCCATCACTGGTATAGGCTATAAGAACTTCTCACCAACTTAAAGCTCTATAATCTATGCTTATGATCTCATTTCCAAAAATTTTATTTTTTTTATTTCTCCCCCCTTTCTACTAAACTAACTCTTGAACATAGGTTGGGCTTTTTATTGCATTGCAATCCTAAGAAGTTATACTGGAAAAAAAACCTTCTTTCTAACCTCAAATATCCATGTATTAACTTGACTCAAAGAGAACACTATTTTTGTGTGTCAGAGGGGCACAGACTATTAATTAAAAAACACTATAAATATATGTTATGTAGTGAAAATAAACTTTTAGGAGTTTTAAAAACAACTTTTATTACTACACAAAGGAGAGAAATTGCACCATAAGGTATTGCTGTGACCAAATTGTTATCTGATGAGAAAATATAAGAGTGCTGTAAATTTGATCCATGCCGCACATGGAGTTATCTAGGTAACTCCAACTTGTATTGACAGAAGTTAGCAACCTGTGAAATCAATGAGTTTCTGAACGATTTCTGCACGACAAATGAATGACACTTTCATGAATTTCTAGCTCAAAAGTAGCGGCTGATAAGAACTGAAAGCATATTATGCTTCTCACGAGGATTGAACTGCATTGGTTCAATATCATTGCTATTTTAGACATTTAATTATCTTCTAAAATAGAAGGCCCATCACACAGATCAGTAAAGAATTGATGAAATCATATGTACAGATCATGTAATTTGCCGGTAGAAGAAATATATTAAAATTTAAAGTGAACCTAGGCTGGGTTTCATTTTTAGATGTATTTAGTAGAATATATACATATGAGATTTTTCTGAGCCTGAAATAAAAATGTACATTGGGAAAATATATGCATAAAAAAGGTGAAATAGAAGTGTCAATCAGAAAGAAGTCATAATGTGCACAATGTGTATTAGCTAAAAATGACTACTACATTTACTAAGGTTCTTATGCCAGTTTTCTGTTGGAATTTGTTCATTCTTTTCCATGCAAACGGAAGGGTCTGCACCACATTTATGTCACACATGACCCTTCTGTGGCACAGCTGCACTGTTTTTCATGTGGCACAAATTTCTGCACTGAAGGGGGGCCTTCCGATGCTCAATCAGATGGTGCACCAGATTTAACATGCAAAGTCTAACATAATTGTGTTGCACGCCCCACGTTGAAGATGCACCAAAAAAAAAAACTGCAGGGGCCGCCAGATTCTTGAAGAACGGGCACTAAAAATCCTGAATCTGGTGCTCTCTCCATACTACACAGGCAAACTGCACATAGTAAATGTGCCCCACTGGGTTTACAATACATGGCTACTTTTTACCACAGCCACCATATAAGTCATGGGGAATGTTCTCTGTATTTCAGCTGTTGTATTCCAGCATATTTTAAATACCCTCAGAGAGGCTTAAAAACAGTCAAAGTATAATAATATCAATAATGGTTAAAAATACATTTCTTTTTTGTCCGGTCCAGGCTTCTGTAGCCTGTTACGTGTGGTTGATAGAATATCTGGTCTTTACAAGACTATTATTGATCTAATACATGGGGGTTACTATGAAGCCAATCATGTACCCAGTTATATGATGTAGGGCAGGTAATCCCTCATCAGGCTTCGTCCTGTTACTCTGGGAACATGATTGGACTGACAGTTTCTTCATGTCAGACTTCTAGCTCTGTTTCTCATTGAATCAATCTGTAACAATCAGATGACTACATTATTAAAATGCTTATTTTCCTACATATTTATTATTAATCTAAATTTAGAGGAAATCTACCATCAAAATCAGGCATGATAAACCAGGGACACTTACTCACAGATCCAGGCACTGTGACTGTGTTTATATTTTTATTGTTATCTTTGGCCTCCTTCCTTTCCAAATTAACTTTTAAAATTATACTAATGAACCAGAATGGTTCTGGCGGGCCCTCAAAATTTACGAGCTGTTACCCTGTTCAGGACCAATTCATCCCTCCCACTGTGTGCTGAAACTTCCAATGCTGCAGTGAGATTACAGCAGGCAGGGGGAGAGGGAAGTTTTGAGGGAGCAGAGGAGAGGAGAGTGCAACAACCTGAGAAGCGCTTCAGGATCATTAGCTAAATTTTAAAATTTGATTTTAGAAGGAAGGAGGTCATGAAAAACAAATATAAGAAGATCACAGTCATGGTGCCTGGATCTATGAGTGAGTGTCCCTGGTTTGTCATGATGGATTTTGATTGTAGATTTCTTTTAATCTGTTTTAATAGAAAAATGATTACTATATTTTCAATTAGATTAGACTATTACTATTTATAGACACTTTAACTTGTGGAACATGAAAGTTAAACACGGTGGTGCTCATGAGCAGAGCTGTTATGTGCCAGGGTCATGTTAGGTTTTGTCGGCAGCACCTAACAGGTTCACTGACACAATCAGCATACATCCGCAGCACATGGAGCGGGCTCTGTCCACATTTGGAAAGGTCTTGGTGCATGGCTCTGACGTTGTATCAATGTTTTACCCACATTGTGAATACATAAGCGTGATGTGGTTGTATTGTTGGCACAGTGTGGGTGCTGTGTGTATGGAAAGTGTGAATGCTGTCTTTGGGTAGAGATTTATCACTGATTTTTTGGCGTAAAAATGTGGCAAAAAATTGCAGAGAACCTTTTCCCACCACACAGTGGCTGAAACATAGAACCTCTGCTAGTCCAACATTGTGCAAAGCCAGATTTATGATTTGTGATTTTTTTTTTAATAATTGCAAAAGAGTTGCAAGGTCACTTCACTCCCCTGCTGGTGTATGTGATGTTGTGTTCATTTCGCAATTATTTTTAAAAAATCCCAGAGAGATTTATTAAAGGGCAAAAGCCACTTTAATAAATCTGAAAAGCAGCGGAGCTCCAAAGGCAAACATAGAACTATTGCAAAGAGCTAATCTAATGATAAATCTCCCCCTTTCTCTCTAAAAGTTGATATAATTATTTTGTTTGTTTTTAGATCGTAGCAACCTCTCATTCTTTGATGCCCATAATAGGTAAATGTGTAGTGTTAGTGTAGAAATAGGTTAGGTTAGGGTAGTGTTAGTCTTTAAATTCTTTAAGCAAAAGAAAAATGGCTACATTTTTTTATCCTATTATTGTAATATAAAATCAATAATTCTGTATAATCTGGATTATTTAAATGAATGAATGAAAGATAAGTGAGTCTCATGTATTTTTCACATAAGCACATGATGGATATTTCAAGTCACATTCAGCAATCTAAGGCAATAGCACTAAAAATGTACATTCGAGCAGTCCCATGGTCAACTCTTTCAAGTTTGAAACTAATCAGTAATAAGTATTTGCAGCTTTTACAAACTGGAGACGTAAAGATATGAGAAAAATCAGATCATGCATTGAATCTATTTAAAAACTAATGAATTCACTGTTCTCCAGAGCAGATGCAAAAATTAGCAGGCAGAATTGCAATTATTATGACTGCAGATTTCATGGAAATATTATTTTTTTTCTCATAACACCTGTTTGTTAACCACAAACGTTCTCTTATTGGTTTCTTTTAAACCATTTTATCATTTATTTTTTATTATAAAACTTTCCACTTTGAGATCGTCCTGCAGATACGCATTGGTAGGCCGCTGTCTATATAAAATAACTAAACAGAAACAGCAGGATGCAACACTTGGGACTACTACTGATCATCTGCTGTATATAGAAGAGATACTTAAATTAGCATTTATTTTTAAAGGTCTTTGACATAATTTTCCGATTTGCAATCACAGTTCAGTCCCTTTTAAATTAATGGAGCTGAGAGGAAACCACCAACCACTGTTTCTATGTAACATACGGATTTATGATGGGTGAGCATTGAAGAGGCTGCATGGCATGTCCAAAAGTAGTGTTGCACATTGGATCAACAAAACTCTGGTTACCCTTTTACAGGAAGGATGAAGTAAGGCTGGGTTCACATGATACTTTTGCCATACATTGTAAGGATACGTTAGGAGGATTCCCTTTCACCATATGGCACAGTTGTATCCCACTGTATGGTATTTAGTGATATGTTGTCCGGTGCCTCCTCCTACCTCTTGACTGTTGGGAGTTTTCCCAGTGATGTCACTGTCACCCCTGCAGACTTCAACAAACTATACACATTGATCAGCAGGAGGCAGCGAATGGAAGGATGTAGCTTGTTTTTTGCAGAATATACAATGTATACTGGACAGACAAAGACAAAATCTATGCCTTTGCTATAAGAAGTCTATGTATATGTTGATTGTATACATCGCAAGCTTTTCTGTCATATACACTAAGTGTATTCTGAAAGTGTGGCATGAATCTAGCCTTAGGGTGTACATTGGAGATTTTTTTAAAAAAGTCAAATCTCTGCTCTGCACAGCATTCCATTTTTATTTGAAGAGAAATATTTGTGGCACAGCAAGGTATGCTATTTTTGAAGGGCACCTGTCAGCAGAAAGTGACTCAAAAAAACACTACCAGTATGACGTGAAGAATTAACAGCTTCTAGATTACGTTTAACTGCATGACTCAACTTGTGGCTTTTCAGATTTTTGGAAACTACACCTACTTGTGGACCCTGGCAGTTTTAAGGGGATTATTACTCTTGTACTGAAATCTACCAATAACTGGGGAGCCTAAGGTTGAGACCACCACCCTTTTTATTTATTATTATTACATACACAATACAACTTTTGAAAAAGCAGCAAAGCTATAAACAATACTTTAAAAAATAGTCAATAGGAAAGTTTAAATATATGTTTATGACATGACTGATATGATGTACTATTGCCACATACTATAGTCTTAGTGTCAATCTTTACCTGCAAGTAAGGATGCAGTATAAATCCACATAGCTACTTTATGCCCACAATGTGTATCTTTAGTATTACTCCAGTCAAGCATAAAATAGATCTGAAGACAAGAAAAATGAAGAGCTTAATTTCCCTAAGGTGCCTCCACTAGGCATCCAGTAAAGTAATTGTATTTGCAGAAAACAAGAAGTCAATCTTAGTCGTGTAGCATTCATCTCTTGGCTTTCTTAAATAAGTTTCTATTTCATAGGGAACATTTACTGGAGAAAAATATAAATGTTTAAATGACAAAATATCTTACTGTAACTTTTTCAATATTTTTCTCTCTTAAATTTGTCAAGAGTCATCTGTTTCCAGTAAAACAGGGTGTTCCTTTCTATATAACTTGTATTTTAAAATGTACAAATGACTGTATATTTAATGGAGATCAGTTCACTTGGTTCGAGATTCACATTTACCCTGAGTGACCTATGGAGGATTTATGGAGCAAGGACTCAACTAAATTGAATTCATCTTTTAGATAAAAGCTAAAACTAACCGAGCATATGGAGACATTTGAAACCCCTAATATCCCAAAGTGAGCGGAGCAGATAAACTAATTTAGTCCAGTTGTTAAAATATAGAATGGCAAGACCAACAATTGTGAGTGGAATACACAAAATGGTAAATATAATCAGAATACAGTCAGATAGTCCAAAAGGTCACAATGTTGTAATAAAATAACCGTTTTGCTACAACTTTGTGACCTTCCACAGTTATATATTGTACTAACTTAGTTACTATGGTTAAAAAATCCATTAGGTTAAATCAAGGAAGGCAAGAGAAGGGACTGAGGGGAAAGGACATAAGTGAGCACAAGTTCTATATTGTGATATAGCAGTTAATATATTATTTATATAGCCGTAATTGATTGACAGAATGGTGGCTCAGTGGTTAGCATTAAAGCCTTGCAGCGCTGGGGTCCTGGGTTCAAGTCACATCCAGGTCCACATCTGCACAGAGTTTGTATGTTCTCTCCATGTTTGCATGGGTTCCTCTCGGTTCTTCCGGTTTCCTCCCACACTCCAAAAACATACTGTGATTTGAGAAAAAGAAAATATTTTTAGCTCACCAACCATTGATCAAATAATGCTGACTTGAGTGTGCAGCCGGTGCATGGACACGCTGTGCGGGAACAGTCAGAAATTCCACAGTACCAAAAAGTAGAGGTCCAGCCTCCAGGCAAAAAGTAAGGTACTGTAAAAAATCCACTTTATTGAAAAATAATTAAAAACAAATAGAGACGTCCTGATGTTTACGGTCCTTAGTCATAGCCTACAAAGCTGTTATAGTGCAGAGTATTTATACATATGGTGACTTAACCGGAAACAGACTTTCAATCACATGATCCAATTAACCCGTACATAGTCAAGAGCAAGGGAAAATAAAGAATAAGAAAGAAACACATAAAAAAACTCACAATTGATAAGTTTTTTCTTAATATATGTACATGGGGTCATTTCTTTAGTTGAGACTGGACAGGGATCGAGTTTGTAACATTAAGATCCAAACGTAGGAAAAAAGTCAGGACCAATGGCCGCGCTTCTCAGTGTAGAAAAGGCTTTTATTTAATTGCATGCGAGGACGAAGCGTTTCGGGAGCGTACCGTTCCCTTCTTCAGGTCCGTATAATTTTTATACAATGTTCTATTATACAAAAAAAAAAAAATATATATATATATATATATATATATATATATAAGATAGACAGTAAAAAATGTGTACATAAAAATACATAGAATAAAATTCATACATAGAGGTAGTTAATATATATATATAAAAAAAGACATGGATGAATAATCACAACGGAAATTCATAAGTAAAAAGTTCATAAGTAAAAAAGTTAAAAAAGTAAAATAGTTCCCAACATTTTGCTCAATGTGGTGTACAACGTACATTGTACACCATTGTACACAAGTATAGGTACACAAGTATAGGTACACAAGTATAGGTATATGTGTGCATGACATATAAAGAAGCATGGTTCAATAGTAGAGAATTGATGAGTAGTAATACATAGTGATAGGATAAGGTTACATTATAAATAAATAGATGGATATAACATATTGTCAATTGCAGAAGAAATAGGGTAGAAAGAGAGAAAAAATGAAAAATGAAAGGCAACCAAACATCCTCCATCGCGTCTGACAGCGCTCATCTTTGAACTGCGCATGCGTAGGTCTGCTCCCGGACGGCGCCCATCCTCCCCTCCCCTACCCTCATATGCGCATGCGCGCACGCGCGCATATAAGAACTGTCAAAACAGGGAATGCACCGCACAGCGCTCCCTATCCAGGCACAGGAGACACCACGGACAGCGCTCCTCCTTTACACTAGACCACACGCCATTGTGATCCACCTTGTAACATCTTATACCGTCTAGGGACGGATCATTACCATCCTATCTACAGAATTAACACAGCGACATTTATTTATACTAACGCCGCTAGGGTAAGCTACCTTTCTTATCTTCCCAATTATTTACCACAAAATGTACTACATTACCATGTTTATTTCCCCCAACTTTAGAATTAACATCATCCCAGGATAGATTCTGTATCCCTTACCACCAGGACAGGATAGATCAAGGCCACATCGGTCAGTCATTAATTTTCATTTTTTCTCTCTTTCTACCCTATTTCTTCTGCAATTGACAATATGTTATATCCATCTATTTATTTATAATGTAACCTTATCCTATCACTATGTATTACTACTCATCAATTCTCTACTATTGAACCATGCTTCTTTATATGTCATGCACACATATACCTATACTTGTGTACCTATACTTGTGTACCTATACTTGTGTACAATGGTGTACAATGTACGTTGTACACCACATTGAGCAAAATGTTGGGAACTATTTTACTTATGAACTTTTTTAACTTTTTTACTTATGAACTTTTTACTTATGAATTTCCATTGTGATTATTCATCCATGTCTTTTTTTATATATATATATATATATATATATATATATATATATATATATATATATATATATTAACTACCTCTATGTATGAATTTTATTCTATGTATTTTTTATGTACACATTTTTTACTGTCTATCTTATATATATATATTTTTTTTGTATAATAGAACATTGTATAAAAATTATACGGACCTGAAGAAGGGAACGGTACGCTCCCGAAACGCGTCGTCCTTGCATGCAATTAAATAAAAGCCTTTTCTACACTGAGAAGCGCGGCCATTGGTCCTGACTTTTTTCCTACGTTTGCACATTCCCATTCCCGACCCAACCAGATCGGGAAACAGGACCACGCAGCTAAGTCTCAGTCGACTCACCATTTGTTGCTTCCATTATGATCTATACCTTATATTTCCTTTGATACTCTGATGCGCTGTGTTTCTTTTTACTATCTATCCAATAACATTAAGATCCAGAAAGCCTCACGTGATTGTAAGGCTCGAGTCCGGTCTCCACCCCTAGCTACTCTTTCAATCGGTATGACCTGTAAATTATTAGTGTTTCCTCTGTGTTTGTCTGCAAAATGCTTTGATAAACCTGACATATTAACTGATGTGTTGTTACCTGTTTCCCTATTTTTAGACGCTGCTGTTATGTGTTCGGTGATTCTCTTTTTTAATTTGCGTGTTGTGCAGTCCACGTATTGTAGGTCGCAATACACACAAGTTGGTAAGTAAATTAAATGATCGCTTTCGCAATTCATGTATGTTTTAATTGAATATTTCTTTAAGGTAACTGCAGACTTGAATTTAGTTGTTTTCACCAATATGTGACATAGATTGCACCGACTCCCTCCACACTTGAAGCTGCCCTTGTATTTTAACCAAGTTTTTTCTTCTTTTTTTAGAAGAAGACATGAATAAATTGGGAGATAATGTTTTACCTAGATTGGGTGCATTTTTGGATACATATCTAACATTATCCAATATTTGTGACAACTTATCATCTTGACGTAAAAGGGAGATGTGTTTTTTGATAATATGCAAAACTTGATAACATTGCCTATTAAAAGTGGTACTGAATGTAACAGGTTGATTGTTATAGTGTTTGTGGGTATCCTTGTTTTTTGGTTGAAAATGCTTAGATCTCGGTTTAGCATTAACTAATGTTTCTATAGTAGATAAATGATTATTTTTATAACCTCTATCAACCAGTATTTTGGATACTTGTTGATCTGCATTCCTATAAGTTGTACTTTTGGAAAATATACATTTATATATACAGTGATTTGACCTGGAAGAGATTTTTCCACAAGCCATTTATATAAATTAATAATATCCCCTCTTAGTCTTCTCTTCTTAAATATATCAAATTTGTTTAATTTTTCCTCACA
This sequence comes from Engystomops pustulosus, assembly GCF_040894005.1. Lineage (NCBI taxonomy): Eukaryota > Metazoa > Chordata > Amphibia > Anura > Leptodactylidae > Engystomops > Engystomops pustulosus. The sequence continues at coordinate 104,465,432 of NC_092417.1, read as the reverse complement.
ACTGAGACCACCCCCATGTCCTTTACCATTTTTGTGTTTTTTTCTTTGTACCCTCTTCAACTCCAAGGAAGAACTGAACTGCATGTCCCACATGTGGCCAAAACATTGCTTTGTAAAGTAGTACTATTAGACCCCTACTATTAATAGCTATTTTTGTACACGACAAGAAACCAGTTTAGAGAAAGCTAATTGCTATGCATGCTGTTATTTTAAGGGGTTTTCAGTGGGAGTCTTAGTGATGAGACATCCACAGATCATGAAAATGTTCCTCCGTTGGACCACTTGTTGCTCCATAAGAGTAATGGAGCAGACTGCTGTTCAAGACTGTTCCGCTCCATTAATCTCTATGGAGCTGACACAGATAGGTGAGCACGGCCTTAGCAATTTCTACCAGCTCCATAGAGATAAATTGAGCAGAACGGTCATGCGTGACTATCTGCTCCATTACTCTGACGTAATGATGAGAGGTCCGACGGAGGTACAAGGGACCCCATTGGACCCCTCTTTTTTGTGATCTTTGGGGGTCTCATCACTGATCCTTTCGGTCTAGTTGCCTTTTCGTCTTGTTTCTTAGTTTATTTTGTCTTTGGGCTCTTGCACATATATGGGCACAGTACAGTGAGGGGGGCCCGCATTTTATAGAAATATAATGCACGGATGTCCCCTGTTCCTTCATGGTTGTTCAGCTGGCAGAGGGAATGTCCTTGCATTATATTTCTATAGAATGAAGGGACTCCCGTTCACTGCACTGTGTGTAGCCAGTGGGATTGTGCCACCAAATGGCAAATTTCCATGGGCTGCACACGTTTGTGGATGGTGGATTTTCCTTGTATTAAATTGCAACTGTGACTGTTAGTCTTATATTGCTGCCTGGTGTGGAGGATGCAACTTTTTAAAAATAAAGTTAAATACTTTTGCACAAAAAAAAGTCACAAACTTGCTTGTCCTGCTTTTCCTGCCAAGTTGAGATCAGATGAGACCAGGCGAGCTTTTGCACATTTTTTGTGACTTTTTAAAAAGTCTTTACAAAGAAAAAGAAGGAGAAAAAAGTAAATCACCTCAATGTTTCCCTGATCAGGTCACCAGAGAAAGACATTCCTCTGCTGAGAAAATGGGACACATCTATATCAGAACCAATTTCAAAAGCCATAACCTATCCTGCTAAGATTGTGGAACAGTGGCATGTAGCAGGGTCTGAAGACATGTATCATAGATGAAGATCTGGTGCTGTCCTGGCACTTGAATTCCATGCTTGCGACATTTGGACTAGTAACCAACTGTTTAAACTGTTCTTAATTACCACAACAGAGTAACACAATAGCTGCAATGTTTCATAGGCAAGCAGCTTTATTGCTTTCCATGTTTGATCTTTGTTTTTGCAGGCTCTATTAATCACTACTGTTGGGATTATTACACTCTAATTAGGGTAATTCTACCCTTTTATTGATCAGGGCATACAAAATGCATCATTAACTTTGGGTATTAAATTTAAATCCATGAATGTAAAAGGGCAAAACATTACAGACCTGGAGTGCTATGTGTGCAGGTGTGCATGTTGCTATGCCCTCTGCATCTAGGAAACACATTTAAAAAGGTTGACGTACATAAATTAAAAAATCGTAATTTCACTCATATTTTTTTATTCTCACTACTAGAGATGAGCGAGCACTAAAATGCTCGGGTGCTCGTTATTCGAGACAAACTTTTCCTGATGCTCGAGTGCTCGTCTCGAATAACGAGCCCCATTGAAGTCAATGGGAGACCCGAGCATTTTTCAAAGGGACCATGGTTAGGGAATAAAATGTGTTATTTAATTGAAAAAGAATGTCTACTGATAAGTTAGCAGATGTATGCAAACATCTGCAATCTATTCTTCACTGTTCCGCGTGTATATTATCTCCCGACAAGTTAGCAGATGTGAAGAACAGTGAAGAATAGAATAAAAACAGTGAACACAGTGAACACAGGATCATTTAAGAGAAAAACACAGTGAAAAACACAGTGAAGAATAGATTGCAGATGTTCTGCACACCTGCTTACTTGTCAGGCGATACGCTGTCCCGGGATCTGCTCCTCTTCTTTCACTGAAGTCTCCCCGATCTCTCTGCCCTTCGTGCCTGCCACTGCCCCGGTGTCTCCGTGCCTGCCGCTGCCCCGGTGTCTCCGTGCCTGCCGCTGCCCCGGTGTCTCCGTGCTTCCCGCTGCCCCGCTGTCTCCGTGCCTGCCGCTGCCCCGGTGTCTCCGTGCCTCCCGCTGCCCCGCTGTCTCCGTGCCCGCCACTGCCCCGCTGTCTCCGTGCCCGCCGCTGCCCCGCTGTCTCCGTGCCCACCGCTGCCCCGCTGTCTCCGTGCCCACCGCTGCCCCGCTGTCTCCGTGCCTGCCGCTGCCCCGCTGTCTCCGTGCCCAGGCTCGGACTGGCCCGCCGGAGCACCGGTGAATCCTCCGGTGGGCCCCCGATACCTCTGCTATGGCAGGGTCCTCCATCCCCATGTGAGGGCCCTACCAGCCGGGTTGCACTGGCCCACAGTGGGCCCCCGGTAACTCCGCTACGGCAGGGGCCTCCAACCCGATCTGAGGCCCCTGCCAGTGAGTGACAGCACAGGTACTCGATGCGGCCGTAAGCGGCCACATCGAGTACTATATCTAATAATTGTGCTGCCATATCAGATAATAGTGCGTGCGACGCGGCCGGTTTTATTTGCCGGCACGCGTCGCACTGTGTTACCCTGATGCGCGGCAGCGTGATGATGTACTCACGCTGCCGCGCGGCTTCTTCTTTTCAGTTCCACTGTCGCAGGGTCCGGGAGAAGAGACGCGGTGGACGCGGGAGCGCTGCTAAAGGTGAGTGAATTTTATTATTTTTAACTAGCAGACTATATATATATATTATAGGGGGCACAGTAGTAGGGGACCCCATTAAAGTAATAAATATAATTAATGGCCACTAGAAGATAAATACAATATATTATAAGGGGGCACCATATCTAATAAGGTGGTGGTGGTGGGGGGGGGGCATTGCACATATATACAGGAAAGGAGTAGTAATGTGTTGTGTCCATACATACAGGATAGGATTAGTAGTACTGTGCTGATATATACAGGATAGGAGTAGTAGTACTGTGCTGTTTTCATATATACAGGATAGGAGTAGTAGTACTGTGCTGTTTTCATATATACAGGATAGGAGTAGTAGTACTGTGCTGTTTTCATATATACAGGATAGGAGTAGTAGTACTGTGCTGTTTTCATATATACAGGATAGGAGTAGTAGTACTGTGCTGTTTTCATATATACAGGATATGAGTAGTAGTACTGTGCTAATATATACAGGATAGGAGTAGTAGTGTGCTGTGTCCATATATACATGATAGGAGTGGTAGTACTGTGCTAATATATACAGGAAAGGAGTAGTAGTACTGTGCTAATATATACAGTAGTAGTACTGTGCTGTGTCCATATATACAGGATAGGAGTAGTAGTACTGTGCTGTGTCCTTATATACAGGATAGGAATAGTAGTACTGTGCTGTACCCATATATACAGGATAGGAGTAGTAGTAATGTGCTGTACCCATATATACAGGATAGGAGTAGTAGTACTGTGCTGTGTCCATATATACATGATAGGAGTAGTAGTACTGTGCTGTGCCCATATATACAGGATAGGAGTGGTAGTACTGTGCTGTGCCCATATATACAGGATAGGGGTAGTAGTACTGTGCTGTGTCCATATATACAGGATAGGAGTAGTAGTACTGTGCTGTGCCCATATATACAGGATAGGAGTGGTAGTACTGTGCTGTGCCCATAGATACAGGATAGGAGTAGTAGTACTGTGCTCATATATACAGGATAGGAGTAGTAGTACTGTGCATTGTAAATGTATACACGATAGGAGGAGTAGTACTGTGCTGTGCCCATATATACAGGATAGGAGTAGTAGTGCTGTGATGTGCCCATATATACAGGATAGGAGTAGTAGTACTGTGCTGTACCCAAATATACAGGATCGGAGTAGTAGTACAGTACTGTGTCCATATATACAGGATAGGAGTAGTAGTACTGTGCCCATATATACAGGATATGAGTAGTAGTACTGTGCCCATATATACAGGATAGGAGTAGTAGTACTGTGCTGTATCCATATATACAGGATAGGAGTAGTAGTACTGTGTCCATATATGCAGGATAGGAGTAGTAGTACTGTGTCCATATATACAGGATAGGAGTAGTAGTACTGTGCTGTGCCTATACATACAGGATAGGAGTAGTAGTACTGTGCCCATATATACAGGATAGGAGTAGTAGTACTGTGCCCATATATATATACTGAATCCCGCTTTTGAGTCTGATAACTGTAATTACTGACTAACTATCTAGACCAGGGATGGCGAACATTTTAGAGATCGAGTGCCCAAACTACAACCAAAATCCACTTATTTACCGTGAAGTGCCAACATGGCATTTTAAGCAGTAACCTACTGTTACCTGTTCCACTTCTTTCAATTGTATTGGCCGCCTGAGGACACCAATACAGTTGAAAGAAGGTGAGCAAATTCAGACTATTATTGTAGCTTCTCTCCAGGGAAGAATGGTGGAAGAATGGTGGCTGTAGCAGGAAGACCTTCAAAGATAATGCAGTTCTATCAACACCTTCTCACTTTTCAAGCAGTTCCAAACAGTCAATGGAGTGTCAATGTAAAATAATGCTAAGAGCAGCATCTCTTAACTTGCCTAGGACTGCAGGAAGACTTGATATATTTGGACCTGTTTGGTGAACTCTGTGCTGGGGTGATGTCCTGAGTGCCCACAGAAAGGGCTCCGAGTGCCACCTCTGGCACCCGTGCCATAGGTTCGCCACCACTGATCTAGACTATTCCTATAATATCAGTGCCCTGTCTTTTTTATGTGCTGCAGAGAACATATGAAAGAGTTGGAGTGTTATTGGAAAGTTAGTGCTAAGCAAACTGCAGCCGCCGTGAACTCCTGTGAAATAACAAATATTTCTAGGCAGCGGTATGGTGGGCCCCCAGAATCAATTTCTCTGGTGGGCCCCAGGCACCCCAGTCCGACCCTGTCCGTGCCTGCCGCTGCCCCGCTGTCTCCGTGCCTGCCGCTGCCTGTGCTGCTCCCTGGTGTCTCTGTGCTGCTCCCCGGTGTCTCTGTGCCGCTCCCTGGTGTCTCTGTCCTGCTCACCGTGTTCTTCAATGTGTTCTTCACATACTATTTTGTTCGCACCGTTCCGCACATATCTTCCGACAAGTAAGCAGATGTGCAGAACATCTGTAATCTATTCTTCACTGTGTTCTTCACTGTGTTTTTCACTTAAATGATCCTGTGTTCACTGTGTTCACTGTTTTTATTCTATTCTTCATTGTTCTTCACTGTGTTTTTTTAATTAAATGCTCGATCTTGAGCAGGGGAAATACTCGTCCGAGCAACGAGCCGTTTCGAGTACCTTAATAGTCGAACGAGCATCAAGCTCGGACGAGTATACTCGCTCATCTCTACTCACTACCAATCAGAAAATTAGAGGAGTTACTAAAGCTATTAAAACATTAGTTGCTTTTCAGGAAAGTAAGATGCTTAAGGATTTTATGGGAACTATACACTTTGGTTTTCATATACACACTGTACAAACTCCAAACTAATTTTATGTGTAAAATTTTATGAATAATTCAAAAACACTTACAAGGAGAGATCATTATAGTTGAGGATTTTAACATCAGCCCTGACCATAGTATGGATTGTTCCTAAGGCTCTACACAACGTAATTTAGGTTTTGGTAACAAATTATGGCGTTAACATTTTTTGACATATGGAGGGCACAACATAACTCTGAGAAAGACTACAATTTCCACTCTATTGTATAGAATTCATATATAAGTATTGATCTGGTTTTTGTAAATAGGTCATTGTTATTCAGCGCAACGGGTTCAAACATAGAACCTATCATTTGAACCTATAATATGGACCATGCTCTGTAACCCATAAACATATAATGCAGGTTAAAATGAATATATATATATATATATATATATATATATATATATATATATATATATATATTCACGCAAGTTCATTTGGTACATGTCTAAATACAAATTTATTTGTTAGGTAATGCAATGATTAATATGATGGAGAGGTATAGTAGTAATAAGAGGGGTACTTAGGCTAGTAAAGTACAAGCTCCTGCTATAACCAGCTTGCACTTTACTAGCCTAAGTTTACTAGCCTGACCACTCTGCCCCCTCTTATTGTACAAGTGGTCCCCTACTTAAGGACACCTGACTTACAGACAACCCATAGTTACAGACAGACCCCTCTGACCTCTGGTGAAGCTTTCTGAATGCTTTTCTATAGTCCCAGATTGCAATAATCAGCTGTAAGGTGTCTGTAATGAAGCTTTATTGATAATCCTTGGTCCCATTACAGCAAAAAAATGTTTAACCCCTTAACGCTGAAGCCACTTTTCACCTTCCTGACACGGCCCATTTTTTAAAATCTGACATGTGTCTATTTAAGTGGTTATAACTTTGGAACGCTTTAACATATCCAGTTGATTTTGAGATTGTTTTTTCGTGACACATTGTACTTCATGCTGGTTGAGAAATTTAATCAATATATTTAGTATTTATTTATGAAATAAATGGAAATTTGGCAAAAATTTTGAAAAAAACAATGTTTTCCAAATTCAAAATTTTCTACTTTTTGGAAAGTTGGTCATATCACTAAAATAACTTGATAACTAACATTTTCCATATGTCTGCTTTAACTTGGCATCATTTTTCAAACATCTTTTCCTTTATTTTGGATGTTAGGAGGCTTATAACTTTAGGTGCAATTTTTCAGATTTTCACGAAAATCATCAAAACCTACTTTTGGAGGGTCAGTTTAGTTAGAAGTGACTTTATAAGGCCCACATGACAGAAACCCCCCACAAATGACACCATTTTAGAAACTACACCCCTCAAAATATTCAAAACAACCTTTGGGAATTTTGTTAACCCTTTGAGCGTTTCATGAGCGTGAAAGATAAATGAAAGTGAAATTACAGAAATGTAATTTTATCTTACTATAGATTCATTGAACACTAAAATTTGCACCTTCACAATGGGTTAAAAAGGAAAATGCATTAAAATGTTGAGGGCTATTCCTCTTGAGTATGCCAATACTCATTTTGTCACTGTACCCTGCTGTACGGGCACAGGGGGGCACTTGGTATGGAAAGAGCGTTGTTTCGTTTTTGCAGGGCAAAAAGGCTGAAAAAGTTTTCATGTGTCAGGATGCATTTGGAGAGCCATAATGGTACCAAAACAGAGAAAAGCCCCAACATGAGACACCATTTTGGAAAGTACACCCCTTGGAGAGTTTAGCAACGTGTAATTTTCCCCTACAGGTGTTTGATTCAATTAGGCCCCAAAAGGGAAAAAAGGTGAAAATTTTCTCAAAAAAGTCACTTTTACCCAAAATTTTTGTAAGCCACCAGGGATAAAAGATGAAACAACCCCATAAATGTGTAAAACTATTTCTCCTAAGCACAGAACTGCACCACTTTTGCATATAAAGTGTTGTATGGGTGCACAGTAGGGCTCAGAAGGGAAAGAGGGGCTTTGGCCTTTTAGAAGCCAGATTTGACAATAATCCTTTACATGTGTCAGGATGCATTTGGAGAGCCCTAGTGGTACCAAAACAGAGGGGAACCCCAACAAGTGTCACCATTTTGGAAAGTGCACCCTTTGGAGAATTCAGCAAGGTGTAATATGTGTATTTTCCCCTAGAGGTGTTTGCTTCAATTAGGTCCCTAAAAGGAAAAAGGTGAACATTTTCCCAAAAAAGTCACTTTTACGGCTAATTTTTGTATCCCATAAGGCATTAAAGATGAAACAACCCCAAAAAATGTGCACTAGCTAGAGATGAGCGAACATGCTCGTCCGAGCTTGATGCTCGGTCGAGCATTAGGGTACTCGAAACTGCTCGTTGCTCGGACGAATACTTCGCCCGCTCGAGAAAATGGCAGCTCCCGCCGTTTTGCTTTTTGGTGGCCAGAAACAGAGCCAATCACAAGCCAGGAGACTCTGCACTCCACCCAGCATGACGTGGTACCCTTACACGTCGATAGCAGTGGTTGGCTGGCCAGATCAGGTGACCCTGGGATAGACTAGCCGCTGGCCGCGCTGCTCGGATCATTCTGTCTCTGGATGCCGCTAGGGAGAGAGCTGCTGCTGGTCAGGGAAAGCGTTAGGGTGTTCTATTAGCTTACTGTTAGGCAGGAGTGATTCTCAAAGAACCCAACAGCCCTTCTTAGGGCTACAATAACGTTCTACTTTTTTTATTTTAATTTGCATCTTTTACCATTTTGTGAGGAATTAGCAGGGGGACTTGCTACCGTTGTGTTTAGCTCTTAGTGGCGCACATATCCATAGCAAAGGCTGAAGTGGGAAAATTCAGTAGGGGTTGGATTTCTATTAGGCACTAACTCAGTGTCATCTCATCTGGCATAGTAGTGTGCTTCCTTTGATACTTGGCTAGAAAATAGCCATAGGAGAATACAAACAGCTTCTTGAAGCCTACAGTAGCGTTCTATATATTTGATTTCTGGTTGATCTGCTGGTGGCTTTAGTTTCTGCAGTGCATGTACTTGCCAATTCTGAGCAATTTGTAGTGAGACTTGCGACCGCTGTGTTCTGCGCTTAGTGGCGCACATATCCATAGCAAAGGCTGAAGTGGGAAAATTCAGTAGGGGTTGGATTTCTATTAGGCACTAACTCAGTGTCATCTCATCTGGCATAGTAGTGTGCTTCCTTTGATACTTGGCTAGAAAATAGCCATAGGAGAATACAAACAGCTTCTTGAAGCCTACAGTAGCGTTCTATATATTTGATTTCTGGTTGATCTGCTGGTGGCTTTAGTTTCTGCAGTGCATGTACTTGCCAATTCTGAGCAATTTGTAGTGAGACTTGCGACCGCTGTGTTCTGCGCTTAGTGGCGCACATATCCATAGCAAAGGCTGAAGTGGGAAAATTCAGTAGGGGTTGGATTTCTATTAGGCACTAACTCAGTGTCATCTCATCTGGCATAGTAGTGTGCTTCCTTTGATACTTGGCTAGAAAATAGCCATAGGAGAATACAAATAGCTTCTTGAAGCCTACAGTAGCGTTCTATATATTTGATTTCTGGTTGATCTGCTGGTGGCTGTAGTTTCTGCAGTGCATGTACTTGCCAATTCTGAGCAATTTGTAGTGAGACTTGCGACCGCTGTGTTCTGCGCTTAGTGGCGCACATATCCATAGCAAAGGCTGAAGTGGGAAAATTCAGTAGGGGTTGGATTTCTATTAGGCACTAACTCAGTGTCATCTCATCTGGCATAGTAGTGTGCTTCCTTTGATACTTGGCTAGAAAATAGCCATAGCAATAGGATAGGATTGTTTGGTTCTAAAAACTCAAAAAAAAAACAAAAAACACAAAAAAAAACAAAAAACACAAAAAAACACAAAAAAAAACAAAAAAAAGTAAAAAAAAAAAAAAAGTTATAACTCTCATTTTAAAAATGTTTAACCCCAGGGCTAGGGGTAGAGGACGAGGGCGGGGATGTGGGCGTCCAACTACTGCAGGGGTCAGAGGCCGTGGTCCTGGGCGGGGTGAGACACCACCTGCTGATGAGGGAGCAGGGGAACGCCGCAGAGCTACACTCCCTAGGTTCATGTCTGAAGTTACTGGGACTCGTGGTAGAGCACTGTTGAGGCCAGAACAGTGCGAACAGGTGATGTCGTGGATTGCTGACAATGCTTCGAGCAATTTGTCCACCACCAGTCAGTCTTCCACGCAGTCCACCCATGTCACCGAAATCCCCACTCCTCCAGCTCCTGCACCTCAGCCTCCTCCCCCCCAGTCTGCCCCCTCCCAGGAAAATTTGCCATTTGAACCGGCATACTCTGAGGAACTGTTTTCTGGACCCTTCCCACAGTCACAAACCACTTGTCCGGTTGCTGCTGAGCAATTTTCCGATGCCCAGGTTTTCCACCAGTCACAGTCTGTGGGTGATGATGACCTTCTTGACGTAGTGGAAGTGTGTAAAGAGGTGTCCGACGATGAGGAGACACGGTTGTCAGACAGTGGGGAAGTTGTTGTCAGGGCAGGAAGTCCGAGGGGGGAGCAGACTGAGGGATCGGAGGATGATGAGGTGACAGACCCAAGCTGGGTTGAGAGGCCGGGTGAACACAGTGCTTCTGAGACGGAGGAGAGTCCTCGACCTGAACAGGTTGGAAGAGGCAGTGGTGGGGCCAGACGGAGAGGCAGGGCCAGAGCTGGTGCATCAGCGCCACTGTCAACTAGTGAAGCTCCCGTGGTGAGGGCTCTTGCGGCGAGGGCTAGATCTTCAGAAGTGTGGAGGTTCTTTAAGGAAACACCGGATGACCGACGGACTGTGGTGTGCAACATTTGCCAAACCAGGCTCAGCAGGGGTTCCACCACTACTAGCTTAACTACCACCAGTATGCGCAGGCATATGAATGCTAAGCACCCCACTCAGTGGCAACAAGCCCGTTCACCTCCGGCCGTGCACACCACTGCTCCTTCCCCTGTGTCAGCTGCTAGTCAGCCCCCTGCCCAGGACCCTGGCACAAAAACCCCATCGTCGCCTCCACGATCCTCCACAGCATCCAGCAGCGTTCAGCTCTCCATACCCCAGACGCTGGAGCGGAAACGCAAATATAGTGCAACCCACCCGCACGCCCAAGCCCTTAATGTGCACATCTCCAGATTGCTTAGCCTGGAGATGCTGCCCTATAGGCTAGTAGAGACCGAGGCCTTTCGCAACCTCATGGCGGCGGCCGCCCCTCGGTATTCGGTCCCCAGCCGCCACTACTTTTCCCGATGTGCCGTCCCAGCCCTGCACCAGCACGTGTCAGACAACATCATCCGTGCCCTGACCAACGCCGTTTCTGACAAGGTCCACCTGACCACGGACACGTGGACGAGTGCTGCCGGGCAGGGCCACTATATATCGCTGACGGCACATTGGGTTAACTTGGTGGAGGCTGGGACCGAGTCTGACCCTGGGGCTGCTCATATACTGCCGACGCCGAGGATTGCGGGGCCTACCTCGGTCCAGGTGTTTCAGGCCTACTATGCCTCCTCCTCCTCCCACCCCTCCTCCACCTCCTCCTCCGAACTACCATCCGTGGGCACGGCGCCATCAGTCGGTAGCTCTAGGCACAGCAGCAGTGCCGTCGCTAAGCGACAGCAGGCGGTGCTCAAACTGCTGAGCCTAGGCGACAAAAGGCACACCGCCCAAGAGCTATTACAGGGCATCACGGCGCAGACTGATCTGTGGCTGGCACCGCTGAACCTCAAGCCGGGAATGGTTGTGTGTGACAACGGCCGTAACCTGGTGGCGGCTCTGCAACTCGGCAGACTGACACATGTGCCATGCCTGGCCCATGTGTTAAATCTGATAGTGCAGCGTTTCCTCAAGACATACCCCAATCTGTCTGATTTGCTCACGAAGGTGCGCCGCATCTGTGCGCATTTCAGGAAGTCCAGCCCAGATGCTGCCACTCTCAGGGCAGCGCAGCGCCGCCTCCAACTGCCCGCTCACCGACTGTTGTGCGACTTGCCCACGAGGTGGAATTCAACACTGACCATGTTATCCAGAGTTTACCAGCAGCGCAGAGCGATTGTAGACTGCCAGATGTCAACTTCCACCAGAACTGGTAGTCAGGTCAGTCAGCTTCCTCAAGTCTACAATGAGGAGTGGACGTGGATGTCTGATATCTGTCAGGTGCTGAGTAACTTTGAGGAGTCAACACAGATGGTCAGTGGCGATGCCGCCATCATCAGCCTCACCATCCCGCTGCTTGGCCTGTTGAAAAACTCTCTGGTCAGCATGAAGTCGGAAGCTTTGCGCTCGTCACAAGAGACGGGGGAAGAATATTCCCTTGTTGATAGCCAAAGCACCCTGAGGTCTGTTTCTCAGCGCATATCGGAGGAGGTGGAGGTGGAGGAGGATGAGGAGGAAGAGGAGGAGAATGTTGGCGAGACACAAGAGGGGACCATTGTTGAGTCCTTCACTGTTCAGCGTGTATGGGCAGAAGAAGAGGAGTTGGAGGAGTTGGAGGAGGAGGAAATGGACAGTCAGGCCAGTGAGGGGAGTGAATTCTTACGCGTTGGTACTCTGGCGCATATGGCAGATTTCATGCTAGGCTGCCTATCCCGTGACCCTCGCGTTCAAAGAATTTATTCCAGCACCGATTACTGGGTGTTCACTCTCCTGGACCCACGGTACAAGCAAAATCTTGCCACTCTCATCCCTGCAGAGGAAAGGAGTGTGAGAATGCATGAATACCAGCAGGCCCTGGTGCACAAGCTGAAACAGTATTTCCCTTCTGACAGCGCTAGCGGCAGAGTGCGTAGTTCTGCGGGACAAGTAGCGAGGGAGAGTAGGCGAGCAGGCAGCTTGTCCAGCACTGGCAAGGGTACGCTTTACAAGGCTTTTGCCAGCTTTATGTCACCCCAGCAAGACACTGTCACCTGTTCCCAGTCTCGGCAGAGTAGGGCTGATCTTTACAGAAAGATGGTGAGGGAGTACGTAGCTGACCATACCATCGTCCTAAATGATCACACAGCTCCCTACAACTACTGGGTTTCAAAGCTGGACATGTGGCACGAACTGGCGCTGTACGCCTTGGAGGTTCTTGCCTGCCCTGCCGCTAGCGTCTTGTCCGAGCGGGTTTTCAGTGCAGCTGGTGGCATCATCACCGATAAGCGTACACGCCTGTCGACTGACAGCGCTGACAGGCTGACGCTTATTAAAATGAATAAAGGCTGGATTTCTCAGAATTTCCAATCTCCACCAGGTGAAGGAAGCTCAACCTGAATAATTGATCCACTCCTCCTCCTCCTCCTCATTTTCCTCCTTCTCCTCCTCTTTGTACAGTAAAGCAGAGGAAAATGGCTATTTTTTGACAGGGCCCACTGGCTCTTGCTATACTTCATGCATTTAATTTTTCTGGAGGGCCACCTACCCGGTCCTCTGTTTGAAACAATTTTTGTGAGTGCCACATACAGGCACTCAATCTATTCCATTTTTCTGGAGGGCCACCTACCCGGTCCTCTGGTTTGAACAATTTTTGGGACTGCCACATACAGGCACTCAATCTATTCCATTTTACTGGAGGGCCACCTACCTGCTCCTCTGGTTTGAAGAATTTTTGGGACTGCCACATACAGGCACTCAATCTATTCCATTTTACTGGAGGGCCACCTACCTGCTCCTCTGGTTTGAAGAATTTTTGGGACTGCCACATACAGGCACTCAATCTATTCCATTTTACTGGAGGGCCACCTACCTGCTCCTCTGGTTTGAACAATTTTTGGGACTGCCACATACAGGCACTCAATCTATTCCATTTTACTGGAGGGCCACCTACCTGCTCCTCTGGTTTGAACAATTTTTGGGACTGCCACATACAGGCACTCAATCTATTCCATTTTACTGGAGGGCCACCTACCTGCTCCTCTGGTTTGAAGAATTTTTGGGACTGCCACATACAGGCACTCAATCTATTCCATTTTACTGGAGGGCCACCTACCTGCTCCTCTGGTTTGAAGAATTTTTGGGACTGCCACATACAGGCACTCAATCTATTCCATTTTACTGGAGGGCCACCTACCTGCTCCTCTGGTTTGAAGAATTTTTGGGACTGCCACATACAGGCACTCAATCTATTCCATTTTACTGGAGGGCCACCTACCTGCTCCTCTGGTTTGAAAAATGTTTGGGACTGCCACATACAGGCACTATCCAAATTAAATTGTCTCCATAGCAGCCTCCACACGTTGTCTCCATTGCTACCTCCAAAAGTCGTCCATATAGCTGCCTCCATACATCGTCCCTTTATCAAACGAGGTGTGTCAGGCAGAAATTTGGGTTGTTTTCATGGATTCCACATCAAAGTTGTTAACTTTGTCGCCACCCTGCTGTGTTATCCACAAAATATACTGGCAAACTTTTACCATTTAGGGATATTATTTCAGCGCTTCTTGCGCATCTGTTTACATTCCCCTCACCCGGCATATCCTAAACTTATAAGAACGCTACTACACTTGATCTTATACAAAAGGTTCTTAGAAGTGCTGTTTGGGGAGTAGCCTAGAGACAGGGGCTTGGATTGGCGAAAGCTCGCCTGGCAGCGGAACGCCAGCTCCATGCGCATCATGCGCTTCTTGCGCATCTGTTTACATTCCCCTAACCCGCCATATCCCAAACTTATAAGAACGCTACTACACTTAACTTGGTGCAGGCTGGGACCGAGTCTGACCCTGGGGCTGGTCATATACTGCCGACGCAGAGAATTGCGGGGCCTACCTCGGTCCAGGTCTCAAAGGCCTACTATACCTCCTCCCACCCCTCCTCCACCTCCTCCTCCTCCGAATTACCATCCGTGGGCATGGCGCCATCAGTCGGTAGCTCTAGGCACAGCAGCAGTGCCGTCGCTAAGCGACAGCAGGCGGTGCTGAAACTGCTGAGCCTAGGCGATAAAAGGCACACCGCCCAAGAGCTATTACAGGGCATTCCACATCAAAGTTGTTAACTTTGTCGCCACCCTGCTGTGTAATCCACAAAATATACTTGCAAACTTTTACCATTTAGGGATATTATTTCAGCGCTTCTTGCGCATCTGTTTACATTCCCCTCACCCGCCATATCCTAAACTTATAAGAACGCTACTACACTTGATCTTATACAAAAGTGCTGTTTGGGGAGTAGCCTAGAGACAGGGGCTTGGATTTGCGAAAGCTCGCCTGGCAGCGGAGCGCCAGCTCCATGCGCATCATGCGCTTCTTGCGCATCTGTTTACATTCCCCTCACCCGGCATATCCTAAACTTATAAGAACGCTACTACACTTGATCTTATACAAAAGTGCTGTTTGGGGAGTAGCCTAGAGACAGGGGCTTGGATTGGCGAAAGCTCGCCTGGCAGCGGAGCGCCAGCTCCATGCGCATCATGCGCTTCTTGCGTATCTGTTTACATTCCCCTCACCCGGCATATCCTAAACTTATAAGAACGCTACTACACTTGATCTTATACAAAAGTGCTGTTTGGGGAGTAGCCTAGAGACAGGGGCTTGGATTGGCGAAAGCTCGTCTGGCAGCGGAGCGCCAGCTCCATGCCAAGATCCAACTAACATAGTTTTAACTGCAGCACCTTTAATCTACTACTAGTTCACTGCCTCCATACATGGTCCCCTTATCAAACGAGCTGTGTCAGGCAGAATTTTGGGTTGTTTTCATGGCTTCCATGTTAACTTTGTCGCCACCCTGCTGTGTAATCCACAAAATATACTGGCAAACTTTTATCATGTACCGATATTATTTGAGCACTTCTTGCTCACCTCCTTTGGTTCCTCTCTGCCACCCATTGGTTTGAAGCCTGAGTCCATTTAGGGTATGTCGCCATGACACTCTCTAGCCTGCTGCCGCTGCCTCTGCATGCCGTCCCCTATAGTGTCAGGGTCAATTATTGCATGTTTTAGATACTATCTAGCTTCATTCTGTCACTCTGTCATGGCCATGCTGTTGCCCATAATTTTGGCATAATGGTGCGTTTAAGCAGCCTCAGAGGCATCCATGCATGCTGCCCCTGCTGTTTCCTGTCCATTTCCGTGGTGTTTCCATCCTTTTCTGAGGTTCCCAGGTGTTTGGCCAAGCTTCCCTGTGCAGAGCCTTGGTCCCCTTGAAAAATGCTCGAGTCTCCCATTGACTTCAATGGGGTTCGTTATTCGAGACGAGCACTCGAGCATCGGGAAAAGTTCGTCTCGAATAACGAGTACCCGAGCATTTTAGTGTTCGCTCATCTCTAGTACTAGCATTTCTCCCGAGTATAAAATTGCCCCACACATGCAAATAAAATGTTGTATGGGTACGCAGTGAAGCTCAGAAGGGAAAGAGGGGCGTTGGCCTTTTAGAAGCCAAATTTGACAGACATCCTTTACATGTGTCAGGATGCATTTAGAGAGCCGTAGTGGTACCAAAACAGAGCGGAACCCCAACAAGTATCACCATTTTGGAAAGCACACCCCTTAGAGAATTTAGCAAGGTGTAATATGTGTATTTGTCCATAAAGGTGTTTGATTTAATTAGGTCTTAAATAGATAAAAGGTGAACATTTTCTTATAAAGGTCATTTTACTCCTAATTTTATATAGCCATAAGGGATAAAAATATGTAATAGCCCCTCAAAATGTGTAAACCTATTTCTCTCGAGTGTAGAAGTACCCCACATGTATATATAAAATGTTGTATGGGCGCACAGTAAAAGGAAAGGGGAATGTTTGCCTTTTAGAAGCCAAATTTTACAGAAATGTTTGACATGCATTTGGAGAACCCTAGTGGTATAAAACAGATAAGAATCCGAAAAGTGACCCTAATCTTTGAATGCACACCCCTTAGAGAATTTTGCAATGTGTAATATATGTATTTGCCCCTACAGGTGAATGATCCAATTAGGCCCGAATCATTAAAAAGGTGAAAATTTTCCTATAAATGTCACTTTACCCCTAATTTATGTAAGCCACAAGGGATAATATATTAAATAACCCCAAAAAAGGTGTAAAACTATTTCTCCCGAGTGTAGAAGTACCCCACATGTGCATATAAAATGCTTTATGGGCGCACAGTAGAGGAAAAGAGGGATGTTTGTCTTTTAGAGGCCAAATTTGTAAGAAATCCTTCACATGTGTCAGGATACATTTGGAGAGCCGTAGTGGTACCAAAACAGAGGAAAACCCGAAAAGTGACCCTAATTGTTGAATGTACACCCCTTGGGGAATATAGCAAGGTGTAATATGTGGTGTAGTGTAATACACGTGGTGAAATGAGCATTTTGAACATATAGGTGGTTTCCAAATATGATGTGCAATGGAGTCCAAGATGGAAATTTCAATTATTTCTGGAAAGTTCAGTGCCCATTATGTGGCGCCCCTTATGAAATAATGGAGGGGTATAGGGAGCAACGGGACATAACAGTTGTTACAATTATTCATTTTACCGAAATTAATTCACAATAGGTTGGGCGTGAATTGTGAATGTCTAGTGTATAAGGAGGTAGAATATACCAGGGGACCAACTAAACTTTTGTCACTCTGGAGGTGTCGCAGGTCTATTAGTAGTATGTAGTGTCCATCCTAACTCCTCTTTTGGAACAGACTCTTTATTGAGTCCTACCATTAGAAGCAGCAGAATTCACCGGGAAAATGCTGTCCTGGCAAAACACAGGAACATCTAAACCAGAGGTACTGGGACCCGTCCTTCTTGTACCAATATTAGTTTCCTAATATCTTCCTCTTGAAAACGGAGAAATGATACGGCAGGACATGCACATTGGAACAGCTCGTAAGAGTTGTACAGCATCATCTGAACAATGTGCACAGCCAGCACTTTTGTACGATATCTTCGTTTTAGTAGGGAAATTATCACCAAGTGTTACTCTTATTCACCATAGCGATGCCCATTGTGACGAATATTGCTGCTTTTGGCTGGACCAAATCGACCAGCAAATAGTGGCAAACATGGACAGAGGGGGGCAACAAAAGCCCTCTGGACCGCAAGGCAAAATTGGTGGCTGTCAGGAACAGCCGCCACCCTGCCCCGATCACCATGTCTACAGACATGGTGACCGGTATTACTGACGTCATAAGTAAATTCGCTTCTATTGGCTCGTCTGAATTGATGAGCCAATAGCAGCGATAATAAACTGGGGGTGTGTGGGGGGAACGTAACCCTTCTGGTCCATGGGGCAGGATGGTTGGCTGTCAGGAACAGCCGCCGTCTTACCCCGATCAGTGAACAGCCGCCGTCTTACCCTGACCGGTGTTGGAAAGTCACTACTCGCCGCACCGTTCTATAACAACGCTCGTTGGGAATAGGCTATACAATCTTTATTTATTTTTTAAGCATTTTAGACAAATAAGGGCTTATTTTTTGCGAGACGAGATGCACTGTAAAAAAACCTTAATTTTAGTGGGTTTTTAGCTTATTGAAGAAATTTTATTAACTTTTTACGTGTGGAGGAAAATAAAATCATCAATTCTTGTTTGGGATTTTTAGCATTTTTTTTTTGGGGGGGGGGGTGTTCACTGTAGCATAACAATAATATATTATCTTTATTCTACGGATCACTACGATTACGGCGATACCTCATTTATATAGTTTTATTTTTATTTGTCCAATTTTATTGAAGGAAAACTAGAATAGAAAAAATTGCATTTGTTTTAGTATTGCCATTTTTATAGCAGCATAATTATAGTATTTTTTGGTTTATGGAGCTGGTTGTAAGCTTATTTTTTGCGTGGCAAGTTGCTATTTTTATTGGTATCATTTTGGTGCTTGTAACTTTTTCGGATCACTTTTTAGAACATTTTATGTAAAGCAATTTCATAAAAAGTTTTAATTTTTGGCAAGTTTTTTTTTTTTTTTTTACCACGTTCACCGAGCGGGTCCAATTATGATTAGGATTTATTGTACAGATTGTTACGGACGCGGCGATACCAAATAAGTGGGGGGTTTTCGTGATTTAGTGTTTTTTATACTTTATTACTTGTGTAAAGGGAAATGTGGTGTTCGGGGGGACTTTCACTTTCTTTTATTATTTATTTTTATTGTAAAAAACCTTTATTTATTTATTTTTCCTTTTTTTACAGTTAATGACATCTAAGCTTGAACAAGTGATCTTCTGATCACTTGTTCAAGCTTTTTTACAGGTTACACAGTGCAATACAGATGTATTTCACTGTGTAATGTAAGACACTGAGCATGCTGCACATGCCCAGTGTCTTGCAGCCGGGTCCTGTCAGAAGGCAGGGACCCGGCACCGGGAGGAAGATCTCGCAGCCCCGGGCACCGGCAGTTCCGGGGCTGCGATCGGAGGAGCGTACCCCCCCGGTAAGCGCCGCGGGGGGGTCTGATTCAGCTTAAATAATCTTTAAATGCCTCTAACACGCCGCGGTCAGCGCGACCGCGGCGTGTTAGGGGTTAACACCCGCGATCGGAGATTTAACAGAGATATAACATATAGCCGACACCCGCAGCTTCTGGCGCCGGCTCCATTCAGGAGCCGGCGCCAGAAGCTTGACGTAATAGTACTGCATTTTGCGGGAAGGCACCTCCTGCGATGCAGTACTATTACGTCAAATGTCGGGAAGGGGTTAAACTCCAAATGTCACTGGGGCCAACATTTTTTTTGTCTGGATCTACAATTATAAAATATATAGTTTCGACTTTCATACATTTAAATTCACCTTAAGAACAAACCTCCGGACCCTATCTTGTACGTAACCCGGGGACTGCCTGTATATCCCAAATTGACCCTATACATTTATTTAATTTACTTTGGTCCATTTACCTTGTCTTATTATTACTTTAGCTCTCCATCATATTAATCACTGTGTCTTTAAAATTGACAAAATAATGATACCACCCACAGCTCCATACACAAAAGTATGAAAAATTAAGATGGCGAAATGAAGAATTTTTTTTTAAATTTTTGTAATTGTAAGAAAACATTATAAACCCTATACAAATTTGCTATCCCCGTAATCGCACTGATCAAAAGAATAAAGTAGACATGTCATTTGGGGCACACAGTGAAAGACGTAAAATCCAAGCACACAAGAATATGGCACAAATGCGGTTTTTCACCATATTCACTGCATTTGGAATTTTTTTCCCAGTATAAGGCATGCAATATTAAATACTGTCACTCTGTAGTGCAACTTGTTACACAGAAAACAAACCCTCATACAGCTGTTTATATAGAAAAATAAAAAAAAGTTTGAAGGTGTAAAAACTGGAAACGCAAAAAAAAAGGGCTTCAGCTTTAGATTATCTTGAAATCAGGTTGTGTCTTCAGGCATACTCCCCAAAGAGATTCAGGAGGCATTCATAATTACTATACCAAAATTCTCTTTTATTTCACCGAAAAAAATTCGACCAAAAATCATATAGTTTACAATTGCTTTAGCATACAGGTGACATACTCATTCTCTAGACTCTACATGGACAATTATGAATCCATGCTAGATGTTTTACAGAGGCTAAAGCATGCTCAACATGGAACTATCCTGGTTGGATAGAACTACAATGTATAAATTGTTACTGCTCAGTAGACTATTATATCTGCTCGCCTCTGGAACCTATAATCTGCTAAGCCTATGCTCCCTAAGACCTGCAACCTTTTAAATATATGGATTCAAGCCCACAAAGAAGGCCATGTGAAACCTGCTACTCTAAAATTGCCCGACCTACTATCAGAAATAGCAGAGTATGCAATTGAAGACATAGATTTGCAAAGCTGGAGAGAAGCAGGTATTAGAGTGGTATATTAATTATTAGAGGACAGTAACATCATATCTTTTGCTGACCTACAGAATCATTTTCATCTTCCTAATGCAAAATTTTTCTAAAACTCTTTTTTTGATATGGTAACAAATTTGTGTTTAACGTACAATGCATGTCTATACAGTATGGTTTGTTATAATATGAAAGATTTGAAAATGTTTTACATACACCTGAACTATTGCTCTCAATTTTATAACCACTATACTGTACATTTAGGCTTTGGGAGAGGGACTTTAGCTGCAACATTTTGCTGGGTTGAATTCTATCACCTTTATATATAAGGCTTTATAAATGTATATCACCTACTGAAAATTATGTTGAGATGGTCTTACACTACAGCCCATATACATCTGGCATATCCATACTCTTCCCCTTGTGTAGAAAAGGATGTGGCGTGAAGGGTACCCTCTTACATATCTTCTGGGATTTCCCTATCATACACCCTATTGGAAGGTCTAAACAAGACTATGGCTCAAGCACTACTTAGTTTAGGCCTTCACACCTTTCCTCGAATGCAAATTATTCTAATGTGTAAAATTGCCAGATTAGTCATAGCTAGATTTTGTGAATCTCCAAAGTTTCCAGAGGAAAACAACTCTCCTATGGCTTCTTCAAGCACCAACTAATTGAACATATATAACTTCATTGACCAAAAATAGAGAAACAAAATAAGGACTTTTCCCTTTCCTGCTTGGGGAATTCTCCTGCTGGACCATTTTTCCTCCATGCTTATTTCCTACGGGGACACCATACTCTCAGTCTGAAAATGCTCCATGTTATATTTATCAAATGTGCCTGCAACTTTTTGTTGTTAACTGTTATTATTACCTTATTATCTCGTTACCTTTGTTTCTACTAGTTGGAACAAAAAACTTAAGTGTTCAACTTCATAACCGGTTCCAGAAGATCTATCCTGAAGTGTTGCCTTAAATCAATCTTCATGAATGGATACTATAGCAAAATCTATATTTAAATATTAATTGCTGTATGTTCTTTACCTAATGTACTTGTTATAATATTGTACAATTCAATAAAAACTATTTCACAAAAAATAGACACAGTGCTATTAATTCTGTCTTCTATATAATTAATAAACAAGTTAAATAATAGTTTGCGTCACTTGTACGTCACTTATAAGTGGTGACTATTCAGAGTATGGATAATTGACCACATCTCTCTGAATATGATTCTTCAAATAGTTTTCAATGCATTTACAGAATGTTCTTGTTAACCCAAAAGAACCCTATTTTAGCCATCAAGCATAAGGACAAATACCTCTCCACAGTCCAAGAACATTATATCTATAAGCATAAGGACAAATACCTCTGCACTGTCCAAGAACACTAAATCTACAGCAGTTCTTCTGTCTGGTTATCTAATTGCTTCTTTATAATATAGATCAGGTTAGTCTGCCAACTTCTATCTTTAGTAAACCCATGCTTGCTATCATTAATATTATTTGATGTCACATATTCCTTTATCTAGTCTTGTAGTACTCCATCCAGTATTTTTCCCACAATGGAAGTTAAGCCCAAAACCTCAAGACATAGTGAAGACATGAATATCATCAATTAATACCAAACCACAATGGACATAAAGATAATATATAAACATCACCCTTAGGCAGATTCTAAGTCAGATTATCATTGCTGTGCTCAGTCTTGTTTCCTAAATTATTTTACTCTTGTTAATATATTTATCAATTAGGTTAAAACATCTGAAATGATCATAACTAATTGTAGAGTTCAATAAGAATTCAGATGGTGCCACACTGGTAAACTTTCTCTCAATTGTTGAGTCACTTTAGAGCCAGCTTCATAGGGCTGAGACCATAGCACAGAGAGAGCTGGCATTGACTAGAAGGATCAACATGTGTAACATAACTTAATTGTTTAATAGTTTGCTTGTTTACATGATTGCCAATTAGATGGAACCAAGTGGCTGTTTTCCTTACAGTTTATTGTCAAAAAACAGCTTTGGCATTTGAAGACACTTGCAGAGAGCAAGCAAGGACAGCCAAAAGACCCATTAGTGGAGATCATGACGGTGAACTGTCTACTGATTAGCAAGGACTCCGGGGAATGCAACACTTTACATTTAGCAGTATAACAATTGTTGAAAAGCAGAAACAAATTCCATCTCATAATTACATATTTCTATGCCATGTATTATGCATTGTACCTGCACTACCTCTGGATTGCTAATACCAGGCAGACATTTTATACAAGACTAAATATTTCTTATTAATTGTTTGCTATGATAACATGTTTTGAATATTATCATATAACAGCTGCAAGGGTATTCATTCCTAAATATAGTCACAAGTAGAGGATCATGTGACCCAAAATGAACCAAAATCGGTACAATCTGAGTGGACACTGGGCAATAAAATCTTTGCCAGAGAGCCATGTACATTCCTTAGGGCTATACCCCTTCCAATGCACTAAGTACTGAACAGCTTTCGGAACCCCACGGGAAAAAATAATTTTTTCAACCTCAAATTCTAACTTTCCCTGGATAACAACAGGAGCTGGGAGTTTAGGTCTAGGCAAGACACCAACTTGTGAAATATATTATGGATGCAGAGGGTATAGGAAAAATGCAACCTAAAGGACACTGGATTCATAATTTTGGTTATCACATATGGTCCAAATAGAGGGGGCAAATTTTCCAGACTGAACTTTAAGACACAAGAATTTAGAATTTAGAAATGAATATGTCACTACAGCTAAGACATACAATGCATAATAATACAATAAATACATACATAGTTAAAAAAATACCCAGGAACAACAGAAGGAAAACACACA
The DNA here is from genome assembly GCF_040894005.1 of Engystomops pustulosus. Taxonomy (NCBI): domain Eukaryota; kingdom Metazoa; phylum Chordata; class Amphibia; order Anura; family Leptodactylidae; genus Engystomops; species Engystomops pustulosus. The sequence continues at coordinate 104,442,226 of NC_092417.1, read as the reverse complement.
ATAGACCTTAACTTGAGACAGGGGCTCATTTGTCCACTGTGGTGGGGGGGAAGTACAGAATTGTTGGGCAAACTTGTGTTTGGGGACAGGCAGGAGGTCGAGATAGGCAGCACAGGGTCACAGTCGGGGACATAGCGGAAGGTCAGAACAGACAGCATGGGATCAGAGTCAATAAAGGATCTGGGGTCACAACGGGCATTCAGAAACACAGTAAATCGCATGGAACAGCTTTCTCTGAGGGACTAGGCTCATAGATCCAGCAGGGGATGGTGGAAGAGGTCAGCTTTTATCAATTTCCTGAAAATTCAGGACCCAGAGGCCGCCTTTTATTGGCTTGACACAATTGTATACCTTGAACTCTAGTCAGATTTGAAAGAGCCTCGTCCCAGACTGAGCTCATTTGTTGAATTAATTTGGCAGAAGGGTTAAGTGATTAAGTGTCTCAACAAGATGAGTATTTGGGGTTAAACCCACAATTACACTTTGGTACACAACTTTACTTGTTCAAAGCAAACTGCATGAGAAGAACTTTACATTTTTTTTGACATTCAGATACATAACATATTTAATGAAATCTACCATCAAAATCAAGTATGGGACTCTTACTCCTAAATCCAGGCACTGTGGCTGTGGTAATCTTTTTTTATTTTTTATACATGGCCTCAATACTGTAGCTTTACAGGCTTTTGCAATGAGTACAGCATGTCTCTCTCCCTCCTCCCCCTGTCTTTGTAATCTTAAAGCATGAAGAGTGTGGGGGGGGGGGGGCTCAGCTCTGCTTGTTGTAGTAACCTGTGAAACTACAACACTGAGGGTCTAAGGTAACACCCAACAGAGCCATTAAAGCTAATTATCATAATTTCAAAAGATTATTTTAGATGCAAGGAGGCCATGGATAAAAAATGTTTGAAGACTGCCAAAGTCATGGTGCCTGGATCTATGAGTAAGTATTCCTGGATATCATGCTTGATTTTAATGGTAAAGTTCCTTAAAAATTGTTTCAGAGTTTGATTTAGACTCTCTATCTTTCCATTTGTCTCTAGATGAAAGACAGAGAAAAAGGACAGTGCCAAGGCAACAACAGAACTTCCTTCGGAACCTAGACACAAATTGCACAGCTCCCACCCCAACTTCTGAAGCCTCAACCTCTGAAATGAAATGTCAATTAAGATCAGGTAAAATCGTGACAGGCACATTCATAAAGCTCTTCTTTAGCTGTATGAACACTTTAGCCTATGGAGACCAACAGGTCACTCCAGCATATTTTCCAGTAAGAAAGGCTTAGCTAGCACAGACATTTTTAAAAACATTTTCAATAATAATCTTAATTTATATAGTGACATCAAATTATGTAGTGCTTGATAAATCCTACTATGGAGTACAAACAGTCATATGGAACGATACGAGTGAAGCCCTGCTTGCAAGCGCTTACAGTATATAAGATAATAATTTGAAAAACCATAAAATCATAATTGGGCTTTCAGATTTGTTCATATTAGAACATTCCTAGTTCTCAATACACATGACCTTGATGGGATCTAAGGAATGATGATGTAACCTAGGAAAGATTTGGACTCCAAATAGAGACTTTGATAGTTCATCAAATAATTTATTCGGATTGGGCCTAGATAGTACATTTCTGACATGTTGTACATGGTTGGTCAAATCTGGAGAAAAGATAAGGAAAACATCTAAATAAACAACAATAAACTGATCAAGAAGAACCAAGAAGATATTGTTAAGAAACTGAACATTGCACAACCCAAATGGCATCACAAAATATTCAAAATGTCCCTCAGGAGTATTGAACGCAGTAATCCACTCATCTCCTTCCCTGATCTGAAACAGATTGGCCCACGGAGATCGATCTTGGAGAACCAAGGGAAACCCACTATTAATGTAGTCGTGGATTAAGCATATTGGTTTTTTGAAGTAATATTATTGAGCTCACAATAGTCAACTCAAGGGCTATGGCCACTATCTAAGCGACAAAAAAGAAACCTGAACTTATTGGAGGAGCATATATATCTCTCTTCTGTAAACTCTCTCAAATGTACTCACACATTGCCTCACACTCTTTAGGGGCAGATTGAAAATCCGAGCCTTAGGACATTTAGAATCTGGTAAGATATGAATCCCCCAGTTGTAAAGTCGTGGAGGTAAGTCATATTTATTCAAAGATTCAACAGATTTATGTACTCTATTCATGGATACTGTAAAGATGAGGATATGGGAGTATCTTTATGAAGTGTACTGCTAAAATGTAACTTATTTTTCAAAAATTAAAAATGCAATTAACTAACTGACATGAAGCAAACGTTCTCCTTAGATGATTGTGGTACCTTAAACATATACTGCAGACGTGTATGTTTAGTTTTTGTAGTGCAGAATCAAACCTGTTATTAGGGATAACAGTGTTATGATGGTTTGTAGTGTTATGATGGTTTGTAGGAGTATAAATTCAGAGGATGTTTGAGCTGGGATATACACTGCACAGTCTAAAACATTCCCAAAGTTCTGGATCATAGTTAACAGATAGATATTCCCATAAAGTATAATTCTACACTGCTCTAGCTCAGATCCATCCTTATGCCCCCTGTATTTGCTAGTCCACCTCCCCCAATTATTTTCCCAACATCTGTCCCTCACTACTTGGGTTGATGTGCCATAAAAACTAAAGAGAGTGACACACAACCACAGTGTGTGTTTAAGGAGGACATTTGTTCACTGTCTGTTGATCAAATGTATTTTTAATTTTTAGAAATAAAAGTAAAATTTTAACAGTACACAGATATTCATGTTACCTGCATCTTTACTATGTGGAGGTAATGTCTTGGCAGAAATGTTATGAAGGGGTTACCCCTTATACCACATGTATAAGGTATTAATGGTACCAGAATATGTATAGCAATTTTATGTATATTAGTTAAATAAGATGATTCATTGTGGATAGTTCAAACATTCCATAGTAAAAGTCACAAATGACGTAATGTAAAATTATAAAATGATACAACGTGCTGTATTATAATATGAGTTCATTAAAATAGCATTAACATTGCTTTAAAATCGTAGCAAGATAGAGTGGTTAAATGAATAGATAAATACATAGAGGGTCTGGTAGGGTAATAAATATTGCTGGTGAAAATTGCAATAATAAAAAAAAGTGACAAATAAAATTTATTAATAGTGACAAAGTAAAAAAACATTAAACATTATAATTCAGAATAATGGAAAAAAAGACATTTGAGAATGGAGGCATCAGCTGGCATTATAGGACATGGAACAAATGTTATCTAAACACTCTAGAGAGTCATGCACAGGAATTGAAAGTACTCCTACTGTAGATAACGCCTACAAAAATAAAACTATTTCAAAATCGGAGAAAGATTATATATTGATTACCAACCCTAACACCCCAATCTGCTACCACCTCCCCAAGGGAGGATCTTAAAAATCCCTCAGGGAGACCCATTATTTTGGGTATCTCCTCAATCTCATGTAATCTATCACACTATGTTGATATTTATCTGCAGAGATACGTGACTCAACTCTTATCTCCGGGATTCCACAAGAGTAATCCTGGCACTTAAGGATATAGTTTGGAAACCATTGTATCAATGGTCACACTTGATGTATCCACACTATATTCTAATATTCCCCATAACAAAGGGATTAATAAGGTAGACCTCTGCCTAAGCCCCAATCCCCTACTGCCATGAAAACAGAAACAATTTATCCTGGATTCCATCAATTTCATTCTAACCCACAATATATTTACCTTCCAATACAAGATATTCAAACAAATTTGCGGTATAGCTATGGGGACTAGATTCTCCCCTACTTTTGCGAACATCTACATTGCTGCATTCAAAATTAATTAATCCAGAAAAATCTCAAATGGAAAAAGAATATTATTTTATATGAAGATATATAGATGATCTTTTACTTATCTGGAATGGACCTGAAGAAGAAATTAACCTTTGTAAAAACTAATAACTCCAAAAATTACCTTAAACCACTCAACCCACCGAATGGAATTCCTAGATTTACATCTAGATATAAAAGAAGGAAAAATCCTGACTAAAACTTTCTTCAAAAAAGTTTATACTAATAGCTTCCTGCACTACAGAAGCAACCATCATAACAAATGGAAAAAGAACATTCCATTTAGTCAATTACGTTGCATCAGGAAAAACTGTTCCGAAACAGAAACATTTCTGGAACAAAGTCAAATGCTTTCTAAAAGATTTCTGGATAAAGGTTTCCCCAAGGAAATTGTCAACTTTGCAATCGTCTATTACCATCTAAATTTACAAATAAAAATAATCCACAACATTACAGCTTAATCCACCCGAAAATATATTTAATATTAATTTAATCACCCCATTTAATAGCGAACATCGACATATTAAAATAATTTTGGACAGCCACTGGTCGGTCCTTCTCAACGACCTGTACCTGTCCAAACTTATTTCGAGAAAACCTAGTATCATCTTTAGAAGTGCCTGAACTTTGAAGAACAGTTTAGCCCCAGCAAGTTTCAGAACACCTATAAGAAAAACCCAAGGAACTCCGTTCTTCCAGAAATAACCGGGAGCTACAGATGCGTTCTATCCAGTTGCAAATGTTGCTCCAACATAACAAACAGAGCGAAAACCTTCAGTAATAGCACCACTAATGAGGTCTTCCCCATCAAAACTTTAATGAATTGCTCTTCAACTTATAACAGCCCCCAGTATATAGCCACCAGCCCCCTTGTATATAGCCAGTGCCTGCCCTCTGGTATATAGCCAGTGTCTGCCCCCCTTGTAGATAGCTAGTGCCTACCCCCAGTGTATAGCCAGTGCCTGCCTTCCAATATATAGCCAGTGCCTGCCCTCGTATATAACCAGTGCCTGCCCCCTTGTATATTGCCAGTGCCTGCCCCCAGTACAAAGCTAGTGCCTGCCCCCAATATATAGGCAGCAGCCCCCTGCCCAGCCTAAAAAAAACAAAAAAAAGTCTGAACAGGTACTTTAGAGCAGTCATTCCAACTTGAAGAAACAGGCCATCCCCTGAATTCAGTGCAGTATTCTTCAACTTGGTGTTTTGCTTTTTGTAAAACTGTTATATGGCCTTCAGTATACCCAGTTTTATCAATGTCCTCAAATAATAATGCTGAAAGTACAACTCAGAAGCATCTGAAGCTAATAAAAATACTCATTCCTGAGAACATCCAATTATGAGAGATATAATTATGCCCACTGTTTGGGCATGATTATCTGAGGACTGAGGCGGAAATATAATTTGCAACCCTGCCTGAAAAATGCTTCTTATCACCATTGAACAATCTAGGAAACATGACATTGGGCTCCAACACAGACAGACCTGAAGGATGGGGGTTCTGCACCATGTGCGAATGCCCTGCAACTGACTACCAATTGCCTCCAATTGTTATCAAGACAGTAAAAGGCTTCAGGTTGGTAAAAATGTAACAGGGAAACTGGACTCAACAGGAAGGACAGTGAATCCTAAAATACCAGCTCCCAATAGCCCTGCCTGGTTGCCACTGTATATTGTAGCCATTATGGGAAAACCATAAAGATGGTCCCTGTTCCAAACTGTGGTCATTTAACCAGACAAAATAATTACACAAAAGGGAGATCGACAATCCAGGTCAAAACTCAACACACATGTAAAAGGAAGCAAAGCACAGACAAAAGAACTAGCAAGAAAATCTTTAACCAACAATCAGGATACCGCGCACAGGGAATTACTAGAGAAAGGAATCTACTCCAAGTCACTGGGGCAGAACTTTGAAGATGAGAGTGTTAACTCTTAGGCTAAATTCACACTGCCGTGAGCCCGCCGCACCGTAGCACGGCGGGCACACGGCAGCGCGGGGAGAGGAGGAGGAGGTGAGCGCAGCTCACCCCCGCCCCTCTCCATAGGAAGTAATGGCGCACGGCACCGTAATGCACCGTACCGCTCCCGTACAGGGCCGTGAGCCCATAGAAGTGTATGGGGGATGTATATCGGCCGTATATACGTTGGCCGTATATACGCCCCCCATAAATGTGTGTGAATGTAGCCTTACTGGTTCAGAGCAAAGGTAGCTTCATCTATTGTTACCATTGTTTGGAGCCATGCTAAGTAACTAAATATATCCATGGATTCATGTAAAGTTTTGCCTTTATTTGGACATAGTGATACTATGGTCTTATACCATGCTTGATGAAGTGACCTCAGTTGTCTCGAAAACTTGCAATTGTTATAACCTTTTCTAGTTAGCAAATCAAAGGTATCATATTTAATATTTAAGAAAAGAATTTATCAGAGACATCCCTCCTCCCTTGGAGTTTACTTGTCTAAAACCAGGCCAGGATGCTTAGACAGTAAAACCAGTATATCCAAGAACCAGATCATACAAATTAGATCAGATTATACAAATGAATGGTCTGATGCTGGCATATAATTCCTATTTCAGCCACAAGTTTTTTTCCTAATACCTCCAGCTAGGTCTCTGCGGTTACTGTTCTGGGGATGCCAAAATAGTTTTCCTCATGATTAGTATGTATGTGTTTGGAACATTATAAGGGAAAAGATGGATGCAAGACCAAGTTTGTAGGATACCTGTATGGCAAGATATCATCAAATAAAGATTATGAGGCATATAGGAGTTATAAAACTCTGAGTCATAAAAAAATCTATTAGCATACTCGTAACCTTCTTCATGTCATCACAGACAGTGATGGGGGTTTAGAGGGGGATGTGGACTTCTACTTAGATGGACGTTACCTCATAAAAATTTTAATTCTTTGGGGATCCCTAGCGGATTAATTGTGAGTTTCTGCTTCCACGGGAACCAGACTTACAACATCACGTAATGTATTAAGTTCTGTTTTTTTATCCCTTTTATTTCATCAAACCATTTATTTTTGTATTGTATGCCTATATCTGTTTATTTTATGTTACTCTTTATGATAACCCCTTTGTTTCTAAGCACTGCCCTATTTTATATTAAAGCTTCACTTTAATAAGATTGATCTTGTGTTCTATCGATCCCATCAGCTCAGAAGAGACATTACCTAAATTGATTAATTAATCAATTAATTAATTAATTAATGAGTATAATATTGTATTTGGGCATAGTCTATGCAAGGTGTCTTTTTAGCCTTATATATGAGGAAAGGTGACAACTAGAATTGCTAGGATTGTCCATAGTGACCCACCAGGTTCCCTTCCTAAACCTAAGTCCGTGATCCTGACAATTATGAATGTGCAAATTGCTTGAAAATATAATATAATATACACTCACCGGCCACTTTATTAGGTACACCTGTCCAACTGCTCGTTAACACTTACCGTATATACTCGAGTATAAGCCGACCCGAGTATAAGCCGAGACCCCTAATTTTACCACCAAAAACTGGGAAAAACTACTGACTCGAGTATAAGCCGAGGGTGGGAAATGCATTGGTCAAACCCCCCCAGTAGTATACAGCCTGCCAGCCCCCAGAAGAATACAAAAGCCCCTAGTAGTATACAGCAGCCCCCAGTAGTATACAGCAGCCCCCAGTAGCATACAGCAGCCCCCAGTAGCATACAGCAGCCCCCAGTAGTATACAGCAGCCCCCAGTAGTATACAGCAGCCCCCCTGTAGTATACAGCAAGCCCCCCTGTAGTATACAGCAAGCCCCTAGTAGTATACAGCACAGCCCCTAGTAGTATGCAGCAGCCCCTAGTAGTATACAGCAGTCCCTAGTAGTATACAGCAAGCCCCTAGTAGTATACAGCAGCCCCTAGTAGTATACAGCAGCCCCCTGTAGTATACAGCAGCCCCCTGTAGTATACAGCAAGCCCTTAGTAGTATACAGCAAGCCCTTAGTAGTATACAACAGCCCCTAGTAGTATACAGCAGCCCCTAGTAGTATACAGCAGCCACTAGTAGTATACAGCAGCCCCCCAGTAGTATACAGCAGCCCCCCAGTAGTATACAGCAGCCCCCAGTAGTATACAGCAGCCCCCCAGTAGTATACAGCAGCCCCCCAGTAGTATACAGCAGCCCCCCAGTGGTATACAGCAGCCCCCAGTGGTATACAGCAGCCGCCAGTGGTATACAGCAGCCCCCAGTGGTATACAGCAGCCCCCAGTGGTATACAGCCTGTCCCTAGTAGTATACAGCCTGTCCCTAGTAGTATACAGCCTGTCCCTAGTAGTATACAGCCTGCCCCCACGGCCCTTAAAAAAATAAACTTAAATACTCACCCTCCGATGTCAGCGCGACTTACCGATGTCCCCGATGTCAGCGCTTCCCGTCTTCTTTCTTCTCCGCGGCTCCTCTTCACTCTTCTCGCGCCCATGCTTTCTTCTAGCAGGCGCATACTATGACGCGGCCGCTGCTGACGTCATAGTATGCGCGGCCATGAAGAAAACATGGCCGCGTCGATGATAGAAGAAAGAAGAGGAGCCGCGGAGAAGAAAGAAGACGGGACGCGCTGACATCGGGGACATCGGTAAGTCGCGCCGACATCGGGGAGCCGCGCTGACATCGGAGGGTGAGTATTTAATTTTATTTTTTTAAGTGGGTAATTTTTTTGGGTAATACACTCGTGTATAAGCCGAGGGGACGTTTTTCAGCACATTTTTTGTGCTGAAAAACTCGGCTTATACACGAGTATATACGGTAATTTCTAATCAGCCAATCACATGGCGGCAACTCAGTGCATTTAGGCATGTAGACATGGTCAAGACAATCTCCTGCAGTTCAAACCGAGCATCAGTATGGGGAAGACAGGTGATTTTAGTGCCTTTGAACGTGGCATGGTTGTTGGTGCCAGAAGGGCTGGTCTGAGTATTTCAGAAACTGCTGATCTACTGGGATTTTAACGCACAACCATCTCTAGGGATTACAGAGAATGGTCCGAAAAAGAAAAAACATCCAGTGAGCGGCAGTTCTGTGGGCGAAAATGCCTTGTTGATGCCAGAGGTCAGAGGAGAATGGGCAGACTGGTTCGAGCTGATAGAAAGGAAACAGTGACTCAAATCACCACCCGTTACAACCAAGGTAGGCAGAAGAGCATCTCTGAACGCACAGTACGTCGAACTTTGAGGCAGATGGGCTACAGCAGCAGAAAACCATACCGGGTGCCACTCCTTTCAGCTAAGAACAGGAAACTGAGGCTACAATTTGCACAAGCTCATCGAAATTGGACAGTGGAAGATTGGAAAAACGTTGACTGGTCTGATGAGTCTCGATTTCTGCTGCAACATTCGGATGGTAGGGCCAGAATTTGGCGTCAACAACATGAAAGCATGGATCCATCCTGCCTTGTATCAACGGTTCAGGCTGGTGGTGGTGGTGTCATGGTGTGGGGAATATTTTCTTGGCACTCTTTGGGCCCCTTGGTACCAATTGAGCATCGTTGCAACTCCACAGCCTACCTGAGTATTGTTGCTGACCATGTCCATCCCTTTATGACCACAATGTACCCAACATCTGATGGCTACTTTCAGCAGGATAATGCGCCATGTCATAAAGCTGGAATAATCTCAGACTGGTTTCTTGAACATGACAATGAGTTCACTGTACTCAAATGGCCTCCACAGTCACCAGATCTCAATCCAATAGAGCATCTTTGGGATGTGGTGGAACGGGAGATTCACATCATGGATGTGCAGCCAACAAATCTGCGGCAACTATGTGATGCCATCATGTCAATATGGACCAAAATCTCTGAGGAATGCTTCCAGCACTTTGTTGAATCTATGCCACGAAGAATTGAGGCAGTTCTGAAGGCAAAACGGGGTCCAACCCGTTACTAGCATGGTGTACCTAATAAAGTGGCCGGTGAGTGTAATACACAAGTATGAACATTCATGTAACCAAAAAATTACAATTTCAAAATTGTACCTCTATTTTTGTTTTTACCCCTGTGAAATACTTGAAGGTTAAACTTAAAAGTTGTTTTGAATATGTTGAGGGGTACAGTTTCTGTAATGGGGTAATTTATGAGGTATTTAAATTATTAAGCCATCTTGAAGTCACTTGATAGCTGAGCAAGTCTCTCAAAAATAGGTTTTGGCAATTTGCATGAAAATGGCACCTCAATTTTTGAATTTATTGTAAGCCAAACATGTGAAGAACTGGAGGGAAGCTGCAATTTGCGTAACCTTCTGAAGGCTCTAAAATACCTTGCCCCGGCTGTGACCTTTAGAGACAGGCTACAGCAGTCTGATATACTATGAGGATAGTTGTATGCATTTAAATGTGCATTTTACAAGTGGCTACTATCATATTTACACAGAATAATCCTGCCTATTTATCCTTCACTGATTAAGTAGAGGTTTTAATATTTTTTTAATATTTTTAATCTTCAAGATTACTTCGTAGTTTTCTTTAAGAAGGATGTAAATACAGGACATAAATGATTACTGGATCTGACAAAACCTCCTCCTATTAGATATATACTTCCATCTCAGAAATACATTAGCTATGGACCAACAGTTTTTAGCATTTTTACACCAGTGTTGATCCAACTTGGTTATAAGATTCATGCAAAGGAGCAAACACCGATACATGTTAACTTTATTCCCAGCAGTAAAAGTGTATTTCTCTTGTGATTCATAGCATGTTTATTTTCCTCTGTGACCCTTATGTTTCAGTAATAAAATAAATCATGTTAAAATCTGAAGGACAGAGCAAAAGCTGCTATAGGTCTCAATTCACTTTGACAGCTGTGGTCAGTGACCAGATTACTCTTTATGGCTGCGCTTCTTCTATATGTATCATGCTGATATATGCATTGCCATTGTCAAGGACATGGATAAACTAACACTTAAAATTCAGATTTTGGAATTATAAACTCTGGACAGAGCAAGAAAATAATAGATAATAGATGATTAATAAATATATATATAGATAAATTATGGGTTTAATATAGATATATTCATAGGCAGATCACAGGTGTAATAAGGATAGAAAGAAGATACTTATAAGATAGATAGATAGATAGATAGATAGATAGATAGTTCACTACGATAGGAAAGTCCAAGCATCACACTCCAAATGGGGTACAGGCATCGCAGAACTAGGCCTCAATTCCTCCAATTATACGCATAAGACAATGATATTTTCATACTTACCTTTTTCATGTTACATGTTATTCATACTTACCTTTTTCATGTTACATGTTATTCATACTTACCTTTATTATGTTACATGTTATTCATACTTACCTTTTTGCTTTCAGATTGCTATGGTAAGTCTCCTTTCAGTGGTATCTAATTAGATTTTGCTATATAATAAGTTATGTATAACTATGAGTATTAAGAAAGCATTTAAATCTCCACCTACCTAGTATCACGCATGTCTGAGGAAGGAGGACACACCTCCGAAACGTCACACTAGACCATACGGGCGTCGGTTGCTCAGTGAAAAGCCATGATCTCCTAGCGTGCTACAATTTTATGGACAATTGACACTGTTTGCCGAAGATATGGTGATGTACTGGTGTTTTATGTCTTTTCACATTTGGATATAAAGAAAAATTGATTTATATTGCTGACTCCGGTCATATGTCTCTAAATGCTTGGTTAATGGGTTATGAGAGCCCTCATTTGTAGACCGGTGTACACACTAGGAGTCACACGCTACAGAGCTTTTTTGTTTCTTGGTTGAAGTCTCCGTTCAGTTACATATAAGTAAACAACCTGAATAAGTTGCTATGGCCCCAGATCTGTCAGCTGGCTATTGATGTGTTTGCGCAACGATCAGTACATGCCGTGCGTTCCATGTGTGCGTTCCAAGGGAGCTGCACTGTTTTTCATACACTATGGCCACAGTACAGAGGATTGGATGCTTAACACAAGGGGACATGTTTAGGGACCACTATCATTTTATTGACACATAAACACTGTTGCATTTTATCCTCTCGAAGTTAGTTAACAATGTGTATGTCAGAATCAAGAGCATGTTGTATGCATTTTACATCTTATATATATAAATATGAGGGGGGGATACTAGGAGGTCATGTCAAATGTTTTTGTATATATATATATATATATAGAAACTTGAAAGATCAGAGCAGCGCCGCAATGCTGATGGGTGCAAAGTCCAGATGCTCTCTTAAACGGGAGTCTCAGTAGTAAATTTTCAAAAAACTCTCCAAGGTAGTATCAAAAAGTGACGGGGTGTCTTTTATTCCATGTGCAACGTTTCAGCTCACAAGGAGCCTTTGTCAAGCATGATACATAGATCAGTATGCAAACATATAAAGGCCAGTGATACATCTCATTGGTCCATGCAAGGACCGTATAAAACCGTGCATATAATAATCATTTCATAAGTATACAAGGTGTGTACGTGAGTACGTGGTAAGTAGGACCTAATCGGATATTAGTACAGTGAAAATTTGTAGCAGATCGTGCATAAAATACATGTGTACATGTGTAAAGAAAGACAAGTACCCTCCCATCAGCGTTCGGACCGCCCCCAGTCTCGGCTCTTCATTCATAAGTTCCTGATGTGGTGCAGGATCAGCTGTGTTCTGGCGCCATCTTCTCTCTGGTGTAGAAGGAAGTCGGCTGTGTGTAGTAGTTCCGCTCTGTATAAAACCGGAAGTGACATGTTGCCATGGCGACCGGACTGTGCAGAAAGTTGGTGCATGCTCACTCAGGTACAGAGTGCTGGCGGCCATCTTGGATTTGGGCAGACCTCTCACTGAGTTCTATAGGGAGCCCCTAATGTGTTCTGAACCTGCTGATTGGCCGGTAGAGGCCATGTAAAGTGACTAATATTGTCTCCAGGTCCTGGGTGCGTACTTGTGATCCCAACAGTTAAATCACCGTTGGTTTCACTACGCCCGGAACAGGGTATTGTGTCACGGGTAACCGCCACATTTTGCCCTTGTCCTGCCCAGATCTAACAGAGATATAGTCACAGAGGAAAAAACCTCATAGTGTCTGACACCAGGGTTCCCGATGGGGGGTCGCCATTATAAACTGATAAAAAGATGGAAAAGCGTAAATCTATACACACCATTGAACAAAATTACACAGTTGTGTTCACTATGTGCTCGAGACTGATGGGGGGATTTGATCCAGCTGATGGGGGTCGGTGATTCAAATTCAATCTGTAAAAAATAAACGAGTCCTGGCAAAAAATAAAGAGAAACTCGACTCTATAAACAGAGAGGAATTACTGGCACCCAAAACTTCACACGACAAAAAGGGTTGGATCCCCAGGGGGCGTGGTTTGGCCGCGAGTAGTGATGGCCGCGTGAGCGCCGGGCTCCGTCTACCCGACACCTCACGAGCGACACAACGAGCGGCTCCACCGGCGAAAATGCCAAGCAAGGCATCAGGAGGGATGGCGGCACCTCCAGGAAGAAAACGAGGTGCGAAAGACCCCAGTAACAGGCCGATAGGCCAATTTTTCAGCGGCGGCTCGGTCCGCAACAAAGATGGCGCTGGCAGCGTGTCAGGCGCTGCGGCCCAAACAAAGCAGCGGAATGAGCAGCGAACACCGCCGGGCACCAGCGCTGCAGGACCCCGCAAGTCACCCCCTGCATTTGAGGTGCCAAGCAGGTGGAGTACTAACTCCCAGGTATCATTTACCCCATATGAATCTTCCCCAGCACGTGTGGAAGATGATTGCAGCATGCCTCCACTGTGTCTGCAGCAAGGCAGCAGCTCAGAAGCCTCCTCATCACCAACTCCACATATGCCAGGAGACTCCAGCACACCATCAGGCAGCCCAGCCAAACAGAGGCAGAAAAGGCAGGAAGACTTTGCTGAGGTGAGAGCATTTACAGAAAATGGTGACTCACAATCTGCTGAAGCGGACATGTTTGCTTCATACCAGGCATCAGATAAATACGTCTCAGAATGTATGCTAAAATCAATGCTTGAAGCATTTCGAACCTCCTTGCAAAAGGACTTATCATCTCTGATTAAACCATTACAATCCTCCCTAGATGAGGTGGGGGAAAGAGTCTCTCATGTAGAGAACAAAATGGCGGAATTTGCTAATACATTCAACGAGCTTGCTGACTCCCATAATGCGCTCGAAGATACAGTGTCCCTAATACAAGCGAAGCAAGTCGATTCAGAAGACAGAGATAGGCGAAACAATGTAAAGATAAGAGGAGTTCCAGAAACAGTACCAAACTATCAACTGAGAACCTATGTCCAACAAATGACGAAAGCCCTAATCCCAGATCTCGCAGATTATGAACTAAGCATCGACCGGGCTCACCGAGTCCCCAAGCCGTCAAACCTGCCAGAGACGGTACCCCGCGACGTATTGGCGAGATTCACCTTTTTTAACACGAAAGAACAACTGCTAACTTTCTCAAGGAAAACCCACAATCTACCATCCCCATATGAATCTATCAAGTTATTTGTGGATCTATCAGCGGCAACATTACAAGCCAGGAGAAATTTCACGTCCATCACTTCACTTCTTCGAGACAACGACATCCCATACAGATGGGGATTCCCAACTAAAGTATTGGTGAAACGTCAGAACGCCGTCACCGCAATTAAAACAATCGAAGAAGGATTTGAACTACTAGCAACTTGGGGCATCTCTAAAGAAGCTATTGAGAGAGTGAAGAACAAGTCAGCCAGACCATCTAGAATTGATCCAGAATGGCAATCTAGAGGAGCCACTTGAACTTTCAAGCCAAACGTCCATAACGTGAGGACGGGTAAGAACGCAGCTGGAAAGCTCACGTTTCCACATGTTTTGTTATACCATTATTCCCCCACACTGAGTACCTGTATTCAAAGAATCAGTACCGAACTGTTACGTTAATGTGTTATCCTAAAACGTTTAACACTTTTGTTATGTTAGACCTGACATATGCTCGTGTAGTCACTCTATTATCACAGAAAGGGCCCAGAATACCAGGTTATCACTCTCTTGAACCTTTAGAGCCTAAATCCCCCTTAGATATTAAAAATGAGTATCAAACTGATGTCACTTAATGTGAAGGGGCTTAACAGCCCCTTCAAGAGGTCGCTGTTCTGGAGGGAAGCACTTACTAGTAAAGCAGATTTGGTATGTATCCAGGAGACACATGTCTGTCAAAAGAATCCCCCTACTCTATCACACCCGAAATTTCAACAGGTAATTATGTCTTCATACAACCAAAAGAAAAGAGGGGTTCTTATAGCCTTCAAAGACACACTAGCAGTGTCTATCCATCAATGCCATATAGATCCACAAAGTCGTTACATGATAGTACTTTGCACTATAAACAATTTGGAATACACACTTGTAAATCTATATGCCCCGAACAGAAGGCAGAAAGCCTTTCTTAGTAAACTTTTTAGGAAAGTAAAAGAAATTAAAAGGGGGTCTCTACTTATATGCGGAGACTTTAATACTGTAGGCCATAATTCATTTGATACCACATCTCAATCACGCCATAGAAATTTCACACTGAACCCGTTATTATGGGAAAATGACCTCTATGATGTGTGGCGAGTCCAACATACATCAGAGAAAGATTACACCTATCTTTCGGCCAGGCATGGAACGTACTCACGCATAGACATGATTCTTACAGATAGATATACACTGGAAAAGGCAACACAAACTTCCATAGGAAACATTCAGTGGTCAGACCACGCTCCTATTACATTATCGTTCTCAGATACGTACTCAAGCAACACAGATTTTATCTGGCGAGCAAATATGACTACTATAGCTTCCAAAAAACACAGCTCTACGATAGAGAACAAACTAAAAGAATATCTCTCTAACAATAATACAACAGACGTCAGCCCATTCTCTCTATGGCTCACACATAAAATGTTTGTGAAAGAGGAATTAACAATCCTTAATAGTAGATTACGTAGAGAAAGGGAAAGAGAAATTACTTCCATACTAATGCACATTCAATTTCTGGAAAGGGAAAATAAAAGGGCATTCTCTCAATCTCTCGTTAAGACTCTTAACGAATTAAGAGACCGGCTTAACACCCTTTTGCTATATAAATACTCCTCAGCTCTACAAAAATTGAAGATTAAATACTATTCGCAGGACCAGAAAGCAGGGTCCCTACTAGCAAGGCGCCTGAAACAGCGCAGCCAAAAATCTAAAATACCATTTTTATATCACCATACCTCCGGGGTAAAACTAATGACACCCAGAGAAATAGCCAACGCATTTATGGACTATTACTCCAATTTATACAACCTAACGAAGGATAATGGAGTCTCTTCCCCCTCTGCGGGGAGTATAGACTCATTCTTAAAAAGCCTACATCTCCCCAGAGTAACTGATAATCAACTACAAACATTAAATGCCCCATTGACGATAGCCGAAATAGAAAATACAATAAAGTCACTCCCCTCAAATAAATCCCCGGGCCCAGATGGCCTCCCAGGCCTATATTATAAAAAGTTTTCATCAACCCTTTCACCCTACTTATTGAAAGTATACTCCCTGGCAGCTGCCAATGGAGAATTCCCTAAGGAGATGCTAGAGGCAATAATTATCACCCTCCCCAAACCAGGGAAAACTCCCGATAGGGCTGCAAACTTTCGCCCAATATCTCTCCTCAATGAGGACGTAAAATTATATGCCAAGATCTTGGCCAATAGACTAAAGACAGTTCTCCCAGACCTAGTAACCCCAGACCAAGCTGGTTTTACACCTGGCAGACAAGCCTCGGACAATACAAGGCGTATCATTAATTTATTACAATTCTGCGAACTGAATAAGATAGAAGCATCCTTTGTTACTGTCGACGCCGAAAAGGCGTTTGACAGAGTTAATTGGGAGTATGCCTTTGCTACTATTAGGGCATTTGGCATAGAAGGACATATGCTTATGGCCATTAAGGCTCTATACTCCCACCCCTCAGCTACTGTTTTTATAAATGGAGTGCGCTCTCGGGAGTTTCGTTTAACAAATGGGACCAGACAAGGGTGCCCCCTCTCCCCTATAATTTTTGTATTAACTATAGAACCTTTGGCAATTGCCATCAGATCCCACCCAAACATTACAGGAATTAAAGCGGGTGGACGCGACCATCGTATTGCGCTATTTGCAGATGACATCATTTTGATGTCCACTAACACTGATACCTCGCTAACTCATATCTTTGATATAATGTCAAAATACAGTGAAGCTTCATTCTATAAAATAAACAACACAAAATCACAGGTGCTTCCTGTGAATATCAATAAGCAACAATTAAACTATCTCAAAGGGAGGTACAAGCTGGATTGGAAAGAGAAATCAGTAGACTATCTAGGCATCAGCATCACATATCCTGTAACTAACCTATTTAAAGCTAACCACGTACCCCTGATAACAAAAATAGATTCCGAATTAGAAATGTATTCAAAAAGTACTCTAACGTGGTTCGGTAGAATCGCAACATACAAGATGATGACATTACCCAAATACCTCTACCTGTTCCGTACCATGGTCATCCCTCTCCCCAAATCATTCTTTACCAAAATTAAAGCCCAACTTAACAAATTTCTCTGGAAGGGAAAAAACCCAGAATTTCCTCTAAAATCTTAACTAAACACAGATTGATAGGGGGAGTAGGGGTCCCAGATCTACAAGATTACTACACGGCGGCCATACTAGACCAGTCACAGCATTGGTGGCTTAACTCACCTAATCAAGTATGGAGCTCAATTGAGGAGAGTTATCAGACCAAAGGAACTCTGAGATCTAGAATATTAACCCTCGCAGGGAATATAACACCACCCCAGTCCAAATGTCTCACCATCCGTGCTACTGATGAAGCTTGGCGCAAGCTAAGACTAAGCTATAAGGCCACTACAGCTATACCCCTACAGCAGATTCCACTAGAACTGCTGGAACTAAACATACCGGATTTAAACATCTCCTCCTGGCGATATTTGGGTATCCATTCCTTGGCGGATTTATGGTCCGGGGATGCAATAGCACCATTTCATTTACTTATGAAAAAATACTTTATTCCAGTAAAGGAATTCTACACTTACACACGTGTTCGCCATTTCTTGCAGGAATGGCCTTTTAAGGGTCCCATCTACAATGCCCAAATAGCTAAAATAATACAACAAACCTCAAGCTTTAAAAAAGGGATCTCCCTCTTCTACACCATGTTAGGGGAAAAGAAAACCTTTGCTAAACTCCCCCACATGATACGCTGGGAACAAAATATGAATGCAGTATTTACAGATGACCAGTGGAAGGGGGCACTGCACATAGCGAACAAACATCTGAGATGTACATCTCACTTAGAAGCCATCACCAAGACCCATATACGTTGGTATTTTACCCCTTATAGACTTAACAAAATTTTTTCCTCCACATCTAACTTATGCTGGAGAGGGTGCGGACATACAGGTACGCTCCTTCACATCCTTTGGACATGCCCAAACATCCGTAGGCTATGGGAGGCAACAGAGAGAATCATATGTAGAATAACACGGTCTAGTACCATTTTATCCCCAGCCACGGCCTTGCTTTTAATAGATGTTAACAAATTTCCATCATCTAGCAGGAATGTTATCACACATCTATTGATGGCCACGAAGCTCACCATCACTAGACACTGGAAAGAGACAAACGGTCCTAAGATAGAAGAAGTTATCTCCTTGGTCAATACTAGTTGCAGGTATGAAAGAGCCATCTCATTCCAAAATCACATTCATCCAAAATACCTAAAGATCTGGAACGTCTGGATAGGCAGCCCTCACTATACTGAATAAGAGGATAGACTCGAGTGTAGAACAGGTCGTGTTTTTGTTTTTTTTAAGAATTTGTATGGTTTTTAGAATTTGTACTGTTGCACATGTTGTTATGGTTGGAAACCACTCACAAATCCCGACTAAGGATCCTGGGAAAACAGGACAATTTGTGTTCATTTCACATCTAGTTCTACATACTCGGGAATACTACTAGTCGTCAAGACAGCGCCGACTACCTCCGGCAAGAAACAGAACTCTGGAGGTTCGCAAAGACCTTACGTAACATCGAGATATGCGATAGAATTATCCATGTTAACATATGTATCTTTGGGGTCTTGGAATATTGATGTATTCTCCTTGTATGTTTGTTTTTGGAAAATTAATAAAAATAAAATATAAAAAAAAAAAAAAAGGGTTGGATCCCCTTCATCTCTACCTACTGTGATACCAGCAATAGAGTAGGATCCATAATAAAAAAAACATTGGAGAATACTGTCAAGTGATCCCACTGGGGTACCTGAGTTTCATAATCTCCCAATCCTATCTTATAGGAGAGCAAACAATATCAAGGACCGGGTAGTCAAGACGGATGTAGGCCCTCTAAAAACGGTCACACAGAGAGGGATATTTGGTCCCACATGCAAAGGATGCTTTCCATGCAGAGCTTGCATCAACTGCTCACATGTGCTGAAAGGGGACACCTTTACTCACAACGACAAACAGTACAAAATTCAACACTATCTCGACTGTAATAGTGACTATGTCGTCTATTTGTTGAGTTGCCCGTGTAATTTGAAATATGTGGGCGTGACAACACTAGGCTTCAAAACGAGGTTTGTACAGCATAGGTACACCATACGCAAAAGAAAGAAGGATTTACCAGTGAGTAGACACTTCACTGAGGCTGGACATAAAGAGAGCGATCTAAAATTCAGGATTATTGACCACATTCTTGTACCTAGGAGAGGCGGCAATAGGGAAGCTATCCTCAGAAAACAGGAGTTGAGATGGATACCTAGGCTGGGAACGCTACAGCCTAATGGCTTAAACATTGAATACAATTTGAACAGCATCATTTAGATGCTATGGGTTTGTTGTCTATGTTGGTGACTCTTGATGTTTGCCACCCGTTTGTTACCTATATATCCCACTTGCGGCCTCATCTGTAGGTTTTCTGGAGATACTTCTCCGCTAGTGAATTATCGACACGGCATTGGCGCTGTATCCACAGCTTTACAAATATATTCATTCTCTCTTTCATTTTTTACAGATTGAATTTGAATCACCGACCCACATAGGCTGGATCAAATCCCCCCACCAGTCTCGAGCGCATAGTGAACACAACTGTGTAATTTTGTCTAATGGTGTGTATAGATTTACGCTTTTCCATCTTTTTATCAGTTTATAATGGCGACCCCCCACCCGGAACCCTGGTGTCAGACACTATGAGGTTTTGTCCTCTGTGACTATATCTCCGTTAGATCCGGCAGGACAAGGGCTAAATGTGGCGGTTACCCGTGACACAATACCCTGTTCCGGGCATAGTGAAACCAATGGTGATTTAACTGTTGGGATCACAAGTACGCACCCAGGACCTGGAGACAATATTAGTCACTTTACATGGCCTCTAACGGCCAATCAGTAGGTTCAGAACACATTAGGGGCTCCCAATAGAACTCAGTGAGAGGTCTGACCAAATCCAAGATGGCCACCGGCACTCTGTACCTGAGTGCGCATGCGCCAACTTTCTGCACAGTCCGGTCGCCATGGCAACATGTCACTTCCGGTTTTATACAGAGTGGAACTACTACACACAGCCGACTTCCTTCTACACCAGAGAGAGGTTGGCGCCAGAACACAGCTGATCCTGCACCACATCAGGAACTTATGAATGAAGAGCCGAGACTGGGGGCGGTCCGAACGCCAATGGGAGGGTACTTGTCTTTCTTTACACATGTATTTTATGCACGATCTGCTACAAATTTTCACTGTACTAATATCCGATTAGGTCCTACTTACCACGTACACACCTTGTATACTTATGAAATGATTATTATATGCACGGTTTTATACGGTCCTTGCATGGACCAATGAGATGTATCACTGGCCTTTATATGCTTGCATACTGATCTATGTATCATGCTTGACAAAGGCTCCTTGTGAACTGAAACATTGCACATAGAATAAAAGACACCCCGTCACTTTTTGATACTACCTTGGAGTGGTGCCAGTTTTTTTGAAAATTTATATATATATATATATATATATATATATATATATATATGTATATACATACATATATATATCTGCCTATATCACTATGCCCTCTATGACTTTGCCCTCCATATGACACCTCACCTTTAAATTTAGCTTTTTTTGTGTTTAAATTGATTTAAAAAACTTTAAAAAAAAATTCTACTATTTTTTTAGGCACTCAGAGTACTTGAACTGCAATGCCCAGTATTATTGATTGCCATAGCGTAAAACTGAAACTGCTCTTCTAGGAACATTCAGGGTTTTACGGATGGATGCATTAGCTTGATGTCACCTATAAGGGGCATAAGCACTATAAGTACCTAGGGCAATATTAACACTAAATAGGGCCTTGAACCTATACACAACTTTTTTTAAGTTGATTTTTTGGAAAAAGCTTTAGACCCATATGATAATGAAAATAATATATGATATAGGATATAATATAAGTTGCGATCCTAAAGACTGAAGATATTTGTTAGTCAATCTGAGGTTTACCCACCTGTCTTTAGACTATTATAAAATGTTTCTTTCTGTTCTTTCCACCATCGCAATGTTCACTTTAACTTGAGAATTAGCAAAGTGTTCTCTATGATGCATAATTCATATTGTGTTTCTGCTAAGATGTTTTAGTCACTTTGGTTCTATCGACCTACGAAAAGATGCTTGACTGCATTTTATACCAAATCTGTTACATGTGAAGTGTTTCTACAGAACTTCCTTTATGAACTTTGATTCCTACTCTGAATATGTATGAGACTGGAACGGTTTCTGGTGCCTTCATGTACAGATCTTATTGCTTTGTTCTTCTTCTGCATCACCTAATGTTCTTTATAACTGGATGCTTCAGCTCCCACATTTTTTCCATGTTGAAAAAATTGCATGGATTAAATTTATTTTTTTTCATCAAAATGCTGGACAACATTGAATATTCAATTCTGGATGAGAAGTTTAATGTTGTAAGTACAGGATGCATATTCCAAACCAGGACACACATAGATTTTTCATAAAGGTTTAATTTGTTATGAAAATCACTATCAACAAGTAATATTATGGAAAGTGGAATATAGGAGTGAAATCCAATGATATAGAGACATATGGATGTCTTATACAGGGCTTATGGGGAATTTGAACTTAACTTAATCCCTTTTCATCGTGGGATATATAGTTACTTCACATGACAGCTGCAGGTATTCGGAGAGGGGCTACGGACTGAGCCCTCTCCATACCCAGTGAGTGTTTGCATATTGCAGCACCGCCGACCTGTAACACCCATGATCGGTGGTAAAAAATTGGTTTTAATTGTTGTTCCCTATGTCATTATTAGGGAGTGACGATCTGTCTCCATGACAGCCTCAGCTTTTTCTAAGACCAAAGGCTGTGTGATTTTTGGGCATTTGTGGCAGTTGCGCATTATAATAACTGAGTAGTAAAATCCCCATATACTGCCATCCATGTAGTATGGCAGTATATGGTAGGATCAATCAGACAACCTAGGGTTAAAGTATTCCTACCAAAAATGAAGGAGTTATACCATTCTTTTCATTAAATTGTAAAGATACATCTAACTTTTTTCATATATAAAAAAACATAAAAAAACACAATTGATCAAATCTAGAATCCAGTAAGGCTATATCCCATCCATAATATACAAGCTGTATCCACAGTCAAAGTATTCTTATGATGGCATTCTGGATTTCATATAGATCCTGCCATCTGAAATATCAAAAGTGACCAATAAACACCTGTGGATATTAAGTGAATTTACCATTGTCTTTCCCATATTATGGTTATGTGACCTTCCTCTGGACTACTCAACTTGTTTTTCACCCAAGCTTCTTCAGGGGGTACTAAACACACACCAGGAAGCTGGAATTTATAGGAGGCAGATAACAGGAATGGAACTCACCAGCACGTTTATTAAGAAAAAGCTTCTGGTTCCTCATATACCCTACTTCCGGCACTACAGTGCTAGCGCACATGTGTGAAATCTGACAGCGCTATCAGATTCCCGGTCATGGCACCGCAGGAGTATAGTGACAAATCAGCGCCATATACCTGCGCCCAATGTAAAAGGTATAAAATGTAAAAAACTGCAAGTATACTAATTCTGCATTCAGTGGAGCATTCTATTATGTAGTTTAAATCTAACCTAGTCAAGATTAATTCCAAAAGTTACATAATTCCAGAATAATTGATTTATATATAAAATATGACTAGGATATACACTCACCGGCCACTTTATTAGGTACATCATGCTAGTAATGGGTTGGACCCCCTTTTGCCTTCAGAACTGCCTCAATTCTTTGTGGCATAGACTCAACAAGGTGCTGGAAGCATTCCTCAGAGATTTTGGTCCATATTGACATGATGGCATCACACAGTTGCCGCAGATTTGTCGGCTGCACATCCATGATGCAAATCTCTCGTTCCACCACATCCCAAATATGCTCTATTGGATTGAGATCTGGTGACTGTGGAGGCCATTTGAGTACAGTGAACTCATTGTCATGTTCAAGAAACCAGTCTGAGATGATTATTATAAAATGTTTCTTTCTGTTCTTATTGTGTGGCTCCTAGCGGCTTCCCGTGTCTCCTCTTCTATCTTCTATCTTCTCTCTTCTCTTGTGGCTCCCGATCCCCGTCGCGGCTCCCGGCGGCTTCTTCTCTCTTCTATCGCGTCCATGCCGTCGCACACTACGATGCAACGCAGTCGCCGTTCATGGTGTCATCAGCGGCGACACACCGCATCACAGTGTGCGACGGCCAGCAGATCGCATAGACCCGACTCTGCCGGCTAGAGAAGAGAGAAGAAGCCGCTGGGAGCCGGGAGGGGGATCGGAAGCCACCGGGAGGGGGATCGGGAGGCGGGACGAACATAGGGGACACCGGGGGATGAGTATTAAGTTTATTTTTTATCTGTATATTACATGGGGGCAGGCTGTATACTACATAGGGGCTGGCTGTATACCACATGGGACTGGCTGTGTACTAAATGGGGGCTGGCTGTATACTACATGGGGCTGGCTGTATACTACATGGGGCAGGCTGTATACTACTGGTGGCTGACTGTATACTACATGGGGGCAGGCTGTATACTACGTGGGGGAAGGCTGTATACTACATGGGGGCTGGCTGTATACTACATATGGGCTGGCTGTATACTACATAGGGGCTGGCTGTATATTACATGGGGGCTGGCTGTATACTACATGGGGGCTGGCTGTATACTACATAGGGGCTGGCTGTATACTACATGGGAGATGGCTGTATACTACATGGGCAGGCTGTATACTACATGGGGCAGGCTGTATGCTACATGGGGGCAGGCTGTATGCTACGTGGGGCTGGCTGTATACTACATGAGGGCAGGCTGTATACTACACCCTCGGCTTATACTCAAGTCAATAGGTTTTCCCAGTTTTCTGTAGTAAAATTAGGGGTCTTGGCTTATACTCGGGTCGGCTTATATTCGAGTATATATACGATACATACTCCTTATTAAACAATTAACATAAAAAATCAATTACAAAGAAAAACTATATAAAGTGCTCAAAGTTCAAATATAATGTCATACGTATACTGTATGTTTATATATATTTGATACAATAAATATGAAATACGGGGGATTCCAATCATAAAGTACACCCCTATTCATATAATCTCATTATAGTGAAATATGTAAAACTTATTCTGTTTCCCATACAATCTTAGCCAAAATAAGAAAATTATTAACAATAACTCATCTCCACAAAGTAGGACAACTGTATCCACTCCATTATCTTCCATCGTTTCTCCGTATGGCTGTAGTAATCATCTCATCTTTTCCTCTTAGTTTGTCCTATATTTTAAGACAATAAGACCCGTATTTCCCAGTGCGACAGATCACTAAAACTGATTTAAAAACACCAATATTAAAACACAGAGGTAATAACAGGCAAACGATAAACAGCTTTATCTTGTTTGCGAGAGGATACTTCCTAGCGTCACAAGAAAGGAGCAGAGCTAAGTGCTTCATTTAAGCCAATTGGGGATAGTGAACCCAGCTGGACAATCCATCCACATTCTTTTTGTGCTGCAATCTTCTTCAGACACCCCCCCCCCCCTAATGCCATAGTGTATCATATGATCTCAATACCTCACACAGGAGATCTTTTTGGGTTAAAAAGGTAAAAATTGCATCGGTTTAAGTTTGTTTACATTTGTGATCTTTTTAGCATTGACAATATCTCAGGCATGTTCCCTTACTCTAATGCCAAAATCTCTTGTGGCAAGACCCACATATATCTTGGGGAATCTACAGGAGGCCTTATAAAGGACACCTGTAGTATTGCATGAGATGTAGACTCTAATTGTAAAGGTCCTCTTCCCATCAGTCAAAGTGAGTCAAATGTCTGAAAATGTTGCATGTTAGGACAGGGTACACAGTTCGCAAATTGGTGACTGTCCTGAATACTTACTCTGTCCCCAAATTAATTACATATCTTTGGGACGTAGTGGCTCTGTATTAACAAATCCCTCAAGTTTTAAGACCAGAGGCTGTATTATTTCTGGGCACTGCAAGTTGAACATTGTAATAAATAAATAGTAAAATCACTATATACTGCCATACTGTAATTGGGCAGTATATTGTGGGATCAATCAGACAACCTAGGGTTAAAGCACCCTAGAAGGTCTGAGAAATAGTAAAAAAAAAAAAAGTTAAAAAATATTTAAAAACCCAAAAAATTCAAATAATGCCTCTTTCCTTACAATTGATATAAATGTAAATAAACTGTAAAAATCATAAACATGTTAGGTATCGATTTGTCCAAAAATGTCCAATCTATCAAAATATAATAAGGGTTATTCCCGGCATTTGACCCCATATCGGAAAATAGTTCCCAAAGTAAAAAATTCCACTTTTTTTTACCATTTTGCAACATATAAAAAATGTAATAAAAAATGATCAAAAGACCAATTTTTCGACAATTCCAATGGATTTAGAATTTTTTTCCCACTCCCCCCTAACAGGCATGGAATATTAATTACCGTCACTATGAAGTGCAACTTATTATGCAGAAAACAAACCCTCACACAGCTCTTTACAGGGAAAAATAAATAATTTATAGATATTTGAAGTTAGGGAGTGAAAAATGAAAACTCAAAACCAAAAAAGGGTCTGGCCCTTGCCTTGCATAATATATTGTATACCACTACAACTCACAAACCAATAAATGAGACTGTAAGTAATAAAAGTTAAACATTTCTCCTCTGTGGTCTCTGCTAAAAATGAGTAGCCATTTGCTGTTGTCAGCTATCATGCCATTGCTATCTATGGAAATGAATGATAATTTTAAGTTCACAATTGGTTCTGACTAGTGATGAGCGAGTATACTCGTCCGAGCTTGATGCTCGGTCGAGTATTAGCATACTCGGACCGGCTCGTTGCTCGGACGAGTATTTGCCCTGCTCGATAACGAGCATTTAATTAAAAAAAAAAGAAGTGAAGAACAGTAAAAAAATACAATTAAAACATTTAATTTAATCATTTAATTGAAGAAAACAGTGAAAGAACACAGTGCAGAACAGATTGCAGATGTTCGGGAACATCTGCGATCTGTTCCGGAGACACGCGTGCAGAACGGTATTCTCCGCAATAGTATTTGAAGAACAATATGTGTGAAGAACACATTGCAGATGTTTGGAAACATCTGCAAGTTGTTCTCTACACATATTGTTCTTCAAATATTATTGCGGAGAACACCGTTCTGCACGCATGTCTCCGGAGCAGATCGCAGATGTCCCGGAGACACGCGTGCAGAACGGTGTTCTCAGCAATAGTATTTGAAGAACAATATGTGTGAAGAACAACTTGCAGATGTTGCCAAACATCTGCAATGTGTTCTTCACACATATTGTTCTTCAAATACTATTGCAGAGAACACCGTTCTGCATGCGTGTCTCCGGAACAGATCGCAGATGTTCCCGAACATCTGCAATCTGTTCTGCACTGTGTTATTTCACTGTGCTCGTTCAGTTTGTAATTTTACTGAAAAATGCTCGGGTCTCCCATTGATTTCAATGGGGCTCGTTACTCGAAACGAGCACTCGAGCATCGGGAAATGTTCGGCTCGAGTAACGAGCACCCGAGCATTTTAGTGCTCGCTCATCTCTAGTTCTGACACTTATTTATATCTATGGAGAGAAGAATCAAATGTTTTGCAACTAAGAGGTCTGTGTAAAGAGGCATCACAGTAAAAATTTATTTGGATTCATCATAGAAAGACCCATTTAAATTTTAAATGAAAATTTTAGTTTTGCTTGTTATTAGGATAAGCAGGAATGTGGGTGTAGATAAAACTAGGGTAGTACTGGAGTATGGAGGGGCTCATGGGTCATAGAAGGTGTTTGCATAAAACACCCACCACAAACACATGGGTGTTAACTTTTTAAGTGCCATGATCAGAGGCGTAACTACAGTGGCAGCAGCCATAGCAGCCACTATGGGGCCCGCAGTGTCGGGGAGCCCAGTCATCCGTCCTCACACACTAATGATTGGAGGGTGTATACCCTTATATACATGTTATGCTGCACAGTGTGCAGCATAATATTTATATAACATATACTGTATGTGATGTATATATGCTGTATCTGTGATGTGTATATGCTGAATGTGTAAATGGTGTATGGTGTCTATATACTGTAATTGTTTATATATTCTGTACTTGGCACAGTATGTGTATGTATACTCTTTATATGTGTACGCATTAGTGTATAAATGAGTGATTGTTACTGGCATATGCGAGCAGCCACTTTGGGGCTTGCAGTGTCAGGGGGCCCTGTCATCCAGGTATCTCAAAACATAAGATCAGAAATGAAACAGTCCCAAGTCGGTATAAGTAAGAAAGACCCAGCAAATATGTGACTGAAAAAAGGAAAAAGCTAGGAAAAAAGGTGATAAAAAGGTGGTTGATAATAATTTGTTGACGTAAGATAACTACTAGAGATGAGCGAACACTAAAATGCTCGGGTACTCGTTATTCGAGACGAACTTTTCCCGATGCTCGAGTGCTCGTCTCGAATAACGAACCCCATTGAAGTCAATGGGAGACTCGAGCATTTTTCAAGGGGACCAAGGCTCTGCACAGGGAAGCTTGGCCAAACACCTGGGAACCTCAGAAAAGGATGGAAACACCACGGAAATGGACAGGAAACAGCAGGGGCAGCATGCATGGATGCCTCTGAGGCTGCCTAATCGCACCATTATGCCAAAATTATGGGCAACAGCATGGCCATGACAGAGTGACAGAATGAAGCTAGATAGCATCTAAAACATCCAATAATTGACCCTGACACTATAGGGGACGGCATGCAGAGGCAGCGGCAGCAGCGGCAGGCTAGAGAGTGGCATGGCGACATACCCTAAATGGACTCAGGCTTCAAACCAATGGGTGGCAGAGAGGAACCAAAGGAGGTGAGCAAGAAGCGCTCAAATAATATCGCTACATGATAAAAGTTTGCCAGTATATTTTGTGGATTACACAGCAGGGTGGCGACAAAGTTAACATGGAAGCCATGAAAACAACCCCAAATTCTGCCTGACACAGCTCGTTTGATAAGGGGACCATGTATGCTTACAGTTCATGCCAGTCGCTGCACTTGCTGCCAGTCTCCTTTCGAATAGTTTAAAATAATAATAACCCTCATCCATAAAGCTCTGTATAATGCTGCACCCCCCTACCTCTCCTCTCTTATCTCAGTCTATCGCCCAACCCGTGCTCTTAGATCCGCCAGTGATCTTAGATTAACCTCTACCCTAGTGCGGACCTCCCACTCGCTTCTCCAAGACTTCTCTAGAGCTGCACCAATTCTATGGAATGCTCTGCCCCGGACTATCAGACTAATACCTAACCTCCAAAGTTTCAAACGTGCTCTTAAAACCCATTTCTTTAGGCAAGCCTATAACACTCATTAACTGCATGAAGTTTTAACTCTTCTACTAACCCGTCCTGTGTCGTCCTCCCATCTGTTATCCAGCAACCAACAGGCACCAGACTTCTCTGCAGTCCCATTCACCCTGGACCTGGTATATAAGATGACGGCTGAGTGTTTCAAGCGACAGCAATTCCATTTATTATATTTTTTTCTATTCCCTAAGAAGAATGGCTTGACCATTAAATATTCTTTTACCTCGTGTTACCCCATCATCTTCATAAACCGTAAGCTCTGGCGAGCAGGGACCTCACTCCTGTTGTTCCATACAAATGTTGTGCTCTGTTACATTACATTTGTATTTGTTTCCTATGATTTGTAAAGCGCTGCAGAATATGATGACGCTATATAAATAAAGATTATTATTATTATGGAGGCAGTGAACTAGTAGTAGATTAAAGGTGCTGCAACTATGTTAGTTGGATCTTGTGATGGAGCTGGCGCTCTGCAGCCAGGCGAGCTTTCGCCAATCCAAGCCCCTGTTTCTAGGCTACTCCCCAAACAGCACTTCTAAGAACCTTTTGTATAAGATCAAGTGTAGTAGCGTTCTTATAAGTTTAGGATATGCCGGGTGAGGGGAATGTAAACAGATGCGCAAGAAGCGCTGAAATAATATCCCTAAATGGTAAAAGTTTGCCAGTATATTTTGTGGATTACACAGCAGGGTGGCGACAAAGTTAACAACTTTGATGTGGAATGCCCTGTAATAGCTCTTGGGCGGTGTGCCTTTTATCGCCTAGGCTCAGCAGTTTCAGCACCGCCTGCTGTCGCTTAGCGACGGCACTGCTGCTGTGCCTAGAGCTACCGACTGATGGCGCCATGCCCACGGATGGTAATTCGGAGGAGGAGGAGGTGGAGGAGGGGTGGGAGGAGGTATAGTAGGCCTTTGAGACCTGGACCGAGGTAGGCCCCGCAATTCTCTGCGTCGCCAGTATATGAGCAGCCCCAGGGTCAGACTCGGTCCCAGCCTGCACCAAGTTAAGTGTAGTAGCGTTCTTATAAGTTTGGGATATGGCGGGTGAGGGGAATGTAAACAGATGCGCAAGAAGCGCATGATGCGCATGGAGCTGGCGCTCCGCTGCCAGGCGAGCTTTCGCCAATCCAAGCCCCTGTCTCTAGGCTACTCCCCAAACAGCACTTCTAAGAACCTTTTGTATAAGATCAAGTGTAGTAGCGTTCTTATAAGTTTAGGATATGCCGGGTGAGGGGAATGTAAACAGATGCGCAAGAAGCGCTGAAATAATATCCCTAAATGGTAAAAGTTTGCCAGTATATTTTGTGGATAACACAGCAGGGTGGCGACAAAGTTAACAACTTTGATGTGGAATCCATGAAAACAACCCAAATTTCTGCCTGACACACCTCGTTTGATAAAGGGACGATGTATGGAGGCAGCTATATGGACGACTTTTGGAGGTAGCAATGGAGACAACGTGTGGAGGCTGCTATGGAGACAATTTAATTTGGATAGTGCCTGTATGTGGCAGTCCCAAAAATTGTTCAAACCAGAGGAGCAGGTAGGTGGCCCTGCAGTAAAATGGAATAGATTGAGTGCCTGTATGTGGCAGTCCCAAAAATGTTTCAAACCAGAGGAGCAGGTAGGTGGCCCTCCAGTAAAATGGAATAGATTGAGTGCCTGTATGTGGCAGTCCCAAAAATTGTTCAAACCAGAGGAGCAGGTAGGTGGCCCTGCAGTAAAATGGAATAGATTGAGTGCCTGTATGTGGCAGTCCCAAAAATGTTTCAAACCAGAGGAGCAGGTAGGTGGCCCTCCAGTAAAATGGAATAGATTGAGTGCCTGTATGTGGCAGTCCCAAAAATTTTTTAAAACAGAGGACCGGGTAGGTGGCCCTCCAGAAAAATGGAATAGATTGAGTGCCTGTATGTGGCACTCACAAAAATTGTTTCAAACAGAGGACCGGGTAGGTGGCCCTCCAGAAAAATTAAATGCATGAAGTACTATAGCAAGAGCCAGTGGGCCCTGTCAAAAAATAGCCATTTTCCTCTGCTTTACTGTACAAAGAGGAGGAGAAGGAGGAAAATGAGGAGGAGGAGGAGGAGTGGATCAATTATTCAGGTTGAGCTTCCTTCACCTGGTGGAGATTGGAAATTCTGAGAAATCCAGCCTTTATTCATTTTAATAAGCGTCAGCCTGTCAGCGCTGTCAGTCGACAGGCGTGTACGCTTATCGGTGATGATGCCACCAGCTGCACTGAAAACCCGCTCGGACAAGACGCTAGCGGCAGGGCAGGCAAGAACCTCCAAGGCGTACAGCGCCAGTTCGTGCCACATGTCCAGCTTTGAAACCCAGTAGTTGTAGGGAGCTGTGTGATCATTTAGGACGATGGTATGGTCAGCTACGTACTCCCTCACCATCTTTCTGTAAAGATCAGCCCTACTCTGCCGAGACTGGGGACAGGTGACAGTGTCTTGCTGGGGTGACATAAAGCTGGCAAAAGCCTTGTAAAGCGTACCCTTGCCAGTGCTGGACAAGCTGCCTGCTCGCCTACTCTCCCTCGCTACTTGTCCCGCAGAACTACGCACTCTGCCGCTAGCGCTGTCAGAAGGGAAATACTGTTTCAGCTTGTGCACCAGGGCCTGCTGGTATTCATGCATTCTCACACTCCTTTCCTCTGCAGGGATGAGAGTGGAAAGATTTTGCTTGTACCGTGGGTCCAGGAGAGTGAACACCCAGTAATCGGTGCTGGAATAAATTCTTTGAACGCGAGGGTCACGGGATAGGCAGCCTAGCATGAAATCTGCCATATGCGCCAGAGTACCAACGCGTAAGAATTCACTCCCCTCACTGGCCTGACTGTCCATTTCCTCCTCCTCCAACTCCTCCAACTCCTCTTCTTCTGCCCATACACGCTGAACAGTGAAGGACTCAACAATGGTCCCCTCTTGTGTCTCGCCAACATTCTCCTCCTCTTCCTCCTCATCCTCCTCCACCTCCACCTCCTCCGATATGCGCTGAGAAACAGACCTCAGGGTGCTTTGGCTATCAACAAGGGAATATTCTTCCCCCGTCTCTTGTGACGAGCGCAAAGCTTCCGACTTCATGCTGACCAGAGAGTTTTTCAACAGGCCAAGCAGCGGGATGGTGAGGCTGATGATGGCGGCATTGCCACTGACCATCTGTGTTGACTCCTCAAAGTTACTCAGCACCTGACAGATATCAGACATCCACGTCCACTCCTCATTGTAGACTTGAGGAAGCTGACTGACCTGACTACCAGTTCTGGTGGAAGTTGACATCTGGCAGTCTACAATCGCTCTGCGCTGCTGGTAAACTCTGGATAACATGGTCAGTGTTGAATTCCACCTCGTGGGCACGTCGCACAACAGTCGGTGAGCGGGCAGTTGGAGGCGGCGCTGCGCTGCCCTGAGAGTGGCAGCATCTGGGCTGGACTTCCTGAAATGCGCACAGATGCGGCGCACCTTCGTGAGCAAATCAGACAGATTGGGGTATGTCTTGAGGAAACGCTGCACTATCAGATTTAACACATGGGCCAGGCATGGCACATGTGTCAGTCTGCCGAGTTGCAGAGCCGCCACCAGGTTACGGCCGTTGTCACACACAACCATTCCCGGCTTGAGGTTCAGCGGTGCCAGCCACAGATCAGTCTGCGCCGTGATGCCCTGTAATAGCTCTTG
This sequence comes from Engystomops pustulosus, assembly GCF_040894005.1. NCBI lineage: Eukaryota > Metazoa > Chordata > Amphibia > Anura > Leptodactylidae > Engystomops > Engystomops pustulosus. Next base: position 104,409,655 of record NC_092417.1, on the reverse strand, counting down.
GGCGGTGTGCCTTTTGTCGCCTAGGCTCAGCAGTTTGAGCACCGCCTGCTGTCGCTTAGCGACGGCACTGCTGCTGTGCCTAGAGCTACCGACTGATGGCGCCGTGCCCACGGATGGTAGTTCGGAGGAGGAGGTGGAGGAGGGGTGGGAGGAGGAGGAGGCATAGTAGGCCTGAAACACCTGGACCGAGGTAGGCCCCGCAATCCTCGGCGTCGGCAGTATATGAGCAGCCCCAGGGTCAGACTCGGTCCCAGCCTCCACCAAGTTAACCCAATGTGCCGTCAGCGATATATAGTGGCCCTGCCCGGCAGCACTCGTCCACGTGTCCGTGGTCAGGTGGACCTTGTCAGAAACGGCGTTGGTCAGGGCACGGATGATGTTGTCTGACACGTGCTGGTGCAGGGCTGGGACGGCACATCGGGAAAAGTAGTGGCGGCTGGGGACCGAATACCGAGGGGCGGCCGCCGCCATGAGGTTGCGAAAGGCCTCGGTCTCTACTAGCCTATAGGGCAGCATCTCCAGGCTAAGCAATCTGGAGATGTGCACATTAAGGGCTTGGGCGTGCGGGTGGGTTGCACTATATTTGCGTTTCCGCTCCAGCGTCTGGGGTATGGAGAGCTGAACGCTGGTGGATGCTGTGGAGGATCGTGGAGGCGACGATGGGGTTTTTGTGCCAGGGTCCTGGGCAGGGGGCTGACTAGCAGCTGACACAGGGGAAGGAGCAGTGGTGTGCACGGCCGGAGGTGAACGGGCTTGTTGCCACTGAGTGGGGTGCTTAGCATTCATATGCCTGCGCATACTGGTGGTAGTTAAGCTAGTAGTGGTGGAACCCCTGCTGAGCCTGGTTTGGCAAATGTTGCACACCACAGTCCGTCGGTCATCCGGTGTTTCCTTAAAGAACCTCCACACTTCTGAAGATCTAGCCCTCGCCGCAAGAGCCCTCACCACGGGAGCTTCACTAGTTGACAGTGGCGCTGATGCACCAGCTCTGGCCCTGCCTCTCCGTCTGGCCCCACCACTGCCTCTTCCAACCTGTTCAGGTCGAGGACTCTCCTCCGTCTCAGAAGCACTGTGTTCACCCGGCCTCTCAACCCAGCTTGGGTCTGTCACCTCATCATCCTCCGATCCCTCAGTCTGCTCCCCCCTCGGACTTCCTGCCCTGACAACAACTTCCCCACTGTCTGACAACCGTGTCTCCTCATCGTCGGACACCTCTTTACACACTTCCACTACGTCAAGAAGGTCATCATCACCCACAGACTGTGACTGGTGGAAAACCTGGGCATCGGAAAATTGCTCAGCAGCAACCGGACAAGTGGTTTGTGACTGTGGGAAGGGTCCAGAAAACAGTTCCTCAGAGTATGCCGGTTCAAATGGCAAATTTTCCTGGGAGGGGGCAGACTGGGGGGGGAGGAGGCTGAGGTGCAGGAGCTGGAGGAGTGGGGATTTCGGTGACATGGGTGGACTGCGTGGAAGACTGACTGGTGGTGGACAAATTGCTCGAAGCATTGTCAGCAATCCACGACATCACCTGTTCGCACTGTTCTGGCCTCAACAGTGCTCTACCACGAGTCCCAGTAACTTCAGACATGAACCTAGGGAGTGTAGCTCTGCGGCGTTCCCCTGCTCCCTCATCAGCAGGTGGTGTCTCACCCCGCCCAGGACCACGGCCTCTGACCCCTGCAGTAGTTGGACGCCCACGTCCCCGCCCTCGTCCTCTACCCCTAGCCCTCGGGTTAAACATTTTTAAAATGAGAGTTATAACTTTTTTTTTTTTTTTACTTCTTTTTGTTTTTTTTTGTGTTTTTTTGTGTTTTTTTTTTTTTTTTGTGTTTTTTGTTTTTTTTTGAGTTTTTAAAACCAAACAATCCTATCCTATTGCTATGGCTATTTTCTAGCCAAGTATCAAAGGAAGCACACTACTATGCCAGATGAGATGACACTGAGTTAGTGCCTAATAGAAATCCAACCCCTACTGAATTTTGCCACTTCGGCCTTTGCTATGGATATGTGCGCCACTAAGCGCAGAACACAGCGGTCGCAAGTCTCACTACAAATTGCTCAGAATTGGCAAGTACATGCACTGCAGAAACTACAGCCACCAGCAGATCAACCAGAAATCAAATATATAGAACGCTACTGTAGGCTTCAAGAAGCTGTTTGTATTCTCCTATGGCTATTTTCTAGCCAAGTATCAAAGGAAGCACACTACTATGCCAGATGAGATGACACTGAGTTATTGCCTAATAGAAATCCAACCCCTACTGAATTTTCCCACTTCGGCCTTTGCTATGGATATGTGCGCCACTAAGCGCAGAACACAGCGGTCGCAAGTCTCACTACAAATTGCTCAGAATTGGCAAGTACATGCACTGCAGAAACTACAGCCACCAGCAGATCAACCAGAAATCAAATATATAGAACGCTACTGTAGGCTTCAAGAAGCTGTTTGTATTCTCCTATGGCTATTTTCTAGCCAAGTATCAAAGGAAGCACACTACTATGCCAGATGAGATGACACTGAGTTATTGCCTAATAGAAATCCAACCCCTACTGAATTTTGCCACTTCGGCCTTTGCTATGGATATGTGCGCCACTAAGCGCAGAACACAGCGGTCGCAAGTCTCACTACAAATTGCTCAGAATTGGCAAGTACATGCACTGCAGAAACTACAGCCACCAGCAGATCAACCAGAAATCAAATATATAGAACGCTACTGTAGGCTTCAAGAAGCTGTTTGTATTCTCCTATGGCTATTTTCTAGCCAAGTATCAAAGGAAGCACACTACTATGCCAGATGAGATGACACTGAGTTATTGCCTAATAGAAATCCAACCCCTACTGAATTTTCCCACTTCGGCCTTTGCTATGGATATGTGCGCCACTAAGCGCAGAACACAGCGGTCGCAAGTCTCACTACAAATTGCTCAGAATTGGCAAGTACATGCACTGCAGAAACTACAGCCACCAGCAGATCAACCAGAAATCAAATATATAGAACGCTACTGTAGGCTTCAAGAAGCTGTTTGTATTCTCCTATGGCTATTTTCTAGCCAAGTATCAAAGGAAGCACACTACTATGCCAGATGAGATGACACTGAGTTATTGCCTAATAGAAATCCAACCCCTACTGAATTTTCCCACTTCGGCCTTTGCTATGGATATGTGCGCCACTAAGCGCAGAACACAGCGGTCGCAAGTCTCACTACAAATTGCTCAGAATTGGCAAGTACATGCACTGCAGAAACTACAGACACCAGCAGATCAACCAGAAATCAAATATATAGAACGCTACTGTAGGCTTCAAGAAGCTGTTTGTATTCTCCTATGGCTATTTTCTAGCCAAGTATCAAAGGAAGCACACTACTATGCCAGATGAGATGACACTGAGTTATTGCCTAATAGAAATCCAACCCCTACTGAATTTTCCCACTTCGGCCTTTGCTATGGATATGTGCGCCACTAAGCGCAGAACACAGCGGTCGCAAGTCTCACTACAAATTGCTCAGAATTGGCAAGTACATGCACTGCAGAAACTACAGCCACCAGCAGATCAACCAGAAATCAAATATATAGAACACTACTGTAGGCTTCAAGAAGCTGTTTGTATTCTCCTATGGCTATTTTCTAGCCAAGTATCAAAGGAAGCACACTACTATGCCAGATGAGATGACACTGAGTTAGTGCCTAATAGAAATCCAACCCCTACTGAATTTTCCCACTTCGGTCTTTGCTATGGATATGTGTGCCACTAAGAGCTAAACACAACGGTAGCAAGTCCCCCTGCTAATTCCTCACAAAATGGTAATAGATGCAAATTAAAATAAAAAAAGTAGAACGTTATTGTAGCCCTAAGAAGGGCTGTTGGGTTCTTTGAGAATCACTCCTGCCTAACAGTAAGCTAATAGAACACCCTAACGCTTTCCCTGACCAGCAGCAGCTCTCTCCCTAGCGGCATCCAGAGACAGAATGATCCGAGCAGCGCGGGCAGCGGCTAGTCTATCCCAGGGTCACCTGATCTGGCCAGCCAACCACTGCTATCGACGTGTAAGGGTACCACGTCATGCTGGGTGGAGTGCAGAGTCTCCTGGCTTGTGATTGGCTCTGTTTCTGGCCGCCAAAAAGCAAAACGGCGGGAGCTGCCATTTTCTCGAGCGGGCGAAGTATTCGTCCGAGTAACGAGCAGTTTCGAGTACCCTAATGCTCGACCGAGCATCAAGCTCGGACGAGCATGTTCGCTCATCTCTAATAACTACTGCTTAAGCGACCATTCCTGAGCTGAGCAACCAAAGTAGTGTTGAGAAAATCCAATAGGTATAAGAATCAAGATCAAGGATCCTTGCTGGTTGGTGACCCAAACTGTCTTTATTTATTATTTTTATTAATTTAACTAGGTACTGTATGTTAAGGCATTGGTATATATAATGTTTTACTACTAATTATGTGCACGTTCTAATAATAATCTCTAATTACTGAAGATGAAGCAATAAATATGGACAGCAATTCTTTCTATTTGGATTTCCATGAAAAGAGGCAAATATTATATGTAGACGACAGGCGTAACAGCTGCCGGACTGACCTCCACACACAGAAGCCTGATAACTTCCTTAGTCTTCCTTTTTTCTCCATTTAAACACTCATTGGGGAAATCAGCGTTGATGGCACATGAAGAAAGCGACTGTCACATATCAGCCTCTCACCGATCATTCTAAGGGAAATCAAGCTCAAATTAATAAGAGCAGGGATGATAAAGGAAGAAGGAGATGCATAGAGCTGCCAAATGATCTAACAACTTTAAACTAAGTCATATGTTTGAGTGGGAAGATGTGTTATGGCAGTTCTATTTCATCTACCTTTCAGGTAGAGAACCTCTCTCTATTTCCCCTGGGGTTTGGCTGCTGATAGCTAGATTCCAGTAAGAAAACAGAAGATTGAAAAGAAGCTGTGTAATTCAATAATTTTCCATACAACCCTGACAAACTAATTGCATTCAATAAATAGAGCAGTAAGGGAACATCTTGAGCAACTATGTTACATTTATCTTTAACACTTTATAGCATTATCATTACTGTGAGTGAGTGAGTTTTTATCACTTCGCAACTATTTCTGTAGTTGATATTTCTGCAGTGAGATGGGCGTCCCAGTGCTCAGTTGGATGGTGCAACACATTTATCATGCAAAATCCAACAGAATTGTGTCGCACGCCCAATATTAAAGGTGCACCAAAAAAAAAAAAGGTTGGTGCACTCTGGCAGGGCAGCGAAGGGAAGGGAGAGCTCGATTCCGGAAGAACGGGTTCCAGAAATCATGAATTTGGCGCCTCTGCACACTACACAGGCTAACTGCACATTTTAGTAAGTGTGCCCCAGTATCTTTCTATCTAATAATAAACAATGAAACTGCAGCACACTATCCCGCTCACATACCAGGGGGTGAGTGAGTGTCACTCGTTCTCAGATTGGCATCACCACTAGAGATGAGCGAACATGCTCGTCCGAGCTTGATGCTCGGTCGAGCATTAGGGTACTCGAAACTGCTCGTTACTCGGACGAATACTTCGCCCGCTCGAGAAAATGGCAGCTCCCGCCGTTTTGCTTTTTGGCGGCCAGAAACAGAGCCAATCACAAGCCAGGAGACTCTGCACTCCACCCAGCATGACGTGGTACCCTTACACGTCGATAGCAGTGGTTGGCTGGCCAGATCAGGTGACCCTGGGATAGACTAGCCGCTGGCCGCGCTGCTCGGATCATTCTGTCTCTGGATGCCGCTAGGGAGAGAGCTGCTGCTGGTCAGGGAAAGCGTTAGGGTGTTCTATTAGCTTACTGTTAGGCAGGAGTGATTCTCAAAGAACCCAACAGCCCTTCTTAGGGCTACAATAACTTTCTACTTTTTTTATTTTAATTTGCATCTATTACCATTTTGTGAGGAATTAGCAGGGGGACTTGCTACCGTTGTGTTCAGCTCTTAGTGGCACACATATCCATAGCAAAGACCGAAGTGGGAAAATTCAGTAGGGGTTGGATTTCTATTAGGCACTAACTCAGTGTCATCTCATCTGGCATAGTAGTGTGCTTCCTTTGATACTTGGCTAGAAAATAGCCATAGGAGAATACAAACAGCTTCTTGAAGCCTACAGTAGCGTTCTATATATTTGATTTCTGGTTGATCTGCTGGTGGCTGTAGTTTCTGCAGTGCATGTACTTGCCAATTCTGAGCAATTTGTAGTGAGACTTGCGACCGCTGTGTTCTGCGCTTAGTGGCGCACATATCCATAGCAAAGGCCGAAGTGGGAAAATTCAGTAGGGGTTGGATTTCTATTAGGCAATAACTCAGTGTCATCTCATCTGGCATAGTAGTGTGCTTCCTTTGATACTTGGCTAGAAAATAGCCATAGGAGAATACAAACAGCTTCTTGAAGCCTACAGTAGCGTTCTATATATTTGATTTCTGGTTGATCTGCTGGTGGCTGTAGTTTCTGCAGTGCATGTACTTGCCAATTCTGAGCAATTTGTAGTGAGACTTGCGACCGCTGTGTTCTGCGCTTAGTGGCGCACATATCCATAGCAAAGGCCGAAGTGGGAAAATTCAGTAGGGGTTGGATTTCTATTAGGCAATAACTCAGTGTCATCTCATCTGGCATAGTAGTGTGCTTCCTTTGATACTTGGCTAGAAAATAGCCATAGGAGAATACAAACAGCTTCTTGAAGCCTACAGTAGCGTTCTATATATTTGATTTCTGGTTGATCTGCTGGTGGCTGTAGTTTCTGCAGTGCATGTACTTGCCAATTCTGAGCAATTTGTAGTGAGACTTGCGACCGCTGTGTTCTGCGCTTAGTGGCGCACATATCCATAGCAAAGGCCGAAGTGGGATAATTCAGTAGGGGTTGGATTTCTATTAGGCAATAACTCAGTGTCATCTCATCTGGCATAGTAGTGTGCTTCCTTTGATACTTGGCTAGAAAATAGCCATAGGAGAATACAAACAGCTTCTTGAAGCCTACAGTAGCGTTCTATATATTTGATTTCTGGTTGATCTGCTGGTGGCTGTAGTTTCTGCAGTGCATGTACTTGCCAATTCTGAGCAATTTGTAGTGAGACTTGCGACCGCTGTGTTCTGCGCTTAGTGGCGCACATATCCATAGCAAAGGCCGAAGTGGGAAAATTCAGTAGGGGTTGGATTTCTATTAGGCAATAACTCAGTGTCATCTCATCTGGCATAGTAGTGTGCTTCCTTTGATACTTGGCTAGAAAATAGCCATAGGAGAATACAAACAGCTTCTTGAAGCCTACAGTAGCGTTTTATATATTTGATTTCTGGTTGATCTGCTGGTGGCTGTAGTTTCTGCAGTGCATGTACTTGCCAATTCTGAGCAATTTGTAGTGAGACTTGCGACCGCTGTGTTCTGCGCTTAGTGGCGCACATATCCATAGCAAAGGCCGAAGTGGGAAAATTCAGTAGGGGTTGGATTTCTATTAGGCAATAACTCAGTGTCATCTCATCTGGCATAGTAGTGTGCTTCCTTTGATACTTGGCTAGAAAATAGCCATAGGAGAATACAAACAGCTTCTTGAAGCCTACAGTAGCGTTCTATATATTTTATTTCTGGTTGATCTGCTGGTGGCTGTAGTTTCTGCAGTGCATGTACTTGCCAATTCTGAGCAATTTGTAGTGAGACTTGCGACCGCTGTGTTCTGCGCTTAGTGGCGCACATATCCATAGCAAAGGCCGAAGTGGGATAATTCAGTAGGGGTTGGATTTCTATTAGGCAATAACTCAGTGTCATCTCATCTGGCATAGTAGTGTGCTTCCTTTGATACTTGGCTAGAAAATAGCCATAGGAGAATACAAACAGCTTCTTGAAGCCTACAGTAGCGTTCTATATATTTGATTTCTGGTTGATCTGCTGGTGGCTGTAGTTTCTGCAGTGCATGTACTTGCCAATTCTGAGCAATTTGTAGTGAGACTTGCGACCGCTGTGTTCTGCGCTTAGTGGCGCACATATCCATAGCAAAGGCCGAAGTGGGAAAATTCAGTAGGGGTTGGATTTCTATTAGGCAATAACTCAGTGTCATCTCATCTGGCATAGTAGTGTGCTTCCTTTGATACTTGGCTAGAAAATAGCCATAGGAGAATACAAACAGCTTCTTGAAGCCTACAGTAGCGTTCTATATATTTGATTTCTGGTTGATCTGCTGGTGGCTGTAGTTTCTGCAGTGCATGTACTTGCCAATTCTGAGCAATTTGTAGTGAGACTTGCGACCGCTGTGTTCTGCGCTTAGTGGCGCACATATCCATAGCAAAGGCCGAAGTGGGAAAATTCAGTAGGGGTTGGATTTCTATTAGGCAATAACTCAGTGTCATCTCATCTGGCATAGTAGTGTGCTTCCTTTGATACTTGGCTAGAAAATAGCCATAGGAGAATACAAACAGCTTCTTGAAGCCTACAGTAGTGTTCTATATATTTGATTTCTGGTTGATCTGCTGGTGGCTGTAGTTTCTGCAGTGCATGTACTTGCCAATTCTGAGCAATTTGTAGTGAGACTTGCGACCGCTGTGTTCTGCGCTTAGTGGCGCACATATCCATAGCAAAGGCCGAAGTGGCAAAATTCAGTAGGGGTTGGATTTCTATTAGGCACTAACTCAGTGTCATCTCATCTGGCATAGTAGTGTGCTTCCTTTGATACTTGGCTAGAAAATAGCCATAGGAGAATACAAACAGCTTCTTGAAGCCTACAGTAGCGTTCTATATATTTGATTTCTGGTTGATCTGCTGGTGGCTGTAGTTTCTGCAGTGCATGTACTTGCCAATTCTGAGCAATTTGTAGTGAGACTTGCGACCGCTGTGTTCTGCGCTTAGTGGCGCACATATCCATAGCAAAGGCCGAAGTGGGAAAATTCAGTAGGGGTTGGATTTCTATTAGGCAATAACTCAGTGTCATCTCATCTGGCATAGTAGTGTGCTTCCTTTGATACTTGGCTAGAAAATAGCCATAGGAGAATACAAACAGCTTCTTGAAGCCTACAGTAGCGTTCTATATATTTGATTTCTGGTTGATCTGCTGGTGGCTGTAGTTTCTGCAGTGCATGTACTTGCCAATTCTGAGCAATTTGTAGTGAGACTTGCGACCGCTGTGTTCTGCGCTTAGTGGCGCACATATCCATAGCAAAGGCCGAAGTGGCAAAATTCAGTAGGGGTTGGATTTCTATTAGGCACTAACTCAGTGTCATCTCATCTGGCATAGTAGTGTGCTTCCTTTGATACTTGGCTAGAAAATAGCCATAGCAATAGGATAGGATTGTTTGGTTTTAAAAACTCAAAAAAAAAACAAAAAACACAAAAAAAAAAAAAAACCACAAAAAAAAACAAAAAGAAGTAAAAAAAAAAAAAAAGTTATAACTCTCATTTTAAAAATGTTTAACCCGAGGGCTAGGGGTAGAGGACGAGGGCGGGGACGTGGGCGTCCAACTACTGCAGGGGTCAGAGGCCGTGGTCCTGGGCGGGGTGAGACACCACCTGCTGATGAGGGAGCAGGGGAACGCCGCAGAGCTACACTCCCTAGGTTCATGTCTGAAGTTACTGGGACTCGTGGTAGAGCACTGTTGAGGCCAGAACAGTGCGAACAGGTGATGTCGTGGATTGCTGACAATGCTTCGAGCAATTTGTCCACCACCAGTCAGTCTTCCACGCAGTCCAGCCATGTCACCGAAATCCCCACTCCTCCAGCTCCTGCACCTCAGCCTCCTCCCCCCCAGTCTGCCCCCTCCCAGGAAAATTTGCCATTTGAACCGGCATACTCTGAGGAACTGTTTTCTGGACCCTTCCCACAGTCACAAACCACTTGTCCGGTTGCTGCTGAGCAATTTTCCGATGCCCAGGTTTTCCACCAGTCACAGTCTGTGGGTGATGATGACCTTCTTGACGTAGTGGAAGTGTGTAAAGAGGTGTCCGACGATGAGGAGACACGGTTGTCAGACAGTGGGGAAGTTGTTGTCAGGGCAGGAAGTCCGAGGGGGGAGCAGACTGAGGGATCGGAGGATGATGAGGTGACAGACCCAAGCTGGGTTGAGAGGCCGGGTGAACACAGTGCTTCTGAGACGGAGGAGAGTCCTCGACCTGAACAGGTTGGAAGAGGCAGTGGTGGGGCCAGACGGAGAGGCAGGGCCAGAGCTGGTGCATCAGCGCCACTGTCAACTAGTGAAGCTCCCGTGGTGAGGGCTCTTGCGGCGAGGGCTAGATCTTCAGAAGTGTGGAGGTTCTTTAAGGAAACACCGGATGACCGACGGACTGTGGTGTGCAACATTTGCCAAACCAGGCTCAGCAGGGGTTCCACCACTACTAGCTTAACTACCACCAGTATGCGCAGGCATATGAATGCTAAGCACCCCACTCAGTGGCAACAAGCCCGTTCACCTCCGGCCGTGCACACCACTGCTCCTTCCCCTGTGTCAGCTGCTAGTCAGCCCCCTGCCCAGGACCCTGGCACAAAAACCCCATCGTCGCCTCCACGATCCTCCACAGCATCCACCAGCGTTCAGCTCTCCATACCCCAGACGCTGGAGCGGAAACGCAAATATAGTGCAACCCACCCGCACGCCCAAGCCCTTAATGTGCACATCTCCAGATTGCTTAGCCTGGAGATGCTGCCCTATAGGCTAGTAGAGACCGAGGCCTTTCGCAACCTCATGGCGGCGGCCGCCCCTCGGTATTCGGTCCCCAGCCGCCACTACTTTTCCCGATGTGCCGTCCCAGCCCTGCACCAGCACGTGTCAGACAACATCATCCGTGCCCTGACCAACGCCGTTTCTGACAAGGTCCACCTGACCACGGACACGTGGACGAGTGCTGCCGGGCAGGGCCACTATATATCGCTGACGGCACATTGGGTTAACTTGGTGGAGGCTGGGACCGAGTCTGACCCTGGGGCTGCTCATATACTGCCGACGCCGAGGATTGCGGGGCCTACCTCGGTCCAGGTGTTTCAGGCCTACTATGCCTCCTCCTCCTCCCACCCCTCCTCCACCTCCTCCTCCGAACTACCATCCGTGGGCACGGCGCCATCAGTCGGTAGCTCTAGGCACAGCAGCAGTGCCGTCGCTAAGCGACAGCAGGCGGTGCTCAAACTGCTGAGCCTAGGCGACAAAAGGCACACCGCCCAAGAGCTATTACAGGGCATCACGGCGCAGACTGATCTGTGGCTGGCACCGCTGAACCTCAAGCCGGGAATGGTTGTGTGTGACAACGGCCGTAACCTGGTGGCGGCTCTGCAACTCGGCAGACTGACACATGTGCCATGCCTGGCCCATGTGTTAAATCTGATAGTGCAGCGTTTCCTCAAGACATACCCCAATCTGTCTGATTTGCTCACGAAGGTGCGCCGCATCTGTGCGCATTTCAGGAAGTCCAGCCCAGATGCTGCCACTCTCAGGGCAGCGCAGCGCCGCCTCCAACTGCCCGCTCACCGACTGTTGTGCGACGTGCCCACGAGGTGGAATTCAACACTGACCATGTTATCCAGAGTTTACCAGCAGCGCAGAGCGATTGTAGACTGCCAGATGTCAACTTCCACCAGAACTGGTAGTCAGGTCAGTCAGCTTCCTCAAGTCTACAATGAGGAGTGGACGTGGATGTCTGATATCTGTCAGGTGCTGAGTAACTTTGAGGAGTCAACACAGATGGTCAGTGGCGATGCCGCCATCATCAGCCTCACCATCCCGCTGCTTGGCCTGTTGAAAAACTCTCTGGTCAGCATGAAGTCGGAAGCTTTGCGCTCGTCACAAGAGACGGGGGAAGAATATTCCCTTGTTGATAGCCAAAGCACCCTGAGGTCTGTTTTTCAGCGCATATCGGAGGAGGTGGAGGTGGAGGAGGATGAGGAGGAAGAGGAGGAGAATGTTGGCGAGACACAAGAGGGGACCATTGTTGAGTCCTTCACTGTTCAGCGTGTATGGGCAGAAGAAGAGGAGTTGGAGGAGTTGGAGGAGGAGGAAATGGACAGTCAGGCCAGTGAGGGGAGTGAATTCTTACGCGTTGGTACTCTGGCGCATATGGCAGATTTCATGCTAGGCTGCCTATCCCGTGACCCTCGCGTTCAAAGAATTTATTCCAGCACCGATTACTGGGTGTTCACTCTCCTGGACCCACGGTACAAGCAAAATCTTTCCACTCTCATCCCTGCAGAGGAAAGGAGTGTGAGAATGCATGAATACCAGCAGGCCCTGGTGCACAAGCTGAAACAGTATTTCCCTTCTGACAGCGCTAGCGGCAGAGTGCGTAGTTCTGCGGGACAAGTAGCGAGGGAGAGTAGGCGAGCAGGCAGCTTGTCCAGCACTGGCAAGGGTACGCTTTACAAGGCTTTTGCCAGCTTTATGTCACCCCAGCAAGACACTGTCACCTGTCCCCAGTCTCGGCAGAGTAGGGCTGATCTTTACAGAAAGATGGTGAGGGAGTACGTAGCTGACCATACCATCGTCCTAAATGATCACACAGCTCCCTACAACTACTGGGTTTCAAAGCTGGACATGTGGCACGAACTGGCGCTGTACGCCTTGGAGGTTCTTGCCTGCCCTGCCGCTAGCGTCTTGTCCGAGCGGGTTTTCAGTGCAGCTGGTGGCATCATCACCGATAAGCGTACACGCCTGTCGACTGACAGCGCTGACAGGCTGACGCTTATTAAAATGAATAAAGGCTGGATTTCTCAGAATTTCCAATCTCCACCAGGTGAAGGAAGCTCAACCTGAATAATTGATCCACTCCTCCTCCTCCTCCTCATTTTCCTCCTTCTCCTCCTCTTTGTACAGTAAAGCAGAGGAAAATGGCTATTTTTTGACAGGGCCCACTGGCTCTTGCTATAGTACTTCATGCATTTAATTTTTCTGGAGGGCCACCTACCCGGTCCTCTGTTTGAAACAATTTTTGTGAGTGCCACATACAGGCACTCAATCTATTCCATTTTTCTGGAGGGCCACCTACCCGGTCCTCTGTTTTAAAAAATTTTTGGGACTGCCACATACAGGCACTCAATCTATTCCATTTTACTGGAGGGCCACCTACCTGCTCCTCTGGTTTGAAACATTTTTGGGACTGCCACATACAGGCACTCAATCTATTCCATTTTACTGCAGGGCCACCTACCTGCTCCTCTGGTTTGAACAATTTTTGGGACTGCCACATACAGGCACTCAATCTATTCCATTTTACTGGAGGGCCACCTACCTGCTCCTCTGGTTTGAAACATTTTTGGGACTGCCACATACAGGCACTCAATCTATTCCATTTTACTGCAGGGCCACCTACCTGCTCCTCTGGTTTGAACAATTTTTGGGACTGCCACATACAGGCACTCAATCTATTCCATTTTACTGGAGGGCCACCTACCTGCTCCTCTGGTTTGAAACATTTTTGGGACTGCCACATACAGGCACTCAATCTATTCCATTTTACTGCAGGGCCACCTACCTGCTCCTCTGGTTTGAAGAATTTTTGGGACTGCCACATACAGGCACTCAATCTATTCCATTTTACTGGAGGGCCACCTACCTGCTCCTCTGGTTTGAAGAATTTTTGGGACTGCCACATACAGGCACTCAATCTATTCCATTTTACTGGAGGGCCACCTACCTGCTCCTCTGGTTTGAAACATTTTTGGGACTGCCACATACAGGCACTCAATCTATTCCATTTTACTGCAGGGCCACCTACCTGCTCCTCTGGTTTGAAGAATTTTTGGGACTGCCACATACAGGCACTCAATCTATTCCATTTTACTGGAGGGCCACCTACCTGCTCCTCTGGTTTGAAGAATTTTTGGGACTGCCACATACAGGCACTCAATCTATTCCATTTTACTGGAGGGCCACCTACCTGCTCCTCTGGTTTGAAACATTTTTGGGACTGCCACATACAGGCACTCAATCTATTCCATTTTACTGGAGGGCCACCTACCTGCTCCTCTGGTTTGAAAAATGTTTGGGACTGCCACATACAGGCACTATCCAAATTAAATTGTCTCCATAGCAGCCTCCACACGTTGTCTCCATTGCTACCTCCAAAAGTCGTCCATATAGCTGCCTCCATACATCGTCCCTTTATCAAACGAGGTGTGTCAGGCAGAAATTTGGGTTGTTTTCATGGATTCCACATCAAAGTTGTTAACTTTGTCGCCACCCTGCTGTGTTATCCACAAAATATACTGGCAAACTTTTACCATTTAGGGATATTATTTCAGCGCTTCTTGCGCATCTGTTTACATTCCCCTCACCCGGCATATCCTAAACTTATAAGAACGCTACTACACTTGATCTTATACAAAAGGTTCTTAGAAGTGCTGTTTGGGGAGTAGCCTAGAGACAGGGGCTTGGATTGGCGAAAGCTCGCCTGGCAGCGGAGCGCCAGCTCCATGCGCATCATGCGCTTCTTGCGCATCTGTTTACATTCCCCTCACCCGCCATATCCCAAACTTATAAGAACGCTACTACACTTAACTTGGTGCAGGCTGGGACCGAGTCTGACCCTGGGGCTGCTCATATACTGGCGACGCAGAGAATTGCGGGGCCTACCTCGGTCCAGGTCTCAAAGGCCTACTATACCTCCTCCCACCCCTCCTCCACCTCCTCCTCCTCCGAATTACCATCCGTGGGCATGGCGCCATCAGTCGGTAGCTCTAGGCACAGCAGCAGTGCCGTCGCTAAGCGACAGCAGGCGGTGCTGAAACTGCTGAGCCTAGGCGATAAAAGGCACACCGCCCAAGAGCTATTACAGGGCATTCCACATCAAAGTTGTTAACTTTGTCGCCACCCTGCTGTGTAATCCACAAAATATACTGGCAAACTTTTACCATTTAGGGATATTATTTCAGCGCTTCTTGCGCATCTGTTTACATTCCCCTCACCCGGCATATCCTAAACTTATAAGAACGCTACTACACTTGATCTTATACAAAAGGTTCTTAGAAGTGCTGTTTGGGGAGTAGCCTAGAAACAGGGGCTTGGATTGGCAAAAGCTCGCCTGGCTGCAGAGCGCCAGCTCCATCACAAGATCCAACTAACATAGTTGCAGCACCTTTAATCTACTACTAGTTCACTGCCTCCATAATAATAATAATCTTTATTTATATAGCGTCATCATATTCTGCAGCGCTTTACAAATCATAGGAAACAAATACAAATGTAATGTAACAGAGCACAACATTTGTATGGAACAACAGGAGTGAGGTCCCTGCTCGCCAGAGCTTACGGTTTATGAAGATGATGGGGTAACACGAGGTAAAAGAATATTTAATGGTCAAGCCATTCTTCTTAGGGAATAGAAAAAAATATAATAAATGGAATTGCTGTCGCTTGAAACACTCAGCCGTCATCTTATATACCAGGTCCAGGGTGAATGGGACTGCAGAGAAGTCTGGTGCCTGTTGGTTGCTGGATAACAGATGGGAGGACGACACAGGACGGGTTAGTAGAAGAGTTAAAACTTCAAGCAGTTAATGAGTGTTATAGGCTTGCCTAAAGAAATGGGTTTTAAGAGCACGTTTGAAACTTTGGAGGTTAGGTATTAGTCTGATAGTCCGGGGCAGAGCATTCCATAGAATTGGTGCAGCTCTAGAGAAGTCTTGGAGACGCGAGTGGGAGGTCCGCACTAGGGTAGAGGTTAATCTAAGATCACTGGCGGATCTAAGAGCACGGGTTGGGCGATAGACTGAGATAAGAGAGGAGAGGTAGGGGGGTGCAGCATTATACAGAGCTTTATGGATGAGGGTTATTATTATTTTAAACTATTCGAAAGGAGACTGGCAGCAAGTGCAGCGACTGGCATGAACTGTAAGCATACATGGTCCCCTTATCAAACGAGCTGTGTCAGGCAGAATTTGGGGTTGTTTTCATGGCTTCCATGTTAACTTTGTCGCCACCCTGCTGTGTAATCCACAAAATATACTGGCAAACTTTTATCATGTAGCGATATTATTTGAGCGCTTCTTGCTCACCTCCTTTGGTTCCTCTCTGCCACCCATTGGTTTGAAGCCTGAGTCCATTTAGGGTATGTCGCCATGCCACTCTCTAGCCTGCCGCTGCTGCCGCTGCCTCTGCATGCCGTCCCCTATAGTGTCAGGGTCAATTATTGGATGTTTTAGATGCTATCTAGCTTCATTCTGTCACTCTGTCATGGCCATGCTGTTGCCCATAATTTTGGCATAATGGTGCGATTAGGCAGCCTCAGAGGCATCCATGCATGCTGCCCCTGCTGTTTCCTGTCCATTTCCGTGGTGTTTCCATCCTTTTCTGAGGTTCCCAGGTGTTTGGCCAAGCTTCCCTGTGCAGAGCCTTGGTCCCCTTGAAAAATGCTCGAGTCTCCCATTGACTTCAATGGGGTTCGTTATTCGAGACGAGCACTCGAGCATCGGGAAAAGTTCGTCTCGAATAACGAGTACCCGAGCATTTTAGTGTTCGCTCATCTCTAATCACCACCCTTTAGCCAGGCTGGTTTACCTTGCGTAGAAGGTCAGAAAGACATATTTGCTTTTTAACACGCATAGGCATTAGGTTGCCTTTAACTAAAATGGCGATTCCATCGACTGTGGAGCTTCTGCGCATGTCAGCATCTAGATGCTGCAGAGTCATTCTTAAAATATGAGTTTGTGTATCTCTGGGCGGCAGTACGCCTGTGTGACTTAACAATCCTTACAGCCAGATAGTGGGAGCATGCGCGTTCAGTTTGTCTGCAAACCGCGTTTGGCGGTCTTTGATCGGAAGTATATCTACCCGTCACCCGGTAATGTTTTTAATTTGTACCTGCACTTTATATACACTAATTAGATTTTTTCATGGTTTTTGTATTAACCGGTTAAGGACCGGGCCCTTTCCTGTTTTTTCATGTCCATTTTTCACTCCCCACCTTCAAAAATCTATAACGTTTTTATTTTTACACATAAAGAGCTGTGTGACAGCTTGTTTTCTGCGTAACAAATTGCACTTCATAGTGATGGTATTAAATATTCCATGCCATGTACTCGGAAGCGGGAAAAAAATTCCAAATGCAGTGAAAATGGTGAAAAAACGCATTTGCGCCATTTTCTTGTGGGCTTGGATATTATGTCTTTCACTGAGCGCCCCAAATGACATGTCTACTTTATTCTTTGGGTCGGTACGATTAAGGGGATACCAAATTTGTATAGGTTTTATAATGATTTCATACATTCATACAAAAATTATTTTTTTGATTATGCCAACTTCTGGCGCTAATAACTTTTTTATACTTTGGTGTACGGAGCTGTGGTGGTGTCATTTTTTGCAAAATGTGATAATATTTTCAATGATATCATTTTTAGGACTGTACAACCTTTTGATCACTTTATATAGATTTTTTTATATTTTTCAAAATTGCAAAAAAGTGCCATTTTCGACTTTGGGCGCTATTTTCTGTTACGGGGTTAAACGCATTGAAAAACCGTTATCATATTTTGATAGATCAGGCATTTTTGGACGTGGCGATACTTAATGTGTTTATGATTTTTACTGTTTATTTATATTTATGTCAGTTCTAGGGAAAGGGGGGTGATTTGAAATTTTAGGGTTTTTTATTATAATTTTTTTTTTAAACTTTTATTTATTTTTATTTTTACTATTTTTCAGACTCCCTAGGGTACTTTAACCCTAGGTTGTCTGATCGATCCTATCATATACTGCCATACTACAGTATGGCAGTATATGGGGATTTTCCTCCTCATTCATTACAATGTGTTATCAGCACATTGTAATGAAGGGGTTAAAACGAAATAGCCTCGGGTCTTCCGTAGACCCGAGGCTACCATGGAGACAGATCGCCACTAACTGATGACGTCACGGGGAGCGGCGATCCCAGGTAAGATGGCGGAGCCGATGCGCCACTATCTTTTTGAGGCAGCCATCGCTGTGAAAACACCCGCAATCGGTGCTTGCAATATGCAGCAAAGACTTACCGGCTATGGAGAGGGCTCGGCCCGTGAGCCCTCTCCATGCAGCGCGACCCGACCGCCGCCGTGAATACACGGTGGGCGGTCGCGAACTGGTTAATATATACACAAGAGTAAAATACACTGAAGTAATGTACTATTGATTCTGATATATATTGAGCAGATGAAATTTTGTATTAATTGTTTGTTGATGATGTATTGCACTGATATATTCATTTGCTTTTGTAACCTCACTTGAGAAAGGCTCGGGTTTGTAAGAGCCAAAACGTTGCCTATTACGGATTAAAAAAACACAGTTTTTAACATTTTTTCTTTGTGTGCTGCCTTTTCATTGTTTATTACTTGGAGGATCTTTTTTGCCTAGAGCCATGTACGGGTTTGCACGTGTTCACATTATTGGATTTTTCTCTGGATATTAGCTGTGCTGCTTGGACTTTTTCTTGAACTATTTATCTATCTACTAACTATCTATTCATCCATCTACATATCTATCATCCACTCTACTTATTTTTAATACAGTTATAAAAAATAAATTCATCAATGCAGACAAGAATCATTCATAAGTGATTAGACTCTGCAACACATACAAAAGGTATAGCAGGGAGAACTCCCGCAGCAGATTATGGTGACACCCCAATTATATAGCTTTATATACCGTATTTTTCGGAATATAAGGCGCACAAAAAATCCTCTGATTTTCTCAGAAATCAAAGGTCTGCCTTATATACGAACCTTACTTACAGACAACAGCTGCCTTGAACTGTGCACAGGTCTGCCACCTGCTGGTCATTCATCCTTATAATCAGATGTGCATTGTAGTCCAGTGCGCCTTATATATGAACCTAGACATTTTAGCAGGCATTTATTGATGGTGCGCTTTATAGTCCGAAAAATACTGTATGTTTGATTTGTTTTACAGAATACAAAACTCATTTGGAGAGAAAAAAAATCACTTGTTTTTGTAAGGCATTTTTTTATTTGTTTTTTGGCGAAGTTGTTTTAGTGATTGTTTTTTGGGGGACGAGTTGTACTTTTTATTGGTGCCATTTTGGTATAAATGTTACTTTTTGATCGCTTTTTTCCAGTTTTTTTTATAGGTTGGACGTGAAAATATCACAATTATCTACAATGAAGTAGTATTTTTCGTAGTGATTTTCACTTTTTTATATTCAGAATTATATATTGTCATACTGATGTAGATGTATAGGCTGACAGGTGCACACTGTTAGATTGTACCTGTCACAGGGGGTGGAGGGGCAATCAGGACAGTTTTGTTTGGCTTCGGCACCTAAAGGGTTAAACATTCGGGAATATGGCAGTTCCAGCTTTTAGTTCAGGAGCCTAGCTGTCACATACAGCTAGGATTCCAGTCAGTGCAATCGCCATGATGTGACTGTACATTAAGGTGCGGTGACTGCCTGCACACCACGATATACAGTCATGTCAGGGTGCAGGAAGGGGTTACTTACATACTGTAAATGATAAATAACCTCAGAGTATTGGACCTATATAAATGCCTTCCTTTGGTCTGGGAATATCTTGAAGGCTTTGACATATGACAAGACAATGACATAGGAAGTAAAAACAATTCATTAGCTGCTTAGGCCATAAACAGAGCTATATGAAGCATTCATGTATTATGACATCAGCTGTCTCCATTGTTGTCTTTTGTTTATGTGTATAAATGCATTAAGGGTCCGGCTTTGCCAGCGTTCTGAACTGCCCGCCTGCATTTATTATGACCTTTCTGGACTCAGCAAACAAGAGAATTGTCCAGTGAGTGAGCATGTAAAACATTTCAGAATTCATTTTGCCTTCATATTCATGACATTTCTGACCTTTTTTATATCATACATGTCACATTAATCATAATTCTCAATCTATATTTTGCACCATCACTTGACTGAACAAATGACTTTGAAGGTTAAATGCGAAAATTCATTTTATAAAAGCACAGATTTAGATAAACTAGAGACATGTTTTGAGGCATCAAAAACCAGCATGAGAGGATTAGAGGAATGAAAATAAAACTTTATCTATTCAAGTGCCTTCATTGTAACAGTACAATGCCCTATAGTCGGCCACTACTAGATTAAGCAACTTAAGTATCTTTCTACTGGTCCATACTCAACCAGGCATATAACTCCGGGGTACGGAGCAATACGGTGCCGCACGTGTGCAGCACCGTACTGCTCCCGTAGGGCGCCGTGCGCCCATTGCCGTCTATGGGGGACGTATATCGGCCGTATATACGTCGGCCATATATATGTCCCCCATGCATCAGTGTGAATGTAGCCTAAGGCTACATTCACAGGACCGTATGATTTCTTCAGTCCCGTATGAGCCCGTATATACGTGACGTTTTTCATCTGTATGCAGCACGTATTTAACCTGTATTTTATACATGCCCCATAGACTTCTAGGGCATATGGAACTGAAATACGGGAGAAAATAGGACATGCTCTATATTTTTATACGGCTAGTATACGGTACGGTACACTACAGTGTCAAAAACGGCAATATAAATGGTTGGACATATTGTCCATTGAAATGAATGTGGCCGTATGTAACCCGTAAAAAAAGGTACGGTACAGATACAGCCATTTTCATACGTCCGTGTGAATGTAGCCTTAAGCTGTGTGCCATTTCCCTTTTTATAGCTTATGGTATCATGCCCCATTGTATTCCATGGTATGTTATATTATTCTAGTGTGGTGCCCCACTTCTGATACCACACTACCAGTAAGTGGCAGAAATCTGTATTGTTCATGATAGATATATAGCTATTATCTTACTCTGTATAAGGATTAAAAACCTGCTATTGAAAAAATTTTGCAATTTGTTCCATTTGCACAGAATGCACAATGGTTTTTGGTTGGTTTTCCCATAATGTAACTACAGACCAAGGCTATAAATTCCTGTCTGTAATTGTGGGTAGTGTCTTTCTGCTCACCCCGTCAGGAGACAGATTGGAGCAGATTTAAACTACGGTCCATTCGCGATCCAACGGCGCGTTCTCTGAGGTGGATTTTTCAGAATCCGTATAATCATACCTTTGTGTGTGTTGTTAGAAGCAGCAGCAATACTGTGAAAAGTAAAGTTATAATCCATTGCCTGCATGGGTTCGGGGCGGGTCATTCAGCCTGGATAGGTTCTACAAGATGCTTCTCTATTGCTCCTGCCTGCCGGAACATGTAGGAACTGTATCAGAATTTTTGTTGGGTACTTACAGCAGTCACACAACAAAGAGGTGGGGCTACAGAAGAGTTCAATGTAAAGAGCAGAAAGCTTTTAATAACCACCCAGAGCACTTGAAGGAGCTGCAAAGGTGAATTAAAAGATTACTTTCCACTGTTTACAAAGATATGGTTACCCTGCTTTTTACTGTCCACAACGGTATGGTAACACTGCTCTTTACTGTCCACAAACCTATGGTATACATTGCTCTTTACTGTCCACAATGGTATGGTAACACTGCTCTTTACTGTCCACAAAGCTATGGTACACTGCTCTTTACTGTCCACAAAGCTATGGTATAAATTGCTCTTTACTGTCCACAATGGTATGGTTATACTGCTCTTTACTGTCCACAAAGCTATGGTATAAATTGCTCTTTACTGTTCACAATGGTATGGTTATACTGCTCTTTACTGTCTACAATGGTATGGTTATACTGCTCTTTATTGTTCACAAAGCTATGGTACACTGCTCTCTATTGTCCACAATGGTATGGGCACACTGCTCTTTATTGTTCACAAAGCTATGGTACACTGCTCTTTACTGTCCACAATGTTATGGTTACGCTGTTCTTTACTGTCCACAAAGCTATGGTACACTGCTCTTTACTGTCCGCAAAGCTATGGTATACCGCTCTTCACTGTCCGAAATGGTATGGTTACATTGATCTTTACTGTCCACAACGTATGGTTATACTGCCCTTTACTATCCACAATGGTATGGTTATACTGCCCTTTACTGTCCACAATGGTATGGTTACACTGCTCTTTACTGTCCACAAAGCTATGGTACACTGCTCTTTACTGTCCGCAAAGCTATGGTATACCGCTCTTTACTGTCCGAAATGGTATGGTTACACTGCTCTTTACTGTCCACGACGTATGGTTACACTGCTCTTTACTGTCCACAATGGTATGGTTACACTGTCCTTTACTATGCACAATGGTATGGTTACACTGCTCTTTACTGTCCACAACGTATGGTTATACTGCCCTTTACTTTCCACAATGGTATGGTTACACTGCTCTTTACTGTCCACATCGTATGGTTATGCTGCTCTTTACTGTCCACAATGGTATGGTTATACTGCTCTTTACTGTCCACAATGGTATGGTTACACTGCTCTTTACTGTCCACAATGGTATGGTTACACTGCTCTTTACTGTCCACAATGGAATGGTTACACTGCTCTTTACTGTCCACAATGTATGGTTATACTGCTCTTTACTGTCCACAATGGTATGGATACACTGCTCTTTACTGTCCACAATGGTATGGTTATACTGCTCTTTACTGTCCACGACGTATGGTTACACTGCCCTTTACTGTCCACAATGGTATGGTTATACTGCTCTTTACTGTCCACAATGGTATGGTTATACTGCTCTTTACTGTCCACAATGGTATGGTTACACTGCTCTTTACTATCCACAACAATGGTTATACTGCTCTTTACTGTCCACAATGGTATGGTTATACTGCTCTTTACTGTCCACAATGGTATGGTTACACTGCTCTTTAATGTCCACAATGGTATGGTTACACTGCTCTTTACTGTCCAAAACGTATGGTTATACTGCCCTTTACTGTCCACAATGGTGTGGTTATACTGCTCTTTACTATCCACAACGTATGGTTATACTGCTCTTTACTGTCCACAATGGTATGGTTATACTGCTCTTTACTGTCCACAATGGTATGGTTACACTGCTCTTTACTGTCCACAATGGTATGGTTACACTGCTCTTTACTGTCCAAAACGTATGGTTATACTGCCCTTTACTGTCCACAATGGTGTGGTTATACTGCTCTTTACTATCCACAACGTATGGTTATACTGCTCTTTACTGTCCACAATGGTATGGTTATACTGCTCTTTACTGTCCACAATGGAATGGTTACACTGCTCTTTACTGTCCACAATGGTATGGTTACACTGCTCTTTACTGTCCACGACGTATGGTTATACTGCTCTTTACTGTCCACAATGGTATGGTTACACTGCTCTTTACTGTCCACATCGTATGGTTATGCTGCCCTTTACTGTCCACAATGGTATGGTTACACTGCTTTTTACTGTCCACATCGCATGGTTATGCTGCCCTTTACTGTCCACAATGGTATGGTTACACTGCTCTTTACTCTCCACATCGTATGGTTATGCTGCCCTTTACTGTCCACAATGGTGTG
This sequence comes from Engystomops pustulosus, assembly GCF_040894005.1. NCBI lineage: Eukaryota > Metazoa > Chordata > Amphibia > Anura > Leptodactylidae > Engystomops > Engystomops pustulosus. The sequence continues at coordinate 104,386,284 of NC_092417.1, read as the reverse complement.
GTTACACTGCTCTTTACTGTCCACAATGGTATGGTTACACTGCTCTTTACTGTCCACAATGGTATGGTTACACTGCTCTTTACTGTCCACAATGGTATGGTTATACTGCTCTTTACTGTCCACAATGGTATGGTTACACTGCTCTTTACTGTCCACAATGGTATGGTTATACTGCTCTTTACTGTCGAACAATGGTATGGTTATACTGCTCTTTACTGTCCACAATGGTATGGTTATACTGCTCTTTACTGTCCACAATGGTATGGTTATACTGCTCTTTACTGTCCACAATGGTATGGTTATACTGCTCTTTACTGTCCACAATGGTATGGTTATACTGCTCTTTACTGTCCACAATGGTATGGTTAGACTGCTCTTTACTGTCCACAATGGTATGGTTATACTGCTCTTTACTGTCCACAATGGTATGGTTATACTGCTCTTTACTGTCCACAATGGTATGGTTATACTGCTCTTTACTGTCCACAATGGTATGGTTATACTGCTCTTTACTGTCCACAATGGTATGGTTATACTGCTCTTTACTGTCCACAATGGTATGGTTATACTGCTCTTTAGTGTCCAGAATGGTGTGGTTACACTGCTCTTTACAATCCACAATGGTATGGTTATACTGCTCTTTTCTGTCCACATCGTATGGTTATACTGCTCTTTACTGTCCACAATGGTATGGTTACACTGCTCTTTACTATCCAAAATGGTATGGTTACACTGCTCTTTACTGTCCACAATGGTATGGTTACACTGCTCTTTACTGTCCACAATGGTATGGTTATACTGCTCTTTACTGTCCACAATGGTATGGTTATACTGCTCTTTACTGTCCACATCGTATGGTTATACTGCTCTTTACTGTCCACAATGGTGTGGTTACACTGCTCTTTACTATCCACAATGGTATGGTTACACTGCTCTTTACTGTCCACAATGGTATGGTTATACTGCTCTTTACTGTCCACAATGGTATGGTTATACTGCTCTTTAGTGTCCAGAATGGTGTGGTTACACTGCTCTTTACAATCCACAATGGTATGGTTATACTGCTCTTTTCTGTCCACATCGTATGGTTATACTGCTCTTTACTGTCCACAATGGTATGGTTACACTGCTCTTTACTATCCAAAATGGTATGGTTACACTGCTCTTTACTGTCCACAATGGTATGGTTACACTGCTCTTTACTGTCCACAATGGTATGGTTATACTGCTCTTTACTGTCCACAATGGTATGGTTATACTGCTCTTTACTGTCCACATCGTATGGTTATACTGCTCTTTACTGTCCACAATGGTATGGTTACACTGCTCTTTACTGTCCACAATGGTATGGTTATACTGCTCTTTACTATCCACAATGGTATGGTTATACTGCTCTTTACTGTCCACAATGGTATGGTTATACTGCTCTTTACTGTCCACAATGGTATGGTTATACTGCTCTTTAGTGTCCAGAATGGTGTGGTTACACTGCTCATTACAATCCACAATGGTATGGTTATACTGCTCTTTTCTGTCCACATCGTATGGTTATACTGCTCTTTACTGTCCACAATGGTATGGTTACACTGCTCTTTACTATCCAAAATGGTATGGTTACACTGCTCTTTACTGTCCACAATGGTATGGTTACACTGCTCTTTACTGTCCACAATGGTATGGTTATACTGCTCTTTACTGTCCACAATGGTATGGTTATACTGCTCTTTACTGTCCACATCGTATGGTTATACTGCTCTTTACTGTCCACAATGGTGTGGTTACACTGCTCTTTACTATCCACAATGGTGTGGTTACACTGCTTTTTACTGTCCACAATGGTATGGTTATACTGCTCTTTAATGTCCACAATGGTATGGTTATACTGCTCTTTACTGTCCACAATGGTATGGTTACACTGCTCTTTACTGTCCACAATGGTATGGTTACACTGCTCTTTACTGTCCACAATGGTATGGTTATACTGCTCTTTACTGTCCACAATGGTGTGGTTACTCTGCTCTTTACTGTCCACAATGGTATGGTTACACTGCTCTTTACTGTCCACAATGGTATGGTTATACTGCTCTTTACTGTCCACAATGGTATGGTTACACTGCTCTTTACTGTCCACAATGGTATGGTTACACTGCTCTTTACTGTCCACAATGGTATGGTTATACTGCTCTTTACTGTCCACAATGGTATGGTTATACTGCTCTTTACTGTCCACAATGGTGTGGTTACACTGCTTTTTACTATCCAAAATGGTATGGTTATACTGCTCTTTACTGCCTACAATGGTATGGTTATACTGCTCTTTACTGTCCACAATGGTATGGTTATACTGCTCTTTACTGTCCACAATGGTATGGTTATACTACTCTTTACTGTCCACAATGGTATGGATACACTGCTCTTTACTGTCCACAATGGTATGGTTATACTGCTCTTTACTGTCCACAATGGTGTGGTTACACTGCTCTTTACTGTCTACAATGGTATGGTTATACTGCTCTTTACTGTCCACAATGGTGTGGTTACACTGCTCTTTACTGTCCACAGTGGTATGGTTATACTGCTCTTTACTGTCCACATCGTATGGTTACACTGCTCTTTACTGTCCACAATGGTATGGTTACACTGCTCTTTACTATCCACAATGGTATGGTTACACTGCTCTCTACTGTCCACAATGGTATGGTTATACTGATCTTTACTGTCCACAATGGTATGGTTATACTGCTCTTTACTGTCCACAATGGTATGGTTACACTGCTCTTTACTGTCCACAATGGTGTGGTTACACTGCTCTTTATTTTCCACAATGGTATGGTTACACTGCTCTTTACTGTCTACAATGGTATGGTTACACTGCTCTTTACTGTCCACAATGGTATGGTTACACTGCTCTTTATTTTCCACAATGGTATGGTTACACTGCTCTTTACTGTCCACAATGGTATGGTTATACTGCTCTTTACTGTCCACAATGGTATGGTTACACTGCTCTTTACTGTCCACAATGGTATGGTTATACTGCTCTTTACTGTCCACAATGGTATGGTTATACTGCTCTTTACTATCCACAATGGTATGGTTACACTGCTCTTTACTATCCACAATGGTATGGTTACACTGCTCTTTACTGTCCACAATGGTATGGTTATACTGCTCTTTACTGTCCACAATGGTATGGTTATACTGCTCTTTACTGTCCACAATGGTATGGTTATACTGCTCTTTACTGTCCACAATGGTATGGTTACACTGCTCTTTACTGTCCACAATGGTGTGGTTACACTGCTCTTTATTTTCCACAATGGTATGGTTACACTGCTCTTTACTGTCTACAATGGTATGGTTACACTGCTCTTTACTGTCCACAATGGTATGGTTACACTGCTCTTTATTTTCCACAATGGTATGGTTACACTGCTCTTTACTGTCCACAATGGTATGGTTATACTGCTCTTTACTATCCACAATGGTATGGTTACACTGCTCTTTACTATCCACAATGGTGTGGTTACACTGCTCTTTACTGTCCACAATGGTATGGTTATACTGCTCTTTACTGTCCACAATGGTATGGTTATACTGCTCTTTACTATCCACAATGGTATGGTTATACTGCTCTTTACTGTCCACAATGGTATGGTTATACTGCTCTTTACTGTCCACAATGGTATGGTTACACTGCTCTTTACTGTCCACAATGGTATGGTTACACTGCTCTTTACTGTCCACAATGGTATGGTTATACTGCTCTTTACTGTCCACAATGGTATGGTTATACTGCTCTTTACTATCCACAATGGTATGGTTACACTGCTCTTTACTGTCCACAATGGTATGGTTATACTGCTCTTTACTGTCCACAATGGTATGGTTATACTGCTCTTTACTGTCCACAATGGTATGGTTATACTGCTCTTTACTATCCACAATGGTATGGTTATACTGCTCTTTACTGTCCACAATGGTATGGTTATACTGCTCTTTACTGTCCACAACGTATGGTTACACTGCTCTTTACTGTCCACAATGGTATGGTTACACTGCTCTTTACTGTCCACAATGGTATGGTTATACTGCTCTTTACTATCCACAATGGTATGGTTACACTGCTCTTTACTGTCCACAATGGTATGGTTATACTGCTCTTTACTGTCCACAATGGTATGGTTATACTGCTCTTTACTATCCACAATGGTATGGTTACACTGCTCTTTACTATCCACAATGGTATGGTTACACTGCTCTTTACTGTCCACAATGGTATGGTTATACTGCTCTTTACTGTCCACAATGGTATGGTTATACTGCTCTTTACTGTCCACAATGGTATGGTTATACTGCTCTTTACTGTCCACAATGGTATGGTTACACTGCTCTTTACTGTCCACAATGGTGTGGTTACACTGCTCTTTATTTTCCACAATGGTATGGTTACACTGCTCTTTACTGTCTACAATGGTATGGTTACACTGCTCTTTACTGTCCACAATGGTATGGTTACACTGCTCTTTATTTTCCACAATGGTATGGTTACACTGCTCTTTACTGTCCACAATGGTATGGTTATACTGCTCTTTACTATCCACAATGGTATGGTTACACTGCTCTTTACTGTCCACAATGGTATGGTTATACTGCTCTTTACTATCCACAATGGTATGGTTATACTGCTCTTTACTGTCCACAATGGTATGGTTATACTGCTCTTTACTGTCCACAATGGTATGGTTACACTGCTCTTTACTGTCCACAATGGTATGGTTACACTGCTCTTTACTGTCCACAATGGTATGGTTATACTGCTCTTTACTGTCCACAATGGCATGGTTATACTGCTCTTTACTATCCACAATGGTATGGTTACACTGCTCTTTACTGTCCACAATGGTATGGTTATACTGCTCTTTACTGTCCACAATGGTATGGTTATACTGCTCTTTACTGTCCACAATGGTATGGTTATACTGCTCTTTACTATCCACAATGGTATGGTTATACTGCTCTTTACTGTCCACAATGGCATGGTTATACTGCTCTTTACTATCCACAATGGTATGGTTACACTGCTCTTTACTGTCCACAATGGTATGGTTATACTGCTCTTTACTGTCCACAATGGTATGGTTATACTGCTCTTTACTGTCCACAATGGTATGGTTATACTGCTCTTTACTATCCACAATGGTATGGTTATACTGCTCTTTACTGTCCACAATGGTATGGTTATACTGCTCTTTACTGTCCACAACGTATGGTTACACTGCTCTTTACTGTCCACAATGGTATGGTTATACTGCTCTTTACTGTCCACAATGGTATGGTTACACTGCTCTTTACTGTCCACAACGTATGGTTACACTGCTCTTTATGACCTATTACTAGCAGTGTCAGCAGTTTATTTTGGTCTACACTGATGACGGATTCCTTATAAGGAATGTTTGGAACAGAACTAATAAAAGGCTTGAAATGTTATAACTTTATTTGAACAAAGACTGACCTTACCTCAGAATTGTGAAAGTTTTTTAAAGGCCTTTAGATCTTTAGAAAAGTTAAAGCTAATAGTAAAACCATGCCTGCATGTGGTTTTTATATGACTAGGGATTTATATTTAAAAAATCCTGATATGTATTATACTCTGGCCATTAAAGCATGCACAGCTCGAGTCTTCTGACCAGCTTGACTTGGACAATGTCAGCATAGTTGTCTCATTATCATCAGAGAGCAAAATCAAATGACTAATTTAATTGCCTTTAAAACTTGTGGTTAGCTGTAAATTATTTTTAGAGGGTAAGCAGCTTCTTATCCTCTACAATGTGGTGGGTTTACCTTTATGAAGAATGTTGAACCCTGGGGAAGTTGGCTGGCTTCACCTGTATTTTACAGAAGACATCTACTGATCTGTGCTCTGATCAATCCCAACCTCGACCTCAAAACAGTGGTAGAATGGTGATGTCATCGGGGAGTCGATTGGTTGACAAGACAGTCAGGGGTCTCTCAACCTCTTTTGTAATATTACTCCACAGGCATACTGTTGAAGATGAACAGTATATTCACAATATCCTTAAAATACAGAGGATTTGTGTTTTTTGTTTGTTGTCTTGTTCCATGTGTGCTAAGACTTCCCTCTACTTAAGAGGGGCTGGGTAATAGGAAGGGACAGCTAGAAAATGGGTTTAGCATTAGGGCCCCTGTCTATGTCATCTGTCTGTTCCCAAGGCCTGTCCTACAATATTAGATGAGTCCCGAGGGATGATGGATTGTTGATCCGGCGCTTCCTACGTCTTAGTTCACACAACGTAATGTGTTTAAACAAGGTTTCTTTATTGAAAATGCGACGCGTTTCTGCTCCGAACCGGAGCCTTCATCAGGCATAGCATAACAAGTCACTACCACTTGTTATGTTATGCCTGATGAAGGCTCCGGTTCGGAGCAGAAACGCGTCGCATTTTTAATAAAGAAACCTTGTTTAAACACATTACGTTGTGTGAACTAAGACGTAGGAAGCGCCGGCTCAACAATCCATCATCCCTCAGGACTCATCTAGCTTTTTGGTTTACACGCCTCCGGGATCCTGGTCCTGCATACCGAAGAGTGGTTCATCGAGACCGGCTGCTCCGATCTACTTCTGTGACATGCCCTACTAAACTAACCACCAGGTGAGAGTCTACGGACAATCTTACATATATTCTAGTGGTTAACTGTATCACACGAGGTTGCGCTCCCGCTTGTGTCTCCTCTCCACACGGGGTATCTCGGGATCCCTCGAGCCCCCTCCTCTCCAGGTATCCTCCAATTGTCCTACAATATTGTAATCTGTCACCAGCTAACATTCCCTGGTCAAAGGTTTGCTTTATTCGATTTGTATCACAGGTTATATTTCCCAGATAGGGATAGGCAGGATAGAAGCACTATATAGGCGGTCCCTGGTTTATGTACAAGATCAGTTCTGGAGGTTTGTTCTTAAGTTAAATTTGTATGTAAGTCATAACTGTGACAAGATGATAATCTGTGACAATTGGATTTTAAAAATGTTGTATTCTCATAAGAACCAGGAATAACAATAATGCTTCATTGCAGACACATGTGATAACTCTTATAGCCGTTTATTGTAGCCTGGGGCTAAAGTACAGTAAATTACCAGTATCCAGAGGTCTGTTTGTAACTAGGGGTCATCTGTAAGTCGGGTGTTCTTATGTAGGGGATCGCCTGTACTTAATTTACATTTAGCAGACTCATGGGTATTTTGTGTGGCTTGTCATGGTCACTATGTAAAGCACTTTCTTCTCACTTCAAAAGGAAATGCATGTTATTGAAAATATAGATTTGCTCTCATCATTTATCGTGTTTAAGAGTTCTTCCTAGAGTACCTTTTTCGCATAATTAAACCTTTAAGGCATTTTAACTACATTCCACATATAAAAAGAAAGTTTATATTTGAGTAATTGTGATTTGATTACATTTGCATATGGATTTCATATGCAAATTCAACTTTTTTCACACTTTCTCACAAAAACTCTGAATCAGTATTTTTCAAGACATAATGATTTTATTCATGAAGCTAATTTCTAAAATAATTATTTAAGTGGTAAGTAGAAAGCTAAATATAGGTTTTACTGCTTTGCTGAATACAAGTTAATATAAGGAATTGTTAAGGGTCTATTATCACAGCAGTAGCACCAAAGCTTCACTTGGGCACACTAGCCTGATAGCTGAACAGCCAGACCCTTCCCAACCACTTCTGTTTCTCATTAATAAAAAGTCCAATGTGTATAACAAAGGGAGTGTACCAGACTTAACTTTCAAGAGCTTTCCAGACATACCTTTCAGGTTTGAAATTTTAGATTTGTTAAGCTCTAAAAGTGCAACATACAATATAGGTATGGGTGTATGTGTTCTGATTTATAAGGACACTTGAAAAAAAAAAATATATATATATATACACTCACCGCTTTATTAGGTACACCTGTCCAACTGCTCGTTAACACTTAATTTCTAATCAGCCAATCACATGGCGACAACTCAGTGCATTTAGGCATGTAGACATGGTCAAGACAATCTCCTGCAGTTCAAACCGAGCATCAGTATGGGGAAGAAAGGTGATTTGAGTGCCTTTGAACGTGGCATGGTTGTTGGTGCCAGAAGGGCTGGTCTGAGTATTTCAGAAACTGCTGATCTACTAGGATTTTCACGCACAACCATCTCTAGGGTTTACAGAGAATGATCCGAAAAAAAAAAACATCCAGTGAGCGTCAGTTCTGTGGGCAGAAATGCCTTGTTGATGCCAGAGGTCAGAGGAGAATGGGCAGACTGGTTCGAGCTGATAGAAAGGCAACAGTGACTCAAATCACCATCCGTTACAACCAAGGTAGGCAGAAGAGCATCTCTGAACGCACAGTACGTCGAACTTTGAGGCAGATGGGCTACAGCAGCAGAAGACCACACCGGGGGCCACTCCTTTCAGCTAAGAACAGGAAACTGAGGCTACAATTTGCACAAGCTCATCGAAATTGGACAGTAGAAGATTGGAAAAACATTGCCTGGTCTGATGAGTCTCGATTTCTGCTGCGACATTCGGATGGTAGGGCCAGAATTTGGCGTCAACAACATGAAAGCATGGATCCATCCTGCCTTGTATCAACGGTTCAGGCTGGTGGTGGTGGTGTCATGGTGTGGGGAATATTTTCTTGGCACTCTTTGGGCCCCTTGGTACCAATTGAGCATGGTTGCAATGCCACAGCCTACCTGAGTATTGTTGCTGACCATGTCCATCCCTTTATGACCACAATGTACCCAACATCTGATGGCTACTTTCAGCAGGATAATGCGCCATGTCATAAAGCTGGAATCATCTCAGACTGGTTTCTTGAACATGACAATGAGTTCACTGTACTCAAATGGCCTCCACAGTCACCAGATCTCAATCCAATAGAGCATCTTTGGGATGTGGTGGAACGGGAGATTCGCATCATGGATGTGCAGCCGACAAATCTGCGGCAACTGTGTGATGCCATCATGTCAATATGGACCAAAATCTCTGAGGAATGCTTCCAGCACCTTGTTGAATCTATGCCACGAAGAATTGAGGCAGTTCTGAAGGCAAAAGGGGGTCCAACCCGTTACTAGCATGGTGTACCTAATAAAGTGGCCGGTGAGTCTATATATATATATATGTATATGTATATATATATATGTATATATATATATATATATATATATTACCAGATATTAATGTTAGCAATGTTCAATATCTGTACCTGATTGAGTAGTCAGGGTGCGTAGGCTACACTACTGCTACCATGAAATTGTCTTTTTGTATTGCTGTGTTGCTTTATCCATCTATAAAGTTTACAATCATTTAGTTTCCGTAACTAACTTGCATCACCAATGAACTTGTCACCTTTCACACAACTTTACACATATTCTCTTTAAGGACCCCAAAAGTAGGGTATTGTGAAATAATGTTATTGATTTCATGGTATGTAACAAGACCTGCCAAATGGAAAGGGAAAAAAGGAGAAAGGGGATACTCTACGTATAGCATTCCAACCAGTGGAAGTTCCAATCTGTGCCCATGGATAGTTGGGGTATCAGCAACATAAAAAACAATAAACAGGTTAAATGTCCAGAACACCAATTTTTGGCACATCCTTTTACTGTTGCACAAAATAGTATTTACATTTTTTTTAAAAAATATTATATTCTTTATTATACGCTAGCATCTTGGATATACAACATATAAAAATAGGGTGTGCCAAAAATTGGTGCTGTGGACATTTCACTTACTTAAGACCTGCTAAATATTCTTCATATACACGACTTATAGAAGAATGAATGAAGGGATTGATATTGTACACTTCATTAGCTTTTATGAGGGGAATGTTGACAGGAGTTATATTACTTTGGCAAATCAAAGGTTAACTCATCACATCTTACACATTTGGCTGAATTTTTCACTCTATTTCTAGACAAACAACCACTTGATAAGTATCTAATAATCTTGTACTCCATTCTGATCTCATACTAATTGCCAGATCTATCATTCATGATTTTCTCATATTAAAGTAAACATGGTCAAAATAAGTTCAGAAGAGCTGGAGAACCACCAAATGACTGCCTTGCATACTCAGAAAACTACCTGAAATTTCTTGACACTTTCTACTCACAAAGGATCATCCTATTTATTTTTCATACTTTTCTATCTGAAGAACCTGATCATGTAGTTCAGATCTCTGCAAAGGTGACAAATGTGATGGATTTGAGGTCATTTTTCATCAATTGCTTCAAGAAGGAAATGGAATTCTTAAGGCAGGGAGTGAGCAGGGCTCACAGTGGAAAAAGCCATGATTCACATCCAGCCTTAAGCACTATGATCATATTTTTTGAGGAAATTGGTGTTGCTTTGCCTATGACATTTTTCTGCCTGACAGAATTTTAAACACAATCACCTGTTTAGAGGGATGAAACCGTCACATTTTCATGATAAGATAGCACTATCTGATAGAGAGAGAAATCTTATTAACTTAATAGACAGGGAGCGAGACTGATCCATATGATATGGTAAAACTATTTTCTGTTTCTTACATAGGTTATTAAAGAAGAATTTCAACTTCCTTGAACTTATTTATTAAAAAAATAAACATGTATTGTAATTAGTTAAAATTGTAAAATCTATCTGTTTATATATTACTATAAAATAAAGATAATTCGATATGAGATGGATAAATAGATTTCCAGTTGCCATGGTCATGGCTTGGTGAGGCTACTCCCTGCTACATCTGTCTCAGCTAAACATTTCTCGTTCCGTATACTGTAGACATTGCCAAGGGTTGCAATCTCTTTAATAAAATAGCTTTGTTGCATTCAACAGGTAATAAATGCAGATATAAGAAGAAAGAAAATACCCTTGTTCACACCAATACTCCCGGACCCTCTTCACAAGCACCCCACATTTTCCCCCATGATTCCTCATCAGAAACACCCTGTCCCTGTGTTTTTCCATATGCTTGCTCTGATTGTGAATTGGAAGAGTTATACTAAGTTGTAGGCAATCTTTTGTTTCCTTGTTGAATTTGCATTTCCTATCTCCTAGGGAAGCACAAAATAACTGGTAATATATTAATTGTTTGAAGAAATTAAACACAGTATTTATTTTTTGTACCTAGTAGTTTTTGTGGGAGCCATAATGGAGTACAGTGCAACATTTGAACCCTTTACTATTTGCTGGAGGAGCGTATAATATTACCAGTCTGTGGCAGTTAGCGTTCTGCTCTACCCAGTGGTCACAGCCACCAGTTATTCACATTCATCTGAAATCTAGGTGTTCATACAAAATTTTTCCACTTTGGTCCCCGGGACCCAACCCTGAAATTCATTAGAAGTTTGGGTTTGGCTGAAGCCCCCCTGATTATTGCATAGTCAGTCTCCTGTGTTATTTCGGTTCTTTATCAGTATGATTATCTTTATTTATATAGTGCCTTCAAATTCTGCAGCACTTTACAAATCATAGGGAACATGTACAAACAGTCACATAGAACAATAGGAGTAATAGGAGTAAGGGCACTGCTCACAAGAGCTTACAGGATGAAGGGGGTGACACAAGAGGTTTTCTGATAAGTTCAGAACTTAAAATGCCCTATCTTAAATCTGGAATACACCCCTGTTTATCTCCTTGGTGCTACTTTCTACTTGTTTCACCAGTAGCCATACATTAGCTACCTTGTTTACAGCCCTTCAGCATGACCCACAGTGGCTTTAGTTAGACATACTATACTTACATAGTCTGAGCAGACCTTTGTGGCACCTCAAACCATGCATATTCTGGTGCAGCGCATAATACCACTACCCTCAATGCCATGCATTAGCTTCTGTGTATTGTAATGGTCAGAGGCTTGAGAAAGCATTTACGTACAGAACGGCCCATCGCCTTGCCACGTCATACAGCCTTTCTTTACTGTTGATATCTTTTGAATAAAGTAAAGATTGACCTTTATGTTGGAGAGTTACCAAATACACCATTGCTTTCTTGAGTAATCCTCGCCACCTGGCTCAACCGAAGGTAGTGCCATTTTCTATAATGTTGCACTTAGGTTCTTTGTAATGATCCTCCTGCAATACTTGTAAGGTTTGTTGTCTTTATTCAATTTTTCAGCATCTTTAGAAAGTCCTACCAATTTATAAGAAACAGTAGGTCAACATCTACACTGCACATTTCTGATGAATGCCTATGTATAAATTGGTTGTTTACTTTATCTCTGCGACAGTTTGAAATTTAAATAGCAATTATGTGCAGATTTTATATTATTTTCTCTAAAATAATGCTGAAATAAACCCTTGGGAGACCAATAAAATATCTACTGCCAAAGATGGCTCAGCAACACTGCAAGTAACTACACATTTTTTTGCTGGAGCACTATGACAGAACTTCCTTATTAGTGTTTGGTATAAGATTCACATCAGTATAGTGTCCAAATGTCACTGAACAGAAAATGTCCAAAGACTCAACAGTCTAAAAAAGATGGACAACATATAATTTGATAGTCAGTCTATCTTATCACTATTGCATCCCTTATGGCATTGTCTTAGTAGTGATGGGCACACCCATTGAGGTTCAGGTTAAGATCTGAACTTGAACTTCAAAATAACATCATCTAGGTTGAAACCTGAATTTGAACTTCAAAATTTCATTTGGGGACTGCTAATTAAACATAGAAGCTTTCTACAGAATGACAGCAAGCAGAGATCTACAAAATATTGATACAGAAAAAAAATCATACAACTTGTCATTATGCAAACAATAACATTAATTTGCCAAAATGGGAATACCCCTTTAAGATGTTCACATTATTAGACATGGGTGCATACTGTTTTATGATATTATGTAGTATTTAAAGTTTTGTGTATTGACTTTGTTGTATTTATATGACTGTTGCTTTTTTTTCAGAATACAGACAGTCCCCTACTTAAGAACACTCAACTTACATACGATCCCTAGTTACAAACGGACCCTTGGATATTGATAATTTATTGTACTTTAGACCTAGGCTACAATGATCAGCTGTAACAGTTATCAAATGTGTCTGTAATGAAGCTTTAGTGTTAATATTGATTATTATGACGACCCAACATTTTTAAAATGCAATTGTTACAGAGACCAAAAAAGATCTGTCTGGGATTACAATGATAAAATATACAGTTCTGACTTACATACAAATTCAACTTAAGAACAAACCTACTGACCCTATCTTGTATGTAACCCGGGGACTGCCTGTATATGAAATGTGCTTTTAAACTTTGTAACTTCGGTAACAAGCAGAAAGTTATCAAGGTGTAGAAAGTCTGTTAAAGATTGAAACAATTATATGTCCATAGAGAAACATAAGAGGAGTGGCAGAAGAGTTCAGAGAGAAAACAAGAAAGAGAGTTCAAGGAGACTTACCTGACAAGAGAGAAATGAGATCCAGTATTTGTAACCTCATGATTGAGGTACCTTCTGATATCTATGCTCTGAATCAGGTGTAAGTCCTAGGCAGAGAATGGCAAAGTAAACCAGAGAAGGGGTTGATATATTAAGCGATATACCAGTCACGGGTAGAAAGGGGAGCATTACATGCCAAAGATACCCACAGTATGCAGCAAGAGCAAGAAACACAAGTGAGCCAGTGACACTAAAAAGAAAACAATACCAGCACTAATGTGTTAAATACAACAAAATGTGTATCTTATATTTTGGGAAGAAAGAAGTCTTAACTAAAAAATGTACTAATTTATCTAAACAAATAGCCTAATTTATCTTATTGCCCACATTTGTGGTACTCTGGATGAAATGGGCCCATGTCATTGGCAATTCATGGGCCAATTCTTTTAGATATGAGGCCGCAATTTTAAGACTAACTTTTTCATAGGTTTCTCTGGCATTTAGTATCCTAAGGGTTAACTTAGTCGTGACAGAGTTGAGGGCAAACAATTTAATTCAATGTGTGATTATAGAGAAAGCTACAGTGAAGGAACCACAGAAGCATTTTTGTATTTTTTCCTTTCAGTAAGAAATTATTCCACTGGGTCATGGTTGCTATACATTTATAACCAATAAATAACAATATATTTCCTCACATGCTGTGTCTTTAAATTAACAGCAGGGTTAAGTAATAGCATCCTTTATGATTTAGCCACCTACCGATATCCCCAGATGGAATTTTTATATTAGAAATTTCAGACCTATAAAACAGCAGTCTGAATGGACTGTGCAAATTAAAATGTTATAAGTTTGATTGACAGTGAAGATATGACAGACATCAGGTCACAGTGGGTGTTCGCTGTGCCACAAACGAAGTACGAGGCAGCTCCATATGTCATGGAATAATAATGAGGTAAGACTGAACGCTTGCAAGTGTGTAGCTTTGCACACAGTACATTTTATTTTTCTCTGATTTTTCTTATTTTATCCCTGATGTATTTAATACCAATTTTCAGAGTTCAAGTCTTCAGTTTTCTTCTGCTATTGCTCAAATAGATTTGAATATTACATTGTTACTGAAGATTTTGCTCCTCCAGGTGCTGATTGCTATGTCCACACTCTGAACCACATGTGGCCCCTACACCATTTCCTTACTTTCCAATATTGAACATTTCTCTGGAAGTTTTCAACAAAAACAAGACTAAACCATTTTCTAAGGCCCCTTCCACACTTGCGTTTTTCACGTGCGTGTTCTGCGCGTGCTTTTTACGCGCAGAAGTTGCATTGCACTCTGACCCATTGTAATCATTGGGTTTTTTCAGACTTGCATTTTTTTTCATGCGCACAAGCACATTTTTTTAATGCACATTAAATCTCGGCATGCTCTATTTTTGCAAGTCACGCGCATGAAAAACGCACCATACAAGTCTATGGAGTAAATGGGGCACATTTACTAAGAGCCGTCCACCAATTTTTTGGCAGACTTTGCATGTGCTTTTCAGCACAAACTGCTTGCACATGTATTAAGAAGTGTAATTTATGTTGCATATGACCCTTTTGTGTTGTGGCAGAACTATTCTTTATTTTGGTCCGAGGCTTGAGAAAGCGCTTACAGTGTGAAATGGCCCGTTGCCTTGCTGTGGCGTGCATCCCCCTGTACTGGATCCTTCCCTGCAATAAAGAGTTTCCTGTTTCATATGCTGGTGAGTGCCGTCCTCCTTCCTCTACGTCTAGATTATACATGCCTTTGCCGCTCTGGACGTGCACCCCACATTGGTACTCGAGATTGTCGGTATAAGCGTGCAGCTTGCCCCGATGGACTTGTTCTACTTACCTGTATTGTGGTGAGGGTGGTGCCGGTCTCTTTCTGCCTCTCATGCAATTTGAGAACTATCCTCTATGCAACACAAATTTCTTCACTGAAACAGGCGTTCCGGGCTCAGTCAGACCGTGCTCCACACTTAACATGCAAAGGGCGAAAGAAGTGTGTTGCATGGCCCATGTTAAAAGTGCACCAACAGTGGTGCGAGGGTGCAAGATTCATGCAGAATATGCACCAGAAATACAGAATCTGGAGCACTCCGCTCCCTACACAGGCAAACTGCACATAGCGCAGTTTGCACTATTTTTAATAAATGTGGGCTTATGTCTTTTGTTCTGGAGGATAAGCTTGTGTCTGCCTTTACATAAATACCATTTTGATTTCAATATGAATAATGTAATTCTTTATATAATCTGTGGCGGCACTATAGAGAAATTATCCACTAGTTTGTCCCCATATTACAGCTGATCGTTTTTCTAAAGGTTTGGGAAATTTTCAACTAAAAGGTATTACTCAACTCATATTTGTTATCTTTTAAGACGATTAAATATACATTAAGCTATTACAGCACAATAGTTAGAAACATTTACTATGCAGCTCATTTGTCCACTGAAAATGAAAGTATGTATATTAATATAGCAATTGAGATGCGCTAAGTAAATATGCATTCAAGAAGCCCAAGTGTACATGTGGAAGAAAATGGGTGCCGGCGCTCGTGGATGGACTGCTCTGGAAACGGTTCCTTTAAAAGCGTATTTTATTTGATGTGCAACGCGTTTCGGCCCGGAAATCGGGCCTTCGTCAGGCATAAAACATATGGTTCAAAATGACATCTCTTAAATACTATTTAAGTAACCGGAAATGATTATAAGCAATTTTTGCATACTAAAGTGAAAAACATTATTCATAGAGATGAGCGAGTATACTCGTCCGAGCTTGATGCTCGTTCGAGTATTAAGGTACTCGAAACGGCCCGTTGCTCGGACGAGTATTTACCCTGCTCGAGATCGAGCATTTAATTAAAAAAACACAGTGAAGAACAATGAAGAATAGAATAAAAACAGTGAACACAGTGAACACAGGATCATTTAAGTGAAAAAGACAGTGAAGAACACAGTGAAGAATAGATTACAGATGTTCGGCACATCTGCTTACTTGTCGGAAGATACGCGCGGAACGGCAGCAGGGAGACATCAAGCAGCACGGGGAGACATCGGGCAGCGGGGAGACATCGGGCAGCGCGGGGGAGACATCGGGCAGCACGGGGAGACATCGGCCAGCACGGGGGAGACATCGGGCAGCGCGGGGGAGACATCGAGCAGCGCGGGGGAGACATCGGGCAGCGCGGGGGAGACATCGGGCAGCACGGGGGAGACATCGGGCAGCACGGGGGAGACATCGGGCAGCACGGGGAGACATCGGGCAGCACGGGGAGACTTCAGTGGAAGAAGAGGAGCGATCCCGGGACAGCGTATCACCCCGACAAGTAAGCAGATGTGCCGAACATCTGTAATCTATTCTTCACTGTGTTTTTCACTGCGTTTTTCACTTAAATGATCCTGTGTTCACTGTTTTTATTCTATTCTTCACTGTTCTTCACATCTGTTAACTTGTCGGGAGATAATATACGCGCAGAACAGTGAAGAATAGATTGCAGATGTTTGCATACATCTGCTAACTTATCAGAAGACATTCTTTTTCAATTAAATAACACATTTTATTCCTGAACCATGGTCCCTTTGAAAAATGCTCGGGTCTCCCATTGACTTCAATGGGGCTCGTTATTCGAGACGAGCACTCGAGCATCTGGAAAAGTTCGTCTCGAATAACGAGCACCCGAGCATTTTAGTGCTCGCTCATCTCTAATTATTCATTTAATCGAAAAACTTAGTGCATATAATAAAAACATTCAATATATATAAAATAAAACAAATTAAAATAGATGGGCAGTGGCCGGTTTGCCGTATGCTGTGGCGAGCGTCCGGTTGCTAAGCAGCCAAGACGCAGCCATGACGTACCCGACAAGGAACTTCCGGTCTTCCTGTGTGTTTAGTGAAGCGTGTCTAGTTGCCAAGCAACCCTGACGTACTCTCGGCTCTATGTGAACGAGACCCGAGTGTGGCTGTCTGGTGTATCTAAGGTACAGTGTTCATGCAATTTTGACGTTAGGTAGCTCATGTGCTTTTGAGAAAGAACAGGATTATCTCAAAAGGGGTCAGTTACCAGAGAAATCTTAAAAGGGGGAGGTTTTGCCTAAAGTTGTGTATGGATTGTGACATCATTTAGAATTCTGTTGATAGTTCGTGTTATGTTTAGTAGTCGTGTGTGGTTCTGTTAAGAGTTCGTGTTATATTTAGTAGTCGTGTGTAGTCCCTCCAAGTGGTTATTTTGTTACTAGTGCTGATAATTTGTTTTGTTTTTCCTTAAGACTTTCACCTTATATTGTTTCCAGTTTCCCATTTAGACCATTCGGTGTTAAAGTATTTAGCTTATAGATCCAAAAAGCTTCTCTTCTATTGAGGGTTTTTATCCTATTATGTTGGGATATGGAGATCTGTTCCAAGGGGGTTACAGTAAGAGAATCAAAAGAACATCCTTTTTCTAAGGATAGATGTTTGGAAAGACTGTGTTTCAAAAAATCCGTTTTCGCTCTGTGTCTGTGTCCGTTTAGTCGGACGCGGAGGGATTGTACTGTCCTCCCCACATACTGAAGCCCACCCCTATAATCTATCACATACATGATAAAATCTGAGCCACAAGACAGATCCTGTTTTATCATGAATCTTTCTCCAGTAGATTTTGATATCAAGGATTTTGCCCCAGCATTGATGTTCGCACAACAGAGGCATTTTGGATGTCCCCATTTTTTCACTTCCTTTTTTTGTGTTCTTTGTGCCTAGGTCCGTTTTTACCTTCTTCAGTTTACTGGGGGCCACGATATTTTTGATTATTGTGGATTTACGAAATGTTATTCACCTTAAATGTTATTTTCCCCAATGTTTGTTCAAGATTTTTCTGATTTCTTTATTCCCTTTGTCATAAGTTGTAATGAAGTTCAGTGTGTGGTTATTTTTCTTTGGGATCTTTTTTTCTATCCGAGATTCTAGAATTTCCTCCTGCTTTCGATCTAAATTTAGCTGGTAAGCTTCCTTAATTAGGCCTCCTGGATATTTTTTCTGTGTGAAGCGTCTTTTTAGGATAGAAGATTGTTCCCTGTAGTCTTCTACTTTAATGCAATTCTTACGGATACGATGGTATTGGCTGAACGGCACATTTTTCAGCCATTGTGCGCTTCCAAACTCCAGGAAGCTGTTCGTATCAACGGGTTTAAAATGTGTTTTTGTTACTATTTCATCTTTATCATGTATAATTTCCAGGTCCAAAAATACAATTTTCTCTTTTTCCAAATTTATGGTGAATTTCAGGCCCCAATCGTTCAAGAACTTTATGAAATTCACAGCCTCATGCCACAGGAAAAACAAGTCATCAATATAACGCTTGTAATATTTTATGCAGTGCGACCATTTCGAGTCTGCTTGTATGAACAGGGACTCAAACCACCCCATAAACAAATTTGCATAGCTGGGAGAGGCTCGAGTCCCCATTGCGGTCCCTTTTTTCTGAAGGTACCACTTTTCCTTGAAAGTAAAAGCGTTGTGTTCTAGGATAAACTTCAAACCTTCCACCAAAAAAGGATTTTTGGGGGTCTGGTATTTGGTTCTCTAGATCAAGATGCCATTTCATCGCTTCAAGACCCTTCTGGTGTGGTATATTTGTATATAATGAAAAGATGTCCAGAGTCAGAAACCCAATTTGATGTGTTTCAGATCGCAGATGAGGCTAGTGGAGTCTCGTAGGAATGATGGTAAGTTGACCACTATGGGTTGCAAAGAAAGGTCAATAAAGTCAGTGAGTCAATTCCTGATATTATAGGGCATCCTGGTGGATTCTTTGCATCTTTGTGTATTTTTGGAAGATGATAAAAAATGGGGACTGCAGGGTGGCTCACTGTCAAAAAATTATTTTCTTTTTTGTTAAGTATCCTTCTTTCCCATTTTTGTTTGATGAATGTATTATACTTTTCCAAATGTGCTTTCAGGGGGTTCTTTTGGAGAGGGTCATAGAATTCTCTATCCCTCAGGATGTTGTGGGTCTCCTTCAGGTAGTCTACCCGATCTTGAATGACTATGCCCCCCTTTATCTGCAGATCTTATAACAATAGAGGTGTTCTCCTTCAAAGTTTTTATGGCAGTTTCTTCTCCATTTGTTAAGTTCTTTCCCTGGGTTTGTGAGGTCTTTATAGTTTTTCCGTTTGTTAAGTTAAGTAAGCATGGCATTCCACAATAGTTTTGGAACGGTTCATGAAATGACTTAAAATTGCCAGATATTGTAATAACATGCATAGTTTTTGAGTTGAGTATTTATGTACAACATGACATCCAAGATGTGGCTTAAAGGGGTTTAATAGACTGGAAATTTTGAGAATGGATCCTATAAATCAGTCATATCCATCAGATTGGAGAAGGTTCAACACCCAGCATCCCATTGATCTTATGTTTTCATTAGCTGATGAAATAAAGGAGAATACAGGAAGCGGTGATCTCCATTCTTTGTATAAGGGTCAGACCACATTACTGCAGATCAGCTTCCATGGATGTGAATGGGAAATAAGTTGTAGTAAATCGCTTCAGCCACTACACAGAGAGAAATGTTTTCTGCATCCCTTTCCGTTCTTTGTTTCCCAAGTTCTGATAAAAGCTCATCTATGAGTTCAGTGCTGGGCTTGGAGCCCACCACTTGGATATTAAGGACATACCCTTTAAAAAAGTGATCAATATTTTTAGCTTGGAAATCCATCTTAAAGGGATGTTTATCCTGAGGAGTAGGAGGCCAAAAAGGCGTCAGCCACTAGGCCTCTTAAATATAAATTCCCGCCACTGTATCTTTAGCCAGAACCTGATAACACGACTTAGATAAACGATATTACTGCATCATATTCAGAAGTGCACCATGAAATTTTGTCTTTGCTTGAATTTTCTTTATCACAATCAATTAAGATCAGTGTATATAAAATTATAGCTTCTGACAGCAGGGAATAAGCTTTGCCAGTTACTGCATAGCAGAACAATTACCAGAAAAGTAATATTTTTTTCCAATTAAATGAACTATAAAAAATAATGTTCATTCAGACCTTTTAAAATGAAAAATATTAGTTAGTTTTAAAGCTTGTTTTGTGATAACATTTATACAATTTTACTAATTAGATTTTGTGGTAATCACTGAAAATATATTGTGATTTCAAAGGCATCCTTTGTTTCACATTATCATGTAGGAAGTCCTTACCTCAATATGTATACAATACAGCTAAAACATTTTACACAGTTGTGGAAAAAATTATGCAAAGTAGGAAGACTTTAAAAGTAGAGGTGTTATCAGCCTTGTTAAGCAGGGACTCCTTGCATTATATATCACTAGGATGTAAGGAGTCCATGATTCCCCTGCTGCAATCTTGGTCTAAGACACAGGACTCTGCACCGATTGATACCAGCAGTGTGAGACTGTCCTAATTCTGCTGCAGGGCAGCGATCATAGTGATCAATGGATATGCAACACCCAGAAAACTTGGTAATCAGCTATTGCTCATTAACAGCAGTTGACACCACTGTTATTTCTTACTGCTGCAGCGATCTCATGAAAATGAGTAATAGCCTCCAGTTACTCAAGGGAAATGTTTCACCGTGAACAAAACTATCTAGTTCTGGCTCAATTTGTGGTGCAAAACAGCTGATGGTGAGGGTGCTGGGTGTTGCACCATTCTGCTCAAATATTTTTTATGCTATGGTTCATTCATTCAAATTTCGAGCAGGATAAACCTGAAAGAGACTGCATTGCCCCGTTAGGGTTCTAATATCGTTCTCCCTGAGTTTCACTGTATTTGCAAAAAAAGACAGAAGGATCTGAGCAAACTTACATCCACAGAAGATCTGCAGTAGTTCTCTGTAACATTTGGAACAATCCTCCTACTGATGTTCTTTAAAAACTGTGTTTAAGTGTATCTAGAAGAATTGATGATGTAAAGGCAAAGAGTGGTCATATCAAATATTAATTTAATGCACTTTTTTTCATTTGTTCATTTTCAAATGTCCTCCTTATATACTGTTTCCCAAAAACAGATACCTGATCACTAGTATTCGATTTACTATCCATACGTCTTTTTCTGAGGCAGTTTTACCAAGTAATTCACTATTTAAAACATAATTGTTCTTTTTGTTTCCTTGGCAGAAGTGAATAACTTTACATTTATCTATGTTACAGTTATTTAGCCATAGTCTACAGCTTCCACAAATCCCTATGTAATATTATACTATCTATCTCTTTATTAATTACTTTAAAGAGCTTAGTATCATCTGCAAATATTGGCAGTCTACTATGTAAACCCTCTTTGAGGCCTTTAAATACAAGTATTAAAAAAGAAAATGAGCAAACAATGACTTTGTTGGTACTCTACTAGTAACTGCTACTGAATCTGAGAATATACCCTCATTAACAGCCCTCTGTTTTTACTAAGCCCAGCTGTAAACCAAGTTATGCATATTTTTATGTACCAACCTCTTTGTGGTACATTATCAAATTCCTTGAAAAAGTCTATTGACGTCACATTTATGTTCTCACGCTGGTCCAGGCAATAAAACTCTGCTTCATTGAAGCTGATCACATTGTTTTGACAGGCCAGATCCCTCATAAATTCATGCTGATGGTGTTTTATAAGTTCATTTGTATTGAGATACTCTAGGGTAGCAATGCTAAGGAACTAATTAAATATTTTTTTCCACAAAGAGAAACTCACAGATCTGTAGGTTTTCGGGTTGCTGAGCCTTTTTTTTATAGTGGCACCAAATTTGCTATGTCCAAGTCCTTTGGAATAGTACTTACCCATATCCAGGGGTCAATGCTATCTGGTCAAGGCCAACTTGCCCATGTCATCCACCATGGGCTTTGCTGAATAAACAGTTGACAAGGCGGTAGTTAATAGATTGTTATTTTCCTAATTT
Organism: Engystomops pustulosus; assembly: GCF_040894005.1. Classification (NCBI taxonomy): domain Eukaryota; kingdom Metazoa; phylum Chordata; class Amphibia; order Anura; family Leptodactylidae; genus Engystomops; species Engystomops pustulosus. Next base: position 104,363,939 of record NC_092417.1, on the reverse strand, counting down.
TCCTTTTCCGTGACAATGAGAATATACAGGACTCGGTCTTTCTTACATTACATTACATTTACAATTTGTATTAGGTACATCTTTGATAAGATATTTACAATTATTTTTGCTTTCCCTGCCTTGATTTGTCTTTTACAGCATTTATTTTTCTCTAGTTGTTTACATCTGATTTTAAAAATAATAAAGTATCTTTATGTATTTTTGTATTAATTAACCACATTGTTTATTCCCTGATTCTATTTTGTGTCTTAGAATACCGCATATAACTTTCACAGGACCTTTTTATAACATTTTTACTTAGGAAACGTATGTTAATGCAAACATTTTATACCACAGTCCTCTCTTAGCCAGTGTAGATTTTATTATTTAGAGTTTTTGTAGCCTCTCTACTAAATGACCCATTAAAGGGAAATACAAAATGAATTACTGTATGTTGGGTCACTTTTTTCCAGGTGACCCCAAGATTAGTTCTCGAAGTTAAGATTAGCGCATATTAGGGAGTGCCTATGATATTCACAATGTTTATGTTAAATTGCCCTATTTTTTCCCATAAAAATAGAATATCCAGCTGTCAGCACATGCCTGACCTTCCTAGGCTCCAATTTCCCTTATTACTAGAGCAGAGAGTCCCCTGGTTGCTAGAGAAAATCTTTAGCTACAGCAGTGGTACCAGGGTTTGGAAACCATATAAGGCTACATCCACATGAACGTATGGGGGGGGGCGTATATACGGCCGATGTATACACGGCGTATATACATCCCCCATACACTTCTATGGGCTCACAGCCCTGTACGGGAGCGGTGCAGCACATGTGTGGCACCGTACCGCTCCATAGCCCATAGAAAGATAGGACATGTCCTATCTTTCTACGTAATACGGCACCGTGCGCTGTATATTCCTATGGAGAGGGGCAGGGTGAGCTGCGCTCATCCCCTGCCCCTCTCCACAGCGCCGATACATTCTGTGAATATAGCCTTAGTGTCATCTTGATCAGGACTGGACTCCCTACAACATGCTTCTTTACCCAATCTTCTATGTGTCACCAGTTCTGAACATCCATTTTTCTATGCCCAAACTGTCTGCCTCAATGACTTTCTGCTCATGGAACAGCAAACTTTGGTTCATATTGTCAACAGCATGCAGTATTCAAACATTTAGATTTTGAATTTGTGCATTTTCACACTTTCCAAACATCAATATGATACCTCAAATTTAAAGGTTTTATTTCCAATAAATACTGCTTTTCTAAGTTAAACGTAGTCCCCTGGATACTAATCTGCCGAAATATTTTGCACAGGGCTGTCGATATGCCCTTTCCTGCAGTCCAGTGTTCATTTTCCTGGGTAGAAAGCTCAGAAAAACATGTTCTCTAGGAAATACTGTATAGTTAAAAGAATTTCCTTTTGAGCTAATATAAAGCAAAAGTATGCAAATTAAAACTCAGTATAGCTTCTTGACCCATTTAAAGGAATATTCAATATGGGGCATATATGAAAGTAAGATCCTCTACCTCCCACTAGAAAAACACTTTAACTGGAATCAGGAAGAGGGGCATTTCTTTTAGCTATGGGACAGTATATTGCTATGAATGTGAGACTGTAATATAATCTTATAATATCTCTACACTTTTCTTGTAAAATATAAAAATTTCACAATATACTGGACAACCGCAGTAACCATAGTCAAAATTATTGTAATAATACACCCATCTATTCCTTAAATATGCAGTAACATATTTAATGCTCAATTCTCGCTTGAGTTGTTCTAGTGATCCAAGTTTAGATTAATCATGGAGATATTTATATTGTGCAATCTGGCACAACAGTTTTAGCCAAATAAGGTAATAAAGAAGGATTTCTAGGAATGATGGACAATCAGGAATGGAAATTCACAAGACACTGCAAAAGAATAGGAAGAAAATTTAATAAGAAGCAGCAGGCATCTGTAAAGATGGGAAACTAGTGGAGGAGTTTCGCTATTTGTGACGTTCAAGCTCATGATGTTTATTTTTACCCAGTAATGTTATAATGGTAAAGCAACTGTGTTGCTCAATGAGAAGGGTAATATATTTTGTAGGTTACTAATCAAATCATTCCTATTGTATAACATTACAATTTCCATTAATACATACAGGTATATCAAGGTAGGAACCTCAAGGTTTACATCATCCAATAAAATACGCTATTCAATATATATTAGTCTTATTGCATGATTTTGCTGGAGATTTTAATTGAATTGTCACTAATATATAATGATTAGAGATGAGCGAACATGCTCGTCCGAGCTTGATGCTCGTTCGAGCATTAAGGTACTCGAGACGGCTCGTTGCTCGGACGAGTATTTCCCCTGCTCGAGATCGAGCATTTAATTAAAAAAACACAGTGAAGAACAATGAAGAATAGAATAAAAACAGTGAACACAGTGAACACAGGATCATTTAAGTGAAAAACACAGTGAAGAACACAGTGAAGAATAGATTACAGATGTTCGGCACATCTGCTTACTTGTCGGAAGATACGCGCGGAACGGTGCGAACAAAATAGTATGTGAAGAACAATATATATGTGTGAAGAAGACATTGCAGAACACGGTGAGCAGGACGGAGACACAAGGGAGCAGCACAGAGACACCGGGGAGCAGCACAGAGACATCGGGCAGCGGCACGGAGACATCGGGGAGCGGCACGGAGACATCGGGGCACGGAGACATCGGGGCACGGAGACATATGGGCACGGAGACATATGGGCACGGAGACATATGGGCACGGAGACATCGGGGCACGGAGACATCGGGGCACGGAGACATCGGGGCACGGAGACATATGGGCACGGAGACATATGGGCACGGAGACATATGGGCACGGAGACATATGGGCACGGAGACATATGGGCACGGAGACATATGGGCACGGAGACATCGGGGCACGGAGACATATGGGCACGGAGACATCGGGGCACGGAGACATATGGGCACGGAGACATCGGGGCACGGAGACATCGGGGCACGGAGACATAGGGGCACGGAGACATATGGGCACGGAGACATATGGGCACGGAGACATCGGGGCACGGAGACATATGGGCACAGAGACATCGGGGCACGGAGACATATGGGCACGGAGACATATGGGCACGGAGACATCGGGGCACGGAGACATATGGGCACGGAGACATATGGGCACGGAGACATATGGGCACGGAGACATAGGGGCACGGAGACATCGGGGCACGGAGACATCGGGGAGACTTCAGTGGAAGAAGAGCAGCGGATCCCGGGACAGCGTATCTCCCGACAAGTAAGCAGATGTGCAGAACATCTGCAATCTATTCTTCACTGTGTTTTTCACTTAAATGATCCTGTGGTCACTGTTTTTATTCTATTCTTCACTGTTCTTCACATCTGTTAACTTGTCGGGAGATAATATACGCGCGGAACAGTGAAGAATAGATTGCAGATGTTTGCATACATCTGCTAACTTATCAGAAGACATTCTTTTTCAATTAATTAACACATTTTATTCCCGAACCATGGTCCCTTTGAAAAATGCTCGAGTCTCCCATTGACTTCAATGGGGCTCGTTATTCGAGACGAGCACTCGAGCATCTGGAAAAGTTCGTCTCGAATAACGAGCACTCGAGCATTTTAGTGCTCGCTCATCTCTAATAATGATCACTAGAGATCGTATACTAGAACTCATTCTGCAGGTTTATGATTATGGAAGTAATTGTCATTTTTGAAAATCATTGAAAAAGACCTTTTTTTGTGCTGATTATTCTTAATAAATAAGGGTGGTTCATAGACACATTTTAGGCCCCTTCCACACTTGCGTGTGGTTCTGGCGTGGAGAGAAATTTCTCCCTAGGCCCCATTGTTTAAGGGCAATAATGGTCACAGTTTTCAGATCCCTACTGTACAGCCCAGGATAGTAGAAACCCTTGCTAGCAAATTGGGTACTGAACGTAGACTGAAATTAAGCAAATAAAGCTCTCTACTGTCAAATTGGTGGTTCTGAGGGGGAAAAAAAATTTGGCCAACCTTTTGACTATAACCAAAAATGTAAACCCTGTCATGTGGATCACGCTGGCTCAGAAACAGAGCAATCCATGCAGCTGGCTGGCTGTATATGAAAGCCAAGCATCTGCATGAGCAGCCTGGGTCATGATAGTTGCAATCCCAGCTATTTAATCCTTTAACCACCGCGGTCAACCAAAAATTTAAAAAAAAAGGAAAAAAAAAGTTTAATACAAAAGAAAATAAAAGTTCTTTAAATGCCCCATATAGTGTAAAACTCCCAAGCACAATAAAACATCACCACACAAACTGCACATATTAGGCATCGCCACATCCGTAACAACCTGTACAATAAAATAAAACCATTACTGAATCTGTATGGTGAATGCCTTAAGAAAAAAGAAAAGACAGCAAAAATTATGATTTTTGCACATCCAACTAAACAAAAAACACCAAAAAAGTGATCAAAAAGTAATATTTAATTTAATTTAATAGCAATAAAAATTACAACTCATCCACAAAAAATAAGCCCTAAACAGCTTAGTCAACAAAATAATAAAAATAATAAAAATTCCACCTAGTAGATGGCAATGCAAAATCAAGGGCTTTTTTTCTACCCAAATAAGCTTTTATTCTGTATAAGTCAAGCATAAAAAAACTATATAAATGGGATATCGCCATAACCGTACTGACCCATAGAAAATAAGTAGCATGTTAGCTGGTATTCAGTGTATAAAACACAAAAAAGCCCCATAAAAATCAATTACTAAAAGTATTTTTTTCTCTCTTGAGGGGTCTAGTTTTTAAAATAGGTCCACTCTTTAGAGGATTCTACTGCCCTACTATCTTAGAGGTTCAGCAATTAGGAAATAGCACCTGAAATCTGTTCGAGCAAAATCCACCAAAAGACGTTCCTATAGAGCCACACTGTGCACCCATACAACAGTTTGTGAAGCCCTTTAAAAGCTCAATAGCTCCTTCCATTCTGTTCTGTGCTTTGGGCCCCTAAAGTAGTTTACATTCACATTTATCCTGAGATGCTTATCAAAGCTTGAATAGTTTGGGGGGATGCAGTTTTAAAAATGGTGTGATTTCTGGGAAGTTTCAAATAGAACTTTGAAATCTCTAATAAAGATGAATCTTCCTGTAAAAAAATGTAATCTGAAATTTACTTAAAAATTTGAAAGATCGATGTTCGAAGTCTAAGCCTCCTAATGTCCTAACAAAAGAAATTAACATTTAAAAAACTATGTCAACATAAAGCAGATACACTCACCGGCCACTTTATTAGGTACACCATGCTAGTAACGGGTTGGACCCCCTTTTTGGCCTTCAGAACTGCCTCAATTCTTCGTGGCATAGATTTTGGAGATTTTGGTCTATATTGACATGATGGAATCACACAGTTGCCGCAGATTTGTCGGCTGCACATCCATGATGCGAATCTCCCGTTCCACCACATCCCAAAGATGCTCTATTGGATTGAGATCTGGTGACTGTGGAGGCCATTTGAGTACAGTGAACTCATTGTCATGTTCAAGAAACCAGTCTGAGATGATTCCAGCTTTATGACATTGCCCATTATCCTGCTGAAAGTAGCCATCAGATGTTGGGTACATTGTGGTCATAAAGGGATGGACATGGTCAGCAACAATACTCTGGTGGTCTGTGGCATTGCAACGATGCTCAATTGGTACCAAGGGGCCCAAAGAGTGCCAAGAAAATATTCCCCACACCATGACACCGCCACCACCAGCCTGAACCATTGATACAAGGTAGGATGGATACATGCTTTCATGTTGTTGACACCAAACTCTGACCCTACCATCCGAATGTCGCAGCAGAAATCGAGACTCATCAGACCAGGCAATGTTTTTCCAATCTTCTACTGTCCAATTTCGATGAGCTTGTGCAAATTTTAGCCTCAGTTTCCTGTTCTTAGCTGAAAGGAGTGGCACCCGGTGTGGTCTTCTGCTACTGTAGCCCATCTGCCTCAAAGTTCGACGTACTGTGCGTTCAGAGATGCTCTTCTGCCTACCTTGGTTGTAACGGGTGGTGATTTGAGTCACTGTTGCCTTTCTATCAGCTCAAACCAGTCTGCCCATTCTCCTCTGACCTCTGGCATCAACAAGGCATTTCCGCCCACAGAACTGCCGCTAACTTGATGTTTTTTCTTTTTCGGACCATTCTCTGTAAACCCTAGAGATGGTTGTGAGTGAAAATCCCAGTAGATCAGAAGTTTCTGAAATACTCAGACCAGCCCTTCTGGCACCAACAACCATGCCACGTTCAAAGGCACTCAAATCACCTTTCTTCCCCATACTGATGCTCGGTTTGAACTGCAGGAGATTGTCTTGACTGTAAATAGTTATTGCTGGGGGGCTGTATATAGTTATTGCTGGGGGATGTAGATGTTTATTGCTGTGGGTGATGTTGGAGCAACAATCTAAGCCAACATGGCAGTGTCTACACCCATGGCGGATATCGAAAGATTGACACTTGCTATTGGTGCTATCACGGGTGTTTCGGGTAGGTGTTTGCTGTAGAGAGGGGTCAGCCTGTAGTAATATGTCATGTGTATTTTAGAGGTTAAAGTACAAATAAATATTATTACTTTTATAATAAGAATGTTTATATAATTATAATTACATCCCCTCACCTCAGCCCTGTCCTTTGCCTTCTTTGGTTGAACTTGGTGAATATATGTCTTTATTCTACCATACCACATTACTATAGAATTATGGTATAAACCATCATAAATATAGCATATCTAGCAGTGAGTGCATCATCAGCCTTATCAGGCCAATAGTTAAATTAATTAATTAATTAAAAAAATATTGTACCTTTTGATCATCTAAATTCCCTATCTGTACATTTTTCTCTATGGTGGAAGAAACCTTCACATGAATGAGGAGTATAGATAAACTCCATGCATTTCAGGGTTGATCCCAACAAACCCATTGATGCAGGATTACCCCCACTACCCACTGAGCCACATTGCTGTATCCAGAGCACAGAGTGGTGATAGCATTGAAAACTGGAAACATCTTCCCATCACCACCTCCTAACACATTCAGGAAAAAAAAGGGTTCTTTTTGGCCTTTATGGTGAATCTGTTAACAAGGTTATAAAATAAAAAAGAGAATAAGAAACATACATACGGTATGTAAGTAAAATATAATCGTGTCTCAGGCAGAAGACTACAGATGAAGGGTAAATTGTGCGTAGTTGTATCTTTGATATATTGTTATTTAAAGAAGGTGTTTGATGATATAAACTGTCCACCGGGACACAGGGCTAAAGCGATCTAAGCAGCAATCATAAAGACATAAGGAGCCATTCATCATGAACTAATCACAGTTACAGGACAGGAAATGACTGTATTAAAAAGAAATGAATTCAGGCTGCATAATCTTTAAAGAAGGGACATAGGTTAATATTAATGTGGAAGTATGAGTTACAAGGTAAGGGAAGAATTATTACCAATCAAGTCAACAAGCTCCCAAGAAGCTGAAGAACATTTACATATTCTAGGCAGAAATCACTAAATATGAAAGGCAATCAAGGATACTGTGGCTCTTCCATCCACCATCTGCCGATGAGTCTGACCACTTTATCAAGTGCTGCACATTTTCTTGTGAAGGGTTACAATGTTAAGCCAGAAAGCCAAAGGCTGTCTGCAGATTTATTGCCTGTTGATTTGCAAGAACTGTTTCTTTGACTTACATGACCCCAGATGCCTCATCAAATTACTGTACATCTAGACAGATTATCAGAAGGATTATAAATAATGATAATTTATGACTAAATGTAGATACATAGACAGAAAGAGCATAGCTACCATAGTTGTCAGCTGCAAACTGTTTAGAAACCTGGCACACAATGCTACAAACGGGGTATAAAAAGCATTACATGTCTTTCATCAAAATCAATAGTCTATCCATGTAATGCACGGCTTGGTGGGCCCTCCAGAGACACAGAGGGTAATTGCAGATACTCAGTTCTGGCTGGTAAGTAGGTTTGTGAAAGGTACTAAATGTGTTTTTTTTTCCATTTTTCTTAGGCTACATTGAAACGATGTATGTCCGCCATACCGTTGTACGGTGGGCATACATCGGTGCCGGAGAGAGGAGGAGGGGATGAGCGCCACTCACCCCGGCCCCTCTCCATAGTGATATATGGCCGCGCCACCATATTATGGGGAAAGAAAGGACATGTCCTATCTTTCTTCCGGCTATGGAACGGTACGTACCGCTATCGTAGACCACCGTGATCCCATTGCCGTGTATGGGAGACATGTATATTCCGTATATACTTCAGCCTTATATACGTCCCCCATGCCTTTGTATGAATAAAGCCTTAGTTTGCACAACATCACATAGTGGAAACATGTTGCCTGAGTGTATAAGCTAACATATTTCTTACAGAATTAACGCAGAGCTCATACAAGACCAGTGCATATACACTATATGTATTTACATAGTAGATTCTGAATAGCGTAGGGGGGGGGGGGTCTTTATATTTTAGGGGATGAGTAACTAGGTATTGGTGGGTTTAGAGGGGAGCTTTCCAGGTATGTATTGTGGCAGATACCTAGATTTTGTTAAGGTGTTGTTTCCTTCCTTGAGGTATATCTGGTGCCTGAAGGTGTTGGGGTTTAGAGGAGAATACATCTAGCAATCTTCTCCCTGCTTAAAAATGCAGGGCATGGCCTAAATGGCTTTGGCCCTTTAATAAATGTTCTTATGGTCTATTTTCTATCTGAGATTTTTTTTCAAAAAGTCTTAAAATGCATAAAAAGTCTCAGCACAAATACCAGCAGAGGACTGGAGTGACTATGAGACTTTTTGCAAAAGTCTCAAGTCATGAATCTGGCTTTGCATGGTATTGCACAAGCAGTAGTTTTATGTTTAGACCAGATCAATGAAGAGGTAATAAATAAATAGTCCTGTAAGACTTTTTAGCAGTGAAAAGTCTCAAAAACCCTCAACGTGACTTTGAGACTTTTTTATGACAAAAAAGCCCAGGAAAATCAATGATAAATAACCCCCCTTATTTTGTGTATATAAATAGGCTTTTGATGCATATTGGTTCAAGAGTTCTTTTTCTCACATACTGTGAGTTCAGAGAAGACATTAGGGGATTGTGTTTGCCTGTGCTGGTGTTCTAGGTCTAGTATTTGCTGTAGTGATTCATTCCATTTATATATCAGTCTTTTCCTGCTTTTTTGGGTCGGGCTGTCTGCCAATCTGGATCTTCTGGAAGTGCTGGCAGCAGCGCCACATTTGTGATTTGAAGCCAGGATGGGTTTCGGATGTTGATCGGTTCTAGGCCGATGTCTTGGAAATAAGATCCTCTGGTCTCCGGATCGTTTTCAAAGAGCCGTTGATCTTGAAGGAGATTCTGAAGTCCATGTGAAGTAACCAATACTGCAAATGCTCAAGACGAGATCTAAGTGAAAGCTTTCATGAAATTTACTGAAATATCTTAATAAAGTTTCTAAATTTATCAACTGCATGTTTCCAATCCTTCTTCTTGTTCATTGGCATGTTTTGGCTTGTTCTAGAGGGGGAGTCTCTGATCCTGCAGTGTGATCACCCTTCCCATCCTCATCTCCCATTTTTCTCTAAACTCCTGGAATGCTTGGGCTACTCTCGATTAATCAATTATCTATTAGCTGATGCTTTTCTTGACCACTTTTTTCCATAAAACTTTAAACTGTTAAACTGTGTGCTTATACAATATTGTATAAGCTGACCTGAGTATAAACCGAGGTACCTAAATTTACCACAAAAAACTGGGAAAAACAGCGCACAGTAGTATATAGTAGGCCTGTCAGCCCCTTGTAATATATAGCCAGCCTTCCCTTGTAGTATATAGCCATCCAGCCTACTGTAGTGTATAGTAAGCCTCCTGTAGTATATAGCCAGCCAGCCCCTGTAGTATATAGCCAGAAGCCCCATGTAGTATATAGCCAAACAACCCGCAGTAATCCCAGCACACAAAAATAATAAACTGAGTACAACTTTGAATGCCCTGAGCATATCCTATTTTTACTTCATGTACATCGGCAGCAACAGGTCCGTGCGCACTGTATGCATAGAACTGTTGCTGCCAGTGCATATGAAGAGAACCTGCCTGGGGCGTCGGAAAGGTGAGTACTCAGTTTATATTTTTTATATACCCGAGTTTAAGGCAGGTGTGGATTTTTCTATATGAAAATTGTGCTGAAAAATTTGGCTTATACTTGAGTATATATGATTTGTTGCGAATGATTTTCTGATGGTTGAATCTAATGGCAATCAGCTATAAAGCTGGCAGACTTGATGACATCATCACGTCATGTCCGCCAGATTCAGAGCTGCAGAGTACAAATGCTGCACACAGGACTAAAGAAGAAGACGGATGCCGCTTTGGGCAACTGGGAAATGTTAGTAAATGTTTGTTTGTTTTTTCACAGCAAGATATACATTGGAGGCACTAAACATTGGCAGCTAGGTGGGGCACATACTTGCCGTGGTGGTGTCTAAAATACTTTAACAATTTGTTCAGCTTTGTGGTTGATGTCAGTTGGCTGATTGTAGTAGATACATTTATAAAGGAATAAAATGAGCTTTGGCCCCTTTAAGGCAACCATGAGGCTGATATGGCCCCCAAGCACCACTGCTTTAGAGGGACCTATATTTATTATAGTTAATGATGGAGGGATCCGGTATTAAATACACTGTAAGTTTAAATCATTCCATAATAATTCAGGGGGAGACTGTACAAACTTTAATTAGGGGCAGTCACTGCATAAGCTAAATATATTTGGGGGAAGGACTGTGTATACTTAGGGGGATTCATAAATTTTTTTGGGGTAGGACATTTGTGTTATAATTTAGCAATATATTTTTTTAAAATTACTTTAGGGGATCAAGGGGGGGGGGGTCTGAGAATTAAAATAATTTGTTATACAACTTTTTTTGCTACATATACCCTCAGATTTCTAAAACGCTATAAAATATATTGGGTCTAATGATATAGGAATTGTTATATGACATTATGGCAAATGAACATGTAGATACAGATATAGATAGTGCTGTTACACTAGGACAGGCCCCATTCAAAATGTGCTCTATGAGTCAGAAGCTCTTGACAATTTGAAGAAAGGTTATTATCCCTCAGCGAAATGTTTGTTCTGACAATATTGATCGTTTGTATATGTTTTGGTGTTTCTTTATATGAACAAAGACGTTATGTTTAACTACCTTTGTGTTTTAGATTATATGAAGTTTTATTCCTCTGTCAAACTTTCCCTTACGTAACAAAGAAATAACAAGCACTGAAATGGGGCAGAAGAAATGAGACATGTCCTGAAGACAATATTCTTACTGGTTTTAAGATTTACTGTATTCCTGGGGGAAAACAGCAAAAAAGCAATCAGAATTTTTTTTTTTTCATGGTTATAAAGTTTCTTCATGGCATCCTGGCCCAAAATGACTGCAAAATGATTCTGTATAAAGTGGCAACTTGCAGGCAACCTTCAAGTGTAGGCATGTTGAGTCTTGTAGCTATTGATGCTCCACCAGGGGGGTTCTGGGAAAATATGCAAAGTTTTCTAAGATGGAATTAGGAAAGTCATGCATTTTTAGCTACCTTTTAAGGCAGTGCCCTTGACATTTACCCTTAAAGGACCTCGCCCTTTGTTTTTTCATGTAAATTTTTCACTCCACACAGTCAAAAATCTATAACTTTTTTTATTTTTACATGTACAGAGCTGTGTGATGGCTTGTTTTTGCAGTTCATAGAGATGGTATTTATTATTCATAATAATAGATTCATACTCAAGTTGTTATTCTTTATTCTTACCCATAACTACTTTCTTTTTAATGGGTCCTTCTACCACCAGGTTAGAGGGACGGCAATGGGGGCGACTTGTGCGCCCTCATATGCCAACCTCTTTCTTGGATGGTGGGAGGACACCATAGTTTTCTCTGAAGACATGGTCAAGTACACCCAACATATATCCTACTGGGGAAGATATATAGACGATGTCTTGATTCTATGGGAGGGTGGCCAGAACCTCTTCTCTGAATTTGTAGACCAACTGAATCGCAATCACATTGGGATGCGTTTTACTTCTTAGATTAACACCAGTCAGATCAATTTTCTTGACCTTACGATTTCCCTAGATCGAGGCCTTAAAACTGACATCTACTGTAAGCCCACATCCACCAACAACTTTCTACAATGGCAAAGCTGGCATCCACAGCCCCTCAAGTCAGGAATCCCGGTAGGACAATACTTAAGGGCGCGCAGAAATTGCTCTGACGATATCTCTTTTAAAAAAGAATGTGACAACTTGTATCAGAGGTTCAGAAGTCGAGGGTACCCTGAAAAATGTCTATACAAAGCATATGCAAGGGCCAAAAATACCAACAGAGAAACACTCTTCCGCAGCAAAGACCATCAACCATCTAAACAGATTATTAGGTGTATTGGGACGTACGATGCGTACGCCGACATCATGAAGAAGATCATGTCACGTTACTGGCCGATCCTGCTCGCGGACCCCGATCTGAAAGAAAGATTGCCAGATAGATCTACTATTACCTTCCGCAGGGGCTCCAATCTATGCAACTTCTTAGTGCATAGCCATTTTAAGGGAGAATCAGACCCCACTGTTAGACTGAGAGACCGTGTCCCCGGCTACTTCCCCTGTGGAACTTGTTCATTCTGTTCATTTATGCCCAAAACCAAAACATTTGTTAACCCTGTGGATAACAAAATATTTACAATCAGACGTTTCATGAACTGTAAAAGTACAGCTGTCGTTTATGTGGCACAATGTGCCTGCCCGTGACTATACGTAGGCAAGACTATCCAGCAACTCCGTAGAAGGATATCTAGCCACATTAGTTCCATCACAACTGGCAAAGATACCCCTATCTCTAGACACGTGAGATTATATCATGGTGGAGAGCCAAGCACCCTCCGGTTCTGGGCCATCGATCAAATACAAGTTGGACCCCGTCAGGGGAATGTTGATCGTAGACTGCTTCAACTAGAAGCTAGGTGGATACACCGACTAAAATCTTTGAGCCCATCCGGCCTCAATGAAGGATTTACCTTCACTGCATACCTCTAATTGTCATGTACACACATCTTCACATCTTCTCTTCTATTTTCACTGTAGTTACTGGCCATATGGCCCTATAGTTCTTTTATTGCTCATACTATGAGAGGTATCCCCCTCCTCGGGGCACTTGCCCACTAACGAATGCATTTGACCTCACAAAAAAGTGAAGGAACGATACTGTCCTTCACTCGTAGCCCCGAACTTATGAATTGAATTGCAGTCCAGTACGAGTATTTCACTTATGACACAGGTTTATGGAAATATAGCCTGTATCCTACTAGTCTCATATTTTGCCATCTTAGTCCTATTAACTTGTTTATAATACAGTGACAGCGACAGCCAGGAAGACACATACATGGGTCCCTTCCATCAATACGTGTATACGTGTTTGGCAACATCTGCAAGTTGTTCTCTACACATATTGTTCTTCAAATACTATTGCGGAGAACACCGTTCTGCACGCGTGTCTCCGGAGCAGATCGCAGATGTCCCGGAGACACGCGTGCAGAACGGTGTTCTCCGCAATAGTATTTGAAGAACAATATGTGTGAAGAACAACTTGCAGATGTTGCCAAACATCTGCAAGTTGTTCTTCACACATATTGTTCTTCAAATACTATTGTGGAGAACACCGTTCTGCGCGAGTGTCTCCGGAACAGATTGCAGATGTTCCCGAACATCTGCAATCTGTTCTGCACTGTGTTCTTTCACTGTGCTCGTTCAGTTTGTAATTTTACTGAAAAATGCTCGGGTCTCCCATTGATTTCAATGGGGCTCTTTACTCGAAACGAGCACTCGAGCATCTGGAAATGTTCGGTTCGAGTAACGAGCACCCGAGCATTTTAGTGCTCGCTCATCTCTATTAATAACCCTTTACATTATAGATGTGCTTATCATGGTTTATTTAGCTTACTTAGCTTAACCCTAGCATTCTTACTTAGGGTATAGACTTGCAGTGTGGGGTACACCTAGTTGGTACCCTAGATAGCCTAACTCCTATCTCAAACAGGCAGTGGTCCCGCTTATACCACTATTTCTCCCTAGAGTTTGATCTCAGGCTTATATTGTGCAACTTGTTAGCCTTAGGCACCTGTGTTTTTAACAATTTTTCCTCTAACTGAGCATTTAGTAATGATTCTACTATCACTTTTTACTATCAGATATCAATAAAAGTGACGTTTTATTTTCATTCGCCTGTCCGGATATGGGTACTCTTTGCGCTACCTTAGGTGGCGGTTTGTGACAATATCCCTGCCGTGACAGCAGGTCCATTTTTTTGTTTTTTTTAGATCAACGGCTATAAGTCTCCACACGCCTACACGGCGGCCTTAATTGGCAGTCTCCATAAGAAGAACTCTTACTTTCCCTGACCCTATTAACTGTAGCCTTTCACTCAACCAAACCAGTTCCCTCAGCAGTACTGATAAGACCCAAACAGGATGAATGTCTACAGTTGGGAGTCTGTTCTATCTGGAATAGATTTACTGGTTTGGTTTTAAACCCACATCATGTCACAAGGCATTGCAACTTTTTGTCCAAAGAACATGGAAAATAAAATCTTTAGATTTGTCTGCCATATTTATATCTGTGATAATTTGAGATGGGCGAATTTATAAAAATTTGATTCAACACAGTTCACCGAATTTTCACAGAAAAATTCATTTTTAATCGAATCACAGCATGTGACATAACGATACATCGCATGCCGGGTGCAGGCTCACGGAGAGGGCTCACGGGCATATTGCAGCAAAGGCTTACCGGTAACATCCGCGGTCGGCGTCAGAAGCAATCGCGGGTGTTAACCCGCATGAAGCCGCTGCCATCTTGCTAAGGATCGTTGCTCCCCGAGAGGTCATCGGGGAGCGGCGATCCATCGCCATGACAGCTATGGGTATTCCAAAGACCCGAAGTTGCCTCGGTTTAACCCCTTCATTAAAACGTGCGATCAGCACATTGTAATGAATGAGGGAAATCCCCATATACTGCTATGCTGGCGGTATATGGTAGGATCGATCAGACAACCTAGGGTTAAATTACCCTAGGGAGTCTGAAAAATAGTAAACACATAAATAAAAAAAGTTTTTTTTAAAAAAATTATAATAAAAAAACCTAAAAATTCAAATCACCCACCTTTCCCTTGAACACTACCCACATACAGTGAGGATCACTACCCCCATACAGTGAGGAACTCTACCCCCATTACAGTGAGGAACATTACTGCCACACAGTGAGGGACACTATGCCATACAGTGAGGAACACTACCGCCATACAGTGAGGATCACTACCATCATACAGTGAGGAACACTACCTCCATACAGTGAGGAACACTTCTGCCACACAGTGAGGGACACTACCTCCATACAGTGAGGGACACTACCTCCATACAGTGAGGAACACTACCCCCATACAGTGAGGAACACTACCGCCATACAGTGAGGAACACTACCATCATACAGTGAGGAACACTACCCCCATACAGTGAGGAACACTACCCCCATACAGTGAGGGACACTACCGCCATACAGTGAGGAACACTACCATCATACAGGGAGGAACACTACCCCCATACAGTGAGGAACACTACCGCCACACAGTGAGGAGTACAGCCATACAGTGAGGAACACGACCGCCATACAGTGAGGAATACTACCTCCATACAGTGAGGAACACTATCGTCATACAGTGAGGAATACTACCGCAATACAGTGAGGAACACTACCGCCATACAGTGAGGGACACACAGCCATATAGTGAGGAACACTACCGCCATATAGTGAGGAACACTACCGCCATACTGTGAGGAACACTACAGCCATACAGTGAGGAACATTACCACCATACAGTGAGGAACACTACCATCATACAGTGAGGAACACTATCCCCATACAGTGAGGAACACTACCCCCATACAGTGAGGGACACGACCGCCATACAGTGAGGAATACTACCTCCATACAGTGAGGAAAACTATCGTCATACAGTGAGGAATACTACAGCCATACAGTGAGGAACGCCACCGCCATACAGTGAGAAAAACTACCACCACACTATGAGGTACACTACTGCCACACAGTGAGGGACACTACTGTCATACAGTGGGGAACACTACCGCCATACAGTGAGGAACACTACCACCATACAGTGAGGGACACAACCCCACTACCCCTACCCCCCCCAAAAAAAAAAAATTAAAATTAAAAAAAAATAAAAATGTGAAATTCATTCTCACGAATCGCTGTAAGCTTTGGATTTGTGACAAATCGAATTTTTTTGAAATTCCAATTGAATTTAGAATCGTTAGAATCGATTCGCCCATCTATAGTGATCATGCATACAAATATTTTTCTTTTTACTATGATCAAATGAGCTGTGTAAAGTAAATTATATCAAATCCTTAAGTTACACTATAACACTTTGAAAGAGGCCCGAGTATTACAGCCTGTGGCTGTTGAAATAATAAATGTCCATTTAACCTATGGGACTAATGAAAAAAAAAACACATGTACAGATCTTTTTTAGACATCCTTGAGGCTCAAAGGAAAAAGGTTGATGGGTTAGACTATTATTTTGCTTATTTGTAATATTACATAGTGGTATCTACTATGAAGTGCTGTATTCAGAAGTTGCTTACGGCATGTCAGATTTACAGCATTTTGACTACCGTATTTTCCGGACTATAAGGCGCACATAAAAGCCTAGGATTTCCTTAGAAATCCAAAGTGCGCCTTATAGTCCGGTGCGCCCTATGTATGGCGCAGGGCAGCGGACCCTACTTACATAGGTCCCCGCTACCGGAGACCGGAGACAGCAGATCTCCAGCGGGAACTGCAGACCACGCGGCACGAACAACTTCTGCCGCGTCGGTCTGCAGTTCCCGCAGGAGATCTGCTGTTTCTGGTAGCGGGGACCCATGTAAGTATGGTCCGCTGCCATCCTCCCCCCTGAAAGGACCCCCTTCCCCGCTCACCTCTCCGGTCGCTCCGTCTCCGCTCTGCCACGCCCCCGGAACTCCGCCACGCCCCCGGCCACCCTGCGCCTTATAGTCCGATGCGCCTTATATATGGATAAATTCCATATATAAGGCACATCAGACTAATGCGCCTTATATTCCAGTGCGCCTAATGGCCCGGAAAATACGGTATATAATTCCAAATAGTAAACTGGAAAGATCACACAATTCTACTGGATAGGCAATAGTCAACTTGTTAGAAAAATGTTAGTGCACATAGTTTCAGGTATGTACATGCTAGGCTTTCTTTTGGCACTTTTTGTAGGTTTTATCATATAACTATAACAATTTAGTGTAAAATAGTAGTATAGGTAGTGAGGTGCAAAAAATCCATTAAAATTATATGAAATTCCCCAAAAATATAAGCTTTTAGCTTTTAGCTTTTACTCACGATTTCTAAGTCTCTTTCTAAGTGCGTACACAGGAGTTTCTTTTTCTCAAATATTGTTTCCAAATTTGTCTAAATCTGTGTTAGATGAGCACTTCTACTTTTCTGAACTGTTCCTCCTTAATCTTCCCCACCACAGGTATTACATATCAAGATGCTGATTGGACAGATGTGCCTTAGACTGGCCCCAATGAAATGAACAATCTAAAATGGCAAATTTTATTACCCAAGTTTTATGGAGCATGCAGTTGGCATGCTAGATACAGAGATGTCCACCAGAGCTGTTGCCTTTGAAATGAATGTTCATTTCTCTACCATAAGCGGTCTCCAAAGCTGTTTGAAAGAATTTGGCAGTACATCCATCCTGTGTCCTACCCGTAGACTATGTGCAACCACACTAACCCAGGACCTACACATGCATACCTCCATCTGCAATCTAACTGGATAGCTGCTGCAACAATCGGATTGCATAACCCAATAATTTCTGCACAAATTGTTAGAAACCAACTAAGGACAGCTCATCTGCATGGAAGTCCTCCACAACGTGGTCTCTACCTCACTGTGGTTGATTATCTGAATGCTTCATTGCCAAGCTGACTGTAGAAATGTCCACCAGAGCTGTTGCCTTTGTATTAAATGTTCGTTTCTCTACCATAAGCTGTCTCCAAAAGTGTTTCAAAGAATTTGACATGTGAAATGCTGTGACGCAATCCTGAAGCTCCTTTTGGCATTCCTCCGAGACCACATGTTGCAGCATGATAATGCACGACCCTAAATTACAATAATCTGTACACTATTCCTCAAAGATGAAAACATCCCAGTTCTGGCATGGCCTGCATATCCCATGGACTTGTCACCTATTGAGCATTTTTGGGATGCTCTGGGTTGGTGTATATCCAGTTCCTGCCAATACCAAATTTGAACAATCATAGAAAAGGAAGGGATCCATCTTAATTTGCCAAACCTGTGAGGTGGATGAACTATCTCCAAAAGGGAGAAGTGCTCACTAACAGATTTATGTACAGTAAGACAGATTTATGTTCAATGTTTTAGATAAAATGGCCTTTGTCTAGAAAAGTCTTAGACATTTGAGTTCTACAAAAATGTGAGCAAAAACGGAATAGTTGTGTATAGATTTATGTTAAGTATAGATTGTTTTGATATTGCATGTGCTAACTATCCAGTCTCCAATAAAACACATTAGCCAGGGTGAAATATATTGTATCAGATTATTAAACTAACACATAACAATCTGTAAAAAGATACATTGCCTGCAAACCTTGTAACATAGACATGATAAATAAATTGGTTGAATAGACATCATATATGGCCAAGAAGCTGCATAGATAACACTTTACTACCAGGCCATGAAATATATGAGGCATAAAGATTTTACAAGGTATCATACTGCCACCGATTGACTTGTTAAGTGGAATTTTACTGACTTAGACTTAGATATTTTCTACCATGCATACAGGGCAGTTTGATGGCTTACAATAATTTTCAATAGAACCTTTGTATTTTTGAGGTTTTTATGTATAAACGCAATGTCTATTTTCACTATCATTTGTCATAGTCATATTGCATGTGAGAGAGGGACCTATTGTCAAAGTTTATATGAAGGTCTTTATAGGTTCATTATATTACATTGTACTGTTATGTTCAAGGGTCATTTCTGTGTTTGGTTCTTAAACCTACTACTAATGGATAAAGCAGCAAAAAGCTAAAATAACTAGGCTAGAAGAGAATGCAAATGTGTACATCTTACGGGTTCATGTACAAGAATGTCTTAGTTGGACATGTGCTAGCTGTTGTTTCAAACTATGCCAGATTATAGAGCTATTTATAGGGCAAATTAAAGGGCAGTATTTTCCTTTACTTGATGTGTTAGCTGACCTCATAAATGACTAATGACACACATGGTGCAAATATTGGACCACAAGTCTGTTGCTGCCCAATCTTTAGTGGTTGCAAATCTGTCTTGTTTTGTTATATAAATTAATTGAATACTGCACCAAAATCTCTGACAAAATTAGCATTTTTCAGTCTATGTTCTGCCTCAGAATCAAAGGATATATTACCCTTTAATGACTGTATATAGTGACATTAAAGCATTCATCAAAAACATTGACAATATCGGACCACCAGTTATTTCCAAATATGGAAAAATCCTTTAGAGAATGTTTATTGATTTTTTATTTAAATGTACAATCTAGTCTTCTTAAATACATCAATAACATATCAGAATATCATTGTTATCTTATTTCTCTTTTGGCTTTTTGGGTTGCCCTGGTTGAAGCTACACGTCGACTCACAGTTGAAACCAGTCATCTATAGATATTTTATATCTGTGTGCAAAGAAAACATGCTTCACAAAGTATGCGGGTCAGGAGCTTCAGGCAATGTCATTCTTGTCAAACTGCCTTCAGCAAATCCCTGTAGTCACTGTCACCTGCCATGGTGACGTAACACTGCACTAAATTCATGCCAGCAAGACATACACATATTCATAGGTTTTACTTCAAATGTATTCTGGATATCCAAAATAGACTGTGCACTATGTTAGAAGATTATTGTAGAAAGTTTATAATTGTTCTTTTATAAGCGAAGTTTGATTTAAAAATTTTATGCCATATGGGACCCCTGGCTTGATGCCCCAGGCTAAGCTCCTTTAACCCTCATAAGGGACAGAGTAATTAGTGGTAGTGTAAGATGATTGTCATCAATCACCACAATGGCAGGTAACGTAACAATGCTATATCATTAATGTTTGTTCTATACCTATGCATATTATTATTTGACCTCATGTATATTATGTAATATGTGAAGCCAGCAAGACTTACTGGTGTCTTGGATGGACTTTCTCTCGGAAATTATACGCCCAAACAGATGAGCACTGGCTATGGGCTATATGCGAACACTTGTTCTGCATTGATACCTGGACATTCTACCCAGCAAGAAGGGGAACAGAGGAGGGTGGGGAAGGTTTGTTTACTGTTTACACTGTTAAAATGGAAAACAATGGAAAACTACTGTTTGGTTTTCAATAAAAATTTTATTTGACCAAAAAAAATGTTCTTTTATTTTACTCCTGTAAAAATGTCAACTTATTTATATTTAGATTGTTAAAGGGGTTCGCGACATTTTAATAAAACCCAGACATATCTCTGCATGGTTTTGGTGGATTTCTGCACCATCGCACTCAATGGCTTTAAATTCCCATAGAACACCCATATGGTAATAACCAGTATGACTAAAATGCTGCATCTGCGATACAATACGATACAATGCAACTTTATTGATCCCCTTGTGGGGAAATTAATTTGTGCATAGTGCTCAGGTCTATCGTTACATACAGTTGGGGATAGGTCACATACAGACAGTACGGTTAGATGCGATTACAGTCAAAAACAGACAATATCTATGACACAATCTGTGAACAATTTTACACTTGATGCTTGCTTGCTAGTTACATGGTTACATACATACAAACACAAATACATATGGAAACTGGTACTGCACAATTTTAGATAACATTTGTACTTAAAGGGGTATTCTCATCTGGGCACGCACATTCAGTTTCACTAATCTTCCATACATAAACATTTCTTCAATTAGATGTTATTTAAAAAATGTACCTGTGTGAAGATAATTTCTCATAAATGTAGTCATGTGGTCCCTTAGAAACGAGATAGCTTCCTCGGATATGGCCACCTCTGCTGGAGGGATTGCACTAAGAAACAAAAAGTTATTGTATATGAAATGTCCTGGAGTTACTACATATCGCACAGCCGTCCTGTGGTAATGATTACTGAATCCTGGTGGTCCAGCAGGACTCTATAGCACATGTCTGGCCACCGCTGCCAGAGTTTAACGTGGTCATATCCGAGGATGCCATCTGGTTTCTAAGGGACAACATGACTACATTTATCAGAAATTATCTTCACACAGGAACAATTTTTTTAATTAACATCCAATTGAAGAAATGTTTACATATGGCAAATAAATTTAATTAAGTGTAAATGCCCAGATGGGAATACCCCTTTAAGCTTAGTGGTTTTGCAGTGGGGCTAGCACTGTTCAGGGTCTCTGTTTGCTGTTCCAGTGGTGCTGATGCTTTAAGCAGCCAGGCATAGCACCACAAAGGTACAGCGTGCCGCGTTTATTCCCTTCTAAAGCTAGCACACTGGTTGCTACATGCATAAAATTGGCAGTTACAGTAGGTACAGCAGAGTTTCATTTGAAGAAATGTGGGTTTCAGGTGGTTTTTTTTGTTGGTACTGGGACTTACGTCTCGGTTACTTGGTTAGGTGCTGTGTGCTGCCAGGTCCTGGCGCTCTATCACACCTGACTAGTGCTCTAATGTTGCCTGGCATCATCCACATAGATTCTTGTTGTCTCTTTCCTATCAGGTGGGGGTCACTCATGGTAAACTGTTTGGGTCTGTGGTAGGTGGTGGCCATCTAGAACTTCCAGGCCGAGGAGCCATGGCATCCCTTACCACCTATCCCTGCAGTTGCCCTGCCTGTGGGTCTTATGTTCAGGAAGTGTATGGCATTGGGATTGAGGCCCCAGAAGTTCCACCTGGGAGGCAGCTGTAACGCATTAAGCCATCAGCCTGGTTACTCAGCAGAGGACATGGGAGCAGCTCCACATGAGCAGTTGATTGTCCGCCTTGCTCTCCAGGGCTTCAGTGCGCTGGCAGGGAAAGGTGCGAGTGGCCAGCGGAAGACCGATTGGACAACTGAGGGCTCAGGGTTAAGCTCTACATGGGCAAATAATGGCCCACCTTTGGCTCTCCAGGGCTGCAGCATGTCAGTAGTGGATGGTATGCCACAGGTCACTCCTGCAGGAACAGAGGGGTCTGTCACAAAAAGCATCTAATGCAGACAGTGTCCCATATGCACCCACCCTAGACACCCTGGGTCATGCCTTCAGGAGTCTGGATATGGGTGAGGCTGCCCAGGCCCAGATGGGGCCATATGATGCCTGGCACCACCTGAACTGCAGGTGCACAGTCAATTCTCCTGGTCCGCTGGCCTTCACTTGGGATGCTGCTCATCTCTCGGGCATATCCTTCACTGTCTGGCTGCTCGTCTTATGCCTCCCTTCTTTCTGGATGCAACTTATGCACCTGCTTTCTTCTAGGTGCGGTGAGTGGGACATGGGGCAGGCAACAAGGTGCTGTGGAAAATCAGAGGGAGGAGGGGTAAAATGGGAAGAATCTGGAGCTTGATAAACAGGCAGCTGCCTACCACAGTGCCATCTTGAATCTAGCTAAGCTAAATGACACCGAGATTAAATCTATGTAAATAAGCCATCAAATGGCTGTTATCTGTATTAGAGATGTAAACTAGCATTGGGGTTAAATCCATATTAGCACCAACAAAGTGCTACCATCCATACTACAAATTTGGCACTGAAATCACAAATTAATAGAAAGCGATGTGGTCACAAAAACAAAATGTACAGAAAAATGGAATGAACATCACAAATATTAATGCATATCAGTAAAGGGAGAAGGAAGGAGAGCAATCCATATGCTAAAGGAATATATAACGACATATATCTCACATACAGTGGGTACAAAAAGTATTTAGACCCCTTTACATTTTTCACTTTTGTTTCATTGCAGCCAATTGGTAAGATCAAAAAAGTTTTTTTTGCTTATTAATATATACTCTGCACCCCATCTTGGGGTTAAATGTAGATATTTTTGAAAATGTATTAAACAAGAAAAACTGAAATATCACATGGTTCTAAGCATTCAGCCCCTCTGCTCTGTATTCAGTAGAATTATCTTTTGAGCCAGTACAGCCATGAGGCTTCTTGGGAATGATGCAACCAGCTTTTTACACCTGGATCCCCTGCCATTCATCATCTCCAGTTCCCTCAGGTTGGATGGTGAACGTTGTGTGACAGACATTTTCAAGTCTCTCCAGAGATGCTAGCTGAGTTTAGGTCAGGTTTCTGGCTGGGCCAGTCAAGAATAGTCATAAAGTTGTCCTGAAGCCACTGCTTATGGAAGAACAAGGTTTTCATATCAATATCCAATAAAAATAGAGGACCACTCAGAGTATTCCAACTTCTATAGCAAAGCAACTGGGACAAATGGTGTATCCTTAAAATATTCAATTTCTAATTTCTTGCCCAGCCTAATTGAATCTCCAATAGTTGCTTTTCCTGTAGATCAAATACATTTTATTCCCAACAGTTTTTATTTTAATTTCAAAAAGATTTCTTAAACCTCAATCTTCAAGACAATGATAAGCTGTGCTTGATCTACAGAAGGATATATTCCCTATGGAGATAATTGTGGATTACTGAATGTAATCTGTACCGAAAGGTTCTATTCTCAAGAAAGCGTTCTTACAGTTATTAGTTTTACCACAGAAACCATTTCATGTTATTCCATTTCAGTAATAAGAAAAACTATATAACAACATTTTCCAGTGACTTGAATTGCAGAAACGTTTTCTATGGTGTCCTATACCGACAGGAAAATTCACATTGTAACACAACCATATGCAGTTTATTAATCTCTGGTACAGGGAATAAAGACAAAGTGAAGTAATGAAGGTCAATGCTGAGAGCATGAACACCTTGAATGATACTAACCACCACTGTCATTTCAGAGCAGCACATCATTAATAAGATAGTAATAGGGTTTCAGATTGAAATTGAAGCGTAAAGCTCATTTTTCTTTTTGTGTGGATAATTGTCTCCAACACAGAGGCCCAAAGGACTTGCGATAACAAATCTCAGAGGGAATATATTCATTGTGTTTGTCTGCTTGACCAAAAGAAATTGTAGAAGACACAAATATCCGGGATTGTATATAACATCAGGGACTTGTCCACCACAAGGTATCCCAACATATCCTCCAAGGGGATATAGAAGAAATTATATCTGGCTGCAGCAGCTGGTGGCCTCTGCACTTTGTAGTCCAAGCAGTTAGATGGTCTTTACCATCAAAGCAGAGAGAAGCTTCCTGAATATTAGGACACATCCTAAAGAAAAGTCAGATAAAATAAATGATAATGAACTGCTTTGATATGTAATGCTTTATACTTATAGAAAATTCCACACTGAGTTTTTGAAACCTGAATGAAAAAAAGTTTCAGACATTTGCACCCACATTGACATTTTCTGGGGGCTCCCATTGTTATCTTCCAGTAATGATCCTTGTCCCAAAATCAGCCTTACTCTTGTCAGAAAGGCATTTATCTGCCCAGCTACTTTCCTTCCATATTCTGACAGCATCTCTAGTTCTAGATGATGGGAACTAAGATAAAACTGAATGGCGAGGAAAAAATGAGGGCTATCTCTTTAAAGTGCTGTCCTATTTGGACATTGTTAATCAGATAATCTCTCTATATCCCAACCTAAAATTAAATAAGTATCCATTACTTGGAGTACCTGGCAAAGTCATTTGTTTGTATTGTCATGGCTTATGAAAGAGACATGTGGTATTATATTCTACCAGGAAACAATGTAGTAAATAGTCATGCTAAGATCTCCAGAATGGAAAAGAGCTACTTCCAGCATTTACTTATATAGAAAGTTCTGCCAGATCTTTCCTCTGCAATATCTAAGTTCCCTGATATGACACATGGACAAAAGTCCTTCTCTACGCTGTGATCAACTTACCGTACGCTCTACTATACATGTCCAGATATTAAAGTGAAAATGTTTACTTTTCTTCACCATATTTACCGTGACAGAATTTTAGCTCTACTTCATGCCTATTGGCCACCTTCTTTCAACTTGAAGAATATTTTTTAGTGTAATGTGTCATTTTCTGATTGAGAACCAGTAATTGGCTGATGTAAACAATCCATACTCTATTGTATTCAAAATAGAATAGCCTTCCAGATAATGGCCCCATTTGTCAAAACTTTTAAATTTGATCAAAACTAGTGCAGTTTGGCTGTGGAGTGTGCAGGGTGCATCAGATTTATCAAAACTGTCACACAGGGGCATATTTATCAGGACCTCTGCACACCGCCACTGGCGCAGAGGCCCTGAAATTATCGCAAATGCTAGCTTATTGCTAGCTTTTGCGATTATTTTCCCCAATCCGCCACCTTCACGCCAGTGGGGCGTGAAGGGGCGTGAAGGGGGGGCCCGGCCGGCCGACTTTTCATACGTAGGATATACGCTATGCTGCTGGCAGCCCGATACATCAATAGGCAGATGCCTCTTGATGTATCGGGTTGCGAATTTGCAGCATATGATAAATATCCCCCACAGTCTTCCTTAATCTGGCTCCACCTGCATTACATGGGAAGTGTGCACTGTGTTCTTGCTGCAGAATTGTGGTGCACATCAGTAATAAATGGGACGCAAATTTATTAAGTAGTAACACGCCCCTTCAGGTGCACATTTTTTCTGTCTTGTCGGACACAGTGCAGCCGCCACACTTTATTAATACATGTGCAAGCAATCTACAATTACTTTTCAGAGGAAAGTTTTAATAAATGTGGCCAATTGATGTTTTCAAAAGTGGACAATTAGTCTGTTTAACAAGTTTAGTGTTAGTCAGATTCCACATAGCTCAAAGTTTAAGGCAAACAATTAATATTTTTTTGTAATGAAAAGTTATACAATTTTCTGATATATTTTCTGTGTTAATTCCTCATGCTTCTCTAGATCTCTGCTTGCTGTCACACTATAGGAAACTTCTATGTTTACTTCCTGTAGATAAACGGCAGTCCTTGGTTACGGTTCATTATATCATTATACACTGTGGGGGACATGTACCATAGTTTGGTCTCTCTGAGGTGAATTTTAGAGACATTTGACAGCTAGTTTTTGTACCTTATGTATGATCCTGTCTTTTTACTTGTGATACATGTTCAGTTTTTCCTATCCTGTCAGGTGCAAATTTTGGCTTCTCTTTGAGACTTTTGTTGCAAATGTCTCAAATCCACATGGACACAAGCCACGTGAGGTGGTTATATGCAGTAGTGGAAGCTACTGTTAATTTGTGATTTAACATGTTTCATTTTTAATGCATTTTGAGTAGACACAATGTTAAAACGCAGCGTTTATATTGCATTTTGTAAACACAAATGTTAACAGTAATTAAATAAGGCAAATCACCTCTCCTCAGCTGTAGCATTAAAAACACAATTAAACATGTAACCCCTTAGAAGTAACCAATTAAAAAAAATATGCAAAAATTTAAGAATTTTGACGAAAGAGGTTACTGTGCAAAATGTTAAACAGTTAAAGCATGTGAAATAATTCCAATTTACATGTTAAAATCGGTCCATGAAAAAAACCTTCCTTTGCACCTGCCCTGGACCAGGTGCAGATTTGCATCTAAAAAGTCGCAAAAAAGGTGAAAAGTAGCACTGAACATCTGGAAAGTTAAGATACATGAGGCACACTGCAAAAGGTGCAGACCGAAGTTCACTTGAAGAGCGCCAACAAAAGTTGCAAAAAAAAGTTGCAAAAACGACAAAAGTTGCAAAAAAAAAACAATTTGCCTAGCTGAAACTATGATACATGTGCCACTGTGTGTTATATCGAGCCATGCACCTGTGTGACATCACATGACCAACCACCACTGTTTATCTACAGTAAGTGAATGATGAACTTTGCTTTAGTATGACAGCAAGCAGACAGAAGGTAGAGTTCTTGGAAACTGTAAAGAATTGATGCAGGAAGCGTATTGGAAAATTTTATTATTTTTCATTACTCAAATAATATCAAATATTTGCTGGACAACCCCTTTAAGCTGTCTCACCCTCCCCCATGCTTGTGCAGTATAGTAGGGGGAAACATAATAAAGCTATAACAGGGCTATAATTAGCATAATTCTAAAAGTTGATTTTACAAGGAAGGAGGCCATGGATAACAAATTTAAGAAGATCACAGTAATGGTGCCTGCATCTATGAGTAAGTGTCCCTGGTTTATCGTGCTTGATTTTGATGGTAGATTTCCTTTGAGTAGTCCCACATTTAATACTTTCCCCCTGCTCCTTCATTTAGATGGAGGGAAGATGTTCTCGTTAACTTTTAAACTTGGGTCAGCCCAATCAATCAGAATTTTCCATTATTTAGATGTGTCACTAAGCTTCTGTTCATCCATGTTCACCAACAGATCCAAATATTTATTGTCTTGGAAACAAAGATAAATGCTGACAGAAGACAGAACGGCTGATTATTGACAACGACGCAGTATGAATGAAGCATTTGTCAGGTCACCTGTTGCCAGTTCTGATAGCTGTGAACACAATGTAATTGCTAATCCACATGAATTGTGGGTATTGTACTAGACTACCCAGGGAGATTTGTACCTGCTTATAAAATTCAGTAAATACATCCCAATTATAACCTTATTTTAAAGAATTTACACGGATAGATTTTTTCACAATGGGATAACTAATATAAATATACTTTGGGAAGAATGAATATGTTAAGTAAGCCCTGAAGGAAATGATTAGTGAATATTCAGCAGAACGCTCCCATAATGCATGATTAAATCGATGCCTTTTCATGCTGCTGTGTGACTTTGCTTCAGGTTATTTTGAGCCTAATGCTTTCATTTCTAAGCAAAATCCACCTTGAGCCTTTGAAATATATACGAACCTTGATGGGCACAGTTGGAGTAGATCAGTTGTCTTATTTAAGAAACCTTTGAACAAAACCATTGCAATTACCAAAGTGCCACTGTTTAGCCGTAAGAAAGAAACTGGCGGCTTCCTTCCAGTAGCCGCATCACACGTGTTCAGTAGCTGTCCACGGACTTTGCAGCTTGGCTCCATGGAAAAAGATATCACTAAAGCTATAACATCTTATAAAGTGGGCACTCTTTTTTTAAGCCCTCAGCGCCAAACCCATTTTCGTTTTAACACATCCATAACCTTTTTTTTCCCCATGTAAAATCTGTATGAGGGCTTGTTTTCTGCGTAACAAACTGTACTTCCTAGTGATCATATTTAAAGGAACCTACATACTCACCTATACTCCTCTTCATTTTGGTCCCAGCGCTCGTGGCACACAGTGAAAGCCGGAAAAAATCAACCCACAAGAAAATGGAGCAAATGCATTTTTTTGTGCTTTCCAGTACATGGAATATTGAATACTGTCACTAAGAATTGCAATTTGTTATGCAGAAAACAAGCTCTCACACAGCTTGTTATGGAGTTTTGAAGGTGGGGAGTGAAAAATGAAAATGCAAAAACCAAAAAGGGTCAGGTTGATAAGGGGTAAAGGCATTGAACAAGAGCGTTCAACCAATAACTGTAAGAAAGAGTATTCTGAATGAGTGTTATTATGGTTATCAGAGACATAAGATGGACGGACAAAACACAAAGATAAATCCAAGAGCAAAGTGCCACCCCCACCATTTAATGGCCCTGGTGGATGGACTTGAAGTATGTGGGAACAAATACCCTGACTGGAAAAAGATATGGGAAGTTCTTGGGGCACCTAGTCACAACCCCCACACTGAAATATATCCGGTCTTGACTGGAACACAAGAAGTGGGAAGTCCAGGGAATGCATGCTTTGACTGCACAACAAAGGTATTGTGTTAATAATCCATTAGCAGTTTCTGCTGGTTCTCCTATAGGGGGTTTCCCAACTAAATATATATCATTAGACCAGTGGAATCGGGAATGATGTATTGCCTAAATTTTTTTTCAATTTGTACTCTCAGCACTGTCAGCTGGTCTGGTCTATATATGTATACAGATAAGCTTATGATTTGTCATGAAGTCTCATAAAAATAGAAAGAGAACTATATGTCTAGGAATAGACCAGTGGTGGCGAACCTATGGCACTGGTGGCAGAGGCGGCCCTCGGACCCCTCTCTGTGGGCACCCAGGCCATCACCCCAGAATGAAGTTCACCAGACAGGACTCAAAGAATCTTCCTACAATGATAGGCAAATGTGCCCTCCTCCTTTCAACTGCGTTTGTGTCTTTAGAAGGCTGAACGATTTAAAGTTGTCAAAGAAAAAGGGGAAATAAGTTACTGCTTTAATTGCTGTGTTGCAATAAATAAGTGGCTTTTGGTTGAAGTTTGGGCACTCAGGCTCTAAAAGGTTCGCCATCACTGGTATAGACAATGTTGTACACTCTGACCAATAGAATGTAGAAACTAAGCCCTTTGTATTGGAATTACATGGGTTGTGTAGTGATGTAATATGCTGGATGCTCAGTAGGGAATCAGGTAAAGAGGTGACTTAAGTCCTGGATGTGTGATTAGCACATGTCAATGTACCACCTGAGCTCTACTTGAAACTACTCACAAAAGGGGGGGTTGTGAGAGAAGAGAATCCGTTTTCTATATGTGTTCTCCATGTTGTCTACACACTGCCTGTATTAAATTGCAAGCTACATCTGTGTAGACCCTTCCCCTGAGCATTTCATAGTTGTCTTAGAGTTTTCCTTATTTATACAACATTCTTTACCATAAAAAGAAATGTGATGCATATGAGGTTTCTTTTGTCTGAAAAAAGGAGTAACACAGACGCAATCCAGGATTTCAGCTCTAGCAAGATACAGGGTTCCAAAGCAAGAAGAATACAATAAGTTCCAACTCAGGCTCAAGTAACATGGAGAAAAGCTGGAGTACCACATATCCCAGAACAGCTTTAAGAGGCTGAGGCACACAGGGAAAGTAATGGGTAACAGGTAGGCCAGGAAGGAACGGGTGACAGCCAGGCGTACTCCAAGCTTCAGCAGTCAGGCAGGGGTTCACAGAGAAAGCCCCAGGGTGCCATCTCTAGCAGATGACTGATAAGGTCATGCATTATTCAACCCACAGCTGATACAGCACTGAGCTCCATAATGAACCACCCAGCTTTCCAGGGATATAGAAAGGAAGCTGTGGGTGTGGCTCACAAATAAGGGGCAAGGGACAAGGCATTTTGACACCTAGCCAGACAAGCAAAATTACCCCCCCACCCCCACCAACACCACTACACTGTAAAATTGCATTCAGTACTTTGATACTTCGATACTGCTGTATTTTTGAGCAATTTTCAATGCATCTCACACACTTTCATAAATCTATTACTTTTTCATTTTTTCATATACAGAGCTGTATGAGGGCTTATTTCTGTGTAACAAGTTGCACTTTGCAGTGACAGTATTTATTCTTTCTTGCCTTTTACCTTTAAATCGGGAAATACATTTCAAATCTGGTGAAATCAGTGAAAAAATGCATTTGCACCATTTCCTTTTGGCCTCGATTATTATGACTTTCACAGTGAGCCCCAAACAACACATCTGCTTTATTCTTTGGTTCCGTACAATCTTTGGAATACTAAACTTATACATGTTTTATTGTGTTTTAATACATTTGTTTTTATTTTTAACTAGTTTTCAGACCCCCTTAAGGCACACCCTTGGTTGTCCGAGTGATTCTAATATATACTGCCATTCTACAGTATAGCCGTATATGGGGATTTTCCACATCATCTATCACATTGCAATAGATGGGCTAAAACAAGACAACCTTGAGTCCTTGTATGACCGATGACATCACAGGGATTGACAATCACGACAAAGTTGGTGGCACCCAGACGCAGGCGTAAATCAAAGGGCTAACACTCCTCCTATGAAACTCGTGCTCTTATATGCAAGAAAAAACCCATTTAATGGAAAGTATGCTTAATTCAGCTAATATCCAATATAAAAAATAAATAATAATACTTGTTAATTTTAATTTTTTTTAATTCCAGGCTTTTGTAATAGTAAAGCAAGTGAATCTCTATCTATTCAGATTTCTTAGCTTGGGTATAAGGTACACTTCCAAATTGGCTGCAGATGAATCTGCTCTACCGTTCTGAGCAGATGCACAAATCTCAGACGCCATTATTTATAAAGGCTGAGAATACTGATTTTCCATTGCTCTCCAGAGAGCGATCTTGCTGGGAGTTGCTGTAGATTTATACCCATCCAAATGCCCCTTCTACATGTCTTAATTGGCAAGGATTGACAATAGTAAATGTGATTATTATAATCAGTAACAACTTATTGGTTAACAGAAAAACCTGTGCAATTTTAAGTGATCATATGGGAATCGTTCCTGGAAATGGCAACATTTAGAGCATGCTGGTAATATGGAAGCTAATGAAGTTTCAGTCCATTAGGGGAAAACAAATTAACAAATAATGCTAATACAAAATATGTGATTTACAAAAAGGCACAAGCGGCTCGATATATTCAGCTGACAAAACAATCCTGATAATTAAGGGCAGATACAACTAGTTTTTGATTGCTGCCGCCCCAAGACTGCTGTGCACTAAAATCACTTAGCACTTTAGTCTAATTAGATTCCTACGTTATACATTTAGAAACAAAGTGTAGCACCTTAAAACATTGATATGGATACAGAAAAACGCACATAGTTCTCGAAGTTTCATTTTAATAATACATATAAGAAATATTTTTCCTATGATAATATATATTTTGAACATGAAATATTTAGACAAAGTATAATAATTACAATCACATTTACAATACATTATCATTATATTTAAAAATGGTAGTAGCAATTCTAGGACTATTTATCATTATCATTATCACATCCAGCATGTCATAACGTTTAGTGCAAACATTTTTGTATGCAATACCACAGTACAAGTAATCCATAAGATGGAACCATCAAAGGCAATGTAAGAGTAGCAACAATGTACAGATTCTAAGAGAATTAATTTCCATTCATTCTATTTACTAGTCAGTTCATGAGTCAAAGTTACACCTAATAATATGAAAGAAAAAGTTAGGCCAAGTGAAACTTCCTCTATATGGTTGTTTCCTATGGATGAGGACTAAGGAACTTCCCTAGCTTCTCAACCCTAGCATCTCAACTATGGCACATGGTCACTCAATTGTGCCACTAGTGCAGCCTGCCTTCCCCTGTAGGTCAGATTTGGTTTCTGGATTGGCAGGGTCTGGCCAGTCACTGGCAGCACAGTAACTCCTATTTAAAGCCCACCTGTACATGGTACCTCATATTTATATTCACATGATTCCACAACAGGCTGTGAACTTACTTTGCGTTTATGACACAGGGATGCATTCTTCCATAGGCACCATTTCAACCACGCTGCTCTTTGTCTTATCAAATTATGCTGTCCCTCTTCTAATTTCCCTGAATGGGTGACAAAGCTACAATTAGTTTCCTGGTAAGTAAGACGACACCCGATCTGACATTAAAAGGGATGACACTTCTTCATTGGGGAGCATTGCAATCATTGTATAATCATTAGCCCACTCTGCAGTCCGCCACATCTTGGCGTATCAGTTACAAGGAGTAAAAATGGTTCTATGATTTCTTTTCCAAGCTCCTTTACTCTAATATCTTTTTGACCTGTACACTTCTGTAGATTACTTTGCATTCATTTAAATATAGTGGATTTGTGAACACTAGCAACATTTCCAGTAAATAAGTGGATTTTATAGATGTGTTAATGCAATTACTGATGTGGGTGTAAAAACATATCATTGTAAAATGCATATTTCAAATAACAAACTCCAAAAATTCTGTCTTTGCTTGGGTGGAATACTGATTTGATACTGACTCACACTTTGCAAATATTAAGATAATTTGTTATGCAGATGCTCTCTGTATTATATTGTTCTCCTAAAGGTATACAGCAGGATATCCTGATATCATGCCCTTAATCTGAGGCTTTCACTTTGCCACTGTAGCTGAAGTATTAGAAACCAACCAAAATCTGGACACTGCATTTTTATTTTCAAGCATTACATTAGGTTACAGGACCCCGAATAAAAAGTTGCTTGTCTTATAAAAATATATATATATATGACACAGCTTTAAATAGTAACAGGTGTAAGTATACAGTATGGTAATATTTTTTTTTAGATTTGTGAAAAGACATAAAAACACCAACAAAAAAATTCCCTTAAGACATTAGAACTAGTGTGTTTTTTTATATCACTTCCATATTTTCCAGCTTCTGAGTACATTGGCTGGAATGCTAAATGGTGCTACTGGGATGCTACAGTTTGTCCCATAGATATTGTTGAGCAGGCTTAAACCGCAACGTT
This sequence comes from Engystomops pustulosus, assembly GCF_040894005.1. Lineage (NCBI taxonomy): Eukaryota > Metazoa > Chordata > Amphibia > Anura > Leptodactylidae > Engystomops > Engystomops pustulosus. The sequence goes on along the minus strand of NC_092417.1, from coordinate 104,330,371 downwards.
TGTAGTATCGTACAGTAGGTAAATTATGGTTTTATATCACAATAACCCATGATAGACAATTATACAGTTTGTTAAAGTTTGGTGCATGGTCTTCATGAATCTTGTGCCCACTGCTCTGCTCTGGAAATGTGTCAATTTTTTGGTGCACTTTGTACATGTTGCAGAAATGTGGCGCATACAGAATTGTGGTGCACATCAGTAATAAATGTGGTGCAAACTCTGTCTAAGCACTAACATGACACTTTAGCTGCACAATTTTTTCTGTCTTGTTGGACACAATGCAGCTATGACAATACTTAGCGCAGTTTGATAAATCTGGCCCACTGTCATAACATGTGGCACCAATGTGTAGTATATTATAGATGTGTAAAAAAACAACAAAATCCATCAAATAAAATGCATTGAGGGATGGCTTGTTTTACCTACATGGCAACCATAGTTATGAGAAATACCATCTGTAGTCTACTTATATAACTAAATTTATGACATAATAAACAAGTATTGTATTGTCAAATTTCTGAAGTAAAAAGCATCATTTGTTTCCAATTAAATGTTTTCCTAAGTTAAAATGTAAATTACATTTTATTTTATAAATTTGGGCTTCAGCAGCAGTGTCTATCCGTAAAGGTAACTGTGATTTTGTTCCTGTATGACTTCCACCACGCTGGCTTTCTCATGTTGACTTCTGGATTCTTTGAGCCTTTTCCTGTTTCTATCTGTGATTCTGCCCTCTTGGTTATGAGCTGCATCTGTTGACTACTCTTATATGTTTGTATTTTCCAGTCTTTGTCTCTGTGTTTGCAATTTGGTGCAGAAAGGGAATCAGGTTTTGCCTACCGCTCAAGTAGGCTGGGAAATTTGGAATGGACAGCCGCGAATGGGATTTAGCTTTAAAGGGGTATTCCCACGAAGACGAATTTGCACCCAGGATAACAAAATAACACATTCTCTAATTGACTGTTAACAAAAATACAGCAAATCACAGATATTGTTCCAACCTGTCTCAATCAATCAATGTGTGATATCCGTGCTGTTGAGATTTCTGTGTCTCTCTGCTCTGAGCCTGTAGACCCGGCCCCTGCAGTGCCTGCACTGAGCTCACAGTGCGCCGATTTTCCCTGTATTGCCCCGGGTTTTTGGCGCACGCGATCGGATTGTGGCGCATCGGTGCTGGCATACACGAAACGGAAATCGGGGGCGTGGCCGCACGAAAACCCGACGTATTCAGAGAAACCGCGGCATTTTTAAAAAAAAAAGTGTCGCGGGACACGCACTTACCTTCACCAAGTATAGGATCGCGAACTCCGGCGGGCCTCGGTGGACTTCAGTGCAGCAGCGACACCTGGTGGACGTCGGAGGAACAGCCTTAGTGGCAGAATTGGCGGCAGACCCGAATTCACCGCAGAGAACACGCCGCTGGATCGCAAAATGGGCCGGGTAAGTAAATCTGGCCCAATGTGTCTGCTTAGAGAGTCCCTGCCCACACCATGGAATTTTGCACTCAGCAGCCTAGGGAGTGATAGGAGCTGAAACAGCAATAAAACGGAGTAACATTGTAAGGTAAGGGGTTAAAATTATCGTTATTGTGTTAACATCACTAGGGGATTGAGATGTGAGAATTTTCTTTTGTGGGAAAACCCCTTTAAGACTTATTATCTGGCCTTCCAGTTCATCATAGCTGTTCTCTCTCTGCAATACAAACCATTTTTCTTATTCACTTCACACATTTGGAGTAGTTTAAGGAAAAAATATCTATGAAGATTTTCTTTAGCAATGTTCTAACGGAGAATTAATTACTACAGACCTTCTATACACTGAGTATGGCTACATTACAGTCACTGTAAAGTATATGCAGAGGCTTTGCCTGTTTTTTCTCCTCTATGCAACTTTTCCAGTGGATTCTACATGGAATATAAATCTTTATTTATGAGCTCCAATCTCTAATAGTGCTTCAAATATACATCACTTGGGCAGAGAAAGGCAGAGCCTCTGTGAAGACGTTATCTACAATCATATTCAATTTCATCAATGGTTAGTTAAAGAATTTCTAAGAACTAACTTCACAATCTGGTTATCATTAAAAATAGCACAATACCAGTAATGAAGTAAATCGGAAATTAGGTTTTTATCCTTCCCATGCACATTTATGATATTTAAAACAATGGCATTCATACATTCATTTATGATACTAATATATTATCTACCTGTTGACATATTGGCCATTAAAAGCATGTCATGAGTATAGTGGTACTGAAAATAGGATTTTGTCATTGCTTTCAATCACAAGGGTTTGAAAAGTTTATAAGGTATCATAGCTACTTCAATGTAGTTGATCAGAAATATCCTTTACCACCCCCAGACAGATGAACAATTTTCTCCTGTCATGTACAACCCCTTAATATGTGGCTATCATTATGCATTTTAGAAATTAGAATTATAGACTTCATTTCATTGTGGTAAGTGATTTAAGGGCATTGAAATGAAAAGGAAATAAAGTTTTAGTATTATGTTAAATTGTGAAATGGTCATCTAAATCAATCAAAGTTCAAAGGAAATAACAGACAATGCAGATCCTTTACAACAATTAAAATATATTATCTTGGAGATCTGTTGGCAATTTTAAAAGGCTGAAACAAACTAATCCACTGTGAATAGAATATGATTATATCTTACAGACAGAAGGTCAGGAAGAGAAAATGAGATTATACTGTACTGTATGTCTAAGTTGAGGATATTGAAAGAAATACTGAAACCTTTAACACTACATCATGATGACTAACACAATCTATTAGAGTCTGAAATAGTTGGGTTTAATATCAAACTCAATTAAATATTGCATTTTCTACTAATAAGTTTAAGTATCCATTATTTTAGGATTAGCCTCTGGTCTTTTAATCTGTGTGTATTGCTGGAGCATATCCGAGCTACTTGATATTAATCTAACAGACATTTAGCAAGGTCAGTATAAATGTACAGACAGGCTACATTTCTCAAAGCACCATGTGGCGATATAACTATAAGGTTAAACTGTAAAGGGTAGGTTAACTTTTGGTACTTTTCCTTTATTTTCCCCTAATACTTTAAAAAGTAAAAAAAAAGAAAAATTAATTTTCTTTCTTAAAAATATTTTGTTTACAAGTCAATGCTGATAGTAATTAAAGGAAATAGCTATAGGAAGTATTCCTAAAATTCAGATATTCTAGTCCTCAAAGTCTTGAGGATTTATCTATTAGATATGTCTCCCACTTGGCTCTGTCCAGAATGCCTTTAATGCACCATAATATTTAAAAAAGCTACTTTTCCCTTTCTACTTGTTAGTATCACATTTTTGCAAAAAAATAAAATAAATAAATAATGTAAAAAGATACACAATTTCCTGTTTTCTATGATTCTGCTATTTGTTCTTCTCACAACACTGGTTGTAAGGTAACCAGCCGCAAAAGTAGCCTACCTCTACTGTTCTGCCTGCATAAGGAGACATGTAATTCCTAATTATCTTTCTAAATCTTTTTATGTACTTTATATGTAGCCAATAACTTGGCAGAATGCTAACACTAGTCTTCTTTGCAAGATTTCGCGTATTGATGCTGTTAATTTCAGTTCATTTAAGAAACAGAAAACCTTCTATAGTCTGAATACTTTGGATACTATTTGTATCAATGGCAGTCCATGCCTACCACTTAATCACTGGTCTTAGGGGGCACGGGCATTCTGCTGCCTCTCTTCTTCCCCAGGCTGACAGCTTCCTTTTTGTTGTCTCTGCTCTCAGCCACATGTGTGGTGTAAAATGAAGGCCCTGTGCTATAGAAAAAGTGTGGGCCCCCCACAAATCTAATTTAAAAAAAAGTTTGGTCACTAATTTACTATTTACACTAATAGAACCAAATGGTGTTGTGCTTTGTCACATATTCAACTTCGCAGTAGTACTACAATTTTTCTGCTACTTTCCGTGGGTTGCTTAAGCGAGCTGTCACCTACTTGATGATCCCCAAATGTTAAATACCAACAGGAACCCTTGGATAGATCCCTTGGGATTAGCCCACATTATGCTGATTTAGGCTTAAATATGCTTTAAATGCTAAGTTTAATATTCCACTCGCTAAAATAAAGAGACTAATTTCTAAGAATGAAGAAAGGGTTACATAAAACAAATTTGCCATACCTCATAAAGATACTATATTTGAAGCACTTGAGCTATGCAGTAACCATATGACCTCACAAAAGTCCCTATGTTCATGCACCATTATAATTACCGTGCCTTGAAAAACAGTGTACATTTCAGTTTTGTGTAATTATATCTGTAATTCCATGTTTTTGTCATTAATATGCTATTTCAAAGCAAAAAGACATAATTAGCTGTTTCAGTGTAACTGCTGCTTGATGAAGAACTGTATTCTCGTCCTACAAATGTCCTGTTTTTCCACCCCAAGAAGTGTCTCCTCTTAATGAGCTTTATATATAGTATTTTTATACTTTATTGTTTATTTTATAGCATGTTAATTAATTCTAAAGGCTATTATCTTAGTTAATTCTACCCGCAACAGAATCTAATATTCATGTGATTCTGTGAAGCCAAGGTAAGGAAAATCTTGCAATGCCTATTATAGTATATAAAGGGCCTACATGTGATTGTCATAGCTTATTGCTAATTCACAGGTTAGAATTTTTAATGTATTACAATCCACAATTTCTAATGTGAATTCATAACATTTAGTCTTTAACAAATTACTGAGGATTTTTATGCAGGGTATAAGTGATTGCAACCTTTCAAGAACTTAGAGTGAAATTGGGAAATTATAGTGAGTGGTGGTAAGTCAGGAAACTGGAAAGGATATTTGTTTACCATGTCAGTAATATTTTCTATAAATGTATAGAACAAAAATCTAATGCAAACTCAAGATAATTCTAATAGAATGAGCCATGTTTCCTGCTTCCTTTTACACAGTCAGAAGCAATAAAATGATTCCCGCTTAAAGTAACCACCAGGAGGAGCACATTGCATACAGATTTACACAGCTCCCTTTAAACTTTAAACTTTTCCAGTGAGTCTCTAAGTATCCTCATAGAAACAGCCACAACAAGGTTGTAAATAAAAAGGGGAAAAAAGGGTATTGATTGGTGTTTTTATCCATTTCAGTGTCAACCTTTTGAGAGTTTCACATGAATAAATTGAGAATCTGTCTCCCTAAATCAACAACTATTTGACTGACAAAGCACTCAAATAGCACAGGGAGATTACAAAGACAAATGTACATGAGGGGATACTTGTAGTGACCATTATGGGCATTAACCCCATAGCGCAATAAGACGTACCCTTACGTCTTACTGCGCATGGGGGAGTATGAAGAGGGCTCACAGGCTGAGCCCTCTTCATACTCACCGGGCATTTGCTTCATAATGAAGCAAGCGCCCGTCGCTAACACCCGCGATCGGTGCTTGCACCGATCGCGGGTGTTAACCCTTTGATTGCCGCCGGCAAAGCTGCCGGCGGCATTAAAGAGCCGGCGGCGCATGGGCGCCGCCATCTTGGCTCCGATCGTCACTCCCCGTGACGTCACCGGGGAGCGGCGATCCGTTGCCATGACAGCCTGGGATCACACAAAGATCCCAGACTGTCATGATCGAGGCTATCTATTATAATGTGCGATCTGCACATTATAATAGATGGTATGCAAAATCCCCATATACTGCCATACTGTAGTATGGCAGTATATGGTAGGATCAATCAGACAACCTAGGGTTAAAGTACCCTAGGGAGTCTGTAAAATAGTAAAAAAAATAAATAAAAAAAAGTAAAAAAAAAAAAATCATATTAAAAAAACATAAAAATTCAAATCACCCCCCTTTCCCTAGAACTGATATAAATATAAATAAACAGTAAAAATCATAAACACAATAGGTATCGCCGTGTCCGAAAATGCCCGATCTATCAAAATATGATAACCGTTTTTCACTGCGTTAAACCGCGTAGCGGAAAATAGCGCCCAAAGTCGCAAATGGCATTTTTTTGCCATTTTGAAAAACAGAAAAAATTCTATAAAAAGTGATCAAAATGTCGAACAGTCCTAAAAATAGAAGCATTGAAAACGTCATCAGAAGTCGCAAAAAATGACACCACCCACAGCTCCATACACTAAAGTATGAAAAAGTTATTAGCGCAAGAACACGGCAAAATGAAGAATTTTTTTTCTGTACAGGAGGTTTTAATTTTTGTAAATGTATGAAAACATTATAAAACCTATACAAATTTGGTATCCCCGTGATCGTATTGACCCAATGAATGAAATAGACATGTTATTTGGGGTGCACAGTGAAAGCTGTAAAAACCAAGCCCACAAGAAATGGCGCAAATGTGTTTTTTCATCATTTTCACTGCATTTAGAATTTTTTTCCCGCTTCCCAGTACACGGCATGGAATATTTAATACCATCACTACGAAGTGCAATTTGTTACGCAGAAAATAAGCCATCACACAGCTCTGTACATGGAAAAATAAAAAAGTTATAGATTTTTGAAGGTGGGGAGTGAAAAATAAAAACGCAAAAACGAAAAAGGGCCTGGTCCTTAAGGGGTTAAAAGTGGTTCAATCCTGGGTTTTCAAGGTTAAAAGCTACCACAAAAGTTGGACACAAATGTTAAAAGAGATATACCCCACATACATTACAGATTTCAGCTCTACAGACTCCTACATTCCTTCACTCTTGAAACATGAAACTTAATTGACATCTTCTATATACCCCAAACACCTCAAGGTCTACCTGTACTGAGTACCTTGATATTTCCAGCGATGCATTTTACATTTTTTCACCTTTTATCACATCTTAAGGCAGGTTCCACCAAACTGCTTCTTAGGTTAAGGGACCTTTAATCTAAACAATCCCACCTGGGCCATGTGGAGACCAAAGGAAAGGGTGTCTTTACCAATCACCTTCATGGTAATGCTAAGTGATTTGGTATTATGATGATCTATGACAACAAACAGCCATGTTGACAACCATTTGAGAAAACATATGTAATTTTCATTGAAGTGTAAGGAAACATGATGATGTGGTATCTGATAGACAATAGATTGGTCATTTGGATATCAGATAAGGCCTTAAAAAATATCCCCCTGCAATCTTTACTTTGGGAGGTGACATAAACTGGTTCTCATTCTTGAAATTTGTATAAAATGTTTGCATGCTATGTGTTATAAAAATAAAAATAACTGATTAATGGAAATGATGACAAGAAGCCACCTGTAAACACTGTTAAATAAATCTGTGCTGTGAAAAATATATATTTATGGAACTATATGAACTCTATTTTCAGTAAAATTAGTATGTGCAATCTGCTGGTTTCCCTATTTTGAAAGTTCATTTTTATTTTCCTTTTTGAATTTGTAGTTTGACAACAGCATCCAATCATTTTATGTTTGTGAAACCAATGTAGGTTCAGGCTAGAATGCAAAAACATTGGTGACTAGAATCTGGTTCTATTGGCTGTGGTTAGGGACCTTTGAGCAGTTGATGACCCACCCAGAGTTCTTTTTTTAGACCCCTTTTAGAATCATGGAACACAGACCAAAGCTTATCCCAGACTTTAAAAAAATCATGTATGACAATCCCTCCACGAACTGTATCCAAGTCTTTTCCAGCTTTTATCTCTACTCTATATGTTTCCACATCTATTTTGTACAGATCCAAGTAATGGACTTATGCTGGACAACTATTTGTCTCCAAATGCATACACTGTTATATTCCAATGTGTGATGTATTGAGGAGTTGTAAATACTATAACATTGATCTGTAGTTGTTACTTAACTACAGAGGTTGCAGTGTGACAGTTGCTACCAGGCTTATTAGCCCAAAACAAAAGATTTCAATTTTTCATTGCAAAAACTTCAATTTACCTTGTGCACTGAGATTCATTACACAATCTACCAAACATTTCCTTCCCCCTCCCCTTAGGAAATCATTAAACTTTCAATGTCAGAAGTAGTAGCAGGTGAGTATATAGTCAAGTAACTGAGGCTATAGAGAAAAATTAAGCTGTAACAATTTTATTGTTCATGTTTTACTCCATTTACACTTCATTTAGAGAAGATGTTACTGTATACATATGTGTAATCACTTCTCTTGTACATAGCTAGTATTCATGTAGTATGATATACAAAGAGCTAAACCATTTTATCTAAACTGCCATTTTACATATCTATGGTGCCTTGTCAGAAAAGACATATTATTGATATGTTGTTAACAAAGTGCATATAGAGCCACTTAAATAAGTGTTGAGCATATCACCAGGTGTGATCTCGGTCTCCAAAAGCTTGACAATTTACTGCTCCCACCCTGGCTAATCCATTCAGTAAGAATCCCAATTGTGGACTGAATCCACAGACACAGTATTCTGTGTCAACAACTTTTAGCTCACAGAACAGATCGTGATGAAGGCTAGAGCTGCTGAATCCATGGAAATTGATTTCCCTCTGACCCAAATATACTCTGACCTTTCCTTGATGGTGCTTCAACTGCTGTCTCAACTGGGAGATAATGGAGTTCTCAACAGCTGCAGTTTCCCTTTTTCTATAAGAGGAATGGTCAGACCTTCTCCTTGTATTGCTCTCCTTATCTACATGTTTTCTGCAAGGCTTTGTGTATTCAGTTTCCTACCATAGAGGACTGGAAAGTGCCTGATTGGTCAACTGTTTAGCTTAAGGAAAGGCATCTGGTGATGTGGAATGGATGAAAGGAGGTGAGCATGAGTAGGGACATTGATTTCTGCCACATGCCTTTTTGCATGCCTTTTCTATAGCTGTGTCTATAGGGTAAATATATTATTGTCAATGGGAGTTGCTCTAACCCTGTATAAACCTATGTATTTAATACTGGTGAGATAAGATTTATTTGTTATGTATGTCAACAGCTTTCTAGTTTTTCTCTGGCCTGCTCCTTGAAAAGGATGTTTTGTTCTCACAACATATGAATAGGCTTGCCATGAGAGGTTCTTGTCTATTGCTAGGTTATCCATATAAACCTATTAGGAAATTTGGTTTATTTGACCTGGGGAGGTTCGACAACCGAGTTGACCATTATTTTTCCTATTATTCCTTTATATAAGGATAGTTTTTATATTTAGAAACACAGAAGTCCATCATTTGAAAATCTAACATGGCCCCCATTATGTGGTCAGAAAATGCCCCACTATCAATGATTCTCTCCATACCCCTATTCAAAGGTCTGTTTTTGGCTTGATGAGGGTTTCTTGGTTCTCTGGGGTCATCTCTCTGAGTATAACGATGAATAGGGACAACACGATTACTTGCTATGCACCCACCATACTATGCCTGAAGCCTCAAAGGTGAATGACCCATCCAAACTAATACTTAAGAACAGGGCTTGCTACCTACCCTCCTTACTGTACTTGAAACCTCAAAGGTAAATATCTCATCCATACTACTTCTTAAGAAAATATTAGAGATGAAGGCAAGTGTTTTTGCCCATTTTCTCATCCGTATGGTGGCACAGTGACATTCTAGTGAGTGATTCTAGTGAGAGATGTAACATTTTTATGCCTACATTTCCAAGCTGCCTAGTTTGCCTAGCGCTTTACATTTAGACTCAGTAGCTTGTAGTTCCACAGCTGTCTAACACTACTCTTAATGCTCCTCTTAAGGGGGAGGGACTTATGGATACATTAATGGTGCACCCCAATTGGAAACTTGATGGGCTGACTTATCTTATTGTTGACCTCCCATTTGCTACCACTTTACAGCCCTTTTATAATTGGCACACCTATTTATACTAAATGTTAGATTGACCTTGTATATCTTATTACATGGTTGGATGGGAAGGCTGCTCTGCTGAGTTTGGATGCTGAAAAGGCATTCAGTCATCTGGGCTAACCTTCCTCTTCTGCCTTTGTGTTGAGGGATCCATTTTTGTCTGGCATATGCAGCTTTACCCTACTCCCTCTGCGTCAATTCAGTTGCCTCACAATACCTCCCCCTGTATTAATATAGGAAGTGGTATAGGGCAATGTTGTCTCCCCTCTTAATTATGGTCTCATATATATATATATATATATATATATATATATATATATATATATATATATACAACATTGCTTGCACAATGCAGATGGATGGGGATAGAGAATCTAATCTGACAGCTCCCATGGCTTGGCCTTGGCATACTAGCAGCCGTTTCAGGTAGCTGATTTGGGATCAAGCTGTCTAGACTTCACAATGTATATAATATAAAAAGAAACAATAAACATTATTGATGTTTTGGAATAATACTTCTGCCTTACTGCATAAAATATATCCTAGTAACCTTGTTGCTAGTTTGATTGCTGGTGTAGTTTGAGGGGAATTTTTTAACAGATTTTCTGGACTTGCTCTAAATAGTCTGCTTTTGAGTGGAAGTGAAGTCTCTGGTGGCTTTAATTCTCAAAATTACTAAGCCCTTGGATCCCTTTCTTTACATTATAAATATCCCACTGTCCATCTTGGTAAGACTAATTCTAAATTGTTGCTCAACCTTATGGCTGCCAGCTGTCTGATGGAAACAAGTCGCTCCACCTTCATTTATTAATCTGTGCCCCAGGATACAGCAAGTCCATATCATGAAACATCTAATGACTATGCTTCAGAATCAGGTGGACAAGTTCAATGAAGTGCGAGTGTCTTTGGATGCACACTGGGCTGTGATTTTTTTCTATTATTTCAATTCTTGATGGGGTAACTGATAATTTAGGGTCTTTTTACATGCTTTGTCTGCAAGAAAACTTGAGAACAAGGTATGTTAAATTCCACCCATTGGGATAAATGTATCAAATGCCGGCGCCCTTGCTTCTGCCTCTTGATGTATCGGGCAGAAGTTTAATCTACAATAAATAAATGTAGCTGGCGACTTTTCACACTGCACCCCTCCTTCACGCCCCTTCACGCCCCACTGGCGTGAAGGTGGCATATTCGGGCAAATAATTGTAAGTGCTAGAAATAAGCTAGCATTTGTCAATGCCCCATTCACTTGGGTGAAAATTAAAGTCAAGTTCAATACCTATTTACATTTGGGCCTGTGCCCCTCTTAATTATAGAACCTGGAAAAGAATTTGGCTGTGAGTGCTGCATCAAAAGGTAATGTGAACTGTTGATCCCAAGCTAGAATTTTGCCCAGGAATTTATAAAATTTTCATCTTTAACACATACAAGCAATAAACTAGTTATAAATAGAGGCAACAACAACTCCAAAAAGTTGTGAGTACATGATCATAAAATGAAAATGTAAAAGTAGGGTTTGATCTACACTGAGAGTGTGGAAAGTAATTGATGGTTTCCCCAGCAAAACATAAAAACAAACATAGAGCAAAATGAGCAACAGACAAAAACACAAAAAAATTAGTGGAGGGGGGTTCTCAAGTGTGTGCCCACAGAGGGGGTACAACTAAGAAGTCTTTGGTTTATGTTAAGTCAGGTGCAGCAAGCTACACAGTATGATACAATGGTGAGTTTTGAAGCAATTGCCATGGTGTCTAGAAGTCTCCTCAGAGACTATTTTTGTGATATAGTTTTTTTAAGGAGTAGAGGGAGTTGTGTATCTCCACTTCTGGTAAGAAGGAGAAGGTAGCGAGCCAGAGATTTCTCATCTACAGAATGGTAAAGGAGATTGCGAGCTGAAGGTGATCAACAGGAAATGAAGAACACATGATGTTACCAGGCACAGGGATCTGCATTGATCATTTTAATGTTGCAATTAGGCATATTCAAAGAGCTGTTGAGTAGAGGGCATGTAGTCTCCAAGCGGCTTAGGAGCAGAATATGTAAGGAAGTGCTTAATGTGGAGTCCAGGGAGAAAGACAGGGTTATCTATAATGGGTGGGAAGCAATAGCCATGTATGTCTACCAAGTGCCCCCCCCCCACCTGTTTCTATCAAACACAAGTGGCAGAGGGTATACCCATGGTGAATGGAGGGCCAGAGAGCATAAGGTCCAGGGATAAACAGTTAATTTCCAAAATATTTTTGTTTAAAAGGAACCTTAGCCCTGCATCTCACATCAGACTGCATGTTACTGTTTCATGTTTCATTTTGAATTTCAGATTTATCTGCTTCTTATGCATTCTCTCTTTTTGTACTCAATGACAAGCAAGAAACACTTACATCTCTGCTCACTAGGGGTGTACTGTCATTCCACTATTTATTGTATTCTTCTATCTGTATTTTATCTTAAGAATATATATGACCTATCTATCTATAAAATATAGTTAGGGACACTAAGCTATGGCATTCTTATTTTTATTGTGTTACAGGGGCAAATAAAGCAAAAGAAAATCCAGCCTGAATGAATGTGAACATTACTGTAAAGACATGGAAGAAGTGTGAGCCCAATAATCACTATCTCTGCCTACACTGTGCTTAACTGCAGGTGACAACAGGGTGATAGTCTCTACCCTGTATTTGTGCACAGAACAATTGTTCACAGAGAAACAGGCAGAATCAGGTTAGTCAAACCAAGTCAAAATCAAGATGGCGGATAGGTACAAAGTCAGACTAAAGAAGAATAGCCATAAGGTACAAGCAAAGGGTCAGAAGATATTAGCCTGAAGACAAGAAGATACTAAATGAAGTCCCTAGAGAGTTAAAATGGCATAGTGAGTTAACTGGCATCTGCAACACATACCTTGATTCAGAGAGACAGCAAGCAATAATCAGTCAGCTCTCTGAAGTTTATACACCTGGGTGTCTAGAAGAACTCAAACTGTAGTACCTAAACCTGAAAACTACAAAAGACTTTACAAAAAGATATTCCAAGCCCTTCAGATGAAATATTGGGGCAGATTTATCAAGCTGTCTGAAAGTCAGAATATTTCTAGTTGCCCATGGCAACCAATCACAGCTCAGCTTTCATTTTACCAGTGCTCATGAATATTTTAAAGGGGAGCTGTGATTGGTTGCCATGGGCAACTAGAAATATTCTGACTTTCAGACAGCTTGATAAATCTGCTCCATTATGTTTTATTCTTGCCAAATGAGTGATCCACCAATGGTAAAGATAAAGGACAGTAGCGAAAGAGTAGTCAGATTTAATTACACTCCCAGTCACCAGGGTTGGATTAAGGGTTCCAGCAGTATGGAGCACCTTCTTTAGCATGACCCCAATGTCAGCGTCCAATGCAGGGCCCCCTTCCACAACACTATATTTACAAATACAATGTATTATAAACTGTTTCCTATACAGGCAATACAGGTTACATACAAGATAGGTTTCTTGGGTTTGTACTTAAGTTGAATTTGAATGTAAGTCGGAACTATATACTTTATCATTGTAGGTCCACCCAATTTTCTTTGTCCCAGTGACAATTGGATTTTCAACATTTTTTGCTCTACTGGGACCATGGATTATCAATAAAACTTTATTACAGATACCTTACAGCTGATCATTGCAACCTGGGACTAAAGTAAAGCTTCCAGAGAGCTTTACCATAGGTAGACTACCCCATTGTTAACTAGGGTTCTCTGCATCTCTGCAGATTCCTAAAAAAGACATGGTTGGCATCATCTTTTATACTGCTCATATATACTCCCCACATTTATTGTATATACCCCTACACTACAACTGACTACATTATACTCTCCCTATATACAGTACATACCAAAAGTTTGGACAGACCTTCTCACTCAAAGAGTTTTCTGTATTTTCATGACTATAAAAATTGTAGATTCACACTGAAGGAATTAAATACTTAAAAAAAAAAGTGTGAAACAACTGAAAATATGCCTTATATACTAGGTTCTTCAAAGTAGACACCTTTTGCTTTGATTACTTCTTTGCACTCTCGTGATGCTCTTGATGAGCTTCAAGGGGTCACCTGAAATGGTCTTCTTACAGTCTTGAAGGAGTGTCCAGAGATGCACTTGTTGGCCCTCTTGACTTCACTCTGCGGTCCATCTCACCCGAAACCATCGCAATTGGGTTCTGGTCTGGTGACTGTGTAGGCCAGGTCATCTGGCATAGCACCTCATCAAATTGTTTCTTGGACAAATAGCCATTTCACAGCCTGATGTTGTGTTTGGGGTCACTGTCCTATAGAAAAATAAATGATGGTCCAACTAAATGCAAACCGGAAGAAAAAGCATGCTGCTGCAATATGCAGCATGCTGGTTCAGTATACCTTCTATTTTGAATAACTCCATAACAGTATCATCAGTAAAGCAACCCACACCATCACATGTCCTCCTCTATGCTTCACGGTGGGAACCAGGCATGTAGAGTTCATTCATTTACCTTTTTGGCGTTGCACAAAGACAAGGTGGTTGGAACCAAAGAGCTCAATTTTGGACTCATCAGAACAAAGCAGATTTCCACTGGTCTAATGTTCATTCCTTGTGTTCTTTAGCCTAAACTAGTCTCTTCTGCTTGTTTCCTGTCATTAACAGTGGTTTCCTAGCAGTTACTTTACCATAAAGGCCTCTTGTAGAGATGTGTCTGCTGCTAGAACTCTGTGTGGCATTGACCTGGCTCTCTAATCTGTAGCGCTTGATGGTTTATGCAACTGCCCTTGGAGACACCTTCAAAATTTTCCAGTTTTTTCGGTCTGACTGACCTTCATTTCTTGAAGTAATGATGGCCACTTGTTTTTCTTTACTTACCTGCTTTTTTCTAGCCATAATACACATTCTAACAGTCTATTCAGTAGGACTATCAGCTGTGTATCCAACTGACTTCTGCACACCACAACTGAAGGTCCGACTCCATTTATTAGGCAAGATTATTGAACCCAACAGGGCGCACCTGTGACTTTTCTGGTGACTACCTCTTGAAGCTCATCAAGAGAATGTCAAGAGTGTGCAAAGCAGTAATCAAAGAAAAAGGGGGCTACTTTAAAGAACCTAGAATATAAGACATGTTTTCTGTTTTTTCAGACTTTTTTGTTAAGTATATAATTCTAAATGTGTTCCAAAATTCATAGTTTTGATGCCTTTAGTATGAATCTACAATTTTTATAGTCATGAAAATACAGTTAACTCTTTGAATGAGTAGATGTGTGCAACCTTTTGGTCTGTACTGTATATATATATATATATATATATATATATATATATATAAATATATATATATATATATATATATATATATATATATATATATATATACACTGGCCACTTTATTAGGTACACCATGCTAGTAACGGGTTGGACCCCCTTTTGCCTTCAGAACTGCCTCAATTCTTCGTGGCATAGATTCAACAAGGTGCTGGAAGCATTCCTCAGAGATTTTGGTCCATATTGACATGATGGCATCACACAGTTGCCGCAGATTTGTCGGCTGCACATACATGATGCGAATCTCCCGTTCCACCACATCCCAAAGATGCTCTATTGGATTGAGATCTGGTGACTGTGGAGGCCATTTGAGTACAGTGAACTCATTGTCATGTTCAAGAAACCAGTCTGAGATGATTCCAGTTTTATGACATGGTGCAATATCCTGCTGAAAGTAGCCATCAGATGTTGGGTACATTGTGGTCAAAAAGGGATGGACATGGTCAGCAACAATACTCAGGTAGGCTGTGGCATTGCAGCGATGCTCAATTGGTACCAAGGGGCCCAAAGAGTGCCAAGAAAATATTCCCCACACCATGACACCACCACCACCAGCCGGAACCGTTGATACAAGGCAGGATGGATCCATGCTTTCATGTTGTTGACGCGAAATTCTGACACTACCATCCGAATGTCGCAGCAGAAATCGAGACTCATCAGACCCGGCCACATTTTTCCAATCTTCTACTGTCCAATTTCGATGAGCTTGTTCAAATTGTAGCCTCAGTTTCCTGTTCTTAGCTGAAAGGAGTGGCACCCGGTGTGGTCTTCTGCTGCTGTAGCCCATCTGCCTCAAAGTTCGACATACTGTGCGTTCAGAGTTGCTCTTCTGCCTACCTTGGTTGTAACGGGTGGTGATTTGAGTCACTGTTGCCTTTCTATCAGCTCAAACCAGTCTACCCATTCTCCTCTGACCTCTGGCATCAACAAGGCATTTCCGCCCACAGACCTGCCGCTCACTGGATGTTTTTTCATTTTCGGACCATTCTCTGTAAACCCTACAGATGGTTGTGCGTGAAAATCCCAGTAGATCAGCAGTTTCTGAAATACTCAGACCAGCCCTTCTGGCACCAACAACCATGCCACGTTCAAAGGCACTCAAATCACCTTTCTTCCCCATACTGATGCTCGGTTTGAACTGCAGGAGATTGTCTTGACCATGTCTACATGCCTAAATGCACTGAGTTGTCGCCATGTGATTGGCTGATTAGAAATTAAGTGTTAACAAGCAGTTGGACAGGTGTACCTAATAAAGTGGCCGGTGAGTGTATATATATGCTATCACACCACAAATGCCACCATTGTGCACCTCACATATATCATATATATCCATCACCCCACAACTGATCACACTGTGACCCACTAAATTACTGCACAGTCCCCAATTATTTAACCCCTTAACGCTCTGTGCAGTAGCTCTACGGCGCAGAGGTATAGGGAATGTATGAAGAGGGCTCACGGGCTGAGTCCTCTTCATACAGAGGTGGGGGTTGTTGCATATTGCAGCAAAACCCCCACCGCTAATAACCGCGGTCAGTGCTTGCACCGATCGTGGCTATTAACCCGTCCATTGCCACCGGCAAAGTCGCCGGCGGGATTTAAAATACGGCGGCGCGCATGGTACATGGCTCATTGTAATGAATGAGCTGAAAAAATGCTATACATTGCAATACAGAAGTATTGCAGTATATGGTAGGAACGATCTGACTATCTAGGGTTAATGTACCCTAGATGGTCTAAGATATAGTGAAAAAAAAAAAGTTAAAAAAAGTTAAAAAAATAAAAAAATTAATAAAATATTAAAAATTCAAATCACCCCCTTTCGCTAGAACTTATATAAAACATAATAAACAGTAAAAATCACAGACACATTAGGTATCGCCGCGTCCAAAAATGCCCGATCTATCAAAATATAAAAACAGTTATGGCCGACGGTGACCTCCGAGACGGGAAATGGCGCCCAAATATCCGAAATGCGACTTTGACACCTTTTTACATCACATAAAAAATGGAATAAAAAATGATCAAAATGTCGCACAGACTTCAAAATGGTAGCAATGAAAACGTTGGCTCATTTCGCAAAAAAATGACACCTCGCAAATCTCTGTGCACCAAAGTATGAAAAAGTTATTAGCTGTGTTGTTGCTGTGTTCCTGTGTTGCTGTGTTCCTGTGTTCCTGTTCCCATCTGCCTAGACCTCCCGATGCTGCTCCCGTATTGGACTTGACCCTGCATCTCTGCCGCCTGCACTGACCCTGTGCCTGAATTGGACCACGAGTATGTCTTCCATTAAGGTACCCTGACCTCGGCTGCCACCGCAGACCAGTCGCACCTGTGGAACGACCTGGTGGTACCCTGCTACACTAAGTCCATCCCACTTTACGGCGGGCTCTGAAGAAGACCAGGTGCCACTTCGACTTCGGTCCTAGGTGTCGGCTAGTACCACCTCCCGTGGTGGTCCAGAGGATCCACTGATCCTTACACCCACTAGTAACCCATTCGGTAGAGTTATCCTTTAGTCAGTTATCCATATAATAGGCAGAGCTTCCTTCAGTCAGTAATCCATGTACAAGGAAAGATTATACATGTAATAGACAGGGACCCTCTTAGGCCCCTTCCACACTTGCATTTTTCACGGGCGAGTTCTGCGCGTGCTTTTGACTTTCATTTTTTCACGCACAGGCACGCGTTTTTTTTAACGCCTGTTTAAATCTTGGCATGCTCTACTTTTGCGTGCACGTGAAAAACGCACCATACAAGTCTATGGAGATGCATCAAAAACGCATTGCACTCTGAGACACACGCAAGTGTAATGCATTTTTCATGCATAAATTAGAAAAGATAGAGCTCAGTCCTGAGTCCTTTCCACGTGCATTATCTGCGTGTGAAAAACGCATTGAAATTGCATTGAAAATGCGCATGAAAAACTGAGACACTGAACAAACTGACTGAAAACTGATTGACATTTTGCATCAGAGTTCAGTTTTTCACTGACCAAACTCTGATCGCATCCTGATCAAACTCTGACATGATCTGCAATGCAAGTGTGGAAGGGGCCTTAGTAATCCATTAGACAGGACCCCCTTACTAATTCATTAGGCATCCTACTTCTTTAGTTAATTCCAATGCAGTATATCCAATGCATTTTATAATAATAAAATGTACTCATCTCCTGTGTCTTCTCGGGCTCTCTGTGCATCTTCTCAGCTTC
Source organism: Engystomops pustulosus (assembly GCF_040894005.1). NCBI lineage: Eukaryota > Metazoa > Chordata > Amphibia > Anura > Leptodactylidae > Engystomops > Engystomops pustulosus. The sequence goes on along the minus strand of NC_092417.1, from coordinate 104,312,076 downwards.
CCAAGAAGCTTCAAGTGGATGATACCGTATGGCCACAAGAGCACTCTAATGGCATTGCGCCCCTGTGTCTTAAAGTGGACACATGGCAGGGTTACCCCACTGCTTCTGCTGGGCTCAAAATCACTTTGAACTCAGATTGCAGGACCTACAATTTTATTAAAAAGATATTAATGTTATGTCCAAATGCCCATTTTCCTTCATCCCAGGCAAAAGAAAACTAATTTAATATCAAGATCTCATTAAGAAGATCAGCAGAACAGTTTTCACTCTTCATTCAACATTGATACACAATCTTATATCTTGCTGGCATAATTAAATGCCCTATTCAATTGTACATGTGCCCAGTATGTAAACTGCTGCGAAGATATGAACACAAACATTATTGCCCTTTTGAGTAACTCTTGGCACATTCCATAGTACACAACTTCTGGAGGAGCAGCTTGGCTTAATTGTTTACCATTCAAATGTAGTTGGCAAACATCATTAAGCTGAGTTACAGACCAAAATATTCTTTAAAAATGTTCACGCTTAACTAATTATACAAGCAAAAATCAGTAAACACAACACAAATAATTTTTCAATATACTAAGCTATTTAGCTTACAGAAAAACATGTTATTTCATTGCTATGATCCTACTTATTACTAGTTAGATGTAGTAAATGTGTGAATAGAGAATTATATTCTCTATTAGTTCTACCAGATGGGAATCATTGATTTGCAGAGAAAAAACTTAAGAACTAAATCAATTATCCCTAGTGGTGGGTCATTTGCATTGTGATTTTCAAATTTCTTTGTGTGGAAGCCCTCCACCTAGAGATGGATGAATGGATTCCAACTTCGGTTAGAATTTCAGGAAAAATTGGATTCGTCACAAAGCCAAAGTTTACGGTGATTGGTGGGGACATAGTTTTTTTTTCTTCCTTTATTACCCAAATGGGCATGAGTACAACATGTTACATGGGGCAGAGAACTCTGGGAAGGAGAATGGAACACCTTCGATCACATGTGCAGACCTGTAAGCCTATCAGCGACCAGCAGGCTTATGTGATGTCACACAGACTATCAAAAGAGGCAGCCATTTTCTAATCTCAGCACTTCATTCTGCATGTGCTGCCTGTAGCGTCCAGCTGCTTCTACTGTACTGTACTGTTGTGATTTTTACTCCAAGGATGTCTGTTTTGGGGGATCTGTATAGCCCAAATAGCAGTTCTTTCTTGTTTCTGAAGTGAAGAGAAAGAAATCAGTGTTAAATCCACTGAGAAAGAAATCAGTGTTAAATCCACTGATATCTGCTTCAATCCCAGGGTGTCATTTCTGGTGCTTCTGTATACCACAAATAGCAGCTCTTTTTTGTTGCTGAAGTGAATAGGAAGAAATCATTTTGAAATCCACATACTTTCTGTAGTGATTTCCACTTCAAACCCAGGGTGTCAGTTCTTGTGCTTCTGTATACCATAAATAGCAGTTCTTTTTTGATGCTTAAGTGAATAGGAATAATTCTGTGTAAAATCCACATACTTTCTGTAGTGATTTCTGGTCCAGTCCCAGGGTATCCGTTTTGGGGGATCTGTATCCCCCAAATAGCAGTTCTTTTTTGTTGCTGAAGTGAATAGGAAGAAATCAGTGTGAAATCCACATACTTTCTGTAGTGATTTCTGCTTCAACACCAGGGTGTCAGTTCTTGTGCTTCTGTATACCACAAATAGCAGTTCTTTTTGTTGCTGAAGTGAATAGGAAAAAAATCAGCGTGAAATCCACATACTTTCTGTACTGATTTTATGATGTGTCGTCTCTAATCTTCAAATTCAAATTTAAATGGAAAATTTCAACTTCAAATTCATTTCAAACTTTGTCATTGTGCCACAATGTGGCCTCCTCTGCTGTGGGCTCTTGCTGCTGCTGCTGCTGCTGCCGCCACCCCCACATTCTGTCATTGTGCCACTCTGTGGCTTTCCATGTTGCTGCCACCATGTTGCTGCCACCTGTGGGCTCCTGCTGCTGCTGCCGCCACCTCCATGCTCTGTCATTGTGCCACTCTGTGGCCTACCATGTTTCCGCCATCTCCATAATTTCTCATTGTGCCACTCTGCAGCCTACTCATGCTGCTGCCAACTGACCGCTGTCTCCCTGGAACACCCTGTGATTTTCATAATTCTGTTTTTACTCTCCATCACTCTATGACGTTGCCACTATGTTTAGTTTCCCCACTCATTTCATCTGTCAGAAGGAATGAAAAGCCTCAGGAGTGGATATATAACACAGAGGACATGCAAATATCCCATTTACTGGTCATCTCTGTTTTGGATTCACTCCTGTTTTTGGCTTTAGCAATACTGATGATGGATTATTGACCGATTGAAAGCGGACACTGACGGATATAAATAAGGGCAAAATGATCAGTGACGTCAATGCAGAATTACCTCTCCACTCTTTTGGGGGTTTCTACATCTATCCGCGTTTAACAGAACAGCTCAGCTCAGTCCTTTTGAGCTGGCACAGACGTTACTTTGTCAGGCTGCGTTCCCGCTTCGTTTATTTGGTAAAGTTGACCTCTGTAAGTGCACATGGAATTGAAGTGTGAAGTGATTCTAAGAGCGGAGGCTGTCATGTGCATGTCATACTAAAACACAGCATTGTTTCAAGACCAAACCATGCTCCCTATGCATATTTAAGCATGAAATAACGTTCTACAACACCCTGCAGGCTCTCTGCAGTCAGGAAATACCTGTTTTTTAACGTGCTTCGTCATGATTCGATCAGGTCGTATCAAATTTTTTCAAAAAATTTGGCAAATCGTAACGAACCGAATTTTAACAAATTCACCCATCTCTACCTGCATCTCACAATTTACTGCTTTCATGTATTCTTATAACATTTTTGACAACAGATTCTTTTTTTTCTAAGAGAAGGATTTCATCTTGATTTTAAGATTTCCTCTTATTTCCCGTTCTCTCCATTTTTTGCACTCAACAACACTGACATTGTTATCCTTTTTACTGTAACCCTAAGTATACAGTCAGGAAGACTGAAACATTAGAAAGCGTAGATTGAGCGAAAAAGGGCCGTTGCCCAGTGGAAACATATTGGGGCAGATTTACTTACCCGGTCCTGTCGTGATCCCACGGTGCGTTGTCTGATGTGGATTCGGGTCCAGCGCGATTCACTAACCTCCTGTGTCCGAGTTCCTTCCTGTGTCGCTGCTGCGCTGAGGTCCGCCGCTCTTCTATCTACTGTATTTTCTATGCAAAGTAACAGAAATTACTTTCTGTTACGTTCTTTTTCTGATCCCAGGTAATATTGAGAAAATATCATAATACTGTACTGCAGATAATTACAAGGTACATTTCATTTGGCCAGCAATTTTTTTATTTCTTATTACCATTTTAATATTAATAAATAAAACACATCTTTCCACTTTGATGGGATATGTATTATAATACAAAATTCTGAATAATTTGCCACAGTGGATCAATGTTGTTTACAGAGCTTAAGAAGCATTAATAATCGCTGCAAATCAATCATTAAGGCCTTTAAAGAACAGATAATACATGTTGTGAGTCATAAATATTTAACATAGTAAAGTCTAAAATCAATTACTGCATGCAAGCCTGAAATCCTTGAAGAATGCACATTTAATAGTGAGACAAGAGTTACTATATATATCAGAGAGATTGGGCTTTAACTTAAGAAAACACAGATATAAAAGTACTTTATATTACTATGCATTTGATGTTTTATTACTGTTATTATCCAAAAGGCACAGAAAAGTATAATAACAAATAAATGTATTACTATATGCAGAAATAATATATTTGACTAAGGAAAGCCTTCAGAAATGCATCCGTTTATTTTTCTGGATTGTCTGTTTTTAACATCACACTAAGACCCATTGCCCACAAGTGATTTTGATGTGCTTGCTGGAACGTCCATCCAGAATTCTTATAAACCGGAGCTGAATTCAACATGACAGTTCTGGATTATGAGTGTAATGGCCGGCTGTTCCAGCAAGCACACAATGCAAGTTTGATTCTAGTTTCACTCATCAAACTCGCTTGTGGGCAATAGACCTAAGATTGAGGATTGTATTCATTGTTGGAGCATCAACAACATTCATCACTGTCACATGACAAATAATACCTACTCACAAAGTACATTGTTGATTATAGTGGTTAAAAAATAATTGGTAACCTTAAAGGGGTTTTCCTTCAAACCAAGTTAGGCCCTAACCACAGTATCTGTGGTTGCTGATCAGTGGAGGTCTTAGTGATGAGATCCCCACAGATCACGAGAACGGCCCCGTGGATGGGGCCTAACTTGGTTCATGGGAAAACCCCTATAACCAAATGGTAGTCATCAAAATCAGAAAACTGAAGCTCCGAAACCATTCACCTCTACAGATTGGTTGTTCTGAACATCTGATAAATAGTTTGTGAAATATGAAACATAAAGCTCCATTTTCAGGCTAAAATGAGTCAATATGATTTGTAAAGTGCTACAGAATTTTTGGGCGCTTTATAAATGTCACAGATGCACCCGCGACCCTTGCTGTAGATTGCGAGCACACCTGTGCCCCTCTATGTGTTGCGGTTCCCGCTGCCGCTGTCCCGCTCCCCGGCCTGGACTCACCTCTCCACGCTCCTGGCTGTACTCCTGCTAGGCCGCATGCTCCCACTGCTAGGGCGCATGCGCCGGCTCTTTAAGACTTAAAGGGCCAGCACCCTCCTGATTGGCTCATGCTAATCCGGCTCCCCTTATAATATGGCACCTCCCTTCACTCCCTGCCGGATCTTCAGCACCATTTCCTGCTAAGAGAAAGCCCTCCAGTATTTCCTGTGTTCCAACGTTACCAGCTATCCTCTGTGTTGCTACCATTGCTGTGACCTGCTGTGCCTTCCAGGGTTCCTGTCCTGCTGTGCCTTCCAGGGTTCCTGTCCAGCCAACATCACCAGTGTTCCTCTGTGTGCCAGCGTTACCAGTATTTCTCCATGTTTCCTGCTGTCATCTCAGGTTTGGACTTTTTCCTTCTGTACTACCTTGGCTGCCACCGACCTCCCCCGGTGGTCCAGAGGGTCCACAGACTCTTCCAAGAGACTTTTACACACTTTCCCTCCTCAAGTGTGACAGTAAGATCCGGCCATGGATCCCGGCAAAGAGTCATCTCCGGAACGGATTAATCTTCGCACCGTTGTTTCCTGGCAGTCTCAGGAAATTGCCGCTCAAGGAGAAAAACTAGGCAAAGTTGCTGCCGCACTTCAACAGCTGATTGACTGACAGCATCAGGCTGCTGCATCCACTCTCAGCATTTCTGGACTCTGGTTCTATGGGGAATTTTGTGGATGCCGCCTTGGTCTCCTGGCATCACATTTCGGTGGTTCCACTAAAGAATCCGCTATCCATGTCTTCCGTGGATGGTCAAGTCCTGTCCGAACCGGTCCGGTACTGGACTGAGCCAATTTCTCTCCAGGTTGGAGCTCATCACAAAGAGACTCTGGTTTTCTATGTTCTGCCATGATCCACATCATCTCTTCTTCTAGGTTTTCCATGGCTACAACTCCATGCTCTGATTCTCATCTGGAAGACTGGTGAGATCCTGAGTTGGGGACCAGGCTGTCATTCTCACTGCTTAGCTTCACCACCTCCTGGCCTGACGAATTTCCAGCTTCTTACTTCCCTCAAAAGAAGAAGGGCCCTAAGGGGGGGGGGGGGAGGGTACTGTCACAGATGCACCAGCGATCCTTGCCCCTCTATGTGTCGCGGTCCCCGCTGCTGCTGTCCCACTCCCCGGCCTGGACTATCTTCTCTACACTCCTGGCTGTACTCCTGTTAGTGCCAGCGTCCTCCTGATTGGCTCATGCTAATCCGGCTCGCCCTTATAATCCGGCACCTCCCTTCTTCAGCATCATTTCCTGCTAAGAGAAAGCTCTCCAGTGTTTCCTGTGTTCCAGCGCTACCAGCGATCCTCTGTGTTGCTACCGTTGCTGTGACCTGCTGTGCCTTCCAAGGTTCCTGTCCTGCTGTGCCTTCCAGGGTTCCTGTCCTGCTGTGCCTTCCAGGGTTCCTGTCCAGCCAACATCACCAGTGTTCCTCTGTGTGCCAGCGTTACCAGTATTCCTCCGTGATTCCTGCTGTCATCTCAGGTTTGGACTGTTTCCTGCTGTACTACCTTGGCTGCCACCTTGGATACCACCTCCTGCGGTGGTCCTGAGGGTCCACAGACTCTTCCAAGAGACTTTTACACACTTTCCCTCCTCAAGTGTAACAATAAATAAGGATTATTATTATTGCAGCATCAATCTGCAGTAACATGACATGACTACCAAATTTAATCCCTTGCCACGAACTGATGTAATAGTAAGTCACCACGTGACAAGTGTCACGGGTGCTCCTGTGACCCATCTCCTGGGTGACAGGCACACCTAAGCCCCTCTCTGCCCCATCAGGGAGCAACAACCCATTGCCATGAGAGCTACAGGTCTTTATAAAATTCCCATTTACTACCATGCTGTAGTATGGCATTATATAGTACAATCAATCAGACAACCTAGGGTTATAGTAACCTATATGATCGAAAAGATCATTTTTAAAATGACCAAACCTAAAAAAAACTAAAATTTCAAATCACCCCCATTTTTCCATGAAACTGAATTAAGAATAAATAAACAATAAAAATTATAAACATGTTAGGTATTGCCATGTCCCCAATGTACTGATCAATCCATATATAAAAGTAATTCCTGGCACTCTTTATTGGTTCTATGGAAGAATATTTCTGAAAACACAGATGATGTTGGGCTTGAATTGCTCCAATCTAAGGAACTTTACTGTATCTATGTCTTACTATGCAGGTTCTATGCATCATGAGTCCAGCACATCTTGTACACAAAGTTTTACAGGCATGTTAATTGTTATCTTAAATATGCAGCTATATGAGCATGACTTGGTCATGACTGTTGGTGATAAACTCCATTTAGTTTTCCCTTCACTAAAAGCACACAATGATCTTAGCTTTTTGCCAGACTGTTGAGTGTGGGGCCATGAGAGAGTTGTATGCATAGAACTGCTTAACTTAGCTTACACTAACTAAAACCCTACATCACCTTAGGGTCCTCAGCGACAGGAGATGTCACCTTATTTTTTTCAGGCAAACTGTTATTATCCACAAATATCACACATAAAACATAAAATTGAATATGTGCCTGGAATTTCTGCTGTAAGCACAACACATTATTTTTACATTTTCCTGTCAGGTGAAGCCTTATTGTGAAATGTCAATTACTAATCTCCACGGCAAGGAACCTGGAAAACATAATGCTTTATTGATCAGTTTAGAAGTGCCCTTTATACTTTAGATACAAGTGGAAATGTATCCAATCTTTGTGGATGACAATTATGCTATCTGCAGTAATGTCGAATGTTATCATTTTAAGAATTATTGCAATTGCTCTTTTTACTGTCTTGGCATATCTTAAATATTTTGTGGAAATTGCTGTTTTTATTACAATAGTTTTCTTTTACTTTATTATAATTTACCTTTCAGAAATTCTGTAAAGCAGAATTCTGCTTTTAACTGAAATTTTTAAGTGGACTTGGTACCATAAAGTCAAAAACAAGAGAATTGGAGACAATAGCATTGTGTTTTATGACTCTGTGTATGTAACATAAATCACTATAAAGTAGGAAGATGACAAACACTTGAAGGACTGTTTAAAAGGAACCTGTCATCAGGAGCTCTTTTCCTGGCTCCCCCATGTCCCCATAGAGAATAGTGTGCAAATTGCCAAAGTGTTTTTTTATAATAAAACTGTCTTTTTCCGATAAAAAGAAAAGTTAGATGAAAGATTACCTTTCTCTCTGCAGAGCAGTGTCCCATTGGAGTGGCCAGAGAGATGTGGTTCCCCCTTCAATCCATTTCCCTCCTCACTTGTGGCCTAAAATTATATGCCAAGCAACTAGCAAACAGATTATCTTACATTTTCCCATCTATAATTGTGGCAGACCAAGTTGGCTTTATTAAGGGTAGACAAATGATGGACGGCATGTGCCAAATTATAAACCTTGTGGTGACTGGGGAGGCTCGTCGGACGCATCCTCTGCTCCTCACACTGGATGTGGAGAAGTGTTTGACAGAGTTTATTGGGGCTACTTGAGATGCACCCTGGAGGCATTTGGACTGCTGGGTTCCTTTCTTAAAGCTGTAATGGCGTTATATATATATCAGCTCAGGTTCTCACCACAGGCACTATTTTTAAGACCTTCAAGATATCTAATGGATGGAGGCAGGGATGCCCCTCTGCCCCGATGGTATTTGCTCTAGTTATAAAGCCATTAGCTATCCATCTTTCCCCTAATCTTAGTGGGAATGCAATTGAGGATAGGGAGCATCACATAGGATGACGTGGTATGCCTGACAGACCCGGAAAGATTTCTGGCTGGGGTGTCTGCAATCTTAAACCACCCTAGCACTTTAAGGTTATGTAAACTCACTGCATCCAAATCACTGATTCTGAATATGGGAATCCCCCCTCTCTGCACACCTCCAGGACTCTTACCATTTCCAGTGGTCACAGTGTGCCATGCCCTATCTGGGAATTACTGTGACTTACCCTATTAATAAATTGGTTACAGCTAATTTCTACCCCCTTTTTGAATGAATTTCAAAGGAACTAAAGGGGTATTCCATACTGCCTGTATCTTGGATTTGCACATTTTCCCAGAATCCCCCTAGTGGAGCATCAATGGCTATAAAACTCTACATGCCTACACGGCGGCCTTAATTGGCAGTCTCTGTAAGGAGAACTCTCACTTCCCAACCCTAGTCACAAGCCGATCACACAACCAAACCAGTTCCTACACTGTACTGAGTAAAATAAAAAATGAAGAAAACAGGCAAAGGGAGATGCGACAAAAGTAAATGCTAGTGGGTTAGTATCGTAATGAACACCCGCTGTATAGTAATATCCCTGTATTAATGACCGCACCAGGTCTGATACCTCCATATACTAGATATAAGAGCCAAAGGTAAGAGCCAAAAGTACTCAATAAGAGGGGAAAGAGGACAAGACTAAGTAAGTGAGACTATGGTAATGAAATAAAAAAATATTCTTTATTGTTAGAATATAAATATAACACTATATCATATAAAAACACATTTTAGCACCATGGATGAGGCTCATAAAGATATGCATTACAGTGACGGTAACACAGAGAAAATGCCGTCAACCCGGACAGAAATAGAGACAATACAAGTTATGGAAAATGTCAAACAATAATGGCGAGGACAATTGAATGTGGTATGGTAAACTTTTGGCAAGGCACGTATATAGTATAAGAAAAGAAAAACCTTACACTATAATAAACCATGTGTGGGTAACCAGATAATGAATGTCAGTCCTTACCAGTAGAAGGAGATGGTGCACTCCACTGTCCGGGATGACGGTGTCCCCAACGCGCGTTTCGGCTCTAATTGTGCCTTTGTCTGGGGAAGGTTCAATTAGAACAGAAACGCAGGTCAGGGACGCTGTCATATAGCCAGTGCCTGCCTCATTGTATTTAGCCAGTGCCTTTCCCCCAGTATATAGCCAGTACTCTACCCCTAGTTTATAGCCAGTGTGTGAACCCCCTGTATATTGCCAATTCCTGCATCCCCCATATATAGCCAGTTTCTGCACCCGCTATATAGCCAGCAGCCCCATGCCCACCCTAAAATAAACCCCCCAAAAAAGTCTCTTCGACGCCTCTGCAGGTCCTCTTCTATCTTCAGTTCCGGCTTTGTCTTTGGCTCCCCAAGCGGTCTTGTTGCATACACCATGACATCAGCCGCTTGCTGAAATCGTAGTGTGTGCCGATGTGTGATGCAGCGACGGGGGACCGAAGATGGAGCCGGAGCTGGAGCTGAAGTCAGGAGAGGAACTGCGGGGGCGTAAGAAACTTGAGTACGTTTTTTTTTTTTTTAATGACTCTAGTATAAGCCAAGTTAGGGTTTTTCAGCACATTTTTTGTGCTGAAAAACTCAGCTTACACTTGAGTACATACGGTAATCTTGTATTCAGTATGGGTAGTTCCAAAATTAGCTTATGATGATATACCACTGACACAATATAACTTAAAAATCTTCATTTTTTCTTTATTTGTAACAAAGCTAAAAAACATTTTAAACTAAACCAGTAATAGTCCATGATTCCACTCCACGGCATGTAGTAGCAAGCAGCGTTTCACCAAGAAAATAGTATATTGAGTGAGGTTTTGAAGGCTCCGCTTCCTTCTTCGGGCATGCACATGAGCCACGCTGGTAAATATATATACAATTTTGTAAAGAGTCCAATAAACTATGAAAAAAGCTACATACACACTACAAAATACATAGTTAATGTATGTAGCAACCAAATGTAATTTAACAACAGACATACTATAGGAAAACACAGAAGTTGCATTGTTCATTTAACCCTAGTGGGTATAGGGACTCTAGCTTTGTAATCTAATATGCTTCTCTTTGCAACAACTTGCTGCGACTATACCCTTTTAAAATATCTGATACCTGTTCTAATTTCAACCATCTAGAATTATATATCAACCATCTAGAATCATAGAAACTTTCTAGCTAGATATAATTTAAAGGCAATCTACCATTTGCTTTTATGCATTATGAACAAAATGTACCTTGAGAATGCTGTTGTTACATTGATGCAGAAACATATCTTGTTAGATCCCTGAACAGAGTGGTTTAGCTAAAAAAACAATTATATAATAATGATATTGAGGCTCTGGCGCTCCTGTGGCCACCTGGGCGCTCTCCTCTTACCCTAATTATGCACTGCTCCAGCTTTGTCCCGCCCAGCATAAGCCTAGAACACCATATTCACTGTGTTGTCCCATGGCAGGCAGAAGTAATTAATTGCTGCACCATCCCCCAGCTGCTGTGTATGAGTCATTCGGCTCAGGTTGATGGACAGCGCAGGCAGCTCCGTGTATATGAAAGTAATGTGTTTATGTATGGCAGCCATAACCCAAGTACCTGAACGACATTGCAGCATAATGATCTGAAGGATACTGGGAAAGCTGGATGACATCACAGGTTCTTGGGAAGGTTTATAGGGGTGGGATGAGGCAGCCTTATGCATGCTAGAGGAGTCCATAATTAGGGTAAGAGCCGCATTATCAGAATTGTTTATTCAGCAAAACCACTCACACAGGGATTAAACAAGATATGTTTCTGAATCAGTGTAACTAAAGCATTCTCAAGGAATGTTTGATTCACAATGGATAAAAACAAATGGTAGATTCCCTTTAATAGCTGATTTGTGTTTATTTAATCTTATTTTCATATTATATAAATATAAACAATCATAAATGCCTGATCTATCAAAATATAATAAAGTTTTTCCACTGCATTTAACCCCCTAATGGAAAAAAGTCAAAAATTTTGAAGAATATAAAAAATTCAATAAAAAGTGATCAAAAGGTCAAACAGTCATAAAAATAGCAGCATTGAAAACATCATCAAAAGACACAAAAAATGACACCACCCGCAGCTCTGTATACCAAAGTATGAAAAAGTTATTAGCGCCAGAAGACGCTACATTTTTGTAAATGTATTAAAACATTATAAAACCTATACAAATTTTGTGGCACAAATGTGTTTTTTCATAATCCCTGCACTCAAATTTTTTTTCCCACTTCCCAGTATACGGCATAGAATATTATTATAGAATACCATCACTATGAAGTGCAATTTGTTACGCAGAAACCAAGCCCCTACACAGCTCTTTACATAGAAAAATAAAAAAGTTATAGATTTTAGAAGGTGGGGAGTGAAAAATAAAGACGCAAAAACAAAAAAGGGTCTGGTCCTTAAGGGGTTAATCATGGATACCTGCTCCACAAAGTGATTAGTTGCATGGAAACTTTGTGGATACCATAGTTCCAAAATTAGTCACTTTTCACCATAGACCCCTCCCACTATTTTCATGCTTTCTAATTTTCCTCATCTTTCTCCTTTGCTTCCTTTGCTATAGCTTACAATTTCACAATCCTTTATTTCTGACCTTTGACACAATCAATGTGTTCATTCTCTATAATTGTTTCAATTTATAAATAAAATAAAGTTGTCCCAGCAGAGGTTCTCACATTGTCTAGACTGAACTAAGCATAAATATTTCACATGAGAGGTTTATCATACACAGTTTAGGCTTCAATGAACAGGGTCTGGGAGTCTAGACACAAACATCTCTTATGTCTCAGCTCTTCAGTATTACATGGAAAAGAAAGCATATTGTGTTATTGCATCTAAATAGGAATGTCTCAATGTTCTATTTAATTGTTTTTTTTTCCATTTTATAACACCTTGACAACAAGCACTTTGCAGTAACAGTAGCGTGTTGTTAAAGGGCAATTCAAAGTGATTAGGATTAGAGCCCGTCCATAATCAAGAGGTACCAGGAATCAGTGCTGGTCAAATAAACAGCAGGGGCTTACAGGCACTGCCATAATGGTGCCTACCACTTTCCACTTAATATAAACACATTGGGGCTCATTTACTAAGGGCCCGCGGAACGCATTTTCGTTGGGTTTCCCGACGATTTCCGTTTAGCGCCGAATTGCCCTTGGATTTTGATGAAAGCTATCGAATTTTCGCGCATTGGCGCCGGTTTGCACGCGACAGAAATTGGGGGGCCGACAGTCAGACAACCCGAAGGATTCGGAAAACGCGCAGGATTTAACAATTAGAAAAGTGTCACAAGACATGCACTTACATGTACCGGGAAGAAGCAGGTGAACTCCGGCACTCCTCTGCGCCGAAGCGACGGATGCAGGAACTCAGGCACACGACCTTAGTGAATCGCGGCAGACCCGAATCCTTGTCGGACAACGCACCACGGGATCGCGACAGGACCGGGTAAGTAAATCTGCCGCATTTAAGTATCCCGATGTCATAAAATATCTGATTTATAAAAAGAAATCAAGCTAATAATAATCCAGAGACATTTACTCATAGATGCAAGCACAGTGAGTGTGGTAATATTCTTATATTATCCATGGCCTCCTTCCTTCTAAAATCAACTTTTAAATTTATGCTAATACGACTGAGGTGCTATTGGCATTTTAAAGAAGCCCTCAGTAGTGCGACTTCATAAGCTTTTACACCGGAGCAGCACATCACAGTTTCAGCCTCCTGCACTTCCTCTAACCTCAGCAGCTATGAGCAGTGAGCACACAGTGAGAGGAGGTAAGTGCTTCTTCAGAATAAAACTGATCAAAACTGACCACACAAATAAAATCATCATCATATAATCCCCTGAATAAATTAAAGTATGTACAGCTCCCACAATTGTTTATAAATAGCAGACCCCCTAATTAATATAGTTAATAGTTAGTATATGCAGGCAAACTCTCCCACCATAGAAAATTTATAAAAGCAGCCCCCCTTAGATATTATATACAGACAGGGAATCCCCTAAAATAGCATATAGAGACAGGCCATCCCATAGATATTATATACAGGTCAACTCCCCCCATTGATAGTATATACAGGCAGAACTGTCCCATGGTTAGTACCGTATATACTTGAGTATATGCTGGCCTGAGTATAAGCGGACCCTTATATTTTAACACAAAAACCTGGAAAAACCTATTGACTCGAGTATAAGCTGAAAGTGGGAAATGCCTGCCAGCACCTGTAGTATTTAGCCTGCGAGCCCCCTCTAGTATACAGTTTTCCAGCCCCTGTAGTATATAGCCTGCCAGCCCCTCTAGTATATAGCCTGTCTTCCCCTGTAGTATATAGCCTGCCAGCCCCTGTTGTATATAGTTGGCCGGCCACTGCCCCCAGTGTATAGTCTGCTCCCCCCCCCCATCTCCCAGTATATAGCCTGCAGCCCCTGCCCCCAATTTAATTCTTGTAGGAAAAAAACAAAAAGTGTATTCACGTTCTATGGGTGCTCTTTTTTCCATTGCAACTCCAGTATCGGCTCCGTGTTGGCCCGCTGTCCGTCGCAGGCACCATGATGTCAGCTGCTAGTTGATATCATAGTGTGTGCAGATCTCGGCGCACACATTAGACTGTCATGGTGCAGCAGACATCATGATGCCGTCGAGCGTGGAGATATGGAGCCGATGCAGGAGCTGCAATGGATAGAAGAGGATATGCTGGGGGAGGGGGGGTTGGCGTAAGGTGAGTACACTCTTTGTTCTTTTTTCATGACTCGAGTATAAGCCAAGTTAGGGTTTTTCAGTACATTTTTTGTGCTGAAAAACTCGGCTGTGCTCCTGTATATAAGGTATATGCAGGCAGAACCCTCCCATAGAAAGTATATACAGGCAGAACCCTCCCTTAGAAAGTATAAACAGACAGACTCCCCATAGGGTACCATATACATACAAGACTCCCATCCCCTTTAAATAGTATATACAGGCAGGGCACCCCAGCCCCATTAGATGGTTTATACAGGCAGCCCCCTCCCCCCCCCCCCCCACAGTCAGTGACAAAGATATTAGTTGGATCAACAGGAAGAGAGCTTCATTATGATTTTAGCTAGTTGTGACTTATCACTGCTGAATAGGCGCCCAGATGTCTTCAGCTCCATGCAGCGAAGCCCCACATGAAAAAATGTAAGTATAGTAGAGCATCCACAATATATTATATATCAGACGCCCCAATTTAATGTATAGATAGTATTACAGGCCCCCCATAGATAGAGGACATTGGAAGACCGTCCCATAGATATAATATACATGCAGACCCCACTATAGATAGTATGTAAAGACAGACAACCCCTGATAGACAGTTTATGCATGCAGATTCCCCCATAGATATTATATACAGACAAACCCCATTTAGATATTATTAACAGACAGACCCCACATAGATAGTATATACAGGCAGGACACCGCCGAGATAGTATATACAGACAGAAACCCCCATAAATGTAATATTGTAACCCCTATAAATATGGTGTCAACTTATGACTATTGACCCAGTATAATTTCATGTTCACAATTTCTCATGTATTTAAAAATGATGAACCTTTATATTTATGCTGAGTAATTTTATTTTACTGAAGCATCCCAGAGCACGGAAGAGATGAGTGTATTTCAGGTTGAGACGCTATACACTTGTGTTTGCATTAGTTCCTTTGGTGCTTTTTGAAGCTGCTTACAAAGGTCCTTCCCATACATTTTAGATCACATACTGCTGCTTTGACAGTGCCTGTTAGGTTCAATTAGATTCATTAGCTCCTTCTAAGGAGCATTACTTTGTGGAAAGAGCTGAAGCAGCTGTCTGGGCTAATTTTGCCTTTCTTATACCAGGAATTCAATTTTAATACCCCAGCTGTCTAAAACACATACCAGGAAACAAGGAAAGAGGACATCTCCTACCGGCCCCATGAAATGTATAATATAGTTATATTAAGATAATGCAATTTACTCTTCTGTATAAAGCTATTTTATTGCACTCTGGGGGACATTTTTCAAGTCAACCACATTTTAATAATTGTAAGCTTTTCATATTACTGCAATGCTTGCACTACATAGTCAATTGTAATGAATACCATTTTTTTAATAATGAGTCATACTGAAAGTAGTAATAAAAGAGGACCTGTAACAACAACTCTGTTTATCTCACAGCACCCTTTATCTTTCTATGAACAAATATTAGGTAGCAGATAGTAATGGAATGTCTGTAGGATTTGCTGTTTCCCTATGTGGATACATCAACCAGTAGGTTGAAAATGGGATCAGAAGCAAAGCACATTAGAACATTGCAATTTTATTGCAATGAGCATCTACTTGATAAAGGTTAAAATATTTATATTTTTTATATGGGGTCTATGTCCTTATATAAAGGACATATACTCACCTTTCTCATCCTTAGTTACAGGCTGTAGCTATTACACTGCAGAGATTGTGATGACACCAATCGGTCTCTGTATACAAAGGGAGACCCGGCAGAGACAGATGAGTATACGCTCTTTGTTATTTTAAAGGAGCCCCAGCCAAATATTAAATACTATAACCCCTTTAATGGAGGGCTATTTAAAGTACCCTAATATGCTGAAAATCTACTGTTTTGTAGTTTAGGGCTTAAAACTTATCCAAAGGCTGCGGCCACACTCAGTTTCTTTAATACATTCTATTTAGGGAGGGGACCGTTACTAACTTTCCAATGGGCCTAATCAGCTTCTTTATTTTATTTAATGTTTATTCAATCCTTTAGACAATTAAATAAAAAATTCTGTAATTTCAATTCTGTAATTCTGCATAACCCCCCCAACAAATATACATACAAAGTACTAATATTAATACATAGAACATTTCCATTAAATAGACATAGAAATTCGATATATAGGTGCATATCTCTTAACCAGAAGCAACAGCTGAGTGGATATCAAATACAGATTGCACTAACTTTTCTTTGGTGCACCATTAAGATAAGGAATGGGACACACTTCTTTGCATGTTAAGTGTGTTGCATGGTCCGAATGTGCACTGGAACACCTATTTCAATGACAAAATTTGTGTTGCGTGAAGAATAGTGCAGCCGTGACTCAAAAGGGTCGCGTCCGACAGAAAACTGGCGCAAGTAAATGTAGCCCAGTGTCTTTCTTATACTCCTTGTCTCTCTTCCTCTCTCTTAACCCCTAGGCGCACCACGACGTTATACTACGTCCTCGGTGCTACATGCTTAGCGCACCGGGACGTAGTATAACGTCCTGCTTCTGGCACCGGCTCACGAACGGAGCCGGTACCAGAAGCAGCGGCTGTCAGCTGTCTAGTACAGCTGACAGCCTGCGCTAACACCCGCGATCGGAGCCGACTCCGATCGCGGGTGTTAACCCCTTACACGCCGCGGTCAAGCATGACCGCGGCGTGTAAGGGTCTTCCCCCTATGGATCGGATCCCCCGTGCCGCTTACCGGGGGATCCGATCCACTTCTGGGCAGCTCCGAGGACTGGCTTGTGCCCCGGAGCTGCCCGGTTGCCATGGCAGCCAGACCCCTTCCGGGTCTGACTGCAAACTGTCTGAGCATGCGCAAGCTTGCTCAGACAGTTTACACTGCTCTACAATAAAATAGTATTGTAGAGCAGTGTATTGGACTTAAACCAGTGATCAGAGCATCACTGGTTTAAGTTCAAGTATGTATAAGTAAAAATATGCAAAAACACTTAACACTACACATTATAATAAATAAAAAATAAATACATAAAAATATAAACCCCTAAAATGTCACTTTCCCATAAAAACACTTAATAAAGTATAAAAACCATAAAAACACAAAAACCCCCCGCATATTTGATATTGCCACGTCCGTAACAATCTGCATAATAAAACAGAATCAAAACTGGACCCGTACGGTAAACGCCGGAGGAAAAAAACGCAAAAAACGGTCCGAAAAAAGATAATTTTTAATTAATACCCTATAAAAAATGCTCTAAAAAGTGATTTAAAAAGTTTTATGCACTCTAAAATAAGCCCACTAAAAAGAACAACTGTTCTCGCAAAAAATAAGCCCCTAACCAGATTTGTCAGCCAAAAAATAAAAAAGTTATGCATATGAAAAGATGGTGATGCTAAAATGAATAAGATTTTCTCCACATTAGTTTTTATTCAGTACAATTGAATAAAATACACAAAACCCCCACATATTTGGTATCCCTGCGTCCGTAACAATCTGCATAATAAAACAGAATCGTTATTAGATCCGCAAAGTGAACCCCGTAAAAAACAACCTCAAAAAACTCTCTCTGAAAAAAAGATGATTTTTTATTAATGCCCTTTAAAAATGCTCTAAAAAGTGATTTTAAAAAGTTACGCAATCTAAAATAAGACCACTAAAAAGAAGCATCCTTCTCGCAAAAAATAAGCCCTTAAACCAATTTGTGAGGTGAAAAATAAAAAAGTTATGCATATGAAAGTCGGTGATGCTAAAATTAACAACAATTTCGCAAATTACTTTTTATTCAGTACAAATGGGAAAAAATAAAAAATATATATAAATGAAGTATTTTCGTAATCGTGGCGACCCATAGAATAAAAATAGAAAACTGTTTTTATGGTATGGTTAACGGCCAAAAAAAAAACACATAAAAATTTTCCTAAAAATTGATGATTTTCATTTCCTCCACCAACAAAGAGTTAATTAAATCTCACCAATTAGCTATAGATGCCCCAAAATTACGTACCAGAAAAGTGCATCTCATGTGGCAAAAGAAATAAGCCCCTATAGGTCCACAATAAAAAAAAGAAAAAAATTATAGCCTGTACAATGTGACATAGCAAATCTGATCTGGATGGCGCCTCCTTCCCTCCTATGCCCAGGCGTGCGCCCATACAGCAGGTTACCACCACATAAGGGGTATCCGTGTACTCGGGAGAGATTGGGTAACAAACTTTGTGGAGCCTTTTTTCATTTAATCCATTGTAAATGTTTAATTTTCCACCCAAAATGAGTGTATTGTGAAAAAATATTGCAATTTGCAGACTGCACCTCCATTTTGTTTTAACCCCTATAAAACACGTAAAGGGTTAACAAACTTCTTAAAAGTGGTTTTTCATACGTTGAGGGGTGTAGTTTCCACAATGGGATAATTTATGAGTCTAGCTATTATTTAGGCCTCTCAGTGTCAATTAAAAGTTGAGCAGGTCCATCTAAATACAGGTTTTGGTGATTTTACAAAAAATGTGAAAAATGCCACCTAAATTCTGAGCCTCATAACATTCTAGTAAAATATGTGGAATCTTAAAAAACCATGCCAACATAAAGCAGACATTTGGGAAATGTAAGTTATGAATTTATTTGGGTGCTTTGACTATCTGCATCAAAAGTAGAGAATTTAGAACGTTGAAAATAAAGAATTTTTCCAAATTTTTTCCAAATTTTGTTTTTTTTCATAACTAAACGCAAAAGATTTCATCCAAATTTTTAAACTAATTTGAAGTACTATGTGTCACGAGAAAACAGTCTCAAAATCCCCTGGATATCTCATAGCGTTCCCACGCTATAACCACTTATAGTGACACAGGCCAGATTTGAAAAATGGGGCCGCGTCCTTTAGGCCAAAAGAGGCTGCGTCCCGTAGGGGTTAATTAATAATAATTCCTTTATTTATATAGCACACACAGATTACGCTGTGCTGCACAGAGCTTGCCAAATAGGTCCTATTCCCCATTGGGGTTTACAATCTAATTAACCCACCAATACATTTTGGAGTATGTGAGGAAACCGGAGGACTCAGAGGAAACCCACAAAAACACGGAGAGAACATATAAACTCTTTGCAGAAGTTGACCCTGGGACTTGAACCCAGGACCCATCTGTTGTAATTGCATTATAATTTCAATGCCAATTGTAAATTGCAAATTTTGTGCTTTTTTATACAGTCTAAAAATAGCCAATACATTTTATACTAAGTAAATTTACACATTTCACAGTTGCTTTGATTGTTAGGCAAAGAAAATCTTTTATTATTGACATATAGAGAAAAGAAGTGAAAACATTTCCTTCAGCAAGCCTGTCAGATGAATTTTACAACCTAGAATCTAAACTGGCAAAGTTTATTTAGGAACAACCAGTTACGAGTTTGTAATGTACACTAAATTGAAGTTACAAAGGATAGCAAAGTTGTGGAGATGGGAAGCAGCAAAAATGAATGAAACTTTACTGATTTTAAATATGAACTTTAAACAAAGACATTTGACCTTCACTGTACCGGTACACATGATCCGAAATAATGAACAGTGAAAGATGAAATGTGACAAGTACATGACAGTCTGCTATTGAATGCAACATAGAAGAACATTTTATTATCTGACTCAAGCATTAAAAAGCAGCACTACCGTCCTAAATTTAGAAGGGGCTTTTGGCGGAAAAATCATAATGTTTCTCATTGGAATTATGATAAAACAAAATATATATTGAAATTTTACTAATTCAGCATAAACATATTGTGAATGGAATGTACGTCCAATACACTCAGCAATATGCTGTCTTGACCAGTACAAAGAAAAGTACACCCTTGACAATATGCAGGTAACCTACAAACATTTCTCGATAAAGGTTTCATCCCCTGTTTCCTTACATAGGGTTATTAATGCATAGTAGAATTTGGCCACTTCCAGACATTGCTAGGAGACATTGCTAGCATTGCTAGTAGTGTATCATGCATCCATAGTAGGTTGAAATATAAATATTTGTTTCGCCAACCTCAGGTAGTTTAGTTACCATCGCCTGTCAAGTTGAGTGAGTAGTCACTAGTAGTCATTAGCTGGCTTGTACCTCAGGTGTAATTCACCTTGGTCTTGTTTTCTTCAGACATTCTATGGACCCCCTCTTATCCTGGGTCACTTTGTTCATCTTTTCACTTTCCTTCATTCTCCTCTTTAGACACATTGGGGGTCATTTACTAAGGGCCCGATTCGCGTTTTCCCGACGTGTTACCCGAATATTTCCGATTTGCGCCGATTGAACCTGAATTGCCCCGGGATTG
Source organism: Engystomops pustulosus (assembly GCF_040894005.1). Taxonomy (NCBI): domain Eukaryota; kingdom Metazoa; phylum Chordata; class Amphibia; order Anura; family Leptodactylidae; genus Engystomops; species Engystomops pustulosus. The sequence continues at coordinate 104,291,596 of NC_092417.1, read as the reverse complement.
TGGCGCACGCGATCGGATTGTGGCGCATCGGCGCCGGCTTGCACGCGACGGAAATGGGGGGGCGTGGCCGAACGAAAACCCGACGAATTCAGAAAAACCGCCGCATTTAAAAACCGAAAAAGTGTCGCTTGGGGAGCGCTTACCTTCACCTGGTCCGAGGTGGTGCATTCCGGCGCGATGAGATGACTTTCAGCGCAGCAGCGCCACCTGGTGGACGGCAGAGGAACTACCTTGTTAAATCCCGGCCGGACCCGAATCCAGAGCAGAGAACGCGCCGCTGGATCGCGAATGGGCCGAGTAAGTAAATTTGCCCCATTCTTCTTTTCATTCTTCTTCCTTCTACATCAAATACTTCCCACTTTGCATGTTAACACAAAGGATGAATCTAGAGAAGAGCGAACATGCTCGGACGAGTATTTCGCCCGCTCGAGAAAATGGCATCTCGCGCCGTTTAGTTATTTGGCGGCCAGAAACAGAGCCAATTACAAGCCAGGAGACTCTGCCCTACACCCAGCATCAGGTGGTACACTTACATATCGATAGCAGTGGTTGGCTGGCTTGATCAGGTGACCCTGGAATATACTAGCCCCTGCCCGCGCTGCTTGCATCATTCTCTGTCTGGATGCCATTAGGGAGAGAGCTGTTGTTGGTCAGGGAAAGCGTTAGGGTGTTCTATTAGAATAGTGTTAGGCAAGAGTGATTCTACAAGAACCCAACAGCCCTTCTTAGGGCCACAATATCATTATATATTTTTTTATTTGCTTGTGGCTGGGCTTGCTGGCACTAGAAGTGCAGCCAGTACTATATTGTGACAAATTTGCAGGGAGACTTGCAAACGTTCTATTTAGCTCTTAGTGACACACATATCCATCTCAAACAAAGTGGGACAATTTATTAGGGGTTTGACTGAATTAGGCACAGTCGGCCAATATATTTATTTTTTTTAAACTAAAAGTCACAGGCACAGCACAAAATCCTGTTGTGTGCTGTCAGTATAGGTTAACAACTAGCCATAGCAATCATCTTCTTTGGTTGCTGTGTGATTTCTTCTGCACGTTTTGTTCTATAAAAAAAATAAAAAAACACAAAAAAAATTTAAAAAACCAAAAAAAACACAAAAAACACACAAAAATGTACAGTTTATATTTCTGCTTTGTCTATATAACAGACTTAAATTTTGAAAATGTTGAACCTGAGGGCTAGGAGTAGAGGACGAGGGCGTGGACGTCCAACTACTGCAGGGGTCATAGGCCGTGGTCCTGGGCGGGGTGAGACACCACCTACACTCCCTAGCTTCATGTCTCAAGTTACAGGGACTCGTGGTAGAGCACTGTTGAGGCCAGAACAGTGAGAACAGGTGATGTTGTGGATTGCAGACAATGCTTCTAGCCATTTGTCCACCAGTCAGTCTTCCACGCAGTCCACTCATGTTACCCAAGTGAGCACTCCTCCAGCTCCTCCACCTCAACCTCCTTCTCCCCAGTCTGCCCCCTCCCAGGAAAATTTGGCATTTGAGCCGGCATACTCTGAGGAACTCAGAGTCACAAACCACTTGTCAGGTTGCTGCTGAGCTCTTTCCCGATGCCCAGGTCATTCAGGTCAGTCAGCTTCCTGAAGTCTACAATGAGGAGTGGACGTGGATGTCTGATATCTGTCAGGTGCTGAGTAACTTTGAGGAGTCAACACAGATGGTCAGTGGCGATGCCGCCATCATCAGCCTCAACTTCCCGCTGCTTGGCCTGTTGAAAAACTCTCTGGTCAGCATGAAGTCGGAAGCTTTGCGCTCGTCACAAGAAACGGGGGAAGAAGATTCCCTTGTTCAAAACACCCTCAGGTCTGTTTCTCAGCGCGTATCGGAGGAAGTGGAGGAGGATGAGGAGGAAGAGGAGGAGAATGTTGGCGATACAGAAGAGGGGAGCATTGCTCAGTCCTTAACTGTTCAGCGTGTATGGGCAGAAGAAGAGGAGTTGGAGGAGGAGGAGGAAATGGAGAGTCAGGCCATTGAGGGGAGTGAATTCTTGCGTGTTGGGACTCTGGCACATATGGCAGATTTAATGCTAGGCTGCCTATCCCATGACCCTCGCGTTCAAAGAATTTATTCCAGCACCAATTACTGAGTATTCACTCTCCTGGACCCACGGTACAAGCAAAATCTTTCCACTCTCATCCCTGTAGAGGAAAGGAGTGTGAGAATGCATGAATACCAGCAGGCCCTGGTGCACAAGCTGAAACAGTATTTCCCTTCTGACAGCGCTAGCGGCAGAGGGCGTACTTCTGCGGGACAAGTAGTGAGGGAGAGTAGGCGAGCAGGCAGCTTGTCCAGCACTTGCAGGGGTACGCTTTACAATGACTTTGCCAGTTTTATGTCACCCCAGCAAGACACTGTCCCCTGTCCCCAGTCTCAGCAGAGTAGGGCTGATCTTTACAGAAAGATGATGAGGGAGTACATAGCTGACCATACCATCGTCCTAAATGATCACACAGCTCCCTACAACTACTGGATTTCAAAGCTCGACATGCGGCCCGAACTGGCGCTGTACGCCTTGGAGGTTCTTACCTGCCCTGCATCTAGCGTGTTGTCAGAGCGGGTTTTCAGTGCAGCTGGTGGCATCATCACCAATAAGCGAACATGCCTGTTGACTGACAGGCTGACGCTTATCAAGATGAATAAAGCCTGGATTTCTCAGGATTTCCATTCTCCACCAGGTGAAAGCAGCTCAACCTGAATAATGTATCCACTCCTCATTTTCCTCCTTCTCCTCCTTTTTGTACACTAAAGCAGAGGAAACTGGCTATTTTTTGCCAGGGCCAACAGGCTCTAGCTATAGTACTCTATGGGGGTGATTTACTAAGGGCCCGATTCGCGTTTTCCCGACGTGTTACCCGAAATCACCGCTTTTCCCTGAATTGCCCCAGGATTTTGGTGCACGCGATCGGATTGTGTCGCATCGGCAGGGCGTGGCCGAACGAAAACACGACGGATTCGGAAAAAACACTGAATTTTGTTAAAAAAAGTGTCGCTGGACTCACGCTTACCTTCACCAGGAATAGGCCGGTGAACTCCAGTGCATTCCGGTGGGCCACGGCGGACTTCAGCGCAGCAGCAACACCTGGTGGACGTCGGAGGAACTACCTTAGTGAATCGCCGGAAGACTCGAATCCACCGCAGAGAAGGTGCCGCTGGATCGAGAAGGGACCGGGTAAGTAAATCTGCCCCTATGTAATTAAGGGCCACCTACCCGGTCCTCTGGTTTGAAAACTTTTTTGGACTGCCACATACAGGCACTCAATCTATTTAATTTTTCTGGAGGGCTACCTACCTGCTCCTCTAGTTTGAAAACCTTTTTGGACTGCACTGCCTGGCAGCGGACCGCAAGCTCCATCCCAAGAATAGGCAGCCTCAGAGGCATCCATGCATGCTGCCCCTGCTGTTTCCTGTCCATTTCGCCTCCACGATCCTCCACAGCGTCTACATGCGCAACGTTCAACTGTCTATACCCCAGACGCTGAAGCGCGAGATGAAATACAGCACATCATTCCCTTATCAAACGAGCTGTGTCAGGCAGAATTTTCAGGTGTTTCACCAGATACATAATGGGACTCGGCCCATCTGTCACCGCCATGCTGGAGACCTTAAGTTTCAATCACAGCAGCGCAATATGGATGCCCCATACTGTCGCTCTTAATCATGGAAGTCGTCTCCATGGCTGCCTCCACATGTCGTCCCCTTAGCAAACGACCTGTGACAAGCTCATTTTTCGGGTGTTTCACCAGTTATGTTATGGAACTTGGTCACTATGTCGCCACCATGCTGTGTTATCGACTAAATATACCGTCAACCTTTTGTTCACACAGGAAATAATTTCAGCACTTCTTGCTCACCTCCTTTGGTTCCTCTCTGCCGCCTTAACCAAGCAAAATACTGATACATACAGTGCTACACGTTATCCTCGCCAAAAGGAATTTTTTAAATTGGTTTGAAGCCTGAGTCCATTTGGGGTATGTCGCCATGCCACTCTCTGCTGCCGCTGCCTTTGCATGCCGTCCCCTATAGTGTCTATAGTGTCAGGGTCAATTATTGGATGTTTTAGATGCTATCTAGCCTCATTCGGTTACTCTGTCATCACCATTCTGTTGCCCATAATTTTGGCATAATGGTGCGATTAAGCAGCCTCAGAGGCATCCATGCATGCTGCCCCGGCTGTTTCCTGTCCATTTCCGTGGTGTTTCCATCATTTTCTGAGGTTTCCATGTGTTTGGCCAAGCTTCCCTTTGCAGAGCCTTGGTTCCCTTGACTTTAATGGGGTTCGATATTTGAAACGAGCACTCGAGCATCGGAAAAAGTTTGACTCGAGTCACGAGCACTCGAGCATTTTAGTGCTCGCTCATCTCCAGATGAATCCCATGCTTCTTATGCTTTGCTCCTGGCGCTCATCTCTTTGTCAAGTTGTTTTTTGTGTCCCTAGCCATGAGGGGGCTCAGCTCAATACTAAAAGCTGCAAAGAAAATTAAAAGAAACTTTTATTTATGATTTCCAAATTCCAATAACACAACTTCTCATTCCTTTGTTGACAGTCTGACTGAACCCTAAATGTTGGAAGTCACATGAATGATGTTTTCCTTCAATTATCAACAATGAGGTTTAACAGCATTTTTTTTCTTTGCTTGAACCAGTGTAATGAAGGGACTAAGTTTAAAAAAGAAATATTGGATAGGATAGCGATCCTTGAATTCAAGTGCCCCAAAAAGCCCTACCTACATTCCTCTCATACTCTAACCTGTACGGGACAACTTGAAGATGGTCTCTCTCTACTCTAAAGTGCAGACACATAACAAGACAAACAGGAGTAATAGTTGACAAGCAATAGTCATAACAGAGATAGCAAAGTAGTACCAAATCAAAGATGCAGATGCAGTCTGAATAGAGCTGAGACCAAGACATCAGCAATGCAGAAAACAAAGTCTATCTCTCACATAGCTTGGTTCTAGCCAAAACAAAAGATTTCCCAAAAAACTTATGGGAAACCAGAGACTCTGTCCCAGGGGTATTTGAAGCAGAGCTCTGTCAGTCACAACTATTAACTGTTGCTGGACTGGCGAAAGCTGCAACAGAAGGGTCAATTCCAAATAGCCAGCTACCTAAGTAGTTATTCCCACAAGCAGAGTACAAATAAAATCAAATCAACATCTCCCTAGTCATACACCATGGACCGCGGACACAAATGTTACAACCTGGCCACCAAACCAAGAACTTTTCGGCATAAATGAAATACATTATTAATGATCTATGAATACATACAGTACATATCACATAGCAAAAAAAATACACAGCAAATTTTTTTTTTACCAATTAGTCCCATAATGTGAGACCTATAATATTTAAATTGATCACAACCTACTCTGAAAACTACTCCCTCTAATGAAAGAGGCAGTAGTTTTCAGATGGCATATATATATATATATATATATATATATATTTGTATTATTTTGTGTGTGTATATATATATATATATATATATATATATATATATATATATATAAATATATATATATTATATATATACATATACGGTATACAAACAATGCATGAGAATACTCTTACTCTTTGGGGGACCCTTTATGGTTCACCCTTTTCCAGATCAGGCAATTGTCAATATTTTCCTAGAGATTAATTTTAATTTTTTACATTGTTGTCACCCATTACTCCAAGTATCCTCAGAAAAAGTGTATACAGCAATAAATATTCATTTTCACTGTTTGAATCTATTCCTAATTCTCTGCATCACTAATTAAGAAATGTAGTTGAACATAATTTTTCGTACCAGCCAATCCAATAAAACCCACTTGTACATATGGTATTCTTTTTTATCTCTGTAATGAATATATGGGTTTCAAGTGATACTTTGCCATCTGTCTCCAATGCTACATTTTAAATTCAGAAATAATATATTTCACATATCTGTCAGCAAAAAGGCAAATGTATATAATTAATGGTTATTTATATTTACTATATTTTTACCACACATCTGCTGTGTGTTAACATTCCAGAAAATAAACGCAACAAAAAGCTTCTTCTGGGGCACATAATGTTTAAACAGGAGTTTGCAATTAGCAGTTATAGAAGGAAGGGGTAATTTTTAACCTGAGGGGTAATTTCCCAGTATACCCCATGCAATGAAATGTTTTTTCTATGTCATATTGAATTTTTTCATAAAGTTGTGTTTAATATCTTTCAGAAGTAAAGTTTTCATTAAGAGTAATATCTAACATTCCGAAAAAGAAACACAATTTAGAAAATGGTTGATACAAATAACGAGACTTGCATCTTCATAAGATCTTCACCAAATCTCCTACTGGACTGTTAGCTCTGGGTTACTTGCATATGCAGTTAAATAAAGGAGTTATGACCCTAGGGCAGTCACCGTCGCTCAAGGACTACTCCAGTAGTCTGAGGCAGCGAAGGACATGCCTAGTTCAGTGCTATTTTAAAGAGATCCTTGGCTGCCTGGGAGGTGGTGTGGTGTGGCTGGGTTGTCATAAGAGCACCTGCTCTGGGCTCTCTGATTTTTCCAATACTTTTGAGGGAAGCTACAATAATCAGCCAAAATTCTCCTCCTCCTTTTTACTGTAATGGCATCCAGATTCGAATATGATTGAAAGCTGTGTAGAATGCAATAAGTTACTGCATAAATTGTTGTCACTTTGCTATAAATAAGTGAGTTTTGGTTGTAGTTTGAGCACTCCGTCTCTATAAGGTTTGCCATCACGGCCCTAGGGTGCCTGAACTCACTGAGACTGCACCTTGCTTTTTAATCTCTATATGTGAATGGTTATGATTCCATCCAAAATACCCTAATGAAAGTGTAAAACCATCATCCGCATCTGGGTAGCACACTGGACTCCTCCTGCCTGCAGTATTACCTTGTTTCATTTTATTAGTTCCCGTCTTTGAATGTCACTACTATTACATTAGTCTACAGGTCTGTTAGGTGTGCTATATATGTCGAATTGATCTAGTCATGACTTGCTATTTTTCATCTTTACACTGCTATATTTCACTCAGTGGGAGGGAAGTTCTCCTTGCAGACTGTTAATGCCCCCAAAGCCCCATAATTTCAAAAGATTTTAAAAATAGGAGGCCATGGATAACAAAATATAAGAAGATTACCACAGTCACAGTGCCTGGATCGATTATGTTTATGTTTTTATGTTAGATTTCCTTTAAGGTAAACATTTAGCATACAGTTTTTGGGTTTTCTCATTGGCTCCTTGTATGGAAACACACAGAAGACTGAACATTGTAATGGAATCTCTGAAGTTGGCTGGAGCAGAAATGAGTACAATTCCTTTTGAATTATTTACAATGACTAGTGCTCTTTTGTTTGACAATCTTCACAATATTTCTTCCATGTAATAGCTCTTTAATAGTCAAAATCATCCACGTATTCTTCACAAGTTTTGAAAGTGTAAAGCTGTAATATTCTCAAACAGATGGGCAATCAGTTTTAAAACCTCTGGAATATGTAGCTTGCAGAGAAAAGCAGTTTTATAGCATGCAGCACATTTTTCTGTTGACACACTAAAACGGAAAAATAATATTCACTTACTTTTTATTACTTTATAACCAATCAAAGGCAAAGCAATTCATCAGCATTCACTTTCCCTTGGTCTCACGCCTGACGATCTACAGAAAACTCCAGACTTTTTTATTTTTCTGTACTTCCCGTCATTGTGAAAAACATAGAAAAGATTTGTTGTATAGTTTTATGGGCCATATGCTAAAGAAATGTTTTTTTCTTAAAGAATCAGCAAATCAAGCAATGGCTGGTGAAACAATCCCATTTTAAGTAATTGAGGTTCACGTTCATGTTGTTTTTGGTCCAAAGAAATAAAAACAAATGTTGCATTTAAACTACAATATTAATGTGGCAGTCCTCGGCAGGGAAGTCTGTTTTTGCTAAGCTGTCAAGGGGAGATAATGTAGACGGATGCAGCACTAGTGTTGGCTTTGTTTAAATAACCTCCTAAAGTGGGAATGATTGATGTTATGTTGTACCATAAGCCACAAAATAGAAGAGCTAAAAGGTTATAATTTATGACCTTGTGTTAGGAAATTCTCATATTTGGAAGGCTCATTGCTACCATAATGCTAGCAATAGATGGCTTTTTCAGTATGAGACCATGGGAGAAAGTAAAATAGAATCTTCTATGGAGCTAAGAAGCCAAGGACAATAAATAATACAAAGGTGGAGAGAAATGGGTAAGTGGGGAACTGAATTCAGGCTACTTGAGACAAAAGCAAGGAAAGAAAGATCCTAGAAAGTATAGTTTGAAGACAGATTCATAAGGCTGAAAACAACAGTGGTTCTATGGGTGGAACTACTGTAGTAGTCAAAAGGAAAGATGGGTGATGCCATGACCTGAGACCATATCAGTTTACATGTGTCACTCTTGTCATGTGGAATTTTATAAAGCCTGAAGGTTGTGTTCCAAGGCAGTAGCTCTATCCTCTCAGTGTCTCAATTGTTCAATCAGAAGAGCTCAATCAGACTTTCACTTTGTGGTTTCCTTGGAACCTAGAACTTCAGGATTGATTTCTTAGATAACAATTATAAAAAAAATAAAGTAATAAAAAGGTAGGAGGAGAAGAATGTAAAAAATTAAATACTGAATACCATAGTAAAACATATCAAGAGCAAAGACCAAAATAACAAGATGGAGTAAGGAGGAAAAAAATCCATTAAACATTGCATCTGGACATCCTATTGAAGGTGTAACCTCCCATTCCCTGCCTTTTTTTTTAAGCTTATTTCTACATTATCTTTACCAAGCCCTATATGGTGATCTGGTATTTGGCTGTGGGCTGCTGTGGGATACCTTTACATTGGACTGCCTAGCTAAACTTCGGAGAGCAGAAGTCACCTATTTATAGCCTTGGGGTTTGAAGCTGTTGATAGTGGTTTCAAGGTGAGCATGGTAAATTAGGGAGGGTTTGCTTGGATTATGTAATTAACTAAGGCACTCTCCTCTGTGTTGTTGTATTGTTGTCTTTTTCTATTGAAAATAATGTGTTCTTATGATCATTATCCTGAAGGAGAGTTTATGGTCTTTTTAATTGTTGCTATGGTTTCTTTTTATAACTCGGTGTGCTATACTGGTAAAAGGTCACAGTGATAGCTATTCACAAGATTCAATGTATCTAGTCTGAGGACCACCAAATACCTACTTTGTCCACAAATATATTGGAGCAACAGGACAATACAAATAAGAGAATGGGCACTGAGCCTGTAAAAATACAACTTAAAGATCTACTTATTACAATGGACAGGGGTGTAACTAAGAGAGCAGGCTTCTGAATGGGGCCCTCCTTCCTACTTAAAAAAATATACATATTTGTATACTCACACATGTGAGTTACAATCACATATTTATACACTTATGCACACATATAAAGCATATACACATGCATACAATGTCATATACAGACGTACAGAATATGTACACACTTATAGTATATACACACTTCATACAGCACAGATACACAGATACAGCATATATACATCACCTATATGTTATATACATATTATGCACAGCATAATATGAATATAATGGTGTACATCCTCCACTCTTTTGTGTGTCAGGGTGGATGATGGGGCCCCCTGACACTGCGGGCCCCATAGCAGCTGCTATGGCAGCTACCAGTGTAGTTACGACCCTGATGATGGAATAAAGCAGCAATGGCAATAGTCTGGTCATTTTTAACCAAGGAACCTTGTACCTTCCCTTGTTCTATAGTACTGTTTTGTTATGCTGTATAAAAACTGGAAAAAAATATTTGCATGCAACATTATGAAACAAGTTTATTGACGTGATGAAGAACAGTAAACTTCCTTGATTAAATTAGGCACAGAAAATTGACTAAGCAAGGAAACAACCTTTTGGAATCTGATTAGAAGGATCAACATGATGCAGTTGTTTGCCTGAAATAGACATACTTCTAACTGTGTTTCCTGTTGATTTCAATTGCCTATGGTGTGTGAAGGATTGGGAGTTAAAACACTTTCTACAAAGCTAAGAGAAAGGACATTTCTAATTTGACTAAATTGGTTTTTGCAGGGCATAGCTGGAAAGGGAGTTACTGCAGATAATTTCAAAATGTTCACCTTTTAAGTTAATTTATACAAAAGTGTAAGATGGGGAAAAGAGTGAAAATTTGTGAAGAAAGGGTTGGTCAGAGTCCAAGATCATCAAGTTTGTCTGAACAAAAATTTGGTTTGGGACGCAAACTTGAACCCGAATCTCATTGAAATCAATGGGGACCCAAATGTTAAAACCAAAAAATGGCTGTAGAATGGGAGTAGTAACAGGCAGAGAGCTGAAAAATGGGAGTAATATAACATTGCAGTTGCACTGACAAAAAGGACTAGGGAATGTAGTAAAAATAATATCATAACATAAAAAAAATGGAATACAATTAAAAAAATATATATAAAAACGCTGTTAATGTCACTACACTATTGTTAGTGATGAGTGGACTGGAACAGCACTGTTCATGGGAGAGGGGGCAGCAAGAATTTTGAAATAACTTTTTTAATGTAGTATAAAGCAGTGACGGTAACTGTGGATTTATACTCGTACCTACTTATAGAGCAGTGACGAGAACTGCAAGTGTGTTAAAATGAAGGAAGACACAAATAAGGGACAGGGGCATAGTGTTACATTGTGTTGCATCTATGTCTGCTACAACTTTTTCTGTTTTAAGCAGGCAGCTGGCCAGACATCTACCATGATGATGATGATGAAACTAAAGTGCCATCTTCTGCAGCTTCCTGCTATGTGGAAAATGACAAGAAGGTTCCAGATTTCAATGGGCCTCGGGTGACAGAGCCACAGTGGGCCCCTTTGCAGTAAACTGGTGTAGCAGCATGGATTCATTATATATAGCCTTCTCACCCCTATAAATGAATTATATACAGCCCAGGCCCCCTTCTGCACCCATAGTTTAATTATATGCCGGATCCCTCCCCCACATGGATTATATGCATCCCTCTCACTGCCCATTGTATGCAGCCCCCTTCTTGACCCCACATGCATTAAATGCAGCCCCTTCCACTCCCCCAAACATTATATGTAGCCACCTACACACCCGCCCATCCTCATCCCCCATTCACTGTGTACAGCCCCCTCCACACCACCCCAATCATTATATACAGCCCCTCCTCATTCCCCATTAATTATATATAGCCCCTCCTCATTCCCCATTCATTATATACAGCCCCTCCTCATCCCCATGGACTAGTAAATGTAACTATTAAATATAAAAGGATAGTACTAATCTCAGTCTTCTGCTAATGTCTGGATCTTCCCCTTCGCCATCTTCCTCCTATGGCCAGCAGCCGCTTTACACGCAGAGATGCACGGAAGTGTCCAGCAGCACAAGGAGTGCTGCTTTACAGTGCCAGCACTCGGCATGGCCAAGCTGCTGGGGAATGAGATGTGGCCACAAGTGGGCCCTCCCAGCACTTTTTCTGGTTTGCCGGGTGCTAGCACTGGCCCTGGGCTTATTAAAAGAAGTTCTGATGGGTAATGACAATATCCACGACCCATCATGGATCAAAGACAATGCTAGTTCAGAGGAAGAGGTCATGGTAACGAAGCAAAAGATGCAAAAGGGTGAAGAGGTTCATTGGGCAGCCTTTGCTAGTTGAACACATAAAGGCAAGCCAAAAAGATCTCCAAGACTTAGGATTTTTTAAGCAGTGTGCAGAATACAAAACATTTGTCCTTTTCACACAGTGCCACCAGTCCCTGAAGCAAACAAATAATCTGAGCATGTGTATGACCAGGGCCCTTGCCAGCAAAACATGAGCTGCAGTGTATTACACAACAAAAAAACATAAAAAACACCTGAGGCTCCCTCTGCTGCTTTAGTTGTCTTAGCCTCTAGTACCATCTCCCGACTGAGAAGCCACCTGTCTAACCACAGGGAGGATGTGACACCACTACCAAAATAGCTATCAATAAGCTTCTCCAAACCATCCCAGGTAAATATTCAGCTTTCTATGCCCCAAGCAATAGAGAAAAAGCATAAGTTTGGCCCATCTTACACAAAAGCCCTGGATCTGACTGTGAAAGTTTTAAAACTGCAGGACAGAGGCTACAGTAGCAGACATAGCAGCTGCTAAGGGAGCCACAGTGTGAGGGGGCCTGCAATTGTGCATTGGGTATCTATTGGGTATATTTGCTGTATGTGTGATGTACACTCACCGGACACTTTATTAGGTACACCATGCTAGTAACGGGTTGGACCCCCTTTTGCCTTCAGAACTGCCTCAATTCTTCGTAGCATAGATTCAACAAGGTGCTGGAAGCATTCCTCAGAGATTTTGGTCCATATTCACATGATGGCATCACACAGTTGCTGCAGATTTGTCGGCTGCACATCCATGATCCGAATGTCGCAGCAGAAATCGAGACTCATCAGACCAGGCAACTGGTCTTCTACTGTTCAATTTTGATGAGCTTGTGCAAATAGTAGCCTCAGTTTCCTGTTCTTAGCTGAAAGGAGTGGCACCCGGTGTGATCTTCTGCTGCTGTAGCCCATCTGCCTCAAAGTTCGACGTACTGTGCATTCAGAGATGCTCTTTTGCCTACCTAGGTTGTAGCGGGTGGCGATTTGAGTCACTGTTGCCTTTCTATCAGCTCGAACCAGTCTGCCCATTCTCCTCTGACCTCTGGCATCAACAAGGCATTTCCGCCCACAGAACTGCCGCTCACTGGATGTTTTTTCTTTTTCGGACCATTCTCTGTAAACCCTTGAGATGGTTGTGCGTGAAAATCCCAGTAGATCAGCAGTTTCTGAAATACTCAGACCAGCCCTTCTGGCACCAACAACCATGCCACGTTCAAAGGCACTCAAATCACCTTTCTTCCCCATAATGATGCTCGGTTTGAACTGCAGGAGATTGTCTTCACCATGTCTACATGCCTAAATGCACTGAGTTGCCGCCATGTGATTGGCTGATTAGAAATTAAGTGTTAACGAGCAGTTTGACAGGTGTACCTAATAAAGTGGCCGGTGAGTGTATATATGCTCTATATCTATTGCACAGGAAGGGATTTAAAGTTGTCCACACATCTTTCGGATATGATACAACAATAAATAACAACCCTGAATGGCTATAAGACCCCTTTCACTAGCCTCAGAGAAACAGAACCTTATCAACCCAATTAAACTGCCACCAGTTCTCCTTTAATATAAGCCGGTTCCGTAACGGGATTATACAGGTTGAGGAACCAACCCGGTAGCAATTTTTTTTAACCAAGACACGGCATGGGGGTTTGTGGATTTAAGATAAAAGAGCAACACAGGTAAAACTTTATTTTTAATTGCCTTAAGAGCACACTAGACAAACGGTACACACAATAGATATATACACAGTTAAACAGAGTACAAAATATACTCTGTACAAATGTAAAAAAGGTAGGGCTACGAGTATCAGCAGTTTAGTAAGTTAGTTACCTTGTGTGTGGGCCTAATGGGGATGGATAGTCCACACTTTAAGATCTTTCCAGCGCTTGGTGATGGTAAGGTTTTCACCCCTACACACCCCAGGAGGGCTCATAGGACCCTCCCACCTGGTATGAGGTCCAGAACCTTGGAGAAATCATTTGCTTCTCAAGGGGAAGTCATAGGGTCATGGTTCTGGTATCATTGGATCCGAGTGAATACCTGGATTGCATTGATACCAAACCTAACCCATTTGCTATGGTCCCATCTGAAGATTCTGGTATCATTGGATCCGAGTGAATACCTGGATTGCATTGATACCAAATCTGACCCATTTGCTTTATCTGAAGATATTTATATCTCTGGACCCAAGGGTGCTAGAGCCATGGGAATTGGGGCACTCTGATCCTCTGACGATAAATAATCCAAAAATGTAGTTGCCCTTGGGCTGAGATGGACCATAAACCCATAACTTTCCCTAACCAACATATTGGACTGATATTTTTTATGACTCAATGGGGCACATTTACTTACCTGTCCCGTTGCGTCCGCTGATGCGGAAAGGCCGACAAGGATTCAGAGCTGCCACGATTCACTTACAGCTTGCTCCCGATTTCTTGAATGTGTCGCTTCCCCGCTCATGTCCGCCGGAGTTCACCATCTTCTTCCCGGTGCATGTGAGTGCTGATCTTGCGACACAATTTGAATTTTAAATTCTGTGGTTTGTCCAAATCAGTCGGGTTGTCCGACGGCCACACCCCCCCCGATTTGTGTCGCATGAAAGCTGACACCAATGCGCCAAAATCCGATCGCTTGCACCATAGACCCCTGTGAAATTCAGGTTAAGTTGGAAATATTCGGGAAACTCGATGGAAATGCGTCCAACAGACCCTTAGTAAATGTGTCCAAATGTCTCTTGTTTAAAAATTGGAGGGAAAATCTGTTCAAGCCTTTAGGAGTCGCTGTGACTGCTCCATTAGGCCAATTACAATGAAGTTGGGGGGAGGTAAGGGATATGAGTGGCTTGATGAACAGGACAATATCGGACATGTGGATCTCACTTGTACCTATATGTTCATCACATATGGTATTTGTATGCTGTATAATATATATGTATTTTCCTAAGGGTAAGTGAGGCTCCATTCAGAAGTCTGCAATGAGGCCCTGCCTGTGCTAGTATCCCCCTTTGAAATGCTTCACTTCAAAATGCTATAATTCTAGACCGTTTTCAGAATGCTAATACTTTTCTGACAAAGCCATCCATGCCCTGCAATAAGAGGTTGTGGAGAACAATAAGGTGTACACCATGCAATGCCATTAGTTACAAGTGGCACATCATAACTGATATGTGGAAAAGCAAGCATGGGCAACAAAGTTACATCTCTTTCACTGCCAACTGCGTTAATGTAGTGGTGGCAGGGTCCAAGGCAGGAGTCACTGTGGTGCATAAACTTTCACCACCAAGGATTGCCTGACATCACACTTTGCCTTCTCGTCCTACTTCACTTCCAGCTGGGTGTGTCAGAACTCATTTGTCTGGATGAAAGACCACACACTGCCCAAAGTAGGAAAAATTCCCATCCTTGATTCTACCACTAGAGTGTGATAGAAAATGAGAGAATGCAAACTCACCCTAGAGAAAGTACTACTGGAGTTCCCATTCCTTGTATAACTGAGTATATAATTGTTCTGTGTGGGCAGCATAGTGCCGGAACAACTGGCAACTGCCCATGCGAACAATAAACTGTGCATAACTAAGGTGTTGAAAGGATTACTGAACAAAAACAGAGAGCATTCACATCAGCAGACTGTGACAAATTAAAAAGGGTACTAGGCTTATGTGGTGAGGTTTAAAAGAAATTTGTTGGTTTAAGAAAAAACAAGAAATTCCTAGTGTGTATGACTATACAGTTAACAAAATCAATGTATTTTTTAATAGATTCAGTGATGGATCTTATAAACATCAGAGTAGGAAAGCAGGAGAGATGGGTTCAGGAAATGGGTCACAAACTACTCAGGCAGGAGGTTTACTACCAGTCAGGGGGGAGCTGAGGCTTGATGTGAAGGATATAAGAACACAATTGCACAAACTAAATGGGAGGAAGGACAAGGGAGCGGATGGTATTAGCCCCAAAGTTTTGAGGGCCGGGGAACTATATGGGGTACTTACTAACCTGTTTAACTGGAGTCCTACCTACAGAAGCGCTCTATTATTGCACCATTGCCAAAGGTTAAAAGAGCAAAGGAGGTTGAAGATTTTCTGTGGTGTTGACTATACACATCAAGAAAATGATGGGAAGATTAGTTTTACCATATATAAAGACAGCGGCATTGGACCATCGTGATCTATTGCAGTTTGCATATATGGAGGGGATGTGGGTGGAGGATGCGACTATTTATATGCTCCATTGTATACAACCCTACTTAGAAGAGGGGGAGGGGAAGCTGCTTTTCTTTGACTTCAGCTGTGCATTCAACACTATCATACCTGATGTGGGGTCTGTGGTGGTATGGTGCAGTGAATTATGGATTACATGAAGGGTCCGCAAGAGTCAGTTGCCCACAGTCATCCACTCTTCTAACATAAGTATGTTGTTTTATGATGCCAGTGGTAGCCAGGGGAGTGCTTTTTGGAATAACCTGTTTTGGGACGGGAATGTCAAAGAGGGATATTGACCGTGTTATAAGGAAGGCCAGAGCAGTGATCGGTTTTTAATTGAAAGGTTTTGTTTAGACGACAGAAGAATGAGCTTTGGATAAATTTGTTCTATCATGAGCAGTACAACACACCCGCTTTATGAATTAATAACTGATAGAAGAAGTGTCTTCTCAAGTAAAATTAAAAAATACGTTTTGGAATTTGCTTAATAGTTAACTTTAATAGTGCTGACGGTGGAAGGTAGATCTTACCTATTTTTATGAATTAGTGTATGTGTAATTTTTTTTTTATGGTACTGTTTTTTTTTCTAACTTGGTGTTAGTGATGTATTATATTAGTTTTCTGTTGATATGCATATATACTTGTCTGTTCCTGTTATGTCATGTCTTCATATGGTTGTATCTGTGCTGTGGCGAGAAATAATTTCCAATTTTTTGGGATTATTGAAGTTTAATTGTATTGTATCATTCCACATGGACTAACCTACCCTGGGTCAAGTGCCCTATCAAAATGACCACAGGGCCCTTTATCCCACTGGTGGAGTTGGTGCATCCGCACACTGCTCAAGCACAATCAAAATAATTGTATTACCTTCTGGCAATACCCACAGCTTCTCCTCTCTCTGGGATTCACTTTGCCTGCACATACATTATGACTCGGCATTGTTGCTTCCTCATGAAAACCTAGTGAGTGCGTGGGCAGAGGCCTGTCTCTATCTGTGTTACAGGTTAGGAATCCCGAGGGGTGGATTGCTGAGGTGTCATATTGCACTGAAGCATTAGACAAAGGGAAGGGAAGGGCACCAGCTCAGGAAGAACTGAGAATCAAACTTGTAGATGGTATATCTGCTAGAAAAAGAAGATTACAAATCATATAATGATGCAATAACACTTTTTTTTACTCTTAACCCTTTAAAGACCTGACTTGGCTTTTTTGTTTTTTCATTTCCATTTTTCACTCCCCACAATCAAAGGTCTATAACTTTTTTTTACATGTAAAGAGCTTTGTGACAGCTTGTTTTCTGCATAACAAATTGCACCTCATAGTGATAGTATTTATTATCCCGTGCCGTATAATGGAAAGCGGAAAAAAAATTCCAAATGCTGTAATATTGGTGAAAAAACGCATTTGCACCAATTTATTGTGAGCTTGGATTTTACGGCTTTCATTGTACACCACAAATGACATGTCTACTTTATTCTTGGGGTTGGTGCGAACACTGGGATACCGAATTTGTATAGGTTTTATAATTAGAGATGAGCGAGCACTAAAATGCTCGGGTGCTCGTTATTCGAGACGAACTTTTCCTGATGCTCGAGTGCTCGTCTCGAATAACGAGCCCCATTGAAGTCAATGGGAGACCCGAGCATTTTTCAAAGGGACCATGGTTCAGGAATAAAATGTGTTATTTAATTGAAAAAGAATGTCTTCTGATAAGTTAGCAGATGTATACTTACATCTGCAATCTATTCTTCACTGTTCCGCGTATATATTATCTCCCGACAAGATAGCAGATGTGAAGAACAGTGAAGAATAGAATAAAAACAGTGAACACAGTGAACACAGGATCATTTAAGTGAAAAACGCAGTGCAAAACACAGTGAAGAATAGATTGCAGATGTTCGGCACATCTGCTTACTTGTCGGGAGATACGCTGTCCCGGGATCCGCTCCTCTTCTTCCACTGAAGTCTCCCCGATCTCTCTGCCCTTCCCGATGTCTCTGTGCCCGCCGCTGCCCCGGTGTCTCCGTGCCTGCCGCTCCCCCGCTGTCTCCGTGCCCGCCGCTGCCCCGCTGTCTCCGTGCCCGCCGCTGCCCCGGTGTCTCCGTGCCTGCCGCTCCCCCGCTGTCTCCGTGCCTGCCGCTGCCCCGGTGTCTCCGTGCCTGCCGCTGCCCCGCTGTCTCCGTGCCTGCCGCTGCCCCGCTGTCTCCGTGCCTGCCGCTGCCCCGCTGTCTCCGTGCCTGCCGCTGCCTGTGCTGCTCCCCGCTGTCTCTGTGCTGCTCCCTGGTGTCTCTGTCCTGCTCACCGTGTTCTTCAATGTGGTCTTCACATACTATTTTGTTCGCACCGTTCCGCGCGTATCTTCCGACAAGTAAGCAGATGTGCCGAACATCTGTAATCTATTCTTCACTGTGTTTTTCACTGTGTTTTTCACTTAAATGATCCTGTGTTCACTGTTTTTATTCTATTCTTCATTGTTCTTCACTGTTTTTTTATAATTAAATGCTCGATCTCGAGCAGGGGAAATACTCGTCCGAGCAACGAGCCGTTTCGAGTACCTTAATACTCGAACGAGCATCAAGCTCGGACGAGTATACTCGCTCATCTCTATTTATAATGTTTTCATATATTTACAGAAATTAAAACCTCCTGAACAAAAGTTTTATTTTTATCTTCTGGTGCTAATACCTTTTTTCATTCTTTGGTGTAGGATCTGTAGGTGGTGTTATTTTTTGTGACTTTTGATGAAGTTTCCAATGCTACTATTTTTAGGACTGTACGAACTTCTGATCACTTTTTATAAATTTTTTTATATTTTTCAAAATGGCTTAAAAGTGTAATTTTGAAATGTGGGCACTATTTTCTCTTACGGGATGAAAAGCAGTGAAAAAACGTTATCATATTTTGATAGATCAGGCATTTTCGGACGTAGCAATACCAAATGTGTTTGTGATTTTTACTGTTTATATCAGTTCTAGGGAAAGGGGGGTGATTTGAATTTTTAGTTTATTATAATTTTTTTTAACTTTTTTTATTTTTACTATTTTTCAGACCCCCTAAGGTACTTTAACCCTAGGTTGTCTGATTGATCCTAACATATACTTCCATACTGCTATATGGCAGTATATGGAGATTTTCCTCCCCATTCATTACAATGTGGGAATCGCACATTGAAATCAATGGGGTAAATTTACTTACCGGGCCCATTCGCGATCCAGCGGCGCGTTCTCTGCTCTGGATTCGGGTCCGGCCGGGATTCATGAAGGCAGTTCCTCCGCCGTCCACCAGGTGGCGCTGCTGCGCTGAAAATCATCTCCACGCGCCGGAATGCACCACCTCGGACCAGGTGAAGGTAAGCGGTCCCCAAGCGACACTTTTTCGGTTTTTAAATGCGGCGGTTTTTCCGAATACGTCGGGTTTTCGTTCGGCCACGCCCCCCGATTTCCGTCGCGCGCATGCCGGCGCCGATGCGCCACAATCCGATCGCGTGCGACACAATCCCGGGGCAATTCAGGTACAATCGGCGCAAATCGGAAATATTCGGGTAACACGTCGGGAAAACGCGATTCGGGCCCTTAGTAAATGACCCCCATTGTGTTAAAACGAGACAGTCTTGGGTCTTCAGAAACCCTAGGTTTTCATGGCAACCAATCGACGTTCCACACGTGGGGGCGCGCCATCTCTTTGAAGTACGGGCTGCGAGTGTAACCAGTAAGTCTTTGCTGCCATATGCAGCAAAGACGTACCAGCTATGTAGAGGGTTCAGCCTGTGAGCCCTCTCCATGCACCCGCAGCTGACCCGTGATGTGCTATTACGTCACGGGTCAGTACACAGTGAGAGGCACTTGATGGTTACAATAGACTTCAAGTGGTGCATTTGATGGTTTCAAGTCCCACTTGATGGTTCAGTAGAATTTCACATGATGGAAGACAATCTTATTGAAACAATCAAAACCGGTAAAAGTGAAACCAATAATATT
The DNA here is from genome assembly GCF_040894005.1 of Engystomops pustulosus. Classification (NCBI taxonomy): domain Eukaryota; kingdom Metazoa; phylum Chordata; class Amphibia; order Anura; family Leptodactylidae; genus Engystomops; species Engystomops pustulosus. The sequence continues at coordinate 104,271,726 of NC_092417.1, read as the reverse complement.
GTGCTTTGAAAATGCATATTTTCTGGGTCAAACTATCAGGGTCAAAATGCTGTTGACCATATATATATTAAATTCAAAAACCTTGCCAATGAAATGCAGATACGATCATAGTCCTCTGTGGTATACACTGGGATAAAATTCAAAACCCCTCCCTACCAATAGTATTTTCTCAGAGCCCCATTCAGAACCATTAGGCTTATTGTCAAATATTGTTGCATATTACATGGCATTTGATATGTGACTTTTCTCAGGCTTTCAGTACCAGTAAATTGCATGTGCCGTGTTTTTAATTTTATGTTACTCACACTGCATTGTGCTTAACCCATGATCCTGAAATAATAGGCCCCTACTACAATAACACAATTAAAAACATATTTATAAAAAAAATCTACACTTCTTACAAGAAGATTTTCTGTGACACCGAGGTCTACTGGGCCCTAAACTTATCACAACTAATATCTCAATTCCTGAAAATGGAAAGCTTCAGTTGCAGACCAGCTGAAAAACAATGAGGGTTTATCAATGCAGACAGTATATGAGGATTGACTTCCGTGACCTAAGGATTTAATTCTGCGCTCTGGAAGACTAGCTAAATTACTTTTGCATCTCTCCTTTCCTCCGGCTTGTAAGAAAAATGTTAGTTTCTTAGAAAAGTCTTTATCGCAGCAAGTCCAACACAGAAGCTGAGGTAATCATCTTATAATGCCCCATGCCAGAATCAATTTATTCAACTTGTCTCCAAGTCCTGTGATGTTCAAGAACATATAGATCAAAAAGACCACTTCCTTAAAGTGTATTCCCTCTAACAGGTCATAACACGCTGACAATGATAACGTGAGCCTCTCAAGTAGTCTGCCGCTATAGATAATCATATTGAGACCAAGAGTGGACGAGCAGTGATTCTCCAGTCTATTACTGGTAGACATAAGTCATGCATTCTGACCTGCAGGCTTAGTCACTCACTTATCTCATGAAAAAGTTCTATGTTGTAGAACACCAATGAACTGGCATGCCGGACTGCTGAACATTTATGTATAATTGCCAATCATTTCCCCAAAAGTAGGAAACATCTTTCCTTTTAATAACATCTCCTAAAATGTTCTTTATACTTTATACACCTAAAGCTCTTCTCAAAATTCTAAATCTTGACCATTATGCTGTAGGAATTCTAAGTGAAAAGACGAAGGCAATATTAATAGAGATGAGCGAGCACTAAAATGCTCGGGTACTCGTTACTCGAACCGAACATTTCCCGATGCTCGAGTGCTCGTTTCGAGTAACGAGCCCCATTGAAATCAATGGGAGACCCGAGCATTTTTCAGTAAAATTACAAACTGACCGAGCACAGTAAAATAACACAGTGCAGAACAGATTGCAGATGTTCGGGAACATCTGCGATCTGTTCCGGAGACACGCGTGCAGAACGGTGTTCTCCGCAATAGCATTTGAAGAACAATATGTGTAGAGAACAACTTGCAGATGTTTGGAAACATCTGCCAGTTGTTCTTCACACATATTGTTCTTCAAATACTATTGCGGAGAACACCGTTCTGCACGCGTGTCTCCGGGACATCTGCGATCTGCTCCGGAGACACCCGTGCAGAACGGTGTTCTCCGCAATAGTATTTGAAGAACAATATGTGTAGAGAACAACTTGCAGATGTTGCCAAACATCTGCAATGTGTTCTTCACACATATTGTTCTTCAAATACTAAAATTGACAATTTTGTTTTCCTCCATACATTCAAGAGTTTAAAAAATTTCATCAAAAGGCTAATGACCCACTAAAATTAAGTATTTGTAAAGTGCGTCTCATGTCGCAAAAAATAAGCCCTTGTATGTCCAAATTGCCAAAAAAATAAAGTTTGTATAGCCTTTATAAAGGGACAATGCATAATCTGCTGTGAATGGAGCAGCTTCCCTTCAATGGGAGAGGTTGGGTATCAAACTTTGTGGAGAGTTTTGGCATTTTATCCACTGAGAATTTGTACATTTTACACATTCATTTACACATTTATTTAGCCAAAAAAAATGTATTTCAAAATTGCATCCGATTTTGGTTTATCCCCTGTAAAACAATTGAAGCGTTAACAAACTTCATAAAAGTTGTTTTACATACATTGAGTGGTTTAGTTTCTATAATGAGGTAATTTATGGGACTATACTTTTATTTAGGCCTCTCAAAGTGACTTGAAACCTGAGCAGGTCCCTCAATAGCGTGATTTTGTGTTTTTTATGAAAATGTTAAAAATTGTACATAGCGTTCGAAGCCCCATAACATCCTACAAAATTGAGAGAATGCATAAAAAACCATGTCCACATAAAGTAGATATTTGGGGAATGTTAGTTATTATGTTTTTTTTCTGTTATGACTATGTGTGGAAAAATAGAACATTTAGAATTTTGAAAATTGAGATTTTTTCCAAATTTTCACCAAATATCTGATTTTCTCATAAGTAAATGCAAAAAATACCGCCCAAATTTTTCGACTAACATGAAGTACAAAGTGTCACGAGAAAACAATTTCACTTGGATATGTTAAAGCGTTTCAAAGTTATAACCGCTTATAGTGACACAGGGCAGATTTGAAAAAATGGGCCGTGTCAGGAAGGTGAAAAGTGGCTTCTTATTTTGTGGCTTATTTTATAAATTGCATATACAGTATTCTACAAAATAGAATAAAAATATAAATTAGATAAATTAATACGATCACTGAAAACATTTGATTACACTTTCAAATAGTTTATGTTTATGTATACCAATGGTAGTCATCTTGCCTGAGCTAGAACTTCAGTACAATGTTGATACAGTACAGATGTGCCCATTACTTCATCATTATAAGGTTGGCCACTCATCAGGCCAGTAAGCAATAGGGTTGGCCTCAGTCTGGGCACATAATTAAAATGTAAATAAGATAATTGTAAGAAAACACTGATTAAAATTAGCACACACTTACAGATACCTACAAGTAATTGCTATTGGTTTCTTTAATAATCTGAAAAATCCTGTGACTGAGACTCTCCGGTAGCAGGTTATCCAGATGCAGGCCAAAGGGGCGACCATATCAGCCATAGAAACCAGGGTTTGTGATTTCTTAAATAAATTCTTTACAACATCACAAACTCATACAAGGTCCCCAAGAATGCTGGATGCCCTCAAAAGACAAATGCATGAGAGGACAAGTTAATCCTGGAGAATCTCCATGGGTAATCATTTCAACACTGTAGCTGGGATTACTCACCAGGTCAGCAGTAGACAGCGTAGGGTATAAAGGAGTCAGTGAAAGGTGTTGAAGGAATTTTTCTGCATCAAGAGACCTTTCATGCAGCTACATGGCAGAGGGAATGCAAGTGTGTATCAGAACCTCCTTCAACAACGTATGGTCCCTACCTTGTGTTCAATACTCAATCAGCCAGCAATTTTTATGAGAAAGTAGTTCACTTAAAGAGAAAACATTGAGACAATAAAAGCTCAGAGTCCTGATCCTTACCCAACAGAAAAACTCTGGATATTCCTTGGTAATAAAGTTATGACCAAAAAAAAACCCACAACTGAACCGTGCAAGATACTTGAATAAGAGTGGCCCAAAATCCCACCAGAGCAATGTGAGAGACCAGTGATGTCCTGTGGCCGCAGATGTGCTGATGTCATTCATAGCAAATGCCTGTACACTGCCCACTGATTGGTGACTGGTGTAACCTGCAGAAAATGTAATTACAATCTTTGTCTGTGCTACAGACATTGCTGTTCTCTAATTATATTCATCAGTTTTTGTTTTTTTTGCAAAATAAAGATTTTATTTTGATATACTTTGGGGATTTTGTAAAAAAAACTATTCTAGTGGACTGGTGTACCCCTAATCCTTGAAATGTTGATCAATTAAATTATATTATTTATGAAAAAATCAAGTGATCATACATTGTTCTCTAATTTTAATCTCTAGTGTTATACAGTGATACATGAGAAAGTGTTTCAGCCTAAATCATTGTCCTCATTGGTCTGCTATTCTATTATCAGCATTGCATTTTTTTTCAGTGATTTGTAACCATTTCATATTATTTGACACACTGGCCCACATTTATTAAAGCATTTGTGGCAGTTTTCTGCCTGACTTTGCACTGAAAAGAACGTGCAAACTGCTTACACATTGTGAGGAAAACGTGATGTTTCAGACAAGACACAACGTTCCTTTTATAGACTCTCCCAGAATGCACAAGTTCGGAAAGGCGCAGGAAGTGACTTTGAGTGGTCCACACAACCTTAGGATATGGCCCAACAATAAATTACAACCCTCAATGGATGAAAGACCCCTTTTACTACATACACTATATACACTATGTACATACATATATGTATATATATATATATATATATATATATATATACAGTTAAGCAGAGTACAAAGTACACGGGTAGGATTACAAGTATCAGTATGTAGTGTGTTAGTTACCTTTTGTGGGCCTAATGGAAATGGATAGTCCACACTTTACAATCCTTCCTGCACTTGTGATGTTTTAGTCCCCACGAGCCTCAGGGATTCTCTGATTATATTAGGTGCAGATACACCCCTTCACACCAACAGGAGGGCCCTAGGGACCCTCCTACCTGGTATCAGGTCCAGAGCCTTCTAGTTCTAAGTTCTGAAGGGGAAGTCATAGGGTCAGTCATAGGGTCAGGGTTCTGGTCTCAGTGGATCCTTGTGAATCCCTGGATCACATTGATACCAAAACTATTTGCTATGGTTCCATTCAGAGATATGCGTATCTCTGTGTCCAATAATGCTAGAATCTATTAAGTCATGTGAGGGCTATACTGATTCCAAAAATGTATTTGCCCTTTGGCTGAAATGTACCATAACTCCATAACTGTCCATAACCAACATATTGGACTGACATTTTTATGACCCAGCTCAGATAGGCTAATCAAGATTAGGCTGGAGAAAATAGGGAATTTGAACACTGATGAGTGTTAGGCATCTCCCCTTTGCCATATTTGTCCCACACATGTATTTTTAAAGTGTCTGCACCAGTTTTGTGTGACATGCACCACAATTGTGCAGCATGAACATAGTGCAACAAAAAAGAAATGGTGAACACTTCCAGAGCAGTGCAGCGGGCGCCAGAATAATCAGGACTGTGTGCCTGTAATCTGGTGTACCCTGCACATTCCACAGGCAAAGTGCACATAGTACAGACTGCACTAGTTTTGATAAAAGTGGGCCATTTTTCTGTAAACAGCCTTCAATTGCTTAGAAACTATTAAACTTAATAAAAATACAAAATTAGAAAAGATTGTGTAAATAATGATGTGTAGGACAATGCAGTCACCTGCTGGGGATTAGAGGCATATTGTAGTGTTCTGATCTTATTGAGTCACATCAGTTGACCCATTTAAACATTTGATTCTTTGTCTGGAGATTACCGAGATCTTCTTTCAAAACTGATTAATCTACAAGGCAACATGTGCAAATGATGTGGTTAATCCTTAAAAGGACTGACTTTATTTAATACTGTACTGAATAATAGTTTGGTTTCTTTTAGGAAACCCATGCTGGGTAAGATTCTAGAACCTTTTCTAAATCTCATCATTTTTGTAATAACATTTTATTAATAATAAAAATATATAATTATTCAGAGCATTATTATTATCAGGACATGTTGCTATAGACAAAGTAATGTAAATGCCACATATGGTTTGTTTGTCAGCAGTGGGCTGACACGTGATTGGGTAGGGGGCACGAGCCAAGAGAGCAGTGAATATATTATACAGCAGATAGAAGTTGTCATTTGAAATTCTCCTCTCAAGGACTCACTTGCAGGAAGCCATGTAAGGTTTCACATACTTTATTTCAAACACCAAATAACCAATGGCACATACAGTACTTTGTCTACAGCAACCTGTTTCCTGGTAATTATACCATTCTGGTGACAGGTTCCCTTTAAAATGTACAATCCCTGAATATACATTATTAAGTTTATTTATGAGCATTATGTGATTTCTGTTATGTATTTTTCCAACAGTTCTCATTTCTTCAGGTTGCATTTTTAACTTGAAGATGACTAAAAGCTGGGGAAATATGACCCAGCTGCTTTGATTCCTCACTCCTCCTTTCTCTATCAAGAAACTTTATAATTTCTTTTTATATAATCGCTTTATTGACCCATGAATGAAATAGAACAGCATCATAAAACAAATAACATGAGTTGAGGTACATCAGAAATAACAACGTACATCATAATGTAATTAGAGATGAGCGAACATGCTCGTCCGAGCTTGATGCTCGGTCGAGCATTAGGGTACTCGAAACTGCTCGTTACTCGGACGAATACTTCGCCCGCTCGAGAAAATGGCAGCTCCCGCCGTTTTGCTTTTTGGCGGCCAGAAACAGAGCCAATCACAAGCCAGGAGACTCTGCACTCCACCCAGCATGACGTGGTACCCTTACACGTCGATAGCAGTGGTTGGCTGGCCAGATCAGGTGACCCTGGGATAGACTAGCCGCTGGCCGCGCTGCTCGGATCATTCTGTCTCTGGATGCCGCTAGGGAGAGAGCTGCTGCTGGTCAGGGAAAGCGTTAGGGTGTTCTATTAGCTTACTGTTAGGCAGGAGTGATTCTCAAAGAACCCAACAGCCCTTCTTAGGGCTACAATAACGTTCTACTTTTTTTATTTTAATTTGCATCTATTACCATTTTGTGAGGAATTATCAGGGGGACTTGCTACCGTTGTGTTTAGCTCTTAGTGGCACACATATCCATAGCAAAGACCGAAGTGGGAAAATTCAGTAGGGGTTGGATTTCTATTAGGCACTAACTCAGTGTTATCTCATCTGGCATAGTAGTGTGCTTCCTTTGATACTTGGCTAGAAAATAGCCATAGGAGAATACAAACAGCTTCTTGAAGCCTACAGTAGCGTTCTATATATTTGATTTCTGGTTGATCTGCTGGTGGCTGTAGTTTCTGCAGTGCATGTACTTGCCAATTCTGAGCAATTTGTAGTGAGACTTGCGACCGCTGTGTTCTGCGCTTAGTGGCGCACATATCCATAGCAAAGGCCGAAGTGGGAAAATTCAGTAGGGGTTGGATTTCTATTAGGCAATAACTCAGTGTCATCTCATCTGGCATAGTAGTGTGCTTCCTTTGATACTTGGCTAGAAAATAGCCATAGGAGAATACAAACAGCTTCTTGAAGCCTACAGTAGCGTTCTATATATTTGATTTCTGGTTGATCTGCTGGTGGCTGTAGTTTCTGCAGTGCATGTACTTGCCAATTCTGAGCAATTTGTAGTGAGACTTGCGACCGCTGTGTTCTGCGCTTAGTGGCGCACATATCCATAGCAAAGGCCGAAGTGGGAAAATTCAGTAGGGGTTGGATTTCTATTAGGCAATAACTCAGTGTCATCTCATCTGGCATAGTAGTGTGCTTCCTTTGATACTTGGCTAGAAAATAGCCATAGGAGAATACAAACAGCTTCTTGAAGCCTACAGTAGCGTTCTATATATTTGATTTCTGGTTGATCTGCTGGTGGCTGTAGTTTCTGCAGTGCATGTACTTGCCAATTCTGAGCAATTTGTAGTGAGACTTGCGACCGCTGTGTTCTGCGCTTAGTGGCGCACATATCCATAGCAAAGGCCGAAGTGGCAAAATTCAGTAGGGGTTGGATTTCTATTAGGCAATAACTCAGTGTCATCTCATCTGGCATAGTAGTGTGCTTCCTTTGATACTTGGCTAGAAAATAGCCATGGGAGAATACAAACAGCTTCTTGAAGCCTACAGTAGCGTTCTATATATTTGATTTCTGGTTGATCTGCTGGTGGCTGTAGTTTCTGCAGTGCATGTACTTGCCAATTCTGAGCAATTTGTAGTGAGACTTGCGACCGCTGTGTTCTGCGCTTAGTGGCGCACATATCCATAGCAAAGGCCGAAGTGGGAAAATTCAGTAGGGGTTGGATTTCTATTAGGCAATAACTCAGTGTCATCTCATCTGGCATAGTAGTGTGCTTCCTTTGATACTTGGCTAGAAAATAGCCATAGGAGAATACAAACAGCTTCTTGAAGCCTACAGTAGCGTTCTATATATTTGATTTCTGGTTGATCTGCTGGTGGCTGTAGTTTCTGCAGTGCATGTACTTGCCAATTCTGAGCAATTTGTAGTGAGACTTGCGACCGCTGTGTTCTGCGCTTAGTGGCGCACATATCCATAGCAAAGGCCGAAGTGGGAAAATTCAGTAGGGGTTGGATTTCTATTAGGCAATAACTCAGTGTCATCTCATCTGGCATAGTAGTGTGCTTCCTTTGATACTTGGCTAGAAAATAGCCATAGGAGAATACAAACAGCTTCTTGAAGCCTACAGTAGCGTTCTATATATTTGATTTCTGGTTGATCTGCTGGTGGCTGTAGTTTCTGCAGTGCATGTACTTGCCAATTCTGAGCAATTTGTAGTGAGACTTGCGACCGCTGTGTTCTGCGCTTAGTGGCGCACATATCCATAGCAAAGGCCGAAGTGGCAAAATTCAGTAGGGGTTGGATTTCTATTAGGCACTAACTCAGTGTCATCTCATCTGGCATAGTAGTGTGCTTCCTTTGATACTTGGCTAGAAAATAGCCATAGCAATAGGATAGGATTGTTTGGTTTTAAAAACTCAAAAAAAAACAAAAAACACAAAAAAAAAAAAAAAACACAAAAAAACACAAAAAAAAACAAAAAGAAGTAAAAAAAAAAAAAAAGTTATAACTCTCATTTTAAAAATGTTTAACCCGAGGGCTAGGGGTAGAGGACGAGGGCGGGGACGTGGGCGTCCAACTACTGCAGGGGTCAGAGGCCGTGGTCCTGGGCGGGGTGAGACACCACCTGCTGATGAGGGAGCAGGGGAACGCCGCAGAGCTACACTCCCTAGGTTCATGTCTGAAGTTACTGGGACTCGTGGTAGAGCACTGTTGAGGCCAGAACAGTGCGAACAGGTGATGTCGTGGATTGCTGACAATGCTTCGAGCAATTTGTCCACCACCAGTCAGTCTTCCACGCAGTCCACCCATGTCACCGAAATCCCCACTCCTCCAGCTCCTGCACCTCAGCCTCCTCCCCCCCAGTCTGCCCCCTCCCAGGAAAATTTGCCATTTGAACCGGCATACTCTGAGGAACTGTTTTCTGGACCCTTCCCACAGTCACAAACCACTTGTCCGGTTGCTGCTGAGCAATTTTCCGATGCCCAGGTTTTCCACCAGTCACAGTCTGTGGGTGATGATGACCTTCTTGACGTAGTGGAAGTGTGTAAAGAGGTGTCCGACGATGAGGAGACACGGTTGTCAGACAGTGGGGAAGTTGTTGTCAGGGCAGGAAGTCCGAGGGGGGAGCAGACTGAGGGATCGGAGGATGATGAGGTGACAGACCCAAGCTGGGTTGAGAGGCCGGGTGAACACAGTGCTTCTGAGACGGAGGAGAGTCCTCGACCTGAACAGGTTGGAAGAGGCAGTGGTGGGGCCAGACGGAGAGGCAGGGCCAGAGCTGGTGCATCAGCGCCACTGTCAACTAGTGAAGCTCCCGTGGTGAGGGCTCTTGCGGCGAGGGCTAGATCTTCAGAAGTGTGGAGGTTCTTTAAGGAAACACCGGATGACCGACGGACTGTGGTGTGCAACATTTGCCAAACCAGGCTCAGCAGGGGTTCCACCACTACTAGCTTAACTACCACCAGTATGCGCAGGCATATGAATGCTAAGCACCCCACTCAGTGGCAACAAGCCCGTTCACCTCCGGCCGTGCACACCACTGCTCCTTCCCCTGTGTCAGCTGCTAGTCAGCCCCCTGCCCAGGACCCTGGCACAAAAACCCCATCGTCGCCTCCACGATCCTCCACAGCATCCACCAGCGTTCAGCTCTCCATACCCCAGACGCTGGAGCGGAAACGCAAATATAGTGCAACCCACCCGCACGCCCAAGCCCTTAATGTGCACATCTCCAGATTGCTTAGCCTGGAGATGCTGCCCTATAGGCTAGTAGAGACCGAGGCCTTTCGCAACCTCATGGCGGCGGCCGCCCCTCGGTATTCGGTCCCCAGCCGCCACTACTTTTCCCGATGTGCCGTCCCAGCCCTGCACCAGCACGTGTCAGACAACATCATCCGTGCCCTGACCAACGCCGTTTCTGACAAGGTCCACCTGACCACGGACACGTGGACGAGTGCTGCCGGGCAGGGCCACTATATATCGCTGACGGCACATTGGGTTAACTTGGTGGAGGCTGGGACCGAGTCTGACCCTGGGGCTGCTCATATACTGCCGACGCCGAGGATTGCGGGGCCTACCTCGGTCCAGGTGTTTCAGGCCTACTATGCCTCCTCCTCCTCCCACCCCTCCTCCACCTCCTCCTCCGAACTACCATCCGTGGGCACGGCGCCATCAGTCGGTAGCTCTAGGCACAGCAGCAGTGCCGTCGCTAAGCGACAGCAGGCGGTGCTCAAACTGCTGAGCCTAGGCGACAAAAGGCACACCGCCCAAGAGCTATTACAGGGCATCACGGCGCAGACTGATCTGTGGCTGGCACCGCTGAACCTCAAGCCGGGAATGGTTGTGTGTGACAACGGCCGTAACCTGGTGGCGGCTCTGCAACTCGGCAGACTGACACATGTGCCATGCCTGGCCCATGTGTTAAATCTGATAGTGCAGCGTTTCCTCAAGACATACCCCAATCTGTCTGATTTGCTCACGAAGGTGCGCCGCATCTGTGCGCATTTCAGGAAGTCCAGCCCAGATGCTGCCACTCTCAGGGCAGCGCAGCGCCGCCTCCAACTGCCCGCTCACCGACTGTTGTGCGACGTGCCCACGAGGTGGAATTCAACACTGACCATGTTATCCAGAGTTTACCAGCAGCGCAGAGCGATTGTAGACTGCCAGATGTCAACTTCCACCAGAACTGGTAGTCAGGTCAGTCAGCTTCCTCAAGTCTACAATGAGGAGTGGACGTGGATGTCTGATATCTGTCAGGTGCTGAGTAACTTTGAGGAGTCAACACAGATGGTCAGTGGCGATGCCGCCATCATCAGCCTCACCATCCCGCTGCTTGGCCTGTTGAAAAACTCTCTGGTCAGCATGAAGTCGGAAGCTTTGCGCTCGTCACAAGAGACGGGGGAAGAATATTCCCTTGTTGATAGCCAAAGCACCCTGAGGTCTGTTTTTCAGCGCATATCGGAGGAGGTGGAGGTGGAGGAGGATGAGGAGGAAGAGGAGGAGAATGTTGGCGAGACACAAGAGGGGACCATTGTTGAGTCCTTCACTGTTCAGCGTGTATGGGCAGAAGAAGAGGAGTTGGAGGAGTTGGAGGAGGAGGAAATGGACAGTCAGGCCAGTGAGGGGAGTGAATTCTTACGCGTTGGTACTCTGGCGCATATGGCAGATTTCATGCTAGGCTGCCTATCCCGTGACCCTCGCGTTCAAAGAATTTATTCCAGCACCGATTACTGGGTGTTCACTCTCCTGGACCCACGGTACAAGCAAAATCTTTCCACTCTCATCCCTGCAGAGGAAAGGAGTGTGAGAATGCATGAATACCAGCAGGCCCTGGTGCACAAGCTGAAACAGTATTTCCCTTCTGACAGCGCTAGCGGCAGAGTGCGTAGTTCTGCGGGACAAGTAGCGAGGGAGAGTAGGCGAGCAGGCAGCTTGTCCAGCACTGGCAAGGGTACGCTTTACAAGGCTTTTGCCAGCTTTATGTCACCCCAGCAAGACACTGTCACCTGTCCCCAGTCTCGGCAGAGTAGGGCTGATCTTTACAGAAAGATGGTGAGGGAGTACGTAGCTGACCATACCATCGTCCTAAATGATCACACAGCTCCCTACAACTACTGGGTTTCAAAGCTGGACATGTGGCACGAACTGGCGCTGTACGCCTTGGAGGTTCTTGCCTGCCCTGCCGCTAGCGTCTTGTCCGAGCGGGTTTTCAGTGCAGCTGGTGGCATCATCACCGATAAGCGTACACGCCTGTCGACTGACAGCGCTGACAGGCTGACGCTTATTAAAATGAATAAAGGCTGGATTTCTCAGAATTTCCAATCTCCACCAGGTGAAGGAAGCTCAACCTGAATAATTGATCCACTCCTCCTCCTCCTCCTCATTTTCCTCCTTCTCCTCCTCTTTGTACAGTAAAGCAGAGGAAAATGGCTATTTTTTGACAGGGCCCACTGGCTCTTGCTATAGTACTTCATGCATTTAATTTTTCTGGAGGGCCACCTACCCGGTCCTCTGTTTGAAACAATTTTTGTGAGTGCCACATACAGGCACTCAATCTATTCCATTTTTCTGGAGGGCCACCTACCCGGTCCTCTGTTTTAAAAAATTTTTGGGACTGCCACATACAGGCACTCAATCTATTCCATTTTACTGGAGGGCCACCTACCTGCTCCTCTGGTTTGAAACATTTTTGGGACTGCCACATACAGGCACTCAATCTATTCCATTTTACTGCAGGGCCACCTACCTGCTCCTCTGGTTTGAACAATTTTTGGGACTGCCACATACAGGCACTCAATCTATTCCATTTTACTGGAGGGCCACCTACCTGCTCCTCTGGTTTGAAACATTTTTGGGACTGCCACATACAGGCACTCAATCTATTCCATTTTACTGCAGGGCCACCTACCTGCTCCTCTGGTTTGAACAATTTTTGGGACTGCCACATACAGGCACTCAATCTATTCCATTTTACTGGAGGGCCACCTACCTGCTCCTCTGGTTTGAAACATTTTTGGGACTGCCACATACAGGCACTCAATCTATTCCATTTTACTGCAGGGCCACCTACCTGCTCCTCTGGTTTGAAACATTTTTGGGACTGCCACATACAGGCACTCAATCTATTCCATTTTAGTGGAGGGCCACCTACCTGCTCCTCTGGTTTGAAGAATTTTTGGGACTGCCACATACAGGCACTCAATCTATTCCATTTTACTGGAGGGCCACCTACCTGCTCCTCTGCTTTGAAACATTTTTGGGACTGCCACATACAGGCACTCAATCTATTCCATTTTACTGGAGGGCCACCTACCTGCTCCTCTGGTTTGAAAAATGTTTGGGACTGCCACATACAGGCACTATCCAAATTAAATTGTCTCCATAGCAGCCTCCACACGTTGTCTCCATTGCTACCTCCAAAAGTCGTCCATATAGCTGCCTCCATACATCGTCCCTTTATCAAACGAGGTGTGTCAGGCAGAAATTTGGGTTGTTTTCATGGATTCCACATCAAAGTTGTTAACTTTGTCGCCACCCTGCTGTGTTATCCACAAAATATACTGGCAAACTTTTACCATTTAGGGATATTATTTCAGCGCTTCTTGCGCATCTGTTTACATTCCCCTCACCCGGCATATCCTAAACTTATAAGAACGCTACTACACTTGATCTTATACAAAAGGTTCTTAGAAGTGCTGTTTGGGGAGTAGCCTAGAGACAGGGGCTTGGATTGGCGAAAGCTCGCCTGGCAGCGGAGCGCCAGCTCCATGCGCATCATGCGCTTCTTGCGCATCTGTTTACATTCCCCTCACCCGCCATATCCCAAACTTATAAGAACGCTACTACACTTAACTTGGTGCAGGCTGGGACCGAGTCTGACCCTGGGGCTGCTCATATACTGGCGACGCAGAGAATTGCGGGGCCTACCTCGGTCCAGGTCTCAAAGGCCTACTATACCTCCTCCCACCCCTCCTCCACCTCCTCCTCCTCCGAATTACCATCCGTGGGCATGGCGCCATCAGTCGGTAGCTCTAGGCACAGCAGCAGTGCCGTCGCTAAGCGACAGCAGGCGGTGCTGAAACTGCTGAGCCTAGGCGATAAAAGGCACACCGCCCAAGAGCTATTACAGGGCATTCCACATCAAAGTTGTTAACTTTGTCGCCACCCTGCTGTGTAATCCACAAAATATACTGGCAAACTTTTACCATTTAGGGATATTATTTCAGCGCTTCTTGCGCATCTGTTTACATTCCCCTCACCCGGCATATCCTAAACTTATAAGAACGCTACTACACTTGATCTTATACAAAAGGTTCTTAGAAGTGCTGTTTGGGGAGTAGCCTAGAAACAGGGGCTTGGATTGGCGAAAGCTCGCCTGGCTGCAGAGCGCCAGCTCCATCACAAGATCCAACTAACATAGTTGCAGCACCTTTAATCTACTACTAGTTCACTGCCTCCATAATAATAATAATCTTTATTTATATAGCGTCATCATATTCTGCAGTGCTTTACAAATCATAGGAAACAAATACAAATGTAATGTAACAGAGCACAACATTTGTATGGAACAACAGGAGTGAGGTCCCTGCTCGCCAGAGCTTACGGTTTATGAAGATGATGGGGTAACACGAGGTAAAAGAATATTTAATGGTCAAGCCATTCTTCTTAGGGAATAGAAAAAAATATAATAAATGGAATTGCTGTCGCTTGAAACACTCAGCCGTCATCTTATATACCAGGTCCAGGGTGAATGGGACTGCAGAGAAGTCTGGTGCCTGTTGGTTGCTGGATAACAGATGGGAGGACGACACAGGACGGGTTAGTAGAAGAGTTAAAACTTCATGCAGTTAATGAGTGTTATAGGCTTGCCTAAAGAAATGGGTTTTAAGAGCACGTATGAAACTTTGGAGGTTAGGTATTAGTCTGATAGTCCGGGGCAGAGCATTCCATAGAATTGGTGCAGCTCTAGAGAAGTCTTGGAGACGCGAGTGGGAGGTCCGCACTAGGGTAGAGGTTAATCTAAGATCACTGGCGGATCTAAGAGCACGGGTTGGGCGATAGACTGAGATAAGAGAGGAGAGGTAGGGGGGTGCAGCATTATACAGAGCTTTATGGATGAGGGTTATTATTATTTTAAACTATTCGAAAGGAGACTGGCAGCAAGTGCAGCGACTGGCATGAACTGTAAGCATACATGGTCCCCTTATCAAACGAGCTGTGTCAGGCAGAATTTGGGGTTGTTTTCATGGCTTCCATGTTAACTTTGTCGTCACCCTGCTGTGTAATCCACAAAATATACTGGCAAACTTTTATCATGTAGCGATATTATTTGAGCGCTTCTTGCTCACCTCCTTTGGTTCCTCTCTGCCACCCATTGGTTTGAAGCCTGAGTCCATTTAGGGTATGTCGCCATGCCACTCTCTAGCCTGCCGCTGCTGCCGCTGCCTCTGCATGCCGTCCCCTATAGTGTCAGGGTCAATTATTGGATGTTTTAGATGCTATCTAGCTTCATTCTGTCACTCTGTCATGGCCATGCTGTTGCCCATAATTTTGGCATAATGGTGCGATTAGGCAGCCTCAGAGGCATCCATGCATGCTGCCCCTGCTGTTTCCTGTCCATTTCCGTGGTGTTTCCATCCTTTTCTGAGGTTCCCAGGTGTTTGGCCAAGCTTCCCTGTGCAGAGCCTTGGTCCCCTTGAAAAATGCTCGAGTCTCCCATTGACTTCAATGGGGTTCGTTATTCGAGACGAGCACTCGAGCATCGGGAAAAGTTCGTCTCGAATAACGAGTACCCGAGCATTTTAGTGTTCGCTCATCTCTAAATGTAATCATTCGCCATTTGTGCAGAATTCTGCATAGAAGCGACAACAATAAAACAACCTTCCCAACTTATACATAAAACAATAACTATCCTGGATGAGTGATGTCAGGCAAGCAATACAGTTAAAGTAAGCGTAACAACTAGGGTTAGGCAACTCAGTACTAAGCCGTATTTCCCCTGTAAATTGAAAAATCCCTCCTGTCAGCAATGCGCAGAGGGGTGCAGGAAGGGTGTCCCTCACCCAGTTACCATTTGTCACGGCCATGGGTGCCAATGCGACTCATATCCTGGGTTCCAGGCGCACCCATGTGCATTACTTTGCCCCCATAGCCTGCCTGCGGATCATTGAGCCTATGCCATAGTAAAAGCTATCCCTGAGTATTCCTGTGTTCCTTGTTGTTCCTATGTTCCTGCGTTCCTGTTCCTGTGTGTTCCTCGTTCCTGCTCTCATGCTCCTGTGTGTTCCTGTTTCTGTGCTCCTGTGTTTTCCAGTCTTTTCCTGTGTTTCCTTTCCCTTCTGCCTGGATCTCCCGTTGCTCACCGCAGATTGGACTTGACCTTGCACCTGCCCTGACCCTGTGCCTAAACCTTACTATGAGACTGTCTCCTGAAAAGGTACATCAACCTTGGCTGCCACCATGGTCTAGTCCACCTGTGGAATGACCTGGTGGCACCCTTCCTCAGCAAGACCATCCCGCTTTGTGGCGGGCTCTGGTGAAGACCAGGTGCCACTTAGATTCTGGTCCCAGGTGTCGGCTAGTTCCACCTCACCATTATTTTGTATCAAGTTATAAGAATCATAGTACACTGATTGAAAAGGGGTAAGAGGCTCTCTGAGACTATGGACATTAAATATGGTATCTGGGGATGAGCACCAGAAGCCCTACACTCTCCGGAACTTATCCGGGCAGCCACAGTGTTTGGTAAAGTCAAGTTAATCAATTTCTTCCACTGAAAGACAGTAAGATAGCGGTCAGCCAACTTATAGCAATGGCCTTAGGGCCGGAAACAGTGCTTCCTTCAGAATAATTGTTTCATAATGGGACCATTCAACTCTGAGCTAATTCCCAATAGGCATAGGGCCAGCAAAGTAGGAAACAGTTTGCTCAGGATTAGCATCTTTATAATTTGACACCAACGTGAACTTCTGCTTGAAAAAATTGAATATAGATTTTTAAAGTGAAAAGCGGATAAAGAAGAAAGATGAGATCTAAAGTTAATGGTGAATGAATCACTTTGATAAGATATTTGTCCACTCGCACTATTCATAGTAAATAAGGTTGGAAAAAGACGCAGGGCCATCAACTCTAACCTATAATATTAAACAAATGTTTTTTCCCCATAACTTGTTATATGTTGGCTGTCCAGAAAGGCATCCAGGCTTTCTGGAATATGTACAAAGAAACCACCATAGTAACCAGAGAGTTCCATAGTCTTACTGCTCTTACAGTAAAGAACCTTTGTTTGTCTATGTTGATGGTAGAACCACCTCTCCTTTAGTCACAGGCCTAGGTATAAAAAGATCTTTGGAAAGATCCTTGTACTGCCCGTTCAGGTTTTTGTACATTGTAATGAGGTCTCCCCTCAGCTGTCTTTTTTTCTAAACTGAATAACCCCAAATTTTGTAATCTGTCATTGTATTCTAGTCCCCTCAATCACCTAATAATCTTGGTTGTTCTCCTTTGTACTCAGTCCAGTTTGACTATTTCCTTTTTATACACTGGTGCCGAAAACTGTAAACAATATTCCATGTGTGGTCTGACCAGGGATTTGTATAAGGGCAGGTCTGTAGTTTCCAGGATAACTTTTTGATCCTTTTTTGTATAGTGGCACCTGATTTGCTATGCACCAGTCCTGTGGAACAGAACCTGTCCTTAATAAATGTTTAAATATTAAAAATAATGGTCTGCATATTACAGTACATAATTCATGTAGTACCCGGGGGTGTATGCCATCTGGCCTCGGTGATTTGTCTATCTTAGTGGTCGTACCTCTTCCTGGTTTAAATTGTTGACATTCCAAAGAGAATTTACATTATTCCTCATCATGTCTTCCACCATGGGATTTTCTTGGGTAAAGACAGCTGAGAGGTGACCATTCAAAAGATTGGCCCTTTCCTCATCTCCCTTCACCATGACCCCCAGGTTATTCTCCAGAGGGTCCACACTCTCCATTTTTAGCTTCTTATCATTTATATATTTTAAATATAATTTGATTATTTTTACTCTCCTTGGCAGTGTGTCTTTCAGTCTCTATTTGTGTTGCCTGTATCTGCCTGTAGAATTTATATTTCTCTCTATAATTCAGTAATACCTCATTGGTATCTATTGCTTTATACAAAGTTTTTTTTTAAAGTAATGGACCATTTTAGATCTTAAAAGTTATCTCATGGTTAGAGTATTTGATACATACTCTTTGCCTATGTCATTCGATCTCCACATTAGCAAAAATGGAAACATTTCCTGTTGTAATGCTGTCTTCCATGTCCAGCATTGCCTTGTGCTGTGACATTGTTTTAAAATTTTTCTTTAAGGTTGCAATTTTTATATTTTTCGTATGGGCCATGCCTGAATACTTAAATAGGGTATAAAAGGTCTACAGTGAAAACTTCCCTTTTAACACTTGCAGTACATCAATGGTAGTCATCTTACCTAAGCTACAACTTTAGTAAAATGTTGTTGCAGTACAATTGTGCCCTTTCTTACTTCATCATTATGAGGTAGGCCACTTATCAGGCCAAAACAATAAGGAAACAAATTTGTATAGTATAGACATAAACCACTTGTTTTAATATGCTATGTAGAACCCATATAATATAGTACACGGTCTTAAGTGGGGGGCAATATAATGGATGATAGTGGAAAAAAGGTTGGCCTCTTAGATGTCCAGAGATACCTCACTAATGTCAAATTGGTGAGGTCCAACACAATCTTGGTCTTGGAAATTCATAAGTAGTTACATAGCTCAATGGCTAAGAACTGAACTTTGGAACCCCTCCAATTTTATTAATGACTATGGAACGAAGTTTGCTGCTCCTGGAGCACAAACTCTCTGGGGAAGATGGGTGTGGGGAGGGAAGTATGAATGAGGGGGCAACTAGTTGGGTAACATGTAGAAGGCGGGGTAGAGGGAAGAGTTGTAGAGAGTCTTGTCCTGATCTGGTGCACCCCAATAAGTTTGCCAGGCTGGCGGATGAGGGGAATATCAGCTCTGGGGTAGCAATGCTGCAGCAAGACGTGGCCGCTAGTAACCAGGGGACTGTCTGCTCCAGTAAGAAGGGTAATGGGAGCACAGGCAAGGTCAGACAGGTGCTGGTAGTGGGAGATTCCATTATTAGGGGAACACACAGGGCTATCTGTCACAAAGACCGTGCATACCGAACAGTGTGTTGTTTGCTGGGTGCTCGGGTTCGGCATGTTGCGGATCGGGTTGACGGATTACTGGGAGGGGCTGGTGAGGAACCAGCGGTCATGGTCCACATTGGCACTAATGACAAAGTAACAGGTAGGTGGAAGGTCCTTAAAAATGATTTCAGGGATTTAGGCCATAAGCTCAGGGCAAGGACCTCAAAGGTAATTTTCTCCAAAATACTGCCTGTACCACGTGCCACACCAGAAAGGCAGCGGGAGATCAAGGAGGCAAATAAGTGGCTCAAAAGTTGGTGTAGGAAGGAGGGGTTTGGGTTCATGGAGAACTGGACTGACTTTTCTGTCGGCTACAGGCTCTACAGTAGGGATGGGCTGCACCTCAATGGGGAGGGGGCTGCTGTTTTAGGGGAAAAAATGGCTAGAAGGTTGGAGGAGTGTTTAAACTAGAGACCTGGGGGGAGGGCAACTACACTTGTGCAGGGCAAATAGACGGTGTACATAGAGAGCTGGGAAGAGTCATAGTCCATGGGGGAGGAAGGGGGGCTGGAATGAGATTGGGGAATAAGGACAGAAGCCTCACAAACAAAATGGAGGAACTGGAACTCTTGATGTTGGAACGGAAATATGATATAGTGGGTATCAGCGAGACATGGCTGGACAGTAGCTATGACTGGGCTGTTACTATAGATGGTTATAGTCTTTTTAGAAAGGATTGTATAAATAAAAAAGGGGGAGGGGTTTGTTTATATGTGAATTCTCGCCTCAAGCCCGTCCTGCGAGATGACATCAGTAACGCAAATGTGGAGTCCCTATGGGTGGAGATAAGGGGAGGGAAAAAGAATAATAAAATATTACTAGGGGTTTGTTATAAGGCTCCAAATATAATGGAGGCAGCAGAGGAAATGCTGATAAGTGAAATGGATGCGGCTTCAAAGCATGGTGAAGTACTTATCATGGGGGACTTCAATTACCCAGATATTGACTGGGGGGCAGAAACCTGCAGGACCTTCAAAGGTAGCAGGTTCTTGTCAACAACAAAAGACAATTACCTGTCGCAACTAGTCCTGGAGCCAACAAGAGGGGGGGCACTGCTGGACCTTATCCTTACCAACAGACCTGATAGGGTATCAAAACTACAGGTTGGGGGGAACCTGGGGAATAGTGATCATAATATCATTGATTTTGTATTACGCTTTACTAAGCACGTTAGTGAAGGGGCAACCAACACTCTAAACTTCAGGAGGGCAAATTTTCAGCAACTAAGGGAAGACCTTAAAGCCATAGACTGGGATAATGCTCTCAAAGACAAAAGCCCCCCCCCCAAAAATGGGACTTTTTCTCATTTATTCTGAAAAAGTCCTGTGAGAAACACATACCTTATGGGAAAAAGCATAAAAGGAACAAGAAAAAGCCTATGTGGCTAACTAGTCTTGTAAGGAAAGCAATAAGCGAGAAAGATAAAGCGTTTAAGGTGCTAAAACGTGAAGGTAGCAATGAGGCATTACAGGAGTATAGAGAGAAAAATAAATCCTGTAAAAAGCAGATAAAGGCCGCAAAAATAGAGACTGAGGGAAATATTGCCAGGGAGAGCAAAAATAATCCCAAATTATTTTTCAAGTATATAAATGATAAGAAACTAAAGACAGAGAGTGTGGGTCCCCTTCGAAATAACATGGGGGTCATGGTGGAAGGAGATGAGGAAAGGGCCAATCTACTGAATGTCGCCTTCTCAACTGTCTTTACCCAGGAAAATCCCCTGGTGGAAGACACAATGAGGAATAATGTAAATTCTTTTTATAATGTCAACAGTTTAACCCAGGAAGAGGTACGGTGCCGCCTCGCAACCACTAAGATAGATAAATCACCTGGGCCAGATGGCATACACCCCCGGGTTCTGCATGAATTATGTACGGTGATAGACAGACCGTTATTTTTAATATTTGAAGATTCACTGAGGACTGGTTATGTTCCACAGGAATGGCGCATAGCAAATGTGGTACCAATATACAAAAAAGGATCAAATAGCGATCCTGGAAACTACAGACCCGTAAGTCTAACTGCTGTGGTGGGGAAAATATTTGAGGGGTTTATTAGAGATGCTATCCTGGAGTATCTCACTGTGCACAACCTTATAACCCAGCGTCAGCATGGGTTTATGAGAGATCGGTCCTGTCAGACTAATCTGATTGGTTTCTACGAGGAGGTAAGTTCAAGACTGGATCTGGGGGACGCTGTGGATGTTGTATATCTGGACTTCTCAAAGGCATTTGACACCGTGCCACATAAAAGGTTGGTATATAAAATGAGACTGCTGGGAATAGGAGAAAATCTGTGTATCTGGGTAAGTAATTGGCTTAGTGATAGAAAACAGAGGGTGGTCATTAATGGCACATTCTCAGATTGGGTTGATGTTACCAGTGGAGTGCCACAGGGGTCAGTATTGGGGCCACTTCTTTTTAATATTTTTATTAATGACCTTGTAGTGGGTTTACACAGTCAAGTTTCAATATTTGCAGATGATACTAAGCTGTGTAAAGTAATAAATACTGAGGTCGATAGTTTAGCATTACAGAGGGATTTGTGGAAGCTTGAGGAGTGGGCAGAGAAATGGTTGATGAGGTTTAATGTAAATAAATGTAAAGTTATGCACTTGGGCCATGGAAACAAAAAGTATAATTATGTTCTAAACGGTCAATTACTTAGTAAAATTGAAGCTGAAAAGGACTTGGGCGTATTGGTGGATGGTAAACTTAATTTTAGTGACCAGAGCCAGGCGGCTGCAGCTAAAGCAAATAAAATAATGGAATGTATCAAGAGAGGAATAGATTCTCATGATAAAGACATAGTTCTGCCCTTATACAAATCCCTGGTCAGACCACACATGGAATATTGTGTACAGTTTTGGGCACCAGTGTATAAAAAGGATATAGTAGAGCTGGAACGGGTGCAGAGGAGAGCAACCAGGATTATTAGGGGAATGGGGGGACTAGAATACAATGACAGATTACAAAATTTGGGATTATTCAGTTTAGAAAAAAGACGACTGAGGGGAGACCTCATTACAATGTACAAATACCTGAACGGACAGTACAAGGATCTCTCCAAAGATCTTTTTATACCTAGGCCTGTGACCAGGACAAGGGGGCATCCTCTACGCCTAGAGGAGAGGCGATTCTACCATCACCATAGACAAAGGTTCTTTACTGTAAGAGCAGTGAGACTATGGAACTCTCTGCCGCAGTAGGTTTATGGGGATATTGTGTCTAGGTTTATCACGGGTTATGGGGATAAAACATTTATTGAAGGTTGGACTTGATGGACTTGCGTCTCCTTCCAGCCTTATATACTATGATACTATGATACTATGATACCTATGGATAGGTCTCAATATCTGTTAGCTGAAAAATCTCTTTAAAATTGACCCATCTTAGTATCTCCAGAATTCCATTGCTAGAGAGCCTTAACAGCCACATATGAGGACACAATCTGGCGGGTAATTAATGAGAATGAATGAAATCTCGATATAAGGGCTTTTACTGTTGTTTTAAACAAGACTATGTTCTCTTTAATGTGTGCACACAGGATTTTGTTAAAGATGCTTATCTTCAATAAACCCTGACTAAGTTTGATGAGGCAATTTGAAGCTCATGATCCTCAATCCAACCCAGTACTCCTTGACAGTCTCCTTTGATTAAAATTACTTGCATTGCTGCAATTTACTCAAAGAATATCAGTGTAGATTATATAATGACAGCAGAAATAGCCTCTTGTGAATGATTTACTGACACCCCATCATTATTATCCGATTTGCCGAACCTGTGATGTAATTGTAAAATAGTTTTAGCCAAATAATGTCTGTTCATATATAGATTGCATTATGTTTGTGTTTTTCATATGCATTATAACTACTATTATTACTAGTATCATTACTGCATGAATTGGAACCCTGTTATAAGCAAGGCATTTCATTTTTAAGTGGTTTATCATCTATATCTTTCATGATGAAAAATTCATTTAAAGGGGTTATTGATTTGACTGTAAATAAAAGCTACATAAACATAGAAATATATGCTAGCTAGTTTTTAGAACTCAAAATGTCAAGGTATGTATACAGCTTTGAGTGTAAGAATACAATCATTTTACCATCATACCCCCCCCCCCCCCAAAAAAAAAGAAAAAAGACAGTGTCTTAAATTCATTTTTTTTTTCCTAAAGAGGCACTAGGTCTTATTTTCAGGGGGTGTCTTATTTTTCCATGACCAATAATTCACAATGCTGAACAAAAACATCAACATTTATTAATATCCTGTAGTTCTACAAATGAATAGAGCAGACCCAATTTCACTGGAGTGGATTCAGAATAGGATTGGGAGGTCCTTCCCACACCTCCACCATACATGCAGACAATCAGGTATCCACAAAAATACTACATGTCATGTAAAATATGTTTCTTTATCAAAGCATTTGTATACAAAATGAAAACTGATACTGTGCATGAATGTAAAGTCCATTTGACTGTTTAGCAATCCATTCCAAACATTTAACAGAGACCGGTGTCTCTGGATGAGATCAATGTGTGCTCCCGCCTGCTACGTTTCGTGGGTCCTCCCCCTTTTTCAAGCACCAGTATAAAAGTAGCTTTGTGTGTTGTTGGGAATACTAAAAGCTTAGAGTTTGAATTAAATACATGTGTCATAAAATTAGAGGATATCAATTCAGACTTAAACACTGCTGTCCACAGTGTCCTATATGGATTGACACTTTTGTGGTCTAAAAAGTGGTATTGTGGTAACCATGAGGCCAGTGTTTTAGATATATGTAAAGTGGATTTAATGTATTGCCATTACTCTCCAGTACAGAGAGATAATCGGTGTATGTACATGATGCTGTCCCAAAATATAGCAGGCAGCTGCACTCTCTCCTAACATTCCGGTCAGTAACCAGCTAAGGCGGCAGTGCAGAGGGGAAAAATACACACAAACATGACACTCAAGACTGTGTGTGTGCAGATGGATATGTGAAAATTCCACCATATATTACTGGCACTGGTATGTCCAACACATTTTTCATTGAGGATACTCGACTTATTTTTTTTTTTCTGGGAGCTTACATCATTTCTGGAGCAGAGGTGAGTGCAAACAGCTTCCAACCATCACCCTGCAACATTTCTTATGACACCTGATACTTTGGACTCCCAACAGAGGGGATTTTATGACCAGCTTAGTGCCCACAGACAAGCTGGTAGGACTTGGACAAATGTGACAACCTTTTAAAAGTCTAATATATCTAATCCTACTTTCTCATTAAAACAGGTGAATCATCTAATAGTCTTTGAAATCATCCAAATATAAAAAGCCTACAAAAAGTGAGAGGTTTATAAAGACAATATTCAATATGTTTTATTACAACATAAAGAAATGTCAGGTAGGTGGAGTTATTCATCACTTGTGGCCATGGATCATCCATTTACATCATCCACTGTAATTGAGGGTCCTGCATCCAGGGTCAATCACAGAGGAGTAGGTGTTCAAAGGCAGGGAGAGCTTGACTACAGCATTTAAATCTCTGCCTCCCTGACTTCATACCATTGGTAAATATCTCGCTTGAGTTGATTTTCTCAATGATACCACCAAGCTGGGCCACAAACAAAACATGATCAAGAAGCTATTCAGCCGCTTGATAACACACTGGTAGTGGTTTATTTGGCCAATTTTTGTTGACACGTTCCCTTTAAGAGCTGAAGTATAATTAATAAAATATTCCTTGTTCTCCCACATGTCTTGTGATCTTGTGTTCTTATATAACAGCTTGTCCCACCTGTAGACTTAGTGAGTCATTTAATTACTTACGTTACTACAACACAAAATTAGGAAATGACCTGAAAGATCAAGGTGCTAAAATATTTCAAATAATTCTTGGTTTTCCTACTGTGAGAACAAGATATTCAGTATTTCAGCCGAATAGGGAAATCATCCGAACAGGGATATTTTTATTCTACCTTTGAAGAACATGGCAGGCAGACACTTAGTGGTTCATTTTCTCAGCTTGGTGGCACAAAGAGCCCTTACCGTTTCAATTTGTGATCCGTTATTTTATGAAATTATATGGATTATACAGCAATTTGTCATTGAGCTGAACTTAGTATGAAAAATATTGCAAGGTGATTGTACATGCACTTAGGTACAATACAAGGGGATACACAGTACTGTGCAAAAACCGACCCTTGGTAGTTTTATCTTATAAGGCAATATCAACTAATGTATGTGAATGAAATTCAATAGGGCCAGATATCTACTGAGACAACTCACTGGGGCACATTTACTTACTCGGTCCTGCGGAGTTCATGAAAGAGCATTGTCCGACGATAATGCACTGTGCCATGATTCAATAAGATCCTGCACCTGATATCCCGCATGTGTTGCTTCCCTGCTCAGGTTCACCGGAGTTCACCTTCATCTTCCTGGTGCATGTAAGTGCTTTGGATTGCGACACAATTTGAACGTAAAATCCCGCCTTCAGTCTGAATCAGTTGGATTGTCCGATGGCACCCCCCCCCCCCGACTTCTTTCGCATGAAAGTCAGCGCAGCTGCACCACAATCCGATCACGTCTGACACAATTCCAGTGCAAAACCCTGTTAAATACCTGTCAAAGCTGCACAAATCCTGAAAACCTTGAACAGTCCAACCAAAGTGCGATCTGCGACCCTTAGTAATTATTCCCCAATGTATTCAGAAATAGTGACTACCTTGTTTAACCCCTAGACGCACCAGGACGTTATAGTACGTCCTCGCGGCTAGATGCTAAGCGCACGGGGACGTGCTATAATGTCCTGTTTCTGGCACCGGCTCACAAACTGAGCCGGCACTAGAAGCAGCAACTGTCAGCTGTCTATCACAGCTGACAGCTTGCACTAACACCTGGGTCGCGGGTGTTAACCCCTTATACGCCGCAGTCAAGCATGATTGCAAGGGGATGGGGACGCTTCTCCTGTTCCGTAGTCTTCTTTATGAAGATGGAATGTCCATAGTAACAGACATCTGAGCAGTCATTGCCATCTAGGGGAAGTCTGCAGAATACAAGAGGAAGGAGCAAGATTCGGGTAACTAATCCAATTGCAAAAGGGCTTAAAATTACCTGCCCTACAACATCTCAAAAGTTTTTTGAAATGACGGTTACACTTTAAGGCCAAAAAAACAGCACTTTGGTAACTGACACAGCCCATTGACTAAAGTGACCTTTCGTATCCAAAAATTCCCTTGTAAAGGCTTGACAAAGGCCTCTGTAAAGGGACTGAAACGTAGCACTTTAGAATATAGCACGTAGCACTTTAGATAGGCCCAGGTCAACATCTGGAAAGAATTTGTATGTTCTCTCCGTGTTTGCGTGTGTTTCCTCTGGGTCCTCCGGTTTCCTCCCACACTTCAAAACATACTGATAGTTTGATTAGATTGAGAACAGGGACCATTTTGGCAAACTGTGTGCAGCGCTGCATGATCTGTGTGTGTGCTAAATAAATAAATAAATTATAATTATTATTATTTATTTTTGTTATCCTATTCTATTTTGTTACAGCTAAGAGCAGGTATTTACTATTCCGGGCAACGGCAAAAGCTATAGATAGTGTATATCTACAGCTTTTGCCGTTGCCCGGAATAGTAAATACCTGCTCTTAGCTGTAACAAAACAGAATAGGATAACAAAAATAAATAATAATAATTATAATAATAATTTATTTATTTATTTAGCGCACACACAGATCATGCAGCGCTGCACACAGTTTGCCAAAATGGTCTCTGTTCCCAATATAATCAAACTATCAGTATGTTTTGAAGTGTGGGAGGAAACCGGAGGACCCAGAGGAAACACACACAAACACGTCTGTTTCGGGCACTCTCCTTTCAGTGACTGTCTGTCTCCGGCACTCACAATCCAGTGACTGTCTCAGGCACTCTCATTCAGTGACTGTTGGTCTCCGGAACTCTCATTACAGTGACTGTCGGTCTCGGGATCTCTCATTACAGTGACTGTCGATTTGGGGCACTCTCATTCCAGTGAAAGTCTGTCTCGGGCACTCTCATTCCAGTGACTGTCGGTCTCAGGCACTATCATTCCAGTGACTGTCTGATGCACTCTCATTCCAGTGACTGTCGTTCTCAGACACTCTCATTTCAGTGACTGTCAGTCTTGGGCACTCTCATTCCAGTGACTTTCTGTCTTGGGCACTCTCATTCCAATGTCTGTCATCTCCGGCACTCTCTTTCCAGTGATTGTCAGTCATGAGCACTCTCATTCCACTGATTGTTGGTTTTGGGCACTGTCATTCCAGTGACTGTCGGTCTCGGGCACTCTCATTCCAGTGACTGTCTGTCTCGGGGACTCTCATTCCAGCAACTGTATATCTCCAGAACTCTCATTCCAGCAACTGTTGGTCTTGGGAACTCTCATTGCAGTGATTGCTAGTCTCGAGCACTCTCATTCCACTGATTGTCCGTTTCAGGCACTCTCATTCCAGTGCCTGTCGGTCTCGTGCACTCTCCTTCCAGCGACTGTCTGTCTCGGGCATGCATTCCAGTGACTGTCGGTCTTGTGCACTCCCATTCCAGTGACTGACGGTCTCGGGCACTCTCCTTTCAGTGACTGTCTGTCTCGGGCATGCATTCCAGTGAGTGTCGGTCTTGTGTACTCCCATTCCAGTGACTGACGGTCTCGGGCACTCTCCTTTCAGTGACTGTCTGTCTCCAGCACTCACAATCCAGTGACTGTCTGTCTCCAGCACTCACAATCCAGTGACTGTCTGTCTCAGGCACTCTCATTCCAGAGACTGTCTGTTTCGGGCACTCTCATTCAGTGACTGTTGGTCTCGGGCACTCTCATTACAGTGACTGTCGGTCTTGGGAACTCTCATTACAGTGACTGTCGGTCTCAGGCACTCTCATTCCAGTGAATGTCTGTCTCGGGCACTCTCATTCCAGTGACCGGAGGTCTCGGGCACTATCATTCAGTGACTGTCTCATGAACTCTCATTCCAGATAAATCTGCCCCTATCTCTATATCCCTATCCAGCTTACCTCACGCACAAGCGTCTTATAATCATTTCCTATAGTAACCAATCAAAGCTCAGAGCTAATATTAATGACCTGCAGGAGCAGACAATGGCTCCTGCATATGGTGGGTAATAAGTGCAATCAGTAGGCAGTGTACATGCTTTTGCTTCAAATGACTCCAGTACATCACAGCCATCACAGGATGTCACTAGTTTCTCGCACTGCTCTGGAGGGATTTTGGTCCTCTCTTCTTCCAGTCTCTTCCAAAGTCTGTTGTGGGTTTGTCACCAAACATTTTCCAGAGGTTTTATATTTGGTTTAGATCTGGTCTCTGGGATGGGCATTTCATTGTTTCAATGTTTTCTGTCAAAAAAAATATTTGATCAAAATAAAAAAGACATTTGAATGTTTCTGATTTTGTCCATGGATTATTTATTTCAATCCCTTTCTCTCCCTTTCATTTGTTTCTTGATTCATGCATTCATGTTTCTATCTATCAATCAATTAATCAATTAATTCATCCATTTATTTTTCCATGATTACACCTATACCTCCTACCTTTGATTCTTTATTTTATAAATTCATTTGTCCATCAATCTATCAATTGTATTGTATTGTCTTTCATTGTTTCCCTAGTTTCCTATTAATTTAATGCAAATATTCAGTGTACTCCATTCTTCCTGCCTTCCTCCCTGCTTCCCTTTGACCTTTGTTCCTTGATTAAATTTATTAATATGACCATGAATCCATTCATCCATCCATTTAATTATTTAACGTATTCTTTTCTTAGGGCTCTTTCACATTGGCGTTGTTTTTCACGTCCATGGTTCTGTGATTTCCACGGATGCCTCACAAAGCTATCAATTTATATAGGTGTTTTCCCATTGGCTTGTATTTTCACTGATTCATTGTCCGTGGAAAACATTATGAAACATATCCTATTTTTTTCACTGACGCGGATCACAGAAAGCAATAGAATTCTATGGGTCCGCAACAAAAACACTTATGAAACATTCTTGTTTTTCACTGAAAAAAAAAACAGGTGTGATGTTTCCAAACCTTCAGTTCTTTTTTTGTCCATGGAAACAAAACGGATGCATCACAGAGACAAAACGGAAGAAAACGGAGACACAAAGGAGACAAAACACAACAGATGCGCAACTAAAGCTGAGCACCAACGCCAATGTGAAAAAGCCCTTATGCTGATCTTACCTTTTTTTTTCTTGATTTAAT
This sequence comes from Engystomops pustulosus, assembly GCF_040894005.1. NCBI lineage: Eukaryota > Metazoa > Chordata > Amphibia > Anura > Leptodactylidae > Engystomops > Engystomops pustulosus. The sequence goes on along the minus strand of NC_092417.1, from coordinate 104,242,534 downwards.
TGATGAATTTATTCATTCACTTATCTATCAATTAATTTTTTCCATTATTTTTCGCTGTGTTTATTTAATGTAAATATACCTTTCTTCCTTCTTTCCTTCACTTCCTATTATAAAAGTACCCTTGGTGCAGCACTTTTCCTGGTCACTATGGTGGAAATCCTCTTTTATCATAATGCATAGAGGAGAATTAATAATATGATGGGTCGTCAAAAGGGATCGGCTTCTTTAAAAAAAAGGAAGCTGATTGCCCATTTTACTATATTACTGCAAAAATATCACCTATTTCTAGACGTTTTAGATAAAAATATAATACTATGCCAAGAATTTCCTTTATTTGGAACATTTTAGATGTAAAAAAATCATAGGTTAAAAAACTTAAGGAAAAATTAAAGATAATAAAAATGAGCTACTGTTAATTAACAGAATCCCTTGGCAAAAACTGCTCTTAAAAGCGCCATAATTTAATGTAAGTATTACACTGAAGGGCACATTCTTGGATGACTTCTCTTAATGGCCAGCACACATATCTGGAACTGATGGCTGGTAATTTTATTCAGCTTTTTATAGTTATACAGTTTGTTAATAAGATCTCCAAAGGGCAATATTTACTTGGACACCAAATTATTTGCAGGAATTGCCAATTTTGCAACGTAAAGCCATTTCGCTTCTCTTATGTAGGGCCGAAGAATGCTTTCTATGATGCGGCAACAATCATATATGAGGGATAGGAGCCTCAACTTCCCAGTATATCTATATATATATACACTGGATATACTGGGAAGTTGAGGCTCCTATCCCGAAACAATGCTTTTGTATTGATTTTGTATTGTAATGCTTCACTACATGCAGCAGTTTTGTCCATGGGTCAACAAAACACTGAGCAATAGAGATCTTATGCCTTTAGAGATGAGCGAGCACTAAAATGCTCGGGTGCTCGTTACTCGAGCCAAACATTTCCCGATGCTCGAGTGTTCATTTCGAGTAACGAGCCCCATTGAAATCAATGGGAGACCCGAGCATTTTTCAGTAAAATTACAAACTGAACAAGCACTGTTCAGTGCAGATGTTTTCACTGAAAGAACACAGTGAAAGAACACTGCAGAACAGATTGCAGATGTTCGCGAACATCTGCGATCTGTTCCGGAGACACGCGTGCAGAACGATGTTCTCTGCAATAGTATTTGAAGAACAATATGTGTAGAGCACAACTTGCAGATGTTTCCAAACACACATATTGTTCTTCAAATACTATTGCGGAGAACACCGTTCTGCACGCGTGTCTCCGGAACAGATCGCAGATGTTCCCGAACATCTGCAATCTATTCTGCACTGTGTTCTTTCACTGTGTTCGTCAATTAAATGATTAAATTAAATGTTTTAATTGTATTTTTTTACTGTCCTTCACTTTTTTTTTAATTAAATGCTTGTTATCGAGCAGGGCAAATACTCGTCCGAGCAAAGAGCCGGTCCGAGTATGCTAATACTCGACCGAGCATCAAGCTCGGACGAGTATACTCGCTCATCACTATATGCCTTAGCTCCTTTAACCCCTTAACGCTCTGCGCCGTAGCTCTACGGCGCAGAGGTATAAGGGATGTATGAAGAGGGCTCACGGGCTGAGTCCTCTTTATACAGAGGTGGGGGTTTTTGCATTTTGCACAAAACCCCCACCGCTAATAACCGCGGTCGGTGCTTGCACCGATCGCGGCTATTAACCCTCTAAACGCCGCCGGCGTTTAAAAGACGGCGGCGCGCGGGCGCCGCCATCTTTTTTTCGATCGCCACGCCCCCGAACGTCATCGGGGGGCGGCGATCGGTTACCATGGTAGCCTCGGGTCTTCTTTTGACACGAGGCTACATGGTTTATGCAGGTTCATTACAATGAGCCAGTGGCTCATTGTAATGTATGACCTGCAAAAATGCCACATATTGCAATACTGTAGTATTGCAGTATATGGTAGGAGCGATCTGACCATCTAGGGTTAATGTACCCTAGATGGTCTAAAAAATAGTGAAAAAAAAAAGAAAAAAAAAAGTTTGAAAAATAAAAAAAATTAATAAAATATTAAAAGTTCAAATCACCCCCCTTTCCCTAGAACGGATATAAAATATAACAAACAGTAAAAATCACAGACACATTAGGTATCGCCGCGTCCCAAAATGCCCAATCTATCAAAATATAAAACCGGTTACGGCCGGCGGTGACCTCCGAGGCGGGAAATGGCGCCCAAATGTCCGAAATGCAACTTTTACACCTTTTTACATAACATAAAAAATGAAATAAAAAATGATCAAAATGTCGCACAGACCTCAAAATGGTAGCAATGAAAACGTCGCCTCATTTCACAAAAAATGGCCCCTCACACATCTCCGTGCGCCAAAGTATTAAAAAGTTATTAGCGTCAGAAAATGGCAAAAAAAATTTTTTCTTTTTTGTACACATTCGTTTAATTTTTGAAAATGTATTAAAACACAATAAAACCTGTATAAATTTGATATCACCGTGATCGCACCGAACCAAAGAATAAAGTAGGCGTGTTATTTGGAGCGAAGAGTGAAATTCGTAAAAACTGAGCCCACAAGAACGTGACGCACGTGCGTTTTTTTTCAATTTTTCCACATTTGGAATTTTTTTTCAGCTTCGCAGTACACGGCATGTTAAAATAAATAACATTACGGGAAAGTAAAATTTGTTACGCACAAAATAAGCCCTCACACAGGTCTGTACACGGAAAAATGAAAAAGTTATGGATTTTTGAAGTTGGAGAGCGAGAAATTGGCCGAAAAACCCTCCGTCCTTAAGGGGTTAATCTATTGCAGTCTTCAAACTATGGTGCATTTGGTAGCTTAGCAAGAAGTGTGAGACTTAAGAAAAGGAAATATAAATGCAAGATCATACTATACAGAGTTTGTTTGTAATCTGTCACTAAAGAAACCCACAAAACCGAAAAAAATTAATTAACATGTGTCTGATTTTTGTGTTTAAAATTTGGTTAGCTTTTAACTTACCGAAAACTTTAAAAATCATTAAAACAAATGTAAAAAACTGTGGTTTAAAATAGGATTATGGGGGCATTGAATAAAAGATATTAAAATTACAGTCTTACAGGACATTTACCACCATAATAATAATAATTCCTTATTAATATAGCACACACAGATTTGCATAATTTTTAAAAGCATTTTTTTTTTAACTGGGTCATAAGAAGCTAAAAGAAAAGCAGTTTCTACCAGAGGGGACACACATCAGTATGTCAGTGTGCTTGGTTTGCAATCCTTGATCCCGTTGGAAGATAAATGTTACTAGATATTTACTAGAGTTGGCTATCCCTTTATTTAAGTTGCTCATGTGCCTCAGTGCCTTGTACCAAGACAGTTCTGCAATCATCTTTTTTAATTTATGTAAAGCCTGCATCCATCTTTACCTGCATGCCCTAATTCAGCTGAATAGGTGGAGCTAGTACAACAATAAGGCAGATTTATCAAGTTGTCTTGATATTACCAGTGCTCATGAATATTTTAAAGGGGAGCTGTGAATATAAATATTCTGACTTTCAGACAGCCTGATAAATCTGCCCCCAATATGTTCCTCTCCCCACATCTTCTCCAGTTCAGCCAGTGTGAGACTTCCAGGAAGAAGATGGAAGAGCTGCAGTAAAAAACTATGTGAAAAGAGTGTGTAAACACTCATGGATGTTTACCAGTGTCTGTACTGAGTGGGTATATATATATATATATATATATATATATATATACATAGACACATGTTTAATAGCAGAGGTTTATTGAAAAGGAGCCAGCCACTTTAAGTTAGGGGCATTTCTTTTCAATAAATGTTGAATTAATTGGAATTATGTTTTAGTCTTACCTTTATTCGGATCCAAAGTGTATTAAGTGCCCTATTACCTTGTACAGATTTCAGATGACACATATTTTCATCTATTAATCCCATATCCCACAAACAATGACAGATAATTGGGTTCTTCTACATGCAAACAATTTTCTCAGGCGTCGTCTCTCAATTCGTTCCTTATGAATTATTCTACTCTGTTATTAATTAGCACAGTATATTAAATAATTCAAGGAACTTAAACCCTAAAAATAACTGTTCTCAATTGAAATGGTAAATTACAATATTATTACTATTGCTTTTTGTCAGTCTTATGTTCAACTTGTAGAATTAAAACTGAATTCATATAATTTTTCAAATTATTTGGCCTATTAGTTTTTAAATTAAACTGTAATTCATTATTTAAAGGCTATTATACTGAAAGAAAAGGAGAATATTAGGGAATTTCCCACACAGAATGTTATATGCAGCTACCTGCTCTACTCACAACGAGAGGAAAGAGAATCAATAAAGATCTTTTAAAAATATATACATATATGTATATATATATTCGAAGAAAGAAAGACAGCAGCACTCCAAAATGTGTAAAACAACAGTGTTTTATAAACCACCTTTTCCAAGCATATATATATACATATGCAACATCCCCCACCGGGGCCTAGCCTTTTCTTGGGGCCTGGAGACAGCCTGGCCCGCAGTACCGGAGTGGCTGGCGGTTGCGGCCTAAGCACGCTATTGTCACGGTGCTTGGTACGGGGGAACCGGAGGGCTGTCCTACAGCCTGGCAGGTCTCCAGCAGGGTGGTGTTGGCAAGAAATGATGAGGGAGAGGCTGCTATAGCGGATCTCCCTGGGGCAACCCCTTAATGTCCCGAGTGTGAGACTCTGTGTGGTGGACAGGGTGCCGGTGATGATGGTAGTTGTAGTAGCAGGGACCAGACGGAGGCAGAGGTTGAACAAAACAACTTACAGTTCTTTATTGGAACCGCAGGAACTTCAGCAACATGCCGTGAACAAAGTGGTGGAGTGCTGGAGAGGTACTTGGAGGGAGCCACAGGAGTAGAGCACCAGCCTGGATGCAGATGGCAGGCTGGGCGGTAGCTGTGTCCTAGTAGGATGCTTCAGCTTGTTCTCAGGGGCTTCAGGTATCACCCTTAAAGGTAGGATGATACCCCTTTTCCTCACTACACTAACTCCTAGTTCCACTCTTCAGAGGCAGGGGCTAGGCTCTTCCTGCTCTGGTCTGGTGTGCTAAGGGTACAGACTCCTAAGAGCCTGTACTGGAGAGACTCCAGTCTCCCCCTGAGCTACAGCTCAGCTAACTGCTAACTCCTCACATTCCTAAGTCCTAAGTCTCCAGAACATTCTGGGCCAGGGGTTTTATCATCTCCCCTTGGTCAGGTGGTGGCTGCTCCTCCAATTACCTCTCAGCTTACAGAGACAGGATGCAATACATGTGATTGGTTACTAGACTCTTACATCACACAGAACAATTAACTTCTGCCTTGCCAGGCAGGATTAACCACTGCAATGTCCCCTGTGTTATGTGATGACATGCTGTGGGGCTTATTCGCAAGCACTCCTTCGCCATTGCATCGGCGAGGGTGTTGCATACCCCCGGGGCAATTGAAAGAGCCGCCCTCGGCTCGACTACAGATGGTTGGGGCGCATAGGTGGATACGGGCACTTTGGGGAAGTGCAGGCTATGTGAAGGTGTAGGGACAAACCGCCCATGGTCCTGGAGACAGGCACCTGGGTTGGTGTCGGACTAAGACACATATATGTAGATGCGAAGTAAGACAGTTGGTCGCTAACGCCATTAAACCGAACTGTACAGTAGGAAAGGTGTGGTGTCATGTCCTGTAATCCACTCCTTGCACCAAGGCCTGTATATTTGTTATGTAAACACTTCTTCCCTGGCGACAATTATATAATGTGTATATCTGCATTGCATTAGCATATGCGACACGAGTACCTCCTGACGTCCTTACCCATAGTATGAGTGGCATCCAGGTGCTATCTCTGTAACACCCCCGGTCCCCGAAGGACCCGCAGTTTACGGACTACCCCCATGTGCAAACCTCGGTTTGGGGATAAGGTAACAGTCAGTGTTTCACACAAAAAGACGGTCCGACACAGCCACACTACAACCTGGAAAGCCTAAGACAGGGTTAATGCAAACTACTGGCATATAGACAGGGTGCAAGCATATTGTAAGCTCACATTGGCTTAGGAGCTCAATGGGTACACATCTTAAACGTTACAAACGTTACAGAGGTAGGCTACTCAGGGTAGCAGGATAAAATGTCTCTTTACCTGAAATAATAGTAATAAATTACATGGCAACTTTTCCTCAAAATTGGCAACAGTCTCTCAGAAGGTCTCCAATAGGAAAGTCCATCTTCTGGGCACAGCCCTTGATGTGGGAAAAAGTGCAATAATGTTGCAAAGGGTCTCCTCTATATGTAGAGGGACAGTGTCCTTTGGTAGGAATCTCTGCGGTGACAGAGGAAGGAGTGCTATCATAGCACAATACAGCAGAAAATCTCTTGACTGAGATAAATAAGGGTAAGAGTCTCAGGAAAGTCTCTGGCTCTATAGGGTAGGAAAAAGCAAATATACAATATGTACAATGGACAAAGTACCTGAAGAGGGCTACAGCCCTTCAGGGGTTAATCAGATGCATCGCTGGGTTTAGCAGGGACAGGTTCCTGCTCCAGCAGGGAATCCTGTGTATCCTCAGCGGTGGAAGGTTCCGGCTGGGGACACCCGGTGGCAGTAGCGGGTACTGCAGGTGCAGCAACATCCTCCTGACTTTCAGGGGTAGGAGCGCTGTCGCCCGGGATGTCGGCCGTTCCAGCCGGGGGCTCAAATGAGCCAGGGACCACAGAGGGGTCCAGCAGTACATAAATAGGGGCCTGCGGCAGCGCCGTGGCTCCCTCGTGCTCCGGTTCTTCCGGGGCCGGGTCATCACCCCATTGGTAACCGGCAAGTGGGGAAGTAGGCCTCGTCGGAACCTCCGGACAAGGTTCGGTAGCCTGGATATCTTCTCCCACAGAAGAACTACGGGACCTGGCAAGGCTCCCGGCAGGGGAGACAGCGGGGGTGGCGCCCTGGATCATGCCCGGCCCATGGATGGCAATGGGACCCGTACTCACGATTACCGTGGACGGAGCGTTCACGTGGGTCACCGCCTGGGGACTCGCAGCCGAGGAAGAGGAGGTGTTCGGGGATTCCGGCCACTCGTCGTCCTCATATAGCTCCTCATACGGTGGGTAGCGGTCCTCATCGGAGTCGGGGATCCGGATCACACCAGCTGCCCAGGGTCCTCGGGGGCCCTCCTGCAGGGAGAACTCAATACACTCCCCCGGCTTTAGGTTGTGCAGGCTCTCCGGCAAGTCAGGCCTCTTAACAGACCGGCGGGGAATAAATACCTCCCGTCCGGTGTAGTCTTGGGTGGCGAAGCCATAGCCGCGCTGTTTGTCAAAGTACCGGACCATGCCGGTGGTGCGGTTCTTTTCCACCCAGGCTCCAGCTGCAGACCGGCCGGCCATGTAACGCTGGGCCTCCTTCTCGCGGCGTCGCTGTTCTGAGACCGCGTATCGGAGTCGCTGGCGGACGGCCTCACCTCGGCCTCGAGGCTTCGGAGGTGCCGGTGCTGGGGCTCGTGGCTCCGGTGCAGGCTCGGATCTCCGTGCTGGTCGGGCAGGTGCCGGAACAGGAGCAGGAGCAGCCGGAGGATCAGGAACCGTCTCAGCAGGGCTAGCAGGCCGAACAGCAGATGGCACAGCAGCAGTAGGCCCAGGCGCTGGCTCGACAGGAGTCGGGGCCTCCCCACGTGGCGCCTCCACGTGGGCCCGCGGTACCGGCATGGTAACCGGGAGAGGCACGAGGAACCGCCCAGGATGTAGTTGGTACTCCGTCACCGACTGGACATACCTCCGGGTGACGAATGCTCGGGTCAGTCCTCGATGCAGCCGGTGCCCAGCAAAGGGCCTCCGGACCGGCTGCGCAGAGACCACAACCATAGTCTCTAACACTTCGTAAAACTCTGGACGCTCCACAGGAGGGAATGGCGGAGGACCCCATATGGTGTTGACCTCACAGTCCAAGATCCGCATGAGTTCTGGCGTTCTGTTGAGGCGGGGCAGGAAGTCCGCGTCGCGCCAGAGGGAGGAGTCCAAGTCCTTCCCGCCAAGAGCTGTGGCGGGCTCTAATTTTTCCTGCGCCACAGGAGGCGGGGATCGCGCCCTTCGCGCGTGGGTGGAGCTTGGTGTGTCGTCTGGGTTTCCCGCCAGTGAAGGTTTTGGCGGGCTGGAATTACTTGCTGCGCCACAGTTTCTGAGGTAAAATCTTTAGGCGCGGCAGCGCCGGATGTAGCAGAGCTGGTACAGTTCTTGCAGGGATTAACCTCTTGAGTGCTGGAGCGGCGCTCGACAGCACGTGGCAGCGTTAACACAGTTCAATCCAGAAACACACAATCACTTGGGCCTAAACCCGAATGGCAGCAGGGTTAGGCAGCACAGTCTTTAATAAAGGAAAGTCTTTAATGCCGTAATAAGGCACAGAAGTATCAATCCTGTTCGTGACGCCACTTGCAACATCCCCCACCAGGGCCTAGCCTTTTCTTGGGGCCTGGAGACAGCCTGGCCCGCAGTACCGGAGTGGCTGGCGGTTGCGGCCTAAGCACGCTATTGTCACGGTGCTTGGTACGGGGGAACCGGAGGGCTGTCCTACAGCCTGGCAGGTCTCCAGCAGGGTGGTGTTGGCAAGAAATGATGAGGGAGAGGCTGCTATAGCGGATCTCCCTGGGGCAACCCCTTAATGTCCCGAGTGTGAGACTTTGTGTGGTGGACAGGGTGCCGGTGATGATGGTAGTTGTAGTAGCAGGGACCAGACGGAGGCAGAGGTTGAACAAAACAACTTACAGTTCTTTATTGGAACCGCAGGAACTTCAGCAACATGCCGTGAACAAAGTGGTGGAGTGCTGGAGAGGTACTTGGAGGGAGCCACAGGAGTAGAGCACCAGCCTGGATGCAGATGGCAGGCTGGGCGGTAGCTGTGTCCTAGTAGGATGCTTCAGCTTGTTCTCAGGGGCTTCAGGTATCACCCTTAAAGGTAGGATGATACCCCTTTTCCTCACTACACTAACTCCTAGTTCCACTCTTCAGAGGCAGGGGCTAGGCTCTTCCTGCTCTGGTCTGGTGTGCTAAGGGTACAGACTCCTAAGAGCCTGTACTGGAGAGACTCCAGTCTCCCCCTGAGCTACAGCTCAGCTAACTGCTAACTCCTCACATTCCTAAGTCCTAAGTCTCCAGAACATTCTGGGCCAGGGGTTTTATCATCTCCCCTTGGTCAGGTGGTGGCTGCTCCTCCAATTACCTCTCAGCTTACAGAGACAGGATGCAATACATGTGATTGGTTACTAGACTCTTACATCACACAGAACAATTAACTTCTGCCTTGCCAGGCAGGATTAACCACTGCAATGTCCCCTGTGTTATGTGATGACATGCTGTGGGGCTTATTCGCAAGCACTCCTTCGCCATTGCATCGGCGAGAGTGTTGCACATACACCAGAAGAAACTGAAAGCAGCACAGCCGATGTTTTAAAGCAGAAATATTATAAGTTGTGCAAAGCTGTAAATGGGTCCAGGCAATAAGGATCCTTCAAGTAATAAAGATGAAAAGGCAGCGCAAAATAAAGTTGAAGAACTGTGGTGATTTAATCCATAACAAGCGACGTTTCGGCTCTGACAGACACTAGCCTTTCTCCAAAGGCTCATGTCTGTTAGAGCCGAAACGTCGCTTGTTATGGATTAAATCACCACAGTTCTTCAACTTTATTTTGTGCTGCCTTTTCATCTTTAATATTTATACATTTATAAGGTGTTTGCTCCAGTTTTCTGTCAGACTTTGCACTAGAAAGAACGTGCAAACTGCTTGCACATGTATTTCCTCGCACAAGTTTTGTGTGGCGGCTGCACTGTGTCTGACAAGACAATAATGTGCCACAATTCTGCAGCATGAACAAAGTGCACAAAAAAAATGTTGCATTCTGCTGGAGTTGTGCAGGGGGCGCCAGATTCATGAAGACTGTGCAACACATTTCATGAATCTTTTGCACACTGCACACATAGTGCAGTTTGTTCTATTTTTGATAAATGTGGGCCATTATCTCTAAAAATTAGAATATTATATAATGGCAATGTCCCATCCTGAAAAATGAATTTGCGAAGTTCCCAGAATCCCCTAGTGGAGCATCAATCACAAGTCTCCATGTGACTATAAAACTGCCTTTGTTGGCAAAACTCTTACTTCCTGACTAGAGATGAGCGAACATGCTCGTCCGAGCTTGATGCTCGGTCGAGCATTAGGGTACTCGAGACGGCTCGTTGCTCGGACGAGTATTTCCCCTGCTCGAGATCGAGCATTTAATTAAAAAAAACACAGTGAAGAACAATGAAGAATAGAATAAATACAGTGAACACAGGATCATTTAAGATAAAAACACAGTGCAGAACACAGTGCAGAATAGATTACAGATGTTCGGCACATCTGCTTACTTGTCGGGAGATACGCGCGGAACGGCGCGAACAAAATAGCATGTGAAGAACAATATATATGTGTGAAGAACACATTGCAGATGTATTTAAACATCTGCAATGTGTTCTTCACACACATATATATTGTTCTTCACATGCTATTTTGTTCGCGCCGTTCCGCGCGTATCTCCCGACAAGTAAGCAGATGTGCCGAACATCTGTAATCTATTCTGCACTGTGTTCTGCACTGTGTTTTTATCTTAAATGATCCTGTGTTCACTGTGTTCACTGTGTTCACTGTTTTTATTCTATTCTTCACTGTTCTTTACATCTGCTAACTTGTCGGGAGATAATATACGCGCGGAACAGTGAAGAATAGATCGCAGATGTTTGCAAATTATCAGAAGACATTATTTTTCAATTAAATAACACATTTTATTCCTGAACCATGGTCCCTTTGAAAAATGCTCGGGTCTCCCATTGACTTCAATGGGGCTCGTTACTCGAAACGAGCACTCGAGCATCTGGAAATGTTCGGCTCGAGTAACGAGCACCCGAGCATTTTAGTGCTCGCTCATCTCTATTCCTGACCCTAACATTTTTTAAACACAGAAAAGTATGTACAGTAATTGCACTCAAAACTTGCTCGAGGCTCCTTCGCATGAATGGCTGTATCAATGCGGCGTGGCATAGAGGAGATCACCTGCATTGTTGGGTCTAGTGTCTCTCATCTTTCTCTTGAAAATATCCCATGTATTCTCTATTAGGTTAGCTCTGTAATGTTCCTTGACTTACCTATATGTCATGGAGCTGTTAAGGATGTATGAAGAGGTCTTTGATTGGAATGTATGAAGGATGCATGAAGACCGTTTTGATTGGAAAAAAATTTGCAATTTAATTGTTTGTGCCTGTTTAGGTAAACTCATCATGGCTGCCCGTATAGTAGTCATTGAATGTTCCCATGGACATTATTATAGTACTGAATAACTGTGTGACATACCTCTGTCATTATGTCTGCTGATAGGGATATTTGCATTTTCAGTTTCTGTGTAATTGTCTGAAACCTTGTAACCACAGCTTTAGAGGATTTTCTCTAAATAGAGCGACATTCTTGTTTGCCTACTGAACCTCTATTAATGGTATTAATGGTGGTGAATTATATGAACATACACAGCCTTGTCATATCACAAGAAATCATATTACAGACCTGCTATAATGAGTTACTCTATTTGATACCAAACTTACAATTTAGCCATGGACATCACCTTTATGTAATTGGAAAAATGTTTCCTTGTCATCTGGTCTTGACAAGAGGCAGATGTTCCAGACCTGCTCCCACGCTTTCAGATCCGTGTTTCATAACTGTGTTAATTAACATGCCATAGGTGGCTGTGACCTTTAGATGAGAGAATGAGATGTTTGAACCTACTACATTCTCTCTATTGAATTCTCTCACATTAAAGCAATGTCTGTATGAGACATTCCTCCTGATCATATCCATTGTATTACATAAATACAGACAGTCCCCGACTTAAAGATACCTGACTTACAGACAACCCCTAGTTATGAACAGATCTCCTTGACCACTGTCACCTCTGATAAACTCTCCGTATGCTGGTATTTTACTGTACAATAGCCCCAGGCTGCAATAAACAAATACAAGATGATGTGTCAGGCACCAGGGGTAGTGGTCCCACTGGACCACAGAAGCCGACATCTGGGAATGGAGTCTCACCAGAGCCCACCGCAAAGTGGGTTGGACTTGCTGCAGCGTGGTACCAGCAGGTGGCTCCACAGGCACGACTTTGTCCACAGTGGCGTCCATGGCAAAGTACAAAGTCGTATAGCAGAATTGTAGTCGGGGACAGACAAGAGGTCAGGACAGGTAACACAGGATCGGAGATGGGGACGTAGCGGAAGATCAGGACAGACAGTATGGGTTTGAAGTCAATAATGGAACCGGGGCCACAACAGGAAATCACAATATCAGCACAGGGCATAGGTACAAAGCTTACTCAATGACAACAAGGAACAAAGATCTGGCAGGGGCTTAATATTTAACAGAATTGGCAGTCGGCCAGCACCAATTAGTGGTGTACTGGCCCTTTAAATTTTACAGAGCCTAGGAGGCGGGAACGCATGCACCGAGCCGTGGGAGATGCCCGTGGGAGAAGGCAGAGGGTTCTAAGAAGGCACACAGGTGATGCCACATATGATGCCTGTGCAACACCCTCGCCGATGCAATGGCGAGGTAGTGTTTGCGAATACGTCCCACCTGCATGTAATTACACTACACAACATGGTTCTGATAGGACATAGGGGTATTGCAGTGGTGAATCCTGCCTGGCAAGGCAGAGGTTAAGTATTTTGTATGATGCAAGATGCTATTGTCCAATGATTTGTGTTACATCCTGTCCTCTGTAAGCTGAGATGTGATTGGAGGAGCAGCCACCACCTGACAAAAGGGAGGTAATAAAACCCCCTGGCCAGGAATGTTCTGGGGAATATTCTAGTAGAGAGTTAGTGAGAGAAGTCTCTCCCAGATGAGAAGAGGAGAAGATCTTGTAGACTTAGAGTGAGTGAGTGAGTGAGTAATCTCAGTCTGGCCCATACCAGAGCAGGAAGAGCCTAGCCCCTGCCTCTGAAGAGTGGAGCATCAGACTAGAGTTAGTATAGTGAGGAAAGGGGTATCATCTTACCTTTAAAGGTGATACCTGAAGCACTACAGGACAAGCTGAAGCTTCCTACCAGGACACAGCTGCCTCCCAGCCTGCCCTCTACATCCAGGCTGGTGAACTATCTCCTGAGGCTCCCTCCAACTCACATCTCAGCACTCCATCTACCTGTTAAAGGCACGTTGCTGCGGTTCCTGCCGGTTCAAATAAAGATCTGTAAGTTGTTTTCTTCAACTTCTGTCTCCGTCTGGTCCCTGCTAATACGGCTGCCTTCATCACCGGCACCCTGTCCATCACCCAGAGACTCACACTCGGGACATTAAGGGGTTGCCCCAGGGAGATCCGCTATAGCAGCCTCTCCCTCATCATTTCTTGCCAACACCACCCTGCTGGAGACCTGCCAGGCTGTAGGACAGCCCTCCGGTTCCCCCCGTACCAAGCACCGTGACAATAGCGTGCTTAGGCCGCAACCGCCAGCCACTCCGGTACCGCGGGCCCGGCTGTCACCAGGCCTCACCTCAAGGGCTAGGCCCCGGTGGGGGATGTTGCAAGTGGTGTCACGAACAGGATTGATACTTCTGTGCCTTATTACGGCATTAAAGACTTTCCTTTATTAAAAAGACTGTGCTGCCTAACCCTGCTGCCATCCGGGTTTAGGCCCAAGTACTTGTGTGTTTCTGGACTGAACTGTGTTATACTGCTGCCACGTGCTGTCGAGCGCCGCTCCAGCACTTAAGAGGTTAATCCCTGCAAGAACTGTACCAGCTCTACTACATCCGGCGCTGCCGCGCCTGAAGATTTTTACCTCAGAAACTGTGGCGCAGCAAATAATTCAAGCCCGCCAAAACCTTCACTGGCGGGAAACCCAGATGACTCACAAAACTCCGCCCACGCGCGAATGGCGCGAACCCCGCCTCCTGTGGCGCAGGAAAAATTAGAGCCCGCCACAGCTCTTGGCGGGAAGGACTTGGACTCCTCCCACTGGCTCGAGGCGGACTTCCTGCCCCGCCTCAGAGAAACGCCAGAACTCGTGCTGATCTTGGAGAGTGAGGTCGGCACCATGTGGGGTCCTCCGCCATTTCCCCCTGTGGAGCAGCCGGAGTTCTACGAAGTAATGGAGACTATGGTCGTGGTCTCTGCCCAGCCGGTCCGGAGACCCTCCGCTGGACATCGGCTGCACCGAGGATTGACCCGGGCCTTCGTCACCAGGACGTGTTTTCAAACGGTGACACAGCACCAGGTACCACCCAGGCCGTTCCTCGTGCCTCTCCCGGCTACCATGCTGGTACCGCGGACCCACGTGGAGGCGCCACGTGGGGAGGCCCCGACTCCTGCCGAGCCAACGCCTGGGCCTACTGCTGCCGCTCCACCTGCTCCGAGGCCTACCATTCCCGCTGTGCGGCCTGTCAGTCCCGCTGTGATGGTTCCTGATCCTCCGGCACCTACCTGTCGCCCAAGGAGATCCGAGCCTGCACCGGAGCCACGAGCCCCAGCACCGGCACCTCCGCAGCCCCAAGGCCGAGGTGAGACCGCCCGCCGGCGACTCCGAGACGCTGTCTCGGAGCAGCGACGCCGAGAGAAGGAGGCCCAACGGTATATGGCCGGCCGATCTACAGCTGGAGCTTGGGTGGAAAAGAACCGCACCACCGGCATGGTCCGGTTCTTCGATAAGCAGCGTGGCTATGGCTTCGCCACCCAGGACTACACCGGACGGGAGGTATTTATTCCCCGCCGGTCTGTCAAGAGGCCTGACTTGCCGGAGAGACTGCACATTCTGAAGCCAGGAGAGTGCATCGAGTTCTCCATGCAGGAAGGACCTCGAGGACCATGGGCGGCTGGCGTAATCCGGATTCCCGACTCCGATGAGGACCGCTACCTCCCGTACGACGACTGGTATGAGGACGACGAGTGGCCGGAATCTCCGAACACCTCTTCTTCCTCGGCTGCGAGTCCCCGGGCGGTGACCCACGTGAATGCCCCATCCACGGTAATCGTGAGTACGGGTCCCATTGCCATCCATGGGCCGGGCATGATCCAGGGCGCCACCCCCACCGTCTCCCCTGCCGGGAGCATTGCCAGGTCCCGCGGCTCTTCTGTGGGAGAAGACATCCCGGCTAGCGAACCTTGTCCGGAGGTTCCGTCTAGGCCCACATCTCCCCTTGCCGGTTACCAATGGGGTGATGACCCGGCCCCGGAAGAACCGGAGCTGGAAGGAGCCGCGGCGCTGCCGCAGGTCCCGATTTATGTCTTTCTGGACCCCTCCGTGGTCCCTGGCTCAGTTGAGCCCCCGGCTGGATCAGCCGACACCCCGGGCGACAGCGCTCCTCCCCCTGAAGGTCCGGAGGATGTTGCTGCACCTGCAGTACCCGCTACTGCCACCGGGTGTCCCCAGCCGGCACCTTCTCCCGCTGAGGATGTACAGGATTCCCTGCTGGAGCTGGATCCTGTCTTTGCTGAACCCAGCGATACTGAGTAACCCCTGAAGGGCTGTAGCCCACTTCAGGTACTGTACACATTGTGTATTTATCTCCATTTTCCCTAAAGAGCCAGAGACTTTCCTGAGACTCTCACCCTATTTATCTCAGTCAAGAGACATACCTTGAACTGATTATTGTCCTGTGCTATGATAGCACCCTTCCTCTGCCACCGCAGGGATTTCTTCAAAGGACTCTGTCCCTCTACACTAGAGGAGACCCTTTGCTTCTCAGTGCACTTTTCCCCACATCAAGGGCTGTACCCAGAAGATGGACTTTGTCACTAGAGACCTTCTGTGAGACTTTTGCCAGATATTACCAGGAAAAGTTGCCATGTAATTTATTATTATTTTGCACTTAATGCCTTTCCTTTTAGGTACGGACATTATGTTTGCACTTCCATGCCTTTCCTTTGCAGGAAAAGAGACATTTACTATCTTGCTACCCTGAGTAGCCTATCTACCTCTGTAACGTTTGTAACGTTCAAGATGTGTACCCATTGGGCTCCTAAGCCAATGTGAATTTACCTACTGTTTGCACACTGTCAGAATATATGCCAGTAGTCTGCATTAACCCTTTCATAGGCTTTACAGGTTGTAGTGTGGCTGTGTCGGACCGTCTTTTTGTAAAACACTGACCGCTACCTGATCCCTCAAACCGAGGTTTGCACATGGGGGTAGTCCGTAAACTGCGGGTCCTTCGGGGACCGGGGGTGTTACAGAAGTTAGCACCTGGATGCCACTCATACTATGGGTAAGGATGCCAGTCAGGAGGTACTCGTGTCGCATATGCTAACGCAATGCATATACACACTATGTAATTGCCGCCAGGGAAGAAGCGTTGATACAACAAATATACAGGCCTTGGTGCAAGGAGTGGATTACAGGACATGACACCACACCTTTCCTACTGTACAGTTCGGTTTAATGGCGTCAGCGACCAACTGTCATACAGCTACATGTTTTTGTCTTAGTCCGACACCAACCCAGGTGCCTGTCTCCAGGACCATGGGCGGTTTGTCCCTACACCTCACATAGCCTGCACTTCCCAGAGGTGCCCTTAGCCCCCTCTGTGCCCCAAACCATCTGTAGTCGAGCCGAGGGCGGCTCTTTCAATTGCCCCGGGGGTATGCAACACCCTCGCCGATGCAATGAATACGTCCCACCTGCATGTAATTACACTACACAACATGGTTCTGATAGGACATAGGGGTATTGCAGTGGTGAATCCTGCCTGGCAAGGCAGAGGTTAAGTATTTTGTATGATGCAAGATGCTATTGTCCAATGATTTGTGTTACATCCTGTCCTCTGTAAGCTGAGATGTGATTGGAGGAGCAGCCACCACCTGACAAAAGGGAGGTAACCCCCTGGCCAGGAATGTTCTGGGGAATATTCTAGTAGAGAGTTAGTGAGAGAAGTCTCTCCCAGATGAGAAGAGGAGAAGATCTTGTAGACTTAGAGTGAGTGAGTGAGTGAGTAATCTCAGTCTGGCCCATACCAGAGCAGGAAGAGCCTAGCCCCTGCCTCTGAAGAGTGGAGCATCAGACTAGAGTTAGTATAGTGAGGAAAGGGGTATCATCTTACCTTTAAAGGTGATACCTGAAGCACTACAGGACAAGCTGAAGCTTCCTACCAGGACACAGCTGCCTCCCAGCCTGCCCTCTACATCCAGGCTGGTGAACTATCTCCTGAGGCTCCCTCCAACTCACATCTCAGCACTCCATCTACCTGTTAAAGGCACGTTGCTGCGGTTCCTGCCGGTTCAAATAAAGATCTGTAAGTTGTTTTCTTCAACTTCTGTCTCCGTCTGGTCCCTGCTAATACGGCTGCCTTCATCACCGGCACCCTGTCCATCACCCAGAGACTCACACTCGGGACATTAAGGGGTTGCCCCAGGGAGATCCGCTATAGCAGCCTCTCCCTCATCATTTCTTGCCAACACCACCCTGCTGGAGACCTGCCAGGCTGTAGGACAGCCCTCCGGTTCCCCCCGTACCAAGCACCGTGACAATAGCGTGCTTAGGCCGCAACCGCCAGCCACTCCGGTACCGCGGGCCCCGGCTGTCACCAGGCCTCACCTCAAGGGCTAGGCCCCGGTGGGGGATGTTGCACCTGCAGTGAAGCTTTATTGTTAATTCTTCTTCTCATATCAAGCCAATTCTTTTGAACTCTTATAGTCACAGGTTCCAAATAAAAATTTGTCAGAGTTATACTTACTAAATATGCCTGTACCGACTTGCATGTACATACAAATTCAACTTAAGAGCAGACCTTAAGAACCTATATTGAACATAACCCAGGGACTGCCTGTACATATTTATCCAAGGGCCCTACCAAATATATCTACCACTAATAATCTTTTTGCACTGCTCCCTTTTCCATACACGACCAAATCTCCATTTTTACAGATAAACACTCATCCGGAAGTAGAATTTGTTTGCACCTCACTAGGTACATGCATGTTTAAATATTGTATTGCTCTTTACAGATGCACAAATGTTGGTATCTCAGTGTATTTGGGGGAGGTGCAGACCTAGATGCAGACCTAGAATTGCTAAATCAATTCTAATTAGACACAAATTAGCTGGGGGTTTAGGGGTACCAGACATCAAGTCATACTACCAAGCAACTATACTCGCCAGTGCCTCCTGCTGATGAAAAGATGAATCTCACATACCATTAATACAACTAGAACACACCCTGGCTGATGATGTCCATATTAGGGTGCTATTATACTCCCATAGTCTGGCTCTCCTGAACCAACCATCTATGTCACCTTTAAACTCAGCTATTCTCTCATGTTGGCAGGAAACACTCAAGGGGATTCTTATCTTCCATTGACATTACTATTCTCCCCTTTGAAATACTAGTCGTAGCTCTGGGGGATGCTTCCGTCAAATCCACATAGTTGGTGGAGTGATTTTTTTCTTAAAATCCAGGGTATCCGTTTTTGGGGTTCTGTATTCCCCAAATTTTAATTATTTTTGTTGCTAAAGTTGATATCAAGAAATCCTTGTCAAATCCACATAGTTGATGGAGTTATTTTTGCTCAAAGTCCACGGTGTCAGTTCTTAATTGGGTCCTTAATGAATAGCTGCCACCAGCAGCAGCAGCAGGACATGGAGTAGACCCTGCAACCAGCAGGTGTTGGCCTACTTGAACAGCACTCTACCCCCTGGATGATCCCCTGGACTGATGTGTGACTGCAACTTGCAGAGTTTGCAGTAGAGAAGCTGTCCTGCCCAGCCAGTAGTGTGGTATCAGAGTGGGTGTTCAATGTGGCGGGGTCCATCGTTACCCCAAGAAGAACCTGCTTTTCCACCCATAATGTGGAGAGACTGACCTTTGTCAAGATGAATAAGGCGTGAATCGGCCAGGATTTCAACTCAACAATGTCTTATGCATCAGAATAGATCAGCCATGACGCCTCCCCCAAACGTTGAGAAATGAGTCTGGATTCTAACTTCCTGACTCAGCCACTATTCTGATTATGCCACCCGCCTGATGCCACACATCTTCTGCCAGTTGCTCCATCTTCCTCCCACCATCTTTACCAGGGACTGGAATTGTCACCCCCCTCCACACTATATCATTATGCCACTCTCTGGCCTTACGTTGCTGCTACTGCTACAGCCCACCTACACACACTGTGATTGTGCCAATCTCTGACCTCCTGCTGCTGCTGCTGTCGCCACCTCCACACTTTGTCATTGTGCCACTCTGTGGCTTACCATGCTGCTGCCAACTCCATAATTTGTCATTGTGCTACTCTGTGGCCTACTCAGGCTGCTGCCAACTGACTGTTGTCTCCCTGGAACATCCTGTAATTTCCATAATAATAATGTTTTCACCCTCCACCACTCTATTATGTTGCCACTATGTTTGGTTTTACCCTTCATTTCATCTGGCAGAAGGAATGAAAAGCTTCAGGATTGATAGCCAAAAGCAGGAGTGGATACAGAACACATGCAAATACCCCATTAACTGGTCACTGTTTTGGATCTACACCTGTTTGTTTTTGGCTTTAGCAATACTGATGGATTATTGATCGATTGAAAGCTGACACTGACGGATGAAAATAAGGGCAATAGATCAGTGACATCAATGCAAAATTACTGCCAACACCCTCTCCACTCTTTAGGGGTGTTTCTACATGTTTCCACATTTAACAGAACAGACTCTGTCATAATCGATGGAATCATCTGATGTCAGTGTAAAAAGATGTTATAGTGGGATCTTGGCTCTCTGCTCAATCCTTTAGAGCTGCCACAGATGTTACCTTGTCAGGCTGCGTTCCCGCTTCGCTTATTTGGTCAAGTTGGCCTCTGTAAGTGCCTTTGCAATTGAAGAGTGAAGCGATTCTAAGAGCGACGGCTGTCAAGTGCGTGTCATACTAAAACACAGCAGTGTTTGAAGGGCAAACCATGCTCCCTATGCATATTTGAGCATGACACAACATTCTACAACACCATACAGGCTCTCTGCAGCCAGGAAATACCTTTTTTTTAACGTAATTCAACATGATTTGATTCGGATCTAAATTTGGTGAAATTGAATTATTGAAAAATCTGCCCATCTCTAGTTATGTACCCTGATATGCTGTATCACTGACAGACGTTGCCTATGTTCGATTGAAACTGCATTGTATTGTGGATGGATCAGGCTACTTATTACCACAGGCGCGGGTATTCGAAGTCTGTATGACACTGTTTTCCACTACTGTTTTTACATGTATTATGAAAATATTAATAGCAAGTGTTGAGACAAATATTGTATTGCTATTGTCATTAGAAAGAAAATGACATGGTTCTTAAATGAATTAATGTTGTCGGATGTTGTAGTAAATATAATAGTTATCATACTATACTTTTATTTTAATATTCATATTTAGAAAGATAGATGCAATGATAGATAACGTAGATAATAGATTTTAGATGCTAATTTTTACCTCATCATGAACTGATATTAGAGATGAGCGAGTACACTCGTCCGAGTATACTGCTCGGTCGAGTATTAGCATACTCGGACCGGCTCGTTACTCGGACGAGTATCTCGCCGGCTCGAGATCGAGCAGTAAATTAATAAAATAAATTGAATAAAAGTATTTTTATTGTAAAAAAAAAATATTACACATGTTTGCAGATGTTTTACTTGTAAGAACACATTGAAATAACACTATTCTTCACTTTCCAGGTGTTCGCGCGTGTCTCCCGCTAGGTTCGGAGATGTTCGGAACATCTGGAATGTGAAGAATATTGTTCTTTCAATGTGTTCTGCACTTAAATGCTCCTGTATTCACTGTTTTTAATGTTTTAATTCTATTCTTCACTTTGCAGCTGTGCACGCGAATCTCCGAACCTATCGGGAGACACGCGCGCACACCTGCAAAGTGAAGAATAGAACTAAAACATTAAAAACAGTGAATACAGGAGCATTTAAGTGCAGAACACATTGAAAGAACACTATTCTTCACATTCCAGATGTTCCGAACATCTCCTAAATTAGCGGGAGACACGCGCGAACACCTGCAAAGTGAAGAATAGAATTAAAACATTAAAAACAGTGAACACAGGAGCATTTAAGTGCAGAACACATTGAAAGAACACTATTCTTCACATTCCAGATGTTCGTGCACATCTCCTAACTTAGCGGGAGACACGCGCGAACACCTGCAAAGTGAAGAATAGTGTTATTTCAATGTGTTCTTACAAGTAAAACATCTGCAAACATCTGGAATTTTTTTTTTGCACTGTTCTTTTACTGTTCAGTTTTATTAAAAAAATGCTCGGGTCTCCCATTGACTTCAATGGGGCTCGTTATTCGAGACGAGCACTCGAGCATCTGGAAATGTTCGTCTCGAATAACGAGCACCCGAGCATTTTAGTGCTCGCTCATCTCTAACTGATATGTATAACAAAAATGTATTTGCACTTTAATGTACTATATACACTTGATTGGGAACCCGAAACATAGCCATGAACTAAAACCTCATGATTTTTCACCTTGAAACAATACCGGGTATTCATATTTTGTAGAAAAATATATACAATAGATAGATAATAGGGTGCAGAGCCAGCGGGTCAAGACAGGTCCTCTGGTAACTATGTAGTAGAAATGCATGCAGCCTGCTTTTCTACTCAATATATAAATAGATATAGATAGCTGCAGTACACTAATTTACTTGGCAACTTCTTCCATAATTAATGTTGTAACAGTTTATATTTCTATTGATTGTAACTTCAATATAATAATTTAGATTGCATCCTCAGTAAAACTGTGTGCCCTGTGGATGTTTTTTGTTCAAACACTGTCTGCAAGTGTTCCCAAGTAATAATTGTGAAGCTGCGTTTCATTCAACATTGATCTTACTTACTTGTGTTTTGTCTTGTTCTCTAAGCAAAACTGGAAAAAATCTGATAACAAATAAAACACACTTAATGTAATGCCTAAATAAACAGTCCCAATCGAACTGTATAAAGAAATGTGTAAAGAACTTCAAACTGTTTATATAATAGTATTAAAAAAGTGATAGCAAGAAAGAAAGTAAGAAATAAACATAATGCAGTGAGGGAGAGAGAGACTGACAGAGAGATTAAAGTATCCTCACATAGTGTATGGGAGAGAGAAGTGTGGAGGCCTGCATATTTAGCAGCCCGGAGCACCGGACATCTTGTTCCCACGCTCCATGCTGCTTATTATAACTTTCTTTTCTAGGTGATCGGGACTAATGACGGACAGTGCAGAGACCAAGGTGAAGAGGAGATGTTGTGAGTATGAATAGTTTTTTTTTATGTTTTAGAAGTGCTTGATTTCCTTTAAACATGGTTAACGTGCTGTGATATGACCTGAAAATGTTGGGGAATACAAGGCAAACAATACATTTTTAATTTCCAGAATGGAATGTTTTAAAATTCAACATTATACCATACACATAAATCTTGTGACCATATCTTATTAGTTGTCAATGTAGAAATTAAGGTTATTGTAACTGATTCACTTATACAGGCGGTCCCCTACTTAAGAACACTCGACTTACATACAACCCCTAGTTACAAACGGACCTCTGGATATTGGTAATTTATTATTCTTTAGTCCTAGGCTACAATAATCAGCTATAACAGTTATCACAGGTGTCTGTAATGAAGCTTTATTGTTAATCCTGGTTGTTATGACAACCCAACATTTTTAAAATCCAATTGTCACAGAGACCCAAAAAATTCTGGCTGGTATTACAATGATAAAATATAGAGTTCCGACTTACATACAAATTCAACTTAAGAACAAACCTACAGACCCTATCTTGTATGTAACCCGGGGACTGCCTGTACTTTCTTACAGACAGATAAATAAATCTCACATGGTGTTTAAAATGTAAATGCAGTTTAGGAATACACTATAAAATTCTCTATTTAGTACGGTGTGTTAAGCTCCTAAACTTCCTTCCTGTTGTGGAGCAGTACCTGGACTGTATCTCTTAACAGATGTTTTAAATATTTCCATGTCATTAGTCATTTAGTTCAGTAATGTGTAAGAATCTCAGCATAGGAAGTGTGAAGTCTGTGATCACACTATATTCTGCCAGCTGAAAGGGGTCAAACCAGAGAGGGCACATACACCCACCAATATAGCTCTCAGAAAAAGATTTGGTCATGTTCACTTATAAATGTCTTATTGTGACCAGAACAAAAAAGGCAATGATGGCAATTGAACAAACGCTAAGAGTGGTCAAGTGTTGCACTGTAAAATTAGCTTCATGGAGGTCAGGAGGTCTTTAGGACTACAAATGTGTTCTCATTCCTGCAATATGTTAGCTCCATGACCCACTACTCTATTCCATCACTACTCACGTCTGACTAGCTAAGAGGCATTGCTTCATTATTTTATGGATGTCTCCCGTCTTTAGTAGGCAGTTGTGGGTGGGTCATTTCATGATGACTAGGGTGGCATCCTGTCATCATGAAGAATGTCTGAACCATTATACAAGCTCTTGTACCTCTTGTGTCACCCCTCATCCTCATAGACTGTAAGCTCTTGTAAACAGGACCCATGGATCCATATGACTGTTTGTAGCCTGTAATATACTATTTATTTGTCCCCTATGATTTGTAAACCTCTACGGAATATTATGGCACTATATAAGAAAAGATATTGTTATTATTCAATATCTAGGTAATATGCACATCAATTTTTCATATAACATTTACATTCCCCTATGATGTTGTGCTAGAACTTTAAGAAACCCTCTTGAAATTTGATGCATTTACTCGAGCAGGATCCAATGAACGCAGATGTGAGAGTGCTGTGATCAATGATGTACAAGCACTGGGCTTCCTGTAATTTTCCGAGGCTTTTAGAGAGAGTCGGGAGATGTAACAGTCATTTAGAAGAAAAGCACAGGTGCAATGCAGAAATCTAAGTTGATTAAGTAAGCTGCAGTCGAGCTGCTTCACCGGCAAGGAGTAAAAAGCCTGGTTTACATTCTGTAGTTTGCAAGCTGTTGGAGAGAACAAAGCATTATTCCAGTAAATGTCTAAGAAGGTTGTTATGGGGCTCAAGAGGATCCCTGTGTTATGTGCGCTCGCACTCCCTGCCACACATTGTACTTACATCTATTTTTGTCACAATGACTAAGCTGCTGGGGAAATTAGAGAAACACAACAGACTTGATTCACAAAGCGCTATCATCCCTACAGAACACTTCGCATTACCTACCTCCCACTGAGACTTTTCTAGAAAAAGGCTACAGACAGGACGTTTTATTTGGGCAGCACATATGTTAGGAGAATCTGGGCATGTTTTGTGCCGAGTGCAAGATTCCAAGTCACTCAATGTTTTTGTACTTCGATAATGTGGTATGAAAATAGAAAGAAATTGTGAATTAAAGATAAACAGATAGATTAGATGATAGAGAAAAGATGATAAGTATAGTAGATAGAGGATAAATATGAAAATCCATGGTCAATAATTGTAAATAAATAGTTAGATTTGCATTTATTAAAACTAGTCTTGGTTTAATTAGGTTGTTTTTAATCATATAAATCAGGATCCCACTAGCCCTTCACATTGTAGAATTAAAGGATATCTACCATCAAGTTTATTGATGGTAGATGTCCAAAACTTACTTGCTCATTACCTCTGCGAGTAGATTACCTTGCTTTTGGTATCTACAGCAACAGCCACAAGACGTTACAAAAGTCTTCAAATGAGCCAAAGGTCTACCTTGAGGAGGGGCTCCCGGCATCAGCGGGCAGAACCAAGGTGCCATGAACACAAAGGGGACTTTATAAATTAGAAAGTGGTGGAGCCGAGAGGCACTCGAGTAATGTATACCGGAGCTCCTCCTGCTTGAATATTTTTATAATGTCTTTTTTAAAAGAATGCAGCAGTTCCTATAGATTCCAAAAGCGAGGTCAGTCTCTGCCAGAAGTAACACACAACTAAGTTTGGAACATCTACGATCAGTAAATCTAATGGTAGATTTCATTTAAGATGAAAACAGGTACAGTATAACTGTTGTCTTGGAATTTTGTTAACCACTCCAATTTTCCCAAAATTATTTTTATATGATATTGATGTCAGAACTCCTGCAGGTTCTATTTCAGCAATTTCCTTGGAGTTACACACTCAATTGTATGCAATGCAGAGGACTTATGGATACTAGTCAGTAGCTTCTGTCAGCTGGGATTGTGTGTGCACATGGTCCAAATGAGTGGGGCATTGCTCCAATCAGCTCATATGGTGGTGTCCAGTCACTGCATATACTCTACCAGTCATTGCATACCTGTTAAGGAAGTCTTCTGACTGTTTACTTTACTGTGCTTTTGCTGTGATTTTGACTCTTTTCTTGTATCTTTTAACTATTCTACTGCTTTAGAATTTTGTACCTCATTGCCATCTTGGTATTTACTTGTTTTGCCTGACGTTTTTTTTTGTTATATCTCTCATGTCTCTTGTCTGTTTCATTGTTCTGTGCACAAACCCAGGATAGGGCCCACCACCATGTTGTTTAATGCAGTTTAGCGCAGGGCCAGCAGGTAGAGAGGGACAGAGGTTGTGGGAAGTAAATGGCTTACACATCATCCTAGTCTTGAAAATTTGAATCAGTAGGTAAAATATCTCAATTAGCATCACAAGTTGCTAACCACTAGATGGCTACACTGAAACAGAAATAGTGTAGACTTCTCATGACCAAGTATTGGGAAATCTTTTTTTTTTTTTGGGGGGGGGGGGGAGGGTGATGATTTTGTGCCAAAAATCTCTGGATGATAATCTAGGAGAAAAAGTAAGAAAGAGCAAATTGAAAAACTATGATCATTTAAAAGCAGTTACCATGAAGCATTTCTAATGGTTTTAAAAGATACCACAACACGAGACATCAACAAAGATACCACAACTATTTTCCACACCAGGGTATACTGATCTCAAAGGGAATATGTCACCAATGTTCTTCTTGAACCATTAAACAACATATTAAGGTCTAAGAAGAAGTTTCTAGGCATTTTCTGAGCAGATATGAAGTGTAGAAAAGTTGTGGTCATGGGTGGGTTTCCTCCGGGTCCTCTGGTTTCCTCCCACACTCCAAAAGATACCGGTAGGTTAATTAGGTAGTGAGCCTCATTGGGGACAGGGACCGATTTGGCAAGTTCTGTGCAGTGCTGCGTTATGTGTGTGAGCTATATAAATAAAGAATTATTATTATTATTTAACTAGTTAATAATCCTTCTTGTCAGTGTGTACACCACTTTAGGATGGTCAATGAGTGTATGTTTTAGGGAGGGAAATTCAGAAGGGAAAAGTAGCAGGATAAAATTTTACTTTTATTATTTCAAAAGGTAATTGACAGACATAATGATAATCATATCAAGCAGAGATAATACATTATATTATAAAGCTATGTAGTCTGGGGAATACCAAAACCTCTGTCAAATTTATGTATGCACTTCCCCTCTAAATGCTGCAGAGATGCAATGGGGAGTAGCTTCTTTCATAACAGAGAAAGAATGTGTATAAATGGATATAGTATGAGTGCACCAAGCTACAGAGGGTTACAATGTAATCCCTACCACTGCCCTATAATATTATCTTTATGTCTGTTTTTCCATTAAGTTTTAAATGAAATAATTAAAGTTAAATTTTATCTTGCACTTTTTCCTTCTTATTACCCCTTGTTAAAACATATATTTGTAGATAAGCTGTGATATCATCTATTGGAAGTAGTAATGTTGTTATTTTTTATTGTAATCCTGTCTGTGAGGTAAATGAGGTGTCTGCTCTATAGCAAAACCCTACAGAATTACAGAGTGTCCTATTATTATTGTGGCCAGAGTGAATATTGCAGGATATATTGTTTTGAATAAAATATTGTGACATCAAATAAAAAAATATATCAATCAAAATTCCTAAAGAAAAATAAAAAAAAAAATGGGTAAAAAAAGCTAATTTTCTGGTAACACGTTCTCTTTCAGTCAAACTATATTGTACAATATATTGAGTTCACATTTTTAGATCCACCTGAGAATTTCTGTGACATATCAGTGGTTACAGTTACCCTGTTATTTATTGCTTTGTTCTTTCAGTCTTTATCCTTCATATAGTCACATCTCTAGAACTCTACAGGATTATCCTTAAGTATAAGATTCTCTGCACTGTTCTACTGTTCTGCTATACAGATATGTTTAGGCTTACAGAAAATAATGGTCGCCTTTCACTCTTTTAATAACACTATTTCATCTTTTCCTAAGGTCACAAGCTTATAGTTAAGTAACCAGCAAACACATAAAAACAGTTTATTTTTGTAGCCACCTGATTCTGAGCTATTCTGTCTCCATAAAAGTGGATGTTGA
Source organism: Engystomops pustulosus (assembly GCF_040894005.1). NCBI lineage: Eukaryota > Metazoa > Chordata > Amphibia > Anura > Leptodactylidae > Engystomops > Engystomops pustulosus. Next base: position 104,215,148 of record NC_092417.1, on the reverse strand, counting down.
TTATTGACTGTATATTTCAGCACAGAGAGGCAGGGGATTAGTGCTAATAAGACTTCAACTTGTTACAGCCCTATTCGCAAAGTATGCACTCAACAAAAACTATGTAATCAATATCTCCAAAGTGAAAAGGTACATTAGGAGTCAGGGATGATGAATGCCTTGCAATGGTCAGCCATAGATTGTACACCCTGATCCATACTAAGAGGCAATTTGCTGAAGTGTGAGTCCTTACTCCATCAAGGTACCCAAACACCAAATATTAAAATTGGGAAAATGTAATCCTCTAATAATGTACTGCAACTGTATCTTCCTATTTATTTATCTATTATTGATAAATTACTAATTGTTGCAGATTACAGCAAGTGACTGTTGTATAATAAAGCAGTAACCCGCCCTGTATGAGGAGGGCTCAGCCTCTATACTTTCTCAGTGCACCCTTTTACATAATGATGTATGGAGTGTTTAAAGAAAACCTTTCGGATAACCCATGTCTCTATTAGTACATTTATGAACACAATCCTGGGACATCTTTTCTAGAAAACTATGAATTGTGCTGTTCCTCTTTTATTCCTCTTGATGATGTATGAAAAAATCGAACTGAATATATTATGGGTAATGGAGATGTATTAACTAATGGTCCTTACTCACAAATTTTATTGTATTAGAGTTTGTGACGTGGGGAATTTACCTTGAACACTTACCCATTACATTTAATAGCAATTTGCAGATGTGTTTTTTAATACACATGTAACTCTAAGCATGCTCTAGGTGAAAAGCTCTATACAAGTGTATGGGAATGCATCAAAACATGCAGGTACAGTGCATTTTTCACTCATTTATAGCTACAGAAAACATAGACCAGCTGTTTTTTCATGAAAAAAACTGATCAAAAACTCACATGCTAAATTAAATCTGGAGAACACTAATTAAGTTCTGATGACTGTGATCAGTTTTTGACTGACCATGCTCTCATAAACAAACATTTATCAGGTCATAGAGATGGACCTCTGTGCTCTGTGTCAGACCCACCAGGCTGAGTAGAGAGAAGAGTAGAGCCCTAGGGACCCCTTGCATCATATTTTACTAAGATGCATGGACTCCATTCCACTCCTCTGTACCCAGTCAGTGGGATCAGACCAGAACATGGATCCATTTTCATGGGACAAGCACTTTGCATTTTAAATCTGGTGTGCTGCCCAACTGAGAACCAGAAACATCCCCTACAGTGCAGAAATTTGCATGATGACTAGTGCGACACAAACACTTAAATACCTGTGCAAGCAGTTTGCACTAGAAAGAACGTGCAAAATCCAACAAAGTCCAAAACTGGGGCACGGCCCTTAGTAAATGTGCCCCACAGTGCCTTGCAAAAGTATTCGGTCCCCTTAAAACATAAATATATAAAATTGTCATTTTTTTGGTGAAGAATCAACAACAAGAAGGACACAATTGTGATGTGGAACGAAATGTATTGGGTATATTAAACTTGTGTATAAAATAATAGACTGAAAAGTGGGGTGTGCAATTATTTGGCCCCTTTACTTTCAGTGCAACAAACTCACTCCAGTAGATCAGTGAGGATCTCTGACTGATCCTATGTTGTCCTAGACAACTGATGATGATAAACATAATCCACCTGTGTGTAATCAAGTCTCCCTATAAATACACCTGCTCTGTGATAGTCTCAGGGCTCTGCATCATAAAGACCAAGGAACATGCCAGGCAGGTCTGTGAGGAGGAGTTTAAAGCTGGATTTGGATACACAAACTTTAAACACCCCAAGGAGCACTGTGCACGTGATTATATTGTAAGTGAAGGAGTATCAGACCATTGCAAATCTAACAAGACCCGGTCATCCTTCTAAACTTTAATCTCAAACAAGAAGACTGATCAGAGATGCAGCCAAGACGCCCATGATCACACTGGATGAACTGCAGAGATCTACAGCTGAGGTGGGAGAGTCTGTCCATAGGACTAAAATCATTCATACACTGCAGAAATCTGGCCTTTTATGGAAGAGTGGAAAGAACAAAGCCATCTCTCAAATATATCCATTAAAAGTCTAATGCAAAGTTTGCCACAAGTCCCCAGAAAAAACACCAAACATGTGGAAGAAGGTGCTCCCAAACATAAAGCAAAATCTACAATGGAATAGTTCAACTTATCCAGGTGTTAAAATGGTCATGTCAAAGTCCAGACCTGTATCTGTGAAAGGAGCTGAAAACTGCTGTTCACAAACGCTCTCCATCCATCCTCACTGAGCTCAAGCTGTTTTCCAAGGAAGAATGGGCAAGAATTTCAGTCTCTCCATAGGCAAAACTGATATAGACCTGATACCCCAAGAAACTTGCGGCTGTAATCTCAGAAAAAGGTGGCGTTTCAAAGTATTAACTTTAAGAAAGTTAAAATATCCAATACATTTTTTTCCACTTCACAATTGTGTCCCACTTGTTGAGTTTTCACCAAAAAATTTACAATTTTATATCTTTATGTTTGAAGCCTGAAATGTGGCAAAAAGTAAAAAAAAGTTCAAATACTTTTGCGAGGCTCTGTATGTCATTACTCAATAGGCATCTTTTCAATAAAAGTTGAGCTGTGTTATAAGACGACTCAATGGATATGATCACTGCGATTTTAATACAACAAACACAGCAATGCTGCATCTGGATCTAGTATCTGCCCTGATATTTTAAATAGGCAATGGCTGTCCAAGGGGTTAACACCAGATGTAATTGGTGCTTGATCCATCCCATTAATAGAGTGCCACCATTTTTTTTCAATTCACTTCAATCACTCGTCTCCTTTGGCAAAAAAAAAAAAAAAAGTGTTTAAATCCTTAACAGCTTGAAATGTGCTTCCTGCCCTCCAATAAAGAGGTTAATTCAGCTCGTCTGACTGCAATTTTAATTTTAATCTTTGATGAAAGCAGAACATGCAAATTAAAACAATGTATTCTTTTGAATTTAATATCCAGGCGAGCTTTATAAATGGAAGAAAGGAAGTTGTATTATTATTATTCTCGAGCTGTTTGCTTGAGTGTGAATTGCTGAGTGGTTTAACCGGTGCTGGGGATCGTGTGGGCTGCGAGCGGCAGGAAATGATTGCCTGGGCTTCTAATGTCTCCAGATTACAGTCTTTTAAAATCTACTTAGTTGCGCTGGTGGTGCGTTCAACTTTCCCAACAAATAAACGGCGTTACATTTAAAATGTACAGTAATAAGAGGAAGAATGGGCGAGTATTGTGCCCGTGTTTCCTGCCATAATTATGAATATTCAAGCATCTAATTTTGAATGTTGTCGTTATAAATAAATCATTGGAATGCCCATGCATCTCCTGTTTGTTATTCAAATTCTCCTCTTCTTGGGCTCTGGCGGTATTATTTATTCATGCAATAACATGAATTTCTCACTGTGTTGCTTTGTTATGTAAGCGCTGTGGAAATTCCGTTAAACAAATGTTATCTTGGAACAGTCAAGCTTAGAAGAGTTTGCCAGACGCACTTGGTAGAATGGAGGGTATACATCTTGACTGTAGTTTCTCAACAAAGTTTTAAGGGGGTGTTTGAAAATAGGAATATGAAATTCTGTGCTTATATGAAATGTTTCTTGTTTCCTTTGACCTCTTTATGACCGCTGTATCAGGTTTTTATGGGGGTCATTACAGGTATTTCTCCTGATGCAATGCCTTTCCCAGGGTGCCGCAGAAAAAGAAAATTGCATGACATTGGCTCCTGTTATCACAACCCAGCCTTGCCATTAGCACCCACAATTTTTTAAAGGTCATGTTTAAAGGGATGCCCACTTTACCTTATGTTTATTGTAATGTGTTTGTAAGAGTATGGTCCAGGTTATTAGATAGATAGTTTATCAATAAACATCTATTAAAAGTTCTGCCACTCTGTCTTGATATGTAAAGTGAAGCCTCCTGTCTTTTACCTCATCAGCCAGACATTCTTGACCATAAAATGGCTGCAGATGGTAGGTCATGTGATCCTAACAGTGTATGAGCAATAACCCTGACAGGATCTTATAATAGGATCCATGAATATACGATCAAGGTTCTGGTCATGGACAGATTACACAACCCTCAATCTGTGGCAATTTTATGGACAGAAAAGTCTGGCTCATAAGGTAAAAACCCCAGAATGATGTTTAGGATGGTACAAGGTTCTAGAACACAGGGTTCCTGCTCAGGTTGGGTACGCATTGTCCTGTCACATTTAATCAACTTTGTAGATACTTCATAAACAGTATTTTATATCAGATTCCTTAGCTGTACTAAAATGCTAAAAACTACACATACGGCCCCATGCAAGTTTTTTATAATAAAAAGCTGGCCCCATATAAATATTTAGCGCCATACTACACCTGTTTATACGTCCAATTTCCCTTTTTAACTTTTTAACACAATTTTGCTGTGCTCCATTGGGTGTCTAGAAAATGGTGCTTATGGCTGTATGATACAACTATCAGAATCTGCTTTATCCTTAAACTAAGCCATGTGTCTAGAATGACATCAAAGGAAGCCATAAACAAAGGAGGTGCTATTTCTAGATAACATCACATTCAAATGCTATCCTGACGTTTAACCTGTTATATACCATTTAGCTTAAAGGTGTGTAATGAGCTAATTGTCAAGTTAATGTTTGCTACATGTGTACCCTGTGATATTAACTACTATTAATTACTGTTAGGAGAATAGCGATGAAGGGCAGCATTTAATATGTTGACCTAACTTGCTGCTTTCAGAGCAATAATAGACAATTCCATTATTTTCCCTAGCTGCCTGTCCAGAGGGTTGTAAAGACATTTGATAACATCCACTTAAAATATATTTCCCCATCATCCCCGCATTTCATACAATGACAGATAATGGCGCACTCAGGAGCCCACGAGAATAAGGTAGCAAACAAAATTAAGCTGCTACCATAACATAACTTAAAGGTTTCAGAGAAAGGAACCTTTGTAAAAGATTGCTGCTCGTGCTATTGGTTTATATAAAGATCTGTGCCACAGGCCAACAGCTTTATTGAAATTCTAAAGAACAAATCTGCAGAAGCTTGAAGCTTGAGGCTTGTTATCGGGTACCTACACAGGAGCATCCTGACACACTATAATTGAAATTCATTGCCTGACCTTTAGTCTATAAAGAAGGTATGCTGTCATTAGCACTGACTGTCTGCTATATTCTCTTGTCACTCCTCAGGCCAGCTTAAACCATCCCAAATGAAATAGGCTATTTTATGTCATACCCCTGAGTTTGCCACTATTAAGCTGGGAAGGAAGAGCGATGTAATACACTGAAGTGCATGCAAGGCAGACATCTCTGCTCATATGGGGAAATACACTTACTATTTCATGAATATATTAGGTATGCCATGTAAGCATCAGTCTCACTTGTGCCATTCCTACTTTCAAAGTAATAATAATAGGCTTCACTTTTATTTTTTGCAGAATATTGATGCTGTGATGCAAGGTTTTGGATGCCATGGCTGCCTGGTTATCATAGAAAGAAGGTTGTAAACCCAATGTTTATTTTAGTGTAAATGGGGATTAGTGGGGTTAATTGGACCAGGAGGTTCATGACTGGAAATGTCAGAGAGTTTCATGGTATGCAGAAGACATAGTGCCACATGAAAATGAAGCTCTATCCTTGAAAACTAACATGTCATCTTAGTCTAAATAAATCCTAAAGTAGTAATTTGAGTCAGAGTTAAATTTTATAAACAGGGTGATGCGCTATGCATTTAGAATCAGAACAAAAACACTGATCTCTGATAATGTTGTAAGTGGGGGACCCTACCTAATACATAGCTGTTCTCTGAATGGCAAAGCGGGAGGTCTTCACTTCCTAGCTCCTCTATAATTCGCCTGGTTTGGTGTTATTGGAAGTGTAAGTTTTCTTGGTGCTTTGCCCAATAACAGATGGCACACAAACCTGGTTATAGACAAATTTGTTTCTTTGGGTCCAAGATGCCGAGGGAACTATGACTGTATCAAAGCATTTTATAAGAGAAAATAAGCACAGCAGTCAAAAATCTCATACTACATTGGATTATGTAACAAAATTAAATTGCTAAAGAAAGAATGATGATTTGTGTACTAGAATGAACTTTACCTCTGTCAAGATGCTGTGGTATGACCTAAAGATGGCTATGTGCAAAAGGCATTACAGACATATCAATAATATTTAAAGTGTTACTAGACCTTTGAACCATTTTTTTTCCAGAAATGAATAGAGCAGATGATAATAGTAAAGATTTGAATATACTTTATTAAAAAGTAACTGTTATTTCAGATTATTTCTGATATTGTGTGGAGGAGGAATGTTGTGAATATTTTTCTAATATACTTTATTAAGAAATTTTCCTTAGTATGCAATGTGCCCTTAGTTACAATGAAACCTCTACATTGCTATGTAAGATTGAAGATGGGTCTCTTTCTCCTCTCCTGTTTCCTTCAAGCTAAAAGTAAAGAGGTTAATCCTCCCTTCTGAGAGCTGTTTAACCAAACATAAGGATGTTAGATGTGAGTCCATGCAGCCTCCATAGATATACACTGTACATCTTTGAATACATATCTCTATGGGTGGGAATACCTTGGTTTTATTTTGCAAACTAGGCAGAATTTTGTCAAAACAAAAGAGGGAAATGCTGCACTCACCAGAATGATGTGAAAATGCTTTCTTTGTTATTGTTGTACAGGTACAGAGCCGAATGAGGAGCTGCCTCGCCAAGGCGAAGGGCTGTTTCGCATGCAAACACGCTTTCTCAAGCCAAATTTTGCAGAACTTTGTAATGAAGTATATTTTAAAAAATATTCACCAAATGCTCGGCATACAATATAGGAAATGATCTCAAATGAGTGTTCCATTTTAAATAAAGCAGCTTTTCTGTGTCATTTTCTGTGTCTTTTCTGAAAGCATTCAGAGATCAGTCCACCACAGCCAGAGAAGGAAGCTAATGATTAACTCTTTCTATACATAAAATATATTCTTTTAATGATTTGGTTCTATGTAGAGATTAGACTATCCAGGAACTGTCTATAAGAAGATAAGTCATTCATTATTTTATTAGGTTCCTTTATTCCTCTGCTGACAGTAGAAACAGTGCAGAAAAATGATTTATAAAATTTTCTTTAATTAAGAAGGAAGGCAGGGGAAAAAGAAGGATACAGTAACCGATTTCTTCAATAAACTATATCAGAAAATTTACAATTTTCATCTTCACTATCCATAAAACATTGTGTACAATTTTGTTGAATTTTCATAAAATATTTGATGGGGTAAGAACAGGTAAATAAAGATCTAAAAGCTATTTAATTCAAAGTTTCGCTAATTAAAGACACTGGGGCACTTGTCATCACATTGTCTGGTGTCTTCTACTAATTTTTGAGAATTTTCTTGACAAATTGGTCTAACCTGAGACAAAAGTCTCAAAATGTAGTACAAGAAACCAGACAAAGTGATGATAAATTCCCCCATTGTTTGTGTGGTATTTCTTTAGTTAGATTTTGGCTTACTTTAGATAACAATAAGACCACATTTATTAGTAATCAATGCATAAATCCAGGTCATTCCTAGTGTCCCACTTATTTTTTTCTTGCATTTTTAGCTTAGAGGGTATTTTTAGCTCACAAATACAAGATTCTTAAATATATTCAGGGTAACAAAATAACACATTCTCTAATTCACTGTAGTTGACATAAATAGAGCATTTCAGTCTTAATGTAAACAATTTTGGTCAGATTCTTCTCATGAATAGCTTCTCTGACTCCCATTCCCCTTCCCATTCATTACAACACAAGCTCAGACACAGGCACTTCCTGCTAGCAAGCAGTATTTTGCAGATACTTACTCTTACTCAGCAGAGCTGACTGTGTGTTTTATTGATTAGGTGAGTTAGCAGAGCTGAGAGTATCTCATCATCTCTCATGTCTGATCTGTCTCATCTCTCTTCTTCTATGTGTCAGGTACTAGTAGAATGTTCAGAAGCTAAAGAAAAGTGAAGTTAAACCCTGAACCATGATAATCTAAGCACATTGTCAGTACACAACATCTCATAAAACAGAGGAATTATGAAGTGTCTGCTTTGAGAGGCCCTGCCCACACTCAGGAAATTTACACTGACCATCACTGAGTTATAGGAGCCAAAACAGCAATAAAAAGAAGTAAATTTATAGAGTAAGGGGGTAAAAATGATCTTTATTGTGTAAACATCATGAGAGGATTCAAAGAGCTTTCTTTCATGGGCAAACCCCTTTAAAAATGGCAAGTTATACCAGCCTTGATCTTCTCTTAGCTTTAAAAATAAAGAAGTATCCAGTGCATAGTAAACATTTCTCTGTAAATGACACAGAGCCATAAAGTGTCCATCTAAGCTGTTGAGATTTCATTTAACATGTCAACACCATAGACTTCCATAGATCAATAAACCACCACTTGTATTTACAACTCCATAGGGAGCTGTACCTTATTAAAGATCTAGAGGTTTGAAACAAATCCCACTGTCACATAGTGGGTAGTGGAGAAGTTTTCTGTACGTCATTTAGGTTGTGCTTCTGATGCTGTCAACAGATCTGTACGAAGATGATAGAAAAATAATAGCTGTTTGAGCTATTGTTTAAAAGGATTTTACATATTGATATCTATCTAGGTGGTGGGAGAAGCAAATAAGTTCACTTCAATAAGTGTGTTTCTGCAATATCTCTGATTGAGCACTACACATTGGCTGGATCATGTGGGTCAAGCCCACTATGGCATTGTAGTACCAGAGGCTACCACAAGCACCTAATTGGTCGGAATTGTGGGCCTCATCATTATCTATCACACTGAATACCCCTTTAACTCAACAATTGTCATGCATCGGTTGATTTTACTATTCCAGATGAGGAGTCTCCTCAGTAGCCACAATGGGGGACATGTATCATAACTTTTTGGTCTTTTGTGAATTTTTGAGACATTTGTCAGCTCTTTTTTGCGCCTTATGTCTTTTTACTTGTGATACATGTTCAGTTTTTCAGTTTTGTCACTCTCACCAAAACATCTGACGGCCTTGTGTCTTTTAGGTAATAAGGGCACCACTACATAGTCTGAAACTAGTCAGCTGCCTTGCTTTATGTGTTTTTTTATTTTTTCATTGCTGGGATTACAAATTATTTTACTGCATACTGTTAAAATGTAAATGTTTAACTTTTTATTACTTAAGTGTTGTACCTGGAACACAGGAACCGATCTATTACGGGACTTGTATTCTTTTTCTTTTGCATGCTTTTTCCTGGTTCCGGACCAGCGATGTGAAATCCCAGCACCCATCCTTGAAATAGATTTGCTATGGTAGTACTACAGTCATAATGACCTAGTTGGTCCCTATTTTAATCCTAGTGTGCTTCCTACAAGTTTTAGCAGGGATTCAACAGAAGGCCTTGGTGGGGGAATTCTGCTACTATGTTTGTGGACAAGAGTGTTGTGGAGACAAATCCTAGTTTTAGGGACACTATTTATTATCTGTTTTGGTGTTGGCTATCCTATTGACAGTGGCTGATTTGCATGTGAAAATGATTTGCATGAGGGAAGCACTAAGTAGGTATAAATGCATAACAAGTAATTTAAATTTAGCAAATTGATAATTTTATTTCTAGAAACATTTGCACAACTCAATTCATCCTTACGTCAAGGTTACATTTTACTTCTTTATTTAGAAACCAGAAAAATAATTAGTGATCCTTATCCTAATCAGCTCTCATTAAACTCCTTGACACAGTTGTTATTTTTGGCTTAACATGTATGATTGATATACCTGAATACAGCTTTTCAAAACCCGAAACATTTTGCTGGCATGAACATAAAACACTGTCATTTTAATGATGCATCTAGCAATGACAAGTCTGTTTCACACAACAACAAAATAATAACTAGACACAAACTATAAAATGATTATTGGAAGTCAGGTGTAATTGCAGCACACTGCATATTTTTATTCTTCCCCATTACATAGCATTATGTGCCAAATCAGTCCGACTTGGCACTTTGATTTAAAATGAAGATATGCCTCAGTTACATCCACTGGGGCCTGTACAAAGTGAAGCCAAATTATGATCAGGTATCCAACCTAAAACATTTTATGTTGTTGAGATTTTAAGTAATCACATAATAATATGGTATTTGACTAGAGTCTATAAAAAGCGTACACGCAGACAGATATAAAATACACATCTAGAAAATAACCGAAGAGATTTGCAGACATTTGCAGTGAATACACTGTCTGGATTACTTTACAGCAATGTACTTGAACAAATGGATTTTCACGACATAGATGATGTTTTTGACTAATTATACATCCTAAGTACCTGAGGTATCATCAGTTATGTTAGAAAAAAGTACAAAAACTATATTTGACGGCAAACTTTTTTTTGTTTCAATCAGTTCTATCTATATTTGCTGTGGGTTTTTTTTTTCAGAAGTTGCAAGGTTAGATCTTTACTTTTTTCAGCATTTGCAAACTTTTTTAGTTGGAATTAGGTATTAAAGGGGTTGTTCGAGTTCTTGAAAAAAAGCTAAAAGTGGCCGGGACAGGGCTGCTTAAAAAAAATAAAGATGTACTTACCTTCTGGTGCCCTCCGGTATCCAGCGCTGCTATCACTCTGGTCCAGGCGCCATGTAAACAAACATGGCCGCCGGAGCAGCGCTGGACTCAGTTCCGGCCGGACCCGACAACCTTCCGGTCCCCATACACAATGCTGTGTATAGGGATGGATAGGCGTGCCCGGCCACGGCCGGCCGGAAGCTGAATCGAGCGCTGCTCCGGCGGCCATGTTTGTTTACATGGCGCCCGGACCGGAGTGACAGCAGCGCTGGATACCGGAGGGCACCAGAAGGTAAGTACATCTTTATTTTTCTTAAGCAGCCCTGTCCCGGCCACTTTTAGCTTTTTTTCAAGAACTCGGACAACCCCTTTAATAGATGACCAGTGATGGTGTGACACTCCTGACAATCAGCCAACACTACAGTTAGATTCATATGCAGACGCTCCATCCTTAGTTTAGTTGTTGCCCTGGCTCCCAGTGGGCACAGCTTCCATTCATTTCATTTGGAGCTGAGCCTGCAGTAAGGGAAAAAAGGGATCAATACACTGAACTTGGAGGAAATAGGAAATTATCATATCATGTCATAAGTAGAGAAACTTGGAGTACTTTTATGAATCAAGCAATAGATTAGGTGGTGGCCAAGTCGGTAACTAATCCTTCTCAATTTGAATATAAGAATTTGGCATTCCAACAGCATTAGGCCCAATGCACACAAACGTATGGGAGACATACAGTATGTACGGCCGCAAGCTTGCAGTCGTACATATGTCCCCCATAGACGCGTGGCTAAACGGAGCAGCACCGCACCGCTCCATACACATGTCACCCCTCCTTCTCTTCATCACGGCGGACGTATTCCATCCTGCCGTAGCCGTGTGGGCAAACATCAGTGTGCATGGGGCTTAAACAGTATTTTAGTTTTTGTTAAGTACAACAGTATTACACAGATTAGTGATTACTCTTTCAGTCAATGATGACCTTCTTCAGATACAGATTCTTGGAGGGAGAAGAGAAACGTACAGATAAGTAAGCCTCTGTCCAAGGCTTTCTATTGTTAAGGGTTATAGTGGTATACATACCGCTATTAGAAATTAGGCAAGGCATCGTTTCTGATAGTAGACCGTATATTGCCATACCTCTTAAAGGAGTTTTCCCATTTTGTCAAATTAATGTTATAGTTTGTTATAAAAAAATATGCAATATTCCAATATACTTTCTGTATCAATTCCTCGCAGTTTTCTGTCATTTTCTGTCATTCTATAGAAAACTTCTATTCGTACTTCCAGTGGACAGAAATCCGACCATGGTCACACAGGTGCACAGCTCGTTAGTATTATAGAGAGTAATCAGAGCTGTGTGTTATAACGAGCCGTGCAGCTGTGTCACCATGGTCATATTTCTGTCCACTAGAAATATACAATGAAACTTTCTATAGAATGACAGCAAGCAGAGATCTAGAAAACAGTAAGGAATTGATATAGAAAGTATATTGGAAAATGGTCTAACTTTTCATTATTCAAATAATAACATATACTTGCTAAAATGGGAATACCCCTTTAACGCTATGTAGCATAAACTTCTTCTCCTATCCCCTTTTATTACTGGCTCATCCTGGTCTTAACAGGTTCAGCTAAGAATTTTGAGTGCTTGACATTTAGAAAGAAATAAGCTTCATAAGTGAAAACATCTCTAAAATATTTTAGAAATTTTCTTCTTTTCACATTGTTGTATTGATTTATATTTTTGTCATTTATGGCTTATATGGAGTGTGGGTCATTAGTATCTCTCTTCCATCTTTACTTTCAAATTTTTAACATAAAATGATAGTTAGGTTGTAACAACATCCCCACAATGGTTAAATACACCACCGTCTCACTTATTCCTAAAGTGACTATTAATTACAGGGTGGAATGGTAATACTACTTGTCTATTTATTATTCATTTCGTATTAATAATGGAGGAATTAAAAAAAAAAAAAAAATATATATATATATATATATATTACATTTTTTATTGATTTATATAATTTATAATTTCCATACATTGATCATGTGAGTGTTCTTTAATGGTATGACTTACTGGTCCTCTTTAAGTTCCACCTTAAGACAACTATGCCCCTTTGACGCTCTGTTTGTAGCTATCTACATTTATAAAATACAAAGCTTTGTGATTGAAATGTTGAACAAGGGACATCAACCACATCCAAAATACCTTTTGATTTCTTCCAACGTAGTTGTCACAACAAGATCTGGAGCAGATCTACTCATAAGAAAAGCATTTCTGTCTTGCAGAGTGGGGTTTTTTTGCTCAACTTCTGACACTGCAATATTTAGGAAATCTGTATGCTCTCAAATATTTTAGTGAGCTTTCCCACTCCAAAAACAAGCTATAATTATGATTTCCTCTGAGGACAGATGTTATATAGTCATAATAAATATTTGAATACAATATAAAATCCAAAACCTTCTATTTCATATTAATTCCAGTATTGTGGTGGTCCCAGAGCCAAATGAAGAATGCAAGTTTGGTTTCTCTATAAATTTGATGTATTTGATTTTAAATTGGACCTGGAATAAACTCTACAACTTTACAGCAATCTATTCCCTTTTCTTCAACAGTCTATTAGCAAGTTTGATGATTCATATAAAGTAACCTCATGAACACATAGGATAACTAGAAGTTTAGTTGTCTTTCAATGATGTTGACCTTCCAAGATGAATCACCTGAAAATTACATCCAAGGAATTAAATATGTAGCAAATATTCAAAATCCCCTGATTAAAGCTGCTATTTTCACTTACCTTTCAGCTATTTCTTGAAGAACTTGTCTGCTTCTCAAGACATGAAACACTATCAAGTAATTTACATTTACTTGCATTGTTCTTCCAGTAACAGCAAAATATTGCTGTCATTTGGCAGCTTTGGTTTCTAAAAAAGAAAAGAAAGACCTTAGACCTCAATTTCACTCATTATAATAAATCAATTTCAAGCTCATTTATGCTTAATCTCCACTGGAAATTTGCATTAACCAATCAGAACTGAAGAAGCACCTCGGGGGAGATCAAGAGTCACATAAAAATTCAAGAGAAAATTCACACAATAAATCAGTAAAACTAGGGCTGCTTTGGTGGAGATTCTAAACACAACTAAATTATATTAAAATCCCCTAAATCGTGCTTCAGGCAAACGTGAAGTAATCTTGAGAACTGTAATATACCAAAGAGGCTACAGAAGGGAAAATTTTCTTGTCCTTTTTATTTATTTATTTTTTTACATAGGTAACATAAAATAGCAAGAATATTTTGCTGAAGAAATAGTCAAGGCAGACAGGGCTGAAATGAGAGTTAGGCAAGGCTCCATAGAAAAAACATTATTAAATATATGTGTATTTTCTTTGGTAGAAAGCCTTGAGATGACATCATCATCACAGGTCCTACAATGCTGGGAAGGATAGCATCCACATGTAGAGTTAATTTGTTAATGGATGTATAGGACCTGCAGTGACGTCAAGAGCATGTGATCATTAAAGAAAATCTACCAGTAGTAATATTAAGCTAAACATACTCACCTATTGTCGCCGGCACTGGTCTTCTTTAATCTACACCAGGAACACCTGGAAAAAAAGACTTATAAAAACCAGGCCGGAGTGTGGTAATGCAATGTCTGCATGCTGGAGAGGGAGGTGCCATTACGTGAGAGATGTGAGTTCATGCTTCCTGCCTGATAGATAACTCCCTCTCCCACACTGCAGGGGGAGGTGACGTCATGCAGGAGGCGTGAATAATTAGCAGCCCAGAGCACTGCATATTGTGTCTCTTTGCTCCGGGCTGCTTAATGCAATCTCTTTGTGTCAAGATTAAAGAAGATAAAGCTCTGTGCAGCACTGCGTAATCTGTAGGCGCTATATAAATAAAGAAGTATTATTATTATTAGACCAGTGCCGGGACCGGGATACAGAGGACAATAGTGTGTTTAGCTTAATTTTTCTGTAGTGTTGTGGTAGATTTCCTTTAAAAGCATTGCAGGTCCTGTAGGTCCTGAAGCTTAAAGGGGGATGAGCAAGCTGTGTGAGAGAGAAATGCATTGTTTAGCCAAGAGAAAGAGCAGGACACAAAGGTGCAATTTGGAAAAAGGGAAATGTGGAGGAACAGACCAGAGAAAAAGGTGGACCTAGAGGTAGAGTTTTGAAAAACTGGGGGGAATAGAGGTAAAGGCTAAATAGAGAGAGGGGGAGATCATTCTGACTGATTAAAAGATTAAAAAGAGGGACATAGAGGTGCAGGATGGCAAAAGAGAGATATGGGGAGCAAACTGTCAAAAATGAATGATATAGCATTCTGGAGAAAACGTTATGAGAAAGAAGGGATCATAGAGATGCAGGATGTGAAAAAGATGGGGTCATGAGGCACAGTTTGTAGAACTAGGGAAACATGAGGTGTAAGCTGTTAAAAGGAGGGAGGTATGAGGTGCAAGCTGTGTGTAAAAGAGGAAATGAGGGTCCATGCTGTGAAAGATATTGGCAAAGGGTGTAAAAGGGACAGGGACATCCCCTGGAAAATTTGGTTTTAACCTGAGATGCTAGATAAGATAAAATGGGTGATGTTTGCACATGTATTTATGTGCAGCCTACACCAGAATACGGGCTCTGACTGCTGAGGAAATGTGTGCCTTTTGTGTGAGATGAAGAACCAGATTAAAGCCTCTTAACAGAAGTTTCCATTTATGGGAAATTCATTCTAAATAAGGCTAAAGAGAGCTGACCTGATCATTATATATTATGGAAGAGTAATATACAAACAGTGTACATATTGAAGAAGTAGCCAAAAATTTGGTTAGACTCATTTCAGATAGTCTTGTATTATTAATACTTTATTTTCAACATCTCTGTATTCTATTAACGTTTGTGTAGCTCATCTGTCTTGCAGTATGAAGTGATATTGAAATAGATATACATTATTCTTGGAGAAAACTGTTTTATCCTGACTTCTCTTGCTCAGAAAGTGAAAAGATTGCCTGAGGATGAATAAAGTATCAAATAGCAGCCCTTTCAAATCATCTGTACATAGAAGTGTGGTCTGCTCTAGTAATGATTAGAGATGAGCGAACATGCTCGTCCGAGCTTGATGCTCGTTCGAGCATTAGCGTACTCGAAACTGCTCGTTGCTCGGACGAATACTTCGCCCGCTCGAGAAAATGGCAGCTCCCGCCGTTTTGCTTTTTGGCGGCCAGAAACAGAGCCAATCACAAGCCAGGAGACTCTGCACTCCACCCAGCATGACGTGGTACCCTTACATGTCGATAGCAGTGGTTGGCTGGCCAGATCAGGTGACCCTGGGATAGACTAGCCGCTGCCCGCGCTGCTCGGATCATTCTGTGTCTGGATGCCGCTAGGGAGAGAGCTGCTGCTGGTCAGGGAAAGCGTTAGGGTGTTCTATTAGCTTACTGTTAGGCAGGAGTGATTCTCCAAGAACCCAACAGCCCTTCTTAGGGCTACAATAACGTTCTACTTTTTTTTTTTTTTATTTGCATCTAGTACCATTTTGTGAGGAATTAGCAGGGGGACTTGCTACCGTTGTGTTTAGCTCTTAGTGGCACACATATCCACCTCAAACACCAAAGTGGGAAAATTTAGTAGGGGTTGGATTTCAATTAGGCACAGTCTGCCATTTTTCCTTTTTTATTTTACGTTTATTTTGTTTAATAACTCAGTGTCATCTCATCTGGCATAGTAGTGTGCTTTCATACTTGGCTAGAAAATAGCCATAGGAGAATCCAAACGGCTTACGCCTACAGTAGCGTTATATATTTGATTTCTGGTTGATCTGCTGGTGGCTGTACTTGCTGCAGTGCATCTACTAGCCAATTGTGAGCAATTTGTAGTGAGACTTGCGACCGCTGTGTTTTGCGCTTAGTGACGCACATATCCATTGCAAAGACCGAAGTGGGAAAATTTAGTAGGGGTTGGATTTCAATTAGGCACAGTCTGCCATTTGTCCTTTTTTATTTTACGTTTATTTTGTTTAATAACTCAGCGTCATCTCATCTGGCATAGTAGTGTGCTTTCATACTTGGCTAGAAAATAGCCATAGGAGAATCCAAACGGCTTACGCCTACAGTAGCGTTATATATTTGATTTCTGGTTGATCTGCTGGTGGCTGTACTTGCTGCAGTGCATCTACTAGCCAATTGTGAGCAATTTGTAGTGAGACTTGCGACCGCTGTGTTTTGCGCTTAGTGACGCACATATCCATTGCAAAGACCGAAGTGGGAAAATTTAGTAGGGGTTGGATTTCAATTAGGCACAGTCTGCCATTTGTCCTTTTTTATTTTACGTTTATTTTGTTTAATAACTCAGCGTCATCTCATCTGGCATAGTAGTGTGCTTTCATACTTGGCTAGAAAATAGCCATAGCAATAGGATAGCATTGTTTGGTTTTAAAAACTCAAAAACACAAAAAAAAAAAAAAACACAAAAAAAGTTAAAAAAAAATTAAAGCTATAACTCTCATTTTAAAAATGTTTAACCCGAGGGCTAGGGGTAGAGGACGAGGGCGGGGACGTGGGCTTCCAACTACTGCAGGGGTCAGAGGCCGTGGTCCTGGCCGGGGTGAGACACCACCTGCTTATGAGGGAGCAGGGGAACGCCGCAGAGCTACACTCCCTAGGTTCATGTCTGAAGTTACTGGGACTCGTGGTAGAGCACTGTTGAGGCCAGAACAGTGCGAACAGGTGATGTCGTGGATTGCTGACAATGCTTCGAGCAATTTGTCCACCAGTCAGTCTTCCACGCAGTCCACCCATGTCACCGAAATCGCCACTCCTCCAGCTCCTGCACCTCAGCCTCCTCCCCCCCAGTCTGCCCCCTCCCAGGAAAATTTGGCATTTGAACCGGCATAATCTGAGGAACTGTTTTCTGGACCCTTCCCACAGTCACAAACCACTTGTCCGGTTGCTGCTGAGCAATTTTCCGATGCCCAGGTTTTCTACCAGTCACAGTCTGTGGGTGATGATGACCTTCTTGACGTAGTGGAAGTGTGTAAAGAGGTGTCCGACGATGAGGAGACACGGTTGTCAGACAGTGGGGAAGTTGTTGTCAGGGCAGGAAGTCCGAGGGGGGAGCAGACTGAGGGATCGGAGGATGATGAGGTGACAGACCCAAGCTGGGTTGAGAGGCCGGGTGAACACAGTGCTTCTGAGATGGAGGAGAGTCCTCGACCAGAACAGGTTGGAAGAGGCAGTGGTGGGGCCAGACGGAGAGGCAGGGCCAGAGCTGGTGCATCAGCGCCAAATGTGTCAACTAGTGAAGCTCCCGTGGCGAGGGCTCTTGCGGCGAGGGCTAGATCTTCAGAAATCTGGAGGTTCTTTAAGGAAACACCGGATGACCGACGGACTGTGGTGTGCAACATTTGCCAAACCAGGCTCAGCAGGGGTTCCACCACTACTAGCTTAACTACCACCAGTATGCGCAGGCATATGAATGCTAAACACCCCACTCAGTGGCAACAAGCCCGTTCACCTCCGGCCGTGCACACCACTGCTCCTTCCCCTGTGTCAGCTGATAGTCAGCCCCCTGCCCAGGACCCTGCCACAAAAACCCCATCGTCGCCTCCACGATCCTCCACAGCATCCACCAGCGTTCAGCTCTCCATACCCCAGACGCTGGAGCGGAAACGCAAATATAGTGCAACCCACCCGCACGCCCAAGCCCTTAATGTGCACATCTCCAGATTGCTTAGCCTGGAGATGCTGCCCTATAGGCTAGTAGAGACCGAGGCCTTTCGCAACCTCATGGCGGCGGCCGCCCCTCGGTATTCGGTCCCCAGCCGCCACTACTTTTCCCGATGTGCCGTCCCAGCCCTGCACCAGCACGTGTCAGACAACATCACCCGTGCCCTGACCAACGCCGTTTCTGACAAGGTCCACCTGACCACGGACACGTGGACGAGTGCTGCCGGGCAGGGCCACTATATATCGCTGACGGCACATTGGGTTAACTTGGTGGAGGCTGGGACCGAGTCTGACCCTGGGGCTGGTCATATACTGCCGACGCCGAGGATTGCGGGGCTACCTCGGTCCAGGTGTTTCAGGCCTACTATGCCTCCTCCTCCTCCCACCCCTCCTCCACCTCCTCCTCCGAACTACCATCCGTGGGCACGGCGCCATCAGTCGGTAGCTCTAGGCACAGCAGCAGTGCCGTTGCTAAGCGACAGCAGGCGGTGCTCAAACTGCTGAGCCTAGGCGATAAAAGGCACACCGCCCAAGAGCTATTACAGGGCATCACGGCGCAGACTGATCTGTGGCTGGCACCGCTGAACCTGAAGCCAGGCATGGTTGTGTGTGACAACGGCCGTAACCTGGTGGCGGCTCTGCAAATTGGCAGACTGACACATGTGCCATGCCTGGCCCATGTGTTAAATCTGATAGTTCAGCGTTTCCTCAAGACATACCCCAATCTGTCAGATTTGCTCACGAAGGTGCGCCGCATCTGTGCGCATTTCAGGAAGTCCAGCACAGATGCTGCCACTCTCAGGGCAGCGCAGCGCCGCCTCCAACTGCCCGCTCACCGACTGTTGTGCGACGTGCCCACGAGGTGGAATTCAACACTGACCATGTTATCCAGAGTTTACCAGCAGCGCCGAGCCATTGTAGACTGCCAGATGTCAACTTCCACCAGAACTGGTAGTCAGGTCAGTCAGCTTCCTCAAGTCTACAATGAGGAGTGGACGTGGATGTCTGATATCTGTCAGGTGCTGAGTAACTTTGAGGAGTCAACACAGATGGTCAGTGGCGATGCCGCCATCATCAGCCTCACCATCCCGCTGCTTGGCCTGTTGAAAAACTCTCTGATCAGCATGAAGTCGGAAGCTTTGCGCTCGTCACAAGAGACGGGGGAAGAAGATTCCCTTGTTGATAGCCAAAGCACCCTTAGGTCTGTTTCTCAGCGCATATCGGAGGAGGTGGAGGTGGAGGAGGATGAGGAGGAAGAGGAGGAGAATGTTGGCGAGACACAAGAGGGGACCATTGTTGAGTCCTTTACTGTTCAGCGTGTATGGGCAGAAGAAGAGGAGTTGGAGGAGTTGGAGGAGGAGGAAATGGACAGTCAGGCCAGTGAGGGGAGTGAATTCTTACGCGTTGGTACTCTGGCGCATATGGCAGATTTCATGCTAGGCTGCCTATCCCGTGACCCTCGCGTTCAAAGAATTTATTCCAGCACCGATTACTGGGTGTTCACTCTCCTGGACCCACGGTACAAGCAAAATCTTTCCACTCTCATCCATGCAGAGGAAAGGAGTGTGAGAATGCATGAATACCAGCAGGCCCTGGTGCACAAGCTGAAACAGTATTTCCCTTCTGACAGCACTAGCGGCAGAGTGCGTAGTTCTGCGGGACAAGTAGCGAGGGAGAGTAGGCGAGCAGGCAGCTTGTCCAGCACTGGCAAGGGTACGCTTTACAAGGCTTTTGCCAGCTTTATGTCACCCCAGCAAGACACTGTCACCTGTCCCCAGTCTCGGCAGAGTAGGGCTGATCTTTACAGAAAGATGGTGAGGGAGTACGTAGCTGACCATACCATCGTCCTAAATGATCACACAGCTCCCTACAACTACTGGGTTTCAAAGCTGGACATGTGGCACGAACTGGCGCTGTACGCCTTGGAGGTTCTTGCCTGCCCTGCCGCTAGCGTCTTGTCCGAGCGGGTTTTCAGTGCAGCTGGTGGCATCATCACCGATAAGCGTACACGCCTGTCGACTGACAGCGCTGACAGGCTGACGCTTATTAAGATGAATAAAGCCTGGATTTCTCATAATTTCCAATCTCCACCAGGTGAAGGAAGCTCAACCTGAATAATTGATCCACTCCTCCTCCTCCTCATTTTCCTCCTTCTCCTCCTCTTTGTACAGTAAAGCAGAGGAAACTGGCTATTTTTTGACAGGGCCCACTGGCTCTTGCTATAGTACTTTATGCATTTAATTTTTCTGGAGGGCCACCGACCCGGTCCTCTGTTTTAAACAATTTTTGGGAGTGCCACATACAGGCACTCAATCTATTCAATTTTTCTGGAGGGCCACCGACCCGTTCCTCTGTTTTAAACAATTTTTGGGAGTGCCACATACAGGCACTCAATCTATTCTATTTTTCTGGAGGGCCACCTACCTGCTCCTCTGGTTTGAAAACTTTTTGGGACTGCCACATACAGGCACTCAATCGATTCCATTTTTCTGGAGGGCCACCTACCTGCTCCTCTGGTTTGAAAACTTTTTGGGACTGCCACATACAGGCACTCAATCTATTCTATTTTTCTGGAGGGCCACCTACCTGCTCCTCTGGTTTGAAAACTTTTTGGGACTGCCACATACAGGCACTCAATCTATTCAATTTTTCTGGAGGGCCACCTACCTGCTCCTCTGGTTTGAAAACTTTTTGGGACTGCCACATACAGGCACTCAATCTATTCAATTTTTCTGGAGGGCCACCTACCTGCTCCTCTGGTTTGAAAACTTTTTGGGACTGCCACATACAGGCACTCAATGTATTCAATTTTTCTGGAGGGCCACCTACCTGCTCCTCTGGTTTGAAAACTTTTTGGGACTGCCACATACAGGCACTCAATCTATTCAATTTTTCTGGAGGGCCACCTACCTGCTCCTCTGGTTTGAAAACTTTTTGGGACTGCCACATACAGGCACTCAATCTATTCAATTTTTCTGGAGGGCCACCTACCTGCTCCTCTGGTTTGAAAACTTTTTGGGACTGCCACATACAGGCACTCAATCTATTCTATTTTTCTGGAGGGCCACCTACCTGCTCCTCTGGTTTGAAAAATTTTTGGGACTGCCACATACAGGCACTATCCAAATTAAATTGTCTCCATAGCAGCCTCCACACGTTGTCTCCATTGCTACCTCCAAAAGTCGTCCATATAGCTGCCTCCATACATCGTCCCTTTATCAAACGAGGTGTGTCAGGCAGAAATTTGGGTTGTTTTCATGGATTCCACATCAAAGTTGTTAACTTTGTCGCCACCCAGCTGTGTTATCCACAAAATATACTAATAAACTTTTATCATTTACCAATATTATTTCAGCGCTTCTTGCGCATCTGTTTACATTCCCCTCACCCGCCATATCCTAAACTTATAAGAACGCTACTACACTTGATCTTATACAAAAGGTTCTTAGAAGTGCTATTTGGGGAGTAGCCTAGAGACAGGGGCTTGGATTGGCGAAAGCTCGCCTGGCAGCAGAGCGCCAACTCCATGCCAAGATCCAACTAACATAGTTTTAACTGCAGAACCTTTAATCTACTACTAGTTCACTGCCTCCATACATGGTCCCCTTATCAAACGAGCTGTGTCAGGCAGAATTTTGGGTTGTTTTCATGGCTTCCATGTTAACTTTGTCGCCACCCTGCTGTGTAATCCACAAAATATACTGGCAAACTTTTATCATGTACCGATATTATTTGAGCGCTTCTTGCTCACCTCCTTTGGTTCCTCTCTGCCACCCATTGGTTTGAAGCCTGAGTCCATTTAGGGTATGTCGCCATGCCACTCTCTAGCCTGCTGCCGCTGCCTCTGCATGCCGTCCCCTATAGTGTCAGGGTCAATTATTGCATGTTTTAGATGCTATCTAGCTTCATTCTGTCACTCTGTCATGGCCATGCTGTTGCCCATAATTTTGGCATAATGGTGCGATTAAGCAGCCTCAGAGGCATCCATGCATGCTGCCCCTGCTGTTTCCTGTCCATTTCCGTGGTGTTTCCATCCTTTTCTGAGGTTCCCAGGTGTTTGGCCAAGCTTCCCTGTGCAGAGCCTTGGTCCCCTTGAAAAATGCTCGAGTCTCCCATTGACTTCAATGGGGTTCGTTATTCGAGACGAGCACTCGAGCATCGGGAAAAGTTCGTCTCGAATAACGAGTACCCGAGCATTTTAGTGCTCGCTCATCTCTAGTAATGATGTATATTGATCACATGAACTAAGCAATTCTGCTAAGAAGTAAAATTAAAGATACAGTAATTAGTCTGCAATAAGCGCTACCACTGCACAGTGCATTACTGAAGTGGAACACTCAGCATTGAAACCTTATGATAGGAGCTACAGTAATTGAATTGGGAATCTGGAATACCATATTATCATTTATGGAAGGAAGCAACAAGTCTTCAACATTGAGCACTATTTCAAGACTTTATCTGTACAGCACACATACTGCTAACAGAAGTATAACTTTTGAATCACAGTGCAAATCTATAACATGGTTCCCAATGTCACATGATATAGGTGGAAAGCATGGTCATCTCAGGCACTAGGGCGCTAAATGACGGCACTGCTGCTCACATTCTAATTACTAGGGGCATAACTAAGTGAATACTGTCCCCCATAGCGGACTTCTGAATGTCCCCCCTTCCACTTAAGCCCTTCCCGACATTGGACGTAATATTTGATCAGAGCATTGGTTGTTCAAGCCAACCAGACTTTGTGGAGCCTTTTGGTATTTTATCCACTGAGAATTTGTAAATTTAAAAAACACATTCATTTAGCCAAAAAAATAATACATTTCAAAATTGCACACGATTGCACAAGAGCTTTAAAAAGGGGACAAATTGTCCACATGGATCATTGACTCCATGAAATGCTGTTGAGTCTCTCCGGTCATGAAGCTCCAAACTCGCTGAGAGCCAACTCTATATCAGCTTCTTTAACTGAGCTCTGTCACATCTATCAGTTGTACAGAGCAGCCACGTGGTCTTCTCCATCCTCATGTATAAATCTCTGCAGGATGGACTTCTCTGGCTCCTAAGGCTTCAATCTTCCACAAGGTGGTGCTGCAGCAGGCAACTAAGATCCCATCCCATAAATACTGCTTGCTAAGTCCCATATGTGTGCTGCTGAATGGATGAAAAGTAATGGAGAAATTTTCTTACCGAAATTTCCATTTCCTTAAGTCCGTGAGGCAGGGCAAGTTGTTATTGCTATATACCATTCAAGGTTTTTGTGTGTGCTCCGACCTTATATAGGTGGGGTCAGCCAAGACACTAATTGTTTAATTGTCTACTACTGCTTGTTAACCTGTTCTCTTCTAAATTGTACCTAGGGGAAGAATACCATATGTGTGCTGCCTCACGGACTAAAGCAAATGGAAATTTCAGTAAGCATGTACAAGCACATATAGTATATAGTGATCATATAGACATACCTACAGTATATATATATATATATATATATATATATATATATATATATACGTATAGAAAGTCCAAGCGGCACTATCTTAATTGAAAAAATGGCTGGGTGCAGGCTACCCAGGACTGGGCCTCAAGTCCTCCTGTGTATACTTCGAAGAAATGTGCAGCACTCCAATTTCGTGAAACGTAGTAAAATCTTTTATTCCATAGTTACTCACTATGGAATAAAAGATTTTACTACGTTTCACGAAATTGGAGTGCTGCACATTTCTTCGAAGTATATATATATATATATATATATATATATATATATATCAGGTACATGTGAATGCAGTCTGTAAAACTGTAAAAGAACAATTCCTCAAAAGGAAACCACTTTTCCTCTACATGCATGAATATTACATTGCTCTTTGTAAATTATCTTTTAAAAAGATAAAAGATGTTACAAGGGGGAAATAAGCTTTTGGCCCCCATCATCCTCATAGTCTGTAAGCACTTGTGAGCAGGACCCTCATTACAATTGCGCCATGTGACTGTTTGTACTATTGTATTTGTAATATTATATTTGTATATGTCCCCAATAGTATGTGAAGAACAATGGGGCAGATTTACTTACCCGGCCCATTCGCGATCCAGCGGCGCGTTCTGTGCGGTGGATTCGGGTCTTCCAGCGATTCACTAAGGTAGTTCCTCCGCCGTCCACCAGATGTCGCTGCTGCGCTGAAGTTCCCCGAGGTCCGCCGGAATGCACGAGCCTATACCTGGTGAAGGTAAGCGCGAGTCCTGCAACCCTTTTTTTTTTAAAATGCGGCGGTTTTTCCGAATCCGTCGGGTTTTCGTTCAGCCACACACCCCCGATTTCCGTCGCGTGCATGCCGGCGCCGATGCCCCCCAATCTAATCGCGTGCGCCAAAATCCCGGGGCTATAAATGGAAAATCGGCGCAAATCGGAAATATTCGGGTAACATGTCGGGAAAACGTGAATCAGGCCCTTAGTAAATGACCCCCAATATGTGTGAAGAATCTTCACACATATTATTCTTCACATACTATTGTGAAGTACACCTTTCTGCACTCATGTCTTCTGATAAGTTAGCAGATGTATGGAAACTTCAATGAAGAACACATTGCAGATGTTTCCATACATCTGCTAACTTATCAGAAGACATGAGTGCAGAAAGGTGTTCCTCACAATAGTATGTGAAGAACAATATGTGTGAAGAACACATTGCAGATGTTTAACACGGGTCATTCTCCTTTTTGAAATTCCACGAATATTCCATTGAATAAAAAAAAATGAAGAAACAGGACTGACTTCCTTATTTCTAAATAAAATGACACATTTTATTGGTCCCCTTGAAAAATGCTCGAGTCTCCCATTGACATCAATGGGGTTCGTTATTCGAAACGAGCACTTGAGCATCGGAAAAAGTTTGACTCATGTAACGAGCAGTCGAGCATTTTAGTGCTCGGTCATCTCTAATCCCAACATACTGTCCTGGTCTATACAATTTCTGGATACATCTTGGAGCACCACAAGACAATACCATGTAGACTGCAGTCACCTACTTCACTCAAAGTGACTTGTGAAGTTTCTTCCACTGAGAATATAGAAATATTTATGGCACAAGGGTATTCTGCAGATAAACAGTGACTTCATATCAAATGTGTTCTGTGTTTGAAAGCAGATAAGAAAAGGGCCTGAATAAGCGGCTGAGCTGGCTGTCTTGAAGTCGTAGGTCTTTTTTTTCTATCCAATAAAGGAATATTTCTGTTTTCAAAAGTATACAAACTATCAAGTTTTATTCCTTCAGAAGCAATACGCCTGCCTTTTATGTTAGTTACATGCCTCTTTTGTGTCCTTTTCTCTGCCCCAGGAGAATTTCAGTGTTTATCAGACTTAATCAACATGAGTGACAGCAGAGCCGATAAAAAGGAATGATTCTCTGCTGGTGGGACCGCACTCTTTTGAAATGTCAGTACTGAGAGATCCGCATTTACATTTGCTTGGGAGCTAGGCTCTTACAAGATTTTCATCTTTTACACTGGAGGGATGAAAGCCAAAGCTATTTAAGTACCCATTAGACATATTAAGAACCTATTATAAAAGTTACGGTGTCAGCATGACAGCAAAGTACCTGCACTTAAGGAAATGTGCACCCAGCTTGATCATGGCGCTCATGCGTAAGGAGTGTAATAGTAGGTGATGGGAGTGGCAGATTGCGGGGAAACTCTCAGGGGTTACTGACTTACAGATGGGATGCTTGAGGCCAGCGACTAGATCTGTGGCTCTGTGTGAGAGCAGAATGTTACTGTCTAACATAGTTACTGTCACCTGAAAAAACTCTTTGAAAGTGGAACCAAAGTGTGTTATTATTTTAATAGGTTGTTTGAGGGAATTAAGGGAAATCACCTGGAAGAAAAGCTTTGAATTGAGGATGTACTTATGTAATTATGCTATTTGTCTAGCAACAATAGGGGGTACTTATTCACTTATTTATTTATAAGTTAAGATAAGAGATCAGAATATATTGATCTTACTGGGGAAATTATTGTGCCACAATAAGTTAATACATACAAATACCCACTGCACAGAGACAATTACATCTTTCTGCCACTACCATAGAGGTATAATAATAATAATCATCATCATCATCACAATTATCATCTTTATTCATGTAGCGGCATCGTATTCTGTAGCGCTTTAAAATCATAGGGGACATGTACAAATAAAATAAGATACTACACAGTACAAACAGACATACGGAACAATTGGAGTGAGGGCCCTGCTCCGAAGAGCTTACAGTCTATGAGGATGCGGGGGTGATACAAGAAGTATATGGGCTTGTAAAATAGTCCAGCCATTCTTTATAAGGAAAGAAAATAAAATAATTATCAGCTGCTATATTATATACAAAGTCCAAGGTCAGTGGGACTGCAGAGAAGCCTGAAGCTTGGTATCTGGTGTTTGCTGGATAACAGATGGGAGGAGGACACAGAATATAATAGGGCATGTTGATTTTAAAGTGTATTTTCTATTGGAGGAAAAATTAAAAAAAAAAAAATGAAACACACTCACTAAGCTCCTTACTGAGTCCTCATTCCAGGGGTGGGGTCCCTGTTCTGCTTATATACACTCTCAGCCAGACCACAAGTCCCGAGGATCTAGTGACTGCTGCAGCCAATAAAATGTGAACATTGTTATCTTTCTTCTGGAACTGAATCCAGAATAGTCAAAGAAGGAGTAGAGGAGTAGAGGAGTAGAGGAGTAGAGCGATTATTAAGAAAGAAAGGAAACATTTAACATGTGTTCACCTAATTCTTCCACTGTCTTCTTGTGACTAAATATAATGAATTACATAAACCAAACAGCAATGTTTCCCTAATTTATATTTTAACATCACTCAAGAGGAGAAAAGGTAATAAAGCACACTGAATCTCAGTTCCATGAGCTAATTCCAATAAAACAAGATCTAAATGCAGTCTGAACAGCTTCCAATTTCCTCTTAAATTATAAATCAGGGATTGTTGAAGAGAGATAAATCTTATAGAACTGCTCCAAAGAATAATGATGTCACAGTTAAAATATTCCACTCAGGTGATAAACTACATCATGTCTATGTTTTTTGTAAACATATATTATGTATATAAATATACGATGAAAGAAATAATTATTTGACCACTCGCTGATTTTGTACGTTTGCCCACAGAAAAAGAATTGAACAGTCTGTCATTTTTAGGGTATGGGAATTTTAACACTGCGAGATAGAATATCAAAAAGAAAATCCAGAAAATCTTGTTAAAATTATATGAATGTATATTTCAGTGAGAAATAAGTGTTTGATCCCTTTGGCAAACATGACGTAAAACTTGGTGACAAATCCCTTGTTGGCAGGCACAGCAGTCCCAGGTTTTTTGTAGGTTTGTCCACATGTCAGGTGGAACTTTGGTCCACTCCTCTTTTCAGTTCATCTCTAAATCATTAAAGGGGTTTTCCCATTTTACCAAATAAATGTTATTGTTTGTATGATAAAAAGTTATACAATTTTCCAATATACTTTCTGTTTCAATTCCTCACTGTTTTCTAGATCTCCGTTTGCTGTCATTCTATAGAAAGCTTCCAGTGGACATAAATCTGACCACGGTCACACAGGTGCACAGCTCCTTATAAGAAACATCTCTGATTACTCTATATGATAATAACGAACTGCACACCTGTGTGACCATGGTCAGATTTCTGTCCACTGGAAGTAAACTTAGAAGCTTTCTATAGAATGATAGCAAGTAGAGATCTAGAAAACCATGAATAATTGATGCAGAAAGTGTATTGGAAAATTATATAACTTTTCACCTTAGCATATTACAGGCACTGTTTTGATTCCTCAATAATCTTTATCAAGCTTGATAAAGATTTGTGATGAATCGAAACGTTGCTTGATAATAATACTGATAACTTGGAAGTGTCATGTCAGAGCCTTTGAGATATTAACAGTAGAGCTGGATGGATTTATTAGGAAAAAGTATGTGTCCAAAATATGAATTATGCCACATATTTCTTTGATGTGTAAAGCCAGTTGGATGTTTATAAAGGTGACTAGAGATGAGCGAACACACTAGTCCGAGCTTGATGCTCATTCGAGCTCATATTTCGCCAGCTCGAGAAAATGGCATCTCCAGCCGTTTCAATTTTTGGCGGCCAGAAATAGAGCCAATCGCAAGCCAGGAGACTCTGCACTCCACCCAGCATGACGTGGTACACTTACACGTCGATAGCAGTGGTTGGCTGGCCTGATCAGATGACCCTGGAATAGACTAGTCCCTGCCCGCGCTGCTTGCATCATTCTCTGTCTGGATGCCATTAGGGAGAGAGCTGCTGCTGGTCAGGGATAGCGTTAGGGTGTATTATTAGATTAGTGTTAGGCAGGAGTGATTCTAAAAGAACCCAACAGCCCTTGTTAGGGCTACAATAGCGTTATATTTTATTTGCAGCTAGTACCATTTTGGGACGAATTTGCAGGGAGACTTGCGAACGTTGTATTTAGCTCTTAGTGACACACATATCCATCTCGAACACCTCAGTGGGACAATTTATTAGGGGTTTGATTGAATAAGGCGCAGTCTGAAGATTTTTTATTTTTTTTTCAAAACTTAAAGTGACAGGCACACCACAAAATCCAGTTGTGTGCTGTCAGTGTAGGTTACAAACTAGGCATACAATAACCCAACCGGCTTTCTTAAAGCTACAATAGCGTTTTATATATATATATATATATATATATATATATATATATATATATATATACGTAGGGAAAGTCCAAACAGCACATCTAAGGGAAGTAATGGTGGGTGCAGGCACTCAGAACCAGGCTTTAGGTCCTCCAACGTAGATAATTGAAAGTAGGCAGCACTCCAAATATAGTGAAAAAAACGGGTGTTCTTTATTCCATGTTAGGGTACAGTGAAGTACAGTAGCAGCGACGTTTCGGCTCCAAAGAGCTTGAGAAAGAGGCCTTTTGCAACCTCATGGCGGCGGCCGCCCCTCGGTATTCTGTCCCCAGCCGCCACTACTTTTCCTGATGTGCCGTCCCAGCCCTGCACCAGCACGTGTCAGAGAACATCATCCATGCCTTGACCAATGCCGTTTCTGACAAGGTCCACCTGACCACGGACATGTGTCGACGAGTGCTGCTGGGCAGGGCCACTATATATCGCTGACGGCACATTGGGTTAACTTGGTGGAGGCTGGGACCGAGTCTGACCCTGGGGCTGCTCATATACTGCCGACGCCGAGGATTGCGGGGCCTACCTCGGTCTAGGTCTCTCAGGCCTACTATGCCTCCTCCTCCTCCAACCCCTCCTCCACCTCCTCCCCTGAATTACCATCCGTGGGCATGGTGCCATCAGTCGGTAGCTCTAGGCACAGCAGCAGTGCCGTCGCTAAGCGACAGCAGGTGGTGATCAAACTGTTGAGCCTAGGCGATAAAAGGCACATTTCCCAAGAGCTATTACAAGGCATCACGGCGCAGACTGATCTGTGGCTGGCACCGCTGAACCTGAAGCCAGGCATGGTTGTGTGTGAAAACGGCCGTAACCTGGTGGCGGCTCTGCAACTCGGCAGACTGACACATGTGCCATGCCTGGCCCATGTGTTAAATCTCATAGTTCAGCGGTTCCTCAAGACATACCCCAATCTGTCTGATTTGCTCACGAAGGTGCGCCGCATCTGTGCGCATTTCAGGAAGTCCAGCACAGATGCTGCCACTCTCAGGGCAGCGCAGCGCCATCTCCAACTGCCCGCACACCGACTGTTGTGCGACTTGCCCACGAGGTGGAATTCAACTTAACCATGTTATCCAGAGATTACCAGCAGCGCAGAGCGATTGTAGACTGCCAGATGTCAACTTCCACCAGAACTGGTAGTCAGGTCAGTCAGCTTCCTCAAGTCTACAATGAGGAGTGGACGTGGATGTCTGATATCTGTCAGGTGCTGAGTAACTTTGAGGAGTCAACACAGAAGGTCAGTGGCGATGCCGCCATCATCAGCCTCACCATCCCGCTGCTTGGCCTGTTGAAAAACTCTCTGGTCAACATGAAGTCAGAAGCTTTGCACTTGTCACAAGAGACGGGGGAAGAAGATTCCCTTATTGATAGCCAAAGCACCCTCAGGTCTGTTTCTCAGCTCATATTGGAGGAGGTGGAGGAGGATGAGGAGGAAGAGGAGGAGATTGTTGGCAAGACAGAAGAGGAGAGCATTGTTCAGTCCTTCACTGTTCAGCGTGTATGGGCAGAAGAAGAGGAGTTGGAGGAGGAGGAAATGGACAGTCAGGCCAGTGAGGGGAGTGAATTCTGGCGAGTTGGGACTTTGGCACATATGGCAGATTTCATGCTAGGCTACCTATCCCGTGACCCTCGCGTTCAAAGAATTTATTCCAGCACCGATTACTGGGTATTCACTCTCCTGGACCCACGGTACAAGCAAAATCTTTCCACTCTCATCCCTGGAGAGGAAAGAAGTATGAGAATGCATGAATACCAGCAGGCCCTGGTGCACAAGCTGAAACAGTATTTCCCTTCTGACAGCACTAGCGGCAGAGGGCATACTTCTGCGGGACAAGTAGCGAGGGAGAGTAGGCGAGCAGGCAGCTTGTCCAGCACTGGCAGTGGTACGCTTTACAAGGCCCTTGCCAGTTTTATGTCACCCCAGCAAGACACTGTCACCTGTCCCCAGTCTCAGCAGAGTAGGGCTGATCTTTACAGAAAGATGGTGAGGGAGTATGTAGCTGACCATACCATCGTCCTAAATGATCACACAGCTCCCTACAACTACTGGGTTTCAAAGCCGGACATGTGGCACGAACTGGCGCTGTACGCCTTGGAGGTTCTTGCCTGCCCTGCCGCTAGCGTGTTGTCTGAGCGGGTTTTCAGTGCAGCTGGTGGCATCATCATCACCGATAAGCGTACACGCCTGTCGACTGACAGCGCTGACAGGCTGACGCTTATCAAGATGAATAAAGCCTGGATTTCACTGTATTTTCATTCTCCACCAGGTGAAAGAAGCTCAACCTGAATAATGTATGCACTCCTCCTCCTCATTTTCCTCCTTCTCCTCCTCTTTGTACACTAAACTGGCTATTTTTTGCCAGGGCTAACTGGCTCTAGCTACAGTACTCTATGTATTTAATTTTTCTTGAGGGTCACCTACCCGGTCCTCTGTTTTAAACAATTTTTGGGAGTGCCACATACAGGCACTCAATCTATTTAATTTTTCTGGAGTACCACCTACCTGCTCCTCTGGTTTGAAAACTTTTTTGGACTGCCACATACAGGCACTATCCAAATTTAATTGTCTCCATAGCAGCCTCCACACGTCGTCTCCACACATTTTCTCCATTGCTACCTCCACACATCATTTCCATAGCTGCCTCCCAAAGTTGTCCATATAGCTGCCTCCATACATCGTCCCCTTAGCAAACGAGCTGTGTCAGGCAGAATTTTGGGTTGTTTTCATGGCTTCCACATCAAGCTTGTTAACTTTGTCGCCACCCTGCTGTGCTGTCCACAAAATATACTGGCAAACTTTTATCATTTACCGATATTATTTAAGCGCTTCTTGCGCATCTGTTTACATTCCCCTCACCCGCCGTAACCAAGCCAATTACTTATAAGAACAGTACTACACTTGATCTTATACAAAAGGTTCTTAGAAGTGCTGTTTGTAGCCCCCGCCTGCTTTAAAAATTATAATTTTTTCAAAGTAAACGCTTCTGGGCCCCAAGCCCATTTGGGGTGGGGAGGAGTCGAGAGACAGGGGCTTGGACAGGCGAAAGCTCGCCTGGCAGCGGACCGCCAGCTCCATCCCAAAATCCAGCTAACATAGTTTTAACTGCAGCACCTTTAATCTACTACTACTTTACTGCCTCCATACATCGTCCCCTTATTAAACGAGCTGTGTCAGGCAGAATTTTCGGGTGTTTCACCAGATACATAGTGGAACTCGGCCCATCTGTCGCCGCCATGCTGAAGACCTGAAGTTGCAATCATAGCAGCGCAATATGGATGCCCCATACTGTCGCTCTTAATCATGGAACCATTTCTGAAAAAACAATTAAAAATAGAACCGCTATGCTATTCCATTATTCCTAGATGAAATATTCAAACGACCCCGCCTGCTTTGAAAAGTATAATTTTTTCAAAGTAAATGCTTCTGGCCCCTAGGCCCATTTTGGGTGGGGAGGAGCCGAGAGACAGGAGCTTGGACAGGTGAAAGCTCAGAGGCATCCATGCATACTGCCCCTGCTGTTTCCTGTCCATTTCGTCTCCACGATGCTCCACAGCGTCCACCAATGTCTCCATGCGCAACTTTCAACTCTCTATACCCCAGACGCTAGAGTGCGAGAGGATATACAGCACATCATCCCCTTATCAAACAAGCTGTGTCAGGCAGAATTTTGAGGTGTTTCACCAGATACATAATGGAACTCGGCGCATCTGTCGCGCCATGCTGGAGACCTGAAATTTCAATCATAGCAGCGCAATATGGATGCCCCATACTGTCACTCTTAATCAGGGAAGTCGTCTCCATGGCTGCCTCCACATGTTGTCCCCTTATCAAACAAACTGTGTCAGGCTCATTTTTCGGGTGTTTCACCAGATACGTTATGGAACTTGGTCACTATGTCGCCACCATGCTGTGTTACCGACTAAATATACCGTCAACCTTTTGTTCACATAGGAAATCATTTCAGCGCTTCTTGCTCACCTCCTTTGGTTCCTGTCTGCCACCCATTGGTTTGAAGCCTGAGTCCATTTGGGGTATGTCGCCATGCCACTCTCTAGCCTGCCGCCGCTGCTGCTGCCTCTGCATGCCATCTTCTATAGTGTCAGGGTCAATTATTGGATGTTTTAGATGATATGTAGCCTCATTCGGTCACTCTGTCATCGCCATGCTGTTGCCCATAATTTTGGCATAATGGTGCGATTAAGCAGCCTCAGAGGCATCCATGCATGCTGCCCCTGCTGTTTCCTGTCCATTTCCGTGGTGTTTCCATCATTTTCTGAGGTTTCAAGGTGTTTGCCAAGCTTCCCTGTGCAGACCATTGGTCCCCTTGAAAAATGCTCGAGTCTCCCATTGACTTCAATGGAGTTCGTTATTCGAGACGAGCACTCGAGCATCGGGAAAAGTTTGTCTCAAATAACGAGCACCCGAGCATTTTAGTGCTCGCTCATCTCTAAAGGTGACTTCAGGTATCTATAGGCCATCACCTTCTGCTGACCTTCCTAAGGATATAGAGGGAATCTCATCCACATGCCATTCATTTTATAAGGGAAGCTAGTTCCTGGAGAGATTGGTTTTATTGCCACAGCAACCTGGCTTGGCCTGGTCTGGAGTAGAGGAGTTTCAGAGAGGAGGGGTGCCTACCTCTTCTAATTTTGGTATATCCCTATCGCTATGCCACTGGAAAAAATTTTAGATTTTTTTTAGGTTTTTCATTTTCTTAATAATCTGACAAACTCTATTCTACTGGCTGCCTAACTATCCAGTTTTCAAAAATGGTGTTCCATTCAAAAGTGTCTGGAACCCTACAGACGCAGATTTCTCAGATGAAAGTAATACCCTATCATCTATAACAAGAGAAGTTAGTCGTTAGTCATACAGTGTCTCAACATATAGGACCATTTGGACTGAAAGACCACTATGCAGTGTCCAAACTTCTCATTAGCAGAAAGAATCAAAAGGCTACACTCACTTTTGTTGAGGAGCATGTTATGTGCACAGAGGAGAAGAGGTTCACAGATTATATTAGCGATGAAATCTAATATAATTTATCTGGATCTGACTGAAAACCTTATGTTCTTGCACAAACTGGGGAAAGACTGAACCAAAAGTATGTAAAGAAGTCTGTGAAGAAAGTGTCACTGTTGGAGAAAAGTTTTCTGCAGCAGAAGATGGACCTCTCATACAGTTACATGGCAGAGTGAATGCAAGTGTCTATCAGAACCTTCTTGAACAACACATTGGGGCAGATTTACCTACCCGGTCCGTTCGCGATCCAGCGGCGCGTTCTCTGCGCTGGATTCCGGTCCGGCCAGGATTCATCAAGGTAGTTCCTCCGCCGTCCACCAGGTGGCGCTGCTGCGCTGAAAAGCATCAGAACGCGCTGGAGTTCACCGGCTCGGGCTGAGTGAAGGTAAGCGCGTCCCAAGCGACACATTTCTTTTTTTAAATGCGGCGGTTTTTCCGAATCCGTCGGGTTTTCGCTCGGCCACGCCCCCGATTTCCGTCGCGTGCATGCCAGCGCCGATGTGCCACAATCCGATCTCGTGCGTCAAAATCCCGGGGCAATACAGGGGAAATCAGCGCAAATCCGAAATATTCGGGTAACACGTCGGGAAAACGCGAATCCGGCCCTTAGTAAATGACCCCCATTGTTCTTTCCTTGCATTCTTCAGTCAATCAGCCAACAATTTTCATGTAGGATAAATTGTCATACAACAAAATGGGTAAAGCAGTTCTGTGAAACAGAAAACATTGAAGCAAGGCCCATAGTCCTCATCTAAACCCAATATAAAATCTTTCAAAACTACTTGGTGACAAAGTTATGGCCTAGAAACCCCCAACAGCACAGAACTGTGGACCAAAATCACACTAGAGCAGTGTAAGAGGCTAGTGTGGCCGCATATGTGTCGACCTATATTGAAATCAAAGGCCTGATCACTTCCTACTGATTGTTGACTAGTTTTTACTTCTGAAAATGTAGTTATCTTTCTCTGGGCTGGAGTCCTTGCTTTATATATACATTTTTTATATACATTTATACATGTTTTTTTTGGTAAAGGTTTTATGTTGATATGCTTTGGTAATTTTGTAAAACACTGTTCTGATGGCAATTTGCACCCCTTACAACAATTTGTTTAAATGATAATCAATGGAGATTACACGATTTCTGAAAAAAAAACAAGTTTTCATACATTGTTCTTTAATTTTGAACTACGGTGTATTTTTAAAAAAATCCGTAACATGCAATTATTTAATAATAAAGCCTCATTTCCATAAATTCTGAACCCCCCCCTTCAAAAATTTCTAAGAATTACAATTTCTAAATTAAACTCACAGGGAAACATAACATAGAAAAATATATTTTTCCAATGTGTCACGAAAATGTTTATTGAATTTCATTGTACAAAATTCAAATAAAAGCATTGAGATTAACTCATAAAATAGATACAGAGAGCAAAAATCTTTCCAAAATTACATTACTAGATTCTTGTGGCTCTAAAAACCTTATTATCCCTGACATGTCTAAATCAATCATTGCAAGACAATTATCTTAACAAGTTAAACTAGCACATTCCAAAGAATGCGCTGCAAAGGATATTATTTTCTTTTACTGAAAGACACCACGTTAAAGATTATAGCGTACTGGAGAAAATGCAATTGAGATTTCAATTTTCACACCTCATAAAGCTTTTGGCAAATAAACATGAAGATAGCTGGTTAAAGAGAACATTTGTTATTTGAAAGCTGCATTGGTGCTCAGACATACAGTATGCACTTAATACATGCATGATAGCCCTTGGCCTTTACATTGGTTTACAGAATACAGTAAATATCAACAGCAGGACATTGTAGAGACATAAAATCAACAAGGGAAGAATATATAGATATAGAAAAGTCCAATTTGTCATTTACTGACAAAGCTCTACTTATGCTAACATATTCCGCACATAAACCAGGGAAGCTCTCAATTCATACAGCATGCCAATGATGTTCATAGCCCTCCTTTCTGCTGACGAAATTCAGTTGAATGTACTTTTTGTTTTCCTTAAACCATAATGCATCAGTATCCTTTGAAGGCTGGCTACACATACCCGGAAATGGGCCGGTGTGTTGGGCCAATCCTATAGACAGCACTCCTTGCATTATACCAAAATGTAATGCAAGGACTTCAAGGTGTGCAGCCTGAGGGGTCAGGCCAACACCCAGGTCTGTTTGTACAGGGTACAAACGTTTCATGTGCAGCTGGCCCCACTGTATAGGTATACTCTACAGAATATATTGTTAATACAGTAGGCCCCCAGAGAAATTAATATTTTTTACCATTTAAACACTGAGCACCATAACAATAAGAATTGTTATTACGGCCGCATGGAGAGGGATAACAAGCTTAAAACTCTCCATACAAGGCAGATAACTGCTATATTATAAAGCAGATACCCATTCATAGCATTAATTCACAGGTGTTAACCTTTAAAGTGCCATGAATACAACATAACACTTAAAGCGTAACTTCGAAGTTATAATGATTTTACTATATTCTCATACGTGATTCCACCTTCAAAAAGAATGATAACTATGTTGTGCTTATGGTATTTTCTGTTGTGAAAGTGTTTATTAAATTTTTTTTTCACCAGTGGTAAAGTGGGCAGAGACTAACCTCTTCCTGTATCTTTCCTGAAACTGAGTCCAATTCACTCTGCCCATAGATCTCATGATACCGTGTGTTCTCTCATTAAATAATGTAGCAGCAAATCCAGTGAGATTCCTATAAGTAAATCCACTGAACACTGCACAGTGTACATACATGATGTATATGATGACTAGCCTGGTAGCTTTGATCACATGGAGGATCATACATGTAATTAAATAAATGTAATAAGTCATACATGAAATAAGTAGTAGAAATAGTAAGTAAAACATTTACATGAAGTGTATATGGCTGGAGGGCAGTGTAGGAAGGAATGTGGATGTGTATGAGTCATATCTGCACTGATCATATGTGACGAATACTGTAATTCCTTATTTATATATCATTTATTGTTATTGTTTCTTCATGTATACTGTTAATGTGACAAGGACTGTGCTCCTGACTTTTACCTGTGTTCCTGCAACTAATAAAAGCAAATTATACTTGGAGTATATAGTCTCTGCTGTGTGAGCAAGCATTTAGACCTTCACTACACTGTGCTGCTAGTGCCAAGTACAAGGTGGGGGAGGGGAGCAATATGAGGTGAAAAGAGAGACAGAGAAAGTTCTGTAGAATCACATACTAGAATGGAGGGAGACATCTGTATCCACAGCACTCAACACATTCAGCTCTGCTACATACGCACAGAGAGCACTGCCACATGATTTCCCCCTCCTTTCTCATCTGTCAGCAGGGAGCAGTCGCCCCTCACCTTTTTCAATTTGTATCTTGTTTAGAAATGTAAAAGCAACTGCTGTTTAAAGGTAATCAGAATAATAGGAAAAATAATTCCACAACCCTAGAGCTTTGATTTTGACTTTACAGTTATGCTTTAAATTAGATATTGTATGATATGCTCCCTCAAAGTCTTCAACAGGGGGCGACAATCTGTTGTACCCCAGGATTCTCTCCAAGACTCTCATCAAACAATCTGTATGAGACCCTGCTGAAACACCTCCGAGCCGAAAGAAACGGGGACGCGGTCTTTCCTGCACAGTGGAATCCTTAAAGGGGTATTCCCATCTGGGCATTTACATTTAATTAAATTCATTTGCCATATGTAAACATTTCTTCAATTGGATGTTATTAAAAAAAATGTTCCTGTGTGAAGATAATTTCTCATAAATGTAGCCATGCTGTCCCTTAGAAATGAGATACTTTCCTCGGATACGACCACGTCACCCTCTGGCAGTGGTTACCAGACACGCGCTATAGAGCCCTGACAAACCACCAGGATTCAGCAATCATTACCACAGGACGGCTGTGTGACATGTAGTAACTCCCGGACATTCTATATACAATAACCTTTTGTTTCTTTGTGTACTCCTCTATCCGAGGAAGCCATCTCGTTTCTAAGGGACAACATGACTACATTTATGAAAAATTATCTTCACACAGGAACATTTTTTTTAATAACAGCCAATTGAAGAAATGTTTATATATGGAAGATTAATGAAACTGAATGTAAGTGCCCAGATGAGAATACCCCTTTAACACCTGTTCCGACTTGGTAAGAGCTGGCACTTATTTTTCAATAGTTACGGGATATTCAGCCCCTACATAGGGCAGTTCTGTTACTATTTATAACAGGCACTATATAGGTTACTGCTGTTATTATTCATACCAGGCACTATAAATGCATGGTCCATCAGTAGGCTTCATGCCCACTTGTGTCCAGCCTCCTGCAAATAGAATTTTCTATTTACCTGTCTCTCCACTTCGTTCGGGTTGGTCCGTTTCTTTTTCTGTGTTATACCACTCGGAATTTTATTGCATTTTATTGATATCTACAGGACGGTGCCATTTCATGTTGGCATCTTTTATGTCATTTTGCTTATGTGTCATTAATAAAGATCCAATTTTATGTGCACTTTTATAGTTTTTCCTTTTTCCCTGTTGTTTAAGGGGTACCTTTGTTTTTAACTGTTGGAATATGCAGATATATGAACTAAGGCCAGAGAGAACATGGACGTATAATTTTATGTCATATTTGTTTGATGAAATACTTAAAATGCACGTCCGAGTCGGTAGTTAGTTCCTGCACCCAGACGTGTTCTTTTGCCTGGCACAAAACTGTAATTTTGACAACTCTAAACAGTGACAGTGTGCAGGAGCCCAGCTGTATTCAAACGTCGGGATCATAATCCCTGCTGCAGGTGACACAGTCAAACATGACCCCGAGGTCTATAGGGCTTCCTGACCTGCCCCCACCACAATTACCACCCCCTGCGCGCCAAGGTTCAGGGGTGGTGATATTCTCCCGGACTGTCTTCAGCTGCTGAGTGACTGATTCTGTTTCCGACAGGAACTATTGTCACTGTGCATGTCAGCATAAGCATCTGCATATGTTGACTACTCTAATACATCAATGTACAACAGTATGGCTGTGTATTTGTTTCAACAAGCGATCATATGGTCGCTTTTTCAAGTCCCAGTGTGGGACAGTAAAAAGAATTACAAAAAGTGATAAAAATTTTTACAGATAAAAGAATAAAAATGAAAAAATGATAAAAATTCTCATATATTATAAAACTTTCAAGTATAATAAAAAATAGAAAATAAAAAGAATAGAAAAAAACATTATGCACCTGTATGGTATCGCTGCATCCGTAACAACCCCTACAATAAAATAAAATCATTACTGAACCCTTATGGTGAATACAGTAACAAAAATGTTAAAAATTATGAAAATTTTGATTGTTGCGCATTCAACCAAACAAAAAAGCAATAAGAAGTGATCAAAGTGTCCCATTTATACCACATTGAATCCAATGAAAAGTACAAATCATTCCACAAAAAATAAGCCCAAATACAGTTTAATCAACAAAAAATTCAAAATTTTATACTACTTAGAAGATCCAAAAGCAAATGATTTTTTCTCCAAATCTGCTTTTATTAAGCAAAATTATTCAAACATAAAAAAGCTATATAAATGGGACATCGCCTTAAACGTACTGACCCATAGAACATAAATAGCATTGATGGTATATCAATGCTATATAGTGTATAAAACAAAAAAATAAGAGTAAAAAATAGATTAGATTTTTTTTTTACATTCCAACCAAAAAAGTTAATAAAATGTAATCAATGGGGTATAGCCACACCAAATTAGTGTTACTATACTCCTTGATGTGTATATTTTCAAATTGGGTCACTTTTTAAGGGTTTCTCTTGTTCTTCTATATTAGAGGCTCAGCAAATGCCATATAGCACCTAAAATTTGTTTCAGCAAATCTTGCCCTCCAAAAAGCGTGATGTCGCTCCTTCCCTTCTGCGCTCTGTTATGAACCCATACAGCGGTTAACATGGGGTAATACCAAACTCATGAGAAACTTCATAACAAAATCCGAGATGTGTTTTCTTATTTTATCCTGCATCAATATGTACATTTTAGGGGTAAATAAACATTTTATTGTAAAAATTACAACAACTAGGGCTATTTTGAATAGTTTGTGTGGAGCAGTTTAAAAATGTGGCATTTTGTGGGGAGTTTCTTATAAATAGAACTTTTAAAAAATATAAATAGGCCTCTAAATTAATTGAAAAAAATCTGGAAAAGTGCTGATTGATTTGATTGCCTCCCAACATCCTAATAAAATAACATTAAAATTGATGTCATCATAAAGCAGACATATGGTTAATGTTACTTAGCAACCAATTTGGGATGTTGCAATAACTGTATGATGAGCATAACATTATAACTAGAGATGAGCGAGCACTAAAATGCTCGGGTACTCGTTATTCGAGACGAACTTTTCCCGAAGCTCGAGTGCTCGTCTCGAATAACGAGCCCCATTGAAGTCAATGGGAGACTCGAGCATTTTTCAAGGGGACCAAGGCTCTGCACAGGGAAGCTTGGCCAAACACCTGGGAACCTCAGAAAAGGATGGAAACACCACGGAAATGGACAGGAAACAGCAGGGGCAGCATGCATGGATGCCTCTGAGGCTGCTTAATCGCACCATTATGCCAAAATTATGGGCAACAGCATGGCCATGACAGAGTGACCGAATGAGGCTAGATAGCATCTAAAACATGCAATAATTGACCCTGACACTATAGGGGACGGCATGCAGAGGCAGCGGCAGCAGTGGCAGGCTAGAGAGTCTCATGGCGACATACCCTAAATGGACTCAGGTTTCACCAAAGGAGGTGAAATGATTTCCTATGTGAACAAAAGGTTGACGGTATATTTAGTCGATAACACAGCGACACAGCAACACTATGGCGACATAGTGACCAAGTTCCATAACGTATCTGGTGAAACACCGGAAAAATGAGCCTGACACAGCTCTTTTGATAAGGGGACGACATGTGGAGGCAGCCATGGAGACGACTTCCATGATTAAGAGCGACAGTATGGGGCATTCATATTGCGCTGCTATGATTGCAACTTCAGGTCTCCAGCATGGCAGCGACAGATGGGCCGAGTTCCACTATGTATTTGGTGAAACACCTGAAAAATCTGCCTGACACAGCTCGTTTGATAAGGGGATGATGTGCTGCATATCCTCTCGTGCTCCAGCGTCTGGGGTATAGAGAGTTGAAATGAGACATTGGTTGACGCTGTGGAGGATCGTGGAGGCAAAATGGACAGGAAACAGCAGGGGTAGCATGCAAGGATGCCTCTGAGGCTGCCTAATCATGGGATGGAGCTGGCGGTCCACTGCCAGGCGAGCTTTCGCCTGTCCAAGCCCCTGTCTCTCGGCTCCTCCCCACCCAAAATGGGCCTGGAGGCCAGAAGCGTTTACTTTGAAAAAATTATAATTTTCAAATCAGGCCGGGTCGTTTGAATATTTCACCTAGGAATAATGGAATAGTATAGTGATTCTATTTTTAATTGTTTTTACGGAAATGGTTCCATGATTAAGAGCGACAGTATGGGGCATCCATATTGCGCTGCTATGATTGCAACTTCAGGTCTCCAGCATGGCGGCGACAGATGGGCCGAG
The DNA here is from genome assembly GCF_040894005.1 of Engystomops pustulosus. Classification (NCBI taxonomy): domain Eukaryota; kingdom Metazoa; phylum Chordata; class Amphibia; order Anura; family Leptodactylidae; genus Engystomops; species Engystomops pustulosus. Next base: position 104,173,469 of record NC_092417.1, on the reverse strand, counting down.
TTCCACTATGTATCTGGTGAAACACCTGAAAATTCTGCCTGACACAGCTCGTTTGATAAGGGGACGATGTATGGAGGCAGTGAACTAGTAGTAGATTAAAGGTGCTGCAGTTAAAACTATGTTAGTTGGATCTTGAGATGGAGCTGGCGCTCTGCTACCAGGCGAGTTTTTGCCAATCCAAGCCCCTGTCTCTAGGCTACTCCCCAAACAGCACTTCTAAGAACCTTTTGTATAAGATCAAGTGTAGTAGCGTTCTTATAAGTTTGGGATATGGTGGGTGAGGGGAATGTAAACAGATGCGCAAGAAGCGCTGAAATAATATCGGTAAATGATAAAAGTTTGCCAGTATATTTTGTGGATTACACAGCAGGGTGGCGACAAAGTTAACAAGTTTGATGTGGAATCAATGAAAACAACCCAAAATTCTGCCTGACACAGTTCGTTTGATAAGGAGACAATGTATGGAGGCAGCTATGTGGACGACTTTTGGAGGCAGCTATGGCGATGACGTGTGGAGGTAGCAATGGAGACAACGTGTGGAGCCAGCTAAAAAGACGACATGTGGAGGCTGCTATGGAGACAATTTAAATTGGATAGTGCCTGTATGTGGCAGTCCAAAAAATTTTTCAAACCAGAGGAGCAGGTAGGTGGTCCTCCAGAATGATTAAATAGATTGAGTGCCTGTATGTGGCACTCCCAAAAATTGCTTAAAACAGAGGACCGGGTAGGTGGCCCTCCAGAAAAATTAAATACATAGAGTACTATAGCTAGAGCCAGTTGGCCCTGGCAAAAAATAGCCAGTTTCCTATGCTTTAGTGTACAAAGAGGAGGAGAAGGAGGACAATGAGGAGGAGGAGTGCATACATTATTCAGGTTGAGCTTCTTTCACCTGGTGGAGAATGAAAATCCGGAGAAATCCAGGCTTTATTCATCTTGATAAGCGTCAGCCTGTCAGCGCTGTCAGTCGACAGGCGTGTACGCTTATCGGTGATGATGCCACCAGCTGCACTGAAAACCCGCTCGGACAACACGCTAGCGGCAGGGCAGGCAAGAACCTCCAAGGCGTACAGTGCCAGTTCGTGCCACATGTCCAGCTTTGAAACCCAGTAGTTGTAGGGAGCTGTGTGATCATTTAGGACGATGGTATGGTCAGCTACGTACTCCCTCACCATTATTCTGTAAAGATCAGCCCTACTCTGCCGAGACTGGGGACAGGTGACAGTGTCTTGCTGGGGTGACATAAAACTGGCAAAGGCCTTGTAAAACGTACCCCTGCCAGTGCTGGAAAAGCTGCCTGCTCGCCTACTCTCCCTTGCTACTTGTCCCGCAGAAGTACGCCCTCTGCCGCTAGCGCTGTCAGAAGGGAAATACTGTTTCAGCTTGTGCACCAGGGCCTGCTGGTATTCATGCATTCTCACACTCCTTTCCTCTCCGGGGATGAGAGTGGAAAGATTTTGCTTGTACCGTGGGTCCAGGAGAGTGAATACCCAGTAATCGGTGCTGGAATAAATTCTTTGAACGCGAGGGTCACGGGATAGGCAGCCTAGCATGAAATCTGCCATATGTGCCAGAGTCCCAATGCGCAAGAATTCCCTCCCCTCACTGGCCTGACTGCCCATTCCCTCCTCCTCCAACTCCTCTTCTTCTGCCCATACACGCTGAACAGTGAAGGACTGAACAATGGTCCCCTCTTCTGTCTCGCCAACATTCTCCTCCTCTTCCTCCTCATCCTCCTCCACCTCCTCCAATATGCGCTGAGAAACAGACCTAAGGGTGCTTTGGCTATCAACAAGGGAATCTTCTTCCCCCGTCTCTTGTGACGAGCGCAAAGCTTCAGACTTCATTCTGACCAGAGAGTTTTTCAACAGGCCAAGCAGCGGGATGGTGAGGCTGATGATGGCGGCATCGCCACTGACCATCTGTGTTGACTCCTCAAAGTTACTGAGCACCTGACAGATATCAGACATCCACGTCCACTCCTCATTGTAGACTTGAGGAAGCTGACTGACCTGACTACCAGTTCTGGTGGAAGTTGACATCTGGCAGTCTACAATCGCTCTGCGCTGCTGGTAAACTCTGGATAACATGGTTAATGTTGAATTCCACCTCGTGGGCACGTCGCACAACAGTCGGTGAGCGGGCAGTTGGAGGCGGCGCTGCGCTGCCCTGAGAGTGGCAGCATCTGTGCTGGACTTCCTGAAATGCGCACAGATGCGGCGCACCTTCGTGAGCAAATCAGACAGATTGGGGTATGTCTTGAGGAAACGCTGAACTATCAGATTTAACACATGGGCCAGGCATGGCACATGTGTCAGTCTGCCGAGTTGCAGAGCCGCCACCAGGTTACGGCCGTTGTCACACACAACCATGCCTGGCTTCAGGTTCAGCGGCGCCAGCCACAGATCAGTCTGCGCCGTGATGCCCTGTAATAGCTCTTGGACGGTGTGCCTTTTATCGCCTAGGCTCAGCAGTTTGAGCACCGCCTGCTGTCGCTTAGCGATGGCACTGCTGCTGTACCTAGAGCTACCGACTGATGGCGCCATGCCCACGGATGGTAATTCAGAGGAGGAGGAGGTGGAGGAGGGGTGGGAGGAGGAGGAGGCATAGTAGGCCTATGAGACCTGGACCGAGGTAGGCCCCGCAAGCCTCGGCGTCGGCAGTATATGAGCAGCCCCAGGGTCAGACTCGGTCCCAGCCTCCACCAAGTTAACCCAATGTGCCGTCAGCGATATATAGTGGCCCTGCCCGGCAGCACTCGTCCACGTGTCCGTGGTCAGGTGGACCTTGTCAGAAACGGCGTTGGTCAGGGCACGGATGATGTTCTCTGACACGTGTTTGTGCAGGGCTGGGACGGCACATCGGGAAAAGTAGTGGCGGCATGAGGTTTCGAAAGGCCTTGGTCTCTATCAGCCTATAGGGCAGCATCTCCAGGCTAAGCAACTTTGAGATGTGGACGTTGAGGGCTTGGGCGTGTGGGTGGGTTGCGCTATACTTCCTTTTGCGCTCCAGCGTCTGGGGTATGGAGAGCTGAACGCTGGTGGATGCTGTGGAGGATCGTGGAGGCGAAGATGGGGTTTTCACACGGGAGGTGTTTGGGCCGGGGTCCTGGGCAGGGGGCTGACTAGCAGATGACACAGGGGAAGGAGCAGTGGTGTGCACGGCCGGAGGTGAACGGGCTTGGTGCCATTGAGTGGGGTGTTTAGCATTCATATGCCTGCGCATACTGGTGGTAGTTAAGCTAGTAGTGGTGGAACCCCTGCTGATCCTGGTTTGGCAAAGGTTGCACACCACAGTCCGTCGGTCATCCGGTGTTTCTTTAAAGAACCTCCAGACTTCTGAAAATCTAGCCCTCGCCACGGGAGCTTGACTACGGGCAACATTTGGTGCTGATGCACCAGCTCTGGCCCTGCCTCTCTGTCTGGCCCCACCACTGCCTCTTCCAACCTGTTCTGCTATAGGACTTGCCTCCGTCTCAGAAGCACTGTGTTCACCTGGCCTATCAACCCAGCTTGGGTCTGTCACCTCATCATCCTCCGATCCCTCAGTCTGCTCCCCCCTCGGACTTCCTGCCCTGACAACAACTTCACCACTGTCTGATAACCGTGTCTCCTCATCGTCCGACACCTCTTTACACACTTCTTCCACTACGTCAATAATGTCATCATCACCCACAGACTGCGACTGGTGGATAACCTGGGCATCGGAAAATTGCTCAGCAGCAACCGGACAAGTGGTTTGTGACTGTGGGAAGGGTCCAGAAAACAGTTCCTCAGAGTATGCCGGTTCAAATGCCAAATTTTCCTGGGAGGGGGCAGACTGGGGGGAAGGAGGCTGAGGTGGAGGAGCTGGAGGAGTGCTGATTTCGGTGACTTGGGTGGACTGCGTGAAAGACTGACTGGTGGACAAATGGCTAGAAGCATTGTCCGCAATCCACGACATCACCTCTTCGCACTGTTCTGGCCTCAACAGTGCTCCACCACGAGTCCCAGTAACTTGAGACATGATGAACCTAGGGAGTGTAGCTCTGCGGCGTTCCCCTGCTCCCTCATCAGCAGGTGGTGTCTCACCCCGCCCAGGACCACGGCCTCTGACCCCTGCAGTAGTTGGACGCCCACGTCCACGCCCTCGTCCTCTACCCCTAGCCCTCGGGTTAAACATTTTCCAAATTAAAGTGTAAACTTTTAATTTTTTTTTTTTTTGTGTTTATTTTTTTTCATTTTTATTTTTTTTTTAACAAAACGATGCTATCCTATTGCTATGGCTAGTTTCTAACCTACACTGACAGCACACAACTGGATTTTGTGCTGTGCCTGATGACTTTGAACTATAAAATGAAATAAAGGTAAAAAAAAAATAAAATCAGCAGACTCTGCCTAATTCTAATCAAACCCCTAATAAATTGTCCCACTTCGGTGTTTGAGGTGGATATGCGTGTCACTAAGAGCTAAATACAACGGTCGCAGGTCTCCCAGCAAATTCCTCACAATATGGTACTAGCTGCACTACTAATGCCAGCAAGCCCAGCCACAAGCAAACAAAAAAAAGGAAAATATAACGCTATTGTAGGCCTAAGTAAACCGTTGGGGTTCTCCTATGGCTATTTTGTAGCCTACAATGAAAGCACACTGCTTTGCAAGATGAGTTTGAGCTATAAAATGAAATAAAGGTAAAAAAAAAAAAAAAATCAGCAGACTCTGCCTAATTCTAATCAAACCCCTAATAAATTGTCCCACTTTGGTGTTTGAGGTGGATATGTGTGTCACTAAGAGCTAAACACAACGGTAGCAAGTCCCCCTACAAATTCCTCACAATATGGTACTAGCTGCACTACTAGTGCCAGCAAGCCCAGCCACAAGCAAATAAAAAAAAAATGTATAACGTTATTGTAGCCCTAAGATGGGCTGTTGGGTTCTTGTAGAATCACTCCTGCCTAACACTATTCTAATAGAACAGCCTAATGCTTTCCCTGACCAGCAGCAGCTCTCTCCCTAGCGGCATCCAGACACAGTATGATCCGAGCAGCGCGGGCAGGGGCTAGTCTATTCCAGGGTCACCTGATCTGGCCAGCCAACCACTGCTATCGACGTGTAAGGGTACCACGTCATGCTGGGTGGAGTGCAGAGTCTCCTGGCTTGTGATTGGCTCTGTTTCTGTCCGCCAAAAAGCAAAACGGCGGGAGATGCCATTTTCTCGAGCGGGCGAAGTATTCGTCCGAGCAACGAGCAGTTTCGAGTACGCTAATGCTCGAACGAGCATCAAGCTCGGACGAGTATGTTCGCTCATCTCTAATTATAACATTTAGAAATCGAAAAACTGTTGCGGACCTGGCGCACATGAAGAAAGAAGAGGCGATGCCCACGGATAGGTCGTGGACCTGCTGCACACATGAATATAGAAGAAGAGCTGCTGGGGTGTTGGAATGGTGAGTACTCTATTTTTTTTTTACGGCAAGCTCTACCCTACGGGGTTCTGGCAGCTGATATATACTAAAGGGGGGGCTGTCTATATACTTTGAGGGGCTGTCAGACTAGATACTTCAAGGGGCTGGCAGGCTAAATACTAAAGGGGGATGGCAGGCTATACATTACAGTAGGCTGGCAGGCCATATACTATGGTGGGCTGTCTCGCTATATACTACAAGGGGCTGGCAGGCTATATACTACAGTGGGTTGGCAGACTATATGCTACAGGGGCTGGCTGGCTATATACTGGAAGGCTGTGACCAATGCATTTCCCACCCTCAGCTTATACTCGAGTCAATAGGTTTTCCCAGTTTTTGACGGTAAAATTAGGCACATCGGCTTATACTCGCTTCGGCTTATACTCAAGTATATCCCGTAAATTTTGAACATTGTTTTGAAATTAGGTTGTTGAACAGTGCCTTTAAAACTGATTATTGCACATCAACTCTCCAGTTTAAGTGAATGTCACCTATTTCTTTACAAGAACAAGCTTGATATTATTAGTGCAGACTTTCTTCTGTACACACTCTATCACTATTCTTTCTATTTTTATTGTGTCCCCTTTTGTGGCTTTGTTACTATTTATACATTAGTATTTTCTAATATTATAGAGTATATAAACTCATAGTATATAAATGCACTCCATTACCTCTCATCCATTTATCATTTATATATCATTAAAAAGTAACTTCATGTCACCTGTCTGGAAGAACTCCATTGTAAATAATAGATTGTGCCAACTGGCATTCCCCTTGTTTGAATGGGTTTTCTATTACACTATGTAATGAGTATTGTTTTTTTAATTACTTTTCTTATAAATATACTGTATGCAAAAATGGAGAAAGGGTGGAAAGCTGTAAGAGAGAAAGTAGGGAATAAGATGAAGAAAAACATTTAGGAAAAATGGATGGAATGTCTGAGATTTAGAGGACTGAAGGACTGAAGACAACTATGAATTAAAGGAAACTTACTGTCTGATTCATACCTTGTAAATCAGCAAAACTGACATAATCCTCTTTGAACCCTGATCTAGGATCTAGCCTTGTAATCCTTTTTGTGCTCTCTTCATCCTGAAAATGATGTTTTTAAAATATGCTAATGAGATGCAAGTGCTCCTGTTATTGACAGTGCATCCAGAGCCCAAAGGGGCTATGAAGATTCCCCGGAGAACTTGCATCTCATTATCATAGTTTTAACAATTCATTTTTAGGAATATGAAATTAACTTAAATTCCAAGGACAGATCCTATAACAGGTTGGCAAGAGGATTCAGAGACGTTGCTTTATATGGTATGAATAAGACGGTAGAGGGAGAACTACAATACCTTAAAAAAAGAAAAGAAAGTAGAAGGGTAAGTAAGAAGGCAAGGGTAAGATTTAGAGGGTTGGAGGAAAGGTGGTAGATATGGAGGATTCCAAAACAAGTGGATACAAGAAAGAAGGAATAATTTCTACAGAGAAGAGAAGGATGCCTAGAAAGGGTGAGTGAGGGAAGAAAATCAAACAGAAGAATAGCAAACAGACGTGAGGAAAAAATTACAGATTTACCTTGTTATGGATGGAGGTAGAAAGAAGATTGTGAGCCCCGTTGGAGACAAAGACTGATTTGACAAGCTCCATGTAGTGAGGCAGAATCTGTGTGTGCTATATAAATAAAGGAAATTATTATTATTTGTATTATTTTTGGAAGGAAGTTATATGGGACACTACTATATGTGTCTGTTCTGTAAAAATACGGTATACATTTTAACCAGGAATAATTTTTCCTCATTTTGAAAAATAGATACCTTTCTATTTCCAAAAGTTATACAATAATTCTGTATTAAAACATTGTTTTGGAATATTTACAACAATAACCCTTTATTTGGTTTCTAGATATGTCAATTTGATAAATTCACAATGCAATTTTCGACTAGTGTTCAGGATCTATTATAATGTATTCATGCATGGTAAAATTATTCCACATGTCAGATTACATATTTACACCTGCAAATACAAACATTTGCCATTGTGTTAACCATTCATCATACTGACAACAACAAGCACCAGATAGAATGCAATTTCATGCTTATGTACAGTAGTAATATATGTTTGTGAATAATAAAACATGACTTACAAGTAAGATAAGAAGCTTTGGTTACTATGTTAATAGCCATATACTCTACAAATTACCATAAACTTGTGGTAGCGCTGCAGGTAGATTATGCTCTAAAAAGGAGATCGGCTAGATTTTTATTGAAATGTAAATTCTGGATAATTCTATCCTTTTTCAGGGAAAAAAATGTAAATATACAGATCTGTTGGTCAGTTAAATGGGCCTTAGACAGCAGTTTTTCAGGCACCTAAGGGAAGCAAATTTTGTAAAATGTTGACTGCTACTTATGTTATTCATTCCAAAGTTTAGCAGGGGGGATAGGTGAGGGTAAAAAAATTACAAAACAAGCTTGAAGTTTATGTTGAGGTTAATAAACACCTTCACAACCAATCATCATAAATATATGTCAGCCAGTCATGAAGGGGACAATGGAGAGGGCTCACAGACCGAGCCCTCTCCATGTGCAGCGGCTGTCAGTTGTATTACACAGCAGACACCTGCCAGTAACTGCCCTGGTCAGTGCTTGCATTAATGGCGGCAGTTAACCTTTTGGATGCCGGAGTCAATCCGGATCACATCACCTAACAGTGCTGCATATTGACCTTTGATGGGCACCCATCGAGACATTATTGGAGGGCGCTGATCAGTAGCTGTGACAGCTGGAAACCCTTTAAAGTTTAATACGAGTGCAGTTAATTTGCAATACAGACCCCAATCAGCCCGTAAGGTTTAAGTATCTCCTAGGAGAGCTGAAATAATAGTAAAAACTAATAAAATTACGTTTTAAAACATATTTAAAAAATGGAAAAAAGACCTAATATTTTTAAATCACCACCTCTCTCTATAACACATATACAAATAAACAAGTAAAATCATAAACATATTAGGCATTTCTATGACTCAAAACATCCGATCTTTCAAGATATTATAAGAAATAATTATTCACGGCAGCAAACCCTGTAAGGGGAAATAGCACCCAAATGTGTAAATCCCAGCTTTTATTTGGAATAAAAAGTGATCAAAAAGTACAGTTTTCAAAATGATATCAATGAAGTCGCCATCCCATTCCACAAACAATGACACTGTACACAGTTCTGTATACTGCAGCATGAAGAAGTTACAGGTGACAGAATATGGCAACGAGAGGTGTTTTTTTTAAAGGTATTAAGACATAGCTAAACTATATGAATTTGGAATCTCTGGTATCATACTGATCCACAGAATAAATGAAAGTTGTGATCTTGACTGCAAGTTAAAGCAATAAAAATAATGTGGCACATCTTTGTTTTTTGTTTTTTTTTGCGAAATAAAGGGTATATGTTCATATTCTGCAGGACAGTACTATTGGAGTATATGGTGTGAACTATCAGACCTTCTAGGGTTAAAGTACCCTAGAGGGTATAAAAAAATTATTTTAAAAAAAGTTTTAAAAAAGTAAAAAAAAAAAATAAATAAATCACCCCCCCTTTCCCTAGAGCTGATATAAAACATACTAAACAAATATGTTAGGTATCACTGTAACTCAAAATGCCGATCACTCAAAATATAAAAATGGTTAATCAAGGCGGTAAACCCATAACGGAAAATAGCCCCCAAATGTGCAAAACGCTTCTTTTACACCATTTTACATCACATAAAAATGTAACAAATGTAATAGGTCGCACAGTTCTCAAAATGGTATCATTGATAACGTCAGCTCATTTCGCAAAAAATTACTCCTCACACACAGGTGAATGAACCACTGGTAGGGTCTAGAGATGAGCGAGCATACTCGTCCGAGCTTGACAAGTATTTCGCCTGCTCGAGAACGAGCTTTCACTTAAGGAAACACAGTGGAGAACAGTGACACCTTTCTGCACTTATGTCTTCTGATAAGTTAGCAGATGTATGGAAACATCTGCAATGTGTTCTTCAGTGAAGAACACATCTTCAGATACATCTTCAGTGAAGAACACATTGCAGATGCTTCCATACATACATGAGGGAGGAGACAGCCTACAGTGAAACATGGAAAGAATGGGATTATATCCAGTACTGGACCACAAGCACCATTGGCAAAGGAAATGCCATCTATCTTTATGGGATGTGAATTAGTCTGTTTGTGCAACCCCATTTATTTTACCTTTCTTTATATTGCCCTATTTGTACAAACACAAAGTCCAAAGAGCTCAGCCCACCGTCACGATTCACCCCCAGCGCACAGGTCAACATTGTGAATAGGGCCCTATTTTGTAGCTGCAATTTATTGTCGTATTAACTGTTTTGTTTAATACTTGCTATGTTGTCCTATTGATGGAACTCGGTTAGATTTACGCTACAGTATTTTATTGGATGTTTCACTGTATTGTTGGCTTGGCAACAATATACATGAGAGGGTGTCTCCTGTAGTTTCTGTGCACTGGGCGAGGATATAGGGGAAAACCTTCTGTATAGGGTCACTGGGAAAGGAAGCATAGGCCTTGCCATAGTGTGCCGTGACAACCTTATACTTCCCCTTTTTTGTGGCAGTGGAGCAATCATCAACCATAATGGATGAACCAGTAGGAAAGTTCTTTGGTTCCAGAGAATTGTTGAGCTTCCCTCGCACTTTGAATCCCCCACTTCCCTCCAGTCTTATCCCAAATAGCCAAATTGAGTTAAAGCTAGAAGTGTCATAAACCCCACAGAAGACTAAGCCTCAAAGGATTCCCTCAGCCATCCTGGCACCGACTGTTTAAGAGGCCATTTTGTTTGGCAACAGACAAAGGATTATAAAAAATCCCAGTTTAGCATGTTGGTTATGGAGTTATGATCCATCTCAGCCCAGCGGCAAATACATCTTTGGAATCTGTATCACCAGGGTATCATATAGATATGATTAGATGCTAGCATCATTAGGTCCAGATATATATATCTTGAGACAGGACCATAGAAAATGGCTAAGGTTTGGTATAAATGCGATCCAGATATTCACATGGATCTCTGAATCAGAATGACTTCCCCTTCAGAAGCTATGACTTCTCCAAGATTCTAGATTTAGTACCAGGTAGAAGGTCCCCTGCACCTAATATTAAGTGTGTCTGCACCTTATATAATGAGAACACCACTTATGCCCATGGTATTTGCCTTAGGAAACAATTTGCTGTCACAAGAACAGGAACGACTGTTTGTCTACTGTGCCCTTAACCCCTTAAGGACGCAGGGTTTTTTCGCTCATTTCTCGCTCTCCACCGTCAAAAATCCATAACTTTTTCATTTTTACGTGTACAGTTCTTTGTGAGGGCTTATTTTGTGCGTAACAAATTTTACTTTCCCGTAATGTTATTTATTTTAACATGCCGTGTACTGCGAAGCTGAAAAAAAATTCCAAATGTGGAAAAATTTTTAAAAAAGGCACGTGTGTCACGTTCTTGTGGGCTCAGTTTTTACGACTTTGACTGTGCGTTCCAAATAACACCTCAGCTTTATTCTTTGGTTCGGTACAATCGTGGTGATACCAAATTTATATAGATTTTATTGTGTTTTAATACATTTTCAAAAATTAAACGAATGTGTACAAAAAAGAAAAAAAAAATTGCCATCTTCTGAAGCTAATAACTTTTTCAAACTTTGGCGCACGGAGACGTGTGAGGTGTCATTTTTTTGCTAAATAAGCCACCGTTTTCATTGCTATCATTTTGAAGTCTGTGTGACATTTTAATCATTTTTTATTCCATTTTTTATGTGATGTAAAAAGGTGTAAAAGTCGCATTTCGGACATTTGGGCGCCATTTCCCGTCTCGGCGGTCACCACCGGCCATAACCGTTTTTATATTTTGATAGATCGGGCATTTTGGGACGCTCCGATACCTAATGTGTCTGTGATTTTTACTGGTTATTATGTTTTATATCAGGGGGGTGATTTGAATTTTTAATATTTTATTAATTTTTTTTTAACTTTGTTTTATTTTTATTAATTTTTTTCACTATATCTTAGACCATGTAGGGTACATTAACCCTAGATAGTCAGATCGTTCCTACCATATACTGCAATACTTCTGTATTGCAATATATGGCATTTTTGCAGCTCATTCATTACAATGAGCCACTGGCTCATTGTAACGAATCTGCAGAAGCCATTAAGCTTTGCAAGTACCGACCACGGTTATTAGCGGTGGGGGTTTGCTGCAATATGCAACAACCCCCACCTCTGTATGAAGAGGACTCAGCCCGTGAGCCCTCTTTATACATTCCCTATACCTCTGGGCCGTAGAGCTACGGCGCAGAGCGTTAAGGGGTTAAAGCAATTAAATATAAAGTTTAACCTGTGCTGCTCTTTTATCTCAAGCCACGAATTCCCATATTCGTGTCTCGGTTATATATACGCTACCGGGTTGGTTCCTCACCCTATATAATCCTTTTCTGGACTAGGCTTATATTAACCCCTTAAGAACGCAGTCTGTATGTTAAGGCTCTGTCCTTTTTTTAGAAATTTGACCAGTGTCTCTTCCTTTGGTAATAACTTTTCAACGCTGTAAGATATCCCTGTGATTTCAAGATTGATTTCTCATGAGACATTGTAGTTTATGTTAGTAGTGTCATTTTGGTGATCTGTTCCTTTTGGGGGGGGGGGGTAGAAAATTCAAAAGTTTAGGAAAAATGTGAAAAAATTTCAATTTTCAATGTTTCAAATGTTATACTTTTTAGACAAAAAGTCACACCACAAATGTTTTTTTGGTAGAAACGTTTTGCCATTGGTCTTTTTTTTTTATGGATGTGAGAAGGTTTGAAGTTTTAGCAACTTTTGGTGATCAATTTAGTTTCGAAGTGCCCTATAAAGGCTTTTGTACTATATACCACCACAAGTAACACCATTTTATGAACCAAACATCTCAACCTATTCAAATCAGCATTTAAGAAATCTGTTTACCGTTTTATTATTTTTCCGGAAGCAAATCCATTTTTCATTTAGCCCTAAAATGGACACATTCAGAAGGAATTTGAGGAAAATATACATCCCAAATTTATTTCCCTGCTTCTTCTGAGGACGGTAATTCTAGACAAGTGGATGTCAACTGCTGTTTCCTCGCACAGTGATGTCTAGTTCCTATTATTGGGGTTTTGGAAGGCCAATTTGGCTGCAAATGTTTTGTGGTGCCACAGTGTAATTGAAAAGCCCCTGAAGTAACAGTAAAATAGAAAGCCCCCAAAGATGTCAACATTTGTGGTTATGGTGAGCATTTTAACCCCCAACATGCTAGCCAAAATCTAATGCTAAATAAATGGTGCAGAGTAAAAAATGTGTTTTTATCTCAAAAATGTCATTTTAGTGCCTAATATATTGTGCCCAACCCATGACATTTTAGCCAAACACTCCAAAAATCATTCTGTGGGTTGTATGGAGTATGGCAATACCACACATGTGCCAATAATTGACAGGCTGGGCACACAGCAGGGCCGAGAAGGGAAGGAGTAAAAATTTTCTTTTCCAGCTCTGTTTTCACATGTTTGTATTTGGAGTGAATGTCATGTTCGCATGGCCCGTGAGGTACCAGTACAATAGAAACCCCTGAGAAATTATACTATTTTGAAAACTAGACCCCTCAAAGAATTTATCTGGGGTTGTGGTAAGCATTTGAACTGCAAACATGCTGGCCAAAATCTAATGCAAAGTAAATTATGCAGAGTAAAAAATGTGTTTTTATCTCAAAAATGTAATTTTAGTGCCTAATATATTGTGCCCAACCCATGACATTTTAGCCAAACCCCCCAAAAAATCATTCTGTGGGTTGTTTGGAGTACAGCAATACCATACATGTGCCAATAATTGACAGGCTGGGCACACAGCAGGGCCGAGAATGGAAGGAGTAAAAATTTTCTTTTCCAGCTCTGTTTTCACATGTTTGTATTTGGAGTGAATGTCATGTTCGCATGGCCCGTGAGGTACCAGTGCAATAGAAACCCCTGAGAAATTATACTATTTTGGAAACTAGACCCCTCAAAGAATTTATCTGGGGTTGTGGTAAGCATTTGAACTGCAAACATGCTGGCCAAACTCTAATGCAAAGTAAATTAAGCAGAGTAAAAAATGTGTTTTTATCTCAAAAATGTCATTTAAGTGCCTAATATATTGTGCCCATGCCACTTTAGACAAACACCCCAAAAATCATTCTGTGGGTTGTCCCGAGTGTGGCAATACCTAACATGTGCCAATAATTGACAGGCTGGGCACACAGCAGGGCTGAGAAAGGAAGGAGTGAAATTTTGCTTTAGGCTTTAGACAATCACCCCAAATCATTCTGTGGGTTATTACGGGTTTGGCAATGCTCCATGTGTGACAATAGTCTACAGGCTGGGGACACAGCAGGGCTTAGAAGGGACCAGCAAAATTGAACTTTTGGAGCACCCTTTTCACTAGACTGATTTTGGGGTACCCCTGAGGTACCAGTGCAATAGAAACCCCCAAGTAGTGACCCCATTTTAGGAAAAGACACCCCTCAAAGTATTGATCTAGGGTTGTATGAGCATTTTAACCCCTGAGATGCTGGTCCAAATGTAATACAAAGTGAATGGGTCAGTGTAAAAATTGTATTGTTTTCTCAAATGTGTCATTGTAGTGACAAATTAAATCTGCCCAACTCATGCCACTGTGGATAACCACCCCAAAAATAATTCTGCGGGTTATAACGGGTATGGTAATACCCCATGTGTTGCAATAGGCTACAAGATAAAGACACTGCACAGACATTTAATTTTTTTTTTACATCATAAAACCTTTGTAGATGCTCTCATGGATTAGAACAGTAGAAATCCCTGAGAACTGATCCTATTTTAAAACTAAATCACTCCATGAATAAATCTAGGGATGTAGTGAGCATTTTAACCCCACAGGTGGACCCCAAGGATGATGCATAATGGATAGTGCATAGTACAAATTATTCATTATGTCTTGTGCACAGCTCCTGTCATGGGAGACAAACACCCCAAAAATGATGATACAGTATGACAATACCTCAGTTGTGGCAATAATCTACAGGCTCATCAAGGAAGGTGTGGCATGTGGCATGATGTATAAGCTGTGTGAGCTGTGTGCATCAGGTTACAGTTATGTATCCAGCGGCGTGTGGTAAATCTGGAAACACTCCTTTATGCATAACCCTGGTTTCTCGGGGCATTTGTCACACTGGTATATCGTTTGTTTATTTATGCCCCTTATGGAGCTCACCCTGCACCTCTTCTGTGTCCTTCCCTTGCTGGGAGTTTGGGGAACTCCTGGAAAGTGCTGTCCTGGTACAATGCATGATGTGGCCTCACTTCCAGACGTACTAGCAATCCCTTCCTTGCCACTAAAAATCAACTGCTTGACTACCACCTCTTGAAATTCCAGGAAAGTTCCCCTGTGGCCTGCACATCGATGTAGCACATAAGAATTGTACAGTGCCTTCTGCATGATGTGCACGGCCAGCTTCTTGTACCACACCCTCGACTTCCGCATGGCGTTATATGGCTGAAATACCTGGTCCGACAAATCCAACCCTCTCATGTACCTATTATTATCCAAAATACAGTCTGGCTTGGGTGCTTCTGCACTGGTACCTCGTACAGGGGCAGGGGTGGTTGTTTGCCCATGTATTGTTGTTAGTACAAGGACATCACTAGGGGCATTCAGGGGGCACTATTCTAGAGTCCTTCCCTTCATATACCCTGAACCTTAAAGTGTAACCTGATGCACTCTCACACAGCTTATACATCTTCACGCCATACCTTGCATTCTTATTGGGCACCTACTGGCTGAACTGAAGTCTCCCTTTGAAATGTACCAGGGACTCGTCCACTGATATATGCCTCTTTGGAGTATACACTTCCATAAATCGGGCACTCAAATAGTCTAATATTGGCCAGACTTTATACAACCTATCTTAACTGGGGTCATCTATGGGTGAGCACTGAGAATTCTCGCCAAAATGCAAAAACCTATGGATGGCTTCAAAGCGCATCCTACTCATCACCATGTGGAACATTGGGGTGTGGTACAGTATGTCTGTGTTCCACTAGTCCCTGATAGAGACCTTTTGACGAGTCCCATAAGAAGTACTATGTCCTTGTCCCCATTAGCTGACTCCTTATCTGAGGCCATATAATTATATACCTCCAAGTCAGTGTATGAATTCTGTGACATGATGGGGGGGGGGGTAGTATAGAACCTACACAGAAATACAACTACTCCTCCGCAGAACAACACAGAACACAGAACACCTACTCCTCTGCAGAACAACATAGAACACCTACTCCTCTGTACTACACCTACTGCACTACATTCCACTACACCTACTCCACTCCACTCCACTCCACCTACTCCACTCCACCTACTACACTACACCTACTCCACTACACCTACTCCACTACACCACACAATGCCTGCTCCTCCACAGAATGCCTGCTCCTCCACACAATACATGATCTTGCACACAACGCCTGCTCCTACAAGCTACTCCTACACGCTACTCCTACTCCTACACGCTACTCCTCCAACTCCTAAAAGATCGCACTGAAAAGTGCAGTTGAGAGGATAGGGAAAACGTACAATGGGGGGTAATCATGTGTTTTGGGGTACAGTAAAGGGACAGATCAATTGCACAACTCCAACACCAAATGGCGATGTTAGAGAGCGTTGGGCTAGTAAGATCAGCCCCCCAGCATCACAGATGAATTGATTGGCCAATGGAGGCGATCAACGTCACAGGACCAATCAAATCGGTCCTGTGATGTCATCAGTGCGGTGTCGGCTAGTGATGCTGACAGCTACCACCACAGTGTCGCCCTGTCTCGAGAAAGGGTGGCATCCAAAATGCAAGTAGCGCTCGCGTCCGATATATCGGATGTGGAGCGCTAAGGGTTAAGGAAGAACTAGTTGCAGCTTATTGGGTTGTTAAAATTCTGTTTCACTGAGGCTAGCAAAAGGGGTTTTCAGCCATTCAGAGTTGTGATTTATTGTTGTGCCATATCCGGAGGTTGTGCAGACAACTCTAAATCACTTCCTGTGCCTTCCTGAACATGTACGTTCTGGAAGTGTCTATAAAAGGATAATTAATTGACCTTGCATACCCCTCAGGGGTCTGAAACGTCACATTTTGCTTCACACCCTGCAATATATCAGTATTGCGGGTTATTTTAATTAACAAGCAATAAGATGATTGCTTGTTCATGTCTCATGGTAGAGCTAATAAAAAAGTAAAAAACAATTACTTTAAATAAAAATAAATTAATAAAAATTCCCATAAGCCCCATAAACATATGAAGAAAAAGAATGGTGTCACGTGGCCACAATAACAAAAAAACTAAAATGTATAGCCTACAAAAGCGCAGCAATGGGGAAACTAAAATCCTGGCAGCTGCACGGCGCTCTCTCCTTTCAGCGCATCGCTGTGCACCCATAAAACAAGTGATGGCTACATGTGGGGTGTGTCTGTACTCAGGAGAAATTGCAGAACAAATTTTAAGATGGGGTTTCTCTTATGGAAATGTGTAAATTTTAGGGCTAAATGAATGTTATATTGAGAAAATTGGGCCATTCTAAATTTTTTTTATTTAATTACTATGAAGATCTCAAGGGGTAAACAATCCTCCTAAAAGCTGTTTCTGATAGTTTGAGGGGTGCAGATTTTAAAATGGGTTGATGTATAGAGAGTGTCTAATATCATATATTTAAAATTTCATTAAAAAAGTAATTATCCCCAAAAAAAGGAAATTCTGTAATCTCCTTGAAAATATGGAAAACCGATGTTCGATTTGTAAGCTGCATGACATCAAAATACATTTTCAAGACATGTCCAAAATTATGAAAATATAAAACTGACATATTTTGTAAATAAATGCCAAAATTTTGCAATAAAATTAAGTACAACATATGATGAATAAACTATCTCATAATCGCATTGATAAGTAACAGTGTTCAAAAGTTAGAATCATATAAAGCAACGGATGTCAGAATACAGAAAATGGGGCTGAGCCTTAAAGGGGTATTCCCATCTGGGCATTTAAATTTAATTGAATTCATTTGTCATACGTAAACATTTTTTCAATTGGATGTTATTTAAAAAAAATGTTCCTGTGTGAAGATAATTTCTCATAAATGTAGCCATGTTATGTCAACAATTGGCTCTTCGATATTAGTTGGGCTATAATAAATGTCTCCTTTTATATAGGGAATACATCTATTCAGTGGAGTTTAAATGT
This sequence comes from Engystomops pustulosus, assembly GCF_040894005.1. Classification (NCBI taxonomy): domain Eukaryota; kingdom Metazoa; phylum Chordata; class Amphibia; order Anura; family Leptodactylidae; genus Engystomops; species Engystomops pustulosus. The sequence continues at coordinate 104,155,719 of NC_092417.1, read as the reverse complement.
ACAGAACATAACTGACATAAGAACAATCTGAATTGTGAATCCATGATGTACTTTATAGACAAGAATATGGATTTTGCTTACATACTGGGGCACATTTACTAAGGATTCGAATGCTGCATTTTCATCGTGTTTTGCAATTTTTTTCCGTTTTCCCCTGACTTGCCCCGGGTTTTTGGCGCATGTGGATTGTGTCACATTGGTGCCGGCTTGCATGCAACACAAACCCAACTGATTCAGAGAAACCGCGGAATTTAAAAAGCAAATTTTGTTGCAAGATCAGCACTTACATGCACCGGGAAGAAGAAGGTGAACACCGGCGGACCTCCGCAGGGAAGCGACACATGCAGGAAATCTGATGCACGATCTTAGTGAATCGCGGCAGACCCAAATCCTCGTCGGAAAACGCACAGCAGGGATCGGGACGGGATGGGTAAGTAAATGTGCCGCACTGTGTGGAATGTGAATGTGAATTTTTTTTCAAAATAGTAATAATAAAATCAAGTATGGCCTTACTTGTTCCATAGAAAGGAAGGAGTTTAGTAGCAGCCAGTTGATGATAATCAATTAATTGTTTACCAACAAGTGTGACTATGGTACATTACAGCACTATTAGAGTACACAGTAACATAGTAGTTAGCATTACAGCCTTGCAGCGCTGGGGATCTGGGTTCAAGTCCCAGGTCAACATCTGCAAAGTGTTTGTATGTTCTTCTCGTGTTTGCGTGGGATTCCTCCGGTTTCTTCCCACACTGCAAAACATAGTGGTAGATTGCTTAGATTGTGAGCCCTATTGGGGACAGGGACCAATTTGGCAATTTGCGCAGCACTGTGTAATCTGTGTGTGCTATATAAATAAAATAATTATTATTATTATGCAGCTGTGCAACTCTGTTCCCCATGAAGAGTGGTCACCACTCCTCTCCAGCGCACAGCGGAGCGCCCGCCTGACTGCGACTGGGCAGGCATACGGCTGTGCGAATGTACCCTTAGAGAGACAAGTAGAAGGGGGTGGGTGCTCATTGCAGTCTTGCTCACCATTCTAATTTCCCAGTGATTCCTGAAAAATATCAAAGGACAAAGAGGAAAGAAAAAATGTCCTCAAAAACATCCACTATTTTCCATTCATCCACTGGTCTTATTTTCACAAATTAATGTAGATTATTCCATGGTCTATTAGTATAAAAAAAAGCAACGTACCAGAAAATAAAACACAGAACATTCTGGATTTCACATTTGATTGTATTAACCTCGACAAGTGCTAATAATTATGATAAATAGATTGTCAAAGAAAATCAGCTAAAATTAGATAAGATTAAGTTAAATGCACTGAATTTTTTATTTGGTGCTCTGTTTTATAAATGACCCTTAGGGGGAAGACAAGGCAACAGTAATTGAGCATAACAGATCCATTTAGAAAATACTTATTTCTAGAGAAGAGATAAAGGATTAAACACTATAAATTTTACAATTTCTTATAGTTTAATCACATTATGGAAAATATTGCTTTTGTAAATGTCTGGGTGCAGTGTTTTATATATGGCTGAGGAATGTGCTAAAACTTGTATGATGCCTTAAAGTTCCAATTCCTTTAAGTATGGTGATACTATTTTAAGGATTAAGTACTAATGGTACATACACCCAATCCATTTAATCAGTGACAAATGCGGATTAAAGGAACACGTAAGAACATAAGGACAGGTTATTTTGAATGCATTAGTCTGATTCTTCATTCAAGCAGCCAAAACTCTGGAGATCCCTATAATCCAGATGGTTAGCTGGTTACCCCAAAATATATGGGTTTAGCAAGCATAATTAAGTAGTATTTACTATCTTATCATATTTTAAATTGCATTGTGCGTACACATCCTTATAGATGTATAATTAGTACAACAAATCACTTTATCATTTTAGGTACAAAATTTCCCATACTTGGCAATATTTATGTATCAATTGCAGTAAATACCCCCTATGTTTCAAATAATGTAAAGAAAAGGAAACAGTCCTTTAGTAATTTTTATTGCAGACACATTTAGGAGACAATACTAGGAAACATATTCACTTTTTTATGTACAATTTGCCATTTTTAAAGCATAAATACAAACACAACTATCCTGGCTTGGAAAAAAACATCAAAAAAAGACCTGTCACCAAAATTTTATCACCCTGAGTAACAATGCCTGCTGATAAAAGGTTAGAAGTCCTCCCCACTTAATTACAGTAGTTTTCTGTTATGCTAATTAGTTTTCTGACTTTTCTCTCTCCTGGACTGCCATGAAATCACAGCAGCTTCCATAGAGGAGGAGTATATGGGAGGAGTCTGCTGAGCAAGACACGCCCTCTCTGATTTCAGGTAATATTAGATAAAATTGATTTATGGTGATGTGCAGTAAACAATTTTTAGCTTAAAGAAGGATGTCAGTAAGTTAATAGAGCTCTATAGGAACCTGTCACTAGCTGTATATGTGAAAATGTGGTAACAGGTTCCCTTTACGGCTAACTTGCAGTACATTAGGGCACATTTCTCAGGGCTTTTGGGCCTGTTTTCTGGGTTATAAGCCCCGTAAACCACCTACGTACCAATTTGGTGTGGATTGGTGTGAACAGAGTGCAACCAGTGGCACTTTTGCACTGACCACAGACAGGAGTGCACACTGGCACAGCACTGCCAGACCCTCCTGATAGATCCATTATATGCTGGCGCACTAAGCAAGAGCATGTGATAAACGTGCCTTATTGTCTGACTTCTTAAAGGTACATAAAGTTTGGTTATCGATGTGGAGTACATACCATATGTTGCTATAATTTTTAAATATGTTATTTTAAGACCCTTACTTGGATGCTTACTCTCACATATCTAAATATCACATGTAAAATGATTGCTATTTCAATAGCACATTGTCATGATCATAGTTTCCTAGTAAATAAGGTTAGAAAAGACATCAGTCCATCAAATCTAACCTATTGAATTATACTGTGTTGATCCAAAAGAAGGCAAATGGAAATGGGCTCAAAACATGCCTTATATGGTGGTCAGAATAACTCACTGGATCAATAGAAACTACTTATAAAAAGTTTTAAAAAGTGATATTATTGCTTTCTAGAAAGGCGTCCAGGTTCCTATTGAACATGTTAAAATAATCAGTAATTACAGCATTTTGTGGCAGTAAAGAACCTTTGTTTATGGTGATGGTAGAACTGCCTCTCCTCTAGGTGCAGAGGATGCTCCCTTTTCCTGGTCACAGGCCTGGGTATAAAAGGATCTTTGGAGAGATCTCTGTACTGACCATTCAGATATTTTTACATTGTATTGAGGTTACATTGTATCGATGCCATTTACCCCATCATGCAGGACAGTCAACTATTCAAATGGCCAATATATATGCTCAGGGATTATGTAAAAAAAACTGAGTATAATAAAGAGAAATTCCCAATTTAATAGATAATTTTTTACTTTGAGAGTATGAGAGTCATCAAAATCTTTGTTCTTTGTATAATTATATATGTTTATTTCTCAATTTGTGTTTCTCATTTGCAAAAGCTGCCCAGATGTTAAATCAAATGGATTTATTTTGTTGTTTTTTGGATTTTTCTAGTAAGTTTATTCTATTATTAGCTGAGAGTGGTAACAATGCATGACTTTTTGAAAATGTTGAAGGATCTTTTCTTTTGTATTAACTTATTAACATTTAGTGATTACTTTTTTCTCTTATATCACAAGAGAAAATAGTTTACAGCAGGACAGGTAATGAAGTGTAATTCTTTTTGATGCTTATTCAGGTTTTAGTGCTTCTATTCCCATTTTTATTGTCCTTTCTATAAGGAATGACAATTTTCCATCAGTACTCAATTAGGATGTTCATGGAATGTCAATTTGCATTTTATGTAAAGACAGATTATACTTTGATGCATACATTTCTAATAAACAGCTACTTTTCCTTTAATAAGGAATTAAAGAAGTTGTTTGATTGTTTTAAAAACTGTGATACTGAGAGCAAACAACATATCATACAAGTGGGGTTTCCCCCCTGAAATTGTTGGTGACAAAGGATGTCTCTACTCACTTTCTCACACATCCGGAGGAGTGCCCACCATTGCTATCTTCATGGGGTCTGCACCAGTATCGGAGCCTCTTCTACATCAGAAACCTCTGCGTCCTTTGATGGTTTCCGAGGACTGGAAAGATGCTTGATGACCTAAGTATTTTTTCAAGATGCACCTAGTTCTGCAGGCTGAAAGGCCCAGGTAAATTTTTCCCCCAGTGTACTATTTTCCCTAAAGCCTCTGGTAGCAAGATCCAAGTATCAACTCCATCGCCCTCAGTACTTATGGTCCACAGGTGCCTGCATAACATTGTTTTAATAAGATAATTTTGGTGAGTCTTAATGCAAAGGGTATCAATTTCCCCTTTAAAAGGGCATCAGTATGATAAGATGGTTTAACCCCTTAATGCATTTCCATTTTTTACTCCCCATCTTCAAAAATCTAGAACTTTTTTATTTTTCCATGAAAAGAGCTGTATGAGGGCTTGTTTTCTGCGTAACAAATTGCACTTCATAGTGATGGTATTTAATATTTCATGCCATGTACTAGGAAACTGTAAATAAATTCCAAATGCAGTGAAATAAAAAAAAAAAAAACCCCACAGATTTGCGCCATTTTCTTGTGGGCTTCGATTTTACGGCTTTCACTGTGCACCCCAAATGACATGTCTATGGAGATACCAAACTTGCATAAGTTTTATAACATTTTCATACATTTATAAAAATTAAAATCTTCTGTATGGCAGTAATAACTTTGTCATACTTCAGTGTACAGAGCAGTGTATTTTATTATTTTTAGCCATGTTTTCAATGCTACCATTTTTAGGACGGTATGGCCTTTTGATGACTTTTTATAAAAATGTTTATATTTTTCAAAATGGCAAAAAAGTGGAGGTTTTCGACAGGATCTATTGGGGCTTTGCCTTCTGCACCTTAATCAAATATAGATTTGACGGCTCCATTCTCAGGGCTATTAAAGCTCTATATACAGCCCCTGGCAAGAATCCTAGCTCAATCCACCCGACCCTGTGTGATACGGTGGAATCTTGGACCTCTGCTAATTCATCAGCCCTATATCTCTCCCCTCGAGTGAAAGCCACTCTCATACCACTCTCATACTCTCTTCCATTAAGAACTTAAACACAACCTTTCCAATCCAGCTTTGGTTGCACAAGGGGATTCAGAAAGTTAGTGAGATGTTTGAGGGGGATTCTATAATGACTTTTCAACAACTTAGTGTTATGTACTCTTTATATGCACCCGACGTTCTATTATATTCTCAGATCAAACCACTACTCCAAAAACTCAAAAGTCCACAGGCTCTCATCCCAGATCATTTAGCTAAATTCCTTGAGGGACAACCGAGCAAGATGATAAAGTCCACAAGGTTGATATATGATATGTTAAAGGGATCCCAATCTCCAAAGCCTAGCCTTTCAGTCAATGGTAGAAGACTTAGGCAGGGAACTCATGGGTGCATAGTGGAAGCAAGCTATATATTGAGCCTCAAAGGCATCTCATTCAGCAAGCCTCATGGAAGTCCATCACCAGTTGCTAAGGAGGTGGCACATGGTTCCTAGTAGGCTAGTTAAGATTTACCCTGGATCCTCAGATGACTGTTGGAGAGAGTGCGGTGAGCAGGGTACTATAACCCATACCTTCTGGAAAGGAATTTATTTTAGAAAAATGTGTTCATTATGTGCTCTAGAATAACAAATCTCTGTTTTTTCCCAAAACCTTCATTAGCCTAACCGGGAATAGGAATAAGGAAGATACCCAAGAAACATCATAAACTAGTGGGCCTAAACTCTTATCAGCCAAATTGCTAAAGGAAGAGGCCAATGATACAGGACCACTGTTTATAGTCGGTTTAGTTGTTTAAAAAAAAATATATATTTTCCTATCTAGCATCATCCAACAGGTCCTAATCTGTTCAAAGTGAACGGCTTGATGTACAAAATTAGAGGAAAGACATGTTTATGCTACATTTTGATGTTGTATCAAACACTATGCTAATATATCTGTGATGATAACTTTGTCGTTGCATTAGACCACACAATTAGCAGCAGTTCTATACTCGCTTGTAACCTTAATTAATAAAAAACCATTTTAGAAAAAAAATTATAAAAGTGCTTAAGGATTAATAACCTTATCAGAAAAATGATATTTACTGCAAGCTTTCAGGAAACAAAAGACCCCTTCATCAGACAAGATTACAAATGAAGCACTGAAAAAAACACAACATTTGAAAGATATTAAACTTAATTAGTAAATGTGGTGATACATCATTAAGATAAGCCGGGCATTAAAACTGGATGTTAAAACGTTATGTTACACAATGAAGGCCAGTTGGGGGAAAGGCCTAAGAATGCAGGGGTCTGGAGTTAGTCTCTTGTGGGGTTTGAAGTTTGTCCAAGTAATGGGCCATAAACCAGGCAGTGACTGGAAAGTCATCATTAGCTTGAATTTCCAGGTTTTTCTCTCTATACCATTATTAGAGTCACCTTTCAGCATTAGGACCTTTAAATCCTGCATGAGCAGTAGCTCCCATTCCATGTGCTTGTGCAGAGCTCAAATTATGCCGGATACAGGCTGGAGTGGATTGAGGAGGGTCAGTAGTGGTTATTGGGGCGGCTGCATCAGCTACATCCCTGAATTAGTGAAAAAGGGATGCAGCTGCTGCCCTGATGGGGAAGCTAAAATTAAGAATAAATTCCCCATGGTAGATTTCCTTTAAAAGGAAACTACCACCATGATTCTACCTATAAAGGTAGAACGGGTGGTAGGTGGATGTATGGGACGTGAGGATAGCCCATTTTAGAGCTAATCCTCATGTCCCCGCTATCTTTTTAAAACTTTAATGCCCTAATATGTAAATTTTTCTACTGGGGCGTGGAGTAGCTGGACATGAGGCTACACCTCGCGGTTACTTCATGCCCCAGTAGCCCCTTTTCTCCTCCTACCCTGACATCTTCATCACGCAGCTCCTCGTAGCTGCGTGCCCTCGTCCAAGAAGCCGGCGTTCTGTGCCTTCCCGGATGAGGGCGCGCAGATACGAGGAGCTGCAAGCCGAAGATGTCAGGGTAGGAGGAGAAAAGAGGCTACTGGGGTGTGGAGTAGCCGCGACGTGTAGCCTCATGTCAGGCTAATCCACGCCCGAGTAGCCGCTTAAGAAAATTTACATATTAGGGTATTAAAGTTTTTAAAAGATAGCGGGGACGGGATGATTAGCTCTAAAAAGGGAAATCCTCACGTCCCATACCTATCACCAGTTCTACCTTTATAGGTAGAACTATGGTGGTAGGTTCCCTTTAAGGTGTGTCTATGTAAATTCATACTGCTCTGTAGTTTCTGTTGAGCCTCCCCAATATATATATTATTATCGGAGCACCTTAAACATATTGGCCCACATTTATTAAAGACCCTGTATTCTTTTCAGTGCAAATTGCTTTCACGTGTATTTATAAAGTGTGCACAGTCGCACCATGCGCCACATTTATCATGCAGTATCCAACAGAATTGAGTCACACTCTCTATGTTAAAGGTACAGCAAAAAAAAAGTTGGTGCACTCTGTTGGAGCAGTGTATGTGGTACCATATTCATGAAGAACGTTTACCACAATTCATGAATCCGTCTGTACTATGTGCAGTTTGCCTCACTAATGCGCAGAGTGCGCTTGAATAATGAATGATGGTGCATGATCTTGATAAATCTGGCACACATCTGGCACACAGCTTGGGAATTGTGCACCAACTTTTTACAATGCACCTTTACATAGAGCGAGAAACACAATTCTGTCGAATAATAAATGTGCTGCACAGTATGAAACAGAACCTGAACCTCCCTTAAGGTGCACATAGTGCAGCTGCAACACAATAATGACACAAACATTTCATAAGTACATGTGCAAGCATTTTGCATGTTCTTTTCAGTGCAAAGTCAGACAGCAAACTGTCGCAAAAGCTGGGCCATGAGGGCCAATATCATGTATACAACGTATGAAGACGTGCAGCAGAAAGTGAAGGAATGAAGTAGTCCTGTTGTCTGTTAGGGATGTGGACTGTGCTAGATGAAAGAACGTGGACACTAGTCTTGCATTTTTTTGGTAGTGCAGGGATGTGTGCCCATCTCTGTTGGTTGTGAGAGAGCACTTCTGAACAGGAGATTCCTCAGATTTGTTCGCTGTTTGTAAGCTAGGAGGGGTAGATCTAGGAATATTGTCTTTACTCTTTTGTCCTTATGAAGAATGGTTTGGACATCAGTATCAATTTTCTTCAAGATTTTCATTTGGGGGGCTGTACATGAGCACTTGAGCAGTATGTACATTTCCTCTTTTAATTGGTACTCCAGAAGGTTGCTCCTGGAATCTTTGTAATTCTGTGAATATGTTCATTTATTGTTGTTTTCTATCCTCACTGAATGCATAAATGCATCATTTTTCAAACACTTTGCAACATTTACACGCATTTACAACATTTGCAAGTATTTAACATCATAGAAGAATTTTTATCATTACTACTTTGGACATATAAGTGTATGACAAACACTGATTGTGTCATTTGTATTTAATGTTGGAGACTAAATTGAATTATGCCAGTCTACCTCTGGAGCTTGTCATGCACTCTCCAAAACAGTCTTTTCCAGCACTTCTGAATTACCCAGAAAATCAGACTGCCCATTCAACAAATGTACCTTCTAAATCTCCTTGAGTAGACATTGGTGATCAGCTAATTAAGACAGATCTAATTATAGGCTAACATTTTTTTTTTAGCATTTCCATATCCTATGTTCACAAAGTGAACACAAAGCACAAGTTGAATCAAATGAAATTTACTTGAAACCAATTATTTTTGAAAGCATGTATCATCTTATAATAGTATAAATAACAATACATGTTTAGCACACAGGTTTTAAAAAAAAGAAGACTTCCCATAGCGCTAAAACTGTATGGGTAGCGGTCCCTACAATGAAAACAGAAAGCTCAAGCACGATGGATAAACAAAGTATTAAAACAAAACTTTTACTTAATTAGTCATAAATAATTTTATTTTTAGGAGTAATTAAGTAAAAGTTATGTTTTAATACTTTATTTATCCATCGTGCTTGAGCTTTCTAATTTCTATCGATGGTTGAGGATTGGTCTATTTGCATGTATCTAGTGACCTGTTGATACGTATAATTTTGAGATAGTTCATCTTTTTGTTATTGGCTTTGCAGTTCTAGGGTTATTTCACCCTAGTTTACATCACAAGTGCTTCTTTTCTACACTGAAAACACAATATGGTCAAATATCTAAAGTCAGAAAAACCGGGTTGAGTTCCTAAGATTTCTGCAAGGTACAAAATCTTAAGGTAGCAGCAGAGGCATAGCTAGGGGTTCAACATACCCAAGTGAGCTCCCAACCCAGAGGTACCAGTATTTCACCATACAGTGACAATATAGTGGTAGATGCTAGATGGTTCACCTGTGCCCTCCTTATTTATAATCAAAGTGTATATTGTGGATACGGAGAGCATTCAGACTCCTAAATTATTCACTCTTTTTTTTAGCAGGCAATTGGTAAGATCAAAAAAGTTATGTTTTTTTGCTCATTACTGACTCTCTACCTCCCATCCTGGCAGAATAAAAACAGAAATTAGGTATTTTTGCCTATTTATTAAACCTTTTCTGACATTGGACGTAGTACTACATCACAGGCGGTAGGGACTTTCCGCATAGTACTACGTACCGCTTCTGGCACTGGCTGCTGAATGGTGCCGGTGCCAGAAGCTGCGGGTGTTGGCTGTATATTACAGCTGTGGCGCTTACCGGGGGTTCGCTGCTCCAATGGCAGCTATGGGGTCTGCCAGTGCCAGGGCCACGCTATCCTCTTCGTGAGCCAGGACCTGCCTTCTAGCAGGTCTCGGCTGTAACACAAAGAGCATCGCTTGTTCAGGCAACCTGTAAAAATAAAAGGAAAAAAATTAAAAACACTTAATTAAGTTTTTGTAATGAATTTAATAAAGTCCCCTAAACACCAACATTCCCTATACACATTTAATAAACTACAAAAAGCACAAAAGCATGAAAAAAACCTCACATATTTGGTATTGCGCGTCCGTAACAATCTGTGAAATACAATACAAAGTCAGTAACATTATTGGACCCGCTCAGTGAACACCATAAAAACAAAACCCAAAAAACTTGCCATTGTACATTTTTCATAAAATCCCTTTACAAAAATGTTCCAAAAACTGATCAAAAAAAGGTTTGTACGCCAAAATGGTACCACTGGAAAGAACAACTCAACACATAAAAAATAAGCCTTAAACCAGCTCTGTCAACCAATAAATATTAAAGTTATGTCTCCGCAAATAAATTACAAGATTTTCTCTATATTAGCTTTTCTTCAGTAAAATATATTAAAAACTATATAAATGAGGTATCACCGTAATCTTAGAATGAAGATAATATGTTATTTTTATGGTAGAATGTACAGGCCCCTAAAAAAATAGAAAAATAAATTAAACCAAATTTGCTAATGACCCACTAAAAAAGTATTTGTAAAGTGCATCTCATGTCGCAGAAAATAAGCCCTTATTTGTACAAATTTCCAAAAAAAATAAAGATTCTATAGCCATTAAAAAGTTACAATGCAAATCTGCTCTGAATGGTGTGGCTTCCCTTCGATGCCCTGGCGTGTGCCCATCCAGCAATTTACCACCACATATGGGGAATTGTTATACTCGGGAGAGATTGGGTATAGAACTTTGTGGCGCGTTTTGGTATTTTGAATGTGTACATTTGAGAATGTGTACCAAAACACATTCATTTAGTGACTTGAAATCTGAGAAGGTCCCTCAATAGTGGTATTTTTTATTTCAGAGCCCCGGACCGAGGAAATTTTTTCAATGCGGTCATGAACAGTAATTACACAGGGCGTTTGGAACACTCAACCAAAAGTTCAAGAACCAGTGGATGGTTCAGTGCCACAAATCCACCTAAACTATATATTTATTGAAAGTCATCACTTCCATGTTACAGTTATATATAAAGTGTTGTGCTTGTGCTATGTTACCTTACAATTCAGTAAGCAATACTTCCAGATCAAACATATTAAAGAAAGAAATTTACCGATTTTAATGGAAGATGAGAAACTGGCCAATATATTACAACAGGGATGTAAAGTAGTATCGAGAAGATCACCAACACTAGGCAAATGCATATCACCCAGCATGCTACGTGACCCCTCAACAGCCAGAACAGACACATGGCTCAACACAAAGGGTTTTTATAAATGTGGAACACACCCCTGTATAACATGTGGTTACGCTAAAAACACAAAAACCTTCACAAACACGGACTGGACCTCGACATTCTACATTAAAAACCATCTTAACTGCAATAGCAGGTACATAATATATGTTATTAAATGTAGCACGTGTAATGTAATGTATATTGGTTGCACTATACGAAAATTCAAAGAAAGGTTCACTGAACATCTCAGAGATATTAATAATAATAAGAAAGAAAAATCTTACAAAAAAAATATCTCTGGTGCGGTTAGACATTTCCTGGAAATTCACCAAGGAAATACTTCAAGTTTGGAAACATATGCCATCGAAAAAGTTCAGGGACTCAAAAGAGAAGGCGACAGGCAAAAAGTACTAAGAGATAGAGAGGCTTTCTGGATCCTTCATTTGGATACAAGAATACCGAGGGGATTAAATTATAAACATGAGTTTTTATTTCATTACTGATTATACATCGTGTCCTCGGTACATATGTCGTACCTCTTTCTACGTATTCACTCATTCGCACCCTACATATACCTACATATACCTATTAAGTCACAGTTGACATAGTGCTGTCGTTTGCGGATGACGTGTGGTTCTCAGAAGGAGTCCATGCGTGCATGAGCACTGGAAAGGCGCCGCCGTTGCTCCCGATGTACACTTCCACCATTGGTTTTCCTCCTGATGACATACCAACTACTAATCTGGTAACAATCTACCATGCTTTTCCCCCGCGATATCACAACAAGACATTATAGTACTATCGTGGAATTATATGACAATTATTTGTTTTATTCAGATTTGTTGGCTCATCGAGTCTTTAACTCCTGTTTTTCAATATAAATCTGAACTGTAACTTACAAAATTGTGCATCTACATATGTCTCTTAGATATGAACCTATGTTCAGGGATCTTTTGATTAGAAATTAGTACATTTATTTTATATATTGTTAATTTTAGGGTTAACTGAGTACGAGCATGGATACCGGAAACACGCTGATTACGTCACTATGTACTTAGCATATTTACCTTGAGGTTTTGTACTTTCATTTGTGCCATGACTAAGGGTGCGTGTAGCATCTGAAATGCGTAGGCCTAATCCCGCAATATGTAATAACTGGTGTTGCCATTGGGTTGTCATGTTCCATATTTTAATTGGAAGAAAATAAAGATTGAATGAAATTTTAGCCAAGCCACGCCGGTGCCAGAGTGAATTTGTTCATATTTCTGCACAATATATACAATGAAGGAGGAATAGGGCAGTGCTGTGCCTTATATATAAGATAGAAGGTGTAGTGTAGACTTGTGCCCAAATATAAATATATATACACAGGGTAGTAGTGCTATGCCCATATATAGAGAGGGTAGGAATAGTAATGCAGTGCTGCATTCATATATAGTATATAGTATATAGTATATACAAGATAGGAGTAGTAGTGCAGTGCTGTACAGGGTAGAAGTACTGCGTACTAATTCTGTACTTTATTGAAATGTAGGATGGATATAGTAGTGTTGAGATATGGTGTAGTCTATGATAGTAGTGTAGACAGTAACAACAAACACACAGCCATACACAGAGATAGAAAACACATACAGTTACCTCACACATGTGCTCAGTCTCCCTTCGGCAGTGTTGCACAACCAGGACCTGTGGATGACATCATCTTACAGGTTCTGAATGGTCATTAGCAATACACGTGTGTCGGTAGCCGACACACATGTATTACTACAGAGAGCAGGGCAGAGCTAGTCCCTGCATACAGTTCTATAGGTGTTCCTCCTAAGGACTCAGTGGGCCCCTTAAAATCCCCAAAGCCACTACTCCCCCTGCCCCAGAGCTATGCCTCTCAGTAGAAGAGTAATCAAGTTTTAGGCAAAAGGTCAAAATTAGCAAAATAAACAGAATTTTACAAGGAGCCAAAAACTAAATTACAGACGCAGGTATAATGAGCAAGCAGGTATATATGAAGTGAGTGGATGCCCCACCAGAAGCCAATTTGTGCAGGTCTCCAGCACTCCCATAGGACTGTGTACACACACATGTCAGAAGAAGTAGACAGAAAAACTTGTTCCTGAAACAGTTCTGACCCTGCAACAGTAAACTATAAACTGCCAGTATTTGTCTGCAACAACCCCAAGTTACTGGAGAGCCATGCCCCAAATATGGAGTGCTGGAGAGCTGTTTTTCATTTTCCTTCCCCATATGCTGGTTAACTTGATATTCCTCTCAACAAAGAATCCCCTTAAATTATTAAAAAAAACATAAAAGTAATTCTAAACACACATACTTTTAATGCTAAATTAAGAAATGAAATGCTTACTTAGTAATAGTAAGTAATAAAAAATAGATTAGATGAAGGTATTTTCCTCCATGTATGAGTATTTGTAGGATTTAGGCTTCTGTGGTTGTTGCATTGGTTACAGTGCCTCCTATAAACATCTGCTTACAGACTTTGCTATTTCCCTTTGTTTTTATAATAAACCCCTTCAGAGCCAAACATCTGCTCTGTAATTGTAAATCTGTAAGGTTTAAAATAGATTGTAGAAGCGTCTGTAATAGCAAGGTTACAGACATCTTTCTATAGCAGTACCAGACAGCATAATGATGGGATAAATATCCATATAGCTGTAACTGTACAAAACAGCCTTTGTGATTTACTTATTGGCTTTGTTGCATCAGAGGGTTTAAGGAGCGTTCCATAGAGTACAACAAGACAAAATACTTTGTGTCTCCTTCTTTGATAATAGCATCTCTGGTTTCTAAATGGAATACTAAACCTGCATTGTACTAAGGGGTTTTGTACAAGAGTTTGGTGTCAATTGGTTAAGAAATGATAACATACTGGGTAGTAGTGTATGAAAACAGAACAGTGAAACATTGTTATAAAGTCTTACAAATGTGAAAGAGAATGTTATGTATGTTATATCTTCGCTATAGCTAGAAAATGAAAAGAAGCAGCTGAAGCAAAGTCCATTGTAAAAGAAGGTAAGAATTGTGGGGAGGCAGAGTTCTATTAATTGGGTAATATGTGTGGGTGGTTTTATAACACAGAAAGGAATTTTTTTGTAATCAAACCAAGTTTATTCTGCATTATCCCATACATCTTATACATACTGCAGCAGAACGGCCTAAATATACAAACATGTTGGATAACCAATTCTCCCCCTCTGCTTCTGTTGGGAAGGCCTTGCCTATTTTACTGGATGTCTTTGTGAAAATGTTAACCCCTTAAGGAGGAATGGTTTTTCAATCATTTCTCGCTCTCAACCTTCAAAAATCCATAACATCCATATCCATAAATTGCATAACAAATTTTACTTCTCTGTGGCAGTATTTATTATTTCATGCCGTGTACTGGGAAGCTGTAAAAAAATTCCAAATTTGGAAAAATTGGGAAAAAATGTGTTTGTGTCACTTTCTTGTGAGCTCAGTTTTTCAATGAGCGCTCAAAATAACACCTCTGCTTTATTCTTTGGTTCGGTGCGATCACAGTGATACCAAATTTATAAAGGTTTTATAAAGTGTTTTTTTTTTAGATATTTAAGATATTCTTTAGATTTAATATAGTTTTAAAGTGTTCGTACAAATTCCTTTTCCGTTAGTTATTGTCATTTTATGAATGTATAATAATTCTATCCGAAATGTATAATTACAGTTCTATACTGTTTTATATAATGAAAAATCACTTCTAATTTCCAGATCCTACATGGAAGTTGCTGATTAATATACTGATAAATGCAAGGATTCCTTTGTTTTACAGTAAATCATAATCAGTTATTAATGACCCACACCTAATACATGGATTGTTGATGAAAACTATTGTGTTGCATTAGAACCATTACAGTAATATCATATTTAAATCAATATACATGTATGCAAAATGTTTTCTTACCATAATTTGACATCGAATAATCTATAGTAGTCTATCAGAATTCAAAACTAAGGTAAGAGAAATGGATAATATTTAGCTAATGTCACGCTGATATTCGGTGCACATTAAATATTTTATGTACAAGAACATCAGGCGCCATCCAGGGCAGTGTATCAGTGGTAGCCTAAAAGGCCAGTGCCAAAAGCTTTTAACACATAAAGAATATATACTTTTGGCGTATCCTGGCTTCCGTACCTGTAGCACAACCGCCATTTTTGTAGTTGTATTGTAGAACTAGTTTTTGAGATTTTTTTGATTTACAAATAAAGAATGATTTATATAAAATTGGCATGACATGTCCTCTCTTTTCCCCTGGTATGGAGCATGTGTGCGGCACCCTATCGCTCCATACCGCTCCCTGAGCCCATTGCCGGCCTATGGGGGATGCATATATGGCCGGAAGCTTGCAGCCTTAGGGCATTGTTGTTCCATTGAAAAGTAAGGCAACTACACCCACAGTGTCTCCCACGATTACAGGTTCCTGGACCCTATACCTGTACCCTATAGCTATATACCATATTTGTGTTATCACCTGTTGTCCTCTGATCACTATATGTTTGTTTGTGAACACTGTATTTATATTTGCTTACAGTTATCTGAGAGAAGATAACATACCTAGGCAGCAGCTAAAGAGTAAAGCATCCATATTTCTTTTTTACCCCAACATTTCAGTTTAAAATGTAACATTTATTTTCTAGGCTACTTGCAATCATTGTTACGGGATATATTCATTTATCTTTATGTAGGTGTTTATGCATTTAGGTTTTTTTACCTCAGATATTAAAAGTTATGTTTTAGCTATCCACCTGTACTCTGGATTGCACAACAAAATAATGTGAGAACATAGATTGTTTCCTGAATGTAAGTTACCTGCACATAATGCACTGGCCCACATTTATTAAAACAACTGTCCAGTTTTCTGTTGGACTTAGCACATTCTTTTATGTGCAAATTGTTTGCACAGGTATGTAGGAAGTGTCAGCGCCACATATGTGTCGCACATGACTCATTTGTGACGTGGCCACACTGTTCTGCACTTAAAGGGGTGTTCCAGCGCTCAATCGGACCGTGCACCACATTTATCATGCAGAATCCAACTGAAATGTATCTCACACCCCATATTAAAGGTGCAACAAAAAAAGCTGGTGCAGTCTGTCGGAGCAGTGCAGGGGACACCAAGAAAGGGTGCCACAAATCCTGAATCTGGTGGGCTCTGACACTACACAGGCAAACAGCATATAGTACAGAATGCACTGTTTTTGATTAAGTGGGCCACTGTCTTTCTTCTATTCTTGTGCATTTGAATAAATTTAACACATTGGTCCATATTCATCAAAATTAGTGCAAACGGCACTACGGGCACTTTTCCTCACTAATGTGCAGAGTGTGCCAGATTATTGAATACTGGATCATATCTTTAATAATCTGAATTTTAAAGTTTAAATTGAATTTTAAAATTAGTAATGTACTATTTTATATAATTCATGTTTTAACATGTCTTCAGCAGGGCAAAAATAAGTTCTGACTGAATGAAATGTAGTCACATAGCCAAAAAGTTTTTCAAGGAACCTTTATAATAGCTGTTAAAAATATCCCAGTGTTTTAGTTTTTAAAGTTCCTGCACTGGCTGCAAATTTCAGAACAGTATGTGGAAGAATCACTTCTTAAGCTGGTTTTCTCTAGAGGAGGAAAAAAAAGAGAAAAGCACATTATGAGATACTGAGCTGAGATAAGCCTCCTATGACTGAGATCCTCTATTCAATTTGCTGCATCCCGTTGAGAGTAAATACCAAAATCTGTTCAAAAATTGAAAATTGAAGTGAGCGTAATAAAAAAAATGTATGTATTAATAGTCAGAGGGAAAAAAAGTCATATACAGTGACAGGTCTAAAAATAAATAAAATAACTACATACATAAGTGTCAAATTATGTTGTAGTTTTTTTAAGTTAAGAAAAGTCCTACAAAACAAATGTTTAGTAGTATTTGGAGCACCAGAATTCA
Organism: Engystomops pustulosus; assembly: GCF_040894005.1. Lineage (NCBI taxonomy): Eukaryota > Metazoa > Chordata > Amphibia > Anura > Leptodactylidae > Engystomops > Engystomops pustulosus. The sequence goes on along the minus strand of NC_092417.1, from coordinate 104,138,470 downwards.
AAGAACCCCTTTGCTAACTTTACCTGATGGCAAATCTGCCGCAAAAACAATGATGCTATGGCAATAGTGCCGTATCAACGATGCACTACATTGCAATGGAGAAGAGACAGGTGACCATTTATGTCTGTCTGCTTGGGTTTGATTCTATATACAGCACAGTACCATTACTCTGATTCTGTATAAATGGGCGGGTGAATCACTACTCTTTTTCTGCATCTATTTATGCTCAGGGTGGCCATCAGTCACAGAGCTAGGTGATTGGTTGATTAGGTCATCCACTTCCTCCCAAATGATATCTGACAACCCCAGCCAAGAGGCTGTGGCTTCGTCGGGTACAACCCTTAGTTGGCAAGGCCCAGGAGATGGTGAGCGTCCCTCACTAATCCTCTACCAGCCTCTGTCCTGTTCATTTCCCTCAGCAAGAGCTCTACTAGGTGGTCTGGGCTCAGCACCACTATACAGCACTACTATACAGCAAGGATGAACTACTGCCACAGCTGCTGTGGGGAGATGGGGGGTGGGAGCAGTAGCAGCTACATCAGCAGCAGCTTAAGTCTGGAGTCCTTAATGAGCAGCTCCCTTCACCCGTCTAGTGAGGAGGGTAGCCACCACCACCAGCAGGTGCAGGACATGGAGCAGAACCTTGGACAGCACTCTACTACCCCAGGTAGAGGATCCCCTGGACTACTGGGCAGCCAAACTTGATGTGTGGTCGCAATTTGTGGAGTTTGCATTAGAGAAGCTATCCTGCCCAGCCAGTATAGTGGCATCAGAGTGAGTGTTCAGTGCGGCGGGAGCCATCGTTACCCCAAGGAGAACCCGCTTGTCTACCCGTAATGTGGAGAGACTGACCTTTGAAGTTGAATCAGGTTTGGATCAGCCAGGATTTCAACATACCAATGCCTTATGCATCAGATTAGATCAGCCATGACGCCTCCCCCAAATGTTGAGAAATGAGTCTGGATTCTAACTACCTGCCTCAGCCACCATTCTGATGCTGCTACCCGCCTGATGCCACACATCTGCTGCCAGTTGCTCCAACTGCCTCCCACCATCTTTACCAGGGACTGGAATTGTCACCCCCCTCCACACTCTGTCATTGTGCCACTCTCTGCCTTTATGCTGCTGCTACTGCTGCTGCCCACCTACAGCCACTGTGATTGTGTCACTCTCTGACCTTCTGCTGCTGCTGCCGCCACCTCCACACTATATCATTGTGCTACACTGTGGCCTACCATGTTGCTGCCACCTCCAGAATCTGTCTTAATCTATGGAATCATCTGATGTCAGTGTAAAAAGAGTGCACTCTTTGATGTTATAGTGGTATCTCTGCCCTCATCTCAGTACTTTCGAGATGGCACGGACGTTACCTTGTCAGGCTGCGTTCCCGCTTCACTTATTTCGTCAAGTTGTCCACTGTAAGTGCCCATGGAATTGAAGAGTGAAGTGATTCTAAGAGCGGCAGCTGCCATGTGCATGTCATACTAAAACACTGCATTGTTTGAAGACCAAACCACACTCCCTATGCATATTTAAGCATGGCACAACATTCTACAACACCCTACAGGATCTATGCAGCCTGGAAATACGTAATATTGGCGAACTCTGCAAAACAAATTTTTGAAAAATTCTCCCATCTCAAGTAAGAACTTCTAAGTTTCATGGTCCATACGTCATTATTCACTACAGCGTTAACTGTGAGAATTCCATCATTTCATAGACAATCACATTGGCGTCTCATACATAAAGTTTACTTGGAATTATCTAGAATATGCTTATTTATACAGATTCTATTCATGTAAGTGCACGGTTACACTTTTGCTCCTACAAATCTAAATTTTAATTTTTATTATTTTATAAATCAGATTTAGGCATATCTTACCTGAAATCTGATACCACGTCTCACTGATCACATGTCATTAGGCTTCATTTGGCAAACAGTTCCCTTTACTTTTTCTATTCGATGGTCCCATTTTGCTTTTATCCTTCCAGACCATATTCACCCATAAGAGACAAATCTATGGAGTATCATTTTTTAACTTCAAATCCCCCATTTCAAATTTTCTACTGTTCAAGTCCATACTTTTTTGTTAATTTGAGATGGCTTTACTTATGACATTATAGAAGTTGAGGCTTCTTTACCCTTTTCTTGGCTGCAATTCTAGACTTGTGTAATTGCACAGTGCTTCATGGACATCTATGATCTCATTACTATGAAGCATACAAGGCACCTCCACTACTGAGTTTGTTACTCCAGAGCTCATAAACCTTGTGAAAACCATGTCTTGGCCAAAAGTCTGCTTTCCATGAGCTGGATGAATGCCGTTTCTCTATTATAGCAGTGATTGTTTGCTCGGTATCAATTTAATAGATCACTGAGTTATTAGGTAATGGGTGAGGTGTTAACAACTGCCCACGATAATCCTGGACTTGCTTTACTACACTATAATTATTTTTAAAAGGCTAGCAATTTAAAACAGATTGGCTGGCCTAAGGTTTGGCAATACATTATTGTTATGTAGTCTAAAATTGTCTAAAGGGGCACTATTATCAGTCTTTATTTTGGAGTGTGTACTTTCCCGGATATATAGTCACCATAATTGAAAGAGATATGACCATTTTTTTCCTTATCTCTTCAGTGGTGCTCTAACTTATATAACAGTCCATATATGAATTTTTGTGTAACCATCACACGGAGAGAAGATAAGTTGGCACTCAACGGTTTCTTTAAAATCATCTTTTCTTTATTTCATCATTTAAAAATGGCGATCTATGCAGGGGAGAGGGTATACAGCAGGAGCACGTTTTAGGCACAAATCGTTTTGCGCTAGTCTTAGCGCTTCATCTTGCCTAAGGTTTGTAAATACATGTTTCAGTCCCAAAGAACCCCCATAAAGATACTTGAAAATCTATTTACAAGATTTTTTTTATGTGTACATTTGTCAAATCTCATCTTGGAATCATGACCTATTATGATAAATAATGTATATCATGTTATATCCACTGGTGCACAGATCTTCACGTTCTATTCAGGATGTCATTATAAATGTATAGATTTTCATTGTGTGTTCCTGATATTATTTCTTTGTGAATAATACTGTAAAACTGTGGTTTAATTTACGATAGAGATTGGAAATAGAGGACCACAATGCTTCTTCGCCTTTTCCATAGCAACGGTTTCACTTATGGCGTGACTTAAATTGAGAGATGGTTGGTGACGTAAATTGTTTCCATTGATTCTTCTCACTTGAATTGGTGGAGAAACTAAGCTTTAGCACTGTTTATGACTTTACATTTCTTGTTTTGACTTAAAGTGACACTACAGTCAAAATAAAAATAAAACTACAAGCAAACTTTACCCATTTTGACCATTAAAGGCAGTAATAAAACTATACCCTCCATTATGATGTCAACTTTTGCCACCCACTAAAGAATGTTTTTTTTTTTTTTTCACTTTTAATCTATATACACAATTCTTAGCCCAAAACACCTTGGGCTATATTTGCCACTAGGTAATAAATGTTCTGGCCATACAACAGACAAAGAATGACCTGGGGGAGGAGAGCAGAAGACAACAATCTTCTGCACAATTTGAGCCCTGTATCAGAACTAGGCTACACATAAGTTGGTACTGCCCGAGGAAACCAATTGCCATCACTAGCCAAAGATTGTGATGATGTCCATTGACAAAATGCTGGTGTTATCCAGTTACATTGGGGCAGATTTACTTACCCGGTCCGTTTGCGATCCAGCGGCGCGTTCTCTGCGGTGGATTCGGGTCCGGCCGGGATTCACTAAGGTAGTTCCTCCGCCGTCCACCAGGTTCCTCCGCCGTCCACCAGGTGGCGCTGCTGCGCTGAAGTTCCCCCGGAGGCGCGCTGGAATGCCCTGAAATTCGCTGGCATATACCTGGTGAAGGTAAGTGTAATTTCCGCGACACATTTTTTTTCTTAAATGCGGCGGTTTTTCCGAATCCGGCGCAAATCGGAAATATTCGTGTAACACGTCGGGAAACCGCGAATCGGGCCCTTAGTAAATGACCCCCATTATGTCGGTATTATTTAATCATGGTGCAGTGGTGTTATACACTCATACTATGGGGATGTTATCCAGGCTCAATAACGTATTATAAAGTCTGAGTTTTTTTATGTTACTCTATCTCAGTATTGTGGTGTTATCCAGTCATCATATTATATGGTTAACCAGGTAATAATGGTTGCGTTCTCCCATTACTTTAAGGGGTTCTTTTCCTGTCTCTATGGTGTGTTATTAAAACACCAAATGGTGGTGCTATACACTCGCTGTATGGAGGCATTCTATTAGATACTATCCAACTTTGGTAAGGTGGTGTTTTACAATTATCATATGGTGGTGATTTTCCAGTCAATGTATGGAGGTGTTACAAGTCACTGTATGGAGCTATGTTCCAGTCACTGTATGGTGGCATTATCTTCTTTATGTATATGATAGTAAAAAATAAAGAGATGGGGTAGCACAGCGATAATTAAGGTTAAAACCTTGGAGTGGGTGCACGCCTCAAACACCTGGCTCAGAGGTGTTCAGTAAAGCTTCCAGGAATCATGCAGTAGAGGCAGCACTCCTTGTAGAAAAAAAGTGTTTTTTTATTAAGAGTGCAACGTTTCAGCTCATTACAGCCTCTACTGAATGATTCCTGAATTCTTTATGTATGATGGTATGCTCTAATAATGCAGGGGTGGGATTCAAATGCATTTAATATATGCCAGTAAAAGTCATTTTTATTCACATCTTCCAACTTTGTGTGATTCTAGCCTTAACATTTAAATAATTAATTGGCCAATGATGTATTAAATGATTTTCTTACTCTATACTGGTCAAATGATCCATTTATGGGAATCTTGAGTGAGTTGCATACCACTTTGTGGACTCTATGAAGTCTATACTGTGATGTTGCCTCTTAATGCAAGTGCTACTTTTAATTGTCTCAAAGTAAAATCTGCTGGATAGCATAGTGAGTCCCCTAACTACTTGTTGACAAAAGATAAAAAAAGAACAGAAAAAACACCAGCAAATGATACAAAACAAAATGCATACGACACAGAGGGAGATAGAGTAGAAGAAAAAAAAAATTGCCTGGAGCTACAATTATAAAATATACAGTCTCGACTTGCATACAAATTCAACTTAAGAACAAACCTTGTACGAAACCTGGGGATTGCCTGCAGTCATATTTATTGGTGGCTTATATTCAGGTGAATTCAGTAGAATATAAATGTTGGCAATGATGCCCCTGGAAGTTGCGCTAATAACTAGTGTGACTTCATAAGCATTTGCTTTGGATGACCTGACCAAAGATGTTAATTATTTGAGCCATTCTCTAAAGATTGCATGAACTCTTAATGTTGCCTATATTCTGCTCATCTCATACTAACCTGGTTACTGGACTGCACTGTGGCATGAGCAGAACTGGTTATTTCAGGGTCTATCCCTGTAAAAAAGACCATTGGGTGTAATTCGCTTTTCCTATGCATTGTGCAGTGGTTTCAAGATCATAATGATTTCAGGTCTCTAAATTTCGTAGCGCTTTTCTTGATGCATACATCTTAATTAATGAATCCTTCCTCTTCATTAACATTTGTATCATTTTTGGTGATTTCCATTTCGTCATGTATATTTGACTGTCATAGCATGCTTCATTCAGCACAAAAACTACATGTACTCAATGAGAATAAATTACAGGACTAGGTTATTGCTGCATATGCTGAAATTAGGTTCTCAATTCTCCTGTGAATAAATTATAGAGATCATGTAAATTCATGTCGAAATACTTTTGGGTCCCATTAATATTATTAACAAGGATGATGTTAGAATAATAGTATGTAAAACTCTTGTTCCTTAGATAATACAAATGCATTAGGCAAATATCCTAGTACTGTATATAAGCTGCACCAGTTCCCATGGTGGCCTCTAGACCTTGGCTCCCAGGCTTGGCCTTGGATATCACAATGCACTGGGAGTTTTATGCACCATTATACAGATATGAAAGAGTAATGATTCTATTAACTCAGCTGAGGAACAATAAACCCGCTGTCACATTTTCCCTCGTATAGCTTCCATGAATGAGGCCTCGTCTTTAGAGTCTCTAACAAAGTAGATATTTTATGGCTTTTACATATGACACCTAACATTAGATTAAAAATATAGCGCTTCCACATAGCTACACTTAACCAGCTACAATGTGATGTCCTATTCTTAATCTCCATGAAGAGGAACAGGAAAGACCTTCTTCATATAGAACCTAGATCATACTGCACCTTTTGGATTTACAAGGATGACCCATTTATACATTTGTATCCAGTTGATGCAGATTGTGTCTGTCACATCAAAATGGCACCCCTTGCTCAGTAAAAATGATGTAGTGTATTGCTGGGGTGAATATTAAAACTTAAAGAGAACCTGTCACCAGGGTGGTCATTTTTACCTTAAGACAGGTTCCAATAGTCTAGGGCATGTTCATTTCGAAAATTCATTTGTCAGCAATATGACTAATTCCAGTGCTTCTGAATCGATTATTTTACATTACCTGGCTCTCTGCCAGCAGTGTGTCATGAGTCCTGATGATCACAATTCTTCTCTACAATTCCTTTTCCCCTCCATCTCACTCATGACCCTCTCTCACTGTCCCTCAGCCTCTCCTCTGCTCCCTCAGTGTGGAAAGATTTAGGAAAAGACGACTTGTGCTATTTAACTAATGATCTTCCCCTGGAACGCTCAACATGCTGCTAGCAGGGAGCCAAGTAATTTAAAATAATCTAATAAAAAGCATATTTTTATTTATATTGGTGATGGGCGGCACGGGCGGCACGGAGTCTTGGAGTGCTGGGGACCTGGGTTCATGTCCCAGGGTCATCATTTGCAAAGAGTTTGTATGTTCTCTCTGTATTTGCGTGGGTTTCCACCAGGTCCTCAGGTTTCCTCCCACACTCCAAAACCATACTGGAAGGTTAATTAGATTGTGAGCCCCATTGGGGACATGGACCAATTTTGCTAGCTCTGTGCAGCGTTGCATAATCTGTGTGCGCTATATAAATAAAGGAATTATTACTATTATTATTATTAAATGGCATTTTTTAAATGAACATGCCATAGGCTATTGGAACCTGTCTTCAGGTGACCGTCCCGATGACAGGTTCCCTTTGAACCTTTATGTGTTTTATTTAAATAAAACGTTTCTAACCCAGCCTGTACAATAAACAAAAAAACACTAAAAATGAAGTATTTGTGTAGGAATATATGGTGTCAGTTATTCTTAACTCTTAACAACTCGGTGTACCCCACTTTTAAACTACACATACATAGTGGCACATTTACTTACCCGCCAATGGAGTTCACCCGAAGTGCATTGTCATTGGATTGTGCCGCGATTCACAAAGATCGTGTGCCCAATTTCGTGTATCTGTCACTTTCACGCTCAGGTCCGCCGGAGTTCACTTTCTTCCTGGTGCATGAAGTGCATTGGTTGCAACACAATTTGAATATTAAATCCCACGCTCAGTCGGATCATCCAACGGCCCGCCCCCCACAATTTCTGTTGCATGAAAGCTGATGCGTCAAAATCCAATCACCTGCAACACAATCCCCTTCTAAATAGCTGTCACAGCGGCGCAAATCCCGAAAATTTCCAAAATCCTACAAAAGTGCGTTCCTCGGACCCTTAGTAAATAAGCCCCATAGTTCTCATTCACTCATTAGCATATTGCTGATCCTTTTTTTTCATTTTGCCTAACTGCCTGCTTTCTACACTGTCTAATCTAGCTCTTCAGGGAGTATTTGGGCATAGTGACAGGATGCATTTCAAAATGGCATTGGAGTAGCCTCTGGATTAGTGTCTATTGAAATGGATTTCACCCCACCCCATTCATTCACATGTGCCACTCTGGCCAACCACCACTTTCAAGAAGGGCATGTCTGCCCCCTACTTTGACTATCAATGACTGGAGACCAGGCTGGAGCGGGATTTACCTTCATTACAATGGGGATCTATCAATGCGTCCCCTATTAATAACCTAGATAGACAGATAACAGATCCTCCAGTGGTACTAAATAGCTGTATGAATTTATGTATTTGACAAGGTTAATAATTTAATAGGTTTATATTTATATACAAATGCTTTACAAATCATAGGGGACATAAACAAATAAAATAGTACATTACACAATACAAACAGGAGTGAGGGCCCGCCTACAGACTTTAAAGAGAACCCGTCAGGCAAATTAAGGTCCTAAAGCTGTATACAAATGCCTGTGAGATGTCCAATGAGTCATTATCATATCATATTCAAGCTGTACAGCTTATTCATGAGTGGGAGGCACAGCCACACACCCCCAGTGCTTGACTGACAGTCTGTATAATCATGTGAGGTATAATGGTGTAATGGCTCCTCTATGTGCTTCCTGGTGCTGGAGGCCACACCCCCTGCAGCCTGTGTGTGTATAAGAGAGATACAACAGCTCCAGGCAGCCATGTTATAGCAGAACATGTCAAGTACTTGTGTAGCTAATGACTGTTTCTCACACATGTGTATAAGGAGGACAGAGCATATCAGCAGATAAAGCACAGACACCAGCAATGCTTTGCTATACATTACACACAGACATGAGCAAGGGGAGGGGAGGGGAGGGGAGGGGGAACAAGGGTGACATCACTGCCTCTGACCATATGACATATTAAAGAATAGATGCTTTTAGAATGATTAATGTATGAATTGACTAGATAAAGGCTGGGATGGAATTCTTGTGAGCTGCTCCAACAGGTTTTGGTGACAGGACTAATGACACAGACCTGATGACAGGTGTCCTTTAATTGTATAATGGTCCAGCCATTCTTTATAAGGGAACAGAATAAAATAATTAAAAAAAATAAAGGTTCTGCTGCTTGGAACTAGCCATTAACCTCCAGCTTATATGCAAAGTCCAAGGTCAATGGGACAACAGAGAAGCCTGTAGCTTGGTATCTGGTGTTTGCTGCATAGGAGACATGGGGAGGACCCAGAATGTGTTAGTAAAGAGAGAGTTAAAATTTCATGCAGTTAGCAAGTGTGATACGTTTGCCTAAAGAGATGGAATTTAAGAGCATATTTGAAACTTTGGAGGGTGGCTATTAGTCTGATAGTCCAGGATAGCTCCTGTTCAAGACAGCAGAGAGACAATCACTGGTGTACTAAAGTAAGACAGGGTTGATGTTACATGCAGAAGTATATAGTTAGGTATCATCAGAATAGAGATAATACTGGAAACCAAATCTGTTGATGGTTTGTCCAATAGGGGCATTATAGAGGGCAAAGAGGACTGAGCCCTGAGGAACCTCAAAATGTGAGAGGAAGAGGAGAAGTAAGAGATCTAGAAAAGGAGACATTAAACACGTGTTCAGAGACATAGGAACATAACAAAAAGAGTACAGTGTCCTTCAAGACAATAGAATGAAGCATCCTGAGGAGGAGCTGTTGGTCCACAGCAATAAATGTTGCCAAAAGATACAGAAGAATGAGAAGAAAATAGTCACCTTTGGATTTAGCAGTGAGGACATTATTGGAGAATTTAGAAAGTTCAGTTTCAGTGAAGTGCATAGTAAGGAAACCAAATTGTAGGAGATTAAGGAAGGAGTTAACTGAGAGATAACGGGTTAGTCAAGAAGACACTAGGTGTTCCAAGAGTTTTTAAAATGAAAGGGAGATTAGAGATTGGTTGATAGTTAGCAGCACTGGACGAGTGCAGGAAGAGTTTCATTAGTAATGAGGTAAAAACAGCATGCTAGAAAGAAAAGAGAGCGACTTTAAAAATTTAGTTAAATGAGAAGTGACCGCTGGGGAGAAGGATGGTATGAGATGTGAAATGTGAGGGGATGGGGTCACTGATGCAGGCAGTGGAGTGAGCAGAGGATAGGAGCCTGGACCAGTGGGGAGGGGTTTAATGGAGTGAGTGGATTGGGAAATTATTTCATGGCGAATGCAATCAATTTTATCTTTAAAGTAGAGGCCAGGTCTTCAGCCCCAATGGCTGTGACAGCAGGCTGCACCTTTGATGTTATTATGGAGTGAACAGTAATCAAGAGCCTTTTGAGATTGTTAGAGAGAGAATATTAAAATAATGAAATAGTCTTGTTGCTTGAGGTGAAAGGCAGAGTTGTAGGTTCTTAGTATAAATTTGAAGAGAAGAAAGTCTGCAGATGTTCAAAACTCCCAGACCATGCCGGTCGCGCGCATGGTAAGCGCCGAGCGCGTACCTCCCTGCGCCGGCTATACAGTTTAAAAAGTGTTTTAAACCGCGATACCGCGGTTTAAAACACTAACAAAAATAAGCTCCGACACCAGCTCAGCCTTTTCTCAGTGTTTTCTTCTGAAACCTGCCACTTCAAGTGGTAGGTTTCCTTTAAAAGGTGCTACAGTAGCAGGAGAGGGAGAAGAAGAGATGCACTGAATATTGATACGGTTAGCAGGGTTTCTGTGAAAGGTGGAGAGTTTGGAGATTAAAGATGGAGGGCCACAGATAGGAGAGATACCACCTGTTGTTTGGAGGAGCAGAAAAGACAGAGAAAGATGTTGAAGTGATTTACAGTAGTTACTGTGGAGAGGCAGTTGTCTCATAATGCAATTTCCACTTTGTCATGTGAATAAACAAATGTAAGGGGTATGTAACGCCAGCAAACCAGCAGAGTAATAAAATGATATACTTTATCCACCATCTAGCGGTTGTGAAGAGTCTATTCTCATATGCAGTTAATGAGCAAATACACACTGTAAGTTTAGAAGATAATGCACTTTTTCATTGTGAATTCGACAACATAGGAGATTTGAATATACTGTAGATGTTTCACAGAATCAGTGGTATGATACTCACAAAGGCTTGGCATCTTGATTTTGTTTAATGCACCAATTCCAATTTTTATGCTTTCTCGGCACTGAATATTAGCTGTGTTACCCAAAGAAGCAGTAGAAGCTTAAAGAGAAACCATCATCGGCTATCCCCTCGCCACACACCACACACAGTGGGGCACATTTACTTACCCAGTCCTGTTGCGAACCCGCAGTGCGTTGTCCGATGAGGATTCAGGTCTGCCGCGATTCACTAAGATCGTGTGCCCGAGATCCTGCATCCGTCGCCTCAGCGCTGAGGTCCGCTGGAGTTCACCTTCTTCTTCCTGGTGCATGTGAGTGCTTAATCTTGCGACACAATTCCTTTGTTAAATTCCGCAGCTTGTGCGAATCTGTCGACGGCCACGGCCCCCGATTTCTGTCACGTGCAAGCCGGCGCCAATGCGCCAAAATCCAATCGCAGGCGCCAAAATCCCGGGGCAATTCGCCGCAAAACGTAAATCGTCGGGAAACCCGCCAAAAATGTTTCCGACAGTCCCTTAGTAAAAAAAGAGTTCCAGGATGTTTTTTAAATTGCTTCATTAATCATTTATGTAAATAACTGGGTCTGAAAACCCAAAACACCCAGAGCGTTTTAAGCACTGTGAACACTGCTGTGAACGCAGATTTCAAACAACCGGCTTATCTCTAGTTATCATCTAAGCTGTTGTTCTCATTTGTTAAATATTTTGATACTTTGCTGAAATGTTCTTTCAACAATGACATCTACATACCTTCCTGATGTCACTTTTGACACAGCTAATTATTCAGTCATTTTAAAGGACTCCGCAAGTTTCAAAAAACTGGAATGATCAACTTTTTCAAAAGGTGACATTTGTGGCAAAGTTTATTTGGAGAAAGTGTTCACATGGCAAACTCAGCCATTTCCATTATTTTTGTTACTGGATAGGCCGAGCCGGGTTCTCTGTAGCAGAGCAAATAAAAACTAATACAAAAGATTGCTAATATGATATGATGGGAAATTGCTTTCATGTCCACATCAAAATCATTTCTCTCTTCAATTCAGCCCAAGGCTAATAGAATTGTGTTGTCTGCCTTTTCTAGATTTGTTAGCAGCTAGCAGGAAAATCTTTTATGCCTTTACCATGCTGGTCCTATTAAACTTATAAACAGAGTTTTTCCATCTGCTTATCAGTTTTCTTTACAAAAAAAATATATAAAGCAAAGGAAGAAAAACCCAAGGAGCATTAAATGTGCCTTGGAATTCATATCTATATAAGGGATTAAGTTAAAGGTTATGGTCCCGGAATTACATTTTTTCTCTCTGTTACTGAATAGCCCTTTGTTATTTTCTCAGAATAACTGATCCTTGAGCCTGATGGATCTATCTAGAAGCATCCAGTGTGGGAAAGTTTCAATGTGCTGCTAAAGCAATAACAGAGTTTTTGCTATAAAGTCTTGACTTTTGCAATTTTTACCTATGTACACAAGTATTATTAAATAAAAAGTTAAGTAACTTTAAAAAGAATTATAATTCTACTGATCTATTATTTATATAGTTCATCACCTACAATAATGCACATCACAATACCACTGATTTCTATTGGAAGTGTTCAAGAAGATTGTTATCAAATATGCTCTCATATGTTGTTTTTTGTACTGTAGCTCGTCCATTCCTCAAAGAAAATTTATAATGAATTGATAAATGAATGTCACTGTTATTCTTAGATGAGGAAAGAAAGGGAACCTGTCACCAGATTGCTATTTTTATCAGGCTTCCTGACCAATGCTTCAGTCCCAGAGAGGAAAATTTCTAATGCCATTTTCTGTCCACTCTGTAATATATTAACCTCCCTCCTGGTCCCTCCTGGCTCCTGCCCCTCTCCACCCTGATGACGTGTCATCTCACTGCTCACCCGCTCCCATTGGCATCTCAGTGAAAGGAAAAGATGGAGGAGAAAGGATGTGAGAGGTGGAGGGAACGGGAGGGGAAAAAAGTGAACAGGAGAGCATTGAAAATATTACAGAGCAGATGGAAGTTGTCATTGGAAATTTTCCTTTCTGAGACCCGGCTGCAGCATCTGACAGGGAGCCAGGTAAAGTTTCACATACTTTATTTCAAACAGCATCTAACACGGGAATTTCTTTTAAAAACATATTTGACATAAACAATACTTTGTCTATAGCAACCTGTCAACTGATAAAAATAGCACATGTTCCCTAAAAGGTCCTGTAAGGTAGATCAACAGCTAGAGATCACATGGCACTCCATCTGCAGTCATTTTATCAACAAAAATCTTTATTATAAATCTGAACAAGTGTCATTATTTACATTACAAGGACATAGCGCAGAATATTTAATACATGTCTATTCATCCATTATATAATATCTTTTCCCCCACACTTACACACACATTACAAAAATAATGAAGTAAAGTGGCCAACCCCTTTAAATATGCCTTCTTTCTAAGTAAATTAATTTGGCAGAGAATCATTTTCTCTTTCACAGGACATGTTCATGGTGGATTGGGTGAGAAACACTGGCTTTAAACCAAATCATCGTTCAGCCAGTAGCTAAGCTGTTTCTTAACCTTTAGAGTCTATTCACAACAGTTCTTGCATTGCATGCCTTAACATGGAAGTAACAGATGAAACTGTTCTACAGATTCTTCTTAAAGCAAGATACTGTTTTAAAGGTACAAGATAGGTTCTTTAGTTTTGTTTTTAAGTTGAATGTGTATGTAAGTCGGAACAGGAATGTTCAGTGAGTGTAAATCCAGACAAATATTTTTTTTGTTCCCTAGTACAATTGACACACATTAATAGGTGTTGCTCAGCTCTATTTATTATGGAACAGTTGATTTTGTATCACTACAGTTAGGTGAACACTCATACTGCTTGGTCCAGCACAGGACCACCAACTACAGGAGCACACAACCACTCACTTAACTATAGAGAGATTACAAGCACTGATTGCTTTTTGCAGGAACAGTGTGGACATGAAAAAAATTGCAACTTTTTCTAAACAAATGGAGCCACCTATAAATGAATCCAAAGAGCAAGAGTAGGTAGAGATAATATAATGTTCTCTTTAAAGGGGTATTCCAATCTTAACTATTCATACCATATCCATAGGATATGTCATTAATATTTGATAAGGCAGGTCCCACATCTATCTCGGGAAGTGAAGTCCGCTGATCTTTTTCCCACAGCCGCGAGAGGCGAGATGAAGTGGGATCTGCACCTATCATCTATTCATGACATATCCTGTGGATATAGTTAAGATGGGATTAACCCTTTAAGGCACTAATAACATATAGGAATACATTTAAATAGATAAACAAGTAGATTTTGCTGAAACGTATGTATGCAGTGTTCAGAGTTTCTCACTCTGATTATGTGTTCTGTTACATTCCACAAAGGGGCAATCTTATCTGCCTATCTGCTACAATGTTTGTTGGATATAAACAGATGTCTCAGTTTAGATATTCCTGAAGATATCATCTACACCACCCCCTGCTCAGGGGAAAGGAAACCATTCACAACTGCACCATGATGAAGAGAATTTTAGATTTCAAGATCCAACCAAACAAAAAAGCAATTGCCTCAGTAGGATTCTATTCAGCCAAACAATTCGAAAGAGGAACTATTGAATAGGAATGTGAATCATATCACATTAAATCCAGATGATAAGTGATCCGAATGTCTACCAAGAGGTCTCCAATGTTTGACAACTAAGTGGTAGGATTATAGCAGTTTGTATAATCCGTGTATTTAAATGACCGTTTTATACATTTGCAATGCTTTGTTATAAATGTTTACCATAAACATAACTCATGAATTTTGTGTCTAGACCTACTGTATACTAACTGAATGTATATTTCCTTTTTAATACAGATTTAGCAGCAAAAACTTTGTTTTGTACAGAGACTGATAGATAATGCTGTGGGTTTCTTTGTTATTCAGAGTTAAGTATAATGTGATTTCACAAAGTTCAGAGTTTAAGATGGGCTAGTGAGGCCTGTACAAGTATACTATGTAGAGCAAATTGATGACTAGATAATGTGTCAGGCTGTTATCCGACAGGAATAGATTAAATCACAACAAAAAAGGAATATGACAGTTATTTAAGACACACAGTGAATGTGTTATTGGATCAATAAACTTCATGTACTCCAAATATGGTACCATTGAAAAACGCAATTGCAGAAAACAACCCTTCATACAACTCTGCCTGTAGAAAAAAGGAAAGTTACCGATGAGGGTTTGATCAAAAATTGTAATTTGGTTGAGAAGATTAAAAATAGCTAAAATAAAGTAGGCATGTATTATTAATCCTGGACAAAGTCTTTAAATATTTTACACAATGCAGAAATGGTTAGAAAAGATGTTTGAAAAATAATTTAATTTAAAAAATGGCAAAGCATAGTTGTGAGTGATATATTTACTTAACCTGGTGCTGAGCTAGGACCGATACGTGAAAATCTATTTAGCATCATCTGTATAATCCCAAGATCCTGGAAATGATCAAAATATTTCTTTCAGCTTTAGCCATAAAAATGAACATTTCATACCAAATGTATATAAATTATGTGAAAAAAATTACAACCCATCAGTTACAAAGTACAGACATATATGTATATATATACTAGTATCTTGTGGAAATGATCCTGTGGTCGGGTTTCTCAGCCTTTTGAAGTCCCAAACAGACGTCTGTAAAAATAAGGATCTATTTTTCTGCCAAGTGGAAACCAAGAAAAATATCTGATTTCCTTGATTCCCAACACGTCATTCCTTTTATGGTTATGCCTAATGCAGAAAACATATGTTTTCACTGAATGACTGCCAACTGTTAAAATATATGCTTGTAAAAATATACAGAAGATTAGATAACTTTACCCAGAATGCCCTGTGGCACAATATTTTCACAGTCGACATATTTACCTATAAATCTTCACCATGTTTTATGCTGCATTATAATAGCTAGGCATTGTATGGAAAAGCAGCACACTGAATTCATATTTAGATACGATGGCTAAATATCTCAATCAACCCCCTGCCAAATATAGATTAAAGTATTTAATAATGGCAAAAAGTCATTGTCATCAGCTGCTTAAAAGTGACTTTAACAGGATTGTACTGGGAAATATGAAAATACGTTTTCCAAGATGGGACAAGGAAAACACACATCTTTTGCTACCTTTACAATCAAACATGACTTTCAGGAAGCCTAATCCCATAATGTGTCATTAAAGCCAAATCAGCATATATTGGAAATAGGATATAGTTGGAAATCTGTTTCTTCTGGGATAGGTATACTGGTTTGGCTTCATTCCTATATCATGTCATTTGGCTTCCAGAAAGTCATGCTTGATAGCAAGAGGGCTGCCTTACAAGATAGCAAATGAGAAGTGGTTTTACTTGTCACATCTAGAAAAATGTATTTGCATATTTCCCAAAATACGTTAGTGGAGCATCAATGGCTATAAATCTCCACACACATGCCAGGTGGCTTTAATTGGCAAACTCTCTGTAAGGAGAACTGTTACTCCCTGACCCTATTCAAAAGACTCTCAAGGGGTATTTCCACAAAGACAAGATCCTAAATCATACTCAGGATAACAACATAACAAATTCTCTAAATTAATATTACTAACAAAAATACAGCGTTTCACAGATATAATTCTAACCTGTCTTTATCTTCTAACTATGGTCAGACATTTCCCCCTAGCTTATCTTGCATTGCAGAGGAAGGGGGAGTGGGAGAAGGCAAACAGTACACATCAGACAGAGCCAATTCCTTGCTCAACCGTGCTTCTACAGCACCATGGAGACAACACAGCAGCAGCAACAAGAAATTCTTCGGATCCCAGGGGATCCCAGTGTGTTATTTTGTTTTTTATCCAACTCATTACTCTGTCTCAACTTTCTTTTTCTGTCTCAAATACTAGTAGACTATTCAAAAGCTAAATAAAAGTGTAGATAAAACCTATATCCTGATAAATGTCAGCACACAGAATCTCACAACACAGTGGAATCATGAAGTGTCAGCTTAGAGAATCCCTGTCCACACTCTGGGATTTTACACTGCCCATCACTGAGTGATAGGATCTAAAACAGCAATAAAACTGAATAACATTGCAACATAAAGGAGTTAAACATTATCTTAATTGTGTAAACATGACTTTGTGATTGAAAATTTGAGAAACCCCTTTAACTGTCAAACTTTCCATAAGGAGAACCTGACCTCAGGATTGTACTGAGTGATCTTGGACCCAGATCTTTTACCATCCAATTATGAGCATAGTGTTTGACTTTGATCCTGTTCCGCCTGCCTTGACCTGTTGCTACACCCTGAATATGATCCCATGCTGCCCGTCCTGACCTCCTGCCTGTCCTCGCCTACCATTCTGCTTAACGTTTGTGCACCTCGCGTTGGCTGCCACCGCGGACAAAGTCGCACCTGTGGAACGACCTGGTGGTACCATGCTGCAGGAGGGGGTGCAGAGGTTGTGATAGGGCCCAAGAGGTTTAGGTGGCCCTTATGGTGTCACTTTCCCATAAGAGAAGACTATTACTATAAACCATACATTATAGTCAGGGCTTGGCACAGACTTACAGCGGGCTCTGGTTAAAACCTGGTGCCACTTAGATTCCGGTCTGAGCTGGAGGATTGCACCATTGTCCGTGTTGCTCCATTGGGTCCACTACCCCTGGAGCCTGATCTGGAGTAAGATCTGGCTATGGACCCTGCCAAGGTTCCACTACCTAAACTAGCTGATCTTACCACCGTTGTGGTCCAGCAGTCCCAAGAGATTCATCATCACTGTCCTCTCCAGGAAGACACGGAATGGGCTACTCCTATCTGGAGCAGAAAAGACCCGGTTACAGCTGACATTACCTCCTTCTTTGCTGAGTTCAGGTCTGTCTTTGAGGAACCTGCATGGGTGTCTTCAGCTTAGACTGCACTGCTTAACCTGCATCAAGGGGACTCATCTGTTAATGGTGCAGGCTTCTTCTTTGTGACCTAAAAGGATGGGTCACTCCATCAATGTAATGACTACCATGGTCTTAATGAAGTCACCGTTTAGAACCGCTATACTTTGCCATTGATCACTGAGCTGTTTGACCGCCTACATGGAGCCAAGGTCTTTTCCAGCTGGATCTTCAAACCTCATTTGAATCCATGAAGGTGAAGAGTGGAAGACCGCCTTTAACACTTGTGATGGGAAATTTGAGTACCTGGTTATGTTGTTTGGACATTGTAATGCACCAGCCGTCCTTTACGAATTTGTCAATGACATCTTCAGGGATGATAAACCTGTGTTGTGGTTTATCTTGACAATATCCAGGTGTTCTCTGCGAACCTTGAATCCCATTGGTCCCACGTACATCAAGTCCTCAGTTGTCTAAGAGCCAATTGCCTCTATACCAAACTTGAAAAGTGCCAGTTCCATCAGAAGAGTCTTCCCTTCCTTGGCTACATTATCTCTGACAGGGGTCAACAGATGGATCCTGCTATGTTGTCTGCAGTTCTTCAATGGCCATGCCCAGTAGGACTACCTGCAATATAGAGATTCCTGGGCTTTATGAACTATTACCTGCAGTTTATCCTGCACTTCTCCTCTCTTGTGTCTCCTTTTTTGACGCTCACCAAAAAGGGGGCCAATCCCTGTCTCTGGCCTCTGGCAGCTGAAGAAGCCTTCTAAAAAAATAAAGTCTGCCTTTGCCTCAGCTTCAGTCCTCACTCGGCCTGATAAAGAGAAGCCTTTCCATCTAGAAGTTGATGCCTCCTCAGTAGGAGCTGGGGCGGTGCTCACCCAGAAAGGGCCCAAAGGCCGAACTCTCAATTGCAGGTCTTCCTTCAAGACTTTCTCCCTTGCAGAGAGAAATTACTCTAAAGGGAACTGAGAACTACTGGCAATTAAACTTGCCTTAGTAGAATGGCGCTATCTCCTGGAGCGAGCTAATTTTCCAATCTGCATATAAACAAATCACAAGAATCTCCTTTATTTCCACGACAAGCTTGCTGGTCACTCTTCTTTTCCCATTTTAATTTCCTAATCCATTTCGATCCGGCTGAAAAGAACATCAAGGCTGATGCTCTCTCCCTGGCCTCAGATGTAATTGAGGAAGAACCGTCTCCTCGGCATGTCATCTCTCCTGAGTGAGATGGCCGCTCCAGTGGAACTTCAGTAACTACAAAACCTTCTTCCAACCTGCTCTACAGAAGACAATTCTGACTTGGGGACATTGCTCACGTGTGGCTGGGTACCCTGGGGTGCATCTCTCTGTCCCCCTCATTTCCCGTTTCTATTGGTGGCCAGATCTGGTCAAGGATGTACTGGACTTAGTGGGCTCCTGTGCTTCCTGTGCCCGAAATAAGTATGTATTGTCTGAAACCTGCTGGTATTCTTCAGCCATTGCCAATACCCAGCTGCCCATGGACTCACGTGGCTATGGACTTCATCGTGGACATTCCGCCTTCCTCTGGCATTACCTTCTTCTGAGTGGTAACTGACCGGTTTTACAAAATGTCCCATTTTGTTATTCTGCCAGGTCTGCCATCTGCTCCACGCCTTGCCAGCCAGTTCTTCCATCACATCTTCTGGCTCCATAGACTTCCCGAGCAAATCGTTTCAGATCAGGGGGTTCAGTTTGTCTGGCGATAGCAGCTCCTCTTATAACATATGCTAATACTAATCCAAACACAAGAAGAAGAATGTATCCAAAAAGGCTCATTGGGTGATGCAAAAATCAAGAACAAATTTTATTAATGCAAGACAGATAATACACAACATGTTAAAAACATTTAAAATACATGTATTTTAAATGTTTTTAACATGTTGTGTATTATCTGTCTTGCATTAATAAAATTTGTTCTTGATTTTTGCATCACCCAATGAGCCTTTTTGGATACATTCTTCTTCTTGTGTTTGGATTTGACTTAGTTTTTGTGTATCTGGCTCACATACACTGTAGCTGTGCTTCACCCCTCTATTTTGTTAATATGCTAATACTATATACATATAGCAGCTTCTCATATAACATATGCTCATACTATATACATATAACAGCTCCTCATATGATGTATGCTTATATTATATACATAAAACCGCTCCTCATATAACATATGCTAATACTATATATACATATAGCAGCTCCTCATATAACATATGCTAATACCATATACATATAACAGTTCCTCTTATAATGTATGCTAATGCAATATACATGTAACAGCCCCTCATGTAATGTATGCTAATGCTATACAAATATATCAGCTACCCTTATAACATATGCTAATACTATATATACATAAAACAGCTCCTCATATAACATATGCTAATACCATGTACATATAACAGCTCCTCTTATAACGTATGCTAATGCTATATACATGTAACAGCCCCTCATATAATGTATGCTAATCCTATACACATATAACCACTCCTCATATAACATATGCTAATACTATATACATATAACCACTCCTCATATAACATATGCTAATACTATATACATAAAAGCACTCCTTATATAATACTATACACATTTTACAATCTCTTATACTTGTCTTTCTGAGGTGCACAGGGGCAGTCAGAGGCGTGCTTGCATTTATATTCCACATAATACTAATATGAACTGATTACTGTGTTAAAATCCCCATTATTGTCATATTCCATCCAAAAATCCCAACTACATAATAACCTAAATGGATAAAGCAATCAGGACATTGTAGATTTAAAGAAGAGGAGTACAGATACAGTCTGGAAGAGATGACGACTTTCCACATAAGGGCACCTTTGTTCGCCGTTTCCACATGCTGCTGACAGATGTGAATAAAAACTGATCTGAAT
This sequence comes from Engystomops pustulosus, assembly GCF_040894005.1. Classification (NCBI taxonomy): domain Eukaryota; kingdom Metazoa; phylum Chordata; class Amphibia; order Anura; family Leptodactylidae; genus Engystomops; species Engystomops pustulosus. Next base: position 104,117,760 of record NC_092417.1, on the reverse strand, counting down.
AGGAATTTTAAACACCAATATAGAAAAAACACAATAGACTATCCTGTGGGGTAAATTTACGGACCAGCAGTCCTTTATACATTGGCATTTACAGGTTTGAGCTTCAAATAACCATGTTAAGATTTAAGTGTCGTCTAACAAAAGGTTGGGTTTCTTACAGCAGCCCACCCACATACATGCTGTCATCTGCATGCCTTGGGATCACAAAGGTTATTATAGTGTATGTTCTTTTTTCAGGCCTAAAAAGAGAACAAAGTACTTGACATGTCGGCACCTGCATCATTGTGTCAGGTCATCTCACTGGTGGCCTCCTTATCACCATCCACAGTGAAGTGTTCATGAAAGAAATGGAGGTTAAATAATTGATAGGTCAGGAAATACCCCATGAACTCAGGCATTCAGAAAAAGACAAAGCGGACATCGATTGTTTTCCCTTCAAATTATTTGGCTTATCCTTTAGAATGAATATAAGATATGTGTTGAGTCTGCGGTTCCTTGCCTAATGGAAAACAGATAATGTAAGCAGCAAAGGCAGATGTGTCTTCTAAAATCAGTCACCTCTACAGTAAGATCATTTGTCAGTTGTATTTCCTGGACCAAACATCTGTGCATGGAGCAGGAGTCCTAGAATCATAGTTATCTGGCTCCCCAAAAAATTATACTAAAGCCTATGGACCACAAAGTCTGCTAATCTGGAATGGCTTAATGGCTTAATTATCAAAGGATGGGATAAAGAGGGAAAGAAAGGTATGAGTGTGTATAAATAATAACTTTATTCACTGTTTACTGAGATGGGATACATTAGAACATTAGGTCCATATCAATGTGTCCCAGGTTTCGTCAGTTTAGTGGAGGAAAACCCTAGTCATTTCTGTGCCAGATTTATCACTGTGTTAATGAATCTGGTGCAGGACAAGACTGTCGGTTTACAGTTTAGACCTACTTTAAAGTGGTCTAAACTCTGTGCCACAATTTTTGGCGCATGGAATATTAAAATAGACCACGCCCCCTTTTAGACCAAGTCACGCCCTTTTCTGAAGACCACGCCCCGACAGTCGAACAAGTTGGAAAATGGCTAAAAACAGGTCTAAAAAGCCTTGAAAACTGTGGTGTAAGGCTTTTCACACTGTCTTTTTGGCGCAAAACCACCAGAATTGTGGGATAAGTGCGTTAATACATCCCCCCAAATATGTACTATTGTGAATGATTATGAACATTCTAAACATCAACACTGTAGACAGCAAATTTAAGTCGCACTGGGACTAAAGGTAAATAGAGGAAGATCCCACTGATCCTATACCATCAATTTCCCTAAAAAAATTCCTTGTTTCTAATTTCTCATTTTATTTGTTATTCATTATTGATTCTTGACTGTTGTTATGCCAGGCATACCTTGAGAATTTTGTTCCTAACACATTACATGAAAACTACTCAGTATCCCTAGCATTGCTGTCCCTGTTCTACAGTGTAATCAGGAGCGTAACTTGAGGGGGTGCAGAGGTTGCGATCGCACCCGGGCACAAGAGGTTTTTTGGGGCCCTTATGGTGTCACTTTCCCATAAGAAGAAGACTATTAATATAAACCATACATTATAGTTGGGGGCCTGACACATGCTTTGCACTGGGGCCCATCAGCTTCTAGTTACATCACTAAGTGTAATGGATCATCCCTATGCTTGTTTTGCCGTGAAAACCTGGCTTTTTCCAGGGTTTCTGAGTTTCCTTGGCAAATAAAATAAAAATAAGAAACAAGAAACTTTTTTTTAGGAGAAATGAACACAAATAGCAGATGGCATAGGATCATTGGGGTCATCCACTATCTACCTTTAGTCCCAGTGTGACTTCAGTGTCTATAATGTAGATTTTTAGAATGTTCATAATCATTCACAATAGTACATATTATATGGGACCTAATATTGTATCCCATCTTAATAAACAGTGAATAAAGTTATGTTTTAACACACACTTACACCTTTTTCTCTTTATTCGGTTTTTTGATAAATGAACAATTTGTTCGTGATGTACATTCGTGAGTATGCTTTATACCAGTAAAAAAAAAAAATCTGATAACATTTCTACTCTAGTGTACACGGTATTAATATGTTATACGGGGGGGGAGTCATGGCTGCAGAGTAAAATGGCTGCGTTAACCAGGAGCTCCATCTCACCACAGCTAACAAGGGTCACGACTCTGCGCCAGCCGTGAACAACACCCTTACAAAAGGGTCCTCAGCAACCAAAAATGCACATGGACAGGAGGGGGACTGCTTTGAAGCACCCAAATGAGCATATACAGATGTATTTCCCAGTTGCGTGGTCTGCACATAGCAATGGCACCGGCAACATGATTAAAGCTGCAGATCCAGCTTTGAATCTCTCTGGTGACCCACCTGCGACAACAAAGCGAGACTCACCCTTCACAACACACCCCCACAACCGAGACTCAGTTCCTACCAGCTGAGTGGTTGGACACTCAGTCACATAGAGGGCCCAAAATGGCGTCAACCACGAGCAGGTCTCACAGTCCACCGGAGCCTCACAGCAGAAGCTGACACAACCTAGGGATGACTCATTGACAGCGAGCCCCGGCAAACAGCGTCCATAACTTCAAACCAGTGGCTCCAACACGGATGTCTCCCAATCTGTGAGCAACCTATCAGACACAAACCTCATAGCCACACATGATGCATTTGCAACCTTTCAAACCACAGATAAGGCTGTTTCAGAAAACAAACTTAAAGAAATTTTGGAAGTACTGAGAAGGTCCCTAACGACAATATGATGCAAATGATGGCCCCCTTTCAAACTCGGGTATCTGAGCTTAAGACATCAGTCGAACATGTAGAACAGAAAATGGCACAGTATGCCACTGTATACAATAACCTGGCTGATGGCCACCTGGTCTGGGAAGATAAAGTGCAACAACTCCAAGCCAAAAGGGTGGACCTTGAGGACCGCAATAGGCAAACTATAGATTATAGTTTAGAGGAATACCAGAAAATGTTCCAGCATACAAGCTGCGGGACTATAGCAAACAGTTAACCAAATACCAGCTAACCTCCTTGACCAATTACGAGTTAGAAATAGACAGAGCCCACCGGGTTCTTAAACAGAAATCATTACCAGATATTGTCCCATGAGATGTTCTGGCCTGGTTCTCATTTTTCAAGTAAAAGACTACTGGCATATTCCAGAAAATATCAACCTCTTCCAGCTCCTGAAAGGATGTTTGCGGATCTTTCAGTGGTGACACTCCAGTCGAGAAGAAATTTCCGACCACTGACTGTCCTCTTGCGACAAAGCGGAATACAACACCATTGGGGATGTATTCCCAATTAAATTGCTTAAAAAGCATCAAGTTGTCGTCCACATTATTGCCACCTTAGACAAAGGAATGCAGCTGCTGGCCTCATGGGATATAACTACTTAGAAAAATAGCCCATTGCGGATGTTGCCACCTCCGTGAGTTTCTATCTACCAAGCTAAGACTTCCTCCGGATTATTAACGCTATGTTTGTATATAGCTGTGCAAGATATTGGTTTATGTTAAGGCTGCACTAACTCATACACGTTTTGAGTACAGATATTGTACCTAAGAAATTAGTGTGTGTTACTTTTACTGTATTTGTGTTAGTTGGTTTAATATCCAAACAGTGGCCATACTCTGAGCTTACACTACCAACACACTAGCGACTATAACAACCCGACCAATGGGTCTCAACAGGCCTCAACAGCCCTTTCAAAAGATGCATGCTTTGGTGTAAAGCCTGAGCTCAAAAATGTGGCATACTGTGTGCACAAGAGACACATATGGCTCAAAACTCCCAACCCTCATTAAAACATAAAGACTTCCTAATCAGAATAACCTCAAACTTCTCAATTAAAAGAGAGGGGTACTCTTAGCATTCCACGCATCCCTCACTGACTGTACACAAACAGATTTTTGACCCTCAGTGCAGATACATAATTGTGGTGTGCACTGTCAACAACACACACCTAACAATAGTAAACCTGCATGCCCCAAACAAAAGGCAGATACTCTTCATCCAAATGGTTCTCAGAGAGGCAACATAGGTCAAGCAGGGCCCAATGCTGATTTGTGGCGACTTTTACATCACCCCGACCCCACAATTGACACCACTTCTATGACATTCCACTCTCCTCCACGACTAGGCCCAGTATTGTGGTCTCTTTCCCTCTTTGATGTTTGGATAACTCGCCACGCAGATGAGAGAGATTTTTTCTTTTACTCCTCCAGACACCAAATGTATTTCAGTTTTGATCTATTTCTGGTGGAAAAACCACTACCCAATAGAATGGAAGCAGATGGCATAAGGGTTATGGGGTGGTTGGATCATTTACCCCTCACGCTCACCCTCTCCAACCAGCATCCAAAACATAGTGACTATATTTGGAGACTCAACTCCTTCTTAGTTGCACATGAAGAACATAGCAAAGAAATTGTGGGTTTCATCTTGGACTATTTTAGTCTAAATAAGACCAACAATACCCACGACACCCCTCTGTGGAGCGCACATATAGTATACGAGAGATGCAATGTCCAAATAAGAAGGTCAGGTCAAAAGGGAGAGAGAAACACATATTACAGACTGTACACACAAACTCCACCTACTGAAAACACTCAACAAGAAAAAATCCTTACTTGTCTTTAGCAACCTCTATAAAGGAAGAAAGACTCCATCTGCTTAACTTACTCCTAGCCAAACACGACCAAAACCTCAAGAACCTAAAACTGCATTTCTACACCCAACAACAAGACTATTGGCTTCCAGAATTAAAAAGCTTACATAAAAGAAAAGGATCCCGTACATAAAACATCCTACTACCAAAGAGCGTCTTCAGCCCCTAGGGCAGTGATGGCGAACCTTTTAGAGACCGAGTGCCCAAGCTACCACCAGAATCCACTTATTAACTGTGAAGTGCCAACATGGAATTTTAAGCAGTAACTAGAGATGAGCGAACATACTCGTCCGAGCTTGATGCTCGTTCGAGCATTAGCGTACTCGAAACTGCTCGTTGCTCGGACGAATACTTCGCCCGCTCGAGAAAATGGCAGCTCCCGCCGTTTTGCTTTTTGGCGGCCAGAAACAGAGCCAATCACAAGCCAGGAGACTCTGCACTCCACCCAGCATGACGTGGTACCCTTACACGTCGATAGCAGTGGTTGGCTGGCCAGATCAGGTGACCCTGGGATAGACTAGCCGCTGCCCGCGCTGCTCGGATCATTCTGTGTCTGGATGCCGCTAGGGAGAGAGCTGCTGCTGCTCAGGGAAAGCGTTAGGGTGTTCTATTAGAATAGTGTTAGGCAGGAGTGATTCAACAAGAACCCAACAGCCCTTCTTAGGGCTACAATAACGTTATATTTTTTTTTTTTTGTTTGCTTGTGGCTGGGCTTGCTGGCACTAGTAGTGCAGCTAGTACCATATTGTGAGGAATTTGCAGGGGGACTTGCTACCGTTGTGTTTAGCTCTTAGTGACACACATATCCACCTCAAACACCAAAGTGGGAAAATTTATTAGGGGTTTGATTTCAATTAGGCACAGTCTGCCATTTACTTTTTATTTTACGTTTATTTTTTTAATAACTCAGTGTCATCTCATCTGGCATAGCAGTGTGCTTTCATACTTGGCTAGAAAATAGCCATAGGAGAATCCAAACGGCTTACTTACGCCTACAGTAGCGTTATATATATTTGATATCTGGTTGATCTGCTGGTGGCTGTCCTTGCTGCAGTGCATCTACTAGCAAATTGTGAGCAATTTGTAGTGAGAGTTGCGACCGCTGTGTTTTGCGCTTAATGACGCACATATCCATCGCAAAGACCGAAGTGGGAAAATTTATTAGGGGTTGGATTTCAATTAGGCACAGTCTGGCAGTTTCTTTTTATTTTACGTTTATTTTTTCATAACTCAGCGTCATCTCATCAGTGTGCTTTCATACTTGGCTAGAAAATAGCCATAGGAGAATCCAAACGGCTTACTTACGCCTACAGTAGCGTTATATATATTTGATTTCTGGTTGATCTGCTGGTGGCTGTCCTTGCTGCAGTGCATCTACTAGCAAATTGTGAGCAATTTGTAGTGAGAGTTGTGACCGCTGTGTTTTGCGCTTAGTGACGCACATATCCATCGCAAAGACCGAAGTGGGAAAATTTATTAGGGGTTGGATTTCAATTAGGCACAGTCTGGCAGTTTCTTTTTATTTTACGTTTATTTTTTCATAACTCAGCGTCATCTCATCAGTGTGCTTTCATACTTGGCTAGAAAATAGCCATAGGAGAATCCAAACGGCTTACTTACGCCTACAGTAGCGTTATATATATTTGATTTCTGGTTGATCTGCTGGTGGCTGTCCTTGCTGCAGTGCATCTACTAGCAAATTGTGAGCAATTTGTAGTGAGAGTTGCGACCGCTGTGTTTTGCGCTTAGTGACGCACATATCCATCGCAAAGACCGAAGTGGGAAAATTTATTAGGGGTTGGATTTCAATTAGGCACAGTCTGGCAGTTTCTTTTTATTTTACGTTTATTTTTTCATAACTCAGCGTCATCTCATCAGTGTGCTTTCATACTTGGCTAGAAAATAGCCATAGGAGAATCCAAACGGCTTACTTACGCCTAAAGTAGCGTTATATATATTTGATTTCTGGTTGATCTGCTGGTGGCTGTCCTTGCTGCAGTGCATCTACTAGCAAATTGTGAGCAATTTGTAGTGAGACTTGCGACCGCTGTGTTTTGCGCTTAGTGACGCACATATCCATCGCAAAGACCGAAGTGGGAAAATTTATTAGGGGTTGGATTTCAATTAGGCACAGTCTGCCATTTCCTTTTTTATTTTACGTTTATTTTTTTAATAACTCAGCGTCATCTCATCTGGCATAGCAGTGTGCTTTCATACTTGGCTAGAAAATAGCCATAGCAATAGGATAGCATTGTTTGGTTTTAAAAACTAAAAAACACAAAAAAAAACTAAAAAACACAAAAAACACAAAAAAAAGTAAAAAAAAAAATTAAAGTTATAACTTTCATTTTCAAAATGTTTAACCCGAGGGCTAGGGGTAGAGGACGAGGGCGGGGACGTGGGCGTCCAACTACTGCAGGAATCAGAGGCCGTGGTCCTGGGCGGGGTGAGACACCACCTGCTGATGAGGGAGCAGGGGAACGCCGCAGAGCTACACTCCCTAGGTTCATGTCTGAAGTTACTGGGACTCGTGGTAGAGCACTGTTGAGGCCAGAACAGTGCGAACAGGTGATGTCGTGGATTGCCGACAATGCTTCGAGCAATTTGTCCACCAGTCAGTCTTCCACGCAGTCCACCCATGTCACCGAAATCGGCACTCCTCCAGCTCCTGCACCTCAGCCTCCTCCCCCCCAGTCTGCCCCCTCCCAGGAAAATTTGGCATTTGAACCGGCATACTCTGAGGAACTGTTTTCTGGACCCTTCCCACAGTCACAAACCACTTGTCCGGTTGCTGCTGAGCAATTTTCCGATGCCCAGGTTTTCCACCAGTCGCAGTCTGTGGGTGATGATGACCTTCTTGACGTAGTGGAAGAAGTGTGTAAAGAGGTGTCCGACGATGAGGAGACACGGTTGTCAGACAGTGGGGAAGTTGTTGTCAGGGAAGGAAGTCCGAGGGGGGAGCAGACTGAGGGATCGGAGGATGATGAGGTGACAGACCCAAGCTGGGTTGATAGGCCGGGTGAACACAGTGCTTCTGAGACGGAGGAGAGTCCTCGACCAGAACAGGTTGGAAGAGGCAGTGGTGGGGCCAGACGGAGAGGCAGGGCCAGACCTGGTGCATCAGCGCCAAATGTGTCAACTAGTGAAGCTCCCGTGGCGAGGGACGGACTGTGGTGTGCAACATTTGCCAAACCAGGATCAGCAGGGGTTCCACCACTAATAGCTTAACTACCACCAGTATGCGCAGGCATATGAATGCTAAACACCCCACTCAGTGGCAACAAGCCCGTTCACCTCCGGCCGTGCACACCACTGCTCCTTCCCCTGTGTCAGCTGATAGTCAGCCCCCTGCCCAGGACCCTGCCACAAAAACCCCATCGTCGCCTCCACGATCCTCCACAGCATCCACCATCGTTCAGCTCTCCATACCCCAGACGCTGGAGCGGAAACGGAAATATAGTGCAACCCACCCGCACGCCCAAGCCCTAATGTCCACATCTCCAGATTGCTCAGCCTGGAGATGCTGCCCTATAGGCTAGTAGAGACCGAGGCCTTTCGCAACCTCATGGCGGCGGCCTCCCCTCGGTATTCGGTCCCCAGCCGCCACTACTTTTCCCGATGTGCCGTCCCAGCCCTGCACCAGCACGTGTCAGACAACATCATCCGTGCCCTGACCAACGCCGTTTCTGACAAGGTCCACCTGACCACGGACACGTGGACGAGTGCTGCCGGGCAGGGCCACTATATATCGCTGACGGCACATTGGGTTAACTTGGTGGAGGCTGGGACCGAGTCTGACCCTGCGGCTGGTCATATACTGCCGACGCCAAGGATTGCGGGGCCTACCTCGGTCCAGGTGTTTCAGGCCTACTATGCCTCCTCCTCCTCCCACCCCTCCTCCACCTCCTCCTCCGAACTACCATCCGTGGGCATGGCGCCATCAGTCGGTAGCTCTAGGCACAGCAGCAGTGCCGTCGCTAAGCGACAGCAGGCGGTGCTCAAACTGCTGAGCCTAGGCGATAAAAGGCACACCGCCCAAGAACTATTACAGGGCATCACGGCGCAGACTGATCTGTGGCTGCAACCGCTGAACCTGAAGCCAGGCATGGTTGTGTGTGACAACGGCCGTAACCTGGTGGCGGCTCTGCAACTCGGCAGACTGACACATGTGCCATGCCTGGCCCATGTGTTAAATCTGATAGTTCAGCGTTTCCTCAAGACATACCCCAATCTGTCTGATTTGCTCACGAAGGTGCGCCGCATCTGTGCGCATTTCAGGAAGTCCAGCACAGATGCTGCCACTCTCAGGGCAGCGCAGCGCCGCCTCCAACTGCCCGCTCACCGACTGTTGTGCGACGTGCCCACGAGGTGGAATTCAACACTGACCATGTTATCCAGAGTTTACCAGCAGCGCAGAGCGATTGTAGACTGCCAGATGTCAACTTCCACCAGAACTGGTAGTCAGGTCAGTCAGCTTCCTCAAGTCTACAATGAGGAGTGGACGTGGATGTCTGATATCTGTCAGGTGCTGAGTAACTTTGAGGAGTCAACACAGATGGTCAGTGGCGATGCCGCCATCATCAGCCTCACCATCCCGCTGCTTGGCCTGTTGAAAAAATCTCTGATCAGCATGAAGTCGGAAGCTTTGCGCTCGTCACAAGAGACGGGGGAAGAAGATTCCCTTGTTGATAGCCAAAGCACCCTTAGGTCTGTTTCTCAGCGCATATCGGAGGAGGTGGAGGTGGAGGAGGATGAGGAGGAAGAGGAGGAGAATGTTGGCGAGACACAAGAGGGGACCATTGTTGAGTCCTTCACTGTTCAGCGTGTATGGGCAGAAGAAGAGGAGTTGGAGGAGTTGGAGGAGTAGCAAATGGACAGTCAGGCCAGTGAGGGGAGTGAATTCTTACGCGTTGGTACTCTGGCGCATATGGCAGATTTCATGCTAGGCTGCCTATCCAGTGACCCTCGCGTTCAAAGAATTTATTCCAGCACCGATTACTGGGTGTTCACTCTCCTGGACCCACGGTACAAGCAAAATCTTTCCACTCTCATCCCTGGAGAGGAAAGGAGTGTGAGAATGCATGAATACCAGCAGGCCCTGGTGCACAAACTGAAACAGTATTTCCCTTCTGACAGCGCTAGCGGCAGAGTGCGTAGTTCTGCGGGACAAGTAGCGAGGGAGAGTAGGCGAGCAGGCAGCTTGTCCAGCACTGGCAAGGGTACGCTTTACAAGGCTTTTGCCAGCTTTATGTCACCCCAGCAAGACACTGTCACCTGTCCCCAGTCTCGGCAGAGTAGGGCTGATCTTTACAGAAAGATGGTGAGGGAGTACGTAGCTGACCATACCATCGTCCTAAATGATCACACAGCTCCCTACAACTACTGGGTTTCAAAGCTGGACATGTGGCACGAACTGGCGCTGTACGCCTTGGAGGTTCTTGCCTGCCCTGCCGCTAGCGTCTTGTCCGAGCGGGTTTTCAGTGCAGCTGGTGGCATCATCACCGATAAGCGTACACGCCTGTCGACTGACAGCGCTGACAGGCTGACGCTTATTAAGATGAATAAAGCCTGGATTTCTCATAATTTCCAATCTCCACCAGGTGAAGGAAGCTCAACCTGAATAATTTATCCACTCCTCCTCCTCCTCATTTTCCTCCTTCTCCTCCTCTTTGTACAGTAAAGCAGAGGAAACTGGCTATTTTTTGACAGGGCCCACTGGCTCTAGCTATAGTACTTTATGCATTTAATTTTTCTGGAGGGCCACCGACCCGGTCCTCTGTTTTAAACAATTTTTGGGAGTGCCACATACAGGCACTCAATCTATTCAATTTTTCTGGAGGGCCACCTACCTGCTCCTCTGGTTTGAAAACTTTTTTGGACTGCCACATACAGGCACTCAATCTATTCCATTTTTCTGGAGGGCCACCTACCTGCTCCTCTGGTTTGAAAACTTTTTTGGACTGCCACATACAGGCACTCAATCTATTCCATTTTTCTGGAGGGCCACCTACCTGCTCCTCTGGTTTGAAAACTTTTTTGGACTGCCACATACAGGCACTCAATCTATTCCATTTTTCTGGAGGGCCACCTACCTGCTCCTCTGGTTTGAAAACTTTTTTGGACTGCCACATACAGGCACTCAATCTATTCCATTTTTCTGGAGGGCCACCTACCTGCTCCTCTGGTTTGAAAACTTTTTTGGACTGCCACACACAGGCACTCAATCTATTCCATTTTTCTGGAGGGCCACCTACCTGCTCCTCTGGTTTGAAAACTTTTTTGGACTGCCACATACAGGCACTCAATCTATTCCATTTTTCTGGAGGGCCACCTACCTGCTCCTCTGGTTTGAAAACTTTTTTGGACTGCCACATACAGGCACTATCCAAATTAAATTGTCTCCATAGCAGCCTCCACACGTTGTCTCCATTGCTACCTCCAAAAGTCGTCCATATAGCTGCCTCCATACATCGTCCCTTTATCAAACGAGGTGTGTCAGGCAGAAATTTGGGTTGTTTTCATGGATTCCACATCAAAGTTGTTAACTTTGTCGCCACCCAGCTGTGTTATCCACAAAATATACTGGCAAACTTTTATCATTTACCAATATTATTTCAGCGCTTCTTGCGCTTCTGTTTACATTCCCCTCACCCGCCATATCCTAAACTTATAAGAACGCTACTACACTTGATCTTATACAAAAGGTTCTTAGAAGTGCTGTTTGGGGAGTAGCCTAGATACAGGGGCTTGGATTGGCGAAAGCTCGCCTGGCAGCGGAGCGCCAGCTCCATGCCAAGATCCAACTAACATAGTTTTAACTGCAGCACCTTTAATCTACTACTAGTTCACTGCCTCCATACATGGTCCCCTTATCAAACGAGCTGTGTCAGGCAGAATTTTGGGTTGTTTTTATGGCTTCCATGTTAACTTTGTCGCCACCCTGCTGTGTAATCCACAAAATATACTGGCAAACTTTTATCATGTACCGATATTATTTGAGCGCTTCTTGCTCACATCCTTTGGTTCCTCTCTGCCACCCATTGGTTTGAAGCCTGAGTCCATTTAGGGTATGTCGCCATGCCACTCTCTAGCCTGCCGCTGCTGCCGCTGCCTCTGCATGAAGTCCCCTATAGTGTCAGGGTCAATTATTGGATGTTTTAGATGCTATCTAGCTTCATTCTGTCACTTTGTCATGGCCATGCTGTTGCCCATAATTTTGGCATAATGGTGCGATTAAGCAGCCTCAGAGGCATCCATGCATGCTGCCCCTGCTGTTTCCTGTCCATTTCCGTGGTGTTTCCATCCTTTTCTGAGGTTCCCAGGTGTTTGGCCAAGCTTCCCTGTGCAGAGCCTTGGTCCCCTTGAAAAATGCTCGAGTCTCCCATTGACTTCAATGGGGCTCGTTATTCGAGACGAGCACTCGAGCATCGGGAAAAGTTCGTCTCGAATAACGAGTACCCGAGCATTTTAGTGCTCGCTCATCTCTAGCAGTAACGTATTGCTTCTTATTCTTCCACATCTTTCAATCGTATTGGCCCCGTGAGGACACCAATACAGTTGAAAGAAAGAGTGCAAATTCAGACTCTCATTGTAGCTTCTCTCCAGGGTCTCTCTTTAGAGAAATAATGAAGGGTCCAGCAGGGGGACCTCAAAAAGATTTTGCAGTCCTGTCCATACCTTCTCACTGTTCCCGCAGTTCCAAACAGCTAATGAAGTGTTGCTTAAAAATAGTGCTGAGAGCAGCATCTCTAAAGTTGCCTGGGACTGCAGAAAGATTTGGGGGATTTGTTCCTTTCTGGTGAACTCTGTCCTGGGGTGATAACCTGAGTGCCCACAGAAATGGCTCTGAGTGCCACCTCTGGCACCCTTGCCATAGGTTCGCCACCACTGCCCTAGGGGCATTGTTAATGCTTTTAAAGATTACTACAAGGCCCTCTATAACCTATAAAAGGGAAGACCCAATGATACCTCAACAGCCCCTTCATCCTACCTGAACTCCTCAAAAACATCAAGTCTCTCCCAAAAAACAAAACAGGTCCGAATGGTTACTCCAATGAGTACTATCATAGATACTTACATATACTAGCATATACTAGCATATACTAGGTCTTTAATATAGCAGCAGCCACATGTAGATTGCCACAACTTTCTTTCAGCAACAATAGTGACCATCCCCAAACCAGGCAAGTCCCCCACAGAATCTGCCAACTTCTGCCCAATTTCACTTCTCAACGGTGATGTTAAACTATATTCAAAGATCCTAGCCACTAGAATTATCAAGGATGCACCCTATCCCCCTTATTTTTAATCTCTCAATAAAACCCCTGGCCAAGGCAGTTAGAGCCAACCCCCAAATAAAAGGGTGGAGGTGGGTTCAGTGTCCCATTAAATTGCTTTATTCGTCTATGATATTATAATATTCAATAAAAACCCCTTGTAATCCTTATACTATGCCTTCAATCTCCTAGAGGAATATGGTAAGGTCATGTACTATAAAGTCAACAATTCAAAATCACAAATATATCTCAACACAGATCCCCCAGATCAGCTCAAGGGGTTACAAGATAGATACCAATAGATGATCATCTAACTATCTTTTTTACATTCTCTCCCAGAAAAATCCTATCTACAACACGATTAACAGTAAAGCCAATGTACAACTGACCACACGCCTAAAAAACTGGAGTAGAGACCTAAGCATCTCCGTCTATACAGTGGATACCCAGCTAAACACCTTATGAGTGAGCTAAAGTGTCTTTCACTTGTGTTGTGATAGATTTTCTGGCTGTGACCAAATAATTATTTGTCTCCTACAGAATTGGAATGTCAACTTTCTGTTATACAGTAATGCAATTTTTTTTGTCAATATAAAATAAGAAAAACTTAATAAAAACTGTTGGATTAAAAAAAATGTTATAGATCCCAGTAGCCAATGTGGGTTGTTATAGTTGAAAGCTACCACCCCCAGCCTAAGCAAGGGTAAGAGAGAACCATTGCCTATTTACCCCTATATATAGTGATCTCAGGGCTGCCGCGAACAATTGGCTTATTTGGGCAAGTCGCTGGGCCCAGATAAGGCTCTACATAAGGAATCCATGTATCTGTATTTAATTAATTTATAGCGGGTAAGGGGGAGCTCTACATAAAAAAAACCATGAGGGGGCTGTTTGGTATGATAAACTAAGGAAAGTTTTAGGGACTAAATTAATTGTAGGAGACTGAAAAATATTTTTTTTTTCCCTATAAATGACCCTAATAGTTCAACCAGGAAATTTTTCTATTCCATAAAAAAAATACCTCAGACACTATGTGGGAGATTTATCTTTTCTCTTTCTATTTTTTGTCTGGTTTCTTAGTCTAATTTGTCTTCTCCTTGTGTTAAGGTGCACCTATACCAGTTAGTCTAACATCACTGGTGTAGAGGATGCGACTTTTAAAAAAAAAATATTTCAAACTTTTGTACAAACAAGTCAACTGTCCGATAAATCTCCCCATTTTCTATATATATATATATAGCTTTTGATTATATTGTTTTCCTATTGCAGCCAAAAGATAGTTCACTAACAGGTTAATTTTTGTTTAAAAATAAAAATGTGTTTAAAAAAAAAAGGAATTGCAATAGGCAGTTTTGTCCATTTGTCCAGCTTTTGATGTGTCTAAATAAAACATTTTAGATCCATAATGTTTTTTAATGCATTTTTACATTGTCGTCTAAAATTCACTTTTTACATTTTTTTTAACCTGAAATTTTTTCAAGGTGGTGAAGTTACTTTTCAAGGTGGTGCGACTTTTTTTGTGACTTTATAAAATGTCCCAGTTAGTTGTGGTGGATAGGCACCACAAGTTGTGGTGAAAATGTAAAAAATTCACAAAAAAGTGCACAAATAAGTCTCTGCGCAAAAATGTGCAACTTTTTTGTTCTAACATTTAGAAGAAGGGAATGATAAATCTTTCCCTAAGTCTACAAGTTGTGCTGAACATTTTCTTAATAATGTAGAATAAATCAAATTAATGCATAAGGTATATTATGCCTTTAAGCCATAAATGACAGATGACAGGATGACACTTTTCAGCTGCTCTAGATTAACGGGAGAATTCATCTTGTGAGAATTTCCATTTGTCTTTTGTACATCCCTTACATAATGTTTTGTCCGTTTTGTTTAATTCACTTTAGATCGCTCCAGTTTACATTCTTGTTGACGCTCTTGACTTTCAATAGGACTTAAGAATTCGAGGGTTCACCTCATCTGACAATAGAGGAGCATGGCCATGAGCATGCAAAGGCTTCATCTATTACTAGAATTACTGCTCCTGATTATACAGAGAAGAATGGTCGCTTTCATTGCTGTACCTCTACTATACCAAACCAACAGAGATTACTACACATGGTAGAATTTAATTAACGTGACAAAAGATCCTAATTGTTTTTAGCCATTTATATTTTTGGTTCAAGATGGAGCATATTGTCTTTTTTTTCAATAATACCATGCATAGGCTTAATATATTGCTTATCCTGTATTTAATATGCGAAAAATTATTCAGTGGATAGAAAATTTCTTGTTTTATGAATAATACTAAAGCTAGTAAAACCATTACAAAAATAGCTTCTCCACTTTGTCTGGCAAGTGCCTCCTTGGTTAAAAACAAGTGTGGCAGTAATGTGACAGTGTGAGGCTAGGGAAATTGAACTTCCCAAATTACTTTTTCACGCAGGGCCTGTGGTTTTTGATGTCTTTCTCCCTTAACCCCTTCATGACCATCATATCATCTTTTTATGGCAGTCATAGGGGTACTGCATTCTATGGCTTTCTATGGGGATGCATCATTAGAAGATTACAGGACCTAGTGTACTGCCTGAGAAAAAAAAGGTAGAAAGTTTTTAATAGAAAAAACAACTGCTATACAGAAGGGGTTAATAAAAGTAAGACCCCATCCATACACAGAAACAGAAAAATCGATACGTCATAGCTTGTAGAAGGCATTGATGGAAAAAAACTTTAAAATAGCCTGGCCATTAACATGGAAAACAGGTACAGATATAAGAGGTTGATAAAAAAGAACTTCATTTAAAAAATGCAATTTCTGGTTAACCTCGTGTTTTGTGTAATGTGTGGGGGAAGGATATTAGGTCATTTACATCTGCAGCCATTTTATGGACAGAAATGTCTGGCTGATGAGGTAAAAGACAGGAGGCCTCACTTTACATATCAAGAAAGCAGAGCAGAACTTTTAATAGATGTAAATTAGTAGCATACCTAATATCCTTCTAATATCCTTCCCCTCACACTTAAACACACGTTACAAAATACATGAGGTAAAGTGGCCAACCCCTTTAATCATTTACTAATAGAGTTAAAAATACGACATATGAAACATCAAGCTCAATCAAGAAAGGAAAGAACCAGGACTGAGGGAAAGGTATATAAGGTTTTAGCAGCAGCGACCCTACAGGTTTGTCTTCATCACCTGCAGTTTTCACCTTGCTGGAGGTTTGGTTTTCTGTTTCAATAGTTTTTATTGATTTTAAAAAGGCATTATTGAGATACATCATCCAGTATCCTAGTTAGACAATAAGACTGAACATTTACAGGTACATAGGATACAATGTCTACAACACTGTCAATACTGTCACTATTTAAAAAATATTAAGGGGTGCTTGCTTTGGCAGCACATATACTAAAATTGGAACGACACAGAGAAGATTAGTATGGCCCCTGCGCAAGGATGACACAAAAATTCGTGAAGCGTTCCATATTTTTCCCTCGTCTATGAAACTTTTGGTCTGGTGTTCTTCAAGTAACTGAGGAGATCACGGGACTTAAAATCCCCAACACCCCAAAAGCAGTCCTACTATTCATGTTTGACATACCAGTCTCAGCATGCTGCCTGCAGGCAGCTAAAACAATTATTCCAAGGAAATGGAAATATGACTCCCCCTCCACAATGAGTGAGTGGTTCAGGGAAATAGCCCTAATGCACAGAATGGAAGAACTTATCGCTCAATCACCAAAGGACCGCACGCGATTCTCTAAAACCTGGTTCCAATGGCAGCAGTTTGTGAGCTCTCAGCTGGCGACTTTGCCGGCGGCAACGGGGGGGTTAATAGCCGCGATCGGTGCTAGCACCGACCGCGGTTATTAGCGGTGGGGGTTTTATGCATTATGCAAAAACCCCCACCTTTGTATGAAGAGGACTCAGCCCGTGAGCCCTCTTCATACATCCCTTATACCTCTGCGCCGTAGAGCTACGGTGCAGAGCGTTAAGGGGTTAATGCATAATCCTTTGTTATAATGTACATGTTTCAATTCACTCAATAAAGCTTTGAATGAGAAAATAAAATGTTAAGGGTTAAGTGTTAATAAAGAAATACAAGCTACAAGATTTACCTCTTTATGGTCCTTCGCTGCTGTTATGATCCAAGTAATGTGAATAGCGTCATATATCTGCTCTGAAGTAAAATTTACTCCTACCAAATATTATCCCACTAAAACATTTTGGGACAGTATATATCACAAATGATTAGGGGTCCTGCATGTATACACTGGGCCAGGGTGCGAATTATCCATGACACTGTTATATTACCATCCTTTTAACTTGTAAGTTCGTAGATTTTTTTAAAATACATCAATAAAAGTTCTATTTTATCTTGCCACTTTTCCTACCTGTACAATTATTTTGGTGGTGTACACCATGGCTAGAACATATTGTTATCAGAAGGAAACTAATTCTCTAAACACTGTTGTCAAGCTCATGTTCTCAATGAGTGCGTTTGATTATAAACACTGGTTGTTGCAATATATGGTTCATTGAATTAGTCGCACTTGCTGTATAGAAAGTGAGAACAGAGTAAAATAATGGGAGTTTAAGTTATCACTTGGCATCTGATGAGACTTTGTTGAAATCCCAGAGAGTCACCCACAATTTTGCCAAGTGATCCCCAGCCTAAGGATTTACTGCTGTGTTCATTTTGCAGCATATACTAATATTTTGGATGCTCTCCCAACTGCCATATTTCTAAATATGTATGCAGATTTCATTTACCAAAACTGTCAGAAAATAAAAGAAATATTCTTGCTTTCTATAGCAACCAATTAGCACTCAGCTTTTATTCTTAAATTGCTCTAGAAAACTGTAAGTTTCATTTTTATTGGTTGCTCTGGGCAACAAGGTGGTTTTCTGTTTGCCAGTTTTGATAAATGAAGGCCGTTCCTCTTCCTCTGTGAGGTTGATGATGCGATCATTTTCTGTTAAATAAAATGAGATCATGGTTAAATAAAAGGTGGAAGTGTATAGCAATGAAGCTTAAGATAATGATTTATTTCAACTCATTAGTAGGAAGCTATGCGTTCAGCCATTTTCCCATGCTGACCCTGGCTTTACCTCTCATGTTCTGCTTCTGTGGTTATACATAGTAAGGTAGAAAAATCCACAGCCCGTGCTAACAGCATTTCCAGCTACCAGTCAAGAACTGGCAGAAAAAGAAATACAATTTATATTAGAAATTGCAGTTTAATTGAGCAACATAATGACTAACAGCGTATTTAATTTTCATCAAACCTTATCCCTTGGGAATAAAAACAATCTAAAAATAAATTGAAAACATTATCCTATATTAAACTGCCGAGCAGATTTTCTAAGAGCAACTTGTAATATACAAGAGGCAAAATAGCTATGGAACAAAACAGCGACATATGACATAATAATACAATCAAAATAATACCAATCTTATCTGGAGGCTAATCCTACATTAAAAATATTAATCTAGAATAAGATAACATGTCAAATTGAAAATATTTCAGATGCAGATTTGCAAATTTGGTAGACTCAAAATCTAACAAGCAGAAATTGAAAGGTTAATTAATGTCACAGTCATCTCACCAGTAGCCAATAAAATGCAGTCACTCATTTTTTTAAATTTAAGTTAAATTCCTATCTGCAACATTTAGGACATTTCCACATTGATTTGGGTCCCTCAGATTCAGCTGTTCTTGGAACTCTAATCAAAGTTATTGGAGAACCACAAACTGTGTGCCAAGCCACAGAACAACAGTGATCAGGTATATGTTATATGGGTATCCCCTTCAACTTTTCCCCCTGAAACAACAATTCTCTTATGTCCTGATGGGGTGGCACTTCAGTAGTCAGAATTGCCTTTTTAATATGGCATCAGAATTGTGTTTCTATGTGCTAGAGAACCATAGATAAACTATTAAAGTTACAGTCGAGTGTGCTATCTTCATATACAAATCCCAGGTGGCTCCCAGAAACACAGTCTTGATGTCATATTAACGAAGATATGCTCCTCTTCTACCTGACACCAGAATTGTGTTTTTAAGTGCCACCCCTAAATTGTGCCCCTCTCTAACCTCTTAACTGGGATCACAGAGTAGGATAAACCTGTATATAAACCTAAGTGAGGGTTAACATGAACTCATGTTCCCTTTCTTACACCATAATATTGGTAACTCTTACCTAACCATCTCTTACCCATAACAATCAGAGAGCACATTTGCTTGATAATTTTCATATAGTTAGGGATTTTCAGTAAAGGAGAGAGAAAGGATGAAAATATGCCATGTATTAACATCATGTCCCACAACTTTTCCAGTACCTCTCCATACAGTTGCATATGTTGCAACATGTAAAACACACATTCAAGAATAACGTTTTTATTTTTCACCGACCCTCCATTATTTATACCTACGTTATTGTGCTCTAATTCAAATTCTTATGTACTGCAAGAAGTTTCGCTATTACCCTGTTTATACGAAGGTGCACAAGCTATACCCATCTGACAGTGTGCTTACTTATCCCATTAGCTTGGTTCAGGGATATATAGTTATTTTGTTGGGTTACAGTTGTGTAAAAGGTGTCAATGTATACAAAAAGTATTGCAAAAATTTTTGAAAATTTAAATTTTCATGTAATTTTTGTATCTTATCACAGTTTGTTGCAAAGAAGGAGTTTATGTATTTATAATAAAGTATAGATATGCAATATATTTTAATACATAGTAGGCAGAACTTTCTAAAAGAAAATGGAGGCATGTTTGTTATATAAATCTACTCACTTTTACTTACATTTTTAATATCTTTTTTGTGTGTAAACCTCAGCTTCAATGTGGGCTTTATGTGAAAATGCATGTTTTCCTGCTTTTTTTTAAGAAAAACGTTACATGAATGTGGTACTGGCTGTCAACTGTTGGCAAAGACAAATGTAATTGCCAGGTCACCTGCTTTCAAACATTTTCCAAATAGGTTTTAGTGGAGCATTTCCTTTTTAATGGGTGTAATTACTATATTTTGCAGTTTGTGACCATTTTAAAATTTCTAGTTGAAAAGCAGATTTATGGTTATTTCAGTTATAGTGATTTTATTATAATTTATTTAATTATGAGTTATAGGGGCACATTTTTTGCCATCAAATACTTTTTTTACATTTTTTTTATAAAAATCTACATTTTAAAACGCATACTGATGACTGTGTGTATAAACTAGGTGCAATTTTGACAATATGACAACTGTATGGGCCTTAGAATGTGGGGTATATGAAATTCTCTATGTTGTAATTTTGGTTTTTATTTGTAAATATCAAAATTGTAGAAATTGCTCTGGCAAATGTGGCTGTAGCCTTATACACATACATCTCATACAATGGGTAGTACACATATGCATTTGAATTCATATGGATACTTACAGCATGAATCCAACACAAGCTTTATGTAACAGCTTTGGCCTTTGGACTTCAGTGTCATCCTTTGCCCATAAAATACGGCAGAAGATGCTCTGCTGATGGTAATTTTGAACTTTATTTGCTTTCTGTCCTGCACTAGTCTAAACTTATTCCCTCCTGGTTTTCTTAATTGATTTCCACCGCACTTTTTCTGTCTCCTCTTAACTTAGTGCTGGGTTGCATAAATAGAGAGCCTCCTCCAACGACTTTCAGGACAAGAACTTTGATATCACATAAGAGAATTTCCCATTTCCCAGTGCTTGATATAAGTCTTCCTTTCAGCTTGATATCAGTTTATGGACTTTTATGGACTATTTTGGATATTTTGAACTATTTCCTGTCCTCTAACCATCCATTTGTCTATTGATTCTGTACTGCATTTTCCTCTTAATTTTGACCCATACTTGTATGACTATTCTTGTGTTTATTTGGTCTCGGTTTATTTTCTCACTTTTCACTGTGGCACAGGAAAGGAACATCAACCAGTTGTCACCTATTATTACAGCAGCATTAAAATTTGCTTATGTATTGTCTGATATTAGAGAGGTTTTCTCCTCATCTACTTTGTGTCAAGTAGAAGACATTCATAGATTTATTGCACCTCAAATTAGTGCATGAACAACTAGTCAGTTGACCAAAATGTACTTTTCAATGAATAAGTGAACATTGACCAAATACAGAGGTCAAAATATGAATGGAATTTCCCAAGAAAATATGTTTCAACATGAAATTCTGACCAGATGTCAGTAACAACCCATCCATGACACCAGCTGAAATAAACAAGTGATTAGAAAGCAATCCTACCACTTTATTATTCAGCTAGCTCAACTGATAGCCTGTAAAAAGGTGTCTTGTAACACATGGTTTGTTTGTCATGCATTGCAATAGAAACACAATGCTGGGCTTAGGAGCTGTGCATTTAGTGAATATGGATAAGGTAAATTTGTTTTATTTTAATGCATTTGTGGTATTAAAACTATTTTTGGCAGTGGACCGGGCATGTATGTAAGCTCTAATGATTGTGTCCAAACTCTAAGAATTTCAAAAAATAACTTTTTGATGTGTTTTTTGTGCTGTGTAATAGAAAGTTTGAGTTCCATCCAAAGATATGTAGATATTTAATAAAAAAACATACAAAACGGATAGTTTTTACTTTTAATGGCAGTTCATTTTTCTTGTAATAGATATCAATTAGAGATGAGCGAACATGCTCGTCCGAGCTTGATGCTCGGTCGAGCATTAGGGTACTCGAAACTGCTCGTTACTCGGACGAATACTTCGCCCGCTCGAGAAAATGGCAGCTCCCGCCGTTTTGCTTTTTGGCGGCCAGAAACAGAGCCAATCACAAGCCAGGAGACTCTGCACTCCACCCAGCATGACGTGGTACCCTTACACGTCGATAGCAGTGGTTGGCTGGCCAGATCAGGTGACCCTGGGATAGACTAGCCGCTGGCCGCGCTGCTC
This sequence comes from Engystomops pustulosus, assembly GCF_040894005.1. Taxonomy (NCBI): domain Eukaryota; kingdom Metazoa; phylum Chordata; class Amphibia; order Anura; family Leptodactylidae; genus Engystomops; species Engystomops pustulosus. The sequence goes on along the minus strand of NC_092417.1, from coordinate 104,095,863 downwards.
GGATCATTCTGTCTCTGGATGCCGCTAGGGAGAGAGCTGCTGCTGGTCAGGGAAAGCGTTAGGGTGTTCTATTAGCTTACTGTTAGGCAGGAGTGATTCAACAAGAACCCAACAGCCCTTCTTAGGGCTACAATAACGTTCTACTTTTTTTATTTTAATTTGCATCTATTACCATTTTGTGAGGAATTAGCAGGGGGACTTGCTACCGTTGTGTTTAGCTCTTAGTGGCACACATATCCATAGCAAAGACCGAAGTGGGAAAATTCAGTAGGGGTTGGATTTCTATTAGGCAATAACTCAGTGTCATCTCAGCTGGCATAGTAGTGTGCTTCCTTTGATACTTGGCTAGAAAATAGCCATAGGAGAATACAAACAGCTTCTTGAAGCCTACAGTAGCGTTCTATATATTTGATTTCTGGTTGATCTGCTGGTGGCTGTAGTTTCTGCAGTGCATGTACTTGCCAATTCTGAGCAATTTGTAGTGAGACTTGCGACCGCTGTGTTCTGCGCTTAGTGGCGCACATATCCATAGCAAAGGCCGAAGTGGGAAAATTCAGTAGGGGTTGGATTTCTATTAGGCAATAACTCAGTGTCATCTCATCTGGCATAGTAGTGTGCTTCCTTTGATACTTGGCTAGAAAATAGCCATAGGAGAATACAAACAGCTTCTTGAAGCCTACAGTAGCGTTCTATATATTTGATTTCTGGTTGATCTGCTGGTGGCTGTAGTTTCTGCAGTGCATGTACTTGCCAATTCTGAGCAATTTGTAGTGAGACTTGCGACCGCTGTGTTCTGCGCTTAGTGGCGCACATATCCATAGCAAAGGCCGAAGTGGGAAAATTCAGTAGGGGTTGGATTTCTATTAGGCAATAACTCAGTGTCATCTCATCTGGCATAGTAGTGTGCTTCCTTTGATACTTGGCTAGAAAATAGCCATAGGAGAATACAAACAGCTTCTTGAAGCCTACAGTAGCGTTCTATATATTTGATTTCTGGTTGATCTGCTGGTGGCTGTAGTTTCTGCAGTGCATGTACTTGCCAATTCTGAGCAATTTGTAGTGAGACTTGCGACCGCTGTGTTCTGCGCTTAGTGGCGCACATATCCATAGCAAAGGCCGAAGTGGGAAAATTCAGTAGGGGTTGGATTTCTATTAGGCAATAACTCAGTGTCATCTCATCTGGCATAGTAGTGTGCTTCCTTTGATACTTGGCTAGAAAATAGCCATAGGAGAATACAAACAGCTTCTTGAAGCCTACAGTAGCGTTCTATATATTTGATTTCTGGTTGATCTGCTGGTGGCTGTAGTTTCTGCAGTGCATGTACTTGCCAATTCTGAGCAATTTGTAGTGAGACTTGCGACCGCTGTGTTCTGCGCTTAGTGGCGCACATATCCATAGCAAAGGCCGAAGTGGGAAAATTCAGTAGGGGTTGGATTTCTATTAGGCAATAACTCAGTGTCATCTCATCTGGCATAGTAGTGTGCTTCCTTTGATACTTGGCTAGAAAATAGCCATAGGAGAATACAAACAGCTTCTTGAAGCCTACAGTAGCGTTCTATATATTTGATTTCTGGTTGATCTGCTGGTGGCTGTAGTTTCTGCAGTGCATGTACTTGCCAATTCTGAGCAATTTGTAGTGAGACTTGCGACCGCTGTGTTCTGCGCTTAGTGGCGCACATATCCATAGCAAAGGCCGAAGTGGGAAAATTCAGTAGGGGTTGGATTTCTATTAGGCAATAACTCAGTGTCATCTCATCTGGCATAGTAGTGTGCTTCCTTTGATACTTGGCTAGAAAATAGCCATAGGAGAATACAAACAGCTTCTTGAAGCCTACAGTAGCGTTCTATATATTTGATTTCTGGTTGATCTGCTGGTGGCTGTAGTTTCTGCAGTGCATGTACTTGCCAATTCTGAGCAATTTGTAGTGAGACTTGCGACCGCTGTGTTCTGCGCTTAGTGGCGCACATATCCATAGCAAAGGCCGAAGTGGGAAAATTCAGTAGGGGTTGGATTTCTATTAGGCAATAACTCAGTGTCATCTCATCTGGCATAGTAGTGTGCTTCCTTTGATACTTGGCTAGAAAATAGCCATAGGAGAATACAAACAGCTTCTTGAAGCCTACAGTAGCGTTCTATATATTTGATTTCTGGTTGATCTGCTGGTGGCTGTAGTTTCTGCAGTGCATGTACTTGCCAATTCTGAGCAATTTGTAGTGAGACTTGCGACCGCTGTGTTCTGCGCTTAGTGGCGCACATATCCATAGCAAAGGCCGAAGTGGCAAAATTCAGTAGGGGTTGGATTTCTATTAGGCACTAACTCAGTGTCATCTCATCTGGCATAGTAGTGTGCTTCCTTTGATACTTGGCTAGAAAATAGCCATAGCAATAGGATAGGATTGTTTGGTTTTAAAAACTCAAAAAAAAACAAAAAACACAAAAAAAAAAAAAACACAAAAAAAAACAAAAAGAAGTAAAAAAAAAAAAAAAGTTATAACTCTCATTTTAAAAATGTTTAACCCGAGGGCTAGGGGTAGAGGACGAGGGCGGGGACGTGGGCGTCCAACTACTGCAGGGGTCAGAGGCCGTGGTCCTGGGCGGGGTGAGACACCACCTGCTGATGAGGGAGCAGGGGAACGCCGCAGAGCTACACTCCCTAGGTTCATGTCTGAAGTTACTGGGACTCGTGGTAGAGCACTGTTGAGGCCAGAACAGTGCGAACAGGTGATGTCGTGGATTGCTGACAATGCTTCGAGCAATTTGTCCACCACCAGTCAGTCTTCCACGCAGTCCACCCATGTCACCGAAATCCCCACTCCTCCAGCTCCTGCACCTCAGCCTCCTCCCCCCCAGTCTGCCCCCTCCGAGGAAAATTTGCCATTTGAACCGGCATACTCTGAGGAACTGTTTTCTGGACCCTTCCCACAGTCACAAACCACTTGTCCGGTTGCTGCTGAGCAATTTTCCGATGCCCAGGTTTTCCACCAGTCACAGTCTGTGGGTGATGATGACCTTCTTGACGTAGTGGAAGTGTGTAAAGAGGTGTCCGACGATGAGGAGACACGGTTGTCAGACAGTGGGGAAGTTGTTGTCAGGGCAGGAAGTCCGAGGGGGGAGCAGACTGAGGGATCGGAGGATGATGAGGTGACAGACCCAAGCTGGGTTGAGAGGCCGGGTGAACACAGTGCTTCTGAGACGGAGGAGAGTCCTCGACCTGAACAGGTTGGAAGAGGCAGTGGTGGGGCCAGACGGAGAGGCAGGGCCAGAGCTGGTGCATCAGCGCCACTGTCAACTAGTGAAGCTCCCGTGGTGAGGGCTCTTGCGGCGAGGGCTAGATCTTCAGAAGTGTGGAGGTTCTTTAAGGAAACACCGGATGACCGACGGACTGTGGTGTGCAACATTTGCCAAACCAGGCTCAGCAGGGGTTCCACCACTACTAGCTTAACTACCACCAGTATGCGCAGGCATATGAATGCTAAGCACCCCACTCAGTGGCAACAAGCCCGTTCACCTCCGGCCGTGCACACCACTGCTCCTTCCCCTGTGTCAGCTGCTAGTCAGCCCCCTGCCCAGGACCCTGGCACAAAAACCCCATCGTCGCCTCCACGATCCTCCACAGCATCCACCAGCGTTCAGCTCTCCATACCCCAGACGCTGGAGCGGAAACGCAAATATAGTGCAACCCACCCGCACGCCCAAGCCCTTAATGTGCACATCTCCAGATTGCTTAGCCTGGAGATGCTGCCCTATAGGCTAGTAGAGACCGAGGCCTTTCGCAACCTCATGGCGGCGGCCGCCCCTCGGTATTCGGTCCCCAGCCGCCACTACTTTTCCCGATGTGCCGTCCCAGCCCTGCACCAGCACGTGTCAGACAACATCATCCGTGCCCTGACCAACGCCGTTTCTGACAAGGTCCACCTGACCACGGACACGTGGACGAGTGCTGCCGGGCAGGGCCACTATATATCGCTGACGGCACATTGGGTTAACTTGGTGGAGGCTGGGACCGAGTCTGACCCTGGGGCTGCTCATATACTGCCGACGCCGAGGATTGCGGGGCCTACCTCGGTCCAGGTGTTTCAGGCCTACTATGCCTCCTCCTCCTCCCACCCCTCCTCCACCTCCTCCTCCGAACTACCATCCGTGGGCACGGCGCCATCAGTCGGTAGCTCTAGGCACAGCAGCAGTGCCGTCGCTAAGCGACAGCAGGCGGTGCTCAAACTGCTGAGCCTAGGCGACAAAAGGCACACCGCCCAAGAGCTATTACAGGGCATCACGGCGCAGACTGATCTGTGGCTGGCACCGCTGAACCTCAAGCCGGGAATGGTTGTGTGTGACAACGGCCGTAACCTGGTGGCGGCTCTGCAACTCGGCAGACTGACACATGTGCCATGCCTGGCCCATGTGTTAAATCTGATAGTGCAGCGTTTCCTCAAGACATACCCCAATCTGTCTGATTTGCTCACGAAGGTGCGCCGCATCTGTGCGCATTTCAGGAAGTCCAGCCCAGATGCTGCCACTCTCAGGGCAGCGCAGCGCCGCCTCCAACTGCCCGCTCACCGACTGTTGTGCGACGTGCCCACGAGGTGGAATTCAACACTGACCATGTTATCCAGAGTTTACCAGCAGCGCAGAGCGATTGTAGACTGCCAGATGTCAACTTCCACCAGAACTGGTAGTCAGGTCAGTCAGCTTCCTCAAGTCTACAATGAGGAGTGGACGTGGATGTCTGATATCTGTCAGGTGCTGAGTAACTTTGAGGAGTCAACACAGATGGTCAGTGGCGATGCCGCCATCATCAGCCTCACCATCCCGCTGCTTGGCCTGTTGAAAAACTCTCTGGTCAGCATGAAGTCGGAAGCTTTGCGCTCGTCACAAGAGACGGGGGAAGAATATTCCCTTGTTGATAGCCAAAGCACCCTGAGGTCTGTTTCTCAGCGCATATCGGAGGAGGTGGAGGTGGAGGAGGATGAGGAGGAAGAGGAGGAGAATGTTGGCGAGACACAAGAGGGGACCATTGTTGAGTCCTTCACTGTTCAGCGTGTATGGGCAGAAGAAGAGGAGTTGGAGGAGTTGGAGGAGGAGGAAATGGACAGTCAGGCCAGTGAGGGGAGTGAATTCTTACGCGTTGGTACTCTGGCGCATATGGCAGATTTCATGCTAGGCTGCCTATCCCGTGACCCTCGCGTTCAAAGAATTTATTCCAGCACCGATTACTGGGTGTTCACTCTCCTGGACCCACGGTACAAGCAAAATCTTTCCACTCTCATCCCTGCAGAGGAAAGGAGTGTGAGAATGCATGAATACCAGCAGGCCCTGGTGCACAAGCTGAAACAGTATTTCCCTTCTGACAGCGCTAGCGGCAGAGTGCGTAGTTCTGCGGGACAAGTAGCGAGGGAGAGTAGGCGAGCAGGCAGCTTGTCCAGCACTGGCAAGGGTACGCTTTACAAGGCTTTTGCCAGCTTTATGTCACCCCAGCAAGACACTGTCACCTGTCCCCAGTCTCGGCAGAGTAGGGCTGATCTTTACAGAAAGATGGTGAGGGAGTACGTAGCTGACCATACCATCGTCCTAAATGATCACACAGCTCCCTACAACTACTGGGTTTCAAAGCTGGACATGTGGCACGAACTGGCGCTGTACGCCTTGGAGGTTCTTGCCTGCCCTGCCGCTAGCGTCTTGTCCGAGCGGGTTTTCAGTGCAGCTGGTGGCATCATCACCGATAAGCGTACACGCCTGTCGACTGACAGCGCTGACAGGCTGACGCTTATTAAAATGAATAAAGGCTGGATTTCTCAGAATTTCCAATCTCCACCAGGTGAAGGAAGCTCAACCTGAATAATTGATCCACTCCTCCTCCTCCTCCTCATTTTCCTCCTTCTCCTCCTCTTTGTACAGTAAAGCAGAGGAAAATGGCTATTTTTTGACAGGGCCCACTGGCTCTTGCTATAGTACTTCATGCATTTAATTTTTCTGGAGGGCCACCTACCCGGTCCTCTGTTTGAAACAATTTTTGTGAGTGCCACATACAGGCACTCAATCTATTCCATTTTACTGCAGGGCCACCTACCTGCTCCTCTGGTTTGAACAATTTTTGGGACTGCCACATACAGGCACTCAATCTATTCCATTTTACTGGAGGGCCACCTACCTGCTCCTCTGGTTTGAAACATTTTTGGGACTGCCACATACAGGCACTCAATCTATTCCATTTTACTGCAGGGCCACCTACCTGCTCCTCTGGTTTGAAGAATTTTTGGGACTGCCACATACAGGCACTCAATCTATTCCATTTTACTGGAGGGCCACCTACCTGCTCCTCTGGTTTGAAGAATTTTTGGGACTGCCACATACAGGCACTCAATCTATTCCATTTTACTGGAGGGCCACCTACCTGCTCCTCTGGTTTGAAACATTTTTGGGACTGCCACATACAGGCACTCAATCTATTCCATTTTACTGGAGGGCCACCTACCTGCTCCTCTGGTTTGAAAAATGTTTGGGACTGCCACATACAGGCACTATCCAAATTAAATTGTCTCCATAGCAGCCTCCACACGTTGTCTCCATTGCTACCTCCAAAAGTCGTCCATATAGCTGCCTCCATACATCGTCCCTTTATCAAACGAGGTGTGTCAGGCAGAAATTTGGGTTGTTTTCATGGATTCCACATCAAAGTTGTTAACTTTGTCGCCACCCTGCTGTGTTATCCACAAAATATACTGGCAAACTTTTACCATTTAGGGATATTATTTCAGCGCTTCTTGCGCATCTGTTTACATTCCCCTCACCCGGCATATCCTAAACTTATAAGAACGCTACTACACTTGATCTTATACAAAAGGTTCTTAGAAGTGCTGTTTGGGGAGTAGCCTAGAGACAGGGGCTTGGATTGGCGAAAGCTCGCCTGGCAGCGGAGCGCCAGCTCCATGCGCATCATGCGCTTCTTGCGCATCTGTTTACATTCCCCTCACCCGCCATATCCCAAACTTATAAGAACGCTACTACACTTAACTTGGTGCAGGCTGGGACCGAGTCTGACCCTGGGGCTGCTCATATACTGGCGACGCAGAGAATTGCGGGGCCTACCTCGGTCCAGGTCTCAAAGGCCTACTATACCTCCTCCCACCCCTCCTCCACCTCCTCCTCCTCCGAATTACCATCCGTGGGCATGGCGCCATCAGTCGGTAGCTCTAGGCACAGCAGCAGTGCCGTCGCTAAGCGACAGCAGGCGGTGCTGAAACTGCTGAGCCTAGGCGATAAAAGGCACACCGCCCAAGAGCTATTACAGGGCATTCCACATCAAAGTTGTTAACTTTGTCGCCACCCTGCTGTGTAATCCACAAAATATACTGGCAAACTTTTACCATTTAGGGATATTATTTCAGCGCTTCTTGCGCATCTGTTTACATTCCCCTCACCCGGCATATCCTAAACTTATAAGAACGCTACTACACTTGATCTTATACAAAAGGTTCTTAGAAGTGCTGTTTGGGGAGTAGCCTAGAAACAGGGGCTTGGATTGGCGAAAGCTCGCCTGGCTGCAGAGCGCCAGCTCCATCACAAGATCCAACTAACATAGTTGCAGCACCTTTAATCTACTACTAGTTCACTGCCTCCATAATAATAATAATCTTTATTTATATAGCGTCATCATATTCTGCAGCGCTTTACAAATCATAGGAAACAAATACAAATGTAATGTAACAGAGCACAACATTTGTATGGAACAACAGGAGTGAGGTCCCTGCTCGCCAGAGCTTACGGTTTATGAAGATGATGGGGTAACACGAGGTAAAAGAATATTAAATGGTCAAGCCATTCTTCTTAGGGAATAGAAAAAAATATAATAAATGGAATTGCTGTCGCTTGAAACACTCAGCCGTCATCTTATATACCAGGTCCAGGGTGAATGGGACTGCAGAGAAGTCTGGTGCCTGTTGGTTGCTGGATAACAGATGGGAGGACGACACAGGACGGGTTAGTAGAAGAGTTAAAACTTCATGCAGTTAATGAGTGTTATAGGCTTGCCTAAAGAAATGGGTTTTAAGAGCACGTTTGAAACTTTGGAGGTTAGGTATTAGTCTGATAGTCCGGGGCAGAGCATTCCATAGAATTGGTGCAGCTCTAGAGAAGTCTTGGAGACGCGAGTGGGAGGTCCGCACTAGGGTAGAGGTTAATCTAAGATCACTGGCGGATCTAAGAGCACGGGTTGGGCGATAGACTGAGATAAGAGAGGAGAGGTAGGGGGGTGCAGCATTATACAGAGCTTTATGGATGAGGGTTATTATTATTTTAAACTATTCGAAAGGAGACTGGCAGCAAGTGCAGCGACTGGCATGAACTGTAAGCATACATGGTCCCCTTATCAAACGAGCTGTGTCAGGCAGAATTTGGGGTTGTTTTCATGGCTTCCATGTTAACTTTGTCGCCACCCTGCTGTGTAATCCACAAAATATACTGGCAAACTTTTATCATGTAGCGATATTATTTGAGCGCTTCTTGCTCACCTCCTTTGGTTCCTCTCTGCCACCCATTGGTTTGAAGCCTGAGTCCATTTAGGGTATGTCGCCATGCCACTCTCTAGCCTGCCGCTGCTGCCGCTGCCTCTGCATGCCGTCCCCTATAGTGTCAGGGTCAATTATTGGATGTTTTAGATGCTATCTAGCTTCATTCTGTCACTCTGTCATGGCCATGCTGTTGCCCATAATTTTGGCATAATGGTGCGATTAGGCAGCCTCAGAGGCATCCATGCATGCTGCCCCTGCTGTTTCCTGTCCATTTCCGTGGTGTTTCCATCCTTTTCTGAGGTTCCCAGGTGTTTGGCCAAGCTTCCCTGTGCAGAGCCTTGGTCCCCTTGAAAAATGCTCGAGTCTCCCATTGACTTCAATGGGGTTCGTTATTCGAGACGAGCACTCGAGCATCGGGAAAAGTTCGTCTCGAATAACGAGTACCCGAGCATTTTAGTGTTCGCTCATCTCTAATATCAATCTTACATTTGTGGTTGTTATGATCTTTCCTTCTTTTTTATGTTTGCAGTTTTATTGTTTTGTGGACATGTGTGTAATTTTAGGTTAGGTTGCATTATGAAAGCATGCATCTACTGATTAGAGTAGTCTTATGTTCCAAAACTTTGAGTTCTGGGCACTGACTGTATGTGGTTTTATGGGTTTAGATTATACACTTGATTCCACATTTATGATATTTTTGTAAAATGAATGGATAGAGGTTTTAAAAATGAATCCGTTTTGTGATGAAGGAGTTCATTCAGGTCAATGCCAGAATTATGGCTGAAACTTTAAAAGATTTTCCTTGTAAAATAAACTATAGTTTTAGATGGACCTTGTTAGTAAAAACAATGGCCCACCTTTGCACCAGTCTTCTGTCTGACTTTGCACTCAAAAGAATGTGCAAACCACTTGCACATGTATTTATAAAGTGTCTGTGCCAGTTTTGTGTCGTTGCTGCACTGTGTCCGACAAAACAGAAAAAATGTGCAGATAAAGGGGCATGTTACTGCTTAGTCAAAGTTTGCACCACATTTGTCACTGACGTGGCCACAATTTAGTCTTTCTACAGCATAAACAAAGTGCACCAAAAAGAATGGTGCACACTTCCAGAGTAGTGCAGGGGGTGCCAGATTAAAGTAGACCGCGCACCAGTTTTGATGAATGTAGTGCACTCTGCACACTCCACAGGCAAAATGCACATAGTACAGGCTACGCTAGTTTTGATAAGTGTGGGCCATAACGTTCAATCTTCTTAATTCTGTTAATTCTGCTACATGGTATAAAGGGGACAGCCAGGTATTGTCTTGGTCATCCACCCCCCCCCTTCCCCCAGCCTCAGCTTACTTAATGAGCCTAATTGAGCCACAATGTTGACAAACACAGCATTTGGCTGGGCTTCAAAGACCTATGCAGACAAACTGACTCCAGGCATCACCCCCCTCGCCTCCCAAGTATCAAACAAAGAGCCATTAAAACTCTCAAATCACCATGTTGAATAGGGACAATATGAAGTTGTGGTCCCTCTCACCAGAAGACCAAATGCATTTTTGGATTGGTTGCTTTCAGGGAATCATAATAATCCATTTTTCGGTGTTCTAGGATACTCGGTTCCAGAGATATCAATATCTCTGGATAGGACCACAGAAAAGGGGTCAGATTTGGTATCAATGTGATCCAGGGATTCACCCGGATCCAATGATACCAGAACCATGACCCAATGACTCCCCCTTGAGAAGCTATGGCTTCTCCAGGGCTTCTCCAGAAGCTATGGCTACTCCAGGGCTTCTCCAGGGCTCTGGATGTAATACCAGGTAGGAGTGACTCATGACTCCTCCTTAGGGTGGACAGAGGTGTGTCCACAACTGATGTAATCAGGCACCACTGAAGGGGCCTTGTCTTTGTCTGGGATCCACTACCATCAAGCGCAGAGAAGGAACTTAAGGTGTGGTCTAACAAAGGAAAGAAAAAGATTTTTCTCAGCTCACCCTGTAGCCACGAATTGTAGACGCCGGTGCACGGATATACTGAGCCGAGTCAGGAATAGATGCAGCAAGGAGAAAACGGTGGAATCCAGCAACCAGGCAGGCATAAGTTCAGGCATTAGTTAAGTAAAACTTCACGTTTATTTCATCATATAAAAAGTTAAAAAAGGTACCAAAGTAGAAAGAACTGACGCGTTTCGAGCTATAGCATGCTCTTAATCATAGTCCTATGAAAAGTTAAAAAAGGTACCAAAGTAGACAGAACTGATGCGTTTCGAGCTACAGCATGCTCTTAATCATAGTCATATGACTATGATTAAGAGCATGCTATAGCTCGAAACGCGTCTGTTCTTTCTACTTTGGTACCTTTTTTTACTTTTTATATGATGAAATAAACGTGAAGTTTTACTTAAAGGGGTATTCTCATCTGGGCACTTACATTCAGTTTCATTAATCTGCCATATATAAACATTTCTTCAATTGGATGTTATTAAAAAAAAAATGTTCCTGTGTGAAGATAATTTCTCATAAATATAACCATGATCGCTGAATCCTGGTGGTTTGGCAGGACTCTATAGCGCAAGTCTGGCCACCGCTGCCAGAGTATGACGTGGTCGTATCCGAGGAAGCCATCTCGTTTCTAAGGGACAGAATAACTACATTTATGAGAAATTATCTTCACACAGGAACATTTTTTTTAATGACATCCAATTGAAGAAATTTTTACATATGGCAAATGAATTTAATTAAATGTAAATGCCCAGATGGGAATACCCCTTTAACTAATGCCTGAACTTATGCCTGCCTGGTTGCTGGATTCCACCGTTTTCTCCTTAAGGTGTGGTCTATCGGATTACATTAGCCACACACACACAAAGGTAACTAAGTAACCGGACTGCTTAGACTTGTAGTGCTACCCGTGTAATTTGTGCTCTGTTTACTGTATATATCTATTGTGTGTACTGTATTGTCTAGTGTGCCCTTAAGGCAATAAAATATAAAATCTAATCTGTGTTGCTCTTTTATCTCGATCACAAATCTTACATCCGGGTTTCTCGCTTATATACATGCTACTGGGTTGGTTCTTCACCCTATATAATTCCGTTACGGACCCGGTTTATATTAAAAGAGAACTGGTGGCAGCATAAGGCTGATAATATTCTGTCTCACTGCGGCTAGTGAGAGGGATCTTACAGCCATTCAGGGATTTGCTTTATGGTTGTGCCATATCCGGAAGTTGCGTGGACAACTTTAAATCACTTCTTGTGCCTCTCAGAACCTCTGCGTTCTGGGAGTGTCTGTAAAAGGATAACTGAGTGACCTTGCGTACCCTTCAGGGGTCCGGAATGTCATGGTTTCCTTCACAGTTTTTTATGTTAATTCCAAAAAAAGTTCAACTCACTGTTATTTCCAAAAAAATCCCTTTGTTATTTCTGTACATTTATATTACATTTCCAAAACATTCTCAGCTAAATCATTATGCTAATGATGCAGTTGGTGTACGAAAGGTGTGTCCTCAAAGCCTGCAGAAGGGTTTTCCCTAACCAAATCTCTTTCCTATTATTATAGTGTGACCCCATGCTTCCCACAAGACAAATGTCCTGCTTAACTGATTGATCGGGAAATAGTCCAGGCAAGGATGATAGTGACAGGGATGATCATGTGATTCACCAACTGTCTCAACATACAGATTGTAATGTTCCAACATAAAATGCATGGGGAGGCATTAGACTTCCTTTAAAACCAGTTCTTCATGTGTACAGTTGATCTCTGACTTCTACATACTTTAACTTAAGCATGTTTTACAATTCTGTGAATACAAAAGGTTGGTTTGCTTGCAGCTCATCTCTGTTCTGTCTGTAAAGCATACTTTGTTGTGCTGAATATTATGAATATAGACTCCCTATTTGCTATTTTGCCTTTCACATCTGGTATGTCTTCTGTCCAATTTATTAACTCTTCTATGGCCTGGCTATGTACCTGAGCAAGGACCTTGCACTGGATTACAATACTTTACTGGAACTAGATGTTTGTTAATAACATCTAACATCCAACCATGACACTGTTACATATGAAGCTGTAATTGTGACATATAATAATGTCTTATGTCGAAGACATAGCTTATAATCCATGAATAGCATGTCTAATATTGTAGTCAACTGAAATTGAATATAACTCATACACAATAAAATAAAATGCAATAGTGTGTGATATTTCATTCAAATAAAACCTAATCCTGTACAATTGAAGGAAAAATCATAAAATTAGATTGGATGATCAAATCTGTTTGCATGCATTGTATATGTAAAGGTCAATATCTCCATGACATTTCTATATTCTACTGACATTTGTGTGTTCTAAAAGTATTCTGATGGATGAATCAGCCCAACTCCATATTAAAAATAGAAAACTGAAAAGGAGACTGTCAGTAGGTTCTCTTTAAATACACAGGACCATAACACTGCAAAATTTCAGTGGCAGAAAATCTGTTACATTCCATTTGTTGTAAATTTGTTGCAAAACAAGATGGTAAAAATGGTGCATTACTGATGTATATCTGTGCATGGTAACAGTAACATCTCTAATGAAGGCATGCAGCACAAACCTACAAATACACACGCAGTTGACCCTTTATTAGTATCATTTTTTGCTAATCCAAAGCCAGAAGTGGATAATTCTTTGATAAGTCTTTTGGTTCAACAAACACCGGTCCACATTTATCAAAACTAGTGCAAACTGCACTAGGTGTAGTTTAATCAGGGCTGGATTATAGGGGGGTGTGCGCCCAGGGGCCCACACCAATTTGTCCTTAAAGTAGCCCCCGCCAAATTGCCCACACTGTATTTGGGTCCGGGCTCCCCGGGCCGTATCCATCCAATCTGCCCATACTTCAGTGTATGGCAGAGCTAGGGAACAATAAGTTGTATACAGTTATTATAGGGGGTGTATATAGTTAATATACGGAACTGTATATAGTTATGATAGGGGACTTTATAGTTTTTATAGGGGACTGTATATAGTTATAGAAGACTGTATATAGTTATAGGGAGGCTGTATATAGTTATTATAGAGGAGCTGTATATAGTTATTATAGGGGGCTGTATATATTCAATTCTGTGGGACTCTATATAGGTAATGTTGGGAGGCTGTATATAGTTATTGCTGGGGACTGGATACAGTGATTACTGGGGGCTATATACAGTAATAACTGTGGGAGCTGTATATAGTGATTACTGGGTGCTGTATATAGTTTTTGATAGGGGTATATACACAGTGATTGCTGGGGGGGCTGTATATAGTGATTGCTGGGGGGGGGATGTACATAATGATTGCTGGGGGAGCCCTATACAGTGATTACATGGAGCAGTATACAGTGATTACTGGGGAGCTGTATATAGTGATTGCTGGGGGAGCTGTATATAGTGGTTGCTGGCTGGGGGGCTGTATATAGTGAATACTGGATGCTGTATATAGTGATTACTGGGGAGACTGTACAGCAATGGCTGTTCCCTGTCTGGACTACATTCACTGGGGGCCCCTACCAGATTTTTCGCCAAGCCCCCCCCCCCTTCCCCCAACCTTAATCCAGCCCGGAGCTTAATAAAAATAATTCCTTTCTTTATATAGTGCACACAGATTACGCAGAGCTGTACAGAGCGTTCCAAAACGGTTCCTGTCCCCAATTGAGGCTCACAACCTAATCAACATAACAGCATATTTGGAGTGTGGGAGGAAATCCACGCAAATTTGCCTGTGGCGTGTGCAGTGTGCCAAATTCAATAAAAGTGTGTCAGGATCGGAGGTAGTGGATCCTCTGAACCACCGCAGATGATGACACAAGCCAACACCTGGGACTGGAGTCTAAGTGGCACCTGGTCTCCACCAGAGCCCGCCGGAAAGCAGGATGGTCTTGCTGCAAAATGGTACCACCAGGTCGTTCCAAAGGCGTGTCTTGTCTGCAGTGGTAGCCAAGGTCGAGGTACGGGAACGGCAGACAATCTCATAGTTGGGGACAGGCAGGAGGTCAGCATGGGCAGCACGGTATCCGAGTCAGGGACGTAGCAGAAGGTCAGGTCAGACAGCAAGGAATTGGAGCTGGGGACGTAGCAGAAGGTCAGGATGGACAGCACAGGAGCAAGGTCAGGAATGGATTCGAGGTCACAACAGGAAATCAGGATAATCGCAGAGGCGGCACGGGGGTGTCCTAGGAGATGGGAACGCGGGTGCCGAAGCGCGGACATCACGGGGCTCCGGGGGCACCGGGATATGGGTTGCAGGGGCACCCGTGACACTGGGGAGGTGTACACCAACTTTTTTAGTGCACCATTAACATAGAGCGTGTGGCACAATTCTGACGAGTTTCGGTAATAAATGTGGTGCACAGACCAATGTTGCATTGGGATGGCTCTTTAGGGGCATAAATTTGTGGTGTGGCAGGCACAGTGCAGCCATGACACAAATCTGCTGCGTACACTTAAATACATGTGCAAGCAGTTAGCATGTTCTTTCTGGTGCATAGTCTGACAGAAAACTGGCACAAATACTTTATTAAATGTGGGCCATTGGGGCAAAATCTGCACAAAAAGGAAGCAACAAAAACTGAGGCCTTTATTTTTTAGGGAAAAGTTATTAGGCCTTGCATCCTAAGGCATACAAAGTCACATTTTGTGGTACACACCAAGTAAATTGTGCCATATTGGCCCAGATTTCTCAAAAGTGAGGCAACTGCAGAAAGTACAGTTTGCCTCATGAATGCACAGGTTGCACTAGCTTATTGAATACTGGCACACTGCTCTGGAAATGTGTACAATCTTTTTTCAGGTGCACCTTAAACATACAGGGGCAGATTTACTTACCCGGTCCTGTCGCGTTCTCCATGGAGCATTCGGGTCTTCCGGCGATTCACTAAGGTAGTGCGCCCGATGTCCACCAGGTGTCGCTGCTGCGCTGAAGTCCACTGGACTCCGCTGGAGTTCACTATCCTATCCTGGGTGCAGGTAAGCGCGTGTCAAGTGACACATTTTTTTACAAAATTCTTCCGAATCCGTCGGGTTTTCCGACGGCCATGCCCCCCCATTTTCGTCGCGTGAAAGCCGATGCGCCACAATCTGATCGCGTGCGCCAAAATCCTGGGGCAATTCAGGGAAAAACATCGCAAAACGGAAAAATACGGGAAACCCGACGAAAATGTGGTAATCGGACCCTTAGTAAATGACCCCCAATGTCTCCAACACAATTCTATCGAGTCACTGTATTAAATGTGTCACAAACTGACAAAGCACTAATAGGCCCCTTTACTAGAACCTTTGAACTGGTGAAAAAAAATTTTAAGTACTGGTCCAAGCTCAAGAGACATTCTTTTCAGCGCAAAGTCAGCAAACTGGCACAAAATAATAGATGTGATTTTGCATCCTGTTCACCACTTCTCAAAATAAGGGTGTGGGTATGTATGAGGAAGAACCCAACAGGTTTGTGATAAGAGTTCTGGCATCTCTTATGCCTACGGACCAAATTATTATTATATATCAGCCTCTGTTATGTAGGTCACTTAAAGCTATATTTTTCTTTACTCGGTGTATATGACATTTAGTAAGCAATATTAGTATGTGATTTTTCTGTTGTGCATTTTCACTGTAGAAAAGGGTCAGGGGGGGGAATTAATTCATAAAAATAATTTTATAAAGATAAAATACAGTTCATTCTTATTATTACATTATATAAAGACATCAAACATATTATATACTCTAAAAGTCCAAGCTAGGGTTACAATAGATATATCTCTGGGCAGGGGCATAACAAGACATCATAGCAAACTTTTAGCTGGGGCCCCCTTCCAAAAAATATAGTACCGTAGTATATATATATATATATATATATATATATGGAGGGCAATGGACAGTGGATGAGGTGGATGGCCCAGAGGACCCTGGTTGTAAAAGGGCAACCACAGAAGGTGCCCTATAGCAGCCGCTACCGCTCCTACAGCAGTAGTAACACCCCTGTCTCTGGGGATCAGGGATGTTCTTATCATCAGCTATGTATATATATATATATATATATATATATATATATATATAATATGATTTTTTTCTTGTTGTTTTTCTTGTGTTTGTATAAAGTTTGTATAAAGATTATTTTGCTTGCAGAAGTAATTTTCCCCTTTTCATTTCCTTATCTATAGACCCAGGTATATTATTTTACTTGAAAATTAATAGTGTTAGTGTTTCTTTCAAAGTATTCTATAGCCATCAGACCTGTATTGTGCAACAAGAGAAACAAAAGCTCAACGGGGCGTTTAAACAAAACGATTTTTGATAAAAGATAAATCTCTCCTTTGTGTTCAAGCACAGACCACCAAGTGCTCATCAACGGCACAGCAAACCACTAAAATGCCAGAACGAAGATACAGCTTAATGGTATCCTAAGACACAGTGACACATTTTTATGAATTGGATAGATAAGAGACAGCACAAAGCTTCCTGGGAGTGCATTGCTAAGATATCAAGACAAAGGTTAAAAGCATCATAAAATTCCATAGAGAATGGTAAGCTCTCGTGTGTGCCCTCAAGTCGGATAACGTCTTGCAAAAGATCACTTTGTAACACTCAAACCAATCCATATAGCAGGGACATAAAAAGCCTAAAAGACTGGGTTACTATATATAATACCATATAACGGTATATAAGCCTCTCACTATGTGACTAGTGGTAAAGAAAATGTTAGCTACTATATTCAATTTATAGCTGGAATCTACAAGGATACAATAGGTTCCATCAATGTGACGGATAATGTGAAAGGTATCATCAGCAATGGCATGTATTACCGGGAACAATTCTGCATTCAGTGGTGCTATTTTCTGCCTCTCAAGTGATGCAGGCAGTGTCAAAGAATGTTTTAGTGGCAGACTTAAAGCACCTTTGACTGGAAAAGTACAATAGAGAATGAAGTATTGATCTTTAGAGTCTGTCTCTTTTTCTTTCCACTCTTTTATTGTTTGCTTGTAGTTAAATATCACATGGTGTGAAATGGTCGCTTTTCATCACGGAGCACCTTCAGCTTAAACAGCAATAGTGTTAAAGACAGTTCTGTGACCTTTAATAATGTCATTTAAGACCCTTCCACCTAAACAGCAAACAGTATTGTGGTTTCCTCAAAATGGCCTCAAGGAACAAGTTTAACCCCCTATGTTTTTAGCACAATCAGGTGCACATATCCACATTATTTAGATAGAAAGACAGGGAGACATTGCTACTTGTGTCTACATTACTCACCAGGAAAGGCTGGAAGGCTGTACTTTCTGCACCTATATAAATTACCATAGATGTATGGAAACAGTTCTATCTGCAAGAGGAGACAGGGAGCAGGCTCCCCACCATTTACATGGGAGTGAATAATATAAACATAAAGCCCGGGAGGCACTTCTATTTCTACTCAAACCATGCAGAGAGAGAGAGAGACAAAATTGTAGTACTACATGCTTCCACATCATTTACAGCAGCAGTAATAAAAAAAAAAGTTTAATGCTCACTGCTCCCCAGGGCTGATGCTAGACTTTCTGCTGCCTGAGGCGAAAAATGGAAATGGCGCCCCCTCCTCTGCAACGGATCCCTGATGCCTGCTACATCCGGGTCACCAAAGTTATTGACACAGATCAGTGGCATCTAGTACCTTTACAGGATATGATCTATTCCATCATAAAGAGGAATTCATTACAATTTCTCCCCCCTATGGTTTATCACTGCTGAATTAACCAACAGTTGTCTTTAGCTCCGTGCAGCACATTTCCGCACTGTGCACCCAAATATGCCACAGTCATTTACAGTATAATGTCAACAGGATAATATATACTCCAAACAACAAAACTTACAACACAAATAAAACATCCTATATATAGCCTAATTAAAATATAGATAGTATATACAGCCAGACCCTATCACAGATAGTATATACAGGTAGGTGTTGCTCATAGATAGTATATGCATGCAGGACCACCCCCCAATTATAGTATATACAGGCAAGACCCCAATAGATAGCATATAAAGACAAGACCCCCATAGATAGTATATACAGGCAGGCACCCCTCATAGATAGTATATACAGGCAAGATCCCTCATAGATAGTATTTAGAGGAAGTACCCTCCCCCAATAGAAAGTATATATAGGGAGTACACCCCCTCCCATAGATATCATGTACAGGAAGAATCCCTCCCCCCACCATTGATAGTATATACAGCTAGGAACCCCGTCCATAAAGAGCATATACAGGCAGCACCCCGACCCCTCTAGATAGTAAATACAGGTAGAACTCCCTCATAGATACTATATAAAGCCAGGACCCCATAAAAAGGTACACACATAGGCATAACGCCCCCATAGATTTTACCTAGGGGATGGGGTGGGCTAGGACTCTGGAGACGACAGCTTGAGGAGCCTCAGGAGAGAGGAGGACTGGGCAGGAAAGTTACTTCACCCCAGGCAAATTGTACAGCAGAGTGGACGAATCGGAGGCAGAGGATAGTGCTGGCCTGGGTCGTAACTAGGTGAGGCTGGGTCCCATACCAGATTTCAGCATGGGGACCGCTACTACCTCAACAAAATATATCCATACGCACACATTTATATACTAATACATACATTATATAAAAAATCATAGTGGCTTGTTTATCAGGGCTTCTGTGCCAGAACACAACGCATAGAAGCTTTGAAATAATCACAAATGCCAGCCTATCGTTAGCACTTGTGATTATTTCCCCCTTTCCGCCACCTCCGCAGCAGGGAGGAAAGGGGTGAAGGGGGCGCAACCAGCCGGGGAATGGTCCACATTGGGCACAAGAACCCACACTCGCTGCAGGAAGTGACTTCACACATGAATAGTCTCTGGTAATGCTTATTTCTATGCCAGGTAGAACTCGGCATATAAATAAGATGTGCCGGCGCCACATGCCAGATACATCAAAAGGCCTAAGAGTATCCAGCTGCATAGGGAGCAGTGCGCAGAAAACTGGCGCGGAAGCAGTGATAAATTCCACCATGTATACGTATATACACATCGTATACACACATTCTATATAGTACATGTACATTCTAAACACATTATAAATATAGACATACAGTATATACACACCCTATATACAAATATACATACAGTAGAAACACACCACATAAACACATACTGCATATACATACAATTATATGACATTATATTATATACATACACATACAGAACATACTCACATACATACAATATACAGAAATCATAAACAAATATATATAGTATATACACACACACATTCAGCATATACACAGTGTAACGGGTCACACAGACAACGGAAAAAGTCTCTATGGGAAGAGTCCGAAGGGAGGAGTCTGTGGACCAGTGGACCCTCTGGACCACCGCAGGAGATGGTATGAGGCCCTCGATGGCAGCCAAGGTACAGGGATGTGCAGGAAACAGTCCAAGCCTGGGATGACAGCAGCAACACTGGTGACACTGGCACGGACTGCAGACACCGCTGGACTGGAACCCTGGAAGGCACAGCAGGAAGCGTATGGGAACGCTGGAGACAGGAGACACAGAGTCGTCTGGAAACGCTGGAAGACAGGACACACCAGGAGCGTATGGGAACGCTGGAGACAGGAGACACAGAGGCGTCTGGAAACGCTGGAGAACACAGGAAAGCGTCTGGAAACGCTATTGGGCTTTCTCTTCACAGGAATGGCTTAGGGAAGCCTGGCATGGAAACCATAGGAATCCTAGGAGAAGATCCGGCAGGGAGAGAAGGGAGGTGCCGGATTATAAGGGCGAGCCAGATTAGCAGGAGCCAATCAGGAGGACGCTGGCCCTTTAAGGCTAAAGAAGTCCGCGTGCGCGCCTTCTAGTGGTGAGAGCGTGCGACTGCAGGCAAGGAGGCGTGCGGCCTACACGCCGGGAGCCGGAGCACAGACAGGAGCCAGGAGAGGTAAGTGAGGGCAGGCAGCATATACACAGCATTAACACACACTCGTACAATATATATACTTACCAGACTTGGTACTTTTCTTCTGCACCACGCTCCACTCGTCCTTGTAGATGTTGCCCGGCGAGCCGGGTCATGTGACAGCGGGCAAACTAGGTGGGCGGGGTCAGGGAGGGAGTGGATGAGGGGAAACATCACTGGGGGCCTGGGCAGAGACAGGCTATGCTCCCTCCTCCTTTCTGCAAGGGTAGGGGGGTTGTGGAAGTACCCGTGTGCCCAGGCAGCCTAAGTAGAAAACACCTCCTCCTCTCAGGTGGCGGATGCCGGGGGCATAGGGATAGGCCTTGTGGGTAAAGACTCCTTTTCTTTATCTTGTGCAGACCCACATGTCAAATGCAATAGAGAAAAGGTTCATTAAACCCCTTAATGACAAAGCATAAAAAAACTCTAAAGGGGTTTGCTCACAAAAAAAAAAATTCGCAAATTTCAATCCAATACTGAAGTTTACACAATAATGATCATTGTTAACCCCTTACTATATTGCTGTTTTAGCTCCCATCACTCAGAGATGGTCAATGTAAAATTCCAGGGTGTGGGCCGGGACTCTCTAAGCAGACACATTATGATCCATCTAGTTCTATGTGCTGACAGTGTGGTTAGATTTATCATGGTACAAGGTTTATATACTTTTTCATTTACCTATTAAACATTGTACAAGTATCTAACATAGAAAGAGAAATGAGACAGATCAGAGATGAGATGATGAGATCCATATTACACACAATGTAATCTGATGTGACTTCCTCCCCCTCCCCAGATAAAGAACTTATCTGTCGGTAGCTTGTAATAGCTGCTGCTATTGTTTGTTGACAGGAAGTCAGCATGTAATCAGCCAAGGTTTGTCACCCTAACGATATTACACAAACAATATTGATCATGAACAAAAGACTCATGGTACGTTACTAGTGGCCATCTGCCATAGGCTTGGTCTTTCACTGACAGTAGAAATTGTCTGCCCAGGCAAAAAACATGGGCAGGAATAAGGTCTGCTCTATAATTTGTGACTCCAAAGTTGGGTTGTGAAAATACCAAAGCCGTGTGTATGAACATATTGAAATACATGGAGTTGTGTTTTTGCCAATATTGTCAACATCAAAACATGTTTATATGCATGTAGCCTAATTCGGATCTCCTTAATAAGAAGTTGCTAATTAGGTTTTAAGCCTGACTATATACCCAGCTTGGCTCAAATGCAATTAGCAGTAAAACCATTGCATCCTAGGCCAACCATTCTTTCAATGGTAAAATTAGAAAATGTGGGTTTCCAAATAAACCGCTAATAGAATGAGCCATGTTTTTCTTGCAGTGGAGGTGTGCATTGAACTAGACAGTTGTCCTAAATTAAATTCAAAATTCAGACAAGATTTGTGTATTAAACCTCGGTATTTGTAGATGAATTCAAAGTTTAAACTACATTTTATTTTCAACATATTTTCAGGCTGTTTTTTAAATGGTATAGCAAAAGGTTAAAGTAAAAGTTACTGCAGGAACCAGCAGGATATATTCATGTGAATACCAGTTTTAACATATTATTATCATTATTGTATTTTCCTGACCACAAAAGATGTGTTTTTATATATTTTTAACTGACCGTTTTTTAGCATAATTATCCTTGTTGAATTCTGGTTTGGGTCAGAATGTACTTACTGTGGTTCTTACAAATCAAAATGACATTTTTAAGACTTTATTTTTGTCATGTAAAATACAACATTCATACTGATGCCTCTTGTTTTCTTACATCAATTGTAAGAACAGAATGTACCTCTTGTCTGATATTTAAGGACAAGGTACAAGTATTACAATTGTAAATTATCATTATTGGGCTAGTAGATGCATGTTTTTAACCGGTTCAGGACCACATCAATTTTCCTGGGAGAAACATAGGAGAAACATAGGATTTCTTATTTTTTTTACTTTTAGCACTCTTTTCTATTCAGAGTTCCTTTCAGCTACCTACAGCAGGGAACACAACACTGGTTCTGCGCCATAAATGCACAATGGTTCTGATATCCCTCTCTCAAATGCAGTATAAGAAATGAATGCACTGTGTTGACAATGACAAGTGGTAAAAGTTTCTTAAAATTGACTTGTGCTAAATATGGAGAAAGGCATTTGAAGAAAAATTTTTCTTTTTGGAAAACCTCATACTGAACATGTTATAGGGCCATCCCACATTCCATTACTATATGGACTCAAGCCCACGGCTGTTGCATACATCGTGCTTTGTGTAGGCCAACTGCCTGAATTACAAAAAATGCAGTAGGTCCTGTTCCTGCTCTGACAATCTTTTTCTATTGACACTGTTAGTGTGAGTGGTGCTCAACCACCAATGTCAAATGGTCGCAAACAGATTTTGCTGTGTGTGCATGTTGCTTTATTAATATGCCCAACAAGTTTTATCTGTTGTGGTCTATTTATTCTAGTCCAATACTGTTCTGAACAAGTCTTCTGAATAAGGCTTCTTGATTCAAGAATGTAGAAATTAATCTAAAGTGCTTAAAGGGGTTTTCCAGGTTTTTTCTATAGAAGGTCTATTTGCATTAACCAAGTAGACTATCAATAATTGATTGGGGGGCTGTAAGTGTTCCACCACACTGAGCAATGATTTGGAGCTGCATAAAGAGAGCATTGAGCTGTTTTATGTAGTGGTTGTTACTGCAGCTATGTTATTCCCCCTGTGTTATAAATATTAGCCATAAGGAGAATAGCTTCTATTTTAACCTCTCATCCACCCAAACCTCTTCCCTATGCTGTGCTAATGAGATGCAAAAACATTGAAACAACCAAGTCCACAGATGAGAGTCTGTTTCTTATGGAATATATATATATATACTGATTTGACTAATGTCCTGCATCAGGTGATTAGGCTTTCTGCAAAAGTAATGCTTGATGTTAAGGGAGATGCCTAGCTAGGTAGCTGGTAGCTTTGAGGTCAAGTTGACCTAATCCCATGATGTTTAATGGGTTGGCATATTTATTCCCTAGGTCATCGATAGTCATTCCTGGAAAAGCCCTTTAATAAGTGTCATGGTGATGCATTTGTATACATTTTGCACACAGTTTTGTTAAATTATGGTAATGTTCTCGCTGTAGCCAGTTGTACCTTTTCTAATCGCTTGCAGTGCAGAGAGTAATAATAGTTTTTTATAAGCTAGAATATTCTCTGTTTTCATTATACGGATGAAGAAACATATCTTTTTCTCAATTCATGTTTCTTTTCTTGCTGTAAAATTCTAACCTCTCACTTAACTGGGATTTTAAACGTCTCTTAAAGGATTTCAGAATATTTCACAACCAGTAATCCTTTCCCAAGTATCAAAATAATTTTTAATCCGCACTCAACAAAGGCTAGACAGGTTGACCTCTCCTGATCCAAACCACAAAGAAATCATTTTTATTCCCTACTATTTTTAAGTTTATGTGAGCGCCATAAGAGATAAGCTACTGGCGTTTTTTCTTAAAGCCCCCTTATTATATTTATTTGAAAAATGAAATAAATAGACAAATCAAGAAGTTGGCAGTATATCATTAACCTTTACTATACGAATATAGTAACTGGGAATATTAGATTTTAATGTTTCAAATATTGCCTAAAAAAGATGAGATTTCACTTATATAAGGAAAATAATAATTGTCATTGAATTTAACAGACATGGAAATATAAAATGGTTGTAGAATTACCGTAAATAAGGACGTCTTCAAAATACTTAATAAAATATTCAATGAAATACAAGGAAACATCCAAGCTTACATAAAAATTGCCTGCTTTTTTCCATAAACAGCTAAACGGTCTAACTTTGATAGAAATGGGGCTGGGGGTGGAACAATCAAAGATGACTAATTCACACTTATCTGAAAAGAGATAAGCACTGGTATATCACTTTTGATAGTTCTGTGTTCCATTTCTACATGTAGGCCAGCCTGTATCTCCAATCTTAATGGCATGCCCTGCCTAATAGTCATGCCCAGCAGTTCCTAATATCTAGCAAAAACAGAGAAGTTCAGGGGCACTATCCGTCTATATATAGATTTGTGTGATTATTCCAGCCAGGCAAATCAATTATGTTTATGTGAAGCAGAGGTAACAGAGGTGGCGGTGCTCAGACCTTCTTGAGAGAAAGAAGTGTTGTATATCATCCCTGCTACAAACTCCATCTCTCCTGTCTATGCCAGGATATCATCATGCTGAAATAAAAGTTTACATTTTAACAAAGTTGATAGCCAAATATCTTTCTACTTCTATTGGATTAGTTCCATAGCATATGCACATACACATGCAGCATTTACATACCATATACACCCATACAGCATATACACACAAAAGAATATACATATCACATATACACATACAGAATATAGATACATTCCTTACATTCATACAGTATATACACACTTTACACCTCCATACATTTATACACTCTTAAACACATATGTGTATAGTCACTGTCTGGCAGATTTCTTATCCCATGGCCCAGTAGCTGCAGACCACATTGGAGAAGTAGAGGGCAGGATGTAGAGATGGATTGTCCCTAGTCCTAGTGTCCTACTGTGCCTTCCTCCTCACCTGGCATTTCTTATCTGTGATGCTAGCTCAGCTGTATACTCTGGAAGATGTGCACTGTTTTATACATATTGGGGCTCATTTACTAAGGGTTTGTTGAATGCATTTTCATCGGGTTTCCTGGCGATTTCCGGCTTGCGTTGAATTGCCCCGGGATTTTGGGGCACGTGATCGGATTTTGGCGCATCAGCGCCGGCTTGCACGCGACAGAAATCGGGGCGGGCTGTCGGACAACCTGACGGATTCAGACAGCGCGCAGGCTTTAACAGTTAGAATTGTGTCACAAGACGCGCACTTACAAGCACCGGGAAGAAGCAGGTGAACTCTGACGGATCTCAGCGCTGAAACGACGGATGCATGAACTCGGGGGCATGATCTTAGTGAATTGCGGAAGACCAGAATCCTCATCAGACAACGCACCGTGGGATCGCAATAGGATCGGGTAAGTAAATCTGCCCCATTATGTTACACAATATGAAGCATAATATTTTTAAAATGGTACACATCTTCCATTCTTGAGTTTAGCAGGTTGGGTGGTGGGGTCCCTGATGCTGCTATGGCTGCTATCACTGTAGTTACGCTCCTGGTGGATGCTTTTTACTGAAATTAGACTGTACAAATAGTATTTGCAGCAGAAGGCAAGAAGTATATGCCAGGTCGGTGCCAGCACTGGGCATACCTGGGCAATTGCTGGGGCCTTAGCTGCTGGAGGGGCCCAAAAAAGGCTGTATATAAGGAATTCATGGGGATGAGGGGGTCTGTATCTAATGAATTCATAGGGGCCCTAGGGGGCTTTATAAAAAGTACTCGTGAGGGTTCTTTATATAAAATAACCACGAGGGGGCTGTTTGGGATGAATAACTAGGGAATATATTAGGGAACAGGAGAGTGCTTTCGTTTCTGAATTTTTAATGGCAAAATGAAGGTTCACTGCAAATGGGCCCACTGAGGAACTGTCACCCAGAGGCCTACTGGAACCTGGAATCAGACCTAAGTATATGACTATAAATCTGTTTTCGTTAAAGGATTATTTCCATTTTAGCAAGTAATAAAGATATTGTTTGAATAATGAAAAAGTTATACAAATTTCCAATATATATTCTGTATCAATTCTTCATGGTCTTCTAGATCTCTGCTTGCTGCCATTCTATAATAAGCTTCATTGTTCATTTCCAGTTGACAGAAATATGACCGTAGTCATAATCAGATTTCTGTCCTCAGGAAGTAAACATAGGAAATTGTGAGGAATGGCTACAGAAAAAACATTGTAAAATTGTATAATTTTTTACCATATAAAAAGTAACATTAATTTGCCGAAGTGGGAATACCCCTTTAATAATGTTGAGGGATTATCTTAATTTTTTATTAGAAATATATTGGTCGATGTTGTTTGTAAATGAATTCAGATACTTAGAAAGCAACAGTTCAGTCACTTATTATTTACCAATAGACATGTGTCAAAGAGCAAATGGTCAGCTAAGTATTCTATATTCATTATATTAAAAGGGCCAGACAGGTTTTATTGTTTTAACTGCATAAACATATTCATGTTGACAACACTCTTCGTGAGATGAAAATCTACTGAAACCTTGATGAGAACCTTACAGATAGCTCTGCAATAACTTTTAGGTGTACCAAAAGATGGGCCTGATGGGATCAGTCGCTACAAAATTATTGTCTGTATTTATAGAGCAAAAAAGGTGAAATAAATTATACCAGCTTAAGAAAAGATTAATTACAAATTCCTGTCAGGATCACGGGAAGTGGACCCACTTTGCCCCCGTGAGCAATGACGTAAGCCGACACCTGGGAGCAGAGTCTAAGTGGCACCCAGTTTGCACCAGAGCCCGTTGCAAAGCGGGTTGGACTTGTTGTGGTATGGTACCACCAGGTTGCTTCACAGGCGCGACTTTGCTTGCGGTGGTGGCCAAGGCGAGGTACAGAGTCATGAGGCAGAATCATGGTTGGGGTCAGGAAGGAGGTTAAGACGGGCAGCGCGGGATCGGAGTCAAAAGGAGAGTGGAAGGTCAGGGATGGCAGCAGAGGGGCAAAGTCAGGAACTTTAAATCTTAGAGCCAGCGCATGCGCACACTAGGAGATGGGGACGCGCACCGGAGCGCAGGGACCGCCGCTGGAGCCAGGAAAGGTGAGTGAGGCTGCAGACTGGCTCTGAAGGCACAGAGAGGCACACAGCTGTGCCTGCGACCCGGGACATGGGTCCCAGGAGAGCCCGTGAAAGAACTTTTACCAAAGAGAAAACTATAGCTATAAATATTCTGATTATAGTATTAATCCCCGCAAGTTACCTTACAAGCATGTTAAAAATATGTATATATTGATGTAGGTAAGGTAAGACCCTACGTAATTATAGGAACTTTTGTTTTTTACAGTATTATAAAAATCAGTAACACAAAATACTGTTTATATTATGTATGGATTTAGATGCAAGTAAAAAAATTATCAGCTTTATACTCATTATACTTGTGAGGATAGCACATCGCACACCAGTGATTATGTTCCCCTTGCCCTGGTAGATTCACATTATCGGCAAACATCTCCATTTCGTCTGCCCAGAGGATATTGTTTCACATTTTTTTACTTTGTACATTTTGCGTAATGAAGTCATGCTCTTTTTCAGAAGAAGAAGCTTCTTTCTTTCCAAACATATTCATTTGTGTTCCATTCATAATGAACTTGACCATTCAAAATGATAACTTAGATCTTTAGAATCTGAGAAAGGCTCTTCTTTGCAGGATTTTTGTGAGAATTGCACAGTCGGACCTTATGATATGATTTCCAACATACAGAAAAAGACAAACATATCTCCACCATGTTAAGCACCAGGCCAATCGATTTTAGTCCAAGGATGGATAATTTTATATAAGATGACCACAATTCTGGATTTGAGGGAAAATATGATAATACGAGAAAGTCTAATTTCTGTTTAATGCAAGAAAGGAAGACTCCACTTTAATGAAGTATTTCTTTATTGACCTATGTCACCTCCTTGAGATTTGCACTCATCCATCATTGCTTATCACAGAGTGTATCTAGACATTTCTATGTCTTTTAGAGATGCTGATAAAAGGTGTAAATGAATGAAATTATTTCTTTAATGTGTTCTGGACTCTATAAAAGTTAAATGAAAAACAGAGACATCAGGACAAGTAATCCAAGACTAACAAAGCCACAGAACACTACACAGTTTGGGTTACTTTTTAATATTATGACAATCATTGCTTTTAGAAACACTTCAGCTAGGTGTAATATCTTTCTGTAATACATGCTATATGGGGGCATTAGACAGCTACTAATCACCTGAGCTATAATCTCTCATGGCAGGCTCCTTTCACAGGACTTATGGCCAGGTTACAAGATGGCCAGGATTGAACAAGGTGAGGTGTTCCATCTTGCTCCCAGACATCCACATGTCACCACCCTTCATACAGGAAACCTGTCAGGATAGAATATAGTACTGGGGAAGAATGGCTATTTTAAGTAGAAACCTAATTTTATTTCTTTGTAAAAAGTGGTTCATGGCAGACACTTCTGTTTGTTTGGAAGTAGGAGACATATACTTTAGGTTTGCCCTTCAACGGAGAAGAGGGATAACTATTTCTGGCAATGGAATGAACCTGAACAGAATACATTGGGGCAGATTTATCAAGCTGTCTGAATAAATCACATCTCAGCTTTCATTTTACCAGTGATCATGAATATTTTAAAGGGGAGCTGTGATTGGTTGTCATGGGCAACTAAAAATATTCTGTCTTTCAGACAGCTTGATAAATCTGCCCCATTGTTTCAGTGCTACAAAACAGAAACAAACAAGGCCAAGACCTCTACCACTGTGAAACCATGAGGAGCCCCAAAAGTCTAGAGCAGTGATATTCACCCTGTGACTCTACACCTTCTACAATAACATAACTCTAATTATGTTGATACAGGTAGAAAGCCACAAGGTGATAGTCAATCTTTCATGTGTAGTGCGCACCACACTTGTAATCCTTCAACAGACCAGGTCTTACTTGTTTACTTATATAAGATTACTAAATTCAGCAGTATAAGTTAAGGAAATCAGCAAAACAAGGGCCCACATTTATCAAAGCTAGTGCAAATCGCACAAGGAGCAGTTTACCTGTGTAGTGTGCAGGGTACGACAGGTTCATGATTTGTGTTGCACGTTCTTCATGATTGTGGCGTACCCTGCATTGCTCCGGCAGTTCACCAACTTTTTTTGGTGCAACACAATTCCGTGGAAAAGCATTAATAAATGTGGCGCGCGGTCCCACTGTCCACCAGAAAGCCCGTTTATGTGCAGAAATTTGTGTTTCGCCAGGCATAGTGCACAAATGTGTCACGGACACTTTATAAGTGCATGTACAAGTAGTTTGCACTGAAAGGAACATGAAAAGTCAGATAAAAATCTGGTGCAGGGGTATAAATGAAGGCCAAGGTGTTTTGGGGGAAACACTTGTCAATTTGATGCTAAATTTGTAAGTTTGGGTAAACTGAAACCTTTCTGATCATGTCAGTCTGTGTAACTTTAGAATTTTTACTGAAAATATAGAAGTATTAGTCAAGGTAAAATATATATATATATATATATATATATACACTACTTATATTAGTATTACATGATACTAAACAGATACTAAATATATATATATAAATACAAAACGTATTAGCCTTGGTTTTTGAGTACCATACTAAACAGAGTATTTATTTCTAAAAAATAAAGAACAAAATATATAAAATTAAAAATATTTTTAAAAATAAACCTAATACTAGAAGCTTTGTAGAAAACACCTACAAATCACAAAACGGAAATAAAAAAAAGTCAATTTTATTTCAAAGTTTGCTTCTCATATTGAAGCACATATTAAAGCAACAGTACGATGTTCATAAAATATAAGTGTGATGCTGTAACATGTCAGAATACTGATATTTTGTATGTATACTAAAATAAGAATTTTAAAATTGTACAAATAGATACATTAAAAATGACATAGAAATAGGGGTGCGATTCTGGCACGTATTAGTTTTAAGACGGGATTATAAGCAAAAAAGATTTACAAGAATCAGCAGTAACAAGTCTGATGCTCAAGAGACATTATAATTGTACATTTTACTGTACATACATTATATGAGTTGAAGCTGGCTGAATATTATATTGTTTTTTTGTATTTTTTTTTTCTTTTCAAGTTTAAAAATGCACTACATATAAAGTGTCCATAGTTTAAGGCGACATTACAGCTTAAAACTGTTATCCTTTCGTATTTGTGGAAGCTTTATTTGACTTATGTCTGGATGGTTACGTTACATACTGTAAAATATTCCCCCATAGAATCATGTGTTTCCTGCTTTATGCTTTCCCATATCAACAGCACTTTACAAGTGGTTTTGTCCTAGGTAACTAATAACTTCAACACAGGTTGTAGGGTTTTCACAGTATTCACCACCACTACTATGATCCTTGGAAGGAATTCCGTCTGTAAACCATTAGAGGTTGAAGAAGCCTTTTATTTAATTTTTTTTCTCCTTTAAAAAAATACCTGTTAATGCTTTCTCTGTATTTTTGAGAACATTACAAAGTTCTTAAGGCCAAATTTAGTATTTTATCGTTAAGAATCATCTTCACAAGTGTCTTTGGAACCATATAAGTCCGCTAGTTTCTTAAATCGAGGTCCCCAGTTCTGTAGATAATCATAGTCCAGATCTGAATCCGTAGAGACTGACTCTAAAGAGCTGAGGGATCCAGCTACGGAACCCCTCCCTTCGTACCCATAGATTTGAATAGAATCATAGGGGGGTGCTGTTGGGTCATTGTCAGCTTCATGTATCCTTGTGTTTATGAAATCGTCAACATCAACACTGTTGGGAGCTGGTCTTATTCCAAGATCTCGTGGTGAGTATTGGTATTCAGGTTTTATATCTTTACGTGGAATAAACCCATTAATCCCATCAGGATTTTGCAGGGTAGCAATGTCAAAAGCCTCTGTGTCTTCCTCTCCCCCACCTTCATCATCATAAGTTATTATATTTTCACGAATGTCTTCTTCTTCAAAGACAATGAGGGGTTCCTTATTCTCTCTTCGCAGGGCTACGAAGAGTACCACGATCACTGTAAGTAGAGAGGCGGACATATCATTTGTTTGTTATACAGAAAGATTTCTAAGAGAAGCTAATCGAGAAGATGAGTTCTTTAATGTTCAGATGCCATTTAAGAGGGTTAAGAATTTTTCCCCCAAATTTAGGCCTTTTAGATATAGAGCAACATGCAGGATGCTATGTGAAAGAACATGAAGTATATGGTATTATTTACAATTGACCCAATGGATTTCTGTATGTCACCATATGGTGCTCTGTGCAGTGCAGTATTAAACCAACTAATGTAAGGTATAATAGCTCTATAATACATCATCCAGTGAAAAATACAACCCCTCTATTTTTATTTGATTTCTAAAATTAAAAAAGGGTAGGTGCAGTAAGATCATTTTATGCATACCCTACTGGGTAAGGTTGTAAGAAATGCCTGCAGCAGCTGCATTGGTTTTTTTCCTAATTCTGGGATGCAGCTGCTGCAGAAATAAACTTAAGTCAAAGATTATGCTAATTAATTTCAGCTGCTACTGGGGGCGGATAGTAGCCTCAGAGAACTCGAGGGACGAAGATTCCTTCACACCCCCAGTAGCTATTGCAGACCCTTCTACCCCCTCGTCAATTACCCCCTTTTTCTTGCATGTCTCCAGGATAAATCCAGCTCCTGTCCTGATTCTGGAGACGTTCCTGCTGCACGTGAGGTACTGGGCATGCGCAGAGCTTCCCCGCTGCTGCTGCACCGCCGGAAGACGTATATGAGCTACTGTGCATGCGCAGTGCTCACAAGCAGCAAAAGCGTTTCTGGAAGTGGGATAAGAGCTACTGCTCTTGTGGTAGGCCGGTTATAAGGGTCTGAAATGGCTACTTGGGGGGTGAAGTAGTTTTTAGCCCCGGAGTGCTCTGGGGCTACCACATGCCCCCAGTGGCATCTGAAATTAATTAGCATAATCTTTAATTAAAGTTTATTTTTGTGTGCAGCTGCATGCCAAAATTAGAAAAAAAATGGGATGTAGCTGCTGTTGGCATGGGGAATTTGCAGCGGCAACTACTTCAGAAAGTAGTTTCCCTATGGTATATTTCCTTTAAGCTATACCATTGCAATATCCATCTAGTTCTAAAGAATTTAAAGGGTTTTCTAGTTTTGGCTGCTGTCAGTAAAAGGGAACATCTTTCATTTTAATGGGCGTTTTTAACTCACTTATAACAAGCAGATTTGTTGGAAATGGTGAGGAATTTAGTTATTTATACACAGTTCATCTTATTTCAGAAGGCAATTTATAAAGCTGGATTCAATTT
Organism: Engystomops pustulosus; assembly: GCF_040894005.1. NCBI lineage: Eukaryota > Metazoa > Chordata > Amphibia > Anura > Leptodactylidae > Engystomops > Engystomops pustulosus. The sequence goes on along the minus strand of NC_092417.1, from coordinate 104,063,397 downwards.
AAGTGACCAGAATATAACTTACCTAATAATATAACAATGCAAGCGAGAATGGCAATCAGTGCCCCCGTGCTCAGCCCAGCATTGAGAGATAGTGGTTCATCGTTGCAGGAGAGGATGGTTTCATCACTGCTACAGCTACATATGCGTATGGTGAGAGTATTAGTGCTAATCATCGGAGGAGAACCGTCATCATTTATTACAATGGGAAATAAGTGCAGTTTTTGTTTCTGACGACTGAAAGCTGCTCGTCCAGTGTAAATGTCCGCTGTATTATCTGTTCATAGCAAAAGAATGGTATTAGATCACAGCCTTGAATGCACACTTACTGATGACATAAAAAAAGGAAATTCACTATCTTATAATATGCTATCTTTGAAGGCCGTTTAGAGCTATCATAATTTATCTATATATCTATGTAATTATCATCTATTTATTCATATTTCTATCAATGTTGGAATACACAAATATATCTATAAATTTTTTCATATAATATTCACACTGGCAAATAGCCAATTTTAAGCAGATTGCCCAAGACCAAGGTTGGCCCAACAAACTCACTCTCTGCACTTGCATGATTTACCGGACCAAATCTAAAATTAACAAACTGAACCTAGCAATTCTAGGCTTGGTTTTCTAAATCCTGCAAGTGAAGCAAGTTTGTCAGACTTAACGTGCTGGTGGGTATCAGGTTATATACTGGCAAAGGCATTTCTCCCTGATAAAGTTAAGTATGGCTGACATTAGAGGGAACCTGTTATTAGGATTTCACAATTTAATCTAATAACAGATTCCCATAGTCTGTTTAATTAAAATTCCCAAACTGCTTTCATTATTAACATTAGTGGTTCTACTCACTTTTAAAAGTTGATGAATTTAGTTCTGGCTACCTGCCAGTAAAATGCATTGAGTCACGGAGTCATCTACACACTGCTCTTACAACTCTACTTCCTGATCTCTCCTCCCCACAGGAGGAGTCAAAGTGAAATCCTGATGGCAGGTTTGCTTCAAGACTTCCCTCCTATTATAAAAAGAGACACTGCATCTGCAGTATTTGTCTATTTCATAGACAACTAAGGGATCCTGTGAAAAAAGGAGACCTCCTTCTGTAGGGGAATCTGTAACTACTGTCATCCATATGGAAACAACTTATGACTTCTGTTATCTTTTATTAAGAAATTGAGCTACCTAGTTATCTTGGGTAGTGAAGAGTTTAACAGCAATATCATTGCAGATCTAGGACAATAAAGTAGTTGAAAGTTGTTCACTTATAAAGAATGGCTGGATTATACAAGTTTTTTACCTCTTGTGTCACCCCCTCATCCTCATAGTCTGTAAGCTCTTGTGAGCAGGGCCCTCACTCCTACTGTTCCATATGACTGTTTGTTCTGTGTAAAGTAATATTATATTTGTATATGTCCCCTATGATTTGTAAAGCGCTACGGAATTTGATGGCGCCAGATAAATAAAGATTATTATTATTATTTAATAATAAAAATCTCCACAGGATCATGCCTAATGCTGATCAGTTTGGGTCTCAGTGATGGGTTTATGAGAACAGGGTTCTGATGTAACCTCATTGCACCCCTCGTCAGCTCCCAAAGAAGAGTGAAGCAGCCTGCCCCATTCATCTCTATGGATCTGCCCCCCACCATTCTATCATTCTATCTATCTATCTATCTATCTATCTATCTATCTATTTATGGAATAATAAATAACTCCTATTTATTACTTCAGTCTTAACTTCCAAAAGTTTAATCCATGACATACAACTTTTTCTCTTTGCCATCTATTTAATTTACAGAAAAACCTAGAACACAGTTTTGTTTAATCTCCGACATTTCGATGGTAGGTTATTATCACCAGTAGAAATACTAGCATATAAAAGGGCTATTGATGTACGTCTAAATAATGGAAAGCACTGCACAAAGAAATTTTCATCAGAGACTTTAAAAAATCAATTTAGAGAGCAAAATATTACTGAATATAGAAGCAAATGTATTAACATGGCAATAGGTAAAGCAGTACACAATGAAAGAGGTGCTCAGCCCTTTAACACAGCAAAATATTTCCAATTATCTCATGTATTTTGTATGCAAAATAGGGTTTGTGATGTTAAACTTACTACCATAAGTGGCCACTAAAAGAAGATGTAGGCTTAGATTGCATCTTGCTTTGGTTACTGCATCATGTAATTACTTCTTGAAAGCAGTAAATGAACTCTATTAAAGGTAAATTAGGGAAATATATTCACTTTAAAGGTCAATAATAGAGTCACATATCAGAGTTTTTATACCTGTCTGTGCAGTTTATGATGCAGTTTTTCAAGCAATAATTTGCCTGCATAAAGCTTCCTAATCTCACACAAAACCTGGTTGATGTGTAAAGACAAGAATATGGAAAACCAGCACAAGTCCAAGTCTCTCAAAAGTCACCTCTTATTTATCAGCTCACTTGTATATGAATATCATTTTACACTATAATATGTTTTAAAGAGGACCTTTGTCCACTTACTCGAATGAATGTGCATCTTGTAACAGGTATTGCTCCACAACCCCCACCCCCTAAAAACAGCCATTTGTCTTGGCACACAATATGCTGATTAGGCACTTTACACTAGCCCACCTGACAGTAGACAGCGTGGGACTATCTGACTATATGGAGCCTAATCGATTATTTAGAAGTAGGGGGTTGAGAACAAAATCAGTGGAGCAATACCAATTCAATGATGTAGAGAGTTGGAGTTGGTGGAAATTGAGAAATCTCCACTTAAAAAGGGGTATTGACATATATCAACATTTGTCTTAAGTTAAATTGAAGTTTAGTACTGAAATACTAGAAAGGTCTTTATCTGAGGTAATTATACAATAGAAGTGGAGATGCAGAACTGGGAAATATATAGCTTTCAAGGATTTTGTTCAGTATTCTTAAAGGAAATCTACCACTAGCTGGCAGACATATTAAACTACAAATACTTACCTATGCTCCTCTTGATGTTGATTCTGGCGGTGTCCTTCTCTAACCATGACACCTAAAAAAGAAACTTATAATTAGCAGCCCAGAGCATTGGAATGTCCGATGTCCAGCAATCCAGGCTTCTAATTATGCTCACCTCCTGCATGACATCACCTCCCTCTCCAACATGGGATTTGTCATGCAGGAGGTGTGATGCGAGAGCGAGGTGCGAGAGGCATAAATAATTAGCAGACAAGGGTGCCGGACATCTCATCCCCACGCTCTGGGCTACTAAGTATAAGTTCCTTTTCTAGGTGATCCTGGGTTGTCAAGCTTTGAGAAGGACACCGCCAGGATCAACTTGAAGAGGACGTAGGAAAGTATTTGTAATTTAATGTCTACCAGCTAGTGGTAGATTTATTTCTTTTGAGAAGAAATCTGTATGAACTTTGATATGATCAAGTATATTCTAGTGTCGGGCCAACAGTGTCTCAATGGTACATACAGGGCAAGATATAAATCTTCCTGCTTGTTCTGGTAGTGCTTGTTATCTAATAATACTGATTAAAACCATGGAAGATAACTTTAATAAAATCTCAGTATTTTCCTCTTTATCCTGTGTTACCCCCTCAGATCATGGACTAAATACACTCACATTTTTCTTAAAATATGATGATTCTGATTTCTAGAAAATGTATCTTGTCTTAACAGATCTATTTTTAGCATTTCAAATTAGCCGTATATGGCAAAGTATATTTTTATCTAAGCCATAAGCACAAATCTCTGTAGGGATCAAGAATTATTTATACTTTTGGAAACTGTCTTACTATTTAGACACATCATGCACATACCCAGCATAGTAGTTGTCCAAGGGAAGACCAGATAATCTAACCACTAGTCTAGCCTAGTCTAGCCTAAGATTTATTTAGTAACTGCATCACCAGTAGGTCAAAACTTTTGTCTGTGGTTACAATGATAAAATATACAGTTCCGACTTACATACAAGTTCAATTTAAGAACAAACCTACAGAACCTAACTTTTACGTAACCCAAAGACTGCCTGTATATATATATATCCATGATCAATAACTGATATTGAAAACCAAAGGGCCATCGAGCATATTTCAATGTAAAATTTCAGAAGTATTTAGTGTCAGGTTATATTGGTATGACATTGACCATGGATAATTATAAGTCCTAATAAGGGTTTTAAGCTATGGAGAAGAGTGGCGATGTTACTCCATAAAAAAATCTTTTTTTTACTAATGTTGGACAACCAATTTAAGAAGCCACATACAATTGTTCAGAGAGAGACAGTAGTGGGGATAAATTATTTTGTCACAGAACCGCTAAAGTGTTGAGTTATATCGGTTAAATATAATGTAGGGAGAGCAGAGGTTTTGCCCAGTCTGCAAGTACACATAAACTGACATAAGACTAATAATTCCATTTTTTATTTTCTACCAACCTCTTTTGTCTCGTAAGGTAAAGTTTGCATGCGAATGACTAATTTCTTTTGGTAAACTGAAGATAAATAGTCGTCCATTTGCAGTATCATCTTTATCTACGGCTGTTACCGTGAAAAATTTCTGTGGAGAAAAAAGGTATAAGATTTTTAATTTCTTTCAACAATTCATTCTAGTTCTGCTTCTTGTTAAAAGCTGCCAGCCATACTTATAGGATTTATTCTTCATACCTGTTGTTGCTCAGTCACATTCATTGCAATTGACCAGAGCTGGAATTGACAACCCATCAACAGGCGTGGTGTTGTTTTTGAAATGGGAAACAGATGTACCCTGCAACAGGAGGGGAAAAAGGGGGACAAACTAGAAAGATGAATATAAAAGTCAATCTTTATTGGTTACATATATACACATAAACGTGGACGATGTCAACATTAGATGGCGCCGTCATATAAGTATCAATTGAATACAATAAAAATATGCTAAAAATATGAGTGGTGTAATACAGAACAAAAAGAAGCGGACGGACCCGGACAAAGTGGAGTGACAGGTAAGTACAAAAAATGTGATTAAATTGGCAAAAAACTGGGCTAGGATAGGCCTGAATCCTGCTAAGTCATGTGTTTCTGACAAAAATAGATATCAGCGGTAGCGTGAAAGAAGTATATCTGTTGTGAATAGTAACAACGCTATTGCCAATTTAATCAAATTTTTCGTACTTACTTGTCACTCCACTTTGTCTGGGTCCGTCCGCTTCTTTTTGTTCTGTATTACACCACTTATGTTTTTAGCATATTTTTATTGTATTCAATTGATAGTTATATGAAGGCGCCATCTAATGTTGGCATCGTCCACGTTATTGTGTATATGTGTAACCAATAAAGATTGACTTTTATATGCATCTTTCTAGTTTGTCCCCCTTTTATCCCTCCTGTTGGAGGGTACATCTGTTTCCCATTTGAGTTTTGGGGACCTATAAAACTAGGTGCGTTATCATATGGGGTGACCACATGGTGGGCCACATATTTGGCCTTTGTATACATTTAGGGAAGAGCTCTATCTCCCCAAATAAAACCCCTTTACCTGTATCCAATCTTTTGTTCAATGTTGTTTTTGAAAGAAAGCAGTCAAGTTTCTATAATCTTGTACAACCCCTTTAAGATAAACAACCTTATCTGTATGTTTGTTACTGCTGGTGAACTGTATACCTTCTAACTTTAATAAGAATCAGTGTTAGCCCATGATTGTGGAAAGACCACTGAAATAGTTTGCAGGTCATGGGATATGTCTGTTATAGTGTATTGCAAGGAACATCAATAAAATGATGTGCAGATCTGTTCAAACTCGAATGTACCATTTAAGAACCCTTTAATGCCTATGAATCCTCCATTAATGCTTGGATAGTAGGGATTTTTCCGTTAGACCCATTGTATGAATTCGGCCTTAAGGTTAAGGGGCATTATACTGACAATGGATCTGGATCTTATTCTTCAATTTTGGAATATTTTTACCCAACTTATACCTGAGGGTCCATTCAGGGTCCTCATATATCATGCAGCGTGATAATCTCCATTCATTAAATAACATGGGTAACCCAGTTATTATGAGGCAATGTGTATTGCTATAATAGGACCATTTAGCATTTCCACTAACTCGAACTTGACAGTAGAAAGTCTAAGTCTAGTACACTAAATGGTAGAGAATGGTGGTGGCTAGAGCATAAAATTTGTACTGTCCTGAAATCAATGGATTGACACATTTTAAAGGATTAAAATACTAGTAGTTGGTGGATGTGATAAAATGTCCACCAGGTTCCTTCACAGATAAAGTTGATCCTAGCAGAATACCTGATACAAATATATTATTGCGTGAGACTCTTGTAACAAAAAGTGATTGGATGGAATGGACAACCCCTGCAAAGTTAAATGACACCTGTCATGAGGTCTCTGTCACTATTTCTGTCACTACTACCTGTTGGAGCAGCTCACAAGGATCCCATCACAGCCTTTATTCAGTCAATTCATACATTAATCATTAATCCTCTTTTCTTTATGATGTAAATGAGGCTGGTCACATGGTCAGAGGCAGTGATGTCACCCCTCCCCCTGCTCATGTCTATGTGTAATGTATAGGAAAGCATTGCTAGTGTGTGCTTTACCTGCTGACATGCTGTGTTCTCCTATACACAAGTGTGAGACACAGACATCAGCTACACATGTACCTGACATGTTTTGCTATATAACATGGCTGCCTGGGGCTGTTGTATCTTTCACATACACACCCAGGCTGCAGAGGGCACCAGCACCAGGAAGAACATGGAGGAGCCATTACACCATTATACCTCACACCATTATACAGGCTGTCAGTCATGTGTATAGGACTATCTCATATGCACAGGCTGCAGGGGGCGCCAGCACCAGGAAGCACATCATTATACAGGCTGTCAGTCAAGCACTGGGGGTGTGGCTCTGCCTCCCACTCATGAATAAACTGGACATCTTGAATATGATAATGACTAGAGATGAGCGAGCACTAAAATGCTCGGGTGCTCGTTACTCGAGCCGAACATTTCCAGATGTTCGAGTGCTCGTTTCGAGTAACGAGCCCCATTGAAGTCAATGGGAGACTCGAGCATTTTTCAAAGGGACCATGGTTCGGGAATAAAATGTGTTAATTAATTGAAAAAGAATGTCTTCTGATAAGTTAGCAGATGTATGCAAACATCTGCAATCTATTCTTCACTGTTCCGCGCGTATATTATCTCCCGACAAGTTAACAGATGTGAAGAACAGTGAAGAATAGAATAAAAACAGTGAACACAGGATCATTTAAGTGAAAAACACAGTGAAGAATAGATTGCAGATGTTCTGCACATCTGCTTACTTGTCGGGAGATACGCTGTCCCGGGATCCGCTGCTCTCCGTGCCCCGCTGCTCTCCGTGCCCCGCTGCTCTCCGTGCCCCGCTGCTCTCCGTGCCCCAATGTCTCCGTGCCCCGATGTCTCTGTGCCCCATGTCTCCGTGCCCCATGTCTCCGTGCCCCATGTCTCCGTGCTGCCGCTGCCGCTGCTCTCCGTGCTGCCGCTGCTCTCCGTGCCCCGATGTCTCCGTGCCCCGATGTCTCCGTGCCCCGATGTCTCTGTGCCCCATGTCTCCGTGCCCCATGTCTCCGTGCCCCATGTCTCCGTGCTGCCGCTGCCGCTGCTCTCCGTGCTGCCGCTGCTCTCCGTGCCCCGATGTCTCCGTGCCCCGATGTCTCCGTGCCCCATGTCTCCGTGCCCCATGTCTCCGTGCCCCGATGTCTCTGTGCCCCATGTCTCCGTGCCCCATGTCTCCGTGCCCCATGTCTCCGTGCTGCCACTGCCGCTGCTCTCCGTGCTGCCGCTGCTCTCCGTGCCCCGATGTCTCCGTGCCCCGATGTCTCTGTGCCCCATGTCTCCGTGCCCCATGTCTCCGTGCCCCATGTCTCCGTGCTGCCGCTGCCGCTGCTCTCCGTGCTGCCGCTGCCCCATGTCTCCGTGCTGCCGCTGCCCCGGTGTCTCCTAGCTGCTCCCCGGTGTCTCTGTGCTGCTCCCTGGTGTCTCCGTCCTGCTCACCGTGTTCTTCAATGTGTTCTTCACACATATATATTGTTCTTCACATACTATTTTGTTCGCACCGTTCCGCGCGTATCTTCCGACAAGTAAGCAGATGTGCCGAACATCTGTAATCTATTCTTCACTGTGTTCTTCACTGTGTTTTTCACTTAAATGATCCTGTGTTCACTGTGTTCACTGTTTTTATTCTATTCTTCATTGTTCTTCACTGTGTTTTTTTAATTAAATGCTCGATCTCGAGCAGGGGAACTACTCGTCCGAGCAACGAGCCGTCTCGAGTACCCTAATGCTCGACCGAGCATCAAGCTCGGACGAGCATGTTCGCTCATCTCTAATAATGACTCATTGGACATCTCACAGGTCATTTGCATACAGCTTTAGGACCTCATTGCTTAGGTTTACAGGCATATAGAGGGACAATGAAGGGATAGAGGCAATGCTTTCTAATGGCAGTTTATGACAATATATTTAGTTTAGGGGGTTAATTTGCCTGACAGGTTCTCTTTAAATTAATTTACATTTTTTATTCTTCACATAGAGAACAAGTGGAAAATACCTTGTTTTCTTTTGCGTTTTCACATACAGATGCTTCATAGGGCCTAGGAAATTCTGGAGCATTGTCGTTCCGATCCAAAACTTTTATTGTCACAGGAACACTGTTAGAAAGACTGTGGATGTTTGCTGGCGATAAATGAAAATATTGGTTTTAATGAAGGAAAATAAGTAATTAAAACACACTTTTCCTGTAAAGTTCAAAGAGGGGGTTACTTATTAGATCCCCAAGAGATGTCTCATTAAGGAATAATTGCATTATGTGCAAACATTATTGGTGTAATAACCATAGTTACCTCCCCCCTGCCTGAGTGAAATAAGATTTTCTTCAGTAGCAACAGATTGAGCAGAGCTGTCATTCCCTATGAGAATATCTTCCATCTAGTTTTTAAAATAACATATAGGGGCAAATTTATTAAGACATTTCTGTTAAGGAGAATTTTAAAAATTACTTGCGAAACGCAAGTCTTAATAAAGTCTCTCCACAGAATTTATCGATAGCCCATGACAAGCTGACTATCTTTGTAATTACATTACATTATATTAGAGGGGTTGGCCACAATTACAAAATCTTACTAGGATTGATGGGTGAATCTAATAGTGATCCTAATAGGCTCAACCATATAGTACTTTCTCTGGTCCTGGTAAAGTCTGAGTAAAGCTACCACAAGCAGTTATCTTTGGCATGGCCCTCCAACCACTGGTATGGGAGTAGTTATTACAGTAAGGGGGTGCAGACAGTAATGACTGCACAGTCCCCTTTATCCATCAGTCCAAGTCAACAGCACATGGGAAGTCCCGAGTCTTGCTGTTAGCGGATCATGTGACTTTCTGGACCCGTTGGCTTTACACAAACGTTCCCTGCATAAGTATTATATGGGTGACCCCTGTAAGAGCCTTTCACTTATCCTGGTGAAGTTTAGTTATGGTGGCCAACCCCTTTAACTTATCCTGAGTTTAAACTTGTTTTATACTCCAGAGCTGTATTTACAGTTCTGCTGTTCATCACTGGAAACTAAAGATTCTTAGAAGCAATGAATGCTTTAAAATGTAAGCTCTAGAACCTGCAGGAGATTAAGAACACACTGAACCAAGACCTTATTAACTAGCCTACCTTTTCTGTCAGTCTATCTTAATTTTGGGGTTTCTAACTTAAAAAAAATCATAATTAATGGACATGTTTCAGCACAATTTAATTCTATTCTCAATTATATTGTATCTTGGTCTGCCAGTCCTTGTGGGATAACAGACATCTTGTTTGATAGTAAGTGGTTTGTAGATCATAAATCTAGATTTTAAATTTACATACAAGATAGGTTCTTTAGGTTTGTTCTTAAGTTGAATATGTATGTAAGTCTGGACTGTATATTTTATAATTGCAATTCCAGAAAAAAATTGTCCCAGTGACAATTGGATTTTCAAAATGTTTTCCTATAATGGGATCATGGATTACCAATAAAACTTCATTACAGATACCATACAGTTGATCATTGCAGCCTAGGACTTAAGTAGAGTCCAGAGAGCTTCACCAGAGATCACAGTGGTCAGAGAGGTCCGTCTTTAATTAGGGGTCATCTGTAAGTCAGGTGTCCTTAATTAGGGGACCGCTTGTATGACCAAGTATTGACTTTAACCATGGAGTTACCTGAGATTTTTAGGGGTTTTTACTGTAACACTAAATACTAGTAACTACCTCTCTAATGCCTGTATAAAATCGCTTATTGGCTGTATAAAATTCCTTATTGTCACAATATTAATCATTATGTATAATCCATTATGGAATGTATAACTAACCTATGAGAGATTTCAAATACAGAACCAAAGAAGGTCAGACCACTCAGCAGATCAATTCAATGCATTCATCTCTGCAATGAGTGATTTCCCAGTCTAAGTATGCAGGAAACATCTAAACACGTTCCACTGCTTTCTGCTAGGGTCTTAGCTAATGAATTCAATCTACCCAGGGAATACGTACAGGCTTCAGTTGCTATCACGGAGATGTTGTGCCAAGCGATTTCCTCTCTATCCAAAGGCTTTGTGGTTATGATGATACCATCATCTTGGATGTTGAAATATCTTTCAAGGTCAGTGTGCCGATCGATTATATACCTAAAGAGGATGATCGCAGAGTAATTAGACAAGAAAATTACTAAGCGGCCTGATGCTCAAGTGTTAGATATTAAAGATTCATTCGAGAGTAGTTTCCCAGCAGCACACATGGCAAAATCAGAATATTAATGGAATCTATCAAACAACTTTTAAAAGGAAATTTAGCTTCATCATTTATTCATGTCTGCATGTAGGGAACATTTTGCTACATCAGGATCTACTTTCCTTGCTATTAATGAAAAAGAGAAAATGTAATGCCAAATACCATATAGTGCAGATTAGTCAATGAACTGCTCTTGTACTTGATGTTCTGTCTCCCGAGATGCTCAGTAGTGAGGTAATGTAGTACATGAATGAGGATTGCAACATAAAAGGATTACCTTACACTCCGTTTAGAATATGGTGAGACCACCCTGCCCTTTGTCCAAGGGACATATACAAATTGTTTTCAATTGTTTCACTGTAATGTTTACACAGGTGACCAAATTGGATCCTCATGGTCTACTATTTCAACTAATAAATGTCTCATATAACATGACTCAACACATGCAATTTCAGAAGTGTCAAAGTCATGTCATAGCAAGAGAAGTTGGTTGTTCCCAGTCTGTGAATTTTAGAATATTGTATCTTTACAATATTACAAACTCATTCAAGTCCAAGACAAATACAAGAGAGGACAGAATAATGCTTTGGAGGGAGGAGAAATGATCCATAGTTCATTTTTGTGATGAAAGCAAGTTTAATTTATTTGGATATGATGAGAAACATTATGTTTGTTGACCAGCTGGGGAAAGACTTAACCCAAAGTATGTAAAGAAGTCAATGAAAGGTGGTAGAGGAAGTGTCATGGTTTGGGGACACTAATTTTTAATTGTTACTTTTACATTACCTGGCTCCCTTTCAGCAATGTTTGGCGAGTCCACCGGGGGTAGTTCAAACGGCAAGAGTCCCCTTCTCCTCAATTCATCCTCACTCATCACTTATCACTCATTAGGGGGAGAGATAGTGATTAGGAGGAATTAACGAGAAGAGGGCTTGTGCCATTTGAACAAAGTCCCCACCCCTTCCCCCGGGACTCACCACATGCTGCCGGCAGCGAGTCAGATAATGTAAAAGAAACTATTAAACAGCAGTGGATTTATTTAGATTCAAGACGAAGGCACATTTGAAATCAACATTGTCAGAGGTTATTGGAACCTGTCATCATGTACACATAAACATCTTATGACAGGTTCCCTTTAATGTTCTATTACTATCTGCAATGTAAAACACATTAGTTTCTATAATTTACTATTAGAAACATATTCAGATTATTATGAAAACCTCTGCAAGCATTTCCCAATCCTGACAGCTTTCTTTTATGTTGGAGGAGACTCTTTACATTCTCTATTAATTTAAAAGGGCTATCCACCTTTTTAAAATAGGTTCCTGATACTTTAGACTGTGTGTAACCCTTTGCATTGGTGATTGTTTTCCATTGCAGCTTTTTCACTGTTTATATCATGTGCAGGTGCTATCACAGCTCAGAACAATGCCGAAAACAGACAGCACCACCACACGGCTAAAACAATGTAGATGCCAATATTACCAAACATAGCCCCATTCACCTGAAAACCCATTTGGAAAGTCTGCACAATGGAGGAGAGAAGTTTAATGCAGGCGGCAACTATACCGTTAATGGAGCCAGGCTTTTTACACTTTGCCAATAATAGCAGATTGGTGAGATTCCCTCCAATTCCAGTTGGCTCTTTCACCATCGTCAAGTATTCTTCAAGGTAGGGTAAAATGCATGTAGTTTTGTATAGTCTTGGTGGTTTGAAAATTCCAATTATAGGTGCAGAATTATTGCAAATTGTAACATCCCTGTTAACGATTGTTTAAAACATGGGGTTCTCCTCGATATAAGACCATGTGAAGGTGAACAGCACATTTGTTGTGTGTAATATAGGAAGAATTTGAATACACATGGGTCTCTGAATGTCTTCTCTAGTAATAAAATCCAAATGTTAGGAGAAGTGGTGTTTAAAATTCCCCCAATCCGCATTGTACTGTAGTATTTTTATAATTTTATTGCGTTCAGGAATATTAAGCACAGCAAGATTATGACAGAGCTAAAGGCAATGGCAATAGTGTCCTGAATACGTAAACTAAAACTCGAGGGAAAAGAATACCTCCCAGGCATTGGAGTGTCAGAAAAATATATAGAGGACCTTCCTGCAGAAATTCATTTTATCGCCATCGTATGGGGTTATGTCATTTATTAGGCTGCAAACAAATGAAAACATTAATAAAGAGCTGTTTACACCCGCAGAAGACACTGCCAACAGGCTGGAGAGATTTGTTACTGACAAACTCACAGTTTGCAGAAAGAACTGAAATTGCTCGAGCAAATACACAATTCAAGTCTAAAACTATATCTCATGGATACAGCTTAAATTTTTTGTATTTGGCCTTTGTTAAATTACTCTACACACTGTCAGCTTCTTAAAGGGGTTGTCCAGATTTTTTTCTTAACCAGTGCAGCTTAGTTCCACTGAATTGAGCTGAAATTATTGACAATATCACTTACAGAATGAGGTTGTTTATTATTAATAACTTAGGACTTAGTGTATGGTTATGCTATTTTTGGAACAAATTTTAAAACATTTTCTGCCCTTAAAGGGAATCTGGCACCAGATTTTACCCCATTAAACTGCTAGCCCCCACAGGCAGTATATGAAATTTTCTTTCTAGCATTTGCTTTTTATGGGACATCTCACCCACTTTATCTACAGAAAATATCCACCAAAGTCATGTAAAAATGAGGAGAGAACAGTCAAATTTTGCCTGAGATGAGTCAAATTGGAAGGTTTCAAGGGGAGTTTCACTTTTGATGCTCCTATTTTTGGTTCTATAGCACCTGCAGACATCCTTGTTGTCATTAAAAAATAGAATCTTATTATATTACATCTGGATTGTAAACTGGATCTTTATCATTCACTTGTCCAATGCCCAACTATGGCCCCTTCTACACTTGGGTTTTTCACGGGTGTGTTCTGCGCGTGCTTTTGACGTGCAGAACTTGCATTGCACTCTGACCCATTGTAACTAATGGGTCTTTTCAGACTTGCATTGTTTTTCACGCACACGGTTTTTTTTAATGCGCGTTTAAATCTCGACATGCTCTACTTTTGCAAGTCACGCGCGTGTAAAACGCACCATACAAGTCTATGGAGATGCATCAAAAGCGCATTGCACTCTGAGACACTTGCAAGTGCAATGCGTTTTTCACGCATCAATTGCCATAGAAAAAATAGAGCTCAGTCCTAAGTCCTTTTCACGAACGTTATCTATCTGCACGTGAAAAACGCATTGAAATTGCATTGAAAACGCATTGAAAATGTGCGTGAAAAACTGAGACACTGAACAAATTCTGACTGAAAACTGATTGAACTCCGATGCAAAATGTCAGTTTTTCACTAACCAAACCCTGATCAAACCTTGTCAAACTCTGATGTGATCTGCAACGCATGTGTAGAAGGGGCCTATGTCTTTAACTGCCCATAGCTAGTTCTATAGCTAATTGAACCAACTGTTTGAGGGTTTCTGAAAAACTAGTTTCTTATCTTTAATATGACACTAGAAGCATGTTGCTAGGTACTATAGAACAGTACCTGAAGCAGAAAGACCACTGAATCCATAGCAGATGGCTACACACTGGTCCACTTCATGGAATAAGGGAAATCAACAGGCATAGCCACTAGAGAAACCTGGCATATCTAAATCCTTATAACCTAGTTTTTCATTTTTTTTCCAGGCTGGTCTATTTTGACAGACTACGGTCTATACTTAGACTTTACTTCCCTTTTAATCAAATGGAATGTATACTATTATAAAAACCACACAGTTTTGTTGTATGTCATCAAAAACTTCCTTTTTTCAGTTAGCTTTACGTGTTAAATTTTGAGAACAAATGCAACCTTTGGGTCATGTGCAATGTGATGATGCCATTCCTTATATGGGTACTTTATACAGGCCTAATGTAATCTTTACATTTTGTAGTTAAGTAAATTGTATGGTAGCAGAGTTAAATGTTCTAGTTGCTCATGGTAGCCATTCAGCGCTCAGCTTTCATGTTCCCACAGCTGTTTATAAAATATAAGCAGAGCTCTTATTGGTTGCCATGGGCAACTAAAACAGTTTTGCTCTCAGACACGTCTGATAAATCTCCCCCTATATGTATGTCAATAAAAGCCTGCTCCTCTTAAAACCAAAGTCAAAGTGATCAACAAATGTCAAAATGCAATGTATTGTTTCACATAATGTGGTATTTAACTCTTATGTTAGGCTTATAGACTGATTTTGAAACCTCAATGCATCGTAAACTTCTATTAAAATTATCATTGTGGGAGGGGGTGTTAATGCATTACTACTGATGTGTTTTTAATGATTTTTGTAAACACAACATATACGGCTTATTGGTCTGTACGTCAATAAGTGTAATTGGATAATCAACCTCTGCTCCTGATTATCAATAACCAGGCAACCTTACAGGCTTCCATATTCACCAAGGAATCCATTAATGAAACAAGAGTTGGGTTCAGTAATCCATAACCCCGTCACTCTGTCTAGTGTGTCAGATCCGAGGTTAACAGCATCAATTTAAGAGATGTAATGTAATGTAGTTCATGTTGGCAGTCCTGTATAATCTCAATGGGACATTAAGTACCTTTCATTTTCATTGTGAGCTCTAACTAAATGATACCAGCTTAACAATCTTGTGACTGAGTGTTTACATTAACTAAGCGGTTTAAGATTTAAGTACCGTGCAAAATACATTGGCTTCGGAGACAGAGAATCTTCAGGAGCATCTTGCTGTTGTCTGGGTGCGCATGTTATTTATTCATGGTGGCAACTGTGTTTTAATGATTTAGTTTTGCAATTACATTTAGCCCCCAGTCTCTACTCCATATTACAAAAAAGTATTGTTAATGACACAAAGACATCACAGCATGTTGTTTGAGGATCATCTACAGAGGATCATTTATCCTGGACCCAACACAGAAGCAATATGTAAATCTCCTGACTAATTTACTGTATTTGTAGCATAGAACTCCAGTCCAGTAAATGAAATCACTTGAGATGATTCATAATATGTGAGTCTGTATTTATTTCTTGCAGACCCTAAGTATTCTGCAGGTCAACAACTGCCTAGGTGACCACTCGAATATAAGACACAATTTCATGCCAAAAAGAGCAATACATACAGCACATAATGTGCATATAAAATACCTCCATGGAATTGCCACCTTAATGTCTATCTTAAAGTGGGGTGGACCTCTTTAAGTCTTCAAACCAACACTAATTAACTGTAGCATACACATTAATTAGACAAAAGTCCAAATCAAATATTTGTGTTTCAACAGCACAAAGATAAACTGAGGGTATGAGAACTGGTTAAATCTCACCATATTCCTGTGTTGGGAATAGTTAAAAAAAGAGCTATGGACCAAAATGTTGCTTGAATCCTGCCAATTTTTAGAGGAAGCATTTACAACAATAATTTATCAATTCATGGTACTTCCACTAAGTTCTGACCCCCGGTATGGTTCAAAAAACCCTAGATTTATTGATGGTGCGACTTTTTTCATTGCTCAGTAATCATATTTTGGCCAATTGGCATCTTGACCATGTTACCCTTAGGTCCCCTGTCCATTAAGGATTTCTTGTGCTAGTGATGTATTAGTCTACATTTGGGAACTTCAAATCAATGATTATCTATTAAGCTATGCACACCTCAGATGTTTTTCATAGTCTAATGATCCAATTCAATCTGATTTTCACTGACCAAAGTTACATCATGTGTCTCTCAGTTAATGGGCAACTGGCTTTTGGCAACAATTGCAGTTAAGTTGGCCATTGGCAACTATAATCCATTTATGCTAAGCCGTTGTAACTTCAGATATGATAGTCAGAGCACCTAAACTTAATTTAACTGTGCACTACCGTTTCCTCTGAATTCTTCAAATCCACCTTTGACTTTTATTTTTTTTATGAAATGTTTGTGACCACAGGAAGTCTTGCTGCATATTTTTTCTTCATTACAACATTCTTGTATGTTCAACATCACTGCACAAGTAACCCCCACAAGTTTGGCATTTTTAAAAAAATATTGGCTAGTTTAGCACCATCAGTCATGCCATGTTTGAAAGTCAAACAGATCACATAATTTTAATTTTCTATTTTAAAGTAGATTTAAAGTGAAACAGATCCATAAAGCATGTAATAATTTGATTTAATGCTAAAATTCATCATCTATAGCACACCCTTATAACACCAACCAACAAAAAATTGAGAACTACAATTATCACTACCAGAAAAGTATATGAAAACGTATACAATTTTATTCTATTTGTAAACACGCCTCAGCTTATTACAGCTCAGCTGATTATGATTTGTTCCTGACACACATAACACCATCTGTGCTGGTGGCACATTGTAATGAATCCTATCTAAAAATGCCATATACTGCAATACAGCAGCATTGTAGTATGTGGTAGGAACAATCAGACCATCCAGGGTTAAAAAATCTAAAATTTCAACTCTTTTCCCCTAGGACTGATAAAACTAAATAAACACTAGAAATCTCAAGCATTGTGGGTATAGTTGCATCCAAAATGCCCAATCTATGAAAATATAAAAACGGCAATTTCCAGTGGTGAACAGAAAATAACGCCCAAATGTCAGAAGCGCCACTTTTGAACCATTTGACATGACAAATTTAATAAAAAATGATCAAAAGGTTGCACAGTCCTCAAAAATGTACACATTATTTTAATTTTGAAAATGTGTTAAAACACAATAAAACCTTTATAAATTCGGTATCTTCGAGATCGGACCAAACCAACGAATATAATAGACATATCATTTGGAGCGTACAGTGAAAGTTATAAAAACGGACCCCACAAGAAAGTGACACAAATGCTTTCTTCACCAATTTCACCTCATTTGGAATTTTTTCCAGCTTCCCAGTACACGGCATGGAATAATAAATAATGTCCCTGAAAAGTAAAATTTGTTAAGCAGAAAATAAGCCCTCACACAGCTCTGTACACGGAAAAATGAAAAATATTTTTGAACGTGGGGAGCAAAATATTAATGAAAAAACCGCTGTGACGTGAATAAACGTTTTGATTGAATAAACTAATAAAAGTTTTATTGTGTTCGGGTATAGTTAAATATTGTTCTGTCTTAGTACAGCCTTGGTGATAAAAACAATTTTTATTCTTTGTTACATATTAACAATATTTTACATTGTATGGTTGGTGTACACTCAGTCTTATTTATCGAGTTATTATATAACTGTTATTGGTTCTATATGTTTATACCTATAGTCATAGCGCATGTCTGTATCACACTGTAGAGCTCCACATCTTTTCTCTTTTTTGCAGTCTGTGATCTGTTTTTATTAGACTTTACCTCCAAAATGATATTTTGTAATGTGTAAAAAAGAATAAAATTGCATACTTTTTTTATAAACGTTTCTAATAGGGATAGTTTTCTAGTTCTCAATTTTTTGTTGGTTGATGTTCTATTGCCTTAGGCTATATGAGAAGTACTACAATGATGTTCTATATTTCTTTGGAAAAATTTCAGCTGAACTCAGAGCTTGGATTTGGAAAAATGCATGTAAAGCTGGGCCAATCCCTTTAGTCAAAATTGAAAGCAACTGTAACCAATAATGACAGCAGCAGATTTTGTAAACCAACTGTAACTGTTATTGAAAGTCACAGATTTTGTCTTTGTTCAGGGGTGTTAAGGAACAAAAATTTCTTCAATTACATTTTTAGTAAACTAAACAAAAATATTTTTGTTTTAGTAGAAACAATAGGATAATTACCTTATCTGAGTGTTTGCCGCATCAGGATCCTTGGCATGAACTCTTCCAACTGTGGTGTCAGATGGTGCATTTTCATATACCTCTAAAGTGTAGCTTGGCTGCAAAAATATTGGTGGTTCATCTGCATCTTCTATTGAGATCTTCACTGTTGCTGTGTCCTTAAATGGGCCTCTACTAAGAAATCTTGAATCTAAATGCACATTAGCAGCCTCCACCTTCATACTATAGAACTTCTTGGTTTCATAATCTACTGTCTGCAACAACAGATATAGTAATAGGGTACATTGAGATATGTCATGTAGTTAGTTGGCCTACTTCTACCCTTATTAATAGTATGTTATATTTTACCTTTTTAAGCTTTACGACTCCCTCTTGTGTTATATAATCTGTTGTGATTTCGAAAACGTCAGCCCCATCCCCATCAAGGATACGATACTTTATTTGCCCGTTTTCTTGCAAGTCAGGATCTTTGGCTTTTAATCGTCCAACCTCATCTCCTGGAACTGCTGCTTCTGACACAGACATGGGATATGAACCTGTGTGGAAAATCATACATATGAATAAAAGATAAATATAGCAATTTTAAAAAGCATTTTATGAATTTGCTGACATCAGATAAGTCTTTTAAATTTAAAAATACACTCACTTTGAGGAAACTTTGGGGGGTTGTCATTGACGTCTGTCAAAGTTATTGTCACTTTGGTTGTCCCTGAGAGTCCTCCCAAGTGTCCTCCCATATCTTTTGCCTGAATCACAACATGGTATTGCTCCTTGGCTTCTCTATCCATGTTTGGAAGTGCTGTCCTTATTATTCCTGGGTGAATAAAAAATTTAAACTTTATAAACCATCAACAGCTTGGAATCGCTTTATATATTTTACACCACTCACTTGTTTCAGCATATTACATGAATGAAAGGTGGACATGAAACATCATAATCATATTTATAATAATCAATCATAAGTAATATATATGATAAATTGTATTATTAACTTATTGGCTCATTGAGGCTGGTGTTATCATGCCTTGTGCAACAGTTATTTTGCGTAAAAGGTATGGAAAATTCACAATTCATGACATGCACAGAATTTGTTAATTTTTTGCCCCATGAAAAAGTCTGGTGCTGGAAATTACTTAGAGGTTTGAAACTCTTAATAATACCGGCATATTGTGCATCAGATGCACTTGTGATTTGGACTGGCACATAATGCACCAGTCTTAATACATAGTCCCTTTTAAGTTCCTAAAATAGAACCAAACTTTACACATTCATTTCTAAGCACACTTTATTAAATTGTTCTACAAAAAATAAAAGGAAAACTATTAGTACAAACTAAAGTACAGTTTGCAGTTAGCTGTAGTGGATAGTCTGAATTCCTGCGCTGGGGGTACAAGAGAACTAAGAGAAATATATGTTTGCAGTTTGTTCTCTGTTTGCGTGGGTTTGTTCCCATCCAAAATATTGATTAGTAAATATAATGATAAGAATTGTCCAGACTATTTACATTTTTTTAGAGTGACCACCTTGACCTGTCACCACTATCACATATGAAACCAGTGATTGGCTGAAGAAGTCACATGTTATTGTAGAGACATCCTCATTTTTACCCAGATACAGAGATGAATGGGAATTCTAGGAGGCAGTGGGACAGTTGCAGCTTGGGATCAGTAAGGTAATACCCAGTTTGTTTTTCAAGACCAGAGGTGCACAACCTTTTTTCGGTCCAAGGGCTGCATTGTCATACCGCTACCCTCCAGGAGGCCGCACTATTAACCAAAACCCTAGATGCAGCGAAAACCACAGTACAGTGCCAGCGCCCCCCAGAAACCACTACTGAATAATACTGAATTTGTACAATATGCAACATAGAACCCAGAGTACACTTCAATAAAGTGTACAAACAAGATGATAATGATAGAAATTATCTAAACCCATGCTGCAGGTAATAATTGTGAATACCTGGCTACACATAGGGGCTCTGATAGACCCCAGTTCTGTGGACCCCTGCCTGCAGACAACCACTTATTCCGCACTTATTACATACTTGAATGTTGTCATTGAAGGTCCCAAAGCACAATACTGTGTGCTTACCAAACACATGTTTTGTTTCATTTTTAGAGCAAATTGCAGAAAAAACACAACAAAACTGCGGCCACAACCGGGGGCTCTATGGTTGTGCATCCTTTTCTTTATGTTAAAAATGTTAAAGTACTGTAAAACCCCTTTAGTTGTCTTTCTTGTTCCCTTAACCCCTTAACGCTGAAGCCACTTTTCACCTTCCTGACACGGCCCATTTTTTCAAATCTGCCCTGTGTCACTATAAGTGGTTATAACTTTGGAACGCTTTAACATATCCAGTTGATTTTGAAATTGTTTTTTCGTGACACATTGTACTTCATGTTGGTTGAGAAATTTAATCAATATGTTTAGTATTTATTAATGAAATAAATGGAAATTTGGCAAAAATTTTGAAAAAAACTATGTTTTCCAAATTCAAAATTTTCTACTTTTTGGAAAGTTGGTCATATCACTAAAATAACTTGATAACTAACATTTTCCATATGTCTGCTTTAACTTGGCATCATTTTTCAAACATCTCTTACTTTATTTTGGATGTTAGGAGGCTTATAATTTTAGGTGCAATTTTTCAGATTTTCACAAAAATCATCAAAACCTACTTTTGGAGGGTCAATTTAGTTAGAAGTGACTTTATAAGGCCCACATGACAGGAAACCCCCACAAATGACACCATTTTAGAAACTACACCCCTCAAAATATTCAAAACAACCTTTGTGAATTTTGTTAACCCTATGAACGTTTCATGAGGGTGAAAGATAAATGAAAGTGAAATTACAGAAATGTAATTTTATCTGACTATAGATTCATTGAACACTAAAATTTGCACCTTCACAATGGGTTAAAAAGGAAAATGCATTTTACAATGTTTAGGGCAATTCCTCCTGAGCATGCCAATACCCATTTTGTCACTGTACCCTGCTGTACGGGCACATGGGGGCACTTGGAATGGAAAGAGCGTTGTTTTGTTTTTGGAGGGCAAATATGGATGAAAAGTTTTCATGTGACAGGATGCATTTGGAGAGCCATAATGGTACCAAAACAGAGGAAAGCCCCAACAAGAGACACCATTTTGGAAAGTACACCCCTTGGAGAGTTTAGCAAGGTGTAATTTGTGTATTTGCCCCAACAGGTGTTTGATTCAATTAGGCCCCAAAAAGGAAAAAGGTGAAAATTTTCTCAAAAAAGTCACTTTTACCCTAAATTTTTGTAAGCCACAAGGGATAAAAGATGAAACAACCCCCATAAATGTGTAGAACTATTTCTCCTAAGCACAGAACTGCACCACTTTTGCATATAAAGTGTTGTATGGGTACACAGTAGGGCTCAGAAGGGAAAGAGGGGCTTTGGCCTTTTAGAAGCCAGATTTGACAATCATCCTTTACATGTGTCAGGATGCATTTGGAGAGCCCTAGTGGTACCAAAACAGAGGGGAACCCCAACAAGTATCACCATTTTGGAAAGTGCACCCTTTGGAGAATTTAGCAAGGTGTAATATGTGTATTTTCCCCTACAGGTGTTTGCTTCAAATAGGTCCCTAAAAGGAAAAAGGTGAACATTTTCCCAAAAAAGTCACTTTTACGGCAAATTTTTGTATCCCATAAGGCATTAAAGATGAAACAACCCCAAAAAATGTGTACTAGCATTTCTCCCAAGTATAAAATTGCCCCACAAATGCAAATAAAATGTTGTATGGGTACGCAGTGAAGCTCAGAAGGGAAAGAGGGGCGTTGGCCTTTTAGAAGCCAAATTTGACATACATCCTTTACATGTGTCAGGATGCATTTAGAGAGCCGTAGTGGTACCAAAACAGAGGGGAACCCCAACAAGTTTCACCATTTTGGAAAGCACACCCTTTAGAGAATTTAGCAAGGTGTAATATGTGTATTTGTCCGTAAAGGTGTTTGATTTAATTAGGACTTAAATAGGAAAAAGGTAAAAATTTTCCTATAAAGGTCATTTTACCCCTAATTTTTTATAGCCACAAGGGATAAAAAAATTTAATAACCCCACAAAATGTGTAAAGCTATTTCTCTCGAGTGTAGAAGTACCCCACATGTGTATATAAAATGTTGTATGGGCGCACAGTAAAAGGAAAGGGGGATGTTTGCCTTTTAGAAGCCAAATTTGACAGAAATGTTTGACATGCATTTGGAGAACCCTAGTGGTATAAAACAGATAAGAATCCGAAAAGTGACCCTAATTTTTGAATGCACACCCCTTAGAGAATTTTGCAATGTGTAATATATGTGTATTTGCCCCTACAGGTGAATGATCCAATTAGGCCCTAAACATTAAAAAGGTGAAAATTTTCCTATAAATGTCACTTTACCCCTAATTTTTGTAAGCCACAAGGGATAATATATTAAATAACCCCAAAAAAGATGTAAAACTATTTCTCCCGAGTGTAGAAGTACCCCACATGTGCATATAAAATGCTTTATGGGCGCACAGTAGAGGAAAAGAGGGATGTTTGTCTTTTAGAGGCCAAATTTGACAGAAATCCTTCATATGTGTCAGGATACATTTGGAGAGCCGTAGTGGTACCAAAACAGAGGAAAACCCGAAAAGTGACCCTAATTGTTGAATGTACACCCCTTGGGGAATTTAGCAATGTGTAATATGTGGTGTAGTGTAATACACGTGGTGAAATGAGCATTTTGAACATATAGGTGGTTTCCAAATATCATGTGCAATGGAGTCCGAGATGGAAATTGCAATTATTTCTGGAAAGTTCAGTGCCAGTTATGTGGCGCCCCTTATGAAATAATGGAGGGGTATAGGGAGCAACGGGACATAATAGTTGTTACAATTATTCATTTTACCGAAATTAATTCACAACAGGTTGGGCGTGAATTGTGAATGTGTTGTGTATAAGGAGGTAGAATATACCAAGGGACCAACTAAACTTTTGCCACTCTGGAGTTGTCGCAGGTCTCTTACCGTAGTAGTATATAGTGTCCATCCTTAGTATATAGTGTCCATCCTAACTCCTCTTTTGTAACAGACTCTTTATTGAGTCCTACCATTAGAAGCAGCAGAATTCACCGGGAAAATGCTGTCCTGGCAAAACACAGGAACATCTAAACCAGAGGTACTGGGGCCCGTCCTTCTTGTCCCAATATTAGTTTCCTAATATCTTCCTCTTGAAAACGGAGAAATGATACGGCAGGACCTGCACATTGGAACAGCTCGTAAGAGTTGTACACCATAATCTGTACAATGTACACGGCCAGCACTTTAGTACCAAATCGTGGTTTTTCGTACGGAAATTATCGCCAAGTGTTGCTCTTATTCACCCTAGCGATGCCCATTGTGACGAATATTGCTGCTTTTGGCTGGACCAAATCGACCAACCAATAGCGGCAAACATGGACAGAGGGGGGCAACAAAACCCCTCTGGACCGCAAGGCAAAATTGGTGGCTGTCAGGAACAGCCGCCACCCTGCCCCGATCACCGTGTCTACAGACATGGTGATCGGTATTACTGACGTCATAAGTAAATTCGCTGCTATTGGCTCGTCTGAATTGATGAGCCAGTAGCAGCGATCTTGTGGGGGGGACGTAACCCTTCTGTTCCATGGGGCAGGATGGATGGACGTCAGGAACAGCCGCCATCTTGCCCCGATCACTGTATGAACCGTGTTAGCAAGTCACTACCCGCCGCACCGTTCTATAACAACGCTCGTTGGGAATAGGCTATACAATCTTTATTTATTTTTTAAGCAATTTAGATACATAAGGGCTTATTTTTTGCGAGACGAGATGCACTGTAAAAAAAACCTTCATTTTAGTGGGTTTTTAGCTTATTGAAGCAATTTTATTAACTTTTTACGTGTGGAGGAAAATAAAATCATCAATTCTTGTTTTGAATTTTTAGCATTTTTTTGGGGGGGTGTTCACTGTAGCATAACAATAATATATTATCTTTATTCTACGGATCACTACGATTACGGTGATACCTCATTTATATAGTTTATTTTATATTTGTCCAATTTTATTGAAGGAAAACTAGAATAGAAAAAATTGCATTTGTTTTAGTATTTCCATTTTTATAGCAGCATAACTATAGTATTTTTTGGTTGACGCAGCTGGTTGTAAGCTTATTTTTTGCGTGACAAGTTGTTCTTTTCACTGGTATCATTTTGGTGCTTGTAACTTTTTCGGATAACTTTTTAGAACATTTTTTGTAAAGCAATTTGATAAAAAGTTTTAATTTTTGGCAAGTTTTTGGGGTTTTTTTTTTACCACGTCCACCGAGGGGGTCCAATTATGTTTAGGATTTATTGTACAGATTGTTACGGACGCAGCGATACCAAATAAGTGGGGTTTTTTTGTGATTTAGTGTTTTTTATACTTTATTACTTGTGTACAGGGAAATGTGGTGTTTGGGGGGACTTTCACTTTCTTTTATTATTTATTTTTATTTTAAAAAAACCTTTATTTATTTTTTTTACTTTTTTTACAGTTAATGACATCTAAGCTTGAACAAGTGATCTTCTGATCACTTGTTCAAGCTATTTTACAGGTTACACAGTGCAATACAGATGTATTGCACTGTGTAATGTAAGACACTGAGCATGCTGCGCATGCCCAGTGTCTTACAGCCGGGTCCTGCCAGAAGGCAGGGACCCGGCTTCCGGATGAAGATCGCGCAGCCCCGGGCACCGGCAGTCCCGGGGCTGCGATCGGAGGAGCGGACCCCCCCGGTAAGCGCCGCGGGGGGGTCCGATTCACTTTTACTAGGCTTTAAATGCCTCTAACACGCTGCGGTCAGCGCGACCGCGGCGTGTTAGGGGTTAACACCCGCGATCGGAGAAATCTCCGATCGCGGGTGTTAGAGGCAGGTGTCGGCTATAATATATAGCTGACACCCGCAGCTTCTGGCCCCGGCTCCGTTCAGGAGCCGGGGCCAGAAGCTTGACGTAATAATACTGCATTTTGCGGGAACGCACCTCCCGCCATGCAGTACTATTTCATCAAATGTCGGGAAGGGGTTAAATGTCTTTCTCTGAAGTAGGGAAACCAGACCATGAGCACAAATGGAAAATAGCACTAGTGATAATTTCTCTATAGAGCAGTGAAATATCTTGTTGTTAGAAAATCAACATTAATGATAAATAAATCATAATGATAGAAGTTGCTACAAAGCAAAATATGTGTGAACATGAAGTAAAAAAACAGAACACTCTCACAGTTGCTGATTTGTAATATTTCACATCGAATTTATTTACTGTCAATTAGAAGTGTTATCCAGATATCTCTATACATTTTAATAGTTGGATAAGTATAAAACAGTAAAAAGAAAAAAAAAAGATTTTTGGTCCTGTCCACTCGCAGATGTTAAACCTTTCTAGATAATGAAGAAGTAGGCAATCTTGAAATTTTTTACCCTGACCGTAACTATTATTTTAAGGTCAGATCGTCATGGTAACAAGCATTAGACCTAGAGACGGGACTACTCTACCAAAACATTTTTATTCAACCACTACAAAAGCCTTCCATTGTGTGCTGTATTGTAGGTAGTGCTTAATGCAACAAAAATAGAACGACCTAGAGTATGCATAAAGCTTTTGTCAGTGTACAGAGAGGACCGATCATCAACTTCTCCCTAACTGCAAATTCATTTTTGTAAATCTTTATTTCTCCAAAACATAATGGGATATATAATAGAAAACAAATTTTTTAGGGAATTTTTGATTTTTTTTTATCTAAAAGTGCAAACTACCTATATATCTCTATCAATCTATCTATCTAGTAATCAAAAACGGTGGCACACCAAAATGTAGTGAAATAATGGAATATATTCCGTTTTTTCACAACATTTTGACGTGCCACAGTTTTTGATTACTACTATTAATGGAATTAATAAACCATAAGGTAGAGAAGCCGATTTTTCTTATACTGGTGTAGCTGAATTCTTTTTGTGTTTTCTATCTATCTATCTATCTATCTATCTATCTATCTACCTATCTATCTATCTATAATTATCCAAAAAATGAGGCAGCACTCCAAAAATGAAAGTGAAAAAAGCGAAAAAGGTGATAAATACCGGAACGTCGCTGGTTTTGGAATAAACCCTTCCTCATTTTTTGGATACCGGTAATTATATGCATGTAAGTCTTCCACCAGGACTACTGAGTCTTTGCACCCACCCCCCTTTTTTAGGGGTCTTTTTCGACATTGTGCTGCTGTGGACTTTCTTTTTCTATCTATCTATCTCCTTTAAAAGAAACCTGTCAACGCATTTTTCACAAATTCAGTTAGTGACAGGTTTACATAGAGCTGGATTGACTACAGTATTTTTGGACTATAAGGCGCACCGGATTATAAGGCGCACCATCAATAAATGCCTACTAAAATGTCTAGGTTCACATATAAGGCACACTGGACTATAAGGCGCACCTGATTATAAGGATGAATGACCAGCAGATGGCAGACCTGTGCACAGTTCAAGGCAGCTGTTGTCTGTAAGTAAGGCGCACTGGACTATAAGGCACACATTTGATTTCTGAGAAAATCAAAGGATTTTTTGTGAGTCTTATAGTCCGAAAAATATGGTAAATTACACCCTTCTTTTTGCTTAAAATTGTTTCCCTCACATCCCCATAAAATCAACTTTATGTTTTCTTACCTGGCATCAGAGTGGGCATGTCCTGCTCTGCCAACCCTTCCTGTCTACTTCTCCCTATAATATATGTCTTCTAGCATTCAGCACTTCATGTTGTGTGACCAAGGTGATGCATTTTAAAGTAATTTATCCAGTAACATTTAACTTATGTATCTGATCACACGAATTCACAGCCTCCAAGGATACAGGCTGTGATTTCATGTGTTCAGAAACATACCTGAGGTAGATGTTAAAGTTAATGTGTAAATATTATGACATCACCCTGGCCATGTCACATGAAGTGCTTAATGATGTAACATAACTCTCTTTCAACATTCATGCAAGGCAGTGTGATACCGTTTGACACCATTTTTTCTATCCTAGATAATAAGAAAACAAAGATTTATCTATCTGTAGTTGAATATTGGCAGATGATCCCTAAGTTCCATACAGTAGCATGTCCTAGAAGTGAGACCTGTCAACCAGGGACATGGATGCAGGGCAAAGCAAGAAAAAAATAATATGCATTATATTTGTATATAAGTTTACAAACTGATTTTTTTTAACATTGCAGCAATGGAGAGGAACTATGGCGGAATAAGAGCAATACTATTTAATCATATATTCATGAAGTAATTATTTAAGGTGGGTTAATTTGCATTGCAGGTTCTCTTTAATAAAGTCCTGTGCTTGTTACATTTTGAATTACTAAGAAATTCTAACAACTGAAACAAATTACACAATTAAATTTACCTGTTTGTGCTTCCACTGAAAAATATGGTTGCCCTTCAAGAATACTGTAGACAAGCTTCGCACTGTTACCATAAGTAGGATCATCTGCATCAGATGCTGTAACCTGTATTACTGATGTACCTATAGAAGACAGAACCAAATCATTTTAGATGTTTTTTGTGGCAAGAATTGAAGCAAATAGAACACAAAGATTTTCTCTTCTCTACTTATAAGAATGGGCATTACTACCATTGTAGCAGCCGCATAGGCTGCGGGCCTGGCAGTCAGACTAGTTGGCGCAGAATAGTGATAAATGAAGGATGCACAGCATGATTGTATCCAGGGCCTCCTCCACAATTCTCATGGAAGTAATACCACATCTGGGATGCACTGTATATGGGCACCCTCATGCAAAGGTCCAATAATATGTATTTCAGCTTGTGATGTACCGTACATGTTCAAGTGGAGAGGGGCCATATATGAGTTCACAATATCAGTTTTTCCACTTTGTGGTGTGAGTGGTACAACTTAAATTTACATTTCTTCATGCTTCATAGCTGAAGTCCCATATGATTTCCTCCACATACACAACTTTTGTAATAATGCACCTTACAAAGTATAGAACCCAGGCGATTTACTGAACATGCTTATAACATATTAGCTAAATTGTTGGAGATGGGTCTGAGAGTTTTTAGAATAATCTTCAGGATTGTGTTTGCAGCTCTAAAGTACAGTATAACACATGATTTAACTCATATTCATTAAATGATAAGTTGTGTGATATGATTAGATAGTTATATAACTTTTTATAAATATATATATGTATATATAATGATTTTTACAAAAAATTGTGACATCTTCACAAATAGTATTGACATAGGTGAAGGGTTTGAGGAAGCACTTACCCACGCTAGACATCTCTGGAACATCTGCATGATAGTTTTCTTGTAAAAATTCTGGAGGATTATCATTGATGTCCTGGACCTTCACAATGAATTCTGAAGGTGGTTCCAGAGGTTTATTTGTTTCCCGGTCAACTGCTTGTGCCATTAATGTATACTGAGCTCTTTCTTCCCGGTCCAAGGTTTTTGTTGCATGAATGTTCCCTGATTTGTCATCAATAACGAAAATGGTCCCTGCTCCTTCCCCTGAGAGTATGTACTTAATATTCCCATCCCCAGAATCAACATCTGAATGAAGCTGAGAAAAAAACATATAGAAATTAGTATAATGCATTATTTTATTTATATACACATGAATACAACTTGTCTTATTTATCTCTATCAAAAGGATTGATGTCCCTTCTCTAAGGCAGCAAAGTGAAAAATCTCCAATTTTTCAGTTACCCTCTAGCTGTATGAATATAAGCAAAATAGTGCCAAACCTGCTACTCTATAAGGGGAGCATTTATAATTGACTTTCCGTCAGTTATTTTGATGATTTTTTTTAGTTTGCTGTGCATTGTGCACCATATCTACGACGCGTCAATGCCCAAATTTTGTTTCTTTTGTAAAACTCTTTTACCCATGGTAACCGATCACAGCTCCCATTTAAAATATACATGAGCACTGGTAAAACGGAAGCTGAGCTGTGATTGGTTGCCATTGGCAACTAAGCACATTCTTACTGTTAGGTAGCTTGATAAATCTCCCCCACTGTGTTATCATATAAAAATTGGACATATAATAATGATGCATAATGGAACTTTATATATCTTACGTCCATAAACCTATACAATAAATTTTAGCTATCCAGCTGGATGCTATAGTTTTCATAAAGGATGATGAATACATTCATAATTTAAAACAAATCGGACAGATTTATCAAAAATGTCTTATAGTCAGACAGTGTAAAGTAAGACTAAATATTATTTTCCAGATTTATGTAAATTTAGACTAAATATGTTTTGCCATATTTATTAAAGTGCCTGAAGCTGATTGATAAACCTGGCACAGTATAGTTTGTGTAGTCTAACTTTACACCTCCTATAAGTTGACTGTGTTTAGGCAAAATGTTGGTGCATCAACACAATGCTTCTTTTCCCAAGAAGTAACCCCCCCTTTACCATGCCACACTCCGTCTGGAAGCAGGGGAGCTGCATTACACACCAACTATGCAGCATAATCAGTTCTTTCTGCAGTAAACAGCACAGACATAGTAACATAGTGTTGGTGTTCTAAAGCATCCAGAGCAGTTGCTGCTAATGTAAATCTTACAACTTTTTTCTCTTATTTCTGAATAAAGGAGCACTAGAGTCATCCCCACACTAGGAATAAAACAGCCTATCCATTTTATCTATGGGCTTCCATTTATATATGCAATCCTACAATTCTACTAAGTATCATAACATTTTGCAATTCAACTAAAAATGTACTTATAATATCATCTGCAAAATAGCTTGAAACAGTATATAACAATAATACATAGGATTCAGCTCAAAAAATGCAGCCCAAACTTTTTGATAAAATCATAAATCTCAGTCTTGTCCAGGAATGCCCTCGACAAGGCAGGAAAGTCTATTTATGGTTGGGCTTTCTATAAGTCCTGCTCCTTTTAGGCTGGAACAATCAGTGACATTTTTGAAAAAAAAAAATCAATTTTCATTCAATGTTTTTTTTAAGTAATGTCATGGATATACTATATCATTAAAAGGAACATAGTGAAATAGACTTAAAATATAAAAATGATGGTTCTAATGATATTCCTTTATTCTGACATTTTAATTGATCACAAAGGACAGTGATAACAAGGTATATAAAAAGCTCCAAGATGAAAGCAAAAAATATAAGTACATAACCTGTGCTTTTTGGATGTTAAATAAGAGGCGTCTACTTTGGTTTCTGGTTTTGTGAAATATTAGATTATATTTATCATGTGCAACCAACACATCATATGTTTTATATTAGTGGTAGCCAGAGTAAAGGAATTTTACTTTACTTGCATATTGATTTACAATAAGCCTAACCCCATTTCACCTGCAACAATCAATTATAATAAGTTAAAACTGGCAGTAAACCCTCATGTGCATGAAAGTTGTTCACGTCTGCATACCACTTGTTCAGGTGTGAGCTGACTGCATGGGCAGCAAATCTCAGACCACATTTAAAAATGCCTATTTAAATGAATGGGGCAGATTTACTTACCCGGCCCATTCGCGATCCATTAAGGTAGCTCCTCCGACGTCCACCAGGTGGCACTGCTGCACTGAAAAGCATCGGAACGTGACGGAGTTCCCGGAGTGAAGGTAAGTGCAAGCTCCGCGACAGATTTTTTGTTTTAAATGCAGCGGTTTTTCCAAATCCGCCGGGTTTTCGTTCGGCCACGCCCCCCCCCCCCCCCGATTTCCGCCGCGTGCATGCCTGCGCCGATGTGCCACAATCCGATCTCGTGCGCCAAAAACCCAGGGCAATTCAGGGGAAATCGGCGCAAATCGGAAATATTCGGGTAACACGTCAGGAAAACGTGAATTGGGCCCTTAGTAAATGACCCCCAATGTGTTATGAGTCATGCAGTAATAGATGAGCCCTCCTTAGTGAAAGATATCTCTGTAACCATTCCCAAGGGTCAATATTGTGATTCTGAATAGTGAACACTGCTCTTTTATCCCAATATGATTTCCAAACTGATTATACCCTCTGAAGGGTGTAATAATTTCATTCTGTCCTATTGACCTCACAAATTCTCCATTTGGATACTACCTCAGTAAGTAACCAAAAGTAGCAATGCTGTGTAAGGAGTGGGGACCACCCCTGGTGGAATCTTGCTGTCAGACTAGGGGGGACCACACCTAGGCTAGGGTAGGCACTGTGCAGCAGAGTAAATAAGAGTAAATGTCTGGCAAAAGGCAGGGCACAATACTTGGGTCTATCAGAGCCCCTGCATGCAGCCTGTGAGTTATTCACAAATAATACCGGCTACACGGGTTCCTCAGGGAAGCTGCTTCCTCCGGAGCTGTACTGAGGCTGCACTGCACACTGACAGCCCCTCCCTCACCTCCTGAGCGTGAAATAGCCTCCCACTCTCCCTGTAAAATGCTGCCAGAGACCTGTATTGTAGTCGGAGAAAGGGGCGGGGGTCTCCAGTATTATAGCCTGCTCTGGGGTCTTCAGTATTATAGTCTGGAGCTCTCCACTACTACAAACATCTGTCAAGAGGTCTCCGTTGTTATACATCTGCTCTGGGGTCTTCAGTATTAAAAGCCTACTCTAGGGGGAATCTTCATTTTTTTAATCTGCTTTTTATTCAGCATTATTATTGTTTTGTTTGAGCACTGCATTGTAGTCTGCTCTGGGATTTAGCCGTTATTGTACAAATGTAGTATTTGGTTTCTGGGGTTGCATTTGCTTTGCCTCTAGTTAATAGTGTGACCCCATGAATTTGAGCGGTATGACAATATGGTCCTTGGAACGATAAAGGTTTTGCACCCCTGGTCTAGATGCATTCACTAAATCTTGACTGTCTTGCGTTATTCCTACCCAAGACAGATGCCATGGCTGCCTCTATCACCATGTCGGGCTCCCATTGAAGTGTGTGTCAGCAACAAAAATAGCACACGACAGTGAGCTCCAGTGTTACTCTCAGTATAATATCCCAGAATTGGGGTCATTACTACATTAGATGGGGGGTATTTATTAGACACTGGCGTTATGTGCACAAGTAAATTATGTTATCCCCACCCCCTGGCACCCGCCCGATTTATCAGGAGGCTCAGACTTCATAATAAATCCCAGGGGACAATTCTACTCCAGGCCAAACTGAATGTGCCAGGAATTATTTCATTGCTTCTATGCTAGACTTAATACCTAGGGGACGCAGCCATCCCCGGACATCGAAGTTCACCACACTCCACACCTAGTAAGGACTGGTTTCTTTACATGTATTCCCTGATTAAATTACATGGCACAAGCTTTTGCTGTGCAGGCATTGTCTACTAGGTTATTATAGCCCATGGGTTTGACTCTTTATGCGTTCACCAGATCCCTTCCATACTATTCATTACACATTGGGGGTCATTTACTAAGGGCCCAATTCGCATTTTCACAACGTGTTATCCGAATATTTCCGATTGGCACCGATTTTCCTTGTATTGCCCCGGGATTTTGGTGCACGCGATCGGATTGTGGCGCATCGGCGCTGGCATGCACGTGATGGAAATCAGGGGGCGTGGCCATAAAAAACCCTACGGATTCGGAAAAACGGCCGCATTTAAAAAAAAAAAAAAAAGTGTCGCTCGACACGCGCTTACCTGCACCCGGCCTGGCTTGGTGTACTTCAGTGCAATCCGATGGACTTCAGCGCCGCAGCGACACCTGGTGGACATTGGAGGAACTGCCTTAGTGAATCCTGGCCGGACCCGAATCCTCCGTAGAGAACGCGCCGCTGGATTGCGAATGGACTAGGTAAGTAAATCTGCCCCATTGTCTCCATATGTCCGGGCATGGCTGCTCTCTTGTCTGTGTACTATCATTGTAACTCTGCAACATAGTTATGTATTTTAACCATGTTTATGTGTTGTGACATGTATTCATGTATGTGAATACAGATTGTTATATATATTTTATCCTTACTTGGATATTATAGTTTTGCTTCACTTTTTCTCCTCCTTTGAAGAGTACAATAGGTTGCATATATCTTGTGGTTATCTGGGGCATCTGACCAGGTGTGACAATGTATACAGGGCCCTAAAGCAATTCTGGGAGCAGGTCCTCCCGATTTTCGCCGTTTCTTTCTCTTCCTACTTTTTGTCAAAATTCGGCTCCAGGCCAAACTGAATGTGCCAGGAATTGCTTATTTCAAGGCTTCAATGCTAGATTTAATGCCTACTCACCCTAACATGAGAAAAAGTTCTACGTGAAATAGGCCTCCTCTCCTCAGGGGCCCATAACAGTTCTGTTAATGTGTATTACCAAATGGTTTGACATGGATATACTTGTAAAAAGCATTGATTTACATCACATAGAAAGCAATGGCATCCCAAATAAACACTGACTGACCAAATAGAGATGATTTTGCTGATAAACATTTTCCTGACACCCAATAGAGAAAAAGCACCACCACAATCAACACTCAGAAATGAAGCAGTATGGGATGGCTGAATGTTATATAAATGGTTCAATCTATTTTGTGGCCTTGTGATTACAGTAATCAGCACTGTAAGCACCAACTATTTTCATTAATCCTGAAGTCTCCGGAATCCTCTGAAATTCTCAATATATATCAGTATTATTAAGACTGACTGTAATTGATAATGTTCTTGAAAAACTAAACTATATAGTTATCAGTATAACATATGAGAATGATTTAAAATAAATCTCCACTTTTATCACCATTTTTCTGAGCTACATGTCCTCTGCATAGACATAAAATATATGTATGTGACTATGCTGGCGGCCGCTACACACCACTAGAAGGAGATTAGGTGCAGTGTAAACATACTGGGCTCCTTCATATGCAGTTCTAGTTCCTATGCACTAAAAACTCCCCAGACTCTCCTACCGCTGAGTGATGGCTGTAGTGTGTTTCTGATTGGATAGTGAACCTGTCACTCAAAGTTGTGTGCCACAGATGCATCCAGTGCAGAGATCTCAGCAGGCCACAGCTGGGATGACCTGGCCTGCTGTATGTACTATAGCCTGTGTCAGAATACTGGGGCAGGTTGAAGCTGAAATCTAGAACAAGTCTGACACAGTAGATTGAATTAAAGGATAGCCATTTTTACATGATGACAGGTTCCAATAGCCTTTGGCATGTTAATTTTAAAATATGCCTGTGTCGTGCATCTGAATAATTCCACAGATTTTTAATTGTTTTATTAGCATTAGCTGGTTCAAAAATATATAATATGTGGGTCCCTCTAAGTCTTCAAGGATCAGTACCCACACAGAAGGAAAAAGGGACAACAAATTAGCTAAACTGTTTCTAAAACATGGTTCATATTATATTTACAGCCTCTTTATAAAGCATCACACAACACAAACAGTGACTAGTAGTGACTCAAAATTGCCTTGAGTCAGTCTCCTTTTAATTTTCACAACAAAGCCAAACTTCCTGCAATGTGCTACAAACAACAACAAAGTATGTGACAGCTGTTACTATAAGAAATATAAGACACTAAAGCACTAATGGATCCAGCAGAAAAATAACCCTAAGCACTTTTAACCTTTGGTCAACTTACTATACACATCCCATGGTCAATGTATTCATCAGTAATAACAATAACGATATCATAATTATAAAAAGAGGCAATTATGTCTTAAAATACAGTAATAACACTCTAGTTAGTAGATCTGCTGCTGTGGTATCATTAGATGTTAGCAAATGTGCAGTAAAGACGTTTGCCAAATGGACAAATCTCTCTACACTAGAACATTTCTTGTTTGCCCTGGAGAACACCCTCTCGAGACTTAGGGTACAATCACACATGGCAGATAGCAGCACAGTGGATGAGATTTTAACAAGACTCTTCCTTATACTGTGTAAATGAATCCATAGAGAAATTGAACTGTAGTATAGTAACTGAAATACACTGAATTTCCTGCTAGAAATTCCACTTGTAGAAAATTTAAAGGGGGTTATCAGTTAAAATGGGTTGGCCACTTATACTAAACTTTAACCGGGTAAGCATAAAACCTTTACCCATGTTATACTTCCCATGTTAAAGCTTACTTGGAGCCGCAGGTCATATGACACAACAGAACTTTCTGTGATGCCATGCAGCCCCCCCTCCATCCATCAGAAACCAGCAAGGATGTGTCACAAGAAGTTCCTAGTCCTGCTAACCTAATTTAATAGGGTAAGTATAATATGGGTGACCTACGGTTTTATACTTATCCTGGTTAAGTTTAACATAAGTATCCAACTCCCCTTAATAAATTAATGAATACTTGTAAACTACTGTTGTAGTATACCACTCACAGAGGCGTAGTCGCTAGGAAAAGTAAGATTTATTCAGTTGACCGGGAGCATTTACACCCAAGACGCCTTGCTGAGAATGCTCAAAGGGGGGAGGGTCCCACACATCTTATATACATGAATTATCAGAGCTATACATACATGTTCAATCCTGACTGGATGGGTTAACCTTATTCTATAGCCTATTGGTTAGTACATGGACAGCACATGGTCAGCTAGTGATCTGTTCTAGATATCATATAGCCAACATCTGGCAAGCATCAGCCAATTTTTTTTCTTGTCCATTCTAATTAATGGTCACTCAGGACAGTGAGTGCCACCCCCGCCCTTGGGATGTGCACACAAGGAAATGTAGTGTTTGGCATAACAGACGGCTTTATCTTTATATTTTAATTTCTACTACACTACAATGCAAGCACTATAGATGTTACAGAATCTTATCCAAAACCCTGAAGAAAATCCAAAGCCTGCTGTGCAGATTTTGTATCTGCAGGTTGTCAATTTATCTTTTTGCCATAAATTTTAACATTCACAATGCATGGTGGAAAATCTATATTAAACCTGTGGTCATTAAGCTATAAATTCTGCATCAAAATGCATCTTTGGCGGCTATAGATTTGCTGTGAATCTTCCACTTTAGACGCTCAGCAGTATATCAGCCCCATGTGGACAAACCTATCAGGTAATTTCAACGAGTAGACATAAGACAACATTCAATCATTACAGACTCCAAGATCTGAGATGAAAAAAAAACTAATCATGCTGGATCCCTATTTCCTGTGTACCTCCCCTTCAACAAGGGGAAAAGCAGAAATCAGAACTCCAGTGTACAAGGAAAACACTTTCTTATCATTATGTGATGTGTAGCCTTCATTTCTCTTTGGTAGTTATCTCTGCAGTCCGTGGCCCTTTCTGTGCCTTGTGTAAAGGATTTATACAAAAACCCATAATTCTATAAATAAATGAATACAACAAAATACAATACAAAATGGAGTTTAAATTGTCTGCTTTAATGAGTCCTGGAGTAGGCTAGGTTATTTCCAAGATGGCCACCACAGGTTACTATAACTCCCATAAGTTCTCAGTCACAGCTCCTCCATCTTGTGCTCTGCTTCCACTGTTGATCTAACAGACTGTTCTGCTCTGTTATCATAGTAATAATAGTCACTGCACATTGCCCCACTGAGATGGTGTCTCACCACAATTCTGGCCCTACTGGATGTGTCAGTATCACCTGTCATGTGCTGCCTTCATGTATATCACCATCGAGGTTTTTTTATGTAAAAACCACCTTTCCCCTACAAAATACAGTTCTATGTAAATAAAACCCTCTTCTCCATTTAAAGGTTCTGTATTGCATGCCCTGACTCCCTCCAACATAGTCCCATGTAAATGCATCTACTCCATCCCCCCAAACCTTCCAACATGCAAGCCCATGTAAATACATTTCTTATGCCTCCTATACTCCTGCTGCAAGCAACCAACTACAACCAGGGCTGCTTCTGCCATCAGGCAAGGTGAAGACCCCGCCTCAGGCGCCCGATAGCGGACTCCATTTAAGAGCGGCATTTTGCCGCTGGTAGCACGGACTTGCCAATGGCTGGCAGGTCTGTGCCACCTGTAAAATAAATTACATTGCCGCCTTTAATATATAGGCAGGGTGGTGCAGCACATCGCACCTCTGCAGGACACAGGTCGGCGTGATGACGTCACCACGTGCCGACCTGTGTCCTTTCACAGACATCGCACCTGCTGGCTAGAGAAGATGAGGGAGCTGCGTGGGAGCACTGAGTGGTGAGTACAGTAGGCAGTGTATACTGTGGGGGATCGCTAGAACATCCTCCCATCTCTCATCACGATCTTTGTCCTCAGGACACAGATCGTGATGAGACCATGTGTAGTCACTGCTTTCCCCAGCAGTAGCTTCACCCTCCTGGAGTATAAGATTCCCGGAGGCTGAAGGCGGAAGGATCGTTGGTGATGCAATGGTCACATGACCTGCCGGGGAAAGCAGTGAACACACAGACCTGCATCAGTGAGGTGAGGGGGGAGACATGACAGGGGCTAGGGAAGGGGGAGAACATGGGGGGCTGTGTGGGCACATTACTTACTGGGGAGCTGTGTGGGCACATTAGTTACTGGGGGGCTGTGTGAGGACATTACTTACTGGGGGGCTGTGTGGGCACATTACTTACTGGGGGACTGTGTGGAGGATATTACTTACTGGGGGGCTGTGTGGAAGATATTACTTACTGGGGGGCTGTGTGGGCACATTACTTACTGGGGAGCTATATGGGGACATTACTGGGGGTAGCTGTGGGAGAAATT
Source organism: Engystomops pustulosus (assembly GCF_040894005.1). Taxonomy (NCBI): domain Eukaryota; kingdom Metazoa; phylum Chordata; class Amphibia; order Anura; family Leptodactylidae; genus Engystomops; species Engystomops pustulosus. The sequence continues at coordinate 104,025,190 of NC_092417.1, read as the reverse complement.
ACTGGGAGGCTGGGGGGCACATTACATTGGGGTTCTTTGGGGGAAATTTCGAGGGGTTGTATGGGAGATATTACTGAGGGTAGCTGTGTGGGGGACATTACCGGGGGTAATTGAGTGGGGCATGTGACTGAGATGAGACTGTATACGGGTGGTGGGGGAGCAGAGGCTGTGTATTCGGGGGGGGCGTAGGCTGTGTATAAATGGTAGAGAGGAGAGGCTGTGTATATGGGGGGGAGTGGCTGTTCATTATTGGGGGAGGCTAAACTAGGGCACCTAATTGAATTGCTCTATATGCTCTAATTTGGGTGACTAAAGGCTGTTTTATGTTGGGAATAGTTTGTTCAGTCATGTTGTGAGGATAATATATATTGGAATCACAATCCATTATACTGTAAGCAACTGTGGTATTTTTAGGGGCACCATGGGGAGTTGTACTGCATGGAGTTGAAGACATTTCTTTGTGAATTCAGAGGAAAACTAAGGCCGGAAGAAAGCGTAAAGAAATGCCCTTCCGGATGGAGTAGATGGGCACGTGTAAGGTACTAGAGGTCACTAATATCTGTGACTAATGACTACTAGTGAATAAGGTAGCATCACCAGGGGCACGCACGCGCACGTGTTAGCGCGGGGGGGGGGGGGCAGCATTTTCAAGTTTCGCCTCAGGCAGCAAAAAGGCTAGAATCGGCCCTGACTACAACCAAACATGGTGATGACCACATGACCTGTCGAGGCAGGTGCAGGACATGTGGTGTGGACATGTGGCCATCTTTTGTCCTGTGTCTCCTCCACAGGGACAAAATCAAGGGACTGATTAAAGGGTCAGTAGCATTTTAATTCAAATTCCTCCATAGGATACATACACATGATCAATGCATCTTGGTCAAAGCCTTAGTCATGATCAGATGACATATTCCCATAAAATTTGTGTGAACTAACAAATAATTTTTAACAGCCCAACTGCCCTATGGAAGGATAACAGTACTGTCACCAACATATAACAGTAACTTCCATTTACACCACAAGTTACAGCTGTTTCTAAGGCTTAAAAAATTATAGCAAAACAGTGCCTCTTACAGGTTAAAGACTGTAGCGCACAAAAGTTCCAAAATCTATTTAAGTGATATTTGGCATGTAGATCTTTATATAATAATGGTTATATACACACAATGTTATGTTATTTATGTATGTTATCTATACAATATACTGTAAATATATGTTTTTTATGAATTGCAGCTCTATTTCATCCAAGTGAATTTAGGATAAACGGCAAAAACAGACACAGGGTCAAGTACACGTGTAAATGATAGCCACAACTCCTTTAATGTACCTGATATGGTAATAAAAAGAAGAAAGTGAGTCTTACCCGTCCAACAAGCACAGGATCCGGTCCAGTATATTCTTCTATTACAAAAAACTGATTCCATACCCATCCCCTCTTGGACCTATGTAACACTTGTCCTTCTTTGCCCTTTTCATGGTGACCATGAAATGATTGCCTTAATTTACTGCTTCTTCTGGTAGATGTGACATGACTACAGTATGCGATGCCCAGACATAAAAGAATGGCATGTAAACAAAAGTCCTTCTTCATATTTGGTAGTAGTGGATAAACAGTCCTTGTTTCCTACTCTAAGACACTCAAGATAATGCAAACCCAACGGCTAGCAGCAAATCCGACATGTAAATGTCATTCCAAAGGTTATATCCATAACGTAATTCTCTCTTCTTTCCCAGTATCCTTTGTCAATCCTGAAAAAAAAGAAGAAAAACCTTCTAAATATTGTATAGCCAAATTCTTATTAATACCACTGTTGTTACAGAAAGTTATCAATAAGGTGTTGTATAAGATGTCATGTGATTGGAATAGAAAACTCTTACAACAGTTTTAATACTATTATAATGCCATACAATGCTCATAATACCCAAAACTTGTCCCAATCGCCACCAGATTATCAATATCATCATATCAGCAACGATCAATGATTACTAAAAATATGTCATTGGTTGGTTACTAATTCAGCAGGTCCTAGGTTATTGCTGCTATCTGCACCTTTAAATATATATATATATATATATATATATATATATATATATATATATATATGTGTGTGTTTGTCAGCCATTCATCACAAAGGATGCTCTGTCACATATGCTGTGTATGCTCACACCCAATGAAGCTGTTAAACCCCACAATTTACAATCAGGCTCAGTAACACACAATATGTAACTGCCCTAAGTCTCTATACACCAACCAATAACTACAGAGCACTCAATGATGAAACAGAGATGAAAACTATCCGAAATCTGCAGTGAAGCATTTGATTTGAAAGGCTATGCAGTTCAATATCTACTTAAAGGAAACCTACCATTTCAGATCGTCGGTGTAAGCTGTAAGTACCGAGCACCAGCTCAGGGTGAGCTGGTGCCGGTGCTTAGTTTCGTTAGTGTTATAAACCGCGGTATCGCGGTTTTAACACTTTTTAAACTTTATAGCAGAAACTGCTTCGGCGCTGCGTGCGCACGATCGTGCGCGCGCCTACATAGGAAATGCCGCAGGCGTTGCGTGCGCACGGTCGCGCGCAGCGCCGAAGCGGCTTCTGCTATAAAGTTTAAAAAGTGTTAAAACCGCGATACCGCGGTTTATAACACTAACGAAACTAAGCACCGGCACCAGCTCACCCTGAGCTGGTGCTCGGTGTTTACAGCTTACACCGACGATCTGAAATGGTAGGTTTCCTTTAACCCTTTCACGACCCGTGATGTAATAGCACGTCACGGGTCGGCCGCGGGTGCATGGAGAGGGCTCACGCGCTGAGCCCTCTCCATAGCCGGTAAGTCTTTGCTGCATATTGCAGCAAAGGCTTACCGGTAACACCCGCGATCGGTGCTAGCACCGATCGCGGGTGTTTTCACCTCGATCGCCGCCGGCAATGCTGCCGGCGGCTTCAAAAGCATGGCGGCGCGTGGGCGCCGCCATCTTTTCGAGGATCGCCGCTCCCCGTGACGTCATCGGGGAGCGGCGATCCGTCGCCATGGTAACCTCGGGTCTCGCGAAGACCCGAGGCTACTTTTGGTTAACCCATGCATTACAATGTGCTATCAGCACATTGTAATGTATGAGGAGTAAAATCCCCATATACTGCCATACTGTAGTATGGCAGTATATGATAGGATCGTGCAGACCCCCTAGGGTTAAAGTACCCTAGGGAGTCTGAAAAGTACTAAAAGTAAAAATAAAAAAAAGTTAAAAAAAAAAAAATTATAATAAAAAACCCTAAAAACTCAAATCACCCCCCTTTCCCTAGAACTGATATAAATATAAATAAACAGTCAAAATCATAAACACATTAGGTATCGCCGCGTCCGAAAATGCCCGATCTATCAAAATATGATAACGGTTTTTCACTGCGTTTAATCCCGTAACGGAAAATCGCGCCCAAATTCGAAAATGGCACTTTTTTTGTCATTTAAAAAAATTAAAAAATTCTATAAAAAGTGATCACAAGGTCGTACAGTCCTAAAATTGATAACATTGTAAACGTCATCAAAATCCGCAAAAAACGACACCTCCCACAGCTCAGTACACCAAAGTATAAAAAAGTTATTAGCGCCAGAAGATGGCAAAATCCCCAAAAAAATTTTTGTACAGGAGGTTTTAATTTTTTTAAATGTATGAAAACATTATAAAACCTATACAAATTTGGTATCCCTGTAATCGTACCGACCCAAAGAATAAAGTAGACATGTCATTTGGGGCGCACAGTGAAATCCGTAAGATCCAAGCCCACAAGAAGGCGGCACAAATGCGTTTTTTTACCAATTTCACTGCATTTGGATTTTTTTTCCTGCTTCCTAGTACACGGCATGGAATATTCAATACCATCTCTATGAAGTGCAATTTGTTACGCAGAAAATAAGCCGTCACACAGCTCTGTACATGGAAAAATAAAAAAGTTATGGATTTTTGATCATGGGGAGTAAAAAATGAAAATGAAAAAACAAAAAAGGGCCAGGTCCTGAAAGGGTTAAAGGAGAACTCCTTTGTCTAAAGCAATTTGCTTTCCATAAGGAATTTTTCATCTTTGTTATTTTATGGAGTAAAGTGTTCCATGTCGATATAACTTTTCCAATAAAGAGAGATCTGAGTTTGAACGTTGCTATATCAAATGATAGCATTTCTTCTGAATGAATGAGTCTGGCAGGGTCTTGTGTTTCCTTAAATTAAGAATTTGGCATTAGTAAGCAATTGGAAAACTGCATTGACAGGATGAATTCTTTATACGACAGTGACTGGCAGGCAGTTCCTGGTATGGAGCCACCAGAGGGTCTTCTGGGATTATGATTAGACGCTTCTCCATTCAAATTCACATATCGGCAAAGGTTTTAAATTTTTTTTTTCTTGTTTGTACATCAAATAAATCTGCAGCCTTGGTGCTTGCTGAGCCTCACTAGCGGCACAATAATTGAATGCAGCTCCATAAACAAGATGGTTACATTTTATGCAGATGCTAATGGGCCGAGTGTTAAAACTGAGACATGCCGAGTGTCACTAAGAGGGTCGGCTGCACACATAGATCCCAATCCCTTTTATCTGCCTTTACAAGCATGCCAATGAACTTATTAAGAGTAAACTGCTGACAGTAATTGTTCATCATAACTGTGCAGTAAACAGATGTGTAGTATAATGAACATAGCCAAAATCTGCATATGCATTAAATATTAGGAAAATATTATAGACAGTATCACAGTTTTCTTTTTACACTTCCCACAGGCAAATTTGGTGTTGCCAAAGAGTGCTCATATACCTTGTCATATAGTGCTATGCATCATATCACCTAAATGACACCAAAATAACATCAATTTATAATATGTAAGCACTTTACTTAAGACAACATGGTCGTGATAGGGCTTGTAAACCCATGCTATTAAGTTTAAAGAGGCTTTACCAATTTGTCAGTTTATTCCCTATCCACAGGACAAAGGTATGCCCACCGATTACTAGAACATGAACCCCAGCAATCCAGATAACAGGAATACTGTTATCACTAATGGGTGTAACGAAGGGTTGAGCATGCTGCCTGCTGCTCTATTCATTCGTATGGAAGAGCTGGGAATTGGTTGAGTATGATGTAAGATACTCCCATTCGCTGACTTTGTGAGTGGTGGCGATAGCCAAGTGCTTGAGAATTTTCAATGATCCCATACAACTGAATGGAGTGGCAGGACACTTGCTCGTCATGCCACCCCACCTATTAGTGAAAACAGAACCCACATTTTCCAGATTCCTTGGGGTCACATTCCGGTGATTCGTTAGGATCTCACTAGTTGGAGGCTCAATCAAGCTTGTAATACAAACCCTGTGTATAGGGATTATTTTTAGAACTTGGTACAACCCTTTTATTGTTATTTATTTTATTTTTTTACTAGACTTCTCCAATACAATGAAACAACAGGGCCAAATAATAGCAGATACTTAAATCAGTGTCTGTACAATATAGTCATGTTATTCATTGGTCTTTAATCTGTGGCATTGGGGATTTTCCACAAACATAAGTTAGGCCCATCCACATACCTCCAATGGACCCGTCGTTACTCCGTCGGAGTAATGGGAAGACGGTTGCACATGACTGTTCTGCTCCATTAATCTCTATGTAGCTGACGGAGATCAGTCTCTGCAATTTTTGTGAGCTCCATAGAGATAAATGGAGCAGAGCGATCATGCGTGGCTGTCCGCTCCTTTACTCTGATGGAGCAACGACGGGTCTGACGGAGGTACATGGGTCCCCATCGGACCCCTTGTTTTCGTGATCTGTGGTGATCTCACCACTGAGACCCCCACCAATCAGCAAGTTAAGCCCTATCCGGGCCTAACTTGTGTTTGTGGGAAAACCACTTTAATGTCTCAAATTAATCCAAACTTGACCCATAATAGACAATAATGGAGTGGTGATGGTCCCTCATCATTTTACATAAATCATGTTGGTCCAATTTAACATATGTTTAGTTCAAAATCACAACTTATACTCTACATATTTTATGTAAGTGCACTATATTTAAGTTACATTTTTTTATGATTTATGTAAGTTACATATTTTATACCTCCTACATATATTCATCCAATTTATCTGATGGTCTGGTATGCATTAGGTCTTAGTAAATGCTAAATTAAAGGAATGTTACTTCTAGACGGGTAAGCATATGCCATCATTAGCACCAATTGCAGAGTAAATTAGCATGTGCGGATGAAAGGGCATTCTCGCTTCCACACAACACAAGTTGTTATCACTGTATGCACATAACTTACAGTATAAAAACCTTGCAAACACATCTCGTCAATGGATGACAAATTGATTCAAATTGGCAATGTTTTTCACACAATGAAAATTAATTTGTGCCTCTCCTCCCACCTATCCAAGAAAGCAAGTCTTAGCAATATTGAATCATCTCAACCAAAGACCAGTTTATTTCTAACCTCCTCTGCTAAAGAAAAAACAGAGAAAATTACGTAAAAGACATGTGAACCTAAGAAAGCCTTATAATTAGGTAACTTTGTATGGAGCACAACACACACAATGTTGTAATTCAATCAAAAAAAATAATGAAGCTTAAATGCAAAAACATGTGAAAAACTATGTTCTCCCCATGATCAATAGCTACATTTATCTGCAATGATTTGATCTAATTATTTCCTAAATGACTACAGGTGGTCTCCTATTTAAGGACACCCGACTTACAGACAACCCATAGTTACAGACGGACCCCTCTGCCCACTGTGACCCCGGTGTCTGTACTGAAACTTTATTGATAATCCTTGGTCCCATTACAGCAAACAATTTTGAAACTCTGATTGTCACTAGGGCAAATAAAAATTTAGTCTAAATCTACAATTGCTAAATATACAGTTTCGACTTGCATACAAATTCAACTTAAGTACAAACATATGGACCCTATCTTGTATGTAACCCGTGAACTGCCTGTATATAAATCTCTTACATTATTCTACAGGAAATTTGTTTGATCTATTCATTTTCATATAATGCTTCTGCATTTTGGAATAGTGTTTGTTAAATAAATAGTGACCAGTTCCTTTTTACCTAATTTTACAATATCAGGGGGGGGTGAGAGAGGGGGTAGGTAAACCTATAATTGGAACACAAACCATGCCCCAAAGAAGTTTTATAGCTGACTAATGAAATCATTAAGAGAAACTGGACAAATCCCTCACATGAAGAGAGAATGGCCCAGATATATTATTCTAGCTGCGTCAGTTTTTATGTCTATCTTTGCACTGCAAAGAAATTTTTTGCAGCTTAAACATGTATTTATAAAGTGTTTATGTCACTTTTGTGTCACGGCTGCACTTTGTTAAAACTGTGCACTTAAAGGGGCATGGTAGTGTTTAGTTGGAATTTGCGCTACATTTATCTCTGCCGCCTTGACACAATTTTTTGCATGCTGCAATAGAAAGTGCACCAAAAAGAAATAGGTGCAACTGTTTCCCATAACAATGCCTATTGCTTCAGATAATTAAACACCATGCACCACTATTGAATTATCTGGTGCACCTTGAACAGGAGTGTGGCAATCTAAGGGGGTGATAAACTTAATTTGGAAGATAGAGTAGCAATACATATGAATGGCACAAATAATTAAAAATCAATACAAAGCAGTAAATCATAGTACATTATTTGCCTAAATAATAAATTGCATGTCCTCTTACAGCCATGAAGTAGAGATATATATTAACATTATATCACATACCTGTCCAGCAAACAGCGCAATGAAAAGCAGACTTTGAGCAAGCTGTCAGACTATGAAACCATAGGCGACCTCAACCTGCAACATCCATGCAGGCAACCAACTGCCTAAATCAGATGAGCCGCCCCTGATAGCAGATGAACCTTACTAACAGACCCTGACAGACCATACAAGATGACAGGGACATCTTACTTACTGCAACAGACAGGTAATGGGGAATCTGAGATAGACCAGTGTTCACACTAGGACACTGTAATGCGTCAAGGCAACGAGACTCGAAAGAGACTAGGAAAACACTGAAGATGCATAGCACTGAGAGACAAACAGCAGCCTTAGACAGACAAGGGGAGTCAGACAGAACCGCATCAAAACCAAGATGGCAGAAAAGGTACAGAATGGAATCACTAGAGGGAAGTCGAGTAGTGTAGCAGAGGTCAGATATATAGAATAGCAATAGGGTAAAGAATAAGAAGACTAGTAGAACCAGAAAAATGTAATGGGACTGTGTAGATATATAGAGAAGTTCCTGAATGCCACCCCCAGCAGCTGGCTGGGTATCACGTGCTGTACAGGGTTGGACTGCAGAGAGCTGGATGTGGCTCAGTCAAACAAAACACAGCAGAAAACAAAGAGCTTCAGAATATGAAGGCGCTATACAAAATATCAATGTATTATTATCATTTTATTTAGCATTAGGAACCTTTTACCATGTGATCAGAGCCTTTTGGTACCCGCAATCGCCACTTTCATGTGTATCTCTATATCCATAACCCAATGCAGCATTCACAGACAGATGCTTTAAGGGATCATTGGTGTCCAATGTGATACATAAAGGCCAGGTCCACCAGCACAAAGAGAGCTCTGGTTAACTAGAGGATGGGTGTGAGTGACTTTTCTTTATGGTCGTGTACCTCAACTCATTAAGAACATGTTAAATTTCAATGGATAATCTCATTTGAGTGGAGCACTGACATTTTGTGGACTGTGTGAATTGGTGGCTACTGTGGGAGAGTGCCGATTCAGTAGCTCCTCTATCCTTGTTTTTCGGAGGTCGAACTTGCACAATATTTTATATGGAAATAACTGTATAAGTGAAATACACCAAAAATGAAAATATTAAATCAATATGGAGTGAATATACAATAAAGAGAGATGAAACATAAGATAAACACAGGATGCTTGTCTTGCTGTCTGTTATCTCCCAGGCAGATTCCCTTGTCTGCATTCATAGTTCTGGGGTTTCAGCTCACATTCTAATTACAAGCTGTTATTACAATATGCCAAAGTATCAAACACAATTAAAACCTAACAGCGAGAACCAGACAACACTCAACAAGGTTAATAGAATCCAGCAAACAGTTAGATGCAATATGTCAACTGCGTCCAATCAGAAGATGCCTGCCACCAAAATGCAATTAACCCCAGAATGTCCTGGAACTCTAATCAGTTCCTTGTTAAATATGAAGCATTATCTAAGCAAGTCACTCTACCTTCAGATTTAATCATAGTTATACTGGTTGTCACCAAGAAAGGACAACTAAAAATAGACTTTTATGGCAAATACACAAGCAGTGCTCTATATATCTGTTAGGGGGATATTACTTCTCTGACCCAAGAAGGACTGAGATCATAGAAATCTATAGACTACAATGGAGCATATAGGCAGCCAGATGTCATCTTCTTCTCTTTACCGTTGCCATAGTCTGGTTTCTATGGTTACCATTCATGCTGTTTGTGTGGATCACCTATATATATAACTAAATATCAACTAGACATTTCAAATATCCCTTTACCACGGGTCAACACCTATGAGTTCTCCTATACATTTATCTGCACAGCCAAGAAATTGAAGGATTATAGTTCTGATTTTTTTCATTTCATTTAAAAGGAAAAAACTTGTAGGCCAATGCAACGCTGGAAGTGTTAACCCATAAGACTCCAGTGGAAAGCTAGCATGGAATGGAGTTGTCTTCTGACAGACCTTTGGAAATATTGTCCATGCCTAAATTCTCTACACATGCCTAGTCCTTTGGCATAGGATTAGTTAACCCGACTTACCCTCTACAGAGCCCAGCAGAAGGCTTTAAGCACTCATTATAATCATCATACTTTGTAGACACATATTAAGGGATCAGTGCCCTTGAAATGCACATTAAATTCACCATATTAAACCAAGTCATAGAAGAGAACAGCACCCTCTAAATGCACATAAAATCACCATATTTAGCAAAGACGCCTTTGAAATCGCAGCCTATTGAAATGACTGTGGCATGCATCCACCATTAACAATGCTGATTTAATTGCCTATGTGTGACTAACACTCGGTTAAACCTTTCATTAAATTTTCGGATTAATTCTAACAAAACAGGCAAATGTTTCGTATAAATCTAATAGAAAAGCACATAATCACGAAAAGCCATTTCCAAATATTTCTCTGCTTTGGAATTAATTATTTTTCTGCAGAACATTGCTCATCGTACAGCCGTACTCAGTAAATGAGCAGTTAGGCCCATACCTCCAATCAGGCGCTTGCTTTCAACATGGCAAAGAGAGATGAAAACTAATTGCTAATTGGTAGTTATGAGTTCCTCAACATTTGCACTCTGTCAGTGAATATCTCCCACGCTGTCAGAATAATATTAACACAACACTTTTACTAATGGGAACCAGACTACAAAGTTAACACTTTACTAAGATGATTAAGTTTCTCCAGGTAAAGTGAGACAATGTGTAACACTCAGGATCATCACCTGAAAATGAAAAAGCTCATGGGATGCAGTGAACTATGGGTAATAACTAATATTGAGGAATCTACTGCTCCTATACTGAAATGCTTAACTTTCCCAGACTTTGAAATACTAATATTCTGCTGGTTTTGCTATTCAAGAAATGATGGTATTAACCTGTATGTAGCTGTAGATGGAGCACTGGCATATTCACACAGTATGCTTTCTGTGATTTTTTTTTCCACATTTGTTCATCAATTTTTCGTGGATGGTTTACATCTGTTAGAAGGCTGGGAGGGATGTATCTTTATTGCACAAGTTTGTGCCTGTTTTGGACTGTTTTGTGCTTTAGTTTTGGACTTGCTTAAGTTACCTTACCATGTGTTTAATCTTGCTTTTTTTTTTTTTTTTTTAAATTATTTTGGCACCTCCAGCGATCCCGCGCCAGCAATAAAGTGGAGTGTTTTTGCAGTAAGAATTCTGACAAAAAAGCAAGTCGCAGTTGATGAAACAGACTTAGTCACAGTATAACATCTGTTTGACAAGGAAAATTGGTGCCGAAATGGGAAACAGTAGCAGAAAATAGTCACAAAAAATCGGGGTAACAAATGATACTGAAGAAGCCGAGCCTCTCTCAGAGAAATGTACATTTGGTTAGGGACTCTCCCACCAATGATAGAACCAGGGTTAGAAGTTCCAGCAGGGTCAGAGTCAGGCAGGGTTAGCCTCTGTGTTGTAATTATGGCTTCCAGTTGTCTCCACAGATGCAGATCTCATCCCCAATCACTGCTCACACGCGCATTCTCCTAACACTGCTGGCACACCAGCTGATGTGAGCGCAGAGTGGGTGACAACGCGGCATGCTCCAGGCATCAGGTAGCTGTTAACCTGCTATTGTACAGCACTTTCCTGTATTAAGGCACTGTATTAACCCTATCCAGCCCACATTGTTAGAGTTGATAGTGTTCCCTCAGTTTTTCCTGCTGTTACCCTGCTGAGATGTGAGTGGTGCAAGTGCAATAAATAGGGCACATGTAAGACAGGAAGAAACATACTTTCATTAGAGGACCCTCCTCATACTATTTCCCTATATTTTTACTATCTAACATAAACATTATAATAATACATGGATTATTGAATACATATAATATTAATAGAAAGATTTGATAAATAATGAATACTTATAATACAGAAATAAGTAGAAGTCTAAATTAAAACTAAAATAGAAAACCTAAAATGAATTCATATACATGGGCTATAGTGATTGAATGTGTATAGATTGAACCGTATTACTATTGAAGATCTAGCTTATAGGGCTCTTGCTACATTTAACCCATGTATGTGCCCTTGGAGGCATGATAGATTCTGGGAACTGCTTGCACCCGCCTAATAGTCTGTCAATCATGCAGTTTGTAATCGCTTTGCACACACATAATAAAAAGCATCTAAAATCCATAACAATGACCCCAAAACATCTTTTCGTACAGCAATTCTTTTTCCAGAAGAGCATCTTGGCACCTCTCCAGATGATGGATGTCAGAATATATTGTGATGCAGGGAGTGATTGAAATTGCGGAAGATTTTTCATTTGCTATTTTCAGTATTGGCGTTTGGAGATATTTGACTCGGGGGATTTGCATAAAAGCGCACCTGTTCTCTGTATTCCTGTATACAGATCAATGCTCTCTAGGTCATCTTAATTCCAGTGCTCTCCTCACAATGTACTAAGAGGCAAAGGTTATCATCTTCTTCCACTACAACATTGCCAATAAGATAAATTCAAGACAAGGAGGATGTTAACTGTCATACTGTCTGCTGCTTCAGAACCTCTTATAAATCAGGATAGTACTGTATTGAATGACAAACAAAACCCTCCAAAATAAAACATGATTTAAGAAGGGTGATTTAGGAAGGGTGCAATACTGCATAAAGCACTTCCATGCAAATTGTTCAATCATCCTGCTAAAAATTCTATTTAGATGTGATAGAAATGTATCCACATTTAACTTGGCTCAAAGGGTGGTCCACATCAAGTTTACCCCTAAGAACAGAGCAGCTGGTTGCATATTTACCTTCTGCTTTTACCTTCTGTCCGTGCCATAAAGCATCTGACTATGATGGAACTATGTTCTCATGATAATCTGTGGAACCCCAAACGATATACAAGTTATCCTTTAGATATGGGAAAACATGTTGTGGCACTTGAACTGCCTGGAAAACCCTTTTAAGAAATTAGATCAGAATTACATTTACAATTTGAGCGTCTCTAATGAGTAGACAATGCTGAAGTTCATATCACCAAACCAGGTGTACATTAACGTGTCTCCACACTTCCTGGCTCTTCCAACAGAAAGGTTGCAGCAGAGACAGCTCATTAGAAATGTGTTGCTGTTCGGTTCCTACAGGTGTTCCCGCCGAGCTCCAATTTAAACTTGGAAATGATAACATCTTTACAAATGACACTCTCAGAATGGGGCAGATTTCCTATACTAAAAGCACCAGAATTAAGGTTTAAATTGTTACAGATAATTGATCAATATGCAGTGTGCCACATGGGGAAATGACGGGGGAAATCTAGATATGAAAAGATTCTGCAGAACTGTGCCCAAATTCCAGTGTAATTTTTGTCTCAAAGTAAACCAACGAAACGTAGGCTTCCAGCACACAGGACATGCAATTATATCGGACACAAACTGCAGTCCCGTGGACAGTTGCTTGCACCCCATGTGTCATCAGTGAGTGAGAACCTCAATTGTAAAAGATTGCACTAGCTTCAATATAGGCAGGAATAGGACCTGCTCTATTTTTTGCAACCCTGTGCATGGGACATTACAGTGTACCATTGCGCCATATTTATCATCCCAAACAGCCTACTTAATCTGGTGTATTTTAAAGGGAACCTGTCACCAGGAGACCCATTTTTAGCACTCCCCCAGTTCCCACAGAGCATAGACATACACTGCCAGTATTTTTGTATAAAAAATAGGTTTTACAGAAAAAAAGATATGTTATATTGTACCTTTTATTAGCATCTGCTGTGGGACTAGGCAGTTGCCTAATAGGAGGGGCTGGAAAGGACCTTGGGAAACATGTGACCTTTTCAAATATATGAATAACTCCCCACACTCGGGATTGGCTGTAGAGGAGCAGGGGGCGTCGCTAAGCCCAGTGATGGGTGTTTTCATATATTTGAAAAGGACACATGGAGTAGCTGTTCCCCAAGTGTGTGTGTGGGGGGGGGGGGGACTGCTCCTTTCCAAACCCTCCCATTTGGCAACTGCCTAGTCACACAGCAGATGCTAATAAAAGGTACAATATAACATATCTTTTTTTCTGTAAAATCTATTTTTAATACAAAAACACTTTGGCAGCGTATGTACTATGCTCTGTGGGGACTGGGAGAGTGCTAAAAATGGGTCTCCTGGTGACAGGTTCCCTTTAAGACGGTCTAATATAATATTGCATCATTAGTAATTCTGTCCCATTGAGTCATATCAAAGTTGGACAGGGACTTTCCTAAACAATAAAGACCAATATGTACAGTAAATCACAAGTCAACTTGGAGCTAACTCCGGAGACAGTTATTTATTACTATAGTCTACATATTGACTAATATAGAAAGAGCTCAAATAACATGCAAATGTCTTATTTACAGGGACATAACTTGAGTGGGTGTAGAGGGTGCAGTCGCAACTGGGCCCAAGAAGCGACTTTTCCAAATGAGAAGACTAGTACTATAAACCACATATTATAGTCGGGGGCCTGGCACAGACTTTACACTGGGGCCCATCAGCTTCTAGTTACGCCACTGCCTGTATAGTTGCATGGTAGTAACTCAGCCCATAGTATTGTATGGACGTCCCAATTCACACCATTTCAACACTCGTCTTGATTAGAAATAATGTGAGGCAGATCTTAGTTTTTTCCTTACACATTATCATGCTCCATCAGCTACTTAAATCTCTAATACCACAATAGAATAATATTAACAATAGAATGAGATTCCCTTTGAAGCATGCTTTTCAATCATTTCAAATGTTATCTTTCATCTCCGTAAAGATGATAGTTCTACAAGGAACACATTGGTTTCAAATGTGATATCTGATATAAGACCATGTTGATGTATTAATCTATTGCCGACTAAATATTCTCCAAATGCCATTCTTCAGATACCATGAAAAGAGTGAACATACTATCTTAATAAGGTGAATGTTAAAATATATATTCGACTAAGGCACATTGTTGCAGGTTTATAAATCTGTTTATGACACAATTGTAATATTCACCATAAAACTCTCTAAAACACCTTGTACCACAGTGACCACACTGGTATGACAAAAAAAGCAAAGGGTGTAGCAAAAGTTGCTCCAAAAAACACAACACACTCTGGATGATATTTTCTAGCATAAAATAAGCCAATCAATAGGAAGTGGAAAGTGGACATTCCTAAATTGCACCAGATTTCTCTTACAGCGTGAAGGCCGACCATCTAACTTTGCACTGCTTCACTCTAATTCACTTAAAATCTGCCCCATGGTCTACTGGAAAACTTAGAATCTCACCTACAATAGATCATGCCCAACTTTTTTTAGACTGCTGATAAAATTCCTTTTTTATCAATTGCTTATAGTAATTAGCTCTATTACTTCACATCTATGTTTATGTTGGTTGGTGGCCCTATTCACGGATTTACAGCCTCTGTTGAACTGGACTCAAAAAAACAGAGATTTGAATAATAAAAAATCATAAGTCACATTGAATCTTTTCCCACAAAATGATATATCAATCTGCTCAGCTCCTCCTTCTCTGTAACTTTCTGCTGCAGAGTACGCTACATGCTCATAGTGACACCTTAAGGAGAACATTTGTAAATAAAAGTTACTTTTTTTCTCATAGACACAGTTAGGGATCATTTTATTTGCAAGGATGTCTTACTGGAATGTATCAAAATATCAATGGTAGGGGCATGTTACCTTTGACTCTAAGGCTTGGTAAGTAAGCCATATCTTCACAGCGGCCTAATCTCAAGTGACACCCTTGGCCTTTTGTTCAGCGTTGTAATGCTCATGGTAATGGTGGCTATTATTTCAGAATAAGTGATGTTAAATGGACAGGCTTATACACCCAACAGCAGCTGAATCCTACATTGTATTTGCACGATAAAAAGATTACTGGGCCTGAAAAGCGGAGGACCAAAAATCTCACAGCTTCTCAGCCTAGCAAGTGAAAGACTCATTGTAACGTCACCACAAATCCAGCGTTCCCCAAACACTTGACAACTAGAGCAACGGACAATAGAATTTTTGTGTGGAACAAAACTATCCTTATCCATCAAAGCACATATCTGCTTCATTTACAAATGTCCTTCATTGTTCCTGTATAATTCCCTAGTAATAAGACGGACTCCATAGATATCTGCTATTACTTAATCTATGGAAAGAATGGATGACTCTGGATAAGTCAGATTCACATATGCTTGATCTCTGTAAGAGATCTTGAGTCCAACCATGCTTTTAACCCATGGGGGCAGATTTACTTACCCGGTCTATTCGCGATCCAGCGGCGCGATCTGTGTGGAGGATTCGGGTTCTGCCGGGATTCACTAAGGTAGTTCCCCCAACGTCCACCAGCTGTTGCTGCTGCGCTAAAGTTCGTCGGAATGCGCTGAACTTCACCAAGCCGGGCCGAGTGCAGGTAAGCGCATGTCAAGCGACACTTTTTTTTTTTAATGCGGCGGTTTTTCTGAATCCGTTGGGTTTTTTTTACGCCCACGAACTCCTGATTTCCGTTGCGTGCATTCCGACGCCGATGCGCCACAATCCAAGCGCGTGCGCCAAAATCCTGGGGCAATTCAGGGAAAATCGGCGCAAATCGGAAATATTCCGGTAACCCGTTGGAAAAACGCAAATCGGGCCCTCAGTTAATGACCCCCATTGTGTTATACTTTCTCTAAAATGTCTACATCTGATCTTGAGGGACAAGTTACAGCAACAAAAAGTGCTCTCTGTGGTAACAAGAGGCATTAAAGGAAACACATATATAACTAAACTCATAAAATATCTAAAGCCATCCTTCTTACCTTAGGTAAGGTTATAAGTGCGATATTCTTAAGGGGGCAGTCTTAAGCTTGCACATTTTATTGATCCTTTTTCTATCTGTCTATCAATCTTTTATCTATTTGAGAAGTAACTTGAAGTATGTGGACCTTCCTCCAACTAATATGCAGCACTGGTCTATCCATATGTAAAAGAGAAACCTTATGGTTCCCCAAAGATGTCTGGGTTCACCTTCCAATCTATCTATCTATCTATCTATCTATCTATCTATCTATCTATCATCCACTGTTTCAATTTAAGGGAACCTGTCACCAGGAGACCCATTTTAGCACTCCCCCAGTCCCCACAGAGCATAGTACATACACTGCCAAAGTGTTTTTGTATAAAAAATTGGTTTTACAGAAAAAAAGATATGTTATATTGTACCTTTCATTAGCATCTGCTGTGTGACTAGGCAGTTGCCAAAAAGGAGGGACTGGAAAGGAGCAGTCCCCCCCCCCACCCTTGGGAAACATGTGACCATTTCACATATATGAATAACTCCCCACACTCAGGATTGGCTGTAGAGGAGCAGGGGGCGTCGCTTAGCCCAGTGATGGGTGTTTTCATATATTTGAAAAGGTCACATGGAGAAGCTGAATCCCAGGGGTGGGGGGAACTGCTCCTTTCCAGACCCTCCCAAAAGGCAACTGCCTAGTCACACAGCAGATGCTAATGAAAGGTACAATATAACATATCTTTTTTTCTGTAAAACCAATTTTTAATACAAAAACACTTTGTCAGTGTATGTACTATGCTCTGTGGGGACTGGGGGAGTGCTAAAAATGGGTCTCCTGGTGACAGGTTCGCTTTAACTTCACCCTTTGTTATTTTGGATTTTTGGAGTGCTGAGGGATATTTCCAGGATTCAAGGAGGCTCTGCACCACCTTTATTGAGGTTTCTGTCCACTGTGCGGACTTGGTTTTCTTTTTTGTATTATCTATCTATCTATCTATCTATCTATCTATCTATCTATCTATCTATCTTATATATCTATCAAAGCCCAGGAAGAACTTGATGACGCTATATAAATAAATATTATTATTAATTATGGGGCTGTTTTTTCATTTATTTAATTAATGAAAAGCCATAAACATGTTGCTTTAGGCTGTGTTTAAATCATGGATACTACATTTAATATCATAATGTCTGGTAATGTCTTAATGTTCAAGATGATTCAGCCCTTCCTAGCTACTAGCTTATCTATTAGATGAACACAAAATACAAATACCTCAGCAATTTCATTGTATTCTTCAAGACATGTACAAATCTGCAGCCGGGTCCTGATAAAAAGTGATATATTATCGTATGTAATAGATCTGCAGCCTGTAGTCTTCAGAGTGAACAACCAGACCCAAATCTGTCAGGATTCTCAAAATGTGAAGAGTCTGCTGTAAAGCAGTTATCTCAATGACTCCATTACAGGAGCTAAAGATTCATTACCTGCCATTTACTAAATGATCATCGTGCAAGACAAATGTCTCCCTTACAGTAACAACAATAATAATTTGTATCTTATGTTTTGCCTCTTTATTCTATCCCCGTCAGCAGCTTTGTGCATTCTACTTGGTTCCAACATGTAATTTCTGCAAACATAATCCTCTCTTTCTGAATACAATGTACCAGACAAGTCGCTACCCACTATTAGCACCTGCAAATACTATCAAAGGCAGTCTGAATGTAGAAATATCACCTGCGAGGAATTGTTTACTAAGACGTGATTATATTTAAAGGCACCTTGCGGCTCTAGATGTCCTTGCTCATTAGTGGTAAATGGAAGAGTCTACTTCAGGTAAAGACATCAAAACTTAATGTAATTGCAAGGTTCAGCCAGGTGAATTTGTAGGAAACTTAATCATCAACCATGGAGGCGGTGGGAGGGACAGAAATATATGACATAAAAATGAGCATGTGCTTTAGGCTATTGAATACATTCCCTATAAATAGATGTATTTTGATGTTTAGAAGAAAACTGCAAGTAAATGAAAGTTTCGTTGGCCCCTCTACAATGTTAATAAAACATTCACCTCCCCCAACATAGCTCTTAACAGAACTCAATTGGTCAGATTTGTCCTAAATTTTAAGAAGCTACACCCCTGATATGGAACATATAAACACAATGGTTCCTGAGGGTATTGCGGTTAATCTAACCTTATCCATTTCAAAGCTTACAGGACATCCATGGGTTATTATAGCTATACTTTTACTGAACAATGGAAGTTAAATAAGTCTCCCTCGCCCAAATTTGCATAGAGGTAAAGACTTGTCCAACAATGCTTTTGTCCAACAATTTTGTACTTCAACATCCTATTGTTTGCTGAGATAATCTGCCTTGTTAGTGTCTTACACACATTCCTATGGCCTCTTGCATGTCACATGTTTGTGGCCCATGTGTCATCACTGGTGACAGGAGCAGAGACTGCCTGAGACACAAACTCAGTCAGGAACAGGACCTGCTCTGTGTTTCGCAGTTCAGGCTCTGGCAGTATACACAGCCATGTGTATCAACCCATAAAACATACAGCACACGACCAAACAAATTGGGGGTCATTTACTAAGGGCCCGATTCGCGTTTTCCCGACGTGTTACCCGAATATTTCCGATTTGCGCCGATTGTACCTGAATTGCCCCGGGTTTTTGGCGCACGCTATCGGATTGTGGCGCATCGGCGCCGGCATGCGCGCAACGGAAATCGGGGGGCGTGGCCGAACGTAAACCCGAGGTATTCGGAAAAACCGCCGCATTTAAAAAAAAAATTGTGTCGCGAAAATTTCACTCACCTTCATCCTGGATAGGCCGGTGTATTTCGAGACATTCCAGCGGACTTCAGCGCAGCAGCGCCACCTGGTGGACGTCGGAGGAACTGCTTTGATTAATCCCGGCCGGACCCGAATCCAGCGCAGAGAACGCGCCGCTGGATCGCGAACGGACCGGGTAAGTAAATCTGCCCCATTGTGTGTGAAAGAGGCTCTGCATGTAGACATGTTAATGGAGTGGTCAGAGGGCATATATAGATTCTTTCAGGGTTCCCACATGATGGAACATCTGGGTACTTGGGGTACTGAAAATATGTCCTATATATATCCTAGGTATTGCATCAAAATACACTGTATGTGGCACACTTACCAATACCTTTTCCATACCACATAATCAGGGAAGGAAATGTATCACTTACTTAATTGTTACTTATAGAATCAATTACTAAGTATGTTTTTATATAAACAATAGTATTCTCTTCTTCTTGTCTTTTTCTCTCTTTCTTTGATTACTCCTTTATTAATTTTCTTGCACGCTTGAACGGGTATTTAAGAAGCGTTTGTGTTGCTCGCAACCCTTTTTTTGTTGCGTCTGCACTATTCTTCATGCAACACAAATTTCTGCACTGATGAGGGTGTTCCGATGCTCCGTCGGACCGTGCGCCAGATTAAACATGCAAAGTCCTACAGAATTGTGTTGCACATCCCATGTTAGAGGTGCACACAAAAAACAAGTAATGCAATCTGTCATAGTAGTGCAGGGAGCGCCATATTGATGAAGACGTGCACCAGAAATCCTGAATCTGGCGCCCCCTGTACTATACCCATTTAAACTACATATAGTGCAGACTGCAATGTTCCTAGTAAATGTGCCCTATTATTTTATGTGGAAAATTAAGGCCAATTGGACAATATCTTCTGAATACATGGGTCTAATAGATTTAAAAAAAAGGAAAAGTACATTTTTATAAAAAAATACCCAACAATCTGACACTCATAAGGCAGTGTTGATCATGTATTACATTTTTTACCTACATACACAGATGTAGCAGAGAAGAGTTTCACAATAATCATAAAACGATTACATGTAAACGCAGCATTTATTTCTGTTCCATCTTTGTGTCGTACATTTACATTATCTATATCCTGTAAGGGGTGAAGTTGAATAGCGACTGTTATGTAGGCCATGTACATCTGCTTTTACTATGATAAATGTCCTTTTGTCCTTCTGCCTATTTTTTCCTCTCTCCTTAGGCAGCATCAGTGATCAGCAACATTTCTCATCTGTTCAGTGCGCCGCGGGTGGAGACAAGGTCAACTCACCCCAGTAACAGCGATCCTAATCCCTGTGTGAATGGTGCTTAACATCTCATTCATGGAAGAGTTAATGTGGTTGCTGCCATGTAGAGGTCAGCGGTTGCAAATGAAGAAGTGAAAATTACAGGTGTCTAGGAAGGCAACCCCACACCTGCTCTGCAGCTTAGCAATGCTTCATCTACTAGATGATGAGCTACAGGCATGGTCATTAGAAGATACAGGGATGGCCGGGGAGATAGTGCCTAATGCTGCCCTACTAGAGGAAGGCTCCGCTTGCATTAAATAGAAATATCCACAGACAGACAGGGAATAAAGATCTAAAGTAACTGTGCCAGGGTTTACTGAATGGAAACATGTTTCCATAGATATCAGAAGGTTTTCACATGGAAGGAATTTAAAGAATTAAGCATTCTCTCTCTCTCTCTCTCTCAATCTCTCTCTCTCACTCGCTCTCTCATATTAAAATTTATATTTCTGGGTATAAGATGTCCAAGGATCCAGTCACAGAGAAATGGAGAGAGAACAGTATTTTGCCACCCCCATCGAAGGATTGTGTGTTCATTCGGCTTCTATACCCTTACTATTTTTTGATTATTGGGCCAAAGCAAAGGATCTCAGAAAGTAGTAGGCTATATGTTATTTGTGCCCTCTTTACAATGTCTACATGATGCTAAGTCTTTGAAGAACATCTTTTACTAAGGCAATCCCCTGCAATGTCATCTAGTGGATACGCGTACAATAAGTAAATCACAGTAAATAGTACAATATAATATAATAATATACTACAGTACATATACATTGGTAATATGTGCTTTATGAGAATACTATACAATCATGTTCAGCCACAGACCAAACACAGTGTAGTAGATGGAAGGAATTATATAGAAACATGATGCAAGTATTCTCTATCTGTCGGTTGGTCTGCAACACAGGAACTTCTGTTTTAGTGGGAGTCCTTCGTTTCTGTATGAAGCAAAAACTCCTGTCCACTGCACTGTGTTCAGTCCTTGGGATCGGACCAGAACATAGGTTAGTTTCCACTGGTCATATCCGTAGTGTTTGAAGCCTACAGTAAATTCACATTGAATACACAATGATGACCTCTTTTGGATAAATTGCTAATATGCTTTTCTGCATTGACCTCAAGGAGACAAACAAGACATCATAAAAAGCACAGGACCAAAACGTGAAAATAGAAATTGGTGTGTATTGTTGTTACATTATGACAAACCTTGTTGTTGAAGACAAGGAATAGTTATTTCCATCCTTTCAATTGTAAATGAATGGTAAAAGGTTATTATATCCAGGGTCTGTCTAAGTGAAAAACACTCTCCTTGAAGGATCATTCTAATATTGGAATGTTTATCTTAACTTGTAAACTACTGCACATATAGGATTTATTATTATTGCAAGAAGCTCTTTCTAGGTGTTGTGGACTAAAAGTGGAAAAATCAGAGAAAAAAATTCTAACCCCTTGGACGCCCCCATATATCCATTCTTATACAAGTGACACAAATGAGGAAACATAACTAATAAGTGGGTTAGGGGTTTGCTGCTTTTGATTTCGTAAAAAGCTCCAATTTATAGAAGTAATGATGAGGTCATTTTGTATACTGTATTCCCGGAAATGTCTCGGGATACGTCTTGGCCACATTACAACCGTCTTCCAGTAATAGAAGATATCTTGTTATCACATAGGATATATAATAATTTCATTAACCTTTATTACATGCAGTAGGCCAAGGGGCATTTTAATACACAACATTCAAAGGCATAAGAAGCAAACTGCGTGCAAATTAAACTAAATCCCATAGACGTGATCACTCTCTGCAGAGGATTGGATCATTGCGGCCTCATAAAGCTTAATACAAATCCCAATGTGCAGCTTCCCTGTGGAAAATAGATACAAACAGATGATACCTATCTATCCATCAAGAGGGAGAAGGAGAGGACATTTACTGTAAAGGACCACTTATGCCCATATTAATACCAATTCAGGCAGCAAACTTCCAGTAAACTTCTATTAAATTATGCACCTAGGGCCGAAATCAATGAAATGGATTTCTCCTCCTGGTCGCGCTATTTGATTACATAAAGCACCTACGAAAAACTTTGCTTCCGTCAATCACTTGTAAATCATTTTCTGCAGAGGAAACTTTTCACAGGAAACTGAAACCTTGTTTGGATCATGCCAGTCAAGGTAGGATGATGGTTCAATCAGTGATATATTAACTATCTGTGCACAGGATTCTATACAAACAGAAATACATCGTGCATATAGCAGAGATGAGTTTAGTAATTAAAGAGATTGTGTCATACACAAAATCACATTTTGATTAGAATCATGAATACATATATACATATAGTGCACAGCAAGAAATTGTGATTATTTTTGCAGTGATGCCACCTCCACACCATGTGGGCATGGAGGGCTATGGGCGACAGGGGAGTGGGCCAGTCACGTGCCTGCATACTTTCTAAAAACTTGTGTAAAATTGTTTGGAGGTTTTTATGCAAAACCATGCCAGGATCTGGCGAAGTTTTTGCCTGGTGCAGATGGATAGGTCAGGAGACCTATTCCACAACAGGGGCAAGGCTTTTCTCCTATCCATATAATTTATGATAACTCCCCCCCCCCCTTAATGTCTATCATTGTTCACTAGTTATATTAAAGCCCATGGGGTCCATCCACTATATGTTGAATATTTCTTCTGGACCCAGTCAATCAAGCCAAGTTCACATCTAAGCTGAGAGTCTTCAGATGTTCTGCTGTGGTATAGGGGCGGAACTGTTGACTATTAAGCTAAGAGAAGGCATAATGGACTCTAAAACACACACTACATATGAGCATTAAGGACAGTACAATGATCCATTTGACTTGCATTTGTTATTCCATCAATTTGCTAGATGAACAAATTCTTTATGCAGCCTTCTAACCTAGCCCAGGAAAGAACTTTCATTCTTATTTACTATGCCCATAGTCACATACTATGTGCGCCATTAATAGTGCCAGCTTGTACAAATACCCCGGGCCAGCTAACAAGCAGTTTCATAAATAGCATAAAAGTACTACTATATGCTGTCCCAGACAGAAGGTAGCATCATTAACAATGTCAAAGTACCTAGACATCCACCAAAGTGTCCTGCAATGGGTGGAAAATTGAAAATTCTAATTCAAGAGTGCACCTTTAGAAAGTAATAAAATGCATCCATAAGCAGTGTCACAGGCAAAGTTTACCCCTTTCCAATGTTCCAGTGGCAGGCAAAAAGTTAAACATCTAAAAGTTAGGCAACAACTATAACCATACCTGGCCCTATGGTTTGAAACATGGAACAACAATAGATTGTGAGCTACACTATGGGCGGCACGGTGGCTGAGTGAGTAGCACTTCTGCCTTGCAGCACTGGGGTCCTGGGTTTGAATCCCACTCAGGTCAACATCTGCAAAGAGTTTGTATGTTCTCTCCGTGTTTGCGTGGGTTTCCTCCCACACTCCAGAAACATACTGTTAGATTGTGAGCCCCATGGGGACAGGGACCAATTTGACTAGCTTTGTGCAGCGCTGCGTAATCTGTGTGCGCTATATAAATAAAGAATTATTATTATTATTATTACACTAATGTGAATGTGGGCTTTGTGTACAGTGCTTCAGAATGTCATCATATGTCAGCTAATGGGAAGTAAATCTCCTTAAGACCTTTTCCAAGTAATATTAAAGTGAACAAAGGAAAAATAGAAAAAAGAGAAAAAAGGATTTTGTGTTTGATGTGATATCATGTTTCAGTTAACAAACAGTTCCTCATGAGTCTTGTCATTTCCCCTGCTAAACTATAGAAAGCTGGTGACATTTACCATGACGGCTCTGTAAGTTTTCAATCTCATAAACCTTATTCTGACATGAAGTAGTAACTAAGAAAAATGGCATATAAAAAGAGGAAAAAGCACTTATAAAACCTCCAAAAACCTTAACACTTAACATGTAAATCAGCAACAATAATATGAGGTGCAACAAATCCTACGGTAAAAAAATTTGCTAAAGTTTGCTAATTTTATTCACTGATAGGAATTCTGAACCAAAAGAAAGGATGGGAATGGTTGTGTGCAGGATTATGGCAGCTCATATCATTTTTGTGTTAATATCCACTAAGTGTAAAAATGACCATCTGTCTTTACCAGAAGACTACATCCAGATCTCAAATTGATTGTCTCTGGAGCAATGGGAAATGAGGACAAAAGTGTAACAATTCCTTCAGGACAATCACTTAACATTGTAAAAGGAGGACATGTCCTGGAAAAAAGAGGACATCTAGAAGCACCATAAATAGAAGGAAAGATATAAGCATTTAACTTCTTACATTTTAGCATACATGGGATACATCATTCACAGCTTTCTTTCCCTTGCTAATCTGCCCTGTCTTTATATTTATTTATTTATTTATTTAGTTGTTTGTCTCTGTCTTAAAGTTTTTAACACAGAATACACGACATGGTCAAGTGAGTTGGACTGGCCTACCAGAGCTCTAGAGGGTCCACTGGTGGGTACCTTGGCTCTAGTCCAGTACTGAACCTCAGAGATACAGCAGGAGACAGTCCACTTTGGAGGCTATTTCTTAGCAGTTAATTGAAGGCTGCCCCCTGATTGGCCCAAGGAACCCCAGTCATACACTAAAAACAACCGTCTGTCAGTAGACCTGGTCCAAATCCATAAAAGCCCTAATAGGGTAAAGGTCTACATTAAGGGGTACAGTGTAAATCCTAAAGATGATCCAACAATGCAGATGAGATAACTGCTAATTGTCTCAAATATGTGAGAAGAAATTCCTAGTACTGTATATCTTGACCCATGTCAAACATCCATAAAACGCTGGCCCAAGATTTGGTCTTCATGAATAAATTACTGAAGAATAGAAAGAATGAATAAATGAATGTAAATGTATTTAAACTGAGAGTTGACAATGAATAGAAGCACCATCAATCTTTATAGATTCTAAAGGTGCCTTCACGAAACATGCAATCACAGGTTTCATCCAAGCCCTGAAATAAGATTCTCTTTACCGAATTACTAGTAATGTTTATATTTTTTCATATAACAAGACCTTATGACCTTTGAGTGGAATAGACCATTATAAATCAACATCAGAAAGTGTGTATATGTGAGAAGTTGTAGCATCACACCAATCTTCTCAATTGACATATAGCAATACTAAGGACAGCAATATATACAATGCTCGTGAACATACATACATAAAAGACAATCTAGGAATCCGGAAGACCTCTATCAATAGTATAGCCAGGAGATGCAGTTCTATAAATCAAATTAGCAATTGTCAGTTTGGGAGGGAGAATTAACCTTTCATTTTGTATAATCAGCAAGAACAGCTGCTCCTTGGAGTATACGTCGTATTTCAGTCTAATGACTTTATAAATGTAAAAAAAAGTTTTATAACCATCAAAGTAACAATAGATAACTAGGTTCCTATATGTCAAGGATGTGACCATCCATGACCTCTAATCCTAATGCCACTGCATATCACCATCAGAATAAAGTCTATAAAAATGGCAGTCTATGGGGAGTTATTTGCATGCTAACACGAATGCTATCCTCATCCTACTTGCATTCCCCAATCCTCCCTTTTGGATGGCTCCTCAGTAAATTTCAAAGCCATTCATCTCTGTGCCGCCATCTATGTTAGCGCACATTGCTTTGGAAAGTAAGGTATAAATAGCTGCATAATAATAATACACCCCCAATGGTATAAAATCTGCAGTCAAATAAAAAGAGTTTCCTGTAGTCATTCAGAGAACTTTTATATTCCCTCAGCTAGGCACGCTGCCTTGTAAATTTCGGAAGTTGCTTAGCAACACCTCCCTTACTGCAGCTGTGATGTCTTTTAACAGGTGTTATCCCAGGTTCCTTGTTTAACCCTTGTCTACCACAATGGGTAGGGAACTAATGTTTAAATTATACTGTCCTGCCCTCCCACAGTCTAACGCTATGCCTAAAGAGTCCTTATTATATGTATATGACACAAATGTAGTCCCCACAATCCTGGAAACTGAGCAGACAAGATAAGTGACTCAATGAAGAGGGTGAAGGAGAATTTTAATAGACTTCTGTTTCGAAGAGCCAAGGAACTTTAATTCAAATGTCATTCCTCTGAATCAATGCTCTACCCACTCGGTATTCGGAGCATGACCCAAGTCAGTGTCAAGACTGCTTTCTAACCTATTCTGTTTATTCCAATCAGACTGTCTGCACAGGGCAATAGTTTACTTGGCTCGTAATGCACTAGTGAGACAATAAAGCAGTGGAATAGACCTGTTTTTGAGGGTTTTTTTAAGAACATTAAATAATATGTAATAAATTAAAAACATTCTTTTCATAGTTTTTTCCTTACGGATATTATTTGGCCACAATGGGAAAGACAAGAACCTTGAGGCAAAACACAGCTCTTACAAGTGGCTTCAATATTTTTGAGTTCAGGTAACTGTCAACCAACCATACTCTGCATGTAAAAAATAATTTGCATATCTGAAAACCTAAACACTTATTCCCCACTCAAAGTCACTAGGAAAATACTTCTGCATGGCCTTCACCTAGTTTGCATGACTGTAGCTTACATTTGTTGGAAATCATTACATACAAGAATAATTGTGATTTGTATCTAGGAGCTGAATTTATTTGCAAAGTTATTATTTTCTAAAAGACAGAGTTTGACTGTGCTATAATGGGGCTACCAGAGGTGGTGATCTTGGGGGCCAACCCTCCATCCAATAAATCCTTATGTAGGATGTATCTTTAATAATTTCTAATAATCCATAATATTTGTGAATCAATCTTTAAAAATAGACCATAGTTAAGTGATTGCCTCATTCACCTCCAAATTGGTTTAGGGCCACTTATAATGTGTTTGAGCCCCAGAAGAGCTAAGTGTACTTTTAGAGTATGGTTGGAAAGTGAGGAATCCTGATAAAACCTATTGCATCATGGGAGAAATACAGGTTCTATGCAGACATATCTCTTGGTTTATTTCTTATGGCTTTGCATATTTATGAAAAATATTTTTGAGCCAAAAATTAGCAACCAGTTGTTATGAATTTATCAATCCCTTCTATGGATAGGTCCATAAGAGTAATGGTTTTATTTGAAAAAGGTTATCTTTGCCCACCTGAATATACTCCGCTCTGGTAATAGCAAATTTGAAGTCATCTTAAGATATTATGGTAAAGGCCTGGAACCAAGAAGTGATTTGCTTTTTTTTTCTTAGACTTAAAGTAGAAAGCTCAGGGAGATGTAAAAAAAAATAACTTTGAGTCTCTAGATAATTGGATTTCACATCTTATCAGCTAAGCACAAATGTGTGATCCCTCGATATATTTTGTAAGTACTTATAAAGGTTCTGTAAATCTTATCAAGCGAGAAAATAGTGATTTTAACCCTTGGGAAATGAGAATAGTAAAAAGGAATACTATTAATGTGGAAACCACTAATAAACTCCAGCTGTTCTCCAAAATGTGTGATACAGGGATCTTTAACCTATGATGCATTTGATAATATGAACTACCACTTTCAAGTCTGGTAGAGCAACCAGTGTTGTACAGGAGCTCAGCTTAATATGCTAAAAACATAGGGTATGTATTAAAACTAGAGGCCAGTACCACAAGAAATATCATAAAAGGTTGCATCATATGGCTATAGGAACTACTACAAACATATATACTGTATACATTGTATACAAGGAAATCCCCCTTCTTGCATCTCAATGCTTTCTTCTGCAATATCTGACAGGCTTTTGTGTATACCTGCCTGGCATTTTATGCCCATGTTCTTGTATACTAGTCCGTAGTTACTGTATACATTGTATACAAGGAAATCCCCCTTCTTGCATCTCAATGCTTTCTTCTGCAGTATCTGACCGGCTTTTGTGTATACCTGCCTGGCATTTTATGCCCATGTTCTTGTATACTAGGCCGTAGTTAGCTGACTAAATGGATAAATAAATTCATTCAAGCGGATAGAATAAATAATGTAGTTTATAAAGTGACACAACAGAAAGATGCCAAGTGGCAATATTCAGTACACTCAATTTTTTTAACCTTATATATAGGTTACCTTTGGGAAGCATCATCTTGTTAACACAACCAACACATAATATTCAGCTTGTCTTTGCAGGCAACACAAGTGTCAATTTTGATATAGTTCACCTTATTCAAACATAAGAATTGTCCCCAGACACTTGAGAAAACTGCAGGCAAAATGCTCAGAACTCAGATGAAATACAATTGTGGCATTGTGACTTGTATAGAGAGAATGTGAGTTTCAAATACTGACAGTTTTCTTTTCAGTATTAACGCATTACTGGCCTAGAAGCTGAGGACTGATGTGTCCATAAGAAATCAATGTCTAAAATGATTATGTTTTTCACACCTATATTTTTGCATACATTTTATTATGCTGAGGCCATGAAGGTAATCATAAAGCACTTTGACCAACTCAAGACAAATCTTAGACCAAAAGATTAGAGAGTGATGGATATGAGACCATATTTTAACCCCTTCACAACTAACACAGCTATATACGTCCTGTTTGTACATGCCCTAAGCAGAAAGTACGTACATACACGTTATGACAGATCAAACAGTCATATCTCCTGAACTGTGACACCTAGAAAAACACTTCTGTGCCCTATTAAAGAAGAGAGTTTTCAGGTGCAAGGGATTAATGAATTAGAGCTCTTTAGACTTGCTTTTAGCTTCTCTCTTTCTGCAACACAAGTTGCGCCAAAAAACGAATCAGAAAAATAGAAGCGCCAGAAAATGCTTGGATTTACAAGCGACAAGTTTTCAGTCTGAGTTTGCGCCACATTTATTACTGACGTTCGCCACAATATAGCAGCATGAACAAAGTGCACCATAAAAAGACGCACACTTCATGAGCAGTGCAGGGGGCGCAAGATTCATGAAGACCGCGTAGTTTCCAATAATGTGGTGCACTCTGCATACTCCACAGACAAACTGTACAGACTGCGCTGGCTTTGATAAATGTTGGCCAATGTGGGGAGTGAAGTGCACAGTAGTGTAGTCTATGCTTCTAGGTTATAGCGCTAACAAGGAGATCAACTAACCATAAAGAAACAAAGAAAAACTAGAAAGTTGATCACGTTTTACTGTCTACATCTGGCTGCCAAATGACCAGTACCAGATGCCAGAATGTCACTTTACTTACCATAGTAAGGGTTAGGACATGCCGGTTTGGGCATACTCATACACAACCTTCTCCGCCTCTCATTGCCTCACATCTTAGCAGGCCGTGTTTAAGCCTGAGGAGAGCTGCATCACATGACAAGACATCATATGACAATTCATTCGTTTAATACAGGGTGGGGCATTTATCAATTTTGGCACAGGGTCCTTTTTTGGTGCATAGTGCTATATTTTTCATTAGGATGTTAGATTGTGGCGCAAGGGGATAATGAAGAGACTGAAAAGAACTCCACATTTCTATACATACATGAAGGTTAAATAGAACTGTGTAGACCAGACTTTTGCCGTTCTAATTATGCAGCAAAATTTGTGCCTAAAAACTTGTCAGAAAACTAAATGAGCAGGAAAAGTGTTGAATTCCCAAGAGGTTCACAAATTGTGCACCCAAATAAAGAGTGTCGGAAAAGCACCAATATTGCTTGAAACTGAAACTTAATAAATATGGTGCAATAGGATCAGCAAGGAAAAAAAAATGGCAGTTTTCAATAAAATCAATGATAAATGCCCCGCAGGGTCTTCATCTCTCACTTTATTTTTACATCAGATTTGATTAATTATCTAAATTAATAAACTAGATTGGATGATTTTTTCACATGGACTCCACTGAGATTGAACATTAATAGCTGGTCATTATTACCATTCTTGCATTGAACTTTTATTTAACTATTGCTCAACCCTATGACATTTTAAGAGCAATTTATAGTAGAAGATACTGGTTAGAACAAAACTGTATATACTCGAGAAAGATCCCCACTTAGCTTATACTTGAGTACATAAAAGAAAACCTTAGTGCTCCCTGCAGCTTTTCTTCTCCCCATGGCTCTGGCTTTCTGGCTTCCTGGCAGCGTGGGCAGATGCATGTCTATGCACTTTGCCCATGTATACACTATGACACAGGGTTCCTGCCTGACTATATCATAGTGTGTGTGCAGTCAGAGAACATAGACATGCCTTTGACCCCGTTGTCGGGAAGTCGGAAAGCCAGATTCGTGGGGAGAAGAGGATGTCGAAGGAGTAAAAAATTTTTTAGGGCGGGTCTGCAGGACATTTTATTATTATTGAGCAGACTGCTTTTGGATATTTCATTATTAGTGAGGAGGCTACTGGACATTATATTATTGAGTGTAGGCTGCTGGACAATTTATTAGTGAGGGTAAGCTGCTGGACATTTTATTAGTGAGGATAAGCTGCTGGACATTTTATTAGTGAGGGGAGGCTGATGGACATTTTATTAGTGAGGGTAGGTTGCTGGGCAAAAAGCAACTCTATATCCCACCCTAGGTTAATATATAACACAAGGAGAACTGTTTTTCACATGATGAGTTTTGCGGCAGTGCCACCACTGGATGAATTATTAAATGCTAGGCATTTTGATCAGTTGGCTTTCTATGTAACGCATGGGTGCTCTAAAGTGAGTAGGACACTGCAGAGGCACTCCCTGTCCTCATTAGAAGGCCCTGAACAGGGCATTTATTCCATTAATGTATAATGGAGGATTAAAAATGGGTTTACTGAATGGGCATTATTTTTCTATTCATGTTTTGCCTTCAAATTACCATGCTGAAGGTGTTATAAGCCCACAATTTCTAGAGCACAAACAAATAGCAGGTATACAACGAACATAAGAGCCATGGGGTTGTTTGTTGAAATGTACTATACTGAATGCCACACAAAAGGGTCATATCAAAGTGGCTTAATGGGCACAGGATACAAAATAGAAACAACAGCATATTATGTTAATATTGCACCACAAGCTAAAGCAAATGAATAAACTTTGTGCTCTTAACACTTTGATTACAGATTATGCAGACAATGTAATTTAGAATATGCCGTCTGATAAATGCAATGAGGGGGAATTATGTAAATTTCAGCACATTAGATTGATTTGCTTGAAATGAAACCAGTTACACTCGATGTTTTCAGAAAGAGGCACAATTATTATGATTGAGAAACAGCAATGTTAATGAAGTGTGGTAGTGTTAATCAATTCCTCCCTCCGTGGTAATAGCGCAGGCTTGTGCCTTATCTCAAAGCACTTACAGCTGAGTTTCCTTTCTCTCCAGCATCATAACTGGGATGGAATGAAAATGTTTTCCTTCCCATCACCTGCTTGGTTATTGAACTAGAGGATACCTAAAATACAAGTTCTTACACATAAAAAATAAGGGATATTAAAGGAAATATACCATCAAAATACAGCAAGATAAACCAGAGACGATAACTCATAGATCCAGGCACAGTGACTGTGGTAATCTTCTTATATTTGTTATCCATGGCCTCCTTCCTTTTAAAATCAACTATTATTACTGGATTATGCCAATAAGTCTGAAGGGCTCCTGGGGGTATTACCAGAGCCCCAACATGAAGCGTCTTCAAAGCCTGCTATACTCTCTAAGCCTCCCCCTGCTCCTTCAGCACTTCCCCATCCCTCTACCAAATGTAATCTCATTGTAGCAGAGGAAGTTTCAGCACACAGTGGGAAGTGCTCCTTACACAGTGTAATTGTCTATGAAAGTACAGCACAGAGGGCCCAGCAGTGTCGGAACTAACATAGACATAGTTCTATAGAGGGGCCAGGGATCGTACCACAGCTCTTTTACACTCAATTGAATGGGACTCCGTTTGTAGTATCTTATTCTGCTACTAAACAGTATTTGAAGTTATTCCAGCATATAACAGTTTCTCTACCAAGGTGCTGTTTTTGACCTATGCTACGGATATAGTAGGGCCAGGATGACCCTTTAAAGGGGACTCAGAGCCTGGTATAGAAATAAATGCAGTGTGCCGGCATGGGGACAGTGTGCACCGAGCCCCCGGCTGGCTGCGCCCCCACCCCCCTTCATGCCCCACTGACGTGAAGGTGGCGGAGAGGGCTAAATAGTCGCAAGTGCTAGAAGAGGTCCTGTTAAATATGCCCCATAATGTATATACACTTTGGACAGTGTCTTCTAATGTTGGTAAAACAAATGGAAAATAAGAAAAACAAGAAGAGTATGGGGTAAATGTGGCAGACTGTTTTGCCTATATGAGAAATGTGATGTAAATACTTTTGTGTAAAAACTACAAAAGTGCTTAAGGAATGATACCTTTATTGGCTAACCAGAAAAATGATATTTGGTGCAAGCTTTCAGGGCACACAGGCCCCTTCTTCAGGCATGAATACAAATGAAGCACTGGGAGAAAACCACAACATTTGAGGGATGTTACAACAAGATAATTAGTACATATGGTGAGACCCAATGAAGATAAGCTGGGGCAATAAAAGTGGAGGTTATGTTACACAGAGAAGGGTGATGGGGGGGTGGCCTAGAATGGTAGGGGTCTGGAGTTAGTCTCTTGTGGGGATTGAAGCGAGTCCATGTAATGAGCCATAATCCCAGGTGCAATATTGAGGCCTTGTGTCAGTGACTGGAAGGTCATCATCAGTTTGAACTCCCAGGTCTTCCTTTCTCTGTTGTCCTTAAAGTCACCTTTCAGTATTAGTATCTTTAAATCCTTCCCGCTGTGGCCTGGTCCAGACAGAAGAGTGTTTTCCCACAAGTGTGTCCATGCCCTCGCTTATGGTGTGTCTGTGAGAATTCATCCTGCTCTGAAGTTTTTGTTGAGTCACCCCAATGTATATATTATTTTTGTGACACCTCATGCACAGTATCATGTACACAACATTGGAAGATCTACAAGAGAATGTGCCTGGGATTTTATACTCCTGTTGTGTGTGGGGCTCCGGATTCCATAGGTTTCAATGGAGCATAGAGCCCCTTAGGCTCATTTGTATAATTTTAAAGTCTTATATGGTTAAAAACAATTGCATAAGAAGATTAAAGAAGAGCAGATCCTGCCAGAGGGGGGACTCACCAATATGTCTATGTTTACAATCCTTGATCAAACCATGGACCTGGATGGGTACAACCTTCAGGGTCCACACCAGTCTTATCTTGGTATAACAATCTGTAATATACTTTAAAAGCTTATTACAACGGTAAAACAATCCATAGCTTTCCTATACTGAATGACACATATGGCATGCTGCTGACAGGATAATTCTTTAGGGTCGCTGTGGGTTACCTGAAAAATACCCATTTTAGTTAATACATTTATTTTGATCAATATTTTTGAATTTGATCAATATGCGGATGTTCATCGTTCAGATCTCTGTGGTGCTGGTGGTTTTCCATTACTTGCTGTATATTTTTGTATTATTAACCCTCTTCCCTATGGATATACTGTTGCACAGGCATCAGATACTAAAGTGGTTTCGAGACAGAAATGGAAACATATTGGTAACATGTCCATGAGGTACTAATGGATAACTCAAATTTAATATTGTTCATTAATCCATTATCCAGAGGCTTTCAAAATTACTGGCAGGGATCAAAGCTAAAATAGTAGAAAAGTATTAAAGGCATATTACTTTATGTCAATCTTGGAGACAGAGGCCCAAGAAAGCAGAATATGTACAGGAAAAAATAGAATTGTATAGCTGATGCATCAGGTACTGGATCTGGAGATAGATAGAATTGTTTTTGAATCCTTTGGAGTGCTACAATTTTTTGGGTTTACTTAGTGAAGATTAATCAGTTCCTGGACGTGCACCCACTGCTGTTGACAGATGTAGCTGATTTCATTTCCTGTATTCTCAAAGCTGAGGGAGCAGGGGGAGGAAGAGGCAGTGTAACAGCCTGTAAAGACAGATCACAGAGGGTCTAAGGTAGCCCCTCTAGCTCAGTAGCATAATTTTAAAAGTTAATTTTAGGGGGAGGCCATGGATAATCATGATAGATACAATAGCCAAATGGTTGTGAAAAAAAAAAAAAATTTTATTTTTACTTTTTGTTTTTATGTTTTTACAGACCTTGGAACATTCAGCCACTAGTATTAAAAAAAAACATCTCTTCAGGCAGGCCTATGACACTGAGGAACTGCATGTAACTTTCATTCTCTTTTCTCTAACCTTCACTGATTTACAAAAGTTAGTCTGCATGTCCATGCACCCTGGATCCATTCAGAATTATTTATTTTATCCCTTTCAAACAATGGCTGAACCATTGTACAAGCCACCTTCTGTGTCACCCCTTCTTCCTCATGGATTGTAAGCTCTTGTGAGCAGGGCCCTCACTCCAAATATTTCATGTTTCTGACCATGGTATTGCTCTGTGATATGTTATTGTATTTGTATATGTTCTCCATGATCTATAAAGCCCTGCCGATAGCACTATATAAAGATGTATCATTATTATTACTGGGGGACATCTGTATTAGAATTTAATGATAAATTACTTTTCTCACCGTTTACTTTGAGATCCGCTCTAGACCTGTTGATAGTAATATAGAAAGCTGTTTTGTGGAATCCTTAATTCTTAATGCCATCTCTATTCTACAAGGAGATGACGACAGTCAAAATCTAGCGATCTTTCACCTGCGTGCAATAAAGACAGAGGTAAAAATGACCAGTGAAGTGATTGTGGATTGAACGCTTTTGCCTGTTCCACATCCTTTTATGTGACAAACTCTTGGGACTTAAATATTTTATTTTCAGTTTTAGAGCATGTAAATCCAAGGGGAGCATGACAGGAAACAAGAGGCTGATACACGAACGTTTTACCAGCAGGAAAGTTTTGTAGAATGAAATGGCACTTTCTATGTTTCTGTGTCACTTTCAAGCTGTGATGAACTCTGTAGAAAGGCCAAACCAATTACAGAAATGAGGATAAAAAGGCATAAAAAATCTATTTTAAACCCAGTGCTCTGATATCACTATAGTGCCTAAATATTCGGTAGCGCCAGGGCTGCATCCGCCATGAGGTTGGATGAAAATCCCACCTTAGGTGGCAGATTGCAGAGCACTTTGTGGGGCATCGCGGACAGCAAATTTATAGTCCTGATCTTGAAGGATTGATCTGTATTTAGCTACTTGATAGCCACGTCCTTCTGCTGTAGCAGGCTACTGGTTCAATACTACAGAAGTCTGTCTGAGCAGGAAGGAAGGGCAATCCTGGTTAAAAAAAATGCACTTTTCACAGTACTGCTGCTACTAAGAGCTACTAATACAGAAAGCAAAGTAAGTAAATTATATTTATTATCCAAAACACATGAAGCAATTAACGAGACGGCACTTAGAAATGTGAAAGTGATTTGTGTTAGCCGACATCAGGTGTAACAGTGACTTCTACATGAAGTCAACTGAGGCCTCAGGACTGATGGGACCAAACACGGTATCCAGTCTTCCTGTCTGCATTTATATATATGCACATTATTCTCCTGCAGCTGGAAGGGTAATCGAGTGGCCACAAACTAAGTGGAGAATTCTCGCTCGACAGTTCTTAAATTCAATTTGAAAAGGTTTCTATAAAAAGCGGCAAAATGTGGCAGAAGGAGGATTCTCTCAAAGAAAAGTGTCAGAGGGAATCTAGAGCCACCATTTGATGAGGTGCAGGATGAGGACTGTGTCTGTGGATTAGATAACCGTATCAGCCCTACCTTTCATTCAATGGCTTTTTGTAATTTCAAGAGAAAGGAGATGACAGCAGAATTAGACTTCCAGGCTCATCTCTGTGCAGACCACCTACTCAAACACAGGCTTTTTCGCTCACCCAACCATGACCTATCCTTAAATTGTTTAGTCTAAGAGAACCATCTGCAGCCTCACAGAGTTTATATGAGACAGTAAGTTTATAGTACATGGGCTGAGAAGGTGGCTGTCTACAGATAGTGTAAACCTTATTGTGTATGTTACTTCTGGTCTGGTTTCAGCACTTCAACAAAAGAGCAATATAAGGCCAGACTCTTGTTAAAGAAAAAATAAATCAAGTTTACCTCTGCTGCCCACCCCGGAGATGTAACTTAGACTCTGTAGTAGGTTCTCTCATCCAAAATGTCCCATTTTTAATCCTGGTGTCTCCTAATGTCTTGTACCAAGGAAAAGGTCTGATTGCAACTACCATCACACTTCCTAAAGCTTTAACCCTACGTCTAACAATTCTATCAATTAGATAAGGGATTTCTGGAGATCTCACCATTAGGACCCTAAGGGATAACGGGACTGGGGTCGGTGAGTGTCCCTATAGTAGAGAGTTCTCTATATGTTAGAAACACTAAACTAAGGGGTATCTATAGGACTCCCTTCTTGTTACTGCTCAGGGTCCCGGAGGTCTGATTTGTAGCAACCAGACAATTATTCACTATTCACAAAATAAAGCTCTCCCAACAAAATTGTGCATTTACTAAGCTCTTTTGCTGTTCTAGCAGCCCTTACTTACATTGCTGGTAATGTTCTGTGTCCTGAACTATGTGATTGTCTTGTCTTTGTAGAGTCTGGGACTAAACGCTATAGAGATCAGAAGATATCAGTATTTAGTTTAAACACTTTCCTGCTCTACTAAATGATACCCAAGTATTCTGGGATAGTATGATATAGGAAGAGTATGTGACGGTACAGTGGACTACCAACTATGTTGTGTGTTCTCCATGGTTTGTATGGAATATCTTCAAAAAAGGGTGAATACTTTGTATCAGTGTACTAAGGCTATATTTGACTGCACTGTGATAGAATTATGTAGTGTATAAAACTTTTGACAAACTGTTAAGCTAACCTAACAAATTCAGCTTGGATACATCAGTGTATAATAATCACAGAAAAATGAAGTATTTTGTTCTATTCCTGTTTAAAGGCTTCCTGCTGTGAAGATGTACAGAATGATAGGAGAGTAACTAGTAATGTGATGTATGTGACAATCTGCTCCACATCTTTAGTGAAGACTATGGCCTTATAGACCCCTGGATAATGGGTAATTACTGCACCCGCCACCTTGTGTGACCTTCATCTACACCTCAAAAGAGAGGTGGCAATGCCTGTTCCATGTCACATCTCACTCGGTAGCTGTGTTACAACAGTCATTATTCCTGCAAACTCTTTTTTTTTGTATTACGATTCAGAAATTATCTGATATTACAGTCACTTCTTGGTGGCAGGTAAGTGTAATGTAAAATAAAGGCAGCAAACCTGGTCATCTGACAGGGGAGCAACAATACATTTAGGAGACTATGAAAAGACATATTATCCTATCCTATTATCCTGCATTATGTCATTACGCTTTCTGAAAAAAGTAATTCTTCATATTAAAGTGGCTGCCTTACAGTGTAGCTAAGAGGCAATGTTTTCCTTATCAAATCTCGTAAAACATATTTGCATGTCCACATGCCTACAGAGGTGGTCTTTATTGTCAAAGTCTCCAAAAGGAGTCTTTTTAATTTCCAGACCCAGTTTCTAGCTTCTCACTCAACCAAACCAATTCACTACACTGTACTGAAGAGATGCAAACACATTGAAACAGAGTTGTTATTAACAAAAATACAGTATTCCACAGGTATAATTCTAACTCAGTATCTATCGGCCCTGAATCTTCTGAGTTCAGGGTCGGCAGACATCTTGTTCTCCTGTCTGATGCTGCACTGAGCTTCTAGCCTGCACCCTTGCATTCCAGGATGAGCTCACACAGACACACACTGACTTCCTGACAACAAACATCAGCACAATGTGAAGAGAGTAAAGCTACAAACTACAGGCAGATAAGATCTTCATCCAGGGGAGGGGGAGGGAGGTGTATAGCAGGGCTGCATATGTTATGGCTGTGATAGTAGAGCTGAGAATGTCATGTGTAATATGCATCTCATGGATCTCATCATCTCTGATCCATCACTTCTCTATTTCTATGTGTCAGATACTAGAACAATGTTCAGAACCTAATTAAAGTGTATATAAACCTTGTACCTAGCCACACTGTCAACACAGAACTAGAGGGATCATGAAGTGTCTGCTTAGAGAGTCCCCCCCCACATGCTCTGGAATTTTACACTGATCATCACTGATTTACAGGAGCTAAAACAGCAATAAAACTGACAAAAATTGTAAAGTACAGGGTTAAATTGTAAAGTATGGGGGTTAAAAATCTTTATTATGTAAACATCTCTAGGGGGTTGAATTTGAGAATTTTCTTTGATAGACAATCCCATTTCAGGGGTCTGCCTTATGTCAGTGTTGCCTAGATTAACACAGCTTTCATTTTACCAGGGCTTTTTAAGAAGTGACAGCTGCATTGTGATTGGTTGCTATAGTTAAGAAATGTAGTTTTACTTTTAGGTATTTTCATATAAAATTCTCCCAAATAAGTTTTCACACTGCCAGCCAATGCAGCCTCAAAGTTAAAAGACAACTTCAGCAATGCTGCATGTGCAAAGTTTCCAATTCTCTCTATCAATCATCAACACTTCCAGAAATCAAATGCAACTAATGTCTATCCAGAGCTTGTATTATAAAATAATGACTCCCAGAGTAGATCAAATGCTGTTACACTTCATATCCCCAGCAGTTAAGATTTCATTGTGCGTCAAAGGAGCGAGAAGAGTTTTTGATTACATTGTGCCCTCTAGCTGTCGGGGCAATGAAATTGGTGAGGTTAACAGACAGTTTACAGCCATATACGTTACAGTAAGACTGTCACTATATGTAATAAGTACAGGCCTGGAGGACTCTTTTAATGGAAGATGTGACACAACCAATGAAATGTTTGCCTTCATTAGTGCGCAGAAGTGCCTCCGAGTTCTCATTAAAAAGTTCTGCACTCTGGAAATTTTAGGATTTCAAAGAGCATTGGTGACAATTCCAGATGCTTAAGGCCTTAGCAAAAAAACGTCATGGTACAATGACTATGTCTAACGTCAGTGGGCTGTAGGATGTAAAGAGGGAAGAGCCCAACTGAAGCTGAGTCTCTGATGCTGCAGCGGTGAGTTTGCAATATAACACAACCCATTGCAATATCACAATTGTGTGTCTACAGATTTCCACAGCACTTCCATTACCACTTCTGCGTGATATAAACGCAATGGAGGACATTTATAATAGGTTTTCCGTGACTTTTTGGTGTTAAAATGCCACATTCGGTTTTTTGTGACTTTTTATTGCTAGAAAGTCACACTGGGCTTTTCACGCCACTCAAATACAGTAGCTTATACATATATGCCTAGTGCAATGCTCAATGAAACCTAAATAATGACATGTGTCTTTTTTAAAAAGAAAGTAACAAGTCACTCCACTCCCTTCCTGCCATATGCAACTTTCTATGTATGTTATGACTTTTGTGTGACAAATATAGCATAGGGACAAAGCAACAAGATTTATTAAAGGGCCAAATCCTCAGTGGTCCACACTTACTAATAGCGAGTTTGCCTAGTCTGGCGTATGGTGTTCGTTAATCTGGGGCACCTTTTGACTGCCCAATGCAGTTTTTTCCTGGTGCACTCACCTTAACGGGCGTGCACCACAATTATGCCGGTCTTGCTTACATAAATGTGGTGGCCGATGCAAATGCGCAGTGCAAATGCAGTGAAAATGATGAAATAACGCATTTGTGCCATTTTCTTGTGGGCTTAACAGCTTTCACTGTGCGCCTCAAATGATATGTATTATTCATTCTTTGGACCAGTACGATCATGGAGATACTAAATTTGTATAGGTTTTATAATGTTTTCATGCATTTATAAAAATGAAAACCTCCTGTACAAAAAAAAATAATTCTTCATTTTGCCATCTTCTGGCGCTAATAACTTTGGTGTACGGAGCTGTGAGTGGTGTCATTTTTGCGACTTTTGATGACGTTTTCAATGCTACCATTTTGAGGACAGAATGTAGTTTTGATCACTTTTTACTGAATTTCTTATATTTTGCAAAATGGCAAAAAAGTGGCAATTTCGACTTTTGGCGTTATTATCTGTTACAGGGTTAAACGCCGGGAAAAAACTTTATTATATTTTTATAGATGGGACATTTTGGGACATTGTGATAAATATATGCAGCAAAGACTATGGAAAGGGCTCAGCCTGTGAGCTCTCTCCATGCACCGGCACCAGCATGTGATGTACGTCACATGTCGAGATTCATTTCAATTCGGTTCAAATCAAATTTTGTCTGAAAATTCGGCCAACCTGGTCAAATCAAATTTAGATAAATTTGCCCATCTCTAATTCACATCTGTTGCAAGGGTACGTCAGGCAGATTCCCCGTACAACGGAGGGTAAAGACTTAACCCACTGTATGCAGGATAGAAAGACTTAACTTGCTCCATCTGTGAGTATATGTTGGGGGCTTTCCTGGCATGTATGCTGAGCATATACAAAAAATGTGACGTGAACCTAGTCTACCTGCCCATACAAAAGGTCCAGAGTGGAATGGTGGCTTCTATGATGTCTACATGCACTCAAATGTCATGTAGATGAGACAGTATATGAGACAGTTCCTTTAAGACTAATCTGTATAATTATGTCAAGCATAAATAACACTTTTGTCAATGAGCTGTATGAAGCTGCTTACTTATCAGTGCTACATCTATATAAAAGTATGATATAACACAAAATGTGATTAACATAAAGTATAACCTTAAATAAAGTACAACAGCAATTGCAACAAGCAGCAAATTCTGACGACTAAGCAGCTCCATATAGTCCCAACCTAAACCTACAGCCATTAACATAAAATGTGCTAAATGGGGCATCTTGAAATAGAAGCAAATAAAGGATCGCTTTATCCAGTGATAAGTGTGTGTGATAACTAAGATGGGCAAGAAGAGAAAACATCTTATTAAAACTAGTGGCAACTCTTTTGCATATTCTTGGCTCATAATAGCAAACACATTGCTCTTTCAGATGCCATATTAGTGGTACAAGGCTTGTTTCACAGAAGAGTACATTCAGAT
Organism: Engystomops pustulosus; assembly: GCF_040894005.1. Classification (NCBI taxonomy): domain Eukaryota; kingdom Metazoa; phylum Chordata; class Amphibia; order Anura; family Leptodactylidae; genus Engystomops; species Engystomops pustulosus. Next base: position 103,983,529 of record NC_092417.1, on the reverse strand, counting down.
AAAGTGGAGTTTTCTAGCAGCTGTGTTTTTTTCTTCCTTTCTGCGTCTCTTTTGCCTTAATTTATGAAGTGTTGGCGCCACGATATTGGTGTTTTCCGACATTCTCCATTTTTTTTTTTAGTTGCAAAATTGCAGTGACGCTTGTGAATACACCAGTTTTCTGGCACTTCTCTTTTTCTGACTTGTTTTGTGGCACAATTTTTGGCTCAAAAAGAGAGCAGCTAAAAGCAAGTTTAGGGAGTTCTAAACCTTTTAGTCCATGATCGAATTCATTAATCCCTTGCACCATAAACGTACATCCCAATGAAAAATATGGCACGGTTCCAGCGCCACCCTCCACTAAAAATAAAAAATGCCCCTCAGATGCCCTCAGAGGTTTTTTCTTTTATATGCCTCTGTAATTTTTAGGTCATTGTAAATTAATGGGAAATATAAAGTAAGGGCTTATACTTTAATCCTGCTGAATCCACCTCTTGTTTTGGTTTAAAAACCAAGTAAAAAACAGAGTTTTCCAAAAACTGTTGGAAACCACACTACTGCCTTTCCCCAGTTACATCCCTGGTCATTGTAGCAACATACCATTTGGATAAGTTGTTGCTGTATAGTGACAGCTAACAACCTGCATGCCTGTTTTCCAAAAAATAAGTTACATATTTTCTAAATTGTATGATTGGAAGTAGATATCAATTTTCAAGAAAACTCTATTTTAAAATCTAACCAGATTGCTAGATTCTGCTTTCCCTCTGCACCTATCATGACATAGATGAAAACTATGATGCCAAGGGCTCGGCACTAAAAAGTAATTCTTGTGGTGCATCAATGTACAACTGGATGCAATATAATCTGACGCCCATTTATTAATTCCTGCCCGTAGTATGATTCAGAAGATGGGCCTTGGAGGGAATCATACTGGTTAGTTATAAACTGCTCTACTATGCTATACTATGTATGTATAGTATATAAAATAAACTAGGGGGCTTTTTATTTCATCTCCCATATTATGATACAGATGCATTGGATGGTTTAGATGCTGTATGCTGTATATCTACAGGATGTACAGTGAGGGTACTCTGTCATGTTTCACACTTCAAGGGCCTGGGGGCCCACCAGTAGATCCATAAATCAGAGGCTTGGGTTTTAGGTAAATTGGGGGTTTTACTGTGCTCATTCTACAGTTAAATTCTTAGTGTTCTTAGTAAACACTTGGTGGTTTGCCGATTCAACTAAACTTCAGCAGGTTTAGCTCAGTTCAGATCGCTTGGTGTAACTGCAGGCACCCACAGCCATCAGGAGAGAGAGGAACTGAAAGTGAATGTGGCCCTTGTGCGTAAGATCAGCGTAAATCATTGAGGGTATCGTAATGCAACCTAGTAGTGAATCTACTTTTAACATTATTTTGGTGTTAATTTGAAGTTTTATTACAAACTACATGCTACAATTTGAAAAAACCTCAAATGTGAAATCTTCATAAAGTGTCAAAAAACAATAAAAACATTCAGCAGAAACTTAAAAAAAAAAAAGAAATAATGAGAACCCTATAAACCCGGATGACAGTGAATTGTAATCTAAGCACTTGCCTGTCTCCGTTTCTCCCTCTCTTCCCATTCAGTAGAAAATAAAGGCTTCGATTTGTCCTTTAATAAGCACTTTTCACATCCCACCAATCTCCAGCGCAGGCCGTATGCTGTGCCTGTGCTAAGTGCGTGCATATTCTCAGTCATACTCCAACAGACACCTTTTACAGCTCCCATCCACAGACTTCCTCTGCATTGATTTCTTCCGCTTCATCTCCGAATTCATTACAATACTATTAACAGCTTTGATAAAATCTTGTGCTGATTCAGTTGATCGACTGCTTTCATTCTCACAAAAAGAGCAATGAAGCTTCTATATAGAAACTGAATAACATTCTCTATGCCTTGCCACCTGCATCTCACCTCATATCCGTGTGGCCCACACAGCTCTCCTCCAAAGTGAAAAGAGAATGGCAGAGATTGCTCACAATTTTACAATGAGAATCTCCAAGGATGCACAATTAACCCTCTCCAGAATAGAAAATTCCTCTTGTAGAGGTAGGGATGATCTGTTACTATCTCCTTAGCGTAGATGAAGTTGAGAAAGTCCTTCACAGGTTCCTGCAATCCATAGAAAAGTCAGGTTTACCAGCCATACTGTAGGTACTTGGCAGTAGCTGGCTCAGATACATTAATCTATGAAGAGAAAAAGCACTTTTACCGCACAATGTAAAGAAGATTTTTACCTTCCTTAATGTTAATTTCATAGGAGGAAAGTCATAAGCTAAGTGCCAAAATAAACATCTTGATCCCAATAGTCTTGCATAGATCCATCTCCGCCTCTGTCAATAACAATGCAGAATGATTAAATCAGGCAAACCTACAACCTACAAGTAGTCACAAAGGTCAGTAACCGGGAGAGTGACCAAGGGACCAGGAGGATTATTCACAATGTTGTCCCATGATAGATCACTCTCATAAAACTGTCAGAAGATACACATTAGAGTACTGGATCACAGGGGATTGTGAATCAAAGGGCTACTATAATTACATAGATGAGAAGTACCACATACACCAAGCCCAGGCCAGACATGTAGAGTGGTCATGGGTCTGCAGCTCGTGTGTGGGCCTAAACAGGACCCTCTGTCTTAGTAATGGCATTTTTATATAAAATTACAGCAGTGAACTGATCCTTTTTACTTGTCAAAGGAAAGCCAAGACTCTACCATAATATACACTACCATAACTACAAAAGAAGCATCTGCTTGCCAGAAATAATAGAGACTAGAGACTAAAAGCAGCATCTTATAGGAGACCCTATCAGAATATTAAACCCTGGAGCTTATATATATACATACAACTATATGTTGGTACAGATGTACACAGATCGACCGATGATATTGTACAGCTTTCTAGGACCAAATGATCTGAGGTCATGGCTGGGATTTGGGTTAAAGGCACACAAAAGTATGCCGTTAAAAACCATAAAACCTCCTGTAGATGATGATGGTGAAAATACATTGGAAAAGAGGGCAAGCAACAAGATGGAGACCCGTAACTATTACCATGTAATCACAATGCATCGTACTAGAGGGCTGAAAAATTGGGACAAATTGGGACAAATAGTGCCATTTTCGACTTTGGGCGCGATTTTCCATTACGGGGTTAAACGCAGTGAAAAAACGTTATCATATTTTGATAGATTGGGCATTTTCGGACACGGCGATACCTAATGTGTTTATGATTTTTACAATTTATTTATATCAGTTCTAGGGAAAATGGGGTGATTTGAATTTTTAGGGGGTTTTTTTAACTTTTTTTTTTATTTTTACTATTTTTCAGATTCCTTAGGGTACTTTAACCCTAGGGTGTCTGTACGATCCTATCATATACTGCCATACTACAGTATTTTACTACTCATACATTACAATGTGCTGATAGCACATTGTAATGAATGGGTTAACCCCAAGTAGCTTCGCGTCTTCGTGATACCCGAAGCTACCATGGCGACGGATCGCCACTCCCTGATGATGTCACGGGAGCGACGATTCTCAGAAAGATGGCGGCGCCCATGCGCCGCCATCTTTTTGAAGCCGCCGGCAGCTTTGCCGGAGGCGATCAGCAGTAAAAAACCGGTAAGCTTTTGTTACCGGTAAGCCTTTGCTACAATATGCAGAGACTTACCGGCTATGGAGAGGGCTCGGCCCGCACCGGCACCCAGCATGTGACGTACTAATACGTCACATAAATACACCTACAATTGTTCCCCTTTAGACCCTTTAGTAGGAGGTTTTATGACAGGATATATGTTGACATGGTAGCGACTGCAGTAAACGGCCGCTAATACACAATTAATGGTGCGGTGTACGGTATTCCCTTTAAGCACTACTATGTGGGGGAGTTGCTATTTAAGCGACTGCTGTTTTGTATGAGTTTGAACCTTTGCGCCAATCACACAAAGTTTCTCATATTCCACGCTCAGTTCCATTGTTCATTCTAACCAATTTTCGTTTCCTGAGACTCTCGCCTCCAGTTCTCTTCTATGAATGAAAATACTCTGCCGCTACTGACATTTTCCTGCAACCTCCACTCCAGCTGACAAACACACGCAGACAATCTAAAGTTATACAATTCCCTAAAACTTTGTAACATACAGAGAGGTGCTGATACAACGCTACAGGTAAGAAGAACCACTGACTAGAAAGATGTTAATCCTGACAAACTGCTTGAGCATTAGGCCGGAGCACAGCTAGATTGAATTCTGTCTCCCCAGAGACTTTGTACATCGCTGGAGGTAACAAACCATCTTTTCATACTGCCCTGAGATGCACAGAGGCCACTAGTCGAGATTTATGGAAGAACATTACTGCCCTCTAGTGATTACTCTTATGTTCAAAAAGAATAATCGACCGCTATTAAGTTACTTCATGTTCATTGAAGTATCCATGTTCGGCCACACACATTTAACACTTTCATCTTCTTTGTGATACTCTGCAGACTCATGTATAAGCAGAAATCAGGAGAAATACAAAGGGATGATATGAGCATAACACATCATGTTAGGAAAACTCTGTCTATTATTTTTATTATTCATTTATTTGTCTATTTTGGATGAGGTGTATTGCAGATTATAGACTTCCTTACTTACAAGAGGCAGCACATATGAGCATGCTTGTAAATTCTTATAACTCTTGTAAGGCTGCCATAATTCAGTTTAAATAAGACTATAGAAAAGATTTATTAATATGTTGCTCATTAGACCAGTGCAGAGAAGCACTAGACAGTTCTCTGCTGCACCAATGGGGCACATTTACTAACAGCAGTGCAATCTGCATTAAATGTAGTTTGCCTGTGTATAGTGCAGAGGGCGCCAGATTCAGGATTTATGACCACGTTCTCAATGAATCAGGCTTTCTCTGCACTGCTCCAACAGAGTGAAACACTTTTTTTGGTACACCTTTAACATGGGGAGTGCAACACATTTCTATTGGACTTTGCAAGGTCCAATTTGTATTGCATGATGCCAAGTGCAGCCGTACCACAAGAGGGTTGCATGCACAAATGTGGTGCAGACACTTCATAAATACCTGTGCAAGCAGTTTGCACTAGAAAGAATATAAGAACGCCGTGTCTGACAGAAAACTGGCGCATGGCCCCTAGTAAATGTGTCCCACAGTGTGATGCTGGATGATTAATCTGGTGCAGTATAAGAGTTTACTGCACCACAATATAGAATTTTCTGGTGCACAAGCTATATTCTGTGTAGTCATACCCACTCATTACCGAGGTACATTATTCGGAGGATTCATTAAGCTGCCTAAAAATAGTCTAAAACTTTCAATAAATGTGGTGCTCCAGTTACTCCAGTTCTCTGGCATAGGTAGATTGATACATCTCCCCCTAATAGACTTATTGGGGCACATTTACCAAGTGTCGTGTGCCAGTTTTCTGTCGGACTTTGCACATTCTTTTAGGTGAAAACTGCTTTCACATGTATTTAAGAAGTGCCTGCACCACAATTTTGTCGCAAGAGACCGTTTTGTGGCATACCAGCACTGTGCTTCATTCACCACAAATTTCTGCAAAGAAGGGGTCGTTATGGTGCTCAGTTGGACCTTGTGCCAGATTTACATACATACATTTACATCTATCTATCTATCTATCTATCTATCTATCTATCTATCTATCTATCTAGAAAAATGAAAAAGGCAGCACTCCAAGTCATGCGATATTCAGTGAAGAAAGTGTTCTTTTATTCCATGTTCCATGTTCCACTCGCTTCCTCCCCCAATATGGAGGCACAAGTGGTATGGTAGGAGCCGGCATGCACGCCCCACATTAATCTATGTAGCTGCTGGCAGATTTGCCATAGGCGTTTAAATAGATAACACTTGGCCGTCACCAATCAAATATGAATCTGGATACGAACTGAATGAACTTTGTGTCCGAGTTTAAAGGAAACCTACCATTTCAAATGGTAGGTGTAAGCTGTAAACACAGAGCACCAGCTCAGGGTGAGCTGGTGCCGGTGCTTAGTTTCGTTAGTGTTAAAACCGCGGTATCGCGGTTTTAACACTTTTTAAACTTTATAGCAGAAGCTGCTTCGGCGCTGTGCGCGACCGTGCGCGCGCAACGCCTGCGGCATTTCCTATGTAGGCGCGCGCACGATCGTGCGCACGCAGCGCCGAAGCAGTTTCTGCTATAAAGTTTAAAAAGTGTTAAAATCGCGATACAGCGGTTTTAACACTAACGAAACTAAGCACCACCTACCATTTGAAATGGTAGGTTTCCTTTAAGGCCCAAACTTGCAAAGTTCATTATAGACCCGAACTTTGTGGTTTGGACCTGCTCAACACCACTCTTAGCTAATGGGTGCAACTACACTTGTATAACATATTTAAATACCAAGCACACATACTTTACAGATTATGCAGGACTTTCACTGCTAAGTTCCTTCAAATGAGAACACAATCCATCATGGGAAGTGTAGGCAGGAGATAATACAGTCAGATAGGGAGAAGATAAAACTCCACCTTCTCCTCTGTAGCTGAGGAAGACTTTTAATAAGTAGCTTGAGAACAAAAAAATGCAAGGACTTGAAATACAAAGGTGAGCAACGCAATGAGGCTCATTTACTAAGGGTCCGTGGAACGCACAAACGTTGGATATTTTGACGATTTCGGATTTGCGTCACATTTAAAAGGGTATTGTGTCGCACGCATGGGACTATCCGACGGATTCGGAAAAACCGCAGGATTTAACTTTGTGTCGCAAGCCAAGCACTTACATGCATCGGGAGGAAGATGGTGAACGACGGTGGACCTGATCGGGGAAGCGTCACATTCAGCAAGTCGGATGTTAGTGAATCGTGGCACAGTGCATTGTCATTAGACAATGCACTTTCAGGATCTCCTCCGGACCGGGTAAGTAAATGTGCCCCAAAATATGCATTGTTCTGTGTGTTTTGAAAGATACATCAATCACTGTTAAACGAGAGATGCAGTTTAATGAACAATTAAGTTCACAATTGCATATGATTCTTCACCCAGGGGCCACTAGGACAAACCCCAAGTAGAAAATGTTAAACTCTACAAAAATCTTATCCACTGAGCTGCACAAAGTACATAGCAGTCATCGACACATGGATTCTAGCACACTTTTCCCTGCCACATTTACTTTGTCATGAATTCCTAGATTGCAAAAAGTGTTCTTGTGCTAAAACTTTGATAAAGCTACTTATCTGGAAACATATTATAATGTAGCAGAGCTCAACTGGTAATTAGTACACATTGTGGGAATCTATTAACCCTAGTCTTAATATTTCCCCTGCCGGCGCTCTGCAATCCAGATTTACTCAGAGGCTCTTAGAAGATCCTGAAGCACTTTCCACCAGTTCAGACCAGTTTAGAACAGGTCTAATATGGCTGTGATAGTCTTCGCCTCCCCCCCCCCATGAGGAAAGGCAAAAAAACATGCAGAAACGATAGATGAAACTTTGAGACAAGGCATAATATATCCCCCACTGTTGTCCCAAATAATAAAACTTGGCTCTGCTACATCACAACATCTTGTCTTTGCCATAATTCAGAACCTTAAAGGAAACCTACCACTGCTCACATGATGAAATCATACAAGCACACCACCCTGTAGGCTATTTAATACTGATGCCAGCACATACTTTGGTTAGGCACGGCTATCTTTAGTTTAGCTAAAAAAAGATTAACTCACATATGTAAATTAGCCCTCGGGTGCTACCCCTATGTCATCAGCCCTCAGTCTATGCCTTCCAATTGTTAATTATTCACGGCTCCTTCTTTCTACCTGCACTCCTTCAGGTGCCAAAACCATGAAAGACTGAGGCATGAATGAATAACAATAGGAAGGCATTGATGAAGGGCTGATGACATAGGGTAGCACCGGAGGGCTATTTACATATGTGAGTTAATCGTTTTTAGCTAAACTAAAAATCGCTGTGCCTAACCAAAGTATCTGCTGGCATCATCATGTGAGTAGTGATAGGTTTTCTTTAGCCTCCTGAATCTTTTCCACTGCTTTAGCCACTTCTCCTGCATTGCTTTGAATGGCTGTGTGACGCATCCTTGTGATCATGATAGGGATCAATAGCTCCATTGTCAAGATCAATTTTAAGATCTTTCTGTTCTGATCGATGGCTCCTTAAAAGAAAGCGGCTCATGTGGACGGACAAAGTAGCAGCAATATCTCTATATGTAGCAACAACAACAACCTGTGACTCTCAGGGTACATGTAGAACTCCTATAAGACTGCCCCCAAATCATGACTGAACATATGCAAAGAACTGGGGTCATAGATCCCTGTCATTGTATATATGCCCTCACTCTATATAACAGCTTCATGCAAGATGCAGCAGTGTCAAGCGTCTCATGATCCATACAGAACCAGTTTAAACAAATACCTAGGGATACAATGGGTGCCAGTTGTGTCCCTATGGCTGCACTATCTATGCCTTTCATGTTGACAGTATTCCAGTATTCCCACAAACTACTGCTTATTGTTATGTTCCCTCATTATTGTCCTTCATCAGGTTGTTCTTTTATACAATCATCAAGAAAAAAAAATCATAACCCCCAGCATGAACCAGTTTGCTGCAAAGTCCAGTCAGTAGAATACTGCATGTTTCCAGTGATGAACATTTAAAGTCTTCATCGCCAGGTATATCCCTTCTTGGGATACAATGGGGGGCATTCATTATTGGCTTTTTTCCCTTGCTGTGCCTGTGGTGCCATATTTGTGAAGTGGTGGTGCCACAAGATTGGTTTTTTTCGAACACTTACAAATTTTTCTTTTTTTGTGTGCACAATTTGGGTGCCGCTTGGGAACAAGAACCTTTTCCTACGCCTCTAGTTTACTGACATGTTTGCTCACCATCATGAATGTTGAGAATTTATTAGCCCCTTGCACCTTAATCTAATATCCCAGTGTAAGTCATAGCAGGATTTGTGCACCAAAAACATTGACCCTGTGCCATAATTGTCAACCGTTACATGATGGCTTCTAATTTTGGATGTCTGATGAAGGACTCATTGTTTTTCCAAACATCAATAGTAACAATAGAAAAACAGCAAATATTATAGTTTAGCAAAAAAGTTTTGTCTTACAATCCGTTTAAGAGACTCAAGGCAGAAAGATCTAAGGGTGCACCCACTTATAGATATGCTTATACATTTTATACATTATATGTATTTATCTTACCAATCTGATCCTAGATATGAGCAAACTCATGTTCTTCATGTTCCCCCAACGTGATCTTCTTTCTTTCTACCAGCACAGAGGGGGTTATTTCAACACTTGGAGAGTCACAGATTGCCAAACCCTAATCTACTTTTGCTTGTAATCCAATTGTGTTCTCAACACCTCACACGCTCCTGCAGCTCTAATTACCATCCGTGTAGTGTACAGTACAGATATAGAAAGGCTATAAAGCAAAGGAAAGCTGCCATTACCAAAATCCCATGCACTACAGATAGAAGTTACATTATGAAGGCCAGAAAATGAAAGCAAAAACTGCAATCTGCAGCCCTACAGGTCACTACTTCAAGTCTCAACATTCAAAAGGCTATGTGGCTATGCTGAGAGTTGTAGTTTCCCAACATTTGAAGAGTCACTTGGCACAGATAATTTCCTAAAAATGTGTTAAGAGTGCTAGTCTATAGACTAACAAGGCTAGAATCTATGATTTACAGTAAAGGAAGTCTAGCTGACTACTATGGCTGAGAATAGCTGGAAAATCATGGGCAGTTGCTGTACTAAAGTCTAGGCCCAGGAACGCAGCAGCATTTGTTTAGTTCTGCTCCAGCACTTGTGGACTTGATTCATATGAATTGATGTCTATGGAGACAAACACAGATCTGCCACCATTTCAAGACCAAAAAAAGAAAGAGGAAGACATAAGAATGTACCATATCTCACGTTTCTAAATAAAGCTAGTTACGGATGGTGTGTTACTCCCAAATATAAGGAGACCAGTACTGTAAATGATACACTATAATGGTCCTCTGGCAACCAATCAACTAACTGATTACTCAACTCTATTGCAGATTCAGAGAAGCTGCTGCCCAATAATTATTTTTGCTGGTGCAGAATAGGTGTTACCATTTTTTCATGATCTGAGTCTTATGTACAAGGGCCAATATTTTCGAACTTAATGTAAACCCCTAGATCGCCTGATCAATGGCCTGTGTAAAAGGGATTTTAGGGTCAGCAGCTAATGAATCAAAACTAAAAAAATAAATTCTTTGCCAAATACTCCTGGTTCTGTTAAGTGGTTTAAAACAAAACCTTCTGACAGGTTCTCTTTAGATTACAATCCAGTGGCAGATTTATCAAAATTCTTTCTAAAGGACACCCCCTCTTTTCTATCCAATTTATATGAAGTTATAATGGTCAAGTTTAGAAGGTGGTTGTGAAATTAGGCATATGCATGATACCAAGGAGGGATTGGAGCACCAACAAGCCAGAGCTTTTAGATATAGGACTAAACTTAACCTGAAACTGAATGCCCCAAGTGATGCATGAAGAGGGTTTAGATCGGGCCTTACACCAATGTTTCATGAGATACCAAGAGATTCACTTATGTGGAATTCTCTTTTAAATATAGTGTGAGTGAAAGGCATCATACACACAACTGTGTGCACTTTACACATCGTGCTCCACCACACCATGAACGTGCACAATAGAAGTCAATCAGGGACGTGATTAGCCGCCATTTGTGCGGCAAGTTCACATCCCCCAAACACAGTCGTGTGTGAGGCCTAAGGTTGTGATGGGATGTGGCATATAATGGAGACATGACATTTTATAATCCTTATTCTGAAATCAGAATGAGAATATAGAAATATATATATATATATATATATATATATATATATATATATATATAACTTTGGGTATCATTGTATTTGGGACCCATGATCTCCCTTGAGCTGTAAAGATGTGGCTGCAGAACAGTTCTGTATCGCTATATATACTATATACTAATGACATCCTACAAGTTTGCTGATCGTCCACACAGAACAACATGAGGCCTTCATTAGGCCTTGGAATGGGGGATCATATGTAAGCGCCTGAAGATTGTGAAAAGATGTGCATATGGAAAAGGAATGAAAACACCAGACGACCTTTGGGGGGAATCACTTCCAGATGTTGAAGTAATGTAGCCTCAACCCCCCACCTCCCTCCTTACTAAACTCACCCCACCCCTTACACTTCCCCCCAGCCTGGGGTTGCTTGTGCATTTTCCAGGGTCTCTGACAGCCATGAAAACAATATGCCTTGCAGGAATTTTGCCTTACTGCTCAGTCTGAAGTATTTCCAGATGAAAAAGACATTGTATCTGGCATATTGAAGGTATCAATGTGAAGGAACCAGTCAGGAAATGAAGCCTGAATGCAGCAAATCACAAACGGTGTGTCACAAAGTGCCAAGTGATGATTAAAACGTCCGAGGTTTTCCATTTACATCTGCTCAGTCGGTTTTAACCACAGTGGTCTGTAAGTCATTCCTTAAAAAAGGAAGTTTTTTTGGAAAATGGAACTAAACAAAGGAAAAATGTGTGCAAAATGGATTACAAATTATATATACATACATATATATATATATATATATATATATATATATACTGTAGGAAGATATAGGACATATATAGATATAATACATTTATACCTGGAGTTAATATGAGATAGATAGATAGATAGATAGATAGATAGATAGATAGATAGATAGATAGATAGATAGATGTTGTGCCAAACCCTATACTACAGAAATTTCAATGATGTAACAAATGTATACTGATGGATAGATGCAATGTAGAAATGTAAATGATATCAATATGATAGATTGATTGATTGATAGATAGACAGATAGCAGAAAACCAAAAATGTCATCAATTAAAACGATGGAACTAAAAATTATAAAAATCTTGCGCTTAAATTGTCATAGGCCAACTTTTTTTTCCCATTTTTTGAATACAATTCTATCCCCTCACATTTTAGATGGACTCATAAATCCATCAATACACAATGTTTTTGTTTCCGAACAGACTTATTAAATAACGCTGAAACAATATTCCCTGTGGCACATTGGCCTTTCACCTTACCCATAAGTCTGGTACCAGATAAACACAGGCTACATTGTATATATGGGGCAGGGAGCTTGTCATTGGCTGGGGAGAGGTCTGTGTGTAATTGTGCTGAGCTCTGAGCTCTCATTGGCTGAGCCCAGTAATTAACTGCAGACGCTCGCTTTATGCTGAGACAAAGAAGTTTCTTACATATAGTAGTTTTTCAACTTTTTCTTTGTTTAACAATGCAGTTTAACAATTACATTTACAGGTTGCCCCATAAAATACATTTTCCCGTAGTCTGATTAAGTATATATCTGGAGTTTTTTTTTTTTTATCTTTATCCTAATATTCACTATTTTTTTTCTGCATTTCATTTGCAAAATAGATTTAATGTATATGACCTCAACATTCAAACTATACAAACAAGAGAACTTTGACTTTGATTTATATATGTGATTTTTTTTTTCAGAAATAAGTCAGCAGTATTGGTTTCCATTTGACTTTCTATTTCTGTAGTTTTACACCTACTTTTCTGCTGTTTGGGCGTCTAGAAGGTACCCTCTTCCTGGTGAGAGCTATTATGGAGGCAGTACTGGTTAAATCCCAACTTTCCAAGAAATAGATATAACTGAAACAAATGGTATAAAGAAAAGAAACAGGTACAGCATCGTTCAGGATAGGATCGACCCATATTACCAGATTTTTTTTTTCAAATCTCTCTAAATTCTGCTGTGTAAAAAAATGATCAAAAACACAACTACAGCGAGTGATTTATATTTAATGTGCCAGCAGTGTTTTAGACATGGAAGTTAGAAATACATTCAGAAACCCTTATTAAAAGTGTAAGATTCAGAGTATGCCGCTAACAGCGGGGTCCCACTTAAGCTCCAGTTTCTCTGTCCCTCTTTTTTTCAAGACAATATCACATCTTGACATTACAGAGGCTGAGATCTCGGCAAGATATCTTTCTCCATAAGGGCTTATATGGACGGATGATCTGTGATAATCCCATTGCCTCATTTTTAAAGGGACTCTTACTCTAACGTCTATCTATTCTCCAGCTGCTATACAGTTGGATATCATCTATTGTTTCATGTTATCAGCCATTTCAGACTGGTGAAAAGCCGTCAGCGCTGTTCTTAACTGGGATTACAAAAAAATAAAATCTTGGCCCTATTAACGTTAATTAAGTTTTATGGACATATAGTACATGTATAGGTAATATCATCAGCTCCTTACAAGTTTAACTATAATCAACTGTTGACTTTGGGGTTACCGTCCCTTTAAGGGCATTAAAGCGGCATGTTCATTGAAGTTAGAGACAAATGAATACATTGTATCTCTGTCTTGTATAGAATTTGAGGCATTAGATCTATGTTGCTAATAAAAATTCCTTCTGCATAATCAGAAATGCTTCAGTCTACGCTTAGCAATTCTCAGTAGTAGAAGCTTGAACTTGTGGATATAATCTGGGCTTTGTGCAAGCATTTTGTACAGACTGTACAACTCTCTGGTCTATGGCAGAGCCCTTCACACAACAGTATTATGCTACAGACATGAATTGAGATTGAAATTATTCCCCAAACGGAGTCAGTAACCACAGCCAAGCCATGGTCAGCCTGAAGATGCAGATGCAGCAGAGCTGAATGAGTCTTATAACTCTTTGTACTACATAGTGACAATTCTACAGTCCACTGTAAAACACATACTGCTACTACTACAGTAGATTGGACAAAGTCAGCTCTGCTATTCCTGTACAGGTCTACGACAATGCATCCATTTTTGTTAAGTTTGCTTAAATGCCATAAATTGCAAGTAATTCCCTTTTTTGCTGATGCCTCAAAGTGTAGCGATAAAATGAAGACCTGAATTTTCCCGTCTCATAAAATTCAGAGACACTTGACAATCATCCACTTGTGTTGTATGTCCTCAGCGGAAAAAGGAATTGATTTAGACACACTTTATAATAGTGGCTGAGAACTCGTCCGTTTTAATTAAATCCCCATGTTATTGTATTGACAGGAGCCTGGGATCACACCAGGATACATGGAATAAGGCATTGGGTACCTCTGGGCATCATGGCTGTATTATATAGGCAGATATATTCCACAGCCGGGGACAGGAGGACTTTTCTTCTTTCATCAGTCTGTTATTCTTTCCCACTGAACTGTTCCATGATTAAATAATTCAAAAGAAAATTCTATTCTTCATGGGAGATGCAGTTTCGACAATACTTACAGCCTTGATCATATGAACGACTATGCAAGCAGGCTCAGTGGTCACAATGCAGGTCTACCCATCTACTACTAATGATATGTGCTAGACTGGATGTAATGCAATCAGAGGGGCACCGACACTGAAGACGCAAGACTCAGTACCCCTCAGGGGCTTCAGATGTAGATAGAAACCTAAGCAGGAATAGATGCACTGAATTTTTCTTTACATTATTTTCTCTTTATAGGGTCAAGCTCCCCTACAGTAGAGAGTTTGTTAATCAGGATATCCCAAGGATACCTTCTGCTATAGCCACAGGATGTGTTCTCAATTAAATATTTAGGGTATTATGCAAAAGAAATCTATTGATCTTAGGGAAGAGGTTTGGAATGATATACAACATCTCACCAAAGTAAGCTCTTTTTAAGTCTATTATGTACTGAATGGTGAACAAGTAAGATCCCAAGGCCTAAAACGCAGAGGTAAGCAATGAAAGGGTTAAAATGCCGGTTTGATGGCACTGGCATGCAGTAGCTAATTCTTCCTACTAAACTAGAACGATATCATACTCAGGTCCTGTAAACACACATGTAGTAAATTGGAAGTTAACCCTTTCTATAGATCATCTGGCAGCCAAGGAGTTAAGTACCCTGAGCAAGCAGAACTCTATTTAACCATTTCACAGTGCAGGATAGAGCAGTTAGCTGACTTTATTTTCCAAGAAATATCCCACAGGGAGCAATTTTAACCCTTCTCGAGACAGAGGGAAATAGCAATTAGGAATTGCTTTTAACCCTGTGCCATAAGAAAAGAGGAATCATTTGGGTACCATCAATCTGACAGATGCACTGGAATGCCTCCTGGCACAGGGCTGGTTAAAACTGAGCCAAGTATATTGTAAAAGGATTTTTTCATACTCCAGAATATCCCCATTATGTCCTCTTCTGCACATCTCACACCTCTCAGTCATCTCCTTAAGGATGATAAGATCCAAAAAAAGCCCACAATGTGCAGCTCAAAAATACAGGACATAAAAAAAAGGAAAACCAGTTAGATAAATCACAGTCAAAATTTGCGAACAGAACAAAAATGCCCAGTGGTAGCCAGCCATAAGATCTCTCCTCTCTGGGAAGTAGGATTGTGAAGGTACCAAAGCTCCACTGTAGGTTCTCTAGGAGCAATAAGAAATGGCTTGATGGACAAACAGTTGCTCCTAGTCCAACCTGGTGTATAAGTTCCTCCAGGAGTGGACACATCTCTAGCTGCCAGCTTCAGCAGATCCCGGTGGTATCCTGAAGAACCCCTCAACTCGCAAGAGGACAGAGATGCAAACAGACATGGAGACAGACAGAGATCCCTTCTGGGTGGAAGGTTCTTACCTTGGTTGTGGTTTCTTCTGATGACACCCTAGAGAAGAAATTGTAAGGTCCCAGTCACATGGAGACGTTGTGGAGACCCAGCAGCATCCTAAAGTCCTGTACACTCCAGCCCAGGAAGGAGATCCTAGTGAAGCTTGGAGCTTCTGGCAAGGAATGCAACAGAGAGAAAGAGAGAGAGAGAGACAGAGAGGGAGGGGGAGGCTAGGGCTGAGAGCAAGCTGCTGACGGAGGGAAGGAGAGGGGGCATGGGAGAAGAGGCACATGAATAATTGCGAGAGGCAGGGGTCTCACAGCCTCTCTCCTGACTTGTGAAGACGAGGAGTGGTGTCCATCAGAGGTGACCCTCAACCCCTCTGCATCTCACCTACTGATGACACGTCTAAAAGATGCTTTCATGGATAAAGTCATGGAAAGATGGAATTGATGCAAAGCAGATTGTGCAGCAAAGACAGCATATGGAGAGAAAGGGGAAAAGGGGGAGCCCTGAGCAGCACCCATGATGTGAGCAACACTACAACTATGGATGGGTGAAGGAGGCTAGGTGTTATGGCATCTTGGGGAGTCAGTGTTCTTCAAGGGGATGCACTGTGTGTGGGATGAGTGTTTTGCTTTCATTACATCCAAGGGATTTAGATTTGCATATATTGTGCATTCATTTGAGGGGATTGAATGCTTGGGAGGGGGGCTAGTGAGGGTGGAGGGAGGAAAGGGGGATACTCTGCCAAATAAACTGTAAAAAGTGTTGAGTTCAAGAGCTGCTGCTGGGCTAAGGCAGGGCAACACCACAGAGGATACAGAAAAGGCTGCAGCCAAGAGAGGGTGCAGAGTTTAGCTGCTCTGTACACTGATCAATAGACAGCTAGACTATTTGGGCTAGTGGATTTATACTGGCTGTCCAGGATATGCTAATCCTGGCTTCTTCCCATTCATAAAAATGACTGATCCAGTGCTGATCATTACAAATATCTGCTTTCTACTCTTGTTTGTTTTGCAGCTTGGGAATCGGAATAGGCAGAGTGCAACGCATAATAATGATGAAAATAATACAAAAATAATAATACATAATAATACAGAAAATAATTTGTATAAAACATCATTGTTATACTTGGTTACATACAAATTCCAATGACAATGAGTAAGATCTAAAATGAAAGAATAAAACAAAAAAAAAACTAAATAATAAAATAAAATACTAAATTGTGGTGTTTTACATTGCATTAACTTCCTCAACTCCAGCACAGAAGAGGTTAATGATTATCATCCCCTTAGTTGGCAACCACACATTTATCACTAGGGAATTCAATACCATGCATGCATGTAAAGACTATCAGGAATCAGCACGGTAGATCAGGGGTTAGTTACTTTGAAGAGCTTGGCTTTTGGGGTCAAATATCCAAAGAAGGACACCACAGGGGTGGAGTCTACACTCCAAAAACAAACTGAAACTGTGGCTTCCTATAAATTAGCTCCAGTCTCCACATGTACGGGGAATTTGGAGAAATGAGGCATCAATAAGGGATGTATAGTGATAACCTACATTTCTTACAACAAGAATCCTGTTATATGATGGGGCTGGGCCCCTATTCTGGCCTCAAAGACACATATTTAGGAACGCTGTACCTACCGTTATTGTCATCTCATTAGATTGCTAGCTCTGTGGCTCGATTCATAGCAAAACATTTCATCTCAATGAATGTATTCAATTTATTAACATCCCTTTTAAAAATTTGCATCTATTTTGGCTTCAAGAGGTTAATGATGACTTTCAAAGCGATATATCATGTAAAAACAACTCCAGATGTATAGAGGGATCTTATTATGTGTCTGTTTGTGCAGTAGATTGTGAGCTTCTCGGGCTAGGAGTTGGTGTCTTGTATGGTTGGCACAGTGTATACTCTACCAGGTTTTCTGATGTGGAGTAATCATTCCAAGATTAATCTTTGGTGCGGGAACTGGCATGAATGGAGATATTTACCAACGTGTCCCAGCTGCATGAGTGATGCAAGCACTGAGAGCTCGGAGCTAGGGGTGTTTTCCTGCACAAATCTACTGCTTTTGTTTACAGATCCCAAGTCTGGATCCTGTGCCCCAATTAATGGCCGCTCTGCCTGGCAGATTCTGGGCCTCAGTTACTTACAGTACAGTGGACATGAATGGCCTTCATACTGTACCTTCCTTCTGTTCCCATTTCTAGCAAGCACAGCAGATTTCATGACTTTCTCCTATCAAATGAATTACCTTAGGTAAATTCACATATAAACCTTTTTTCCCAGTAAAGATGTTTTTCCTCTGAGATCAGATGAACTTTGAGTTTTGCTGTGCGCACGGATTGTGGGTATCTCCGGAGACCACAAATGTCACCTTTCGGGGTCACTAATTTTTTTCTCTCTTCCTACCAGAGTGGAACTACAGCGATTGTTGTTTTTCGGGATTTATAGGATTTTTTTACTAGTTATTTACTAGCCTGTAGCAGAACAGAATGTAAACGACATTACGTGTAACACAATCTATTCAGAACATAGAACGATGGGGTGTAAATGAATGACACAATTGGCTACATTCATTACTTTCTTTTTCTTTATTGCAGAATGCAGTTTTACTTATTGATTCATTGACTTTTTTATTCAATTCAAATTTGTAAGGGGTTAATTATTTTATTATGTTCGACTAATTAAGTAAATTATTACTTCTGAAATGAATTTATAGATTTTTTTTTATATCTTTAATTCTGAAACAGAAACGAATGTGCATAAATACCAGTTGTGCATGGTTAATTCATGACACTTAAGGAATATTGAACTCATAACTGAGATCCTCTGTTCAGGAGGCTTATCTATTAAAAAGTGAAGAGAGTGGTCCTGGCGGACCCGGCATGAGCATGCAATACATGGACGTTCTATTGATTTTAGAGGGAAATGTGTAATGCTCCACTTCCCCTGCGGAGGTGCTGTGGAGGGATAGATCACTTGCTGCCTGTACACCGGAAATGATTCCTAACCAATAGCAATCATGCAGATCAGTGCAGTAAACCTTTCAACAAACAGATATTTATCATTTTAATGATTAGTCTCATGGAAATCTACATGAATTGTAAGAAATATTTAAAATATACATTGTCTAGATCCAAAAAAGAAACAATGTGATTTAGATCATGGAGCCCGGAGCATTGCTTTCCACCTCTCCTTCACGTCACTAACTATTGGGGTACAGACTTGACTTGACTATTTGTGGTCTGCAGGGAAATATAGGCTGATATCTGTAGAGAATCTGTAATACATGCAAATCTGGTGCAGATTTTGGGATGGATTTTGCTACGGATTTGCGGAGATTTGCCGAGATTTTCTCCTCTTCCATAGAGAGAAGAAAAATCAGCTGTGAATCCTTGTCAAATAAGTGACCTGAATTCAATTCCATGCAGAACACAATGGGGCTCATTTACTAAGGGTCGCGGATCGCACTTTAGTCGAACTTTTCACTGTTTTCAGGAATGCACGGCTCTGACAGGTATTTAACAGGTGTCTGCACTGGGATTGTGTCGCACACGATCGGATTTTGACGCAGCTGCACTGGCTTCCATTCATCACAAATTTGGGGGCGTGCCATCGAACGATCCGACTGATTCGGAGCAAGTGCTGTAATTACATGCACCACAAAATAGAAAGTGAACTCTGTCGGAGTTGAGCGGGCAAGCGACACATGTACGATGTTGGGCGCAAATTCTTAGTTAATCGCGGCACTGTGCATTGGAGTCGGACAATGCACTTTAGGTGAACTCCAGGGGACTGGGTAAGTAATGTGCCCCACTAACTTTGTAATCTAATTGCAAAGGTTTTTCTTTTTCTGCACACATCTCACAGATCTAATTTCTGGTGCTTGCCAGATATTTATATATATTGTAACTTGTTGCAGATGCCAGGTCTGTGTGATTTTATTTGATGCTAGTATGCAAGGTTCCAGTAGAACCCCCGTGGCTATTGCTCCAGGTAGCCACTGATTCTAAAAATGACATATAGAAAAATAACATTAAGTTTAAATGACTATATGTAAATGTAAATAAGTAACATTTTTCACATTCTCATTCATCTGCTTTCTCTATATGCTGGAGAATTAAATAAGCAGTCAGTCAATGTCTTACTAATGTTTCCTTTCTAGTTGCTCAGAAGCGAAAGGGTTGATGCATTATCCGTCATATCCCGGCTGCCCCTTCACTTCCATCATCTCATCTCTCGGCTATAATAAAAATACATGCACGTAAACAAGGCTCTCTGTTCCCATCTTGGCTCATCAAGGACTGAGTTTCTACAGCAGATTGGTTAATAAGGATGGGATATGGCTGTGACAGCACAGGGCACGCAGGAATCATGGCCTGCTGTCTCTGTCTGATTGATATATATTGATGTTACAATGAGGTCAGCACTTGATAAGCTGAAGGGTGAGTGATACCCAGGCACACCTCCTCAGGAAGTGGGAAGTGGTCGGCCGCGAGCCTCAAGTATGTACCAGGCACAGAGGGTGAGCGACAAAACTAAAGGGAAGCCCCGGCAGCCCAGGATATTGATTTATGTGGAAACATAATGCATATGCGGGTCAAAAGATGTCTTCCAATATTATTTACCTTTTAGAGTAGGGAGCTTTTAGTATTCACACAGCTCAGCTACTGCAGAACTTCTTTTTCAGTAGGAAGGTTGACCTGCTTGTCCACCATTTCCATAAATTGATTATGATGTTCTTCTAGCAGCTAGGTCACTGCTACACAGTATAGCTGCTGAAGAACCTCCTTATCTGTTATTATTGGCAAGGAAACCAATTTCTGTTTAGTTACCGCCCAGATGTGCAGGTCGTTATTTTATGTGTTGTTGCTGTGCAGCATTTGAATACCTCTGCTGGAGTGAATAAAAGTCAGCATTTGGACTGCTACCCTTGGAGTCTGTGTCATAAGGCAGAAATATTAACATTATCTAAAATAAAGAAAGAAGCATAAAGCTAGAGGAGACAGGAAGATTTGCTAGATTTATTTCCAGTATTTTGACCATGGTGACTCTGAATTTTGTGGCAACCCTGTATGCAGTTCCAAAGAAGTCATGTTTTCTAGGACTCCTGGTTTTCATTAACTTTAAGCATATAAAATTGTCCAAAACACATATCAAATGCACTGCAAATACATTTGTTTCCTGACACATTTTCACATAGTAAATAAGGCCCATTGGGAGATATTTACCAGGGACCTTACACCAGTTTTCTGTCAGACTTTACACATTCTTTTATGTACAAACTGCTTGCGGCAAGAAGTGTCCGCGCCACATTTGTGTTGAACGTGACCCTTTTGTGTCGCAGCTGTAATATTTTTCAATTGACTCAAATTCCGTTGAAATGCTTAGTTGGACCGTGCGCCACATTTAACATGCAAAGTTTTACACAAGTGTGTTGCATGCCCTATGTTATAGTGCACCAAGAAAAGTGCATGCAATGCCAGATTAATGAAGAACGGGAGCCACAATTTCTGAATATGGTGCCCTCTGCACACTACACAAGCAAACTGCACATAGAGCAGTGCCCCACTATGCAGTGCCCACTATGTTATACCCAGAGCAGGGCTGGTAGGAGTGATGCATTATGAACCCTCGCTTTGGTGGATTGTCTTATACGCCACATTCTCATGCCTTGCTGTAGGCTCTGCAGAGTTCATCAGTTTGTTTTTCAGTGGTACCCCAACATTTGCTCCCGCTATGACATGAGGACCCATAGGCCGTTAATCTGTTTGGTAAGTTTTTAAAGCAGAAGACATACAAAGTGATATTTACTCTTCAACAGTGATGATCAGACCCATAAAAATTTGGGTACTGCCAAAGCCAAATTTTAACACACTGTTTGGGTCCGGATTTAATATTCCAACAGTGACACCCACAATTGGTACTGGTTAACTCTTTTAATGCTGCTGTCAAATATCCTTATCCTCACTCTCCAGAACTGCACGCCGCCATTTTGTGGAGGACCATTACTCCTAATGACGTCATCAGGGAAGTGCCAATCCTTACCCAAAATGGTGACGCCCTGCCTTTCAGGGATAGCCCATTCAAAGGGCACTGGTGACTTTGCCAGCGGCATTTAAAGAGTAACTGCTCATGATTGGTACCAGTGATAATGGTCCAGAAGTTGGAATGAATTTTTCAGTATGAGACCATTCTGTGGAACCATATATGCTTCCTTGACTATACCAATTGATAAGTGGGCCCATGACCTCTAATGCCTTGGTCCCCAGTTTGCCTTTTTATATGGCATCATTACACAACTATGTCAGGTACCTGCTCATGTTCTAGTTATAACAAGAAATTTTCAGTTCATTCCTTTATGTCTCAGTGAAGCCATCATGTATATGTATGATAGTTACAGACCAGCTCCATTATCTGCCCTGTAGCTTATTCTGCCAGTGTAAATATTGATCAGTGAATTAATCGACAATTAGCCATCACCTTCCATAAGGAGTGATACACTGCAGACTCTTCTCATTAGAAATCCGCCAACAGCTTCACAGAATATACAGAAATTGTGTCATATCCTGATGCTGACAGGCATTGGAAACACATAAGTAACACTGAATAATTTTTATTTCCTTTCAAAGAAATATGCTTTTAAAGGGTTCTCCATCAAAATGTATGGTTTGAAGAAAAAGTCAGTGCAAAACTGATATATTTAGAACTTTACGCTTATATTAAGGTATGAGAAGGTAGAGCAGTGCCCCTTTATGTTCTGCCAAGCACATATTACATTATTGCCTAGCTTTATGTTTATTCTTACATCCCTCATGCAGCAATGATTCTGGATCCACAAATGCAGAATTTCTAGGAAGGTCTAAGGAGATTAAACTCTTAAACGCTTATGACAGAGGTAACGTATTCCCTGTAATATCCCTCACCTCAAGGATGTTACTGCAGATTCTCTCTTGATCATGCCTAGTTTGCAGGGGTAGGTTGGGTATTTGGCTGTCAGAGGCTGAGGTGAAAGGTCATAAATAGCTTATTCAGATCACATAGCCCTTAAACAGAGTAGTGTAATGAGTATAAGAAACCACACTGTCAAAGCTTTCATTGTCTGCTAAAGAAAAACAAAAAAAACAGTCACATGGTATTCAAACGAGCTCCCAAATCCTTCCACAGGTACAAAAAGCATTGTGTAGGACTTGTTATAATATTTCCAGACATATCTAACCCGTGTCCAATGATGCAGCGTTATTTATATATTTATTTAATTTCCTTATTTATACTGATCCCTTATATAGACAAACACTTATACCTCCTGTGTTGTTCCATCCTCCGTATAGACTGTAAGCTGTCCCTTACAATAGTCACGAGTGACATAATAATAAATGGCTTAACTTTGTTCTGTAATGTGATGGCTATAGAAGTAAAAATGTATTATTAGTATCTCTAGGAGTTACGGAATCAGCATAGAACAGCACAACTCCTACCACCCCAGCCATAAAGTGCTCTGATGGGAACAACCCCTTTAAGTGCCCTACACAATGCATGAGTCTACCTGGGAGGTAATCTGGGAGCTGGTGGACTACCATCTATGTGGATGTATTTCTTATTGGGACTTAATCGGGCACATTTACTAAGCTCTGTGCGCCTGTTTTCTGGTGGACTTTGCATGTTCTTTTTACTGCTTGCACAGGTATTTAAGAAGTGTCTGTGCCACATTTGTATTGCACACAAACTTTTTGTGGTGCGTCTGCTCTAGTCTTCATGCAACACAAATTAGGGGGCTCAGTAGGACCGTGCGCCAGATCTGCGTAACATGCAGAATCCGGCAGTGTGTCGCACGCCCTATGTTAAAGGTGCAACAAAAAAAAGTTGGTGCACTCCGTCTGGGGTCTGGGATTAGGGGGTGCAGGGAAGCGCCCGATTCATGAAGAACAGGCGCCAGAAATACTAAATTAGGTACACATGGAACCTGCATTTAGTGCAGTTTGCCCTGTTCTTAGTAAATTGCCCCTTTACTTCAATCCTGTGTGTTGCATATGAGGACGTGCCTATTGCCAGGACCCTCCTGCCACAATATACATTCCCCGTAGTCTTAGAACAGATCAGAAAACCCTTGCCGTGTCTTCAATGGAACAGTTATTATGGTAAAATGATAAAAAGCGGAGCTTCCTTAACATAATTTGACAATGCTTCATTTCCAATGAAATTTCATTGAAATCCAGAAAATACTTCACAACATAATGATGAAGGATGTGGGTGAAAATAGATTGTCTCTACCCAGCTCAGGGCTTTCTTGTTCTCTGAGTGGATCTCACTACTTTCTTCTTAATAGAGCAGTTTATTGTGAGATGCTGCTAATGTACATATAATACAATACACCGCTTAAACTATTCAATTATACACACAGGGGCTGTGTGGCAGTCATCAGCCATTCTTTCCGAAGCCAGCAAGTAAATTGTGATGGCAAGTACGAGCGAGGGGAAAAAAGTAATAAATAAAACCTTCCATTTACTGAGAATTTGTCTTCATAAGACGCTTGTGTTAATGATGTTTACTTAAAGATTTTCTTCGTTTCTTCTTCAGATGCAGCGTCTTAACTGACTGTCGCACGTTTTTTAATATTTATTATGCAGAATTGTAAAGATGCTAAGTTACTACAGGAAAATTGTTATCTTTTTTATGTGGAGGTTACGCTATATCATTTGGATAAATGTTACCATCTGGTACATAAGTATGATATAATGACTAATATATAAAAAGGTAGGTGACATATAAATGGATAGAAAGTAGGAGGACAGGGTTTCACTTTCATGTGAAGGGTGAACATGGAAATGAAGAGGGCTTATGGTCAAGAAATAATTTGGTCCCCTTATTGGGTTGGCCCATTGAAGAGTAAATCCTCTATAATGAGGAGTGGACACTCCTCAGGTGCTTGTCCATTTGTTAACACCTTAGTGACATGTGACATATCTGTGCATAACATGTCTGTTAAGAATGTATGGAGCGGCTACATTTTGCACCCACGGCTCCCACCCAAGATTGGTTAAACCCTTTAGTGCCTTTATCAATATATTATTGCAGTACATTGTTTCAATGATCAGACCCCCTTGGGTTCAAGAACCCTTGGTGGTATAAAAATTTTTGTAACACTTGAAAATACAGAAACAAAACAATAACCAAAATAAATAAAGCATGAAATGACACTTTATTAGATCAATATAAACAAATCCCTTAAAAAGAGACAACATACACAGAAAAGTCCACCAATGGTCAAATAACTAAATATACATGATAAATAGATCACAGTAACCTGTATAGAGGTATAGAAGGTCTAGACCTTAGAACAAGCTATGGTATTTGCTTACAAAGAAGTATTACACATTGCCCAGAGGAATAACAGAGGGCAAGGGAGACATACACAGGTATATACAGACCAAAAGGTGGATGCCACCCGACAAGTGTTTTACCTTGTGCATGTACATGTAGCAGGTAGGTAAGATAGGTTCATTGGGTGTGTACTTAAGTTGAATTTGTATGTAAATTGAAACTGTATATTTTATAATAGTAGCTCCAGACACATTTTTGTTGTCTGTAAGTAGGGAACAGCGATAACCCAACGAAGACATTTTATGAATTCAATGAACACCTAATAAAACCTACATAAATGTTATCTCTGTTATCATACTGACCCAAATAATAAAAGTGAGGTGTCATTTGGAGCACATAGTGAAAGTTGTAAAGACAAAGCCCACAAGAATATGGAGCAAATGCATTTTTCACCAATTTCACAGCATTTGGATTTTTCCTGCTCCCCAGTATACAGCATGGAATATAGAATAACATCGCTAAGAATTATATTTTGTGATGCAAAAAATAAGCCCTGATACAGCTCTGTGCAAGGAAAAATTACAAAAATTATGGTTTTTTGAAGGTGGGGAGCAAAAAACAGAAATGGGAAGTGGAAAAAGTACTTCACCACTACTGTACCACAAATAAAAGCTGGAACCGTTGTCTTTAGTTCAACAGCTCCACAACTTATTAGAAATTCTTTTGTGATATTACAGTGCAGGGGTGATACACATAGTGATGTCACAGTGCAGGTTCAATACATACAGGGGCTTATTTACTAAGGGTCCGCGGAACGTACTTTTGTCGGATTTTGAAGATTTTTGGGATTTGCGCTGCTGTGACCGCTATTTAGAAGGGGATTGTGACGCCGGCTCTCATGTGACAGAAATGGGGTGGCGGGCTGTCGGACGATCCGACTGATTCGGGCTGAGCGCGGGATTTAATATTCAAATTGTGTCGCAACCAATGCACTAACATTGGAAGAAGATGGTGAACTCTGGCGGACCTGAGCGGGGAAGTGACAGATGCAGGAAATCGGATTCATGATCTTTGGGAATCGTGGCACAGTGCATTCTCGTCGGACAATGAACTTCGGGTGAAATCTGCCGGCCGGGTAAGTAAATGTGCCCCACATTGTTGCGACAGCTCAATGATAATACACACAGTGATGTCAGAGTACAGGATAATTCAAGGAAATTTACCACTACACAAAAGTAAAAAAATGCTAAACATACTCACCTACCTTATACTGGGACACCCCTGTGCACAAAATCCCTTTACAGTGACAATTGTGGCCTACATTTCTATCCAGTAATGTAATTGTTCAAATTATCCCTGGACACATTAGTGTCCTTCTTTTCTATCCTATAACTTCACTGTGCACATAATCCCTGTGCTGTGACTTCGGT
Organism: Engystomops pustulosus; assembly: GCF_040894005.1. Taxonomy (NCBI): domain Eukaryota; kingdom Metazoa; phylum Chordata; class Amphibia; order Anura; family Leptodactylidae; genus Engystomops; species Engystomops pustulosus. Next base: position 103,957,084 of record NC_092417.1, on the reverse strand, counting down.
GCCCACTATTTCTATCCTGTAACATCACTATGCACATTATCCCTTTAGAGTGATATATTTGTGTAAATTTTTGTTGCACTCTGATATCAATGAAATTGTTGTCCCTGCACTGTATCATCATTGTGAACCCAAAAGGTAAAAAACACTACATATATTCACCTACTCTCCTCTTCATCCAGAGATGTCTGGCGCTCCGGGCTGCTAAATATGCACACCCCCGCACCTCATGTGACGTCACCGAGGAGCGGTGATCCGCTGCTATGAGAGCCTCCGGTCTTCCAAAGACCCAAGGCTGTCTAATTTTAACCCATACATTACAATGTGCTAATTGCACATTTTAATGATTGAGGAGGAAAATCCCCATATACTGCCATACTGTAGTATGGTAGCATATGGTAAGATCGATCAGACAAACTAGGGTTAAAGTATCCTAGGGCAGTGGTGGCAAACCTATGGCACAGGTGCCAGAGGTGGCACTCAGAGCCCTTTCTGTGGGCACTCAACCCATCGTCCTACTTCACCAAACACTGAATCTTCCTGCAGTCCCAGGCAACATAAAGGTGCAGCTCTCGGCACTATTTTAAAGCGACACTTCATTGGCTCTTTGGAACTGTGGGAAAAGCGAGAAGGTGTTGACAGAACTTCATTATCTTTGGAGGTCCTCCTGCTGGACCCAGTATTCTTCCTCTAGAGGGAGACCCTGGTGAGAAGCTACAATGAGAGTCTGAATTTGCCCTCCTTCTTTCAACTGTATTGGTAGCCTCAGGCAGACAAAACAATTGAAAGATGTTGAAGAACAGGTAGCAATAAGTTACTGCTTAAAATGCCATGTTGGCACTTCACGGTAATTAAGTGGATTTTGGTGGTTGTTTGGCCACCCGGTCTCTAAAAGATTTGCCATCACTGCCCTAGGGGGACTGAAAAATAGTAAAAATAATTTTTAAAAAAAGTTAAAAAAAATATTTAAATTAAAAAACCTAAAAACTCAAATCACCCCATTTTCTCTAGAAGTCATATTAATATAAATAAACAGTAAAAATAATAAATTCATTAGGTATCACCGTGTCCAAAAATGCCCTATCTATCAAAATATAATAAAGTTTTTTCACTGCATTTAACCCTGTAACAGAAAATAGCGCCCTAATTTGAAAATGGCACTTTTTTGCATTTTGAAAAATATAAAAAGATTCAATAAAAAGTTGATAAAAATGTCGTAAAATGAAAGCATTGAAAAAAGTTATTAGTGCCAGAAGATGGCAAAATAAAATAAAAAAATTTGCACAGGTTTTAGTTTTTGTAAATGTATGAAAACATTATAAAACCTATACAAATTTGTTATCCCCGTAATAGTACTGACCCGAAGAATAGCAAGAAGAATCTAAGTGCATTTTTTCACCATTTTCACAGAATTTTGATATTTTTCCCGCTTCCCATTACACAACATGGAAAATTAAATACCATCTCTATGAAGTGCAATTTATTATGCAGAAAACAAGCTTTCACAGAGCTCTTTACGTGTAAAAATAAAAAAATTGAAAATTTTTGAAGGTGGGGAGTGAAAAATGTAAATGAAAAAATAAAAAAGGGCCAGGTCGTTAAGGGGTTAAAACAATGATGTCATAGTACTGAGATAATGTGCACAATGATGTTACAGTGCAGGGATAATAATTGCAACAATAATGTACACAAGAAGATCACTGTAAAGGGATAATGTGCATAGTGATGTCACAGGATAGAAATAATGGGCACAGAAGTCACAGGACAGGGATTATGTGCACAGTGAAGTCAGAGGGTAGAAACAAAGGACACTGAACAGCATATTTTGCACAATTATGTCACCAGATTGAAATATAGGCCATTATTGTCATTGTAAAGGTTTTTTTACACGGGGGTGTCCCAGTATAAGGTAGATATATAATGAAGGGAGTGTGTTCTGCAACCAGTTTCTTAATCTTGTCTGTGCCACTTGGGGTTGGAGTGGATTTTTTGCCTTTTCTGTCCCCTGCCTGCTGAGGAGAGGATGTTCTCTACAAAGCTGGGCCTCTCCATTATCTTGTTGCACTATGAAGGTAAACTCGAGTGCAGAAACTAGAACTTTTCAAACTCAGTAAGAGTGACTGAGATATCACTATAGTGGCTGTGGGTTCAATGAATCGACTTGCAACCTTCCTAAAATATTACTGTTCTTGATATTATTTTTTTATAGACCTTGACTATTTACCAGTGACAATGGACACACATAACCTGAAATGACTCATGTGAGACCACTGTCCTGGCTTGTAAAGTGCACTGTCTAATAAATGGAGTTTTCCCAACACGTCTAAAAGTTTTCAATTGTGTTCTGTAGCGATATCGACCTTTGTCCTGCAACTTCAGCTGACACCAATAATGTGTGAAAACGAACCTGGTCAATTCTTACAGAAGTAGAAAAAAAGATATTGACCACTTCCTGCCCAGATGACTCATGATGCCAGGAATGCAGGATACTAAGACTAAAAGGAGCTTTTGTGCAGTTGTAAATTATTTGTTGTCTGTAATTAAAAGCCCACCAAAGTAAATTTCCTTTGTGGTCCAAAGCATCTTACTTTGCACAAAGACTACATGAATGAGAGGTAGAATCAAAATTTCAAATGGACTGATGTCCATTTTCTCATATAAAACCATACCCATAATGCCACAAAAGGATCAACTATGTCTCCACTCTGCTGTAAAAGGGTTGTCCCCCTTTTGGAAAATTATAGCATATCCTTCCATAGATCCCTTACTAGGAAAACATTGGTTCATCACCTAGCAAGAAACTGTGGAAAGTGGTGGAAGCATCTAAGAAATATGTCCATGCAGTCCTGTCTATTGAGTCTAGGGTGCAAGCACAATCATAATAACTTTTACCAAATTATCATATGTAATTCTCCACTTGGAAACTAACTAAATGATGGTCATGTTATGCTGCTCTCTTTTCTTACCAGAGTCATGGCATTTTCTGCTTTGAAGATGAAGAGACTAACCTCTTCCTGTATCTGCCCTGAAGCTGAGTTAGTATTTTGGGTCATCCCAGTTCCCATGATGTAACCAAAGAAGATGTGCAAAAAAACGGCTATGTAACAATGTATAAAGCAAAAGAAAATATTTTATTTATGCCATACACTAAACACTAACATTTAAAATCATTTAAAATGAGCACTCCTGAAATAAAGTGCTGTCACCAGTGCATGACGATGATCTGATCTCCCCCTACCTTGTATCATAATAGATCTGTACTTGGTATTTGTATAAATGCTGATGTAAACAATGACTGGCTGTGCATTAGCTACCTGTGCGGTCAAATCAGTACATGAATGATATTTCAATCGAGACAACAATGCAGCATAATATGATAAGAAATAAAGAAGTAATATCACCAAGTATTTGGGTGGAGGAGATAAAACGCCCCACGCGTTCCGCCTGCGATGTGGCTTCCTCAGGGGTATAGGGTCTAGTGCCTCAAAGTAGTATATATATACAATAATAGATGTGGGAGAGTTAGCTACTACAAATAATATTAATACTAATACATCAAGATGAAGACAATGGAGGGGACGTTATTATTTAATCCACAACTTAAATATTTTTTTTAATAGTCAATAGCTCTTTGACTTTGCCTATTATCTTGACTACCTATGCCCGGCAATTTTTTGGCTATCCTCCTCCGTTTAGTCTAGTCCTGCAATAGTAAGGTCTCCTGGTTGTGCTGATAAGCCTTGTGAAACTGTCTTGTAAACAACTTTATGGACTCACAGAGAGGGAGGGGAAGCTGCTCACTCTGGAGGGAGGGGGTTCAAGTGAAAATGCACTAAATGTTCTATTTATTTATAGAACAGCATTAATTCCATGGTACTTTATATTCAATAAGGGGTTCACATACATTACAATAAGAACTAATGGAAATACATGAGATAGAAAACTACATTGAACTAGAAAATGGAGGACCAAGCATACAAGAGCTTACAATCTATATTGGAGGGTAGATGGCAACATGACATTTTCAACAGTTTTCAGTTTACATTTCAAGGAGGGGGATAGTTTGACACAAGTCAGAGATATATGGAAGGGCCATATATGGAAGGGCCATGTTACTTTACCAACTGCTGGATACAATGAATGCCTTAGTTGTTAATGATTTGAGGATGGGGTTGGCACACAGTGGTGGATTAAGTATCCCATGGGTTCTCGGTTGTTTACATGACTAGAGCCCTGAGCCTCCAAACCAACATCGGCCCCTGAGTCCTAATTTACTGCAGCCCTCGCAAGACGACATCATGTGGCCACGACCCCTAACACGTCATTGTGTATGAGCAATGGCTGGAAGAGGAGCAGACAGAGCCGTGGGGCTTGGGAGAAATAGCCAGAGGTGAGTAAAGAGTTTTGTTTAACTTAGTGATCTTCATATAGGTCCGGAGTGTGGGCGGATGTGGAGCGCTGAGAAGACGAAGGCCCGGGGTGCCCGCCCATACCCCCTATATGAAGATCCAGCATTGTTGACACACCATATGGGTGCAGATTACCAAAGCATATGGAAGGTCATACCAACTTTTGGCCACCTGGAGTCACTCACCTGGGGGTACAACTGTCTGTCTTGTACATATGTCCATTAATTACTGACTGATCTAAGAAATGCTCTCAGTGTGACAGCCACCGGCAGCTGTCACAATGATCAAGAGCTATCTTGATAGCTGAATTGTTTTTTATCCTCTAAGAAAACTACAGCTGTGCCAGAATTACATCATGGAGGTGAGAAATTCATTTTAAACTGAAACTCTCTGGGCATAATGAATTCCAGTCGTTAAATTCCCCTGGCTGGTGGAGTTTTTTGTTATAGTCTCGGATGGTTTTTACCCTATCCCACCCTTTGCCCCCTAGGCCCTCTTACTGTACATGTGTAGCTCCTGTGAGCCGAACCTTCACTACTGGTTTTCAAATGGTTGCTGGACAATTCCTTTAATTCTGGGCATTTCTGGGTCACTTGTTGTATTTAATAGAATATATAGATGATTTTGGTTTCATTAAAAGGAATGTAATATTTTTAATATCAGCCTCAGCTACACTGTTCAGTCTCTGTCCTTTATACATATCTGAGCTAATGGTGCTGTAAGACTTGAAGCTGATAGTAAGTCCAAAACAAACAACCTATTAAGTTCCGTCATCTCTTTTCTTCCAAAACAATACTCCGTACACAACAATCCAAGCCTCTAATAACCCACACTGTGGTGGAAATGTCTAAATTTACTGTGGATTGAAGCCATATGTATAGTACAGAAATATTTAGTATTATCTTTGATTACCAAATAAAGGAATTGAGATCATTTGGGATTCAACAAAAGGATCCCTTATCTCTTCTTCTCAAGATACCAATATCTGGAAGGCCCTTGTTTAGAGCTTTCTTGATCATTTTACATTCTGGGAGGTGTCCTTTTAACATAGATAATGATCAATAGAATAATGTAATGGTAATGATTAGAGATGAGCGAACACTAAAATGCTCGGGTACTCGTTATTCGAGACGAACTTTTCCCGATGCTCGAGTGCTCGTCTCGAATAACGAACCCCATTGAAGTCAATAAGAGCATTTTTCAAGGGGACCAAGGCTCTGCACAGGGAAGCTTGGCCAAACACCTGGGAACCTCAGAAAAGGATGGAAACACCACGGAAATGGACAGGAAACAGCAGGGGCAGCATGCATGGATGCCTCTGAGGCTGCATAATCGCAACATTATGCCAAAATTATGGGCAACAGCATGGCCATGACAGAGTGACAGAATGAAGCTAGATAGCATCTAAAACATCCAATAATTGACCCTGACACTATAGGGGACGGCATGCAGAGGCAGCGGCAGCAGGCTAGAGAGTGTCATGGCGACAAACCCTAAATGGACTCAGGCTTCAAACCAATGGGTGGCAGAGAGGAACCAAAGGAGGTGAGCAAGAAGCGCTCAAATAATATCGGTACATGATAAAAGTTTGCCAGTATATTTTGTGGATTACACAGCAGGGTGGCGACAAAGTTAACATGGAAGCCATGAAAACAACCCAAAATTCTGCCTGACACAGCTCGTTTGATAAGGGGACCATGTATGGAGGCAGTGAACTAGTAGTAGATTAAAGGTGCTGCAGTTAAAACTATGTTAGTTGGATCTTGGCATGGAGCTGGCGCTCCGCTGCCAGGCGAGCTTTCGCCAATCCAAGCCCCTGTCTATAGGCTACTCCCCAAACAGCACTTCTAAGAACCTTTTGTATAAGATCAAGTGTAGTAGCGTTCTTATAAGTTTAGGATATGGCGGGTGAGGGGAATGTAAACAGCTGCGCAAGAAGCGCTGAAATAATATCGGTAAATGATAAAAGTTTGCCAGTATTTTTTGTGGATTACACAGCAGGGTGGCGACAAAGTTAACAAGTTTGTTGTGGAAGCCATGAAAACAACCCAAAATTCTGCCTGACACAGCTCGTTTGATAAGGGGACCATGTATGCTTACAGTTCATGCCAGTCGCTGCACTGGCTGCCAGTCTCCTTTCGAATACAGTTTAAAATAATAATAACCCTCATCCATAAAGCTCTGTATAATGCTGCACCCCCCTACCTCTCCTCTCTTATCTCAGTCTATCGCCCAACCCGTGCTCTTAGATCCGCCAGTGATCTTAGATTAACCTCTACCCTAGTGCGGACCTCTCACTCGCGTCTCCAAGACTTCTCTAGAGCTGCACCAATTCTATGGAATGCTCTGGCCCGGACTATCAGACTAATACCTAACCTCCAAAGTTTCAAACGTGCTCTTAAAACCCATTTCTTTAGGCAAGCCTATAACACTCATTAACTGCATGAAGTTTTAACTCTTCTACTAACCCGTCCTGTGTCGTCCTCCCATCTGTTATCCAGCAACCAACAGGCACCAGACTTCTCTGCAGTCCCATTCACCCTGGACCTGGTATATAAGATGACGGCTGAGTGGTTCAAGCGACAGCAATTCCATTTATTATATTTTTTTCTATTCCCTAAGAAGAATGGCTTGACCATTAAATATTCTTTTACCTCGTGTTACCCCATCATCTTCATAAACCGTAAGCTCTGGCGAGCAGGGACCTCACTCCTGTTGTTCCATACAAATGTTGTGCTCTGTTACATTACATTTGTATTTGTTTCCTATGATTTGTAAAGCGCTACAGAATATGATGACGCTATATAAATAAAGATTATTATTATTATTATTATGGAGGCAGTGAACTAGTAGTAGATTAAAGGTGCTGCAGTTAAAACTATGTTAGTTGGATCTTGGGATGGAGCTGGCGCTCTGCAGCCAGGCGAGCTTTCGCCAATCCAAGCCCCTGTCTCTAGGCTACTCCCCAAACAGCACTTCTAAGAACCTTTTGTATAAGATCAAGTGTAGTAGCGTTCTTATAAGTTTGGGATATGGCGGGTGAGGGGAATGTAAACAGCTGCGCAAGAGGCGCTGAAATAATATCGGTTAATCATAAAAGTTTGCCAGTATATTTTGTGGATAACACAGCAGGGTGGCGACAAAGTTAACAACTTTGATGTGGAATCCATGAAAACAACCCAAATTTCTGCCTGACACACCTCGTTTGATAAGGGGAGGATGTATGGAGGCAGCTATATGGACGACTTTTGGAGGTAGCAATGGAGACAACGTGTGGAGGCTGCTATGGAGACAATTTAATTTGGATAGTGCCTGTATGTGGCAGTCCCAAAAAGTTTTCAAACCAGAGGAGCAGGTAGGTGTCCCTCCAGAAAAATGGAATAGATTGAGTGCATGTATGTGGCAGTCCCAAAAAGTTTTCAAACCAGAGGAGCAGGTAGGTGGCCCTCCAGAAAAATGGAATAGATTGAGTGCCTGTATGTGGCAGTCCCAAAAAGTTTTCAAACCAGAGGAGCAGGTAGGTGTCCCTCCAGAAAAATGGAATAGATTGAGTGCCTGTATGTGGCAGTCCCAAAAATGTTTCAAACCAGAGGAGCAGGTAGGTGGCCCTCCAGTAAAATGGAATAGATTGAGTGCCTGTATGTGGCAGTCCCAAAAATGTTTCAAACCAGAGGAGCAGGTAGGTGGCCCTCCAGTAAAATGGAATAGATTGAGTGCCTGTATGTGGCAGTCCCAAAAATTTTTCAAACCAGAGGAGCAGGTAGGTGGCCCTCCAGTAAAATGGAATAGATTGAGTGCCTGTATGTGGCAGTCCCAAAAATTTTTTAAAACAGAGGACCGGGTAGGTGGCCCTCCAGAAAAATGGAATAGATTGAGTGCCTGTATGTGGCACTCACAAAAATTGTTTCAAACAGAGGACCGGGTAGGTGGCCCTCCAGAAAAATTAAATGCATAAAGTACTATAGCAAGAGCCAGTGGGCCCTGTCAAAAAATAGCCAGTTTCCTCTGCTTTACTGTACAAAGAGGAGGAGAAGGAGGAAAATGAGGAGGAGGAGGAGTGGATCAATTATTCAGGTTGAGCTTCCTTCACCTGGTGGAGATTGGAAATTCTGAGAAATCCAGCCTTTATTCATTTTAATAAGCGTCAGCCTGTCAGCGCTGTCAGTCGACAGGCGTGTACGCTTATCTGTGATGATGCCACCAGCTGCACTGAAAACCCGCTCGGACAAGACGCTAGCGGCAGGGCAGGCAAGAACCTCCAAGGCGTACAGCGCCAGTTCGTGCCACATGTCCAGCTTTGAAACCCAGTAGTTGTAGGGAGCTGTGTGATCATTTAGGACGATGGTATGGTCAGCTACGTACTCCCTCACCATCTTTCTGTAAAGATCAGCCCTACTCTGCCGAGACTGGGGACAGGTGACAGTGTCTTGCTGGGGTGACATAAAGCTGGCAAAAGCCTTGTAAAGCGTACCCTTGCCAGTGCTGGACAAGCTGCCTGCTCGCCTACTCTCCCTCGCTACTTGTCCCGCAGAACTACGCACTCTGCCGCTAGCGCTGTCAGAAGGGAAATACTGTTTCAGCTTGTGCACCAGGGCCTGCTGGTATTCATGCATTCTCACACTCCTTTCCTCTGCAGGGATGAGAGTGGAAAGATTTTGCTTGTACCGTGGGTCCAGGAGAGTGAACACCCAGTAATCGGTGCTGGAATAAATTCTTTGAACGCGAGGGTCACGGGATAGGCAGCCTAGCATGAAATCTGCCATATGCGCCAGAGTACCAACGCGTAAGAATTCACTCCCCTCACTGGCCTGACTGTCCATTTCCTCCTCCTCCAACTCCTCCAACTCCTCTTCTTCTGCCCATACACGCTGAACAGTGAAGGACTCAACAATGGTCCCCTCTTGTGTCTCGCCAACATTCTCCTCCTCTTCCTTCTCATCCTCCTCCACCTCCACCTCCTCCGATATGCGCTGAGAAACAGACCTGAGGGTGCTTTGGCTATCAACAAGGGAATCTTCTTCCCCCGTCTCTTGTGAGGAGCGCAAAGCTTCCGACTTCATGCTGACCAGAGAGTTTTTCAACAGGCCAAGCAGCGGGATGGTGAGGCTGATGATGGCGGCATCGCCACTGACCATCTGTGTTGACTCCTCAAAGTTACTCAGCACCTGACAGATATCAGACATCCACGTCCACTCCTCATTGTAGACTTGAGGAAGCTGACTGACCTGACTACCAGTTCTGGTGGAAGTTGACATCTGGCAGTCTACAATCGCTCTGCGCTGCTGGTAAACTCTGGATAACATGGTCAGTGTTGAATTCCACCTCGTGGGCACGTCGCACAACAGTCGGTGAGCGGGCAGTTGGAGGCGGCGCTGCGCTGCCCTGAGAGTGGCAGCATCTGGGCTGGACTTCCTGAAATGCGCACAGATGCGGCGCACCTTCGTGAGCAAATCAGACAGATTGGGGTATGTCTTGAGGAAACGCTGAACTATCAGATTTAACACATGGGCCAGGCATGGCACATGTGTCAGTCTGCCGAGTTGCAGAGCCGCCACCAGGTTACGGCCGTTGTCACACACAAACATGCCTGGCTTGAGGTTCAGCGGTGCCAGCCACAGATCAGTCTGCGCCGTGATGCCCTGTAATAGCTCTTGGGCGGTGTGCCTTTTGTCGCCTAGGCTCAGCAGTTTGAGCACCGCCTGCTGTCGCTTAGCGACGGCACTGCTGCTGTGCCTAGAGCTACCGACTGATGGCGCCGTGCCCACGGATGGTAGTTCGGAGGAGGAGGTGGAGGAGGGGTGGGAGGAGGAGGAGGCATAGTAGGCCTGAAACACCTGGACCGAGGTAGGCCCCGCAATCCTCGGCGTCGGCAGTATATGACCAGCCCCAGGGTCAGACTCGCTCCCAGCCTCCACCAAGTTAACCCAATGTGCCGTCAGCAATATATAGTGGCCCTGCCCGGCAGCACTCGTCCACGTGTCCGTGGTCAGGTGGACCTTGTCAGAAACGGCGTTGGTCAGGGCACGGGTGATGTTGTCTGACACATGCTGGTGCAGGGCTGGGACGGCACATCGGGAAAAGTAGTGGCGGCTGGGGACCGAATACCGAGGGGCGGCCGCCGCCATGAGGTTGCGAAAGGCCTCGGTCTCTACTAGCCTATAGGGCAGCATCTCCAGGCTAAGCAATCTGGAGATGTGCACATTAAGGGCTTGGGCGTGCGGGTGGGTTGCACTATATTTGCGTTTCCGCTCCAGCGTCTGGGGTATGGAGAGCTGAACGCTGGTGGATGCTGTGGAGGATCGTGGAGGCGACGATGGGGTTTTTGTGGCAGGGTCCTGGGCAGGGGGCTGACTATCAGCTGACACAGGGGAAGGAGCAGTGGTGTGCACTGCCGGAGGTGAACGGGCTTGTTGCCACTGAGTGGGGTGTTTAGCATTCATATGCCTGCGCATACTGGTGGTAGTTAAGCTAGTAGTGGTGGAACCCCTGCTGAGCCTGGTTTGGCAAATGTTGCACACCACAGTCCGTCGGTCATCCGGTGTTTCCTTAAAGAACCTCCAGACTTCTGAAGATCTAGCCCTCGCCGCAAGAGCCCTCGCCACGGGAGCTTCACTAGTTGACACATTTGGCGCTGATGCACCAGCTCTGGCCCTGCCTCTCCGTCTGGCCCCACCACTGCCTCTTCCAACCTGTTCTGGTCGAGGACTCTCGTCCGTCTCAGAAGCACTGTGTTCACCCGGCCTCTCAACCCAGCTTGGGTCTGTCACCTCATCATCCTCCGATCCCTCAGTCTGCTCCCCCCTCGGACTTCCTGCCCTGACAACAACTTCCCCACTGTCTGACAACCGTGTCTCCTCATCGTTGGACACCTCTTTACACACTTCCACTACGTCAAGAAGGTCATCATCACCCACAGACTGTGACTGGTGGAAAACCTGGGCATCGGAAAATTGCTCAGCAGCAACCGGACAAGTGGTTTGTGACTGTGGGAAGGGTCCAGAAAACAGTTCCTCAGAGTATGCCGGTTCAAATGCCAAATTTTCCTGGGAGGGGGCAGACTGGGGGGGAGGAGGCTGAGGTGCAGGAGCTGGAGGAGTGGCGATTTCGGTGACATGGGTGGACTGCGTGGAAGACTGACTGGTGGTGGACAAATTGCTCGAAGCATTGTCAGCAATCCACGACATCACCTGTTCGCACTGTTCTGGCCTCAACAGTGCTCTACCACGAGTCCCAGTAACTTCAGACATGAACCTAGGGAGTGTAGCTCTGCGGCGTTCCCCTGCTCCCTCATAAGCAGGTGGTGTCTCACCCCGCCCAGGACCACGGCCTCTGACCCCTGCAGTAGTTGGACGCCCACGTCCCCGCCCTCGTCCTCTACCCCTAGCCCTCGGGTTAAACATTTTTAAAATGAGAGTTATAACTTTAATTTTTTTTTAACTTTTTTTTGTGTTTTTTGTTTTTTTTTGTGTTTTTTGTTTTTTTTTGTGTTTTTTGTTTTTTTTGTTTTTTTGTTTTTTTTTTGTTTTTTTTTGTGTTTTTGAGTTTTTAAAACCAAACGATGCTATCCTATTGCTATGGCTATTTTCTAGCCAAGTATGAAAGCACACTATTATGCCAGATGAGATGACACTGAGTTATTAAACAAAATAAACGTAAAATAAAAAAGGACAAATGGCAGACTGTGCCTAATTGAAATCCAACCCCTACTAAATTTTCCCACTTCGGTCTTTGCTATGGATATGTGCGTCACTAAGCGCAAAACACAGCGGTCGCAAGTCTCACTACAAATTGCTCAGAATTGGCTAGTACATGCACTGCAGCAAGTACAGCCACCAGCAGATCAACCAGAAATGAAATATATAGAACGCTACTGTAGGCGTAAGTAAGCTGTTTGGATTCTCCTATGGCTATTTTCTAGCCAAGTATCAAAGCACACTACTATGCCAGATGAGATGACACTGAGTTAGTGCCTAATTGAAATCCAACCCCTACTAAATTTTCCCACTTCGGTCTTTGCTATGGATATGTGCGTCACTAAGCGCAGAACACAGCGGTCGCAAGTCTCACTACAAATTGCTCAGAATTGCCTAGTACATGCACTGCAGCAAGTACAGCCACCAGCAGATCAACCAGAAATGAAATATATAGAACGCTACTGTAGGCGTAAGTAAGCTGTTTGGATTCTCCTATGGCTATTTTCTAGCCAAGTATCAAAGCACACTACTATGCCAGATGAGATGACACTGAGTTAGTGCCTAATTGAAATCCAACCCCTACTAAATTTTCCCACTTCGGTCTTTGCTATGGATATGTGCGTCACTAAGCGCAGAACACAGCGGTCGCAAGTCTCACTACAAATTGCTCAGAATTGCCTAGTACATGCACTGCAGCAAGTACAGCCACCAGCAGATCAACCAGAAATCAAATATATAGAACGCTACTGTAGGCGTAAGTAAGCTGTTTGGATTCTCCTATGGCTATTTTCTAGCCAAGTATCAAAGCACACTACTATGCCAGATGAGATGACACTGAGTTATTAAACAAAATAAACGTAAAAAAAAAAGTTAATGGCAGACTGTGCCTAATTGAAATCAAACCCCTACTAAATTTTCCCACTTTGGTGTTTGAGGTGGATATGTGTGCCACTAAGAGCTAAACACAACGGTAGCAAGTCCCCCTGCTAATTCCTCACAAAATGGTACTAGATGCAAATAAAAAAAAAAAAGTAGAACGTTATTGTAGCCCTAAGAAGGGCTGTTGGGTTCTTGGAGAATCACTCCTGCCTAACAGTAAGCTAATAGAACACCCTAACGCTTTCCCTGACCAGCAGCAGCTCTCTCCCTAGCGGCATCCAGACACAGAATGATCCGAGCAGCGCGGGCAGCGGCTAGTCTATCCCAGGGTCACCTGATCTGGCCAGCCAACCACTGCTATCGATGTGTAAGGGTACCACGTCATGCTGGGTGGAGTGCAGAGTTTCCTGGCTTGTGATTGGCTCTGTTTCTGGCCGCCAAAAAGCAAAACGGCGGGAGCTGCCATTTTCTCGAGCGGGCGAAGTATTCGTCCGAGCAACGAGCAGTTTCGAGTACGCTAATGCTCGACCGAGCATCAAGCTCGGACGAGCATGTTCGCTCATCTCTAGTAATGATGCAAAATTGCCATAATTACTTGGTGTTCTTTTGGTGGCACAATTACAGATTTGGTGGAAGAAGTGATGACTTTCTCTGCATTATCAGTCAGTAGACAGAATGTTGGGGCCACTCTACTCCCTTGGATTTATCATCTTTAATGCCAGAAAGAGGTAAGACATGAATAAATCCTATGCCAGCCCCAGGGCCGATTCTAGCCTTTTTGCTGCCTAAGGGGAAAACATTACTAATGCCTCTCTGTATATTGATCACATCTGTGTTCTCAAAGAAATTTCATGGTGGGTGATTCAGGCGGCAATGGTAGCACAAATCCCCCACATTATAGTCACCTGGGCTGCCGCTCTCATCAGGGATCGGGCATCTGCCACCTGAGGCGAGACTTTCATCCCCCTGCTTGTGTCGAAAGGCACCCAGCGAGCAACCATCTCTAGTAGGGGTGTAGCTATAGGTGATATAGGTATATTGGGGGACATTTATCACAGCTTTTATGTCATAAAACTGTTGTAGAAACTCTGAAATAATCACAATTGCTAGTAAACCGCCATCAATTGCAATTATTTCTCCCTTCACTCCATCTTCACACCAAGGGGCATGAAAAGTGACATGGCCGGCAATGGAGTGGGTTGGTGTGTGGGGTGTTAGCCGTGCCCCTGAATAGTATTTGAGCAGTCAGAGTCTCTTGATGTATTCCGTGTAGACTGTATCATACACCGGCGCAGGAACGCTAGTGTAAGATAAATGCCCCTCATTGTTCAGTAACTGAAACTGCAATCATTCAGATTCTTTGCAGGCCCTACACACACCTCAGTTGCACAGTGCAGGGTCTATGCAGTTAAGTGCCCTCCATTTAACTGATAACGCATCATCTATTAATATATTTATCAGTGGAATAAAGTATTTTAAAACAGCCCCAAAAATTTATAACACAGTCTCTGTAGCAAGCAAACATGTCATATGGAAAGCTGAATAAAAGAACACATGGCATTCCACTTAAAACACAAATGTAATGACATAAGTAATATAAAATCATGGCCATAAATGGACTTCTAATACATGAGATGCCAGTAACATAAACATGGTGTCCCTGTAATGCTGAGTGTATGTAACGTGAGCTGGTGTCATATTTGTATAAGCCTGTGGCACCTGCATAGTTTGGCTCGGCGAATGTGGGGGCTGCAGTTAGTGGAACCTGCGCCAGAGAATAAACATAACTAGTTTCTTTGTCATCTGCACGTCCCCCATTGATTTTGGCTAAACTGCACCCGGCAATATCCCATGGTGTAAAATGAAAACATTTTCTGCATTTAAAGTCCTGCTGCTAAGTTAGGAACATCACTAAAAAACAGCAAAGATGTAAAAGATGCAAAAGTAATTCATACTAACATAAAAGGGGTTTTTACCCTCTATATGTAAAGCTCAGTCATTGTACAATTAAAAGTTTTGGATCTCTTGTTAACAATGTCGTTTGTGTTTCAATTCCTTCTAGTGCTTTAAGAGGATCTGTGACCACCTCTGTGCTACTCGGAGGTCGGAGGTGTTTTAAACCACGGAGAAGGGTAGTGGACGAGTAGCTCCATTCCCTGTGCAGTAGCTGGGCCAGATAACTGAAGCTCAGCTATAGGTTCATACACAGGGTGGTGGTTTCCATTGACCCGTGTAAGCCAACTTCCCGTGCAGTCTTTTCTACTGAGCGGACCTCAACCACCCAAGACACACGGGCCACAAACAATGGACAGTGGATGCAGTGTTTGCAACTCAAGAAACCACATGTGACATCACAATGATCTACAAATGTTTCTATTCCCTGACAAACAGATATCTTTAGTTACAATAATGCTGCAAGTTTGATGACAAACATTCCCATGTTACGTACATAAGAATAAAATAGGTTGAATGTACAGCCAATCCTTGGAGAGTACCACAATGGTCCATCCATTACAGATAAACATTGTCATATGTAACAGCGTCCTTCATCTATTATGTGCCATTTATAGTACTGGTGTTATTATGTAGTGAAGGGGACATCGGGTCACATAAGATGTGACTGTCACCTCAGCACCCTCTATAGCATTGCCATCTATGGTGAAGACACCACCATGGCATGATTATATTGTGCATCTACTTATATCCCTTCTTGTTTATGTGATCAGGCATTTATTGGACTCCTAAGCTATTGTCTCCAATAACTCCTCCACTGCGTCCAGTCCTCTACAATAACTTGAGCATTCTTTGTGTGTTCACAGAGTGGAACTAGAGGTGATAGCATTTTTGGCAGAATTTAGGCCCTGTGCACCTCCCAACCAGTGTTGGATGAAATCTACCTTGGCCTTACTCCACATATTTAGTGCATGACTCCTCGTTCAGTTCTTCTATATATTCATGGCTGAGCAGTTTCGGGGTGACATTTTGATTGAATAACAGAACACATGCTTAGTCTCTAATGTTCTTTAATATCCAGCAAATCTCATACTCCTCATATTTTTTAACACACAGCAATAAAAGTGACTGGAATTACTTTAACAGATCACATAAATAACATTCCACTGACCAACAAGATGTAAGGATCAGTTCAGATTATATCTAAAGAAAAGGTAAACCAATGTACTCGCAGCGCAGCACTAGTATCCCAGCTTTTCTTACAGGGGCCCTATACTAAAATCAGTGTTATATACAAGTTTATCAACAGTCCAAAACAACCTGGCCTTAAAAAAGTCATGGATTGTTCAAATGCACATCCGTATGACATGGCAGTCAGACTCTCCCCAGCTTGAATTGTGTGATAACAGGGAACAATAGTTTATAAATTTTACTTAAGGGCCCACAGGATTAAAACGACAAGGAAAATAGTAGATACACGCTAAGGGGAAATTTATTAAACGCTGGCGCTCTTGCACCTACGTATAATAAGGTCCCGCCTGCCCATGAAGCTTAGACCTCATTATGTATCTGCCGGCCATGCTGGCTGGTGGACAAAATTACGCCTGATCCGACTTGGTGACAGGTCATGATAATTATCTCTTTCTGGAATATCCCTTTAAGTTCTCTTTCCAAAAGATGTAGGGTTAACAGCTGCCCATCACTGTTACAATAGCTTCATATTAATTGAAGTTCTCCAGTAATTAATCACTATCCACAGCATTTTTTAACGCTTCCTACTTTCTCTGATTAAACACCCTATGGTTACCTGACCATTTGTCACCGATACTTCACAGTGTCTCCTAATTAATCAGCTCAGGTATATTATTCCATAGCAGAAATTATGGATGAGATGTCATCAGTGTACTGTTTTTTTTTCACTCTTTCCTGAATTTGTCATGACAGGTAAATATAGACAAGACACTTATTAAACCTCTTAATGGGGCATGGCTGGGTGTGTAGGTAATATCTACTTCACTAAAGGTATAGACACCTTTGGCCATGTCAGTCAATTAGAATCAAGGTTAACCTATAGGGACTGCAGAGTCAGTAGGTTGTCTAATGGTTTTGGGTGTAAGTAGGGGGGACTGTGCAAGTAAAATACAGTTACAATGCAGTTCACTGGCAGCGAAGTTGTACGGTGGGGTAAAGGATGCTTATTCAGGGACTATACAGAAAACCCCTTTAAGGCTTTCTTCACAATTTTCACAATAGTATATTTTCACATTTTGCCATGTATTTCATTTAATGAGTTTCTAAGTGAAACATGCTGTTTACCGTTGGGAATCTGTTTGTTCTGGAAAAGATACACTGGTTTGGCTTCAATCATACATAATGTAATTAGTCTTCCTGAAAGTCATGCTTGATGGTAAGGGAGTTGGCTTACAAGGTAGCTAAAAGAGGCATGGTTTTCCGTGTCCCATGCTGGAAAACATATTTGCATATTTCCCAGAATCCCCTATTGGAGCATCAATGGCTATAAGTCTCCACACATCTGCAGCCTTAATTGGCAAAGTCTCCATAAGGAGATCTCTTACTCCCTGGCCCTAGCTAAAAGCATCTCAATCAGCTAAACCAGTTCCCTACACTGTACTGAAGAGAAGCAACCACATTGAAGCTGTCTACAGCTGTCTGCGGTTATTGCTAGTTGTGCAGGTTAAGCGCAGTATTGTTCTTTTTAGAACACAGAGCTAGTACTCGCTTAGACCTCGATTAACCTGAAGAGAAACGAAGAATGCCACCCTCCCCCTAGCAGGCATCTCAGGTATTCTGTCACCACCCCCTAAGCCAAACCTCCCGCCCCAGTCCATCCCCACCCCTTTCGGAGAGGCGGCACTAATAATCTCCTCCCCCGCCATCTCCCCCCTTGTCGTGACAGAGGCAAACTTCCCCTTCCACTTCCACACCCCTGTCTCCAATCTTGTCTCCCCAGAACCAAGGCAAAGAAAGAGAAAACAGAGGGACAGCCCCGTCAGCGACTCCACCAGCAAGAAACTTTCCCCGGCAGCAGAGATGGATGAGAAGGAGGAGTTCTTTGAGGAGCTGGAAGCTGGTTTCAGGGAACATGGCTCCCTCTCTAGCTCCATCGACTTGACAGCCGTAGAACAGCAGCTGGACGAAGTACTGGAGAACCTCAAAAAGGTTATGTAGCTGAAACCTATCGTCCCCTGCTTCCCTCTCGATGGCTAACCTCACCGTTTTCTCCTTCAATGTTAGAAGCATTAGAGATAAGGTTCGTTGTCAGACTGCACTAACTTACCTTGCCTCCCAATCGTGCAATGTGTACATGTTACAGAAATGTGGTATCCCCTCCTCTAGGTCCCACGACCATCTGGCTAGGAGATGGATTCATGTTCCTTCCTACTGGTCCAGTGAGGGTGATTGCAGGTTTGCTGGCACTGCCATCCTTTTAAGGGGAGTGCTTTCACGTTTGATTCCGTCCAGGAGCTTGTCTGTGGCCGACTTCTGGTTGTAGACGGCTCCTGGACGGGTGAGCCCGTGTGGCTACTCAGCCAGAGCAGCTGGAGTTTTTCCAGAACCTCAGACTGCAAGTCGCCACCACTAGGGCAGTGGTGTTAGCCAGCGATTTCAACTGCGTCATAGAGGAAGAGTGGCGCAAGCTGGATGCCACGTCCAAACTGCTGGTAGAGATAGTGACGGAAGCATCCCTGAGGGACGCCGTCGGGGCCGGCTCTGTGAATTACACCTGGAGCAGCCCTGAACTAGGATTGACTTTGTGTTCAATTCTAAGGCGATCAGGCAGTGCTGGTCCTTCACGGTCCCCTGTTTCTTCTCCGACCACAGGGCCATGCAGGTCCGGTGCGCCCTTTGCCACTGCTTCCCACCGAATCCGGGCTCCTGAAAGCTCAACTGTGCCCTGCTGGCGGACGAGGGAGTGCAGGCGACGCTGAGAGACATCTACATGGTCCTGAGAAATTACAAATTGTGGGAATATGCTAAAGTTGAAATCCGTTCTTTCTTTCTGGACAAAGGCAGGCGGCGGGCGGTCGCGGCAAAAAGAGGCCTCAGAGACATTCCAGCAACAGCTGAGATCCCTGCAGGATGTCCACAGCTGCGGATAGGATGTCAGAGAGGTGCTGGAGGACACCAAGAAGGGCCTGAAGAGGCACTTTGAGGAGGAATCCAAGCGAATCATCTTTCGTGCCAAAATTGACAACCTGGAGAAGGGTGAGAAGTGTAACTCTTTCTTTTTCAGGAAAGTCCATGCCGGCCACACGCCTTTGAACGAATTGCAAGACGAAAGCGGATGTATGAAGAGGGGGAAGAGGGCCGTCATGGGAGTCGTCAGTGACTTCTATGGCGACCTCTACTCCCAGAAGCCCACAGACGACGTAGCCGCCGAGAGGTTCCTGTCAGGTATCACTAACACCCTTATCCTGCAGGTGCCGAGACTACGGACGCCCCTCTGGCGGTGGCCGAACTACTCTCTGCCGCTAAATCCTTCAGGCCTGGCAGGACTCCGGGCAGTGGCGGTCTCCTGGCCGAGCTTTACGTAGCGCTGTGGGACCTCATCTGCCTGGACTTGCTGGAGCTCTACAAGGAGATGGTGGTGGAGGGAAGGATGCCGCCATCTCTGAGGCAAGGACTGATCACTGTCTTGTACAAGCGCAAGGGAGAGAGGTGTGAACTGAAGAACTGGCGTCCCATCTCTCTGCTCAACATGGACTACAAGATCCTGGCCTAGGTGCTGGCCAATAGGCTGAAGGGAGTCATCGGTAAGATCGTCCACCCGGACCAATCCTGCGGTGTCCCAGGCCACAGGATCGCGGACAACCTGGCCCTGGTGAGGAATGCCCTGCAGTATGTCGGAAGCCACCGCGTCTCCGCGGCCCTGATCAACCTGGTCCAGGAAAAGGCCTTCGATCACGTCTCGCACCGCTTCATGGGCCAGGTCCTGCGCAGGTTCGAGCTGGGTAAGATGTTCTGCTCTTTTGTTGACCTAATGTACCTTAATATGCACAGCTCGGTGTTGGTGAACAGCTGGAAGACTGACCCCTTTTCGGTGCTATCTGCGGTATACAGCGATCAGAGGGATCACCACAGCGGGCCCCGGACGCGATTAGTCTGCAAGGCTGTTACCAGGACCGTTTTTCATTGTGTTTGGAGCTCAAAGATGGACCGGGTCAAGCAAACAGTCATGCTCAAGGTGCCAAACAAGGGGGGAAAAGGTGTCCTGGGCATCTCCACTTTGCTCTGGATTTCTTTTGTTTGCGACTGTGTGCACAAGGACCCTGAGGGACTCTGTAAGATCTGCGTGAAAGTCCATGTCTCGCTTTTACCTCCTGCCCCTCTAGAGGGGCCTCGGCTGGGACAAGTGGGACAGCTCCTTCCCTTACAACTGGGACACGCCCTGGTACTACAGCCAGGCCGTCCACTTTGTGAGGGATCACCAACTGGAGGGACTCAAGCCTGACCTGTGGAAACCAAAGACCGTGCACAAGCTCATCCAAGCCAAAGATTTGTTAGAATGTGTTCCAGGAGTCACCCAGGACACGGCCAGGACTGTTTGGGCCAACGTGTCTTGGAGCAGACTATTCAACAGGCACAAAGACATATCGTGGATGGCCATCCAGGGGGGGCCTCCCCTCCGGGCGTTCATGTACGCCCGAAGACTGAGCAACACTCCCTACTGCCCCAGGTGCCCGTGAAAGGAGGAGACCCCTCTGCACCTGTTTTGCGAGTGCCCCTTTGCTTAGAGCCTGAACTGGTCCTGGAGCCAGGACTCTGTGGCAAGGATCTCCATGACATACCGCGCAGTACTTTATGGTCTGTTCCAGGGCAATCATGCCATTGAGGATATCCAAGATGCCTGTCTCCTTCTAAATTGTTTTAAGGATGCCATCTGGTACATCAGGAGACTCCTCATTTGGCAAAGGACAACCTTGACTACCTTGACAACAGTGAGACAAAGAAGAGGAGAAGCTCTATGGTGGGAGCCCTCCCCTATTTGCTTATTTAAAGGGTGGCAGTGACAACGACGACGCGACTTTGCCGGCGGCGTTGAAAGGGTTAATAGCCGCGATCGGTGCAAGCACCGACCACGGTTATTAGCGGTGGGGGTTTGCTGCAATATGCAACAACCCCCACCTCTGTATGAAGAGGACTCAGTCCGTGAGCCCTCTTCATACATCCCTTATACCTACGGTAGAGCTACGGCGCAGAGCGTTAAGGGGTTAAAGATTGCAGATTCCAAGCAGCAGTGCGATGGACCTCTTTTCTGAGGATAGGTGTACTGCATCCATCCATATATCACATAAATGTATGTATGAGGAATACTTCTTTATTAGGTTGTATACATACTGTAATAAGCTGATTTAACACTAGAACATCTCTGTGTCACTTTCTTAGCATGTGTGCTTGTTGTTGGTGCCTTGTACCATTGTTTACATTGCACTTGTGTGTTTAAATTTCACACTTCTGCAGAGTATTGCAAATATTTACCAGGTACACGCAGTACTGATGTCAGGTCAATGTGAGGTTAATAATTGTGATGCTATAAATGTAGACATAAGAGTAATGATAAAAGATTACTGCTTAAAACATTTTATTTCTAAATATTTTACTAAATATTTTTAATGCCAACCACCCCCCTTCCTTCCTGAATACCAAGGTTATTCCACGCTCCATATTTGCCCTTTTCAAAATGCTGCCTGGCAGTTCTTCCACCATCTATATTAACAAACTGAAATTGGCAGAGGCATTGTCATGCAGAGCAGACTGTGGAAATGCCATGCTATGAGCTCTTTGTGACATTGTTTAGATAAAGAAAATAATGCCTTGTGCCATGTTGCCCAGTAGATGGAAATATACTGGTTCTTAATTAGAAAAGCAAAATGACTACAGTGTCAGGAATGTGACACTACTAAATGGATTAATTAGAGAAAATTAGAAACACAAATGATTCAAGATTCTCAGGTGCTTGACAGTTACCTCCATGGTCACATGATACAATGGCATCTTTGTGACATTTGCCACCAATGCTATTTTACAGTTATTTTTTACGTTAACATAAAATATGCACAGTCTATTGTCAGGGTATGTTATGCCTTTTGTTCCCTCTTATAGCTGATATGCCATTTACAGGTAGTCACTTTTATTCCTTCTTTCTTTCCAATATGGTCCAATAGGGTTTAATTACACTGTATCTGTTCTACCCAGACTCCTTTCTTCATAAACAAAAGATCACTGACGTAGGAAGTGGTAGATTAGCAGTGAATCCTGTGCCATGCAGCTTTCATCTTGACTTTGGTTTCTCTCTGTCAGCTCTTACATTTAGGAGGTGAAGGCAAGCAGTGTGACACTGGATCCCCCAAAAATATACTACATATATACCTCAGATTGTATGGACTATATAAGATAGAGGGTATATAATTTTGCACCAAATTATTGTAGACACCTATTATATCTCTAAACTTTAATTATCTTACATTTGAAATATCTCCAAATAGGTTGGCAAACACAATTCACTAGATAGATAGATAGATAGATAGATAGATAGATAGATAGATAGATAGAAAGATAAATAGATGATAGATAAATGATAGATAGATAGATAGATAGATGGATACGTGTAGAAAGTTCAAGCGGCACTATCTTAGATAGAGTATAGCTGGGTGCAGGCTTCCCAGGACTGGGCTTCAGGTCCTCCCGTGTATATTTCGAAGAAATGTGCAGCACTCCAATTTCGTAAGAAAGTGGTAAAATCTTTTATTCCATAGTGAGTAACATACAGCGACGTTTCGGCTCAAAAGAGCTTGAGGAAGGCTCTTTTGAGCCGAAACGTCGCTGTATGTTACTCACTATGGAATAAAAGATTTTACCACTTTCTTACGAAATTGGAGTGCTGCACATTTCTTCGAAATATAGATAGATGGATAGATAGACATGAGATAGATAGATAGATAGATAGATATGAGAAATAGATAGATGTCAGGTGATAGATAAATAGATAGATATAAGATAGATAGAGGATAGATAGATATGAGATATATAGATAGATAGATAGATAGATAGATAGATAGATAGATAGATGACAGGTGATGGATAAATAGATAGATATGAGATAGATATGAGATAGATAGATGACAGGTGATTGATGGATAGATAGAAGATATATATAAGATAGATAGGAGATAGATACGAAATTGGAGTGCTGCACATTTCTTCGAAATATAGATAGATAGATAGATAGATAGATAGATAGATAGATAGATAGATAGATGGTAGAAAGGAGATAGATAGAAGTTAGATAGATAGATGATAGATAGATGATAGGAGATAGATAGATAGACATGAGATGGATAGACATGAGATAGATAGATAGATAGATAGATAGATAGATAGATAGATAGATAGATGACAGGTGATAGATA
The DNA here is from genome assembly GCF_040894005.1 of Engystomops pustulosus. Taxonomy (NCBI): domain Eukaryota; kingdom Metazoa; phylum Chordata; class Amphibia; order Anura; family Leptodactylidae; genus Engystomops; species Engystomops pustulosus. The sequence goes on along the minus strand of NC_092417.1, from coordinate 103,933,720 downwards.
ATAGGACTTGGATAGATAAATAGGTGACAGCTTCTCACATGTAACTGATCTTTAGCTACTTCCCTGCTAGTCAGGCACAGGGGCCCCTTTGCAGGACAGCAGGGTAGCATGGAGGGACAGTGAGTGGTGGAGAGTACAGGAGGATTGCATCAGGAGAGATCAGAGCTCAGCCTGTTACTTGTGTTATCTCTGCAGCCTCCTGTGTGACCTGACTAATGGTGGAGGGAGGAGAGGGCTGCTACATTGCTATGATCCATGTTGGGGGAGGACTCCTCTGAGCAGCAGATAGTCATGCCTGGCTGCAGTTACCTTGTATCTGCTACTGGAAGCTCCTGTGGAGCTGGTAAGCAGTAGCCATCACAGCACAATCTCTGCCCCTCCTCCTCTCTCACTTCCTATTGGCTGCAGTGTGTCAGGTGATCTCTCTGTGTGGAGAGGAGCTGTGTGGAGTGATCTGTAGTGCAGAGCAGCTGGAGGAATCCTTGTGCTCAGACTCGGCCAGATCAGTTGTTGCTCAGGACGGGACACAGCTACCACAAGGGAGCGCCAGCAACCAGAACAAGAGGAGTTATCTCAGTAAGGCTGCATATTTTGTAATAAGTGTAAATGGTGAAAGTACTTGTCACAATGCATTGAACCCAATTACAGCCATTTGCTATGGTGACTCAACCCCTTTAAGGACTCTTGACTGAGGTATTCAATGAGTGTCTTTCCTCTGGTGCTCTTCTGAAGTCAATGAAGAGGTCTGCCCTGATCATCCTGTGAAAGGGTAAGGACTAGAGATGAGCGAACATGCTCGTCCGAGCTTGATGCTCGGTCGAGCATTAGGGTACTCGAAACTGCTCGTTACTCGGACGAATACTTCGCCCGCTCGAGAAAATGGCAGCTCCCGCCGTTTTGCTTTTTGGCGGCCAGAAACAGAGCCAATCACAAGCCAGGAGACTCTGCACTCCACCCAGCATGACGTGGTACCCTTACACGTCGATAGCAGTGGTTGGCTGGCCAGATCAGGTGACCCTGGGATAGACTAGCCGCTGCCCGCGCTGCTCGGATCATTCTGTCTCTGGATGCCGCTAGGGAGAGAGCTGCTGCTGGTCAGGGAAAGCGTTAGGGTGTTCTATTAGCTTACTGTTAGGCAGGAGTGATTCTCAAAGAACCCAACAGCCCTTCTTAGGGCTACAATAACGTTCTACTTTTTTTATTTTAATTTGCATCTATTACCATTTTGTGAGGAATTAGCAGGGGGACTTGCTACCGTTGTGTTTAGCTCTTAGTGGCACACATATCCATAGCAAAGACCGAAGTGGGAAAATTTAGTAGGGGTTGGATTTCTATTAGGCACTAACTCAGTGTCATCTCATCTGGCATAGTAGTGTGCTTTGATACTTGGCTAGAAAATAGCCATAGGAGAATACAAACAGCTTCTTGACGCCTACAGTAGCGTTCTATATATTTGATTTCTGGTTGATCTGCTGGTGGCTCTACTTTCTGCAGTGCATGTACTAGCCAATTCTGAGCAATTTGTAGTGAGACTTGCGACCGCTGTGTTCTGCGCTTAGTGACGCAAATATCCATAGCAAAGACCGAAGTGGGAAAATTTAGTAGGGGTTGGATTTCTATTAGGCACTAACTCAGTGTCATCTCATCTGGCATAGTAGTGTGCTTTGATACTTGGCTAGAAAATAGCCATAGGAGAATACAAACAGCTTCTTGACGCCTACAGTAGCGTTCTATATATTTGATTTCTGGTTGATCTGCTGGTGGCTCTACTTTCTGCAGTGCATGTACTAGCCAATTCTGAGCAATTTGTAGTGAGACTTGCGACCGCTGTGTTCTGCGCTTAGTGACGCAAATATCCATAGCAAAGACCGAAGTGGGAAAATTTAGTAGGGGTTGGATTTCTATTAGGCACTAACTCAGTGTCATCTCATCTGGCATAGTAGTGTGCTTCGATACTTGGCTAGAAAATAGCCATAGGAGAATACAAACAGCTTCTTGACGCCTACAGTAGCGTTCTATATATTTGATTTCTGGTTGATCTGCTGGTGGCTCTACTTTCTGCAGTGCATGTACTAGCCAATTCTGAGCAATTTGTAGTGAGACTTGCGACCGCTGTGTTCTGCGCTTAGTGACGCAAATATCCATAGCAAAGACCGAAGTGGGAAAATTTAGTAGGGGTTGGATTTCTATTAGGCACTAACTCAGTGTCATCTCATCTGGCATAGTAGTGTGCTTCGATACTTGGCTAGAAAATAGCCATAGGAGAATACAAACAGCTTCTTGACGCCTTCAGTAGCGTTCTATATATTTGATTTCTGGTTGATCTGCTGGTGGCTCTACTTTCTGCAGTGCATGTACTAGCCAATTCTGAGCAATTTGTAGTGAGACTTGCGACCGCTGTGTTCTGCGCTTAGTGACGCAAATATCCATAGCAAAGACCGAAGTGGGAAAATTTAGTAGGGGTTGGATTTCTATTAGGCACTAACTCAGTGTCATCTCATCTGGCATAGTAGTGTGCTTTGATACTTGGCTAGAAAATAGCCATAGGAGAATACAAACAGCTTCTTGACGCCTACAGTAGCGTACTATATATTTGATTTCTGGTTGATCTGCTGGTGGCTCTACTTTCTGCAGTGCATGTACTAGCCAATTCTGAGCAATTTGTAGTGAGACTTGCGACCGCTGTGTTCTGCGCTTAGTGACGCAAATATCCATAGCAAAGACCGAAGTGGGAAAATTTAGTAGGGGTTGGATTTCTATTAGGCACTAACTCAGTGTCATCTCATCTGGCATAGTAGTGTGCTTTGATACTTGGCTAGAAAATAGCCATAGGAGAATACAAACAGCTTCTTGACGCCTACAGTAGCGTTCTATATATTTGATTTCTGGTTGATCTGCTGGTGGCTCTACTTTCTGCAGTGCATGTACTAGCCAATTCTGAGCAATTTGTAGTGAGACTTGCGACCGCTGTGTTCTGCGCTTAGTGACGCAAATATCCATAGCAAAGACCGAAGTGGGAAAATTTAGTAGGGGTTGGATTTCTATTAGGCACTAACTCAGTGTCATCTCATCTGGCATAGTAGTGTGCTTTGATACTTGGCTAGAAAATAGCCATAGCAATAGGATAGGATTGTTTGGTTTTAAAAACTCAAAAAAAAACAAAAAAAACAAAAAAAAAAAAAACACAAAAAAACACAAAAAAAAAACAAAAAAAAATTAAAAAAAAAAAAAAAAGTTATAACTCTCATTTTAAAAATGTTTAACCCGAGGGCTAGGGGTAGAGGACGAGGGCGGGGACGTGGGCGTCCAACTACTGCAGGGGTCAGAGGCCGTGGTCCTGGGCGGGGTGAGACACCACCTGCTTATGAGGGAGCAGGGGAACGCCGCAGAGCTACACTCCCTAGGTTCATGTCTGAAGTTACTGGGACTCGTGGTAGAGCACTGTTGAGGCCAGAACAGTGCGAACAGGTGATGTCGTGGATTGCTGACAATGCTTCGAGCAATTTGTCCACCACCAGTCAGTCTTCCACGCAGTCCACCCATGTCACCGAAATCGCCACTCCTCCAGCTCCTGCACCTCAGCCTCCTCCCCCCCAGTCTGCCCCCTCCCAGGAAAATTTGCCATTTGAACCGGCATACTCTGAGGAACTGTTTTCTGGACCCTTCCCACAGTCACAAACCACTTGTCCGGTTGCTGCTGAGCAATTTTCCGATGCCCAGGTTTTCCACCAGTCACAGTCTGTGGGTGATGATGACCTTCTTGACGTAGTGGAAGTGTGTAAAGAGGTGTCCGACGATGAGGAGACACGGTTGTCAGACAGTGGGGAAGTTGTTGTCAGGGCAGGAAGTCCGAGGGGGGAGCAGACTGAGGGATCGGAGGATGATGAGGTGACAGACCCAAGCTGGGTTGAGAGGCCGGGTGAACACAGTGCTTCTGAGACGGAGGAGAGTCCTCGACCAGAACAGGTTGGAAGAGGCAGTGGTGGGGCCAGACGGAGAGGCAGGGCCAGAGCTGGTGCATCAGCGCCAAATGTGTCAACTAGTGAAGCTCCCGTGGCGAGGGCTCTTGCGGCGAGGGCTAGATCTTCAGAAGTCTGGAGGTTCTTTAAGGAAACACCGGATGACCGACGGACTGTGGTGTGCAACATTTGCCAAACCAGGCTCAGCAGGGGTTCCACCACTACTAGCTTAACTACCACCAGTATGCGCAGGCATATGAATGCTAAGCACCCCAGTCAGTGGCAACAAGCCCGTTCACCTCCGGCCGTGCACACCACTGCTCCTTCCCCTGTGTCAGCTGCTAGTCAGCCCCCTGCCCAGGACCCTGCCACAAAAACCCCATCGTCGCCTCCACGATCCTCCACAGCATCCACCAGTGTTCAGCTCTCCATACCCCAGACGCTGGAGCGGAAACGCAAATATAGTGCAACCCACCCGCACGCCCAAGCCCTTAATGTGCACATCTCCAGATTGCTTAGCCTGGAGATGCTGCCCTATAGGCTAGTAGAGACCGAGGCCTTTCGCAACCTCATGGCGGCGGCCGCCCCTCGGTATTCGGTCCCCAGCCGCCACTACTTTTCCCGATGTGCCGTCCCAGCCCTGCACCAGCACGTGTCAGACAACATCATCCGTGCCCTGACCAACGCCGTTTCTGACAAGGTCCACCTGACCACGGACACGTGGACGAGTGCTGCCGGGCAGGGCCACTATATATCGTTGACGGCACATTGGGTTAACTTGGTGGAGGCTGGGACCGAGTCTGACCCTGGGGCTGCTCATATACTGCCGACGCCGAGGATTGCGGGGCCTACCTCGGTCCAGGTGTTTCAGGCCTACTATGCCTCCTCCTCCTCCCACCCCTCCTCCACCTCCTCCTCCGAACTACCATCCGTGGGCACGGCGCCATCAGTCGGTAGCTCTAGGCACAGCAGCAGTGCCGTCGCTAAGCGACAGCAGGCGGTGCTCAAACTGCTGAGCCTAGGCGACAAAAGGCACACCGCCCAAGAGCTATTACAGGGCATCACGGCGCAGACTGATCTGTGGCTGGCACCGCTGAACCTCAAGCCGGGAATGGTTGTGTGTGACAACGGCCGTAACCTGGTGGCGGCTCTGCAACTCGGCAGACTGACACATGTGCCATGCCTGGCCCATGTGTTAAATCTGATAGTTCAGCGTTTCCTCAAGACATACCCCAATCTGTCTGATTTGCTCACGAAGGTGCGCCGCATCTGTGCGCATTTCAGGAAGTCCAGCCCAGATGCTGCCACTCTCAGGGCAGCGCAGCGCCGCCTCCAACTGCCCGCTCACCGACTGTTGTGCGACGTGCCCACGAGGTGGAATTCAACACTGACCATGTTATCCAGAGTTTACCAGCAGCGCAGAGCGATTGTAGACTGCCAGATGTCAACTTCCACCAGAACTGGTAGTCAGGTCAGTCAGCTTCCTCAAGTCTACAATGAGGAGTGGACGTGGATGTCTGATATCTGTCAGGTGCTGAGTAACTTTGAGGAGTCAACACAGATGGTCAGTGGCGATGCCGCCATCATCAGCCTCACCATCCCGCTGCTTGGCCTGTTGAAAAACTCTCTGGTCAGCATGAAGTCGGAAGCTTTGCGCTCGTCACAAGAGACAGGGGAAGAATATTCCCTTGTTGATAGCCAAAGCACCCTCAGGTCTGTTTCTCAGCGCATATCGGAGGAGGTGGAGGTGGAGGAGGATGAGGAGGAAGAGGAGGAGAATGTTGCCGAGACACAAGAGGGGACCATTGTTGAGTCCTTCACTGTTCAGCGTGTATGGGCAGAAGAAGAGGAGTTGGAGGAGTTGGAGGAGGAGGAAATGGACAGTCAGGCCAGTGAGGGGAGTGAATTCTTACGCGTTGGTACTCTGGCGCATATGGCAGATTTCATGCTAGGCTGCCTATCCCGTGACCCTCGCGTTCAAAGAATTTATTCCAGCACCGATTACTGGGTGTTCACTCTCCTGGACCCACGGTACAAGCAAAATCTTCCCACTCTCATCCCTGCAGACGAAAGGAGTGTGAGAATGCATGAATACCAGCAGGCCCTGGTGCACAAGCTGAAACAGTATTTCCCTTCTGACAGCGCTAGCGGCAGAGTGCGTAGTTCTGCGGGACAAGTAGCGAGGGAGAGTAGGCGAGCAGGCAGCTTGTCCAGCACTGGCAAGGGTACGCTTTACAAGGCTTTTGCCAGCTTTATGTCACCCCAGCAAGACACTGTCACCTGTCCCCAGTCTCGGCAGAGTAGGGCTGATCTTTACAGAAAGATGGTGAGGGAGTACGTAGCTGACCATACCATCGTCCTAAATGATCACACAGCTCCCTACAACTACTGGGTTTCAAAGCTGGACATGTGGCACGAACTGGCGCTGTACGCCTTGGAGGTTCTTGCCTGCCCTGCCGCTAGCGTCTTGTCCGAGCGGGTTTTCAGTGCAGCTGGTGGCATCATCACCGATAAGCGTACACGCCTGTCGACTGACAGCGCTGACAGGCTGACGCTTATTAAAATGAATAAAGGCTGGATTTCTCAGAATTTCCAATCTCCACCAGGTGAAGGAAGCTCAACCTGAATAATTGATCCACTCCTCCTCCTCCTCCTCATTTTCCTCCTTCTCCTCCTCTTTGTACAGTAAAGCAGAGGAAAATGGCTATTTTTTGACAGGGCCCACTGGCTCTTGCTATAGTACTTCATGCATTTAAATTTTCTGGAGGGCCACCTACCCGGTCCTCTGTTTGAAACAATTTTTGTGAGTGCCACATACAGGCACTCAATCTATTCCATTTTTCTGGAGGGCCACCTACCCGGTCCTCTGTTTTAAAAAATTTTTGGGACTGCCACATACAGGCACTCAATCTATTCCATTTTACTGCAGGGCCACCTACCTGCTCCTCTGGTTTGAAACATTTTTGGGACTGCCACATACAGGCACTCAATCTATTCCATTTTACTGGAGGGCCACCTACCTGCTCCTCTGGTTTGAAAAATGTTTGGGACTGCCACATACAGGCACTCAATCTATTCCATTTTACTGCAGGGCCACCTACCTGCTCCTCTGGTTTGAAACATTTTTGGGACTGCCACATACAGGCACTCAATCTATTCCATTTTACTGGAGGGCCACCTACCTGCTCCTCTGGTTTGAACAATTTTTGGGACTGCCACATACAGGCACTCAATCTATTCCATTTTACTGGAGGGCCACCTACCTGCTCCTCTGGTTTGAAAAATGTTTGGGACTGCCACATACAGGCACTCAATCTATTCCATTTTACTGCAGGGCCACCTACCTGCTCCTCTGGTTTGAACAATTTTTGGGACTGCCACATACAGGCACTCAATCTATTCCATTTTACTGGAGGGCCACCTACCTGCTCCTCTGGTTTGAAAAATGTTTGGGACTGCCACATACAGGCACTCAATCTATTCCATTTTACTGCAGGGCCACCTACCTGCTCCTCTGGTTTGAAACATTTTTGGGACTGCCACATACAGGCACTCAATCTATTCCATTTTACTGGAGGGCCACCTACCTGCTCCTCTGGTTTGAACAATTTTTGGGACTGCCACATACAGGCACTCAATCTATTCCATTTTACTGGAGGGCCACCTACCTGCTCCTCTGGTTTGAAAAATGTTTGGGACTGCCACATACAGGCACTATCCAAATTAAATTGTCTCCATAGCAGCCTCCACACGTTGTCTCCATTGCTACCTCCAAAAGTCGTCCATATAGCTGCCTCCATACATCGTCCCTTTATCAAACGAGGTGTGTCAGGCAGAAATTTGGGTTGTTTTCATGGATTCCATATCAAAGTTGTTAACTTTGTCGCCACCCTGCTGTGTTATCCACAAAATATACTGGCAAACTTTTACCATTTAGGGATATTATTTCAGCGCTTCTTGCGCATCTGTTTACATTCCCCTCACCCGGCATATCCTAAACTTATAAGAACGCTACTACACTTGATCTTATACAAAAGGTTCTTAGAAGTGCTGTTTGGGGAGTAGCCTAGAGACAGGGGCTTGGATTGGCGAAAGCTCGCCTGGCAGCGGAGCGCCAGCTCCATGCGCATCATGCGCTTCTTGCGCATCTGTTTACATTCCCCTCACCCGCCATATCCCAAACTTATAAGAACGCTACTACACTTAACTTGGTGCAGGCTGGGACCGAGTCTGACCCTGGGGCTGGTCATATACTGCCGACGCAGAGAATTGCGGGGCCTACCTCGGTCCAGGTCTCAAAGGCCTACTATACCTCCTCCCACCCCTCCTCCACCTCCTCCTCCTCCGAATTACCATCCGTGGGCATGGCGCCATCAGTCGGTAGCTCTAGGCACAGCAGCAGTGCCGTCGCTAAGCGACAGCAGGCGGTGCTGAAACTGCTGAGCCTAGGCGATAAAAGGCACACCGCCCAAGAGCTATTACAGGGCATTCCACATCAAAGTTGTTAACTTTGTCGCCACCCTGCTGTGTAATCCACAAAATATACTTGCAAACTTTTACCATTTAGGGATATTATTTCAGCGCTTCTTGCGCATCTGTTTACATTCCCCTCACCCGCCATATCCTAAACTTATAAGAACGCTACTACACTTGATCTTATACAAAAGGTTCTTAGAAGTGCTGTTTGGGGAGTAGCCTAGAGACAGGGGCTTGGATTGGCGAAAGCTCGCCTGGCTGCAGAGCGCCAGCTCCATCCCAAGATCCAACTAACATAGTTGCAGCACCTTTAATCTACTACTAGTTCACTGCCTCCATAATAATAATAATAATAATCTTTATTTATATAGCGTCATCATATTCTGTAGCGCTTTACAAATCATAGGAAACAAATACAAATGTAATGTAACAGAGCACAACATTTGTATGGAACAACAGGAGTGAGGTCCCTGCTCGCCAGAGCTTACGGTTTATGAAGATGATGGGGTAACACGAGGTAAAAGAATATTTAATGGTCAAGCCGTTCTTCTTAGGGAATAGAAAAAAATATAATAAATGGAATTGCTGTCGCTTGAACCACTCAGCCGTCATCTTATATACCAGGTCCAGGGTGAATGGGACTGCAGAGAAGTCTGGTGCCTGTTGGTTGCTGGATAACAGATGGGAGGACGACACAGGACGGGTTAGTAGAAGAGTTAAAACTTCATGCAGTTAATGAGTGTTATAGGCTTGCCTAAAGAAATGGGTTTTAAGAGCACGTTTGAAACTTTGGAGGTTAGGTATTAGTCTGATAGTCCGGGGCAGAGCATTCCATAGAATTGGTGCAGCTCTAGAGAAGTCTTGGAGACGCGAGTGGGAGGTCCGCACTAGGGTAGAGGTTAATCTAAGATCACTGGCGGATCTAAGAGCACGGGTTGGGCGATAGACTGAGATAAGAGAGGAGAGGTAGGGGGGTGCAGCATTATACAGAGCTTTATGGATGAGGGTTATTATTATTTTAAACTGTATTCGAAAGGAGACTGGCAGCCAGTGCAGCGACTGGCATGAACTGTAAGCATACATGGTCCCCTTATCAAACGAGCTGTGTCAGGCAGAATTTTGGGTTGTTTTCATGGCTTCCATGTTAACTTTGTCGCCACCCTGCTGTGTAATCCACAAAATATACTGGCAAACTTTTATCATGTACCGATATTATTTGAGCGCTTCTTGCTCACCTCCTTTGGTTCCTCTCTGCCACCCATTGGTTTGAAGCCTGAGTCCAATTAGGGTATGTCGCCATGCCACTCTCTAGCCTGCTGCCGCTGCCTCTGCATGCCGTCCACTATAGTGTCAGGGTCAATTATTGGATGTTTTAGATGCTATCTAGCTTCATTCTGTCACTCTGTCATGGCCATGCTGTTGCCCATAATTTTGGCATAATGGTGCGATTAGGCAGCCTCAGAGGCATCCATGCATGCTGCCCCTGCTGTTTCCTGTCCATTTCCGTGGTGTTTCCATCCTTTTCTGAGGTTCCCAGGTGTTTGGCCAAGCTTCCCTGTGCAGAGCCTTGGTCCCCTTGAAAAATGCTCGAGTCTCCCATTGACTTCAATGGGGTTCGTTATTCGAGACGAGCACTCGAGCATCGGGAAAAGTTCGTCTCGAATAACGAGTACCCGAGCATTTTAGTGTTCGCTCATCTCTAGTAAGGACCAATCTCATATTGAAAACTACAGTCCCATAGTGCTTCTCAACACGGACAGAAAGGTTTTGGCAAAGGCGCTCTTCAATTGGCTGGTGCAGTTTGCGCCCCGGGTCCTTTCGGTTACCCAGCACTGCTCTGTTTCAGGCCACAGTACATTCACTGCTGTGCTTCGTGTCCACGGGGTAGTGGAGCAGAGCAGGCCAGGTCACTGGAAGGGGTATTTGCTTTCCTTGGATCAGGCAAAAGCATTTGATCGGGTTAATCATGAGTACCTCTGGTCTGTCCTTCTGAGATATGGCCTGCCGGGCGGGATTGCCAATTGGCTGATGGTTTTGTATGCAGGTGCAGAGAGTTTCCTGTTTGTGAAAGGTTGGCCGTTCTTTTAAGCTTGGGTCCGGTGTTCACCAGGGTTGTCATCTGAGCCCACTGCTATACATGTTCGCAATCGACATATTCCTTAGGTGGGTTAATTGTGGTCCATTGGTGGAAGTTGGGATGGACCAGGTAGCACCAGTAGCCACTGTAAGCTTGGTAGGTTATGCTGATGATGTCACCGTTTTCCTTGTGAATACCTTTCTTAAGATCTATGTTGCAAACCTTTGGAAAGAGAGAATTCCTCTGTAGGTATACTCATACCTCCATCAATTTGCTTGGATTGGCCGCTCTCTCCTATGAAGAGTGGCCTATGGGGCATTCAGAAGCCCGGGTGGCAAGGACCACTGCACTTTATTCCTAGTTAGCCTAGTGGTCAGTTACTACATATGGAATGCACAGTGCTTAGTTTTGATGCAGTAAATCCTCCTGGTGGATGTGGTAGTTAGGAACATTCTCAGTGTCCTGGTAAAGGTGGGTGCACTGGAGTATGAGAAGCTGGGCACAGGGAGGTGTTCCTTAGTCTGCCATCTTCCCTCCTGGTGATGGGCTGATGCTGCACTGTAGATTTCTGTTTTGTGTAGTGTGTATATAGTGATGTAGGGCTTGTAGGCGCTGAACCTGGGCTTTATTTTATTGATACTGTTCAGTTTATATTTTTACATTTTCCTTGTGTTTTGTTGTAAATAGTGTATATATTGTATATAGTGTGGTTTGGGGGATATAGTGTTAGGTTGAGAGGGGTGTGATGTTGGTGGGATTTTATTCTTAGAACTCATCTTGGACACTGGCCTGGCCTACTTAACGCAAACTTTGGACGTTAGAACAGTGTCTGAGGGGAAGGGGGGTGTGGGGTTTATTGTAGTGTGTAGTGTGTATTCTGTGTTTGTTAGTTAATTGTTAGTGAAAGAAAAATCATTTATGGGTGTGGGGTGGTCTGTTATTTTTAGATGTGTTGTGTGTTTCAGTTGTTGATGAGTTTGGTTTATGCTGTGATAATTGGGTGGGAAGTTATTGTAAATATTTAGTATATATTGTATATAATGTTTGGTTTATGTTATGTATTATTGTTACGTTTCATACTATATATTTTAATAAATATCATTATCATACTATCATACCGGAGATGTATCAGATGTTATATGATGAGATGAAGACACATACGTGGTAGTCTAATCTCCTATGCAAACAGGGGAGTAAGAACTGGACTTTGGGTCAAACATAACCAACTTTCACAATATATAAGGTTTCAAAATGTATACGTGCAACTGAGACGAGATTAAAGTAATTTACATGTTATAAAGCAAACTCTAGGGAGTATTACATCAATGCCAAAATAGAAAATAAATGAAAATCTTTATTGATCTGCTAATTGTCGGATACCCCCCTGGTTTCTGATATATATAGTATACTGGAGATAAAAGAAGAGACAGAGACATATATATGAAAAAGGTATATGAAGATCCTTTATATTGCTTGAAAAGGATCTTGTACACAGATTGAAATTTGTTTTCTATGTGGAATGGTGTCTATTTTCTACTTTTTTAAATATATGAAATTAAGTGAGAAATAGAGATACAATAGACAGATTGTATATTATTAGAAACAATGTTTTTACATGTATTTCTATTGAACATGAAGGGAAAAATCCAAGTTAAAAAGAAATGAGAGATAGTGTGAAATGACCTTCATGGAATTTGTTACATAGTGTGATGATTGCTTGTTTGGATTGTAAAGTTTCTTGTGGGTTAAAAAGACATTGGAGAAATGTCTTTCAAGCTTGTCTATAACAGTAAACCGCTTGCTCAGTGTGTACTATGAATTTTGCCTCTTTTAGGTTTCTGATCTTTTTCATTTTTTCATCGCCCACAAAGGATGTCCTTTTGTTCCTTTAATAGAGACTGGTTTATCAGGCTCCAGAGAAAGAACTGCAAAGAGACTATCCCAAGAACACTGTGACATTACCAGATTGTATAGAGTGCAGCCTTTAATGGATAGACAGTCCAGCTGGAAATGAAGGACATTGTGATGCATTAGCTTTTAAAGGAAGGCAGAGAATCCTTTTCAGGTCATGTCTTGAGACACACGTGAAGGCAATCTAAGAGATCGCCCAGGGATAGAGGGCATAGGGAGTCACATCTGCTGGACTGCTAGAATACCTCTTAGAGAGCATTGTCTTTGCATCATTGCAGTAAAATCCAGCCATCATGGAATATTTGACAGCTGTTCTAAATTTTATGTGATATTTTAAGGGTTTTAAAGGGGTTGCTCATCCATGGCCCAAGGAATGACTCAATAACCATGGATGACAGATATAAATATATCTTACATCCTTTGGAAAGCATATTCAGATTTACAGCTATAGCAAAGCTAAGCAAGTCTAATGCAAATTCTGTTCAAATAATTCCACCATACAATGTGCAAAATAGTGAGAGTGAATACACTTAATTGTACAGCCTATAAATAATTGTGAATTGTGTGGGAATTGTGAGGGAAAATTGTAGCAATTTATCCATATTTCTGATCTATTTAATCATATATAAATGTCTTCCACAAAATTGATTCCTGTTGCAAAATTCAGTAGCCGGTTGACTCAATATTTTTGCTTTGCTATAAATAAAATCAGAAATAAGGAATTGTCTAAATAAAGTAAATATAAAATTTTGCTTTACTGGTGTCCAAAAAGAGACAATAGTAATGTTACTTTGTCATAATCCTATATTAAAAGGTATGACTCGCAAAAAGATTGATGGTTTTAATACTTGGCTCCAATCCTGTAGCGAATGGCTTAAAACTTAAATATTTGGTTCCATAACGAAAGGCAGGGTTCCCCACTGGAATTGATCATTTAAATAAAAAACTGAGGATACCAGATAAGCAAAATGGGGAATTTGCTGGGAAAATATTGGAAACCAAATGGGATTCCTGAAGAGAGAGTAGTAGGACAAAGAGAAAGAAAGAAGGCAGTAAAAGAAAGATGGCTGCAAGATCATGGGTTTGAAGAACAAACTACATCTTAGCTACATGTATCAAGGGACGTTCATAATGGACGATTTAAGGAAACAGAATTTACCTCACTAGAAGAGAATTTTCTAGAAGGGGGGCATATAGGGGGTCATTTATCTTATTTTCCCCTTCTCTGCACTCTTTTTGCGTCTTTTGCAATATGTCATCTTGGCTCTTTGTGAATGCAGGTTTTTTTGCGCCTCATTAGGCACAAAACATACCATTGCCTTTCCTAAGCATGGTCAGGACAGCCATTACGCAGCAAAAAGGCGCAAAAACAGCAACGGAAAAAGGAAAAAAAATGATAAATGACCCCCATAGAGTGTATGGGTTACTGAACCCTAATATCAGACAAAGTAATGCATTTTGTGATGCTCCATGCCCTACACACCAAAACAGTTGAGTCATATTGGTGAATAATCCATTTTATGAACAAACTCGAAAGCCTTTGCAAACGATGAGGATGGGAGACCCTGAGAATTCATGGTATAGTCTTATTACATTTGACAAAGGTGAACATAATGTTAGGTCAAGCCCTAGGGTAGAGATTGGGTTCCCTTGATCCTGAACCAACTACATCTTCTCTAGGGAGGACATGTTAGAAACAATAGATCAAACAGGGTATCTCAATCCACCTTGGGCAGGGGATGTACCTAGTAAAAGTTGGTAAGAGAACACACAAAGGGGAGATGTTTACTGTCCATGATCTCCTTCTGAAATGTTAGCAATGGTTAAACAAATGCCCGACTCCCAAGATAGACCTATGCCATTTGCCAATAAGATAACACAGATATAAGATACATACTATACTTTTCTGCAAGGAAAGACCTTGAAACATTGACAACAGAAAAAGTTGTCATTGCCACGGCACACATAATACATACAGCCATGGGAAGCTGTCCAAGTGATATATTCTGCATAAGCTCAGGACTCATGACAGATAAATTGGATAAACTGTTGAAAAATGTTTCCAGATTATGAATGAGATTTGCAGACATAGGTTATGAGACTAGGAATGAGATCCATAAAATAATACATGGGACTGCTTTTGTTGATGGTCTGTTTATGCCAATCAAGGATGCTCTCGTCATTTTACGCCCAGAGTTGCAGAGGAATTGAGCTACGACAGACAGAGGAACAGGCCTAAAGAGGTGGGCATCGTTAGTGCAAGTGTCTTTCAGATGACATCAGGACAGGAACAACCCACTCAAGGAATCGCAAATAGTCAATTATACCTGCAAACAATCAGGACATCTTAAGATGCACCAAGACAGTAGGGGAAAAGGTGCCTACACCTCATCCTCCACCGCCATCTAATCTGGACTAAGAAAATGCAGCCCAGTATCAGAATATCTTAGCATTTGTTCACTTGTTGACACAGACCCTGCACCAGTCATTCCTCTCACTCTTGACAGAATCAAGCCCATTCAATTTCTTATTAATACTGGATGAACCAAGACTTGTCTCAAAGGACTCTTTCCCATGTTTAGGTGTAAATAGAAAAACTGTTTATTCTCCATTTACACAACCCAACAGATGTTGAGCAGATTGTTGCCTACTATGGGCCGACCTGTTATCCAAATTGCCCAAAAAGAACATCTAGATGATGGCACAGTGAAATAACAGGGTACTCTAGTTTAAAATCTACCTATTGGCTGCATGTGATTATAATTCCTGGTCTATGTTTGTGTCCACACACTAATAACGAACTAATAATTTGTTAGGAGAACTTCCAGATCACCTCTCTCTATAGAAGTGGGACGGCTCACAGTCCCACCAGTGAAAGTTAAGCTTAAGCATGGAATTCCCCTTCCACATAAAGCTCAATTTGCCTTGAGTATAGCCCAGAACAAGACCATTGCTAAGATAGACCAAGAAAATACTGGTGATATTGTCCCACCACTTTACCTGATAAAGCAAAAAGCAGAGAATAAACCTGCTGAGTACAGAATGTAGGGTACCAAACCCACAGGAGAGGGACCATGGTATTATTGTCACCTATGGTTTCTCTCCTGAGGTAATTTGTTCCCGCTCTTTTTTGAGCTGGATATGAACTGATTGGCCAGTTGTTTGGCCAGTGGTTGCTGTTGGAGGTTTGAAACATCTGTGTTCTTCCAGGAAACTGCTGTAGATTAGAAAAAGGAGAGGGATGAGAAGGGGGGTCAGCTGTTTTTATACTCTGGTTTAGATTTTTTCGTGCAGCTGAGAGGAATCTTTAGAGCTGTCCCTCCCTCCCGCCCAACAAAGATTGTATTTTACTAAAATGTTTGTATTTATTTCTTCGGGCTATTTTGAAAGGGGTAAGTTATTCAGGTATGAGTGAAGAACTTCATATTGTTATTGTAAGCCATATTTTTATATCTGAGCAAAAAATTCTGCAATTATAAGTATTTTATGTTCATGAAATAAAGTTTAATTTATTTTTTTAATGCTCAAAATTATATGTCTGGCCACCAAATGTTGTGGTGTTTATATCCAAGGACAGCTATCCCATTTCTAAGGGACAACATGACTACATGGAAAACTATCTTCACACAGAGCTGCCAATTTGGCAATATGTCTGGGTCACAGGGGACTCACCAAACCCCAGACCTGAACTTAAGGTTCTGGTCTGCTCATTTCTAGTACTCATTTCCCAGAAGAGGTTATGCAGGGAGTGATGAGTGCTCTAGGGATAGAACAACCCTGTTATCTGCAGTTCCATCCACAAAGTAGCGGAAGAGTAGAAAGATTGAATGGTACCTTGAAAGTAGAAAATTTAAATGTCAGAATTAAAATGTCAGAAAACGAAAACAAAGGACTGAATGCCTGCCTGTGGCACCTTTCTTTGTAAGGTACACTCCAAACCATAGAAGAGGCCTTTGTCCATTTAATGTTTATTTTGGGTCAGCCCCTAGATTATAACTCTTTATTGCAGCACCAGATAAAACATGATAGTTTATCCGCCAATGTAAAAGAACTCACAAAACATCTGACAAACATTCATTCTCAAGTTTTTGTTTTGCTTCCAGACCCAGACTCCATGGAGTAAACCCACAGTCTACATCCTGGAGATTGGTGATCAAAAGACGCGTGACAAAACCCCCTGAACTTTGATTTGATGATCCATATAAAGTCATCTTGATCCCCCATAAATCAGTATACTTTAAAAGAAAACATTATTGTGTTCACGCTTCACATTATAAAAATAAGTTTGTCCCATTGAGTAGAAATACATCCATTATATGTAATAAAAATACCTTTAACTGTAATATTTGCAAAACAAAACTCCCATGAAGTTATTACAACATTAAGTATATGTTATGCACTGTACCAAACTAGCATCATCATAAATTAGACTTCTGTGCCGTTGCTAATCACAACACTTATACCTAGACTGAAGGGCACATAAGTATTTGTGTGTAACCAAAGATAAGAATGGTTGTGGCTCCAACTGTGAGGAATTTGTGAGGAGGAACACAGGTACCTCATCCTCATCAAGGAGCATACAGACCCGGAATGTTTTCCACGTAAATGTAATCAAATCATTATCCAGAGTCAAACCGATAATGGTTTGTATGTGCTGGCGGCTTTGTTCTCTGGGACAGTCACCACATTGGGGAACAGTGATAGTTATCAGATTGTGTCATCTCCCATGGAAAAAAACAGGTTATTTTGGTAAAAACGTCAAAACAGAATGGCTTTGGATATGTCATTAGCCAAAAGAGGATGTGTATGTCAAATATTTGATATTTATTGTACTTTTTAAATTCAAACTGTAAACAAATCTTTTGGAGTCAATACTATGGGGGTAATTTATCATTGTCTTTCTTGGTCTATATTTGGCATTGTTTTGGCACACTTGTGGTACAAATGTGATTTTGAGACTTTCCATTGCACACAATTCATTGTTTGCATAGACTAGGTTTCACAATACTTTTTATTTGCCTCTTCAGCGCACCTCCGCTCAACGATTTCAGCTGCCCCACAGGACAATTCTTTCGTATGCACATATTCAAAGAGGTGTATAGAGAGAGCATACCAACGGACAAAGAATAAAGACAGAATCTCCTACAACCTTCTCTAAGGAATAATGGTGAATCAAAACCCAGCTTTATAACTATATTCCATAGTAGATGGGACAATATTAAGCATTCAGTGTCCAAATTTTGGCCACTTCTGTTGACTGACCCATTATTAAAGAAAATCTTACCCTCTAGCCCTTCCATTACTGCTAGACGAGGTAGTAGTGTTCAGGATAGACTAAGTACAAAGTTATTCTCGGACATTCCGAGAATCTTTGGTGCCTATTAACTTCGGCCCCAATGGGGATGTAAACTTTGCATTTCCTGCCCCAATATTGTCACCAGTTCAGCGTGTGACTGGCCTCACGATACCTGTGACGGACTGCGCGAGAACACAGAGCAGGGCATCGATGGATAGAAGAGGACCTGCCAGGGGGCGTCAGAAGATGAGTATACATTTAGTTTTTTTCTAGACTTGAGTATAAGCCGAGTTAGGGTTTTTCAGTACATTGTTTGTGATGAGAAACTCGGCTTATACTCGAGTATAACCGGTATATCAAATTATCCATATTTCTTATCTATATAATCATATTTAAATGTCTTCTGCCAAATTATCCATATTTCTTATCTATATAATGATTTTTAAATGTCTTCTGCCAAATTGTCTTGTTATTTTACTTTTAACGTTAACTGGAAAATTTTGCTGACTCTATTCTATTGTTCAAAGATTTTATCTAAAACTGTTCATGCCTGATTACTAGCTATAACCTATTGCGAAGTAAAGATATTTTCCAATCTTTCCAAGCAGCACTCCAAAATAATTTGTGTGAAAAAGTACTGGTTTATTCCAACATGTGACAAGCTACGTTTCGGCTCCTTTTGACGCTTGAGAAAGGCTCTAGGCCAAAGGAGCCGAAACGTAGCTTGGCACATGTTGGAATGAACCAGTACTTTTTCACACAGATTATTTCGGAGTGCTGCTTCTTTGATATTTATATATATATGTATATATATATATATATATATATATGTATATATATATATATATATATATATATACTTGATATATGCTTTATATCAAAAGAGATTAGTAATCAATTGATATCCTCCACACAACAAATAATCTAGTATCAAATAGCAAGCCAGTGTGAATGGGCTTGAATAATGTACAGTTTTATTTCACAAAATACAGACAGATAGATGACATGCATCAGATATAAGAAAACCATTTAAAAAGTGTAAAAAACACATCAAAAGTACATATGGACCAGAGCCTTTAACAAAGGTCTACATACAGCCACAAGCAAGAAAGATTGGGGAGTGTCTCCTCCCCAAACAAACAAAGTAGGTAATAATCATTATATGCAGTGGTACAATCAGTCTCGGAAAACAATACACAATAACTTGAGCAGAAAAAGCTCTAAGATGTCCCTATAAGATATAGAGGGAGACCCCTTAAATTAAAGCATATTGAATAGAAAAGAATATAGAAAGTATAAATGATCAACAGCGGGGCTCCCTAATACTAATCCCTGGATCTATTCCAATCTATGCCAATTCAATCTGTAGAATGGGAAAGAGACATTGCCCCACACTTGTGGCTGGAGGCACCCCACGCGTTAATTGCAGCCATGCAACTTCCTCAGGGGTAAGTGGATCCATTGTGCATCCATTCTATTTTATCTCCGTTTTGCTTCCATTTTGTCTCCACGTCTGCAAAAAAGAAGAACATTGGTTAGAAAACATAATGCCTGGTTTCCCAGCAACATCATCAGTTTTATTTTTTATTTTAGGTTTCACTATTTTTTTCAATGGCAACAGATCCTTGAAAAAAACAAACAATGGCACAGTAATGCATCTGAGAAACTCACTGAACCACAGATTTGAAAAATAGCACCAGTGTGAATGAGCCCTTACTATGATTAAGCAAGAGTGCATATGCAATGCCCAAATAACAGGGTTTAGAGCCGTCAAAGCTGTAAGGTGTTTCCCTCTTGGTCATCCCCTTCCATATTGCAGATACAGTATAGCAGAGCTGGACCAAGTGTTCAGATGTAGCCAAGTTTCGAATCTGGCACGTTATCTAGATATCTCATCTAGATTATCCACCTACTATACTGTCTAATCCCATTATATGAAGTAACAGTTAAAGGGAAATCTACCACCAGGATGAAAGATTGTATGCAAATGACCATGTGGGGCTCCAGGCTTCATAGGTGTTAATGGAGCCTGGAGCCACTCAAGCTCATTTGTATACAGTCTATCATCCTGGTGGTAGATTTCTTTAAATATGAATGTCAGCTCTTCTCTATCATCTCCTCATCTTAGTGCGAAGCTGTGGCGGAGTTCAGCATACATATAGTCATATTTGCATTAGCACTATAGCTGAAAAATATTGATTTCTGATGAAGGCTTCCATTAATCCTTTTCTTGAGACATGTTAACAAATTGGTGTGGTAACATTTGACCTAGTCATTGACTTGCTTCAACCCTTGGCTCTTGCAAGCCGCCTGCAAATCTATACAGTGGTGGAACAGAATTTACCTTCATATTTTATCTGACCCAAGCTAGACAAAGTAAGAAAAAAATCAACATATTGATGTCCTTGAAAATTATTTCGACCTAAGGAAAATATATTCTCCTATTTAACAATGCAAATGTGTGTGTAAATAAAGATGAAGCTTCGAGACAGCTGTGATTATCTGATGTGCTGATAAGTTATTGACTTAAAACCCCATTTTATTTATATTATGAGGAATTCTGATGTTATCCCCTGTTAAAGTGAATACATCACCAAAATGAAGTGTAACTTGCTGGCAGCATTTTATAGAGCAGGAGAAGCTAAGAAGATTGATATATCTTTTTTTTTTTTTGGGGGGGGGGGGTGCTATTACAGCCTACCATGTGTGACTGCAAGATAACTGTCAATCACTGATCGAACCTCCCTCTGAGGATTGCAATCATAAAAAGCAGAGATATAAATAAATATATTAAAGGCTATACTAAATTTTTCCCACAAAACTATGTATCATTCTGCAATATCCATCTCCTCCATGGCTGCCTGCAGATTCCCCTTATCTATAAGTCAGGTGGCTAGAAAGAAGATGATGGCAACACTGTTGGGAATTGACATTCATGTCAATGGGAGACATTTATCAGGGCTTGTACACCAATTCTGGTGAATTCTGGCGTAAAAACCCTGAATTAATTGCAATGCCTTGCATGCCACCAGGCATTGAAAAAATTTCACTTTTACACCAGCGCCTGGCATAGATTTGTAGGCTGGAACAGCTGCCCCACTGAATACATTAGGAGACCGGTGCGTCAAGTATCTGGCGTCAGCGGAGGGGTGTGGTTTCATCATACGCTGGCGCACAGCATATGATAAATCTCAGCAAATGAGTCCTTGTGAGTAAGAATCCTTCCTTGAAACATTTTATGCTCTTGGTAATACCTATGGATCCTAACTAAGGTACCACCTTATAATTTCTACACGGGAATTGAGGTCCTTGGTTGGGTCTGAACATGGTAACCAATTCCATAGTTTTCATGTTCTCCCTTTAGGTTCATAAATGCTGACTTCCTATTTAATCTATTTAATTAGAGCGCCATAAGGAAAGGTATTGAGGGTTACAATTACAAACTCTTTACAATATTATGGAATATGCTCTGCTATATGCTCACGATGAACAAATAAGGCTTTATTAACTATAGGCAAGTAAAACTTGTGCAGAAGAGAAAACCTGGTCACCAATTTTAGTAATATTAGATTATCTATCTCAAGCCATTTTCCACTTCATCAGGACTGAACAAATTCACTAAATATTTGATATGAAGTGACCATTATGTAGCCTGATAGACTTGTAGGAATACTAGGTCAGACTCTGAGTGATATTGGAAGGTTTGTAGTGTAAGTCATCTGCTGCACTTAAATCATTTTAACATGACAGGTGTCCTACCACAGTAGATCTCCTAATGAAAGACCAAGGATATATGTGTTTCTTCAAAGCCAAATACTACACGTCTTACACAGCTGTTAAATATCTTCAGAAATTCCTGGTAAGTGAATAATCAGTCCTGGACCAAATTTAGTCACAGGTTTTTGCTCAAAATAGTTATGTGTTTAGTTACCAATACCAATAAAGAAGATTGCATCCAGACTTGACCACTTTGGTTGGATGACGACATTCCATAAGATCATACATAGTAATCTGATTCCAAGTGGTCTTCTATTTAAAGATAAGTTGGTCAATGAAAGGGATGCATTTAAATTAGTGAATAGAGTAAAGTTGTCAGAACTTGATAACGTAAAGAGTAGAATGAAGTCCCCCCTCCCTCTTTTTTTTAAAATGTAATTTTAGAATTTCAACCCTCTTAATGCTTCTGTTTGGATGTTAGTGCTCAACTGTTCAATTCACTACTTCCAATTCTACAAGAAGGCATCTACAAAAGGTACACCTGTACTTTCAGTTGACGTTTTCTGAAGCCACCTTTTTCCCAAACTATGCTGTGTATAAGGTTGTCCTGTTTCCCTCCAACTAATAAAGTTGAGAAATAAGAAATATGACTATAGTTATGTAGTAGCTGCACAGTTTCTACTCAACATTATACCTGTTGGATGAATAAATGTTCAGCCAATAGCTTTTGGAGTTCTATGTAAAACCACCAATAACATATTATGATGTAAAAAAAATTGACACATTGTGATATTTTATATTTATAGCTTTCTAGATGATGGTCCCCTGCTGGTTTCAACTGTACATCTTAAAGGAAATAAGGAGGAGGACTGGTGAGAGCTGTAAATGCATTCCAAGTTTCCAGATCTCCCACTTCTGTTTACTCTACTTTCTCTCTAGTCACCTTCAATAAATCACTGTCTTTATCTTGTTTTGTGAAACAACAGTGAACTGTGACATCACTAATGAGCTCCTACCTTGTAGTCATGGAGTGACTCAGACCTCCTTGAAGATGATCACTTAGGATTGTGCAATAGAGCAAATCACTCTTGTGAACCTTTAATCACCCTGGATGAAAATTGCTGAGAACTGCTGTGTACCACACTGGAATGAATATGAGCATTTCTGGATGGATACATTTCTTGAATTGAAACTTTGTATATAGCGAATCTAGTATATATTGTGTGATCTCATGGAAATCCTGGGAAATCAGTCACACAGTCGCTGGTATTGTTCTTACATTGTTATGTGGAAGAAACAGAGCATATACTGTGCTTCTGAGTTATTTGGGCTTGTATGTGGCTGATGCATAACAGATGTTGGGTGACTACTAAGAAAAGTACCATAGTGCCCAAATCTTATTAATCATCTCTTCTCAAACTCTGAAAGGTGTATTATGAGATCTGTAATAGTATTAAAATTAGGTGAAGTGAATAACATTGATTAACTTATGTTAATAGAACCTGCCAAGATTTAGGATAGACTAAGCAATAAGTGTACAACTAGTTCACATACAGTAGGTTTAGGATACATTAAAAATGGACAACAATAAGGATCTGAACAACTGTGACAAACAGTGGCATGACTAGTAGCTGATGTGATCTAATGCAAAGTCTGTGCCAGGCCCCCGACTATGATGTATGTTTTATAGTAATAGTTGGCTCATATTGGAAAGGGACACCAAAGGGGCTCCCTAAACCTCTTGGGCCCAGGTGCGATCGCAACCTCTGCACCCCCTAAAGTTACGACCCTGGTGACAAAGTTGGCTAGACGAGAGGGTTACATTTTGTCCTTTATAGCTGATCCTGTGGCCCAAAAAAGACAACACCTGATCTTTTAAAAATTTCTGAAACAGTCCATGCTGGCCACCATACATTGAATATGTAAACACAGTACATTACAGTTTAGGCTGGGTTCAAATCTCATTATTTGTCCCTGTTAAAGGGTACATTGGGGGGGGGGGGGAGACGTATCCAAATGTATGTGCATTTTCATTTTGGTCCTCCCCTTTCCCTCTAAAACGGGAGGAGGAGTGAACATCAGTGATTGGCTGCTGCCGATATCCACATTGTTTCCTCCAGTTATATAACTGTCCTTATAAACAAACGCATAGTGGAAGAAGAGTGATCCCCTAGATTTCAATGCCCTCTGCTGAGTATATATGTCACTTGGCAGGAGGGAGCAGGATTGTAAGACATAGCTTGCTGCATCTTTACATCATTATACCACGTATACTGTGCAAGAAAAATGGATGCTTCAAACTGCCAGTATATGTAGATGGAAATTTTCAGTGTACAAGCTAGGAGCTTTTTCGGAATATACACTGAGTTTATCACAAAAACATGATATGAATGTAGCCTTACTCCACATGGACCTATGCAGATGCAGCTCTTCCACAAGCTGCAAAATAGATAAAAATGTATCAGAACTTAAACATGGAGCAATGAAAGAAGGTGGTCTGGTTGAATGAATTATGGTGTCTCTATAACATTATGTGAATGGGCAGTACAACTTTAAGGGTAGACATCCATACACGATCCATACATCATAAATTAAAGAGGAGAGACTTTTGTTTAAAATGACAACAGTTTTGTTTCTATGTGCCAGGGTTCAGGACATATGGCCGTTTGAAGTAAACTCCCTTTCTGCATGGGGCATGTTCAAATAGGATTTATATAGCCGTATGGCAGTCATGAAGGGGTTAATTATAACTAACCTTGATTTTGGCAATATAGAGTTTTAAAAAAATTATGGTAATCAGTCTAACGCATTTTGCCTATGTCACCTGAGTGCCTAAGACCAACTCATCTTTAAATTTATTCACTCCCCTATTATGATACAAGTCCCCCCTGGTCCCTGACATCTCTGCTCTATGCACTATGAATGGGAGGGGCCAGCCAAGACTGGTAGCGGTACGGGAGTGAATAAATGGTAAGACAATGTGCTCTGAGGCGTCCCAGTGACATACAGTAGCTGGAGTGCCCCAGACTGATGACCATCAGTCTACCATCAATAAAGCTGATCGTGGATGTCCTTTAACAATTGGGGTACAGACAAAGTGGTGCCATAAATTATAGTACTAGAGATTTTTTTATTTTGGAAGAGCACCTTATCAATCAATGATATACTACTAGAAGCACTAAGTCGTTGGCCTATATGAGGAGAATAATATTATAATGACATATGATAGTTGTAAAGCTCTGTAACAAATATTGCAATGACAATGAAAAACTTGAAGTTATGCCCAGTTATTTCAGCGATGGGCTCTAAGCTGTGGGCTCTCTGATAATCTTCGCAGAAGACACCTTCAGACCAGTTATATTCTTGGCCATATATACACTTTGGCAACCTATTTATTCCTCAAAACAGGGGCATTTTAGAGAGAAGATAGACAAGGAAATGTGGGTTAGCAAAAGGAACCATTAAGAGTTGCCATATTTATCATCAAGTCTTTCTGAGGCAGAAAAATTTAGGTCATAGATGCCATTAGTTGCATTTCTCTTTCACTCTTTTAAGATGACTGAAGCATCGACTGAGCAGTTAAACAAAACACCAAGTCATGAAAATAATATGTGAACTTATTGTATCTTAAGCAGCATTTTCTATGCACGGATTTCACACTGAATAGATTCAAAGCCTGGGTACGTAGAGGGACATGGCGCTCAGACAAAGGAAAGTTCACCTTTCAACACCACAATGGTTCTGTGTATGCAGACACACTGTGCAGGAACCTGCGAAGCAACTCTTTATTTTTATTTCTTCTCTGCATTTCTTTTCATCCAAAGAATTCACACCGGTATAATAAAATGTGTTTTTCAATATCAAAGATTCGTCCGACTTTAGGATTTGACAGCCATCTCATCCCCTGCTATCAAGCCTAAATGGTTCACCGTTAACCCTTGGATCTGTGGAAGGCTGACATGAAATGAAGGTTCTTCTAACTAGGTTTGATGGTTCCTCCGGCTGCTACTGACACAGCTTATCGAACAGAAATGACACCTCTATGACTCTCGACTGACCCTTTGTACTGTTATGAGTCAAACCCCACAGTGCTTAACTGGAGACAGCAGTATTAATGGTGTCTCATTTTATGGCTTTTGCACTTCAGTAAACCTGAAGAAACAAATACTGCATTGTATCTAACCTGTTTACAGCCGAACAGCGGGAAGAATACAACATGTTCATGTCTTTGTATCACAAAAACAGAAATTGTTTTATGTTCCGCACAGTTGGTTTAAAGAAAGGACACAAAATATATATCTTAAAATCATACCTAGTGTCTGATGGGAATGTATCTGATGGGAATGTAAGACTAAGTTAGGGAGCATGCCTTCAAAGAGTAAGTATGTCTTTTAGACTATAATGTGTGTGGTAGTACTTGTATGGTGCTCACCTGCTGGAGTGGTTGGTTACAACATGGCAGCCATACAGTTGTGCTTTGAAATGTCTCCACCCAGCGTAATGGTTGTGCATTAAGTCAAAGCTGCACAGAGATGGAGGATGTGTTTCAATACAAAACTACATCCAGACTTTGGGGCAGATTTATCAGAAGTATCTGAAAACAAAACTGTTCTAGTTGCTCACAGCAACCAATCATAGCTCAGCTTACATTTTATAAACTGAAAGGCAACGGTAAGCAAAGGGTGTAAAATAACTAGTTCAAGCATTAATTACTAAAAACCTCCCTACTGTTTTATCAATTCAAAGATGGGCCCTCCCTGCTGATGTTGGCTGCACTGATGATGACACAATGGGGCTTATTTACTAAGGGTCCGCCGAACGCACTTTCATCAGATTTTGGAAATTTTCAGGATTTGCGCAGCTGTGACAGCTATTAAGAAGGGGATTGTGTCGCACGCGATCTGATTTTGGCGCAATCGCGCCGGCTTTCATGCAACAAAAGTCGGGGCGAGCAGGCCACCGGACGATCCAACGGATTCGGACTGTGTCGCAAGACATGCACTTACATGCACCGGGAAAAAGAAGGTGAACTCCGGTGGACCTGATCGAGGAAGCGACACATGCAGGAAATCGGGCACACAATCTAAGTCAATCGCGGCACGGTGCATTCCAGTTGGACATTCTGGATCAGGGAACGTCCCAGGGACTGATAAGTAAATGTGCCCCAATAAGTTTTCTAGTTTGCTAACTTTAACATGTAAAGTAAGGATAAAAAGGAAGAAATGGGACAAGCACTCATAGAGCATCACTGGTGTCGATAGCTGGTGTTACAGGTGGGGATAACATCACCAAAGGTAATGCTCTCACCTGATGTAGTTACGCTCAGTGCATAATGACTATAATGGCATGGTTGGTTG
Organism: Engystomops pustulosus; assembly: GCF_040894005.1. Classification (NCBI taxonomy): domain Eukaryota; kingdom Metazoa; phylum Chordata; class Amphibia; order Anura; family Leptodactylidae; genus Engystomops; species Engystomops pustulosus. Next base: position 103,906,927 of record NC_092417.1, on the reverse strand, counting down.
TCTCTGGTTGTGTGCAGCAGACTTTCTCTCTGTATTCATGGTTTTTACTGTTTATTTATATTTATATCAGTTCTAGGGAAAGGGGGGTGATTTGAATTTTAGGTTTTTTTATTATAATTTTTTAAAACTTTTTTTTATTTTTATTTTTACTATTTTTCATACTCCCTAGGGTACTTTAACCCTAGGTTGTCTGATAGATCCTATCATATACTGCCATACTACAGTATGGCAGTATATGGGGATTTTCCTCCTCATTCATTACAATGTGCTATCAGCACATTGTAATGAAGGGGTTAAAACAAAGTAGCCTTGGGTCTTCGGAAGACCCAAGGCTACAATGGAGATGGATTGCCACTCCCCGATGACGTCACAGGGAGCGACGATCCTAGGCACATGCGCCGCCATCTTTTTGAAGCTGCCGGCAGCGATCGCGGTGATAACACCCACGATCGGTGCTAGCACTGATCGCGGGTGTTACCGGTAAGTCTTTGCTGCAATATGCAGCAAAGACTTACCGGCTATGGAGAGGGCTCAGCCTGTGAGCCCTCTCCATGCACCGGGATCCGACCGCCGCCGTGAATAAACGGCGGGCGGTCGTGAACCAGTTAAAGATCTAATGGCCCTTTATCTCATGTTTTTTGTAATATGTGTGTAAGTGTGGGGGACAGGATATAAGATAATTATCAATATACATCTATGAAAAGTCTTCACTTCACATATCAAGAAAGCAGAGCAGAACTATTAATAGATGTATATTGCTGAATTGCCTCATATCCTGCCCCCCACACTTACACACATTACAAAAAAAATGAGGTAAAATGGCCATCCCCTTTAAGGCTAGCTTCAAGATTCTACTCAATGCCTGTATATTAAATGACGCATAATAGACAAGGACCTAGAGAAGAGCTAGAAAAATTAAAGTTATTTTTCTGCTTCCAAATGAATTGAAAAGAAATTAAGTGTGAACAATCATTAATTCCTTCTGTATCATATTGTTCAACGTGGTGATGTCTCTAAGCAGTAGACATCCCCCATTCTAATCTTAACATTGGTGTCCCCTCTTCCTATTCAGAATTTTGATGCAAGCACCACAGGTCTTGTACTGTAACATATTGCTGCTACGGTACATGAAATACTGTAACAATGAAAGTCATAATGTTGTTACATTACAGGCATAGGGTCTGTAGGTTTGTTCTTAAGTTGAGTTTGTATGTAAGTCGGAACTGTATATTTTATCATTGTAATCCCAGCCAGAACTTTTTTGCTCTCTGTGACAATTGGATTTTAAAAATGTTGGGTTGTAATAAGAATCAATATTAACACTAAAGATTCATAACAGACACCTGTGATAACTGTTTCAGCTGATTATTGTAGCCTAGGACTAAAGTACAATAAATTACCAATATCCAGAGGTCCGTTTGTAACTATGGGTCGTATGTAAGTCGAGTGTTCTTAAGTAGGGGACCGCCTGTATATAGTATATTCATATTACTTTTGAGCCCAGTAGTAACACAATTCACAAATGTATTTGGTAAACTACACAAGGCAAAAACTTGATCAAACAAAATACTATTGATATGTCAATACAGCATTTATTTCAGAGTGGTCTAATCTTATTCCTGCAGTATTTCCCAGACTCTTCCTAAGAAAGACAATAGGGCAATACGTCTAGAAAACCAGAAGTTAATTTTCAGCCACTTTACAACTCCGGAGAGACATTTCTAAGTGTCTGGGAGACTGGTATTAATTTTGTTCATACCCAAGATAAATAGTGTATGACATAATTTAATGTGGATAGTGAGTTCCGCTGCCATCATCCAACACAGCATAAGATTTCAGAAATTTCAAAGGGACCAATAAACTGAAGTGATATTCCATTGACTTAAAATGAAGGGAGACCTGATTGAAAAAAAATGCACTTAACAGCGAGATCCACAGACATAAAACTATAGTACTGCAGATACAGATATCAATGATGGAATAACCAGGGCAGAACATGTTCCATCCAGACGATGCTCAAAACGAATAGCGTTTTATAAAATGTAAGAAAAAGGTCCGCCTATTTTATAGAAACTGCGCCTCTTTAATGCATGGGATGTTCAAAGCTGAGTTGCAAATTCTGACAAAGGTTTTACACAGAATACATTAAATATATGCTATATCACTGTCCACCTGGAGAATGTTTATTGAGTAATTGAAAAAAGAGTTCAAAGGAATTTAAAACCCAGGTCAACATCTGCAAAGAATTTGTATGTTCTCTCCGTATTTGCCCCGGTTTCCTCTAGGTCCTCCAGTTTCCTCCCAGACTCTAAAACATACTGGTAGCCTGATTAGATTATGAGCCCCATGGGGACAGGGACTGATTTGTCATGCTTTGTGCAACGCTGCATAATCTGTGTGCGCTATATAAATAAAAAAATATTATTATTATTAAACCAGCACACTCACCGGTCAGCTGTATGAAACGACTGCATTGATCAATCAGACAACCTTAGGTTAAAGTCAGGGCCGGATTAAGGTTGGCAGAGTCTCCTGGGAGATAAAGCTGGTGGGGGGAGGGGCCTGGAAAATGTATTTGTTAAACAAAGGGCAATGAATAAAACTGAGCTTCTGCAAAACCTAATCATACACACCTCAGCAGTTGCAGAATATGATAAAACATTGTATTATCAGTACCTCTTAGTACTACATGACTCAGCTGCTGCAGAACACAACAGTACACGACTCAACTCCTGGAAAGCCTCATAATTCAGACTTCAGTTTAAAAAGGTTGTCTGTGATGGATAAATAACAACAATTTTTAGTGCAAGGCCAGGGATTGCTATTATTTCTGCAGAAAAAAATGATATTCTGCACAAAATTTACAGATTATGTCAAGCAAGGGCTAGTACACATATGTGAATCATAGATCATGTGGTGGCCCCATTTCACATACCAAAACCAGTGTTTATTTTTGTGAAATATGGCAACCACACAGACTGTGAAAAAGCCATGTTCATATGAATAAGTCCTATCTTTAAAACCCCTTACCATTTAAAAAACACACCATTTTAGTTTTTTTTTTGCGTTTCCATTTTTCACTCGCTGTCTTTAAAAATCCATAACTTTTATTTTTGTTTATGAAGCTGTTTATGTTTATGTATAGGGCTTGTTTTCTGTCAAAACAATTATACTATTGGTGTCCTGAGGATGCTGATATTTATGAGCGCATATATTATGTGTAGGGGAGGATAGAGGTGGATGGTGGAGGCCCCTCTTCAGCCGAAGTACCCTGTATGCCCCCCCTATTTTCCGGTCCTGGTTAAACTACCCTAGGGGTCATAAAAATGTAAAAAAATGTAAATAAAATTAAAATAAATAAAAAAAACTAAAAACTCAAATCGCACCCTTTTCCCTAGAGCTAATGTAAAAAGAAATAAACAGTAAAAATCATAAACATGTTAGGTACGCCATGTCCCATAATGACCGATGTATCAAAATAGCACAACAGTTATTCCCAACGTTGAACCCCACGTAACAGAAAATAGCGCATCCAATGTCAAGCAGCTGCCACAAAACCAGGACCCAATGTGACGGCCATAAACATTTTTCTCTGTTATGTTGTTGGCTTTATTTATATTGGGTCCTACGGATGCTTTGCAGATGCCAGCTGCTCTTCTACAATGGGTCAATGGCTTTCGTTAACCATCTTTGGCTGCTTAATCCCTTTGTACCTCCTGGCTCAAGTTGTCCTCTAGCACCTTTCGTCATAGTGAGAGATGAGAGGTTTGCCTTGTCTCCTTGTGTACCCCTCGTAGGTAGATGAGTGGATGAACACTGACGGATCTTTATTTACTGAAACACCAGAGCCAGAATATTTGTTGAATGTACAATTTTCTTAAATAAATGGAGGGTTTTCCAGAGCACAATTTATATAGGTCCAGACAATGTTGACTATGCCATCAACATCTGCATCATCCTTTATAATTGCACCAAGACTTATAGGTCCCAAGATTTACCAGCAGCACCAGCTAATTCTGACATCACACATCAGAACTGCAATAGATGTACACAGGGTCAGGGACTTGTACACTAATTGCTTCATGACACCAGAGGGAACAGGAGACTGAAAGCAGGTTATTATTTGTGGCATTCCTTTTTTCATTTTCTATGTTTTTTTTCCCAATACAATGAAGACCCTTGATATGGGTTGTGAGAATACATATTTTGACCAAAATGTTTAAATTAATAAAATCTTTAAAATGTTGATGTTTATTTAATATATTTCATATTATTTAGTGTTTAAAACATCAGAAAGAAGCCACTGTGGACACTAAACTCAGCATTAACAAAGACTCCCGTAGTCTTCACCACAACTGCACACAAAAGATCTCCTGCAAGCCTACTGTATATACCATATAAAAATTCTTCACATTTATTTCATAATTCAGTACAAAACCTTTACATCACCAACTTTCTTTTCACATATCGTCCATAACTTATGGTGAGCAAATTGTCAGTTAGCGTCTAGCAGTTCATGGGGCTCCAAAGAACGGACCACTGTTCACACATGTTCACACCTGCCCCATGAACTTCTGGATGCTAACTGACAATTTGCTTACCATAAGTTATGGACTATATGTGAAAAGAATGCTGGTGATGTATAGCTTTTATACAAAAGTTCCCACTATGACCTGGTGGATTGCCCTGTTAAACACAGACCTTCCTGTTTATAAACTTACTTAAGCACTGAAGGGTATTCCTGATTGAATTTCTTTGATTTGGGATACTTGGATTTCAGCTCAGACCCCTTGGATGTGGATGTATTAGCTCTGTCCTGCTTTTGGGAATGTGTTCTACAAGTGTGTGTCTTTAATTGACCTTGAAGTGTTGGGACACCTTTGTATCCTGCGTCTCATAAGATACCTACTTTGTGCCGTGTTTATGTCCCTTTCTTGGATAAATCTTATTTGATTCGGTCCTCTTACATCCTCATGAGTGATGCCATGTTCCCAAGGTTTCCTTAGGGCTTCCCTTGGTTTTGTGATTATCTTTTGCTACAAATAACCCTCCTTTTCTAGTCTTCCTTTCTGTCAGATTGTTATGTAAATCAGATTTTATTGTGTGTGTTTTAAGTCACAAAATGGAATACTGGATATTTCAGCTGTAAATAGGTAAGAAGTAAAGTTTTAGCATTGCAAACATCAGGCCTGCTCCTATCAAATTACAAAAATGTATTAAATAATGAGTTTCTCTTTAAAGAGAGCTTCCTGAAATGTTCCCTGAACCAGTGCATTCCTGTTGTTGTGATGGGTTACAGGTCACTTTTCAAACTGATGTGGTAGATATGCAGCACTGCATATACCGTATTTTCCGGACTATTAGACGCTTCTTACTATAGGACGCACCCCAGATTTAGGCTTCCAAAAAAAGGAAAAATATATTTTACACCAATTCAAATATCCCTGTTGGTTGCACTAAAGCACAGTACACACGTACATACATTTGCACAGACAGCTCTGCATCATCCATCCATATACACACTCAGCTCTGCATCATCCATCCACGTAGACACTCAGCTCTGCATCATCCATCCACATACACATTTAGCTCTGCATCATCCATCTACATACACATTTAGCTCTGCATCATCCATTCACATACACACTCAGCTCTGCATCATCCATCCACATACACACTCATCACTGCATCATCCATCCACATACACACTCAGGACTGCATCATCCATCCACATCCACACTCAGCTCTGCATCATCCATCCACATACACACTCAGCTCTGCATCATCCATCCACATACACCGTCAGCTCAGCATCATCCATCCACATACACACTCAGCTCTGCATCATCCATCCACATACACACTCATCTCTGCATCATCCATCCACATACACACTCATCTCTGCATCATCCATCCACATACACACTCAGCACTGCATCATCCATACACATACAGACACAGCTCAGCTATACACATTCAGCTCAGCTATACACACACACACACACACACACACTCACTCACATACTTCCCCCATTCCCCTTCTTCTTTCCCTGTCTCAGGGCAGCATTGCAGTATCAGATCTGTGGTGATGTAAGAAGCATGTGATCAGTCACATGATTCTGACATCACCACAGGTCCTGTACTTGTAGTACATCGGGGAGAGCAGTGCAGAGGCTCTTCTCTCTGGGAGAGCGGATGCAGCTCTATATCAGGGCATCACCCAATCTCCCTTACAGCGGTCAGGAGGGTCTGGCAGTGCTGGATGCTCCTGACCTCCGGTCTATAAGACACAGGCACTTTTTAGCAAGATTTTTTCTTGCTAAAAAGTGCGTCTTATAGTCCAGAAAATACGGTAAATTAACTCCTTAACGCTCTGCGCCGTAGCTCTACGGCGCAGAGGTATAAGGAATGTATGAAGAGGGCTCACGGGCTGAGTCCTCTTCATACAGAGGTGGGGGTTTTTGCATAATGCATAAAACCCCCACCGCTAATAACCGCGGTCGGTGCTTGCACCGATCGCGGCTATTAACCCCCTAAACGCCGCCGGCAAAGTCGCCGGCGGCGTTTAAAAGACGGCGGCGCATGGGCGCCGCCATCTTTTTTTTGATCGCCACGCCCCCGAACGTCATCGGGGGGCGGCGATCAGTTGCCATGGTAGCCTCGTGTCTTCTTTTGACACGAGGCTATCTGGCAGCTGCATATTCGTTACAATGAGCCAGTGGCTCATTGTAATGAATGTGCTGCAAAAATGCCATATATTGCAATACAGAAGTATTGCAGTATATGGTAGCAGCGATCTGACCATCTAGGGTTAATGTACCCTAGATGGTCTAAAAGATAGTGAAAAAAAAAAGAAAAAAAAAAGTTTAAAAAATAAAAAAAATTAATAAAATATTAAAAGTTCAAATAACCCCCCTTTCCCTAGAACGGATATAAAACATAACAAACAGTAAAAATCACAGACATATTAGGTATCGCCGCGTCCCAAAATGCCCGATCTATCAAAATATAAAAACGGTTACGGCCGGCGGTGACCTCCGAGGCGGGAAATGGCGCCCCAAATGTCCGAAATGCGACTTTTACACCTTTTTACATAACATAAAAAATGAAATAAAAAATGATCAAAATGTCGCACCGACCTCAAAACGGTAGCAATGAAAACGTCGCCTCATTTCGCAAAAAATGACCCCTCACACATCTCCGTGCGCCAAAGTATGAAAAAGTTATTAGCGTCAGAAGATGGCAAAAAAATGTTTTTCTTTTTTGTACACATTCGTTTAATTTTTGAAAATGTATTAAAACACAATAAAACCTGTATAAATTTGGTATCACCGCGATCGCACCGAACCAAAGAATAAAGTAGGCGTGTTATTTGGAGCGAAGAGTGAAAGTCGTAAAAACTGAGCCCACAAGAACGTGACGCACGTGCGGTTTTTTTTCAATTTTTCCACATTTGGAATTTTTTTTCAGCTTCGCAGTACACGGCATGTTAAAATAAATAACATTACGGGAAAGTAAAATTTGTTACGCACAAAATAAGCCCTCACACAGGTCTGTACACGGAAAAATGAAAAAGTTATGGATTTTTGAAGTTGGAGAGCGAGAAATGAGGCGAAAAACCCTCCGTCCTTAAGGGGTTAATCATTTATCACTCAACAATTTAAAAATAAATCTATATAGTATCATGGATTACATTACATGCGGGGATACACCATGGTATAGTTTGCAGGGATTGGCTACATACACGGATATGACATACTGTAGTTTATTTAATGGTATATTCGTCACAAGTTATAGTTTACATACCACATTCCAAATATATTCAGGTACAATATATTGAAGACAGTTTACATCAGTATATATATATATATATATATATATATATATATATACTTACCTCGTAGAGAGGGTTGTCTCATGTTTGAGTCTTTTTGGGGGGTTTTCCTACCGACGGTAAGCCCTGCACGAGTGACGCTTGCTGTGACCTGCAGTCCTCAGGGGGAAGTGGCAATGATGCAGAGTGAATGCTTCCTCATTCCATCAATTTCTAGTGACTTAATTACAATGTAGTAACGGGTTTGTAGTTTCATTGTAGTATATGTTTTTTCAGCAAATATTACGCAATAATATAGTTCTCTGTAATGTATGGAAACCTTTTCTAAGTTCATACATAGTCAACAGTCATTGGAGTATATCTTTTTGTGGATGTATTCTCTTATTTTTTCTGTTTTATTTTAATAGTTCTTAAATGTTTTTTCAGGCCTAATTTGGGTGGACACCGGATGCCCTGTATTCACAACCAGTCTTAGTGCCATGACTAATGGTGTATGCTACATCCGAAACGTGTGTGTCGTTTCTCCACTCACAAAGTACGGTGATGCTATATGGCTGTATTTGTTACATGACATCGGAATTTTGTATTAAATAAAAGAATTGAAATTGTACATCCTTCGGTGCCGGAGTTAATTTTCTTCTTCCCACTCCAGGAGCACGAGTCAGGATGAAGGTGAGACGTTAACCACTTTTTCTACCTTGGTAGATATGCTACCTGGTAACTGTGTGATAGTAATATAGGGCAGTTATGTACAAGATAGGTTCTTTAGGTTTGTTCTTAAGTTGAATGTATTTGTAAGTAGCAACTGGTATATTTTATAATTGTAGCTCCAGTTAAAATATTTTTTGTTCCAGTGACATTCAGATTTTCATATTTTTTTGCTATCATGGGAACAAGGATTATGAACAAAACTTGATTACAGACACCTTACAACTGATCATTGCAGCCTGGGATTAAAGTAAAGTATCCAGAGAGCTTGACCGGAGGTTACAGTGGGCAGAGAGGTCTGTCTGTAACTATGGGTCATCTGTAAATTGAGTGTCCTAAAATTGGGAACCAACTGTATATGTTACACAATGTAATGGTGCCATGGCATGTATGCTATATACCACCAGTACTCAGGGCAGTATACCTTAAAGTTAGGACAATTTTCCATATCCATGTCACATAGCTAACTGCTTGTTACTGTAACAGTTATTATATGATTATGTAATGCAACAGCTTTGTAAAACACATTTATATGTGTGACCAACTGTAGGTCACATTGCATGACAAAACGTGCTATTGTGTCAAGCAATGCCTCAGAAATGTTGTCACTAGCTAGATGAATCATATCTAACTTACCTTCAGTGCACCTCATTTTAAGAAGTTTCCTAGAACATAATCATTAATTTAAGAAGAGATAAGATATGTAGAAAACACAGCAGGTTGAAGGATGGTTGCCTGAGGAGTAATCTAATATACAGAATAGTAGTTGTGAAGTTTCCAACCCATGAACCTCACTAATTAGTGAATTCTGTAACCACCAAGATCATTGCCTCCTTGTGATAATTTGTTCTTAATTTTTCCAATGCCATCAGAATCGGCCAATACTAAGACAAGTGATTGTCTATTTTCTGTGTATGTTCTGTCACTAGGTTACCATATATAATGTGACCGAAGGGTGTAACCTGTCCCAGAATTGTATTTAAACTCCTTGTGTATGCACAAATTTCACAGTATAACACGCAATACGCACCTCTTCTTTTTGTAGTGATCACTACTTTATTTTTTTAACCATGTTACAATAAAGTATAATGTTTTAACCATTTTTTGCCTGCCTGTGCTGACTCCCAATTACAACACATTTTCTTCATCATTATAGGAGCTGCTAAGCATTCATTGAAGCACCAGTACTAAAATTTATGGGATGTCCATACAAATTGTTTAAGATCTTGAAAAGCCTAGTTGCATGTTTTTTTTTTATACGTACATGTTTCCATATCCACAGGGCATATGTATATGGTATTTACTCAAATTAGAAATAATTTCTTGTTATAATAACTGATAAGCATACCCATTTGGGTTCCCCAAGCTTGGCTGAACCTTGAACATAAGTTCAGGTTGGGTACCTGAACACCCACTGGAAACACCCGCTATAATAGATCAGTGCTAGCATGGTGTTAACCCCTTTCTGTGTGATGTCTAGGTTCAGAATCGGGAACCAGAACTCACAATGTTAAGCATGAACATTGTGGTTTGGGTCTGCTCAACCATTGTTCTGATATATAAATTTACCAAAAGTAGCTTTAAAAGGGCTTTGTCTTTAAGACAGGCTATTTTTAGGCTATTTTTACTTAGCTCTGATATGGGAGGGGTATCCTTGCTCAGCATTTGTCGATATGAGCCAGAGAGCACTGACACTTTAAGAGAAGCATGTAAAACGCATTTGTTATAATGAATCTAGCGATTGTTCATTCCTGTGGTGGTTTAAGCGATTTGAATCTAAAAATTGATTTCCATGATAAAGTCCATGAGTATATATATAGTCATTCAAAGAGCTTTCTGTATTTTTGTGACTATAAAAATTGTAGATCCACACTAAACGCATTAAAACTTTTGCTTTGATTACTGCTTTGCACACTCTTGGCATTTTCGTGATGAGCTTCAGGAGGTAGTCACCAGAAATGGTCTTCCAACAGTCTTGAAGGAGAGATGCTTAACACTTGTTGGCGCTTTGCCATCACTCTGTGGTCAAGCCCACCCCAAACCATCTCAATTGGGTTCAAGTCTGGTTACTGTGAGACCAGCACCCCATCACTCTCCTGTGGGGTCATTGTCCTGTTGAATAATAAATGATGGTCAAACTATACGCTAACTTAATGGAATAACAAGATATTGTGGTAACCATGCTGGTTCAGTATACCTTCAACTTTCAATAAATCCCCAACAGTGTCACCAGCAAAGCACCCAACACCATCTCACCTCCTCATCCAAGCTTCACGGTGGGAACCAGGCATGTAGAGTCCATCCATTCACATTTGACCTGGTCTCTAATCCGAGCTGCTGTTAACCTGCAATTTCTGAGGCTGGTGACTCGGATGAACTTATGCTCCACAGCAGAGGTGACTCTTGGTCTTCCTTTCCTAGGATGGTCCTAATGTGAGCCAGTTTCTTTGTAGCGCTTGATGGTTTTTGCAACTGCACTTGGGGAAACTTTCAAAGTTTTCCCAATTTTCCGGACTGACTGACCTTAAAGCAATGATGGCCATTCGTTTTTTTACTTAGCTCCTTTTTTAACCATAATACAAATTCTAATAGTCTATTCAGTAGAATTATCAGCTGTGTATCCACCTGACTTCTGTACAACACAACTGATGGTTCCAACCCAAATTATAAGGCAAGAAATCCCACTTATTAAACCTGTCAGGGAACACCTGTGATGTGAAAACCTTTTTTGGAGACTACCTCATCAAGAAAATGCAAAGTTTGCAAAGCAGTAATCAAAGGAAAAGAACCTAGAATATAAGACATATCTTCAGTTGTTTCCGAGTTTTTTGTTACGTATATAATTCCACATGTATTAATGCATAACTTTGATGCCTTCCGTGTGAGTCTATAGTTTTTATAGTCATGAAAATACAGAAAAGTCTTTGAATGAGGTGTGTCCAAATTTTTGGTCTGTACTACATATATGTATATATATAGGTTGAAATGAAATGAAAGGTCTATTTATAAATGTGAGCTTGCCTTCCAATGCTAGATGAATGCAAGAGTTATTGATATATACACTCACCGGCCACTTTATTAGGTACACCATGCTAGTAACGGGTTGGACCCCCTTTTGCCTTCAGAACTGTCTCAATTCTTCGTGGCACAGATTCAACAAGGTGCTGGAAGCATTCCTCAGAGATTTTGGTCCATATTGACATGATGGCATCACACAGTTGCCGCAGATTTGTCGGCTGCACATCCATGATGCGAATCTCCAGTTCCACCACATCCCAAAGATGCTCTATTGGATTGAGATCTGGTAACTGTGGAGGCCATTTGAGTACAGTGAACTCATTGTCATGTTCAAGAAACCAGTCTGAGATGATTCCAGCTTTATGACATGGCGCATTATCCTGCTGAAAGTAGCCATCAGATGTTGGGTACATTGTGGTTATAAAGGGATGGACATGGTCAGCAACAATACTCAGGTAGGCTGTGGCATTGCAACAATGCTCAATTGGTACCAAGGGGCCCAAAGAGTGGCAAGAAAATATTACCCACACCATGACACCACCACCACCAGCCTGAACCGTTGATACAAGGCAGGATGGATCCATGCTTTCATGTTGTTGACGCCAAATTCTGACCCTACCATCCGAATGTCGCAGCAGAAATCGAGACTCATCAGACCAGGCAACGTTTTTCCAATCTTCTAGTGTCCAATTTCGATGAGCTTGTGCAAATTGTAGCCTAAGTTTCTTGTTCTTAGCTGAAAGGAGTGGCACCCGGTGTGGTCTTCTGCTGCTGTAGCCCATCTGCCTCAAAGTTCGACATACTGTGCGTTCAGAGATGCTCTTCTGCCTACCTTGATTGTAACGGGTGGCGATTTGAGTCACTGTTGCCTTTCTATCAGCTCGAACCAGTCTGCCCATTCTCCTCTGACCTCTGGCATCAACAAGGCATTTGTGCCCACAGAACTGCTGCTCACTGGATGTTTTTTCTTTTTCGGCCATTCTCTGTAAACCCTAGAGATGGTTGTGCGTGAAAATCCCAGTAGATCAGCAGTTTCTGAAATACTCAGACCAGCCCTTCTGGCACCAACAACCATGCCACGTTCAAAGGCACTCAAATCACCTCTCTTCCCCATACTGATGCTCGGTTTGAACTGCAGGAGATTGTCTTGACCATGTCGACATGCCTAAATGCACTGAGTTGCCGCCATGTGATTGGCTGATTAGAAATTAAGTGTTAACGAGTAGTTGGACAGGTGTACCTAATAAAGTGGCCGGTGAGTGTATATATATATATATATATGTATATATATATATATATATATATATATATATATATAACTCTTGCATTCATCTAGCATTGGAAGGCAAGCTCACATTTATAAATAGACCTTTCATTGGCTCAACAGCATCACATCAACATAACCTGTAAGTACAAAAGTAATAGGAAAACAAAGAGGCCGCAATATCAAAAAAGGGATCAGAGCTTACGTAATTTACTGAACAAGGGTGTGATGTACATTAATCATCTACTCTCTAATGAGATTACACCATGTGGGAAATCAGACACTTGATGTAATGCATTCCTTTAAATGAGCACTCAGACAGCCCCAGAAGAGGAAATTATTTATTTACTTGATTTTTTTTAAACTCTACCTCCAATGGCCAAATGTGGAAATCCAATCTATTTTCAAATGAGGCAAGCTGCATTTTCATATTTTTTCATGGTTTTAATTCATTTAAGCAGTCGTGTTTGCTGTTTTGTCCTGACTGACTTGTGAAATCAAAGTTGCTTTGCACCCTGAAATTTCCTTTAACAATAAGGAAAAAAAAATGTTTCCACTTGAGAATATGGGTTTCAGTTAGCTAAGGCTAAGAGCCAACAATTTACGCTGCATTGGCACACCAGCCAAGGAAATATTGGCAGAAAAATAATAATTTACATTTCGCACATGCAACTGTGTTCTTCAGAGCCAGATTTTTTTTTAGTCTTTTAACTAACGGTGGATGGTATTTTGTGTCTCATTCAGTGGAATACTGAAATAATAAAGATATAATAAAAATAAAGATAGATGAGTATATATGTATTTTTATATTAATTAAAATAGTTAACAGAATATTACATATATAACTTAACATTTGCTTCATGAAGTTCATATAGCAAGTTTTTAGATTTGTTTTTAATACCATATACTTTATGTTACCTGAAATAAGTTATGCATTTCAAGCACTTTGGCAAGAGACGTTAAATGACTTCATTCTGGACAGCTCACGCTATTGTCTTTAAACACAGTATTCTAATTAACTGGAAAATGTCTTATAAAGAGACACTACTGAGTCCAAGAAACTACAAAACCTAGGGAACAGACATATAAAATGGTGAAAATTAGTTATATTTAAAGTGAGAAACGATACCCTGAGATCAGTTAAATTGCATATTATCCTGCTGTTTAGAAAGTCATTGCGCTTGCTAGAAATGTTAGTATCAAGAAATTGTTTGCTTGGTTTGAGATTTATAACATGGACACTAGTTCAATCCTGGTTATAGAATGGCATTTCAGAAACTGGTCATGATCGGCCTAGTGCCAAGTCTCCCTTTTCAGAATACTATGCCATTTGAAGTGCCAGGATTGCTATGCATTTCTTTGCCAAGACTACCACTGGAAACCAGAAAGTGAACTCTATGTGGGGAAGAAAAACATTACACAAAGATGTGTTGCATTTATTTGCGTGATGTGTTTGCATTTCTTCTCTGTCCATTGTGTATGTGTATAAGATCTGCGTCACTTCAGAAAGCCTGTTATACCATGCCTGATGAAGGGTCGATCGCTGTCCCGAAACCTTGCTTGTAACATCTTATATTTCAGTTAGCCATTAAAAAGTATCACAATCTCAAGAAGGTTACTTTATTAACCTATCAAAAGCAACAGGAATTTCTTCCACTGGCTAATACGGAGCAAAACTTTTTTTTGTGACAAAAATGTGTAATATACTTTTTTAAAGAACTCAAAGGGCAAATTGATTTTGACCTTATATTCAGTAGTTAGCCTCATTAACAGGTATGGGTGGATGAGAAGAACAAAACTATGTGTTTTGCCCATAAAGACAAATGTGGAGATCTTCCATCTAACAAAGATTTGCATTGGCATCTTCAAAAAGGGCAGCACTCTGGTTTAGTAGGGCAGCACTGTGGCTTAGTAGGGCAGCACTGTGGCTTAGTGGTTAGCATTGCAGTCTTGCAGCACTGGGGACCTGGGTTCAAGTCACAGGGTCAACATATGCAAAGAGTTTGTATGTTCTCTCTTTGTTTGCGTGGGTTTCCCCCGGGTCCTCCGGCTTCCTCCAATACTCCAAAACATACTGGTAGGTTGATTAGATTGTGAGCCCCATTGGTGACAGGGACAGATTTGGCAAACTCTGTGCAGCGCTGCATAATCTGTGTGCGTTATATAAATAAAAGGATTAAAGAAGAGTAATAGAAAAAACTATCAAGATCACAACCAAGAATCAACAACAGTAGATAAATCATTAGCCATAGACACTCTGCTGGAGGCAATGAAGAATTACAATAGTTGGGAGAGCCTTTACCATAGGGGGTTGACAAGTCATTAAAGAATTATACTGGTGATATGTGTAATATGTCCCTTAAGTGTCACAGTGACTGTATTAGTGCTCAAATTGAACCCACAGACAGTTAGGCGGTTTGCTGCCCCTAAAGCGGTAATGATTTCCTCTTATAGCCATATTCCTATAGTGTTTGGTTCTTCTGACAATTAGACAGATATTGCCTCTTCTCTTCTGAACACTGGCCTCAGCGTTGGGCCCATCTCTGTCACGTTCAAAACTTCATTTCATCTTCCACCTTCCGCTTAAATTCCCATTGTTCCTCTTCCTTTCCTGACTGCTTTCCCTTTCAACAGTAAGCTGTTAACATCAGCATGAATGGTGTAAATTGTGATGATGATTTTTTTTTTTTTTGCTTTTTTTCCACATATAATCCACTGGCACACATATAGTTGTCAGTGGTGCTCACCCATGGGCCTTGTAGGAGCCACTGTAACTGTAAGATAGTATTCATGACAATTCACAGTCTATCTCTGATGAGCACACATTTCTGAAATACTATTTAGTTTCAAGATAATACAGTGTGAAGAGACCAGTAGGGATATCATGTGGACATTGCCAACCAAAGCCAGTCAAACCTATGAACAGATGAAAGCAAATACAATGATTGTAGGTTTTTGCATAGTCTTAACATTTGAAAGTATATGTCCCATAACATCCAAAAACAGAACTGTGTTTTACCTAAATGGTTCATTCTTAACCATACAATATGTTGTATTTATTTGAATAAATGTTTAATTTTTAAAAATTTGTATTACTTTTGCTTCATAGTAAACAGTCTGCACTAGTTTTAAAATGACATAAATATGGGTTTACAGTATATAAAAAGACACTAACTGTTCACTTTGTATATCTTGATGTATTTTATGGTAACATATCCTTTCATAAAGATTGCAGCAATGGGCTTAATGACCCTCCTCCCCTCCAAAAAATTCTATCATTAGAAAGCCTCAGACAAAGGCCAACATTTTTCTTAGCTGTGCATAATTTGGACACATGAATTAGCTTAAAAAATTACCCACAAATTCCCAGGTTTAGAGTTGTTTGCATCTGTGGGATCTGCTCATCTATCTAATTAATTCTATATAATCATCTCATATTTAATGCTCCTTTGATTAAGTGGTTGGACTAGAGAAAATCGTAAGGTCTTATTTTTCATAGTTTGACTGGTAATGCGCAAAAGTTCTGCAGTACAAGCTTTAAACATCTGTTAAAAAGGTACATTTTTGTTCAAATAAAAAATGTATTATGATAATGTATCATATAAATATTCAACTTTATAGTGATGCATTATTTCACTCACTGTAAAAGATTATACTGTATAGGGCTAAATAAAGTCATTGAAGCATATAAAGAAAAAAATATTACACGCTCACATAGAAAAAGAAAACACAAAATATTTATGTAGCCACTAATATGTACAAAACTTCTGTGGAATAAATAGATAAAAGCATGTACAAAAGATTTTATCCAATGGAAATTAAGACCTCCTCAAGAAAATCTGATAATCTTAGAGAAGTGATTGAAATAACTGTACGTGTAGTAACTAGAGATGAGCGAACATGCTCGTCCGAGCTTGATGCTCGGTCGAGCATTAGGGTACTCGAAACTGCTCGTTGCTCGGACGAATACTTCGCCCGCTCGAGAAAATGGCAGCTCCCGCCGTTTTGCTTTTTGGCGGCCAGAAACAGAGCCAATCACAAGCCAGGAGACTCTGCACTCCACCCAGCATGACGTGGTACCCTTACACGTCGATAGCAGTGGTTGGCTGGCCAGATCAGGTGACCCTGGGATAGACTAGCCGCTGCCCGCGCTGCTCGGATCATTCTGTGTCTGGATGCCGCTAGGGAGAGAGCTGCTGCTGGTCAGGGAAAGCGTTAGGGTGTTCTATTAGCTTACTGTTAGGCAGGAGTGATTCTCAAAGAACCCAACAGCCCTTCTTAGGGCTACAATAACGTTCTACTTTTTTTATTTTAATTTGCATCTAGTACCATTTTGTGAGGAATTAGCAGGGGGACTTGCTACCGTTGTGTTTAGCATTTAGTGGCACACATATCCATAGCAAAGACCGAAGTGGGAAAATTTAGTAGGGGTTGGATTTCAATTAGGCACTAACTCAGTGTCATCTCATCTGGCATATTAGTGTGCTTTGATACTTGGCTAGAAAATAGCCATAGGAGAATACAAACAGCTTACTTACGCCTACAGTAGCGTTCTATATATTTGATTTCTGGTTGATCTGCTGGTGGCTGTACTTTCTGCAGTGCATGTACTAGCCAATTCTGAGCAATTTGTAGTGAGACTTGCGACCGCTGTGTTCTGCGCTTAGTGACGCACATATCCATAGCAAAGACCGAAGTGGGAAAATTTAGTAGGGGTTGGATTTCAATTAGGCACTAACTCAGTGTCATCTCATCTGGCATAGTAGTGTGCTTTGATACTTGGCTAGAAAATAGCCATAGGAGAATACAAACAGCTTACTTACGCCTACAGTAGCGTTCTATATATTTGATTTCTGGTTGATCTGCTGGTGGCTGTACTTTCTGCAGTGCATGTACTAGCCAATTCTGAGCAATTTGTAGTGAGACTTGCGACCGCTGTGTTCTGCGCTTAGTGACGCACATATCCATAGCAAAGACCGAAGTGGGAAAATTTAGTAGGGGTTGGATTTCAATTAGGCACTAACTCAGTGTCATCTCATCTGGCATAGTAGTGTGCTTTGATACTTGGCTAGAAAATAGCCATAGGAGAATACAAACAGCTTACTTACGCCTACAGTAGCGTTCTATATATTTGATTTCTGGTTGATCTGCTGGTGGCTGTACTTTCTGCAGTGCATGTACTAGCCAATTCTGAGCAATTTGTAGTGAGACTTGCGACCGCTGTGTCCTGCGCTTAGTGACGCACATATCCATAGCAAAGACCGAAGTGGGAAAATTTAGTAGGGGTTGGATTTCAATTAGGCACTAACTCAGTGTCATCTCATCTGGCATAGTAGTGTGCTTTGATACTTGGCTAGAAAATAGCCATAGGAGAATACAAACAGCTTACTTACGCCTACAGTAGCGTTCTATATATTTGATTTCTGGTTGATCTGCTGGTGGCTGTACCTTCTGCAGTGCATGTACTAGCCAATTCTGAGCAATTTGTAGTGAGACTTGCGACCGCTGTGTTCTGCGCTTAGTGACGCACATATCCATAGCAAAGACCGAAGTGGGAAAATTTAGTAGGGGTTGGATTTCAATTAGGCACTAACTCAGTGTCATCTCATCTGGCATAGTAGTGTGCTTTGATACTTGGCTAGAAAATAGCCATAGGAGAATACAAACAGCTTACTTACGCCTACAGTAGCGTTCTATATATTTGATTTCTGGTTGATCTGCTGGTGGCTGTACTTTCTGCAGTGCATGTACTAGCCAATTCTGAGCAATTTGTAGTGAGACTTGCGACCGCTGTGTTCTGCGCTTAGTGACGCACATATCCATAGCAAAGACCGAAGTGGGAAAATTTAGTAGGGGTTGGATTTCAATTAGGCACTAACTCAGTGTCATCTCATCTGGCATAGTAGTGTGCTTTGATACTTGGCTAGAAAATAGCCATAGGAGAATACAAACAGCTTACTTACGCCTACAGTAGCGTTCTATATATTTGATTTCTGGTTGATCTGCTGGTGGCTGTACTTTCTGCAGTGCATGTACTAGCCAATTCTGAGCAATTTGTAGTGAGACTTGCGACCGCTGTGTTCTGCGCTTAGTGACGCACATATCCATAGCAAAGACCGAAGTGGGAAAATTTAGTAGGGGTTGGATTTCAATTAGGCACTAACTCAGTGTCATCTCATCTGGCATAGTAGTGTGCTTTGATACTTGGCTAGAAAATAGCCATAGCAATAGGATAGCATTGTTTGGTTTTAAAAACTCAAAAAAAAACAAAAAACACAAAAAAAACAAAAAAAACAAAAAAAAACAAAAAAAAGTTAAAAAAAAAATAAAGTTATAACTCTCATTTTAAAAATGTTTAACCCGAGGGCTAGGGGTAGAGGACGAGGGCGGGGACATGGACGTCCAACTACTGCAGGGGTCAGAGGCCGTGGTCCTGGGCGGGGTGAGACACCACCTGCTGATGAGGGAGCAGGGGAACGCCGCAGAGCTACACTCCCTAGGTTCATGTCTGAAGTTACTGGGACTCGTGGTAGAGCACTGTTGAGGCCAGAACAGTGCGAACAGGTGATGTCGTGGATTGCTGACAATGCTTCGAGCAATTTGTCCACCACCAGTCAGTCTTCCACGCAGTCCACCCATGTCACCGAAATCGCCACTCCTCCAGCTCCTGCACCTCAGCCTCCTCCCCCCCAGTCTGCCCCCTCCCAGGAAAATTTGGCATTTGAACCGGCATACTCTGAGGAACTGTTTTCTGGACCCTTCCCACAGTCACAAACCACTTGTCCGGTTGCTGCTGAGCAATTTTCCGATGCCCAGGTTTTCCACCAGTCACAGTCTGTGGGTGATGATGACCTTCTTGACGTAGTGGAAGTGTGTAAAGAGGTGTCCGACGATGAGGAGACACGGTTGTCAGACAGTGGGGAAGTTGTTGTCAGGGCAGGAAGTCCGAGGGGGGAGCAGACTGAGGGATCGGAGGATGATGAGGTGACAGACCCAAGCTGGGTTGAGAGGCCGGGTGAACACAGTGCTTCTGAGACGGAGGAGAGTCCTCGACCAGAACAGGTTGGAAGAGGCAGTGGTGGGGCCAGACGGAGAGGCAGGGCCAGAGCTGGTGCATCAGCGCCAAATGTGTCAACTAGTGAAGCTCCCGTGGCGAGGGCTCTTGCGGCGAGGGCTAGATCTTCAGAAGTCTGGAGGTTCTTTAAGGAAACACCGGATGACCGACGGACTGTGGTGTGCAACATTTGCCAAACCAGGCTCAGCAGGGGTTCCACCACTACTAGCTTAACTACCACCAGTATGCGCAGGCATATGAATGCTAAACACCCCACTCAGTGGCAACAAGCCCGTTCACCTCCGGCCGTGCACACCACTGCTCCTTCCCCTGTGTCAGCTGATAGTCAGCCCCCTGCCCAGGACCCTGCCACAAAAACCCCATCGTCGCCTCCACGATCCTCCACAGCATCCACCAGTGTTCAGCTCTCCATACCCCAGACGCTGGAGCGGAAACGCAAATATAGTGCAACCCACCCGCACGCCCAAGCCCTTAATGTGCACATCTCCAGATTGCTTAGCCTGGAGATGCTGCCCTATAGGCTAGTAGAGACCGAGGCCTTTCGCAACCTCATGGCGGCGGCCGCCCCTCGGTATTCGGTCCCCAGCCGCCACTACTTTTCCCGATGTGCCGTCCCAGCCCTGCACCAGCACGTGTCAGACAACATCATCCGTGCCCTGACCAACGCCGTTTCTGACAAGGTCCACCTGACCACGGACACGTGGACGAGTGCTGCCGGGCAGGGCCACTATATATCGCTGACGGCACATTGGGTTAACTTGGTGGAGGCTGGGACCGAGTCTGACCCTGGGGCTGGTCATATACTGCCGACGCCGAGGATTGCGGGGCCTACCTCGGTCCAGGTGTTTCAGGCCTACTATGCCTCCTCCTCCTCCCACCCCTCCTCCTCCTCCGAACTACCATCCGTGGGCACGGCGCCATCAGTCGGTAGCTCTAGGCACAGCAGCAGTGCCGTCGCTAAGCGACAGCAGGCGGTGCTCAAACTGCTGAGCCTAGGCGACAAAAGGCACACCGCCCAAGAGCTATTACAGGGCATCACGGCGCAGACTGATCTGTGGCTGGCACCGCTGAACCTCAAGCCGGGAATGGTTGTGTGTGACAACGGCCGTAACCTGGTGGCGGCTCTGCAACTCGGCAGACTGACACATGTGCCATGCCTGGCCCATGTGTTAAATCTGATAGTTCAGCGTTTCCTCAAGACATACCCCAATCTGTCTGATTTGCTCACGAAGGTGCGCCGCATCTGTGCGCATTTCAGGAAGTCCAGCCCAGATGCTGCCACTCTCAGGGCAGCGCAGCGCCGCCTCCAACTGCCCGCTCACCGACTGTTGTGCGACGTGCCCACGAGGTGGAATTCAACACTGACCATGTTATCCAGAGTTTACCAGCAGCGCAGAGCGATTGTAGACTGCCAGATGTCAACTTCCACCAGAACTGGTAGTCAGGTCAGTCAGCTTCCTCAAGTCTACAATGAGGAGTGGACTTGGATGTCTGATATCTGTCAGGTGCTGAGTAACTTTGAGGAGTCAACACAGATGGTCAGTGGCGATGCCGCCATCATCAGCCTCACCATCCCGCTGCTTGGCCTGTTGAAAAACTCTCTGGTCAGCATGAAGTCGGAAGCTTTGCGCTCGTCACAAGAGACAGGGGAAGAATATTCCCTTGTTGATAGCCAAAGCACCCTCAGGTCTGTTTCTCAGCGCATATCGGAGGAGGTGGAGGTGGAGGAGGATGAGGAGGAAGAGGAGGAGAATGTTGGCGAGACACAAGAGGGGACCATTGTTGAGTCCTTCACTGTTCAGCGTGTATGGGCAGAAGAAGAGGAGTTGGAGGAGTTGGAGGAGGAGGAAATGGACAGTCAGGCCAGTGAGGGGAGTGAATTCTTACGCGTTGGTACTCTGGCGCATATGGCAGATTTCATGCTAGGCTGCCTATCCCGTGACCCTCGCGTTCAAAGAATTTATTCCAGCACCGATTACTGGGTGTTCACTCTCCTGGACCCACGGTACAAGCAAAATCTTTCCACTCTCATCCCTGCAGAGGAAAGGAGTGTGAGAATGCATGAATACCAGCAGGCCCTGGTGCACAAGCTGAAACAGTATTTCCCTTCTGACAGCGCTAGCGGCAGAGTGCGTAGTTCTGCGGGACAAGTAGCGAGGGAGAGTAGGCGAGCAGGCAGCTTGTCCAGCACTGGCAAGGGTACGCTTTACAAGGCTTTTGCCAGCTTTATGTCACCCCAGCAAGACACTGTCACCTGTCCCCAGTCTCGGCAGAGTAGGGCTGATCTTTACAGAAAGATGGTGAGGGAGTACGTAGCTGACCATACCATCGTCCTAAATGATCACACAGCTCCCTACAACTACTGGGTTTCAAAGCTGGACATGTGGCACGAACTGGCGCTGTACGCCTTGGAGGTTCTTGCCTGCCCTGCCGCTAGCGTCTTGTCCGAGCGGGTTTTCAGTGCAGCTGGTGGCATCATCACCGATAAGCGTACACGCCTGTCGACTGACAGCGCTGACAGGCTGACGCTTATTAAAATGAATAAAGGCTGGATTTCTCAGAATTTCCAATCTCCACCAGGTGAAGGAAGCTCAACCTGAATAATTGATCCACTCCTCCTCATTTTCCTCCTTCTCCTCCTCTTTGTACAGTAAAGCAGAGGAAAATGGCTATTTTTTGACAGGGCCCACTGGCTCTTGCTATAGTACTTCATGCATTTAATTTTTCTGGAGGGCCACCTACCCGGTCCTCTGTTTGAAACAATTTTTGTGAGTGCCACATACAGGCACTCAATCTATTCCATTTTTCTGGAGGGCCACCTACCCGGTCCTCTGTTTTAAAAAATTTTTGGGACTGCCACATACAGGCACTCAATCTATTCCATTTTACTGGAGGGCCACCTACCTGCTCCTCTGGTTTGAAAAATGTTTGGGACTGCCACATACAGGCACTCAATCTATTCCATTTTACTGGAGGGCCACCTACCTGCTCCTCTGGTTTGAAAAATGTTTGGGACTGCCACATACAGGCACTCAATCTATTCCATTTTACTGCAGGGCCACCTACCTGCTCCTCTGGTTTGAAACATTTTTGGGACTGCCACATACAGGCACTCAATCTATTCCATTTTACTGGAGGGCCACCTACCTGCTCCTCTGGTTTGAAAAATGTTTGGGACTGCCACATACAGGCACTCAATCTATTCCATTTTACTGGAGGGCCACCTACCTGCTCCTCTGGTTTGAAAATTTTTTGGGACTGCCACATACAGGCACTCAATCTATTCCATTTTACTGCAGGGCCACCTACCTGCTCCTCTGGTTTGAAACATTTTTGGGACTGCCACATACAGGCACTCAATCTATTCCATTTTACTGGAGGGCCACCTACCTGCTCCTCTGGTTTGAAAAATGTTTGGGACTGCCACATACAGGCACTATCCAAATTAAATTGTCTCCATAGCAGCCTCCACACGTTGTCTCCATTGCTACCTCCAAAAGTCGTCCATATAGCTGCCTCCATACATCGTCCCTTTATCAAACGAGGTGTGTCAGGCAGAAATTTGGGTTGTTTTCATGGATTCCACATCAAAGTTGTTAACTTTGTCGCCACCCTGCTGTGTTATCCACAAAATATACTGGCAAACTTTTACCATTTAGGGATATTATTTCAGCGCTTCTTGCGCATCTGTTTACATTCCCCTCACCCGGCATATCCTAAACTTATAAGAACGCTACTACACTTGATCTTATACAAAAGGTTCTTAGAAGTGCTGTTTGGGGAGTAGCCTAGAGACAGGGGCTTGGATTGGCGAAAGCTCGCCTGGCAGCGGAGCGCCAGCTCCATGCGCATCATGCGCTTCTTGCGCATCTGTTTACATTCCCCTCACCCGCCATATCCCAAACTTATAAGAACGCTACTACACTTAACTTGGTGCAGGCTGGGACCGAGTCTGACCCTGGGGCTGGTCATATACTGCCGACGCAGAGAATTGCGGGGCCTACCTCGGTCCAGGTCTCAAAGGCCTACTATACCTCCTCCCACCCCTCCTCCACCTCCTCCTCCTCCGAATTACCATCCGTGGGCATGGCGCCATCAGTCGGTAGCTCTAGGCACAGCAGCAGTGCCGTCGCTAAGCGACAGCAGGCGGTGCTGAAACTGCTGAGCCTAGGCGATAAAAGGCACACCGCCCAAGAGCTATTACAGGGCATTCCACATCAAAGTTGTTAACTTTGTCGCCACCCTGCTGTGTAATCCACAAAATATACTTGCAAACTTTTACCATTTAGGGATATTATTTCAGCGCTTCTTGCGCATCTGTTTACATTCCCCTCACCCGCCATATCCTAAACTTATAAGAACGCTACTACACTTGATCTTATACAAAAGGTTCTTAGAAGTGCTGTTTGGGGAGTAGCCTAGAGACAGGGGTTTGGATTGGCGAAAGCTCGCCTGGCTGCAGAGCGCCAGCTCCATCCCAAGATCCAACTAACATAGTTGCAGCACCTTTAATCTACTACTAGTTCACTGCCTCCATAATAATAATAATAATAATCTTTATTTATATAGCGTCATCATATTCTGTAGCGCTTTACAAATCATAGGAAACAAATACAAATGTAATGTAACAGAGCACAACATTTGTATGGAACAACAGGAGTGAGGTCCCTGCTCGCCAGAGCTTACGGTTTATGAAGATGATGGGGTAACACGAGGTAAAAGAATATTTAATGGTCAAGCCATTCTTCTTAGGGAATAGAAAAAAATATAATAAATGGAATTGCTGTCGCTTGAAACACTCAGCCGTCATCTTATATACCAGGTCCAGGGTGAATGGGACTGCAGAGAAGTCTGGTGCCTGTTGGTTGCTGGATAACAGATGGGAGGACGACACAGGACGGGTTAGTAGAAGAGTTAAAACTTCATGCAGTTAATGAGTGTTATAGGCTTGCCTAAAGAAATGGGTTTTAAGAGCACGTTTGAAACTTTGGAGGTTAGGTATTAGTCTGATAGTCCGGGGCAGAGCATTCCATAGAATTGGTGCAGCTCTAGAGAAGTCTTGGAGACGCGAGTGGGAGGTCCGCACTAGGGTAGAGGTTAATCTAAGATCACTGGCGGATCTAAGAGCACGGGTTGGGCGATAGACTGAGATAAGAGAGGAGAGGTAGGGGGGTGCAGCATTATACAGAGCTTTATGGATGAGGGTTATTATTATTTTAAACTGTATTCGAAAGGAGACTGGCAGCCAGTGCAGCGACTGGCATGAACTGTAAGCATGCATGGTCCCCTTATCAAACGAGCTGTGTCAGGCAGAATTTTGGGTTGTTTTCATGGCTTCCATGTTAACTTTGTCGCCACCCTGCTGTGTAATCCACAAAATATACTGGCAAACTTTTATCATGTACCGATATTATTTGAGCGCTTCTTGCTCACCTCCTTTGGTTCCTCTCTGACACCCATTGGTTTGAAGCCTGAGTCCAATTAGGGTATGTCGCCATGCCACTCTCTAGCCTGCTGCCGCTGCCTCTGCATGCCGTCCCCTATAGTGTCAGGGTCAATTATTGGATGTTTTAGATGCTATCTAGCTTCATTCTGTCACTCTGTCATGGCCATGCTGTTGCCCATAATTTTGGCATAATGGTGCGATTAGGCAGCCTCAGAGGCATCCATGCATGCTGCCCCTGCTGTTTCCTGTCCATTTCCGTGGTGTTTCCATCCTTTTCTGAGGTTCCCAGGTGTTTGGCCAAGCTTCCCTGTGCAGAGCCTTGGTCCCCTTGAAAAATGCTCGAGTCTCCCATTGACTTCAATGGGGTTCGTTATTCGAGACGAGCACTCGAGCATCGGGAAAAGTTCGTCTCGAATAACGAGTACCCGAGCATTTTAGTGTTCGCTCATCTCTAGTAGTAACATACAAAGCTAATCAATATTACAGTGCTAATAGCAGTTTGGAGAGTACTACTTGAACTACTTTCAAGAATTACATAAACTTTCAAGGTCCCATAGGACAGCCTTAACTTTTGTTCTTTATTTTATTTGTTTAAAGTAAATCTACCACCAGGATTTAGAATTGTAAACCAAGAACACTGACATACTCATGTGTGCCCCCTCTAGAAGGATCTACTCTTTTTTTTTTTGCTTCTTATGCCCTTGTTTTTAAGAAAAAAAAGCTTTAAAAATTAACCAAATGAGTCTGAGGGGCTCCAGGCTCCATAAACACCTATGGAGTCTTTTGCATAATTATAAAAGCCTTTTATTCTTAAAAACAAGGGCATAAGAAATTAAAAGAAGAGCGGATCCTGCCAGAGGGGGCACACACCAGTATGTCACTGTGCTTGGTTTACAATCTTTCACCCTGGTGGTAGATGTCCTTCAAATGATATACAGTACTTTCACTGCACTTCACATCTGTTATATTTCAGTTTTTTTCCCATGCTATTATTTGCTCACACACCTATCACTGCCAGTGCCCTATTTCTTTTATACTATGACCCCACAGTGCTCACACCTACATAGTATAATCCCCCATGCCCCCTACAAAGACTATTACCACATGTACTCCTACACATATATGTTGTGTAGGAGTACATGTGGTAATAGTCTTTGTAGGGGGCATGGGGGATTATACTATGTAGGTGTTTCCCCAATCTAATACATGATGTGCCCCACCTTCCAAAGATATTAACCTCTTCAACAACCCATCATAGTAGTACACGGTAGTGTCCTTAAGGCTGGCCACGATTTCTATATACTTTCAGCATATAGTCAGGTAAGTAGGTAATCGATATCTGCTGCCGATGTACACTCCCCCCCTCCCCGCATTCAGGGGCAACGTATCTTTACTGCTTTGTAAGGACACGTCAAAATCCCAGTGACATGTCCTCACAACGTATGGCACAAAAAGTAATGTGAACCATAAGAACACATTTATCTAGTTTGAAAGAAAAATTGGTAATTTAAAGAAATCTACCATCAAAGTACAAACATAAAAATACAGGGCCATTTGCTCATAGATCCAGGAACCGTGACTGTAATCTTCTCATGGCCTCTTTCCTCGTAAAGTAAACTTTTAAAATTATTCTAATGAGCCTGTTTTACCAGAGTCCCTCCATGCTGCAGCTTCACGGGCTGTTTCACCTTTCCCCTCTGTTCTCTCAGCGCTTCCTCTGCCTGATTTAATCTTGCTGCAGTAGAGGAAGTTTCAGCACACAATGCTCCTGCACAGTGTTACTGTTTGTGAAGCTGCAGCAAGGAGGCGCTCTGGTAAGACCCCCAGGATGCCTTAAGGCTCATTAGCATAATTTTAAAAGTTGATTTGAGAAAGAAAGAGGCCATGGATAAGAAATATATAAAGATTACTACAGTCATGGTTCCTGGATCTATGATTGAGTTCCCTGGTTTTCTTGATTTTGATGGTAGATTTAATTTAAATATTAAACGTCATGTGACAGTGAGCTGTAAGTTTGTTATCCTCAAGACTGTCCGGAATAACATATGACATAGTTATTGTTCCTCCAACCTTATCCATTTATTTTCCGTATTTGGTCTCCCTCGCTAACTCTACTAAATATTAAAGCTAAGCTTCTATTAAGTTTTAATCTGATAATATGGATATCTTGGCAGGTTTTTCAGCTTCTGAAAGACAGTTCACTGGCTGGGAAGAGATTGCACTACTTAAAATATAAGAAACAGCATTTGGAGATTAGAGCAAGTAGATTAATATGACTAAATGATAGGAAGTTAAAACTACTTTAGATGCATTAGTATGTCATTTAGTTAAGTGGGATTTTTTGTGTTAACACATATGTCAGCAAGTCATAAAACAGATTTGTATATAGAAAGGTACAATGCTTTTTTATGGGAGATAAATGATAGATAGAAAGTGTTGGGGGCCCTAGGCAAACACCCCTTGAGCCCTCCCTTTAACCGGCCCTGATCATGTCTCCAGTACCACATCTCACCAGTTCACAGTGTTTCCTTCCGTCCTTCTACATAATGCTGAGATCCCACAAGGCATATGAACACCCAATCATCTTGGAACACTGTTTGCAAGCAGGTTCTTGTTACCTATGTCTGTTACATTATCTGTCTCTTCACTTGCATAATCTATACACATTTTGACAGGTGCCACTGATATAAGATAATCACTTTTCCAGCATTTCTTCCTTTTTTACCAGATTATTGCACCAGCATAAGATGAAAGCCCTGACCTCCCTGCAGTGATCGAAACCTTAGGATGCTCAGACCTTTTGATGTATCCGTCGGTCACCTGCACCTCCAGGCAATTCTTGACATTTAGGTTGCAGGAAAAAATAATGGGAAAATAATCACAATTACTGACGGTTTGCAAGTAATTGTGGTTATTTCAGGGCTTGTATGGCAAAAAACTGACATACACTATGGGGATTATTTATCATAAGTTGGAGCTCTGGCACAGCCCGAAACATCAAGAGGCTTCGGGCTCTTGATGTATCTGTGGGGGGGGGGGGGGGGCTTCAACGCAACTGAAAAGTATCCCCCTTTTATGTATGTTTTTGGTAATATTAAAAATTATTTTAAGAAAAAAATATTCCAACACAAACATTCATTGCATAGTTGAATTGCAATAAGGCATTAGAATCCTCTATTAGGTCACAAATTGTTTGTTTAAGAAGCTATCTGAAATCTGACAACAAATTCCTCATATTGTTTGATTTTTATGTGTGAATGCTGTCTGTCAGTGACACCATATATGATCTCCGGATAAGACTAATAAACTGCATTTTACAAGTACCCCAAATACAGAGAACATCTGTTGCCTTACTGAGAGAGTGACACTGGCTTCTGTTCTGTTACTACATTGTTCACATTTCATGGTGACTCGTGGACTAATAACACAGACAGAGGTGACACATAATCTTGGAATGCACTGATAATCTAATGGATTTCTCTATAATACTAATGCTATGTTTATACAGTATATCATAGCATTTGTCCTTATAAATACTGGAGGAAAATGTAGTGAATGATTCCTGGATACCGAGCTTAGACGATCAGTAATCCTCTCATTTTCAATAAGCGAAGGACCACCAGACGTCTAATCTTAAAAGCTAAAGAATTAAGCCACATCCACTGCCGTGGAACATTAGGAAATATCAGCTTGAGAATGCAAATCAGGACAGCAAAGCAATAATAGAATTATAATTGTAGTATACTCTTATTAAGAATGACGCTAACAATATGGAAGATGAGTTTGGTCACTATTAAGACCAAAGGACAAAAGGTCATTGATTGGCATAGAAGAAAGAATAATCATGGGAATAATCTGATTGCATTTGTTAGGATTTCATTTCCTTCCTTTGGGAAAAATTAGAAGTGGCTCCAATATGGTATTTGTCTGCTTTCTTCTCGATCAACAATTGGATAATTGAGGACAAGTTGACCTTGACGGATCCAACCATGGCAGCTACATAGCAATTTAACTACAAGTAATTGTTCTTCTGTCAAATAGAGTCCCAGCTACTAGGACTTAAAGCTGGTTTTAGCTCTTTCGTGTAATAATAGACAAAGGTTAGATATACAGTATTTAGTAATAGCTAAGTGGAATTGAAAATAGACGTATCACTGCACTTGATGCTTAGAACTTGAAAGAACCAAAAAAGCGTATTGTTTAAATCACACTTTTAAAAAAAAGAAATTTCCCCAGCATAAAGCCAGCCCTCTGCCCCAGTATAAAGCCAGCCAACATTACCTTAGTATAAAGCCAGTCATCTTCTCCAGTATATAGCCATCCCCCTGCTCCAGTATATAGCCAGCCCCCTGCCCCAGAATATAGACAGCCTCCTGCCCCTGTATATAGCCACCCCCCTCCCCTGGTGTACAGCCAGCTCCCTGCCCCAGTATATATCCATCCCATTTTCCCAGAATATAGCCAGCCCCCTTGCCCCAGTATATAGCCAGCCACTGACCCTAGTATAAAGCCAGCCCCCTGCCCCATTATATAGCCAGCATCCTGCCTCAGTTTATAGCCAGCCCCTTGCCCCAGTATAAAGCCAGCCCCCAGACCCTGTATATAGCCACCCCCCTGCCCCTATATATAGCCAGCACCTTGCTCCTGTAGAAAGCCAGTCCCATGCCCCCTATAAATAGTCATCTAGTATTCCCCCAATATAGCCAACCAAGTACCCTTATAGAAAGCCAGCCCCTGCCCCCTATAAGTAGTCATCCAGCATTTCCCCAATATAGCCAGCCACTGCCCAAGTATAAAGCCAGCCCCATTTTACCCAATTTATGAAAAAATGCTCACCTTTCCGGCACCCCCCCCCCCTCACAGGTCCTCTCTTCCTCGGTCCTGCAGTGGCAACTTCCGGCAGATCTGTGTGTCACTCCTCCTTGTGATGCTGCCAGCAGCGGCAGGTCCGTGTGTCCTGCCAAGCATCATATTTTTTGTGTGCTGAAAAACACGGCTTATACTTGAGGATATACGGTACTATTTTTTGTCACTATCCTAAAATGTTCACCTTGGTCACTGAGACTTACAATGGGATATTTATTGGATATTTTAAACTTTTGTAAAAATAATAAACTGAAAAGTGGGGTGTGCAATATTATTCGGCCCCTTTACTTTCAGGGCAGCAAACTAACTCCAATAAGTCAGTAAGGATCTCCGAATGATCCAATGTTGTCCTCCTTCTCAGGGTTCTCCATCATGAGGACCAAGGAACATACCAGGCAAGTCCATGATACTGTTGTGGAAAAGTTTAAAGCCGAATTTGGATACAAAAAGATTTTACAAACTTTAGACATCCCAAGGAGCCGTGTGCAAGCCATCATATTGAAATGGAAGGAGTATCAGACCACTGCAAATCTACCAAGACCCGGCCAAGAGGCCAATGATCACTCTGGATGAACTCCAGAGATCTACTGCTGAGTCTGTCCATAGGACAATAATCAGTAATACACTACACAAATCTTGTCTTTATGGAAGAATGGCAAGAAGAAAGCCATTTCCCATAGATATCCTTCTTGTTTAAAATTTGCCACAAGTTACCTGGCAGGCACGAAACATGTGAAAGAAGGTGCTCTGGTCAAATGAAACCAAAATTCAACATCTTGGCCACAGTGCCCAATAATATGTTTGGCATAAAAACAACACAGCTCACCACCCAGAACACAACATCCCCACTGTCACACATGGTAGTGGCAGTATCATGGTTTGGGCCTGCTTTTCTTCAGGGACAGGGAAGATGGTTAAAATTGATGGGAAGTTGGATAGAGCTGAATACAGTACCATTCTGGAAGAAAATCTGTTGGAGGAAAATCTACAATAGAATGTTTTACTAATAAAGGTATCCCAGTGTTATAATGGCCAAGTCAAAGTTCAAACCTGAATCCATTCGAGAATCTTTGGAAGGAGCTGAAAATTGCTGTTTACAAACGCTCTCCATCCAACCTCACTGATCTCCAGCTGTTTCCAATAAAGAATGGGCAAGAATTTCAGTTTCGATGTGCAAAACTGATAGAGACACATCCCAAGTGATTCACAGCTGTAAACACAGCGAAAAGTGGCACTACAAAAAGTATTAATTTAACCCCTTAGCGCTCCGCGCCGTAGCTGTACTGCGCAGCTTCTGACGATTAGCGCTCAGCGCAGTACAGCTACTGCGCGGAGACGATGCCGGTTCAGCGCTGCATAGCAGCCGAACCGGCATCGTTAGCCGCGGGATTTCAGCGGTAATCTACCGCTGGCATCCCCGGCTAACACCCGCGGTCGGAGTGGGCTCCGATCGCGGGTGTTTAACCAGTTAAATGGCGCGGTCAACGCGACCGCGGCATTTAACATGCCTTCTGGGGGTCTTTACCCCACGATCGCCCCCCCGCACCGTTTTCGGGGGGGCCGATCGCTGTTTTGGCTCCTCTGGGGTCCGATCGGGACCCCAGAGAAGCCTGGAGGGTTTACCTTTAAGATGGCGTCTGTGACGTCATCTTAAAGGCAAAGTGTCAGCCTATGCATCTGCATAGGCTGGCACTGATAATACCCTGCAATACATTAGTATTGCAGAGTATTATCAAGAACAAGCAATAAGATGATTGCTTGTTCATATCCCATGGTGGATCATGTAAAAAATGTACAAAATAATGTTTTTCAATAAAAAATTACTTTATAAATCACTAAAAATGCCCATAAGCCCCAAAACATATAAAGAGAAATATAATGCTCAAAAAAGTCTAAATCATAACACAAACCCCACATATATAGTATCACCGCGTCCGTAACAATCCATAGAATAAAACTAAATAACTATTGAACCCATATGACGTACGCCGTAAAAAAAAAACGTCAAAAACCCGCCAAAAATTATGATTTTTACCTATTATATCCCACTAAAAATGCAATAAAAAGTGATCAACAAAACATATGTACTCCAGAATGATATTGTTGCAAAGAACAACATGTCCCGCAAAAAACAAGCCATCAACCAGCTCTGTAGCCAAAAACGTAACAATGTTATGCCACTTGGAAGACAGCGATGCAAAAATGATAGATTTTTCCCCACATTAGGGTTTTATTTGGCAAATTTAGTAAAACATAAGAAAAAATATTCATGTCTGGTATCCCCGTAATCGTATCGACCCATAGAATAAAGATAACAGGATTATTAGGATATACGGTGAACACGAAAAAAAAAAAAGTAAAAAATCCAGTACAGAATTGATGCTTTTCTACTCATGACCTCAAAAAAAGTTCCAAAATTTTCAACAATAGGTGATACCAACCCCAAAATGGTAACACTGGAAAAAGCATCTTGTCCCGCAAAAGAAATGCTGTCACATGGCCCGAATAACGGAAAAGCGAAAATTTTATAGCCTTCAAAAGGGGGCAACCAGAAAACTAAAATCCTGGCAGCTGCAGGGTGCTCCTTCCCTTCTGCGCCTCGCTGTGCCCCATAACACAAGTAACGGCCACGTGTGGGGGGTCGCTGCACTCAGGAGAAATTGTAGAACAAATTTTATGGTTAGTTTTCTCTTTTTATCTTTTGGAAATGTGTACATTTTAGGGCTAAATGAACGTATAACCGACAAAATTTGACCATTCTAAATTTCACCGCCATTTTGATTCAATTACTATGAAGATCTCAAGGGGTTAACAATCTTTGTAAATGCTGTTTCTGATAGTTTGAGGGGTGCAGATTTGAAAATGGGTTGGTTATATAGGGGGTTTTGTTGCTAAATATGTAAAATTTGATTTCAAACAGTATTTATCCCCAAAATAGTCAATTCCGAAAATACGGAAAATCGCT
Organism: Engystomops pustulosus; assembly: GCF_040894005.1. Lineage (NCBI taxonomy): Eukaryota > Metazoa > Chordata > Amphibia > Anura > Leptodactylidae > Engystomops > Engystomops pustulosus. The sequence goes on along the minus strand of NC_092417.1, from coordinate 103,873,751 downwards.
GTTCGATTTGTAGGCCGCGTGACGGCAAAATAAATTATCCAAACATTTCAAAAATTATGAAAATGTAAAGTAGACAAATGGGAAATGTTATTCTGCAAGTTATTTAGGTGGTAAATCTATCTGCCTGAAAACGCGGTGATTTAGAATTTCGAAAATGGCAAATTTTTCTAAAAATTCATAATTTTTTTCTTTTTTTTGTAAATAAACGCAAAACTTATCAGCCAAAATTTACCACTAAAATGAAGTACAACATGTGGGGAAAAAACAATCTCAGAATCGCTTTGATAAGTAACAGCGTTCAAAAGTTATTACCACAGGAAGAGACACTGGTCAAATTTTAAAAAAAAGTTGCGAGCCTTAACCTGCAAACAGGCTGCGTCCTTAAGGGGTTAAGGGGGTCAAACAATACGACACACCCCACTTTTCAACCATATCCGGACAGAACAGCTAAATTAAAACATCACTTTTATTTGCTAAACTGTTAAAGCAATTCACAGAGAATGGGGCACATTTACTTACTTGGTCCAGTTGCGATCCTGCGTCGCTTTGTCCGACGAGGTTTCGGGTTCTGCCGGGATTCACTATCCTTGTGAGCCCGATATCCATTAGATGTCGCTACTGCATCGAGGTCTGCACCTGCTTCATCCCGGTGCATGTAAGTGCTTGATCTTGTGTCACATTTAGTTTTTTAAATTCCGCATTCTTTCCGAATCCGTCGTGTTGTCCGACGGCCATGCCCCCCCATTTCTGTTGCGTGAAAGCTGTCGTGCGTGCGCCAAAATCCCGGCGGAATTTGGCGCAAAACGGAACAATTTGGGAAACCCAACAAAAGTGCGGCCACGGAGCCCTCAGTAAATGAGCCCCAATAGCTTTGTTGCTTAGTGCTCAAGTGCATGTGTCTAAAAACACATAGGGGCAGATTTATCAAGCTGTCTGAAAGTCAGAATGTTCTTAGTTGCCCATGGCAACCAATCACAGCTCCCCTTTAAAATATTCATCAGCACTGGTAAAATGAAAGCTGAGCTATAATTGGTTGCCATTGGCAACTAGGAATATTCTGACTTTCAGACAGCTTGATAAATCTGCCCCAGTGTGACATGTAGTCAGTCTTGTCAGCTGGACTATGTTCGGTACACTATAGTGTTAGTGATGGTTCGGGGTGTGAGGCAGTGTACGATTATGTTGATTATTGGTCAGTCATATGACAATGCTATATAGCCATCTTCGTGATCACTATAGTCGTTTTGGTGACCACATACAGCTATAGGGCAAGAGGTATTATCCGATATTGCCTATAGCATAGCACCCTCAGTCGGTCATGTGGTGTGGTGACCAGACAATAATGACAGTCGCCCATCCAGGGGCTGCTGTGACGATTAGGCCACTGTATTCCTTTAGCTTCCGCTGATTATAGATATACTATGAACAAGTGGTGCCGCTAGACTGATAGATATAGAGTTGCGCCTACAGACTAGCCCTATATAACGTCGCACCTACAGACTAGTCCTATGCTTGAGACAACATCAACACTATCATGCCCCTATGTATCAGAGTAAGCACAATACACAATCCCTATATGGCGTAGTTATGTATCAGATACACTCTGACTGACTACGGTACACTCAACACTGCTAGTTTAAAAGATCATGACATTAGCCCAGGGGTTTGGGCTAATACTAATCGCGGTGTGGTGACGCCGAGTATATAAAGATAAAGGCACTCCCAAAGACAAATATGATTAACCAATAAAAGGAAAGATGAGAAGTTGTCCCCTATGGAATATAATGATGATAGGCCCAAAAGGTCCGATTAACATGTGGATATAGCCATGCAAAATATATGGTGGACGGTAACATCCTATCTCTCATGTAAACCATAGAGGAGGCCAGGTCAACCAATGAAATGGGTAGTCCTCACTACGTCACTGACACCCTTTTCTGTCAACTGATCGTAAAGATAAGATGGCCGCTAGCTGATCTCACATTGCGCATGTCAAATGGTGTAGCCGTTCATGGTCAATGTGTTTAATATGCATGTCAACTCATTTAGCCGAAGGTCCGATGCACGGTGCGCATAACTGCGCACTTAGCTGCTAGTACAATTGTGTATTGGCAGCACATGTCCGTGCACTTACCGTATATACTCGAGTATAAGCCGACCCGAGTATAAACCGAGACCCCTAATTTTACCATCAAAAACTGGGAAAAACTATTGACTCGAGTATAAGCCGAGGTAGGGAAATGCATTGGTCACAGACCCCCCCCCCCAGTATGTAGCCAGCCTGCCCCCAGTAGTATACAGCACTGCCCCCAGTAGTATACAACACAGCCCCCAGTAGTATACAGCATAGCCCCCAGTAGTATACAGCACTGCCCCCCGTAGTATATAGCACTGCCCCCAGTAGTATACAGCACAGTCCCCAGTAGTATACAGCTTGCCCTCAGTAGTATACAGCCTGCCCAGCGTTAAAAAAAACAAACTTATATACTCACCCTCCGGTGGCCCCAACGTGCAACGCTGCTCCCCCGATGTCCGCGTGGGTCCTCTTCTGGCTTCCTCGCCCGTCTTCTTGCTTCTCTAACTTCGTGCTGGGCGCCGCCATTGTTCTCCCCCGGACGGCGCTTAGTATGACACGCCGCTGCTGACGTCATACTAGGTGTCGCCTGGAAGAAAAACATGGCGGTGCCCGGGCACAAAGTTAGAGAAGCAAGAAGATGGGCGCGGAAGCCTGAAGACAAGTGGCGCGGACATCGGGGGAGCAGCGCTGCACGTCGGGGCCACCGGAGGATGAATATATAAGTTTATTATTTTTAAAGTATTTTTTTACAGTTTACACAGTTTACATTGACTCGTGTATAAGCCGAGGGGACGTTTTTCAGCAAATTTTTTGTGCTGAAAAACTCGGCTTGTACACAAGTATATACGGTAGTCTCTATATTAATGTATTTAATGCGAATGTCAGTGCATTTAACCGCTGGACAGTGTGGATGTACGGTGCACATGATAGCGAGCTTAGTCGCTAGTACAATTGTGTATTGGCTGCGCATGTCCGCATCCTTAGTCGCTATATCAATGTATTTAATGTGCATGTCAGTGCACTTATCTACTGGACAGTGTGAATGCACGGTGCACATGATATTGCACTTAGTCGCTAGTACAATTGCGTATTGGCTGCACATGTCCGTGCACTTGGTCGCTATATCAACGCACTTAGCCGCTGGACAGTGTGAGTCTACGGTGCACTTGACAGCACAATTAGTCCTTAGTACAATTGGGTATTGGCTGCACGTGTCGGCGTACTTATTCGCCAATCGGAATGGATATTCATTAGTGCATGTCCATACACTTTGCTGCTGGTGAGTATATGTGAGTATATGTTCACCATGCATGTCGGCACACTTAGCCGCTGATAAAGATATGTATTTTCAGTACCTATAAATGGCACGTTTGGTTGCCAAGCGGGTAAGTATTGGTTGTGCCCTTTAACGCGCTCAGGCCCTTTAATAATATGTATGAACACATCCACTTGTAAAGTATGAGGGGCAAGTTCTGTACATGTCAGTATAGTCATGAACGCAATAAATATGTTGAGTGCATCCGATAGAGGACTGAGTGTTCAATCCATCCGATAGAGGAGGTGGCACATGGGCATATAGGTAACACCCAGCATAGGCTATAAGCTGCCATAATTAGTGGCTACAAGAGGGACAATTTGGTTAAAAGTAAATCAAAAGCAAAAAGGAGAGGCACAATTCCCATAGTTAGAGCAGAATGAAATCAATAAATTCTGTTTAGTAAACACACTCAGTGGAAAAAAGGTATACAAATGTACATTTGGCTTAGAGATATGCCGCAAAGGTAAACCCTTCATTTAGGCCCACTGGGCTTAGGGATTTGAGACAACGTATCCATTTAGCTTCCAGTTGTAGAAGCTTCCAATCGATGTTTCCCTGTCGAGGTCCTGATTGAACCTGGTCTATTGCCCAGAACCTAAGGCCCCTTCCACACTTGCATTGCAGATCACGTCAGAGTTTGATCAGGGTGTGATCAGGGTTTGGTCAGTGAAAAACTGACATTTTCAGTTCAATCAGTTTTCAGTCAGAGTTTGTTCAGTGTCTCAGTTTTTCACACGCATTTTCAATGAAATTTCAATGCAATATCAATGCATTTTTCACGCCAGATAATGCGCGTGAAAGGACTCAAGACTGAGCTCTATCTTTTCTATGGCAATTGATGCGTGAAAAACGCATTGCACTTGCATTACACTTGCGTGTATCTCAGAGTGCAATGTGTTTTTGATGCGTCTCCATAGACTTGTATGGTGTGTTTTTTACACGCGTGACTTGCAAAAGTAGAGCATGCCGAGATTTCAATGTGTGTTAAAATACATGCACGTATGCGCGTGAAAAAAAAGTCTGAAAAACCCCATTGATTACAATGGGTCAGAGTGCAATGCAACTTCTGCACGTCAAAAGCAGAAAACGCGCGTGAAAAACACAAGTGTGGAAGGGGCCTAAGGGTGCCTGTGTTCCCTCTGTGGTGGAGTCTCCTTATTTGTCAAGATGGAGCTAATGTGGCTTGAAATCCTCCTCCTTGTTGAGTAGTTTTGTTTACATATATGCGTGGGCATGTACACTGTGCCACATAGACCAGAGCAGTGCTTTTACAATTGAGAAAATGTTTGCTGGAAATAACTTAATTATTGGCTGGATTGACAAACATTTTGGTTCTTGGCATTAGTGGGCAGAAAGAGCAAGAACTGCATGGAAAAGAATCCGTGATTGGATTTTTTAAATCTCTGAACGGGTATTTGAGCCCAGTGAAATGGCTATGCATCATGAAGTTTCGTAGGTTACGGCCTCTACGGTATGTAATTGTAAGCCTGTTTGTTAATCATTCTCTTAGATCCGGGCCCGCAGTGAGTGTCGGCCTGTACCTAAAAAGGATATTATTTATGGTATCTGCATAGGCATCATAAGTCCCTAAGCATCTAATGATTTGCTGGGCAGACTGTAGTGTCTTATTCTGAAAGAGTGCATTCCTCTCAGTAGGAGAGCGTTTTGAAATTATGAAAACATTCACTGTTTGCACCACCTTAGAAACCTTGTATCAAAGGGGGGGGGGGGAGATTAGGACAAAGAAAAAGAGTTGTAAGTGTAAAAAAAATATAACCTTTATTTAAATCTCTAAAATCCTGAATATATTTTCACATTAATAAATGCAAAGAACTAGTATGGCATTATTTGTGATGCCATACTTTATCTTGTCCACATTTGTTGTAAGGTAGGTCATAAGCACAGGTAGGGGTCCCCTTTATTATGTCCCTGCTGTAATCAGTCAGGATCCCACTAATATTTTGTTGTTGGGATCTTAGAGGAGACAGACTGTGTAATATAATTAATTCCAAAATAGCAGTTTATAGAAGGCATCAGCGTTGCTGCCTAACATTGCAGCGCTGCACTTTGCCTGAGCCGATCGCTGCAGTTTGAGAGGATCGCGGCTGGATGTATTGTGCGCTGCATATCCCCTCACTGCAGCGTCGCTGATGCAAACATTACCTAGACAGCATGTCCTCCCCCTCGACAATGAGTATGTTCCCCTCCCCCTAGGTAACAAGCATGTTCCCCACCCCCTATGACAACGAGACATTTTTTTTGTGTGTGTTTGTTTATTTCTTCCATGAACATGCCTGATGTGGACTACTTTGGATTCGAAGGATTATGTAGATGACCAGCATTTTATTAACAAATAAAATGGTCAACGAGGGTTTGTCTGCGTTTTTATTTCAATAAAATTTTCTATTTGTTAATACAATTGTGTTTATTTTTCTTCACAACACTCTTCATAGTTTGTCATTGTAGTGGTGCTGTCTGGTTGATGGTGCTCATTACTAAGGGCTGGACTTAGTGTCTGCCTTTTTTTTTTTGCCAAATTTACACTAATTCACATTAGGGTTGCCGGGAAGAGCCGGGTACAAACCAGTACCTGACCTATTATAGTGGGGCGGCTGCAGGCTGTTAATGTTGCCTGGAATAGCCCTCTAACAGTGGGCTATTCCAGCTCAGCAATAGCAGGCTGCTGCTGCTGCTTTTTTTGTATTTGGCTGATTTGGAAAATAGGTGGGAACTCATGTTTTGTTTTCCATTTTTTTTAGGGTGCACTCTTTTAATAGGCGGAAATTAACACAGCTTTTATTTCTGTCCGGAACCTGATCAGTAAAATTTCAAAAAAATAACTAATTTAGAAAAACTGTATTTTTTAAACTTTACATTGTTTTTTGTGGTACATATAAAGGGTGGTCTTCTCAAAAGTGTGATGAAAGTAAAGCCATTGAAGTTCTTTCTTATGTTGCCAAATTGTGTCATGTCGTGCCCATATTAATATCTTTCTCCAGAGATAGAAGATAAAACGGGCAGAATGCGACTCCCTTGCACATTTTTCTCTAATCTGTGTGATGACATATACAGAAGTATTGTGTAACTTTCCACTCAGTTAAGTTTGCTTTTTATTAACTTTTGCTGCAATAAATTTGCAATGCAAAACACTTTTGTAGAAATATTGCAGCACGCAAGATAATAAAATGTTCATAGTCATTACATTGTCATCTCCGAAGAATCATCTCAAGAAGGAGAGAAATTATTCACTAAACATTTTCTAACTAAATAGTATGCTTAGTTTAATCCCAATTCAGGCTACATACACCTGATATACTGGTGGCACTGTATATGGTATTGCTGCTTGGAACTGTCCTAACAATAAATCCCTTGTGTATAGGAGATCATTTGTTGACGTAATACCCTTTGTATTGGGTGTGATAAATTACATGAACCACTGCTTCTTCCTGTGTAATGGCCTTTCTAAGATGCTGAAGACTTATTAACTGTCCATGGAAATGGGGCCTTCTCCTCAGAGTCTTTCCCTCACTTATTTGAGTCCTACTTTATGCCCCAAAGCTGTTTTCTATAATAATCACAATAGGAAGATTATTTTTTATTTTAACACTAACTGGAAAGCCTAATAACAGTGAGTTTGAGATGACCACACAACAGCCCATGCATGCTGGGGAAGTCAGTAACACAAACTGTTTCTCCCAAGATATCTTTTCCATACAATTGTCAGAATTCAGGGGTAGTGGGCCCGCTGTACCACTGTGAACGATGATATAAGCCGACACCTGGAGCCTGGTTTTCACCAGAGCCTGCCACCAAGCGGGTTGGACTTGCTGCAGCCTGGTACCAGCATGGCGGCCAAGGCGAGGTGCATAATTGTGAGGCAGAGAAAGAGTCAGGGACAGGCAGGAGGTCAAGACAGGCAGCACAGGATCAGAGTCGGAGATGTAGTGAAAGGTCAGGACAGGTAGGACAGGAGTAAAGTCAGGAACGAAATCAAGGTCACAATGAAAAATCAGTCTAAATGCACAGTAAAGGATTTCTCAATGCTATGGAAGCACAAAGATCCATCAGGAGACACAGAAAGGAGCCCGGAATTTAACTGGGATGGCAGTCAACCAATCATTGGTGTGCTGGCCCTTTAAATCTTAGATGGCGGGCGTGTAGGACCGAGGAGACCGTCACTAGTGTGTGGCAAGGTGAAAAAGCCTGCCATGCTTTGGGGGCACAGGGAGCCATACAGGTGCGCCTGGGACCTGTAACATGGGTCGCAGGGGCATCCGAGACAACAATCATTCCTAACTGGGACATAGGGAATGATGTTTGATAAGAAATAGGGGGAGTGGACCTCACAGATGTAGCTATGTTTCATGTTAGTAGAATAAACAGTTCCAAACATCCTTTACTTTTTTCATTGCTTTCTGTGGCATTTGTTATTTGATATTATTGCAGTCAATGGGATTCCAGAAAATGGGAGCTTGTTAACCCCTTGCTAAATAAAGTTAATGTTTGCATAGGTAAACAAGTTATGTCTTTTCTACAGGCTATGGAATAACAAAATAACTGGTGAGTTTCAGACTGTTGGGACCTCCAGCAATCCGGAAAATGAGGGTCTCATTTTCACTGATGGGTGGAGCAACAGGACATGCATTCATTCTGATGCTGCATTCATTTGTGAGGGAGTGTCAGAAATTGTTTAACAGAGTACTTAGCTTACTACTACCATACAATTGAATGTGTTCAAAAGGATCACCGTTCTCTAGATTGGGGTCACATTCTCATGATCAGTGAGTATCCCAGCAGTCAGACGTCACTAGTGTGGATCAGCCTAATCTAATCATGCAATCATTACACTGAATTATGCAGGATTTGTCTGGCTATTTAGGCATCAGTATTCCATCCATATCTTTCGTACATCCCAAATAACATCTTTGTGTAAATGGAAGAAAAAAATTACTGTATATACTTGAACATAACTCAACCCAAATATAAGCCAAAGTAACTTATTTTACAAAAAAACTGGGGAAAAGTATAGTATAAGCCTAGGGTGGGAAAAGAATTGGTCAAAGCCTCCGCCCAGTATATAGCTAGCCCGCCCATGCCCCCAGTATATAGATAGCCAGGCTATGCCACAGTATATAGCAAGCTTCTGCCCCAGTATATAGTCTATGCTCCAGTATACAGCCTGCCAGCCCATGCCCAAATATTTAGCCTGCCAGCACATGCCCCAGTATATAGTCTGCCAGCCCCTGCCCCTGTAAATACCCAGCCAGCCCATAGTATATAGCTAGCCAGCCAATAGTATATAGCCAGCCAGCCCATAGAATATAGCCAGCCAGCTCATAGTATATAGCCAGCCAGTCTGCACCCATCCTGCCCACCCAGGACATAAAAATATAAACTCATTACTCACCTTTCCAATGCCCCCGTGTAGGTTCTCTTGGTTTTTTTAGCAACAGGTTCATGCACGCTGGGGATGCACAGGCTATGATGTCAGCCTGCCTCTGGAAAGAAGAAGACTTGCGGGCGGCCTTGGAAAGGTGAGGTTTTTTTAGACTTGAGACTTGAGACTTGAGCTGAATTTGAGTTTTTTTAGCACATTTTTTGTGCTGAAAAACTCAACTTATATTAGAGTATATACAGTATTTGCATCATAGAACATTCAGAAGGCGCGACCAGTGGTCTGTGGTAATGTTATATGCACTTTTTGCTCAATAGGGGTCATTTTTTATCTTTCCAGGGCCAACACATTAATTCTACATCTTCATACCTTTCAACAATGGAGACTTAAAATGAAAATTCTCCATGCCGCTACATATTACATTTCACATGTCAGATTGTACATGGCTTAGGAAGATTGATGCTTGTTACCTTATAAAACCCAGTGTAACAGAGACAGAATGCTATTCTGTATGTAACAAGGTTGCCACACCATTATATATTTTCTTGCATGAAATGGCAGGTAAGCCTCATTGCACTGCAAAATATCTGTAATCAAAGACCTTGAAGGCAAGTATTAAGCAGCAAGAAACCTAAAAGCCACTTTAAATGTGAACTTAACATTTGCATCCAGGGCAAAACTGTACTTTGCTTTAGTTAAATATTTATTAGAAATGAAATTACTACAAGAGAAAATTCCTGTTCCACATTTTAACAGACTAATCCTTGTGAGAAAATTCCCTAACTTACAAGACTATTTTTTTTCTTTGTTGTATATTTCGGTATTTGGTTAGCTGTGATAAGGTCCTATGATTAGGTAATCTAGAAAAATAAAGATATGGGATGGTTGTAGTTTGTCTACATGCATTATTATAAAGCATCTCACATCAAGTTCTTTATATCCTGTGGTTGGATTATTTACCCTATGCTTGGTATTTTGAAAAGGTGCTAATTTCAGAACAGGAATAATTATAGGGCCTTTTTTTTAAACTCAGTTTTATTTAGGAGTAAAATCATACATATCCATACATAATGTACAAGGTTTGGGCAATCAGCGTGCAAAATCATTCCAGAGTACAGTTGTCATACATTAGCGTAAGGATTACACATGGAAATTTGGCTTATTCTTCTAAGGAGGGGGGACACACACAAGAGGTTACTTTACCCCAAAATGCATGTATCACAGGACATTCCCAAATCATGTGCCAGAATCCTGCCGGTAGGTGTCTGCACCTATGGCAACCCGGGTCAGGGAGGCGGCCCATCTTATGTAGTCTAATGGGAGTCAAATAGCTCTGATGAATAATATATACTTGGATAAGCTTATTATTAATTGCTGGGGATACATATCTGTGTGATTCCAGGAGCTCTGCGTGCTCGTCCTCGCTCAAGGATGGAATTAATACCTTCCATTCCTCTAGTGCCCGTCGTGGGGCAGACTCCGCCTTGGCGCAGATTAAGTGAGAGTAAATAAGTGGAATTAAACCACCTGTGCCCTGTGAACGGATTACTCCTATTAGTGGGGTGTCTGACAGAGGTGTCTTGTTAGGGGGAATTTGGGTTTGAAGTGCGTGGCGCAATTGTAGATATCTATAGAAGCTGTCTCCATCCGATCATATGGGAGTATGGAGGAGTCGTCCCAGACATCTTTAATAGTACAAACCCCGTGTGTCATCCAGAATTGAGGGTCAAGAGTATCTGTCACATGTGAGAGGTCTGGATTTCCCCAAAGTGGGGTTTCCAATTGAACTGATGTAGTCCTGGTGATTTGTTTTGCTTGTCTAGGGCCTTTCCAAGTGGAAGTGGTCAAGGCGTGCCCTAGGGAGTCTACTCCTAAGTATGAGGCTAGGTGGGTTTCGGGATATTGTGGGGTTCCTGCAGATAGCCAGGATTGCAAGAATTTCAGCTGGCCAGCTAGGTAATAAAGGTATGGGTCGAGCCATACCCGCCAGTGATTTGGGTCTCTGTAATTTAGCCAGCTGGAGCTTTGATCTACCAGACCCCCATATGAAAGGGATCATGAGTGACTCTAAAGAAGTAAAAAAAGTTCTGGGTATGAGGTAGAAGAAGTGGGTGGTGACATATAGACACTTGAGTTGAATCACCATTTTAATAAGATTGATTCTCCCAGCCACTGAGAGGGGTAGTTTGGCCCATAGTTCAAATTTAGACCTAAAAAGAGTAAGTAGGGTCACATGATTGTCCTGCATTATTAACGGGTCTGAGGATAAAATTATGCCCAAATATTTGAAATGTGAAACCACCCTCAGTCCCCCTTGGAGCTGCACATCAGGTACCCGAGCTTGCGGCAGATACAAGATACAGGATTTGTCCCAGTTCAAGCGTAGTACTGAGAGATCGCCAAAACTGTCAATAAGTTGCATGGCTCTGGGTAGGGAAGTCTCCGGATCTGACATGTAAAACAGGAGGTCGTTGACATATAATGCCAAACGATCCTCTACCCCGCCAATGCGGAAATCCTTTAAATACCTCGTCTGCACGAATTTGAACCACCAGGAGTTCCACCGCCAGTGCAAACAGGAGTGGCGAAATGGGGCACCCCTGGCGGGTACCTCTCTCAAGGTGGAATCTATTTGAGTGCTGCCCATTAAGTGCTATACCAGCGGTTGGCCTCTTGTAAATAATGGATACCCATTTAATAAATGATGGACCAAACCCAAATCGGCGTAGAGCCCCCAGTAAGAATGGCCATTCAATGAAATCAAATGCCTTGGCCGCATCTAATGAGGCCAAGACCCATTACTCCCCTCTTTCTTTACCCACCGGCATAAGGATCTGAGTCCTCCTCAAGTTATCTGCTGTACTACGGCCAGGTATAAAACCAGATTGGTCTTAGTGTATAAGTGTCGTGATGATCTTATTTAGCCTAGTTGCCATTCCTCTAGTAAGTAATTTGTAGTCCGTTTTTAATAGCGAAATCAGCCTACAGGAGGCGCAATCTGGGGGTCTTTGTCGGGTTTTAGGATAACTACTATGTTGGCATCATAGAACGAGGCAGGGAGCTCCTCTTTTTCAAAGGATGTCTGTAGGGTTTTAAGCAGAGCCGGTAGCATCTCCTCCTGGTACTTAGCATATACCTCAAGGGGCAGGCCATCTGGTCCAGAGGCCTTTCCCTTGGATAGATCTTCAAGGGCCTCTTCAAGCTCTGCCGCTGTGATGGGAGCATCCAGGGTATCACGCTGTTATGTTGTTAGGGTAGGGCATGGTATAGCATTAAGGTAGTCGTCTATCTGATCTATAGTAGCTGTAGATCGAGATTTGTATAGGGCCTTGTAAAAGTCTGAGAAAGACTGTAGTATGAGGTCATCTGAGGTGACTATTAGAGATGAGCGAACACTAAAATGCTCGGGTACTCGTTATTCGAGACGAACTTTTCCCGATGCTCGAGTGCTCGTCTCGAATAACGAACCCCATTGAAGTCAATGGGAGACTCGAGCATTTTTCAAGGGGACCAAGGCTCTGCACAGGGAAGCTTGGCCAAACACCTGGGAACCTCAGAAAAGGATGGAAACACCACGGAAATGGACAGGAAACAGCAGGGGCAGCATGCATGGATGCCTCTGAGGCTGCCTAATCGCACCATTATGCCAAAATTATGGGCAACAGCATGGCCATGACAGAGTGACAGAATGAAGCTAGATAGCATCTAAAACATCCAATAATTGACCCTGACACTATAGGGGACGGCATGCAGAGGCAGCGGCAGCAGCGGCAGGCTAGAGAGTGGCATGGCGACATACCCTAAATGGACTCAGGCTTCAAACCAATGGGTGGCAGAGAGGAACCAAAGGAGGTGAGCAAGAAGCGCTCAAATAATATCACTACATGATAAAAGTTTGCCAGTATATTTTGTGGATTACACAGCAGGGTGGCGACAAAGTTAACATGGAAGCCATGAAAACAACCCCAAATTCTGCCTGACACAGCTCGTTTGATAAGGGGACCATGTATGCTTACAGTTCATGCCAGTCGCTGCACTTGCTGCCAGTCTCCTTTCGAATAGTTTAAAATAATAATAACCCTCATCCATAAAGCTCTGTATAATGCTGCACCCCCCTACCTCTCCTCTCTTATCTCAGTCTATCGCCCAACCCGTGCTCTTAGATCCGCCAGTGATCTTAGATTAACCTCTACCCTAGTGCGGACCTCCCACTCGCGTCTCCAAGACTTCTCTAGAGCTGCACCAATTCTATGGAATGCTCTGCCCCGGACTATCAGACTAATACCTAACCTCCAAAGTTTCAAACGTGCTCTTAAAACCCATTTCTTTAGGCAAGCCTATAACACTCATTAACTGCATGAAGTTTTAACTCTTCTACTAACCCGTCCTGTGTCGTCCTCCCATCTGTTATCCAGCAACCAACAGGCACCAGACTTCTCTGCAGTCCCATTCACCCTGGACCTGGTATATAAGATGACGGCTGAGTGTTTCAAGCGACAGCAATTCCATTTATTATATTTTTTTCTATTCCCTAAGAAGAATGGCTTGACCATTAAATATTCTTTTACCTCGTGTTACCCCATCATCTTCATAAACCGTAAGCTCTGGCGAGCAGGGACCTCACTCCTGTTGTTCCATACAAATGTTGTGCTCTGTTACATTACATTTGTATTTGTTTCCTATGATTTGTAAAGCGCTGCAGAATATGATGACGCTATATAAATAAAGATTATTATTATTATGGAGGCAGTGAACTAGTAGTAGATTAAAGGTGCTGCAACTATGTTAGTTGGATCTTGTGATGGAGCTGGCGCTCTGCAGCCAGGCGAGCTTTCGCCAATCCAAGCCCCTGTTTCTAGGCTACTCCCCAAACAGCACTTCTAAGAACCTTTTGTATAAGATCAAGTGTAGTAGCGTTCTTATAAGTTTAGGATATGCTGGGTGAGGGGAATGTAAACAGATGCGCAAGAAGCGCTGAAATAATATCCCTAAATGGTAAAAGTTTGCCAGTATATTTTGTGGATTACACAGCAGGGTGGCGACAAAGTTAACAACTTTGATGTGGAATGCCCTGTAATAGCTCTTGGGCGGTGTGCCTTTTGTCGCCTAGGCTCAGCAGTTTGAGCACCGCCTGCTGTCGCTTAGCGACGGCACTGCTGCTGTGCCTAGAGCTACCGACTGATGGCGCCGTGCCCACGGATGGTAGTTCGGAGGAGGAGGTGGAGGAGGGGTGGGAGGAGGAGGCATAGTAGGCCTGAAACACCTGGACCGAGGTAGGCCCCGCAATCCTCGGCGTCGGCAGTATATGAGCAGCCCCAGGGTCAGACTCGGTCCCAGCCTCCACCAAGTTAACCCAATGTGCCGTCAGCGATATATAGTGGCCCTGCCCGGCAGCACTCGTCCACGTGTCCGTGGTCAGGTGGACCTTGTCAGAAACGGCGTTGGTCAGGGCACGGATGATGTTGTCTGACACGTGCTGGTGCAGGGCTGGGACGGCACATCGGGAAAAGTAGTGGCGGCTGGGGACCGAATACCGAGGGGCGGCCGCCGCCATGAGGTTGCGAAAGGCCTCGGTCTCTACTAGCCTATAGGGCAGCATCTCCAGGCTAAGCAATCTGGAGATGTGCACATTAAGGGCTTGGGCGTGCGGGTGGGTTGCACTATATTTGCGTTTCCGCTCCAGCGTCTGGGGTATGGAGAGCTGAACGCTGGTGGATGCTGTGGAGGATCGTGGAGGCGACGATGGGGTTTTTGTGCCAGGGTCCTGGGCAGGGGGCTGACTAGCAGCTGACACAGGGGAAGGAGCAGTGGTGTGCACGGCCGGAGGTGAACGGGCTTGTTGCCACTGAGTGGGGTGCTTAGCATTCATATGCCTGCGCATACTGGTGGTAGTTAAGCTAGTAGTGGTGGAACCCCTGCTGAGCCTGGTTTGGCAAATGTTGCACACCACAGTCCGTCGGTCATCCGGTGTTTCCTTAAAGAACCTCCACACTTCTGAAGATCTAGCCCTCGCCGCAAGAGCCCTCACCACGGGAGCTTCACTAGTTGACAGTGGCGCTGATGCACCAGCTCTGGCCCTGCCTCTCCGTCTGGCCCCACCACTGCCTCTTCCAACCTGTTCAGGTCGAGGACTCTCCTCCGTCTCAGAAGCACTGTGTTCACCCGGCCTCTCAACCCAGCTTGGGTCTGTCACCTCATCATCCTCCGATCCCTCAGTCTGCTCCCCCCTCGGACTTCCTGCCCTGACAACAACTTCCCCACTGTCTGACAACCGTGTCTCCTCATCGTCGGACACCTCTTTACACACTTCCACTACGTCAAGAAGGTCATCATCACCCACAGACTGTGACTGGTGGAAAACCTGGGCATCGGAAAATTGCTCAGCAGCAACCGGACAAGTGGTTTGTGACTGTGGGAAGGGTCCAGAAAACAGTTCCTCAGAGTATGCCGGTTCAAATGGCAAATTTTCCTGGGAGGGGGCAGACTGGGGGGGAGGAGGCTGAGGTGCAGGAGCTGGAGGAGTGGGGATTTCGGTGACATGGGTGGACTGCGTGGAAGACTGACTGGTGGACAAATTGCTCGAAGCATTGTCAGCAATCCACGACATCACCTGTTCGCACTGTTCTGGCCTCAACAGTGCTCTACCACGAGTCCCAGTAACTTCAGACATGAACCTAGGGAGTGTAGCTCTGCGGCGTTCCCCTGCTCCCTCATCAGCAGGTGGTGTCTCACCCCGCCCAGGACCACGGCCTCTGACCCCTGCAGTAGTTGGACGCCCACGTCCCCGCCCTCGTCCTCTACCCCTAGCCCTCGGGTTAAACATTTTTAAAATGAGAGTTATAACTTTTTTTTTTTTTTTACTTCTTTTTGTTTTTTTTTGTGTTTTTTTGTGTTTTTTTTTTTTTTTTGTGTTTTTTGTTTTTTTTTGAGTTTTTAAAACCAAACAATCCTATCCTATTGCTATGGCTATTTTCTAGCCAAGTATCAAAGGAAGCACACTACTATGCCAGATGAGATGACACTGAGTTATTGCCTAATAGAAATCCAACCCCTACTGAATTTTCCCACTTCGGCCTTTGCTATGGATATGTGCGCCACTAAGCGCAGAACACAGCGGTCGCAAGTCTCACTACAAATTGCTCAGAATTGGCAAGTACATGCACTGCAGAAACTACAGCCACCAGCAGATCAACCAGAAATCAAATATATAGAACGCTACTGTAGGCTTCAAGAAGCTGTTTGTATTCTCCTATGGCTATTTTCTAGCCAAGTATCAAAGGAAGCACACTACTATGCCAGATGAGATCATAGTATCATAGTATCATAGTATATGAGGCTGGAAGGAGACGCAAGTCCATCAAGTCCAACCTTCAAGAATTAAATGTTTTATCCCCATAACCCGTGATATTTTTTCTCTCCAGAAAGGCATCCAGGCCTCTCTTGAACATGTACATAGAGTCCGCCATAACAACCTCATGCGGCAGAGAGTTCCACAGTCTCACTGCTCTTACAGTAAAGAACCTTTGTCTATGTTGATGGTAAAATCGCCTCTCCTCCAGGCGTAGAGGATGCCCCCTTGTCCTGGTCACAGGCCTAGGTATAAAAAGATCTTTGGAGAGATCCTTGTACTGTCCGTTCAGGTATTTGTACATTGTAATGAGGTCTCCCCTCAGTCGTCTTTTTTCTAAACTGAATAATCCCAAATTTTTTAATCTGTCAGTGTATTCTAGTTCCCCCATTCCCCTAATAATCCTGGTTGCTCTCCTCTGCACCCGACACTGAGTTAGTGCCTAATAGAAATCCAACCCCTACTGAATTTTCCCACTTCGGTCTTTGCTATGGATATGTGTGCCACTAAGAGCTAAACACAACGGTAGCAAGTCCCCCTGCTAATTCCTCACAAAATGGTAATAGATGCAAATTAAAATAAAAAAAGTAGAACGTTATTGTAGCCCTAAGAAGGGCTGTTGGGTTCTTTGAGAATCACTCCTGCCTAACAGTAAGCTAATAGAACACCCTAACGCTTTCCCTGACCAGCAGCAGCTCTCTCCCTAGCGGCATCCAGAGACAGAATGATCCGAGCAGCGCGGCCAGCGGCTAGTCTATCCCAGGGTCACCTGATCTGGCCAGCCAACCACTGCTATCGACGTGTAAGGGTACCACGTCATGCTGGGTGGAGTGCAGAGTCTCCTGGCTTGTGATTGGCTCTGTTTCTGGCCGCCAAAAAGCAAAACGGCGGGAGCTGCCATTTTCTCGAGCGGGCGAAGTATTCGTCCGAGTAACGAGCAGTTTCGAGTACCCTAATGCTCGACCGAGCATCAAGCTCGGACGAGCATGTTCGCTCATCTCTAGTGACTATCTGTCCATTTTAATTTCTAAGGGCAATAATTGTGGGGGAGGCTGAGCTTCTATATATTAGGTGGGCTAATAGGCTGCTTGATTGATTGCCTTGCTCAAATAATAGCTGTTTGCCTTTCTCATGCAAGCAGTGCATATAGGGGCAGATTTATCAAGTGTCTGAAAGTCAGAATATTTCCAGTTGCCCATGGCAACCAATCATAGCTCAGCTTTCATTCTACCAGTGCTTATGAATAGTTTAAAGGGGAGCTG
Source organism: Engystomops pustulosus (assembly GCF_040894005.1). Lineage (NCBI taxonomy): Eukaryota > Metazoa > Chordata > Amphibia > Anura > Leptodactylidae > Engystomops > Engystomops pustulosus. The sequence continues at coordinate 103,856,351 of NC_092417.1, read as the reverse complement.
TGATTGGTTGCCATATCACAGAAATATCACTAGAAATATTCTGACATTCAGACACTTGTCTGAGTACCTATGTACTCTTTGCCACATGCACAGGAGGCTCAGTAAATTACCCCTTTGGATAAGCAATTTATGAATCTGGTATAGGTGGTGCCTGTTATGTTGCTGGTGAATGTCCGGGAACTGGATATGACTTTACAGGCAATGCACCCACTGCATCGAAAGCAGCCTTTAATTTCCCTGTGGATCCACATTGCAGATGTGGGGGGTCTCGTATAGTGACTATGTACGACTCTGCCACGGATGTTACGGCCTCGGGGGTACGTGATACTCGGGGATACTGCTAAATGTGGGGCCAGGTCAGGGTCCATTATCTGCCTGGATGCTCTGTCAAATGTGCCAATAAGTCGGATTAGGGAATCAGTCTTAGGTTTGGGTTTAGGGGTTAGTAGAGTGGTGCGGTCAAGAGATACTGCTCTTTGGTACGCCTTCCTTAGGATGTGGCCGGGACACCCGCATTGCCTGAAGCGTTCTCTCAGGTCCTTGGCTTGTTAGTGGAACTCCTGTAGGGTGGAACAGTTTCTGCGTATACGTAGGTACTGTCCAAACGGGATCCCCCTCTGGAGTGCCGGTGGGTGGTGGGATTCCCATCTAAGCAGCGAGTTGGTTGCGGTGGGTTTCCGGTAGATGGTGGTTTTTAGTTCCCCGCTGAGAGTTTTGGTTATCTTTACATCTAGGAAGGGGAGACAACTGTGATGTGTCTCAAAAGTGAACTTGAGTCCCAAGGTATTGCTGTTCAAGTCGTGAACAAGTACTGCAAAGGATTCACTCATGCCTTCCCATACGATGAAGATGTCATTGATGTATCTGGCCCATAACGAGGCCAGTTTAATGTCCCGGGGTCCCGAGTCCTCGTTAAAGACGCAATTGTGTTCCCACCAGCCCAGGAACAAATTGGCATAGCTGGGGGCGCAAGCTCTCCCCATAGCCGTGCCCCTGAGCTGGTGGAACAACTTTCCATTGAAGGTGAAGTAATTATGCGTGAGTGTGAATTTAAGCAAACGTAGGACAAAGTTGTTATGGGCCCTATACTGGGTGCCCCTGCCATCCAGGTAGAATTTGGTGGCTTGAAGTCCTAGGTTGTGGGGGATTGATGTATACAGAGCCTCCACGTCGATGCTAGCGAGTAGGCTCTGTGGTGACAGGTACAGTCCATCTAGTCTCCTTAAGAGACCTGTAGTATCCCGTGTATAAGAAGGGAGAGTGGTGACAAAGGGGGCTAAAATTTGGTCAATGTATGTGCCCAAATTGTTGCACAAGGACTGTAGGCCTGAGACAATTGGTCTCCCCTTTAAAGGAGTCGTGCCTTTATGGCTTTTTGGTAGGACGTAAAATGTGGCTACCTTCGGGTGTTTAGGCATAAGGCATTGGTATTCGTTCTTCGATATGAGTTGGTCATCTAGCCCAGATGAGAGGATATTTTGAAGTTCAGTAAGGACATTTTTAGTCAGATCGTGAGGTAGGATGGCATAGCTGGACTTGTCCATGAGTAAGGTCTAACACATGGACTGGTACTGAGCTGCCTCCATGATGACTATGTTGCCACCCTTGTCTGAGGGCTTGATTATAATATTTTGGTCTCTCTCCAAGGTAAACAGGGCTTTAAGTTCATCTGGAGTGCAAGTAAAGTATGTGGTATCCAGGTTATTATGCTCCAGGTCGTCTAAGACAAGTTTGGCAAAGACGTCAATACTTGTGATATCCCCGACTGGAGGGGATTTAGTATTTTTATTGTGGAGGTTTGTGAAGGGGCCAGACCCCTCTATATTCGGATTCGTGTCAGCGAAATCGTGTAGGAGTCTCACCTCTAACCCGGTACATTAACGAGATTCACAATGGCCATCGATGGCCTGCGATTTATAGGGATTGACCTGTTTTATGTAAATCAGGTAACATACCCCCATCTCTCTTGACAGACAGGCACCTGACTTTAACCTTTTTTCATCATACTATCAGCACCGCACCCTACATGCCACCCACCCTGCCCCCTTAAAAGTAAACCAGTGTAAATCCTTCTTGATGGTCCAACCAAGATTATGGTACAGGACACATCCTCTTTAGGTCCTCTGGCCACTAATTTATTTTTGAAATTATGTTGACTCCTTCAACCTTCTCTCCCTCCCTCCTTCATCTAACTACCGGGTCTGATTCCCTTCACCACCCTACCTTTGGTATGTGTGACAGGGATCTCGACCTTTTGCCTTGCACACAGGTGACCATTTACCGAGCGCCTCCTACCACCTGGGACAGGGAGGGGGGTGCCGACGTGTCGCTCCCTGCCCTGCGTCCCGCTGGTCACCTGGCAACATGACGCGCCTGGCTCAACGCCGGCTTGTCGCTCCCTGCCTCGCGTCCCGCTGGTCACCTGGCGACGCGGCGCGCCTACTTCCATGCCCCCTCTCCTCCTCGGACACTCTCGGCTCTCACCTGATGTGCGCATGGGCACCCTGGGAGCCATTTTGTTGAAGCCCGCTTTCCTGCTCTAATCTCTCCCATGGTCCGCCCCGGGGGAAGGGGCCAGAACGCCCATTTAATGCGGCATCCATACCGACTTGGCACACGTGTGAAGCTCCACTGGCTCTCCGTACCCGGACACCTCCAGCCCGGCTCCCGAGCACGGCACCACTGTGCCGCCGCGGCGTGCATTCTGCGCCTCACCACCTTCCGGCTTAACCTGTGGCCCGCAATTCTTTCAAGTAAGGTAAGAACGCCTAGAATGTTTCCCATTGGGCGCACATACTTGGCTCCCACATTGGCCACTTACCTTACTTTCCCCTCCACAGACTCTAGGCCTTTTGTGCATACGTGTACACTCCGGATACCCTCCTCTCCTGACAAACATCAGTAAATTTGGGTAAGCGTTTCCCGCACCACCTATAGAACAGGTTTAATTTGCACCTTATTACTTACACAGCCCTTACTTCTCTTAACAGGTCGCATTTCCCCTGAGGAGCCTATGTCATATAGGCGAAACATGACATGTAGGGAATCCTGACCTACCAGAATACCATATACATCGCTTTTTGTCTGGGGAACAACTGACTCACAAATCTCATTCCCCTTAATTGGGTATCTTGACCAGTACTGTCTCTATACGGACTCGTAAAGTTCTTTATTGTCTCTATTACCGTCCTGCGACTGCATAGGACAAGACTTCTTCTACATGGGCACACTAACCCTTGACAGCTTTCTTAGGGTCTGACGCGAGGCTCTCCTTCACGTGCCCTGACGCATCCCTCACCCAAGGCATTCCTTCCCATTCATTGTAGGGTAAGGGGACCGAGCATAGTGTAAGGTTCCAGTCGGGGTGGAAGTCATTTAGGGCTGTTGCCCCGAGTTGAGGTACTTTGGTAGGGCACATCAGGTCCCGACACTAACGCCCCACCCGGCACACCCCACTGTATGCTACACATACATCTATCGTTAATAAAGAGTACAGTGTTGGTGTGCAAATACTGTATGCCAACTGCATAACTTATAAACCACGTGAAACAGAAGGAAGATTATACTTATCAAAACCAGGTAATGATAACGAGAATGTGTCCCTTAGTTTCCTCTAAGGCTTTGGTATAGAGGACAGGATCCATCGCTCATAGTCCAGTAATGGTATCGACGTCGTGGCGGGCGCTTGCGGGTGTTTTTCCATGTTTCAGCTTCACTGGGGTTATCGAAAAACAAATCTTTTTCTTCGAAGATCACCCGTAGTCTCGCCCAGTTTGTCATTGAGTAAGAAATCTGGAGCTCACGCAGCTGTCGCTTCACTCCCATAAATGAGGCTCGGGACTTCTGTAGAGAGGCAGAAAAGTCCGGGAATAGTGACAGTCGCATTATGGTAAGTGATGGTGCCATGTCTCTTTGCTGCTTGCAGTAAGGCATCCCGATCTTTGCTGCAAATGAGCCGGGCCAAGAAAGGTCTTGCTGGGGTGCCCGGTGGCGGAGGTTTGACGGAGTATGCTGAAGAAAGCGTGGCGGCCGGCAAGGTGTCGCACAACCATTTTTCAATGAACCCCACAGGATCGTTGCCTTCAGCTGTTTCCGGTAGGCCTAAGATGCGGATATTATTCCAGCGAAGCCGGTTTTCCAAGTCAACGGTTTTCTGGGCTCACATGGTGGCCGCTTTCTCTAGGGATCGCAGCCTCTCAGGTACTGGAGCTAGCGTGCCCTCTACCTCAGAGATGCGGGTCTCGGTCTCTTTGACCCGTTCTCACAGCTGTTGAAAGTCATGTCGCAGCAGGCCTACATCAATGTGTATCTCCTCAATTTTGGTGGTGAGGGAGGTAGTAGAGACATGTATTGCGTTTAGAAGCTGGCTGGTTACCTCCTTCAATGTGGGCTCCGGCTCCTGAGCTGCAGGTGATGATTCAGGCCCTGACACCTGTTGCGCTGTCTCAGGCGCGGGTATGGTGGAGATGCTGGCGCCTTCTTGTGAGCCAAGCCACGCGAACTCTCTGAGCTTTGCAGTGGCTTCTGGTGCTCTGGTTTTGCTCATGGCGGTCTTCCTGTGGTTCAGTCGGCGTCCCACCTTGTTTCCCGGTAGGATGACCGTATATTTTCGGCAGGAAGGGTTAGCAGGTTAGCGGGAGCGGAGCTCAGGCTACATGCGACCGCTCTCCTCGGCTGCTGGCCACGCCCCCCAATTATTGCACCTTTTAAGACCTATGGACATCAGAGAGGGAACTTCTTTCAGACGGCCAAGATCAAGTTTCCATTTTATCTTGTTGGTGGGGTTGTGGAGAGAAAGGTGAGTCCCTTTACTATGGGTGAACAAGCAGCAAACTGTTTTGGACTGATGTATTTTTGTTAATTTTTAAGATTTACAAGGAATCACCCCCCTGCTCCTAACATTGGACTACTTAAGCTGGGTCTGGAAGTTAATTCTTTATCACCTTGGTGGACCACCAACATTGAAATGTTAAAAATGCCAAAAAGTTAAACACCTACTATCAGGCCCGGCGTCAGCACCCGGCTGACCCGGGCAAGTGCCGGGGCCCCACAGCTCCAAAGGGGCCCACCAAGACGATGTGGCACCGTATTACGGGGCCAGGGTTCGCCGCTGATTTCAGGCCGCATAGGAGGAGGTGGGCGGAGACGTAGTGGGATCGGCCCGGGAGCAAAGTATAATTCGGCCCATCCCTTTACCTCCCCTGGCTGCTGCTGAAGGACAGTAGCAGCCCCGCCCTGCCCTACCCACTTCACATGTTGGCGCCCAGCCCTCCGCTCCCCGGCACACCCATCGCTCCTGGCCCGCCCTGCGCTCCCTGGCCCGCCCTCTTCACCTGCGGCCCGGACCGCGCGCCTTCCGGCCGAGCGGCTCGCGTCCGGCCTGCGCACCGAATGTCCAGCCCGGCCTGCGCGCCGAATGTCCAGCCCGGCCGCCCTGTCCTATGCGGTCCACTTCACCTGCCACCCTGTCCTGACCGAGTGACATCCAGCTGGGGTGAGTATGATTGTACATGTAAATGCATGTATATGTGTGTGTATGTATGCTGTATATACTGGATGTGTGTGTATGTATGCTGTGTATAGTGTATCTGTGCGTATGTGTTGTATATATGCTGTATATCTGCGTATGTGTTGTACATACTGGATGTGTGTGTATATATGCTGTATATCTGTGGGTATGTGCTGTATATGTGTGTATATATGCTGTATATCTGTGCGTATGTGCTGTATATGTGTGTATATATGCTGTATATCTGTGCGTATGTGCTGTATGTGTGTGTATATATACTGTATATCTGTGCGTATGTGTTTTGGTATTTTAAATGTCTGTTTTTTAATGTTGCTACACAAGTTCACTGTTAAGGGGCCCACTGAGGCTCTATCGCCCAGGGGCCCACTGAAACCTGGAGCGGCCCTGCCTACTATAATAGAGGATATACTCCACATGGTTAACTCTTAAAGGGAACCTGACATCAAGAGCAGGAACAATAAACCATACTGAAGGTGTAGGATATTTCTCCCTGGTGCAACCCCGATGTGGATTTAGGAACCCTAGTGATTGTATATGGGAAGCCCTTGATGTTATCAGCCTTAAGCAGGGATCACTTGGAGACAAGGGATGTCAACCATTATATTTCTATTTTACTAGAAATTGGTATGGAGTTTTCTCTTCTTGCCACCATCATTAGATAGTTTTACTCCAGCAGTAACGTGTAATTCACCTGTGCAGTTTGACTCTGTTGATCTCAGATATATCCCCTTGGTTTGAAGAGACATAAATTCTTCTCTTGAGTGATCTGTGAAATTATCCTGTTTTATGCATCTCTGATGCAGATAAGAATGTTAAATTGGTCTGCATTTTCTTCCATAATCTCTGCAGCTTCTTGAGAAAGTTGAAATGATCATCTGTCCTGCTCTTGAAAGCCAATTTAAGTCCACGATCTGCAATTTAAAGAAAAATAGATACGTATTACATTCATGACCTACTTGTATATGCCAAGAACCCTTCACAACGTAATACTGCTAAGGCTAAGGATAGCACAAACGCTCAGCATTGGCACCTTGCATTAAGGTGGCTTATCCTATTTTGGAAAATACTTATATAGTCCATAAAATATTCTGCTGTACCATGCAACAGTGCACAGTGCTGTTACTTTTCTTTGAACATCGAACTAACAATGGTCAAACATAGATGACGTATCCTAAGGACAAGCCCATCAAGTTCTCCAAGGCTCTCTACTTACAGAGTAAATTTACCTGAAATTTTACCCCGGGGCTTATTCATAAATTTTAATAAAATTTTGACCAAAATACTACTGTTCTGCTGGTTCTTTCACCGTAATTCACCCATGATGCGTGAATATTCTTTACAGGTGTTCCGTTTTATCAGAACAGAGGATAATCAGAACTAGACTGAAGATTATATACAGAAATCTGAAATGATCAGATGTGTTATGTTTTTGGAAACAAGTTTGCCTTTGCATGCTAAATTATGTAAATTTGTAGTCCATGGCGACAAAGTAAAAAATTCTGAAACATATTTTGTTTATTCACAGTGTATAATTGCAGACCTTGTAAAGTTCAGGGATTATTTGTTTCTTGATATAAAAACAAAAACTGAAAAGCTTAATTAGAAAAAAAAAAACAAGGACAGGATGTGAGAAGATGTGACAAGACAACAGAATTGGAAACTAATAAACCTGTGTTGAAATAACCGACAAGAGAAGTTAAAGAGGAGAAAATTACAGATCATTCTTTCGTGGGCTACACAGAGGTATTCTGGCATCTGTCTGCAGAGCTTGAAAGGCTCTAGATCTACAGAATATCATATTTGTGTTGTATGTTTTTCACAAGCATGATGGGAGTTGTAGTTTAAGAGCAGTTGGAAAGTTGGCAAGTGATTCCCTTGATGTCACCATTTCCCCCTTACTGTATATAAGATCTTGATTTTGCTTCAGGAGACCACCTGCATCCTCTTAAAGAAGGAGGAAAAGACTAAAAGAGAACAGAAGGTAAAATAGTTTGAGAAAAAAGTACGGGTTAAAACCATAACAGGCAATGATCAACAAGGTAGGTCACATAAATCCAAATACAGGTCAAATCACAGAAATCAAAGGAAGACACCAAAATCCAGGAATAGACTACAAACAGACAATAGGGCACATATACAATGTGAGGAATCAAGGCACAAATCAGGATAGACAGGTACCAAAAATAGTAACAGAAACATCATAGGAGGTACAAGTAATTTGGCAGTTAGTCCACAGGTGCTGGAGATTAAAGGTTTTTAGAATGAAGACAAAGACAGAGGCATTGTTCCTTGTGGCAATGCAAATAGGGAAGGGAACAGAGCATACTACCAAGATCAGTTGGGCAACATTATAGCTGTACCTATCTGACCCGGATGATCTATCTCAATGATAGGCAAGCAAATATCTTTAGCCATAAGACTCTAAATCAGGGGTCTGGAACCTTTTTGGCTGAAAGAGCAATAAGCTCCACATATTTAAAAATATAACTCTGCGAGAGCGCTACAATTGGACTCATTTATCTACACGTCCTTTTGACGCCGCGATCCTGAATGTCCGACGAGGATTCGGGTCAGCCGCCATTCACTAAGATTGTGCGTCCAATTTCCTGCATGTGTCGCTTCCCCCACTGAGGTCTGCCGGAGTTCACCATCTTCTTCCCGGTGTATGTAAGTGCTGATCTTTTGGTTTTTAAATTCTGCGGTTTGTTCGAATCAGTCAGGTTGTCCGAAACCACACGCCCCCCGATTTGTGTCGCATGCAAGCCGCTGCTGATGCGCCAAAAATCCAAGGCAATTCAGGGCAAATAGGAAAAAATTGCGAAACTCGATGAAAATGCATCGTTAGGACCCTTAGTCAATGTGCCCCAATATGTTTAAAAGGCCACTGACAGAACAATCCTTCCAGCAGTCATTAGTACAGCAAAGAGTGTTCCTCCCCCTGTACTAAGCCACCATTGGACCAAAACAATGGTAATTACCTGTAAAACAAAAACTAGATAATTTACTTTGGAGCTTGCAATGCATAACATCTTGTCGAGCACTCTGGCTTCTTTTTAATGTGCATGACTGGAAGCTGGCATTCTTACCACCTGATGATGAGAGAGTGCCAGCTTTCAGGCATGAAACAGAATAAAGAATCGATTTTTTATTTTGATAATGATAAGCAGGAACAGGAGCTGCAGAACCTGCAGAATACATGTGCAAACCGCTCCAGAACCCCCTCAATACACATGCCATCCACCATAGAACCTCCCAATACATGCGCCTGCCATCGCAGAACCTCCCAATACATGCACCAGCTGCTGCAGAACCTCCAAATTCACACACCAGCCACTGCAGAACATCCCAATTCACACGAACACCGCTGCAGAACATCGAAATACACATGCCACCCGCCACAGAACCTCCCAATACACGTGCCAGCCACTGCAGAAGCTCCCAATAGATGCACCAGCTGCTGCAGAACCTCCCAATACACACGTCAGCTGCCTCAGAACATCCCAATACACACACCAACAGGTGCAGAACATCCCAATACAAGTGCCAGTTGCTGCAGATCCCCCTTATACACACGCCAACCACTGCAGAACATCTAAATACACATGCCAACCACTGCAAAACCTCCCAATACCCACGCAAGCTGCTGCAGAACCTCCCAATACATGTGCCATCTGCAGCAGAACTTTATAAAACACATTTAAAGTGTCTGCACAAATTTTCTGGTGACTTTGCACTGGATAGAACATCTTTGGAGCTTGTACATGTATTTATAAAGTGTCTGCATCAGTTTTATGTGGCTCTGTGTCCCACAAGACAGAAAAATCTGCACCTAAAGGGGCTGTTACTGCTTAGTCGTACCATGCCCCACATTTATTAATGACGTGCTCCACAATTTTGTCTTGGGTCCTAGCTATTACATATGTCAGCTGCTGCGGAACCTCACATTAATGTACAAAGGCAGCGGTGGGGGAAGATATTTGGGGATGATGCATAGGGGTTCTGTAGGGTATCTGTGTGTATTTTAGGGACATTCAGGAGTTTCATAGCTGCACACAGGATGCTAAGTGGTTAAGGCAGAGTGTGACAGGAGACACTGGGGGGAGGGAGGACTTATCTCTGGCTAATTCTCAGTGGGGCTGCTGACTCCTTCTCCTCAGGTGCTGAATGTTCTCTGAGTCCCTTCTCCTCTGTATGAGACCAAGTCTCCCGTGCTGCTGACATCCAGCGCCGGGATTGGCTGCAGGGGAGGAGCCAGCCCCTGAATTAACACTGTGTACCCTTGTGATGACGATTACATCTAGGGGCACAACTGGGGCCTCGGACATATGGACGAATACGGGCCCCTGTTCTTGGCAGGCACCGTAGCAGCTGCTATGGCTGTAGTTACGCCCCTGGATAGGAGCCCTAGCTCCAAAAGAGGTTCCCGACCCCTGCTCTAAATGTTCAATATCTGGTGTAAGTGTAAGCCACTTGTCCCTAACCTGGGACAAGATCTTTTTGGCTAAAATGGTTTGTGAATATGTTGAGTGGCATCACCTTCAGAAGTAGAATTTCATTAAATACCTTTTAAGGGCACCCTACCGTTCAATAAGAAGATCGAATTTTAATAAAGAGGGGATTTCAACACGACAAACCCTATCATCTGTTTGCTTCTGAAAACCTTAGCATGGCTTAGCTTTTTGACCATTTGACTAAATAGCTGACCTTGAAAAACATGGATGTGTCTGATCCACTGGTATCTTCTCGCTAACACCCATGCATGTAAACATATTGAACTGCATTATATTGGTGATACAATCCCGTTAACACTAAGTGCCTGGAATTGTAATACCTTGTGAGGGGAACAATAGTTTTATTCAGAGCTTCATTGGCCCTTAACACGTTTGTTTTGGGCTTTTGACCTTGGCTGTTCTTCTCTTCCTTTAGGATAACTATTCATCCCTTATCATCCAACTCCAAACATTACATTGGATATTGGTTCTGGTCCAATAGTTTTTATCTCTGCTGAGGTTCAATAATCCAGACAAATTACATTATGAGTTTTCTATAGAAATGACATTTGAATATATATTTTTTTCTTTTTTTATTCTATAATGTAAGCTAAGTAACTTCTGGAAACACTGAAGCTTAAAATGAGGAAGGCTCAATCAAGGTGCATTACGTTGTAACAGACTGCTCCATGGACTTCTCTCCGCTACCTTGTAATGATTTTAAGGCTCAGATGGAAGAGAATTTAAACAGAACAAAAAAAGGGAGACCAAAAAAAATAAAAAGGTAAAATATGAATAGTAATTCAGGTTTTACTGGTGATAAATAGACTCTATAAAACGATCACATTGAAGTGACCTACAAACCAAAAAATCTCTTCAGATAAGAAGAGACAGAACTAGAGGAGCAGGTAAACTGAGATCAAACACTAGATGTAATATACTGAATTGACTGCTATAGCTGTAAGGCAACATATAAAGGTGAAATAAAAAGACTGCATATTGCAAAAGAGAAGACGGAGAAGAGGTGAGTCCGTAGAGCTGTGTAATTTTCCAAAGTCTCAAGTTGTTTCTGAGTCTAATTTTCCAGTGCATGAATTTTATTGTAGCATAGTCTGAGCAGTGACAGTAACGCGTTTAACACTCTACTAATAAATAAAGAGTCAATAATAATGTAAAAAAAATATATAGGAAATCTGGCAGGGTTAGAGTATAGTACATTTAAAGCAACCATATATCTAATGGTATTTTACCCTAATGGCTGTGAGTATGAGTCATAACAGGTTTCCTTATTGGCTGGGTCCCCGCTGCAATAGTGAATATGTCAGGACAGTTCACAGTGATGCTAAGTTAATGCAGAGGGTTTTAAAGGCAATTAGGAGGGTTGCCTGGGACAACTTTATGATCTGCACTTTGCTGGTTGCTGTTACATTCTAGAAGAAAATGGACTTAATATATGATTTAACATTTTGGATGTAATGGAAAAGAAATTTCCTTAAAAGGGTTAGTAGGGTTTGTCAGGGCTCGTGGGTTAGTGGACCCCCTGGACCACCGCGCGAGATGGTATAAGCCGACACCTGAGACCGGAATCTAAGTGACACCTAGTCTTCACCAGAGTCCGCTACAAAGCGGGATGGTCTTGCTGCAGCTAGGTTGTTACGTGGTGGCAACCAAGGTCGAGGTACCAATTCAAGAGACAGTATTGTAGTCAGGTTCAGGCTTTTAATGAGGGCTGGTGGCAGAGATGCAGAGTCAAGGTTCTAGTCCGGGATCAGCAACAGGAGATCAAGGCAGGAACGGGGATGAGGAACAAGGAACAAACGCTAGGTACTGGAAGCTTTCTCTTCTCACCATATAGCTCAAAGACCCGGCAGGGAATGATGGGAACAGTCGTCCTTAATGGAAAACCCGGAAGTGCCAGCCCCATTCAGCGGCACGCTGGCCCTTTAAATCTCCGAGAGCCGGCGCGTGCATGCCCTAGAGGAGTAGGGTCGTGTGCGCGGCCTAGCTAGGATGGGAGCAGGAGCATGGAGAGGTGAGTGTGAGCCGGGGGGAGCAGCGTCACGGAGAGGGGAATGGGTGTGCCCGCGATCCGCGACATGTTAATTTTTTTGTAGTTCCAAGGGTCAGCTGTCCAAAAATCTGATAATACAAACTGAGTTTCTACTACCAGTACAGAAGGCTGGATATACAATTAAATGGACTAATAAAGTGATTATCTCATTAATCCCTGCACCTACAAACAGCCCACTCCCGCTATCAGACGTCACTATGACACTGGCGTTACAAACACTAGGTATTGTGCTTGACATACAGACTCCACTTATTATAGTCCCTATGATAGTTCTCACACCACACTACAAAGAAAATACACAGCCTTTATGCTGTTATAAAGAGGACGCAGCAGAGATCTTATACAAAGCGAGCCAGCCGAACATCTCCTATTTCCTGTTGTCTACAAGCTTCTCATCTTATTCATACTTCTCTAGACATGCCTTATCTTCCAGAGTCTAATCTGTGTTCACCTCCCCCGGACTAGTTCCTTAATCTCCCAACCAACTGTCTTTTATAAAATGATATCTCGGCTTTTAGTTAGAAATCTGTCTGGAGATTAAATAGAATCTGACTCATGAATGTAGAACCACTGTCCTCCAAATAACTAAACACTGTCTACTGTCTACACATGTTATCTGCTCATCTCATTAATCTATTGTGTCCTTTCTGTATATTTACATATACAGTCATTATCTATCTATCTATCTATCTATCTATCTATCTATCTATCTATCTATCTATCTATGTTCTACATGCTTATTTATTTTATCCATCCTCTACCCTTTTCTTCACTATTTATTGGAGTATCTATTAATCTATCTATCTATCTATCTATCTATCTATCTATCTATCTATTACATCTTTATTTTCTATCTATCATGGAAAGCAGCACAATAAAATGGGAAGTATCTATCCATCTATCTATCTCTTATCTATGTACTATAAAGAGACACAACCACATTGAAATAGTGCTTCTTATGGTTAGGAATCTGTCACTTCTGGAATAGATATACTGGTTTGGCTTATATCACACATCATGTCATTAGGCTTCCTGAAAGCCATGCTTGATGGTAAGGTAAGCCTTTCAAGGTAGCAAGAGAGCTGTGGTTTTACTTTTTCCATCCTGGAAAAATGCGCAGTTGTCGAAGATGGGTTGCATGATATAATAAACCTGTTCTTACTTTGTTCTTTACCCTGTGTCCCACGCAGCAGTCCCTCTGTGCCATGCCCCTGTCACCATGTCCCGGACTGTCACCATGTCCCACCTGATATATTGCTGGGACAGTAGTCGGCTGGGTGTGCCCGGCCACCCAGAAGTTTTCAAAGTGGAGTTTCCATGCACCTGTAAAAAAATTGGCCCTTTCCAGCCACCTCACTTTTTTTACATAAAGGTATTTTTTAAATTTTTTTATTTTTACACACAAGGTATTACAATTCCAGGCACTTAGTGTTAAAGGGATTGTATCACAGACAAACCCTTTAATTGTCAAAGGAGAGAAATTTTCTAATTAAGTTCATACATAATCTACGTACTATGTTTAATCCATCAGAAGCCGATGCCACGCCTTTTCCCACCCTTGTCACACCCTTTTTTGTATCAAATAGGTGTAAAGGAACTGATAAAACTTGTGCATGGTCTGTGCCATGTTTGTGTCAGGTTTGACATGGCGTAGAATTGCACCATAGCCTGCGCCTGAACAAGCACAGGCTATAGGCAGGGCACCTGCCCACTGCACAATTCCTGTCTCTACGCTGGGAACTGGGACTGAATTGCAGTTTTTATGCCTGATTTCAGGCATACAAGCAACAATAAATCACCCTATTGTGTACATCAGTGTTAAATTAGACTCCCACTATGGAAACCATCTATCTATAATCTACCTACCCATTATTGGTTTATCTATCTGCTGTATCTGGAGTATCTTTTTTAATCTCTTTATCTAGCAATCCATTATCTATTTATCCATCTATATTTACTTTGTAGCTCTTGATAATGCACCTGTCAGAAAGAGAGGAAAAGGGGAATTTTTCCCTAATTGTGAGCTTTTAAACTGTAAAGTGAGACCTCACAAAGTAGCCAGATGCCTTCATAACAGCATTACTGTACTATGCAGTGGCGTAACTAGGAGAGACAGGGCCCCCTAGCAGGCTACTGCATGGGGCCCCCTTCCCACATAAAAAATATACATATTAGTATACTCACACATGCAAGTGCATATACACATACATACAGTGCCCTATGAAACATACTCACATACAGTGTATACAGACACTATATACACATCACAGATACTGTATATACACATCACAGTATATGTTATATACATATTATGCTGGACAATGTGCAGTACAATATAGATATAATGGTGCACATCCTCCATTCTTTATTGTGTTAGGTCGGATGACGGGGCCCCCTGACACTGTGGGTCCCATAGCGGCTGCTATGGATGCTACCGCTGTAGTTACGCCCCTGGTACTATGTGCTATTGAAGAACCCAAAACACTCAATTCATACACACACATATATCCAGTCCTATGTATTCAAGTCCCAAAATCACTGCACAAAATTGTCAGTTATCCAGTAAAAGGTATCATCAACTGAGGACTCTCATCTTTCATCTTTTTAACCACTGGCTACGACACTACAGAATATTTTGACTATATGTCATAATTCTGCCGAGTATTTGTAATGTAAAAGCAGTGAAGCTCCCAGCATTGAACATACCCTTAGGAAAATATGCCTACCACAAAAAAAAAAGGATTAGAAATTTGGATGCAGCTGTTGTTTCATAATATTTGTAGACCTCAGCTGTTATGCAAATCCTAAATAAGAAATTGTATTGAATTTAGCACAATCATAAAACTGTAAATAATAGGAAGGGAATAGTTTTACTTTAGTGAATTAAAATACTGTTTGCTGAACGCATTGTAAATGGAAATCTGCAGTATGAATGATATAATATTGGTAATTATAATAATTCTAACACTTAAGCAATGTAAACATCTCAGGCTAATTTCATTATATAAACTGACAACGAGGACCATAAAAGTATTACACAATGGGTAATAAATAGCTATGGTCGGATTATGTGGCTGCAAGAGGTTCTCATGTCAAGGCTTAGAAGAAAATTGGTCTTTTAATCAAATTTGCCTGTAAGGCCCCTTCCACACTTGTGTTTTCTATGCACGTGTTCTGCGCGTGGTTTTGACGCGCAGAACTTGCATTGTATTCTGAGGCCCCTTCTACAAACAGGCTCCACATCTCAAGCATTGTATCCCTAAATATAGCCAGCCTCAACTTCTCAAACACAGCCTCATCCAGCTTCTCATGACCTCTGTATAACCAGCCTCCATTTCTCCAGCACAGCCTTCACCATCTCCTGATTCCCTCAGTATTACCAGTCTCCACTTCTCCAAAACAGCCTCCTCCAGCTCCTTGTACCCTCCTTATAGCCAGACTCCACTTCTCCAAAACAGCCTCATACATCTTCTCATCCCCTCTGTAGAACCAATCTCCACTTCTCTTGTACAGCCTCCTCACCCTTGTGTATAATCAGCCTCCACTTCTCTTGCACAACCTCCTCACCCTTCTGTATAATCAGCCTCACCTTCTCTTGCACAGCCTTCTCTCCCCTGTGTGTATAATCAGCCTCCAAATCTCTTGCACAGCCTCCTTACCCCTGTGTATAGTCAGCCTCCACTTCTCTTGCACAGCCTCCTCACCCCTGTGTATAATCAGCCTCCACTTCTCTTGCACAGCCTCCTCACCCTTGCATATAATCAGCCTCCACTTCTCTTGCTAGGCCTCCTTACCCTTGTGTATAATCAGCCTCCAATTCTCTTGTACAACCTCCTCACCCTTGTATATAATTAGCCTCCACTTATCTTGCATAGCCTCCTCACCCTTGTGTATACTCAGCCTCCACTTCTGTAGCACAGCCTCCTCACCCCTGTGTATAATGAGCCTCCACTTCTCTTGCACAGCCTCCTTACCCCATGTGTATAATCATCCTCCCCTTCTCTTGCACAGCCTCCTCACGCCCTGTGTATAATAAGTCTCCACTTCTCATGCACATCCTCCTCACCCCCTGTGTATAATAAGTCTCCACTTTTCCTGCACAACCTCCTCACCTACTGTGTATAATCAGCCTCCTCTTCTCCTGCACAGCCTCCTCACCCTTGTGTATAATTGGCCTCCACTTCTCTTGTACAGCCTCCTCACCCTTGTGTATAATCAGCCTCCACTTCTCTTGCACATCCTCCTGACCCTTGTGTATAATCGGCCTCCACTTCTCTTGTACAGCCTCCTCACCCTTGTGTATAATCAGCCTTCACTTCTCTTGCACAGCCTCCTCAACCTTGTGTATAATCAGCCTCCACTTCTCCTGCAAAGCCTACACACCCATGTGTATAATCAGCCTCCACTTCTCTTGCTCAGCCTCCTCACTCCTATGTATAATCAGCCTCCACTTCTATTGCTCAGCCTCCTCATCCCTGTGTATAATCAGCCTCCACTTCTCTTGTACAGCCTCCTCACCCTTGTGTATAATCAGCCTCCACTTCTCTTGCACATCCTCCTCACCCTTGTGTATAATCAGCTTCCACTTCTCTTGCACAGCCTCCTCAACCTTGTGTATAATCAGCCTCCACTTCTCCTGCAAAGCCTCCTCACCCTTGTGTATAATCAGCCTCCACTTATCTTGCACAGCCTCCTCAACCTTGTGTATAATCAGCCTCCACTTCTCCTGCAAAGCCTCCACACCCCTGTGTATAATCAGCCTCCACTTCTCTTGCTCAGCCTCCTCACCCCTGTGTATAATCAGCCTCCACTTCTCTTGTACAGCCTCCCGACCCCTGTGTATAAGCAGCCTCAGCTTCTCTTGCTCAGCCTCCTCACCCCTGTGTATAATCAGCCTCCACTTCTCCTGCAAAGCCTCCACACCCCTGTGTATAATCAGCCTCCACTTCTCTTGCTCAGCCTCCTCGCCCCTGTGTATAATCAGCCTCCACTTCTCTTGTACAGCCTCCCGACCCCTGTGTATAAGCAGCCTCAGCTCCTCTTGCTCAGCCTCCTCACCCCTGTGTATAATCATCCTCCCCTTCTCTTGCACAGCCTCCTCACGCCCTGTGTATAATAAGTCTCCACTTCTCATGCACATGCTCCTCACCCCCTGTGTATAATAAGTCTCCACTTCTCCTGCACAACCTCCTCACCTACTGTGTATAATCAGCCTCCTCTTCTCCTGCACAGCCTCCTCACCCTTGTCTATAATTGGCCTTCACTTCTCTTGTACAGCCTCCTCACCCTTGTGTATAATCAGCCTCCACTTCTCTTGCACATCCTCCTGACCCTTGTGTATAATCGGCCTCCACTTCTCTTGTACAGCCTCCTCACCCTTGTGTATAATCAGCCTTGACTTCTCTTGCACAGCCTCCTCAACCTTGTGTATAATCAGCCTCCATTTCTCCTGCAAAGCCTCCACACCCCTGTGTATAATCAGCCTCCACTTCTCTTGCTCAGCCTCCTCACTCCTGTGTATAATCAGCCTCCACTTCTCTTGCTCAGCCTCCTCACCCCTGTGTATAATCAGCCTCCACTTCTCTTGTACAGCCTCCTCACCCTTGTGTATAATCAGCCTCCACTTCTCTTGCACATCCTCCTCACCCTTGTGTATAATCAGCCTCCACTTCTCTTGCACAGCCTCCTCAACCTTGTGTATAATCAGCCTCCACTTCTCCTGCAAAGCCTCCTCACCCTTGAGTATAATCAGCCTCCACTTCTCTTGCACAGCCTCCTCAACCTTGTGTATAATCAGCCTCCACTTCTCCTGCAAAGCCTCCACACCCCTGTGTATAATCAGCCTCCACTTCTCTTGCTCAGCCTCCTCACCCCTGTGTATAATCAGCCTCCACTTCTCTTGTACAGCCTCCCGACCCCTGTGTATAAGCAGCCTCAGCTTCTCTTGCTCAGCCTCCTCACCCCTGTGTATAATCAGCCTCCACTTCTTCTGCACAGCCTCCACACCCCTGTGTATAATCAGCCTCCACCTCTCTTGTACAGCCTCCTCACCCCTGCGTATAATCAGCCTTCACCTCTCTTGCACAGCCTCCTCACCCCTGTGTATATTCAGACTCCACTTCTTCTGCAGAGCCTCCTCACCGCTGTGTATAGTCAGCCTCCACTTCTCTTGTACAGCCTCCTGACCCCTGTGTATAATCAGCCTCCACTTCTCTTGCTCAGCCTCCTCACCCCTGTGTAAAATCAGCCTCCATTTCTCTTGCACAGCCTCCTCACCCCTGTGTATAATCAGCCTCCACTTCTCTTGCTCAGCCTCCTCACCCCTGTGTAAAATCAGCCTCCATTTCTCTTGCACAGCCTCCATTTCTCTTGCACAGCCTCCTCACCCTTGTGTATAATCAGCCTCCACTTCTCTTGCACATCCTCCTCAACCTTGTGTATAATCAGACTCCACTTCTCCTGCAAAGCCTCCTCACCCTTGTGTATAATCAGCCTCTACTTCTCTTGCACAGCCTCCTCAACCTTGTGTATAATCAGCCTCCACTTCTCCTGCAAAGCCTCCACACCCCTGTGTATAATCAGCCTCCACTTCTCTTGCTCAGCCTCCTCACCCCTGTGTATAATCAGCCTCCACTTCTCTTGTACAGCCTCCCGACCCCTGTGTATAAGCAGCCTCAGCTTCTCTTGCTCAGCCTCCACACCCCTGTGTATAATCAGCCTCCACTTCTTCTGCACAGCCTCCACACCCCTGTGTATAATCAGCCTCCACCTCTCTTGTACAGCCTCCTCACCCCTGCGTATAATCAGCCTTCACCTCTCTTGCACAGCCTCCTCACCCCTGTGTATAATCAGACTCCACTTCTTCTGCAGAGCCTCCTCACCGCTGTGTATAGTCAGCCTCCACTTCTCTTGTACAGCCTCCTGACCCCTGTGTATAATCAGCCTCCACTTCTCTTGCTCAGCCTCCTCACCCCTGTGTAAAATCAGCCTCCATTTCTCTTGCACAGCCTCCTCACCCCTGTGTATAATCAGCCTCCACTTCTCTTGCTCAGCCTCCTCACCCCTGTGTAAAATCAGCCTCCATTTCTCTTGCACAGCCTCCATTTCTCTTGCACAGCCTCCTCACCCTTGTGTATAATCAACCTCCACTTCTCCTGCACAGCCTCCTCACCCCCTGTGTATAATAAGTCTCCACTTCTCTTGCACATCCTCCTTACCCCCTGTGTATAATAAGTCTCCACTTCTCCTGCACAGCCTCCTCACCTCCTGTGTATAATCAGCCTCCTCTTCTCCTGCACAGCCTCCTCACCCTTGTGTATAATTGGCCTCCACTTCTCTTGTACAGCCTCCTCACCCTTGTGTATAATCAGCCTCCACTTCTCTTGCACAGCCTCCTTACTTCTGTGTATAATCAGTCTCCACTTCTCTTGCACAACCTCCTCGACCTTCTGTATAATCAGTCTCACCTTCTCTTGCACAGCCTTCTCTCCCCTGTGTATAATCAGCCTCCAAATCTCTTGCACAGTCTCCACACCCCTGTGTATAATCAGCCTCCACTTCTTTTGTACAGCCTCCCGACCCCTGTGTATAAGCAGCCTCCACTTCTCTTGCTCAACCTCCTCACCCCTGTGTATAATCAGACTCCACTTCTTCTGCACATCCTCCTCACCTCCTGTGTATAATCAGACTCCACTTTTTCTGCACAGCCTCCTCACCCTTGTGTATAATCGGCCTCCACTTCTCTTGCTCAGCCTCCTCACCCCTGTGTATAATCACCCTTCACTTCTCTTGCTCAGCCTCCTCACCCCTGTGTATAATCAGACTCCACTTCTCCTGCAAAGCCTCCTCACCCCTGTGTATAATCAGCCTCCACTTCTCTTGCTCAGCCTCCTCACCCCTGTGTATAATCAGCCTCCACTTCTTCTGCACAGCCTCCTCACCCCTGCGTATAATCAGCCTCCACCTCTCTTGTACAGCCTCCTCACCCCTGCGTATAATCAGCCTCCACCTCTCTTGCACAGCCTCCTCACCCCTGTGTATAATCAGACTCCACTTCTTCTGCACAGCCTCCTCACCCCTGTGTAAAAATCAGACTCCACTTCTTCTGCACAGCCTCCTCACCGCTGTGTATAGTCAGCCTCCACTTCTCTTGTACTGCCTCCTGACCCCTGTGTATAATCAGCCTCCACTTCTCTTGCTCAGCCTCCTCACCCCTGTGTAAAATCAGCCTCCATTTCTCTTGCACAGCCTCCTCACCCCTGTGTATAATCAGCCTCCACTTCTCTTGCTCAGCCTCCTCACCCCTGTGTAAAATCAGCCTCCATTTCTCTTGCACAGCCTCCTCACCCCTGTGTATAATCAGCCTCCACTTCTCTTGCTCAGCCTCCTCACCCCTGTGTAAAATCAGCCTCCATTTCTCTTGCACAGCCTCCATTTCTCTTGCACAGCCTCCTCACCCTTGTGTATAATCAACCTCCACTTCTCCTGCACAGCCTCCTCACCCCCTGTGTATAATAAGTCTCCACTTCTCTTGCACATCCTCCTTACCCCCTGTGTATAATAAGTCTCCACTTCTCCTGCACAGCCTCCTCACCTCCTGTGTATAATCAGCCTCCTCTTCTCCTGCACAGCCTCCTTACCCCTGTGTATAATCAGCCTCCACTTCTCTTGCACAACCTCCTCACCCTTCTGTATAATCAGTCTCACCTTCTCTTGCACAGCCTTCTCTCCCCTGTGTATAATCAGCCTCCAAATCTCTTGCACAGCCTCCACACCCCTGTGTATAATCAGCCTCCACTTCTTTTGTACAGCCTCCCGACCCCTGTGTATAAGCAGCCTCCACTTCTCTTGCTCAACCTCCTCACCCCTGTGTATAATCAGACTCCACTTCTTCTGCACATCCTCCTCACCTCCTGTGTATAATCAGACTCCACTTTTTCTGCACAGCCTCCTCACCCTTGTGTATAATCGGCCTCCACTTCTCTTGCTCAGCCTCCTCACCCCTGTGTATAATCAGCCTTCACTTCTCTTGCTCAGCCTCCTCACCCCTGTGTATAATCAGCCTCCACTTCTCTTGCTCAGCCTCCTCACCCCTGTGTAAAATCAGCCTCCATTTCTCTTGCACAGCCTCCTCACCCCTGTGTATAATCAGCCTCCACTTCTCTTGCTCAGCCTCCTCACCCCTGTGTAAAATCAGCCTCCATTTCTCTTGCACAGCCTCCATTTCTCTTGCACAGCCTCCTCACCCTTGTGTATAATCAACCTCCACTTCTCCTGCACAGCCTCCTCACCCCCTGTGTATAATAAGTCTCCACTTCTCTTGCACATCCTCCTTACCCCCTGTGTATAATAAGTCTCCACTTCTCCTGCACAGCCTCCTCACCTCCTGTGTATAATCAGCCTCCTCTTCTCCTGCACAGCCTCCTCACCCTTGTGTATAATTGGCCTCCACTTCTCTTGTACAGCCTCCTCACCCTTGTGTATAATCAGCCTCCACTTCTCTTGCACAGCCTCCTTACTTCTGTGTATAATCAGCCTCCACTTCTCTTGCACAACCTCCTCACCCTTCTGTATAATCAGTCTCACCTTCTCTTGCACAGCCTTCTCTCCCCTGTGTATAATCAGCCTCCAAATCTCTTGCACAGTCTCCACACCCCTGTGTATAATCAGCCTCCACTTCTTTTGTACAGCCTCCCGACCCCTGTGTATAAGCAGCCTCCACTTCTCTTGCTCAACCTCCTCACCCCTGTGTATAATCAGACTCCACTTCTTCTGCACATCCTCCTCACCTCCTGTGTATAATCAGACTCCACTTTTTCTGCACAGCCTCCTCACCCTTGTGTATAATCGGCCTCCACTTCTCTTGCTCAGCCTCCTCACCCCTGTGTATAATCACCCTTCACTTCTCTTGCTCAGCCTCCTCACCCCTGTGTATAATCAGACTCCACTTCTCCTGCAAAGCCTCCTCACCCCTGTGTATAATCAGCCTCCACTTCTCTTGCTCAGCCTCCTCACCCCTGTGTATAATCAGCCTCCACTTCTTCTGCACAGCCTCCTCACCCCTGCGTATAATCAGCCTCCACCTCTCTTGTACAGCCTCCTCACCCCTGCGTATAATCAGCCTCCACCTCTCTTGCACAGCCTCCTCACCCCTGTGTATAATCAGACTCCACTTCTTCTGCACAGCCTCCTCACCCCTGTGTAAAAATCAGACTCCACTTCTTCTGCACAGCCTCCTCACCGCTGTGTATAGTCAGCCTCCACTTCTCTTGTACTGCCTCCTGACCCCTGTGTATAATCAGCCTCCACTTCTCTTGCTCAGCCTCCTCACCCCTGTGTAAAATCAGCCTCCATTTCTCTTGCACAGCCTCCTCACCCCTGTGTATAATCAGCCTCCACTTCTCTTGCTCAGCCTCCTCACCCCTGTGTAAAATCAGCCTCCATTTCTCTTGCACAGCCTCCTCACCCCTGTGTATAATCAGCCTCCACTTCTCTTGCTCAGCCTCCTCACCCCTGTGTAAAATCAGCCTCCATTTCTCTTGCACAGCCTCCATTTCTCTTGCACAGCCTCCTCACCCTTGTGTATAATCAACCTCCACTTCTCCTGCACAGCCTCCTCACCCCCTGTGTATAATAAGTCTCCACTTCTCTTGCACATCCTCCTTACCCCCTGTGTATAATAAGTCTCCACTTCTCCTGCACAGCCTCCTCACCTCCTGTGTATAATCAGCCTCCTCTTCTCCTGCACAGCCTCCTTACCCCTGTGTATAATCAGCCTCCACTTCTCTTGCACAACCTCCTCACCCTTCTGTATAATCAGTCTCACCTTCTCTTGCACAGCCTTTTCTCCCCTGTGTATAATCAGCCTCCAAATCTCTTGCACAGCCTCCACACCCCTGTGTATAATCAGCCTCCACTTCTTTTGTACAGCCTCCCGACCCCTGTGTATAAGCAGCCTCCACTTCTCTTGCTCAACCTCCTCACCCCTGTGTATAATCAGACTCCACTTCTTCTGCACATCCTCCTCACCTCCTGTGTATAATCAGACTCCACTTTTTCTGCACAGCCTCCTCACCCTTGTGTATAATCGGCCTCCACTTCTCTTGCTCAGCCTCCTCACCCCTGTGTATAATCAGCCTTCACTTCTCTTGCTCAGCCTCCTCACCCCTGTGTATAATCAGCCTCCACTTCTCTTGCTCAGCCTCCTCACCCCTGTGTAAAATCAGCCTCCATTTCTCTTGCACAGCCTCCTCACCCCTGTGTATAATCAGCCTCCACTTCTCTTGCTCAGCCTCCTCACCCCTGTGTAAAATCAGCCTCCATTTCTCTTGCACAGCCTCCATTTCTCTTGCACAGCCTCCTCACCCTTGTGTATAATCAACCTCCACTTCTCCTGCACAGCCTCCTCACCCCCTGTGTATAATAAGTCTCCACTTCTCTTGCACATCCTCCTTACCCCCTGTGTATAATAAGTCTCCACTTCTCCTGCACAGCCTCCTCACCTCCTGTGTATAATCAGCCTCCTCTTCTCCTGCACAGCCTCCTCACCCTTGTGTATAATTGGCCTCCACTTCTCTTGTACAGCCTCCTCACCCTTGTGTATAATCAGCCTCCACTTCTCTTGCACAGCCTCCTTACTTCTGTGTATAATCAGCCTCCACTTCTCTTGCACAACCTCCTCACCCTTCTGTATAATCAGTCTCACCTTCTCTTGCACAGCCTTCTCTCCCCTGTGTATAATCAGCCTCCAAATCTCTTGCACAGTCTCCACACCCCTGTGTATAATCAGCCTCCACTTCTTTTGTACAGCCTCCCGACCCCTGTGTATAAGCAGCCTCCACTTCTCTTGCTCAACCTCCTCACCCCTGTGTATAATCAGACTCCACTTCTTCTGCACATCCTCCTCACCTCCTGTGTATAATCAGACTCCACTTTTTCTGCACAGCCTCCTCACCCTTGTGTATAATCGGCCTCCACTTCTCTTGCTCAGCCTCCTCACCCCTGTGTATAATCACCCTTCACTTCTCTTGCTCAGCCTCCTCACCCCTGTGTATAATCAGACTCCACTTCTCCTGCAAAGCCTCCTCACCCCTGTGTATAATCAGCCTCCACTTCTCTTGCTCAGCCTCCTCACCCCTGTGTATAATCAGCCTCCACTTCTTCTGCACAGCCTCCTCACCCCTGCGTATAATCAGCCTCCACCTCTCTTGTACAGCCTCCTCACCCCTGCGTATAATCAGCCTCCACCTCTCTTGCACAGCCTCCTCACCCCTGTGTATAATCAGACTCCACTTCTTCTGCACAGCCTCCTCACCCCTGTGTAAAAATCAGACTCCACTTCTTCTGCACAGCCTCCTCACCGCTGTGTATAGTCAGCCTCCACTTCTCTTGTACTGCCTCCTGACCCCTGTGTATAATCAGCCTCCACTTCTCTTGCTCAGCCTCCTCACCCCTGTGTAAAATCAGCCTCCATTTCTCTTGCACAGCCTACTCACCCCTGTGTATAATCAGCCTCCACTTCTCTTGCTCAGCCTCCTCACCCCTGTGTAAAATCAGCCTCCATTTCTCTTGCACAGCCTCCTCACCCCTGTGTATAATCAGCCTCCACTTCTCTTGCTCAGCCTCCTCACCCCTGTGTAAAATCAGCCTCCATTTCTCTTGCACAGCCTCCATTTCTCTTGCACAGCCTCCTCACCCTTGTGTATAATCAACCTCCACTTCTCCTGCACAGCCTCCTCACCCCCTGTGTATAATAAGTCTCCACTTCTCTTGCACATCCTCCTTACCCCCTGTGTATAATAAGTCTCCACTTCTCCTGCACAGCCTCCTCACCTCCTGTGTATAATCAGCCTCCTCTTCTCCTGCACAGCCTCCTTACCCCTGTGTATAATCAGCCTCCACTTCTCTTGCACAACCTCCTCACCCTTCTGTATAATCAGTCTCACCTTCTCTTGCACAGCCTTCTCTCCCCTGTGTATAATCAGCCTCCAAATCTCTTGCACAGCCTCCACACCCCTGTGTATAATCAGCCTCCACTTCTTTTGTACAGCCTCCAGACCCCTGTGTATAAGCAGCCTCCACTTCTCTTGCTCAACCTCCTCACCCCTGTGTATAATCAGACTCCACTTCTTCTGCACATCCTCCTCACCTCCTGTGTATAATCAGACTCCACTTTTTCTGCACAGCCTCCTCACCCTTGTGTATAATCGGCCTCCACTTCTCTTGCTCAGCCTCCTCACCCCTGTGTATAATCAGCCTTCACTTCTCTTGCTCAGCCTCCTCACCCCTGTGTATAATCAGCCTCCACTTCTCCTGCAAAGCCTCCTCACCCCTGTGTATAATCAGCCTCCACTTCTCTTGCTCAGCCTCCTCACCCCTGTGTATAATCAGCCTCCACTTCTCTTGTACAGCCTCCTGACTCCTGTGTATAAGCAGCCTCCACTTCTCTTGCTCAGCCTCCTCACCCCTGTGTATAATCAGCCTCCACTTCTTCTGCACAGCCTCCTCACCCCTGCGTATAATCAGCCTCCACCTCTCTTGTACAGCCTCCTCACCCCTGCGTATAATCAGCCTCCACCTCTCTTGCACAGCCTCCTGACCCCTGTGTATAATCAGACTCCACTTCTTCTGCACAGCCTCCTCACCCCTGTGTAAAAATCAGACTCCACTTCTTCTGCACAGCCTCCTCACCGCTGTGTATAATCAGCCTCCACTTCTCTTGTACTGCCTCCTGACCCCTGTGTATAATCAGCCTCCACTTCTCTTGCTCAGCCTCCTCACCCCTGTGTAAAATCAGCCTTCATTTCTCTTGCACAGCCTCCTCACCCCTGTGTATAATCAGCCTCCACTTCTCTTGCTCAGCCTTCTCACCCCTGTGTACAATCAGCCTCCACCTCTCTTGCACAGCCTCCTCACCCCTGTGTATAATCAGCCTCCATTTCTTATGCACAGCTCCCTCCTATTTTCAAGCGTCATATACTGCCTTAGGAACCTATAAAGTCTATGAGATCTTATAATGATAAATTATATCTTGTGGGGCCCTCGTACAGATGTTGGACTATGGCCCAGCATCTTCAAGTTATACCTCTGTTTTTAAGAATATTCTTAAATTGACTGATCCCTTTAGATGCAAATTTTGAAGCAAAAAAAAAAAAAAAATATATATATCAATGTTGTAAAA
Organism: Engystomops pustulosus; assembly: GCF_040894005.1. Classification (NCBI taxonomy): domain Eukaryota; kingdom Metazoa; phylum Chordata; class Amphibia; order Anura; family Leptodactylidae; genus Engystomops; species Engystomops pustulosus. The sequence goes on along the minus strand of NC_092417.1, from coordinate 103,830,081 downwards.
GATTACTAAGTTATTTTTAAGAACATCAAAATAATTCTACATATTGTACTTTATGTTACCACATTATTTCTTACGTGCAAATATACTGTAAGTATAAACTTACTATTTTATACTATAGGACATGGAGCATTCAGAGAAATCATTTGCAGTAAATTTTTTTGAACAAGTTTATTTTGGTAAGTGTCACTACTAGTTTATTACAGTCTATTTGGCAGGTGAAAAACATTATTCATCCAAGAGATAAGGAAGGTGAGTACCTGTAGAATGGAGAAACAGGGAGAGCAATTTCCCTCTGGGCTACATGGTCCCCTGTGTAACTAAACCAGCAGATATCATTTGTCATAGCCTATAGACACATACAAGGTTTACTGGATGCTTTTAATATTTGTATTATGTTAATGGATAAAAAAATGAATTAATGAATATTTTAGGCTACTATTTGTGTGCTACAACTTTTTCATTGTTAAAAGGAGGTAATTGCTTGGCAAAAAGAATAGTTTTGGATAAACATGTTGCCATATTTCAGTTATAACTTGCCTCAGTTTTCCAGTATTATCAATTGTCATTAGGAGCTTCAGTCCTATTGGGAGGTGAACTGCATTATTCATCCAAGAGATAATTCCTCCAAGGGCAGGTGAGCGCATGTAAAGTGCAGGGACAAGGTAAAAGAGATCTCCTTTGGGTAAAACGGTCCCTTGTGCCACTAAACTATAACAGATAACTTCTTGCAGGCATCATTTCTTATATTCTATAGACACATGGAAGGTCTTAGAGATCTCCATGCTTAATCTTCCTTCTTGTCATTATTTCACTCAGTGATTTTCATGTTTCTACCAGAAGAAGGCTACGTGAGCTATAAGTTCACTTTATAACATTGGTATGAGAGTACTATACTATGCCAGCAGTGTATTTTGTGTGAAGGCAAAGAAAAATTCTAGATGTGGTTGGTAGATGAGCATATAAAATTGCTGAGATGACTGATTATGTGCAACTTTATTGGTTTACTCTTGTACATGGGTTGTATGTTTTTTTTACCAGCTCCCTAACATCTCCCCTATTGTAACTTGTATGTTTGAGTCTCATCCTCTGTGGTGGCTGTAGTGGAACACTGTAACACTGTAATTTATGACTGTGGCATCAGCTATCCAGCGATTACAGCTGATCAGAAGAGGTTTTAGATCACTGACTTATATGACCCATTGAATGATATAATATTCACAAAATTTAAATATGATTATTAATAAATATATATAAAATAATCCAATAAATGGGGAGTGGTGAGACATCTGGAAAAATCTCCATGAGATTAATAAACTGCCTCGTTCATTGGCAACTATTTCAATATTCTCGCTGTTCTGTTTTGTGGAGCCTCTAATTGCTCCAAGCTAGGAAATATGTTGCAGCGACTATTCATGTGTTTTGACATATAGAACGGCAGCCACATGTGTTCCTCAGAGAACGGAAGACAGCAAGCTGAGTAATGTGGCATTGATCTGGAGGCACATCTGTAAGGTCTATACCTCTTTGTTCATGGAAAGCCCTTAGTGACTGCAAACACAGCTCTGCATATATATTTTATTAGCAATTTGGCCTGGAGGATATAATGAACATTATATAATAATAATGAAGATGATGAGGTTATTGTCCTTGATTACGCTGGAAAACAAGATATCTAGAGATTGTGATTAAACAGTGTTTGAAAAAAACATTATGCAAATACATAGTCACAAGCATGGTAATTCTCTGTTCTATGGAAATTATTTATAGAACTTTCCTCATTGTGGTAGTCTTTAGCTGTTTAGTTATATAGCTACAAGTCATTACTATCTGAAGATAATTAAATGTAGTTCTGGGGAAAAGTCTAACAATTCTGATCCTGCAGAGGATTGTATTGTGTTATTACCATTCAAAATTGGGATGAGAAGATCATGATGGTAATTGAAAGACATATGAGGCTAAAATCATTCCATACATGCCCATAGTGCATACATTTATGTGTTATTCTGCTTTTTTTATTATAAGAAGTAACCATTATCAAGCTTGTGACACCTTTAACAGCCTGTCATGTTTGGAATCAGAACTCTCATCCGATCCTGGATAGAGGCTAGATATACAGACTACATTATTGCCAAATTTCCAAAATACCATCACTAGTAGAGATGAGCGGATCTGAACTTTAGGTTCAGCATCCTCCATTCAGCAGCTCTGCCTAAACCAGACTTGTTGAATGATGGTTTGCTTAGCAGCCAATCAGAAAGCTTTACTGTTCTAGCAACTAGGCATGGCTGTGATTGGGCAGGTGGGCACATGGTGGACACATTTGGCCAATGACAGCCATGACTAGTTGCTAGGAGTGTAAAGCTACCCGATTAGCTGCTTAGCAGACCATCAAACAATATGTTTCGTTTAGGCGGAGCTGCCAGAGGACACAAAATCTAAACTTTAGGTCCACTCATCTGTAATCACTACAGATGAGCGAGTATACTCGTCCAAGCTTGATGCTCGTTCGAGTATTAGTGTACTCGAAATGGCTCGTTGCTCGGACGAGTATTTTGCTTGCTCGAGATCGAGCATTTAGTTAAGGAAACACAGTGAAGAACAGTGAAGAATACAATGAAAACAGTGAACACAGTGAACACAGGATCATTTAAGTGAAGAACACATTGCAGGTGTTTCCGTACAACTGCTTACTTATCAGAAGACATTAGTGCAGAACGGTGTTCTTCACAATAGTATATGAAGAACAATATGTGTGAAGAATCTGAAGAACACATTGCAGATGTTTCCATACGTCTGCTAACTTATCAGAAGACATTAGTGCAGAAAGGTGTTCTTCACAATAGTATGTGAAGAACAATATGTGTGAAGAACACATTGCAGATGTTTAACACGGGTCATTCTCCTTTTTGAAGTTCCACGAATATTCCATTGAATAAAAAAAGCCGAACAAAGAGGACTGACTTCCTTATTTCTCAATAAAATGACACATTTTATTGCAGAGCCTTGGTCCCCTTGAAAAATGCTCGAGTCTCCCATTGACGTCAATGGGGTTCGTTATTCGATACGAGCACTCGAGCATCGGGAAAAGTTTGACTCGAGTAACAAGCACTCAAGCATTTTAGTGCTCGGTCATCTCTAGTAATCACTAGTCAACTTTAGTTTTAAGGCAAAATCCCGAGTTTACCCCTAAATCTCCCCATGGCTCCTGAGATTCTATTGATTTATTACATCCCACTACACAATTTTTGCTCTAGAAACAAATACAACTCATTAGATTGAGATTGCCCTCACAACCAAGAACTTAATCAACACAAATCCAGAGCTGATCCCATAAAATTACATTTACCTCCAGAATTTAGGTACTTAACCAATAAATAGCTGAAGGAAGCTGAATCCCTAAGCTTGTGGGTATTAGCTGGTAAGCAACTAAAGCAATGGATACACCAGTATAGAATTGGGTGAATGGGGAGATAATGTATTTAATGTCAACTAAGATTTAAAGCAGAAGTCGAACCATTACATTTCTTAGTGTGGAAATGTATCCATGTAATTTATATAAACAAGCGTTAAATTTACAGAGACATTGAATAAACATATTTTAACTATGGAGCCATAACTTTTTTGAATTCTTCATAAGTTCACTACATGTATTTATACTCTCAAATAAAGACTCTCAAATGAAGACTAACAAGTTAATGCTTTTCGATTCTGATCCAGTACAAGATTGATAAACATTTATCATAAACGACCAGTATACCAAAGAGCTGAAAACATACATTGGGGCTCATTTACTTACCCGGTCCAGTCGCGATCCAGCTGCGCGTTGTCCGACGAGGATTCGGGTTCTGCCGGGATTCACTAAGGTTGTGCAGCCGATATCCAGTAGGTGTCGCTGCTGCGCCAAGGTCCGCCGGAGTTCACCTTCTTCTTCATGGTGCATGTAAGTGCTTGATCTTGCGACACTTTTTGTTTTTTAAATTACGTTTTTTTTCCGAATCCGTCGGGTTGTCCAACGACCACGCTGCTCGATTTCTGTTGCGTGAAATCTAGCGTGATTGCACCGAAATCCGATCGCGTGTGCCAAAATCCCCTCAAAATTCGGCGCAAAACGGAAAAATTCGGAAAAACCTGACGAAAGTGCGGCCTCGGAGCCCTTAGTAAATGAGCCCTATTGTGTATATTGTTACAATTGTTTAAAAGTTACAATAAAGCGGCATTGTGGGCCTAGTAAAGATTTCACAGCCTATGAGAACATTTTCTAACCACAGTGCCACATCTCCCAATCTCATACACATCCTATTGTGCACATAGCTATAAGGGCAACCTCATTTCTTCTGTATTCTCTCTGGACATTTCACTTTATAATGGAGTTCCATAGACTGCTGTGCTTTTTTATTGTTGCACTCTGGATTGCTACCATCATATTGTGTTCAGCTACTAGTTCTTTGCCAAAAAAAACCTGTCCCCCTGCTGTACTGTCTTTTCATGAATCCCACTTAATGACTACATTACTCGTAAATTCTTCCACATTACTTTCCTCATATTCGTTCTACTTCAAATGAGTGAATAATACCTCTAATTTTGAGACCTAAGAATGAATAACCTTTAGTTGACTTTGGTTAGGCTTTTTTTCTTGCTTTTTATATTTGCTGGCAGTTTGCCGACTTATAATAATGCAGTTTTTTTGGCACAGTGTATCATTCCCCATAGGGTCTTAATATAAGGTTATACCTTATATGTTATTTTTATATGGCTTCTGTTTTATCATTGCACCTTTTTGCCTGATGAATTTTCGTCTATGCATTATGTTTGTTATACCCTGCTTGACTTGCTCTGTGTAATTGAATTATACAAGTATGCATACAGTGGAGGAGGATGTTTGCAGATATACTCAAGTAAAATGAGATCAAGCTTACATCACTAATATCCTTCCCTTGCTCAGACTATATTGAAGTGCTTTTAATTCATTTAGATATTTTTCAGATGATGCCATTGATATCTCCCTCAGATGCCTGTTGTGAAGCAATGCTAGATATAATTAGAGGTATTGTGCACCGCCAAACAGGACTGGTAATATGCAGGAATAAGGTTGTCACTGTTGTCTTATACCAAAAGGGCTATGCCCAATGAGCACATCTTCTTAATGGTAATCTAGCATTAAAATCAAGCACAATAAATCAGGGACACTTAGGCACTGTGTGGTAACCTTCTTACATTTGTTATACATGGCCTCCTTCCTTCAGTTCAACTTCAAGAATTATGCTAATTAGCCAGAAATGCTATGGATGCATTGCCAGAGTCCCTCTCTTCTGCAGCTTCATAGGCTGTTAGTGTGCAGAAGCACATCTCACCCTCCTTCAGCACTCCCCCTTCCCCATGATTGTAGTACACTCACATTTAAAAGGTTAAAAATGCTCATTAAAAAAATCCATCAAACGACCATCAATGCCCAACTCCGGGTTTCTCCTATCCAGCTCCTTCTGGGGAGATTGTATTCTGGTCTTTTGGTTTCATCATTGGTTTGGAGTCAATTCTCAGCAGAAGATCCTTAAAATGTAACTTCAAAGTTATAGTGATTTTACAAAATTCTCATATGTGATTCCCCCATTTAAAAACAAACACAACAATGTCCGTATTGTGCTATTTCCCGTTCCAAAGTTATGGCATTTTCTGTTCTGAAAGTGTTTGATAAAAATCTTTCTTACCAGAGGTGAAGCTAGAGGATACTAACCTTTTCCTGAATCTGCCCTGAAGCTGAGTCCAATTCACTCTGCCCACAGATCCCATGATGCCTTATGTTCTATCTCTAAGTAATTTAACAGCAGTGAGATTCCTACAAATAAATCCACTGAACACTGCACAGTGCACATACAGGATGCTGTGCAAGACATCTGTATCCACAGCACTGAACACACTGAGCTCTGCTGCACACACATCAAAAATTGCTGGATATAGTTAATAAAGATAAAAGGCAAAGTTATTCTACATCCCAAGCTATTGATTTGTGGAAAAATAGAAACTTTACAGTTGTGCTTTAAATACTCTGTCTGACCTTGATGATTTTCTCCAAAACTTCAAAAATGTCACAATATGACTTGGCTTCCTCACTACTTTCTAGTTATACTACATACATTGGGGGTTGCAATATAGGTATATATATATATTTTATTAAAGGTCTATATTTGGGACTCCACACAAATCCATATAGATATGCATCTAAAGGCTGGTGTATAGGCACCCACTACAGCACGGGACTAACAACCCCAAGGCTAACACTAAATTTAAATCAATCTTTGATAACAAAACTTTATTTTCATGATTTTCTTTCAACAGGACAGCTATTTTATTGCCACCAATAGAATATTGCACCTCACCTCTAATATTATGGGGCTGTGCTGTAATTAAAATGAATGTCAGTTACCAATCGAAACTTGGGTAATAAAGAAGGCGCATAATTAGCAGCACGGTAATAAATTCCTATTTATCATTACTGTTCTGACACCTGAATATATCCTACCACGATAATCATTTGCACGTGAGGAAGCATGACATATTTATTAATGGAATCAATTGGATTTTTAATGAAATGTACTCACATGTGATGCGCTAATCATTTCCATCTTGGTGGCTAGAATCAGCAGCACGATAAAAGAGACATATAGTCAGATTACACAGTTTGTCCTTCGTTAGGATGTTCTTCGGTTGGAGCGGGATGGATTCCTTCAAATGGCATCATTTCAGTGATCTGCAACAAGCAGCGCTAATGAAAATTAATGTACAGGAAACCTAATCCAGCAGCAAAGTAAACAATGCCATCGCCACATATTGTTTTATTACATGCTATGGGAAAGATTGATTGGGACGTTTTTCTCCGAGTGGATAGAGTGTAATATTCTTAGAATTGAACATGTCCATCTGCTCTTGCAGCCTGTGTCTATACAACCATATACATTTGCAGAAGAAATAGACTAGAATATGTATATGACAAGATGATTTATTTTTAAATTATATGGGTAATGTCTAGGTAGATGCAGAAGATGTTTATGAGTTTTTTCCAATGGTGTAAGATGGATGTGCTATGACTAGAGATGAGCGAACATGCTCGTCCGAGCTTGATGCTCGGTCGAGCTTTAGCGTACTCGAAACTGCTCGTTGCTCGGACGAATACTTCGCCCGCTCGAGAAAATGGCAGCTCCCGCCGTTTTGCTTTTTGGCGGCCAGAAACAGAGCCAATCACAAGCCAGGAGACTCTGCACTCCACCCAGCATGACGTGGTACCCTTACACGTCGATAGCAGTGGTTGGCTGGCCAGATCAGGTGACCCTGGGATAGACTAGCCGCTGCCCGCGCTGCTCGGATCATTCTGTGTCTGGATGCCGCTAGGGAGAGAGCTGCTGCTGGTCAGGGAAAGCGTTAGGGTGTTCTATTAGCTTACTGTTAGGCAGGAGTGATTCTCCAAGAACCCAACAGGCCTTTTTAGGGCTACAATAACGTTATACTTTTTTTTTCTTATTTGCAGCTAGTACCATATTGTGAGGAATTTGCAGGGGGACTTGCTACCGTTGTGTTAAGCTCTTAGTGACACACATATCCACCTCAAACACCAAAGTGGGAAAATTTATTAGGGGTTTGATTTCAATTAGGCACAGTCTGCCATTTACTTTTTATTTTACGTTTATTTTTTTAATAACTCAGTGTCATCTCATCTTGCATAGTAGTGTGCTTTCATACTTGGCTAGAAAATAGCCATAGGAGAATCCAAACGGCTTACTTACGCCTACAGTAGCGTTATATATATTTGATTTCTGGTTGATCTGCTGGTGGCTGTACTTGCTGCAGTGCATCTACTAGCAAATTGTGAGCAATTTGTAGTGAGACTTGCGACCGCTGTGTTTTGCGCTTAGTGACGCACATATCCATTGCAAAGACCGAAGTGGGAAAATTTATTAGGGGTTGGATTTCAATTAGGCACAGTCTGCCATTTCCTTTTTTATTTTACGTTTATTTTGTTTAATTACTCAGCGTCATCTCATCTGGCATAGTAGTGTGCTTTCATACTTGGCTAGAAAATAGCCATAGGAGAATCCAAACGGCTTACTTACGCCTACAGTAGCGTTATATATATTTGATTTCTGGTTGATCTGCTGGTGGCTGTACTTGCTGCAGTGCATCTACTAGCAAATTGTGAGCAATTTGTAGTGAGACTTGCGACCGCTGTGTTTTGCGCTTAGTGACGCACATATCCATTGCAAAGACCGAAGTGGGAAAATTTATTAGGGGTTGGATTTCAATTAGGCACAGTCTGCCATTTCCTTTTTTATTTTACGTTTATTTTGTTTAATAACTCAGCGTCATCTCATCTGGCATAGTAGTGTGCTTTCATACTTGGCTAGAAAATAGCCATAGGAGAATTCAAACGGCTTACTTACGCCTACAGTAGCGTTATATATATTTGATTTCTGGTTGATCTGCTGGTGGCTGTACTTGCTGCAGTGCATCTACTAGCAAATTGTGAGCAATTTGTAGTGAGACTTGCGACCGCTGTGTTTTGCACTTAGTGACGCACATATCCATTGCAAAGACCGAAGTGGGAAAATTTATTAGGGGTTGGATTTCAATTAGGCACAGTCTGCCATTTCCTTTTTTATTTTACGTTTATTTTGTTTAATAACTCAGCGTCATCTCATCTGGCATAGTAGTGTGCTTTCATACTTGGCTAGAAAATAGCCATAGGAGAATCCAAACGGCTTACTTACGCCTACAGTAGCGTTATATATATTTGATTTCTGGTTGATCTGCTGGTGGCTGTACTTGCTGCAGTGCATCTACTAGCAAATTGTGAGCAATTTGTAGTGAGACTTGCGACCGCTGTGTTTTGCGCTTAGTGACGCACATATCCATTGCAAAGACCGAAGTGGGAAAATTTATTAGGGGTTGGATTTCAATTAGGCACAGTCTGCCATTTCCTTTTTTATTTTACGTTTATTTTGTTTAATAACTCAGCGTCATCTCATCTGGCATAGTAGTGTGCTTTCATACTTGGCTAGAAAATAGCCATAGCAATAGGATAGCATCGTTTGGTTTTAAAAACTAAAAAACACAAAAAAAAACATAAAAACACAAAAAAAAGTTAAAAAAAATTAAAGTTATAACTCTCATTTTAAAAATGTTTAACCCGAGGGCTAGGGGTAGAGGACGAGGGTGGGGACGTGGGCGTCCAACTACTGCAGGGGTCAGAGGCCGTGGTCCTGGGCGGGGTGAGACACCACCTGCTTATGAGGGAGCAGGGGAACGCCGCAGAGCTACACTCCCTAGGTTCATGTCTGAAGTTACTGGGACTCGTGGTAGAGCACTGTTTAGGCCAGAACAGTGCGAACAGGTGATGTCGTGGATTGCCGACAATGCTTCGAGCAATTTGTCCACCAGTCAGTCTTCCACGCAGTCCACCCATGTCACCGAAATCGGCACTCCTCCAGCTCCTGCACCTCAGCCTCCTCCCCCCCAGTCTGCCCCCTCCAAGGAAAATTTGGCATTTGAACCGGCATACTCTGAGGAACTGTTTTCTGGACCCTTCCCACAGTCACAAACCACTTGTCCGGTTGCTGCTGAGCAATTTTCCGATGCCCAGGTTTTCCACCAGTCGCAGTCTGTGGGTGATGATGACCTTCTTGACGTAGTGGAAGAAGTGTCTAAAGAGGTGTCCGACGATGAGGAGACACGGTTGTCAGACAGTGGGGAAGTTGTTGTCAGGGCAGGAAGTCCGAGGGGGGAGCAGACTGAGGGATCGGAGGATGATGAGGTGACAGACCCAAGCTGGGTTGATAGGCCGGGTGAACACAGTGCTTCTGAGACAGAGGAGAGTCCTCGACCAGAACAGGTTGGAAGAGGCAGTGGTGGGGCCAGGCGGAGAGGCAGGGCCAGAGCTGGTGCATCAGCGCCAAATGTGTCAACTAGTGAAGCTCCCGTGGCGAGGGCTCCTGCGGCGAGGGCTAGATTTTCAGAAGTCTGGAGGTTCTTTAAGGAAACACCGGATGACCGACGGACTGTGGTGTGCAACATTTGCCAAACCAGGCTCAGCAGGGGTTCCACCACTACTAGCTTAACTACCACCAGTATGCGCAGGCATATGAATGCTAAACACCCCACTCAGTGGCAACAAGCCCGTTCACCTCCGGCCGTGCACACCACTGCTCCTTCCCCTGTGTCAGCTGATAGTCAGCCCCCTGCCCAGGACCCTGCCACAAAAACCCCATCGTCGCCTCCACGATCCTCCACAGCATCCACCAGCGTTCAGCTCTCCATACCCCAGACGCTGGAGCGGAAACGCAAATATAGTGCAACCCACCCGCACGCCCAAGCCCTTAATGTCCACATCTCCAGATTGCTTAGCCTGGAGATGCTGCCCTATAGGCTAGTAGAGACCGAGGCCTTTCGCAACCTCATGGCGGCGGCCGCCCCTCGGTATTCGGTCCCCAGCCGCCACTACTTTTCCCGATGTGCCATCCCAGCCCTGCACCAGCACGTGTCAGACAACATCATCCGTGCCCTGACCAACGCCGTTTCTGACAAGGTACACCTGACCACGGACACGTGGACGAGTGCTGCCGGGCAGGGCCACTATATATCGCTGACGGCACATTGGGTTAACTTGGTGGAGGCTGGGACCAAGTCTGACCCTGCGGCTGGTCATATACTGCCGACGCCGAGGATTGCGGGGCCTACCTCGGTCCAGGGATTTCAGGCCTACTATGCCTCCTCCTCCTCCCACCCCTCCTCCACCTCCTCCTCCTCCGAATTACCATCCGTGGCCATGGCGCCATCAGTCGGTAGCTCTTGGCACAGCAGCAGTGCCGTCGCTAAGCGACAGCAGGCGGTGCTCAAACTGCTGAGCCTAGGCGATAAAAGGCACACCGCCCAAGAGCTATTACAGGGCATCACGGCGCAGACTGATCTGTGGCTGGCACCGCTGAACCTGAAGCCAGGCATGGTTGTGTGTGACAACGGCCGTAACCTGGTGGCGGCTCTGCAACTCGGCAGACTGACACATGTGCCATGCCTGGCCCATGTGTTAAATCTGATAGTTCAGCGTTTCCTCAAGACATACCCCAATCTGTCTGATTTGCTCACAAAGGTGCGCCGCATCTGTGCGCATTTCAGGAAGTCCAGCACAGATGCTGCCACTCTCAGGGCAGCGCAGCGCCGCCTCCAACTGCCCGCTCACCGACTGTTGTGCGACGTGCCCACGAGGTGGAATTCAACACTGACCATGTTATCCAGAGTTTACCAGCAGCGCCGAGCGATTGTAGACTGCCAGATGTCAACTTCCACCAGAACTGGTAGTCAGGTCAGTCAGCTTCCTCAAGTCTACAATGAGGAGTGGACGTGGATGTCTGATATCTGTCAGGTGCTGAGTAACTTTGAGGAGTCAACACAGATGGTCAGTGGCGATGCCGCCATCATCAGCCTCACCATCCCGCTGCTTGGCCTGTTGAAAAACTCTCTGATCAGCATGAAGTCGGAAGCTTTGCGCTCGTCACAAGAGATGGGGGAAGAAGATTCCCTTGTTGATAGCCAAAGCACCCTTAGGTCTGTTTCTCAGCGCATATCGGAGGAGGTGGTGGTGGAGGAGGATGAGGAGGAAGAGGAGGAGAATGTTGGCGAGACACAAGAGGGGACCATTGTTGAGTCCTTCACTGTTCAGCGTGTATGGGCAGAAGAAGAGGAGTTGGAGGAGTTGGAGGAGGAGGAAATGGACAGTCAGGCCAGTGAGGGGAGTGAATTCTTACGCGTTGGTACTCTGGCGCATATGGCAGATTTCATGCTAGGCTGCCTATCCCGTGACCCTCGCGTTCAAAGAATTTATTCCAGCACTAGAGATGAGCGAACATGCTCGTCCGAGCTTGATGCTCGGTCGAGCATTAGCGTACTCGAAACTGCTCGTTGCTCGGACGAATACTTCGCCCGCTCGAGAAAATGGCAGCTCCCACCGTTTTGCTTTTTGGCGGCCAGAAACAGAGCCAATCACAAGCCAGGAGACTCTGCACTCCACCCAGCATGACGTGGTACCCTTACACGTCGATAGCAGTGGTTGGCTGGCCAGATCAGGTGACCCTTGTATAGACTAGCCGCTGCCCGCGCTGCTCGGATCATTCTGTGTCTGGATGCCGCTAGGGAGAGAGCTGCTGCTGGTCAGGGAAAGCGTTAGGGTGTTCTATTAGCTTACTGTTAGGCAGGAGTGATTCTCCAAGAACCCAACAGCCCTTCTTAGGGCTACAATAACGTTCTACTTTTTTTTTTTTTATTTGCATCTAGTACCATTTTGTGAGGAATTAGCAGGGGGACTTGCTACCGTTGTGTTTAGCTCTTAGTGGCACACATATCCACCTCAAAGACCGAAGTGGGAAAATTTAGTAGGGGTTGGATTTCAATTAGTCACTAACTCAGTGTCATCTCATCTGGCATAGTAGTGTGCTTTGATACTTGGCTAGAAAATAGCCATAGGAGAATCCAAACAGCTTACTTACCCTTACAGTAGCGTTCTATATATTTGATTTCTGGTTGATCTGCTGGTGGCTGTACTTGCTGCAGTGCATGTACTAGCCAATTCTGAGCAATTTGTAGTGAGACTTGCGACCGCTGTGTTTTGCGCTTAGTGACGCACATATCCATAGCAAAGACCGAAGTGGGAAAATTTAGTAGGGGTTGGATTTCAATTAGGCACTAACTCAGTGTCATCTCATCTGGCATAGTAGTGTGCTTTGATACTTGGCTAGAAAATAGCCATAGGAGAATCCAAACAGCTTACTTACGCCTACAGTAGCGTTCTATATATTTGATTTCTGGTTGATCTGCTGGTGGCTGTACTTGCTGCAGTGCATGTAGTAGCCAATTCTGAGCAATTTGTAGTGAGACTTGCGACCGCTGTGTTTTGCGCTTAGTGACGCACATATCCATAGCAAAGACCGAAGTGGGAAAATTTAGTAGGGGTTGGATTTCAATTAGGCACTAACTCAGTGTCATCTCATCTGGCATAGTAGTGTGCTTTCATACTTGGCTAGAAAATAGCCATAGGAGAATCCAAACAGCTTACTTACGCCTACAGTAGCGTTCTATATATTTGATTTCTGGTTGATCTGCTGGTGGCTGTACTTGCTGCAGTGCATGTACTAGCCAATTCTGAGCAATTTGTAGTGAGACTTGCGACCGCTGTGTTTTGCGCTTAGTGACGCACATATCCATAGCAAAGACCGAAGTGGGAAAATTTAGTAGGGGTTGGATTTCAATTAGGCACTAACTCAGTGTCATCTCATCTGGCATAGTAGTGTGCTTTGATACTTGGCTAGAAAATAGCCATAGGAGAATCCAAACAGCTTACTTACGCCTACAGTAGCGTTCTATATATTTGATTTCTGGTTGATCTGCTGGTGGCTGTACTTGCTGCAGTGCATGTACTAGCCAATTCTGAGCAATTTGTAGTGAGACTTGCGACCGCTGTGTTTTGCGCTTAGTGACGCACATATCCATAGCAAAGACCGAAGTGGGAAAATTTAGTAGGGGTTGGATTTCAATTAGGCACAGTCTGCCATTTGTCCTTTTTTATTTTACGTTTATTTTGTTTAATAACTCAGTGTCATCTTATCTGGCATAGTAGTGTGCTTTCATACTTGGCTAGAAAATAGCCATAGCAATAGGATAGCATCGTTTGGTTTTAAAAACTCAAAAACACAAAAAAAAACAAAAAAAACAAAAAAAAAACAAAAAACACAAAAAAAAACAAAAAACACAAAAAAAAGTTAAAAAAAAATTAAAGTTATAACTCTCATTTTAAAAATGTTTAACCCGAGGGCTAGGGGTAGAGGACGAGGGCGGGGACGTGGGCGTCCAACTACTGCAGGGGTCAGAGGCTGTGGTCCTGGGCGGGGTGAGACACCACCTGCTTATGAGGGAGCAGGGGAACGCCGCAGAGCTACACTCCCTAGGTTCATGTCTGAAGTTACTGGGACTCGTGGTAGAGCACTGTTGAGGCCAGAACAGTGCGAACAGGTGATGTCGTGGATTGCTGACAATTAGAGATGAGCGAGCACTAAAATGCTCGGGTGCTCGTTACTCGAGCCGAACATTTCCAGATGCTCGAGTGCTCGTTTCGAGTAACGAGCCCCATTGAAGTCAATGGGAGACCCGAGCATTTTTCAAAGGGACCATGGTTCAGGAATAAAATGTGTTATTTAATTGAAAAATAATGTCTTCTGATAATTTGCAAACATCTGCGATCTATTCTTCACTGTTCCGCGCGTATATTATCTCCCGACAAGTTAGCAGATGTAAAGAACAGTGAAGAATAGAATAAAAACAGTGAACACAGTGAACACAGTGAACACAGGATCATTTAAGATAAAAACACAGTGCAGAACACAGTGCAGAATAGATTACAGATGTTCGGCACATCTGCTTACTTGTCGGGAGATACGCGCGGAACGGCGCGAACAAAATAGCATGTGAAGAACAATATATATGTGTGTGAAGAACACATTGCAGATGTTTAAATACATCTGCAATGTGTTCTTCACACATATATATTGTTCTTCACATGCTATTTTGGGCGCACCGTTCCGCGCGTATCTCCCGACAAGTAAGCAGATGTGCCGAACATCTGTAATCTATTCTGCACTGTGTTCTGCACTGTGTTTTTATCTTAAATGATCCTGTGTTCACTGTTTTTATTCTATTCTTCATTGTTCTTCACTGTGTTTTTTTTAATTAAATGCTCGATCTCAAGCAGGGGAAATACTCGTCCGAGCAACGAGCCGTCTCGAGTACCCTAATGCTCGACCGAGCATCAAGCTCGGACGAGCATGTTCGCTCATCTCTACTGACAATGCTTCGAGCAATTTGTCCACCAGTCAGTCTTCCACGCAGTCCACCCATGTCACCGAAATCGCCACTCCTCCAGCTCCTGCACCTCAGCCTCCTCCCCCCAGTCTGCCCCCTCCCAGGAAAATTTGGCATTTGAACCGGCATACTCTGAGGAACTGTTTTCTGGACCCTTCCCACAGTCACAAACCACTTGTCCGGTTGCTGCTGAGCAATTTTCCGATGCCCAGGTTTTCCACCAGTCACAGTCTGTGGGTGATGATGACCTTCTTGACGTAGTGGAAGTGTGTAAAGAGGTGTCCGACGATGAGGAGACACGGTTGTCAGACAGTGGGGAAGTTGTTGTCAGGGCAGGAAGTCCGAGGGGGGAGCAGACTGAGGGATCGGAGGATGATGAGGTGACAGACCCAAGCTGGGTTGAGAGGCCGGGTGAACACAGTGCTTCTGAGACGGAGGAGAGTCCTCGACCAGAACAGGTTGGAAGAGGCAGTGGTGGGGCCAGACGGAGAGGCAGGGCCAGAGCTGGTGCATCAGCGCCAAATGTGTCAACTAGTGAAGCTCCCGTGGTGAGGGCTCTTGCGGCGAGGGCTAGATCTTCAGAAGTCTGGAGGTTCTTTAAGGAAACACCGGATGACCGACGGACTGTGGTGTGCAACATTTGCCAAACCAGGCTCAGCAGGGGTTCCACCACTACTAGCTTAACTACCACCAGTATGCGCAGGCATATGAATGCTAAACACCCCACTCAGTGGCAACAAGCCCGTTCACCTCCGGCCGTGCACACCACTGCTCCTTCCCCTGTGTCAGCTGATAGTCAGCCCCCTGCCCAGGACCCTGCCACAAAAACCCCATCGTCGCCTCCACGATCCTCCACAGCATCCACCAGCGTTCAGCTCTCCATACCCCAGACGCTGGAGCGGAAACGCAAATATAGTGCAACCCACCAGCACGCCCAAGCCCTTAATGTGCACATCTCCAGATTGCTTAGCCTGGAGATGCTGCCCTATAGGCTAGTAGAGACCGAGGCCTTTCGCAACCTCATGGCGGCGGCCGCTCCTCGGTATTCGGTCCCCAGCCGCCACTACTTTTCCCGATGTGCCGTCCCAGCCCTGCACCAGCATGTGTCAGACAACATCACCCGTGCCCTGACCAACGCCGTTTCTGACAAGGTCCACCTGACCACGGACACGTGGACAAGTGCTGCCGGGCAGGGCCACTATATATCGCTGACGGCACATTGGGTTAACTTGGTGGAGGCTGGGACCGAGTCTGACCCTGGGGCTGGTCATATACTGCCGACGCCGAGGATTGCGGGGCCTACCTCGGTCCAGGTGTTTCAGGCCTACTATGCCTCCTCCTCCTCCCACCCCTCCTCCACCTCCTCCTCCAAACTACCATCCGTGGGCACGGCGCCATCAGTCGGTAGCTCTAGGCACAGCAGCAGTGCCGTCGCTAAGCGACAGCAGGAGGTGCTCAAACTGCGGAGCCTAGGCGACAAAAGGCACACCGCCCAAGAGCTATTACAGGGCATCACGGCGCAGACTGATCTGTGGCTGGCACCGCTGAACCTGAAGCCAGGCATGGTTGTGTGTGACAACGGCCGTAACCTGGTGGCGGCTCTGCAACTCGGCAGACTGACACATGTGCCATGCCTGGCCCATGTGTTAAATCTGATAGTTCAGCGTTTCCTCAAGACATACCCCAATCTGTCAGATTTGCTCACGAAGGTGCGCCGCATCTGTGCGCATTTCAGGAAGTCCAGCACAGATGCTGCCACTCTCAGGGCAGCGCAGCGCCGCCTCCAACTGCCCGCTCACCGACTGTTGTGCGACGTGCCCACGAGGTGGAATTCAACACTGACCATGTTATCCAGAGTTTACCAGCAGCGCCGAGCGATTGTAGACTGCCAGATGTCAACTTCCACCAGAACTGGTAGTCAGGTCAGTCAGCTTCCTCAAGTCTACAATGAGGAGTGGACGTGGATGTCTGATATCTGTCAGGTGCTGAGTAACTTTGAGGAGTCAACACAGATGGTCAGTGGCGATGCCGCCATCATCAGCCTCACCATCCCGCTGCTTGGCCTGTTGAAAAACTCTCTGGTCAGCATGAAGTCGGAAGCTTTGCGCTCGTCACAAGAGACGGGGGAAGAAGATTCCCTTGTTGATAGCCAAAGCACCCTCAGGTCTGTTTCTCAGCGCATATCGGAGGAGGTGGAGGTGGAGGAGGATGAGGAGGAAGAGGAGGAGAATGTTGGCGAGACACAAGAGGGGACCATTGTTGAGTCCTTCACTGTTCAGCGTGTATGGGCAGAAGAAGAGGAGTTGGAGGAGTTGGAGGAGGAGGAAATGGACAGTCAGGCCAGTGAGGGGAGTGAATTCTTACGCGTTGGTACTCTGGCGCATATGGCAGATTTCATGCTAGGCTGCCTATCCCGTGACCCTCGCGTTCAAAGAATTTATTCCAGCACCGATTACTGGGTGTTCACTCTCCTGGACCCACGGTACAAGCAAAATCTTTCCACTCTCATCCCTGCAGAGGAAAGGAGTGTGAGAATGCATGAATACCAGCAGGCCCTGGTGCACAAGCTGAAACAGTATTTCCCTTCTGACAGCGCTAGCGGCAGAGTGCGTAGTTCTGCGGGACAAGTAGCGAGGGAGAGTAGGCGAGCAGGCAGCTTGTCCAGCACTGGCAAGGGTACGCTTTACAAGGCTTTTGCCAGCTTTATGTCACCCCAGCAAGACACTGTCACCTGTCCCCAGTCTCGGCAGAGTAGGGCTGATCTTTACAGAAAGATGGTGAGGGAGTACGTAGCTGACCATACCATCGTCCTAAATGATCACACAGCTCCCTACAACTACTGGGTTTCAAAGCTGGACATGTGGCACGAACTGGCGCTGTACGCCTTGGAGGTTCTTGCCTGCCCTGCCGCTAGCGTCTTGTCCGAGCGGGTTTTCAGTGCAGCTGGTGGCATCATCACCAATAAGCGTACACGCCTGTCGACTGACAGCGCTGACAGGCTGACGCTTATTAAAATGAATAAAGGCTGGATTTCTCAGAATTTCCAATCTCCACCAGGTGAAGGAAGCTCAACCTGAATAATTGATCCACTCCTCCTCCTCCTCATTTTCCTCCTTCTCCTCCTCTTTGTACAGTAAAGCAGAGGAAACTGGCTATTTTTTGACAGGGCCCACTGGCTCTTGCTATAGTACTTTATGCATTTAATTTTTCTGGAGGGCCACCTACCCGGTCCTCTGTTTTAAACAATTTTTGGGAGTGCCACATACAGGCACTCAATGTATTCCATTTTTCTGGAGGGCCACCTACCCGGTCCTCTGTTTTAAACAATTTTTGGGAGTGCCACATACAGGCACTCAATCTATTCCATTTTACTGGAGGGCCACCTACCTGCTCCTCTGGTTTGAAAAATTTTTGGGACTGCCACATACAGGCACTCAATCTATTCCATTTTACTGGAGGGCCACCTACCTGCTCCTCTGGTTTGAAAACTTTTTGGGAGTGCCACATACAGGCACTCAATCTATTCCATTTTACTGGAGGGCCACCTACCTGCTCCTCTGGTTTGAAAACTTTTTGGGACTGCCACATACAGGCACTCAATCTATTCCATTTTACTGGAGGGCCACCTACCTGCTCCTCTGGTTTGAAAAATTTTTGGGACTGCCACATACAGGCACTCAATCTATTCCATTTTACTGGAGGGCCACCTACCTGCTCCTCTGGTTTGAAAACTTTTTGGGACTGCCACATACAGGCACTCAATCTATTCCATTTTTCTGGAGGGCCACCTACCTGCTCCTCTGGTTTGAAAACTTTTTGGGACTGCCACATACAGGCACTCAATCTATTCCATTTTTCTGGAGGGCCACCTACCTGCTCCTCTGGTTTGAAAAATTTTTGGGACTGCCACATACAGGCACTATCCAAATTAAATTGTCTCCATAGCAGCCTCCACACGTTGTCTCCATTGCTACCTCCAAAAGTCGTCCATATAGCTGCCTCCATACATCGTCCCTTTATCAAACGAGGTGTGTCAGGCACAAATTTGGGTTGTTTTCATGGATTCCACATCAAAGTTGTTAACTTTGTCGCCACCCTGCTGTGTAATCCACAAAATATACTGGCAAACTTTTATCATGTACCGATATTATTTGAGCGCTTCTTGCTCACCTCCTTTGGTTCCTCTCTGCCACCCATTGGTTTGAAGCCTGAGTCCATTTAGGGTATGTCGCCATGCCACTCTCTAGCCTGCTGCCGCTGCCTCTGCATGCCGTCCCCTATAGTGTCAGGGTCAATTATTGCATGTTTTAGATGCTATCTAGCTTCATTCTGTCACTCTGTCATGGCCATGCTGTTGCCCATAATTTTGGCATAATGGTGCGATTATGCAGCCTCAGAGGCATCCATGCATGCTGCCCTTGCTGTTTCTTGTCCATTTCCGTGGTGTTTCCATCCTTTTCTGAGGTTTCCAGGTGTTTGGCCAAGCTTCCCTGTGCAGAGCCTTGGTCCCCTTGAAAAATGCTCGAGTCTCCCATTGACTTCAATGGGGTTCGTTATTCGAGACGAGCACTCGAGCATCGGGAAAAGTTTGTCTCGAATAACGAGTACCCGAGCATTTTAGTGTTCGCTCATCTCTATCCAGCACTGATTACTGGGTGTTCACTCTCCTGGACCCACGGTACAAGCAAAATCTTTCCACTCTCATCCCTGGAGAGGAAAGGAGTGTGAGAATGCATGAATACCAGCAGGCCCTGGTTCACAAGCTGAAACAGTATTTCCCTTCTGACAGCGCTAGCGGCAGAGTGCGTAGTTCTGCCGGACAAGTAGCGAGGGAGAGTAGGAGAGCAGGCAGCTTGTCCAGCACTGGCAAGGGTACGCTTTACAAGGCTTTTGCCAGCTTTATGTCACCCCAGCAAGACACTGTCACCTGTCCCCAGTCTCGGCAGAGTAGGGCTGATCTTTACAGAAAGATGGTGAGGGAGTACGTAGCTGACCATACCATCGTCCTAAATGATCACACAGCTCCCTACAACTACTGGGTTTCAAAGCTGGACATGTGGCACGAACTGGCGCTGTACGCCTTGGAGGTTCTTGCCTGCCCTGCCGCTAGCGTCTTGTCCGAGCGGGTTTTCAGTGCAGCTGGTGGCATCATCACCGATAAGCGTACACGCCTGTCGACTGACAGCGCTGACAGGCTGACGCTTATTAAGATGAATAAAGCCTGGATTTCTCATAATTTCCAATCTCCACCAGGTGAAGGAAGCTCAACCTGAATAATTGATCCACTCCTCCTCCTCATTTTCCTCCTTCTCCTCCTCTTTGTACAGTAAAGCAGAGGAAACTGGCTATTTTTTGACAGGGCCCACTGGCTCTAGCTATAGTACTTTATGCATTTAATTTTTCTGGAGGGCCACCTACCCGGTCCTCTGTTTTAAACAATTTTTGGGAGTGCCACATACAGGCACTCAATCTATTCAATTTTTCTGGAGGGCCACCTACCTGCTCCTCTGGTTTGAAAACTTTTTTGGACTGCCACATACAGGCACTCAATCTATTTCATTTTTCTGGAGGGCCACCTACCCGCTCCTCTGGTTTGAAAACTTTTTTGGACTGCCACATACAGGCACTCAATCTATTCCATTTTACTGGAGGGCCACCTACCTGCTCCTCTGGTTTGAAAAGTTTTTTGGACTGCCACATACAGGCACTCAATCTATTTCATTTTTCTGGAGGGCCACCTACCCGCTCCTCTGGTTTGAAAACTTTTTTGGACTGCCACATACAGGCACTCAATCTATTTCATTTTTCTGGAGGGCCACCTACCTGCTCCTCTGGTTTGAAAACTTTTTTGGACTGCCACATACAGGCACTATCCAAATTAAATTGTCTCCATAGCAGCCTCCACACGTTGTCTCCATTGCTACCTCCAAAAGTCGTCCATATAGCTGCCTCCATACATCGTCCCCTTATCAAACGAGGTGTGTCAGGCAGAAATTTGGGTTGTTTTCATGGATTCCACATCAAAGTTGTTAACTTTGTCGCCACCCTGCTGTGTTATCCACAAAATATACTGGCAAACTTTTA
This sequence comes from Engystomops pustulosus, assembly GCF_040894005.1. Taxonomy (NCBI): domain Eukaryota; kingdom Metazoa; phylum Chordata; class Amphibia; order Anura; family Leptodactylidae; genus Engystomops; species Engystomops pustulosus. The sequence continues at coordinate 103,809,108 of NC_092417.1, read as the reverse complement.
TCATTTACCAATATTATTTCAGCGCTTCTTGCGCATCTGTTTACATTCCCCTCACCCGGCATATCCTAAACTTATAAGAACGCTACTACACTTGATCTTATACAAAAGGTTCTTAGAAGTGCTGTTTGGGGAGTAGCCTAGAGACAGGGGCTTGGATTGGCGAAAGCTCGCCTGGCAGCGGAGCGCCAGCTCCATGCGCATCATGCGCTTCTTGCGCATCTGTTTACATTCCCCTCACCCGCCATATCCCAAACTTATAAGAACGCTACTACACTTAACTTGGTGCAGGCTGGGACCGAGTCTGACCCTGGGGCTGGTCATATACTGCCGACGCAGAGAATTGCGGGGCCTACCTCGGTCCAGGTCTCATAGGTCTGGTATACCTCCTCCTCCTCCCACCCCTCCTCCACCTCCTCCTCCTCCGAATTACCATCCGTGGCCATGGCGCCATCAGTCGGTAGCTCTAAGCACAGCAGCAGTGCCGTCGCTAAGCGACAGCAGGCGGTGCTCAAACTGCTGAGCCTAGGCGATAAAAGGCACACCGCCCAAGAGCTATTACAGGGCATTCCACATCAAACTAGTTAACTTTGTCGCCACCCTGCTGTGTAATCCACAAAATATACTTGCAAACTTTTATCATTTACCGATATTATTTCAGCGCTTCTTGCGAATCTGTTTACATTCCCCTCACCCGCCATATCCTAAACTTATAAGAACGCTACTACACTTGATCTTATACAAAAGGTTCTTAGAAGTGCTGTTTGGGGAGTAGCCTAGAGACAGGGGCTTGGATTGGCGAAAGCTCACCTGGCAGCGGAGCGCCAGCTCCATGCGCATCATGCGCTTCTTGCGCATCTGTTTACATTCCCCTCACCCGCCATATCCTAAACTTATAAGAACGCTACTACACTTGATCTTATACAAAAGGTTCTTAGAAGTGCTGTTTGGGGAGTAGCCTAGAGACAGGGGCTTGGATTGGCGAAAGCTCGCCTGGCAGCGGAGCGCCAGCTCCATGCCAAGATCCAACTAACATAGTTTTAACTGCAGCACCTTTAATCTACTACTAGTTCACTGCCTCCATACATGGTCCCCTTATCAAACGAGCTGTGTCAGGCAGAATTTTGGGTTGTTTTCATGGCTTCCATGTTAACTTTGTCGCCACCCTGCTGTGTAATCCACAAAATATACTGGCAAACTTTTATCATGTACCGATATTATTTGAGCGCTTCTTGCTCACCTCCTTTGGTTCCTCTCTGCCACCCATTGGTTTGAAGCCTGAGTCCATTTAGAGTATGTCGCCATGCCACTCTCTAGCCTGCCGTTGCCTCTGCATGCCGTCCCCTATAGTGTCAGGGTCAATTATTGGATGTTTTACATGCTATCTAGCTTCATTCTGTCACTCTGTCATGGCCATGCTGTTGCCCATAGTTTTGGCATAATGGTGCGATTAAGCAGCCTCAGAGGCATCCATGCATGCTGCCCCTGCTGTTTCCTGTCCATTTCCGTGGTGTTTCCATCCTTTTCTGAGGTTCCCAGGTGTTTGGCCAAGCTTCCCTGTGCAGAGCCTTGGTCCCCTTGAAAAATGCTCGAGTCTCCCATTGACTTCAATGGGGCTCGTTATTCGAGACGAGCACTCGATGCATCGGGAAAAGTTCGTCTCGAATAACGAGTACCCGAGCATTTTAGTGCTCGCTCATCTCTAGCTATGACCATTCTGAAACACACAGAAGTTTTTCTTGGAAAATGATTATTATAATTTATTGACAGAGCACCATTAATTCCACGGTGTTGTATAATCAGTGGGGGTTCACAATCTAGATGGGAGGGTAGATGGGGACACAAGGTGAGGGCCCACAATGTATATGAGAGGGTAGATGGGGACACAAGGTGAGGGCCCACAATCTATATGGGAAGGTGGATGAAGACATAAGGTGAGGGCTCACAATCTATATAGCAAGTTAGATGGAGACATGGGGTGTGTGGAGTGCCTATGAGTTCTTTTAAATAGAAGTGTCAAGGGAAACTACTTGACCCCAATACAAATCTGTAGCATAACCTTCCAACGCCCATTTATAATAATGGTGCCTTATAGGCAGATGCATAAATTCACGATGCTGTGCCTTAATGCAAATATGTACCAGATCAACCAACTATAACGTAATGTTTATAGTAATGGCCTCCTCAAGTAGCAAAGAGACACATTATAGACCTCCCTTCAAGGCTTCTGCCCTAATGCACCCCTGAAGGTATGCTACTGCTTTAAGGGGCAAGGGTATGAAGGCCTTAGTAGGATTGCTGCCTTCATGGTATACTATAGACTTGTCCCAATTACAATTTTGCCTTGTAAATGAACATTTACGATAACACATTTGGGCAGATTTATCAAGCTGTCTGAAAGTCAGAATATTTCTAGTTGCCCATGGCAACTAATCACAGCTCAACTTTCATTTTACCAGTGCTCATGAATATTTTAAAGGGGAGATGTGATTGGTTGCAATGGGCAACTAGAAATATTCTGACTTTCAGACAGCTTGAATAATCTGTTTTTAGCTGAATCCCCTAAAGGCCAGTAAATTCAAAGATAACCCTTATTTATCAGAACTGATTTTTCCTATGACAAACACCAGTGTCAGAACCCTCAGAATGCATTCTGGCTGCAGAGTTCTGAGCTTGTGAACCTTACCCAGATGCTCAGCTAGGGGCTCGGATTTACAGCCTTGCAGTTTAGTTCCTCTGGCTTAGCTGTATCTGTGTTCTGTGGAAAGATGGGTGGTTTCATCTTGAAGCTGAGTGGTGTGTCAGGTGTGGCTAACTAATAGATGGCTGGTCCAATGAATGGCCGGGGGAGGGGATGTCCAGGAACTTTATAAATATTTAATCCTTAGGTTTCCCAGTGGCTGGTTATACTCGCCTCCTTGGACTTATTGTACTATTTCTGGTATTGCTATATTGCTGTGTTTCTTGACTCTTGCTATGTTTCTTGACTGTTTTTTTACTTATCTATTCAGTACCTTGCCGCAATTCTGGATTTGACCCAGTTATTCTGACTTTGCTTGTGTCTTTCTTATTATATGTCTGTTTGTCTCTCTATGTTTATCATGCATCCTGAGCACATACTCAGAGTAGGGTCTGTTGACCAGTTCCTGACTGTGGGTTAGGTTATGGAATAATCAAACCCATTATATTCTACTTTTGTGTAGAGGCTCTGGATGCTGTGTTTAGCCAGGGGCATGTTCTGGCTAACCAGGTTCCCATTTCAGGTTAATAAAATCCTAAAGTCCACAGTTTTTCTTTATTTTTAGGGAAAGCAGTAAGCTTATATCTGTGGCATAGTGATAACCACAGTGAAAGTTTGTTTTTTTTAATTCTGCTTCCTCCTAGTCCTAACACTGTTACATTCATTTTCCTAGCAACCTTGATTGATTTGAACCACAACCATCTGTTTCCTGCAGATGCGGCTCTTGTCCACTAATAGTTCACCTGCTGTGATTGACAGATTCTCCGCTTCCATTGCCATCCTGTCTGATGTCAGAGTACCCAGACTATGGATTCTTAAATGGGATTTGTGGATCTGTACTATTTGCTAACTGTAGATCTGTATTTAGCTAGCTGTGTTATTCTGTCATTCTGTATTCTGTTATATCTGACCTTATGCCTGTATTCTTGACTATCCATTTACCTAATGATTTTGTACAGCTTTGTCCTCTTGGTTATTTAACTATACTATTTGTTTTGTCTTTGTGTTTACATTTTGGGAAATAGGGAATGTAGAATAATTATCTACCTACCACTTGGGGTAGGCCAAGCAAGTAGGCAGGGGTGCTTTGGAAGGGGGTTTAATCTCCGTCTGTCTCGGTCTGTGTCTCTGGTCCATTCCCTGACCATGCATAGCAGGCTCCTTACCTTACTGAGTTGTCCTCCATAGCATGTTATGTTTAGGCTTGGGCAAAGGTTTCCAGGAGATCTCCTGCAGAGATGTCTTTTCCTCAATTGCCCCGGGTTTTTGGCGCACGCGATCGGATTGTGGCTCATCGGCGCCAGCATGCATGCGACAGAAATGGGGGGGGGGGCGTCGGAAAACCCAACGAACTCAGAAAAACCGCAGATATTTTTTTAAAAAATGTGTCGCTTGACACGCGCTTACCTGCTCCCAGGATAGGAACTCTGGCGAGCTCCAGCAGACTTCAGCTCAGCAGCGACACCTGGGGGACATCGGGCGCACTATCTTAGTGAATCCCAGACAGAACCGAATCAGTGTCGGAGAACCCGCCGCTGGATCTCGACTGGATCGGGTAGGTAAATGTGCCCCATTATGTTGAGAGTATGTTGTGACTAGAGATGAGCGAGCACTAAAATGCTCGAGTGCTTGTTACTCGGGTCGAACTTTTCCCGATACTCGAGTGCTCGTATCGAATAACGAACCCATTTTAGTCAATGGGAGACTAGAGCATTTTTCACTGAAAGAACACATTCAAAGAACACTGAAGAACACATTGCAGATGTTTGTAGATGTTTTCACTGAAAGAACACATTGAAAGAACACAGTGAAGAACACATTGGGGGTCATCTACTAAGGGCCTGATTCGCGTTTTCCCGTCGTGGTACCCGAATATTTCTGATTTGCGCCGATTTTCCCTGAATTGCCCCAGGATTTTGGCACACGCGATTGGATTGTGGCGCATCGGCGCTGGCATGCAAGCGACGGCGTGGCCGAATGAAAACCCGACGGATTCGGAAAAACCGTCGCATTTTTAAAGAAAAAGTGTCGCAAAAATTGCACTTACCTTCACTCAGCCCGGCTCGGTGTATTCCAGTGCGTTCCGATGCACTTCAGCGCAGCAGCGACACCTGGTGGACGTCGGAGGAACGACCTTAATGAATCCCGGCTGGACCCGAATCCACCGCAGAGAACGAGCCGCTGGATCGCGAATGGACCGGGTAAGTAAATCTGCTCCATTGTTCTTCACAATAGTATGTGAAGAACAATATGTGTGAAGAACCCGTGTTAAACATCTGCAATGTGTTCTTCACTAGAGATGAGCGAGCACTAAAATGCTCGGGTACTCGTTATTCGAGACGATGGGAGACTCGAGCATTTTTCAAGGGGACCAAGGCTCTGCACAGGGAAGCTTGGCCAAACACCTGGGAACCTCAGAAAAGGATGGAAACACCACGGAAATGGACAGGAAACAGCAGGGGCAGCATGCATGGATGCCTCTGAGGCTGCTTAATCGCACCATTATGCCAAAATTATGGGCAACAGCATGGCCATGACAGAGTGACCGAATGAGGCTAGATAGCATCTAAAACATGCAATAATTGACCCTGACACTATAGGGGACGGCATGCAGAGGCAGGGGCAGCAGTGGCAGGCTAGAGAGTCTCATGGCGACATACCCTAAATGGACTCAGGTTTCACCAAAGGAGGTGAAATGATTTCCTAAGTGAACAAAAGGTTGACGGTATATTTAGTCGATAACACAGCATGGTGGCGACATAATGACCAAGTTCCATAACGTATCTGGTGAAACACCCGAAAAATGAGCCTGACACAGCTCTTTTGATAAGGGGACGACATGTGGAGGCAGCCATGGAGACGACTTCCATGATTAAGAGCGACAGTATGGGGCATTCATATTGCGCTGCTATGATTGCAACTTCAGGTCTCCAGCATGGCGGCGACAGATGGGCCGAGTTCCACTATGTATCTGGTGAAACACCTGAAAATTCTGCCTGACACAGCTCGTTTGATAAGGGGATGATGTGCTGCATATCCTCTCGTGCTCCAGCGTCTGGGGTATAGAGAGTTGAAATGAGACATTGGTGGATGCTGTGGAGGATCGTGGAGGCAAAATGGACAGGAAACAGCAGGGGCAGCATGCATGGATGCCTCTGAGGCTGCCTAATCTTGGGATGGAGCTGGCGGTCCACTGCCAGGCAAGCTCTTGCCTGCCCAAGCCCCTGTCTCTCGGCTCCTCCCCACCCAAAATGGGCCTGGGGGCCAGAAGCGTTTACTTTGAAAAAATTATAATTTTCAAATCAGGCCGGGTCGTTTGAATATTTCACCTAGGAATAATGGAATAGCATAGTGGTTCTATTTTTAATTGTTTTTACAGAAATGGTTCCATGATTAAGAGCGACAGTATGGGGCATCCATATTGCGCTGCTATGATTGCAACTTCAGGTCTCCAGCATGGCGGCGACAGATGGGCCGAGTTCCACTATGTATCTGGTGAAACACCTGAAAATTCTGCCTGACACAGCTCGTTTGATAAGTGGACGATGTATGGAGGCAGTGAACTAGTAGTAGATTAAAGGTGCTGCAGTTAAAACTATGTTAGTTGGATCTTGCGATGGAGCTGGCGCTCCGCTGCCAGGCGAGCTTTCGCCAATCCAAGCCCCTGTCTCTAGGCTACTCCCCAAACAGCACTTCTAAGAACCTTTTGTATAAGATCAAGTGTAGTAGCGTTCTTATAAGTTTAGGATATGGCGGGTGAGGGGAATGTAAACAGATGCGCAAGAAGCGCTGAAATAATATCGGTAAATGATAAAAGTTTGCCAGTATATTTTGTGGATTACACAGCAGGGTGGCGACAAAGTTAACAAGTTTGATGTGGAAGCCATGAAAACAACCCAAAATTCTGCCCGACACAGCTCGTTTGATAAGGGGACGATGTATGGAGGCAGTGAACTAGTAGTAGATTAAAGGTGCTGCAGTTAAAACTATGTTAGTTGGATCTTGAGATGGAGCTGGCGCTCCGCTGCCAGGCGAGCTTTCGCCAATCCAAGCCCCTGTCTCTAGGCTACTCCCCAAACAGCACTTCTAAGAACCTTTTGTATAAGATCAAGTGTAGTAGCGTTCTTATAAGTTTGGGATATGACGGGTGAGGGGAATGTAAACAGATGCGCAAGAAGCGCTGAAATAATATCGGTAAATTATAAAAGTTTGCCAGTATATTTTGTGGATTACATAGCAGGGTGGCGACAAAGTTAACAAGTTTGATGTGGAATCCATGAAAACAACCCAAAATTCTGCCTGACACAGTTCGTTTGATAAGGAGACAATGTATGGAGGCAGCTATATGGACGACTTTTGGAGGCAGCTATGGCGATGACGTGTGGAGGTAGCAATGCAGACAACGTGTGGAGCCAGCTAAAAAGACGACATGTGGAGGCTGCTATGGAGACAATTTAATTTGGATAGTGCCTGTATGTGGCAGTCCAAAAAAGTTTTCAAACCAGAGGAGCAGGTAGGTGGTCCTCCAGAAAAATTAAATAAATTGAGTGCCTGTATGTGGCAGTCCAAAAAAGTTTTCAAACCAGAGGAGCAGGTAGGTGGTCCTCCAGAAAAATTAAATACGTAGAGTACTATAGCTAGAGCGAGTTGGCCCTGGCAAAAAATAGCCAGTTTCCTGTGCTTTAGTGTACAAAGAGGAGGAGAAGGAGGACAATGAGGAGGAGGAGTGCATACATTATTCAGGTTGAGCTTCTTTCACCTGGTGAAGAATGAAAATCTGGAGAAATCCAGGCTTTATTCATCTTGATAAGCGTCAGCCTGTCAGCGCTGTCAGTCGACAGGCGTGTACGCTTATCGGTGATAATGCCACCAGCTGCACTGAAAACCCGCTCGGACAACACGCTAGCGGCAGGGCAGGCAAGAACCTCCAAGGCGTACAGCGCCAGTTCGTGCCACATGTCCAGCTTTGAAACCCAGTAGTTGTAGGGAGCTGTGTGATCATTTAGAACGATGGTATGGTCAGCTACGTACTCCCTCACCATCTTTCTGTAAAGATCAGCCCTACTCTGCCGAGACTGGGGACAGGTGACAGTGTCTTGCTGGGGTGACATAAAACTGGCAAAGGCCTTGTAAAGCGTACCCCTGCCAGTGCTGGAAAAGCTGCCTGCTCTCCTACTCTCCCTCGCTACTTGTCCCGCAGAACTACGCCCTCTGCCGCTAGAACTGTCAGAAGGGAAATACTGTTTCAGCTTGTGCACCAGGGCCTGCTGGTATTCATGCATTCTCACACTCCTTTCCTCTCCAGGGATGAGAGTGGAAAGATTTTGCTTGTACCGTGGGTCCAGGAGAGTGAATACCCAGTAATCGGTGCTGGAATAAATTCTTCTGAGCCGAGGGTCACGGGATAGGCAGCCTAGCATGAAATCTGCCATATGCGCCAGAGTCCCAACGCGCAAGAATTCACTACCCTCACTGGCCTGACTGCCCATTTCCTTCTCCTCCAACTCCTCCAACTCCTCTTCTTCTGCCCATACACGCTGAACAGTGAAGGACTCAACAATGGTCCCCTCTTCTGTCTCGCCAACATTCTCCTCCTCTTCCTTCTCATCCTCCTCCACCTCCTCCGATATGTGCTGAGAAACAGACCTAAGGGTGCTTTGGCTATCAACAAGGGAATCTTCTTCCCCCGTCTCTTGTGACGAGCGCAAAGCTTCCGACTTCATGCTGACCAGAGAGTTTTTCAACAGGCCAAGCAGCGGGATGGTGAGGCTGATGATGGCGGCATCGCCACTGACCATCTGTGTTGACTCCTCAAAGTTACTCAGCACCTGACAGATATCAGACATCCACGTCCACTCCTCATTTTAGACTTGAGGAAGCTGACTGACCTGACTACCAGTTCTGGTGGAAGTTGACATCTGGCAGTCTACAATCGCTCTGCACTGCTGGTAAACTCTGGATAACATGGTTAATGTTGAATTCCACCTTGTGGGCACGTCGCACAACAGTCGGTGAGCGGGCAGTTGGAGGCGGCGCTGCGCTGCCCTGAGAGTGGCAGCACCTGTGCTGGACTTCCTGAAATGCGCACAGATGCGGCGCACCTTCGTGAGCAAATCAGACAAATTGGGGAATGTCTTGAGGAAACGCTGAACTATGAGATTTAACACATGGGCCAGGCATGGCATATGTGTCAGTCTGCCGAGTTGCAGAGCCGCCACAAGGTTACGGCCGTTGTCACACACAACCATGCCTGGCTTCAGGTTCAGCGGTGCCAGCCACAGATCAGTCTGCGCCGTGATGCCCTGTAATAGCTCTTGGGCGGTGTGCCTTTTATCGCCTAGGCTCAGCAGTTTGAGCACCGCCTGCTGTCGCTTAGCGACGGCACTGCTGCTGTGCCTAGAGCTACCGACTGATGGCGCCATGCCCACGGATGGTAATTCGGAGGAGGAGGTGGAGGAGGGGTGGGAGGAGGAGGAGGCATAGTAGGCTTTTGAGACCTGGACCGAGGTAGGCCCCGCAATCCTCGTCGTCGGCAGTATATGAGCAGCCCCAGGGTCAGACTCGGTCCCAGCCTCCACCAAGTTAACCCAATGTGCCGTCAGTGATATATAGTGGCCCTGCCCGGCAGCACTCGTCCACGTGTCCATGGTCAGGTGGACCTTGTCAGAAACGGCGTTGGTCAGGGCACGGATGATGTTCTCTGACACGTGCTTGTGCAGGGCTGGGACGGCACATCGGGAAAAGTAGTGGCGGCTGGGGATCGAATACCGAGGGGCGGCCGCCGCCATGAGGTTTCGAAAGGCCTCGGTCTCTACCAGCCTATTGGGCAGCATCTCCAGGCTAAGCAACTTGGAGATGTGGACGTTGAGGGCTTGGGCGTGTGGGTGGTTTGCGCTATACTTCCTTTAGCGCTCCAGCGTCTGGGGTATGGAGAGCTGAACGCTGGTGGATGCTGTGGAGGATCGTGGAGGCGAATATGGGGTTTTCGCACAGGAGGTGTTTGGGCCGTGGTCCTGGGCAGGGGGCTGACTAGCAGATGACACAGGGGAAGGAGCAGTGGTGTGCCTGGCCGGAGGTGAATGGGCTTGGTGCCATTGAGTGGGGTGTTTAGCATTCATATGCCTGCGCATACTGGTGGTAGTTAAGCTAGTAGTGGTGGAACCCCTGCTGATCCTGGTTTGCCAAAGGTTGCACACCACAGTCCGTCGGTCATCCGGTGTTTCTTTTAAGAACCTCCAGACTTCTTAAAATCTAGCCCTTGCCACGGGAGCTTGAATACAAGCAACATTTGGCGCTGATGCACCAGCTCTGGCCCTGCCTCTCCGTCTGGCCCCACCATTGCCTCTTCCAACCTGTTCTGCTATAGGACTCGCCTCCGTCTCAGAAGCACTGTGTTCACCCGGCCTATCAACCCAGCTTGGGTCTGTCACCTCATCATCCTCCGATCCCTCAGTCTGCTCCCCCCTCGGACTTCCTGCCCTGACAACAACTTCACCACTGTCTGACAACCGTGTCTCCTCATCGTCCGACACCTCTTTACACACTTCTTCCACTACGTCAATAATGTCATCATCACCCACAGACTGCGACTGGTGGAAAACCTGGGCATCGGAAAATTGCTCAGCAGCAACCAGACAAGTGGTTTGTGACTGTGGGAAGGGTCCAGAAAACAGTTCCTCAGAGTATGCCGGTTCAAATGCCAAATTTTGCTGGGAGGGGGCAGACTGGGGGGAAGGAGGCTGAGGTGGAGGAGCTGGAGGAGTGCTGATTTCGGTAACATGGGTGGACTGCGTGGAAGACTGACTGGTGGAAAAATGGCTAGAAGCATTGTCCGCAATCCACGACATCACCTCTTCGCACTGTTCTGGCCTCAACAGTGCTCTACCACGAGTTCCAGTAACTTGAAACATGATGAACCTAGGGAGTGTAGCTCTGCGGCGTTCCCCTGCTCCCTCATCAGCAGGTGGTGTCTCACCCCGCCCAGGACCACAGCCTCTGACCCCTGCAGTAGTTGGACGCCCACGTCCACGCCCTCGTCCTCTACCCCTAGCCCTCGGGTTAAACATTTTCCAAATTAATGTGTAAACTTTTAATTATTTTTTTTTATTTTTTTTTTTAACAAAACGATGCTATCCTATTGCTATGGCTAGTTTCTAACCTACACTGACAGCACACAACTGGATTTTGTGCTGTGCCTGATGACGTTGAGCTATAAAATGAAATAAAGGTAAAAAAAAAATAAATCAGCAGACTCTGCCTAATTCTAATCAAACCCCTAATAAATTGTCCCACTTCGGTGTTTGCCGAAGCCCAGCCACAAGCAAACAAAAAAAAGGAAAATATAACGCTATTGTAGGCCTAAGTAAGCCGTTGGGGTTCTCCTATGGCTATTTTGTAGCCTACACTGAAAGCACACTACTTTGCAAGATGAGTTTGAGCTATAAAATGAAATAAAGGTAAAAAAATTAAATAAATCATCAGACTCTGCCTAATTCTAATCAAACCCCTAATAAATTGTCCCACTTCGGTGTTTGAGGTGGATATGCGTGTCACTAAGAGCTAAACACAACGGTCGCAGGTCTCCCAGCAAATTCCTCACAATATGGTACTAGCTTCACTACTAATGCCAGCAAGCCCAGCCACAAGCAAACAAAAAAAAGGAAAATATAACGCTATTGTAGGCCTAAGTAAGCCGTTGGGGTTCTCCTATGGCTATTTTGTATCCTACAATGAAAGCACACTGCTTTGCAAGATGAGTTTGAGCTATAAAATGAAATAAAGGTAAAAAAAAAAAAAAATCAGCAGACTCTGCCTAATTCTAATCAAAGTATTCGTCCGAGCAACGAGCAGTTTCGAGTACGCTAATGCTCGAACGAGCATCAAGCTCGGACGAGTATGTTCGCTCATCTCTATTCTTCACACATATTGTTCTTCACATACTATTGTGAAGAACTCCGTTTGGCATGCGTGTCTTCGGGTCAGTTAGCAGACGTACAGAACATCTGTAATGTGTTCTTCACTGTGTTCTTTTAATGTGTTCTTTCAGTGAAAACATCTACAAACATCTGCAATGTGTTCTTCAGTGTTCTTTGAATGTGTTCTTTCAGTGAAAAATGCTCTAGTCTCCCATTCACTATGTTCACTATGTTCACTGTGTTCACTGTTTTCATTGTATTCTTCACTGTTCTTCACTGTGTTTCGTTAAGTAAATGCTCGATCTCGAGCTGGCGAGATACTCGTCCGAGCAACGAGCCGTTTCGAGTATTCGAGCTCGGACGAGTATACTCGCTCATCTCTAGTTGTGACCTCTCTTAAAAGATGGGGGAGCACTAACTCACAAATCTGTTTTGCCTGGTAACTGACTCTCTATGCATTCACAGTACATTAATGTACAGACTTCCGATATATTAACCTTAAATATAAAGTTATTTCCTGAAACTATTTAGCTGGACTGTAATGTCCTTGCTGGCCACGTGACTTTCTGAAAGCATCAGTTACACTAGTAGAATATTTTCAATCTTCATACTGATGATAAAGTCCACTGCGGTAGGACATGTGTTTAATGTACTCGCAAATACCATTGAATCCAAATAGGTAATAACATTAAACTCCCGTTAGGATAAATGTGTGTTCCATGTAAGTCATTTGGTAAAATGGATCTTGGAAAAGATATGTAAAACAATTAATTCTCTTCAACCATGTCTAGACTGTGCATTAAGAGCACAAGTGGACTTTGGTGTTGAAAGGCATAGAGTTAAGTACATTTCTGTGGCAATTTCAATTTATGTCTGAAAGGCTTCCCATGATATTGACGTTGTAGTGTACGGAGTACATAGCAAAAAGCTGCACGACTTCAGCTGTACGTGTAGACAAATAATTATAACAAAAGGAAATATAAAGAACCAATTAAAAAGACAAACACGTCAAGTCTTTTCTACGTAAGCCGTAGAGAAAGAGGGCTTTGAAAAGTTCTTCAAAGTTCTAGATGCAAATAAGCCCAATAGGACAAGTGTCAAGGTCTAGAGGCATTATGCTAATGAACCTGTTGAAAACCTTTGTAACATAGTGCCAAAATGTGTGACTAAGCCCATGAAAAAGTCATCTGCATTATTTTGAAGAATTCTTTATTTTCTGTTTTACAGGTTTTTCTTTGAGTGTTCAGTGTGACATTCAATTTTAATTACATAAAAAATTATATCTCAACTTATTTTTGGGACTAAACAGGGACTCAATAAAACCTAAAATTTCTAGAAAATGGATAAATCTGTTATTTTTTTAAACAAATCTTAAACTGGAGAATTTCCTTTGGTTAAGTACAATATAGTCTTTTATAGGAGGCTTGAACAGCCATTGTAAAGTAGCCATTGAAAAGAAAATATGACCATGACCATAATGAAAAGAAGAATCTTCTACGGTTAAGGATACTATTGTTTTTAAGAGCCTTGTATGAAGTAGACATTAGACTGAAAAATGACCACAATGAGAGGTAAAATGTACATACTCTTAGGGTCTCCTTTCTGTAAATGCCAAGATCTAGTGTTGGTTGAAGTTACAAGTGGTCCCGGGGCAACATACAGCACAGGTTCTATTTGTTCGTTCTTGAGTTGAATTTGTATGTAAGTCAGAAAAGTTGCCATTGCTAATGTAGGCTAATGGCAAAATGTAGACAAGCTCACATGATCGAATCTAAGCTCAATAAAATAAATGGGTACAAGGCTCCTGTACCAGATGGGTTAACCCCTTAAGGACGCAGGTTTTTTTGGTTCATTTTGTATTCTCCACCTACAAAATCTATAACTATTACATTTTTCCATTTATTTTCATCATAACAAATTTTACTTTTCAGTGACGTTATTTATTATTCCATTCTGTGTACTGGAAAGTTGGAAAAAAATTCCAAATGTGGTGAAGTTGGCAAAAAAAACCTGCATTTGTGTCACTTTCTTGTGAGCTCAGTTTTTACTGTGCGTTCCAAATGATATGACTACTTTATTCTTTGGTTCGGAACAATCACAGTGATGCTAAATGTGGTGCCAATGTTTAAAAAGGGCTCTAGATCTTCCCCAAGCAATTATAGTCCTGTAAGGTCAACTTCCATAATGGAAAATAATCGAAGAGTTAGTAAAAGACTACATATAAGAGTATGTGATATCAAATAGTATAATAAGTGATAGAAAATGCGGTTTTACTAAGGATAAAAGTTGTTAGACCAACGTGATCTGCTTTTATGAAGAGGTGAGCAGATGCCTAGATGGAGAAGCTGCTGTGGATATTGGGGCAAACTTACTTACATAGTCCTGTCGCAAGACCTGTGATGATGTCACGATCACATGACCTGCTGGGGGAAGTAGTGCACGGAGCTCCACGACTGAGGTGAGAGGGAGAACATAGGAAGATCTATATGGGCACAAAACAGGGGGATCTGTATGGGGCACATAACAGGGGGATCTGTGTGTGGGCACATTACAGAGGGATCTGTATGGGGCACATTACACAGGGATTTGTATGGGGCACATTACAGGGGGATCTGTGTGGGGCACAATACAGGGGGAATCTATGTGTGGGCACATTACAGGGGGATCTGTGTGTGGGGTACATTACAGGGTGATATGTATGGGGCACATAAAAGGGGGATCTGTGTGGAGCACATTACAGGGGGATCTGTATGGGGCACATTACAGGGAGATCTGTGTGGGGCACATTACAGGGAGATCTGTATGGGGCACATTACAGGGGGATCTGTGTGGGGCACATTACATGGGGATTTGTATGGGGCACATTACAGGGGGATCTGTGTGGGGCACATTACAGGGGGATCTGTGTGGGGCACATTACAGGGGGATCTGTGTGGGGCACATTACAGGGAGATCTGTGTGGGGCACATTACAGGGGGAATCTGTGTGTGGGCACATTACAGGGGTATCTGTGTGTGGGCACATTACTGGGGGATCTGTGTGGGGCACATTACAGGGGGATCTGTGTGGGGCACATTACAGGGGGATCTGCATGGGGAACATTACAGGGGGGCTGTGTGGGAGGCACATCACAGGGGGATCTGTGTGGGGCACATTACAGGGGGATCTGTGTGGGGCACATTACAGGGGGATTTGTGTGGGGCACATTACAGGGGGGCTGTGAGGGAGGCACATTACCGGGGGGATGTGTGGGAGGCACATTACTGGGGGACATTACATGGGGATCTGTGTGGGAGGCACATTACAGGAGGGCTGTGTGGGAAGCACATTACTGGGGGACATTACATGGGGATGTGTGTGGGGAACATTACAGGGGGATCTGTGTGGGGCACATTACAGGGGGATCTGTATGGGGCACATAACAGGGGGAATCTGTATGGGGCACATTACAGGGGGAATCTGTGTGGGGCACATTACAGGGGGAATCTGTGTGGGGCACATTACAGGGAGGCTGTGTGGGAGGCACATTACTGGGGGACATTACACAGGGATGTGTGTGGGAGGCACATTACTGGGGGACATTACACAGGGATGTGTATGGGAGGCACAATACAGGGGGGGCTGTATTGGGGGAACTTTACTGGGGGGGCTGTGTAGGGCACATTACTTAGGGAGATTACAAGGGGGACATTACTGGATGGATGTGTGGGTGACATTACTGGGGGATGAGTGGGTGACTTTAATTGGGGGGGTGTGGGGAGCATTACTGGAAGGGATGTGTGGGAAACATTATTGGGGGGCAGTAGGAAGAGCCTAGGTTTGATTTCACATAAGTTTCCAGTGATGATTATGTGATGGATAACGAGCGCCTTGTCTCTTGTAGTTGTTTAAATGCAATTGTGTGAGCACAGCCTTAGGGTGATGTCACACGTGGCATTTTGAACGCCGTTTTTTAAGCAGTCCATTTTTGAAAACGCATCCATTTTTGACAGGTTTTACCAATTATTTAAATTCAAACTGGTCAAAAACGGATGCGTTTTCTGACGGACTGCTAATGGCCAAAAACGTGTTCAAAACACCACGTGTGACATCACCCTTACAGTATTTTGGGAGAGTGTTAGGGGCAGCAGCAGGACAACACTGTCAGGTTGCAGTCACAGTTGCAGGTGGTTTTAGGTGCAGTTTTGTTAATTTAACAAGTGAAAGACATGAACTGGTGAATTTGAGTTTTAAGGGGAAACCTGTTCCACAAATGTCTTTCACTTGTTAAAATAACAAAACTGCACCTAAACCCACCTCAAAACTGATTGCGATGCATTTGTAACTGCAACATGTGAATGCAACTTCGGAGAACCAAGATTTCGGGATAATGAAGGACATAAGATGTCTGTCTGGTGAACTCCACAGAAAGGAGACATGGTGATGCCGAGTCCAAGGGTGGTTGCACATGTGGCGTTTTGAACCTGTTTTTGGAAAACGCATCAATTTTTGTCCGTTTTTAATTAAGATAATTGGTAAAACCGGACAAAAACAGATGCGTTTTTAATGGACTGAAAATGCCTGACTAAAAATGGACTAACAACGGGTTCAAAACGTCACGAGTTCCAACACCCCAATAATGAAGTGGACATGTCACCTGAAGTCACTGGATGCAATTTAGGATTTCTGTAGCTGTGTAGCCCCCTCAGTAAAGTTGTTATTGGCACAACCACATGTGAGGGGGTTATGTACAGGAGGGGGCATTACTGATACAAATGCATTGGAGCCCGTGCCCCGGATCTTTTTCCACCCTAGCAACGCCCCTGGGCTACACGACACGGCTACTCCACACCCCCGTAGCCTCTTTAATCCTCCTAACCAGTTAACTTCAGTGTGCAGCTTTCTCGATGAGTGCACGCAGCTCCTCGTAGGTGTTGTGAGTAGCCGCGCTGTGTAGCCTCAGCTCTGGCTACTCCATGCCTCAGTAGCTTCTTTAGAATATTTGCATATCACCCTGATTAAAGATGAAAAAAGATAGAGATAGGGAGTAGAGGATTAACCCTAACAACTATTCTTACATACGATAGATGCACCTACTAGGGGATCTAGCCTAAAAGGTAGATCCATAGTGGTAGGTTCCCTTTAATCCTACCACTTTGCTCTGAATATAGATACAGGCAGTCCCCGGGTTACATACAAGATAGGGTCTGTAGGTTTGTTCTTAAGTTGAATTTGTATGCAAGTCGGAACTGTATATTTTATCATTGTAATCCCAGCCAGAACTTTTTTGGTCTCTGTGACAATTGGATTTTAAAAATGTTGGGTTGTCATAAGAACCAGGATTAACAATAAATCTTCATTACAGACACCTGTGATAACTGTTACAGCTGTTTATTATAGCCTAGGACTAAAGTACAAGAAATTACCAATATCCAGAGGTCCGTTTGTAACTAGGGGTCGTATGTAAGTCGAGTGTTCTTAAGTAGGGGACCGCCTGTAGTTGTGAGTTAGCCACAGACAGGTTCAGGACACACACTCTGGAAAAGGCTCATATTCATCTTGACCTCATATTAATGTACAACTATAACAGATGATGAACAAATTAAACCAGTTTTACCCTATACAAGTCTATTTACCAGTTTCTAATTTTAATGGCAACTCTGACACCGTAGAACATAGTACCTAAGTCTGCTAAGTAAAGAGCTAAAAGATAGAAATTAATGTTTTTTTTTTTCATGACTGCTGGTTGTGTGTTCCTCAAAATTCACAACACAAGAAATAAATGGATGTCAGGAAAAAAATGACTACAATCATATGCAGACAAAGGAATTTCAGGTAGAAGGTCTGTTTCATTGCGGAAGGAATTATGGTATTCTTATTTTCTTTTATGTATCAAGTAGTAGATTTCTTCTACTGGATGATTAATGGTCTACAACTGTGATACTGGGAAAGTCAGCGGACTTTTGGAAGGAATGGTAAATATATACTGTGTTATAAATGACGCTATACATCCCGTAACCAGTGAAGATAAAACTGCAGGTTTCAGATATCTATCTCAGCAACTCGGCACAGCAAATCCCCAAGCTATTATGCCCCGGCTGTAGGACAACATGTGTATTAGAAGAAGTAGGATGATGCCTTTGAAGTGATATGCATCGACTTTGTATGTATGTTTATCTTAGACTCTAGAATTAGTATATGGCCTCCTTTAGAAGAACACAGTCATCAAAAATAAATAATATTACAAACTGCAAAAGATCATAGGCTCATGGGAAAATAGAAGCTGGGTTCAATTCTATATAAAATATGTGCTGTCTGTCAGGATTCGGGATGCGTGAATCCACTGGACCACCGTGGAAGGTGGTACTAGCCGATACCTGGGACCGGAGTCTAAGTGGCACCTAGTCTTAACCAGATCCCGCTGCGAATCGGGATGGACTTGCTGCGCAAGGTACCATCAGGTTGTTCCACAGGTGCGACTAGCCCACAGTGGCAGCGAAGGTCAAGGTACCTTAGCGGAAGACAGTCTTGTGGTCAGGTCCAGGCACAGGGTCAGGGCATGCGGCAGAGATGCAATGTCAAGTCCAATCCGGGGTCAGCAACGGGTGGTCCAGGCAGATGGGAACAGGAACACAGGCACATGGGACACAGAAACACAACAATGCAGGAACACAGCAACACGGAGGAACTCTGGTAACACAAGAACATGGAGGGACTGTGGTAACACGGGAACACGGCAGCACAGGACTCTGGAGCAGGAACACACGGGAGAAGGAACGCAGGATACACAGGAACACACAGGAACGCTGGAGGCACAGGAACACACAGAGACTGCCGCGGGAGCCAGGAGAGGTGTCATTATTGTCATTATTGTCATTAATTATCCTGAAGGTCCACAAGATATCCCTCTTCTGAGGTAGACAAAGTACTTATATATTCACTTTCCCTGCCCACTAGAAGCACTAGACAGCCCCCTTTTGTAATTACTTTCCATGCAAGGGAAGCTTATTCAGCTGCTTTCAACTTTGAGTCCCAGAGGGGGTCCACAATATTTGATCTTACTCTATAACCTCACAATTTTCTAATAGACTCGCTCAAAATTGATGGTTGAAGCCAGACAACCATTTTCAAATGAAATCTTTTATCAAGTTTTTACATATCAACCTAAATTATAAGTCGATGGCAGTGTTCAAAAAGCAAGTTTGAAAATATACCTGACTCCTTGCCAGAGAAACACCCCTTTTCCTCATTCATGTGGTCAGTTTATCTGAACCGTGGTGTCATGAACCAGAACATTTCTCTTTCCTCCTTCTATCCCCACTCCCTTCTTAAAGAGAATCTGTCTTCCAGGAAACCCACCCAAAATAAAAACTTCATTAAAACTATGATTAAAAAGCATTGACCTTATGCCTAAATAGTTCCTTTCCTTGGCTGCAATGTTAGAAAAATCAGTTTGTTAATGTATATGCAACTCACCTGACCTAAGTCCAATGTCACTACTTGAGTTCAATGAAGCCCTGCATATTTATGAGTTACTTGCATTGCCCTGACTCCTAGTTCCCGATTGACAAATCTTATTGTTACAAAACTTCTGCTATGTGTAGTGTTAAGTTAGAGCTCTGTTACAGCATTAGCCACATCATGTCATGCGATCAGTGTGACATCATCTAAGGTCCTAATTCATTTTCCCAGTCTACCCATGTATATATCTGATCACATGAAATCACAGCAGCTTCCATGGAGGATAGGAAGGAGTAAAAGTCCACAGAGTCATACTGCAACCATGCCATGATACCACCATGTGATCAGATATATGCAAGGTGTATAGTTTGTGTTATTGTTAGAAGGTTAAAGGACCTATGATGTCACTTTGGTCAAGAATGGGACAAAGGGAGGTGTAGATGGATGGGACAGATCAAGCAAGACAAGCCTTCTCTGATGCGTGGGAATATAAAATAAAGTTTATTTATGGCGACGTGAAGGAAACAATTTTTAGCTAAAAGAAGGGTGTTAATAGGGCTCTATAGGAACCTGTCACTAGCTGTATATGTGAAAATGTTGTGACAGGTTCCCTTAAAAAGTTAATGTTTAAATCTCACGAAGGGAGGGGTAGAGAAGAGGAGTGTTTAGGAGCAGGACAGTATGACTTAGATAACTTAGTGAACCAACGAAATAGCTTGAAGGGTTTCTGTCACTGTGGATGCAAGGGACAATTCCTAAAAGTTTTTAGCTGCTCACATTTGTTCCTGCTGTTATGACATTATAAAGCTTATAGCAATGAAGAGTTAATAAATGGGTTGTTGGCTCCTCCATAGTTAGAGGGACTCAGTTTGTGGGGGAGGACCCTGAATAGGCTCCCTACCTTTAATAGCTAAAATTCCCTAAATAGGTTTTTCCAGCCTTTTGATATTGATGACCTATCATTAGGTCCCAACACTCAGAGCCCCATCGATCAGCTGCTCTCATCTGCTGTCAGGGCGAGAGATACGCAGTGCATCCTAAGGACAGGTTATCAATAGCAAAAGCCTGGGCAGCCCCTTTAATAGAGTATTTGACATGGTGTTTTCTACAAGATTTAATTGAATTGTATTATAACGTGGATAACAGCAGAGTGCCCTCACCTAGTGATCAGTGTAGGATTCGCAAGACTAGTATCAATACTTCCCTAACACAACCTTCTACATTGTATCTAAATGTTATTCTCAGGAAAAAGGCTTCTTAAATACACTTAAACCTATTATGGCCTCATGGGAGATTAGTTTACATGCCTGACATTTCCTGGATAAGTTGATATGTCATTTTTATTCAGGAATATATCAATGACAACATCCTCCTCCATTCCTGCTCCATAATATTAAAAATAAAATGCCAAATGTATTACTACCGAAATATAGATAATAGAAGCCAGCATTGCCGCCTATATCTAAAACATTGATAAGACAAGGGACAGGTTCAGCGAGACACAGGTTAATAGCAAGGCACTTCGGCTAGTTGAATTGTGTCATCTAGGAGAGATTGGTTAAAATTCATTTTCAGGCAAAATAGTTATTTTGCATTCATATCAAGGAACAGAGCAGGATTAGTGTTTAGCAATGTAATCTTGCACAGTTCTGTCTCTTTCAATCAGCGAACCTTAGCTTCTGTACTGAGTCTATTCCAATGTAAAAAAAGATAGTCCAATTGGAATTATCATTGCTTCTTGAAAGAATTGGAATTGGTTTTTACATGGAAATGAGACTGCAGAGAAGAGATTTGCAGGCAGCTTGGAGAATACGTTTTATAGAAATAAAGAGAAATATTAAGGAATAAAAGCTTTACTGCGCAGCCAGATGAAAACTGTGGGTGCCTCCGTCATTACCCCTGGGCCCCCCACTCTGTATTCACAGAAGATGGCTAATCCATGCTTTAAAAGATATTAATCCTATTCATTTGAATGGAATTGAACTCCACTCCATCACTAAGGAGAGATTTTCACAGCCGCAGAATGGAAAATAGCAGTTACTGTGCTAAATATCCACTTGTGGGTCTTCATACAGGGACGTTGGGACATAAGAGCTGGTCATTCAGGGAAAATCTGGTTATATAGTTTAACTTTCTCTGCAAAGAAAGCTCAATAGTACATTCCTCTTGTTTAAACTCAATGTGACTTCACAGTACCATATTATGAAATATCAAGCAGTCTATCCACTGGATAGAGGGGTAACTGTCTGATTAGTAAGTTTCTGATGCCTTGGACCCTCATAAGCAGGAGAATAGGGCTTCTTTGTTCCCCTTTTATAATGAAGCAGCTTTCTAAACATTCACAACTTCTCAATTCACTTCTATGAGACTGCAGGGCATAGCTGAGTATAGTCTTTTCACATGGGGAATGGAAAACTAATTCTCATCATCATTGAGGGTCTCAGGAGTTAAATCCCCATTGATCACATTATTTATCTAATGTTATGTAATCACATTTGTGTTGTGCAGCAGTAACGCTCCCTAGAGGCTTCAGTCTGAGATTCTGTATCCTGATTGGCTGATTTGCTTAAGCTGTACTGGCCTCAGTTCCCTTAGCTGACGTCACAAGCAGGTAGTGCTTGCCTACTTAGGGAGAGGCTGGAGATGATTTTAAAAATAGGGCTGATAGATATACCAGGCTTGTACTCAGGCTGTGAAGAAGACAGCAGCATGATATAGTTATCATTGAACTTGTCGCAAAGGGTCTCTGCAGTTGTGATAAAACGATTTTTGACCAGGTAACTTTGGAGTAACGCTCTGTATGGATTTTGGCTACTCAATTCCAAGCTTGAATCTCACCTGGAGCTACTTTGCGTTTTTTTATAGTTGATTGTAGAGTTAATTGCCTGGGCTTAGCTGGGTGTCTGTTCTCAGGAGGCCTGAGTGGTGTCATTTTCTAGGCTCTCTGTTTTTCTCAGCTCAGAGTTAAGTTTTGCAAGGACTAGACAGTCAGTTGCTGGGGACGTCAGCCAGGGACTTTATACATTGCAGATGCTGTGCTCACTCAGGGGGGGTTTCTTATGTGTGCTATGGTACCACTGACCTTGGACACTACCACATCTGGAATCATGTATATCCCCAGCCAGAGCCGAGACCCCGTGTACCCTGGACCTGTCCAGAACTGTGTACTTTTAAAGGGGGTTTTCCACAGGATAGGGCCTAACTTGCTAATCAATGGGGATCTCAGTGATGAGAGAGAATGAGAATGGGGGGTTGCAATGGAGGCCAGAGTACCTCTGTCGGACCCCCCGTTCCTTCCCAAGATAAGGGAGCAGCCGGTAGCGTTTGTTCATGCTGCACTATTTATCTCTAGAAAAAGTAAAGAAATTGTGGGGTGTAAGATCGCAACAGGATCATAGCTATAGGTGCATAGGTAGAAATTATACCTCCAACATAGAACCTGTATTGACACATAGCAGTTGGGAGCCTGGTTACAGGAGCTTTGGGGGCAGGAGGACAGAAACCTGTGCCACATATGACCACCAGAAAGTATATGGTTGCATAGAGGTTCACCAGCCACACTATTCTTCCTTAACTTACCACCAGAGGGTGAATACTATGCATATGTAAATTACTTACCAGGAACTTTTTATATATTTCAGATTTTATATCTGTTCAATGAAGATTAGTAATAAAAGATTCTGTTCAAGAGTTGAAACACCACACCACAGTTCTCCAAAAGCTAGCACTTTTTTATTTTTTACATTAATAGAGCCATTTGAGGGCTTGATTTCTGCAGTACAAATTTTACTTCCTAGTGTAAGTATTTAATATTTCATGCAATATACTAGGAAGCAGGAAATAATAATTCCAAATGAAGTACTATTGACATGAAAAAGCAGTTGCACCATTTTCTTACTGACTTAGTCTTTCATTTTATGGCCCAAATGAAATCTTTTCTTAATTTTTGGGTCAGTTTGAAGTTATATAGTTATGTTATGTTTAAAAAAAATCTAAATCTGTAGGGAAAAAAACTATATGACCTTTGAGAAATGTTGCTAAGTATTCAAGATTATGTTGTTTCTGTACACATTTTTAACTTTAAAGGGAACCTCTCACTACATTTTTCACAAATACAACTAATAGTAGGATCCCATAGAGCTTTATTAACTAAAGGACACCCTTCGTTTAGTTGTTTCCCATGAAATCAGTTATAAACTTAACTGGTCTCCAGGGTTATCCAGAGCGAGTAGGGGCCAAGGCCTAATGTCCTTTGACCAGAGTAACATCATCTCAGGTCTTTTAGCCTCCAAACATTAGCAAACTGTACACATATATGAGCACATGAAATCATAGCATGCCTGCATGGAGGCATGGAGAGGATTAAATGTCCATGGTGGTTGCTGTTAGTTCATGTGCTCAGATATATGCATGGTGTACAGTTTGCTAATGTTAGGAAGCTAAAGGACCTGAGATGATTTCACCCTGATCACATTACTGCTGAATAATTAGAAGGGATGGGGAATAGTTGCTGGATTCAGCCCGAGGAGGCCAGTTCCACCTTGACTCACTCTAGATATCCCTGGATATCAGGCAAGTCTGATTTAATGGAATTCTGAGGGAAACAATTTTAGTTAGTGAGTAAATAGGGTTCAATGGGAACCTGCTACTAGCTGTATTTGTGAAAAAAATCCACGCACAACTTTAGATATAGCGAGAAAAATAAAATACCAGAGATAACATTGATTTCACAATTCTGGAGAAAGTAGCAGGTAAGTTGCCCTCAATACTCAAGTTTGAGAGCAGACTCCTCTAAACAGTAGCTAAAGTGGTCACTGCACTCTGGCTCATGAAGATCCAAAATGAGCTACACCTTGGGGCTCTGTACTTGAAAATGCAGGGATTTCTTCAGCTATGCAGGAGTCCCACTCCAGATGCCCCCCACCCACCCTTCCTTCACATCCCTCCATGTTTCCTTGGTGTCGATGTGACAGAAAGGGGAAAATAATTGCAAGTGGCAGTAATAAGCAATAAACTAGCGCTTGTGATTATTTTGTCCTTTCACCTACCTCCACGCCAGGGGAGTGTAGAGGGGCATGAAGGGGGGAAGCGGCCGGCCAGGGTGGGTACGGCCAATGGGCAATCATATGCTTGTGTGCCTGCGTATGATAAATAACCCCCATATACTAAATATCTAATTTCAATATCTAATTTCTTCTATTTCCTTTAAAACTATGTTATGTATTCAGATGTTACTGTAAAATGAAATATAAATGTATTCATTTTGTTACTTTATATTGCCCTTTGAAATAAACTCATGTAACCCTTGTACCTACTGATAGTTTGCAGGTGGCCATGGTCCAATGCTTCTTCCCTCATACAGAAAAGCAGAAAGCTGAAATTTGTTGCTTGTATATTCCCAGTAGGGCCCATCTTCTTTCACTTCTCATGCTCCAGTATGCAGCAATTGTAATACTAATGAATAATTATTACATAATCTTAAAAAAAAAGGCCGAGGGACAGAGAAGAATGTGTTTCATTGTGTAGAGATAATAATTCCCTTTCATATTTCTATGAGTTCTTGACTCATACATGATTTTTAATCATACAGATGCAATTACCGCTTCAGCTCAAAACACAAAAATGTGTAAATAAACTGACATCTCTGGCGAATATATTTATTTATATATGTAAACAATTTGGCTGCATTATGAGCTGTTTGTTTAAAAATGGAGATAATTTTCTTACACTATGAAACAGTCGCATGGCTAATGAAAATGCTTATTACATGACATGATTGTTATTTAAGATATGCCAGAAATAACCATGGTGATAGGCCAATATTCCAGGAACTCATGCTCCCGTTGTCATCTGGCGCCAGCCATTTACATATAATATGGCCTGGAAAAATACCTCTGAAGTGTGCCTGCAGTCAATATACAAAATATCTAAGTTTTATTATAAACATTTTTTCTTTAAACTAAATGCATATTTACACACAATTATTTAATTTTTGATTTCTTGTAGTTCACTTTTTTGCGTTCTATGTAGAATACGAGCAGTATTGGTTGAGTCTTCTCAGTAGAATTTTTAAAATACAGATTTAACCCTTTAAAGGGGTTTTCCAAATTTGCAAGTTATCCTGTATTCACAGGATAGGGGATGAAAAGCTAATTGGAGGTGTCTGTCTGCTAGGTTCTAAACTGACCATGAGGACAGGACACCCATGGCAGTTTTGGAAATTGGTAAGCACAGCTCTGCCACTGTCTAAGTGAATGACAGGGATGGCCATACTAATGAATGGAGCAGTAGTAGTGAATGATCAAGCTTTCACTTTACCCATTAGGGAGAACAGGACCTCCATTTTCTGAAATGCTAACTCCTGTTATCCTTGGTGTTGGTCCCAGCAGTCAAACCCATACAAATCAATAAGAAAACTTGGAACCCCTTTGAGGATCCCTTTAAGGACAAATGTTGCTTGGGCTCTCAAAACCAGGGATTTCATTTTGATGTTCCATCCTCATCTTGCGCAAGACATATGAAGGCTTGTTTCTAGAGTTGTATTTTCCAATGGTTTTAATTGTAGGGTTAAAATAAACAAAATAATGAAAAATGTATTGACCTCTCTAGGGGTAATTCCAGCCTTTTTTTATTATCTTGTCAATGCTTTTTTCCTTTCCCGGCACTGCTTGTTATTAATTTTAATAACTTACATTAAAGTAATTCCACGGCTATGTCTTCTCCCACCTCGTCTGCCATATTCCAGTGGATAGAGGACATCATCATGCCGAAAGTATACAATTATGATGTCATACAGAGTAGCTCCTCCAATTTTTCAAGCTTAGTGGGGGTAAGAATGTAAAAAAAAACAACCACCAGCAATTTCCATGCTGTTCTCCTTATGTAGTTTTCTTCCTATCCATTTTTGTGTTCCTCCGATTCTGTGATATCAAACTCACCTGTGTTTTATGTTTCCTAGCAACTGCAACATTTGTGTTTCATTTGAAGATTAGATTAAAACTAGAGATGAGCGAACATGCTCGTCCGAGCTTGATGCTCGGTCGAGCATTAGGGTACTCGAAACTGCTCGTTGCTCGGACGAATACTTCGCCCGCTCGAGAAAATGGCAGCTCCCGCCGTTTTGCTTTTTGGCGGCCAGAAACAGAGCCAATCACAAGCCAGGAGACTCTGCACTCCACCCAGCATGACGTGGTACCCTTACACGTCGATAGCAGTGGTTGGCTGGCCAGATCAGGTGACCCTGGGATAGACTAGCCGCTGCCCGCGCTGCTCGGATCATTCTGTGTCTGGATGCCGCTAGGGAGAGAGCTGCTGCTGGTCAGGGAAAGCGTTAGGGTGTTCTATTAGCTTACTGTTAGGCAGGAGTGATTCTCAAAGAACCCAACAGCCCTTCTTAGGGCTACAATAACGTTCTACTTTTTTTATTTTAATTTGCATCTAGTACCATTTTGTGAGGAATTAGCAGGGGGACTTGCTACCGTTGTGTTTAGCTCTTAGTGGCACACATATCCATAGCAAAGACCGAAGTGGGAAAATTCAGTAGGGGTTGGATTTCAATTAGGCACTAACTCAGTGTCATCTCATCTGGCATAGTAGTGTGCTTTGATACTTGGCTAGAAAATAGCCATAGGAGAATACAAAGAGCTTACTTACGCGTACAGTAGCGTTCTATATATTTGATTTCTGGTTGATCTGCTGGTGGCTGTACTTTCTGCAGTGCATGTACTAGCCAATTCTGAGCAATTTGTAGTGAGACTTGCGACCGCTGTGTTCTGCGCTTAGTGACGCACATATCCATAGCAAAGACCGAAGTGGGAAAATTTAGTAGGGGTTGGATTTCAATTAGGCACTAACTCAGTGTCATCTCATCTGGCATAGTAGTGTGCTTTGATACTTGGCTAGAAAATAGCCATAAGAGAATACAAAGAGCTTACTTACGCGTACAGTAGCGTTCTATATATTTGATTTCTGGTTGATCTGCTGGTGGCTGTACTTTCTGCAGTGCATGTACTAGCCAATTCTGAGCAATTTGTAGTGAGACTTGCGACCGCTGTGTTCTGCGCTTAGTGACGCACATATCCATAGCAAAGACCGAAGTGGGAAAATTTAGTAGGGGTTGGATTTCAATTAGGCACTAACTCAGTGTCATCTCATCTGGCATAGTAGTGTGCTTTGATACTTGGCTAGAAAATAGCCATAGGAGAATACAAAGAGCTTACTTACGCCTACAGTAGCGTTCTATATATTTGATTTCTGGTTGATCTGCTGGTGGCTGTACTTTCTGCAGTGCATGTACTAGCCAATTCTGAGCAATTTGTAGTGAGACTTGCGACCGCTGTGTTCTGCGCTTAGTGACGCACATATCCATAGCAAAGACCGAAGTGGGAAAATTTAGTAGGGGTTGGATTTCAATTAGGCACTAACTCAGTGTCATCTCATCTGGCATAGTAGTGTGCTTTGATACTTGGCTAGAAAATAGCCATAAGAGAATACAAAAAGCTTACTTACGCGTACAGTAGCGTTCTATATATTTGATTTCTGGTTGATCTGCTGGTGGCTGTACTTTCTGCAGTGCATGTACTAGCCAATTCTGAGCAATTTGTAGTGAGACTTGCGACCGCTGTGTTCTGCGCTTAGTGACGCACATATCCATAGCAAAGACCGAAGTGGGAAAATTTAGTAGGGGTTGGATTTCAATTAGGCACTAACTCAGTGTCATCTCATCTGGCATAGTAGTGTGCTTTGATACTTGGCTAGAAAATAGCCATAGGAGAATACAAAGAGCTTACTTACGCCTACAGTAGCGTTCTATATATTTGATTTCTGGTTGATCTGCTGGTGGCTGTACTTTCTGCAGTGCATGTACTAGCCAATTCTGAGCAATTTGTAGTGAGACTTGCGACCGCTGTGTTCTGCGCTTAGTGACGCACATATCCATAGCAAAGACCGAAGTGGGAAAATTTAGTAGGGGTTGGATTTCAATTAGGCACTAACTCAGTGTCATCTCATCTGGCATAGTAGTGTGCTTTGATACTTGGCTAGAAAATAGCCATAGGAGAATACAAAGAGCTTACTTACGCCTACAGTAGCGTTCTATATATTTGATTTCTGGTTGATCTGCTGGTGGCTGTACTTTCTGCAGTGCATGTACTAGCCAATTCTGAGCAATTTGTAGTGAGACTTGCGACCGCTGTGTTCTGCGCTTAGTGACGCACATATCCATAGCAAAGACCGAAGTGGGAAAATTTAGTAGGGGTTGGATTTCAATTAGGCACTAACTCCGTGTCATCTCATCTGGCATAGTAGTGTGCTTTGATACTTGGCTAGAAAATAGCCATAGCAATAGGATAGCATTGTTTGGTTTTAAAAACTCAAAAAAAAAAAAAAAACACAAAAAAAAACAAAAAACACAAAAAAAAACAAAAAACACAAAAAAAAACAAAAAAAAGTAAAAAAAAAAATAAAGTTATAACTCTCATTTTAAAAATGTTTAACCCGAGGGCTAGGGGTAGAGGACGAGGGCGGGGACGTGGGCGTCCAACTACTGCAGGGGTCAGAGGCCGTGGTCCTGGGCGGGGTGAGACACCACCTGCTGATGAGGGAGCAGGGGAACGCCGCAGAGCTACACTCCCTAGGTTCATGTCTGAAGTTACTGGGACTCGTGGTAGAGCACTGTTGAGGCCAGAACAGTGCGAACAGGTGATGTCGTGGATTGCTGACAATGCTTCGAGCAATTTGTCCACCACCAGTCAGTCTTCCACGCAGTCCACCCATGTCACCGAAATCGCCACTCCTCCAGCTCCTGCACCTCAGCCTCCTCCCCCCCAGTCTGCCCCCTCCCAGGAAAATTTGGCATTTGAACCGGCATACTCTGAGGAACTGTTTTCTGGACCCTTCCCACAGTCACAAACCACTTGTCCGGTTGCTGCTGAGCAATTTTCCGATGCCCAGGTTTTCCACCAGTCACAGTCTGTGGGTGATGATGACCTTCTTGACGTAGTGGAAGTGTGTAAAGAGGTGTCCGACGATGAGGAGACACGGTTGTCAGACAGTGGGGAAGTTGTTGTCAGGGCAGGAAGTCCGAGGGGGGAGCAGACTGAGGGATCGGAGGATGATGAGGTGACAGACCCAAGCTGGGTTGAGAGGCCGGGTGAACACAGTGCTTCTGAGACGGAGGAGAGTCCTCGACCAGAACAGGTTGGAAGAGGCAGTGGTGGGGCCAGACGGAGAGGCAGGGCCAGAGCTGGTGCATCAGCGCCAAATGTGTCAACTAGTGAAGCTCCCGTGGCGAGGGCTCTTGCGGCGAGGGCTAGATCTTCAGAAGTCTGGAGGTTCTTTAAGGAAACACCGGATGACCGACGGACTGTGGTGTGCAACATTTGCCAAACCAGGCTCAGCAGGGGTTCCACCACTACTAGCTTAACTACCACCAGTATGCGCAGGCATATGAATGCTAAGCACCCCACTCAGTGGCAACAAGCCCGTTCACCTCCGGCCGTGCACACCACTGCTCCTTCCCCTGTGTCAGCTGCTAGTCAGCCCCCTACCCAGGACCCTGCCACAAAAACCCCATCGTCGCCTCCACGATCCTCCACAGCATCCACCAGTGTTCAGCTCTCCATACCCCAGACGCTGGAGCGGAAACGCAAATATAGTGCAACCCACCCGCACGCCCAAGCCCTTAATGTGCACATCTCCAGATTGCTTAGCCTGGAGATGCTGCCCTATAGGCTAGTAGAGACCAAGGCCTTTCGCAACCTCATGGCGGCGGCCGCCCCTCGGTATTCGGTCCCCAGCCGCCACTACTTTTCCCGATGTGCCGTCCCAGCCCTGCACCAGCACGTGTCAGACAACATCATCCGTGCCCTGACCAACGCCGTTTCTGACAAGGTCCACCTGACCACGGACACGTGGACGAGTGCTGCCGGGCAGGGCCACTATATATCGCTGACGGCACATTGGGTTAACTTGGTGGAGGCTGGGACCGAGTCTGACCCTGGGGCTGCTCATATACTGCCGACGCCGAGGATTGCGGGGCCTACCTCGGTCCAGGTGTTTCAGGCCTACTATGCCTCCTCCTCCTCCCACCCCTCCTCCACCTCCTCCTCCGAACTACCATCCGTGGGCACGGCGCCATCAGTCGGTAGCTCTAGGCACAGCAGCAGTGCCGTCGCTAAGCGACAGCAGGCGGTGCTCAAACTGCTGAGCCTAGGCGACAAAAGGCAC
The DNA here is from genome assembly GCF_040894005.1 of Engystomops pustulosus. Classification (NCBI taxonomy): domain Eukaryota; kingdom Metazoa; phylum Chordata; class Amphibia; order Anura; family Leptodactylidae; genus Engystomops; species Engystomops pustulosus. The sequence goes on along the minus strand of NC_092417.1, from coordinate 103,778,790 downwards.
ACCGCCCAAGAGCTATTACAGGGCATCACGGCGCAGACTGATCTGTGGCTGGCACCGCTGAACCTGAAGCCAGGCATGGTTGTGTGTGACAACGGCCGTAACCTGGTGGCGGCTCTGCAACTCGGCAGACTGACACATGTGCCATGCCTGGCCCATGTGTTAAATCTGATAGTTCAGCGTTTCCTCAAGACATACCCCAATCTGTCTGATTTGCTCACGAAGGTGCGCCGCATCTGTGCGCATTTCAGGAAGTCCAGCCCAGATGCTGCCACTCTCAGGGCAGCGCAGCGCCGCCTCCAACTGCCCGCTCACCGACTGTTGTGCGACGTGCCCACGAGGTGGAATTCAACACTGACCATGTTATCCAGAGTTTACCAGCAGCGCAGAGTGATTGTAGACTGCCAGATGTCAACTTCCACCAGAACTGGTAGTCAGGTCAGTCAGCTTCCTCAAGTCTACAATGAGGAGTGGACGTGGATGTCTGATATCTGTCAGGTGCTGAGTAACTTTGAGGAGTCACCACAGATGGTCAGTGGCGATGCCGCCATCATCAGCCTCACCATCCCGCTGCTTGGCCTGTTGAAAAACTCTCTGGTCAGCATGAAGTCGGAAGCTTTGCGCTCGTCACAAGAGACAGGGGAAGAATATTCCCTTGTTGATAGCCAAAGCACCCTCAGGTCTGTTTCTCAGCGCATATCGGAGGAGGTGGAGGTGGAGGAGGATGAGGAGGAAGAGGAGGAGAATGTTGGCGAGACACAAGAGGGGACCATTGTTGAGTCCTTCACTGTTCAGCGTGTATGGGCAGAAGAAGAGGAGTTGGAGGAGTTGGAGGAGGAGGAAATGGACAGTCAGGCCAGTGAGGGGAGTGAATTCTTACGCGTTGGTACTCTGGCGCATATGGCAGATTTCATGCTAGGCTGCCTATCCCGTGACCCTCGCGTTCAAAGAATTTATTCCAGCACCGATTACTGGGTGTTCACTCTCCTGGACCCACGGTACAAGCAAAATCTTTCCACTCTCATCCCTGCAGAGGAAAGGAGTGTGAGAATGCATGAATACCAGCAGGCCCTGGTGCACAAGCTGAAACAGTATTTCCCTTCTGACAGCGCTAGCGGCAGAGTGCATAGTTCTGCGGGACAAGTAGCGAGGGAGAGTAGGCGAGCAGGCAGCTTGTCCAGCACTGGCAAGGGTACGCTTTACAAGGCTTTTGCCAGCTTTATGTCACCCCAGCAAGACACTGTCACCTGTCCCCAGTCTCGGCAGAGTAGGGCTGATCTTTACAGAAAGATGGTGAGGGAGTACGTAGCTGACCATACCATCGTCCTAAATGATCACACAGCTCCCTACAACTACTGGGTTTCAAAGCTGGACATGTGGCACGAACTGGCGCTGTACGCCTTGGAGGTTCTTGCCTGCCCTGCCGCTAGCGTCTTGTCCGAGCGGGTTTTCAGTGCAGCTGGTGGCATCATCACCGATAAGCGTACACGCCTGTCGACTGACAGCGCTGACAGGCTGACGCTTATTAAAATGAATAAAGGCTGGATTTCTCAGAATTTCCAATCTCCACCAGGTGAAGGAAGCTCAACCTGAATAATTGATCCACTCCTCCTCCTCCTCCTCATTTTCCTCCTTCTCCTCCTCTTTGTACAGTAAAGCAGAGGAAAATGGCTATTTTTTGACAGGGCCCACTGGCTCTTGCTATAGTACTTCATGCATTTAATTTTTCTGGAGGGCCACCTACCCGGTCCTCTGTTTGAAACAATTTTTGTGAGTGCCACATACAGGCACTCAATCTATTCCATTTTTCTGGAGGGCCACCTACCTGCTCCTCTGGTTTGAAAAATTTTTGGGACTGCCACATACAGGCACTCAATCTATTCCATTTTACTGGAGGGCCACCTACCTGCTCCTCTGGTTTGAAACATTTTTGGGACTGCCACATACAGGCACTCAATCTATTCCATTTTACTGCAGGGCCACCTACCTGCTCCTCTGGTTTGAAAAATGTTTGGGACTGCCACATACAGGCACTCAATCTATTCCATTTTACTGGAGGGCCACCTACCTGCTCCTCTGGTTTGAAAAATGTTTGGGACTGCCACATACAGGCACTCAATCTATTCCATTTTACTGCAGGGCCACCTACCTGCTCCTCTGGTTTGAAACATTTTTGGGACTGCCACATACAGGCACTCAATCTATTCCATTTTACTGCAGGGCCACCTACCTGCTCCTCTGGTTTGAAACATTTTTGGGACTGCCACATACAGGCACTCAATCTATTCCATTTTACTGGAGGGCCACCTACCTGCTCCTCTGGTTTGAAAAATTTTTGGGACTGCCACATACAGGCACTCAATCTATTCCATTTTACTGGAGGGCCACCTACCTGCTCCTCTGGTTTGAAACATTTTTGGGACTGCCACATACAGGCACTCAATCTATTCCATTTTACTGCAGGGCCACCTACCTGCTCCTCTGGTTTGAAAAATGTTTGGGACTGCCACATACAGGCACTCAATCTATTCCATTTTACTGGAGGGCCACCTACCTGCTCCTCTGGTTTGAAAAATGTTTGGGACTGCCACATACAGGCACTCAATCTATTCCATTTTACTGCAGGGCCACCTACCTGCTCCTCTGGTTTGAAACATTTTTGGGACTGCCACATACAGGCACTCAATCTATTCCATTTTACTGGAGGGCCACCTACCTGCTCCTCTGGTTTGAAACATTTTTGGGACTGCCACATACAGGCACTCAATCTATTCCATTTTACTGCAGGGCCACCTACCTGCTCCTCTGGTTTGAAACATTTTTGGGACTGCCACATACAGGCACTCAATCTATTCCATTTTACTGCAGGGCCACCTACCTGCTCCTCTGGTTTGAAAAATGTTTGGGACTGCCACATACAGGCACTCAATCTATTCCATTTTACTGGAGGGCCACCTACCTGCTCCTCTGGTTTGAAAAATGTTTGGGACTGCCACATACAGGCACTATCCAAATTAAATTGTCTCCATAGCAGCCTCCACACGTTGTCTCCATTGCTACCTCCAAAAGTCGTCCATATAGCTGCCTCCATACATCGTCCCTTTATCAAACGAGGTGTGTCAGGCAGAAATTTGGGTTGTTTTCATGGATTCCACATCAAAGTTGTTAACTTTGTCGCCACCCTGCTGTGTTATCCACAAAATATACTGGCAAACTTTTACCATTTAGGGATATTATTTCAGCGCTTCTTGCGCAGCTGTTTACATTCCCCTCACCCGCCATATCCTAAACTTATAAGAACGCTACTACACTTGATCTTATACAAAAGGTTCTTAGAAGTGCTGTTTGGGGAGTAGCCTATAGACAGGGGCTTGGATTGGCGAAAGCTCGCCTGGCAGCGGAGCGCCAGCTCCATGCCAAGATCCAACTAACATAGTTTTAACTGCAGCACCTTTAATCTACTACTAGTTCACTGCCTCCATACATGGTCCCCTTATCAAACGAGCTGTGTCAGGCAGAATTTTGGGTTGTTTTCATGGCTTCCATGTTAACTTTGTCGCCACCCTGCTGTGTAATCCACAAAATATACTGGCAAACTTTTATCATGTACCGATATTATTTGAGCGCTTCTTGCTCACCTCCTTTGGTTCCTCTCTGCCACCCATTGGTTTGAAGCCTGAGTCCATTTAGGGTATGTCGCCATGCCACTCTCTAGCCTGCTGCCGCTGCCTCTGCATGCCGTCCCCTATAGTGTCAGGGTCAATTATTGGATGTTTTAGATGCTATCTAGCTTCATTCTGTCACTCTGTCATGGCCATGCTGTTACCCATAATTTTGGCATAATGGTGCGATTAAGCAGCCTCAGAGGCATCCATGCATGCTGCCCCTGCTGTTTCCTGTCCATTTCCGTGGTGTTTCCATCCTTTTCTGAGGTTCCCAGGTGTTTGGCCAAGCTTCCCTGTGCAGAGCCTTGGTCCCCTTGAAAAATGCTCGAGTCTCCCATTGACTTCAATGGGGTTCGTTATTCGAGACGAGCACTCGAGCATCGGGAAAAGTTCGTCTCGAATAACGAGTACCCGAGCATTTTAGTGTTCGCTCATCTCTAATTAAAACTAATGTTTTTAGGATTATTATGGACCTGTGTCAATTTACCTCTACACAACCCCAATGGAATAAACAGAAATCCATCTTGTACTTAAGAATAAAAACTGTTTGCTTCTAAAATAGAAAATGCAACAGAAAATAAACTAGGGAAGGGATTTACACGCAGGCCCTTTTTTGTTTTTGCATTTCCTTTTTTCACTCCCCACCCTCAAAAATCTACAACATTTTTATTTTTCCATGCAAAGAGCTGTATGAGGGTTTGTTTTCTGTGAAACAAATTGCCTTTCAAAATGACTGTATTTAATATTCCATGCTGGAAAAAATTCGAAATCAGTGAAATTTGTGAAAAAACACATTTACACTATTTTATTGTCTTCTTTATTCTTTGGGTCACTGTGATCAAGGGGATACTAACTTTAAATAGGTTTTATAATGTTTCCATACATTTACAAAAATTAAAACTTTTTCATACTTTGGTGTACAGAGCTGTGAGTGGTGTAATTGCTTGTGAGATGAGATGACCTTTTCAATGCTACCATTTTGAGGGCTGCACAGCCATTTGATCACTTTTTATTACATTTTCTATGTTGCAAAATGGTGAAAAGGGACATTTTTAAAACGCTGGGAATAGACAATACATAACATGCTTATGATTTTATTTTTATTTATTTTTATTTCAGTTATAGGGAAAGGTGTTCTGAATTGTTATAGTTTTTTAAAATGTATTTATTTATTATTTTTTAATTATTGACTACCGTATATACTCGAGTATAAGCCGAGTTTTTCAGCTTGGACAAAGATGGCGTCTGTAGACAAATATCGCTTAATTCCAAGCACAGCTGTTGTTTTAACCCCTTAATAGCAAGACCCTTTTTTTTCTGTTATTTGATCTTGTGCCCTGCATTTGTCTTCACTGTAGTCATAAAGAAATATAGAAATAAAGGAGAAAATATTGAAGATGGAATAAATATTCTGCTGTAGTATTTTTCCATCCCACAGACATTCCTGTATTACAATAATTTTGAAGAAATATTGCAGAAAAAAAGAAAAGAAGCATCAAGAACAGAGTTCCCAAGGAAAACATTTAGAGTGGACCCAACCTGAGGAATGGCTTGAATCCTCCACTCTGGACAATGCTTCAAGTTCAATTGCCAAATCCTTATTATTCTAAGTAAAAATAAGTTTACATTGACTTTCTCAAGTAGGATTTTCTTCAGTACAAACAAAATCTCACTATTCTCATGATTAAGATTAACTGGTAGATACTTTTCAGTTTGGGATTTTCTATTTAAGGAGCTGCATCTGGACTCGTGCCCACATTACAATCATTTCCCCCTAATTGCTCTTTTTTACAGATGAGTTAGCAAGAAAGTCTTTTTTAACCTGCTAGGTGCTGAATGGTTATATTACTTTTATACTATATATGTAAAAATATTGTTCTGTCATATGTATACAATATATTGGAGCAAAAGGAAGATTTCCAGACCCATGGCACTGCAATGAGATAAAATGACAGTCTACTTAGTTTATGATGTAGACGCACATTGTTCAGGTTGCCTGACAACCACTTTTCTTCAAGTTTAAATATCAGTTTGACCACACAGTGAACCACCTTACCCCTACCACTTTCTAACCATTACAGAACCATGCAACACCTTCATTGGTAGGAGTTGATGGCTTATTTGCTAGAAACATGTATGATGATAATTAAATAAATTTGGAAGCTGGTGATCTCGGGATGTTGTAGTTACCTGGGGCATTATCTGTGGTACAGCTAGGGAACAGCTCAGTATCACCACATATACAAGGAGTACTAAATTTACTATTAAAGGGAACCTGTAGACAAGAAGGTCATTTTTACATGATGACAGGTTATTATCACCTATAACATTTTTATTTCACAAATACCTTTGTCAGGAATATGAATAAATCCAGTCCTTTTAAATCTATTATTTTACATTACCTGGCTCTCTGCCAGCAGCTTGTGGTGAGCGCTGAGAGGGGGCAGAACAACAGCACGAGGTGTCTTTTCCTTCAATTCCTCCTCCTCTCCTCCTCCTCACTCATAGTCCTCCCTCAGATTCTCCTCTGCTCCCTCTGAGTGAGGAAGAGAAATAAGAGACTGAGCAGAAGACAACATATGGCGTTTGAACTGCCACCACCCACCAAGACTCACCACATGCTGCTGGCAGGGAGCTATGTAATGTAAAATAATGAATTTAATGCACTGGATTTATTCACATTGCTGACAAAGGCATTTTTAAAATGAATGTTCCACAAGCTATTGAAACCTGCCTTCAGTTAAAAATGACCACCCTGATGAAATGTTCTGTTTAAGGATGCTTGGTATATTACTAACCCTCTTCTCCAAATTGACTTTGTGATCACTACTGTTTTTTCTTATAAGAATCACAATTTTATTTTTTGTAGAAAAGGGAAGAATTCTCCTAGCACTATTAATTGAGAACCATAAGTGTTGTAGAAATGATAATGCGGAGTACAAAACATATGCAACATGAACTTTAGGAAACAAAAGCCCATCGGCTCCACAGAAACCGGTACTTATTGGCCATTAATGGTACAGTGTAGCTAAATGCCAATTGTAGCAACAATGCATGCACCCCGATAGGTCTCTTAAAGGAAGCATGTGGAGCACTGCGTTATTGCTTCACTTGCAAATACTTGGTGCTCAACTCTTGATTCATGGAAAGGGTAAAGTAGGGAATAAGTATATTGGCAAGTATAAATGTGGCATAAATGTCTATTGGAATTTTAGAAAAATGTTCTTATTATGTTTTGAAACAAGTGTGGCCTAGTGCAAAATACTTACATGTAACCTAATCTATAATGCTACTACTTTCTTGAAATACTTCCACCTTAGAAATCTTTATGACTAGGCCTCAGTCTTGGTCACGGTCCAATGATCAAATGGTCAGTCTGCCCCATGGAATCCTGTGAGATGCTTGAAGACTGTTTTACATTGTTTCTTCCTGGCTCTGATTTATCTTTTTTATTTGCTGTAATTATTTTGTGCTATAAAAATAGCTTCCCGGTCGGTTATGAGTGACAAAGACGAGAAGAGATTTAAAGACAGATAAATAGAATGTGTGTTTACTGCGTCGGATATAAAGTTTTATGCAATTAAAGTAACCCGGCTTCTCGTGTCTTAATGGATTTCCTCACCTGCAGGGAGATTAACAGTCACTTCAGACATCATCAGTGATACTTAAGCTGCATTACAAATATAAAGGGGTTGTAGGTGTCAGTCAATCAATCGAATTCTGTGTCCTCATAAAAATAGCAGCGATAGAAGCCAGTGTTATGAGAGCAGCTGCCTTTGCATGTGTAGGACGCTTTATGGAAAATGTCTGTCTGGAGTCATCCATATTCATAATTGATCAAGTATATTTGGATTAACAGCAAAAGCCACAGACGTAATGAAATAACAAACTTCTATATTTGTTCAACGGCAGGAACTGTGGTTCGTAATAAATACATTTTTTATTACAGATTAGGAAAAGCATTTACAGGAGGATAATATTCTGCTGTTACTTTCTCCCTCTGATTTGAGAGAACAAGTGAATACTGTAGATAAAGGAACTAAGCTGAAGGTGTGCTACATTAGGGGCTCTGCATATAGGAGGCCCAGGCTGCACTTACTGTCTTTTTTTGCAGATTCGTCTCTGAAACCTTTTTTTTACGTTGTTGTTCTACATCCTAAATATAGCTTTCTTTAGAAAATCCATGGCCTGAATACAAAGAAAGCTTCATTGTTATTTATATGCATATTAGCAATTCAGAGCATTGTGGGCATAACCATGAGGGCTGATGGGCCCTCTCTTGCCCAGTGAAATTGGGAAAGAATGCGTGTACTGAACCTTCTGGAGTTTAAAGAATTTTGTGAGAATACAGTAAAGAATTCAACTTCTTACTGAAGAAAGTTAATTTCTGAAGAAGTCTGAGAGAAGGGACTGTAACCCGCTTTTGTTGCGGGGTCTACCTAATATCTGGAGCCCCAAACAATTGCATGGGTATGTTATGGGTTAATCCACCCCTTCTGACCATGGCTATCTTTTACATATTAATAGAAATTAAGAGCTCTTTCCAAGCAGTCCATGGTATATATTTAAGGAAAGTAATATGTATGATTCAGGGAATCTCACTTATAAGACTATACTTGATTGGCTGACATGTGACTGGTCCCCTTTCAGATATGGTGGTAGATAAAGCCCTGTGAAGCCCTGTTTTGTTTCACCAGATAATAGGCCCTGTGTAAACATACGACTTATCCAACCCCTTAGTCACACTACTGTTTGACCTGGAACCACCAACAATATTCCATGAATATAGAAAACCCCCATGGGGCCAGTAACCAGAAGTGTTGGATTGTCATGGAAACCGGGAAATGGAGAATTTTTTGTATTAATAGAGAACCCCTAAAAGATCAGGATGTGTGTGAGCACTACATCCCTTTCAGTGGTTATATTCCTCTGCTTACATGTATATCAGCATGAGTGCATCACAATGTACATGTAGATGGATTGAGGTAAACAAATAAAGGCTGCAATGCTCCTGTCGACCTACAAGCAACTGATTGAGGGGAAATAAGGGGGGAGATCAACAAATCTACAGGTTATGTTCATATTTTCTGTGGAGGCTTTGTTTTTAGAAGCAAAACTGTGGAAAAAAAAATTAAGTTTGTTACTAAACTGGAGGGAAAATGTACTTCATTGATATACTGATCCATTGTCTGATGAGTGTTTCACAAGGCTAATCGTCCTCTCAATCCAAATGTGTCCACAAACCCACAATTTCTTCTGGATGAATATGACATGATTCAGTGGTCATGCCCTCCAACCATTCTTGATAATATAGTGATTACAGGGTGTCCCACTGTTATGAACTGTTATTTGTTGAATTTATTGCTTAGGCTTTCATAAATAAAAGTGAAATCCTGCATTCAGTAGTAAGGTTTACCATTCACAGGTCCCACGTTGGTCATTCATTTCAGTGGACAGTGTCTGTGCATGCACAAACATCTCCACTGAGTTAACCCTTCCAACTCCACCCAAAGCCTGAAGTCTCTAGGTTTGACCAACAAATCTCAAGGAATCTGCTTTAACTCTACCTCTTTTTCTGTTAGTGTTAATTGTTTCACAGATTATAGCAAATCACTTGAAAAAGCTAAATTTAGGGTGCTAAATGATTATAAATAAGTTGCAAACTAAGAAAAAGATGTCAATGAAAACAACAAAGAGCAATAATTATTTACAAAGGGATGTCTGGGGATGCTTTTCATGTTTGCTGTCTTTGCTCATTACACCTTTTTAATACTTAGTTACTTTGTATTGTTTTGTATTGTTGTCCGGCCTAGGGAGGTGTAAAAACAAGAAAGAAGCTTTGCTTACCTTTCTCTGGCCTTCCGCTCGAGGTCCTAGCTGCAACCTGCTCGAGGTCCTAGCTGCAACCTGTGTAAGGGTTGGAGTGGGAGCGCACTATAGATGTGATGTCATCATTGAGTCTTTGTATACATACAGTGACCAGTGGTGATGGGAGACACATCACTGGATTGGAGTGCCAGGGAAGGGTCAGTAAAGCCTTTTCCTTGTTTTTACACCCCACTGGACGTTTGTTAGAAAAGTAAAAGCCAGGACAATACCTGTAAAATATGCTTCATATATGAGTTATATTGTTTATAGCGGCTGCATCAGAGAAAGGTATTTGCCTCCCAGGGACAGAAAACTTGAGTATAAAAAAGAGAACTGAATGCTGAACTGAAGAGAACTGAATGCTTTTTGGCATGCTTTTAGTATTCTTTCTGCTTTGGGGAGCAATTCTACCTACAGAAGACTGGAACTGCCATGGGAACAAAGATGGCACCAAAATATGACAACCTCTTCATGAAAGAACTAGAAAATGACTTACTGGATTTCTGCCACATCAAACACTTGGCCTACTATTGGTTTATTGATGATGATATTTTGATAATCTGGGCAGGTTCAGAACAACAGCTAATAACATTTCATTAAAATTTCAACAAATTCCATCCTACAATAAACTTGACATTAAACTTCTCATACAGTGAAATAAACTTCTTGGATGCAACCATAAAAATCCAAAATAACTGTATCCAGACATCCCTATTTCAAAAACCGGTTGATTGGCCTTTATACCTAAGATGGGACAGCTTTCACCCTAAATATATAACTAAATCTACATCTACAGGCAGGCCATCCAATTTAATCGTATTTGCTCCAGTCCAATTGACAGAGACACACATCTAAACAATCTTAGGAAGACATTCCTAAATCAGGGACAGGGCCGCATCTGCCATGAGGCGAGATGTAAATCTCGACTCAGGCGGCAGAATGCAGAGCCCTTTGGTAAGTGGCATTATTTTCAACAACATGGTGGGCGATTTGGGGACCCTTTAGCACCCTAATCGCCCACCAGGTAAATCCATCACACCTGTCTCTTTAAGGTGCGATAGATATGCCGAGGGACGCAGCGCCTTTCCGGCTGTCTGAGTCACTCCGTATGATGCAGTGACAAAGGCGGTGGGTGATGAAGTCACGCCACCTGTGTCTCTGCGCGGAGCCAGGCGAAGATGGGAGCAGGACAATACGGTAACCGGGAGAAGACTGAAGCCGGGAGTGCAGGGAGAAGACGAGAGTCGCGAGTGCCGGGAGAAGACGGGAGCCATAGAAGACAGCGTGGGAGCAAATGGACTGCATGTAAGTATAAGTTTTATTATTTTTATTGGCAAAGGATGTATTAAAAGGGGGTTGTGGGGTCTATATATATTTATATACACCTTAAACTGGTTAATTAAGTTAAATAAGTTAATTAATCTAGGGGGGCTATAACGCAGGCTGTATTTAGTAAAACTGAGGGAGGATCAAAATATGGGGGCGACATATTAATTAAACTGGGGGTACTATATGGGAGGCTGTATGCAATTAAACTAGAGGGGGGCTATACACTCACCAGCCACTTTATTAGGTACACCATGCTAGTAACGGGTTGGACCCCCTTTTGCCTTCAGAACTGCCTCAATTCTTCGTGGCATAGATTCAACAAGGTGCTGGAAGCATTCCTCAGTGATTTTGGTCCATATTGACATGATGGTATCACACAGTTGCCGCAGATTTGTCGGCTGCACATCCATGATGCGAATCTCCCGTTCCACCACATCCCAAAGATGCTCTATTGGATTGAGATCTGGTGACTGTGGAGGCCATTTGAGTACAGTGAACTCATTGCCATGTTCAAGAAACCAGTCTGAGATGATTCCAGCTTTATGACATGGCACATTATCCTGCTGAAAGTAGCCATCAGATGTTGGGTACATTGTGGTCATAAAGGGATGGACATGGTCAGCAACAATACTCAGTTAGGCTGTGGTGCTGCAACGATGCTCAATTGGTACCAAGGGGCCCAAAGATTGCCAAGAAAATATTCCCCACACCATGACACCACCACCACCAGTCTGAACCGTTGATAAAAGACAAGATGGATCCATGCTTTCATGTTGTTGACGCCAAATTCTGACCCTACCATCTGAATGTCGCAGCAGAAATCGAGACTCATCAGACCAGGCAATGTTTTTCCAATCTTCTACTGTCCAATTTCGATGAGCTTGTGCAAATTGTAGCCTCAGTTTCCTGTTCTTAGCTGAAAGGAGTGGCACCCGGTGTGGTCTTCTGCTGCTGTAGCCCATCTGCCTCCAAGTTCGACGTACTGTGCGTTCAGAGATGCTGTTCTGTCTACCTTGGTTGTAACGGGTGGCGATTTGAGTCACTGTTGCCTTTCTATCAGCTCGAACCAGTGTGCCCATTCTCCTCTGACCTCTGGCATCAACAAGGCATTTCCGCCCACAGAACTGTCGCTCACTGGATGTTTTTCTTTTTCGGACCATACTCTGTAAACCCTAGAGATGGTTGTGCATGAAAATCCCAGTAGATCAGCAGTTTCTGAAATACTCAGACCAGCCCTTCTGGCACCAACAACCATGCCACGTTCAAAGGCACTCAAATCACCTTTCTTCCCCATACTGATGCTCGGTTTGAACTGCAGGAGATTGTCTTGACCATGTCTACATGCCTAAATGCACTGAGTTGCCGCCATTTGATTGGCTGATTAGAAATTAAGTGTTAAAGAGCAGTTGGACAGGTGTACCTAATAAAGTGGCGGGTGAGTGTAACTAGGGAAGAACATTAACCCAAACTGTCCATACTATCTGGATTATCTTTATATATTATAATGAGGCCTCACTCCACAGTCTTCTTCAGTAACACAGCATATCAGTATATGAAAATGTTATAGTTTTGTAGCCTCCTTTCATATCCATCTTTTCCATTATTCACAGGGAGTTATGTTATTATCATCCACATTACGATATCTACGAGTGGAGACCTTAGTGGTTGCATCCCCATGTACATAGCCAGAATCATCCATCACTAAACAATAAGGAAAAGCTTGGACTAGGTCTACCAAGTGGACCATACCATTCCCTCCACAAGGGTAGTGCAATGCGACCTTGATGTAATCAAATTAAATTGCAATTTTCCTGAACTTACAAAGACAGAGTGAAAATGAAAGCAAAGGAAAGCAAGGTTTCTTTTTATCTTTGATATAACCATCCCCGTTCCTTAAGCTAGTGGCTTTTCAAGTGTAGTTTTACATAATCTGCTGCTCCTTTATGCTTTCCATGAATAGATATTACGAAGCATACATTACTATTTGTGTAGTTTGAACATGAAAGGTGACATTACAGTGACATCTGTCCTTTTATGCTACAGCAGTCAGAGTTTCGTTTTAGCAGCAGCAGATTATGTCATTGAATTGTAGGCAAAGAACAGAGAGATGGAAAGAGGCAAGGTGAGATGGATTGTGGGAGGTTCATAGAAAGCAACAATACATAGAAGTGTGGGAGTAGTACAGTTTACTGAATAGAAAAGGAGATGTCAGGAAAAATGGATACAAAGGGGTCACCACAGGTGAAAAAGGAACAGAGCCTGTTTCTTTATAAAGGAGCTTTACTGATACTGGTTTAGGCCAATTATAGCTCCAAATGCATGATGTAACTTTTTGCATTTGAAGTTACTGGACTACAGCAATTTCATATGTAAATTACTTCAATATTTTTAAGAATGCCAAAATATGTGAAAAATGTTTTTGGCTTTTTTTCAGTGTACCACAAATTCTCTACCTGAGTAGAGAAACTAACTCTACCATCAAGGAGGCACAGGGACAAGACTAGGTACAGTATGTTCTATGTAACCTAAGGTTCAATATATTATGATTTCCAATAGGTGGCAAAATGTTTATTAGGTCTTCTTCTTATGATGGCATTATAGTGAAAGAACAATTAATTTGTGATGTCTGATAATATGAATTAATTGAGATGTTTCTTATGGGCCCTCTCTTTTCTTTCTAGAGATCTAAATTAAGAAGAATTCACTATGGCTCCCGTTTAGTGCAGTGAATTCAGTCCAGGTTTAGTGTTACGAATAATGCTGTGAGCTATGCTATTCTTGTGATCTAAAATTACATTTTCTCCAGTATATCACCTCATAGACAGTCTGAACAAAAGTGTCAACAGAACCTTAACTTTATACAAAGTGTGCCTATGGATTCTCTTGGTTGTTTGAGGAATATGAAATTAGTTTTTCAGTCCTGCTGTGCACAAGTTAAGCACTTTTTGTATAAATTCAATCCCCTCATAGTGACTCTATAGATTGAGATTTTAGTGCCATGTTATCTATCCATAAACATTTTGTACATGTATTCACAAGAGACTTTGGGCATTGTCCAGGAGCACAGCTCATCTATACCAATCTTTCCCTGAATGGCAGCAATTACACCGACAATGTTACAATATCTGCTCTGTCATTTTTAGAACAAAAAAAGATCTTGCAGAGCAGTCATAAACCCACAACTAGCCCACAGAGGGACTCTAACTTTTCAAAAAGTCTCTTAGTTAATTTATCTGCCACTTATCTCGGGCAGAAACCTATTCTCAATAAAAGGCCTGACTTTTTTCTCCCTTTTCCAGCAGAAAGCTGTTCTCTGCTGTCATTCTGGTCAATCTATTGCTTTGGCTTCATGGTGAACCCAATTTATTGTGTTCGGAGAAATTTCCCACTACAACAATAAAACATATGATCATACTTCTTGAAGTATGTGAACATAACACCTTACTGGCTCTGCTTGTCTACAATAACCTGAGCCATTCAAAGGTGCAAGAGAAAAAAAAGCAGGGAAAACACAGAAAACATAAATCCTCTTCATGCAACTGCTATATTTTTTCTCTTAAAGGTTTTTTCACTTTTGCAATTTTTTTTAATATGTCTTCAATGCATTTAGAATAAAGCAACTGTTCTTGATTCACATTTTCATTTTTGTGTATATAGTCTTTGTGTGTACGTAATAGAACTCTTTGTCCCTGGCTTTTCTACAGGCAATGCCGAGGTTATGTGCAAGAAAGGTTCTTTAGGTTTGTTCTTAAGTTAAATGTGTATGTAAATCGGAGCTGTATATTTTAAAATAGTTTCAGACAAAATGTGATTATTGCAGCATAGGACTAAAGTAAAACATCCGGAGAGCTTCTCAAGAGTTTGCAGCGAGCACAGAGGTCTATCTGTAAATAGGGGTCATCTGTAAGCCGGGTTTCCTTAAGACGAGGATCACCTGTAAATGTATTTTCTGTATGTTAGAAAACAGATGAAAGGAAATGTGCAAGATCTGACTACACAAAGTTTGTTTTGAGTCCGGAACTATATGGATACACCAATTGTTATTGGATCTGTACACTGATACTAATGAAGTTGTTAATGTATGATAAATATATTAAAAGAAATGCTTGTCAACAGGATTACAATAGAAAGGTTAAGGTGTCAAACGAGTACTGCAATGAGATGGGGTTTTATAACACATTTGAAATAACATTTCTCTATTGGGATAAACAAGATTTCATATGTTATAGTCATATTAACATTCTTCTAAATAAGTCTATAGATGTAAATGTGATATGTTATTCAGTATTTTTATGCTTGGTAAAGGCTTGAAACACGTTGTAGGACTCAATACATCTGTTCAACCTCATCACATTGATCACTTGTTTGGATGTGACTGAAGGCAGCAATGTTTTTCATCAGTTGTAGGTTATTTCTGCAATATGGGAAACCATAGTCATATTGTGAGCATATACATTTACTAAACATAGAAAACATAATACAGTACAAAACAAAATACATGGAACAATGCTTACATATTACATATCTAATGCATTAGGCATAATATATAGGGCAGCACGGGGGCTCAGTGGTTAGCACTACAGCCTTGCAGCACTGACGTCCTGGGTTCAAGTTCCATCCAGGTCAATATCTGCAAAGAGTTTATATGTTCTCTCTGTGTTTGTGTGGGTTTCCTCCTAAACACCAATACCCAGGGTCGGACTGGCCCACCGGAGGACTGGTGAATCCTCCGGTGGGCCCTCGACACCTCCGCTACGGCAGGGTCCTCCATCCCCATTTGAGGGCCCTGCCAGCAGGGTCGCAGTGGCCCAGAGTAGGTCCCCGGTACCTCCGCAGGGGCCTCCATCCCGATCTGAGGCCCCTGCCAGTGAGTGACATCACAGGTACTCGATGCGTCCGTAAGCGGCCACATCGAGTACTGTCGCGAATAATTGCGCTGCCATAAGTGCAAGCGACGCAGCCGGTTTTTTTTTCGGCACGCGTCGCACTGTGTCCCCTGATGTGCGGCAGCGTGATGATGCACTCACGCTGCCACGCGTCTTCTTGTCAGCTCCTCTGTCGCCGGGAGAAGAGACGCGGAGGACGCGGGAGCGCTGCTAAAGGTGTGTGAAATTTATTATTTTTAACTGGCAGACTATATATATTATAGAGGGGCATAGTAGTAAGGGGCTACATGTAAGGGACCCCATTGCAGGATTAAACATTATTAATGGCAACTAGAAGTTATATACAGTATGATAAGGGGGCACTACATCTAACAAGAGTGGGGGGGGGGGCATTGCACATATATACCGGATAAGAGAAGTAGTACTGTGCAAATATATACAGGATAGGAGTAGTAGTACTGTACTATGCCCATATATACAGGATAGGAATAGTAGTACTGTACTGTGCTAATATATACAGGATAGGAGTACTAGTGCTGTGCTGTGCTCATATATATACAGGATAGGAGTAGTAGTGCTGTGCTGTGTCTGTATATACAGGATAGGAGTAGTAGTGCTGTGCTGTGTTCATATATACAGGATAGGAGTAGTAGTGCTGTGCAGTGCTCATATATACAGGATAGGAGTAGTAGTGCTGTGCTGTGCTCATATATACAGGATAGGAGTAGTAGTGCTGTGCTGTGCTCATATATACAGGATAGGAGTAGTACTGTTGTGAGGTGCTCATATATACAGGATAGGAGTAGTAGTACTGTGCTGTGCCCATATATACAGGATAGGAGTAGTAGTACTGTGCTGTGTCCATATATACAGGAAAGGAGTAGTAGTACTGAGCTGTGTCCATATATACAGGATAGGAGTAGTAGTACTGTGCTAATATATACAGCATAGGAGTAGTAGTACTGTGCTGTGTCCATTTATACAGGATAGGAGTAGTAGTACTGTGCTGTGCCCATATATACAGGATAGGAGTAGTAGTACTGTGCTGTGTCCATATATACAGGATAGGAGTAGTAGTACTGAGCTGTGTCCATATATACAGGATAGGAGTAGTAGTACTGTGCTAATATATACAGAATATGAGTAGTAGTACTGTGCTGTGTCCATTTATACAGGATAGGAGTAGTAGTACTCTGCTGTGTCCATTTATACAGGATAGGAGTACTAGTACTGTGCTAATATATACAGGATAGGAGTAGTAGTACTGTGATGTGCCCATATATACAGGATAGGAGTAGTAGTACTGTGCTGTGCTCGTGTATACAGGATAAGAGTAGTAGTACTGTGCTGTGTCCATTTATACAGGATAGGAGTAGTAGTACTGTGCTGTGTCCATTTATACAGGATAGGAGTACTAGTACTGTGCTAATATATACAGGATAGGAGTAGTAGTACTGTGATGTGCCCATAGATACAGGATAGGAGTAGTAGTACTGTGCTGTGCCAATATATACAGGATAGGAGTAGTAGTACTGTGCTGTGTATACAGGATAGGATTAGTAGTACTGTGATGTGCCCATATATCCAGGATAGGAGTAGTAGCACTGTGCTGTGCCCATATATACAGGATAGGAGTAGCAGTACTGTGCTGTGCTCGTGTATACAGGATAGGAGTAGTAGTACTGTGCTGTGTCCATTTATACAGGATAGGAGTAGTAGTACTGTGCTAATATATACAGGATAGGAGTAGTAGTACTGTGCTGAGCCAATAAATACCTGAATATGAGTATTTATTAGGACTTTTGTATAAAATAAGCTGAGCAGTAAATATAAAAAGAATAAGGAGAGCATTGGAAATGATATATTATATAATTAAAGGGAATGATGTCCAATTTAATTTATTAGGTGTATCATATTATTTACTCAGGGGTGTGCATGTAATATACTGAGGAGCTCAATGTAATATTTCATTTATGGAGAGGGCACGGTATGGTTTTTGTTATGGGGGTAAAATTGATATTTGTGGTGGGCACAGTGTGGTCAGTTGCGATTGGGACATTGTGATCCAGGTGACGTTATGCTGTAGTGACAGTGATATTTTTAGTTGCACAGTGTGGAGATGTGCCACAGAGACATGAAATTCTCCAGTTATAAGGAAAAAAGGCAGTCGTCTTGTGCCTTGAGGTACTGAATCCCACTTTTGAGTTTGATCACTGTAATTACTAACTATCTAAACTATTCCTATAATGTCAGTGCCTAGTCTTTTGTGCTGCAGAGAACATACGGAGAAGGTGAAGGGTTATAGTTAGTTTTTTTTGGTAAGTTAGTGCTAAGCACAATGCAGCCGACGTGAACTATGAAATAACAAATATTTCTCGGCAGCGGTATGGTGGGCCCCCAGAATCAGTTTCTCTGGTGGGCCCCAGGCACCCCAGTCCGACCCTGCCAATACCTACCCTACTGGTAGGTTCATTAGATAGTGAGGGACTGATCTGGCAAGCTCTGTGTAGCGCTGGATAATCTGTGTGCCCTATATAAATAAAGGAATTATTAATATAGAGAAACAAATACAAAAACACAGCTCTTGGGGTCTCCAGTACATGAATGGCAGCTTATGTGTATCCCTAAATGTCTAAGCCATTACTTGTGCGAAATCAAGATAATTATTTCAACTTTTTAAAATGTCTATGTTGAAAAATCTGGTTTATCAGGTTAACCACTCCAACTCCCCCACTTACTTTTTATAGCATAGTATGTAAGGTTGGAAAAAGACACAGACTTCTATCAGGTCCAACCTTTAACAATTACCGTATTTTCCGGACTATAAGGCGCACTTAAAAGCCTTGGATTTCCTTGGAAATCCAAAGTGCGCCTTATAGTCCGGTGCGCCCTATATGAGGGCAGCGGACCCTACTTACATAGGTCCCCGCTACCGGAGACAGCAGATCTCCAGCGGGAACTGCAGACCATGCGGCACGAACAACTTCTGCCGCGTGGTCTGCAGTTCCCGCTGGAGATCTGCTGTCTCCGGTAGCGGGGACCTATGTAAGTATTCCATTCTCCACCTCCCCCTCACCTTCCCCGCTCACCTTCCCCGCGTTCCGCGTCTCTTCTCGGCGTCGCGTCCCGTCGGGTCTCCGCTCCGCCCCCGGACCTCCACCACGCCCCCGACCCTGCGCCTTATAGTCCGATGCGCCTTATATATGGAATTATTACATATATAAGGCGCATCGGACTGTTGCGCCTTATATTCCGGTGCGCCTAATGGCCCGGAAAATACGGTAAACACATGTTTTTTCAAATGTTCGTAAGAATGTTTTTTCACCCCATGATATTTTTTATTTCAAGAAAGGTGTCCAGGACTCTCTTGAACATGTACAAAGACTCCACTATACCAAAAGCATGCCCTCTCTCTCTCGCTTATTGCTTTCCTTACAGTACTAGTTAAGCACTAGTTTTTTTCTTGTTTCTCTTCTGCATTTTCCCATCTGATATGTGGTTTTAACAGGACCTTTTTAGAAAATCTTTGAAAATGTCCCATTTTTGGGTGCTCTTTTCTAGATGTCATCACAAAGTATTTTCAATATTAACACAACTTTATGGAATTGTGAGTCATGCAGTTACGCATTATAGACCAGCTAATTATTTAATGCTAACCTTATGTTGTATAGTATTATGTTTTGCTTTTAATAAATAGGATTTTATTTAGATATTTTACCTTTATTGGCAATAATAGCATGTGACATTATTACTAAATTGTTTTTTCTGCACAAAGTCTAAGCTTAGACTAAGTTAAAACGTGTCTGAAGGTTTATAAATGTGAGGAAATGCATTTTATGGAAACACAATACAGCTCAACCCAAGAAGTATTCCCCAGCTGTTGCTGGACATTAGCACTAGTGCATACTTTAGTGGAATATTTCTATAAAGGGCACAGGAGAAGACATAATTTATATTGTAGATTGGGACTTATTACAGATTTTAAATTGGGCCTCAATGAATGCCTCTACTATAGTGGCTGGTCTTATGTGGACCATGACTAAGCCCTGAGAGAGGGCGAAACGCGTTGGTCACCATACCTGGGCCATCACACGTTTGTAAGTTTGCCTACTGTGGATTTTACAAGAATTCAAAATAAAAGAATTTATTTTACCTGCACATCCCTGAAGCGCGGACATCATTTCTTCTTTCTGGAATATGTGCCTGTGGTCCGTGGGGCTTTTTGGATGTATTTCGCGCTGGGAGTCAGTCAAGTCGGAAGGTGAGCAGGAACTTTGCATCTCTTTTATTTGATATATATATATATATATATATATATATATATATATATATATATATATATATTATACACACATGCAGTTGTGAGAGGGCGTTATTCACACATTATGACCAACCAGCATTTAACATCATCTAAGTTCATGAACATTTTCAATAGCTAACAAAACTTTTCTGCCTTTTTATGGTCTGATGTTTTATAATTTTACAAAACCCGAACCATAGTTCAGCTGAACTTCATTACTGGCAGCAAAAGAATCTAAATGACTATTTGCGATACAAAAGCCGGCCATAATTTCACATCTTCATTGTTCCATAAGCCTTTTAGCAATGTATTGATCTCTCATATATCCAGTTGACACGTACTAGACTCAGCTCACCACAACTCCAATTCATAAGACTTATTCATTGGACTGATATCTTGATCTTTGAATGATATACAGTAAAGGAGTCTTTTCTTTGGTTCAGGAATAAGCAGAACCAAAGTATAGGGAGTGGTAGCAGTGTCCTAAAACAAATTCTTTATTTAGTCACATTAAAATACACCACAAATCAACGTGACAACCAACACACAAAAAGAGATTATATGCCTATCTAATTATTGTATATAGGCACATATCAAACGGAAAGACATATTAAAAAAACACATAGAGTACATTGTCATCTGTAGAAACTACCCATCTGGGCCTACCGTGATTCAGATGTACTCAAAGTGGGCGGGAGTGGGGTGCGGTACTGGTAGGAACTATCCCTCTCAATCCCCAAGTTGACTCCCGCTCTAACAAGAGCAGTCCCAAACTGACCCTTTAAAAATCAATACTCCTCATCCAGATCCGCCTCCCTGACGCGTTTCATCATAGTTAGAATCCTCAGAGGGATTTGCGTTTGAGGTAGCTGATGGAAAAACGAAAAAGAAGATATGCACTTATTTATAAAGTGCTTCTATTCGTGCAGGGCTAGCTGTGTGCTTAGTCCTTAATACTCCGCTAGTGCCGCGTCCTGATGGTGGATCGCGGGACTAAATCTGTAAGCGGTGTGGCGATAGGTTGGCGCCCTCCTAGTGTGCTTCCGCCTATTTTAAAAACACCTAGCTCCGCCCCCGAAGTCCCCCGATTGGTCCGTGTAGTGCTTGCTTGTGATTGGTCCACGTCACAAGCCACACGGACCAGAATGAAGACCGCACTACGTCTGGCCGGGGGACAGTGCGCATGCGCATATTAGTACTGACGGAGTTGTGTAGACGCGTCTCCTAGGAGACGCCTGTTCCTGCTATGCAGGTAAGGTAAACCACTTGTGTATGGCAGGATCGCTACAACCGGGACAGACCGGTCCGGTCCCCCAGACCCCTAGTTTATGTCCCGTAGGAATGCCACCGGACAGAACATATAAAAACCTATTTACGGCAGAATTTTAGACAGAATATGGTGGGACAGAACGTTTAGTGGCATGTTTGGAGCAGAGTCCACTATTTATGCTAAAGAGGGACACATATCGCGATTCACAGGGGGTTACTGGCTAGCAGACCTAATAATTATCGTTATGCACATATATAGATGTCCATTACAGGAAAGATACAAAGGTGAACTGCTCATTTAACCCCTTCGGTGCTACGGTGTCTAAGGTGTAAATCCACCTCGCTTCTCTTTGCAATATGAGTCTGTCCCAGTCTCCACCCCTCTCCGGGTAAGATATCAGGTCTATGCCCATAAAGCGTAGGGCCGTGGAGTCCCCATTGTGGTACATGGAGATATGATTAGCAAGGGGTTTGTCTCTCCTATGCGTTATATCACCTAGATGATCTCCGATCCTTCTCCTCAATTCTCTATAGGTTTTCCCCACGTATTCCAACCCACACCTACAGGTTGCTTTGTAGATAACACCTACGCTCTTACAATTTATGTAGTCTTTTATCGTATATGTCTTCTCTGTAACATTGCTCACAAAAGTCTTACCAGTTTGTATGTATGGGCATGCCACGCATCCCCCACATTTGAAGCAACCCTTCACTTTCCTATCTAGCCAAGTGCCTTTTGGTGTAGGGGGTCTAAAATGGCTATTGACCAGTCTATCCCTGACGGACCTGGTTTTACGAACTCTTACAGGGACCCCCAAAAGGACCTAAATGGGAGAGAGAGGATAAGAACACGAGGATTATAGCCACCTATGATAATGGGGCAAATGAAGCTAAACAAATCCTCGAAAAATATTGGCCAATTCTATCAATGGACAGAGATATTAAAGAGATCATTGGTCCTCGTCCTCTCATCACGTACCGTAAAACCAGGTCCGTCAGGGATAGACTGGTCAATAGCCATTTTAGACCCCCTACACCAAAAGGCACTTGGCTAGATAGGAAAGTGAAGGGTTGCTTCAAATGTGGGGGATGCGTGGCATGCCCATACATACAAACTGGTAAGACTTTTGTGAGCAATGTTACAGAGAAGACATATACGATAAAAGACTACATAAATTGTAAGAGCGTAGGTGTTATCTACAAAGCAACCTGTAGGTGTGGGTTGGAATACGTGGGGAAAACCTATAGAGAATTGAGGAGAAGGATCGGAGATCATCTAGGTGATATAACGCATAGGAGAGACAAACCCCTTGCTAATCATATCTCCATGTACCACAATGGGGACTCCACGGCCCTACGCTTTATGGGCATAGACCTGATATCTTACCCGGAGAGGGGTGGAGACTGGGACAGACTCATATTGCAAAGAGAAGCGAGGTGGATTTACACCTTAGACACCGTAGCACCGAAGGGGTTAAATGAGCAGTTCACCTTTGTATCTTTCCTGTAATGGACATCTATATATGTGCATAACGATAATTATTAGGTCTGCTAGCCAGTAACCCCCTGTGAATCGCGATATGTGTCCCTCTTTAGCATAAATAGTGGACTCTGCTCCAAACATGCCACTAAACGTTCTGTCCCACCATATTCTGTCTAAAATTCTGCCGTAAATAGGTTTTTATATGTTCTGTCCGGTGGCATTCCTACGGGACATAAACTAGGGGTCTGGGGGACCGGACCGGTCTGTCCCGGTTGTAGCGATCCTGCCATACACAAGTGGTTTACCTTACCTGCATAGCAGGAACAGGCGTCTCCTAGGAGACGCGTCTACACAACTCCGTCAGTACTAATATGCGCATGCGCACTGTCCCCCGGCCAGACGTAGTGCGGTCTTCATTCTGGTCCGTGTGGCTTGTGACGTGGACCAATCACAAGCAAGCACTACACGGACCAATCGGGGGACTTCGGGGGCGGAGCTAGGTGTTTTTAAAATAGGCGGAAGCACACTAGGAGGGCGCCAACCTATCGCCACACCGCTTACAGATTTAGTCCCGCGATCCACCATCAGGACGCGGCACTAGCGGAGTATTAAGGACTAAGCACACAGCTAGCCCTGCACGAATAGAAGCACTTTATAAATAAGTGCATATCTTCTTTTTCGTTTTTCCATCAGCTACCTCAAACGCAAATCCCTCTGAGGATTCTAACTATGATGAAACGCGTCAGGGAGGCGGATCTGGATGAGGAGTATTGATTTTTAAAGGGTCAGTTTGGGACTGCTCTTGTTAGAGCGGGAGTCAACTTGGGGATTGAGAGGGATAGTTCCTACCAGTACCGCACCCCACTCCCGCCCACTTTGAGTACATCTGAATCACGGTAGGCCCAGATGGGTAGTTTCTACAGATGACAATGTACTCTATGTGTTTTTTTAATATGTCTTTCCGTTTGATATGTGCCTATATACAATAATTAGATAGGCATATAATCTCTTTTTGTGTGTTGGTTGTCACGTTGATTTGTGGTGTATTTTAATGTGACTAAATAAAGAATTTGTTTTAGGACACTGCTACCACTCCCTATACTTTGGTTCTGCTTATATGTTCATATTTAATAGGAGTGACGATATATCACTAGCATAATTGTTATTTGGCTCATCTTTGGTTCAGGAATAAGGAGAAGTACAGGTCATACCCACTTTCTATTCTCCTCCTACATCTCTGAAGAATTTCTTTAAATCATTAAATTTGTGTTATGTCAAATATTTCATTCAAAAAATGTTTATACAATGTACTTTACATTGTAATACTATTTATTATGGAATATCTACAAGGCAACTAAGAAAACATGATTGAGGTGAATTCCTGATAGACATCTCGACAGAAAGTCCTGTTGTCTATAGAAGTATAGGTACAGATGGAGCCCATGTCTAAGATAGGACACAGTTGTAATGAATATATAGCTTTGAAAGATAGATAGTATGGGGGTGATGTATCTTTAAATTTTCTGTCTATTTTTGGAATTGTTTTTGTGCATCCTCCTCCCGTGCCAAAACATGTACCAAATTGACATAGACTTACTTACACATAGACCCATGCTACAACAAATCACCTGTGACATTCATGTCAACATCATCTTCTCTCCGCACATTGCGGCTTAGAAGGTTTTTTTTCTCCTCAGTGTTTTGCGTGTGTGAACTGTGGATAGATTTCTGCTGTTTTGGGACTGATTGAACTACACCCAGCTCCTCTACAGCCCATCTAGCAAGCGTTACTAGAGTGATGAACAGCAGTTCCATTCAGCTGCTGGGGGGCATCCCGGAACTACTTTATATACCTGCCCAGTTCCATCACACCTTGCTGTTTCTACTAGTCTCCTCATTCCTTTTCCTTATTACTGAGTGTTATTGCTTGGCTATTCTGTATATCCAATCTCTGCTATATTTTCTCGAATTCTCTCTAGTAATTTGATTTTGTGCTTTGCCGCCATCTTGGTTTTTACCTGTTTCTTTTCGCTTGTTTGTCTGTATTTATTGTTTGACCATGTGTCTCCTTGTGTGTACGCTGGTCTGTCTCTGGCTTCATTGTACCAGTGCTTTTTCCTGTCACCTTGCAGGGTCTCTCAGGAGTTTGTTAGCAGGTTCCTGATAGTGGGTTCACCCTTATCAGGGCGGTTTATATGTTGTAGGCAGGGCTGTAGCCTGACATGACATAGCAGGTTGAATTTGCCACTGCTTACAGACAGCTTGTGCCAGTTGTGATTTTGCTGTTTGCTAGACAGAAATCAGACAGATATCAGACAGCACCATTGCTTTTCTGATTGATCTATTACTTTGTGACAAGATTTAAGATTTGAACTCACAATTTGGCTAAAAATGACCCCAGTGCCCTGCTTGTGTATGTACTGCCACTTTTTTAATATGACACCTCAGTCTTATTGCTAGCAAGATAGAATGCGGAATGATTGCATGAAGATGATAAGACCTAAAGTAAATGGAGAAAGATAAGATACATTATGCAGTTTTTGTCTTTAACTTGTACTACTGCTTTATGCAAAGTTAGTTAAGTGAGTTAGTGACAAATGACAGATATGTGGGTGCTCTGCAGCTTTTAAGGGGAGCATGGCCTTTCCTGCATCTCCCCTCAACCGGAGTCACGTACTCCAACGTTTTCCACTGGCCACACAGGGCAGTGGCTAGGGATACCTGTTCCTGGGTGCCGAGCTAGGAAAAATCCCTGGACCTGCAAGTAAGGCACACCCCGCATTACTAGCCCTGCTGGAAGAGAAGCTGAGGAGGGAGGGTTCTGGGTGGCTGGCTCCTTTTCTGGCAAGGCTAGACCCCACTCCCCAGGTGTCGGCATCTCCTCCCTTAGCTATCCCCAATGCCCTACCTGCACGGCATGGCAGAGCACTGTGCAGACTCATCCCATCCCCCTTTAAAATTAGGAGCCGAGCATGGGCTCCGTCCAGAAACTATGCTTCGGCTCCATCAGTAGCAGCATACACACCCCGCTCTGTTACACCTTCCCACATGGGAGAGTGGTGAGGAGAGGGGAAGCATGAATGCTCCATCATCTCCTCCCACAGACAACTTGGCTGTGCCTGCCATGCAGCATTGGTTTCACATAACAGGCAGGCTATGCAGCCGGGCCGCCCCACTGCAAGCTACCCCTCCAAAACCCCCACAAAAGTTAATGTGGCTGCTTAGCAGCAGATAGGTGCACCAAACATCACACACGTCCCCTCACAAAAGCCAGAATACGCACAGGACCTTTTTGTCTCCCTAGACACAATTTATACGGCTCAAAAGCTACACAGAGGTTCTGCATGGTGGAGATATAATGAGGAGTTTAGGCGCCGATTAGCGGCTAGCCTGGAAGTTGGTTGGGTGACAAATGTGACTGATGTGTGGATACAATTGATGATGTCACAAAAACCTCTGTCTCCCTTTCCTTCAGGAGATGTTTCAGGTTCACAGTCTGAGGCGGCCTCCAAGCGACCGGAATCCTGTTGGCTGTTCAATGTGGGCCACTGCGGTGGGGCTCATTTGGAGCGTTGCTGCTTTAAAAGGCCCTACACTGGTTTGCTTTTAGCGGAAAATGTAAAATCGGTCAGGGAAAATGTTGAGATAGTTAAAAAAAAACTGTTAAAAGAAGTTAAAATAGGCAGGATGGTGGGCCCCTTTACCCTCCTGCCTTTCGATAAGCTGCGGGTGTGTCCCTTGGGCTTAGTGCCAAAGAAAGAATTGTGTAAGTTTAGGATGATACATCATCTTTCTTATCCATCGAGCGACTTGGTTAATGGTGGCTTACCCTGGGAGTAGGTGGCAGTATCTTACACATCTTTTGACATGACGGTACTGCTGGTGAATAAAGTCGGTCCCGGCGTCCTTATTGCAAATTTGGACATTGAAGCGACTTTCCGCCTCCTCCAGGTGCATCCATCATGCTTCCATTGTTTGGGTTGCAAGCTTAATGAGTCTTTCTTTGTGGACATGCCAATGGGCTGTTTAATATCTTGCAAATATTAAAGGTTTGGCTGGTCGGTGATTCCTACATTTATTGGGCACCTTGCTGTGCGGTGGGGCACCTTCCTGTGGGGTGGTGCAACCCGATCTTTGAATTTGGGCTTTACCACGGCAGACTTTTCATGGAGGGGTGTAAAGGACCTAAAATGGCTTCAAGTTCTTCCGGGGGTTGTGGCGATCAGCAAGTTGTCTCCAGGTCTCAGAGTGGAGGAAATGACATGTGCTTGACTCATTTTTGGCTGAGCTGGTATCTGTCATGAAATCAGACTTGGTGGTGGTATGGTCTGAAATAATGCCCAGGGTTATTTGGAATGGTGAACGTAATCCTGATTCCATTGAACAGCCACGTCGCCACAGGCAACTGGGCAACCTCAATGAGATTGGCCTCCACATTTTTCTTTGGGGCTTCAGGACACCATTCAGAAGGCTTTATTCCTTTTGTGTGGGTTTTGGAGAACAGTGTAGGGTTACACTGTCCTCCTAGTGGCCTATGGTAGAATCTTTGACCCTCTCAGGATATAGCACAGATCACCTGATGGATCAACTAAGTAATGCCCCAGCTGAGGCGGGGCCTGGAATGCTAGGTGAAATTAGAAAAGGGTCTAAGGTTCCCCATTGGTCCTCTTTTTCTCCCAACAAGATGGTCTTAGTATTATTTGTGCCGGGTGTGTAAGGCTAAGGTACAGTAACATTAGTAGGGTCAGTCTGCCTAACCTGCGGGCTGTATAAGCCAAGGAATTGCAGGACTGGCTCAGCTTTAAGGGGAGCACGGCCTTTCCTGCACCTCCCCTCACCCGGCGTCATGTGGTCCAGCATTTTCCGCTGACCACGCGGGGACAGTGGCCGGGGATACTGATTTCCGAGCGCGGAGCTAGCCCGACCTCTTTCTGGACTGCTCCGTGCTCAGGAAAGATCCCTCCCGCCGTCCCAATGCTATGTTTTTTGTTGTGTTATAATGTTAATAATGTTTGTTAGTAGTCACAGCTAGGCCCATGGCCTAGTCGGGGCCTGGCATGCTAGGTGAAATTAGAAAATGGTCTAAGGTTCCCCATTGGTCCTTTATACAATGTTAAAGACTAAAGCTGTGGCCGACCCCTACTTTTTTTCCCAACAAGATGGTCTTTGTATTATTTGTGCCGGGTGTGTAAGGCTTAGGTAAATT
This sequence comes from Engystomops pustulosus, assembly GCF_040894005.1. Taxonomy (NCBI): domain Eukaryota; kingdom Metazoa; phylum Chordata; class Amphibia; order Anura; family Leptodactylidae; genus Engystomops; species Engystomops pustulosus. Next base: position 103,750,787 of record NC_092417.1, on the reverse strand, counting down.
AACATTAGTATGGTCAGTCTATAAAGTTCTTGCATAAGCTAACCTAGATTAAAAAAAGAAATATGTTGTGTATAAAGACCCTTCATTTACTTCAACTGAAACAAAAGCTTTACTACCATTTATTTATAACGGTAGCTTCTCTTCTACTTTTTCTCTATTCAAATCTTTTTTCTTTTTTTGCTGAGCTTCTGAAATATATTTCTTTAAGGAAAAAAATGCCCTTCACGAGGGGACATGTATACCCGGTGGACGTGCACCCGGTAATTAGGCTCACTTGCTATATAAAGGGAGGTCAACGACTCAAAGTCAAAAGGAGCATACTTTATTTATTATGCATAATAGAAGCAGCAGAATGTTTTATGCAGTTATGAAACATAAAATGGGTTATTTAGGCTTATTTTTTGATTGTTTTTGAATTTTCAATCAATATTTTAGAATTCACTCATTTATAACATACATTCACTTGTGTTGAAATTGATACATTCTGACAGCTTTTGTAATTTGCTATTGTGACAAACAGAATAAAAAATCCAGCCCCTATAATACATCAATGAACCACTGGATATTTAGTGTTTTCCATATTTGTTTGGCTATTACTTTGCTGTTGTGTTTGGCCATTGACTTTATTCAAGGAAGTTTGAAGAATAGCTCATGGCTTTTTTGAAGGGGCTATGCCACATCAGAAAAGGAGCACAGAGCAAATCTTCCACTTTTAAGACCCCCATTAATTATAGGAGTAAGAGATAGCTCCTTAAAGAGGTTTTCCCATTAAAGAAAAGTATCAAATCTCAATCCCCTAGTGATGTTAACACAATAAAGATCATTTTTAAACCTTTACTTCACAATTTGGATAATAATAACAATTTTTGTCTGTTTTCGCTCCTATCTCTCAATGATGGTCAATGTAAAATTCCAGGCAGACAAATTATGATCTCTCTAGTTCTGTGAGTTGACAATGTAGCTAGAGTATCAGGGTACAAGGTTTATATACACTTTCATTTAGCTTCTGAACATTGTACTAGTATCTTACACATAGAAAAAGTGATGAGACAGATCAGAGATGAGAGATCCATGAGATGCATATTTTTTTTAAGCAAGATTATTTTTGTTAGTTTTACAAAAAGTAACATAAGTAACATTAGTAACATAAACACACATAATCAGATAAACGTACATTACATTACAATCGGTTGTGTATACATGAGATGCATATTACACTCAATGACAGTCCGCTCTTCTATATCTTTGCTATTCCACAACACACTGTTAGATCTGCTGTGCCTTCCTCCTCCTCCCCACATAAAGAACGTATCTGTCTGTAGCTTTACACTCCTCACACTGCTGCCGGCAGGAACTCAGTGTCTGTGTATCAGTGTGAGAGCTCCAACCTTTGCTTAACTCCCACACTTCAAAACATACTGGTAGGTTGATTAGATTGTGAGCCTCATCAGGAACTTATTTGGCAAGCTCTGTGCAGCACTGCGTAATCTGTGTGTGCTATATAAATAAAATAATTATTATTAATCAGACTTAGAGACACAATTACATTTTAAGGTAGTGCTCCGACAGCATTAACAATATAACACTTAAGATGTCACAGGTGCCCCAGCGATCCATGCGCTTCTCTGTGGCGCTGCAACCCGGCCCCAGCACCAAACTCACCTCTCCATGCTCTTGCTCCTGTCCGGCCTGGTCCATGCGCGCGTCCCCGCTCCCTCGGACCAGCACACCTGGGTACCAGCACTCTAGGATTTAAAGGGCCAGCGCACCTCTGATTGGCGCTGGCACTCCCGATTTTCCTTAAAGGCCTGCTGTTCCCAGGATTCCCTGCCAGATCTTCACGCCATTCCCAGTGAAGTGAAAGCCCCCTGTGTTCCGTGTTCCTTCTCCCATGTTCCTGTGGTGAGTTCCAGTGTTCCTTCCTACGCTGTACTCCCGCTGTCACCCTGGACTTGGACTGTGTTTTGCATTTCCACCTTGGCCACCACCGCTGGCTAGTCACACCTGTGGAACAGCCTGGTGGCACCCCGCTGCAGCAAGACCATCCTGCTTTGCGGCAGGCTCTGGTGAAGACCAGGTGCCACTTAGACTCTGGTCCCAGGTGTCAGCTAGTACCATCTCCCACGGTGATCCAGAGGGTCCACAGACCAAGAACCCTGACAGAAGATTGTATTGGGTAGAATTTCCAGAGATCTGTGTAAGTATACATTTGTGTGTGTTATTGGTAACTAAAGGGTTGTGAAAAATGATTTATTTTCACAGATTATAAATGAGATTTAGAGCACTATGGATTTGTCCTTAAAGTGAAATGAACCACAGCCCAGAAGTTGAAGCATCAAATAATATTTTTTTCAGCTTAGCCTGCCCCTGCAGTCTCCTCTGTCTGTGCTGATTATATCTTTAAGATCATATATTTTTTAAACAAGAATTTCTAAGAGTAATAACTGCTGGAGTGGAGGGGCTGCCGCTCCCTACTTTCTCGGGTGGTAGGGGATTATCAAGTTGTGCTGCTCTGTGTAGCTAGTAGAATAGACTTGCATTTATGCAGCTCTGTGGATGCAAAATTCTCCTGTTAAGAGTAGTGAGATAGAAGGGTTTCCCTGTATCCTATCAGTCAATGCTAGTCTGTAGATCTGATCTGCAGAACCTTCTTTCTACATTTCTCTGCACCTCAAGCAGTTTCATAGATTCCTTACCCCATTGCATCATCCCCCTGCCATTGCTCCATGTACACTATCTTCCCAGCAGAGAAGCTGCTAATCCTTTTTTTCTCACACAGCACAAGATCCTAGCACAGACTAGGTGAATTTTGTGAACACAAAAATCATGGGAAGAGGAAATTCGATATCACAGTTTAAAAAAAAAATAACAGAGCCACCTTTTAGCATTGTAGCAGGTTTTCAGTTAGATACCGCAGCAGTCACTTATAGCATATGGGTGGGGCTATGGAACTGTTCAATGAACACACACCACATAAATGTATGGTTACATAGATCTCCAGGGCTGCTACGTAACGTTTCTACAACTTTGTATAATCAGAAATACTGGTAGACTCCCTTAAGTAAATTGTAGTCTTCAGTCACAAAATTGCATTCATGTGTGATCATAAACATGCATGAAAAGCTATAGAAAAATTAGAAAATTTTACAATTCCTAGTACATAAAAGCTGTACTGCGATTGGAAGCAACAATGGTTCATACATTTTCCACAATATTCCGCTATCTGGATAAAAGTTGGACATAGAATAATAATATTATTAATATAATATTATTGGTTCTCAATCTTTTTTACCTGTTACCCCCTTCCTTTAGTCACCGGCATCAGTCCAATATGGAATAATACTGGGTTAAAAAAGACATCAGTATATAGTTTTTAGAGACTGTATACCCCAGACTGCTTTATAACAACAAGTGAACAGGATTTTTTATTCTTACGTTTTGATACATGTTTCAACTGTTTTCATGGCAAAGAAATATGGAATAAACAGAAAGTGTGAACAATATCTAAAGGGGCCACCAGGTTTGTGGAAATAATTTCTAATTAACTAATTAAAATGCACAAGTGATACTGTCTGTAATTTGACACAGGAAACTTGCACAGCTTAAAATACATTGCTGTTTCAGATGTTATGTCTTCCAATAAAATACATCTATTTGTATTGAATGTTTGTGCATTATGACAATTCTGGTTATGGTCTTTCATGAAATTGGTATGTAGTAGTCGAAAACTAGCCCAATTCAGCTATTCCGTGTTCTATAACGGAATAAAGCCTATTTCAGCTTTATACCTTTTTGTCCTACTTACTACAGATACTGTACTCACCCTATGTATCCTGTGTTTTTGGTACTTTTACAGTTTATATTATGAGATCTGGAGGATGAAAGTCACAATGGGAATTTCTTGGCTGTAGCCAACATATGGATGTGGCTGTTTTCACCTACTTTTCCCTCTACAATGAGCACTAAGCAGGTGTACAGCTATAGGGGAGGACAGGTAGAGGTTGTATCCTAAGCAGAAAGAAGAAAATAAAGAAGAAAAATTGGATTGGCCACTGCTTTGTGAGTTGATGTACTTGTATAAGTAAACATATATGGTTCTGTAGAAGCAACAATTGAAGACCAGGAAAATGTGGTGTTCTATTCCCATAATGGTGAGATCTGTAAACATATTGAAATAATAAATGAAGATAGGAATGGCACTCGCCAGATGACACACAAGTGAACCGGATGAAGCACGAAACGCCTGTTGCTTTTGTCTTGATGTGATGTGCTGCACTACATCTCCTCCTCCCTCCCTTCATTTTGAAATTTTTGCTTAAAAGAGCTTACTGTGAGTATTTGTAAATAAATGAATTACTAAGAAGGCTTCATCTGGTGCGTGTCATTCCTATCTTCATTTCTTATGATCAGAGGTTGGATCCTAGCTTGGGGAAAGGGAGAAGAAAACACCAGGGGAAATGGTACAGATGGTATAATAGAAAGACCGGCATAGTACAAAGGATAACTGCATATCGACTTTAATTTGTCTCTGCACCAATAAATCTGTAGCACACTCTCATAGCATAAGCCTAATGCATATACCTGAAGTGCACTTACTGGAAGAGCAGGTAATTCCCTGGAACAAAAAAGTTAGCAATTTAACCCCTAGTCTTTATTTTCCCCAATATTTCCCATTGTAGGAGAACATGTCCCTATATGAATTGTATGGCGATTCTATTGTGCATGGGATCCCTAAAGAAGACATTATACCATTTATCATTTAATTGACATTGCCCCGAAACAATCAGATTTTCTTTTTGCAATTGTCCCTGCTTTCATATTGCGATAACCACAACCGTGGATAGCAAATTCACATTTAAACTTCCAGGCTCCTTAACTTTGGATTAGGGGAATGGTTAGATGGTTTTAAATAAAAAGTAAGACCTTGCCATTTAGCCTGTTGTACTTGGTAGGAGGTCAAAGGGGTTGTCAGAAAGTTATAAAAAATAGCGATGTGGCCGGGAAATGGTTGCATAAAAAAATGTATACTTACTTCCTCTGTCCCTCTCGGTGTCCCACATTCTGGTTTGTTTACTGGGGCATAGAAGCTATGCTCAGACAGCTTCCGACCGGCTGGGCATGACCACCTGTTCCTCGTCCCAGCACTGTATCAGGTGCTGGGATATGGTGACACGTGGGCGTGCCCAGCCATCATGATGCTATCTGAGAGGGGCAAAGGAAGTAAGTACACATTATTTTGAATACTGTTCTGACACTGCAATACTCTCACTTGAGAATATAGCAACTACTGACAATTTTATATCAGAATCCTTTCATGATTCCTCTGTATCATAAAGGGGTGTACCATCAAATTCTCTTCTGCCACTTGTGTTTAGAGTAACTTAAAGAGGTATATTGCAAAAATAGGAATATTTGATATGCAGAAGTCAGGGAAAGCTAGGTGACAGACTTTCTGAAGCTATAATAGCAGCTGAAAAGTGTTTATAATAACTCGACTGAAAGAAACTCAAGGATGATCTGAGGGGGAAAGGCTCTTTAATTGAATTTCTAAATTATCCCAAAATTTCCACTCGATAGAATTAAATAGCCATGCTGGTGAGGAAAAGCCATTCAATGTATCTCGTCACAGGAATCGAGGAGTCAGCTTTTCTCCTCGCTTGGGTTAATTTTGGCTGCGGCTTTTATACCTATAAATTGAATTCTTGCTTTCAAATTTGAGAGCCTGTACTCAAACTATTACCTCCAAACCACTCCAGTCTGGGTCCGTACAAAACCCAGACTATGAGAGGCACCTTGCGGGAGTTAATGGAAGCCATCTTAAAAAAATTGGTCAAAAGCCTACATATTTCATTGACTAACAGTAATTTCAGAAGAACATAAAGATGAATCATTGCAATGCACTTGGAGAGGTTTGTTCAAGCTCGAGCACGCTGCAAGGCTTTCTATAAACCGTCCTGATGAAACAGCCATTAGTGGACTTGTTTAGACTATAGGAAGCTGAAGTGCATTGATTTGAAGGCCCTTGTAACACAGAAAGGGCAGGAGAATGAAATATGAGCTGAATGTTAGGGACTATTATGTGAAGAGTACGCCCGGCGGGTCAGGACAACCCTTGATTTACTGCTTCTTTCCCATTCCTGTAAGTCAGAAGAAAATAAACTATTAATGGGTATGGGTGACATAGACATGAACAACTTTACCCTCTTTAACCTGGCGGTTACTGTACAAAATATCATTATTTCTAAATGATATATTTTTCTGACTGGCAAACACCCAGAACATATGGACTTTGCTCTTAAAACAATTTCATTTCCATAAAAGACATAAGTAGTGAAGAACTCTTAAAAGTAGTTTATTTTTCAGATATTCTCCAAGCATGGACAAGGTTGTAATCTCAGTCAGGCAAGGGTTAATTATGAATCCATGCTGCAGTTAAAAACTGTTTTCTATTTTGTCCACCTAAACATCTTAAAGTACCCACTGCTCCATGTCGTATGTAGACTGGTGGCTCATTGTTTAACGTAATTGCTTTGCAGCATTAGAACCTGCATCTTACATATGGATGTGTTCAGCACTCCAAAAACATTGCTTTATGCTTGTCATATAGCTTTAACCACATATAGAGGTGTCTGGTTCTGTAGGACTGTAAAGAGACTTTGCAGCTAGAATAATATTAATTAGGAATGTACTCTGCAATAGTGGATTATAATGTGGGAAATTTGGCCAACAGCCTGAATCATCCACCAGAAGAATGGAGCTGCCAATAGCTTTAAAAACCGGTTTGTACCGCTAATAGGAAAATTTATTTTAAGATACAGATGCTATTAAAATTGAGAGCAACACAGCAATACTACTGCAAATACTCTCTTTAGGACACAGGCAGCATGATGATGTCATCCTACCACCTGTGAACCAGGACAGAAGCAGATGGATTTCTGGAATGTAAGGATTTTTTATAACTGAGCACATGTTTAAGGGGGTACAACATATAGGGGGTCATTTATCTAAGGCTTTTCTCTTTTTTTCTCCTATGTTGGTGCCTTTTTTGGTGTCCATTTCCATATTTCCTCCAAAATTTGTGACTTCTGTGCTAGGCTAGTAAGTTAGACACACAAGAATTTTTCAGGGTTGTGCTTTTATTTATATCTTTAAAGTCCAGATGTGGACGTGCAAAAAAGTTGCAATCTTAGCAAATAGCTGTAAAATGACGCAATTTCGCCATGAATAAACTCCAGACTCCAGGCATGGGCAACAGTTAAGAAGGGCGTTTGCATTTGTTTGATAAGGGGGTGCAATATATACAATATTTAACGTGGTTTCTGTAGGTATTTTATTACATAAAGAAAGTTGTGCATGTAACTTAATGTTGGGGTTGTATATAAATTATTGCATGAGGAGTTTGCTATATCTAATTTATTGCATGAGAGGGGGCTTCATGCAAATTAATATGCAAACAAAGTGCTGTATGTAAATTATTTAAGAGTGGGGGCTGTAGATGTAAAGTGCATTTAGGTAGAAGTTTACTTCAGCCCCAGTTTTGGCATAGGAGATTTTTAGTAATTAACTATGCAAAAATTAACAACTTTTTTTTCACCAAAAATCTAAATTCCATTGTGGAGACAGGCTGTGAAAGGCAGTCCTAAGACTGTCTTTGGAGCTCCGCTGTCTGTCAGATTTATTAAAGTGGCTTTGACCTTTAAAAATCTTCTGCTCTGCTGTGGTTTTTTGCAGATTTTTGAAAAGTTTGCATGAGCCACTCATACACTGGGAGCTACTGCAGTGGCTTTGCACTAGCTGACAAAATAAATTCTGTCAGTTAGTGCTAATATCTCTAAGTGGCTGTAAGAGATGAATGGACCCGTGGTTTTAGTTCGGGTTTGGAGTTCGGACTCAGCCGCATGACCTGGATTTATTGCCGCATTGGCAGCTGAACGGAAAATCCAGCAAATTGATGTCCCTTGCTGCTAGCCATGGCCATAATTGGCCATGGGAACACTCATGTCCTTGGCTTCTTGAAAGGGGCTTCATTTTGCTGGATTGGATGTTTAGTACGACTGGATCATATAGTCGAACCTGAACTGAAACAACGTACCGCTCATTTCTAGTGGTTAGACACAGCATAAGCAACATTTTGATAGTAAAAAGTTGCAAAAGACACAATGGCCCACATTTATTAAAGTGTTTGTGCACCCAAAGGGGCATTTTAGTGCTTAGTTGGAATTTGCACCACATTTATAACTGAAGTCCGCCACAATTCTGTCTGCATCACAATTCTGCAGCATGAATAAAGTGCACCAAAAAAGTGCACCAGAGCAGAACAAGGGGCATCAGATTGATGTAGACCATGTGCCAGTTTGGATTAAGTCGTTTCGTACTGTCCGCTCACTCAAGATGTCAGTGGGTGCAGGTCCGTAGTCTGCTCCTGCTGCACCTGCGCTAGCCATGGGAGCAGGACTCGATCTCCAGGTGTCAGAGACACCCTTCTCCGCTCCTCACAGCGTCGTGCTGAAGTAGCTCAATGCATAGAGGAGCAGAGCTGGTGCTGCTGCTAGCTCCATAGACTCGGCGGTCACATGAATGCTGGGTCTAAAGGGGTTAATCAGAGCCTATTTAGACCCAGTCCAGCTCTGATAACCACCACCAGTGACAGGTGGTTATTTCTTCTGTAACTGAGGCTCTTTTAGTAAAATACTAAATGATAAATTCCACCGCCTTGGTGTTTCACCTTATAAATGGACCTTCTAAACCCTACTTGAAAAGGTCAAGAAAGGTCCAATACATAAAGAGATTGTAGACACTGTCAAGAGTTAAAGAAAATTGAGCAAAACTGATTACCAAATACCTTTCCGGGATATCTTGTTTTTCTGATACAGTAGTTCTTTAGCATGCTAGATTTCACCGCTGAGTGATGAAATTCAACTCCATACAAGTGCTAAAAGCATCCTACATTTAAGGATCTTGCAAAGAAAATTTGTTAGCTAAAAGCTCACGGTTTGACATAAGTAGGAGAAGTGAAATGTAACATTGATTTCCCAAGTGTCTGAAAGGTATATCAAATAACAGTAAAATAAAATTGTCAAACCAGAAAATATGTTTCATCAGAATATTTTTGTATCCTATAAATAAAATGTTCATATCAATTCTAGATATACTATGACTTTGTCAACACGGAAAGTATCTGTTTACCTATTAGTATTGACTTTATCCCACAAGCGGATGTTATATCAGTTGTTAATGTGTCCCCCCCTTCTCTCCTTTAAGATGTATACCTGATCATTTTTCTATGAAAATATGATACGTTATCCATTGCTAATGATTTTGAGGAATGTAATAGGGGTAAAGGGTTGTTATAGAAATTCTGCCTGTAAGGAGGATCCTCATGTGAGGAAGAATACAATATGATGTAGAGATGATGATGTTGTGAATAGAAAAAATATAGTTAGACACATAAGCCCACATTTTTCATAGGTCTCACCAATGTGCAGAGTTCTCCACATTATTTAATACGGGCGCACAGTCTTCATTTATCTGGCTCGCCTTGCACTGCTCGGGAAGTGTAATCCAACTTTTTTTTTGTTTCACCTCCAATATATAGCGTGCAACGCAAATTCTTTTGAATCGTTATAATAAATGTGGCTTGTGGTTGAAATCGGCATCGCAACGCCCCTTTAGGTGCTGAATTTTGTGGCACGGCATACTTAGTGCAGCTGCAACACAAAAGTGGTGCAAACAGTTTATAAATACATGTGCAAGCATTATGCACTTTCTTTTCAGTGCAAATTCAGACAGAAAACTGGTGCAAATACTTTAATAAATGTGGGCCAATATATGGTAATGCACTTGGTGGAAAGTAAAGAGACTCACTTGACTTAAGGTTCTGAATAGAGATGAGCGAGCACTAAAATGCTCGGGTGCTCGTTACTCGAGCCGAACATTTCCCGATGCTCGAGTGCTCGTTTCGAGTAACGAGCCCCATTGAAATCAATGAGAGACCCGAGCATTTTTCAGTAAAATTACAAACTGAACGAGCACAGTGAAAGAACACAGTGCAGAACAGATTGCAGATGTTCGGGAACATCTGCGATCTGTTCCAGAGACACGCGTGCAGAACGGTGTTCTCCGCAATAGTATTTGAAGAACAATATGTGTGAAGAACAACTTGCAGATGTTTGGAAACATCTGCAAGTTGTTCTTCACACATATTGTTCTTCAAATACTATTGCGGAGAACACCGTTCTGCACGCGTGTCTCCGGGACATCTGCGATCTGCTCCGGAGACACCCGTGCAGAACGGTGTTCTCCGCAATAGTATTTGAAGAACAATATGTGTAGAGAACAACTTGCAGATGTTGCCAAACATCTGCAATGTGTTCTTCACACATATTGTTCTTCAAATACTATTGCGGAGAACACCGTTCTGCACGCGTGTCTCCGGAACAGATCGCAGATGTTCCCGAACATCTGCAATCTGTTCTGCACTGTGTTCTTTCACTGTTTTCTTCAATTAAACAATTAAATTAAATGTTTTAATTGTATCTTTTTACTGTTCTTCACTTTTTTTTTTTAAATTAAATGCTGGTTATCGAGCAGGGCAAATACTCGTCCGAGCAACGAGCCGGTCCGAGTATGCTAATACTCGACCGAGCATCAACCTCGGACGAGTATACTCGCTCATCACTAGTTCTGAATAACCTGAAAGGTGAAATGTTAAAGGGCTTGGATAACACTTTGGGGCTCATTTATTAAGGCCCACCGGACCGCACTTTTGACAGACATCCTGACAATTTCCGTTTTGCACTGCTGAAACAAGGATTTAAAAGGGGTTATTGGCGCACACGATCAGATTTTGGCGCACTTGCGACAGCTTCCATGGGACACAAATCAGGGGATGGGCCGTCGGACAAACCGTGGGATTTAACTTCAAAATTGTGTCGCAAGCCAAGCACTTACATGCATCGGGAGGGAGGGAGAAGGTGAACTCCGGCGGACTGGAGCGGGGAATTGCATACAGGATATCGGGCTCATGATCTTTGTGAATCGCAGAAGAGTTCATCCTCGTTGGACATTCCGGATCGGGGATCACGCAGGAACTGGGTAAGTAAATGTGCCCCTTTATATTAAATTTTCATTATATATTTGGGGACATGATATAAAACATATGTTTGAGGTTTGGATTAGGCTGGAGCAATTTTTAGATTTCCCAATAAACCCAGAGGTACAAACTTTGACATCTAAGACCCTATTAAACAAATCGCATTTTCCTTTAAAGGATGTCCAATAGCTGACTTAATGGTAGTAATAAAAGCTATAGTATAATATAAAGTGAGTCCTGGTTAATTAATCATCATTTATTATGTAGGGTCCATATCAAGGCAGAATATTTGTGTCATTGCCAGTAGCTGCAGACCTGGTATTTAATAAGCTCTGTCTTCACAATTAACCATATGTAATGTAGAACTAAATGATTTACGTCTCTCTCCCAGACGTCTGCATTCGCTGTGTAGCTCATAAGCAGGAGACTATTTCTGCTCAATAGGATCCTAATTGTGTTGTTATTCCAATATCCCCTGTGGGATGCTTAATACACAGACCAAATCCTTCTTTAGAGAATTAGGACAAATACGTTTGGTCCATTATATAACCACAGTTCATTATGTTAAGGCTTTATCCCAGGACTACATTGAATATATATAAAATAATTATTTTGGTGTAAAGTACAGTTTGAATTAAGGTCACTATGTCATTGTTCAGGGTCATATACCATGCTTAAGGGTCCCAGAGCAAAAAGCTTAAATGAGAAGGGGCAAAGCTTGTTGCTAAATACCCTATTGCATCCATATAAACCAATAACATTTCCAGCAGTCCCTTCAAGCTATGAACCTAGGTTGTGTCAATGATATAAATTCCCATGAAGCGGTAATACATAGCAAACCTAACTTTCTGTACTTGGGATTGAAAAAAGTTTTATAGCAAAAGGTGTGGAGTTTCTGTGTGGGCTATTCCTTAGGGTACTGATCACTTGACATTCAACTTTTAACCTCCATATGAGGATCTTGTACTGCAGGCAAAGCACCAGGTTATTACCTCTTGAGTGAATTCATAACTTAGTGATACTTAACCCAAATGGGCAAAATTTATCAATATAAAGAACTTATTGCTCAGACACATTCCCATTAGGGACGGTGTTGTATATGTAAACTACAAATCACAGTGACCATTTAAGATCAAAGCAGAGTGCGTACCCACTGTGTAAGGGTTTGCAGCAATGATGTAGAGGGAAGTGGAAAAGTAGCGAGTACTCTGGCAGCCATATGTGCTGGGAGAATAGGGGTACAGGAAGGATGGAGATGTCAGGGACGCAGTGCTGAGAATTACACCAGGTTAATTGAATACATACACACACATACTGCACATCAAACAGTCATAACATTAAACTACCCGCAAATGATTTGAATAATATCAAATTATTGTGTGTCAATGACCCTGTTTAGGTGACAGTTAGTTAAAGGGGTTGTCCACTTTCAGCAAATATTTTATATACGGTAGTTTGTGTAAGGAAATGTTATCCAATTTTCCAATATACTTTCTGTATAAATTCCTCATGGTTTTCTAGATCTCTGCTTGGTGTCCTTCTAAAGAAAGCTTCTTTGTTTATTGCCAGTGGATAGAAATCTGTCCATGTGATGTGATGTCAAACAGGTGCACAAACTGTTATTATCACAGAGAGTAACAGGAGTATTAACACCCCCAAAAAGGAAGTTCTAGGGTCTTATTAGTATACTGTAGTTGGTAGCTACTAAAAGTGGACCATGGAAAGGAAAACTGGTGAAAGGGTCAATATTACCGAGACTAATTGGTGCAGACGGAAAAAGAATGCTAGCTTGCCTGATCGCATCCTACAGGGGATCAACTGTGGTAAAAACTGCTTAATGTAGACTACATAAGAAAGGTTGCAAGGCACAAAAGTCATTACAGTTTTCTGATTGCAGGCCTGTAGATGCAAATGAGAATCACAATATATTTCCATTTGGCTTGCCATAAACATAAGCAAACCTGGGGCAGGGATGATAGTATCCAGTATAGACAGAGATGCAGCAGAGACTGTGGAATACATTGGGTGATGTCCTGCTGGGAATCCTTGGGTCTGGGTTTCCTTATTAAAAAAAATCAGCCTTTTAGGGAGGGAATCTTCTCAAAGGGGTGGCCTCCTGGAGAGATTTCACTGTACATAGTATGGAGGTAGCACCTTTAAACTTCTAAAGTGGGGATTTATGCAGCCAATTCTGGCGTATTGTGCAACAAGACCACTTTTTCCCCTTTTCCAACTTGTATGAAAAAGGGGGCATGACCTTTGGAAAAGAGCTGGGTCTTGGGAAAAGTGGTCATGGCTGGACGGAAAATAGTTTGCGTGCCAAATAAAATTAAGAACCCGCAAACTAGAAGATTGTGGTATTTATACTTTTAGATAAATTAAAGCAACAAATATTACGTATTGATACGTCATGTCACTATACTTTACATGGGCATTTTAAATCAGAAAATATATAATATATATGGTGCTCTAATATATAAAAATATACAGCACTGAATAAGAAATCTTCTAGAAATATTTGCCACTTAAATAAGGCCGAGCAAATGTTCATTCCAGCAATAGAGATGCTAGGTTATCTCGGTAGGATTTAGTAATGATGTCTTGACACAACTTGAATAAGTTCACTTAATGCTCACATAGTCATAACAAATACCGCAGAGATGAATTATACTAACCAAGGTCAAACTATTAAATAGATCTACAAAAATGGGGTTTTATCAATGTCCATATATGTAGGTCAGCTCGGGTTATCTATACTCATTTACTGCGGGCACCATCAATTTGTCGCATTATGAATAAGGGCATTTGCTTAAGGTGATCTGGCAAAGGCTACATTGATTTCTGTATGAGATACAGCTAAAAATCATTTATAGCTTGCAGCCATGAAAATGGAGAAGGTGATTAGGATAACAAGCTCTATCCATGGTATCTCACAGGTCACCCATCACCAGGACACGCTGGGCACATACTTCTGACATACATGCATCCATTGCTCATTTACAGGATATGGCAAATATATTTATTGTATTTAAATTTGTCAAGGTGAGGGTTCACTTAGCACAGCAATAATAATAACTGTAATAATGATAATAAACAGCTTTAATTGAGATGTATATTCAAGTAGATCCTGAAACTACATAAACATTGTAGCTCATGCTAATAGACTCCAGTATGTCACTGACTCCAAGATTTTGGCTGCCTAATGGATTCATATGTCATTGCCAACTTTACTATAATGAGTCTTGAAAAGACTTATTCCATCATTACAAATGCATTTAATATTCACAGTGGTTAATTCTGTTGCTTTACTGCACAATGCTATCTATATAGAGATTGACCCTGCATTGTACAATGAAGTGTAAGCTCTTCTGCTTTTCATTTAACTCTTTCCTGTGAGCCCTTTTTGGTTTCTGATCTTCAAGTCAATTGGGGAAATATAATTAGTATGAATTTAATGCCAGTCTCCCCCACCCCCTTGCCTAGCTAGTGCTCTGACTCTTATTATATTTGGCATGCAGTACACCATTGGAATGAAACTTATGACAAAGATTTCATATGCAGTCGTCACCAGTTTTCCAGTGAAGACTACACTAAATATGGCAGTCAGGGCATTCATGAAACTTGACCACCATACTCTATGAAAACCTAGAAACATTTTGTAAATGTTGCTTTTTCCATGCCTTGCCCGGAAAGGCATATAAAATGATCCCCAATAATTCTCTATAGGGAATTTGTTATTACCCTGTTTCCCCGAAAATAAGACAGTGTCTTATATTAATTTTTACTTCTAAACAGGCGCTAGGTCTTATTTTCAGGGGATGTCTTATATTTCCATGAAAAATAATTCACATTTATTGTTGGACATAAAAATCAACTTCTCTAACATCCTTATAACACTCCAAACTTACTTCATGCAGAATTTCTCATGACTCCATTTCTATTGGAATCATTGGCCCCAATCTCTAATGTTTAGCAATAGCACTTTCCTTAAATGATCCCCTTTTTGTCAGCACTTCTTGTCCTGGTAGCTGCTTGTATCACATTTGCAGCGCAACAGTCAGAGATTTTATCCCACAATTTCTTCCCACATGTCACAACCTCTTGCAGCATCTAAATGATCTACTAATAGTAATGTATGGCGCCGGGGGAGCTGTAGCAATGACTGCCGCTAGGTCTTATTTTCAGGGGTGGCCTTATATTTCTAAGCTTTCACAAAATTTTACTAGGTCTTATTTTCGGAGGATGTCTTATTTTAGGGGAAACAGGGTAACAGTAACTTTTCTGATAGATCCCTGCATATTCTAAGTATGCTGAGAAACAGAAAGCATAATGGGTTGTGTAGTCTGTGTAATAAATAAATGCTGACTTTTTGTATGTATGAAACTTACAGTAACATTTTCTGGTTAATTCAACTCACTCCTTTGTATTCTCTCCATCATGTACTATCTAGACCCAAGGCAAAAAAAATACCCATTTTGCATGCTGGCTTAAGTTCTCTGAGTCCCAGAGGGAGCAAGTTTTGTTAAAGACTAGAACATTCTTTATATGGGAACTCCCATGACTCCACTGGAGTCAGTATCATCTGAATGAGGGACCCATTAACATGGGTTAGAATTGGGTTAGAATTCACATGACTAAAGATGGTGACATCAACACTTACGGTACATCGGAACTGAAGTGAGGCAAAAAGATGCTGCTGGACTATTGAGGGATATTTCCAAGAAGTATGTATGCCATTTTGTAACAATTTTTAACAATTTAGTATAAGTTAGATGCCGTTTGCCTGTGCCTAGTGCAGGGTGTGCCAGATTCAGAATTTCTGGTGTTCTTCATGAATTCATGTTCTTCATGAATCTGGTGCTCCCTGCACTGCCCCAACAGAGTTCACCAACTTTTGTGTGGTGCATCTTTAACACAGGGCGTAAAACATACTTCTGTTGGAATTTGCATGATAAATCTAGGGCGCGGTCCAACTGAGAAACGGAATGCCCCCTAATTTGTGTTGCATTATGCCTAGTGCAATTGCGCCACAAAATGGTCACGCGTCCCGCAAATATGGTGCAGACACTTCTTAAAAATCTGTTCAAGCAGTTTTCACCTAATAGAATGTGTAAAGTCCGACAAAAAAACAGTTGCAAAGCCCTTAGTAAATGTGCCCCAACAGTTTGAATTCCGCACACAGTCATAGATTATTTTCTGATGGCAAATATACTGCAGCTAACCTGTAGGATCTACACAGTGCCCCATGCACTCTATAATATCTGCAAAACAAGATAAACCCTTGGTCCAAACATCTTGTGTGCAGGTACAAGAATCAGTTGACATGGTCCTTTCATACAAAAGTAATATTCATACATTCAAAAGAAATGTTGACAACATTATAACATTTCCCCATTACACCACATTTACCTTAATTATACTCTATTGGATGTTGTCATATGAAGTTTTTAATGCAAATTGGAAATGTAGGTGTGAAATAATTACAGGTAATCAACATTAAAATTTCCCTATGATTGATATAGCTAAATTTATAAGAATCTGATGAAAAGATTGACAACGCCAATTTGAATATTCTTATGTTAAACCTGAGACTGAAAATATCAAGTTTCTTCTTTAAGTCAAAGGCTACAGTTATCACATAAAAATTGAAACCATTTTCAACCATTTTTTGATTGGAAGTCTAGTTTATATAGACTTACCCTTGTATTTTACTGACACCTTTTGATCCTATGTGTGACTGTGAAAACACTGAGAGAACTATTTTTATTCTATAATTATGAGCCCAATTATAATAATTTATGATAATTACAGTATTTTTTACTCTTCAATTATAATGAAAAAGAAAAAAACATAATATCACCAAAGATTAATGGGTTTTGAGCGATTACAATGAAAAAATGTTACTTTAGATAGAATTGTGAATTATTCAAATAGACGGTCCTGCTCCCTTTTCATGTGTTATGGTAAGTAGAGACGTTATAGTGGGTTGCCATAAAGGGAACCTGTTACCAGGAGACCCCTTTTTAGCACCAACCCCTTGTCCCCATGGAACATTGTACATACACTGCTAAATATTTTTTATATCAAAAATAGGTTTTACAGAACAAAAGATAAGTTAAATATTACCATGTGCCCTGGGTGGGGCTGAAGGGGAGTAGTCCCCCCCACCATTGGGAAACCGCTCCTCTGTGTGTGATTTTCAAAAGACTAATCCCGCCCTTCACCGGCCTTCTCCAGTCATTTTAATGCCCCCTGGCTCGCCCCGCCCCCCAGCAGACTTGACCTATCCATGTCCCGCCCGCTGTCCGGTGGTGGCTCCTGAAAGGTTCCCACATTCATCTGCACTTGCACCACACTATGCTGCCAGGGAACAGGAAGACAAGACTGTGAGGCAACGGGCGCTACACAAACTGCGTAGATACTCCAAATTGGCAGTGTAGAGGGCACATGCACAGATGAATGCGGGGACCTTGCGGCCAACATCGCTTCATCTGCGCATGTCCATGCACACATTTTTTGATGCCAGATCTCTCGAGTGCAGGCATGTGGAAGGCATGTATTAAATAATAATATGAAATCTTTATATAGATCGATTATATACAAATACAAATAAAATAAGTTATTACAGAACAATAACATGGTCAGATGAAACAATAAGTCAAAAAACACACAAAATTCATATTGCTTGAAATATTTAGTTCTTATTTAATAATCTGGTCTCCCTTTTCACGTAACCCATCATTGATCATGTTCCGGTGCAGACATGTTTTATTGAATGTTGCGCTCCAAATGAATTTGAGTGGAATAACGACTCATGCTTCATTGACATCACTAATTCATAGTAAATTGAACAGCTGCATTCTTAAAATGGTTTCTCCTAGAGCTATCTGCAGATATGTACACCATATACTGAGAGTTGTAGTTTTGAAGTACCTGAAAAATAGCGATCAGCGACTATGGTGAAAAGTTGGAGAATGGACATAAAGTAACATCCTAAACTTTAGATTTGATTAAAAATGTTCATATAGCGATAGTAGGTTAGTATTGATTTCAGTGGAACGTACAAGTATCTGTAATTTGTCTCTGTGATTTTGAGTGTCAGAGATGATGGAAAAAGGTGATAGAAAAATAATATCCTTTGATGGGAAACCATACAACATAATAAATGTCCACTTGCTCTACAAAGGAGGTTTGCTGACAAATCATTGTATTTGCATGGATTAGGAATTAGCAAATCTCAAAAAATCTGAAACGTTTATTTGCATGCCATATATCCATCATTTCCAACTACAGTGACTGAACATGGATCTGAAGTAAGTGTTCTGTATCTTGGCTGTTTTTAAAAGAACATGTCAGCGTCACCCATGGGCCATGTTGTGACTAAGGAGGCGCTGATTTTATATCTGTTTTCCATTTGTACTTTGTATGAACACAGACTTTGGTTGCTGGATGTTTGGAGTTGATTGCACCACACTCTTCTCCTGAAAACCAACAACAGTTAACAGTTGTGATTGACAAAGTTCTGCCCCAATCAATCCTAGGGCAGAGTCTCATTTGATCACTCTCATTCTGTGCTGGTTATAGAGCCTGTGTAGCTTTTTACCTTGAGAGAGTCACTTTGTTTTCTGCATTTCAGGTATTAGATTTTGGCTTTCTAATTTGTGATTTTGTACTTCCTAGCTATTTCTTCTGTTCCCCAGCTTATCGACCATTCAAACTGTTTTTGTTTATATGTCCTGTTACATGTTTGCAGTTTGGGGAAGGGAGGGACTGTGATCTAGATACCCTTTAGTTTACGTTATGTAAGGCAAGTAGGTAGTGCCTTTAAAGGGGCTGGAGTTTAGGGCTTATTTTCTTTTTGTCTTCCCTGAACCAGGTCCAGTCATTACATGGACATAGTAAAGACATTGCCATTATCTTTTATCACTCCAATTGTCCATTATTCTTATCTGTTAAGGTATAAATATAGAGATTCTCAAGACAACAGCCTAAATCATATACTCCATGACATCTACCATTTAGGGATGAAGGTCACAATACATGTCAGATGGTATTCCAAATACTATATATAAATATTATAGAGAAGTCAACTTTTCATAGCATTGAACCAATCCGGAACAAAGCAAGGGTTTACCAGCATATAGAAAGCATGTTGGGACTCTAAATAAGCTTTAAAGGGGTTATACCAAGCATTTTTGTTATGTTATCTTGTAGATGAGGGGTAACGTATCTCATGAGAGCCAATTGATTAAGAAGTGTGGTCTTGTTCTCACTAGTTGAATAAAGCAGCAGGGGTTCCGCTTATCCATTTAATACTATCGGTGCATCAGGAATTGACAAACACAGCGCTTGGCTATTTCTGTCACTACCATTCACTATTTTTGAGTGGTCTATCCAGTAAACTCTGCATTCAGCCTGTCAGCTGGAAGGTAGTGAGCGGACTCCCTTCACTCGAGGTGTGGGTTTCAGTGGTGGGTCCCGTATCTATCATGTATTTATAACATATCCTGTTGATATGTCATAAATATTAAGCATAACAATATCCCTAGCAATGTACTGCAAAACATATATGCAACATATCTATTTAAACTACATACATGAAAAGCTGAACTTGTTACGCAACCAATCACAGCACAGCGTTCATTTTGCAAGACCAAAATCCCAAAAAGAAAGCTGTAAAGTGACCGGTTGCTGTTAGCAAAAAAGACAGCTTTATAAATCTCCCCTAATATCTCCATCCCTTCAAGATCATTAAAAAACTTCATCCAGATAAAGCGCGGGAAGGATAAAGCTGGTACATTGAACAACTGACCCATAGTAATTTTCATCTAAATTACTAAGCTGCTCCAACCTTTAGCCACAAATCACAGGGGAACTAGATGTTGACCTTCAAATAGAAAATAATGCTGCCTTCCCTGGAGAAGTGACAGAGAATTCCTGCTGATTTTTCCTGCCTAAGCAATAGTCAGACGAAGTAGCAGTGAAGAAAAGAAGTAGTATTTATGTGATACAGAACTTTCTTAGCGAGTGAAGTATATACGACTAGAGCTGTCAAGAAGTTTAGTCAGCAGCACAGTTGTTTTTGTAGCGACAAGGTAAGAACTAGTGAAATTATGAGGAGCGAGATGTTACATCATACTCTATTTGTCACCTTGTATTCTGTAAGTCGCCTTGCTATTCAGCAACTATCACATTGTAAGGTATATATTAAGGTGCTCTTGCTAAGCAGTATGGTGAAAAAAGTGGGACTTTGTAAAATTAGGGTATTTAAATCCCAAACCCTGCAGTCTTCCCTGGTCCACCCCTATACTAGATGGGCTCTTCTCCTGGAGCTGAGTTTAATAAGCCCCTTTTCAAAACAAGACATGCTCCAAAATTTTCCTTGCAAATGGAAGACAGTTGGCAAGTTTGTCATTTATTGTCAAACTACATGGTCTAGTGGGAGATAATGGCATACAAACCAAATCCACTCTTGAATGACTCTTAATCAAAGTCTATGAAGAGGATCTTGAGCTCTGAATCAGGTTCAGTAATAATTTACTGTAGTACATCAATACATTTTAGACAAGGACTAAAAGAGACACACATCATGGAAATGTGCAACTCTCCACTTGCCTCTGTACTTGTCATATTTTCACTGTTATTACCACTGTACACAGGAAATGTTATCAGTAAGATTGTGTAGGGTATTTGTGATGTATCCTAAATTGTGCTGCAGGCCCTCATGGATATTTATTGGCTTCAGTCCAAAGGACCAGGTGAGCCAATCAAACCCTGGGTCCAATTTGGGAGTAATGTGGCTATCATCTTGTGAAGAATGTTGATAATTGAGGGCCATCATTCTTGGGCTACATTCACACAAATGTATGGGGGACGTATATATGTCCCCATACACTTCTATTGGCTCACGGTCCTGCACAGGAGTGGTACGGTGCAGCACCTGGAGGCACCATACCTCTCCGTAGCCCGTAGAAAGATAGGACATAGAAGTAGTAGGAGAGGTGCCAGGCAGCCTGGTACCCGTATAGCTAGGATCTGAAATTGTATTAGGCACTGCCTAGCCGGGCAGGGTTTATTTTTGTATTGCTTTATATGTGCCAAAACTAAGGCTGAATTTATGTTGTTTTTGAAGTGTGAATAAACACTTTATTTGGACTTTAACCCTGCATGTGTCCCTGCTTCCTGCACTACTACCAGGCATCTACTTGAGCAATTCCCCACACTGGACAGGTGGGATGCCACGTGTCTCAGAGCATACGCGTGTATCAGAGCATTTCAGCTGAGCTAATTTGAACAATTGCAATAGCGTTCGAAATGTGTCTGGAGTATCCAGACACTTTTGGGAAGTACATGGTGGGTCTGTACATTACATGACCATCATTGCAATAGAACATATAACTTGTAACACACGAGGTGGAGATTGGGAGAAACAATTGCATATGCGTAAGGCATATTGGATAATGCACTTAGATATGCGTTTCCCCAAAGGCATGAACCATAAAAACGATTTGATATATATTTATTAGATATATGTAATACTTTAGACCAATTGACTCACATATACTTTCTATCACTTACTGGTATCACGTTCAGCTGTGGCCTCGCAGTGTAGTTGAGTCTCCATACACTGTACATAACATCCATCTACATGGTATTCATTGTTTTTTCTTTAGTAATTTACGTGTGATGTTTGAGCCTCTCAAACTTTGATATGGCTCCGTTTCTAGGTGACGACATGTTTACATGCATTCATTTGCCTTTTCACCAAATGTCCGATCGTAACATGATCGGACTTCCGAGACTTCTATCTCTGGTCACCTATCTCCACCCCATTACACATTTGTCTCATTTCCTTTGGGGAGGTCCCCATTTCCAGTCTCCATTTAAACCCATTGGGGGTCATTTATTAAGGGCCCGATTCGCGTTTTCCCGACGTGTTACCCGAATATTTCCGTTTTGCGCCGCTTGTACTTAAATTGCCCCGGGATTTTGGCGCACGCGATCGGATTGTGGCACATCGGCGCTGGCATGCGCGCGACGGAAATCGGGGGGCGTGGCCGAACGAAAACCCGACGTATTCGGAAAAACCGCCGCATTTAAAAACCGAAAATGTGTCGCATAAGGACCGCTTACCTTCACCTGGTCCAGCTCGGTGCATTCCGGCGCGATGAGTTTACTTTCAGCGCAGCAGCGCCACCTGGTGGACGGCGGAAGAACTACCTTATTAAATCCCGGCCGGACCCGAATCCAGAGCGGAGAAGCCGCTGCTGGAACGCGAATGGACCGGGTAAGTAAATTTGCCCCATTGACTTTAATGCTTCTCTAAGTATGACTAAGGACTAATACACTGTCTTGTCCAAAACACGTTACCACATGCATTTTTTAGTGATGTCTTTTTGTATCTTTTTTATCTACCAATGGATTTAATAAACTTTTGCTGAATTTTTTACCAGTGCGGACAAAGTGGATTTTTTTTCCCCTTTTTCTCACATACTCAACTTGGATCCGGATCAAACGGCATCTCCCCAGCTCTATATCTAGCACGGCGTTATAAATTCGATATGCAACTTTGTGGGTGAGCAGTAACACTTTTTTTCTTCTTTTTTATGTATTTTTCTTATCCTCACCTTGGAGTGCTTCTTATTTCTTGCTTATTGCTTATGTTTGGATGACCTTTTTCCTAGCCCTAAATTTTGTATTCTATTATCTAACTATCTATCTATCTATCTATCTATCTATCGAAAATAAACAGCAAGTTCAAATGCAGTACATGTAGTAAGGGTGAAATGTTTAATGTTTTTTCCTGAAGAAGTCCCAGAATGAAAATAGAAAAAACAGGCAGCACTCTCAAAGTGTGAAAAAAGGAGGCAGATCATGTGTCTATTCTTTAACTTAAAGTAATCTAAAGCAAGTATGTTATCTATCTATTTTTCATGTATGTAAAAATCTATATATATCTTTATATTTCTTCTATCATCTATGTATCTATCTTTTTTTCTATCAGTCTATGCATATATCATGTATGTTGTAGACACAACATTTCTTCCTTGGCATTTTCCAGGCTGAGGCATTGCCAGTGTGCACTCAGCACCTCTGAAGATGCAGTGCGGTACCTCTCGGCTCCTTCTTTGCTGTCATTTTACTAATGAGCCTGCGACTGTATCAGTAAAGTGGGAGATGATTTTATGGACATCTTCCATAAGACTCAGCTCTGCATTGCAGTGAGATTCAGACTTGTGTCAGTATCTTCCGGACAGAGCTGCTATTCTGCCTGGCTGCGATGTCTCTGGTGGCCCAGACGGGTTTCATGCTTTCCTCCTTATGCTAATTAGTGGCATGCATGCTCTGCTGCTCGGACTATGATTGAATACCAATTCCAGCTACATCCAGTCTATCATCTCAGACCTTTCCCATAGTACAGGTCTGATCCCTTCTTTACCGCTCAATGCTTTAGGCAGCAGGTCTGAAGAAAAATCCCAGTAAAATGGCATCTCGATGCAGCGGCTTTACTGTGTAGCTGTGCCCCTGGGAACCTTTGTCTCATTACACATCTCTGCGGGGGGCAGCTATTGCTTCCATGTAACATCTGGCCCGTGAGACCTCCAGATTCGAGACAACAAACCCATTATTGTCACTTTCTCATTATTTTCATTCCAAACAAAATATGATCACATATAAAGACTGTACTTACACCTGCACACCCTGTCTAGGCTGCCAGATGCTGGAGTGACACCTCTGCAGTCAATTATCACCTGAGACTGTGTTGTGAAGTGTGGACTAGACAGAACACTTTAGTCAACAAGAGATACTGTACATTTTTGCTAAACTGACAAATACAGATATTGTGCCTATAATTTATGTATTTATATCATAGTCACATAAAGGCACCACTCAGTTCTAGTAAATAAAGCAGAAGGATCAATTTATTTACCCATGTGCCACGTCATTGTCTAATTCAATGGAAAATTTACCAAGGGTACTTAAATGCATAACACAAATATCTAGTTATTGGAAATACAATATATTAACCCCTTAATGCATTATGACGTAGCTGTACATCATAATCCCGTTCACGAGCTGAACCCTCTTCATAAATGGTAGGTGTTGCTACAAACAGCCAGCGTTGATTGTCACCATTTGCAGATGTTAACCATCGGGCGCAAATGCCTGCAGCACATGGGCGCAATCAGCTTGAATGGGATTGTCTCTTCATGTGACATCATCTGTGATGATCCCTTCCCATGGGAGCCTGTAGTCTGCACGGGACTCTAGGATGTGTCATTCAGCAGGATCTATAACAATTTAACTCTTCATGCTTGCACCGTACAAGCACGGCGCAGAGGTGCGAAGGCTGTACATAGGTGGGGTTTGCTGCATATTAAAGTATTAACTCTTCCGATGCTGCCGGCAGCATTTAAAAGACAGCGGTGCATGGACTCTGCCATCTTTGCTATGATCGTTTCTCCCGGGACATCATCGAGGAGTGGCAATCGGATGCCATGACAGCCTTGGATCTTCGTCAGACCCGTGGCTGCATTGCTTCTGAAGATTCATTTTATTTGGCTCATTGTAATGAATACTATGTAAAAATCCTGCTTCTTTAATTTTATATGTACGAATAATTGAAAAACAGAATTCACAATGTTTTCTGACCCAGGTGTCTAGTCAGCACTGTGAACACATCCTATTGTCAAGGAGACAGGAAAAACCTGGTTGACAATATGTTGTGACCTACACAGAGATTTTTTGTAGCATTACTGACTGATTTTAATTATTGAATGATAGTGGTGGTCCACAAGATTCCATGAAACTATTTTTATGTGTGTGAACTGCGCCTGTAGCTTTAAATGAAAAATTAGTGACACAAAGCCCCCAGGTAAGCTGCCCTACAAGCATGTCACAGCACAGAGGTGATGTCACAGTATTGTGAGCTAAAGGTTAGATTTTATGGTATGTTTCATCACATGCGTTTTCCTTCATTTTCTTCTTCTACTTGGCCGTCATATCAGCTTTTTTGATCCATGACTCATCTGTAGATTTTACAACACAGAAATCTTAGGTTCTTAACTTCATCATTACCTCCTTCTTCACATACTTAAAACTGTTCTCGATTGTGCCCCCACAGTAGCCAATATAGTAACAGTGCCTCCACTGTAGCCAATATAGTAATAATCTCCTCACAGTAGACATATAATCACAATGCCCCCACAGTAGCAGTTGATATTATTGCATTCAACTGCATGCGGTCACATACAGGGCTGGTTAACCCCTTAGCGCTCTGCGCCGTAGCTGTACTGCGCTGAGTCCCGCGAATAGCGCTCAGTGCGGTACAGCTACTGCGCAGAGACGATGCCGGTTCAGCGTTGCACAGCAGCCGAACCGGCATCGTTAGCCACAGGATTTCAACGGTAATCTACCGCTGACATCCCCGGCTAACACCCGTGGTCGGAGTGGGCTCCGATCGCGGGCGTTTAACCCGTTAAATGCCGCGGTCAACGCGACCACGGCATTTAACCCCAGAGAAGCCTGAATGCAGTGCCTTTAAGATGGCATCTGTGACGTCATCTTAAAGGCAAAGTGTCAGCCTATGCATCAGATGATTGCTTGTTCATATCCCATGGTGGATCAAGTAAAAAATGTAAAAAAAATGTTTTTCAATAAAAAATAACTTTATAAATCACTAAAAATGCCCATAAGCCTCAAAACATATAAAGAGACATATAACGCTCAAAAAAGTCTAAATCATAACACAAACCCCACATATATAGTATAAGCGCGTCCGTAACAATCCATAGAATAAAACTAAATAACTATTGAACCCATATGATGAACGCCGTAAAAAAAAAATGTTAAAAACCCGCCAAAAATTATGATTTTTACCTATTATATCCCACTAAAAATGCAATAAAAAGTGATCAACAAAACATATGTACTCCAGAATGATACTGTTGCAAAGAGCAACATGTCCCGCAAAAAACAAGCCATCAACTAGCTCTGTAGCCAAAAACGTAACAATGTTATGCCACTTGGAAGACAGTGATGCAAAAATGATAGATTTTTCCCCACAATAGGGTTTTATTTGGTATCCCCATAATTGTATCAACCCATAGAATAAAAATAACAGGATTATTAGGATATTGATGCTTTTCTACTCATGACCTCAAAAAAATTTCCAAAATTTTCAACAATAGGTGTTACCAACCCCTAAATGGTAACACTGGAAAAAGCATCTCATCGCGCAAAAAAAATGCCATCACATGGCCCAAACAACGGAAAAGCAAAAATTTTATAGCCTTCAAAAGGGGGCAACGAGAAAACTAAAATCCTGGCAGCTGCAGGATGCTCCTTCCCTTCTGCGCCTCGCTGTGCCCCCATAACACAAGTAATGTCCACATGTGGGGGGTCGCTGCACTCAGGAGAAATTGTAGAACATATTTTATGGTGGGTTTTCTATTTTGAAAATGTGTCAATTTTAGGGCTAAATGAATATATAACCGACAAAATTTGACCATTCTAAATTTCACCGCCATTTTGATTCAATTACTATGAAGATCTCAAGGGGTTAACAATCTTTGTAAATGCTGTTTCTGATAGTTTGAGGGGTGCAGATTTGAAAATGGGTAGATTATATAAGGGGTTTTGATGCTAAATATGTAAAATTTAATTTCAAACAGTATTTATCCCCAATATAGTCAATTCTGAAAATACGGAAAATCGCTATTCGATTTGTAGGCCGCGTGACGTCAAAATAAATTATCCAAACATTTCAAGAATTATGAAAATGTAAAGTAGACAAATGGGAAATGTTATTCTGCAAGTTATTTAGGTGGTAAATCTATCTGTCTGAAAACGCGGTGATTTTGAATATCGAAAATTTTTCTAAAAATTCATCATTTTTTTCTTTTTTTTGTAAATAAACGCAAAACTTATCAGCCAAAATTTACCACTAAAATGAAGTACAACATGTGGGGAAAAAACAATCTCAGAATCGCTTTGATAAGTAACAGTGTTCAAAAGTTATAACCATATAAAGAGACGCAGGTCAGAATCCAAAAAATGGGACTGAGCCTTAAGCTGTAAAATGGCTGCGTCCTTAAGGGGTTAAAGGTCTCTTTTGGCCTATTGCCTGTGAAACCTGACTAAGCACAGATGGTTGCAATAATGTGACTGCCGTGGTACAGGCCCACTGCAGCCCGTGAGATTGTAAATGAAAAAGCAGGGGCCTTAGGCTACCTTGCTATGCTATGCATTATGGGAAGAATCCGGATCCTAGTCTAGCTTCTACTCAGTGTCAAGTTCAGGGGTAGTGGACCCACTTGCGGTGGGGGCCAAGGCAAGGTACAGAATCGTAAAGCTGAAATGTAGTCTTGGACAGGAAGGAGGTCAGTCAGACAGCACAGGATTGGAGTTGGGGATGTAGTGGAAGGTCAGGACAGGTGGCACGGGATCATAGTCAGGAACAAAGCAGAAGGTCACAACAGGGAATTACTATATCGCAGAAGTAAACAACCAAGAAGTTTTCTCTCAGGCACAAGGCTTAAAGATCTGGCACGGGACACAGGAAGGGGTCGGCAAATTAATTGGGAAGGCGGACAGCCAGCGCCAATCACCGGTGCGCTGATCCTTTAAATCTTAGAGAGCCAACGCACACACCCTAGGAAACGGGGATGCGCATGGTGGAGTGTGGGGATCACTGCTGGAGTGAGGACAGGTGAGAGAAGCTGCTGCTGGTGTGGAGGGGCACAAGGAGGAACAGGGGTGATAAGATGGCATAAGATGGGAAGGACATGGGTCACAGGAGAACCAGAACAAGGGCAGATATTCGTGAATTTACAGAGTAACAGTGACTATAAACTCTGACTTATGTCAGGGATGTATTAACTGTTTTGAGTTTTGGTGCTCTTAGACATATCATGACTTAAAGGGAAGCACCTTAAATCTGGACCAAGCTCATGTACCCCTTCAAAATTAATTATGTGTTAGCAATTCTGCATAGTCCATTACTTGATATGCAGAACACTTGTCTTTAAATAGGAAGGACTTGATAACTTGAAAGAGATACTTCTAATATGTTTCTTTCCTTATACAGCTTAGAAACCATCTCAGAGGTCAGTGACCTATATGAAAGTGTCCGGCCTGCAGCGCTAGACTTCAGTAATGGCAAATCTTCTTATGTTTCACAGTTGTGGGTATTTAATTCACATAATGAGTGAGAGATAATTTTATCCTCCCATTAAAATAAGAATGGTATTACAATAAAAGTGTGAAGATTGAACATTACAAGGGGCAAAAGAATCTTAGGGAAATAACTCTTCCTCTTCTTAGATATAGGTGGATTGTACATGTACTGTATGTGTGTGGTGACTCGTAATGCTGAGATGGAGTCGTGGACAAGCTGGAGGTCAGGACAGATGGCAAAGGATTGGAGTTGGGGACGTAGCAGAAGGTCAGGACAGGTGGCATGGGATCATTGTCAGGAGCAAAGCAGGAAGTCACAACAGGGAATTACTATATTGCAGGACTAAACAACCAAGAGGCTTTCTCTCAGGCACGAGGCTCAAAGATCTGGCAGGAGACACAGGAAGGGGCCGGCAATTTAACTGGGAAGGTGGCAAGCTGGTGCCAATCACCGGCGTGCTGGCCCTAGGAGGAGGGGACGTGCATGCCGGAGCGTGGAGACAGGACAGGTGACAGAAGCTACTGGTGGCGTGCAGGAGGAACATGAGTCATAAGATGCCATAAGATGGGAAGGACATGGGTTGCAGGACAACCCTTGATACTCAGTTCTGTGAATTTAGCAACTGGTTCCAAAAAATCATAGAGAATGACTGTATCTCACACCTGTTTTAGTCTAAAGCTATCTAAGGTGTATCTAAGCTATCTAAACTTGCAGCATATGAGCAGTGTGACTTAAGAGTAGATATTCATGATATTCAATGAACTCTGACTTATGTCAGCAGAACTGAATCATAGGGGGGACTCCCAGTGCATGCGGGGCCCCCACCAATTTGTCCTTAAAGGGGCCC
The DNA here is from genome assembly GCF_040894005.1 of Engystomops pustulosus. NCBI lineage: Eukaryota > Metazoa > Chordata > Amphibia > Anura > Leptodactylidae > Engystomops > Engystomops pustulosus. Next base: position 103,721,669 of record NC_092417.1, on the reverse strand, counting down.
CCACCAAATGTGGGAGATTCGAGCAGTCGCATGACTGCCCGATTCACCTACTGTGTATTGGGGTCCGAGCTGATCGGCCGTAACTAGTGGTCATGGGGCATGCCCCGAATTAAGCCTATGACAGAGCCAGAAAACAATAAGTTCCCTGCTCTGCCATTTGACTAATTGTGGTAAACCAATGGAGGCGCCCTGCTGCTGGTGCCAGCGCAGTATGTGACGTCATGGCGCCAGCACACCTTGACACAACTCCGAGGATAGCCACGAGGGAAGAAGACGAGGATGGCGCGCATCAGGAGAATGGAGGAAAGTGAAGTACAATTTTGTTATTTTAACTTGGACTGTATATAGTTATTATGCAAGGGGGGTGTTATTTATTCTAGGAGGCATTGTGTATATAGTTCTTATGCGGGGGGGGGGGGTAGTTATTGTAGGGGTTGTTGTGTATGTTATGTATATAGTTATTATGCGGGGGGTATATAGTTTATTTAGTTATTGTAGGAGGTGTTGTGTATATAGTTATTATGTGGGGGGTATATAGTTAGTTATTGTAGGAGGTGTTGTGTATATAGTTATAATAGAGGAACTGTTTATAGAAAGTTATTATAGGGGGTTGCATATTGTTATTATGGGGGTTATATAGTTAGTTATTATTGGAGGTGTTGTCTTTATAGTTAAAATAGGGGAACTGTATATAGATAGTTATTATAGCGGGATGCATATAGTTATTATGGGGAATATTGTTTGTATTTGTATTAGGTGTTGCTTGTGTCTATATATAGTGATTGCTGGGTGGCTGTATATAGTGATTGCTGGGGGCCTGTGTATTGCGATTTCTGTTCCCTGTCGGGACTAAATTCAATGAGGGCCCCCACCAGATTTTGCACCTAAGGGTCCCCACCCCAGGGGAAGCACCTTAAATCTGGACCAAAATTAGATTTTCAGCTCATGTACCCCTTTAAAATTCATTATGTGCTGGCAATTCTGCATAGTCCAGTATTTGATATGCGGATGATTTGTCTTTCAATAGGAAGGACTTGAAAAATTGAAAGAGATACTTCTAATATGTTTCTTTCCTTATACATCATAGAACCATCTCAGAGGTCAGTGACCTATATGAATGTGTCCGGCTTGCAGCGCTAGACTTTAGTCATGGTAAATCCTCTTAAGTTTCACAGTTGGGGGTATTTAATTCACATAATGAGTGAGAGATAATTTTATCCTCTCAGTAAAATAAGAATGGTATTACAATAAAAGTGTGAAGATTGAACATTACAAGGGGCAAAAGAATCTTAGTGAAATAACTCTTCCTATTCTTAGATATAGGTGGATTGTGCAGGTACTGTATGTGTGTGGTGAGAGAAGGGTGCACATCTTAACAGAAAATTGAGGAGGAGAGCTGATGCTCTAATTGACAGTATATACAGTCATAGTTAAATCAATACAACTGGGGTGATTATGATAAATTGCGTAGAGAAAAGCATTTTTTAGTTTTTGAAAAAAACAGTTTTTTAATGAATGTGCCATATAAGCTTGCTGTTTAAAACATTTATATAGATTTCTATATAAATACTTAAAAGAAACCTAACATCAGGAATACACTTACCGGGGTATTGCTGATGGCATTTTCGTTTATGTCTATACTAAGCTTCTGCACTACCTTTACCTAATCTTTTTCCCTTAACTAACTAAAAACTTTGTCTTTTATACAAATGATATTCAGAGGCTACTGGGGCCTGTAGTAGCTCACCCCAACGTCAGGGGCTCAGGCTACACCATGCCTATGTAGCTGCTGAAGTCTTACCTCCCATCGGATCTCCACAGCGCTCTTCGGGTATTCAGCCTATGCCCACACATGCTCAGTAACTTCTGTCTCTTCTTGGCAGTGAGCTTGTTTTTACTGCACTTGCATGGGTACAGGCTGAATAGCCGAAGAGCACCACAGAAACATGCCAGAAGGTAAGACTGCAGAAGCTACATTGGCGTGGAGTAACCTTAGCTCCCAGCGCTCAACCGAGAGATTACCAGTCTTGGTGTAGAATTCTGAAAAACGGGGGTAATGGAAAGTGCATCAGAAGATCAGTCATGGCTTTCACATGAGGTAGCTCCTGTTTCATTGTAGCACATGCCAATTTTTAGCTTCAGACAATGCTTCAAGCAGTTCACACAACACTGCAAAATCAGCTGCACAATCCATAGCATGGAGCAACTAGGAGCAGTTTTGTCATATTCTATTATAAGTGTGTTTATTGTTTATTATTTGCAGCCCATCAGATGAATGGAAATGTATTGGGAACCACTTCAATAATATTTATGTGCCATAATAAGGAATATGTAAAGGGGTTAATGATGTGAGACAACCCATGTTAATAATGTACTGAAGTATATATCTTTAACTATGTTCTTCATTATGCTGTGACATATGAGTTTTATTGAAGGCCTCCCTCCAGCAGTTTGGGCAACCCTAGAGTTGTTTCAATCTCAACAGCTAGTGACAGCCACTTGCATACAGACAAGCAATGAACAACTCCATAACCTAGATACTTTGTTTTTGAGAAATACTTCAGCTACTGTATGTACAGTAATTCCATCAGCTTTGTAACTTTAATATATGTTTACTCATATTTACCTTACATTATTTAATATCAGTGAAAATAAACCTTCTGTGAACCTCACAAAGTAATAAACCCAAAGACAGATACTGTACCTGTCTCCAGAGATGATGGTTATTATATGCTAGCAAATCCAAGATCAATATCTGGAGTTTTCACTTGAGCCTTTAAATTAATTGTACCCCAAGGAATCACAACAGTACATTTAATATGAGGTCATTCGTTGAGACTAGTGGAAAAAGATTTGGCCATCCATCAGAAGAGCAAAGAGATTTCCACCAGTCTATGTCATTGCTCTGTTTAAAGGAGTAGTCACATCTACCAGGGGTTTAATAAACTCGTAGCATTAAAATAAAAAATGGAGGCATCAGATAAAATTATATAAATGTATGTAGCAGAAATGCACACCGCTATAATTACAGACTAGGTCTACCTTTGGTATACACAACCATAAACACCCTACAGGCTTATTTGTGTAACATATAAGTAAATCATACATCTCCATGGAAACAGACAACAAACAAACTTTGTTGTCTGATCCCAAAGTCATATTTCCTCTGATCTGTCCTCTGCTTTTAGAGCTGTAAATACAAAACTATCACTTTTTTGTTAATAAGAAGCTAATGCTCTAGTATGGTGAAAGTGTGGATCTATTGCTCTGTTGCCATTTTGGATTTGGTAAAAGGGATTACTATATCCAATATCAAGTTCAAATTTTCATTTTTGTATTATGTTTTTTTTTTACTATGTGCTTGTTTTCAACTAAGTGTAACAGTTCTTATAGTGCCGATGCCGCTGTTCAGCCAGTAGACCAACATGCAGGTTTGTTTACACAGGCTGAACTCATTTGTCTAAAGTTGGCCAAAAGATTGTCAAACTGCCACCAAATAACTCATGGAACTTGATGCAAATTCCATAATAACCTATACAGTACACTCAAATGTATATAACAATTCATCAGAACTGAAAGAAAACCAGAATTTCTACAATGTCAATACCAGGAAATCATTGTGTGAAGGAATTAATGTAGCAAATGTCTTAATCAGCTTTGGGTAAGATTAGATCTACAACTGTTGAAGACACAATGTTAGCACCAAGGGGACTATTATTAGTCACCTCAGTTACAATCCATGTTAACACCTCTCTTATAAAGCTGTAGGCACAAAAACGTGATTCAACAATGGATTTCTTTCCTGGCAAAGATGTGGAGTGCCCATTGTGTAGTCTGCTACATAGGGTTTTTCCTGCTTTATTTAACTTTTATTAACTTGAACTCTAAAAATGTATAATTGTCTTTTACATGACTTTCTTAAAAGTAATATAAGTTGTAGAAAACAGCTGAAACCCAATACTGTACATGAAACATGTGGTAATAGTACAAAATATGGCCATAACTTACTGTTGGAAGTCCTCTTTCCTTTGGTAATTGCATTTAGAATCAGAATAGGGAAAGATGTCAGACATAAACCACCTTTACTAGTGCCATCCTAATTTGCAAATCCTAATTACTCTTTAGGGCCAAAAACCTTGGTCTGCTGCCTGCTGAACCCATGGGGTATGGAGCTCAAAGGGCATAGTGGGGGGCATCTTTATTTCTGCTAGTTAAATTGCCTCATTTTTGTCTCACTTTTGTCGTTTTTGCGACTTTTCACTGTGATTTTTGCTGGCGTTTTTTCAAGTACAAGCAGTGTGCCTTATGTCTCTTTATTTTCCATATGTTCTGTGTGACTTTTCACTTATGAATCACTTTTTTTGCTTATTTTTGTGACTTTTTAAGTACAAATCTGCACCTGGCCCAAGGCAGGTGCAAAGGAAGGATTTTTTAAGGACCCTGTTTAACATGTAAATTGGAATTATATCACATGCTTTTAATGTTTCAAATTTTGCACATTAACCTGTTTTTTAAAAATTCATACATTTTTTATTTAATTTTTTTTTTAAATTTACTGGTTACTTCTAAGGGTGAGGTCACACGTGTTGTTTTCATTGCATTTTGAAATGCATTACAACAGTTGAGGAGAGGCGATTTGCCTAATTACATTACTGTTACATTTGTGTTTACAAAATACAATTTAAATTTGACGTTAACACCATAATATTTTAACAATGCATTAAAACGTGCATGTTAACAGTAGTGAAATTAGGCAAATCACCTCTCCTCAGCTGCTGCAATGTCTTTCAGAATGCAACCAAACACAAGTTGTGACCTCAGGACTATAACATCAGGACACGGCCTCATATCCAAAATTTACAGTAGTGTCCACTCCTGCATAAAACTCCCTCATATGGCTTGTGTCCATGTGGATTTGAGACAATTGCAACAAAAAGTCTCAAAAATAAGCCAAAAGTTGTGCCTGCCAGGATAGGCAAAACATACATGATCATACATTAGGCGCAAAAAAGACCTACCAAATGACTCAATTATACACCTAAGAAAAAAAACCTATTATACATGTCCCCCACTGAAGAGTTTGTTTATTTAGGAAGCCGTTCTAACCTATTAGACCAATGTATCTTGTGAACAGGATGAAATGGAAGACTCATTATTATGTAAAGTAAAGCGCCTGGTTTAGCTTTGTTCCCGCCCAAAATGTACCAAGGCAGTAAAACTTGAACTATATATTTTTAAATAACTTGGACATAACACATGTCTAAGTTTGAGCCCCTTCTGACAGGATAGGGTCAGGGGAAATTATTCCACATTTTTTATAACTGTTATGTATGTACAGGCGGCCCCCTACTTAAGTACAGCCGACTTACAGATGGCGCCTAATTAAAAATGCACCCCTCTGCCCACTGTAACCTGTCGTGAAGCTCTCTGGATGCTTTACTATTTTTATTGATAATCCTTGGTCTCACTATAGCTAAAAATTTTGAAACTCCAATTGTCACTGGGGCAAAAAAAATTTTCTCTGGAACTACAATTATAAAATGTACAGTTTCAACTTACATACAAATTCAACTTAATAACAAACGTATGGAACCTATCTTGTATGTAATTCGGGAACTGCCTGTATTGTATATATGTTCTTCTATGGCAGGAACTGGCGCTATAACTAATTAATGAGCCACTGTGGCCCACTCTGCAGCGTGGCACAGCCCACTCCTCACCCATTTAGTGTGGAGGTGCCTTAAGGGGGAAAAGTAGCAAATCCTAACCCTGCATCAGAGATGCAGTTACTTTCCTCAAGGCGTGTGTATCAGTACAAGCCCAAAAATAAAAATAGCTCCAAGAATTCTCCAAGAAATACATTGCCAAGAATTTTGACTTTTGACATGCCCTGGTCATTTATTTTACTGCCATTCTTGAAACTTATTACACAACTTGTAATATTAAAATAACATGCAAAAATGCTGTAGATGATAAGAATGCATTGTGAGATTTAGACTGCTCCTTAAGTGAGAGGAGAGGTAGAAGTCATCAGTCTATCACCAGAGTATCACCCAGCAAACAGAAGTGAGAGAAGAACAGTGATGGAGATCTGTCTTATCTATAAGTGAAAACCTGGGTGGTTTCAGTCACTCCTATAACTGAATTCAGAAGTATCTATTGATCTCTTTCGGGATGTCTCTTTAAGTAAACAAATCCAATAAGACTCCAGCAAAGGCCTATCTGTGTTCATTAGCAGCAAAGTGCTATGATTTGTTTCATAGGCTGAGGATAGAGGCAGCATTCTAGCAAGTATTCAAAAGACCAGCTAATCAAGACTACAGGGAGGAAACCTAAAAACTAAAATTAGCCACATGCTTGTTGGGGAATAGATTTAGCCCTATATACACCTTTACTATTGTTGTAATCACTAGTTCTATACACTATATGCAAACTGGATTTAGCTTACTACATAAATATGTCAAAACAGTCACAGTAACCTCCAGTAAGGACAAACTCCCACTATAGTCCCTACAGACTCTAACATTACCCAGCTGGCATATTTTCTTCTTAATGTAAGATTCACTTAAAGGGTTTGTCCAGTCTTTGCCCCCTCATAAATAATTTACTTACTCTGAATTATTTTTTAAAATCAACTTGGTCTTCCAAGACCAATTGCCAGCCATCATAGGAATAGGATTATATGTGCTTACAGACGACTATGGATTGATGAATCGAAGAAAAACTGAGCAAGAATTCAAGGTGCTGTAGCTAATAGTGAGTTGTATAGCTCACCCCAAAGCTTTATTCACATCAATACTGTATGCTTTATTATATGCCGTTTCAACGTGAGAGGATTAGGGCGCAGAATCTAAGGTTTTCTATAGGTGTTCTTTACTGCGGACCTTATATTTTCTGTCCAACAGCACAGGCAGAATAGAAAACCAGAGTCTGCAGAGCAGAAAATCTTTATAAGAACACAATACAATGGACTATTGGAAAACAAATCACTTTACCAGGATTATAATGCAACCACCTGGAATATTTCTATAACTTCTGTGGTCTGTCCAGTAAGGATCTCAGAAAGTCCATGGCATGTAGTATACAACTCAATATGAAATATTGCTGTCATCATCTGCATCTGCTAAAATTACTGAAATAAATAAAGGTATACTCCTAAAAATATTTCACACCAGAAAGAAATGAGGAATTAGTAAAACTGTGATTAAATGATTCAAATATTACTAATTGTGAAGTTATTATTGAAGCAGAGATTAATTTTACTGTATTTCAACATAATATCAACACAAAATCCTAACAGTAGTTTCTCCGTTTTGGGGAAAAGACCCTTAAAGGGTAGTGGCAGGTTTCCGATGGCAATACCATCGTGAGCTGGTGCCGGAGCTTATTTTAGTTAGTGTTTTAAACCGCGGTATCGCGGTTTAAAACACTTTTTAAACTTTATAGCCGGCGCAGGCAGGTACGCGCTCGGCGCTTACCGTGCACGCGGCTACATAGGAAGTGAATGAGAGCCGCGTGCACGGTAAGCGCCGAGCGCGTACCTGCCTGCGCCGGCTATAACGTTTAAAAAGTGTTTTAAACCGCGATACCGCGGTTTAAAACACTAACTAAAATAAGCTCCGGCACCAGCTCACCCTGAGCTGGTGCCCGGTATTTCCATCGGAAACCTGCCACTATAAGTGGTAGGTTTCCTTTAAGAACATTTAGTTGATTATAGCCATCATCCCCAAAAAATCCCTTGCAAACCCCAGAGGGCTCAAGAAGATAAAGTCTTCTAATTGAATAAAAGAGATAAAATGGTCATATGTATATATTTCTAAAAATCATACAGAAGTATACTATAGAATGTATAGAATATCGCTGTATCTCTGGGTCAAATCATGTGTTAGCTGAAGCTAACCACATTGGGCCAATAGAGGAAATCATTGCAGGCACGTTTATAATTTTATGTAAAAATGTCCTCGGAGTCTGTGTTCAATAAGTTGCCAACAATTTCATTCTGTTAATGTATAAGCAAGTTTCATGCATATTATCTCAGTACAGGCTGCTGGATTTCATAAGATTATACAATTGCCTGTGGCAAGAGCAAAAATGCTTGGCCATTATTACCCTTTGTACACTGTCTTTCACTTTTTCACCCAAATAACATAATTACTATTGCCATTGGGTGTTTTTGACCTTAAAAATGCCACATTAAACCTTGCAGTGTAGGACCCATCCTGTTGGGCCATATGTAATCTACGTAGGAAAGTTAATTGGATAATTACTGTTTAATTAGAGAAATACAACAAGTCTGGCAAGTATGTAGCCCCTGAGAGCACAGTTGGACAGAGGAACTATAAATAATTAGGAATCCCTGAACTTTACCATCATCTACTATCTTATATGAAACATTTTCTCCATATAAAATACAAGTGAATGTCATATAACATTGTCCTTTCTTTTCTTTACAATGTGTTGTATCAGATGGATATAAGGATGTTAACCATTGCAGCTGGTTTGGGAATTCAACTTCCATTCCTATTGTTATTGTTAAGGTAAATAGTGGCTTATGCAAATTTAGTGTATAATATTAGAATATAGAAGTGGGAGAGCTGTGGACCACAATGCCTTCTTTGATGGCTTACAAGGGTTGAATAGCAATTTATTGGTTTTGGTCAGCAGAAAAGTAAGAATCCCTCTCCTTTAAGTGTCTCCCATATAGTACAATGCATTACATCACATATGAAAGTATATACATGCATTGAAATAACTGCATGTATAATAATTTAGCTTCAAGAAGGGTCTAGATGCCTTTTTACACCTAAATAACATTGATTGTTATGCTATATAGCAGCAATGGCGAACCTATGGCACGCGTGCCACAGACGGCACGCGAAGCCGTTTCTGTTGGCACGCGTACCGTCACCGGTAAGCCTCTGCCCGCTGCCCGTAAAAGTTTGTCTATGTGAGCGGCAGAACTACGCGCCGCTCCATAGACAGAACTGCAGAGTTTTCGCGCATGCGCAGTATTTATTGCTGACTGACAGGGAGCGCTGACTGAATTTCCGGTCCCCTAGAACCAGGGGCGCACCTGCGCCCGCCGTCCATGCTGCCTCCTGCCAGTCCGCCTATGCTGCGCCGGAAATCCCCGCCCGTACTACGTGTGCCCGCCTGCCGGCCAGCCTGTGCCGCCACCATGGCTGACACCCCATGCATGCCGGCTGGCAAATCCTCTTTCCCGCTCTGCTCTGCTCCCTCCCGGTCCGCTCTGGTCCGCTCCGCTCTGTTCCCTCCCAGTCTGCTTCGCACTGCTCTGCTCCCTCCCTGTCCGCTCTGCTCCTGTCCTGGTCCGCTCCGCACTGCTCTGCTTACTCTGTCCCGTTCCGCTCCGCTCCCCCCTCTCCTCCGCTCCGTAGCCCCCCTCTCCTCCGCTCAGCTCCCCAACCTCCGCTCCAGGTGGGAGTGCAGAATGCATACAGCGTAACCTGCATGCATTCCTGGAGAACCTTCCTGTAGAATAAAAGAAAATAAAGTAAGTTTATCTGTGTATATGTATGTAATGTGTATATGTATATGTATGTAATGTGTATATGTATGTAATGTGTGTATGTTATGTCTATGTGTATGTAATGTGTATATGTATGTGTATATGTATGTGATGTGCATATGTGGGTGTATATGTATGTATGTGATGTGTATATGTATGTGATGTGTATATGTATGTGATATGTATATGTAGGTGTTTATATGTGTATACATATATATACACACACACACACATATATATATATATATATATATTCTGTATGTATTTTATACTACATGGTGATAAGCTATATGCATTTTATACTACATGGCGATAAGCTGTATGCATTTTATACTACATGGCGACACGCTGTATGCATTTTATACTACATGGCGATATGCTGTATGCATTTTATACTACATGGCGACACGCTGTATGCATTTTATACTACATGGCGATATGCTGTATGCATTTTATACTACATGGCGACACGCTGTATGCATTTTATACCACATGGCGACAAGCTGTATGCATTTTATACTACATGGCGACAAGTTGTATGCATTTTATACTACATGGCGACAAGTTGTATGCATTTTATACTACAAAGCGGTACGCTGTTGATAGTGTTTTTATTGTAATACAAAAGATTGTAACGTTTGAGCTATGTTTTCTTAATTAAAACCTTGTTATTCTAGTTACATTTTTGTGGTGGCACTTCGCTTCAAGTCAGAAGGGTTTGGGTTGCATTTTGGGCACTCGGCCTCTAAAAGGTTCGCCATCACTGCTATATAGGATTGTTTCCCCTAAATCCCTTCCTCATCCAATCCCAACGTTCATTGGTTGAACTTGATGGACAAGTGTCTTTTTTCAACCGTATAAACTATGAAATTATGAAACTATGAAACTGCAGCAGTATCTAAGTACTCCTGTACATGTGACCCAAAGATCTTCAACATGACCTATAACCAGTGTTGAGCAAACCTGAACCGCAAAGTTTAAGTTAATGCAGAACTTTGTAGGTATGGGTCCAAGATGCTGCACCCAAACTTCACCTTGAAGGCCCCACCAGTAACACCTGCGATGAGTGCCGGCACGATAACTAATGTTAAATATTTAAATAGTAGTAGATGAGAAGGACAATCAAGGGCACTATTGAAGTTACTCCTATGCAATCAGTACAGAGAGGACTTGATGTATGAGTTGTAAGGAGGCAAAAACCGTACTTCTAAATTTCGGTGTGGTGCTCTAACTATAGCGGTAAGTCATGTGCAAAGGCTTCAAAGTATAGGAGAAGAAAAAGTTGGCACTCACCACCTCTTGTAAATTCCTTTTCTTTATTAGTCCATTAAAAACTTGGTGTACACAACAGGGGAGGGTAACAAAATTGGATGCGTTCTTAGATCAGGGACGAATCGTTTCGCGCTTAGATGCCGGCAAGATGAAGCGCTAAACTAAGCGCAAAACGATTCGTCCCTGATCTAAGAACGCATCAATTTTTGTTACCCTCCCCTTTTGTGTACGCCAAGTTTTTAATGGACTAATAAAGAAAAGGATTTTACGAGAGGTGGTGAGTGCCAACTTTTTCTTCTCCTATACTTTGAAGCCTTAAATATTTAAATGCCACTGACAGAGCCACAGCTATCATTTAAATAATTTTGGTCTGTGTGTGACAGCACTTACATCCTGGTGGCTCTTGCGCCACCATTTTGGCAAAGATGATGTCTAAGGGAGCGACAATCATCCCCAAAATGGCAGCAGACGTGTGCGGCATTTAAAGAGTTACTGCTGGGGGCTTGATTTCCTAACACAATTTTCAACTTCCTTGGGTCCCCTCATCACTACCAGTAACCAATTACATATTATTTACAGTACTTGTCAGATTTTGATCACAGAAACTATTTGGGACACCTTAGGCTCTAGGGAACAGTTGCAGCTGCCTCGTCTTCTAAATTTTTAAGTTGGTGGAATTCCACACGAACACAAGAACTAAACTAAACTAAAGTTTGAAATTGTGTAAACATCAACTAAAGCTGAGGTGGGGGGGGGGGGTGCTAAAATGGCTACTGTAAGAGGTATTCAGCACCTTAAATAATTACATAAGAAATTTGCTTTATTCCAACATGTTAAAAAATTAGAAGTAAATCACATAAAAAGTTAAAAAAAAAGTGAGATGTACATCACATAAAAACAGACCAAAGCATTTTGAACTGAAATATTAATTCATGTATAAAAACTAACATCTACATTTGAAATGTGATGCTCCATTTCTATGTGGTGTACATCTGAATTTTTAACATGTTGGAATAAAGTATATTTTTCTTTTATTTATTTTTTTTCAGGAAGCTTAGGAAAAATACTTTGTAATAAATGCAAATCCTGTCTGGTCAAACTTCAAGCTATTCTTTCATGTATAGAGCACAAAAAATTATTTTTAGCACACTATGACTTTAATAATCTGGCTGAGAATATCTAGTGGCTATTTGAGGATCTTTTATTAAATTCGGAGGCCATTACGGCTCTATGAGGATAAATGGAACCTTCAAGGCTATTAAGTAGCATTATGACACATATGACGTACAATAATCTGATTTTCACATATAATATAATGCAAAACCCTATCACCTTATACATAGTGTATTCCAGCAGCTGTGCCTGAGTTATAAGGTATATTTTAAGGCAGCTGTTCCCTTTCTGTTCAGGTTTAATACCTGATTCTGCATGAGGCAAGTTAATATGCTCTGACATCTGGGAAAATTTCCTTCAAAACATATATTCTGGGGTGCCCATGCATGTATTTCTCAGCAGCATTAAACAGCAGTTTCCAGTATTTTATACAGCCCATACTAGACTGAACAAATGACACAACAGTACAATTTCTGACATTCTTGTGAAACAAATGACGGACAATTAAAATCATAGTTAAGTAGCTCACTGACCCATTAAATTGTACTGCATCAAACCAAACCCTAGAGCCAGAAGTCCCTTATCAAACATCCTGGTCCTCACCGATTTGATTAAGTGGATTAACCTTTTATTTATCGGGCTGTCAATCAATATATGCAAATCTCTCTTTAGACCGACTTGTTCTAGACCAGACGCCGCTCAGGAAAATGTCACCGCATTTATATTTATTAGCAGTTATAAATATGGTATATTTTTTCTTACAGTATAAAATCTACACCCACGTAACCACAGCCACAAAGGCTTATTTGTTCTTGAGAGAGACACACGGTGACAATATAAGTAACAAAAATAATCCCTCTGTGGGGAGAACCAGCGTTGTTCCATTAAAAACATGTGCTAATGCTGAGTTGCAAACAATGACATTTTTAAAAAGAAAGAAAAGCAAACATTAAAAATATTAACAGTGTATTTACCTGATCCTGCCAATTCTCAGGCGTGAAAAAGGGGTAATCTTCATATGCGAGTGGACCTGGTTAAGTTTGGGTCGGCCGAATTTGGGCTAACCCAACTTAAAATTCTGTTCGGGAACGGGTACCAAACTCAAACAAAATCCCCAACAGGTAACACAATCGCAGGTGTTTATTGTAAATCTCCCCCATCGGCATTTAAATCCCAGAGGTGCATGGGTGCAATGATCCTCCTCAAAATGTTGGCCATACGCAGAAACCACATTTATTTGAATGCCGTTGTCAGCTTTGCCTGCAGCATTTAAAGTGTTATAGTTGGTGGAGGGTTTCTTATGGAGGTGATGAGCCGAACCCCGACCCGACCTAATCTTTTTACTCAAGTGTTGTATGACTTTTCGCAGATCTTAATAAACTCTAGATTTTCATGGACCATACACAGTCCTTAGACTTCTTCTTTAGACATTTATTTTAATGTCCCTATATCCAGTCTGTTAAAAAACTGACATCAATTTTCAAGTGAAAAATAGAAATTAAAAATACATAAACTAAAATGTACAAAAATGCAAAAAAATATACGCCATAACAAAAACTGATGAATAAATGCAAGAACATTAAAGAAAACATAGGCAATATCATTTCTAGAAAGTGACTTTGGAATGTTTCTTTGTCTTCTCCTCTCGGTTATAAACTGCTTGTCATTCATAAGGAATTCTCCTATCTTGTAAATATCAAAATCATCTCAAACATGATGTCTTTTTTTTCAGGCTGTGCTTGTGGCTCTCATCATCAGTATGACCTTCATAAGAATGCTAGATTGGAATTATAACTATTTAGCTGGGGAAAAAAATCCACTTTTTATTATTTTTCCGAAAACAACAAGAATTTTTTCGTAATACTGTAAATTGTCCCCAGCAGCAAGGTCACGTCCATACATTGATTGGCTTGGTCCATTGGGACAAAATTGTAAATGGATTGGAAAGTGTTTTCTTAAAAATTACTGAGCATCTCTTAAGCATGTGGCTTACAGTAGTTACTAAGAATGAAAGATGCAATTATATTATTTTAGGCTGAATTAAAATTTAAAGAAAACCCTGCTCACCTTTTACTATCCATGCTCCCACCATCCCCCACCAAAACCAAAAGATCACTAACAGGCTACATGCTAATTGCAGCGCGCATACTGATCCCAAGATTGTGGAAGACCACCCGAGTGCCATCCATGTCGGAGTGGTTTACAGAGATCCTATCTCTTCAGAGAATGGAAGAGCTTTTGGCAGAATCTCACCGCACAAAGGAAAGACACACCCTAATATGGGGCCCTTGGTTAGACTTTATCCGTTCTCCCTCCTACTCCACTATGCATGACTGAGAATGCCCTCCCCCCCTTCAAAACATACCTTAACCTTCCCTACTCCCTTCTATATTCCCCCCCCTCACAGTTTAATCTGTTTCTCCTTATCTCTCTTTACTTCAAAACTATGATGCAACTTTAGATTAAACAAAATAGTCTAAAATTCTTTAATATTCATATAAATTGCCTATATGTACCTAATTTAGACAATTGTTATAACATGATGTAACGATGTTGGTTTGTAATCTCATTGTATGTTCAATAAAGCTTTTGAATTAAAAAAAAAAAAAAAAAATTTAAAGAAACACACCAAAACATTATGGGGGTCATTTACTAAGGGCCCGAATCACTATTTTTCATGGGTTTCCCGAATATTAACGATTTGCGCCGTCTTTCCCTGAATTGCCACAGATTATGGCACATCTGCACCAGCATGCATGCGACTGAAATTGGGGGGCGTGGCCGCCGGAAAACCCGACGGATTTGGAAAAACCACAGAATTTTTTAAAAAAAATGTGTTGCTTGACACACGCTTACCTGCACCTGTAATAGGATAGTGAACTCCGGCCAACTCCAGCGGACCTTGGTGCAGCAGTGACACCTGGTGGACATCGGGTGCACTACCTTAGTGAATCGCCGGAAGACCCGAATCCTCCATGAATAACGCGCCGCTGGATCGCGACAGGACCGGGTAAGTAAATGTGCCTCTATATGTTAAACGTGTGTAAAAGATCACACTATTTTTATGTGTAAAGTTAAACACAGAGTCTTAAATCCTAAGATTTAGCTTAGTTTGCATTAGAAAATACCCCAATATTTGCATGATCTGTGGGTGGGCCATTTTCCTCCAAAGGCATGTTCATTTTACCGCGTCTTGACCCTTTTGTGATATTACTCAGCATCTTAAAGAGGACCTGTCACCCCCTAAAAATACCCCCACCAAATTAGTTCCCCCTAATCCTGTTCCCAGCCCCTTTATATTTATTGAATTTTTATTGAAATGTGTGTGTGCATACTAAGTTTTAAACAATCTGACCTCTTATCAAATAAGAGGTTGGATCATTGTATAGGTCCCCTAGCAGTCGGCCGTGTTAATGAGGGGGCTGGCCGACACACCCCCTCCCCGCCCCTGTCAGTCTGGGACCTGTAAGAATCACCGGCAACAGCTCATGTATTGCGCAATCGCTGCTGGCTCTATGCGATGGGGCGAGCTGACAGCGGCCAAGAGAGGGGCTTATTCACAGCGCCGGCCATACATTCTGGCGCTGTGAGTAAGCCCCTCTCTCGGCCGCTGTCAAAAACTGTCAAAAAACTTTGATAAATATGGTATTAGATTTTTTTGGCACAATTTAAACCAGATTCTTTTTTCATTGTGGGAACCTTAGGGGAGATGCATCATTTTTGGTGTTACTTGAGTCTTCATGCCAAGTACACTAGAAAAAAACATAGTAAGTTTTGGCATGAATTGTTCACTAAGGCTAGGTACACACAGTAGCAATTCTTAAGTGTGTGGGGTAAACACAGTTTTTAAGCTCTTTTTAACTAAGAGTGGATCCAGCACAAGGAGGTTTTTCTTGACCCCAAAAAACTGCATAACAAATAGTAAAGTTTTTCAAAATAAGTATGCATTAGTATGCATTTTCCTTAATATACATATCTTTGATTATGGGCGAGATACAATTGACTAACAGAGACATAACTTAAAGTTACTGTGCCCCAGCACATTATCTTAACCTGACCCTCTCAACTATAATTTATTGTTCGTAGCACTGCTATGGGGTAGACATGGGGTATGAACCTACCGACGAACTTGGGTCTAGATACCACTGCCCCTTTGTCCTGCCTCAAGCCATCGATCTTATGCCAAACACCAGAGGAGCAGGTAAATGCCAGTAAAGAGAAACAAGTCTGAGATGAAACCATCACTTATTCCTCTACCAAAAATGGATGAATGGCTTCAATAACCCCTTTGGGACTTAAATTAGGTAAAAGTTTTCTATGATTTGTAAAGGCCTAAATTAATTACCCTGCATACTATACCTTTTCAATACATCTTGTTATGCTGGTATAGTTTTTTATAACATTTTTTCATTTTATTAGGATGATGGGAGGCTTACAAATGGAGCATAAATTTTCCCCAAATTTTCTGGATATTTCAGATGGGTTTTATAAGTTCTATTTATCAAATTATTCAAAACAGCTATTGGTACGGTTTTTAACTTTTTAAGCATCTCAACTGATTAAAAACAATATGAAGGTTCTATATGGAATTTTGGCATTGACCCTGGTGGCACCGAATTCATTAAATTCATCAATTCATTTATTGAGGGCCAAGAAACACTTTAAGGAATCTGAGTGCATTGGAGCCTTATGATATATTACCCTGAAAGTTTCTATGCCGAATACCTCTTTACCTATTGTAAAGTATTTTCAAGGTATTATTTTGAATCTAAGTTCTTCAAAAGATGATAGTGAATAGATATTGAGAATTCAACAATCTTCCAAGGACATCTTCTACATTTATAATTATTCTCAGGTAGTAGATAAACTATGTTCAGAAATAACGAATATAATAATATGTATGACTAAGAATATAAATTAACAAAGAATTAAAATTGGTATGGAGAACATACAAGGTATTCTCTCTATGACTTGTATCATAGAAGTAAATGATGTTGTTATAAACCTCATTTCACTTTAGATTTCGGTGGAAAGGGCTAGCTTAAAATTGAATACAATCACCAACTGGGCATCCAACTAGACAAACATTTTATGTTGATGGCCCAGTGGATTACAGTTAGATCCAAGATTACAGAGTGACAAAGCCCAAAAATGGTTCACATTTGCCGACTAGAAGATCTGATCGCTTAGGCTTTCAATATCCTATTTCACTTGGGTCCGGTTCTGATGTTCCTGTGTTCTTTAATAACTTCTCTATTTCTCGAGAATAGCCAAGAATAAAATATACCTATGTGAAAATAATTGACAAATAGTGCAGACTGCTAACACTCAATTGAAGTAGTATTCCCTAATCCATACCTATGATATATGCCCTGTATAGAGTAACATATGCTGCCACTCCTGCTGTTTAAGTCTGGGAATTTTTCAAGTCTCAGATTACATATTAAATATATAAGTATACAGACAGGTAATCTACAGCTAAATTTGGATTCTGTTTTATAACTCTGTTGAACCACTGCATGCAAATGCTATGTTTTGTCCTGGCAGAATACTGGTTAATCAACACCGCAAAGATAGGATTTGATGAGCAAGCAGTGGATGCCATTATCACCAGCTCCTCTCTTATCAGGACTTGAGTGGGAAAATGAATGAGATATTACAGTGTCGCCGAACCTTTGAGAGGCTTATTAGAGCACGTTAGACAAGGAAACACAGCTCCAGGAGGCTGTCACAAAGGAAGAAATGCACTGTGACTTGAGAGCTCCACAGGATTCCATAACGTCATGGACGTAGGAGAAAATTACATCTCAGTCACTGTAATAGGTTATGCATTTTTACTGTAGAATAGACAAATTTTACCTCGAGCCAATGACAAGTCTCTATTCTATAAACAATCCCAAAAAAAGCAGATCCATTTTCACATGTTACAAGCAAACTATTTAATGGACGTGAACACTGACAGTAGGGGACCTATACAGTATATGGGTCCCTTGTCCTTGCTACCCTCTATCACATTGTCTATCTAATAATCTATTGTTTCCCAAACAGTTCCTAAGCTCAGGCATTTGCATACAATCTAAATGATAGATTATGGGTGACAGTGGGCCCCCTCACTAATTGCCTTCCAGCAGTGGGCCATGAGTCTAAATCCAAATATACTACAGGTGTGGCTGAACCAATTCTTGGTGTACAATTATATATATATATATATATATATATATATATATATATATATATATATATATATACACACTCACCGGCCACTTTATTAGGTACACCATGCTAGTAACGGGTTGGACTCCCTCTTCGTGGCATAGATTCAACAAGGTGCTGGAAGCATTCCTCAGAGATTTTGGTCCATATTGACATGATGGCATCACACAGTTGCCGCAGATTTGTCGGCTGCACATCCATGATGCGAATCTCCCGTTCCACCACATCCCAAAGATGCTCTATTGGATTGAGATCTGGTGACTGTGGAGGCCATTTGAGTACAGTGAACTCATTGTCATTTTCAAGAAACCAGTCTGCGATGATTCCAGCTTTATGACATGGCGCATTATCCTGCTGAAAGTAGCCATCAGATGTTGGGTACATTGTGGTCATAAAGGGATGGACACGGTCAGCAACAATACTCAGTTAGGCTGTGGCGTTGCAACGATGCTCAATTGGTACCAAGGGGCCCAAAGAGTGCCAAGAAAATATTCCCCACACCATGCCACCACCACCACCAGCCTGAACCGTTGATACAAGGCAGGATGGATCCATGCTTTCATGTTTCTGACCCTACCATCCAAATGTCGCAGCAGAAATCGAGATTCATCAGACCAGGCAACGTTTTTCCAATCTTCTACTGTCCAATTTCGATGAGCTTGTGCAAATTGTAGCCTCAGTTTCCTGTTCTTAGCTGAAAGGAGTGGCACCCTCAAAGTTAGATGTACTGTGCGTTCAGAGATGCTCTTCTGCCTACCTTGGTTGTAACGGGTGGCGATTTGAGTCACTGTTGCCTTTCTATCAGCTCGAACCAGTCTGCCCATTCTCCTCTGACCTCTGGCATCAACAAGGCATTTCCGCCCACAGAACTGCCGCTCACTGGATGTTTTTTCTTTTTCGGACCATTCTCTGTAAACCCTAGAGATGGTTGTGCGTGAAAATCCCAGTAGATCAGCAGTTTCTGAAATATTCAGACCAGCCCTTCTGGAACCAACAACCATGCCACGTTCAAAGGCATTCAAATCACCTTTCTTCCCCATACTGATGCTCGGTTTGAACTGCAGGAGATTGTCTTGACCATGTCTACATGCCTAAATGCACTGAGTTGCCGCCATGTGATTGGCTGATTAGAAATTAAGTGTTAACGAGCAATTGGACAGGTGTACCTAATAAAGTGGCCGGTGAGTGTGTATATATATATATATATATATATATATATATATATATATATTATGATGGCCCTATCCTATATGAATAAAGATTATTATTATTACAGTGGTAATATTTTATCCATATCCATGCCTCTTCTTTTATTACAAGATAGTGCTGACTTTAGAGGCAGCTGAATGTCATTGATGCAGTTCTTTGTCGTATTTGTGCCCTGCTACGGCTTCCTTGGTCATATATAGAATTTGTTACATTGAAGTGGAAATGTTTAGAAATTACTAGAATGGAATAGTAAAGTAGTAAACAAATTGTTATAGATATAGATTGTTTGGGAGATAGCTGACTTATCTGATACCCCCATAGACATGCATCCTCAAGTAGCAGAGAATATATGATGGATAGAAGAAAGGGGACAAAAAGTTGGCACAGCTGCTGTTGGGTGAGTATAGCATGGTCCTACCAAATGGATCCATGTATTAAATAATTGTTCAACAATTATTTAATGTTCATAATTTGCCTAAAAATACCCAACCATTGGACAGTGATATGCTAATTCAGCATTGATACTAACGGCAGATTTTTAGATTTTTTGTGTAAACTACAATACAAGATTATGGCATCATATCCATAAAATAAAACATCTCTTTACAATGAGAGAACATAACAAGGCAAGAGAATAAGAGACATTTAATTTTTATAAAGATATTTATCTTTATTATATCCCTGGTGATGGTTTTCAATTTTCTTTTTCGTCTACTGGCGCCCTCCTGCAAAAAGAGCAGAATATCTTATCTAATAAGACTCCACAGCACAATAGATAAGGAAGAGCATGGCTGTTGATACTTATTGTTAAAGAATATTCTTCTACTCAAAACACAAGGAAATATTGCTCTGGAAATGACTGACTTGTGCTATCAGTCATTTGCATGACTAATAGATGGAATGTACTTAATGTACTTAATGTACACTGGCATATTAGGTAGGGAAACTATCTAATTGCTAACTAGTGTCCTCAAGGGCAAGACCGTATAGTGTAAGTTGGGGCTTTATTATGGCCAAACTATGGGGGAACATAGAAAAACAAATGTAAAAGTTCTGTTCTGAAGAAACTACAATAATTTTCTTCCTAAATCCTACCCCAGGTTCTAAACTTTTTTTACTCCACATAGTCTAAAAGGCATTTACTTTTTTCTGTTTACAGGGATGTATGTGGATTTGTTTTCTGAGGCACAAATTGTAATTTCTAGTGGCTTCATGTAATATTCATGAACCGGGAAGCTGGAAAAAATTCCAAATGTGGCAAAATTGAGGAAACAAAACAGGTGCCTCATTGATTTATAAGTTTGTATTTTTTTAACTTTCACTTTGCAGTCCAAATGACACATCCCCTTTATTCTTTGGATCAGTGTGATGGCAGAGATGCCAAATTCATTTTTAGTTTTATAATTCTACATACCTAAATCTGACACCAGTAACAGTTTCATCACTGTGCAAGTTGTCAAATTTCTGTGGGATGAGCTGACGTTTATCATTGATGACCTTTTGATAATTTTTTATTCAAAATCTAATAGATGGTGAAGTGGAAAAAACATTGCCTAAATATCTACCCATAACCAGTATAATAAAAGTGGTTTAGCCCAGGAACCAAGCCTTCTTGGAGGTTCATGGCCACCCGAAACACACACCAAATTTTAAACTGAGAAAACCCTCACCAATGAAATTCCTGCACACCTGTACCTGCTCTCTTAAGGAGGTTTGAAGGTCCTCCAAAGGTCCTGAAACTGCAGTTTAAAAGTAGACAGAAAGGACATATCCTCAATCCCCAAGAAGCTTGATTCTGGTGCCATATGTAGGAAGTGAAGTCCAGACGTGTAGGGGCTAATAATAATAATTCATTTATTTATGTAGTACACACAGATCATGCAGCGCTGCACAGAGCTTGCCAAATCAGTTCAGTTCCTGTCCCCAATGGGGCTCACAGTCTAATCAACCTATCAGTATGGTTTTTTTGGAATGTGGGAGGAAACAGAAGGAAACCCACGCAAACATGGAGAGAACACACAAACTCTTTGCAGAAGTTGACCTGGATGGGACTTGAACTCAGGACCCCAGCACTGCAAGACTGCAGTGCTAACCACTGAGCCACTGTGCCGCCCTATAATATACACTCACCCAGGGCCCATGGCAGTCCTAAACTGCGCCTGCCCATGACTAATTCATTTTTATCTCCTCAAAAACGTACCCTTGAGAAAGTACCTGGAGAGATCTAGGAGAACCCATAAGCAACTTATTGATATTTATTGTGAATGAAGGCCTTTATCCAGCACATAGACTTAAAAGATGATTTATCTAGTTTTTTACCAAGCTTCTTTGATGTGCATGTGGAAGTTGGTAAGTTCCCTTGATAATAGAAAGGTAGGAAAAGATAGGTGTGAAATTGTAGAACAATGTGAAGAGCTGGCTTACACTACAACCTGGCCTTGACCCTCTAGAGCAGTGGTTATCAACCTTTCTAATGCTGTGACCCCGCAATACAGTTCCACATGTTGCGGTGACCCCAAACCATGTACAAGAATATTGTATTTGTGCCAAAAAATGCAATCAAATTGTGGCTCCCATGGCTTTAGGCGACCCCTGTGTTTTGGTCGTTTGCCCTCGCCGGGGTCGCAACCCACAGGTTGAGAACCACTGCTCTAGAGTAACCATCTCGTGTCTTGCAGGAAATCTAGTCCTGCTGAGAAGGTATCCCATACAGTTGAACTAAACATCCAGTTAACATCAAGTTTAATACAAATTCATTTTAACATCTTGCTGCTCCTTTAATGAGCTGTGACTAGATAGTTAGTGAACTTTGTTTTTGTAGATTTATGAATGCTTCACTGATTATTTCTCGAAATATGGTTCTACTTTATAACCTCGGCTTGTTAAGATGGTGCAAGACTGCATCGCTATTAAATTCCTGTGATTAAAGAGAGATTGGATTGGGTGGATTGTAATGGTAGAAATATTGAGCTGCCAGTGCAAATGAAGTCTTTTTAATTGATTGTCTTAGAAGATGAACAGGTGAGCAGGTGTAACACAAAGCATTCCCAGTGCTTAGAATGTATAACAAGATCAGAAGTGGTGCTCATGGCATAAGGAATCTCACACAATACTCAATCAAATATTCTTTAGAGCTCATGCACAAGGCCCTATGTATTGTTAATACAATGCCACCCATAGAAACCTACATCCGTTTCCTACAGCTAAATCTGTTTACCTCTTATTTCATATAGCAACAACAGTTGCCTATCTAGAATCTTCTGCGTCTCCATGCACAATCTGAATTAGGCCCTGCTTAGTGTAACATGCAGTGGGAATGACTGCAGTAGTATCTTAGCAATGTCACATACTGTATTATTCTCAACTTGATTCATTGTTTCTAAGGGAGAATACAATACTTTACCTCTACGGTAGCACCTTTAGGGACAAATCGAGTGATGATAATTCTGTAATGGGGTTGTCAGCACAGCACTTTTTTTTATGGGAATAAAAGCATAAAAATACAAAAAAAACCCTGCTTATCTGTATCTTCTGGTCCTATGGCTGAACAATTTTTTCCTGTGTGTTAAGAAATGATAAGAAAGTAAGAATGAGGGGTATATAGATGAAAAGAGATTTATATCCTGAAGTATCATAGTTTGTCTGCCTGACTAGGATATTTAAAAACAACTTTATTACAAATTGATTAAAAGGGATATATTATTAGCCGATCCACACATTAACAGGCTCTTGATACCTGGGGTTATGTTTAACTGATGGTCAACCGGTACAGCGTCAGAGTACCCAACGGCAGCAGCCTCCGGAGAGAAACTAAGTGACATATCCTGTAGTCTCTTCCCCTTTGTGTTTCCCACTGCACATTTTTGTAATAAGTGTTTTTTTAAATGGATATTGTTAACTTTTTTATTGAAATGCATGTGTTTACCAGATAAAAATTGATCTATATAGTGATTACTATTTGGTAGTCATGCATTCATTTATGATAGAAGGTTTTTCAAGATCTATATTAAGTTAAGTTTATTGTTCTTAAGATCTTTCTAATGCTATTGAGCATTTTATCTTGGGATTTTGATGTGATTATGTAACTCTGCATCATTGGCAGGTTTATACAGGCCTATTACTTGCTGGTGGGTGATGGCTCCGGGTGCAAGTAGAAAGAAAAATAAATAATCGGTGCTCCCCTTGGATACTACGTCACCCGATGGCGTCACAGTGGGTCACACTACTGCTAAAGATAGAAGAGGAGAGAATAGGAGTACTTTTTTATTTGCTGGGGCAGTGTGCTATTTACTTGTGGGGAGCTGCTGGATGCATATATACTGTGGGTTGGATCCACTGCAATGGATTCCTATACAGTGGATGGTGGGGAGGCTGCAGTGTGCAATACAATAATTGTTACAATATTGTTACAAATTTTGTTACAATAATGCCATAAGAAGCAGCCCACAGTGAAGTCAGCACTGTCTGATACATCAAACTATCTTTGCTTAATGATATCTTTAAAAACCTTTTCCACGATCCTTAAGGTGGCTTGCTTTGCTTAAAGTACTGTACACTGGCTTAAACCTAGAGTTTGTTTCTGATCTCAGTGTAGGAAACCCACATTAAAAATAATGGATGCAGTAGACAATTATTGATTTCAGTGGACTACCTGTCAAGCAATCAGTCAGGCATCCCATCCAAAAAATCATCACGCCAGAAAGGGATTTCAGATCTGAGAAAGGTCTCAAGTGTTTAGTGGAGCATGTCACAATGTTTAAGATTTTTGTTTGTAGATAGTCATAGGGTTTTAACACAAATAACATATACGTTGTATTGTCTTGATGTGTAATAAGTATCCCATCACCTGGAATCTAACTAACAAGACACTAGCATTCTAAGTACAAAGGTTACTGATGGGAAATTTTATTACTAGAGGGCATATTCACAAGCTTGTTTGGTATCACTCAAAAACTGCAATAGTGAAGCTCGGAGGTTTTCAAGTAGGATCAGTAAGTAACATCTGTAAAGACCGAACTTATATGTGGACGCTATATAAGCAAGCAAAATACATGAATCATTGAAAGTCAACCATTTTCCACTGAATAAGGCACAGGTCTAAACCTACGTAAATCCACTATATTATACACTATACACGAAGAGACGCCACAATAGAAAATATAGTAACCTCTGCAGATATTTATGTTTCTTCTAAATCCCCTTTGTTATGTCTTCAGATCTGGAATGTGGTTTACAATGAAATGAGTGCAATGTGAGACTTCTGCTCTGGTATAGTATAAATTGTCTACAGCATTAAAAAATAAGCACATGGCCCCCCAGAGATCTCATAGATTTGAATGATATGTGATAGGTGACATTTACACCACATATCACTGGAACAGCTGAACCATCATTATTTTGTGGATTAACTGATCTGTCATTGGTGCAGGAATGAAATGTGTTAATGGTACTTGATTTAAGGGCCGATTATCTAAGGTCGGCTGAACAGATGGGAATCCCAATTGATGACAACAAAATCAAAGTGCACTTTTTAATATCTTGCCCTAAATGTCATATTAGAAATGGAAAACAATAAAGTTAGATGCAGGAGTGTAATATCAAAATGACTGCAAGCTACAAAAATCCAGAAAATTAAAGGAGTTATCCGAGTTTAAGAAATAATTTAGGACCGGGCTGGAGCGGAATATTTAAAAAAAATAATTGTGTACTTACCCCTTCCAGCGCTGCTGATGTCCCGTGCCGCGGTCCTTCTGATCTGTGCCCCAGTTTGTTTACAGGGGCCACAGTGAGCTTCTGGCCGGCCTGAAGCTCCCATCTGACAATACCCTACAATGCTGAGAGATAGGGACGCATGGGCATGGCCTGCCCCCTTGCCGTCCAGAAGCTCCATATGCGCCGCTTCTGGGCCCCTGTGAACAAACAGTTAATGTTAATGAGTTGACAATTCCAATCACAAACAGCTTTCCCTGCAGTAGGATAGCTAAAATGGTTGCAGAGCTTGGAGCTGTGGTCAAGACCCCAAGCCAGTGATGGCGAACCTTTTAGAGCCTCAGTGACACAACTACAACCAAAATCCACTTATGTATTGCAAAGTGCCAGCGCAGCAATTTAAGCAGCAATTTATTTCTCCTTGTTCATTGACAACTTTCAATCCTTCAGCCGCCCAAGGACACCAATGAAGTTAAAAGGAGGAGGGCAAATTCATCTATCATTGAAGGAAGATTCTGCAGGCAGATTCTTTGAGTTCTGTCTGGTGAACTTCATTCTGGGGTGATGGCCTGGGTGCCCACAGAAAGGGCTCAGAGTGCAGCCTCTGGCACCAGTGCCATAGGTTCGCCACCCCTGCCCTAAGCGATATCCAGGCTCATAAGACTTGCCCCCTATCATATAGAGGCCTAAACTTCTGCATCAAGCAGCCATGTTTGTTTATTTCTTATTTGTTTCTGGGGGAAGAGGGTAAAACATATCTTGCAACAAACTTGCGTTCCTGTGGTGTATTAATGGGTTATGTACTTCTGGCTCTAGGAAAGTATCACTTGAGCCTCAGCAGACCGGCATGAGGAGTGCTTGGGGACGCAAGCAAAGTCTTTGCACTGGGTCCTGGAAACTTAAGGGCACAGTGACTAGTGTGTGTAACTGATCGCGTTGACTCTGTTTCTGAGCCTGTGTCATTCACTAAGTAAGTGCCCTACCCAACAGATCAGGAGTTAATAAAAAGTGCAACACTTGCTAATTCTGTAGGGGTTTTCTTTGCAGCACTCACCTCATCTACACTACAAACAAGAGAGACATCATCCCTGCAGAGGATAACACCTCTATGTCATTGCATCTCCTACTAACAATAGGTGATGCCACAGCTCATTTACACCATCTATCTGCACAGAGCATGCATAGAAAACTCTATAGATCACATTGAGCTAGCTCCATACCATTGCTGCCAAGTGCCATTAAGCTGCTGTACATAGGCTGCCGTACCCTAAATGTTGCTCACGAATGTTGCTCAGGAAAGATGGTAACCCCATAGTCCCTCCACAATCTTGGTTTTAATAAATTAAAAAGAAAATTGATGATTTTCCTTCTCTCTTTATGCAGAGCTGTAGGTATATTTCTATTAGATTGAGTTAAAATTTCTGTCCAATGAGCAGCTTGGCTTTTTGGTACCATCTTGATGCCCACCATGCTCTCCTGATGATGCACTTGATTGCTCTCATGGATTGTAGTCACTATTTTCAGTTGTTTGAGAGACATTTAAACACTTTCCCTTTAAATCCAGCACATTTATATAAAAAGAAAGGAGCAGGGGGATTTAAAAGGTTGTGTCAATAGGTTTCTAAGTTTAGCTGTACACAACTCAATCTGACTGCATCTCACTCAGCAGGTGTTTAACATTTTACAGTGCTACAAAGACCTTTAGCTTTTGTGTGTAAATGAGAGCTAAGGCTTGTGAAACATTATAGTATTTCCTGTCAAAGATCTCAATTACAGCCCCTGCTATAAATCCTGCTTTTCCCGAATAGTCGTGCTCCTTCAATACATCACCAGCCAGGCATTACAAATAAATATTGTTGGTATTCCACGTTCAATAAACATTGCATATTACTCAATTTCTGTAACACAATTCAGTGGGAACTGACCATTCCCATGTAATGAATAAATGTTGTGTTTAATGGCCTAGTACTAAAAGAGTGGTTAGAGAAAATGGAGCTGAACACATATTCAAAGCTTAAAGAGGTTGTCGGCTGGGCCTATTAAGACACATTGATGCCATTGGATTGGGTTCTCATAGTGTGCAGCAGCTAAGTGCTAGAGATAATCTGATGGTCACCCTAACCCATTGATCTGTTACATGGCTGGAATTGGCCATTTGGAATTCTGTATATGCAACAGCTTGAGGAAGTTTTCTGAAATCAGGCCCACAATGATAAAGCATTCACCGATGAGGCTACATTGCAAAATAGAAAAGAGTAAATGACGTCTTTAACTTGTAGGTTTTACTTTTAGTAACCCCTTAACTTCCTACTTGCCTTCTGAAGAGTGTGAGAAAATCATGTAGCAGTTTAAGGTCAAGAGAAGGAATTGGGCCAGCACTGTTTAGGGTAAAATCATAACTCCTTTATTGTGATACAAATCATCCCATAAAACATCAAATCTTCAGAAAGCATGATAACAAGCAGGGTACAGGTTCTATGATGTTATATAATTTTGTATATAAAATACAAAAATATTATAGAAGTCATTTATTTTTGATAATCAGAATAATTGCAAGCTACAGGCCATCCGGCATACTCATTTTTAGTACTATCATTTAGGGTCTGTACTGCATACAGTATTACCCTCCAGTATTTCTCCAGCCTATATTGTTTGTACTCTGTAATGTAGTATTTTATATGTATATATCCCCACTGTGCATGGAGAGCCAGAAATCCTGAATCTGATGCACCCTGCACTATACACAGGCAAATTGCACATAGTGCAGTTTGCAGTGTTTTTAGTAAATGTTTCCCTGTATGTTATATGTCTGCACATTTGTGTATTTAATAAATCTCTGCTTAAGATTCTAAAAAGCATTACAGATATTAATTTTAAGTAATTAAATTGTAACAGCCACGGGCCCCCCTGTCAGTCTGGCACTGCTTTGGCTGAAAGCAGTAGTAGACCAAGGAGTAATACACTCATTGCTCTGCCACTGTGTACATAGCTACAGGATATGGACCAATATGTGAGAGAGCAACTGCTGCTTTATGCAACTCTTCATGCTTTAGCTTCAGAAGGTAGGTGTTCTTCTTATAGAGAAAAGGCCACACACCTTAAAGGCATGTAGAGACTTAGATGCTCCACTAGGGAATTCTGGGAAGTATGCAAATACATTTTCCAAGGTGTTAAATAGAAAACAATGCCTCATTTTGCTACCTTGAAAAGCAGCCGCCTTAACACCAAGTATGACCTACAAGAAGTCTAAAAACATGGATGTGGGATTAAGCCAAACCAGTATATCTATTCCAGAATAAACAGACTTCCAACTTTAGACAAAACTGTTTTGACCTGGTTGGGTCTTCTCAGTACAGTGTAGGGAACTGGATTGGCTGTGTGAGAGACTATTGACTAGGGTGAGAAGGTAGGTTTTCACCTTATGGACAGATTGTCAAATACCCCTCACACCAGTAATACTCAATGGTAAAGTTTAGAGATTTTTCAAAAATTCGATTTGCAGAGTTAGCCAAATTTTTCCCGTCAAAATTAGTTCCAACCCATATCGAAACATGGCGAATCACGTTAAAAAAACAGGTATTTCCTGGCTGCAGAGAGCCTCTAGGGTGTTGTTGAAAGTTGTGCCATGCTAAAATATGTATAGGGAGCATGGTTTGATCTTCAAACAATGTTGTGTTTTATTATGACATGCATATGACAGCAGCCGCTCTTAGAATCGCTTCACTCTTCAATTCCATGGGCATCTACAGGGGCCAACTTGACCAAATAAGCTAAGCGGGAATGCAGCCTGACAAAGTAACGACTGTGCCAGCTCGAAAGGACTGAGCTAAGGGCCAAGATCCAACTGTAACATCAAAGAGTGCCCACTTTTTACACTGACATAAGATGATTCCATAGATTACGACAGAACCTGTTCTGTTAAATGCTGATACATGTAGAAATCTCCCAAAGAGAGTGGAGAGGGTCTCGACAGTAATTTTGCATTGACATCACTGATCATTTTGCCCTTCTTTTGATCCGTCAGTGTCCGCGTTCAATCGGTCAATAATCCATCAGTACTGCTAAAGCCAAGAAGAAACAGGAGTTGATCCAAAACAGAGATGACCAGTAAATGGGATATTTGCATGTCTTCTGTGTTCGGTATCCAGTCATGCTTTTGGCTATTAATTCTGAAGCTTTTCATTCCTTCTGACAGATGAAATGAAGGGGAAAAACAGACAAAGTAGCAACATCATAGAGTGGTGGTGAGTGAAAAC
This sequence comes from Engystomops pustulosus, assembly GCF_040894005.1. Lineage (NCBI taxonomy): Eukaryota > Metazoa > Chordata > Amphibia > Anura > Leptodactylidae > Engystomops > Engystomops pustulosus. Next base: position 103,692,368 of record NC_092417.1, on the reverse strand, counting down.
AGCATTATGGAAATCACAGGGTGTTCCAGGGAGACAGTGGTCAGTTGGAAGCAGCATTAGTAGGCCACAGAGTGACACAATTATAAATTCTGGAGGTGGCAGCAACATAATAGGCCACAGTGTGGCACAATGACAGAGTGGGGAGGTGCCGGCAGCAGCCAGAGGAGGTCAGTAAGTTGCACAATGACAGAAAACAGAGTGTGGAGGTGGCTGACAATTCCAGTCCCTGGTAAAGATGGTGGGAGACAGATGGAGCAAATGGCAGCAGATGTGGGGCATCAGGCGAGTGGCAGCATCAGAATAGTGGCTGAGGCAGGTAGTTAGAATCCAGACTCATTTCTTAACATTTGGGGGAGGCGTCATGGCTGATCTAATCTGGTGCATAAGGCATTGGTGTTTTGAAATCCTGGCCGATCCACACCTGATTCATCTTGACAAAGGTCACTCTCTCCACATTACGGGTGGACAAGCGGGTTCTCCTTGGGGCAATGATGGGCCTCGCCCCACTGAACACCCACTCTGATGCCATACTACTGGCCCGGGCAGGACAGATTCTCTACTGCATACTCCTCAAGTTGCGGCCACACATCAAGTTTGGCTGCCCAGTAGTCCAGGGGATCCTCTACCTGGGGTGGTAGAATGCTATCCAAGTAGGCCACCACCTGCTAGTGCAGGGTCTGCTCCATGTCATGCTGCTGGCGGCTCCCCTCCTCACTAGGCAGGTGAAGGAAGCTGCTCATTAAGGATTCAAGACTTAAGCTGCTGCTGAAGGAAATGCTACTCCTCCTACCCCCCCATCTCCCCACAGCAGCCGTGGTGATGACTGCCAGGAATCCCCTAGTCCGACCTGACAGAGGATGGACAATGGTGCACATATGCAGCAGCCAACTGTCTGCACAATATTTCTCTATAGCACGCCAGTTGTTCCTCCCTCTCGGCAGCTGGTAAAAAGGCACATATTTTGCACCAGTAGCGACGGTCATCCATATGCCGCATGTTGACTATTTGGCTGTTACTAGTAAGGCAAAGAAGCATGCTGCGGGCCATCTGCGCAAGTGACTCTGAGGGACTCCCGACCTCCATCTCCACTGTATACTGCCACGGTGCTTCTGGATCAGCTGCCTCATCTTCTACCTCCTCCGGATGCTCTTACTCCTCCTCTCCTGTCACCCGAGTAGAAAAACCACTAATTTCACCAGACTCTGCTTGTGCTCCAATGTCCCCCTCCTCCTCCAGTTCAGCCCTCACTAAACTCATGTTGCCATGAGATGTAGTCGCCACTTCTCCAGTGCCCTGACCAGACAGATTTTGCAGCATCTGTTCCAGAACATGAAGCAGTGAAATGAAGTTATTCATCCCGTAGTCCTGGTGACTGACACATAACATGGCCTCTTCAAAGCGTCCAGTGGCTGACATCCATGTTACATAGGGGAGTACTCCTGTCCGTTTGCATCATCAAAAAATCATTAATAGCTTTTGTTTATACAGGCAGCCTAACATATGGAGGCTGGAATTCCAATGGGTCGACACATCGCATATCAGCCTGTGTTGGGGGAGGCCGTTCTGCCACTGCAACTCGAGGAGGATGTGATTGGCTTTGTAAGAATGGTTGAAGTGCATGCACAGTTTCCTGGCCATTTATAGAATGTCTTACAGATGGATGGAAGACTTCAGGCACGTTTTGAAAACCATATTGAACACGTGCACTATGGAGGGCGCATGGACCATCCCTCCTTTATGCAGTGCGGACACCATGTTCCTCCCATTGTCTGTCCCCATGGTTCTGATATGCAGTTGTCGCGGAGAAAGCCACACATTGATTTCTTCTTGCATGAAGCGGATCAGTTCCTCCCGTGTGTGACTTCATTCGCAAACCAGGTGTAGAACTGCGTGACACCGCTGTGCCCTGCACATGTTGTGGGATGGAGCAGAACCTAGACTTCTGGAGGCTGAGGTGGTGGTGGAGAAGGAGGAGGCGGACATTGGCGCAGGAGCAGCAGTTTGACAAGGTGGAGGAGAAATCAGCGTCTCCTGTTCAAGTTGTTGGTGTGGCTTGGTGGGAAGCACATTCACCCAGTAGGTTGTAAAGGACATGTACTGGCCCTGACCGTAGTTAAAGTACCACACGTCCACGCTGCCATGCACCTTGGAAGAAACCGATAAGTTCAAGGACTGGCCCACCTTTTGTTCTACATATTTGTGAAGGGCTGGTACTGCCTTTTTGGAAAAGAAATTTGTGGCTCGTAACTCTCCACCTCGGTCCGGCACAAGCTATTAGTTCCCTGAAGGGTGCAGAGTCCACAAAAAGGGAGGGACTGCAGTACCAACAGCTTGGACAGGAGCATGGTCAGCTTCTGCACTCTAGGATAGCTGGACATATACAGTCATCTCTTTGTAATCGCCTTACTCAGCGACAGCCGGCGCCATGCATAGAGAGGAGCAGGAGCATCTGGGCCGGGAGATGATGTAAAAGACAAACAGCTCCCTTCGTCAGAGGTGCTGGAGCCTTGACTGGCTGAAATGGCATCTGTGCCACTAGGGGCTGCTGTTGTTGCTGTGGCGGCAGTATTGACCACCACATCTGAGAAACGTTTCTCCCTGACCGTTGGATGGTGATGCTGCATGTATTGACGCAGGGCCGTGGTGCCAACGTTAGCTCCATGGCCACTCTTCACTGTCTGCCCGCAGATTCTACATATACACACGCTCGGCTCCTCCGGTGTCTTAACAAAAAAACTGCCACACCGCCGAGTTGCTGATTTTACCGCAAACACTCTGAACTGAGTGACTAAAAATGCCGCTTCCTCGTTGAGCCCCTGTGCCACTGCTTACCTGGACCTACGAATCGGGGTTTTGTTCCCCGCAGCTGTTTGGTTCCCCTCCTCGCATTGCTGCCATCCTGCTGATTCACGACCACATTAGCGACTTGCTGCCTGACGTGCAAGATGATACTTTCTTCACCCGTCGATGTTGATGAAGCCCTTGCTTCACCCGGCTCCCAAGTGTGATCGGCTACATCATTATCAATTTGTGTTTCCCTGTAACTGCTATTCTCCTCAACGGTCTCAGTATGCATAGCCTGACTAATTGCAAGTGCAACATAACTTCCCACCACTCTCCACATCTCTACTTTCCCTCCTACTGCATGAAGCACTGCCAAGCAGCTGCTGACTGTCCTCAAAGAGTTCATCCTCCCTGTATAGTAGCGCTGAGCCCAGACCACCTAGTAGATCTATGGCTGAGGGAAATGAACAGGGCAGAGGCGGGTTGAGCACCGGAGAGGGCCACTGACCTGCTCCTGGGCCATGCTAACTAAGGGTTGTATCTGACGGAGCCACGGACTCTTGGCTGGGTTTGTCAGATGTAATTTGGGAGGAAGTGGATGACCTAGTCAACCAATTAAGAGCCTTTGGGTTATTAATCAACACACTACCACTATATGACATCAGCAGATCTGGCCTCAAAGAGTCACCCCTGCTGCGACTTCCCCTTACTACGCTGCGACCTGTGCCTGCTCCACCTGCCACCTCTCTGTTTGATATAATGGTTAATCAACTATGTTGATTTGACACTGATTTATTGACATCTACTTTAGAAACAAAAAATAAGTGAAATTTGGGGAATACAGAACCCCCAAAACGGGCACCCTGGACTTTGAGAAAAAATCACTGCAGCAACTATGTTGATTTGACACAGATTTCTTGATATAAACTTTAGCAACTTTTTATAGGGCTATAGGGATATATCACATAAGCCTGCCGGTCAATGATTGGCTTACATGTCTGCACATGTGATCGAGGGTGTTCCTTTTTTCTTGCCAAGTTGTGCTCACAGCAATTTTGCTAATTAAGGGGTGAAAAAAATGTTCCCACTGTAAACTTTGGATGCGTGCAGAACCAAAGTTTTCCTGAAATTCTAAACGAATTCCACTTTGTTAGAATTGATTCACCCATCTATAGTAAAGTGCTAAAAATCCTCCCTATGTCACCTAAAATTATCTTCTACTAAGGCTCTGTACCTTAATTACAACTGTTTTTGCATAGAAGAGGCATGTTTCTACAGACTGCCAGTGAACCATGCCAACCTTCTTTTAATTGATGATTTCATATCTTGACCTGAGCAGACAGGAAGTCCTTCTCACTGCATGGTGTATTCAGGAGAACATACATTTCTTAGAGAAGCTTCATTGCATAAGGAAATTGGCAAGGAACCTCTTGTGTTTCTGTTTGCTGAGACATTTGAATAGCATATTAGAGAAAGAGATGAATGTACAGAAGGGGAAACATGGCTGCTTTCCTCCAAAAACAGCATTACACCTATCCATAGGTTGTGTCTTGTATTGCTGATCATTTATACAGGATTGATTAGGCTTATGTAGTATACAATACACAAATAGGGGCCTTTTTGGAAGAATATGCTATAACTTTTTGATTGATTTTGACAGGAAAGCAGAAAAATACTTTGTTATACTAAAAAACGAGAGTCCAAGAGCTTGGCCCCCACCTGTCATCACATTTTACTTTTCGTTACTTTTGCCATTACTTTTTCTGAATACAGTTTTTAAGGAGCTTAGGTTAGAAACAACACCACTATTACCCCTGGGCTCTGTCATGGTTTTCTCAGATCTACATATGTAAGGAGGCTGATCTGGAATATCAATTTATTTTTATAATAAAAATATATTGAGTATATATATACTCAAGTATAAGCCCACCCGAGTATAAGCCGAGGCCCCTAATTTTCCCACCAAATGGGAAAAATCTATTGACTCATGTATAAGCCAAGGGTGGGAAATGCATTGGTGACAGCAATAACCAGCAAGCCCTCAGTAGTATACAGCCAGCCCCCTTAAGTATAAAGCCAGCCAGCCACTTGTAGTATACAGCCAGCCCCCTTTCGTATATAACCAGACAGCCCCCTTTAGTATAAAGCCATCCACCTGTAGTATATAGCCAGCCAGCCCCCTTTAGTACCCAGCCAGCCCCCAGTTTTCCCAGAACTCAAAAAAATAACATAACTTACATACTCGTCTTCGGGTGGTCCCAATGGGGGTGCCGGAAGGGGAGTATGTAAGTTTTTTTTTATTGACTCGTGTGTAAGCCGAGGTGAAATAATTTTTCAGCACATTTTTTGTGCTGAAAAACTCAGTTTATACACAAGTATATACGGTAATTCATTTTATACATACAATACATAATACAATTGTCACAAAATCCCTTTAAATAGAACCTCAAATAAGAATAGAAAGTGATTCAGGAGAAAGGAGTTGAGTAACTGAGGATTAGCACTTTTTATCAAGATATCAATATGACCTGCTTTGTATAACTGGTTATTTAAGCTAAACACTTTCCAAAAGATGCAAGGTGTGAGTGAGAGCACAATCACATTCTTTCATTACAAGATTCATGATGTGTCTAAAGAGATGCATTACCAGGAGTGTGCTGAATAAGTGTTGTTTCTGAAAAAAAGACATAAAGACAGGTCAAATGCTTTACATTTCACAATGTGTCTCTTTCAGCTGAACTCAAATATTTCCTATAAAATGGTTTCTTTTATTATTCGCCCCATTTCAAGGTATTACATAAAGATTGTCAGTCCTCCAAACATGGCAAATGGAGATAAGATTTCTCTCAAGTACATCACACATGGAGAATCTTGCTGTGAATGTTAGGAAAATGTTTACTAATTTTAGGGGAAGTTGAATGGGAAGAGCCTTCATGAAATGCACTGATGTTTACAGCTATAAGAGTCTGGGAAAAGAGATGTGGATTATGTATGACCTGGTTTTGGAAACAATTTAAATGCTTACTAGGCTGTTTGAGGGACATGTGTGATCAACATATCCAGTGATACTTGGGCTGGGCTTATTGGGTCTGAAACCTAGTGGACGGGAGGAGTGGAGGCTATTTAAGGGAAGAGGAGCTTCCTGTATGTTTCCATCCTAAGAAGAGTAGGAGATGTCCTACTGATAGTATTAAATAGTATTGAATTTTTGACTTTAAAGATCCATATCTCACAAGCAACTACATCATTGAATGTGAAACTACCATCATTTTAGAGACAATCATCTTGGCTTTCTCAAATAGATGTGCAACATTTTTTTTTGTTTATAAATATTTTACAAACCTAATTTACAATACTGCCTAAATCATTTGAGGTTTTCTCTCAATCAGATTCCAGCTTGTCTTGTCTGTAATCTAGCCCCAGGTCTCTGCTAAACATTCCCAAAGTTGGTGCATACTGTTCAACTCAATTGGGCATTACTCAATTGATCCTCCGAGTTGTTGCCTTGCTGAAACACAATGTCATCCTATTCATATCCATAGAACTTGAATATTAAGTAAGTAACTTATCTTTCAGGATCCTCACATATAACTCAGTACAAAGACCACCATTCATCCTGGTCAAATATTCAATCCCTCTGCCTGTAAAACAATCCCATGTCATGGCTTCTTTCACCACACTTGACAGTTCCTTCAATTTCTTGTGTCCCTTTCCCTTCATTCTTCTATATCCATTAGTAGCCTATTGACTTTCATCTCTTTGCTCCAAATAATTAATTTCCAATCTTTTACTCTTCCTTTTTTACATTTTTTTGAAAATTCAAGGAAATACTTATTGTGACGATATTGAAGGTTGAGGATTCTTCACCTTTTTCCATTTCACTATTCCAGATGCATGTAATATGCATTGCAGGGTGTTTGTATTAACATCTGTGATTTCACTGTATTTAAAGTATATAAGCCACCTTATACCAGAAGCAATAGTCATTGTGATAAGTGGACTTTTTGCCTCAATGTCCATCTCCTGGCTTTGGATTACATGGACAGACTTCATTTTGTATTCTTCCAACTGTCATGGTGCTCACATGATGTAGTTTATCAATTTACTATAATGAGCCGTGATGAGCTGTATGGTGATGTTTTTCCAGGCCACAATTTTAGCTTTGTGCAATTTAGTTTGTTGCATAAACATCCTTGTTGTAGCCAATACTATCCAGTCTGTAGTTAGGTAATTGGATGAGATTGTCGGAACCATTGTCCTTACGCTAATGGAGTGAGTACTAGTTTCTTTCTGGTGCAAGATAATGCCAGGCTTTATCTTTATGCATTTTTGCCATTAAACAGATCTAAAACTAAATTAGAACCTTTGGAACATTATTGATCAGTGCATCTGTAATCTCCATGTAATAGTTTAAACTAAGTTTAGAATATATATATATATATATATATATATATATATATATATATATATATGGTAAGTAGATAGCTGAACAGTCTCAGAAAGTGCTGTGATAACTTTTTTAGATAGATAAGTAGTCTGATAGTTTTGTGATGTTTATTAATTACAGTTTTTCAGTTTTGTAATATGTCTTATGACATAATGCAATTACCACCCTTTAAACTTTGTTACTCTCAACTTCTGCCTACCTGGCCTGTATGGTAAAGACAGATCTGTTTAGAAAGAAAGGAAACCTTCTTCCAGAGCTGTCATTCGTGTCTGCTTCAGTTAATCTGATAAACTACGTGGAGGCAGCTCAGACATGATAAGAATTGGAGTGGGCAGTATTTAATGATTTCAGTCCCCAGGAATTTAGAGTTTTGGAAAATACAGCTATATCTAGATAAAGTTTGCAAATGAACTGTGATATGGTTAAATTTGGTAAGTAGAACAGATTAAGCTTGGACCGTGGGATAAATTGAGTACCCAGAGCAAATATTACTTCTGCTCTTTCACTGAAGAAACCATCATTTAAATTGGTTGTTTAAGCTTTACAGTAATGTGTATCAGCACATGGGTGGTTACAAAAACATTAAAGGAGTTGCCTGGGTTTCATTGTAAGCATATAATATATTACTTTATCCTAAACGCCGCCGATGCTCCCATTGTCCTGCACCATCTTGTGTTTATTTACAGAGGGAGGGCAAATTGACCTGACAACCTCCGGTCGGTGGCTACAACATCGAATCTAATGCTGTAACTGGTGTGTGGCAGGGATTGGGTCGATGTGCCCTGTCTCTCTGTAAACAAATTCTCAAGGGAGAGGGCACAGGATAGCGGGAGCCCTGACGAAGGTAAGTATAAGCTCCTTTTCTTTTCTTACCCCACCCCTTATATGTTTTAGATTAAACCCGGACAACTATGAATCTGAGAGTCTTATGGATGTGATGGGTTTCCATGCTGCTGGGTGTTAAAAGCTCAGAAAAATCTACTTTGCTGTAAATAAAGGTGAGCCCTGGCCGACGGCTCTCATCCTACTACAGATGTAAAAATCTAGATGGAAATTAGTTGTACATACCAAGGCTTTCCATACCCAGTTGACGTCACCACAGCAGGATTTTTATATTTGCAGCAGGGTCAGAGTTCCTGGCCGGGGCTTACCTATATTTACAGCAGTGGACAGTGGATTTTTTGTTTTAGAGCTCTTAACAACCAGCAGCACACTAAATGGAAACTCGTCACCACTTCCAGAAGACTCAAATTCGGCCAGAGATTTAGGTGAGCCATTAGAAGAGGCTAGAAGGCAACATAACACAAAACTTCCAAGTGATAAGGTAATTAACACCTTGTTGTGCATGTCATACTTCTGTTAGCCGTTTAAATGAACCAAGCATAGGCACACACTCCATTTGTCAGGTTGTAATCTGATTTATTTAGTCTTGTACATACCATAACACCATCTTAATTAGCGCCATGGCTTTTTTTTAACATTCTAAAATTCTCCTCATCCATGAACATGTTATGACCACTTAGCCAGTGGTAAAGCCATTGCTGGGCCTTGAGCAGGATTTACAATGAATATGACATCTAAAAATCTAATAAGATTTTTTTCATGCTGCAGACCTTATTGTGGGTACCGGATATGGCCTGCAGGCCTTGTGTGCATTCATTCTTGATGTTTTCTGACAAACGTAAAACTTGGATGACCCTATTAGGCTCTTATACTCACCCTGTTAAAGTTTGCAATAAGTGGCTAACCCTTTTAAGATCAGCACACAGGTTTAGTATGATTTGGATGCCTAAAATATCAATAAAGTGGACATTTACTATACAGCGAAAAAGTGTATGCCTGTGGTATATGATATAATAAAGGTAGAAAAAGACCTAGTAGTTTGCTTACTGTTTAAAGTCTGATTTTCTCATCTTCTATCTTTGCCTTGTATCTACAAATGCCTAAATATTCAGAAATGCAGCAGATTTTCCACTGCCTGGATACCTGCTCCTATCCCCAGACATCATTAGATTCTTCTTCTTGACTAATGAATCTGTGTCAGTCTGCAGAGTACTAATGCCAATTTTGGATAGGAACAGCTGCCATGCCTTATCTATATCTCCCCAGTTATTGAGATGTACTGTACAATGCAAAGAACATTGCTGTACTTTTATTCTATATCTCCTCAACCAGGAAATTAAATTACCCTGTCTCTAAGAGTCTATTTCTGGTCTGCCTTTTAAAAACTCCTGCATTAATGTTTATCCTGTGATGATTCACATGACTAGAATATGGAGATATTGAACTTGTGTTAGGTATGTTACCATCATTTATGGAAAATGTAAAGCTAGAGTGTCTGCTAATGGTTAGAATAATAGCTGCTTGGCTGGTGATGTCCATCCCTCCTGGTGTCCTTTTTAGAGATGAGCAAGCACTAAAATGCTCAGGTTCTCGTTATTCGAGACAAATTTTTCCCGATGCTCGAGTGCTCGTCTCGAATAACGAACCCCATTGAAGTCAATGGGAGACTCGAGCATTTTTCAAGGGGACCAAGAGTCTGCACAGGGAAGCTTAGCCAAACACCTGGAAACCTCAGAAAATGATGGAAACACCACGGAAATAAACAGGAAACAGCAGGGACAGCATGCATGGATGCCTCTGAGGCTGCTTAATCGCACCATTATGCCAAAATTATGGGCAACAGCATGGCCATGACAGAGTGACCGAATGAGGCTAGATAGCATCTAAAACATCAATAATTGACCCTGACTCTATAGAAGACGGCATGCAAAGGCAGTGGCAGTAGCGGCAGGCTAGAGAGTGGCATGGCAACATACCCCAAATGGACTCAGGCTTCAAACCAATTAAAAAAATTCCTTTTGGCGAGGATAACGTGTAGCACTGTATGTATCAGTATTTTGCCTGGTTAAGGCGGCAGAGAGGAACCAAAGCGAGCAAGAAGCGTTGAAATGATTTCCTACTGTATATTTAGTCGCTAACACAGCATGGTGGCACCATAGTTAAGTTCCATAACGTATCTGGTGAAACACCCGAAAATGAGACTGACAGCTCGTTTGAAAAGGGGACGACATGTGAAGGCAGCCATGGAGACGACTTCCATGATTAAGAGCGACAGTATGGGGCATCCATATTGCGCTGCTATGATTGAAACTTCAGGTCTCCAGCATGGCGGCGACAGATGCGTCGAGTTCCATTATGTATCTATTGAAACACCTGAAAATTCTGCCTGACACAGCTCATTTGATGAGAGGATGATGTGCTGTATATCCTCTCGCGCTCCAGCGTCTGGGGTATAGAGAGTTGAAAGTTGCGCATGGAGACATTGGTGGACGCTGTGGAGGATCGTGGAGGCGAAATGGACAGGAAACAGCAGGGGCAGTATGCATGGATGCCTCTGAGCCTGCCTAATCTTGGGATGGAGCTGGCGGTCTGCTGCCAGGCGAGCTTTCGCCTGTCCAAGCCCCTGTCTCTCGGCTCCTCCCCACCCAAAATGGGCCTGGGGGCCAGAAGCGTTTACTTTGATAAAAGTATAATTTTCAAAGCAGCACTTCTAAGAACCTTTTGTATAAGATCAAGTGTAGTACTGTTGTTATAAGTAATTGGCTTGGTTATGGTGGGTGAGGGGAATGTAAACAGATGCGCAAGAAGCGCTGAAATAATATCGGTAAATGATAAAAGTTTGCCAGTATATTTTGTGGATAACACAGCAGGGTGGCGACAAAGTTAACAAGTTTGACGTGGAAGCCATGAAAACAACCCAAAATTCTGCCTGACACAGCTTGTTTGCTAAGGGAACGATGTATGGAGGCAGCTGTATGGACGACTTTGGGAGGCAGCTATGAAGATGATGTGTGGAGGTAGCAATGGAGACAACGTGTGGAGGCAGCTATAAAGACGACGTGTGGAGGCTGCTATGGAGACAATTAAATTTGGATAGTGCCTGTATGTGGCAGTCCAAAAAAGTTTTCAAACCAGAGGAGAAGGTAGGTGGTCCTCCAGAAAAATTAAATAGATTGAGTGCCTGTATGTGGCAGTCCAAAAAAGTTTTCAAACCAGAGGGCCGGGTGGGTGGACCTCCAGAAAAATTAAATGCATAGAGTACCTGTATGTGGCACTCCCAAAAATGTTTAAAACAGAGGACTGGGTAGGGGGCCCTCCAGAAAAATTAAATACATAGAGTACTATAGCTAGAGCCAGTTGGCCCTGGCAAAAAATAGCCAGTTTCCTCTCCTTTAGTGTACAAAGAGGAGGAGAAGGAGGAAAATGAGGAGGAGGAGTGCATACATTATTCAGGTTGAGCTTCTTTCACCTGGTGGAGAATGGAAATCCTGAGAAATCCAGGCTTTATTCATCTTGATAAGCATCAGCCTGTCAGCGCTGTCAGTCGACAGGCGTGTACGCTTATTGGTGATGATGCTACCAGCTGCACTGAAAACCCGCTCAGACAACAGGGTAGCGACAGGGCAGGCAAGAACCTCCAAGGCGTACAGCGCCAGTTCGTGCCACACGTCCAGCTTTGAAACCCAGTAGTTGTAGGGAGCTGTGTGATCATTTAGGACGATGGTATGGTCAGCTACGTACTCCCTCACCATCTTTCTGTAAAGATCAGCCCTACTCTGCCGAGACGGGGGACAGGTGACAGTGTCTTGCTGGGGTGACATAAAATCTGCTGTCTCTAACATCATGTCCTCTCTCTTCTTGAAACTTAATCTTTCTAAGACCGAACTTCTTGTCTTTCCACCATCCACTAACAGAGCCTATCCTAACCTCTCCATATCAGTCTGTGGGGTCACCATAACCCCAAAGCAGCAGGCCCGCTGTCTTGGGGTTGTGTTGGACTCCAACCTCTCCTTTGAGCCACACATTCAATCTCTTGCTCGCTCTTGCCGGATGCATCTCAGAAACATCTCCAGAATCCGACCGTTTCTCACATTTGAAACCTGTAAAATGCTAACTGTTGCTCTGATTCACTCTCGACTAGACTACTGTAAATCTCTACTAACCGGTCTTCCACTCACCAAACTCTCTCCTCTCCAATCGATTCTTAATGCAGCAGCCAGGCTCGTCTTTCAGACTAAACGCTACACGGATGCCTACAGTTCATGCCAGTCACTGCACTGGCTGCCAGACTCCTTTCGAATACAGTTTAAAATAATAACCCTCATCCACAAAGCTCTGTATAATGCTGCTCCCCCCTATCTCTCCTCTCTTATCTCAGTCTATCGCCCAATTCGTGCTCTTAGATCTGCCAGTGATCTTAGATTAACCTCTACCCTAGTGCGGACCTCCCAATCGCGTCTCCAAGACTTCTCTAGAGCTGCACCAATTCTATGGAATGCTCTGCCCCGGACTATCAGACTAATACCTAACCTCCAAAGTTTCAAACGTGCTCTTAAAACCCATTTCTTTAGGCAAGCCTATAACACTCATTAACTGCATGAAGTTTTAACTCTTATACTAACCCGTCCTGTGTCGTCCTCCCATCTGTTATCCAGCAACCAACAGGCACCAGACTTCTCTGCAGTCCCATTCACCCTGGACCTGGTATATAAGATGACGGCTGATTGGTTCAAGCGACAGCAATTCCATTTATTATATTTTGCTCTATTCCCTAAGAAGAATGGCTTGACCATTAAATATTCTTTTACCTCGTGTTACCCCATCATCTTCATAAACCGTAAGCTCTGGCGAGCAGGGACCTCACTCCTGTTGTTCCATACAAATGTTGTGCTCTGTCATGTTATATTATATTTGTATTTGTTTCCTATGATTTGTAAAGCGCTACGTAATATGATGGCGCTATATAAATAAAGATTATTATATTATTATTATTAAACTGGCAAAGGCCATGTAAAGCGTACCCCTACCAGTGTGGGACAAGCTGCCTGCTTGCCTACTCTCCCTCGCTACCTGTCCCGCAGAAGTACGCCCTCTGCCGCTAGCGCTGTCAAAAGGGAAATACTGTTTCAGCTTGTGCACCAGGGCCTGCTGGTATTCATGCATTCTCACACTCCTTTCCTCTCCAGGGATGAGAGTGGAAAGATTTTGCTTGTACCGTGGGTCCAGGAGAGTGAATACCCAGTAATCGGTGCTGGAATAAATTCTTTGAACGCGAGGGTCACGAGATAGGCAGCCTAGCATGAAATCTGCCATATGCGCCAGAGTACCATCTCGCAAGAATTCACTCCCCTCACTGGCCTGACTGTCCATTTCCTCCTCCTCCAACTCCTCCAACTCCTCTTCTTCTGCCCATACACGCTGAACAGTGAAGGACTGAGCAATGCTCCCCTCTTCTGTCTCGCCAACATTCTCCTCCTCTTCCTCCTCCACCTCCTCTGATATGCGCTGAGAAACAGACCTGAGGGTGCTTTGGCTATCAACAAGGGAATCTTCTTCCCCGTCTCTTGTGACGAGCCAAAGCTTCCGACTTCATGCTGAACGGAGAGTTTTTCAACAGGCCAAGCAGCGGGATGGTGAGGCTGATGATGGCGGCATCGCCACTGACCATCTGTGTTGACTCCTCAAAGTTACTCAGCACCTGACAGATATCAGACATCCACGTCCACTCCTCATTGTAGACTTGAGGAAGCTGACTGACCTGACTACCAGTTCTGGTGGAAGTTGACATCTGGCAGTCTACAATCGCTCTGCGCTACTGATAAACTCTGGATAACATGGTTAATGTTGAATTCCACCTCGTGGGCACGTCGCACAACAGTCGGTGAGCGGGCAGTTGGAGGCGGCGCTGCGCTGCCCTGAGAGTGGCAGCATCTGTGCTGGACTTCCTGAAATGCGCACAGATGCGGCGCACCTTCGTGAGCAAATCAGACAGATTGGGGTATGTCTTGAGGAACCGCTTAACTATGAGATTTAACACATGGGCCAGGCATGGCACATGTGTCAGTCTGCCGAGTTGCATAGCCGCCACCAGGTTACGGCCGTTGTAACACGGCTTCAGGTTCAGCGGTGCCAGCCACAGATTAGAATGCGCCGTGATGCCCTGTAATAGCTCTTGGGCGGTGTGCCTTTTATCGCCTAGGCTCAGCAGTTTGAGCACCGCCTGCTGTCGCTCAGCGACGGCACTGCTGTGTGCCTAGAGCTACCGACTGATGGCGCCATGCCCACCGTTGGTAATTCAGAGGAGGAGGTGGAGGAGGGGTGGGAGGAGGAGGCATAGTAGGCCTGAGAGACCTGGACCGAGGTAGGCCCCGCAATTCTCGGCGTCAGCAGTATATGAGCAGCCCCAGGGTCAGACTCGGTCCCAGCCTCCACCAAGTTAACCCAATGTGCCGTCAGCGATATATATAGTGGCCCTGCCCGGCAGCACTTGTCCACATATCCTATGATGAAAAAAGTGGGTGTAGCACAGCCACAAATTGTTTTTGAGCCAATGCACAAATACCAACACGAAAGCAATACAAGAAAAAAAGAATGCATTCAAGGGCTCAAAGTTTATTAGACAAATGACAAATGTTCAAAAAATACACACATTTAAAATCATTTAAAAATACTCTATATACATGAGATCATACAGTCACCTGATATAGTGAATCTGTAAACTACCCCCCGACCAACACAAGGTAAGTGATACAAGGCCAACCTGACTGACCAGCAGTAAGATGAATGCTCCGCCACCCCCGTCCACCTGAGCCTTCCTTTACTGCTCTCAGGTCTGCCGCCTATTTCAGAGTCCTCTTCTTGGTCTCCATTGATGCTTTCTTCATGCTTATCCGTTTACAATATATCTTTTGCATTTGGCTTGGAGCCTGAGGCTGCCATTTGGCTTTTGACATGTTTGGATAGGTGAGGGGACCCGTCTTGTTTACTTGCATTTAGCAATTGAGCATTCATCTTACTGCTGGTCAGTCAGGTTGGCCTTGTATCACTTACCTTGTGTTGGTCGGGGGGTAGTTTACAGATTCACTATACCAGGTGACTGTATGATCTCATGTATATAGAGTATTTTTAAATGATTTTAAATGTGTGTATTTTTTGAACATTTGTCATTTGTCTAATAAACTTTGATTTTCATTTTTGCACTATACAAGAGCCCTTGAATGCATTCTTTTTTTCTTGTATTGCTTTCGACTTGTCCACATATCCGTGGTCAGGTGGACCTTGTCAGAAACGGCGTTGGTCAGGGCACGGGTCATGTTGTCTGACACTTGCTGGTGCAGGGACGGCACATCGGGAAAAGTAGTGGCGGCTGGGGACCGAATACCAAGGGACGGCCGCCGCCCTGAGGTTGCGAAAGGCCTCCGTCTCTACCAGCCTATAGGGCAGCATCTCCAGGCTAAGTAATTTGGAGATGTGGACGTTGAGGGCTTGGGCGTATGGGTGGGTTGCACTGTACTTCCTCTTGGGCTCCAGCGTCTGGGGTATGGAGAGCAGAACGCTGCGCATGGAGACATTGGTGGATGCTGTGGAGGATCGTGGAGGCGAAGGTGTGGTTTTCGCACTGGAGGTGTTTGGGCCGGGGTCCTGGGCAGGGGGCTGACTAGCAGAGGCAGCAGATGACACAGGGGAAGGAGCAGTGGTGTGCCCGGTCGGAGGTGAACGGCCTTGGTTTCATTGAGTGGGGTGTTTAGCATTCATATGCCTGCGCATACTGGTGGTGGTTAAGCTGGTAGTGGTGGAACCCCTGCTGATCCTGGTGTGGCACAGTTTGCACACCACAGTCCGTCGGTCATCCGGTGTTTCTTTAAAGAACCTACAGACTTCCGAAAATCTAGCCCTCGCCACGGGAGCTTCACTACGTGAAACATTTGGCGCTGATGCACCAGCTCTGGCCCTGCCTCTCTGTCTGGCCCCACCACTGCCTCTTACAACCTGTTCTCGTCAAGGACTCGCCTCCGTCTCAGAAGCACTGTGTTTACCCGGCCTATCAACCCAGCTTGGGTCTGTCACCTCATCATCCTCCGATCCCTCAGTCTGCTCCCCCCTCGGACTTCCTGCCCTGACAACAACTTCACCACTGTCTGACAACCGTGTCTCCTCTTCGTCTGACACCTTTTTACACACTTCTTCCACTACGTCAACAATGTCATCATCACCCACAAAATGCGACTGGTGGAAAACCTGGGCATCGGAAAAGAGCTCAGCAGCAACCGGACAAGTGGTTTGTGACTCTGGGAAGAGTCCAGAAAACAGTTCCTCAGAGTATGGCGGTTCAAATGCCAAATTTTTCTGGGAGGGGGCAGACTGGGGGGAAGGAGGTTGAGGTGGAGGAGCTGGAGGAGTGCTGATTTTGGTGACATGGGTGGACTGCGCGGAAGACTGACTGGTGGACAAATGGCTAGAAGCATTGTCCGCAATCCATGACATCACCTGTTCGCACAGTTCTGGCCACAACAGTGCTCTACCACGAGTCCCAGTAACTTGAGACATGAACCTAGGGAGTGTAGCTCTGCGGCGTTCCCCTGCTCCCTCATCAGCAGGTGGTGTCTCACCCCACCCAGGACCACGGCCTCTGACCCCTGCAGTAGTTGGACGCCCACGCCCTCGTCCTCTACCCCTAGCCCTCGGGTTCAACATTTTCAAAATTAAAGTGTAAACTGTAAATTTTTTTGTGTGTTTTTTTTTTTTTTACCAAAACGATGCTATCCTATTGCTATGGCTAGTTTCTAACCTACACTGACAGCACACAACTGGATTCTGTGCTTTGTCTGATGACTTTTAGCTTTAAAAAAAAAAAATCGGCAGACTGTGCCTAATTTAATCAAACCCCTAATAAATTGTCCCACTTAGGTGTTTGAGATGGATATGTGTGTCACTAAGAGCTAAATAGAACGTTCCCAAGTTTCCCTGCAAATTCCTCACAATATGGGACTAGCTGCACTACTAGTGCCAGCAAGCCCAGCCACAAGCAAAAAAAAATAAAATAAAATATAACGCTATTCTAGCCCTAAGAATTCTTGTAGACTCACTCCTGCCTAACACTGAGCTAATATAACACCGTAACGCTATCCCTGCAGCAGCAGATCTCTCCCTGACGCCATCCAGACAGAGAATGATGCGAGCAGCGCGGGCAGGGGCTAGTCTATTCCAGGGTCACCTGATCAGGCCAGCCAACCACTGCTATCGACGTGTAAGGGTACCACGTCATGCTGGGTGGAGTGCAGAGTCTCCTGGCTTGTGATTGGCTCTGTTTCTGGCCGCCAAAAATCAAAACGGCGGGAGATGCCATTTTCTCGAGCTGGCAAAGTATTCGTCCGAGCAACGAGCAGTTACGAGTACGCTAATGCTCGAACGAGCATCAAGCTCGGACGAGTGTGTTCGTTTATCTCTAGTCCTTTACTTTTTTGCAAAGTTTACATTCTCATGGTTATCCTTGATTTTTTTTTTTTTGCTTGACTGCACATAGGGTGTATGATCCAGCTCTTCTAGTGTCAGTAGGATTCCTCTCTTGGTTCCCACATGTTTCCATAGAGAACAGTGTGGGCATTGCCAAAGTGTTTTTAAAAGAAAACTTTTAAGATAAAAAGAAAAGTTAGATGAAAGTTTACCTTTCTCTCTGCAGAGCAGTGTCCCATGTCCCATAGGAGTGGCCAGTAAGAAGCGGTTCCCTCCTCCACACACAGCACCTCTGTGCATCTATTTCAAATTTTAAAATACACCCATATCCCTCCTATATCAGTATAAGGTTAAGACAAGGAAGAACACTATGTTGACATCTTGAAGAGTGACCCAAAGAAAAACGCAGTAGGCTCTTCAAAAGCTGCTTTTTTTTTTTTTTTTTTTTTTTTAAATAAGTTTTTATTAATTTTTCCAAAATTTCTTAACATACAGATGTTATTGAAAATGATCTCCTTGCCGATAGTTGTTCAAAATCTCCATTAATTGCCAGGAAATGGGTTGTCATCCTGGGACCCATCTTCTACTTCAAAGAGATGAACTACTATATTGAAAATAACAAACAAATGTTTGTCCTAAGCTGGTGGAGAAGATGAGTACAGAGTATTAGATACTCTTATAATGCATAAAAACTGGTGACAAATTCTGTAGATGTAATAGTGTAGTACAGGGAGTCAGAGAAAATAAAATTCCTTTATTTCAAAGGTGAATGAAATCAAACACATAAATAAGATTTGGAATAATTTACAGAGAGTGCATTGTTTCTTATAGTGGGCTAAATAGGCAATTTATATAGATTGAATTAATACTGAACTCCAGCAGGGTAGCACCTACAAAAAGAGCCATAAAGTATGCTGCTCAAAAATTAAGGTCTCAGTACCCACCTAATGCTATAAGCTTATTGATCATGGTTACTTTAAATCTACTTTAGCTTTAGCTTAGAGCATTAGAGCATGCGCATTGCTGAAGTCTTGCGATAGCACGCGCAGCCACCATGAGACTTTGGCGATGCGCATGCTTTAATGCTCCTGAGGGCTCGGTGACATCACCGGCTCTCTGGAGCAAAGAAGGGAGGGTGGTAGGAGGCGGCACTCTGCATGTCTCCCCTAGTATGCTAATGCCCAAGCGCTGTGACGTAGAGTCAAGCGCCGAGTGGGTAATTAGCAAAGTACACAATCTAGTGTTATAATTCCTGCACTTCGTTATTTGATTAACAAAAGTATGTGCCTGCACCACCTCATCTCGCCTTATGTGCAGGTTATGTGCCCATTTCAAAGTGGTAGGTTTCCTTTAATGATTTCAGACGCACAATCTTAGTGAATCACCGCATGCAGCACATTATACACAGAAATAGCACTTTTAGAAAACTTGACTGACTTTGTAAATAAATGTGACCCAGTATCTTGATGCTGTTAGGCTCCCAACTATAGTGTGTTATTTATAGGACTGCTTTCCTTATATGATGTAAAGACACCTGTTGTCTCAGGGTGTCAGAGCAACCACTGCAGCTACCCCCTAAAGTCGCTTCAGCTATCCCTTATAATGTCACATATGGCCTTGTAGTAATGCCCCTGGACATAGCCCTATAGGTATATGCCACTTTATAGTAGAACATTACTTTGATAAGTTGAGTTATTTAAATTTGTGGCCAATATATGATTGTCCAGATGTCACTGTAGGAAATAATGGATTTAATTGTCATGTAGATAGAGGCCCTCATTATCATCTGCAGTGAACACAACCTGTCACCAGCATATCTTTGCCCATAAACAGGATTCTGAAGACCTGCACATCTATTTCTTGCTGGGTAATTTTGTTTGACTATCTGCTTTGATTTGTTCATCAGCTCAGCTGCCGAGCACACATTAGTTTAATGTTTCCTAGCCTTCAGCTCATTCACTGTACTGATTTTGGAAACAGGAACTGGAGAGAATACAGCGGTCAATTGCCAGTGGGTACACAGTGATTGGTTTTTGTTCTGCTGATAAAAAAAATCTTAGTCTATGATTATGATAAATGTTGAAGTGTATTAACAGTAAAGATTGCTGTAAATAGCATTCATACCACTGAAAATACGCATTTTTACAATTGGATGTAGAACAGTGAGGTCTGTGTCACACCAGAAACACACAGTGCATCGTGTTGTTTTCCGGACCACTTTCTGGGGCAAAGTTTTTTCCATAATTTTTGTTTTCAAATGTACAAATCTAAAGTCTTTCACTGGGTGTATGGTCTCCCGAGAGATGTCAACAGGTCAGATGAAGCCCTGACTAATTTTAGTAATAATGATTCTTCCCATTTTGTAAGGCATTATGGCTGGTGCTTTCAAGGCTATTCTCAGGCATTAATATTAGAGATGAGTAAATTCCTGTATTCTGTCCTTTCTTCTTTCTCATGATAGAGAATATTGGAAAATTCCAAGATCACTCCGCAGATTGGTAGTGATCATACATCTTCTACAGTGTGGACATATATGCAAATGTGCTGTTATCACAACTGATATGTTAGTATTAAGCCCCTTTTAATGCCTCTTGTAATTGTACTGCATTACTGAAGAAGTTTGGGGACCCGGTGTGGGTCTATGTCATGTAATGCTTCTCTAACACTAAATAAAAAGTTTTTGAAAAGAAAAAAAAGCTGAGAAAATTCTTCAGAATTTTGATTTGACTTGTATACTGCATTAAAAAATAGCTTTGATTAATTAATTAATCAATCACAAATCACACATTATAAAGAACTGAGACACTGTATGGGGCTAATTTATCAGGGCTTCTTCGCCAGTGTTCAGATGCAGAAGCCCTGATACAGTCTCTGCATCTGAACACTGGCGAAGAAGCCCTGAAATAATTGTAAATGCTAGTGTATCGCTGGCATTTGCAATTATTTTCTCCTTCACCCACCTCCATTCTCGGGGAAAGGGGTATGTAGGGGCATGGAGGAGGGCACAGCCTGTGACTTTTCATACGGGGCCTAAGCATCTTGGTGTTTTCAGCTTTGCTGGAGGGAAGGCAGGGGCCTAAGCCAATGGCTCTTGATGTATTTGGCCATATCGGAGGGGCTGGGACTTTGTCATACACTGCCGCAGGAACGCTGGTGTATGATGAATGTCCCTCTTTATGTGGAAGGTAGAAGGTGACTAGAGTCACTGTAAATTGTAAAATTTAAATAGCCACTATGACCTGTAATCATTTTAAAGAGAACCAGGGAACTACTTCACACCAACAGTCCATTTTAGATGTCTTCATACATGCTCCGCTGATACCTTTATCTATGGAATAAGAGCCACCATTCTTTTAAAAAAGACTTCTATTCCAGTCAGGGAGGTGGGGACCTGCAGTATACAGTCAAGCTACCACGCCTGCTTACTGACATTGCTAACCTGCTCTCACTGAGGCTGACACTGAAGTGAATTCCTGAGGGTTGGGTGAGGAGGAGGTTTAGAGTGAGACAGTGGCTTTGTGTTACACAGCTCTGTTAAATCAGTAATCATTCCCTCAGGAAGGTAGGAGGCCTCCTCACCCCTCAGTTAAATTAACCTTCCTCCTCACCCCTCAGTAGGGTAGCTTGAGTCCTCTGTGTCCCTAACAGATGACATCAGTAAAGGCTATTTTTAGTAGAAATATGGCTGTAATCCCATGGATAGAGGTAGCAGTGGAACATGTATAAAGGTATTGCGTGTGGTTTGTGATGGGCTCACTGATGACAGGTTCTCTTTAAAGAGAACCCGTAATGCAAAATAACCCCCCTAAACTAAATATATTTTCCTAAACTGCCATTAGAGAGCATTGTCTCTATCCCTTCATTGTCCCTCTGCATGCCTGTAAACGTAAGCAATGAGGTCCTAAAGCTGTATGCAAATGACCTGTGAAATGTCCAATGAGTCATTAGCATATTCAAGCTGTCCAGCTTATTCATGAGTGGGAGACACATCCACACCCCCAGTGCTTGACTGACAGCTGCTCCATGCAATGGCTGCTCCATGTGCTTGCTGGTGGCCACGCCTCCTGCAGCCTGTATGTGCATGTGTATGTGTATAGGAGAGATACAACTGCTCCAGGCAGCCATGTTATAGCAGAACATGTCAGGTACTTGTGTAGCTAATGTCTGTGTCTCTCAGGTGCAGCACACACACTAGCAATGCTTTACTATACATTACACACAGACATGAGCAGGGGGAGGAGAGGGGAGTGGTAACAGGGGTGAAATCACTGCCTCTGACCATGTGACCAGCCTCATTTACATGATAAAAAATAGATGATTTTACAAAGAATAATGTATGAAATAACTAGATGAAGGCTGGGATGGGATCCTTGTGAGCTGTTCCAACAGGTAGTAGTGACAGAACAAGTGACACAGACCTGATGACAGCTGTCCTTTAAGTTACAGTAAGCATAAAGTATGCTGTACCTCTACCTTGAGAAACATTATTAAAAAAAACTGTACAAAAAGCATCTTTTACATTACAGCATGGTTCTACCAGCATACATATGTAATGCATTGGGATAGAGAGTGTCCTAAAGAGGAAGAAATGCTCTGACTAGTATCCTGTCAGTGGAAGAAGCCACAGCACCCATGAGATTAAATAATAATGCCTGGATGAAAATAAAGATTTTTGGAATTTAATCTCATGGGTTCTGTGGCTTCCCCTACTGACTGATCTGACCTTGGGTTTGAGCAGCTGAACCCCCAGCTGCGAACACCACTTTTACAAACTACCCTATTGGACTTGGATTGGTGTCTTACTCTTCCTCTGTACCTACAAGTATCCCAAAATTAGAGGTACTAAATATTATATCTGCATTAAATATTGTTTTATTGGACAAAAAGTATAAAATAAAATATGGAAATCTCCCAAAATAAAACCATATTTAAAATGAACAGGGAAACTATAAATATATTTGCTCCAAGATTCCTCTGGTGGAAGAGGTGGAAGTGATTCATAATAGATTGTTTAATGTGCTATTTACATGTTTTTATTCCTTTCTTTAATATTCAGTGCAACATATGTATTCCCTGTAAGAGATGTCTTGGCTCATATCATATGGATGTGTGACATTAGCCATCTTCACGCGTGGGTCTGCTGTACATTTCTGATGTCAGCTTGCAATCTGGCAACATATGGTGAGTGCTGGAAATTGCAGAAAATCCCAGTCATGAACCAAGAGAAAGGGAGAGACCTGTCAGTGACAAGCATGGAGAACAGATACTGTTAGTCAATGAGCCAAGCTGTTATATTATATGGGCCAGAAGTTCTGATCTGATTGAAAATAGCAACAGAAACCAACTGAAGAGTTTCAGGTATTTCAGTGTAAAGCTTCTAGGGTAACTTACAACTTTTTTTCTAATCTTTTAAAATCAGTATTTTGAAATTCTTAGGTATTTTGTAAATGAGCTATGGAATTACAATCCTTGACCTACTATTTGAGCCATGGGGGCATTATTTTAACATGTTATGTTCTACTTGTTGTACTTACTTTATGACATCTTAAAACTTTGATCATCATCTTCAGACCATATATTATCCAAAGAAAGCATGTACAAAATTGTATTCACATCTGCACTGAAAGCTCCACCACGGTTTTTATCGTAAATGAAAAAGTGCAATATCTATCTATCTATCTATCTATCTATCTATCTATCTATCTATCTATCTATCTAGGTTGTTGTGTTTTTTTCTTTCCCCAGCAGGATGTGTATATTCTCTACCTCCTCCTTAAAGCTAAAATTGGGGGGGGGGGGGGGATCTGAGAAGCTGAAAATATACAATGTTTGCCTCTTCATAGTTCTAGTACAGGCAGGTTTGTTCCTAAAGCGTAACTGTAAAGTTACTGGAATAGTTTTATCACAACTGACGCAATTCCAACAATTCCAACGATACCTGTGCCATGCTCCCAGGCCTTCCTCTCCTGAGATATAGGGCTAATAGATATATGAGACTATCTGTAATATCCTATCATCTTTTCCTGAAGTGGGCGGGACTTCCTGGTTGTGACATCAGCTAAGGGCAATGATACCAATAGCACTCGTGAATGTGCACAAACAGCTCAGCCAATCAGGATACAGAATCAGTATTAGTGTTTGTACATAGATCTAGTGCAGGGTACGGCAGGGAAGACAGAGCACTGGAGCTCTGTATCATACAGTTATCTACTACATCAAAGAAAAGATCTATTAAGGATATATTCACATGTGGCATTAACACACATGTTTTCAAACAGATCAGAACAGCTGAGAAGAGGATATTTTCCTGATTACATAGCTGTTGACATTGTGTTAGCAAAATGCATGTGTTAACATCATGTTAACACATGTGTTTGCTAACACAAACAGCACTGCTACATACCATCCCTGGTATGTAATTGGATGACCTTAAGCATGTGATAAGTAACATGACTATGACATCATGGCAGGTCCTGCATTTGCTGCAAGCTTTTACTGATAATGAGAGTGTATGTGCTAGTAACCCCTGCCCAGCCTCCCTCCTCTTCTCCATCTACACAAATACTTTTTTTTACTTTACAGTTACAGTTCTTGAAGTTGAATTTGTTTGTAAGTCGAAACAGGTATATCTAGTTAGTGTAACTCCAGCCAAATAGTTTTTTGGTCCCTGTAATATATGGATTTTCAAAATTTTGGGCTGTTGAGGGAACAAGAATTATCAATAAAGTTTAATTGCAGACACCATACAGCTGATCATTGTAGCCGGGAGAATAAAGTACCATAAATTACTAGCATCCGGCGAGCATCACCAGGGGTCACAGTGGGCAGAGAGGTCCATTTGCAACTAGTATTTGTCAGTAAGTCAGGTGTTTGTTAGTCTGTATATAAGACTGTCTGTATATTGGGCAAAAATGTCTAAAAAGGATATATGGTGGTAAACTGCATCTACATAAAAAAAAAGTTTAGCTGTAATTTTGCCAGAACCTGGACACTACTTAACACTGTTGCCTTATATATAATCTGAGTGATTGCAATCTATATTATGTGAAGGAAGAAATGGATTAAAACCAATTTTTGAAGACATTTATTTGCTCAGGTCTGTATCATTTAAATAGAAGAATCTAATTATTCCTAAATTTGCTTATTTGTTTTATGTGCCATTTATCTGGCAGAATTGGAAAAGGAAGTTTACAGAGTAAACATGGTAATTGTCAATTTTCTGCTTGTCAATATTTCTATAATGATTTCCTTAGCCTAATGGAGTTGGAGAGAACCTGTATCGTCACTAGCAGAGAGCAGATAGCTCCATAGTTTAGCAACACAGATTATTATTGTCTGCACTTTCTAAGGAAAAATCTTAACAATTGACCAGGGAAGGTAGAGATAGATCCATTACCTAATGCAAGCATTGTTAATGGCAAAAGATTGCGGGCCTATTTATCAAAGTGTGTTTTATGCTGAATGATATGTTTTGCACATTTAGTGTCCGTGTAGTCTAACTTTACACCTCCGATAGGCTGGCTCAGTTTATTGCAAAACATTGTGCCAACATGTTGGTACATTTATATTTAGTTTTTTATTTGGTTCTGTCATTAAAAAGGCAGAAATCTGTTGGATGATCTTTCCTTTTGCATTTTAAAATTGCTGTTCATGTTAAAGAATATTCAAAGAACATTTTCCACTTGTATCTATCTAATGTTTGTATAATGGAAAGTTATGGAATTTTTCAATATACTTTCTGTATCAATTCCTCATAGTTTTCTAGATCTCTGGGAGGGTGCTGGAGACACAAAGATAAGGGCTTGTAATCTATTTGGGTAGATGGAGACAGGAGAGGAAGGAGAGCAGTGCTGTTATTGCGTATTGTAGTCAGTCTTAAACAGAGAGTTTTTCAGGT
This sequence comes from Engystomops pustulosus, assembly GCF_040894005.1. Classification (NCBI taxonomy): domain Eukaryota; kingdom Metazoa; phylum Chordata; class Amphibia; order Anura; family Leptodactylidae; genus Engystomops; species Engystomops pustulosus. Next base: position 103,666,944 of record NC_092417.1, on the reverse strand, counting down.
TATATTTGAAGGTTTGGAAGGTGGAGGGAAGACACATTTTGGTAGAGAGTTCCAGAGTATGGGGGATGCATAGGACATGGATATGAGAGGAGTTTGCAGCAGTTAACCTGTTAGGTACTGCAGTCAAAGCCAACCGCAGCACGGGGTCACAGCAACAGTGCTACATAATGGTGCCCCATCTTAGATGGCCAACCGGTCTTACCCGTGGTGTCATTGGTTGACGTTGATCAGTTACCATGACAGCTGGAAGCCTTTTACAGGCTCCAATAACAGTCATTAAGCATCAGTCATCAGCATCTGTTGAAAACAGACAGTAATTGGTAGTGATCATACCCCTAGAGTTTAAGTTCTCGAGGGGTCTGAAATAAAAGTGAAAAAAAGATAAAAAGTTTAAAAGAAATCATAAACATATCATATGTCACCACTTTTCACCATTTTGCCTCCTATAAAATTTGAATAAAGTGATCAAAAGGTTGTGTGCTTGTTAAAATTGTATCAATGAAAATGTCAGTCCCTTACAATAAAGTATAAAAAAGTTATGGGTGTCATCTGGAAAATAAATCACTGGAAAATAAACACAAGCACACTTGAAATGAATTTTACGAAAATGTATTTTATTGTTTATAAAGCAAAATAGCTACCACAGAAGTGCATATCACAGAGCACTGAATCCAATTACTGACATCCACTATCTCCTTTCCTCCTTGCGTAGCCATGTTTGTGCTTTACAAAGGCGAGTTATTGTCAAAATGTTGTACAAAAAATTTATTTTGCCACATAAACAATAAAATAATTTTCAGTATACAAAATTTCAAGTGTACCTGGATTTCCTAATGGTCTCTCCTAATGGTTTCCTAATGGTCTCTTCTTCCAGGGGTAGGAACCCTCCCGGTGCATTTATTTTTGGAGTGATGTTACAGGTTTTCTGTCAATCTAAAAAATAAACACAGGCAAGGGGAATAGACAGGATAGTGGTGAGTGAATACAAGAGAAACACCAAACTTCACAGAATCTCTCACCACAATCAAAGAAACAAGCTACTTAGTAAGTATAGATAGTCCTACAGAATAGAGCCAGGGATAAGCTGAAGATACAACAATACCTAGCAAATACTGAATGACAAAACCAGCATTAAATGGAGCCCGACTACTCGTGATATTACAAATGAACACAGATGAGACTTTAAAACACCAGCAGGAAATACAGAAACACCAGCAACAAAGACAATTAAAGATAATCAGGCTACATAGCACAGTGGTAGAGAACCAGCTAGAAAGATCACGTGACACCGATTCAAATCCTGACAACACCCATACCATGTGAGAAGAGTCCATTTAGTTTGCATTGTTATACAGTTATAACCTGTAGTCTGGTAGCCTGGGAAAAACAAATACATGCTTGGAATATTATATGTCCTAAATAGGGAACCAATGTATGTAAGTTATTACCTGTGACTAAAACCTGCTTATGGCTTAATCTTTCATCTGAATTTTAAATCCCTGGCACATGCAACACAAAGGCATTGTCAGCATTGTCTACCATAAGCAGGACAAACATCCCCAAAATAGACCAATGCTCAATCCACTTGAGGAACACATTTAAGTACATAACAAATAAAACATCTAACCAGACACTTTTGTATACAACCCATTATAACCACTCTAAACTTTCAAAATAGGGGAATGGGAAGTGGAATGGAAACGCAGATAGCTGAAAATGAAATAGTGACGGCAGGCGCTACTTCAGCAGTATGCACTGAAGAAAGAAGAAGGCAGAAGTGTTAATAAACCACTTCTTGCTTCTCCTTGTCCTCTCCAGAGACACAGTTCTGTTCCAACTATTAGCACAGGACCTGCACTGCCCAGCTTTAAAAGACAGTTTTTACAGAATAGATGTTTGGGAATTTTATTTTTTCAAAATTTTTAAACTATTTACTTCCACTGTCACAGGGGTCGCTTTTCAGAACACCCCAGTTATAGTTCCAATTCATATAGAAGAAGAAAAAAAGTGCTGGCACTCACCATGTATAAAAATTCAGTCTTCATTTCGTCTTCACATAAAAAAGTCGCCTGCGGGAGGGAAGTGTAAAGCAGGAGCCCACTGGAGGTGACGGCCCATTTCACGTTCTACAAGCGCTTATTCCTGCCACATATCTCAGGATCTATACCACTCACTCTCTCTCCCAGTAAACCATTGTGTAGTGCACTCTGGACTAAAGCCAATGCATGGTGCCCCTCATACTTGCTCTTTTCTGTTAAAACCAGTTATAGATCCAACAGCAGCCTCCTTATGCCAGCATCCTGTGACCTCTGGGGTGAAAAGAGGCAGAGGATGCTGTAAATACATCTTCTGTCTTCCTGCCAGGGTCCCATGCAGCTGACTGCAGTGGGGTACCCAACATTTGAATGGTAGATCATTTCACTTTTCCATTATTACCTGACCTGTCACGCCATCATCCAGCCAGTTATGTATTTGCAAGCCCTTCACTCTTATCACCTGAGGCCACCTGCAAATTTTGCTATTTTTAGAATTACTGGTTAACCTGCTAGTCCCATTGCAAACACATTTCACTTGCATCAAGAGACCATAATATAATTGCAATTTCTCACATGAGTAGTAAGAGAGCCTCCCGACCCTATATGTTTCTCCTTCAAGTGTTCTACATTATACACTTAAGGAGCATAAATAAACATTTCATTCAGCGCACATCTCATCCGGGAGTGTTGTCCCCAAACGACTTTCTAAGCTTCTGTTGATCAATAAATTAATCTCCAGTGTTTAGTTTTAGCTGAGATTAGAGCCTGGACTGTGCGTGCATTTTTTCCCTTAAACAGTGTTTTTAGAGAGAGTTAAGTGCAATGATCTCTAACCTGTTGGTGTCTTGCTGATGCTTTACTACAACTCACTCAACTCACAACATTACCCTATGATTTATTTCTTCATATAATCATAGCAATATTAATCATCATCATCAACACTACACCCTTCAATCATATGATTATTACTTCTGTAATGCAGGCTCTGAGAATGGACCAAAAACCCAGACTGAGACGGCGGCCCTGAGATTAACCCACTTCCCAGCTGAGCCTGCCTACTTGCCTCATTTATCTTAAAGAGGACCTGTCACCCTGAAAAAGTGCACTAGGAACTGCTTACTAAAGCTCCTAGTAAAGTAAGCAGCTGCTAGTGCTAAAACAAACGCAGCAGTGTTATACTGTTAGCGTTATTGGAAACCTCTGATAACGCTTACTAACACTGCTGCACTGTACACTACAAACGCCAGACCACTCTCAAAGCAGGTTTGGGGGCGGTGACTGGCGCATGAAGCAAGACAGTCACCACTGCCCTATGGAGAGTTGTGTTGGTACTGTATAGTGCAGCGATGTTAACACTGCTGCGTTTGTGTTAGCACTAGGTTCTGCTTTTTTAAAAATGCGGCGGTGTTTCTGAATCCGTCTGGTTTTCGTTTGACCACGCCCCCCGATTTCTGTCGCGTGCATGCCAGCGCTGATGCGCCACAATCCGATTGTGTGCACCAAAATCCTGGGGCAATTCAGGGAAAATTGGCGCAAATCGGAAATATTCGGGTAGCACATCAGGAAAACGCGAATCGGGCCCTTAGTAAATGACCCCCATTGAGCTAGCTTTGGTCTCCTGGCCCAAACTACTTTGGGCTCCTGACCTGAACTATTGCGATAGTAAAAGCATTCATGTAATTTGTATGCTACATAATATAATGTCTTCTAACATCTGAAATGTTAAGTAATTTGATAACATAATTTGGTGTACTGAACCGCTCTAATCCATACCCTTTCAATGACAATCTTACATTACTGTCATATCATCGATATTCTTCATTATATCATGCAAAATTGCTTTGACTGTAGAAATATATACGTATTCTGCAAACAATATCTTGTCCACTGCTCTCTGACTCTCATTTCCATTCTGTTACTTTCATTTTTCAACACACATGAGTAAAAACCATTGAAAGCCTCCAGACTTCGATAAAGAACCTTAATGGTAATATCTACCATTCATCCAACAGCTTCAGAAAGCCAATTTGGTGTGGCAGATCTAATGTTCTCTTCTTTACTTGTCCTCAGCACATTCATCCGTTACGTGACTCTATCTATCTGTAAGGAGCAAGCACTTTCAGCACAAACACCAATTCTGCAATTTTTCCATAATGCTCTGGAGCACAATGCGGTTGAGCTCTGTTTAGAATGTTTTTTTTTGTACATATGTATTATCCTTTCTTCACATTTAGAAAGAGTTTAAATAGTATTTGTACTTGGTTGGTTACCAGGTACAAAAAAAAATGTGCCATGCTCCATACAATGCTGTATTATATATATAATGTTTCATACATACAAAGCATTAGAGGCTGCCAAAAAACACAAGGGTAATCATACAGGTTGCATGTGCATGACTTTGTGTTCAGGGACCTACAATAGTTATGCAGCCAAATATAGCCATTTTTAACAGCAACCATTTCAATGTTTTTTTTTGGCTGAAGTGAGGGGTTGACCATTCTTATGTAATAAGAATGTAAAATAAATAAGTAAAAATAAAATACATAACTCACCTTCCATCACAACAGTATTTACCCTTTTCTAGAGTTGGCATTATGTACAGTATGTACCGTTTTCTAGAGTTGGCATTATGTACAGTATGTACCGTTTTCTAGAGTAGGTAGTATCTACTTCTAGGGCTGTCAGTATCTGCAGTATCATAGTATATAAGGCTGTAAAAAGACACAACTTCAACCTTTAAGAATTAGAATCCTGGTCACAAGATAGGTATAAAAAGATCTTTGGAAAGATCCTTGTACTGCCCGTTCAGGTATTTGTATATTGCAATGAGATCTCCCCTTAGCCTTCTTTTTTCTAAACTGAATAACCCCAAGTTAAGTCATCGGTCATTGTATTCCAGTTCCCCCATTCGACAAATAATTTTAGTTGCTCTCATCTGAATCCGTTTCAGTTCTACTATGTCCTTTTTAGAACCTGATGCCCAAAAATGTACACAATATTCCATGTGTGGTCTGAACAGTGATATGTATAAGGGCAAAACTATGTCCTTATCATGAAAATCTATTCCTCTCTTGATACATCCTATAATTTTATTTGCTCTAGCATCAGCTGCCTGGCTCTGGTCACTTAAAGGAAGTTTACCATCCATCAATACCCCAAGTCTTTTTCAGCTGCGGTTTAACCAAGTAATTGACTGTTTAGAACATAATTGTACTTTTTGTTTCCATGGCCCAAGTGCATAACATTTACATTTATCTACATTAAACCTTTTAGTTTAGTGAAAAAAAATATTTTTGCTCTCCCTGGCAATATTTTTCTCACTCTCTATTTTTGCGGCCTTTATCTGTTGTTTACAGAATTTATTTTTCTATCTATAATCCTGTAACGCCTCATCACTACCTTTATGTTTTAGCACCTTAAACGTCTTATCTTTCTCATTTATTGCTCACCTTACAGTACTAGTTAACCACATTAGCTCTTTCTTGCATCTCTTATGCTGCTTTTCATATGGTATCTGTTTCTCAAAGGCCTTGTCAGGATCAGTGGATCCTCTGGACCACCGCGGGAAATGGAACTAGCCGACAACTGAGACCGGAGCCCAAGTGGCACCTGGTTTTCACCAGAGTGCTGGCGGGGGCAGAGCAGCACGGGTGAGCATGCGACCCGCGATGTGGGTCGCGGGACCACCCGTGACAGTACCCCCCCCTCCTTTCGGCCGCCCCCTCCTCTTATGCTGGCGGAATCTCTGCAGAAGATTACGATCCAATATATTGTGGCTCCAACGACCTTTCTTCTGGCCCGAACCCCCTCCAGTCAACCAAGTATAACCGCTTCCCCCTCACTGTCTTCATGTCCAAGATCTCTTTTCTCTTTTCACCGTACTATTCTTTACGGTGAAACTGCGAATGGCTCATTAAATCAGTTATGGTGTTGGTGGAGTCCGCCACTGGAGTAGGAGGAGGAACTTGCTGGGAGAAGCGATTCAGGATGACAGACTTGAGCAGGGAGACATGAAAGGAGTTCGAGAAGCGCATGGTGGGAGGAAGGCGCAGCTTATAGGCCACAGGGTTAATACGCTTCAGCACCTCAAATGGACCCAGATAGCGAGGGCCAAGCTTGTAGCTGGGAATCTTCAACCGGACATATTTTGAAGACAGCCACACTGTGGCTGAGATGATGGGAGGAGACCTGCGTTTTTTATCGGCCTGAGTCTTGATGCAGGCAGACACCCGAAGCAGGGACTGACGAGTGTTCCCAAATAGCTTTAAGGTCTGCTACCAACTCTTCCACAGCAGGAACATCAGCCGACACGGAGATAGCTAGGGGTGGACGTGGATGTCTTCCATATAGAACAAAGAAAGGTGAGGCACCAGCAGACTCTGAATCCAGGGAGTTATATGAGAACTCTGCCCAAGGTAGCAAAGTGGACCAGTTGTCCTGACAGGCAGAGACAAAGTGATGCAGGTAGCAGCCCAAAGTCTGGTTAACTCTTTCAACCTGTCTATTAGACTGAGGATGGTATGCAGAAGAGAAGTCCAGTTTTATCTGCAGTTGATTACACAGGGCTCGCCAGAAGCGGGAGACAAACTGGACCCCTCGGTCCGAGACGATGTGCAACGGAAGTCCATGTAGGCGAAAGATGTGGGTGAAGAACTGGCTGGCAAGGTGTGGATCAGATGGCAGACCTGGCAGAGGAACAAAATAAGACAAGTTGTTTACCACCCAGATAATGGTATTGCCAGAGGATGGTGGCAGATCTGTAATAAAGTCCATAGCCACGTGAGACCACGGGCAGGTAGGCACGGGTAACGGCAGCAGAAGACCAGCTGTTTTTTGACGTGAGGGCTTATTAGGAGCACAAGAGGTACAGGTCCCCAGGTCGCACATAAGTCTTGCTGGGAGGTAATTGCCGGAGGTCCACCGGTGCTGCCAGCACAAGTCTCTCAGGAGGAACGATGTGTCTCGGGGCATAGTCCTCCCCCATAACATCCGAAGCACGGGACAAGGCGTCAGCCTTGATGTTTTTCTCGGCAGGACGAAAATGGATTTGGAAGTCAAAACGGGAAAAGAAGAGAGACCACCGGGCTTGATGCGTGTTCAACCGCTGAGCCGACTGTAGGTACTGGAGGTTCTTGTGGTTTGTGTAAATGCTGACTGGAAATCTGGCTCCCTCCAACAGATGACCTCCATGGCAAGCTTGATGGCCAGAAGTTCACGATCTCCAATAGAATAATTCCTCTCTGCGGGGGAGAAAGTTTTGGAGAAGAAGCCACAGGATAGAGTTCGGCCCCTAGGCCCCTTCTGAGTAAGGACCGCTCCAGCTCCTACTGAGAAGGCATCAACTTCCACAAAGAATGGCTTCTCGGTATCAGGTCTAGTAAGGACAGATGTAGAAGAAAAAGCAGACTTTAGTCTCGTGAAGGCCTCCTCAGCCGCTGGGGGCCAGACACGAGAATTGACACCTTTCTTCGTTAGCGCCACCATAGGAGCTACCAGAGTCGAGAAGTGAGGAATGAATTGTCTATAATAATTTGCAAAGCCCAGTAATCTTTGAATAGCCAGCAGTCCCACTGGGCGTGGCCACTGAAGAACCGCAGATAACTTGTCAGGATCCATCTGCAAGCCTTTATCGGAAATAATGTAGCCGAGGAATGGAAGGCTTTTCTGATGAAACAGGCACTTCTCCAGTTTGGCGTAGAGATGGTTGGCCCTGAGGCGGCTGAGCACTTGCTGTACATTGGAATGGTGGGACTCGAGGTCAGCAGAATACACGAGGATGTCATCCAGGTAAACCACAACACAGCTGTACAATAAGTCCCTGAAGGTATTGTTGACAAACTCTTGGAAAACGGCTGGCGCATTACAGAGTCTGAACTAAATAGAGGCATAACTAAATATTCAAAATGCCCATTACGGTTGTTAAAGGCAGTCTTACACTCGTTGCCCTTCCTGATGCAGATAAGATTGTAGGCCCCACGAAGATCCAACTTGGTAAAGACTCTCGCACCCCGTAGACGATCAAACAGTTCCGTGATCAGCGGCAGAGGATAGCGATTCTTAACGGTGACTTTGTTAAGACCGCGATTGTCAATACAGGGGCGGAGAGAGCCATCTTTCTTGGTGACAAAAAAGAAGCCTGTGCCTGCTGGAGAGGGAGCTTTGCGAATGAAGCCTCTTTGCAGATTTTCCTTGACATACTCAGACATGGCGGCTGTTTCAGGTACCAAGAGCGGGTATACCCGACCCCGAGGAGGAGAAGATCCAGGCAGCAGGTCGATGGGGCAATCGTAGGGACAATGTGGAGGAAGGGTCTCAGCTTGTTTCTTGGAGAACACCTCTGCGAAGTCCTGGTACAGAGCGGGAAGCCCCCCCAAAGGCTTAGGAGACAAGGTAGAAGTCCCAACAGGGAGCGGATGTAGAACCTTCATACAGTGTGATGAACAATCCGGACCCCAATGGAGAATCTCCCCAGAAGACCAGCACAGGGGCATGATGTTGCAACCAGGGGAGGCCCAGCAGGAGAGTGGAAGTGCACTGGGGCAGCACAAAAAAGGAAAGTCTTTCTCTATGTAATGCACCAACTTGCAGGAGCAGGGGTTCTGTGCGAAACCGGATGGGCACGGAGAGAATTTGGCCTCTGAGGCAATGGACAATGGCTCCTCGAGATGACGAACCACCGGGAAGTGATGCTGGGAGACCAGGGCAGCATCCACAAAGTTAGCTGTAGAGCCTGAATCCAGGATCGGCGGAAACTTGGATCTGGGTGCCAGTACCAGCGCTGAGGAGCACGGGGAGAGTTAAGCGTGGAGAAGCTTTATTCACACCTAGGGACGCTTCTCCGAAGAAGCCTAGGTGCTGGCGTTTTCTGGACTTTGGGGACGGACAGGACAAGTCCCAATGAAGTGCTCTGGGCTGGCATAATACATGCACAGGTTCACCTGACGTCGCCTGGAACGCTCTTGTAGAGAAAGCTGGACTCGGTCCACCTGCATAGGTTCCTCAGCAGAAGATTCATCCGGGGGCTGGAGCGGCTTTTGGAAGACAGTTGCCAGGTGAGGAAGACGTCTAACAAGGCCTTGGGGGTACTCGGAGCGTAGTTCCTCAGCGCTCCTTAAACCGCATGTCAATTTGAGTGGCCAGGGTGATAAGACCACTCAGAGTTCACAGCAGATCCCCCGCTGCCAGCGCGTCCTTGACTTGCGCAGAGAGTCCTTTCTTGAATGTAGCGATGAGGGCCGCATCGTTCCAGGCAAGTTCGGAAGCCAGGATGCGGAACTGAACTGCGTACTCTCCCACAGACAAGTTGCACTGGCGCAGGTTCAGTAATGCAGACTCCACAGAGGAAGCTCGTGCCGGTTCCTCAAAGACTGACCGGAACTCTGCCAGAAATGCCGAGAGGGTAGCGATAACCGGATCATCCCTGTCCCAAACAGGAGTAGCCCAGGCCAGGGCCTTCCCGGAAAGGGGGCTCAGGACAAATGCCACCTTGGACCGCTTTGTGGCAAATTGCGACGTCATGAGTTCTATGTGCAGGGAGCACTGGGTTATGAAGCCCCTGCACATCTTGGGATCCCCATCATACTTGCCGGGCAAAGAGAGACATAGCCTTGGTTCAGCATGCAGGAAGACAAGCCGGGGTAGCAGGAGCTGCAGAGGCCGCCTCAGGAGACTGTTGCTAATGCTGGGTAGCTAGCAGCTGTTGCAGCATGGCGGTGACTTGCTCTATCTGATTCCGCTGTGCGGCAATCTGCCGGTACTGGTGGATCACTATGGTAGCGAGGTCTGGCTGACTGGGAGGCGGAACCTCGGCGGGATCCATGGCCGGATCTTACTGTCAGGATCAGTGGATCCTCTGGACCACCGCGGGAGATGGAACTAGCCAACACCTGAGACCGGAGCCCAAATGGCACCTGGTTTTCACCAGAGCCCGCCGCAAAGCGGGTTGGACTTGCTGCGGCAGGATACCACCAGGTCGCTCCACAGGTGCGACCAGCCCGCGGTGGCAGCCGAGGTCGAGGTACCTTAGCGGATGACAATCTCATAGTCAGGTCCAGGGACAGGGTCAGGGCAGGCGGCAGAGATGCAACGTCAAGTCCAAGTCTGGGGTCAGCAACGGGAGGTCCAGACAGGTGGGAACGGGAACACAGGCACACGGAACACAGCAACACGGAGGAACTCGGGTAACACGGCAACACAGGACTCAGGAGCGGGAACACACAGGAATACACGGGAATGCAGGAACACACAGGAACGCAGGAATACACAGGAACGCAGGAATACTCGCTTGGAAGCTTTCTCTTTGGCTATGAGGCACAAAGATCTGGCAAGGCTTGCAGGAAGAGGCAGGCTTATGTAGAATTGGGCAATATGGCCAGCGCCAATTAATGGCGCGCTGGCCCTTTAAATCTGGAGAAGGTGCCGCACAGCAGAGGGGAGCGAGCAAGGAGCCGGGATGGGTGAGATGCGCTGGCAGCACGCTGGTGGGGGCAGAGTGATGTGGGTCACGGGACCACCCGTGACAGGCCTTTTTTAGAATATTTGTGAAAATGTCCCTTTTTTGGGTGCTTTTGATTTTGAGAACATAAGGTCCACCCTTAGTTGCAGAAAATGTGCCCTCCTTCATTGCCCCTCTACTAACCATCTTAGTAAAGCATAATATAATATGTCCCTTTCAAGATCTGGCAGTGTGTACTAGAGATGAGCGAACACTAAAATGCTCGGGTACTCGTTATTCGAGACGAACTTTTCCCGATGCTCGAGTGCTCGTCTCGAATAACGAACCCCATTGAAGTCAATGGGAGACTCGAGCATTTTTCAAGGGGACCAAGGCTCTGCACAGGGAAGCTTGGCCAAACACCTGGGAACCTCAGAAAAGGATGGAAACACCACGGAAATGGACAGGAAACAGCAGGGGCAGCATGCATGGATGCCTCTGAGGCTGCCTAATCGCACCATTATGCCAAAATTATGGGCAACAGCATGGCCATGACAGAGTGACAGAATGAAGCTAGATAGCATCTAAAACATCCAATAATTGACCCTGACACTATAGGGGACGGCATGCAGAGGCAGCGGCAGCAGCGGCAGGCTAGAGAGTGGCATGGCGACATACCCTAAATGGACTCAGGCTTCAAACCAATGGGTGGCAGAGAGGAACCAAAGGAGGTGAGCAAGAAGCGCTCAAATAATATCGCTACATGATAAAAGTTTGCCAGTATATTTTGTGGATTACACAGCAGGGTGGCGACAAAGTTAACATGGAAGCCATGAAAACAACCCCAAATTCTGCCTGACACAGCTCGTTTGATAAGGGGACCATGTATGCTTACAGTTCATGCCAGTCGCTGCACTTGCTGCCAGTCTCCTTTCGAATAGTTTAAAATAATAATAACCCTCATCCATAAAGCTCTGTATAATGCTGCACCCCCCTACCTCTCCTCTCTTATCTCAGTCTATCGCCCAACCCGTGCTCTTAGATCCGCCAGTGATCTTAGATTAACCTCTACCCTAGTGCGGACCTCCCACTCGCGTCTCCAAGACTTCTCTAGAGCTGCACCAATTCTATGGAATGCTCTGCCCCGGACTATCAGACTAATACCTAACCTCCAAAGTTTCAAACGTGCTCTTAAAACCCATTTCTTTAGGCAAGCCTATAACACTCATTAACTGCATGAAGTTTTAACTCTTCTACTAACCCGTCCTGTGTCGTCCTCCCATCTGTTATCCAGCAACCAACAGGCACCAGACTTCTCTGCAGTCCCATTCACCCTGGACCTGGTATATAAGATGACGGCTGAGTGTTTCAAGCGACAGCAATTCCATTTATTATATTTTTTTCTATTCCCTAAGAAGAATGGCTTGACCATTAAATATTCTTTTACCTCGTGTTACCCCATCATCTTCATAAACCGTAAGCTCTGGCGAGCAGGGACCTCACTCCTGTTGTTCCATACAAATGTTGTGCTCTGTTACATTACATTTGTATTTGTTTCCTATGATTTGTAAAGCGCTGCAGAATATGATGACGCTATATAAATAAAGATTATTATTATTATGGAGGCAGTGAACTAGTAGTAGATTAAAGGTGCTGCAACTATGTTAGTTGGATCTTGTGATGGAGCTGGCGCTCTGCTGCCAGGCGAGCTTTCGCCAATCCAAGCCCCTGTTTCTAGGCTACTCCCCAAACAGCACTTCTAAGAACCTTTTGTATAAGATCAAGTGTAGTAGCGTTCTTATAAGTTTAGGATATGCCGGGTGAGGGGAATGTAAACAGATGCGCAAGAAGCGCATGATGCGCATGGAGCTGGCGCTCCGCTGCCAGGCGAGCTTTCGCCAATCCAAGCCCCTGTCTCTAGGCTACTCCCCAAACAGCACTTCTAAGAACCTTTTGTATAAGATCAAGTGTAGTAGCGTTCTTATAAGTTTAGGATATGCCGGGTGAGGGGAATGTAAACAGATGCGCAAGAAGCGCTGAAATAATATCCCTAAATGGTAAAAGTTTGCCAGTATATTTTGTGGATAACACAGCAGGGTGGCGACAAAGTTAACAACTTTGATGTGGAATCCATGAAAACAACCCAAATTTCTGCCTGACACACCTCGTTTGATAAAGGGACGATGTATGGAGGCAGCTATATGGACGACTTTTGGAGGTAGCAATGGAGACAACGTGTGGAGGCTGCTGTGGAGACAATTTAATTTGGATAGTGCCTGTATGTGGCAGTCCCAAACATTTTTCAAACCAGAGGAGCAGGTAGGTGGCCCTCCAGTAAAATGGAATAGATTGAGTGCCTGTATGTGGCAGTCCCAAAAATGTTTCAAACCAGAGGAGCAGGTAGGTGGCCCTCCAGTAAAATGGAATAGATTGAGTGCCTGTATGTGGCAGTCCCAAAAATGTTTCAAACCAGAGGAGCAGGTAGGTGGCCCTCCAGTAAAATGGAATAGATTGAGTGCCTGTATGTGGCAGTCCCAAAAATTCTTCAAACCAGAGGAGCAGGTAGGTGGCCCTCCAGTAAAATGGAATAGATTGAGTGCCTGTATGTGGCAGTCCCAAAAATTCTTCAAACCAGAGGAGCAGGTGGCCCTGCAGTAAAATGGAATAGATTGAGTGCCTGTATGTGGCAGTCCCAAAAATTCTTCAAACCAGAGGAGCAGGTGGCCCTGCAGTAAAATGGAATAGATTGAGTGCCTGTATGTGGCAGTCCCAAAAATGTTTCAAACCAGAGGAGCAGGTAGGTGGCCCTCCAGTAAAATGGAATAGATTGAGTGCCTGTATGTGGCAGTCCCAAAAATTGTTCAAACCAGAGGAGCAGGTAGGTGGCCCTGCAGTAAAATGGAATAGATTGAGTGCCTGTATGTGGCAGTCCCAAAAATTCTTCAAACCAGAGGAGCAGGTGGCCCTGCAGTAAAATGGAATAGATTGAGTGCCTGTATGTGGCAGTCCCAAAAATGTTTCAAACCAGAGGAGCAGGTAGGTGGCCCTCCAGTAAAATGGAATAGATTGAGTGCCTGTATGTGGCAGTCCCAAAAATTGTTCAAACCAGAGGAGCAGGTAGGTGGCCCTGCAGTAAAATGGAATAGATTGAGTGCCTGTATGTGGCAGTCCCAAAAATGTTTCAAACCAGAGGAGCAGGTAGGTGGCCCTCCAGTAAAATGGAATAGATTGAGTGCCTGTATGTGGCAGTCCCAAAAATTGTTCAAACCAGAGGAGCAGGTAGGTGGCCCTGCAGTAAAATGGAATAGATTGAGTGCCTGTATGTGGCAGTCCCAAAAATGTTTCAAACCAGAGGAGCAGGTAGGTGGCCCTCCAGTAAAATGGAATAGATTGAGTGCCTGTATGTGGCAGTCCCAAAAATTGTTCAAACCAGAGGAGCAGGTAGGTGGCCCTGCAGTAAAATGGAATAGATTGAGTGCCTGTATGTGGCAGTCCCAAAAATGTTTCAAACCAGAGGAGCAGGTAGGTGGCCCTCCAGTAAAATGGAATAGATTGAGTGCCTGTATGTGGCAGTCCCAAAAATTGTTCAAACCAGAGGAGCAGGTAGGTGGCCCTGCAGTAAAATGGAATAGATTGAGTGCCTGTATGTGGCAGTCCCAAAAATGTTTCAAACCAGAGGAGCAGGTAGGTGGCCCTCCAGTAAAATGGAATAGATTGAGTGCCTGTATGTGGCAGTCCCAAAAATTCTTCAAACCAGAGGAGCAGGTGGCCCTGCAGTAAAATGGAATAGATTGAGTGCCTGTATGTGGCAGTCCCAAAAATGTTTCAAACCAGAGGAGCAGGTAGGTGGCCCTCCAGTAAAATGGAATAGATTGAGTGCCTGTATGTGGCAGTCCCAAAAATTGTTCAAACCAGAGGAGCAGGTAGGTGGCGCTGCAGTAAAATGGAATAGATTGAGTGCCTGTATGTGGCAGTCCCAAAAATGTTTCAAACCAGAGGAGCAGGTAGGTGGCCCTCCAGTAAAATGGAATAGATTGAGTGCCTGTATGTGGCAGTCCCAAAAATTTTTTAAAACAGAGGACCGGGTAGGTGGCCCTCCAGAAAAATGGAATAGATTGAGTGCCTGTATGTGGCACTCACAAAAATTGTTTCAAACAGAGGACCGGGTAGGTGGCCCTCCAGAAAAATTAAATGCATGAAGTACTATAGCAAGAGCCAGTGGGCCCTGTCAAAAAATAGCCATTTTCCTCTGCTTTACTGTACAAAGAGGAGGAGAAGGAGGAAAATGAGGAGGAGGAGGAGGAGTGGATCAATTATTCAGGTTGAGCTTCCTTCACCTGGTGGAGATTGGAAATTCTGAGAAATCCAGCCTTTATTCATTTTAATAAGCGTCAGCCTGTCAGCGCTGTCAGTCGACAGGCGTGTACGCTTATCGGTGATGATGCCACCAGCTGCACTGAAAACCCGCTCGGACAAGACGCTAGCGGCAGGGCAGGCAAGAACCTCCAAGGCGTACAGCGCCAGTTCGTGCCACATGTCCAGCTTTGAAACCCAGTAGTTGTAGGGAGCTGTGTGATCATTTAGGACGATGGTATGGTCAGCTACGTACTCCCTCACCATCTTTCTGTAAAGATCAGCCCTACTCTGCCGAGACTGGGGACAGGTGACAGTGTCTTGCTGGGGTGACATAAAGCTGGCAAAAGCCTTGTAAAGCGTACCCTTGCCAGTGCTGGACAAGCTGCCTGCTCGCCTACTCTCCCTCGCTACTTGTCCCGCAGAACTACGCACTCTGCCGCTAGCGCTGTCAGAAGGGAAATACTGTTTCAGCTTGTGCACCAGGGCCTGCTGGTATTCATGCATTCTCACACTCCTTTCCTCTGCAGGGATGAGAGTGGAAAGATTTTGCTTGTACCGTGGGTCCAGGAGAGTGAACACCCAGTAATCGGTGCTGGAATAAATTCTTTGAACGCGAGGGTCACGGGATAGGCAGCCTAGCATGAAATCTGCCATATGCGCCAGAGTACCAACGCGTAAGAATTCACTCCCCTCACTGGCCTGACTGTCCATTTCCTCCTCCTCCAACTCCTCCAACTCCTCTTCTTCTGCCCATACACGCTGAACAGTGAAGGACTCAACAATGGTCCCCTCTTGTGTCTCGCCAACATTCTCCTCCTCTTCCTCCTCATCCTCCTCCACCTCCACCTCCTCCGATATGCGCTGAGAAACAGACCTCAGGGTGCTTTGGCTATCAACAAGGGAATATTCTTCCCCCGTCTCTTGTGACGAGCGCAAAGCTTCCGACTTCATGCTGACCAGAGAGTTTTTCAACAGGCCAAGCAGCGGGATGGTGAGGCTGATGATGGCGGCATCGCCACTGACCATCTGTGTTGACTCCTCAAAGTTACTCAGCACCTGACAGATATCAGACATCCACGTCCACTCCTCATTGTAGACTTGAGGAAGCTGACTGACCTGACTACCAGTTCTGGTGGAAGTTGACATCTGGCAGTCTACAATCGCTCTGCGCTGCTGGTAAACTCTGGATAACATGGTCAGTGTTGAATTCCACCTCGTGGGCACGTCGCACAACAGTCGGTGAGCGGGCAGTTGGAGGCGGCGCTGCGCTGCCCTGAGAGTGGCAGCATCTGGGCTGGACTTCCTGAAATGCGCACAGATGCGGCGCACCTTCGTGAGCAAATCAGACAGATTGGGGTATGTCTTGAGGAAACGCTGCACTATCAGATTTAACACATGGGCCAGGCATGGCACATGTGTCAGTCTGCCGAGTTGCAGAGCCGCCACCAGGTTACGGCCGTTGTCACACACAACCATTCCCGGCTTGAGGTTCAGCGGTGCCAGCCACAGATCAGTCTGCGCCGTGATGCCCTGTAATAGCTCTTGGGCGGTGTGCCTTTTGTCGCCTAGGCTCAGCAGTTTGAGCACCGCCTGCTGTCGCTTAGCGACGGCACTGCTGCTGTGCCTAGAGCTACCGACTGATGGCGCCGTGCCCACGGATGGTAGTTCGGAGGAGGAGGTGGAGGAGGGGTGGGAGGAGGAGGAGGCATAGTAGGCCTGAAACACCTGGACCGAGGTAGGCCCCGCAATCCTCGGCGTCGGCAGTATATGAGCAGCCCCAGGGTCAGACTCGGTCCCAGCCTCCACCAAGTTAACCCAATGTGCCGTCAGCGATATATAGTGGCCCTGCCCGGCAGCACTCGTCCACGTGTCCGTGGTCAGGTGGACCTTGTCAGAAACGGCGTTGGTCAGGGCACGGATGATGTTGTCTGACACGTGCTGGTGCAGGGCTGGGACGGCACATCGGGAAAAGTAGTGGCGGCTGGGGACCGAATACCGAGGGGCGGCCGCCGCCATGAGGTTGCGAAAGGCCTCGGTCTCTACTAGCCTATAGGGCAGCATCTCCAGGCTAAGCAATCTGGAGATGTGCACATTAAGGGCTTGGGCGTGCGGGTGGGTTGCACTATATTTGCGTTTCCGCTCCAGCGTCTGGGGTATGGAGAGCTGAACGCTGGTGGATGCTGTGGAGGATCGTGGAGGCGACGATGGGGTTTTTGTGCCAGGGTCCTGGGCAGGGGGCTGACTAGCAGCTGACACAGGGGAAGGAGCAGTGGTGTGCACGGCCGGAGGTGAACGGGCTTGTTGCCACTGAGTGGGGTGCTTAGCATTCATATGCCTGCGCATACTGGTGGTAGTTAAGCTAGTAGTGGTGGAACCCCTGCTGAGCCTGGTTTGGCAAATGTTGCACACCACAGTCCGTCGGTCATCCGGTGTTTCCTTAAAGAACCTCCACACTTCTGAAGATCTAGCCCTCGCCGCAAGAGCCCTCACCACGGGAGCTTCACTAGTTGACAGTGGCGCTGATGCACCAGCTCTGGCCCTGCCTCTCCGTCTGGCCCCACCACTGCCTCTTCCAACCTGTTCAGGTCGAGGACTCTCCTCCGTCTCAGAAGCACTGTGTTCACCCGGCCTCTCAACCCAGCTTGGGTCTGTCACCTCATCATCCTCCGATCCCTCAGTCTGCTCCCCCCTCGGACTTCCTGCCCTGACAACAACTTCACCACTGTCTGACAACCGTGTCTCCTCATCGTCGGACACCTCTTTACACACTTCCACTACGTCAAGAAGGTCATCATCACCCACAGACTGTGACTGGTGGAAAACCTGGGCATCGGAAAATTGCTCAGCAGCAACCGGACAAGTGGTTTGTGACTGTGGGAAGGGTCCAGAAAACAGTTCCTCAGAGTATGCCGGTTCAAATGGCAAATTTTCCTGGGAGGGGGCAGACTGGGGGGGAGGAGGCTGAGGTGCAGGAGCTGGAGGAGTGGGGATTTCGGTGACATGGGTGGACTGCGTGGAAGACTGACTGGTGGTGGACAAATTGCTCGAAGCATTGTCAGCAATCCACGACATCACCTGTTCGCACTGTTCTGGCCTCAACAGTGCTCTACCACGAGTCCCAGTAACTTCAGACATGAACCTAGGGAGTGTAGCTCTGCGGCGTTTCCCTGCTCCCTCATCAGCAGGTGGTGTCTCACCCCGCCCAGGACCACGGCCTCTGACCCCTGCAGTAGTTGGACGCCCACGTCCCCGCCCTCGTCCTCTACCCCTAGCCCTCGGGTTAAACATTTTTAAAATGAGAGTTATAACTTTTTTTTTTTTTTTACTTCTTTTTGTTTTTTTTTGTGTTTTTTTGTGTTTTTTTTTTTTTTTTGTGTTTTTTGTTTTTTTTTGAGTTTTTAAAACCAAACAATCCTATCCTATTGCTATGGCTATTTTCTAGCCAAGTATCAAAGGAAGCACACTACTATGCCAGATGAGATGACACTGAGTTAGTGCCTAATAGAAATCCAACCCCTACTGAATTTTGCCACTTCGGCCTTTGCTATGGATATGTGCGCCACTAAGCGCAGAACACAGCGGTCGCAAGTCTCACTACAAATTGCTCAGAATTGGCAAGTACATGCACTGCAGAAACTACAGCCACCAGCAGATCAACCAGAAATCAAATATATAGAACGCTACTGTAGGCTTCAAGAAGCTGTTTGTATTCTCCTATGGCTATTTTCTAGCCAAGTATCAAAGGAAGCACACTACTATGCCAGATGAGATGACACTGAGTTAGTGCCTAATAGAAATCCAACCCCTACTGAATTTTGCCACTTCGGCCTTTGCTATGGATATGTGCGCCACTAAGCGCAGAACACAGCGGTCGCAAGTCTCACTACAAATTGCTCAGAATTGGCAAGTACATGCACTGCAGAAACTACAGCCACCAGCAGATCAACCAGAAATCAAATATATAGAACGCTACTGTAGGCTTCAAGAAGCTGTTTGTATTCTCCTATGGCTATTTTCTAGCCAAGTATCAAAGGAAGCACACTACTATGCCAGATGAGATGACACTGAGTTATTGCCTAATAGAAATCCAACCCCTACTGAATTTTGCCACTTCGGCCTTTGCTATGGATATGTGCGCCACTAAGCGCAGAACACAGCGGTCGCAAGTCTCACTACAAATTGCTCAGAATTGGCAAGTACATGCACTGCAGAAACTACAGCCACCAGCAGATCAACCAGAAATCAAATATATAGAACGCTACTGTAGGCTTCAAGAAGCTGTTTGTATTCTCCTATGGCTATTTTCTAGCCAAGTATCAAAGGAAGCACACTACTATGCCAGATGAGATGACACTGAGTTATTGCCTAATAGAAATCCAACCCCTACTGAATTTTGCCACTTCGGCCTTTGCTATGGATATGTGCGCCACTAAGCGCAGAACACAGCGGTCGCAAGTCTCACTACAAATTGCTCAGAATTGGCAAGTACATGCACTGCAGAAACTACAGCCACCAGCAGATCAACCAGAAATCAAATATATAGAACGCTACTGTAGGCTTCAAGAAGCTGTTTGTATTCTCCTATGGCTATTTTCTAGCCAAGTATCAAAGGAAGCACACTACTATGCCAGATGAGATGACACTGAGTTATTGCCTAATAGAAATCCAACCCCTACTGAATTTTCCCACTTCGGCCTTTGCTATGGATATGTGCGCCACTAAGCGCAGAACACAGCGGTCGCAAGTCTCACTACAAATTGCTCAGAATTGGCAAGTACATGCACTGCAGAAACTACAGCCACCAGCAGATCAACCAGAAATCAAATATATAGAACGCTACTGTAGGCTTCAAGAAGCTGTTTGTATTCTCCTATGGCTATTTTCTAGCCAAGTATCAAAGGAAGCACACTACTATGCCAGATGAGATGACACTGAGTTATTGCCTAATAGAAATCCAACCCCTACTGAATTTTCCCACTTCGGCCTTTGCTATGGATATGTGCGCCACTAAGCGCAGAACACAGCGGTCGCAAGTCTCACTACAAATTGCTCAGAATTGGCAAGTACATGCACTGCAGAAACTACAGCCACCAGCAGATCAACCAGAAATCAAATATATAGAACGCTACTGTAGGCTTCAAGAAGCTGTTTGTATTCTCCTATGGCTATTTTCTAGCCAAGTATCAAAGGAAGCACACTACTATGCCAGATGAGATGACACTGAGTTATTGCCTAATAGAAATCCAACCCCTACTGAATTTTGCCACTTCGGCCTTTGCTATGGATATGTGCGCCACTAAGCGCAGAACACAGCGGTCGCAAGTCTCACTACAAATTGCTCAGAATTGGCAAGTACATGCACTGCAGAAACTACAGCCACCAGCAGATCAACCAGAAATCAAATATATAGAACGCTACTGTAGGCTTCAAGAAGCTGTTTGTATTCTCCTATGGCTATTTTCTAGCCAAGTATCAAAGGAAGCACACTACTATGCCAGATGAGATGACACTGAGTTATTGCCTAATAGAAATCCAACCCCTACTGAATTTTGCCACTTCGGCCTTTGCTATGGATATGTGCGCCACTAAGCGCAGAACACAGCGGTCGCAAGTCTCACTACAAATTGCTCAGAATTGGCAAGTACATGCACTGCAGAAACTACAGCCACCAGCAGATCAACCAGAAATCAAATATATAGAACGCTACTGTAGGCTTCAAGAAGCTGTTTGTATTCTCCTATGGCTATTTTCTAGCCAAGTATCAAAGGAAGCACACTACTATGCCAGATGAGATGACACTGAGTTAGTGCCTAATAGAAATCCAACCCCTACTGAATTTTGCCACTTCGGCCTTTGCTATGGATATGTGCGCCACTAAGCGCAGAACACAGCGGTCGCAAGTCTCACTACAAATTGCTCAGAATTGGCAAGTACATGCACTGCAGAAACTACAGCCACCAGCAGATCAACCAGAAATCAAATATATAGAACGCTACTGTAGGCTTCAAGAAGCTGTTTGTATTCTCCTATGGCTATTTTCTAGCCAAGTATCAAAGGAAGCACACTACTATGCCAGATGAGATGACACTGAGTTAGTGCCTAATAGAAATCCAACCCCTACTGAATTTTGCCACTTCGGCCTTTGCTATGGATATGTGCGCCACTAAGCGCAGAACACAGCGGTCGCAAGTCTCACTACAAATTGCTCAGAATTGGCAAGTACATGCACTGCAGAAACTACAGCCACCAGCAGATCAACCAGAAATCAAATATATAGAACGCTACTGTAGGCTTCAAGAAGCTGTTTGTATTCTCCTATGGCTATTTTCTAGCCAAGTATCAAAGGAAGCACACTACTATGCCAGATGAGATGACACTGAGTTATTGCCTAATAGAAATCCAACCCCTACTGAATTTTCCCACTTCGGTCTTTGCTATGGATATGTGTGCCACTAAGAGCTAAACACAACGGTAGCAAGTCCCCCTGCTAATTCCTCACAAAATGGTAATAGATGCAAATTAAAATAAAAAAAGTAGAACGTTATTGTAGCCCTAAGAAGGGCTGTTGGGTTCTTTGAGAATCACTCCTGCCTAACAGTAAGCTAATAGAACACCCTAACGCTTTCCCTGACCAGCAGCAGCTCTCTCCCTAGCGGCATCCAGAGACAGAATGATCCGAGCAGCGCGGCCAGCGGCTAGTCTATCCCAGGGTCACCTGATCTGGCCAGCCAACCACTGCTATCGACGTGTAAGGGTACCACGTCATGCTGGGTGGAGTGCAGAGTCTCCTGGCTTGTGATTGGCTCTGTTTCTGGCCGCCAAAAAGCGGGAGCTGCCATTTTCTCGAGCGGGCGAAGTATTCGTCCGAGTAACGAGCAGTTTCGAGTACCCTAATGCTCGACCGAGCATCAAGCTCGGACGAGCATGTTCGCTCATCTCTAGTGTGTACCCTTTTCTAGAGCAGGCAGTATGTATAACATGTACCCTTCTCTAGAGTTGGCTGCATGTACAGTTTTTACCCTTTTCTAGAGGTGGCAGTATGTACAGTATGTACCCTTTTCTAAAGCTGGCAGTATGTACAGTATACTGTATATCCTGTATTAGAGTTGGCAGTATGTAGAGTATGTACCCTTTTCTAGAGTTGGCATTATGTGCAGTATGTACCCTTTTCTAGAGCTGGCAGTCTTGGCCCTGAGCTTTCTCATCTTGTGACTGCTGCAGCCAATAACTGGTCTTAGCAGGGAAGTCTTCAATAACAGCATGTGATCGACTGTAGGAAGCACTTGATGATCAACTGGGCATCACTTTTTAACTGCAACAGACTAAGAAATAGTAAAGATATTTTCATGCTACTCAATGCATTTTCTACAGGCAGTTATTTTACTGATCCTTTTTGTAGTGTGAGAAAATTATTAACATCTTTATCTCAAAATGCAAATGTTCATCAAAGTAAATGCAATTTTGTATGTAGGTCATGCATATACATAGGGAATTGTACACATGACACATCTTGCATACAAATACTGTGATCGCAACATAGTGACTTGCAAAAGGGCTCAAGAGTGGGTTCCAGTCACCATTCAGGTTTCATAGAAAGTTCTTCCGGTCACAGGGGAATTGCTCAAATGTGAGAGCAAGTCTCCTTTTGTTGTTTTTGCCAATATAAGATAGTCGTTAGCATGGAACCACCTCAATGTCCTAAAATGGTTTATGGACTTAGACCCTATAAGTGTTTTGTTTTCTACAATTCAGAAAGTGTGTCAGATATTCACAATCTAAACTCCATTTTGAACAATTTAGATATTAGCAAACCCAGTCCATCATTTATATTCCTCATCTTTCCTTTCCTCTTCTTCTGCCTCCCCCTCCCTTTCTCTCTGGCTTTCTCCTGTTTCCAGTGCATATAATTTCCTAGAATGGATTATCATTCCCGCTGTGACTAGCCCCTCAAACCACAGCTGCCAACTACAAAAGCTGATCACTCAATCCTTTGTCATCCGGAATTTGCAACAAAAAAACAAAACAATAGAATATTTACTCTGGAAAAATACATATATATTTGTAATTAGCTACCAGTCCATCTCAGGAGAATTTCCACTTTTCTGCTTGCCCTATTAGAAAGTGGTTGAGCTACAGAGGACATGTCTACTTGTTCTTCTACGATTGTTAGCGCTGTGATCAACTTTACTCCAGAGCCTAACGGATGAGTCATTTTCAATTGAAGACATAAAGGGATTTGTCTAAAACTGTTGTGATATCAGTGAAGCAGAAAAAAAGACTTCACGAGTAAGTTCAAATAACCATCACATGGATAGAGCCTTGCTTTCTTCACAGTGTTGGATATGACAGCCTCAAACTTTCCTCTTAATCTTCAGGCCTTGGTGCTTTTTCGTACTAGCTCTCATAACAATGTCATGCCTCTGATGATCCGGGCATCTCCTTTGGCATAAAGTCAGTTGTCTACCCCCACTTTATCAAAGCTGACAGTCAATAGTTGTTTATGGATCTGCCTTTGCTTTAGGGACTAGCTGTAAAATAAAGGAATGAGAGATGTGCTGCAGCATCTAGAATCTTTGTAGGAATCTAAAAGGATTAGCAATAGCAAATCAATCTGCTCAGTCACCCGAAAGACAGTCAACTCATTCAGAGAATTGTTGAAATTAACTTTTTTGGGAAATTCGATGTTGTTTTCTTTGTATTCATTAATTAATGATGACTGGTTATGAGCTGAAATTCAGACATTCATGTTTAATGCACAAGGACATATATAAAATAAAGCTGCCGTGGGGCCTATCAGAGAATGGACCCAACTCCTTTTAGTCATTCCTGATTTGCTTCTGTGGGCCAGTCATGATTTAACCCTTTCAGGACCAAAGTCTTATGTAATTTTGGCATTACATTTTCCACTTTCCACATTCAAAAAGCCATAACTTTTTGGTTTACAAAGAGACATTGTGGTGATTTTTCCATATTCTGACACAGCTTTTTAATATTCTTACCATGAAAATATTTAATTCATTAACAACATGTGATCCCTCTTCATACATCGTACAGCAAACACCCACTGCTAACAACCACTATTGGTGCCAGCGCCGAGCTCAGATGTTAACTGTTTAAATACTGTGCCCATAACTGGCTATTGTCACTTACATGATGATTCAGCAGCTTGGACCATTGCCCCCACAGCATCATCGGGCTAAGTGGTTTGTTAGACCCTGGAGGCAGGGATTTAATTATGATGCAGTAAAATCACAATATGCTGCAATACAGTAGTATAATAGCAATCATACGTAAACCTGAAAAATAAGTGAAAAAAAAAACCCCAGAAAAGCCTAAATCACCTCTTTCTCCACAGAACGGAAATAAAAGTAAACAAACATAAACATGTTGGTATCACAGCATTCCAAAATGCAATGTATTAAAATCAGGAATTATTATTCTCTACAGTGAGTCCTGTTATATTTTAGCAAACTCTCACAAATCACCTGTTGTTTCTGAGGGAGCCTTGCAATACATGTTCATTTTCCCAGCTGCGCAACCATTTTTTCCTGACTTACAGGTCTCACTGCTAGGAAATGCTGCTGTGTCTGACATTGAGAGAGAATTCTGTTATATCATTGGACACTTCATGTCATGTGACCAAGGTGATTGTCCCTTGAAGGCTGAGGGTGGTGATTAAGGTGGCTTTACCATACGTACCATATCTGTTTTTGCATATGTACTACAGTAACTAAAGTTATTCATTTTTGCATACTCTTTGCTTGAGTATTGTCATCAAAGGTCCTGTTACATTTGCAATCTCTACAGCATGTATGTATCTGATCACATGAATTCACAGCAGGCTTCCATGGAGGCAGGGGAGGAATAGAAGTTCATAGTAGCATGTTGTGATTTCATGTGAATAGTTACATACATGGGGTAAACGTTGCAAATGTAAATGGGTAAAGGATCTTATATTACATCACCCTGGTCACATGACATTACGTAGTGACTGCTGACAATGCGACATGGGGAGGATTAGATGGGAGGGGTCACTGAGCAGGACCCCTCTGATTACAGGTAATATAAGATAAAGTGGATTAATGAGGATGGAAGGAAACAATTTTTAGCAAAAAGCGTATTTGTGAAAATGTGGTAACATGTTCCCTTTAAGTTTGGTGTTACCAGTCATTTCCATTTAATCAGATTTTTATCTTTCAAGTTCAACAAAATGTGTCATAATATAGAACATGAGACTTTTACTACTTTTATGACCCTACTTTACAATCCTCATGAATACTAATAACTTATAAGATTTAATGAACCTTTAACCCAGACTAAATGAAAGGTGTTATGTCTAGAGATGAGCGAACATGCTCGTCCGAGCTTGATGCTCGGTCGAGCATTAGGGTACTCGAGACGGCTCGTTGCTCGGACGAGTATTTCCCCTGCTCGAGATCGAGCATTTAATTAAAAAAAACACAGTGAAGAACAATGAAGAATAGAATAAAAACAGTGAACACAGGATCATTTAAGATAAAAACACAGTGCAGAACACAGTGCAGAATAGATTACAGATGTTCGGCACATCTGCTTACTTGTCGGAAGATATACGCGCGGAACGGTGCGAACAAAATAGCATGTGAAGAACAATATATATGTGTGTAGAACACATTGCAGATGTATTTAAACATCTGCAATGTGTTCTTCACACACATATATATTGTTCTTCACATGCTATTTTGTTCGCGCCGTTCCGCGCGTATCTCCCGATATGACCTATGACACAGTAGCATATACATACATCTTTATTGGTTCTTTGACTGTTTAGCCACACCATCTTGAAAAAGGGCATATTACATTTCACAGGAATCATTCTGTGCATGCACATTAGTGTGAGGAACACCTCAGTAACATATTAAAAACTGGAATGACCTTTTCTCACAAACTAACAGAAAGTAAATATAGTAATTGAAAAATGACTTAACCGATATCAGGCAAACTCTCCCCTCAGGGCCCAACCCCAGCACCATTTGGTCATATTATGGACCATATATCATAATAAAAAATATATATATATTTTTGAGCCATTTAAATCATTTGGAATCTTGAGCATGTTGATGGTAGCTAAACGCAGTGCTCCACTGACTACAATTTAGTGGTATGATGGCATCTGCAATAGTCATATAGTTCAGGTCATATGAATGACAAACAAGGGCAGCCAGGCACAAAGCCATAAAAAAAAAACACACGCCTCATTGCTAATCTTGATATAATCAGTAATGACATTTCTATAAGAAGTATTTTATGGAAAATGCCTTAGGGACCAAAAATGATGGGCCTTAAAGTATGGCTTTCATACATTATATTATCTCTGATAATTGCTCATTTCTTTATAACAAGTGAAGGAAAATTGAGGTAGTTACCTTTAGTCCATCTCTTCCCTGACCTGTAAAACCAAATGTAGGCTAGGGAATGCATGGTAAAAACAAGCGCCGGCACCCAGTTCCCATGATGCTATGGTACTTTGGAAGTATTGGAGCTTTAGGGCCTATCTTTCATTGTTGTTTCCATGTCCAGGAAGGAAACTTGAGTTCTGGCCAATCAGTGAGTTCTGTCCAGGTGCAGGGACCAAAATTGGAATTACACAAGTGACGGAGAACCAGGATCCAGAGCAAGGGCAGTACACCTTCTTTTTTTGCTTTTTTACCACTCCTTACCTAGCCCCCAAGGGTTTAACAGACCCCTTTCATTTTCCAGAGAATGTTCTTCCCTAGTCTTTCTATTTCAAGACAAGTGTTGTAGGCTTTGAAAAATGTTTTGTACTACTATAGTTGTGCTACTCATCTTAAATGAAGGTAAAGGTAAGGAAGAGTGAATCTGTGCCGCATT
Organism: Engystomops pustulosus; assembly: GCF_040894005.1. Classification (NCBI taxonomy): domain Eukaryota; kingdom Metazoa; phylum Chordata; class Amphibia; order Anura; family Leptodactylidae; genus Engystomops; species Engystomops pustulosus. The sequence goes on along the minus strand of NC_092417.1, from coordinate 103,640,247 downwards.
ATTCTGTGAGAGCTGGAACCTAACAGATCTCTTTAGAATAATTAGAATATTCTGGTTGATGAGAGGCAATATTCGGCTATGCACAAGGGGTTCATTTTCCTGCAGTGACACCTCAGGACAGGTGAAGAATTACTGTACATAGTTATTAAACTCAATACACTGGCTATATAATCTGTGGGTGTACACAATAACAGTTGTGAGTTCAAACCCAAAGGGGAAAAAGAAAGAAGAAAAAAAGGACTCTTAGTGTGCATATCATACGATAATGATTAGTGCAGTCCGACACAACACATTTATTTCACTCAGAACTGTATTGGTGTAGAAGTGCGGTTTGGTATTTTGTTATAACAGCTTAGTGTTATATAAGGATCCTAAATGTGGAAGTAACTCATGGTCATTTCTGGCCTAACTCAAAATTCTCTGATGGGCTATTGTAAAATGGGTTTTAGCTTCTCCAATACTGACGGTCTCATTGTGACCTAGCTAAATTAAAGTGAAGCCTTCTAAAACTGAACAATCCAAATGACCACTGACAGACAAAAATTCGAGTGTGGAGCAGCACCGTGTAGAAAGATAAAAGACGGGTGCAAAAATCTTCCAAAAGGGCTTAGACATCACCCACCATGGTAGCAAAAAACAGCGATGAAGCAGCACTCCGTATAGTGAAAAAATCTTGCTTTTATTCCACCATAATCTACAATGTGCAACGTTTCACCTTATCATTAAAGGCATTTTCAAGCATGAAAATGCTTGAAAATGCCTTTAATGATAAGGTGAAACGTTGCACATTGTAGATTATGGTGGAATAAAAGCAAGATTTTTTCACTATACGGAGTGCTGCTTCAAATGACCACCGATATATTTACAGTTCAATTACATATTATACATACTGGCCACCCTACAGAAAAAAACAACAAGAAGTCATTCCAAGAGGTTACACTCCATATGCATAACAAGGGTACTTGTATAAGTTTATAATCAGATTACAGTACATAATTGTTTATTAGATTGAAACAGACAATTCCAAGAAGTTTAATCATAATTCTACAATGTTGATCAAGGGAAAGTTAACATTGCTATATAATACTCCAAATGGGGCTGTCTGAATAATTCCCTACTCCTTAACCCCTTATCACCGACACTAGTTTTCAGCTCAAAGACCAGACTCGATTTTTCAAATCTGACATGTCTCACTTTAATTGGTTATAACTTCGGAACGCTTTAACATATCCTGGTGATTTTGAGAATGTTTTCTCGTGATACATTGTACTTCATGTTAGTTATAAAATGTAAGTTATAAGTTTTGCGATTCGTTCCGAAAAAAAGTGAAAATTTGGCAAAAGTTTGTAAAAATTCTTCATTTTCCAAGTTTTAAATGTTCTGCTTTCCAGACAGGAAGTAAAACTACCCAAAAAGCTTGATAATTAACATTTATGGAATGTCTGCTTTATGTTGGGATGATATTTTATGCATCCTGTCATTTTTCTAGGATGTTATGAGGTGCAGAACTTTAGGTGCGATTTTTCTCATTTTCATGAAAATTGCCAAAACTCACATTTTGAGGGACAACTCAGCTTTCAAGTGACTTTGAAAGACCTAAATAATAGTAAAACCCCATAAATTACCCCAATATAGAAACTTCACCCCTCAACGTATGTAAAACAACTTCTATTAAGTCTATTAACCCTTTAAGTGTTTCACATGGGTTAAAACAATATGGACCTGCGATTTAGAAACTATGGACTTTTTTTGGAAAATACATTCATTTAGGCCAAACTGACAGTTTCAGAATAAAACGTTTGATGCCCAATTCCTCCTGAGTGTACTGATACCCCATATGTGGTGGTAAACTTCTGTATGGGCGCACGGCCGAGTATAGAATGAATGGAGGCGCCATTCACAGCAGATTTGTATTGTCACATTGTACAACCTATACATTTTTATTTTTTTTTGGTAATGCAAACAAATGAGGGCTTATTTTTTACGGGATGAGATACAATGTATAGGTAATTCATTTTGGGCGTCTATAGTTTATTCATGAGATTTTATTAACTATTTCAAGGGTGACACAAACAAAATCATCAATTCTTATTTGGGATTTTTAGCATTTTTTTTCCCCCGCTCACGTAACATAAAAATAATATTTTATCTTTATTCTCTGGTTCACTACGATTGCGAGAATATCGCATTGGAGAATATTGCATTGTTTTTACTATTGACAACTTTTCAGGGCCATAACTTCTGTATTTTTCTGTTGTCAGATCTGGTTGAGGGCTTATTTTTTGTGAAAAGAGTTGTTCTTTTCAGTCGTATCATATTAGGGAACGTAACTTTTTTTGATCACTTTTTAGAGCATTTTTTGTGATGGTGTTTGATGAAAAATTGTATATTACGGGAAGTTTTTCGAGTTTTTTTTTTACGTCGTTCAAGATTGATTTAGATTTATTGTACAGATTCATACGGATGCAGTGATACCAAATATGTACGTGTTTTTGTGTTTTATATACTTTATTTGCATTTCATGTGTAACTGCGGAGATTATGGGACTTTTATTTTATATATTTATTTAATTACATAATAAAATGATTTCATCTTTTTTTTTTTACTTTTTTACATTTTCTACTTCTTGGCTAGAACAAGCGATCGTAACTGCGCATGCTCAGTTACTTACAACCAGGTCCTGCCAGGAAGGCAGAACCCAGCAAGAAGAGGAGCAGGAAGCCCAGGGTCACTCATTGGAACCCGGTGCTGCGGCAGGAGGGATCGGATCCCCCGATAAGCACACCGGGGGGTCCGATCCACGCGGGACACGCTTACGCGCCGCGGTCAAGCTAGGGGGTTTCGGTGTCCCGAAATCTTCTTCTGATGCGCCACCGTAGAAAGGCGTACGCGTTAGAAGAAGTACCCTTAATGACCACCGTAAAAAGCCGATAGGGCGGTCATTAAGGGGTTAAGAAGTCTAATTCCCATAATTTGTAGCAAAGAAGCTCAACAGATCTATACCTACCAACAAAAGTGTGGGGTTAATTATAACTGTTAATGACATTTATCATCTAGCCGTTTTCTAAATTCTACAATATTTTCTGCCTTTGATACCTCTTAGTTTATTTTATAGTTAAACTACTCTTACTGTAAAGAATCCTTTAGTACAAACTGTCTAAATCCTCTACTAGCAATGTAGGTACCTTGGTACTTTGTACAGTTTTTGTGAAGATTAAATCATCTGCTAGTTATTTTCACCGACCACAGATATATGTGTACATGTAAATACGATCTTGTGTAAAGCATCATTTTCTAAGCTGCGGGATCATATTCCAATATCTAGCCTCTTCATTTTCGATTGCCTTTAAGCCCTCTTTAATACTCCAAAGAAATTCTCTTAGTCTATAAACAATGAATAAGACCCAACAGCTGCTGGATTATTAAATACTTTCTATTACTGAATAAAGAAAGGTACAGGCAGTCCCCGGGTTACGTACAAGATAGGGTCCGGAAGTTTGTTCTTAAATTGAATTTGTATGTCGAAACTGTATATTTTCTAATTGTAGATCCAGACAAAAAAATTTTTGGCCACAGTGACAATTGGAGTTTAAACTTTTTTTTGTTGTAATGGGACCAAGGATTATCAATAAATCTTCATTACAGACACCTTACAGCTGATCATTGCAATCTGGGACTATAGTAAAGCAACCAGAGAGCTTCACCAGAGGTCAGAGGGGTCTGTCTGTAACAATGGGTTGTCTGTAAGTCGGGTGTCCTTAAGTAGGGGACCGCCTGTATATACTTTTTCAGTTTTACACAAAGACAAAATCCTAGTCCACTTCTACTTAAGTTGAAACTGAGACAAGATCGACATGACTCATTGGATGAAGAAGCAGTATCTTCCCATACTGATATCAATGCACTTCTTACATGATGGAATTCAGGTGAACAAATACCCTTATTAGTTTTCTGGGCCCACTGTTTATGTTGGGTAAAAGTCAGGATTATTTTCTACTTGAGTGTTGAAAACAAATATTATCTTGCCTGAATTCTTTGATTATTGGGTAACAGATTAAAACAATTTTACTTCAGAAAGATTCAATAGTCATAAGAGGCTGAAATCAGCCACCGATGCTAAGACTAATAATAGCCCGGCACAGTATGAGGCAGGGGCTTTCTGCTCAAAGCATACATGACACCACACAGAAGTCAGCTGTGGCAAAGCCAAAATACAGATAGAAATGTAACAAAAATCTGGATTGTATAAAAGCTGCTGAATGAATAGCTACCACCTGGTGATTTTACATTACTAGCGGATGATATGACTTGACAGCGTTTTCACAAGAAGACGGCGACAGAAGACACAGTCCACTTACAGCTGGAAACACAGATTTCCCACCCCTGGTACATGTTAAAGCAAGTAATAGGGCAAAAATAAACATTTCATTGTTTTATTTAATTCTGCCCCAAAAAATAATATTTTTTAATGCTGGTAAAAATTTTTACATATGTGTCCATTTGGGCATCAGCACCATCCTCTAGTCTGAACTGTGGTTTACTTCTTTTCTGGCTGTCTTCTGATTTCCACCACACCTGTCTGTCTCCTGTTGCTTTTGCTCTAGGTTGAAAACATTTAAGTGGGCAGAATCTTCCTCCACTCACTTTCTCCCTGGGTGGTCTGCCTTGTCTGGATGTCAGAGAACTGGTCCAATTGTCTTCTGGATCGGGACTCTAACATCTCATAAAAGCTACTTCCTCCTTCTTTGTGGCTTCCACAAATGAAATACCACTTGAGATGGTGCGTGGCCATCTCAGTTATGTATGCTGATCTTCAGCTATGGAAACTTAATATTAATGAAAAGCAGCACTAAGTGAAATACCACCCAGTATTCAAATCACGTTTCGAGGAGTTGTCTCCCTCTTCTGTGGTCTATATTCTTCCACTCTTCCTCTTGATTTGGGACTTTACTTTATAGATTTGAGGCAGATTTTGCACCTTAGATTCAAGGTTTGTACATTGTTTCCCCATGAGAAGTGTATTATTGTTTTATTTCAACATTTAGAGATAAAAAAAGATGTGGACCGCACATCCACACATCATACAATGATCTATTGTCGCCAGGCTACATTAACAAAACAAACTCGAGGTTCTTAATTATAAGTTGATCAAATTGCATAAATCACTAACCACTTAATGCTGAACTTGTCATAGTGGGTCTCTACACTAATAACATACAAAACCACATGGTGTCCACCGGCGCTGCACACAATGCCAACAGGGACCAAGACCCAGTTGCCTCCCAGTACCCATACTGGCAGGCATAGCCCTTATGGCTCCAGGCCCTGGGTCACCACCAGCACCGCACCACCAAAATAACAGACGCTATTCAATACCGTGCAAATAGTAAAAAGTATTTCACATACCCTGGCTTGTTCTGCAGTGGTGGAGGCTGGTATCCCTGTAGTGCACACGTTCGCTGGCTTTATGTACAGGCAATAAAGAAAAAAGTGTTCTAAAAAAGTGTTCCATAGCACATCCTGGTAAAATCACATTCCTTTATTCATCATCCATTAAAAATATACAACAGTGTACATGCAGATGCAAAAACTTACGTGTTTCCACTTTAACAAGTGGATCTGTAAAATGTGAATGTATCTACATACACACATGTTGTGGTGATAAAATAATAGTATACATGTGCTAGAACTTGAACCCCATAAATGTATTCAACTATATATATATGATAAAAATCATGTAAAGCAGTGGTTACTGAACTATTTTTTGGCTAAGCACTACTTTTGGCTAAGCATGCACACACAACAGAATAACTATGATGAACATTGGTAATGTAAATATATGTAACAATTTTAAAGGAGTGTTATCTAAGTCTGAAAATGGGACCATCTTGGCCTGTACAAGACCTGTTCACATGGTGCGCTATTGCTTGGCGTCCTCTGTTTCTGTGATGCCATACTGGTGGAGACCAAGGGCCTGGAGCCTGTACAGCTAATATCACAGCTCAACCTCATTCCCTAGAACGAGAATAGACTTCAATGTCAGACACTGCCCATGTACAAGGGTGGTGTTGTTCACTTTTTACTTTCTATGCCTGGATAACCACAACTGCTCAAAGCTTAAGCTGGTAATGAATGTTCTAAAAATGTCACACAGGTTGCCCGTAACTAGTTCTGGCACTTCTCAATGAACATTTAGTGAACAACCAAATTATAATTAATGGCCAATCATACTTGTTTTCACAGCAAGCATGAGAGTCTGCTTGTGGCAAGCGTTTATTTACCAGAGAAACCCGGCAGCAGTCTGTGCACAGCGCTCTGGGATCTCACACTCATTGATATCATGGCTAAAAGTTTGACGGAAATAGATCTTTTATGTATCAACTCCAACAGCTGTAAATTTACATCACAAAACTCTGACTGTATAATTACGTGGACGAGGTAATTATCACATGATGAATGTGTGAATGTGCCTAACGGGTTCATTTTCTATGGAGTCTAAAGATTGGGACATATTTTTTTTTTTTTAACTCAATTTTTATTGAAGATTTTGTATTTTACAAATGCCATAATAACATGTTATTATATCAGCATCACAAGACATTGCTACAATTTTCTGTACTGGGTTTTACAATCAATGGTTGAAAGTTTCTTAATCATCTTACAGTACACGCATAAATTATGTTTAGCTGAGTTATTATCTATTTTGTAAATAGTACAATTTTGACAGTAACAGAACAATAACAATAACAACAATCTTCACGGTAAATGCCTGACAATAATCTTTAGTGTTATCAATAATTTTCACCATAGAGAATCGGTCTGACTGTTTTTATTTTATTCGGATAAGCCCATTCTGCATGGTGAAAGGTTCGGATACAGTGATAACCAATCTTCCCAAGTTTCCTGGAATTTGGTTAGTGAGTTATTCCTCAGTGCCACCAATCGCTCAAACGTGCAGTGCTCTGCCAATTTGTCTAATAACTTTTTAATTGTAGGAGGGTTTAAGGATTTCCATTCTTTTGCTATGAGAAGTTTGGCAGTGAGGATAATGTGTCCCACCATGCATCTTGCTTTATTAGGTATTTTAGTTATATCTATTCCCAGTAGTGCTAGTCTGGGGTTTAGTGGGATATCGCTTTTGGCTACTTTGGTGCACATCCGGAAAACTTCTTCCCAGAATGTTGACAAGATAGGGCATTTCCAGAATATATGAGATAAGGAACCCCTGCTTCCACAACCTCTCCAGCATTGATCAGAAGAGTCTGGATACATTTTTGATATTCTGTTTGGGGTGAGATACCATCTATTTAGTATTTTAAGATGCACCTCTAGTAAATTGGCGTTCTTAGTTGCTTTTTTAGCCCAATAACATGCAATATTCCAATCCTTTTGTGTGATGTTCGAATCTAATTCAGACTGCCATTTTAAATGAGATACAAGCTTAGTAGGAACCAGCTCTCCTTGATATATGTTGTATAGTGTTCTGGTTTTTTGTTCCTTTATTTCTGCTGATTGCGAAATGAGATCTGAGAGTGGGATTGGTAGTTGAGTTTTATGAAAATTCTCTTTTCCTAGACAGTGGGTAACTTGCGTATATAAATAACTATCTCTGTTAGATATTTGAAATTTTTGGGATAATTCCTGAAATGACGCTAGCTTATCTTGAATGTATAAATCTTGTATGTATTTAATGCCCCGGGTTGCCCACCTTTCTAGTGATATGCCTGGTATTATATATTCTAAGACCTGTATAGGAATCTGTAATGTCCTGCTGGGAAATGTGTTTGGTATGGTACTCAACAGGGATTTCCAGCTATCTAGGGTTGCCTTTATTGTGGGGGATTGTGTCTCTGGGATGATTAGTGGTGTGAAGCACGCATGTGCTATTAATAGGTTATATAAGGACTTACCCTCTAATGAATATGTTTCAATTGTGGGCCAGCTTGAGTTATTAGATTGGATGCACCATTTCCTTATTTGTTGACTAACTATTGCTTTGTGGTAATTTGTCAAATTTGGGACCCCCATACCTCCTCTTTCCCTAGTTGTCGTTAGTAATTTTGCTGCTATCCTAGGCTTCTTATGGTTCCAGATAAAATTTGAGACTAATTTTTGCAACCTGAGTATTATGTTGGATGGTATTGGAATGATAAGGGTACGGAACATATAAAGTATTTTTGGGAGTACCATCATCTTGAATAGTACTGTTCGTCCCATCCACGATGGTTCTTGTTTGGCTAAAGTTTCCAACTCTTTCTGTAAGTCTGTGGTTAGGGGCTCAAAATTTATGCTTGCCAGGGATTTCACGGGGCTACATAATTTTATCCCTAAGTAAGGAACATAATCATTCGACCATTGAAAATTGAATTCCTTTCTGATACTATTTTTTAATTCCCGGGAACAATTAATGCCTAGTATTTGGGATTTATTCACGTTAATCTTATAGTAGGAAATTAGGCATCTTTCCAGATGGAAGCTCTCTTGTAGGGTGAATTAAGCCCTTTTGTGTTTAGGCTCATTACTTTCATTTCCATCTAAATTTAAACTTACGAGTGCTCTGAGCCCCTTTCTCCTTCTCTATGGTATGGTGTTGATATGTGCTATATCGTGAAGATTTAACCTTGAAATATTTACAACCAAATAAGATTAACACAGAAAACAAGACGGTGGAAGCCGGGACCGTATCGTCCTGCTGCCTACACCAAATTAACTGGGTGTTTAACACAGAAATAGCCAGGAGGGCTGTAAGGAACAGTGCAGGGAAACAGTTTACCTGCATCAAATCGGGGGGAATTAGTCCACCTGTGAGTCCTTCAGGACCTAAAATGGAATAAAAGGGTTATAAACCAAGCATTTTATGCAACTTGCCAGTCCTTTGCAATCACTGCTGCCCTTTGCGCTGGACGGTCTGCGTTTATGTTGCTGATGGTAAGACCCCAAGATTTCAGCAGCTGTATTCCTTCTTCAGGATTCATCATAACATGCGTTGTTCCTTCACGTCTGACGATCAGTTTCAGTGGAAATCCCCACTTGTATAGCATCTCATTCTTGCGCAGTGTCAATGTTATGGGAAGGAATTTCTTCCTCGCTTGCAGTGTAGCTTGTGAGAGGTCTGTGTAGACTTTTATATTATCATAAGGTTCTGGTAGCTTCTTTTCTCTTCTAGAAAGGAGCATGAGGGTATCTTTAGTATGAAAATAATGCAGTCTTGCAATAACATCTCTAGGGAGATTCTCAGGGATCGATTTCGGTTTGGGCAATCTATGTGCCCTATCTATTAGGCATTCTGCTGGTGGGGCCGAGTGTAAAGTGGCACGTAGGAGCTCTGTAAGATAATCTTTTAACGCCGCCGGATTTATCGATTCCGGGACTCCTCTAAATTTAACATTGTTACGTCTCCCGCGATCTTCCATGTCTGCCATTTTGAGTTTCATGGCCTCCACTTCCTCTTCTAAAGCATAGTGTGCATCGATCATCTCATTGTGAGAGTTTGTGACTTCTCCCATCTTATTTTCTAGGTGGTCGACCCTTATCCCTAGCTCATCCACCATTACTTTGGTCTGGTTGTTCATGGACATAAAGTCTTTATGAATGGACCCTCTAAACGCTAGCATCATATGTTTTATGAAAGTTTCAGATGCTGGTTGTTCTGACGATGGGAATTCCTGCAAGGGATCAGACTCACCCGTCCATGTTGCTATTGTTTCCAGCTCTCCTTCAGGCTGCGAGTCCGACCAGCGTGGTCTTTGCTTATCTGGGCTGCAGCTTGGAGATGTTATCTGCCGTGTCTGATCAGGCGCCATTTTGTGTCTCCCGCCTCCGTTTTGCCGCGGCTCGAGCGTCGGATCCTCCGGCTCTACCTCTGCGGTGTGTGCTGTGATCGGAGACGGTAAGTTTTCCTGTCTTGTTGGGGAGCTCGTGGAGAATGAAGTGGTCGGAGATATATCCTTATTCCTTTCCTCCTCGTGTCTGACTCCCGCGGCGCCATCTTGTGTGGATCCCTGCAGCCCGCTCCTTGCAGAGAAGAAGTCGGTAAGACGTTTGGGACCACGTTTTGCGATTCTTTTGCGTGTCACCATGCTTCCTGCAGTTCCAGAGATTCTCTGAGATCGTTTTCCTTGCTCGGTATTGCTTTATCTAGTCGCTTTTTAGGCCGCGAAGTCGGAGCTCAGAGCTACACGTCTGCTCTCGAGCTCATCCAGGCCACGCCCCCCCAAGATTGGGACATATTAAAGCCACAGTACAGTGAATCCTGCCGAGAATTAGATAATTTTGTTTCAACCATGCAAAGCATTTGAATCTCTCCGGCTTCCATTCGATTAAAATATTTTATGACAGGTTTATAATATTAATTTCCTCTCCCATCCATGCAATTTGAGTGAATGTTTGCTTAATGATATAAATCAGCATCTGCAGTAGAGAGAACAGCAGAAGAAATGATAACTGTTACACAGATTTTGACACTGTTATATAAAATGTTCCTGGTCTTGGGCCAAGAGATTATTACACTGGGTAGTTTTTTTAACACTTTTTTTCAGGTTTAGTTTTTAGAATATGTTTACAGCATGTCTGCAGCTCTGGTAAGATTACTTGGATGGGCAATACTGCAGCACTAGGCAGGGCCAGAAAGTGAGAGTTGCTCTCCCTACTGTGCATGCTGTTGATTGTTATATGAGAAATGATAAAAAATGGAGATACCCACCGCACTGCCTTAAATTATCAAGGGTTTTATTAATAAAAATAAATTTGGAACAGCGCTTTTTCGTGAACAAACCACTCCCTTCCTCAAGTTCAAGACAATGCACTACAGAAACATATGTAAATAATAGTAATTAATCGGTATAAATAGTATAGTGAAAATTCCTGTAATGAATATAATGTAATCTAATCCCAAAGACAGAGGGGGAGATTTATCATAAGTGTCTGGCAACCAATCAGAGTTCAGCTTTCATTTTCCCACAACTGTATATAAAATTAAAGCTGAGCTCCGATTGGTTTTCATGGCCAACCTGACCAGTTTTACCTCATTTCTGATAAGTCTCCCCCAGAGTGACAACTACCCTTTGAGGGCCCACTAATCTTCCTTTTTTGTTTTGTTACCATTTTGATTCTGTGGATTAATAGAAGTCTGGTGGTAAAGTACCTTAAAATACAAATCAAGTATTCAATGCAAAATCCCTTAAAGGGGTTGTCCGAGTTTAAAAAAAAAATAAAATATATGTGGCCGGGAGCAGGCTGCCTAAAATAATAAAGATGTACTTACCTCCGGTGCCCTCCGGTATCCAGCGCTGCTGTCGCTCCGGTCCGGGCGCCATGTAAACAAACATGGCCCCCGGAGCAGCGCTGGACTCAGCTTCCGGCCGGCCGTGGCCGGGTACGCCTATCCGTCCCTATACACAGCATTGTGTATGGGGGCCGGAAGGTTGTCGGGTCCGGCCGGAACTGAGTCCAGCGCTGCTCCGGCGGCCATGTTTGTTTACATGGCGCCCGGACCGGAGCGACAGCAGCGCTGGATACAGGAGGGCACCGGGAGTTTAGTACAGCTTTATTGTTTTAGTCAGCCCGCTCCCGGCCACATATAGTTTTTTTTTAAAACTTGGACAACCCCTTTAAAGGAAACCTACCACTTGAAGTGGCAGGTATAAGGGGGAACTACCGAGCACCAGCTCAGGGTGAGCTGGTGCCAGAGCTTAGTTTTGTTAGTGTTTTAAATTGCGGTTTAAAACACTTTTTAAGCTTTATGGCCGAAGCTGCTTCGGCGCAGGGAGGTACGTGCTCGGCGCACCATGCACGTGACCGTGCGCGCGGCTCTCCTTCACTTCCTATGTAGCCGTGTGCACGGGCGCGCGCATGGTGCGCCGAGCGCGTACCTCCCTGCGCCGAAGCAGCTTCGGCCATAAAGTTTAAAAAGTGTTTTAAACCGCGATACTGCGGTTTAAAACACTAACAAAACTAAGTTCCGACACCAGCTCACCCTGAGCTGGTGCTCGGTAGTTCCCCCTTATACCTGCCACTTCAAGTGGTAGGTTTCCTTTAAACCCTCATGAAAAAATGTTGTTTCCACACTACAAAGAAATCAGTTATGTTCCCCTCATTCCATTGGTCAGTCTTCTTGTTAACCTACATATAGATAAAGAAGAAATCAGTGTAAAGAAGTATAAGTGACTGTATGAGCCACCTTAACCTATTGTTAACCAGATTTGCAAATTGAAGTCTCTTAAAAAGTTTGAAACTTAATTCAATTCCAGCGCTCTAAAGGGGTCATCATAAGTGTGGATAACGTCCAGCAGCATGCACACGTGAAATGCTAGCAACAGGTTTCACTGCTGGACGCATCCTCCCCACTTACAGATGCCCTGCTTAACACCATCCCTGTAAACCTCTACTTCATACTTATTTAGACTCCTTTTTTTCTGCAGTCAAGCTCCCTTAATCCTCCTCCTCCCATGGGGGTGCTGGCTCCTTCAGATTCTTTAAAGGCCAGTGTATGCACCAGCATTTGTATTTTCAGGCTATCAATGCTATCAATGGGCTATTCCCTAGTGACTGAGCAATGGTTCCTAGCTGATGTAGTCTAGTCCTGCTACATGGTGTAGCCATTTCTTCTGAATTCTTGTGATTGATACCTGATTGTTTGCCTGATCTGTAACCCTGAATACAATCCAAGACTTGTTTTTTATCTTGTGGTGCCTGCCTCTGTCTGCTACCTGGCAGTGCCCATTTGCTTGCTTAACTTTAGTAATGACCCCAAGTCAAAGTGGTAGGATAGCAAAGTGGGTTCATAACCCAAGTGTGTTTTACAATATCATTGCATGGGATACCTGATAATGCCATTTAAATCACATCTACTACCAGCATCAAGGATTGTTAAGCAAGCAGACTTACATGCTGGTGTGTGCCCCCTAGAAGGATCCACTCTTCTTTTAGTTTCTTATGCCATTGTTTACAAAAAAGGTTTTAAAAATTATGCAAATGAGCATGAGGTTCTCTATGCTCGATAACTGTTAATTTATCCCAGAATCCTTCAGGCTCATTTGCCTAATTTTTGCTGCCACCTTTGTTGCAAAAACAAAGACATAAGTAGCTAAAAGAAGAGCAGATCTTGCCAAAGTGGGCACACACCATGTAAGTGTACTTGGTTTACAATTCTTGATTCTGCTGCTAAATTTCCTTTAAATGTTTTTCTTCTGTTATGTCACTAATTGCCCGTTTTAACTGGACCTTGTTAAACAGAAAAGTGGTCATAATTTATACCCATGGTGCCTAAAGCAACATGTCAGTGTTCAAATAATGTTATCATTTGCTCCACATTAGTCAGCCAACTAAATTCAAGGCTTTACAGTATCTATTATATTATGCAGCGAATCATTGTGAGTTTGACTCCATTTTTAAGTGCAGGGAATCTATACTGGTCATATTTCTTAAATATGTAAGCATTGATTGTCTATGTGCCTTCATATTCCTGGATATAGCCATAAGTAATCGTTATAATTTATGAAACATATGTGACTTCAGCACCATAGACGACACACAACTGCTGAGACATACAATGTCTGCAATGCTTTTCTAATGGCAACTGTATTTCTTATTCAATTGGGGTTTCGAGAAGCATATTTGAGATATCTGGGCAAATGCAATAAATTATTTGTACTAAGTCCAGGATATATAGGAGCCACTTTCAGAAAACCTTGATGCCATAGAGTTAGAACCCTGTAGTGAATGAAGATTACATAATAGTACTAGAAAGTGGAAATCCACTTGAGATATCTGAGGCATCAGATACATATCCTGTGATGTTATGTGTCATCCTGAAACTTCAAAGACAGCCATCGAAGCTCTTTAGATCCAGATTCTGAAGGTTACATAGAAGACATCACTGTTTCCTGTCATCTTGTATTGATAAGAACTAAAATTATTTGAGAATGTGTCTACTTAAGTACATACTACTATTGCATTACTTCCTTACATTTCCGGATGAAGTATCTATGAATTATAGAATCTATAAGAATTATTTAGATGTAAAGAAAACGACTGCAGCAAACAACAGAACATGGGCCAAGTGCCCTAGGACCATATTATAATGGAAACAATGTTAAATAATATCTTGTTTCTGATGGCCAATAAGAATGTATGACCGAAGAAACAAGTACAGACCAATGAAATATTTTATTTTGACTAACGGTTGGCCAACATAATGCTTCTTGTATAGGCAAGAATTAAGGTCTCCTACTTTAATCGTAACCTGGCAACAAGTCATGGAACCCAATTTGTTCATTACATACACTCCACTGTGCTTTCTCAATGGTTTAATTTGGATAGAAATATTATATATGTTTCTAGGGCAGGAATGATTATATAGATAAACATTTACATGTATTATCAGATAAATATGTGTATGCAGCCCTGAATCCCATTATCCCCAATGGCACACTATGATTAATGCAACAAATTTCTTTTCAAAAAATGGTATGCAAAATGAATGCATTTCAACCTGCGAATGTTCTCTCATGACCGTACAACTTTGATTAATAGGTGCTTTAATCTTTTATTTTTTAGAACTTTGCTTTATTGTATTAAATCCTAAAATTAATAGATCCTGTCTTTGGAAGGTAATTGAACCTATTTATCTTTTAGATAGATAGACTAAATTTTGTTATTTTTATATATGTTCCTGCAATCAACATAACCCAGAAAAACCTAGTACAAAGGTAGAGGTGAGCAAATCTATTTGTCAATTAGTAGATTCAGGACAAATCTGCCAATTTTCCTCCAATTGTACTAGAAATTGGTATATAACCCCTCTAGCCCTTAAAAACAATGGTATTTTTTTCTACCAAAAGATCCTATCTTTCTCTGTTCATTTTCTAAGACATTTTTCTTTAGGGTTAGGGTTCACTGATTATCGCTTCCTAAGTACATGATTATATGCTGTTCTAAAATAACAATTTTACAAGAACATTACCTTATGCTACCTTCTATGTGAAGGAATATAACTGCTCTAATACTGATTCCTAAAGATGAGGACATGTGTAGTTTGAACTCCTGTCTCTCATGTCTGGAGCTAGCACAGGGGTTACCATGGGTAGGGAGGTTCCCCATGCATGGCCCAGGCTTCAAGGCCTTCTCTGGGAAATAATTGCTAACCACTAGAGATGAGCGAGTATACTCGTCCGAGCTTGATGCTCATTCGAGTATTAGAGTACTCGAAATGGCTTGTTGCTCGGACAAGTATTTAACCTGCTCAATAACGAGCTTTCACTTAAGGAAACACAGTGAAGAACAGTGAACACAGGATCATTTAAGTGAAAAAAACAGTGAAGAACACATTGCAGATGTTTCCGTACATCTGCTAACTTATCAGAAGACATTAGTCCCGAACGGTGTTCTTCACAATAGTATGTGTGAAGACAATGGGGCAGATTTATCAAGCTGTCTGAAAGTCAGAATATTTCCAGTTGCCCATGGCAACCAATCACAGCTCCCCTTTAAAATATTCATGAGCACTTGTAAAATGAAAGCTGAGCTGTGATTGGTTGCCATGGGCAACTGGAAATATTCTGACTTTCAGACACTTGATAAATCTGCCCCAATATGTGTGAAGAACACATTCCAGATGGAAACATCAGCAATTTGTTCTCCACACATTTTTCTTCACATACTATTGTGAAGAACACCGTTTGGCACTTTGTCTTCGGATAAGTTAGCCGATGTACGGAAACATCTGCAATGTGTTCTTCAGTGAAGTACAGAAAGGTGTTCTTCACAATAGTATGTGAAGAACAATGGGGTAGATTTATCAAGCTGTCTGGAAGTCAGAATATTTCTAATTGCCCATGGCAACCTATCACAGCTCCCCTTTAAAATGTTCATGAGCACTGGTAAAATAAAAGCTGAGCTGTAATTGGTTGCCATGGGTAACTAGAAATATTCTGACTTTCAGACAGCTTGATAAATCTGCCCCAATATGTGTGAAGAACACATTGCAGATGTTTAACATGGGTCATTCTCCTTTTTGAAGTTCCACGAATATTCCATTGAATAAAAAAATTTAGATACAGGAATGACTTCCTTATTTCTCAATAAAATGACACATTTTATTGCTGAGCTTTGGTCCCCTTGAAAAATGCTTGAGTCTCCCATTGACTTCAATGAGGTACCTTATTTGAAACGAGCACTGGAGCATCGGGAAAAGTTTGACTCGAGTAACGAGCACTCGAGCATATTAGTGCTCGCACATCTCTACTAACCACCAAAACACATGCAAGAATATCCTAAAGTGACCAGTAAAGTTGTGTGAAATTTTTCAGCAGGTCCAGTGTAGCCAAAGTTTGTGATGAGAAGTGGTGAATGTGGTGAAGAAAGAGTAAGCAGTAAGCACCTGTATTGTGAAACTTTCTACCAGGGAGATTGTGAAGCAAAAACCAGTGAGTAAAAGCAGAGCGCTGGGCAGTGGCATAACTTGAGCTTTGTGGACCCCAATGCGAACTTAGAATTGGGCCCCCCATATACCTAAACCCTTGCTGCAGGCTCCATCCTGCACATAATACTTCAGAATACATATACATATACCATATACAGTATAAGAAACACTGAAATACAGATGCACATAAATATATATCCCCACACCAATGCCCACATACCAGCACAATACTAATAATTACATAACAGTACCCATTATTATTTCCCCCCACCCCCTCTTATTACATAACAGTAGCCATTATTAATTCCCCCCTCTTATTACATGACAGTAACTATTATTTCCCCCACCCCTCCTATTACATAAAAATAGCCATTATGATTTCCCCCCAACCCCTCTTATTACATAACAGTAGCCATTATTATTTTCCCCACCCTCTCTTATTACATAACAGTAGCAATTATTATTTCCCCCACCCCCTCTTATTACATAACAATAGCCATTATTAATTCCCCCCTCTTATTATATGACAGTATCTATTATTTTCCCCACCCCCTCTTATTACATGACAGTATCTATTATTTCCCCACCCCCTCTTATTACATAACAGTAGCCATTATTATTACCCCGCCCCTCCTATTACATAAAAGTAGCCGTTATTATTTCCCCCCACCCCCTCTTATTACATAACAGTAGCCATTATTATTTCCCCCCTCCCCCTCTTATCAAATAAGAGTAGCCATTAATATTTCCCCCACCCCCTCTTATTACATAACAGTAACCATTATTATTTCCCCCGACCCCCTCCTTCTACATAAAAGTAGCCATTATTATTTCCCCCCACCCCCTCTTATTACATAACGGTAGCCATTATTATTTCCCCCCCCACCCCCTCCTATCATATAACAGTAGCCATTAATATTTCCCCCACCTAGTCTTATTACATAACAGTAGCCATTATAATCCCCCCTCCTTACTATATATAGTGGAATGAAAAAAAAATAAAAATGTATACTCATCTTATCTGCTTAGTTGC
The DNA here is from genome assembly GCF_040894005.1 of Engystomops pustulosus. NCBI lineage: Eukaryota > Metazoa > Chordata > Amphibia > Anura > Leptodactylidae > Engystomops > Engystomops pustulosus. Next base: position 103,622,794 of record NC_092417.1, on the reverse strand, counting down.
TCTAGCGGTGAGCGGCTGTCTTCAGTGCATGGAGTAACACACCCACACCCTGACCGAGCAGAGCCCGAGTTACGGAGCAGGAAGTGTCTCTGTACGTCACTTCCTGCTCTGTCTTGGCTTTCAGCTGTATCGGAGCTGATTTCAGTAATGCAATAGGTTACACAGCGGCTGTACAGATCTGTGACAGACAGAGCCTCCTCCCCCCCCCCCCCCCCCACACACACAGCTATCTCTGTCATATTACAGGAGGACCTTGGCTCCAGCTGTCACGGGTGATTATACTGCCAAATGCTAGGCAGATATAACAGCCATAGCTCGGGCCCTTCTCCTTATGCCCGTGGAGTTGGGTCATCCGCAGAGTTACAAGCAAGGTGTGCAGGAGCAGAGACAGCCTCAATTTCAAGCATCAGGTGTGCCATATACACATCCATCATCCAGGCACAGGAGGACATCTCTGAAGAGGCAGACCTGAGAGAACAAAGTCTGGGAGTGGCAGTAGAGATCAGTAGAGGCCATAGTGAGACCAGCAGGAAGTGCTGTTACTAGTAGGAAAGTGGGAGCCAGTCCCCAACATGGACATTGTAACCCCCCCCCCCCATGGGCCACAGCCTGCCATAGCTCCACAGCGGCACAGAAGCCAGAAGAGTGCAACACCTTCCATTACAGCGGCTAAGCATGCAGTTGAGCTTCACCAGCAGACCAGATCCCAGCACTGATAAAAACACTGGAGAAGCTAAAAAAAACAACAACTGCTGCTATCGAAAAAAATAGACTGTGCATATAAACTGAAGACTGTGAACCACCAAGAGACATGCGCTACTCAATAAAAAACTGGCCACACTGTTGTTGCTGACAACAACCTACAGCAGTGGCACTACAGGTCTTAGCATCCTACAATCTGCAGAAAGATCTCAGCCATCTGATATTAACCCCTTCCCTCTCTGCGGTTCGGCTCTGGTTCGGAGCCGAACCGGCATTGGCAAACACTGGATGCTGGCTGTAACATATAGCCGGCACCCCTGTGTAACACCCGCGGTCAGAGTGTGCTCCGATCATGGGTGTGTAACCCGTTAAATGCCACGGTCAGCGCGACCGCGGCATTTAACATACCTTTGGGGGGTCTTTCCCCCACTATTGGCGCCCCACGCCAGTTTCGGGGACCGCTGATCGCTGCTATGGCAACTTTCGGGTCCGATTAGGACCCCAGATGGGCCTGCTGGCAGTGCCTGAAAGATGGCGTCTGTGACATCATCTTTCAGGCACAGTGTCAGCCTATGCATGTGCATAGGCTAACACTGCTAATACCCTGCAATACATCAGAGCATTGCAGAGTATTATCATAAATAAGAAATCAAATGATAGCTTGCTCATGTCCCATGGTGGAAAAAGTAAGAAAGTAAAAAAAAAAAGTTATTCAATAAAAAATAAAGTAATACATCAATAAAAATACCCATAAGCCCCATAACATATGAAGAGACATATAACCCAAAAAAAGTGTAAATCATAACGAAACACCCACATATATAGTATCACCGCGTCCATAACAACCTGTGGAATAAAAGTAAATCATTATTGAACCCATACCATGAACACCGTTAACCCCTTCCCGATATTTGACGTACTATTACTGCATGGCGGGAGGTGCGTTCCCGCAATATGCAGTAATAGTACGTCAAACTTCTGGCCCCGGCTCCTGAATGGAGCCAAGGCCAGAAGCTGTGGGTGTCGGATATATATATTATAGCCGACACCCTCCTCTAACACCCGCGATCGGAGATTTCTCCGATCGCGGGTGTTAGCCCCTACCGCTGACCGCGGCGTGCTAGGGGCATATAACTGGATTCGGACCCCCTCCCCCACGGCGCTTACCGGGGGGGTCCCGCTGCTCTGATCGCAGCCCCGGGACTGCCAGTGCCCGGGGCTGCGCGATCTTCTTCCGGGTGCCGGGTCCGTGCCTTCTGGCAGGACCCGGCTGTGTCACACTGAGCATGCGCATCTGTATTACACGGTATTAGGTGAAGAATAGCTTGAGCAAGTGATCAGTGGATCACTTGTTCAAGCTAACCTGTAAAAGTAAAGAAGAAAAAGTTAAAAACACTGAATAAACACAATTTTTAATAAAAATAATGAATTAAATAAAGTTAAAGTCCCCTAAACACAAACATTCCCTATACACATCTAATAAAGTAAAAATACCTGAAAATCACCAAAACCCCCCACATATTTGGTATCAGCGCGTCCGTAACAATCTGCACAATAAGTCAGAAACATTATTGGACCCATACGGTGAACGCCATAAAAACAAAACCCGAAAAACTCTCCAAAAATATAAATTTTCATAAAATCCCTTCACAAAAATGTTCTAAAAAGTGATCAAAAAAAGTTATGTGCCCCAAAATGGTACCAATTGAAAGAACAACTCAACACGTAAAAAATAAGCCCTAAACTAGCTCTGTCAACCAAAAAATATTAAGGTTAAGTTTTTCTCCAGTAAAATTGTAAAAATAAATGAAAAACTATATAAATGAGGTATCACCGTAATCGTAGTGATCTATAGAATGAAAATATTATAGTATTTTTAGTTTATGGTGTACGACCCCCAAAATATACAAAAAAAGAAACCCCAAATTGACAATTTTCTTTTCCTCCATACATTAAAGAGTTAATAAAATCTAATCGAAAAGCTACAGACCCACTTAAATGAAGTATTTGTAAAGTGCATCTCATGTCGCAAAAAATAAGCCCTTATATGTCCAAATTTCCAAAAAAATAAAGATTGTATAGCCAATGAAATGTGACAATGCATAATCTGCTCTGAATGGTGCAGCTTCCCTTCGATGCCCTGGCATGTGCCCATACAGCAGGTTACCACCACATATGGGGGATTGTTATACACGGGAGAGATTGGGTATCAAATTTTGTGGAGCGTTTTGGTATTTTATCCACTGAAATTTTGTACATTTTATGAAAAACACATTCATTTAGCCAAAAAAAATGTAATTTCGAAATTGCATCCGATTTTGTTTTAACCCCTGTAAAACAATTAAAGGGTTAACACACTTCATAAAAGTTGTTTTACGTACGTTGAGTGGTGTAGTTTCTATAATGGAGTAATTTATGGGGTTTTACTTTTATTTAGGCCTCTCAAAGTGACTTGAAACCTGAGCAGGTCCCTCAATAGCAGGATTTTGCTTTTTTTATGAAAATGTGAAAAATAGCATGTGACGTTCAAAGCCCCATAACATCCTACAAAAATAAGAGTATGCATAAAAAATCACGGAGGAATAAAGTAGACATTCGGTGAATGTTACTTATTATGTTTTTTGGTGTTATGACTCATGTGTGGAAAAAGTAGAAAATTTTGAATTTTGAAAATTGCAAATTTTTCCAAATTTTCACCAAATATCTGATTTTCTCATAAATAAATGCAAAATATACCACCAGAATTTTTTAACTAACATGAAGTACAATGTGTCACGAGAAAACACTTTCAAAATCACTTTGATATGTTAAAGCGTTCCAAAGTTATAACCATTTATAGTGTCAGAGGGCAGATTTATAAAAATGGGCCGTGTCAGGAAGGTGAAAAGTGGCTTCGGCGTTAAGGGGTTAAATAAAATGGTAGAAACCCACCAAAAATTATAATTTTTACATGTTCAATCTTACAAAAAATGATACTGTTGCAAAGTACAACATGTCCCACAAAAATCAAGTCATCAAACAGCTCCGTAGCCAAAAAAATAAAAACGTTATGCCACTTGGAAGACGGCAATGCAAAAATAATAGATTCTTCCCCACATTAGGGTTTTATTTGACAAATTTAGTAAAACGTTAGAAAATATATTCAAGTCTGGTATCCCAGTAATCGTATCAACCCATAGAATAAAGATAATATGATTTTTAGGCTAAACAGTGAACATGAAAAATAAAAAGTCAAAAATCCAGCACAGAATTTATGCTTTTCTACTCCTGCCCTCAAAAACGAGTTCCTAAATTTTCAACAATAGGTGATACTAAGCCAAAATGGTAACACTGGAAAAAGCATCTCATCCCACAAAAAAATGCCATCACATGGCCCCAATACCGAAAAAGCGAAAATTTTATAGCCTACAAAAGGGGCCAATGAGGAAACTAAAATCCTGGCAGCTGCAGGGCGCTCCTTCCCTCCTGCGCCTCGCCGTGCGCCCATAAAACAAGTAACGGCCACATGTGGGGGGGTCTCTGTACTTGGGAGAGATTGCAGAACAAATTGTATGGTGGGTTTTCTCTTTTTATCTTTTGGAAATGTGTAAATTTTAGGGATAAATGAACATATAACCGGCACAATTAGACCATTCTAAATTTCACCTCCATTTTGATTCAATTACAATGAAGTTCTCAAGGGGTTAACAATCTCCCTAAAAGCTGTTTCTGATAGTTTGAGGGGTGCAGATTTGAAAATGGGTTGTTTATATTGGGAGTTTTGATGCTAAATATGTAAAATTTCATTCAAAACGGTATTTATCTGCAAAATGGTCGATTCTGAAAATCTGGATTCGATTTGTAAGCCGCGTGACATCAAAATAAATTATCCAGACATTTCAAAAATTATGAAAATGTGAAGTAGACATATGGGAAATGTTATTCAACTATTTATTTAGGTGGTAAATCTATCTGCCTGAAAACACAGTGAATTTGAATTTCGAAAATTCATAATTTTTTCTTTTTTTTTTTGTAAATAAACGCAAAACCTATCAGCCAACATTTACACTAAAATGAAGCACAACATGTGGGGAAAAAACAATCTCAGAGTTGCTTTGATAAGTAACAGTGTTCAAAAGTTATAACCATACAAAGCGGCGTCCATAAGGGGTTAATGGTGAAGTTCAGGCACCACGAGTCCCAGCATCCAGCATGCAGCAAGAACAGAGACACCTGTCCCAGATGACATATCCCTGCAGGACTGCGGACATGTTCATGAAGGTAACAGCATAGCAGCGCTCCCAGGTCATCCTGAGCAATCATTGTGTGCCTTATGTTACTGAGTGTGCTGATACCTCTATGAATATTGCTGATCCCTATGTCTGTGCTATTACTGATCCTAGTGTTGATACCCCTGTGTGTGATAATTTTCCAGCAAAGGAAGAGGCTTCACAAGCTGTATGGGATGTTAGTACAGAGAATTTCCAGCAGTGTGAGAATGCTACAGACATAGAGGCTAATGGTGGGTGGAGGTAGCACAGCCCAAAGGCTCCAGCACCCCCCCCCCCCCCTTTAGTTACTGATGTTGGTGCAGAGCCCACACCATCCCCAGTCGCAGCATGGCACAGGTCCTGACCAGGACTCTTCTGGTAACGCCTGGAGCTTGGGTGCACCATCCTTTACTTAAGGCTCACATTAAACCAGTAAGGCTTTTAAGAGGAGGAATGTGGTCATACTTAAGGACAAGGAAAGGGCCAAAGAAAATCTAGCTAACCGGAAGTTTGTGGTAAGATCGCTGCTGTGTGACCAGATGGGTTTCTCGCCTGCTGGCATCTTATCTGTGATAAACCTGCCAGGAATAGGACGTTAGCTTTTTGTTAATGTGTATCATGGACCGGTTTTGGGCCAATTTCTCAGGTTTAGAGATACTGAGGGTTTGAATAAATTCAGCTGCATCCCTGTTTCTAAGCCAGAACCCATTGCTGTTACCATCATCTTCTGTAATGAAGCGCCCCTCCCCCCATAGGATATTGCGTTCTGGCTCAAGAGATATTGTGACCTGGGGGGGATCTGGAGAGGAGGGTGGAAGGTGCTTGTGATGTTACTCCAGTGACATAATATAACCCAGAATCTGACCAATTCCTTCTTTATTGGTCATGAGAAGGGTGTATGTTTCTATGCAGGTCAGCACAACAGATGTTTTGAGCGTGGTAGGACCAGTCATGTGGCCAGTAACTGTACCCTGATGTACCCTGTCCTGTGAGTGGACCACTATCCAAAAACCATCTCAGATGAGAGGTGAGCAGAGGAACAGACATGACTACACCTGTAAATAGATTTAATGTGTTGTCAGATGTTAGGTGCACAGAGACCCCATAGAGTGGGTCCAGAGTCTGAATCAGACATGGAGTCAGGTGGTCAGTAGGAGGGCTTAGAATCAGAGATTCATATTTGTGTTTTCGTGGGTTTATTCCGGGTCCTCCGGGTCCTCCAGGTCCTCCGATTTTCCCCCTCACTCCAAAAACATTCTGACAGGTTGATTAGAGTGTGAGCTCCATGGGGATAGGGACTGGTTTGGCAACATCCGTGCAGTGCTGCTTAATCTGTAGGCGCTATATAAATAAATAATTATTCATTATTATTTTCTTACTACTCTTATGAGAAGCAGAGAGAGAATGGAGCTCTGGTTCATCCTTCTGGTCGCTGTCTGTGGAGTCTTGTGCATGGATCGTCATACTGTTCAATACTGTTCTACGTACACAATATGCAAGATATTGATGGGAAGGTGTCTGGTGTTGGAGGGTACAACCTGAGGTAGGAGGCTCTGACTTATTAATATCTATGGTTCACAGACAATAACTGAAAGGGAGAATCTATTTAAGGAGGTGAAGCCCAATCTCTTCATATCAATTCCTATAATTATGGTGGGGGACTTTAATGCCACTAGAACAACCGGTGACAGACCGACTGGTAGACTGCTCAAAAGGGAACTCTAAGGTCTAGAACACTATCATCTGATGTGTTTGTACAGAGAGCTAGAAAAGCTCTGTTCTTGTTTGTACACGGAGCTAGAAAAACTCTGTTCTTGTGACCGCACCTAGTATGTTGCCTCAGAAAGCTATATCAAATACCCAATTTTTGCCCCTCAACAGAGGAGATGAAAGGCTAGACTAAAAAACAAAAGGTATCATAAAAATGTATCAAACTTTATTGAAATAATTATATACACACATGAATTTCATAATAAAATTAAGGAATGACTACATATAATGACAAACAAATGCAGTTCTCTAGCAGTGGTACACAGATGAAAGCAGTCATACCCGGACATTGGTTGAAGATACGTGATGACTTATTGCACAACTGGTAAGCAGTTTCAAAACAGTAAAAATGTGCCAAGCACGTATAAGCTTTGGCTCAATCAATTGCTGTAACAACGTATAAGAGGCAGCTAAGGTGAAACTACCAGTCCTTACCAAGGTATAATGATGTTAGTATAGTATGTCAGTACAAGCTCACGAAGTACAAAGGCTCAATAGGAGCCGAACTGTGCGTTGGAGATGCAGTCATCCCCGGACATTGGAGTCTCCCATCATTTCACCTTGGTAAGGACTGGTATTTTCACCTTAGCTGCCTCCTGTACGTTGTAACAGCAATTGATTGAGCTGCATGATGTGTTCGTAACAGACTTGTTTCTACACGGATAATGTAATTGTGGTGGTACCTGACCTTGTGAGGTATAGAAGTTGTTTGCAGCCATCAGAAGTGACTCGGAGGCCTTCGTTTCTCTGGTCATCCTTGAGAAGAGTCAAATTTTCTGGACATTGGAAACTGTTCCTGGCTTTGATCTGCAACAGTTTGCAAAGGCCTCCGCTCGCATTGAAATCCTTGGGGTCAAAATTGGAACGGAAGATGGGGGCGTGGCCTGGATGAGCATCAGGGCAGACGTGCTGTGCTGAGCTCCGTCTCGAGGGCCTTAAGCAACTGAGTAGCAGAAGCCAAGGACACCGAGGAAAAGCCCAAAACCGGCTATATTTATCTTTCCCAATATGATGACCAGGAAAAGACGGGCGAAAGGGGGACCGAGGCGCTTAACGGACTTCTTTTCTGCCAGAGCGATCAGGCAAGATGTCTCACAAAATGGCGCCGCGGGAACACACAGCGGGACCAACTCACCAGCAGGGAGTTGCAGCGCAGAGCAGTCGCTGTCAAAGGTCAGTGGAGCCCCGCAATCTCCGGAGAGCTGCTTATCGGGGAGCGGAGATCCGATGTCGCCGAGGAGTGATCACATACCACAGGAATTGCCTGGAGGCATTCACAAGATGGCGGCCGCCACCGCATGGCAGGGTGAGTCACCACGCTGCAGCCCTGATAAACAAAGACCACGTTTGTCATCCACCCCAGGAATAGGGGAGGAGGCAGAGGGGGATCTGGCTGCAGACACAGACCCACTATTAGATTTCCCTTCCACAGAACAAGCGGCATCGGAATCATTTATAAAAGGAATGATGCTAGCATTTCGTAACTCCCTACAGAAGGACTTTTCAGCCAAGATGGCTACTACTCAGGCTAATATAGAAGAGTTAGGAGCCAGAGTAGATCACCTGGAAAACAAGATGGGAGAGGTGACAAGCTCACATAATGAGCTGATAGAAGCTCACTACACTCTGGAGGAGGAAGTGCAAGCAATAAAAAGTAAAATGGCAGATATGGAAGACAGGGGTAGGCGAAACAATGTGAAGACCAGAGGGATTCCTGAATCAGTAGGCCCATCAGAATTAAGAGACTATGTTACATCCCTCTTACAAACGGTGTTGCCATCTATACCACCAGCAGAACGCCTCCTCGATAGAATCCACAGACTGCCTAAACCAAAAGGGGTTCCAGAGAACCTACCAAGGGACGTTATTACCCGCATACACTACTACCATGTGAAGGAAGCGTTAATGCTTTATGCAAGAAAAGCGAACCATCTTCAGGAACCATATGAAAATCTTAAGATTTTTGCGGATCTATCGCAGGCAACACTCCAAACAAGGAAGAAATTTTATCAAACAACCATCACCCTGCGCAACAACAAGATCCTGTACAAGTGGGGTTTTCCCACGAAGCTATTAATCCGAAGGGATGGAACCACACATGTTCTAAACAATCCAGAGGATGGCCCCCAACTGCTGAACTCATGGGGGATAAATGTTGAGGAAGCCACACATGACAAGATTTCCAAGAAGCCATCTACGATCGAAAAAGACTGGCAAACGGCATAAGGTGTCCAAGGTCCTTTACTGAAGCAACCCCTACAGGCCAAGAGAGGTACCAGGTGGACTATATGCCCCCAATATGGTGCAGGTTATTCCATCTCCTGCAAAATGTAACATGCTATTTGTCCTTCAATTTGCTGTTATGATTAGCTATTTGTTGTGGTGGAAGCAGCAGGAGCCACATTTCCCGGCTTTCACTGGAAAAGTTTTATGTGTTGGTTTTTTGTTAACAGGTTATTTCATTAATAAGGCTAGGCAGGCTGTTACTCATGCATATGTAAAAATAAGGAATTTCCGGAGAGTACCAGAGGCATTAGACAAGAGGAAAGATGGGAGTTAAAGTGATGAGTATGAATGTGAAGGGGCTAAACTCCCCTTTCAAGAGGGCATCTGTATGGAAAGACGCAAAAAGGGAGAGAGCGGAAATAATATGTCTGCAAGAGACTCATTTTATGAAGGGTAATTGCCCAACATTTAAGAATAATAGATATCCCCAAATTTACATGGCAAACGCAGAGGTTAAAAAAGCAGGGGTTCTAGTAGCATTCAGAGATGACCTAGAGGTGAAGGTTTCAGAGGTTAAGTGTGATAAGCTAGGGAGATACATAGCAATAGTGTGCACTATCAATTCTGTTCCGTTCACATTAGTGAATATATATGCCCCTAACAAGTCACAGATAAGATTTCTAAACAAGACTATAAAAAAAATAAGAAAGATCCAAAAGGGAAACTTGCTAATGTTAGGAGATTTTAATATAATTCCCGACCCAGATATGGACACAACAGCAAAAAATAGGCTACCCTTCCCCTCGTTGACCAAATGGCTTCGCAAAGAGGCTCTTTATGACACTTACAGATGCTTAAACGCCTCATCTAAAGAGTTTTCATTTTACTCGAACAGACATAGGTCTTTTTCGAGGATAGACTTATGCCTAACAGACAGTAGAGCACTGACACACATATCAGAGGCGAGCATAGGTACTACGACTTGGTCTGACCATTCACCCATTTATGCCACGCTGACATTTTCAAACAATCTCCCTTCTCAATGGTTCTGGAGAAACACTCCATTCATATATTCCCTCCCTTCATATAAGGAAAAAATTACACAAGCCATACTAGAATATTTTCAACATAATATAGACTTACGAGTAGATCTCTTCAACCTATGGCTTGCTCATAAGGTAGCAGTTAGAGGTACGCTTATGCAGATGGGATACCAATTCCAAAAACAAAAAAATAAGAAAGTAAAAGAGCTTCTAAAAGACCTACAAAAAATAGAAGACGAGCTAAAAAGTGACCCTAGTCAAGATAATAATATAAAACTTACGGAAACACGACAAACCCTAAGAGCCTCTCTTCTATCGGATTATGAGAAGGAATTACAGTCGATTAAAGCTTCATATTATACGGCTCATAATAAACCCAGCAAACTAATGGCCAATAAGGTTAAGCCCAAGAGAACAAAAACAACTATTCCATACATGATAAAGCCGCAGGATACACAACACAAAGAAACTCATCCCATAAAAATAGCCAATATATTTAGTACATATTACTCGTCTCTATATAACTTGAAGGAGGACCAACAGACCCCCCAACCGTCCTTGGAAGCAATTAATACATTTTTAGAAAAGGTCCACCTCCCAAAACTAACAAAGCTCCAAAAGGAGTCCCTAGACAAACCAATATCTGCAGAAGAAATAGCTACTACCATAAAACATCTCAAAAAACACAAAGCCCCAGGTCCTGACGGATTCTCAAATGAATATTATACATCATTTGGACACCTTCTCATCCCTTATCTCACATTAATCTTCAATGCAGCAATGAAAGAGGGTTCCTTGCCCCAAGAAATGCTTGAGGCCACCATTATTACGTTACCTAAGCCAGGGAAGCCACCGACACTGCCCCAAAACTTCAGACCCATCTCACTATTAAATAGTGACACAAAGTTATACGCAAAGATCATTGCAAATAGACTCCTGCAGGTTCTCCCTGACTTGATACATAACGACCAAGTGGGTTTTACCAAGGGAAGGCAGGCACCGGATGGCACCAGGAGGATTATAGACATTATGAAAATAATGGAGGAGTCTCGAACGCCTTCTCTGCTCCTCACTCTGGACGCGGAGAAGGCGTTTGATAGGATCCACTGGACCTATGCTTTCGCAGTCATGAGCAAGTTTGGACTGGAGGGTCCAATAAAGAATGCCATTCAGGCATTATACACTTCTCCGACTGCGACAGTTATGGCAAACTCGGTTATGTCGGTTCCATTTAGTATTACAAATGGAACACGGCAGGGGTGCCCCCTATCCCCACTAATATTTGTAATGGTTATGGAGCCGCTGGCAGAATGGATTAGATGCGACCCCAATATAAGAGGGGTAAATGCAGGTCTGAGACAGCACAAGATTGGACTGTTTGCAGACGATGTGATCCTAACATTGTCCTCTGTCACAGAATCACTTAGAGCCACTCAAAGGGCTTTACAAGCCTTTAGCCAAATATCCTACTACAAAGTAAATGAAAGTAAATCGCAGCTTTTAGGAATTCATGTCCCACCTCAATTAGAATCCGATATAAGAAAAGAATTTCCGTTTCAGTGGGTTAAGACACATATCCCTTACCTGGGAATAAAGCTATGTAGCCCCGTCAAAAATTTAGCACCTATCAATTTGGAACCACTTGTTAGGGATCTCCAGAAGGAGTTGGAATCCTTATCTAAACAAGAATTATCATGGTGGGGACGCACAGTATTATATAAGATGTTAATCCTCCCAAAAATACTGTACTATCTACGTACCCTGGTAATTCCAATCCCCAAAAGAATACTAAATCAACTACAAAAGCAGATGCTAAATTTCATTTGGAATAACCGAAAACCAAGGGTAGCGGCTAACACACTGTACATGACAAGGGAAAAGGGAGGTCTAGGAGTCCCTAATATAAGGAACTATCACAGGGCAATAATAGCACAACAACTAAAAAAATGGGGCGCTCCGGAACACAATACTAGTTGGCCTACAATTGAAGCACATATGGCGGGCGACAGACTATTACACCACCTTTTGATAGCACAAGTGGCACAACCGAGTATTCTTACTCAGGAACAATGGGGTCCCACAATTAGCTCCTCAGTAGAGGTTTGGAAAAGTTTGGTCAAGGTACTACAGAAGGACTCCCCCAGTAAAGAAATAAAAATTCCGCTGAGGGCTTTGGAATTTATGATAACAAATATATCGTTAAAAACATGGACAGAAAGGGGCATAAATTACATTGCGGATCTCTATGGACAAGATGGAATTAAGCCCTTCAGGCAATTAAACTTAGAATATGGGTTAGAAGACAAAGAAATATTCAAATACATTCAAGTGTCTCATTGTGTTAGAGGTATGGTAAAACAGTCAGTAGAAATTCCTATAGGCTTGGCAAACTTGCTCATACCAGATTTACCTAGCCCTAAATTAGATACACACTATTTGTATGAAACATTCCAAAACGAAGTAAGCGATTCTTTATCCAGCCCAGTACTAAAATGGCAGGAAGACCTGGGAAGACAGATTCTCCCAAAGGAATGGAAAGTAGCTAGTATGTGGGTCAAAAAAGCCACAGCTAATGCAAATATGATGGAGGTACATCTGAAATGTGTCACCAGATGGTACCTCACCCCGGCAAGATTGGTACAAATATACCCCGAGTCATCAGACAGGTGCTGGAGGTGCCAGAAGGAAAAAGGAACAATAGTCCATATATTCTGGTCCTGTCCAGTATTAAAAACATATTGGAAAGAGGTATTTCAATTATGCTCTAGGGTAACCAAAAGGAAAGTGACATTGAATCCAGCACTGGCTCTTTTGGGCTTAGATATAGGAACAATCCATTTCAAGTTCAGGAGACTTATAAACCATTTCCTCATGGCAGCAAAACTTTTAATAACAAGACAGTGGAAATCTACTTCCGCTCCTAAGATAAGTCAATTAAGCGGCATTCTAGCAGAACACTGCGCCTTTGAGAGGCTGTTAGCGTTGAGGAATAAAAGAATCCCAGCTTTCCAGGAAATGTGGAATCCATGGATCATATTGCACCCGAACCTATCTCCCATAATAAGAGGCTTGAGTGAGTAAAAAGAAAAAAAAAAAAAAAAAAAAGGGAAACAATGTAAGGTAAAGGGTTGTTACTTCTTCTTCCCTTTCACATACTGAAATAGAACAGCATATTATCGATATGAATGTAATGGTAAACACTCTCTAGGATAGAGGCCACAAGAAGTAAAAGAGTGATATTGCGTGCCTGCTAGTTATAGTTATATTTGTTTTATACCTTGTTTATTCTAGTCTATATATCAACTTTTTATGTCAAGTCTAACCTCAAAAATGAAACCAAAGGTGCAATGAATGGTGTTAAGTCAGAGCACAAGAAATCGTATGGAAACAGACAAAACATTTGAATACACACGTTCAGAAGTACATGTTCTCTATAAGATAAATGATGAAGATGTAAAATGTTTGCACTTATTAAGGTAATGTCAGCACAAGAGATGTCTCAGGCAAAGTACCTATACCTACCTAACAAATGAAAAGAACAAAGTATATTATGTACATTCCTGTATATATTTGTCTGACATGTATTGTTATTATAAAAGAAAAATTCAATAAAAACTTATATGTTAAAAATTGGAACTGAAGATAATGCCAAGCTAAATTAAGAAGAGAAGTTGGAAACCTGAAATGCAAAGGTTCAGCTGTGGAATAACTGAATACTGCTCTATAAAAAAAAGAGTTGAAGCCTATGTGGAGTACAAGGGCCCAGCAGTCACAGCACAATAAACATTTACTGTATCTCTTAATGTGCTGTTGTCTGCAGACACGGATGCGCTGCCCATATCCCTGCTCTATCTACACTGATCCAGTGGCCATGTATGTGGAGAGAGGGAGTGGAAAGAGAGTACTGAGGTTTATGCAGTAGCCGGCATAAGGAGGCAACTGTGCATGGGCTGCAGACATGTAAGTGCTGCTTTCCATCATATCTTTTTGCACCACATGGCCGCAAGAATCCTTGGCCCTCTGGAAAGTTTACGGGTAGGTTAAATGGCAAGTAAATAAAATATTCAGAGCAGAATTTCATTTTAAATGAATAGAAAAGTCCCTTGCTTCATATGTAATACAATTTAATGTTTCAAGGAGCTTCTCCTTAATCATTATTTCGTTTTACCTTTCCTCCATATGCCCATAGTCATTAACTGATTGAAGTGGAAAAAGAGAAATCAATACAAAGTTATCTGACATGGAGAGATGGATTCTCAGTCCTCCACTTGATACGGTCATTCAATTGACACTCCATAAGTCTGATCCCAGGGTTGATCAATCTAACAGTATTACAGTACAAATGCAGAATCAAGAACAAGTGTCACATTCCATCATTAAATAGCAGAACAAATGACAAATATCACTGAGATAATAATCAGGATCGGCGCCAAGGACATGTTTGTATTCATAATGTTCTGCAACTTCAGAAAGACAAGAGCATTATTATCTCTTTCTTCATCATTTGCATTGCTTCATACATTTACTTATAGATTGAGGCTTACTTATGACTATTATATGCTGAGAGGCACTAGTGTTTCTTTGCTACTCGTGTCTGGTTTTAGGCTTTAAAGAAGGCATTTATCAAGTTCAGAATGGTAAGTTATATAACTTGATTGTACTCTATAGAAATTTGGCATTTCATTTTCTTAAATGAATCCAACCACTTAAATATAATTATTTATAATAAATATTAATTAATTCTGTGTATCAGACCTCTGCTTTGTTTTTTCGACAATTATCTCACTTTTACAATTCTGTGCCTGGTTGCCATGTCTATTATCTATTGTTTGTCCCACAGTATCCTGTCTATCCTTGTTTGTCTCTGACTTTGGTTACCTGTCTGATCCAGCATCCAGCAACTTCCAGAGTAAGTACGTTTTCCCTATCACCTAAAAGGATCACCCATGGTCTGTGGGGATGTTCCAAGATCAGTTCCCCACCACTTATACAGTCAAAGAGCAAGTCTAGCAGTGATGGTGCTGTTTGGTGGACAGGGTCTTGACATTACTGTGATTACTGTGATTTGTTTGCACTGAAGTCTATTAAAGAACATTATTGTGACTAGGACCAATGCATATGCAGAAAAAAACTGAGCCCATTACATGCACTTTTGAAGCCATGCAATGTTTTGATCAATGTCAAAAATTCTCGTTCTGGCAATTTGTAGCGCTAAACCCAAAGTACCATGATTATTTCTTTCTTCATCATTTGCATTGCTTCATACATTATCTTGTAGATTGAGACTCACTTATAACTATTAGATGCTGAGAGACTTTGGTACTTTGGTTTTAGCACTACAAATTGCCCAAACTAGAATTTTTGACATTGATCAAAACATTGCATGGCTTCAAAAGTGCATGTAATGGGCTCAGTTTTTTTCTGCATATTCTTTGGTCCTAGTCTATAGTTCCCAGTTTCTGGGAACAGTATGATGACTTTTTTTTTAAATTTTATTTATTGAATTTTCAAGATACAAGAGAAGACATCCACTACAAAGCCTGTTGTGGGTTCCTGACCAAGTTTCAAATCCATTTTGAAAAGGTATTAAACATATATAGAATTAGACATTCCATTTGCAACATAGATGTATAATAACGTAAAAATAGATACATGGAGATATACAGTGCCTTGCGAATGTAAGGATAATAATAATAATTGTATAAGTACCGTATATACTCGAGTCAAGAAAAAAAATAAAGTCAAAACTCACCTTTCCGGGGCCCCACGGGTCTTCTCTTGTTCCATTGGCAGCGGCAGGTCCATGCACAGCAGCTGCCGCTGACATCACAGTATGTGCCGGCCAGGCCTGACATGGAGCTGAAGCAAAAAAAGGACTTGCCTGCGGTTTTGGAAAGGTGAGTACTTAGTTTATTTTTTTTGTGCTGCACAACCTAGGGGCTGGCTAGCTATTTGCTACACAGGGCTGGCTATATACTACACGGGGGCTGGCTATACTGTCTGTGATACTAATGTGAAGAAGTTTAAAGCTGGATTTGGAAACAAAGAGTTTTCACAAACTTTAAACATCCCAAGGAGCCGTGTGCAAGTGATCATATTGAAATGGAAGGAGTAACAGACAACTGCAAAGCTACCAGGACTCGGCCGTCCCTCTAAACTTTCATTTCAAGGAGAAAAGTGATCAGTGATGAAGCCAAGAGGCCCATCATAAATCTTGATGAACTCTAGAGATCTACAGCTGAGGTGGGAGAATCTGTCCATAGGACCACAATCAGTCATACACTGCAGAAATGTGGTCTTTATGGAAGAGTGGCAAGAAGAAAGCCATTTCTCAAAGATATGTTTAGAAGGTCTGACTTTTCATATAAAAGATGAACCTGCTGGAAGGGGTGTGCCAAATGATTTAGAAAAAAACATGGTTACATAGATTAATATGCACTGTTATGCTATATTTGAAAGGAGGAGTGTAAACAAAGTTTCAGTACTGTCCAGGTTCTCTGTGAAAGCAGGTGCATGGAGAATTTTCTTGTATTGTGACGATGGGGCACAGATGGTTTGCTACTGCCCTCAGAAACCAAGAAACTCCAGCACCTTGGTTTGGTGGTAGAAGCAAACCTACGTGGGAATATTTGAAAAGCCTCTGCTTCTCTATTCAGTAAATGGCTAACAATTCCCTAAGATAATATAATGCTTGATTATACCTCTGCGCTCTGTATACTGAGAGAATCTGCCTTTTTTTGCTCAATTCCCTGGATCAGTTCTCCCGGGCCTGCTCTGGTTCCATCCTAACTTCATAATTTTCAATAGGCCAATGTAGAGGTCCTGCAGTAAGGACCATGCTTCCTGCAGAAATATCTGCCAAGCATATTTGCAGTACATTCTGTGAGACC
Source organism: Engystomops pustulosus (assembly GCF_040894005.1). Lineage (NCBI taxonomy): Eukaryota > Metazoa > Chordata > Amphibia > Anura > Leptodactylidae > Engystomops > Engystomops pustulosus. The sequence continues at coordinate 103,605,913 of NC_092417.1, read as the reverse complement.
CCAGCCACTTCTTGGCCTCCCTCCACAGATGTTTTCAGCAAAAACACATTTAAGATTCTGTGTTTACATTTTCCATATGTCAGACTGAACTTCATCCATCCAGGAACTTCACCTACTCATGGACAATTATATACTTTGTCTGAGACTGTGGCAAATGTCTGCATATATCAAAGTGAAACTCAAGGATAGATGCAAAGACCACCGTTGTCTAAATAAGATTACTGTCAAGAACAATTATCCGGTTGTCGATTGTCTCAAAACTAGAGATGAGTGGACCCAAGTGTAGGTCCGGCTTTTAGATGTATAATCCAGCTAATTAATGCCCCTAAAAACTAGCCATGGCCATGATTGACTTGGTGGTCACTCTGGCACCCTAATGCTGAACCCGAACCTACACTTCAGGTCCACTCATCCCTATTTAGAATCCAGCAAACATAAAATCCTAAAGCTGGATCTCCAAGTGACCTATAACTTGATCATTATCTGTGAGGGTGATGTGTGGAAGACTGCATTCACACCAGCAGAGGTGAGTATCTAGTGATGGCCTTCGGTCTGTGTTATGCTTCACCTGTGTTACAAGAGTTTATGACCATCTCCAGGGACTCCATGCCACTTTAATATATCCTTGTAGAAGCTGATGACAAAAAATTACTGTTTTCTTTTAAAATTAAAAAATGAGATAAAATACACTTAAAAAAATAAAGAACCTCATTGAAGTGTTGAAACATCAATGGTACAACTTAATTCATAGACACATCAGTATCCTCACAGTATGACACTCAATAAATTACAATGTCATTTTCTATACATAATAAACACTGCTAATGCTGCCTCAGTGCACAGAAACTAAAAAACACAGTAAAAGTAGGACAAATATGCTACTTGAAATTCTGTTTAGTTGCAATTTGTATGATGTTCATGTGATCCGTTCATGAAATCTATCCATGATGGAGTTTTTACAATAGCAGAGCAACATTTTAATTAAGTATTAAGTAGTTTTACATCAGGGGTGTACATAGCATTTGTTTAACCCGCCCTGGGGCCATGTACACTTTATTAGGTACTCCATGCTAGTAACGGGTTGGACCCCATTTTGCCTTCAGAACTGCCTCAATTCTTCGTGGCTTAGATTCAACAAGGTGCTGGAAGCATTCCTCAGAGATTTTGGTCCATATTGACATGATGGTATCACACAGTTGCTGCAGATTTGTCGGCTGCACATCCATGATGCGAATCTCCCGTTCCACCACATCCCAAAGATGCTCTATTGGATTGAGATCTGGTGACTGTGGAGGCCATTTGAGTACAGTGAACTTATTGTCGTGTTCAAGAAACCAGTCTGAGATGATTCCAGCTTTATGACATGGCGCATTATCCTGTTGAAAGTAGCCATCAGATGTTGGGTACATTGTGGTCATAAAGGGATGGACATGCTCAGCAACAATACTCAGGTAGGCTGTGGCGTTGCAACGATGCTCAATTGGTACCAAGGGGCCCAAAGAGTGCCAAGAAAATATTCCCCACAACATGACACCACCACCACCAGCCTGAACCGTTGATACAAGGCAGGATGGATCCATGCTTTCATGTTGTTGACGCCAAATTCTGACCCTACCATCTGAATGTCGCAGCAGAAATCGAGACTCATCAGACCAGGTAACGTTTTTCCAATCTTCTACTGTCCAATTTCAATGAGCTTGTGCAAATTGTAGCCTCAGTTTCCTGTTCTTAGCTGAAAGGAGTGGCACCACGTGTAGTCTTCTGCTGCTGTAGCCCATCTGCCTCAAAGTTCGATGTACTGTGCGTTCAGAGATGCTCTTCTGCCTACTTTGGTTGTAACAGGTGGCGATTTGAGTCACTGTTGTCTTTCTATCAGCTCGAAACAGTCTGCCCATTGTCCTCTGACCTCTGACATCAACAAGGCATTTCCGCCCACAGAACTGCCGCTCACTGGATAATTTTTCTTTTTCGGACCATTCTCTGTAAACCCTAGAGATGGTTGTGCGTGAAAATCCCAGTAGATCAGCAGTTTCTGAAATACTCAGACCAGCCCTTCTGGCACCAACAACCATGCCACGTTCAAAGGCACTCAAATCACCTTTCTTCCCCATACTGATGCTCGGTTTGAACTGCAGGAGATTGTCTTGACCATGTCTACATGCCTAAATGCACTGAGTTGCCGCCATGTGATTGGCTGATTAGAAATTAAGTGTTAACGAGCAGTTGGACAGGTGTACCTAATAAAGTGGCCGGTGAGTGTAGGTAAGGAGGCCACTGGCTTCTAACAATTATCTAACCCACTGTCTTCTACAATATACACATTTTTATTTACAATGGTGTCCTTCCGGTGAAGATTTCAGTGAACTTTAATTAAAGTGTTTTGGTCTGAAATATCTAACTAATAATATTGTGTGATGACCTTGTCCTTTCAACTCTTCTTTTTTTAGGTGTTTCAATGAAAAAAGGTAAAAACCTCCATTTGCACAAATGGATAAGAAACGGCACCAGGCAATGGTGAAATAAATTAGACGATAGATAGGTAAAAGATGGACACTGAAAATAATAGAATTACATTTCCTGCAATCTCTCATCCCCCTTGGCATTAGGTGAAGCTGAGAAATGCATCAATTTTAAGCAATGTAGCGTTGTATAAAAATATCTGACATGACTAAACAATGATAAAAAGACAAAAATCTATCCTTTTGCTGGGACCATTATCATTTCAAATGCTGTTGGAGCTGAAGGCATGAGGCAATCATCCCCCCCCCCCTCCATGTTTAGAATAACCAATAGGATCCACAGATATTGTATATTTTTCTATTTAGAATTATTTCATTATTGACAGGACAATAATCACTGGTTCATGACCAAACACATTTCAGCTTTTTCATTACAGCTGTATTTTTTTTCCCTTCATTATTTGATTATACAAATTGATTTTATGTCTTTGGGTTATGTTAAAAATAAAGTGGTAATAGCACAAAGCACAACTATTTTTATATCTTCTCTCCATTATGTTATTTTTATGTAGAGGATAAATTTGTGCCTAAATGGATTGATTCGAAAGCTATCTTCTATTTTTCTTTTTTTGCATTTTTTAATGTATTTTATACACTTTAGGGGGTAGTTTACCATCACCTTATAAATGTATAACTGATTTACCCTGTAAATGGGAGAGATATGTTAACCTCAATTACTGGTCTTCTAAGCCTCTGTCTCTTAGAGTTACCCTATACCCTCTCAATGATGATTCTGATCGGCATGCTGGAATGCGAATGGCTATGGCAGCTTCCTTATCCATATGCATAGTGCTCATTAAGTGCTATGTACACGGCATTCAGGAAAGCGGGGACTGTAATAAACTATATCTGCCTTCTCCGCGGGGAATCCAGCTGTTGGTGACAGATACTAGTTTTGCAGTGATGTGAGAAAACTTCATTGTACAGTTGCTTGCTGGCATTTAGTAAATTATTTATATTTCCTATTACTCATTTAATATGATTTGTTTATTAGTTATTTATTATATAATATAGCTTATTAGTAATTTTATTTATTTATTTCCGCTTCTATCTGCTTTTATGATTCATTTATTTTTTTATTTACTGTTTTGTTATTTATGCTTTATTTGACTTGTTGCAATACTTTTTATTTGTAGTATGTTAATACTTATTGTAACACCTATGTCATTATCATCCTCTGTCCATAGTATGTGGCTGAGGAGGTCCTTATTATACTTCTGTGTCTTTCTGAACTACTGTGGAGTGAACACAGGTTTAGTTGGCTTTAATGTTTGGATTGTTTTGCACCAAACCCTCTCTTTCATGCAGCACCAGCTCTGGTTCATAGCTAGTTAACCCATTGTGAACGACAGCTTCTCACACTAGTCACTTGCCCCCGATGCTGTCCAGATCTCTGAAATCCGGTCTGATCACTATTGAGGCCGGGACTCACTGATCTTGTCCATATTCCTGCATCTGGTCCTCTCCTTACACTTTATGTTAAAAACTTCAAAATAATTTGTCATTTGTCCCCAATTTGAATGAATCATGGAAAAAAAAATCATCTTGAAGGCAGCAAGCTACAATATCGTACAAGAGTAGCAATTGGTCTACAAAAGCAAACAAAAGGATTTCAATTTTAATTTTTCATCTTTGTAGTGTAACCATTTTACATGATTTTCAGTCCTTGAAAATATTTATGTACACAGATAATTTTACAAAGCTTATTGTCATTTTGCCTTTTCTTTTTTAATTTTTGATGCTTGTAAACATGGTTTTGTTTTACACTCCCATTATCTGTGAAATAATAGGCTGTGGCAAAATAGTTTTTCTCATTACAATGATGGGAGAAGAAGAAATCTTTAAGAACACACAGGTTGCTCAAGGCTCTGGAATTGCACTACATTCTAGAGAGCCTTGAGGCTATTGTGCTATTAATCTATTGCTGGTTCAAGCTCCCCTGAACAATACTGACGGGAAACTGTGTTTTAATTAGTAGAGGCCCATGTCCAATTTCTATATAGACATATATACTCTCTCCATGTGGAGCCACTTATGAATTCATTCATATAGGTCTATTATTTATTAATATTTTTAAGGCAGCGGCATATTTCATCATGAGGTACAGCACATCTGGGGCTCAACAATGCTCTGTTTAATCAAAAGTTCTGCAATGTACATGCACACATTGCTATAAATATGTGAGATAGGAAACAATGTGCTTTCATGCTACACCACTGAATATACTGTGCTACTAGGGTACCAGTGTGCCAACATATAGGAAAAGATGGCCCCATTGGAGAATGACAAATTCTGGGAAAGATAATCACATGGTAGAACTCCAGTGGGCCTCGATACAAACTAAGAATTGGGGCCCCCATATACCTAAACCCTCGCTGCCTGCCCCATCCCACATGTAATACTTCTGAATACATATATACCATATATATGCTCCACAGACATACGCACACATACACTATGGGGCAGATTTATCAAGTGTCTGAAAGTCAGAATATTTCTAGTTACCCATGGCAACCAATCACAGCTCCCCTTTAAAATATTCATGAGCACTGGTAAAATGAAAGCTGAGCTGTTATTGGTTGCCATGGGCAACTGGAAATATTCTGACTTTCAGACTCTTGATAAATCTGCCCCAATATGTGCATAACACACATATATAAACACAATATCATATATACTCTCCACAATATACACACACTACACATACCAATATATCCACAGCATAGAAAATAAACACTGAAATACACATGCACATAAATATATTTCCCCACATGAATACCCATATACCTGTACATTACGAATCATAGTGCAGTAGTGAGTGCACCATATACATAAATAAATATCTACCAGCAAGGAATATACTGCACATTACAATACAGTGCCCATAGATGACTGTACTTCAGGAAAATATAAACATCACTTACTGTATAAACCACTCATATCCATGACCTTTTACCTCTGACCTGTCCTGGTCTTCATCTTGGTGGCTCTATCAGTTACAGAACTTTGATAACATCTTTGGCAGTGACTTGTTGCTACAGAATTCAGCACCAGATATCTTCACCTCTGTGTAGCACACCTCAGAACTGTGCTCCTAAAACACCACAGTCACTTACAAACTAATGTCACATAGATTAAAAGTCCAACTTTATATGCAGCAGCCACTAATACATACAGCTATGACATCCTCTTATTAACTAAAGTTTACTCCCATTCATTAATTAATGATGGGGTGCAGGGTTACATATAAATTAATGGGGTACTGCTTTTCTAAATATTAAAGTAGCGGAGCAGCCCCCCAGAAATATATATATATAGTCATCAGGGTCCCTGGCAATAAATATATATACAATATATACAGCAGCTCCTCTTACTATTTAATTTACCTAATACACTTTTCAGCAGCCCCACGTTATAAATATTCCATCTAGAAGCCTCCAATTGTCCAGCTGTCCTGCATTATAATACTTTTCAGGAGCCCCTTATAATATACCATCCAGGAGGCCCCCCCACACTATAATATACAGCCCAGGAACCCACTCCCCCTATCTAATTTACAATCCTGAAGCCCCCTCCTTATAATTTATTGTCCAGGAGCCCATTAGAAATATACCATCCAGGAGTACTCCTCCCCTAATAATAATCAGGATCCCAACCCCTCACTCTTATAATATATTTTCCAGAAGCCATTTCCCCATCCTCTTATAATATACCTGAAGCCATTATTTCCCTTTACCCCTTATTATATACAGAGGCCATTATCCCCCATCCCCTTATTATATATGAGACATTATTTCCTGTACACCCCTTTATTATTGAAAGGAGCCATTTTTTCACACACTCTTATTATATACAGGAGCCCTTACTATATACTGGAGATATTGTCCCCCCCCCCCCCCCCACTCCCTTATTATATACAGGAGTCATTATTCCTTCTACCTCTTTTTATATACAGGATCCATTTTTCCACCCTATCTTATTATTTATATAAGCCCTTACTATATAGAGGAGACATTATCCCCCCACTCCCTTATTATATATACATATAGGAAGAGTACAGGAGGTGAATATATCAATGTAGTCTCAAGATAAAAGACCATAATGGGAATTGCTGGGGTTCACATAAACACAGTCAAGTGCATGCTCAACCACTACTCCATTAATTTATAAGTAATCCCTTAAATGAAAAAGTCAAAAAAGCACAATTTATACTTATTTTGCTTTATGTTCTCAAGTAAGTACATGTCATGTAGGTGGTACATAAACTGTAAGATTTCTTTGCTTTCACGCTTTGCAGTGTAGACTTGGAAAAAGTCTGAGCCCCTGGTATATGAAAATTCGATTAGGTTCAGATACTTTATATTATTACAAAAGACAAAAAAACTACATTGAACTGGAACAAGTGCTAATAGTACCCTGCCAATCTATATTGTATGGCAGATGGGGAGTGGGGGCTTTTGAGAAAAAAAATTGAGTAAAAATTTGCTGCTGAATTACTGTATCTTGGTCCAGGATAAGCATAGAACAATACATCCACACATTTTCTAAATCATCAGTGTATTTTTCCCTAAATTGAGCTATATGGACTCAATACACCCAATTCTACCTTTATAACCTGGTGGGCAGATTATTTCTTTAACTCCAGCTATCCCCGCATTACTATATACATATATCAGTCACAAATAGCTTTTATAATTGATGCCCTAAGGGATTTATTTGCTTCTTACTGTAAATACTTTCTATGTAATCCTTACTGCTCCTTATCTACATACTGAACAGCCATCTAAAGCACTGAAGTTTCACAACTCATCACAATTCCAGAATATGCCAGTAGTAAAACTTTTCTCCTTTCCGATAAGGCCGGCGAATTGCTCAGCGACTAATTCCATATTTATGAAGGTAGAAAAGTGACCGTGAAGGAGATCTAATATTTACTCCTGACTACCTGCATTCATCTGCGGTTATTTTAAATAATATTAATGACTTTATGCAAAGTGACAAGGGACAGGTCAGGTCTATCTGCTGAGGAAGACTTTGCTACAGTAGTAGAATGGAGTTTATGCTGATTATATCAGAGATGAGGATTAGTGTGTGACAGAAGGTGACGGGATTTGGTATAATCTAGGTCTATGTTTAGCTAGCTATTCTTGAACCTATGTGATTGACAAAAACGGATCAGTTAACTTCTTAAGGACTGTGGTATTTTAAGATACTTGGTAAAAAAAAAAAAAACTGGATTATCTTTTCAATTTTTTGTCCTTATAGGGCTTCTTTCATGTGAACAGATGCTACACCCAGGCCAGGACCTGGGCATACATTTGGCTGGAGAGGTGGAGGGGTGAGCAGAGGTGTGCTGCCAGGCCATATATATGGCAAAAGATACACTCTTTTTTCTGTCAATGGCAACACACATTTGTGCTCTCTTTACCGTGCCGAACACAATGCACTTATATGATGGCGGCCGTATACTGGCTGCTGTTTGGATGCTTTAATTTGTCACAAAAAGTGCCTTTTATCGTAACCTGTAGTCTCAAATCCATCCATACCGACATATAAATGCAGTTATGTGAGTGTATCAGTATAGTCTCAATATATGAGACCATAATAAGGAAGTGCTATGGTCCAACCATTGGAAGCACCTGAAATCACAAATGCAAGGGCCAGCAAGTGGGGGGCCAATACATATGCTCAACCAGTGATCCCTTAATTAAAAAAAAAGCAGAATACCAATATAATTTTAAGTTGCTTTATAACATGTAATCGAGATTATACACTTGTGTTCCATATACCCAAGTAAGTACATGCCATCAAGGTGGTACATATACTGTAGGATACTATGCTTGCAGTATAGGATCATAACTTTTGGGCTATTGTGACCACTCCCCACAAGAATTTTTTTCTATGACTTTAATCCAAAAGCTGTAACTTTGCAATTGAGACATATATTGTACTGACTGTAGGGTAAATGTCCTATACTACAAATTTAGATCTGCCACAGTAAGGTCTCAGTAGTAATATTCTACTGACTGATTATAAGGGGTGATAAGAGGCACTTATCAGAATATTAGCATCCCTGTGGTCACATGAAAATCCCAGTTTTGAAGGTTTGAAGAAGATGTCTACTTTGGACAATGTCAAATTGCTAAAAGATAATTAAATGGGATATACTCACTGGTGCAACTGAACCAAATTTTGTTCTGCGAAATACACAATTCCTCCTATCCTGGTATTCAAAGATATTTAAAAATACAAAAACTAGAGTTATATCTTGCACTCCACTAGAAATCTGAAATGCTCCAGATGCAGAAAGCATTTTACCTTCCCGATGTTGGTGTCCTTGATCACTTCGATGTCCTGGATGGAAAGTAAGATGTGGCAGGTAGTATCCCTCCTTTCTTCATGGACCCAAGATAGCCCCGACCGGTGGCTGCACTCAGATGTTTGCGTCTCGGTAGTATCCGCTACGGTGACGTCTAGAGATGAGCGTGTATACTTGTCCGAGCTTGATGCTCGTTCGAGTATTAAGGTACTCGAAACGGCTCGTTGCCGAGTATTTCCCCTGCTCGAGAGCATTTAATTAAAAAAACACAGTGAAGAACAATGAAGAATAGAATAAAAACAGTAAACACAGTGAACACAGGATCATTTAAGTGAAAAAGACAGTGAAGAACACAGTGAAGAATAGATTACAGATGTTCGGCACATCTGCTTACTTGTCGGAAGATACGCGCGGAACGGCAGCAGGGAGACATCAAGCAGCAGGGAGACATCAAGCAGCAGGGAGACATCAAGCAGCACGGGGAGACATCGGGCAGCACGGGGGAGGCAGCGGGCAGCGGGGAGACATCAGGCAGCACGGGGGAGACATCGGGCAGCACGGGGAGACATCGGGCAGCACGGGGGAGACATCGGGCAGCACGGGGAGATATCGGGCAGCACGGGGGAGACATCGGGCAGCGCGGGGAGACATCGGGCAGCACGGGGGAGGCATCGGGCAGCACGGGGGAGACATCGGGCAGCACGGGGGAGACATCGGGCAGCACGGGGGAGACAATGGGCAGCACGGGGAGACATCGGGCAGCACGGGGGAGACATCGGGCAGCACGGGGAGCCATCGGGCAGCACGGGGAGACTTCAGTGGAAGAAGAGGAGCGGATCCCGGGACAGCGTATCACCCCGACAAGTAAGCAGATGTGCCGAACATCTGTAATCTATTCTTCACTGTGTTTTTCACTGCGTTTTTCACTTAAATGATCCTGTGTTCACTGTTTTTATTCTATTCTTCACTGTTCTTCACATCTGATAACTTGTCGGGAGATAATATACGCGCGGAACAGTGAAGAATAGATTGCAGATGTTTGCATACATCTGCTAACTTATCAGAAGACATTCTTTTTTTATTCTTATTTTATTCCTGAACCATGGTCCCTTTGAAAAATGCTCGGGTCTCCCATTGACTTCAATGGGGCTCGTTATTCGAGACGAGCACTCGAGCATCTGGAAAAGTTCGTCTCGAATAACGAGCACCCGAGCATTTTAGTGCTCGCTCATCTCTAGTGACGTCACCTCTTTGGCTGAGACTATAGCAAGGTACAAGGAACAAATTCCTATGCGTTTCACAGACAAAACTGTCTCCTTAGTCATGGATCTCCTTGGGTTTCCTTAAGTAGCTTCTGAGCTTCACCTTTGAACCTAATATAACTTCTATGGAGTGATCTTACGGAGGGATCTTAAGATTCACACTGTAGAAACTGCGTTAGGTTCAAAGGTGAAGCTCAGAAGCTACTTAAGGAAACCTCGGATTCAGATTTCCCTTACCCATAGGCTAATCACAGGGCATCCCATTGCCAGGACTTTCATCTGTGTCACATGGAAAAGATTAAACATTACATGAGACCCACTGAAAACACTTTTAACTTGGGACATTAAATATGTGTATAATAATATAGAACATTTTAACACAATTGTACAATCATTTTTCTACAAAACAATAAGCTTTTTTGACCCATATCCATCATCTTTAATGTTTTAATAACTTTGTAATTCCCAGAAGCAGAATCTCAGAAGAAATGAAGCATTTTATGAAATAAAGGATCAAGACATAGCATTACTCGCTGTTTACATACTTTACTATTGATTTGGGCAAGGTTTCTTAAAAGATTATGTAGACTTTAAAAGGATTGTACCAGAATTAAAAAAAAAAAAATACACTAACGTGTTGGACTCTCCATAGATAGACATTAATACAGACGCTAAACACACTGGGGCTTATTTATTTTCTGAGGTTTTTCCAGGATTTGCGCCGCTGTGACAGGCATTTAACTGGGGATAGTGTTGTACGCAATTGGATTGTGGCGCACTGGCTTTCATGCGAAAGAAATTGGGGGGTCGCCCGATGGAGGATCTGACTGATTCGGACTGAGTGCAGGATTTAACTTTCAAATTGTGTCGCAAGATCAAGCACTTACATACACAATCTTAGTGAATCGCGGCACAGTGCATTGCAGTCGGACAATGCACTTCCGGGGAACTCATAAAGACAGGTAAGTAAATGTGCCCCACTATCTGGTCAGTTACTTTGTGAACATGTAGAGTATTAAAAGGCCATTCGGACATTCACATTCAATTTATTTAATCTGCTATATATTTCTTCATTGCATGTTATTACAAAATGTAAATGTGTAAAGATAATAGTTGTCCTTTGATATTACTCCTGTACCCCGGCAGCGGTGACCATACATGCCCTACTGAGGTGTCTTACCAGCTTTTATTCTGTGGGACATGCAGTAATCCTGAGCATTTCACATAAATTAAATTTAATTTGAATGTCCAGTTGCTAATATCCCTTTAACTAAGCAACAGGCAACTGGTCCAAATTGATGTTTCTGTCCCCTGAGGCCATAATCAAAAGTGACATACATTAAGAGCAATAAGAACATTAGATGTCAAGATCTTAAAATGGTTCCTGTACATTAACCCAGCTGCACTAAATCCCTGAGATGTACAGTATGTACCTTTAGAGGTAACACACTTAACATAATGTATATTTTATTATTATTTTAATCTGTTTCCATTTGTCAATAAATTATTTCTTATTTTTATTGCAAAAGAAAGGACACTTGTATTCCTGCGTGTAAGATGTTATGACGATATGACTCAAATTTCTATAAAATTAAAGGGGTTAGCCACACTACCTCATGTTTTCGTAATGTATGGGAGGCAGGATATTAAGTAATTTGCCAATAAACATATATAAAAAGTTGTGCTTCGCTACTTGATGTGTAAAGTGAAGCCTCCTGTCTTTTAACTCATCAGCCAGAAATTCCTGACCGTAAAATGGCGCAGATGGACGGCAATGTGATCTTTAACTTTCCGTGAAAAATCGCCAGTTAGAGATCACATGACCCTCAATCTGCGGCCATTTTATGGTCAGGGATGTCTGGTTGATGACGTAAAAGAAAGGAGTATCAAAGAAGAAAAGATCTTTGCGGACTACAGCAATTAAATCCAGAAAAGACATAGATAAAAATGGATTAAAAATACATAGTACAGTAATGAGACTGCCGCGTTTTGGCAAGTCTGTCTTTAGTCTTAGCCACGTGGCAGGCTACGACTAAGGACAGTCTTGTCCGAAACGCGGAAGTCTCTTGACTGTACTATGTATTTTAAATCCATTTCAGTATATTAATAAAGTGAAGTTTTTTATCTATGTCTTTTCCGGATTTAATTGCTGGAGTCCACAAGGATTTTTTCTTCTGTCATATACTTATTTGCTGGCCCCCACACAGCTCTCTGTGCATCGGAGGAAAAGGTTACAAACATATTGATAGTGTCTGGGAGGTGAGACGAACTTACTTCTGTTTTTCTGTGTAAAAGACAGGAGGTCTCACTTTACATATCAAGAAAGCAGTGCAGTACTTTTAATAGAGGAATATTGGTAAATTACCTAATATTCTGCCAAATATCACAGGATATAGCAGCACATCTGCTACACCTACACACAGTTTTTGCTAGCACATTTAACCATGAAAAAAAATCCCCAAACTACAGGACAGTGTTCTACACACATATATATATATATATATATATATATTATATATATATATATATATATATATATATATATATATATGTTTAATGTATAAAGCTGAGTTTATGTGTGTGTGTACGTATGTATGTATTTCCACTAAAGGAATCTACACTAGAGATGAGCGAGTATTAGCATACTCGGACCGGCTCGTTACTCGGACGAGTATCTCGCCGGCTCGAGATCGAGCATTAAATTAAGTGAAGAACAGTATTTTTATTACATAATAAAATATCCCAGATGTTTACTGATGTTTTGCTTGTAAGAACACATTGAAATAACACTATTCTTCACTTTCCAGGTGTTCGCGCATGTCTCCCGCTAAGTTAGGAGATGTTCGGAACATCTGGAATGTGAAGAATAGTGTTCTTTCAATGTGTTCTGCACTTAAATGTTCGTGTTTTCACTGTTTTTAATGTTTTAATTCTATTCTTCACTTTGCAGCTGTGCGCGCGTATCTCCGAACCTATCGGGAGACACGCGCGCACACCTGCAATGTGAAGAATAGAATTAAAACATTAAAAACAGTGAAAACACGAACATTTAAGGGCAGAACACATTTAAATAACACTATTCTTCACTTTGCAGCTGTGCGCGCGTATCTCCGACATTATCGGAAGACACGCGCTAACATCTGCAAAGTGAAGAATAGAATTAAAACATTAAAAACTGTTTTAAGGACCATTTAAGTGCAGAACACATTGAAAGAACACTATTCTTCACATTCCAGATGTTCTGAACATCTCCTAACTTAGCGGGAGACACGCGCGAACACCTGCAAAGTGAAGAATAGTGTTATTTCAATGTGTTCTTACAAGCAAAACATCAGTAAACATCTGGGATATTTTATTATGCACTGTTCTTTTAATGTTCTCTTTTACTAAAAAAATGCTCGGGTCTCCCATCGACTTTAATGGGGTTCGTTATTCGATACGAGCACCCGAGCATCGGGAAAAGCTTGTATCGAATAACGAGCACCCGAGCATTTTAGTGCTCGCTCATCTCTAATCTACACCGTCGCGTTTACAGTCACAAAATTTGGCAGAGCAGCTCTCTGCTAATAGTGAACGTCATAGACCAGGTTTTGAGCTGAAATTTTTACCCCGCACTTTCCAAAATCCACTTATTAATCACCATATACAGGAGCCATTGTCTGCTGCTGCTGTGGCAGTTGGAAGCTGAGCTGTTATTGGTTGCTGTTCTGCCACAGGTCATTAATATGAGCTTTGAGTTTTGAAAGGTTACTATAGGCAATAGGTATAATACAGCTTATGTGTGAAGTTGTGAAGTAATATGTGAGGTAATATGAGATAATATGGTAACCCCCATATACAGCAGACATTGGGGCAGATTTATCAAGCTGTCTGAAAGTCAAAATATTTCTAGTTGCCCATGACAACCAATCACAGCTCCCCTTTAAAATAATCATGAACACTGGTAAAATGAAAGGCAAAATGAAGGGCAACTAGAAATATTTTGACTTTCAGACAGCTTAATAGATCTGCCTCATTGTCTGATGTTGAAATACGCAACCAATCTCAGCTCAGCTTCTTTTTTGAACACAGGTCACGATTATGATATTATGAGCTTTGATAAGTTACTAAAGGCGATGAGTATAATACCACTTAGGCTGCATTCACATGTTTGGTTTTGTTTTCAAAACGCAAGTGTTAACAAGATGTTAACGCATAACACACTGTTTACCAAATGCACTTATTACCCACCATATATAGAAACCATTGTCTGCTGCTTCTTCTGTGGCAGTTGGCAGCTGAGCTGTGATTGGTTGCTGTTCTGCCACAGGTCATTCATATGATCTATGTTTGGTTACTAGAGGCAATGAGTATAATACACTTATGTGTGAGGTAAGATGAATAGGGATACAGAGATAGGGGAGATTTATCAGAAATGTCTGAGGTAAAACATTTCCAGTTGCTCATGGAAACCAATCAGAGATCAGCTGTAATTTTATAAACAGCTGTGCAAAAATGAAACTTGAGCTCTGATTGGTTGCCATGGGCAACTAGACCAGTTTTGCTCTCAGACACCAATAATTAATCTCTCCATAGACAAAGTGATAGTCAGAGACAGAGAGAGTCACTGGAATGAGAGTGCCAGAGACAGACAGTTACTGGAATGAGACTGCCAGAGATAGACAGTCGTTGTTAGGGACTACCAGAGACAGACAGTATCAGTGTCATAGACGGTTAGTGACAGAGTCAGTCAGAGACAGTCTATACATACATATAAAATATTTTTTGTTAACCCATTCTATTAGTTATAGCGAAAAGCAGTTATTTACTATAATACTATGCCTTATTTGGTTAATAATGCATGAAATCAAATGGTATATTTTCTTTACATTTAGCATCCAGCAATACCTCTGAATCTTTTTTCAGCTGTAGTTTTACTAAGTTATTGACTGTTTAGAACTTAATTGTACTATTTACTTCTATGTTCCAAGTGCATAACATTACATTTATCTACATTAAAATTCATCAAGCACGTATCTACCCATTCCTCCAGTTTCCACAAATGCCTCTTTAATATTATACTATTGGCCTTAGTATTAATTACTTTACAGAGCTTAGTATCATCTGCAAATATTGAAACTTGATTGTGCTTACCATTTATGAGGTCATGAATAAAAATACTGAAAATAAGGGGGCACAATACTGACCCCTGTGGCACCCCACTGGCAACTTCAACCCAATCTGAGGATGGGCCATAATGATGACCCTCTGTTTCTATCACAAAGTAAACTGTTTACCCAAATACACAGGTTTTCACCTAGTCCCAGAAGACTAATTTTATGTACCAACCTTTTATGTGGCATTGTATCAAATGCCTTGAAATAGTCCACATACACAATATCCACACCCTCCCCCAGGTCCAGAATGTCAGGGCTCGGTGTCAGTGAACCCCCTGAACCGCCGTGGGAGATGACACTAGCCCCCAGGTAATTCCAAAGGTACGAGTAGCCCGCAGTGGCAGCCAAGGTCAAAGTACCAATTCAGCAAGCAATCTCGTGGTCTGGAGCAGGAAGAAGTTCAGGGCAGGCAGCAGAGGTGCAGAGTGAGGAACTGAGCAGAAGGTCAAGGCTGACAGAACAGGAGCAACGTTAGGGTCAGATCCGGGGTCACATCAGGAGATAAACGCAGGAGAATAGGAAAGCTTTCTCTTAGATTGGTAGCTCAAAGATCCGGCGGAGGTTGATGGGAACAGCTGGCCCGGAAAACCCGGAAGTGCCAGCTCCAATCAACGGTGCGCTGGCCCTTTAAATTTTTGAGAGCCGGCAAGATGAGAGCCACAAGAGAGGAGAGGTGAGTGCGGGCCAGGGGATGGGGCTCCACGGAGATGGGCACCGGTGTGCCTGCGATCCGGGACATGGATCGCAGGGACAACAGTGACACAGACTACAACTTACCTCCTCATAGAAGTCAATCAGATTAGCCTGACAGGATCGATCCCTCATAAACCCATGGTGATGCTGGATTATAAGGTTATGTACAGTGAGAAAGTCCAGTATAGCACCTAACTGACCTTACATGTGCTCCCATTTCCCTGCCTACAGGAACAGAGAGTCCCTTGGTTGCTAGAGGCCATGTCTTGCTGCAGTATTGCTACCCTTGTGCCAATGTTTCTCTCATCCACCAGGTTGGTATACTTATTGAAGTGCACCAGATCTGGATTAGACACCCTTCATCTCTTTTTTCTATCCACCCCCCCCCCCTTCTATATGTCACTCAACCATCCCCCTCACTCTAATCCTGTATACTACCATCCCCACCACCATCTTCTACAGTTAGTTTGCGGCTCAAGGAGCAGCAAACACTGCTTCATATTGTCAATTGCTCCCAGTCTTGAAACTTGATCATTTACATCCAGAGTCTGGGCTTCCAGATGAACAAT
Organism: Engystomops pustulosus; assembly: GCF_040894005.1. NCBI lineage: Eukaryota > Metazoa > Chordata > Amphibia > Anura > Leptodactylidae > Engystomops > Engystomops pustulosus. Next base: position 103,589,395 of record NC_092417.1, on the reverse strand, counting down.
TTTCACACATCCCACACAGCAATATTCCCAATCGAATGGTGGCACATGGAACATATACATGGCACAGGATGTACACTGCATAGCATTGGCACTTATGAAGTCCATTACACTAATGGGTATTACTAGAGAAAATAAAGATTTACTAAAGTATGAATTTGCCGAAACCGAGAAACCGAGTAGTACAAAAATCTAGCAGTTACCTCCTGAAGTTCCTTAGCCCTTTAATCACCAAGCCCTTTTTTGGTTTTATGTTTCCATTTTTCACTAGAGAAATGGGGGGTGTTTTGAATTTTTAAGTATTTTTATTTATTTCTTTTTAACTTTTATTTATTCAACCCCTTAACGCTCTGCGCCGTAGCTCTACGGCGCAGAGATATAAGGGATGTATGAAGAGGGCTCACGGGCTGAGTCCTCTTCATACAGAGGTGGGGGTTTTTGCATTTTGCACAAAACCCCCACCGCTAATAACCGCGGTCGGTGCTTGCACCGATCGCGGCTATTAACCCTCTAAACTTTGCCGGCGGCGTTTAAAAGACGGCGGCGTGCTGGCGCCGCCATCTTTTTTCCGATCGCCATGCCCCCCGAACGTCATCAGGGGGCGGCGATCGCTTACCATGGTAGCCTCGGGTCTTCTTTTGACAAGAGGCTACATGGCTTATGCAGGTTCGTTACAATGAGCCAGTGGCTCATTGTAATGTATGACCTGCAAAAATGCCATATATTGCAATACTGTAGTATTGCAGTATATGGTAGGAGTGATCTGACCATCTAGGGTTAATGTACCCTAGATGGTCTAAAAAATAGTGAAAAAAAAAGAAAAAAAAAAGTTTAAAAAATAAAAAAAATTAATAAAATATTAAAAGTTCAAATCACCCCCCTTTCCCTAGAACGGATATAAAACATAACAAACAGTAAAAATCACCGACATATTAGGTATCGCCGCGTCCCAAAATGCCCGATTTATCAAAATATAAAAACGGTTACGGGCGGCGGTGACCTCCTAGGCGGGAAATGGCGCCCAAATGTCCGAAATGCGACTTTTACACCTTTTTACATAACATAAAAAATGAAATAAAAAATGATCAAAATGTCGCACAGACCTCAAAATGATAGCAATGAAAACGTTGGATCATTTCGCAAAAAATGACCCCTCGAACATCTCCGTGCGCCAAAGTATGAAAAAGTTATTAGCGTCAGAAGATGGCAAAAAAATGTTTTTCTTCGTTTAATTTTTGAAAATGTATTAAAACACAATAAAACCTATATAAATTTGGTATCACCGCGATCGCACCAAACCAAAGAATAAAGTAGGCATGTTATTTGGAGCGAAGAGTGAAAGTCGTAAAAACTGAGCCCACAAGAACGTGATGTTTTTTTTTTCAATTTTTCCACATTTGGAATTTTTTTCAGCTTCGCAGTACATGGCATGTTAAAATAAATAACATCACGGGAAAGTAAAATTTGTTACGCACAAAATAAGCCCTCACACAGGTCTGTACACGTAAAAATGAAAAAGTTATGGATTTTTGAAGTTGGAGAGCGAGAAATCAGCCGAAAAACCCTGCGTCCTTAAGGGGTTAACTGATTTTACTGATCATGTCTTACAATGTGCCACTGGTACATTGCAACAAATGATGAGAACCTATACAGCCCTTACATAGACCTGAGGCTGTCATGGCAACGTATTGTCACTCTCCAATGATGTCACATGAAGCGACGAACCAAGCCAAGATGGCAGCGCTCACGCGTGGGCTAGCACTAATCGCGGGTATTACTGGTGGGTGTTTGCTGAATACACTCATATTGTATGGAAAGGGCTTAGCCATGATCCCTCTATATACACCCACAGCCAACTAGTATGTCACAGGTCAGTAAGTTATTAATCTTAAATCAGTTAATCCTAAACAACACTTTGGACACTGCACTCACTCTGGATTAATGCACTCTTGTAAACGCTCCCATGGTTTGCTTTTTAAGGATTTGGAGGCCAATGAAGCAGGTCTTTGCAACAAATAACTGGTATCTCAGTATTTCAAAAGACATAACACTCTTGATGTGTTGCAGAACAAAGTAACATAAGCCTTTTTCTTAAATCCCACTGAGGCTAAGTACTATGAAAAGTGCTATTAAAATCCCTAGAATGTAAATATAGAAAAAAGGTCAAGTATACAGACCACACCTGTCTACTTATATGAGGAATAGGTCCCGGACACATAAAGGCATTCTTCACTTCAATCACTTTTGTATGTAATGAATTGATTTTAGTCATTGGGTGTCATTGTACACTGTATCTTCATCCAGTGCAGTCACATTTAAGGTTCAATGTTCTGGGAGCTCTTTGAAGAAGATATACAGTACATCAAGTGGTCAGTGCTACATAAAATTATATATTTAAATATTAAGTCCTATTTAATATAAGGGGGGGGTCAGCTTGTGTAATAAGGCACCCATTTTTGTGGGCAGCACACTGGTTTGCACTGTTGCTTTGCAGGACTGGGTTAAAATATCTCCCAAGAGTAACATTTCAATAGACTTTAGATGTACTCCCCAAATTTGCATAGGTTTCCTTTGGGCACTCCAGTTTCCCACACTCCAAATAAGCAATTTAGCTTGTGAGCCCTACTTGGGACAGTAGAATTTATATGTTTGTAAAGCATTGTGCTATATGAGAAGAGAAATAAGTAAGAAAAATACAAGAGTAATAGAAAAACAAATCTTCAATATCTTCAATATTAGCATATGACAAGCAAGTACCTACATTGGGGAGTTAATGCCCATAGCTACAGACAAGCCCTATTACCATAATTCCATAGGGCCGTATTTACTGTAAATTGTCTATGTTGTATAAAAACCACAAAAATAAAGCCATATGGTTTTATCATTTTGAACAATGACATTGTAAAGCTTTGTCTCTGCAGCTGCTGTGGATTCTGATAGCAGAAACTGTTGGCTAGGCATGCTGAGATATTTAGTTCCCCAGCAGTTTCTTCTCTTGTAGTTCCCTAAAGTTAGTTTTCAGCGGGAACTAGACTAGAAGCATGAAGACATAAAAGTATTTAACAACTCCTGCATTCACAAACATCTCAGAGCCTCAGGACTAAACAACGTGTCAAGAACCAGCATCCATTGACAGGCATTTTATTCCTTCTGTGACAGTTTCAACTATGAACAGAAATGAAGGACAGAAATCTGCTGCCATCATTTCATGGCTGTCAGCCCTGGCAGCAGAAAGGTATATCTTAAGACAACACACTGCCCGGAATTTTCTTTTATGTGTTGGACTACACGTTCCATCATTATTCATTTCCAACCTGTGCACAGGGAAGGGAAAAAAATAAGGGAACTGCAGCGGCGACAAAGTTTATTACGGAACACTGGACTTTGTGACGGGAGCCACAACTCATGGAGATAGCTAGGTTTTTGCCTCAGGGGAAGTATTTGTAATCTAGAGTTGTTGTAGTCATTACAGAGATTAAGCATTGCCCTTAACATTTGACAAATACTATTTGTATCCTTCCATATGCTAACAGTGGGCAGAATATCATGTTAGGCTCTGCTAATATTTTACCAGTTCATTTGAAAAAACAAATGTTAAGGCTATACACAATGTAGCTTTTATTTATCAGCATTGCAGAAGAATTAGATAAGATTATTGGCATCCGATTTGTTTCCCCCTATGTTTTATTTATTTACTGCTTGCTTAACCTGCCTTGAAATAGCGGTGTGGGAAGAGTATGCTGATCTTGATGGAGCTAGTGAGCTGTAGAAATTATATAAATACGTTTCGGGGTGCAAGGATAGTGATATGCAGAAATATAGCGCACTCTAAACAATGAGGTCACAGGATTATGACAACAACAGGAGACAAGAGGAATAACCTTGATGGAGGTAGTATCTATATTTCACTCACATAGATATTGGGGGTCATTTACTAAGGGCCCGATTCGCGTTTTCCCGACGTGTTACCTGAATATTTCCGATTTTCGCGCCGATTTCCCCTGAATTGCCCCGGGATTTTGGCGCATGCGATCGGATTGTGGCGCATCGGCGCTGGCATGCACGCGACGGAAATCGGGGGCGTGGCCGAATGAAAACCCGGCGGATTCGGAAAAACCGCCGCATTTTAAAAAAAAAATCTGTCGCGGAGCTTGCACTTACCTTCACTCAGCCCGGCTCGGTGAACTCCAGCGCGTTCTGATGCTTTTCAGCACAGCAGCGCCACCTGGTGGACGGCGGAGGAACTACCTTAATGAATCCCGGCCGGACCCGAATCCAGCGCAGAGAACGCGCCGCTGGATCGTGAATGGACCGGGTAAGTAAATCTGCCCCATTGTGTTAATGAAGAGAGGATTATAAGTGACATCTGAATGTCAATGGTAGGAATGGTGAAATTACCATTACCTAGAGAGCGGGGATGTGTGCGGGCCTAGTCCTGGATGAGAGCGGGAGCCAGGGCAAGGAAGACCGGGACCAGAGCCGAACCATAAGCGGGGAGAGGTGAGAGCAGGTCCGGGGCACGCTACATAGTGTCGCGGAGGCACTCATGACACAGGTCCGGGCTGGGGGAGCCATGTGGCAGTGGCACACGGGTGCACCCGCGATCCGGGCCTTCAGGGCCCCTTTTCTCTTCTTCTTTTTCTTCCATCTTCTCCAATTCATCACCTGAGGAGGAGAGCAGAAATAGGACAAACTCCAGTGAGGTGTTTGGACCTGGCATGGAACAAGCTTGAGGGGGTCTTTTGGCCAGAGGCTGGACTGGCCCTTGGGAAGCCGGAAGCTGGAGTGGCCCTTGGGAAGCCAGAAGCTGGAGAGGCCCTTGGGAGGCCGTAGCAGCGCTGGGAAGCCCAGAGGCTGGGTTGGCTCTTGGGAGGCCGGAGCAGCGCTGGGAAGCTGTGGAGGCTGGAGAAACTCTTGGGAAGCCACACATTTGGAGACTGGAGCAGTTCTTGGAACACCAGAGTGGCCTCTGGGAAGGCCGGAGACTCCAGATTTTTGCCAGAAACGTAATGATGAAGGTAGCCATGTCCAGATCACTACTATCCCATAGAGGTGTAGCCCAGACCAGAGTCTCTTGGGGCTAGAGTCTGTGGACTCCCTGGACTACCGCAGGGAATGATGTACTAGCCGCAACCCTTGACGGGAGCCTAAGTGGCCCCTGGTCTTCGCCAGAGCCTGCCGCAGGAAACCGGACACAGGGAAGGCAGGACCTCGGGAAGGCAGGACTTTGGGAAGGCAGGACCTTTGGGATGGCAGGACCTTGGGATGGCAGGACCTCAGGATGACCACCGGGATACAGTACCGCTACAGGAGTACAGGACCGCCTCAGGAGTACAGGACCGCCTCAGGAGTACGGGACCCCCACAGGAGTACAGGACCACCACGGGAATACAGGATCACCACAGGAACACAGAACCACCACAGGAGCACAGGAAGGCCAAAGGAAAACACGGAAGCATCTGGAAACGCACAGGAAACATGGAGGCGTCTGGAAACACACAGGAGGAACAGAGGAGGCTTTCACTTCAGTGGGAATGACCTGAAGAACCAGCAGTGAGTGAAGGGAGGTGCCGGATTATAAGGATGCTCTGGATTAGCCAGCACCATTTAGAGGGGCGCTGGCCCTTTAAATCACAAAGTATCGCCCTTAGAGACACAGGCCTCGTCCTGGATGGTAGCGGGAGCCAGGACAAGGAAGACTGGGACCAGAGTTGGACCAGGAGCGGGGAGAGGTGAGTGGAGGTCTGGAGACGGGGCGAGCTACACAGCGGATCACGGGTGCACCTGCGATCTGGGACATGGATCCCAGGGTCACCCGTGACAGTTTTTAGTATACATTTTTCTAAATGTTGCGAGCTTTCCCGATATATTTGCTGAGCAGCATCTTTTGTTAGATCCAGTGATCTGATTGGTAATTACTTGAGGATTATTATGGACAGTATCAGTGGAGGAGATCTATGACAATGTGTATGTATGAAGCCACCCTGAAAACAAGGGATGGTGCCATCCCGGACAGTGGAGTGTTACTTCAAATGTCAGGGTAAGATTCTGTAATGTTGTGATGGGTAGCCTCTTTATTTGATTTCTGTATACTAAGCATATACGTGATGTGGCGATACTGATGGTTTATATTAAGTGCCCAATCTATTTAATGCATAAGTCTTATCCCCTTATAAATGTATCCATGATCCTCCATATCGTGTCCGGTGATGCCCCCTTTTTATTCAGCTTTTGTCATCACTTGGATGTTTTAAATGTATTATGTAAATTAAAGTTTTTCAATTCTACTATACTGTATGTATATGCATTTTTCTAGTCTGGCTTTTTCCTTTAAGGGGTCCCCTTGAGGTACAATAGGTTATATGTACAGTTATCAGCCACTGTCTAGGGTGCACTAGACAGTGTTGATAATGGAAATGTGATGATCTCATTTTTCCTGTTTCAACATTGTTTCTTAATGGCATGTGAGACACGTTTCTCCCAGGCCATTGGATGGTGACGCTGCATGTGTTGACACAGGGCCATGGTGTTAACGTTAGCTCCCTGGCCACGGTTCACTTTCTGCCAGCAGGATCTACATATACACAAGCTAGGCTCCTCTGGTGTCTTAACAAAGAACTGCCACATCACCAAGATGGTGATTTTACTACCAACACTCTGCACTGAGTGACTACTAATGCTGCTGCCTCGCTGAGCCCCTGTGCCACTGCTTACTTGGACCTGCAAAGTGGGTTTTGTACCCTGCTGCCGTTTGGCTCCCATCCTCGCACTGCTGCCACCCTACTGACTCACAGCCACAGTAGCAACTTGCTGCCTGCTTCGATGCCTGACACACTAGCGGACACCCTTTTGTTCTAATGATGATGATGGAGCCCCAGCTTCAGCCGACTCCCAAGTACGATAGGCTACATCATGATCGATTTATGTTTCCCTGTCACTGCTATTCTCCTTAACCGTCTCAGTATGCAGAGCCTGACTACTTGCAAGTCTCTGCCACTCTCCACATCTCTACTTTCCCACCTACTCCACAAATCAGCGGATGTCTGCCCCACCTCTTCACTTGCCAAGCAGCTGCTGACTGTGCTCAAAGACTTTGTCCTCTCTGTATATTGACGCTGAGCCCAAACCACCAAGTAGATCTCTGGCTGAGGGAAATGAACAGGACAGAGGCTGGTGGAAGACAGGTGAGGGCCGCAGACCTGCTTCTGGGCCATGCCAACTAAAAATTGTATCTTACGAACCCACAGACACTTGGCTGGGGTTGTCATATGTCATTTGGGAGGAAGTGGATGACGTAGTCAACCAATCGAGAACCTTTGGGTTGTTCATACAACACACTGCCGCTAGATGATACCGGCAGTTCTGGACTCACAGAGTCACCCCTGCAGTGATGTCCCCTTACTGTGCTGCGACCTGTGCCTGCTCCACCTGCCACCTCTCCGTCTGACATATTGGTAAATCCACTATGTTGACTTGACATAGATTTCTTGATATCAACTTTAGCAACAAAAATGAATTGAAATGTGAGGAACAGAACCCAAAAACTAACACCCTGGACTTTGAGAAAAAATCACTCCATCAGCTGTTGATTTGACACGGATTTCCTGATATCTACTTTAGCAACAAAAAAAGAATAGAAATTTGGGGAATACAGAACCCCAAAAACTGACACCCTGGACTTTGAGAAAAAAATGACTCCAGCAACTATGTTGATTTGACACAAATTACTTGATATCGACTTTAGCAATAACAAAGAATTGAAATTTGGGGTATACACATCCCCCAAAATGGACTCCCTGGACTTTGAGCAAAAATCACTCCATCAGCTACATAAGCCTGCCGGTTGCTGATTGGCTTACATGTTTGCACATGTGATCAAGGGTGTTCCTTTCTTCTTCCCAGAGTTCTCTGCCCCATGTAACACATTGTGCTTGCGGCCATTTTGCTAATAAAGGGGAAAAATTCAATTTGTTCCCACGAATCACCATAAACTTTGTTAGAATCGATTCGCTCATATCTAATTATGATAATAACATCTAAGGATAAATCTTGATTTCAAGTGAGAGAATGAAAGAAAGGTTGACTTCTAAACAACCTCTTTAAGTTTAAAATGAGAATTTTATCCAACCTCTGCAATGTTACTTGACCTCTCTATAGTGATTCGATTCAGTACCTTTGCTACCGTCTTGTTTTTCAACCTGTTCTGTCTGACTCCACTTGTCTGTCTGTAAGTAAGTAAGTAAATAAATAAGTAAGTTGTCCCTGTCAGCTTATTGGATCTCTCAGGTCTGTTAGTTAGAAGGTTTGCTCTTATCAGGGTGGCAGGGACATCGTAGGGTTAGTTTGCCACCACTTACCCAGTCTGATAGCTAGCGCCAAGTCTGGTTGTGGTTGCGCTGTTTGCTGGACAGGTATGTGACAGAGTATGAACAAAAAGGACATAGGATTGGTGCAGCCTGTGCCACTGAGGCCAAGTAGGAAAGGGGGCTCAATGCCATTAAAGTATGTTTTTATTGTCCTTGAGATTGTGTGTAAATGCCAGAGATATGAATTACATGCCAAATTAGTCATAAGTATGGTGCTTCTTGATAAAATATGAGTAACTAGGGGCCCATTTCCTTTTCCTTCACGTGGACCCTCTGTGATCCTATGAGAGCCATTAAGCTGTTCAGAAATTTGAAATGAATTAGGAGCATTCAACTAGATGGTCAGAAAGAGAGATCATAGTGAATTATCATAGTAGCTTTAGATAGGATAGGAAAAAGGGCATAAAGTGGATGAAGTTGAAATGACCACATGAAAACTAGAAAACAAGAAATAGGTTTAAGATGCAGAATAAGATGGAATCCTGGTTACTTTCAGTATTTTTCTGCACTGCTTTCAATGGTATACTGCACCATCTCTTATGTAATATACCCAAGCATTATTTAAATAACATTCAAGCATACACAAAATACACCAGAACACAAAAAGCGATAACTGTACCACCTATATCACTCAGTAACCTGCAATCAGTCGCCAGGAGCATAAAATATGCAGATCTTAGCAAAAAACTATTTTCGGTGGTGCTCAAATCCTGAGAAACACGGTCCAGCCAATCATTAAAGAAGATACAGAAAATGGATGGCACTCACCAATCTTAAATACATATATTCACACAAAAGGTATACAAGGGATACCTTTTGTGTGAGTATATTTTTATGCTACAATAAAGAAGAAGAAACTTGTATTGAAGATTTGTGAGTGCCAATCTTCTTTTATTTTCAACATTCAAGCGTAGGTCTTGATTTCAAGTAAGGCAATGAAAGATAACTCAACTTTTAAACAACTTTTTTAAGTTTAATATCTGAATTTTATCTTTTTGCTGCCGCATGACCAGTAAGAATCACTGATGAAAACAACTAATTAATTGATAGCCTCAAGTTAACATTATGCCACTTCATTCATTTCGTTTATCTTCAGGACTGGCAATGACGGGTCAGTGATATGGCAGGAAATCATAAGTAATTCTATAGGAATTAAGGATAAAGCAGATGCTTGTATTTCTTTTTCCAATAAATTATTTTAGTTTCCTTTTGCATCAAAGTATTTTCACATTAGAGAAAACTGATACTCACTAGTGGGGCTCACATCCATCAATCTCACACAGGGGTGTAACACACAGGGTCCTGTGCCTCAGTTGTTACAGAGCAACTTATTTATCACACTTTATGTTATTCATTTATAGTACTTGTCACAGCGCATGGGGACAAAGGGATGATTTGTGGCTCTTCAGATTAGTTATAGTCAGATTCCTGATTTCACATATGCGCTAGGCTCCGTTTCAAAGCAAGGTGATAAACCAAGATCAGGACTGAAGGTAACTGGATAACCACCATGAAATCCACACAATTACAAGAAGAACATAAAAAACACTATGGCCCAAATTTATCATTAGTGAGGCAAACCGCACTATGGGGGATATTTATCAGGACCTCTGCGCACCGCCAGTGGCGCAGAGGCCCTGAAATAATCGCAAATGCTAGCTTATTGCTAGCTTTTGCGATTATTTTCCCCAATCCCCCACCTTCACGCCAGTGGGGCGTGAAGGGGGGGGGGGGGGGCGCGGACGGATGGGAGTGGGCCGGCGCGGGACGTTACTTTCCCCACCCCTGCGCACTCGCTGCTGCCGGCGACTTTTCATATGTGAAAAGTCGCCGGCTGCGTTTTTTTTGTACGCCAGGCCCTGCCTGGGATAGGTTAAACGCTGCGCTTCTGGCAGCCCGATACATCAAGAGGCAATTGCCAGTGTATGATAAATATCCCCCTATGTGCTTGTCAGACTCCAGGAGTAGAGGACCTACTAGACCACAGCGGACAATGACATAAGCTGACACCAGGGACCGGAATCTAAGTGGTACCCGCAAAGCGGGTTGGACTTGCTGCGGCATGGTACCACCAGGTCGTTCCACAGGTGCAACTTTGTCCGCGATGTCAGCCCACAGGAGGTACACAGATGTTGAACAGAATATTAGTCGGGGACAGGCAGGAGGTCAGGACGGGCAGCACAGGATCAGAGTCGGGGATGTAGCAATAGGTCAAGGCAGGCAGCAGAGGAGCGTACTCAGGAACGGAACCAGGGTCACAACAGGATATCACAATAACAGCACATGTCATGAGACAAGCTTTCTCTAAGGCACAAGACATGAACATCCGGTGGGATGAGCAGGTGGAGGCTGGTTTATAAAGGATTCTGGTAAGAGCCAGCACCAATTGGCGGTGCCCTGGTTCTTTAACTCTTCGAGAGACAGTGCACGCGCCCTAGGAGCCAGGGATGCACACGCATGGCTGCTGGACCCTTAACAGGAATGTAAGGACATGTAATTGGTGCAGGTGCCACGCTGGAGAACAGAGAAGGAAAGGGATAAGCCCGTGACTGGAGAAATGGGTCGCGGGATCACCCGTGACAGTGCAGAGTGCACCAGATTCATGGAGATGGCTGCACGGTCTGGCAGGCATACTTAAACGGAGTGCACCAGCTTTTTTTTTGTTTTCTCAGTTAAATGGGCATGCAGCAAAGAATCCATACAGGAACATCCCTTTTAGGTTGCGGCGGAGGCAGTGCACAAAACTAGTTCAAACACTACACAAATAAATACATGTGCAAGTGTTTATGAGCAAAGTGCCCCAGAAAACTTGTGCAGCCAGTTTGATAAATCTGGGCCTAAGTAAATGATGTTTGCAATAAGATTACAACTCTTGTAATAAAATACAAAACCAGTAGTGCCACTAATATTTTGAGTAAATGTATCACCTATGGTTATTTCAATAACCAAAACCATTTTACAAAACATACTCAATATAAGTGAATTTTTATTTTCTCATGGTCATTTTGTAGTCTGTTGGCTGCATAGTATTATGGGGCAGCTATATTGCTTGATCCATGTTTTACTTGGGCAAAAAAGGCTAAGTTTTCCATTGACTTCAACACTTTGAAAAGGGGACTGTTGCAGATGGCCTCATGCTGAGCAGCCCACTTGCAATAGCTATAACTCAAGCTTTCTCCTGTGAAAAAACATGTGAGGACTTTCTTCTGCTAGCGTACCTACAAACTACAAGATCCACACAGGGGCTCTGCAGAGTATTATGGCTTTGTAGACTATGCAGGAGGATGTAGCCTTATCAGAGACTTTTGAAGTGCTACATATTAAGTTTTCACTATTGGGCTACAGCGGCAATCCACAAGATTGTATGAGCTCAATAATGGTTTATACTGCTGCTTTAGCTATGCAGATGGAGAGTTTTCTTTTCATTTCAAAGAGAACTTTTAAGTTTGTTACTTCGATATCATCCCCTCAACTTTCCACAAACTTGAAAGGGGCAATGTCAACAAAAACAGCCCAAACTAGTCTATAAACTAGAAACTACAAATATGTTCAGAACCCCTCCCCCACCCAAAAAAAGCCTTAAATTAACTTTCTCTAGTTCTTGTTATAAATATCTAGTCTTATTTCAGTCATGATATGAGTAGCCATAAAGTGGTGATACATCATGGTAGGAGTCTTTACCATTTTCTATTTTAAAATGCAACTAAATGGTGATGAGAGTTTGTATCATCCAGTATGTCCACCACACTTCCAATTTCTCAAAATTAGAAAATTCAACTTTTTTCCATAATTGATACTATTATTATCGTACTCTAGAAAGCCTTAAACATACAGTCATCTGAAAGAACTGTAGGTGACATATCCTCTGATGACATGGCAAGGCCCGTCTTAGATTGAACTGTTTACTGGGTAAACTGCATAATCACCTTTCCCATTGTGAATTACAGAATTCATTGTCATCAAAAGCAGAACTTATATATACAAGAGCGGGCTTCATTTGAGGCAGTTTGCTGAAAGAAAATACACTTCAATCAAATGGACCATAAACAATGCAATGTCTTTTGTATCCCAGCAATACAAAAATCAAAGATGGGAAGCAAACTCCTCTCTTGCTGTGAGGTTTCTACATTACACAGCAGAAATCATTAAAATATTTTAAAAGTCTCAGCGCCTCGCTGCTGTTCATACATTCTGAATCAGCAACATTTATAAGGTCATGCTTTTCTCATTAAGGGTTTGGGTTTTTAACATTCGTAATCCATTCAACAGCTAAACCGAATAACAAATCATTGATTAAATCTATGAAGTGATTGTAAAAATTTAAATTTAATATATAAACATGTACTTACTGCCTGAAAACTCAAATAACTACTGTAGCATGTGTTGAATTAAACAAGGAGGATAGATTGACAGAGATAGACAGGATACAGAGAGATAGATGTTGGTATATAGATAGATGATAGATAGATAATAGATAGATAGCCGACAACCGGGACCGGAATCTAAGTGGCACCTGTTCTTCACCAGAACCCACCGCAAAGTGGGATGGTCTTGCTGCGGCGGAGTACCACCAGGTCGTTCTGTGGGTGCGACTAGCCAGCGGTGGCAGCCGAGGTCAAGTTACCTTAGCAGGAGGCAGTCTCGTGGTCAGGGTCAGGGCAGATGGCAGAGATGCAGGGTTAAGTCCAATTCAGGGTCAGCAAACGGGAGGTCCAGGCAGATGGGAATGGGAACACAGACACACGGGAAACTGGGACAAAGGAACGCAGGAACACGGGACACGGGAACTCAGGAGCAGGAACACACAGGAATGCAGGAGCACGGGAACTCAGGAGCTGGAACACACAGGAACGTAGGAATACGGGAACACAGGCCCGCAGGAACCTAGGAATACAGGACTGCAGGAATATCGCAAGGAAGCTTTCACAATGGCATAGGCTCAAAGATCCACCAGGGTGTGATGGAAGAGGCAGGTTTAAATAGCCTTCTGGGAAAATAGACAGGGCCAATTAACAGTGGGCTGGCCCTTTCAATTTCCTGAAGCTGGTGCGCACGCCCTAGGATACAGGGACGCATGCATGTGGACCGCAGACGGGGATTCAGAACGGGGACAGGTGAGCCCGGAACCGGAGTTTGGGAACACAGAGGGACACGGATGCGCCCACAATCCGAAACAGGGATTGTGGGAATATCCGTGACAATAGATAGATAAATAGATAGATAAATGCAAGAGAATGAGCAGCACTCCATTCATAGTGTAAACCAAATGTGGTCCTTTTATTCCATCATAAGTGACAGTAGTGACATTTCGGGCCGAAACTAGAGCCAAAATGTTGCTGCTAATATAGAATAAATCCACCTGATCAATTTACATCCTTGGAGTGCTGCTATTTTTTTCTTTTTCTTAGATAGCTAGATAGACAGACAGATGAGATACTAAGATTGATAGACAGATAACAAGATAACAAGAAAAAGCAGCAGGTTGCTGTGAAAAAAATATGCTCTATGCAGACGTGTACAGACTTCACTTCCGGTTTTCCCATTCCACCAAGCATTCCATACACACCTTATTTAATAATTTCAGAGAGGATGGGAAGATCATCCATGGATATGTTTTTAATCATTACTGGCAAGTACACCTATGGATCACTGTTTTTATTGTCACTGTCTTTTTACACTGATGTTATTTGTGGAGGACTTGATTCATGGCCCTTTTCAACATGCACTCACCCAACAACAGGTTTTACTATGGTCGGATTGTTGTACTGACTGAATTTTCTTTTGTAGATAGATATATAAATAGGATAAGATACTTTGCGATGGTGAGAAAAGGTGAATACCTTTATGCTGTGCTCCTAACACCTGTGCTCTAGAAGTTCTGGCAGGTTTGCCAGGGATTGTCAAAATATTGAAATTACTACAGTGATGTTTGATTGGGTCCAAGTCAGGGTTCTTTCTGGACCACTCTAGGGTTACATTCACTCAAATCTATGCCTGCTGAGCCATAGAGGAGGAGTGGTGACCCCTCCCCTCTCCATTGCAATGTATGGTGCACAGCGCTGTAACATGAGGAAAGATAGGACTTTCCCCGTGCACGGAGCGGTACGGTGCCACATGTGTGCTTCACTGTATTGCTCCATGCGCCCTTTGCTGGCCTATGGGGCAGCCTTATATACGTCCCCCCACAGTCGTGTGAATATAGCCTTAGACGTTTGTAAGCCACTCATTTGTTTCTTTTGCATGATGAACTTTTGGTCCAGTCAAATGTTCACAGCACTCTGGATTAAGTTTTTATTAATCCATTAAAATATTTGTAGTTAATTATTTACTATTATATCTATGGCTCCAACAATAAGCATTGTGATTTCTTATATTGTTTTTGGCCTCATGTGAAAGCATGCTAGTATCTAACAGCAACATATCAGCATTTTAGTGTCCATTGAAAGCCTTAGACCTAATGGCTTTGCTTCATCTTATAAGAAATCTCTAACTGGTAGGGCTACCAGGCAAAACCAAGAATCTTCATACCTTTGTTAGGTTTTCCTAAAGAATAGTTATGAAAATGTTCCACAATTCTGAATATATAAAAGCTATAGCTCATTACAGTGAGACTGAGTAAAACTGACCATTATCATTCAGCAGATGTAGCTAGCAGAGTCTATATAGCTATAATACATTCATTATCATGCTTTTTTTTGTGATTTCATGGTTCTGTGCATTACCTTTATACATACATTATGCATACATGATCGTAATACAGCCATATAATGAGTCCTTACATTTTAGTTTATACCATATATTATAAAAAGGAAAGACTAAGGAAAGCTTAAATGGAAGCTTAAATTGATGCCAACTCAGGAATCAAATTTACATTCTTATCACATATTTTCAACTAAGATTACTGTGATTTTTACACAATTCATGTGGTGTATATGATAAAATAGATCTAACCATTCAAGTGCATGGCCATACACAATAGATGTCTATTTCAGTTTTGACAGGATCAACCAACCATCTGTAGTATGTGTGGGTCTCCCAAATTTCCCCAGACCCTATCTCCTCAAACTGTACACTATAATATAGGAATAATTGGATGCATGGGAAAGGGCTCCTGCTATGTGGACATTGCGTTTCTGTTTAGGAGATAAAATATAACTACCACTACAATACTACAGCGTTGTTATGGATTCCTTTACATAGCAAGTATTACTGATTGGGTTACTACTGATTTACCTATGAGTGCATTTACTGTATTTAGACACTGAAAAAATAGATTTGATTGTAGAACATAAGGTATGATTTCATTCCAGAAAGAATAGTGTGTGGGGTTTACCTGGTATTGCAGTGGTGATTCAAGTAGTGTTGTTTCTAGTAAAATTCTTTGTTAGAAATTTGCTCAATTTCTTATTATGGACAACCTCTTTAACACCTTTTTCCTAATTACTCCAGTTACTTTATTTGTAGAAATAAGTTAATATTTCTTGGTAACCAACCACCTGTTTCAGTTTTAGAAATGCATTGACCCCGCTATATCCTCTTGTCGCTGTATAATGCAGAACCTTAGAGAAATTAAGCGTGAAAGGCAGATGTCTAAAAGATAGAATGACCCTAGGGGTGGCTGCGGCTGCTGGTCGTCTGTATTTTTATACCTTGGTTATTAGAGTGGAGCATTTTAAAGTAAATTTTTCTCACAAAGATTAAATTATCATGAACAGGGTTTCTAAAAAATAGCAACACATGTAATCAATATTATATTTGCTCACTTTTTCGATATAATGTACATGATTTCCTGCTGTGCTGAATACGTGGATTATTAAACACTTAAGTCTTATTTTTTTCAAAAAATAAGACAAACCAGTGGACGTTTATGATTCCTTGTCAGCCAGTTATGTTCTCGGTGGTAGGTAGATGGGCCGGAAGCGGGGCGGTATAAAGGCGAGTTGGGGTGTGAATGTCTCCTCGAGATCTGACCTGGTATAACTTGGCATATACACTGAGAGGCAGGAGCACACCAAAGTATATCTGGTGGGCAGAACGCCAACAGGGGGAAAAGTAAGATTGACGTTCGACATGCCACTCTTATTTATTGCCCATCCCGCATTATATTTGTCATGGGTGCCCCCTCGATCCATGTCTCGGATTGCGGGCACACCTGTGCCCCTCTCTGTGGTGCTGCCCCCCGGGCCCCAACACCAAACTCACCTCTCCACGCTCTTGCTACCATCCGCTGATTGGCGCTGGCACTCCCTGGTTTCCTTAAAGGCCGCCTGTTGCCAGGATTCCCTGCTAGATCTTTGCGCTCATTGCAATAGAAAAAGCTTCCCAGTGTGTTCCTGTGTTCCCTTTGTTGCTCCTGTTCCCTGCTCTGCTGAATTCCTGTTGTGATCTTGGACCGATCTATGACTTCTGCATCTCTGCCGCCTGCCCTGACTCCATGCCTGTTTCTGACGTTGAGCCTGGATTCTGTACCTCTTCCCCACCGCAGCAAGGCCATCCAGCTTTTCGGTGGGCTCTGGTGAAAAACAGGTGCCACTTAGACTCTGGTCCCAAGTGTCAGCTGGTACCATCTTCCCCGGTGGTCCAGGGGTCCACTGACCCGTAACCCTGACTGTTAAATCCGGCCATGGACCCTGTGGAGGTGCCGCTTCCGATACTGGTTGATATTTCCAGGGTTGTCACCCAGCAATCCCTGCAATCACCGTGGCACTATAACAGATGATTTCCTCTGTGCACCAGCTTTTGACTCCAGCAACCATTCCTGCAACCCCTCCAATTACTCCGACATCTCTACCAGCGGCAGAACCTAGGTTCAGACTCTCTAAGCCTGACAAGTATTATGGTGATCCTAAGTTGTGCAGGGGCCTTATTATTCAGTGCTCGCTGCACATAGATCTGATGCCATCCCAGTTTGTCACGGTCCAAGGTGAAATTCATCATCAGTCTACTTTCCGGGAAGGCCCCGGGAAGGCCCTGGCCTGGACTACACCTCTATGGGACAGAGGTAATCCACCCATACTGAATTCCTGTCTGAATTCCGCTCAGTGTTTGAGAAACCCGCACAAGCCTCCTCAGCTGAAATGGCGCTGTTGGACCTGCGCCAAGGAGAATCGACAGTGGGCGATTCAAGTTCTGTACTCTGGCTTCTGAGCTCTCCTAGAACGGCGCTGCCCTGGCTGCAACTTTCAAAAAAGGACTGTCTTCCCAGGTCAAGGATCTCATCACCCTGGCCCTGGCGGGGGATTGCATCACGTGCTGGGGATTGCATCACGTGCAACCACAGTCTCCACTTCCACTTGTTTGGCTCTGGTCGCTCAAAGATCGCTCCAGCCTCCACATGCACAGTCTGAAGTGGAGCCTATGCAAGTTCACAGAGCCCGTCTCAACATCAAGGAACGTTCCAGACATTGTCAGGAGAACCTCTGCTTGTACTGTGCCAGTCCTCTGCATCTCTGCCGCCTGCAGTGCCTGTTTCTGATGTTGAGCCTGGACTCCGATTCTTTACCTCTACCTCGGCTGCCACTGCGGGCTGGTTGCACCTGTGTAACGACCTGGTGGCACCCTGCCGCAGCAAGACCACCCAGCTTTGCGGCGGGCTCTGGTGAAAACCAGGTGCCACTTAGACTCTGGTCCCAGGTGTCAGCTAGTACCATCTCTCGCTGTGGTCCAGGGGTCCACTGACCCCAAACCCTGGCAATATTTACTGATGGTTAGTTTAAAATTCCACAAATTGCATTTTCTCATAGCTTTAAAGGGGTATTCTCGTTTGGGCATTCACATACAGTTTCATTAATCTGCCATATATAAACATTTCTTCAATTAGATGTTATTATAAAAATGTTCATGAGTGAAGAAAATTTCTCATAAATGTAGTCATGTGGTCCCTTAGAAACAAGACTGTGTCCCTGGATACGGCCTCCTCTGCTGGAGGGATTGCACAAAGAAAGAAAAGTTTCTGAATATAAAATGTCTGGGAATTACTCCAGGTCCCACAGCCGTCCTGTAATAATGAATGCTGAATCCATGTGGTCATGCAGGGCTCAATAGCGCATATCTGGCAACTGCTGCCAAAATGTGAGGTGATCGTATCCAAGTAAGCCTTCTCGTTTCTAAGGGTCAACATGGCAGGATTTTTGAGAAATTATCTTCACACAGGAATATTTTTTTTAATAACATCCAATTGAAGAAATATTTACATATGGCAAATGAATTTAACCCATTAATGACCGCCATATCGGCTTTTTACGGCGGTCATTAAGGTTACTTCTTCTGACGGGACGCCTTTCTACGGTGGCGCGTCAGAAGAAGATTTCGGGTAATGAAAGTGTGGGTGTCGGGCTGTGATATCACAGCCTAGACCTGGCACTAACATCCGGGATCGGAAAAACTCAGATCCCGGATGTTTAGCCCCTTACACGCCGCGGTCAAGCATGACTGTGGCGTGTAAGTGTCCACACCGTGGATCGGACCCCCCCCGGTGTGCTTACCGGGGGATCCGATCCCTTCTGCCTCAGCACCGGGTTCCGACGAGTAACCCGAGGCTGTTGGCTCCTCTCTGTGCCGGGTTCCGCCTCCTGGCAGGACCCGGCTGTATGTAACTGAGCATGCTCAGCATGCTCAGTTACTTACACTATACACTGCAATACAAGTGTATTGCAGTGTAAGGGCTTGAACAAGCGATCGGATGATCGCTTGTTCAAGCCAAGAAGTAGAAAATGTAAAAAAGTTAAAAAAAAAAGATTTAGTCATTTTAGAATATAATTAAATAAATAAATAAATAAAACAAAAGTCCCATAATCTCTCCAGTTACACATAAAATGCAAATAAAGTGTATAAAACACAAAAACACGTACATATTTGGTATCACCGCGTCCGTATCAATCTGTACAATAAATCTAAATCAATATTGAACCCGCTCGGTGAACGGCTTAAAAAAAAACCTCAAAAAACTTCCCGTAATATACCATTTTTCATCAAACACCATCACTAAAAATGTTCTAAAAAGTGATCAAAAAAAGTTATGTTCCATAATATGATACGGCTGGATAGAACAACCCTTTTCACAAAAGATAAGCCCTCAACCAGATCTGACAACAGAAAAATACAGAAGTTATGGCCCTAAAAAGTTGTCAATAGTAAAAACAATTAGATTTTCTCCAATATTGGTTTTGCTCAGGAAAATTAAGATGAGAAAAACTATATAAATGAGGTATCACCGCAGTCGTAGTTTTAGACTCCCAAAATGAATTATTTATACATTGTATCTCATCCCGTAAATAATAAGCCTCATATGTTCGCAAAAAAGATAAAAATGTATAGGTTGTACATTGTGACAATACAAATCTGCTGTGAATGGCGCCTCCATTCATCCTATGCCCGGCCGTGCGCCCATACAGCAGGACACCACCACATATAGGGTATCGCTACACTCGGGAGGAATTGGGCATCAAAAGTTGCAGAGCGTTTCATCATTTAATTTATTCTGAAACTGTCAGTTTTGGCCTAAATGAATGTATTTTCGAAAAAATTCGAAAGTTTCTAAATCGCAGGTCCATATTGTTTTAACCCATGTGAAACACTTAAAGGGTTAATAGACTTAATAGAAGTTGTTTTACACACGTTGAGGGGTGAAGTTTCTATAGTGGGGTAATTTATGGGGTTTTACTATTATTTAGGCCTCTCAAAGTCACTTGGAAGCTGAGTTGTCCCTTAAAATGTGAGTTTTGGCAATTTTCATGAAAATGAGAAAAATGGCTCCTAAAGTTCTGCACCTCATAACATCCTAGAAAAATGAGAGGATGGATAAAATATCATCGCAACATAAAGCAGACATTCCGTAAATGTTAATTATCAAGTTTGTTGGATAGTTTTACTTCCTGTCTGGAAAGCAGAACATTTCAAACTTGGAAAATGAAGAATTTTTACAAACTTTTGCCAAATTTTCACTTTTTTTCAGAACGAAACGCAAAACTTATCACTTAAATTTTGTAACTAACATGAAGTACAGTGTGTCATGAGAAAACAGTCTCAAAATCACCAGGATGTGTTAAAGCATTCCAAAGTTATAACCAATTATCGTGAGACATGTCAGATTTGAAAAATCGAGTCTGTTCATTGAGCTGAAAACTAGTGTCGGTGATAAGGGGTTAAGTAAATGTAAATGCCCAGATGGGAATACCCCTGTATTACTGTGGACTGTATAGTCCAACTGTTGCCGTGTCCGGGAGCAAGCTAAAGACACAGACAGAGACAGTCGGCCCTGAGACTAAACCCTTTTTCAGCTGTCCCTACTTAAACCCCTTCCCATCCTCACTTTACAAAATTGCAAGGCAGAAGAAAAGTTTTAATAAAGGCAGAAGTAACACAATAACAGTAGCTCATTACAAGCTGGGCCTATAGCAGGCACAAATCTAAATGCAAGCAGATGATTTATGTTATGCCAGAGTCCCAGCCCCTGGAATGATTGGAGTGATAGGGAGTGATATGATGTGGTGCAAATCAATTAAGGTATTCAGCAAACATAAACTACTGCTCACACTAGTGGTTTTAGAGATGAGCACATCTTCAGTCGTACTATTAGGCCACAATAGAAATGCCACATATTTATATTTTTTATGATCCTATAACATTAAATATAATGAAATAACATTAAAGTAATTTAAAAAAAAACAAAATTTGAATAATATTTGTGACAGTTACAAAATAGCATTTGATATTTTTGAGGTACACCTGCTCAAAAGTCAAACTATGGTACTCTACGTAGCTAGATGTTGATGCTAGCATTGAAGTTTAGCGCTTGATAATTTTCCTCTTTGTGTGTTGGGCCACAGATAATTGTACTGTTCTTGTCTTCTCTTTAGTAGCTTCCCTACAGGTTATTATCCTAAACAGTACTCACAGATAACTCGTCCAGCCTTTTTCTTTCACAACATTACTCGTTTCCCCCGAGCGTCTTCTTGATTCACTGTAATTAGTCAACGGGCAAGTTCAGCTAAACCACTGTTTTCATTTTGTGGACACAGACTTCAGCAGTTTAATTAAGTGTGAATCTTCACATGCAAGTTTTAACCCTTTGACATCAAGGACATTCTAAAGCACAGCAATGTAGTTTTTTTGTGCAAAAGCATGGGTATGCTTCTTATTGAATTTCAATTTAAAAGATATATTACTTTCTGTATATACTCGAGTATAAGCCAATCTGAGTATAAGCCAATGTATCTAATTTTCTCACAAAAAAACTGGGAAAACCTATTGAGTATAAGTCTAGCATGCGAAAATCATTAGTCGCAGCCTCCATCCAGTATACAACTATTCAGTCCCTTGCCCCCTAGTATATAGCCAGCCCATACTCCCAGTATAAAGCAAGACAGCCCATACCCCCCAGTATATAGCCAGCCCCTGCCCCCTAGTATACAACCAGACCATACCTCAGTATATATCCAGACCATACCCCAAATATATAGCCAGCCAGCTCATGACTCCTAGTATATACCCAGCCCATGCCCCCCAGTACATAGCCTGCCAGCCAATGCCCCCAAGTATATAGCCTGCCAGCCCATACCCTAGTATATAGCCTGTCTGACCATGCCCCCAGTATATAGACAACCAGCCATACACCTTAATATATAGCCATCCTATGCCACTAATATATAGCCATCAGCCGATGCAAACATGATGCTAGCAAGGTAAGCCATACATTATGTAAAGTGGTATATGGAAGGCAGTATAATCAGGGTACAGTTTTGGAATAAGCACAAAATATTAAAAAATTCCCATATTTGCCTCCCTTTGGTTTTTTGCTTAGAAAACAAATGTTTTGTATTAACATGTCACCAATTCATGACAATAAGTGTCAGTGATGCTATGCTAAAAAAAGTTTCAGTTTCTTTTAAATTCATGACTTATCCAAAACCCCAACATTTTTCTAGAGCTCATTCAACAAATTTCCAGTTCTGTGACATATGTTATGTTGTTTTTTTCTTGAAGACAAGTCTTCTTTGGAACCAATTTCTCACTTTTGAATTAATATGTAGGAAATGGACACATCATTATCACCCCTAGGAATCTTAGAAGGTGTAACTGAGGAATATGACGTACACCAGTCCTCACTATAACATAAATAATTATTAAGATTAAGAATAAATTCTAAAGAACTGGAGATCATTAATATGTTTCTGTCCTTCACAACATCTTCATATTTTCAAATCAGTGAGAGGAGACAAAAGTAGAGGAGGAGAGTAGGACGCTTACATGCAGGTGATCCAAGTTCTGTGGTGCAGACTTCTTGAGGAAACCAACAAAGACCAAAGAACTT
This sequence comes from Engystomops pustulosus, assembly GCF_040894005.1. Taxonomy (NCBI): domain Eukaryota; kingdom Metazoa; phylum Chordata; class Amphibia; order Anura; family Leptodactylidae; genus Engystomops; species Engystomops pustulosus. Next base: position 103,566,721 of record NC_092417.1, on the reverse strand, counting down.
GCAAATGTAAAAAAATCTCCACTTTATTCAAAATAACACATACAGTATATGTACACCACTTTCAGAAGGGATTCCTGAAAGTCGAAAGTATAGGGGGAACAAAACAATGTCCCAGATGGATATGGGACTGACACAAAGAACCTATGCCCCCCCTACCCTGTTAATGCCTCAGAAATTGTGCTGCAAAGGGTATATCAAAAGAGGTATTATGCCCTCCTGACGAAGCATCAGTGCGAAACGCGCTTCGGGGTGTTTCTGTTGGCCCTCCCTCTGACTGCCTCTGTGCCATCTGTACAATGCCTTTAGGTAAGTGTGGCCTGCCTTTTGATTTTGTCTTCTGACTTTGTTTATTAATAACGGATGGTACCTCCGGTTGATTGTACTGTCATTATAGCATATAGGTCCACTGCCTCCCAAAACTAGTCCTACATTTGGGCATAATACCTCTTTTGATATACCCTTTGCGGTATACATACAAGTGGTGTACATATAGTGTATGTGTTATTTTGAATAAATTGGAGATTTTTTTACATTTGCAAGCTCTTTTGTTCTTTGGTCTTTGTTGGTTTTGGATGTTGGAGGGCGGTTTAGATTGAATATGGGGCCTTTTTGGTGTTTCTTGAGGAAACCAGTTGCAGTGTCTGTTTCTTGGTTGGGGAATATGAGTAATCCCCCTTGTATATCGTTCTTCATATTTCTGATAAAAATCAGGGTTAGCAATGGAGCGCTCCAGGTCAACAGATAAGAGGTTAAGAGTAAATATATTGGCAAAGTCTTTTATTAGAATACTTGGCTTCGGCTACATGCTTCAATGCCAAAACTGCATTCTCATTAGGCCATATATTACAGGCAGGTAGGACCAAGATTAGGCAGTGTGCCTGCATCCACAGTCACCCCAGTCTCAGTATGCTTACATAGAGAGGAGCTTTTAAGCTCTTTATTTGCTTTTTTTTCTTACTAATTTTCATTCTTTTTATTTTTAAAAATATAATTGCATTGCAGTATTGGATGAAGATTTTAAGCCAAAGGCAGAAGTGGATCCAGCAGGAAAGAGAAGTTTAGAGGAAATCCATCATCAAAATCCATCATGGTAAACCAAGGGCACTTACTCATAGATCTCAGCACAGTGACTGTGGTAATCTACTTATATTAGGCAAGTCTGCAGAGCTCTGTGGGTGTTTTCCAGAGACCTTCTGTGCTACAGATTCACAGGTTGTTAAATTGAGCACGTCTCATCTTCCACCTGCTTTCTCCATCCTCACTTTCCCTGTCAAATCTAGCAGCAGCAAGAAGTGTCGGGGGAGGGGAGGCCTGCTCTGCTCAGTGTAACAGCGAGTTAAAAGACATCATTGAGGGGCTCTTGAAACACCCACAAAAGCCCTTCTGGCTCATTAGCTAACTATTAAAAGTTGATTTTAAGAGGAAGGAGGCTATGGATAACAAATATAAGAAGATCACTAGATTTTCTTCACTCCTTCCTTTCAGTTAGAATCCGCTTTTATTTGTGAAACTACCATAAGGGTAGGCTTATCCACCAAATTTGGCCTTGCCATCACCCATCCAAAGATAACACACTCTACGGTGATTTTTATTTTTGTATCGGTGGGTAAAACATTAGTTCATAAAGTCTTTCTCTACTTTTACATGAAAACGCAGATGATAGCCATAAAAAAACGATATATCCCCATACTCAGCATCTCCCTCTCTAACGTAGACTGCCCACAGATAATTTACTTTAAAATGTTCCCAAAACTAATAAAAGAAAAAGAACTCTGCATGGTCTAAGATACAATCAGCGACCAATGGAAGTTTCCATAAAAATACTTGTCATGGTTTCAAGAGAAACATCATTTCAAGGTCTACAGAACAGAATAAAACCATCATAATTTACTGTAGTAAAAAACAGAAAATGCATTTATTTTAGAAGGAACTCAAAAACGGAACATTTGTTGGTGTTATGTCTGTGTCCACAGTGAGGATAAATGTTTAGTTGTAGAGGCCGAGAGGTTAGCACTCAGGTTTATGGAGACATATGGAGGCCATTTTGAGGGGTTTCAGCTGCTAAAAAGCTTATATAAGCTTAGATGGCGGGTATTGGACACTAATGTATCCTCTTGTGTGTGTTTTTGTGATTTTGACAGATTTAGAGGCTTGTCATTTAACCCTTCTGTGTCTCATCTTGACATTTTTGTAAGCCATCATTAGATGTCTGTCTCCCTCCTGCCTCTCTCTGTATAATGACTCTCTTGGTTGTTAATTAATGGATTTTTGAACTGAGCAGAATTTGTACTTAAGGGCCAATCTTTCATGTATTTTATATCCCTGCCACTTTACCATTTTTTGAAATGCAGACAATTCCTGTGTGACCAGAAATAAAACATTACTTACATTGTGATTATATTACTTTTTATGGTTCATATATTGTGCGCAGTGCTGGTTTTATTATATCTGTGACATGCATACATAATATCACTAGTCTAATGCTAAACAAATGTCTTTTTAACCTTTTTCCCTAGGAAACTCTTGCACATTTTTTTTTTCATTTTTCTTTGTGAGGGTGATAATAAAATCACAGATACCAAGATTCATTTAAAGAGTACCTGCAGCATAGTAACCATTACAGGGCACGAGGTGTCAGAGCCTGGCAGCCCAGGCTAGTCAGCTCCTGGACTTGCTATTGTATCGGGCAAAAAGTGATAATTCTCATGCGTTTCTGGTCAGGGGCATATTTAAAGCTCATACTGCCTGAGGGACAACACAAGGACAATTAAACCCCCATTAAAGGCCACTTTCTTTTCAACCAATGTAATTATCTCTATCCTTAATGATATTTATCAGGTGTGATCCCACAGATGGAATCCCACTCCTATATATTTACCCCCTGACCCCCACGTCTATAGACTATCACAGTTCTGTCTCCTATATAATAAGACCCTCCTATGCCCTCACTTCAATACATTATGACACCCTCCTGCTTGCAATCCTATAGACCATTAAATGCTCTGTCCACACTCCTATATACCATTACTTCCTCATGCTACCACTCCTATATATAATAACACCCTGATGTTTCCATTCCTATACACCCTCCCCTAGTAAAGACCAGTAAGCTATGTGTTCCCAACCCTATATACTATGGGAGAAGGGTGGATTTATCACAACAGATGTGTTTTTTGTGCCCAAAAAGTCACATGTCCATATTTCCACATAATTGGCACATACCCAATATTGCGCAAATTTTGGTGCCAGTTGCTCAATTACAAATTTATGACATTTTGTGCACAAAACACATATTATTAGCAATAATTCCCCTCAAATGACTCTCTGAGTGTCCTTTCCTGTAGTTATACTGTTGTGTACAGCTATACCGCCAATGATGAGATCAAACATTTTGCAGTTAAGCGGAAATAGTATTTTAGAAGGTAAATAAAATAATTTCCCCATATAAATTGGGAAGTTTGTTAAATATCCACCTACAAGTGAAGATAGTACCAAAAAAGGGAGATAATTCTAAGTAACTCCACCGCCTCCTTTTATTCCTCAGCTCCAATGATTGATATGAGATGCTACTACAAGATTGGTGTATAGTGATGAGGGAGCAGTGATCATAGTATCATAGTATATAAGGCTGGAAAAAGACGCAAGTCCATCAAGTCCAACCTTTAAGAATTAAATAAATGTTTTATCCCCATAACCTGTGATATTTTTGCTCTCCAGAAAGACATCCAGGCCTCTCTTGAACATGTACATAGAGTCCGCCATAACAACCTCCTGCGGCAGAGAGTTCCATAGTCTCACTGCTCGTACAGTAAAGAACCTTTGTCTATGTTGATGGTAGAATCGCCTCTCCTCTAGGCGTAGAGGATGCCCCCTTGTCCTGGTCACAGGCCGAGGTATAAAAAGATCTTTGGAGAGATCCTTGTACTGTCCGTTCAGGTATTTGTACATTGTAATGAGGTCTCCCCTCAGTCGTCTTTTTTCTAAACTGAATAATCCCAAATTTTGTAATCTGTCAGTGTATTGTAATCCCTCCCATTCCCCTAATAATCCTGGTTGCTCTCCTCTGCACCCGTTCCAGCTCTACTATATCCTTTTTATACACTGGTGCCCCAAACTGTACACAATACAAGGGCAAAACTATGTCTTTATCATGAGAATCTATTCCTCTCTTGATACATCCCATAATTTTATTTGCTTTAGCAGCAGCCGCCTGGCTCTGGTCACTAAAATTAAGTTTACCATCCACCAATACCCCCAAGTCCTTTTCAGCTCCAGTTTTACCAAGTAATTGACCGTTTAGAACATAATTATACTTTTTGTTTCCATGGCCCAAGTGCATAACTTTACATTTATCTACATTAAACCTCATCAACCATTTCTCTGCTCACTCCTCAAGCTTCCACAAATCCCTCTGTAATGCTAAACTATCGACCTCAGTATTTATTACTTTACACAGCTTAGTATCATCTGCAAATATTGAAACTTGACTGTAAACCCACTACAAGGTCATTAATAAAAATATTAAAAAGAAGTGGCCCCAATACTGACCCCTGTGGCACTCCACTGGTAACGTCAACCCAATCTGAGAATGTGCCGTTAATGACGACCCTCTGTATTCTATCACTAAGCTATTTACTTACCCAAATACACAGATTTTCTCCTATTCCCAGCAGTCTCATTTTATATACCAACCTTTTATGTGGCACGGTGTCAAATGCCTTTGAAAAGTCCAGATATACAACATCCACAGCGTCCCCCAGATCCAGTCTTGAACTTACCTCCTCGTAGAAACCAATCAGATTAGTCTGACAGGACCGATCTCTCATAAAGCCATGCTGACGCTGGGTTATAAGGTTGTGCACAGTGAGATACTCCAGGATAGCATCTCTAACAAACCCCTCAAATATTTTAAGTCTTCTTCACAATACGTGCTGAAGTGTGTTTTTGCTTTCAACTCACAGGTTTTATATTTCTTTAAATGTCGTGCGATTCTTACCCTAAAATGCACCTGTTGCCTTTTCAATACAGCTATAGTCCTCCTGGCCCCCTGAAGCTCTTTGGTCCGAAGCTTGCCTACTGTGGTTGTTTACTGCACTAATGCAGGTTACCTCTCTTATACGAGGTGGAGATGGCAGTTCCTAATTCTCAGTGAATTCTGTATTCTTTGAATTAATTTGAGACGTTACTTTACCCAGGGGTGTGGGGGTCACAAGTCTGTAGCTATTGATACTCTGCTTTTCTGTGCAGAACTAACTAGGGTTATCACCTTAAATTCCATGGTAAAATTAATCCAGATCACCTCCTGATCCATAAGGCTGTAAGGCACGGATCCTCCCCACTGCTTGGTATGCTTTCATGCAATAAAATCCCATAAGCTCATAACAAGGTAAAACGGCCTTTATTCAAAATAGTACGGCATCCAGAAGCAAAATACAGGTATACAGGTCAACGTCAACAACGTCCAGCACAAATGCATGCTCTTACTCATGACAGGATGCTGGATGCCATACTATTTTCAATAAAGGCCATTTAACCTTGTTACAAGCTGGATATATCACCTCAAATTATCTGACACTCTACCTTAATTAAAGCTGTTTATTCTGATATGCAAATGAGTACACTCATGTCAACTGCAGAAGAGAAGAAGTTTTCTCCAGGGCTGCCAGTGGACCACACTTGCAGGATTTTTGAAAGAGACAGACAACCCCTTTAAGATGACTTTACATGTTTTAAACCTCATTTTACAGTTTATGTCAACAAGAAATATTTTTCACAATCACAGAAATACTGTTTGCTTTCAGTGAACGAGAACATTCTTGTTTCATTCATAGGTCTAAATCTGCTAAGTTTTAATACAGTAAGCAGTTTTGAACTGGTCCACCAGAATACCAGAAGATCCTACAGTAGGCCCAGGCTATACCCCAATGATGACCCCCACAAATCTAGCAGAAGAAGACCCAATTTGAAGGCAATGAGGTTTTATTTCTTAGGGTTTGATGTCCACAGAATAATTTTATTTAGTAAACCTACAAAGCCCCAGTACAAAAATGTGTGCTACATTGTATTCAGTCCAGATAGTGCTGCACTTTTCATGAAATGTTACATTTGGTATTATTTCTTTCTAGCCTAAACTGCTTCTGAGCAATCAGTACAATTAGTTTTGGTGTATAACACACCAAATGTGGTTGTCTACTGAGATGGAGCCTTTTAAAGAATGTAAAGAATTGGAGTTGGTGGAGTTGATGAAAGTTCTTCTAAGGACCAGATGGTTTTTATATCATTCCCTGATGATGCTGTAGTAGGTATACTTTCTTTTTCTCAGGACCGTATATCAAGTCTTATATAAAACAATTGCATTCTTTTACTCTGGATTTAGTGCAATTTAGAGAATGAATAACTTACATATCCCGGACAGGCAAAAGGCCCACATGCTCTGTAAAAGCCATAGGCAAGGCCAGACCTTGCATCTCATTTCTTGTTGGAGGTCAGACGAGAAGCCACAGGATTCATTGCTGGCTTTTTATTTTGATAACCTTCCTCAAAGGCAGTAACTTTCCACCAGATTTCCCATTCTCACTAAATTATCTCCTGCAAAACAGAATTGCTACTGACAAATGCCAATTGAGGTTTTCAACAATCTGCATAGTAAATGAGACAGCTGAAAATAGATCTACGATATTTCTGCTTGTCATCTGGATGGCTACGTGACGCATCTCAGTTATCTGATGGCAAGCAACTATTGTATGCCCCTGGTAATTCCTGCTTTTGGGTCTAATAATTTTGGGATAGAAATAAGTAGGAGAGTTCAGTGGGGTATCTTGAGGCAGTGCTCAGTTTGGCAGGAGTTCTAGGACTACTTTTTCAGCTCATCATGATGAATGTTTATTTGCCAAAATTGCTAAAAACTGGATTTCCATGATATATTTGCAATAGGACTCAGAAAATGACACATCACAGGGGCTCTAGGGTGTGAGCGTAACTATAACCTTTGGCACCCCTTGCTGTGCTGGTTCTTTATTGACTTCATTTACACCATTCCTATAATAAACTTTAAATAGTGTAGTAAGTTAAACAAATATTAATGTGTTTTTAAAATTAAGATGCTAGTTAATTTGTACATTTTATATGGAGGCATACTTTTCATAGATGGTGCAGAAGTGGCACCCACACCATGTTCTTGGTAGATGGAAACCTTCTGAAGGAATCTACTTTGTGGCCCAGAAACATATAACTTGTGATTTAAAGGAATCAAATCAAAATCAAATATGACTTATTCATAGATCCAGGTACTGTGGCTGTGGTAATCTTAATATATTTCTTATCTCTGGCCTCCTTCATTCTAAGATCAACTTTTAAAGTTATGCTAGTGAATCAGAAGGACTCTGGTTGCCATTAACAGGGCTACTCTGGAATGTAGCTTCACAGGCTGTTACACTGTGCAGGACCATTACCCACCTTCCACTGTATGAGATTACAGTAGGCTGAGCAAGCAGTACCAAGGGAGCAGGGGATGGGGACTGTACAGTATAGCAGCCTGTGAAGCAAAGCATAAAAAGGCTATGGCAATGCACCACAGAGACCTTTTGACATATTAGCAGAATTATTATTTTTTTCCACAGACACAGTATACTTAAAGGGCACCTACCACCACGAATCTACCTATAAAGGTAGATCGGGTGGTAGGTGGATGTACGGGACGTGAGGATAGCCCTTTTTAGAGCTAATCCTCACGTCCCCACTAGCGTAGCATAAACTTTGATGCCCTAATATGTAAATTTTATTAAGCGGCTACTGGGGCGTGGAGTAGCCGGACACGAGGCTACACGGCGCGGCTACTCCACGCCCCAGTAGCCGCTTTCCCCCGCCTACCCTGTGATCTTCGGCGCGCAGCTCCTGGCAGCTGCGCGCCCTCGTCCGAGAAGCCGGAGTTCTGCGCATGCGCAGTAACTCCGGCCTCGTTCCCGAGATCGCGCATCCTCGGGCTCCGAGCGCAGGCCGCTTAATAAAATTTACATATTAGGGCAATAAAGTTTATGCTACGCTAGCGGGGACGTGAGGATTAGCTCTAAAAAGGGCTATCCTCACGTCCCGTACATCCACCTACCACCCGATCTACCTTTATAGGTAGATTCGTGGTGGTAGGTTCCCTTTAAGCACAAGTGATTTTGGAGAGAAGACGTGGTATAGAAAAAGTTTTCTGTATTTGCATTTATGCTGTGCATGCAGAACTAACCATGTTACTAAAAACACATTATTTATTATAGATGTATTGTTCATAGAAGTAACACTAAACATTTACCTTGTTCACAAGAATGTAAAAAGTTATTAACAATGGATTATTCATTATGGATGTATTGTTGAAAGAAATGTTACTGATGATACTTTAGGCATTACGGATATACTGCCGTAAGAAATTATGTTAAATTGTTGCCTACTGAGAATATAATTATGCATATACCTTTGTTTAATCTTGCCGTCAAGACAATATTCTTTAAGGAACAAGATTCGATGAGTCCTTCTGACGGCAATATGATCGCTGTCACGGAGTAAGTGACAGATCACATGACATGATCACATGACTATGACACGGCAGCTGAATGATGCGTGAGCCAACCCACCAGAAAGAATACACACCTATTGGATATTAGTTACATGCTAGATGGACACTAGCTGATAAAGGCTCAGGCAAAGCCAAAAAAACGTGTTTTCCTTGCGTGTCATTTTGTTATTAATGCTCTATAAATAAAAGGAGAAATTTGCTTTGACCTATCTCGAAGTGCCGGGATTTTCTTGTTTTCATATATTTAACACTTGTCCACAAGCACGAGGAAACAGTCACCGAGTGCCGACCAACCATAACGCATTGTAACCTAAATATGTCGGAATAAGTAGATTTTTTTTTATTGTAGGAATTATAAGACAATGATGAATTTGGTGAATCTACTCGGGGGGAATCCCTGCATAAGAATGGGGCAAGGTTTTACTGGTTGCTTCATGTAAAACTTGCTTGTCTGTGATGATAATTAGGGTTGAGTTTATGTATAGTTTAATAGTATAGCACTTAGCAGGTCACATTCACATCTGATAAAAGAATTGTAATCTGTAGTTTTATATTGAACTGAGGAATTACATTACTCAAAGCCTCAAAAGTTAAACGACAAACCAAATTCTGAAATATTGCAGTTTAATAAAGAGCCTTCCAAAAGACTACTACAGTAAATTGTGAATACATGTCCTTTGAAAGGGTTTATATTTAATATACAGGAAAAAAGTCCCATTAAATCTTTCCATTCCTTATATAGGACTTAAATAATCTGTTAATTACATCATGAGCCATGAGTTACGTCTAGTGCAGTATTCTGTTTATTATGGGAAAGAGGCTGTGGATTATTGCCAAAATACTGAGACAAAGGTTTGCATTGGCTTTGCCTAGACCTCTGCTGGCCTGGTAATAGTTCACTTTAAGTTTAAATGTTACACTGTGTATAGTTTAAGAGTCGTGTCTCAGGAGGTCTGCAACAAGGAGCTTAAAATTCCTTAAGTATCCATGTACTGCACATAAAACGAAATTCATAGCAGAAACTTTTTACGCTAACCTCCTGCACTCACCGTCTGTTGTAATTGGAGCAGATGTGAAATGGCAAATGAAACATGGAATGGAAGAAAGTTATTGCAAGACATACAAAGGATGTGCCCAACTTTGCCAGTGGCAAAGGCATCTTCTGTACTGTCTCCGAAAACAGGCCTTCATTATTGTCTTAACTGGTTTCTGCTTGGAGATTATATTCCTTATCACTAGTAGCTACAGCAGATAAGAAACCAGGGATCAAACAAACGATATGCATCAAGTTCATAGATGAGAGCCAGGCTCACTCTGAAGATGATAACAAGCATTCTCGTAAATCCCGAAGACAACCTGTGCATCATTGTTCTCCTCCAATAGCTGTTGAATAGCTAATGATAAGACCTTACCTCATCACGAGACCTTAAATGTTCCTCAAGGAAATGATCTGCATCATATAAATTGGACTCAATGAATTATACATAATGAATCACATACAGGTTTATGAGATTGCATGTTAATCTAACCAGAAAAAAAGTATTAAGAGTCTTGAGAGGCATACTTAGAAATTTTACATCATTCCTATCCCTAGAAATAAGCATTTAGGGCGGAGAGTTGGAAGATTCTACCAAAAGTCGACTAATCTACTAAGGAATATCTAATACAAAGCAGGCATGGAATATGATGTATGCGGTCAACCTGGGGATGGAGAGCTGTGTATTCCCATTTGTAATATGCTTAGGTGCTGCCATAGCATTATTTACACAGTAACATCAACCATAATCCAAGACAGGACTATGAAAAACAGAGCAGGGTTTGCTATAAATTTGTGCAAACCAATTCAGGCTATTTTCACAGCTGATATCTTATGTGTTAAAGCAATCACAGTCAGATGTTATAGAGGTGACCACATTTCTGTGAGTGGTAAAAGTAATTATTTAGCTGTTATTGAGGATTGTCATGAGTAAGCTTACTTCCCTGTGTTATAGCTGTTGTGGCTATATAATTTATATAATTGTTTTAAGGGTTTATTTAATAAAGAACACATCAGTTATACTGTATTTCAGGTAGAACCTAGTCTGTCAATAATACGTAGACCTTGTCTTCATCTGTGAGAGGCATAGATTTCATTGCAGACCACCAATTATCTGCAGTAGATGAAGCTTAGAGTTGAAAGTCAGTATACAACTTCATGTTGGGAATCCGCAACAAAGATCTAAATAAAAAAAGAGAAACATACAGGAACGAGGTGAAAAAAATGTGAATGTCAAAATGGAAGGCTAGGACAAGCACAAGAAAGAAGATATTCCTGAATTTTATAAGATAGCTGGTTTAAATTTAACACCTCAGTGATGTGAGAAAGCCGATTGCCAAGACTGGTAACGAGACATGCAGCATGGTAACAACATTATCTCTACATATTGGGGGTCATTTACTAAGGGCCCGAATATGTCCGATTAGCGACAATTTTTCCTGAATTGCCCCGGGATTTTGCCGCATGCTATCAGATTTTAGCATGCACGTGACGGAAATTGGGGCGCGTGGCTGTAAAAAAAAACCCGACAGATTCGGAAAAAACGCTGCATTTAAAAAAAAAAGTGTCGCTCGACACGCGCTACCTGCACCCAGGGTAGGACGGTGAACTCCAATGCAATACGATGGTCTTCAGCGCAGCAGCGACACCTAGTGGACGTCGGAGGAACTGCCTTAGTAAATCCCGGCCGGACCCGAATCCACCGCAGAGAACACACCGCTGGATCGCGAATGGACCGGGTAAGTAAATCTGCCCCATTGAGTCGTATCCACAAGGTCCAAATAGCAGTTCTGTTGGGATACTACCCAATGTAATAAAATGTACTCTCAAGGAAATCTGGCAGTAGATATACAATTGTGTAAAAAAATGTTTCTTTCTAACCACCCAAATAAAGGTAAAGAACATAAAAACAACATAAAAAGTGTAATGTGTGGAGGCCACATTGGCCTTTTAATAAGATTATTACATTATATAAGATTATTATATAACATTATCATATTATTTTGTTGATATATGAAAAGAATACAACATTAATGACAAAACACACGTGTATGAATGACAGCAGAAGAGATGAGCAGGCCCCATAAAATTTGAATTTTGTCAGCAGGATTTAAATCACTGTAGGCACATGTATGCCAGCATGCTGCCATTTTGGGGAGGCTTGATTCTCCAAATGACATCATAGCGGAACAAGAATCCAAACTGGCGACATCCTGCGCTCCTGAGGCTCTTTCTATTTAATTTATGGAAAATATGAAAACCACAGGGGTGAAAATACAGGGGCAACCATAGTAGCTGCTATGGGGATCGCAGTGTCAGGGCCCCATCATCCAACCTGACACACCAAGAGAGGAGGATGTGCACAGTTATATACATATTATGAAACACATTGTATAGAATAATATACAATGCCACAGTTCTAAAGATGCATTAGGCTGATGGGGCTAACCTGGAAGTTCATGGTATAAAATGTATTTCTCTCCTTGGCATGACAAATTACAGTATACTCAGTTTAATGATACAATGGGGCTTATTTACTAAGGGTACACGGATCTCGCTTTTGTCGGATTTACTGACGTTTTTCGGGGATTGCGCCGCTGTGACAGGTATTTAACTAGGGATTGTGTCGCACACGATCGGATTGTGGCGCAGCTGCGCTGGTTTTCATGCAACAGAAATTGTGGTGCGGGCCGTTGGACAATCCGACTGATTCGGACTGAGATTTAACTTTCAAATTGTGTTGCAAGATCAACCACTTACAAGCACCAGGAAGAAGAAGGTGAACTCTGTCGGACCTGAGCAGGGAAGAGACACATGCAGGATATCGGGCGCACATTCTTAGTGAATCGTGGCACAGTGCATTGTGGTCGGACAATGCACTTTCTGGGGAATTCCGCGGCCAGGTAAGTAAATGTGTCCTAAAGTATCATACCTTTTAGTGATAATGTGCCAAATCAAAAGTGATGCATTATTGGTATGCATACTAGTGGTGCAGTTTTCCTCACTAATATGCCACAGATTATATTGGTCTTATTATGGTCTCTGATAATCTGGCACACCCTGCACACGCTGATCGTGCTTAAACTGAGTGCACCAGTTTTTTGGGTTTTTTTGTTTGCCATATCGGCACCATGTATTTTGATTGGTCAGTAGATACCTTAGTAGGTAGTAGTCACAGATATGATAATAAACATTCATCCATATAATCTTTAATCGTTTTGGTCAACAGACGTTTATCATCAATTGCCTATTGAATTCTTAGTATTTGGAGTACTATGTGGTCCTCAGGATGGCATTGTACTCCAAATACTGAACGTTCATTAGAAAATTTATGTTGATAAAGGCTTTAAGATTTGGATTAATTTGTACTACTATGTCCATGACTGACCTGTGTACTAACCAATTAAAATAGGTTGAAGCGTGTCATTCCATCTGTGTATATAAATACGGGCACATATTTACTTACAAATTTGGACAGTTCACTAGTGAATTGTCCATCTATAAGGCTGCGTGCGGCGATTCACTAAGATCGTGAGCCAGAAATCATGAATCTGGCGCTTCCCCGCATCCTTTTTGTGGTGCATCTTTAACATAGTCACAACAAAATTTGTAAGTTAAATATAGTGCTCCTTCCAAATCACGTCGGATGAACGATGGCACGCCCCCTACTTTGGAAGCCAGCGCAGCTGTGCCACAAATGGGTCGCGTGCAACACAATAGCTTCTTAAATGCCTATGCAAGCTGTTTTAACCAAGAAGAATCTGTACAGTCTGACAAAAGTGCACCGTGCAACACTTAGTAAATGTGCCCCACTGTGTCTGATCCTGCTAGTATATAGTTTAGATTTCAGCTGTTTAAGATGCTACCCCTATACTTTTGGCAGTACAGTGTTTTTGGCAGAACAGTACATACATAAATACTGAAACTGTGAAACTCTTACAATTCTGAAAGATTTTGAGATTTTTCTTGATCTCTATCTATTCCTTTTAAGATGCTTATGTTAGTACTAGAACAAGTATGGCATAAGATGCCATAGCCAATAAGTGATATACTTTAGCTTTGCAGTGTTGTGAAGACTGGTTTAGTCGCCCAGATTAGTACAATAGCGAAGGTGACACGTCCCTTGTGTACTACTAAGTTACTCATATGATGCATCTGCCAAGGACATGACATTGTAAGTGCTTTTTATGTAACGTTCATCAATCGACTACCCAATTACAAATGCACAATGTACACAGATCGGAAATGACTGCTTCCGTCATATGTACATATGGGACTACACATTCGTTCTACAGATAACTTGTGAATAATAATTTTAGCTTGTGCCTCTACACCTATTGCTCTACTACAATTTGTTATTTTAGGTCTAATAACCTAACAACCACTTGGCTTTTCACTTGGCTGATCATTGCCTGAGTATATGTAGCTCCTCTAGTAAGGAAGTATTTACAGAAAGCTGTAAAAATCATGGCTCCCCAAACTACTGCAGACAGTGGTATACCAGATGGCCTGATGGAACATATCATCTATGAGATTTAAGACCGGGCTTCAAGGCAAGCTATGCTGCCCAGGCTTGGGTATTTGCATAGAAGGCTAAGATGTTTAATATTTACCCAAGACAAAGAAGGGCAAGCTACAATTTTAATCACAGACAAAAGGAAGCATAATAAAGCAATTGAGCAAGCCTCTCATATTAACCAATTACAGGCAGTCCCTGACTTAAGGATACCCGATTTATAGGTGACTCCTAGTTACTGATGGACCTTTTTGACCTCTTCTGAAGCTTTCCGGATTATTTCATTTAATCCCAGGCTTCAGTGATCAGCGGTAAGGTGTCTGTAATAAGGCTTTATTGATAATCCTTGTTGCCATGAAAGCAAAAAAATTAACAAATCCAATTGCCACATGGGCAAATTTTTCTTTACCTGCAACTTACATACAACTTCAACTTAAGCACTGTATATTATATTTTCAAAACTGGTCTCATGTGCACTGCAAGTTACAGTGATTTTCAAAGGTATTCATACCTCATATTTAAACATTTATAAGACCACCTTAACCTGTCTCAGACATACAAAGTATTGACTCAGGGGAGCTGGATGCATACGGACACCACACTTTTTTTTTATTATTTGCAAAACCACATATAATTCCTTTACACTTCACAATTACTTAATAATTTGGGGCAGATTTACTTACCCGGTCCTGTCGCAATCCCATGCTGCATTGTCCGACGAGGATTCGGGTCCGGCACAATTCACTAAGATCATGGGCCCGAGTTTCTGCATCCGTAGCTTCTGTGCCGTGGTCTGCCAGAGTTCACCTGCTTCTTCTTGCGATCTTGCGTGCTTGATCTTGCGACACAATCGCGTTTTTTAAATTCCATGTCCGACGGTTCCCCCCCACGATTTCTGTCGCATGCCGATGCGCCAAAATCCGATCACGTGCGCCAAAATCCCGGGGCAATTCGTCGCAAAACGGACCCTTAGTAAATGAGCCCCTTTGGTTTGCTCTATTCCATAAAATATAAATAAATGAGGTTAAGTTTGTGGCTGTAACTAATACAAATTATGAAAATTCCATGGGGACTGAATACTTTTGCAAGCCACTGTATCTTTTGCTTGTAGAATTCAAGGGTACAACGGGTAAGTCATTATGTAGCAAATGGAGACAGGCTGTGATATATTTGTGCAAGTAACTAATAACCCTTTCAGATAAAGAACATTACAATATACATTTAGCAGCTTCTTAAGTGATACATTAATGAAGCCTCGTTGGACTGTCATGTAATCTGGCCAGCAATAACCTGACAGATGATCTTCAAACACCACGCACTACTAGCCCTTGTTATCACTGCTGTTATCCTATGAACTCTCTGGCTCAAAACCTTGAAGGGTGTTCTCGGAGAAGAAGAAGACGGCAAGGAGAAAGTGTCATTATACCGCTTAGTGGAGAGGAAACCGTAAAAAAGAAAAATGTGCAATTTTTTATATTGGAAATACATCCATGAAAAAAAGATCAGAGCTGTATGTGTTTGACAAAAAGACACAGATTGCTTTCTGGGTGGACAGTAATCTGAAATACAATATGTAAAAGAGGCAATTGTCATCTCGTTTTATAGGCAGTTGAAACTGCAACAAAAGCAATTAGAATGTGGGCCGGCTAAGTCTTCATGTAGAAGTGCCCTGGAATACTAATGAAGGCACAGCCAGGATTCATACAGAGCACATTTGCACTGTGTCATGGAGCATCGGGCTGGAAGCTGACGCTCACTAGTACAGTATGAGTGCTAGGGTAGAAGATGGCCCTAAGCCAAATTCCTTTCTCACAATCCTTCATCGACTGCCTATTGATACAAATTGCAGATTTCCTTCCAACAAATTTATGTGCCCTGCAAATAGACCCATTCTAATGGCATTATAATCTTCTTTTTTACTATGGCAAATGAGAAGGAACAAATAATAAGATAAACATATTGTATTTTACCACTAATTGCAAAGAGCAGCGTAACCTGTTTCAGAATAAAATCCTTATTATGTAGAGTCTTGTTACTGAACATTCATTTAATTGTATGGAGGCACATAGAGGTTACAATCATTCCTGCTGTAACAAATAGTAAGGACATTGTGATTCTTTTCTTATCACTTCTATGCTGATTTGTTTTTTATTACTGTAAACTCACTTTTAAAATATCACTGTAACTACCCAAGTTTAGATGTTCCATAAGAGAAAAAAGATATAAAAAAGGGTTGCCCTACCCTTTAAATCTTTTCATATGAAACCTTCACAAAACATGCAATCCGAAAGGTATTCAATGTATATAATACTATATTGAAGACTGCAGGGAAAAAGTCAGGGACAATTATATGGAGTTATGGAAATCAGTTTAGATGTAACCAGCTGATATCTGGTTTTGGCATCTGTTAAAAAAGTGGTGTTCTTATTGAGACAATTCCTGCAGAATTGCTAGCATTGATCTTCCCACAACCTCTCTCTTCCTGCCTACTTGCTGGCCCTGCTCGAAATTGTTGGAAACAACTGGGCAACAGTCCCTAACCTGGGTTCATTCACAGAACAGTAAGACAAACAAGAGGCAGGCAGAAAAACAAATAGCAAGATCAGAAAAAACAAGTCAGAAATAAGATGGTGGTGAAGTACAAAATAGTTAGGTAATAGAAAAGTCAAAGGTACCAGCAGAAGGTCAGAACACATTAGAGTATACAAATAATCAGAGCCATAAGTCTTTTCTGACGGGAGCTGAATGAAGCCACCGCTGAGTTAAAATGGAGTGCCTGGATGCCACTATAGCAGCAGATCGTCTCAGCTGCCCAGCACTCAAGCTGGCACCTGTGACACACACAGTCAGCAAGTTGTCAATCACTAAGACTTCTGCAAGTATACACCTAGGTCCATGAAAAAGAAAATAAACTGCAGAACTAAAACCAAGTTGGACAATGTAAATCTAATTTGTCTTTGCTTCAAACCTTCACCTTTGCCCATTGTAAATATACTGTGGCCGGTCGTGAGGGGAGTATGGAGAAGACTCATAGATGGAGCCCTCTCCATACGCTTTGGGTGTCAGCTGTATTACACAGCTGACTCCTGCCAGGAACTGCCATGGTCAGTGCTGGCACTAATAACCTGCTAGATGTCGTACTCCTACCCAATTGTGGCACCTAACAGGTCTATTTATTAAAAATAGAGAAAGAAGTTGTATAATTTTAGCTGGTCATGGCTTAAACAATCATGGTTTATTACTGGACTGTAAAGGATGATGATTAAGTTTCTCCTACTTTAACAATTGGTTTCATTTGTAGGAACAAGTGAAGTGGCAGTCCCTGGAGCTGGTCTTACACTTTTATGGTGTTGCCTAATTGAAAATGAATGTAATGGGCTATATCTATCCATGGTGTCTACTCTAAATAGAACATATGTCTATTTGACTAATGGCAATTATTATGTTGCTCCAATCAATGCTTCTAGCGACTTCAGTTCAGTTAAAGTTAATTGCACAGATTTAGATAATAGTTGTAAAATGCATGTTCTACATTGCCACTGTATTCTCTGCATAAATCTTTTCCTTGTTCGGTGACCACAATAAATATACATGTCACCATATTACAGCCTGTGATTTACTTTTTATATGAATAATCCTTTCTTCTTTCTCAAGTACCTGATACATTCCTGAAAATACAAGTGTCTAACCTTTCAAAAAACTTGAATAAATCCATAGTCCAGTGTAGGTACATTAGGAATTTTGCAGCTACTTTATTCTCTGCATACTTGGCTTAAAGGGGTTGTGTCACCATAGGACATGGCTGAAATGGGTTCCAATGCATTCTGATAAGTACTTTCACCATTTACACTTATTACAAAATCCGCAGCCTTACTGAGATAACTCCTTTTGTTCTGGTTGCTGGTGCCCCCTGGTGGAAGCGGTATCCCGTCCTGAGCAACAGCTGATCTGGGCGAGTCTGAGCACAAGGAGTCAGCCTGCTGCTGTGCACTACAGATCACTCCACCGGCTCACAGCTCCTCTCCACACAGAGAGATCAGCTGACACACTGCAGCCAATGGGAGGTGAGAGAGGAGGAGGGGCAAAGATTGTGCTGTGATGTCCACTGCTTACCAGCTCCAGAGTTGCTTCCAGCAGCAGATACAAGGTAACTGCACACAGACATACATGACTATCTGCTGCACAGAGGAGCCCCCCCTAACATGGATCATAGCAATGTAGCAGCCCTCTCCTCCCTCCACCATTAGTCAGGTCACACAGGAGGCTGCAGAGATAACACAAGTAACAGGCTGAGCTCTGATCTCTCCTGATGCAGTACTCCTCCTGTACTCTCCACCATGCACTGTCCCTCCATGTTACCCTGCTCTCCTGCAAAGGGGCCCCTGTGCCTGACTAGCAGGGAAGTAGCTAAAGATCAGTTACATGTGAGAAGCTGTCACCTATTTATCTATCCAAGTCCTATTAACTATCACCTGTCATCTATCTCATATATATCTTCTATCTATCCATCACCTGTCATCTATCTATCTATCTATCTATCTATCTATCTCATATCTATCTATCTATCTATCTATCTATCTATCTATCTATCTATCTATCTATCTCATGTCTATCTATCCATCTATCTATCTATCTATCTATCTGTCTATCTATTTATCTATCTATCTAGTGAATTAGTTGCAATTCCTTACAAAATATACCAAAAGAGATGCAATTAACGGCCCCAAAGTAACATACAAAAATACAAAAGTTTTTTAGTAAAAGTCATAAAAACAACTAAAAAGGTCCATGTTAATGCACCTAATTTTGTACAATCAATGCATACAAGTAGAGCAAAACAATGTATTCTCACAGCATCATGGTCGGTCAGGCAGACAGTAAAGTGTAAATATGTCGGAGGTCTAGAAAAATGGAGGGACGGCAAACTCCATGTGTATCCTCACTTCGAAGTGACTTCCTCAGGGATAAGTGTCACTTTGGAGTGACGATACGCGTGGGGTTGCCTCCCCTGCACCCACCTAGACTTCCGCCATGCATATCAGCCTGACTGACCATGATGCTGTGAGAATACGAAGGGGCACATTTACTAAATACAGTGCAGTGTGTACTGTGTGCAGTGTCCTGTGTAGTGTGCAGGGGCCGCCAGATTCAGGATTTTTGGCGCACGTTCTTCATGAATCTGGTTCCCCCTGCACTGCCCCGACAGAGTGCACCAACTTTTTTTGCAATTTTAACATGGGGCGTGTGACACATTTCTATTGGACTTTGCATGTTAAATCTGGCGCACAGTCAGACTGAGCACCAGAATGCCCCCTAATTTGTCATGAACTTTCTTATTCAAGTATATATTGACAATGATTAAAAGGAGAGGAAGCAGTGTCAGGGCTTTGATAGGTGACACACAGCACCAATAGCAGATTCCTGCTGTGCTGGGGATCAGTAAATGCAGGGACTATTTGAGCACAGCAGGTGGAAGGAGACTCTGAAGGCTGATTGCTAGGCCCCTCCCACATCTGCTTCTGTGTGGAGCAGAATAGAGGCTGAACAAGCATCATAATAACAAATAGAAAGATATTTTTACTACCAGGTAACCATTACAAATAGATTTTTGAAATATTTTAACCTCTTTGACAGCTTTTTGTAGTAAATAGTTTCGTGGCATAATCCCTTTAAAGGGAACCTGTCACCAGGGACCTGATTTTAACTAAAGACAGGTTGCAGAAGCCCATTACACCTGCAATGCAAATATGCATCCTCTAAGCATTTGTATTACAATATTATTGCGTGTTTTAACTTACCTTGCACCCAACAGAATCATGTTCTAAGTCCCAGGTTTGTTTTGGTTTGGATACATTTAAGAAAAAAACATGTGACTTGTCTGTGCTGCTCACTCCTCAGCTCTCAGCCTGTGGTTAGTTGACATCAGTGTGGGAGGGAAGAGCTGTACAGGAGCACAAAGGTGGGGGGCTGAATGCTGAGGAGTGAGCAGCACCAACAAATCACACATTGTTTTTTAAAATGCATCCAAACCAAAACAAACCTGTGACTCAGAACAGAATTCTGAAGTTCTTTAAGCTTCTTATGCCCTGGATTTTATGAAAAAAAGGCTTTTAAAATTAAGCAAATTAGCCTGGGAGCTCCATTTCCACCTATGGACCCTGGAGACCCTCAGAATTTGGATAATTTTTAAAGCCTTTTTTTCTTTTTGGGAGAATATGAACTATCTTGTTTGCTGTAGTGTTTCAATACAAACACATCTCGATTCACAATGTTGTACTTAATATATGTGTAGTGTTCTTCAGTCTTCAGCATTTGTATACCGTAATCACTTCAGTTAAGAATCAGTATGGAGAAATCACAAACAGCAATCACTGATAGATCGGGATGCGGTTTAGCCCCAGGTTGAAATATGGATACTAACTTTGCAGGGTCTAAAAAAACCTTTCATCCTAAAAGTATCTAAAAATCAAAATTACTATCTACCTCATTTAAATGTAACTTCAAGGCCAATAGAATGCATTGTGATCAAACTTGATTTCTCTGAACATTTCCAGGCAATTGTTACTCATTTTTTGTCCTTTGTTAGCATTTGCACTTGCTGTGTAAAACAAGGGGTTTGAGTTGTATAATTGAAGTCTCCAATATAGTAACAGTATTTTCACAAACGTTTTTACTGATGTACATACAGTATGTCAATTTCATATCAATCTATTACTTATTTTGTCTATCTAGACAAATTCCATAAGCAACACACTGTTTTTTATTTGTTTTTTCAAATGGTTGATTTCCTTTAACAAGATAATAGATTAATCCACTGCTCTTTGACAATACAGGCGGTCCCCTACTTAAGGACACCCGACTTACAGACAACCCATAGTTACAGACGGACCCCTCTGCCCACTGTGACCTCTGGTGAAGCTCTCTGGATGCTTTACTATAGTCCCAGACTGTAATAATCAGCTGTAATGTGTCTGTAATGAAGCTTTATTAATAATCCTTGGCCTCATTACAGAAAAAATTTTGAAACTCCAATTGTCACAGGGGCAAAAGAAAAAAAATTGTCTAGAACTTCAATTATAAAATATAAAGTTTCGACTTACATACAAATTCAACTTAAGAACAAACCTCTGGACCCTATCTTGTATGTAACCCGGGGACTGCCTGTAAAGGATCATGTCTGCCCAGCGCTGTGTGAGATTGTAGAAGGGAAAAGCTTGTAGTAGGTCTGAGGGAACGTTTGTGTAACTGTTACTGTTCTGTAATTGTTGCCAGTGCATGTTGCTCAAGCACTATATTGTGGTAAAATGTATGTTTGGTATGACAGTTTTATTTTGCCATTATTTTCCAAGGATCTATGTAAAAACCACCCTCATTATACCCTCAATGCACTAATAAATACACTAATCAGTCATGCACATAATGTGAAGACTTAAAGACTGAAAGGTACAGCTGTATAATTTGACTTCAATGAACATAAAAAATTTAGAACATTTTCACAATTGTTAAAAGCCACTTAATCCCCATTCTGCAAGGTCCATCTTCTAAACTCCATTGTTCTGATATAACATTGGCTCATTGAGAAAAGAAACAACTTTCATCGGACATTTTAAAGTCATTTACAAATAGTTTATGATCAAGCCTAGTAGTTATAGGAAAATGTATCTTGAAAACGTTGCTAGTCAGATAAGCATAATTTAGAAATCTTTAATGGGTTCACCCCAATTAGCCTTTAATTAAATAGCTCATTAAAAACTGATTTGAATACTGCTCTAGAAGAAATCCTTCTTCAACTATTGTGACAGAACAGGAAGTTAATGAAGTTAAAATTAAACACATTTTTGGAACAGCCTGAAAGTCACATAGATACATGAGGTACACAGGATGTTCAGTGTGTAAAGCAAATCTGTGTAAAGCAATGTGACAAACCTGAGGCCCACTGCTAATCTGTCTAATTAATATGGTTAATTTGAGATAACATCTTGTTTGCACCTGAAAGAGAAATAATATGGAATATAACCTGAGTGTTACCGTCATCGTAACTTTCAATTAAGTGGTACTAAAATGTCATGGAGAAGCACATTTTGTTGTTACCAGGATTCTTTATTTAAGGGCAGATGTGTCGCTAAGGGTTCAGCATAGGGTGGGCAAAACCAACCCAAGTGGTCCACCAAACCAGGTGTATCAGTATTCTACCATATAGTGACCATATAGTTGTAGATACACAGACCTCCTTATTTATAATCACAGGAGACATCTTTGTACTTGTACACATTATCTGTCTCTTATGTCTGCTTTTTTTTTTTACCAGCGTCATCTTGGAATTTTTAAAAAGAAGGTGTCAGGTGGATTTTAGACACTAAAACTGCCCAAGATTCCTTTTATGGTTTTTAAACTTACCGTAGCTAGATGTGAGTCCGGGCATAACTAAATAGGGTGCACAGGGTACAGTAACAATCGGGCCAAGAGGACAGGAGTTACTTTCCCATATGAGAAAGTTTGTACTGTAAACCATACTTTATAGTCAGTAATTTGAGAAAGACTTTGCACTGGGGTCTATGAGCTTCAAATTATGCCACTGCCGATGAGGCACATTGAACTCACATCTGGAGAACTCTGCTCATCCTGTGTCAATGCTTCAATGAAGCTGGAATACCACCCCGGAAAAGTTCAGAAAGGATGGCAATTTGTAAGGGTACCTTGGCTAGTTTTAACATTCCTCTATAAAAAAAGAAACATGCCAAAAATTACCATAGAGTCCCTTACAATCTCATTGTCCCTTCAGCTTATCAGATCGCTTCTTCAACTCTCTTTAAAGGGGTGATTGATGGCCATTTTCTGTCCATTTCCATAAAATTACAAGTGTGAGTAAGGCCATGGGGGCTTTGCATGGAATTGATTCCATTACTCTAGGCATCTTAGCAGCCTAAGAAAAAACCTGCAAAATAAAATATACAGATTTGTATAAGATACACAGATTACTACCCATTGTCTCTGAGCTGTATATTCATTTTTTACAACATTTCTTTTCAATTCTGTATTTACTGTCTATAGCTTTATGCTCAACTTCACAACACTCAATCATTGTAGTGAACTACTGGTTAGATACAATGTAATCTTATAATGTGTTCTCTATGGGTCAGCCATATTTGAATCACATTTACAAACTATGAACAATTCTTAAAGCCAGAAATACAATTTGCTGTATAAAATATTCATATTGAAGTGTTACCCGGTCTGAACTCATGGAGAGAACTGAAGCAGCTATGGAAGAAAATGTATTATAAGGTAGATGAAATCTGCTACTCAAAATTAAAAAAATCAAATAAAAAATTACATATAGTGAGATCATGTACTTTAGAGACACATAGTACCTTGTCCATCATTGTGTATTTACTAGTGTATGAACTGGATATTGTATAAAGAAGAGCCTATAATTCAGCTCGCTCCATATGTAGTGGTGTAATAGTGGTATATAGCCACTAACACCTGTGATTGGTTCTGCCACCGATCATGAGTGTCAGCCATTTATGTGCTGCTATCTTAGCTCTAAGTAGTAGAGCTCCTTAGAGGATCCCATAGTTGCAGCTTCTTATAGTGATGCATAATATTTTATGAGCAATCAGAACCCCTAAGGCTCAAGTACCCTAGGGAACCAAAAATAAAGGTTTAACAATCAACCCCATAAAATGTTTCACATTACTCTATTACACATTACATTATTGTTGACTGTGAAATATTTCTGCCAAACTGATGCAAATAAAATTAAAAATCTCCATTTTCATAGTCAAGAATCTGGTGGTGTACAACAAGCTTAAAACGTGTCAAATGTGTATCTGGAAGAAATACTACTTTTTTTGGCAGTATGGAAAAGTATGTTCCTACATGGAAATTAAATTCTAGGGGGTGGCCCGTTATTTGTATCAAGAAAAAAGAATCAAGAAGTTTGTGCAGGCTACGTTCTGTTGTGTATGTGGCAGCAGGAACTTCTCAAGGATACCTGAGACCTGTTAATGCCTATTGTTGGACCTAAAGGGGCAATGTATGAAACTAAACAGGTATATTCCTTTAATTTAACTTTAATAATCCCTATAATTTCATGTTCCAACGATTGCATGCCTCATACCATTGAAATTTTGGGTGTCACAGAATGAACTTACTATTATCTGTAATACTCCAACAAGCGAGTCAAGGTTTGCCTAAGTGTGTTCTGTGCTCATTACTTATTACATCACTTTCTGTATCCATCTTATTACCTTGAAAAGTTGTCAAAAAAATCCATATTGTAATTAGGTAGCTGTGGTCACCATATGACAGATGAGACTGAAAGCTGGCTCCTGGCCTACAGCAGTGTTATCTTTTGGTTATCATAAGTGCTGTCTCCTTGTGACAAAAATAAGGATGAACTTGTTCTCTCTACATTGTCCTTAGACTGATGTAATTTTATAATGCACCATAAATCTGAAGTCTGAGATACTTAAGGTGGACCTGTCATCCTTACATACAGCAAACTAGTGTCTTTAAATCATTAAGTAATTACTGTAGGTTTGAATTAAAGTCAAACTATGCTTTCGGTGGTTATAGATAGTTTCTGACGCACTTCTGCATTCTCCCGTGACAACAACCGTGTTGATATTTTATTACAATATCATGTACTTTACCCAGTCATAATGTATAGATCTTATCCAACAATACTGTATAACTAAGAGACTATATCAGCCATCAATGCAATTTACAAACTAGTCTAGATTTTACAATTCCTAGAACTGTATTGATGTGATTTTGAATCTTGGGAAATGCCCTCACTTTAATGGGACATACTACTATACATCATAAATGACACAACCTTTTACAAAATTAGGTAATAAGACAGTGCCTTTGCCTTTCTGACCCAGGCCACAGGTACCATAATCGAGATCAAATGAAGGAGGGTTATATACAAGTATATGTTACCCTCATCACCCAGTCACATATACATAAGCAAAGGCGTAATACATACATTGCGTCTTCTCCTCTATGTTTTCCAGGGTGAGATAAGAAAAATCTTTGCCTCAGTGCTATTTCGAAAGGCAGCCCCCTTTCAGAAGCTTAGTGACGTGATTTGATATAACAGCAAATGCAGTGTACCTTTTCCAAAAGTAAAGGACGCTCAACTCTGGACAGTCCTGTTTCAATGTTTTTGCATCTCGGTGTCAGTAACTTGTTTGGCTAGGTGAGAGGTCAGCTTACCAGAGGCATTGTTAAGGTCATAAAAGATCTGGGGCACGGGCACCAAAACATATATACTGAAATTTCTGTAGTGTCCATTCCTGTACATAACTGCCCTCAAATGAGCTTGTGCCAAAAACAAAAGAAAAAAAGAAGAGATCCCAACAAATTCCATACATCAACTGCATGTGACTTGGAATGTACTTGTTCTCTATATTCTCCATAAGCCCAACCATCACCATTAGAGATGAGCGAGCACTAAAATGCTCGGGTACTCGTTATTCGAGACGAACTTTTCCCAATGCTCGAGTGCTCGTCTCGAATAACGAGCCCCATTGAAGTCAATGGGAGACTCGAGCATTTTTCAAGGGGACCAAGGCTCTGCACAGGGAAGCTTGGCCAAACACCTGGGAACCTCAGAAAAGGATGGAAACACCACGGAAATGGACAGGAAACAGCAGGGGCAGCATGCATGGAAGCCTCTGAGGCTGCTTAATCGCACCATTATGCCAAAATTATGGGCAACAGCATGGCCATGACAGAGTGACAGAATGAAGCTAGATAGCATGTAAAACATCCAATAATTGACCCTGACACTATAGGGGACGGCATGCAGAGGCAGCGGCAGCAGCGGCAGGCTAGAGAGTGGCATGGCGACATACCCTAAATGGACTCAGGCTTCAAACCAATGGGTGGCAGAGAGGAACCAAAGGAGGTGAGCAAGAAGCGCTCAAATAATATCGGTACATGATAAAAGTTTGCCAGTATATTTTGTGGATTACACAGCAGGGTGGCGACAAAGTTAACATGGAAGCCATGAAAACAACCCAAAATTCTGCCTGACACAGCTCGTTTGATAAGGGGACCATGTATGGAGGCAGTGAACTAGTAGTAGATTAAAGGTGCTGCAGTTAAAACTATGTTAGTTGGATCTTGGCATGGAGCTGGCGCTCCGCTGCCAGGCGAGCTTTCGCCAATCCAAGCCCCTGTCTCTAGGCCACTCCCCAAACAGCACTTCTAAGAACCTTTTGTATAAGATCAAGTGTAGTAGCGTTCTTATAAGTTTGGGATATGGCGGGTGAGGGGAATGTAAACAGATGCGCAAGAAGCGCATGATGCGCATGGAGCTGGCGCTCCGCTGCCAGGTGAGCTTTCGCCAATCCAAGCCCCTGTCTCTAGGCTACTCCCCAAACAGCACTTCTAAGAACCTTTTGTATAAGATCAAGTGTAGTAGCGTTCTTATAAGTTTGGGATATGGCGGGTGAGGGGAATGTAAACAGATGCGCAAGAAGCGCTGAAATAATATCGGTAAATGATAAAAGTTTGCAAGTATATTTTGTGGATTACACAGCAGGGTGGCGACAAAGTTAACAAGTTTGATGTTGAATGCCCTGTAATAGCTCTTGGGCGGTGTGCCTTTTATCGCCTAGGCTCAGCAGTTTGAGCACCTCCTGCTGTCGCTTAGCGACGGCACTGCTGCTGTGCCTAGAGCTACCGACTGATGGCGCCATGGCCACGGATGGTAATTCGGAGGAGGAGGAGGTGGAGGAGGGGTGGGAGGAGGAGGAGGTATACTAGACCTTTGAGACCTGGACCGAGGTAGGCCCCGCAATTCTCTGCGTCGGCAGTATATGACCAGCCCCAGGGTCAGACTCGGTCCCAGCCTGCACCAAGTTAAGTGTAGTAGCGTTCTTATAAGTTTGGGATATGGCGGGTGAGGGGAATGTAAACAGATGCGCAAGAAGCGCATGATGCGCATGGAGCTGGAGCTCCGCTGCCAGGCGAGCTTTCGCCAATCCAAGCCCCTGTCTCTAGGCTACTCCCCAAACAGCACTTCTAAGAACCTTTTGTATAAGATCAAGTGTAGTAGCGTTCTTATAAGTTTAGGATATGGCGGGTGAGGGGAATGTAAACAGATGTGCAAGAAGCGCTGAAATAATATTGGTAAATGATAAAAGTTTGCCAGTATATTTTGTGGATAACACAGCAGGGTGGCGACAAAGTTAACAACTTTGATGTGGAATCCATGAAAACAACCCAAATTTCTGCCTGACACACCTCGTTTGATAAGGGGACGATGTATGGAGGCAGCTATATGGACGACTTTTGGAGGTAGCAATGGAGACAACGTGTGGAGGCTGCTATGGAGACAATTTAATTTGGATAGTGCCTGTATGTGGCAGTCCAAAAAAGTTTTCAAACCAGAGGAGCAGGTAGGTGGCCCTCCAGAAAAATGAAATAGATTGAGTGCCTGTATGTGGCAGTCCAAAAAAGTTTTCAAACCAGAGGAGCGGGTAGGTGGCCCTCTAGAAAAATGAAATAGATTGAGTGCCTGTATGTGGCAGTCCAAAAAAGTTTTCAAACCAGAGGAGCAGGTTGGTGGCCCTCCAGAAAAATTGAATAGATAGAGTGCCTGTATGTGGCAGTCCAAAAAAGTTTTCAAACCAGAGGAGCAGGTAGGTGGCCCTCCAGAAAAATTGAATAGATTGAGTGCCTGTATGTGGCAGTCCAAAAAACTTTTCAAACCAGAGGAGCAGGTAGGTGGCCCTCCAGTAAAATGGAATAGATTGAGTGCCTGTATGTGGCAGTCCAAAAAAGTTTTCAAACCAGAGGAGCAGGTAGGTGGCCCTCCAGAAAAATTGAATAGATTGAGTGCCTGTATGTGGCACTCCCAAAAATTGTTTAAAACAGAGAACCGGGTAGGTGGCCCTCCAGAAAAATTAAATGCATAAAGTACTATAGCTAGAGCCAGTGGGCCCTGTCAAAAAATAGCCAGTTTCCTCTGCTTTAGTGTACAAAGAGGAGGAGAAGGAGGAAAATGAGGAGGGGGAGGAGTGCATAAATTATTCAGGTTGAGCTTCCTTCACCTGGTGGAGATTGGAAATTATGAGAAATCCAGGCTTTATTCATCTTAATAACCGTCAGCCTGTCAGCGCTGGCAGTCGACAGGCGTGTACGCTTATCGGTGATGATGCCACCAGCTGCACTGAAAACCCGCTCGGACAAGACGCTAGCGGCAGGGCAGGCAAGAACCTCCAAGGCGTACAGCGCCAGTTCGTGCCACATGTCCAGCTTTGAAACCCAGTAGTTGTAGGGAGCTGTGTGATCATTTAGGACGATGGTATGGTCAGCTACGTACTCCCTCACCATCTTTCTGTAAAGATCAGCCCTACTCTGCCGAGACTGGGGACAGGTGACAGTGTCTTGCTGGGGTGACATAAAGCTGGCAAAAGCCTTGTAAAGCGTACCCTTGCCAGTGCTGGACAAGCTGCCTGCTCGCCTACTCTCCCTCGCTACTTGTCCCGCAGAACTACGCACTCTGCCGCTAGCGCTGTCAGAAGGGAAATAGTGTTTCAGCTTGTGCACCAGGGCCTGCTGGTATTCATGCATTCTCACACTCCTTTCCTCTCCAGGGATGAGAGTGGAAAGATTTTGCTTGTACCGTGGGTCCAGGAGAGTGAATACCCAGTAATCGGTGCTGGAATAAATTCTTTGAACGCGAGGGTCACGGGATAGGCAGCCTAGCATGAAATCTGCCATATGCGCCAGAGTACCAACACGTAAGAATTCACTCCCCTCACTGGCCTGACTGTCCATTTCCTCCTCCTCCAACTCCTCCAACTCCTCTTCTTCTGCCCATACACGCTGAACAGTGAAGGACTGAACAATGGTCCCCTCTTGTGTCTCACCAACATTCTCCTCCTCTTCCTCCTCATCCTCCTCCACCTCCACCTCCTCCGATATGCGCTGAGAAACAGACCTAAGGGTGCTTTGGCTATCAACAAGGGAATCTTCTTCCCCCGTCTCTTGTGACGAGCGCAAAGCTTCCGACTTCATGCTGATCAGAGAGTTTTTCAACAGGCCAAGCAGCGGGATGGTGAGGCTGATGATGGCGGCATCGCCACTGACCATCTGTGTTGACTCCTCAAAGTTACTCAGCACCTGACAGATATCAGACATCCACGTCCACTCCTCATTGTAGACTTGAGGAAGCTGACTGACCTGACTACCAGTTCTGGTGGAAGTTGACATCTGGCAGTCTACAATCGCTCTGCGCTGCTGGTAAACTCTGGATAACATGGTTAATGTTGAATTCCACCTCGTGGGCACGTCGCACAACAGTCGGTGAGCGGGCAGTTGGAGGCGGCGCTGCGCTGCCCTGAGAGTGGCAGCATCTGTGCTGGACTTCCTGAAATGTGCACAGATGCGGCGCACCTTCGTGAGCAAATCAGACAGATTGGGGTATGTCTTGAGGAAACGCTGAACTATCAGATTTAACACATGGGCCAGGCATGGCACATGTGTCAGTCTGCCGAGTTGCAGAGCCGCCACCAGGTTACGGCCGTTGTCACACACAACCATGCCTGGCTTCAGGTTCAGCGGTGCCAGCCACAGATCAGTCTGCGCCGTGATGCCCTGTAATAGCTCTTGGGTGGTGTGCCTTTTATCGCCTAGGCTCAGCAGTTTGAGCACCGCCTGCTGTCGCTTAGCGACGACACTGCTGCTGTGCCTAGAGCTACCGACTGATGGCGGCATGGCCACGGATGGTAGTTCGGAGGAGGAGGTGGAGGAGGGGTGGAAGGAGGAGGAGGCATAGTAGGCCTGAAAGACCTGGACCGAGGTAGGCCCCGCAATCCTCGGCGTCGGCAGTATATGACCAGCCGCAGGGTCAGACTCGGTCCCAGCCTCCACCAAGTTAACCCAATGTGCCGTCAGCGATATATAGTGGCCCTGCCCGGCAGCACTCGTCCACGTGTCCGTGGTCAGGTCGTCCTTGTCAGAAACGGCGTTGGTCAGGGCACGGATGATGTTGTCTGACACGTGCTGGTGC
Organism: Engystomops pustulosus; assembly: GCF_040894005.1. Taxonomy (NCBI): domain Eukaryota; kingdom Metazoa; phylum Chordata; class Amphibia; order Anura; family Leptodactylidae; genus Engystomops; species Engystomops pustulosus. Next base: position 103,536,573 of record NC_092417.1, on the reverse strand, counting down.
AGGGCTGGGACGACACATCGGGAAAAGTAGTGGCGGCTGGGGACCGAATACCGAGGGGCGGCCACCGCCATGAGGTTGCGAAAGGCCTCGGTCTCTACTAGCCTATAGGGCAGCATCTCCAGGCTAAGCAATCTGGAGATGTGGACATTAAGGGCTTGGGCGTGCGGGTGGGTTGCACTATATTTACGTTTCCGCTCCAGCGGAACCCCTGCTGATCCTGGTTTGGCAAAGGTTGCACACCACAGTCCGTCGGTCATCCGGTGTTTCCTTAAAGAACCTCCAGACTTCTGAAAATCTAGCCCTCGCCGCGGGAGCCCTTGCCACGGGAGCTTCACTACGTGACACATTTGGTGCTGATGCACCTGCTCTGGCCCTGCCTCTCCGTCTGGCCCCACCACTGCCTCTTCCAACCTGTTCTGGTCGAGGACTCTCCTCCGTCTCAGAAGCACTGTGTTCACCCGGCCTCTCAACCCAGCTTGGGTCTGTCACCTCATCATCCTCCGATCCCTCAGTCTGCTCCCCCCTCGGACTTCCTGCCCTGACAACAACTTCACCACTGTCTGACAACCGTGTCTCCTCATCGTCGGACACCTCTTTACACACTTCTTCCACTACGTCAAGAAAATCATCATCACCCACAGACTGCAACTGGTGGAAAACCTGGGCATCGGAAAATTGCTCAGCAGCAACCGGACAAGTGGTTTGTGACTGTGGGAAGGGTCCAGAAAACAGTTCCTCAGAGTATGCCAGTTCAAGTGGCAAATTTTCCTGGGAGGGGGCAGACTGGGGGGGAGGAGGCTGAGGTGCAGGAGCTGGAGGAGTGCCGATTTCGGTGACATGGGTGGACTGCGTGGAAGACTGACTGGTGGACAAATTGCTCGAAGCATTGTCGGCAATCCACGACATCACCTGTTCGCACTGTTCTGGCCTCAACAGTGCTCTACCACGAGTCCCAGTAACTTGAGACATGAACCTAGGGAGTGTAGCTCTGCGGCGTTCCCCTGCTCCCTCATCAGCAGGTGGTGTCTCACCCCGCCCAGGACCACGGCCTCTGACCCCTGCAGTAGTTGGACGCCCACGTCCCCGCCCTCGTCCTCTACCCCTAGCCCTCGGGTTAAACATTTTGAAAATGAAAGTTATAACTTTAATTTTTTTTTAACTTTTTTTTGTGTTTTTTAGTTTTTTTTTGTGTTTTTTAGTTTTTAAAACCAAACAATGCTATCCTATTGCTATGGCTATTTTCTAGCCAAGTATGAAAGCACACTGCTATGCCAGATGAGATGACGCTGAGTTATGAAAAAATAAACGTAAAATAAAAAGGAAATGGCAGACTGTGCCTAATTGAAATCCAACCCCTAATAAATTTTCCCACTTTGGTCTTTGCGATGGATATGTGCGTCACTAAGCGCTAAACACAGCGGTCGCAAGTCTCACTCCAAATTCCTGACAATTGGCTAGTATATGCACTGCAGCAAGGACAGCCACCAGCAGATCAACCAGAAATAAAATATATATAACGCTATTGTAGGCGTAAGTAAGCCGTTTGGATTCTCCTTTGGCTATTTTCTAGCCAAGTATGAAAGCACACTGATGAGATGACGCTGAGTTATGAAAAAATAAACGTAAAATAAAAAGGAAATGGCAGACTGTGCCTAATTGAAATCCAACCCCTAATAAATTTTCCCACTTCAGTCTTTGCGATGGATATGTGCGTCACTAAGCGCTAAACACAGCGGTCGCAAGTCTCACTCCAAATTCCTGACAATTGGCTAGTATATGCACTGCAGTAAGGACAGCCACCAGCAGATCAACCAGAAATAAAATATATATAACGCTATTGTAGGCGTAAGTAAGCCGTTTGGATTCTCCTTTGGCTGTTTTCTAGCCAAGTATGAAAGCACACTGATGAGATGACGCTGAGTTATGAAAAAATAAACGTAAAATAAAAAGGAAATGGCAGACTGTGCCTAATTGAAATCAAACCCCTAATAAATTTTCCCACTTTGGTGTTTGAGGTGGATATGTGTGTCACTAAGAGCTAAACACAACGGTAGCAAGTCCCCCTGCAAATTCCTCACAATATGGTACTAGCTGCACTACTAGTGCCAGCAAGCCCAGCCACAAGCAAACAAAAAAAAAAAAAAGTATAACGTTATTGTAGCCCTAAGAAGGGCTGTTGGGTTCTTGTTGAATCACTCCTGCCTAACAGTAATCTACTAGCACCCTAACGCTGTCCCTGACCAGCAGCAGCTCTCTCCCTAGCGGCATCCAGACACAGAATGATCCGAGCAGCGCGGGCAGCGGCTAGTCTATCCCAGGGTCACCTGATCTGGCCAGCCAACCACTGCTATCGACGTGTAAGGGTACCACGTCATGCTGGGTGGAGTGCAGAGTCTCCTGGCTTGTGATTGGCTCTGTTTCTGGCCGCCAAAAAGCAAAACGGCGGGAGCTGCCATTTTCTCGAGCGGGCGAAGTATTCGTCCGAGCAACGAGCAGTTTCGAGTACGCTAATGCTCGAACGAGCATCAAGCTCGGACGAGTATGTTCGCTCATCTCTAATCACCATGTCTCCTATTTCAGCCACACTTCATCTCTGTGGAATTTACCACACAGACATCATGTTCTTCATTATCCCTACATTTCAGGCCTCTAAGAGTGTTATCCTGGTACTACTCCCAACAATGTCAACCAAATACTGTAATAGTGTAACACAGAAAATCCACACTTTACCTGGTACCTGGTAAGTACATTACATTACCCATAGATACAGGCACCATGACTGTGATTATCTTCTTATATTTGTTATCCATGGCCTTCTAAAATCAATTTAAAATTATATTAGCCAGAAGGGCTTTGGAGGGCATTACCAGATCCCCTCTGTGCTCTGGCTTCACTGGCTGTTACACTGTGAAGGAGCATGTCAAACCCTCCCCCCTTCTCCCCCAGCACTTCTCCCTCTCTCTGCCTGCTATAATCTCACACTGTAAGATGGAGGAAATGCTCCTGCACAGTGTAACAGTCTGTGAAGCTACAACATAAAGTGGCTCTGGTTAAACCCCCTAGCCCTTTTGACTCGTTAGCATTTGAATTAACTGGAAGGAGACCATAGATAACAAATATAAGAAGATTACTACAGTCACGCTGGCTGGATCAATGAGTAAGTAATCATGCTTGATTTTGATTACCATTATGTAGGCTGCACTTGCAATATGCAGAGCTTAGGTCAGTCTCATTATAAACTCTCCCCTGGTGGCTTAGACTTTCAAAAGTGTTTTATTGAGCCATACTGCACAATAACCTCTTTATGACCATGTTTCTCTAGCCATCAAAGTTATTCTCCCCCTAAAACATTGCGAATAATATATCCAGTATGTGAAGCAATACTGACACTATATTAGGTCGCATTCACACGACTGTCGCGGCAACGTATATCCAGCTGCAAATTTGTTTACATGCCCCGCATAGACGTCACAATGAGTGCTCACAGTTGTGAGCCATGGCCACAACAAAGATAGAGCCTGCTCTATCTCCGGCCGCAAGTACTGCTATGTGGCTCTATTTTCTATGAAGAGAGGAAGGGGCGAGCAGTACTCACCTCTCCTCATGTCCAGCGCACCTCCCGTATGGCGGGAGGGCATACATCATGTGAATGTAACCTTAATACACTGAAATTACTGATAACAGCGAACAGTAGCTGCCATCCAACTTCATTGATGTTCCTTTCTTGCCAATATTTCATCATATATATAAAATCATCAGCTGGAACTGTTTGTGAAAATGCAGAGATAAAACGGAGGCCTGGTAAAATCTGCTTTGTCTGTAATATTGCACCTTTGAAAAGGCTTGAATTTACATTAAGAAAAAGACAAAAAAAGGAATGGAAAAAGAGATTTCTGTGAGGAGGGGGAAAAAAGCTTTTTGCAGGTTTACTTTGTGTTTCGGCGTTTCCGTTTGCCTGGCAGCCCAGCTCAGCAAAGTAATTTAGTTTCTACAGCTGGAAATCATTACAGGGAGAACTAGTCTTGTTCTTTACTTCACAAAGGAGGCAGTCGGCCACAGAGTCATAAAACAGACAATGTTACATATTTCTGTAATCTGCCTGTTTTTCTTTGTCTCCTTTCGAATACCACAGGGAAGGATGAAAAACATGTTGGAAAATGAGGGCTAGTAATATACATATATGCAGGAGGATCCTGAAACCAAGAACACCCTGAGAAAGCTGAAGGAGATAATATGCTTCTAATAGGAGACACAGTGACCCCCTAGATAGGAGATACATAATACATACTATGTGTACATCTCACCTACCATTGCCTTGTACAGAAGCTTTACCATGATACATAAGGCTAAGCTGAGATATTTATTAAAGGGGTACATAGCATTCTTATTTTCAAGCGCTGAAATCCAGTAGTGGAGCAGACAGTGGGAGATGGAAATTCACTCACTGAGAGCAGATGCACACAACAGTGAAAATCTACAGTGTGCCACAGAGGGTATACGGCTATATACAATACAATACCATACTTTATAATGGATCACTGCACTTGGACGTTATTTTAATGGACTGTGTATCTGAACCATTAAAAAGTAGATCATGTAGGCTACCTACTGCCACCTAACTTTTCCCAAATGACCCCAGAAGTAAAAACAGCACAGTGCGGACCACTTTACAAGATGTGCAAATATAATTTCCTACTGGTGTATCGTTTTTTTCTAGTAAATTAAATTTTCATCTTTATGCAAATGAGCCTGTTGGTGCACTACCGTTGTGCCTCTTCCCCCATTTTCTGGGGTTTTTTACATGGTGAATAATAAACTGAAGTGAATGACTACATCTAAGAAAACGTCTGGTGCACAGAGACGATTTACCTATAGAAAACAACATGCTCTATAACACAACAAATTATTGAGAAACAGGGACATTTAATAATGTGCTTTTAGCAATGCTGCCCGCAACATTCACACTTGTTTCTACTTCAGGGAACTTTGATCGTTATAAAACTTTGTTCCATTATTAAGTTGTCTTCAGAAAATATCAGATACATTGGGTATGGGTACTCACTTGTAGGTTTTTTAAAATGTTTTTGCGTGATTGACTTTCTTTAAAAGTTCCCATCACCCATTATAACAACAACAAAACAAACATCTATTGGGACCTTTATTTAAAGGGGTATTGCCATGAAGACAAGCTTCTTAAATATACTCGGGATAACAAAATAACGTATCCTCTAATTCACTGTTATTAACAAAAATACAGTATTTTACAGATATAATTCCAACCTGCCTCCATCAGTCCCGGTGTATACAATTTCAGTTGCCCCTGGTTTCCGACCCTAGATGTTCTGACTTTAGGGTTGGCAGGCATCTTGTTCTCTTCTCTGATGCTAAGCTCTTCTCTGCTCTCTGCCTCTAGCCTTCACCATTGCATTCCAGAATGAGCTCACACACTGACTTCCTGTCAGCAAAGAACATATTACATCTTGAGGAGGGTTACAAGCTACAGGCAGTTAAGTTCTTTATCCAAGTTAGGGGCCACATCAGATCTGAGTGTGCTTTGACAGAGCAAAGATGTAGCAGGGCTAAGAATGTCATTGTGTGTAATATGCATCTCATGGATCCCATCAGCTCATCTCTGATCTGTCACATCTATCTTTCTATGTGTCAGATGCTAGTACAATGTTCAGAAGGTAAATGAAAGTGTATATAAACCTTGTACCTTGATAATTTAACTACATTTTCAGCACACAGCATCTCACAGCATTACAAGAATCATGTGTTTTCTTAGAGAATCCCCGCCCACACTGACCATCACTGAGTGATAGGAGCTAAAATAGCTATATAAATGAGTAAAATTGTGAAGAAGGGGTTAAATGTTATTTTTATTATGTAAACATCAGTGGGGATTGAAATTTTCTTTCATGGACAAACCCCTTTAAGAGACCCCATTTGCACACACCCTTGAATCCAAGGGTGTATCTAACTTGTAGCTATTCATGATTGAACTATGATGAGTACAACCTAGCCCTAGTTGGTCCAATTACCTTACCTACTGCTGGGAAGACATGTGCAAAGAGGGAAAATTAAACATGTGAGCTCATTGTGATTATGATTAGAGATGAGCGAACACTAAAATGCTCGGGTACTCGTTATTCGAGACGAACTTTTCCCGATGCTCGAGTGCTCGTCTCGAATAACGAACCCCATTGAAGACAATGGGAGACTCGAGCATTTTTCAAGGGGACCAAGGCTCTGCACAGGGAAGCTTGGCCAAACACCTGGGAACCTCAGAAAAGGATGGAAACACCACGGAAATGGACAGGAAACAGCAGGGGCAGCATGCATGGATGCCTCTGAGGCTGCATAATCGCAACATTATGCCAAAATTATGGGCAACAGCATGGCCATGACAGAGTGACAGAATGAAGCTAGATAGCATCTAAAACATCCAATAATTGACCCTGACACTATAGGGGACGGCATGCAGAGGCAGCGGCAGCAGGCTAGAGAGTGTCATGGCGACATACCCTAAATGGACTCAGGCTTCAAACCAATGGGTGGCAGAGAGGAACCAAAGGAGGTGAGCAAGAAGCGCTCAAATAATATCGGTACATGATAAAAGTTTGCCAGTATATTTTGTGGATTACACAGCAGGGTGGCGACAAAGTTAACATGGAAGCCATGAAAACAACCCAAAATTCTGCCTGACACAGCTCGTTTGATAAGGGGACCATGTATGGAGGCAGTGAACTAGTAGTAGATTAAAGGTGCTGCAGTTAAAACTATGTTAGTTGGATCTTGGCATGGAGCTGGCGCTCCGCTGCCAGGCGAGCTTTCGCCAATCCAAGCCCCTGTCTATAGGCTACTCCCCAAACAGCACTTCTAAGAACCTTTTGTATAAGATCAAGTGTAGTAGCGTTCTTATAAGTTTAGGATATGGCGGGTGAGGGGAATGTAAACAGCTGCGCAAGAAGCGCTGAAATAATATCGGTAAATGATAAAAGTTTGCCAGTATTTTTTGTGGATTACACAGCAGGGTGGCGACAAAGTTAACAAGTTTGTTGTGGAAGCCATGAAAACAACCCAAAATTCTGCCTGACACAGCTCGTTTGATAAGGGGACCATGTATGCTTACAGTTCATGCCAGTCGCTGCACTGGCTGCCAGTCTCCTTTCGAATACAGTTTAAAATAATAATAACCCTCATCCATAAAGCTCTGTATAATGCTGCACCCCCCTACCTCTCCTCTCTTATCTCAGTCTATCGCCCAACCCGTGCTCTTAGATCCGCCAGTGATCTTAGATTAACCTCTACCCTAGTGCGGACCTCCCACTCGCGTCTCCAAGACTTCTCTAGAGCTGCACCAATTCTATGGAATGCTCTGCCCCGGACTATCAGACTAATACCTAACCTCCAAAGTTTCAAACGTGGTCTTAAAACCCATTTCTTTAGGCAAGCCTATAACACTCATTAACTGCATGAAGTTTTAACTCTTCTACTAACCCGTCCTGTGTCGTCCTCCCATCTGTTATCCAGCAACCAACAGGCACCAGACTTCTCTGCAGTCCCATTCACCCTGGACCTGGTATATAAGATGACGGCTGAGTGGTTCAAGCGACAGCAATTCCATTTATTATATTTTGTTCTATTCCCTAAGAAGAATGGCTTGACCATTAAATATTCTTTTACCTCGTGTTACCCCATCATCTTCATAAACCGTAAGCTCTGGCGAGCAGGGACCTCACTCCTGTTGTTCCATACAAATGTTGTGCTCTGTTACATTACATTTGTATTTGTTTCCTATGATTTGTAAAGCGCTACAGAATATGATGACGCTATATAAATAAAGATTATTATTATTATTATTATGGAGGCAGTGAACTAGTAGTAGATTAAAGGTGCTGCAGTTAAAACTATGTTAGTTGGATCTTGGGATGGAGCTGGCGCTCTGCAGCCAGGCGAGCTTTCGCCAATCCAAGCCCCTGTCTCTAGGCTACTCCCCAAACAGCACTTCTAAGAACCTTTTGTATAAGATCAAGTGTAGTAGCGTTCTTATAAGTTTGGGATATGGCGGGTGAGGGGAATGTAAACAGCTGCGCAAGAAGCGCTGAAATAATATCGGTTAATCATAAAAGTTTGCCAGTATATTTTGTGGATAACACAGCAGGGTGGCGACAAAGTTAACAACTTTGATGTGGAATCCATGAAAACAACCCAAATTTCTGCCTGACACACCTCGTTTGATAAGGGGAGGATGTATGGAGGCAGCTATATGGACGACTTTTGGAGGTAGCAATGGAGACAACGTGTGGAGGCTGCTATGGAGACAATTTAATTTGGATAGTGCCTGTATGTGGCAGTCCCAAAAAGTTTTCAAACCAGAGGAGCAGGTAGGTGTCCCTCCAGAAAAATGGAATAGATTGAGTGCATGTATGTGGCAGTCCCAAAAAGTTTTCAAACCAGAGGAGCAGGTAGGTGGCCCTCCAGAAAAATGGAATAGATTGAGTGCCTGTATGTGGCAGTCCCAAAAATTTTTCAAACCAGAGGAGCAGGTAGGTGGCCCTCCAGTAAAATGGAATAGATTGAGTGCCTGTATGTGGCAGTCCCAAAAAATTTTTAAAACAGAGGACCGGGTAGGTGGCCCTCCAGAAAAATGGAATAGATTGAGTGCCTGTATGTGGCACTCACAAAAATTGTTTCAAACAGAGGACCGGGTAGGTGGCCCTCCAGAAAAATTAAATGCATAAAGTACTATAGCAAGAGCCAGTGGGCCCTGTCAAAAAATAGCCAGTTTCCTCTGCTTTACTGTACAAAGAGGAGGAGAAGGAGGAAAATGAGGAGGAGGAGGAGTGGATCAATTATTCAGGTTGAGCTTCCTTCACCTGGTGGAGATTGGAAATTCTGAGAAATCCAGCCTTTATTCATTTTAATAAGCGTCAGCCTGTCAGCGCTGTCAGTCGACAGGCGTGTACGCTTATCTGTGATGATGCCACCAGCTGCACTGAAAACCCGCTCGGACAAGACGCTAGCGGCAGGGCAGGCAAGAACCTCCAAGGCGTACAGCGCCAGTTCGTGCCACATGTCCAGCTTTGAAACCCAGTAGTTGTAGGGAGCTGTGTGATCATTTAGGACGATGGTATGGTCAGCTACGTACTCCCTCACCATCTTTCTGTAAAGATCAGCCCTACTCTGCCGAGACTGGGGACAGGTGACAGTGTCTTGCTGGGGTGACATAAAGCTGGCAAAAGCCTTGTAAAGCGTACCCTTGCCAGTGCTGGACAAGCTGCCTGCTCGCCTACTCTCCCTCGCTACTTGTCCCGCAGAACTACGCACTCTGCCGCTAGCGCTGTCAGAAGGGAAATACTGTTTCAGCTTGTGCACCAGGGCCTGCTGGTATTCATGCATTCTCACACTCCTTTCCTCTGCAGGGATGAGAGTGGAAAGATTTTGCTTGTACCGTGGGTCCAGGAGAGTGAACACCCAGTAATCGGTGCTGGAATAAATTCTTTGAACGCGAGGGTCACGGGATAGGCAGCCTAGCATGAAATCTGCCATATGCGCCAGAGTACCAACGCGTAAGAATTCACTCCCCTCACTGGCCTGACTGTCCATATCCTCCTCCTCCAACTCCTCCAACTCCTCTTCTTCTGCCCATACACGCTGAACAGTGAAGGACTCAACAATGGTCCCCTCTTGTGTCTCGCCAACATTCTCCTCCTCTTCCTCCTCATCCTCCTCGACCTCCACCTCCTCCGATATGCGCTGAGAAACAGACCTGAGGGTGCTTTGGCTATCAACAAGGGAATCTTCTTCCCCCGTCTCTTGTGACGAGCGCAAAGCTTCCGACTTCATGCTGATCAGAGAGTTTTTCAACAGGCCAAGCAGCGGGATGGTGAGGCTGATGATGGCGGCATCGCCACTGACCATCTGTGTTGACTCCTCAAAGTTACTCAGCACCTGACAGATATCAGACATCCACGTCCACTCCTCATTGTAGACTTGAGGAAGCTGACTGACCTGACTACCACTTCTGGTGGAAGTTGACATCTGGCAGTCTACAATCGCTCTGCGCTGCTGGTAAACTCTGGATAACATGGTCAGTGTTGAATTCCACCTCGTGGGCACGTCGCACAACAGTCGGTGAGCGGGCAGTTGGAGGCGGCGCTGCGCTGCCCTGAGAGTGGCAGCATCTGGGCTGGACTTCCTGAAATGCGCACAGATGCGGCGCACCTTCGTGAGCAAATCAGACAGATTGGGGTATGTCTTGAGGAAACGCTGAACTATCAGATTTAACACATGGGCCAGGCATGGCACATGTGTCAGTCTGCCGAGTTGCAGAGCCGCCACCAGGTTACGGCCGTTGTCACACACAACCATGCCTGGCTTCAGGTTCAGCGGTGCCAGCCACAGATCAGTCTGCGCCGTGATGCCCTGTAATAGCTCTTGGGCGGTGTGCCTTTTGTCGCCTAGGCTCAGCAGTTTGAGCACCGCCTGCTGTCGCTTAGCGACGGCACTGCTGCTGTGCCTAGAGCTACCAACTGATGCCGCCGTGCCCACGGATGGTAGTTCGGAGGAGGAGGTGGAGGAGGGGTGGGAGGAGGAGGAGGCATAGTAGGCCTGAAACACCTGGACCGAGGTAGGCCCCGCAATCCTCGGCGTCGGCAGTATATGACCAGCCCCAGGGTCAGACTCGGTCCCAGCCTCCACCAAGTTAACCCAATGTGCCGTCAGCGATATATAGTGGCCCTGCCCGGCAGCACTCGTCCACGTGTCCGTGGTCAGGTGGACCTTGTCAGAAACGGCGTTGGTCAGGGCACGGGTGATGTTGTCTGACACATGCTGGTGCAGGGCTGGGACGGCACATCGGGAAAAGTAGTGGTGGCTGGGGACCGAATACCGAGGGGCGGCCGCCGCCATGAGGTTGCGAAAGGCCTCGGTCTCTACTAGCCTATAGGGCAGCATCTCCAGGCTAAGCAATCTGGAGATGTGCACATTAAGGGCTTGGGCGTGCGGGTGGGTTGCACTATATTTGCGTTTCCGCTCCAGCGTCTGGGGTATGGAGAGCTGAACGCTGGTGGATGCTGTGGAGGATCGTGGAGGCGACGATGGGGTTTTTGTGGCAGGGTCCTGGGCAGGGGGCTGACTATCAGCTGACACAGGGGAAGGAGCAGTGGTGTGCACGGCCGGAGGTGAACGGGCTTGTTGCCACTGAGTGGGGTGTTTAGCATTCATATGCCTGCGCATACTGGTGGTAGTTAAGCTAGTAGTGGTGGAACCCCTGCTGAGCCTGGTTTGGCAAATGTTGCACACCACAGTCCGTCGGTCATCCGGTGTTTCCTTAAAGAACCTCCAGACTTCTGAAGATCTAGCCCTCGCCGCAAGAGCCCTCACCACGGGAGCTTCACTAGTTGACACATTTGGCGCTGATGCACCAGCTCTGGCCCTGCCTCTCCGTCTGGCCCCACCACTGCCTCTTCCAACCTGTTCTGGTCGAGGACTCTCCTCCGTCTCAGAAGCACTGTGTTCACCCGGCCTCTCAACCCAGCTTGGGTCTGTCACCTCATCATCCTCCGATCCCTCAGTCTGCTCCCCCCTCGGACTTCCTGCCCTGACAACAACTTCCCCACTGTCTGACAACCGTGTCTCCTCATCGTCGGACACCTCTTTACACACTTCCACTACGTCAAGAAGGTCATCATCACCCACAGACTGTGACTGGTGGAAAACCTGGGCATCGGAAAATTGCTCAGCAACAACCGGACAAGTGGTTTGTGACTGTGGGAAGGGTCCAGAAAACAGTTCCTCAGAGTATGCCGGTTCAAATGCCAAATTTTCCTGGGAGGGGGCAGACTGGGGGGGAGGAGGCTGAGGTGCAGGAGCTGGAGGAGTGGCGATTTCGGTGACATGGGTGGACTGCGTGGAAGACTGACTGGTGGACAAATTGCTCGAAGCATTGTCAGCAATCCACGACATCACCTGTTCGCACTGTTCTGGCCTCAACAGTGCTCTACCACGAGTCCCAGTAACTTCAGACATGAACCTAGGGAGTGTAGCTCTGCGGCGTTCCCCTGCTCCCTCATAAGCAGGTGGTGTCTCACCCCGGCCAGGACCACGGCCTCTGACCCCTGCAGTAGTTGGACGCCCACGTCCCCGCCCTCGTCCTCTACCCCTACCCCTAATTTTTTTTTAACTTTTTTTCGTGTTTTTTTTTTTTTTTTTTTGTGTTTTTGAGTTTTTAAAACCAAACAATGCTATCCTATTGCTATGGCTATTTTCTAGCCAAGTATGAAAGCACACTACTATGCCAGATGAGATGACACTGAGTTATTAAACAAAATAAACGTAAAATAAAAAAGGACAAATGGCAGACTGTGCCTAATTGAAATCCAACCCCTACTAAATTTTCCCACTTCGGTCTTTGCAATGGATATGTGCGTTACTAAGCGCAAAACACAGCGGTCGCAAGTCTCACTACAAATTGCTCACAATTGGCTAGTAGATGCACTGCAGCAAGTACAGCCACCAGCAGATCAACCAGAAATCAAATATATAACGCTACTGTAGGCGTAAGCCGTTTGGATTCTCCTATGGCTATTTTCTAGCCAAGTATGAAAGCACACTACTATGCCAGATGAGATGACGCTGAGTTATTAAACAAAATAAACGTAAAATAAAAAAGGACAAATGGCAGACTGTGCCTAATTGAAATCCAACCCCTACTAAATTTTCCCACTTCGGTCTTTGCAATGGATATGTGCGTCACTAAGCGCAAAACACAGCGGTCGCAAGTCTCACTACAAATTGCTCACAATTGGCTAGTAGATGCACTGCAGCAAGTACAGCCACCAGCAGATCAACCAGAAATCAAATATATAACGCTACTGTAGGCGTAAGCCGTTTGGATTCTCCTTTGGCTATTTTCTAGCCAAGTATGAAAGCACACTACTATGCCAGATGAGATGACGCTGAGTTATTAAACAAAATAAACGTAAAATAAAAAAGGACAAATGGCAGACTGTGCCTAATTGAAATCCAACCCCTACTAAATTTTCCCACTTCGGTCTTTGCAATGGATATGTGCGTCACTAAGCGCAAAACACAGCGGTCGCAAGTCTCACTACAAATTGCTCACAATTGGCTAGTAGATGCACTGCAGCAAGTACAGCCACCAGCAGATCAACCAGAAATCAAATATATAACGCTACTGTAGGCGTAAGCCGTTTGGATTCTCCTATGGCTATTTTCTAGCCAAGTATGAAAGCACACTACTATGCCAGATGAGATGACGCTGAGTTATTAAACAAAATAAACGTAAAATAAAAAAGGACAAATGGCAGACTGTGCCTAATTGAAATCCAACCCCTACTAAATTTTCCCACTTCGGTCTTTGCAATGGATATGTGCGTCACTAAGCGCAAAACACAGCGGTCGCAAGTCTCACTACAAATTGCTCACAATTGGCTAGTAGATGCACTGCAGCAAGTACAGCCACCAGCAGATCAACCAGAAATCAAATATATAACGCTACTGTAGGCGTAAGCCGTTTGGATTCTCCTATGGCTATTTTCTAGCCAAGTATGAAAGCACACTACTATGCCAGATGAGATGACGCTGAGTTATTAAACAAAATAAACGTAAAATAAAAAAGGACAAATGGCAGACTGTGCCTAATTGAAATCCAACCCCTACTAAATTTTCCCACTTCGGTCTTTGCAATGGATATGTGCGTCACTAAGCGCAAAACACAGCGGTCGCAAGTCTCACTACAAATTGCTCACAATTGGCTAGTAGATGCACTGCAGCAAGTACAGCCACCAGCAGATCAACCAGAAATCAAATATATAACGCTACTGTAGGCGTAAGCCGTTTGGATTCTCCTATGGCTATTTTCTAGCCAAGTATGAAAGCACACTACTATGCCAGATGAGATGACACTGAGTTATTAAACAAAATAAACGTAAAATAAAAAAGGAAAAATGGCAGACTGTGCCTAATTGAAATCCAACCCCTACTAAATTTTCCCACTTTGGTGTTTGAGGTGGATATGTGTGCCACTAAGAGCTAAACACAACGGTAGCAAGTCCCCCTGCTAATTCCTCACAAAATGGTACTAGATGCAAATAAAAAAAAAAAAAGTAGAACGTTATTGTAGCCCTAAGAAGGGCTGTTGGGTTCTTGGAGAATCACTCCTGCCTAACAGTAAGCTAATAGAACACCCTAACGCTTTCCCTGACCAGCAGCAGCTCTCTCCCTAGCGGCATCCAGACACAGAATGATCCGAGCAGCGCGGGCAGCGGCTAGTCTATCCCAGGGTCACCTGATCTGGCCAGCCAACCACTGCTATCGACGTGTAAGGGTACCACGTCATGCTGGGTGGAGTGCAGAGTCTCCTGGCTTGTGATTGGCTCTGTTTCTGGCCGCCAAAAAGCAAAACGGCGGGAGCTGCCATTTTCTCGAGCGGGCGAAGTATTCGTCCGAGCAACGAGCAGTTTCGAGTACGCTAATGCTCGAACGAGCATCAAGCTCGGACGAGCATGTTCGCTCATCTCTAATTATGATATGTCACTAAATGACCCAAATCAAATGAAGGAAGCAGAGAGTGAGGTGTACATACTCTTGGCTTTATGTATGCTTTGAGGACATCTGAGTCCTGTATGGTTGATGAACCATATCTCCAAAGCTCCAGTGCATTCGATTGGTTCTGGTATTAGCTTAGTTTGTCCAAGTTTAGAGTAGCCCTGGACTACAGTTAATCAGACTAAGGCTATATTCACACTGCCGTGAGCCCGGCGCGCCGTAGCACGGCGGGCACACGGCAGCGCGGGGAGAGGAGGAGGAGGTGAGCGCCGCTCACCCCCGCCCCTCTCCATAGCAAGGTATGGCGCACAGCCATGTCCTCTCTTTTCTCGGGCTACGGAGCGGTACGGTGCCGCACGTGTGCTGCACCGTACCGCTCCCCTACAGGGCCGTGAGCCCATAGAAGTGTATGGGGGACTATATCGTCCGTATATACGTCAGCCGTATATACGTCCCCCATACATGTGTGTGAATGTAGCCTAAGCAGTCACCATTACAGATACAGTAAACTTAGTAATATCCATAGGTCTGGCTTTCAATTAGCAAGGAAGTCCAAATGTTTTCAATTCAGAGCACAAGGCTTGTTGACCTCCACATATGACTCTTATCACTCGTTTGCTTGTGTTTCGGGAAGTATTTTAGCCGCCTGTTATCCTTCTCTGCAGTTTGTTATCCCATTGTGCAATCCAGAATCTGCTACATAAAGCCAAGATGTTCTTTCTCTTTTTATTCTTAAGAATGAAAACAAAGCCATGTTAAAAAAAAAGTGCTGGCTAGTGTTAGTTTCCTAAATTGAATTGTCATTAATATCTAAACCGCATAAGAAATGAATCACAGCTTTGAAACTAGAGAGCTCTGCTCCGGATCCTCCTAGAGTCTACAAATAACTAGGAACCACTTCCAGTCATGTTGTAAATTTATAACATAATTCTATAGGACCAGATATGTTATATTAGGCACATGTATTATGATGTATTATGTTGCCAAGTGATTGGTATTTTTTTGTGGTGTAGGTGGGATCTAACTTCTAATATTTTTATTGCATGCCATGTACAACTTGGTCATATTGGGGCACATGTATCATAAGTCTGGCTTCTGTCTGTTTCTTGAGACGTTTCTTGGCTTTCCTGCTGGTTAGATGGACCTTAACGTTTTTTTTTATTGATACTTGTAGGGTTTGGTCAGTAGTTAATTTGCGACTTTTTAAAACAAAAGTCGCAAAAGCCTTCAAAAGTTGCAATCAGTTCCCCAGCTATTTTCTACGCCTATAGAATTGCGCAACTTTCACATGTGGATTAATATGATAACTCAGGTAACAGTGCAAGAAACTAGACAGTGGCAAACTTTAAAATGAGACAGTTTAAGCGCAAAAACAGTCACATATCGCGACAAGTACCATGAAAAGTCTCAAAAATGAAAGAAAAAGTTTGATACAAGCCAAAAGTTTGATACATGTACCCCATTGACTTCTCCAGCCTCCCTTTCAATTTGGAGCTACTCTTAGTTGACTCTGTCTATCAGTTTGCATCTTTTCCTTCAGGATTTTTTTATACAGACTACAATGCTATGTATATTCCCTCTCCCTTCTGGAGAGAAAAAATATCACGGGTTATGGGAATAGAACATTTATTTAATTCTTAAAGGTTGGACTTGATGGACTTGCGTCTTTTTCCAGCCTTATATACTATGATACTATGAAAAACTAACTAAAATGTGGGCCCCATGTTATTGGAGTCAATCCAGTCAGAAACAAACAAAACAAGTTCTATTTTTAGCCATTTTTTTTGGCAAATTATAATAATGGGACAGATAATTGTGCTGTGAACATCCCAATATAGTTGGAATTCAAAAGCTAAAAAGGTAAATCTCTACTTTGAAGACAAATTTTGGCAAGTAAAGCCAACATTCCTAATGCAATCAGTCCTACCCCGGCACCACCTCTGCTCTGTTTAGCTAGCCTGACAGTTCTATCCAAATATAGCCACTCAGTCACAGATACGCCCCGGACCTAGACAGTGTAGAGGATTGTAAGCAGCCATTTTAAGACATGATAGAGAAACTTAATAAGCAACAGGGACACAGGGAGCAAAACTGAGAATGCAATGTATATTATACATTTCTAATATGTTTATCTATCATCCACATATTCGTAAGAGTTCATTGTTTTTAGGAACAGTGAGATAATGAGAATAAGGCCAATACATTCTTACTGATATATTTACTGATGGTATCATATACATACCATAAGAATGCATTGTAAAAATGTCAAATTTGAATAGATCAGGCCCATCAACATTTTTCATTGACCAAGGCTTGACCTGTCTCATTTGACTTTGCTTTAGATGCATGAGGTGTTTAGCTCTTAGGGCGCTATACAGTGTAGAGCTGAATCTTTATAATGGAGCCAGCTTCTTATTTGAATGGACACGGGGTGCTGGCTCTCATCCAGTCTCGCTTTCAGCAATTCAAAAATTAAACTGTATTTTTCCAAGAACTTGCATATCGTGTGTGTGGCTCCCTTTCAATGAAATGACAAACACTGGGCACATTCTGCTGCCAGTGCACAGTACAATAGAGGTAGGGAGTATGTGTTTCATTGAAATATCGAATACACATAGAGTTTGTACCAATTGCAAATTTACTGAGCAAACACTGGCCAACTCATTCCCATTATTTCCTATTCATTGCTTCTAACATAATTCTAAGGGAGGGTGGTGGTGGCCCAGTGGTCAGGTAGGCAATAACCATATCAAAATTGTCTGCTGAAGCCTTATTTGTTTTGGATTGATTTCTATGAATTATTTCCTGGATGCTAAAATAACTGTCTGGCTCCAAAATGAAACCGTAGTATTCAGCAGTAATGCTAAATGAAATGGTTTAAGTCATTTATCCGCATTTGCTTCAATTTTCATTTCTCAAGTAAGTCTTCATGCAACTATAGACTTAATGAAAAAATATGTTGTTTTGTGTACACAGCAACTATGAAAACTTTTTACAAACATAATTCAGATTCTGTTTAATGTTTTACTCAATGCCTTTTGCATACACTTATGCAACTTACACATGAACGTTTGCACTTTGTTTGCACTTTGTAAAGTAACGTGACTCCTTGTTTGCGGCCCGTATGTTATCTACGGTTAAGTGTCGCTCATACAACGCCCATGATAATAGATAATGAATAATGTATTGCATACACTGGCTGTAAGCATAAGCCAATAGAAGGTAATAGGGACCTACAATATAGTTATCACACATCCAACAAAAATGACACATGATGAGGGAATATAGAAAGCAAGTCTGTAAAAATGAATACACATATACTTACTTGCACATGAGCTGATTATGTAAAATTGTTGGCAATTATTTTTTTAAAACTGTTTCCAAAATTCTAGAAAATTTTAAGGAGTTCTGGCACTGGACACATGCATGCATGCTATGACTAAAGGCGTTCCTTATCGAAATGCGTTAGCTTGTCTGCATGTATGTAGTCATTCTTTTAATGTAACCTAATAAAACATTGGAGATTTTTTTTAGTCCAGCGGCAGGACTCCTTCAATTTTTCTCCAGTGTTTATTCCATTGGTGTCCGGGGGGAACCTGAAATATGCTACAAGGATCTCCAGGGATGAGGCATATTGGACTTTTCTTAATTATTTTAATTTTGTTTTATTGGGTATTTAAGTAATTGAAAAAAGGGAGTACTATCACAGTTCAATACATGATAAGTAACAATAAATTTCATACTTGAAGAACTTTCACCTAGTTTCACCTAGTCAGGGTCTATGGTGTTTCTTGGGACTTTCACCATTATATCTTCTGGAGCTCAACTGATATATGTGCCAGTAGTATATTACCATATCTTCAGCTTATCAATATATGTGATTGTAATGTCACACATGGATTCCTTTTGTAATGTTTTCTACTACAGTCATAATATATGCCCTGGGACTCTGTTTATGGAAAAACTTGTCTTTATAGATATGGGTGCCTTTCGCCTTTCGCCTTTCCGCCTTTTGTCAGATTTTTCTACGTTTTCGTGATTAAGCGCCGCTGTGACAGGTATTCAACTGGGGATTGTGTTGCACACGATCGGATTGTGGTGTGGTTGAACTGGCTTTCATGCCACAGAAATCGTGGGGCGAGCCATTGGACGATCCAACTGATTCGGACTGAGCGCAGGTTTTAACATTCAAATTGTGGCGCAAGATCAAGCACTTACATGCAACACAAAGAAGGAGGTGAACTCCGGCAGATGTGAGCAGGGAAGCGACTCATGCAGGATATCGGGCGCACGATCTTAGTGAATCGCGGAATGGAGTGCATTCCAGTCGGACATTGCACTTTCTGGAAACTCGAGTAGACAGGTTCTGGCGAGGGTCATTTCAGCCACTCCCTAAGAAAGGAACAAACAAGTAAGGACTTATTTAATATTACAGCAATGTGCCGCATGGCAAATGTGCAATCCAGTGATGCATTCACACGTGTATAGGCTTTCTTTCTCCATTTAGGTGGTTTTCCTCCACACACTAGAATTTCCTCCTGTAATGCAAAAGAACTATCCAAAATGATTAGTTTTATTTTTAAAGGGTTAATTTGATTATAAACCTCAATGGTGAATAAGGACAATGTACAACACTATACAAAATGTAATAAGACATGTCAAAAGGGTTAGCTCTGCCACATCTGTTACATGAAAGGTGTTTTAAAATAAGCAACAAGTAAACCTGTGACATTAAATCTTTATCAAATACCGATGTGGGAAACAGCTGTTAACCTTAGATACACTACTGCCACTTACATCTTATATAACGCCAGCATATGTAAGGTTTTCTGTATATATATTTTTTTTAAATATTCCTGGATTTTATGGCTGGTAATAAATGACTGTGAAAAAGCTATTTACAATGTATATTTATATAAGTGTTAGATACACCCAATGTATTCCCTAAAGATATACAATGTATATAGGGCCCTCTCTCCTTAACAGGTGAATTTATTCCACCCTTGAGAAAGGTGAGAAACTTAAGCATAAAAATAGCTCTGTTCTCAAGTCAACATGTATGTAAAATACATCTGTTAAGATAAATGAAAATAAAGATTTAACAGGTACATAAGAAAAATGGAAATACAGCTTTGTGTATAACCAACACGTGTTTATTGTGTGGGACAACACAAGTCAACAAACCTGTCTACAGCTGTTCTTCTGACAGCAGACATCAATGTATGCATTGTTAACACTGGGTTTGGGTATATTGTTGCTATAATTAAAGGGCTTTGCCACTAATGACACATATCCCCTATGTACAGGAATTCCAGCAATCTTAAGAAAGAAGGAAAGTAATTCCCCCCAAAAGACCTTGATGTAAATTGAATATACAGCAGTTCTTCATTTACATTGAGGAAGATGCTAGATACAGAGAAAGAGATATCCCTAACACCCAATAAAAGGGAATGTATGTGTGATAGCTGTGATCCTTGTGTCATTAGTGGTACAACCCCTTTAAGTCTTTTGGTTATCTTTATGGCTCTAAGTGTTTGTAAAAATCTCTCTATGATATGCAACTCCATTTTCTGAAACAGAGCTCCAAATCCTCAGTATCATAGTCAGAGAGCTTTTTTGATATATTTTTAGATGGTGCACAGACATATCTAGTGGTGAATATGAACTGAAGACTGACTTTTTATTAAGGTGCATGCATGTATAGGAGGCAAAAGAGGGGGCCAGCTCTTATAGGACAATACCGTATTAACATGTATTTCATAAGAAAGGTTAAGCATGTCACCAAATGTGACTGCGCAGTACAATGTGTCACGGGTGTTCCTGCGATTCATGTTGCGGATCGCGGGTACATCTGTGCTCAGCTGGCTGCCTGTCCCCGTCCCCCTGCTTGCACTTACCTCTCCTGTCTCCTGGCTGTGCTCCGGGTCCCATCCTGCAGGCCACATGCCTCCTGCCTCCAGGCTGCACGCTCATTTCTCTGAACTTAAAGGGCCAGCGTCCTTCCCATTGGTGCTGGTCATCAGTGCTCATCTGCATTCCTGCTTTCATCTCAGGTTGTGACTGTTTCCCGTATTTGTAACCTTGGCCGCCACCGCGGGTCTCATACCATCCCCCAGAGGGTCCACAGACTCTTCCCAAAAAGACTCTCAGACAGTTTGCCCCTAACAAACCGTGACACAATGGATACAACTCTAGGATATATGAGTGATCTAGAATTCTGCAATCTTAGGTAGGAAGCCACGCTGGTCGAGGTGGGTACACCTGTGGTTGGTGCACACCTATAGTAAGAATGTGATTGTCCTTACACAAACAGGTTTTTATTTTTGAAATGTCACTCAAAATAAAACAGATTTTGAGGTATATAATTTAAAAATGACTTGAGAATGACTAATTTGCACATTCATTTGCAATGTAGGGTTCAAAGCCACTAAATGTGCAGAAAGGTCCTTCTCACTTACTGATAAAACTTAACTTTCTCTTCATCCATTTTTATTTTTCTTTTATCAAATTGTCACTTGTTCCCAAGTTGTATTGAACTTTTATTGATATTTTTTTAGGATTGTAGCTCTTAATGCAGATCTTGAATCTCTTCTTACTTGGTAGGCTTCCATATCACACTTATTATCACTTTAGTAATCCATGGAATAATGAACTGCTCACTACCAATGATTATATCACAAATACGCACCTGCTACATTGTTTTCTGTGGCTTTTATTTTAGGTTACCATGGCTACTGGATAGAGATATTAACAAAGATTATAAAATTGATCAATGATCCTTAGTCTGAAAGTCTTCTATGATTGAATGGGAAACTGTCATGTGAACAGTATTTCATTCCCATACAGCCCATGACATTTTAACTCAAGTCTTATAGTGGGGGCACGATCTATGTGATATATCTTGCTTACAAGATCATTTTGATGTATAGACAGTGTGAAATGAATTTTTTGAGAAAGGACTATAAAAAATATTCTTAGATTTAAAAAGTTCTGTTCCTATGTTATGTCTGCTGTTAAGGTCTGCTGAATTCTGAACTCTGAATTCAAACAAATCAGAAACCTAGAAGACCTAAAGAAAGTGAAAATACTGGAAATTAAATTGGCCAAGGTAAGACCTAAGGACATACCAATCCCTCTAGCCTCCATCTGAAATATTCCATATACAATATTCTTGTATAGTTCTTAAAGAACTGGTCTCCTGAATGAATATAGACATTTAATGAAATATGCTAGAACTATTCAGTCTTACAATTTGTGTTGAGTGAACCTGAACAGTTGAAATCCCCCCCCCCCCCCATCGCTTGCCTTTAACCACAGGTGTTTTTGTAATGGTGATGCACAACTTTGCCGTCAATTCAGTGCTGGGGCAAGGGTGGCTAGAGTCATTTAAATGCTGCTGTTGACTTTGCCAGTGGCATTTAAACAGTTAACACCTGAAATCAGTGCTAAATGGGTTTTAAAATGTTGATGGGTCTGCTCATGACAACTTACAATGTATATTGATTTTTTTGTTAACAGTAAAATATGACTTCTTGTCCCTTCACTAATAACATGGTAAGTACAAAAAGTGCAAAACCTTAAAGGTAAACTCACATTGGTGTTTTTTTCAATGAGACCCATTTTGGCTTATGGACACATGCAGATTGGCTTTCACTTCCTGGCTTCAGTGATTTGTCACTGATACCTTACTGACCCATTCTTTTCACTAGGCTTTTTCACATTTTTTTTTCACTGATTAGTGATCAATATAGAACCTGTTGTTTGTATTCACTGACAACATTGGATCAGTGAAAAAAAACTGAAGTTTTTTTAGTTAGCATGACTGGCTTAACCCATTGACCAGATGGGATAACACAGTCTGTAGTCTAAATGAATGGAGGGAACCACCCATTTTCTATCATAACTAAATGAGTTACGGTAACTTACTTTTAGACATGTTAATCAGTGCTATATTTAGTTGTTTTCTTTGTTTTATTATGCTTTTATCAGAGATCCTTTCCTTTATTATTTGTTGTTATTATTATTATTATTATTATTATTATTATTATTATTATTATTATGTACTTCTTGTTTTATTCTGCATTGGACCAAACTCAACAATATATCCCTCCACCATTATGGTTTTGTTATAGGGTTTTTTTGCCTTTGTTTAGACTTAATTTCATCTTTATTTGCTGGGAGTCAACAAAGAAAATAAAGCTAAAAAGCCAAGATAAAACTTCTCCAAAATCCAGTCTGGTAATCCTTGGATTGATATTGACACCGGTTGTGAAAGGGAAGGCAGCCGGGGCCAGAATGTATTTCTTTAGAATGCTATTTCAGATAAAAAGCATTTGTAGATTTTGGCTTTCTGACTAGAAACAAGAATTTCTCTATAAACGTCTGTTTGAGACTGGAAATCTGACAGCACCCCCACCTTCTGATTATTACCAGACATTCAGTCTCTTGTACCACTCGAAATTATTCTTTCAAGAAAGGTCTCATTGTACAGGAAAATAGACCCTTTACCAGTAGAAAGCTGTTATCTTGAAGCATGTGTTTACACTTAAACACGGCTTTGCATAAAGTCTTAAAGACTGTCTGGGTTTTGGATGCACTGAGCACGTGAATACATCACTGGTTCCCTTTCCATCCTATATTCCTCGGATGTTGCAGATCATTTTACAGCTTCCTTGGTTGTAACTAGAGCAAAAAAGCTCTGACGTGGCAGGAAAGTGTGGCCAAATTTCTTCTCTATGTAAGGCGTGTATTTGTTTTTCTGGCTAGGCTTGGGAAGGACTAATGACGGGTTAGACCTCTTACAACCACCACCACTGCACACTCAGCAGAAATGTATCCAACAAACGCCCACAGCCAGACAAAGGATATATTTTATGTTGTTGTAACTCTGAAGGGAGGGGTTCAGAAGAAAAAAGTGAAAAACACTACACGGCTTAACTCTTAATTGAAAGATATTTTTTTCTGAAAGTAATTGTTTAGGTAGTGTATGCAGCTTAACTCACAAATTCAACTTATAGCCTTTTTTGGCAATATTCTGAAAAAGCAATAAAGAATATTTAACCCTATGTTCAGGATACGATTTTGTAACAAGATGCAAATCACAGACACAAACTGATTGGACTGACATCCTTATATGTAATTTATTATACTGACTTCTTTTACGGTAGAAGCCCTTTTTGTAACCCCCCTCAGTCTTTAGTTGTGGGTGGTATACATCCATAGAAGCCATTCAGACAGTGGGGGAATTTATCAAAGCTTATACAGCAGATTGCCTTGAAATAGTCACAATTGATATTTAAAGTGTTCCATTTCAGCATGTGGTTGCAGATGTACAGTACATTGAAAGATTATAAATGTGACCATTTTAACAAATATCTTTAAAATTAAGAAAACTTATGAGATCAAATTTACGGAGGAGAAGAACTCTACAATAAGGGCTGGTAGAAGTGTAAATGAGTTTACTACTTTACTGGGGAAAAGATTTAGTTGGTTGCCCTAGTCCTTTAGCCACAGCATATAACCTTGCCACAACATAGGAGCATGTTGGTGTGTATAGAATGTAAATACAATATGTGATTGCTATTCAAGCTGTTTCTTTCTTTCTCTCTTAACTATAGACATTTCTCCTTTGTATTTCTAAGATAGTACCAATAAAGAAAAAGCTAGGATATTAGGAGGATCACAAAGACCCAAATTCCAAGCCTGAAAGCATTGAGCCCTCAGTCATACTCTCAGGGTGATGTCATCAGCACATATGGTTTTCATTCCCTTTGTTCTGCAGCTCATATGTGCAGCCCCCATCCCTGATTCATTTCATTATAATTTAACACAAGATTCACTTAGCTAATAAAGACCCACAATACTGTTAGTCATGTAAGCCAAGTCATTGTACGTGTGTATCATGTATAAATCAGTACAGTCTTTGGTACAAAACATAACTAAAAACTTTGGAGGACAATGAAAGGAGAGGATACTCTAAAAAAAGTGAAAAAGTGCAAAACCAACATGTCCTATTAAAACTTGATTTACCAGCCCCTGCCTCAGTCCTTACAAATGTTACTAAGTGTAATGTGAGATAAAATATTAACGCCTCCCTTGCTAAAATGAAATGCAACATTTGTATCAGACAAATCTATGAACTCCCAGGACTGTTGTGATGGGACAATGGAGTTAGATACATTTAGAGTAAGAAAATATATTATTGAGCTAATATCACATTACTATAATGGCACTCATTTGCTATTTGTACTTATTTCAGTAAATGAAAAAGAGTACAAATATCTAAGCGATAAACTTTACCACCTTTGCCACTGCAACTGTAGCTTGGGATCTTTGTAGGACTAGGCAGTATAGGTTATTATCACTGGTGGCAAAACAGATTGCATCATATGAAGACATAACTCACATGATGTTACAATCCATACCTGGACAGCTATGTGTTAGGTACCACAGTCAGAGTTGTAAGGTACACCCAGAAAGTGGGGGCAGTGCTGACACTGCCTGTATGTCAGATGATTTCCACATATTAACTTTAAGAGTCTCAGGAGGGAGACATAGGGAGTCAGAAGTAGGAGGGTTTTGGAGTACCTACTTACTATCCTTGTTTGCATGACATTAGCATAAGTTGATTAGCATAACCCTATCAACCATATGTTAAAAAATTGTAATAAAAATAAAATTAAGAAATAATAGCATTTTATAGGTTTTATATAAACTATCAAGCTAAGTAGGGATGTGACATTCCATGCCCCAGGTGTATTCTGGGTTGGCGTAATACCACATTTCCGTTACACAAGAAGTGAGAGGGCACAGAAAGTGAGAGAAAGTCGTCCACATGACATTCCTGTCCATAAAATGGATCCATGTGATCCTAACTATTAATGAGTAATCGCCCTGCCACAACCTTAATCTTATAGTCATGAATGCTATTATAAGATCCTGGCAAGAAAACTGCACATGAACAGTAAGAGATCACATGACCTTCCATCTGCAGCCATTTTATGGACAGGAATGTCTGGCTGATGAGGTAAAAGACAGGAGGCTTCGCTTCACACATCAATAAAGGAGTGCAGAACTTTTAATAGATGTATATTGGTAAATTACCTAATATACTGCCCCTTCCCGAAAATCAAACATAATAGACTAGGGACACTAAGTCATAGATCCAGACACAGTGGTGCACATTTACTTACCTGTCCAAGGAGTTCACCCAAAGTGCATTATTCCAACTATAATGAACTGTGCCGCAATTCACATAGATTGTGCGCTCGGTATCCTGCATGCGTCGCTTCCCCGCTCAGGTCTGCCGGAGTACACCTTCTTCTTCAGTGTATGTAAGTGCATGTATTGCGACATAATTTGAATGTTAAATCCCACGTTTAGTCCGAATCAGTTGGATCGTCCGACTGCCCGCCCACCGATTTCTGTCGCATGGAAACCAGCGCAGCCGTGCCACAATGCGATCACGTGTGACACAATCCCTAGTTAAATACCTGTCCCAGCGACGCAAATCCTGAAAATGCCGGAAAACCCGACAAAAGTACGGCAGCGGGACCTTAGTAAATAAGCCCCAGAGACTGGTAATCTATTTATATCTGTTATCCATGGCCTCCTTCCTTCTAAAATCAACTTTTGGAATTATGCTAATGAGACAGAAGGGTTTTGTGGGGTCTTACCAGAGCCTCTCCATTTTGCAGCTTCACAGGCTGTTACATTGTCTCATTCTCCCTATATGCAACCTCAGCACTACCCCCTTCCCTCTGCCTGATGTAGTCTGACCACAGCAGAGTGCTTTCAGCACACATTGGGAGGGGGAAATGCTCATTGCACACTTTAACAGCCTGTGAATCTAGTGCACTTATGGGCTCTGGTAACGCTCCCCAAGCCCTTTTGGCTTATTACCATCATTTAAAATATTGATGAAGATTACCACAATGATGCTGTCTGGATCAATGAGTAATTGTCCCTGGTTTATCATGATAGATTTTGATGGGAGATTTTCTTTAAATGCACAACATTCTGATTTTAAAACATTTTGATTTTAAACATCATGGCATCACCCAAGCCCACCTTTTCAGATTCTTCCAAAGAATATTTTATTAGGGTTTATATATCAATAAATTTTCTTTGTAGAATGTATTTTATTTTCACTACAGTGGAAAATTAGTTCCTATTACGAAAGTTTTGATAGTGTTACAGATCTTATCTTCTCTCTGAGGTCAATTAAGTCCAGAGCAGCAAAGACTCAGCTCTAGCAAGACAACTAAGCCAGTCCTGGACAATAAGCAAGCATCAGGGGACTTCACTGTTTGTTTTTCAGCTGCTCAGGGGAATTCATCTTTCCCGAGCAAATCCTATTTCCTCACTCCTGCGTCTGATGCTCTGACTTC
This sequence comes from Engystomops pustulosus, assembly GCF_040894005.1. Taxonomy (NCBI): domain Eukaryota; kingdom Metazoa; phylum Chordata; class Amphibia; order Anura; family Leptodactylidae; genus Engystomops; species Engystomops pustulosus. The sequence goes on along the minus strand of NC_092417.1, from coordinate 103,509,610 downwards.
ACAGCTGTGGATACATAAATGCAAAATGATCATAATAAGATTTATTTGAACTTCAGTCGCATTTATATCCCCCATATTTCCTATCCAAGAGCCTGTAACTAACCCATGTCAGGCAATCCGAACAGTGAAAAATGTATTTCATTAATGCCATCTATTTATTTCCCACACTTAATCATTTCGTATGGGGATTTAGCAGATTTTGTGTTTTAACGTTAGTGCCCGCTCCGTCTGGCAGCGAGATGAATGACTGCATTCTCCTGGACCAGAAAATAGTGGAAAGATGAATTACAATAGAGAAGCCATCATCAGCCCTGTTATTAGAATAGGACATAAGGGGTGGGGGCCGACCAGATCCTGATGATGTTCCTCATTTCCCCTGTGTTTCCTGTTGCATACGATTTAAAGCAGTTTAATTGACATGTCATAAGTAGAAGCAAATTATGGTAAGACGTGTGAAAATCAATACACAACGTTTGAATGCGTGTGCCATGTAATTCCAACCTGGCAGCTATGACAAGTGCAGACGGAATCATTGCAAAGTGCCTTAGAATATTGACATTTAAACAGGAGATGCATATTCCTACTGAGTCCCCGAGCAGCGTCTTGGTTGCTGCACAGCAAGCCTGGGAGATTTGTATATAAACCTCGTATCATCAGCAGCTTAGCATGAAGATAAAGTATTCTCAGGCTATGCAGGTGCTACAAAGTGTCTGCCTGTCATCATCACTTAATGAACTAGGGATCGCTTCTGCAAAAACCCTAGCACTTCTGATAGATGTCTGGTTAGTTACTGAAATATCATTCTACATCATATTTCTCTATCTATGTCATATCTATCTATATATTTGTATTCTATTTATCTCCTATCTATCTATCCATCCAACTCTTTGTCTATAACAAACATTCCATGGCAGCACAGTGTTTACCAGATCCATATGCAAGGGGGGCCCCCCGCTTTAGGCTGGAAATCTGTGTAAATATCTAAGGAAAGGAGGCAGCACATCCAAATCCAAAAAATAATATGCAGTGGGGAGTGCAACATTTCAGTGTATTAATCATAGCCAACAGATATAAATCGCATGTTAACCCCTTTCTGCATCCTGATGTAATATTACGTCCATGCAGAAAGCTACTTCCTTCAAACAGACTTACCATTACATCAGGCTTCTGGCACCGGAAAACAAGCAGAGCCAGTACCAGAAGTAGAGGTATACACAGAAGAAAACTTCACTTTAAAAGTTGTAGATGTCTCTAATGCTAACCTCTTAATTGTCACAATAAAGCTAGGGGACTGGACTTCTAGTGCCGATTACCAGCGGGATCCGATTCTCTTCATGACCTATCCAGGTCTGACTGTAAACTGCCTGCGCAGGCGTCTGCACAGACAATTTACACTTCACTGCAATATATTAGTATTGCAATGCAGTGTCTTTGATTTGAACCAGCGATCAGGGCATGGCTTGTACAAGTCCAAGTCTATATAAAGTAAAACATTTTTATTCACCAAAAACCCCATATATTTGATATTGCCGTATTCATAACAATCTGAACAATAAAACAAAATCAATATTAGACCCTAACAGTGAGCACCATAACAGAAGAAGTGTTCTCCCAATTTGTTTTTATTCAGTAAAATTGGGGGGGGGGGGGCTATATAAATGAGGTACTGCTGTAATCATGATGATGCATTAAACAAAATTAACATTTTTTTTATGTTACGATAAATGGCCAAAAACATAAAAAGCTAAAAAATCATAGAAGGATCTGATGATTTTCATTTCCTCCACCAAGAAAGAGTTAATAAAATCTAATCGATGTTATAGATGCCCCAAAATGATGTACCTGAAAAGTGCATCTCATCAAAAAATAAACCCCCATATATCCACAAAAAGGAAATTATAGCTTGTACAATTTGACAATGCAAATCTGTGCTGATTGGCATTCCTTCCATAGATGCCCATTCTGTGTTTATATAGCAGTTTATGACACATATGGGATATCGGTGCACTCAGGAGAAATTTGCCATCTGACTTTGTGGAGCTTTTTGTCATTGAATCAATTGTAAATGTTTCATTTTTGGCCGAAATGTACTGTCCAAAAAACACCAAGAAAGAGAGAGGAAACTTTTATTGAAAAAAACAGAAAAGGGGAGTAAGACTTCTAGAACAAACACAATAGCTGAAGTCTTCAGGGTTTTCTTACATAGTTTATATAATCTAGAAAATGGCATTGGGTAGCACGGTGGCTTAGTGGGTACTGCTGCCTTACAGCCCTGGGGTCCTGGGTTCAAGTCTCACCCAGGTAGACAAAGAGTTTGTATGTCCTCTCCGTGTTTGTGTGGGTTTCCTCCCACACTCCAAAACATACTGGTAGGTTGATTAGATTGTGAGCCCCATGGGGACAGGGAACGATTCGGCAAGCTTTGTACAGCGCTGTGTAATCTATGTGTGCTATTTAGTGCAAAATTGCACTTAGGACTAAAGAATTATTAGAGAAGATATCCCTCCTTATTTTGAACAATGAAGCCCATGAAGACGTATTACGAACCAGTCATCGGTAGATAACATCAATGCCTCTAAGCAAAATGAGGAACAGACTTGCGTTGTCCCTGGCAGGGAGGGTCATAACACCACAAGGGTCATTAATGCCATTCACTACGCAACTCAAAAGAAGATCCTGTTAATCCTTCTCAGCAAAGATCCATGGTACATGGTAACAGCCCTTAATAGATTCGGAATACCAAGCCAATATATTAAGGCAATAATGACTCTGTGGCATGAACCACACTTCAGAGTCAACTGAGTCTTGTCTGAGCCCTTCCCTAAACGAAATGGAACCAGATAAGGTTGCCCACTATCCCCCTCCCTATTTATATTAGAGATTGAGAAGTTATTACAAACCTGGAGACAACTCCCTCAAATAACTAAACGAAATATAGGAGACATAGATCACCTAAACTCTGCTTTTGTAGATGATTTGCTTATTTTACTAACAAACCCAGCAAAATCCCTGCCACACGTCATGGATCTATTTAAAAAATGTGGATACTTATCCAACTTAAAAATAAATTTTACAAAATCCGAAGCTATGAATATATCCACACCCCGTAAACATATTGAAACTCTAAAAAGGGATACCTCTTACCGATGACAAACTGCAAAAATAAAATACTTAGGAATTACTCTAACCAGAGATGTGTCTCTATTATATAAAGAAAATTACCTACCTTTATTGCAACAACTCAAACAATCCCTAGACGTGTTAACACTACCTTATGTATCATGGTTAGGACTCAAAAACTACTTACATCGTTTATAATGCCAGCATTTTTATATTTTTTTCAAACGTGTTTCCTTTTCCTTTTTTCACAAACCTTAAAGGGGTTATCCGGGTTTTAAAAATTACTAAGGGCAGGGCTGGACTATTTAAAAATAATAAACATGTACTTACCTCGTCCGGCGCCGCCGATGTCCCGCGCCGTGGACGGTCTTCTCTGTGCGCCGTTTTCATTACAAGAGTGCACAGGGAGCTTCCGGCTAGCTGGAAGTTCTCATCCGACACCATCTCCCAGCGCTTACAATTCTGAGAGATAGGGACGGATGGGAGGAGCCGGCCACATTGTGGACCGGAATCTCCCTGTGCGCGGCTTCCATGCCCCTGTAAACAAACGGGCACGGATCGAAGGGACCACGGCACGGGACATCGGCGGCGCCGGAGGAGGTAAGTACATGTTTATTGTGTTTAAATAGCCCTCCCCAGTCCGGCCATAAGTAACTTTTAAAACCCGGATAACCCCTTTAAATCAATTTTCACAACCTTTCTTTGGAAAGCTAATAGAGCAAGATTAAGGTATGCTCTGACCTACAACAGAGCGATCCACTTAAAAAGGTGGGTCCAACTATTTCATACACAATTAGGCCCCTAAGTGCTACCTTAGTAACCTCCATGCTAATGCATAATCAACTGGCAGAGCTGTGAAACATAACGCCAACTGCAACAATCTGCTCACAAAAAGAACTAGGACCACAATCAAAGCATTGACCCTTGCTACTGAGAAGCATGATCTCAATTCTCCTGAATCCACAGAAGATAACTATAGAAAGTTAACAAAGAAAACACTTTCAAAACACCACACTCAAAACTTTTTTAGGGAAATACACAAAGGCATTGGTAGGGCACCTTTACTAAGAATAGTGCAAACTGCACTATGTGCAGTTTGGCCGTGTATGGTGCAGGATGCACCGGATTCAGGATTTCTGATGCATGTTCTTCATGAATCTGGTGCCCTCTGTTCACTTTTTTTGGTACACCTTTAATATAGGCCCTGCAACACACTTTTGTGGGACTATGCATGTTCAACCTGGCACATGGTCTGACTGTGCCACAGATCACCCCCATCAGTGCAGAAATTTGTGTTGCATGAAGAATAGTGCAGCCGCAACCCAAAATGGTTGCGTGGACACTTCTTAAATACATGTGCTAGCAGTTTGTAGCTAAAAGAACATGCAAAGTCCAACAGAAAACTGGCGCACCGCCTTTAGTAAATGTGTCCTGATATGTCTAGAAAGTTACTTTCCTACAGAAAGAAGTAATTAGGCTACTTAATGCAGATTTATGCAAACACACACCCATACTGAAAGATCCTATGTGGATTGAAATTTAGCTGTAAAAAGACTCCAGGCTGAAACTTACAATTTCTACATTCTAAGAATTAGACAAAACTTGCATATACAAGGCATTGGGAAATGGTCCTAAATTAACCTTTTTCAGATGCGCAGATAGCAATGATACATAAAAGATCCCATGGCTTTTCTAGATGTGTTAGGATTTAGTAGAACTCTTAGAAAATAATAACTCACTGGTATAACACCCCTCAGGTCTTAAAGCAAAAGGGCTTAATATACTAAGAGTTATACTGGAGATACAAAAAAGAAAAGGGTACCTTGGCACACATTCTATTAAACCATTTTGGAAGGAGGTCAATAAGCATATCACTAAAATAATGGGGAAAGAGTCTGTCCTGCTGTGGCTTCCAAGCAAACAATGACACCCACATAAAAAGAAACTACACACACACCTCATGCAAGCAGCAACGATAATAATCCCACCCAAATGGCTCCAGAAAGGAGTCCCCATTTTAACAGAATGGGCAGAGAGGATTCATTGTTTTTGGTGCATAGAAGAGTTAGCCAGCTGGAAATAAAGAACACACCACCAATACATGTCACTTTGGGAACCTTGGTAAAATTACAAATTCAAACTACTGGCTGGCACAGGGCAACCTTCTCCTACGTCAACATCTGGTGTGGGTGTCACGGAATAGCTGCATTTCAACCCCGACTTCTAACTGGGCGGCAAGACCACAAGTGGGGAATTATGTAATTATGTTTCTTGGCGGTCCACCCTATTTATAGTTGCTATAGTAGTTATTAGAGCTGTAGTTGTACCAACCCCCTTCCCACCCCCTATCCTATGCCTAATTATTAACCAGGAAGCTAGCCTAGAAGCATAAGAAGTGGCTATTTGTACCCCCACCCTGACACTAACAGGGATCTTCCATGATACGGCTTACTACATGATAGACAATATAATAGGACTGTATAGAAGAATCATCTGCTGTGCAGTGTATACACGGAAATATAAAGTGGTTGATAAACTCCTTCCCATTTCAACTTCGACCTCTCCCTCACTGCCCAGGTAATACTGAACAGCCAGGTCAGCACACTGACATGTTACCGCACCCAGATTATGGTAAATGTCAGATTATGTTACTGACTGTATATCGATAGGCTTGCAGGCCTAAACTGTTATTCTATGTTAAAACTCAATCAAATAGATTTAATCATAAATCATTGATCACATGGTGAATCAATAGAAAGTATTAATTATAAATCTAAAATACAGCGTCAGTTCATATTAAACATTTTATACTTGCAATGAACATCTTTGTACTAATTGATTCAACATTGTGATCAATGATTGATGTAGCACCCTCACTTGCTATATATATGCTATATGCTATACTGATTGGGTAAAAATGGCACCAAAATGTTGCACTGAAACGTTCACCCCTGCATCTTATGTTTTGGTTCTAGATGGGCAACCTCTATATATCTACCTATCTATCTTATATCTATCTATGATTCACAGCCAATGTAACTTTGTAGCCCAAGTCTTAAGGGACTAAAGCCGATCTCAATATTACAGTAATTAAAAAGCACATAAATGGAAATTGAAAAGGAAGGTAATGACCTCAAAGTATATTCTTAACATTGGGATCCTTTGTATACTTTACATTTCGCTCCCTTTTATTAAAATAAAATAAAACAAGTCTGCTTATATATTTAGTGTTATCCAGTTGGGTCCTCTGGAAAGCAGCCAATATGGTTTTACTACATTCCTTCACAGAGGAGACGACATAAAAGCTGAAATCAGTGCATTCCTTACAAAAACACAGACAGATGCTGCAAATGCAGTTTGGGATGTTATAAAGGACCAAACATATCTGACTGCAGGGCAACAAAGAGTGAGACAAGCCGAAAAAAGTGACTGCTTAATAAGCAATGCAGAAGCGGCATGTCAACATAATCCGCTCCTTTCGTTCCACAAGGCTATTATATTGTTTCTGCTTTCCAACATCCTATCTCCTACTGAATGTAAACTATCAACCTATAGTTTGTTTCACTTGTTTTGCAATGGATAAATTACTTTACAATATGTATTTCTTTCAGCATTGTTATTATTGGAATTATTGACCCATACAGGTGCGTAACTAGGAGAACTTGGGCTCCATAGTGGATTTCTGCATGGGGCCCCCTTTCACTTCAAAAAATATATACGTACTGTATTTGTACACACACGTATATACAATAACACACATGCACGCACTCATATACACTCATTTATATTGCATACACACATATAAACTTCTAGTCTCAAACACTCACTTTTATCCCCTTAATGACTGGGACCTTTGATTTTTGCATTTTCATTTTTCACTCCCCACCTTCAAAATCCATTACTTTTTTTCTTTTTCCATGTAAACAGAGGTGTGAGTGCTTGTTTTTTGTTAAACAAATTGCAATTCATAGTGACAGTATTTCATATTCCATACCCTGTACTGGGAAGCAGGAAAAAAATTCAAAATCGGTGAAAAAGGGCATTTGCGCCATTTTCTTGTGGGCATGGCTTTTATGGCTTTTGCTGTGCACCACTTATTTCCACATGCACCACATGTCTCCTTTATTCTTTGGATGAGTGATACCATTTTAAGCACTGCAAGGCCTTTTGATCACTTTTTATAGATTTTTTTTTATGTTTTGCAAAATAGCAAAAAAAAGTGGCATTGGGGGATTTTAAATTTTTTCTTTTTTTTCATTAATGCAGCACTACCATATTTCTAGTCTGGCCTGAAACATTCAATTAGAAATGTTATGCCAAACAAATTTTCTGGTTGATTGACATTGTGTAAAATTAATAGTGGACCATGGGATTCATCTTGTTGAAGACATATGAATTATTTTTGTTCCAGGATCAACCAATGGCAGTGGTGATGAACATCATATGTCATAGGTGCCAGAGGTGTACTCAACGCATCTTTCTGCGGACCTAGGCAGCTCAGGATATGCAATGCTCAGTACTATTTTAGTTTCAACAAAGTTGAATAAGTCAGTTTTGTTGGATACAATGGAAAATACAGTGCTCAGTACTATTTTATAGCGACAAATCCTTGACTGCTAGGACTACGGGAAGAGCAAGTATGTGTGGAAAGAGCTAGATTATCATTAGAGTTCCTGCTTTGGGCACCCTGGACCCGGTAGAGAAGCTACAATTATCAGACAAAATTCTCCATCTTCTTTCTACTATATTGGTGTCCCCGATGCAGATGCCCTTATTTTATGGTTCAATAATATTTTATTGAGCATTGCACATAAGGTAGGCAGGTAGATATATATATATATATATATATATCTGCGCATAAGATATAACATGTATGTGTATATGTCACAGTCTATGGGAATAGTCCCTTGGGACTAAAGTCAGTGGACTCCCTGGACCACCGCTTCAAGGGTGCAACTAGGCCCGCAGTGACAGCCAAGGTAGGGACACTGGGCAGGCAGGACCATGGAAGGGCACGACCACAGGAAGGCAAGACCATGGGATGGCAGGACCTCGGGATGGCAGGACCTCGGGATGGCAGAACCTTGGGATAGCAGAACTTCGGGATGGCAGGACCTTGGGAGGACGGCTGGCAGAACCTCGGAAGGATGGCTGGCAGGACCTCGGAGGGATGGCTGGCAGGACCTCGGAAGGATGGCTGACAGGACCTCGGAATGATGGCTGCCAGGACCTCGGAAGGATGGCTGGCAGTACCTCGGAAGGATGACTGGCAGGACCTCGGAAGACCACTGGGATACAGGATCGCCACAGGATAACCAGACCGCCACAGGATTACAGGACCACCACAGGATTACGGAACCGCCACAGGAACACGGGAACACCACAGGAACACCACAGAAACACGGGAATACCCCAGGAACACGTGAACACCACAGGCGTCTGGAAATGCTCAGGAATTACGGAGGCGTCTGGAAACGCTCAGGAGGCTTTCTCTTCAGTAAAATGACCTGAAGATCCGGCAGGGGATGCTGGGATTTGCCAGGCTATATAGCAGAGATGGGATGCCAGCGCCAATAAGAAGGATGCTGGCCCTTTAAACTCCTGAAGAGTCGGGCGCACACGCCCTAGCATCAAGAGCGCGTGGCCTCGGCAATAAGTAGGAGCACGGCCTCGGAAGAAGCCGATGTGGGACCAGGACGGGATAGTCGGGGAGTCCAGAGCCAGGTGAGGTGAGTATGGACCTGGGGAAGCGGGGACAGCAGTGGGAGCAGACAGCGAAGCACGGGTGAACCCGCGATCCGAAACATGGATTACGGGGGCACCCGTGCCATGACTCCAGACCAGGGCCGGGCATACGGGCATACAGGGTTGTGTGAGTGCAGGTACAGAGTTACCTAGGAATGGCCGACACAAGTACCCACCTCAGACAAAGAGCCTCCAGCGTTCAACCAAGCATCTGTGGCTGGTGGGTCCCTAAACGCGAGCCAGGGCTCTCAGTTCTTCTGTGTCAGATTGAGTCAAGGGCTTCTATCCATTGAGCTTTAGTAGGGGCTTCAGAGAATTGCCATAGTCTGGGTATTATCTGTCACATAGCCATGATAAAGTGTTGCAGTAGAGTCTTCTTATATTTTGCAATGGAACTACATTTGTCCCCATATCAGTAGAAACTTTTACTTATGTGGTTGCGAGCATATTGGCTTTTTTGATCTAATATTGCTAAGATGTGCTATCTAGTGGCTGACAGTTTCAGATGGGGTGGCCTTGTTACGGTTCTCTAACAAGGAGCAGCGAAGGTATAAGTCTATTAAGTGGTGGGAAACAAATTGTGTGTTCTAGCTTATGGTAACTGTTGTGGGCTAGTGAGTGGTGTGAGATGCACTCATTTTAAACGGTGAGACTGCTGATGTAGTACACAGTTGTATTACACATACAGTATATGTTTATTTGTATGACATACATGTCTGTGTTGTAATGTGGTTATAAACATCCATTCCATACGATACGTGGGGAGACATTTAATAAAGAAGGGGGACACCTGGCATAAAAAATAAGTGGCATATTCCAAAAAGAGGCACTGGGCAAAAAAGAGGTGGCACTTGACAAAAAAGAAAGGGAGCACTCGGCAACAAAATGGAGGCTCTTGAGCTTATATAGTGAATTGTTTATATAAAAATCTCTCTTGGGTTGTCCAGTCTCTTGATAAAAGGCAGACTTTTTATTAGAATTATTATCATTACCATATTATTAGTTGGTGTTTTGTAAAGCAGTCACAGTTTACAGTAAATTTGTTTGGCCAGGTAGTTTCATCCCTGGCCCACCTTTTAAAAATTGGTGCCACGTTCATGCCTTCTACACTAAAATATGTTACAAAATGAATGATATATCGACCCTAGTGACTTCATATCGAGTCAGAAATGTGAATTCTTTCTTACCACTGCTGTTATCTTGGGGACCCTATTTTAGGGAAACCCTGCCAATTTGCATAAAAAGCGACAGTCTATTTCATAAGGGGATTTCTATACAATTTCCTAGTTAAATCATAAAAGTGACTTCCAACTTTCAAGTCATCAAACAAAAATATTTTGTTCCCACTGGAGAAAGACGCAATATCTGAGACACAGGATCAATAGCAATGTGTGAGGGTAGGAAATATTACATAAACCACCTGATTTCTATCAGTCACCTTGGCAAAATCCTTCCTGCTCTGCATATCTTTGCTATTTCTGGGGAGACATACTTGCTATTCCAGCATTAGGAAAACAGCTATTTCTTTCATGTAACAATTCAGATTGCTTGTTTTTGCAAACAAAACTCTCTTTATCTGAAAATGCCGTCCTCTAGACTATAAAAACTGAACAATGATGCATTGTCTTCTTTGAAAGGGCCGGCGTGCTGACAGAATTCATTTCATTCTCACGTAAAATGTAATCTTGCAGATAATAATAGGTCACTCTCAGCAATACCATTCAGCTCACTTTGATCTCTCATAGTTATGCTAATTGCATGATGATAATGTAATGTGAACGGGAGGCACTGATATTAGATCATGCATTTTATATAAAATACGGCTTTGTTTTAGGTAAATCAGCAGAAGAGGCTGATGTACAGAATACCAAATAGGGGCCAGGAAGAACACCTGTTACAGAGACTGCATTGTACAAGAGATGTTCTTTATGATGCTGCACATTGTTATAACATGTTTAAATGTAGTAATTCACCCTGAAACCTTTGTTGGGTAATTCTTTCACAGGGTACCAGTATGAGGTCTAATGTGCATATATATGGGCCAGTGTTGGCTTTTCGAACCACCAAAAGGTCTCTTCATAAGGTATTGTTTTCTCTTTCAAAAAACTTTTCCTCCAATGTATGATGAAAACCTTGAGGTATGACTTTGTGACAAGGCTTTGCACAATATTTCTTTCTTGACCTACTTTGATGACCTCTCACCAAACTAATTCCCTACACTATGCTGGTGAGATGAAAAAGCATAGAAACAGTACAGTTTACAGTTTTGGTCTTTTCCTTAAACTTAAAGAAAACCTGTCACCAAAATGTTACCCCTCTCACAATGCTTGCTGGTGAAGAGTTAAAATTCCTCTCCATATAATTATCTGACACTGAGGCACTGTACCTTAATTACAGCCATTTCTTCTGATCTCGAAACAACTAGAGAAGACTCACATAAGTTTGTGAGTCAGTTTCTGAATAGAAGAGTCATGTTTGCTCAAAGCTGCCAGCAAACCACACCTCCTTCTTTTGATTAGTTTAGCTTAGTGTTTAGTGCCCCTTCAACCTGAGCATACAGGAAGTCCTCTCCCTGTCTACTTCCTGTTCTTATCAGACTACTGTCCTCACTGCATTGTGTATTTAGCAGTGAGAACTGTAGAAAACTTCAGATCTTCTCACCATTTCATGCACACCACAATAGGTCAAGCAAGGATGGACAGAGCAATGGACAATCAGCAATAGGTAGATGGGGCCCTGTGGGGGGGAAGGGATGGGGGAGTAAGGTTTATTGTGCCTGTTCTTGATGACAGGTTCCCATCAAGGGTTAAACTTGGACCTTCCCCATTTTGAGTAACTGTGGCAGCCAAAGAGTGATTTATTACCATTAACTTGTAAAAAATGACCGGAATTATCCCCAATACAAAATGTTATAATTTAAAGTAACATTTTACTATACTGCATTATAGGCATTATAAAACTGGCAGTGTTTATAAATGTGTATTAACTATTGAAGAATATAGTGCAAAGTAACCACGCCAAACCATCTTATTAGGATATCTCAAGACAAGATCAAGAGATGGCCAGGAACATACACACTATTTTAAGTCTTCTGCTGAAACCACTTTTAATTGAATGACTAAAAAGTCAACCCCCAATTATTGTTATGTTCACATAGTAATATCTAAACGCAAAATTTCATGTGGGGGTGGTGTGGGGGGCTGGGATTAATATCTGCCTTAGTCCATAGAGTGCAAACAGTTTTTGGACTGTCCCATTTTATTTTACTATATGCACTACTTTGTGTTCCCATAGGACTACTGTATCAGTTTTTCTAACACCCATATAACTTAAACATAAGTTTGTGAGTTTTGTGAGGTCAGCCTGGATCACCAGAGATAAGAATGGAAATTACATTACTAAATTTGTTCAGTTGTAGTCTCCATAAAGAACTGCTCTCATAGTTTTTTATTCCCTTTTATTATGCATTACATTACATTACATTACATTACGCATATTACGGTATATACTGTAGTATTATTGGATTTTTTAGCACTATTTTTGTGTTTGGTTTATACTTGCATATATAAACAAACGTACTACTTAAAGTACCACCTGCACTGCCCACAGCTCTTCTCCCCTCTCCTGTGTAATAGTGCAGGTAAATACGGGTCAGTGTGCTCTGCCCACACAACTCTTATGTCGCAGCCTAATGATATCAGAGCCAGAGCGCACAAACCCTTCTGTATTAAACTTGATTTTGATGATAAACTTTTTTCTTTAAAGTTTATAATTTGAGAAAGGTAGAAATAAACTATTTAGGTAATTATGAAACATAACTTTTAGATACTTGTAGATTTTTTATTATTTCCATGTAGTTATGTCTGTCACGGGTGCTCCCGCGATCACTGTCTCCGTGTGCCCTCGGAGCCGCAGTTCGGGGGACACGTGTGTGCTGGCTTGCAAAGATTTAAAGGGCCAGCGCTCCAAGCCTCTGTCCCTGCAAGTCAATTTGCTGCACAAGGAAAGACTGTCTTTTTATCTACTACCACGGTCCACGCCCTTCATCCTGCTGGGTCTACCATGGTTGCAGCTCCACGCTGTGTGGAGATGCCTCATCCAGTGCCAATCCTGGTTTATTCTGTGGCTCCCAAAGCCCTGAAGGGGCTATAAGGCCCTTTTTGACATCTTCTCGAAGACGCAAGCATATCGTCCCTACGACTGTCCTGTGGACCTGCTGCCGGGTATGTTTTCTCCGCAGGGTCAGGTGTACCCACTATCAGTACCAGAAATCGCAGCCATGTCAGACTATATCAAAGAAAACCTGCAGAGGGGATCCATACGTAAGTCCTCTTCTCCGGCTGGTGCAAGTTTTTTCTTGGCTAATCATCTCCGACAGAGGTCTCTTGGTGGATGCTGCCAAGCTGTCTGCGATTCTTCAGTGGCCTCGTCCTATAGGACTATGCACTATACAGCGGTTTCTGGGCTTCGCAAATTACTACCGGCAGTTTATCCCGCACTTCTCCTCTCTGGAGTCTTCTATTGTGGCGCTCACCAAGAAGGGCACCATCCCCCGACTCTGGCCTTCGGCAGCTGAGGAGGCCTTCAGGAACTTAAAGTCTATGTTTGCTTCAGCTCCAGTTCTTTTATGTCCCGACACATACAATCCTTTCCATCTGAAAGTGGATGCCTCCTCAGTAAGGGCCGTTTCGGTGCTCATGCAGAGGAGTCCCAAAGGCCAAAGCCTCACCTGTGGGTTTTTATCCAAAACCTTCTCCTCTCCTGAGAGGAATTATTCCATAGGTGATCGAGAACTGTTGGCGATTACACTCGCCTTTGTAGAGTGGTGATACCTCCTGGAACTTCCTCTATTTCCAGACTGCTCAGCGACTTAATCCATGTCAAGCTCGCTGGTCACACTTCTTCTCTCGGTTTGATTTCCTCATTCATTTCCGTCCGATTGAGAAGAACATCAAGGCTGATGCCCTCTCTCATGCCTCGGATGTCATTGGGGAGGAACCGGTTCCTCAGCATGTCATCCCGCCTGAACGACTGGTACTGGCTGCGCCTGTGGATCTTCGTCAACTACCTCCTGGCAAGACCTACATACGACCTGCTCTGCGGAGGAAGATTTTGACTTGGGGACATTGCTCGCATTTGGCTGGGCATCCTGGGGTGCAGCACTCTGTTGCCCTCATTTCCCGATTCTACAAGTGGCCAGATCTGGCCAAGATGTTCGGGACTTTGTGGCTACCTGTGCTTCCTGTGCCCGGAATAAGCCATCACGTCTCAAGCCTGCTGGTCTTTTTCTGCCTTTGCCGATACCCAGCTGTCTGTGGACTCATCTGGCCATGGATTTCATCATGGATCTGCCGCCTTCATCGGGCAATACCGTCATCTGAGTGGTGAGTGACCGTTTTTTTCGAAGATGTCCCATTTTGTTCCTCTGCCAGGTCTGCCATCTGCTCTTTGTTTTGCCAGGCAGTTCTTTTGTCACATTTTCTGACTCATTGGACTTCCCCAGCACATTGTCTCTGACTGTGGGATTCAGTTTGACTCTAGATTCTGGCGTTCTCTCTGCAACCAACTTCAGGTTAAATTGGACTTTTCTTCGGCCTATCACCCCCAGTCTATTGGGCAGGTGGGAAGAGTGAATCAGACCCTGGGCTGCTATCTATGCCATTTTGTTTCCGCCTTCAGGATGATTGGTCCACTCTGTTGCCTTGGACAGGATTTTTTTATAACTCCTTGGACTCTGCATCCGCTGGCTCTGCTCAATTTTTTGTCAATTATGGAGTGCATCCTCGCCCTCCTCTTCCTCTGCCCGTGTCATTGGATTTTCCTGCTGTTTAGGAATTGGTAAGGGACCTGAAGACCATCTGGGAGCAGACTCGCCTTTCCTTGCTACAGGCTTCGGCTCGAACCAAGCTCCAAGCCGATAAGAGATGCAGGCCTCCTCCTGTCTTCACTCCTGGTGACAAGGTCTGGTTGTCCTCCAAATATGTCTGGCTGAAAATTCCTGGCTACAAATTGGGACCACAGTTCTTGGGTCCATTTGAAGTCCTCAGTTGCATCAACCTGGTGGCATACAAATTGCGACTGCCCTCTAGCATGAGCATTCCCAACTCCTTCCACGTTTCTCTCCTCAAACCAGTCATCTTGTACCACTTCGCCCTGTAAGTTACTCCTCCTCCAGTGCCTCAGGCTGATTCTACTGATGTCTTTGAGGTGAAGGAGATTCTCGACAGGATTTGGTCCTGAGGAGAAATCATGGGAGCCAGAGGATAACATCCTAGACAAAAGCCTGCTTCAGCAATTCCTCAGGCCCAAGAAGAGAGGGAGGCCGAGGGGGGGGGGGGGGTACTGTCACGGGTGATGCCGCAATCCCTGTCTCGGATCGCAGGCGCATTCGTGTGCCTCTGTGTGCCCCTGGAGCCTCTGCATGGCTGCCCTCAACTCTCCTGGCTCCAGCAGCAGTCTCTGTGGCTCCCACAGTTTGGTGCATGCGTCCCTGTCTCCTAGAGGCGCGCGCACACCGGCTCACAAAGATTTAAAGGGCCAGCATGCCAATAATTGGCGCTGGCCTGCCACCTTCCCACATAAATTCCTGCCCCTTCCTGTGACCCTTGCCGGATCTTCAAGCCATCCCCTGAAGAGAAAGCCCCCCTATGTATCCTCCGATACTGTGTATCCTGCGTTCGCGTGTATCCTGATCCGTGTGCCAGTCTGTTGCTGTGTTCCTTAACCATGTGCCAGTCCATTGCTGTGTTCCTGATCCTTGTACCTGCTCCTGTGATTCTTAACGTGAGTCCTAGTGTGCCTTCCTGTGCTGTTCTCCCGCTTTATCCCCAGGTTCAAACTGTATCCTGCATTACCACCATGGCTTCCACCGTGGGCTAGTCGCACGTGTGGATCGACCAGGTGTGGCGGGCAGTGGTGAAGACCAGGTGCCACTTAGACTCCGGTCCCAGGTGTTGGCTAGTACCATCTCCCTCAGTGTTCCAGAGGGTCCACAGACTCTCCCAGAATAAAAACAGTCATATGAAACAATGAGGGCCAGTGAGGGCCATGCTCGCAGGTGCTTACAGTCTATGAGGATAAGGGGGTAACACAAGAGGTATAAGAGCTTGTACATTTTTATATAGGGATTGAATAAAAATAATTTAATAAATAAAAATGCTTCTGCTTGAACCAGCCATCAGCCGCCATATCTTATATACAAAGTCCAAAGTCAGTGGGACTGCAGAGAAGGATTTTGCGGACAACAGCTCTGGAGATGTCCTGGAGACATCCATGGGAAGTTCAAATTAAGGAAGAGAATAATCTAAGATCACTCGCTGATTGAAAAGCATGCGTCAGTTCAGCATTATGAACAACTTTGTGGATGAGGGTTATTAATTTAAACTGTATTCGGAAGGAGATGGGCAACCAGTGCACTGACTGGCACAGACTGAAAGCATCCATGTAGCGTTTGGTCTGAAAGACAAGCCTGGCAGCTGCATTAAGAATGGATTGGAGAGGAGAGAGTGAGTTTAGCTAGGGGAAGACCAATTAGTAGGGAGTTAAAGTAGTCTAGACGAGAGTGAATTAGAGCAACAATTTGTGTTTTAGAGGTTTCCATTGTAAGAAATGGTGGGATTCTAAAAATATTTTTAAGGTGAATCCGGCAAGGTCAAGCAATAGTTCAAGTATACGGTGTAAAGGAGAGGTCAGAGTCCAGCATAACCCCAAGACAGCAGTAGTTTTGACAGTCACTGATGTTTCGCAGTATAGCACCACCCCATTGCCCCAGCTGGTACATCAAGAGAACTGTCCTCTGCATGACCAGGTGACAGGAGAAGCAGCACTTTTATTTTTTACTTAATATGGTAGATGATAAAGAGTAGATTATTATTGTAAAGTTGCAGTTGTTTAGGTCATAAAAAAATCCTGGTTATGCTGTTTGCAAAGTAAGACAGTTCTGTCCAATGTCATTTTGCTTTGGTTCTGAACACAGCAATTAATTGTAAAGCAAGAATAGCGCAGCAAAAATAGAAAAATTAGAGACATGCACCATTTGTGGCACAGAAAATTGCACAATATTGAACATGCAACACTTTAGGCTCAATAAAACTAATATTTTTTACCTTACGGTATGTTTTGCATTACCATCAAGAACACAGGTTTTCCAACAGACTAGGAAAATAAGCCATTGTCAACAGAACCCAATGGAGATCACACGGCTCCACCAGCACTTCTATTACACACTATCATGGATGAGGAGAGTATCTGATGCTGGTTTAACAGTATTTGTATACATTCTAAATATTTCAGGTTTTTTTTCAGTTTTTCTGAATTAAGGTTTCTAACAGAAACTACTGTACCTTCAATGCCAAATTTCTTTTAATTGTAGTTTATATGGGTTTAGTGTTGAGAACTTATCTATGTATCATGCAGAGATATACAGAATGCTATATGTCTACCCAAATGTCCCTATTGACAACGCTCTACCATATCACAAGGCGTAGCATTCATCTCATCTGAATAATTGACTGGTGTTAAATTATGTATGATGATTTATGGAAGAAGAACTTCAAACATTTTGCCATTATCCTTTTCTCTGGTCTTATGTTGATCTATACAACTTATGCATATGAATTTCTTTCAGATGATTAATTTGTGTTTGGTAACATTGTAACCTAACTGCAGATGCAGAGATTGGATGACAATGTAAGCTCTCTAATCTGCTCCATCCCTAAAGACAGCAATCAACAAATATTTAGGCACATGCAAATCACACAGTCTCGACCTGAGATATTTTAAATTAATTTATGTTTATGTTGAATTATTGCAATAAACATGAATAATTATGACCATCTTTGATAAGTAATGCAACATGTTATTATTTGCATTAACACTGGGATATTTTCTAGACTTGGATACTTTTCAATTGTATTTCAGATATAGCGGGTGTTTAATTGGTTAAAGACCTCCTTCCTACGAAGGGGTTGTCCAGTCACTTTACCCAGATACCATGTAGACTTTTCTATAGTTGGCTATGGAAACCAATCAGAGCTCAGGTTTCATTTTATAAAGAGCTGTGGGAAACTGAATTGGATGATATGGCGAACTGGAACAGTTCTGCTTGCAGACACTTCTGATAAATCTCCCCCATTGAGTATTGTATGTGGTACTGCAGATAATGGCAAACACTAAAAAAGGCCTATATCAGGGTAATGCTTTAATCAATCTAGACAATAAATTGCTAAAATGTGAGAGACACAGGACATCACTTCCATTTTCAGGGGAATTCACTTTCTGTGTTCTCCCTTGTCTATGGAGGACATTCATATGGAATATCCACTAATAGTCTACCAAATATCCACTCACTTTAGTCTTACATAAATTTTAATCTATAAAACGCTGCTGATTTGCACAAAATACCTAATACCCGGTCATTTTGAACATTTTATCATTGGGGTATTTATATTTCAAAGGGAAAAGTTTAAGTCCAGAATATAAAATATGATAAATGCATGCATATTCTGAACGTCCAGCTTAGCTTAGTGTGTTTTTTTATATGCTATATATAGTAACTGTATAAAATTTTAGCAGTGGTTGAAGCATAGCTGTCTGGGGCTTGAATATGGGTTTTATATAAAGATTTCAATCAAGTTTGCACACCAGAACACACACCCTATAATTGTATTACAAAAAGAGACATACTGTTTCTCTTGAATTACTCTCTAAAAAATCCCTAAAATTATTGGTTTAGACTTTCAAATTGAAAGCCTTAATTTTATTGAGCAAGCATATGTAATTTAGTGTAAAATGCACAGAAAGATGTGTTCCAAAAAGCAACTTGACACTAATATCATTTTCTCTCTGCTAAACCCATGCAGATTTTACTAGTTCCTCTAAAATGTCAGATTTAAGAGAAGGTTTGAATGAACAGGAATCAGGCAGATTATCTCACAGTTCAGCATTGATGACCTTAAGAAGGAGCTGTTCCAGTTAGAGGTGATCATATATGTCTGTGGGGTAAAGGAGTAATGTTTATTAAGGCAATGATACATAAATAAATATGTAACATTTTTGTTGATCTCTCATAACATGTAGTGCCTCCATACAAAGGAATAAGGGATATGCAAAATAACTATGTTTTAGAAGGAAGAATACACAGTCTTATACATATATAATACTGTAGCTCTTTAAACATGATATCTGTTATGTTTTTAGCCTGGGAACCTGTCAGTACGATTTTTGATCGTAACAATCTTACTCCTGTTTACCGGTGCTTTATTGCTGTCCAGGCCCACAAATAAAAAACAAACAGCTATACTTCCTTCAGTTTACAGCTCTCACAGCCTAAGTGGTGGTTCAACAAAGCTGGGGCAATATGCCACTACTTCACTGCACATGTGCCATGGGTACACCGCATGTGCAATGAAGACGGGCTACACTATGCCGGTTTCATTGCAGGTGTTCAGAGATGAAAGGTGCATCTTGAATTCTTCAGTACTATGTCACAGAAATTAGTGATAACATTTAGGGGTCTCAGCTGGTAGGAGGCCTCAATTTACTTATAGTACAGGTTTGTAATAGTAAACATTAGAGATAAGCGAACATATTTCGTCAGCTCGAGAAAATGCCATCTCCCGCCGTTTTGATTTTTGGCGGCCAGAAACAGAGCCAATCACAAGCCAGGAGACAAGCCAATAGACTCTGCATTACACCCAGTATCACGTGGCACACTTACATATCGATAGCAGTGGTTGGCTGGCCTGATCAGGTGACCCTGGAATATACTAGTCACTACCCGCGGTGCTCGGATCATTCTCTGCCTGGATGCCATTGGGGAGAGAGCTGCTGCTGGTCAGGGAAAGCGTTAGGGTGTTCTATTAGATTAGTGTTAGGCAGGAGTGATTCTACAAGAACCCAACAGCCCTTCTTAGGGCTACAATAGCGATATTTTATCTTTTTTTATTTGCTTGTGGCTGGGCTTGCTGGCACTATTAGTAGATGAAGGCTTGACAGCTGAAACGTGCGTCGGGGTCAGGGTGGGGCTCATTCTCATTATGGGTGAGGATATTTGGACTTCCCTGTTTACTTTATGATCACCAACAGTTTATTTCATTCTTATACACTTGTATATATTCTTTCCTGTGTCTATGTTGTGTACAAACCCCACACTTGGTTTTTGGTACATACCTCTCACCCGTGCCTGCATGATATTTAATGCCAGCAATCTCATCATGCAGCTTGGATGTTGCCACTGTGTAAAATGTTGTATATAGCTCTAGCCCACGCTGTCTAGTGCTGGGGCATACTTTTCCTGTGCACAGTTGTCCATCAGTATGTACATATTTGTAATCTTTTTATTAGATTTTTTTCTACAATAAAATTTATTAATATTTGACTAATCTTTTGTGGAACCTCTTCTTCTTTTGGTTTGAGTGCTCTCTATATGTTCCATGGTATTTATGTGTTTTTTGAACCTAGCAATTCTATAGCAAAAATTCTCGTTTGGTTTGGTAGATTAGTGTTAGGCAATAGTGATTCTACAAGAACCCAACTGCCCTTGTTGAGGCTACAATAGCCAATTTGCTTGTGGCTGGGCTTGATGGCACTAGTAGTGCAGCTAGTACCATATTGGGACGAATTTGCAGGGAGACTTGCAAACGTTATTTTTGGCTCTTAGTGACACACATATCCATTTCAAACAACTAAGTGGGACAATTTATTGGGGGTTTGATTAAATAAGGCACAGTCTGCCGATTTTTTTTTTCCAAAAGTGAAAGTGAAAGTCACAGCACAAAATCCTTTTGTGTGCTGTCAGTGGTGCAAATGCAATTTCATCTAGCTTAGTCTGCCTACTGTTTAGCAAGCTAGTCTCTAGAGATCCCAATCCACATTCTCTCTGCCGGTTAAGCGTACTGTATGTCACATGTGGCGTAATCTAATATGGTTTTTTGTTCACATAAGCAGCGGGACATTCAGCAATCTGCATTTCAGTTTGCTTTCTGATTTCTTCTGCATGTTTCGTTCATAAAGAAATTTTAAAAAAACAAAAAAAAGTTATAAAAAAGAAAATAAATAAATAAATAATACATTTTCTCTTTTAATTTTGTTTTTGCGGTGGAAAATCTCAGTTATAGCAATCAAAATTTGTCTACTGTAGTTGAACAGTTGTGCCTGCTACTGTTTAGCAAGCTAGTCTCCAGAAATCCCAATCCACATTCTCTCTGCTGGTGAAGCGTACTGTGTGGCGTAATCTAATACGTTTTTTTTGTTCACATTAGTACCAGGACATTCAGCAATCCGCATTTCAGTTTGCTTTCTGATTTCTTCTGCGTGTTTTGTTCATAAAGAAATAAAAAACAAACAAAAAAAAGTTATCCAGTGGTTATCCACCTCCTTTGGTTCCTCTCTGCCGCCATAACCAGGCCAAATACTCATACGTACAGTGCTACATGTTATCCTCACCAAAAGGAATTTTTTTAATTGGTTTGAGTCCATTTGGGGTATGTCGCCATGCCACACTCTAGCCTGCTGCTGCTGCCGCTGCCTCCGCATGCGCCGCTGCCTCCGCATGCTGTCCCCTATAGTGTCAGGGTCAATTATTGTTTTTATTATTATTGTTATTAGATGCTATCTCCCCTCACTCGGTCACTCTGTTATCGCCATGCTGTTGCGCATAATTTTGGCATAATGGTGCAATTAAGCAGCCTCAGAGGCATTCATGCATGCTGCCCCTGCTGTTTCCTGTCCATTTTCGTGGTGTTTCCCTCATTTTCTGAGGTTTCCGGGTTTTTGGCCAAGCTTCCCTGTGCAGAGCCTTGGTCCCCTTGAAAAATGCTCGAGTCTCCCATTGACTTCAATGGGGTTTGTTATTCGAAACGAGCACTCGAGCATCGGAAAAAGTTCGACTCCAATAACGAGCACTCAAGCATTTTAGTTCTCGCTCATTTCTACCCCTAAAATGTCACTTTCCCATACAAACTTAATAAAGTATAAAAAGCACAAATGCACAAAAGTACCCACATATTTGATATTGCCACGTTCATAACAATCTGTTTAATAAAACAGAATCACTGCTGGACCTCTACAGGAAATGCGGGGGAAAAAACGCAAAAAAGCTTTAAAAAAATATGATTTTTAATTAATACCTTTAAAAAAATGCTCTAAAAAGTAATAAAAAAAAGTTTCAAACTCTAAAATAAGACCCATAAATTAACAACTCTTCTCGCAAAAAATAATCCCTTAACCAGATTCAATTCCGAAAATTAAAATAGTTTAAAAAAATTAAAATTAAAAAAGTTATGGACATGAAAATATGGTGATGCTAAAATGAACAAGAATTTCTTCAAATTAGTATTTATTCAGTAAAATTGAACAAAATACATAAAACTCCCACATATTTGGTAATGCTGCATCCGTGACAAACTGTATAATAAAACAGAATCATTATTGGACCCGCATAGTGAACCCTGTAAAAAAAAAAAATTCTCCAAAAAAAAAAGATAAATAAAAAATTATGCATATGAAAATACAGTGATGCTAAAGTTAACAACATTTGTGCCAAATTACTTTTTATTCAGTAAAATTTGGAGAAAAATAATAAAAATATATACACATTAGGTATTTTTGTAATCATGACGACCCATAGAAAAAAATATAATATACTATTTTATGGTATGGTAAACAGCAAAAAAAACAAAAAAATCTTCCTAAAAATTGATGATTTTCATTTCCTTCACCAACAAAGAGTTAATAACATCTCACCAATTATTTATAGATGCCAAAAATTATGTACCAGAAAAGTGCATCTCATGTGGCAAAAAAATAAGCCCCTATAGGTCCACATAAAAAAAAAAAAAATTATAGCCTGTACAATGTGACATAGCAAATCTGATATGGATGGGCTCCTTCCATTCTATGCCCAGCCGTGCGCCCATACAGCAGGATACTACCACATATAGGGTATTGGTTTAATTTGGGTATCAAACTTTGTGGAGCCTTTTTTCATTTAATGAGTGTATTGTCGGCTTGCCGATGGCTGAGTAGGACGCACTGCTGCTGAGCTCCGTCGCCCGCTCGCTATCCTCAGAACCGCAGGACATTCTGAATCCACCGGTCTCCCCACATGGGACCCAAAAGGACCGGCCCCAAGAAGCAGGGAGCCAGGGAGCCGCAACAGAGCTCCTTGGAGCAGTTTTTAGGCCGGCACACGCTGCAAGAGGACCCCGCGGCTGAATCCAACATGGCGGCGAAACGCTCCTCACAGGAAGCCACCACGCGCCCGACACCAGAAGCGCAGCAGGCTCCTCTCCCCGGCGCCACATCGCCACTGTCGGCGGCATCCTCACCCGATCCCGATCCCGGGCGCATCTCAGGTGAGACCCCCGCTGCCTCACAAGGAGCCACACTGGCTATTATACCGGCCACAGTCTCACCCACTCTGGAGAAGGACTTTCCCCCGCTGCCATCCAGGGCTGCCCCACAGGCGGCGGCATCCCTGCAGAATTATGTTGCTACAGGGGGTAGGTCTGACTCCCAATATGAGGTCCTGGCCACACCGGCATGCCAAGGAACCCCAAGAGTCGATCCCTCAGTGTCTCCTCGCCTGGATTCCTCCCCATCCCTCACCTTCAGCCACACACAGTCTCCTTCTGCATCCCCATGGCCCGCCACCAGGGGTCATCAGTCTGCTTCACTCTGTCAAGCTGCACTTCCTAATAACCAGGCTTGTAATGAGCAAAATTGGGACTGGCAGGCTCATCTTCGCTCTATCCCTACAAAGGGAGATTTGGAAAATTTGCTATTAAAACTAGAAGCGTCTCACAAGAGGGACATGGAAGATATAAAACAAGAAATTCACCATGTGGGTGCTAGGGTGTTTGTGATGGAGGAAGCACAAGATCATACTCAATCTATTCTGGAGGAACATCGTCAAGTCATTATGGAGCAATCCGCGCAGATCTCTGATATCTTAACCCATATCGATGACATTGAGAACAGACACAGGCGAAATAACCTTCGAATTAGGGGCCTCACAGAGGACATTGAACCGTCGCACCTAGATGCTTGGGCGCAAGATTTCTTCTCATCCTTGCTAAAACGTCCGCAGAGTCGCCCCATTGAAATTGACCGCATCCATAGGTCTTTAGGCCCGAAATCCACTGACCCCGCGAGACCTCGCGACATTATATGCCGCATTCATTTCTTTAAAGATAAGGAAGCCATCCTGAAAGGTGCCAGAGACGCAGAACCACTGTCATTCAAGGGATCCCCTTTATCCATCCTACCTGACCTGGCTAGGCGCACGCTACAGCTCCGCAAAGCACTCATACCACTGCTCAATGTGCTACGAGAAAGAAACATCACATACCGATGGGGGTACCCCTTTCAACTTATAGCCCGTAATGGAGGGAAAACCGCAATTTTCCGCTCATTGGGAGACCTCCCGAATTTCCTGGGCGTCTTGGAACTTCCCATGATCTCGCTACCAGACTGGCCCAAACCACCCTCTTTATCTGTCCAACTGCCAAGGCCCGAGTGGAAAACGGTGGAGCTTAAACCGAGGAGAGATCCTAAACGCCCGAAACCTACCCAACACTGAACTTTGACCTGATTTCTCCCTACACATGGGAGAGTTGACCAAGAGGCACCTGAAGGACTCTCGCAAGACACCTGGTGCTGAAGCCCTCCTTGCCTCTACACTTCCATTTATCTGGACTATACAACTACCTTGTCCTGCGGATACACGAATGCCCTCTAGGGCCCAGTAACACGAGCGGGCCCTGCTAGGGGCTCCCTTGGTCATTTGCTTCTTTCGCCCCGAGAGGGAAACGTAGCCCTTGTGGCTCGCTTAGCTCATCCCTTCTGGAGCAACTAGAAAGTACGGTGCAGGAGATTTCTACCTGTCACAGTCTTTCTCTTTGTTCCATACTAGGTTACTTTTGTCTGTGTTGTCTATAGTCTTTTGTGTGTCCATATTACCTTCCCTTTCTCCCCCTCGTGTCCTCCTGCTGGTGCCCTCCACCAGAACATCTTCCCTTTTCAAAGAACCAAGAGATTAGCTGCCAACCATGTCCTCTCTTTCTGTTTGCACTTTTAATGCTAGAGGCCTAAACGCTCCAAACAAAAGAGGCCAAATCCTATACCGAATGCACCGTAAAAAGGTAATGATCGTTCTCTTCCAAGAAACGCACTTTAGCGCCCTAAATTTACCAAAATGCCCCACCTCATATTACTCAGTCTGGCACCATGGCCCAAACCCAACTCGTAAAGCAGGGGGGGTATCCATAGCCTTGCATAAAACTTTCCAACATACCCTTCTTGATTCCAAAACAGACCCTGAGGGCAGATTCCTTTTTATAAAAGTGTCCTTTGCAAATAGAATTTATACAATCGCTAATGTGTATTTTCCCAACCAGGGTCAAGTCGATTTTGGCATCCGAACACTCCGGGAACTTGCAGAATTTGCAGACGGTTCCCAGATTGTGCTAGGAGGAGACTTCAACCTTGCCTTTGATCCGCACCAAGATACAACGACTGGTAAGTCTTCCGTCTCATCCGTACAGATGCGTAGATTAAGGAGATCACTTAGGGATATGCAATTAGTGGATCTATGGAGGATTCTTCATCCGGGGGTAAAAGATTACACATTCCACTCTGCAGCTCACAATAGCTACCATAGAATAGATCACCTTTTCATTTCACACCACCTTTTGGATCTAGGACCACGTTGCTCGATCGATGGCTTTCTATGGTCCGATCATGCTCCAGTCATGGGGTCTCTTACACTGGTGGCTCAACCCCCAAGACAATTTTCATGGCGGCTAAATGACAATTTATTAAGTGATGCCCTATGCATATCGGACATAAAGGCGGCCATACAGTCCTTTCCCCTACAACATACTATAGATTCCTCTAACGCCACACTCAAATGGGAAGGCCTAAAATTTGATATAAAAGGTATACTGATGAACCATGGTTCACGTCTAAAAAAAGAACGCACACTCAAACTTAAATCCCTTTTGGCAGAGTTGGGTAGGCTGGAAGACACTAATAAAGCTTCCCCTTCCGACCTGGTCAAAGCAAATCTATCTACTATCCGCCAACAAATATTGTCAATTTTAGACCAAAAAACCCAATGTGCGCGTGACCGCATGCGAAGGGGCTTCTACGAATACGGGGACAAGTGCGGAACCTGGCTAGCCAGAGCCCTACACCCCAGAATGGTACGCACTCACATTCTCTCTATCGATTCACCACTCAAAGGAAAGGTACACTCACCCTCCGACATAACTGACGAGTTTCGCTTATTCTACGAACGCTTATATAACATAAAAGATAATACAAGCGACTTACCGCGGTCTGCCCCTAGAGAAATTATTGAATATCTTGACCAGCACGCTCCCCCTCCTATACCCATCGAGGCTAGAGACGCGCTTGAAGAGGACTTCACGGAACATGAAATCCACCGAGTTCTCAAGGATCTTAAGTCTGGGAAAAGCCCGGGACCGGATGGTCTCACTCCACGCTTTTTTAAATTATTTGGAGAAGATTTAACACCCATGCTCCTACAGACTTTTAATGCAGTGGCGGGGGGAACTCCCTTTCAGGTGCAGACACTACAGGCCACCATCACAGTATTGCCCAAACCTGGCAAACCTTTAACCTCTTGCGGGGATTATAGACCTATATCATTACTGAATATAGATGTTAAACTA
The DNA here is from genome assembly GCF_040894005.1 of Engystomops pustulosus. NCBI lineage: Eukaryota > Metazoa > Chordata > Amphibia > Anura > Leptodactylidae > Engystomops > Engystomops pustulosus. The sequence continues at coordinate 103,483,049 of NC_092417.1, read as the reverse complement.
TATGCCAAAATGTTGGCACTCCACCTCCAACCTCTCATCCCGAACCTTATACATAAAGATCAGGTGGGGTTTGTGCCTGGAAGGGAGGCACGGGACAATACAGCCAAAACAATCTCCATGATAGCGAATGCCCAACGTAAATCCATCCCCCTATGCCTTCTTTCGGTAGACGCCGAGAAAGCGTTTGATAGGGTCCATTGGCTGTTTTTGGAGATGGTCCTCCGAAAGATAGGCATCGGCCCAAAGATGTTACAGGGCATCATGGCACTTTACCACAACCCCACAGCGCAGGTGCGTGTTAACAGCTCTATATCAGACCCCTTCCTCATCGCCAATGGGACAAGACAGGGGTGCCCTCTTTCCCCTTTCTTGTATCTATTGGCGATGGAACCACTGGCAAACGCCATAAGATCAAATCCTGACATCACAGGTCTGAAAATGGGACAGCGGGACTGTAAGCTCTCCCTGTTTGCGGATGACCTTCTTTTATACATAACATCCCCGACAACATCACTACCCTCTCTATTGAAGGATTTCCGAATTTACGGCTCTTTGAACAACTTTAAGGTCAATACACATAAGTCTGAAATGCTTAACATCACCATACCCCAACGCGAACAGATACACCTGGAATCCACTTTTCCATTTAAATGGGCCAGATCCGCCATACGCTACATGGGAACAAATATATCCTCAGACTTAAGTCTTTTATTCAATCTAAACTACACACCACTATTAGAGACTATTAAGAAGGACCTGGAAAAATGGTCCAAACTAACGGTATCATGGTTTGGTAGAATTAATATACTAAAAATGGACATACAGGCGGTCCCCTACTTAAGGACACCCGACTTACAGACAACCCATAGTTACAGACGGACCCCTCTGCCCCATGTGACCTCTGGTAAAGCTCTCTGGATGCTTTACTATAGTCCCAGACTGCAATGATCAGCTGTAAGGCGTCTGTAATGAAGCTTTATTGATAATTCTTGGTCCAATTACACCAAAAATTTTGAAACTCCAATTGTCACTGGGGCAAAAGAAAAAAAGTTGTCTAGAACTTCCATTATAAAATATACAGTTTCGACTTACATACAAATTCAACTTAAGAACAAACCTCCAGACCCTATCTTGTATGTAACCCGGGGACTGCCTGTACTACCAAGACTCTTGTATTTGTTTCAGACCATTCCCATTCCATTACCGAGATCCTTCTTTGACCAACTTAGACGAATGTCACAAGCCTTTGTCTGGCACTCCTCAAGGCCGCGCATCAGACAATCTATACTAAGCCGCAACAAATTAGACGGGGGCACCGGATTACCTGATTTCCGCTCTTATCATAGGGCCTCCATCGCCACATTCGTACTGGACTTATTCCACAGACGCACCTCCAAACTATGGGTTGAAATAGAGCTAGAGTTAAATCATGCGCAGGCCCTTGGAGCTTTTTGGTGGTCCCCAAACACACCAATACGAAATATCACTGTCTCCCCCCTAATAATGCTCTTACTTAAATCGTGGCGTAAATTTATGCGACTCACTAATCTGATTACAGTATCAGGCCCCCTTACTCCACTCATTGGCAACCCTGACCTACCAGACCTACAAAATGCCCCCTTAGATCCACAAGCCCCGCTACCCAGGGTGCGTAGTGTAGTTAATGAGCAGGGAATCCGCGCCATGACCGATGTGACATCAGCTCTCGGCCTAGCGTCCTCCAAATGGTTACAATTTTTTCAGGTTCGCAAATTTGTCAACACCTTGGGCCCATCTGCACTCTCCACCACCCTCACCCCGTTTGAAGAGTTGTGTATGGACTCCTCCCCTCCTATCCACACGATCTCCTTGGTCTATGCTATGCTGGTGCGGGGGGGTACGGGGGATGAACTGCCGTCGTTTACTGCTTCATGGGAGAGGGACCTCAATAAGTCTTTCTCACTTGAACAGTGGCAAAAAGCACTTATTTTAACCCACAAGGCTTCAGTCTCCTGCCGGCTACAGGAACTGAACTACAAAATTGTATCTCAATGGTACAGAACACCTGCAAAACTGCATAGAATGTTCCCGGAATCAGAGGGTAACATGTTACACTTATGGTGGGATTGCCCTCCGATTCATAAACTTTGGAGGGAAATCTTCCATCTGTACAAAGACATATGTCCACCAGGCATAGATCCGTCACCTGAGTTGGCCCTTCTTTCTATGATTCCAGGGACTATCTCCAAATTCAAAAAAAGCCTACTTCGTCACTTTTTGGTGGCAGCGAGGCAGATAATCCCAAGGCTATGGAGATCCCCCAATCCGCCTACTAAAACTCAGTGGGTAGAAGCACTCAATACAATCCTACACATGGAGGAATTAAAGGCTAGTGATGAGGGTAAACATGACAACTTTTATAAAACATGGAATCCCTGGATCTCCTTCAGATCCCAACCGGCCATGGAAGCCTGGCTACAGGCTAGTGATCTAGCACTCTAAAACTCTATTCCTGGATATAGGGCAGCCCCCTACCCCCCTCCTTTCCTCCTGCCTTTCCACCCATACCCCTCTCTATCCTACCCTTCGTGTTGTCTTGCGTCTCTGTGTTGTTTGTACATATTAACAGAGTTTTTGTTCATGGTCCCTTTTGTGCTGGACCACGATAGATTTTTCCTTTTGTTATTTTTCTGTTCCAGCTTATTCAATCCCATTTTGCACTCAATTCTGTCATTCTAAGCATTCAACTCAATGATGCATATACTTTCGAATTGCTTGTCACAATTTATTACGATTGCTAATGTGCAAATTACATAAATAAATAAAATGTTATTGAACCATAATGAGTGTATTGTCAAGAAATCTAACAATTTGTAGCACCTACAATTTGTTGTAATCCCTAAAAAAAACCTAAAGAGTTAACAAACTTCTTAAAAATGCTTTTTCATATGTTGAGGGGTGTAGTTTCCATAATGCAGTAATTTATGAGTCTCGCTATTATTTTGGCCTCCACCAGTCAATTAAAAGTTAAGCAGGTCCAGCTAAATAGGTTTTGGTAATTTTCCAAGATGTAAAAAATGGCCCCCAAATTCGGAGCCTCATAACATTCTAGTAAAACATGTGGAATTTTAAAAAACCATGCCAACATAAAGCAGACATTTAGGAAATGTAAGTTATGAATTTATTTGGGTGCTATGACTAACTGCATCAAAAGTAGAGAATTTAGAACTTTAAAAATAATGAATTTTTAAATTTTTTTGCTAAATTTATCATCCACATTTTAAACTATTTTGAACTAAATGTATCACAAAAAACAATCTCAAAATCCCCTGGATATCCTATAGCGTTCCAAAGCTATAAGCACTTATATTGACACAGAGCAGATCTGTAAATCATATACAACTAAAGAGAGAGAGAGAGAGTAAAGGTGTGTTTCTATTGAGGATTTATTTTATTTATATACATAATTTATTACTGATTATTTCCTTATTTGTAAATTTTTTTCTTCTATATTCTTTTTTTTCTTTCATTTTTATTTGTTCTTTTCCCATTATTTATTTTATCTTCTCCACTTTCAAAAGCAAAAAGACCTAAATTAAAAAAAATGTAGATTGACCTTTGGGTTTGTTTTTGATAACATTTCAGTGTCGTGGAGATGGTAATCCAAAAATAGGTGCAGGCTATCCACCAGTAAAGTTCATCTAGGGACTTTTGAAATCATTTGGTGTCCTGGCAATCACATGACACAGTCACATTGGTTCATATAAGCAGGGTCCATGCAAAAGTTTATAATGTTGTGCTATGTAGGAAACCCTGAACATGTCGTTTTTAACCTGAACCCTGTGACCTTAATCATTTAATGGTCCACGTTTATCTTCTTGTTGTATGGGAGAAGGGTTTTGTGATTTGAGTTAGTTCCCAATACCTTTTTTGTTCACCTTCCAGTGCCTGTATAGAGGATAAGCCATGGAGAGACACTCCATGGGAAGAAAGCTCAACTAATGTTTGTGACCTTGACCTTTGTAAGTTTTACTTACTTTCACATAGATTATCTTCCTATCATTTCAAAAATAATAATTTCTGAGAAAAATCTCTGCCGTTTTCAAGGATTCAATACCCTGGCATTAGTTGATCAAGTGAACCTTCTACATTTCCATTTATGCTTTCATATGCTCCTTTCGTACATATGTGCAGAGAAGCACACACAATTGCTGAAAGTTTAATAAAGTTTTGCCATCTAGGAACTAATTATCTGGTGGCTCGGGTCTACAACTATGAAAAGAAAGTTCACATTTTTGAAGTGTAAAAATAAAAGACTGCCTGTCTGGTAGTTACTTTTAGAGAGAGAGCGGTAATAGTCAGCAGTGTGTCTATATAAAGAATATGTAAGAAAGGTTCTTCAAACACAACCTCGGCAGCTTCTTTCTGTGAGTCTGTTTGTGTAAAGAATGTATCCCTGACAAGCAGCTGGCCGCTTCCCATCTGTACACTTTACAATGGAGGGGGCAAGGGCATCTTTGATGTCCCCTTTCTAAAGGAGTTAATGGAATTTGTATTGTCTGACTAGATATACTGTAACGCCATGCTTTATAGCTTTTATACAACACCACAGTCACCAATCTTTGTGTCCAGTGTACACAGAGGCAACATCTTGTTTTGTAAATGTAACAGAATTGTAAAATTGTAACTGGTTTTGCTGTTTACACATTTGGCATATTTCCTTTTATGAAACAGAGTGAAATTAGAAATGTTTTTAAATCCCTTTCATGTTGATATTTAACTAACACCACATGTTTTTCAGTGCTCTATGCATAGTTTCTAACTGTGTGTATATGTCCAAATCTAAGGGAGAGGGATTGTCCATGTTGAATTACAACATGGCCAATCTTTTTTTCCTGCAGAAGAATGCACTAAGTAGTCTAAAAGAAGGTTATTCACGTTTTCTCAGATATGTATGTAAAGGAAATCTACATAAACAAGGAGAGGCCATGACAGATCCATAAATCGATGGTTCTTGTAGTGTAAACTAAAAGTGATAAATATGAAGCCAGAATGGAAACAAATAAACACACACAAGGAAACATATTGTAAAATCATTCATCTTTATTAGTAATTCACAATTAAAATAATACATTCAGAATAGTGAAGCTAGTTAAACCAGTAAAGCTAGAGCATAGAGGAGTTTTGGCTCATTAACATAGTTTTGAAAGTTGATTTTAGAAGGAAGGAGGCCATAGATAACATATACTATATAACAATATTACCACAGTCACAGTGCCTGAATCTTAGAGAAAGTGACCCTGGAACATTTCCTTTAAAGAGAAACAATACAAATTAGAGAGTCTTAAACTGAATCAGATTTATTAAAGTTTCTTTTGAAGAATGATAAATCTAAAAAAGTTTAAAATATTTTACTCTGATTTCCTATTTATTGAAAAAATTTAAGTATTTTTCCAGCTAGCTACCTACACTCTACTGACCAGATGCAATCACACGCCTGCAAAAGCAAAAGCAAAGTCTCCGTACAAAGTTTTCTAACTGTGTGTTCCTATTTTGTTGACATACTTAGAAGTGGAAATATATTTTGGTGCCCTCTTGGCGAATTTTTTATTTGCTCAACTTAGGCCAAACCCTTCTGCCACGCTTCCTTTTATTATACACATCGTAAAAGAGTCCAAAAATTAATCTAAAACCCTTGGTTAATCTGATACAGTTCATTTTAGACAGGGTTTTGGTGCAAGCTACAACAAATTGATAAATCTGCCCCAACATTGTAACATAGAAGCCGAACTTCTATGTTACTTTTGAAAAAGTAATTTTGTTTAGAACTGGAGTGTTAATTAAGTTTATTTTCACACCTAACACCCTTTTATATCATTTTATACCTTTTTATATCATTAAAATGCAGCAGTGTGTGAAAATTAGCAAGACCCTACACTTTTTAGCTAATATGGCCAAGCATTAAGATTTCTAAAAGCTATAAAATCTCATAAATAAGTTATGTGCATTCTGCATGAAGATATACCATACGCAAAGTAAGCCTCAGGGGGGAGCTTCACTGGAACATAACATCATTACTCTGGAGATGAAAATGACATTTCAGTTGATATTCTACAAAGAGGGGATGAAATGGTTATTACTCACACAAATACTCTTAACCTTGGAAGAGAAAAAAGAATCCTTATTAAAGGTATTATGTGCTCGATTGGCTCCTTTCATTAGAACTCCTCTGTACAGCCATTTTCTTGCTTTCCTTTTAAATAGTAATGCTTCCATGGAATATTAATAATTCCCATTGTGTTTTGTTTTATAACTCTTTTAACTGCAGGCTTTCAGATACTCAGCATTATGTTCAGTGGTAGAACAACAAAGCTACAATAATTCAAAGTAAATAATGAAGGCTAATGGAGGATTCTTAAACAGCAAATACACACAAAACACAGTACATTTTAAACATATGAACTGTTGCCCCAAAGCAATAAAAAGGAGAGTTATTTTTTAAAAATCCAGTTGCATATGTGCATAATAATGTTAATGATGTACACAGAACACCTGGTGCTCTCGGCTAATAATTATGCACGCCTCCTACATGACGTCACTGGGCTCCAGCAGGGGGAAGGAGGTGAGTATCGCTTCTGGAGGCGTGCATAATTATTAGCCGAGAGTGACTGTGTGACATACATAGAGAGCCCAAGGCTAATCAGCATGTAAATATTAGCTTTTATACATGTACCCTGCATGCCAAGATTAACAAAGTATGTACCAGGACAGCTGAAACTCTATCAAAATCTAAAAACAATTATGCCTGAAAATGAACCCCCATAACGGAAAACAGTGCCTAAATGTCCGTATCAACACTTTTCACCATTTTTCCTTTTACACCAAATTAGATAAAAAGTGATCCAAAGGTAATACAGTTTTCAAAATGATATCAATAAAAACCCATCCTGCAAACAATGTCACACAGCTCCATACACTAAAGTATCAGGAAGTTATGTGTGTTGAAACATGGCGATGAGAGTTTTTTATGCAAGGTTTTTGAATTCTTAAAGTATTAAGATATAACTAAAGTTTATAAATTTGATATGTCTATGATCGCATTGAACCAAAGAATAAAGGAGAGATGTAAAAATAAAGGCCAGAATTTTTGCTAATCCACCACATTTGGAGTTTTCTTCTAGGTTCCCAGTATATGGCACATAATTTGGAATGGTGCCACTAGAAAGTTCATTTTGGTTGATGGACAAGAGACCCTCATATGGCTTTGTAAATGAAAAAGAAACGGCTTGTAGAAGGAGCAGAGTGCAAAATGAAAACACAGAGAAAAACTAAAAGCTTGGTCTTGTCAGGGTTAATGCCCAGGGCAATTTTATGTTATGTTATGTTATGATTTTTATTTAAATGATAACATATTTGAACAGCTTCATGTATCATAATAATGTGAGACTTTAACTTGAAAGGATAAGTTCATTGGATTACTTCTTGGATTTTTTTGTTTGTAGCATTAGTATTTTGTGTAATTTTTCCCATTTAAGTTTTTGAATAAGCTGAAAAAATATTTTAAAAATATATATGGGGTCAATCAGTTACCCATCCCAAGGTTTGGCTATAGATTGTCCATGAGTGTCCATGTACTTCTGTAAAATGTCAGCCTGGTACCCTACAACTTTTCCTCCCTCACCAATTGCCTTCTGCCTTAATTAAAACATAATCTAAACATGAAAACCATAAAAGTGATAGCTAGTGGGAAGTAAAAATTGGAAAAATGGAAAGGGGCTTAATGGGTCACTCATGATTGTAACAGTTAATCAATACTACTAAATAAGTTATATGGTGAAAAAGATGAATTCCACAACTGAAACTCAACATTCCCAGTTGCATGGATTGCAGGGTGGCATTGCATTTCCACTCATAGGAACCCATTAGAAATCCATACTTTTTTTAATGGGATGTAGTCACCCTGTTTCTCTTGCTTCCCCAGCACTGTCCACTGTTTATATATCCACAACAATAGTGATAGCTGTACTTTAATGGTTACTCACTTTTCAACCTGCATTAATCAATAGTGAAAATAAGAAACTGTGTAATATATTTAATAAGTGGGAAATGCTTTATTCCGCACTTACTTTTCCTCTTGCCATCCCCATCCAGATTAATCTGCTCTTAATCTCATTTGTAAATCCTGTCTTGCAAGCAATAAGACACAGGAGTCATCTTACAAAGGAGGGAAGGAAAGTAGTAAGTAATGGAGCAAGGTCTCCTCCCACCAGCTAAAAGTGCACAGCAAATAGAGACAGACAAGAGATGAGAACTGCTGCAAAATGAAGATTACAGGTGATATTATATCCAGAAACAGGATCATTTTTGTCATGTGCACACTGGACAACCGTTTTCTGCAAAGCGTGTTAAAACGTTCAGTATGCTTCTGGGTTAGTCAAAGTCAGCCAGTCAATGGGATGAAACCCAGGTGCTCTACATGACACCACAAAGTTTATTTGGACCTCAAGGACTATCTTGGGACATCTAGGTCTTTCACCTTCAACACAAGAACCCAAACGTAATTCCTCCTTCTGCAAGTAACTACACTCCATTTTTACTAGAAAAACTGACTCTGTAAATTTCAGAGATACAATAAACTTTAGCTTGGGAATGTATTAAATTATTATTACTTACTTCATAGTTACATAAAAATAAAATAGCATTTTGAAATAATTTGACTGTGAACCATGCAAACAAAATGTTATATACTCCCAACCTGCAGTGATTTCACAGTATCCTATTGCTTATGCCTATGGTTATATTTATACACACAAATAACACACAGAGAGCTATGTGTCTGCAGGGAAGCTGCCTCCTTTTGGCATGGAAGCATCCTCCGAAAATTAGATTTCTTTTCAAGAAAGACATTCTTCCATGGCCTAATTATGCAGATCTCCACAGAGATGTGTTTAGGTCCGGTTGTGGCCAAGCTCAAAATGTCTGTTTGACCTAGTTAATTGAAAATTCTTCTAGTTAGTATTAAAATCTGAGCAGAAGCTGCTCTTCTGCAATATGGAAGATTTTTAAATATTTTCATAATTTTTAAATATACATTAGGATCAGTAACAGAAGCCATAAACTCAAGTAGTCAAGACGTAAAAATAAGTCCTGGGTAGACTATGTGACTATTGTACTTAAGGGTAATAGAATTGCTCAGTAATAATATAGCATACATAAAAAGTACAACAAATCATGTTAAAGCAGTTTATGGGTTGCAGTCATCAACAACACATATACACATAAAAGAATTGGACCCTCTGGAGTACATATGGAACCAATTGGAATACAATGGAGATCTGCAGCAAATACAAACCAAGTGGGACATTTATCAGGACTAGTATGCAAGATTTTGTGACATTCAAGCCCTGAAATAATAACGATTACTTGCAATCTGCCAGTAATTGAGATTATTTCTCTCTTCATGCCATCTTCACACCAAGTGGTTGTGAAGAGGCAATGCTGGCAGCGGAGTGGGCCTGTGAGGTGCGTTTCTGCCCATGCCTTCAGAATAGTTATAGCTTTCAAAAAGTTCAGTCTTGAAAGTTCACAGGCTATAGTGCAATTCTATGCCAAGCGGGACCAGGCCAGACATAGAATTGCCCGCACTACTACTAGAATTGTCCTCCATACTATTAAAAACATATAGTAATAATCATAATGATAATAATCTCTGTTAAAATAGCACCATCGAATTCCGCAGCACTTTAGAAATCATAGGGGACATATAGAAATATAAAATTAAATTACAGCGTACAAACAGGCAAATGGAACAACAGGACATATAGAAGAACATTCATAACAAAGAAGAAGATATTGCAAGTTGACAAAGACATACCATGAGTATTGCACAAAATCTTCTGGTAATGTGGGAAAAAGAGAGCTTACTGGGTATTTAAAGGAAACATACCATCAGGAATACACTAACCGAGGTATTCCTGATGGTAGATTCCATTGTTCATTCTGAGCCATACACTGTCTTCACCTAAGCTTTTCTCCCTAACTAACTAAATAAAACATTTATCTTTTGTGTATACTAATGACCCTCAAAAGCTACTGGAGCATGGAGTAGCCAGGCCGAGTAGCTAAGGCTATACCATACCCCTGTAGCCTCTGTAGTCTTACCACCTTGTGCAGCCCTGCAGCGCTCTTCGGTTATTCAGCCTGTGCCCACGCATGTGCAGGCTCACTGAGGTTCATTAGCATACACTAAAGGTACAACTTTGGTCCCTTTACCCATTGGGGCTTACAACATTCAATATGCACAAATGTTTTATAATGAATGGATAGAAAAATTAGGATTGTTCAGGTTGGAAAAGATATGAGGAGATTTGTTTAACATGTTCAAATGTATATGTGGTCAGTGCAAATAGCTAAAATAATTAATGGGCAGCACGGTGGATCAGGGGTTAGTACTACAGCCTTGCAGTGCTGGGATCCTGGATTCAAGTCCCATCCAACATCTGCAAAGAGTTTGTATGTTCTCTCTGTGTTTGCATGTGTTTCCTCCCAAACTCCAATACATACTGGTAGGTTGATTAGATTGTGAGCCCCATTGGGGCCAAGGACTGATTTGGCAAGCTCTGTGCAGCACTGCGTAATCTGTGTGTACTATATAAATAAAGGAATTATAATTTAGTCTTCACAAAAACTGTAAGAATAGCAGCATTAAAGAAAAGAAATGTTGTTTAATGGCAAATGGCATTGATGGTAATAATTAACCCAGAATGAATGTTGGTTACACCAAATCTGTAGGAGCTTCTTTGCAACAATAATAATGATCCAGGGATTCAAATATTTGTCACATAGGATAATTTGTTTTTGTCTTAAATGGTTTTTTCTCTCCCCTTGGATAAACCTTGTAGAAAAAAAAGTTTGGACTTTATGGACTGTCTATTGTCTATTACCAATTTCTATGTAACTATCTATGTAACTTTAAAATAGCAGGTAACAAGCTATTAAGCTCCTTCTAGTGGTAAGCTACATATTTCTCATATACCCAACGACAACATAATAGTAGAACAGGCAGCAAAAAATAAACTAGAACATTTAAGGACAGAAAACTTGATTTTATTACTTCTTCATAAACTAGCCCCTCTTACCAAGTGTGGCCCCCATGGCTCTTAGCGGGAGATTACCCTGGAGGCGGACTAATTAAATGCATTTGCTTGTGTTTTTCAGACTTTATACACACTTCACTGGGAAAGAAATGTTAGAAAATTGACATTTGAGATGTGTAACAGGAAAATGTTCAGTGAACCTGAGATCATATTGCAATGCACGGAGACATCAGCCGGGGAAGTCTGTGCCCTCGTTGATAGACTTGGAGCATTAACCAGCCTCAGTGTTTTCCTGCTGTTGAGCTGAGTAGCTGTCTTATTCTCTCCTATTTCATACATTAGTCTGTTCGTTATCATAATTGTTTGACTATTTAGATTATAGAGTGTAAGCAGAGCATGATAGCATGAAGACTGGAGCAGAGGAAAGTGCTTGTGACAGTATGTATCAAATTATCAGCTGTGCGCAACAATATGTTAGGTAAATGCACCCAGTTTAGTCAGGGTAATTCATTCTCTGAATAATAATAATGATGCCTTTGGTAGTTTTTGACTGTGTTCATTCTTATTTATTTTAGCATGGAAATGTTACTCAGGATGGTGTACAACATAAAGGACTTTTAGAGGAAATATGTCAGACAAAAGTATGTCTATATAGGTAGTAAGTAGAGATGAGCGAGCACTAAAATGCTCGGGTGCTCGTTATTCGAGACAAACTTTTCCAGATGCTCGAGTGCTCGTCTCGAATAACGAGCCCCATTGAAGTCAATGGGAGACCCGAGCATTTTTTTAATAAAACTGAACAGTAAAAGAACAGTGCAAAAAAAAAATGCCAGATGTTTGCAGATGTTTTACTTGTTAGAACACATTGAAATAACACTATTCTTCACTTTGCAGGTGTTCGCGCATGTCTCCCGCTAAGTTAGGAGATGTGCACGAACATCTGGAATGTGAAGAATAGTGTTATTTCAATGTGTTCTGCACTTAAATGCTCCTGTATTCACTGTTTTTAATGTTTTAATTCTATTCTTCACATTGCAGGTGTGCGCGCGTGTCTCCCGATAGGTTCGGAGATACGCCCGCACATCTGCAAAGTGAAGAATAGTGTTATATCAATGTGTTGTGCCCTTAAATGTTCGTGTTTTCACTGTTTTTAATGTTTTAATTCTATTCTTCACATTGCAGGTGTGCGCGCGTGTCTCCCGATAGGTTCGGAGATACGCGCGCACAGCTGCAAAGTGAAGAATAGAATTAAAACATTAAAAACAGTGAATACAGGACCATTTAAGTGCAGAACACATTGATATAACACTATTCTTCACATTCCAGATGTTCGTGCACATCTCCTAACTTAGCGGGAGACACGCGCGAACACCTGGAAAGTGAAGAATAGTGTTATTTCAATGTGTTCTTACAAGTAAAAATACTTTTATTCAATTTATTTTATTAATTTACTGCTCGATCTCGAGCCGGCGAGATACTTGTCCGAGTAACGAGCCGGTCCGAGTATGCTAATACTCGACCGAGCAGTATACTCGGACGAGTATACTCGCTCATCTCTAGTAGTAAGTTATTTTCTCCTTTAATCTCACAAAACATCCTTCTGTAACCCCAGTTCCCCATCCTTCCAATGTGAGGTGCCAGAGTGTAAAGGTGGATTATGACACTGTGTTCATCTATAAACTGCCAATTACCAAGTTTGTTTAAAGGGGTTTCCCCGGTTTAAGAAATAGTTTAGGGCTGGGCTGGGGCGGGCTATTTAAAAAAAAAGTGTACTTAGCTCCTCCGGCGCTGCTGATGTCCCACGCTGGCCGCAAGCTCGCTGTGCGTGGCTACACGGATGAGACGGACCATGGCACTGGACTTCAGGAGCGACAGAAAAGGTGAGTACACATTTACTATTTTTAAATAGCCCACTCCTGAACTCGGATAAACCCTTTATTTTATCTTTTTAGCTTCTGTTTCATCTCTATCTATTTTATCTAAATAACCACCATATATTACTACATTCCCTCTCTAATGCCAGGGCCAATATGTCTTCTCTGGAAAAAATGGGGTTGTAAAGAATTTGAAGCTCATTGATCAACTACAATAGTTCCAACAACTGACGTACAGGTGTTTGTCCCCTTTGGCAGGATCTGCTCTTCTTTAAGCTTCTAATGCCCTTGTTTTTAAGAAAAAAAAGCTTTAAAATTATGCAAATGAGACTGTGGGACCCCAGATTTAATTTACTCCCTCAGGCTCTTTTGCATAATTTTAAAAGTCTTTTTTACTAAAACAATGTAATGAGAAGCTTACATGATAGCAGTCTATGTTGTAAAGAGTTATTGCTTTTTTACTAAACAGCAGCTCTAACAGTGTAGACTACCCCAGCATGCCCACTCAGTATACAGATAGCCCCAAAATGCCTCATCAGTATATAGACAGCCCCAGCATTCCCTCTCAGTATATAGGCAGCCCCTACTCATACCCCATCAGTATATAGCTAGCCCAATACATGCCCCCTCAGTATAAAGATATCCCCAACACATGCCCCCTATAGTATTAGATAGCCCCAGAACACAATATATATATATATATATATATATATATATATATATATATATATATATATATATATATAAATATACTTACAGACGACCCCTAGTTACAAACGGACCTCTGGATTTTGGTAAATTACTGTACTTTAGTCCTAGGCTACAATAAACAGCTACAACAGTTATCTGGTGTCTGTAATTAAGCTTTATTGTTAATCCTGGTTCTTATGACAACCCAACATTTTTAAAATCCAATTGGCACAGAGACCAAAAAAAATTGTGACTGGGGTTATAATAATAAAGTATACGGTTCCGACTTACATACAAACTCAACTTAAGAACAAACCTACAGAACCTATCTTGTATGTAACCCGGGGACTGCCTGTATATATATATATATATATATATATATATATATATATATATATATACTCACCTTCCCGTGCTCCCTGCAGTTTCCTCCATGCTCCTCTGTAACATATCGCTGATGGATGAGGCATCCATCTCTCTACGACCCAGGCGTCACTAAGCGACGACGGTGGCACATGGGGTGTTCAAAGGGTGCAGGCAGCAGAAACATTGCGCTTTTAAAGTTGAAGTCAGGACGGCATGGGGAGGGGAGGGGTTTGGGGTTTGTGATTCCTGAAAGGCCGCCCTTTAATTGCAAAATAGGGGGGCCCCACACATGTTTCCACTGGATCCGCCACATGACTCTGCAAGGTCTAGTTGTTCATGGACTGACAATGCTAATTCGATATGATTCTGCCTTTGGATAATGCTTGACCACACATTTTTTTCAACTGTCTTCTACGAAATCATTGCCTGTTGGATATGGTATTATAGATAATTTACAACTAGGTAATGGTCAACGTTTAAGTTGATAGGACAGGATTTTGGCTACTTAAGCAATGCTAAATGTGTTATGCAGGAATAAGTTGTATACATTCAAAATGTTATAGATGATCCTCATGCATCAAGAAGTTGTAATTCTGTTGACTTTATAAAGGGCAAAAAGGCAAGAAAGGGTGTTACATTACATGGGGCATGTACCTTTTCCCATGACAATTTGGCATGTGATGGAAGTAGCCTACGCATTTCAAGTGTTTAAAACACTCTTAATCATGCCATGCGTAGGCTACTTCCCTCACTGGTTGGAATGGTGAACCTTTGAATACCATGTTTTATTACGAAGTTTCTACATTATATGAATAAATGTTGGATAAAATGACATCAAGAGCTAGAGTAATTTTCATGTTTTGGAGTATTACTACCAACAAGGTTTGGAAGCACTCCTGGAGCACCGTGTTGTCTGCATTGGTTTCCATTGAGCACATTTTTATTTTACTATTGGTGGATTAAGTAGAAGACCCTAAGTAGAAGCGCTTTATTACTTTCTGCAATGTATAGTGCTGAAGTAGCACCGTGCAGTGAATGCTGGAATGACCGTCTCTATAGACACTGTAGCGACATGACCACCAGGTCTGCCAGGGTTAATCGCAGCAACTGGGTCTGATCAGACATGTGTTTGTTTCCCATTGTAACTGGGTTTCTTAGAAAACTGTTGAATAGTACTCCATGGGTCTTTTATGACCTCACTGGTGACAAATAATGTTAAAATAACACACACACAATATCATAACATATAAAAAAAAATAGACATTAATATTTCCCAATAAATTAAAAAAAACCTCTACACTATAAAAAACATTGCTATAGTCACCCAGTTTGCCCGAGACATTGGAAATGAATATTTTAAAATGGCTGTCACACATTAGGGAATTGATTTATATAGGGAATTGAAATAATATACTATAATAATATTATTAAAAAAATATTTTTATCCTTTTTTGTAACTTTAACCCCCCCCCCTTGAAAAAAAAAAGAAAAAAATAAGAAAGGTCCTTAAACATTTCTTTTTAATATCCTATTATCTTTAAGTGTCACCATTTTTTTAAGGTATCACACAAGAAAGGAAGTTATGGCTCTTAAAGGAAACCTGTCAGGGAGATCTAGCCAACCACGCTGAAGGTCATATCTCATTTCCTTTTGTGAGTTGCTCTTCATGTCCCCTGCACACTTAATCCCCTTAATCCCCTTTCTGTGTTGCAGATTAGCAGGAGGTGTGATTACAAGAGGACAGGGGAGGAAGTGCCTCACTCTGGCCAGCTCAGGAACTCCAAAATGACTCAATTCATAGGATTACAATCCTGTTAATTTTATAATTCCCGGGACCGCTCACTCATTCTTATTATCTGATCATCATACAGAGCAACTCACTACTGTTAATGAGGTATGACTTTTGGTTTGGGTGGCTAGATTTGCCTGTCAGGTTCCCTTTAAACTAATAAGTGTGACAGTTCGCTAAAAATGCACCTGTTGTTAAAGAAGCCTTTTAGACATGATCAGGACTGACCAGATGTTTTATTTGTGAAGAATCCAGATGCTGAGACCTCCATCCCCCTTCAGATCAAAGCCTCCAAAACCATCTTGAAATGTGTTATAGTCTCCTGTAAAGATGGTAGTGCTCCGGGATATCAAGAGGAAATAGAAAAATCTTTTGTTGTCTTCTATAATCTCAAGGCAGCTGCAAACAAAGCAGTGGTAATGGAGTGTTGAGCATGGAGATGACCAGAGCTAAACCTGTATTAGTAGTGGCAGTTGTGTGTTTACAGTGCAGGTTCCATTGAACAAATAGGTATAAATTCTGCTTCCAGTCTGTGGGTTGAAGGTGGGCAGAATTTCAATGCTGCAACTGTGGGGGTAAGCAGTTGAAATGTTGCCCCCCTTTGAATCTGAGAAAGGTCAGTCATGTCATGAATGGCTTATCTGTAGACCTTCTTCACACCCATTCCTGGCTCTTCTGAAGATTTATAACATCCTTCTGCTTTAAAGTTATTACTTCCCCTGTTCCTTCCCTCTCCTCTTTAACATGTGCTCATATTGAATCTCGTAATACAATACATACAGTTCATATTCTTAGCTTTGAGCAGCATTCCTTGCCAGTGAACTTATTATTGGTGGCAAACAACCAATATTCTGTAGCTATTACTAACATTTCTGTCTCAGCATCTGTTGGGGAAGCTATGTTGACTTTCAGCATACTTAATATCTGACTGATTAATTCCCAAATATGGTGATTTCTACAAGAAAAACATTACTATTAGTGTTGAGAGGACCAGAACCACAAAGTTCAGGTCTTTACTGAATTTTACAGATTTTGGGTTGCCCTTCATTAGAAGTTCAACCCCCCCCCCCTCCACCACCCTAAGGTTAACAGCCAGCACCCCAAGCACTAGCGACTTTGGCAGTAGCATTTAAACAGTTGAACCCCGTGATCAGAGTAAACACTGATTGTTGGGACCCAGCTTCCGACCCACACAGATTTTTTCTGGTTCGAATTTAAACAGGGCCTCTTATCTGTAATTACTACTATTGTAGTATGATGGACTCAATAAGCAGCAATAAAATAGAAGTCCATGCTGGCTCTTACTATTCCTCCCCAAAGCAGTTCAAAGCCTAGTTCACTACCAAAACTTACTATCCCATGCATTGCCAGGAATACAATCTATTATCTCTGGCTGTTGTGAACAGTATTCAGCACGTCATACTTTCTGTATGATTATAGTGAACAAAGTATCTGAGGTCCCTGTTGGTGGGAGTTACAGTATTTCCTTTAAAATCTCCTTAATTACAGCAATCATTGTCAAGTTTAGCTCAAGGTTTATTTAGGTCTTCACTTCTGGTGACATCAACGCACTCCTTTGATTTAAATGGCCATTTTGGGTGGGGTCTTCAGGTTCTTCTCTCCCAATGACATTATTGCACTCTATTAATTCAAATATCACCTGTAGCTTTGCCAACAGCATTGAAAGAGTCCATGCCCACAATCAGGGTGCCAGCACCGATCATGGCCATTACAAACGGGGGGGGGGGGGGGGTTAGCTTAACCACTAAAGTTCAAGAAATTTTAAGGTTCAGGTTTTCTAAACACAGAATTAGCAGCCATTTTTTTTTTTTGCTTTTGGCCTGTTGTTGAACTTTGATTTAATCTGTAATTCTGAACTATCTACTTCTCACCTTTTTTATTTCTATATTCTGCTACGCATGCAAACAAAATAAGATGTTACAACCTTCAAAATTGTTAAGTTAAACAGTAGGAAGGAGGGTCCTGTTAACAAAAAATTTTAAATCAATGAGAAAGATGGGGTGACACAGGGTGAATGTGCTTGTTTACCCAGATTTTCTTTCGAAAAGATAAAGTAAATAGTGTTGAATGAATGAGTGACCAGCCACTATCTATATTTAAAGAATCCAAGGTGTTTAGGACAGCAGGATAACCTACATAATGCTATGAAGTGCCGAGGTATAACAGAGAGGGACAGAGTAAACCGGGGAGTTAGTTTAAAATGAGTGAATTTGACATGCAGTTGGGGGATATGATAGGCCTCCCTGAAGAGAATGGGTTTTAGACCATGTTTTAAAAGTTGAAAGTTGGGTATTAGTCAGATAGTAAGGGGTAGGGCATTCCAAAGAAATTTTGCAGATCGGAAAAAGTCATGGAGTCGTGAATGAAAAAGAAAAATAGAAAATTGGGTAATAAACTGCTGCCAGGGTGTTATTTGTTGAAGCAAAAGACTTGTCACATTAATATCCAAGAAGTCAAATCCTTCTTTACTCTAAGTCCCCCTGATTTTATGTCCCCCTGAAATGTGCAGACTTTTAACTAACTTATATGGCCACCTTCTCTTTCATCTTCAGCTACAAATCCGAAAACTTTCAGAAAGGTGGATGAATTATTATTATTATTTATAGCATCCAGTAACAAATGAGTCTAATCAAAGATCTTTATTCAAGTACATCACTCTCTGCCCCAGAGGGTCTTGCATCTAATTTTCCTACCGTAAGCATACAGACCCAAGTTAATTTATTTAGAAGGCAATTAACTTAAGAGTATATCTTTGGATAGTGGAAGGAACTTGGAACATCGTGAGAAGGTCTATGCAAACTTGTAAAAATAGAGTTAAAAAAATGGCTTAGCACTGGGCTGAGGGCTCCAGAGCAAATGTAAACTACTGCGCACAACATAATATGTGTATCAGAGACTTGTCAAGTACATCCTGGCACTGAATAGCAATTGATTTGTTGTTATTGGTATGTAGGGACCACAGCTCTGAGATGCCTGGGCACCACAGATACATATTAGTTACTTAACTGTTTGCATGCATTATCCCAAGATCTGCTGGAGAGATGTAGTTACTGCGACAGACAATGGCGCCGCACTGAGCTTTGCTAAGCTTTATAGAGAAATATATTAATGCGGCTTCAATTCATGTTAATCCCTTCAGCGCTAGAGGGTCTGTTCTGCAATTCATAAGACGATTAATTGATCCTAGTACTTACCATCCACCTGGACACCTATGATAAAGCAACGGGGGAAAAGCAATATTGAGGTTTTAATTGTGTCATTGACTGCACTGTACAGCTGGCTTATTAAAAATGCAATCTATTTGTAAAAATTAACATACAAAAATGGATTGCAGCAAAATATTATTTGTACAAGATAAAATCTGAGAATAGATCTGAGTCATCTGGTCAAAATGGTGGTTTAAGGGTCAGAACGCAGAGGTTGAATGGAGCATTGTTGGATCAATTACCTGTGTCGGCACCTTCTGACCCCTGGCTGGGGATGTCTCAGACAGAGTTCTAAAATTATATTCTCAGATACTCTAATTGGAGCCGCTCGAGGCTTGGAAAATAAATTAATGCCTACAACTGTGCCATTCTACTGGATCGGTTCAGCTGTAATCCCAGACTTGAATCACTAAGATTTTGAGCAATTCTTTTTAGCAAATGTAGTACACAAAATATGTACAGCAAAAAAATTTTTTATTTGGTTTTCCTTAAAAATATATACTCATATCTAAAATGAACTAAAATTGATCCATTTCTTCCTCTTTGTCCGATCAATGAATAAATGGAATAATTCATATTTTGTTACAATGAATTCAGTACTACTCATTCAAAAATTCTTTACATCTACTAAATGCTAGCGTTACTCGGAATCCTTTAAGAGGTCCTCCTATAGTAATTATGAAAGAAATAATCTTTGAGGTTTCTTTCTTTTTTTGTGACTTTTTATGACGCACGTTTTCTGACTTCTTTGCTCCCTGCCAGGTGTATAAAATAGCTTAGAGTTGATCTGCATTTTTCTAAGTTTTAGGCCCCTTTTAGAGGTTTTACATCACTTATTTGAAATGGGACAATGCTTGCCAGGAAAGGGGTATGGTCTCACCAGGATCTGGCCCTATTTGTGCTGCTGTGTGCCAAAATAATGCAGCACATTTTGAAATAATTTAACACAGTGGTAAAATATGTCAGATTTACTGCCCACCATAAAACACTTAGAAAATGTGTCTCAGTGCAAGACTGTTGAGTAAAATAGTGTGATAAAGGAAGATCAAGGAAAGGAATCCTTACCTCCCATGTATTGCAATATTTCCCTCCTGTCCAGCAGGTGTCCCATTGCATTCAAAGCCCATATGATGGAGGATTTATTTTTTTTCTGATGTTTGAATAAAGACAAATTGATGCTGAGCTGAATCATTTTTTATCTGTCTAAGGCCCCTTCTACACAAGATTTTTTCACGCAAGTGTTCTGCACGTGCTTTTGACTAGCAGAACTTCATTGCACTCTGACCCATTGTGATCAATGGGCTTTTTTAGACTTGCATTTTTTTAACGCACACTCAGCATGCTCTATGGCCCCTTCCACACTTGTGTTGCAGATCACGCCAGAGTCTGATCAGGGAGCGATCAGGGTTTGGTCAGTGAAAAACTGACATTTTGCATCAGAGTTCAATCAGTTTTCAATCAGAGTTTGTTCAGTGTGCATATTTCATGCGCAGAGAATGCATGTGAAAAGGACTCAGGACTAAGCTCTATCTTTTCTATGGCCATTGATGCGTGAAAAATGTATTGCACTTGTGTGTGTCTCAGAGTGCAATGCGCTTTTTGATGTGTCTCCATAGACTTGTATGGTGCGTTTTTCACACGCATGACTTGTAAAACTAAAGCATGCTGAGATTTAAACGTGTGTTAAAAAAAAAAACTTGCTTGTGTGTGTGTGAAATAAATGCAAGTCTGAAAAAGCCCATTGGTTACATTGGGTCAGAGTGCAATGCAAGTTCTGTGTGTCAAAAGTATGCTCAGAACACGCGCATGAAAAACGCAAATGTAGAAGGGGCCTACTTTTGCAAGTCACGCACGAGATAAATGCACCATCCAAGATGGAGACGCATCAAAAACACATTGCACTCTGAGACACATGCAAGTGCAATGGGGCAGATTTATCAAGCTGTCTGAAAGTCAGAATATTTCTAGTTGCCCATGGCAACCAATCACAGCTCAGCTTTCATTTTACCAGTGCTCATGAATATTTTAAAGGAAAGCTGTGATTGGTTGCCATTTGACTTTCAGACAGCTTGATAAATCTGACCCAATGTGTTTTGCATGCAATTGCCATAGAAAAGATAGACCACAGGCATGAGTCCTTTTCACGTGCATTATCTGCACATGAAAAATGCATTGAAATTGCATTGAAAACTCACATTAAAAAATGAGACACTGAACAAACTCTGACTGAAAACTGATTGAACTCTGATGAAAAATGTCAGTTTTTCACTGACCAAAACCTGATCGCACCCTGATCAAACTCTAACGTGATCTGCAATGCAAGTGTGGAAGGGGCCTAAGTTTACCTCCCCCACTGTGGATTTCCTATCAATAAATGTGGATTGAAAGTTTGGAATGTGGGCATTAGCTTGCTACCTATTGCTCCTTTACTGAACTATTTTAAAGAGCCACTTTAGAGGTATACCTCTTGGTCGTCCCGTGGTTATCATGTTCTTTAAAATTCTATCAGTATATTATAGCCAAAGGAAAAAATAAATGTCTTCTTACTAGTGGGATCTTACAGGAGAAAAAGAAGAAGCTCAAATACTGCCAAACCAATAGTTTCCCATTTGCCCATTTGCCTTGTGTTTCAGTCAGAAACCAGTTCTTTTTCTTAGAGTTTTGTCTATATATCATATTTGAATGGTTACATCGGAGCACCAGGAATCCATCTTGGGTTACACTATAATTCAACAGTTCCTACACTTGGAAAATGTGATGTTCTCAACTACACACTTAAGCTGAAAATTGCTAAGAATTAGCCACAAATAAATATTAGGAGCTCCATGCTCAGCCTCCATGACTGTGTCTTCATAATTTGGAGAATATAAATCGAACGGATCCCTCCATTACACGCTCAGACTGGTCATGTGATGCTTTGCTGAAATTACTTGCAAAGTGCAAGGGAATGTAAGCATCAAAATGGAGATTTTGGTTAGAAGAGAAGAGCTTACATTGAAAAATGAAAAATGTGAAATGGAGGTGCATGTATAAATTTATGATACACATTAAGGGAAGCAGTGTAGGGCATAATTTTTTATTTAATAAAAGAAACTGATGGTACTAAGTTATATAAAGAATTATCTTCTATATAAAAAATGTCAATAGAAGCAAGTCCTTTTCCAGGTCTGCTTACCAGTTCTATCAGGTAGATAATTAAGGAAACCATTTAGAAACCTCCATGCCACATTTTGAATATTGGCATCTAGAACTAAAAACCTGAAACAGACAGGTTTTACATTATCGATTTCCATATGTCACTTTCTTTAAGCCTACTCATTCATTACTGAAGCCCTGCACCATCATTATCTTTATAGTCAGGTCAAAGCCTAACTCTTCTTGACAGTTACACTTCAAGGAACACTGCCCACATAAGTTTGGTCAGGATCAATTATGTCACCTGTAAACTGGAAAAATATCAAATGAGAATGCTGTAGGATATTTCTTTCTTTATTTATTTTTAAGAATAATATTTGCAAAATAGATAACATTAAAGGAGTTCTTCCAAGGTTGCTAAACATGGCTGCTTTCTTCTAAAAACAGTGCCTGACCATGAGTAGCGTGTGGTAATGCATCTAAGCTCCATTCGTTTCCATACAGCTGAACTGCAATACCTGCACAAACCATGGTCAGGCGTGGTGCTGTTTTTGGAAGAAAACAGCCATGATTTTCAACGTCGGGAGATCCCCTTTAAGTTCAGAAATATGAATGGAAACAAATAGGTAATAAAAACTTCAGTAATAATGTTTATTATTTATATTATTATATCCATGTTTTATGCACCTTCAAAGCAATAAAAAAGAAAATGATTCTCGTTTTTTAATGGTGGGGGGAAATATGTTAATTGTTGGGCACATTTACTTACACCGCTCAAGTTCACTGAAAGTGCATTGTCTGTCTATAATGCTGCGTGCGGCGATTCACTAAGATTGTGCACCCAAAATCATGAAAGTGTCCCTTCCCCGCACAGGTCTGACGGAGTTCACCATTTTTTTTGTGGTACAGCTTCAACATAGGATGTGTGACTCAATTTCAAAATAAATTCGGCGCTCAGTCCAAATCAGTCGGATCATCCGAAAGCATGCCCCCTAATTTGTGTCACATGGCAAAAGGGTTACATACATGTTACAGGATGCCTTAAACTTTGAATAAGTAGCTTTGCCTGTACCCGTTATCTCTGTGGCCAATATAATTATTTTACTTACTGTCAGAAATCTGCCAGACAGATTTGTTTTTATCACCCTCATGAATTTAATCATCATAGTAAAGACAATCTGTTCTGCTGCTCATTTCATTGCTCCTGCCCCACAGACTCTTAATAAAACTTTTGTTTTGTACTTGTGGCTTTCGTTTTCCCTATTTTACTAGTGATTATATGAGCCAATGTATGACAACATCTTTTCTGCAGTGCACTAAAATACTCTGTAAACCTATAATGAATGAAAAATTGGCATTGGGGGTGCACACGTTTTATATATGTAGTTAGCAGTGATACATAACATTGTATCATTCCTCTCCATGGCTTATACAATATATATACGATCTACATAAAAAACATAACACACAAAAACAAAGCAGGATGTATGCGAAACAAATGAAAACTTTATTGAATCAAAAACAATACATAAAAACAATTAAAAAGCACTGCATGTGCTTATTTCATAAGTCCAGCAGCCATCCCTGAGCTCAATGCAACAAAGTACATATTCTAGGAAATAAGACCTGTTGTGGCTAAAGCCACCAAAAACTATTATATGCTATCATATTCAAAGTGCAGAGTATACAATATAATGTAAACAGGGTGGTTTAGCCATAAGGATAACAGTAGATGTAGTTACCTAAAGTGCATAGTGCAGTGAGGGAGGGAGCTGGAGGAAAGATGCCCCACGCGTATCGCCTGTCTATGCAGGCTTCCTCAGGGGTAAGTGTGGGTAATGCATGGATCTAGTATATATAAGGGGACCCACCTCCATAACCGGCCCACCATATGCGCGTCTCCCAAATCAGCTGGCGGCGTGTGTTTCAGCTACCGGAAGTAGCGGGGTGCGCATGCGCCAAAATATGAGTGGCGCGTGCGCCAGAATGTAGATGGTGCATGCTCCAAAAAGTGAGCTCGATAGTAAATGCATATTATAGACCAAACTTAGAGTGTAAGAAGATAAAATATGACTACTAGTTTGGATAGTCGCCTGGTGTATCCATGCCTTGCACACATTTAGAGTCAAGATATATTAGAGAGTAAACCCTAAGTCGTCGATCGCGGCACAAAAGATAAAAAGTGCCGACTTATAGGCAGACAATGTATTGCGGCTCAACGATATATTATAGAAAAGCTAAGGTATGGACGCAGATAAAAATAAGGTTATAGGTAACAGTTATATACCACGGCGAAATAACGACTAGTCTATAGAGACATCTGAAAGCAACCATGCCTAGTGAACAGCTAGTGAAGAGTGTGTATACAAGGAAAACATAACCACTGTGTCATCAGAAAATGTATATAAAGGCAGTGTATAACCCCTGTATCATCAATTCACGGCACAAAGAATAATCAAGGTTAATGATGAAGGGTGCCGACTTACAGAGGAGAAGTATTTACACGGCGCACAGATCATGGGCGGACCGAGATGAGGAAAGTAAGTATCTAAGATAAGATCAGAAAATATATGAAAACTTTTCCTTTTTATAATTTTTATAAAGAAGAGTATATCAAGGAGAAAAGAAAGAAGAAAGTGTATAATATAAGGAAAGAGTGCTATACGGTAGCAAGATACCATATATTGTGCATAATAAATCCAGAGATGTAATAAAGCAAATCAAATGCGCAAGGTGCTTATGTAGCATAATGCTAGACATGTAAAGTGCAATAATATCAACCATGATTACGAAAGCAGGCATGGTTTATTGGATGCCCTGTATTAAGGAGTAATGTCATGATATATAAATTGTGGGAATGGGAGGGAGAAGGGAGGGGGGGGAAGCCGCTGAGGTGGGGCCGGGCTGGAGGTGGGTCAGATCGTGGCAAAATGTCACATATACAAAAACATCGATAAAGAAGATAAATATAGTAAACATATAATCAGTCCGAGAGAACCATATATATGATGATTAGATTCCATATAACATATACAAATATTAGTATTATTAAAACACATCAAAATAGAGTAAGTCAGATACGAGAACATAGGAGAACCGGGCAGGGTAGGCCGGACGGGGTGGTAGGCTCGACTGGTCAAGAGAATGGAAGAGGCAAACCTTTTTGATGATCAAAATACTATTATGGATGGATGGGATCAGAGCCCTCGAGTCAGGTATATGATGATCCGGATTTTTAGGGGAAGAAGATCGTCTTTTCTTGGCCAAAAGGTAAGTATTGCTGGACTGATGATGGAGAGGGTCTCATCCTGGACTTGAATACAAGGCACGCATATACTGGTAAATTCGACAGTAGCATATAAATGATGACATCCTGGATATGGAACACTGTGAAGATGCATATGACAAAAGTGAATGAGACAATCCAACAAAAGGAGGTCCAATACATTCCAAACAATCCGAACTTAGGAGGACCACGTAAACGTGTGTAAAAAATGAGAGAGAAGGACAGAAGGGAAAAGAAAGGAAGAAAGAGAAGAAGGGAAACAAAGAAAGAGGAGAGTGGAAGAGAGGAAAGGGGGGGGGGGAGAGGGAAAAGAAAGGGAAGGGGAATGAAACGTAACAAAGAATACATACATAAAAAACATTTAACGATTTGTGTGTATAAAGTCAAACTTACTAAATACATTGTCTAAAAAACAAAGGTTTGTATTTCAGCTCACCTCCTGAGTTGCTTGATACTGTGGATTACAGTGGCCGTGCATGTGTAGCTGAGCTTGTCCGTTTCCATACATGCTAAATTGCAGACAGAAATAGCGGGCTCTGGCACTGGTTAGATGAATATAAGGCTACAATTTCATGTTAAAAATCTATCTTCTTTATTGAAACATGTTAAAATATATGTTCTAAAAAACAATGCATCTAGATGCCAAAAACATCCATGAAATTGTAGCCTTATGTTCATCTAGCTAGTGCTGGAGCCCCCTACTTCTGCTTACTATCGTTACCTATCTTGTCCTGTTCCTGATTTAACTTGTGCTCTTAAAATTAATGCCAATAATCTTTTACTATTGTAGAATATTGCAAAACCCTTGGTATAGAGTAAATTACTCAAAATGTAACGGCAAATTAAATTCTGGAAAATGTAAGCCCTGAAGCTATAAAATTGTGGAGTTGTGCACTATAACAAGAAAAGTAACAAAATGGATGCATTTATAAATCTGTTACAGTGAAATCTGTCATAATATGTACCCAACCCATTCAAATGGCTGGCTTCACATTTCTAAATGAGGTTTTAGACAGTTTTGAGAGAATTTTTTGATTTGTACAAAAAGGTTTTCAGAAAAGGGGAATGATCTAATTTGCACCACAAAAATATACCAAAGACTGCCAAGATGTGGTATGTTTTGTAGCGTAAGCCAAGCCAAATAACAGGAGATGCAAAGTAAGTGTAGACCGTCATAAACTATGCTATGATGATTCAGCATTAGGCTCTTTGATAAATATGGCACAAGACTACTTTGCACTATCTATCTTTAGGACACTTTTCATAATTTTTTTCCCCTTGTATATTGAAAGTTTCTCAACTTCAGAAATTGGGTTTTGAGCATAACATGGGAGAACGTAATGTCTCTTCTTGGTCATTGCTGTACAGATTCCTGCTTGTCTAGTATGTGAACTAGCATGTGATCTCTTCAGGACATACATTTTGGCACTTTCTATTACATCTATAGTACAAGTTCTAAGTGCACAGTGTCAGGATTGGTGGTGGTGGACCAACTGAACTGCCATGATCAATGAAGTAAGCTGACACCTGGGAGCTGAGTCTAAGTGGCACTCGGTATTTACCAGAGCCTGCCCCAAAGCTGCGGTGGGATATCAACAGGTTGCTCCACAGGCGCGACTTGCTTGCTGTAGTGTCCAAGGTAAGGTACAGAGATGGCAGACAGAGTCAAAGTCAGGACAGTCAGCACAGAATCGGAGTTGGGAATGTAGCTGAAGGTCAAGGCAGGTGGCAGAGATTCGAGGTCAGGAAACAAAGTAGTGGTCACAATGGATAAATAACAAGAGTATCAAAAATAACACGTTCTCTAAGGCAACTGGGCACAACGATCCAGCAGAAGTCATAGGAACAGGACAGTTGTCGGCCAGTGCCCATTAGGGCCGCGCTGGCCCTTTAAATTTCATAGAGCCGCCGCACCACAGACAGCATCGCAAGAACATGGACAGTGAGTAAGCCTGCAGTGAGTAACACCGGGGTAAGCGGGTGCGCCCACTACCCGAGTCATGGGTCGCAGGAGCACCCGTGACAAATAGGAAAAAAAGCAGTAATGTAGGAAAGTGATAGAAGAGGGCAGAGGAATCAATTAACTGCTTCTTTCTCACTTGGCTCAATGCATCACAGTTAGGGAAGAGGGTAAACTGGAGGAAGAGGCATGTCAACTGTTCCCTGCCTGCTTGGATGTTGAATTACACCATACAACAGGGGAGGAATTAGGAAACAAGGAACAAATAAATAAATAATGATTTCTGTTCAGGTATGGGATAACACACTGTGCAAGGGCATGGGGATGTGATTTTAAGTGATAGCTAAAAAAACTCTATGAGAATTGAAACTATTGAAGGTCAGCAGGATCATAAATTGCATCTTTTCTTTTTTTTGGTGAACTTAGTCTATAAAACAAGGTGAAGCATATATATACACTCACCGGCCACTTTATTAGGTACACCTGTCCAACTGCTCGTTAACACTTAATTTCAGTGCATTTAGGCATGTAGACATGGTCAAAGCAAACTCCTGAAGTTCAAACCGAGCATCAGTATGGGGAAGAAAGGTGATTTGAGTGCCTTTGAACGTGGCATGGTTGTTGGTGCCAGAAGGGCTGGTCTTAATATTTCAGAAACTGCTGATCTACTGGGATTTTCACGCACAACCATCTCTAGGGTTTACAGAGAATAGTCCGAAAAAGAAAAAACATCCAGTGAGCGGCAGTTCTGTGGGCGGAAATGCCTTGTTGATGCCAGAGGTCAGAGGAAAATGGGCAGACTGGTTCAAGCTGATAGAAAGGCAACAGTGACTCAAATCGCCACCCGTTACAACCAAGGTAGGCAGAAGAGCATCTCTGAATGCACAGTACATCGAACTTTGAGGCAGATGGGCTGCAGCAGCTGAAGACCACACCGGGTGCCACTCCTTTCAACTAAGAACAGGAAACTGAGGCTACAATTTGTACAAGCTCATTGAAATTAGACAGTAGAAGATTGGAAAAACGTTGCCTGGTCTGATGAGTCTCGATTTTTGCTGCGACATTCGGATGGTAGGGTCAGAATTTGGCGTCAACAACATGAAGGCATGGATCCACCCTGCCTTGTATCCACGGTTCAGGCTGGTGGTGGTGGTGTCATGGTGTGGGGAATATTTTCTTGGCACTCTTTGGGCCCCTTGGTACCAATTGAGCATCGTTGCAATGCCACAGCCTACCTGAGTATTGTTGCTGACCATGTCTATCCCTTTATGACCACAATGTACCCAACATCTGATGGCTACTTTCAGCAGGATAATGCGCCATGTCATAAAGCTGGAATCATCTCAGACTGGTTTCTTGAACATGACAATGAGTTCACTGTACTCAAATGGCCTCCACAGTCACCAGATCTCAATCCAATAGAGCATCTTTGGGATGTGGTGGAACGGGAGATTCGCATCATGGATGTGCAGCCGACAAATCTGTGGCAACTGTGTGATGCCATCATGTCAATATGGACAAAATCTCTGAGGAATGCTTCCAGCACCTTGTTGAATCTATGCCACGAAGAATTGAGGCAGTTCTGAAGGCAAAAGGGGGTCCAACCCGTTACTAGCATGGTGTACCTAATAAAGTGGCCGGTGAGTGTATGTATATATATATATGCTTTTCTGATAAAATAAATACATTTTATTTACCTTCTCCTATCATTACTTCTAAAGATGCACCAGACCACTCTGCCAAGAAACCCTAAGATAGTATTTAATAATCCCTTAATGTCAACAAAGACATATATTGATCATTACCATTGCTTAAGATCACAAGATAACTCAAAAGCGCTCAACCTGTGATTAACATTACTTCTGTACAATTGAACCAGACATAATGATGCCGCCCCATCCCATTCTACACCTACAGACATGCTTTAAAATGTCACGGATGCTCAAATGTATTGTGGAGTTGCATTAAAAAAGGTATAATAAATGGGCACAGTGACAGGTATTGTATGATATTTTAGTCTGTTTTTAGTCTGTCACATGACAGATAGAGTATGAATGTGTTCTCTTCTTCTACTTATAATACAAAGAAACCACTTAACCTGAATGGCCTCAACAACATCTCCTCAGTCTTATGTGCCAAGAGAAATTCATGTTTTCTAAGCAGCTTATAAAAGTTAAAGTGCCAAATTATGTTCAAGATTTCCTAGATCGGATCATGGCTTATCACAGAAGATACAACCTGCTAATCTAGAATTAGGGGCCTATATATTTTTATTTCTGATAGCTATCCCTTAGAATGTCTTTCTTTCTTTCTTTCTTCCTTCCTTCATTTTTTTCTTTCTTGAATGTATAGGGGATAACACTATGATTATAGAGATAGATAGCGATGCCATGGATCCATGGTGCATGGGAAGTCCTGGAGACAATAGTTTTCAACATCTATGGATAAAAAGACATTCAGCATCACAGTAGATCATTTGAATCTAGCACTATTAAACTGTAACACTGACTCCCATTCAAGTGGCTGCATCTTTTGCCTGAAGAATTTATCAAACTTTAATAAGACATTTGTCTGAAGTACGTAGTGCCAAGTAACAACCTGGCAAAGTAAAGAGTGGCACTTGCTTCTTCTCTCCATTATTTTTACTTTAATTCCCTTTATCTTTGGAGGAGATCCCGAATCATGCCTCTCTCTTGTTTTTTCTCCTCTTCTTTATGAAGATTGTTTACACATAGCAACGATCACAGGACAACACCCATGAATTCTTGGGATAAGAGGAAATGGGGTATATTTACCACATTAGTTTTTTATGAGTATTGGGTTATTTCAGCTCATCTTTGTATGCCAATATCTCTATTTATTTAAGTAAAAAAGCCAGCAATAAAGTTAAAGAGAGGTATTTATTTCACCAGATCATGCAGATATAGCTTTCTAGTGATCTATCTACCTATCTGGAGAAATAGAAAGCAAATAGCAATTCAAAGTAGAACACCCCAATATTGTGGGGGAAGGAGGTTCAGTGCCCACAGGTCCCGGCTAAGGCTTCTTGTAAACATAGGAAATAATTCAGCACTCCCAGTCCAGCAAACATTTAAAGAGGAGGTTTATTACATTTATGGCACACATAAAATATACCACATCTTTAATCGTATGTTGTACATGGCGTACTGCTTTGTTTCTTCTATGTATTGTGGTAGGTTTGCTGCTGGAGCAGCCCATTTATTGCACTAATTTCTAAAAAAAAAAAAAACATTTCATACTCAGAGAAAGCTGGATAGAAGTGGTAAAGATAGGTATTTTCCCACTAATGAGCAATAATTAGCAGTCAGGAAGTGCTGCACAATTACCTGGTGAACACTTAGCAAAATGTCTCCACCTTGGGGAAGAGATAGGTCAGGCCAAAGGCCTGGCAGACGCAGACTGCAGAACTTTTGGTATATTGTTGGTCCAAGACAGTAGGCTAGCACTAGTCGGAGAGACCTAGAGTTTACTTTTGGTTGTTTTGTTCATTTTGATTCCTTCTAAATAAAACTGGATGAGGTCATTTGCATCAAAATCACACAATGTGGACTGTGAAGTTACTGTGAATTGTGCACATCTATTTCAGGAGATGACCATCCGGGACCTACTTACCTTCACTTAATCTATATATTCATCAATCTATAAAGATTCTTTACTGCTCAATGTAAGTTAACCCAGTTGGACATCAATGAAAAAAGCAGTAAGTAGGCCACTGCTATCTATTTATCTCTCAACTATTTACTTACCTATCTATCTCCCCATCTCTCTGCCTTATCTACAATATCCTGCAATCATTCTTCAACGCTGTATGTGTCTTTTGAAGTAATCCTACTCACAGTGCCCTGACGTATGATTTCTCCTAATGGCTTACAAAAATTGAAAGCCTCTTTTGCTATTATCTAAATTTATTTGAGTTCACTCAGACACCAAATGCAAACAAAAAAGAAATGATTTTTATCATCTCCAGGCTCAAATAGAAGAGCTAGAGATAAAGCCCCAATACAGTTACAATTAAATCTAAATTAAAATTATATACAAAATTCCTAATTTGAGATTCACATGAACGGAGCTGGTTAGAGAACTGACAGAGCATGGAAGCTCACACACTTCCCTCATAATAAAAATCCAGCAAAGCATACACAGCAGCAAATAGCAAAAATAAAAATCGAGAAATACTAAACTTTGTTTATGATCATTTAACTCGACTCTTTGGGCCTTTGAACTGTATCACTATAAGGTTCACTGCCTTAAACCAGGATACCATAAATTTGAGTGAGAGGAAAAGTATAAAGAGGACTTTGTTGACACAACGCATCCTTGGAAGATAATGAGTAGTATTAGGTTTCGTGGCTCATTGATTAGACATTTTTGGGCCATCGACCAGGTTTTAAGTTGAATGTTCCAAAGAGACATCCTTCACTACACAATTACAAAATTACTATCAATTGTTCATTAGGAGAGGAATTCCTTATAACAATGGATCATTCTTCTTTATAACATATAATATGTACCCTACTTCTCCAAGTAATTTCTGCTACCATAATGGTAAAGGTACAGATATCTTAATAAAAGTAAGAAATTGAAAGTTTCAATTAACACCTAAACAACATGTGAAGTACAATTACTTTTTTTTTTTTTCTCTTCTTTCTTTCTTCCTCTCTCTCTTGCCAGGGTGGTAGGGAAAGGGGGGGGGGGAGTATTAGGATTTTGTACAAGGACAATGGTGGGTTGTTAGAATGGCCAAAATTTTTACGGTATGTTCATGGTAATGCGTAAATCATGGCCTTCACCGATCTATGCGTATGCCGGTGCTCGCTGCCATCCACATGCTGCAGCCAGAATTATACTAGGTATATGTCTGTATAACCTACCATGGGGTTTCATTTGTAATGTTTAGGGGAAGGGGAGGGAGGGATATGCTTGACTATGTGACTTTGTATTTTCCTGTTTTGTATTGGAATGTTATTGTTTTTAAAAAAAAGATTAATAAAATTGACTGCTAATTAAAAAAAAAAAAAAGTACAATTACTTAACTTGCCATTGCAGATGATTTAAAAGAGCTGAAAGGCTGAGCCCTCATTAAAAATGACAGCATTATACAGCAAACATTCACCGGTAACACCTAGGATTAGTGCTGGCATCAATCACAGGCGTTAACCCTTTAGATGCCATAGGCAAAGCCATTGTGGGTGGGATCGTCTCTCCACTTGATGTCATCTTAGAGCGATGACCCATTCCTATGACATCCTGAAGTCTATATGAGACTCCAGGGCCTGTCATTTATGCTAATTCCATCAATAGCAAATACGATATCTACTGCAAAACTGCAGTATTGCATTATATGGTACAAGCGATCAGAACCCCTAGGGATAAAGTAGCCTAGGGGGTCTAAAAATACTATGTAAAATAATATGTAAAAATAAGTTTTAAAAATATTTAAAAGAACTAAAAGTTCAGATTACCCCCCCCCCCCCACCCATTCCCTAGAATGGAAAACAACTCTCAAATGTCCAAATCACCGCTTTTCGCCATTTAACAACATATACACATTTTAATAAAAAGTGATCAAAAGGTCCTATGGTTCCCAAAATGGTGGCAATTAAAATGTCAGCTCATTCAACAAATAAATGTTACCTTACACAGCTCTCTATTATTAGCTTTGAAATTTGGCTAAACATAGACATTTTCTTAATAATTAGTAATAAAAACAATATAAATGTATTATCTCCATGATAATACCAAAGCAAAGAATAAAGTGGATGCTTCATCTCGAGTCCATAATGAAAGTCAATAAATTGAAGCCCACAAAAAATTGTGTAAAGGCAATTTTTGGTCATTTTCACTACATTTGGAGTTCTTTAAAGCTTCCCAGTACACCACCTGGAATATGAAACACTGTAATTAGAAAGTACAATTTTTTGATGCAGAAAACAAACCCTCATACAGTTGTGTACACAGAAAAATAAAAAAGTAATGCATCTTTAACATATTGCCAGATAATTCTAGCAGCATGAAGTTCTCTTCTTCTCATGACTATGTCATTAAATCCAATTAAACTACACCCTAGAAAAGCTAAATTATTTTTTTCTAGAGACTGGTTAGCTTGGAAAATCTTATGTAAGCACAATCCCTAATACAGAATTGCTTATATAGTCCCCTAATCGGTTTAGAACTTGAGATGTTATTACCTTTCCATATTTTTCATTAATGCAACTTTGAGTCACTCAATTCCATTTTCTAGTTTTTCAAGATAATCATATTGAACTACTTATAACCTAATTTCTCTTTTAATTTGTATTACTTTGTTTCACTCCACTTATTATTTACTGTTGTCTCTTTTTTGCCAGGATCATTGTAAAGATGTCTTGGAAAATGTTTTTGTATTTATCTGTATATGACTCAGAATATAAATAAATAGAGATGAGCGAGCATTAAAATGCTCGGGTACTCGTTACTCGAGCCGAACATTTCCTGATGCTCGAGTGCTCGTTTCGAGTAACGAGCCCCATTGAAATCAATGGGAGACCCGAGCATTTTTTAGTAAAATTAAAAACTGAACGAGCACTGTTCAGTGCAGATGTTTTCACTAAAAGAACAGAGTGAAAGAACACTGCAGAACAGATTGCAGATGTTCGCGAACATCTGCGATCTGTTCCGGAGACACGCGTGCAGAACGATGTTCTCTGCAATAGTATTTGAAGAACAATATGTGTGAAGAACAACTTGCAGATGTTTGGAAACATCTGCAAGTTGTTCTTCACACATATTGTTCTTCAAATACTATTGCGGAGAACACCGTTCTGCAAGCGTGTCTCCGGGACATCTGCGATCTGCTCCGGAGACACGTGTGCAGAACGGTGTTCTCCGCAATAGTATTTGAAGAACAATATGTGTGAAGAACAACTTGCAGATGTTTGACAACATCTGCAAGTTGTTCTCTACACATATTGTTCTTCGAATACTATTGCGGAGAACACCGTTCTGCACGCGTGTCTCCGGAGCAGATCGCAGATGTTCGCGAACATCTGCAATCTATTCTGCACACTGTTCTTTCACTGTGTTCTTCAATTAAATGATTAAATTAAATGTTTTAATTGTATTTTTTTACTGTTCTTTACTTTTTTTTTTTTAATTAAATGCTCGTTATCGAGCAGGGCAAATACTCGTCCGAGCAACGAGCCGGTCCGAGTATGCTAATACTCGACCGAGCATTAAGCTCGGACGAGTATACTCGCTCATCACTATAAATAAAGTATTAAACAAAGGTATAGAAGGGACTTACTGCATCATTATAGGATTTCCAGCTATATAGACTCTAACCTGTTACATTTCCAGCAGACAATTTCCTATCAATTAATAGACAATTAATCTATAAATACATCTAAGGGCTGTTTTCCTTAAAAATCTCATAAAGTTAACAATATCAGGGTACATTATATTCCATAAACAGAAATATGATTTAAGAGCTACAAAGTAAAATTGAGTTCTAGCTATTAGTATAAACTAAGAACTAATCCAATAGTATACGCAATAAGGTAATTTGTATGAAGCAATTTACATAAACAAGGAGCAAATTTTTTTTTTAAAAGTACTGCAATGACTGATGTTCCATTGTGGACAAGTGAGTTCTGCATCCCAAGCTTTGTTTTCAAGATGAAGCTCTATACACTAGAAACAATAGAGCAATAGAGCATCAGTTTCAATTCCCATACAACCTATTTAAAGGGAACCTGTCATCAGAAATTGACCTAATTAACCACAACGAGTATATTGTAAAGCAGATTAACAGGTTACCCTTCCAGATCATGTTATATGACTCAGTGTGATGGCATCAGAAAATAAAGTTTAAAGTGAGATGTAAATTGGTTGTATAAAGTCATGGAGTTGGAGAGCTCAGCATTGAAGTCACCTCAGAATGAAGGAGATCTCATTAGTTATGTGTCTGGATGTAGGACCATCAATTACAGTGAAGAGAGCATTCTGAAGTGAGGAGAGCTTGACTTCAGTGTTAAACTCTCCGCCTACTTGACTCTATACAACCAAATAACATGTCACTTTAAAGTTGATTTTTAGTTTGACACCCCTCATGTTTTTTTGTTTAGTAGATCAGCAGAAATAGTTTTGTTTTTTTTTCAAGGACATCTTTGTTCATAGAGGGACTTTGATATATAATAAGAAGAGTCTTTCCAAACAGGGTGTCTATGACAATGTTTTAACCCCCTACGGCACTCAGCCTCTTTTGGCCTTAAGGACGCGGCCCCATTTTTCAAATCTGGCCTGTGTCACTATAAGTGCTTATAGCTTTGGAACAATATAAGATATCCAGGGGATTTTGAGATTTTTTTTCTCGTGACACATTGTACTTCAGTTTAAAAATGTGAATGATATCTTTTGTGTTTATTTATGAAAAAAAACTAAATTTGGCAAAAATTTGGAAAAAAAATGTATTTTCAAAGTTCTAAATTCTCTACTTTTGATGCAGATAGTCATAGCACCCAAATAAATTCATAACTTACATTTCCCAAATGTCTGCTTTATGTTGGCATGGCATGTTATGAGGCTCAGAATTTGGGTGCCATTTTTAAATTTTTTTGGAAAATCACCAAAACTAATATTTAGATGGATCTGCTCAACTTTTAATTGACCATGAGAGGCGTAAATAATAGCAAGGCTCATAAATTACCCCATTATGGAAACTACACACCTCAACGTATGAAAAACCAATTTTAAGAAGTTTGTTAACCCTTTAGGTGTTTTAAAGGGGTTAAAACAAAATGGAGGTGTGGTCTACAAATTGTAATATTTTTTGACAATACATTCAATTTGGGAGTAAAATTAAACA
Source organism: Engystomops pustulosus (assembly GCF_040894005.1). Taxonomy (NCBI): domain Eukaryota; kingdom Metazoa; phylum Chordata; class Amphibia; order Anura; family Leptodactylidae; genus Engystomops; species Engystomops pustulosus. The sequence goes on along the minus strand of NC_092417.1, from coordinate 103,446,784 downwards.
TTTGTAATGAATAAAATGAAGAAAGGCTCCACAAAGTTTGATACCCAATTCCTCCCGAGTACACCGATACCCCATATGTGGTGGTGACCTGCTGTATGGGCGCACGGCCGGGCATAGAAGGGAAGGAGGCGCCATGCAGATCAGATTTGCTGTGTCACATTGTACAGGCTATCATTTTTTTTTGTTTTTTTATTGTGGACCTATAAGGGTTATTTTTTTGCCACATGAAATGCACTTTTCTGGTACATAATTTTGGGGCATCTATAGCTAATTGGTGAGATATTATTAACTCTTTGTTGGTGGAGGAAATGAAAATCATCAATTTTTAGGAACCTTTTTTTGGCCGTTTACCGTCCCGTAAAAATAGTATATTATTTTTATTCTATGGGTCTCCACGATTACGAAAAGACCTTATTTATATAGTTTTAAAAAAACATTCCCATTTTACTGAATAAAAAGTAATTAGGCAAAAATGTAAATTTTAGCATCACTGACTTTCATATGCATAACTTTTTTATTTTTCAGTTTACAAATCTGGTTAGGTGTTTATTTTTTGCGAGACTATTTGTTCTTTTTAGTGGTCTTATTGTAGAGTGCGTAACTTTTTTAAATCATTTTTTAAAGGGCATAAATTGAAAATTATCTTTTTTTCGCAGCGTGTTTGAGCAGTTTTTTTACAGGGTTGATTTTGCAGGTCCAATAACGAATCTGTTTTATTATGCAGATTGTTACGGATGCAGAGATACCAAATATGTGGGGGTTTTGTGTATTTTATTAAATTTTACTGAATAAAAACCAATTTGGAGACAATTTTGTTCATTTTAGCATCACCATCTTTTCATATGCATAACTTTTTTATTTTTCAGCTTACAAATCTGGTTAGGGGCTTATTTTTTGTGAGAATGATTGTTCTTTTTAGTGGTCTTATTTTAGAGTGCGGAACTTTTTAAAATCACTTTTTAGAGCTTTTTTTTAAAGGGTATTAATTAAAAATCATCTTTTTTCTGAGTTTTTTGAGGTTGTTTTTTACGGGGCTCACTTTGCGGGTCCAATAATGATTCTGTTTTATTATGCAGATTGCGATGGACGTAGTGATACCAGATATTTTATTCGATGTTACTGTACAAAAACTAATTTGGAGAAAATTTTGTTCATTTTAGCATCACCACCTTTTCATATGCATAACTTTTTTATTTTTCGGCTGACAATTTTGGTTAGGGGCTTATTTTTTGCAAGAAGAGTTGTTCTTTTTAGTGGTCTTATTTTACAGTGCATAACTTTTTTTAACCACTTTTTAGATAATTTTTTTAAAGGTATTAATTAAAAATTATCTTTTTTCAGAATGTTTTTTTGCATCCCCCCCCCCCCCCCCCCGCGTTTACCGTGCAGGTCCAGTAATGATTCTGTTTTATTATACAGATTGTTACAGACATGGCAATACCAAATATGTGGCGGTTTATTAGTGTTTTTGTGTTTTTAATAGTTTATTAAGTATTTTTATGGGAAAATGTCATTTTAGGGGCTTATATTTTTATGTATTTATTTTTTATTTATTCTAATGTGTTAACTTTAGTGTTTTTACATGTTTTTACTAATACTTACTTGAACTTGAACCAGCGATGCTCTGATTGCTGGTTCAAGTTCAATACACTGCTCTACAATACTTTTTCATATTAGAGCAGTGTAAACTGTCTGAGCATGCAGAGCATGCGCAGACAGTTTACAGTCAGACCCGTAAGGGGTCTGACTGACAGGGACATCGGGCTTCCCAGAAGAGGATCGGATCCCCTGTGCCACTTACCGGCACAGCAGGAACATCCTTGCTTGACCGCGGCGTGTAAGGGGTTAACACCCGTGATCGGAGCCGGCTCCGATCACGGGTGTTACAGCGCGGTGTCAGCTGTGATAGACAGCTGACAGCCGCTGCTTCTGGTACCGGCTCCATTCGTGAGCCGGTCCCAGAAGCTGGATGTTATACAACGTCCCGGTGTGCTTAGAGCATAGAGCATAGAAGCATAGAGCCAAGGAAACTGTTTCACAACTTTTTCTTGGTATCAAAACACTCTGTCCTTCTTCTAAGTGTAGCTATTTCAATTAAAGCTATTGTTCCACTGGCTTCTTTGACTTTCTGTATATCTATTATTATAGAATATACCATCAGAATAGACTGAATAAAAAGCTGAAATTTCTTGTATCCAGTGTTCTGGCCTCTCAGAATCACTGATCATCTCAGCTAAAGACACTTTAATAAGCAGGTTTGCTAAATCTTTTCTGATACATGCACAGACAGGTTCTTCAGGTCATTTGTCATCCTGAACCCAACCAAATGAGATTCGCTCGCGGGTAATATTAGTCAAGTTTTCTACAGTTTTTCAGACACTCAAAAAGGCAATTAGTTTACATAAAAATACGGATGAGTACGTCTGATGTTTGCTCTTAGTGATCGGCACAACGTCTCTCTTCTTTGTCATGTCTTGTCACTACTAAAGGTCAAGCCTCACTCAATATTATTGGAGCAATTTGCCAATGTAATAATTTTGAGTAGCATAAATACCATATATTCTCATGAGCTCCGTGCCTCATTGTCTGGCATGTCATTCTTCATTCCAGCCAATGTTGGCTGTAAATAAATGTCCAAGACATTAAACCAATATATTCTCAATATATATGCATTCCCAAAGTCCAGGCTCATATTTTCTTATATAGTCTGTCAAAATTGGCATTTAGAGTATAATATGAGTATAATAATATAAGAAAATTCCATATCATAACTGTGTCAAGTATCCTAATAAATAAGGGGGATAAATGGTCATTTATTCTATCTACATTATTGCAAACTACTACAGAATGCAGATGGAACTAAAATAGGATGTGCCATTAGTAGTTTAGCATTAGGGGCAGAGATTGCCATCCCTACTGGATCCTGGTACCTTTGGGTAGTCTGAGCACCTCTCTGCCACCCAGAAAATCCCATGTGGTAGATGGAGGTCCTTAAAAAGATCACGCTTTTGGCCCCAGTAGTTTAAATTTATTTTTCTGTACACCGTTTAGAGATTCCAATCTAGAGTCGAAGGAAGTGGCACAAAGGATAAAATCTACAGATTTTGTCTAGTGGAGCAATCAAGGTAAAATATCGATATTACTGCATGGACATGGATCAGTTACCCAGGAACTGCATATGCCAATACTGATCTAAAATGCAGTGTGATGGAAACAGTGTAACAATCCTAGTAATAGCTTTCTAAAATGCACTGCAGGTGTGACTAATAGGCTATGATCATAGATCATACACAAGTACACAATAGAATAAAATAAAAGTTGTTTGTTATATTTACCAATATACAACTATTAAAAGTTCTGCACTGATTTCTTGATATGTAAAGTGAAGCCTCCTGTCTTTTATCTTATAAGCCAGACATTCCTATCAATAAAATGGCTGCAGATGGAGGGTAATGTGATCTCTATCTGTCCATGAACAATCACCCTGCCAGGACCTTATAATAGAAGATCAAGGTGCTAAAAGATCAGTACCAGCTAAGAAAAACACAGTCCAAATTAATTTGAAAAGTATCCATTAAGTAAAACTAAGGACACTAAGTGATTGTTATTGCTGGTCAAAACTTTATTGGGAATACAAATGTAGTATCTGTACTAAGAAGTTGTCTACATGTATTTAGCAGCCTGAAGGAACATAACAACCTATGAAATGTAAATCTCCATTTATAGCTCCATAGAAACAATAGACAATAGAGCTTGTGCTCATTCATTTACTCACTGTGACATGCGTGGAACATACAACACAGAACCAAAAAACATCCATCTTTTCTGGAGTAATTGAGACATTTCATCCTACTTTGGTATAATTATATTGTCATTTAGAGGACGGCTCATGTAATTAGTACAATAATTACCAAAGCCTTTTCTAAATAGACTGTCTCCGGTGGAAATGTGATACTCTGAAAAGTAAAACGAACTTCTTATGAAACTCAAAGAAGCTGAATTGCAAGACTATAGACTGTTTTTTATACTAAAATAGATTCAGGGGATTATAAGACAATGGCCTATATTTTTACCTTTAATGAGGCAAACTGCACTACATCACATGGTCTTCATTAATCTGGTGCACCCTGCACCCACCAAACATGCACAAACTAAGTGCACCTCTCTACACTATGACACCTAAAAGCCTCATTAAATACTACCTCTTCCACCAATCTGTTACCCTTACTACCATTCTGTTTGGATACAAGGTGATGTACAGTATGGTACTACTTAATGTGTCTTTTTACTTTTCGATTAAAGAGGTAGTAACTATGAGGTAAGTCCTCTATTTGGGTGCTGTCATCATCGCTCAGTATTCTGACTTTATAGCCACTTCTTCCATAGTTATGGTCTTTTGAATTTGCAGTAATAGAATAAGTTTTCTTTCCCAAAGTAGTTTATGATTAAACACAGAAGGTTTTAATTATGGCCTAATCTTCCCATCATTTCTGCATCCAACCCCTGATCCAGACTTTCAAGACTTTTAACATCTAGGTTTTCTGCCCAGACTTCTTTCACATTTCTGTTCCCCCTTAAAACAACAGCCACAAATACTGTGCATAATAACAGATGAAAATAGTGGAATGATACAAAATGGTACCCAAACTCAACACTAAACATGAGCCCATGAAATAAATCATAGACAGTCTATACAGTCTCCATAGAAATAATCTATATTTTACAGAAGATATTATCATAAATATATAGCTCCAAAAACTGAACAAAAATATATAGTATTATAATATATGATGAATATTTACATAAACTGTGCAGCATAGATTACATGACTTATAATTAGAGATGAGCGAGCACTAAAATGCTCGGGTGCTCGTTACTCGAGCCGAACATTTCCAGATGCTCGAGTGCTCGTTTCGAGTAACGAGCCCCATTGAAGTCAATGGGAGACCTGAGCATTTTTCAAAGGGACCATGGTTCAGGAATAAAATGTGTTATTTAATTGAAAAATAATGTCTTCTGATAATTTGCAAACATCTGCGATCTATTCTTCACTGTTCCGCGCGTATATTATCTCCCGACAAGTTAGCAGATGTAAAGAACAGTGAAGAATAGAATAAAAACAGTGAACACAGTGAACACAGTGAACACAGGATCATTTAAGATAAAAACACAGTGCAGAACACAGTGCAGAATAGATTACAGATGTTCGGCACATCTGCTTACTTGTCGGGAGATACGCGCGGAACGGCGCGAACAAAATAGCATGTGAAGAACAATATATATGTGTGTGAAGAACACATTGCAGATGTTTAAATACATCTGCAATGTGTTCTTCACACATATATATTGTTCTTCACATGCTATTTTGTTCGCGCCGTTCCGCGCGTATCTCCCGACAAGTAAGCAGATGTGCCGAACATCTGTAATCTATTCTGCACTGTGTTCTGCACTGTGTTTTTATCTTAAATGATCCTGTGTTCACTGTTTTTATTCTATTCTTCATTGTTCTTCACTGTGTTTTTTTTAATTAAATGCTCGATCTCGAGCAGGGGAAATACTCGTCCGAGCAACGAGCCGTCTCGAGTACCCTAATGCTCGACCGAGCATCAAGCTCGGACGAGCATGTTCGCTCATCTCTACTTATAATATAAAGAAATGGATAATCTACATCATATCTCTAAAATCATGAAAAACAGTAAGTGTCTCTTTTCAGTCTCTCGTATTCATGAAAAAGGTGGCTCAGGATGAACAGTTCCCACATTTTATTTAGGTAAAATAACTCTATGAAATGGCTGCAATCTTCTCCTAGCCCCCGGAGCATATGGCAGCACTCCTAAGACCCTGAGAATCTGAAGCATGCTTTTTATCCTTCATATAATCATTTCCTTTTCACTCTGACAAATGGCCTGTTGTTATTAATTATAGAGGGGGAGGTTTTAATGGTCCTCCGCACTACTACAAGACTATCAGGCACTTTAAACCCATTATTGTGGCTTGCAAAGGAGAATTTTTCATTCCGACATTTGAGGATCAATAAAAAAAATATTGTATCTCAGGAGCTTGCAGCCGAGGTAGCAGAGCAGAGTAATAGCGGGAGAAGCCCCAGTCTCCCTCTCATCCTTCTTGGCTGCCAATAGCCGCATTTTTGGCTTATCGATTTACATACCAATCAACAGATTACTGGTGCAGAGTCCTAAAGACATTCCATTGTGATCTATTCTCATTCCAGAGCAGTAGCCCGGTGCATGAGTAACCTGAGGCTGATAAATTAGAGCTCCCTGGAGACTTAGTTTTATTCTCTGTCTACTGCCACAGTACTATATTTAGGGCTAAAAGCCTCATAAATTTCACAAAATGCTTCTACCAATGGATGTCTGTACACGAAGCAAGAGAACTGCAATTTTGGCAACATATGTATTTATTGTCAGCCGTCCACATTTCATTGTAGAATTTCCCCGAACAGATGATAGTAGCTGAAATGAGCAAATTTTACTTTCCGTTAAACATGTTTCTCCTTCTCTGTAATCAACAATTACTCACAATCTAAAATACAAGGTTCCAGGAATCTAAGGGCAAATATTCATTTTACAGGGATTTATTTTAATTTTCATGCACAGCAGGGCGTATCCAACAACTTCACTATGGCATGCTGAATATTTCTGAAGAATTCTCAAACATGCTTTATAGATAAAAGAGAATTTCCTGGCAATACGGAAACTCACCAAAATCCCAGTTAAATAGACTAGAAAGTTTACTGTATGACCTCGGATTTAGTATTTAAACAGTTAAGGATTAAACAGTCAAACAGTTGCGATATGTACTGACGAATCTGGAGTACCGAACCAGGACCTGAACATGGATTCAAAATTTGGGTTTGAACATGGCCAAACCCAAATTTTGATGGGTTCACTCATCACTAGCTTTGGATATTATTTCTTATCATGTCATTAAGCTTAATAAAAAGTCATGCTTGATGCTAAGGGAGCTGCCTTACAAGATAGCTAGGAAACACAGTAATATAATGAGGAAAATCACCTCTCCTCAGCTGTTGTAATAGGTTTCAAAACGCAATCAAAACGCAACCTGTGACCTGCACCCTTAACACCACGTCTGACTCATACCTCATCATCTCCCTGGGGTGTAACTAGAGTGTTTAAAAATGTAGGACACAGCCTCAAATCCCAAATCAACAGTAGTGTCCACTCCTGTATATAACCCCCTCACATGGCGTGTGTCAATGTGGATTTGAGACATTTGCAACAAAAAGTCTCAAAAAGAAGCCAAAATTTGCTCCTGCCAGGATAGGAAAACTGAGCATGTATCACAAGTAAAAAGACAGGATCATACATAAGGTGCAGAAACTAGCCGCCAAAAGTCTCTAAAATTCACCTCAGAGAGACCAAACTATGACACATGTCCCCCATAATGTGAACACAGCCTAAGACCATGTGCACAAGATTTAAAATGCATTTCAGCCGCATCTGGAGAATCTCCTCCCTGAATGCTGATGGGTTTAGACCTAAATTCTTATGTTCAGTGAGTAATAATGTGTTTTGCTGTGTTAAAAAAACATTCTTGATGCTACTAAAGCAATGCAAGCATTTAGGCATAAACACGTCTGCATTCAGGGAGGAGATTATCCAGATGCATCTTAAATGTATTTCACTCTTGTGAACATGCATGAAAGGTCCAACATATCGAAATAGATTTTCATAAACTGTCATTAGAAAGCATTGCCTCTATCCCTTCATTGTCCCTCTACATGCCTGTAAACCTAAGCAATGAGGTCCTAAAGCTGTATGCAAATGACCTGTGAAATGTCCAATGAGTCATTAGAATATTCAGCTGTCCAGCTTGTTCATGAGTGGGAGGTACGGCCACACCTCCAATGTTTGACTGACAGCCTGTATAATGCTGTAATGGCTGCTCCATTTGCTTGCTGGTGGCCACGCCTCCTGCAGCCTGTGTATGCATGTGTGTGTGTGTATATGAGAGATACAACAGCTTTAGGCAGCCATGTTATAGCAGAACATGTCAGGTACTTGTGTAGCTGATGTGTGTGTCTCTGTGTATTAGGAGGATTCAGCATGTCAGCAGATGCAGCACACACACTAGCAATGCTTTACTATACAGTACACACAGACATGAGCAGGGGGAGGAGAGGGGAGGGGGAACAGGGGTGACATCACTGCCTCTTACCATGTGACCTCATTTACATAATAAAGAAAAGATTATTTTACAATGATTAATGTATGAATTTACTAGATAAAGGCTGGGATGGGATCCTTGTGAGCTGCTCCAACAGGTAGTAGTGACAGGACTAGGGACAGAGACCTGATGACAGGGCCCTTTAACCCCTTAAGGACGCAGCCATTTTGTAGCTTAAGGCTCAGCCCGATTTTTTGGATTCTGACTTGCGTTGCTTTATATGGTTATAACTTTTGAACACTGTTACTTATCAAAACGATTCTGAGATTGTTTTTTCCCCACATGTTGTACTTCATTTTAGTGGTAAATTTTGGCAGATAAGTTTTGCGTTTATTTACAAAAAAAAAGAAAATATGATAAATTTTTTGAAAAATTTGCCATTTTCGAAATTCTAAATCATTGCGTTTTCAGGCAGATAGATTTACCACCTAAATAAGTTGCTGAATAACATTTCCCATTTGTCTACTTTACATTTTCATAATTTCTGAAATGTTTGGATAATTTATTTTGATGTCACACGGCTTACAAATAGAATAGCCATTTTCCGTATTTTCAGAATTGACTATTTTGGGGATAAATACAGTTTTGAATGAAATTTTACATATTTAGCATCAAAAAACCCTATATAATCTACCCATTTTCAAATCTGCACCCCTCAAGCTATCAGAAACAGCTTTTACGAAGATTGTTAACCCCTTGAGATCTTCATAGTAATTGAATCAAAATGGAGGTGAAATTTAGAATGGTCATATTGTTCCCTTATACGTTCATTTAGCCCTAAAATTTACACATTTCCAAAATATAAAAAGAGAAAACCCAGCATACAGTTTGTTCTGCAATTTCTCCTGAGTACAAAGACCCCCCACATGTGGTTGTGACTTGTTTTATGGGCGCACAGAGAGGTGCAGAAAGGAAGGAGGGCGCTGCAGCTGCCAGGATTTTAGTTTCCTCATTGGCCCCTTTTGAAGGCTATAAAATTTTCGCTTTTTGGTTATTGGGGCCATGTGACAGCATTCTTTTTGCGGGATGAGATGCTTTTTCCATTGTTACCATTTTTGGGTTGGTATCACCTATTGTTGAAAATTTAGGAACTTTTTTTGAGGGCAGGAGTAGAAAAGCATCAATTCTGTACTGGATTTTTTACTTTTTTTTTTTTGGTGTTCACCGTATAGACTAATAATCATGTTATCTTTATTCTATGGGATGATACGATTACGGGGATACCAGACATGAATATATTTTCTTACGTTTTACTAAATTTGTCAAACAAAAACCTAATGTGGGGAAAAATCTATCATTTATGTATTGCCGTCTTCCAAGTGGCATAACATTGTTACTTTTTTGGCTACGGAGCTGGTTGATGGCTTGTTTTTTGCGGGACATGTTGTACTTTGCACCAGTATCATGTCTGACTACATATGGTTTTTTGATCGCATTTTATAGCATTTTTTGTGGGATTGAAAAGGTAAAAATCATAATTTTTGGAGGGTTTATAACAGTTTTTTTTACGGCGTTTATCGTTGGGGTTCAATAATGATTTACTTTTATTCTACGGGTTGTTACGGACACGGTGATACTATATATGTGGGGTTTGTGTTATGATTTAGACTTTTTTTTGAGTTATATGTCTCTTTATATGTTTTGGGGGTTTGGGGCATTTTTAGTGATTTATGACTTTATTTTTTTATTGAATAACTTTTTTTTTTACTTTTTCACTTTTATACCATGGGAAATGACCAAGCAATCATCTGATTGCTTGTTCATGATAATATTCTGCAATACTGATGTATTGCAGAGTATTATCAGTGTCAGCCTATACACTTGCATAGGCTGGCACTGTGCCAGTAAGATGACGTCACAGATGCCATCTTACCGGCAATTCTTGCAAGTAACTCCGGGGAAAGACCCCCCAGATGCATGTTAGATGCAGCGGTCGCGCTGACTGCGGCATTTAACGGGTTAAGCACCCGCGATCGGAGACAACCCGTGTTTCCCGATGCCGGTTTGGCTCTGATCCAGAGCCGAGCCGGCATAAGCGCCGTGGCGGATATTTCCGCCACTGAGCGCTAAGTCACTGCGCTCCGTGGCGGATATATCCGCCACGGAGCGTGAAGGGGTTAAAGCAATTAGTGCCTATGTCAGCCTCTGTCCCCTCACTTTACCCTCATACTGTGGCACCTTTTCATTTCCTCCTCATAGTGTGGCCTTTCATCTCCCCCTCATATTGTGGCCTTTTAACTCTGCCTCATCCCCTCCTCAAATTGTAGACATTCTCATATCCTCCCTCATATTGTGGCCCCTCTCATCTCCCCCTTATATTGTAACCCCTCATCTCCTCATATTGTGGCCTACGAACTCACTCTTGAAATGCAGGAGCTCATGATGAACATATAAGAAATGTGATCAAGCTGATAATGTCCATACTAAGATCCTTAGAGAAGCCAAAATACATCTCATGGGTCGGAAATAAAGCAGAATGGTTATTATGGATGGATCCTTTTAGATTTTAAAAAGGACCTGTAAGAATAGCTGGCAGCAGCGCATATGTTGCGTAATTGCTGCCAGCTCTATGCGATGCGGCCGCAGAGGGGCTTATTCACAGCACCGGCCGAATGTTATATATATTAGGCCGACACTGTGAATAAGCCCCTCTGCGGCTCCATCGCATAGAGCTGGCAGGGATTGTGCAATAAATGCGCTGCTGCCAGCTATTCTAACAGGTCCTCGCTGACAGGGGCGTGGAGGGGGTGTGTCGGACGGCCCCCTCATGAATACGGCCAACTGCTGCTCACAAGATACGAGGGTTCGACCTCTTATTTGTAAATTGGTCAAATCATTTTAAACAAACTTTTGCAACATACATTTTTAAATAAATGGCATAAATAAAAAGCTGCTGGGGTGAGGATTATGGGGGCATATTTGGTGGGGGTCTTTTTTGTTGGGGTGACAGGTCCTCTTTAACAGATAATGTAGGGTGTCTTGAGAGATGGTCTGCTGGGGGATCAGTATATTAGAGCCTAGCCAAAATAGCGGTACCAATAGACATTCCTAGTAAATATAAATTTGGAAGCCGTGATTTTGATAGCGATGAAGTAAGGGGCAGGGGCCAAAACTATTTTGTACTGTTTGTCTTATTTTGCTGTACACAAGTTTTTTCCTCCCTAGACCATATCATTTGCTACCAAAATGCTACCAGGTGGTATCTTTAGTCCCAAAATAGTCTCCCATTCAGTCAAAAATGTGTGTTTAGGTTGAGGTATTTAGACATAAAAGCTCAATCCATAGTTATGGGAAAAGGTATATTGAAATTTCTTCAAATTACCGTATATATACGAGTGGAAAAGGCGACCCGAGTATAAGCCGAGGCCCCTAATTTTACCACAAAATACTGGGAAAACCTATTGACTCGAGTATAAGCCGAGGGTGGGAAATGCATTGGTCACAGCCTCCCCAGTATATAGCCTGTCAGACCCTGCCCCAGTGTATATAGCCTGCCAGACCCTGCCCCAGTGTATATAGCCTGCCAGACCCTGCCCCAGTGTATATAGCCTGCTAGACCCTGCCCCAGTGTATATAGCCTGCCAGACCCTGCCCCAGTGTATATAGCCTGCCGCCGCTGCCGGACAGATCGCACAGAAGATATACAGGGGTCACGGGAAAGTTGAGTTTAGATATATTTATTTTTTTGACTCGAGTATAAGCCGAGTTTGGGGTTTTCAGCACATTTTTTGTGCTGAAAAACTAGGCTTATACTCGAGTATATAAGGTTATCATTATTAAGTCTTCAGCAAGTTTTGAAGTTTAGAAAAGATATGGTTTAAAGAAATATATGATCATGATAATTTATCAGTTTACATTGTGTTACCCTAAATTACATTAAATATAACAACATAGTGAGACTATGGTGACATGTTCATATGCTATATTAGACGGAAAAAAAATCTTATTGATGTAAAGTGGTCTGAATGAGTGGTGTAAAAAACAGATAAAACACATAAAGAGGTAATGACTCAATATTAATTGATGAATTAGAATTAACTGCTTCCTATTTATACTACATGCACTGAAATATTGCTTGAAAAAGGTGCGATTTTCAGAGCTAAAACATTATATATGGATTAAATATTACATATTGTTTTATCATTTATATTGGGCCACATTTATCCCTTTTCTGTGCCTAAGTGTAGTAGTTGCGCCTGTATTCTGGTGCACTGTGCCAGAATTATCACAAGCTACAACCATATGTGATAAGTTAATTTCCTACCTCTTATTAATCATTTTACTTTAACACAGTTTAGGCACAATTTTGGCGCAGTTTTAGCGCAATGTTACACGTGCTCTTGCTTTGAGCTCAGCGTTTTGCAGAATGTTTTGTAAATAGAAGGTGATGAACTGTAAATAGAGTCTGCAGCTCCTGTCTGTAATGTATCTAATGTCTGTATTATCTGTTCTAGTGTCTGGCTGAGCTTTGCTGCTAGAAATGAGCTGTTCTGCAAAGGGGCTCAGTGATTACTTCTCAGTTTACGCCACCTTCGGGCTGGAGTGTTTTTGCGCCCGTTTTTGCGCCTAAATGAACAGTCGCGAGTGATGAATATCATTAGGCGCAGCAAAACATCTGGATTGGTAGGATAAATGAGGAAAAGCTGGTTATTTTTGCTGCGTGGCTAGTTTGCCATTTAATAGCAAAAATGGCGCAAAAACAGTGTACCAGTATGAAAAGGCGCAAAAATAACAGAAAAAAACGAGTGACACATGTGGCCCAATGTTTCCATATGACTATGAAGTTACTCTGTATTGTCCTATTTTATTCGTATATGTCCCCCATGATTTGTAATGCACTGCACAATATGATGCCACTATGTAAATAAAAATGATTATTATTATTAAATGATTTTGATTTTCTAGAAGTCCCTGCTCTTTAGGTATTCTACCCAGTGAGGAGCACATTGGATCTCTCTAGAAGGCATTGTATTTAAAGCCGTTGTTCTGTTTGACAATCTAATGATATCACTCCAAGAATCCATTACCAGGGAGTGACACTGATGCATGTAAATGAAATAAAACACACATGACTCATGGAGCTGTCCCCTCCTAATGAGTAAATAAGTAACTTCTCTGCTGCTCAGCTTTTCCATCTCTTCACTGAAGGATTGAAAGGGGCACATTTTACCAAAACATTATGGATAAAGATTGCTTAGTTGCAAATGATAAGAAAATCACATAAACCCAGAAAGGAAAGACTGAACAGAAGTGACCTATTGAGATTCTCAATAGGAGAAGGGGACCAATTATTTCTGTTAGATAACATAGGCATGTAACAATAACTTCAGTGAATGGTACCCTAGCTCCTTAAGATGCACTAGTGACCCTTCTCCCCAAACGAGGAGACTTTTTAAATAATGTTAGGTTTTGACCGCTAATAAAGTTGTTTCACTGGAACTTTTTTCCCCTTAATTTGTCTGTCTGGAAGCTAATATTTGGTCTAAACAACAGAAGATCCTATGGACCTGTGATTTCCCATCTCCCAGAAAGTCTCCATTGTCAGGCAACTGTTTCTCCAATTAGGATGCTGTTTTACGTTCAGTTACTGATTTATGGTTGGTCTAGTAATAAAGTGTACAACTGTTCATAACACATTGTCCTCCCTATAAAACGAAAAAGTAGGATGTTAGATATTTACAATGGAGACATTTATCAGAGATTGTACAACAGTTTTATGGTGTACAAGCCTGCAAATAATCACAATTCCTGGTGCAACACCAGGAATTATGATTATCCCCCCCCTATACACCACCTCCACACCAAGTGGTGTAAAAGGGGTGCATGCCTGGTGGCAGAGTGGGCAGTCATGGGGCATTCCTGCCCCACCTGCATGATAGCTATAGTCTAAAAGGAAGTAGTTTGAGGTGCACCTGATATATCGGGCGTGATGGAGTAACATCATACGATGTTAAATTATAAGCGGCAGCAGGTGATAAATGTCCCCAGTATGTGCGATATAGAAAAAAACTGAAAATATGCAAAAAAAGGCTAGATTCAGTAGATAATGTGAAATGCACAGTCAGCAAAAAGCTGAGACAAGAGGTTGAAAGAGCCTTGAGGTAAAACTGGCTTCCATTTCACAATTCTGAGACGACAGTGACAGGACAATACATCATGTCCAACATGAATATCTACACAGCCATTAATGAGTTTGCTTTCTGGTTCCTGAATTTACCAACAGACTGACACGAGACTAGGTCATTACTAAGGTCTTACATTTATGATCCCCATGAAAACTAGGCATTTATTATGGTAGAGCTGGGAATAGTGATCCCTGCAGACAAAGCATGGTGGGTAGAGACATAAGTTTAAGTTCCTGTGACTAAACTTAAAATACAAATAAAAATAAAAACTGTGGTTTGGGCTTTGGTGACCGTTTCTGCCTTACATATGGCAAGTAGTCTTTACGCTAAAATATCAGAAGGGGTATTCCTATTATAGTAAGAGATGACCAATACTACTACTAATACTAATTAGCGGAATCGGCCATAAGGAACTTGAAAATTAGAGAACAAAAGATCTAGTTGAGGTATCCCACTCACTTTTTGCTGTCGGAAGAAATGTGGAGAGGACATGTTGAACTCTCACGTGTCCAATAACACATACATTGCGGCTGGAAGTGTCAGTTTCTCTTCTCATTGGGATGAGAACCGTCAGCACATATGGATGTAGAATTAGTACCCCCTGCTGGAGATGCTGTACAGTCATCCGATTTCTGTGTTGCATTGTAATATACATTGCTGATTTTCACCCTTCAATCATCTGGACACATATGTAAACCTAATTTTGCACCTCTTTCTGCACATAGATAAATCAGCAAATGTATCATTTCATCAACAAGCAGCGACGTAAACAGTAAAGATGATAACGTACTTGTCAAACGCAATTAATGTTAATGAAGGCTAATTAAGTGGAAAGCTGTTTAAGCACATTACATAATAAAATAATGTAAATAAGCAGGAACAAGGTACCTCTATTGTAGCTCAGCGCTCCATTGTGCACGACACTTAGATTTACATAATAATCTCCACAGAGAGCTCCAACATCAGAAATTGTATTGTAAACTTACCCTAAAAGATGTAGTAAATGATGTTTATACCTTTTCATATCTTTTATATTGTGCGGGCTATGGCCCACATTTATTAAAGCCCCTGCACCAGTTTTTTTGTCTGACTTTGCACATTATTTTGAAAGTAACATTTGATTTGCGGCTGAACTATAACCTTGATGACTGGAGCAACCAAGTTCATACCTATGATGGAAATTGCTGAGTGCCGTACTCAGCAATCTCCATCGGCTCCATAGAAATGAACAGTGCAGCCTGCCCATACGCAACCGGGGGGCGATGTGAGTACATCTGACACCTATTCTCGTAATCGGTGGATGTCTCATCACTGACACGATGGGAAAACCTCTTTAATGCCATCATCAGGTCTCTGGCTACCATCACTTCAAGCACCCAATGACCCAAGATTCTGAATATCTAAGTGTCTTTATATTTTAGTCCGGTAACAGTGACCAGCACAGTGGCTCAGTTTTTATCATTACAGCCTTGCAGCACTGGGGACCTGGGTTCAAGTCCCAGGGTCAACATATGCAAAGAGTTTGTATGTTCTCTCTGTGTTTGCATGGTTTTCCTCCCGGTCCTCCGGTTTCCTCCCACACTCCAAAACATACTGGTAGGTTGATTAGATTGTGAGCCCCATTGAGGACAGGGACAGTTTTGGCGAGCTCTGTGCAATGCATTACATGTCAGCACAATAAAAGTAATCAGCCATTGAATAAATCAAATTTTATTGAACAAACCTCCAAATGATAACAATATATCCTGCAAAATAAAAAAAAAAATTAAAATGTGCAGTTGTAAATAATTATGCACAGCAGAGTTTCAAAACATTTTATTGTTTGTAAAGAACTGAAAATGGTCATTTGTTAAATTTGTGGCATTAGGAGGCGACATTCACTGAAATCAAAAGCTATTTCAATGCAAAACATCCTAACAGGCCAAGTTACATGTTAACATAAATGCAAGGAATATGCTATGTTACAGATTTGGCCTACAATGGGGTACATAAATCTTTAGAAATTCCTTTACCATTGTGAAGAAAGATTGATAAAGCTATAAATGAGATTACTGCTGACCTGCATTGTTTTCAATGGTTAACTTGGCATTACAGCTGGGCCTCTTTGATGGTGACTCAAAAAAGCAGTGTTTCTGGGAATGGAATGAAAAATGGCTGTCATTATTTATGCCACCACTTAGCCATGTGATAGTCGTTTTAATGAGCTAATGTAGAAAAGGTGATTCCGGTGCCAAGTCCCCATAAATCAAATTCAAAACCTATTAACTTTATTAGTGTTTAGGACAACAGAAAGGCCTTGTTTCTGGTGCTCCGCAGATGCCCGTCACCTCTCAGAGTGAAGTTTTTACAGTGTGTAATTTGATGTGGCCCTGGGCCTCCACATCCACCATTAAGACAAACACAAACCAGGTGGAAAATGTTTAGGAAACTTCAGGGTTCCTGTTTCATGTGACCTGTTATAACCCATTAGGAGAAATTTGATCTGGGTCAAATGAGTGAAAAAGAAAACAAATTTTAAATTAAATTTTTTGCTTTTAAATCTTCTGGAGCAAGGTGATAAGCTTTACCTGAATGGAAATCCTAATGAATGTGTGAGGTAGGCAATTGGACACCAAAATTAATATAGTCAGTTTTCATTTTATTTTAATGCAAAACATCACTTTTCGTCTGACATGTTCTAATCCGCCATGCTGAATAAGAAAAAATATTGCTCAGGATTACCGGATGCCATTTCCGCATTATATTTAGGATATTAGCTCCAATCTAATGATCTTCAGCAATGAGGGAAATATTAGAAATGATTTTACAGCAGTGACAAAAATTGCTGATTTCCATATTGTGTGAACTTAAAGTTCAGGTTTGTGTGAACAAATGTCCTGAAATATATGGCCCTGTAATGTACTAAGTCTCCGATTTAATATGGAGGCATATAGTAGAATGAGTGAAATAAATGTGCTACATTTCAAGTTGCACTAGATATCAAGTTCCAATATGAATTTTATATATATATATATATATATATATATATATATATATATATATATGTATGCACTGCTCAAAAAAATCATAGGAACACTTAAACAACACAATAAAAGTCCAAGTAAATCAAGCTTCTGTGAAATCAAACTGTCCACTTAGGAAGCAACACTGGCTGACAATCAATTTCACAGGCAATCAGCAAGACACACTCAATAAAGGAGTGGTTCTGCAGGTGGAGACCACTTTTTAGTACCGATGTTTCTGGCTAATGTTTTGCTCAATTTTGAATGTTGGTGGTACTTTCACACTCCTGGTAGCATGAGACATACTTTACAACCCACAAAAATGGCTCAGGTAGTGCAGCTCATTCAGGATGGCACATCATTGCGAGCTGTGGCAAGAAGGTTTGCTGTGTCTGTCAGTGTAGTGTCCAGAGGCTGGAGGCACCACCAGAAGACATGCTGGTAAACCAGGAGATGTGGAGGGAGCTGTAGGCAACAACTGACAAGCAAGACTGCTAACTCCACCTTTGTGCAAGGAGAAGCAGAAGGAGCACTGCCAGAGCCCTGCAAAATGACCTCCAGCAGGCTTAAAAGTACATGTGTCTGCACAATTGGTTAAAACCAACTCCATGAGGCCCCAAGGTCCACAGATGGAGGTTGTGGTCATGGGCTAGACTGTAGGGATTGAAAAAACCCCAACCTTAAATCTGGTACTTGATCCTGTAAAACCTAACCTACCATTAACAGACAGGGAAACTAAATGTTTGGGTAATGTGGGAAGGCCACAATATTTATTTAACAGGAAAAGATCAGGATCTTGGGAACCTACTTGGCCTGAATGGCAGCTGCGGCCCGGCAGCCGGCATGTGGGCAGCTTCCAACGCCTTAGAGCCTGTGTAAATTCTGCCTTTGCCATGACATCTGTAGAAAAGCAGAAGGAAACAGCCAGAACTGAGGAAAGATAACCTGAAAAGAGTTAAATATGAGGGCAGGATGGGAGGGAGACTTCTCGCCTCTTCAGTCCAGGGGGCAGAAGGAAAGAGGCCCCCCACGTGCGCTCAAACTTTATAAAAACCCCAGGGTGGGTCCTTTACCCACCCCAAAACCCGCCTCCGGTGACCTCACATGGGAGGAGTAAAGGCCCAAGCCCCAAAAGCCTACCAGAGGGCTTGAAACCCATCCCCCACAGTCCTCCGCCCCTTTTCTATTTGTTTCAGGCTTATTAAACTGTAGGGATTTAAAACAATCCAACCTTAAATCTGGTACTTGACCTTGTATCTAAAACCCAACCTACCATTAACAGACCAGAAAACTGAATGTTTGGGTAATGTGGGAAGGCCACAGCATTTGTTTAACAGGAAAAGATAAATTATTAAATAACATTATAAATTTTAAACATTTCACAACTTGATAGGTGTTCCTGTGTTACCAGAGCCCCTCCATGTTCCTGTGTTACCAGAGCCCCTCTGTGTTCCTGTGTTACCAGAGTTCCACCGTGTTGCCGGGTTCTTGTGTGCCTGTGTTCCCTTACCAATCGGCCTGGACCTCCCATTGCTGACTCCGGATTGGACTTGACCCTGCATCTCTGCCGGCTGCCCTGACCCTGTACCTGGACCCGACTACGAGTCTGTCTTCCATTAAGATACCTCGACCTTGGCTTCCACCGCGGGCTAGTCGCACCTGTGGAACAACCTGGTGGTAACCTGCAGCAGCAAGTCCATCCCACTTTGCGGTGGGCTCTGGTGAAACCAGGTGCCACTTAGACTCCAGGCCAAGGTGTCGGCTAGTACCACCTCCCGCGGTGATCCAGTGGATCCACACATCCTGAATCCTAACAGCTGTATTGAGCAATAGTCACCTTAGCTTTGATAGTTTTACATTTTTGGATTGTATTTTCACCTATTTTTACTTGGTATTTTTAGATCATTGGGCTTTTTGAGAGAGGGGGTTTATTTACTCCATGAGGGGACGGTTCCATATAGGGCCAATTATCTTTCTCCCCTTTCTTTGATTTTCCTATTTTATATTGTATACATTTGTATATACATTTTTTGTGCATTGGCAATGTAATATAGTAATTTTATTGATAGTTTTATTAATAGTTTTGCAGCTCTTTTCTTTTGCCTTCTAATTGAATCCCCTGTTTCTTTTAGTGTATCCACTTACCAGTAGTAGGTTTAAAGGAGTATTCTCATCTGAGCACTGACATTTAATTTAATTTGCCTGACATATACATACATTTCTTCAATAACATGTTATTCAATTACATGTACGTGTGTGAAGATCACATAAACGTAGCTATATTGTCCCTTAGAAACAAGATTGTTGTCCTTGGATATGACCACCTCTAGTGGAGTGATTGCCCAAGACGGGACTATTGATGTTTCTGTATGTGAGACAAGGTATCAGAGCTATACGGTATAGACGTAATGTGTTGGGTTATACAATGTACACTCACCGGCCACTTTATTAGGTACACCTGTCCAACTGCTCGTTAACACTTAATTTCTAATCAGCCAATCACATGGCGGCAACTCAGTGCATTTAGGCATGTAGACATGGTCAAGACAATCTCCTGCAGTTCAAACCGAGCATCAGTATGGGGAAGAAAGGTGATTTGAGTGCCTTTGAACGTGGCATGGTTGTTGGTGCCAGAAGGGCTGGTCTGAGTATTTCAGAAACTGCTGATCTACTAGGATTTTCACGCACAACCATCTCTAGGGTTTACAGAGAATGGTCCGAAAAAGAAAAAACATCCAGTGAGCGGCAGTTCTGTGGGCGGAAATGCCTTGTTGATGCCAGAGGTCAGAGGAGAATGGGCAGACTGGTTAAAGCTGATAGAAAGGCAACAGTGACTCAAATCGCCACCCGTTACAACCAAGGTAGGCAGAAGAGCATCTCTGAACACACTAGGTCGAACTTTGAAGCAGATGAGCTACAGCAGCAGAAGACCACACCGGGGGCCACTCCTTTCAGCTAAGAACAGGAAACTGAGGCTACAATTTGCACAAGCTCATCGAAATTGGACAGTAGAAGATTGGAAAAACGTTGCCTGGTCTGATGAGTCCTGATTTCTGCTGCGACATACGGATGGTAGGGTCAGAATTTGGCGTCAACAACATGAAAGCATGGATCCATCCTGCCTTGTATCAACGGTTCAGGCTGGTGGTGGTGGTGTCATGGTGTGGGGAATATTTTCTTGGCACTCTTTAGGCCCCTTGGTACCAATTGAGCATCGTTGCAATGCCACAGCCTACCTGAGTATTGTTGCTGACCATGTCCATCCCTTTATGACCACAATGTACCCAACATCTGATGGCTACTTTCAGCAGGATAATGCGCCATGTCATGAAGCTGGAATCATCTCAGACTGGTTTCTTGAACATGACAATGAGTTCACTGTACTCAAATGGCCTCCACAGTCACCAGATCTCAATCCAATAGAGCATCTTTGGGATGTGGTGGAACGGGAGATTCGCATCATGGATGTGCAGCCGACAAATCTGCGGCAACTGTGTGATGCCATCATGTCAATATGGACCAAAATCTCTGAGGAGCTTCCAGCACCTTGTTGAATCTATGCCACGAAGAATTGAGGCAGTTCTGAAGGCAAAAGGGGGTCCAACCCGTTACTAGCATGGTGTACCTAATAAAGTGGCCAGTGAGTGTATGTCATTCATGCCAAACTATTGGTGGGAGCCATTACCCTTAGGAATTTACATTCGATGTAAATAGGATTGCATGTTGCCTGGCGGGGAAATAATTAATTGTTGCATTCTGTTGCTACTGTCATCCTTAAGACAGGACCATCTTTGGAAAGCTTTATCTGTTATCTGCTGGGGCGTGATGGCTCAAAAGGTTAGGGAAGACTCATGTAGTACCAATAGTGCAAGGGAAAGAGGGTTACGTTGATCTGTATGCAGACTAGTGTCTGAGAGAAATTAGGGTTCTGACAGTACAAATGTAGTTTTGTGGCATGATAAGGAGTTGTGTTGCCCACAAAAAGGCATGATGATCTTTAGACATCTCAAAATGTTTACAAGTTAATTTGGTGTTCTTACAGGATAATCATCTCACCACATTTCTCACAAAAGATGACAATATTATTAACTTATTATAGGGGTGGTGAATGGAATGCTTAGAATTCATAGAATGCTTGATGGAGGTCATGCAATTGACTAATCAACTCACCATTGGTTTTTGAATCAGGGAAGGTTGTGCTAAGGGATCATATAAGGACTATGTCATATGGGCCGAACGAAGAGAGGGTTTTACTAGATCCCAATTTGAACTGCATTTTCTTAAACATTGAAATTAATCAGGAAGGGTACTAGCCAACCAGGCTAAAGGAAGGACACCTACCTCTTACATCCTAAAGATGGGAGGGTCATATGGGTTGGCAACAATCGACCCAGCAAAGATCAGCATGATCTTTGGGAAATACTACATGTCCATATACTAAAATTCCAGGTGCTGTGAGTCATTAGCCCATGCATTCAGATACCCAGTGTGGATCAGGGTGAACTACAATCCCTGAATGGCTTTTACAGCTCAAAAGATCCAACATATAAATTAAGCCCTACTTAATGGGAAAACGATATGGTTATTTTGCATTTTCAGGTGGCCCCCCACTGTCTACCCAAGGGAAGGACCTGCTTCTTATGATCGAATTACCCTGATAAATTCATCTCCTATTTTACAATATTCACAAATCAACCAACTCTGATCATGCCCACATGGATTTCCTTCCTGCCAAGGGAATTCATTCTAGGTCAGATGGCTAAGATGATGAGCATATCAAGGTGCTGTACCCTATGCAAACAATCCCCCTACTGCTGAAATGTTGTGTGTCTTAACCAGAAAATCTCCCATTTTTTATGGAGGGGCAAATTCCCAAGGTTATGATTGCAGAAACTAATGGTGATGAAAGATAAAGGGGAAATGAACCTCCAGGATGTATGGTATTATAATATGGCCTGTCTTCTCCACCAAATTCTGAATTGGCTGAAAGGCACAAGCTAATGCACTGATTTATGCCTAGAGTCGGAACATTGCCCTAAGTAGGATGTTGCATTTCTCCTTTGGTTATCTTCCATCAGCAATAAAGCACTGGAATTTAGAGACACTATTGCTACTTGAAAGGAGTTTCGCAAGGGTCCATCTGGAATCTACATCCCCTGCCAGGTTTGCCAAAACAAACTTTTTATAGAGGAATGGGAGAAGGTGATCTTGTTGGTGCTTAATCTGTCGAATTTATAAGAACACAGGTGACTATCTAGGGAGAAGATAAACCAGAGGTTTGGGTTGTCCAATTTGATAAAGTAAAAAAAAAGTCTTCCTAGATAGCTTAGTGGACACATCCACAGATATTTTTTTTTGACAATTTTTTGACAGTATAAAATGGTGGATATCTCCTTCACAGGGTGAGGGCCTCGGTTAAACAACAGATGTAAGTGAGAAAAGGCTGGAAAGCTGTGAGAAATATGGCATTGAATGAGGTGTGAAGGACACTGAGTTTAGGATTACGCATAAATCAATTTTTGCCTTGAATCTGCCCTCTTCCCAGATTGTCTGGTGGTGTGTCCAAAATGCCAAGAACCTAGGATGGTGTCAGGATCAGTGGTAGTGGATCCTCTGAACCACCGCGGATGACGGCTGGCCCTTTAAATAACAGAATGCTGGCGCGCGCGCCCTAGGAGGTGGGATGTGACGCGCCGGAGCGAGGAGATCATTGGTGGATCGTGGGAAGGTAAAAGAGGAGGAGAAGAGCAGAGAGGAAGAGAGGATTTAGCCACTGACGCAGTAGATGACCAGCGACTTCTCAAGACAGACCACAGGGAGGTGATGTTTGCAGACCAGGAAAGCATACACAAAGTTTCCTGTAGAGCCGGAATCCAAGAAGGCAGAAATCTGGAACTGGCTACCTGTCCCAGAACTGAGCAGAACGGAGATATTCAAACGTGGAGAAGATTTGCTCTCACCTAGGGACACTTCTCCCAAGAACCCTAGGTTCGTGCATTTCAGGGATGCTGTGAACGGACTGGACAAGTCTCAAGAAAGTGCTCCTGGCTGGCACAATAGAGGCAGAGGTTCTCCTGCCTTCACCTGGAGCGCTCTTGAGTAGTCAGACAAGCTGTATCTACCTGCATTGGTTTCTCTGCAGCAGACACGGAAGGTGGCTAACATGGTCTTTGGAAGACAGGAGCCAGGTGGGGCAGATGTCAGGTCCTGAGTTGCACTTGTTTGAGATGCTGCTCCCCAGAACACTCATTAAACCAGATGTCAATCTGAGTGCCCAGGGTGATGAGACCACTCAGGGTAGACGGCAGCTCACATGCAGACAGAGCATCTTTAATCAGTCCGGAAAGTCCCTTTTTAAATGTTCTGACCAGGACTGCTTCATTCCAGGTTAGCTCCAAAGTCAAGGTAGGGAACTGAACAGCATAATCACCGGCAGACGAGTCCCCTTGACCCAGGTTTAGCAGTGCGGTCTCAGCAGAAGATGCTCATGCAGGTTCCTCAAAGACACGCCAGAACTCAGTGATTAAGAAAGTAATTGTAGCTGTGGCCAGGTCTTTTCTGCCCCATGCCAGGGCCTTCCCGGAAAGGAGGCTGATGATGAAAGCCACCTTAGACCATTCCGTGACGAACTGCCTGGAATCGAGATACCAACTCACATAATTGTTTCATTCCAATGCAGAAAAGGAGAAGGTACTATGGGAGCTGCAAGACTATTACACACAGTGATTCTGGTTGCCTTTTGCAACAATTGCTGGAGCAGAGAGTATTGATGATAGCAAGGTAATAAGCCAAACAATTGGTTTGATATTTGAATGTTAGAAAGTGGTATATTGAACACAGCAGAATTTCAACAATTGGAAATCTCTAAACTACTGTACAAATGATGGGGGACATTTAACGGTATATTAAACTTTTTTTGGACGAAACCTACATGGGCTATCAGATACCAGATAGTGGCTTTGCTGGACTATCTCTTTTGGAGGAGGTTGGGGATAAAATATGTGTGTGTCACATTTTTTATTAGAGGGTGTTGTTAGGCCTTTAACATGTTTTGAAAATAGATATAACCTTAATAAGCACATTCATTAGGAAAATACAAGCAAAAGATTGGTTTAAAGGTTGTATCACATGATTTTATGCACTTGGTACATTTGGTAGATTTAGAAAATAATAAGCTAAAGTATTTGGTGAAAAGTTTTTCGATTAATATCAATTGCAAATCACAGGTGGGGGAGTTTAGTAGACAGTAACATCCCCATACTGTGGAGCAGTATATAGAAATGTGAAGGATTGTTCTATAAACTGGTGTTAAGGTAAACCTAGATGATAGATCAAATCCTGTCATTTCTACTTGTTCTATTTTCCTAAAATCATTGTAACAGAGACTTCATTATAAGATGGCGCCGGCCTCGTAATCATAACGAAAACAATTAAGGCTAAAGAATGTCAACAAGACCTCAATCCTGACGTCAATAAGCAACAGCAAGGAAGTTCTCCAATCAAGAGACTACACGAGCTGGGAATTCTCCGCCCCTTCTGCTTCTTCCATAATTTCTATATAGTTTTGTGAAACCAAATAAAGTTCTAGCAGTGCAGATTTGCCATGGCCATGATCGCATGAGTGAGATTTAAATCAGCAAATGTGTCTGAATTAATTTCTTACGATGTGCACGCATGCTTATTGATTAGAAACACGCAGCCAACGCACACTAAAAGAGGATGTCTTGAATCCTACCCTAACATTGGAGGCACTGCTGAGATTTTGCGATCAGGATGACCAGGACGCCCCCTCGTTCCAGCACCGTTTGCAGCCTCGGGGTCACCACTTCCCGACTGGGTCTGATCAGCCCACGATCACGGTAAGTTTCAGATAACATATGTTAACCTGTGACTTGCCTGTGACTCGGGGAGTGGTGATACCTGTGGCTGTAGACAGCTGGGATTGGAGGGTAAATATGTATAGCCACCTGGTGTCCTGCATCGGGGTCTGAATTGTTATATAGCTCTGTATGAGAAGTGCCTTTGCTGCTGTGTGTATGCGCTTTGCTGAGCCAGAACAGAAAGGGAGGGGGGGGACGTTCGAAGTTCATATAGAGAGGAGTATAGCGAAGCCGCAGTGAAGATCAGACATATGGCCGTTAGAATTAGGAGAAAAAGGACGGATGTCTGCACACAGACATAGGCCGCCAGAATAAGGAGAAAAAGGACGGATGTTTGCCCGCCAAACATAGGCCGCCAGAATAGGAGAACGGGTAAAGAACGGGTGTCTGGGGATTTGACAGGAATTAGGAGAAAAAGGGAGATCGTTAAGCGGGGACCTTCTGATAAACCTCTAACCGACACGCAGTGAGCTAAGTCTCTATAACTGGTGATCGGGGAGCTTGAAGGTCAGACCTTCTGATAAACCTCTAACCGACATGCAGTGAGTTAAGTCTCTATAACTGGTGATCGGGGAGCTTGAAGGTCAACCCTTAAGCCGTGAGCAGCTGCACGGTAAGGGTCTCAGACAAATTATGCTGCGGTTTCGGAATAGAAAGGACGTCCTCCCAGAGGGAACCACTCGTGCGCTAGCGATAGTTCAGTGCAAAGAAGGGAAAAATGAGGTAGACAGAAGATTGGCTTGATGTAAGTAGAGAGAAGGTTGTTGAGTCAAGTAGGATGAATTAAGTTGGACTGCAATTTGATTTAATGGAACAGGTTTGCGGTGAAATAAAAAGTAATAATGAAGGTTTGAGAGTTTTGGGATGTGTTAGAGGATCTGATGATTGTACAACTTGTAAATATGCAAACAGACTCTGAGAACCTCTAACTTTGACTGACGGACCAGGACAGAGTGACAGGGATCCTTCAGAGTGCCGTTTAAGAAAGAGACAGGTGATAAGGGACATTTAAAAGTTTTTGATGTGGAAAGAATTTGAGAAAAAGAGATTCAATTATATTTTCCTTGGAGTGAAAAATGGCCCCTGTAATCCAGACTCCACCCCTGTATCTGGTGGTTAGAGAAGATGACACGCCCTACCATTCTTCAGTGGCGGCCATCTTAAAAAACAGTTTATTTCTCAGTGGCGGCCATTTTATATTCCCTTCAAGTCCCTGAAAGTTGACTGCTGTTGGCAGCCATAAAAGCTGTTGTGGGGCTTTGTAGGATAATAGCTGACAATGCTTCGGGCATCTGCTAGGGGTCTTGGAGTGTGAGAGGTTGTTTGATTATTAATAAAATTTATTGATCCCGACAATTAGAGAAAAATTACTATAAAAAGTGTTGCAATGTCTCTGGTACCTGCTTTCTGGCGTTTAAGGGGTTAACAGAAGGGTGGGGGCTGTTGGAGCTGTTTTGTGAAGACATGTACATGGCCTTGACGCTGAAGTTCTCCAAAAATCTAGGGCTCTGTCTGAGCTGTGTTATCACTTTGTGTTCTGTTCTGACCTTGACGCTACAGTAAGCTGAAGTTGTTTACAGAAGGGGGCAGATCGCTGCATTTAGACTTCTCCCTGACAATCTAAAAAAGACTTGAAGGAGTTTATTTGGTTGTGGAACAAGAATACAGTATGATGTGATGTCCTCCTGTGTACCCCATGAACAGACTAAGCAAGAACAAGCCCCCCAACTGTATTACAGAGCCTATGACTGACTTTTGTTCCTTTTATGACTAAAAAAAAAAAACAACATAAGTGTACCTGGATTTTGTTGAGATGTTAGAGTCTGGCTAGAAGTTTATAGATAGTTAAGAGAATCCTATATGTCTGGATGAGATAAAGCGGAGACGCACACGGTAATGGAAGATTCCCATGGGAACGGTTTGCAGCTTTGGGACACATGGGGAATGACCTGACAGTGTAGTGTAATGGGTTGTTACCAAAGGTGTTAACGGACTGGAGACATCTCTACCAGATTTGCGTATACAGGGATTGATAAGATTGTGACTGAAAGCCAGAGGGAAACAGAGACCAGTTTCACAGACCACGGCAAAGTGACACTGACAACATTTCCAATAGTCTCAACCGACCGACCCAAGTGGGCGTGTTTTCGACTGTGGGGAAGAGACATTACTATAGTGAGTGGCGGAGACACCCCCAACAGGGCAGGACAAGGGGTGGTGGTTATGGACAAGGATGTCAGCGAGAACAGTCCCCCTTCTGAACGGCCCCCCCAAACAGAGTTAGTGCCTTTCATTGTAAAACTGATGTGTGACTCTCCTCTGCTAGTCCGATGATGATTTTAGCCCATTCCCGGTCAAGGAAAAGACCCAGAAAGAACAGCTGGATACATGTAGGATGGTCTATGACCTCCAAGCTGCCAATGAGTGTACTTAAGCCCAGTGGTCCCTAGCCCAAACTGGCAGCAGTCCCTGAGAGTGACATATTATTCACTGTTATTGATTTGGCAAATGTTTTACTCTCTGTGCCCCTACATGAAGATTGCCAGGACCTATTTTCCTTTACCAGTGTAGTATTCCAGTATACCTGATGTAGATTCCCACAAGGGGGGTAAAACTCACCCAGCCAATACCCCACGGCCCTACAGGGAGTAGACTGGCAGACTAGCCCCTTACTGGATGTTCTCCTTTCCAGTATGCGGATGACCTACTGTTGTTGTTTGCCAGGATGCATTTATTGACCTTATGTGTTTTCTGTTCCAGAAGGGTTACAAGGTTTCCAGAGACAAACTCCAGTACTGCCAGGAGAAGGTGGTCTTCCTAGGCCACTGCTTCTCAGCCACAGGCAGATACCTGACAGAGGAGAGAAAGCTGGCAGTCCAGAATGTGCCCCTGCCCTGAGGCCCTAAGCCTCTTCACATGATTCTAGGACTGGCCAGCTCCTGCAGGCCTGGGATAAGGTCTGGTGCCTCCAGCCCGATGTTGCCCCTTTCTGACTGCATTGCCTCTTCCCCATTTGCCCTTAGTCAGGAGGCAACTGATGCATTCCATAGCCTTAAGCTGGCAAATCCTGTCTGCCCCGGCCCTAGGCACATGCCACTGAACCATTTATTTTATTTTGCACTGAGTATATAAGCCACAGGTTTCTTGGCCCAGGAACGTGGTGGCCTCCCCAATGGCCCATTATTAGGCCCGGTTAGACTCAGTCGTGAGGGGAGCCCCTCATTTGTTAGTAGCTGCAGCCAGCAATCTGCTCAGCAAGGCCAGTGAGTTGATCCTAGACCCTAGACCACTCAGTTACAGTGCAAACCCCACATACCTTGCACAGTGTCCTCACCCAAGTCCAGCCCAAGCATCTGAGCAAAGGCTAGACAGCTCAGACTCCAGTGTGCACTCCTGATGCCCCAGGATACACTCATAAGGTGCACAGCTCTGAATCCTTCATTTGGCGTATCACCAGTCGTCCAGGATTCAGAGAGGGGGGAGAGAAGGGTGATTAACCCAGATGTTGAGTTTTATTTCTCATAGATGGCTCCAGGTCTGCAGGAGAAGACAGACGGTTCTACACTGGATATACAGTGGTCCGTGGCGCACATGAGGTAGTACAAGCAGAACCACTCCCTCCACACAGGTCAGCGCAGGAGGTGAAGTGACGGCACTCAGGGAAGTGCTACAGCTGGTAAAAGGGCAAATATCTATACTCAAGGTATAGTTCTGGGGTCTAAACACGACTATGAACCCATATGGAAGGCTAGAGATTTCCTCACCTCTGCAGGGACCCCCTTTAAGCATGGCACGCTGGTTAAAGAGCTCATGGATGCTCTCTTACTTCCACAAGAGGTGGGGATAATAAAAGTAAAAGCACACACAATTTGGTAACTCCACAAGCCAAGGGCAGGTATGTGGCTGACGGGATGGCAATGGCAGCTGCACAGATGGAGCCCAGAGACTGTCCTGAAGTCTCAGCTGTGAGTTCTGAGCTAAAAGTTTGATCCACAGGTGTTCCAGTCCCTGGTGGCCCGAGTGTCATCAGAAGTGAAGGGAGTGTGGAGGAAAGCTGGAGCCCAGATGCCGATGGGACCTGGATGCTGGGAGAGAGGGTGTGCCTGGCCGGAGCCCTGCACCCGACAGTAAGTCAAGTAGCCCACCGACACACACACATATCCAAAATGGCCATGCTAGTGCTCATAAACCACCAGTGGTTTGCCCCGGCATTACTACCCCTGTCACTAGACTAGTGAAAGCCTGTATAGTCTGTGCCCACCACAGCCCGGGTAAGGTGGAAAAGACCCCACAGAAGGTGACACCTAAGCTGCTGTATCCCTTCCAGAGACTGCAGATGGATTTTATCCAGCTACCAAAAAGTGGTACGTAGGAGTACGTGCCTGTGTGCATTGATCTCTTTCCAGGGTGGCCAGAAGCTTCTCCCGTGACCAAGGCTACTGCCAGAGCTGCAGCCAAGAAGTTGGTGAGTGAGATTTTTCTGCAGGTTTGGACTTCCAGAGACCATAGAGTCCGGTCGCAGAACCCACTTCACTGGACAGGTAAAGACCTGAAACCTTGTCCCTCCTGGGTGTAGAACAGGCCCTGCACACCCCATACCCTTCCCAAGTTGGTGGTGCGTTTGAGATACTTTAAACAGCACTCTTAAGTTAGAGATCCGGGAGGCCATGGAAGAAACAGGGAAACCATGGTGCGAGTGCTTTCCTGCTGCCCACCATTCAGTTAGGACCACACCCAACAGAAAGATGGGATTGTCCCCCTTTGAAGTACTTTTTGGCTGTGCACCCAGACTAGGCCCCTACTTCCCACAGACCCTAGAGATGATGGCAGGGAACCAGGTGGAACATGCCACAGTTGAGCCAGGCCTTGAAAAAGGTCGGCAAAAGTGTTTCTGATTCCTTTTTCAGATGCAGACAGAGAGCTCAGGATGCATAACCTGAAGCCTGGAGACTACGTGGTGGTGAAGAGACACCAAAGAGAGAGTCTGGAGCCTTGCTATGATGGTCCTTTCCAAGTCCTGCTGACCAGTGCCACGTCTGTGAAGCTAGAGGGAAGTCAGCACGCTTCCACGCTTTCTATTGCAGATTAACCTATTCTTCTTGCTAGCTGGTTTCTTCTGACTGACTGTATGCTCAGGGACACCCCAACCATGACTATCACTGTATCTATAGGGCTGACCAGGATGCCCCCAGGGTAGGAGACTTTACCTACGGTTGGAGCAACAAGACAATGACCTTCTTTAACATTGATAGCACAAGTAACCCTGTATTAGCAGTGTCTGATGTGTAAAGGATTTGGGGGGATAGGAGAGTTAGGTTAGGCCTAGAGGCTGGGAAGGTGAGTGTACTGTGATAAGATTTGTGCATCCCTTCCTCGTGATCCCCAGGGATAAGGTTGATCGGACACATAAGAAAAGGTAGAGAATCCCAAAGGATTCTGGAGGTCTGAGAGAAGCACCTATATGACAACGTTTATATAGATACAGTGGGAGCACCAAGGGGGGTCCCAGATGAGGAGTACAAGGCCCACAATCAGATATGGGCAGGTCTAGAGTCCATTATTCCCCAGAGAGCTATGAGCAAAGATGTTGGTTGGGTAACTGTTTTTATTGTAATCAACAGAGATTTGTGAATTATATCGGAGATGCTTCCCAGAACCGCACGGCTTTGGACATGACCCTTGCTGAGAAGGGAGGAGTCTGTAAGATGGTGGGAGTGGCTTGATACATCCCAGATGACATCGCCCCCGTTGGATCGATTACCCATGCACTTGAAGAGATTGAAGGACTGTCCAGGGAACCCAAGAGAAACTCGGAAGTGGACGCTATATCCTTCACTTTGTGGATGGGGGATTGGAAGGGTTTTTCTTTAAGTGCGGATGATATTGGGGATTGTGGTTTTGCTCTTGTCACTTTGTGTGTTATGTGGTCCCCCCATCAAGTCCACCTAGTATCATGGGTATCAGTAGTTAGACAAGCCAAAGACCCCTTACTCAAGTTACCTAAATTTGCATAATGACGATATCCCTCTAAGATCAACCACCCCTGAAACATATCAAGCAGCCCCTGGAGTAGGGAGAGGTAGAGTAGAGATTTGATTCCCATATGTGAAAGTCCACTAAATGGGGGCACACCCAACAGGGGTCTGCTGTCATCCAACTGGTGAAGAGGAGAACGAAGCACATATGGGCAGATCTATAGGTCCTTCTAGACTAAGAGTAGCCGAGAGAAATTCCAGGATTTAGGGGGGACTGTTAAGGTAAACCTAGATGATAGATCAAATCCTGTCATTTCTACTTGTTCTATTTTCCTAAAATCATTGTAACAGAGACTTCATTATAAGATGGCGCCGGCCTCGTAATCATAACGAAAACAATTAAGGCTAAAGAATGTCAACAAGACCTCAATCCTGACGTCAATAAGCAACAGCAAGGAAGTTCTCCAATCAAGAGACTACACGAGCTGGGAATTCTCCGCCCCTTCTGCTTCTTCCATAATTTCTATATAGTTTTGTGAAACCAAATAAAGTTCTAGCAGTGCAGATTTGCCATGGCCATGATCGCATGAGTGAGATTTAAATCAGCAAATGTGTCTGAATTAATTTCTTACGATGTGCACGCATGCTTATTGATTAGAAACACGCAGCCAACGCACACTAAAAGAGGATGTCTTGAATCCTACCCTAACACTGGAATCACAGACTCATCTAAAATAATATTATTAGAGATGGGTGAATCGATTCTAATGAAGTGGAATCCGTTTAGAATTTCAGGAAAACTTCAGTTCAGCATGAATTTGAAGTTTACTGTGATTCCTGGGAACCATGACATGTGGCAAGGATTTTGCTGTTTTTTTTTTTTAGTAAAATAAGAGTTTAGGTGATCTATGTCTCCTATATTTAGTTTTGTTATTTGAGGGTGTTGTCTCCAGGCATATAATAATTTCTCAATCACTAATATAAATAGGGTGGGGGATAGCGGGCGACCTTGTCTGGTCCCATTTCTTATAGGGAAGGGCTCAGACAAGACTCAGTTGACTCTGATGCGTGGTTCATGGCACAGTGTAATAATTGCCTTGATTTATTGGCTTGGTATTCTGAATCTACTAAGGACTGTTACCATGTATCCCCAAGAGACTCTGTCAAATGCCTTATTGGCATCTTTGCTGAGAAGGATTAACGGGATCTTCTTTTGAGTTGCGTAGTTAATGGCATTAATGACCTTGTGGTGTTATGATGACCCTCCCTGCCAGGCACAAAGCCAGTCTGTTCCTCTATATGAGTGAGAGTGAATATTTGCTTAACCTCTTTGCTAAGAGCTTCATCCAGATCTCAACATCTACGTTCAATAACAAGATGGGTCTGTAGCTCCCACAGACTTCAGGGTCCTTCCTTGTCTTAGGGAGGATGGTGATGTTAGCAGATAGGGCTTAAGGGCTGTATTTTGCCCCTTGAATCAATCCATTGCACCAATCAACCATCTACTACTAGGGATGGGCGAATCGATTCTAATGAAGTGGAATATGTTTCGAATTTAGCAAAATGGCTGTGAGCTAAACATGTTACATGGGACAGAGAACTCTGGGAAGGAGAAAGGAACACCCTTGATCTCATGTGCAGACATGTAAGCCAATCAGCAACCGGCAGGCTTATGTGATGTCACAGCCCTATAAAAACAGACGGCCATTTGCAATCCCCTCATTTCACACTGCATGTGCTGTATCTAGCATCCGTAGCTGATGGAGTGATTTTTGCTCAAAGTCTAGGGTGTCCATTCTGTTTACCCCAGATTTCAATTCTTTTTTGTTGCTAAGGTTGATATCAAGAAATGTGTGTCAAATCAGCATAGTTTCTGGAGAGGTTTTTTCTCAAAGTCCAGGGTGTCATTTTTTGGGGTTCTGTATTCCTCAAATTTCAATTCTTTTTTGTTGATATCAAGAAATCTGTGTCAAATCCACATAGTTGATGGAGTGATTTTTTCCCCCAAGTCCAGGGTGTCAGTTTTTGGGCTTCTGTATTCCCCAATTCTTTTTTGTTGCTAAAGTAGATATCAAGAAATTCGTGTGGAGGTGCAGCTGCCGGTACATCCACACTCTGTCATTGTGCCACACTGTGGCCTACCATGTTGCTTCTGCTGCCGCCCACCTACAAACACTGTGATTGTACCACTCTCTGACATCATGCTGCCGCCACCTCCACACTTTGTCATTGTGCCACAATGTGGCCTACGATGTTGCTGCCACCACCAAAATTTGTCATTGTGCCACTCTCTGACCTCATGCTGCTGCCGCCACCTCCACACTCTGTCTTTCTGCCACTCTGTGGACTACCATGTTGCTGCCACCTCCATAATTTGTCATTGTGCCACTCTGCGGCCTACTGATGCTGCTACCAACTGAATGCTGTCTCCCTGGAACACCCTGCGATTTCCATAATGCTGTTTTCACCCTCCACCACTCTATGATGTTGCCACTATGTTTGGTTTTCCCCTTCATTTCATCGTCAGAAGGAATGAAAAGCTTCAGGATTGACAGCCAAAAGCAGTAGTGGATACATAACACAGAGGACATGCAAATATGCCATTTACTGGTCATGTCTGTTTTGGATCAACTCCTTTTTGTTTTTGGCTTTAGCAATACTTTATTTAAAGCGGACATTGACGGATGAAAAGAAGGGCAAAATGATCAGTGATGTCAATGCAAAACTACTGCCAACACCCTCTCCACAGTATAAGCGTTTAATAGAACAGGTTCTATCGTAATCTATGGAACCATCTGATGTCAGTGTAAAAAGAGTGCACTCTTTGATGTTATAGTGGGATCTTGGCCATCAGTCCTTTCGAGCGGGCACAGACGTTGCCTTGTCAGGCTGAGTTCCCACTTCACTTATTTGGTCAAGTTGGCCCCTGTAAGTGCCCATGGAATTGAACAGTGAAGAGACTCTAAGAGCAGCGACTGTCATGTGCGTGTCATACTAAAACACAGCATTGTTTCAAGACCAAACCACACTCCCTATGTATATTTGAGCATGGCACAACATTCTACAACACCCTACAGGCTCTCTGCAGTCAGGAAATACCTGTTTTTTAACACGATCTGCCATGATTTGATTCGGGTTGAATCAAATTTTGTTGGAGAATTCGGCAAACTCGGCGAATCAAATTTTTGAAAAATTTGCCCATCTCTAAATATTATATATATGATTTATTTTTCACTAGATCTATATAAAATAAAAATTAGAAAAGATGATAGATGTTTTAGATGTAACAAATTTCAATGGTGCAAATTTTGTTCACAATATATAGTTGTGTCCACTAATCGGCAATTTTTGGAAAGAAATATCTGATTACATTTCATATTTAATAGAATTAGAGGTTGAACCGACCGCTTTAGTGGTAATTTTGGAGGACTTAAAAGAAATATCACAGTGGTTTCTTCAAAGGATTTTGCATGTGGGCCGAGTCTTCATAGAGAGAAAATGGGGTACAATGTGGCTCAATCTAAGGAGTATTGGTTGAATTTGGTAAGTCAAATTATGGCATATGAAAGTGTTTGGTTTGCCAGACAAGGCACTAGTTGTATAGCAAAATGTATACATAAATCGGCAAAATGAAAATATAATGATAGTAAGTGCTTATGGAAATTATTTTTTTCTTTCTCTCTCTCTGTGCAGGGGTGATTGGGGGTTGTGGATGGGTTTTTTTGCAAATAAAATTGACAATTTTATTGTATAATTCTTATGCATGACCGTAGGTTGATGTGGAGTAATGTATTGTACAAAAATATATCAGTTCTATTTCATATGTATGTTTTCAACAATTTTGTATAAATAAAGAGGTCCCGCGTGTCGGCTTACGTTATCGTCCGTGGTGGTCCAGTGGGTCCATTACCCCTGGAGTCTGAGAGCACACAGATTATGCAGAGCTACACAGAGCTTGCCAAATCAGGCCCTGTCCCCAATGGGGCTCACAATTTAATCCATTTACCAGTATGTTTTGGAGTATGGAAGAAAAGAGAGACAAATTAAATGGGAAGCAGGACAAACTAACTATACTCCCTAATTTAAATATTAGAAATGTACAAAATGTATCTTCCAAGTACTTTTTAGACTGTATATGTTTTGTATGAAATAATAATAAAAAAACTTGTCATATACAGTTGTGTGAGGGCTTCTTTAACTGAGTACTCTCCTTACTGGATTTTAGGCTAGTTTTTATAAGTGTACTTGTTTTAACAACAACTTACGTACAGTTCATCTTGCACATGTATGTGTTTCCTATTTGTGTAAGGGCTTGTGTGAATATTGTTTATGAGACACATTGGGGCATATGTATCATAGTTTCAACTAGGTAAATTATAAAAATTTGTGACTTTTAACTCTGTTCTTTTTCAGTTACGCCTTGTCTGCACTTTGTGCAGTGTGCCTTATGTATCATTGTTTTCCAGATGTTCCTTGCGCCATTTTGCTGTTCTTGCACCATTTTTAGCACAATTCTGGACTTGTGTTTTGTACATTCAGATGTTAACAGTAATGTAATAGGAAAATCAACTCTCCGCAGCTGTTGTAAAATGCAACATGTTAAATCCCAAATTAACAGTAGTGTCCACTCCTGTATATAACCCCCTCATGTGGCTTGTGTCCATGTGGATTTGAGACATTTGCAACAAAAAGTCTCAAAATGAAGCCAAAATTTTCACCTGCCAGGATAGGAAAACTGAACATGTATCACAAGTCAAAAGACAGGATCATACATAAGGTGCAAAAAAGAGGCGCCAAATGTCTCTAAAATTTACCTCAGAGAGACAAAACTATGATACATGTGCCCCATTATGATCCATCTAGTGCTGTGAGATGCTGTGTGCTGACAATGTGCTTAGATTATCAGGTTGCAGGTTTATCTACATTTTTATTTAGCTTCTGAATAATCACTAGTATCTGACTCATAGAAAAGGAGAGATCAGAGTCATGAGATGGATATAAAACACAATGGCATACTGAGCTCTGCTCCCTCACTTAATCATTAAAACACACAGTCAGCTCTCCTTATCTTATCTGTAGCTAGTAGAGTAAGTCTTTAAATGTTGCTTGCTGTGTCTGTGTCTAGCAGATCTTGTAATGCAGGGGAAAGGTCAGGAGGCAGAGAGGATAGGAGTGTGCAGATAGGAGAAGCTATTCATGATAGGAATCCAACCATAATTAGATGTTAAAAAGATCTATTATTATATCTAGGGGCAACCAAAATTGTAAACACGAGGACTGATAGAGACGGGTTGGAATTATATCTGTACAGGCGGTCCCCTACTTAAGGACACCCGACTTACAGACAACCCATAGTTACAGACAAACCCCTCTGACCTCTGGTGAAGCTTTCTAAATACTCTACTATAGTCCCAGACTGCAATAATCAGCTGTAAGGTGTCTGTAATGAAGCTTTATTGATAATCCTTGGTCCCATTACATCAAAAAATGTTTAAGCTCCAATTGTCACTGGAACCAAAATTTTTTTGTCTGGATCTACAATTATAAAGTATACAGTTTCGACCTACATACAAATTCAACTTAAGAACAAATCTTGTACGTGACCTGGGGACTGCCTGTATTTCTGTTAATAACAGTGAATTAGAGAATGCGTTATTTTTTTATCCTGAC
Source organism: Engystomops pustulosus (assembly GCF_040894005.1). NCBI lineage: Eukaryota > Metazoa > Chordata > Amphibia > Anura > Leptodactylidae > Engystomops > Engystomops pustulosus. Next base: position 103,409,924 of record NC_092417.1, on the reverse strand, counting down.
TATATTTAAGAAACTTGTTTTTGTGGGAATACGCCTTTAAGATGGGTTCCACTGGTAGCATTGGATAGCATTATTGTTCATTACCAACCCCTATGAATGCACAAAGTGAAATGCAATTTACAGTAATGTGACTCCCAGGCGACCATAGGGATCATTTTTGACATTTATAACACAGTCTATATACAATTATTACTTTAAAAAACCATGGAAGAAACATGAGAACAGGTATATGGTGGGTTCATGTCAAGAAAGATGAATTTTTGTATTGGTTTTAGTTTGTTGATAAACACAGCAAAAATATCATGCTAATGTAATACAGAAATATCCATAGATCCGTCATCATGATGATTGAATGCCTGTAATGTCACAGAGTATCTGTCCCTCTTATAAATATTTAACGTAATTGTCAAAAATGACATATGTGTTCATCTAGTCTGGATTAGACACTGGAATGTTCTCCCTTATTGTTTGTCTGGGGGATTATAAATTCATAGTCAAAGCCAACAACACTTTCATCTAAATCTGACTAAAGAAAGTGCTAAGAGTGAATTTAAGATCTCAGCTTTGTTTTTTTTAACATAAATCCCACATTGGCATGTAAGGCTGTCATTACATGTGGATCTGCATAATAAGGTGCTGGGAAGAGATAAAGCTGTAATTATAAAAGAGGAATTGAGCATGAGTATCAGTCCTAAAAGCTTTTTGTCTTAGTTTGCATGAAAAAATTGTCTTTGGAGCTTGTGTTTGTTGCGGTTGCATTTTGTCAGACACTTTTGAAAACTGCGCTTCACCATAATTGTGTAGGATCCTGAAAACAGACCACATTTACAAAGAGAATGCAACACTTTTAAATAATGTAGCACAAAGTGCACATTAGTGACGCAAACTGCACTAATACAGATTAAACCAGTTTTCATATATCTGGACCATAAACTGTGTCTCCAATGTGAACAATGGGGGGAATGTATTGAGTCATTTTTTGCAGACTTCTAGTGTAATTTGCGGTTTCATTTTCCTTTCAACCACATTTATGAAGGCTTTTAGACCTCTTTTCTACACTTTTCTGACTTGTCCGATTAAGTAGGCATGGTCTGTAAAGTCTACGGAGATAAGAACACAGTTTTAGACTGAGCAAGAATGCATCACAGTGATAAGCCTGGAGCAGGAAAAAAAGTGCTGTCTGACTTTGCACTAGCGGACCCTGCGCAACATTGATACTACTTGAGTAGCATACTATTCAATGGGGTTCATTTCAGGTCCGCTGGGGTTCACCTTCTTCTTCCTGGTGCATGTAAGTAATTTACTAAGGGTCCACGGACTACACAAACATAGGATATTCAGATGATTTCAGATTTGCGCCGCATTTTAAAGGCATTTAAAATGGTATTGTGTTGCACGCAATCGGATTTTGGCACAAGCGCGCCGGCTTTCATGCAACACAAATCAGTAGGGTGGCCCGTCAGACGATCCGACAGATTTGGCCAAACTGCGGGATTTAACTTAAAAATTGTGTTGCGAACCATGCACTTACATGCACTGGGAGGCAGATGGAGAACTCCGACGGACCTGATCGGGGAAGCGACACATTCAGCAAGTCGGGCGAACGATGTAAGTGAATCGCGGCACAGTGCATTGTCATCAGACAATGCACTTTCAGGATCTCCTCTGGACCGGGTAAGTAAACACACCTCGGGGATTGCGACTCAGATTGGTAAGTAAATGTGCCCCAGAGAGTTGTTTTGACTGTATAGGTTCTACCATTCATCTACTCAGAAACTAAGATCATCATTGATGTTTCCATGGTCTCCGGATCTATGGAAAAATTGTAAAATGGTTGTAAAATCAACAATAAGTGATTAAACATCTATTATTAATATCAGCTCTACCTCCACCAATTTTACATTGTAAGATAACAGATTTACTCTCATCTATGGGCCATTCATAGAGAGCCCAATGTGAAAATCTATTTGGATTCACTTAATTGAAAGTATTGTATCCTTTGTCACTGAATTTTACAACCAGGGCCAATTCTAGCACATTTGCTGCCTGAGGCGAAAATTAAAATGCTGCCCCCCCCAAAAAAAAAAAAAAAACCTTAATCTTTCAGTAGCCTACCTCCATTCCCCTGCTATATATGTGGCAGGGGAACAGGAACAAGTCTGACAAATCTTTTAAATGTTTCCATATCCTGTTCAGGATGTTTAAAACTTTACTAACATTTCCAACAGGCAGGGATCACAGATACTCTTTGACTGACAGAGGCGTTGGCTGCATCTAGTACCTTATAGATGACAATCTCTTCCATATGGAAAGGACTTTATTCCGGGTTCTCCAATCCATGACATATCACTGCTGAATTCACTGGCAGATATCTTCAGCTCCGTCCCTAAAAATACCACAGTCACCTACAGTATAAAGTCTCCTGGATAACAACACTGCGCTCCTAAATAATATATAGCCCTCACAACACAACTGACCTCACTCTCCCACACATATAAAACATCCCTTCATTATTTACTGTAAATATATATATAAATAGTACTGGAATTATAATATGCACAGCACCCCAATAACATATATATAGAACCCCTTAGTGTGGTTCAAACTATTGTATCCCATCCTGTCCCAGGTCTCTAATCATTTTATATACAGTGTCACCCTGACAAATCAATATATACAGCACCCCTTAATAAATATTTCCCATAATTTTCTCTAAACAGCCCCCCTTTAATGTATTTAAAGGCTTGAATATACAACACCCCCTCTATTAAATTATACACAGCTCACAAATACAGATCTCCTCCATCTTATATAAAATCTGGCCCCACATACACAGCCCTCCCAGGTTAGTTATATACTGCAGCCCAAATACAGCTGACCACTAGTTTTATTAAAATCCAGTTCCTGAATATAGTCCACCAGCCTGTTGAATTACTATCTGGTCCCAATATATAGCCCATCCCCTCAGTTAAATTATATACAGCCTCCCATATAGTGCCCCAAAGTTCAATTACTACCAGGCCCCAAAATATTAATTGCCCCAAATCAGTTTTATTAAACTTGACAGACTGGACACTGTGGGGGGGGGGAGACATATAGACACTGGGCACATATAGGCACTGGAGGGGGGCACATACAGACACTGGAGGGGGGCACATACAGACAATGGGCACATATAGGCACTGGGGGGGCACATACAGACACTGGGCACATACAGACACTGGGCACATATAGGCACTGGGGGGCACATACAGACACTGGGCACATATAGGCACTGGGGGGGCACATACAGACACTGGAGGGGGGCACATACAGACACTGGGCACACATAGGCACTGGGGGGGCACATACAGACACTGGGCACATATAGGCACTGGGGGGCACATACAGACACTGGGCACATATAGGCACTGGGGGGCACATACAGACACTGGGCACATATAGGCACTGGGGGGCACATACAGACACTGGGCACATATAGGCACTGGGGGGGGCACATACAGACACTGGGCACATATAGGCACTGGGGGGGCACATACAGACACTGGGCACACATAGGCACTGGGGGGGCACATACAGACACTGGGCACATATAGGCACTGGGGGGGGCACATACAGACACTGGGCACATATAGGCACTGGGGGGGGCACATACAGGCACTGGGAACACATAGGCACTGGGGGGGGGCACATACAGATGCCGAGTGGGAGGGGGTACATACAGACGCTGGGCACACGTGTATATGCCCTATAGAGCTGCTCTGACCTCCATCTTCTCTCCGGGCCGCAGCAGTAGATCGCTCTCCTGACAGACTGAGAGTAGCGCTGGTCCTCCTGGAGCCTCCGGGTCTCCAGCTCCATGGTCCCCGGCGGCTCATACTGCTTAGGAGAGGACGCGGAGAGTGGATGGTGAGGATCCAGTGTGTTACACCCCCAGGGCTCCAGGCAGCTTAATCTTCCCGCCATCTGTAACGCTGCACTGTACGGAGCGACGCCAGCAGCGGGAAAGGCGCTGCGTCGCTCCGCATGTAAATCGCACCTGTTTCTTAAAGAGACAGGTGAAATTTATTTATCTAGTGGGCGATTCGGGCAACAACAGGCGCCCAAATCGCCCACATTAGAGTGGCAAATTTCGCCGCCCTTTAAAGGGCTCTGCATTCTGCCGCCTGAGGCGAGATTTTCATCTCGCCTCATGGCAGATGCGGCCCTGTTTACAACATAGAATATGCGACATATCACAGCTTAGTGAAATATTACCACATTGGTTCTTATTTAAAACATGTAAAAAGGAAAATAGATAGAAAACAAGGAAGAGTCTAGAGCAAAGCTGAACACAGTGGGCGCCAAGCCGTAGATCCCTGGGCCATGGTCACCAGTAGTAGAACCAATGAATCATCAGTACTGCAAAGTAGCAACAAATGGGAGGATTTAGCTTTATTCCATGACTTCAGCACATACCACAAATAAATTACACCTTACATAGGTCCATACACCAAAGTGTGATTGTAGCGACCCAAAGAATAAAGAGAGAGTGTCATTTGGAGTGCAGAACAAAATCCTTAAAAACAGCCCGCAAGAAAACGCCAGAAATGTGTTTTTTTTGTCAATTTAACTGCGCTTGGAATTTTTTTCCAGCTTTCCAGTACATTGCATGGAATATTAAATGATTCCCAGCAGGTAACAAGACCCTAGACATCTCTGTAAACGTAAAAGTAAAACAGTTATTGCTTTTATAATGAGGGGAATAAAAAACAGAAACACAAAAGCAAAATGGGGAAGGCTACTATAAGGGTTAACATTGTGTTAAAGTTTCCATTTTAATAGCACGTTAACACACTGTTAACAATTATGTTAACAACATGATAACTTTCTGTTTTTTTATGAGTAGGAGCAACACAGTGAAAAATACATTTATACTCCAGATTGCAGCTGGACTTGGAGGATACTTGGTGGTGCTGCAGAACGAGACGTCTAAATTGAATGCACGACAGCCCCTCGCCTTCTCTCTCAATAAGAGCTGAAGCGGGCTTCTCGGTTAGATATTATAGAGATTTTAAGACATCCCTTTGTGCTTTAAATCCAAAAACCAAAATATTTAGTCCTGAAGGTGTTAAAGGAGTTGTATATGATGATAAACAGTATCCATTTATTTTTGCCTCCTACTGTGCCATCTATGTCTACATTTGGTATTGCAATTTTTACTTAAAGCAAATCTGCCATCAAAATCAAGAATGGAAAGACCAGGGACACTGGTCAGCACTTCCCCTCCCCTCTGCTCCTGCTCAGCACTTCCCTACCCCTCTGCCTGATGTAATCTCACTGAAGCAAAATACTTTCAGCACTCAGTTGGAGGGGGGGGGTTACAGTGTGTATTAAAATGTTAGGTAGCCACCATAGGTGGTATATGGCTAAATTATTATAATTATTGTTTCATCAATCTTTATCCTGTAAAGATATAGCATCAAGTATGCTATCCATAATACACCTAATCCTATACACATTACGGAATATGTGTTATGAAACAATTCAACCTCAGTATAAAATGTAATAATAATCCAGTAATCAGAGAACAAGCATGGAATAGAAGGTCTTAGTTTGTCCTCACATGCAGCAGAGCAGAGGGCCACCTGGTGACATCACATTATCTGTGGTACAAAATATGGAAGATAAACCTTTCTCCACTATTATAAAACTAATACTGTAATGGTAAAGAAATAGATTCAGCTCTGCTACATCTGAACTACTGATAGAAATCTACCTCACTCTCCAGTTCTACATTCCTGCTGGGTAAGATCCTTTGTTTGGCGAGAGGCAGGTCCCTCGCCACTGTCCTGTGTGGTGTCTCTGTTTATGTAGTGGATGTCAGACATGGGAAGATAAAGGGATGTTTGCGGTAATCACTCTAAGCTACAGATCAGCTTGGAAAATACAAGCATTTTTCCGACCACTGAACACAGCTCATATTTCTACTCGACATGCTTAGGTGTTGTGGGATCGGAAACTATGTGTCTACTCTTTCACTTTTTTTTTTTGCTTACACATACCAAGATGTGCTGGAAATAATTATCTGTTGCAATGGAAATACACAGAGGGACATCCAACAATACAACGGCACTCTCAGATCTCAGTTAACAAGACAAGTTATACCCCAAATTTAGAAATTGACATGATACCAATGCTGCAATATGTAATGCTTTATACAGAAGGTGCTATCACTACTGTTACCCATGTTCCCAATAATTATTAGCTAAGGCAAAACAGTTAAACAGGGTTAAAAAGACCATACCCACAATTAAGAAGGAGCTGTATAAACTGCAGCTAGAACTTATTATATCTATTGCAAAGAAAATGAGTTAACCGGTGTAGCTCTCTTGCCTTGGACCCAACAATTGGTAGGAATGTGAGTTATGCCCCCGCATTTAATAGTCCTCTTTCATATTCCCAAACAATAACGCAGTTTGAGGGCTCTTCTCCATTAGCTATGCCTGGTATTGTAGCTCAACCTAATTTACAGCCAGCCCATCTGGTAATTTCAACTGTATATGAGAAAGGTAAAAAAAAAAGCTTAGCTTATTGATATATTAGTGTCAAGATCAGACTTGTCAGGAAGGGGAGGGTCACCCTAAATACTAGACCGCCCCCCAAAACTTTAAAGAATTTAGTTGACATCACCTATCATATATGAGGTTGACTCGACACCTTGTATAAATTATGTCCATTACAATATAATACTCACTGGTTAAATCTGTTACGTCAGGTACCAACTCTTCTGAGTTATGGAATCATTAGAACACAAGAAGGCTCTTAAAATGAATATCAAAACGGACAGTGCTTACAAAGTAAAAGGGGTATCATACAAAAAAAGGTAACAATTAAACAGATAAATAAATACAACGCAAAAATAACGAAATGAATAAGTCTGGTGTCTGGAAAGGCAGAAATACGCAATCAAATCTATGCACTAGAGATCCCCAAAAGAATGACCAATTCCTATCTCCAAACCTCTACTTAAATATCATTCTAACATCACCCCAGCTCTTTTGCCTGTAATGATGCAAAGCAGGGATGGAATATGTTAATTGCTGTTTTAAGTACTCAGAGTTTTATGATACAGTTACATAGTTGACAAAGTTGTACAGTTAAAAGAATACATATGTCCATAAAGTTCAACCAAGGAAGGGCAGCGATTGGATGAGGAGGGGATTCAAGGGAAACAATTCTATATAACTGTAAATGTTATTTTGTAACATGTAAAAGGGCATCTAGATCCTTCTTGATACTCTCTGCTGTCCCTGCTGTGACTAGCGCCTGTGCAGGCTATTCTACAGATGGACAGTTCTCATGGTAAAATAGCCCTGTCTCCCATGTTGATTAAAAAAAATTTCTCCAGACGCAGACAGCGCCCCCTTGTCTATTGATTTGATTTAACCTGGAACAACTTTCAACCATATTTTTTTATGGACCAATCATATATTTATATAAATTAATCATGTCCCCTCGTAGTCCTCTTTTCCAAACTAAATAAATCGTTGTTTTAATATTTCCTCATAGCTGAGACCCTCCACTCCCCTTATCATTTTTGCAGCTTTTCGTTGTACCCTCTCCAGCTGCAGGGCATCCTTTTTATTGACTGGTGCCCAGAACTGATCGGCATATTCCAGGTGAGGTCGAACCAATGCCTTGTGCAGTATACATACCACTTTTGATACATGACAAGATCCTACAGACTTGACAAAGACCTACAAATACAAAAAACCTATATACAAAGTAAAATACAATAGATAATGCACAAATGTGTCTCAATAAGCCAGGGTACACACTGCCACGACTCTCATGAAATGACTGTATGTATAATCCTCCCAACCAACCCCTAACGCCAGGCAGTGTGTTCAGACATTTTACTATGGTGCAGGTATATCGTTACTGGTTTGTATTATGTTATAAACCTTATACTTATTGTTATACTGTGACCCTATTAGCTGGCATCTCTATGATGTGCACTGTGCACTTTACTTATGTCATATAAACCAATATACAGTATTACAGAACTTAGCTTATCTCCTGCTATCATGTTCTTATATAGCAGAAAATCAACTGTCAAATTTTGCATAAGAATGAGTTTGAGCAGGAATACTAGACAACCCATGGGCAATAATAAATCAGGTTCTTTAAAAGATCTCAAACAGCCCTTTATATCTGCAGCAATGAAACAGGCAGCCTAATAGTGGCAAGCTCCTGGACACGGGTATAGTACCTGTGCTCTTACCTATGATTACTTGTCTACTGCTCACTCCATGTGTTACTATATTATCTGCATATGCCATAGCATTTCTGACTTGCAGATACAGATGCGACATGAAAAGTGCACAGCTCTGCTGAATCTGTAGATGTGTGCTAATAACATTTTCTGTAGCAGTCATATATATGAGTATTGTGTTCCATGATCTAAAAGGGTTAAGGCTGAATTAGAAAATGTCACAGTACAACCACAAGGTGATCATCGGGAAGTGCTCACATCAGCACAATACAATGCTATATGCAAGAGGTAAATTATTCTACATCTCCCAGCTGCCGTAATAGAGGTAGAAGATTATCTACCATAGCTCCAGTGGTGGAAATCCATGAGGGTTCTTTCTACATTTCTGTCCTCGAATTACCAGCACTGTAAATCACATATGCCATGTATTATATGGGGTGGGAAATGCAGAGATTTGCATAGCTGAGTAGTTATGATGCAGTGAGAGGCTTTTATAGAGTAATTATGGATGAGTCACTGTGTACAATGCAAGACCCCTATATAGGAACCAGTCAGAACACAATAGGAATGGGGTGGGTGTAGAGGCAGGCAGGAAGAGTTTGGGAAAAACAAAGAAAATGAATGAATATGCAGAGATTTCACAGAGCATTTTGCTGAGTTTAACAGAATAATCTGGATGGTTAATTTGTCCTGGGACATTCAACCTACCGCATAGTTTGGCAGCGAATAATTGTAGAGATAGGAAACTGCTCAGAAATATTTCTGTCTGCAATTGGAATCAAAAGTATACAAAATGATTTTTTGCAACTGTGAAAAGAATAAACTGCTAAAAGAATGAACTGTGTCGTCCTGGTAGCTCTCAGAAATAGCATGAAATAGGGACAGACATACCATATGTGAACCTTGCTCCACAGGGGCCTGAGAGATAAATGGGCCCACTGTCCACTGATAGCTGCTTCCTACTGTCAGATTTTGTTTAGAAGACTTAGCTAGTGAATTACATAGTCCACAATTGCTGATAGATTGCTACTGTTGCTCCTAAAAGAGAAGGTCATGAAAATGAAAGGAGTCTTATAAACCACTTAGACAAGACTTGGAACACAACTAGGATGTAAGCCATACCAGACCATCATCTGCACACAGCTGTTCCAGGGGGACTGCCTTTCATCAGTGCAGATTGGGGAGCCACATGGGTTACGTGAGTAGCCTTTATGGGGACTCCTGAAGAAGAGCGCAATGAGAGCATAGTAGTCTAGAAAGAAACAAGTTGGGTGGCTTTATGGAAAGCTTTTGTCAGGTTCGCTAGGGAGAATGCTGGGACTTCTGGTTCTTCTGGTGGTGCTAGCAGCGTTCTCCGAGCCCCGGCGCATATCCGCGCAAACTCTCGTCCTGGGCAGCAGCTGCTAAGATCTCGCGCTGTCTAGGAGTTGTGTTCGGAACTGCTGGGACTTGTGGTACCTCTGCATGGTGCCTGGTTATTCTGCACCATGAGGGGTTAATTCCCAGAAGTTGTCCAGCTCCTATCAGGTTCTGGAGGTGGAGTTCAGGCTGCATAAATTGGAGCTTCTCTAGTCACCTGTGCCAGTGTTTGAAATCCCTTCATCACTTGCTCTGTGCATTAGACTGACTCGCTCTGTATCTGTATCTGTATCGTTGTGACCTCGGCTAGTTTTTGACATTGACTCTTTGCTTACTGACTTTGTTCTTGACCTACCCTCTCATTGTGACTCCGGCTAGTTTACCACTCTTTTGTGTTTTATGTTTGTCAGTCTGTTTGTGTTTCCCTTCCCACACTTATCCAGTGTATTTCGAGTCTTCAAGTAGTCGCCCCACGGTTTAGCGTGGGGGGGCTATAGGAAGGGACAGAGGTTGGGGCAAGCTCAGGGCACACTATCCCCTGTCTTCTGTGTTACCCAACCGTAACAGCTTTTGGAGAATACATACACATTAGAGATGAGCGAACATGCTCGTATTTCCCCTGCTCGAGATCGAGCATTTAATTAAAAAAACACAGTGAAGAACAATGAAGAATAGAATAAAAACAGTGAACACAGTGAACACAGGATCATTTAAGTGAAAAACACAGTGAAGAACACAGTGAAGAATAGATTACAGATGTTCGGCACATCTGCTTACTTGTCGGAAGATACGCGCGGAACGGTGCGAACAAAATAGTATGTGAAGAACAATATATATGTGTGAAGAAGACATTGCAGAACACGGTGAGCAGGACGGAGACACAAGGGAGCAGCACAGAGACACCGGGGAGCAGCACAGAGACATCGGGCAGCGGCACGGAGACATCGGGGAGCGGCACGGAGACATCGGGGCACGGAGACATCGGGGCACAGAGACATATGGGCACGGAGACATATGGGCACGGAGACATATGGGCACGGAGACATCGGGGCACGGAGACATCGGGGCACGGAGACATCGGGGCACGGAGACATCGGGGCACGGAGACATATGGGCACGGAGACATCGGGGCACGGAGACATATGGGCACGGAGACATATGGGCACGGAGACATATGGGCACGGAGACATCGGGGCACGGAGACATCGGGGCACGGAGACATAGGGGCACGGAGACATATGGGCACGGAGACATCGGGGCACGGAGACATATGGGCACGGAGACATCGGGGCACGGAGACATATGGGCACGGAGACATCGGGGCACGGAGACATATAGGCACGGAGACATATGGGCACGGAGACATATGGGCACGGAGACATATGGGCACGGAGACATCGGGGCACGGAGACATCGGGGCACGGAGACATATGGGCACGGAGACATCGGGGCACGGAGACAACGGGGCACGGAGACATCGGGGCACGGAGACATATGGGCACGGAGACATCGGGGCACGGAGACATCGGGGCACGGAGACATCGGGGCACGGAGACATCGGGGCACGGAGACATATGGGCACGGAGACATCGGGGCACGGAGACATCGGGGCACGGAGACATATGGGCACGGAGACATATGGGCACGGAGACATATGGGCACGGAGACATCGGGGCACGGAGACATATGGGCACGGAGACATCGGGGCACGGAGACATATGGGCACGGAGACATCGGGGCACGGAGACATATGGGCACGGAGACATATGGGCACGGAGACATATGGGCACGGAGACATAGGGGCACGGAGACATCGGGGCACGGAGACATCGGGGAGACTTCAGTGGAAGAAGAGCAGCGGATCCCGGGACAGCGTATCTCCCGACAAGTAAGCAGATGTGCAGAACATCTGCAATCTATTCTTCACTGTGTTTTTCACTTAAATGATCATGTGGTCACTGTTTTTATTCTATTCTTCACTGTTCTTCACATCTGTTAACTTGTCGGGAGATAATATACGCGCGGAACAGTGAAGAATAGATTGCAGATGTTTGCATACATCTGCTAACTTATCAGAAGACATTCTTTTTCAATTAATTAACACATTTTATTCCCGAACCATGGTCCCTTTGAAAAATGCTCGAGTCTCCCATTGACTTCAATGGGGCTCGTTATTCGAGACGAGCACTCGAGCATCTGGAAAAGTTCGTCTCGAATAACGAGCACTCGAGCATTTTAGTGCTCGCTCATCTCTAATACACATACAGGAGACCAATACATATCTTAGCAGAAAACGTATAGATGGAGTTTACTAATGAAGGCATGGCGTGGGGACAGGGTGGTGGATAGTATTAAATAGTGGGTGTGAAGGGGGCAATGATTTGTGGGAAGCATTGGTGTGTAGGCTGTCTGAGAAGGAAGCAAGAGGGGCATGAGGGTGCAGGCTATTTAAAAGGGAGGGAGACATGGAGTGCAGGCTTGCATCATACAACACAACCTAAATATATAGTATCTCTACACTCAGCTCCTGCTATTCATTTCAAGGATACTGCCATCTTTTCTGTGAAGAATGAGGGAATCTATCCTTATTTCCTGTAAATCTGCCACAAGGTTACTTTTAACCTTTTCTATCTGAGTGATATTACCATTGGGAACTGATTCCATGGCTTGTGAGGGGGTACAATTTTGTTTTTCCACATCAGGTACCAAAATGTCTTGTCCTGGACTTCAGGTGTTGGTAAGACACTAATAGCAAATCCTTCTATCAAAAGTAAAAATTGTTCGGGAAAAACACTTCAACCCTTTAAGGACCAGGCTATTTTTGTCTGTAATATTTTTATGAGAGTTTGTTTTCTGTGTAATAAATTGTAGTTCCTAATGATGGTATTTCATACTCCCGGCCTTGTATTTGGAAGTAGGAAAAAAAATCTAAATGAAACGAAAGTGGAGACAAAACACATTTTTTTATTTCATTTTTATTTTTTATTTGCAACATGTTTTTACAGCTTTCACTGTGGGCTCCAAATGACAGCTCTCATGAGATGACGTTTTCATTGCTACCATTATGGAGACTGTACAACCTTTTGATCACTTTTTAATGAGTTTTTTTTATGTGTTGCTAAAGTGGCAATACAGACATTTGGGTGCAATTTTCTGTTACCCGGTTCACCACCAATAACAACCGGTATTATATTTTGATAGATCTGGACTTTTAGAATGCAACAATACCTAAGATATTTGTGATTTCATCTGTTTATTTTTATATCAGTTTTAGGCAAAGGAGGGCTTTGGTGATTCGAAATTTTTTTTTAATTTTTATTATTAATTTTTTTAAATGCAAATATGAAAAAGTGTGGGTCCTACACAACTATGTATCAACAGTGGGTATATGGGCACTGACCGAGCATATAAATTCACAAGAAAAGATGTGCCATAACAACCCAAAAATAATTATCATAAATGCTAATTATTGGGTTGTTATGGCACATCTTTTCTTGTGAATTTATAATTTTTTTAAATGTTAACTTTTTTATTATTAAATACAGGCCTTTCTGAGTAAAGCAGTATAGTAAGACTATTAAATCTGTTGTCAATAGTTTGCCATCCAGAGAGAGAAAGGCTACAAGTAGCAAATCTGTTCCTTGGCATATATTACGGGGCCCTGACCTGTATTGAGTAAGCAATCCCTTACAGGGTTATTGAGAGGAGGCTTTCTAAAGCAGACAACTCCTTTAAATTTACACCTGGGTACTGGCAACTTAAACAGTCTATTTGGGATGAGTGCCCTCAGCCATCTATTACTAAAAGCAATAAATAACTTTCTTCTCGGTTTCTATGTGAATCGTAAAATTTCCTTGTGAAAATTCAAGCCGTTTATTTTCCTGGATGTTTTTATGTATTGTGTCTTTTCTGGATGAATAGTCTGCAACTTGTAGATCAGAGCAAATATTTGTCTTCAGCTTCTTATTTGTTTAACTTTGAGTAGTGCATTTGTATTGGAGAATTACATGGAAAGTCATTTGTAAGTGAGATGAGATATGCATATTACAGACAGAAAGAAGTTACTAAACAAAGAAACTATTAAGTCCAGAGGGAGGGCACGCAAACAGGACAGTTTTATTTCCTGAAATGCCATTTTAACAACTTCAGAGAAAGAAGTTGGAAAAAATAGATTGAAGTATGCTTTGTGCCCACTAACTTAACAAAGTCCTAGGCCACAACCCTTGTCATACATATATCAGTCCAAGATACTTCATTATCACATGTAATAGAGGTATTTTAAATGACAGACATTTGTGAGATGGTGTCACAGGGTACAGATCTTGAGAGATGTATTTGCCACTAGACGTCATGGACATGGTGCCTAGGGCAGCCCACTGAGAGGGGCGTATAGGGGGGAGAATTGTATTAAAAAAAAATTGCCACCAACCAACCAGGCAAGGGGGTTGAGTGTTGTCGGAGCAGGAATGGGGCGCATCCACATCCTGTCTGCGCCACAGACTACTCCAGGAGAGGGATCCAGTCGGAGTGGCTCCTATTCCCATGCTTCATTTTTTTCTGAGCCTGCAGCCTGTGTCCTATTAGATGTGGTGCAGGCAATAAGTGATGACAAGTCCACCTGCGCTGGATCACAGGCCTCAACCATAGCTCTGAAGAAGGTTCCGACGGGACAAGGTAAGTATTTAAAAAAAAATCATTGGCACAGTGCAGCACTGTGATTATTGGGGTCAGGGCACAGGACTGGAACTACTAGGCCATGAGGACAGCACTGGCTAGTGGAGGCAGCACTGGGACTACATGGAGGCAGCACTGTGGCTTTTGCAAGCAGCACTGTGACTACTGAGGCCTGGGGGCTGCATTGGCTACTAGGAGAACACCAATGACAATTTGGTTCAGCCCTGTCAATACTGGGGGGCAGAACTGGTTACTGGATGCAGCACTGTGACTACTGACGACTGGAGCAATATTAGGTTCAGTGAATAGGGATTGGGGGCATGACTGCGCCTTCTGGGGAAAGCCCTGGGACCATCTGCGGCAGTCCTGGCACTAATGGGGGGTAGCACTGTGACTATTGAAAGCAGCACTTTGACCAGTGGGGGCAGCACTTTGACTACTGGAAACAGCAGTGGCTATGGGAGGCAGCCCAGTGTGGAATGGGGACAACATTGACTACTAAGGGTAGTATTGTGACTACTGGGGGCATCCCTGTGGCTACACAGGCAGCACTGTAATTACTCGGGGAACACTGGCTACTGGGGGTAGCACTGTGACTGTTGGATACTAAAGCAGCATTAGCTAGAAGGGTAGCACTTTGACTACTTGGGGAATCAATGTTGCTTTTCGGGGCGGCCCTGTGATGACTGAGGCAGTCCTCGATACTGGGTGACTACTGGGGACAGAACTGAGACTACTTGGGGCAGTAATGTCTGCTGGGGTCAGCACTGTGATTACTGGGGGCAGCCCTGTGGCTAGGGACAACACTTTGACTACTGGGGGCAGCAGTTGGGGTGGATGCTGCAGAGCAGTGTATGATGCAGCTTGAGGTGCAAATAGATGCATTATCACAAACTGGGATGGAGGGACTACTACCTCAATTTTCTTTGAGAGAAAATTCTTCATTAAGAGATCTGCACAGACACAGCTCTTCCGCATAAAGACATTAACAGAACATCCAGGGGAGACAGCTAGTGCATACATAGACAAACTGAGGAAAGCAAAAAAATTGCTGGACATAGGTAATGAAAGTACTAGGCAGAGTTGCCCTACAACATACAAGCTATTGATTTGTGAATCAATATAATTAGTAGAGTTCTTACACTTTCCTTTAGAGAGATGCAATACGCAAAACATGATCATTCACATTTTACATCTACTTTCATTTAGCAGCTACATATGGTCCAAAGATGGTAAATAAATCAGGATGTTCCTTAACCTATGGCACAGAGTTCTCTCTTCAGGCTCCCAAGTCTTTGCCCCAGCACATTGTTTATCAGACATGAATCAAGGCCTCCTCCTGCAGTACCAGGTAGACCAGCAAATGCTCAGCACAATTTTAAACTAACATATCCTGGGCTGTCTGGGACTGGAAGAAGAATGAGAATGTGAGTTCCTACTCTGAACCCCAGGATTTCAGCTGTTTTGGGCCCCAGAGTGAAGTTTCAGTCATCATATGGGCTCCCACTCCTTCTTTCAATGGTGTTGGTATCCTCAGATACGGATATGGAGCAGCCATATATTGCGGCATGGAGAATGACGCAACTGCTTAAATTGCATGTTGGCACTTTACAATTAATAAGTGGGTTTTGGGTTGCAGTTTGGGGACTTGGACTCGGATGTCCTGGATCGTGGGTACACCCGTGCTCCTCTATGTGGTCCGTTCTAGGCCGCAAGCCTCCTCCAACTAGACTGCGCACTCCCGCTGCTTGTGTGCGCGCACGCGCCGACTCGCCCTGACTTAAAGGGCCAGCATCCTCCTAATTGGTGCTGGCTAATCCGGCGCACCCTTATAATCCAGCACCTCATTCACTCCCTACTGGATCTTCAAGTTATTTCCCTGAAGTGAAAGCCCTTCTGTGTTTCCTAGTGTTCCAGCATTCCCAGGATTCCTCTGTGTGTCTGTACTCCAGTGTTCCTCCATGTTTCTGTGGTGCTCCTGTGGCGGTCCTGCCATCCCAAGGTCCTGCCATCCCGAGGTCCTGCAATCACGAGGTCCTGCCTTCCCTAGGTCCTGCCTTCCCAAGGTCCTTCCTTCCTGAGGTGCTGCCTTCCCTGTGTTTGGTTCCTGTGGTCCGTCCCTGTGGTTCCTGTTTCCTGCTTCCCTTCCCGGGCTACTACCGCAGGCCTAGTTGCACCCGTGGAGCGACCTGGCTGCACCCCACCGCAGCAAGACCATCCCGCTTTGTGGTGGGCTCTGGCGAAGACCAGGGGCCACTTCAACACCGGTCCCAGGTTACAGCTAGTACAATCATCCCCGTGGTAGTCCAGAGGGTCCACAGACTCTTTCTACAGAGACACTCCGTGCATCCAGCCGAAAGGTTACAAAAGGTTCATCATCATTGCTCTAGATGAAGGATTATTAAAAATAGACATTCAAAAACATATCACACTGAATCTTAAGTTAAGGAAATCCGTTGGACAGATTCTCACTTAAATCATTATGATTAGAGATGAGCGAGTATACTCGTCCGAGCTTGATGCTCGTTCGAGTATTAAGGTACTCGAAACGGCTCGTTGCTCGGACGAGTATTTCCCTTGCTCGAGATCGAGCATTTAATTAAAAAAACACAGTGAAGAACAATGAAGAATAGAATAAAAACAGTGAACACAGTGAACACAGGATCATTTAAGTGAAAAAGACAGTGAAGAACACAGTGAAGAATAGATTACAGATGTTCGGCACATCGGGCAGCACGGGGGAGACATCGGGCAGCACGGGGAGACATCGGGCAGCACGGGGGAGACATCGGGCAGCACGGGGAGACATCGGGCAGCACGGGGAGACTTCAGTGGAAGAAGAGGAGCGGATCCCGGGACAGCGTATCACCCCGACAAGTAAGCAGATGTGCCGAACATCTGTAATCTATTCTTCACTGTGTTTTTCACTGCGTTTTTCACTTAAATGATCCTGTGTTCACTGTTTTTATTCTATTCTTCACTGTTCTTCACATCTGATAACTTGTCGGGAGATAATATACGCGCGGAACAGTGAAGAATAGATTGCAGATGTTTGCATACATCTGCTAACTTATCAGAAGACATTCTTTTTCAATTAAATAACACATTTTATTCCTGAACCATGGTCCCTTTGAAAAATGCTCGGGTCTCCCATTGACTTCAATGGGGCTCGTTATTCGAGACGAGCATTGGAAAAGCATCTGGAAAAGTTCGTCTCGAATAACGAGCACCCGAGCATTTTAGTGCTCGCTCATCTCTAATTATGATCTTTCAGTATTAAGAAAATTCCACTGAAGATTTTTACAATATAAAACATGATGTGAAACACCTAGAGTCAGGTTGAGGAACCTGAAATCTGCATAATCAGCAATAACTGAACAGTCCATGGCCAAAGGTCAGCAGTCTTGTCAGACTCATCTGAACCTAATCTCAACAGAGTCCAAAGAACCAATCTGTGCCTAAAATGTAATATCCAAACTGTTTCTTTTTAAGACTTAACTTCCAGTTTGAAAGATCAATGATTTATGCGTATGCATTAAAATTGAGGTAAAGGTAAATATATCTAAGGAGCTGTATGTGAAAATGAAATGGAATGATTCTGACTGTTTCTCTGATTCTCCAATCCTGAACCTACCTGCGTCCAAAAAGGAAAACAGAGGCTTAATAAAACCCATTACCCACATGTGATGAAAGTAGTACATCACGCATTGGCTGCTGGTGAATAGAGAAAGCTCACAGGCCGAGCCCTCTCCATAGCCGGTAAGTCTTTGCTGCATATTGCAGCAAACACTTACCGGTAACACCCGCGATCATATGTAGTATGGCAGTAAATGGTAGGATCAATCAGAAAACCTAGGGTTAAAGTACCCTACATGGTCTGAAAAATAGTAAAAAAAATAAATAAAAGTAAAAGCTAAATTAAAAAAACTTAAAAATTCAAATCACCCCCCTTTCCCTAGAAGTCACATAAACACAAATAAACAGTAAAAATCATACTCACACTTGAGTCTAACAACCACCTCCTCAGCACGTCATTGCTTCCTCCACATGTCATCAGTTTCTCCTTCCACATGCGCAGTGAGGTGGCGGAGGCCGCGGATCGCTCAGCCACTCACTGAGCATGACAGCCGCCTGTGGCTTATCCGCATGTGCCAGAATTCGTCAAGACAACCAAATGAGATATCGGAAAGAGGAGTGGAAAGAGGAACCGATGATGTGCTGAGGAGGCTAGACTGCTAGACAGCAGCATGGGTATACGCCCAGTCCGACTTGCTGGATTATTTGCCTTGTTATCAGGCAGAGAATCAAAGTTCATTTTCTCCACTTGTGACCATCGATCAACATAGTTAAAAAAGGGTCCCTTGGGCATATAAGGCTGTATGTGAACCTGCCTAGTGCTCATATTTTTGAAACAGCGGTGACAGGATCCCTTTAATTGTTTTTTGCTACACACACCAATATTATCTAAATAATTTTTAGAAAGTGAGACTATACATGATATATCTTCTATTATTATATCAGGAGACATGTATTTTACTCCTCGTGGAAACTCATTTCTTTCCTGCTGAAAAAATAAACATGGTAATGCATATATTACTTCACTCAAGAAATCACTTCTCCATAATTATACACCCACTATCCCCGCACCTCCTTGTGGTATATACATAAATCATGCATGGAGGGTTTTTTCACCCAGACAGCTGCACAAAGAAAGAAGCAAGGCAAATGAGAAGCAAACATATCCTCAACACAATGGAGCACATTTACTAAGGTCCTTTTGTCAGTTTTCTGGCAGACTTTGCACGTTCTTTTAGGTGCAGGCTGCTTGCACAGGTATTCAAGAAGTGTCTGCACCACAATTGTGTCACATGCGACCCGTTTGTGGCGAAGTTGCACTAGGCTTCATGTGACACAAATTAGGGGGCAGTCGGACCGTTTGCCAGATTTCTCATGCAAAGTCCGACAGAAGTGTTTTACACGCCCCATGTTAAGGTGTCGTAAAAAAAAGTTGTTGAACTCTGTCGAGGCAGTGCAGAGAGCGCCGAATTTATGAAGAAAGTGCACCAGAAATCATGAATCTGGCGCACCCTACACTATACACAGGCAAACTGCATTTAGTGCAGTTTGCAGTACTCTTAGTAAATGTGCTCCATTGACTGAACTGGAATCTCAACATAAACCAACCATCCATGACACTCCTTACTTCACTACTTTTTCATTTTGAGATTTTCATTCTCAATACTCAAGTATGAATGAGGTTCTAAAACCTGCGAAGCATTGGAGGTCTATTACAAGGAAATTGGCTGAATCCGCAATATCCTCCTCCCTGGGGCTCTTAACTTAAAGGGCTCTTGTTTTCCATACACTTACAAGTATAAGAATTAACATTGCAAAAATATGGATATCATCCCAAACCTTGAATAAACAGGCTATAATAAAAGAAATTCACATTGCACATTTCTATAATAGAGCCTGGGAAAGAAGGCTTGAAGTCTGCCTTACCACATCACACCTAACCATGTGAATCCAATGCATCTGGCAAAAACTCCACTATCAAACCATACAACCAAGGCCCTGTGCCAGATGGTTGTAAATAATTATTAAAAAACATGTCTGCTAACTCTGGTTCTACTTTCTAATGGCTTACCGTCAGTGGCTTAACAAGACTCCAGTGGGCTCCGATGCAAACTTAGAATCAGGGCCCCCACATACCTACACCCTCACTGCTGACCCCACCCCACATGTAATACTTAAGAATACACACACATATATGTCCACAGACATATGCGCACATACACTGTACATGCAAAATACACATATATAAACACAGCACTGTGTATACTCTACACAAACACAGATACACCAACAGCATATATAATATACACTGAAATATAGATGCACATAAATTTATATCCCCACACCAATACCCATCTACCTGTACAATACTAATAATATCGCAGTAATGAATACACCATATACATAAGTATATAGCAGCTGGGAACATACTGCACATTACTATACTTACTGTATAAATCAGTCGTATCTTCGACCTGTCCTGGTCTTCATCTTGGTGGCTCCTCACAGATGACAATTCTTCTCCTTCGGTTACAGAACCTTGATAACTTCTCAGGCCGTGACTTATTGCAACAGAATTTACCACAAGACGTCTTCAAATCCAGGCAGCATATGCCGAAACTGTGTCCCTAAAAACACTGCAGTCACTAACAGTATAATGTCACATTTATACGGCACCCGCTAATTTACATACAGCATGACACCTCTTATTAATTTAAGTTTACTGGCATTCATTAATTAATGATGAGGTGCAGGGTTACATATAAATGAACAGGGTTTTACTTTGCTACATATTAAAGTAGCAGAAAGAAGAATTTATCGAGAATATATAAGGATTAGAGATGAGCGAACATACTCGCCCGAGCTTGATGCTCGTTCGAGCATTAGCGTACTCAAAACTGCTCGTTGCTCGGACGAATACTTCGCCCGCTCGAGAAAATGGCATCTCCCGCCGTTTTGCTTTTTGGCGGCCAGAAACAGAGCCAATCACAAGCCAGGAGACTCTGCACTCCACCCAGCATGACGTGGTACCCTTACACGTCGATAGCAGTGGTTGGCTGGCCAGATCAGGTGACCCTGGAATAGAAGAGCCCCTGCCTGCGCTGCTCGGATCATTCTGTGTCTGGATGCCGCTAGGGAGAGAGCTGCTGCTGGTCAGAGAAAGCATTAGGGTGTTCTATTAGAATAGTGTTAGGCAGGAGTGATTCTACAAGAACCCAACAGCCCTTCTTAGGGCTACAATAACGTTATACTTTTTTTTTTTAATTTGCTTGTGGCTGGGCTTGCTGGCACTAGTAGTGCAGCTAGTACCATATTGTGAGGAATTTGCAGGGAGACTTGCGACCGTTGTGTTTAGCTCTTAGTGACACACATATCCACCTCAAACACCAAAGTGGGACAATTTATTAGGGGTTTGATTAGAATTAGGCAGAGTCTGCTGATTTATTTATTTTTTTTACCTTTATTTCTTTTTATAGCTCAAAGTCATCTTGCAAAGCAGTGTGCTTTCAGTGTAGGCTACAAAATAGCCATAGGAGAACCCCAACGGCTTACTTAGGCCTACAATAGCGTTATATTTTCCTTTTTTTTGTTTGCTTGTGGCTGGGCTTGCTGGCACTAGTAGTGCAGCTAGTACCATACTGTGAGGAATTTGCAGGGGGACTTGCGACCGTTGTGTTTAGCTCTTAGTGACACGCATATCCACCTCAAACACCAAAGTGGGACAATTTATTAGGGGTTTGATTAGAATTAGGCAGAGTCTGCTGATTTATTTTTTTTTTACCTTTATTTCATTTTATAGCTCAAAGTCATCTTGCAAAGCAGTGTGCTTTCAGTGTAGGCTACAAAATAGCCATAGGAGAACCCCAACGGCTTACTTAGGCCTACAATAGCGTTATATTTTCCTTTTTTTTGTTTGCTTGTGGCTGGGCTTGCTGGCATTAGTAGTGCAGCTAGTACCATATTGTGAGGAATTTGCTGGGAGACCTGCGACCGTTGTGTTTAGCTCTTAGTGACACGCATATCCACCTCAAACACCGAAGTGGGACAATTTATTAGGGGTTTGATTAGAATTAGGCAGAGTCTGCTGATTTATTTATTTTTTTTACCTTTATTTCATTTTATAGCTCAAACTCATCTTGCGAAGCAGTGTGCTTTCATTGTAGGCTACAAAATAGCCATAGGAGAACCCCAACGGCTTACTTAGGCCTACAATAGCGTTATATTTTCCTTTTTTTTGTTTGCTTGTGGCAGGGCTTGCTGGCATTAGTAGTGCAGCTAGTACCATATTGTGAGGAATTTGCTGGGAGACCTGCGACCGTTGTGTTTAGCTCTTAGTGACACGCATATCCACCTCAAACACCAAAGTGGGACAATTTATTAGGGGTTTGATTAGAATTAGGCAGAGTCTGCTGATTTATTTTTTTTTTTACCTTTATTTCATTTTATAGCTCAAAGTCATCTTGCAAAGCAGTGTGCTTTCAGTGTAGGCTACAAAATAGCCATAGGAGAACCCCAACGGCTTACTTAGGCCTACAATAGCGTTATATTTTCCTTTATTTTGTTTGCTTGTGGCTGGGCTTGCTGGCATTAGTAGTGCAGCTAGTACCATATTGTGAG
Source organism: Engystomops pustulosus (assembly GCF_040894005.1). Lineage (NCBI taxonomy): Eukaryota > Metazoa > Chordata > Amphibia > Anura > Leptodactylidae > Engystomops > Engystomops pustulosus. Next base: position 103,387,441 of record NC_092417.1, on the reverse strand, counting down.
GAATTTGCTGGGAGACCTGCGACCGTTGTGTTTAGCTCTTAGTGACACGCATATCCACCTCAAACACCAAAGTGGGACAATTTATTAGGGGTTTGATTAGAATTAGGCAGAGTCTGCTGATTTATTTATTTTTTTTACCTTTATTTCATTTTATAGCTCAAAGTCATAAGGCACAGCACAAAATCCAGTTGTGTGCTGTCAGTGTAGGTTAGAAACTAGCCATAGCAATAGGATAGCATCATTTTGTTAAAAAAAAAAAAATAAATAAAAAAAAATAAACACAAAAAAAAAAAATTAAAAGTTTACACTTTAATTTGGAAAATGTTTAACCCGAGGGCTAGGGGTAGAGGACGAGGGCGTGGACGTGGGCGCCCAACTACTGCAGGGGTCAGAGGCCGTGGTCCTGGGCGGGGTGAGACACCACCTGCTGATGAGGGAGCAGGGGAAGGCCGCAGAGCTACACTCCCTAGGTTCATCATGTCTCAAGTTACTGGGACTCGTGGTAGAGCACTGTTGAGGCCAGAACAGTGCGAAGAGGTGATGTCGTGGATTGCGGACAATGCTTCTAGCCATTTGTCCACCAGTCAGTCTTCCACGCAGTCCACCCATGTCACCGAAATCAGCACTCCTCCAGCTCCTCCACCTCAGCCTCCTTCCTCCCAGTCTGCCCCCTCCCAGCAAAATTTGGCATTTGAATCGGCATACTCTGAGGAACTGTTTTCTGGACCCTTCCCACAGTCACAAACCACTTGTCCGGTTGCTGCTGAGCAATTTTCCGATGCCCAGGTTTTCCACCAGTCGCAGTCTGTGGGTGATGATGACATTATTGACGTAGTGGAAGAAGTGTGTAAAGAGGTGTCGGACGATGAGGAGACACGGTTGTCAGAAAGTGGTGAAGTTGTTGTCAGGGCAGGTAGTCCGAGGGGGGAGCAGACTGAGGGATCGGAGGATGATGAGGTGACAGACCCAAGCTGGGTTGATAGGCCGGGTGAACACAGTGCTTCTGAGACGGAGGCGAGTCCTATAGCAGAACAGGTTGGAAGAGGCAGTGGTGGGGCCAGACGGAGAGGCAGGGCCAGAGCTGGTGCATCAGCGTCAAATGTTGCCCGTAGTCAAGCTCCCGTGGCGAGGGCTAGATTTTCAGAAGTCTGGAAGTTCTTTAAAGAAACACCGGATGACCGACGGACTGTGGTGTGCAACCTTTGCCAAACCAGGATCAGCAGGGGTTCCACTACTAGCTTAACTACCACCAGTATGCGCAGGCATATGAATGCTAAACACCCCACTCAATGGCACCAAGCCCGTTCACCTCCGGCCGGGCACACCACTGCTCCTTCCCCTGTGTCATCTGCTAGTCAGCCCCCTGCCCAGGACCACGGCCCAAACACCTCCCGTGCGAAAACCCCATCTTCGCCTCCACGATCCTCCACAGCATCCACCAGCGTTCAGCTCTCCATACCCCAGACGCTGGAGCGAAAAAGGAAGTATAGCGCAACCCACCCACACGCCCAAGCCCTCAACGTCCACATCTCCAAGTTGCTTAGCCTGGAGATGCTGCCCTATAGGCTGGTAGAGACTGAGGCCTTTTCGAAACCTCATGGCGGCGGCCGCCCCTCGGTATTCGGTCCCCAGCCGCCACTACCAACGCCGTTTCTGACAAGGTCCATCTGACCACGGACACGTGGACAAGTGCTGCCGGGCAGGGCCACTATATATCGCTGACGGCACATTGGCTTAACTTGGTGGAGGCTGGGACCAAGTCTGACCCTGGGGCTGCTCATATACTGCCGACGCCGAGGATTGCGGGGCCTACCTCGGTCCAGGTCTCAAAGGCCTACTATGCCTCCTCCTCCTCCCACCCCTCCTCCACCTCCTCCGAATTACCATCCGTGGGGATGGCGCCATCAGTCGGTAGCTCTAGGCACTGCAGGAGTGCCATCGCTAAGCGACAACAGGCGGTGCTCAAACTGCTGAGCCTAGGCGATAAAAGGCACACCGCCCAAGAGCTATTACAGGGCATCACGGCGCAGACTGATCTGTGGCTGGCACCGCTGAACCTGAAGCCAAGCATGGTTGTGTGTGACAACGGCCGTAACCTGGTGGCGGCTCTGCAACTCGGCAGACTGACACATGTGCCATGCCTGGCCCATGTGTTAAATCTCATAGTTCAGCGTTTCCGCAAGACATACCCCAATCTGTCTGATTTGCTCACGAAGGTGCGTCGCATCTGTGCGCATTTCAGGAAGTCCAGCACAGATGCTGCCACTCTCAGGGCAGCGCAGCGCCGCCTCCAACTGCCCGCTCACCGACTGTTGTGCGACGTGCCCACGAGGTGGAATTCAACATTTACCATGTTATCCAGAGTTTACCAGCAGCGCAGAGCGATTGTAGACTGCCAGATGTCAACTTCCACCAGAACTGGTAGTCAGGTCAGTCAGCTTCCTCAAGTCTACAATGAGGAGTGGACGTGGATGTCTGATATCTGTCAGGTGCTGAGTAACTTTGAGGAGTCAACACAGATGGTCAGTGGCGATGCCGCCATCATCAGCCTCACCATCCCGCTGCTTGGCCTGTTGAAAAAGTCTCTGGTCAGCATGAAGTCGGAAGCTTTGCGCTCGTCACAAGAGACGGGGGAAGAAGATTCCCTTGTTGATAGCCAAAGCACCCTTAGGTCTGTTTCTCAGCGCATATCGGAGGAGGTGGAGGAGGATGAGGAGGAAGAGGAGGAGAATATTGGCGAGACAGAAGAGGGGACCATTGTTCAGTCCTTCACTGTTCAGCGTGTATGGGCAGAAGAAGAGGAGTTGGAGGAGTTGGAGGAGGAGGAAATGGGCAGTCAGGCCAGTGAGGGGAGTGAATTCTTGCGCGTTGGGACTCTGGCACATATGGCAGATTTCATGCTAGGCTGCCTATCCCGTGACCCTCGCGTTCAAAGAATTTATTCCAGCACCGATTACTGGGTATTCACTCTCCTGGACCCACGGTACAAGCAAAATCTTTCCACTCTCATCCCTGGAGAGGAAAGGAGTGTGAGAATGCATGAATACCAGCAGGCCCTGGTGCACAAGCTGAAACAGTATTTCTCTTCTGACAGCTCTAGCGGCAGAGGGCGTACTTCTGCGGGACAAGTAGCGAGGGAGAGTAGGCGAGCAGGCAGCTTGTCCAGCACTGGCAAGGGTACGCTTTACAAGGCTTTTGCCAGCTTTATGTCACCCCAGCAAGACACTGTCACCTGTCCCCAGTCTCGGCAGAGTAGGGCTGATCTTTACAGAAAGATGGTGAGGGAGTACGTAGCTGACCATACCATCGTCCTAAATGATCACACAGCTCCCTACAACTACTGGGTTTCAAAGCTGGACATGTGGCACGAACTGGCGCTGTACGCCTTGGAGGTTCTTGCCTGCCCTGCCGCTAGCGTGTTGTCCGAGCGGGTTTTCAGTGCAGCTGGTGGCATCATCACCGATAAGCGTACACGCCTGTCGACTGACAGCGCTGACAGGCTGACGCTTATCAAGATGAATAAAGCCTGGATTTCTCCGGATTTTCATTCTCCACCAGGTGAAAGAAGCTCAACCTGAATAATGTATGCACTCCTCCTCCTCATTGTCCTCCTTCTCCTCCTCTTTGTACACTAAAGCATAGGAAACTGGCTATTTTTTTGCCGGGGCCAACTGGCTCTAGCTATAGTACTCTATGTATTTAATTTTTCTGGAGGGCCACCTACCCGGTCCTCTGTTTTAAGCAATTTTTGGGAGTGCCACATACAGGCACTCAATCTATTTAATTTTTCTGGAGGACCACCTACCTGCTCCTCTGGTTTGAAAACTTTTTTGGACTGCCACATACAGGCACTCAATTTATTTAATTTTTCTGGAGGACCACCTACCTGCTCCTCTGGTTTGAAAACTTTTTTTGGACTGCCACATACAGGCACTATCCAAATTAAACTGTCTCCATAGCAGCCTCCACATGTCGTCTTTTTAGCTGGCTCCACACGTTGTCTCCATTGCTACCTCCACACGTCATCGCCATAGCTGCCTCCAAAAGTCGTCCATATAGCTGCCTCCATACATTGTCTCCTTATCAAACGAACTGTGTCAGGCAGAATTTTGGGTTGTGTTCATGGCTTCCATATCAAACTTGTTAACTTTGTCGCCACCCTGCTGTGTAATCCACAAAATATACTGGCAAACTTTTATCATTTACCAATATTATTTCAGCGCTTCTTGCGCATCTGTTTACATTCCCCTCACCCGCCATATCCCAAACTTATAAGAACGCTACTACACTTGATCTTATACAAAAGGTTCTTAGAAGTGCTGTTTGGGGAGTAGCCTAGAGACAGGGGCTTGGATTGGCGAAAGCTCGCCTTGCAGCAGAGCACCAGCTCCATCTCAAGATCCAACTAACATAGTTTTAACTGCAGCACCTTTAATCTACTACTAGTTCACTGCCTCCATACATCGTCCCCTTATCAAACGAGCTGTGACGGGCAGAATTTTGGGTTGTTTTCATGGCTTCCACATCAAACTTGTTAACTTTGTCGCCACCCTGCTGTGTAATCCACAAAATATACTGGCAAACTTTTATCATTTACCAATATTATTTCAGCGCTTCTTGCGCATCTGTTTACATTCCCCTCACCCGCCATATCCTAAACTTATAAGAACGCTACTACACTTGATCTTATACAAAAGGTTCTTAGAAGTGCTGTTTGGGGAGTAGCCTAGAGACAGGGGCTTGGATTGGCGAAAGCTCGCCTGGCAGCGGAGCGCCAGCTCCATCTCAAGATCCAACTAACATAGTTTTAACTGCAGCACCTTTAATCTACTACTAGTTCACTGCCTCCATACATCGTCCCCTTATCAAACGAGCTGTGTCAGGCAGAATTTTCAGGTGTTTCACCAGATACGTAGTGGAACTCGGCCCATCTGTCGCCGCCATGCTGGAGACCTGAAGTTGCAATCATAGCAGCACAATATGGATGCCCCATACTGTCGCTTTTAATCATGGAACCATTTCCGTAAAAACAATTAAAAATAGAACCACTATGCTATTCCATTATTCCTAGGTGAAATATTCAAACGACCCGGCCTGATTTGAAAATTATAATCTTTTCAAAGTAAACGCTTCTGGCCCCCAGGTCCATTTTGGGTGGGGAGGAGCCGAGAGACAGGGGCTTGGACCGGCGAAAGCTCGCCTGGCAGTGGACCGCCAGCTCCATCCCAAGATTAGGCAGCCTCAGAGGCATCCATGCATGCTGCCCCTGCTGTTTCCTGTCCATTTTGCCTCCACGATCCTCCACAGCGTCCACCAATGTCTCATTTCAACTCTCTATACCCCAGACGCTGGAGCACGAGAGGATATGCAGCACATCATCCCCTTATCAAACGAGCTGTGTCAGGCAGAATTTTCAGGTGTTTCACCAGATACATAGTGGAACTCGGCCCATCTGTCGCCGCCATGCTGGAGACCTGAAGTTGCAATCATAGCAGCGCAATATGAATGCCCCATACTGTCGCTCTTAATCATGGAAGTCGTCTCCATGGCTGCCTCCACATGTCGTCCCCTTATCAAAAGAGCTGTGTCAGGCTCATTTTTCGGGTGTTTCACCAGATACGTTATGGAACTTGGTCACTATGTCGCCACCATGCTGTGTTATCGACTAAATATACCGTCAACCTTTTGTTCACATAGGAAATCATTTCACCTCCTTTGGTGAAACCTGAGTCCATTTAGGGTATGTCGCCATGAGACTCTCTAGCCTGCCACTGCTGCCGCTGCCTCTGCATGCCGTCCCCTATAGTGTCAGGGTCAATTATTGGATGTTTTAGATGCTATCTAGCCTCATTCGGTCACTCTGTCATGGCCATGCTGTTGCCCATAATTTTGGCATAATGGTGCGATTAAGCAGCCTCAGAGGCATCCATGCATGCTGCCCCTGCTGTTTCCTGTCCATTTCCGTGGTGTTTCCATCCTTTTCTGAGGTTCCCAGGTGTTTGGCCAAGCTTCCCTGTGCAGAGCCTTGGTCCCCTTGAAAAATGCTCGAGTCTCCCATTGACTTCAATGGGGCTCGTTATTCGAGACGAGCACTCGAGCATCGGGAAAAGTTTGTCTCGAATAACGAGTACCCGAGCATTTTAGTGCTCGCTCATCTCTAATAAGGATATTCTGAATGAAGCTAATAAATGGGTGGTGCACGTGAGTCAAGAGAAATGTGAGAGATGTATAAATGGGTTAAGCAAAAAACACTGGGAGAAGATTTATAATGAGGTTAAATGGGTTTCAATGAATGATAATTTTAAGGTAATACAATTAAATATTCTCTATAGAGTGTACTATTCACCATATATATTATGGAAAGCAGGACTGAAAGCCAATTCTAAGTGTGAGCGTTTTAAGAAAGAACTGGCCGATATTGCGCACATTATGTGGTTTTGCCCATATGTAATGGAGTTTTGGCATGAAATATTTGAAGACATCCAGCAGAATACGGGACTGGATCTTCCTTTTGACCCTATTGTTGGCATCCTGGGATACATAGCAGAAAAGATGGGGGAAAAAAACAGAAACAAAAAGATTAGCTACTAAATTGTTATTCTTAGGACGTCTAATCCTGGTTAAAAATTGGAAGGGGGCAAAAAAAACGGATATTAGTAACTGGCGTAATTTGGTGGAAAAAATCTGCAGATATGAATCCAGCAAAATAGAGGGGAAGGAGGCAGCAATATGGAAGGATAAAGGCAGATAGATAGACGGGAACAAGGTGTAATTTTTTTTTTTTTTTTGGCTCGCATCCCCGGGCAGGAGGGTATGGGGTCGGTGGGAGGGGGGAGGGAGAAATCTGTATAAGTGGAATAAGGCTGTTCGGGAAAAGAAGGTTGTTCTATATAAAAATGTGATCATATGGATACTGTACAACTGGACAGCCTTTACCCTTGTTCGCTTTTTTGTATGCACTAATTTTCAAATAAAGTTATTAAAAGGGGGAAAAAAATATTAAAGTAGCAGAGAAGCCCCCCCACCAATCTATATGTAGTCAGCAATGCCCCAGTAATTAATATGTAGCACAGCAGCTACTCTTACTACTTAATTTAGTTAATACACTGTTCAGCAGCTCTACCTCTTATACACAGGAGCCATTATTCACCCCCTCGACCCCCATTATTATATACAGGAGCCATTATTCGCCCCCCATGTCCCCTTTTTATATACAGGAGCCATTATCCCCCCAGCCCTTTATTATGTACAGGAGCCATAATCCCCCGCAACACCCCCTTATTAAATAAAAGAGCCATTATTATCCACCACAACCCGTTATATACAGGAGCCATTATTCACCACTAAACACCCTTATTATATACAGGAGACATTATTCTCTCCATCACCCTATGATATTTAGGAGCCATTATTTTCCCCCAATCCCCTTATTACATATAGGAGCCATTATTTCCTGCTTTCATTCTCATTATATATAGGAGCCATTGCCCCCCATCCCCTTATTATATATAGGTGCCATTATTCACCCCATCTCCTTATTATATATAGGAGTCATTATCCCCCCCATCCCCTTATTATATATAGGAGCCATTATTCCCCTCCCCCATTCCCTTATTATATATAGGGGACATTATCCCTTGCTACGCCCCAGCTTACCTTATAAAACTTCCTTGTTACATCTACCAATATATCAGATGAAATATTTAATGCAATTCTTAAAGCCTAAAAAAAATCAACTCGCGTGGCACGTCTTTTTAAAAGTTTAGCTTTGTTTAGCAATTAGTACTGGAAGGCAATGCAAATGGTTAATCCCTTAAGGACACAGCCCTTTTTTTGTTTTCATCTTTTACTCCCCGCTTTCAAAATTTTTTTATATTTCCATGTAAAAAAATGCATAAGGGAGTACTTTTCAGTGTAACAAATTGTACTTGCTAGCGATCATAGTTAATATTACATGCCATGTACTGGGAAGCTGGAAACATTCCCAAATGTAGCAAAACTGACAAAAAACCATATGTGCTCCATATTCTTTTGGGTCCTTTTCCCTGTACACTCCAAATGAAACCTCCCCTCTATTCTTTGGGTCTGTACATTCATGGAAATGCAGAATTTATATAATTTTCATTACGTTTTAGTAAATTTAAAAGAATGTAAATCTTTTGTACAAAAAAATTCTTCATTTTGCCATATTCTGAGGCAAAAACTTTTTCATACTTTAGTGTACAGAGCTGTTTAAAGTGTCATTTTTGCAGGGTGAGATTAAGTTTTCATTGCTACCATTATGGGGACAGTAGGACCTTTTAAATTCAAATTTGTATGTGTTGCAAAGTGACAATAAACGTTTTTATATTTTGACATTTTGGGGTACGGCAATTCCTAAAATGTTACTCATTTCATTTGTTTATTTTTATATCAGTTAAAAGGAAAGGGGGTGATTTAAACTTTTAGGTTTTTAATATTTTCTAAATTTTCTTCTGTATTTTTAGACCTCCTAGGTGGTCTAACTGACTTTACTTTCATATGAAAGCAGTTTAGCAATCTTTTATCATCTGGCATTTCAGCTTTTGCTATAAGTCTTTGAGTAATATCTACAGATGACCTAAATCCACCACTTTAATCTGGCAGGCATGTACAGTATAGGAAAATGTATTATGGACACAATACCCAAGCTTTCACCCGTGCAGTCCATGGCTCCCATAGAATCAATCCTGCAAAACCATATTCAATTTACTTCAGTTGGTACTTAACTGCTAGAATGAAACCATTTCTTAGCAGCATCCTTACTGAAGACACAATATTGGAGAGAAGCATGGAAGCTCACATCTGGTGGCAATGTCCTTTGATTACAGTTCCGCAAACTTTTCAAAGGTTTGGTTTGACTAGTTCTCCTATTTGCTCTTGTCATTTAAGACAACTGTGTAGGTTACTTTCATTAACTATATCAAACAGTGTCTTTTCTATTCACCTATGTGCAGGGGTGGATCAACCCAGTACTTCTCAGTTAGCGCAAGCCGGTAGTTAAGGTACTTCCTGGCTTGGCGAGCCGTGGAAAATCCTGGCTGCACTCCAGCTCCCTCCCCTTGGGGCAACAGAGTACTTCCCCTGAATAGGCCTTTGGCTTTTAATGCATCTGACCTGATGCAGGTGCACACGATGACCTCATTGCGTTCCCAGTGTAGGAAAGGAGCAGGTCTCAGCAACAGCTAACAGACAGGTATGTATAAACATTATTTTTTTTTAAGTCTGCACAGTGGGGCAGGGGACAACAAAGCCCCATGCCAAAATGTTACCTAACCCATTAACCCTTGAAATATGCCATTTTTACAGTATGTAGCCTTGAAACAACCTATTCTTAAGAAATTAGTATCAAGACACAATGGTTATCTGGACTGTCTACTGTTAATAGTATTTAAATATTTGTGCCTTTTGTTGCTTTAGTCATTGCTCTTTTATTTCACTACTTTGGTGTTAACAATGAGAAAATGCTTATTAGCACTAACTTCTAATTAATACATTATTGGGTCCCTGTTGCGCTCAACACAAGAAAAGTTAGCACTGTTCTTTTTATTCTAAGTAGATTGAAACATTTCTGAATAAAAAATTATAGAGCTTAAAAAAACTGCCATCCAAGAGGACCTGACAAATGTATGGACCACAGTAGATTTTATCTTTTTATCAAAACTGTTGTTGAGTTTCAGCAATTTTATTGTTTAAGTTATACAATTTTCCAATGTTTTTTCTGTCAATTCCTCGCCATATTCTAGATCTCTGCTTGCTGTTATTCTATCGGAAACCTTCACAATTTACTTCTGTTGGATAGAAATTTGTTTATGGTTATATGATGCACACACAAACCCAGATGTCTGACATTACATGGACTGATTTCTATCCACTGAAAGACAGCTTCTTATAGAATATCAGCTTCTACAAAACTGAGATGAATGGCTACAAACATTAAATTGGAAAATTGTATTACTTCACTGTTCAAGTAACATTTACATGTATTTGCTTAAACAGGATTACTCTTTTAGAACTATTTGGCTGATTTTTGTAACTTGCTGTGTCACAATTTTGGAGTCCCTTCCAGTAGGGTTTGTAACGGTTTACACAATTATACTGATACTTTTACACTGATAATTGAAGACTGTGCGCAAGTATTCAATAATCTCGAGAATCCTGCACATTCATTAACCCCTTACCGACATGTGACATAATAGTACGTCACATGCCGGGTCCCGCTGCATGGAGAGAGCCCTCTCCATAGCCGGTAAGGCTATCCGGTAACACCCGCGATCAGTGCTGGCACCGATCGCGGGTGTCTTCCTGCTGATCGCTGCTTGGGCGCCGCCATCTTTCCGAGGATCGTCGCTCCCCGCAACGTCATCAGGGAGCGTCGATCCGTTGCCATGGTAGCCTCGGGTCTCACGAAGCACATTGTAATGTATGAGGAGTAAAATCCCATATACTGTCCAAAAATGCCAGATCTTTCAAAATATGATAACAGTTTTTCACTGTGTTTAACCCCGTAACGGAAAATCGCGCTAAAGTAAAAAATGGCACTTTAAAAAAAAAAAATGTAAAATTCTATAAAGTGATCAAAAGGTCGTACAGTCCTAAAAATGATAACATTGTAAACATCATCAAAATCTGCTAAAAACGGTACTACCCACAGCTCCATACACGGAAGTATAAAAAAGTTATTAGCGCCAGAAGATGGCAAATTCCCCCAAAAAATGTTTGTACAGGAGGTTTTATTTTTTTAAATGTATGAAAACATCATAAAACCTATACAAATTTGTTATCCCCGTAATCATGGGGCAGACAGTGAAATCCGTAAAATCCAAGCCCACAAGAATATGGTACGATTGCGTTTTTTTTACCAATTTCACTGCATTTCGAATTTGTTCCCAGTACAGGGCAGGAATATTAAATACCACCATTTGAAGTGTAATTTTTTATGCAGAAAATAAGCTGTCACACAACTCTGTACATGAAAAAATTAAAAAGTTACAGATTTTTGAATGTGGGGAGTGAAAAATTTAAAACGCAAAAACAAAAAAGGGCAGCAGCTGGAAGAGGTTAAGTAAACTTCTCTTAGTACAGTTTGCCAGACTTTTTATAAATCTGGGCCTTTCTGTGCAGATATGAACTGTGAATAACATGTGACATCCTCTATTGTCATTAGTGATGTGATAAAGGTTTTTTAATTCTATTGTAATCCTGTGAAATAGTGTGAGTTCTGTGCTCTCCACAACCTCTGTCCCTGCCTACTTGCCATGACTGCACTAAATCACAGATAACCACTGATCGGTGGTCCATATCCTGGCAAGTTAAAAGCATAAGAAATTAATGCAAACACATGCAAACAACAGAACAAACAAACATAGATTGATAGATAACAAAGCATAGTAATGTATAAAAAAAAACAGGCAAGAGACTCATCAGGGTACAGGCAAAAGTAATGCTAACCGAAAATAGTCAGCAGAGGAGCAACTGGGTCCAGAGGAATACAGTATAACTGGAGTCAGAAGATCCAATATTCATCACTGAATAAATAGACAGACAGGTGAGTGTAAATGAAGTGTCTGCAACCAATTGGTTTAGCTGTCTTTCTCAATAGATACTTTACTCTAGATTCTTGAAAATTCTGAAAGTGTTCCTGTATCCCTTTAAGTGTTATATATCATACTTCTGCAGAAGTTTTACTTTTCTGTAAATCCTGGTTATTGGAATTTCCTGCGGGTGACAGTGGCCTATAACCTCAAGATAATTCTCAAAAGGTCAGCATTTCTTATGGCTTCCAGCAGGTCAGGGTTTTAAGGTCTTTTTCTGGGCTCTAGGGAATTACTATCTGGTTCAGTTATCTAATATATAAAGCTGAGTGTATGTGTGTGTATGTGTGTATGTATTACCGTCGTGTTTATAATAACCAAATTTTGCATAGTTGCTCTCTGTGACTCAGGGAACATCATAGACTAGGTTTTAAGCCAAGATTTTCACCCTGCTTTTTCCAAAATACACTTATTAACCACCATATACAGGAGCCATTGTCTACTACTGCTTCTGTGGCAGTTGGAAGCTGAGCCGTGATTGCTTTCTATTCTGCTACATATGAGGTAAAATGGATAGAGACAGAAAGGCAGACAGGGAGAGTGAGTGAGTGACAGAGAGGCAGACAGGGAGAGTGAGTGACAGAGAGACAGACAGGCAGGGGGAGTGAGTAACAGAGAGACAGACAGGCAGGGGGAGTGAGTGACAGAGAGACAGACAGGGAAAGAGTGATAGACAGGCAGACAGGGAGAGTAAGTGACAGAGAAACAGACAGGGAGAGTGAGTGAATGAGTGACAGAGACACAGAAAGGGAGTGTGAGAGACAGAAAAGGAGACTGAGTGACAGAGACAGACAGGGGAAGTGAGTGACAGAAAGGCAGAGTAAGTAACAGAGAGACAGACAGAGCGAGTGACAGAAAGACAGTCAGGTAGAATGAGTGACAGAGAGACAAGCAGAAAGAGTGAGTGAGAGACAGGAGGGGAAAGTGAGTGAGAGACAGCCAGTGAGTAAGAGACAGACAAGGAGAGTAATTGAGAGACAGACAGGAAGAGTAAGTGAGTGAGAGACAGAGAGACAGGCGGGGAGAGTGTGTGACAGACAGGGAGAAATAGATGCATAGATGGATATATATTATTTTTTTGCTAACCAATTCTATTTTGTTGTAGCTAAGAGCAGTTATTTACTATCCCGGGCAATGCCTGGATCTACAGCTAGTATTATATAATAGTATTGTAAGTATATCTTCCATTTTATCGTCCACAAGCTGGGATAAGTCTAAATGATATCAGCAAAACGTATTATAATGAAAAACAAAGCTGCGTTGTTTATTGTTTGCTCATTGACCATAAGAGAATAAAAACCTTTAAAGTATAACCGTCATTTAAAAAACTTTTGATATGTTGTAGGGCATTTTAAGCCCTTTTGCAATTTGATAAGTTGCCCGAATCTTGCTCCTTCCTCTTGTATTCTGCACACTTCCCAAGATGTCAGTGATCTCCCATATGGCTGTTGCTAGGCATATTCCGTCTTCACTGTTGAGCTGACTACAGAGGGAGAGACACGCCCACCTGTTCTCACTGCTCACAGCTGATTACCTGATGTCTCACTGCTCCAGCAGTGAGTCATGTGCCCTAACTAATGTAGTAACCAAACAACTACACTTATCTATCCCTCAGCTTTCCCTACACTTGTATATAAACAAATAATCCACACAGACAGAAACTGCAGATAGATCACAACCCCCCACCCCCCATCATAAGGGGGGTGGGGGGTAAGGCATGAAGAGGATGTTGAGGATGAAGAGCGGATCTTTTGTGACTTGGATGTGGATGCCACTTTTCTTACAAACCCAGCCACACCTGAACTTAAATGAAGACATGAACATGATTCCAAGAGGTTGGTTTCTTTACAGCTGCATCTAACCACACTGAGTGAATATTTTAAAGCAAAGATGTTACCTAGAAGCATGCGTTCCAAGGTATCCCCTACATTTTTTCAACATGATTCAAAATTTTGCAACAAAATTTGCTCGCATTTCCAACAAATACTCCATGGACCCGATTCTATTTAATATGGAATTCCTCAAAAAGGAGGTGGCCACCTTAAGGACTAGAATGCAGGATATAGAGTCACAGTTAAGTGACTCCATGTCATCTGAGGACTTTTCAAAACATATGCAACTTATAAAAACACGGGTGGAAAGTACTAGATTGGAACAGGAGGAGATAAAACGAGGAAAATGGATTCGAGACACAGAGGATTATAAGACTGGTCTAATATACAGTTGGCAAGGGAATCAATCTCAATTCCTACAGAAGGATACCACAAAACGGAGAGGGAAACCAAACAACACCAAGAAGAATGGCTCCAAACACCATAATAAGCAAGAAAGGACAGGAGAAGCATCATCCCCTTCTTTTTTAGAGACCCCGACCATGGCGGACACCAGCGACGACCCAAGACCAGGAGAGGTGGAAGGAAGCACCACCGAGCCAGAAAATACAACATGCAGCAAACAAAGACTGTTGACTCCAGCCATGGCCCTGAGAAAGAGAAACAACCGATAGTCAATTATCTGTTTCATCAAAAGGTTTGGGTTATTGTATAAGTGCAAAACCAAACTGGTTTCAGATTGAGATTGAGTTACAGTGATTTTTTTCGTTCCATTAAGCTCAAGCATTATTTTTGTAATAGACCATCTAATCCTACTGTGAATACTGTCAATGCGGCTGAATTGTCACTTAAAGATTTCTCATTACGCAATAAGAGTAATTTCACTCCCGAGGTCGAGGCCCCATATATTGAGGCCTTTATATCGGCAGTGAAAGAGGAAATTTCATTGCTACGCCATACAAACTGTGATTCATCACTATTGCACCCTAACATCACTGGAGCAGAAATTGAAGCCCTGAATGAACTGGCCCATGACGGCGACATCACTATCAAACCCGCTGATAAGGGTGGTGCTGTCGTCATCATGGATACCAGATCATATCTGAAGGAGCTACGTAGACAATTGTCTGACACACAGGTATATAAGCGGATCAATTCAGATCCAAAATTCAAAGTGGCAAAATTGATTAAAAACATCTTAGATGAAGCTATACGTAAAGAGATTATTGATAGGGAATTATATAGATTTCTCACAGTTGAACATCCGACCACTCTGGTCCTATATATATTGCCCAAAATCCACAAGTCTTTAGTGTCCCCCCCTGGAAGACTGATCGTCTCAGGTAGTGGGTCTATCCTTTCTAGCATAGCCACATTTTTGGAAAGGGTATTACGTGACCTGTCGATATCAGGGTCCTCATACATACAGGATACCTCTGATTTTATCAATAAGCTGGCTACGGTGAATATCAACCCAGAACAGAAGATATTATTGGTATCATTTGATGTCATATCTTTATACACGTCAATTGATCACGGTAGAGGTATAAGGTCTGACAACAGAAGCATTACAGTTTATTATTGACCTACTGGAAATTGTCTTGAGGAATAACTACTTTTTGTTTGGTGACGATTTTTTTTTTACAACTGATGGGATATGGCCCCCACATATGCCAATATTGTCATGAGGACCTTGGAGGAGGACGTCATCTATGCCTCCACGCACTACACACATTGTCTGCGGTGTTGGAGGTACATAGATGACGTCTTCCTCCTCTGGACTGGCACAGAACAGGAATTGCTAAACTTCCATGACTTTCTCAACACTATTGATGAATAAATTAAGTTCACGGTAGTACATTCACATAGCGAATTGCAATTTTTGGATGTCCTGGTTAAATACGATGATGGAAATCTGGAAACAGATCTTTACACTAAACCCACGGACCGAAATACACTATTAAGGTATGAAAGCAATCACCCACCTAGGTTTAACCAACATAGATATACTATCCGTGCAAGAGAAAAGACCTTCCAATGTCTAAACATTTCTTTGAAGCAGGCCACTCTGAAAAACAACTCAGATTTTAATTGATCGACCATATACCATTGCCACGAAGGGGAGGGGATAGGGAACAAATCCTCAAAAAACATGAACTTCAGTGGATCTTTACGCTTGATACCCTTAAACCTAAGGGCCTAAACGTAGACTTTAAATTAAGTGAATTATGATGTTGTTTGAACTGTGATACCCTTACCTTGTCAGATGATCGGTCTCTTGTCATTAATATGTAGGCACAAGTGATACAGTGTATTTCTTCGACAATATCCACTTATAATGTTACTTTCTATCTTTTCAGATAAAATGAACCTTGTGAAGCCAGGACATGGACAACCACCATCACCACTGCTTTTTTTCACCACCATGCATTGCTATTATATGTTTTTTACAGCGACTCAAAATACTGGAGATCATGCTGCTCATGATATATATTGTATTATGCCTAGCAGAGAGGCGATTTGCATTTCGTGCATTAGACACGGGAGCAGTTCGTGGAGGTGCCCTAGTGGGATCTCTGTTATCTTTGATAATGGAGGCACCCTGGACACCCCCCGGGTGTTTAGGTTTTCCCTATTATTAGGGGATTTACCATACACTATATGCAAGCTCCGTGCCGGGCCCATAGTGGCTGTGGGCTTTTTAAGCCTTGTCGCCTCTCATTAGGTAAACGCATTAATTTCTATTCTGGTTACGTCGGTAGCACTATACGGCGATATATCGCTAGCTGCCGTTATCTTATATTTACTTTTTTGAGCAGCTCAGCGATGGGTCTCTGTTATTATTTACCAGCGATATCATAGGTTGCTTTGACAACCGGTGGTGTTATGTCTGCCGGCACGCATGCGCACATGCTCATTTGACGCGTGCATTCCAACTATGAGTGCCACATGAGCACTATCACGCGTAGTACTCTGTTTTGATTTTTCAGCAGCCTACACATAGCGCATGGGGTGGTGAGTTGCCTATGTACCCTCTTAGATTGTTTTTACATTATTGCCTTACACTTCACTTTATTGTCGTCAAAGGACACTTTAATGCACCAGCACTTTACAATAAACTAATAACTATGCACTACAGTATTATGAAATGATTGTATGTATTTATGGATTGACGTATATGATGAAATGTTTCAAAAAGTGGAATAGGATTGTGTGGTCATGTGACCTGTTTAATCATGATCATGTGATTCAGATGTACTTGTATATATATGCACCATTTGCACTTGTCACTTGTTTTGAAAAAGGCTCACAACGAGCCAAAACGTTGTTGTATTGGGATATGAAATAAAGAGGACTCTCACGTTTTACTGACATCCTGGAGTGCTGCCTTTTCTCTACTTACTGATACTTATCCGAAGACACGAGTGAAGAAGGGTGTTCTTCACAATAGTATGTGAAGAACAATATGTGTGAAGATTCTTCGGACGAGTATACTCGCTTATCTCTAATATATATATATATATATATATATATATATATATATGTATATATATACATATATATATATATATATATATGTATATATATAATCCAGTGATTTTCAGCCTTTTTTGAGCCGCGGCACACTTTTTATACTTAGAAAATCCTGGGGTACACCACCAACCAAAATAGCACAAAAGGACACCAAAACAGTCATATTATACATATAGTTAATAATATAGATTCTAAATTTATTTTACTCACTCATTGTGAAACCTGGGCCTGTTTCGATAAACACAAAAGGGATATCCTGGCAGGAATGGTGGAAAGACACACACAAAGATCTTCCTCAACAGTTCTCAGTTTCTCCCTGTTTTTAGTATATGGTGCTGATTATTATGTGGCTCATATACTGCAAAATAAAGGGGTACAATGAGAAGTACTATGGCCATGAGGCCAGAGTACAAGTGCCTCCTCATATACTCAGCATATGAGCTGGTACTTGTAGTACTCCAGACTCATGACTATAGTATTTCTCATTTTACATTTCTCATTGTTATATGCAGTATACTGCTGGAGTACTAAAAGTACTAGCTCATATGCTGAGTATCTTGCATGCTCATATAGTCAGCATTATTGGTGGGCATTACCTTGGCGGTGGGCAAATGCGAGAGTCTCTCCGCTCTCAGGATGATGCGTCGGCCTCGGTGACGTCATTTTGTCGCGCAAGGTTCAAAGCTTGCGCATGTGTTATCGTACACGACTCCTACATTGAAAAAAGCTGTGACTGCGCATCGCTGCGCATTGCCGGGAAACAAAACACAGGGGGCACCATAGTTTGGGGAACTTTCCCCGCGGCACACCCGACCATGTGTCACGGCACACTGGTTGAAAATCACTGAAATAATATATATATATATATATATATATATATATATATATATACATTTTTATGTATATACAGGCAGTCCCCGGGTTACATACAAGATGGGGTCTGTAGGTTTGTTCTTAAGTTGAGTTTGTATGTAAGTCGGAACTGTATATTTTATCATTGTAATCCCAGCCAGAACTTTTTTGGTCTGGATTTTATAAATGTTGGGTTGTCATAAGAATCAATAATAACACTAAAGCTACATTACAGACACCTTTGATAACTGTTATAGCTGATCATTGTAGCCTAAGGATAAAGTACAATAAATTACCACTATCCAGAGGTCCGTTTGTAACTAGGGGTCGTATGTAAGTTGAGTGTTCTTAAGTAGGGGACCGCCTGTATGTATTATATATAATTTTTTTTTATTTTAACTAAAATTTGACCTATACTCTACCCTAGATAGATAGATAGATAGATAGATAGATAGATAGATAGATAGATGTGGGATAGATAGATTGAGAGATAGATATGACTAGATAAATGATAGATAGATAAGATATACATAGATAGAAATATATTAGATAGATGATAGATAGAGATGACTAGATAGATATAGATAGATAGATTACGTTGCTCTTTCACATGGAATAAATCCACTAAGGTATTTTTTCACTACAATCTGGTGTGCTGCTTTTTTTCCTTTGTCTTTATAATTGAAGGATCTGATGCCCGGCCCTCTTAGGCGTGCACCCGCTTTATTTTTGTTTACCCATTTTCTGTTTTGATAGTGCTGCTTGTAGATAGATAGATAGATTATACATAGATAGACAGACAGATAGATAGGTATGGGAAACATAGATAGATATGATATAGATAGGATATACATAGATATGAGATAGATACCGTATATTCCGGCGTATAAGACGACCTGGTGTATAAGACGACCCCCCTACTTTCCTGTTTAAAATATAGAGTTTAAGATATATTCGCCGTATAAGACTACCCCTTTTCCAACGCATTCAAAACACCAGTAAAAATTTAAAAAAAAAACAGATTTGAATTTAACATGGTCCTTTTTTTAATTTAAATTCTTATTACATGCAGGTATATAGCAGGAAAACTGTCGCTCATAAACATAAGGCATACAACAACAACATTACCATCGTCCATTTTACTGTAAATGTTACCATTTACCAGGTAATATCCCCCCCAAATAGCCATTTCCTAACTTTCAACTATGCCTCCCCCCCAAATAGAAACAGGGCCCCATAGATTTAAGCAAAATGAAAAATAAAACTCTTACCTAGTTATTCCGCTCCTATTCGCGCCCTCTCTCTCTTCTAAAGATCGGCGCAGGCGACGGCTGATGACGCGCCTGCCAGGTCAGGAGACCCGGCGCAGGCAGGCGCGTCATTAAGCCTGTGCCGGCGTCGATGGATGAGGTGGGTAGGGAGGTGGGTGGGAAGGTGGGCGGATCGGGGGCCCGTTCAAATTTTAAATTGTGACAGCTCCGGGCCCTCCCTGATCCAGCGCACGGACCAGATGCAGAACAGTCTGTGCGCTGTAAGGGAAAGGCCCGCGGCTCTCACAATTTAAAACATCTGCCCGCTGTGCTGCGCCGAGTTATCAGCGCAGCGCAGGGGTCGCACCTGACCCGATCGGTACGCCACTGTTTGAGGCTGCCGGGTACTTTGCCGGCAGCCAATGCTGTGAAAACACCCGTTACCCGGTTGTTACCGGTAAGCCTTTGCTGCAATATGCAGCAAAGACTTACCGGCTATGGAGAGGGCTCAGCCCGTGAGCCCTCTCCATGCAGCGCGACCCGACCGCCGCCGTGAATACACGGCGGGCGGTCAATTACCGGCGTATAAGACGACCCCAGAGAAGACAGAAGATTTTTCTGTCTTCAAAAGTCGTCTTATACGCCGGAATATGCGGTAGATATGAGATAGATAGATATATAGATATTAGATAGATATGAGATAGATATATAGATATTAGATAGATATGAGATAGATATCATGTGATTGGTCAGCAGCTTGTGCTTGTGATGAGGTGACAGGTGACAGGCCCCGCCTCCATCTTGCTGATTGTAGTTTTTTTGAGAGCTGGAAACCATGGTTGCTATGGGCCAAAACAGGTACTAAATGAGGACAGAGAGGGAAAATACTTTGAGGAATGATTCCCAGGGACACCTGGAGTAGAGTTATGTTTTTTAGTTTTTTTTTTCAGAATGACGGTTACACTTTAACTCCTTCCCCTCCTCCTCCTTAATTTAGAACTCTTCCATCTTTGCATTTCAATCTGAACTACCTGTCTTCTAAAAACCAAATATTTTCTTACTTGCCATGTTGTTATGGCTTTGGGTCAGTACGGTCACCAATATACCATCACAAGTGATACCATGTGGTGCATGCTTGTGTGTTTAACCCCTTCATGCACCAGGGTGTACTTTAATGTCATGGTGCTGCGGCGGTGTATGGAGAGAGCTCATAGGCTGACATCTCTCCATACAGAGCTGGTGTCTCTCCATACACAGTGGTGTCGGCTGTATAATACGGCTGTTACTGCTGACACCGATCCTGGCAGTCAAATGCTTGACCTCTAACTTGACCACGGCACCTAACTTACCATTTCATGCCGATTGGTTGCCATGGCAGCCTACAGTCTGATTGAAACTTGTAGGCTTGCCATAGGTAATGATCTCTAATAGCCAGCAGATGGCAGGCTATTAGATAGAGCAAGGAAAATTGCTATATACTAGTACTGTAGTATATAATATTAGCAATCAGACCCTGCAGGGTTAAAGTACTATGGAGAGTCTGAAATAATGGTAAAATAAATAAAAAATTATATAAAAAGTGTAAAAAAAGGAAAAAATTAAATCACCCCCATTTCCCCAGATCACATATAAAATAAATAATAAAATAAATAAAAATAATTATAAGCATGACAGGTGTTGCCGCATCCCAAAATGACCATTCTATTATAATATAAAAAATATTATTTCTGGCAGTGAATACCACAATAGAAAAAAATGCCCAAATGTCCGTATAGCCAATTTTTCCCCATTTTTCATTCATGAATATTTGAATAAAAATGATTAAACAGTCATATAGGTCCCAAATTGATATAACTGAATACACCAACACATACTGCAAAAAATTGACACCTTTCACAGGTCTGTACACCAAAATTTATTGGCCTCAGAATTTGGCAAAATGGAAAATACCTTATATACTCGAGTATAAGCCTAGTTTTTCAGCACAAAAAATGTGCTGAAAACCCCAAACTCGGCTTATACTCGAGTCAAAAAAATAAATATATCTAAACTCACCTTTCCGGCGACCCCTGTATATCTTCTGTGCGATCTGTCCGGCAGGGGCTGTCAGGCTATATACACTGGGGCAGGGGCTGTCAGGCTATATACACTGGGGCAGGGGCTGTCAGGCTATATACACTGGGGCAGGGGCTGTCAGGCTATATACACTGGGGCAGGGGCTGGCTGGCTATATACACTGGGGCAGGGGCTGGCTGGCTATATACACTGGGGCAGGGGCTGGCTGGCTATATACTGGGGAGGCTGTGACCAATGCATTTCCCACCCTCGGCTTATACTCGAGTCAATAGGTTTTCCCAGTATTTTGTGGTAAAATTAGGGGCCTCGGCTTATACTCGGGTCAGCTTATACTCGAGTATATACGGTAATTTTTTATGTACAAAATATTTAAATTTTTTTTGTCAATTTCACTGCACTTGGAATTTTTTTCCAGCTTTCCAGTAAATTGCATGGAATATTAAATGGCACCCCAAAAAGTACAATTTGTCCCGTAGATAACAAACCCTAACACTTCTCTGTAAACATAAAAATAAAAAAGCTATTGCTTTTGGAATGAGGGATTTAATAAACAGAAATGCAAAAACGGAAAAGGGTCCTGCAAGGGTTAATACTATTGACAAAAATTTGTATTACTATATTTTGACATCAGTACATTGCTGTGTAAGGGTATTATATATATATATAATATAGATATAGATATAGATTATAGATATTAGAGATGAGTGAGCACTAAAATGCTCGAGTGCTCATTACTCGAGTAGAACTTTTCCCGATGCTCGAGTGCTCGTTTCGAATAACGAACCCAATTGAAGTCAATGGGAGACTCGAGCATTTTTCAAGGGGACCAAGGCTCTGCAATAACATGTGTCATTTTATTGAGAAATAAGGAAGTTAGTCCTGTTTCTTCGTTTTTTTAATTCAATGGAATATTTGTGGAACTTCAAAAAGGAGAATGACCCGTGTTAAACATCTGCAATGTGTTCTTCACACATATTGTTCTTCACATACTATTGTGAAGAACACCTTTCTGCACTCATGTCTTCTGATAAGTTAGCAGATGTATGGAAACATCTGCAATGTGTTCTTCACTGAAGTTTCCTACATCTGCTAATCAGAAGACATGAGTGCAGAAAGGTGTACTTCACAATAGTATGTGAAGAACAATATGTGTGAAGATTCTTCGGACGAGTATACTCGCTTATCTCTAATAGATATATATAATCTATATATATCTATACATATATATACATTTTTATGTATATATGTATTATATATAATTTTTTTTTATTTTAACAAAAATTTAACCTATACTCTACCCTAGATGTAGCATATCATTGACAGTGTAAACAAAAGGAGAAAAGCAGAAAAATAAAGCATTGTTATTTTTTGAGGAAATTTGTTCTAAATAAATGAGTTCAGGACAAGCGACTACTAATGTTTTGATATTTGAATTACTTTTTGTTTGGTATTAGAAGCCTCTCTAGATCCTCATGTGGCTGAAGCTAAAACCCCATTCCTCCACTCTTCATATAGAACTGGTTACAGAGTACATGAATGGATCAATTGGATCATGAATGGATCAAATAACAAAACTACAAAAGGTTTGTATGAAGAGATGACTAGAGACAAGGTAACTTCCAAAATAGAGTCTACATTCTGCTGCCTCTTTGCTAAGGCTCCTCTTGTTTGACAGTTGTGTCCCTTTGCATCTTTAGGTAGTTTTGGTTGTGATACATGCATCTTTTTTTAGAATATTCAAGTGCAGATTGATGTGTATACAAATGACCCACAAGTTACAACAATATAACAAAACAAACAAGTTTTTGGGGATATTCCTTAAAAACTATTAAAAACACAAAATAGATAGATATGTGTATGTCCGGAGATTAGTTGCAATAAGCCTATAGCTCTCTACAGCTCTCCCTAACTATTTATGGTATAGGACCCAGTATATATTGCCTCATAAATTGCACAGCAGAAAAAAACATAAATAAATCTATACATACAAAAATAAATATGTGGACTATTTAATAAGGAGATGAGATCACGTACATGTGCAATGCCATGTAATGCTATATTCTGGAATTATCGCCAGACCAGCACTCAGTAACTCCTGCCAAGTCCCACTACCCAGAAAAGGGACAACGTGGACAAAGAGGGCCTACCATGCTTATTTGAGCATGCATGAAGTAGGCTTATAACAGAGCCTAAAGAGGTCCATAATTTCAGGAAAATCAATGCTCAAAATAGTGCAAAAGACAACCCACAACTGGATGTTAAATGTGCATTAACCCCACTGCATAGCAAACTAAAGACAGCAAACTTTGGTGTACCATGTGCATATGTGCAAGAAAAGCCCCACAAACTAGACAAATGTGCATAAAACTGCTTGTATACTGGTACCCCATACTCTCCAGCCTCTCTGTGTTTCTTTATGTCCATCTTCTTTGACAGGCTTCACTCCTCATGGCTCTGATGTTTTCAGAACAGTAGGTACATATTATGGAGTCACTTAACTAGAACATGTGTGAATAATATCTGTCAATCATATACATATGATATCTATATTTTACCCAAACCTTAACAATTCAGTGGAAGCACATAACATACAACCAGCAGACTAACAGATGAGCATCAGAGCTGCACCACATGAACATCTGTTAAAGGCAGACATATTCTCCCAAATACCAACTAGCATAAGGTTGACCCCTCATACAGCCCATCCAGGGTAAGTTGACTGTTCCACTACAAAAAGAAAAACCTTGACAGCGATAAGCAGCGGACGAGAATTTGTAAGAACATTGGGCACATGTGGGACTTTTCATTCTGTTAACAACTGAATTCTGCCATAATTTGTGCAAAAAATATGTCTTAAATGCCTCGCACCCCATAGATCAAGGATCTAATGGGTCATGGCCTATGAAAAGGGAACATAGCTACCATCAAAAACAGTTGCCCACATTTACTAAGGTGCTTGCGCCAATTTCTTTTCAGTACAAACTGCTTGCACATCTATTTAAGGAATGCCCCCGCTACATATGTGACGCTCATGACCCTTTTGTGATGTGGCTGCACTATTCTTCGTTCTGCACTGAAATGGGCATTCCGGTGCTCAATTTGACCGTACACCCGGTAAAGTCTGACAGAAGTGTGTTGCGCTCCCCATGTTAAAGGAACCATCTGTTGGAGCAGTGCCGAGGGCACCAGATTCATAGAGAATGGGCGCCATAAATACTGAATCTGGTGCCCTCTGCACACTACACAGGAAAACTGCACATAGTGCAGTTTGCACTGTTTTTAATTATGAGTTAGTTCATAAGTGAAAGCAGCAGACACTTTGATAAATTTGCCTAATAAATTAACCCCGTGGACATGCTGTTACTGCATCCTGCGACACAAGGTGTAAGGAGAGGCCTCCTGTCTTTTAACTCATACTCATTAGACAGACATTTGGAGGGTCATGTGATCTCTGTCTGTCCACGAACAACCGCTCTGCCTTCATCTTATATTCATGAATACTATCATAAGGTCCTGGTAGGGTGATTGTTTGTGGACAGCTAAGATCAATTGCCCCACCATCTTCAGCCATTTTATGGTGAGAAATGTCTGTCTGATTAGGTGAAAGACTGGAGGCTTCTCTTTATATATCAAGAAAGTGGTGGAGAAATTGTAATAGATCTATAATGGTAAATTACCTAATATGCTGCCACGCAGACTTACACACAAATTGCAAAAAATATGGGGTAAAGTGCCCAACCACTTTAAGCATAACAATTCTATGTTCTACAGTTACACATATGAGATCCACCACTGTGAAAAGTTGCAATTGACTTTAACACACCTTACATGAGTTTCACTTTCACACCTGACTAGATGCTAAGGTCGTCCATTGGCAATTAGATCTATAACCAAATTAATTAACCAGGTTAATTCTCTGTCTAAATAACAGAACAACACAACAACGATTAACAGAACTAACAATAAGAGAGGTCACTTAAGACCTAATCATAAAGGTAACTCCACTATGCCAGAGTGGTCAAAGGTGGCCCTCACAATTATTGAATAAATACCAAAAAAATAGACGAAAAAAGGGAAATCCATGCCAATAATAATCTTATTCACTTAATTTTTTACCTTCTCCCAATTTTCTTTCTCACCACCTTTTTCAATTTTTATGATCGTCCATGTTGGGTCATCTTATGTTTATTGATGTAACCCTGTTTGTGCTCTGTACTTTATATTGAGGCATAACCAATACGTTTATATTGTATCGTGTTTTGTTATACACTGTTCAAATGCATACATACCTTGCCTTTTTTTTGTCTTCCTCTTTCATGTGCTGCGATCTTGCATTAATGCACCTTAGTGCGCATGTATGGTATGCCGCTGCTGCTCCGTCCGTGGCGGGGGGCGTGTCCGGTCGGTCACAGGGGACGGACTTCAACTCCGCCTCCTGTTACGTCACGGGCCTGGCCCCACTGCTGATGTGTCTTCATGTGTCCAAACATGCACCTGTTACATAGGTGTTTCCGCATAGACACTTATTGCTCCAGCACCATTGGGGGGGAGGAGTTTATATGCCTGGCTTGTGTTAGTGAGCGTTACCCCTTGAGAAAGACCAGCGGGTTGAAACGCGCGTCGGGGGCTGAACACCAGGTACTGTGGTCCACCGGATTTCCCTTTCACAGATCTTTACCCTTGTTTGGGTCTGATACTTTTTCAAATAACTGCATGTTTATTTGTAGTATTTATTTGCTTAATTTCTGTGTCTGGGCATGAGTTTTTGTTATGTGGTGGAGTACACATTACTGCCATTAGGAGCTGCGCTCCCTTTTCACTACTCCATATACAGCTGTGTACCCTTACCTGGGTTGTTCATGCATTGTCTCTCCTGGAATTTTTTAGTACATTTTAAAGAATTAATTTGTTATCAATAAAGTTTCTTTATAAGATTATAATTCTCTGTCTAGTATAATTTGAAACCATGATGCTCAATAGCTGTTTTAAAAAAATATACCATATCCTCATGTGTTTCCTGTTGCAGTCAAACTCATCCTTTTTTGACCTGAAATGCTTTGAATTTCTGAAAGATGGTCAATCCATCAAGCAGTTTATGTCATATGCTATTTTGTCAAAAATAAAAAGGTAATAGATCCCTAATCCATGCAAAAATAATCTCTTTCAGTAGTGTAGGATGAAATTGTTCTGGGGATCCAGAATTTGTACAAATCCAATTTAAATTGCATTGCAATCTTTGTTGATATCATTGTGCATTCAGGGCTTATCGGATACATGTGAATCAATGCATTTGATATAAACCCTAGAAGAAAGTGATTGGCTCAAAATACATGTCCAGATGGGGTTGACTTTTACTGGTCATCCAGGCTCAATTATTGTGTAGGTGTCTTGGCCCACACTACCAGAAGAGCTTTTTGAGGCCTATTTTTCCTGTTTATTAGTATAGAGGTCAATTACTAAAAGTTCTTATTGAGATGGACTGGGCTTTATTAAAATCCTATTGTTAGAACAGATTGTTATGTTAATACTCCATAATATCTCATTTGTTCTCTATGTACATATGCACCCCATGATTTTGAGAGTGCCACAGAAAATGAGTGCCATTATTAAAATAGGGAGGAGTAGGATTTATGTCAATTTTGAAGAAAACTAGACTTTAATAATGACTTTACTAAAGATCTAAGCAATTTTTTTTAAATGTAATTAAGGATAAACCTTTCACAGTCATGACTGTGCAATATACATCACCATCATTATTGTTTTAATGAAACTTGACAATGGCATTGAAAATTCACTATGCACATATATGTGGCATGGCAGGGGGTCTTTGGTGTTCTTTAATGGCTTGCATATGCCTCTTAGTTACACGCCAGGCTAGCTGACCTCTGGTTTCTTATCTCCACCAGACCCCTGATAAAGTTGGCAAACCATAAAGCTAAAGAAAACACTTGAGGCAAGAAAAAGGTTTTCAATGTTTTTTTTTCAAATATCTAATATGGAATAGAGATGAGCGAACATGCTCGTCCGAGCTTGATGCTCGGTCGAGCATTAGGGTACTCGAAACTGCTCGTTACTCGGACGAATACTTCGCCCGCTCGAGAAAATGGCAGCTCCCGCCGTTTTGCTTTTTGGCGGCCAGAAACAGAGCCAATCACAAGCCAGGAGACTCTGCACTCCACCCAGCATGACGTGGTACCCTTACACGTCGATAGCAGTGGTTGGCTGGCCAGATCAGGTGACCCTGGGATAGACTAGCCGCTGCCCGCGCTGCTCGGATCATTCTGTGTCTGGATGCCGCTAGGGAGAGAGCTGCTGCTGGTCAGGGAAAGCGTTAGGGTGTTCTGTTAGCTTGCTGTTAGGCAGGAGTGATTCTCAAAGAACCCAACAGCCCTTCTTAGGGCTACAATAACGTTCTACTTTTTTTATTTTAATTTGCATCTAGTACCATTTTGTGAGGAATTAGCAGGGGGACTTGCTACCGTTGTGTTTAGCTCTTAGTGGCACACATATCCATAGCAAAGACCGAAGTGGGAAAATTCAGTAGGGGTTGGATTTCAATTAGGCACTAACTCAGTGTCATCTCATCTGGCATAGTAGTGTGCTTTGATACTTGGCTAGAAAATAGCCATAGGAGAATACAAAGAGCTTACTTACGCGTACAGTAGCGTTCTATATATTTGATTTCTGGTTGATCTGCTGGTGGCTGTACTTTCTGCAGTGCATGTACTAGCCAATTCTGAGCAATTTGTAGTGAGACTTGCGACCGCTGTGTTCTGCGCTTAGTGACGCACATATCCATAGCAAAGACCGAAGTGGGAAAATTTAGTAGGGGTTGGATTTCAATTAGGCACTAACTCAGTGTCATCTCATCTGGCATAGTAGTGTGCTTTGATACTTGGCTAGAAAATAGCCATAAGAGAATACAAAGAGCTTACTTACGCGTACAGTAGCGTTCTATATATTTGATTTCTGGTTGATCTGCTGGTGGCTGTACTTTCTGCAGTGCATGTACTAGCCAATTCTGAGCAATTTGTAGTGAGACTTGCGACCGCTGTGTTCTGCGCTTAGTGACGCACATATCCATAGCAAAGACCGAAGTGGGAAAATTTAGTAGGGGTTGGATTTCAATTAGGCACTAACTCAGTGTCATCTCATCTGGCATAGTAGTGTGCTTTGATACTTGGCTAGAAAATAGCCATAGGAGAATACAAAGAGCTTACTTACGCGTACAGTAGCGTTCTATATATTTGATTTCCGGTTGATCTGCTGGTGGCTGTACTTTCTGCAGTGCATGTACTAGCCAATTCTGAGCAATTTGTAGTGAGACTTGCGACCGCTGTGTTCTGCGCTTAGTGACGCACATATCCATAGCAAAGACCGAAGTGGGAAAATTTAGTAGGGGTTGGATTTCAATTAGGCACTAACTCAGTGTCATCTCATCTGGCATAGTAGTGTGCTTTGATACTTGGCTAGAAAATAGCCATAGGAGAATACAAAGAGCTTACTTACGCCTACAGTAGCGTTCTATATATTTGATTTCTGGTTGATCTGCTGGTGGCTGTACTTTCTGCAGTGCATGTACTAGCCAATTCTGAGCAATTTGTAGTGAGACTTGCGACCGCTATGTTCTGCGCTTAGTGACGCACATATCCATAGCAAAGACCGAAGTGGGAAAATTTAGTAGGGGTTGGATTTCAATTAGGCACTAACTCAGTGTCATCTCATCTGGCATAGTAGTGTGCTTTGATACTTGGCTAGAAAATAGCCATAGGAGAATACAAAGAGCTTACTTACGCGTACAGTAGCGTTCTATATATTTGATTTCTGGTTGATCTGCTGGTGGCTGTACTTTCTGCAGTGCATGTACTAGCCAATTCTGAGCAATTTGTAGTGAGACTTGCGACCGCTGTGTTCTGCGCTTAGTGACGCACATATCCATAGCAAAGACCGAAGTGGGAAAATTTAGTAGGGGTTGGATTTCAATTAGGCACTAACTCAGTGTCATCTCATCTGGCATAGTAGTGTGCTTTGATACTTGGCTAGAAAATAGCCATAGGAGAATACAAAGAGCTTACTTACGCCTACAGTAGCGTTCTATATATTTGATTTCTGGTTGATCTGCTGGTGGCTGTACTTTCTGCAGTGCATGTACTAGCCAATTCTGAGCAATTTGTAGTGAGACTTGCGACCGCTGTGTTCTGCGCTTAGTGACGCACATATCCATAGCAAAGACCGAAGTGGGAAAATTTAGTAGGGGTTGGATTTCAATTAGGCACTAACTCAGTGTCATCTCATCTGACATAGTAGTGTGCTTTGATACTTGGCTAGAAAATAGCCATAGGAGAATACAAAGAGCTTACTTACGCGTACAGTAGCGTTCTATATATTTGATTTCTGGTTGATCTGCTGGTGGCTGTACTTTCTGCAGTGCATGTACTAGCCAATTCTGAGCAATTTGTAGTGAGACTTGCGACCGCTGTGTTCTGCGCTTAGTGACGCACATATCCATAGCAAAGACCGAAGTGGGAAAATTTAGTAGGGGTTGGATTTCAATTAGGCACTAACTCAGTGTCATCTCATCTGGCATAGTAGTGTGCTTTGATACTTGGCTAGAAAATAGCCATAGGAGAATACAAAGAGCTTACTTACGCCTACAGTAGCGTTCTATATATTTGATTTCTGGTTGATCTGCTGGTGGCTGTACTTTCTGCAGTGCATGTACTAGCCAATTCTGAGCAATTTGTAGTGAGACTTGCGACCGCTGTGTTCTGCGCTTAGTGACGCACATATCCATAGCAAAGACCGAAGTGGGAAAATTTAGTAGGGGTTGGATTTCAATTAGGCACTAACTCAGTGTCATCTCATCTGGCATAGTAGTGTGCTTTGATACTTGGCTAGAAAATAGCCATAGGAGAATACAAAGAGCTTACTTACGCCTACAGTAGCGTTCTATATATTTGATTTCTGGTTGATCTGCTGGTGGCTGTACTTTCTGCAGTGCATGTACTAGCCAATTCTGAGCAATTTGTAGTGAGACTTGCGACCGCTGTGTTCTGCGCTTAGTGATGCACATATCCATAGCAAAGACCGAAGTGGGAAAATTTAGTAGGGGTTGGATTTCAATTAGGCACTAACTCAGTGTCATCTCATCTGGCATAGTAGTGTGCTTTGATACTTGGCTAGAAAATAGCCATAGGAGAATACAAAGAGCTTACTTACGCCTACAGTAGCGTTCTATATATTTGATTTCTGGTTGATCTGCTGGTGGCTGTACTTTCTGCAGTGCATGTACTAGCCAATTCTGAGCAATTTGTAGTGAGACTTGCGACCGCTGTGTTCTGCGCTTAGTGACGCACATATCCATAGCAAAGACCGAAGTGGGAAAATTTAGTAGGGGTTGGATTTCAATTAGGCACTAACTCCGTGTCATCTCATCTGGCATAGTAGTGTGCTTTGATACTTGGCTAGAAAATAGCCATAGCAATAGGATAGCATTGTTTGGTTTTAAAAACTCAAAAAAAAAAAAAAAACAGAAAAAAAAACAAAAAACACAAAAAAAAAACAAAAAACACAAAAAAAAACAAAAAAAAGTTAAAAAAAAAATAAAGTTATAACTCTCATTTTAAAAATGTTTAACCCGAGGGCTAGGGGTAGAGGACGAGGGCGGGGACGTGGGCGTCCAACTACTGCAGGGGTCAGAGGCCGTGGTCCTGGGCGGGGTGAGACACCACCTGCTGATGAGGGAGCAGGGGAACGCCGCAGAGCTACACTCCCTAGGTTCATGTCTGAAGTTACTGGGACTCGTGGTAGAGCACTGTTGAGGCCAGAACAGTGCGAAGAGGTGATGTCGTGGATTGCTGACAATGCTTCGAGCAATTTGTCCACCACCAGTCAGTCTTCCACGCAGTCCACCCATGTCACCGAAATCGCCACTCCTCCAGCTCCTGCACCTCAGCCTCCTCCCCCCCAGTCTGCCCCCTCCCAGGAAAATTTGGCATTTGAACCGGCATACTCTGAGGAACTGTTTTCTGGACCCTTCCCACAGTCACAAACCACTTGTCCGGTTGCTGCTGAGCAATTTTCCGATGCCCAGGTTTTCCACCAGTCACAGTCTGTGGGTGATGATGACCTTCTTGACGTAGTGGAAGTGTGTAAAGAGGTGTCCGACGATGAGGAGACACGGTTGTCAGACAGTGGGGAAGTTGTTGTCAGGGCAGGAAGTCCGAGGGGGGATCAGACTGAGGGATCGGAGGATGATGAGGTGACAGACCCAAGCTGGGTTGATAGGCCGGGTGAACACAGTGCTTCTGAGACGGAGGAGAGTCCTCGACCAGAACAGGTTGGAAGAGGCAGTGGTGGGGCCAGACGGAGAGGCAGGGCCAGAGCTGGTGCATCAGCGCCAAATGTGTCAACTAGTGAAGCTCCCGTGGCGAGGGCTCTTGCGGCGAGGGCTAGATCTTCAGAAGTCTGGAGGTTCTTTAAGGAAACACCGGATGACCGACGGACTGTGGTGTGCAACATTTGCCAAACCAGGCTCAGCAGGGGTTCCACCACTACTAGCTTAACTACCACCAGTATGCGCAGGCATATGAATGCTAAGCACCCCACTCAGTGGCAACAAGCCCGTTCACCTCCGGCCGTGCACACCACTGCTCCTTCCCCTGTGTCAGCTGCTAGTCAGCCCCCTGCCCAGGACCCTGCCACAAAAACCCCATCGTCGCCTCCACGATCCTCCACAGCATCCACCAGTGTTCAGCTCTCCATACCCCAGACGCTGGAGCGGAAACGCAAATATAGTGCAACCCACCCGCACGCCCAAGCCCTTAATGTGCACATCTCCAGATTGCTTAGCCTGGAGATGCTGCCCTATAGGCTAGTAGAGACCGAGGCCTTTCGCAACTTCATGGCGGCGGCCGCCCCTCGGTATTCGGTCCCCAGCCGCCACTACTTTTCCCGATGTGCCGTCCCAGCCCTGCACCAGCACGTGTCAGACAACATCATCCGTGCCCTGACCAACGCCGTTTCTGACAAGGTCCACCTGACCACGGACACGTGGACGAGTGCTGCCGGGCAGGGCCACTATATATCGCTGACGGCACATTGGGTTAACTTGGTGGAGGCTGGGACCGAGTCTGACCCTGGGGCTGCTCATATACTGCCGAGGATTGCGGGGCCTACCTCGGTCCAGGTGTTTCAGGCCTACTATGCCTCCTCCTCCTCCCACCCCTCCTCCACCTCCTCCTCCGAACTACCATCCGTGGGCAAGGCGCCATCAGTCGGTAGCTCTAGGCACAGCAGCAGTGCCGTCGCTAAGCGACAGCAGGCGGTGCTCAAACTGCTGAGCCTAGGCGACAAAAGGCACACCGCCCAAGAGCTATTACAGGGCATCACGGCGCAGACTGATCTGTGGCTGGCACCGCTGAACCTCAAGCCGGGAATGGTTGTGTGTGACAACGGCCGTAACCTGGTGGCGGCTCTGCAACTCGGCAGACTGACACATGTGCCATGCCTGGCCCATGTGTTAAATCTGATAGTTCAGCGTTTCCTCAAGACATACCCCAATCTGTCTGATTTGCTCACGAAGGTGCGCCGCATCTGTGCGCATTTCAGGAAGTCCAGCCCAGATGCTGCCACTCTCAGGGCAGCACAGCGCCGCCTCCAACTGCCCGCTCACCGACTGTTGTGCGACGTGCCCACGAGGTGGAATTCAACACTGACCATGTTATCCAGAGTTTACCAGCAGCGCAGAGCGATTGTAGACTGCCAGATGTCAACTTCCACCAGAACTGGTAGTCAGGTCAGTCAGCTTCCTCAAGTCTACAATGAGGAGTGGACGTGGATGTCTGATATCTGTCAGGTGCTGAGTAACTTTGAGGAGTCAACACAGATGGTCAGTGGCGATGCCGCCATCATCAGCCTCACCATCCCGCTGCTTGGCCTGTTGAAAAACTCTCTGGTCAGCATGAAGTCGGAAGCTTTGCGCTCGTCACAAGAGACAGGGGAAGAATATTCCCTTGTTGATAGCCAAAGCACCCTCAGGTCTGTTTCTCAGCGCATATCGGAGGAGGTGGAGGTGGAGGAGGATGAGGAGGAAGAGGAGGAGAATGTTGGCGAGACACAAGAGGGGACCATTGTTGAGTCCTTCACTGTTCAGCGTGTATGGGCAGAAGAAGAGGAGTTGGAGGAGTTGGAGGAGGAGGAAATGGACAGTCAGGCCAGTGAGGGGAGTGAATTCTTACGCGTTGGTACTCTGGCGCATATGGCAGATTTCATGCTAGGCTGCCTATCCCGTGACCCTCGCGTTCAAAGAATTTATTCCAGCACCGATTACTGGGTGTTCACTCTCCTGGACCCACGGTACAAGCAAAATCTTCCCACTCTCATCCCTGCAGAGGAAAGGAGTGTGAGAATGCATGAATACCAGCAGGCCCTGGTGCACAAGCTGAAACAGTATTTCCCTTCTGACAGCGCTAGCGGCAGAGTGCGTAGTTCTGCGGGACAAGTAGCGAGGGAGAGTAGGCGAGCAGGCAGCTTGTCCAGCACTGGCAAGGGTACGCTTTACAAGGCTTTTGCCAGCTTTATGTCACCCCAGCAAGACACTGTCACCTGTCCCCAGTCTCGGCAGAGTAGGGCTGATCTTTACAGAAAGATGGTGAGGGAGTACGTAGCTGACCATACCATCGTCCTAAATGATCACACAGCTCCCTACAACTACTGGGTTTCAAAGCTGGACATGTGGCACGAACTGGCGCTGTACGCCTTGGAGGTTCTTGCCTGCCCTGCCGCTAGCATCTTGTCCGAGCGGGTTTTCAGTGCAGCTGGTGGCATCATCACCGATAAGCGTACACGCCTGTCGACTGACAGCGCTGACAGGCTGACGCTTATTAAAATGAATAAAGGCTGGATTTCTCAGAATTTCCAATCTCCACCAAGTGAAGGAAGCTCAACCTGAATAATTGATCCACTCCTCCTCCTCCTCCTCATTTTCCTCCTTCTCCTCCTCTTTGTACAGTAAAGCAGAGGAAAATGGCTATTTTTTGACAGGGCCCACTGGCTCTTGCTATAGTACTTCATGCATTTAATTTTTCTGGAGGGCCACCTACCCGGTCCTCTGTTTGAAACAATTTTTGTGAGTGCCACATACAGGCACTCAATCTATTCCATTTTTCTGGAGGGCCACCTACCCGGTCCTCTGTTTTAAAAAATTTTTGGGACTGCCACATACAGGCACTCAATCTATTCCATTTTACTGGAGGGCCACCTACCTGCTCCTCTGGTTTGAAAAATGTTTGGGACTGCCACATACAGGCACTCAATCTATTCCATTTTACTGCAGGGCCACCTACCTGCTCCTCTGGTTTGAAACATTTTTGGGACTGCCACATACAGGCACTCAATCTATTCCATTTTACTGGAGGGCCACCTACCTGCTCCTCTGGTTTGAAAAATTTTTGGGACTGCCACATACAGGCACTCAATCTATTCCATTTTACTGGAGGGCCACCTACCTGCTCCTCTGGTTTGAAACATTTTTGGGACTGCCACATACAGGCACTCAATCTATTCCATTTTACTGCAGGGCCACCTACCTGCTCCTCTGGTTTGAAAAATGTTTGGGACTGCCACATACAGGCACTCAATCTATTCCATTTTACTGGAGGGCCACCTACCTGCTCCTCTGGTTTGAAAAATGTTTGGGACTGCCACATACAGGCACTATCCAAATTAAATTGTCTCCATAGCAGCCTCCACACGTTGTCTCCATTGCTACCTCCAAAAGTCGTCCATATAGCTGCCTCCATACATCGTCCCTTTATCAAACGAGGTGTGTCAGGCAGAAATTTGGGTTGTTTTCATGGATTCCACATCAAAGTTGTTAACTTTGTCGCCACCCTGCTGTGTTATCCACAAAATATACTGGCAAACTTTTACCATTTAGGGATATTATTTCAGCGCTTCTTGCGCAGCTGTTTACATTCCCCTCACCCGCCATATCCTAAACTTATAAGAACGCTACTACACTTGATCTTATACAAAAGGTTCTTAGAAGTGCTGTTTGGGGAGTAGCCTATAGACAGGGGCTTGGATTGGCGAAAGCTCGCCTGGCAGCGGAGCGCCAGCTCCATGCCAAGATCCAACTAACATAGTTTTAACTGCAGCACCTTTAATCTACTACTAGTTCACTGCCTCCATACATGGTCCCCTTATCAAACGAGCTGTGTCAGGCAGAATTTTGGGTTGTTTTCATGGCTTCCATGTTAACTTTGTCGCCACCCTGCTGTGTAATCCACAAAATATACTGGCAAACTTTTATCATGTACCGATATTATTTGAGCGCTTCTTGCTCACCTCCTTTGGTTCCTCTCTGCCACCCATTGGTTTGAAGCCTGAGTCCATTTAGGGT
Source organism: Engystomops pustulosus (assembly GCF_040894005.1). Classification (NCBI taxonomy): domain Eukaryota; kingdom Metazoa; phylum Chordata; class Amphibia; order Anura; family Leptodactylidae; genus Engystomops; species Engystomops pustulosus. Next base: position 103,351,881 of record NC_092417.1, on the reverse strand, counting down.
ATGTCGCCATGCCACTCTCTAGCCTGCTGCCGCTGCCTCTGCATGCCATCCCCTATAGTGTCAGGGTCAATTATTGGATGTTTTAGATGCTATCTAGCTTCATTCTGTCACTCTGTCATGGCCATGCTGTTACCCATAATTTTGGCATAATGGTGCGATTACACCTTTGGCTTTCCCCTGAAGTGTCTAGTGTCTATCCATTATGTTTTCGGGTAAGTGTGCAATAGTATTGTGATGTCTTTTTACCAGCACTGGATGGTACCTCCAATGTTGTGTATGGTGTATTTATCCTTTACTGCACTACTGCCACTTTTTGCCCAAGTGTATTTAAGTCTAATATTATGACCATACTATGTGTATTTTCTACTATATGATTCAGACTCTGCACTCACGGGGGTGGCCACTGGTCTCCTGTATTGCCCTCTTTCCATCTGGGGCTACTTGTGTCCCCTTTATATGATATCTACAATTTTTCCCATTTGAGGATTATATATGCTGTAATTTTGCATTTTCAATAAAGATTATTTTATTTTATATATTTGAAATCCAAATGTGATAGGAAATGTTTCTACCTATTTAATCTGTGGACTTTTTGAAAGCTGTGGTAAGTGATATCACACAAAGGAAATATGAGCAACTGTAAACTGGTTGTTTATGCTAATACACAAAAATTTACTTTTCTGATGATACCAATTGTAATATCTTACGTTGGCAATTCATATAAGAAATCTGTCAACCTCAAGCAGCCAAGTGCCTTATATTAAGATGAGAACAGTGGCATTACTAGGGGAAAAAAAGCATGAACATCATAGGCTGAAATGCACATTGTTGCATTGTTTGTGGCTTTAAGGACGTTGTACAATGGTCCAAAAACAAAATTGGTCTATTATTTAAGCAACTCTACTTCGGTTGAAAGTTTCTACAGGAATACGGTTCTGCAGGAATTCTTGCATAGATAATAATAACTTTGAGCTACACAACTCTATGCAGATTATCTTTTTACTTACTAAAGTAATGGAACTGTAAAAATGAGAACAATAGAAGTGTTACATGATGACAAAATTTAAAGCCACAGCCCCCACCATTGTTCCTGTATTGTGTGGGCTCAATTCATAACTTGTTGGAATTGTACTGTGTGCAAAAACAAAAAACATAACAATGCGGCAGATTTGAGCTTTCAGTGTTACTGAACTGTTAGGTTGGCCTTTAATGTGACACAGTGTATAAAGTAAACTGTAAGTAAATGTGACCAATTTAGCACATAGTGGAAGCTGTTGCTTTGAATGGGCAGACAGCTCCCCAATGCGAAGCTTTTCTTTGTGAAAGGTTACTTTTCCAACAGCTCGTGCAATTTAATAAGAATCAACTGTGATATAATTAAAAAGAACAGCTATTTTTCTCTCAGTTACGGAAAAGGACATACATTTATATATATATTATAATATTGACAGTATATCCTTTATGGCAAGGCTAAGAAACACACAATGAAAATACCCCACAGAGACCTGCTTAACCTCATGGATGCTATATCATGATTGGCATTTAAAAAAAAAAAGTCTATTGAGGAGTACCAACGGAGCAAACTACAACCACCTAATAATATGGCGTATTATTTGGAAATTTAAATGGAACATGTCACTTAACCCCTCCCTCAAAATCACATCATGATCATTGATGGCTCTTTCCATGGGTTTAGTGCCACTCTTCTTCTAAAAATGACTTTTATTGATGCCCTCTCTTTCTAAAGATCCAGCATACTTTCAAGCTAATCTCCATCTATCTGACATTGACACTGCCAACCCAGCCCACATGAGGGAGTTGAGAAAGACACTGGCTGTGGGACTCTTTGAAGATGATTCCTGATGGAGGGTTGATCGAGGGGCTTGAGGGAGAGGCTGGCTGTGTGTCACCTCTCCATTAAGAAGTCTATTTAGAGAGTCATACAGCAAGAACTTCTCTCAACTCCCTCATTCCTGACAAGTAATGTGTTAAAATTACATATACCATATATACTCGAGTATAAGCCTAGTTTTTTAGTACAAAAAAATGTGCTGAAAACCCAAACTCGGCTTATACTCGAGTAAAAAAAATATAGGTTTTACCAGGTTTTTGTGGTAAAATTAGGGGCCTCGGCTTATACTTGGGTTGGCTTATACTCGAGTATATACGGTATATGGCATATTATTATGGCAATATATAGTGGTATATTGATAGTTGTGTTTGGTAGCATAAAGTTTTATGTGTGCTTGTATAGTACTCTTGTCCATAGCTCCTATTGAACACAGCTTTAATTCCTAAAAAAACATCACTATTGGCATTGCTTACTGCTATTGTTGTAGGGCTTGTTTTGTTGTTGTTTTTTTCCCTATTTTTTTTGGCTCTTTTTTAATTTAATAAATTCCCCTAATGAATTTTTATGTGAAACCATATTTTTTGGCATTTGTTTTTTATATGTATATTCCCTTAGATAAGGGTGGGAATTAAGTGGTGAACAACGGTAATTGGTGCCAGCACAACCCCATCCTTTATGAAGAGCTTAGCCGTGAGGTTTTACTTTACATATCAAGAAAGTGGTGCAGAACATTCAATAGATGTGCCATATATACTCAAGTATAATCCAACTTTTGCAGCACAATTTTTCTGCTGGAAAAGCCCACTCAGCTTATACTTGGGTATATAAAAAAAATAAAGTTAGTACTCACCCTCCGGCACTGACCCCTGATGTCCTCCTCTCCCCACAGCACCTCTTCCGGTTCGCAACCGTGCCAGCAGTTGCTGGCCATGCCGACACTCTGCTGGGCATAATATTAATGGGGTCACTCTTCTGGACATTATATTGATGTGGCACTCTGCTGGACATTATATTAATGGGGGCTTTTTGCTGGACATTATCTAAATGGGGGCTTTGTGCTGAACACTATATTAATGGGGATGTTCTGCTGGACATTATATTAATGGGGGAACTCTGCTGGACATTATATTAATGGGGGCACTCTGCTGGACATTAATTGGAAGGGCCACTGCTGTGGACATTTCATTCATGAGGGGAGACTATTGAGCATTTTATTGATGTGGGGTGACTACTGGACATTTTATTAGAGAGTAGCAGCTGCATTTCCCACTCTAGGCTTATACTCAATATGTTTTCCCAGTTTTTTGTGGCAAAATTAGGTACCTCGACTTATACTCTGGTTGGCTTATAATCGAGTATATACAATATATTAGTAAATTACCTAATACCCCCCCCCCCCCCCCCACACACACACGCTTATGCACACATTACAAAAAACATGAGGTAAAGTGGCCAACCTTTTAATATACTGTCTGGTTGCTATTGATTTAAAGGATTCACCATATATTGATTAATTAGTGTTACTATTAGCGAAGCTGTTAGCAAGAAGTTTAATTCCTTTGCAGAGCGACCAAGGGACAAACTAGAATTTCACAATTGCTAATATTCGTTATACTCATGAATGGTCACAATGATGGGTCCTTCAAAAGAAGAGAAATTCTCCACTTTGATAAATAAAAGAGGCTCCAAAGTGGGAGACCCTCCCTCTCCTCCCCAATGCACACATATTATTAGCTCAGGATTCCAAATCCTTTACAGGACCTATGCTTTTATCATTTCTGCACATGTCACTTTTGTCATATTAATTTAGAAATTTCCATTTGTAATTTACTTCTAAGGAACCTTTTGTTTTCCTAACAGTTTGCATTGCTTCGCTTAATGAGTTTATCATGTTTCCAGTAAATTATTTGAACATGTGCAGATGCGGCAAACATTTCAAAAAGGGCCTATTGTTTGTGTTTTAATCATTTTCTCGTTACATCTTTTTACTAACAAGTCCTCTTGAATGATGTCTCATTAAAATGGCAGAGTGTCATAATCGCAGGCATTAAGACATTCATCATTACATAAAACAAAGACCTTGTTTCACAGTAAGTTCAGGTATGTATCCTCCACTACTCCCTATGAAGATGAATCAGCACATAGGAGGCGATAACGGCCTAGACTAACATTATGCAAATCATAAGTTTGTGACTAACGTTTTGTAGGAAAGAATCATTGCTGAGAATACCTCATGGATGATTGGGTTTCACCAAATCTATGACATTGCTTTGACTAAGAACATTCTTTTGATTAAAAGCCATCTTACAACTTAGTTTTTTTCTACAAGTCTTTTGTCATGCTACAAGTTTGTACAATATGAGGCAGCGGATGCTTCTTCCAGACAACTTGTGTTTAGCTAGAAATAAACAAGAGAGAAGGGAGTGTAATTCAAAGTCCAATCACCTGTAAAAGTAATGAATGTTGTAATATTGTATATACAAAAAGGCTTCTGATGACACAGCTAATGAAGTCTTGGATCGGCAAGAAGATGGAATTTGTACATTACTAGAAAAGAATGCATGCAGAGAGATATTCGGATTTCCAGGTTTCTGAGGTTCAATGGTTATATTATAGAAATATTGTGGTCTGGGTCTACAGTAATAATACACAATATACACGTGTAGGACTAATATTTGGCTTCAAACTGAGAGATATGAAAGGGATATGATAAATTGTCGGTAATCCTACATCCAAGGGTCCAATCATTTATAAAACCTGAGATTTTTAGATATATTAATATTTGGCATATTTCATTGGGAAATTATGAAAACTGTGAAATGCTCATCATGGAAGTATAGTAGAATTAAAGTAGAAGCCCACAATGGTGATTTCCTTATCTCAAACAATTTATTATTACAAAAGCCATCAACACTGGTGAGTATACCCCCTCAAAATGGCAATGTCTCAATAACTTGTCATATGACCTTAACCATCAATTACAGCTTAACAATGTCTTGTCTGATGATAATGTCTCATTCCTCATGAAGAGCATTCCTCAGGTTAATGAAGTTCTGGGTTACAAAATTACAAGCCTCTTCACAGCAACTCAGATGATACCGTAGGTTTACAATGGGATTCAGGTCTGAAGAAAGTGGTGGCCACTTCATTTGTAGTACCTCAGTCTCCAGAATCAGTTACCTAATGACACAACCTTGAGGAACTGACACAATGACATCCATGATGCTGAAATTAGGCCTGCATTGTAAATGAAGAGGCACAATGACAGGATAAATGATGTTATTGAAGTAATATGCACATATCACTGCACCCGAACTAAAGGGTAGTTCTGTATTACCTAGGCACACCTGCTCACACTATAACACCTCCACCACCAGGTGACAAAGCTTCGCAATGCCTAGTAACACAAAAACAACGTGTCCATCTTTTAAGAGGTTGATATTCAAGATGACAAGGTTCTCTTTCACTGCTATAAACTGGTGTATACTCTGCTCTTCACTATTTCTCAAGTAAACCCCATGCTCATGAGGTATGGGTCCTTACAAAAAAAACTTTTGGTTTAGATTTTGGGTAGTAAACAAAAAAGGAGCAAAGTGAAACAAGGATCTGGTGTGCTATAGGCGATATATACAAAAATAGCCAACGACAAAGACTTACTTAAGATTTGCTTCATAATCAAAAGAATGTCTAGATCAGAACAATATCTATTTTTGTAGTGTAGCATTTCTTCTTCAGGTACTGAAAAAAAACTTTAAATGATGTATCTCTTGCTAAAGAAACTCTTGGGTCACGTTAAGATTTGGAGGTCTGTCACATAGAGCTTAATGTTTTGCAAACAATGATCTGCCAGCTATGTGTCTCTCTTCCCCATCATAGTGTAGACTGTGACAGTAGGTAAGCAATACCTAATCTGGAAAGCATACAAAGTGCCTGCTCCAGGCTGACAAAGTGAGTTTCTAACTCACGTTGAGCTGACAGCCCGAGGCACACACTTTGTTTGAGAATACCCTATTCCTTATATATAATGTGAGCTTTCTCCTGATAATCAAATTCCATCTCTCAAAAGAACTCAAAGGAACTTGAAAGGTAGAAGGGAATCGAGCAATTTCAACTTGAGAAATAGGTTTCATTCATTCGAAATCCTCAAACAGACATTGCAGTTTCACATTTTGTTACAACTTTTTTGTTTTCTTTTTTAAGTCTGTTCCTCTATATCTGTCTTTTGCTATAGTAAAATTAACTAGGAAAAAAATCAAAGGAATATTACAGAGGGTAAGATGGATCCAATTATTGCTAAAGATAACAGGTCATGGTTATTGGCAGGACGTGATAACAACATTATAGTTGAGTCATTTGAAAGCCTTCTGTCCTTCAGATTTGGTTTGAATTTCAGAACAATGCATTTTGGTAGTGATATTTAATACAGACCTACTACCTGGTGTGACCATTGGCTAATACCCATTGTCAAGGGTGTGGCACAAGGACATGGCAATGATGAAGATTAACTGATCCTGACTTTGCAAACATCCTTAGCAGTACAGAGGCTTGCCAACATCCCATAATGGTGCTTATTATGTCCCCCTCCATCCCCCTTTCCCCTGCAGTTGACTCTATTAGAAACAAATAAATGTGTTTAATTCCCTGTGCCAGAAACCATTGAAAAGTAACGGTGAAAGCAGACCAGTACTTTGGCATATACAGTCGTTTTCGATGCAATAAACTTTATAATGAACTAACAATTTATATACACAGCTCTACCACATGCTCAGTACTGCTCCTTTAACTCGGCTTTTTATAGTAATTTCCCCTTTTAAAATAACTGACAATAGAGTTTCTTATGTATTTAATAAAAAGAAAAAACTTTATTGTTTCACCCTTATAGATAAGTTATGAGAGCTTTCCTCACTATGTCTAAACCGTGGCTAACAGGTTACAAATAATCTATTCTTTTCCTACCCCTTCCAAGTCACAAGAGATGAATAAACAGCCACATTTGGACTCTGCTTACATTTCTATGCATAAATCATTGTAATGGTTGCTTTGCCTGTATTCTATAAGAGTCTTCAGCACTTTTACATTTCCATATAATGTAATGTATGCTATTGTCAGTTAGAAGATATTTGATTCGTCTTTCCGTCTCCTAAGTGCAGTTTTATTTCTCTGACTACTTGCATGCTTAATTTATATTGTAAAGTAGAGCTAGCTGCTCTGACTTTTGATGATCAAAACCTTGCAAAAGCACAGTAAAATAACAGTAATCGAAGCTCGGGTGTGTGATCTTAACCGAAATGTTGAAAAATGAGATGTCAAAGTCATGGACGTATTATGAAAATAAAAGACCACTGAATGCATCCAGGGTTTTGATATTTTAGGTTCCCAGAGACATTAAAGTGAGCAGCTTATTTTCTTTCCATCATTTCTCCTAGAAGGTCAGCATGGTGTGAATTTACTCTAAAATAAACAGCTCCAGATAGAAAGATTGATAGGTCTTTGCTTGGATGGTCACAAGAAGACCTTACTGGAAGTTAGTTACCACAATGCTCACAGGCCAGAGAAAGGTTAATTTGCATTCCATCAGAAACTCATCAAGGCCAAGCTGCCCACAAAGGTCAAGAGAATGTGATATGATAGAGGTGGGGATGGGATGCTGTAAGATAACAAGTTTAGTGAGCAAAGAAGCCGAGAAATATGTCCGTACCAACAAGAACCATCCAAGCTTTTAATCCAAAGCTTGAGGGATCACTTTACCAGGAATGTCTAATCTCCTAAAATAATAAGACACAAAATTTATGGTCCGGTAGGGAGGACATGTTAAGAAGAAGAAAACAGATTTTTGAAGACACAAAGGCTCACAACAATGCAAATTGCACCAGATTCATGATTTGTGGAGCCCATTATTCAGGAATATGGTACTCCCTGTACTGCCCCGTCAGAGTGCACCACTTTTTTTTTTGGTGCACTTTTAACATGGGGCGTGCAACACATTTCTGTCGGACTTTGCATGATAAATGTGGCGCACGGTCCGACTCAGCACCAGGAAATCCCATTTCAGTGTAGAAATTTGTGTTGCATGAAGAATAGTGCATCTGCGCCACTGTTTGCACCTAAAAGAACATGCAAATTCCAACATGTGCCCCATATAAATAGTTTGGACATTGAATCAACATCTAACAATGAAAATAGATGCCTTGTTGATCTGCTAAGGGGTCTATATTACTCTCTCTATTTAAGACTCCCTCCATTACTAACAGTATATACAATAATACAAAAGTAAATTTCCTATTTTGTTAAATTTTCTTTAACAGTGCGATATCACAAGAATGAGTTATTGGTGCAAGGTGAAAGGAGCATGGTGGCCAAGCACTTAACATCAGGGTGGGTAATTGGTGCTGGTTACATTCACAGTGTACAAGCTTGATCTGCATGATTCATTTGGAGACTTAAAGGGGTAATCTGGTTATTTCATACATACATGCTATATGCGGTTCTTACCACTGGGAACCACACCTAACTCCATTGACCCCCTACCTGTGCCCTGGCAATTCTCCAAAGTCTTTGGAAGCAACAAAAATATTCTATATAAGTGTTTTCTGTGTTCTCATAAACCTGAATTGAAAGTGATTACATAAACACAGGACCTCTCTTTTCAGCCCAGGGAAGGCAGGTAAGCAGACTTGTATTTACTTGAAATATCCTGAGGATATTATATAAATATTAAACAAAAGAATACCTTTTTAATGCTGCCATTTATGGTATCTTGCTTGTATTCTGCTGATGGCACACACATAGCAGTGGCCTGAAGTTTGATTTCCCTTTTGGCCAATTACCAGAACCCCTCAGGCTTCAAAGGAAAGCAATTTTGATACAAACAATTATGATAAAGCTGTGTAATAGATACCATGAAATCAATAACCAATTATTGTCCATGAATATCTGATTTTATTTTCCATCTCAGGTTCATGCCACGTGGAAGACAATGGCCCCCTGATATGCATGGTTAGATGGGGACTGTACAGTAGGAGTGCTAAAATGGAAAATGTTGAGCATGTGTACGACTTTCTCCATTTACTTTTATGGGATTTATAGAAACAGCCAAACACAGCTACTTGTTAGCTTTTATAGCGCCCATAGAAATTAATGGAAAGATCTGTTATAACTAGAGATGAGCGAACATACTCGTCCGAGCTTGATGCTCGTTCGAGCATTAGCGTACTCGAAACTGCTCGTTGCACGGACGAATACTTCGCCCGCTCGAGAAAATGGCAGCTCCCGCCGTTTTGCTTTTTGGCGGCCAGAAACAGAGCCAATCACAAGCCAGGAGACTCTGCACTCCACCCAGCATGACGTGGTACCCTTACACGTCGATAGCAGTGGTTGGCTGGCCAGATCAGGTGACCCTGGGATAGACTAGCCGCTGCCTGCGCTGCTCGGATCATTCTGTGTCTGGATGCCGCTAGGGAGAGAGCTGCTGCTGGTCAGGGTTAGCTTTAGTGTGCAGGTAGATTACTGTTAGGCAGGAGTGATTCTCCAAGAACCCAACAGCCCTTCTTAGGGCTACAATAACGTTATACTTTTTTTTTTTTTGTTTGCTTGTGGCTGGGCTTGCTGGCACTAGTAGTGCAGCTAGTACCATATTGTGAGGAATTTGCAGGGGGACTTGCTACCGTTGTGTTTAGCTCTTAGTGACACACATATCCACCTCAAACACCAAAGTGGGAAAATTTATTAGGGGTTTGATTTCAATTAGGCACAGTCTGCCATTTCCTTTTTATTTTACGTTTATTTTTTCATAGCTCAGCGTCATCTCATCAGTGTGCTTTCATACTTGGCTAGAAAATAGCCAAAGGAGAATCCAAACGGCTTACTTACGCCTACAATAGCGTTATATATATTTTATTTCTGGTTGATCTGCTGGTGGCTGTCCTTGCTGCAGTGCATATACTAGCCAATTGTGAGGAATTTGGAGTGAGACTTGCGACCGCTGTGTTTAGCGCTTAGTGACGCACATATCCATCGCAAAGACCGAAGTGGGAAAATTTATTAGGGGTTGGATTTCAATTAGGCACAGTCTGCCATTTCCTTTTTATTTTACGTTTATTTTTTCATAACTCAGCGTCATCTCATCAGTGTGCTTTCATACTTGGCTAGAAAATAGCCAAAGGAGAATCCAAACGGCTTACTTATGCCTACAATAGCGTTATATTTATTTTATTTCTGGTTGATCTGCTGGTGGCTGTCCTTGCTGCAGTGCATATACTAGCCAATTGTGAGGAATTTGGAGTGAGACTTGCGACCGCTGTGTTTAGCGCTTAGTGACGCACATATCCATCGCAAAGACCGAAGTGGGATAATTTACTAGGGGTTGGATTTCAATTGGGCACAGTCTGCCATTTACTTTTTATTTTACGTTTATTTTTTTATAACTCAGCGTCATCTCATCTGGCATAGCAGTGTGCTTTCATAGTTGGCTAGAAAATAGCCATAGCAATAGGATAGCATCGTTTGTTTTTAAAAACTAAAAAACACAAAAAAAAAAAAACACAAAAAAAAAGTAAAAAAAAAATTAAAGTTATAACTTTCATTTTCAAAATGTTTAACCCGAGGGCTAGGGGTAGAGGACGAGGGCGGGGACGTGGGCGTCCAACTACTGCAGGGGACAGAGGCCGTGGTCCTGGGCGGGGTGAGACACCACCTGCTGATGAGGGAGCAGGGGAACGCCGCAGAGCTACACTCCCTAGGTTCATGTCTGAAGTTACTGGGACTCGTGGTAGAGCACTGTTGAGGCCAGAAAAGTGCGAACAGGTGATGTCGTGGATTGCCGACAATGCTTCGAGCAATTGGTCCACCAGTCAGTCTTCCACGCAGTCCACCCATGTCACCGAAATCGGCACTCCTCCAGCTCCTGCACCTCAGCCTCCTCCCCCCCAGTCTGCCCCCTCCCAGGAAAATTTGGCATTTGAACCGGCATACTCTGAGGAACTGTTTTCTGGACCCTTCCCACAGTCACAAACCACTTGTCCGGTTGCTGCTGAGCAATTTTCCGATGCCCAGGTTTTCCACTAGTCGCAGTCTGTGGGTGATGATGACCTTCTTGACGTAGTGGAAGAAGTGTGTAAAGAGGTGTCCGACGATGAGGAGACACGGTTGTCAGACAGTGGTGAAGTTGTTGGGAGGGAGGGGAGCAGACTGAGGGATCGGAGGATGATGAGGTGACAGACCCAAGCTGGGTTGAGAGGCCGGGTGAACACAGTGCTTCTGAGACGGAGGAGAGTCCTATAGCAGAACAGGTTGGAAGAGGCAGTGGTGGGGCCAGACGGAAAGGCAGGGCCAGAGCAGGTGCATCAGCGCCAAATGTGTCACGTAGTGAAGCTCCCGTGGCGAGGGCTCCCGCGGCGAGGGCTAGATTTTCAGAAGTCTGGAGGTTCTTTAAGGAAACACCGGATGACCGACGGACTGTGGTGTGCAACCTTTGCCAAACCAGGATCAGCAGGGGTTCCACCACTACTAGCTTAACTACCACCAGTATGCGCAGGCATATGAATGCTAAACACCCGAATCAGTGGCACCAAGCCCGTTCACCTCCGGCCGTGCACACCACTGCTCCTTCCCCTGTGTCAGCTGATAGTCAGCCCCCTGCCCAGGACCCTGGCACAAAAACCCCATCGTTGCCTCCACGATCCTCCACAGCATCCACCAGCGTTCAGCTCTCCATACCCCAGACGCTGGAGCGGAAAAGAAAATATAGTGCAACCCACCCGCACGCCCAAGCCCTTAATGTCCACATCTCCAGATTGCTTAGCCTGGAGATGCTGCCCTGTAGGCTAGTAGAGACCGAGGCCTTTCGCAACCTCATGGCGGCGGCCGCCCCTCGGTATTCGGTCCCCAGCCGCCACTACTTTTCCCGATGTGCCGTCCCAGCCCTGCACCAGCACGTGTCAGACAACATCCGTTTCTGACAAGGTCCACCTGACCACGGACACGTGGACGAGTGCTGCCGGGCAGGGCCACTATATATCGCTGACGGCACATTGGGTTAACTTGGTGGAGGCTGGGACCGAGTCTGACCCTGGGGCTGCTCATATACTGCCGACGCTGAGGATTGCGGGGCCTACCTCGGTCCAGGTCTCAAAGGCCTACTATGCCTCCTCCTCCTCCCACCCCTCCTCCACCTCCTCCTCCGAACTACCATCCGTGGGCATGGCGCCATCAGTCGCTAGCTCTAGGCACAGCAGCAGTGCCGTCGCTAAGCGACAGCAGGCGGTGCTCAAACTGCTGAGCCTAGGCGATAAAAGGCACACCGCCCAAGAACTATTACAGGGCATCACGGCGCAGACTGATCTGTGGCTGGCACCGCTGAACCTGAAGCCAGGCATGGTTGTGTGTGACAACGGCCGTAACCTGGTGGCGGCTCTGCAACTCGGCAGACTGACACATGTGGCATGCCTGCTGTAAAGGAGAACATAGGGGGGCACTGCACTTAGACAAACATTTGCAGGTTTCTGGCAAAAGACTGCGCTTTGCACAAAGAGAAAAAGAATGTGTTGCAGGGGTCTCTGTCCGTATGAATGCTGGGGTGGTGCTCTAGCTTGGGTAAAGCAATAATAGCATCAAAACAAATGTTCGTAAGAATAGAAAAAGCTGGCACTCACCCAGTTAAAACTTCAAGGCTTTATTTCTTCAAAATAAAAGAGACATCGTTGCGGGAGGGAAGAAGTATGTACAGCAGGAGCCCACAAAAAAGGCGACGGTCCGTTTCGCGCTGTAACAGCGCTTAATCCTGCCCAACAAACCGGCGTCCTCACCTGGGTTTTTAATTGTGGACGCCGGATGTGGTAACTAAGCAACCCAAAATAAGCGGAAGCTGTGAGTGACTCACAGATGAGTGCGGCAGACAGACGTCCGCGATCGCGCACACATTCCAGATGTCACTCACTGCTACATTAAGGTTAGAATTAGAGATGAGCGAACATGCTCGTCCGAGCTTGATGCTCGGTCGAGCATTAGGGTACTCGAAACTGCTCGTTACTCGGACGAATACTTCGCCCGCTCGAGAAAATGGCAGCTCCCGCCGTTTTGCTTTTTGGCGGCCAGAAACAGAGCCAATCACAAGCCAGGAGACTCTGCACTCCACCCAGCATGACGTGGTACCCTTACACGTCGATAGCAGTGGTTGGCTGGCCAGATCAGGTGACCCTGGGATAGACTAGCCGCTGGCCGCGCTGCTCGGATCATTCTGTCTCTGGATGCCGCTAGGGAGAGAGCTGCTGCTGGTCAGGGAAAGCGTTAGGGTGTTCTATTAGCTTACTGTTAGGCAGGAGTGATTCTCAAAGAACCCAACAGCCCTTCTTAGGGCTACAATAACGTTCTACTTTTTTTATTTTAATTTGCATCTATTACCATTTTGTGAGGAATTAGCAGGGGGACTTGCTACCGTTGTGTTTAGCTCTTAGTGGCACACATATCCATAGCAAAGACCGAAGTGGGAAAATTCAGTAGGGGTTGGATTTCTATTAGGCACTAACTCAGTGTCATCTCATCTGGCATAGTAGTGTGCTTCCTTTGATACTTGGCTAGAAAATAGCCATAGGAGAATACAAACAGCTTCTTGAAGCCTACAGTAGCGTTCTATATATTTGATTTCTGGTTGATCTGCTGGTGGCTGTAGTTTCTGCAGTGCATGTACTTGCCAATTCTGAGCAATTTGTAGTGAGACTTGCGACCGCTGTGTTCTGCGCTTAGTGGCGCACATATCCATAGCAAAGGCCGAAGTGGGAAAATTCAGTAGGGGTTGGATTTCTATTAGGCAATAACTCAGTGTCATCTCATCTGGCATAGTAGTGTGCTTCCTTTGATACTTGGCTAGAAAATAGCCATAGGAGAATACAAACAGCTTCTTGAAGCCTACAGTAGCGTTCTATATATTTGATTTCTGGTTGATCTGCTGGTGGCTGTAGTTTCTGCAGTGCATGTACTTGCCAATTCTGAGCAATTTGTAGTGAGACTTGCGACCGCTGTGTTCTGCGCTTAGTGGCGCACATATCCATAGCAAAGGCCGAAGTGGGAAAATTCAGTAGGGGTTGGATTTCTATTAGGCAATAACTCAGTGTCATCTCATCTGGCATAGTAGTGTGCTTCCTTTGATACTTGGCTAGAAAATAGCCATAGGAGAATACAAACAGCTTCTTGAAGCCTACAGTAGCGTTCTATATATTTGATTTCTGGTTGATCTGCTGGTGGCTGTAGTTTCTGCAGTGCATGTACTTGCCAATTCTGAGCAATTTGTAGTGAGACTTGCGACCGCTGTGTTCTGCGCTTAGTGGCGCACATATCCATAGCAAAGGCCGAAGTGGGAAAATTCAGTAGGGGTTGGATTTCTATTAGGCAATAACTCAGTGTCATCTCATCTGGCATAGTAGTGTGCTTCCTTTGATACTTGGCTAGAAAATAGCCATAGGAGAATACAAACAGCTTCTTGAAGCCTACAGTAGCGTTCTATATATTTGATTTCTGGTTGATCTGCTGGTGGCTGTAGTTTCTGCAGTGCATGTACTTGCCAATTCTGAGCAATTTGTAGTGAGACTTGCGACCGCTGTGTTCTGCGCTTAGTGGCGCACATATCCATAGCAAAGGCCGAAGTGGGAAAATTCAGTAGGGGTTGGATTTCTATTAGGCAATAACTCAGTGTCATTTCATCTGGCATAGTAGTGTGCTTCCTTTGATACTTGGCTAGAAAATAGCCATAGGAGAATACAAACAGCTTCTTGAAGCCTACAGTAGCGTTCTATATATTTGATTTCTGGTTGATCTGCTGGTGGCTGTAGTTTCTGCAGTGCATGTACTTGCCAATTCTGAGCAATTTGTAGTGAGACTTGCGACCGCTGTGTTCTGCGCTTAGTGGCGCACATATCCATAGCAAAGGCCGAAGTGGCAAAATTCAGTAGGGGTTGGATTTCTATTAGGCAATAACTCAGTGTCATCTCATCTGGCATAGTAGTGTGCTTCCTTTGATACTTGGCTAGAAAATAGCCATAGGAGAATACAAACAGCTTCTTGAAGCCTACAGTAGCGTTCTATATATTTGATTTCTGGTTGATCTGCTGGTGGCTGTAGTTTCTGCAGTGCATGTACTTGCCAATTCTGAGCAATTTGTAGTGAGACTTGCGACCGCTGTGTTCTGCGCTTAGTGGCGCACATATCCATAGCAAAGGCCGAAGTGGGAAAATTCAGTAGGGGTTGGATTTCTATTAGGCAATAACTCAGTGTCATCTCATCTGGCATAGTAGTGTGCTTCCTTTGATACTTGGCTAGAAAATAGCCATAGGAGAATACAAACAGCTTCTTGAAGCCTACAGTAGCGTTCTATATATTTGATTTCTGGTTGATCTGCTGGTGGCTGTAGTTTCTGCAGTGCATGTACTTGCCAATTCTGAGCAATTTGTAGTGAGACTTGCGACCGCTGTGTTCTGCGCTTAGTGGCGCACATATCCATAGCAAAGGCCGAAGTGGGAAAATTCAGTAGGGGTTGGATTTCTATTAGGCACTAACTCAGTGTCAGCTCATCTGGCATAGTAGTGTGCTTCCTTTGATACTTGGCTAGAAAATAGCCATAGGAGAATACAAACAGCTTCTTGAAGCCTACAGTAGCGTTCTATATATTTGATTTCTGGTTGATCTGCTGGTGGCTGTAGTTTCTGCAGTGCATGTACTTGCCAATTCTGAGCAATTTGTAGTGAGACTTGCGACCGCTGTGTTCTGCGCTTAGTGGCGCACATATCCATAGCAAAGGCCGAAGTGGCAAAATTCAGTAGGGGTTGGATTTCTATTAGGCACTAACTCAGTGTCATCTCATCTGGCATAGTAGTGTGCTTCCTTTGATACTTGGCTAGAAAATAGCCATAGCAATAGGATAGGATTGTTTGGTTTTAAAAACTCAAAAAAAAACAAAAAACACAAAAAAAAAAAAAAACACAAAAAAACACAAAAAAAAACAAAAAGAAGTAAAAAAAAAAAAAAAGTTATAACTCTCATTTTAAAAATGTTTAACCCGAGGGCTAGGGGTAGAGGACGAGGGCGGGGACGTGGGCGTCCAACTACTGCAGGGGTCAGAGGCCGTTGTCCTGGGCGGGGTGAGACACCACCTGCTGATGAGGGAGCAGGGGAACGCTGCAGAGCTACACTCCCTAGGTTCATGTCTGAAGTTACTGGGACTCGTGGTAGAGCACTGTTGAGGCCAGAACAGTGCGAACAGGTGATGTCGTGGATTGCTGACAATGCTTCGAGCAATTTGTCCACCACCAGTCAGTCTTCCACGCAGTCCACCCATGTCACCGAAATCCCCACTCCTCCAGCTCCTGCACCTCAGCCTCCTCCCCCCCAGTCTGCCCCCTCCCAGGAAAATTTGCCATTTGAACCGGCATACTCTGAGGAACTGTTTTCTGGACCCTTCCCACAGTCACAAACCACTTGTCCGGTTGCTGCTGAGCAATTTTCCGATGCCCAGGTTTTCCACCAGTCACAGTCTGTGGGTGATGATGACCTTCTTGACGTAGTGGAAGTGTGTAAAGAGGTGTCCGACGATGAGGAGACACGGTTGTCAGACAGTGGGGAAGTTGTTGTCAGGGCAGGAAGTCCGAGGGGGGAGCAGACTGAGGGATCGGAGGATGATGAGGTGACAGACCCAAGCTGGGTTGAGAGGCCGGGTGAACACAGTGCTTCTGAGACGGAGGAGAGTCCTCGACCTGAACAGGTTGGAAGAGGCAGTGGTGGGGCCAGACGGAGAGGCAGGGCCAGAGCTGGTGCATCAGCGCCACTGTCAACTAGTGAAGCTCCCGTGGTGAGGGCTCTTGCGGCGAGGGCTAGATCTTCAGAAGTGTGGAGGTTCTTTAAGGAAACACCGGATGACCGACGGACTGTGGTGTGCAACATTTGCCAAACCAGGCTCAGCAGGGGTTCCACCACTACTAGCTTAACTACCACCAGTATGCGCAGGCATATGAATGCTAAGCACCCCACTCAGTGGCAACAAGCCCGTTCACCTCCGGCCGTGCACACCACTGCTCCTTCCCCTGTGTCAGCTGCTAGTCAGCCCCCTGCCCAGGACCCTGGCACAAAAACCCCATCGTCGCCTCCACGATCCTCCACAGCATCCACCAGCGTTCAGCTCTCCATACCCCAGACGCTGGAGCGGAAACGCAAATATAGTGCAACCCACCCGCACGCCCAAGCCCTTAATGTGCACATCTCCAGATTGCTTAGCCTGGAGATGCTGCCCTATAGGCTAGTAGAGACCGAGGCCTTTCGCAACCTCATGGCGGCGGCCGCCCCTCGGTATTCGGTCCCCAGCCGCCACTACTTTTCCCGATGTGCCGTCCCAGCCCTGCACCAGCACGTGTCAGACAACATCATCCGTGCCCTGACCAACGCCGTTTCTGACAAGGTCCACCTGACCACGGACACGTGGACGAGTGCTGCCGGGCAGGGCCACTATATATCGCTGACGGCACATTGGGTTAACTTGGTGGAGGCTGGGACCGAGTCTGACCCTGGGGCTGCTCATATACTGCCGACGCCGAGGATTGCGGGGCCTACCTCGGTCCAGGTGTTTCAGGCCTACTATGCCTCCTCCTCCTCCCACCCCTCCTCCACCTCCTCCTCCGAACTACCATCCGTGGGCACGGCGCCATCAGTCAGTAGCTCTAGGCACAGCAGCAGTGCCGTCGCTAAGCGACAGCAGGCGGTGCTCAAACTGCTGAGCCTAGGCGACAAAAGGCACACCGCCCAAGAGCTATTACAGGGCATCACGGCGCAGACTGATCTGTGGCTGGCACCGCTGAACCTCAAGCCGGGAATGGTTGTGTGTGACAACGGCCGTAACCTGGTGGCGGCTCTGCAACTCGGCAGACTGACACATGTGCCATGCCTGGCCCATGTGTTAAATCTGATAGTGCAGCGTTTCCTCAAGACATACCCCAATCTGTCTGATTTGCTCACGAAGGTGCGCCGCATCTGTGCGCATTTCAGGAAGTCCAGCCCAGATGCTGCCACTCTCAGGGCAGCGCAGCGCCGCCTCCAACTGCCCGCTCACCGACTGTTGTGCGACGTGCCCACGAGGTGGAATTCAACACTGACCATGTTATCCAGAGTTTACCAGCAGCGCAGAGCGATTGTAGACTGCCAGATGTCAACTTCCACCAGAACTGGTAGTCAGGTCAGTCAGCTTCCTCAAGTCTACAATGAGGAGTGGACGTGGATGTCTGATATCTGTCAGGTGCTGAGTAACTTTGAGGAGTCAACACAGATGGTCAGTGGCGATGCCGCCATCATCAGCCTCACCATCCCGCTGCTTGGCCTGTTGAAAAACTCTCTGGTCAGCATGAAGTCGGAAGCTTTGCGCTCGTCACAAGAGACGGGGGAAGAATATTCCCTTGTTGATAGCCAAAGCACCCTGAGGTCTGTTTCTCAGCGCATATCGGAGGAGGTGGAGGTGGAGGAGGATGAGGAGGAAGAGGAGGAGAATGTTGGCGAGACACAAGAGGGGACCATTGTTGAGTCCTTCACTGTTCAGCGTGTATGGGCAGAAGAAGAGGAGTTGGAGGAGTTGGAGGAGGAGGAAATGGACAGTCAGACCAGTGAGGGGAGTGAATTCTTACGCGTTGGTACTCTGGCGCATATGGCAGATTTCATGCTAGGCTGCCTATCCCGTGACCCTCGCGTTCAAAGAATTTATTCCAGCACCGATTACTGGGTGTTCACTCTCCTGGACCCACGGTACAAGCAAAATCTTTCCACTCTCATCCCTGCAGAGGAAAGGAGTGTGAGAATGCATGAATACCAGCAGGCCCTGGTGCACAAGCTGAAACAGTATTTCCCTTCTGACAGCGCTAGCGGCAGAGTGCGTAGTTCTGCGGGACAAGTAGCGAGGGAGAGTAGGCGAGCAGGCAGCTTGTCCAGCACTGGCAAGGGTACGCTTTACAAGGCTTTTGCCAGCTTTATGTCACCCCAGCAAGACACTGTCACCTGTCCCCAGTCTCGGCAGAGTAGGGCTGATCTTTACAGAAAGATGGTGAGGGAGTACGTAGCTGACCATACCATCGTCCTAAATGATCACACAGCTCCCTACAACTACTGGGTTTCAAAGCTGGACATGTGGCACGAACTGGCGCTGTACGCCTTGGAGGTTCTTGCCTGCCCTGCCGCTAGCGTCTTGTCCGAGCGGGTTTTCAGTGCAGCTGGTGGCATCATCACCGATAAGCGTACACGCCTGTCGACTGACAGCGCTGACAGGCTGACGCTTATTAAAATGAATAAAGGCTGGATTTCTCAGAATTTCCAATCTCCACCAGGTGAAAGAAGCTCAACCTGAATAATTGATCCACTCCTCCTCCTCCTCCTCATTTTCCTCCTTCTCCTCCTCTTTGTACAGTAAAGCAGAGGAAAATGGCTATTTTTTGACAGGGCCCACTGGCTCTTGCTATAGTACTTCATGCATTTAATTTTTCTGGAGGGCCACCTACCCGGTCCTCTGTTTGAAACAATTTTTGTGAGTGCCACATACAGGCACTCAATCTATTCCATTTTTCTGGAGGGCCACCTACCCGGTCCTCTGTTTTAAAAAAATTTTGGGACTGCCACATACAGGCACTCAATCTATTCCATTTTACTGGAGGGCCACCTACCTGCTCCTCTGGTTTGAAACATTTTTGGGACTGCCACATACAGGCACTCAATCTATTCCATTTTACTGCAGGGCCACCTACCTGCTCCTCTGGTTTGAACAATTTTTGGGACTGCCACATACAGGCACTCAATCTATTCCATTTTACTGGAGGGCCACCTACCTGCTCCTCTGGTTTGAAACATTTTTGGGACTGCCACATACAGGCACTCAATCTATTCCATTTTACTGCAGGGCCACCTACCTGCTCCTCTGGTTTGAACAATTTTTGGGACTGCCACATACAGGCACTCAATCTATTCCATTTTACTGGAGGGCCACCTACCTGCTCCTCTGGTTTGAAACATTTTTGGGACTGCCACATACAGGCACTCAATCTATTCCATTTTACTGCAGGGCCACCTACCTGCTCCTCTGGTTTGAAGAATTTTTGGGACTGCCACATACAGGCACTCAATCTATTCCATTTTACTGGAGGGCCACCTACCTGCTCCTCTGGTTTGAAGAATTTTTGGGACTGCCACATACAGGCACTCAATCTATTCCATTTTACTGGAGGGCCACCTACCTGCTCCTCTGGTTTGAAACATTTTTGGGACTGCCACATACAGGCTCTTAATCTATTCCATTTTACTGGAGGGCCACCTACCTGCTCCTCTGGTTTGAAAAATGTTTGGGACTGCCACATACAGGCACTATCCAAATTAAATTGTCTCCATAGCAGCCTCCACACGTTGTCTCCATTGCTACCTCCAAAAGTCGTCCATATAGCTGCCTCCATACATCGTCCCTTTATCAAACGAGGTGTGTCAGGCAGAAATTTGGGTTGTTTTCATGGATTCCACATCAAAGTTGTTAACTTTGTCGCCACCCTGCTGTGTTATCCACAAAATATACTGGCAAACTTTTACCATTTAGGGATATTATTTCAGCGCTTCTTGCGCATATGTTTACATTCCCCTCACCCGGCATATCCTAAACTTATAAGAACGCTACTACACTTGATCTTATACAAAAGGTTCTTAGAAGTGCTGTTTGGGGAGTAGCCTAGAGACAGGGGCTTGGATTGGCGAAAGCTCGCCTGGCAGCGGAGCGCCAGCTCCATGCGCATCATGCGCTTCTTGCGCATCTGTTTACATTCCCCTCACCCGCCATATCCCAAACTTATAAGAACGCTACTACACTTAACTTGGTGCAGGCTGGGACCGAGTCTGACCCTGGGGCTGCTCATATACTGGTGACGCAGAGAATTGCGGGGCCTACCTCGGTCCAGGTCTCAAAGGCCTACTATACCTCCTCCCACCCCTCCTCCACCTCCTCCTCCTCCGAATTACCATCCGTGGGCATGGCGCCATCAGTCGGTAGCTCTAGGCACAGCAGCAGTGCCGTCGCTAAGCGACAGCAGGCGGTGCTGAAACTGCTGAGCCTAGGCGATAAAAGGCACACTGCCCAAGAGCTATTACAGGGCATTCCACATCAAAGTTGTTAACTTTGTCGCCACCCTGCTGTGTAATCCACAAAATATACTGGCAAACTTTTACCATTTAGGGATATTATTTCAGCGCTTCTTGCGCATCTGTTTACATTCCCCTCACCCGGCATATCCTAAACTTATAAGAACGCTACTACACTTGATCTTATACAAAAGGTTCTTAGAAGTGCTGTTTGGGGAGTAGCCTAGAAACAGGGGCTTGGATTGGCGAAAGCTCGCCTGGCTGCAGAGCGCCAGCTCCATCACAAGATCCAACTAACATAGTTGCAGCACCTTTAATCTACTACTAGTTCACTGCCTCCATAATAATAATAATCTTTATTTATATAGCGTCATCATATTCTGCAGCGCTTTACAAATCATAGGAAACAAATACAAATGTAATGTAACAGAGCACAACATTTGTATGGAACAACAGGAGTGAGGTCCCTGCTCGCCAGAGCTTACGGTTTATGAAGATGATGGGGTAACACGAGGTAAAAGAATATTTAATGGTCAAGCCATTCTTCTTAGGGAATAGAAAAAAATATAATAAATGGAATTGCTGTCGCTTGAAACACTCAGCCGTCATCTTATATACCAGGTCCAGGGTGAATGGGACTGCAGAGAAGTCTGGTGCCTGTTGGTTGCTGGATAACAGATGGGAGGACGACACAGGACGGGTTAGTAGAAGAGTTAAAACTTCATGCAGTTAATGAGTGTTATAGGCTTGCCTAAAGAAATGGGTTTTAAGAGCACGTTTGAAACTTTGGAGGTTAGGTATTAGTCTGATAGTCCGGGGCAGAGCATTCCATAGAATTGGTGCAGCTCTAGAGAAGTCTTGGAGACGCGAGTGGGAGGTCCGCACTAGGGTAGAGGTTAATCTAAGATCACTGGCGGATCTAAGAGCACGGGTTGGGCGATAGACTGAGATAAGAGAGGAGAGGTAGGGGGGTGCAGCATTATACAGAGCTTTATGGATGAGGGTTATTATTATTTTAAACTATTCGAAAGGAGACTGGCAGCAAGTGCAGCGACTGGCATGAACTGTAAGCATACATGGTCCCCTTATCAAACGAGCTGTGTCAGGCAGAATTTGGGGTTGTTTTCATGGCTTCCATGTTAACTTTGTCGCCACCCTGCTGTGTAATCCACAAAATATACTGGCAAACTTTTATCATGTAGCGATATTATTTGAGCGCTTCTTGCTCACCTCCTTTGGTTCCTCTCTGCCACCCATTGGTTTGAAGCCTGAGTCCATTTAGGGTATGTCGCCATGCCACTCTCTAGCCTGCCGCTGCTGCCGCTGCCTCTGCATGCCGTCCCCTATAGTGTCAGGGTCAATTATTGGATGTTTTAGATGCTATCTAGCTTCATTCTGTCACTCTGTCATGGCCATGCTGTTGCCCATAATTTTGGCATAATGGTGCGATTAGGCAGCCTCAGAGGCATCCATGCATGCTGCCCCTGCTGTTTCCTGTCCATTTCCGTGGTGTTTCCATCCTTTTCTGAGGTTCCCAGGTGTTTGGCCAAGCTTCCCTGTGCAGAGCCTTGGTCCCCTTGAAAAATGCTCGAGTCTCCCATTGACTTCAATGGGGTTCGTTATTCGAGACGAGCACTCGAGCATCGGGAAAAGTTCGTCTCGAATAACGAGTACCCGAGCATTTTAGTGTTCGCTCATCTCTAGTTAGAATATATTAAATGAAACAGTTTTCAAGAGACATAGTTCGGAGCTATTACTACATAAGACATGTGATATCTAAAGTCTTTCAGACATGCGTTTCTACATCAAACGTGCAGAATCTGGGATTTTTTCGGATAAGCATTTCTTCATAGAACATGCAGCATTTAAAATTTTTCGAACGAGCCTTTTACAAAGAGCTTTTGACAAAATGGGAGAGGGAAAAGGGAAAGGGACAGGGGGGGGAGGGGGGGAGAAAAGTGAGAACAAAAAATGAGAGTAAAAAATGTCAGAAGTGGTGAAGCACCAAAGGGTAGGAAATGCTGAATGGATCCTAGTTAATATTATAGGAATGCTCCCATTTCATTTTTATCATTCATGCCTAGAGTACCTAATGCATTAGTTCTAATTATCCAAGAGGCTTCGCATCTAAGCAGAGTCTTATGTCTATTTCCACCATTAGGGGGTATGGGAATGGCCTCTAAACCTGCAAAAGAAATGGTGTTCGGGTCATTTTCATGCATTTCTCTAATGTGTTCTATTAGACGTGGTGCTCCCTCTCCTGTCCTTATCGAATTTCGATGTTCGCGGTATCTTATAAACAATTTTCTAATGGTTTTCCCTATGTAGAATCTGCCACAGGGGCAAAATAAAACGTAAACTACAAAGGATGACCTACATGAAATAAAATGTTTAAGACAATGCACATAGCCTCCGATGTTTAAATTTCTACTTTTCAGAAAAAAGGGACAATAATTGCAACTTCCACATTGATAGTTGCCGAGTGGTACAGATTTTTTCAACCAGTTATTCTCTGTCTTGGGTAAGCGACTATGGACTACATAATCTTTAATTGTTTTACTGCGACGAAATGTAATAAGGGGGCCTTGCTCCGCTATTTCTTTCAATTGAGGGTCTGACTTCAGTAAGTACCAATTATTTTGAATTGTCGATCTTATTTTCTGTGCTAGGGGAGAATAATAGAAAGAAAATACAAATTTCTTTTGTGCTTCTTTTTTGGTCTGACTTTTTGTCTGATTTTTTAGTAGATCTGTCGGTTCTAAAGCGAGCGCTCTTTCATATGCTTGGTTGAGCAGGGGTAAGGGGTAACCTCTCTTGAGGAACTTTTTCGTGAGAGAATTGGCCTGTGTGATGAAGTTTTCTAAATTACTATTGATGCGCCTCAGACGAAAATATTGCCCATATGGAACTGCTTTCTTTACGGGATCGGGGTGGTAACTATCATAATGCAAGTATGTGTTAACAGCTGTTGGTTTGTTGTATACAGTGGTATTAATTGTATCTTGTTCTATCTTTATCAGAACATCTAGAAACTCCATCTGAGTGTCATCTATCTTATGCGTGAAGAACATGTTCATATTGTTTGCATTTAGGTAAGTTATAAAAGACGTAAAATCGTGGTCTGAACCCGACCAAATTATGAACACGTCGTCCACGTATCTATGATAGAAACATATACTACCTACGAAGGGATTGTCTGTCGTGTAAATATATTTGTCCTCAAAAAAAGCCAAAAAAAGATTAGCGTAAGTACAGGCTACCGGGGTGCCCATGGCAGTTCCGTCTATTTGTTTGTACCATGTGTTTTGAAATCTAAAGGTGTTATGAGAGAGAACAAAGTCTAGTGCTTCACAGATAAAATTGATAGTAAGTTCGTCTTTTTCTGTTTGTTGTAAAAAACATTTCACTGCCTCTACCCCTATGCATTGTGGAATTCTGGTGTATAAACTTTCTACGTCGATCGTAGCTAGTTTTAAATTATTATACCAGACAAACTCTCTAATACATTGAAGAAATTCATTTGTGTCCTTTAGATATGATGGGATTTGAGGGAGTAGGGGTTTGAGGAGCCATTCTAAATATTGCGAGAGTGGCTCTGTTATAGACCCTATTCCTGCCACTATTGGGCGACCTGGCGGGTCTACAAGGGATTTGTGTATTTTAGGTAAAAAATACCATTCAGGCTTGTGTGGAAATGCAGGGAGTAGTTTTTCAGCTGTATTTTTAGAAATTACGCCCCGTTCGGTATGGTATCTTAGGAAAGAGCTGAGTTTGCTCTTGACTTTTTCTGTGGGGTCATTTGTCAATTTAGTATACACACTGATATTACCAAGCTGTCTTTCTGCTTCTGCAATGTAATTTTTAAGGGACATCACCACAGTGCAGCCCCCTTTGTCAGCTTTTTTTACAACCAGGTTATTATTCTCTTTTAACCACCTCAGTGCCTTTCTTTCCCCTACTGACAGATTGTCTGGATCTTCTTTCTGTATCAGGGCCTTTATTTCTTGTGACACTTTTTGTTGGAAAATATCTAAAGGGGTACCTGGTTGTACAGGGGGAGAAAAAGTGGACGGATTCCCTCCCTTAAATGGGGTCATTGACCTGATTTTAGGATTTTCTCCAATCATGGAGATTAGACAATCGGCTTCGTCTCCAGTTGGAGGATCATTTACAAAAAAACCAAGAGGGCCTATCTGCACTGGTATCTCACCACTTTTTTCTGGGGCTTTCTCTTTAAGGTCTTGTTTGTCAAAAAAAATTTTCAAATTAATTTTACGAACACCCTTAAACAGATTTACTTCAAAAGTTATAGGGTCAAACGATTGTGTAATTCCGAACCCTAGACCTTTTGAAAGAAGAGAAACGCAGTCCTCACTAAGTGGAATGTCAGTTAAATTTAGCACTGTAGAATTTGTAGTTTGATCGATTTCTTCCTCAGCTTCAATTATTGTCTCCAGGATACTTGTTTTCGTTTCAGACCTTCTTTTTTTCCTGCCCCTTCGGGTCGGTTTCCTAAAGGGACAACACTCGTAGTGGCTTGTGATGCAGGTTGTCCGGTGGTAGGAGGTGCCTGTGTCTTCCGCTTCACGCTAGGGTCATCTGATTGACTGGAGTCCGAGTCGGTTGTCCAATAGTCTTTCTGTTTTCTTCTATTGTTGAACAGCTTCTTCTTCCTTTGTAATTGTCGTCGATTTCCCCATGCGAAAATTTTGTCATTCTCAAAATCTTGCTTATCTCGAATAAATTTGTCCCTTTTTCGATCTTTTATATCAGCTTGTATGGGGACTAACCTCTTTTCCAATTTGTTCAAAAAAATTTGCATTTGGGCTTCTGGTAGTCTTGTTCTAAGTTCTACTTTAGCTTTGCATAGGTCACTAGTGACCTTTTCATATTCTATTTCGTTTCTTTTCAAAACTAGTCTTGTTAAATTCAATGAATGTTCCAAATGAGCTTGCTTCCAATCTGCTGCGAAAGCAGCATCATCCTGAAATTGTGAAATGTCCTTGTAAACTCTGAGTCCTCGAGGTACTCGATCACTGGCCACATATGAACGTAAGGAGTTTAGAGTCCAAAAAAGTCTCACTTCTCGTTCAGCCAAGTTCGTGACCTTATGTTCTAAACATTTCGAGCTAAGGACTTGTAGCTCATCTTTCAGGTGGCATGCCTGGCCCATATGTTAAATCTGATAGTTCAGTGTTTCCTCAAGACATACCCCAATCTGTCAGATTTGCTCACGAAGGTGCGCCGCATCTGTGCGCATTTCAGGAAGTCCAGCACAGATGCTGCCACTCTCAGGGCAGCGCAGCGCCGCCTCCAACTGCCCGCTCACCGACTGTTGTGCGACGTGCCCACGAGGTGGAATTCAACATTAACCATGTTATCCAGAGTTTACCAGCAGCGCAGAGCGATAGTAGACTGCCAGATGTCAACTTCCACCAGAACTGGTAGTCAGGTCAGTCAGCTTCCTCAAGTCTACAATGAGGAGTGGACGTGGATGTCTGATATCTGTCAGGTGCTGAGTAACTTTGAGGAGTCAACACAGATGGTCAGTGGTGATGCCGCCATCATCAGCCTCACCATCCCGCTGCTTGGCCTGTTGAAAAACTCTCTGGTCAGCATGAAGTCGGAAGCTTTGCGCTCGTCACAAGAGACGGGGGAAGAAGATTCCCTTGTTGATAGCCAAAGCACCCTTAGGTCTGTTTCTCAGCACATATCGGAGGAGGTGGAGGAGGATGAGGAGGAAGAGGAGGAGAATGTTGGCGAGACAGAAGAGGGGACCATTGTTCAGTCCTTCACTGTTCAGCGTGTATGGGCAGAAGAAGAGGAGTTGGAGGAGTTGGAGGAGGAGGAAATGGACAGTCAGGCCAGTGAGGGGAGTGAATTCTTGCACGTTGGGACTCTGGCGCATATGGCAGATTTCATGCTAGGCTGCCTATCCCGTGACCCTCGCGTTCAAAGAATTTATTCCAGCACCGATTACTGGGTATTCACTCTCCTGGACCCACGGTACAAGCAAAATCTTTCCACTCTCATCCCTGGAGAGGAAAGGAGTGTGAGAATGCATGAATACCAGCAGGCCCTGGTGCCTAAGCTGAAACAGTATTTCCCTTCTGACAGCGCTAGCGGCAGAGTGCGTAGTTCTGCGGGACAAGTAGCGAGGGAGAGTAGGCGAGCAGGCAGCTTGTCCAGCACTGGCAAGGGTACGCTTTACAAGGCTTTTGCCAGCTTTATGTCACCCCAGCAAGACACTGTCACCTGTCCCCAGTCTCGGCAGAGTAGGGCTGATCTTTACAGAAAGATGGTGAGGGAGTACGTAGCTGACCATACCATCGTCCTAAATGATCACACAGCTCCCTACAACTACTGGGTTTCAAAGCTGGACATGTGGCACGAACTGGCGCTGTACGCCTTGGAGGTTCTTGCCTGCCCTGCCGCTAGCGTCTTGTCCGAGCGGGTTTTCAGTGCAGCTGGTGGCATCATCACCGATAAGCGTACACGCATTTCGACTGACAGCGCTGACAGGCTGACGCTTATTAAGATGAATAAAGCCTGGATTTCTCATAATTTCCAATCTCCACCAGGTGAAGGAAGCTCAACCTGAATAATTTATGCACTCCTCCTCCTCCTCATTTTCCTCCTTCTCCTCCTCTCTGTACACTAAAGCAGAGGAAACTGGCTATTTTTTGACAGGGCCCACTGGCTCTAGCTATAGTACTTTATGCATTTAATTTTTCTGGAGGGCCACCTACCCGGTCCTCTGTTTTAAACAATTTTTGGGAGTGCCACATACAGGCACTCAATCTATTAAATTTTTCTGGAGGGCCACCTACCTGCTCCTCTGGTTTGAAAACTTTTTTGGACTGCCACATACAGGCACTCAATCTATTCCATTTTTCTGGAGGGCCACCTACCTGCTCCTCTGGTTTGAAAACTTTTTTGGACTGCCACATACAGGCACTCAATCTATTTCATTTTTCTGGAGGGCCACCTACCTGCTCCTCTGGTTTGAAAACTTTTTTGGACTGCCACATACAGGCACTCAATCTATTCCATTTTTCTGGAGGGCCACCTACCTGCTCCTCTGGTTTGAAAACTTTTTTGGACTGCCACATACAGGCACTCAATCTATTCCATTTTTCTGGAGGGCCACCTACCTGCTCCTCTGGTTTGAAAACTTTTTTGGACTGCCACATACAGGCACTATCCAAATTAAATTGTCTCCATAGCAGCCTCCACACGTTGTCTCCATTGCTACCTCCAAAAGTCGTCCATATAGCTGCCTCCATACATCGTCCCCTTATCAAACGAGGTGTGTCAGGCACAAATTTGGGTTGTTTTCATGGATTCCACATCAAAGTTGTTAACTTTGTCGCCACCCTGCTGTGTAATCCACAAAATATACTGGCAAACTTTTATCATGTACCGATATTATTTGAGCGCTTCTTGCTCACCTCCTTTGGTTCCTCTCTGCCACCCATTGGTTTGAAGCCTGAGTCCATTTAGGGTATGTCGCCATGACACTCTCTAGCCTGCTGCCGCTGCCTCTGCATGCCGTCCCCTATAGTGTCAGGGTCAATTATTGGATGTTTTAGATGCTATCTAGCTTCATTCTGTCACTCTGTCATGGCCATGCTGTTGCCCATAATTTGGGCATAATGGTACGTTTAAGCAGCCTCAGAGGCATCCATGCATGCTGCCCCTGCTGTTTCCTGTCCACATCCTTTTCTGAGGTTCCCAGGTGTTTGGCCAAGCTTCCCTGTGCAGAGCCTTGGTCCCCTTGAAAAATGCTCGAGTCTCCCATTGACTTCAATGGGGTTCGTTATTCGAGACGAGCCCTCGAGCATCGGGAAAAGTTAGTCTCGAATAACGAGTACCCGAGCATTTTAGTGCTCGCTCATCTCTAGTTATAACTGTATGTTCTGCCACTTCTCTATTCATTCTACTCCTAGCTTTGACTGCCAGTGTATATATTTTCATGAATATCTATATTGCAAATTTAGTTTAACAGAATTTTCTCTAAAATTAGATATGTGTGAAAAGTAAATGTATGCTAAGAAAGTTTATAAAGTGTGCACATAATGCTGTTTTAAATTTGCTTTGTCTTCAAACTATTTATTATTATTTTTAACAAGTATAAGAATAATCATATACATTTTCAGTTGTGACACAAATTCTTGTGGGAACACTTGGTATCGTGCGATGCATAGCTATTAGTCCCAAACATGTCTTCTGTCTGTGGCCCTTTTCCCTGAGCCAAAGGTTGAGCTATGGAAAGCACTGTCCGCACGCTTACCACTCATAAGAACTGTGTGGCTCACCACCATATTGGAGCCACAGGGTAGTTTGGCAGTCCATCTTCCCTCCTGTATTTGAGACCCAGTTGGCGAATGCAGACATACTTCTTTCCCCTTAGTGGCCCCTTTGATGATGCTCGATGGTGAGCAGAAATGCATCAGGGCTTTGTGTGGGGAACCTTTAGTTGAGATAAGGACAGCTGTGGGTACTGCTCTTGCAAGGGCGGGAGCTATTCATAGGGCTGTAGGGATTTATTAGCACACATTTCATGACCCTAATTGCATATGAATGCAATCTGACCCCTACAGTATCCCGAGAAGCAGCCACGACCGAATGTACTGGTAAGATGCATATTTTCCTCTATTATAGTTAGCAGTGGAGAGTCATGGTCCAAATGGCCTAACTGCTGGTTAATAGGAGTTTTTGGTTGGTACTCTGCATGCTGGCTGAAAACTATTTGCTCCTATCTACACTATTGTTGGGAGCATTGCTTTTGTTTCATACACTCAGTACTGGGTGTTTGCTGAACTATACAGCTGTGTGTTGTCTTGTCTATGTGTGGCATATGGATGCCTTGCATTAGATAGGAAAAACCAATATAAAATAAATCTAGAAGTAAACAAAACAAAGACAGGAAGGGAGTTTGCAAGGGTGAGAATTTGAGGCGTGGGGGAGACAATTTCGACGTTGAATGTGCGGGACCCGGCTTTCTGTTTTTTTTTTTTGTTCAATAAAACTGTGGACCTACACCAGCAGATGATAAGGCTCTCCAGACCATCACTGATTGGGGAGACTGCACAATAGACCTCAAGCAGCTTGGATTGTGCTTCTCCACTCTTCCTCCAGACTTTGGGACCTTGATTTCCAAATGAAATGCAAAATTTACTTTAATCTTAAAACAACCCCTTGGACCACTAATCAACAGTCCAGTTGTTTTTCTCCTTTGCCCAGGTAAGATGCTTCTGGTGTTGTCTATTGGCAGGAGTAGCTTGACACATGGATTGTGACACTTGTAGTCCATGTCCTGGATATCAATGCATTCAAGAGGAAAGACAGAGCTGGCAGTCACCACTGATGAAGTAAAATCGATCTTTTATTCCATATCCCTTTAAAAACTTTAATACAGGAGAGAGGAATAAAGCAGGAGCCCACTGGAGGCGACGGCCGGTTTCGCTCTAAAAGTGTTTAGTCCTGGATATGTCTATATGTGGTGGGTGGCTCTTGAAGAACTAACTCCAGATACAGAAGTATGATGAGAGCATAGTCACTTTTAGATTTAGCAGTGCGGAGATCTTTAGAAAGACCAGTTTAAATTGAGTACTTAGTGGGGAAACCAAATTGCAGGGGATAGAGCAGGGAGTTAGCGGCATTGTAAGCTTTTGGGCTCTTCCGCTTATTGTTTCATCTTATTATTTTGAAATGTCTTATTTTATTTGTATATCCACCCCGTGATCTGTAAAGTACTCTGGAATATTGTGGTACTATGTAAATAAAGATGTATGATTATAATTATGAGAGATAATGGGATAGACTGGTTGATAGTTACTTGCACTAGAAGGATACAGGAAATAGCTTTGGTTGTAACATGAAGAGGCGTAACTAGAAGAGGCAGGGCCCCAAAGCAGGTTTTTAAATGGGGCTACCCCTACCCTATCAGAAAATATACATATTTATATAATCACACATTGATACACTTACACAAACCTGTCAATGTGGCTGCTGACCACATGGGGACAGACGGCAGGAATTAGAGATTAGAGATCCCTAGACCTGTCGTTCTGCTGTCCAATCCCTTTTATATACATATTATACTGTACAATGTGCAGTATAATATATATATATATATATATATATATATATATATATATATATATATAATGGTGCACATCCTCCATTCTTTAGTGTGTCAGTTCAGATGCCGGGACCCCCTTGGACAGAAGGCCCTGACACAACAGCTTCTATGGCTGCTACCACTGTAGTTACATCCCTGGTGACATGTAAGGGTGTTAACATCAATGAAAAGAGGTTTCTTTGATTAAAATTATTAAATCCAGGTTGCAGCTGTATCCATGCTATGTGTAAGTACTGTCCTGTAAGTACTGTGAACAGCTTTTGTTTCCTACATATTATAAGAAAAAGCCAGGGAAAAGCATAAAAAGGAATTCACAGAGACCATAGGGAGCATTTTAGGTGTGAATTGTTGAAGGCTGCCCTTAGATAGGGTCCAAAACAGAGCACTGATCAAATGGAAGAGGTCAGTAGTCCTTCAATCATAGCTTAATAATAGTAAAATTTGTCTTTGATTGTCTGACCATTGAAGTCACTTATTTAACAAAGGTATTTCTTAACCAGATGACCCCACTTTACAATTGAAGAATTATAAATCAACATTATTATTGGACATTTCTAAGTATAGGATGCATAGCTATTTATTTATAGGCATATCTGCCATTTAGATGTTTAGGACAGTTGGAGGACAAAGCTACGGATGATATTTAGCACTTTGCCTGTTTAGGTGAAGATTCTCTGTAGTGTATAAAACTTGCTTTTAGATTAGCTGTTTCCCATTTCAAAAACTACCTAAGAAGTTTTCCTATTACTGAAAGCTCCACCACAACATGATGTTGAACAGATAAGACATAGTTCAGCACGATAATATGCACATCAGTTCGCTAAGCAATAACATGGCTTGATGGTGGTATTATACCTTACTGATCTTCCTCCCCTGCTGTTTCCACTTTATGCAGACGCAATACTTTACATCAACGTTAATGCAATATTTAATGCATGATTTAACTCAGCATCCTTTGAAACCATGGCAACAGCATTATCTCCTTAAGGCACACAAATGCTTAACAACTTATTTTGCAAACTGATATACAGATCATTAAAGAGTATTTTATTTCCTGCGGCTCAGTATATTAAAGTGGAATCGGGAAGAAAACGTCATACGGCGGTGTTAAATTGTAACTCGATGCAACATGTGGTTGAAAATGCACATTATTGTATTATTTCTCTTACATAGCTAAAATGACATTTATCATTAAGGATGGATATGGAACATTACTCATTTTTTATTTGCTCTCAATACTAAAAAGCATATATTTTGCAGTAAACTAAATGCTGAATATTCTGCTGGATTTATTTTACACAGTGGATATATGGGAATACACTCCTTTCTCCTCTAGACGTCAGGCTATTTAGTAGACAGAACAGCACAATTACAAGTTGGAGAATTATTATCAAATTACAGTATAGCATCTAATATATAAAGCTGAGTGTATGTGTGTGTATGTATGTATGACCGCTAAAGGAATCTGTACCATCACGTTTACAATCACCAAATTTTGCACAGCCGCTCTCTGTGACTCAAGGAATGTCATAGACTAGGTTTTGAGCCAAAACTTTCACCCTGCACTTACCAAAATCCACTTATTAACCACCATATACAGAAACCATTGTCTGCTGCTGTGGCAGTTAAAAGCTGAGCCATGATTGGTTACTATTTTGCCACAGGTCATTAATATGAGATCTGAGCTTTGATTGATTACCATAGGCAATGAGTATAAGATGGCTTATGTGTGATGTGATATGGATAGGGATACAGAGATGGGGGGAAATTTATCAGAAATGTCTGATGTCTGGTAAAACTGTTCCAGTTGCCCATGGAAACAAATCAGTGATCAGCTGTAATTTTATAAACAGCTGTGGGAAAATTTAAACTTGAGCTCTGATTGGTTGCTATGGGCAACTAGAACAGTTCTGCTCTCAGACACATCTGATAAATCTCTTTACAGACAAAGTGACAGAGACAGACACAGTCGAAGACAGAGACAGTCAGAGACAATCAGAGACAGACAGAGAAAACATGAGTTAAGGACAGACAGAGATACCCAGAGAATGAAGCAGAGGCCGTCAGAGACAGACAGACACAGACAGAGATGGTCAGAGGCAGGCAGAGACATAGAGGGTCAGAGACCTTCACTGACAGAGATGGTCAGAAACAGACATGGTCAGTATCACAGACAATCAAAGACAGAGACAGTCAGAAACAGTCAGTCAGAGACAGAGAGACACAGAGGCAGTCAGAGAGAGAGATAGATACAAATAAATATTTTTTGTTAACCCATTCTATTTTGTTATAGCTAAGAGCAGTTATTTACTATCCCAGGCATTGCCGGGAGCTACAGCGAGTACACAATATTATTAGTTGGTGGGGCAGATTAGGGGCACATTCTAAGTGGGATACAACATGGGCTTTGTAATTAGAAGTCAGATTATTTTTAATTTTCTACCAAAGGGGTGCTTTATATGAACACCTAAATAGACTTTTTCTACCAAAGTCTTAATTAACTAAATATAACCTTTAATCATCTTCATAATTTTAATTGTATAATTACTTAAATTCAGCACAGTATAAAACCCATGAAAAACATTTATATCACCTACAAAAATTGGAAGTCTTACTAGCTTTATTTTATTTAAATGTCACATTAAAACAGAGAATGGAATTCTGCATAAATAAAACAAAGAGCAAAATTATGGTGTGGTCACATATAGGGGGAACAGGCATAGTTGGGCTAGCCGAAAGAGTAATTACATATATACTATAGGTACAGTAAATATGGGATCTGGATAAAAGAGGAATTTGCTGCTAGCAAAGTGTACTTATCATAGGGGAAACATAGCTGCTAAAATAAACCGTGAACTGAATATTGGGGCTTAGTAATAGCCGGCAGAATTGCCCCAATGCAATTTTGCATGAACTTCTTCGGGAGACCCTCATGTGTTGATAATCCTGTACATAGCCTTTATATATGTTGACGCTATACAATACATATGATACCTTTAAAATCACATAATACTAGATACATCTAATCTTAAAAATTAGAGAAACTAACATCTGTAGACATGTACAATGCTCTAGCATTACACTGTTTCTTTAAAACTATTTAGTCATTTTGCCGTTCCACCAGAGACTGTCAGATTGCGAGCGCTGTGTTTTGTATGATGACCCCTTTCCAGCTGTCAGACTGATTTTCTATGCATACAGACATCCTTTGGTTCACAGGCAGTTTGTGCTGGAACAGCTAGCGGTGGCCTTTGTTAGGCAATAAATATCACAGCCATATGTAACAGGGGAAGGTGGGAGATTTCATTTGGAAGCAGCATGTGTTTAAATGAGCAGCATATTAGTGCGGAAACGCCAATTTGTTTTGTAATATTTGGATTAATAGGATGTAAATCCTCCTAAGATTCTCATTTTTAAAATAAATATTTCCTTAAACTGTCTTAGGAAAGAAGACGACTGATAGACTCAGCTCTGATTGATCATTTTGGTGTCAGTGTAGACATTTCTGTGGGTCATTCTGGACCGAGGAACCCTACCTTGTATTCATTATATAGCAAATACATTATCATGGTAATATAGTAGATATTGATAGAGTTCTACATAACCAATGACCATAGTAGTCTGCTCTTTGCTCTTCACTAATATCCATCTACCTGTACACTGAGATACCTTGAGCTGCGTTTATCCTAAAACAGTCAATGGAGTATCAAATCTAACTTTTAA
This sequence comes from Engystomops pustulosus, assembly GCF_040894005.1. Classification (NCBI taxonomy): domain Eukaryota; kingdom Metazoa; phylum Chordata; class Amphibia; order Anura; family Leptodactylidae; genus Engystomops; species Engystomops pustulosus. The sequence continues at coordinate 103,317,031 of NC_092417.1, read as the reverse complement.
TTCATACAAAATATAAGCTCAACTTAATACTATCCTCAGCCACATGCCACACAAAGTACTTTTGAAGCTAGTGAAAGGCTGCATGCTCACTTGAACCATGAACAAGACTGTCTGATAGGGGTGAACATGATCCGGCTCATTGTTACTCTTAGGGAGCATTTACGTATGTCAGTTTTGTCCAGCCAAGTTTCATGCCAACTGATGACCTGATGGTGTAAAATAGTAGTTGTAGTACAGCCAGATCAAAAAACATGCAGAATTTCATGTACTGAGCCAAATTCCACAAGACTTGATGCAGCCTTTAATAAAACGGATTCCATTGAAGACTATGGAATCTGCTCTGGCATCAGTGTCCTGCAGGTAATTCTCGACTAGGAATGAGATAGATACTAACAAGCAAATTCAAGGGCTCAGCAATGAAGGTTACAGGGAATTTACCCAGTGGGCCTGCCGTTCCAGCACACAGCCCTCCTATACATTTATGGGCCCTCGCATGTCCAGGAGATGACAGTCTATCAGGCAATTTAACTTTTAGCCCTGCACTGCACCAGCATAATGTATGTAAGAACTGACATGTGCTATGATCCCCACAAACACAGATGTCTACTCAATGCTTTTGGCAACAGTCTTGACAGAAGGAACTGAAGAGAGCAAATCCATGATGATTTGACATGACTACATCATACACAGGGTCCCCGGCCAATGCAGCAATTTGCACCATAAGGGCAGTACTGACCATATTCATGTGTGGGTTCTGGTCACAGCAATAAGTGCAGTAAGCTATCTTAAAGACACCGGTGCAATTGACTATGTATAGTGAATAGCAGGGTTTTTTACCTGCATATCTTGTGCCAGCAATACACAAGATTGGGAGTAAGTTAACCCATTTGTTCTCTGACACATTTTTACAATCATCAAGATGATGCAGAAGATAGTAAGAGCATGTAAAATTTTTGTTTATTTCTCTCATTTCTAGGTTTTATGAAGAAATTCTAGTCATCGCTGCATTTTTGCAATTTACGCACTGTAATTGCTCTTAAAGCCCCACAAAGTACTGAGAGACTGCTCTACCATTTGTTATCAGTAGGTCTGGACTGCATCAAAACTTTGGCTTTTGGTAAAACCACAGAAGGTGAAGGTGTAAAATTTCCATCATCTTACTAATGGTAGCATTCATTTATATAAAAGGCACCAAAAAACATTAACAAGTACATTTATTTATCCACTTATTAATTCAAATAATTCTAGACACAAGTCACCCCTCCCATTCCAACTATGTCGCTTCTCTACTGTGATTTGTAAAGTTATATCACATATGTTATCCACAAATCCATGTTCCCATTCAGACCTAATATGTGCGATTCTGAAATGATCTCAGTAGAAATATACTATAAAGGCTACATCATAAGAGATTACAGTGCGGAAGGTTTAATCACAGATCTAAAAGACAACATCTGCTACCAAATAGATTCAGTGATTTTGTGGACAGGCATTTCTACTTTATTATTAGGAATTTAATTTTCTCTGACACTGGAAAAAAATTCCACTCATGATAATATGAAAAAAAAGTTTTTTCAATTCTGATTTTATTTGGATTTTGTAAAATGTCTAAAACTATAAAAAAAATATATATTATGGTTTTGTTTTCTTTTATTTTAAATTGTAGAAATATTTGTGTAAGTGTAAGGGTGTGGGGCATTTACCAAACACACTTTTAATCCTGGGTCACTGCTTTTGGAACAAGTTATCTGTTTGAAAGACTATTGGGGTTTCTGACATGGCCAGTGTGCCTTCTTAAGGCTACAGGTACAGTAGGGGTAGTGTAGTATGTGTGAGTGCTGAAGCGCATTGACCAGACTGCCATGAATGATATTGCCTGATATTAGGAGGTTGGGGAAGCTTGTGGTACCCTGTCCCACCAGGAAAGACCAGAGTTTAAAATAAGTGTTTCCACCAAAGTTAAGGGCTAGAGTTATCAACCCCTTCCTGACATTTAACGTACTATTACTGAATGGAGCCGGCGCCAGAAGCTGCGGGTGTCGGCTTTATATTATAGCCGACACCCGCCTTTAACACCCGCGATCAGAGTTTTCCCAGATCGCGGGTGTAAACCCCTAACACCCGTGTCAGGGGCATTTAGCTGGAATCGGACCCCCCGCGGTGCTTACTGGGGGGGTCCGCTGCTCTGATCGCAGCCGGGGAGCCGGGTTCTGGCAGGACCCGGCTGTGACACAATGAGCATGCATACAGTGTATTACACTGTATTAGGTGGAGAATAGCTTGAACAAGCGATCAGTGAACAAGCTAAACTGTAAAAGTAAAGAAAAAAAGTAAAAAACACTAATTAAACACACTTTTGAATAAAAATAATTAATTAATTAAATTTAAGTCCCCTAAACACAAACATTCCCTTTACACATCTAATAAAGTGAGATACCAAAATACCCCCCATATTTGGTATCGCCGGGTCCGCAACAATCTGTACAATAAGTCAAAAACATTATTGGACCCGTACGGTGAACGCCGTAAAAACAAAACGCGAAAAACTCACCAAAAATGTACATTTTCATAAAATCCATTCACAAAAATGTTCCAAAAAGTGATCAAAAAAAGTTATGTGCACCAAAATGGTACCACTGAAAAGGACAACTCAACACGTAAAAAATAAGCCTTAAACCAGCTCTGTCAACCAAAAAATATTAAAGTTATATCTCCGAAAAGATGGCGATGCAAAAACAAATGAGATTTTCTTTATATACGTTTTTTTCCTGTAAAATTGTAAAACATATAAAAAAAAACTATATAAATGAGGTATCACCGTAATCGTAGTGATCTATAGAATAAAAATATTATAGTAATTTTAGTGTACGGTGTACGACCCCCAAAAAATACAAAAAAAAAAACTAAATTGACAATTTTCTTTTCCTACATACATAAAAGAGTTAATACAATCTCATCAAAAAGCTACAGACCCAGTAAAATGAAGTATTTGTAAAGTGCATCTCATGTCGCAAAAAATAAGCGCTTATATGTCCAAATTGCCAAAAAAATAAAGATTGTATAGCCATTATAAAGTGACAATGCATAATCTGCTCTGAATGGCGCAGCTCCCTTCGATGCCCTGGCGTGTGCCCATACAGCAGGTTACCACCACATATGGGGTATTATTATACACAGGAGAGATTGGGTATCAAATTTTGTGGAGCGTATTGGTGTTTTATCCACTGAGAATTTGTACATTTTATAAATCCATTAATTTAGTAAAAAAAAAATTAATTTCAAAATTGCATCAGATTTTGTTTTAACCCCTGTAAACCAATTAAAGGTTTAACAAACTTCATAAAAGTTGTTTTACGTACGTTGAGGGGTGTAGTTTCTATAATGGAGTAATTTTTGGGGTTTTACTTTTATTTAGGCCTCCCAAAGTGACTTAAACCTGAGCAGGGCCCTCAATAGCAGGATTTAGCTTTTTTTATGAAAATGTGAAAAATTGCACCTGACGTTCAAAGCCCCATAACATCCTACAAAAATGATATGATGTATAAAAAACCACAGAGGCATAAAGTAGACATTCGGTGAATGTTAGTGATTACGTTTTTTGGTGTTATGGTGTTGAGAATTTTTCCAAATTTTCACCAAATATCTGATATGTTTGATATGTTTTGAATCATAAATAAATTCAAAACATACCACCAAAATTTTTTAACTAACATGAAGTACAATTGTTTTGTCACGAGAAAACAATTTCAAAATCACTTGGATATGTTAAAGTGTTCCAAAGTTATAACCACTTATAGTGACACAGGGCAGATTTGAAAAAATGGGCCGTGTCAGGTATGTGAAAAGTGGCTTCGGGGTTAAAGGAAAGGTTAAAGGGGTTAAAGGAAATCTACCGTCAAAATCAAGTTGATAAATCAGGTACACTTACTCATAGATCCAGGCACTGTGAGTGTGGTAATATTATTATATTTGTAATCCATGGCCTTCTTCCTTCCAAAATCAAATTTTAAAATTATTCTAATGAGCCAGATGTAGCTTCACAGGCAGTTACACTGTGCAGGAGTACAGCAGGAAGGTAGTGGGTGAAGTGCCAAGGGAGCATAGGGATGGGGAAGTGCGGCTGAACATTGTAACAGCCTGTGCAGCTACAGAATGAGTAGACTTCAAAAAGAGGATAGCGAGGTCCTACAGTCAGAGCTTCATGTGGACAAGACAGAAAGAGAATGCTAGGACTAGAGATGAGCGAGCACTAAAATGCTCGGGTACTCGTTATTCAAGACGAACTTTTCCCGATGCTTGAGTGCTCGTCTCGAATAACGAGCCCCATTGAAGTCAATGGGAGACTCGAGCATTTTTCAAGGGGACCAAGGCTCTGCACAGGGAAGCTTGGCCAAACACCTGGGAACCTCAGAAAAGGATGGAAACACCACGGAAATGGACAGGAAACAGCAGGGGCAGCATGCATGGATGCCTCTGAGGCTGCTTAATCGCACCATTATGCCAAAATTATGGGCAACAGCATGGCCATGACAGAGTGACAGAAAGAAGCTAGATAGCATCTAAAACATCCAATAATTGACCCTGACAGTATAGGGGACGGCATGCAGAGGCAGCGGCAGCAGGCTAGAGAGTGTCATGGCGACATACCCTAAATGGACTCAGGCTTCAAACCAATGGGTGGCAGAGAGGAACCAAAGGAGGTGAGCAAGAAGCGCTCAAATAATATCGGTACATGATAAAAGTTTGCCAGTATATTTTGTGGATTACACAGCAGGGTGGCGACAAAGTTAACAACTTTGATGTGGAATCCATGAAAACAACCCAAATTTGTGCCTGACACACCTCGTTTGATAAGGGGACGATGTATGGAGGCAGCTATATGGACGACTTTTGGAGGTAGCAATGGAGACAACGTGTGGAGGCTGCTATGGAGATAATTTAATTTGGATAGTGCCTGTATGTGGCAGTCCAAAAAAGTTTTCAAACCAGAGGAGCAGGTAGGTGGCCCTCCAGTAAAATGGAATAGATTGAGTGCCTGTATGTGGCAGTCCAAAAAAGTTTTCAAACCAGAGGAGCAGGTAGGTGGTCCTCCAGAAAAATGAAATAGATTGAGTGCCTGTATGTGGCAGTCCAAAAAAGTTTTCAAACCAGAGGAGCAGGTAGGTGGCCCTCCAGAAAAATGGAATAGATTGAGTGCCTGTATGTGGCAGTCCAAAAAAGTTTTCAAACCAGAGGAGCAGGAAGTTGGCCCTCCAGAAAAATGAAATAGATTGAGTGCCTGTATGTGGCAGTCCAAAAAAGTTTTCAAACCAGAGGAGCAGGTAGGTGGCCCTCCAGAAAAATGAAATAGATTGAGTGCCTGTATGTGGCAGTCCAAAAAAGTTTTCAAACCAGAGGAGCAGGTAGGTGGCCCTCCAGAAAAATGAAATAGATTCAGTGCCTGTATGTGGCAGTCCAAAAAAGTTTTCAAACCAGAGGAGCAGGTAGGTGGCCCTCCAGAAAAATGAAATAGATTCAGTGCCTGTATGTGGCAGTCCAAAAAAGTTTTCAAACCAGAGGAGCAGGTAGGTGGCCCTCCAGAAAAATTTAATAGATTGAGTGCCTGTATGTGGCACTCCCAAAAATTGTTTAAAACAGAGGACCGGGTAGGTGGCCCTCCAGAAAAATTAAATGCATAAAGTACTATAGCTAGAGCCAGTGGGCCCTGTCAAAAAATAGCCAGTTTCCTCTGCTTTAGTGTACAGAGAGGAGGAGAAGGAGGAAAATGAGGAGGAGGAGGAGTGCATAAATTATTCAGGTTGAGCTTCCTTCACCTGGTGGAGATTGGAAATTATGAGAAATCCAGGCTTTATTCATCTTAATAAGCGTCAGCCTGTCAGCGCTGTCAGTCGACAGGCGTGTACGCTTATCGGTGATGATGCCACCAGCTGCACTGAAAACCCGCTCGGACAAGACGCTAGCGGCAGGGCAGGCAAGAACCTCCAAGGCGTACAGCGCCAGTTCGTGCCACATGTCCAGCTTTGAAACCCAGTAGTTGTAGGGAGCTGTGTGATAATTTAGGACGATGGTATGGTCAGCTACGTACTCCCTCACCATCTTTCTGTAAAGATCAGCCCTACTCTGCCGAGACTGGGGACAGGTGACAGTGTCTTGCTGGGGTGACATAAAGCTGGCAAAAGCCTTGTAAAGCGTACCCTTGCCAGTGCTGGACAAGCTGCCTGCTCGCCTACTCTCCCTCGCTACTTGTCCCGCAGAACTACGCACTCTGCCGCTAGCGCTGTCAGAAGGGAAATACTGTTTCAGCTTGTGCACCAGGGCCTGCTGGTATTCATGCATTCTCACACTCCTTTCCTCTGCAGGGATGAGAGTGGAAAGATTTTGCTTGTACCGTGGGTCCAGGAGAGTGAACACCCAGTAATCGGTGCTGGAATAAATTCTTTGAACGCGAGGGTCACGGGATAGGCAGCCTAGCATGAAATCTGCCATATGCGCCAGAGTACCAACGCGTAAGAATTCACTCCCCTCACTGGCCTGACTGTCCATTTCCTCCTCCTCCAACTCCTCCAACTCCTCTTCTTCTGCCCATACACGCTGAACAGTGAAGGACTCAACAATGGTCCCCTCTTGTGTCTCGCCAACATTCTCCTCCTCTTCCTCCTCATCCTCCTCCACCTCCACCTCCTCCGATATGCGCTGAGAAACAGACCTAAGGGTGCTTTGGCTATCAACAAGGGAATCTTCTTCCCCCGTCTCTTGTGACGAGCGCAAAGCTTCCGACTTCATGCTGATCAGAGAGTTTTTCAACAGGCCAAGCAGCGGGATGGTGAGGCTGATGATGGCGGCATCGCCACTGACCATCTGTGTTGACTCCTCAAAGTTACTCAGCACCTGACAGATATCAGACATCCACGTCCACTCCTCATTGTAGACTTGAGGAAGCTGACTGACCTGACTACCAGTTCTGGTGGAAGTTGACATCTGGCAGTCTACAATCGCTCGGCGCTGCTGGTAAACTCTAGATAACATGGTCAGTGTTGAATTCCACCTCGTGGGCACGTCGCACAACAGTCGGTGAGCGGGCAGTTGGAGGCGGCGCTGCGCTGCCCTGAGAGTGGCAGCATCTGTGCTGGACTTCCTGAAATGCGCACAGATGCGGCGCACCTTCGTGAGCAAATCTGACAGATTGGGGTATGTCTTGAGGAAACGCTGAACTATCAGATTTAACACATGGGCCAGGCATGGCACATGTGTCAGTCTGCCGAGTTGCAGAGCCGCCACCAGGTTACGGCCGTTGTCACACACAACCATGCCTGGCTTCAGGTTCAGCGGTGCCAGCCACAGATCAGTCTGCGCCGTGATGCCCTGTAATAGCTCTTGGGCGGTGTGCCTTTTATCGCCTAGGCTCAGCAGTTTGAGCACCGCCTGCTGTCGCTTAGCGACGGCACTGCTGCTGTGCCTAGAGCTACCGACTGATGGCGCCATGCCCACGGATGGTAGTTCGGAGGAGGAGGTGGAGGAGGGGTGGGAGGAGGAGGAGGCATAGTAGGCCTGAAACACCTGGACCGAGGTAGGCCCCGCAATCCTCGGCGTCGGCAGTATATGACCAGCCGCAGGGTCAGACTCGGTCCCAGCCTCCACCAAGTTAACCCAATGTGCCGTCAGCGATATATAGTGGCCCTGCCCGGCAGCACTCGTCCACGTGTCCGTGGTCAGGTGGACCTTGTCAGAAACGGCGTTGGTCAGGGCACGGATGATGTTGTCTGACACGTGCTGGTGCAGGGCTGGGACGGCACATCGGGAAAAGTAGTGGCGGCTGGGGACCGAATACCGAGGGGCGGCCGCCGCCATGAGGTTGCGAAAGGCCTCGGTCTCTACTAGCCTATAGGGCAGCATCTCCAGGCTAAGCAATCTGGAGATGTGGACATTAAGGGCTTGGGCGTGCGGGTGGGTTGCACTATATTTGCGTTTCCGCTCCAGCGTCTGGGGTATGGAGAGCTGAACGCTGGTGGATGCTGTGGAGGATCGTGGAGGCGACGATGGGGTTTTTGTGGCAGGGTCCTGGGCAGGGGGCTGACTATCAGCTGACACAGGGGAAGGAGCAGTGGTGTGCACGGCCGGAGGTGAACGGGCTTGTTGCCACTGAGTGGGGTGTTTAGCATTCATATGCCTGCGCATACTGGTGGTAGTTAAGCTAGTAGTGGTGGAACCCCTGCTGATCCTGGTTTGGCAAATGTTGCACACCACAGTCCGTCGGTCATCCGGTGTTTCCTTAAAGAACCTCCAGACTTCTGAAAATCTAGCCCTCGCCGCAAGAGCCCTCGCCACGGGAGCTTCACTACGTGACACATTTGGCGCTGATGCACCTGCTCTGGCCCTGCCTCTCCGTCCGGCCCCACCACTGCCTCTTCCAACCTGTTCTGCTATAGGACTCTCCTCCGTCTCAGAAGCACTGTGTTCACCCGGCCTCTCAACCCAGCTTGGGTCTGTCACCTCATCATCCTCCGATCCCTCAGTCTGCTCCCCCCTCGGACTTCCTGCCCTGACAACAACTTCCCCACTGTCTGACAACCGTGTCTCCTCATCGTCGGACACCTCTTTACACACTTCTTCCACTACGTCAAGAAGGTCATCATCACCCACAGACTGTGACTGGTGGAAAACCTGGGCATCGGAAAATTGCTCAGCAGCAACCGGACAAGTGGTTTGTGACTGTGGGAAGGGTCCAGAAAACAGTTCCTCAGAGTATGCCGGTTCAAATGCCAAATTTTCCTGGGAGGGGGCAGACTGGGGGGGAGGAGGCTGAGGTGCAGGAGCTGGAGGAGTGGCGATTTCGGTGACATGGGTGGACTGCGTGGAAGACTGACTGGTGGACAAATTGCTCGAAGCATTGTCGGCAATCCACGACATCACCTGTTCGCACTGTTCTGGCCTCAACAGTGCTCTACCACGAGTCCCAGTAACTTCAGACATGAACCTAGGGAGTGTAGCTCTGCGGCGTTCCCCTGCTCCCTCATAAGCAGGTGGTGTCTCACCCCGGCCAGGACCACGGCCTCTGACCCCTGCAGTAGTTGGACGCCCACGTCCCCGCCCTCGTCCTCTACCCCTAGCCCTCGGGTTAAACATTTTTAAAATGAGAGTTATAACTTAATTTTTTTTTTTTGTTTGTTTTTTTTTTGTTTTTTTTGTGTTTTTGAGTTTTTAAAACCAAACGATGCTATCCTTTGCTCACAATTTGCTAGTAGATGCACTGCAGCAAGTACAGCCACCAGCAGATCAACCAGAAATCAAATATATATAACGCTACTGTAGGCGTAAGTAAGCCGTTTGGATTCTCCTATGGCTATTTTCTAGCCAAGTATGAAAGCACACTACTATGCCAGATGAGATGACGCTGAGTTATTAAACAAAATAAACGTAAAATAAAAAAGGAAATGGCAGACTGTGCCTAATTGAAATCCAACCCCTAATAAATTTTCCCACTTCGGTCTTTGCAATGGATATGTGCGTCACTAAGCGCAAAACACAGCGGTCGCAAGTCTCACTACAAATTGCTCACAATTTGCTAGTAGATGCACTGCAGCAAGTACAGCCACCAGCAGATCAACCAGAAATCAAATATATATAACGCTACTGTAGGCGTAAGTAAGCCGTTTGGATTCTCCTATGGCTATTTTCTAGCCAAGTATGAAAGCACACTACTATGCCAGATGAGATGACGCTGAGTTATTAAACAAAATAAACGTAAAATAAAAAAGGAAATGGCAGACTGTGCCTAATTGAAATCCAACCCCTAATAAATTTTCCCACTTCGGTCTTTGCAATGGATATGTGCGTCACTAAGCGCAAAACACAGCGGTCGCAAGTCTCACTACAAATTGCTCACAATTTGCTAGTAGATGCACTGCAGCAAGTACAGCCACCAGCAGATCAACCAGAAATCAAATATATATAACGCTACTGTAGGCGTAAGTAAGCCGTTTGGATTCTCCTATGGCTATTTTCTAGCCAAGTATGAAAGCACACTACTATGCAAGATGAGATGACACTGAGTTATTAAAAAAATAAACGTAAAATAAAAAGTAAATGGCAGACTGTGCCTAATTGAAATCAAACCCCTAATAAATTTTCCCACTTTGGTGTTTGAGGTGGATATGTGTGTCACTAAGAGCTAAACACAACGGTAGCAAGTCCCCCTGCAAATTCCTCACAATATGGTACTAGCTGCAAATAAAAAAAAAAAAGTATAACGTTATTGTAGCCCTAAGAAGGGCTGTTGGGTTCTTGGAGAATCACTCCTGCCTAACAGTAAGCTAATAGAACACCCTAACGCTTTCCCTGACCAGCAGCAGCTCTCTCCCTAGCGGCATCCAGACACAGAATGATCCGAGCAGCGCGGGCAGCGGCTAGTCTATCCCAGGGTCACCTGATCTGGCCAGCCAACCACTGCTATCGACGTGTAAGGGTACCACGTCATGCTGGGTGGAGTGCAGAGTCTCCTGGCTTGTGATTGGCTCTGTTTCTGGCCGCCAAAAAGCAAAACGGCGGGAGCTGCCATTTTCTCGAGCGGGCGAAGTATTCGTCCGAGCAACGAGCAGTTTCGAGTACGCTAATGCTCGACCGAGCATCAAGCTCGGACGAGCATGTTCGCTCATCTCTAGCTAGGACCCTAAGAAATTTATAAACATAACAGTGTTTATAGACAAAGGGCTGCAAGGAGCTAAGATTAGTGAAATAGGTTACTGTAGTGTGAATAGTATAAATAAGGTTACCTAACCCAGAGAAGCGGGAGTAATACAAATGGCAAGCCAATTCCCTATTGATATAATGGGGCAAATTTACTTACCCGGTCCATTCGCGTTCCAGCGGCGGCTTCTCCGCTCTGGATTCGGGTCCGGCCGGGATTTAATAAGGTAGTTCTTCCGCCGTCCACCAGGTGGCGCTGCTGCGCTGAAAGTAAACTCATCGCGCCGGAATGCACCGAGCTGGACCAGGTGAAGGTAAGCGGTCCTTATGCGACACATTTCGTTTTTTAAATGCGGCGGTTTTTCCGAATACGTCGGGTTTTCGTTCGGCCACGCCCCCCGATTTCTGTCGCGCGCATACCGGCCCCGATGCGCCACAATCCGATCGCGTGCGCCAAAAACCCGGGGCAATTCATGTACAAGCGGCGCAAATCGGAAATATTCGGGTAACACGTCGGGAAAACGCGAATCGGGCCCTTAATAAATGACCCCCAATGTGTCAGAAACAGTCCAGTCTGATGCACTCAGGAACCATCCAAATCAGTTTGTCTTTTATGGAAGTTTCCATTGTGTTCTATAATGGCAAAACAACTACTACTGGCCATGCATATACCAGGCAGATCTTAATTTTAGACAGTCACAGAGAATTGGGTTTTTTGGTCTGACCAGGAAAATGAAGTGGAATCTGATGCAAACAAGGACTTTGTTATCTCCCTCCATTAGAGCATCTCAGACAGCATCTACTTGGCTTTCTGCTACAGTTTCACACCATGCTTGATCCAGCAGTCATTATATAAATAGCATTATATAATGTTCTGCAGAACATAAAAACCCACTTGTACCCACATAGGACACCCTTTCAATACATAACAGCGAGTCTTCAGTTTTTGTGGAATAAACTCTTTTTAAATTGGTTTCCCCATTCAAAAGAACCCGTGATTGACTGAAGTTGGAATCCTTTAAGACAAGTGGGGAATTACTGAAGTGTCCACACTGGGTCATTGGGAGCTGACTGCATGTTGCGTAATTTTATTGCATTTGGTAATTTTTCATGTCTTTCTATATTTTTCAACATACTATACCTTTCTCTGATATGTGAGCCCCATGGGGACAGGGACCAATTTGAAATGCTTTGTGCAGCGCTGCGTAATCTGTGTGCGCTATATAAATAAAGAATTATTATATTATTATTATACATATTTTTAGTATTTCAAGCCTAAACCTAGTCTCTAAAATGCAGCTGCAGTACCTATAGTTTTTCATAAATTACCAAGCCTCTGCCTAGAATCAATATCTAAGATCGCAGCCATTCTGATATTTGACATACTCATATTTATGGGCACTGCTCATTAGCCAGTATCGTATTTAGCTTTTTATGTCCATCAGGGAACCAGCTGCCTAAAATCTAAATATACTGTCAGATAAGAGATTGGAATCAGTCTCTGAGTCGTATATCATCGCTGCATTACGCTACATACAAACCAGAGCTTATCTTCATTTTCAGGAGTATCAGATGTCATAGAGAGAGTATTGTTTGGCATATATTTAATAAAACATTGCAGAAACAAATCATAGCTAGCAGGAATACAAAACACCAGAGTATGCAGATTTCAAGATCTGATGCAGCTTTACCAGATAACCCTAAAATATTTATTTTCTTTCAGCAAACACTTAACTCTACATAAAAAAAAATATGGCAAGAAGTATCTACAGAGAACGACAAAAAAACTAATAATGATTTCCTGCTTGCAGTGAGAAGGGAAATATTTGTATCGAGAAGGAAAATGAAAGATCTGAATTTCAGGACAGCATCTGGTGGTAATTAAAATAGTTTCTAATAGTGAATGCAGGCACTGCTGACTGATCACCCTTAAAGGAACATATACTTTTAGTCTTTCATTGTATTGCTATGCTAAAATTGGGTTATATGATCAAATCGGCCTTGAAAAAGGTTTATGTTAAAGGGGTTTTCCCATTTCAACAAGTAATTGCTTTTATTTAAGTAATGAAAACTTATACAAATGTCCAATATATTTTCTGTATCAATTCCCCACGGTTTTCTAGATCTCTGCTTGCTGTCCTTCTATAGGAAGCTTCTATGTTTGCTTCCAGTGGACAGAAATCTGACCATGGTCACACAGCTGCTCGGCTCGTCATATCACACAGCGCTGATTACTCTCTATGATACTAACAAGCTGTGGACCTGTGTGACCATGGTCACACAGGTTAAAATATGCTTGTTAAAATATTTTGGTCCTTAGATTGAATACAGCACTATGTTAAAACCAAAAATCATTATAAACCGGTAACTTCCCACCTCTTTTTGGCAAACTGTTTCTCATGGTCCTCAATTGTTCCTCAAGCGCTATCGGATCTCATAGATAGGTGTGGGCAATTTCCCGTAAACTGACATTTCTCCCTAAAATATTGTACCTTTCAAAACCCTTCCTACTTAGGCCATATACTAAAACATGCTTTTTGTGGCAGGGTTCCATCCTCAGGGTGGCAAGATCTATGTTATATGGACAATGGGAGGATTGGGATTTCCTACTATCTGTAAATCTTGCAGCTGAGGTGGCCCATCTAGCCTTTTTCCACTCTCAACGGGAACCACCACTTTGGATTTCCTTAGAAGTCTCGGCTGTAGTTCCAGCTACACTGTATTTCTATTTGTGGACCCCACACCTTTCCTATCCCCTTATCAATAACCAAGTCACTAGACTTTCCCTCCTGTTGGATTTCCTTCATTTTTTTGCTGGTTTTACCTCTCCTACAGTTAGGAGACAACATTTTTCCAATTTTGGTTCTGTACATTACCTCAATTAATTTTAAACAAAGTTCAGACTAAAATGTTAATTTCTAATTCTTGGTTGAAAACCTTTCATTGGCAATGATTGTCTGATTGCCAGATGCTTTGCCTCCTCATTAATGCTCTGCCAGGTCTTTACTGTACCGGTTTTTAGCTGCTGTTTGTTTGTGGGCCTTTTTGTCTCAAGTTTAGTCTTTAACAAGAAAAATTGCTGCTCAATTTGGTTGAGATCAAGTGACTGACCTGGCCAAGAATATTCCACTTCTTTGCTTTAATAAACTTCTGAGTGTCTTTGGCTTTATCTTTTGGGTCATTGTCCATATGTAATATGAAACAGAGTCCAGTTTGGCTGGACTTTACCACAGACCATGTCTTTTTATACCTCAGAAATAAGCAGCCTTCTTTTCTCCTGTCAAATCATCAATAAACACTAGTGACCAGGGCCGCATCTGCCATGAGGCGAGATGAAAATCTCGCTTCAGACGGCAGAATGCGGGTCCCTGTAAAGGGCGACGAAATTCGCCGCTCTAAAGTGGGCGATTCGGGCGTCCATTAACGCCCGAATCGCCCACCAGCTAAATAAATCGCGCCTGTCTCTTTAAGACACAGGCGCGATTTATATGCGGAGCGACGCAGCGCCTTTCCGGCAGCTGCGTCGCTCCGTTCTAAGCAGTGACACAGGCGTCATGACGTCACGCGCCTGTGTCACTGTGCGGAGCCGCGGCTGCCGGGGTACTGGGGTACAGTATATTACTAAGCAGGGGGGGCTGTATATGGGGTACAGTATATTACTAAGCTGGGGGCTGTATATGGGATACAGTATATTACTAAGCTGGGGGATGTATATGGGATACAGTATATTACTAAGCTGGGGGGCTATATATGGGATACAGTATATTACTAAGCTGGGGGGCTGTATATGGGATACAGTATATTACTAAGCTGGGGGCTGTATATGGGATACAGTATATTACTAAGCTGGGGGATGTATATGGGATACAGTATATTACTAAGCTGGGGGGCTATATATGGGATACAGTATATTACTAAGCTGGGGGCTGTATATGGGATACAGTATATTACTAAGCTGGGGGCTGTATATGGGATACAGTATATTACTAAGCTGGGGGCTGTATATGGGATACAGTATATTACTAAGCTGGGGGATGTATATGGGATACAGTATATTACTAAGCTGGGGGGCTGTATATGGGGTACAGTATATTACTAAGCTGGGGGGCTGTATATGGGATACAGTATATTACTAAGCTGGGGGATGTATATGGGGTACAGTATATTACTAAGCTGGGGGATGTATATGGGATACAGTATATTACTAAGCTGGGGGATGTATATGGGGTACAGTATATTACTAAGCTGGGGGCTGTATATGGGGTACAGTATATTACTAAGCTGGGGGGATGTATATGGGATACAGTATATTACTAAGCTGGGGGCTGTATATGGGGTACAGTATATTACTAAGCTGGGGGGCTGTATATGGGATACAGTATATTACTAAGCTGGGGGATGTATATGGGGTACAGTATATTACTTAGCTGCAGGGGCTGTATATGGGATACAGTATATTACTAAGCTGGGAGGGGGCTGTATATGTGGGGCAAGATTTTATCCCTATATAATGAGAGATGTGTTATATGTGGGGTAGCGTGCGGTCAGTTGTGTTGTGAGGGGTATATATTATTTAGGAGCACAGTGTTGTTATCCAGGAGACTTTATACTGTAAGTGACTGTGGTATTTTTAGGGACGCCGGGTGGAGATGCTGCACGGAGCTGAAGGTATCCGGCCATGAATTCACCTTTGATACGTCATGGATTGGAGAACCCGGAATAAAGTCCTCCTGATGGAAGAGATTGTCATCTATAAGGTACTAGATGCCACTAATGCCTCTCAGATCCTGTAGTCAGTCACACAGTGTCAGGGAGCTGTCTGTAGGGATGTTACTTGTTAATAAAGTTTAAGGATTTACTTAACAGGGAGTGGGGGGGGGCAGCATTTTAATATTCGCCTCAGGCAGCAAATATGCTAGAATCGGCCCTGCTAGTGACCCATCATTCTGTTAGATGTTGATCTTGGTTTCATCTGACCAAATGATGTTCTTCCAGAACTGTGCTGGTTTTATTTTAGCAAAGTCCAATCTAGCCTTTTTATTCTTGAGGCATATAAGTGGCACTGTGCGGTCAGCCCTCTGTATTTACTTTCATGCAGTCTTGTCTGATCTTGTCTTGTATCAATTTTTGGATATTGATGCGCCTGCATCCTGAGGAGTTTTGTTCACTTGGTTGGGTGTTGTGAAGGGTTTCTCTTTACCATGGAAATTTTTCCACGATCATCTACCTCTGTTGTATTCCATGGGCATCCAGGTCTTGTGCATTGATGAGTTCACCAGTGCCTTCTTTCCTTCACAGGATATAGCAAGCTGTAGATTTTCCACTCCTAATATTGTAGCAATTTCTCTTCACAGCTTAAGAATGGCTTTTTTCCCCTGCATTGAGAGCCCACTTGACCCCATTTTTTCTTCACAGCAAAATTTTCCAAACACAAGCACCAAACCTAAAATCAACTTCAGGCCTTTTATCTGCTTAATTTAAAATTACATAACAAAGAAATTGCCCCTGCGTAATTTAAATCTATGATGGTGTAATGTGTTACTAACAGTAATCTTTTAGACTGATTACAGCCTTGCAGCGCTGGGTACCTGGGTTTGAGTCCCAGGGTCAACATCTGCAAAGAATTTGTATGTTCTCTCCGTGTTTGCATGGGTTTCCTTCAGGTTCTCCAGTTTCCTCCCACACTCTAAAACATACTGGTAGGTTGATTAGATTAGAGTCCCATTGGGGGCAAGGACCGGTTTGGCAAACTCGGTGCAGAGCTGCGTAATCTGGGTGTGCTATATAAATAAAGGAATTACTATTATTATTATTAGACTGTGTTTCCAGCTGGCTTCAGGACATTGACCAGGTCCTCCTGTGTAGTTCTGGGCTCTTTACTGACCTTTTTCAGAATTAACCTTACTCCACATAGTGAGATTTTGCATGGAACCCCAGACCGGGGAATATTGATGGTCATCTACACAGACATAAGCATCAGGCACACAAATGTTTATGGCTGTATGCAAGCAGCTGCACATATTACATGTTGAAATCTTTAGACTGAACTGCAGCCCCCAATGCAAGTGACAGGGTGATGCCCTAGGTGGCTGCCTACCCTCACCTACCCCACATCCCAGCCCTGCTAGTAAGTTAATTGGGCTTTGTAGCCCCTGATGAATGGAATAGTCTCCTACAAGACATTTTAGCTCCTATGACTGCTGTTTGAAATCTTGTCCTCTACCAAAGTATTTGTTTCCTTACATACTTTGCGCCTAATCTCTTACTTTCTTACTTTTTAAAAAACTATTGCAAAAAAAAATAAGTAGAAAAATCCTAAAGCAGATGCATGTAAAAATTTGAACAAACCTTTTAGTAGATTCTCTTGCTTACTACAATCTCTTGTTGCATCACATATATATCTTATGCTTGTGGTCATGGACTGCTGTCCTGATATTTAACTGTATAATGTTTACTTCCTCCAACAATGAATGTTGACGCGCTGTAAGATTTTCTTTTTCCTATGTACTAGTACTCTGTATGTGCACCCTCTTTTGCTACATAAAAATAGAGTTAATTCTTTTCCAGACCAGCCTTTTTACCAGATATTGTATGGATTCGATAGCATAGTGTGTGACTGTTGCTGTGGATGGTTATTTGTCTCAATCTACTTTTGACAAGACAGCATTGGACACAAAGGGGCAGATTTATAAAGCTGTCTGAAAGTCAGAATATTTCCAATTGCCCATGGTAACCAATCACAGCTCCCCTTTAAAATATTCATGAGCACTGGTGAAAAGAAAGCTGAGCTGTGATTGGTTGCCATGGGCAACTGGAAATATTCTGACTTTCAGACTGCTTGATAAATCTGCCCCAATGTGTTATCATGGAAGCATAGGAATAACATAGTCAAAAAAAGTTTTAACATTTTATGGAAAAAGATGCTTCTATATAATACAGTAACTTTTACAATTCTGGTTCAGCTGACAAAATAGAATCTTCCCCTCTACATAAGCAATAGACATTTTATAAAGGTCATTCTAATTGCAATGGACATGAAGGTTCACAAATTAAGAAACTGGAATTTATGGATTATTTGACCACCAGGAGTTAAGAAATTCAGGCTGAACACTGAGTGGCATCAAATCACCTTTTGAAAACATGGAAGGAAATTGAAGCATTATAATGCAAAGAAGAGCCTGAGATAGAATGTCAAGTGGGCGGCATGTAAGCCGAGCGTGTTTATTCACACTGTGCTTATATTGTTAGGGTGCTTAAATGATGCACTTGTGACATTTTGTCATATGAAAAGGCACTTGGGCTGTGTAACTGTTCAATCTATTTTTTCTGCATTAAATAACAACCTAATCCGTTCCATTTTTTTCTTGTAAATTGACACATTTGTGCATCAAAAATTATTTATGGCAATGTAAATGTGAAATAGTATTGACATTTAATGGTATTTCACTGCTTTGTAAAATAAATGCTTTTAACTCAGACAAATGTTTAAGTTTTGTTGTGTTTTATTTTTTTTTTTTTGTAAAAAGTATTTCCAAAAATCCATTTCAATACTACTTGTGGACAATGTCCTTATATTTTTTATTTATTGTACTAGGTTTGCATTAAATTTCCAGAGTCAAAATGCTATACAGAATTTGTAATCTTATGCAAGATGCGCCAGTTATAATACTATTGTCTTCTTATTGGCAGAGAGACACCTGGCCTCCGGAAATTGGGCTCATTTAGGTTTACTATACCCTATCTAATTGAAGGATTGGGTAGTGGATTAGATGCTGGGTTTAGATATGTGATTTGTGAAGCATTTTAAAACTTTTTAAATTAATCAATATATAATATGTATGTTTTACAACTTTGAAGAGCTCCAGAATTGCTGTGAAATCATATTCCCCCCAAAATACTAGCAGACTCTGGTCACCAGAAGTTGTACATTACTGTCTACCAGAACTAGGTTTCATTTTTTTATTTGCTTTTTGTGGATAGAAGCATGTGAGTTGTTGCAAGATATCATTTCAGACCTTGATTTTACACCAGTCAAAAGAGATCAATGGGGTAGCATAGGACATTGTGTAGGGTATTGAGTGGTATTGAGACTTGTCAATAATGTAGTTGTATGAGACAAACATCTATTATTTTGCCACAACAGTCACTTCTTGTGTCTGTGTCTTTTTTTCTTAGGCCGTCTGTATGTGAATGTGCTTGGTCTGTGGAAATGGGTCAGTGTGCTGGTCAGAACCCACAGACCAAGCACAATGCAGTGGACGGTAGTTTTTGCATTATAGTGATATGTGATGCAAGAAGTCCCTGTCTCATAACCGAACAACAGCACATACACTGTAATGGTTGTCACAGTGCCAACGCTGCTGTTTGGCCGGCAGATAGGAAGTCCCTGCACAGGACTCCTGTCACTACACCATGCTTAATTTGAGCAGCACAATGATCCGTTTCAAAGGACCAAGCACATTCACGTCCAGCCAATTTCAGTTCCTGTTCTCATCCCTACACACCTCAACAGACTTAACATAATGAGCTGTGCTCATAGTTTTTTACTCTTATAGGATATATAAATATACACATTTCTTATATTCACTAGTACTTCTTCAAGTTTGTTAAAAAGTTTGTCTAAAGTTAAAAATTATGCTGATTTGCAAATATGTAGAGAAAGAGAGTTTTTAAAAAGAAATCTGAAAGAAAAGATGGAGACCCCCCCTTCATAAAATGCCTTGATGCGAAACCACTGAAGTATCGTGCATGTATCACCAAAGCCTAAAAGCAGTTGCTTGCCAAAGCTATGCCGGCTTATGCTACAAGGATATATTAAAGAGTATGTAGCGGAAGTAATTTCATCCACACATAGCAAGCTTTGACTGAATATGTAGATTGTCCAATGCATAATATTTGCAGCAATGAGCAATCAAATCAGCAGGTCCTTAAATCTCTCCCATGGTATCTAGTCAGGCAGAAATCTTCATCACTTTCTTCATTATTAGGACTGTGTTTAAACTTTCCTATCTCCTACCAAATTTGGACTTAATACAAGCCATGCATAAAGCTGTGTGGATTAATTAAGATTATCATTAGCTGTTTGACATGATCAGTGGATGGTTTCGCTTCTTTGCATCGCTAAAATAACACAGCACAATATGTGCTTGGAATGTGGAAGAGGAATAACAAGGTGATATGCAGATATCATCATCACAATGATCATTTCTGGTGTAGGTTTACAGCCCTTTTTGCTATACAATTTATGTAAGGGCATCCCATTGTTGTTGCCCAATAAATGGCTGCAAGGATTGACTTTACTGTCTCAGCAGTTCTAATAATTTTATGGGTAGATCTTTTTATTCTGTAATATTCCATTTCCCCTGCAGGGGTGCTGCAGATAATCTGAATGCTACAGTTGATAGCTGAAGGTACCAGAAGTGAGGTATTTGTGAGCACTCTATCATTGAGGGGGGAGTCTGGAAGCAGAAATGAATTGTACAAATTGATCAATCTTTTGCCTAGAAAATGAAGCTATGATGAATAAAATGATAAGATTGTATCATTTATAAGACTGCCATTTTCCATTAAAATGACAACTCAATACTGTTTAACCAAAGTGACCCACTTCTCACTTGAAATTTGAGACAACTTCTTATCCAGTTTTGGCAATGTTCACAGTGGGTCTTTACCTAAGGCCCATTTTTTTCCATCAACTGCTCTAATTGTTTTTGAAACTTATATAATCCACCAGGCTTCATCATAACAAGACACTTGTTCAAACTGATCTCCAAGAGTATGTTTCCATGGCACATGCACATGGAGTTCTGTAAGTCTCACTAAGATAAATCTGCTGTGTGAGAATGTGGGAATGTAGAGAATTGGAATCCTTCTGGAAATCTGTATTGGAGTTGATGCGCAACCTTTATCCGGCCCTGCTGTCCCAGTCTATCAGCATGCACCACTCATTATATTGTCCAGCATGCCCTAATCTC
Source organism: Engystomops pustulosus (assembly GCF_040894005.1). Classification (NCBI taxonomy): domain Eukaryota; kingdom Metazoa; phylum Chordata; class Amphibia; order Anura; family Leptodactylidae; genus Engystomops; species Engystomops pustulosus. The sequence continues at coordinate 103,296,374 of NC_092417.1, read as the reverse complement.
TTCACCTGAGCATAGGTTCCTAGCTTGCTAGTCTTGCTGTATAGTATCTGATTCTGTTTATCTTCTCGTGTGTCACCGCAGTTTGTTCTCTTTTCCTGTTCCGTGTTCCCAGTTATCTGACCCTGGCTTGTATTCTGAACCTGTGCTTCCTACCATGACCCTCAGCTTGTTTATGATTTTGCTTGTGCGCTGCCTGCCTCGACTCGGACTTACTCTGACTAGCTGCTCTGCCTACCCCCTTGCTACCATGTAACGGTGTCTCTGTGCCCATTGGGCCAGCTGCTATCCACATCACAAGTGGTAGCAGCCTTGTGATTTCTCTGCAGCAAAGTCCAAATCCCTATATAGGGGTAAAAGGGAGAATATCAGAGAGGTCCAAGGATAATGCCCTAAGCGTGTGGCCCAAAATCAAACTAGTTGGATTGCACAGTGGGTTCCAAGTCCAATTAAATACAAAACACCATATACAGACTCCCTAATTTAAGTATACAGAGCCCCCAGTTTAACTGCAGATTATCATATATAGATCCCCCAATTTATTATACACCCCAGATTAATTAAAATCCTGCGTTATATACAGATCTTTTGGGTACAATTATATAATTTCCCTATATACAACTCCCAGAGTGTAATGATATGCAGATCCAATAAACAATTCCCCTGTCAGCCAATTTATTTATATACAGCCCACTCCAGTTTAATTAGAAGCATGCACCCATATAAAGATTCCCACATGTAAAGTTTAACCATATATACACTTAGATACTGATCCCCAACCCCACACAAGTTTAATTAAAATCCTGCACTGTACTCCTGCCTCCTACATACAGACCCAGTCCAATACTTATAAATTATGGCAACCATTGAAAAAAAGAAAAGGAGGCAAACTCTTTATTCAAAACATCAGCTAAAAAAAAGGGAGGACAAACTGGGCACATACTGTCAGTCGTGCGTCAAACGTCCCATTGCTGTGTCTTTTAGCTGATACTTTGATTAAAGAAGAGTTGCTAGCCAAAAATGAAAAATACTTAGGCCAAATCAATGTAATTGTTCCTGGGAAATCTGAATCTACAATGAAAAATGTGTGTTTCCATCTAAGATTTTTAAGTGTCCCCACACCACCCCACATATATTTTTGGTTTATAGTTCTGATGTGTATTCTATGAGATATCCCACTGCCCCATTTTTTGTTACATCAAAAAAGACCCTGGAATGAGGATTGTAGATAAAGTACTTTACATTACTTGAGTAATCATGTGGTTTATCTTTGTTGGTACTTTACTTTTTTATAGGCTTTTCTATTATTCTGTGCAAGACCCATTTTAACCCATTCTATTTTGTTATAGTTAGGTGTATCAAATATAACTTAGGCAGGCAAATGGAATGCCTGAGGCCATTTTGAAGGCAAAAGTTGGTCTGTAAGACCTATGAGACCCATTGTCATGAGTAGAAGTCTCTTTCTTCAGTTGCTGAAAAGCATTGGATCTATGGTGGTCAGAGCAAGTGCAGAATGATAACCTGGTTTACCTAACCTCCAAAATTTCAAACATACTCTAAAAACCCATCTCTTTAGACAAGCCTATCACACTCGCTAACTGCGAGTGTCCTCCACCCATCTGTTATCAGGCAAACACCAGATATATACCAAGCTCCAGGCTTTTCTGGAGTCCCATTGACTTTGGACGTTGTATATAAGATGATGGCTGATGACTGGTTCAAGCGGCAACGTCTTTATTTTATTGAATTATTTTATACCGTTCCCTTATAAATAATGGCTGGACCTTTATACAAGCTCTTATACCTTTTGTGTCACCCCTCATCCTCATAGTCTGTAAGCTCTTGCCAGCAGGGTCCTCACTCCTACTGTTCCATATGACTGTTTGTCATATGGAAAAATAGGAGTATTATTATTATTATTATCTATGGCCTTCTTCCTTCTAAAATTCATTGAATATACTAGTTTTTCATAAAGCTATTCTGTAAAATCAATTCCACTACACTGTGAGACGCGCCACACACTCCAAGATGTTTTAGAAATAACATCATACTTAATTTGGACAGCTTCAAGGGCCTTGGAATGTCAGCAGCAACCATCACATAGAGCGACGTGTATGTGGCTGCCTGCTCAAAACTCCAGGCTTAATTAGGCCTCTTGTATCCAAGTGTAACTAGCCTCTCACACACTCACTCACCTGCTGGGATCCTGCCGTGGAGCAAATCTCTTCTCTCTGCTCATTTGACTCCAGTACCCCTGATGAGAGAAAAATCCCATGACAACAGTGAGAAAATGATGTATGCGACTGTGTAAATAATAATTTGCTTTTGGATCTCAGAAACATCCCATGATTCTGTGTATGACAAAAACATGGATACCGTAACCCTAACATAGATTGCAAGCTAGCCACTGATCAGAGATACAATTACAAGATCTATTCTAGAAAGCGGCCTAGAATAAAGCATTAAGAATGATAGTCAACATTTTTTACATTTAGTTAATATTTTCTTTTATACATGATATACCCTGCTCAAAAGGATAAAGGGAACACTTAACACAATGTACATCCAAGTCTAAGACACTTCTGTCACATCAACAAGGATTGTGAATCAATTTCTCAGACTAATGTGCAAATGGAACAGGTAGAAATAATTAGCAAGATTACCCCCATAGGGGAGTGGCCTGAGGTACTGTCTACAACCCACAGAAGTTACTCAGGTAGTAAAGTTCAATGTGAGCTATGGCAAGAAGCACGGTTGTGTCTATCAGCACAGTGTCCAGATCTTGGAAGAGATACCAGAACACAGGACAGTACTATAGCAGATACGGAGGGGAAGTAGAAAAGCAACAACCCAGCAGCAGGACTCCTTCTTCTTTCTGTGAGCAAGAAGGACCAGGAGGAGCACTGTTAAAGGTCTGCAAAACGACTCCTCACTAATATCTATATGTCTGCTCATACTGTCAGAAACATACTTCATAAGGGTGATACGAGGGCCTACAGCCCAACATGCAAGGCGATTGGCATTTGCCAGAGAGCACCAAATTTGGAATATTCCACACTAGTGCCCTGTGCTCTTTAAAGATGATTTTTCACCACCTGACAGATTTAGGAGTATTTTGAATTTTCTTTCTAGCCCCCTCAGTTACGGAGATCTAACTATTATACTCCTGTCTGGCACTGGAGAAAAAGAGGGGGCATGTGTTGTGAAAATCATCTCTAATGCTGTCCAATCAGCAGCAGGCAATATCAGAGAAGCCACTGAGGAGTACCAAATGCTCATGTAGCTGTGTTCACACATTGGGGCAGATTTACTTACCCGGTCCATTCGCGATCCAGCGGCACGTTCTCTGCGGTGGATTCGGGTCCGGCCGGGATTCACTAAGGTAGTTCCTCCAACGTCCACCAGGTGGCGCTGCTGCGCTGAAGTTCCCCGAGGCCCGCCGAAATGCACTCAAGTTCACCAGCCTATTCCTAGTGAAGGTAAGTGCAAGTTTCGCTACACTTTTTTTTTAAAAATGCGGCGGTTTTTCCAAATCCATCAGGTTTTCGTTCGCCCACGCCCCCGATTTCCGTCGCGTGCATGCCAGCGCCTATGCGCCACAATCCGATCGCGTGCGCCAAAATCCCAGGGCAATTCAGGGGAAATCGCCGTGAATCGGAAATATTCGGGTAACATGTCGGGAAAGGGCAAATCGGGCCCTGAGTAAATGACCCCCATTGTGTTTACATTCAGTTAATATTCAGTTCATGTTGGGTTTACACTGCATTTACATCAATGAAATGTTCAGTAATTGTGATGTAAACGTAATGTACACTCAACATTAAATCAAAAGGTATTTTTTCACAAGTATGATGCAAATGAAATTTTACAGCAAATTTAATCGAAACTAACAGTTTTCACAAACAAAATGTAAACATAATGTGAATTAAAACCTGATGTGAATGTTAATGCAATGTCAACTTTACTGTGATGTGAATGCAAACACAATGTAAACTTGATGTTAGTGAAAATGCTATGTATGCTCAGTGGGAAGACAAACATAAAATATAACCACAATGTAAATATAATCGCAACGTTAGCGCAATTACCATATAAACACAATGGGCCACATTTACTTAGAAAGTCAGAAAATGCGCTAAAAGTGCTATTTCCATGAATAATGCTGCATGTGGCAATTTACTAAGATTGTGCGCCAGAAATCATGAATGTGTAGCTTCCTTGCATTGGTCCAACAGAGTTCACCATCTTTTTTGTGGTGCATCTTGAACATAGGGCGTGCAACAAAATTTGCATGTTAAATACGGCACTCCGTTCTAATGAGTCGGACCAACCGATGGCACACCCCCTAATTTGTGTAGCATAGAGGCTAGCGCAGCTGCGCTACAAAAGGGTCATGTGCAACACAATAGTGGCACAGACGCTTCTTAAATACCTGTGCAAGCCATTTTAGCCTAGAAGAACATGGCCAGTCCGACAAAATTGCAGCGCAAAGCCCTTAGTAAATTTGCCCAAATGGAACGCAGTGTTGTGGTGCAAAAGTAATGCAAAAGTCATGTGAACATAAACGTGATGTAAATGCAAACACAATGGACGGAATTTATTAATATTGAGTAGAGATGAGCGAGCACTAAAATGCTCGGGTGTTCGTTATTCGATACGAACTTTTCCCGATGCTCGAGTGCTCGTCTCGAATAACGAACCCCGTTAAAGTCAATGGGAGACTCGAGCATTTTTTCACTGAAAGAAAACATTAAAAGAACAGTGAAGAATAACACATTACAGATGTTTACAGATGTTTTCCTTGTAAGAACACATTGAAATAACACTATTCTTCACATTGCAGGTGTTCTTCCCCTAAGTTAGGAGATGTGCACGAACATCTGGAACGTGAAGAATAGTGTTCTTTCAATGTGTTCTGCACTTAAATGGTCCTGTGTTCAGTGTTTTCACTGTTTTTATTCTATTCTTCACATTGCAGATGTTCGCGCGTGTCTTCCGATAAGTTCGGAGATGTGTGCGCACATCTGCAAAGTGAAGAATAGAATAAAAACAGTGAACACAGGACCATTTAAGTGCAGAACACATTGAAAGAGCACTATTCTTCACATTCCAGATGTTCATGCACATCTCCTAACATAGCGGAAGACACGCACAAACACCAGCAAAGTGAAGAATAGTGTTCTTTCATTGTGTTCTTACAAGGAAAACATCTGTAAACATGTGTAATGTGTTATTCTGCATTGTAAACACTGTTCATCTTTTATTAATTTAATGCTCGATCTCGAGCCGGCGAGATACTCGTCCGAGCAATGAGCCGGATGAGTATACTCGCTCATCTCTAATATTGAGGCAAAGTGCACAAAGGCACTCATTTATCAAAACAGCGCAAACAGTACTATGTGCAGTGCAGTGTGCAAGGTGTGCCAGATTCATGAATTGTGGCACACATGCTAAATAAATCTGGCACTCCCTGCACTGCTCAGACAGAGAGCACCAACTCGTTTTTGGTGCACCTTTAACATAGAGCGTGCAACACAATTCTGTCGACAGTGCATGATAAATGTGGTGCACTGTCAGACTGTGCACACAAATGCCCCTTCTAGTGCACAATTTTGTGTTGCGTCGGGTATAGTACAGCCGTGGCGCAAATAAAACCCTTTATAAATACATGTAAAAGCAGTTTCCACTAAAAATGTGCAAAGTCAGACAGAAAACTGGTGCAGGGGTTTCAATAAATGTGGGCCATAGTGTACAGAGTGCATCAGATTAAAGAATACCAGCGCACGGTCTTCATGAATCAGGCGTACCCTTTGTGATGCAAACGTGATGTGAAAGTAAACACAATGTAAATGTGGTGTTAACACGATGTAGACACAAATGCAGAGTAAACTCAAACTATGTAATGTTTAAACAAATACAACTAAAATGTGTTTTCATTGTCATTATGTTTGCTTTGTTTTTGTGGTATCATTGCATTTGTGTTCACAGTGCACTTACAATGCAGTAACATCACTCTTACAGCACATTTGTGCTTACATCACCTTTAAATCATTTTTTGCGTTTACATCGCATTGGGTTTACATCATTTTACATTACATTACATTTTTGCTCATATCGTGTTTACATAATGTTTACATCACATTTGTGGTTGCATCACGTTTACAGTAAATTTGCGCTAGCATCGCTTTTGCTTTGTGCTTACATTGCACTAGCATTTAAATAGGTGTCACATCTAGAGATGAGCGAACATGCTCGTCCGAGCTTGATGCTCGGTCGAGCATTAGGGTACTCGAAACTGCTCGTTACTCGGACGAATACTTCGCCCGCTCGAGAAAATGGCAGCTCCCGCCGTTTTGCTTTTTGGCGGCCAGAAACAGAGCCAATCACAAGCCAGGAGACTCTGCACTCCACCCAGCATGACGTGGTACCCTTACACGTCGATAGCAGTGGTTGGCTGGCCAGATCAGGTGACCCTGGGATAGACTAGCCGCTGGCCGCGCTGCTCGGATCATTCTGTCTCTGGATGCCGCTAGGGAGAGAGCTGCTGCTGGTCAGGGAAAGCGTTAGGGTGTTCTATTAGCTTACTGTTAGGCAGGAGGGATTCTCAAAGAACCCAACAGCCCTTCTTAGGGCTACAATAACGTTCTACTTTTTTTATTTTAATTTGCATCTTTTACCATTTTGTGAGGAATTAGCAGGGGGACTTGCTACCGTTGTGTTTAGCTCTTAGTGGCACACATATCCATAGCAAAGACCGAAGTGGGAAAATTCAGTAGGGGTTGGATTTCTATTAGGCAATAACTCAGTGTCATCTCATCTGGCATAGTAGTGTGCTTCCTTTGATACTTGGCTAGAAAATAGCCATAGGAGAATACAAACAGCTTCTTGAAGCCTACAGTAGCGTTCTATATATTTGATTTCTGGTTGATCTGCTGGTGGCTTTAGTTTCTGCAGTGCATGTACTTGCCAATTCTGAGCAATTTGTAGTGAGACTTGCGACCGCTGTGTTCTGCGCTTAGTGGCGCACATATCCATAGCAAAGGCTGAAGTGGGAAAATTCAGTAGGGGTTGGATTTCTATTAGGCACTAACTCAGTGTCATCTCATCTGGCATAGTAGTGTGCTTCCTTTGATACTTGGCTAGAAAATAGCCATAGGAGAATACAAATAGCTTCTTGAAGCCTACAGTAGCGTTCTATATATTTGATTTCTGGTTGATCTGCTGGTGGCTGTAGTTTCTGCAGTGCATGTACTTGCCAATTCTGAGCAATTTGTAGTGAGACTTGCGACCGCTGTGTTCTGCGCTTAGTGGCGCACATATCCATAGCAAAGGCTGAAGTGGCAAAATTCAGTAGGGGTTGGATTTCTATTAGGCACTAACTCAGTGTCATCTCATCTGGCATAGTAGTGTGCTTCCTTTGATACTTGGCTAGAAAATAGCCATAGGAGAATACAAATAGCTTCTTGAAGCCTACAGTAGCGTTCTATATATTTGATTTCTGGTTGATCTGCTGGTGGCTGTAGTTTCTGCAGTGCATGTACTTGCCAATTCTGAGCAATTTGTAGTGAGACTTGCGACCGCTGTGTTCTGCGCTTAGTGGCGCACATATCCATAGCAAAGGCTGAAGTGGCAAAATTCAGTAGGGGTTGGATTTCTATTAGGCAATAACTCAGTGTCATCTCATCTGGCATAGTAGTGTGCTTCCTTTGATACTTGGCTAGAAAATAGCCATAGGAGAATACAAATAGCTTCTTGAAGCCTACAGTAGCGTTCTATATATTTGATTTCTGGTTGATCTGCTGGTGGCTGTAGTTTCTGCAGTGCATGTACTTGCCAATTCTGAGCAATTTGTAGTGAGACTTGCGACCGCTGTGTTCTGCGCTTAGTGGCGCACATATCCATAGCAAAGGCTGAAGTGGCAAAATTCAGTAGGGGTTGGATTTCTATTAGGCAATAACTCAGTGTCATCTCATCTGGCATAGTAGTGTGCTTCCTTTGATACTTGGCTAGAAAATAGCCATAGGAGAATACAAACAGCTTCTTGAAGCCTACAGTAGCGTTCTATATATTTGATTTCTGGTTGATCTGCTGGTGGCTTTAGTTTCTGCAGTGCATGTACTTGCCAATTCTGAGCAATTTGTAGTGAGACTTGCGACCGCTGTGTTCTGCGCTTAGTGGCGCACATATCCATAGCAAAGGCTGAAGTGGGAAAATTCAGTAGGGGTTGGATTTCTATTAGGCACTAACTCAGTGTCATCTCATCTGGCATAGTAGTGTGCTTCCTTTGATACTTGGCTAGAAAATAGCCATAGGAGAATACAAATAGCTTCTTGAAGCCTACAGTAGCGTTCTATATATTTGATTTCTGGTTGATCTGCTGGTGGCTGTAGTTTCTGCAGTGCATGTACTTGCCAATTCTGAGCAATTTGTAGTGAGACTTGCGACCGCTGTGTTCTGCGCTTAGTGGCGCACATATCCATAGCAAAGGCTGAAGTGGCAAAATTCAGTAGGGGTTGGATTTCTATTAGGCAATAACTCAGTGTCATCTCATCTGGCATAGTAGTGTGCTTCCTTTGATACTTGGCTAGAAAATAGCCATAGGAGAATACAAATAGCTTCTTGAAGCCTACAGTAGCGTTCTATATATTTGATTTCTGGTTGATCTGCTGGTGGCTGTAGTTTCTGCAGTGCATGTACTTGCCAATTCTGAGCAATTTGTAGTGAGACTTGCGACCGCTGTGTTCTGCGCTTAGTGGCGCACATATCCATAGCAAAGGCTGAAGTGGCAAAATTCAGTAGGGGTTGGATTTCTATTAGGCAATAACTCAGTGTCATCTCATCTGGCATAGTAGTGTGCTTCCTTTGATACTTGGCTAGAAAATAGCCATAGCAATAGGATAGGATTGTTTGGTTCTAAAAACTCAAAAAAAAACAAAAAACACAAAAAAAAACAAAAAACACAAAAAAACACAAAAAAAAAAAAAAAAAAAGTAAAAAAAAAAAAAAAGTTATAACTCTCATTTTAAAAATGTTTAACCCCAGGGCTAGGGGTAGAGGACGAGGGCGGGGACGTGGGCGTCCAACTACTGCAGGGGTCAGAGGCCGTGGTCCTGGGCGGGGTGAGACACCACCTGCTGATGAGGGAGCAGGGGAACGCCGCAGAGCTACACTCCCTAGGTTCATGTCTGAAGTTACTGGGACTCGTGGTAGAGCACTGTTGAGGCCAGAACAGTGCGAACAGGTGATGTCGTGGATTGCTGACAATGCTTCGAGCAATTTGTCCACCACCAGTCAGTCTTCCACGCAGTCCACCCATGTCACCGAAATCCCCACTCCTCCAGCTCCTGCACCTCAGCCTCCTCCCCCCCAGTCTGCCCCCTCCCAGGAAAATTTGCCATTTGAACCGGCATACTCTGAGGAACTGTTTTCTGGACCCTTCCCACAGTCACAAACCACTTGTCCGGTTGCTGCTGAGCAATTTTCCGATGCCCAGGTTTTCCACCAGTCACAGTCTGTGGGTGATGATGACCTTCTTGACGTAGTGGAAGTGTGTAAAGAGGTGTCCGACGATGAGGAGACACGGTTGTCAGACAGTGGGGAAGTTGTTGTCAGGGCAGGAAGTCCGAGGGGGGAGCAGACTGAGGGATCGGAGGATGATGAGGTGACAGACCCAAGCTGGGTTGAGAGGCCGGGTGAACACAGTGCTTCTGAGACGGAGGAGAGTCCTCGACCTGAACAGGTTGGAAGAGGCAGTGGTGGGGCCAGACGGAGAGGCAGGGCCAGAGCTGGTGCATCAGCGCCACTGTCAACTAGTGAAGCTCCCGTGGTGAGGGCTCTTGCGGCGAGGGCTAGATCTTCAGAAGTGTGGAGGTTCTTTAAGGAAACACCGGATGACCGACGGACTGTGGTGTGCAACATTTGCCAAACCAGGCTCAGCAGGGGTTCCACCACTACTAGCTTAACTACCACCAGTATGCGCAGGCATATGAATGCTAAGCACCCCACTCAGTGGCAACAAGCCCGTTCACCTCCGGCCGTGCACACCACTGCTCCTTCCCCTGTGTCAGCTGCTAGTCAGCCCCCTGCCCAGGACCCTGCCACAAAAACCCCATCGTCGCCTCCACGATCCTCCACAGCATCCACCAGCGTTCAGCTCTCCATACCCCAGACGCTGGAGCGGAAACGCAAATATAGTGCAACCCACCCGCACGCCCAAGCCCTTAATGTGCACATCTCCAGATTGCTTAGCCTGGAGATGCTGCCTTATAGGCTAGTAGAGACCGAGGCCTTTCGCAACCTCATGGCGGCGGCCGCCCCTCGGTATTCGGTCCCCAGCCGCCACTACTTTTCCCGATGTGCCGTCCCAGCCCTGCACCAGCACGTGTCAGACAACATCATCCGTGCCCTGACCAACGCCGTTTCTGACAAGGTCCACCTGACCACGGACACGTGGACGAGTGCTGCCGGGCAGGGCCACTATATATCGCTGACGGCACATTGGGTTAACTTGGTGGAGGCTGGGACCGAGACTGACCCTGGGGCTGCTCATATACTGCCGACGCCGAGGATTGCGGGGCCTACCTCGGTCCAGGTGTTTCAGGCCTACTATGCCTCCTCCTCCTCCCACCCCTCCTCCACCTCCTCCTCCGAACTACCATCCGTGGGCACGGCGCCATCAGTCGGTAGCTCTAGGCACAGCAGCAGTGCCGTCGCTAAGCGACAGCAGGCGGTGCTCAAACTGCTGAGCCTAGGCGACAAAAGGCACACCGCCCAAGAGCTATTACAGGGCATCACGGCGCAGACTGATCTGTGGCTGGCACCGCTGTACCTCAAGCCGGGAATGGTTGTGTGTGACAACGGCCGTAACCTGGTGGCGGCTCTGCAACTCGGCAGACTGACACATGTGCCATGCCTGGCCCATGTGTTAAATCTGATAGTGCAGCGTTTCCTCAAGACATACCCCAATCTGTCTGATTTGCTCACGAAGGTGCGCCGCATCTGTGCGCATTTCAGGAAGTCCAGCCCAGATGCTGCCACTCTCAGGGCAGCGCAGCGCCGCCTCCAACTGCCCGCTCACCGACTGTTGTGCGACGTGCCCACGAGGTGGAATTCAACACTGACCATGTTATCCAGAGTTTACCAGCAGCGCAGAGCGATTGTAGACTGCCAGATGTCAACTTCCACCAGAACTGGTAGTCAGGTCAGTCAGCTTCCTCAAGTCTACAATGAGGAGTGGACGTGGATGTCTGATATCTGTCAGGTGCTGAGTAACTTTGAGGAGTCAACACAGATGGTCAGTGGCGATGCCGCCATCATCAGCCTCACCATCCCGCTGCTTGGCCTGTTGAAAAACTCTCTGGTCAGCATGAAGTCGGAAGCTTTGCGCTCGTCACAAGAGACGGGGGAAGAATATTCCCTTGTTGATAGCCAAAGCACCCTGAGGTCTGTTTCTCAGCGCATATCGGAGGAGGTGGAGGTGGAGGAGGATGAGGAGGAAGAGGAGGAGAATGTTGGCGAGACACAAGAGGGGACCATTGTTGAGTCCTTCACTGTTCAGCGTGTATGGGCAGAAGAAGAGGAGTTGGAGGAGTTGGAGGAGGAGGAAATGGACAGTCAGGCCAGTGAGGGGAGTGAATTCTTACGCGTTGGTACTCTGGCGCATATGGCAGATTTCATGCTAGGCTGCCTATCCCGTGACCCTCGCGTTCAAAGAATTTATTCCAGCACCGATTACTGGGTGTTCACTCTCCTGGACCCACGGTACAAGCAAAATCTTGCCACTCTCATCCCTGCAGAGGAAAGGAGTGTGAGAATGCATGAATACCAGCAGGCCCTGGTGCACAAGCTGAAACAGTATTTCCCTTCTGACAGCGCTAGCGGCAGAGTGCGTAGTTCTGCGGGACAAGTAGCGAGGGAGAGTAGGCGAGCAGGCAGCTTGTCCAGCACTGGCAAGGGTACGCTTTACAAGGCTTTTGCCAGCTTTATGTCACCCCAGCAAGACACTGTCACCTGTCCCCAGTCTCGGCAGAGTAGGGCTGATCTTTACAGAAAGATGGTGAGGGAGTACGTAGCTGACCATACCATCGTCCTAAATGATCACACAGCTCCCTACAACTACTGGGTTTCAAAGCTGGACATGTGGCACGAACTGGCGCTGTACGCCTTGGAGGTTCTTGCCTGCCCTGCCGCTAGCGTCTTGTCCGAGCGGGTTTTCAGTGCAGCTGGTGGCATCATCACCGATAAGCGTACACGCCTGTCGACTGACAGCGCTGACAGGCTGACGCTTATTAAAATGAATAAAGGCTGGATTTCTCAGAATTTCCAATCTCCACCAGGTGAAGGAAGCTCAACCTGAATAATTGATCCACTCCTCCTCCTCCTCCTCATTTTCCTCCTTCTCCTCCTCTTTGTACAGTAAAGCAGAGGAAAATGGCTATTTTTTGACAGGGCCCACTGGCTCTTGCTATAGTACTTCATGCATTTAATTTTTCTGGAGGGCCACCTACCCGGTCCTCTGTTTGAAACAATTTTTGTGAGTGCCACATACAGGCACTCAATCTATTCCATTTTTCTGGAGGGCCACCTACCCGGTCCTCTGGTTTGAACAATTTTTGGGACTGCCACATACAGGCACTCAATCTATTCCATTTTACTGGAGGGCCACCTACCTGCTCCTCTGGTTTGAAGAATTTTTGGGACTGCCACATACAGGCACTCAATCTATTCCATTTTACTGGAGGGCCACCTACCTGCTCCTCTGGTTTGAACAATTTTTGGGACTGCCACATACAGGCACTCAATCTATTCCATTTTACTGGAGGGCCACCTACCTGCTCCTCTGGTTTGAACAATTTTTGGGACTGCCACATACAGGCACTCAATCTATTCCATTTTACTGGAGGGCCACCTACCTGCTCCTCTGGTTTGAAGAATTTTTGGGACTGCCACATACAGGCACTCAATCTATTCCATTTTACTGGAGGGCCACCTACCTGCTCCTCTGGTTTGAACAATTTTTGGGACTGCCACATACAGGCACTCAATCTATTCCATTTTACTGGAGGTCCACCTACCTGCTCCTCTGGTTTGAAGAATTTTTGGGACTGCCACATACAGGCACTCAATCTATTCCATTTTACTGGAGGGCCACCTACCTGCTCCTCTGGTTTGAAGAATTTTTGGGACTGCCACATACAGGCACTCAATCTATTCCATTTTACTGGAGGGCCACCTACCTGCTCCTCTGGTTTGAAGAATTTTTGGGACTGCCACATACAGGCACTCAATCTATTCCATTTTACTGGAGGGCCACCTACCTGCTCCTCTGGTTTGAAAAATGTTTGGGACTGCCACATACAGGCACTATCCAAATTAAATTGTCTCCATAGCAGCCTCCACACGTTGTCTCCATTGCTACCTCCAAAAGTCGTCCATATAGCTGCCTCCATACATCGTCCCTTTATCAAACGAGGTGTGTCAGGCAGAAATTTGGGTTGTTTTCATGGATTCCACATCAAAGTTGTTAACTTTGTCGCCACCCTGCTGTGTTATCCACAAAATATACTGGCAAACTTTTACCATTTAGGGATATTATTTCAGCGCTTCTTGCGCATCTGTTTACATTCCCCTCACCCGGCATATCCTAAACTTATAAGAACGCTACTACACTTGATCTTATACAAAAGGTTCTTAGAAGTGCTGTTTGGGGAGTAGCCTAGAGACAGGGGCTTGGATTGGCGAAAGCTCGCCTGGCAGCGGAACGCCAGCTCCATGCGCATCATGCGCTTCTTGCGCATCTGTTTACATTCCCCTAACCCGCCATATCCCAAACTTATAAGAACGCTACTACACTTAACTTGGTGCAGGCTGGGACCGAGTCTGACCCTGGGGCTGGTCATATACTGCCGACGCAGAGAATTGCGGGGCCTACCTCGGTCCAGGTCTCAAAGGCCTACTATACCTCCTCCCACCCCTCCTCCACCTCCTCCTCCTCCGAATTACCATCCGTGGGCATGGCGCCATCAGTCGGTAGCTCTAGGCACAGCAGCAGTGCCGTCGCTAAGCGACAGCAGGCGGTGCTGAAACTGCTGAGCCTAGGCGATAAAAGGCACACCGCCCAAGAGCTATTACAGGGCATTCCACATCAAAGTTGTTAACTTTGTCGCCACCCTGCTGTGTAATCCACAAAATATACTTGCAAACTTTTACCATTTAGGGATATTATTTCAGCGCTTCTTGCGCATCTGTTTACATTCCCCTCACCCGCCATATCCTAAACTTATAAGAACGCTACTACACTTGATCTTATACAAAAGTGCTGTTTGGGGAGTAGCCTAGAGACAGGGGCTTGGATTTGCGAAAGCTCGCCTGGCAGCGGAGCGCCAGCTCCATGCGCATCATGCGCTTCTTGCGCATCTGTTTACATTCCCCTCACCCGGCATATCCTAAACTTATAAGAACGCTACTACACTTGATCTTATACAAAAGTGCTGTTTGGGGAGTAGCCTAGAGACAGGGGCTTGGATTGGCGAAAGCTCGTCTGGCAGCGGAGCGCCAGCTCCATGCCAAGATCCAACTAACATAGTTTTAACTGCAGCACCTTTAATCTACTACTAGTTCACTGCCTCCATACATGGTCCCCTTATCAAACGAGCTGTGTCAGGCAGAATTTTGGGTTGTTTTCATGGCTTCCATGTTAACTTTGTCGCCACCCTGCTGTGTAATCCACAAAATATACTGGCAAACTTTTATCATGTACCGATATTATTTGAGCACTTCTTGCTCACCTCCTTTGGTTCCTCTCTGCCACCCATTGGTTTGAAGCCTGAGTCCATTTAGGGTATGTCGCCATGACACTCTCTAGCCTGCTGCCGCTGCCTCTGCATGCCGTCCCCTATAGTGTCAGGGTCAATTATTGCATGTTTTAGATACTATCTAGCTTCATTCTGTCACTCTGTCATGGCCATGCTGTTGCCCATAATTTTGGCATAATGGTGCGTTTAAGCAGCCTCAGAGGCATCCATGCATGCTGCCCCTGCTGTTTCCTGTCCATTTCCGTGGTGTTTCCATCCTTTTCTGAGGTTCCCAGGTGTTTGGCCAAGCTTCCCTGTGCAGAGCCTTGGTCCCCTTGAAAAATGCTCGAGTCTCCCATTGACTTCAATGGGGTTCGTTATTCGAGACGAGCACTCGAGCATCGGGAAAAGTTCGTCTCGAATAACGAGTACCCGAGCATTTTAGTGTTCGCTCATCTCTAGTCACATCACATTTACGTGGCATTGGTGTTCACATCGCTTTTCTGTAACATTTACATCACATTTCAGTTCACATTATTTTTACATAATGTATACATTGCATTTGCGATAATACCGCATTTGCTTTAACATCATGTTTGCGATCGCATCTTGCTAACGTTCACATTTTGCTAAGCTCTGTGTAGTGCTGCGCAATCTGTAATACAGGCACACTTACTATAGTCTCCACTGGAGTTTCTACAGAGACTAGAGAAAAAAAGCTCGGCAGTTCACAACTGGTTTACCGGTCGAAACTGGCGGAGTTTGCACCCATCTTCACTAAGAGGCCATAGCATCTTAGCACATACCACACAGGTCCACCGGTCAAGACTGGCATTGTAAACACTAGTCTTAATAAATTCCCCCCCAACGTGTGAACACGGTTGGGGAGGTTTATCAAGCTGCCTAGGAGTAAGAATGTGATTAGTTGCCCATGGCAACCAATTACAGCTCCACTTTAAAAAATTCAGGAGCACTGGTAAAATGAAAGCTGAGCTGTTATTGGTTGCCATGGACAACTAAGCACATTCTTATTCTTACGCAGCTTGTTAAATCTCCCCCAGTATCTAAATCAGCATAGAGAGATCACAATATGTACTCCACAGTGGATTCTCTGACATTGCATGTTGCTGATTGAACAGTGTCAGAGAAGATTAGCTAACACACACCCTCTGCTCTAGCACCTCCTTTCTGACAATAGATAGAATTATAATGGTGAGATGCCTGGACTGATAATCTATGCAACCATAAAAAATTCAAAATATTTGTCAAGCAGCCCCTAAATTATGGTATGTTAATCTTCACATATATGAGGTGGTGAAAGGTCCTCTCTAGGGATGTGGGCAGGTTCAGACTAAACATATGTGACAGAAATATGCAAAAATGTTTTCCAAGGTGTTAAATAGAAAACAATGCCTCCTTTTGCTACCCTTTGCAGTCGCCTTAACACCAAGAATGACCTACAAGAAGTCTAAAAACATGGATGTGGGAATAAGCCAAACCAGTACATCTATTCCAGAAGGAACAGACTCCCAGCTGCAGACAACACTGTTTCCACCTGGTTGGGTCTCCCCAATACAGAGTAGGGAACTGGAATGGCTGTGTGAGAGGCTATTGACTAGGGCCAGACAGTAGATTTTCTCCTTATGGAGAGATTGCGAGAGATTGCAAATTAAGGCCACCTTAAAGGCATGTGGAAACTTAAATCCATAGATGCTCCACTAGGGAATTCTGGGAAGTATGCAAAAACGTTTTCCAAGGTGTTAAATGGAAAACAATGCTCCCTTTTGCTACCTTGAAAGGCAGCCCCCTTAACACCAAGTATGACCTACAAGAATGATAGCATCAGGAAATGCTGTGGAGAATGTTCTGCTGCCTGCAACATCCTCCAACATGTGCAAATCTGTTCACATATTTTGATGCTTATTAGGTCACAGTATTTGATGTGGGTAACATTCGGTGTAAGGATGCCTGTGCACAGGCATACATGCTAAGGATCTACAAAATTTCAATGCTACCATGTAGAGATGAGCAAACGCACTCGTCCGAGCTTAATGCTCGTTCGAGCATTAGCGTACTCGTAACTGCTCTTTGCTCGGACGAATACTTCGCCAGTAAATGGCATCTCCCGCCGTTTTGATTTTTGGCAGCCAGAAACAGAGCCAATCACAAGCCAGGAGACTCTGCACTCCACCCAGCATGACGTGGTACCCTTACACGTCGATAGCAGTGGTTGGCTGGCCTGATCAGGTGACCCTGGAATAGACTAGCCCCTGTCCGCGCTACTCGCATCATTCTCTGTCTGGATGCCGTTAGGGAGAGAGCTGCTGCTGCTGCAGGGATAGCGTTAGGGTATTATATTAGCTTACTGTTAGGTAGGAGTGAGTCTACAAGAACCCAACAGCCCGTGTTAGGGCTAGAATAGCGTTATATTTTATTTTATTTTTTTTGTTTGCTTGTGGCTGGGCTTGCTGGCACTAGTAGTGCAGCTAGTACCATATTGTGAGGAATTTGCAGGGAGACTTGCGAACCTTCTATTTAGCTCTTAGTGGTACAAATATCCATCTCAAACACCTAAGTGGGACAATTTATTAGGGGTTTGATTGAATTAGGCACAGTCTGATGATTTATTTTTTTTTTTTTAAACTTGAAGTGACTTAAAATCCAGTTGTGTGCTGTCAGTGTAGGTTTGAAACTAGGCATGCAAGAACCCAACCGGCTTTCTTAGGCCTACAATAGCGTAATATATATATATATTTTTTTGATTTGCTTGTGGCTGGCCTTGCTGGCACTAGTAGTGCAGCTAGTACCATATTGTGACGAATTTGCAGGAAGTCTTGCGAATGTTCTGTATAGCTCTTAGTGACACACATATCCATCTCAAACACCTAAGAGGAACAATTTATTAGGGGTTTGATTGAATTAGGCACAGTCTGCTTTTTCTTTTTTTTTTTTTTTCAAAACTAAAAGTCATCAGGCACAGCACAAAATCCTGTTGTGTGCTGTCAGTGTAGGTTAGAAATTAGCCATAGCAATAGGATAGCATCGTTTTCTTAAAAAAACAAAACCACAAAACAACACGAAAAAAACACAAATAAAATTTACAGTTTACACTTTAATTTTGAAAGTGTTGAACCCGAGGGCTAGGGGTAGAGGACGAGGGCGTGGGCGTCCCACTACTGCAGGGGTCAGAGGCTGTGGTCCTGGGCGGGGTGAGACACCACTTGCTGATGAGGGAGCAGGGGAACGCCGCAGAGCTACACTCCCTAGGTTCATGTCTTAAGTTACTGGGACCCGTGGTAGAACACTGTTGAGGCCAGAACAGCGCAAACAGGTGATGTCGTGGATTGAGGACACTGCTTCTAGCCATTTGTCCACTAGTCAGTCTTCCACGCAGTCCACCCATGTCATCGAAATCAGCACTCCTCCAGCTCCTCCACCACAGCCTCCTTCCCCCCAGTCTGCCCCCTCCCAGGAAAATTTGGCATTTGATCCGGCATACTCTGAGGAACTTTTTTCTGGACCCTTCCCAGAGTCACAAACCACTTGTCCGGTTGCTGCTGAGCTCTTTTCCGATGCCCAGGTTTTCCACCGGTCGCAGTCTGTGGGTGATGATGACATTGTTGACGTAGTGGTAGAAGTGTGTAAAGAGGTGTCAGACGATGAGGAGACACGGTTGTCAAACAGTGGTGAAGTTGTTGTCAGAGCAGGAAGTCCGAGGGGGGAGCAGACTGAGGGATCGGAGGATGATGAGGTGACAGACACAAGCTGGGTTGATAGGCCGGGTAAACACAATGCTTCTGAGACGGAGGCGAGTCCTCGATGAGAACAGGTTGGAAGAGGCAGTGGTGGGGCCAGACGGAGAGGCAGGGCCAGATCTGCTGCATCAGCGCCAAATGTTTCACGTAGTGAAGCTCCCGTGGCGAGGGCTAGATTTTCGGAAGTCTGGAGGGTCTTTAAAGAAACACCGGATGACCGACGGACTGTGGTGTGCAACCTGTGCCACACCAGGATCAGCAGGGGTTCCACGACTACCAGCTTAACCACCACCAGTATGCGCAGGCATATGAATGCTAAACACCCACTTATTGGAACCAAGGCTGTTCACCTCCGGCCGGGCACACCACTGCTCCTTCCCCTGTGTCACCTGCTGCCTATGATAGTCAGCCCCCTGCCCAGGACCCCGGCCCAAACACCTCCCGTGCGAAAACCACACCTTCGCCTCCACGATCCTCCACAGCATCCACCAATGTCTCCAAATGCAGCGTTCAGCTCTCCATACCCCAGACGCTGGAGCGCAAGAGGAAGTACAGTGCAACCCACCCACACGCCCAAGGCCTCACCGTTCACATCTCCAAACTGCTTAGCCTGGAGATGCTGCCCTATAGGCTGGTAGAGACCGAGGCCTTTCGCAACCTCATGGCTGCAGCCGCCCCTCGGTATTCGGTCCCCAGCCACCACTACTTTTCCCGATGTGCCGTCCCAGCATGTGTCAGACAACATCATCTGTGCCCTGACCAACGCCGTTTCTGACAAGGTCCACCTGACCACGGACACGAGTGCTGCCGGGCAGGGCCACTATATATCGCTGACGGCACATGGGGTTAACTTGGTGGAGGCTGGGACCGAGACTGACCCTGGGGCTGCTCATATACTGCCGACGCCAAGGATTGCAGGGCCTACCTCGGTCCAGGTCTCTCAGGCCTACTATGCCTCCTCATCCTCCCACCCCTCCTCCACCTCCTCCTCCAAATTACCATCCGTGGGCATGGCACCATCAGTCGGTAGCTCTAGGCACAGCAGCAGTGCCGTCGCTAAGCGACAGCAGGCGGTGCTCAAACTGCTGAGCCTAGGTGATAAAAGGCACACCGCCCAAGAGCTATTACAGGGCATCACGGTGCAGACTGATCTGTGGCTGGCACCGCTGAACCTGAAGCCAGGCATGGTTGTGTGTGACAACGGCCATAACCTGGTGGCGGCTCTGCAACTCGGCAGACTCTCAGGGCAGTGCAGTGCCGCCTCCTCTGATTTGCTCACGAAGGTGTGCCGCATCTGTGCGCATTTCAGGAAGTCCAGCACAGATGTTGCCACTCTCAGGGCAGCGCCGCCTCCAACTGCCCACTCACCGACTGTTGTGCGACGTGCCCACGAGGTGGAATTCAACATTAACCATGTTATCCAGAGTTTACCAGCAGCGCAGAGCGATTGTAGACTGCCAGATGTCAACTTCCACCAGAACTGGTAGTCAGGCAGTCAGCTTCCTCAAGTCTACAATGAGAAGTGGACGTGGATGTCTGATATCTGTCAGGTGCTGAGTAACTTTGAGGAGTCAACACAGATGGTCAGTGGCGATGCCGCCATCATCAGCCTCACCATCCCACTGCTTGGCCTGTTGAAAAACTCTCTGGTCAGCATGAAGTCAGAAGCTTTGCGCTCGTCACAAGAGACGGGGGAAGAAGATTCCCTTGTTGATAGCCAAAGCACCCTCAGGTCTGTTTCTCAGCGCATATCGGAGGAGGTGGAGGAGGATGAGGAGGAAGAGGAGGAGAATGTTGGCGAGACAGAAGAGGGGAGCATTGCTCAGTCCTTCACTGTTCAGCATGTATGGGCAGAAGAAGAAGAGTTGGAGAAGGAGGAAATGGACAGTCAGGCCAGTGAGGCGAGTGAATTCTTGCGAGTCAGGACTCTGGCGCATATGGCAGATTTCATGCTAGGCTGCCTATACCGTGACCCTCGCGTTCAAAGAATTTATTCCAGCACCGATTACTGGGTATTCACTCTCCTGGACCCACGGTACAAGCAAAATCTTTACACTCTCATCCCTGGAGAGGAAAGGAGTGTGAGAATGCATGAATACCACAAGCTGAAACAGTATTTCCCTTCTCACAGCGCTAGCGGCAGAGGGCGTACTTCTGCGGGACAAGTAGCGAGAGAGAGTAGGGGAACAGGCAGCTTGTCCAACACTGGCAAGGGTACGCTTTACAAGGCCTTTGCCAGTTTTATGTCACCCCAGCAAGACACTGTCACCTGTCCCCAGTCTCGGCAGAGTAGGGCTGATCTTTACAGAAAGATGGTGAGGGAGTACGTAGCTGACCATACCATCGTCCTAAATGATCACACAGCTCCCTACAACTACTGGGTTTCAAAGCTGGACATGTGGCACGATCTGGCGCTGTACGCCTTGAAGGTTCTTGCCTGCCCTGCCGCTAGCGTGTTCTGTCTGAGCGGGTTTTCAGTACAGCTGGTGGCATCATCACCGATAAGCGTACACGCCTGTCGACTGACAGCGCTGACAGGCTGACGCTTATTAAGATGAATAAAGCCTGGATTTCTCAGGATTTCCATTCTCCACCAGGTGATAGAAGCTCAACCTGAATAATGTATGCACTCCTCCTCCTTATTTTCCTCCTTCTCCTCCTCTTTGTACACTAAAGCAGACGAAACTGGCTATTTTTTGCCAGGGCCAACTGGGTCTAGGTATAGTGCTCTATGTATTTAATTTTTCTGCAGGGCCACCTACCTGGTCCTCTGTTTTAAACAATTTTTGGGAGTGCCACATACAGGTACTCTATGTATTTAATTTTTCTGGAGGGCCACCCACCCGGTCCTCTGGTTTGAAAACTTTTTTGGACTTCCACATACAGGCACTCAATCTATTTAATTTTTCTGGAGGACCACCTACCTGCTCCTCTGGTTTGAAAACTTTTTTGGACTGCCACATACAGGAGCTATCCAAATTTAATTGTTTCCATAGCAGCCTCCACACGTCGTCTTTATAGCTGCCTCCACACGTTGTCTCCATTGCTACCTCCAAACATCATCTCCATAGCTGCCTCCCAAAGTCGTCCATATAGCTGCCTCGATACATCGTCCCCTTAGCAAACGAGCTGTGTCAGGCAGAATTTTGGGTTGTTTTGATGGCTTCCACATCAAAGTTGTTAACTTGGTCGCCACCCTGCTGTGTTATCCACAAAATATAAGGGCAAACATTTATCATTTACCAATATTATTTCAGCGCTTCTTGTGCATCTGTTTACATTCCCCTCACCCGCCATAACCCAAACTTAGAAGAACACTACTACACTTGATCTTATACAAAAGGTTCTTAGAAGTGCTGTTTGGGGAGGAGCCGAGAGACAGGGGCTTGGACAGGCGAAAGCTCGCCTGGCAGTGGACCGCCAGCTCCATCCCAAGATCCAACTAACATAGTTTTAACTGCAGCACCTTTAATCTACTACTACTTTACTGCCTCCATACATCATCCCCTTATCAAACGAGCTGTGTCAGGCAGAATTTTCGGGGGTTTCACCAGATACATAATGGAACTCGCCGCATCTGTCGCCGCCATGCTGGAGACCTGAAGTTGCAATCATAGCAGCACAATATGGATGCCCCATACTGTCGCTCTTAATCATGGAACCATTTCCGAAAAAACTATTAAAAATAGAACCGCTATGCTATTCCATTATCCCTAGATGAAATATTCAAACGACCCCACCTGCTTTGAAAATTGTAATTTTTTCAAAGTAAACGCTTCTGGCCCCCAGGCCCATTTTGGGTGGGGAGGAGCCGAGAGACAGGGGCTTGAACAGGCGAAAGCTCGCCTGGCAGCGGACCGCCAGCTTCATCCCAAGATTAGGCAGCCTCAGAGGCATCCATGCATACTGCCCCAGCTGTTTCCTGTCCATTTCGCCTCCACGATCCTCCACAGCATCCACCAATGTCTCCATGCGCAAATTTCAACTCTCTATACCCCAGATGCTGGAGCGCGAGAGGATATACAGCACATCATCCCCTTATCAA
Organism: Engystomops pustulosus; assembly: GCF_040894005.1. NCBI lineage: Eukaryota > Metazoa > Chordata > Amphibia > Anura > Leptodactylidae > Engystomops > Engystomops pustulosus. The sequence continues at coordinate 103,273,785 of NC_092417.1, read as the reverse complement.
ACGAGCTGTGTCACGCAGAATTTTCGGGTGTTTCACTAGATACATAATGGAATTCAGCGCATCTGTTGCCGCCATGCTGGAGACCTGAAGTTTCAATCATAGAAGCAATATGGATGCCCCATACTGTCAGTCTTAATCATGGAAGTCGTCTCCATGGCTGCCTCCACATGTTGTCCCCTTATCAAACGAGCTGTGTGAGGCTCATTTTTCGGGTGTTTCACCAGATACGTTATGGAACTTGGTCACTATGTCGCCACCATGCTGTGTTATCGACTAAATGTACCGTCAACCTTTTGTTCACATAGGAAATCATTTCAGCGCTTCTTGCTCACCTCCTTTGGTTCCTCTCTGCCACCCATTGGTTTGAAGCCTGAGACCATTTAGGGTATGTTGCCATGACACTCTCTAGCCTGCCGCTGCTGCCGCTGCCTCTGCATGCCGTCCCCTATAGTGTCAGGGTCAATTATTGGGTGTTTTAGATGCTATCTAGCCTCATTCGGTCACTCGGTCATCGCCATGCTGTTGCCCATAATTTTGGCATAATGGTGCAATTAAGCAGCCTCAGAGGCATCCATGCATGCTGCCCCTGATGTTTCCTGTCCATTTCCGTGGTGTTTCCATCATTTTCTGAGGTTTCCAGGTGTTTGGCCAAGCTTCAATGTGCAGTCCCTTGGTCCCCTTGAAAAATGCTCGAGTCTCCCATTGACTTCAATGGGGTTCGTTATTCGAGACGAGCACTCGAGCATCGGGAAAAGTTTGTCTCGAATAACGAGCACCTAAGCATTTTAGTGCTCGCTCATCTCTACTACCATGTACTGTGGAAATTTTCTAAACTGCAGTATGTCAATTTTTTGCTGGTCAACAAGTGGGAAGATGAATTTACAGTCATATTTTTCACATAGAATTTCGGACCATGTGCAGTTAGCCTTAAATTAACTGGATGCTCCAACCGTCTTATTGCACATAAAGCTTAAATCAATGATGAAAAACTATTTTTATTTATATTCTTATTTTAATTGAGATAACTTTTCTGTGAAGTTGGATGGAATGTTTAAAACCAGGCTTATTGACAACATATTTTCATAGTCTTTTGTTACTTTACTTCACATTGAAAAAAAATGTCTCTATTTCATTGTTGAGATGGATATTTTATTCATACACTGGATTATTTGCTAAAAAAAGAAGATATTTGAAAAGAGACAAGGTTGCAGGCTTAGTCCACTGTGTATAAAGTGAGCTTTCCATTTCAGACACATGAAGACCTTGGCAAGAAGACAAATCTGTCCTGGCAGACCAAATGTCTTTTTGATAGAATAAATAAAATGCTTAGTTATTCTCTTGCCATTACTTTTTGTTGATGGAGACATATTGCATGTGCCCCTTCTAGTGGCCTTTTTGCTCCCTCCTTTGGATTCTTAACCAACATCTACCCCTTTGTGTGCCTCATAAGCCACTCCAAAGTTTCAGAACGTTTGATAGAGTTGTCAAAAACTGAACTAGAAAAACATATTTCACAAAATGGTAATTGGCTTTGTTGATGCTTGGTTGTTGGTTGAAAATATAACGTAGGTACTGTTGACATAGTATCAAGAATGGGTGTAGAAGAAGTTCTTCAGAGCTTTAATTAATATTCATAGAGCACCTTTGGGAAATAATTTTAACCTTTTATTATCATCTTTTAGAAGAAATGGCTTACAAATTAATGTATACAGTGGCTGCTTTATTTAGCATTTTTAATCCCTGCTTTTGCTGTATTTGCATTGTAATATTTAATTCTTTGTCAGAATCAACAAAAAGAAGTGAGATGTTGAAGGCCATAACTTTACTGTGCTGCTACTATATTTTGGGTAGTTGCACTTAATACACATCTTCAACTTGGGCCAAAAAAGATAACTCAAAGGGAACCAGTCAGGTTGATGGTGGTTTAGTGTCCTAACTGGGCCTATTTGAGCTCTTTCCTTGCCTGCATTAAAAAAAAAAAAAACATTTATACTCAACTTGGTATGAAGCTTTCAATATTGCAAGTGAAGTTGGCTTAGTATGTGAACTGGAGTGCTATGCCAGCTTCTTTGAGGTATCCCAAGAAGATGCACAGGCATCAGACTTATATTTAGTTAAGTATAACCATTTGTCTTTTTATTGTTGGAAAGTTTTTATTAGTTGTAAAAGTGTTAAAAAGATCTAAAAGCCTTGATCAATTGCAGCATTTTAGATAGTTTTGATGTAACTGAAGCGAGAACAAAAGTGGATTTGAATCATCTTGAAAAGTTTCTAAAAACAAGGCACGGGATAACAGCCATTTCACACTGACTGCCCTAACCAGTACTGAATAAATCACTTTGAGTATGATACAAGCTGTACTGTAAGCTGGGTAAGTTTGTCTTTACAAGTGTATGAGTATTCTGCTTTCTTATTCTGTCCCTCTTCTCTCTCCATAGACTTCTGTTGGAACATGTAATTTGATGCTTCTATGAGATGAAATTCTGTTTTAGAAGGCAAATCCATGGTGGATTTCATAGTGAATGTTTATCTAAGGCATAAAGAAGGAACGTGATAAGTGGAAAATGAATTTTTCAGTACTAATGTGCTAGAACTGCGTGCTGAAATTGTTTGGGAGGATCTGTGCTCCCCATGATGTCATTGGAAAGTGCCACTTCTTCCCAAAAAAACAGTATGCAGCATTGCTGGCATGTAAATGTCAAGGTGCATGAGCCAAATCAACTTAAATGTTGCGACTTTGCCAGCAACATTTAAACAGTGAACACCCGAGATCGTTGCCAGCACCGATCACAGGCGTTACCAGTGGGGGTTTGGTCTAGATCTGGACTTCTGATGAAGTGAGGGGTTAGGTCCAGGAGACATGACCTTTGTTGTTCATGTCTGCTCATCCCTATTAGACTGTTTTGTACCTGCGTACCTGGCAAGAGAAATCTTTGAAATGAGGATGTGAGGAGCAGGAGTGAGAAGAAAAATGTGAACTATAGACAAAAAAAAATGGAATACATGTTTAAACAGAATCAGGACTATAGAAAACATGTCTGGAGACGTAAGAGGACATGTCTGGAGTGGAAATGTTGTGGACTAGAGATGACAAGCATGGACCTAAAGAAGATAAGGGCAGAGATTTCTGAAGTGGACAGGTTGTGGAAGTGAAGAAGACAGAGATTCAGGCAGAAATGCTGGGACTAGATGTGGAAGGATTTGAATGTCATTGTTATTATATTTTAACAGGTGATGGACACATATTAAAGAGGGTGAGGGGAGGTGATTGAAAATAAAATGGAGAGATAGATTAAAAAGCCGAAAAGAAAGATTGGAGAAGTTGAAGAGTTTTAAAGACAAAGAGGTGGATGATGTATTAAATACAGATTCTGGTACAGTAAATAAAATATCTTTAAAATTTAACTAGTCAGTCAACAAAAAGGAAAGATTTATTTGCACTTGATGGGTTTTTTTCTGTATACTCTCCTGGCCACAGCGGAGTTAGCCACTGTAGCCAATCAGTGGTGTCAGCAGCTACAGGAGGAAGGACAGCAACATTCAACAATGATGTCACTGTTTCAGCACCTGTGACTGCTGAGAAGAGGTAATGGAGAAGAGGTAAGCTGGAGAGGTAATGGAGAAGTAATGGAATCCACCTCCGGCCTCTAGAGGCATTCTACAAAAAGCGGCCTTATTCGCTGCCTCATACCCCCACGAAACATCTATTTGCATGGGGGACTTTAATATGTTACTACATCCCTCTCAAGACAAGCATCGCACACAGCAGAATCAACCACCACAACCTGCATCAAACATTTTAGACCCCTTACTGAAAGAAATGGGATGGGTTGACCTGAGACACCTACACTCAACAGACCTAGTATATTCATGTCACAGCGCAACTTACAACTCACTGTCACGCATATACTGCATTGTAGGGATGGCAGCACTGGCCACCCGTATAAAGGATATTAGATACTTGCTCAGGGGGACATCGGATCACTCCCCTATGCTATGTGTCATCGATGGCACAAACCATTCGGCTGCCTATAAACTCCGGATACATGCCTTCTGGTTAGGGCTAATTGGGCCACATGACAAAACACCGGAACAGCTGCAGTCTATCCAGGAAGCTCACCAGGGGGCCGGGTCTGGGGAAATGCAATGGGAAGCACTGAAGGTGGTGCTATGGGGATGCCTGCAATCCTCTAGTAAATACATAAAAAGGGAGGCTGTCTGCAAAGTATCGGATCTAGCTGCAGAATGCCTGGAAACCTGGAATCACTGGAACAGAATTACATTGCACACCCCTCAGAGGAGAACAGGGATCTGTGGTTACATACTGGGCGTCTGTACATAAATGCATTAACAAGTAGAGCCAACACCCAATTATTCTATTATAAGCAGACTGCATTTGAATATGGGAACCAGTCAGCCAAACTCCTGGCCCATGTAGCTAAGCAGAACTCATCCTCCCCTCTCATTCTACAAATCATATCAGAGGCAGGAATAGTATTGCATAACCAGACTGACATAGCATCCAGATTTACCCAATTGTATTCTGACCTATATGCCTCTTCCCTGAACAGGACCCGGGAGAGATAGCAAGTTACCTGGAAGGTACCCTCTTCCCTAAACTAACCAGCGAACAGGCTCAAAGTCTGGAGGGCCCTATTACACTAGAGGAATTGGAGGAGGCAGTAGACGACCTAAACAACAATAAATCCCCAGGTTCCGATGGCCTACCAAAAGAGGTGTACAGCAAATACAAAGAGCTGTTGTATCCTAAACTGCTAGAAATGTATACTGAATCCTTTATGGCAGGGAATCTACCAGACTCCCTTTCGGAGACTACTGAGGTAGTATTACTGAAGTCAGACAAAGACCCTTTAGAATGCGGGTCGTATAGACCAATAGCATTACTCAACACAGATTACAAGATTCTCACCCGGGTCCCGGCGACCAGATTGAATACGGTCATTTCATCACTTATCCATCATGATCAGTCTGGCTTCATGCTCGGAAGGTCAGATTGGGCAAAGATGTGAAGAGGACTGGGCACTAGCATCATTAGACACAGCTAAAGCGTTTGATTCTGTAGAATGGCCCTTCCTGATTGGAGTGCCTAAATTGATTTAATTTTGGCCCAAATTTTCGCAAATGGATTTCCTTCCTATATAAAAAGCCAAAGAGTAAGCTACTGAATGATAGCTCTTGTGATAGAGTCTTTAGCTATCAATGTGAGAAGAGACCCAGAGTACACAGGGATTACAATAGGCAGCAGGGAAGATAGAGTTGGCCTTTACGCTGATGATATGGTTCTCTTCCTTTCTAACCCAACAGCCTCACTCCCTAGAGCAATGGACATCATTAACACCTTCGGCACCTACTCCGGCCTACAGATAAACTGGTCCAAATCAGTGTACATGCCCCTGGGTGCCTCACCGTGGAGAGGACCTGAAACTCTGTCAGGACTCAAAGTGGTCAACCAGTTTAAAACCCCTTCCCGACATTTGATGTAATAGTACTGCATCACGGGAGGTGCATTGCCGCAAAATGCAGTACTATTACGTCAAACTGCTGAACGGAGCCGGGGCCAGAAGCTACGGGTGTTGGCTATATGTTATAGCCGACACCTGCCTCTAACACCCGCGATCAGATATTTCTCCGATCGCGGGTGTTAACCCCTAACACGCCGCGGTCGCGCTGACCGCATCGTGTTGGGGGCATTTAAAGTGAATCGGACCCCCCCGCGGTGCTTACCAGGGGGGGTCCGCTGTTCCAATCGCAGCCCCGGGACTGCCAGTGCCCGGAGCTGTGCGATCCTTCTTCCGGGAGCCGGGTCCGTGTCTTCTGGCAGGACCCGGCTGTAACACACTGAGCATGCGCATGTGTTACATTACACAGTGTAATACACCTGTATTACACTGTGTAATGTGAAGAATAGCTTGAACAAGCGATCAGATAATTTAAGCTATTTATATGGTACTGACTGAACACTGCTTAGTTTGCAGGAATATTACTGGTTCCTTCATTACTACGAAGCTTCTTCCACATGTGCTTTACATCCGAGAATAGACAGACTTAGCACTGCGCACATTTGGTCCAGAAATCCATTGTGCTTACTAATTAACCGGTTCCCGACCGCCCGCCGTGTATTCACGGCGTCGGTCGCGTCGCGCTGCATGGAGAGGGCTCACGGGCTGAGCCATCTCCATAGCCGGTAAGTCTTTGCTGCATATTGCTAGCACCGATCGCGGGTGTTTTCACAGCGTGGGCCGCCGCCATCTTACCTGGGATCGCCGCTCCCCGTGACGTCATCGGGGGGCGGCGATCCATCTCCATGGTAGCCTCGGAAGCCTTCCGAAGACCCGAGGCTATTTCGTTTTAACCCCTTCATTACAATGTGCTGATAGCACATTGTAATGAATGAGGAAGAAAATCCCCATATACTGTCATACTGTAGTATGGCAGTATATGATAGGATCGATCAGACAACCTAGGGTTAAAGTACCCTAGGGAGTCTGAAAAATAGTATAAATAAAAATAAAAAAAAGTTTAAAAAAAAAAAATTATAATAAAAAAACCTAAAATTTCAAATCACCCCCCTTTCCCTAGAACTGACATAAATATAAATAAACAGTAAAAATCATAAACACATCAGGTATCGACGCGTCCAAAAATGCCCGATATATCAAAATATGATAACGGTTTTTCAATGCTTTTAACCCCGTAACAGAAAATAGCGCCCAAAGTCGAAAATGGTACTTTTTTGCCATTTTGAAAAATCTAAAAAAATCTATAAAAAGTGATCAAAAGGTCATACAGTCCTAAAAGTTATATCATTGAAAATAATATCAAATTTCGCAAAAAATGAAACCACCCACAGCTCCGTACACCAAAGTATAAAAAAGTTATTAGCGCCAGAAGTTGGCAAAATCAAAAAAATATTTTTGTACAGGAGGTTTTAATTTTTGTAAATGTATGAAAACATTATAAAACCTATACAAATTTGGTATCCCCTTAATTGTACCGATCCAAAGAATAAAGTAGACATGTTATTTGGGGCGCTCAGTGAAAGACGTAATATCCAAGCCCACAAGAAAATGGCGCAAATGCGTTTTTTCCCCATTTTCATTACATTTGGAATTTTTTTCCTGCTTCTGAGTACATGGCATGGAATATTTAATACCATCATTATGAAGTGCAATTTGTTACGCAGAAAACAAGCCATCACACAGCTCTTTACGTGTAAAAATAAAAAAGTTATAGATTTTTGAATGTGGGGAGTGAAAAATAGACATGAAAAAACAGGAAAGGGCCCGGTCCTTAACCGGTTAATATGGGTACATTCTTCAAATGTATATTTCATATGCGGTCCTGTGAATTGTTTGTGCATAATTTTGCATCAAATTGAATAGAAGGCAGCATCCTGTATGGCAGATAACTTATTTACAAGTCAATCTGCAAGTGCAGAAAATTTCTTTTGTAGCTGTATCTGATTACTGTGGATTCTCTTTGTTCAGCTTTCTCCGGTTTCGGGACAAAGACAACTAGTTGATCAATGCCCAGAGAGAAAAATAGCCTGGGAGCCTGGGAGTCTTAAAGGAGGGAATATATATATATATATATATATATATATATATATATAAATATATATATATATTGTGAGACACTGAAGGGGTTAACTGTGGATGGGCGGTATGTTTCCCCTAGGTTTTGCTATTACGCAAGGCCTTAGTGCTGAGGTTGGGTTGTCCAGCACCTTGGACACAGGTGATGGGAGCAGCCTAATGAGTCTGCATAAAGTGGCTGAGCAGAGCTCAGAATGTTGTCTCTCTCTGGAAGGAGGCTGGAGAGCACACAGCCCTGACCTCTGTGCCTGGAGCAGCCAAGTGATTTTTGTTAGTGGTGAGTTAGAGAATCACTGTATAGTTAGCACCCTGACAGGTAGGATATTATTTTGTTTTGATGCCTGAATGTGAAGGCTGTTTTATTTTGTACCTGCTGAAATAAACACAGGCGAAACCTGTTTTGGACTGTACTTTGGTGTCACTGTCGTGAACTGCATCCCAGCACCCCGCTACCACGGTCTCTACTGGGCCAAATCCCCACATATGGTGCTTCGGATTGCGGCAGTTCAAAAGACACACACCTGAAAGGCTCGCTACATCCTGCAACATTGCATGGCCTGGGTGAAAGCAGCAGGCAAATTGCAGGATAAAGCCAAGATGGAGGACTTTATTAAAGCCATGCTCCAGCAACAGGAGGAGAGGTCCCGCCAGCAGCAGGAGGAGGCCAGAGCTAATCGGCAGCAGCAGCAGGAAGAGTCCCAGGCTAATCGGCAGCTGCAGCAAGCCATGCTCCAGCAACAGGAGGAGAGGTCCCGCAAGCAGCTAGCCATGCTCCAGCAGCAGGAGGAGAGGTCCCGCCAGCAGCAAACCATGTTCCAGCTGCAGGAGGAGAGGTCCCGCCAGCAGCAGGAAGAGTCCCGAGCCATGTTCCAGCTGATGATGACCGGCGAGTCGCAGAAGGCTTACTACGACCTGAGTGAAACGGAGGCCCGTGAGTACCCCCAGCTAAAGGCAGAGATTCTGGCTCGTCTTGGGGTCACCGTTCAAGTTCGCTCCAGCCGGGTCCACCAATGGGCGTACTCAGAAAAAATACCCCCACGCTCCCAAATGCATGACCTGATCCATCTTGTCCGGAAGTGGCTACAACCAGAGGACTGCACCCCAGCACAGATGGTAGAGAGAGTGGTTCTTGACAAGTTCACCCGTTCTCTGCCCTCTCGGCTCCAGCGATGGGTTGGACAGGCCGGTCCCACAAATGCTGAGGAAATCGTGTCCCTAGTAGAGAGATATCGGGCTATGGAGGATCTTCTACTTACCTCTCCCATACGAAGCAGTGCCAGTGACAAGGTCACCAAACCATCTGGCAAGACTGCTACTGCGGAAAAGGGGAGGCAGGTCAGGTTGGGAGGGGGTTCATTGGGGGGCGTGGATACCCAGAAACAGAGTGAGGCTCGTGACAGAGGTCATAGCCGTATCCAGTGCTGGCGATGCCATGAAATGGGCCATATTGCTGCCAACTGTCCACTGTCAGTGGAGCCAATGGACTGCAACCAGACCCGGCGAGTGTCACTGTTTGCCCGGCCGGTTCTGACAGCCGAGTCGGTCACGGATGCAGAACTCCAAGTGTGTATGGTCACAATCGGGGGCCACACAGTGGAAGCCTTGCTGGACTCAGGGAGTCTGGTCACCCTGGTGCGGGGAACTTTGGTTGAACCTGGACTATACAGTGGGCGGAAAGTGGGAGTGTTGTGTATACATGGGGACACTCGCGAATATCCCACTGCTGTCATCAACCTACATACCCCTTGTGGTACTATTACCCATGAAGTGGGGGTGGTGGGGACCCTGTTTCATGAGGCTATTATCGGCAGAGACTTACCGGTGTTTTGGGACCTCTGGAGACGAAGACCCACCTCAGGTGCTGTTGCAGATAATGGACATCAGGTATGTCCGGCCTTGGCCCCTGAACCCTTTGAGGCCGATGTACCCACACCAGCAGTAGGGGTGACCCCATGTGATAAATTCTCTCCCCTAGAGGTCCTAGCTGGTGAGGTCGAGGGCCACGAGGAGGTGGCCGACATGCCGGACCTTGAGATTTCCCGTGAAAATTTTGGGGCTGCACAGCTACAGGACCCTACCTTATTTAAAGCACGGGAGAATGTTAAGGTGATAAATGGGGTACTCCAAATACCAGGGGCTGAGAAAATATACCCCCGAATGGTGATTGTTGGGGAACTGTTGTACAGTGTCGACCAGATACGGGGTGAGGAGGTTGAGCAACTTGTAGTACCCCAATCTCACCGTAGGCCGGTGCTAGAGTTGGCACACAAACATGTGCTGGGAGGGCACTTAGGTGCTGATAAGACCCGAGAGAGGATCCTGCAGAGATTTTTCTGGCCCGGGGTGTGGGAGGAGGTAAACCGGTATTGTAGCTCCTGCCATGAGTGTCAACTTACTGCCCCGGTGTCCCACTTCAGGAGCCCTTTGGTCCCGCTACCAATCATAGAGGTGCCATTTGAACGGATTGCAATGGATCTGGTTGGCCCCATAGTCAAATCCTCAAGGGGGCACCAATACATCCTGGTTATCCTGGACTACGCTACGCGGTATCCCGAGGCGATTCCATTAAGGAACACCTCCTCCAAAAATATTGCTAGGGAGCTGTTCCAGGTATTCTCACGCACAGGCCTCCCCAAGGAAATCTTGACTGACCAGGGTACCCCATTCATGTCTAGGGTAATGAAGGAGATGTGTAAATTACTGCAAGTTAAACAGCTCCGCACCTCGGTATATCATCCTCAGACAGATGGCCTGGTCGAGAGGTTTAACAAGACCTTGAAGGGGATGCTAAAGAGGGTGGTCAGTAAAGATAGGAAGGACTGGGATTGTTTGTTGCCCTATTTGATGTTTGCCATACGTGAAGTTCCCCAGTCCTCCACAGGTTTCTCACCCTTTGAGCTGTTATATGGCCGTTCCCCACATGGGCTTTTGGATGTAGCCAAGGAGACCTGGGAACAGGAGAGGACCCCCCACCGTAGTGTGATAGAACACGTCTCCCTTATGCAGGACCGCATTGCGGCGGTAATGCCCCTTGTAAAGGAGCACATGACAAGGGCACAAGAGGCCCAGTCTAGGGTCTACAATAGGTCAGCCAGATTCAGGACCTTTAACCCAGGCGACAGAGTGCTAGTTCTGGTGTCCACCGTTGAGAGCAAGTTCTTGGCAAAATGGCAAGGACCATATGAGGTCATGGAGAAAGTGTGGGAGGTAACCTACAAGGTATCTCAGCCGGGGAGAAGGAAACCCGAACAGATATACCACGTGAACCTCCTAAAGCCATGGAGGGAAAGAGAGTCCCTGATGGCCGTGGGAGTAGAAAAAGCGTCTGTCCCCAAGAAGGTGACACCGGAGGTAGGTGTACCCGATGTAGGTGTACGGATCTCGGAGTCCCTCTCCAGAGCCCAGATTCAGGAAGCGAAGGAGTTTGTGCTCCGAAATGTGGATGTGTTCTCTAAGTTACCGGGACGTACTTCGGTCATCAAGCATGACATCATAACCGAACCCCACATCCGGGTACACCAAAAACCCTACCGGGTCCCTGAAGCGCGCCGGCTTGCCATATCCGAAGAAGTCAGGCAGATGTTAGACCTGGGGGTTATCGAGGAGTCTAAAAGTGACTGGTCGAGTCCTATTGTGTTGATTCCCAAACCTGATGGTTCCCTACGGTTCTGCAATGACTTTAGGAAGTTGAACGAGGTGTCCAAATTTGATTCTTATCCCATGCCCAGGGTTGACGAGTTGATAGAACGACTTGGACAGGCTAGATTCTTCTCCACCCTTGACCTGACGAAAGGGTATTGGCAGGTACCCCTTACTGACAGGGCCAAAGAGAAGACCGCTTTTGTTACTCCTGATGGGCTTTTTCAGTACGTGGTACTCCCCTTTGGGCTACATGGGGCTCCCGCCACATTCCAGAGGTTAATGGATCTTGTGCTAAAACCTCACCGGAGATATGCCTCGGCCTACCTGGATGACATCATAGTCTATAGTAACGATTGGGAGAGTCACCTGGCCAAGGTGCAAGCAGTGGTAGACTCCCTGAGGGCAGCAGGGTTGACAGCGAACCCCCAAAAATGTGCGCTGGGTCTGGAAGAGGCCCATTACCTGGGGTACCGTATTGGGCGAGGTGTCATCAAACCCCAAGTAAATAAAGTGGAGGCGATCCAGCAGTGGCCACGACCTATGAGCAAGAAGCAAGTGAGGGCTTTCCTAGGCATAGTGGGCTATTATCGCCGATTTATCCCCGATTTTGCTAACATAGCGGCACCCCTGACTGACATGACCAAGGGTAGCAGGGCGGTGATGGTAAAGTGGAGTGAAGAGGCTGAGGGGGCGTTTCAGCGACTTAAGACGGTTTTGTGCGAGGGACCGGTACTGATCACCCCTAACTTCACCAAGACCTTTATTGTGCAGACTGACGCTTCTGACGTGGGTTTAGGGGCTGTCCTGTCCCAAGTAGTGGAGGGTGAGGAACATCCCGTGACATTCCTGAGCCGCAAGCTCACACCCCCTGAGAAGAACTATAGCATAGTTGAGAGGGAGGGCTTGGCGATAAAATGGGCTCTGGAATCCCTGAGAAACTACTTGATAGGGCGACAGTTTACACTGGTGACCGATCACTCTCCCCTCACCTGGATGAGTCAGGCCAAACAGAGGAACGCCAGGGTCACAAGGTGGTTCCTAATGCTGCAGAATTTTAAATTCACGGTGGAATATCGAGCCGGAAAGCTGCATAGGAATGCCGATGCCCTGTCTCGTACCCACTGTCTAATGACCAAAAGTGTTCGCCCCCACAGGGTCAAACAGAGGGGGAGGGTATGTGAGACACTGAAGGGGTTAACTGTGGATGGGCGGTATGTTTCCCCTAGGTTTTGCTATTACGCAAGGCCTTAGTGCTAAGTTTGGGTTGTCCAGCACCTTGGACACAGGTGATGGGAGCAGCCTAATGAGTCTGCATAAAGTGGCTGAGCAGAGCTCAGAATGTTGTCTCTCTCTGGAAGGAGGCTGGAGAGCACACAGCCCTGACCTCTGTGCCTGGAGCAGCCAAGTGATTTTTGTTAGTGGTGAGTTAGAGAATCACTGTATAGTTAGCACCCTGACGGGTAGGATATTATTTTGTTTTGATGCCTGAATGTGAAGGCTGTTTTATTTTGTACCTGCTGAAATAAACACAGGCGAGACCTGTTTTAGACTATACTTTGGTGTCACTGTAGTGAACTGCATCCCAGCACCCCGCTACCACGGTCTCTACTGGGCCAAATCCCCACAATATATACACCGTCCACTTTATTAGGTACACCATGCTAGTAACGGGTTGGACCCCCTTTTGCCTTCAGAACTGCCTCAATTGTTCGTGGCATAGATTCAACAAGGTGCTGGAATCATTCCTCAGAGATTTTGGTCCATATTGACATGATGGCATCACACAGTTGCCGCAGATTTGTCGGCTGCACATCCATGATGCGAATCTCCCGTTCCACCACATCCCAAAGATGCTCTATTGGATTGAGATCTGGTGACTGTGGAGGCCATTTGAGTACAGTGAACTCATTGTCATGTTCAAGAAACCAGTCTGAGATGATTCCAGATTTATGACATGGCACATTATCCTGCTGAAAGTAGCCATCAGATGTTGGGTACATTGTGGTCATAAAGGGATGGACATGCTCAGCAACAATACTCAGGTAGGCTGTGGCGTTGCAACGATGCTCAGTTGGTACCAAGGGGCGCCAAAAATAGTGCCAAGAAAATATTCCCCACACCATGACACCACCACCACCAGCCTGAACCGTTGGTACAAGGCAGGATGGGTCCATGCTTCCAAATTCTGATGAGCAGAAATCGAGACTCATCAGACCAGGCAACGTTTTTCCAATCTTCTACTGTCCAATTTCGATGAGCTTGTGCAAATTGTAGCCTCAGTTTCCTGTTCTTAGCTGAAAGGAGTGGCACCCGGTGTGGTCTTCTGCTGCTGTAGCCCATCTGCCTCAAAGTTCGACGTACTGTGCATTCAGAGATGCTCTTCTGCCTACCTTGGTTGTAACGGGTGGCGATTTGAGTCACTGTTGCCTTTCTATCAACTCGAACCAGGCTGCCCATTCTCCTTTGACCTCTGGCATCAACAAGGCATTTCCGCCCACAGAACTGCCGCTCACTGGATGTTTTTTCTTCCTCGGACCATTCTCTGTAAACCCTAGAGATGGTTGTGCGTGAAAATCCCAGTAGATCAGCAGTTTCTGAAATACTCAGACCAGCCCTTCTGGCACCAACAACCATGCCACGTTCAAAGGCACTCAAATCACCTTTCTTCCCCATACTGATACTCGGTTTGAACTGCAGGAGATTGTCTTGATTATGTCTACATGCCTAAATGCACTGAGTTGCCGCCATGTGATTGTCTGATTAGAAATTAAGTGTTAACAAGCAGTTGGACAGGTGTACCTAATAAAGTGGCCGGTGAGTGTGTGTGTTTGTATGTATATATATATATATGCCATCCAAGGTGATCCAAAGGAACCTGTCATAAGAAATGGGCCTTGTTACGAACCCCACTCACTAGCATCATCTAGTTTTTTCTTCCCTAGCACACAGCACACCAAGTCAACTCAATTCTCATGGCAGGGAAACCAAAAGCATCCAATCCCAGACACTACACATCCACAGCCCAGGGGCGCACCACCACACTATGTAACCCCTACCACTTATGTGCCTATGGAATGCTACTGCACAGAGCCAGGGGAATTAGGGGATAAGTGAAAAACGGGAATCACAAAGATAGGTGGGATCTGTTGCTCCATAGACCAGGTGCAATTACGTTATCTTATAGGGGTTATCTTAAGATAACTTCCCCTTAGTAGCTAAGGGACTTCATAACCCATAATTTATGACAGGCCTAATAAAGCACTATCAGTATATTGTCAAGCAGCTTAAAACCTTCCAAATCATGTTTCTTTCACGTCTCAGCATGGTTTCATGGTGCAGAAAATCAATTGTGACATAATATATGTAAACTGGTATAGAGTCAAGGAGGCGGAGAGTTTAACATTGAAAGCTTTCCCCACATCCTCCCATGTGATTGACTTAATACACCGGGCTTCAGGTTGTCCTGCCTAGTGATGTGTCTGGAAGCAGGACTATTAATTACAGAGAATGGGGCGTTCTAGGCAGGGAGAGCTTGACTTCAGTGCTAAATTCTTCGCCTCCTTGACTTTATATAACTAATTCACTTCTCACTTCAAAGATGATTTTCTGGATGATGCCACTAAACAGGACAATGAAGGAAACATTAACTGGAAGGTGTTTAGCTGCATGACAACAAAATAGCAGTGGTTTATTAGGTCAATATCTGCTGACAGGTTCCCTGCATTTAACATATTCATATTTTAACTTAAGTACCTTTATCAATACATTGTTGTAGACATTGGGACATTGGGAGTTGTTGTAGAGAGAAGTAAGACATGGATATCAGTCTGTGTTAAATGGAGGGAATTGGTGCTAAAATGGAGCATATGGAAAGCAGACTGTGTAGATTAATAATTGGAAGCTGTCCGGAGATGACTAAAAAGAGCTTGAGAGATGGAATACTGAGTTATTTTTATAAAGAAGGCTCTTGGGTCTATGCAAAAGTCAGTTGCTTGACAAGGTAAAAGTAAACTTTTTAAAGTCTAATGGCGTGGCTTTAATTCTAACTGTGTAATATTTGTTGTAGCACTATTAATGTGTAGGTCACAAAAAAATGCACTATTGCTTTTACAGAATTGGATGCAAAAAGAGCCAGTTTACTGTGTACAGTATTGTTTGTGGCACAATGTGTGTTGACATTACTTATGGAATCTCCCAGCAGCACTATTTATAGAGGTGTGGTCAATGTAGCACATTTTTGGGTCAGAAACAAAATATGGATTATCAACAGGATAGGTAGTCTTGGTAGAGGTCAAAGGTAGAGTGGGTGTCGGAAAAGTTAAGATCACTTTCCAAATTTTACAGACAAGTTATGGGTGGATGTGTCTTTATGGAGTTCTCGTCCATTTTGAAAAGATTGTGATAGGGAACCAATTCAATAATAGAAGATATCACAAGTCAGTTATGGAATTTCACTGTGATTATTTGTATAAGGCATTTTCATCTGTATGCTTTAAATAATGCCATGTATAGGATGCTCTAACTTCTGACAACTTCTTTTATACAGTGTATTGGGTATATACGGTTGAAAAAGATGCAGGTCCATCAAGATAAACCTAACTTAATTTAAACAAATGTTTTGTTCCCATAACCTGTGATATTGTTGCTCTCCATGACTCTATTGAACATGTACTAAAAATCTGCCATAACAGCCTGCTGCAGTAGAAAGTTTCACAGTCTCACTGCTCTTACAGTAAAGAATCCCCATCTATTGTAATCTGATGAATTCTGCACTCAAAACATACCTCCATCTGCAGTTGACAGATTAGGTGGTGTTTATGTCTCCTGTATGTGAACTGCGACTTAGCCTTTGTTGTGCCTTGGGTTTATTGAGCAACACTCTGCTCTCTGCAGTTCAGCTCTGTAAAGCAAGGGTTACTCGCCTGATGGACAGCTGCTGCTGGAGATGTGTCCAGGATCCGCTTTATACGCCCGGTCAGACCCATCAGACCTGGCTGGTTATACTCATATATTAGTTCATTTCTCCCCAGTGCTTGTGCTATTGTATTCTATTGCTTCTATTCTATTTCTGATCTCGGCTGACGAACCCCTTTGGACTCTGATTCTGTACTGTACTTGCTATCTCAGACCCCTGACCTCTCTTTCCGTGTTGTTTGTTCGTCAGTCTTGTCTCTGCACAGTGTCTCCACCATGGCTTAGGGTGGGATGTGTACAAAGTTACTGCACAAAATTGAGGGTGATGCCATATGTTGCCTTTTTGGACCATTTTAAAGCATGCCTTTTCAGTCCATTTAAAAACACATGATTTTTTGAATGTTTACCATGTTTGGCTGGTTTTAATCTGTTTCACAGCTAGAATTCTAGATTCTAGAAATTAAGATAAACAGGTTCAAAGCAGCCAAACGCATGGTAAGCATTCAAAGATGCATGTGTTTTAAAACGGATTTAAAATGCATGATTTAAAACGTTCCAAAAACGCAACATGTGGCATCAACCTTAGGGTGGGGTCAGTAAGTAGGCAGCTGAAAGCTTGTAGGACTCATCTTAGGGCTAACTGTCCTGTTTGTCCGCCTGCGCCCCTTGCCAACCTCATTACAGAGTACGTAAATTGATAGACATGGCAACCCCCTGTTTGAGGTTGCAGCCTTTGCAGATGTTAATGGCAAAGAGCACCAAATAGCTCAGTTTGCTTGTAAATTAATCATCTTGCTCCTATGTCTGCTAATGTTTATATACAGGGACAACACCATCCACTCACAAAAGATTAATAGTAAATCTATGCACAGGATGTTTAATGTCTTCATAGATCAATAGACTGCTGGAAGGCTTTTTTAAAGCAATTGGGAGAAAAATAAATAAATAACGCAAATTTCCAGATGATTACCTCTACCTATTACTTAGCTGGGTGAGGAATAAGGGGGTCTCTGTTATATATAGAAGGTCCTTTATTGTTCAAAGTCCATGTGCATATCAATAGAAAGCTGAAGGTGAATATGAAATAGATCAGACTTGATTCGGATACACTGCTTGGATTGGCTAACAGCCATTGTTATGATTTAAAAATTAATATGTATTATTTTCTGTATATGACAATAATCATTTATCCCTGCTCAAGCAGATTGAAGAATTCATTAGCAGTGTTACATTTAGATAAGCGACAAACCACTCTGGGGCTAACTATTTTACAACTTAACACCTTAAGGTTGGGAACATATGGGTAGAATTTGCAGAAGAAATGTGGTCACCATGTGGACCATCTGAATTAGGCTGCTATCTGGGCTAGAATTTATTCACCAAATGTGGCAACTACTCCATGCAGTGGTGATCAAGTAGCAAAATCCAAGGTTGCTGCTTCTTTTCCATAATTTTTTTAATATTGTATTTTCCAATATTTGTTAATTTTACCTTAAAGAAAACAATTAATTGTCTGTTGGGGTGGGGGGGGGGGATTCTAGAGTTTTCTGGAATTAGACTATGGTAAATCACATCAATTAGGAATGAATGAATCATCAATGATTCCATTAGTAGAAACATTGTCGAATTTTTTTTTAAAAAGATTCTTTTCAGGTCTAAATCAAATTGTTCCAAACTGCTGTTGCTCTGTAAGTCCAGGAAATTTTTATAATATCCCCTAGTACCAGCATATGATAAATCTCCCCCATCTATTTAGATTCGTAAAGTAAGGCCTTCACAAAATAAAGGAAAAACATTTTTCATAGCGTATGACATAGGAAAACATATTCTTTATAAGTAGTGAATTTCGTTGAATTTAGAGAGAAGTGAAAAAGCATGTGAGATGGTATTTTTCTTAATTTAAGGAGAGCCTGGTCTTCAATTGCATTTAGTGTTTTAGAGTTGCCCTGTTAATGTTGTATTTTTCTTCCCCTAAAATTAAGCATAATAGACAACCCGGAGCTACTGGTCTCCTAAGTCCATATTAATCACTCAGTGGACCTTTGTAGTCTGCTTTAAAATCAATTTGTATCAGCGACAGAGCGTCTCAGCAAACCATAATAATTACAGTATGTATTCCCTACCTACGCAGACACATTGCTCAACTTTTCTGAAATCTTAGAGAAAGCTATTACTCGTAGGATTTTCTTTGTTTGTGTAATTTACAGTTTCATTGGCACTTTAGTCAGTACAAACAATTCTCAGCACTGGCGGGATTGAATAATGCATTATGTATCTGGTTATGGAAAATGTGTATTCATGAGTCTTGTTTGGCTTTTGTCAAAAAGAACTGTGAAATATTATGATGGAACCATCTTCATTTCTGCCACATTGTTTTTAAAAGCATGTTTTTAACTGGGAATTGTGAGTCGTAAGAATTACTGCATAGTTTATATAACTTGAAGGTAATTTAAGTGAAAAGGTCTCTCTGCTTTTTACTGGAAGATGTGACAAGACACCTTAAGCTACAGTGAATGGAAAGAATAACAAAAACACAAAACTTTGGAGAAACCTTTCAAGTATAATGTAAGGCTTCAAGACACTAGGGGGTCTGGTTTTCAAGGTTTTCAAAAATTCCCATTATGCCTTGAGAATATTTGCATAGTTTACAAAGCTAAGTTTGCTCAAACAAAACGAAACATAAAGTTATAATATACAGAATTAAATAACACCAAAAATATTCACAAACACAGATATTTCCTTTAATACTAATAATCTGTACTTAGGGTGGAAGATGGATATTAGATAGGCAGGGGTTCAACTAAAGGTGATTCCTTGGTCAACTGATTCACTTTATAGGGAGGGGTCTGTTTGTTATTCATGACTAGAGAGTTCATTTGTATGAATTTGATGGGGGAACAGCGAGGGGGAGTAGGGAAGGAGCACCCTGCAGCTGCCAGGATTTTAGTTTTCTCATTGGCCCCTTTTTGTATGCTATAAAATTTTCGCTTTTTTCAATATTGGGGACGTGTGATGGCATTTTTTTTGCGGGATGAGATGCTTTTTCCAATATTACTATTTTGGGGTTAGTCAAATACAATATAGAAATATTTTTGGGGGGACAGGATTAGAAAAGCATCAATTCACTACTGGATTTTTTACTATTTTTTTGGTATTCACTGTACATCCTAATAATCATGGTGTCTTTATTCTATGGGTCAGTACAATTACAGGGATACCATATATGAATATTTTTTCTTACATTTTACTAAATTTGACAAATAAAACATAATGTGGGGAAAAATCTATCCTTTTTACATCGCCGTCTTCCAAGTGGCATAACATTTTACTTTTTTGGCTACGGAGCTGGTTGATGGCTTTTTTGTGGGACATGTTGTACTTTGCAAAAATATCATTCTGGAGTACATATGTTATTTTGATTACTTTTTATTGCACTTTTTCTGGGATTCAATAGGTAAAATTCATAATTTTGTGAGGGTTTTTAACAGTTTTTTTATCGGCATTCATCGTGCAGGTTAAATAATTATGTACTTTTATTCTAAGGGTTATTACAGATGCGGTGATACTATATATGTGGGGTTTGTGTTATGATTTAGCCTTTTTTTAGTGTTATATGTCTCTTTATATGTTATGGGGTTGCAAGCATTTTTATTGATTTATTACTTTATTTTTTATTGAAAAACATTTATTTTTTACTTTTTTACATCTGATTGCTTGTTTTCTGGTGCCGGCTCCACGTCCGCGCACTCCATGCGCACAAAGCTGTCACGGAGCTGGAGCCAGCACCCGCGCACATGAAGCTAGAAGTTGAGCTGTCTGGGGTGTCAGAATAGTGAGTACTCTGTTTATTTATTTATGTGCTGGCCATACTGGGGATGGAAGGCTATATACTACATAGGGCTGACTGGCAGGCTATATACTACACGGGGGCTGGCTGGCAGGCAATATACTAAAGGGGGCTGGCTATATACTAAACGGGCTGGCTGGCAGACTATATACTACATGGGGCTGGCTGGCTGGCAGGCTATATACTAAAGGGGGCTGGCTGGTAGGCTATATATACTAAAGAGTCTGGCTGGCTATAAACTGCATGGGAGCTAGCTATATGCTCCAAGGGCTGGCAATATACTACATGGGGCTGGCTATATGTTACAGAGGGCGAGCTATATACTACTGGGGGCTGGCTGGCTATATACTACTGGGGGCTGGCTGGCTATATACTACTGGGGGCTGGCTGGCTATATACCACTGGGGGCTGGCTGCCTACATATTACTGGGGGCTTGCTGGCAATATACTGGGGGACAGGGGCTGGTTGGCTATATACTGTGGAGGCTGTGGCCAATGCATTTCCCACCCTTGGCTTATACTCGAGCTAATAGGTTTTCCCAGTTTTTGGTGGTTACATTAGATACCTTGGCTCTACTCGGGTTGGCTTATACTCATGTATATATGGTATGGTTTAATATAATTACTTTCTATAAAACATCTGTGGTGGTATAAAGCTCAATATAAACCTTGATACACTTGAGTGATGTCGTTTTAAAAACAGGATCATTTATAGTGTGGTTCACTGTTCTCGTAGCTCAAGAATAGCTCAAATATATAATTGCACCTGAAAACAATCATCAAAATCTGCCCTCTAAAAGCTCAATACCTACTCCATTTTGCGCTCTGCTGTGGGCCCCTAAAGTAGTTTACCTTTCCATGTAGGGTATGGCCCTACTCGTAAGAAAATGCAACAAATCTGAGATGTGTTTTCTCATTTTATCAGGCATCAACATGTACATTTTAGGACAAGATTATCATTTTATTGTCAAAATTTAAAAAAAATTCCAAATAGAACCTCCATTTTAAAGAAATAGTTTGAAGGGTGCAGTTTTAAAAATGAGGCACCAAATGTGGGGAATTACGAATAAATAGAACTTTGACAAACCTTATGAATATGAATTTTCCTGAAATGTATTTAAAAATTTGGAAAATCACTGTTCATACTGTAAGCCACCTAACATCTTGATAAATAAAATAACATAGTAAAAATATTATGTCAGCATAAAGCAGACATATGGTTAATGTGAGTTAGGAACCAATTTGGGTGGCTAGACTAATGTATGATAAGCATAACATTTATGAAAATTGCTACATTCCTCAAAATTTAATTTTTTTTTGCAGATAAGTGCTAAAAATTAAAATATAGCATAAATGTAAAGTGCAATATGTAAAAAAAAACTCTCTGAAAAAAGTCTGAAAATAAAATTCTGTAAAATAAAGCATTCAAAAGTTATAACTGCATATCGTGACAGAAATTGGGCTCTGATCGGTTGCCATGGGCACTATGGCACCATGCGCTACCCTTTTACTGCATAACACCCAACACTTATCCATTGCCATTGTATACATTTGTGGTAAATATCCAACTAACATATTTTCGATAGCAAAGTTGCAGAAGCTGGACATTCATAGTCTGTGTTTTATATACATTTGTGAGAGATGTCTTCAAAGTTTTACACATTTTGTAGCCAACAATAGACAAGAATTATCCGTTATCATAGCCAGCACCAGGAGCCATAACAGTATGCCATATCAGTGGTACCACATTAAACTAAGCGACTGCATAAAAACGTGTTCAGCCTGTAGAAACAGACAAACATGCTAGTCCAATCCCAGTGACTGAACATATTGCACAGGATGGGTCAAGGCAATAGTATCATACAGAAATATAATGCAAGGAATCCCTGTCTGCCGGCTGAACTGTAGTGGCGACACTGTAACAACTGTTCCAATACAGTAAATACAGTTAAAACTTTAATTGCTCCCAAATATGGGATAATAGTTGTGGCCACAAAAGTGGTGGTTGGAGTTAAATTAACATGAAACCTGTTTCACATCTCCAAATAAAAATCATTTTTAGAAGGCTTGTTAAAAGCTTTTGCCTCTTTCGATTCCCCTGTGTTTGTTGGTCTACACCTGAAAGATTCCCAACAACTAAAAGATAACAAGCAGATAAGGTTTCAGTTTTTTAAAGGAAATCTACCACCTTACACACGTAAAAATCACACCTACTCTCTTCTTCTTCTTGATCTCAGCGCTTGTCTTTGCTAATCTTGACACCCAGGGTCAACTTGAAAGTCTTAAAAAGCAGCCTGGAGCACGATGGTGAGATGTCCTATGCTCCGGCCTGCTAAATATTCACGCCTCTCACAGGATGCCTCCATCTCCCATGTTGGAGAGGGAGTGTGACATCACGTTGCAGCCTGTGAATAACTAGCAGCCTGGAAGTTTAGTCTTGGGTAGAGATGGGCGAATTTTTCCAAGAATTCGAGTCATCAAGTTCGCCGAATTTACCGACAAAATTTGATTCGACCCGAATCGAATCATAGCGGATCACATTAAAAAACAGGTATTTCCTGGCTGCAGAGAGCCTGTAGGGTGTTGTAGAATGTTTTGCCATGCTCAAATATGCATAGGGAGCATGGTTTGGTCTCCAAATAATGTGTTTTAGTATGACTTGCATAAGACAGCTGCCGCTCTTAGAATCGCTTCACTCTTCACTTCCATGTGCACTAAACAGAGGCCAACTTCACCAAATAGATGAAGCAGGAACATAGCCTGACAAAGTAACGTCTGTGCCAGCTTGAAAGGACTGAGCTGAGGGCCAAGATCCCACTATACCATCAACACTGACATCAGATGATTCCATAGATTATGACAGAACCTGTTCTGTTAAACGAGGATACATGTAGAACCCCCCCCTAAAGAGTGAAGAGGGTGTCGGCAGTAATTTTTCGTTGACGTCACTGATCAAATTGCCCTTCTTTTCTTCCGTCAGTGTCCGCTTTCAAATAGTCAATAATCCCTCAGCATTGCTAAAGCTAAAAACAAACAGGAATTGATTAGAGATGAGCGAGCACTAAAATGCTCGGGTACTCGTTATTCGAGACGAACTTTTCCCGATGCTCGAGTGCTCGTCTCGAATAACGAGCCCCATTGAAGTCAATGGGAGACTCGAGCATTTTTCAAGGGGACCAAGGCTCTGCACAGGGAAGCTTGGCCAAACACCTGGGAACCTCAGAAAAGGATGGAAACACCACGGAAATGGACAGGAAACAGCAGGGGCAGCATGCATGGATGCCTCTGAGGCTGCATAATCGCACCATTATGCCAAAATTATGGGCAACAGCATGGCCATGACTGAGTGACAGAATGAAGCTAGATAGCATCTAAAACATCCAATAATTGACCCTGACACTATAGGGGACGGCATGCAGAGGCAGCGGCAGCAGGCTAGAGAGTGGCATGGCGACATACCCTAAATGGACTCAGGCTTCAAACCAATGGGTGGCAGAGAGGAACCAAAGGAGGTGAGCAAGAAGCGCTCAAATAATATCGGTACATGATAAAAGTTTGCCAGTATATTTTGGAGATTACACAGCAGGGTGGCGACCATGGAAGCCATGAAAACAACCCAAAATTCTGCCTGACACAGCTCGTTTGATAAGGGGACCATGTATGGAGGCAGTGAACTAGTAGTAGATTAAAGGTGCTGCAGTTAAAACTATGTTAGTTGGATCTTGGCATGGAGCTGGCGCTCCGCTGCCAGGCGAGCTTTCGCCAATCCAAGCCCCTGTCTCTAGGCTACTCCCCAAACAGCTCTTCTAAGAACCTTTTGTATAAGATCAAGTGTAGTAGCGTTCTTATAAGTTTAGGATATGGCGGGTGAGGGGAATGTAAACAGATGCGCAAGAAGCGCTGAAATAATATCGGTAAATGATAAAAGTTTGCCAGTATTTTTTGTGGATTACACAGCAGGGTGGCGACAAAGTTAACAAGTTTGTTATGGAAGCCATGAAAACAACCCAAAATTCTGCCTGACATTGCTCGCTTGATAAGGGGACCATGTATGCTTACAGTTCATGCCAGTCGCTGCACTGGCTGCCAGTCTCCTTTTGAATACAGTTTAAAATAATAACCCTAATTCATAAAGCTCTGTATAATGCTGCACCCCCCTACCTCTCCTCTCTTATCTCAGTCTATCGCCCAACCCGTGCTCTTAGATCCGTCAGTGATCTTAGATTAACCTCTACCCTAGTGCGGACCTCCCACTCGCGTCTCCAAGACTTCTCTAGAGCTGCACCAATTCTATGGAATGCTCTGCCCCGGACTATCAGACTAATACCTAACCTCCAAAGTTTCAAACGTGCTCTTAAAACCCATTTCTTTAGGCAAGCCTATAACACTCATTAACTGCATGAAGTTTTAACTCTTCTACTAACCCGTCCTGTGTCGTCCTCCCATCTGTTATCCAGCAACCAACAGGCACCAGACTTCTCTGCAGTCCCATTCACCCTGGACCTGGTATATAAGATGACGGCTGAGTGGTTCAAGCGACAGCAATTCCATTTATTATATTTTGTTCTATTCCCTAAGAAGAATGGCTTGACCATTAAATATTCTTTTACCTCGTGTTACCCCATCATCTTCATAAACCGTAAGCTCTGGCGAGCAGGGACCTCACTCCTGTTGTTCCATACAAATGTTGTGCTCTGTTACATTACATTTGTATTTGTTTCCTATGATTTGTAAAGCGCTACGGAATATGATGGCGCTATATAAATAAAGATTATTATTATTATTATGGAGGCAGTGAACTAGTAGTAGATTAAAGGTGCTGCAGTTAAAACTATGTTAGTTGGATCTTGGGATGGAGCTGGCGCTCCGCTGCCAGGCGAGCTTTCGCCAATCCAAGCCCCTGTCTCTAGGCTACTCCCCAAACAGCACTTCTAAGAACCTTTTGTATAAGATCAAGTGTAGAAGCGTTCTTATAAGTTTGGGATATGGCGGGTGAGGGGAATGTAAACAGATGCGCAAGAAGCGCTGAAATAATATCGGTAAATGATAAAAGTTTGCCAGTATATTTTGTGGATTACACAGCAGGGTGGCGACAAAGTTAACAAGTTTGATGTGGAATGCCCTGTAATAGCTCTTGGGCGGTGTGCCTTTTATCGCCAAGGCTCAGCAGTTTGAGCACCGCCTGCTGTCGCTTAGCGACGGCACTGCTGCTGTGACAAGAGCTACCGACTGATGGCGCCATGGCCACGGATGGTAATTCGGAGGAGGAGGAGGTGGAGGAGGGGTGGGAGGAGGAGGAGGTATAGTAGGCCTTTGAGACCTGGACCGAGGTAGGCCCCGCAATCCTCGGCGTCGGCAGTATATGACCAGCCCCAGGGTCAGACTCGGTCCCAGCCTGCACCAAGTTAAGTGTAGTAGCGTTCTTATAAGTTTGGGATATGGCAGGTGAGGGGAATGTAAACAGATGCGCAAGAAGCGCTGAAATAATATCGGTTAATCATAAAAGTTTGCCAGTATATTTTGTGGATAACACAGCAGGGTGGCGACAAAGTTAACAAGTTTGATGTGGAAGCCATGAAAACAACCCAAAATTCTGCCTGACACAGCTCGTTTGATAAGGGGACCATATATGGAGGCAGCTATATGGACGACTTTTGGAGGTAGCAATGGAGACAACGTGTGGAGGCTGCTATGGAGACAATTTAATTTGGATAGTGCCTGTATGTGGCAGTCCAAAAAAGTTTTCAAACCAGAGGAGCAGGTAGGTGGCCCTCCAGAAAAATGGAATAGATTGAGTGCCTGTATGTGGCAGTCCAAAAAAGTTTTCAAACCAGAGGAGCAGGTAGGTGGCCCTCCAGAAAAATTGAATAGATTGAGTGCCTGTATGTGGCACTCCCAAAAATTGTTTAAAACAGAGGACCGGGTAGGTGGCCTTCCAGAAAAATTAAATGCATAAAGTACTATAGCTAGAGCCAGTGGGCCCTGTCAAAAAATAGCCAGTTTCCTCTGCTTTAGTGTACAAAGAGGAGGAGAAGGAGGAAAATGAGGAGGAGGAGGAGGAGGAGTGCATAAATTATTCAGGTTGAGCTTCCTTCACCTGGTGGAGATTGGAAATTATGAGAAATCCAGGCTTTATTCATCTTAATAAGCGTCAGCCTGTCAGCGCTGTCAGTCGACAGGCGTGTACGCTTATCGGTGATGATGTCACCAGCTGCACTGAAAACCCGCTCGGACAAGACGCTAGCGGCAGGGCAGGCAAGAACCTCCAAGGCGTACAGCGCCAGTTCGTGCCACATGTCCAGCTTTGAAACCCAGTAGTTGTAGGGAGCTGTGTGATCATTTAGGACGATGGTATGGTCAGCTACGTACTCCCTCACCATCTTTCTGTAAAGATCAGCCCTACTCTGCCGAGACTGGGGACAGGTGACAGTGTCTTGCTGGGGTGACATAAAGCTGGCAAAAGCCTTGTAAAGCGTACCCTTGCCAGTGCTGGACAAGCTGCCTGCTCGCCTACTCTCCCTCGCTACTTGTCCCGCAGAACTACGCACTCTGCCGCTCGCGCTGTCAGAAGGGAAATACTGTTTCAGCTTGTGCACCAGGGCCTGCTGGTATTCATGCATTCTCACACTCCTTTCCTCTCCAGGGATGAGAGTGGAAAGATTTTGCTTGTACCGTGGGTCCAGGAGAGTGAATACCCAGTAATCGGAGCTGGAATAAATTCTTTGAACGCGAGGGTCACGGGATAGGCAGCCTAGCATGAAATCTGCCATATGCGCCAGAGTCCCAACGTGCAAGAATTCACTCCCCTCACTGGCCTGACTGCCCATTTCCTCCTCCTCCAACTCCTCCAACTCCTCTTCTTCTGCCCATACACGCTGAACAGTGAAGGTCGGAGCAATGCTCCCCTCTTGTGTCTCGCCAACATTCTCCTCCTCTTCCTCCTCATCCTCCTCCACCTCCTCCGATATGCGCTGAGAAACAGACCTGAGGGTGCTTTGGCTATCAACAAGGGAATCTTCTTCCCCCGTCTCTTGTGACGAGCGCAAAGCTTCCGACTTCATGCTGATCAGAGAGTTTTTCAACAGGCCAAGCAGCGGGATGGTGAGGCTGATGATGGCGGCATCGCCACTGACCATCTGTGTTGACTCCACAAAGTTACTCAGCACCTGACAGATATCAGACATCCACGTCCACTCCTCATTTTAGACTTGAGGAAGCTGACTGACCTGACTACCAGTTCTGGTGGAAGTTGACATCTGGCAGTCTACAATCGCTCTGCGCTGCTGGTAAACTCTGGATAACATGGTTAATGTTGAATTCCACCTCGTGGGCACGTCGCACAACAGTCGGTGAGCGGGCAGTTGGAGGCGGCGCTGCGCTGCCCTGAGAGTGGCAGCATCTGTGCTGGACTTCCTGAAATGCGCACAGATGCGGCGCACCTTCGTGAGCAAATCAGACAGATTGGGGTATGTCTTGAGGAAACGCTGAACTATCAGATTTAACACATGGGCCAGGCATGGCACATGTGTCAGTCTGCCGAGTTGCAGAGCCGCCACCAGGTTACGGCCGTTGTCACACACAACCATGCCTGGCTTCAGGTTCAGCGGTGCCAGCCACAGATCAGTCTGCGCCGTGATGCCCTGTAATAGTTCTTGTCGGTGTGCCTTTTATCGCCTAGGCTCAGCAGTTTGAGCACCGCCTGCTGTCGCTTAGCGACGGCACTGCTGCTGTGCCTAGAGCTAGCGACTGATGGCGCCATGCCCACGGATGGTAGTTCGGAGGAGGAGGTGGAGGAGGGGTGGGAGGAGGAGGAGGCATAGTAGGCCTTTGAGACCTGGACCGAGGTAGGCCCCGCAATCCTCGGCGTCGGCAGTATATGACCAGCCCCAGGGTCAGACTCGGTCCCAGCCTCCACCAAGTTAACCCAATGTGCCGTCAGCGATATATAGTGGCCCTGCCCGGCAGCACTCGTCCACGTGTCCGTGGTCAGGTGGACCTTGTCAGAAACGGCGTTGGTCAGGGCACGGATGATGTTGTCTGACACGTGCTGGTGCAGGGCTGGGACGGCACATCGGGAAAAGTAGTGGCGGCTGGGGACCGAATACCGAGGGGCGGCCGCCACCATGAGGTTGCGAAAGGCCTCGGTCTCTACTAGCCTATAGGGCAGCATCTCCAGGCTAAGCAATCTGGAGATGTGGACATTAAGGGCTTGGGTGTGCGGGTGGGTTGCACTATATTTTCTTTTCCGCTCCAGCGTCTGGGGTATGGAGAGCTGAACGCTGGTGGATGCTGTGGAGGATCGTGGAGGCGACAATGGGGTTTTTGTGCCAGGGTCCTGGGCAGGGGGCTGACTATCAGCTGACACAGGGGAAGGAGCAGTGGTGTGCACGGCCGGAGGTGAACGGGCTTGGTGCCACTGATTCGGGTGTTTAGCATTCATATGCCTGCGCATACTGGTGGTAGTTAAGCTAGTAGTGGTGGAACCCCTGCTGATCCTGGTTTGGCAAAGGTTGCACACCACAGTCCGTCGGTCATCCGGTGTTTCCTTAAAGAACCTCCAGACTTCTGAAAATCTAGCCCTCGCCGCGGGAGCCCTCGCCACGGGAGCTTCACTACGTGACACAGGCGCTGATGCACCTGCTCTGGCCCTGCCTCTCCGTCTGGCCCCACCACTGCCTCTTCCAACCTGTTCTGCTATAGGACTCTCCTCCGTCTCAGAAGCACTGTGTTCACCCGGCCTCTCAACCCAGCTTGGGTCTGTCACCTCATCATCCTCCGATCCCTCAGTCTGCTCCCCCCTCGGACTTCCTGCCCTGACAACAACTTCACCACTGTCTGACAACCGTGTCTCCTCATCGTCCGACACCTCTTTACACACTTCTTCCACTACGTCAAGAAGGTCATCATCACCCACAGACTGCGACTGGTGGAAAACCTGGGCATCGGAAAATTGCTCAGCAGCAACCGGACAAGTGGTTTGTGACTGTGGGAAGGGTCCAGAAAACAGTTCCTCAGAGTATGGCGGTTCAAATGCCAAATTTTCCTGGGAGGGGGCAGACTGGGGGGGAAGAGGCTGAGGTGCAGGAGCTGGAGGAGTGCCGATTTCGGTGACATGGGTGGACTGCGTGGAAGACTGACTGGTGGACAAATTGCTGGAAGCATTGTCGGCAATCCACGACATCACCTGTTCGCACTGTTCTGGCCTCAACAGTGCTCTACCACGAGTCCCAGTAACTTCAGACATGATGAACCTAGGGAGTGTAGCTCTGCGGCGTTCCCCTGCTCCCTCATCAGCAGGTGGTGTCTCACCCCACCCAGGACCACGGCCTCTGACCCCTGCAGTAGATGGACGCCCACGTCCCCGCTCTCGTCCTCATCCTCTAGCCCTCGGGTTAAACATTTTGAAAATGAAAGTTATATAACTTTAATTTTTAACTTTTTTTTGTGTTTTTTTGTGTTTTTTAGTTTTTTTTGTGTTTTTTAGTTTTTAAAACCAAACAATGCTATCCTATTGCTATGGCTATTTTCTAGCCAAGTATGAAAGCACACTGATGAGATGACGCTGAGTTATGAAAAAATAAAAGGAAAATAAAAAGGAAATGGCAGACTGTGCCTAATTGAAATCCAACCCCTAATAAATTTTCCCACTTCGGTCTTTGCGATGGATATGTGCGTCACTAAGCGCTAAACACAGCGGTCGCAAGTCTCACTCCAAATTCCTCACAATTGGCTAGTATATGCACTGCAGCAAGGACAGCCACCAGCAGATCAACCAGAAATAAAATATATATAACGCTATTGTAGGCGTAAGTAAGCCGTTTGGATTCTCCTTTGGCTATTTTCTAGCCAAGTATGAAAGCACACTGATGAGATGACGCTGAGTTATGAAAAAATAAAAGGAAAATAAAAAGGAAATGGCAGACTGTGCCTAATTGAAATCCAACCCCTAATAAATTTTCCCACTTCGGTCTTTGCGATGGATATGTGCGTCACTAAGCGCTAAACACAGCGGTCGCAAGTCTCACTCCAAATTCCTCACAATTGGCTAGTATATGCACTGCAGCAAGGACAGCCACCAGCAGATCAACCAGAAATAAAATATATATAACGCTATTGTAGGCGTAAGTAAGCCGTTTGGATTCTCCTTTGGCTATTTTCTAGCCAAGTATGAAAGCACACTGATGAGATGACGCTGAGTTATGAAAAAATAAAAGGAAAATAAAAAGGAAATGGCAGACTGTGCCTAATTGAAATCAAACCCCTAATAAATTTTCCCACTTCGGTCTTTGCGATGGATATGTGCCTCACTAAGCGCTAAACACAGCGGTCGCAAGTCTCACTCCAAATTCTCTATCCGCTCTAGCTTTTGGCTATTTGGCTTTTGACTATCTGATGATTTGACACTAATTTCTTGATATCAAAGAATTGAAATTTGGGGAATACAGTACCCCAAAAACTGACACCCAGGACTTTGAGAAAAAAATCACTTCACCAACTACGTAGATTTGACATGGATTTATTGATATCTACTTTAACAACAAAAAAGAATTGAAATTTGGGGTATGCAAAACCCCAAAATGGACACCCTGGACTTTGAGCAAAAATCACTCCATCAGCTACTGAGTACAAGAAGCTAGATGCTAGAGACAGTACATGCAGTGTGAAATGACGGGACTACAAATGGCCGACTGTTTTCATAGGGCTGTGACATCACATAAGCCTGCCAGTCGCTGATTGGCTTACAGGTCTGCACATGTGATCAAGGGTGTTTCTTTCTTCTGCCCAGGGTTATCTGCCCCATGTAACACACTGTGCTCACGGCCAAAAAATTGTTCCCACGAATCACTGTAAACTTCGGTTTCGTGCAGAACCAAAGTTTTCCTGAAATTCTAAACAAATTCCACTTTGTTGGTATCGATTCGCCTGTCTTTAGTCTTGGGGCTTCTGATTATTTCCTCTCAAAAGTGCATAACATATTTTACATTCTTTCTCTACCTACTCCGGATTGACCTTGCTTATGTAAAAGCTTATCCAAATAATATATGTGAGATTACTGTTATATATACTTTTTTTTTTTCAATCAGGAATGTGAATCTGTTTTATCTGCCAAGATTGCTTAAGTCTGTTTTGACTTCATCCCTGTAATATCGGACTGTAATGCTAACGTCTGGAGGTCTATGAGCCTGATACTATGTTGTCCCAGCTGCGAGAGTCTGATCTTTGACTTGCTAATCATCTCGCTTTCATTTCTCAAACATGAAATTCACAGTGTCTGCACAATTCCTGCACATAAAAAATAAACTGTACAAGACGTAAGGAAAAAAAATTAGATTTTTCTCAACAGTCACGTAAATCATTTGCTGCTTATGATTCTGGAGTGTTTTTCTATCTTAAGAAGATTTTAAATTACAGTGTGCTGGACATTCACAGAGAAGATGAAGCCATCCGAAAACTTGAAAGGAATAGTTTTCCTTGATAAATTAAGTATAGGATAGAAATCTACAGTGAGGCAATATTTAGGAGGCGCTTTGCAATTATTTGACTTTCCACGCGAATGGTCTTAAAAACATGTAAAGGATTATTTAGGATGAGTATTATTAAATCAGCAGTTATAGTAGCTGTAAATTTATAGAGGTTTGCTCTATACTTAATGTTATCCTCTATTCACAGTTTACAGGACAACATGGTGATCAATGTGGGTCCCCATGAAAAGCATGGAAATGAGATAATTTTCCCTCAAATTAATGAAGGGACAGATTAGTCATGTCCTGAAGCTGTATAGAAAAACTGAATTCATGGTCCAGGCAAACTGCAAATATGAGCCTTCTCTTATTGTAGTAAAATCAGGTATACAGTACTACAGTGACGTGCACCATAGGCCTACGCGTTTCAGACAGTATACCCATCATGGTCATGACTAAAGACTGGTATACTCTCTGAAATGAGTTGGCCTATAGTGCATGTCACTGTGGTATTGTATACATGATTTTATTACATTAAAATAAGACTTGTATTTGCAGTTTGGCTGGACTGTGAATTCATTTTTCTACAAAGTTCTGCTTACCAGTGCCTTGCTAGCTGTGCCTTTGGGAGAGATTAGTAGGCATTTGCAACCATATAGTCCTGAAGGGGATAAAGACAGGACATGCAACTGAAGGTAAAATAAGTGGCTATTTTATGGTTTTACTATATGAGCAATGTAGGATGTATATAGTTTCACACTTTGGTTAAGTCACATTGGAATCATTTTATTTATTTTGAAGGACTAAATAGTTTGCATTGTGTAATTATTAATCTTTATCTTCTTCAATGTCAATATAAGTCAATCCTTTCTATTTTAATAGGTTTGCCATACAACTTGATACCTATGGTGTTCAACTGCTGATAGCCATAAGGGCTGGAGAAGTGATGATCTTGTATGTCCACAGCTCCATTTACTTATATGAGACTGTAAATGTGACCCCTTTTACACTTGACAGAGGTCATAACCTTTTTTTGAGCAGTCAATGAAGTGTCAGTTTCAGAACATCCATATAACTTGCAGCTCATGATAAAGCTTTCCCCCGCTCTGAGGAACGATGTATAAAGATGGATATAATTGCACAACATAGATATCAGACATTTTGGCCCAGAAGGCTGGTTATGATATAGTATGTGAGATACAAATGACTCCATGACCTCGAGCCAATGTTATTTATCTTTATTGTCTCTATACTCCTTTCATTTCCTTTGCATTTTTGTTACAGTCTTTTCATTTCCATCTGGCAGCTGTTATAGGGGATACATAGTGCTGAGCCCCATCTGGATAGCATTGAGATTTTTATATCCACTTATACATCTAATGCTACCCTGCATTCTTTGGTATATATATACATGTATATATGTGTGTGTGTGTGTATATATATATATATATATATATATATATATATGCTGCCTTTTTTTCTTTTGTCTATATATATATATATATATATATATATAGAGAGAGAGAGAGAGGCAAAAGAAAAAAAAACCGCACAACAGATTGTAGTGAAAAAATACCTTTGTGGATTTATTCCATGTGAAAGAGCAACGTTTCGGCTCCAAACAGTGAGCCTTTCTCAAGCAAGGCTTTTTTTTCCCTTTGTCTATATAATTGAAGGACCTGATGCCCGGTCCTCCTAGGCGTGCACCCGCTTTTTATTTTTGTTTACTCATTTTCTGTTTTGATAGTTTTACCTGTTTACTTTTTTTTTTTCAAATTCCTTTATTGAGCATTAAATAGGTTACATACATATATTTAGTGCATAAAAATTACATATTATCAGGTTATGATGATACTGTTTAAGTAGCTTCATAAGGTTAGTACACTTGTTCCTGGAGCACTTCTGGTTTGAACACTTTACAGCAAACAAATCAAACTGAGGGATAGGGGAGGGAAGACGGGGGGAGGATAGAGGAGGTGGGAAAGGGTTGGGTAAAGGGTTCTAGTCTGTCAATGCAATGTATTCAGGGGAGTTCACAAAATTCCGGGTGTGGTTTCCCCCTGTACTATGAAGTTCTGCGGCGAGTTCCTCCATCCTCTGCACATGTAAGATCTCCGCAAACCAATCCGACGTGGATGGTATTCTTGTGGATTTCCATAATCTGGGGATCAAGGTGCAAGCTGCAATTAAAAAGAAACCAACTAGGGACCTTTTAGCCTTCACGGAGGGAGGGGGGGGGGTTGGGATCTTGGACAGCAATAGTTGGGCTGGGTTGTTAAAAATGTTTTAAATATGAATAGTTAGTTTTACCTTAGTTTTAACCCTAGGCAACATTGGAAATGGGGGCCTCCAAACTACCATGTGAACATTTATGGCATAAATCTAGTGACTTATTTCTTAGGCACCACAGCAGAGTTGTAGTCCCTAATTCTGTACATTCAATAGATACAGTTCATAGAATGTTAAACCATATAAATAAGACAATGAAAGAAGTTATCTATGTGCTTACCTGAACTGCATCTACAACTCTAAACAGTTAAGGAGTGAAACAGATGAATGATTGCAGAAGGCTAAATAATAGCCGATAAAATGTCTACAAATAGCAAACATGCCACAAGCAGAGCCCTAAGGTCACCAAGTTAAAGAGAAAATCTGCATAACAATCAATCCCCAGACACAAGATAAACTTATTGCTTTGGGATAAGGGGCCAATATAAAAAAAGCAGAAAGCACTTTTGATTTTTTTTTTATTGTCGCTTTGTGTCGATGTTATTGCCAGTGACATCTGTGAAACCGTTTCAAAAACTCCCCATCTGCCTTTTCAGAAAGATGACTTTTTGTTGCTGATTGCCATTAAAAACAGAAATTTGAATATACATAGACAAATGTCACTTTCACAGATAATTGTTTCATAAATCTAACAATATTCTTCCTGGAACATATAACTGCTATGAAAATGTGAAAGACATTCATGGAGACTGAGTTTCCTCATCCTAGAAGTACAAGGAGCAGGGGAAAAATGGAGCCAATAGATAACAGGTACACTGCCTTTGTATTTTAACCAGGTTTCCTGTGCTTGTTTTTGTGTAACAAATAAGTTGGGAGACAATAAACTGTCTAGATTAGGTGCATTCCTTGATACACATCTTACTCCTCTGTCTAGTATTTAGCAACATTTTTCATCTTGGTATAGAGTGGGTATATGTTTTTTTACAATACGTATACTGTATATACTCGTGTATAAGCCGAGTTTTTCAGCACAAAAAATGTTCTTAAAAAACGTCCCCTCGGCTTATACACGAGTCTATTATTAAAAAAAATTACCCAGTTAAAAAAAAAATACTTAAATACTCACCCTCCGACGTCAGCGCGACTCCCCGATGTCGGCATGGCTTCCCGATGTCCCGGATGTTAGCGCGTCCTGTCTTCTTTCTTCTCCGCGGCTCCTCTTCTCTCTTTTTTCTTCCGGCATGGACGCGGCCGCGCATATGATGACGTCAGCAGCGGCCGCGTCATAGTATGCGCATGCTAGAAGAAAACATGGCCGCGTGCATGCCGGAAGAAAGAAGAGGAGCCGCGGAGAAGAAAGAAGACGGGGCGCGTTGACTTCGGGGACATCGGGGAGCCGCGCTGACATCGGAGGGTAAGTATTTAAGTTTCTTTTTTTAAGGTCCGTGGGGGCAGGCTGCTGTATACTACTAGGGGCTGCTGTATACCACTAGGGGCTTGCTGTATACTACTAGGGGCTTGCTTTATACTATTAGGGGCTTGCTGTATACTATTAGGGGCTGCTGTATACTACTAGGGGCTGCTGTATACAACTAGGGGCTTGCTGTATACTACTAGGGGCTGCTGTATACTACAAGGGGCTGCTGTATACTACTAAGGGCTTGCTGTATACTATTAGGGGCTGCTGTATACTACTGGGGGCAGACTGTATACTACTAGGAGCTGCTGTATACTACTAGGGGCTGCTGTATACGACTAGGGCTGCTGTATACTACTAGGGGCTTGCTGTATACTACTAGGGGCTTGCTGTATACTACTAGGGGCTGCTGTATACTACAAGGGGCTGCTGTATACTATTGGGGGCTGATGTATAGTACTAGGGGCTTGCTGTATACTACTAGGGGCTGCTAAATACTACATGGGGGCTGGCAGGCTGTATACTACTGGGGGCTGGCAGGCTATATACTACTGGGGGCTGGCAGGCTGTATACTATTGGGGGGGGCTTGACCAATGCATTTACCACCCTCGGCTTATACTCGAGTCAGTATTTTTTCCCAGTTTTTGTTGGTAAAATTAGGGGTCTCGGCTTATACTCGGGTCGGCTTATACTCGAGTATATACGGTAATTTAATCATATTGTTTGCTATATGTAGTGCTGAATGTAATTGCATTGTTGTTTGTGTTTTGTTTGATTTTTTTCTTGTGAGAATATTCTGCCCTAGATTTAATGCTAACATCTGATTCTATTCTTTGTAAGTGATTTTTCTTGTACCCACTGTCTTGCAATCGCTGTGATATTTGTGTTGCAGCACTTGTGTACAAAAGAGGAGGGGATTGGACTAAGGCATTAAAATCACAGGCCTTTTGGATATTACGATAACTAACAGGTCTCAATTATAGAAATGACTTTTTATATATTTATTAATTTCAAACGTGAATTAATTTGATATGATTTTCATGCTTTTCTCTCTGTTTTTAGCATGGTCATGTGATAAGGTATAAGTGCACTTCCATTTAGTGTTTAGTGTGCTTAAATACTCTGTGCTGAAGCAAATCATTAGGCTACGACTAAGGACCAAACAAGGTCCGAAATGTGTCAGACTTGCTATGCCATAGGACGTCTTATCTGTTTTTAACCCCTTCCCACCGCGCGCCGTAATAGTATGGCGCGCGCCGAGTCCCGGTGCATGGAGAGGGCTCGCGGGCCGAGCACTCTCCATAGCCGGTAAGCCTTTGCTGCATATTGCAGCAAAGGCTTACCGGTAACACCCGCTATCGGTGCTAGCACTGATCGCGGGTGCTTTCACGGCGATCGCCAATCGCCGCTCCCCCATGACGTCACGGGGAGTGGTGATCCATTGCCATGACAGCTTCGGGTCTCACGAAGGCCCGAAGCTGTCTCGTTTTAACCCATTCATTACAATGTGCTATCAGCACATTGTAATGAATGAGGAGTACAATCCCCATACACTGCTATATTGCAGTATGGCAGTATATGGTAGGATCGATCAGACAACCTAGGGTTAAAGTACCCTAGGGAGTCTGAAAAATAGTAAAAGTAAAAAAAAGGTAAAAAAAAAAAAATTATAATAAAAAAACCTAAAAATTCAAATCACCCCCCTTTCCCTAGAACTGATATTAATATTAATAAACAGTAAAAATCATAAACACATTAGGTATTGCCGCATCCGAAAATGTCCGATCTATCAAAATATTATAACGGTTTTTCACTGCGTTTAACCCCGTAACGGAAAATAGCGTCCAAAGTCAAAAATGACATTTTTTTGCCATTTTGGAAAATATAAAAAAATGAATAAAAAGTGATCAAAAGGTCGAACAGTCCTAAAAATGATAGCAATGAAAATGCCATCAGAAGTCGCAAAAAATGACACCACCCACAGCTCCGTACACCAAAGTATGAAAAAGTTATTGCCGCCAGAAGATGGCAAAAAAAAAAAAAAAATTGTACAGGAGGTTTTAATTTTTTTAAATGTATGAAAACATTATAAAACCTATACAAATTTGGTATCCCCTTAATCGTACCAACCCAAAGAATAAAGTAGACATGTCATTTGGGGCGCACAGTGAAAGCTGTTAAATCCAAGCCCACAAGAAAACGTTGCAAATGTGTTTTTTCACCATTTTCACTGCATTTGGAATTTTTTTCCTGCTTCCCAGTACGCGCCATGGAATATTGAATCCCGTCAATACGAAGTGCAATTTGTTACGCAGAAAATAAGCCATAACAGAGCTCTTTATGTGGAAAAATAAAAAAGTTATAGATTTTTGAAGGTGGGGAGTGAAAAATGGAACTGAAAAAACTAAAAAAAGTCGTTAAGGGGTTAAAGAATTTCGAAGTGGAATTTTATGTTATGGAAGAATGGTGAATTTTTCTTCAACTCTGATGCTGGACTAAAACCCTTTTGTACTTGTTATAAATAATTTTTGGTCCCTGCACAGCACGTCCTTGCATCGGCACGAAGAGGCAAGACGGCTACATAAACGTGGTGAGCTGAACTTTTTGTTTTTTTTTTAATCTCTATGTGAACCATCACCAACATTGCTGCTGTAGAATTGATTGAGCTCCCTTCAGCCTCGCCCTGTCCAGCAGCGGCTACTAGAGTGATAGACAGCTGATCCAGTCAGCTGCTGTGGGCGGTGTCTAGCAACTTCTTCATATACGCAGTCCCATTACACCTTACTGCTTCTACTAGTCTCCTCATAACTTTTTTCTGTGAACTCAGGTTATTACTTGCTAATCTGTGTATCCAACCTCTGCTACGTTTACTCGACCTCTCTAGAGATACAGATCTATGCCATCTTCGTTTTGACCCAGTTCTGTCCATCTGCACTTGATTGTCCATCTGTGTCCTAGTGCAAATACTGGTCTATCTCTGACTTCTTGTTACCTGTCCGATCCACCATCAAGCAGCTACCAGACAAAGTCAGTTTTTCCTGTCATCTTGAAGAGTCTCTCAGGTTCCTGATAGCAGGTTTCCTTCGTTATCAGGTTAGTTTATGTGCTTTAGGCAGTTGGCAGCCTAAAGGCAAATTGCAGGGTGAGTTCACCACTACTTACCCAGTCTGCAACAAGTGCACTTGACAAATAATAAATTATGTAGAATAAAGAAACAACTTATCATTACCACATCTTTCTTAAAAAGTCAACTGACGTATACTAGCTCAACTCTTTGTATAGTCAAAACATCTAGTTATCTAACTCACAATTTTCAGGGGGTATAATCTTCCAAATTATGAAAGTCAAATAAAATATTTGGGTGGGGGACTAGGGGAAAATATGTGATAAAAACAGAGGCTTGTCTGTGTTATCCAGTATACAAGCCTCTGACACTGAGTTGTGAGGTCTATCTTTCATGTCACATGTCGACCTCAACTATATGCAGTGTTATCTAGTACACCAGCTTCTAAAACTGAGTTGTAAGGTCTATCTTCCATGTCACATATCAGCCTCGCAGATCATTTGAACATGTCTGATAGGCAGTAGATATTGTATAATTGTATATCAAATTCACATACTCTGATGGACATTCTGAAATGTCAGTCTCAAGTGTCAGTCTCAAATGTCAGTCTCGGGTGTTCGTCTCAGTTGTCAGTGTCATTTGCAGTCTCAAGTGTCAGTGTCAAGTGTCAGATTCAGGTGTCAGTGTTAGGTATAATGGGTAAGCTGTTATATAATCTATGATTCTGACTTCTGATCATGTCCTAAAATGGACACTGTAGCACATTTTACTTTAAATACAAAATAATATACTAATTTCATTCATATTGACCCCTCACTAGAAAGGGCCCAGGTCATCTTTTCTCACTGGAATCTATTTTGTCCTGTAGGCACATTTATTTTAAGGAGAGCATAAAATTATATGCAAACTTCTCGACTGAAAAATATTTAGCCACTGTATATAAAATTTCTGTTGCGGAGTATCTTATGAAGTGTGAAAGCACAAACCTGTGCTGATGGTGTGTGTAGAGGTGTGACTGCTGATGGCAAAGATTTGCATGTTGGTGCAAAGCTCTGTCATGTGAATGGGGTCTCTCTGCAAAGCTCTTTGAACTGAGGAAAATGTTTTAGACTTAGAATACATTGGGGTTATATATTTAGCTTTCCTCTATTTTTTCCCTTTCAAAGTTAGACATGTCTTGTGCCTTTAAAATCCAGTTGTGGACGTATTAAAATTGGTGCAATTTTGGTGCAAATCACTGTAAAATGGCATAAATAAACTCCATTCCTTATCAAGCGTAGGAACAATTGGGGGTTGCAGAAAAGTTTGCAATCCTACAGACTTAGCTGCCTTATATACAGTATCAACCACTAAGATAAATCAAACAAATCCAAAACACGGAATAACCACAATTGTCCTGACTGCAATCAATAATATGGTAACTTGACCATTTCATAGAAGACATTGGGGGGGCTTCAGCCCTGAAATAATCATGAATGCAAGCCCCTGGCTGGACCGAGCAGTTTGCCTGTCAGCCTATGCAAGTGTGTAGGCTGAAATTACTAATGCACTGCAATACATGGTCATTGCAGTGTATAAGTATGAACATTAACATGCAACATTATAGGAGAAAAAAAGAAAAGTTAAAAACACAAAAACATTTTTTTAAATATTCATTTTTTCAATAAAATGTCCCAAAAGCCCCCAACACACATAAAACAATACATCAAAATAAAAATAAAAAAACACAACATATTAGTTATCACCACGTCCCAAAATTCCCAATGTATAAAAATATAAACACAGTTATTCCCTGCGGTAAATGGAAAAACACACCCAAATGTCAGAATCACCCCTTTATTGCCATTTTGCAACACATACAATTTGAATTGAAAGTTTTCAAAAGGTTGCACTGTCCCCACTGTAGCAATAAAAACATCAGCTCATCCTGGAAAAAAATTACACCCTACACAGAACTGGACACCTAAGTATAAAAAAGTTATTGGCTTCAGAATATGTCAAAATGAAGAAATTTTATTTTCGTATAAAATGTTTTACACCTAATAAAACCTACATAAATTTGTTATTACTGTGATTGTACCAAGCGAAAAAACAAATTAGAGATGTCAATTAGGGTGCACAGTGAAAGAAGTAAAAACAGAGCGCACAAAAAATGGTGCAAATGTGGTTTCTTGTTAATTTTACCATTTTGAAGTTTATTTCAGCTTTCCAATATACAGCATGAGATATAAAATACCATCACTAAGATGTACAATTTTTTATGCAGAAAGCAAGGCTTTATACAGCTCTGTATGCTTAAAAATATAAAAGGTTTGAATTTTTGATAGTGGGGAACAGAAAATAAAATGGAAAAAGCCCATCAGTGGCAAAGGGTTAAATTGCCCCCTATACCACAAGATTACAAGTTTATACAAGTTTACAAAATTGAGAAATTCTCTGAGATAAGGGGTTTGTGGTACCTAAGGCAGTATCCACACATGGGATTTTGGTTTGCATTTTGAAATGGAATGCAAAGGCTTCACCCGTGATCACATGTGGAGGTAACATTACGTTTCCAGTGCGTTAACTAAATGTGAAGGAAATGCGATCTTACCTCAACATGTGATTGCAGGGGGAGCCTTTAGATTGCAAATGAATTGCCACAGGTGAACATTGCCAAAGGGGCTCTGCAAACATCTGCCCTGCAAAAGTTTTCTCCTTCCCTTCTCCACCATGTGCAGGTTACATCCACACGTGGGGTGTCCTCGTACTCAGGAATGTATTGATGATGAAATTAGTAAATTCTAAATCAAACCTTCATTTTGTTTGAAGTTCTGTAAAATACTTAAAGGATTAACAAGCCTATGCACTGTTGTCAATAGTTTGAGGGGTGAAGTCAATATAATGGGGTGATATGTGGTTTCAAAACCCCCTATAGCAGTGATGGCGAGACTAAGTGCCCAAACTCCAAACCAAAGTCTATGTAATCATCGCAAAGTGCCAACATGTCTATTTAGCCTAAAATCACATCATACCACTCTATAAAGGACACATAATACTGCCACATGATGACCATTACCAGTACAACAAGATAAATACCACCATACTGGTAATAAACAGACCACTAAAGAAAGTCCAACATCCCCAATAATATCACAAAGCAGAAGCAAATACGGCGGAGAACACTACCCCCATAAGGGTGAGAAACACTACCCCCATTCAGTGAGGATCACTACCCCCATTCAGTGAGGTTCACTACCCCATCCAGTGAGGATCACTACCCCCATCCAGTGAGGATCACCATTCCCATCCAGTGAGGAGCATTACCCCCATCCAGTAAGGAGCACTACCCCCCATCCAGTGAGGAACACTACCCCCATCCAGTGGGGAACACTACCCCCATCCAGGGGCAATATGAAGGATTGTTGAATTTGGCAGGGGGTGTGTAGGGTAAAGTGTATGTTGTAGGGTGGAAGGTGGGTGCACTGAGCAGCAAATCTACATGGAATCAGGCAGGTGAATTTACCATCAAATCACCACATATGACACATGTCTGTGGCCACACACACACATATATATACTGCCCTTGGTCTGGAGCTCTGGGCACCTGTACCATGCTGTTAGTGAGGGCAGTTTAGAGCACCCCAGGGTCATTGGCAGCATGGCACAGTGACAGGAGATCTGGACCAAGGGCAGTATATCTGTGGCCATAGACATGTGTCATACAGGGCAGTTTGGGACACTAAGCAATAACCACCTATAGTTGTTTAGTGTCCCATAGCTGCCTGCCTGCTGCCTGTGACATACACACAGAGCAGCTCCTGCCTGATCCGTCCTGTTGCATTTATCTTTACTCAGCGCTGGCTGATGCAATATACTCTGGAAGTCCTGTCTCTCTCCTCGTGTTCCCGTGGTTAAAGGGGGAAGGGGAGGGAGTGGAGGGGCGGGCACTGACCTGCTACTGTGTCTCTAAGCAGCACTGTTGAGCACAGAGCAGGTCTGATGCAGCCCACAGTAAGAGAGATCGCAGGAGCTCTCGGCAATTGGCAGCTTTTCCTGCCTGGCCAGTTCTATAGAGACGGCAGCGGAGATGGTACGCGTGCCCTCTCTGGCTCGCGTGCCATAGGTTCGCCACCACTGCCCTATAGAAATAAAATGGTCCCTAAAATGATTGATAACATTTTCATGAAAATTTTAGAAAATCCTTGTATTAGAAAATCCATTGTAATAAAACAAAAGGACACAAAACTAAGATATGGTAAATGTAAGTTAGTAACTAATTTGGGTATCAAGACTATCAGTTTGAAATTTTTACCAAATTCCCCTTTTTTCATAAATAAATTCTAAATACAGTATATCACACTAATTTCCCACTTACTTGATGTACAATATTGTCACGAAAAAAACCAGTCTCAAAGCCACCTGGTTAAGTTAAAGTCTTGTACTGGATAAAGTGAGACACGCAAGTTATGAAAAATAAGCCTTGGTCATCAAGGTGCAAATGAGCTTGGTCTCTAAGGGGTTAATAGTTTAGTGGAGTTTTTATATAATGTACTTAGATCTACTACAAAATTTACGACGTCCTTCAATTTCTTAGAGTGAGAATATTTTAGTACTGGAGAAGTCTATGATCTACAAAATCCAGTATTTCAGCTAGATCCAAGGAAAGTGCCAGGTTTCAAGATCACAAAAACTGTACTCTTTTATAGAACATATGGTTCAGAGGCATGAAATTAGGAGGAGGATGATGTTATACCAGACATTAAATATTCATTAAAGGGCTTCTATTGGAAATAATAATAATAGTGTTTACTCACCAGTGACAGGAGGGTATAGTTACTGCTCATTAACTTCATAAATAAAGCCTTTATGCCTTTATTGACCAGCCCTCAAGTCTGCATGAAAAACAACTGTACGAGTTTCATAATTCTTTAGCTGGCATTGTTGTACCTAGGCCGGCAGTCATTTTATCTCTAGATGATGATGAATGGCAGTGTATTGATTGAAATAATCCCAATATTGGGTCTCTAAGCAGCTGTCAATAAAAAGGCAAAGAAATGGATGAATCTTCAAAAAGGCAAAAAACATAAAACAAAATACATTCTACTTCACATGCAAAGACCCAAACCAATTGGACATACACAGGGGTGGGATCTAATGGGCTCTCTTTGAATTGGCCAAGTCAGCTGTTAAATTTACAGCCAGCTCAGTGAGCCGGGAGAAGCTGTGCTGGGATCCAACTCCCTCTACTAGTAGGTCACAGAGAACAGCAGCCCGTAGCTCCATGCTCTGCTGCTTCCCATTTCACAGACTTCAGTCAGTTTGTGAGTCTTCCTGCATAGAAGACACGTAGGTAGAGATGGGCGAATCGATTCTAACGATTCTAAATTCGTTTAGAATTTCAGGAAAACTTTGATTAGTCGCGAATCCAAAGTTTACAGTGATCCGTGGGAACAAATTTCGAATTAAAAAAAATAAATAATTTTT
Source organism: Engystomops pustulosus (assembly GCF_040894005.1). Lineage (NCBI taxonomy): Eukaryota > Metazoa > Chordata > Amphibia > Anura > Leptodactylidae > Engystomops > Engystomops pustulosus. The sequence goes on along the minus strand of NC_092417.1, from coordinate 103,230,127 downwards.
TTTTTCTTGTTTACCCCTTTTATTAGGAAAAATGGCAAGCACAACATGTTACATGGGCCAGAGAGCTCTGGGAAGAAGAAAGGAACATGGCGGTACTGTTCTTCACTGTATGGGGGTAGTGTTCCTCACTGTATGGGGGTAGTGTTCCTCACTGTATGGGGGTAGTGTATCTCACTGTATGGCGGCATTGTTCCTCACTGTATGGGGGTAGTGTCCCGCACTGTATGGAGGTAGTGTTCCTCACTGTATGGGGGTAGTGTTCCTCACTGTATGGCGGTAGAATTCCTCACTGTATGGAGTAGTGTTCCTCACTGTATGGCGCTAGTGTCCCTCACTGTATGGCGGTAGTGTCCCTTACTGTATGGCGGTAGTGCCCCTCACTGTATGGGGGTAGTATTCCTCACTGTATGGCGGTAGTGTCCCTCACTGTATGGCTGTAGGGGTACCGAATTCGTATCATTTTTATAATGTTTTGATACATTTACAAAAATTAAAACCACCTGTACCACCGAGGTAGCCTTGGGTTGTAATGGCGACGGATCGATTGCTAGCCCCGACCACGGGTGTTACCGGTAAGCCTTTGCTGCAATATGCTCCGCCCCTGAGCCCTCTCTATGTACCCGCACCCGGCATGTGACGTAATTTATGTCACTTGCTGTGATTCGATTCGGTTCGAACCGGATAGAATCGAATTTTCACAAATTCGCCCATCTCTACACATAGGCCCACATGTATCAAAAGTAGTGCAAACTGCACTATGTGCAGAGTGTGAATGCCACCTCTGGCCAATCAAAGCCATGGCAAGTTGTTAGGGGCATTAATATGCAATATTGGCTGCTCAGCAGCCAATTCATCAATATGTTTGGGTCACGCAGTGCACAACAAAACCATGAACTTGAAAGGGAAGTTCAGATCTGATCATCTCTAGTCACAACCCCAATCCCACCACTGTTTAGATGCTGTGGTTGGGTTTCCTAATTCTACAAAACCCCAATAGTTACAGCAGCACTGTATTTCTAGACTTTATTTACCCTTTATGTAAAACATTTACTTTCTATAATGTTACTTTCTGCAACCGGCAATAAGAAAATAGATTTTTTCATAACCGTAGACAGCTCAAGAATTCACATTTACTAATATATTTTTGGTATAAGACTGAAGTGCTGCAGAGCCACAGTGGTAAGCACTGGTTCACGTTCACAGTATGTAGTTAAACTTGGTACTGCCTCAGTGTCACATTCCTTATTATATAGATAGTAGAAATATGTCAAAAGGAGATTGCTGCACTTTAACCATATCATCTCGACTCCTATACTTCATGCAGCCGCAGGTGATTTACTGGTAAAATAACAGGAGGGCAAACTTGAAGATGACATTTTGTGACATAGTGGAGGTATACGGGCAACTTCATGAAGACACTTCACAGGCAAACTATAGACCTGCCTAATAAGTAAGGTCTATGGAAGGAAGGTGTTGTCATGTCTCTCTCTCATTTGGGGGCAATGCTGTAAGACAATCCAGCTTCACAACACTTGCTGCTTGTAAGGCAGCCATACTGCAGTGATTATTAAACTTGACAGGAGGAAAATGTAGACAATATTCAGAAACTACAGTCCAAAGTTTCAGAAAAAGCAATATTTTGCAATAAATACAAAGAAAGATGCTGCATTATATATGTTCATCCCACAGCCAGATTGTTGACCCCACTGATCTGATATTGATGATTTATCATATTGTTCATTAAAATCAATAAATAAGATAGAAAAACCCTTTGCATCAAGAATAAGCCTACATAGTGTTTTTAAGTAAACCCCAGTTCATTGGTGTTGAGTGAACTCACCACCCCAGTTGTGATCATGGCATTAGTCCAAATTCAGAGGCCGAGTGCAATACCTTGGGTCACACTGTAAAATTGCAGTACATCATTGCAGTTACCATGAATATATGGAGATCTTCATCGTCTACATCCCATTCAAAGTTTAATATCTTATTTTTTTTTAAACAATGGGAAAAATGTTATCTTGGCATTTGCCCACCAAGTGAAGAAAAGTCCCCAAAGAAATCAACAGCAAATCTTGTAAATGAAACAGGGTTTAAGACTGAATACATTATTGTAGACTGGGATTTCAATCCCACCATAGTCAGTTATTTCCCTGACAAAATCTGAACTTTATATGTATTAACTACAGCTAACAATTTAATTTCAATAGTTCTTAGGAAAATTGGTATATTACCATCAAAACTCATCTTCAGTGTTAATTATCTCAATATTTATCTCGTTCAGTATGTAAATGACGGCATTGCAGCCTCATTAGTGTCAGCTGTGTGTTTTTTAAACTCTGCTCAATTTCTATTTCTTGCCGCTAAAACTGGAGATAATAATTTTATCCTAATATTATGAATTAGAATATCTCTACTCAAGATATTGATGGATTTAACAGGTTTCAGTTCCCATGCGCTTGGGAAAAAGTGAGTGTGGAAAAGGCACTGGAAATTGGAGAAATATTACAAGCAGGTAACAGCTGTGACAGCACACTTAAGATAGTTTCATATCTAGAATTCAATGGGAAAGAAGGTTATCTTGGGCTTTGATTCTTGTACTCACTGTCATTGGTTGTTTGCCAGATACATGATTTATCCCATATTGCATACCTGTTAGCCTATAACTGTCTTTAATTTGGAATTGTTTCATTTTGCTGCCTCTACGCCAGCAGGGGTCAGGAGTAATTTTCAGACAAATCATGCACCTATGCCGCATAAAAGTCGCATAAATCTCGCACTGGGAGTAGCTATAGAGGATCAGTATTCAACCCCCCACCCTTAAGAAACTGCTCCCCCATGTGTCCTTGTTAAATATATGAATAACTCCCATCACTCGGGAACAAATGGGAAAGCGGTTTCCCAAGGGTGTGGGGGGGGGACTGCTCCTCTATAACAATCCCAGGGAACGAGTGCCTAGTCAAAGAGCACATGGCATTGAAGGGTTCTATCTAACATATCTTTCCTTCTGTAAAACCTATGTTTTTTACAAAAACTATTTGCCAGTGTATGAACTATGCTCTGTGTGGACTGGGGGCGTGCTAAAAATGGGTCTCCTGGTGACAAGTTTCCTTTAATGTTTGAAGATTTTTTCTAATATAATATATATGGTAAAGCATTTGGTGTAAAAAAAATAAAATAAAAAATTATATATATATATATACAGACGGTCCCCTACTTAAGAACACTCAACTTACATACGACCCCTAGTTACAAACAGACCTCTGGATATTGGTAATTTATTGTACTTTAGTCCCAGGCTAGAATGATCAGCTGTAACAGTTATCAAATGTGTCTGCGATGAAGCTTTAGCGTTAATATTGATTCTTATGACAACCCAACATTTTTAAAATCCAATTGTCACAGAGACCAAAAAAGTTCTGGCTGGGATTACAGTGATAAAATATACAGTTCTGACTTACATACAAATTCAACTTAAGAACAAACCTAAAGACCCTATCTTGTATGTAACCCAGGGACTGCCTGTATATATATATATATATATATATATATATATATATATATATATATATATATATATATATATTATAGCTGCATTGTATATTTCTATTGTGTTTGTGTATCTCAGATATGATCTTGTATATGTCAGGAGTTGTGGTGGAAGACACATGGAGCTGATAGTCATCACCTAGAAAAAAATAAAATCCAGACTTGTAGCAGCGTAGGGACAGGTCATAAAATGTAAAATAAGGAGGACATAAGCCAACTCTCTGTATTTGGATTTATAAAACACATTCCATCATAAATTACATTGATGCAATTATCTATGGGTATGACCATTCAGGATACACCATACTATTGTCTATTCCTAAATTATGGATAAAAAAAGAGCCCAATGGTTCATCAGGTATGTGGCCAGTAAGGAAGGAGCATAGTGTGGCCCCATCAGCAATGGGAACTAAGAAGCAGAGCCGTACAGCTGTGTAGGAGGAAGACAGCTGGACAGTAGATATGATCACACCATTATCGCTATAATACTGTGATCATATATTTTAATGTTTTGTATGCTTTATTTGTTTACTGTAGGTAGTATATTTAATGTTGGGATTTATGTCATCATTTCAATATAATGCATGTTAGTTTAAACTGTTAAGACCTTGGATGACGTGACTGATAAAGTTGTTAATTGGAGCTCATTGATGTAGTTCTAAACTCTAATAATCCCAATATTGCTGTAGGTATCCATGTGCTCTAACATATAAAAACAAAAATCCATAAAATCAGGTGATCGCTGTCTGTAAATGAATGGAGCTTTGTTGAAATACCACACATTATCCATAGTCATGAGAGGATCTGTTTATAGGAGAAAGCAGACATTTTTTTAAACCCTGGACAATCCTTTTTAACCCCTTAACGCCGAAGCCACTTTTCACCCTCCTGACACGGCCCATTTTTTTCAAATCTGCCCTGTGTCACTATAAATGGTTATAACTTCGAAACGCTTTAACATATCCAAGTGATTTTAAAATTGTTTTCTCGTGACACTTTGTACTTCATGTTAGTTGAAAAATTTTGGTGCTATGTTTTGCATTTATTTATGAGAAAATCAGATATTTGGTGAAAATTTGGAAAAATTCTTGATTTTCGAATTTCAAAATGTTCTACTTTTTCCATACATAGTCATAACCGCAAAAAAATATAATAACTAACATTCACTAAATGTCTAATTTATGTGGACATGGTGTTTTAGACATCCTCTTATTTTTGTAGGATGTTATGGGCCTTTGAACGTAAGGTGCGATTTTTCACATTTTCATAAAAAACGCAAAATCCTGCTATTGAGGGACCTGCTCAGGTTTCAAATCACTTTGAGAGGCCTAAATAAAAGTAAAACCCCATAAATTACCCCATTATAGAAACTACACCCCTCAACGTACGTGAAACAACTTTTATGAAGTTTGTTAACCCTTTAATTGTTTTACAGGGTGTGGCAGGGTAGCTGCCACTACAGTAGATTTTGGGTATAGAATGAGCATGTTGCTGGATGGATGTGGGAAAGCTGGGTGTTTTTGCCACTAATGAGGATTCATTTGCATCCAGCTGGAAGTCCTGCATAACTACCTGGTGCAGACTTCCCACAATGGCTCCACCCTGGGGAAGAGACAGGCTACGCCAAAGGCCTGTGGAGCTGTGGCAGTGAACTGTTACTGTGAGTTTTTGGGGTGCCTGGCAGTAGGCCAGCACCTGGTGAGGTAGGGAACCTCAATGTATAGTTAGTGCCGGAGAGGCATAGGCTTTATTTTTGCTGTTTTGTTTATTTTGTTTTTACTGCCGAATAAAACTGGCTGCGGTCAGTTATACCCAAGTCGCACAGTGTGGACAGTGAAGTTACTTGTGTGCTGGTGAATTGTGCCCGTCTACCCCAGGAGACGACAATCCCGGACCTAATCCCTTACAAGGGGTTAAAACAAAATCGGATACAATTTTGAAAGTAAAATTTTTTGGCTAAATGAATGTGTTTTTCAAAAAATGTACAAATTCTCAGTGGATAAAATACCAAAACGCTCCACAAAATTTGATACCCAATCTCTTCCGTGTCTAACAATACCCCATATGCGGTGGTAACCCGCCGTATGGGCACACGCCAGGGCATCGAAGGGAGCTGCGCCATTCAGAGCAGATTATGCATTGTCACTTTTTATTGGCTATACAATCTTTATTTTTTTGGTAATTTGAACATATTAGGGGCTTATTTTTTGCGACATGAGATGCACTTTACAAATAATTCATTTTCATGGGTCATTAGCTTATTGATGAGATTTTATTAACTCTTGAATGTATGGGTGAAAAGAAAATTGTCAATTTTGATTTACTTTTTTTTCGTATTTTTTGGGGGTCGTACACCGTTCACTAAAAATACTATATTATCTTTATTCTATAGGGGATTATGATTATGGTGATACCTCATTTATACAGTTTTTCATTTATTTTTACAATTTTACTGGATAAAAACTAATATAGAGGAAATCTCATTTGTTTTTGCATCGCCATCTTTTCGGAGACGTAACTTTAATAGTTTTTGGTTGACAGAGCTAGTTTTGGGCTTATTTTTTACGAGTTAAGTTGTTCTTTTCAATGGTACCATTTTGGTGCACATAACTTTGTTTGATCACTTTTTAGAACATTTTTGTGTAGAGATTTTATGAAAAATGTAAATTTTTGGCGTGTTTTACGGGTTTTGTTTTTACGGCGTTCACCGAGCGGGTCCAAAAATGTTTCTGAGTTATTGTACGGATTGTTACGGACGCGGCGATACCAAATATGTGGGGTTTTTTGGCAATTTTGTGTTTTTTTTCACTTTATTGCATGTGTATAGGGAATATTTGTGTTTAGGGGACTTTAACTTTATTTAATTAATTCTTTTTATTAAAAAATGATTTTATTTAGTGTTTTTAACATTTTTTTATTAACTTTTACAGGTTAGCTTGAACAAGTGATCCACTGATCACTTGTTCAAGCTCTTCTTCACATTACACAGTGTAATACAGATGTATTACACTGTGTAATGTAACACACTGAGCATGCTGCACATGCTCAGTGTGTTACAGCCGGGTCCTGCCAGAAGGCACGGACCCGGCTCACAGAAAAGTATCGCGCAGCCCCGGGCACCGGCAGTCCCGGGGCTGCGATCGGAGCAGCGGACCCCCCCGGTATGCTCCGCGGGGGGGTCCGATTCTTCTCAAATGCCCCTAGCACGCCGCGGTCAGCATGACCGCGGCGTGTCAGGGGTTAACACCCGCGATCGGAGAAATCTCCGATCGTGGGTGTTAGAGGCGGGTGTAGGCTATAATATATAGCCGACACCCGCAGCTTCTGGCGCAGGCTCCATTCTGGAGCCGGCGCCAGAAGCATGACGTACTATTACTGCATTTTGCGGGAACGCACCTCCCGCCATGCAGTAATAGTACGTCAAATGTCGGGAAGGGGTTAAACCTACCTTCAGCATGAACAAAAGGATCTGTGGTAAGTCATCCAAAATATTTAGAACAAGCTTCCTGCAGAAAACCTTCAAAAAAATTGTGTGCTATTATGCAGAATCATAAAATGGGGTTAGAAAACAAAGAAAAAGGCTGGCACGGCGCTATTATGGAGAGGGTCTTCTGGTAAGTTCTGAGCAGGCGGGACGGATGAGAGCGCGGCTTTGATTGGCTCTTGTCAGACGTCTCTTCATGAGGGAACATTGCAGAGTGTTAGTCAGACAGAATTTTGCTAAAGAGTCATCTCATTGCTCAGATGTAGTGACAATGGATGCAGAACTCCCATCCAGAGGCAAATCAATACTTCGTCCAGATGACGATGTAAGGAACATTTAGAATAAATAAAGAGCTATTTCCATTTGTACTTGAGGAAGGGTGTTCCGCCCGAAACGCGTTTACAGTTTTTGGAATAAACAATTTAAACTTACCAGAAGACCCTCTCCATGATAGCGTAGTGCCAGCATTTTTCTTGGTTTTCTAACCCCATTTTATGCTTGTCACACCGGTTCAGCCTTTGCATAAAGCGAATACCGGCAAGCTGTTGGGCAGCTTTTGGAGTATCTCTACGATTGATTTAAGCTATTTAAGGTGAGCGCGATTCTCAGGGGGGGTACTGTCCATACCCTCCCTCTCTATACAAATCCCTCTTATATTTAAATTTCAATTTAATTTACTTTTTCCCATTTATCCTACGATAATACACAAGGCGCCGTCCTCTTTTTTTGCCTCTCCTTTTTTTTTGTTTTCATTATAGTATTGTGCAGAATAATTGAGACTGTAGTGGAGGCAAAAGGTCTGATTTAGAGATGAGCGAGTATACTCGTCCAAATATACTGCTTGGTCGAGTATGAGAATACTCGGACCGGCTTGTTGCTCGGACGAGTATCTCACCGGCTCGAGATCGAGCATTAAACTAATAAAAGACAGTGAAGAGCAGTGTTTTCAGTGAAGAATAAAACATTACACATGTTTACAGATGTTTGCCTTGTAAGAACACATTGAAAGAGCACTATTCTTCACTTTGCAGGTGTTCAAGCGTGTCTTCTGCTAAGTTAGGAGATGTGCGCAAACATCTGGAATGTGAAGAATAGTGTTCTTTCAATGTGTTCTGCACTTAAATGGTCCTGTGTTCACTGTTTTCACTGTTTTTATTCTATTCTTCACTTTGAAGATGTGCGCGCACATTTCCGAACTTATCGGAAGACACGCGCGAACACCTGCAATGTGAAGAATAGTGTTATTTCAATGTGTTCTTACAAGGAAAACATCTGTAAACATCTGTAATGTGTTATTCTGCACTATTCTTCTTTTAATGTTTTCTTTCAGTGAAAAAATGCTTGGGTCTCCCATTGACTTTAATGTGGTTCGTTATTCGATACGAGCACTCGAGCATCTGGAAAAGTTTGTATCGAATAACGAGCACCCGAGCATTTTAGTGCTTGCTCATCTCTAGTCTCATTTAAATTAATTTTTTCAAATTTAATTGATGAAAATAAACTGATATTTATGTAGCCATTTTTACTCAGTATATGTCATAAAATGATCATCTGATAATCAAAACATTTTGGAAGTTGTCTAGTGTGTACAAGTCCCTCCATCTTCAATTATCTTGCATTTCCTGCAGTGTAAATGTCTATTACTAACCAAAAGTTAGTGGTCTTCTCACAGGGTCTCTTAACAGAAAGAGTCAGAGGCAAGGGATAGACAGCAAATTACTGCACGGTCATTGGTTGCTATGGGAAACAAGGGCAATTTTTCTTTTAGACTGTTTCATGAATCTCACTATGTATTAAATTCATCATTCATGTTTCTCATATCATTTTTGTGATTAACAGATATACAGGGACCAAATATACAGTGCATAAATATTACTTTCATACCGTTACTATACAAAATTCCATTATCAAACGTACTTTACAACTCTTAACAAGGGGGACATGAAAGCCATTACTCAACGCACACCAATACATTTATCATGGATAATCTTTCATCTTTCCCAAGCATGCCCAATATTGTGATGTTAAATTCACCTTTTATTAATCTACATTCTGGTCTCAAGCCTTTTACAAAAAATGACCAACACATAAAGTGCCTATGTGAAACAGTCACACAGACAACTGGAAGGTACCTGGGAGTACCCGGGAGGAAAGTCTTTATGGGAAGAGTCCGGAGGGAGGAGTCTGAGGACCAGTGGACCCTCTGGACCACCGCGGGAGATGGAGGGAGAGTACTTAGCCGCAACCCGGGACCAGAGTCTAAGTGGCACCCTGGTCTTCACCAGAGCCTGCCAAAAAGCGGGATGGTCTTGCTGTGGCAGGGTGCCACCAGGTCGTTCCACAGGTGCGACTTGGCCCGTGGTGGCAGCCAGGGATGACAGGCATGTAGGACTCAGTCCGAGCCGGGGATTACAGCAGGAAAGTGGCTTGGAAGAATGAGCTGGAACTCACGACAGGCAAGCAGACAATAGCTGGCAAAGGACCCAGGCGGGCAGGAATGTAGAGGTCCTTGGAGGAGAGTTGGTGGCTTGAAGGCGTCTGGGAACGCTGGAAGAGGGGATCCACCAGGAGCATCTGGAAACGCTGGAGGAACATGGAGGCGTTTGGAAATGCTGGAGGAACACGGAGGCATCTGGAAACGCTGGAGGAATAGGAGCGTCTGGAAACGCTGATGGGCAATCACTTCAACAGGTACCGCTGTGGGAAGCGAGGTGTGGAAACCTTGGAAGTTCCATAGAATGCTGATGATCCGGCCAGGAAGTAAGGGAGATGCCGGATTATAAGGGCTGAGCCGGATTTAGCCAGCGCCAATCAGGAGGACGATGGCCCTTTAAGGCTGGGAGGGGGGCAAGCAGCCTCGGCAGCAGGAGTGAGGATGCAGCCTAGTCAGGAAGCAGGCTCTTGGAGAGGTAAGTCCAGGCCGGGGAGCGCAGTGCCCGCGATACGCGACAAGGATCGCGGGCGCATTTGTGACACTAAGTACATATAACATTTCTAATATCCATGCAAATTATTATTATTATTATTATTATTATTATTATTATTATTATTATTATTATTATCATTGATTTAATTATTGTAAACCCTTCTGCTGGTCCCAGGAGATATGCACACTCTCCAGGACCCCAGGAGGTCTCTCCTTTCTATCACGAAATTCCCAAACATTCTAGGAGAGTTGTCATGTCATAAACAATTTCACATTAATAGGCTAAAATAATAGCACTGCACTGTTACCACTATATGTTAAGCCCTGAACTGGGGTTTGAAGATGTAAGATGAAAGCACAGAACTAAATTTTTGTGCTGCGTGAAGGAAATCCTAGTAAAGCTACAACTTTACTGTGGGCCTTGCTGTTTAGCCGTGTTGTCTCGCATAAGGTCATCTTGAAACACTTGCAGAATAAGCATCAATTACATCTGGTCTAAGGGAGTTATAATTTTTTTATTGCAATGTATCTAAACAATTTACTAATATGCTTCTACAAATGTGAAAATGTCACAAACAGAAGAAAATAATGAGGCCAGTGTAAAAAACCCAGCACCCGCAATAGTTACACAGTCTCCTAGTCTGCAGTAAATAGATTTTCTAAAAAGAAATTCTGTTTAGACTCAATCTGCTACTTCTGCAGAAAAAAATATAAGGCAGAATGCAAATAAATGTGACATTATCATCCAGAAGTAGAAATACAAAAAACATATGAGGCAGCAGAACTGTTACAAAATCCTTTGAATATAAAAGGGGAAATTTAAGCAAGTATAAAGCTTTTAAGAAGCTTTGTCAGGATTTAATGCCAAACGGATCCAGATCTGTATTAAAACAATGATTATCTTACATGGAAATATGCAGATTTATTTCATTTTAATAACTGTCATTAATAGGAAAGTTCATCGTAGTACTTCTCAGTTAATACAAAGAGGTTGTAATTGCAATCATGCTTGCTTTAGGAATTCATTAGTATCTTTTGATTTGATTGCACTTAATGCCGCTGCCAGGGCAAATATTATAGATTTACTACCCAGCTTTCCCAGATGTATATAGTAGTGAATAGTATAGTATAGTAAATACGTATAGTAAATAGTATAGTATAGTAAAGAAAATGGCAGCACTCTGAGATCATGATGTAAAACAAGCGACGTTTCAGCTCCTATGGCCTGGAGCCTTACTCATGCTAAGCTGTATACAAACTGTGTTTAAATTTATTCAAAGTCTAGAGGAAGTGGCATCACTTCAAAATTTCATATAAACATGTGACATCATCAATTAATAAACTAACATTATTCAAATCCATATATTAGATTATGCCACACATAAATTCATCTATTAGTGTCCACATCCCATTCTTTGTGTTTACATACAATCCCGATCTACGATGATTATCAATAAGTGCATAAGTGCATGTATTTACATTATTGATGAAACACTCACAAAAGTATCAGCTGTATGTCAGTCGGCGTACTGCCCTGATTATTGAATATGATCCCTGTCACATTGCACAAAAAGAAAAGTAGATTGATGCAATAGATGACCAAAAAATACAGAAAAAATACAAAAATCTTTTTTGAGTATTGCACAACATACACATAATAAAACCACTTAAAAAGATACAATGATCACATTGCATTATACCAATGCAACAGAGAGTACAAAGCAGTGCCCCAGGCAAAACTCTCCTATACCTATGCCAACCACATGGCAAATTATATAATCAAATTCCACCCCAAAAATACTGTAAATGTATTGTATCAGTGTTAAGTAGAAAAAAGGGGGGAACAAATTAACAGTGGCTCACAAGTGGAAGACGGCAGGGTAGGGTGAGGCAGATCCCACGCATTTTGTCAACAGATGTGATTTCCTGAGGGGTAAAGTAAGTAAAAAAACTGATCGTGTGTTGGGAATATAAGAAGTATACCTGCCGCCCCCATGTGAAAATATACTAACCTTCCTCTCTAGGATTAATAATATTGCTCACCTGTGGAATAGTGTCGCAAGTTAGCTGGATAGGAAGTTACATCACAGGAAGTGACTATTCAGTTAACTCGTCATGATAGAGCACTAGGACGCGAATATGCGCATATGCACAACCCGGGATCACGCAACAACGTAGTACAATTGAGAGGTCAGTCTCAATCAAGTAATTGAAACGTCATATCCAGAGTAGGTGCATGCGCACATAAATCGTAGCCCGGTGTAATGAGGGCTCAAGTTGATTTATCCATATAAAGCGCCGCAGGTATATTTATGCGCAGATAGTTATACATGGTAATTCCGCAGAACACCAAATTATAATACAAATAAGAGGAAAATAAGACAACAAATTTATACTGATGGGTGAATCGCAGGTCCCTATGAAAAATAGAAAGTATATAAGAAAATAATAATAAATTTAGTATATACAAATGTTATATTTGTAAGTGATGAAAAACAAAAACAAGAAACAATTAAAAAATTGTGATGTGAAAAAATGTGAGAAAGGGTAAAGGAAAAATATATGAATATACTAAGGGTCGAAAACTATAAAGTAACTAAAATAAAAAGAATTTATTAGCTAATAATCAGTGATCATCAAAATGAAAATAAAAACAATACCACATATTACACAATTATATTAGACAATTAATAATAAAAGCACACATCAATGATTTAAGTGTACTCCATAATAGAATTGTTATTATTATCAAACATGTAGTTCAAGGCGCAAAATACTGCATGATAAAAGTGAGATGAAAAGAATTTATCTGAAATTGACAACAATAATAGCTCAACATTGGTTGAGACACGCTAAGTGAACAAAGATGAGTGATAGCAGAGGCTCAAAAGCAGAAAACGATATAAAGTAAATGAATATAATTCAAATTTAAAAATTATAAATATATGTCAGATGGTGCGGAGGAGCCGAGAAGGACACATGTACGGGGCAGAAGAAAATGATACAAATTGTACACGTAGGCATTATGGTAGAAAACGGTCCAAAGATCGCAACCCAGCAGCCAAATAAATGAAGTCCCCAAAATATAGGTTCATAAAGAGTAAACAAAGAATGGCATACACAATTTTTAGAAAACAAGAAACAAAAGTTACTGGAATATCTGGCACATAGATAAACCGGCCAAGTATCCTCAATGGGATATATCGTTTGGCCAAGCACTCAATGTGAATTGCTGGATAAAGGACCCTACTATAGAGGCAAGACAACATAATCCATGTTATTAAGCATAGAAGAATACCATAAATCTAATGTACTATTTGGTAGTACAAATATCAGCCATAGCACAATGGTCAAGAGGAGAGATGAGCGAGTATACTCGTCCGAGTATACTGCTCGGTCGAGTATTAGCATACTCGTGATCGAGCAGTAAATTAATAAAATAAATTGAATAAAAGTATTTTTATTGTAAAAAAAAAATATTACACATGTTTGCAGATGTTTTACTTGTAAGAACACATTGAAATAACACTATTCTTCACTTTCCAGGTGTTCGCGCGTGTCTCCCGCTAGGTTCGGAGATGTTCGGAACATCTGGAATGTGAAGAATATTGTTCTTTCAATGTGTTCTGCACTTAAATGGTCCTGTATTCACTGATTTTAATGTTTTAATTATATTCTTCACTTTGCAGCTGTGCGCGCGTATCTCCGAACCTATCGGGAGACACGCGCGCACACCTGCAATGTGAAGAATAGAATTAAAACATTAAAAACAGTGAACACAGGAGCATTTAAGTGCAGAATACATTGAAAGAACAATATTCTTCACATTCAAGATGTTCGTGCACATCTCCTAACTTAGCGGGAGACACGCGCGAACACCTGCAAAGTGAAGAATAGTGTTATTTCAATGTGTTCTTACAAGTAAAACATCTGCAAACATCTGGAATTTTTTTTTTGCACTGTTCTTTTACTGTTCAGTTTTATTTAAAAAATGCTCGGGTCTCCCATTGACTTCAATGGGGCTCGTTATTCGAGACGAGCACTCGAGCATCTGGAAAAGTTTGTCTCGAATAACGAGCACCCGAGCATTTTAGTGCTCGCTCATCTCTAGTCAAGAGCTAATAGAGACACTGTCCAGGTATGGTAGACTACAGTAGTTCTAATTTAGTATCCAAGGTAATGAGTTTTTCATCTTTTGCTTAATTCTTTGCTTCTTTTATAGTCCCTCTTTACATAAAGCACATCTTAAGATAGTAGACTATGCAAGTCTTGGGAGCCCTACCTGTTAATTTTTTGGGGATGGTGCTCTTTACTCACCTTTTTACTTTCATTTCCACTTCCGGCTTTTGGAAGCCTTATATATATACTTTGTTATTTTTTGGGGGGAGCCTTATTGGTTTTGTGGTTTTTTTGGTCCCCTTCTGCACATGCACATTCTTTCATGTTCCAACTAATTTTCACTGGTACATTCTTTTTGGTGTTCGGTGACCTCTTGACTATTTTGTATCTTGTATGCAAACTGGAGACTGCATGTATTAACCCCCTAAAGACTCCAGTTTGTAAGTTATTGTAATCTAACATGTTATCTTTATTCCATGTAATATGATTACAGCAATATCATATTTAGGTATTTTTTATGTTTTACTAGACTTATAGAATAAAAACTAATGTGGGGAAATTATCTATAGTTTTTTCCAAAATATGTACCACTTTTATTGTCTACGGAGCTTGTTGAAAGCTTGTTTTTTGCATGGCATTTTGTACTTTACACTAGTATTATTCTGGATTACATACATTTTTGATCTTTTTTTTTTTTTCTTTTTTTGAGGGACAAGATAGGTATAATCATAATTTTTGTTGAGCTTTAAAAAAAAAAAGAATTTACTGCTTCATCATGTGTGTTCAATAATGATATAGTTTATATAGTTAACAGGTCTTTAGGGACATGCTTATACCAAATATGAGAGATTTTGTGATGATTTTCACTTTATCTTCAAACATTTTTATTTATTTTTTTAAAAACTTTTAGCACTAGTCCCACTATGGAACATGCACAAGCAATCATCTGATTGCTTGTTGTTTTTAACACCCGGCAATACTGAAGTATTATTAATGTCAGGGCAGCACATCCCCTAAAAAGGTGTGCGGGGAAGGGACCCCCTGAAGGTTGACCATGGCATTAAATAGGTTAGCACGTGGGGAGGTCACTCCAATTGCAGGTGTTACATAGGGAGGCCAGCCAAAAGTGATTTTAGGGGGGGGGATAATATAGCCAGAAGTTCACTAGTGACTCCCTCAAGGCACTTATGATTCATTTTGTAAAGTAGAGGAGCAGAGCTCCTGATATACATATAATGCTAATCACACTTCTGGGATTTACCCAGGAGCGTTAGGCCCCTTCCACACTCGCGTTGCATTTCACATCAGAGTTTGATCAGGGTGCGATCAGTTTTTGGTCAGTGAAAAACACGCATTTTGCATCAGAGTGCAATCAGTTTTCAGTCAGAGTTTGTTCAGTGTCTCAGTTTTTCACACGCGTTTTTGATGCAATTTTAATGCAATTTCAATGCGTTTTTCACGCGCAGAAAACGCGCGTGAAATGGACTCGGGACTATCTATCTATCTTTTCTATGGCAATTGATGCGTGAAAAACGCATTGCACTTGCATTGCACTTGCAAGTGTCTCAGAGTGCAATGCGTTTTTGATGCATCTCCATAGACTTGTATGGTGCGTTTTTCACGCGCGTGACTTGCAAAAGTAGAGCGTGTCGAGATTTAAACGTGCGTTAAAAAAAACGCGCGTGTGTGCGTAAAAAAAAATATGCAAGTCTGAAAAGACCCATTGATTACAATGGGTCAGAGTGCAATGCAAGTTCTGCGCGTCAAAAGCACGCGCAGAAAACGCGCAGGAAAAATGCAAGTGTGAAAGGGGCCTTAGGCCTCTTCCACACTAGCGTTGCGTTTCACGTCAGGGTGCAATGCGTGAAAAACTGATGTTTTTGGCTGCGTTTTTTTTTCCATTTTACCTTGGAGTAATTAGCGTTTTTGCGTTTTTCACGCGCATGTTGTTAGCGTTTTTTTGCGTTTTCGCCGCATTTTTCACGCGCGATTCAATGGGAGACTCGAACATTTTTCAAAGGGACCATGGTTTGGGATTAAAATGTGTTATTTAATTGAAAAATAATGTCTTCTGATAAATTGCAAACATCTGCGATCTATTCTTCACTGTTCCGCGCGTATATTATCTCCCGACAAGTTAGCAGATGTGAAGAACAGTGAAGAATAGAATAAAATCATTGTACACAGTGAACACAGTGAACACAGGATCATTTAAGATAAAAACACAGTGCAGAACACAGTGCAGAATAGATTACAGATGTTCGGCACATCTGCTTACTTGTCGGGAGATACGCGCGGAACGGCGCGAACAAAATAGCATGTGAAGAACAATATATATGTGTGTGAAGAACACATTGCAGATGTTTAAATACATCTGCAATGTGTTCTTCACACATATATATTGTTCTTCACATGCTATTTTGTTCGCACCGTTCCGCGCGTATCTCCCGACAAGTAAGCAGATGTGCCGAACATCTGTAATCTATTCTGCACTGTGTTCTGCACTGTGTTTTTATCTTAAATGATCCTGTGTTCACTGTGTTCACTGTTTTTATTCTATTCTTCATTGTTCTTCACTGTGTTTTTTTAATTAAATGCTCGATCGCGAGCAGGGGAAATAATGTTATTCTGGTCACCTAGCAACCCTTACGTTTAAAACGCATTGCACTCGCATTGCACTTGCAATGATTGCGAGTGCAATGCGTTCTTGATGCATCTCCATAGACTTGAATGGGGCGTGAAAAACGCGCGTGACCCGCAAAAATAGAGCATGCTGCGATTTTGACGCCCGTGAAAACGAACGCAAGCACGCGCGTTAAAAACGCTAATGGAGAAAGACCCATTGAATACAATGGGACAGAGTGCAATGCGAGTTCTGCGCGTATGTATGTATGTATGTGTTCACTAAAAAAATCTGCACCGTTGCATTTACAATTTTTCATAGCCAAATCTCCCACTATTGTCTACTGCTGTGGCAGTTAGAAGATTAGCTGTGATTGGTTACTATAGGCAATGAGTATAAGACAACTAGGAGACACTGAGAGACACAGAGATAGACACGAGAGAGATGGAGCGAGAGAGACAGAGATAGATATAGATATATACAGAGAGATAGGTAGATAAATATAGAGAGAAATATAAATAGATGTAGAGATAGTTATACATTTTTTTATTCTTAACCCATTCTATTTTGTTATAAGAGCAGTTATTACTAACGCCTGAGGCTACATCTAGTAGTTAATAATGTGGAAATGTGATGATGGGTTACCTTTAAAAATTAAGGTTTATCATAATTGCATTGAGATATACACTCACCGGCCACTTTATTAGGTACACCTGTCCAACTGCTCGTTAACACTTAATTTCTAATCAGCCAATCACATGGCAGCAACTCAGTGCATTTAGGCATGTAGACATGGTCAAGACAATCTCCTGCAGTTCAAACCAAGCATCAGTATGGGGAAGAAAGGTGATTTGAGTGCCTTTGAACGTGGCATGGTTGTTGGTGCCAGAAGGGCTGGCCTGAGTGTTTCAGAAACTGCTGATCTACTGGGATTTTCACGCACAACCATCTCTAGGGTTTACAGAGAATGGTCCGAAAAAGTAAAAAAACATCCAGTAAGCGGCAGTTCTGTGGGCGGAAATGCCTTGTTGATGCCAGAGGTCAGAGGAGAATGGGCAGACTGGTTCGAGCTGATAGAAAGGCAACAGTGACTCAAATCGCCACCCGTTACAACCAAGGTAGGCAGAAGAGCATCTCTGAACGCACAGTACGTCGAACTTTGAGGCAGATGGGCTACAGCAGATGGGCTAAGACCACACCGGGTGCCACTCCTTTCAGCTAAGAACAGGAAACTGAGGCTACAATTTGCACAAGCTCATCGAAATTGGACAGTAGAAGATTGGAAAAATGTTGCCTGGTCTGATGAGTCTCGATTTCTGCTGAGACATTCGGATGGTAGGGTCAGAATTTGGCGTCAACAACATGAAAGCATGGATCCATCCTGCCTTGTATCAACGGTTCAGGCTGGTGGTGGTGGTGTCATTTTCTTGACACTCTTTGGGCCCCTTGGTACCAATTGAGCATCGTTGCAACGCCACAGCCTACCTGAGTATTGTTGCTGACCATATCCATCCCTTTATGACCACAATGTACCCAACATCTGATGGCTACTTTCAGCAGGATAATGCGCCATGTCATAAAGCTGGAATCATCTCAGACTGGTTTCTTGAACATGACAATGAGTTAACTGTACTCAAATGGCCTCCACAGTCACCAGATCTCAATCCAATAGAGCATCTTTGGGATGTGGTGGAACGGGAGATTCGCATCATGGATGTGCAGCCGACAAATCTGCGGCAACTGTGTCAATATGGACCAAAATCTCTGAGGAATGCTTCCAGCAGTTGTTGAATCTGTGCTACGAAGAATTGAGGCAGTTCTGAAGGCAAAAGGGGATCCGACCCGTTACTAGCATGGTGTACCTAATAAAGTGGCTGGTGAGTGTTTGTCTTTACAACGATCATTTCTGGAAGATCCATACTTGAACCTGATAATATATTTGTGTCTTACTTTAAATGATAATGCCCAGGTTTGTAATAATTCCTATCAGATTTCTATATATATTCCTCTCGGTCACAGTGACACAGTCAGCAGCTATCACAAGTGCAGACATAATCTAATCTAATAACTGATTGCCAAGCTCTTTCATATATTATCTTACAATTTGACAGTACAGTCCCATTGATTAAATCTGCTTGCCGCACAGTTACTTTTGTGTGTATATAGCTAAACAAATCTTCATTAAGACGGTACAACTGTCTTTGAAGGCCAAAATCCATAATTTACAAGAACCTTTGACTCCTCTAATTAATTGTTGGAACAATTTAACATTTATTACATGTTGCTGACACTAGTCCCTTACACAGAAAAGATCAAGCCAGCAGTGTGCACTAACCTTTTAGAATGGTTCTAAA
This sequence comes from Engystomops pustulosus, assembly GCF_040894005.1. Lineage (NCBI taxonomy): Eukaryota > Metazoa > Chordata > Amphibia > Anura > Leptodactylidae > Engystomops > Engystomops pustulosus. The sequence continues at coordinate 103,211,072 of NC_092417.1, read as the reverse complement.
TTTATACACAATTAGACATTTAGGATGAGATCTTGCTGATCCCTCTGGGAAACTTCTTTTGCAGCTACTGCTGTATAGTGAGCCATGGTCTGCTATATCTGTACTAATTAAATGACCCATTTTTCATTGACCCTACTATCTTACTACCCATTGTCATGCCAGGTGTTTGTACAGCCTGACCAGTCTGTAAAAGTGAACACTTGTGACTGACTTCATAAAAAGTTTGACTAAAATTCTATGTAATTGCATTGTACTACAATAAGCATGTAGGGAGAGCACTTTTGGTGCTGCTAACTTTCACAGAGAACTTGCCTTAATTTTATGACAGACTAAGGTTTATCAGTAATCTGATATAGGTTACTGCCATTAGGGAAAATAAATGTGCATCACTTTAAGCAAATGCCACTTGATGGTGTCCAGTTATGACACTTTCTGGTGATACATTAGCATTGAACTCTGTGCAGTGAGCCATATACCGTATACCTCCTTTGTCATCACTTATAGAGTGTAAGCTCTTGCAAGAAGGACCCCCATTCCTTTTATTTCATCTGATGACTATTTTATGACCTTGTAAAGTCTTAATTTGCTTTTGTATGTACCCCATGATATGTACATGGGTGTGGAATATAACGGTTCTGTATAAATAATCAAATATCATTTATTAATCCTGTATTTTCTTATTTAGCACTTTTTAATTTATTTTATACACAAACAGCAGCAATCCAAGATTATATTTAATCTTTCTACATAAGATTTAGCCAGCATAAATAGGGCATAGACCCCTTTCCGTCTATGCCCTTTTAATTTCTTTAAATTCTATTCTGTTAATAAAAGTTTGTTTCATGTATAATAGATTGTACTTCTTATTGGTAATATTTTATTTTCAATGGCGTGTACTGGGAAGCTGGAAAAAAAAATTCCAAATGCAGCGAGCTTCACAAAAAAAGGCTTTTGTGTCATTTTCTTGCGGGCTTCGTTTTTACAGCTTTTACTGTGCTCTCCAAATGGCACCTCCCCTTCACTCTTAGGTTCAGTGTGATCACGGGTATATCAATATATATATATATATATATATATATATATATATATATATATATATATAAATATATATATATATATAGGCTTTATTAGGTTTTAATAGTTTTTAGAGAAATTGAAACCTTATGTACAAAAAAATTTCGTCATTTTGCCAAATTCTGACGCTAATAACTTTTAAAAGTTTTTCGTATGGAGCTGTCAAAATAATTCATCTTATTCAGTTAATAGAGAAATAGGTAATACAATAAACTTATCAGCTTCTTCACTATATTTGAGAGTGAACAGGAGTATGGTTTGTGTGGCTGGACAATAGTTAGCCTTGAGCCTAGTTAAAATTATGCCTGTGAGAAAGGATACAGAAGGAGTATAATGCAATGTCCAATAACAATATGATGACCTCTGTATGCTTCCTTATGTGGAGACATTTTAATTGTTTGGCAGTTATATTGTTCACATGCTATTCTTATTCTGCAATGTTTTTGCTTTTCCTTGTATGGTAACCTGTCTTGAGTACTTACGTATAACCGACAAGCACGATGCACGACGGTCTTATCAGATCTCCGTGGATACAACTAAATTTGCTTGTGTCTATGTTATTGGCCAATCTATTTAATTAATTACTTTCTGCCTGCTTTCATTTAGATTACTCTGACAGAGCTGTATAAGGTGTCATTTTTTGCAGGATATGATTATATTTATAATGTTACCATTTATGGGATTGTGTGACATATCGATCTCTTTTTATTAAAATTTTTATGAGTTGCAAAATTATTAAAGTGGCTTTTCAGACATTTAATGGTTCAAAGGCAGTAATAGCTGTTTTTATATACCATATTTTCCAGACTATAAGGCGCACCGGATTATAAGGCACACCATCAATAAATGCCTTGTCTATGTTCATATATAAGGCACACCGGATTATAAGGCACACCTGATTATAAGGATGAATGATCTGCAGGTGGCAGAGCTGTGCACAGTTCAGGGAAGCTGTTGTCTGTATGTATGGTTCATATATAAGGTGCACTGGACTATAAGGCACACCTTTGATTTCTGAGAAAATCAAAGGATTTTTTGTGCACCTTATAGTCCGAAAAAAACGGTATTGATATGACCATGCTGTCATGGCGACGGATCATTATTCCCTGATGACATCACGGGGAATGATTATCACAGCCAAGATGGTGACACCCATGTGTTACCAGCTGCATGTTAAAAGTTCACACCCGCAATATGCAGCAAACAACTATTCTGCATCCATACACCTATTGCAGTAAGGGTCTAAATCATTCTCTTTTACTTATTAAAAATAAATCTCTTAATACCTTGCCCATATCAGTGTCAAGTGTCTAAGATTAATTCATTAGCTTATCTGTAAAAGTAAAAACAGTATGTTAATTCTTACTGGAGATCCAGGTTCGATGGGAAACCTCTTAAGTAAAATTGCCATGAAAAAGGGTTTTAGTGGTACATTTCTTCCGCCAGATGGTGTTGTGTTATGACACCATATAGTGCTAACTTAGAATTTCATTGCAGAATAAATAACTGATGATCTGCAATATCTTTATACTTCAATGTGCATTAAAATGTTGTAAGACTCCATTCCTGGAAACCTATTTCAAATTTTCAAAAGATTTGGTTTTGGTCTGGATCTATTTGTCCAGAACCAATTTTGCTCTAATGGTCCTTAAAATTAGTAAAAAAAAAAAACTCCTCTAGTCCCCTAAAACACATATTTTTCAAGAAAAGCTGATATTAGTAGCTAGCTGCCAATTTAAATGATTTGTCAAAGGTTCAGATTTTCTTTAGTGCATGTAAAATAGCAAACTCATACTAAATCTACGAACCAACAAATAGATTCACTCATCTCTATTCAGCTGCATTTACAACAGCAATAATCCAAGATGAAACCATAATGAGTATAAGAGGAGAATTTTGCCAGAAAATTATATTAAAAAAAAATTTGCGAGTAAATCTGTCTACATAAGAGATTGCCAGCATGAATGATTATTAATTGATTCTCTTATTCTCACTTATTAAAAATAAATCTCTTTTACAAAAAAAGTCCTTGGCATTGATGAAGCAACCGCAGAAGAGTTCAGCACTACAGCAGTGCTACTTCCGTCAATGTTAATGAGATCTATTTTCAAACATTACTAATTTCCCCTGCAAACGAAATATGAAATCATTAAGTGTCCCAGCGATAGACGAATCTTAAAAGTATTACATATGTATAAAGTCACAGCTTGGTTCCCTCGCAGGACTTGCACAAATGCTATGTACAATTTGGTATATTCTTTGAGGTTTAACAAAACAAATGATGTGTGCAGTGTATAGTCATATTTCATATCCAGCTGGGCCCGCCATTAAATATGCACCTGTAATAGGGTAATGAGAAAAATGTCCCTTCAGATTTTTCAGCAAGTGACTTAAAGAAGCTCCCTACTGAACTTGCAAAGAGCAGATGATCTCCAGAGACAAGTGGATTTTGAGCAGTTTCATTAAAAATTAAACAGGAAAAGTATCTTTGATGAAATCGTTTGGAAACCTGCTCCTGGTGTACGGCCCTTACAAATGTCATCTTATTTAAAGGAAAGCAAGATGGGCAGCTGGGATGGAAGTTTAAGTATTTACTCTACGGTAAGTCAGGAAACAGTTTAAACATGGAAAAAAGAAAACACAGTAAACACATCAAATTAATATAAATATATAATTAAAAAGGTAACTTAAATACCTCGCATTTTATACTTTAACACTGTCTATTTTTGGATTTAAAAATAAGAAGTTTATGGTAGATGTATCCTCACAATGATTTTTTGCAAATCTGTGGCCCACATTCATCAAAAAGTGCAAACTGCACTAGGACCAGTTTTCCTGTGTAGTGTGCAGAGTGCGCCAGATTCATGAATTGTGTTGAACATTCTTCATGAATCTGGCGCACCCTGCAATGCTCTGACAGAAGGCACCAACATTTTTGGTGCCCCTTTAACATAGAGCGTCCAACAGAATTCTGTCGGACACTGCGTGATTGCTGTGGCGCACAGTCCAAATGCCCCTTTAAGTTAAGAATTTTGTTGCATCAGTTAGTGCAGCCCTTATAAATACATGTGCAAGCAGTTTGCACTAAAAAGAAAGTGCAAAGTCAGACAGAAACTGGTGCAGGGGCCTTAATAATTGAGTCATTGTAGGTTATTTATAATTGGTTTTCCTGACCTTTTTTGTCATGAAAAAGTCTCAAAGTAGTCACATTGAGGGTTTTTGAGTCTTTTCACTGCTAAAAAGTCTCCCAGGACTATACATACCTCTTTATTAATAAGGCCTAAACATAGAACTACTGCGACTGCAAAACTGTGCAAAGTCCAATTCTTGACTTGAGACTTTTACAAAAAGTCTCATAAAAAGTCTGAAACTTACTTTAGTCTCCTACTGCTCTATGTGCTGGGACTTTTTATGCTTTTTGAGACTTTTGAAAAAAAATCACAGGCAGAAAATAGACCATAAAAATTTTTTATTAAAGGGCCAAATCCACTTTAATGGATCTGATGGGCAGCGGAGCTCCAAAAATAGACAGAACTGTCTCAAGGAGCTGGTCTAATGATAAATAACCCCCATTATGTCTTTTGGGTGGATATTTTTGGCACTCAATTTCCAAGCAAAAACAACTATCCACCCAGAAGACACATACAGAAGATATACTAAAAGCCCTTACTTGGATACATATTTGTTAAATTTATTTTAAAATCTAACTATTATACTCGCTTAGCAGATTAACCATTTGTAATCGGTGATTGAGGATAGGCATCTTATAACCCTGACTACCATCGGATTAGGGATCTCATGAAATTTGGATCCTTTGCTTAATCCCACAGATGCCTCACCGATGAATATTTTTACCCATTCCTCATTTTGTCAATTGTTTTGCCAAATACCTCTGAGTTATGATTATATGAGTTATGAGAATATATAAACTAGTTTGCCACTGCCCAGGGGACCCGTGGTGAAAATTTGTTAATATGTCATTAAAAATTGATAGAACATCACAGTATGCTAGCAACAACTTTAACAGTTTTTTTTTTAATTCTGGATTTAGGATGGAAAAGAAGGCAGATATGAAATACTGTTCTCAAAAGGATAACTGGAATGTCCAAACTCTGATTAATAGTGTCTGCACCTGATATGTAATTTACAATATGATGCTTTGGTATGTGGAGGAGGGCACTAAGGGCATCACCCAGAGCCTGGACTGAGTACAACTGTCACCTTTATATCTGTTTTCTCTAAGCTACTGTTTGAAGTAGATTTTCAATCTCTGAGAAATATAGAAATGCCATCATTTGATAAAGATGACTGAACTGAAAGCTCTGAAGTGTAAGATGCCCATATGGCTCCCTAGTTGTAAATTAAACTGCAGCAGTGGAAAACTTACCAGTGTAGCACAAGTATGATGGTATACACTACAGCTCTCCAATGAAACCTGTAGATGCATGAACATATAATGACAATTTATGAGCCATATGATTTATAAGGTTGAAGGTCTTTTTGGTCTTCATGGAAAGGCCCAGACAAGGGCATTCCATATTATGAGCTCCATAAATCAAGAATCCATATCAATTTTAGCAGCATTGAATTACTTGATTGAAATAATGCATGCTTAATCAAGAATCATGGAAATTTGATATAAATAAATCTATTTCTTTTGTTCCCTGACCCTTTTATGTTCTCAATTATTGCACGTCTAATTTTATTGTTTTAAGTGGAATTATGTAAAGTAAGCCAATTTATGGTCTACAACTGTGTCTTGTTTAATTTTTTTCCATGTTTTTAAAAGAGGAGTGGTATAGTTTTTTGAGACTATAACATTTTAAACCTGAAATATACTTTTTGTTCCAGACATGTGTTCCCGCTAATAAAGTTTAATCCTACATCCCATAATCATTATGAAAAATTATTACTTTATCACGGTTATGACTACATTTGACTCCATCAGTTCTCATGTGTAGAAGATGTTTATTTTTTAAAGCATAACTTTTCTTTCCAAAGTTATGGCATTGTGTTCTAAAAGTGTTTGGAAAAAATCTTGTTCAGCAGAAGTGAAGTGGGTGGAGACTAAAATCTTCCTGTATCTGCCCTGAAACTAAGTCAAATTCACTCTGCCCACATTTCCCATGATACCATGTTTTCTTTCATTCAGTAATTTTGCAGTAAATCCAGTGAGATTCCTATAAGTTATTCCACTGAACACTGCAAAATGCACACACAGGATGTATATGGTGACTAGCCTGGCAGCTTTCATCACATGGAAGAGCAAGAAGCATCTAATAAGTGGTAGAAATTATAAGTAAGAAAGTTACATGAAGCATATAGTCTGTTCGGTGTGAGCACTAAGGGTTAATAGCTTCTCTACACAATGCAGAAAGTAATAGGAATTTAAAAGAGACAGAACAGTTGCGCTCACCACCAGGTGCTCAATCCAGGAAAGAGTCTTACACTCTCACAAGCAAATGCAAGTCCAAAAAAAAGGGAGTTTGATTGGCACTCACCAGCTCCGTTAAAAATAGTTCAGCTTTATTAATCCAAGATGAGACAATACAAAGTGCAAGGATAAGGTGCAAAAACGAATAACAATCTTACTAAGGTCCTTAATCATAGATATCCCTGAATGTTTGAGAGCAGTCTAATACGCTGGGCAGACCGGAAGTGGAAGTTTCTACCCAGGTGAAAATATTGTGAATATGTACAAACAGGTTCATATTAAAACATATCAATAATTTAAAATCAAGTCATTTCTAACATTAAGACCTTTAGGGTAAATCCAGTATCCTTCTCTGTTCAGCAGCTTTCTTCTTAGATTACCTCCCCTTTTGTTAGGCTTAACCCTTTCAATGCCGCTGAAGGAAAACCTAGCAAGGTCTCCATGATGTTGGATGTAAAAATGTCTGGCGGCATTGGAAGGGTTTCTGGCATCTGGATTAACCCCATTAAGATGTTCCCGGATTCTCTCTTTGAGACTGCGACTAGTGCAACCTACATAATCCACATTGCATGCATTACAGGTTATACAGTAAGTTACATTGCGAGTATTACAGTTTATAAATTCCCTAATTGAGTGCTGTGTATTATCAATTTTGCTTGCTATCTCTTTCCTCGGTTGTGCAAAGGCACAACATCTGCATATTTTGGCCCCGCACTTAAAAAAAACCTTTAGCAGATAGCCATGTGTTGGAAGGTGCTGTATTGGCAACATTGATGACACTAGGGGACAGTAAGTTTGGCAGGGTTGGTGCCCTCCTGGTAGAAAAACTACATCCTTCAGCTAGAATTTTTCGTAAGTCGTCATCCTGAAATAGCATGGGTAAATATTTTTTGATTAAACTTTGTATTTTATTATATTCCATGCTAAACGTGGTGACAAAAGTCGGTATAGTCTGAAATTTTTTTTGTCTATTAACAATTTTGCGTGTGGATAGGAGGTCTCTTCTAGATTTAGTGGACTTTATGTTATCAGCTCTGTGTAAAATCCATGAAGGGTATCCCCGGGCAGAAAGTCTATTAGTGATCTGAGATTTTTCAATTTGAAACGAAGTGTCAGTGGAGCAATTGCGCTTCGCTCTGAGCATTTCTCCAACAGGGATGCCTTTTATAGTGTGGGTAGGGTGGCATGAGGAACCATGTAAAATGGTATTTCTAGCTGTATCTTTCAGAAATGTGGAAGTGTATGTGCAGCCACGCACCACGTCTAAATAGAGTTCTAGATCTAAGAACGTTACACTGGTGGGATGCCAATAATGTGTAAAAAATAAATTGAAGGGATTACTGTTGAGGTAAGACATAAACTCTGAAATAGATGACTCATCAGAATCCCATATTATGATGACATCATAAATGAAAAGGCCCTATCTGGCCACCTGAGTCATGAAGGGGTTAGAATCAGTAAAAAGGTAGACTTCCTCCCACCAGGCGACAAAAAGATCGGCTAGCGATGGGGAAAATTTAGCCCCCATCACCGCGCCTGACTTCTGTAGGAAGAAGTCTCCTTCATACTGGTTAATTAGACGTAAGTAAAAAATGTGTTACTTGTTGGATGTAATTTTTTAGATCAGGAGAGTATTCTGAATATTTGTCTAGATGGTAAGTCAAGGCTATAGGTACCAGTGAGTGAGGGATACTAGTGTACAAAGCCTCTATGTCACAAGTAAGCCATGAAAAATTATGGTGCCATACAGTATGTTCAAGTATAGACAGTACATGTTTGCTATCTCTCAAATAGCCAAAACATCTCGTGACCAGGGGTGTAAGCAATGAGCCAAGCCAGGCTCCGAGATGTTCAAACAAGGACCCAATGCCAGCCACAATGGGGCGCATCGGAGGGGTAAATCTATTTTTGTGCAGTTTGGGTACTGTGTGGAATATCGGAATCACTGGATCAGACACATAGAGAAACTCTGCTTCTTTTTGTGATAGAATACCCAAAGATAGCCCATCTTGTAGCACTGCGGACAATTGTGTTTTATATAGTGCCGTTGGATTGGAGTTCAATGGTATATAGTTAGATGTGTCAGACAAAAGAATTCTCATCATTTTATCATAAAGGCCACAATCCAAAAGCACTATTGCCCCACCCTTATCCGCCTTGCGGATTACCAAGTCTGAATTGGCTCTAAGTGATGCGATGGCCATTTTTTCACTGTGCGTCAGGTTTTGGATAATATTATGATTAGAGATGAGCGAACACTAAAATGCTCGGGTACTCGTTATTCGAGACGAACTTTTCCCGATGCTCGAGTGCTCGTCTCGAATAACGAACCCCATTGAAGTCAATGGGAGACTCGAGCATTTTTCAAGGGGACCAAGGCTCTGCACAGGGAAGCTTGGCCAAACACCTGGGAACCTCAGAAAAGGATGGAAACACCACGGAAATGGACAGGAAACAGCAGGGGCAGCATGCATGGATGCCTCTGAGGCTGCCTAATCGCACCATTATGCCAAAATTATGGGCAACAGCATGGCCATGACAGAGTGACAGAATGAAGCTAGATAGCATCTAAAACATCCAATAATTGACCCTGACACTATAGGGGACGGCATGCAGAGGCAGCGGCAGCAGCGGCAGGCTAGAGAGTGGCATGGCGACATACCCTAAATGGACTCAGGCTTCAAACCAATGGGTGGCAGAGAGGAACCAAAGGAGGTGAGCAAGAAGCGCTCAAATAATATCGCTACATGATAAAAGTTTGCCAGTATATTTTGTGGATTACACAGCAGGGTGGCGACAAAGTTAACATGGAAGCCATGAAAACAACCCCAAATTCTGCCTGACACAGCTCGTTTGATAAGGGGACCATGTATGCTTACAGTTCATGCCAGTCGCTGCACTTGCTGCCAGTCTCCTTTCGAATAGTTTAAAATAATAATAACCCTCATCCATAAAGCTCTGTATAATGCTGCACCCCCCTACCTCTCCTCTCTTATCTCAGTCTATCGCCCAACCCGTGCTCTTAGATCCGCCAGTGATCTTAGATTAACCTCTACCCTAGTGCGGACCTCCCACTCGCGTCTCCAAGACTTCTCTAGAGCTGCACCAATTCTATGGAATGCTCTGCCCCGGACTATCAGACTAATACCTAACCTCCAAAGTTTCAAACGTGCTCTTAAAACCCATTTCTTTAGGCAAGCCTATAACACTCATTAACTGCATGAAGTTTTAACTCTTCTACTAACCCGTCCTGTGTCGTCCTCCCATCTGTTATCCAGCAACCAACAGGCACCAGACTTCTCTGCAGTCCCATTCACCCTGGACCTGGTATATAAGATGACGGCTGAGTGTTTCAAGCGACAGCAATTCCATTTATTATATTTTTTTCTATTCCCTAAGAAGAATGGCTTGACCATTAAATATTCTTTTACCTCGTGTTACCCCATCATCTTCATAAACCGTAAGCTCTGGCGAGCAGGGACCTCACTCCTGTTGTTCCATACAAATGTTGTGCTCTGTTACATTACATTTGTATTTGTTTCCTATGATTTGTAAAGCGCTGCAGAATATGATGACGCTATATAAATAAAGATTATTATTATTATGGAGGCAGTGAACTAGTAGTAGATTAAAGGTGCTGCAACTATGTTAGTTGGATCTTGTGATGGAGCTGGCGATCTGCAGCCAGGCGAGCTTTCGCCAATCCAAGCCCCTGTTTCTAGGCTACTCCCCAAACAGCACTTCTAAGAACCTTTTGTATAAGATCAAGTGTAGTAGCGTTCTTATAAGTTTAGGATATGCCGGGTGAGGGGAATGTAAACAGATGCGCAAGAAGCGCTGAAATAATATCCCTAAATGGTAAAAGTTTGCCAGTATATTTTGTGGATAACACAGCAGGGTGGCGACAAAGTTAACAACTTTGATGTGGAATCCATGAAAACAACCCAAATTTCTGCCTGACACACCTCGTTTGATAAAGGGACGATGTATGGAGGCAGCTATATGGACGACTTTTGGAGGTAGCAATGGAGACAACGTGTGGAGGCTGCTATGGAGACAATTTAATTTGGATAGTGCCTGTATGTGGCAGTCCCAAACATTTTTCAAACCAGAGGAGCAGGTAGGTGGCCCTCCAGTAAAATGGAATAGATTGAGTGCCTGTATGTGGCAGTCCCAAAAATGTTTCAAACCAGAGGAGCAGGTAGGTGGCCCTCCAGTAAAATGGAATAGATTGAGTGCCTGTATGTGGCAGTCCCAAAAATTCTTCAAACCAGAGGAGCAGGTAGGTGGCCCTCCAGTAAAATGGAATAGATTGAGTGCCTGTATGTGGCAGTCCCAAAAATTGTTCAAACCAGAGGAGCAGGTAGGTGGCCCTGCAGTAAAATGGAATAGATTGAGTGCCTGTATGTGGCAGTCCCAAAAATGTTTCAAACCAGAGGAGCAGGTAGGTGGCCCTCCAGTAAAATGGAATAGATTGAGTGCCTGTATGTGGCAGTCCCAAAAATTGTTCAAACCAGAGGAGCAGGTAGGTGGCCCTGCAGTAAAATGGAATAGATTGAGTGCCTGTATGTGGCAGTCCCAAAAATGTTTCAAACCAGAGGAGCAGGTAGGTGGCCCTCCAGTAAAATGGAATAGATTGAGTGCCTGTATGTGGCAGTCCCAAAAATTGTTCAAACCAGAGGAGCAGGTAGGTGGCCCTGCAGTAAAATGGAATAGATTGAGTGCCTGTATGTGGCAGTCCCAAAAATGTTTCAAACCAGAGGAGCAGGTAGGTGGCCCTCCAGTAAAATGGAATAGATTGAGTGCCTGTATGTGGCAGTCCCAAAAATTTTTTAAAACAGAGGACCGGGTAGGTGGCCCTCCAGAAAAATGGAATAGATTGAGTGCCTGTATGTGGCACTCACAAAAATTGTTTCAAACAGAGGACCGGGTAGGTGGCCCTCCAGAAAAATTAAATGCATGAAGTACTATAGCAAGAGCCAGTGGGCCCTGTCAAAAAATAGCCATTTTCCTCTGCTTTACTGTACAAAGAGGAGGAGAAGGAGGAAAATGAGGAGGAGGAGGAGGAGTGGATCAATTATTCAGGTTGAGCTTCCTTCACCTGGTGGAGATTGGAAATTCTGAGAAATCCAGCCTTTATTCATTTTAATAAGCGTCAGCCTGTCAGCGCTGTCAGTCGACAGGCGTGTACGCTTATCGGTGATGATGCCACCAGCTGCACTGAAAACCCGCTCGGACAAGACGCTAGCGGCAGGGCAGGCAAGAACCTCCAAGGCGTACAGCGCCAGTTCGTGCCACATGTCCAGCTTTGAAACCCAGTAGTTGTAGGGAGCTGTGTGATCATTTAGGACGATGGTATGGTCAGCTACGTACTCCCTCACCATCTTTCTGTAAAGATCAGCCCTACTCTGCCGAGACTGGGGACAGGTGACAGTGTCTTGCTGGGGTGACATAAAGCTGGCAAAAGCCTTGTAAAGCGTACCCTTGCCAGTGCTGGACAAGCTGCCTGCTCGCCTACTCTCCCTCGCTACTTGTCCCGCAGAACTACGCACTCTGCCGCTAGCGCTGTCAGAAGGGAAATACTGTTTCAGCTTGTGCACCAGGGCCTGCTGGTATTCATGCATTCTCACACTCCTTTCCTCTGCAGGGATGAGAGTGGAAAGATTTTGCTTGTACCGTGGGTCCAGGAGAGTGAACACCCAGTAATCGGTGCTGGAATAAATTCTTTGAACGCGAGGGTCACGGGATAGGCAGCCTAGCATGAAATCTGCCATATGCGCCAGAGTACCAACGCGTAAGAATTCACTCCCCTCACTGGCCTGACTGTCCATTTCCTCCTCCTCCAACTCCTCCAACTCCTCTTCTTCTGCCCATACACGCTGAACAGTGAAGGACTCAACAATGGTCCCCTCTTGTGTCTCGCCAACATTCTCCTCCTCTTCCTCCTCATCCTCCTCCACCTCCACCTCCTCCGATATGCGCTGAGAAACAGACCTCAGGGTGCTTTGGCTATCAACAAGGGAATATTCTTCCCCCGTCTCTTGTGACGAGCGCAAAGCTTCCGACTTCATGCTGACCAGAGAGTTTTTCAACAGGCCAAGCAGCGGGATGGTGAGGCTGATGATGGCGGCATCGCCACTGACCATCTGTGTTGACTCCTCAAAGTTACTCAGCACCTGACAGATATCAGACATCCACGTCCACTCCTCATTGTAGACTTGAGGAAGCTGACTGACCTGACTACCAGTTCTGGTGGAAGTTGACATCTGGCAGTCTACAATCGCTCTGCGCTGCTGGTAAACTCTGGATAACATGGTCAGTGTTGAATTCCACCTCGTGGGCACGTCGCACAACAGTCGGTGAGCGGGCAGTTGGAGGCGGCGCTGCGCTGCCCTGAGAGTGGCAGCATCTGGGCTGGACTTCCTGAAATGCGCACAGATGCGGCGCACCTTCGTGAGCAAATCAGACAGATTGGGGTATGTCTTGAGGAAACGCTGCACTATCAGATTTAACACATGGGCCAGGCATGGCACATGTGTCAGTCTGCCGAGTTGCAGAGCCGCCACCAGGTTACGGCCGTTGTCACACACAACCATTCCCGGCTTGAGGTTCAGCGGTGCCAGCCACAGATCAGTCTGCGCCGTGATGCCCTGTAATAGCTCTTGGGCGGTGTGCCTTTTGTCGCCTAGGCTCAGCAGTTTGAGCACCGCCTGCTGTCGCTTAGCGACGGCACTGCTGCTGTGCCTAGAGCTACCGACTGATGGCGCCGTGCCCACGGATGGTAGTTCGGAGGAGGAGGTGGAGGAGGGGTGGGAGGAGGAGGAGGCATAGTAGGCCTGAAACACCTGGACCGAGGTAGGCCCCGCAATCCTCGGCGTCGGCAGTATATGAGCAGCCCCAGGGTCAGACTCGGTCCCAGCCTCCACCAAGTTAACCCAATGTGCCGTCAGCGATATATAGTGGCCCTGCCCGGCAGCACTCGTCCACGTGTCCGTGGTCAGGTGGACCTTGTCAGAAACGGCGTTGGTCAGGGCACGGATGATGTTGTCTGACACGTGCTGGTGCAGGGCTGGGACGGCACATCGGGAAAAGTAGTGGCGGCTGGGGACCGAATACCGAGGGGCGGCCGCCGCCATGAGGTTGCGAAAGGCCTCGGTCTCTACTAGCCTATAGGGCAGCATCTCCAGGCTAAGCAATCTGGAGATGTGCACATTAAGGGCTTGGGCGTGCGGGTGGGTTGCACTATATTTGCGTTTCCGCTCCAGCGTCTGGGGTATGGAGAGCTGAACGCTGGTGGATGCTGTGGAGGATCGTGGAGGCGACGATGGGGTTTTTGTGCCAGGGTCCTGGGCAGGGGGCTGACTAGCAGCTGACACAGGGGAAGGAGCAGTGGTGTGCACGGCCGGAGGTGAACGGGCTTGTTGCCACTGAGTGGGGTGCTTAGCATTCATATGCCTGCGCATACTGGTGGTAGTTAAGCTAGTAGTGGTGGAACCCCTGCTGAGCCTGGTTTGGCAAATGTTGCACACCACAGTCCGTCGGTCATCCGGTGTTTCCTTAAAGAACCTCCACACTTCTGAAGATCTAGCCCTCGCCGCAAGAGCCCTCACCACGGGAGCTTCACTAGTTGACAGTGGCGCTGATGCACCAGCTCTGGCCCTGCCTCTCCGTCTGGCCCCACCACTGCCTCTTCCAACCTGTTCAGGTCGAGGACTCTCCTCCGTCTCAGAAGCACTGTGTTCACCCGGCCTCTCAACCCAGCTTGGGTCTGTCACCTCATCATCCTCCGATCCCTCAGTCTGCTCCCCCCTCGGACTTCCTGCCCTGACAACAACTTCCCCACTGTCTGACAACCGTGTCTCCTCATCGTCGGACACCTCTTTACACACTTCCACTACGTCAAGAAGGTCATCATCACCCACAGACTGTGACTGGTGGAAAACCTGGGCATCGGAAAATTGCTCAGCAGCAACCGGACAAGTGGTTTGTGACTGTGGGAAGGGTCCAGAAAACAGTTCCTCAGAGTATGCCGGTTCAAATGGCAAATTTTCCTGGGAGGGGGCAGACTGGGGGGGAGGAGGCTGAGGTGCAGGAGCTGGAGGAGTGGGGATTTCGGTGACATGGGTGGACTGCGTGGAAGACTGACTGGTGGTGGACAAATTGCTCGAAGCATTGTCAGCAATCCACGACATCACCTGTTCGCACTGTTCTGGCCTCAACAGTGCTCTACCACGAGTCCCAGTAACTTCAGACATGAACCTAGGGAGTGTAGCTCTGCGGCGTTCCCCTGCTCCCTCATCAGCAGGTGGTGTCTCACCCCGCCCAGGACCACGGCCTCTGACCCCTGCAGTAGTTGGACGCCCACGTCCCCGCCCTCGTCCTCTACCCCTAGCCCTCGGGTTAAACATTTTTAAAATGAGAGTTATAACTTTTTTTTTTTTTTTACTTCTTTTTGTTTTTTTTTGTGTTTTTTTGTGTTTTTTTTTTGTGTTTTTTGTTTTTTTTTGAGTTTTTAAAACCAAACAATCCTATCCTATTGCTATGGCTATTTTCTAGCCAAGTATCAAAGGAAGCACACTACTATGCCAGATGAGATGACACTGAGTTAGTGCCTAATAGAAATCCAACCCCTACTGAATTTTGCCACTTCGGCCTTTGCTATGGATATGTGCGCCACTAAGCGCAGAACACAGCGGTCGCAAGTCTCACTACAAATTGCTCAGAATTGGCAAGTACATGCACTGCAGAAACTACAGCCACCAGCAGATCAACCAGAAATCAAATATATAGAACGCTACTGTAGGCTTCAAGAAGCTGTTTGTATTCTCCTATGGCTATTTTCTAGCCAAGTATCAAAGGAAGCACACTACTATGCCAGATGAGATGACACTGAGTTATTGCCTAATAGAAATCCAACCCCTACTGAATTTTGCCACTTCGGCCTTTGCTATGGATATGTGCGCCACTAAGCGCAGAACACAGCGGTCGCAAGTCTCACTACAAATTGCTCAGAATTGGCAAGTACATGCACTGCAGAAACTACAGCCACCAGCAGATCAACCAGAAATCAAATATATAGAACGCTACTGTAGGCTTCAAGAAGCTGTTTGTATTCTCCTATGGCTATTTTCTAGCCAAGTATCAAAGGAAGCACACTACTATGCCAGATGAGATGACACTGAGTTATTGCCTAATAGAAATCCAACCCCTACTGAATTTTGCCACTTCGGCCTTTGCTATGGATATGTGCGCCACTAAGCGCAGAACACAGCGGTCGCAAGTCTCACTACAAATTGCTCAGAATTGGCAAGTACATGCACTGCAGAAACTACAGCCACCAGCAGATCAACCAGAAATCAAATATATAGAACGCTACTGTAGGCTTCAAGAAGCTGTTTGTATTCTCCTATGGCTATTTTCTAGCCAAGTATCAAAGGAAGCACACTACTATGCCAGATGAGATGACACTGAGTTATTGCCTAATAGAAATCCAACCCCTACTGAATTTTGCCACTTCGGCCTTTGCTATGGATATGTGCGCCACTAAGCGCAGAACACAGCGGTCGCAAGTCTCACTACAAATTGCTCAGAATTGGCAAGTACATGCACTGCAGAAACTACAGCCACCAGCAGATCAACCAGAAATCAAATATATAGAACGCTACTGTAGGCTTCAAGAAGCTGTTTGTATTCTCCTATGGCTATTTTCTAGCCAAGTATCAAAGGAAGCACACTACTATGCCAGATGAGATGACACTGAGTTATTGCCTAATAGAAATCCAACCCCTACTGAATTTTGCCACTTCGGCCTTTGCTATGGATATGTGCGCCACTAAGCGCAGAACACAGCGGTCGCAAGTCTCACTACAAATTGCTCAGAATTGGCAAGTACATGCACTGCAGAAACTACAGCCACCAGCAGATCAACCAGAAATCAAATATATAGAACGCTACTGTAGGCTTCAAGAAGCTGTTTGTATTCTCCTATGGCTATTTTCTAGCCAAGTATCAAAGGAAGCACACTACTATGCCAGATGAGATGACACTGAGTTATTGCCTAATAGAAATCCAACCCCTACTGAATTTTGCCACTTCGGCCTTTGCTATGGATATGTGCGCCACTAAGCGCAGAACACAGCGGTCGCAAGTCTCACTACAAATTGCTCAGAATTGGCAAGTACATGCACTGCAGAAACTACAGCCACCAGCAGATCAACCAGAAATCAAATATATAGAACGCTACTGTAGGCTTCAAGAAGCTGTTTGTATTCTCCTATGGCTATTTTCTAGCCAAGTATCAAAGGAAGCACACTACTATGCCAGATGAGATGACACTGAGTTATTGCCTAATAGAAATCCAACCCCTACTGAATTTTCCCACTTCGGTCTTTGCTATGGATATGTGTGCCACTAAGAGCTAAACACAACGGTAGCAAGTCCCCCTGCTAATTCCTCACAAAATGGTAATAGATGCAAATTAAAATAAAAAAAGTATAACGTTATTGTAGCCCTAAGAAGGGCTGTTGGGTTCTTTGAGAATCACTCCTGCCTAACAGTAAGCTAATAGAACACCCTAACGCTTTCCCTGACCAGCAGCAGCTCTCTCCCTAGCGGCATCCAGAGACAGAATGATCCGAGCAGCGCGGCCAGCGGCTAGTCTATCCCAGGGTCACCTGATCTGGCCAGCCAACCACTGCTATCGACGTGTAAGGGTACCACGTCATGCTGGGTGGAGTGCAGAGTCTCCTGGCTTGTGATTGGCTCTGTTTCTGGCCGCCAAAAAGCAAAACGGCGGGAGCTGCCATTTTCTCGAGCGGGCGAAGTATTCGTCCGAGTAACGAGCAGTTTCGAGTACCCTAATGCTCGACCGAGCATCAAGCTCGGACGAGCATGTTCGCTCATCTCTAATTATGATCTGTACGAGTGTGCAATTCAATTAGCTCTGTCTGTATGATTTCTTGAAATTTATCCAGAACCTGAGGCTTTGAGTTTATTGGATAGAAACTCGAGTTAGTGGCATTAAAGTTCTCTGCATGAGTTATTGGGGGATGGGGTACTGACTGGCCATCATTAGATAAATCACATAAGTTATCTAATACTACAACATCTTGGACAGAAGGAAAATCACGATTAGTAGTTTTGCATGCATTGTCAGTATAATCTTTAGAATCATCTCCATTTCTATCAGGTTGATCAGCATTGTATTGTCTCATCTTGGATGAATAAAGCTGAACTATTTTTCATGGAGCTGGTGAGTGCCAATCAAACTCCCTTTTTTTTGGACTTACAATGCAGAAAGTGCAGAATACAAGGAGGTGGTGGAATAGGGATGCAGCATGTGATGAAGATGGAGATGGAAAAAGTACTGTAGAATCACCACAGACAGAGATGAAAGGACTGATAGGGAACAGAGTAAATCTTGTACCTCACTATACTGTGTGGGAGACATCTGTATCCACAGCACTGAACACATAAATCTCTGCTATACACACAGAGAGAACTGTCACCTGACCTCCCCCTCCTTCATCCTCTGTGAGCGGGGAGCAGCAACCCCTCCCCTCTTTTACTCCATATCTTGATTACAAATGTACGGTGTAGAAAGGCACAAGGTGTTGTGGTGGATGGTAGATACGTGTCACCGTGGTGCCTGGCCTCGGTGAAGTAAAAACCAGTATTGCTGGTGTCAGCGGCGTTCGGCCACTGACACATTTTTGTTATTTTAGCATAGCTGCAATGCAGCTGATCCGGGACGGGTTTTTTCTGGAGCAGTCACAGTGCTGGGTGGGATGGCTGCTCCCACGTTCCAGGCCAGGGCTTGCAGCCCTATGTAAAGCCACCTGTGTCAGGAGAAGTGGGGGTGGTTCCCTACCTGTGTGTAGCTGAGTGGAACACAGGGAATAGCAGAGCCAGAGCTGAGCCTTGCTGTGTGGGGAAGTCTGAGGACTGAAAAGGTTCTCCTAACCCAGGAGGGTGAAGTACGGTACTGTGTCTGTGAATGTGAACTGTGCTTGATAACATGGACTGAGATTTATCATATGGACTATGCATTTTGTTTTGCTGGCTGGAGCAAGCCCTTTTCCCTGTTATTTTTTATGTCTAAATAAAGACACCTGTTTTGTTCACCTGAAAGACTGCTGCCTGGCGCTTCTCTAAAGGCGCCAGGCCTTGAGTGAATCCCTACAATTGGTGGAGGATGCGGGCACGATTCCCCTTTAAAAGACTGCATGTCCTGGGTTAAGGCTGCTGCTGACATAAAAGTCCACAGAGAGAAAATGGAGGACCTTGTAAAGCATTTGGTGCAGGCCAGCGCTCAGCAGCAAGAGACAAACCAGCTGCTCATTAAACAGATGGCCATGATGGCAGAAGCAATCAGCATCAAGGAGACCACAGCGCCACCTAGCCAGGTGGATGGGCAGCGTTTGAGAAAGGCAGTACGTGAGGCATTGCAGAAAATATCTCCAGAAGATGACGTGGAAGCCTTCCTTACAGTCTTTGAGAGGGTCGCTGAACGTGAGAGACTGCCAGCTGAGCAATGGGCTGAAGTCTTGGCCCCGTTTCTCACAGGTGAGCCACAAAAGGCCTACTATGATTTGTCTCTGCAAGATGCCCGGGAATATGAAAAGTTGAAAGCTGAAATTCTGGCACGACTTGGTGTAACTGTTACGGTTCGAGCTCAGAGAGTGCATCATTGGGGTTACAAGAGGGACAAGCCACCAAGGTCCCAAATGTTCGACCTTCTGCACCTTGTCCAGAAATGGCTACAGCCGGATGTCTGTTCTCCAGCAAAAATGGTGGAGCGTGTGGTGATGGATCGCTATGTTCATGCACTCCCCAAGCCAGTGCAATACTGGGTTGCACAGGGAAATCCCCAGACCGCAGATGACTTAGTGGGTCTGGTGGAGAGATATCAGGCGGTTGAGAACTCTATTGCGGACCCAGCACCCCTGACCTCTCCTTACTGGTGTGCCCGAAGTGACTCTGGAGGCCAAAGGAAGGGAGCCAAGCCCTCTCGTGAAGGACATTCCAAGGCCAAGAATGTACTTGAGACAACATCTAGACCCACCGTGAGAGAAATCATCTGCTGGAGATGCCATGCTCTGGGTCATATGGCGGCTCAGTGCCCTCTCAATGCGGAACCCATGGATTGTTCCGTTGGGAGGCGGAGCTCTATGTTTGCGCATCTTGTGTGCAGTGCTGTGCCAAATATGGAGAAGGGACCACTTTGTGCAATCAGGGTGAATGGTACCCCCATCATCGGACTACTTGACTCAGGGAGTCTGGTAACACTTGTGACAGCCTGTATATCTCATGAGTTGGTCCCAGGGAAGACTTTGGGGGTCACTTGTATACATGGGGATACCAAGGTGTACCCAGTGGCCCAGGTTACCTTAAAAACAGATGGGGGTACAATATCCCACCAGGTGGGAATAGTGCAAGGACTGATGCATGACATAATTGTTGGTCGGGACTGTCCTTTGTTCTGGGGTCTTTGGGATAAGGTGGTACAGCCGAGACTCCCAGAGGAAAAGGACAGCCCCTTGAGCACAGACCCTGAGGTAGTCCCTGAATTTCCATTCTCTGTCATGTTGGGGGACAGGGAGCAAGAGTTAACTGTTGAAGATACTGTCCCAGACCTAGAGGTGTCTAGGGGTAACTTTGGAACGGCCCAACTTCAAGATGAAGCTCTAAAAGGTGCTTTTTCTAATGTAATGGTAATTAATGGGCTTCCTCAAGAGCTAGGGGCAGACAAAAGATTTCCTCATTTTGCCATGAATGAAAATTTGTTGTACCGAGTGACTAAAATCCGTGAGGACATAGTGGAACAGCTCCTGGTTCCCAAACAGTATCGGCGCCTGGTCATGGACCTGGCACATAACCATGTGTTAGGAGGGCATTTGGGGGCAGATAAGACAGTAGAGAGGATTCTACGCAGATTCTACTGGCCGGGATGTTACCGGGAGGTCAGAGATTATTGTCAGTCATGTCCTACGTGCCAAGTAACTTCCCCGGTGGCAAACTTTCGCAGCCCCCTAATACCATTGCCGATTATCGAAGTACCCTTTGAGAGGGTTGCCATGGATTTGGTAGGGCCTCTGGTAAAATCGGCTAGGGGTCACCAGTATATACTAGTGCTAGTGGATTATGCTACCAGGTATCCAGAGGCCGTACCCCTGAGAAAGGCCTCATCCAAGGTTATCGCCAGAGAATTGTTTCAGATATTTTCTAGAACAGGGCTACCTAAGGAGATTCTGACTGACCAAGGGACTCCATTCATGTCCAGGGTCATGCAGGATCTCTGTAAGGTACTGAAGGTTACTCAACTACGCACCTCTGTTTACCACCCACAGACAGATGGGTTGGTGGAACGTTTCAACAAGACCTTGAAGGCTATGTTAAAGAAGGTAGTTCAGAAAGATGGTAGGGACTGGGATTACCTTTTACCTTACCTGTTGTTTTCCATTAGGGAGGTACCCCAAGCCTCCACAGGGTTCTCTCCATTTGAACTGTTGTATGCCCGACACCCACGAGGTCTGTTAGACATAGCAAAAGAGACATGGGAGAGCGAAGTTACACCCTACAGAAGTGTCATTGAACATATTGCCCAATTACAGGATCGGATAGCTCAGGTCACTCCTATTGTCAAAGAGCATCTCCTGCAGGCTCAAGAAGCACAGGCTAGAGTCTATAACAGATCGGCTCGTCTTAGACAGTTTAGTCCGGGGGATCGAGTTTTGGTGTTAGTGCCTACGGTGGAGAGCAAATTCTTGGCGAGGTGGCAAGGGCCTTATGAGGTTGTCGAGAGGGTGGGCGAAGTTAACTATCGAGTACATCAGCCAGGCAGAAGAAAACCCTATCAGGTCTATCATATTAACCTGCTTAAGCCCTGGAAACATAGAGATGCCCCAGAGGCCTCTTGCCTTGTGACCCAATCAGAGGTCAATACAGAGAATGTGAAGATAGCAGAGACCCTGTCCTCCTCTCAAAAACACCAGTGCAGACAATTGTTGGAGAAAAATAGAGATCTGTTCACAGAAGCACCAGGGCTAACTAATGTAATTGAACACGAGATAGTTACTGAGCCTCATGTGAGAGTGAACCTAAAACCATATCGAATTCCAGAGGCCAGGAGGGCAGTCATCACCAAGGAAGTGCACAGAATGCTGAAACTAGGGGTCATTGAGGAATCTAAAAGTGGGTGGTCCAGTCCCATAGTGCTAGTCCCAAAGCCCAATGGAGAGTGGCGATTCTGTAATGATTATCGCAAATTAAATGAGGTGTCAAAGGTAGATGCATATCCCATGCCCAGGGTAGATGAGCTTATTGAGAGGCTAGGACCAGCCCGGTATATCACTACCTTAGACCTCACCAAGGGGTATTGGCAAATTCCCTTATCTAAGGAAGCCAGGGAGAAGACAGCCTTTTCCACACCTGAGGGATCCTTCCAGTATGTCAGGATGCCGTTCGGTTTACAGGGGGCCCCAGCCACCTTCCAAAGGGCTATGGATCGGGTCTTAAGACCTCACAGAGAATATTCAGCCGCTTACTTGGATGACATAGTGATCTTTAGCCGGGATTGGGAGAGTCATCTTGGTAAAATCCAAGCAGTCCTGAATGCGCTTTGAAAGGCCGGTTTTACTATAAATCCAAGTAAGTGCGCCATTGGGATGGAAGAAGCCAGATACTTGGGCTATGTCGTGGGGAGAGGTGAGATTAAGCCCCAGATAAATAAGGTAGAAGCCATCCAGGACTGGCCCCGCCCACTTACAAAGAAACAAGTGAGGGCATTTCTCGGTATTGTGGGATATTATAGGAGATTTATCCCAAACTTTGCTGAAATAGCAGTACCCCTTACCGACCTTACAAAGGGAAAAAAAATGGCCATGATCAAGTGGTCCTCAGAGGCTGAGGGGGCTTTCCAGAAGCTTAAGGTTGCTCTCTGTAGACAGCCAGTGTTGATAGCCCCTGATTTTTCTTGTGAGTTTGTGGTGCAAACAGACGCATCAGAGGTAGGCCTAGGGGCTGTAATGTCGCAGGTGGTAAATGGGGAGGAACATCCGGTGTGCTATCTCAGTAGAAAGCTGTCCCCAGCGGAACGTAACTATTCAATAATCGAGAGAGAATGCTTGGCCATCAAGTGGGCCCTAGATTCGTTCCAGTACTACCTCCTGGGTCGAAAGTTCAGGCTGGTATCAGACCACGCCCCTCTGAAATGGCTAAGGGAGAAAAAGGGTAACAATGCCCGTGTGACCCGTTGGTTCTTGGCTTTGCAAGACTTTAATTTTACAGTGGAGCATAGGCCTGGAAAATTACAAGGTAACGCAGATGCGCTGTCTAGGGTTTATTGCATGCTGGCTGAAGGTGCCCAGACTGGCTGAATTTAGCCTCAATAATATAAATGTGTACAAGGCTACTGGACAAGATGTTCTGTTATTGCTGTGTGCCTGTTTGTGACTGGTACAATGCAAATGTGGTGCCAATATTCAAAAAGGGCCCTAGATCTTCTTCAAATGTTTATAGGCCTGTATGATTGACGAACATCTACCACCAGAATAAAGACTATATGCAAATGAGCTTAAGGGGCTCCAGGCTCCATTAACACCTATGCAGCCTGGAGCCCTTTCAGATTCATCTTCATACAGTCCTTCATCCTGGTGGTAGATGCCCTTTAACTTTCATTGTGCATAAAATATTGTGAGGGTTACTACAAAACTACATACAAGAGTATGTGGCATCACATAGTATAATAAGTGACAGCCAGCATGGGTTTACTACGGATAGAAGTTGTCAGATTAACCTGATCTGCTTCTATGAAGAGGTGAGCAGATTACTAGACAGAGGAGCTGCTGTGGATATTGTGTTCTTGGACTCTGCAATGGCATTCGACATTGACCCTCATAGACGCCTGATGGGTAAAATAAGGTCTATTGGTTTGGCAGGAATAGTTTTCAATTGAAACTGGCTGCAGGATTAGATCATACCCATAGAGTTGTGGTCAACAACTCCTACTCAGAATGGTCACCAGTTAAAAGTGGTGTACCCCGGGGTTCTATGCTCGACCTACTACTATTTAAATAATTTAGTAATGATATAGAGGTAGGAATTAATAGCACTGTGTCTATTTTTGCAGGTGAAACAAAGCTGTGTAGTGTAATAGAGTCTATGGAGGATGTTAATAGGCTGCATGCTGACTTGCACATACTGTGGGTCATTTAACATAGTTCTTATTATTTATTTTCTAACTTTTCCTTTTTAAAGGCAATATACCTTTAAAATCCAGCATAATAAACTAGGGACACTTACTCATAGATCCAGGCACCATGACTGTGGTAATCTTCTTATATGTGTTATCCACGGCCTCCTACCTTCTAAAATCAACTTTTAAACTACGCTAAAAAGCCTGCCTAAAGGGCTAGCCATTTGTGATCTATCTTTAAAAATTGTTATACTTTCTGCCCCCCCCCCCTCCTACCGCTGCATGATCTGGCTCTGCAGAATGTTACACGGTCTCATCGACGAACTGCACAAGTGTTAAGGAAGCAGGGGAAGGGTAAGACAGTGTAACAGTCTGTAAAGACAGATCACAGAGCGGCTACAGCAGTCCCTAAGGCTCTTTAGCATAATTTTAAAAGTTGAGAAGTAGGCCATTGATAAAAAATATAAGAAGATTACCACAATCATGGTGTCTGCATATTTTCAAAACTTTACGCAAATGTGCTTGTTTGATTTGCCCCTTTATTGGCACAAATACACTGTATTGCACCAAAAACTTAGCCTGCCTTGCTTGGACCACTGTGTATCCTGCCAATCCTTACTTGTCTTGGACCACAGTGTATCCTGCCAAGCTTGCCTTGCTTGTAATTATGTGTAATCCTGCCAAACCTGCCTTGCTTGGACTCATGTGTATCCTGCCAAGGCTGCCTTACTTGGACTCCTATGCTTTGAACTTTTTTTTGCTACGCCTGCCTGGGAACCCTGTATCTTGCCATGCTTGACTCCTCACCCTTCCATTCAGCTTTGTAATATACTTTTGGTTTCTTGGTTCTTGTGTTTCTGTTTATTTTGCTGATAAAGGTTTTTTATTAATAAAACATTACAATTAATTTATATAAATATATGAATGGTCCATACAAAAAATATGGTGGAAAGAAATTCCAGGTTACATCTAATCAAAAGACAAAGGGGCGCTGCCTGCATTTGCAGAAAGCAAGCTTTGATCTCCAGCGGTGTCATGGCTTTTTTACTGTAACGATTGTGAATCTGTGGAATAGCCTACCTCAGGCGCTGGTCACAGTAAAGATCTTTAGGAAGGGCCTATATGTGATTTTTATAAATAACATTGATGGTTATGTTATAATGTAGAATGTTGTGTTCCATTCCATTACTTGCTTATCCCTTCCCTTGCATGGTTGAACTTGATCGAAATATGTCTTTTTTCAATCATACTAACTATGTAACAATATACATAAACAAGAAAATATAAACAGACAGAAAAAATCTGAGAAATGTGACAGTGACCTTCTACAGTGATGAGGAAAAGGGAAAAGAATTAAAGAAACCAAATGAACACTGGGACCACCCCTTTGATAAAACAATAAAATTATGAGCTACTGTCCAATCAAACATACCAGACTGCAAAGAATTTACTGTTATTTTGGTGTTCCCAGTTTGTAAACATCTCCATTTTGCATAATTGTTACACCTTATAATCCAATTCCCTTTTAGTAGAAAGGGGTCTTATGTGCCCCAATGGAGGAAATTGAGTGCCGTTGTTGAAGCAGGAAGGATGAGCAGTTTGCCGGTCAGCCTATGTAAATGCATAGGTTGACATTACCATTGCACTGCAATACAGAATCACCACTTTTTGCCATTTTGCTACACCTTAAATTTCAATAAAATTTTAAGGTTGCAAAGTCTCCAAAATGGTAGCATAAAAAACATCATTACATCCCACAAAAAATTAGACTTTACACAGCTCTGTACTCCGAAGTATGAAGAAGTTATTAGCGTGAGAATAGGATGAAATAAAGACATTCTCTGTTTGTTTAAAACCTATATTATCTCCGTCAGCTCCATTGAGATGCAGCCGTCTGCTCCATTACTCTCCAGGAGCAACAAGGGGTCCAAATGAGGTAACTGGAACCCCATTGGAGCCCTCGTTTTCGTTTCCTGTGGATAAGGCCTAACTTTGATTTGTGGGAAAACCCCTTTAATTAGAAATTTGCAAATTAAACTTTCATTTTGTTTTAATTTCTATAAAATACTTAAAGGGTTAAAAAACTTGCTATGTGCTGTTTTAAATAGTTTAAATAGTTTTAAATCATTAGAATGGGGCTATTTGTGAGGGGTTTCTATTAATAACTTCAAACATTTTCTTGAAAATTTGAAAAAAATGCTGTTTGATTTGTGATTAGAGATGAGCGAACACTAAAATGCTCGGGTACTCGTTATTCGAGACGAACTTTTCCCGATGCTCGAGTGCTCGTCTCGAATAACGAACCCCATTGAAGTCAATGGGAGACTCGAGCATTTTTCAAGGGGACCAAGGCTCTGCACAGGGAAGCTTGGCCAAACACCTGGGAACCTCAGAAAAGGATGGAAACACCACGGAAATGGACAGGAAACAGCAGGGGCAGCATGCATGGATGCCTCTGAGGCTGCCTAATCGCACCATTATGCCAAAATTATGGGCAACAGCATGGCCATGACAGAGTGACAGAATGAAGCTAGATAGCATCTAAAACATCCAATAATTGACCCTGACACTATAGGGGACGGCATGCAGAGGCAGCGGCAGCAGCGGCAGGCTAGAGAGTGGCATGGCGACATACCCTAAATGGACTCAGGCTTCAAACCAATGGGTGGCAGAGAGGAACCAAAGGAGGTGAGCAAGAAGCGCTCAAATAATATCGCTACATGATAAAAGTTTGCCAGTATATTTTGTGGATTACACAGCAGGGTGGCGACAAAGTTAACATGGAAGCCATGAAAACAACCCCAAATTCTGCCTGACACAGCTCGTTTGATAAGGGGACCATGTATGCTTACAGTTCATGCCAGTCGCTGCACTTGCTGCCAGTCTCCTTTCGAATAGTTTAAAATAATAATAACCCTCATCCATAAAGCTCTGTATAATGCTGCACCCCCCTACCTCTCCTCTCTTATCTCAGTCTATCGCCCAACCCGTGCTCTTAGATCCGCCAGTGATCTTAGATTAACCTCTACCCTAGTGCGGACCTCCCACTCGCGTCTCCAAGAATTCTCTAGAGCTGCACCAATTCTATGGAATGCTCTGCCCCGGACTATCAGACTAATACCTAACCTCCAAAGTTTCAAACGTGCTCTTAAAACCCATTTCTTTAGGCAAGCCTATAACACTCATTAACTGCATGAAGTTTTAACTCTTCTACTAACCCGTCCTGTGTCGTCCTCCCATCTGTTATCCAGCAACCAACAGGCACCAGACTTCTCTGCAGTCCCATTCACCCTGGACCTGGTATATAAGATGACGGCTGAGTGTTTCAAGCGACAGCAATTCCATTTATTATATTTTTTTCTATTCCCTAAGAAGAATGGCTTGACCATTAAATATTCTTTTACCTCGTGTTACCCCATCATCTTCATAAACCGTAAGCTCTGGCGAGCAGGGACCTCACTCCTGTTGTTCCATACAAATGTTGTGCTCTGTTACATTACATTTGTATTTGTTTCCTATGATTTGTAAAGCGCTGCAGAATATGATGACGCTATATAAATAAAGATTATTATTATTATGGAGGCAGTGAACTAGTAGTAGATTAAAGGTGCTGCAACTATGTTAGTTGGATCTTGTGATGGAGCTGGCGCTCTGCAGCCAGGCGAGCTTTCGCCAATCCAAGCCCCTGTTTCTAGGCTACTCCCCAAACAGCACTTCTAAGAACCTTTTGTATAAGATCAAGTGTAGTAGCGTTCTTATAAGTTTAGGATATGCCGGGTGAGGGGAATGTAAACAGATGCGCAAGAAGCGCTGAAATAATATCCCTAAATGGTAAAAGTTTGCCAGTATATTTTGTGGATAACACAGCAGGGTGGCGACAAAGTTAACAACTTTGATGTGGAATCCATGAAAACAACCCAAATTTCTGCCTGACACACCTCGTTTGATAAAGGGACGATGTATGGAGGCAGCTATATGGACGACTTTTGGAGGTAGCAATGGAGACAACGTGTGGAGGCTGCTATGGAGACAATTTAATTTGGATAGTGCCTGTATGTGGCAGTCCCAAACATTTTTCAAAACAGAGGAGCAGGTAGGTGGCCCTCCAGTAAAATGGAATAGATTGAGTGCCTGTATGTGGCAGTCCCAAAAATGTTTCAAACCAGAGGAGCAGGTAGGTGGCCCTCCAGTAAAATGGAATAGATTGAGTGCCTGTATGTGGCAGTCCCAAAAATTCTTCAAACCAGAGGAGCAGGTAGGTGGCCCTCCAGTAAAATGGAATAGATTGAGTGCCTGTATGTGGCAGTCCCAAAAATTCTTCAAACCAGAGGAGCAGGTAGGTGGCCCTGCAGTAAAATGGAATAGATTGAGTGCCTGTATGTGGCAGTCCCAAAAATGTTTCAAACCAGAGGAGCAGGTAGGTGGCCCTCCAGTAAAATGGAATAGATTGAGTGCCTGTATGTGGCAGTCCCAAAAATTGTTCAAACCAGAGGAGCAGGTAGGTGGCCCTGCAGTAAAATGGAATAGATTGAGTGCCTGTATGTGGCAGTCCCAAAAATGTTTCAAACCAGAGGAGCAGGTAGGTGGCCCTCCAGTAAAATGGAATAGATTGAGTGCCTGTATGTGGCAGTCCCAAAAATTGTTCAAACCAGAGGAGCAGGTAGGTGGCCCTGCAGTAAAATGGAATAGATTGAGTGCCTGTATGTGGCAGTCCCAAAAATGTTTCAAACCAGAGGAGCAGGTAGGTGGCCCTCCAGTAAAATGGAATAGATTGAGTGCCTGTATGTGGCAGTCCCAAAAATTTTTTAAAACAGAGGACCGGGTAGGTGGCCCTCCAGAAAAATTAAATGCATGAAGTACTATAGCAAGAGCCAGTGGGCCCTGTCAAAAAATAGCCATTTTCCTCTGCTTTACTGTACAAAGAGGAGGAGAAGGAGGAAAATGAGGAGGAGGAGGAGGAGTGGATCAATTATTCAGGTTGAGCTTCCTTCACCTGGTGGAGATTGGAAATTCTGAGAAATCCAGCCTTTATTCATTTTAATAAGCGTCAGCCTGTCAGCGCTGTCAGTCGACAGGCGTGTACGCTTATCGGTGATGATGCCACCAGCTGCACTGAAAACCCGCTCGGACAAGACGCTAGCGGTAGGGCAGGCAAGAACCTCCAAGGCGTACAGCGCCAGTTCGTGCCACATGTCCAGCTTTGAAACCCAGTAGTTGTAGGGAGCTGTGTGATCATTTAGGACGATGGTATGGTCAGCTACGTACTCCCTCACCATCTTTCTGTAAAGATCAGCCCTACTCTGCCGAGACTGGGGACAGGTGACAGTGTCTTGCTGGGGTGACATAAAGCTGGCAAAAGCCTTGTAAAGCGTACCCTTGCCAGTGCTGGACAAGCTGCCTGCTCGCCTACTCTCCCTCGCTACTTGTCCCGCAGAACTACGCACTCTGCCGCTAGCGCTGTCAGAAGGGAAATACTGTTTCAGCTTGTGCACCAGGGCCTGCTGGTATTCATGCATTCTCACACTCCTTTCCTCTGCAGGGATGAGAGTGGAAAGATTTTGCTTGTACCGTGGGTCCAGGAGAGTGAACACCCAGTAATCGGTGCTGGAATAAATTCTTTGAACGCGAGGGTCACGGGATAGGCAGCCTAGCATGAAATCTGCCATATGCGCCAGAGTACCAACGCGTAAGAATTCACTCCCCTCACTGGCCTGACTGTCCATTTCCTCCTCCTCCAACTCCTCCAACTCCTCTTCTTCTGCCCATACACGCTGAACAGTGAAGGACTCAACAATGGTCCCCTCTTGTGTCTCGCCAACATTCTCCTCCTCTTCCTCCTCATCCTCCTCCACCTCCACCTCCTCCGATATGCGCTGAGAAACAGACCTCAGGGTGCTTTGGCTATCAACAAGGGAATATTCTTCCCCCGTCTCTTGTGACGAGCGCAAAGCTTCCGACTTCATGCTGACCAGAGAGTTTTTCAACAGGCCAAGCAGCGGGATGGTGAGGCTGATGATGGCGGCATCGCCACTGACCATCTGTGTTGACTCCTCAAAGTTACTCAGCACCTGACAGATATCAGACATCCACGTCCACTCCTCATTGTAGACTTGAGGAAGCTGACTGACCTGACTACCAGTTCTGGTGGAAGTTGACATCTGGCAGTCTACAATCGCTCTGCGCTGCTGGTAAACTCTGGATAACATGGTCAGTGTTGAATTCCACCTCGTGGGCACGTCGCACAACAGTCGGTGAGCGGGCAGTTGGAGGCGGCGCTGCGCTGCCCTGAGAGTGGCAGCATCTGGGCTGGACTTCCTGAAATGCGCACAGATGCGGCGCACCTTCGTGAGCAAATCAGACAGATTGGGGTATGTCTTGAGGAAACGCTGCACAATCAGATTTAACACATGGGCCAGGCATGGCACATGTGTCAGTCTGCCGAGTTGCAGAGCCGCCACCAGGTTACGGCCGTTGTCACACACAACCATTCCCGGCTTGAGGTTCAGCGGTGCCAGCCACAGATCAGTCTGCGCCGTGATGCCCTGTAATAGCTCTTGGGCGGTGTGCCTTTTGTCGCCTAGGCTCAGCAGTTTGAGCACCGCCTGCTGTCGCTTAGCGACGGCACTGCTGCTGTGCCTAGAGCTACCGACTGATGGCGCCGTGCCCACGGATGGTAGTTCGGAGGAGGAGGTGGAGGAGGGGTGGGAGGAGGAGGAGGCATAGTAGGCCTGAAACACCTGGACCGAGGTAGGCCCCGCAATCCTCGGCGTCGGCAGTATATGAGCAGCCCCAGGGTCAGACTCGGTCCCAGCCTCCACCAAGTTAACCCAATGTGCCGTCAGCGATATATAGTGGCCCTGCCCGGCAGCACTCGTCCACGTGTCCGTGGTCAGGTGGACCTTGTCAGAAACGGCGTTGGTCAGGGCACGGATGATGTTGTCTGACACGTGCTGGTGCAGGGCTGGGACGGCACATCGGGAAAAGTAGTGGCGGCTGGGGACCGAATACCGAGGGGCGGCCGCCGCCATGAGGTTGCGAAAGGCCTCGGTCTCTACTAGCCTATAGGGCAGCATCTCCAGGCTAAGCAATCTGGAGATGTGCACATTAAGGGCTTGGGCGTGCGGGTGGGTTGCACTATATTTGCGTTTCCGCTCCAGCGTCTGGGGTATGGAGAGCTGAACGCTGGTGGATGCTGTGGAGGATCGTGGAGGCGACGATGGGGTTTTTGTGCCAGGGTCCTGGGCAGGGGGCTGACTAGCAGCTGACACAGGGGAAGGAGCAGTGGTGTGCACGGCCGGAGGTGAACGGGCTTGTTGCCACTGAGTGGGGTGCTTAGCATTCATATGCCTGCGCATACTGGTGGTAGTTAAGCTAGTAGTGGTGGAACCCCTGCTGAGCCTGGTTTGGCAAATGTTGCACACCACAGTCCGTCGGTCATCCGGTGTTTCCTTAAAGAACCTCCACACTTCTGAAGATCTAGCCCTCGCCGCAAGAGCCCTCACCACGGGAGCTTCACTAGTTGACAGTGGCGCTGATGCACCAGCTCTGGCCCTGCCTCTCCGTCTGGCCCCACCACTGCCTCTTCCAACCTGTTCAGGTCGAGGACTCTCCTCCGTCTCAGAAGCACTGTGTTCACCCGGCCTCTCAACCCAGCTTGGGTCTGTCACCTCATCATCCTCCGATCCCTCAGTCTGCTCCCCCCTCGGACTTCCTGCCCTGACAACAACTTCCCCACTGTCTGACAACCGTGTCTCCTCATCGTCGGACACCTCTTTACACACTTCCACTACGTCAAGAAGGTCATCATCACCCACAGACTGTGACTGGTGGAAAACCTGGGCATCGGAAAATTGCTCAGCAGCAACCGGACAAGTGGTTTGTGACTGTGGGAAGGGTCCAGAAAACAGTTCCTCAGAGTATGCCGGTTCAAATGGCAAATTTTCCTGGGAGGGGGCAGACTGGGGGGGAGGAGGCTGAGGTGCAGGAGCTGGAGGAGTGGGGATTTCGGTGACATGGGTGGACTGCGTGGAAGACTGACTGGTGGTGGACAAATTGCTCGAAGCATTGTCAGCAATCCACGACATCACCTGTTCGCACTGTTCTGGCCTCAACAGTGCTCTACCACGAGTCCCAGTAACTTCAGACATGAACCTAGGGAGTGTAGCTCTGCGGCGTTCCCCTGCTCCCTCATCAGCAGGTGGTGTCTCACCCCGCCCAGGACCACGGCCTCTGACCCCTGCAGTAGTTGGACGCCCACGTCCCCGCCCTCGTCCTCTACCCCTAGCCCTCGGGTTAAACATTTTTAAAATGAGAGTTATAACTTTTTTTTTTTTTTTACTTCTTTTTGTTTTTTTTTGTGTTTTTTTGTGTTTTTTTTTTTTTTTGTGTTTTTTGTTTTTTTTTGAGTTTTTAAAACCAAACAATCCTATCCTATTGCTATGGCTATTTTCTAGCCAAGTATCAAAGGAAGCACACTACTATGCCAGATGAGATGACACTGAGTTAGTGCCTAATAGAAATCCAACCCCTACTGAATTTTGCCACTTCGGCCTTTGCTATGGATATGTGCGCCACTAAGCGCAGAACACAGCGGTCGCAAGTCTCACTACAAATTGCTCAGAATTGGCAAGTACATGCACTGCAGAAACTACAGCCACCAGCAGATCAACCAGAAATCAAATATATAGAACGCTACTGTAGGCTTCAAGAAGCTGTTTGTATTCTCCTATGGCTATTTTCTAGCCAAGTATCAAAGGAAGCACACTACTATGCCAGATGAGATGACACTGAGTTATTGCCTAATAGAAATCCAACCCCTACTGAATTTTGCCACTTCGGCCTTTGCTATGGATATGTGCGCCACTAAGCGCAGAACACAGCGGTCGCAAGTCTCACTACAAATTGCTCAGAATTGGCAAGTACATGCACTGCAGAAACTACAGCCACCAGCAGATCAACCAGAAATCAAATATATAGAACGCTACTGTAGGCTTCAAGAAGCTGTTTGTATTCTCCTATGGCTATTTTCTAGCCAAGTATCAAAGGAAGCACACTACTATGCCAGATGAGATGACACTGAGTTATTGCCTAATAGAAATCCAACCCCTACTGAATTTTGCCACTTCGGCCTTTGCTATGGATATGTGCGCCACTAAGCGCAGAACACAGCGGTCGCAAGTCTCACTACAAATTGCTCAGAATTGGCAAGTACATGCACTGCAGAAACTACAGCCACCAGCAGATCAACCAGAAATCAAATATATAGAACGCTACTGTAGGCTTCAAGAAGCTGTTTGTATTCTCCTATGGCTATTTTCTAGCCAAGTATCAAAGGAAGCACACTACTATGCCAGATGAGATGACACTGAGTTATTGCCTAATAGAAATCCAACCCCTACTGAATTTTGCCACTTCGGCCTTTGCTATGGATATGTGCGCCACTAAGCGCAGAACACAGCGGTCGCAAGTCTCACTACAAATTGCTCAGAATTGGCAAGTACATGCACTGCAGAAACTACAGCCACCAGCAGATCAACCAGAAATCAAATATATAGAACGCTACTGTAGGCTTCAAGAAGCTGTTTGTATTCTCCTATGGCTATTTTCTAGCCAAGTATCAAAGGAAGCACACTACTATGCCAGATGAGATGACACTGAGTTATTGCCTAATAGAAATCCAACCCCTACTGAATTTTGCCACTTCGGCCTTTGCTATGGATATGTGCGCCACTAAGCGCAGAACACAGCGGTCGCAAGTCTCACTACAAATTGCTCAGAATTGGCAAGTACATGCACTGCAGAAACTACAGCCACCAGCAGATCAACCAGAAATCAAATATATAGAACGCTACTGTAGGCTTCAAGAAGCTGTTTGTATTCTCCTATGGCTATTTTCTAGCCAAGTATCAAAGGAAGCACACTACTATGCCAGATGAGATGACACTGAGTTATTGCCTAATAGAAATCCAACCCCTACTGAATTTTGCCACTTCGGCCTTTGCTATGGATATGTGCGCCACTAAGCGCAGAACACAGCGGTCGCAAGTCTCACTACAAATTGCTCAGAATTGGCAAGTACATGCACTGCAGAAACTACAGCCACCAGCAGATCAACCAGAAATCAAATATATAGAACGCTACTGTAGGCTTCAAGAAGCTGTTTGTATTCTCCTATGGCTATTTTCTAGCCAAGTATCAAAGGAAGCACACTACTATGCCAGATGAGATGACACTGAGTTATTGCCTAATAGAAATCCAACCCCTACTGAATTTTGCCACTTCGGCCTTTGCTATGGATATGTGCGCCACTAAGCGCAGAACACAGCGGTCGCAAGTCTCACTACAAATTGCTCAGAATTGGCAAGTACATGCACTGCAGAAACTACAGCCACCAGCAGATCAACCAGAAATCAAATATATAGAACGCTACTGTAGGCTTCAAGAAGCTGTTTGTATTCTCCTATGGCTATTTTCTAGCCAAGTATCAAAGGAAGCACACTACTATGCCAGATGAGATGACACTGAGTTATTGCCTAATAGAAATCCAACCCCTACTGAATTTTGCCACTTCGGCCTTTGCTATGGATATGTGCGCCACTAAGCGCAGAACACAGCGGTCGCAAGTCTCACTACAAATTGCTCAGAATTGGCAAGTACATGCACTGCAGAAACTACAGCCACCAGCAGATCAACCAGAAATCAAATATATAGAACGCTACTGTAGGCTTCAAGAAGCTGTTTGTATTCTCCTATGGCTATTTTCTAGCCAAGTATCAAAGGAAGCACACTACTATGCCAGATGAGATGACACTGAGTTATTGCCTAATAGAAATCCAACCCCTACTGAATTTTGCCACTTCGGCCTTTGCTATGGATATGTGCGCCACTAAGCGCAGAACACAGCGGTCGCAAGTCTCACTACAAATTGCTCAGAATTGGCAAGTACATGCACTGCAGAAACTACAGCCACCAGCAGATCAACCAGAAATCAAATATATAGAACGCTACTGTAGGCTTCAAGAAGCTGTTTGTATTCTCCTATGGCTATTTTCTAGCCAAGTATCAAAGGAAGCACACTACTATGCCAGATGAGATGACACTGAGTTATTGCCTAATAGAAATCCAACCCCTACTGAATTTTGCCACTTCGGCCTTTGCTATGGATATGTGCGCCACTAAGCGCAGAACACAGCGGTCGCAAGTCTCACTACAAATTGCTCAGAATTGGCAAGTACATGCACTGCAGAAACTACAGCCACCAGCAGATCAACCAGAAATCAAATATATAGAACGCTACTGTAGGCTTCAAGAAGCTGTTTGTATTCTCCTATGGCTATTTTCTAGCCAAGTATCAAAGGAAGCACACTACTATGCCAGATGAGATGACACTGAGTTATTGCCTAATAGAAATCCAACCCCTACTGAATTTTGCCACTTCGGCCTTTGCTATGGATATGTGCGCCACTAAGCGCAGAACACAGCGGTCGCAAGTCTCACTACAAATTGCTCAGAATTGGCAAGTACATGCACTGCAGAAACTACAGCCACCAGCAGATCAACCAGAAATCAAATATATAGAACGCTACTGTAGGCTTCAAGAAGCTGTTTGTATTCTCCTATGGCTATTTTCTAGCCAAGTATCAAAGGAAGCACACTACTATGCCAGATGAGATGACACTGAGTTATTGCCTAATAGAAATCCAACCCCTACTGAATTTTGCCACTTCGGCCTTTGCTATGGATATGTGCGCCACTAAGCGCAGAACACAGCGGTCGCAAGTCTCACTACAAATTGCTCAGAATTGGCAAGTACATGCACTGCAGAAACTACAGCCACCAGCAGATCAACCAGAAATCAAATATATAGAACGCTACTGTAGGCTTCAAGAAGCTGTTTGTATTCTCCTATGGCTATTTTCTAGCCAAGTATCAAAGGAAGCACACTACTATGCCAGATGAGATGACACTGAGTTATTGCCTAATAGAAATCCAACCCCTACTGAATTTTGCCACTTCGGCCTTTGCTATGGATATGTGCGCCACTAAGCGCAGAACACAGCGGTCGCAAGTCTCACTACAAATTGCTCAGAATTGGCAAGTACATGCACTGCAGAAACTACAGCCACCAGCAGATCAACCAGAAATCAAATATATAGAACGCTACTGTAGGCTTCAAGAAGCTGTTTGTATTCTCCTATGGCTATTTTCTAGCCAAGTATCAAAGGAAGCACACTACTATGCCAGATGAGATGACACTGAGTTATTGCCTAATAGAAATCCAACCCCTACTGAATTTTGCCACTTCGGCCTTTGCTATGGATATGTGCGCCACTAAGCGCAGAACACAGCGGTCGCAAGTCTCACTACAAATTGCTCAGAATTGGCAAGTACATGCACTGCAGAAACTACAGCCACCAGCAGATCAACCAGAAATCAAATATATAGAACGCTACTGTAGGCTTCAAGAAGCTGTTTGTATTCTCCTATGGCTATTTTCTAGCCAAGTATCAAAGGAAGCACACTACTATGCCAGATGAGATGACACTGAGTTATTGCCTAATAGAAATCCAACCCCTACTGAATTTTGCCACTTCGGCCTTTGCTATGGATATGTGCGCCACTAAGCGCAGAACACAGCGGTCGCAAGTCTCACTACAAATTGCTCAGAATTGGCAAGTACATGCACTGCAGAAACTACAGCCACCAGCAGATCAACCAGAAATCAAATATATAGAACGCTACTGTAGGCTTCAAGAAGCTGTTTGTATTCTCCTATGGCTATTTTCTAGCCAAGTATCAAAGGAAGCACACTACTATGCCAGATGAGATGACACTGAGTTATTGCCTAATAGAAATCCAACCCCTACTGAATTTTGCCACTTCGGCCTTTGCTATGGATATGTGCGCCACTAAGCGCAGAACACAGCGGTCGCAAGTCTCACTACAAATTGCTCAGAATTGGCAAGTACATGCACTGCAGAAACTACAGCCACCAGCAGATCAACCAGAAATCAAATATATAGAACGCTACTGTAGGCTTCAAGAAGCTGTTTGTATTCTCCTATGGCTATTTTCTAGCCAAGTATCAAAGGAAGCACACTACTATGCCAGATGAGATGACACTGAGTTATTGCCTAATAGAAATCCAACCCCTACTGAATTTTGCCACTTCGGCCTTTGCTATGGATATGTGCGCCACTAAGCGCAGAACACAGCGGTCGCAAGTCTCACTACAAATTGCTCAGAATTGGCAAGTACATGCACTGCAGAAACTACAGCCACCAGCAGATCAACCAGAAATCAAATATATAGAACGCTACTGTAGGCTTCAAGAAGCTGTTTGTATTCTCCTATGGCTATTTTCTAGCCAAGTATCAAAGGAAGCACACTACTATGCCAGATGAGATGACACTGAGTTATTGCCTAATAGAAATCCAACCCCTACTGAATTTTGCCACTTCGGCCTTTGCTATGGATATGTGCGCCACTAAGCGCAGAACACAGCGGTCGCAAGTCTCACTACAAATTGCTCAGAATTGGCAAGTACATGCACTGCAGAAACTACAGCCACCAGCAGATCAACCAGAAATCAAATATATAGAACGCTACTGTAGGCTTCAAGAAGCTGTTTGTATTCTCCTATGGCTATTTTCTAGCCAAGTATCAAAGGAAGCACACTACTATGCCAGATGAGATGACACTGAGTTATTGCCTAATAGAAATCCAACCCCTACTGAATTTTGCCACTTCGGCCTTTGCTATGGATATGTGCGCCACTAAGCGCAGAACACAGCGGTCGCAAGTCTCACTACAAATTGCTCAGAATTGGCAAGTACATGCACTGCAGAAACTACAGCCACCAGCAGATCAACCAGAAATCAAATATATAGAACGCTACTGTAGGCTTCAAGAAGCTGTTTGTATTCTCCTATGGCTATTTTCTAGCCAAGTATCAAAGGAAGCACACTACTATGCCAGATGAGATGACACTGAGTTATTGCCTAATAGAAATCCAACCCCTACTGAATTTTGCCACTTCGGCCTTTGCTATGGATATGTGCGCCACTAAGCGCAGAACACAGCGGTCGCAAGTCTCACTACAAATTGCTCAGAATTGGCAAGTACATGCACTGCAGAAACTACAGCCACCAGCAGATCAACCAGAAATCAAATATATAGAACGCTACTGTAGGCTTCAAGAAGCTGTTTGTATTCTCCTATGGCTATTTTCTAGCCAAGTATCAAAGGAAGCACACTACTATGCCAGATGAGATGACACTGAGTTATTGCCTAATAGAAATCCAACCCCTACTGAATTTTGCCACTTCGGCCTTTGCTATGGATATGTGCGCCACTAAGCGCAGAACACAGCGGTCGCAAGTCTCACTACAAATTGCTCAGAATTGGCAAGTACATGCACTGCAGAAACTACAGCCACCAGCAGATCAACCAGAAATCAAATATATAGAACGCTACTGTAGGCTTCAAGAAGCTGTTTGTATTCTCCTATGGCTATTTTCTAGCCAAGTATCAAAGGAAGCACACTACTATGCCAGATGAGATGACACTGAGTTATTGCCTAATAGAAATCCAACCCCTACTGAATTTCGCCACTTCGGCCTTTGCTATGGATATGTGCGCCACTAAGCGCAGAACACAGCGGTCGCAAGTCTCACTACAAATTGCTCAGAATTGGCAAGTACATGCACTGCAGAAACTACAGCCACCAGCAGATCAACCAGAAATCAAATATATAGAACGCTACTGTAGGCTTCAAGAAGCTGTTTGTATTCTCCTATGGCTATTTTCTAGCCAAGTATCAAAGGAAGCACACTACTATGCCAGATGAGATGACACTGAGTTATTGCCTAATAGAAATCCAACCCCTACTGAATTTCGCCACTTCGGCCTTTGCTATGGATATGTGCGCCACTAAGCGCAGAACACAGCGGTCGCAAGTCTCACTACAAATTGCTCAGAATTGGCAAGTACATGCACTGCAGAAACTACAGCCACCAGCAGATCAACCAGAAATCAAATATATAGAACGCTACTGTAGGCTTCAAGAAGCTGTTTGTATTCTCCTATGGCTATTTTCTAGCCAAGTATCAAAGGAAGCACACTACTATGCCAGATGAGATGACACTGAGTTATTGCCTAATAGAAATCCAACCCCTACTGAATTTTGCCACTTCGGCCTTTGCTATGGATATGTGCGCCACTAAGCGCAGAACACAGCGGTCGCAAGTCTCACTACAAATTGCTCAGAATTGGCAAGTACATGCACTGCAGAAACTACAGCCACCAGCAGATCAACCAGAAATCAAATATATAGAACGCTACTGTAGGCTTCAAGAAGCTGTTTGTATTCTCCTATGGCTATTTTCTAGCCAAGTATCAAAGGAAGCACACTACTATGCCAGATGAGATGACACTGAGTTATTGCCTAATAGAAATCCAACCCCTACTGAATTTTGCCACTTCGGCCTTTGCTATGGATATGTGCGCCACTAAGCGCAGAACACAGCGGTCGCAAGTCTCACTACAAATTGCTCAGAATTGGCAAGTACATGCACTGCAGAAACTACAGCCACCAGCAGATCAACCAGAAATCAAATATATAGAACGCTACTGTAGGCTTCAAGAAGCTGTTTGTATTCTCCTATGGCTATTTTCTAGCCAAGTATCAAAGGAAGCACACTACTATGCCAGATGAGATGACACTGAGTTATTGCCTAATAGAAATCCAACCCCTACTGAATTTTGCCACTTCGGCCTTTGCTATGGATATGTGCGCCACTAAGCGCAGAACACAGCGGTCGCAAGTCTCACTACAAATTGCTCAGAATTGGCAAGTACATGCACTGCAGAAACTACAGCCACCAGCAGATCAACCAGAAATCAAATATATAGAACGCTACTGTAGGCTTCAAGAAGCTGTTTGTATTCTCCTATGGCTATTTTCTAGCCAAGTATCAAAGGAAGCACACTACTATGCCAGATGAGATGACACTGAGTTATTGCC
Organism: Engystomops pustulosus; assembly: GCF_040894005.1. Taxonomy (NCBI): domain Eukaryota; kingdom Metazoa; phylum Chordata; class Amphibia; order Anura; family Leptodactylidae; genus Engystomops; species Engystomops pustulosus. Next base: position 103,171,346 of record NC_092417.1, on the reverse strand, counting down.
TAATAGAAATCCAACCCCTACTGAATTTTGCCACTTCGGCCTTTGCTATGGATATGTGCGCCACTAAGCGCAGAACACAGCGGTCGCAAGTCTCACTACAAATTGCTCAGAATTGGCAAGTACATGCACTGCAGAAACTACAGCCACCAGCAGATCAACCAGAAATCAAATATATAGAACGCTACTGTAGGCTTCAAGAAGCTGTTTGTATTCTCCTATGGCTATTTTCTAGCCAAGTATCAAAGGAAGCACACTACTATGCCAGATGAGATGACACTGAGTTATTGCCTAATAGAAATCCAACCCCTACTGAATTTCGCCACTTCGGCCTTTGCTATGGATATGTGCGCCACTAAGCGCAGAACACAGCGGTCGCAAGTCTCACTACAAATTGCTCAGAATTGGCAAGTACATGCACTGCAGAAACTACAGCCACCAGCAGATCAACCAGAAATCAAATATATAGAACGCTACTGTAGGCTTCAAGAAGCTGTTTGTATTCTCCTATGGCTATTTTCTAGCCAAGTATCAAAGGAAGCACACTACTATGCCAGATGAGATGACACTGAGTTATTGCCTAATAGAAATCCAACCCCTACTGAATTTCGCCACTTCGGCCTTTGCTATGGATATGTGCGCCACTAAGCGCAGAACACAGCGGTCGCAAGTCTCACTACAAATTGCTCAGAATTGGCAAGTACATGCACTGCAGAAACTACAGCCACCAGCAGATCAACCAGAAATCAAATATATAGAACGCTACTGTAGGCTTCAAGAAGCTGTTTGTATTCTCCTATGGCTATTTTCTAGCCAAGTATCAAAGGAAGCACACTACTATGCCAGATGAGATGACACTGAGTTATTGCCTAATAGAAATCCAACCCCTACTGAATTTTGCCACTTCGGCCTTTGCTATGGATATGTGCGCCACTAAGCGCAGAACACAGCGGTCGCAAGTCTCACTACAAATTGCTCAGAATTGGCAAGTACATGCACTGCAGAAACTACAGCCACCAGCAGATCAACCAGAAATCAAATATATAGAACGCTACTGTAGGCTTCAAGAAGCTGTTTGTATTCTCCTATGGCTATTTTCTAGCCAAGTATCAAAGGAAGCACACTACTATGCCAGATGAGATGACACTGAGTTATTGCCTAATAGAAATCCAACCCCTACTGAATTTTGCCACTTCGGCCTTTGCTATGGATATGTGCGCCACTAAGCGCAGAACACAGCGGTCGCAAGTCTCACTACAAATTGCTCAGAATTGGCAAGTACATGCACTGCAGAAACTACAGCCACCAGCAGATCAACCAGAAATCAAATATATAGAACGCTACTGTAGGCTTCAAGAAGCTGTTTGTATTCTCCTATGGCTATTTTCTAGCCAAGTATCAAAGGAAGCACACTACTATGCCAGATGAGATGACACTGAGTTATTGCCTAATAGAAATCCAACCCCTACTGAATTTTGCCACTTCGGCCTTTGCTATGGATATGTGCGCCACTAAGCGCAGAACACAGCGGTCGCAAGTCTCACTACAAATTGCTCAGAATTGGCAAGTACATGCACTGCAGAAACTACAGCCACCAGCAGATCAACCAGAAATCAAATATATAGAACGCTACTGTAGGCTTCAAGAAGCTGTTTGTATTCTCCTATGGCTATTTTCTAGCCAAGTATCAAAGGAAGCACACTACTATGCCAGATGAGATGACACTGAGTTATTGCCTAATAGAAATCCAACCCCTACTGAATTTTGCCACTTCGGCCTTTGCTATGGATATGTGCGCCACTAAGCGCAGAACACAGCGGTCGCAAGTCTCACTACAAATTGCTCAGAATTGGCAAGTACATGCACTGCAGAAACTACAGCCACCAGCAGATCAACCAGAAATCAAATATATAGAACGCTACTGTAGGCTTCAAGAAGCTGTTTGTATTCTCCTATGGCTATTTTCTAGCCAAGTATCAAAGGAAGCACACTACTATGCCAGATGAGATGACACTGAGTTATTGCCTAATAGAAATCCAACCCCTACTGAATTTTGCCACTTCGGCCTTTGCTATGGATATGTGCGCCACTAAGCGCAGAACACAGCGGTCGCAAGTCTCACTACAAATTGCTCAGAATTGGCAAGTACATGCACTGCAGAAACTACAGCCACCAGCAGATCAACCAGAAATCAAATATATAGAACGCTACTGTAGGCTTCAAGAAGCTGTTTGTATTCTCCTATGGCTATTTTCTAGCCAAGTATCAAAGGAAGCACACTACTATGCCAGATGAGATGACACTGAGTTATTGCCTAATAGAAATCCAACCCCTACTGAATTTTCCCACTTCGGTCTTTGCTATGGATATGTGTGCCACTAAGAGCTAAACACAACGGTAGCAAGTCCCCCTGCTAATTCCTCACAAAATGGTAATAGATGCAAATTAAAATAAAAAAAGTATAACGTTATTGTAGCCCTAAGAAGGGCTGTTGGGTTCTTTGAGAATCACTCCTGCCTAACAGTAAGCTAATAGAACACCCTAACGCTTTCCCTGACCAGCAGCAGCTCTCTCCCTAGCGGCATCCAGAGACAGAATGATCCGAGCAGCGCGGCCAGCGGCTAGTCTATCCCAGGGTCACCTGATCTGGCCAGCCAACCACTGCTATCGACGTGTAAGGGTACCACGTCATGCTGGGTGGAGTGCAGAGTCTCCTGGCTTGTGATTGGCTCTGTTTCTGGCCGCCAAAAAGCAAAACGGCGGGAGCTGCCATTTTCTCGAGCGGGCGAAGTATTCGTCCGAGTAACGAGCAGTTTCGAGTACCCTAATGCTCGACCGAGCATCAAGCTCGGACGAGCATGTTCGCTCATCTCTATTTGTGATCTTTCTAGTATTGAAGCAAAAGAAAAGGATGCCAATGCAAAGCCGAGATATGATAAATGTTAATTAGTAACTAATTTGGGTAGTAAGTAGACAGAACATTAAGAACATTCAAAACGTTTGCCTGGGAACATTCCAAATTTTTGCCAAATTCACCTTTTTTCATAAATAAATACAGATTATATTAACCAAAATTTCCCACTAACTTGAAGTACAACATGTGATGAAAAAAAAAAATCTCAAGATCAATTGGGTAAATTAAAGTGTTCTAAAGTTATTACTGGATAAAGTGATATGTGTCAGTTTTTAAAAATAGGGCTTGGTCATGAAGTCACAAATGAGATTGGCCACAATGGGGTTAAAGACTGCTGAGATTATTTCTAGGACGACTCCTTCTACTATGAGCCCTGACCAGGGTCGGACTGGCCCACCAGTGGACCAGTGGTTTCACCGGTGGGCCCCAACACCTATGCCAACAGAGAGACATGGCAGAGGCCTCTGCGTACAATGGAGGCCCCTGCCATTGATAGCAAATTGTACTTAATGCAACCGGAATTGGCTGCTCGAGTTTTATCACAGTGCTGAACACACAATGCATCTGCGTCTTAAGGCGTCTTGATAAAACCGTAGAAATTGTATCAATGAATTGTGCAGCTTTGAATTGTAGTAAATGAATGGACCCAAAATGTATTGTAACAATTTTGGGAGGGGGGGGGTCATTGTAATGAACTAATTTGAGGTGGGGGGGCTATATGTGTAATGTATGAATTTTGGGGGGCTATGTGTAATATAATATTTTTGGGGGGGTATTTTATCTAATAAAACTATTTCGGGTCTATATGTGATGAACTAACTTGGTGGAGGCTCTATATGTAATCTATGAACTTTGTGGGCTATATGTAATGTAAACATTTTTTGGGGGGGCTATATATAAGGTAACAATTGAGGATGATACGGTGACACAAGAGCTTACAGTCTATGCGGATTAGGGGATGACGCAAGAGCTTACAATCTATGAGGATGATTCGGTGACAGAAAAGCTGACAGTCTATGAGGATGAGGGGGTGACAAAAGGGCTTACAATCTATGAGGATGAGGGGGTGGGACAAGACCTTACAGTCTATGAAGATGATGGGAGACACAAGAGCTTACAGTCTATGTGGATGAGTGGGTGACAAAAGAGCTTACAGTCTATAAGGATGAGGGGGTGAGACAGGAGATTACAGTCTATGAGGATGAGGAGGTGACACAAGAGGTGTAAGAACTTTTATAATGGTCTAGCCATTTTTATAAGGGAATGGAATAAAAATAATTTAATACCTTATATACTCGAGTATAAGCCTAGTTTTTCAGCACAAAAAATGTGCTGAAAACCCCAAACTCGGCTTATACTCGAGTCAAAAAAATAAATACCCCTGCATATCTTCTGTGCGATCTGTCCGCCAGCTGCAGCAGGCTATATACACTGGGGCAGGGTCTGGCAGGCTATATACACTGGGGCAGGGTCTGGCAGGCTATATACACTGGGGCAGGGTCTGGCAGGCTATATACACTGGGGCAGGGTCTGGCAGGCTATATACACTGGGGCAGGGGCTGGCAGGCTATATACACTGGGGCAGGGGCTGGCAGGCTATATACACTGGGGCAGGGGCTGGCTGGCTATATACACTGGGGCAGGGGCTGGCTGGCTATATACACTGGGGCAGGGGCTGGCTGGCTATATACACTGGGGCAGGGGCTGGCTGGCTATATACACTGGGCAGGGGCTGGCTGGCTATATACTGGGGAGGCTGTGACCGATGCATTTCCCACCCTCGGCTTATACTCGAGTCAATAGGCTTTCCCTGTATTTTGTGTTAAAATTAGGGGGCTCGGCTTATACTCAGGTCGGCTTATACTCGAGTATATACAGTAAATAAAAATGCGGCCATCAGCTGCATCCTACATACAAATCCAAAGGCAGTTGTACTGCAGAGAAGCATTGTCCAGATAACAGAAGGAGGGTTAATAATGAGTAAAAGTTGCATGCAGTTAGTGGGTGTGATAAGCCTTCCTAAATAAATGGGTTTTAAAAGCACATTTGAAGCTCTGGAGGTTGGGTATTAGTCTGATAGACCAGAGTATGGCACTCCAGAGAATTGGTGCAGCTCAGGAGCAGTCCTGAAGATGTGAGTGGGAGTTAAGTATTGAGGAAGAGAGAATCTAATATCACTGGCAGATTGAAGAGCGCAATTTGGATGATAGACTGAGATAAGAGAGGAGACATAGGAAAGTGCAGCAATGTAATGAAAAATTTTAATGTACTAATTGGAGGGAGCCTATATGTAATGTACTAATTTTAGGATGAGCTATATGTATAGTATGTATGAGCGGCTATATGTATGGTGGTTGAAGGGATTTTGTAGGGAACTATATTTGTGAGGTCACCTCAGTATAGAAACATACACTCACCGACCACTTTATTAGGTACACCTGTCCAACTGCTCGTTAACACTTAATTTCTAGTCAGCCAATCACATGGCGGCAACTCAGTGCATTTAGGCATGTAGACATGGTCAAGACAATCTCCTGCAGTTCAAACCAAGCATCAGTATGGGGAAGAAAGGTGATTTGAGTGCCTTTGAACGTGGCATGGTTGTTGGTGCCAGAAGGGCTGGTCTGAGTATTTCAGAAACTGCTGATCTACTGGGATTTTCACGCTCAACCATCTCTAGGGTTTACAGAGAATGGTCCGAAAAAGAAAAAACATCCAGTGAGCAGCAGTTCTGTGGGCGGAAATGTCTTGTTGATGCCAGAGGTCAGAGGAGAATGGGCAGACTGGTTCGAGCTGATAGAAAGGCAACAGTGACTCAAATTGCCACCCGTTACAACCAAGGTAGGCAGAAGAGCATCTCTGAATGCACAGTACGTCGAACTTTGAGGCAGATGGTTACAGCAGCAGAAGACCACACCGGGTGCCACTCCTTTCAGCTAAGAACAGGAAACTGAGGCTACAATTTGCACAAGCTCATCGAAATTGGACAGTAGAAGTTTGGAAAAACGTTGCCTGGTCTGATGAGTCTCGATTTCTGCTGCGACATTCGGATGGTAGGGTCAGAATTTGGCGTCAACAACATGAAAGCATGGATCCATCCTTCCTTATATCAACGGTTCAGGCTGGTGGTGGTGGTGTCATGGTGTGGGGAATATTTTCTTGGCTCTCTTTGGGCCCCTTGGCACCAATTGAGCATCGTTGCAACGCCACAGCCTACCTGAGTATTGTTGCTGTCCATGTCCATCCCTTTATGACCACAATGTACCCAACATCTGATGGCTACTTTCAGCAGGATAATGCGCCATGTCATAAAGCTGGAATCATCTCAGACTGGTTTCTTGAACATGACAATCAGTTCACTGTACTCAAATGGCCTCCACAGTCACCAGATCTCAATCCAATATAGCATCTTTGGGATGTGGTGAAACGGGAGATTCGCATCATGGATGTGCAGACGACAAATCTGCGGCAACTGTGTGATGCCATCATGTCAATATGGACCAAAATCCAGCACCTTGTTGAATCTATGCCACGAAGAATTGAGGCAGTTCTGCAGGCAAAAGGGGGTCCAACCCGTTACTAGCATGGTGTACTTAATAAAGTGGCCGGTGAGTGTATATAAATATAATTATTCATCGACCTGTGTTATATAATTATTGGGGGGATACTGTATTGTGTGTAATAAAATGAGGGTCACAATGTGATCTATTTTATTATAGGGGCATATGTGTGGGGTGTAGAGTGTTCAGTTGTGTTGTGGGGTAATGTTGTTTAAGTTGAGGGGCCTATCGTTTATAGAGGGGACACTATGCTGTAAGTCACTGTGATATTTTTTAGTTGCACAGTGTGGAGATGTACCGACTGGAACTGAAGACATCTGGGAGAAAATTCTGCAGCGATAAGTCATGGAACTTCTGGACCTAAAGTTGTTATGAACTACTTGACCAAAAGGAGAAGACTTGTCACTTGTAAGGTACCAGATGCCACTTCATCCTGTGTTAGATCACTCTGATCACAATCCGACCCAGGCCCTGACTTCTCCCATTTTCTCCCCTAAATGTTGCTCAGTCCCCAGGGTAGAACCAGCAACTTCTTTCTGCATACTTCCAGACTTTATTGCTGTCAGAGTTAGTTAAATTACAAAAGTTCAGAGATTGTATACCACCAGGATAAACGTTTATAATCTCCCATTTTAACTTGTTTCAATTGCCAAACCTACCCTATTACTTTTTAATTCTCCTTTCTCTTTTTGTTTGGATGTTTTTCCCTATCATATGTTAGAATGATCCAGTAACTAAGAGGATTCAGTCAAATGGTAAGAAGAATATTGTATCTGGGGTGATAATACATGGTGGTCGCCTAGAAAACGTTTTAAGTGATTGAGCAGTGATTGTATTTGTTAATATCAACCACTGGATTACCATTGCTGTTGTTTGTAACATATATACTACAGAAACATATGATAAACCTAGGTAGACAGTATATACTATATTTTAGAGAGAACTTTTTCCAGAACATTCTACAGTAGTACAAGGTTTGAAAGCTATACATCCATTTTCAACGCTGCTTTAAGTAATACCAGCCCCGATTTCCCACCGGGTATGTCAGGAACTTTCTGTCAAGCCTAGAAAATGAATGGTAAATTACTGTTTTACTTTCCACACAAAGTCTAAAATCATTTTCACAGTTGAAAAAAGATATAAGTCGTTCTGACTCTGACATCTGGGGATACAGACACATTTGCCACATTGTCTCTACAATACAAGTTAAACAAAATGTCTACAGGGAACATGAAGACTTTGAAAAATTCCAACACAAATACATTCTGAAATCATTTGAAGGATTCATTCTTCAGCTCCTAGACAGCGATTCTTAACTATTTAACAGTCATACATTTGCAGATTATTAGGCAACTTTACCCTTTGGATATTTCTGTTGTTCTTTGGAAATTCTTTGTAAATGTTTATTTAAAGAAGTCGTTATTTTACACTTTAGTCTTTTAAGAACTAAAAGTAGTTAAAGGATTTCCATGAATATTACCCCCCGCCCCCAGGAGACTGGGATTCGAGGGTTAAAAAGCACCTACTTAGCACCAGATCCATATTCCTTTGTCACTCTGGTACTTCCTGTTTTGGGTCCTGTGCCTGACCCAACATTATGAGGTACTCATGAGAGCCACTTCATCCAATTAATGGCCTACTTGGAAGTCACTTACATTTTCCTGAAGACTTCCCTTTCTGTGTTTTCCATTATCCAAGACATTGGAGTAAAAGTGTCTTAAATAGAAAATATAGGAGTGACACAAGAAATAAGAATGGGAACAGGGCATATAGTTTTCCATAGAATAAAAATAAATAATTATTTAACCCGCACGATGAACGCTGTAAAAAAAACTGTTACCAGCTGTTAACAGCAACATTCCAAAATTATGATTTTTATGTCGACATGAGGGGTGTCTCTGTACTCAGGAGAAATTGCATAACACATTTTAAGGTGGGTTTTCTCAACTGGAAATGTGTAAATTATTGCACTAAAATGATAATTTTACTGACAGAATAAGACCATTCTAAATTTCATCTTCATTTTGATTTAATTAATATGAAGATATCAATCTTCTTAAAAGCTGTTTCTTATAGTTTGAGGGTGCAGATTTGAAAATGGGTTGAAATATAGAGGGTCTCTAATATTATATATTTCAAAATTCACTACAAACAATAAAGATCCCCAAAAAAGTCAATTCTGAAATCTCTGTAACCCCTTCCCGCCGAAGCCACTTTTCAACTTTCTGACAATGCCAATTCTGCCCTGTGTTTAACTAGTGGTTATAATTTCGGAACGCTTCAACATATCAAAGTGATTTTGAAATTATTTTCTCAGGACACTTTATGTAAATTGAAAAAATGTGGTGTTATGTTTTGCATTTATTTATAAAAAAAACAGATATTTGGTGTAAATTTGGATAAATTCTCGATTTTCAAAATTCAAAATGTTCTCCTTTTTCAAAAAATAGTTAAAAGCAAAAAAAACTTGATAACTAGCATTTACCAAATGTTTATGGATCCTCTCATTTTTCTTGAAGGTTATGGCTCTGAACTTTAGGTGCAATTTTTCACATTTTAATAAAAAATGCCAAATCCTGCTATTAAGGGACCTAAAGGTCTAAATAATAGTAAAACCCCATAAATTACCCCATTATAAGAAAATAAAACTGACATTTTTGGTTTCCTTTCTTTTTGTATTTTTTTGGGGCCGTTCACTTTAACATAAAAATAACATATTACCTTTATTATATATATCACTACTATTATGGTGATACCTCATTTATGTAGTTTTTTTTATATATTTTTACAACTTTACTAAAGAATAAATTTAATTTATTATCGTATCGCCATCTTTTCGGAGACACAACTTTTATATTTTGTGGTTGACAGAGCTGGTTTAGGGCTTATCCTTTTCAGTGGTACCATTTTGGTGAACATAACTTTTTTTGATCACTTTTTGGAACCTTTCTGTAAAGGGATTTTATGATAAATGTACATTTTGGCAAGTTGTTTGGGTTTTGTTTATACGACGTTCTCTGTGCAGGTCCAATAATGTTACTGATTTATTATACAGATTGTTACTGATGTGCCAATACCAAATATGTGGGATTTTTTATTAGGTATGTATAGGGAATGTTGGTGTTTAGGGGACTTTGACTTTATTTCATTAATTGTTTTTAGTGTTTTACTAAGTGTTTTAAACATTTTTTACTTTTACAGGTTGGATTGAACAAACGATGCTCTGATTGCTTGTTCAAGCTATTCTTCACATAACACAGTGTAATGCAGATGTATTACACTGTGTTATGTAACACACGTAGCACGCTGAGCATGGTCAGTGTGTTACAGCCAGTTCCTGCTAGGAAGTTCCCAGAGAAGATCTTGCAGCCCCAGGGCCCCAGACCCCAGGGCTGACATCCGAGCAGCAGAACCCCTGGTTCCCACAGTGGGGAGTCCAAATCACCACACATGGCCCTTTACGTGTAAGGGGTTAACACCAGGAATTGGAGGAATCTCCGATTGCAGTTGTTACCGGCAGTTGTCGGCTACAACATACAAGTGTAATTCAGCAGTCAATGCCAGAAGCGCGAGACATGGTACTACGTCACAATGCGGCAAGTCCCTGCTTCCAAGTGACCTATGTCAAAAAGGGGTTAAAAATACGGAAAACCAGGGCATGGCTTGGCCGCCGAGCAAGATGGCCGCATAGTTTGTGAGCTCCGCTTCAGCACAACTGCCAAAGACCCCTAACTCTTGCCAGGGCTTCTAAACACCCGGTGAGCTTATGGGCAAGAAGGGGGCATTAGAAATCCAGCCGGACGGATCCATCCAGCGTTTTTTTGCAGCGTGACCCGCGCACAGTAATGGCGCCGAAAGCATCCGCATGAAGAAACCTTTGCAGCCGCTGCAGCTTCAGCCTCTAGCACAACAGAAAGAGAGCCGTGACACCACACAAACCTCTCCCGATACATCGGAAGTACCGGCACCTCCCTACCTGGCCGATACAGCATCTCCCACCTTTGCTGTCCCGACAAAGTGGTAAGACTCACCGTCTCCTAAAGGGCCCAAGATGGCGACCGCCCCTAGCTGTGCTCTCAAGCAACGAGGGAAGATACAAGGCCCGCAATCCACCAGACCTCACCAACTGCCTCCCAATGCGCAACATAATGAAAAATCGCCAACATCTAGCCCAGCAAAACAGCGCCAGAAAACTCATGCTTCCAAGCAGCCCTCACAAATCGTGAGTACACCAATTGATAATGATGTCCTCCCAGCACAAGACGCATTTGCAGCGTTTCAGACCTCTGATAAAATGGTCTCCGAAAATATGTTAAAAGATATGCTAGAGGCACTGAGAAGTTCTATAACACAGAACATGTTACAGATGGTGTCCCCATTTCAAAACACAGTAACAGAATTACAGTCATCAGTGGCCCATGTGGAAACAAAAATGGAGGAATATGCCTCTGCTTTCAACAACTTAGCAGATGGTCACCTGGCATTGGAGGGCAAAGTTTTCCAACTACAATCTAAACTGGTGGACCTTGAAGTTCGCAATAGGTGTAATAACATTAAGTTTAGGGGCATACCGGAAAATATCCCACCCCACAAGCTTCTGGAGTACATAAAACAGCTGACAAAACAATGCCTCCCGAACCTTACTGAATACGAGCTGGAAATTGACAGAGCACACAGAGTGCCGAAACCTAAAAACCTACCTGACATGTAATCACTTCAGTAAAAGACGGTCTGCAACTGTTAGCCTCCTGGGACATACTCCCCGAGCAAGCGGGCTCTCCGCCTCAGAAGGGACTGAAATCCTAATGTGGTAATCATTCCCAGACAAAATGTTTTATTGATAATTCTTTTTGTTGTTTCTTTCTCTTACTTATAGGATCCTGTCCGATTTTCATATGTTTAGAGTGCAGCCCTGTGCTGATAATTGTATATGCAATAGCCGCAATACCCTCTTTCATTTATTGAGTATGAATAAGTGTACCTAAAAGATTAACACAGTTTTTTATCTAATTTCAACTGTTGTTTGTTACTAGAGATGAGCGAACATGCTCGTCCGAGCTTGATGCTCGGTCGAGCATTAGGGTACTCGAGACGGCTCGTTGCTCGGACGAGTATTTCCCCTGCTCGAGATCGAGCATTTAATTAAAAAAAACACAGTGAAGAACAATGAAGAATAGAATAAAAACAGTGAACACAGGATCATTTAAGATAAAAACACAGTGCAGAACACAGTGAAGAATAGATTACAGATGTTCGGCACATCTGCTTACTTGTCGGAAGATACGCGCGGAACGGTGCGAACAAAATAGCATGTGAAGAACAATATATATGTGTGTAGAACACATTGCAGATGTATTTAAACATCTGCAATGTGTTCTTCACACACATATATATTGTTCTTCACATGCTATTTTGTTCGCGCCGTTCCGCGCGTATCTCCCGACAAGTAAGCAGATGTGCCGAACATCTGTAATCTATTCTGCACTGTGTTCTGCACTGTGTTTTTATCTTAAATGATCCTGTGTTCACTGTGTTCACTGTGTTCACTGTTTTTATTCTATTCTTCACTGTTCTTTACATCTGCTAACTTGTCGGGAGATAATATACGCGCGGAACAGTGAAGAATAGATCGCAGATGTTTGCAAATTATCAGAAGACATTATTTTTCAATTAAATAACACATTTTATTCCTGAACCATGGTCCCTTTGAAAAATGCTCGGGTCTCCCATTGACTTCAATGGGGCTCGTTACTCGAAACGAGCACTCGAGCATCTGGAAATGTTCGGCTCGAGTAACGAGCACCCGAGCATTTTAGTGCTCGCTCATCTCTATTTGTTACTAATCCTTCAGACTTACTAACTTCTTACAGGGAGATTAAGTGTAACAGGTAGCTCCCAAGATAAGAATCTACCACCCTAACTTCCTCAATTTATTAATCCGACACACATACCCTTCCTCATGGGCCCCAAAATCCTCTCCCTCAACGTAAGGGGCCTTAATAGCCCATTCAAACGGTCACTACTCTGGCGGGAAGCCAAAGCACAGAAATGCTCCATTTTCTGCGCACAAGAAACACATGTGTCACATAACTCTCCCCCTCCAATTAGCTGGTCGGATCATAGCCCGGTCACACTCACACTTACAGATCAACTCCCCAGACACAACGACTATGTGTGGCGACTTAACTCCTTTCTAGTGGCCACGAAAGCCACTCACAAAAAATTGAGACCTTTATTACTGACTATTTCAAGTTGAACACAACAGATGATACTGACTTAACAACTCTCTGGGCAGCTCATAAGGTTTATGTCAGAGACGAGATCTCGAGGTTGGGAGGGAAAGTCAAGAGAGAAAGGGAAAAAGAAATTACACACAGCACAAACAAAATTCACCAATTAGACGCATTAAATAAATCCAACCCATCCCCTAGACCAGTGATGGCGAACCTATGGCACTGGTGCCAGAGGTGGCACTCAGAGCCCTTTCTGTGGGCACTCAGGCCATCACCAGAGATGACTCCAGGTATCTTCCTGCAGTCCCAGGCAGCCCAGGACTTGCTGTGCACAGAGCTATTTTAAAGTGACAGCAGTATCTGGGATTATTTTCTGCTTTATTGGTGTCCTCAGGTGCTAGTATCAATGAAAACTGTGACAGAGAAGGGAGTATAAATCATAAATTAAATTTCTGTGTTGGCACTTTGCGATAAATAAGCGAGTCTTTGTTGTAGTTTGGGCACTCGGCCTCTAAAAGGTTTGCCATCACTGCCCTAGACTAACCACGGAATAAGAGAAGAAAGACTCCATCTTAGAAATATCCTGATGGAAAAACATGACCACAATTTCAAAAAACTTAAGTTAAAATTCTACACCCAAGATAACAAAGCTGGCCGCCTTTTAGCCTCTAGAATTAAAAACATGTCCCAAAAAAAAAGAATCCCCTTTAACATTCACCCAACCACAAAAGAACGTCTTTTAGCTCCTAGAGAAATAGCCAATGCTTTTAAGGATTATTATAAATCTTTATATAATCTAAAAGATGACCCAACAACCCTAAACCCCACCCAAGAGGAAATAGACTCCTTTCTATCCAAACTAAAACTACCCTCATTATCCCCTTCCCAACTGCAAACTCTTAATCAACCAATCACACTACCTGAGATCCTTAAATCGATCAAATCCCTTCCCAAACATAAAGCCCCGGGACCAGATGGGTATTCAAATGAATATTATCAGAGATTCTCTCATTTACTAATCCCAGACCTTCTCAAAGAATACAATAGAGCATCGGAAACAGGATCCCTCCCCCCAGACCTTCTGGCAGGGAAACCAAAAGCAGGGAAACCCCCTACAGAACCGGCCAATTTCCGACCAATTTCTTTACTTAACACTGATGTTAAGCTCTACGCAAAAATCTTGGCTGCCAGACTTATGGAGGTTGTCCCCTGCCTTGTCAAAGATGACCAGGTTGGATTTACAAAAAATAGACAAGCCCCAGATAATACCAGGAGACTCATAACATTGATGCAATATTGCGAACAAAACAAAATCCCTGCAACCTTTCTAACAGTAGATGCCGAGAAGGCATTTGACAGGGTTAATTGGTCCTTTGCCTTCTCGGCTCTGCGAAAATTTGGCTTCTCTGGATTTATTTACTCCGCAATCCAAGCTCTTTACTCGTGCCCTAATGCCTCGGTCTTTGTAAACGGAGCTCTCTCTCTCACTTTTCCACTAACCAACGGTACCCGCCAGGGGTGTCCCCTCTCCCCCTTATTTTTTAACTTATCAATAGAGCCCCTAGCAGAAGCCATAAGATGCAACCCTCTCATTAAGGGAGTAGAGATCAATAAAGTGTCCCATAAAATTGCACTATTTGCCGACGACATAATAATAATTAACACGCAACCGGCTTCCTCATTGGAATATGTTTTCCAACAACTAGAGGACTACGGGAGGGTTGCGTACTATAAAGTCAATAACTCTAAATCCCAGATCCTTCCCAATGCCATCCCTCTAGAACAATTAAAATTACTACAAAATAAATTCCCCTTAGACTGGCAAAACGATCACATCTCGTACCTAGGAATCTACCTCTCCCTTCCAACAGCCACACTATACAAACATAACTTCTCCCCCTTGATGACCAAAATAACGCAGGAGCCGTCATCGGGGGGCGCTGATAGTTGCTATGAAAACCCTGGGGTCTGATCAGGTCCTCAGAGCTGCCTGTAGGAACTGCCTGAAAGATGGCGTCTATGACGTCATCTTAAAGGCACAGTATCAGCCTATGCATGTGCATAGGCTGACACAGCTAATACCCTGCAATACATCAGTATTGCAGAATATTATCATGATCAAGCAATCAGAGGATTGCTTGATCATGTCCCATGGTGGAAACAGTAAAAAAGTGAAAAAAAAAATTATTCAATAAAAAATAAAACAATAAATCAATAAAAATGCCCATAACCCCATAACATATAAAGAGACATATAATACTAAAAAAATGTCTAAATCATAACACAAACCCCACATATATAGTATCACCACATTTGTAACAACTAGAGATGAGCGAACATGCTCGTCCGAGCTTGATGCTCGGTCGAGCATTAGGGTACTCGAAACTGCTCGTTGCTCGGACGAATACTTCGCCCGCTCGAGAAAATGGCAGCTCCCGCCGTTTTGCTTTTTGGCGGCCAGAAACAGAGCCAATCACAAGCCAGGAGACTCTGCACTCCACCCAGCATGACGTGGTACCCTTACACGTCGATAGCAGTGGTTGGCTGGCCAGATCAGGTGACCCTGGGATAGACTAGCCGCTGCCCGCGCTGCTCGGATCATTCTCTGTCTGGATGCCGCTAGGGAGAGAGCTGCTGCTGGTCAGGGAAAGCGTTAGGGTGTTCTATTAGCTTACTGTTAGGCAGGAGTGATTCTCAAAGAACCCAACAGCCCTTCTTAGGGCTACAATAACGTTCTACTTTTTTTATTTTAATTTGCATCTAGTACCATTTTGTGAGGAATTAGCAGGGGGACTTGCTACCGTTGTGTTTAGCTCTTAGTGGCACACATATCCATAGCAAAGACCGAAGTGGGAAAATTTAGTAGGGGTTGGATTTCAATTAGGCACTAACTCAGTGTCATCTCATCTGGCATAGTAGTGTGCTTTGATACTTGGCTAGAAAATAGCCATAGGAGAATACAAAGAGCTTACTTACGCCTACAGTAGCGTTCTATATATTTGATTTCTGGTTGATCTGCTGGTGGCTGTACTTTCTGCAGTGCATGTACTAGGCAATTCTGAGCAATTTGTAGTGAGACTTGCGACCGCTGTGTTCTGCGCTTAGTGACGCACATATCCATAGCAAAGACCGAAGTGGGAAAATTTTGTAGGGGTTGGATTTCAATTAGGCACTAACTCAGTGTCATCTCATCTGGCATAGTAGTGTGCTTTGATACTTGGCTAGAAAATAGCCATAGGAGAATACAAAGAGCTTACTTACGCCTACAGTAGCGTTCTATATATTTGATTTCTGGTTGATCTGCTGGTGGCTGTACTTTCTGCAGTGCATGTACTAGGCAATTCTGAGCAATTTGTAGTGAGACTTGCGACCGCTGTGTTCTGCGCTTAGTGACGCACATATCCATAGCAAAGACCGAAGTGGGAAAATTTAGTAGGGGTTGGATTTCAATTAGGCACTAACTCAGTGTCATCTCATCTGGCATAGTAGTGTGCTTTGATACTTGGCTAGAAAATAGCCATAGGAGAATACAAAGAGCTTACTTACGCCTACAGTAGCGTTCTATATATTTGATTTCTGGTTGATCTGCTGGTGGCTGTACTTTCTGCAGTGCATGTACTAGGCAATTCTGAGCAATTTGTAGTGAGACTTGCGACCGCTGTGTTCTGCGCTTAGTGACGCACATATCCATAGCAAAGACCGAAGTGGGAAAATTTAGTAGGGGTTGGATTTCAATTAGGCACTAACTCAGTGTCATCTCATCTGGCATAGTAGTGTGCTTTGATACTTGGCTAGAAAATAGCCATAGGAGAATACAAAGAGCTTACTTACGCCTACAGTAGCGTTCTATATATTTGATTTCTGGTTGATCTGCTGGTGGCTGTACTTTCTGCAGTGCATGTACTAGGCAATTCTGAGCAATTTGTAGTGAGACTTGCGACCGCTGTGTTCTGCGCTTAGTGACGCACATATCCATAGCAAAGACCGAAGTGGGAAAATTTAGTAGGGGTTGGATTTCAATTAGGCACTAACTCAGTGTCATCTCATCTGGCATAGTAGTGTGCTTTGATACTTGGCTAGAAAATAGCCATAGGAGAATACAAAGAGCTTACTTACGCCTACAGTAGCGTTCTATATATTTGATTTCTGGTTGATCTGCTGGTGGCTGTACTTTCTGCAGTGCATGTACTAGGCAATTCTGAGCAATTTGTAGTGAGACTTGCGACCGCTGTGTTCTGCGCTTAGTGACGCACATATCCATAGCAAAGACCGAAGTGGGAAAATTTAGTAGGGGTTGGATTTCAATTAGGCACTAACTCAGTGTCATCTCATCTGGCATAGTAGTGTGCTTTGATACTTGGCTAGAAAATAGCCATAGGAGAATACAAAGAGCTTACTTACGCCTACAGTAGCGTTCTATATATTTGATTTCTGGTTGATCTGCTGGTGGCTGTACTTTCTGCAGTGCATGTACTAGGCAATTCTGAGCAATTTGTAGTGAGACTTGCGACCGCTGTGTTCTGCGCTTAGTGACGCACATATCCATAGCAAAGACCGAAGTGGGAAAATTTAGTAGGGGTTGGATTTCAATTAGGCACTAACTCAGTGTCATCTCATCTGGCATAGTAGTGTGCTTTGATACTTGGCTAGAAAATAGCCATAGGAGAATACAAAGAGCTTACTTACGCCTACAGTAGCGTTCTATATATTTGATTTCTGGTTGATCTGCTGGTGGCTGTACTTTCTGCAGTGCATGTACTAGGCAATTCTGAGCAATTTGTAGTGAGACTTGCGACCGCTGTGTTCTGCGCTTAGTGACGCACATATCCATAGCAAAGACCGAAGTGGGAAAATTTAGTAGGGGTTGGATTTCAATTAGGCACTAACTCAGTGTCATCTCATCTGGCATAGTAGTGTGCTTTGATACTTGGCTAGAAAATAGCCATAGGAGAATACAAAGAGCTTACTTACGCCTACAGTAGCGTTCTATATATTTGATTTCTGGTTGATCTGCTGGTGGCTGTACTTTCTGCAGTGCATGTACTAGGCAATTCTGAGCAATTTGTAGTGAGACTTGCGACCGCTGTGTTCTGCGCTTAGTGACGCACATATCCATAGCAAAGACCGAAGTGGGAAAATTTTGTAGGGGTTGGATTTCAATTAGGCACTAACTCAGTGTCATCTCATCTGGCATAGTAGTGTGCTTTGATACTTGGCTAGAAAATAGCCATAGGAGAATACAAAGAGCTTACTTACGCCTACAGTAGCGTTCTATATATTTGATTTCTGGTTGATCTGCTGGTGGCTGTACTTTCTGCAGTGCATGTACTAGGCAATTCTGAGCAATTTGTAGTGAGACTTGCGACCGCTGTGTTCTGCGCTTAGTGACGCACATATCCATAGCAAAGACCGAAGTGGGAAAATTTAGTAGGGGTTGGATTTCAATTAGGCACTAACTCAGTGTCATCTCATCTGGCATAGTAGTGTGCTTTGATACTTGGCTAGAAAATAGCCATAGGAGAATACAAAGAGCTTACTTACGCCTACAGTAGCGTTCTATATATTTGATTTCTGGTTGATCTGCTGGTGGCTGTACTTTCTGCAGTGCATGTACTAGGCAATTCTGAGCAATTTGTAGTGAGACTTGCGACCGCTGTGTTCTGCGCTTAGTGACGCACATATCCATAGCAAAGACCGAAGTGGGAAAATTTAGTAGGGGTTGGATTTCAATTAGGCACTAACTCAGTGTCATCTCATCTGGCATAGTAGTGTGCTTTGATACTTGGCTAGAAAATAGCCATAGGAGAATACAAAGAGCTTACTTACGCCTACAGTAGCGTTCTATATATTTGATTTCTGGTTGATCTGCTGGTGGCTGTACTTTCTGCAGTGCATGTACTAGGCAATTCTGAGCAATTTGTAGTGAGACTTGCGACCGCTGTGTTCTGCGCTTAGTGACGCACATATCCATAGCAAAGACCGAAGTGGGAAAATTTAGTAGGGGTTGGATTTCAATTAGGCACTAACTCAGTGTCATCTCATCTGGCATAGTAGTGTGCTTTGATACTTGGCTAGAAAATAGCCATAGGAGAATACAAAGAGCTTACTTACGCCTACAGTAGCGTTCTATATATTTGATTTCTGGTTGATCTGCTGGTGGCTGTACTTTCTGCAGTGCATGTACTAGGCAATTCTGAGCAATTTGTAGTGAGACTTGCGACCGCTGTGTTCTTCGCTTAGTGACGCACATATCCATAGCAAAGACCGAAGTGGGAAAATTTAGTAGAGGTTGGATTTCAATTAGGCACTAACTCAGTGTCATCTCATCTGGCATAGTAGTGTGCTTTGATACTTGGCTAGAAAATAGCCATAGCAATAGGATAGCATTGTTTGGTTTTAAAAACTCAAAAAAAAAACAAAAAACACAAAAAAAACAAAAAACACAAAAAAAAACAAAAAAAAGTTAAAAAAAAAATAAAGTTATAACTCTCATTTTAAAAATGTTTAACCCGAGGGCTAGGGGTAGAGGACGAGGGCGGGGACGTGGGCGTCCAACTACTGCAGGGGTCAGAGGCCGTGGTCCTGGGCGGGGTGAGACACCACCTGCTGATGAGGGAGCAGGGGAACGCCGCAAAGCTGCACTCCCTAGGTTCATGTCTGAAGTTACTGGGACTCGTGGTAGAGCACTGTTGAGGCCAGAACAGTGCGAACAGGTGATGTCGTGGATTGCTGACAATGCTTCGAGCAATTTGTCCACCACCAGTCAGTCTTCCACGCAGTCCACCCATGTCACCGAAATCGCCACTCCTCCAGCTCCTGCACCTCAGCCTCCTCCCCCCCAGTCTGCCCCCTCCCAGGAAAATTTGGCATTTGAACCGGCATACTCTGAGGAACTGTTTTCTGGACCCTTCCCACAGTCACAAACCACTTGTCCGGTTGCTGCTGAGCAATTTTCCGATGCCCAGGTTTTCCACCAGTCACAGTCTGTGGGTGATGATGACCTTCTTGACGTAGTGGAAGTGTGTAAAGAGGTGTCCGACGATGAGGAGACACGGTTGTCAGACAGTGGGGAAGTTGTTGTCAGGGCAGGAAGTCCGAGGGGGGAGCAGACTGAGGGCTCGGAGGATGATGAGGTGACAGACCCAAGCTGGGTTGAGAGGCCGGGTGAACACAGTGCTTCTGAGACGGAGGAGAGTCCTCGACCAGAACAGGTTGGAAGAGGCAGTGGTGGGGCCAGACGGAGAGGCAGGGCCAGAGCTGGTGCATCAGCGCCAAATGTGTCAACTAGTGAAGCTCCCGTGGCGAGGGCTCTTGCGGCGAGGGCTAGATCTTCAGAAGTCTGGAGGTTCTTTAAGGAAACACCGGATGACCGACGGACTGTGGTGTGCAACATTTGCCAAACCAGGCTCAGCAGGGGTTCCACCACTACTAGCTTAACTACCACCAGTATGCGCAGGCATATGAATGCTAAACACCCCACTCAGTGGCAACAAGCCCGTTCACCTCCGGCCGTGCACACCACTGCTCCTTCCCCTGTGTCAGCTGCTAGTCAGCCCCCTGCCCAGGACCCTGCCACAAAAACCCCATCTTCGCCTCCACGATCCTCCACAGCATCCACCAGCGTTCAGCTCTCCATACCCCAGACGCTGGAGCGGAAACGCAAATATAGTGCAACCCACCCGCACGCCCAAGCCCTTAATGTGCACATCTCCAGATTGCTTAGCCTGGAGATGCTGCCCTATAGGCTAGTAGAGACCGAGGCCTTTCGCAACCTCATGGCGGCGGCCGCCCCTCGGTATTCGGTCCCCAGCCGCCACTACTTTTCCCGATGTGCCGTCCCAGCCCTGCACCAGCACGTGTCAGACAACATCATCCGTGCCCTGACCAACGCCGTTTCTGACAAGGTCCACCTGACCACGGACACGTGGACGAGTGCTGCCGGGCAGGGCCACTATATATCGCTGACGGCACATTGGGTTAACTTGGTGGAGGCTGGGACCGAGTCTGACCCTGGGGCTGCTCATATACTGCCGACGCCGAGGATTGCGGGGCCTACCTCGGTCCAGGTGTTTCAGGCCTACTATGCCTCCTCCTCCTCCCACCCCTCCTCCACCTCCTCCTCCGAACTACCATCCGTGGGCACGGCGCCATCAGTCGGTAGCTCTAGGCACAGCAGCAGTGCCGTCGCTAAGCGACAGCAGGCGGTGCTCAAACTGCTGAGCCTAGGCGACAAAAGGCACACCGCCCAAGAGCTATTACAGGGCATCACGGCGCAGACTGATCTGTGGCTGGCACCGCTGAACCTCAAGCCGGGAATGGTTGTGTGTGACAACGGCCGTAACCTGGTGGCGGCTCTGCAACTCGGCAGACTGACACATGTGCCATGCCTGGCCCATGTGTTAAATCTGATAGTTCAGCGTTTCCTCAAGACATACCCCAATCTGTCTGATTTGCTCACGAAGGTGCGCCGCATCTGTGCGCATTTCAGGAAGTCCAGCCCAGATGCTGCCACTCTCAGGGCAGCGCAGCGCCGCCTCCAACTGCCCGCTCACCGACTGTTGTGCGACGTGCCCACGAGGTGGAATTCAACACTGACCATGTTATCCAGAGTTTACCAGCAGCGCAGAGCGATTGTAGACTGCCAGATGTCAACTTCCACCAGAACTGGTAGTCAGGTCAGTCAGCTTCCTCAAGTCTACAATGAGGAGTGGACGTGGATGTCTGATATCTGTCAGGTGCTGAGTAACTTTGAGGAGTCAACACAGATGGTCAGTGGCGATGCCGCCATCATCAGCCTCACCATCCCGCTGCTTGGCCTGTTGAAAAACTCTCTGGTCAGCATGAAGTCGGAAGCTTTGCGCTCGTCACAAGAGACAGGGGAAGAATATTCCCTTGTTGATAGCCAAAGCACCCTCAGGTCTGTTTCTCAGCGCATATCGGAGGAGGTGGAGGTGGAGGAGGATGAGGAGGAAGAGGAGGAGAATGTTGGCGAGACACAAGAGGGGACCATTGTTGAGTCCTTCACTGTTCAGCGTGTATGGGCAGAAGAAGAGGAGTTGGAGGAGTTGGAGGAGGAGGAAATGGACAGTCAGGCCAGTGAGGGGAGTGAATTCTTACGCGTTGGTACTCTGGCGCATATGGCAGATTTCATGCTAGGCTGCCTATCCCGTGACCCTCGCGTTCAAAGAATTTATTCCAGCACCGATTACTGGGTGTTCACTCTCCTGGACCCACGGTACAAGCAAAATCTTTCCACTCTCATCCCTGCAGAGGAAAGGAGTGTGAGAATGCATGAATACCAGCAGGCCCTGGTGCACAAGCTGAAACAGTATTTCCCTTCTGACAGCGCTAGCGGCAGAGTGCGTAGTTCTGCGGGACAAGTAGCGAGGGAGAGTAGGCGAGCAGGCAGCTTGTCCAGCACTGGCAAGGGTACGCTTTACAAGGCTTTTGCCAGCTTTATGTCACCCCAGCAAGACACTGTCACCTGTCCCCAGTCTCGGCAGAGTAGGGCTGATCTTTACAGATCGTCCATCGTCCTAAATGATCACACAGCTCCCTACAACTACTGGGTTTCAAAGCTGGACATGTGGCACGAACTGGCGCTGTACGCCTTGGAGGTTCTTGCCTGCCCTGCCGCTAGCGTCTTGTCCGAGCGGGTTTTCAGTGCAGCTGGTGGCATCATCACCGATAAGCGTACACGCCTGTCGACTGACAGCGCTGACAGGCTGACGCTTATTAAAATGAATAAAGGCTGGATTTCTCAGAATTTCCAATCTCCACCAGGTGAAGGAAGCTCAACCTGAATAATTGATCCACTCCTCCTCCTCCTCATTTTCCACCTTCTCCTCCTCTTTGTACAGTAAAGCAGAGGAAAATGGCTATTTTTTGACAGGGCCCACTGGCTCTTGCTATAGTACTTCATGCATTTAATTTTTCTGGAGGGCCACCTACCCGGTCCTCTGTTTGAAACAATTTTTGTGAGTGCCACATACAGGCACTCAATCTATTCCATTTTTCTGGAGGGCCACCTACCCGGTCCTCTGTTTTAAAAAATGTTTGGGACTGCCACATACAGGCACTCAATCTATTCCATTTTACTGGAGGGCCACCTACCTGCTCCTCTGGTTTGAAAAATGTTTGGGACTGCCACATACAGGCACTCAATCTATTCCATTTTACTGCAGGGCCACCTACCTGCTCCTCTGGTTTGAAACATTTTTGGGACTGCCACATACAGGCACTCAATCTATTCCATTTTACTGGAGGGCCACCTACCTGCTCCTCTGGTTTGAAAAATGTTTGGGACTGCCACATACAGGCACTCAATCTATTCCATTTTACTGGAGGGCCACCTACCTGCTCCTCTGGTTTGAAAAATGTTTGGGACTGCCACATACAGGCACTCAATCTATTCCATTTTACTGGAGGGCCACCTACCTGCTCCTCTGGTTTGAAAAATGTTTGGGACTGCCACATACAGGCACTCAATCTATTCCATTTTACTGGAGGGCCACCTACCTGCTCCTCTGGTTTGAAACATTTTTGGGACTGCCACATACAGGCACTCAATCTATTCCATTTTACTGCAGGGCCACCTACCTGCTCCTCTGGTTTGAAACATTTTTGGGACTGCCACATACAGGCACTCAATCTATTCCATTTTACTGGAGGGCCACCTACCTGCTCCTCTGGTTTGAAAAATGTTTGGGACTGCCACATACAGGCACTCAATCTATTCCATTTTACTGCAGGGCCACCTACCTGCTCCTCTGGTTTGAAACATTTTTGGGACTGCCACATACAGGCACTCAATCTATTCCATTTTACTGGAGGGCCACCTACCTGCTCCTCTGGTTTGAAAAATGTTTGGGACTGCCACATACAGGCACTCAATCTATTCCATTTTACTGGAGGGCCACCTACCTGCTCCTCTGGTTTGAAAAATGTTTGGGACTGCCACATACAGGCACTCAATCTATTCCATTTTACTGGAGGGCCACCTACCTGCTCCTCTGGTTTGAAACATTTTTGGGACTGCCACATACAGGCACTCAATCTATTCCATTTTACTGCAGGGCCACCTACCTGCTCCTCTGGTTTGAAACATTTTTGGGACTGCCACATACAGGCACTCAATCTATTCCATTTTACTGGAGGGCCACCTACCTGCTCCTCTGGTTTGAAAAATGTTTGGGACTGCCACATACAGGCACTCAATCTATTCCATTTTACTGCAGGGCCACCTACCTGCTCCTCTGGTTTGAAACATTTTTGGGACTGCCACATACAGGCACTCAATCTATTCCATTTTACTGGAGGGCCACCTACCTGCTCCTCTGGTTTGAAAAATGTTTGGGACTGCCACATACAGGCACTATCCAAATTAAATTGTCTCCATAGCAGCCTCCACACGTTGTCTCCATTGCTACCTCCAAAAGTCGTCCATATAGCTGCCTCCATACATCGTCCCCTTATCAAACGATGTGTGTCAGGCAGAAATTTGGGTTGTTTTCATGGATTCCACATCAAAGTTGTTAACTTTGTCGCCACCCTGCTGTGTTATCCACAAAATATACAGGCAAACTTTTACCATTTAGGGATATTATTTCAGCGCTTCTTGCGCATCTGTTTACATTCCCCTCACCCGGCATATCCTAAACTTATAAGAACGCTACTACACTTGATCTTATACAAAAGGTTCTTAGAAGTGCTGTTTGGGGAGTAGCCTAGAGACAGGGGCTTGGATTGGCGAAAGCTCGCCTGGCAGCGGAGCGCCAGCTCCATGCGCATCATGCGCTTCTTGCGCATCTGTTTACATTCCCCTCACCCGCCATATCCCAAACTTATAAGAACGCTACTACACTTGATCTTATACAAAAGGTTCTTAGAAGTGCTGTTTGGGGAGTAGCCTATAGACAGGGGCTTGGATTGGCGAAAGCTCGCCTGGCAGCGGAGCGCCAGCTCCATGCCAAGATCCAACTAACATAGTTTTAACTGCAGCACCTTTAATCTACTACTAGTTCACTGCCTCCATACATGGTCCCCTTATCAAACGAGCTGTGTCAGGCAGAATTTTGGGTTGTTTTCATGGCTTCCATGTTAACTTTGTCGCCACCCTGCTGTGTAATCCACAAAATATACTGGCAAACTTTTATCATGTACCGATATTATTTGAGCGCTTCTTGCTCACCTCCTTTGGTTCCTCTCTGCCACCCATTGGTTTGAAGCCTGAGTCCATTTAGGGTATGTCGCCATGACACTCTCTAGCCTGCTGCCGCTGCCTCTGCATGCCGTCCCCTATAGTGTCAGGGTCAATTATTGGATGTTTTAGATGCTATCTAGCTTCATTCTGTCACTCTGTCATGGCCATGCTGTTGCCCATAATTTTGGCATAATGGTGCGATTAGGCAGCCTCAGAGGCATCCATGCATGCTGCCCCTGCTGTTTCCTGTCCATTTCCGTGGTGTTTCCATCCTTTTCTGAGGTTCCCAGGTGTTTGGCCAAGCTTCCCTGTGCAGAGCCTTGGTCCCCTTGAAAAATGCTCGAGTCTCCCATTGACTTCAATGGGGTTCGTTATTCGAGACGAGCACTCGAGCATCGGGAAAAGTTCGTCTCGAATAACGAGTACCCGAGCATTTTAGTGTTCGCTCATCTCTAGTAACAACCAGTAGAATAAAATAATATCATTATATGGATTTTCTTCCAAACTCACACATAGGTTATAGGTTCTTATCCAGTTCCGTTCAATTGAGCAGACATCTGTGTCCTTACATGTAATATCTCCTAAGACGATATCACTCAAGGCACCGTCCTAAGTGCAGATCACATATAAAGTAACAGGTTGGACTCTTGGGATACGGATTAAATATTGCCAACCAGCAAATAAAATTTTAAAAACTTCGTCTTTAATTTATTCCATTAAAAAAAGGAAGCACAAGAACATATAGGGTAGGCAAAATCTATGCGAATCCAACTCTATTATATTGGGAGTCCTTAATCATGGTCTAAAAGCTTCTAAATGACACAGTATACACTGGGGGTAATTTATCATTGTTTTGTCTATGTTTGGTGTTGATTTGGTGCAGTTGTAGTACAAATGCTGTTTTGTGACTTTACATTGTGCCAAATGAAAATAGGACAGTGCAAAGTCACTATGACATAGACCAATCATTATTTGCATTGATTGGTTTTCACTAGAGATGAGCGAACATGCTCGTCCGAGCTTGATGCTCGGTCGAGCATTAGGGTACTCGAGACGGCTCGTTGCTCGGACGAGTATTTCCCCTGCTCGAGATCGAGCATTTAATTAAAAAAAACACAGTGAAGAACAATGAAGAATAGAATAAAAACAGTGAACACAGGATCATTTAAGATAAAAACACAGTGCAGAACACAGTGCAGAATAGATTACAGATGTTCGGCACATCTGCTTACTTGTCGGGAGATACGCGCGGAACGGCGGGAACAAAATAGCATGTGAAGAACAATATATATGTGTGAAGAAGACATTGCAGATGTATGGAAACATCTGCAATGTGTTCTTCACACATATATATTGTTCTTCACATGCTATTTTGTTCGCGCCGTTCCGCGCGTATCTCCCGACAAGTAAGCAGATGTGCCGAACATCTGTAATCTATTCTGCACTGTGTTCTGCACTGTGTTTTTATCTTAAATGATCCTGTGTTCACTGTGTTCACTGTGTTCAATGTTTTTATTCTATTCTTCACTGTTCTTTACATCTGCTAACTTGTCGGGAGATAATATACGCGCGGAACAGTGAAGAATAGATCGCAGATGTTTGCAAATTATCAGAAGACATTATTTTTCAATTAAATAACACATTTTATTCCTGAACCATGGTCCCTTTGAAAAATGCTCGGGTCTCCCATTGACTTCAATGGGGCTCGTTACTCGAAACGAGCACTCGAGCATCTGGAAATGTTCGGCTCGAGTAACGAGCACCCGAGCATTTTAGTGCTCGCTCATCTCTAGTTTTCACACTACTACTGAATTCATGATTTTTGACTCTCTGGGCAAGTTTAGGACACTCTCTATACCCTGTTCGATATTTTTTTGTGACTTTTTATGCAACATTAAAGGGTTTATCCGGGTTTTAAAAATTACGTAGGGCCGGGCTGGGGCGGGCTATTTAAAAATAATAAACATGTACTTACCTCCTCCAGCGCCACCGATGTCCCGTGCCGTGGCCCGTTAGATCCATGCCCCTGTTTGTTTACAGGGGCACAGAAGCTGTGCACACGGAGCTTCCAGGCTGCGATGTGGCCGGCTCCTCCCACCTGTGCACGTTTGTTATTTTGAGATAGCCCACCCCAATCCTCAGTAATTTTTAAGACCCGGAAAACCCCTTTAATAATTGTGACTGCAGCAGAAATCCAAAGACAGACATAAGTAGAACTATCATAAGGAGCGGGTCTTATGATAAATTGTTGTATGCCCGTTGTATGCCGTTATGCATTTGTTTCATTTCAAATATATTTTCATTTGTATTTATATGTTTTGGATATTTAGCAAGCATTTTCCCAAAATTAAATATGTTTACAGATATCTCAGTGTTCTTATGCCCACCTATTTCATGTATATTTAGGTATTTTTCAGGAATGCCCTGTAACTTTTTTCACTGTTTACACAAGGCTTGTGATGTGTTGCTGGATGAATTTGTGCATTCCCCCTCTCCTTATGGATACTTGTGACACTCTCCGTATAAGTATACCATGTCATTTAGAAGCTTTTAGACCATGATTAAAGACTTCTGATTTTATGGTGTCTAATAGGTCATGCATGGAGTCATGCAGCTTCTGTCTACCCTATGTATGCTTTTGCCTCCTTTTTTTTAGTAACTTTTCTTATTATTATCTGAAAGTGCTGGAGAGCTTAGTATATTTTTTGCTTGTCTGTCTCATTTAACCCTCGGCAGAATGGGCTTGTTCAAGAGCACAATGGTGCTTTTGCCCTACCCCTTTCCCCTTGCACCCTACATAACTTTGTGATCCACCATCTACTTAGTAGGGGAACTTACAAATACTCTTTCTCATTAAATATTACCACTTTATAATGCACTGGTTCAGCTACTGTATATCTAATATATAAGGTTATAAAAGTTCATAAAAGAGATGTCCTTGAGTTGTAGAGGGTACAAATGAGAACCAGAAAAATAATAAGTGGAATAGGGGATCTCAGTTACAAGGATTAAAATAATTAAATCAAATGTATTTAGTTTTGAGAAAAATCGACCAAGAGAGGTAGCATCAATTCTTAATATATAAATAGTCTGTATAAAAATCAGGAAAATCTGTTCCATGCTGAATCACCTCAATAGACTATGGACTTATTTTGCTGTCTAGAGAAATAAAGATTTAATCTGTAGAGGTGCCAAGGTTACCTTGCTGTAAGAATTGTGAATCTGTGGAATAGCCTGCCTCAGGAGCTGGTCACAGCAGGAAAAGCAGAACGCATAGCCAAGTAATATTGACACTTATTATCATTTATCTTTTTCCCTCAGCCGTTTGCCTTGCCTTCCTGAAACATGAACGAGAACGTGATGGACCTAGGTTATTTTATCATCCGTAGCCTCTATGTGCTTCAAATGGTTTCTGCTATATCAAATTTATTAGGCATCAAGTAGACTTTGGGTTCACAATCCCCATATGCACTAATAGTCAGAGATCTGAACTTTAACGTACTGAGTATTGCTAGAGCAGTCGAACATGGCTTAGTTGAACTTTAAAATAAATAGTATAAATATAGTATATTAATAGATAAAAAAAAATAGATAGATAGGTTGTTGTTGTCTAAATAAACTAACATGATCAGAACTAAATCCAAGGTTTTGGATTTTTCTACTGAGTTGGCCGAAGTCTTCCACCCAACTTATCTATATAGGAATTTGGCATTGCCTTCAACTATTAGCATAGTAATACTAAATATCTTGGCCTTTAATGCCATTTTTCTTCTCGACTGTGAAGCAGAACTAATGCACTTAAGCGATAAGTACATCAAAGACAGCATAGCAAAAGCAAAAAAAATGCCTCCTGTGGTGGTAAACTTTGTATGCAAGGACTACAAGCCTGAGTTTTCATTGCTCTTTGAAGTAGTTGATCATAACAATGAGGAGATTTATGTATCCATAAGACAACTTTTTTAATAATATATTTTTTTTTACTTTTCCCATAACCTATTGTATTGTCTTTATGTAAAATTATGATGTATTCTGTTTTAATACAATGCTGTCATGTTATGTACCGTATCTTAACAAATCGATTATGGTAGAACCTACCATCAGACTCTTAAATTTGCTATGTCTTTCTCTGAAATTAATCAAGCACCCGATTATGCACCTGCACCCAATTATATTTTATTATTATATTTTAATATATTTATTATTATATAACATACAGTCATCAGTATTAGCATTATATCTTTCAATTCAAACATAGAAATTATTGTATCATGTAATTTGCCTATCAAATCCTGCCCAGGCTGCCAACTTTTGAAGGAAATAAAACCTCACTGTGGTTTTTATTTAGCATAAAATGCGGCCTACATTATTAGTGGTGTTCTGTTTTTTTTTTTTTTTTTTTGCTTTTTTAATTCCAACACACCATACCCTCCCATAAAGGAGTACCTAATAAGGGGTTAATTTAACATAAAGAATTGCACGGATGATTTGGCCTGTAATTGTGATTTCTGATCCCCAGGAATAAGTAACATGTCACTTATTTGGTGAGGATGAAAAATCTGCAGCGGAAAGATTTTTAGTTCACCTGTGTCCCTTTGCCTCATCCGTATCTTACAGTGACGTCACTGACAATTTTCGATCTAGTGTGTGGTCGAGCCACCGGCCGGGGCTCCCTTGCCTAACCGATTCTTTCCTTGGATTTACTACAAGTGAATAACGCAGAACATAGAAAGGGCTATTTACTACAGTGGATATCTCCGATGATTGCGGGATCCACATTGCGGACAAGTCTCCTGGACATGATACTCTCCACATTGGAATAAGGGTTAAGCCTAATTTGTTAAGTTAGCGCAGCTATATATTTGTTCACTCGAACTTAAAAATCCCTTCTGGGCCTGGGTTCCGATACTCACCCGGCCAGGGCCACACCCACATTTATACTTACAATTGGTAAGCATCTGCCAATGTACTGTGTACCACAATTTTGGGGGAGAATTGTGATCCCAAGATGTCATTGGGAAGCACGATCATCCCCATAATGGCGGTGCAAAGCATTGCCAGTATGTATTTTTCCATACACAGAGCTGTATGCCTGATGAAAGCTCCTGTTCGGAGCTGAAATTCGTTGCAATATTTGTGTGCAATAAAGGAACCTTTTCCAATACATCGGATCGCCCTGTGAGTCTACAATAGCACCATCATGACATCTCCTCCAGGTTGCTATACATTTTTCATATTTCAGTTTACAGACCTGTGAAATGAGGCATTTTTTTCTGGGACAATTTGACATTTTCATTGCCATACTTTGGGGTATAATGACCTTTTTATCACTATATATTAAAATTTTTGCAGAAAAAAAGGTTGTAGAACGGTAAAAAAAGGTTGCATTATTACGTTCACCGCAGAGAATAACTGTTTTTATATTTAGATAGACTGGATATTTTGGTACTAACATGTTATTGATTTTATTTCTTCATTTTTTATATGTGTTCTAGGGAAAGGGGGATTAGAACTTTGATTTAATTTTTTTTTTTTCTGCTATATTTTTTTTCTCAGTCAGCCTGTTGCATACTGGAACACTTGAGGGTCTGATAGCTCATACCATCTGATCACTTAGGACCGATCACCCATTCTTCCAGGCACAGGAGACCTACGGTAAGTGTAAAGAGATTAAGTTACTGTATTTAGGAGGTGGCTTAGCTTAAGGCTTCTTGGTGACCACCATACAATTCAGTAATGACATTCAAAAAGAGGTATTATCCTGAGCAATACCAGTAATCTCCCAAATGGTGGTTTCCTGTATAATATTATATATTTATTATTATTATTATTTATATAGTTTCTTTCCTATATATCCTTGAACCATCTCTAAGTTTAGAACTGTATGAATTTTATGTACTGTACCAAACACAAGCTATTACATATGGCAACAATACAAATATTACATTTCAGTTGTCACCACTGCTCTGTTGTACCCATACTAGTGGTTGCTGGTAATATCAGGTCTTCACCATTTTTTCTTTGTTGAACAGTATAAAGTTGTAGACTCCAAAAATCTGTCTCTCAGTCAGATCACTGCACCCAAAATATATGATCCTATTATCTCCTCTGTGTCATACTCAGCCAACATTGTAAGCTCTTTGAGGGATTTCGCTGACATCTAATGTGCCTGTGTGACTGCAATAGTTATGTCTTTTCTGCTAGATCCCACTACACATGTGATTCATAGCCCTGCATGGCTGCCATTTCTATGCAAATAAACTGGAGACAAATGCGGCTTACAGGGATTTGCAAGGAATATAAGAATCCCTTCCAAACCCTTTTTGCAAATGATGTTCAGAAACAAAGCAAGTACTAAAGTAAGTGTTACATTGGGTTTATTAATGATGTCACTGGCTGCTATTCTAAGATAGCACAACTTAATTTTATGACATGATAAATGACTCTTTGTAGTCAGAGGATTTATCTTATTAACTGACGGGAGGAAAATGGGCGGAATCCTGTATGATGTCATCTCGGTGCCTACCAAGGGCGGACATGTTTAGGTATAATAAACATAAATAATTGTAAATAATTGCAATAATTATATGTGACCCCTTTGCTCTCTTTCTTCTGTTATATCTCCACATTTGCTTTATTATTTACAGCACTGTAACATTGGTAAGAATTTGAGACAGAATAAGGAAGGTGGACATTGTTTGATCAGTTGTGGGCTAATAAGACAAAAACTTTGATTGTCAACACAGGCAAAGTGGCACCTCTTTATAAATACAGTGTGCCCACCGTATAGCATGTCTATACTATATCTTTTGACTGTTTATCTGTTGCCTTACCTTTCCAATGCAACTAGATATATGAACTGCACTAATATACTGGGCTGTTCTGGGGGTCTAGATAAAGGTCTAGATAAAGTATATGCTCATGTGACCCTCAGGACGTACAAAGGACACAGACCTGTAGTCACCTTGAAAAAGTGTCACCTTTTTGTGACATTTTGTAAGCACATCTGCAATTACATAAAAATAGAGAGTATGTGCAGTATTATTAGCATTTTAGTGGAAAGGTGATCAACCCCTTTAAAGCTCAACCCCAATTTTTTGTAATTTGACATGCATTGTTTTATATGGTTATGACTTTTGAACGGTTGCGTGTGACACAAATGTAATGTTTATTATTTCTTAAATACCTGTGCAAGCAGTTTGCACTGAAAATAATTTGCAAAGTCTGCTAATAAACTGGCACGAGGAAATGTGTATGTACCACATTACCTTTATTCTAGAGGGTCAGTTTGATTACAGCAATACCAAATTTCTATATTTTTGTTGACAATTAACTAATTTTGTGTGGGGGGGGAAATCTATAATTTTTGCATCAGCGACGATTGGTGATCCCCCCGAAAATACTTTGGTGGGCGCAGATTGAGCAGGGAATCTTCTTGCTGGCATTTAAATTCCGCAGTTGTGTTGTTCATGGCATTTAAAGGGACAACTGTAATCGGAATTCGCTCCGACGACGGGTGTTTTACGTGGGGATGTCAGCTGTAAATTACCAGTAACACCTTGTGTTTCCCCAATGACGGTTACGCTCCGCCAAAGAACTGAACTGGCATTGGGTCCATGATGTAATATTATGTCAAGGAATGGCAACAGCTTAAACATATGTTTTAAAAAGCAAAAACAAAACATTCTGTATAATCCAACACTATATTAAAATATATAATATTCTGGATTTAGCATTTCAGTGTTATACAGCAAAGCGTAAAAAGATTGCTTGTTCTCATATTAAAATACGGAATTGAAGATATTATTTTGAAAGCAAAGTGACAGATCTGCCTCCCTTGAGATCAAAACTTGAAAAGTGAAGATAATTCTCAGCCATAGTTTTCACCGATGTCTACTGAAGATAGCTAAGTATAGACTATTAACTTATCACATGTGAAACTCTGCTTTTGTCTGAAGCTGATCCAATCTAAGATCTCAAAGTCTTACTGGCTGGCTCTACAGTGGATAAAGACTTGAATTGTACTGTACCTTGTGTTGGCGCCAACTCCATGGGGTGTTTGTCACACAGTGAATAATAAATTGTAAGTGTGCAATTTAAAACTCTAGTGCCCTCTTCAGTCATCTCTAGCCTTGTTACAAGATGGTATACAGTTGGGTATGGAGGCAAATACGTTCTGTATGTTACCTGGAGTTCAGGAAGGCTACGGAAAGGCTGCATGCTGGGGAGCAATAATTCGCTGACAAAATGCCATCTATGTTCCTGCTATGTCATTGCACTGCATATAATCTTCTGGACGTCCACTAGATTTTTTGCCCAGGTCACTGTACTGATATTGTCTCTGGTATCACTACTAGGGGTATGTGATTATCAAATATAATGGCTCTGCAGATTATCACACCAGCAGTTGAGACAACAGGCTGGATTTATCAAAAGTGATGCAAACTGCATGCAGTGCAGTTAGCCTCACTAATGTGCAGAGTGCGCCAGATGATTGACTACTGGCACACGGTCTTCAGTAATATGGTGCACCATGCACTGCTCGGGAAGAGAGCATAATCCTTTTTTTTGGCAAACAATCCTGTGGAATCGCTGTAATAATTGTGGTGCATGGCCCAAATCGGCACCAGAATACCCCTTTAGATGCAGAATTTTGTGTCAGAGTGGATACAGGGCAGCCGCACCACAAAACTGGTTCAGACACTTCATAAATGAAATTTCTAGAGTAGAGCTCCCTTAAAAAAACTCTATACTTACCTCCAGCTTGTTCCCCCCAGGAGTAATAAATTTAGTGCAAAATAGGAACAAACACCAACATCTTTAGATGCACAGTTTTCAAAAGTGTCGGACAAAAAGTGGCACAAACATGTACAAGCTCCAAAGACACTTTTTTTTAGTGCAAACTTAGACAGGAAAAACTGGCGCAAAACAATAATATTTCTTGGCCGATGTGTGTTTCTGCATCTATGTATAGATGTCCTGATTTATCATGACTTATTTATTATCCATTAGTCACATGCATTGAGAATGTAAAATGTATGCTCTCTTGCCTCAGACATGAAACATCAATAGAAATTGCCTTCCACTGATCTTTTGTGACTCTCATTTTAGAGTTGTTCTTTCATCAGGCTTCAAAGCTTGGTGTCATTTGTGTAGCTTTTCCAGTGCCCCAGAAAGAAATGGGTGATGCTATTGGTGAGCCGTATGTGGAAATCTCAGCTTGCCGATAGTTGCCAACTACACACAAAAGCATACTATGGAAATTATACAGGGCACATAACTCCATTTTACATGTTCAGTGAAAAGGGTCCATGTGATGGCGCAGCTGAAAAATTGATCTTTCTAACATATTCCTGAACATAAAAGACAGATTAAACATAATTGTTGGAGGTTCCCGCAGCAGCACCAACCTGTGATTAGATTTACCATGCAAGAAAAATTTATACTGTTCGGAATGAATAACACTTTTAAAGGGGATAACTGGGATTATCTAATAATGGTCCATTAGCAGAGGCTGATATGAAAACATGAAAACAGCCTATACTTTTCAAAGAGCCTATAATTACTGTAATTCTTTCCTCCTTTTTGGCCTGGTACAGCAGCTCCTGTCATTCCTGGGCTCTCTTCATATACAGAAATTACAGTGATGATGTCAGATCGATGGCACATGACCATTGCAGTCTGTCACGGTTGGCCATAATTTGGTTATGGCAGTGACAGGAGTCACTGCAGTAGACCAAAAGTTAGGAAATAATTTAGTATAGACTCCTTCTTATTTCCTGGTAGATTGAGAAAAGAAGCATACAAATTTAAGGCTGCATACAAATGACATAAGTAGTCAGAGCAGAGTTTGGGTGGAGAAAAGTAACAATGACCTCTCTCCTCCATGCTTAGATAATGTTCCATCAAATCATCATTTACTACATTCAGCAGCATTTGTAATGCTCTACCGGGACTCTAGGCCATCAACTAATTCAGGTGGAGACATCCTAGCAAGATTCTTTTCTGCCCTTGACTCTTACAGCATTCAAAGTTCATCTTCTGCATTCTACAATTAGTTAATTTTTAGTGTAAATCCATACATTGGATAAAAATTCTATCTATAGGCAATACTTAGTTAATAGTGTAGATTGGCCTAAAGGTCACCTGTTTTTCTGTAGAGGGAGGAATGGAAGTCCAGTGTCAAAAGCAAGATCCAGAAAAATGAATATAGAATAGTCACCTTTTGATCCAGCTGTAAAGAGTTAATTAGAGACCTTAGGAAGTGATGTTTTGAAGATTTTTTTGCAGAAACCAAATTAAGTCAAGAAATTAAGCAGAGAGATAAAAGCTTAAACCAGGCCAGGTGCGTCACTAGGTTGAATAGTCTGGGGCATGGGCCCTGGATCTTTTGCAGCAATATTAAAGGAAATCTACCACCATAATGAAATACTGTATGCAAATATGCCTGAGGGGCTCCAGGCTCCATTAACACCTTCATCCTGGTGGTAGATGCCATTTAAGTCAGTTAGAAAGAAAAACTAATTTTCACTTCCATGCCATTATCCTCTTCTGTCCGCAGAAGGCGGCTTAGAAGGCAATAATTCTCTTCTGTGTTCTGTGTGTGTGAACTATGGTTAAGGTTTCTGCTGTTTTATGATGATTAAGCCACACCCAATTCACTGCTGTCCAGCCCTCTCCACCACAGGCTACTAGAGGGATGGACAGTTGATTCAGTAAGGTTCTGGAGGTGCCATCCAGCAACTCCTTTATGTATATACCCAGTTTCATTACAAATTGCTTGTTTTGCTAGCCTCTCATAACTGTTCCCTGTGATCTTGTGTTATTTCTTGCTATTCTGCGTATCCAACCTCTGCTATGTTTACTCAACCTCTCTCTAGTGACACGATTCTGTGCCTTCACTGCCATCTTGGTTTTTATGTGCTTTAGGCAGTTGATAGCCTGCAGGGACACTGCAGGGTGAGGTCGCCACCACTTACCTAGTCTGACAGCTTGCAGGAAATCTGGTTGTGGACAAGTCTCTTTGCTGGACAGATGTTTGACACCACTCCTGGAAACCCTTCACACTAGACTGTGCCAAACTTGCATCTGCAGACTGACAACATTTACTGTCTAAATGCCTTGTTCCACATTTATCAAGGTTTTTAGACCTATTTTTTACACTTTTCCATCTTGTCCCGCTTAAGGCAGCGTGATCCCCAGCAATATCTGTCTTTTCTTGGGCTATGCATTTCACCACTTGTTTGGTGACTTGCACAAGTACACTGAAAAACAGATATTGCTGGTATGTGTTTCCTGTCTTCTGTGACTACCTAAATCAGTGTCACCTACTTCCTGACATTTTATAGCTCTACATTTAATAAAAATGTGCTAAAACACTTCAATCTGTGAGATAAAGCTTGTAAAATAGTCTTTTTGTGCAAATGATGCAGCATTTTGCCTAATTTATCTCCTCCCCTATGTCTGATAGCAGGATTTTTTTCTATAAACAAGATTAACCAACAGATAAAAATTACTCAAAACTAGTAATTAAAATGAATGTCATGAAAATGCACTAAGAATTAACATAAAAAGTCTTAAATGTCACATTCAGCTTTGCTACATGAGAAGAAAACCTATTGATAAAGGAAACATAACTGAGATTCCAATGCATTTTGAGAAAGCTGTAAGTCCATCCAGTAGTAACATCTGCTGCTGAAATCTCCAAAGACTAAAATTAAACAGAATCACCATCAATTCTTTGCAACATACACGCAAAATAAGTTTGACTCAAACAGAATCGGAGACATCCCTCTGATGACTGGTACATACATCTGCAGGATGTGGATGTTCTCCCTTAATGTCAGCCGTAAAAGCTCAACAATTATATCTTCTAATTCCCTGCATTTATTTGCAATAAGAATTACCAGCCATCTTCAGCTGCCAGGCTTGTGCCTCTGCATGAAAATGATGCCATTATCCTCCCCGGCTGTGACTAAAATATAAAGAATATAAAGATCACGAATGATATAATAAAGTAAAGCTATATACAAAAGTCGAGGAAAAAAAAAGACCAAAGAATCGTGTTATAAAGCAAGTGAGATACTGCAACAAAAGACAGGCCGTCTAGAAAAGAAGAGTGATATTATAGAGGGTGTATGCCAATAGAATTTTTTTTTTTGCTTTTCCAAAGAAACAGAATGGTGACTGGTCAAGTCTGGCATTGCAGGCTAACCACATGTACAGTATTTGAAGGAGCACCTCTCCTGTTTATTGCAGCTCATCTCTATCTACAGTCATGGCCATAAGTTTTGAGAATGACGCAAATATTATATTTTCACATGATCTGTAGCCCTCTGGTTTTTATGTGTGTTTGTCAGATGTTTTTTATCACATACAGAAATACAAGTGCAATCATATTATGAGTAACAAAAGCTTTTATTAACAGCTAGAATGAGTTAATGCAGCAAGTCAATATTTGCAGTGTTGACCCTTCTTCTTCAGGACCTCTGAAATTCTCCCTGGCAGCTCTCAATCAACTTCTGGACCAAATCCTGACTGTTAGCAGTCCATTCTTGCACAATCAATGCTTGCATTTTGTCACAATTGGTTGGTTTTTGTTTGTCCACTAGAGATGAGCGAGCACTAAAATGCTCGGGTACTCGTTATTCGAGACGAACTTTTCCCGATGCTCGAGTGCTCGTCTCGAATAACGAACCCCATTGAAGTCAATGGGAGACTCGAGCATTTTTCAAGGGGACCAAGGCTCTGCACAGGGAAGCTTGGCCAAACACCTGGAAACCTCAGAAAAGGATGGAAACACCACGGAAATGGACAGGAAACAGCAGGGGCAGCATGCATGGATGCCTCTGAGGCTGCTTAATCGCACCATTATGCCAAAATTATGGGCAACAGCATGGCCATGACAGAGTGACAGAATGAGGCTAGATAGCATCTAAAACATCCAATAATTGACCCTGACACTATAGGGGACGGCATGCAGAGGCAGCGGCAGCAGCGGCAGGCTAGAGAGTGTCATGGCGACATACCCTAAATGGACTCAGGCTTCAAACCAATGGGTGGCAGAGAGGAACCAAAGGAGGTGAGCAAGAAGCGCTCAAATAATATCGGTACATGATAAAAGTTTGCCAGTATATTTTGTGGATTACACAGCAGGGTGGCGACAAAGTTAACATGGAAGCCATGAAAACAACCCAAAATTCTGCCTGACACAGCTCGTTTGATAAGGGGACCATGTATGGAGGCAGTGAACTAGTAGTAGATTAAAGGTGCTGCAGTTAAAACTATGTTAGTTGGATCTTGGCATGGAGCTGGCGCTCCGCTGCCAGGCGAGCTTTCGCCAATCCAAGCCCCTGTCTCTAGGCTACTCCCCAAACAGCACTTCTAAGAACCTTTTGTATAAGATCAAGTGTAGTAGCGTTCTTATAAGTTTAGGATATGCCGGGTGAGGGGAATGTAAACAGATGCGCAAGAAGCGCTGAAATAATATCGGTAAATGATAAAAGTTTGCAAGTACATTTTGTGGATTACACAGCAGGGTGGCGACAAAGTTAACAAGTTTAATGTGGAATGCCCTGTAATAGCTCTTGGGCGGTGTGCCTTTTATCGCCTAGGCTCAGCAGTTTGAGCACCGCCTGCTGTCGCTTAGCGACGGCACTGCTGCTGTGCCTAGAGCTACCGACTGATGGCGCCATGCCCACGGATGGTAATTCGGAGGAGGAGGAGGGTTGGGAGGAGGTATAGTAGGCCTTTGTGACCTGGACCGAGGTAGGCCCCGCAATTCTCTGCGTCGGCAGTATATGACCAGCCCCAGGGTCAGACTCGGTCCCAGCCTGCACCAAGTTAAGTGTAGTAGCGTTCTTATAAGTTTGGGATATGGCGGGTGAGGGGAATGTAAACAGATGCGCAAGAAGCGGCTGATGCGCATGGAGCTGGCGCTCCGCTGCCAGGCGAGCTTTCGCCAATCCAAGCCCCTGTCTCTAGGCTACTCCCCAAACAGCACTTCTAAGAACCTTTTGTATAAGATCAAGTGTAGTAGCGTTCTTATAAGTTTAGGATATGCCAGGTGAGGGGAATGTAAACAGATGCGCTGAAATAATATTGGTAAATGATAAAAGTTTGCCAGTATATTTTGTGGATAACACAGCAGGGTGGCGACAAAGTTAACAACTTTGATGTGGAATCCATGAAAACAACCCAAATTTCTGCCTGACACACCTCGTTTGATAAAGGGACGATGTATGGAGGCAGCTATATGGACGACTTTTGGAGGTAGCAATGGAGACAACGTGTGGAGGCTGCTATGGAGACAATTTAATTTGGATAGTGCCTGTATGTGGCAGTCCCAAAAATTTTTCAAACCAGAGGAGCAGGTAGGTGGCCCTCCAGTAAAATGGAATAGATTGAGTGCCTGTATGTGGCAGTCCAAAAAAATTTTCAAACCAGAGGAGCAGGTAGGTGGCCCTCCAGAAAAATGGAATAGATTGAGTGCCTGTATGTGGCACTCCCAAAAATTGTTTAAAACAGAGGACCGGGTAGGTGGCCCTCCAGAAAAATTGAATAGATTGAGTGCCTGTATGTGGCACTCCCAAAAATTGTTTAAAGCAGAGGACCGGGTAGGTGGCCCTCCAGAAAAATTAAATGCATAAAGTACTATAGCTAGAGCCAGTGGGCCCTGTCAAAAAAATAGCCAGTTTCCTCTGCTTTACTGTACAAAGAGGAGGAGAAGGAGGAAAATGAGGAGGAGGAGGAGTGGATCAATTATTCAGGTTGAGCTTCCTTCACCTGGTGGAGATTGGAAATTATGAGAAATCCAGGCTTTATTCATCTTAATAAGCGTCAGCCTGTCAGCGCTGTCAGTCGACAGGCGTGTACGCTTATCGGTGATGATGCCACCAGCTGCACTGAAAACCCGCTCGGACAAGACGCTAGCGGCAGGGCAGGCAAGAACCTCCAAGGCGTACAGCGCCAGTTCATGCCACATGTCCAGCTTTGAAACCCAGTAGTTGTAGGGAGCTGTGTGATCATTTAGGACGATGGTATGGTCAGCTACGTACTCCCTCACCATCTTTCTGTAAAGATCAGCCCTACTCTGCCGAGACTGGGGACAGGTGACAGTGTCTTGCTGGGGTGACATAAAGCTGGCAAAAGCCTTGTAAAGTGTACCCTTGCCAGTGCTGGACAAGCTGCCTGCTCGCCTACTCTCCCTCGCTACTTGTCCCGCTGAACTACGCACTCTGCCGCTAGCGCTGTCAGAAGGGAAATACTGTTTCAGCTTGTGCACCAGGGCCTGCTGGTATTCATGCATTCTCACACTCCTTTCCTCTGCAGGGATGAGAGTGGAAAGATTTTGCTTGTACCGTGGGTCCAGGAGAGTGAACACCCAGTAATCGGTGCTGGAATAAATTCTTTGAACGCGAGGGTCACGGGATAGGCAGCCTAGCATGAAATCTGCCATATGCGCCAGAGTACCAACGCGTAAGAATTCACTCCCCTCACTGGCCTGACTGTCCATTTCCTCCTCCTCCAACTCCTCCAACTCCTCTTCTTCTGCCCATACACGCTGAACAGTGAAGGACTCAACAATGGTCCCCTCTTGTGTCTCGCCAACATTCTCCTCCTCTTCCTCCTCATCCTCCTCCACCTCCACCTCCTCCGATATGCGCTGAGAAACAGACCTGAGGGTGCTTTGGCTATCAACAAGGGAATCTTCTTCCCCCGTCTCTTGTGACGAGCGCAAAGCTTCCGACTTCATGCTGATCAGAGAGTTTTTCAACAGGCCAAGCAGCGGGATGGTGAGGCTGATGATGGCGGCATCGCCACTGACCATCTGTGTTGACTCCTCAAAGTTTCTCAGCACCTGACAGATATCAGACATCCACGTCCACTCCTCATTGTAGACTTGAGGAAGCTGACTGACCTGACTACCAGTTCTGGTGGAAGTTGACATCTGGCAGTCTACAATCGCTCGGCGCTGCTGGTAAACTCTGGATAACATGGTCAGTGTTGAATTCCACCTCGTGGGCACGTCGCACAACAATCGGTGAGCGGGCAGTTGGAGGCGGCGCTGCGCTGCCCTGAGAGTGGCAGCATCTGTGCTGGACT
The DNA here is from genome assembly GCF_040894005.1 of Engystomops pustulosus. Taxonomy (NCBI): domain Eukaryota; kingdom Metazoa; phylum Chordata; class Amphibia; order Anura; family Leptodactylidae; genus Engystomops; species Engystomops pustulosus. The sequence continues at coordinate 103,130,339 of NC_092417.1, read as the reverse complement.
TCCTGAAATGCGCACAAATGCGGCGCACCTTCGTGAGCAAATCAGACAGATTGGGGTATGTCTTGAGGAAACGCTGAACTATCAGATTTAACACATGGGCCAGGCATGTCACACACAACCATGTCTGGCTTCAGGTTCAGCGGTGCCAGCCACAGATCAGTCTGCGCCGTGATGCCCTGTAATAGCTCTTGGGCGGTGTGCCTTTTATCGCCTAGGCTCAGCAGTTTGAGCACCGCCTGCTGTCGCTTAGCGACGGCACTGCTGCTGTGCCTAGAGCTACCGACTGATGGCGCCGTGCCCACGGATGGTAGTTCGGAGGAGGAGGTGGAGGAGGGGTGGGAGGAGGAGGAGGCATAGTAGGCCTGAAACACCTGGACCGAGGTAGGCCCCGCAATCCTCGGCGTCGGCAGTATATGACCAGCCGCAGGGTCAGACTCGCTCCCAGCCTCCACCAAGTTAACCCAATGTGCCGTCAGCGATATATAGTGGCCCTGCCCGGCAGCACTCGTCCACGTGTCCGTGGTCAGGTGGACCTTGTCAGAAACGGCGTTGGTCAGGGCACGGATGATGTTGTCTGACACGTGCTGGTGCAGGGCTGGGACGGCACATCGGGAAAAGTAGTGGCGGCTGGGGACCGAATACCGAGGGGCGGCCGCCGCCATGAGGTTGCGAAAGGCCTCGGTCTCTACTAGCCTATAGGGCAGCATCTCCAGGCTAAGCAATCTGGAGATGTGCACATTAAGGGCTTGGGCGTGCGGGTGGGTTGCACTATATTTGCGTTTCCGCTCCAGCGTCTGGGGTATGGAGAGCTGAACGCTGGTGGATGCTGTGGAGGATCGTGGAGGCGACGATGGGGTTTTTGTGGCAGGGTCCTGGGCAGGGGGCTGACTATCAGCTGACACAGGGGAAGGAGCAGTGGTGTGCACGGCCGGAGGTGAACGGGCTTGTTGCCACTGAGTGGGGTGTTTAGCATTCATATGCCTGCGCATACTGGTGGTAGTTAAGCTAGTAGTGGTGGAACCCCTGCTGAGCCTGGTTTGGCAAATGTTGCACACCACAGTCCGTCGGTCATCCGGTGTTTCCTTAAAGAACCTCCAGACTTCTGATGATCAAGCCCTCGCCGCAAGAGCCCTCGCCACGGGAGCTTCACTAGTTGACACATTTGGCGCTGATGCACCAGCTCTGGCCCTGAATCTCCGTCTGGCCCCACCACTGCCTCTTCCAACCTGTTCTGGTCGAGGACTCTCCTCCGTCTCAGAAGCACTGTGTTCACCCGGCCTCTCAACCCAGCTTGGGTCTGTCACCTCATCATCCTCCGATCCCTCAGTCTGCTCCCCCCTCGGACTTCCTGCCCTGACAACAACTTCCCCACTGTCTGACAACCGTGTCTCCTCATCGTCGGACACCTCTTTAAACACTTCCACTACGTCAAGAAGGTCATCATCACCCACAGACTGTGACTGGTGGAAAACCTGGGCATCGGAAAATTGCTCAGCAGCAACCGGACAAGTGGTTTGTGACTGTGGGAAGGGTCCAGAAAACAGTTCCTCAGAGTATGCCGGTTCAAATGCCAAATTTTCCTGGGAGGGGGCAGACTGGGGGGGAGGAGGCTGAGGTGCAGGAGCTGGAGGAGTGGCGATTTCGGTGACATGGGTGGACTGCGTGGAAGACTGACTGGTGGACAAATTGCTCGAAGCATTGTCAGCAATCCACGACATCACCTGTTCGCACTGTTCTGGTCTCAACAGTGCTCTACCACGAGTACCAGTAACTTCAGACATGAACCTAGGGAGTGTAGCTCTGCGGCGTTCCCCTGCTCCCTCATAAGCAGGTGGTGTCTCATCCCGGCCAGGACCACGGCCTCTGACCCCTGCAGTAGTTGGACGCCCACGTCCCCGCCCTCGTCCTCTACCCCTAGCCCTCGGGTTAAACATTTTTAAAATGAGAGTTATAGCTTTAATTTTTTTTTAACTTTTTTTTGTGTTTTTTTTTTTTTTTTGTGTTTTTGAGTTTTTAAAACCAAACGATGCTATCCTATTGCTATGGCTATTTTCTAGCCAAGTATGAAAGCACACTACTATGCCAGATGAGATGACACTGAGTTATTAAACAAAATAAACGTAAAATAAAAAAGGACAAATGGCAGACTGTGCCTAACTGAAATCCAACCCCTACTAAATTTTCCCACTTCGGTCTTTGCAATGGATATGTGCGTCACTAAGCGCAAAACACACCGGTCGCAAGTCTCACTACAAATTGCTCACAATTGGCTAGTATATGCACTGCAGCAAGTACAGCCACCAGCAGATCAACCAGAAATCAAATATATAACGCTACTGTAGGCGTAAGTAAGCCGTTTGGATTCTCCTATGGCTATTTTCTAGCCAAGTATGAAAGCACACTACTATGCCAGATGAGATGACGCTGAGTTATTAAACAAAATAAACGTAAAATAAAAAAGGACAAATGGCAGACTGTGCCTAATTGAAATCCAACCCCTACTAAATTTTCCCACTTCGGTCTTTGCAATGGATATGTGCGTCACTAAGCGCAAAACACAGCGGTCGCAAGTCTCACTACAAATTGCTCACAATTGGCTAGTAGATGCACTGCAGCAAGTACAGCCACCAGCAGATCAACCAGAAATCAAATATATATAACGCTACTGTAGGCGTAAGTAAGCCGTTTAGATTCTCCTATGGCTATTTTCTAGCCAAGTATGAAAGCACACTACTATGCCAGATGAGATGACACTGAGTTATTAAACAAAATAAACGTAAAATAAAAAAGGAAAAATGGCAGACTGTGCCTAATTGAAATCCAACCCCTACTAAATTTTCCCACTTCGGTCTTTGCAATGGATATGTGCGTCACTAAGCGCAAAACACAGCGGTCGCAAGTCTCACTACAAATTGCTCACAATTGGCTAGTAGATGCACTGCAGCAAGTACAGCCACCAGCAGATCAACCAGAAATCAAATATATAACGCTACTGTAGGCGTAAGTAAGCCGTTTGGATTCTCCTATGGCTATTTTCTAGCCAAGTATGAAAGCACACTACTATGCCAGATGAGATGACGCTGAGTTATTAAACAAAATAAACGTAAAATAAAAAAGGACAAATGGCAGACTGTGCCTAATTGAAATCCAACCCCTACTAAATTTTCCCACTTCGGTCTTTGCAATGGATATGTGCGTCACTAAGCGCAAAACACAGCGGTCGCAAGTCTCACTACAAATTGCTCACAATTGGCTAGTAGATGCACTGCAGCAAGTACAGCCACCAGCAGATCAACTAGAAATCAAATATATAACGCTACTGTAGGCGTAAGTAAGCCGTTTGGATTCTCCTATGGCTATTTTCTAGCCAAGTATGAAAGCACACTACTATGCCAGATGAGATGACACTGAGTTATTAAACAAAATAAACGTAAAATAAAAAAGGAAAAATGGCAGACTGTGCCTAATTGAAATCCAACCCCTACTAAATTTTCCCACTTTGGTGTTTGAGGTGGATATGTGTGCCACTAAGAGCTAAACACAACGGTAGCAAGTCCCCCTGCTAATTCCTCACAAAATGGTACTAGATGCAAATAAAAAAAAAAAAAAGTAGAACGTTATTGTAGCCCTAAGAAGGGCTGTTGGGTTCTTGGAGAATCACTCCTGCCTAACACTATTCTAATAGAACAGCCTAACGCTTTCCCTGACCAGCAGCAGCTCTCTCCCTAGCGGCATCCAGACACAGAATGATCCGAGCAGCGCGGGCAGCGGCTAGTCTATCCCAGGGTCACCTGATCTGGCCAGCCAACCACTGCTATCGACGTGTAAGGGTACCACGTCATGCTGGGTGGAGTGCAGAGTCTCCTGGCTTGTGATTGGCTCTGTTTCTGGCCGCCAAAAAGCAAAACGGCGGGAGCTGCCATTTTCTCGAGCGGGCGAAGTGTTCGCTCATCTCTATTGTCCACCCATCTCTTGATGATTGACCACAAGTTCTCAATGGGATTAAGATTTGGGGAGTTTCCAGTCTATGGACCCAAAATCTCTATGATTTGTTCCCTGAGCCATTTAGTTATCACCTTTGCTTTATGGCAAGGTGCTCCATCATGCTGGAAAAGGCATTGTTGATCACCAAACTGCTCTTGGACGATTGGGAGAAGTTGCTCTTGGTGGACATTTTGGTACCATTCGTTATTCATGGATGTGTTTTTAGGCAAGACTTTGAGAGAGCCGATTCCCTTGGCTGAGAAGCAACCCCACACATGAATGGTTGCAGGATGCTTTACAGTTGGCATGAGACAAGACTGGTGATATCGCTCACCTTGTCTTCTCCTAACAAGCTGTTTTCCAGATGTTACAAACAAACGGAAAGGGGATTCATCAGAGAAAATGACTTTACCCCAGTCCTCAGCAGTCCACTAACTGTTCCTTTTACTGGATATCAATCTGTCCCTGATGTTTTTTCTGGAGAGAAATGGCTTCTTTGCTGCCCTCCTTGACACCAGGCCTCACAGTCTCCGCCTCACAGTGCGTGCATATGCACTCACACCTGCCTGCTGCCATTCCTTAGTAAGCTCTGCACTGCTGGTAGCCCGATTCCGAAGCTGAAACACTTTTAAGAGATGGTCCAGGTGCTTGCTGGTCCTTCTTTGGCGCCCTGGAGCCTTTTTGGCAACAATGGAACCTCTCTCCTTGAATTCTTTGATGATGGGATAGATTGTTGACTGAGGTGCAATCTTTCTAGTTGTGATACTCTTCCCTTTTAGGCCAGTTTTGTGCAGTGCCATGATGACTGCACGTGTTTCTTTAGAGATAACCATGGTTAACAGAAGAGAAACAGTGATGCCAAACACCAGCCTCCTTTTAAAGTGTCCAGTGGTGTGATTCATACTTATCGAACAGATCCCAAAAAATCACCATGATCGAGCAAACCAACTAACCAGAAGAGAAAACTTCTGGATTTATAAATTAAATACAATGTTCCCATACGGTCTCAATGAGACATTAGAAAAGATCTGAAGTCACCCTCTCAATGGCTCTATCTCCCTCCTGCCCCCCTCCCTCCATACTCCCCGAATGTTCCCATCACCCAGGCTCTTTATTATACCAATTACCATCATTATTTCATTATATAATTATAATACCTCAGCCCCATTATCTGGCTACTGAGATTCAAATTGGTCCACCTGCTTTGCACCTATTAGACTATTAGCCTCATCATCCATACATCACACACCAATCAGTATGGATAAACTATCCACTGATTCTTATACTTACCGCGATCCACCCATCCAGCGCGGCTCTTGATCCATCAGGGATGCACCTCCGTGTCCTGATCTTCTGCGCATGCGCGCTGCTCTCAGGACGCATGCGTAACAATCAGCCAGACAATTTAAACCCGAGACCAAGACGACGGAGCCGTCATTCGCGCTGCTGCCGGCTCGGAGTACAGATCGTCATAGTAAGTAAGCCGCTTCTCCCACCTCCCCCACTAGCTACAAGTCTCCTATTTGTTCCATATTCTTTTCTTTAATGTACAGCCATCTACAGCTTCCTATACTCCTAGACTCCTGAACCGAGTGCATCACGGTACCGCCTGCTCAGACAGGTGAGTCTCCTCCTCAACTTGACACTTTCGATACAAGAATATATTAATATACTAACAAGACCAACCTCTTACATAGTACCCTCTTGTATGGACGATTGAAATGGGTCTAGGACCCATATCATGAAATGTATACAAAAAAACTTCTTTAATGTACTGTTTGTTTTTACTCTTTTAAGAATATATTTATCTATTTATTTATTTATTTATTCAATTATACAGAAGTTTTATATTTTTAAACTGTTTAATGCATTTACAACGAACCTATTGCCCATAATGTTATATGCTATATCTCATCTTTGTATCTCATATTACAATTGTATTATATACTCTATCTATACATCCCATATTATTATTGTAACTTTGGTTTTTGGAAATTAGAGTATCTGGACCTGCAGAAGGGGTATTCCTCCCCGAAACGCGTCTTCCACTATACATGTGTTTCACTGTTCATCTCTGAGCTAAAGTATTGTCAAATAAATGATGTTTGTATAATACCTTTCAGCCATCCATGTGTATCTAAACCTGTACTGACACCACTATACTTTATACAGAAATAGCAGCGCGACTAAACATACTGGTTCCTCCACCCGATCACTATCATACTTAATCATGACTAGAGATGAGCGAACATGCTCGTCCGAGCTTGATGCTCGGTCGAGCATTAGGGTACTCGAAACTGCTCGTTGCTCGGACGAATACTTCGCCCGCTCGAGAAAATGGCAGCTCCCGCCGTTTTGCTTTTTGGCGGCCAGAAACAGAGCCAATCACAAGCCAGGAGACTCTGCACTCCACCCAGCATGACGTGGTACCCTTACACGTCGATAGCAGTGGTTGGCTGGCCAGATCAGGTGACCCTGGGATAGACTAGCCGCTGCCCGCGCTGCTCGGATCATTCTGTCTCTGGATGCCGCTAGGGAGAGAGCTGCTGCTGGTCAGGGAAAGCGTTAGGGTGTTCTATTAGCTTACTGTTAGGCAGGAGTGATTCTCAAAGAACCCAACAGCCCTTCTTAGGGCTACAATAACGTTCTACTTTTTTTATTTTAATTTGCATCTTTTACCATTTTGTGAGGAATTAGCAGGGGGACTTGCTACCGTTGTGTTTAGCTCTTAGTGGCACACATATCCATAGCAAAGACCGAAGTGGGAAAATTCAGTAGGGGTTGGATTTCTATTAGGCAATAACTCAGTGTCATCTCATCTGGCATAGTAGTGTGCTTCCTTTGATACTTGGCTAGAAAATAGCCATAGGAGAATACAAATAGCTTCTTGAAGCCTACAGTAGCGTTCTATATATTTGATTTCTGGTTGATCTGCTGGTGGCTGTAGTTTCTGCAGTGCATGTACTTGCCAATTCTGAGCAATTTGTAGTGAGACTTGCGACCGCTGTGTTCTGCGCTTAGTGGCGCACATATCCATAGCAAAGGCTGAAGTGGCAAAATTCAGTAGGGGTTGGATTTCTATTAGGCACTAACTCAGTGTCATCTCATCTGGCATAGTAGTGTGCTTCCTTTGATACTTGGCTAGAAAATAGCCATAGGAGAATACAAATAGCTTCTTGAAGCCTACAGTAGCGTTCTATATATTTGATTTCTGGTTGATCTGCTGGTGGCTGTAGTTTCTGCAGTGCATGTACTTGCCAATTCTGAGCAATTTGTAGTGAGACTTGCGACCGCTGTGTTCTGCGCTTAGTGGCGCACATATCCATAGCAAAGGCTGAAGTGGCAAAATTCAGTAGGGGTTGGATTTCTATTAGGCAATAACTCAGTGTCATCTCATCTGGCATAGTAGTGTGCTTCCTTTGATACTTGGCTAGAAAATAGCCTTAGGAGAATACAAACAGCTTCTTGAAGCCTACAGTAGCGTTCTATATATTTGATTTCTGGTTGATCTGCTGGTGGCTTTAGTTTCTGCAGTGCATGTACTTGCCAATTCTGAGCAATTTGTAGTGAGACTTGCGACCGCTGTGTTCTGCGCTTAGTGGCGCACATATCCATAGCAAAGGCTGAAGTGGGAAAATTCAGTAGGGGTTGGATTTCTATTAGGCACTAACTCAGTGTCATCTCATCTGGCATAGTAGTGTGCTTCCTTTGATACTTGGCTAGAAAATAGCCATAGGAGAATACAAATAGCTTCTTGAAGCCTACAGTAGCGTTCTATATATTTGATTTCTGGTTGATCTGCTGGTGGCTGTAGTTTCTGCAGTGCATGTACTTGCCAATTCTGAGCAATTTGTAGTGAGACTTGCGACCGCTGTGTTCTGCGCTTAGTGGCGCACATATCCATAGCAAAGGCTGAAGTGGCAAAATTCAGTAGGGGTTGGATTTCTATTAGGCAATAACTCAGTGTCATCTCATCTGGCATAGTAGTGTGCTTCCTTTGATACTTGGCTAGAAAATAGCCATAGGAGAATACAAACAGCTTCTTGAAGCCTACAGTAGCGTTCTATATATTTGATTTCTGGTTGATCTGCTGGTGGCTTTAGTTTCTGCAGTGCATGTACTTGCCAATTCTGAGCAATTTGTAGTGAGACTTGCGACCGCTGTGTTCTGCGCTTAGTGGCGCACATATCCATAGCAAAGGCTGAAGTGGGAAAATTCAGTAGGGGTTGGATTTCTATTAGGCACTAACTCAGTGTCATCTCATCTGGCATAGTAGTGTGCTTCCTTTGATACTTGGCTAGAAAATAGCCATAGGAGAATACAAACAGCTTCTTGAAGCCTACAGTAGCGTTCTATATATTTGATTTCTGGTTGATCTGCTGGTGGCTTTAGTTTCTGCAGTGCATGTACTTGCCAATTCTGAGCAATTTGTAGTGAGACTTGCGACCGCTGTGTTCTGCGCTTAGTGGCGCACATATCCATAGCAAAGGCTGAAGTGGGAAAATTCAGTAGGGGTTGGATTTCTATTAGGCACTAACTCAGTGTCATCTCATCTGGCATAGTAGTGTGCTTCCTTTGATACTTGGCTAGAAAATAGCCATAGGAGAATACAAATAGCTTCTTGAAGCCTACAGTAGCGTTCTATATATTTGATTTCTGGTTGATCTGCTGGTGGCTGTAGTTTCTGCAGTGCATGTACTTGCCAATTCTGAGCAATTTGTAGTGAGACTTGCGACCGCTGTGTTCTGCGCTTAGTGGCGCACATATCCATAGCAAAGGCTGAAGTGGGAAAATTCAGTAGGGGTTGGATTTCTATTAGGCACTAACTCAGTGTCATCTCATCTGGCATAGTAGTGTGCTTCCTTTGATACTTGGCTAGAAAATAGCCATAGCAATAGGATAGGATTGTTTGGTTCTAAAAACTCAAAAAAAAACAAAAAACACAAAAAAAACAAAAAACACAAAAAAACACAAAAAAAAACAAAAAAAAGTAAAAAAAAAAAAGTTATAACTCTCATTTTAAAAATGTTTAACCCCAGGGCTAGGGGTAGAGGACGAGGGCGGGGACGTGGGCGTCCAACTACTGCAGGGGTCAGAGGCCGTGGTCCTGGGCGGGGTGAGACACCACCTGCTGATGAGGGAGCAGGGGAACGCCGCAGAGCTACACTCCCTAGGTTCATGTCTGAAGTTACTGGGACTCGTGGTAGAGCACTGTTGAGGCCAGAACAGTGCGAACAGGTGATGTCGTGGATTGCTGACAATGCTTCGAGCAATTTGTCCACCACCAGTCAGTCTTCCACGCAGTCCACCCATGTCACCGAAATCCCCACTCCTCCAGCTCCTGCACCTCAGCCTCCTCCCCCCCAGTCTGCCCCCTCCCAGGAAAATTTGCCATTTGAACCGGCATACTCTGAGGAACTGTTTTCTGGACCCTTCCCACAGTCACAAACCACTTGTCCGGTTGCTGCTGAGCAATTTTCCGATGCCCAGGTTTTCCACCAGTCACAGTCTGTGGGTGATGATGACCTTCTTGACGTAGTGGAAGTGTGTAAAGAGGTGTCCGACGATGAGGAGACACGGTTGTCAGACAGTGGGGAAGTTGTTGTCAGGGCAGGAAGTCCGAGGGGGGAGCAGACTGAGGGATCGGAGGATGATGAGGTGACAGACCCAAGCTGGGTTGAGAGGCCGGGTGAACACAGTGCTTCTGAGACGGAGGAGAGTCCTCGACCTGAACAGGTTGGAAGAGGCAGTGGTGGGGCCAGACGGAGAGGCAGGGCCAGAGCTGGTGCATCAGCGCCACTGTCAACTAGTGAAGCTCCCGTGGTGAGGGCTCTTGCGGCGAGGGCTAGATCTTCAGAAGTGTGGAGGTTCTTTAAGGAAACACCGGATGACCGACGGACTGTGGTGTGCAACATTTGCCAAACCAGGCTCAGCAGGGGTTCCACCACTACTAGCTTAACTACCACCAGTATGCGCAGGCATATGAATGCTAAGCACCCCACTCAGTGGCAACAAGCCCGTTCACCTCCGGCCGTGCACACCACTGCTCCTTCCCCTGTGTCAGCTGCTAGTCAGCCCCCTGCCCAGGACCCTGCCACAAAAACCCCATCGTCGCCTCCACGATCCTCCACAGCATCCACCAGCGTTCAGCTCTCCATACCCCAGACGCTGGAGCGGAAACGCAAATATAGTGCAACCCACCCGCACGCCCAAGCCCTTAATGTGCACATCTCCAGATTGCTTAGCCTGGAGATGCTGCCCTATAGGCTAGTAGAGACCGAGGCCTTTCGCAACCTCATGGCGGCGGCCGCCCCTCGGTATTCGGTCCCCAGCCGCCACTACTTTTCCCGATGTGCCGTCCCAGCCCTGCACCAGCACGTGTCAGACAACATCATCCGTGCCCTGACCAACGCCGTTTCTGACAAGGTCCACCTGACCACGGACACGTGGACGAGTGCTGCCGGGCAGGGCCACTATATATCGCTGACGGCACATTGGGTTAACTTGGTGGAGGCTGGGACCGAGTCTGACCCTGGGGCTGCTCATATACTGCCGACGCCGAGGATTGCGGGGCCTACCTCGGTCCAGGTGTTTCAGGCCTACTATGCCTCCTCCTCCTCCCACCCCTCCTCCACCTCCTCCTCCGAACTACCATCCGTGGGCACGGCGCCATCAGTCGGTAGCTCTAGGCACAGCAGCAGTGCCGTCGCTAAGCGACAGCAGGCGGTGCTCAAACTGCTGAGCCTAGGCGACAAAAGGCACACCGCCCAAGAGCTATTACAGGGCATCACGGCGCAGACTGATCTGTGGCTGGCACCGCTGAACCTCAAGCCGGGAATGGTTGTGTGTGACAACGGCCGTAACCTGGTGGCGGCTCTGCAACTCGGCAGACTGACACATGTGCCATGCCTGGCCCATGTGTTAAATCTGATAGTGCAGCGTTTCCTCAAGACATACCCCAATCTGTCTGATTTGCTCACGAAGGTGCGCCGCATCTGTGCGCATTTCAGGAAGTCCAGCCCAGATGCTGCCACTCTCAGGGCAGCGCAGCGCCGCCTCCAACTGCCCGCTCACCGACTGTTGTGCGACGTGCCCACGAGGTGGAATTCAACACTGACCATGTTATCCAGAGTTTACCAGCAGCGCAGAGCGATTGTAGACTGCCAGATGTCAACTTCCACCAGAACTGGTAGTCAGGTCAGTCAGCTTCCTCAAGTCTACAATGAGGAGTGGACGTGGATGTCTGATATCTGTCAGGTGCTGAGTAACTTTGAGGAGTCAACACAGATGGTCAGTGGCGATGCCGCCATCATCAGCCTCACCATCCCGCTGCTTGGCCTGTTGAAAAACTCTCTGGTCAGCATGAAGTCGGAAGCTTTGCGCTCGTCACAAGAGACGGGGGAAGAATATTCCCTTGTTGATAGCCAAAGCACCCTGAGGTCTGTTTCTCAGCGCATATCGGAGGAGGTGGAGGTGGAGGAGGATGAGGAGGAAGAGGAGGAGAATGTTGGCGAGACACAAGAGGGGACCATTGTTGAGTCCTTCACTGTTCAGCGTGTATGGGCAGAAGAAGAGGAGTTGGAGGAGTTGGAGGAGGAGGAAATGGACAGTCAGGCCAGTGAGGGGAGTGAATTCTTACGCGTTGGTACTCTGGCGCATATGGCAGATTTCATGCTAGGCTGCCTATCCCGTGACCCTCGCGTTCAAAGAATTTATTCCAGCACCGATTACTGGGTGTTCACTCTCCTGGACCCACGGTACAAGCAAAATCTTGCCACTCTCATCCCTGCAGAGGAAAGGAGTGTGAGAATGCATGAATACCAGCAGGCCCTGGTGCACAAGCTGAAACAGTATTTCCCTTCTGACAGCGCTAGCGGCAGAGTGCGTAGTTCTGCGGGACAAGTAGCGAGGGAGAGTAGGCGAGCAGGCAGCTTGTCCAGCACTGGCAAGGGTACGCTTTACAAGGCTTTTGCCAGCTTTATGTCACCCCAGCAAGACACTGTCACCTGTCCCCAGTCTCGGCAGAGTAGGGCTGATCTTTACAGAAAGATGGTGAGGGAGTACGTAGCTGACCATACCATCGTCCTAAATGATCACACAGCTCCCTACAACTACTGGGTTTCAAAGCTGGACATGTGGCACGAACTGGCGCTGTACGCCTTGGAGGTTCTTGCCTGCCCTGCCGCTAGCGTCTTGTCCGAGCGGGTTTTCAGTGCAGCTGGTGGCATCATCACCGATAAGCGTACACGCCTGTCGACTGACAGCGCTGACAGGCTGACGCTTATTAAAATGAATAAAGGCTGGATTTCTCAGAATTTCCAATCTCCACCAGGTGAAGGAAGCTCAACCTGAATAATTGATCCACTCCTCCTCCTCCTCCTCATTTTCCTCCTTCTCCTCCTCTTTGTACAGTAAAGCAGAGGAAAATGGCTATTTTTTGACAGGGCCCACTGGCTCTTGCTATACTTCATGCATTTAATTTTTCTGGAGGGCCACCTACCCGGTCCTCTGTTTGAAACAATTTTTGTGAGTGCCACATACAGGCACTCAATCTATTCCATTTTTCTGGAGGGCCACCTACCCGGTCCTCTGGTTTGAACAATTTTTGGGACTGCCACATACAGGCACTCAATCTATTCCATTTTACTGGAGGGCCACCTACCTGCTCCTCTGGTTTGAAGAATTTTTGGGACTGCCACATACAGGCACTCAATCTATTCCATTTTACTGGAGGGCCACCTACCTGCTCCTCTGGTTTGAAGAATTTTTGGGACTGCCACATACAGGCACTCAATCTATTCCATTTTACTGGAGGGCCACCTACCTGCTCCTCTGGTTTGAACAATTTTTGGGACTGCCACATACAGGCACTCAATCTATTCCATTTTACTGGAGGGCCACCTACCTGCTCCTCTGGTTTGAACAATTTTTGGGACTGCCACATACAGGCACTCAATCTATTCCATTTTACTGGAGGGCCACCTACCTGCTCCTCTGGTTTGAAGAATTTTTGGGACTGCCACATACAGGCACTCAATCTATTCCATTTTACTGGAGGGCCACCTACCTGCTCCTCTGGTTTGAAGAATTTTTGGGACTGCCACATACAGGCACTCAATCTATTCCATTTTACTGGAGGGCCACCTACCTGCTCCTCTGGTTTGAACAATTTTTGGGACTGCCACATACAGGCACTCAATCTATTCCATTTTACTGGAGGGCCACCTACCTGCTCCTCTGGTTTGAACAATGTTTGGGACTGCCACATACAGGCACTCAATCTATTCCATTTTACTGGAGGGCCACCTACCTGCTCCTCTGGTTTGAAGAATTTTTGGGACTGCCACATACAGGCACTCAATCTATTCCATTTTACTGGAGGGCCACCTACCTGCTCCTCTGGTTTGAAGAATTTTTGGGACTGCCACATACAGGCACTCAATCTATTCCATTTTACTGGAGGGCCACCTACCTGCTCCTCTGATTTGAACAATTTTTGGGACTGCCACATACAGGCACTCAATCTATTCCATTTTACTGGAGGGCCACCTACCTGCTCCTCTGGTTTGAACAATTTTTGGGACTGCCACATACAGGCACTCAATCTATTCCATTTTACTGGAGGGCCACCTACCTGCTCCTCTGGTTTGAAGAATTTTTGGGACTGCCACATACAGGCACTCAATCTATTCCATTTTACTGGAGGGCCACCTACCTGCTCCTCTGGTTTGAAAAATGTTTGGGACTGCCACATACAGGCACTATCCAAATTAAATTGTCTCCATAGCAGCCTCCACACGTTGTCTCCATTGCTACCTCCAAAAGTCGTCCATATAGCTGCCTCCATACATCGTCCCTTTATCAAACGAGGTGTGTCAGGCAGAAATTTGGGTTGTTTTCATGGATTCCACATCAAAGTTGTTAACTTTGTCGCCACCCTGCTGTGTTATCCACAAAATATACTGGCAAACTTTTACCATTTAGGGATATTATTTCAGCGCTTCTTGCGCATCTGTTTACTTTCCCCTCACCCGGCATATCCTAAACTTATAAGAACGCTACTACACTTGATCTTATACAAAAGGTTCTTAGAAGTGCTGTTTGGGGAGTAGCCTAGAGACAGGGGCTTGGATTGGCGAAAGCTCGCCTGGCAGCGGAACGCCAGCTCCATGCGCATCATGCGCTTCTTGCGCATCTGTTTACATTCCCCTAACCCGCCATATCCCAAACTTATAAGAACGCTACTACACTTAACTTGGTGCAGGCTGGGACCGAGTCTGACCCTGGGGCTGGTCATATACTGCCGACGCAGAGAATTGCGGGGCCTACCTCGGTCCAGGTCTCAAAGGCCTACTATACCTCCTCCCACCCCTCCTCCACCTCCTCCTCCTCCGAATTACCATCCGTGGGCATGGCGCCATCAGTCGGTAGCTCTAGGCACAGCAGCAGTGCCGTCGCTAAGCGACAGCAGGCGGTGCTGAAACTGCTGAGCCTAGGCGATAAAAGGCACACCGCCCAAGAGCTATTACAGGGCATTCCACATCAAAGTTGTTAACTTTGTCGCCACCCTGCTGTGTAATCCACAAAATATACTTGCAAACTTTTACCATTTAGGGATATTATTTCAGCGCTTCTTGCGCATCTGTTTACATTCCCCTCACCCGCCATATCCTAAACTTATAAGAACGCTACTACACTTGATCTTATACAAAAGTGCTGTTTGGGGAGTAGCCTAGAGACAGGGGCTTGGATTTGCGAAAGCTCGCCTGGCAGCGGAGCGCCAGCTCCATGCGCATCATGCGCTTCTTGCGCATCTGTTTACATTCCCCTCACCCGGCATATCCTAAACTTATAAGAACGCTACTACACTTGATCTTATACAAAAGTGCTGTTTGGGGAGTAGCCTAGAGACAGGGGCTTGGATTGGCGAAAGCTCGCCTGGCAGCGGAGCGCCAGCTCCATGCGCATCATGCGCTTCTTGCGTATCTGTTTACATTCCCCTCACCCGGCATATCCTAAACTTATAAGAACGCTACTACACTTGATCTTATACAAAAGTGCTGTTTGGGGAGTAGCCTAGAGACAGGGGCTTGGATTTGCGAAAGCTCGCCTGGCAGCGGAGCGCCAGCTCCATGCGCATCATGCGCTTCTTGCGCATTTGTTTACATTCCCCTCACCCGGCATATCCTAAACTTATAAGAACGCTACTACACTTGATCTTATACAAAAGTGCTGTTTGGGGAGTAGCCTAGAGACAGGGGCTTGGATTGGCGAAAGCTCGCCTGGCAGCGGAGCGCCAGCTCCATGCGCATCATGCGCTTCTTGCGTATCTGTTTACATTCCCCTCACCCGGCATATCCTAAACTTATAAGAACGCTACTACACTTGATCTTATACAAAAGTGCTGTTTGGGGAGTAGCCTAGAGACAGGGGCTTGGATTGGCGAAAGCTCGTCTGGCAGCGGAGCGCCAGCTCCATGCCAAGATCCAACTAACATAGTTTTAACTGCAGCACCTTTAATCTACTACTAGTTCACTGCCTCCATACATGGTCCCCTTATCAAACGAGCTGTGTCAGGCAGAATTTTGGGTTGTTTTCATGGCTTCCATGTTAACTTTGTCGCCACCCTGCTGTGTAATCCACAAAATATACTGGCAAACTTTTATCATGTACCGATATTATTTGAGCACTTCTTGCTCACCTCCTTTGGTTCCTCTCTGCCACCCATTGGTTTGAAGCCTGAGTCCATTTAGGGTATGTCGCCATGACACTCTCTAGCCTGCTGCCGCTGCCTCTGCATGCCGTCCCCTATAGTGTCAGGGTCAATTATTGCATGTTTTAGATACTATCTAGCTTCATTCTGTCACTCTGTCATGGCCATGCTGTTGCCCATAATTTTGGCATAATGGTGCGTTTAAGCAGCCTCAGAGGCATCCATGCATGCTGCCCCTGCTGTTTCCTGTCCATTTCCGTGGTGTTTCCATCCTTTTCTGAGGTTCCCAGGTGTTTGGCCAAGCTTCCCTGTGCAGAGCCTTGGTCCCCTTGAAAAATGCTCGAGTCTCCCATTGACTTCAATGGGGTTCGTTATTCGAGACGAGCACTCGAGCATCGGGAAAAGTTCGTCTCGAATAACGAGTACCCGAGCATTTTAGTGTTCGCTCATCTCTAATCATGACCGATTGATCTCCAGCCTTGTCCTCATCAACACCCACACCTGTGTAAATGGAGCAATCACTGAAACCATGTTAGCTGCTACTTTTAAGGCAGGACTGCAATGAAGTAGAAATGTGTTTTGGGGGAAAAAGTTCATTTTCTAGGCAAATATTGACTTAATTAATTAATTGCTGTTAAGCTGATCACTCTTTATAACATTCTGGAGTACATGCAAATTGCCATTATAAAACCTAATGCAGAAGACTTTGTAAAAATTAACATTTGTATCATTCTCAAAACTTATGGCCATGACTGTATTTTAAAGATTACCGAGTGCCTTAGAAGGATACAACTCCTTGTATGTATACTCAAAGACAGACAAAGACTTAGCACTACGGGGTAGTTTCTATTAAAGAATCCAAGTTTGTTTATGGAATATATATGGAATTTGGGTTGTTGATGTGAATCGGAGAACACTCTAATGGCACTGGCACACCTCCACTCATTTAGCTCACCTCTCCTTATTAAATCTTTTTCAAACAATCCATGCCTGAAGAAGGTTGTGAGAAAGAACTGGGAGTTGCTAAGTCTTTATCTCTAGTATTGCAGCTAGACCAATTTAAAGGGGTTGTTCAGCCACTCAAATGAAAAATCATGTTTACTGTAATTGAGGGATTACTTGTAGAGATGAGCGAACATGCTCGTCCGAGCTTGATGCTCGGTCGAGCATTAGCGTACTCGAAACTGCTCGTTGCTCGGACGAATACTTCGCCCGCTTGAGAAAATGGCAGCTCCCGCCGTTTTGCTTTTTGGCGGCCAGAAACAGAGCCAATCACAAGCCAGGAGACTCTGCACTCCACCCAGCATGACGTGGTACCCTTACACGTCGATAGCAGTGGTTGGCTGGCCAGATCAGGTGACCCTGGGATAGACTAGCCGCTGCCCGCGCTGCTCGGATCATTCTGTGTCTGGATGCCGCTAGGGAGAGAGCTGCTGCTGGTCAGGGATAGCGTTAGGGTGTTATATTAGCTTACTGTTAGGCAGGAGTGATTCTCCAAGAACCCAACAGCCCTTCTTAGGGCTACAATAACGTTCTACTTTTTTTTTTTTATTTGCAGCTAGTACCATATTGTGAGGAATTTGCAGGGGGACTTGCTACCGTTGTGTTTAGCTCTTAGTGACACACATATCCACCTCAAACACCAAAGTGGGAAAATTTATTAGGGGTTTGATTTCAATTAGGCACAGTCTGCCATTTACTTTTTATTTTACGTTAATTTTTTTAATAACTCAGTGTCATCTCATCTGGCATAGTAGTGTGCTTTCATACTTGGCTAGAAAATAGCCATAGGAGAATCTAAACGGCTTACTTACGCCTACAGTAGCGTTATATATATTTGATTTCTGGTTGATCTGCTGGTGGCTGTACTTGCTGCAGTGCATCTACTAGCAAATTGTGAGCAATTTGTAGTGAGACTTGCGACCGCTGTGTTTTGCGCTTAGTGACGCACATATCCATTGCAAAGACCGAAGTGGGAAAATTTAGTAGGGGTTGGATTTCAATTAGGCACAGTCTGCCATTTTTCCTTTTTTATTTTACGTTTATTTTGTTTCATAACTCTGCGTCATCTCATCTGGCATAGTAGTGTGCTTTCATACTTGGCTAGAAAATAGCCATAGGAGAATCTAAACGGCTTACTTACGCCTACAGTAGCGTTATATATATTTGATTTCTGGTTGATCTGCTGGTGGCTGTACTTGCTGCAGTGCATCTACTAGCCAATTGTGAGCAATTTGTAGTGAGACTTGCGACCGGTGTGTTTTGCGCTTAGTGACGCACATATCCATTGCAAAGACCGAAGTGGGAAAATTTTGTAGGGGTTGGATTTCAATTAGGCACAGTCTGCCATTTTTCCTTTTTTATTTTATGTTTATTTTGTTTCATAACTCTGCGTCATCTCATCTGGCATAGTAGTGTGCTTTCATACTTGGCTAGAAAATAGCCATAGGAGAATCTAAACGGCTTACTTACGCCTACAGTAGCGTTATATATATTTGATTTCTGGTTGATCTGCTGGTGGCTGTACTTGCTGCAGTGCATCTACTAGCCAATTGTGAGCAATTTGTAGTGAGACTTGCGACCGGTGTGTTTTGCGCTTAGTGACGCACATATCCATTGCAAAGACCGAAGTGGGAAAATTTAGTAGGGGTTGGATTTCAATTAGGCACAGTCTGCCATTTTTCCTTTTTTATTTTACGTTTATTTTGTTTCATAACTCTGCGTCATCTCATCTGGCATAGTAGTGTGCTTTCATACTTGGCTAGAAAATAGCCATAGGAGAATCTAAACGGCTTACTTACGCCTACAGTAGCGTTATATATATTTGATTTCTGGTTGATCTGCTGGTGGCTGTACTTGCTGCAGTGCATCTACTAGCCAATTGTGAGCAATTTGTAGTGAGACTTGCCACCGGTGTGTTTTGCGCTTAGTGACGCACATATCCATTGCAAAGACCGAAGTGGGAAAATTTAGTAGGGGTTGGATTTCAATTAGGCACAGTCTGCCATTTGTCCTTTTTTATTTTACGTTTATTTTGTTTAATAACTCAGTGTCATCTCATCTGGCATAGTAGTGTGCTTTCATACTTGGCTAGAAAATAGCCATAGCAATAGGATAGCATCGTTTGGTTTTAAAAACTCAAAAACACAAAAAAAAAAAAAAAACACAAAAAAAAGTTAAAAAAAAATTAAAGCTATAACTCTCATTTTAAAAATGTTTAACCCGAGGGCTAGGGGTAGAGGACGAGGGCGGGGACGTGGGCGTCCAACTACTGCAGGGGTCAGAGGCCGTGGTCCTGGCCGGGGTGAGACACCACCTGCTTATGAGGGAGCAGGGGAACGCCGCAGAGCTACACTCCCTAGGTTCATGTCTGAAGTTACTGGGACTCGTGGTAGAGCACTGTTGAGGCCAGAACAGTGCGAACAGGTGATGTTGTGGATTGCTGACAATGCTTCGAGCAATTTGTCCACCAGTCAGTCTTCCACGCAGTCCACCCATGTCACCGAAATCGCCACTCCTCCAGCTCCTGCACCTCAGCCTCCTCCCCCCCAGTCTTTCCACCAGTTTCTGCCCAGGTTTTCCACCAGTCACAGTCTGTGGGTGATGATGACCTTCTTGACGTAGTGGAAGTGTGTAAAGAGGTGTCCGACGATGAGGAGACACGGTTGTCAGACAGTGGGGAAGTTGTTGTCAGGGCAGGAAGTCCGAGGGGGGAGCAGACTGAGGGATCGGAGGATGATGAGGTGACAGACCCAAGCTGGGTTGAGAGGCCGGGTGAACACAGTGCTTCTGAGACGGAGGAGAGTCCTCGACCAGAACAGGTTGGAAGAGGCAGTGGTGGGGCCAGACGGAGAGGCAGGGCCAGAGCTGGTGCATCAGCGCCAAATGTGTCAACTAGTGAAGCTCCCGTGGCGAGAGCTCTTGCGGCGAGGGCTAGATCTTCAGAAGTCTGGAGGTTCTTTAAGGAAACACCGGATGACCGACGGACTGTGGTGTGCAACATTTGCCAAACCAGGCTCAGCAGGGGTTCCACCACTACTAGCTTAACTACCACCAGTATGCGCAGGCATATGAATGCTAAACACCCCACTCAGTGACAACAAGCCCGTTCACCTCCGGCCGTGCACACCACTGCTCCTTCCCCTGTGTCAGCTGCTAGTCAGCCCCCTGCCCAGGACCCTGCCACAAAAACCCCATCGTCGCCTCCACGATCCTCCACAGCATCCACCAGCGTTCAGCTCTCCATACCCCAGACGCTGGAGCGGAAACGCAAATATAGTGCAACCCACCCGCACGCCCAAGCCCTTAATGTGCACATCTCCAGATTGCTTAGCCTGGAGATGCTGCCCTATAGGCTAGTAGAGACCGAGGCCTTTCGCAACCTCATGGCGGCGGCCGCCCCTCGGTATTCGGTCCCCAGCCGCCACTACTTTTCCCGATGTGCCGTCCCAGCCCTGCACCAGCACGTGTCAGACAACATCATCCGTGCCCTGACCAACGCCGTTTCTGACAAGGTCCACCTGACCACGGACACGTGGACGAGTGCTGCCGGGCAGGGCCACTATATATCGCTGACGGCACATTGGGTTAACTTGGTGGAGGCTGGGAGCGAGTCTGACCCTGCGGCTGGTCATATACTGCCGACACCGAGGATTGCGGGGCCTACCTCGGTCCATGTGTTTCAGGCCTACTATGCCTCCTCCTCCTCCCACCCCTCCTCCACCTCCTCCTCCGAACTACCATCCGTGGGCACGGCGCCATCAGTCGGTAGCTCTAGGCACAGCAGCAGTGCCGTCGCTAAGCGACAGCAGGCGGTGCTCAAACTGCTGAGCCTAGGCGATAAAAGGCACACCGCCCAAGAGCTATTACAGGGCATCACGGCGCAGACTGATCTGTGGCTGGCACCGCTGAACCTGAAGCCAGGCATGGTTGTGTGTGACAACGGCCGTAACCTGGTGGCGGCTCTGCAACTCGGCAGACTGACACATGTGCCATGCCTGGCCCATGTGTTAAATCTGATAGTTCAGCGTTTCCTCAAGACATACCCCAATCTGTCTGATTTGCTCACGAAGGTGCGCCGCATCTGTGCGCATTTCAGGAAGTCCAGCACAGATGCTGCCACTCTCAGGGCAGCGCAGCGCCGCCTCCAACTGCCTGCTCACCGACTGTTGTGCGACGTGCCCACGAGGTGGAATTCAACACTGACCATGTTATCCAGAGTTTACCAGCAGCGCCGAGCGATTGTAGACTGCCAGATGTCAACTTCCACCAGAACTGGTAGTCAGGTCAGTCAGCTTCCTCAAGTCTACAATGAGGAGTGGACGTTGATGTCTGATATCTGTCAGGTGCTGAGTAACTTTGAGGAGTGAACACAGATGGTCAGTGGCAATGCCGCCATCATCAGCCTCACCATCCCTCTGCTTGGCCTGTTGAAAAACTCTCTGATCAGCATGAAGTCGGAAGCTTTGCGCTCGTCACAAGAGACGGGGGAAGAAGATTCCCTTGTTGATAGCCAAAGCACCCTCAGGTCTGTTTCTCAGCGCATATCGGAGGAGGTGGAGGTGGAGGAGGATGAGGAGGAAGAGGAGGAGAATGTTGGCGAGACACAAGAGGGGACCATTGTTGAGTCCTTCACTGTTCAGTGTGTATGGGCAGAAGAAGAGGAGTTGGAGGAGTTGGAGGAGGAGGAAATGGACAGTCAGGCCAGTGAGGGGAGTGAATTCTTACGCGTTGGTACTCTGGCGCATATGGCAGATTTCATGCTAGGCTGCCTATCCCGTGACCCTCGCGTTCAAAGAATTTATTCCAGCACCGATTACTGGGTGTTCACTCTCCTGGACCCACGGTACAAGCAAAATCTTTCCACTCTCATCCCTGCAGAGGAAAGGAGTGTGAGAATGCATGAATACCAGCAGGCCCTGGTGCACAAGCTGAAACAGTATTTCCCTTCTGACAGCGCTAGCGGCAGAGTGCGTAGTTCAGCGGGACAAGTAGCGAGGGAGAGTAGGCGAGCAGGCAGCTTGTCCAGCACTGGCAAGGGTACGCTTTACAAGGCTTTTGCCAGCTTTATGTCACCCCAGCAAGACACTGTCACCTGTCCCCAGTCTCGGCAGAGTAGGGCTGATCTTTACAGAAAGATGGTGAGGGAGTACGTAGCTGACCATACCATCGTCCTAAATGATCACACAGCTCCCTACAACTACTGGGTTTCAAAGCTGGACATGTGGCACGAACTGGCGCTGTACGCCTTGGAGGTTCTTGCCTGCCCTGCCGCTAGCGTCTTGTCCGAGCGGGTTTTCAGTGCAGCTGGTGGCATCATCACCGATAAGCGTACACGCCTGTCGACTGACAGCGCTGACAGGCTGACGCTTATTAAGATGAATAAAGCCTGGATTTCTCATAATTTCCAATCTCCACCAGGTGAAGGAAGCTCAACCTGAATAATTTATCCACTCCTCCTCCTCCTCATTTTCCTCCTTCTCCTCCTCTTTGTACAGTAAAGCAGAGGAAACTGGCTATTTTTTGACAGGGCCCACTGGCTCTAGCTATAGTACTTTATGCATTTAATTTTTCTGGAGGGCCACCTACCCGGTCCTCTGTTTTAAACAATTTTTGGGAGTGCCACATACAGGCACTCAATATATTCAATTTTTCTGGAGGGCCACCTACCTGCTCCTCTGGTTTGAAAATTTTTTTGGACTGCCACATACAGGCACTCAATCTATTCCATTTTACTGGAGGGCCACCTACCTGCTCCTCTGGTTTGAAAAATTTTTGGGACTGCCACATACAGGCACTATCCAAATTAAATTGTCTCCATAGCAGCCTCCACACGTTGTCTCCATTGCTACCTCCAAAAGTCGTCCATATAGCTGCCTCCATACATCGTCCCTTTATCAAACGAGGTGTGTCAGGCAGAAATTTGGGTTGTTTTCATGGATTCCACATCAAAGTTGTTAACTTTGTCGCCACCCTGCTGTGTTATCCACAAAATATACTGGCAAACTTTTATCATTTACCAATATTATTTCAGCGCTTCTTGCGCATCTGTTTACATTCCCCTCACCTGGCATATCCTAAACTTATAAGAACGCTACTACACTTGATCTTATACAAAAGGTTCTTAGAAGTGCTGTTTGGGGAGTAGCCTAGAGACAGGGGCTTGGATTGGCGAAAGCTCGCCTGGCAGCGGAGCGCCAGCTCCATGCCAAGATCCAACTAACATAGTTTTAACTGCAGCACCTTTAATCTACTACTAGTTCACTGCCTCCATACATGGTCCCCTTATCAAACGAGCTGTGTCAGGCAGAATTTTGGGTTGTTTTCATGGCTTCCATGTTAACTTTGTCGCCACCCTGCTGTGTAATCCACAAAATATACTGGCAAACTTTTATCATGTACCGATATTATTTGAGCGCTTCTTGCTCACCTCCTTTGGTTCCTCTCTGCCACCCATTGGTTTGAAGCCTGAGTCCATTTAGGGTATGTCGCCATGACACTCTCTAGCCTGCTGCCGCTGCCTCTGCATGCCGTCCCCTATAGTGTCAGGGTCAATTATTGCATGTTTTAGATGCTATCTAGCTTCATTCTGTCACTCTGTCATGGCCATGCTGTTGCCCATAATTTTGGCATAATGGTGCGATTATGCAGCCTCAGAGGCATCCATGCATGCTGCCCCTGCTGTTTCCTGTCCATTTCCGTGGTGTTTCCATCCTTTTCTGAGGTTCCCAGGTGTTTGGCCAAGCTTCCCTGTGCAGAGCCTTGGTCCCCTTGAAAAATGCTCGAGTCTCCCATTGACTTCAATGGGGTTCGTTATTCGAGACGAGCACTCGAGCATCGGGAAAAGTTCGTCTCGAATAACGAGTACCCGAGCATTTTAGTGCTCGCTCATCTCTAATTACTTGCTAATCAGTGGGGGTTCCAGTGGTGGATCACAAAAATGGGGGTCCATTGTACCCCAAATGAACAGAGCAGCCGATCGCACATGCACCCTTCTACTCTATTCATCTCTAGGGCACTGTCAGAGATATATCCATCAGTTCTATACATAGTGAATGGAGTGACCATGGACATGTATTGCCTACTTCTCCATTTATATGTGGTTACAACAGACCTTGTGATCTGTGAAGGTTCTACCACTGGGGCTCTTATTGATCAGCAACTGGCACAATATAAGGGTAGCAGCTGAGAGGGGCACAATAAGAGGGGGTGCTGCTTGGGGGGGAAGTAATAATTGGGGGAGCTGCTGGGAGGGCAGCTTAATATGAGGGGACCTGCTGGGAGAGCACAACATGAGGGACAGCAGCTGGGAAGGGCACAATATGAGACAGAGTTGCAGGGAGGGGCACAATAAGAGGGAGCTGCTGGGGGGGGGGGAACAATAAGAGGGGTAGCTGCTTGGGGCACAGTAAGGGGCACTTTAATATGAGGAGATCTACAATGTGATGGGGAGCCACAGGGGGGCACAATAAGGGGGTAGCTACTTGGGGGCACAATACCAGGGGAGCTTGGGGGCACAATATAAGAGGGTATACAATGTAATGAGGAGAAGGGGGGCACCATGTGACAGAGAGCTGGGGGGAAACAATGTGAGGGAGAAATGGAGGTAACTAAGGTGGTAATTATACTGTTCAGGAGGGGTGGAATAAGGTTGGGAAAATGGTGTGGCCTAGGGTAAAAAAAAGTTCTGCATGCTAAATGTTTTTGTCCCTCATTCACTGCTATAGAAGCTGCCTTGTAATGTAATGTACACTGGAGTCTTTTGTCTAGGGACTGTTTTTGGTATTGCAAGAGGGAAAAAGCAATACTGTTTGTTTTGGGGTGGAAAAATATTAGAGGTTTATTCAAATAATTGAAAACCCCATTGTGTACTGTAAACACATATTTTTATCCCCATCACAATACTTTATTATTATGTACGAGCATTATTATAGGCACTCTGGTTCTTATGGCATCTCACTGTCTTTTATTTCTATAGCTAACAAAATATAAGTCCTTTACTAATACTACCAGAACACGCAAGGTAACAAGTGTTGTCATTGTGAAATTACATATATAGACATTGTTGGACATGTATGTGAATCACATCTTTAGGCACATTTATACTAACCTTGTATTACTTTACCATAGCACTATTACAAATGTGACTTCTTGCCAATATTAATTGCAGATAGATTATTTTATATATTTGGATGATCATGCTGACAATAATCTATCTATCCATTTATTGATCTATACATCCATCCATCCATCCATCCATCCATCCATTTATTTATCTATCTATACATCCATCCATCTATCTACAGTTGAAACAAGAAGTTTACACACACTATCTAAAAAGGTACATATGCATGTTTTCTTATTCTGCCATCAAACCACAATAAATCTTTCTCATTTTAGGTCAATTATGATTGCCAAAATTATTTCCATTTGTCAAATTCCAAAATCATGAGAAAGCAATGCTTCTGATAGGATTACCGAGGCAACATCTGAGTTAATTAGAGACACATCTGTGGATGTATTTTAAAGCACACCTGAAACATGCTGCTTCTTTGTATAGCATTATGGGAATGTCTAAAGAAATACCCCAATATCAGGAAGAGAATTGTAGATCTTCACAAGCCTAGTTCATCTTTGGATGCAATTTCTAGATACCTGTAGCTGCCTCGTTCATCTGTACAAACAATTATATGCAAGTAGAAACAAGATGGAATTGTCTGTCCGTCATACTGGAGATGGGTTCTGTGTCCCAGAGATAAATGTGCTTAGGTTTGAATATATCAACCCAAGAACAAAAGCAAAAGACCTTGTGAATATGCTGGCTGAAGCTAGTAAGACTGTGTTATTATCCACAGTGAAACAGGTCCTGTGTAGAGATGAGCGAGCACTAAAATGCTCGGGTACTCGTTATTCGAGACGAACTTTTCCCGATGCTCGAGTGCTCGTCTCGAATAACGTGCCCCATTGAAGTCAATGGGAGACTCGAGCATTTTTCAAGGGGACCAAGGCTCTGCACAGGGAAGCTTGGCCAAACACCTGGGAACCTCAGAAAAGGATGGAAACACCACGGAAATGGACAGGAAACAGCAGGGGCAGCATGCATGGATGCCTCTGAGGCTGCTTAATCGCACCATTATGCCAAAACTATGGGCAACAGCATGGCCATGACAGAGTGACAGAATGAAGCTAGATAGCATCTAAAACATCCAATAATTGACCCTGACACTATAGGGGACGGCATGCAGAGGCAGCGGCAGCAGGCTAGAGAGTGTCATGGCGACATACCCTAAATGGACTCAGGCTTCAAACCAATGGGTGGCAGAGAGGAACCAAAGGAGGTGAGCAAGAAGCGCTCAAATAATATCGGTACATGATAAAAGTTTGCCAGTATATTTTGGGGATTACACAGCAGGGTGGCGACAAAGTTAACATGGAAGCCATGAAAACAACCCAAAATTCTGCCTGACACAGCTCGTTTGATAAGGGGACCATGTATGGAGGCAGTGAACTAGTAGTAGATTAAAGGTGCTGCAGTTAAAACTATGTTAGTTGGATCTTGGCATGGAGCTGGCGCTCCGCTGCCAGGCGAGCTTTCGCCAATCCAAGCCCCTGTCTCTAGGCTACTCCCCAAACAGCACTTCTAAGAACCTTTTGTATAAGATCAAGTGTAGTAGCGTTCTTATAAGTTTGGGATATGGCGGGTGAGGGGAATGTAAACAGATGCGCAAGAAGCGCTGAAATAATATCGGTAAATGATAAAAGTTTGCCAGTATATTTTGGGGATTACACAGCAGGGTGGCGACAAAGTTAACAAGTTTGATGTGGAATGCCCTGTAATAGCTCTTGGGCGGTGTGCCTTTTATCGCCTAGGCTCAGCAGTTTGAGCACCGCCTGCTGTCGCTTAGCGACGGCAATGCTGCTGTGCCTAGAGCTACCGACTGATGGCGCCATGGCCACAGATGGTAATTCGGAGGAGGAGGAGGTGGAGGAGGGGTGGGAGGAGGAGGAGGTATAGTAGGCCTTTGAGACCTGGACCGAGGTAGGCCCCGCAATCCTCGGCGTCGGCAGTATATGACCAGCCCCAGGGTCAGACTCGGTCCCAGCCTGCACCAAGTTAAGTGTAGTAGCGTTCTTATAAGTTTGGGATATGGCGGATGAGGGGAATGTAAACAGATGCGCAAGAAGCGCTGAAATAATATCCCTAAATGGTAAAAGTTTGCCAGTATATTTTGTGGATAACACAGCAGGGTGGCGACAAAGTTAACAACTTTGATGTGGAATCCATGAAAACAACCCAAATTTGTGCCTGACACACCTCGTTTGATAAGGGGACGATGTATGGAGGCAGCTATATGGACGACTTTTGGAGGTAGCAATGGAGACAACGTGTGGAGGCTGCTATGGAGACAATTTAATTTGGGTAGTGCCTGTATGTGGCAGTCCAAAAAAGTTTTCAAACCAGAGGAGCAGGTAGGTGGCCCTCCAGAAAAATGGAATAGATTGAGTGCCTGTATGTGGCAGTCCAAAAAAGTTTTCAAACCAGAGGAGCAGGTAGGTGGCCCTCCAGAAAAATGAAATAGATTGAGTGCCTGTATGTGGCAGTCCAAAAAAGTTTTCAAACCAGAGGAGCAGGTAGGTGGCCCTCCAGAAAAATGAAATAGATTGAGTGCCTGTATGTGGCAGTCCAAAAAAGTTTTCAAACCAGAGAAGCAGGTAGGTGGCCCTCCAGAAAAATTGAATAGATTGAGTGCCTGTATGTGGCACTCCCAAAAATTGTTTAAAACAGAGGACCGGGTAGGTGGCCCTCCAGAAAAATTAAATGCATAAAGTTCTATAGCTAGAGCCAGTGGGCCCTGTCAAAAAATAGCCAGTTTCCTCTGCTTTAGTGTACAAAGAGGAGGAGAAGGAGGAAAATGAGGAGGAGGAGGAGGAGGAGTGCATAAATTATTCAGGTTGAGCTTCCTTCACCTGGTGGAGATTGGAAATTATGAGAAATCCAGGCTTTATTCATCTTAATAAGCGTCAGCCTGTCAGCGCTGTCAGTCGACAGGCGTGTACGCTTATCGGTGATGATGCCACCAGCTGCACTGAAAACCCGCTCGGACAAGACGCTAGCGGCAGGGCAGGCAAGAACCTCCAAGGCGTACAGCGCCAGTTCGTGCCACATGTCCAGCTTTGAAACCCAGTAGTTGTAGGGAGCTGTGTGATCATTTAGGACGATGGTATGGTCAGCTACGTACTCCCTCACCATCTTTCTGTAAAGATCAGCCCTACTCTGCCGAGACTGGGGACAGGTGACAGTGTCTTGCTGGGGTGACATAAAGCTGGCAAAAGCCTTGTAAAGCGTACCCTTGCCAGTGCTGGACAAGCTGCCTGCACGCCTACTCTCCCTCGCTACTTGTCCCGCAGAACTACGCACTCTGCCGCTAGCGCTGTCAGAAGGGAAATACTGTTTCAGCTTGTGCACCAGGGCCTGCTGGTATTCATGCATTCTCACACTCCTTTCCTCTCCAGGGATGAGAGTGGAAAGATTTTGCTTGTACCGTGGGTCCAGGAGAGTGAATACCCAGTAATCGGTGCTGGAATAAATTCTTTGAACGCGAGGGTCACGGGATAGGCAGCCTAGCATGAAATCTGCCATATGCGCCAGAGTCCCAATGCGCAGGAATTCACTCCCCTCACTGGCCTGACTGTCCATTTCCTCCTCCTCCAACTCCTCCAACTCCTCTTCTTCTGCCCATACACGCTGAACAGTGAAGGTCTGAGCAATGCTCCCCTCTTGTGTCTCGCCAACATTCTCCTCCTCTTCCTCCTCATCCTCCTCCACCTCCTCCGATATGCGCTGAGAAACAGACCTGAGGGTGCTTTGGCTATCAACAAGGGAATCTTCTTCCCCCGTCTCTTGTGACGAGCGCAAAGCTTCCGACTTCATGCTGATAAGAGAGTTTTTCAACAGGCCAAGCAGCGGGATGGTGAGGCTGATGATGGCAGCATCGCCACTGACCATCTGTGTTGACTCCTCAAAGTTACTCAGCACCTGACAGATATCAGACATCCACGTCCACTCCTCATTGTAGACTTGAGGAAGCTGACTGACCTGACTACCAGTTCTGGTGGAAGTTGACATCTGGCAGTCTACAATTGCTCTGCGTTGCTGGTAAACTCTGGATAACATGGTTAATGTTGAATTCCACCTCGTGGGTACGTCGCACAACAGTCAGTGAGCGGGCAGTTGGAGGCGGCGCTGCGCTGCCCTGAGAGTGGCAGCATCTGTGCTGGACTTCCTGAAATGCGCACAGATGCGGCGCACCTTCGTGAGCAAATCTGACAGATTGGGGTATGTCTTGAGGAAACGCTGAACTATCAGATTTAACACATGGGCCAGGCATGGCACATGTGTCAGTCTGCCGAGTTGCAGAGCCGCCAGCAGGTTACGGCCGTTGTCACACACAACCATGCCTGGCTTCAGGTTCAGCGGTGCCAGCCACAGATCAGTCTGCGCCGTGATGCCCTGTAATAGTTCTTGGGCGGTGTGCCTTTTATCGCCTAGGCTCAGCAGTTTGAGCACCGCCTGCTGTCGCTTAGCGACGGCACTGCTGCTGTGCCTAGAGCTAGCGACTAATGGCGCCATGCCCACGGATGGTAGTTCGGAGGAGGAGGTGGAGGAGGGGTGGGAGGAGGAGGCATAGTAGGCCTTTGAGACCTGGACCGAGGTAGGCCCCGCAATCCTCGGCGTCGGCAGTATATGACCAGCCTTAGGGTCAGACTCGGTCTCAGCCTCCACCAAGTTAACCCAATGTGCCGTCAGCGATATATAGTGGCCCTGCCCGGCAGCACTCGTCCACGTGTCCGTGGTCAGGTGGACCTTGTCAGAAACGGCGTTGGTCAGGGCACAGATGATGTTGTCTGACACGTGCTGGTGCAGGGCTGGGACGGCACAACGGGAAAAGTAGTGGCGGCTGGGGACCGAATACCGAGGGGCGGCCGCCGCCATGAGGTTGCGAAAGGCCTCGGTCTCTACTAGCCTATAGGGCAGCATCTCCAGGCTAAGCAATCTGGAGATGTGGACATTAAGGGCTTGGGCGTGCGGGTGGGTTGCACTATATTTTCTTTTCCGCTCCAGCGTCTGGGGTATGGAGAGCTGAACGCTGGTGGATGCTGTGGAGGATCGTGGAGGCGACGATGGGGTTTTTGTGGCAGGGTCCTGGGCAGGGGGCTGACTATCAGCTGACACTGGGGAAGGAGCAGTGGTGTGCACGGCCGGAGGTGAACAGGCTTGGTGCCACTGATTCGGGTGTTTAGCATTCATATGCCTGCGCATACTGGTGGTAGTTAAGCTAGTAGTGGTGGAACCCCTGCTGATCCTGGTTTGGCAAAGGTTGCACACCACAGTTCGTCGGTCATCCGGTGTTTCCTTAAAGAACCTCCAGACTTCTGAAAATCTAGCCCTTGCCGCGGGAGCCCTCGCCACGGGAGCTTCACTACGTGACACATTTGGCGCTGATGCACCTGCTCTGGCCCTGCCTCTCCGTCTGGCCCCACCAATGCCTCTTCCAACCTGTTCTGCTATAGGACTCTCCTCCGTCTCAGAAGCACTGTGTTCACCCGGCCTCTCAACCCAGCTTGGGTCTGTCACCTCATCATCCTCCGATCCCTCAGTCTGCTCCCCCCTCAGACTTCCTGCCCTGACAACAACTTCACCACTGTCTGACAACCGTGTCTCCTCATCGTCGGACACCTCTTTAAACACTTCTTCCACTACGTCAAGAAGGTCATCATCACCCACAGACTGCGACTGGTGGAAAACCTGGGCATCGGAAAATTGCTCAGCAGCAACCGGACAAGTGGTTTGTGACTGTGGGAAGGGTCCAGAAAACAGTTCCTCAGAGTATGCCGGTTCAAATGCCAAATTTTCCTGGGAGGGGGAAGACTGGGGGGGAGGAGGCTGAGGTGCAGGAGCTGGAGTAGTGCCGATTTCGGTGACATGGGTGGGCTGCGTGGAAGACTGACTGGTGGACAAATTGCTCGAAGCATTGTCGGCAATCCACGACATCACCTGTTCGCACTGTTCTGGCCTCAACAGTGCTCTACCACGAGTCCCAGTAACTTGAGACATGATGAACCTAGGGAGTGTAGCTCTGCGGCGTTCCCCTGCTCCCTCATCAGCAGGTGGTGTCTCACCCCACCCAGGACCACGGCCTCTGACCCCTGCAGTAGATGGACGCCCACGTCCCCGCCCTCGTCCTCGTCCTCTACCCCTAGCCCTCGGGTTAAACATTTTGAAAATGAAAGTTATATAACTTTAATTTTTTTTTTTACTTTTTTTTGTGTTTTTTTGTGTTTTTTAGGTTTTTTTTGTGTTTTTTAGTTTTTAAAACCAAACAATGCTATCCTATTGCTATGGCTATTTTCTAGCCAAGTATGAAAGCACACTGTTATGCCAGATGAGATGACGCTGAGTTATGAAAAAATAAACGTAAAATAAAAAGGAAATGGCAGACTGTGCCTAATTGAAATCCAACCCCTAATAAATTATCCCACTTCGGTCTTTGCGATGGATATGTGCGTCACTAAGCGCTAAACACAGCGGTCGCAAGTCTCACTCCAAATTCCTCACAATTGGCTAGTATATGCACTGCAGCAAGGACAGCCACCAGCAGATCAACCAGAAATAAAATATATATAACGCTATTGTAGGCGTAAGTAAGCCGTTTGGATTCTCCTTTGGCTATTTTCTAGCCAAGTATGAAAGCACACTGATGAGATGACGCTGAGTTATGAAAAAATAAACGTAAAATAAAAAGGAAATGGCAGACTGTGCCTAATTGAAATCCAACCCCTAATAAATTTTCCCACTTCGGTCTTTGCGATGGATATGTGCGTCACTAAGCGCTAAACACAGCGGTCGCAAGTCTCACTCCAAATTCCTCACAATTGGCTAGTATATGCACTGCAGCAAGGACAGCCACCAGCAGATCAACCAGAAATAAAATATATATAACGCTATTGTAGGCGTAAGTAAGCCGTTTGGATTCTCCTTTGGCTATTTTCTAGCCAAGTATGAAAGCACACTGATGAGATGACGCTGAGTTATGAAAAAATAAACGTAAAATAAAAAGGAAATGGCAGACTGTGCCTAATTGAAATCCAACCCCTAATAAATTTTCCCACTTCGGTCTTTGCGATGGATATGTGCGTCACTAAGCGCTAAACACATCGGTCGCAAGTCTCACTCCAAATTCCTCACAATTGGCTAGTATATGCACTGCAGCAAGGACAGCCACCAGCAGATCAACCAGAAATAAAATATATATAACGCTATTGTAGGCGTAAGTAAGCCGTTTGGATTCTCCTTTGGCTATTTTCTAGCCAAATATGAAAGCACACTGATGAGATGACGCTGAGTTATGAAAAAATAAACGTAAAATAAAAAGGAAATGGCAGACTGTGCCTAATTGAAATCCAACCCCTAATAAATTTTCCCACTTCGGTCTTTGCAATGGATATGTGCGTCACTAAGCGCTAAACACAGCGGTCGCAAGTCTCACTCCAAATTCCTCACAATTGGCTAGTATATGCACTGCAGCAAGGACAGCCACCAGCAGATCAACCAGAAATAAAATATATATAACGCTATTGTAGGCGTAAGTAAGCCGTTTGGATTCTCCTTTGGCTATTTTCTAGCCAAGTATGAAAGCACACTGATGAGATGACGCTGAGTTATGAAAAAATAAACGTAAAATAAAAAGAAACTGCCAGACTGTGCCTAATTGAAATCCAACCCCTAATAAATTATCCCACTTCGGTCTTTGCGAAGGATATGTGTGTCACTAAGCGCTAAACACAGCGGTCGCAAGTCTCACTCCAAATTCCTCACAATTGGCTAGTATATGCACTGCAGCAAGGACAGCCACCAGCAGATCAACCAGAAATAAAATATATATAACGCTATTGTAGGCGTAAGTAAGCCGTTTGGATTCTCCTTTGGCTATTTTCTAGCCAAGTATGAAAGCACACTGATGAGATGACGCTCAGTTATGAAAAAATAAACGGAAAATAAAAAGGAAATGGCAGACTGTGCCTAATTGAAATCCAACCCCTAATAAATTTTCCCACTTCGGTCTTTGCGATGGATATGTGCGTCACTAAGCGCTAAACACAGCGGTCGCAAGTCTCACTCCAAATTCCTCACAATTGGCTAGTATATGCACTGCAGCAAGGACAGCCACCAGCAGATCAACCAGAAATAAAATATATATAACGCTATTGTAGGCGTAAGTAAGCCGTTTGGATTCTCCTTTGGCTATTTTCTAACCAAGTATGAAAGCACACTGATGAGATGACGCTGAGTTATGAAAAAATAAACGTAAAATAAAAAGGAAATGGCAGACTGTGCCTAATTGAAATCCAACCCCTAATAAATTTTCCCACTTCGGTCTTTGCGATGGATATGTGCGTCACTAAGCGCTAAACACAGCGGTCGCAAGTCTCACTCCAAATTCCTCACAATTGGCTAGTATATGCACTGCAGCAAGGACAGCCACCAGCAGATCAACCAGAAATAAAATATATATATAACGCTATTGTAGGCATAAGTAAGCCGTTTGGATTCTCCTTTGGCTATTTTCTAGCCAAGTATGAAAGCACACTGATGAGATGACGCTGAGTTATGAAAAAATAAACGTAAAATAAAAAGAAACTGGCAGACTGTGCCTAATTGAAATCAAACCCCTAATTAATTTTCCCACTTTGGTGTTTGAGGTGGATATGTGTGTCACTAAGAGCTAAACACAACGGTAGCAAGTCCCCCTGCAAATTCCTCACAATATGGTACTAGCTGCACTACTAGTGCCAGCAAGCCCAGCCACAAGCAAACAAAAAAAAAAAAAGTATAACGTTATTGTAGCCCTAAGAAGGGCTGTTGAAGGGTTCTTGTTGAATCACTCCTGCCTAACACTATTCTAATAGAACACCCTAACGCTTTCCCTCACCAGCAGCAGCTCTCTCCCTAGCGGCATCCAGACACAGAATGATCCGAGCAGCGCGGGCAGCGGCTAGTCTATCCCAGGGTCACCTGATCTGGCCAGCCAACCACTGCTATCGACGTTTAAGGGTACCACGTCATGCTGGGTGGAGTGCAGAGTCTCCTGGCTTGTGATTGGCTCTGTTTCTGGCCGCCAAAAAGCAAAACGGCGGGAGCTGCCATTTTCTCGAGCGGGCGAAGTATTCGTCCGAGCATTGAGCAGTTTCGAGTACGCTAATGCTCGAACAAGCATCAAGCTCGGACGAGTATGTTCGCTCAGCTCTATTCCTGTGTCAACTTGGGCTGAATTGCCACTCTGTCAGGAAGAAGCCATAACTCCAAAGAAACATAGAAAATCCAGATTAATGTTTACAAATGCACACAGGAACAAAGACCTTCATTAATGTCCTGCAGTCTGATAAACTAAACTGAGCTGTTTGGCCATAATGACCATCATAAGGTTTGGAGGAAAGAGATTGCAATCCTTAGAACATCATCCCAACATGGGGGTTGCAGCATCATGTTGTGGGGTTGTTTTGCTTGAGGAAGGACTGGCATCATGAGGAAAGAACATTATGTGGTAATACTAAAGCAACAGTTCAAGACATCAGCTGAGAAATTATAGCTTGGGTGCAAATGGGTCTTGCAAATGGACAAAGTTTTAGAGAGGCCATCACAAAGCACTTATCTCAATTCTATTGAAAATTTTTGAAAAGTTGAAAAGGCAGCTGCAAGCAAGGTTGCCTACAAATATGGCTCAGTCACACCAGTTCTGTGAGGAGGAATGGTCCTAAATATCCTGCCAACTATTGTCAAAAACTTGTAGGAGGTTATCGAAAACATTTGACCCCAGACATACAGTTTAAGGGCAATGGTATCAAATACTAAGGAAATGTATGTTAAGTTTTGATTTGGCAAAAAGTATTAAACCCTTTAATGACTTACAATCACTGTTGTTTCCATTTTTTTCTCCCTACCTTCAAAAAGGTAGCACACAGAGCAACAATACACAACTACACTGATAGCTAAAAACACAGTTGGAATGGGTGACCAGTTCTTTCATAAGTCAGATAATCAACTGCACTTTTGGTCATAAAGGGAGATAGCGCTAATATCAGGATCTGTTACCAGCTGTTGATTTCACAAAGGACAACAGTAAGGGGCTGTGTTAATAAAGTCATAGTAACCTTGTGCTTATGATGCGGTCATCGATCTGATCCAAAAGCGAGAGAGGGCTTTCCAGCACATCAACCATAGGTCAATATGCATCTTTGATTTGTGATGCCGGATTGGCATGAAGAATTTCATGATGTCATAGGGCAAAGTAATAAGAACTCCGCGAGAAACGCTTGTCAATTTAGTATAGCCCCAATACCCTCTGAGGACGCCGGCAACATGTCAGCATGGCTGTCTAATTGTGTGTTAAAATTTTAATAGCAGTGAATGGATGTATGGCACTGAAATTATATTTATAGTGTAGACGGTGGTCATCTCTGAGAGGGAATATAGCGATTAGGGGAGTTTCTTAGCTTGTGAATGTGGCAACCCTGCTATTGCACGCCAACACCAGCGGGGTTAAGCTACTAAGTGCAGTAGACTGATATATTCTATCTTGTTTACTAAATATCTTACTAAGAACAAATACACGCCCCGTATCTACTATCATTGAACTGTAGGCACATACTTAAATAGCTCTTGTTGAATCATAAGCACAAGGTTACTACAACGTTATTACCTACCTCCTCTATGACCTTAAGTACACCTGATTATCTGACTTATGAAAGAACAGGTCACCCAATCCAACTGTGTTTTTGTTTTTATCAGTGTAGTTTTGTATTGTTGCTCTGTGTGGTGCTAATCTGCAGCTTTTTAAAGTATTCTAATAAAAGGTAGTTTTTATACACTTGACAAATGGGCTATATTTTTGAAGTATAACTATACCCAGTCAACTAATTCCTTTTGGGATGCCTTTCCCTATTAATCTGTCTCTACATGGCTCCACCTCTCCCATTTCCTGTCCTAACTGCAGCTAATTGCACTTTCTGCTCTCTGACTCCAGGAGATCTATGCAGAACTGAAGTAAAGCCTAACTCTGAGTATAGT
This sequence comes from Engystomops pustulosus, assembly GCF_040894005.1. Classification (NCBI taxonomy): domain Eukaryota; kingdom Metazoa; phylum Chordata; class Amphibia; order Anura; family Leptodactylidae; genus Engystomops; species Engystomops pustulosus. The sequence continues at coordinate 103,094,517 of NC_092417.1, read as the reverse complement.
GAGTGGGGGTGGGGTCTTGTGTACTGTAATTGGGAGAGGGGAAGGTGATCCTGTCTATTGTAAGTGTCAAATAGTCCTGTGTGCTGCGAGTGGGGGAGGGCAGATGCCCCAGTGTAATGTGAGTGGGGGATGGGGAAGTAGCCCTTTGTGCTGTGGGTGAGTGAGGAGGATAATGCGCTAGTCACTCTTCAATATTTATGTAATGCACTGGTTACACTTCAATATTCATGTAATATGTTGGTGGCACCACTATATATCTTTTACAACACTTTTTTGCTGCAATTTCATGGTGTGGGGCACAATTTTGCTTTTTTGTCGGAGACAACAAAATGCCTTGTCCTGACCCTGTATATAACACTCCCCCAGGTATACCACTTGACCTGAATTATTTATATACAGTGTCCACAAGAATAAAGTATATAATATATTGTTCCTCAAAATTAATCACATATATATACAATTATATACAGTGCCACCCAAAATTAGCATCTTAAAGACTGCCATATCAGGCTTTTACAGCAGTCATTGAGTGTACTTCTGATGCAGTAGGTTTCTATGGCAGCTTATCACAAGACATTTGCAGGACATGGACTGTGATGTATAAGTGGCCTTAGAGAAAGAGGGATCACATTCTCTATAGGCACCCTGCGAAAGCGATCAGAAGGCAGCCGGGGGTCCTCTAAAGACCCCAAGGTCTGCTTGTACCTACTTTTCCAGAGGCAGGACCTAAAAGAGTGCATGTCCGTGTCTGACAATATAATATATAAGAAATACAATTTGTATTACAAGACAACAAGTGATCCCATATCAGTGTTCCCTTGGGGGGGGACAAACATTTTATGGAAAAAATAAATAAAAAGAAAGTTTATAAAAAAGGATTGTAAGCTTGATGTTGTCTGTATATGTCTGCTTATGTACCTTATGATTTTTTATGGAGTATATTGGCACTATGCCAATATAGAAATCTAGATTAATAATACACAATTTATGTTTTTATATATCTAGAAGCATTATGTATCAATCGTAAGAGTAAGGGCTTATTCACACTGCCGTCTGTGGGGCCGTACATGTACGTCCCCATAGACGGCAATAGCGGCACGGCGGGGATCCGGTGCCACACATGTGTGGCACCGATCCGGGCCTCACACCGCAAAAAGATAGAGCAAGCTCTATCTTTAGGCGGATGTGCAGCCGTGTGCCGCTATTTCCTATGGAGGGAGGAGGGGTCACCTCCTCCTCCTCTCCAGCACACAGCGGTATGCCCGCACGGCGAATGTACCCTAAAGCTTAACTGTATGATTGCTGTCCAACAAGTCTATGATAGAAAACATATAAAAGGTAATATTAATAAATGATGAATATAAATAGATTTTGCAATTTGTATTTGAAAATGTGATGCTATTATTTCATGAAATAACATGTTTCTCTATCTTTTACAGTGGGATTCTTCCTTTCTAAGGCTAATTATAACAGTGATTAGGACATCATTGACCTCCATAATCAGCAAACAATCTGAAGGCTTCAATGTCAGGAAGTAGGGTAATATTTTATTAGGTTTTACTCCTTTACCAACTAAACTCGGGTAGTATCATCACTCTTTATATCTTTAACAGATTTTTATGTCAAAACTGAAGATGGTAAGATTAATGAAAATGTACCTTATTCGAAAACTCACTCCTTGTACAATTTCTCAGGCTAAAATAGAAAATAACACTGCAAGTCTTAGAGTGACAAGAGCGCCACTGCACAGTATTTATGCCCCTATCAAACTTCTTTAAGTAGTTTTGAGACCTGCCATAAATATAGAAAGTAAAGGCACTCTGGGATAGTAACATGGCGTTTTAATGTCCGGCAATAAACAACTCAGGCAATGATGTAGCAGTGCTGAGTTTGTGAAAAATAGCTGATTTTGCCATTCAGGGTGGGTTCACACGTTCAGTTTTTTAGATGTAGTTTTTGAAGCCAAAAGCAGGTGTGGATCATAATAGGTGAGAATTCATTACTGTTAGAAGCTGTTTTTTTTCCCTGCACTCCTGGTTTGGACATTAACCCCTAACCGACATGTGACATATTAGTACGTCACATGCCAGGTCCCGATGCATGGAGAGGGCTGCTGCACAGCATATTGCCCAAAACCCCATTTCATTTTATACAAAACCCCAGAGGTGGACCCCTGTCACTGCAGCAGAGATGGAGAAGTATTGGGGCATAATGGTTGGGCACAATATATTAGGCATTAAAATGACATTTTTGAGATAACAAAAACAATTTTTACTGCACCATTTACTTTGCATAAGCATGTTGGGGGTTAAAATGCTCACTACAGCCCTTGATAAATTCTTTGAGGTGTCTAGTTTCCTAAATGGTGACACCTTTGGGGGTTTTCTATAGTACTTTTACTTCAGGGGCTCTTCAAGTACACTGTGGCACCACAAAACATTTGTAGCCAAATTGGCCTTCCAAAAACCCAACCTGGACATCGTTGTGCAACGAAGCAGCAGTTGACATCCACATGTCTGGTATTGCCCTACTCGAAAGAAGCAGGGAAAAAATTTTGGGATGTATATTTACCTTGCTTCTGAATGTGTCCATTTTAGGGCTTGAGAAGAATCTTGTTCAAAAATTTAAATTTCAAAATTTTCAATCCATTTTTGTTTGCTTCCAGAGAAAGAAATAAAGGGTTAACAGACTTCTCAAATGCTGATTTGAATATTTTGAGATATTAGGTTTATAAAATGGTGTTACTTGTGGGGGAATATAGTACATAAGCCTTTATGGGGCACTTCCAAACTGAATTGGTCACCAAAAATTTAGCATTTTTTTAATCCCTCAAAAATCTGAGATGTCGCTACTAAAACTTGAAACCTTCTCACATCCGTATAAAAAAATTGAATCGTAAAACAAATTATGGAAGTAAAAAGAAGACCAATGGCAAAAGGCTTCTACAAAAAAATGTGTGGTATGACTTTTTGTCTAAAAAGTAGAAAATTGTCATTTTTTTCAAATTTTTCCTAAAGTATTGAATTCCCCTCCCCCCCCCAAAAAAAAAGAAACTGATCACCGAAATGATACTAGTAACATGAGCTACAATGTCTACCGAGAAAACAATCTTAAAATCCCAGGGATATGTGATAAGTGTTGAAAAGTTATTACCACAGGAAGATACACTGGTTAAATTTTTAAAAAAAGGACCGAGCCTTAACTTACAAACAGGCTGCGTCCTTATGGATTTAATGACATTAAGTTTTGTTGTATTCATTTATGTACTCATTTTATTCCCTGAACACCCCTTTAATTTATACATTTCAAGATTAAATAACCAAAGAATTTTTCAGCACTTATTTGTAAGGAAAGTCAATTTAGGATAGTTATTTTATGAACAATACAAGGATTTTCAAAAAGATCTCTTTGGTCTTAAAAAAAATCTGTTACAGAGCTACTATTTATCAACAATTTACGCGAAGAAAAATTCTGGCTCATCATCCAGGTTTTCAACCTATTGAAAGGGCAGTCTCCTTCTTGTCCCAAGGACAAAATATAAACTACGCCTTTTTGAAATGTTCTCAATATAGCCATATGTATTTATGTCCTATTTATAAACCATAATGGTTTTTACCTATATAGTCTATGGAAATTACATAAATAACTGAGGCAGGCCCTAATTTCCCAATAAATTTGGATCCTAAAAGTGGGATTTCTTTCTATTCAACATTTGTACCATATCTGTCAGACATTTCCTGTGATTAGTTTTTTCTTTATCTCCAGCGAAATTTGCATATCTATAGCCCAGCATTCAATTTCATTTATTTTGATTCATTCTTTTATTTATTTTCATTTTATTTAATGTATTCATTCACTGTTTTGTAATTTTATAACTGGTATAGGAAATGTGTGATTTTTAGTTTTATGGCCTTTAAAAATAAATATCCCTAAACTGCAAGTTTCCTCATATAGGAATCTTATGTAAAGAAAAACTTTCCTCACAGTCTTAGTCAGAATGTAAAATAACTTACAGTAATTCATATGCATTACCAAGTCAGCTTTAACTATATTGAAAAAAAATGGGCACTTTCAATTTTCTGATGGAGGTGAGCAAATGCCAAGGACTACAAAGGGTCTTCTCTACTAATTAAAATCTTCTTCTAACCTTTGTGGACGGTATTTTAATCACTGAGATCTCTGATTGAAATTTTTCTCGGATACAATATGAGTCACTCATCTCCATTTACAGAGGGCAAGCGCCCGGACGAACCTCAAGCTGGCATACGTTGTAAAACACGAGAGGACACTTTGTTACGTCAAGTCAAGCAAAGGAGAATCTGTAGCTCTTAATCTTCTTCTCCATATCTAGTTAATGTTTTGAGACATTTATAATTGAAAGTCCTACTATTCACAAGAGATAATTGATATTTTTGTGAATAATGTTTATGTCACCCAAGCAAAGAAAAATAGCCAGGATTTTTTAGTTTAATTAATAGGAAGATATGAAAGCTAAATTATTAAACCAAATTCGTGTATGTCTGTGTAAGCTGATTATAACATAATCTTAAGTATTTTCCATTTGAAGGTGAGTTTCTCAATTAATTTTTCAGCATGCTGCCATTACAGTTAAGCTCCTCCGCCGAATTCAATAAAACAATCGTTTTAATTTGCCCTGTATCAAGCAGTATAAATTATGCATTTTCTAGTATTATTCTTTTCAAGATCTGAGATTTTCTGCTGTGAGGGCTTTGTGGACTACTGTAAATCTTAATTATGTATTAATTATAGAGGTCTGCCCTGCTATAGTCTCCGATTCAGGTACATTTATTGTGCCTAATTCAGACCATATGTAAAGAAATACTTTTACTATAATACAGTCCCTCATTTACAAGAATATAGCTACGTTAACTGGTTCACGACCAGCTGCATGGAGAGGGATCGCGGGCCGAGCCTTCTCTATAGCCGGTAAGTCTTTGCTGCATATTGCAGCAAAGACTTACTGGTAACACCCGCGATCAATGCTAGCACCATGCCGGCAGCCTTAAAAAGATATGACGTCATCAGGGAGCGGCGATTCATCTCCATTATAACCTTGGGTCTTCTGAAGACCCGGAGCTATTTCGTTTTAACCCCTTCATTACAATGTGCTGATAGCACATTGTAATGAATGGGGAGGAAAATCCCCATATACTGCCATACTGTAGCATTGCGCCGCCATGTTTTTGAAACCGCCAGTAGCTTTGCCAGCGGCGATCAGCAGGAAAACACCAGCGATCGATCGCGGATGTTACCGGTAAGCCTTTGCTGCAATATTCAGCAAAGTCTTACCGGCTATGGAGAGGGCTCGGCCCGCGAGCCCTCTCCATGCACCGGGACCCGGCATGTGACCTACTAATACGTCACATGTTGGTAAGGGGTTAACTGGTTAATACCCTTGTAAAAGAGAAAAAGAGCAGCACGGCAGATAGACTCCAAATATGTGAAAAAAGTTGTCTTTTTATTCCATATTCTAAAGTTACTTCATTTTGACTCCATCTAAGCCTTTTTCAAGACAGAGTCCAAATATTGCAACTTTTGAATATGGAATATACTTTTTCACATATTTGGAGTTTATCTGGAGTGCTTTATCTTCTATTGCTGAAGAACATGATCTAATTAAGTGTGCACTTACCTATCTCCATGTTCTGCTTGTACTTCCCTTAAGTACTTTAATGCCTATCAATATTTAAAAGATTATAACATCAAAATACAGCACCCTATTTATAAGACTGTAACTGCTGTTATATTGGCCCCCATGTGCATGAATACTGTAGCAGGTTCTCCAACTTTAGTGTATTGTTCCCCTGATGGTGAAGTGACAACTTATGGGTTCTGGCCTCAGTTATCTGTTTATCTTCATTCCTTCCTATGGGGGGGAGCTCTTAATCTCTCTGTAGGCCACCCAGGGGAATAACAGTTGTGGTTGCAGACGTTGTGAATGGGACCGGGCCCACAGATTGAGGAGGGCCCATTTCTCTTACTGTTTAACAAAAAAGCATCTGCGCTGCACTGATACAGGAAGAAAGTGCAGCTCACGGGAAGTTATACTGAATTGTGAGAGAAGCTCCCCCCCCCCCCACCCCACCAGTCTGACACTCCTGCTAATGAGCAGGAAACTCTTTCTTCAACTCAGATGAGAGGCTCAGACCTCCTGCATGTGCCTCCTCGGGACGTGCCTGTCTGCTAGTGGGCTGTGCCATTTACCATGCTGTTCCCAGCAGTACCACAACAGAATGGATAGAGTGTTACTACTCAAAGACCCTGAGTATATAATATGACTTCAGATACTGAGAGCCAGTTGTTTGACATAGAGAGAGGTAGAGAAGGAGAAGTGTAGGAGATCCAGGAGCCTACAGCTGGAGAGGTATGTAACTATATTTGTGTGTGTATGTATGCAATGTGAGGTATACAGATATACCAGGAATAGAAGTGCAAGTATGTGCATTATTGAGAGTATAACACCAATGAAGAATATTGTGGTTTATCCAGCAGCATTCTATTACCAGTAAGAGTCAGGTCATACAGCACAAGCAGCACCACAAAAGGTTTGAGTTCTACTGCCGTATTTGGTTGTTTAAACTTGCAGGTTATGCTCATTCTAGCCTTTTAAGGAACATGGACCCTTAGTGAATTAATGTACACACACTTTATCATCATTACTGCTGCTCATTGTCTGCCTCTACTTCCTAGTCTGCTCTCACCAATGGGACACAAAAAACTCTTTTAATACCTATTGCAGATGTCTATTCAGTCTGCTAATGGGAGGAAACAGCATAAGCCAAGGCACAGAACATGTGCCTCATGAAAAAGTCCCTTCCTGATGATTGGCAGCAGAACATCTGGTTATTATGAAAGAATAAGTAGTTCTCTTCTTCTAGTCTTCAGGATGGTACTAATATAAGACAGAGTTATTGTATTCCTTAAAATGTCTATTTAGCTATATATGTTAAGACTGTATAAGCTAGCCATGAAAACAGAGGTCAAGAGGACGGGCATAACTACAGTGGTAGCAGTCAAAGCAGCCGCTATGGGGCCCACAATGTCAGGGGGCCCCATAATTCGACCTTACACACTAAAGAATGAAGGTTGCACACCATTATATACACATTATGCTGCAGATTGTACAGTTCACATCTACCACAGTACACAGCATGAATCTGCATGCTCAGATAATAAATATCGGGGGAGGGGTTAGCAGGATGACAGGGCAAGGGTTCTCTCATCTCTAATTCATGCCATGTACTTCTCCCATGGGGTCAGCAGCTCCCATGGGGTCAGCAGAGTACACATCCATATCCAGAAAAGTGTGAGGCTGACCCTGTAACATACTGGTGGAATATAGTGCATGTGCTATATTTTTCAGCATGCGGTCATGATACGGAGAGACAGCGTATGCTAATCGCACCATGACCAAGCACCATGGGAGTCTATGGGGACTGATATCCGTAAACAAATTGTGTTCGTGTGCAATGGGCCTAACAGTGTATAAATGTGTTAGTATACAAATATGTATATTTTCCGAGGGGTAGGGTGTCCCATCCAGATGTCTGCTATGAGGTCCTGCTTCTCCTAGTCACACCTGTGGCCAAGATTTTTTTTTCAGACTTTAAACACAAGTGCCATCTGCGTACAACAGGAGACATCATCATCTAAGTAGCAGTTTACCTTTATCCAGGACTGGCTCTAAAAGGAGAATCTCTTCTTTCAAATGAATCTTGAATTTTGTTTCTAGGTGCCATGGATCCAAAGATATTCAGGTTTAAAGTGAGAATATCAGGTGCCGTTTTTATATATAAAAATCACTCCCGACGGCAGTATAACTGTTAATATCTCCGTTTTCCTGACACTTAGAAATAAAAGTTTGGATTCATATAAGAGAGGAGACTCTCTTCTTTCATAGGAAAGAAGTGAGGTTCTATGTGTCACAGAGCCAGAGATGCAGCCCTCTGAAAAGTCCCCCCTCCAGATTCTTAGCCATCAGGCTGTAGGGAGAATTTGCTGCACACAGGAGCTGCTGTTCCTCACAGATAATGGAAATATTCACTTTATATGTTACTACATTTTGATAAGGAATAATATCAACTAATATTCATGTTTTTAATCCTTCTCTATACAGAACTATCTAGGAACACACTTTCTCTCTTTTTGCTTTTTATTTTGTGATAGTTTTTTTTTTTTTTGCCAAAATTGACTGATATCATGAACGTTCGATCCTCTTCCCCTAATGTCACTACATATTGACAACGCGACCCAGAACATGTCCATAAAGCTATATGTAACACCAAAAACACAAACATGTTCCGGAATAAAGTTTCTATTTCCCACCATCCTCCATTATTTACACCCATGTTATGACGTTCTCACTCAAATTCTTATGGCGTGTTGAGGATTCTGTTATTGTGTGGCTAATACATTGGCGCAAATCTAAAAGTGACTTTTATTATCTCATTAGCTTGGCTTATGGATATATTATTTATTTGGGTTACCATTGTGTAAGGGTGCAAACAATAATATATCTGTGTGACGCTCAATTTTCTGCAAAAATAGTTTGGTGTCTCCTGTGGATTTTGCTGCATATTTTGGTGAATATGTGATGTGGGGTGTGTGTGATCTCCTCACTTTTTGTTGTTTTAGGAAAGTATATTTTCTTTGTATAAGTATCTGGATTTGTACATATTTTAGAGAGAATTTAGAATTTTAATTGCCAAATGCATCGTCTGGTTATCTGATTTCAAAATGATATAGGTTTTATGGCGCCTTTACTTTTTATTCTGTTTTATTGCTATATTTTGCAGGTTGTGACTGTCTTAAAATTTCTAGCTGAAAAGCAGATATCTAGTTATTACAGTTTTAGTGATATTATGTGGATTTATTTGTGTGAACTTATCAATATGAGGCATTTGTGAACTCTACACATGTCCATCTATTACATTTAGGAGATGTGAAGGTAAATATTTTTGGTTTGGAGCAAATTTTTTGCCATCAAAGTCACATTTTAAGTATTTTTTATAAAATGTTTCAGTTTGAATCAAAATTGAATAAAGGCACCTAAACTCTTTAATGCAATTATGATAATGGGGCAAGTGTCTGCCCTCAGGTTTGTTGGATTTAGTTTAATTCTTTTTGCTGTAATTTCGATTTTATTTTTAAACATCAAAATTGTAAAAATTTGTTCTGGTCAATAACACGATAAAATATCCAGAAATGCCGGGCAGTGTAAGGGTTAATACCCCTTTGTTGAATTCCCAGGTGAAGATGCTTATCATCTGTCTAGTTATCTATATCCTATAATCTGACCATTTATATATCTTGCTTTTTCTCTATCTAGTTTTCAATCAATCTTCTATTTCTCTTCTACTGTATTTGTCTCTTATATCCATCTCCTGTATTTACCATCTCCTGTATGAATAATCTACTTTATATTCTGCATCTAGAAATCTCTATCATCTATCATATTTATCTTCTATCATAATAATTATAATTAATAATTCCTTAATTAATTTAGTGCACACAGATTATGCAGCGCTACACAGAGATGTCACATCAGTCCCTGTCCCCAATGGGGCTCACAATCTAATCAACCTACCAGTATGTTTTTTGGAGTGTGGGAGGAAACCGGAGGACCCATACAAGAGAACATACAAAGTTCTTTGCAGATGTTGACCAGCGCTGCAAGGCTGTAGTGCTAACCACTGATCCACCGTGCTGCCCATCAATCTCCCTATCATCTATCTATATCCTGTAAAATTCTCCCATATTACAGTTTGTTTTACCATACTAAAGGGAGCCTCTTGCTGACTGTGACTGCAGAGGCCCAGCGCTACTGGCAGGGTGGCAGGAATGCAGAGACCGAATGCTACTGGCGGGATAGCAGGAATGCAGAGGTCCAGCGCTACTGGCATGGTGGCAGGAATGCAGCAGTCCAGCGCTACTGGCAGGGTAGCAAGAATGCAGAGGCCCAGCGCTACTGGCAGGGTGGCAGGAATGCAGAGACCGAATGCTACTGGCAGGATAGCAGGAATGCAGAGGTCCAGCGCTACTGACATGGTGGCAGGAATGCAGCGGTCCAGCGCTACTGGCAGGGTGGCAGGAATGCAGCGGTCCAGCGCTACTGGCAGGGTGGCAGGAATGCAGAGGCTGAATTCTACAGGCAGGATTTCAGGAATGCAGAGGTCCAGTGCTACTGGCAGGGTGGCAGGAATGCAGCGGTCCAGCGCTACTGGCAGGGTGGCAGGAATGCAGAGGCTGAATTCTACAGGCAGGATTGCAGGAATGCAGAGGTCCAGTGCTACTGGCAGGGTGGCAGGAATGCAGAGGTCCAGTGCTACTGGCAGGGTGGCAGGAATGCAGAGGCTCAGCGCTAATGGCAGGAAACATCTCAAGCTAACACCTCCACCTATAACCTCCAGCATGTTACAAGAAGAGATCAGTGCAAGACCCAGGTGGAGTCTCTCCAATGATCCACTGTAAACATTACTGTAGATTCAAAAACTTATTTGACTGTGTTCACATGATGTGTTTGCCTTGTGTTTTTAAATGCATTAGACAAAATACTTCATTATGTAAAAGTACATTTTCTTAGTAGCAGCATATGTGTGACATTAATACAAAATGAAAAAAAAGAGGTTTCCACAAGCATAGATCAAAAAAATAGTGAAAAGGTACATATAAAAAGATTTTTAGAAAAACATGTAAAAAACAAAAATGAGTTACATCCTAAAAAGTGTACACTGACAAAAGGTACCTTTTGTCCATGTGTGCACAGTCGCCTTTGACCTGAGAATACAGCTGTGGGTGAGCAGAATTTCTTTGTCTATTTATCTTTAGATATGTGTGTGACATTGTTAGTCATCATTATTAAAGGGGTTGTCCCATTGAGCAAGTATCTCCATTAGCTCCATAGAGATTAACCGGATAGACCATGCATGCTCATCGGCTGCTTAGTTCATCTTGGGGAACAACTGGGGTACATTGGACCCCTGTTTTCATGGTCCATGGGGTCCTATCACTGAGAAGCTCTGAGTAGGGGAAGGGGTTGTCCAAGGCCCAATTGGACAACCCCTTAAAATGTTACTTCTATAACACACATGTATTTGATGCTAAAGCCAAAAATTTGCATATATCCCTTATGCAATGAGTTCAAAGATCCGACGGGGAACTATGGGGGCTGCCAGTTTTTATGGAAACCCGGAAGTGGGCAGCGCCAATCAGCGGTGAGCTGGCCCTTTAAATCTTCGAGTGCCGAGACGCGAGCGGGGGCGCGAGCGCAGCAAGGATGGAAGCCGGATCGTCGAGAGGTAAATGAGGGCCGGTGGTCTGTGACATGGATCGCTCGGGTACCCATGACAGTACTCCCCTTTTGGCCTCTTCTTGATCCCAAGAAATCTCTGGAGGAGACTTTGATCCAAAATATTCTCTTCGGGCTCCCAGGATCTCTTCTCAGGGCCAAACCTCTTCCAGTCTACAAGGAAGAACTGCTTACCCCTCACAGTCTTCATGCCTAACACCTCCTTGACTTTGTAGACATGAGTCAGCCTCAGGAGCAGGAGGAGGAGAATGTTGAGAGAAGTTGTTCAAAATGACAGGCTACAAGAGGGAGACATTGAAGGAGTTAGGGATTCACATAGATGGAGGAAGGCAGAGTTTTTAGGCCACTGGAACACAGGAACACGAGAACGCGCTCTCCAAATGCTATTTGGAGCATTACATTGTCCAAACGGCATCACTAGATATTCAAGGTGGCCACTACAGGTGTTAAACGCCATCTTCCACTCGTCACCCTTGCGGATCCAGATGAGATTATAAGCACCCAGGTTGGAGAACAACCTAGAACCGCGCAGCTGATCAAAGAGTTCTGTAATCGACGGCAGAGGGTAGCATTTTTTAACCGTGACCTTGTTCAGCCCGCGATAGTTTATGCAGGTTAGCAAGGAGCCGTCCTTCTTTGTATCAAAGTAGAATCCTGTGTCAGCTGGAGAGTAGGACTTCCATGTGACCTCTGGACCACCGTGGGAGGTGGTACTAGCCAACACCTGGGACCGCAGTCTAAGTGGCACCTGGTCTTTACCAGAGCCAGCCGCAAAACAAGTTGGACTTGCTGCAGCTGGGTGCCACCTGGTTGTTCTACAGCCATGGTCGCAGTACAGAATCAGCGTTCAGGCTCACGGACGGGTACAGGTAGTCAGGGCTGGGAGCAGAGAAGCAGAAGTCAGAGTTCAGGTCCAGGATCAGCAACAGGAGATCAAGGCAAGGCAGGTACAGGAACACAGGGAACAAGGCAAGGAAGCTGTCTCTTAGGCAATGAGCTCAAATACCCGGCGGGAATGATGGATGCTGCCGGTTTTTATGGAAACCCGGAATTGGCCAATCAGCGGTTCGTTGGCCCTCTAAATCATCGAGTGCCAGCACACGCGCGCCCTAGCCTGTATGGCAGCCAGATCATGGAGAGGTAAGTGAGGGCCGGTGGGCGCTGCACCGCAGAGAGGGGCATGGATTGCTGGGGCACCCATGAGATGGAAGAGGTCTCTCCATAGACTCCCCGCAGCATCAGGATGTAATACTATGACCTGGTGTTCGAATGAGTTAAATACAGCATAATTGTGCATGTGTGGAAGTTTTAAAGCACAAATAAAGATAGAGCTCACTCTTCCCATCAATACAAATGAAACGCTATCTGATAATGCACACACAGCACAGTATATATACAAATGCAGACTCTTTGCACAGGAATGTGGTGGTCTGTAGATAAAAAATATCAGACATTAAATAAAAAATGGAGAGGTTGCATGCACTCTGTGTATATATATATATATATATATATATATATACACTGTGATGTTGCTATCTATTTATTAATATGTAAGTTTTCTATGGTGTAGGTGGACATGTTTTCATCTTTTTTATATCTTTTTTTTATGGCGTAGTAGATTACTGTATGATAATTTCTGACTGTGATGTAGAGATCCAGTGCTCTATACTGTCAGATCTACGTTTTCCCTGCCTCACTCTGCCCGAGATCTCAGTACAAGCATTAACACTGACTCTTTGGCCTGATTTGCTGTTTATACGATTGTACGTTCATGTGAATATCGTATTCACTTCTATTATTTTTTTGGGATTTCAGATTATCAGCATTGAATAAATACCAGCTATGTTCTCATGTGGTGGCTCCATTTGCAATAGTCTGCCTTAGATACATAAGACACATATTCCATAAACAAATAGTATTATTTACAGTATTACTGTGGGCATGATGAAGGTAATAGTCCACATATTATACTAATAAAAGCTTTATTGTTACTCCAATCCTTCTGTTTGCCAACGTGCCCATTTTATACCAATCCATTCACTCATTTAAGGGTGCATGTCAGTGTAAAATTGGCAACTTACTAGGTTCTATTAAATTTGTTGGAGTCTTATTATGGAGACATCTGTGTGGAGAAGCTGCAAACATTGATTGGAGGTCTATCTGACTCTGGTGCCAGAGTGGAAACTTAACTGTTTTATATTTCTTTTATGTTTGTATTTCTATTTTTGATCTTGTGGAATTTCAGAATGTAAAGTGTAGCAGTAGGTACTATGGGATAGATTAATCAGAAGTGTATTGCTGTCCATGGCAATCTATTAAAGCTCAGATTTCATTTTGCCACAACTGTTTATATAATGAAAGCTCAGAGCTCTGATTGGTGGCCATGGGCAACTAGAACAGTTTTTTAAAAATATCCCCCTTTATAAAAGTTACAAATGTAATCACAATCAGTTATAGTCTACCATTTTGTAGACATCTTGAATATCTAAAGAATGTGTTCCATGCATGCCAACAAACTGGCAAAGATGCACCAGAATTATTATAAGAAAATACACAAGAACATGTGTGTAATAGCCAAAAGGAGTAATCTTTATTAACAAATGAAACAATATATATAAAAACGACACACAGGTCAGACACAAATGATTAAAAACTGTCACCCCAAGGTGACCCCCAGGAACCCATGCAAGTGCAATGGATAATGTGAATACTACACAAAAAGCAGCTAGTAAGTAAGGGCTTTGCTGGGCACTCAAATAACAAGCAACCTGTCAGGCTGGATGAAGTGTGCAACAAATCGGCACAAGATAAGAGCCTGTTAACGATTGTCCAGGAATAATCTGCACCCCTAACATGCATAAGAGATGAAACTCTGCATAAAAACTCAAGCAGAGGGAGTGGATCGCTCCTAACAATAAATACGCTGCTGTGTAAAATGATAATAATTACCATCTGGTCCGGACAGTGCAGGGAGAGACAGGGTCGGAAAAAGACACCCCACGCGTATCGCCGCGGATTGCGGCTTCCTCAGGGGTGCCCGACAAGTGTGGTGTATGTCTATAAATGCCTCTGTGAACGAGTGTACGCTGGCCTGCAGCTGTGTGATGCTGGGAATCCAAGATGGCGGCGCCCATGCATGTGACCAGAAGTGGTATGACATCACTTCCGGAATGGCCGTGAGGAGGGAAAGCCGGGTGAACGCATGCGTGCTATTGGCTGGTATCTGTGGAACCACCAATAACTGCTGTCAAACATGTTTAAGCAAATGAGATACTATCTAAGTATACAAATCTCTGAGTAAAGTGCTGATAGTGCTCATATATACAGAAGTGGTAAATGGGCAAATAAACAACACATGCACTATGCAAATATCGTCTGAGAGGCCACGGTGTATGGCATATTAAAATTGAAAAATGGTGATAAAAAACAAAAACAAAAAAAAAACAGGAAAAAAAAATAAAAAAATGTATTTTTTTTCCCCTTCTTTCCTTCCCTTTTCCTTTATATATAATAAACTGATGTGTAGAATGTGCATACAAGTGGGAAAATACATATGCAGAGTGAAATGCTTAAATGAGAAATAGATAAATGTCTGCCACGCTAGGGGGGAGGAGGGTCCAGCGGGGGTGTCCCAACAGGTAACCGCCACCACGCTATTGCGTGAGGCGGACCGGAGGGGCAATTCCGGCAGGGCCCCTCACCCCAGCACCACAGCACGGGCAGCAAGGTGAGAATACAGTCAAAGCCTGGTAAAATAATTACATGTTAAGCAAAGGTACTTAGTCCAATAGTTCATGAATAACAGTGTAAAATCACACACACAACCACACGAACATGGGCCCATGCAGAGTCATACACACATGCACACTGTTGCAGCAGAATAATACAGAGAGGAACATATATAAATGCATATAGGTATAGGCATACAGACAATGTATATAAACAGTATACATGTAAGCAGTATATACATATTGTTGGGGTCCAAAAACCAGGCCCACACCAAAACAGAAGCTGAAAGGGGACCAGACCCAAAAAGGCGATATCCGGGAACCATCAGGCTTTCTTAAAGACGTATATTCAAAATTGCGAGGACTAGGATGGACAAATACGGAAAGTAGGTAAGGTAAGACACCAGGTAAAGCCATAAATACATATGGCGTAGGGATGCAGCAAGACATAAGCACACCTAAGGATAATATACACAAAACATGTATGAGACACAAAGTCGGAGCTATGTGGTGAACAACTGTAAAAGATGACAGGGAATAATATTTCAGCTACGAAAGACAGGAATACCAGGAGTGTACCTGGGGAGTGGATCTAAAACCAAAGAGTGGATACTGTGTAGTGATACGAGAAGTGTGAACTTAGCTCCTTTGAGTCCTGCATGGACTTCATTGACACATTGAATACCAACACGTGGCAAATACGATTAACAACGGTTTTCTCCCGTACAGAAGTCAACTTTCTGGACCTACAGATCTCCATTCAACAGGGGCACATTGAGACGACCCTATATAGGAAGGAAACAGCGACAAATAGTTTGCTCCATTATTCGAGCTTCCATCCACGCCATCTTAAGGATGGCATTCCAATCGGACAGTTTTTACGTGTCAAGAGAAACTGCAGTAAACAGGGAGAGTTTGACCACCACTCAAGGGACCTGACACAGAGATTCTGCGACCATGCCTACCCAAAGAAGGTTATTTCCAAGGCCTATAGACATGCTAAGGATTGCACCAGAAGTGATACTTTCATCCCAAGACAGAAATCCTTGGATGGGAAGCCTTGCCTCATTACGGCATTTCATAACCAATGGTCGGACGTATACAGGTTGTTGCACAAAAATTGGGGTATCCTTAAGAGCGACCCAAGATTGTTGATCCATATACCTCCACAACCCAAGATGATCGCCCGCCGAGCAAGAAATCTATGTGACTCACTGACCAGGAGTCACTTTCAGAGACCAGTCCGGACGCTGGGCTCTGGCCAGAGACTACTTGGCTCTTACCCGTGTGGAGACTGCACTGGTTGCCCCCTAATGCTGAGAGGTGATCATTTTTAAAATCCTAGCAATTCAAAAAATATTCCACTCCGGACCTTGCCGTACTCGGAACGTCATATACGGCCTGATTTGTCCATGCCCAAAGATATATGTGGGTCAAACCACACAGGAGTTACGAAAAAGGGTCCAAAAACATATTTCTATACATAATGCGGAACAGGACTTCAGGAATGGAAAACAACTGTCAACGGTGGCAAAACATTTCCGTAACGTACATCGGGGCAACTCAACAGGTATAAGAATTATCGGAATGGAAAAAATTCAATCCAACATACGGGGTGGTGATATCACACCAGCTCTACTACGTTCAGAAGCCAAATGGATCTTCAATCTGTCATCACAGACGCCACAGGGCATCAATGAAGATATGCTATTCTCCGGCTTTTACAAAAAGTAAGTTAACCATACCCTTTTATACTTTGCTTTCACACCATTCGTTCACTTTTTTTACCCTCCCATTATCACATTGTCAGCACCTTTGCATGCACCCTGGATCACCCCCAGCTTGCTTTATTGTGATCCCATAACATCCTTTTTATTTACCCATTTTTTCTTTTTTTCATTGTTTGACATATTCACTGTTCCCCTTCTTTTCTTTCTTGTCCTATCTTCTGTCTTTCTTTGTCCTTCCGGTTTTCCCTTTTTCTGTCCTCCTTCTTTGTCCCCTTTCCCTTTCACCTTCCCTTTTCTTCCTTGTCCTTTTTTCACGTTCACGTTCCCACTTTTCACTCCTTCCCGATTCACTCCTCACTTACTTTAATGTTTTCACACATTGCTAAGTTCACACTTCTCGTATCACTACACAGTATCCACTCTTTGGTTTTAGATCCACTCCCCAGGTACACTCCTGGTATTCCCGTCTTTCGTAGCTGAAATATTATTCCCTGTCATCTTTTAGTTGTTCACCACATAGTTCCGATGCTCTGACTTTGCGTCTCATACATGTTTTGTGTATATTATCCTTAGGTGTGCTTATGTCTTGCTGCATCTCTACGCGATATGTATTTATGGCTTTACCTG
The DNA here is from genome assembly GCF_040894005.1 of Engystomops pustulosus. Lineage (NCBI taxonomy): Eukaryota > Metazoa > Chordata > Amphibia > Anura > Leptodactylidae > Engystomops > Engystomops pustulosus. The sequence goes on along the minus strand of NC_092417.1, from coordinate 103,077,103 downwards.
GTGTCTTACCTTACCTACTTTCCGCATTTGTCCATCCTAGTCCTCACAATTTTGAATATACGTCTTTAAGAAAGCCTGATGGTTCCCGGATATCGCCTCTTTGGGTCTGGTCCCCTTTCAGCTTCTGATTTGGTGTGGGCCTGGTTTTAGGACCCCAACAATATGTATATACTGCTTACATGTAAACTGTTTATATACCATGTCTTTATGCCTATACCTATATGCATTTATATATGTTCCTCTCTGTATTGTTCTGCCGCGACAGTGTGCATGTGTGTATGACTGTACATGGGCCCATGGTCGTGTGGTTGTGTGTGTGGGTTGTGTGATTTTACACTGTTATTCATGAACTATTGGACTAAGTACCTTTGCTTAACATTTAATTATTTTACCAGGCTTTTGCTGTATTCTCACCTTGCCCATGTTGTGGTGCTGTGGTGCTTTCAAGTTTCATATGCCATACAACATGGCCTCTAAAACAATATTTGCATAGTGCATGTGTCGTTTATTTGCCCATTTACCACTTCTGCATATATGAGCACTATCAGCACTTTACTTAAAGATTTGTATACTGAGATAGTATCTCAGTTGCTTAAACATGTTTGACAGCAGTTATTGGTGGTTCTGGTCACATGCATGGGCGCGGCCATTTTGGATTCCCAGCATCACACAGCTGCAGGCCAGCGTACACTCGTTCACAGAGGTATTTATAGGCATACACCACACTTGTTAGGCACCCCTGAGGAAGCCGCAATCCGCGGCTATACGCGTGGGGCGTATTTTTCCGACCCTGTCTCTCCCTGCACTGTCCGGACCAGATGGTAACTATCATAATTTTCACAGCAGTGTATACATTGACAGGAGCTATTCGCTCCCTCTGCTTGGGTGTTTATGCAGAGTTTCATCTCTTATGCATGTTACGGGTGCAGATTATTCCTGGACATTCATTAACAGGCTCTTATCTTGTGCCGATTTGTTGCACACTTCATCCAGCCTGACAGGTTGTTTGTTATTTGAGTGCCCAGCAAAGCCCTTACTTACTAGCTGCTTTTTGTGTAGTATTCACATTATCCATTGCACTTGCATGGGTTCCTGACAGTGCCTTGAGCAGGGTCACCTTGGGGTGACAGTTTGTTGGTATTATCAGGTGCCACTGTGCCCCCTCTGTCCATACTTGTGTGAGGGGTACAGCTGGGATGTATCCCCCTCCTCTTTTAGATGTTTTAATCATTTGTGTCTGACCTGTGTGTCGTTTTTGTATATATTGTTTCATTTGTTAATAAAGATTACTCCTTTTGGCTATTACACACATGTTCTTGTGTATTTTCTAATTGGTTGCTCTTCATGGTGTGTAGATCCTTATATTTAGTTACTTGGTGCCACGTTCCCACCACCCCCTAATCCAGAATTATTATAAGGCCAGGGTGAATCTTGTGAATGCAGGACTGATGTTAAAGACCAGCTCACAAAGTACTTGTAATGGGATGTCGGGACTTAGAGAGGTCAGACAGGACAGTGAGTCCTAAACTAAGCCCCTCAAGTTGTCGCCTGCTGACTTACTGGGTTCCACTGTAAGGGGTTGCCAGTAACTGATCGACATTCCCTCCCTATGCCACAGTGAGAACACAAAGCAGGACTCGGAAACAAACAACACAAAAGAGAGGCCAGGGGTCCATTTACAATGAAGATAGTAGATTCAGCACAAAATCTGAGTCAAAAGGGATAGTCAAAAATATGAAAGCCAAGATCGGAAAACCAGAAATATCAGAAGAACATTGCTCAAGTAGAAAACAGGAAGTTGGGAATTCAATGGACGACCTGTGAATGGAAATATATATAGGTAGAAAAAGAGCCTCCGCCACAGATGGCTAGTGTAGAGCTCTGTGCATTACAGCTTGTTAACTGCAGCTGAACCAGAGATGATCTGCAGAGGACCTGGGTGTGTTACAACTAGTTCCAATACAGCCAGCAACATAAACCACAGTTCACACATAAAAAACACAGAGGAAACTCCATGCCTTCAAAGTAGCATTCTGTGGACAGAAAACGATGGTGACACGGATGTCACAGTGCTAATGTTAATAAATTTTAAACCCAACATGAACAAAGACTTATTGTGACATGAAAATGTCCAAACAAGTAATAGAAATACCTATTTTTTTCGTATTTGTTAATTACTATAAATTCTATTAACTGGAAATATTTATGGTTATAGTGATGGTTTATTTTTAGTCAATGTATCTCTTAATTACCTTAATTGATGTCAGTTTTGACAAGCATTCAGCCCTCTCCTCTGAAAGAAGAGTCCCTGACGGAATTAGCTTTTTCCATATCGCCCACCTGAATTGGATATTTATGCAATCATCTTTTGAAGTACAATTGTTTTCATCAGATTTATTGTCTGATATGAAAACTTCTGCCCGAAGCAGAAAAAAATAAAAGGAATAATTGGAAAAAATGACAATAGAAAAATCACAGAAATTGTTACACCACCGGGCACAGTTTTTCCAAAGTGGCAAAAAATGACTTGTGTTTTGCAGTTTCACATAAATAGGACCTGTAAGAAATGAGATGAAAGAAAGTTTAGCGCTTAGCTTTGTATTACACACTGTGGTGATGGTGAGAGTGTAGAGAAGAAAAGACGTAGCAATTTAGATTTAAAATATTAGCTAATAAACAAGTTTAACAAATCTTCACAACACTTCCCATTGTTCAGGGAGCTTAAATGAATAATAAATGTTGTTAGCATAAATTAGTTCTGCCTCGGCATGTTGTGAAAATGAATCTTATTATTGTCTTGTTGTGTTGTTCAAGAAAGGAAGAAAGACAGCGTTGATTGATTTTTTTTATTTTTTAATTATCATTATGCTCTTGGTAAGGATTGACAATCTGCTAAGGTGGGCATTTTTGACACATCCCTAGAAGGGAGAAATAAGATCAACACAACAAACAGAATTTAAAAGTAAAAAAATGGAAAAAGAATTCTAATAATCTTTCACATTTTCTTTCTTTTTCTTTATGTGTTACATGACTAAGGGTGTTTTTGAGCAAAATTTCATTATTTTGGTATGTACATCTTAAAGGTGATATTCTCCTTTTCTTTCATAAAAAGTGGTGTTGCTTTTTGCAACACAACTCATGGGGCTTTATAATTATTAACTGGAGATTATATTGGTTAAAGCAGTTGTGAACTTTCAGCAAATAATTGGTATTGTTTGTATAACGAAAAGTTCTACAATTTGCCTCCTGCATGTCCATCACTTGACTATAGTCAGATTTCTACCCAGAGGAAATAGAACATACATAGGAACATAGAAGCTTTCTATAGAAGGATAACAAGCAGAGAGGAAGTGATACATAAAGTATATTCCAAAACTGTATAACTTTTCCTTTTACACAAAACATATCAATTAATTGCTGAAAGTGGACAACCCCTCTAAGGTTATATGATTTTTAAGGGATATATGGTCAAAAACGTAAAAAAGGATTCCATAATTCTTTTGCTCTGTATTATTTTTCATTGTTCTATGAATAATATTTCCACCCAAAATGAATCCTGTGAATCTCCTCTGCATGACATACTTGATTATGAGTAAATAGTATTATACATGGCAACAGTCTGTGAGAAAACTGGAATCGAAGCACTAAAATAATCGGAATTGCAAGTGAACGGCCAGCAATTGGGAATATTTCCCCCTTTACGCCATATTCACACCAAGAGAGAATGCAGGGTCATGAAGGAGGTGCAGACGGCGGGGGAGTTGGCTGAAGTGAGACTTCCTGCCCTCGCCGATGCCCTCACTGCAACAGGCAAACTTTTACAACTTAAAGTTTGCCAGCTGCGCATATTTCCTTACCGGGTGGAACCTGGCGTAGAAATAAATGCAGTACAGCCTGGCCCGCAGATATATCTGGCGGTGCTTGAGTGGTGGGGATTTCAACATACGCTGGTGCAAGAGGGCTAGTGTATGACAAATCTCCCCCTATGTTCCTATTTTAGTGTGAAATTTATTTCTCCGCCTCTATAAAGGGAGATTATTCCTATCTCACAAAGTGAAGGCATTTCACTAGCCTATGGCATCACTTCATGATTAACGCTTGCCCGGCCTCTGATTTAGAACTGTATTCATTTCACAGTTTTTCAAGAGAAGGGGGACATTTAACAGTATTGAAAAGCAACACAGCTCTAGATCACCAATTGGGCCTCTACATCTCAGATCAGTGGCCAATCCAGAGATCAGACTCCCCATAAACTGATTAATTTATAACATGAAAATAATCCTTTAAGATGTGATTCTTAATTAAATAATATGTTTAGTTTGCTAAAAATGTTTAAAGGGAACCTGTCATCAGGGACCTCATTTTCACTAAAGACAGTTTACAGAAGCCCATCATACCTGCTTTGAAAATATGCCTTTCTGCCTTTTCTAAGCATATTTATTAAAATATAATTGTGCGTTATAACTTACCTTGCACCCTGACTAAACCCTCTGTGTAGTCCTAGGGGTTGGTTTTTGTTTGGATGCATTTGAAAAAACAACATGTGACTTGTCTGTGCCGCAGACTGCTCAGCTCTTGGCCCCAATCTTCGTGCTTCTATACAGCTCCTCCCTCTCCCACTGATGTCAGCTCACCAGGCTCTTAGCTCTGTGCAGGAGCAGGAGGGAAAAGCTGTACAGGACTACAATGGTGGGAGCTAAAAGCTTAGCAGTCTGCAGCACAGACAAGTCATGTGTTGTTTTTGGAAATGCATCCAAACCCCTGGCACTAAATTTGCTGTTAAGTTACAGTCACAATTCAAAAAAAGAGATTTTTCCCTAATCATTTTCACACACAACAGTCAGTAAGGGGTAAATGTTAAATGTTGTTAATCAAACAAAAAGAACTACAGCAAGCCCTATAATGTAACTTTAAAAATATGGGCTTCTAACAAAGACTCCCTATATCATTTATAATATGAGTTTCTTTATTATGCAGAGAAGTTCCTGCACTTAGGCACTGCTAGCTTAGTAACCCTTATAGCAATACTTCTGGAGAGACCCACATAAAACAAACATCATACATTAGCATACAATATCATTGCAGATATTAACCAATGACAATTAAACCCATGCTCACACTGTTCCAAGGCAATAACACTAACCATTGGGCAAGTTGAATGACATTTGTTACTATTTCATATCGCAAGTGCAAAATAAACGTACCTTCTGGAGATGTATTAACTATGAGGTTTTTTAAAACAATCTCACAAATTGTAACAATTTGATTCCAGGGAAGCAGTGGTAAAGAGAATGGAGTAACCTCCAAAGATGCCCCTTATCTATAAAGCTGTTCATAGTTACAATGCTGACTTCAAAAGGTAATTTGATGATTAGCTCCCCACAGTATGTTAAGTGGGCTAATTTTATCTCAGTGCCCAAATTTGATCTATGTCTGGCTGAGGTTATTAATATCAACAGCTAAAACAATCCATTTGTTAATTCTTTAGATTACTATCATCTAACAAATATTGATGGCAGACACTGATGACAAGTGGTAGTGAAAGCACTTATGTCTAGTTGCCCAAGGGATGGTGTCCTGACCTTGGCTTCAGCCAACAGAAAATATACACCATTGCAATGTAAAGAATGGCTCTCACACTAATAACATTGATGATAAAAAAGAAAATCTAATATGTACCAACCGGTTGGCAAATGCTCGTGATATTGACTAAACAATCCATTTAAATGCAGTTCAATTAGAAAAGTGACTTGCGAATGACTAGATTTGCCAGCTGTCCATCAGGTGTTATTTTGTTTTGTTATCTACAGCTAGAACTCTAGAACATTTTCAAGATGCTGTTGACCTTTACTTTCAATGTACTCAACGGCAGCTTGATTATCAAGAAGATGTTTGTTCGTCAGTTATATTACCCAGAGGGCAGACTATGAATAATTTTGTTATTTGAATACCTTTAGCTGCAGTAAACTCATCACTTTACCAGCTCATATTTATGCATTTTACTTTTAATAGGGTATGGAGAATGACAGACATCAAACACAAGCTCAGTGTTCATAGCAGTGATAAAATAATAGTCTACAGCATTGCGTGTCTCAATATTCAGTGTATTGATGTTTTCCGACACAGTGTTGGATATCCTGCCCAATCCTTCACATCATATGAGTATCTTGTGTTCCAACCTGTGCATGATCTCCTTTCGCATAAGTTGTGGTCTGCATTTATAACCTTTGAGATAAAAAAAAACATAAACTGCGCATCCACATTTTAAATATGGACCCATCACTAGAGATGAGAGAATTAGTGAAAATTTGTTTCGACCTGGTTCGACAAATTTTCCCGATAGTACGTCACATTCTGGATGCGGGTGCACGGAGAGGGCTCACATGCTGAGCCCTCTCCATAGCCAGTAAGTCTTACCGGTAACACCAGCGGTTGGTGCAAGCGCTGATCGCGGGTGTTAACCCGCATAACGGCGGCTTCAAAGAAATGGCGGCCGGGGAGCGGCAATCTATCGCCATGACAGCCTCAGGTCTTCCGAAGACCCAAGACTGCCTTGGTTTAACCCCTTCATTACAATGTGCTATTTATACTTTGTAATGAATGAGGAGGGAAATCCACATATACTGGCATACTGTAGTATGGCAGTATATGATAGGATCAATCAGACAACCTAGGGTTAAAGTACCCTAGAAAGTCTGAAAAATAGTAAAAATGAAAATTTAAAAAACTTTAAAAAGAAAAATGATTATAAAATAACCTAAAAATTGAAATGACCCCCCTTTCCCCTAGAACTGATATAAAAATAAAAAACTGTAAAAAATCATAATAACATTAGCTATTGCCATGTCCGAAAATGCCGGATCTATCAAAATTTAATAACTTTTTTTAATAACTGCGTTTAACCCCGTAACAATAAATAGCACCCATGTTCGAAAATGGCCCTTTTTTTCCATTTTGAAAAATATAAAAAATTCTATAAAAAGGGATCAAAATGTTGTACAGACTTTGAAATGATGGCAATGAAAACGTCATCAAAAGATGCATAAAATGACACCTTACACAGCTCAGTACACGAAAGTATAAAAAGTTATAAGCGCCACAAGGCAAAATATATTGTTTTGTACAGGAAGTTTTAATTTTTGTAAATGTATGAAAACATTATAAAGCCTATACAAATTTGGTATCCCTACCACCATGCAGTGGAGAACACTACCGCCATGCAGTGAGGAACACTACCGCCATAAAGTGAGGTGTATGATGGGGTATATGGGATATATGTTGGGGATATTTTGAAGCTTTTGCCCTAGGTAAAGGAAAGCCTACCTTCATTACCAATTAACAAAAAATACATCAAAATGGAAAAGTGAATATAATATTTGTACTATTTGTACCATGTGCAACATCCCCCACCCGGGCCTAGCCTCTTCCTGGGGCCTGGAGGCAGCCGGGGCCCAGAATACTGGAGTGGCTTGCGGTTGTGACCTAGGCATGCTGTGGTCACGGTGCTTGGTATGGGGACCGGAGGCAACCCTGGGGCAACCCCTTAGTGTCTGTAATATATGTCCCTGGGTAATGGATGGGGAAGCCCTTGATGGTACAGATGTATTCAGGGACCAGACAGAGGCAATGTTGAGCAAAATTAACACACGGTTCTTTATTGGAACAACTGCAGGCAACGGATGCTGGATTATTGGAAAAGTCCGGATTACTGGATTGGTCATGGTGAGTGTTCTTCAGTAAATTCACTAGCCTGGTTGTAGGTGCAGGCTGGGAGGTAGCTGTGTCCAATGCTGGAAGCTGCAGCTTTGTCCTGGGTGTTCTGTGTGTCTGTGCTAGTTGTGCATTGACACTATCTTCTTCTCTCAGTGTGTGTTCTTGAAGATGAGCTGAGGCCTAGGAGGCCTGAAGCAAGAGCTTGTGCTCTAAGGTGATGCTCCTCAGTCAGGAGCTCGACCTAACGAGCTCTCTCTAGTAAGAGAGCTGGCTGGCAAGAGGACTTGCTCCTTCCTGTCCAGGGGTTTTGTTAATCTCTGGTCAGGTGGGTCTCACTCTCCAATCACACTCCAGCTTACAGATTGGAACATAATTGGATAACAAGAATTACATAGTTTTTAACCCTACCACTGCTAATTTCCTTTACAGAACTGTATTACCCTAAAAGTGAGCTGATCAGACTCCTCTAGAGGGATACTACAGATGGAGGGCCTCATTCGCTAGCACTCCCTTGCCTACACGCTGGCAGGGGTGTTGCACATGCATAAATTTGTATTGCTGATAACATTTTCTTTCAGATGTTTTAAAATACTAATGTTTCATGAGTTTGGGACTAGCATTTTTTCACAGGGTTTAATCTGATGACTGTTTATACACCATGAAATTATCTTTGTAGGCTTAAATAGTTTCCTTGTGAATATTGGTTTGCATCCAATACTGAAAAACTTCCCAGTTCAGGGATAATGTTATTTCAACTCTTGTAACACAACTGCTACTAATATGGGTCCATTCCTATTGCAGACATTTAAACTAGCACAGAAAATATGGCAATGTGGCAATAGCAGAACAGTGAAACAGAGAAATAACAGAGACAAGAAGATAAAACAGAGAGGTTAGTCAAACTGGGTTCAAAACCAAGATGGCAGAGAGGTAGAAAATTGTAAGGCAGTGGGATATTCAAAAAGTGCAAACAAAGGTCAGAATCACAGATTGCTATAACAAGAAGCCAGAAGACTTTAATAGGTTTAGTAGGTTAAAATAAGTTAAAATGGAGTGCCTGGATTCTGCACTGGAACTGTCTGTGACTCCAACTGACTCCAATGACACATCCCTAACCCAGAGAGGCAGCAAGTTTTCAGTAGCTCAATCCTCTGCAGAGCATAAAACAGGATGTGGTAGTTAGCCTGGAAAACTCAAATTGCAGAACGAGAGCCTGCAGAAGTTCTCACATGTAGAAAGGAAAAAGACTTTACCCACAGAAGTTATTTTACTCATGTTACTATTATTTATTTAAGGGAAAGAAGTGAGAAGATGAGCGAACACTAAAATGCTCGGGTACTCGTTATTCGAGACGAACTTTTCCCGATGCTCGAGTGCTCGTCTCGAATAACGAACCCCATTGAAGTCAATGGGAGACTCGAGCATTTTTCAAGGGGACCAAGGCTCTGCACAGGGAAGCTTGGCCAAACACCTGGGAACCTCAGAAAAGGATGGAAACACCACGGAAATGGACAGGAAACAGCAGGGGCAGCATGCATGGATGCCTCTGAGGCTGCCTAATCGCACCATTATGCCAAAATTATGGGCAACAGCATGGCCATGACAGAGTGACAGAATGAAGCTAGATAGCATCTAAAACATCCAATAATTGACCCTGACACTATAGGGGACGGCATGCAGAGGCAGCGGCAGCAGGCTAGAGAGTGTCATGGCGACATACCCTAAATGGACTCAGGCTTCAAACCAATGGGTGGCAGAGAGGAACCAAAGGAGGTGAGCAAGAAGCGCTCAAATAATATCGGTACATGATAAAAGTTTGCCAGTATATTTTGTGGATTACACAGCAGGGTGGCGACAAAGTTAACATGGAAGCCATGAAAACAACCCAAAATTCTGCCTGACACAGCTCGTTTGATAAGGGGACCATGTATGGAGGCAGTGAACTAGTAGTAGATTAAAGGTGCTGCAGTTAAAACTATGTTAGTTGGATCTTGGCATGGAGCTGGCGCTCCGCTGCCAGGCGAGCTTTCGCCAATCCAAGCCCCTGTCTATAGGCTACTCCCCAAACAGCACTTCTAAGAACCTTTTGTATAAGATCAAGTGTAGTAGCGTTCTTATAAGTTTGGGATATGGCGGGTGAGGGGAATGTAAACAGATGTGCAAGAAGCGCATGATGCGCATGGAGCTGGCGCTCCGCTGCCAGGCGAGCTTTCGCCAATCCAAGCCCCTGTCTCTAGGCTACTCCCCAAACAGCACTTCTAAGAACCTTTTGTATAAGATCAAGTGTAGTAGCGTTCTTATAAGTTTAGGATATGCCGGGTGAGGGGAATGTAAACAGATGCGCAAGAAGCGCTGAAATAATATCCCTAAATGGTAAAAGTTTGCCAGTATATTTTGTGGATAACACAGCAGGGTGGCGACAAAGTTAACAACTTTGATGTGGAATCCATGAAAACAACCCAAATTTCTGCCTGACACACCTCGTTTGATAAAGGGACGATGTATGGAGGCAGCTATATGGACGACTTTTGGAGGTAGCAATGGAGACAACGTGTGGAGGCTGCTATGGAGACAATTTAATTTGGATAGTGCCTGTATGTGGCAGTCCCAAACATTTTTCAAACCAGAGGAGCAGGTAGGTGGCCCTCCAGTAAAATGGAATAGATTGAGTGCCTGTATGTGGCAGTCCCAAAAATGTTTCAAACCAGAGGAGCAGGTAGGTGGCCCTGCAGTAAAATGGAATAGATTGAGTGCCTGTATGTGGCAGTCCCAAAAATTTTTCAAACCAGAGGAGCAGGTAGGTGGCCCTCCAGTAAAATGGAATAGATTGAGTGCCTGTATGTGGCAGTCCCAAACATTTTTCAAACCAGAGGAGCAGGTAGGTGGCCCTCCAGTAAAATGGAATAGATTGAGTGCCTGTATGTGGCAGTCCCAAACATTTTTCAAACCAGAGGAGCAGGTAGGTGGCCCTCCAGTAAAATGGAATAGATTGAGTGCCTGTATGTGGCAGTCCCAAAAATGTTTCAAACCAGAGGAGCAGGTAGGTGGCCCTGCAGTAAAATGGAATAGATTGAGTGCCTGTATGTGGCAGTCCCAAACATTTTTCAAACCAGAGGAGCAGGTAGGTGGCCCTCCAGTAAAATGGAATAGATTGAGTGCCTGTATGTGGCAGTCCCAAAAATGTTTCAAACCAGAGGAGCAGGTAGGTGGCCCTGCAGTAAAATGGAATAGATTGAGTGCCTGTATGTGGCAGTCCCAAACATTTTTCAAACCAGAGGAGCAGGTAGGTGGCCCTCCAGTAAAATGGAATAGATTGAGTGCCTGTATGTGGCAGTCCCAAAAATGTTTCAAACCAGAGGAGCAGGTAGGTGGCCCTGCAGTAAAATGGAATAGATTGAGTGCCTGTATGTGGCAGTCCCAAAAATTTTTCAAACCAGAGGAGCAGGTAGGTGGCCCTCCAGTAAAATGGAATAGATTGAGTGCCTGTATGTGGCAGTCCCAAACATTTTTCAAACCAGAGGAGCAGGTAGGTGGCCCTCCAGTAAAATGGAATAGATTGAGTGCCTGTATGTGGCAGTCCCAAACATTTTTCAAACCAGAGGAGCAGGTAGGTGGCCCTCCAGTAAAATGGAATAGATTGAGTGCCTGTATGTGGCAGTCCCAAAAATGTTTCAAACCAGAGGAGCAGGTAGGTGGCCCTGCAGTAAAATGGAATAGATTGAGTGCCTGTATGTGGCAGTCCCAAACATTTTTCAAACCAGAGGAGCAGGTAGGTGGCCCTCCAGTAAAATGGAATAGATTGAGTGCCTGTATGTGGCAGTCCCAAAAATGTTTCAAACCAGAGGAGCAGGTAGGTGGCCCTGCAGTAAAATGGAATAGATTGAGTGCCTGTATGTGGCAGTCCCAAAAATTTTTCAAACCAGAGGAGCAGGTAGGTGGCCCTCCAGTAAAATGGAATAGATTGAGTGCCTGTATGTGGCAGTCCCAAACATTTTTCAAACCAGAGGAGCAGGTAGGTGGCCCTCCAGTAAAATGGAATAGATTGAGTGCCTGTATGTGGCAGTCCCAAAAATGTTTCAAACCAGAGGAGCAGGTAGGTGGCCCTGCAGTAAAATGGAATAGATTGAGTGCCTGTATGTGGCAGTCCCAAACATTTTTCAAACCAGAGGAGCAGGTAGGTGGCCCTCCAGTAAAATGGAATAGATTGAGTGCCTGTATGTGGCAGTCCCAAAAATGTTTCAAACCAGAGGAGCAGGTAGGTGGCCCTGCAGTAAAATGGAATAGATTGAGTGCCTGTATGTGGCAGTCCCAAACATTTTTCAAACCAGAGGAGCAGGTAGGTGGCCCTCCAGTAAAATGGAATAGATTGAGTGCCTGTATGTGGCAGTCCCAAACATTTTTCAAACCAGAGGAGCAGGTAGGTGGCCCTCCAGTAAAATGGAATAGATTGAGTGCCTGTATGTGGCAGTCCCAAAACTTTTTTAAAACAGAGGACCGGGTAGGTGGCCCTCCAGAAAAATGGAATAGATTGAGTGCCTGTATGTGGCAGTCCCAAACATTTTTCAAACCAGAGGAGCAGGTAGGTGGCCCTCCAGTAAAATGGAATAGATTGAGTGCCTGTATGTGGCAGTCCCAAAAATGTTTCAAACCAGAGGAGCAGGTAGGTGGCCCTGCAGTAAAATGGAATAGATTGAGTGCCTGTATGTGGCAGTCCCAAACATTTTTCAAACCAGAGGAGCAGGTAGGTGGCCCTCCAGTAAAATGGAATAGATTGAGTGCCTGTATGTGGCAGTCCCAAACATTTTTCAAACCAGAGGAGCAGGTAGGTGGCCCTCCAGTAAAATGGAATAGATTGAGTGCCTGTATGTGGCAGTCCCAAAACTTTTTTAAAACAGAGGACCGGGTAGGTGGCCCTCCAGAAAAATGGAATAGATTGAGTGCCTGTATGTGGCACTCACAAAAATTGTTTCAAACAGAGGACCGGGTAGGTGGCCCTCCAGAAAAATTAAATGCATGAAGTACTATAGCAAGAGCCAGTGGGCCCTGTCAAAAAATAGCCAGTTTCCTCTGCTTTACTGTACAAAGAGGAGGAGAAGGAGGAAAATGAGGAGGAGGAGGAGTGGATCAATTATTCAGGTTGAGCTTCCTTCACCTGGTGGAGATTGGAAATTCTGAGAAATCCAGCCTTTATTCATTTTAATAAGCGTCAGCCTGTCAGCGCTGTCAGTCGACAGGCGTGTACGCTTATCGGTGATGATGCCACCAGCTGCACTGAAAACCCGCTCGGACAAGACGCTAGCGGCAGGGCAGGCAAGAACCTCCAAGGCGTACAGCGCCAGTTCGTGCCACATGTCCAGCTTTGAAACCCAGTAGTTGTAGGGAGCTGTGTGATCATTTAGGACGATGGTATGGTCAGCTACGTACTCCCTCACCATCTTTCTGTAAAGATCAGCCCTACTCTGCCGAGACTGGGGACAGGTGACAGTGTCTTGCTGGGGTGACATAAAGCTGGCAAAAGCCTTGTAAAGCGTACCCTTGCCAGTGCTGGACAAGCTGCCTGCTCGCCTACTCTCCCTCGCTACTTGTCCCGCAGAACTACGCACTCTGCCGCTAGCGCTGTCAGAAGGGAAATACTGTTTCAGCTTGTGCACCAGGGCCTGCTGGTATTCATGCATTCTCACACTCCTTTCCTCTGCAGGGATGAGAGTGGAAAGATTTTGCTTGTACCGTGGGTCCAGGAGAGTGAACACCCAGTAATCGGTGCTGGAATAAATTCTTTGAACGCGAGGGTCACGGGATAGGCAGCCTAGCATGAAATCTGCCATATGCGCCAGAGTACCAACGCGTAAGAATTCACTCCCCTCACTGGCCTGACTGTCCATTTCCTCCTCCTCCAACTCCTCCAACTCCTCTTCTTCTGCCCATACACGCTGAACAGTGAAGGACTCAACAATGGTCCCCTCTTGTGTCTCGCCAACATTCTCCTCCTCTTCCTCCTCATCCTCCTCCACCTCCACCTCCTCCGATATGCGCTGAGAAACAGACCTGAGGGTGCTTTGGCTATCAACAAGGGAATATTCTTCCCCTGTCTCTTGTGACGAGCGCAAAGCTTCCGACTTCATGCTGACCAGAGAGTTTTTCAACGGGCCAAGCAGCGGGATGGTGAGGCTGATGATGGCGGCATCGCCACTGACCATCTGTGTTGACTCCTCAAAGTTACTCAGCACCTGACAGATATCAGACATCCACGTCCACTCCTCATTGTAGACTTGAGGAAGCTGACTGACCTGACTACCAGTTCTGGTGGAAGTTGACATCTGGCAGTCTACAATCGCTCTGCGCTGCTGGTAAACTCTGGATAACATGGTCAGTGTTGAATTCCACCTCGTGGGCACGTCGCACAACAGTCGGTGAGCGGGCAGTTGGAGGCGGCGCTGCGCTGCCCTGAGAGTGGCAGCATCTGTGCTGGACTTCCTGAAATGCGCACAGATGCGGCGCACCTTCGTGAGCAAATCAGACAGATTGGGGTATGTCTTGAGGAAACGCTGAACTATCAGATTTAACACATGGGCCAGGCATGGCACATGTGTCAGTCTGCCGAGTTGCAGAGCCGCCACCAGGTTACGGCCGTTGTCACACACAACCATTCCCGGCTTGAGGTTCAGCGGTGCCAGCCACAGATCAGTCTGCGCCGTGATGCCCTGTAATAGCTCTTGGGCGGTGTGCCTTTTGTCGCCTAGGCTCAGCAGTTTGAGCACCGCCTGCTGTCGCTTAGCGACGGCACTGCTACTGTGCCTAGAGCTACCGACTGATGGCGCCGTGCCCACGGATGGTAGTTCGGAGGTGGAGGAGGGGTGGGAGGAGGAGGAGGCATAGTAGGCCTGAAACACCTGGACCGAGGTAGGCCCCGCAATCCTCGGCGTCGGCAGTATATGAGCAGCCCCAGGGTCAGACTCGGTCCCAGCCTCCACCAAGTTAACCCAATGTGCCGTCAGCGATATATAGTGGCCCTGCCCGGCAGCACTTGTCCACGTGTCCGTGGTCAGGTGGACCTTGTCAGAAACGGCGTTGGTCAGGGCACGGATGATGTTGTCTGACACGTGCTGGTGCAGGGCTGGGACGGCACATCGGGAAAAGTAGTGGCGGCTGGGGACCGAATACCGAGGGGCGGCCGCCGCCATGAGGTTGCGAAAGGCCTCGGTCTCTACTAGCCTATAGGGCAGCATCTCCAGGCTAAGCAATCTGGAGATGTGCACATTAAGGGCTTGGGCGTGCGGGTGGGTTGCACTATATTTGCGTTTCCGCTCCAGCGTCTGGGGTATGGAGAGCTGAACGCTGGTGGATGCTGTGGAGGATCGTGGAGGCGACGATGGGGTTTTTGTGGCAGGGTCCTGGGCAGGGGGCTGACTAGCAGCTGACACAGGGGAAGGAGCAGTGGTGTGCACGGCCGGAGGTGAACGGGCTTGTTGCCACTGAGTGGGGTGTTTAGCATTCATATGCCTGCGCATACTGGTGGTAGTTAAGCTAGTAGTGGTGGAACCCCTGCTGAGCCTGGTTTGGCAAATGTTGCACACCACAGTCCGTCGGTCATCCGGTGTTTCCTTAAAGAACCTCCAGACTTCTGAAGATCTAGCCCTCGCCGCAAGAGCCCTCGCCACGGGAGCTTCACTAGTTGACACATTTGGCGCTGATGCACCAGCTCTGGCCCTGCCTCTCCGTCTGGCCCCACCACTGCCTCTTCCAACCTGTTCTGGTCGAGGACTCTCCTCCGTCTCAGAAGCACTGTGTTCACCCGGCCTCTCAACCCAGCTTGGGTCTGTCACCTCATCATCCTCCGAGCCCTCAGTCTGCTCCCCCCTCGGACTTCCTGCCCTGACAACAACTTCCCCACTGTCTGACAACCGTGTCTCCTCATCGTCGGACACCTCTTTACACACTTCCACTACGTCAAGAAGGTCATCATCACCCACAGACTGTGACTGGTGGAAAACCTGGGCATCGGAAAATTGCTCAGCAGCAACCGGACAAGTGGTTTGTGACTGTGGGAAGGGTCCAGAAAACAGTTCCTCAGAGTATGCCGGTTCAAATGCCAAATTTTCCTGGGAGGGGGCAGACTGGGGGGGAGGAGGCTGAGGTGCAGGAGCTGGAGGAGTGGCGATTTCGGTGACATGGGTGGACTGCGTGGAAGACTAACTGGTGGTGGACAAATTGCTCGAAGCATTGTCAGCAATCCACGACATCACCTGTTCGCACTGTTCTGGCCTCAACAGTGCTCTACCACGAGTCCCAGTAACTTCAGACATGAACCTAGGGAGTGTAGCTCTGCGGCGTTCCCCTGCTCCCTCATCAGCAGGTGGTGTCTCACCCCGCCCAGGACCACGGCCTCTGACCCCTGCAGTAGTTGGACGCCCACGTCCCCGCCCTCGTCCTCTACCCCTAGCCCTCGGGTTAAACATTTTTAAAATGAGAGTTATAACTTTATTTTTTTTTTAACTTTTTTTTGTTTTTTTTTGTGTTTTTTGTTTTTTTTGTGTTTTTTGTTTTTTTTTGTGTTTTTTGTTTTTTTTTGAGTTTTTAAAACCAAACAATGCTATCCTATTGCTATGGCTATTTTCTAGCCAAGTATCAAAGCACACTACTATGCCAGATGAGATGACACTGAGTTAGTGCCTAATTGAAATCCAACCTCTACTAAATTTTCCCACTTCGGTCTTTGCTATGGATATGTGCGTCACTAAGCGCAGAACACAGCGGTCGCAAGTCTCACTACAAATTGCTCAGAATTGGCTAGTACATGCACTGCAGAAAGTACAGCCACCAGCAGATCAACCAGAAATCAAATATATAGAACGCTACTGTAGGCGTAAGTAAGCTCTTTGTATTCTCCTATGGCTATTTTCTAGCCAAGTATCAAAGCACACTACTATGCCAGATGAGATGACACTGAGTTAGTGCCTAATTGAAATCCAACCCCTACTAAATTTTCCCACTTCGGTCTTTGCTATGGATATGTGCGTCACTAAGCGCAGAACACAGCGGTCGCAAGTCTCACTACAAATTGCTCAGAATTGCCTAGTACATGCACTGCAGAAAGTACAGCCACCAGCAGATCAACCAGAAATCAAATATATAGAACGCTACTGTAGGCGTAAGTAAGCTCTTTGTATTCTCCTATGGCTATTTTCTAGCCAAGTATCAAAGCACACTACTATGCCAGATGAGATGACACTGAGTTAGTGCCTAATTGAAATCCAACCCCTACTAAATTTTCCCACTTCGGTCTTTGCTATGGATATGTGCGTCACTAAGCGCAGAACACAGCGGTCGCAAGTCTCACTACAAATTGCTCAGAATTGCCTAGTACATGCACTGCAGAAAGTACAGCCACCAGCAGATCAACCAGAAATCAAATATATAGAACGCTACTGTAGGCGTAAGTAAGCTCTTTGTATTCTCCTATGGCTATTTTCTAGCCAAGTATCAAAGCACACTACTATGCCAGATGAGATGACACTGAGTTAGTGCCTAATTGAAATCCAACCCCTACTAAATTTTCCCACTTCGGTCTTTGCTATGGATATGTGTGCCACTAAGAGCTAAACACAACGGTAGCAAGTCCCCCTGCTAATTCCTCACAAAATGGTACTAGATGCAAATTAAAATAAAAAAAGTAGAACGTTATTGTAGCCCTAAGAAGGGCTGTTGGGTTCTTTGAGAATCACTCCTGCCTAACAGTAAGCTAATAGAACACCCTAACGCTTTCCCTGACCAGCAGCAGCTCTCTCCCTAGCGGCATCCAGACACAGAATGATCCGAGCAGCGCGGGCAGCGGCTAGTCTATCCCAGGGTCACCTGATCTGGCCAGCCAACCACTGCTATCGACGTGTAAGGGTACCACGTCATGCTGGGTGGAGTGCAGAGTCTCCTGGCTTGTGATTGGCTCTGTTTCTGGCCGCCAAAAAGCAAAACGGCGGGAGCTGCCATTTTCTCGAGCGGGCGAAGTATTCGTCCGAGCAACGAGCAGTTTCGAGTACCCTAATGCTCGACCGAGCATCAAGCTCGGACGAGCATGTTCGCTCATCTCTATTTACAAACATTTTAAAAGATAATATTCCCAAATTACAGTATCTTGTTTCTGGTTAAATTGGTAAGCTATTTATGTCACGGGTTTCCCTGTGACCAATGTCTTGGGTCGAAGGTGCACACATGTGCCCCTTTGCCTCACTTTCCTCTCCTGGTTCCAGCAGTATCTTCCCCGGCTTGGCACCCGCATCCCCACCTCCTAGGGTGTGCGCGTGGTGGCTGTGCAATATTTAGAAGGCAAGTGTGACACTAAATGGCACTGGCTGGCTGCCAATTCTGTTCAATAGACATTCCCTTTCGTGCCTTGTGCCCAGGGGTGAACCTAGCCTTTCTGCTGCTTGAGGCGAGCTATAAAAAGACGCCCCCCCCCACTCCATATATGTATTATATCAAGGAGTGTCAGGACCAGTCCCAATCATATTGGTTTAATTTGAAAATAAAGCAATGCAAAATACATTATAGCGTGCAACCATGTACTATATAATGCACACAGCGAGCTACCATAAAGAACAAAATACATACAACAATCTGCCATATAATTTAAAATCAATACATCATGCCACCATATATTATAAAATACATCCGGCGTCCTCCGTGTAATATATAATAGATACCATATAATACATACAGCGTGCCGCCATATACCATATAATACATACAGCGTGCCGCCATATACCATATAATACATACAGCATGCAGCCATATACCATATAATACATACAGCGTGCCGCCATATACCATATAATACATACAGCGTGCCCCCATATACCATATAATACATACAGCGTGCCCCCATATACCATATAATACATACAGCGGTATGTTGTATGTATTATATACTATATGGCGGTATGCTGTATGTATTATATACTATATGGCAGCACGCTGTATGCATTATATACTATATGGCGGTATGCTGTATGTATTATATACTATATGGCGGTATGCTGTATGTATTATATACTATATGGCGGTATGCTGTATGTATTATATGTATATTGTATGTATTGGCGTGCCGCCATGTTATATAAAATACACACATTGTGCCGCCATATACCATACAATACATACAGCGAGCCGCTATATATATATATATAAATATATATATATATACACACAGTATACACACACACACACTCATACAGCATGTACACATATATACAGCATATATACTCATATAGCATGCATATACACACACTCACCACACACATACAGTATAAACACACTTATATACAGTCATACAGTATACAAACACACACACTAACCGTGCAGTGTATACATGTATACAGAGATGCATATAAATATACATGTGTGTGTATATATATGTGTATATACATGTATACACATGTAAATTTAGATGCATTTTAGGATATAATAAATACATACTTACCATGACGGCGGCCGCGGACGGGTGAAGCAGGCGGCCGGGAGAGTCGGGCGGGCCGCGGAGGCATGAGGCGGACGGCCGGGAGTTGCCGGCCGAAGAGGCTTGAAGCGGGCGCCTGGGAGAGGCGGGCGGGCCGCGGAGGCGGGTGGCTGGGAGTGGCGGGCCGCGGACGAGTGAAGCGTGCACCCGGGAGACACTGGCGGGCGTGCAGGTGTGAAGCAGGCGGGCGGCCAGGAGTGGCGGGCCCTGGATGGGTGAAGCGGGCGGCCGGGAGACATGAGCAGGCCGCGGAGGTGTGAGGCGGGCGGCCGGAAGTGGCGGGAGAGGTGGGCGGGCCGCGGATGCATGAGGCGGGCGGTCGGGTCGCAGACAGGGGAGGCGGGACTCAGATGGGAGACGTCGGCTGGCCAGAGGCAGAGGGGGAGGGGGGCGGACCACGGACTGGAGAGGCGAGCCGGGGGTCCGGGAGAGGAGGGTCAGAAGGCGGCCGCAGACAGAAGGGGCCGAGCTGCGTTGAGTGACCTGCCTGATGCCGCCCCACCGTCCACCAGGAGGCGCCGCCGCCTGAGGCGAGTTTCTCAACTCGCCTCATGGTAGGTGCGCCCCTGCTTGTGCCTTAAAGAATGCCGGTCCCCTGTGTCCTCTGCATTTATTGTGATTTCCGGTTGTGACTTCGATTCTGTTCCTGACTTTGCTTCTGTGCTGCCTGTACTGACCTTCTGCTACATCCCCATCTCTGATGCCGTGCTGCCTGTCCTGACCTCCTGCCTGTTCACAACTCTCCCTCGTGATTGTGCACCTCGCCTTGGCCGCCATCGCGGACAAAGTCGTGCCTGTGGAGTGACCTGGTGATACCACACCGCAGCACGTCCCACCTGCTTTGCGGCAGGCTCTGGTGAAAACCCGGGTGCCACTTACACTACGCTCTTAGGTTTCGGCTTATGTCATCATCCACGGGGGTCCAGTGGGTCCACTACCCCTGGTCCCTCACAATTAATTTCATTAGCATGGGTGCAGTATCGGCATGATAAGGTCTCTGAGGTCCCCAATAGGATTTCAATGTACGTTGCTGCCAGAATAGCCCTGCAGACTATGACATTCTTTCCCATTAAAAGCACAAGAATCTCAAAAAATTGGTGCAGGTGCTAACAAATATAAATGTAGTACCTGACTGTGATCATTAGAAATCAGAACACTCAAAAACTTCAGGCTATTTGACCAGTGGTTCCGCAAACTAGCTCCTTAGTAGAGCTGTACTTTATATCAAACAAACACACAATATAAAGTTAATTCAATTTTTTAGAAATAGGATAACAGACAAAATTAGCAGAGTAAATATTGTGAAAGTAACTAAAGTTATCCAGCATTTTCCAGTAACTAAAGCCATCCAGCTCCATCATTAACTAAAGACTCCTTTAGACCAATTTACACAGTTCAGTTCCCATTTTGCATGAAAAGTACCCATATTACCCTTGGCATTGTTCGCATACACAGCAGCATTACCATGTTCTTTTCACCAGCATATTAAAATTGATTAGATTCCATTAGAATTATTTTCCAAGTGAGGTTCAAAAGGGGATTTTTCATTTCAAGTTTTCATTATATCAAGCTAGTCTTTGAGCAGGAATGGATAGACTGTGTTATTTGGATTTTCAATTCTGTGGAGATAGCACTCGAAGCTGATTTAGAGATATATTCATGACCTCTTGTATAGTCTGATCATAATTATCCAACTGAATGTGTATTATTGCTTTTGTTCATTGTGTTATGTTGTGTCTTCAGCTCTGAGTTTTAATATTATCCCTTTAGTTCTGAAAGTGCCATAAACATCTCACAAATGTGCTATCTGATGAATGAAATTGCTATGATATGCAGAGATATTTTGAATAATACAACACAGTATATTTGTTATGGAAGCTATTTGGAGAAGTTATTAAAGGAGTTTGGAATCAGTAATGGTAAGAAGGGATTGGAGTTATTTGGCATAAGTAGGGTAGACTTATGAACTAATATAATAATGAGCATAGGTAAGAATGGATCCTGCCTTGGCTTTCTGAAATATATAGTAATAGTCAAATAAGTATCTCTGTCCACTCAGATGCCTATGGACATAGGTTGGATCCAGTGAGTAACATTGAGACCCCTGGAACATTATAATTTCTAAACTAGGTAGAGGAAAACCTCAGTTTTTTATATTACCCTTCTGTCTTACAGTGTTTAACCAAAAAAAAGACAGTGGGGCTTCTTTACTAAGGGTCCCCAACTGCACTTTTGTCATATTTTCAGACGTTTTCAGGATTTGTGTCGCTGTGACAGGTACTTAACTGGGGATTGTGTTGCATGCGATCAGATTGTGGCGATGATCCGACTGATTCAGACTGAGCGCGGGATTTAACTTTCAAATTTCGGGGAACGTGTCAGGACGGGTAAGTAAATGTGCCCCAGTATCTTACATTAATTTTTGCTCCTTTTTTCGAGGATGTCTTATTTTTCCATGAACAAGAATTCACATTTATTGTTGGACAAAAAAATTAACTTTTCTAACTTCTCCAAACTCTGAATTACATGCTAAATTTCTTGTGGCTGCATTTATTGGAATCCTTGGCTCCAATCTCTCATGTTTAGCTATAGCACTTCTTGTCCAGGCAGCGATTTGTATAGCACTTGCAGCCCAACAGTCAGTGATTTTATCCCATGAATTTTTCAGCCATGTCAAAACCTCTTTCAGTATCTAAATGATCTACTTATACTAATGAATGGTGTGTGTGTGGGGGGGGGGGGTGTAGTACTGACTGCTGCTACGTCTTATTTTCAGGGGAGGCCTTAAATTTCTAAGCTTGAACATAATTGTAATAGGTATTATTTTCGGGGGATATTCTGTTTTAGGAAAAACAGGGTAGTAGGGGTGAGAATGGAGTATATAAGGGCACAGAATAGGCCTACTATAAAACAACTAGGGAAATAGATACCATCAGTTAATAACAAACAAACAAGAACATCCCAGTAACCAATGTATCAATTCAGCAACAAAGAAGGATGTTCAAACAGAAGATGATGCAGTGTAATCTTTATTATATAGACCAAAATTCTAAAACCAAGTAAAAGCACAAAAGATGTGCACATACAAAGACAAAATTCCTCATAACCAATGAATAATACATATATCTGATGAAATGCAGGTAAGGGTATTGATATAATATACACTGTACATCTGCAAACAGTTTATGTTAGATAATACATATATCTGATGAAATGCAGATAAAGATATTGATATCTTATGTATCTTTTAATGTTCAGCACATTTTGCACTCTGGCACCTTAATTACATAATTTTTTATTTATTATATTTTATGTGACACTTTAGATTGCTATTTATTTGCCCACAGGCACTAGCTCCACCCACCGGCCTAACTGAGTTTTACAGGCTTTAGCATATAAACTGAAACTCCTTAACAGAGATTTTTTTAGACTGTCCTTACATATTTACAATATTTACATGCGTTCCATTGTTAAAATAGCTATTGTGAAAAGGAGTTTACTTAGCCTGTCATGCAGTTTTTATAGGATTACGTATTCAACACCCAAACCTTGTAACACTTAGCTGTTCTGTATTAACAATGGATGGTGCCAAAATCTAAAAAGGCTCTCTCTTTTGTTTTAAGACTTTGACTGGGATGTGCAGCTCAGATCTAATTCAGGACTAGAGATGGGCGGATTTGTTAAAATTCGTTTCGTCCCGATTCGCCGAATTTTTCGAAGAAATTTGATTCGACCCGAATTGAATCAAAACAAATCACGTTAAAAAACAGCCATTTCCTGGCTGCAGAGAGCCTGTAGGGTGTTGTAGAACGTTGTGCCATGCTTGTGACAGTGTTGTGACAGTGTAATATCAGCAAAAATCCCTGTATAAACTATGTGGATTTCACACGTAAATCTGGCTGTAAACTAGAGCCACAATTAGGTATTGCAATGTGCGTTATACAGATACCCCACAACTGACAGCTCACTACTGCAGATGCATGAATGTCAAACAGATTTCTTCCTATTTGATTTAGTCACTAAATAGAACTGCTATTTGGGGTACACAGATCCCCCTTAGAGAACAACCAGGAATTGGTCCACCAATCGCTACTGCAGATGCATGAAAGTCAAACAGATTTCTGCCTATTCGATTTTGTCACTAAATAGAACTGCTATTTGGGGTATACAGATCCCCCTTAGAGAACAGCAAGGGATTGCAGCAAGAATCGCACAGCACAATAGCAGCAGCTGGACGCTACAACATGAAGTGTGAAGTGCTGTGTGACATCACATAAGCCTGCCGGTCGCTGATTGGCTTACAGGTCTGCAGATTTCATCGGGGGTGTTCCTTTCTCCTTCCCAGAGTTCTCTGCCCCATGTAACACATTGTTCTCGTGCCCATTTAGCAGAAACATGAGGGGGAAAAAAACAACTTAGTTCCCGCGAATCAGCATAAACTTCGGCTTTGTGACAAATCGAATTTTTCCTGAAATTCTAACCGAAGTTAGAATCATTAGAATCGATTCACCCATCTCTATTCAGGACATTAACATTTTCTGGTGGTCTTACAATTCAAGTAAAGAAAGACCTCATGAAAAATGAAAAGCCTTTGTCACTTCACTATACCATTTACTTGTTATTTTGACAAATCCATGGCCATATGGGAGTCGCAGTGGCTAGCTGTATGCTTACGCTGAAGATAAACAAACATGAATTAGTACTCGGGAGGCAATCTTCTGGGTCTCTTTTTGCTAGCCAGATGGAATAAGAGAGAACACTGTGACAATTTGCACACACGTCGCCCTGTTCTTGATGAGATGCTTCAGAAGCCCAGAAATGAATTGTTAAGGTGGTAAACTTGGAAGCCCTCTGCTATGGTAATTGATTAGACAAACTTCTGCCATAAATGTGTTGACTGATTGTTTAGTTTTCATCACAGATCTCTTTTATTTCTAAAGCACAAAAACAAAAGTTGTTTTGTAATATTTTATTGGAATTGAGGGGCCATCCATTTGTAAACAAGCTAGCGTTATACTAGCTACCTAATTAAAGGAAAATATCATCTAATCCAGAGAAATTTGGGAAATAAATTCATTTTCATTTTCATTGTCTTCAGAAAAAAATGTGACAGTATAATAATAATAATAATACTTCTTTATTTATATAGCACCTCACAATCTAAACAACCTACCAGTATGTTCTTAGAACTAAATAAGTGATCATAAAAAATAGACTAGGACTGCAAAAGACAGAGCATGTCAAAGGTATCACCCTTTCCATTTCCAACAGGCGGCTAACTTACCCCAGTTTGTGACTCGTTTTAACCCCTTAACGCTCTGCGCCGTAGCTCTACGGCGCAGAGGTATAAGGGATGTATGAAGAGGGCTCATGGGCTGAGTCCTCTTCATACAAAGGTGGGGGTTTTTGCATTTTGCTGAAAACCCCCACCGCTAATAACCGCGGTCGGTGCTAACGTCATCGGGGGGCGGCGATCGGTTACCATGGTAGCCTCGGGTCTTCTTTTGACACGAGGCTACATGGCTTATGCAGGTTCGTTACAATGAGCCAGTGGCTCATTGTAATGTATGACCTGCAAAAATGCCATATATTGCAATACTGTAGTATTACAGTATATGGTAGGAGCGATATGACCATCTAGGGTTAATGTACCCTAGATGGTCTAAAAAAATAGTGGAAAAAAAAAGAAAAAAAAAGTTTAAAAAATAAAAAAAAAATAATAAAATATTAAAAGTTCAAATCACCCCCCTTTTTAAAACAAAATAAACAGTAAAAATCACAAACATATTAGGTATCGCTGCGTCCCAAAATGCCCGATCTATCAAAATATAAAAACGGTTACGGGCGGCGGTGACCTCCGAGGCGGGAAATGGCGCCCAAATGTCCGAAATGCGACTTTTACACCTTTTAACATAACATAAAAAATGAAATAAAAAATGATCAAAATGTTGCACAGACCTCAAAATGGTAGCAATGAAAATGTCGCCTCATTTTGCAAAAAATGACCCCTCACATATCTCCGTGTGCCAAAGTATGAAAAAGTTATTAGCGTCAGAAGATGGCAAAAATTTTTTTCTTTTTTGTACACATTCGTTTAATTTTTGAAAATGTATTAAAACACAATAAAACCTATATAAATTTGGTATCACCGCGATCGCACCGAACCAAAGAATAAAGTAGGCGTGTTATTTGGAGCGAAGAGTGAAAGTCGTAAAAACTGAGCCCACAAGAACGTGACGGACGTTTAATGTCCCCTGGCCACCATGGATGTGGAATCCTTTTACTCAAATATTTCACAACAGGCCTGACAGACCTTCTTGGAAATGTAAGGTATTGACTAAGATTCTGTGGTTAGGCTTATGAAATTCAACCCTACAAATAATTTCTTCTAATTTGGTGATTTACATGTACTTACAGCAAACCGATATAGACATAAAATTGTGCCAAATAATGACAACATTTTCGTGACTAAGTTAGGACTCTCCACTTTTATCTACAATAGCCTTATGATCCACATTGTTGTCTTGTTATAAAGTATTAGCACTGATGTGTAGCAGTACAATCACATTACACCACTTCTATGACCTGACATTATTACTTGCTTATAAAAGACCAAAAAGTCATGCTGAAGGAAGTAGATAAGCTTACTAAAAGATTTCAAGATCAAAGTAAGCATAATATGGGGCACTAAAGCTAGAATTATGCCTATGGTGTTTAGGGCTCTCAGTGCCAACACAAAAGAGACCCTGGTAGCTTAACCCTGTTCAAACATGATGGCAGTGTATATAGGGCTTTACTTGGTAGCCCCTGCAGCAACCGGTATCTTCTGTATGGCGACCCTGGGGTTCAATTCCCGGAGTGGGACCAAAGAAAATTTTGCAAATAAAAAAAAATACTTAAAAAATCTCCCCTAAATGCTCCATATATTATAAAACTTTCAAACTATATAAAAAAGTAAAACCCAGTGAACACCATGAAAAAAACACCACAAAAAACATGCCTAAAAAGTTATCACAAAGTCTCATTTACCCCATCATGATTCCAATTAAGTACAACTTGCCCTGCAAAAAATCATCTCTAAAAATGATTAATCAATTAAAAAAATAAAGATGTTATGCTACTTAAAAAAACTGCTGTAGAATCTCTACCTGTAAAATCTGCCCTCTAGAAAACGATTGGCGCTCCTTCCATTCCAAGCCCCGCAGTGCACCCCTACAAGAGTTTGTGAACATGTCTGGTATATTACTGGATTCTAGAGACAATAGATGACAAACTATGGTCTGCAATTTTATCTTTAACCCCTTCTAAAAGTAACAATTTGTGGGACAAAGCAAAGATCTAACTAATTTGAGTCAATGTTAATACTTTCTATGAAACATCTGTGGTGGGGGGGTTGACTGTTCTGGTACCTCAGGAACTTTTCAAGTATGTCCTGGTAATGTACCATGTGCTGATACTTATTAATTGATAATAGCTAATGCTGTGGCAGGGGGAGAGGTGCCGGTTTTAATCTCACTAGTTTTAGCTCAGCTATATATATATATATAAATATATATATATATATATATATATATATATATATATATATGTATATATTTTTTTTTTAGGTAAATTGTTACTAATATAGGGTAATATAATATACTGATATTAATTGAGTTTCCTCCTGTGGCTCCAGTCCATTGGGTGGCCTGCCAGGAGTATGTATGTTATCTTGTATCACACTGACGATGGATGGAGAAAACACAGAACAAATGTCATCTTTAGGACTCAAGAAGCATGTAAAAGTGAACAGCTGGTACTCATTTGGCCTACATCCTTCTCCTGTAATGCTTGTAGCTTGAGGCACCAGTAATATTTTAAGCCACTGTCACAGGAACTATCATCGTGCCAACATTTTAAAAAGCTTGGATGTTAACAGAAAAATCTCAGTCTTTAACATCTTCATTTGTGAGAGTAATTTTCCATCTCATTTTAAACTTATCGAAATATTATTAATTTATTTAGGATTTTTTTAGGTCATTTTTATTTAAATTTTGTGACAATGATGTTGATAAGATTTGTAATAGAGATGATCAAATGATCATGACATGTAACTCGTGAGAACAAAAATGACATAGAACTATCTGTCCTGTTTCCTGTCCTAGATTAGGTTTATACAAAATCTCTAGTTTTTGATTACTTTTTATATATTCAATATAAAAATACTATATTTTCACTTTAGCACCTAAGCTTACTGGTAGATTAACACTTGCTAATTCTTGTATACAACAGTCACCTCTTTTACTTCACAGACAGATAACATTTGTTTTTTTCTTTTTTGTGTCTATGTAGACTGCTATCTTCTCTGGGTCATAGTATTGGTTAGTAATATGCTTTACAGCAACTTAATGACCATAGGCAGTAGTAGGTTGAAGCAGACACATTGTGGTCGAAAGCAAAGTTTACTCAACATACTTTCGACATACATGCTTTGCCAATTTCTGTTGTAGGCAATGGCAATGTCGGACATATAGCCTATACAGCCTATTCAGTTGCACAGGGTTCCAAATTGGAGGTGTGCACATATGCTTCCTCCTACCCAAGACCACCACAGATGTGTGCTTTCATTCCTATCACTGTCCTAGACCACTAAATACTAATCCAATCACTGTCTTAAATCACAAATAAAATTACCAATAACCTCCTCCCTACCTGAAACTAACTTATTCATCTCTTGCTAAGATAATCATTGTTTTTGTGAAAAGCAAAGATGCACCATTATTTGCAGGTGACCTTGCTGATGGGGCAGAAACATCGTCATGTGAACTAACACAGCATAAGGAAAATCTACCATGTGATTTCATGCATTATGCAGCAAACATACTTTGAGAATGCTTTAGCTACACTGATGCAGAATCATATATTGTTTAATCCCTGTGCTGAGTGGTTTTGCTGAAAAAAGCAGTATAAAATCAGGACTTTGGGAAAACTGGATCCACACTACACATATTACACATGGGCTTTCTGAACAGCCAAGACAGGACTAATCAACTTCAGCTGGATCACTCATAACAGGAGCTGGGGGATGGTGTGACAATTAATTATTCTGCCTGGCAGGGAGAACAGTGATTGCATCATCCTCTGGCGATGTGCATAACTAATGTGAAAGGAAAAGTGCCGAGCACAGGCACAGAAGGGACAGAGCTTTATTGTCATAATGATATAATTGCTTTTTCAGCAAAACCACTCAGAAAAGTTATTAAACAAGATATGATTCTGCATCAGTGTAGCTACAGCATTCTCAGGTAGATTTGCTTTAACTACAGCAATGGATCCATGGTGCTATCTACAGAGGTGTGTATTGCAATCCTGTGTGTCCTGTCTATAAAGTAAATAAAG
The DNA here is from genome assembly GCF_040894005.1 of Engystomops pustulosus. Classification (NCBI taxonomy): domain Eukaryota; kingdom Metazoa; phylum Chordata; class Amphibia; order Anura; family Leptodactylidae; genus Engystomops; species Engystomops pustulosus. The sequence continues at coordinate 103,048,503 of NC_092417.1, read as the reverse complement.
AGACTGCTGTAAAGAAGGACAAAATTTATCAAGTGTTACCCGAAAATTAAAAGGTTGTAGGACTTTTTATAGTCCATACCACTTTTGATACATGACACAATCATGCTGACTTTAGAAGCAGCTGATTGACATTGCATGCTGTTATTTAATCTATGATCTACTAGTACACCCAGGTCTTTCTCAACAAGGGAACCTCACAGATTTAGTCCCCCAAAGACATAGGTTGGATTAACCTTACATTTATCCACATTGAAACTCATTTGCCAAGTGGATGACCAAGCACTCAGTTTGTCCAAGTCCCCCTGCAGCCTATGAACATCCTCCATAGACTGTATTACACTACACTGCTTGGTGTCAATTGCAAAAATAGACACAGTGCCATTTATTCCAACCTCTATATCATTATTAGATAAGTTAATTAATAAGGAACCCAGCACAGAGCCCTGGGTTATACTACTTATAACTGGTGACCATGGAAGTTAAAGGGGTTTTCCCATTTCAGCAAGTAATTGATATTGTTTGAATAATGAAACATTATACAAATTCCCAATATACTTTCCGTATTGATTCCTCATTGTTTTCTACATCTCTAATTGCTGTCATTCTACAGGAAGCTTCATTGTTTATTTCCAGTGGACAGAAATTTGTCCATGGTCACAGATGTGGGCAGTAAACATAAAAGCTTTTGTATAATAACTCCTTTAGTTATATAGCTCTCACAGATTAAGCAGTGCTACACAGAGCTCGCCAAATTAGTCCCTGTCCCCATGGCACCCACAATCTAACCAACCAAGCAGTATGTTTTGGTGTGTGAGAGGAAACTGGAGAACCCGAACAAAACCAACAAAAAACACGGAAAGAACATACAAACTCTTTTGGAAGCAACTCGTCTGTTCCAGGAACCTTGTACCCATTTATTTAATTCAGCTTAGTTTGGATTAAGTCTACATTCAACCAGTTTAGTATACTACACAATGCTTTACCCGCATCTGCAAAATCAGATTTGTTTTGATATCTTTAGCCATTGGAAATCACAATGACCTCATATTGAGACTCTAGAGATTTGTGGTAGAAAGCAACTTCTTCTTCCAGGGCCACATCTTTCACTAGGTGCAGCAATGGGGATTCCCGTGGCTGCCAACATATACCTCAGTTGGTGAGAGGAAACTGTGGTCTTCTCAAAGAGATGCTAAAATAGACGTTGTTGGTGTCCATGTGGCTTAGGTACGTTGACGATAACCTTATGCTTTGGACATCGTCGGTGCAAGAGTTCCATAATTTTGTGGCAGCCTTGAATTTTAATAATCTGGGGCTTCACCATTAAGGTTAGCCATGTCTTACATTTTTGGATCTAGCTTTCATGCTGCAGGGGTATGGAACAAGGTTCATAAAAATATTACAGCCACGAATGGCTTATTAAAATGGAAAAGCTGCCACCCATATCCCCTGAAGGTTGGCATACCACGCAATTCCTGTTCTTACGCTGAAATTACAGCAACAGCAGTTAAGGACTATTTATCTTAGTCAAGGGATATGGAAAATCACTTCCTTAATATGGGTTTTCCTTATTGAGTCACATGCTAGGCCTATGAATACAGATGACTTGCTTGTTCACAAACCAAAAGTTGCTTCCCAAAATGTTGCCAGGAAAAGGGTCCTGGTCAAAAATTGGAGGATCTTCATATCCAACAAGGAAATCAGAGATTGTATCTCTGAAATTGTGATATATAGGAGGGCAAGAACTTGAGGGATATGTTAGTCCATAATTACCTGGAACCAATTGAACACCCTTTGACTTAGCTGTGTAGATCTTGTCGAAGAACATAAAGATGTGGTAGGTAGGTGCAAGGCATGTTCCTACATTGCTAAAGAATTCTCGTTCAACAGCATTGGTACACTACACTACATCATCAGGGATCATGTAAGATGCCTCTAATATGTGTAGTCTATCTCCTGAGGGCAACTATAAATCAGTCCACTTCCAGGCCATCGGGTGGGTTAGGCCACACAGAAGAGGGGGCAATTGGGACAACCTTATTTTGCGAAAAGAGGCCCAATGGATATTTTGAATGGATTGTGACTCACCTAAGGGTCTTAAAGGCGTTCTGCTATTTACCAGATTCATTGATAAATAGTATGACTTCATTTTGGTTTTCTGACCTCATAATTAGTCTGTTTCTCTTCTGGTCATTACATTTGGTGTAGTGTTATTTTATTGGAACTTGGTACAAATTTTATTATCTTGGCAATTTAATATCCTGCAGGGCTTATGATGATTGCCTCATATACCCCTACTGTGATTCCGTAATTGGCTTCTCTATTTCCGAACTCCCTACGTATTTCTCCTGGCTCCCTCCTGCCTAAAAAGTAGCCCCCATACTACTTGATTGGCATAAAGGTGTTTTTTTTGTGTTGATCCCTTTTGGTGGCTACTTAATGGGGAGTTTTGAATACGACAATATCGCCAGTTATGTCAACTATTGCTGACTCCTTCCATCTGCTTATGATCTGCTATGAGTCAAGTCCTCTTTTTCTCACTCCTCTCCTTCTAAAGGAGACAAGATCAATAGTGCGCCTTTTTGGTGCCCCTGAGACATGAACCACCTTGTCGCTGTTGCAATATTGGGTCTTGTGTCTTGGGTAATCTGTCTATTGGTGCATATGGTATTCCACTGTGTATCACAGAGGCCTATTCCCTTCCCTGGTATGTTGTGGTACGTCTTTGAGATGTGCCCTGCATACAGGATTCTGGATGTCTGCCTTTTATTATTTTTAAGGTAGCTGTGAATAAAAGTTACGTTTTAAGCACTATTCACAGCAAATCGTCTTAATATTTACCTTGTGATTCAAGTCGAATTTATAAGCAATGCACTACTAAATAGGACCAAAAAAAAGTTGAATTAAAGGGAGGGTTGCTGGTCTTTTATGCTTATAAGAGTGAGTAAATTTGATAAATTAAAACCATTGCCAAAGTTTTCCCCTATGATTCTACTTTTGCAAACATCAAAATAGAATCTCTTGGGGATTAGCACAAAAATCTCTTTAATATGTATCTGCTAATACCCTCCACTATTTCATCAATCCAATACCATGTCTCTCTGCTAACTCTGGGATCATTATTTTCATTTTCTGCCAATACATGTCGATTAAGTTTTTAAATAACAATTTTTCACATTTTTTTTCCTCCATTGCTTTATTCTTTTTATGAATATTTCTGATTAATTTTATCTCTGGTGAAAGTGCCAAAGAATAAGCATTTGTAATCAGTGAAGGCTTGGAGAATCAATCAGATTTAGCACCTGAAGCAGACTGTGAGGCAGCGCCAGTTATCTCTGCAGAAACAATGACGTTTTGTGACTGGAATACGATTATGGGAAAAAAAAGCCATTTGTTTTGTTTTTTTTTGCTCCCACTTTCAAAATGTAATCCCGGCAATAGCCTCATACAACACGGAATAGCAATTAACCTAAATATTAATTTCAACTTTCAGTTTTTTTAAAGCAATCAATGATAATTTGCATCTAATACACAGTATGCGGGTTATGTGAGAGAATCTTAATTTTATTTTTTTCTGTTAGCAGGTGTACAATGGAAAGAGATGGTCTTGCATATTAGAGGAGATTTGTTAATTATGGGTTCTATTCAAACAATTTCTTGCATCGAGGGAGTAGAAAATCGCTAATAATTTAGCGTGAAATACACAAAGAACTTTGCAGCTGCAAAGCCAAACTAGCATTTAAGTACTGAAGCCCACTCCTGCTGCTGCGCTCACTGTTAATTAACCTATTTGCCCATTTTACTTGGGATGCAAATATTCAGCAAATAAGTAGCGAAAAGATACATTGATTTGATAGAAATGAGGAGGTACCAAAACAGAGCTAAAATATACAGAGGATGGGTTCTAAATACAAATTACATACCAATAGAGGCCATCCATTTTCTAAGATTAGCAGCAATGTTTAAGGCCGGGGACACACACTACACACACTAAATCCTTTGGCTAATGCCCTGCAGCAGTGCCTTTGGCTAATCCACTGTAATGTACAGTAACATCCTGGTGAAAGGATTTATACATATCCCAAAAAAAGCCTGTAGAATAAAGTAATTTAAGATGTAGATATAAAATCCGCAACAACTATTACTGCAGTTATAGTGGCAGAAATTCCCCTTTGCAATGGAAAACCTTCCTACTTGGGTTAACTATGTAATTGCTTGAACACTGGTTCAATGTATGGTACCAACATTATCTTTTGGTTACATGTTACTAATGGTGTTATGAAAAGATGGACCTGTGGCTTGTACTAGATCCCAGGCCATCATGACACTTCTTTGGCACACATCAACGGATTGCTGGGATGTCAGTTGAAAAGATACTGGTTTGATTTGGGGCCCCTATGGAATGGAACAGGGAACAAAAATTCTCCCATTTTCTTATGCAGTTAAAGAGAATCCATCCAGGGATAAACAACATTGCTATAATGTCTAAAGACTAAATATTGATAACTGAGGTTTTGCACTCACAACTTAACAATAATACTGTTTGCATGAAAGGCATTACGTTGGTCTTCCTTTGGGTTTCCTCTAGTCAGCCAGTTTCCTCCCATTAGAAGATTCTAGACATGCTAATAGATTAATTGGCTGCTAAACAAAATGGCCCTGGAGTATATGTATCTATGTCTGTGGTGGAGAAATTAGATTGTAAGATCCATTGGGATGGTGAGGACTAATGTGTCTGGATGAACCTGTCTGATGTGTCTGGATAAATATGTCTGATGTGTCTGAATACAGTTTTATGAATCCTATTTTCTATGGGATATGCTTGATCTCTGTGAGCAATAGGCATAATAGGAAACATGGAAGAAGACAAACAAGAAGACTAATGAATTCATTAAATATGTTAATTGTATTAGAAGCCAACAGACTGCCTAAGATTCTTTTAACCCGTTGCCCATTGGACACAACTGTACATTCTTTTTAAAGTACCTAGGAGCAAATGGATGTACAGTTACATCCAGCTTCTGGCACCAGTGTACAAGCAGAGTGAGCGTCGAGTATGACCACGGGGAATAAAGGGATACCATCACATTACCCCGAGATCAGACCAGCACAAGAGCTTACCGGGAGTATCTGATCTGCTTCAAAGCAGCCCCAGATCTTTCCAATGACACCTACAGTCATACAGACTGTAATTTGTCTTTGCTTGCATCTGCAAGCAACACAAGCTACACTCTACAGCAATACAGACCAAAGCATCGCTGGTTCAAGTCCAAGTGTGTATAAAAAAAAAAAAAAAAACACATTACCATAAAAACCTCAAATAAAGTATAAAAACACAAAAATACCCCATATATTTGGTATTGCTTGGTCCAACAAAATTATTATTGGACCAGAACAGTGAACAACAAAAAAAAAAAACACTTACAGAAAAAGATGTTTTTCATCAATACCCTTCACAAAAAATCTTCTAAAAAGTGACAAAAATTAAATTTCTGAAAAGAAAAACTCTTCACACAAAAATAAGCCCTTAACCAGCTTTGTCACCCAAAAAATATTTTGTTTGCATAATGCATAAAGTTATGCATCTGAAAGTATGTTAATTCCAATACAAACAACATATTCTCTTAATTAGTTTTTATTCAGGAAGATTGGGCAAAAATTAAAAAGTTTTCTAATTGAGGTATCATTGTAATTGCAATGACCCATAGAACACAAATAACATATCATTTTTATTATACAATAAACGGTAACAAATAACTACAAATCATAAACAAGAATTGATGATATTTATCTCTACCAAGAAAGAGGTAGTAAAATCTCAACAATAAACTATAGATTCACCAAAATGAAGTACCTGAGAAGTGAACCTCAACCCGCAAAAAATAAGCCCCTACCATTGGTATTACAAAAAAAATATAACACTTACAATTTGACAATGCATTTCTTCTCTGAATGGCTCTATTTCCATTGTGCGCCCGGCCGTGTGCCATACAGCAGTTTGCCACCACATCAGCATACTCAGGAAAATTGGGTATCAAACTTTGTGGAGCTATTTGTCATTTAATCCGTTGTGAATGTTTAATTTTTGGGTAAAAAATAAAAATTTCTAAATCGCACCTCCATTTTATTTAACCCCTGTGGAAAATCTAAAGGGTTAACAAACTTTTTTAAACAGCTGGAGTTGTTGGATCGAGTAAAAGATCCTCTTTTTAGTGGTATCCCACAAAATCTCTAAGATAGGAAACTAATTATTCTACTGATCACCAGAATATCTCAATGACTTCTCCCAAGCTGCACCAATTCTTTGGAATGCCCTACCTGGACTATCAGACTAAGTTTCAAACATGCTCTTAATACACTTCTCTTTAGCAAAGCTTTTAACACTTGCTAACTGCTAACCCATCCTGTGCAATCCTGTGTTATCTGGCAAACACCAAATACCAAGCTACTGCCTTCTCTAAAGCTCTACTAACCTTAGAAGACTGGTTCAATCATCAAAAAAAATTTTTTTTATTATTTTTATTCTTTTCCTTGTAAAGAATGGCTAGACCAATATACAAGCTCTTATACCTATACCTATCATGACTGTAAGCTCTTGTGAGCAGGGCCCTCTCTCTCATTGTTCAATATGACTTTGTTTTTATTCTGTATTGTCTTATTTTATTTGTATATGGCACTCCATAATCTGTAAAGCACTATGGAATTTGATGGTGCTATATAAATAAAGAATACTATTTGTAAATGAATTTTTGCTCATCCACACCCGCATAGTAGAACTGATTGTACAGTTAGCATTGGGATACCCATTCAAGAGACCATGGATGTTCTAGTTTTGCAACCCAATTAATTCATCATTTATCTTGTGGTTAGGTGATAATAAATTTATTTTAGTATTTAGCAATGAATTGTTATGACACTTTTTTTTTCTTGGTCCTGAAGTGACCTAGTCAGGTCTTTACATTATAAAAAGAAATAAAAACCCGCAATAAATAAGAACAGAACTACATTATTCTTGATTCATTTCCTTTGTATTTTTCTCTGTATTCCTCCTGCAGTTCATCAATAAATCTGACTTTGCACCTTTATTCTTTTTGGCCCTTGCTTCATGTATTGATGTGCTAACACATCGTAGTACTAATCTGCGGTCCCTGATTTTGTTTCTTAAGTGTCCTGTTGCTTAGAAATCTTGATTTAATTCTTACTGGAATATAATATCCATTTCCCGCATGCTTTATCAGAATACTTTTGGTTTACTGTTTGTCTGTGTAATAATATTAAAGCATTAAAAGGATTGCTTTCTTGCTCCTGAAGATCCAAGAGGGAGCTAATGACTGCGCTCAAGAGTGATGCATGTAGTAGTGATAACTGACTTTCCAGAAATCATAGCTTTTTTGGTAAAATTACAGAAATGTATGGTGATTTGCAAAAGTACAGCAAATGCATTATGCTATGGTAATGAAAACAAATATGAGAAGGTTATTGAAGGTAAAGGTTATTAGAAGTGTGAATTCCTCAGAGAACATGTGGAATTGATGCCTCTGGGGGAAAAATAGACTGACCTTATTTTTATCTGTAATTTTACAGCACTTAGGGCTATCAGCTGGACATATGTTACTTATCAGAAAATATTACAAGTCAAATCAGGATAGGAAAGACAAACTTATTTTGAAGTAGTTCTAAATTTCTCAAATATCTAATGCACACAATAAAAATAGGACACTTTCTGGAGCTGCTTGATCCCCAAAAACCTAGCCAATTCCAAGACCTATGTCAGGCTTCTTGGGGAGTGAACCCCCTGGACCACCGCGGACGATGACACAAGCTGACACCTGGGAACGGAATCTCAATGGCACATGGTTTTCACCAGAGCCTGCCGCAAAGCAGGTTGGTCTTGCTGCGGCGTGGGACCACCAGGTCGTTTTACAGGCTCAACTTGTCCACGGGGGCAGCCAATGTTGAGGTACGGAATCAGCAGGCAATCTCGTAGTTAGGGACAGGCAGATGGTCAAGGCAGGTGATAAGGGCTGGCAGCAGAGGAGCAAAGTCCACAACCGGTCCGGGGTCACAACAGGAAATCAAAACATAAGTACGAGGCACAGGGAACAGCTTTCTCTTTGGCAATAGCATGAAGATCCAGCAGGAAATAGTGGGAGAGACCAGGCCTTATGCATTTCCTGAAAATGGGCAGCACCAATTAGCGGTGCGCTGGCCCTTGAAATGTTCTGAAGCCAGCATGCTGGACGGGAATCAGGAACGAGGAGAGGTAAGACAGAGCGGAGGGGTGCTGGGGCACACCACGGATCACGGGAGAGCCCATGGGAACACCCATGACAACCTGCTTGTGTTGCTTATCTACCATTTTCATTACACTTTTATCTGCTTTGGAACCACATACAGTACAGACCAAAAGCTTGGACACACCTTCTCAATCAAAGAGTTTTCTCTGATACCTTCTTTGATACCTTCAGTGTGAATCTACAATTTTTATAGTCATGAAAATACAGAAAACTCTTTTATTGAGAAGGTGTGTCCAAGCTTTTGGTCTGTACTGTATGTGGTTCCAAAGCATATAAAAGTGTAATGAAAATGGTACATAGGCATCACAAGTAGGTCTTAGAATTGGCTAGGTTTTTGGGGATCAAGCTGCTCCTGAAAGGGCCCAATTTTTATTGTGTGCATTAGATAATTGAGAGATTAGGAACTACTTCAAAACAAGTTTGTCTTTCCTATCCTGATTTGACTTGTAATATTTTCAGTAACATATGTCCAGATGACAGCCCTAAGGCTTTATTCAATTAAAGGGGTTGATCAGAGAAGGTGGGAAATGGCCAGAAATGTAAATTATGGTGAGAGAAGAGGAGAGATGACTAATGATGGGGAACAATGGGTAAGAAATGGGAGATGCCTGAGCTAAAGGAAGATCTTGGTTACCAGGGGAGATGTACTGGAAAGATAATGGATGGTTATATATGATAGGAGATTTCAAGGACAAATAAGGGATGGCTAGATATGATAAGTGATAGCCAGGAAGGACATGGATTGCCCAAAAAGATGAGAGCAGACTAAAGGAATAGTAAACAGCCAGAACTTTTACATATTACACTTTTTTTTGTAATTGTAATTACTATTATTTGTAAGAAGCAAACAAAAACTAAAAAATAAATTTTTAGAAAATATCTTGCTTGATTTTCTTTATTTTTTAATGAATATATTGTACAAATGTTTGTGTGTATTGTACCTTTCGTATGTTCAGTAACTTTCTTCAATAAAGATGTTTTTAAAAAAATCTTATATCTGAGAAAAATAAAAACTCTTTAATCTGAAAACCTGTTTGTTCCAGCATATAGGTAACCATTACATGCGCTATTCTTCACTTTCTATATGAATCAGTTGTGTGTGCAGGTTAATTTTCCTGATCCAGAGCTTACCCTCGGAATTAGCTACATGTTTTCCTCATATTCTTCCTTCTTTGCACCTCGTCTATCTTTCAGATCAATTGCTGCCTTCATCCTCCTGGTCCCCTTTGGTAATGATAGCAATCTATATCCGTACAGAAAATAATTTACAAAGACGCCAACCCAATTGATAAATTCACATGTGGATATTTCGGCTAGAGAAATATTATTGTTTATTTGCAGGGCTGTCAATACAAACGCAGTTATATGTTAAACCCTTTGGGAGACCTCCATGATCATGGATTAGATTTTTAGCTTCCTTTTTTTCAAAGTGTATTTTCTTTATTTTCACTTTTTTATCAGTACATGTTTTCCTATTGACTTCCCCTACATGATTTTGTTTACTTACAAGCTCTATAATTGTGCTTGAAAATTCCCTTTAGGTCAAACACTATAAAGTCCTGAAGACATCAGATGAAAAGAGAACTTAAGAGTTGACAACATACATCATATGGAAAATATGACATGCTACACTGAATACAATACCAGTGTAGGTGTTTTCAAGGACGCAGCAATAGAGGTGGTGTGGAAACAGTTACATGCAGACATTGGTAGCCACATCTGGGTCCAGGAAATTTACATTATCCTTTACTTTGTACTTACCTGTAGACCATATGAATCTAAGAGAATGACATCCTTTATTTTGTACTTTATCCTCATTAAAATCCAATCCAACAGTCACAAGCATTGTTTCTAGCTGAAAACAATCTTTGGGGTCCAAGTGGCTGCCCAAGCAAGACAACCTCTTACTTGTGCTAACAGTCTTTTAGAGTTTATTATTATTACTACTACTTTTATAATTGAATTGTTGACTTAGGGACCAGTTTTTTGTGTTTTTAGGTTTTTTTTCACTCCCTTCCATCCACAAACCATGTCTTTTTATTATTCTGTATGCAGTTTTGCATGATGGCTTGTTATCTGCAGTGTTTTCTGATGGGCTTTGTTTTTTACAGCTTTCACTTTACAGTCCAGATGATACATCAAATTTATTCTTTGGGTCAGTACAATGTATATATTTAGTTTGGTTATGTTTTAATACCTTTAAAAAAATCTATGTATTAAAAACATTCTAGTGTTGCCATATTTTGACATGAGTAACTTTTTCATACTCTGGTGCATGGAGTTAGTGAAAGGTGTCATTCTTTGTGGGATGAGATTATGTTTTAATGGATACCATTTGGACAACTGTGCTGGACAACTGCATTGTTATTACTGCTTCAAATTTTTTACAGGAGTCAAAAAGGCAAAAAAAGTGTCAATTTGGTATTTGTTGACATGTTGGAACATGTTTATGATTTTATTTGTTTATTTTTGCATTTGTCTTCTGCTTTCCTTTATGCTTATTTATAGGTGTGGAAACCTCTTTTTTTAGTTGATTGACTATGCTTACTTTTGATTTTGAAATACAACAAATGAAGCATGTGCTATTCTCTCTTTAACACTAAAGAGAGAATAGTGTTAAATATGAAACAAGTTAAATATGAAAATCTAAAATATTATGCAGGCACAATTTACTCCACAAGGGCTGGGGTAACCGTGCAGAGCCCCCTTTTGTAAACAAAACCCACTCAGCAATAATAAATCAAACCCAAAAGAAAAGTGTGTTCATGGTTCTAAAAGTAAAAACTTTTATTTATAATCAATTATAAAAACTGCACAAATATGAAAAACACAAATATAGAATTGATGTTGTCAATAATACATGCATATGCCTCACCATCCAACAGACGACAGGTTTATGTTTATAAAAATGATAATATGATCAAGCCAGATATATCTAAAGTGCTAATGCAACAGAATAAATAAACCAAATTATCTAGCTGGCTAAAACAGCATAAGTTCACATCAGGGCTGGATTATGCCATAGGTCCTGGGCTGTATGAATATTATAGTGCCTACTAGTCTGGAATTCATTTCCTACATATGGTACTAGAATCAGAATCCGCTTTTATTCCCTTCTTCTCCTTTCAATCTGCAGTTACATGGCATTAGGAGGACCTTCAATGGTCCTAAAATGGCTCTTGTATACATCTGCATTGAGAGAAGGAACAGATGTTCAAGGATTGAACAGAAGGAGTGAAGGTCCTTCTCAGTATAAAATGTGATGGGTGGTTTGGTTGTCCTTGGGCCCCCTAGAAGGCTTGGCTCGGCTACCACCCAGACCACCTATATTATAATCCATACTACATTTAGTATTATGAAAAAGAAGAATTGTGTCTTACCCATGATTTAAAGAAAACATTTGTTGAAGTAAGGACTCCAATGCATGTATTGTGTACCCATGCTTCTTCAGGACATTTAGAAATTCTTGCAGCGGTGTCGGCCTTTAAAAAGAAGAAGTGAGGTGCCAAACGTGGAGACACAAGTATTTAAAACAAGTTAAAAATGAACAATTTCTAAACAGCTCCCAATATAATCCTTATAGTATTTCCATGAATTAGAAGTACTTACTGATATAATAGCATGATACAGTGTGCATCTGGAATCTGTATTGGCCTTAGAGAAATAAAATATATGCATCTATAAAGCAATTCCACTAACCTTCAAACACATTGTCTCAGAAGACGTCACACCCGTAACATCAACCCTATCACAAACCCTCTTACCTAGAGTACTCACATTACATCTGTACAATTGGTTTGTATTAGTATGTTGATTTAATGACTCATTTCTTTCCTTGAGGAGTTGGCATCATATATAGTTTCATTAAAAGATGGTGAATGCTGCTTAGAATCTAAAAATCCTGACGTTGATTCCAGGAGTGCATTTATATGAATCAATTTAATTGTATTACAGAAGCCTAGAGCGGACGATAACACGGAACAATGTAAATTCTAAGCAAGAATCTCAAGCTCTTCACAGCCGCACAATTAGAAAATCAAATCTGACTCTTACTGAAAGTCTGCTGAGCTGTGAAAGCCCTCTCTTTTGTTATCAGCAGAATCTTGCATCCGTAACAATACCGAGGAACGTGCTTGATTACCCGGTTGCTGACATGGTTGACTTGGCTCTAGAGAGAAGCCGCATACTGTAAAAAATGCATCTCATATTTATAAAGCCTCTTCAAGGTAAGGAAAGGCAATGTGTTACCTCTATCATATGAAGATATCATCTGAATATTGTTAAAGCCCCAAAAGTTACATAAATATAAGTCAATTTCATCTTTCTGATCTCTGGAAACTTTATGGTCCCTGGTGATTGCTAGGATTAAATACTATGAAATGTGCCATGTCAATTCATCTAGTGTGTATCCATACTGATGATCATCACCTGGAAGAAGCCAAAAAGAATTGGATTTCACATAGCACAAATTAGGCATAGATATGCCAACAATATGAGGCAACCCCTTTAAATCAAAGTGCCTTCTGACTTCCTTTTGACTAGTTAAGGTTTTATTCAGGATTGCTATAAAAAATACTGTGACACCCTCTATAACTTTTATTTCAATAAGGTTTAGACATCAACTCACTTGAAATTTTTAAGGGGAATTTGTTGTCATTATTTGCCACATACTGCCATTTAATGATATGATAATTATACCACTTCCCGGGGCAAGCGTTATCTTGCTGCTTTTGTTGCCCCCTGCTGCTTAACATCTTCTGCCAATGCTGTATAATCTTATTCCTGGTTGGCAGTTTCTGCATTCTAAATTGTGAATTTCTTCCTGAAATTCAAAGGACCATTATACCCTTACCAAATGTCTTTCCTGGTCTAAACTACTTAAATGAAATGGTGGGTCGAACATGAGTCCCGAGGAGCATTGGAAATGGGTTAGTATGCCATCTAGTTTTGTACACTTGCTGTAGAGCTGGCCTGGAAAAATTAGACACTTGTTCCTACATATGGGTTGGGTTAGTTGGTTGTTATCTACCTTCTACCTTGGATTCGTGATTGCTCTGGCTAGCTGTGTAGACCTGCATTTCACTCAGAGAGCTAAGAAGTTCCATAAGAGATGGAGGGGATGTGTCCCACCGTGCTAGTGCATGGCCTGCCCAAAAAGGAAGTAGGCGGTTTAGGCAGGTCGTTGTTCGATGGGCACACTATGTACCGCTCATCTTTCAGAACTAGGAAAGGATAACACATGGTTACAGCCAGGGGAGTGTTCAAATGTCTTCTATTTATCCTCAACCACAAGGACTCTGTATTTACCCCTAAGAAAGCCACAAGGAAGGGTAGTGGAATGAAACAGCCAGCTTACTCCCCTGAAAACCGGTGAAATTATTCTTATCTATTTACTCTTTGTCTATCGATGCATTCTTTCTGTATAATATTGTGACATCATGCTTGTCATTGTTTTGTGCATTAATTTAGCATTTACTATAAATATTTTTGCTGATATTAGCAGGTAGCACTTAAATAGCACATACCATTGCAGGCATCAATTTTCACCCATACTCGCTTTTGGGTGTAAGGGAGTTCAGGAACAGCGTTTATATGTATACCACCTGAGTTTCGATACATAGTATTATTTGTTTTAATTGTTTTTATTCATGTCTGTGTTTTTTTGTGATCTAATAAAAAAGTTTTTTTAAGTGGGGATATTTAAAGGAATAGCAGCAAACAATTCAAAAATATACACAAATGTATTTATCAGGGCATATTTAAAGGGCAGTGCTTTTTGACTTTACTTTCTCTGTATGTAATTTGATGTGGCATGTATAAATTAGTCATCTTGTCATGTTACCATAAGAGCTGGACCCCACACCTGGGTTGGTGGAGCATTTATTATACAATAATAATAATTATAATTATCTTTATTTATATAGCACCATCATAGAGGATATATACAAATATAATATTACATTACAAAGAACAAACAGTCATATGGAACAATAGGGGCACTGTGAGGGCCCTGCTCACAAGAGCTTACAGTCTATGAGGATAGGAATGTTGACACAAGAGGTTGTAGAATGGTCCAGCCATTCTTTATAAGGGATCAATATAAAATAATTTAATAAATAATTTAATAAATAAAAATTCTGCTGCTTGAACCAGCCATCAGCTGTCATCTTATTTACGGGGTCCAAGGGGAAAAAAGACTACAGAGAAGTCTGGAGCTTGGTATAAATCTGCTGGATAAAAGACAGGAGTTGGACATAGGATGGATTAGTAAAGGGAGAGTTGACCATTCATGCAGTTAGCGAGTGTGATAGGCTTGCCTAAAGAGAGGGGGTTTAAGAGCACGGTTGAAGCTTTGGAGGGTGGGTATTAGTCTGAGAGTCCGGGGGAGGACATTCCAGATAATTGGAGCGATTCTGGAGAAGTCCTGGAGACGTGCATGAGAGGTTTGAATTAAGTTAGAGATTAATCTAATATCACTGGCAGATCGAAGAGCACGAGAAGGCGATAGACTGAGATGAGAGAAGAGAGATAGGGAGGTGTAGCATTGTTCAGAGCTTTTACAGAAGGAAACAGGCTGCCAGTGCAGTGATTGGCACAAACTGGAGGCATCCGTGTAGCGTTTGGTCTGAAAGACGAGCCTGGCTGCTGCATTAAGAATTGATTGTAGAGGAGAGAGTGTAGTGAGTGGAAGACCGAATAGTAGGGAGTTACAGTAGTCTAGTCGAGAGTGAATAAGTGCAACAATTAGCATTTTAGAAGTTTCAATTGTCAGAAATGGTCAGATTCTGGAGATGTTTCCGAGATGCAACCAGCAAGAGCGAGCAATAGATTGAATATATGGAGATCAGGGTTGGGTTGGTTAGTAGATGGTGGAAAGACAAGAAGTTCAGTCTTAGAAAGATTAAGTTTCAAGAAGAGAGAGGACATGATGTTAGAGACAGCAGGGAGATATTCACTAGTGTTCCTGATTAAGGCAGGGGTGATGTTACTGCAGAAGTATATATCTGGGTGTCATCAGCATAAAGATGATACTGGAAGCCAAATCTGCTGATGGTCTGTCCAATGGGGGCAGTATAGAGGGAGAATAGATGAGGACCTAAGCGTGAGCCCTGAGGAACCTGAGAGGAAGAGCTGTGACAGGTGGCTGCACCTTTGGTGTTAGTAAGCAGTGAAGTGTATATCAAAGATCCTTTTGGGGTTGTTAGAGAGAGAGGATATTAGATTAGTAAAATAGACCTGTTTAGCAAGGTGAAGGGCAGAGTTATACGTTTTTAGCATAATATTGAAGCGTAAAAAGTCTGCTGATGTGCCAAGGTTGCCTGCAAGGGTGTTGAAAATTTTGGATAGTGAGTGGTGCCATCTCATCTAGCGCGCTTCTGACAGTGTGATTATAGTGGTTAGTAGCCAGGTTTGGACAGGTGAAAGAGGAGATGGGAGATAGTGCAGACTGTAAGTTTTCTGTGAGTTGGTGAGTATCTATTGCATGTGGGTTCTGGATGTTGAGTGGAAGGATTCTGAGAAGGTGAAGGATTATTGAAAGTAAAAGAAAGGAGGTTATGGTCTGAAAGTGGAAAGGAAGAATGGGTAAAATTAGATATTGAAGATGGTTGGGAGAAGACCAAATCGAGGATGTTTCCCTCACTATGAGTGGGGGAATCGCAGAGTTGTGAAAGACCTAGAAAAGTAGTTAGTGCTAAGAGCTGAGAGGCAGGAGGGGAAATGGGAGTGTTAACAGGGATGTTGAAGTCTCCCATGATGATGGTTGGAGTGTCACAGGATAGAAAGTGAGGGAGCCAAGAGGCATAGTGGTCAAGGAACTGATAGGGTGAGCCAGGAGGACAGTAAACTACAGCTACATGAAGAGAGAATGGGCGGAAAAGTCTGAGGGTTTGAACCTCAAAAGATGGGAAGGTAAGAGAGACCTGGAAAATGCATTGTGCAGAGACTAGTATGCCTACCCCTCCTCCATGCCTATTCTCAGGTCTGGAACAGTGAGTAAAGTGTAAACCGCCACAAGAGATTGATGGCTGGTAGGAAAGTAAAACAACCATAGAAAACAGAGCGAAAATGGAAAACATTTTTAGACAAACATAATTGTTCATTTTTCTCTGCCATCTTACCTGTCTCCTGCCCTGTCTAACTACAATGTATAACTGCAGCATACTTGTCAGAATATTATTATACTCCACCGAATATTATGCTAAGCAATCCAAGAATGCAAACATCCTATACTATCACTAAATTTATACCCAGAGAAGACAAGAGTCCTAGCCCTCATTAAGCTCGTAAAACAATTAATCTAGGAGACTTAAAGGGTTATTCCCATTTCAGCAAATTAAAGGTATTGTTTGTATTGGAAAAGTTATACAAATTTCCAATATACTTTCTGTATCAATTCTTCATGTGGAAAGCGTCTATGTTTATTTCCAGTGGACAAAAATCTGACCACGGTCACACAGGTGCACGGCACATTAGCATCATAAAGAGTAAGAGTTTTAACCCCTAACGCTCTGCGCCGTAGCTCTACGGCACAGAGGTATAGGGAATGTATGAAGAGGGCTCACGGTCTGAGTCCTCTTCATACAGAGGTGGGGGTTGTTGCATATTGCAGCAAACCCCCACCGCTAATAACCGCGGTCGGTGCTTGCACCAATTGTGGCTATTAACCCTTTCGTTGCCCTTTTTATTGCAATCGCCGTGCCCCCAAACTTCATCGGGGGGTGGCGATCGGTTGCCATGGTAGCCTCGGGTCTTCGTTTGACCCGAGGCTATCTGGCATCTGCAGATTCATTACAATGAGCCAGTGGCTCATTGTAATGAATGAGCTGCAAAAATGCCATATATTGCAATACAGAAGTATTGCAGTATATGGTAGGAGCGATATGACCATCTAGTGTTAATGTACCCTAGATGGTCTAAGAAATAGTTGAAAAAAAAAGAAAAAAAAAGTTTAAAAAATAAAAAAAATTAATAAAATATTAAAAAATTCAAATCACCCCCTTTTCCTTAGAACTGATATAAAACATAATAAACAGTAAAAATCACAGACACATTAGGTATCGTCGCGTCCCAAAATGCCCGATCTATCAAAATGTAAAAAATGTTACGGCCGGCGGTGACCTACGAGACGGGAAATGGCGCCCAAATGTCCGAAATGCGACTTTTACACCTTTTTACATCACATAAAAAATCAAAATGTTGCACAGACCTAAAAATGGAAGCAATGTAAATGTTGGCTCATTTCGCAAAAAATACACCTCACACAGCTCCATGCGCCAAAGTATAAAAAAGTTATTAACTTCAGAAGATGGCAAAATTTTTTTTTCTTTTTTGTACACATTCTTTTAATTTTTGAAAATGTATTAAAACACAATAAAACCTATATAAATTTGGTATCACCGCGATCGCACCGAACCAAAGAATAAAGTTGAGGTGTTATTTTGAGTGCACAGTCAAAGTCGTAAAAACATTACATTACAGGAAAGTAAAATTTGTTACACACAAAATAATCCCCCACACAGGTTAGATGTGCACCTGTGTGACCATGGTCAGATTTCTGTCCACTAGAAGTAAACTAGTGATGAGCGAGTATACTCGTCCGAGCTTGATGCTCGGTCGAGTATTAGCATACTCGGACCGGCTCGTTGCTTGGACGAGTATTTGCCCTGCTCGATAACGAGCATTTAATTTAAAAAAAAAAAAGTAAAGAACAGTAAAAAAATACAATTAAAACATTTAATTTAATCATTTAATTGAAGAAAACAGTGAAAGAACACTGTGCAGAATAGATTGCAGATGTTTGCGAACATCTGCAATCTGCTCCGGAGACACGCGTGCAGAACGGTGTTCTCCGCAATAGTATTCGAAGAACAATATGTGTAGAGAACAACTTGCAGATGTTGTCAAACATCTGCAAGTTGTTCTTCACACATATTGTTCTTCAAATACTATTGCGGAGAACACCGTTCTGCACGCGTGTCTCCGGAGCAGATCGCAGATGTTCCGGAGACACGCTTGCACGGTGCAATAGTATTCGAAGAACAATATGTGTAGAGAACAACTTGCAGATGTTGTCAAACATCTGCAAGTTGTTCTTCACACATATTGTTCTTCAAATACTATTGCAGAGAACATCGTTCTGCACGCGTGTCTCCGGAACAGATCGCAGATGTTTGCGAACATCTGCAATCTGTTCTGCAGTGTTCTTTCACTGTTCTTTTAGTGAAAACATCTGCACTGAACAGTGCTTGTTCAGTTTTTAATTTTACTAAAAAATGCTCGGGTCTCCCATTGATTTCAATGGGGCTCGTTACTCGAAACGAGCACTCGAGCATCAGGAAAGGTTCGGCTCGAGTAACGAGTACCCGAGCATTTTAATGCTCGCTCATCTCTAAAGTAAACTTAGAAGTCTTCTGTGGTAGGACATCAAGCAGAGATCTAGAAAACCAAAATAAATTGATACAGAAAGTATATTGGAAAATTGTGTAAATGTTTATGGTAAAAAAATGTAACATTAATTTGCTGAAATGGGAATACCCCTTTAACACATGTGGATCAAGTTCTGAACAGAGAAAAACAAACTCATTGAGGGGCATAGATGAACATTAAATCAGGTATTATAGTTAAGGATCAAATGTTACAGAAAGAAACAGACACATGCAATACTTGGGAAATTAACAGATATATACCATTGCAGAAAGTGAGACTGGATTTAAAGACACAGTAGATGGGTGAAAATTGATTCAGCAACCAGAGATATATACCATTGCAGAAAGTGAGACTGGATTTAAAGACACAGTAGATGGGTGAAAATTGATACAGCAATCAGAGATATATACCTGTAGAAGAGAAGAGAGTTTGATGTTATATCCATTCAATGTATAACTGCAGTCGCAGTGTCAGAATATTATTATACTTAGCAGAATATTATGCTAAGCAAACCAAGAATGCAAGCACCTAAGAATCTATAAAGCCAGAAATTGGAACTCCCCCCCCCACCTTTTAACCACCTCCAGGTAGAGTGGGTGGGGGGCATGGATTGGGCCAGTGACATCAGGGGACAATGCATCAGTGCCTGCCCTAGATTATAGATGCTTGGAGCTGGAGGGGTTTCACACTCGTTGTCGGAGAATGACCGATTAGTTTGTGGTGGTGGGAGAGAAGAGAAGAAACAGCGCTACCTCGTGAAGAAAGTAATGCCACAGGGGAATGGGTATGGGTGGATAGGTCACTCACCTATTCACATATGCAATTAGCACATGTAGGATGCAATTCCAGCAGCCAGTGGTCTCCTGTGGATCGACAGTGCCCGGGCCAGATCCCGGGGCTGAAGAGAATCAGTGTGCAAAACCCAAGGGAGGACAGGAGTATCGGCTCTCAGAAAATCCTCACGGATCCAATGGAGTTAGCTCATTCAGAGCGATGAATTTATTTCTTACAAATTTAAAAATTTTAAAAACTGTTTTTTGTTTTTTTAAATTTGTAAGAAATAAATTCATCGCTCTGAATGAGCTAACTCCATTGGATCCGTGAGGATTTTCTGAGCGCCGTTACCCCTGTCCTCCCTTGGGTTTTGCACACTGCCCTACATTATAGTGCTTTTTATGCCAGGCAGAACATGGCATAGTATTAATCCGGGTGCATGGTTGTGATCAAGATTCCAAAACTTACACTCTCACCAGTACCAGCCTCCATTAAATAGTCCACTTTTGGCAAGAACTGGATCTCAGTGACTGTGTTTGTTGACTGGCAACTTCATTCCAGAGACCTGTTGTTACATTATTCAACTCCTGTAAAAGCCTCTGTCTCTCTCTGTTAATAGCCTGACAGGGGGCACATTTGTTATGACAAAAACATTTCATTACTTGGGATATCTCTGGCTTGCTAAGCTATTATCTATTTCGGGACTACTCTGAAAAATAGTGGCCTTTGTGACAGTGAAGTCTATAACCCTGTATTGGGGTAAAGGGTTAATATTGATGGGTACACTTGGATAATGCCCTGGAATTAGCACGAAGCCAAACTGGTTAGGTAAAACAGTGATGCTACTGCTTATTACCATCCTTTTTACCTATTATTGGATTGCACTGTGTTAGGGGGTCAGTGGTTGTGGTCCTTTAAACAGCTGCCAAAAATGATAGCACAAGGGTTGTTGTCACTAGTTGTTTCAACAAATATACACTCTATTATATGATCTATATAATAACCTGACTGAAAGCAACACTGTATCAGTGTGGGTGTACAAGTAAGCTAGTGTAAAGCCTCATAGTTATTGGAGGAAGATGAAAAATGTTAAATGCTCTGGAGAGCTCTTACCTTTCCTATTATACAATATTGATTATTGGGCAGGAGCTTATGATCTCCATTTGTTATGTAAGAGCAGAGTCAATATAGTGATTTCCTGACACAACAGATACACCCACTATTTTACTAAATTAGAAATCATTTCACAGGTGTTAAATGTATATTACCCAACAGCTGGAATGAGTTTATTTTAAGCTGATGGTGGAAAAAGTTTTATGGATCAGATGTAATGAGACTTCTTGTGACCCAACTTGAAATGAGGAGCAAATCACAAAGCAACAGAAAAGATCATTTTTCTTTTTTGGTTATCATTGACAAACCTCTTTGACATGTACACAATGGTTGCAACAGGGGTATAACAAATTATTGTGGGGTACCAGTGCAAGCCTTGCAAGAATGTTCCATATAGCAATGACCTCATTACAGCTTATGCATAAATGTTGTAACTACTATAAACATTACTTTGTTTACTGGGACTTTTCTTCCTCTTGGACTTTTTTCTGTGCATTTTACTACACTGTAATTTTTCTACCATCCATCTGTAGAGTACAGCTAAGGAAGCGCTGATCGAGTCATTTTGTTTTACTCTGACATTTTTAGTTTGAACAGTGACTACCGGTAATGTTTGCTGGCTGCATTGATTGTTTTTCACCACACCCATCACTCTGCTCTCTGCTCCAGTTCATCAACAGTTAACATGAAGTGAATGATAGAACTTTGCTCCAATCATTGCTGGGACTGGGACTCTGACTTCACATAAACCATCTGCTTACACTTAGTTCAGTACTATAGACCTTGTTCATAGTTCGCTCCTTGTAACATGTATTTCTGAATTTAGTATTCTGGTGCTGTGAACCTCTGCTTGAATTCAGACCTGTCTTCTTCCTTGTGGTTCTACACTGCACTTTCACACTGTGTTGTGACTTGACTCTTGAGATTATTCTTCTATGTTTGTTTTTTCTTATCTCCGGTTTCTGTGTTTTGCACTTTGGCGTAGGGAGGGAACTTATTCTAGTTGTACCTTACCATATAGGGGAAGTCAAGGAAAGTAGGTAGGGATAGTTGAGAAGGGTAAGTTCCATGGGCCACTCTGTGCCTTAAGTCTGTTCCCATAACCAGTGTTACATAATGTCTTTTCCTTTATCTTAGGTCAGATATTACTTTACAAATGTAGGTGGCTTCCTGCTATATGGGCCTATTGCAGTTCACTACCCTAAGGTATGATCATGTAATAATATAATAAGATTAAGGCTAAGCTCACTGCATTTGAGGTTGAAATTTTTTATGGAAGCTGAGAATTGCAATCACCATTGCAGTCACCAGACATGGTGGGGTGATCTACTATACCTTGTAAAGCATGTAAAAAGGAACTATTGAGACAGT
Source organism: Engystomops pustulosus (assembly GCF_040894005.1). Lineage (NCBI taxonomy): Eukaryota > Metazoa > Chordata > Amphibia > Anura > Leptodactylidae > Engystomops > Engystomops pustulosus. Next base: position 103,026,523 of record NC_092417.1, on the reverse strand, counting down.
TTTGTACATAGATATTGTACTGTACACTGAAAATAAAGTCATACCGAACACTAGCAAAAGAATGGTGCAACGTTTTTGCTACTATTAAAAAAGGTCATGTAACTAAGATTTTTTTGCATAATCAGAAGTATAACAATAACTTTAAAATTCTTTTTTTGTGATGGTAATTAACATTATTTTACAGTTCAGTCAATGCTGCTAATGTGTTATAATAGTGAAATATAATAATACTAATTTATTTTTGAAGAATTTTTGGCTAGGTTTTACTGAAACAAAATTAAAAGGGGAAGTTGTCAGTTTTGGCATTGAATATTTAAGAAACAATCCATTATATCTCCCTCTAAAATCAGCATTGTGCATGGAATCTACAAACGCTTCTTACCATAGCTTTAAAAAAAACTACTTAAAATCACACACTTATACATTTTATCCCCTTTACTTATATAAATTTAAGAACAGTAGTTTTCTTCACATTAAAAAGCAAAAACTAAGAAAACAGAGATGGTAACCTTATAACATTAACATTAACAACGGCGACCACCGCAGCGATGACCAGCAAGATGGCGCCAGAGCTTGGCTTCATTGGTTCATGGGATGTGATGCGGTCACCATTTTTTTTCTGCTTTCAGAAAAAAAGAAAAAAAAATCCTTAATTATTTAGTTGCAGTTTCAACAGGGACATCACTGCCGAAACTGTAGTAAAAATTAAAGGGTGCTGTCAGATTCACTCTTACATGCTTTTGTGTCATTGCCAGTGTGTCATTCTTGCAGGAAGTCCCTGCACAATGCTGTTGAATTTGGTAGTCTAAACACAATCAAAGTGTAGTGTATGAACTCAACCTTATGTCTCGATTGGGACTCAAAAGTAGCCCTGACCTTATAAAATAGACCTTATTACCAGCTCACATACATTATTGCCGTCTCACTTAAAAAAAAAGCTTGTGAAATCTTACTTGGTCACGCTACTTATTTCTGTGTATTATTCTATGTACCCAACTTTATTTTAACCCCTTCCTGACATAGGAAGTAATAGAACGAAAAGGAAGGCAGTGACTTACCGACCAGCCCTATACTATTACGCCCTGCTTCTGGCACCGGCTTCCAAGTGTATGTTACATCTGACACCTGCCTGTAACACCCGTGATTCCTCTTCTGCGTGTAAGGGGCTTCTGCTCACTGGTGGTATCCAAACCTCTGATGACAGTCCTAGGACAATTGTTGGGTGTCTCTGCGCACCGGGCCCTGCCTACAGTGCAGCATGCTCAGTGTCTTACATAATACAGTGCAATACATTTGTATTGCACTGTGTTAACTCAAAGGGGCAGATTTAGTTACCTGGTCCATTCGCGATCCAGCGGCGCGTTCTGTGCGGTGGATTCGGGTCTTCCGGCGATTCACTACGGCAGTTCCTCCGACGTCCACCGAGTGCACCATCCTATACTTGGTGAAGGTAAGCGTGTGTGCCGCAACACTTTTATTTTTTTAAATGCGGCGGTTTCTCCGAATCCGTTGGGTTATCGTTCAGCCAAGCCCCCCGATTTCCGTCGGGTGCATAGCGGCGCCGATGCGCCACAATCAGATCGCGTGCGCCAAAAACCCGGGGTAATACAGGAAAAATTGGCGCATATCAGAAATATTCGGGTAACACGTCGGGAAAACGTGAATCGAGTCCTTGGTAAATGACCCCCATATGTGCTTCAAAAAGCTCTGAATGGTGCAGCTTTCCTTCAATTTCATGGCATGTGCCCATACAGCAAATTACCACAAATTAGGTATTGGTATTGGTATACTCGGGAGAAATTGGGTATCAAACTTTGTGGAGCATTTAAATGTTTTATCCACTGAGAATTTATTTTCGAAAAAAAAAAAAAAAAAAATTAATTCCCACCTGGGCATTCACATTTATTTAATTCTTTTGCTATATGTAAACATTTCTTCAATTGTTCCTGTGTGAAGATAATTTGTAATAAATGTAGCCCTTGAAAACAAGATAGCTACCTCAGATATGACCACCACACACTGTGGCAGCGGTGGCCAGACATGCGCTATTGAGCCCTGCCTGACCACAAGGATTCATCAATCATTACCACAGGATGGATGTGCGACATGTAGTAACTTCTGGACATTTCATATACCCCATATATAACCCTTTGACAAACTTCATAAAATCCCCTATATTTTTAGGGGTGTAGTTTCTAAAATGGTGCAATTTATTGGGTTTTACTATTATTTGGGTCTCTCAAAATGACTTGAAAGCTGAGCAGGTCCCTCAAAAGAATGATTTGATGTTTTTTTATGAAAATCGCACCTAAAGTTCTAAGCCTCATAACTTTCTACAAAATTAGAGGATGCATTAAAAAACATGTAAACATAAAGCAGACATTCAGTTAATGTTAGTTATCAAGTTATTTTGATGTTATGTCAGAAAAGTAGAAATTTTAACATTTCAAAAATCACCCAATATCAAATAAATTTTTCAACTAATATGAAGTGCAATGTGACATGAGAAAACAATCTCAATATCACCTGGATATGTTAAAGCATTTTAAATGTATTGCCATTTATAGTAACACATGTGGAATTTTTTTAAATTTGGGCCATGTCCGGTAAGTGCAAAATGGCCCTGTCATCAAAGGGTTAAGTAACTGTAATATGCAGTCACCTTATACAATATGCCAACTATATTTAATTGTTTTACTGTTTGTAAACACGTTAAGTATATTGTAGGTAATATTAAAAACATCAGACAGGAAATAGTGGATATAGCATGTGTACAAAGGAAGCTTCACTTTTCAAAAATGCCAGCACACAGAAAAAAAGTAATGGAACTCTTTCATTCGAAGAAGCAGGTACACAATTCGCACATCCCTGAAAGTGGATCTTGTATGTCACGTATTTCCATCATCCGCCCATCTCAGCTGCTGACTGTTGCACTTTTTATATATTATTTCAATGCTTTGAGGTAAGATTGAAAGTTTGGAGTGCGCCCGTTTTAAATGAAAGTGGCGTGTCGACATACACTGACAAAAATCAAAGCAATCTTTTGCTAGAATTTGAACATTGCCCTTGAGCTGTCAGTTTTGCAATCAACCTGTATTTTCAGAGTGAAAACCAGAAAAAAAGAATATTAAGGAATAATGTGAATCTGGGTTACTCTGTGCTGTACTATATTTTGTTTGACAAGGCAGAAAGCCTTGCCAACAATATATCCGTATGAACAATTATTTAATGATGATAGATTGAGGTGGGTGTTTTTGACTTTTTTCCCTAGGACTTGAATATTCTGGTGCTAAAATAAATAACTTTATGGACATAACTTATAATGAAAAGGCCAAAGAAGACAGGGAGAACATTTATTACTGAGCCAGACAGAGGAGACTAACAAAGCAAAGGCCAATCATACAAAACAATGTAACCAAATACAATAAAAGAAACAATTCTTCGAATTGTGTTCCGTAGTCCTAATAATTTGTCTTCAAAAGAAAACCAAAGGATTTGTCCTCCTGTTCTATTACTTCCATTTTTTCTCCTGTTTGATTGTCCTTTTTATATAATGGCATTTTTTATTTAGCCCAACAAAAGAAAAACCATCCTAACAAATACTATTGTTAACCCCTACTAGAGGATACAGGGCAGGAGTTTTCATTATTTATGCACCTGTATATATTGGTGATTTAATGAAATATGTTTTGAAATTTGGAGTTTTGGAGATACCGGGGTCTGGTCTAATTTTCAAGTTACATCTACATTGAAAGGACTTATAGCTCTTGTGTGAACCTTCTGTGACATTGTGGGTCAAAAGGGAGCTTACCACCTACCATACAATGGCCCACGTATATAGCTAGAAGCTCAGTAGGCATCTTCACTCACAATTGTATGTGTATGGCATCCATAGCATCCACATTTAGCAGAAGAGCTATTAACATAAAAATAAGGGATTCTCTTTTTGTTGTGTTAGGCTTTTACACACTAGAGAGTATGTGACATTCCAGCCAGCGCACGCTGAAAGTGTGATGCGTGTTGGACATATCACACTCACTAGTGTGTAAGGAGCCTAAGTGTATCCACTTAAAACAGAGAGTTTGAGTGATGCAATACAATAGTGCACATACATAGGAGTACCTGCAATTTTTGTTAATTGTGTTCCAATACAATTACAAGAAATGTGGTAGCACTTGGATATTAGGGCAAATATCAAAATATACATTCTTGTTTTTTTAACTTTTTCTTCTCTATGGCTATTTAATATAAGCTATGGGTTAACAAAATTATCCACTTGTTAAAATTTGGAAAGTGTCCAGTAGCAATCTTTCTACATAAATACATTACCATAATCAATATAACTAGAAAGATACACTGCCAGAACAAAGCTTACTACATAGACACTGCTAGAATGAGGCTTAGTACATTTAACTCCAGCTCTAGAATTTATCTGTCTCTCAACCTTTTATACCATGGCCAACCTCTTGAATAGAATAATATTTTCTATTGATGATCCATATCTTTAAGCCAGAGTGGAGAATGTTCTGCCACAAGAAAGGGATCTGTCACTGTGGGGCCTGTCAACTACTGCATAGGCATCATTTCCCGTGGTGGTGCTGCAGGGAAATTGAACACTAACTGATACGTAGATATCATCAAACATTATAGCTGCTCATTTGGTGTCTCAGCAGGAAAGGGTAGTATCTTTTGGCAATATTATTGCAGTGGACCCTTTTAAATAGTAGTAATTGATCAAAATAGGGATCTGTCATCTCAATAAAATGTAATCATGTCTGTGCCCAATCCTGCTGAGTTGTGAATACAGATTTCGGCATAACCCTTCACAAATTAATATTCATTCTGCTGGCTGTACATCCACCTGCCATTCAGCCCCATTATTTGTTCTTAAGTAATCTACACATTACATAAAACATATGGAATGTGCCTAGAGGCATTCTATTAGATAATTATTTATAAAACATCATTTGATGCTCCACAACCACTTTCATCCTACAATTAAAGTCTTGTACTTTTAATGCATGATAAAGGGCTCATAATAAGGTTCACATAATTTGAAAGAGACATAACCTATAGCAAACATCAGCTCTTCCCTTTTGATTCACCTTAATAGAGTGATTAAAAAAGCCATCCACCAAGTGAATGAAAGTCACAAATTTGTGATATCTACTTAACAACATTATTAAAACATTCAATTTGCTTTGCTCTTGTATTTGGAACAAAGGAAAGCAACACATAAAATAACCTTGATTATTGAGTGTTTTTGCCACCTACACAGAGCTATGTATCTCCATGGTTAGTGATCGCCATACCGAAACATGGCATGTGGGACATGTTACCATGCTGTAAAAGAGGTAGGGTCATATGTCCAGGTGCCATTGCAGAGAGGTTGCTGCTCTTTCGGACAGACAGGGCCTCATCAAAAACAAACAATTGCTCTTCTAGGGGTTGATAGGTATAAAGTGAAGGCTGCTGTGCTTAGGGACAGGGGGGATCTGAAATAATTGCCCTTTTCAGGGCACTTAACATATTTCTTCTCATAGCCTGCTCTAGTGTCATCAGCTCTGACCAAATTTCTTTGGTATTGGGAGAAATGTCTGCACAAATGTCCGCATACAGGCCAACGCATTAGTGGTAAAGTGATGATGTCAGTACTTCGACTCCCCAGAGTGTTCTGTAACTGAAACTCAACTAGTACCTGCTACTTCTCACACACCCTTTCCAGCATATGTAAAGTGAAATTCAAGTTGGTACATCATATAAGGTTGGTGGAAAGGCCAAAGTTCCTCAGCATTGCAGATGTGTAAAGGCAGAAAGTGCACACTGAAGGCAGGTCACATATGTCTGCAAAATTGGTCAAGAAACTTTGCACTACAAAGTTTAGCACATGCGCAACCACAGGATGTACCTCAAACTGGCATAGGATGTTCTCATGCCAGTGGTATAGGAATAAAACATTTTATAAATAGTTTATATTTATGAATTTAGTTTTGGTTTTCATAAAAACATTTCTAAATTTTTCTAAAATGTTTCTGTTTTTTTAAAGTTTGTTTATGTTAACAGTTTCAGTTGATCCAGGGATCCTGTGCGGAAAATGATGGTGAAGGCTGACTGGATGAGGAGGCAGGAGAAGAGAATATGGAGAAGAAGGAGGAGGCAACTACAAGCAGGGAGTGATGTCCGGCATTCCTTAATGGTGGAAGTATATGCATCACAGCAATTCCTCCCTGGGGTCTAGCCACCACCATTAACCCAGCAGATAAATAAAGAGATGTAACATTCCTCAAGCTCATTTGTCCACATATCAGTTGTAATGTGCGCATTGCATGCTGTATTTTATCCACAACCTGTAGATGCAAAAGTGGCATGGTGGGCAGTAACAGGTGATGTTGCAGTTGTGGGCTGCCCAATGTGCCTTTGTACCATTCTGCATCTTTTGCTGGTTACCTGAGGCTTTGTGACCACCACTATTTCCCTCAAAATATCATTGCATTTGAGTCATCACTAGAGATGAGCGAGCACTAAAATGCTCGGGTACTCGTTATTCGAGACAAACTTTTCCCGATGCTCGAGTGCTCGTCTCGAATAACGAGCCCCATTGAAGTCAATGGGAGACTCGAGCATTTTTCAAGGGGACCAAGGCTCTGTACAGGGAAGCTTGGCCAAACACCTGGGAACCTCAGAAAAGGATGGAAACACCACGGAAATGGACAGGAAACAGCAGGGGCAGCATGCATGGATGCCTCTGAGGCTGCATAATCGCACCATTATGCCAAAATTATGGGCAACAGCATGGCCATGACAGAGTGACAGAATGAAGCTAGATAGCATCTAAAACATCCAATAATTGACCCTGACACTATAGGGGACGGCATGCAGAGGCAGCGGCAGCAGGCTAGAGAGTGGCATGGCGACATACCCTAAATGGACTCAGGCTTCAAACCAATGGGTGGCAGAGAGGAACCAAAGGAGGTGAGCAAGAAGCGCTCAAATAATATCGGTACATGATAAAAGTTTGCCAGTATATTTTGTGGATTACACAGCAGGGTGGCGACAAAGTTAACATGGAAGCCATGAAAACAACCCAAAATTCTGCCTGACACAGCTCGTTTGATAAGGGGACCATGTATGGAGGCAGTGAACTAGTAGTAGATTAAAGGTGCTGCAGTTAAAACTATGTTAGTTGGATCTTGGCATGGAGCTGGCGCTCCGCTGCCAGGCGAGCTTTCGCCAATCCAAGCCCCTGTCTCTAGGCTACTCCCCAAACAGCACTTCTAAGAACCTTTTGTATAAGATCAAGTGTAGTAGCGTTCTTATAAGTTTGGGATATGGCGGGTGAGGGGAATGTAAACAGATGCGCAAGAAGCGCTGAAATAATATCGGTAAATGATAAAAGTTTGCCAGTATATTTTGTGGATTACACAGCAGGGTGGCGACAAAGTTAACAAGTTTGTTGTGGAAGCCATGAAAACAACCCAAAATTCTGCCTGACACAGCTCGTTTGATAAGGGGACCATGTATGCTTACAGTTCATGCCAGTCGCTGCACTGGCTGCCAGTCTCCTTTCGAATACAGTTTAAAATAATAACCCTCATTCATAAAGCTCTGTATAATGCTGCACCCCCTACCTCTCCTCTCTTATCTCAGTCTATCGCCCAACCCGTGCTCTTAGATCCGCCAGTGATCTTAGATTAACCTCTACCCTAGTGCGGACCTCCCACTCGCGTCTCCAAGACTTCTCTAGAGCTGCACCAATTCTATGGAATGCTCTGCCCCGGACTATCAGACTAATACCTAACCTCCAAAGTTTCAAACGTGCTCTTAAAACCCATTTCTTTAGGCAAGCCTATAACACTCATTAACTGCATGAAGTTTTAACTCTATTACTAACCCGTCCTGTGTCGTCCTCCCATCTGTTATCCAGCAACCAACAGGCACCAGACTTCTCTGCAGTCCCATTCACCCTGGACCTGGTATATAAGATGACGGCTGAGTGGTTCAAGCGACAGCAATTCCATTTATTATATATTGTTCTATTCCCTAAGAAGAATGGCTTGACCATTAAATATTCTTTTACCTCGTGTTACCCCATCATCTTCATAAACCGTAAGCTCTGGCGAGCAGGGACCTCACTCCTGTTGTTCCATACAAATGTTGTGCTCTGTTACATTACATTTGTATTTGTTTCCTATGATTTGTAAAGCGCTACGGAATATGATGGCACTATATAAATAAAGATTATTATTATTATTATTATGGAGGCAGTGAACTAGTAGTAGATTAAAGGTGCTGCAGTTAAAACTATGTTAGTTGGATCTTGGGATGGAGCTGGCGCTCCGCTGCCAAGCGAGCTTTCGCCAATCCAAGCCCCTGTCTCTAGGCTACTCCCCAAACAGCACTTCTAAGAACCTTTTGTATAAGATCAAGTGTAGTAGCGTTCTTATAAGTTTGGGATATGGCGGGTGAGGGGAATGTAAACAGATGCGCAAGAAGCGCTGAAATAATATCGGTAAATGATAAAAGTTTGCCAGTATATTTTGTGGATTACACAGCAGGGTGGCGACAAAGTTAACAAGTTTGATGTGGAATGCCCTGTAATAGCTCTTGGGCGGTGTGCCTTTTATCGCCTAGGCTCAGCAGTTTGAGCACCGCCTGCTGTCGCTTAGCGACGGCACTGCTGCTGTGCCTAGAGCTACCGACTGATGGCGCCATGGCCACGGATGGTAATTCGGAGGAGGAGGAGGTGGAGGAGGGGTGGGAGGAGGAGGAGGTATAGTAGGCCTTTGAGACCTGGACCGAGGTAGGCCCCGCAATCCTCGGCGTCGGCAGTATATGACCAGCCCCAGGGTCAGACTCGGTCCCAGCCTGCACCAAGTTAAGTGTAGCAGCGTTCTTATAAGTTTGGGATATGGCGGGTGAGGGGAATGTAAACAGATGCGCAAGAAGCGCTGAAATAATATCGGTTAATCATAAAAGTTTGCCAGTATATTTTGTGGATTACACAGCAGGGTGGCGACAAAGTTAACAAGTTTGATGTGGAAGCCATGAAAACAACCCAAAATTCTGCCTGACACAGCTCGTTTGATAAGGGGACCATGTATGGAGGCAGTGAACTAGTAGTAGATTAAAGGTGCTGCAGTTAAAACTATGTTAGTTGAATCTTGGCATGGAGCTGGCGCTCCGCTGCCAGGCGAGCTTTCGCCAATCCAAGCCCCTGTCTCTAGGCTACTCCCCAAACAGCACTTCTAAGAACCTTTTGTATAAGATCAAGTGTAGTAGCGTTCTTATAAGTTTGGGATATGGAGGGTGAGGGGAATGTAAACAGATGCGCAAGAAGCGCTGAAATAATATTGGTTAATCATAAAAGTTTGCCAGTATATTTTGTGGATAACACAGCAGGGTGGCGACAAAGTTAACAACTTTGATGTGGAATCCATGAAAACAACCCAAATTTCTGCCTGACACACCTCGTTTGATAAGGGGACGATGTATGGAGGCGCTATATGGACGACTTTTGGAGGTAGCAATGGAGACAACGTGTGGAGGCTGCTATGGAGACAATTTAATTTGGATAGTGCCTGTATGTGGCAGTCCAAAAAAGTTTTCAAACCAGAGGAGCAGGTAGGTGGCCCTCCAGAAAAATTGAATAGATTGAGTGCCTGTATGTGGCAGTCCAAAAAAGTTTTCAAACCAGAGGAGCAGGTAGGTGGCCCTCCAGAAAAATTGAATAGATTGAGTGCCTGTATGTGGCAGTCCAAAAAAGTTTTCAAACCAGAGGAGCAGGTAGGTGGCCCTCCAGAAAAATTGAATAGATTGAGTGCCTGTATGTGGCACTCCCAAAAATTGTTTAAAACAGAGGACCGGGTAGGTGGCCCTCCAGAAAAATTACATGCATAAAGTACTATAGCTAGAGCCAGTGGGCCCTGTCAAAAAATAGCCAGTTTCCTCTGCTTTAGTGTACAAAGAGGAGGAGAAGGAGGAAAATGAGGAGGAGGAGGAGGAGTGCATAAATTATTCAGGTTGAGCTTCCTTCACCTGGTGGAGATTGGAAATTATGAGAAATCCAGGCTTTATTCATCTTAATAAGCGTCAGCCTGTCAGCGCTGTCAGTCGACAGGCGTGTACGCTTATCGGTGATGATGCCACCAGCTGCACTGAAAACCCGCTCGGACAAGACGCTAGCGGCAGGGCAGGCAAGAACCTCCAAGGCGTACAGCGCCAGTTCGTGCCACATGTCCAGCTTTGAAACCCAGTAGTTGTAGGGAGCTGTGTGATCATTTAGGACGATGGTATGGTCAGCTACGTACTCCCTCACCATCTTTCTGTAAAGATCAGCCCTACTCTGCCGAGACTGGGGACAGGTGACAGTGTCTTGCTGGGGTGACATAAAGCTGGCAAAAGCCTTGTAAAGCGTACCCTTGCCAGTGCTGGACAAGCTGCCTGCTCGCCTACTCTCCCTCGCTACTTGTCCCGCAGAACTATGCACTCTGCCGCTAGCGCTGTCAGAAGGGAAATACTGTTTCAGCTTGTGCACCAGGGCCTGCTGGTATTCATGCATTCTCACACTCCTTTCCTCTCCAGGGATGAGAGTGGAAAGATTTTGCTTGTACCGTGGGTCCAGGAGAGTGAATACCCAGTAATCGGAGCTGGAATAAATTCTTTGAACGCGAGGGTCACGGGATAGGCAGCCTAGCATGAAATCTGCCATATGCGCCAGAGTCCCAACGCGCAAGAATTCACTCCCCTCACTGGCCTGACTGCCCATTTCCTCCTCCTCCAACTCCTCCAACTCCTCTTCTTCTGCCCATACACGCTGAACAGTGAAGGTCTGAGCAATGCTCCCCTCTTGTGTCTCGCCAACATTCTCCTCCTCTTCCTCCTCATCCTCCTCCACCTCCTCCGATATGCGCTGAGAAACAGAACTGAGGGTGCTTTGGCTATCAACAAGGGAATCTTCTTCCCCCGTCTCTTGTGACGAGCGCAAAGCTTCCGACTTCATGCTGATCAGAGAGTTTTTCAACAGGCCAAGCAGCGGGATGGTGAGGCTGATGATGGCGGCATCGCCACTGACCATCTGTGTTGACTCCTCAAAGTTACTCAGCACCTGACAGATATCAGACATCCACGTCCACTCCTCATTGTAGACTTGAGGAAGCTGACTGACCTGACTACCAGTTCTGGTGGAAGTTGACATCTGGCAGTCTACAATCGCTCGGCGCTGCTGGTAAACTCTGGATAACATGGTCAGTGTTGAATTCCACCTCGTGGGCACGTCGCACAACAGTCGGTGAGCGGGCAGTTGGAGGCGGCGCTGCGCTGCCCTGAGAGTGGCAGCATCTGTGCTGGACTTCCTGAAATGCGCACAGATGCGGCGCACCTTCGTGAGCAAATCAGACAGATTGGGGTATGTCTTGAGGAAACGCTGAACTATGAGATTTAACACATGGGCCAGGCAGGGCACATGTGTCAGTCTGCCGAGTTGCAGAGCCGCCACCAGGTTACGGCCGTTGTCACACACAACCATGCCTGGCTTCAGGTTCAGCGGTGCCAGCCACAGATCAGTCTGCGCCGTGATGCCCTGTAATAGTTCTTGGGCGGTGTGCCTTTTATCGCCTAGGCTCAGCAGTTTGAGCACCGCCTGCTGTCGCTTAGCGACGGCTCTGCTGCTGTGCCTAGAGCTAGCGACTGATGGCGCCATGCCCACGGATGGTAGTTCGGAGGAGGAGGTGGAGGAGGGGTGGGAGGAGGAGGAGGCATAGTAGGCCTTTGAGACCTGGACCGAGGTAGGCCCCGCAATCCTCGGCGTCGGCAGTATATGACCAGCCCCAGGGTCAGACTCGGTCCCAGCCTCCACCAAGTTAACCCAATGTGCCGTCAGCGATATATAGTGGCCCTGCCCGGCAGCACTCGTCCACGTGTCCGTGGTCAGGTGGACCTTGTCAGAAACGGCGTTGGTCAGGGCACGGATGATGTTGTCTGACACGTGCTGGTGCAGGGCTGGGACGGCACATCGGGAAAAGTAGTGGCGGCTGGGGACCGAATACCGAGGGGCGGCCGCCGCCATGAGGTTGCGAAAGGCCTCGGTCTCTACTAGCCTATAGGGCAGCATCTCCAGGCTAAGCAATCTGGAGATGTGGACATTAAGGGTTTGGGCGTGCGGGTGGGTTGCACTATATTTTCTTTTCCAGTCCAGCGTCTGGGGTATGGAGAGCTGAACGCTGGTGGATGCTGTGGAGGATCGTGGAGGCGACGATGGGGTTTTTGTGCCAGGGTCCTGGGCAGGGGGCTGATTATCAGCTGACTCAGGGGAAGGAGCAGTGGTGTGCACGGCCGGAGGTGAACGGGCTTGGTGCCACTGATTCGGGTGTTTAGCATTCATATGCCTGCGCATACTGGTGGTAGTTAAGCTAGTAGTGTTGGAACCCCTGCTTATCCTGGTTTGGCAAACGTTGCACACCACAGTCCGTCGGTCATCCGGTGTTTCCTTAAAGAACCTCCAGACTTCTGAAAATCTAGCCCTCGCCGCGGGAGCCCTCGCCACGGGAGCTTCACTATGTGACACATTTGGCGCTGATGCACCTGCTCTGGCCCTGCCTCTCCGTCTGGCCCCACCACTGCCTCTTCCAACCTGTTCTGCTATAGGACTCTCCTCCGTCTCAGAAGCACTGTGTTCACCCGGCCTCTCAACCCAGCTTGGGTCTGTCACCTCATCATCCTCCGATCCCTAAGTCTGCTCCCCCCTCGGACTTCCTGCCCTGACAACAACTTCACCACTGTCTGACAACCGTGTCTCCTCATCGTCAGACACCTCTTTACACACTTCTTCCACTACGTCAAGAAGGTCATCATCACCCACAGACTGCGACTGGTGGAAAACCTGGGCATCGGAAAATTGCTCAGCAGCAACCGGACAAGTGGTTTGTGACTGTGGGAAGGGTCCAGAAAACAGTTCCTCAGAGTATGCCGGTTCAAATGCCAAATTTTCCTGGGAGGGGGCAGACTGGGGGGGAGGAGGCTGAGGTGCAGGAGCTGGAGGAGTGCCGATTTCGGTGACATGGGTTGACTGCGTGGAAGACTGACTGGTGGACAAATTGCTCGAAGCATTGTCGGCAATCCACGACATCACCTGTTCGCACTGTTCTGGCCTCAACAGTGCTCTACCACGAGTCCCAGTAACTTCAGACATGATGAACCTAGGGAGTGTAGCTCTGCGGCGTTCCCCTGCTCCCTCATCAGCAGGTGGTGTCTCACCCCACCCAGGACCACGGCCTCTGACCCCTGCAGTAGATGGACGCCCACGTCCCCGCCCTCGTCCTCGTCCTCTACCCCTAGCCCTCGGGTTAAACATTTTGAAAATGAAAGTTTTTTGTGTTTTTTAGTTTTTAAAACCAACAATGCTATCCTATTGCTATGGCTATTTTCTAGCCAAGTATGAAAGCACACTGATGAGATAACGCTGAGTTATGAAAAAATAAAAGGAAAATAAAAAGGAAATGGCAGACTGTGCCTAATTGAAATCCAACCCCTAATAAATTTTCCCACTTCGGTCTTTGTGATGGATATGTGCGTCACTAAGCGCTAAACACAGCGGTCGCAAGTCTCACTCCAAATTCCTCAGAATTGGCTAGTATATGCACTGCAGCAAGGACAGCCACCAGCAGATCAACCAGAAATAAAATATATATAACGCTATTGTAGGCGTAAGTAAGCCGTTTGGATTCTCCTTTGGCTATTTTCTAGCCAAGTATGAAAGCACACTGATGAGATGACGCTGAGTTATGAAAAAATAAAAGGAAAATAAAAAGGAAATGGCAGACTGTGCCTAATTGAAATCCAACCCCTAATAAATTTTCCCACTTCGGTCTTTGCGATGGATATGTGCGTCACTAAGCGCTAAACACAGCGGTCGCAAGTCTCACTCCAAATTCCTCACAATTGGCTAGTATATGCACTGCAGCAAGGACAGCCACCAGCAGATCAACCAGAAATAAAATATATATAACGCTATTGTAGGCGTAAGTCAGCCGTTTGGATTCTCCTTTGGCTATTTTCTAGCCAAGTATGAAAGCACACTGATGAGATGACGCTGAGTTATGAAAAAATAAACGTAAAATAAAAAGGAAATGGCAGACTGTGCCTAATTGAAATCCAACCCCTAATAAATTTTCCCACTTCGGTCTTTGCGATGGATATGTGCGTCACTAAGCGCTAAACACAGCGGTCGCAAGTCTCACTCCAAATTCCTCACAATTGGCTAGTATATGCACTGCAGCAAGGACAGCCACCAGCAGATCAACCAGAAATAAAATATATATAACGCTATTGTAGGCGTAAGTAAGCCGTTTGGATTCTCCTTTGGCTATTTTCTAGCCAAGTATGAAAGCACACTGATGAGATGACGCTGAGTTATGAAAAAATAAACGTAAAATAAAAAGGAAATGGCAGACTGTGCCTAATTGAAATCCAACCCCTAATAAATTTTCCCACTTCGGTCTTTGCGATGGATATGTGCGTCACTAAGCGCTAAACACAGCGGTCGCAAGTCTCACTCCAAATTCCTCACAATTGGCTAGTATATGCACTGCAGCAAGGACAGCCACCAGCAGATCAACCAGAAATAAAATATATATAACGCTATTGTAGGCGTAAGTAAGCCGTTTGGATTCTCCTTTGGGGTGGATATGTGTGTCACTAAGAGCTAAACACAACGGTAGCAAGTCCCCCTGCAAATTCCTCACAATATGGTACTAGCTGCACTACTAGTGCCAGCAAGCCCAGCCACAAGCAAACAAAAAAAAAAAGTATAACGTTATTGTAGCCCTAAGAAGGGCTGTTGGGTTCTTGTTGAATCACTCCTGCCTAACAGTAATCTACTAGCACCCTAACCCTGTCCCTGACCAGCAGCAGCTCTCTCCCTAGCGGCATCCAGACACAGAATGATCCGAGCAGCGCGGGCAGCGGCTAGTCTATCCCAGGGTCACCTGATCTGGCCAGCCAACCACTGCTATCGACGTGTAAGGGTACCACGTCATGCTGGGTGGAGTGCAGAGTCTCCTGGCTTGTGATTGGCTCTATTTCTGGCCGCCAAAAAGCAAAACGGCGGGAGCTGCCATTTTCTCAAGCGGGCGAAGTATTCGTCCGAGCAACGAGCAGTTTCGAGTACGCTAATGCTCGAACGAGCATCAAGCTCGGACGAGTATGTTCGCTCATCTCTAGTCATCACTCCTCAGATCTTCTTCCACCAAGCCCTCATCACTTCCCTACTAGTCAGTTTCCACATAGAAAGTCTATTTATTTATTTATTTATTTTAACATTTTATTGAACAAAAGAGAAGCATACATATAATAGACCATCATCTGTTCTGACAAGTTACAGGGTTCTTTTTTAAACATACATGGAATGCTGTTGAACTGTACAGACAAATATTTAAATCCAGAAGCACCTATTAACATTTTCTCTGCTGTTAAGTGTTCACTAGCTTGGTTTCCGTAGGATGTCTACTGTCAGTTCATGATGGAACAATTTGCCAATAGTGCATCTTTCCAGCGTAATCCATGTTTCCAAGGGAGGTTCTGTATTCTTCTCAAATGGAAATAACTCATAGAAAGCACAAACAATAAACATACGAATCATAAACAGGGGTAAGTAACTTTGCCCATCTGTCTCAGGGGTAGGACTAATTTCTACTCCTGAAAGTAGCTAGAGGCTGTCCGGATATCCCGTTGTCTCGTAAAGGCAGCTAGAGAGTTGTGTTGATATGAAAGCGCTTTCTCAAAAGAGTAGTTTGTGTTGACCTGAGTAGTAACCTCATGTATGGAAGGGCAGGCCAATTCCTTCCAGTGCCTAGTCAGGATTAATTTAGTTGACATCAATATATGTGCAACTACTGTTTTTACCTTAGGAGAGAGTTTGTCTATATCAATAAGGAGAAGAGACGTTTCTGGTGAGTCCAGATCTTCTGTGACACCCAGCTTAGCTATTATTGATAGGGCCCCATTCCACAGTGTACGGATCTTGGGACATGTCCATAATGTGTGGATAAGGGTTCCTCTTTGGCCACACAGCCTCCAGCAGCCTGGGTGGGGGGGTAGATGGGAATATCTTATGTAAACATAAGGGGGTAAAGTACCATCTCATTTGGGATTTAATTATAGCTTCTTGGTGTGCTACGCAGCGAAAGGAAGAATATGTAAATACCATCGATTTTTGCCATTGGGTGATAGATAAAGAGATATCAAGATCTCGAAAGTCTGTTTCATCCTCATTTTGGTAGATGTCCTGCAATAGTCCGCTGTCAACACTCTCATCCACCAACACAAACTGCTGGGCATCTGGGAATCCTATGTCTGCAACTGGAGCAGTGGCAGGTAGATGACATATAGAACCCCAGCTAGGAGAGTTATCATTGCGTAATAGTGACATCTGAGACATCCTTACTGTTTTGAATGAGGTAGAGGTCTGTACACATAAGATGAGGAGCGGGTTGACAATTTGATGAAACTTGAGGCACCCTGTGAATTATAATTGACCAATACCTTAACTTTCTCTGGCCTTTTCATTTTGGGAATATACACAAAGTACTTCAAACTACCTTTCTAGCTGTCATTCTAGATGTATTAACCCACAAATACTGCTTATTGGGTCCACTTATCAACATCCATACTGTCTTCAAGTGCAGTAACATTAACCCATTAAGAACGTAGTGTTTTTTCATAAATTTTTCGCTTTCCACCTTCAAAAATCTATAACTTTTTAATTTTCTGTGTACAGAGCTGTGTGAGGGCTTATTTTCTGCCTAACAAATTTTACTTCTAAGTGATGTTATTTATTACTCTATGGTGTGTAGTGGGAAGCTGGCAAAAAATTCCAAATTTGATTAAATTGGCAAAAAAACGCTTTTCCGTCATCTTCTTGTGGGCTTACATTTTTTTGATAGATCAAGCATTTTGAGATGCGGCGATAATTAACATGTTTTTTTATTTTTAGTGTTTATTATGCCTTATATCAGTTCTAGGGAAAGAGGGTGATGTGAATTTTCAGTTTTTTATAGTTTTTAAAGTTTTTTAAAACTTTTTTTTACTATTTTTAAATCCCTCTAGGGTACATTAACCCTAGATGGTCTGATCATTCCTTCCATATACTGTAATACTACTGTACATTTTTACACAGTATTCTTTACAATGGCTCATTGTAACTAAACTGCAGATGCCAAACTGCTGAACTGATGAAGCACCCGTGAGCCCTCTACATAAGAGTCTGCACCTCTGCTCAGAGTGTGAAGAAGATAACAGCATTTTAATTTTTTTATTTATTTTTTGATGTTATGTTATTATTTTAAACACTTTTCCTAGCTCATTTTTATCAGATCTACTGCCTTGTTATTACCGCCATTATTCTGCCCTCTAAACCTTACTACCTTCCTTTTAAAGCCATTGTTAGGTGTCAAAATTCAGGTCACCATTGGTCAAGGTCAGTGGGCCAAGTCCAGGTCTTGAACCTAATTTTTTATGGATGTTTAGACCAACTTGATGAATCCAAATTTTGACCAAACTGCTCATCACTATGCAGGGTTACAGACATATATACTACCTTCCAAATTCCACAAATTATGCTGACCTATGCAGCTGTCCAGCAAACCGCGCAACCACAACCAGGCTTGGCGCTAGCTGTCAGACTAGGTAGGTGGTGGCGAACTCACCCTGCAACATCCCTGCGGGCTAAGGCCCTACCTAAAGCAGATAAACCGCCCTTATAAGGGCAAACCCACTATCAGGAACCTAACTAACGGTCCCTGAGCGACCCTACAAGATGACAGGGAAAACTTACTTTGTCTGGCAACTGCTGGATGGTGGAACAGACAGGTAACCGGAATACAGGAATAGACCAATGTTCACACTAGTGCACAGAATACTAACACAGGTCTGAGACAGGAACAAACAACAGATATATACAGGTCTTCAGGAGGGATATACACAGGTCAGGTCAAGATCAAGAGGGTATATACAGGTCAGGTTCAGATACAGATAGACAAGTGGAGACAGGTCAAGATCAAGATGGCTGCAAAGGTACAGAATCAGATACAAAACACATTGTGCCAAGCAGGATAGCAGGATCACTAGATACACAGGTAGGACTTTAAGATAACCAGCAAGGTATGATGGGAATAGGCAGATATATAACACGCCTCCAGCAGTACACTGGGGAAACTGTCCATCAGGCTAGTAACCCTTGCTGGGCAGGACTAAAATGCAAGGAGTAGGGTGTGGCTCAGTTAATCCAAACAAACGCTAAGCCACAGTTCACACATAAATAAACCCCACCTATTTCACAAACTGTGAATAGTGCAACGTTCAGGCACGGACGTTACACCTACCTTCTGTATATAATGTGGTTAGATTTTAAAGCACAATTAAATTGTGGGCCAATTATGGTTTAGGAATGTGTTAGGAGAAGAACATGATTTTGTAACTTCACAAATTATACCTTGTTTAAAAAATGGCCTCAATATTTAGTTATGTCGAACTTAAGGTAGATTCCATATAATATAATGTAATAGCTAAAAAAACTAATTTTGATTGAAATTCAGAATTGAATACATTATTGGAAGAGCTAAAGGTGAAATCACCAACAATAATCAGGGACCCATCACCACACAATATATTCATTAAAATCTCTGTTATGATATTATATTTTTTAGAAGGTTTTTAAGGGTTTCAGAGAAACAGCACCACTATACATTGCGTTTACTATTACAGCTCACCAATTTCACCATTGACAGAAGTGAAATTATTTCTGTACTTTATTTCATTCCCAGGAACCCATATAATCCTAGGAAGAGTGAAAAAAGATGTATGGTACCAGTGGCTACTTAACTGAGAGTTGACCACAGAATCATGTTAAATTCACAAACTTCTAACGTTTCTCTCCCCAAAACCCCATATTGTGGGATTTTGTGCTACTCCTATTTAAATTAGTTGACAGCTGGATTCTGAACATGATCAATGAGCTATTTGACAATGTATCTGGGTCATGTCCCTAGATTTGGCTCTGAGTACTCAACTAAAAAAATGTGACTTTACATCAAAATGATCTAAACAGACAATGTGAAGGTAATGGCTTATATGTGCTACAGTAAGAGGGTGAAGGGGAAGGCAGATGTGGTAGTGTGGAAGAGTCTGAGCTATTTGTCATGTCTGCGGTCGCATCTGGTTTCTGTGTAGCTCTCATCTCATCTGATGCAGCGGTGTATACTTTACAATGCATTCTTGTTCAGTTTGGATGCAGGATAATTCTTTAATACATCTCAGCTGCAGCCATTTCCTGGTAGCGAGCGAAGACTTACCTGGCATAAGCCCATCTGAAATACTTTTCAACCTCAAAACAGCATCAAGAATATCTGGCTACAGATGTAAAATGTGGTTCATAGATCATTTTCTGTACATTTAACTACTCTCTTTCTACTTAAAAGGGCAAAAATAGTCTTACTAAAAATGTATTCACATTTACAGATATGATCGAAATTAGTTTTTTCAAAAATGTTACAGCCTTTTTATACATTTCTATTAATCACATTACTGTACATCCATCTCTACTACATATATTGGTTTGAAGGGGTTTTCTCATCATGTGGACAAGGCGCGCCCAATCTCTTTCCCACTGCTGCAGTAAGTGGAGATGTTACCATTCATGCTTGGCTCTTTCCATTCTCTTCTATGACATCTGTAAGAGTCACTGTGCCTGCCATAGAAGTGAGCATTCTTGAGATAGATGTTGGTCCCATAGGTGGTACTATTTTCTATCAGACTTCTTATAGATATTCTATCAATGTCACAGATAGACTTACTGCTTTTCTTGTTACATAGAAAATATGTACTAGTTTAATTCCATCTAGATTTTATTGCTACATGTTTTTATTCACTGGGCCAATTGAATACCCCTTCTGGTTTGTAAGTTCTCATTTTCGGATATCTTTGGAATTCTGAGTTTTAGGGTTTTTTGAACCCTGCTCACCACTTTAATAAAAAGTGAGCACTTAGCTAGTGTAGATTAAAATTTTGCTACAAGTGAAGACCTGGAATTATTGTAAAAATCGTAGCCCCTTCATCATTCAGGTACCTGTCTCGCATACAGACCAAGGCTTAAAACCAGTGAAAAAACCATGAATAAGAACTAAATGTCTACCTTCGAAATGCGTAGGTCCTCCGAGATGTGCAATGTAACCTTCTCTTTTTAATAGATCCGAAATAAAGCAAGAATTTTTAGCAAATTCGAGTGCTGGTCATACCCCACTTTTTTCTTGGATATTATATGGGCCCTCCGACAAGCCTCTTACAAGACTCGTGCACCGGGACTACGCAGAGGATTTTATTTACCTACCTTCAGCGGACCACGTGAGCAAGCACATAGCTCAAAAAACCTTTTTGCACTTTACCAGTGAAAGAAACCCTATTGGCTTTGTTTGCCCTTTTAAGTACATTTACAGTAGTTGTAGGTAGAGATGTGGTCAAAGAAAATTCAATTGGTGATAAAAGAAAAATATGAAGACTTCTTTAAGATCCCCCCACTTAAGCAGCATAATATCTGAAATATAGAAAACTTTTGAACTAAGAACTCAGATGATATATGAGGGTTTAGGGCATTGGTGTCTAATCTATGGCACTGGTGCCAGAGGTGGCACTCAGAGCCCTTTCTGTGGGCACTCAGGCCATCACCTGAGGTGATTCCAGGTATCTTCCTGCAGTCCCAGACATCCCAGGACTTGCTGTGCACAGAGCTACAGTATATTAAAGTGACAGTGCTACCTGGGACAACTGGAGGAGTGGGAAGGTGTGGACAGATCTGGATTATCATTGTGGCTCCTGCTCCGGCCCTGACAGTTCTTCCTGTTTATGGGACCCTGGAGGGAAGCGACAATGATCATCCAAATTTCTTCTATTTTCTGCTTTATTAGTTTCCTCAGAGTGCTGGTATCAATGAAAGCTGTGACAGAGAAGGGAGTATAAATCACAAATTAACTTTCTGAGTTGGCACTTTGCGGTAAATAAGTGGGTCTTGGTTGTAGTTTGGACACTCGGTCTCTAAAAGGTTCCCCATCACTGGTCTAGGGTGACTGTTACAGTAAATTACTTGATGGGACACAAAGAGGGTCATTTACTAAGGGCCCGATTCACGTTTTCCTGACGTGTTACCCGAATATTTCCGATTTGCGCCGATTTTCCCTGAATTGCCCCGGGATTTTGGCGCACGGGATCGGTTTGCGACGCATCGGCGCTGGCATGCACGCGACGGAAATCGGGGGGCGTGGCTGAACGGTAACCCAACGTATTCGTAAAAACCGCCGCATTTAACAAAAAAAATTGGTCGCACGAACCATACTCACATGCACCACGTTGAAGATGATGAACTCCGGGGCACCGCGGCAGACTTCGACGCAGCAGCGCCACCTGGTGGACATCGGGCGCAGGACCTTCATGAATCGCCGGAAGACCTGAACGCTCGTCAGAGAAGCCACCGCTGGAACGCGAATGGACCGGGTAAGTAAATGTGCCCCAAAGAGCGTATGCTAAGAAATATATTAGAACATTAGAGCACAGAGATATGGAACATTGAGGTCCTATGCAAAATCAGGTAATATTAATACATAACTGAAGATGTTCTCATGGAAACCTTTGACAAAAATAGACCATCTTTCTTATGGTTGTAGTGATAGTGAGTCTATGGGGAACATGTATCATAGATTTTGGCTTCTTTTTGAGACTTTTTATTGCAAATGGTCACAAGCTATTTGAGGGGCGATATATACAGGAGTGAACACTACTGTAAATTTTGGATTTGAGGCCGTGTCCAGCCCTTTTAAGAACTTTAGTCACAGCCCAGGGGGATGACGACATATGAGGTTGCAGTAACATATGATGTTGGGGCACATGTACTTACCCAGCCCTGTCGCAATCCTCGCTGTGTGTTCTCTAACGATCATGGACTCCGGCACGATTCATTAAGATTGTGTGCCCGGTTTCCTGCATGTTTCACTTCACTGCTTAGTTCCGCTGGAGTTCACCTTCTTCTTCCTGGTGCATGTAAGTGTATGTCTCGGGACACAACTTAAATGTTAAATCCCGCGCTCAGGCCAAATCCGTTGATTGTCCAACGGCACGCCCCCCGATTTCTGTTGCATGAAAGCCGGCGCCAATGTGCCAAAATCCGATCACGTGCAACACAATCCCCTCCTAAATGCCTATCCCGGTGGCACGATCCCCAAAAAGTCAAAAACTCTGCGGAAATGCAGCTGCGGGACCCTTAGTAAATTAGCCCGATTGTGGTTTGGGTGCATTTTGCACTACTGTTAAGGTGTGTTTCCAAAACTCCAAGGACATCTACCACCAGAATCAATGATTGTTAACCAAGCACAGTGACATACTGGTGTGTTCCCTCCCTTGCAGGATCTGTTCTTCTTTAACATTCCTATGCCCTTGGTTTTAGGAAAAAGAAAGGCTTTAAATTATGCAAATCAGCTGGAGGGGCTCTGAGAAAGGCATAAGTTCCTGAAAGAAGAGCAGATGCTGCCAGAAGGGGCACAGGCCAGCGTGCCAGTGTGCTTGGTTTACAATCTTTGATCTTGGTGGTAGATTTATAGTACATTTTGGCTGTATCACACTTACCGGTTTGGTGTAGTCTGACGCAAGGCTTTCAGTTACATTTTGTGATGCAGACCTTTTTTTCTGCATTGGAGAACTTTGGCTGTGGACGACTCTTATACACATAACATAAATACAACTATTATTGGCATAAAAGGACATCTACCACTAGGATGAGAACGTGTATTGGAAAATTGTATAATATTTCATTACACAAACAATATTAATTATTTGCTAAAAGTAGGCAACCTCCAAGATGTTTAGAACAACTTTCTTTGCCAAGTTCCTTCAAATAACTGATAATGGGGCAGATTTACTTACTTGGTCCATTCGCGATCCAGCGGTGCATTCTCTGTGGAGGATTCAGGTCTTCCGGCGATTCACTAAGGTAGTGCGCCCGATGTCCACTAGGTGTTGCTGCTGCGCTGAATTCCATCGGAGTTCACTGAAGTTCACCAAGCTATTCCTGGGTGCAGGTAATCAGTCGGGTTTTCTTACGGCCACGATTTCCGTCGCGTGCATGCCAGCTCCGATGCGCCATAATCCCGGTGCAATTCAGGGAAAATCGGTGCAAATAATATGGTAACCCGACGGAAAAACACGATTCGGGCCCTTAGTAAATGACCCCCAATGTGTCCAAATATATGAAAACTGGTGTAATCTGCCTTAGTGCACTTGGCCGCAGTAATGTGCAGTTTGGGCCAGTTAATCCAATAGTGGCGCACACTCTTCGTTAATCTGGTCAGTTTTCATGATGTGAAACAGCTGCACCTTTTTTGACTAAACACTACAATACCGCTTTAGGTGCACAGTTTTTACACAAAAGTGGCGCAAACACTTTATAAATAAATGTGTAATCCCCAATGACACTTTTTCTGATGCAAACGTAGACAAAAACCTGGAGTAGACAATATTTTTGATTTTCAGCGTTTTTTTGGCCCCTCCTGCCAAAAACTTTTGCACAGTAGTCAATATTCCGCTCTAGACAGAAGTGCCTGATAAAACCACATGCCCTCACCACTGTCAAGTTTTAAAAAATATATGAAAAAAACACTATATTTCCTGATTTACAAAATGCCAACATTGTGCTCTTTAACTTTCAAAATACTGCCCCCATTGTACACTCTAAATGTATACAGTGTTGATAATCTTCTGTTCTCAATGTCATGCAACCCAATCAGACTCCCCTATTCCTAAAGTGCAAGCATGGCTATGAAAAAAAGACATTTGGCCATAAAGTTCAACCAAGGGAGGGATTGGATGAGGAAAGGATTTGACGGAAACAATACTATATTACAACATAATCATCAATGTTATTTAGATGTAAAAAAAAGCATCTAGGCCCTTGTTGAAGCTCTCTGCTGTCCCTACTGTGACCAGCACCTGAGGCAGGCTATTCCACAGATTGGCAGTTCTCAAAAAAGCCCTGTTGCCTCTGGTGATTAATTCTTCTTTTTCTCCAGACAGAGACACTTATATTTTGATTTGATTTAACCTGGAACAACTTTCCACCATATTTCTATATGGACCATTCATATATTTATATAAAGTAATAATGTCCCCTCTTTTCAAAGCAAAATAAAGCGAGTTTGTTTAATCTTTCCTTATAACTGAGACCCTCCACATCATTTTTGTGGCTCTTCATTGTACCCTCTCCAGCTCCAGGGCATCCTTTTTATGGACCGGTGCCCAGAACTGGACAGCATATTCCAGGTGCGGCCGAACCAATGCCTTGTACAGTGGTAATATTACATCCCTATCACGAGAGTCCATACCACTTTTGATACATGACAAGATCTTGCCGGCTTTAGAGGCAGCTGATTGACATTGCATGCTGTTGACGTTGATGTCTTCAGATATTATTGTTGTTATTACTTTATTTCAAGTTATAGTAAGAACCTCCTCTGTCTCCGGAGGCTCTACAATGTTATGAGCACGCATAGTTAGAGTATCCCAGGATTATGAGGAAGGTCAGAGAAAAACTCTCCATTGTAAGGTGAATAGTTACTGTTAGCCCTGTGCTTCCTTTTCTTCCATGCTCTCCCATGTTACGTGCACATTTTTTTATCCATCTGATTAAAATAATTAATATAAATCTCCGTTTTTATATAAACACCCTGTCTTCCTCCTCCTTAAGCACAGATCATACAGATCATATTTTATGGTTGTAATTTGCAACTTCTGATGTCTGGGCTGTAGCATTGTGGCAGCTCTTTGTTCTCTAGTAATAGATGACATTATGGCAGTCTAATTCTGCATTTAGTGAAATAATGCTTCATTTTCTCTGAGAATCATGGAAAAGAAAAGTAGAAAGTGGGAGGTAAAGTACAGTGTGAAATGAACCTGCTAGAGGCTCCCTGTGGTTTGTAGTCATGCTGGGTAGCTGAGATGAAACAGCCTGCAAATCATCCCCACTTCACCTATTCATGAATGTTCTCCTAGCTGGGTGACAACTCAGCAGTGGGGACATGAGTCAGTCTCATAGTATGCCTTTAGCTCTCAGAGAACGAAATCTGGTATAGTTAGACTGTACTTTGTCTCCTGTTTGGCCTTGTCATTTGCTTCACTGGGTTATTTTGCAACTAACTTTAAAATTCAAAAATAAATTTAAAAAAATGGCTCAAAAATAGATATTACTCAGTTTGAATAACTATTAACTAGACATAAATCGAAAAACAAGTTAATATGATACTTTAATAAATGTGTTTATTATAGAAAAATGCTTCTTTTTTACTTTTATGCTGGAGCCAGACACAATTGTTGACATTGGGTGCAGTGGATCCTAAAGGGAATCTGTCACAAACAGTACCTTCTTCTGTAATTTATACATCCCCTCCATTTTTTTTTATCATGTACCGTATATATACTCGTGTATAAGCCTACCCGAGTAAAGCTGGGGCCCCTAATTTTACCACCAAAAACTGGGAAAACCAATTGACTCTAGAAGAAGCTGAGGGTGGAAAATTCCAGCCAGCCCCCTTTATTATGTAGTCAGCCAGTCCCCTGTAGTACATAGCCAACACCCTTTAGTATATACCAAGCCAGCCTTCTGTAGTATATAGACAGACAGTCCCCTGTAGTACACAGCCAGACCCTTTTGTTATATAGCCAGCTAGCCCCCTTTAGTGCATAGCCACCCCCCTTTAATATATAGCCAGCCCCCCTGTGGTATATAGCCAGCCCCGTGTAGTGTATAGCCAGTCCCCTGTGGTATATTCCCAGCCCCCTGTAGGATATAACCAGGCCCCTGTGGTAAATAAGCCCGCCCCCAGTTTGCCTGGCACATAAAAAAATAAAACTTACATACTCACTTTACGGCAGTCCCTGATGCTCCCCAATGCTCCCGTCCCCGTGGCTCCTCTTCTTTCTTCTCTCTGCTGTAACAGCCGGCAGAGATGTGTCCATGCAGGCCAGCGCACACTATAATGTAATAATGTAATATATGGCAGAGAGAAGAAAGAAGAGGAGCTGCACGGAACATCGGAGTGGCACGCCATTTTTTGTGCTGAAAAACTCGGCTTATACACAAGTATATATACTATATAAATTGCAGCAGTCAGGCAACCCGGCAGTCAGGTAACCCCATTTCCTGCAGTCAGATAACCCAGCCTCTAGCAGTTAGGCAACCTGATCCCCTGAAGTCAGTTTGCTTTGCCCATGCCATGCATCTAGCATCCCTCTTTTCTTTATCTCTGTCTATTTCTTTATGTCTATCTTTTTATTTCTATCTATGTATTTATCGTATTACTTTACATATTATCTCACACATGATCTGTCTTATACTCATTAGGGGTCATTTACTTACGCGGCCCTGTCGCGATGAGGATTCGGGTCTTCCGGCGATTCACCAAGGTCGTGCGCCCGATGTCCTCTATGTGTTGCTGCTGCGCTGAAGTCTGCTGAGGTCCGCTGGAGCTCACCAACCTATTCCCGGTGAATCTGAGTGATTGATCTTGCGACACAAATTCTTTTTTAAACTCTGAGGTCTTTCCGAATCCGTCGGGTTTTCCGACAGCCACTGCCCCCTATTTCTGCGGCGTGAAAGCCGGCGCGATTGTGCCAAAATCGATCACGTGCGCCAAAATCCCAGCGGAATTTGGCACAAAATGGAAAAAAAGATTGGGAAACCCGACGAAAGTGCGGCCGTGGAGCCTTTAGTAAATGAGCCCCATTGCCTATAGTAACCAATTTAATTAGTTGCAAGAAGCAGAACTATGATTGGTTGCTTACTCCCACCGCAGCCAGAAGACAATAGCTCCTGTATATGGTGGTTAATAAGTGTATTTTGGAAATCAGGGGGTGAAAATGAAAAAAATGCAAAATAGTCTACATTTTAAAACCTAGTCTTTGTCATTCCCTGTGTAACAGGGAAGGGCTGTGCAAAATTTGGTGATTTTTGGAAAATTTTGAATCTGCAAAGGTGCAGATTCATTTAGCAGATATAGATACATACATATACACATACATACACTCAGCTTTCTGTATTAGAGATTATATGATCCATATAATACATTCCTGGTGATGCAGGTGTTTATAAATAGGTATCCTATTCTAGGTCTTTTCGTCAATGCTTCATATTTAAATTTTCTATTTATCATTCGATTCTCTGCCAAGTTCTTGCATTTTTTACTAACAAAAGTAAATGTAACAAAAAGCCTTTGACTGCAAAGTCTGATTACGAAAACTTCAAATCTCAAGTGCCATAACACTTGCCTATTGGCAATGCTTACTTTTTCCATTTGGAGAAGGATACAGGAATTTGTGCTGGGAATATATATTGTATATGCTGAGAACTGGGTAAGAAGATAAAATGACTAAGCTTTGTTATGTGGCTTTATAAACTATTGACTCCAGCTATTAAGTTTCTTTAGATTATTCTTTTGTTCTTAGTATTTTGGTTTAAATGTTATGATTTTCACCAGTATTTGATTGCTGGAATTTTATGGTCTAGACTGCACAGGAAATTGAAGTACCATATTTTGCGGACTATAAGGCGCACAAAAAATCCTTTGATTTTCTCAGAAAATAGTCCAGTGCGCCTTATATATGAACCTAGACTTTTTAGCAGGCATTTATTGATGGTGCGCCTTATATTCCGGTGCGCCTTATAGTCCGAAAAATACTGTAATCCAAATAAAATATATG
Source organism: Engystomops pustulosus (assembly GCF_040894005.1). Lineage (NCBI taxonomy): Eukaryota > Metazoa > Chordata > Amphibia > Anura > Leptodactylidae > Engystomops > Engystomops pustulosus. The sequence goes on along the minus strand of NC_092417.1, from coordinate 102,998,743 downwards.
CACATCTATACTATATACATGTATTTCATCCAAAATATCTTTTTTCCTATTTTAATCTTGTCGGTCACTCAAAAAAAAATGTCTCACGACTGCTCCAAAAGCTACACCAAAGCATAGTTGTTGATTTTTGGACCAAAATGTATTCAATAAAGTTTAATAAAAATACATACACAAACTGTTTTTTTTAAAATTATGGAATGCTTAAAAAAAAGTCATAGATTAGATATATAAAAAGTTCAGAGTGTTTTTGCACACAAAAAATAAAAACAAATACAAAACTACTCGTGGAAATCCTGGGTATTTAAATAGCTGCTGTTATTTTTTTATTTTTTGGGGGGTAAATGACTAAATAGTATTGTTCTGAGTTTGCTATGATGGATGTATTGCAAAGTCCCTGTTATTATTGTTGCACTGTCCCTTTAAAGATTTTAGCAGTAGATTAAAGTTTACCTTTCTATATGCAGAGATTTGTCCCTTTATCTTTGGGAGCGGCCAGTGAGGAGCGGTTTCTGAGCCCACCCTCGGGAAACCACTCCTTCATTCGTTTATTTAAAATTAAAGGGAACCTGTCACCAGGAGACCATTTTTAGCCCCCCCCATCACAGAGCATAGTACATACACTGCCAAAGAGTTTTTGTATTAAAAATAGGTTTTGCTGAAAAAAATATATATCGTACCCTTAACCCCTTAACGCTGAAGCCACTTTTCACCTTCCTGACACGGCCCATTTTTTCAAATCTGCCCTGTGTGACTATAAATGGTTATAACTTTGAAACGATTTAACATAGCCAAGTGATTTTAAAATTGTTTTCTCGTGACACTTTGTACTTCATGTTAGTTGAAAAATTTTGGTGGTATGTTTTGCATTTATTTATGAGAAAATCAGATATTTGGTGAAAATTTGGAAAAATTCTCGATTTTCAAACTTCAAAATGTTCTACTTTTTCCACACATAGTCATAACAGCAAAAAATCTTAATAACTAACATTAACCGAATGTCTACTTTATGTGGACATGGTTTTTTATGCACACTCTTATTTTTGTAGGATGTTATGGGGCTTTGAACGTTAGGTGCGATTTTTCACATTTTCATAAAAACCGCAAAATCCTGCTATTGAGGGACCTGCTCAGGTTTCAAATCACTTTGAGAAGCCTAAATAAAAGTAAAACCCCTTAAATTACCCCATTATAGAAACTACACCCCTCAACGTACATAAAACAACTTTTATGAAGTTTATTAACCCTTTAATTGTTTTACAGGGGTTAAAACAAAATCGGATACAATTTTGAAAGTACATTTTTTTTGGCTAAATTAATGTGTTTTTCAAACAATGTACAAATTCTCAGTGGATAAAATACCAAAACGCTCCACAAAATTTGATACCCAATCCCTCCCGTGTATAACAATACCCCATATGTGGTGGTATCCTGCTGTATGGGCACACGCCAGGGCATCGAAGGGAAGCTGCGCCATTCAGAGAAGATTATGCATTGTCACTTTTTATTGGCTATACAATCTTTATTTTTTTGGCAATTTGGACATATAAGGGCTTATTTTTTGCGACATGAGATTCACTTTAAAAATACTTCATTTTAGTGGGTCATTAGCTTATTGATGAGATTTTATTAACTCTTTAATGTATGGGTGAAAAGAAAATTGTCAATTTTGGTTTCCTTTCTTTTTGTTTTTTTTGGGGGTCGTACACCGTACACTAAAAATACTATATTATCTTTATTCTATAAGTCACTACAATTACGGTGATACCTCATTTATATAGTTTTTCATTTATTTTTACAATTTTACTGGAAAAAAAGGAATATAGAGGAAATCTCATTTGTTTTTTCATCGCCATCTTTTCGGGGACATAACTTTAATATTTTTTTGTTGACAGAGCTGGTTTGGGCTTATTTTTTACGTGTTGAGTAGAGATGAGCGAGCACTAAAATGCTCGAGTGCTCGTTATTCGAGACGAACTTTTCCAGATGCTCGAGTGCTCGTCTCGAATAACGAGCCCCATTGAAGTCAATGGGAGACTCGAGCATTTTTCAAAGGGACCATGGTTCGGGAATAAAATGTGTTAATTAATTGAAAAAGAATGTCTTCAGATAAGTTAGCAGATGTATGCAAACATCTGCAATCTATTCTTCACTGTTCCGCGCGTATATTATCTCCCGACAAGTTAACAGATGTGAAGAACAGTGAGGAATAGAATAAAAACAGTGAACACAAGATCATTTAAGTGAAAAACACAGTGAAGAATAGATTACAGATGTTCTGCACATCTGCTTACTTGTCGGGAGATACGCTGTCCCGTGCCCCGCTGCTCTCCGTGCCCCGCTGCTCTCCGTGCCCCGCTGCTCTCCGTGCCCATGTCTCCGTGCCCCATGTCTCCGTGCCCCGCTGCTCTCCGTGCCCCGCTGCTCTCCGTGCCCCGCTGCTCTCCGTGCCCATGTCTCCGTGCCCCATGTCTCCGTGCCCCGCTGCTCTCCGTGCCCATGTCTCCGTGCCCCATGTCTCCGTGCCCCATGTCTCCGTGCCCCGCTGCTCTCCGTGCCCCGCTGCTCTCCGTGCCCATGTCTCCGTGCCCCATGACTCCGTGCCCCGCTGCTCTCCGTGCCCATGTCTCCGTGCCCCGCTGCTCTCCGTGCCCATGTCTCCGTGCCCCATGTCTCCGTGCCCCATGTCTCCGTGCCCCGCTGCTCTCCGTGCCCATGTCTCCGTGCCCCATGTCTCCGTGCCCCGCTGCTCTCCGTGCCCATGTCTCCGTGCCCCATGTCTCCGTGCCCCGCTGCTCTCCGTGCCCATGTCTCCGTGCCCAATGTCTCCGTGCCCCATGTCTCCGTGCTGCCGCTGCCCCATGTCTCCGTGCTGCCGCTGCCCCATGTCTCTGTGCTGCCGCTGCCCCATGTCTCTGTGCTGCCGCTGCCCGATGTCTCCGTGCTGCTCCCCGGTGTCTCTGTGCTGCTCCCCGGTGTCTCTGTGCTGCTCCCCGTTGTCTCTGTCCTGCTCACCGTGTTATTCAATGTGTTCTTCACACATATATATTGTTCTTCACATACTATTTTGTTCGCACCGTTCCGCGCGTATCTTCCGACAAGTAAGCAGATGTGCCGAACATCTGTAATCTATTCTTCACTGTGTTCTTCACTGTGTTTTTCACTTAAATGATCCTGTGTTCACTGTGTTCACTGTTTTTATTCTATTCTTCATTGTTCTTCACTGTGTTTTTTTAATTAAATGCTCGATCTCGAGCAGGGGAAATACTCGTCCGAGCAACGAGCCGTCTCGAGTACCTTAATACTCGAACGAGCATCAAGCTCGGACGAGCATGTTCGCTCATCTCTAGTGTTGAGTTGTCCTTTCAATTGATACCATTTTGGTACATATAACTTTTTTTGATCACTTTTTAGAACATTTTTGTGAAGAGATTTTATGAAAATGTTACATTTTTGGCGAGTTTTTCGGGTTTTTTTTTTTACGGAGTTCACTGAGCAGGCCCAATAATGTTTCTGAGTTATTGTACGGATTATTACGGACTCGACAATACCAAATATGTGGGGTTTTTGGCGCTTTTGTGTTTTTTTCACTTTATTGCATGTGTATAGGGAATGTTTGTGTTTAGGGGACTTTAACTTTATTTAATTAATTCTTTTTATTAAAAAATGCTTTTATTAAATGTTTTTAACTGTGTTTTTTCATGCTCAGTGTGTTACAGCCGGGTCCTGCCAGAAGACAGGACCCGGCTCACGGAAGGAGGATCGCGCAGCCCCAGGCACCGGCAGTCCCGGGGCTGCGATCGGAACCACGGACCCACCCGGTAAGCGCCGCGGGGGGGGGGGTAGTGATTCTTGCTAAACGCTACTAACGCGCGACCGTGGCGTGTTAGGGGTTAACACCCGCGATCTGAGAAATCTCCGATCGCGGGTGTTAGAGGCGGGTGTCAGCTATAATATATAGCCGACACCCGCAGCTTCTGGCCAGAAGCTTGACGTAATAGTACTGCATTTTGCGGGAACGCACCTCCCGCCATGCAGTACTATTACGTCAAATGTCGGGAAGGGGTTAAATACCATGTGCTGTGTGACTAGGCACAAGGCACCTGGGAGTGGCAGTTTCCCAAAGGTGGGATGGAAACTGCTCCTCCATGTGTTCTTTTTCAAATATATGAAAACGCCCATCACTTGGCTTAGTCACGTCTCCTGCTCCTCTACAGCCACCCCGAATGATGGGAGTTATGACATCATACATATCTTACCGCCCATGGCTCCTTTTCTGACTGCGTCAGACAATTTTTGTGTCTGCATGGTCAGCATCTGCAGGCAGACATGCAGAGATGAAGCACAGCCGGCCATAAGGTCTCCACATCAATCTCCCTACGCTTGGTGTTGCAAGGCAGTGAGGCGGGTATGAGAATTCACCATCTGCAGTCAGTATGCAGGCATGGGGACAAAAAAGCCCCATGCGAGCCCACTCCCTATGAGTAGTGCCCCCCCCCCCCCAGGCCGTTCATGCTTCACCCCCATGCCCCTCCACGCCCCCTGGCATGGAGGTGACAGAAAGGTGAAATAATCGCAAGTGCTAGCAATAAGCTAGCATTTGCAATTATTTCAGGGCTTCTATGCCACTGGTCTGGTGCAGAGGCCCTGATAAATATCCCCCCATGTGTTCAATGTGTTCCTTTTTAGGAACTGACATTTTGCCTTAGATCTATAAAGGACATAAAAGTGTTTGATAATCATAAAAGCAATAGTTAAGTAATGCAACATTTTTTTAATGAAAAGAAAGCACTTAAATAAATGTGTAACTATTTTTGGTGTAGAACCATCCAATCAGCTTGCCTTTATTCCAGATTCATCAGCCATATTTTACTGATCTTGTAGGGAATTATGACTGAGATTGAAAACAATCAGGCCTCCCCTTGCTTTCAAAATACCTCATTTGTAAGTATAAACAGAACAGGCGATAGTCAGACAGAGACGTTTTTTATCCACTCCTTCAATTTGTGTCTTGGAGTATTGCTGCTGCAGTGTTTTTGGGAAAATGATTACAGCAATGATTAGGACCTTGATGATATGACCATTTTGGCAAAGATATTATTCCCAAGTGACAAGTCCTTGAAATTTCTGCAGCCACTACTTAATGAAGAACTAACAATGTTTTCATTGTACTGTAGATAACAGTGCACACACATGTCCTTTCTCAGGGAGGAAAACAAAATCTTATTTCACCAGTTGCATATTTGTCACATTACAAAAACATATTGGAAAGACACTTTAGAACATGAATGAAAAGCTTTGAAGTTGTTTTTGCAGCATACTAAGCAATCCCAAGATATTTGAAGAAGATAAAAGGAACCCTAACCAAATATTGTGTATCCCAGTGGCCTCCTATTACTATGCAGACCCTATATCTTCGAAACTATATTATACATGGAGTAAGTATCCTATTATACAGAGCGCAAGCCATCCTGAAAAACTAAACTCATTTGGAGTTTTTGTATTGGTCACAATGTTGACTTTTATTTAACATTTTATTCATAAAGGAATGCCCAGGTTGCACAATTTTACCATCTATGAAGTACAAATTATGGTATATCTTATACGAGACAAACACAAGATTGTATCCAACTGGTGTACTTGGCCAAGATACAATATCCCTCAATGCTAGGGTCTGTTACAACAGACCAAAAAAATCACTTTATTAGAAGAGAGCAGCAGTCAATTGAGACTTTTTTTAATATACCCGCCAATGGCCGGTGGTGTGGTGAAAAATAGAAATATATCAAAATCATGCGAGTTGCTCATCCCCTCTGAAATTCCTCTACTCCAGGCCAGACCAAGCCAGGAAGCTGGGGGAATAAAACCAGTCTCTTCAAGAAACAACATTGTATAATATATTCAATAATTATATGCAATCATTTGAAAAATTATTGTCTGCAGTGATATGTGTAGATTAAGGTTCCCATGTAAGAAAACAAATGTACCTGATCTGAGACATTGTATTATATTAAAAAGTTTGGTCCCGATCTTTCCTAATGGCATCACAGAGTGCCCTGGGCATATGAGAAAGCAGCTGGCAAGCGCCACCAATAGCAGGTGTATTTAACCCCAAGAGAGATACATAAAAGTAGCAGAAACCTAATAGAAAGCCTGTGTCAGCTCTTTCAGTTGGGTAGAACATTAGCATTATAAAGTTAATTATTGTAGGTCATTGGAAACAAAAGATGCACAACCTGATAGAAATGTATATTGATGACTGCCACAGTACACATGTCCATGCATCTCCAGTCTCAAGTGCTTATACCTGAAGGGCAATCATTAGCTAGAAATAATTGTCCCGGCCCAAAGAGCTGACCCTTTGTTTTATCCCTGTCAATACTACACGAGCACACTATCTAATTAATCAGGAGATGGCCTCTTGATCTAGTTAAGTCTTGTTCGCCTTATGAGATTACAGGTGACCTTCCACATTGAGTTTAATAATAATTTATAGATGTGTAAACATTTTTAATGACAATTATGTGTCCTGCCTAATGAAATTTTGTTAAAAATGGTCATGAAATGCATGATGGTGTATCATTAATATGGTATTAAGAGCCTACCACTGAGATGATCTGATAAGTTCTCAATAAACACACGCAGTTGGAAATGAGAGATTTCTGGGTAAATCAAGCATTATGTAAGGCAGCACAGTTATAGAATATAAATGGGTGAAGTATAAAGTGCAAAGATTTACAAGAACAATTAGAGAAACATCAGATCTGCTAAAACTAGATAAGGCAGGGATAGAATGCTAACTATAGTATATTTATCATTTTTTAATATTGGGCTGACGTTTTTGAAAATTTGTGCTGTAATATACTTAGGATAAAATGGATATATTTTGAATTAAAAACACAGACATACTTTGGATAAACATAAAGTACAAGAAACAAAGCGGCACTCGCCAAAGTAAATCGTAGAATCTTTCTTTGTTTCCAGTTAAAGCATAGAAAGAAAGCCACAGGGGGTATTTCTGGAGGAGGGGTTTATAAGGTGAGAGCCTTGCCAGCAGTCGGTGCTTTTTGTATAATTTTGATAACATGGGCATGGCCTGAGATATACAAAAAAATTCAAGCTTCATCTGAAGGAAATAAAATGTGGAAAAACATACATTTTCCCAAAATTATACCAATGAATGTGTCAACTCATCACAAACAGGCTCAGCAGCTCCGATTTGAATTTAACCCTCAGACCTAATGCACATAAATCAGTGTAGGAAAATTTGAACCAGTTTGCTGAACAAATAATACAGCTATATTTCTACAAATGTAAATGAAAAAGCCCATAGAACTCGATTACATTCCTGCAATTTCCACATTTTTAAATTGAATTGTTTGAGGGGAATCTGCCATCATAATAAAGTCTGATTAACATTATTCATATATCCAGGCAAAGTGACTGTGGTACTCTTCTTGTATTTGTTATCCATGGCCTCCTTCCTTCTAAAATCAACTTTTATAATTATGATATAGCTTTACAGGCTGCCACACTGTGCACAAGCACTTCCCCCACCCACTGTGTGCTGATACTTCCTCTGCTAGAAATAAATGCAATATTTGTTGTGATCATCCTTTACCTTCAAAGCAGCATCAATACTTCTAGGTTCCCTTGCAAACAGAAACTTGGCAGGGAAGTTGGTCTTTATATTTTGGAGAATCAACCTCTAATCTTCTGTGCATGAAGACTTGCTCAAATTATTATGTATTTTCATTTAGTCCCAGTGCTAGTCAATAGGTGGGGTAGTATTTATCAAGGCCTGTACTGGCGTACAACCCTTCATAAATACACAATTTCTGGCAGTGCACCATGAATCCCCCTCCTAAAACCACTTCCAATTCAAATGGGCATGGAGGGGCATAGAGTGGGCTTTGCCAGGACGGGAGGGGTACAATGGAAACAATGCACCATTGCTTGATACATCTCCCCAAAAACTTAAAGGAGAAGTATTTCTAGTGGCAATATCATCACTCTCTGGACTGCTTATTCTCCTTTAAAACCTTTGTGCACTTACACGTAATATTATGTCCTGGTACTGTGTGGGGTGTATGGAAAGAGCTCACGGGCTAAGCTCTCTCCATACATGGCGGGTATAACTAACATATGTATAACTTAGCTGGCACCCGCCTGTAACTGCCATGGTCACCAATCGTGGCAGTTAACCTGTTAGGTGCCATGGTCAAACCCAATCGCGGCACCTAATGGAGTTGACAATGGGCCCCGTCATCTTGGATGACTGATTGCTGCCCTGTGACGTCATCGGAGGATGGCAATCGGTTGCCATGGCAGCCTACAGTATCATAGAGATAATGATCTAATGGCAAGCTATACTGGCAGGATAATGATCTAGTGGAAGGATACATGAAATAAGCAACATTTCTATACACTGCAATACAGTAGTTTTCAGTATATAGTATGAGCAATCAGACCCTGCAGGTCCGAAATAATAGTAAAAAAAAAAATTTAATGTAAAAATTATTTTAAAAAGTAAAAGCTTAAATCACCCTCCTATCCCTAGAACACATATAAAAATAAACAATAAAAATCATAAATTATATCTCTAGGTCCCAAAATGCCGGTTCTATCCACATTTAACCGGCTCGCGACCGCCCACTGTGTATTCACGGCGGTCGCGTTCCGATTCATGGAGAGGGCTCGCGGGCCGAGCCCTCTCCATGGCCGGTAAGTCTCTGCTGCATATTGCAGCAAAGGCTTACCGGTAACACCCGCGATCGGTGCCGGCACCAATCGCGGGTGTTTCATTGCTGATCGCCGCCGCCAAAACTGCCGGCGGCTTCAAACAGATGGCGGCGCATGGGCGCCGCCATCTTTCCGAGGATCGCCGCTCCCCGTGACGTCATCGGGGATCGGCGATCCGTCGCCATGGTAGCTTCGGGTCTCACGAAGACCCGAAGCTACTTCAGGTTAACCCATTCATTACAATGTGCTATCAGCACATTGTAATGTATGAGGAGTAAAATCCCCATATACTGCCATACTGTAGTATGGCAGTATATGGTAGAATCGATCAGACAACCTAGGGTTAAAGTACCCTAGGGAGTCTGAAAAATAGTAAAAATAAAAATTTAAAAAAAGTTAAAAAAAAATTATAATAAAAAAACCTAAAAATTCAAATCACCCCCCTTTCCCTAGAACTGATATAAATATAAATAAACAGTAAAAATCATAAACACATTAGGTATCGCCGCGTCCGAAAATGCCTGATCTATCAAAATATAGTAACGGTTTTTTACTGTGTTTAACCCCGTAACGGAAAATTGCATCCAAAGTCAAAACTGGCACTGTTTTGCCATTTAAAAAAAAATTAAAAATTCTATAAAAAGTGATCAAAAGGTCGTACAGTCCTAAAAATAATATTATTGAAAAAATCATCAAAAGTCGCAAAAGATTACACCACCCTCAACTCCATACAACGAAGTATGGAAAAGTTATAAGCACAAGAAGACGGCAAAATAAAAAAAAAAATTTTGTGAGGTTTTAATTTTTGTAAATGTATGAAAACATTATGAAACCTATACAAATTTGGTATCCCTGTAATCGTACTGACCCAAAGAATAAATTAGATGCATCATTTGTGGCATGAAGTGAAAGCCGTAATATCCAAGCCCACAAGAATACGACACAAATGCGTTTTTCACCATTTTCACTATGAAGTGCAATTTATTACGCAAAAAACGAGCCATCACATAACTTTTTACGTGTAAAAATAAAAAAGTTATAGATTTTTGAAGGTGGGGAGTGAAAAATGGAAATGAAAAAACGCGAAAGGGCCCGGTCCTTAACCGGTTAAAATAAAATATTATTCCTGGCTGTGCACAGCGTAACAGAAAATAGCTCCAAAACGTCCAAATCACCACTTTTTCAACATTTTTCTATCCATGAATATTTGAATAAAAAAATTATCAAAAAGTCATATAGGTCCTAAATTGATATAAATTTAAATGCCAGCATGACACCTTGTATATGTCCTTATACAATAGTTATTGGGCTCAGAATTTGGCAAATCTACTAAAACCTATGAAACCTATATAAATTTGGTTTCCCTGTGGTTGAAAATGCAGCGAATGTGTTTTTTTAACAATTTTGCTGCACTTTGTAATTTTTTCCCAGCCTTCCAGTACATTGCATTAAATAGTGCAACTAAAAAGTACAATTTGTCATGCAGATAACAAGCGTAAAAATAAAAAGGTTATGAGGGGAGTAAGAAAACTGAAAGTCACAAAACAAAAAAAGGGTTAAGGGTCCTGTAAGGGTTAAGCTAGTACTGACATTGGCTGATTTTTTGGGTGTTTTCCCCTACTGCAGAATATTTTAGCTAGTGTGTAGAAAATGTATTATGATAACAGGTTCCAAAAGCTTCTGGCATGTTTACTTCAAAAAAGCCTTTTGTTGTTGCATCTGAATAATTCCACAGTTTTTTAATAGTTACTTTGACATTACCTGGCTCCCTGCCATCAGCGTGTGGTGAGTCCCTGGAAGGGGTTGCAGTTCAAACAAGAATTGCTTGTAGTGTTGAGCCAATGTAAGTGGGCAGAGGGAGAAGGGGAGGCTGAGGAAATGGGAGGGCCATGAATGAGATGGAGGGGAAGATGGATTTAGGAAAAGATGACTCGTGCCATTTGAACTGCCACATATATGGAACTACTGAGATGCACAACAAAAGCATTTTTGAAGTAAACATGCTAGAAGCTATTGCAACCTGTCATCATGTTACAATAAACTTCCTGATGACAAGACCCTTTAGCACTTCTATTTTGAAGGCATTCTTCTTAAAGCAATTTTTTCAACACCCTCCAACCACCTTCACACAGTTATGTACTATGCAAAGGGTTAGATTTACCAGCTGAGAGTTACCATGTTAATTTTTTGACAGAACTGGCAACATATTTCCCATATGCTGATTATATTTCATTACTAAATATTTAAATATTAACAGGGCTTTTTTGGATAACATGAGGGTGAATGTCAGGATTTTTCTATTTTATTGTTTTTAAGTCAGTGATGAAACTTTCTAGCTCCTTGTGTAAAATGTGTATTATGTACATTATCCTTAACTACATGATTTACCATTGGATTGTTGGTGATTGTGCTTGTATGTTTAAATTCATATCCACATATAGCTGTTTGTGTTTTGGCGGCTTTTAATCAAAACTTTTCCTTTTTCAAGAGGGAAATCCCATAATCTCAGCCTATGACAGTAAGACACTGATAAACGGTGCTCCTTGATGAACCAAGGCCAAAAGTTTGACAAGTGCTGACTGTAGATAGAGAATAGTGTCAGCCAATATTATGGATAAGTACATCAGCCGTGTCATTCCTGACAACAATATATCATAGGAACAGGTGAGACAAAACGCATCCTCTACTTATGGAATGCAATGAATACTAAACTTACAGAGTGGGGGGTCTCAATAAAAGCTGAGATATAATAAATAGGGCTTAGTAGAGATTGACAACAGAAAGTCATCTGAATAAACTGGTATGTGTTAAATTTACAGTCTGTCATGAGAAATCCTACCGTAGGAGCCTGAGTAACAATTTAATTACATGCAGTGCTTTTCAAAGTGTAATTTATAATAAATGCTCGATAAATCCTTTATTCAATGTAAATTATGGTGCCTGTTTTTCATTGCGATAAAATAAATATGACCTAGAGTTTCTTGTTTATTTGATATTACGACTACAGTTTAGTAATAGTGACATAACTGTATGCTTTTGGTGCACACACAAGACATTACAATCATAAAAGTGCATGGTAAACAATTTTCCAAATTAGTGGTCTCTGAGGCATGATCTGAGCAAGTCTCAGATTTCCAAAGTGACTGAATTATAGCCTCCACACATCACCCATGGAGACATAGAGCTACCAGGCCTGATAAGCTCACAGACTTCTTTCCAGGTGGTAAAAGCCATGATGACACCTCTTCCCACCACTCTGGATCCTCTTCAACCTCCCGTTCAAGCTTAAATGAGACAGGCACAACAAAGAGCCCTTTACTCACTGGAGAAGATGCGGTACGCAGGGCCCGAATCATAGCTTCAAACCTCAAGCTCCAGGTCACACAAGTTATGTTGAATCCATTTATTGAACATATAATAATTAGAGATGAGCGAACACTAAAATGCTCGGGTACTCGTTATTCGAGACGAACTTTTCCCGATGCTCGAGTGCTCGTCTCGAATAACGAACCCCATTGAAGTCAATGGGAGACTCGAGCATTTTTCAAGGGGACCAAGGCTCTGCACAGGGAAGCTTGGCCAAACACCTGGGAACCTCAGAAAAGGATGGTAACACCACGGAAATGGACAGGAAACAGCAGGGGCAGCATGCATGGATGCCTCTGAGGCTGCTTAAACGCACCATTATGCCAAAATTATGGGCAACAGCATGGCCATGACAGAGTGACAGAATGAAGCTAGATAGCATCTAAAACATGCAATAATTGACCCTGACACTATAGGGGACGGCATGCAGAGGCAGCGGCAGCAGCGGCAGGCTAGAGAGTGGCATGGCGACATACCCTAAATGGACTCAGGCTTCAAACCAATGGGTGGCAGAGAGGAACCAAAGGAGGTGAGCAAGAAGTGCTCAAATAATATCGGTACATGATAAAAGTTTGCCAGTATATTTTGTGGATTACACAGCAGGGTGGCGACAAAGTTAACATGGAAGCCATGAAAACAACCCAAAATTCTGCCTGACACAGCTCGTTTGATAAGGGGACCATGTATGGAGGCAGTGAACTAGTAGTAGATTAAAGGTGCTGCAGTTAAAACTATGTTAGTTGGATCTTGGCATGGAGCTGGCGCTCCGCTGCCAGGCGAGCTTTCGCCAATCCAAGCCCCTGTCTCTAGGCTACTCCCCAAACAGCACTTTTGTATAAGATCAAGTGTAGTAGCGTTCTTATAAGTTTAGGATATGCCGGGTGAGGGGAATGTAAACAGATACGCAAGAAGCGCATGATGCGCATGGAGCTGGCGCTCCGCTGCCAGGCGAGCTTTCGCCAATCCAAGCCCCTGTCTCTAGGCTACTCCCCAAACAGCACTTTTGTATAAGATCAAGTGTAGTAGCGTTCTTATAAGTTTAGGATATGCCGGGTGAGGGGAATGTAAACAGATACGCAAGAAGCGCATGATGCGCATGGAGCTGGCGCTCCGCTGCCAGGCGAGCTTTCGCCAATCCAAGCCCCTGTCTCTAGGCTACTCCCCAAACAGCACTTTTGTATAAGATCAAGTGTAGTAGCGTTCTTATAAGTTTAGGATATGCCGGGTGAGGGGAATGTAAACAGATGCGCAAGAAGCGCTGAAATAATATCCCTAAATGGTAAAAGTTTGCCAGTATATTTTGTGGATAACACAGCAGGGTGGCGACAAAGTTAACAACTTTGATGTGGAATCCATGAAAACAACCCAAATTTCTGCCTGACACACCTCGTTTGATAAAGGGACGATGTATGGAGGCAGCTATATGGACGACTTTTGGAGGTAGCAATGGAGACAACGTGTGGAGGCTGCTATGGAGACAATTTAATTTGGATAGTGCCTGTATGTGGCAGTCCCAAACATTTTTCAAACCAGAGGAGCAGGTAGGTGGCCCTCCAGTAAAATGGGATAGATTGAGTGCCTGTATGTGGCAGTCCCAAAAATTCTTCAAACCAGAGGAGCAGGTAGGTGGCCCTCCAGTAAAATGGAATAGATTGAGTGCCTGTATGTGGCAGTCCCAAAAATTGTTCAAACCAGAGGAGCAGGTAGGTGGCCCTGCAGTAAAATGGAATAGATTGAGTGCCTGTATGTGGCAGTCCCAAAAATGTTTCAAACCAGAGGAGCAGGTAGGTGGCCCTCCAGTAAAATGGAATAGATTGAGTGCCTGTATGTGGCAGTCCCAAAAATTGTTCAAACCAGAGGAGCAGGTAGGTGGCCCTCCAGTAAAATGGAATAGATTGAGTGCCTGTATGTGGCAGTCCCAAAAATTCTTCAAACCAGAGGAGCAGGTAGGTGGCCCTCCAGTAAAATGGAATAGATTGAGTGCCTGTATGTGGCAGTCCCAAAAATTGTTCAAACCAGAGGAGCAGGTAGGTGGCCCTCCAGTAAAATGGAATAGATTGAGTGCCTGTATGTGGCAGTCCCAAAAATGTTTCAAACCAGAGGAGCAGGTAGGTGGCCCTCCAGTAAAATGGAATAGATTGAGTGCCTGTATGTGGCAGTCCCAAAAATGTTTCAAACCAGAGGAGCAGGTAGGTGGCCCTCCAGTAAAATGGAATAGATTGAGTGCCTGTATGTGGCAGTCCCAAAAATTTTTTAAAACAGAGGACCGGGTAGGTGGCCCTCCAGAAAAATGGAATAGATTGAGTGCCTGTATGTGGCACTCACAAAAATTGTTTCAAACAGAGGACCGGGTAGGTGGCCCTCCAGAAAAATTAAATGCATGAAGTACTATAGCAAGAGCCAGTGGGCCCTGTCAAAAAATAGCCATTTTCCTCTGCTTTACTGTACAAAGAGGAGGAGAAGGAGGAAAATGAGGAGGAGGAGGAGGAGTGGATCAATTATTCAGGTTGAGCTTCCTTCACCTGGTGGAGATTGGAAATTCTGAGAAATCCAGCCTTTATTCATTTTAATAAGCGTCAGCCTGTCAGCGCTGTCAGTCGACAGGCGTGTACGCTTATCGGTGATGATGCCACCAGCTGCACTGAAAACCCGCTCGGACAAGACGCTAGCGGCAGGGCAGGCAAGAACCTCCAAGGCGTACAGCGCCAGTTCGTGCCACATGTCCAGCTTTGAAACCCAGTAGTTGTAGGGAGCTGTGTGATCATTTAGGACGATGGTATGGTCAGCTACGTACTCCCTCACCATCTTTCTGTAAAGATCAGCCCTACTCTGCCGAGACTGGGGACAGGTGACAGTGTCTTGCTGGGGTGACATAAAGCTGGCAAAAGCCTTGTAAAGCGTACCCTTGCCAGTGCTGGACAAGCTGCCTGCTCGCCTACTCTCCCTCGCTACTTGTCCCGCAGAACTACGCACTCTACCGCTAGCGCTGTCAGAAGGGAAATACTGTTTCAGCTTGTGCACCAGGGCCTGCTGGTATTCATGCATTCTCACACTCCTTTCCTCTGCAGGGATGAGAGTGGAAAGATTTTGCTTGTACCGTGGGTCCAGGAGAGTGAACACCCAGTAATCGGTGCTGGAATAAATTCTTTGAACGCGAGGGTCACGGGATAGGCAGCCTAGCATGAAATCTGCCATATGCGCCAGAGTACCAACGCGTAAGAATTCACTCCCCTCACTGGCCTGACTGTCCATTTCCTCCTCCTCCAACTCCTCCAACTCCTCTTCTTCTGCCCATACACGCTGAACAGTGAAGGACTCAACAATGGTCCCCTCTTGTGTCTCGCCAACATTCTCCTCCTCTTCCTCCTCATCCTCCTCCACCTCCACCTCCTCCGATATGCGCTGAGAAACAGACCTCAGGGTGCTTTGGCTATCAACAAGGGAATATTCTTCCCCCGTCTCTTGTGACGAGCGCAAAGCTTCCGACTTCATGCTGACCAGAGAGTTTTTCAACAGGCCAAGCAGCGGGATGGTGAGGCTGATGATGGCGGCATCGCCACTGACCATCTGTGTTGACTCCTCAAAGTTACTCAGCACCTGACAGATATCAGACATCCACGTCCACTCCTCATTGTAGACTTGAGGAAGCTGACTGACCTGACTACCAGTTCTGGTGGAAGTTGACATCTGGCAGTCTACAATCGCTCTGCGCTGCTGGTAAACTCTGGATAACATGGTCAGTGTTGAATTCCACCTCGTGGGCACGTCGCACAACAGTCGGTGAGCGGGCAGTTGGAGGCGGCGCTGCGCTGCCCTGAGAGTGGCAGCATCTGGGCTGGACTTCCTGAAATGCGCACAGATGCGGCGCACCTTCGTGAGCAAATCAGACAGATTGGGGTATGTCTTGAGGAAACGCTGCACTATCAGATTTAACACATGGGCCAGGCATGGCACATGTGTCAGTCTGCCGAGTTGCAGAGCCGCCACCAGGTTACGGCCGTTGTCACACACAACCATTCCCGGCTTGAGGTTCAGCGGTGCCAGCCACAGATCAGTCTGCGCCGTGATGCCCTGTAATAGCTCTTGGGCGGTGTGCCTTTTGTCGCCTAGGCTCAGCAGTTTGAGCACCGCCTGCTGTCGCTTAGCGACGGCACTGCTGCTGTGCCTAGAGCTACCGACTGATGGCGCCGTGCCCACGGATGGTAGTTCGGAGGAGGAGGTGGAGGAGGGGTGGGAGGAGGAGGAGGCATAGTAGGCCTGAAACACCTGGACCGAGGTAGGCCCCGCAATCCTCGGCGTCGGCAGTATATGAGCAGCCCCAGGGTCAGACTCGGTCCCAGCCTCCACCAAGTTAACCCAATGTGCCGTCAGCGATATATAGTGGCCCTGCCCGGCAGCACTCGTCCACGTGTCCGTGGTCAGGTGGACCTTGTCAGAAACGGCGTTGGTCAGGGCACGGATGATGTTGTCTGACACGTGCTGGTGCAGGGCTGGGACGGCACATCGGGAAAAGTAGTGGCGGCTGGGGACCGAATACCGAGGGGCGGCCGCCGCCATGAGGTTGCGAAAGGCCTCGGTCTCTACTAGCCTATAGGGCAGCATCTCCAGGCTAAGCAATCTGGAGATGTGCACATTAAGGGCTTGGGCGTGCGGGTGGGTTGCACTATATTTGCGTTTCCGCTCCAGCGTCTGGGGTATGGAGAGCTGAACGCTGGTGGATGCTGTGGAGGATCGTGGAGGCGACGATGGGGTTTTTGTGCCAGGGTCCTGGGCAGGGGGCTGACTAGCAGCTGACACAGGGGAAGGAGCAGTGGTGTGCACGGCCGGAGGTGAACGGGCTTGTTGCCACTGAGTGGGGTGCTTAGCATTCATATGCCTGCGCATACTGGTGGTAGTTAAGCTAGTAGTGGTGGAACCCCTGCTGAGCCTGGTTTGGCAAATGTTGCACACCACAGTCCGTCGGTCATCCGGTGTTTCCTTAAAGAACCTCCACACTTCTGAAGATCTAGCCCTCGCCGCAAGAGCCCTCACCACGGGAGCTTCACTAGTTGACAGTGGCGCTGATGCACCAGCTCTGGCCCTGCCTCTCCGTCTGGCCCCACCACTGCCTCTTCCAACCTGTTCAGGTCGAGGACTCTCCTCCGTCTCAGAAGCACTGTGTTCACCCGGCCTCTCAACCCAGCTTGGGTCTGTCACCTCATCATCCTCCGATCCCTCAGTCTGCTCCCCCCTCGGACTTCCTGCCCTGACAACAACTTCCCCACTGTCTGACAACCGTGTCTCCTCATCGTCGGACACCTCTTTACACACTTCCACTACGTCAAGAAGGTCATCATCACCCACAGACTGTGACTGGTGGAAAACCTGGGCATCGGAAAATTGCTCAGCAGCAACCGGACAAGTGGTTTGTGACTGTGGGAAGGGTCCAGAAAACAGTTCCTCAGAGTATGCCGGTTCAAATGGCAAATTTTCCTGGGAGGGGGCAGACTGGGGGGGAGGAGGCTGAGGTGCAGGAGCTGGAGGAGTGGGGATTTCGGTGACATGGGTGGACTGCGTGGAAGACTGACTGGTGGTGGACAAATTGCTCGAAGCATTGTCAGCAATCCACGACATCACCTGTTCGCACTGTTCTGGCCTCAACAGTGCTCTACCACGAGTCCCAGTAACTTCAGACATGAACCTAGGGAGTGTAGCTCTGCGGCGTTCCCCTGCTCCCTCATCAGCAGGTGGTGTCTCACCCCGCCCAGGACCACGGCCTCTGACCCCTGCAGTAGTTGGACGCCCACGTCCCCGCCCTCGTCCTCTACCCCTAGCCCTCGGGTTAAACATTTTTAAAATGAGAGTTATAACTTTTTTTTTTTTTTTACTTCTTTTTGTTTTTTTTTGTGTTTTTTTGTGTTTTTTGTTTTTTTTTGAGTTTTTAAAACCAAACAATCCTATCCTATTGCTATGGCTATTTTCTAGCCAAGTATCAAAGGAAGCACACTACTATGCCAGATGAGATGACACTGAGTTATTGCCTAATAGAAATCCAACCCCTACTGAATTTTGCCACTTCGGCCTTTGCTATGGATATGTGCGCCACTAAGCGCAGAACACAGCGGTCGCAAGTCTCACTACAAATTGCTCAGAATTGGCAAGTACATGCACTGCAGAAACTACAGCCACCAGCAGATCAACCAGAAATCAAATATATAGAACGCTACTGTAGGCTTCAAGAAGCTGTTTGTATTCTCCTATGGCTATTTTCTAGCCAAGTATCAAAGGAAGCACACTACTATGCCAGATGAGATGACACTGAGTTATTGCCTAATAGAAATCCAACCCCTACTGAATTTTGCCACTTCGGCCTTTGCTATGGATATGTGCGCCACTAAGCGCAGAACACAGCGGTCGCAAGTCTCACTACAAATTGCTCAGAATTGGCAAGTACATGCACTGCAGAAACTACAGCCACCAGCAGATCAACCAGAAATCAAATATATAGAACGCTACTGTAGGCTTCAAGAAGCTGTTTGTATTCTCCTATGGCTATTTTCTAGCCAAGTATCAAAGGAAGCACACTACTATGCCAGATGAGATGACACTGAGTTATTGCCTAATAGAAATCCAACCCCTACTGAATTTTGCCACTTCGGCCTTTGCTATGGATATGTGCGCCACTAAGCGCAGAACACAGCGGTCGCAAGTCTCACTACAAATTGCTCAGAATTGGCAAGTACATGCACTGCAGAAACTACAGCCACCAGCAGATCAACCAGAAATCAAATATATAGAACGCTACTGTAGGCTTCAAGAAGCTGTTTGTATTCTCCTATGGCTATTTTCTAGCCAAGTATCAAAGGAAGCACACTACTATGCCAGATGAGATGACACCGAGTTATTGCCTAATAGAAATCCAACCCCTACTGAATTTTGCCACTTCGGCCTTTGCTATGGATATGTGCGCCACTAAGCGCAGAACACAGCGGTCGCAAGTCTCACTACAAATTGCTCAGAATTGGCAAGTACATGCACTGCAGAAACTACAGCCACCAGCAGATCAACCAGAAATCAAATATATAGAACGCTACTGTAGGCTTCAAGAAGCTGTTTGTATTCTCCTATGGCTATTTTCTAGCCAAGTATCAAAGGAAGCACACTACTATGCCAGATGAGATGACACTGAGTTATTGCCTAATAGAAATCCAACCCCTACTGAATTTTGCCACTTCGGTCTTTGCTATGGATATGTGTGCCACTAAGAGCTAAACACAACGGTAGCAAGTCCCCCTGCTAATTCCTCACAAAATGGTAAAAGATGCAAATTAAAATAAAAAAAGTAGAACGTTATTGTAGCCCTAAGAAGGGCTGTTGGGTTCTTTGAGAATCACTCCTGCCTAACAGTAAGCTAATAGAACACCCTAACGCTTTCCCTGACCAGCAGCAGCTCTCTCCCTAGCGGCATCCAGAGACAGAATGATCCGAGCAGCGCGGCCAGCGGCTAGTCTATCCCAGGGTCACCTGATCTGGCCAGCCAACCACTGCTATCGACGTGTAAGGGTACCACGTCATGCTGGGTGGAGTGCAGAGTCTCCTGGCTTGTGATTGGCTCTGTTTCTGGCCGCCAAAAAGCAAAACGGCGGGAGCTGCCATTTTCTCGAGCGGGCGAAGTATTCGTCCGAGCAACGAGCAGTTTCGAGTACCCTAATGCTCGACCGAGCATCAAGCTCGGACGAGCATGTTCGCTCATCTCTAATAATAATACACAAAACAATAGAACAATAGACAATACATCCATAAAATAATGCAGGCATTACTAATAGTGAAACATACATATTGAAAAGAATAGAATATGGCAGAGAACACAAAAATATTCTTCGTTAAAAGGGAAAGATCTTTTTCCTACACACCGTCCTTGACTAAATGCATTGCAAAGCGCTTGATAGTAGGAAGTAAAAGACTCAGATGTAATGTATTTTATACTATACTTCAATTTCCTTTGGTGTAACACAGCCCAATATGGAGTCGCCGCCTCCCTAAATGCCTTAGGAAATTACCCAATGGCATCTGTGAGAGTCTGCCATCTGGTGCGATCTCCAGCCATCTGTCCTCTGTCGGAAAGAAAGAAAGGAAAGAGAGAAAAGAAAGAAAGGAAAGAAAGAAAAGAAAGAAAGACGCCATCTGGGAATCAAAGACTCAGGGGCCGCTCGATCACCTGGATTCAAATAGATCCCTGAATCCCTGAGGATCTTTAAACACCACCCATGGGTCCCACACTCGCATATATCTCTTGTAGGCATCTGGTTCCACTGCATCCAGTTCCATGCAGGATAAAGTCAACATCTCTTGAACACACTGAGTAATGAACAGGCAAACTGTGGATCGCCAGTGTCAGAGAATTACTGCCCTGGCCGCAATCAGACAGAACAGAAGAAGACTTTTCTTTTGGAGACCTATAAGAATTGGTAGGCTCGATAGCAGTGCAATATCAGGAGAAGCATTTACCTGCTTACTAGAGATGAGCAAGCACAAAATTGCTTGAGTGCTTGTTACTCGAGTTGAACTTTTTCCGATGCTCGAGTGCTTGTTTCGAATAACGAACCCCATTGAAGTCAATGGGAGACTCCAGCATTTTTCAAGGGGACCAAAGCTCTGCACAGGGAAGCTTGGCCAAACACCTGGAAACCTCAGAAAATGATGGAAACACCATGGAAATGGACAGGAAACAGCAGGGGCAGCATGCATGGATGCCTCTGAGGCTGCTTAATCGCACCATTATGCCAAAATTATGGGCAACAGCATGGCGATGACAGAGTGACTGAATGAGGCGAGATAGCATCTAAAACACCCAATAATTGACCCTGACACCATAGAGGACGGCATGCAGAGGCAGAGGCAGCGGCAGGCTAGAGAATGGCATGGCGACATACGCCAAATGGACTCAGGCTTCAAACCAATTTTAAAAATTCCTTTTGCCGAGGATAACTTTAGCACTGTATGTATCAGTATTTTGCCTGGTTAAGGCTACAGAGAGGAACCAAAAGAGGTGAGCAAGTAGCGCTGAAATTATTTCCTATGTGAACAAAAGGTTGACGGTATATTTAGTCGATAACACAGCATGGTGGCGACATAGTGACCAAGTTCCATAACGTATCTGGCCAAACACCCGAAAAATGAGCCTGACACAGCTCGTTTCCTAAGGGGACGCAGCCACGGAGACGACTTCCATTATTAAGAGAGACAGTTTGGGGCATCCATATTGCGCTGCTATGGTTGAAACTTCAGGTTTCCAGCATGGCAGCAACAGATGGGCCGAGTTCCATTATGTATCTGGTGAAACACCCGAAAATGTAGCCTGACACAGCTTGTTTGATAAGGGGACAATGTGCTCTCGCGCTCCAGCGCCTGGGGTATAGACAGTTGAATTTTGCGCATGTAGACATTGGTGGACGCTGTGGAGGATCGTGGAGGCGAAATGGACATGAAACAGCAGGGGCAGCATGCATGGATGCCTCTGAGGCTGCCTAATCTTGGATGGAGCTGGCGGTTCGCTGCCAGGTGAGCTTTCGCCTGTACGAGCCCCTGCCTCTTGGCTCCTCCCCTCCCAAAATGGGCCAGGGGCCAGAAGCGTTTACTTTGAAAAAATTATAATTTTCAAAGCAGACTTCTAAAAACCTTTTGTATAAGGTCAAGTGTAGTACTGTTCTTATAAGTAATTGGCCTTGTTATGGCGGGGGAGGGGAACGTAAACAGATGCGCAAGTAGCGCTGAAATAATATCGGTAAATGACAAAAGTTTGGCAGCATATTTTGTGGATAACACAGCATGGTGGTGACAAACTTAGCAAGTTTGATGTGGAAGCCGTGAAAACAACCCAAAATTCTGCCTGCACAGCTCGTTTGCTAAAGGGACGATGTATGGAGGCAGCCATATGGACGACTTTTAGAGGTAGCTATGGAGATGACGTGTGGAGGTAGCAATGGAGACAACGTGTGGAGGCAGCTATAAAGATGACGTGTGAAGGCTGCTATGGAGACAATTAAATTTGGATAGTGCCTGTATGTGGCAGTCCAAAAAAGTTTTCAAACCAGAGGAGCAGGTAGGTGGCCTTCAAGAAAAATTAAATAGATTGAGTGCCTGTATGTGGCAGTCCAAAAAAGTTTTCAAACCAGAGGACCGTGTAGGTGGCCCTCCAGAAAAATTAAATACATAGAATACCTGTATGTGGCACTCCCAAAAATTGTTTAAAACAGAGGACCGGGTAGGTGGCCCTCCAGAAAATTTAAATACATAGAATATTATAGCTAGAGCCAGTTGGCCCTGGCAAAAAATAGCCAGTTTCCTCTGCTTTAGTGTACAAAGAGGAGGAAAATGAGGAGGAGTGCATACATTATTCAGGTGAGCTGCTTTCACCTGGTGGAGAATGGAAATCCTGAGAAATCCAGGCTTTATTCATCTTGATAAGTGTCAGCCTGTCAGCGCTGTCAGTCGACAGGCGTGTACGCCTATCGGTGATGATGCCACCAGCTGCACTGAAAACCCGCTCTGACATCACGCTAGTGGCAGGGCAGGCAAGAACCTCCAAGGCGTACAGCGCCAGTTCGGGCCACATGTCCAGCTTTGAAACCCAGTAGTTGTAGGGAGCTGTGTGATCTTTTAGGACAATGGTATGGTCAGCTACGTACTCCCTCACCATCTTTCTGTAAAGATCAGCCCTACTCTGCCGAGACTGGGGACAGGTGACAGTGTCTTGCTGGGGTGACATAAAACTGGCAAAGGCCTTGTAAAGCGTACCCCTGCCAGTGCTGGACAAGCTGCCTGCTCGCCTACTCTCCCTCGCTACTTGTCCCGCAGAAGTACGCCCTCTGTCGTTAGCGCTGTCAGAAGGGAAATACTATTTCAGCTTGTGCACCAGGGCCTGCTGGTATTCATGCATTCTCACACTCCTTTCCTCTCCAGGGATGAGAGTGGAAAGATTTTGCTTGTACCGTGGGTCCAGGAGAGTGACTACCCAGTAATCAGTGCTGGAATAAATTCTTTGAACGCGAGGGTCACATTATAGGCAGCCTATCATGAAATCTGCCATATGCATCAGAGTCCCAACGCGCAAGAATTCACTCCCCTCACTGGCCTGACTCTCCATTTCCTCCTCCTCCAACTCCTCTTCTTCTGCCCATACAGGCTGAACAGTTAAGAACTGAGCAATGCTTCCGTCTTCTGTTTTGCCAACATTCTCCTCCTCTTCCTCCTCATCCTTATCCTCCTCCACCTCCTCCGATACGCGCTGAGAAACAGACCTGAGGGTGCTTTGGCTATCAACAAGGGAATCTTCTTGGGAATCTATAGGGCAGCATCTCCTAGCTGAGTAATTTGGAGATGTGGATGTTGAGGGCTTGGGCGTGTGGATGGGTTGCACTGTACTTCCTCTTGCGCTCAAGCGTCTGGGGTATAGAGAGCTGGAGTCATTGGTGGACGCTGTGGAGGATCGTGGAGGTGAAGGTGTGGTTTTCGCCTGGGAGGTGTTTGTGCCGGGGTCCTGGGCAGGGGGCTGACTAGTAGAGGCAGCAAATGACACAGTGGAAGGAGCAATAGTGGACCCGGCCAGAGGTGAACGGCCTTGGTCCCTTTGAGTGGGGTGTTTAGCATTCATATGCCTGCGCATACTGGTGGTGGTTACAGAACGTCCAGAATCCAGAAAATCTAGCCCTCGCCACGGAAGCTTCACTACGTGAAACATTTGGCGCTGATGCACAAGCTCTGGCCCTGCCTCTCCGTCTGGCCCCACCATTGCCTCTTCCAACCTGTTCTCGTATAGGACTCGCGTCCATCTCACAAGCACTGTGTTCACCCGGCCTATCAACCCAGCTTGGGTCTGTCACCTCATCATCCTCCGATCCCTCAGTCTGCTCCCCCCTCCTGACAAGTGGTTTATGACTCTTGGAAGGGTCCAGAAAACAGTTCCTCAGAGTATGCCGGTTCAAATGCCAAATTTTCCTGGGAGGGGGCAGACTGGGGGGAAGGAGGCTGAGGTGGAGGAGCTTGAGGAGTGCTCACTTGGGTAACATGGGTGGACTGCGTGGAAGACTGACCGGTGGACAAATGGTTAGAAGCATTGTCCGCAATCCACGACATCACCTGTTAGCACTGTTTTGGCCTCAACAGTGCTCTACCACGAGTCCCAGTAACTTGAGACATGAAGGTAGGGAGTGTAGCTCTGTGGCGTTCCCCTGCTCCCTCATCAGCAGGTAATGTCTCACCCCGCCCAGGACCACGATCTCTGACCCCTGCAGTAAATTAAAGTCTATTATATAGACAAAACAGAAATATAAACTGTAACATTTTTTTGTGTTTTTTTTGTGTTTTTTTGTGTTTTTTTAATTTTTTCATAGAACAAAATGTGCAGAAGGAATCACACAGCAACCACAGAAGATGATTTCTACAGCTAGTTTCCAACCTACACTGACAGCACACAACAGGATTTTGTGCTGTGCCTGTGACTTTCAGTTTTGAAAAAAAAAATAAAAATCGTCAGACTGTGCCTAATTCAAACCCCTAATAAAGTGTCCCACTTAGGAGTTTGAGATGGATATGTGTGTCACTAAAGCTAAATAGAACGTTCGCAAGTATCCCAGCAAATTTGTCACAATATGGTACTAGCTGCAATACTAGTGCCAGCAAGCCCGGCCACAAGCAAATATAATATAAAATAAAAAATAACGCTATTGTAGCCCTAAGAAGGGCTGTTGGGTTCTTGTAGAATCACTCCTGCCTAACACTATTCTAATAGAACACCCTAACGCTTTCCCTGACCAGACGCTTTCCCTGTCTCTCCCTAACGGCATCCAGACAGAGAATGATCCGAGCAAAGCGGGCAGGGGCTAGTTTATTCCAGGGTCACCTGATCAGGCCAGCCAACCACTGCTATCGACATGTAAGTGTACCACGTGATGCTGAGTGGTACAGTTTGCGGTCTGGGAGACCTGTGCCTCCTCTGGATTTAGGATGGATCAAAACCCTCCATTCTATTCTAGGGCGGCAAGTCCCACAGATGAATTTCAGCATCTCTCTTCACAGAGAGCAGAAGAAGCTTGCTGGATGGCACTCCCTCAAAAACATACAGATACAGAGGGAAGACGTCCAGCTTGAAAGATTATTGTAATGCTGTAAGTCCCTCAGGGTGCGTTCTAAGAGGGGTACGTAATTAAGGGCGTGTCAGATCCGCTGGGACAGAGATTTCTACTATATTTTCTGAATTCCTGAATAAGTGAGGCAAAAGCGATTCTGGGTTGCAACACATAAAGTAATAAGTCATCATCATATAATGCTGCTTTACATTGTCTATAGCCCATGAGTATGCTGTGTATGTTGGGGTTCTGCCGTATGGTGTTAGCCAGATGTTCTATAAGTATCACGCATAACAAGGGAGATAGAGGGCATCCCTGACGTATTCCATTTTCGATCAAGAATGAGGTGGAAAGGTTACCATTGACACTGACTTTGGCTGTTGGAGAGGTATACAATGCCAGAATTTTACCCAAGAACTTTGGGTCTATCAAGACTCCCTTGGATTTGGACTCTCGGTTGGCGCCAGTTGAACCAGTACAGGAAATATCTTTCTCGAATGTTTGGCATACCGGTAGATCTGAAGTGTGTCTCCTGCAAAAAAAAGGATATAAATCATTTGCTTATGCATATCATATAGAACTTGTAAGCACTTTTGAAGGACATTCAAACTTCTAACTCTAAGGGAAAATATTTAAGGAATCTATTTAATGAACTGGCAGACCCGCCACCAGACAAAAGATGTTTACAGGGGAGGAGGAGGAAGGAATTGAAACAAGAGGGAAAATAGAAGAAAACAACTCTTAAATAGAGATGAGCGAACATGCTCGTCCGAGCTTGATGCTCGGTCGAGCATTAGCGTACTCGAAACTGCTCGTTGCTCGGATGAATACTTCGCCCGCTCGAGAAAATGGCAGCTCCCGCCGTTTTGCTTTTTGGCGGCCAGAAACAGAGCCAATCACAAGCCAGGAGACTCTGCACTCCACCCAGCATGACGTGGTACCCTTACACGTCGATAGCAGTGGTTGGCTGGCCAGATCAGGTGACCCTGGGATAGACTAGCCGCTGCCCGCGCTGCTCGGATCATTCTGTGTCTGGATGCCGCTAGGGAGAGAGCTGCTGCTGGTCAGGGAAAGCGTTAGGGCGTTCTATTAGCTTACTGTTAGGCAGGAGTGATTCTCCAAGAACCCAACAGCCCTTTTTAGGGCTACAATAACGTTATACTTTTTTTTTTTTATTTGCAGCTAGTACCATATTGTGAGGAATTTGCAGGGGGACTTGCTACCGTTGTGTTTAGCTCTTAGTGACACACATATCCACCTCAAACACCAAAGTGGGAAAATTTATTAGGGGTTTGACTTCAATTAGGCACAGTCTGCCATTTCCTTTTTATTTTACGTTTATTTTTTTAATAACTCACTGTCATCTCATCTTGCAAAGTAGTGTGCTTTCATACTTGGCTAGAAAATAGCCATAGGAGAATCCAAACGGCTTACTTACGCCTACAGTAGCGTTATATATATTTGATTTCTGGTTGATCTGCTGGTGGCTGTACTTGCTGCAGTGCATCTACTAGCAAATTGTGAGCAATTTGTAGTGAGACTTGCGACCGCTGTGTTTTGCGCTTAGTGACGCACATATCCATTGCAAAGACCGAAGTGGGAAAATTTATTAGGGGTTGGATTTCAATTAGGCACAGTCTGCCATTTCCTTTTTTATTTTACGTTTATTTTGTTTAATAACTCAGCGTCATCTCATCTGGCATAGTAGTGTGCTTTCATACTTGGCTAGAAAATAGCCATAGGAGAATCCAAACGGCTTACTTACGCCTACAGTAGCGTTATATATATTTGATTTCTGGTTGATCTGCTGGTGGCTGTACTTGCTGCAGTGCATCTACTAGCAAATTGTGAGCAATTTGTTGTGAGACTTGCGACCGCTGTGTTTTGCGCTTAGTGACGCACATATCCATTGCAAAGACCGAAGTGGGAAAATTTATTAGGGGTTGGATTTCAATTAGGCACAGTCTGCCATTTCCTTTTTTATTTTACGTTTATTTTGTTTAATAACTCAGCGTCATCTCATCTGGCATAGTAGTGTGCTTTCATACTTGGCTAGAAAATAGCCATAGCAATAGGATAGCATCGTTTGGTTTTAAAAACTAAAAAACACAAAAAAAAAAAAAAACACAAAAAACAGTTAAAAAAAAATTAAAGTTATAACTCTCATTTTAAAAATGTTTAACCCGAGGGCTAGGGGTAGAGGACGAGGGCGGGGACGTGGGCATCCAACTACTGCAGGGGTCAGAGGCCGTGGTCCTGGGCGGGGTGAGACACCACCTGCTTATGAGGGAGCAGGGGAACGCCGCAGAGCTACACTCCCTAGGTTCATGTCTGAAGTTACTGGGACTCGTGGTAGAGCACTGTTGAGGCCAGAACAGTGCGAACAGGTGATGTCGTGGATTGCCGACAATGCTTCGAGCAATTTGTCCACCAGTCAGTCTTCCACGCAGTCCACCCATGTCACCGAAATCGGCACTCCTCCAGCTCCTGCACCTCAGCCTCCTCCCCCCCAGTCTGCCCCCTCCAAGGAAAATTTGGCATTTGAACCGGCATACTCTGAGGAACTGTTTTCTGGACCCTTCCCACAGTCACAAACCACTTGTCCGGTTGCTGCTGAGCAATTTTCCGATGCCCAGGTTTTCCACCAGTCGCAGTCTGTGGGTGATGATGACCTTCTTGACGTAGTGGAAGAAGTGTCTAAAGAGGTGTCCGACGATGAGGAGACACGGTTGTCAGACAGTGGGGAAGTTGTTGTCAGGGCAGGAAGTCCGAGGGGGGAGCAGACTGAGGGATCGGAGGATGATGAGGTGACAGACCCAAGCTGGGTTGATAGGCTGGGTGAACACAGTGCTTCTGAGACAGAGGAGAGTCCTCGACCAGAACAGGTTGGAAGAGGCAGTGGTGGGGCCAGACGGAGAGGCAGGGCCAGAGCTGGTGCATCAGCGCCAAATGTGTCAACTAGTGAAGCTCCCGTGGCGAGGGCTCCTGCGGCGAGGGCTAGATTTTCAGAAGTCTGGAGGTTCTTTAAGGAAACACCGGATGACCGACGGACTGTGGTGTGCAACATTTGCCAAACCAGGATCAGCAGGGGTTCCACCACTACTAGCTTAACTACCACCAGTATGCGCAGGCATATGAATGCTAAACACCCCACTCAGTGGCAACAAGCCCGTTCACCTCCGGCCGTGCACACCACTGCTCCTTCCCCTGTGTCAGCTGCTAGTCAGTCCCCTGCCCAGGACCCTGCCACAAAAACCCCATCGTCACCTCCACGATCCTCCACAGCATCCACCAGCGTTCAGCTCTCCATACCCCAGACGCTGGAGCGGAAACGCAAATATAGTGCAACCCACCCGCACGCCCAAGCCCTTAATGTCCACATCTCCAGATTGCTTAGCCTGGAGATGCTGCCCTATAGGCTAGTAGAGACCGAGGCCTTTCGCAACCTCATGGCGGCGGCGGCCTCTCGGTATTCGGTCCCATGCCGCCACTACTTTTCCCGATGTGCCGTCCCAGCCCTGCACCAGCACGTGTCAGACAACATCATCCGTGCCCTGACCAACACCGTTTCTGACAAGGTCCACCTGACCACGGACACGTGGACGAGTGCTGCTGGGCAGGGCCACTATATATCGCACATTGGGTTAACTTGGTGGAGGCTGGGACCGAGTCTGACCCTGCGGCTGGTCATATATAGCCGACGCCGAGGATTGCGGGGCCTACCTCGGTCCAGGTGTTTCAGGCCTACTATGCCTCCTCACACCCCTCCTCCACCTCCTCCTCCTCCGATTTACCATCCGTGGGCATGGCGCCATCAGTCGGTAGCTCTAGGCACAGCAGCAGTGCCGTCGCTAAGCGACAGCAGGCGGTGCTCAAACTGCTGAGCCTAGGCGATAAAAGGCACACCGCCCAAGAGCTATTACAGGGCATCACGGCGCAGACTGATCTGTGGCTGGCACCGCTGAACCTGAAGCCAGGCATGGTTGTGTGTGACAACGGCCGTAACCTGGTGGCGGCTCTGCAACTCGGCAGACTGACACATGTGCCATGCCTGGCCCATGTTTTAAATCTGATAGTTCAGCGTTTCCTCAAGACATACCCCAATCTGTCTGATTTGCTCACGAAGGTGCGCCGCATCTGTGCGCATTTCAGGAAGTCCAGCACAGATGCTGCCACTCTCAGGGCAGCGCAGCGCCGCCTCCAACTGCCCGCTCACCGACTGTTGTGCGACGTGCCCACGAGGTGGAATTCAACACTGACCATGTTATCCAGAGTTTACCAGCAGCGCCGAGCGATTGTAGACTGCCAGATGTCAACTTCCACCAGAACTGGTAGTCAGGTCAGTCAGCTTCCTCAAGTCTACAATGAGGAGTGGACGTGGATGTCTGATATCTGTCAGGTGCTGAGTAACTTTGAGGAGTCAACACAGATGGTCAGTGGCGATGCCGCCATCATCAGCCTCACCATCCCGCTGCTTGGCCTGTTGAAAAACTCTCTGATCAGCATGAAGTCGGAAGCTTTGCGCTCGTCACAAGAGACGGGGGAAGAAGATTCCCTTGTTGATAGCCAAAGCACCCTTAGGTCTGTTTCTCAGCGCATATCGGAGGAGGTGGAGGTGGAGGAGGATGAGGAGGAAGAGGAGGAGAATGTTGGCGAGACACAAGAGGGGACCATTGTTGAGTCCTTCACTGTTCAGCGTGTATGGGCAGAAGAAGAGGAGTTGGAGGAGTTGGAGGAGGAGGAAATGGACAGTCATGCCAGTGAGGGGAGTGAATTCTTACGCGTTGGTACTCTGGCGCATATGGCAGATTTCATGCTAGGCTGCCTATCCCGTGACCCTCGCGTTCAAAGAATTTATTCCAGCACCGATTACTGGGTGTTCACTCTCCTGGACCCACGGTACAAGCAAAATCTTTCCACTCTCATCCCTGCAGAGGAAAGGAGTGTGAGAATGCATGAATACCAGCAGGCCCTGGTTCACAAGCTGAAACAGTATTTCCCTTCTGACAGCGCTAGCGGCAGAGTGCGTAGTTCTGCGGGACAAGTAGCGAGGGAGAGTAGGCGAGCAGGCAGCTTGTCCAGCACTGGCAAGGGTACGCTTTACAAGGCTTTTGCCAGCTTTATGTCACCCCAGCAAGACACTGTCACCTGTCCCCAGTCTCGGCAGAGTAGGGCTGATCTTTACAGAAAGATGGTGAGGGAGTACGTAGCTGACCATACCATCGTCCTAAATGATCACACAGCTCCCTACAACTACTGGGTTTCAAAGCTGGACATGTGGCACGAACTGGCGCTGTACGCCTTGGAGGTTCTTGCCTGCCCTGCCGCTAGCGTCTTGTCCGAGCGGGTTTTCAGTGCAGCTGGTGGCATCATCACCGATAAGCGTACACGCCTGTCGACTGACAGCGCTGACAGGCTGACACTTATTAAGATGAATAAAGCCTGGATTTCTCATAATTTCCAATCTCCACCAGGTGAAGGAAGCTCAACCTGAATAATTTATCCACTCCTCCTCCTCCTCATTTTCCTCCTTCTCCTCCTCTTTGTACAGTAAAGCAGAGGAAACTGGCTATTTTTTGACAGGGCCCACTCGCTCTAGCTATAGTACTTTATGCATTTAATTTTTCTGGAGGGCCACCTACCCGGTCCTCTGTTTTAAACAATTTTTGGGAGTGCCACATACAGGCACTCAATCTATTCAATTTTTCTGGAGGGCCACCTACCCGGTCCTCTGTTTTAAACAATTTTTGGGAGTGCCACATACAGGCACTCAATCTATTCAATTTTTCAGGAGGGCCACCTACCCGCTCCTCTGGTTTGAAAACTTTTTTGGACTGCCACATACAGGCACTCAATCTATTCCATTTTACTGGAGGGCCACCTACCTGCTCCTCTGGTTTGAAAAGTTTTTTGGACTGCCACATACAGGCACTCAATCTATTCAATTTTTCTGGAGGGCCACCTACCCGCTCCTCTGGTTTGAAAACTTTTTTGGACTGCCACATACAGGCACTCAATCTATTTCATTTTTCTGGAGGGCCACCTACCTGCTCCTCTGGTTTGAAAACTTTTTTGGACTGCCACATACAGGCACTCAATCTATTCCATTTTACTGGAGGGCCACCTACCTGCTCCTCTGGTTTGAAAAGTTTTTTGGACTGCCACATACAGGCACTCAATCTATTCAATTTTTCTGGAGGGCCACCTACCCGCTCCTCTGGTTTGAAAACTTTTTTGGACTGCCACATACAGGCACTCAATCTATTTCATTTTTCTGGAGGGCCACCTACCTGCTCCTCTGGTTTGAAAACTTTTTTGGACTGCCACATACAGGCACTATCCAAATTAAATTGTCTCCATAGCAGCCTCCACACGTTGTCTCCATTGCTACCTCCAAAAGTCGTCCATATAGCTGCCTCCATACATCGTCCCCTTATCAAACGAGCTGTGTCAGGCAGAATTTTGGGTTTTTTTCATGGCTTCCATGTTAACTTTGTCGCCACCCTGCTGTGTAATCCACAAAATATACTGGCAAACTTTTATCATGTACCGATATTATTTGAGCGCTTCTTGCTCACCTCCTTTGGTTCCTCTCTGCCACCCATTGGTTTGAAGCCTGAGTCCATTTAGGGTATGTCGCCATGACACTCTCTAGCCTGCTGCCGCTGCCTCTGCATGCCGTCCCCTATAGTGTCAGGGTCAATTATTGGATGTTTTAGATGCTATCTAGCTTCATTCTGTCACTCTGTCATGGCCATGCTGTTGCCCATAATTTTGGCATAATGGTGCGATTAAGCAGCCTCAGAGGCATCCATGCATGCTGCCCCTGCTGTTTCCTGTCCATTTCCGTGGTGTTTCCATCCTTTTCTGAGGTTCCCAGGTGTTTGGCCAAGCTTCCCTGTGCAGAGCCTTGGTCCCCTTGAAAAATGCTCGAGTCTCCCATTGACTTCAATGGGGCTCGTTATTCGAGACGAGCACTCGAGCATCGGGAAAAGTTCGTCTCGAATAACGAGTACCCGAGCATTTTAGTGCTCGCTCATCTCTACTCTTAAAGTCTAATTCTCTCACGAGCCCCAAATATGGGGGAGTACTTGGGAAAGTAAGACCTACTCCAGGATAAGCCAGTTATTGCAGAAACCCCAGTGGGTAGTGGGCTAACCAAAGAGGAGGACCACCAACCCTATGGCCACCGTGTATTGCATTACATGATATGGGGCTCTAAGCTAATATAGCATGGGATAAGGGAGGAGGGAGAGAGGGGGCTGGGAGGAGTGGGAAGGCCTGTAAGGGAAAGGGGGAAAAGAGAAAAATTATCTAACACCTTCTACATTTCTTAAGCAACAGTCATGAACATGTTCTGTCCCTTTACTTCCAGCACCTAGGTGCTGGGGTAAAGGTAAGAGCAAAAGATGCAATCATGTGGGAGAGAAATAACAAACAATCTGTAATCCATAATAGGCACATGTGTGTAAATTAGTGCT
The DNA here is from genome assembly GCF_040894005.1 of Engystomops pustulosus. Classification (NCBI taxonomy): domain Eukaryota; kingdom Metazoa; phylum Chordata; class Amphibia; order Anura; family Leptodactylidae; genus Engystomops; species Engystomops pustulosus. The sequence goes on along the minus strand of NC_092417.1, from coordinate 102,966,051 downwards.
TCTGGATGACAAAAGTTACACCAGTTCATGATAATCGCTTTGGGGGGTGAGGGGGTCCTGATTTCCAGACCAAGTCTGCCTCCCCTTATCCCCTGACCTCGGCAGGCTCAGCGACGAGGTGGTCTCTCCAGCAACAATGGAGCGGACTTTTGTGGTGGAATGGGAAGGCCTGGCCATTCCACAATGGCCGGTTCTGGAATGTTCAATTCCACTGCCACAGCATGGATATCGTCCTGGAGTCAAGTAACATATCTTCGGCCAGCATGCCGTATTTGTAGGCGAAAATGGAAACCCCTATGAATAGGAGATATCCCGATGTCTTAGCTCCGGGGTTTCAGGGCTCTGCACTTGAGTAAAGTCAGTCGGGAGAGATCGGGCAGTAACTCTTGTGGGCTACCTTGGTAGGTAATGTTACCCGCCTCTGGGGCCTTGGACATAATTGCATCTTTCAGCTTGTACCGGTGGACTTTGCATATGACGTCTCTTGGCTGTTCCTGGGCAGGAGGACATGTCTGAAGGGAACAGTGAGCTCTGTCTATCTCTAGTGAAGTATCAGCAGAATCTCTAATACAGAGTTAAACAGCCGTTTTAAGGTGTCATGTAACATTGACGGCTATATTTCCTCTGGAAGGTCTTGTACATGTATGTTGTTGCAGCAACCCCTATCATCTGCATCATCAAGCTGATCTGCTAGGAATTGTAATTGATAGTCATGGGTGGATAGGGCCCTATCAAGAGCGTCCAGACGGGCACGATGGGATGATTATGTTACTTCAGTTGATGACACTCCCGTAATACATTCATTTCTGCGGCATAGGATGGCTCCAAGCGGACAATGTAGCTCTCCATGTCATCCCTGGTTGAAATGGTGTAAAAGTGGGAACTGAGAGACTATGGCTCAGCCAGAGCCCCTTGTTTTTGATAGAATAATGCATAGGGAGCATAGGTATCTTTCGCTGGCATAGAAGTCCATGTGAAACTGGGACCTTGAGAGCATGGGGGCAGTGATGACATTGATAAGGTGGGAGGCATATGGGCAGATGGTGTGGCAGGCCACTCTTCTCCAACGTCTGACCATAAGGCTGGAGAATGTGGGGGGGTTGTTGCCCCTCCGCCTTCACTATTGTGCGTCAGAGGCCCATGCAGGTCTCTCTAGAGACCTGCATGTCTTGGTGCCCACTGGCCTCTGTCCAGGATAAGCCTGGCAGCTGTAGGCTCTGAGATGCCTCCACCTTCTGTGGGTTTGTGCTAATGACAATGGCAAGTCCTTGACCATCCCCGGGGATCCCATAGGGCATGGGGTCTGCAGGCCAGCATTGATGTTGCGTGGGGCTCCCACGGCCTTGACCTGTATATCTGTACGGGGTGTACTGACCTCTTTCCCAGCCTTGGGGACAACAACTGTGGTAGGCTCAGGCCTGTGAAGGATCCCCGCGGCTGCTTACGCCGCATCATCTTCAGGGCCGGGCGACTTCCTTGTCGCAACCGCTATCGCGGTTCAGGTGCTGCCACTGACAGCTGTCCCGACGGTCTTGGGGGGGGGGGGAGATGAGGGCTCACCACCCTGTGAGTTCATTACCGGCAGTTGGGCTTCTGGCCGCGGACCGGCATTCTGTTCTGGCAGCGGTTCTTCTGCTGAGGTGGTGTGGCGGCCATGTTCGGCACATGTGGCGGGATCATTCAGGAGGCCAACTCTACTGGAATCTTCTTATGCTGTGGGTGAAGGAGCAGAACAGAGGGAAGGGGTAAGTGGGGTACAGGATAGCTGGGTAGCACAGATATCCATAGGCAGGAGCGGGAGCTAAGCAAAGATGCGTGCGCTCTTCTCCATAGCTAGGACATGCCCCTTCAGATCCCAAAAGTTAGGACCACTGCACCACTGCACTAAGATGGGGTATTAGTCTGTGACACAATAAATTTAGCCATCTCTACTCCGCATGTGGCTTCTCCCAGCTAAGCAATGACCCCGACTGAATTCACAGGAGGCACTACTTCAGCTGAACTGGTATTACATGGCACAAGTGACACATTTGCCAATATTTCGAACCCAGAGCAATCTGCAAAAGAGGGAAGACAATGGATAGGCCGCTGCTTCTAAGCTGTAGATTGATATACCCATTCATGTAAACACACAAAACCCATTGAGGTATAAGAAAGTGGGAGTAACAAATGAAGACCAGAAGATTGTGGTGCTCTAGTCCCAGTAATAGTAAGACTTGTACAACATATGTCCATGAGAAATAGGAATGGTACTCTTCAAGCAGATTCTTCTTATTTGTTAATTTATTCACAAATACTCACAATAAACACTTCAGGCAAAAGTTCCAATATGATGGGAGGGGGGGGGACATGAAGTGCAGGATATTACATAAAGACAAAAACAACGAACGTTTTGCGTTTATACTGCTTCATCCGGTTCGCTTGTGTTTAGGGGAATAAAAATTCTTGTATCTTATAGGAGGAACCGTAAGAACAAGAATGCAAAAGAGGAAGCAAGTAACCTGGTGGAAGTAACAGAAAAGACGGACGTTTTAGTAATCAATCTCTCTAACAGAACTCTAGATAAAAATTGTGTGTCAGCATTACAAAAAGGTTTTGAGTTTTTGTTTCATGGAACAGTTCAATAGGGTTGAATTTGAAATAGATTTATTTAAAGGGTTGAGAAGGATGAATTTGAAAGAATTCTTTGCAAAAAATTAGAAAATAAGAAGAAGGGCACCACTAAAGAGGCAGAAGTACCCCTAGAAATAGGCCCTTTGGGCTTCTTTGCCACAGGGGAACTCACGGAAATAGAGAAGGAGTGTATCATGTTTCTAGCCAGTGAGGAGGAAAAAAGACCGGTTGAGGAGAAAGAAAACTTTAAAGGGGGCAACGTGTCTAGATTTAACCCTCAGATCCAACAGGGGGGCACAATAGATCTCTTCCGCAGGCTGGTAGTAAAGGATATGGAGGCTTTAATCTATAAGGAAGATAACCACAACATGACAAAAGAGGAGCATCTAGCATTAGAAGCATTAAGAAAGGTTGAGGGGGTTATAGTGAAACCAGCCGACAAGGGGGGGGGGGGCATAGTGGTAATGGAAAGTGCCGATTATAAAGTAGAAGCCATGAGATTATTAGGGGACGAGATAACATACAAAAAATTAACTGGGGAACCCACACAAAAATATGTGACACAATTAAGGACGTTCTTGAGGTCACATGTGGAGAAAGGCACACTGTCCAAACAAATGGCAGAGAGATTGTTACCCCCCTTTCCCAAAAAACCAGAGTGGTACTTTTTACCGAAAGTCCACAAGAGCCTAGAGAACCCACCAGGCCGGCCAATTGTGGCGGACATAGGCTCGGTGACTGAGCCACTTTCACAGTACATTGACTGGTTAATGAGACCGGTTTTAAAAGATATCCCCTCATACCTAAAGGACACAAATGAGTTCTTAAATGCTTTAAATCAACAGACGTGGAGTGAGAACTGCTTATTGGCGTCTATAGACGTGGAGAGCTTATATAACCGTATCCCCCACGAAAAGGGGGTACAGGCCGTGAGAGAAGTGGTAGAGAATGCCCAAAACGCTGAGGACTATACGAACTTCATCTGTGAAGCCCTATCTTTCATTTTGAGTCACTGCCATGGGCACTCCCATGTCCTGCACGTACACAAATATTTTTTCTTGCTGTTTTTGAAAGTAAATATATTTACAGTACAGACAATCCTTATATTACATACATCAAAATGTATAGGAGATTTGTGGACGACGTGTTCATCCTCTGGTCGGGGACCAGGGAGATGTTTGAAGAGATGATCAAATCGCTAAATGACTGCAATGACATGAATATGAGGTTCACTCACACGATTAGTGAAAATACCCTTGAGTTCTTAGACGTGCTAGTAGAGATAAGAAATAATAAGATCTGTACGTCAGTACATAGGAAGAAAATGGCCACCAACTCCTTATTGCCCTTTAACAGTTATCATCCCGACCATGTTAATAGAGCGGTTCCGTACGGACAATTCCTCAGGTTAAAACATGTCAACAACACAAGGGAGGGTTTTGAGGAACAAGAGAAGAGGGTACCCCGAAAAATTAATAGACAGAGCCTATGAAAAGGCAAGTGAAAAAAGTCAAGAGGACCTACTAAAAAAGAGGAAACAGAAGGGAGGGGGACAAGAGAATTTTTCCTTTACATTCAACTTTTCTCCTATGGCGGGTCTGATCAAGAAGGCCCTAAGGGACAACTGGCACGTAATAGAGAGTGATGTAGACTTGGCCACGGTAGCAGAAGGTGGCCCCCTGGTCAGGTTCAGGAAAGGTAGAACCATCAAGTCTAAATTAGTAAGAAGTTCATACAACTCTACCCCTAGGGACAGAAATTGGTTAGAAAGAGATTCAATAAAAGGTAACTTCAGATGTGGCAGGTGTTGTCCACACAATTTAGCCACAAAGACGATCAGATTTGGGGGCCAAAGAGTGGAAGTAAAGAACTTCATAAACTGTAAAACTAGCTTTGTCGTATACGTCTTAATGTGCGACTGCAAGAGATATTATGCAGGCAAAACGATCAGACCCCTCTATCAAAGAATAAGAGAGCATCTGAGATCAATTGAGACAGGTGTAGGGCTCCCCGCCTCATACAGCACGTACGTGAATGCCACGGAGGTGACATAAGAACTTTAAGGTTTGCTGGCATCGAGGTCATAAAAAAACTAGAGAGGGGGGGAGACATGGAACTGTTATTACAGATAGAAAATAGATGGATCATACGTTCGAATGTTATGGGACTGGTGGGTTTAAACGAGAAAATTGATTGGGGCATCTTTTTGTGAGCTAAAGAACTGTGATGAATCTATATTGATAGAGTTTACATATCCTGGAACAATTACGTTGTACATTATGGGTGATTAGGTGGGAAATGTATCCACCATATTGTTTTTAATTGAACAGGTACCTATGGGCTCAAACAGGTATCGACACAAGGTTAAACGTCACACATTAAGATGTTCAAGTGCTATGGTTTAATAAGGCTTCGTATCACCCGCTGTGGCCGATGCGCATGCGCATCCTCCATCCTGGCCCCTGCTCCTAGCCACTCACTCGGTGGTGTGAGGACGCTGTCAGAGGTTGCCGCAGCGACGTGATCCTTGTATGCGGTGGGCGGGGCCGGGACCAGGTGACGCGTCCCACGTGGAGCATCCTGTTGGGGGCGGAGCTACAGGCCGAGCCCGGAAGGCGACCGCATACCACAGGTGTACCTGTGTATAGGGAGTAGAGGTGAAGCACACACGGACCCTGGATGAGTCTTAGCCAATACATACAATTTAGGCAGCATATGATTGGCGCCGTTATGTTTATATGACATTGTGTTCAACCTATCACTAGCTGTATTACCTGAATAGGGTGGTTGTCCATCCCATCCTAGGAGATTATAACCCTGCAGAACGGCCGTAGCCTTCCTTATGAGCACCATGCATCACTCCCTCTCTGCAATACCCCGTTTGTGATGTTCGGATTTGATTCCTAATACAGAAGAACTTTTTATTCCACAGGATCTGGGTGAGTGCCGTCCCTTTTCTTCTATATATAAGTTATAGCTAACCTCTTCTCCATCTCTTCTATAAAACCTTGTGATTAGAGATGAGCGAACATGCTCGTCCGAGCTTGATGCTCGGTCGAGCATTAGGGTACTCGAAACTGCTCGTTGCTCGGACGAATACTTCGCCCGCTCGAGAAAATGGCAGCTCCCGCCGTTTTGCTTTTTGGCGGCCAGAAACAGAGCCAATCACAAGCCAGGAGACTCTGCACTCCACCCAGCATGACGTGGTACCCTTACACGTCGATAGCAGTGGTTGGCTGGCCAGATCAGGTGACCCTGGGATAGACTAGCCGCTGCCCGCGCTGCTCGGATCATTCTGTGTCTGGATGCCGCTAGGGAGAGAGCTGCTGCTGGTCAGGGAAAGCGTTAGGGTGTTCTATTAGCTTACTGTTAGGCCGGAGTGATTCTCAAAGAACCCAACAGCCCTTCTTAGGGCTACAATAACGTTCTACTTTTTTTATTTTAATTTGCATCTAGTACCATTTTGTGAGGAATTAGCAGGGGGACTTGCTACCGTTGTGTTTAGCTCTTAGTGGCACACATATCCATAGCAAAGACCGAAGTGGGAAAATTTAGTAGGGGTTGGATTTCAATTAGGCACTAACTCAGTGTCATCTCATCTGGCATAGTAGTGTGCTTTGATACTTGGCTAGAAAATAGCCATAGGAGAATACAAAGAGCTTACTTATGCCTACAGTAGCGTTCTATATATTTGATTTCTGGTTGATCTGCTGGTGGCTGTACTTTCTGCAGTGCATGTACTAGCCAATTCTGAGCAATTTGTAGTGAGACTTGCGACCGCTGTGTTCTGCGCTTAGTGACGCACATATCCATAGCAAAGACCGAAGTGGGAAAATTTAGTAGGGGTTGGATTTCAATTAGGCACTAACTCAGTGTCATCTCATCTGGCATAGTAGTGTGCTTTGATACTTGGCTAGAAAATAGCCATAGGAGAATACAAAGAGCTTACTTACGCGTACAGTAGCGTTCTATATATTTGATTTCTGGTTGATCTGCTGGTGGCTGTACTTTCTGCAGTGCATGTACTAGCCAATTCTGAGCAATTTGTAGTGAGACTTGCGACCGCTGTGTTCTGCGCTTAGTGACGCACATATCCATAGCAAAGACCGAAGTGGGAAAATTTAGTAGGGGTTGGATTTCAATTAGGCACTAACTCAGTGTCATCTCATCTGGCATAGTAGTGTGCTTTGATACTTGGCTAGAAAATAGCCATAGGAGAATACAAAGAGCTTACTTACACCTACAGTAGCGTTCTATACATTTGATTTCTGGTTGATCTGCTGGTGGCTGTACTTTCTGCAGTGCATGTACTAGCCAATTCTGAGCAATTTGTAGTGAGATTTGCGACCGCTGTGTTCTGCGCTTAGTGACGCACATATCCATAGCAAAGACCGAAGTGGGAAAATTTAGTAGGGGTTGGATTTCAATTAGGCACTAACTCAGTGTCATCTCATCTGGCATAGTAGTGTGCTTTGATACTTGGCTAGAAAATAGCCATAGGAGAATACAAAGAGCTTACTTACGCCTACAGTAGCGTTCTATATATTTGATTTCTGGTTGATCTGCTGGTGGCTGTACTTTCTGCAGTGCATGTACTAGCCAATTCTGAGCAATTTGTAGTGAGACTTGCGACCGCTGTGTTCTGCGCTTAGTGACGCACATATCCATAGCAAAGACCGAAGTGGGAAAATTTAGTAGGGGTTGGATTTCAATTAGGCACTAACTCAGTGTCATCTCATCTGGCATATTAGTGTGCTTTGATACTTGGCTAGAAAATAGCCATAGGAGAATACAAAGAGCTTACTTACGCCTACAGTAGCGTTCTATATATTTGATTTCTGGTTGATCTGCTGGTGGCTGTACTTTCTGCAGTGCATGTACTAGCCAATTCTGAGCAATTTGTAGTGAGACTTGCGACCGCTGTGTTCTGCGCTTAGTGACGCACATATCCATAGCAAAGACCGAAGTGGGAAAATTTAGTAGGGGTTGGATTTCAATTAGGCACTAACTCAGTGTCATCTCATCTGGCATAGTAGTGTGCTTTGATACTTGGCTAGAAAATAGCCATAGGAGAATACAAAGAGCTTACTTACGCCTACAGTAGCGTTCTATATATTTGATTTCTGGTTGATCTGCTGGTGGCTGTACTTTCTGCAGTGCATGTACTAGCCAATTCTGAGCAATTTGTAGTGAGACTTGCGACCGCTGTGTTCTGCGCTTAGTGACGCACATATCCATAGCAAAGACCGAAGTGGGAAAATTTAGTAGGGGTTGGATTTCAATTAGGCACTAACTCAGTGTCATCTCATCTGGCATAGTAGTGTGCTTTGATACTTGGCTAGAAAATAGCCATAGCAATAGGATAGCATTGTTTGGTTTTAAAAACGCAAAAAAAAACAAAAAACACAAAAAAAAACAAAAAACACAAAAAAAACAAAAAAAAGTTAAAAAAAAAATAAAGTTATAACTCTCATTTTAAAAATGTTTAACCCGAGGGCTAGGGGTAGAGGACGAGGGCGGGGACGTGGGCATCCAACTACTGCAGGGGTCAGAGGCCGTGGTCCTGGGCGGGGTGAGACACCACCTGCTGATGAGGGAGCAGGGGAACGCCGCAGAGCTACACTCCCTAGGTTCATGTCTGAAGTTACTGGGACTCGTGGTAGAGCACTGTTGAGGCCAGAACAGTGCGAACAGGTGATGTCGTGGATTGCTGACAATGCTTCGTGCAATTTGTCCACCACCAGTCAGTCTTCCACGCAGTCCACCCATGTCACCGAAATCGCCACTCCTCCAGCTCCTGCACCTCAGCCTCCTCCCCCCCAGTCTGCCCCCTCCCAGGAAAATTTGGCATTTGAACCGGCATACTCTGAGGAACTGTTTTCTGGACCCTTCCCACAGTCACAAACCACTTGTCCGGTTGCTGCTGAGCAATTTTCCGATGCCCAGGTTTTCCACCAGTCACAGTCTGTGGGTGATGATGACCTTCTTGACGTAGTGGAAGTGTGTAAAGAGGTGTCCGACGATGAGGAGACACGGTTGTCAGACAGTGGGGAAGTTGTTGTCAGGGCAGGAAGTCCGAGGGGGGAGCAGACTGAGGGATCGGAGGATGATGAGGTGACAGACCCAAGCTGGGTTGAGAGGCCGGGTGAACACAGTGCTTCTGAGACGGAGGAGAGTCCTCGACCAGAACAGGTTGGAAGAGGCAGTGGTGGGGCCAGACGGAGAGGCAGGGCCAGAGCTGGTGCATCAGCGCCAAATGTGTCAACTAGTGAAGCTCCCGTGGCGAGGGCTCTTGCGGCGAGGGCTAGATCTTCAGAAGTCTGGAGGTTCTTTAAGGAAACACCGGATGACCGACGGACTGTGGTGTGCAACATTTGCCAAACCAGGCTCAGCAGGGGTTCCACCACTACTAGCTTAACTACCACCAGTATGCGCAGGCATATGAATGCTAAACACCCCACTCAGTGGCAACAAGCCCGTTCACCTCCGGCCGTGCACACCACTGCTCCTTCCCCTGTGTCAGCTGCTAGTCAGCCCCCTGCCCAGGACCCTGCCACAAAAACCCCATCGTCGCCTCCACGATCCTCCACAGCATCCACCAGTGTTCAGCTCTCCATACCCCAGACGCTGGAGCGGAAACGCAAATATAGTGCAACCCACCCGCACGCCCAAACCCCTAATGTGCACATCTCCAGATTGCTTAGCCTGGAGATGCTGCCCTATAGGTTAGTAGAGACCGAGGCCTTTCGCAACCTCATGGCGGCGGCCGCCCCTCGGTATTCGGTCCCCAGCCGCCACTACTTTTCCCGATGTGCCGTCCCAGCCCTGCACCAGCACGTGTCAGGCAACATCATCCGTGCCCTGACCAACGCCGTTTCTGACAAGGTCCACCTGACCACGGACACGTGGACGAGTGCTGCCGGGCAGGGCCACTATATATCGCTGACGGCACATTGGGTTAACTTGGTGGAGGCTGGGACCGAGTCTGACCCTGGGGCTGGTCATATACTGCCGACGCCGAGGATTGCGGGGCCTACCTCGGTCCAGGTGGTTCAGGCCTACTATGCCTCCTCCTCCTCCCACCCCTCCTCCACCTCCTCCTCCGAACTACCATCCGTGGGCACGGCGCCATCAGTCGGTAGCTCTAGGCACAGCAGCAGTGCCGTCGCTAAGCGACAGCAGGCGGTGCTCAAACTGCTGAGCCTAGGCGACAAAAGGCACACCGCCCAAGAGCTATTACAGGGCATCACGGCGCAGACTGATCTGTGGCTGGCACCGCTGAACCTCAAGCCGGGAATGGTTGTGTGTGACAATGGCCGTAACCTGGTGGCGGCTCTGCAACTCGGCAGACTGACACATGTGCCATGCCTGGCCCATGTGTTAAATCTGATAGTTCAGCGTTTCCTCAAGACATACCCCAATCTGTCTGATTTGCTCACGAAGGTGCGCCGCATCTGTGCGCATTTCAGGAAGTCCAGCCCAGATGCTGCCACTCTCAGGGCAGCGCAGCGCCGCCTCCAACTGCCCGCTCACCGACTGTTGTGCGACGTGCCCACGAGCTGGAATTCAACACTGACCATGTTATCCAGAGTTTACCAGCAGCGCAGAGCGATTGTAGACTGCCAGATGTCAACTTCCACCAGAACTGGTAGTCAGGTCAGTCAGCTTCCTCAAGTCTACAATGAGGAGTGGACGTGGATGTCTGATATCTGTCAGGTGCTGAGTAACTTTGAGGAGTCAACACAGATGGTCAGTGGCGATGCCGCCATCATCAGCCTCACCATCCCGCTGCTTGGCCTGTTGAAAAACTCTCTGGTCAGCATGAAGTCGGAAGCTTTGCGCTCGTCACAAGAGACAGGGGAAGAATATTCCCTTGTTGATAGCCAAAGCACCCTCAGGTCTGTTTCTCAGCGCATATCGGAGGAGGTGGAGGTGGAGGAGGATGAGGAGGAAGAGGAGGAGAATGTTGGCGAGACACAAGAGGGGACCATTGTTGAGCCCTTCACTGTTCAGCGTGTATGGGCAGAAGAAGAGGAGTTGGAGGAGTTGGAGGAGGAGGAAATGGACAGTCAGGCCAGTGAGGGGAGTGAATTCTTACGCGTTGGTACTCTGGCGCATATGGAAGATTTCATGCTAGGCTGCCTATCCCGTGACCCTCGCGTTCAAAGAATTTATTCCAGCACCGATTACTGGGTGTTCACTCTCCTGGACCCACGGTACAAGCAAAATCTTTCCACTCTCATCCCTGCAGAGGAAAGGAGTGTGAGAATGCATGAATACCAGCAGGCCCTGGTGCACAAGCTGAAACAGTATTTCCCTTCTGACAGCGCTAGCGGCAGAGTGCGTAGTTCTGCGGGACAAGTAGCGAGGGAGAGTAGGCGAGCAGGCAGCTTGTCCAGCACTGGCAAGGGTACGCTTTACAAGGCTTTTGTCAGCTTTATGTCACCCCAGCAAGACACTGTCACCTGTCCCCAGTCTCGGCAGAGTAGGGCTGATCTTTACAGAAAGATGGTGAGGGAGTACGTAGCTGACCATACCATCGTCCTAAATGATCACACAGCTCCCTACAACTACTGGGTTTCAAAGCTGGACATGTGGCACGAACTGGCGCTGTACGCCTTGGAGGTTCTTGCCTGCCCTGCCGCTAGCGTCTTGTCCGAGCGGGTTTTCAGTGCAGCTGGTGGCATCATCACCGATAAGCGTACACACCTGTCGACTGACAGCGCTGACAGGCTGACGCTTATTAAAATGAATAAAGGCTGGATTTCTCAGAATTTCCAATCTCCACCAGGTGAAGGAAGCTCAACCTGAATAATTTATCCACTCCTCCTCCTCCTCATTTTCCTCCTTCTCCTCCTCTTTGTACAGTAAAGCAGAGGAAACTGGCTATTTTTTGACAGGGCCCACTCGCTCTAGCTATAGTACTTTATGCATTTAATTTTTCTGGAGGGCCACCTACCCGGTCCTCTGTTTGAAACAATTTTTGTGAGTGCCACATACAGGCACTCAATCTATTCCATTTTTCTGGTGGGCCACCTACCCGGTCCTCTGTTTTAAAAAATTTTTGGGACTGCCCCATACAGGCACTCAATCTATTCCATTTTACTGGAGGGCCACCTACCTGCTCCTCTGGTTTGAAAAATTTTTGGGACTGCCACATACAGGCACTCAATCTATTCCATTTTACTGGAGGGCCACCTACCTGCTCCTCTGGTTTGAAACATTTTTGGGACTGCCACATACAGGCACTCAATCTATTCCATTTTACTGGAGGGCCACCTACCTGCTCCTCTGGTTTGAAAAATTTTTGGGACTGCCACATACAGGCACTCAATCTATTCCATTTTACTGGAGGGCCACCTACCTGCTCCTCTGGTTTGAAAAATTTTTGGGACTGCCACATACAGGCACTCAATCTATTCCATTTTACTGCAGGGCCACCTACCTGCTCCTCTGGTTTGAAACATTTTTGGGACTGCCACATACAGGCACTCAATCTATTCCATTTTACTGGAGGGCCACCTACCTGCTCCTCTGGTTTGAAAAATGTTTGGGACTGCCACATACAGGCACTATCCAAATTAAATTGTCTCCATAGCAGCCTCCACACGTTGTCTCCATTGCTACCTCCAAAAGTCGTCCATATAGCTGCCTCCATACATCGTCCCTTTATCAAACGAGGTGTGTCAGGCAGAAATTTGGGTTGTTTTCATGGATTCCACATCAAAGTTGTTAACTTTGTCGCCACCCTGCTGTGTTATCCACAAAATATACTGGCAAACTTTTACCATTTAGGGATATTATTTCAGCGCTTCTTGCGCATCTGTTTACATTCCCCTCACCCGGCATATCCTAAACTTATAAGAACGCTACTACTCTTGATCTTATACAAAAGGTTCTTAGAAGTGCTGTTTGGGGAGTAGCCTAGAGACAGGGGCTTGGATTGGCGAAAGCTCGCCTGGCAGCGGAGCGCCAGCTCCATGCGCATCATGCGCTTCTTGCGCATCTGTTTACATTCCCCTCACCCGCCATATCCCAAACTTATAAGAACGCTACTACACTTAACTTGGTGCAGGCTGGGACCGAGTCTGACCCTGGGGCTGGTCATATACTGCCGACGCAGAGAATTGCGGGGCCTACCTCGGTCCAGGTCTCAAAGGCCTACTATACCTCCTCCCACCCCTCCTCCACCTCCTCCTCCTCCGAATTACCATCCGTGGGCATGGCGCCATCAGTCGGTAGCTCTAGGCACAGCAGCAGTGCCGTCGCTAAGCGACAGCAGGCGGTGCTGAAACTGCTGAGCCTAGGCGATAAAAGGCACACCGCCCAAGAGCTATTACAGGGCATTCCACATCAAAGTTGTTAACTTTGTCGCCACCCTGCTGTGTAATCCACAAAATATACTTGCAAACTTTTACCATTTAGGGATATTATTTCAGCGCTTCTTGCGCATCTGTTTACATTCCCCTCACCCGCCATATCCTAAACTTATAAGAACGCTACTACACTTGATCTTATACAAAAGGTTCTTAGAAGTGCTGTTTGGGGAGTAGCCTAGAGACAGGGGCTTGGATTGGCGAAAGCTCGCCTGGCTGCAGAGCGCCAGCTCCATCCCAAGATCCATCTAACATAGTTGCAGCACCTTTAATCTACTACTAGTTCACTGCCTCCATAATAATAATAATAATAATCTTTATTTATATAGCGTCATCATATTCTGTAGCGCTTTACAAATCATAGGAAACAAATACAAATGTAATGTAACAGAGCACAACATTTGTATGGAACAACAGGAGTGAGGTCCCTGCTCGCCAGAGCTTACGGTTTATGAAGATGATGGGGTAACACGAGGTAAAAGAATATTTAATGGTCAAGCCATTCTTCTTAGGGAATAGAAAAAAATATAATAAATGGAATTGCTGTCGCTTGAACCACTCAGCCGTCATCTTATATACCAGGTCCAGGGTGAATGGGACTGCAGAGAAGTCTGGTGCCTGTTGGTTGCTGGATAACAGATGGGAGGACGACACAGGACGGGTTAGTAGAAGAGTTAAAACTTCATGCAGTTAATGAGTGTTATAGGCTTGCCTAAAGAAATGGGTTTTAAGAGCACGTTTGAAACTTTGGAGGTTAGGTATTAGTCTGATAGTCCGGGGCAGAGCATTCCATAGAATTGGTGCAGCTCTAGAGAAGTCTTGGAGACGCGAGTGGGAGGTCCGCACTAGGGTAGAGGTTAATCTAAGATCACTGGCGGATCTAAGAGCACGGGTTGGGCGATAGACTGAGATAAGAGAGGAGAGGTAGGGGGGTGCAGCATTATACAGAGCTTTATGGATGAGGGTTATTATTATTTTAAACTGTATTCGAAAGGAGACTGGCAGCCAGTGCAGCGACTGGCATGAACTGTAAGCATACATGGTCCCCTTATCAAACGAGCTGTGTCAGGCAGAATTTTGGGTTGTTTTCATGGCTTCCATGTTAACTTTGTCGCCACCCTGCTGTGTAATCCACAAAATATACTGGCAAACTTTTATCATGTACCGATATTATTTGAGCGCTTCTTGCTCACCTCCTTTGGTTCCTCTCTGACACCCATTGGTTTGAAGCCTGAGTCCAATTAGGGTATGTCGCCATGCCACTCTCTAGCCTGCTGCCGCTGCCTCTGCATGCCGTCCCCTATAGTGTCAGGGTCAATTATTGGATGTTTTAGATGCTATCTAGCTTCATTCTGTCACTCTGTCATGGCCATGCTGTTGCCCATAATTTTGGCATAATGGTGCGATTAGGCAGCCTCAGAGGCATCCATGCATGCTGCCCCTGCTGTTTCCTGTCCATTTCCGTGGTGTTTCCATCCTTTTCTGAGGTTCCCAGGTGTTTGGCCAAGCTTCCCTGTGCAGAGCCTTGGTCCCCTTGAAAAATGCTCGAGTCTCCCATTGACTTCAAAGGGGTTCGTTATTCGAGACGAGCACTCGAGCATCGGGAAAAGTTCGTCTCGAATAACGAGTACCCGAGCATTTTAGTGTTCGCTCATCTCTACTTGTGATCCCATTGGTTGTTTATTTTATGCCTATTGGTGCAACAAAACAAGACCAGACTGGCTAGACTTGAATAGCATTAGTTTATACAGCTTAGAAACAAACTTTTTTCCTGTTGCTCCAGCGTCATACTCGCTGGAAATATGAGAAACACATAGTACAACTAAAACCCTTAACAATGCTGATTGTTAGAATGATCTCAGAGGAACTCACCTATAGGAAGATTTTTGAAATGTGCATGTCTTTTAAACTATTCTCTTTAAATGCTAAGGGAATGAATTCCCCATACAAAAGGAAGCTTTGTGGAAAGATACCCTGTAATTGCATTCAGATTTTATATTTGCCCAAGAGACACAGTACATGTACCAAAAGCCCCCTAAAATGTCCTTCAAAAAATTCCCTCATGTTTATACCGCAAATGGTCCTAAGAAAACTAGATAAAGCAGAAAACATTATCTAGAAGCAATTTATTTATCTTAGATAGAGAATCTCTCTTACAAGCAAAAACGGCCACCATCCACATAGCCAACCTCAATATCACTAGAGATCCAATGGTATCCTTTTGCACCCTCCCTACACTTTTCCTGATGAGCCTAACTAGCTATAAAATGATATTCATGAGGTTAGCCCTTTTTCATTGTGGATTTTCCACAAATTAAATATCACCTTTTTTATGAAAGAACAATCTGCGTGCTTCTGCAGGAAACAGGAAACCCTCCTGACCCAATCGATGAAACAGTTGGCAGATACCGAGCAACCTCTTTGAAGAACCCCATCATCAGCTCTACATGACAATCAAAAAAGATTGACAAGAGGACAAGTCTCTGCTGATGGACGATGAGCAGCTCACGGCTACAAAAACCACACATTTCTTTTTCCATAATAAAACCAAAATAAAACAGGTCTAAGAAAGATTCTAAATGACCCAAAAACCCCTCAATACATCTTACTCAGCCAGAAGACATAACTAACTGTTTGGGTGATTTTTATAGTAACATTTACAACTTAAAAGTCTAACTACTCCCCAACCCACCTCAGAAGCAATACAGGCATTCCTAGGGAAACTCCACCTCTCAACCCTATCAATTTCCCAACTAGTCATAAATATATGAATACACCCTTTACCCTTAAGGAAAGAACTATACTTAAGTCTAAAAAACTAAAATCCCCAGGCCCAGGCGGAC
Source organism: Engystomops pustulosus (assembly GCF_040894005.1). Classification (NCBI taxonomy): domain Eukaryota; kingdom Metazoa; phylum Chordata; class Amphibia; order Anura; family Leptodactylidae; genus Engystomops; species Engystomops pustulosus. Next base: position 102,950,219 of record NC_092417.1, on the reverse strand, counting down.
TGGCCAATGAATACTACCAATCGTTACATACCATTCTATCCCCATACCTAGTAAGAGTCTTTAACACAGCAGCAGGTCAATGAGACTTTCTCTGCACAATGCTCCAAATGACAATACCAATGCCTGGCAAACCACAATCTGATCCAGCTAGCTGCAGGCTGAATTCACTACTAAATCAAGGGTGCCCCATTTCCCCCTAATTTTTACATTAGTAATGGGACCCTTTGCAGAGATGATAAGGACTAGTCCAAACATCTTGGGCATATCAACAGGAGTTGGATGACATAAAATAGGTCTCTTTGCTGATGACACCATCCTAGCAGCGACCAACCCCCTTTAGAGAGAAATTACCTCTATTATACACCAGTTTGGACAGGTTTCCTACTACCTAGTGAACGAGAGAAAGTCAACCATTTTAGGCTTCCATATTGACTATACCCTTAGATTGCATATTTTATAAGAATTCCGATATAACCCATTCCATATTTATGAATACAGTTAATCTCCCCTATCAAGAAAATGGTGGAAATAAATGCATCACATTTAATACAATCACTAAAGAAGGAGTTGAAAACAGTTCCCAAGGTCCATTGTATGTTTTGTACCCTTACCGTGTACATCCCTAGTTCTTACATCAATGAGTTACAAAAACAGCCTTTATCTGGGGTAAATTTATCCATAGAGTGGCTACATGGATGTTGTACACAACAATAAATAAAGGGGCTATGGGGGTTCCAAATCTCTATAACAATTACTATGCTAGTATAGTTAAGCAACTACTCCATGGTTGTTTTAGTCCTCTGTGTCAAGCTGGCCAGAGATAGAGAAAAGCCTTTACAATAATAAACCATTGGTAACTCTCCCCAACTTTTTCCCCAACTACCCACCCATGTGCAAGGCCCTCCCTTTCCAATCTCAGTTATAGCGTGGCAAAGACTTATAGAAAGTATGAAACAGGATTTTCAGAAGACCATTCCCAGACCCACCAGCACAATCATTGAAGGTATACTTCCCACACCTACATACTAAAACCTTGAGGGAAATGGAAATTCACACAGTCACATACCTAGTGGAGAACCACTCAGTCCTTAGCTCAGAAAAGATAATGGAGCTTTTTACTGTTCCCCCAAAGTTTACCTTACATGTCTCTTATTTGACACAATCATAAAAACAAACTGCACACACTAGAAATTCCCCCGATATCTGTTTGATGCCAGCTTTAAGGATCTTGACGCCACATGTCCCATCTATGATATCTTTCAGGGAGTTGCTAAGGAATTAAAGCTCATATCATGAACTGGGAGAAGAACTTAGCAAATTTCCACACTTCACAAGAATGGCAAAGGGAACTGGGCTGGGCCAAAAAAGCCTCAAGAGGGCCAAATGTAGCAGACGTACATCTCCAGCTGATACCTCACTCCCATTCACTTAGCAAGGCTATTCCCAGGGAGCTCTGTAGGGGCTGTGGTCATAAAGGGTCCCTTATTCACATATTCTGGGGGTTCCCCATAATCCAAATCCTGTGGAACAATACATTTTTCCTCATACCCTCTATCTCTGGAGAACGAATACCTTAAAAACCCCACTGAGCCCTCCTATTGCTGGACATGGAGAAAGCCCACAAGAAATATCACATATTAGTAGCTTATATTTTACTAATCACTAAGCTTCTGATATGAGGCAAATGGAGATCCCCAGTAGCCCCAACCCTGAGAGAACTGAAAGATATTGTATTGTATGTATGAAAAAATAAACGCTTTACGTCAATGAAATTTCCAAAACTTTTATAAAGTGACTAACCCCTACTAATCCTTTATATTCCCAAGGAGTATCATCTTAGCCCCTAGCAAAAATCCTGTCTAACTTTCTATTCATGCATTTTACAGGCAGCTTGCACCCTGTTGGTAGACAGGGAATAGCAATTGTGGCGAACCTATGGCACGGGTGCAAGAGGTGGCACTCAGAGCCATTTCTGTGGGCACTCAGGTTCTCACCCCAGGACAGAGTTAACCAGACAGGAACAAATCCACCAAATATTCCTTTAGTCCCTGGAAACTTAACAGATGCTGCTATTTTAAAGCAACACTCCATTGGCTGTTTGGAGCTGCGGGAAAAGTAAGAAGGTGTGGAAGGAGCTGCATTATCTTTGGAGGTCATCCTGCTGGACCCTTCATTTTTCCTCTGGAGAGAAGCTACAATGATAGTCTGAATTTTCCCTCCTTCTTTCAACTGTATTGGCGGCCTTAGGGGCTGATACGATTGAAATATGTGGAAGAACAGGTAGCAATAAGTTATTGCTCAAAATTCCATGGTGGCACTTCACGGTAAATAAGTGGACTTTAGTTGTAGCTTGGGCATTCGGTCTCTAAAAGATTTGCTATCACTGGGGTAGAGTAAGGTGCAATAATATATAGATCCTCCGAGAGATATCCAGATTTTTTTTCTTATTGTTTTTATCCTCCCCCCTTGAAGTAATGTTATTCCCCTACTTTATATTGGCAGTTTGTTCTTAAGTTTAATTTGTTCTTAAGTTAAATTTTTATGTAATTTTTTGGTCTCTGTGACAATTGGATTTTAAAAATGTTGGATTGTCATAATAACCAGGATTAAAAATAAGGCTTTATTGCAGACACCTTTAATAATAGAGATGAGCGAACATGCTCGTCCGAGCTTGATGCTCGGTCGAGCATTAGGGTACTCGAAACTGCTCGTTGCTCGGACGAATACTTCGCCCGCTCGAGAAAATGGCAGCTCCCGCCGTTTTGCTTTTTGGCGGCCAGAAACAGAGCCAATCACAAGCCAGGAGACTCTGCACTCCACCCAGCATGACGTGGTACCCTTACACGTCGATAGCAGTGGTTGGCTGGCCAGATCAGGTGACCCTGGGATAGACTAGCCGCTGCCCGCGCTGCTCGGATCATTCTGTGTCTGGATGCCGCTAGGGAGAGAGCTGCTGCTGGTCAGGGAAAGCGTTAGGGTGTTCTATTAGCTTACTGTTAGGCAGGAGTGATTCTCAAAGAACCCAACAGCCCTTCTTAGGGCTACAATAACGTTCTACTTTTTTTATTTTAATTTGCATCTAGTACCATTTTGTGAGGAATTAGCAGGGGGACTTGCTACCGTTGTGTTTAGCTCTTAGTGGCACACATATCCATAGCAAAGACCGAAGTGGGAAAATTCAGTAGGGGTTGGATTTCAATTAGGCACTAACTCAGTATCATCTCATCTGGCATAGTAGTGTGCTTTGATACTTGGCTAGAAAATAGCCATAGGAGAATACAAAGAGCTTACTTACGCGTACAGTAGCGTTCTATATATTTGATTTCTGGTTGATCTGCTGGTGGCTGTACTTTCTGCAGTGCATGTACTAGCCAATTCTGAGCAATTTGTAGTGAGATTTGCGACCGCTGTGTTCTGCGCTTAGTGACGCACATATCCATAGCAAAGACCGAAGTGGGAAAATTTAGTAGGGGTTGGATTTCAATTAGGCACTAACTCAGTGTCATCTCATCTGGCATAGTAGTGTGCTTTGATACTTGGCTAGAAAATAGCCATAGGAGAATACAAAGAGCTTACTTACGCGTACAGTAGCGTTCTATATATTTGATTTCTGGTTGATCTGCTGGTGGCTGTACTTTCTGCAGTGCATGTACTAGCCAATTCTGAGCAATTTGTAGTGAGACTTGCGACCGCTGTGTTCTGCGCTTAGTGACGCACATATCCATAGCAAAGACCGAAGTGGGAAAATTTAATAGGGGTTGGATTTCAATTAGGCACTAACTCAGTGTCATCTCATCTGGCATAGTAGTGTGCTTTGATACTTGGCTAGAAAATAGCCATAGGAGAATACAAAGAGCTTACTTACGCGTACAGTAGCGTTCTATATATTTGATTTCTGGTTGATCTGCTGGTGGCTGTACTTTCTGCAGTGCATGTACTAGCCAATTCTGAGCAATTTGTAGTGAGACTTGCGACCGCTGTGTTCTGCGCTTAGTGACGCACATATCCATAGCAAAGACCGAAGTGGGAAAATTTAGTAGGGGTTGGATTTCAATTAGGCACTAACTCAGTGTCATCTCATCTGGCATAGTAGTGTGCTTTGATACTTGGCTAGAAAATAGCCATAGGAGAATACAAACAGCTTACTTACGCGTACAGTAGCGTTCTATATATTTGATTTCTGGTTGATCTGCTGGTGGCTGTACTTTCTGCAGTGCATGTACTAGCCAATTCTGAGCAATTTGTAGTGAGACTTGCGACCGCTGTGTTCTGCGCTTAGTGACGCACATATCCATAGCAAAGACCGAAGTGGGAAAATTTAGTAGGGGTTGGATTTCAATTAGGCACTAACTCAGTGTCATCTCATCTGGCATAGTAGTGTGCTTTGATACTTGGCTAGAAAATAGCCATAGGAGAATACAAAGAGCTTACTTACGCGTACAGTAGCGTTCTATATATTTGATTTCTGGTTGATCTGCTGGTGGCTGTACTTTCTGCAGTGCATGTACTAGCCAATTCTGAGCAATTTGTAGTGAGACTTGCGACCGCTGTGTTCTGCGCTTAGTGACGCACATATCCATAGCAAAGACCGAAGTGGGAAAATTTAGTAGGGGTTGGATTTCAATTAGGCACTAACTCAGTGTCATCTCATCTGGCATAGTAGTGTGCTTTGATACTTGGCTAGAAAATAGCCATAGGAGAATACAAAGAGCTTACTTACGCGTACAGTAGCGTTCTATATATTTGATTTCTGGTTGATCTGCTGGTGGCTGTACTTTCTGCAGTGCATGTACTAGCCAATTCTGAGCAATTTGTAGTGAGACTTGCGACCGCTGTGTTCTGCGCTTAGTGACGCACATATCCATAGCAAAGACCAAAGTGGGAAAATTTAGTAGGGGTTGGATTTCAATTAGGCACTAACTCAGTGTCATCTCATCTGGCATAGTAGTGTGCTTTGATACTTGGCTAGAAAATAGCCATAGCAATAGGATAGCATTGTTTGGTTTTAAAAACTCAACAAAAAAAAAAAAAACACAAAAAAAAACAAAAAACACAAAAAAAAACAAAAAAAAGTTAAAAAAAAAATAAAGTTATAACTCTTATTTTAAAAATGTTTAACCCGAGGGCTAGGTGTAGAGGACGAGGGCGGGGACGTGGGCGTCCAACTACTGCAGGGGTCAGAGGCCGTGGTCCTGGGCGGGGTGAGACACCACCTGCTGATGAGGGAGCAGGGGAACGCCGCAGAGCTACACTCCCTAGGTTCATGTCTGAAGTTACTGGGACTCGTGGTAGAGCACTGTTGAGGCCAGAACAGTGCGAACAGGTGATGTCGTGGATTGCTGACAATGCTTCGAGCAATTTGTCCACCACCAGTCAGTCTTCCACGCAGTCCACCCGTGTCACCGAAATCGCCACTCCTCCAGCTCCTGCACCTCAGCCTCCTTCCCCCCAGTCTGCCCCCTCCCAGGAAAATTTGCCATTTGAACCGGCATACTCTGAGGAACTGTTTTCTGGACCCTTCCCACAGTCACAAACCACTTGTCCGGTTGCTGCTGAGCAATTTTCCGATGCCCAGGTTTTCCACCAGTCACAGTCTGTGGGTGATGATGACCTTCTTGACGTAGTGGAAGCGTGTAAAGAGGTGTCCGACGATGAGGAGACACGGTTGTCAGACAGTGGGGAAGTTGTTGTCAGGGCAGGAAGTCCGAGGGGGGAGCAGACTGAGGGATCGGAGGATGATGAGGTGACAGACCCAAGCTGGGTTGAGAGGCCGGGTGAACACAGTGCTTCTGAGACGGAGGAGAGTCCTCGACCAGAACAGGTTGGAAGAGGCAGTGGTGGGGCCAGACGGAGAGGCAGGGCCAGAGCTGGTGCATCAGCGCCAAATGTGTCAACTAGTGAAGCTCCCGTGGCGAGGGCTCTTGCGGCGAGGGCTAGATCTTCAGAAGTCTGGAGGTTCTTTAAGGAAACACCGGATGACCGACGGACTGTGGTGTGCAACATTTGCCAAACCAGGCTCAGCAGGGGTTCCACCACTACTAGCTTAACTACCACCAGTATGCGCAGGCATATGAATGCTAAGCACCCCACTCAGTGGCAACAAGCCCGTTCACCTCCGGCCGTGCACACCACTGCTCCTTCCCCTGTGTCAGCTGCTAGTCAGCCCCCTGCCCAGGACCCTGCCACAAAAACCCCATCGTCGCCTCCACGATCCTCCACAGCATCCACCAGTGTTCAGCTCTAGAATACCCCAGACGCTGGAGCGGAAACGCAAATATAGTGCAACCCACCCGCACGCCCAAGCCCTTAATGTGCACATCTCCAGATTGCTTAGCCTGGAGATGCTGCCCTATAGGCTAGTAGAGACCGAGGCCTTTCGCAACCTCATGGCGGCGGCCGCCCCTCGGTATTCGGTCCCCAGCCGCCACTACTTTTCCCGATGTGCCGTCCCAGCCCTGCACCAGCACGTGTCAGACAACATCATCCGTGCCCTGACCAACGCCGTTTCTGACAAGGTCCACCTGACCACGGACACGTGGACGAGTGCTGCCGGGCAGGGCCACTATATATCGCTGACGGCACATTGGGTTAACTTGGTGGAGGCTGGGACCGAGTCTGACCCTGGGGCTGCTCATATACTGCCGACGCCGAGGATTGCGGGGCCTACCTCGGTCCAGGTGTTTCAGGCCTACTATGCCTCCTCCTCCTCCCACCCCTCCTCCACCTCCTCCTCCGAACTACCATCCGTGGGCACGGCGCCATCAGTCGGTAGCTCTAGGCACAGCAGCAGTGCCGTCGCTAAGCGACAGCAGGCGGTGCTCAAACTGCTGAGCCTAGGCGACAAAAGGCACACCGCCCAAGAGCTATTACAGGGCATCACGGCGCAGACTGATCTGTGGCTGGCACCGCTGAACCTCAAGCCGGGAATGGTTGTGTGTGACAACGGCCGTAACCTGGTGGCGGCTCTGCAACTCGGCAGACTGACACATGTGCCATGCCTGGCCCATGTGTTAAATCTGATAGTTCAGCGTTTCCTCAAGACATACCCCAATCTGTCTGATTTGCTCACGAAGGTGCGCCGCATCTGTGCGCATTTCAGGAAGTCCAGCCCAGATGCTGCCACTCTCAGGGCAGCGCAGGGCCGCCTCCAACTGCCCGCTCACCGACTGTTGTGCGACGTGCCCACGAGGTGGAATTCAACACTGACCATGTTATCCAGAGTTTACCAGCAGCGCAGAGCGATTGTAGACTGCCAGATGTCAACTTCCACCAGAACTGGTAGTCAGGTCAGTCAGCTTCCTCAAGTCTACAATGAGGAGTGGACGTGGATGTCTGATATCTGTCAGGTGCTGAGTAACTTTGAGGAGTCAACACAGATGGTCAGTGGCGATGCCGCCATCATCAGCCTCACCATCCCGCTGCTTGGCCTGTTGAAAAACTCTCTGGTCAGCATGAAGTCGGAAGCTTTGCGCTCGTCACAAGAGACAGGGGAAGAATATTCCCTTGTTGATAGCCAAAGCACCCTCAGGTCTGTTTCTCAGCGCATATCGGAGGAGGTGGAGGTGGAGGAGGATGAGGAGGAAGAGGAGGAGAATGTTGGCGAGACACAAGAGGGGAGCATTGCTCAGACCTTCACTGTTCAGCGTGTATGGGCAGAAGAAGAGGAGTTGGAGGAGTTGGAGGAGGAGGAAATGGACAGTCAGGCCAGTGAGGGGAGTGAATTCTTACGCGTTGGTACTCTGGCGCATATGGCAGATTTCATGCTAGGCTGCCTATCCCGTGACCCTCGCGTTCAAAGAATTTATTCCAGCACCGATTACTGGGTGTTCACTCTCCTGGACCCACGGTACAAGCAAAATCTTCCCACTCTCATCCCTGCAGAGGAAAGGAGTGTGAGAATGCATGAATACCAGCAGGCCCTGGTGCACAAGCTGAAACAGTATTTCCCTTCTGACAGCGCTAGCGGCAGAGTGCGTAGTTCTGCGGGACAAGTAGCGAGGGAGAGTAGGCGAGCAGGCAGCTTGTCCAGCACTGGCAAGGGTACGCTTTACAAGGCTTTTGCCAGCTTTATGTCACCCCAGCAAGACACTGTCACCTGTCCCCAGTCTCGGCAGAGTAGGGCTGATCTTTACAGAAAGATGGTGAGGGAGTACGTAGCTGACCATACCATCGTCCTAAATGATCACACAGCTCCCTACAACTACTGGGTTTCAAAGCTGGACATGTGGCACGAACTGGCGCTGTACGCCTTGGAGGTTCTTGCCTGCCCTGCCGCTAGCGTCTTGTCCGAGCGGGTTTTCAGTGCAGCTGGTGGCATCATCACCGATAAGCGTACACGCCTGTCGACTGACAGCGCTGACAGGCTGACGCTTATTAAAATGAATAAAGGCTGGATTTCTCAGAATTTCCAATCTCCACCAGGTGAAGGAAGCTCAACCTGAATAATTGATCCACTCCTCCTCCTCCTCCTCATTTTCCTCCTTCTCCTCCTCTTTGTACAGTAAAGCAGAGGAAAATGGCTATTTTTTGACAGGGCCCACTGGCTCTTGCTATAGTACTTCATGCATTTAATTTTTCTGGAGGGCCACCTACCCGGTCCTCTGTTTGAAACAATTTTTGTGAGTGCCACATACAGGCACTCAATCTATTCCATTTTTCTGGAGGGCCACCTACCCGGTCCTCTGTTTTAAAAAATTTTTGGGACTGCCACATACAGGCACTCAATCTATTCCATTTTACTGGAGGGCCACCTACCTGCTCCTCTGGTTTGAACAATTTTTGGGACTGCCACATACAGGCACTCAATCTATTCCATTTTACTGCAGGGCCACCTACCTGCTCCTCTGGTTTGAACAATTTTTGGGACTGCCACATACAGGCACTCAATCTATTCCATTTTACTGGAGGGCCACCTACCTGCTCCTCTGGTTTGAAAAATGTTTGGGACTGCCACATACAGGCACTCAATCTATTCCATTTTACTGGAGGGCCACCTACCTGCTCCTCTGGTTTGAAACATTTTTGGGACTGCCACATACAGGCACTCAATCTATTCCATTTTACTGGAGGGCCACCTACCTGCTCCTCTGGTTTGAACAATTTTTGGGACTGCCACATACAGGCACTCAATCTATTCCATTTTACTGGAGGGCCACCTACCTGCTCCTCTGGTTTGAACAATTTGTGGGACTGCCACATACAGGCACTCAATCTATTCCATTTTACTGGAGGGCCACCTACCTGCTCCTCTGGTTTGAAAAATGTTTGGGACTGCCACATACAGGCACTCAATCTATTCCATTTTACTGCAGGGCCACCTACCTGCTCCTCTGGTTTGAAACATTTTTGGGACTGCCACATACAGGCACTCAATCTATTCCATTTTACTGGGGGGCCACCTACCTGCTCCTCTGGTTTGAACAATTTTTGGGACTGCCACATACAGGCACTCAATCTATTCCATTTTACTGGAGGGCCACCTACCTGCTCCTCTGGTTTGAAAAATGTTTGGGACTGCCACATACAGGCACTATCCAAATTAAATTGTCTCCATAGCAGCCTCCACACGTTGTCTCCATTGCTACCTCCAAAAGTCGTCCATATAGCTGCCTCCATACATCGTCCCTTTATCAAACGAGGTGTGTCAGGCAGAAATTTGGGTTGTTTTCATGGATTCCACATCAAAGTTGTTAACTTTGTCGCCACCCTGCTGTGTTATCCACAAAATATACTGGCAAACTTTTACCATTTAGGGATATTGTTTCAGCGCTTCTTGCGCAGCTGTTTACATTCCCCTCACCCGGCATATCCTAAACTTATAAGAACGCTACTACACTTGATCTTATACAAAAGGTTCTTAGAAGTGCTGTTTGGGGAGTAGCCTATAGACAGGGGCTTGGATTGGCGAAAGCTCGCCTGGCAGCGGAGCGCCAGCTCCATGCCAAGATCCAACTAACATAGTTTTAACTGCAGCACCTTTAATCTACTACTAGTTCACTGCCTCCATACATGGTCCCCTTATCAAACGAGCTGTGTCAGGCAGAATTTTGGGTTGTTTTCATGGCTTCCATGTTAACTTTGTCGCCACCCTGCTGTGTAATCCACAAAATATACTGGCAAACTTTTATCATGTACCGATATTATTTGAGCGCTTCTTGCTCACCTCCTTTGGTTCCTCTCTGCCACCCATTGGTTTGAAGCCTGAGTCCAATTAGGGTATGTCGCCATGCCACTCTCTAGCCTGCTGCCGCTGCCTCTGCATGCCGTCCCCTATAGTGTCAGGGTCAATTATTGGCTGTTTTAGATGCTATCTAGCTTCATTCTGTCACTCTGTCATGGCCATGCTGTTGCCCATAATTTTGGCATAATGGTGCGATTAAGCAGCCTCAGAGGCATCCATGCATGCTGCCCCTGCTGTTTCCTGTCCATTTCCGTGGTGTTTCCATCCTTTTCTGAGGTTTCCAGGTGTTTGGCCAAGCTTCCCTGTGCAGAGCCTTGGTCCCCTTGAAAAATGCTCGAGTCTCCCATTGACTTCAATGGGGTTCGTTATTCGAGACGAGCACTCGAGCATCGGGAAAAGTTCGTCTCGAATAACGAGCACCCGAGCATTTTAGTGTTCGCTCATCTCTAGTTAATAACTGTTATAGCTGTTTATTGTAGCTTTAGACTAAAGTACAGTAAATTACCAACATCCAGAGGTCCCTTTATAACTAGGGGATGTTTGTAAGACAGGTGTTCTTTTTTTTAAACTTGTTTTTTGAAAAAATGTTCCGCTCAATACATGTTATACATTGTCAAGACAAGCAATACATACTGTACAACGGTCTCCAATTTAAAGTGGTACACAGAGATTCAGGTGACATATACACATCGCTGCCCATCTATTTAATTCCAGGGTGTCATACATTCAGACAAGTATTGTTGAGAAAAAGAACATAATAAAACATAGAACAAACATTTTTAGTTGAGTGCAGTGTCTAATCACTGACGCGCATCAATGTTTCCTTTCACATATAGTCGTTAAACAGGAGCAGCAAATGGCAAAAGTTGCACCATTTCCGCAAAATTTTATCAAACTTGTCTGGGCGACAATGGTGCTTTATATAAGACTCGTTTAAAAGGCACTATAGCATTGACCAGGGACTTTCATTGAGCGGTTCTTGGCGGGCAGGGATCCATCCAGTGGAGTGCTATTGCTTTGGGCAAGAAATGTTGTTTCTCTGAGAAATATCCTTATATACTGTAGTGGGGCCATAGCTCTTCATCTAGGATCCTGAATAAACAAACATTTGGGTCAAGGATCAGCGGGTGCTATATGATTTCAGAGAAGACAGACATAACATATTCCAGAACACCTGAATTACAGTGCACTCCCAAATCATGTGACAGAATCTGGGATATGCCTTACACCTGGGGCATCCAGGGTCAGGCAGGCGGTCCATCTTGTGTAATCTAATGGGGGTTAAGTAGCATTTGTGGATAATATATAATTGAATGAACTTGTTGTTAATTACAGGGGATACATACCTGTGTGATTCCAAAAGCTCTGCGTGTTCCTCCTCGCTCAAGGAAGGTGTTTTCCACTTCTCCAGTGCTCGTTGCAGGTCAGATTGTGACTTGGCGCAGATTAAGTGAGAATAAATTCTGGAAATCAAACCTCCTGGACCTTTGGAGCGAATAACTTCTATTAATGGGCTGTCTGATAGGGTAACTGTATTAGGGGGAAATTAAGCTTGCAGCGCATGACGCAGTTGTAAATACCTAAAGAAGCTGTGTCGAGGGAGTTGGTACTTAGTTTCAAGGTGATTCTATTCTATGAATAGTTACATGGATTTTTATAAAACATAATGTGAGTTTTTACGATCCAGTTGAATTTATGTATCTGCTGTGGCCTCTTTGACTCAATAAAAACATTTTTGAAAAGAAATTTGTGGTCTCCAGTCTGTTGCTCACATACTCTCATTGTATACTGGCTGCCTTGGTTGTTGAGGTGTAGTTTCACAACAAGAAGATAACTAGTAATTAGAGATCAATGCTTTTAATTATGCACATACCTTGAAGCGGCACTGTCACCCCCTTTTACCACACTAAACTACCAGCGCCCTCAAGTAGTATATTAAATATCCTTTCTAGCATTACCTTTAAAAAAAACTACCATGAGGAATCTACTATCAAAAGAAGATCTGATTGTAGATTCCTGTTGCCTGCATCTGCCCTAAACTGTAATTTTATAATCCTAGAACCTAACTTGTTAAAAATTTTATTTTAGTAATATGTATTTAACTGCAAAGTCTACTGGGGCGTGTACTGGGAACCAAGGCTACTCCACACCCAAGCAGGCTCTGTAGTTAATAAAAGTACAACTAAATGTGAAATACCTCCAATGTGTATAAGGGAATAAAAACTTCTCCTATAGCCAAAGGAAAAAAAGAGAAATCACAGCTCACCATATGCCTGGATATCAATGTCCTGGATTGCTTGTCAGTGTGAATGGTGCTCGGAGCAACAAAGATGATCCTGTGCCGATGCAGGTAGTAATTAGAGATGAGCGAACATGCTCGTCCGAGCTTGATGCTCGGTCGAGCATTAGGGTACTCGAAACTGCTCGTTGCTCGGACGAATACTTCGCCCGCTCGAGAAAATGGCAGCTCCCGCCGTTTTGCTTTTTGGCGGCCAGAAACAGAGCCAATCACAAGCCAGGAGACTCTGCACTCCACCCAGCATGACGTGGTACCCTTACACGTCGATAGCAGTGGTTGGCTGGCCAGATCAGGTGACCCTGGGATAGACTAGCCGCTGGCCGCGCTGCTCGGATCATTCTGTCTCTGGATGCCGCTAGGGAGAGAGCTGCTGCTGGTCAGGGAAAGCGTTAGGGTGTTCTATTAGCTTACTGTTAGGCAGGAGTGATTCTCAAAGAACCCAACAGCCCTTCTTAGGGCTACAATAACGTTCTACTTTTTTTATTTTAATTTGCATCTTTTACCATTTTGTGAGGAATTAGCAGGGGGACTTGCTACCGTTGTGTTTAGCTCTTAGTGGCACACATATCCATAGCAAAGACCGAAGTGGGAAAATTCAGTAGGGGTTGGATTTCTATTAGGCAATAACTCAGTGTCATCTCATCTGGCATAGTAGTGTGCTTCCTTTGATACTTGGCTAGAAAATAGCCATAGGAGAATACAAACAGCTTCTTGAAGCCTACAGTAGCGTTCTATATATTTGATTTCTGGTTGATCTGCTGGTGGCTTTAGTTTCTGCAGTGCATGTACTTGCCAATTCTGAGCAATTTGTAGTGAGACTTGCGACCGCTGTGTTCTGCGCTTAGTGGCGCACATATCCATAGCAAAGGCTGAAGTGGGAAAATTCAGTAGGGGTTGGATTTCTATTAGGCACTAACTCAGTGTCATCTCATCTGGCATAGTAGTGTGCTTCCTTTGATACTTGGCTAGAAAATAGCCATAGGAGAATACAAATAGCTTCTTGAAGCCTACAGTAGCGTTATATATATTTGATTTCTGGTTGATCTGCTGGTGGCTGTAGTTTCTGCAGTGCATGTACTTGCCAATTCTGAGCAATTTGTAGTGAGACTTGCGACCGCTGTGTTCTGCGCTTAGTGGCGCACATATCCATAGCAAAGGCTGAAGTGGCAAAATTCAGTAGGGGTTGGATTTCTATTAGGCAATAACTCAGTGTCATCTCATCTGGCATAGTAGTGTGCTTCCTTTGATACTTGGCTAGAAAATAGCCATAGGAGAATACAAATAGCTTCTTGAAGCCTACAGTAGCGTTCTATATATTTGATTTCTGGTTGATCTGCTGGTGGCTGTAGTTTCTGCAGTGCATGTACTTGCCAATTCTGAGCAATTTGTAGTGAGACTTGCGACCGCTGTGTTCTGCGCTTAGTGGCGCACATATCCATAGCAAAGGCTGAAGTGGGAAAATTCAGTAGGGGTTGGATTTCTATTAGGCACTAACTCAGTGTCATCTCATCTGGCATAGTAGTGTGCTTCCTTTGATACTTGGCTAGAAAATAGCCATAGGAGAATACAAATAGCTTCTTGAAGCCTACAGTAGCGTTCTATATATTTGATTTCTGGTTGATCTGCTGGTGGCTGTAGTTTCTGCAGTGCATGTACTTGCCAATTCTGAGCAATTTGTAGTGAGACTTGCGACCGCTGTGTTCTGCGCTTAGTGGCGCACATATCCATAGCAAAGGCTGAAGTGGGAAAATTCAGTAGGGGTTGGATTTCTATTAGGCACTAACTCAGTGTCATCTCATCTGGCATAGTAGTGTGCTTCCTTTGATACTTGGCTAGAAAATAGCCATAGGAGAATACAAATAGCTTCTTGAAGCCTACAGTAGCGTTCTATATATTTGATTTCTGGTTGATCTGCTGGTGGCTGTAGTTTCTGCAGTGCATGTACTTGCCAATTCTGAGCAATTTGTAGTGAGACTTGCGACCGCTGTGTTCTGCGCTTAGTGGCGCACATATCCATAGCAAAGGCTGAAGTGGGAAAATTCAGTAGGGGTTGGATTTCTATTAGGCACTAACTCAGTGTCATCTCATCTGGCATAGTAGTGTGCTTCCTTTGATACTTGGCTAGAAAATAGCCATAGGAGAATACAAATAGCTTCTTGAAGCCTACAGTAGCGTTCTATATATTTGATTTCTGGTTGATCTGCTGGTGGCTGTAGTTTCTGCAGTGCATGTACTTGCCAATTCTGAGCAATTTGTAGTGAGACTTGCGACCGCTGTGTTCTGCGCTTAGTGGCGCACATATCCATAGCAAAGGCTGAAGTGGGAAAATTCAGTAGGGGTTGGATTTCTATTAGGCACTAACTCAGTGTCATCTCATCTGGCATAGTAGTGTGCTTCCTTTGATACTTGGCTAGAAAATAGCCATAGCAATAGGATAGGATTGTTTGGTTCTAAAAACTCAAAAAAAAACAAAAAACACAAAAAAAAACAAAAAACACAAAAAAACACAAAAAAAAGTAAAAAAAAAAAAAAAGTTATAACTCTCATTTTAAAAATGTTTAACCCCAGGGCTAGGGGTAGAGGACAAGGGCGGGGACGTGGGCGTCCAACTACTGCAGGGGTCAGAGGCCGTGGTCCTGGGCGGGGTGAGACACCACCTGCTGATGAGGGAGCAGGGGAACGCCGCAGAGCTACACTCCCTAGGTTCATGTCTGAAGTTACTGGGACTCGTGGTAGAGCACTGTTGAGGCCAGAACAGTGCGAACAGGTGATGTCGTGGATTGCTGACAATGCTTCGAGCAATTTGTCCACCACCAGTCAGTCTTCCACGCAGTCCACCCATGTCACCGAAATCCCCACTCCTCCAGCTCCTGCACCTCAGCCTCCTCCCCCCCAGTCTGCCCCCTCCCAGGAAAATTTGCCATTTGAACCGGCATACTCTGAGGAACTGTTTTCTGGACCCTTCCCACAGTCACAAACCACTTGTCCGGTTGCTGCTGAGCAATTTTCCGATGCCCAGGTTTTCCACCAGTCACAGTCTGTGGGTGATGATGACCTTCTTGACGTAGTGGAAGTGTGTAAAGAGGTGTCCGACGATGAGGAGACACGGTTGTCAGACAGTGGGGAAGTTGTTGTCAGGGCAGGAAGTCCGAGGGGGGAGCAGACTGAGGGATCGGAGGATGATGAGGTGACAGACCCAAGCTGGGTTGAGAGGCCGGGTGAACACAGTGCTTCTGAGACGGAGGAGAGTCCTCGACCTGAACAGGTTGGGAGAGGCAGTGGTGGGGCCAGACGGAGAGGCAGGGCCAGAGCTGGTGCATCAGCGCCACTGTCAACTAGTGAAGCTCCCGTGGTGAGGGCTCTTGCGGCGAGGGCTAGATCTTCAGAAGTGTGGAGGTTCTTTAAGGAAACACCGGATGACCGACGGACTGTGGTGTGCAACATTTGCCAAACCAGGCTCAGCAGGGGTTCCACCACTACTAGCTTAACTACCACCAGTATGCGCAGGCATATGAATGCTAAGCACCCCACTCAGTGGCAACAAGCCCGTTCACCTCCGGCCGTGCACACCACTGCTCCTTCCCCTGTGTCAGCTGCTAGTCAGCCCCCTGCCCAGGACCCTGCCACAAAAACCCCATCGTCGCCTCCACGATCCTCCACAGCATCCACCAGCGTTCAGCTCTCCATACCCCAGACGCTGGAGCGGAAACGCAAATATAGTGCAACCCACCCGCACGCCCAAGCCCTTAATGTGCACATCTCCAGATTGCTTAGCCTGGAGATGCTGCCCTATAGGCTAGTAGAGACCGAGGCCTTTCGCAACCTCATGGCGGCGGCCGCCCCTCGGTATTCGGTCCCCAGCCGCCACTACTTTTCCCGATGTGCCGTCCCAGCCCTGCACCAGCACGTGTCAGACAACATCATCCGTGCCCTGACCAACGCCGTTTCTGACAAGGTCCACCTGACCACGGACACGTGGACGAGTGCTGCCGGGCAGGGCCACTATATATCGCTGACGGCACATTGGGTTAACTTGGTGGAGGCTGGGACCGAGTCTGACCCTGGGGCTGCTCATATACTGCCGACGCCGAGGATTGCGGGGCCTACCTCGGTCCAGGTGTTTCAGGCCTACTATGCCTCCTCCTCCTCCCACCCCTCCTCCACCTCCTCCTCCGAACTACCATCCGTGGGCACGGCGCCATCAGTCGGTAGCTCTAGGCACAGCAGCAGTGCCGTCGCTAAGCGACAGCAGGCGGTGCTCAAACTGCTGAGCCTAGGCGACAAAAGGCACACCGCCCAAGAGCTATTACAGGGCATCACGGCGCAGACTGATCTGTGGCTGGCACCGCTGAACCTCAAGCCGGGAATGGTTGTGTGTGACAACGGCCGTAACCTGGTGGCGGCTCTGCAACTCGGCAGACTGACACATGTGCCATGCCTGGCCCATGTGTTAAATCTGATAGTTCAGCGTTTCCTCAAGACATACCCCAATCTGTCTGATTTGCTCACGAAGGTGCGCCGCATCTGTGCGCATTTCAGGAAGTCCAGCCCAGATGCTGCCACTCTCAGGGCAGCGCAGGGCCGCCTCCAACTGCCCGCTCACCGACTGTTGTGCGACGTGCCCACGAGGTGGAATTCAACACTGACCATGTTATCCAGAGTTTACCAGCAGCGCAGAGCGATTGTAGACTGCCAGATGTCAACTTCCACCAGAACTGGTAGTCAGGTCAGTCAGCTTCCTCAAGTCTACAATGAGGAGTGGACGTGGATGTCTGATATCTGTCAGGTGCTGAGTAACTTTGAGGAGTCAACACAGATGGTCAGTGGCGATGCCGCCATCATCAGCCTCACCATCCCGCTGCTTGGCCTGTTGAAAAACTCTCTGGTCAGCATGAAGTCGGAAGCTTTGCGCTCGTCACAAGAGACGGGGGAAGAATATTCCCTTGTTGATAGCCAAAGCACCCTGAGGTCTGTTTCTCAGCGCATATCGGAGGAGGTGGAGGTGGAGGAGGATGAGGAGGAAGAGGAGGAGAATGTTGGCGAGACACAAGAGGGGACCATTGTTGAGTCCTTCACTGTTCAGCGTGTATGGGCAGAAGAAGAGGAGTTGGAGGAGTTGGAGGAGGAGGAAATGGACAGTCAGGCCAGTGAGGGGAGTGAATTCTTACGCGTTGGTACTCTGGCGCATATGGCAGATTTCATGCTAGGCTGCCTATCCCGTGACCCTCGCGTTCAAAGAATTTATTCCAGCACCGATTACTGGGTGTTCACTCTCCTGGACCCACGGTACAAGCAAAATCTTGCCACTCTCATCCCTGCAGAGGAAAGGAGTGTGAGAATGCATGAATACCAGCAGGCCCTGGTGCACAAGCTGAAACAGTATTTCCCTTCTGACAGCGCTAGCGGCAGAGTGCGTAGTTCTGCGGGACAAGTAGCGAGGGAGAGTAGGCGAGCAGGCAGCTTGTCCAGCACTGGCAAGGGTACGCTTTACAAGGCTTTTGCCAGCTTTATGTCACCCCAGCAAGACACTGTCACCTGTCCCCAGTCTCGGCAGAGTAGGGCTGATCTTTACAGAAAGATGGTGAGGGAGTACGTAGCTGACCATACCATCGTCCTAAATGATCACACAGCTCCCTACAACTACTGGGTTTCAAAGCTGGACATGTGGCATGAACTGGCGCTGTACGCCTTGGAGGTTCTTGCCTGCCCTGCCGCTAGCGTCTTGTCCGAGCGGGTTTTCAGTGCAGCTGGTGGCATCATCACCGATAAGCGTACACGCCTGTCGACTGACAGCGCTGACAGGCTGACGCTTATTAAAATGAATAAAGGCTGGATTTCTCAGAATTTCCAATCTCCACCAGGTGAAGGAAGCTCAACCTGAATAATTGATCCACTCCTCCTCCTCCTCCTCATTTTCCTCCTTCTCCTCCTCTTTGTACAGTAAAGCAGAGGAAAATGGCTATTTTTTGACAGGGCCCACTGGCTCTTGCTATAGTACTTCATGCATTTAATTTTTCTGGAGGGCCACCTACCCGGTCCTCTGTTTGAAACAATTTTTGTGAGTGCCACATACAGGCACTCAATCTATTCCATTTTTCTGGAGGGCCACCTACCCGGTCCTCTGGTTTGAACAATTTTTGGGACTGCCACATACAGGCACTCAATCTATTCCATTTTACTGGAGGGCCACCTACCTGCTCCTCTGGTTTGAACAATTTTTGGGACTGCCACATACAGGCACTCAATCTATTCCATTTTACTGGAGGGCCACCTACCTGCTCCTCTGGTTTGAACAATTTTTGGGACTGCCACATACAGGCACTCAATCTATTCCATTTTACTGGAGGGCCACCTACCTGCTCCTCTGGTTTGAACAATTTTTGGGACTGCCACATACAGGCACTCAATCTATTCCATTTTACTGGAGGGCCACCTACCTGCTCCTCTGGTTTGAAGAATTTTTGGGACTGCCACATACAGGCACTCAATCTATCCCATTTTACTGGAGGGCCACCTACCTGCTCCTCTGGTTTGAAAAATGTTTGGGACTGCCACATACAGGCACTATCCAAATTAAATTGTCTCCATAGCAGCCTCCACACGTTGTCTCCATTGCTACCTCCAAAAGTCGTCCATATAGCTGCCTCCATACATCGTCCCTTTATCAAACGAGGTGTGTCAGGCAGAAATTTGGGTTGTTTTCATGGATTCCACATCAAAGTTGTTAACTTTGTCGCCACCCTGCTGTGTTATCCACAAAATATACTGGCAAACTTTTACCATTTAGGGATATTATTTCAGCGCTTCTTGCGCATCTGTTTACATTCCCCTCACCCGGCATATCCTAAACTTATAAGAACGCTACTACACTTGATCTTATACAAAAGGTTCTTAGAAGTGCTGTTTGGGGAGTAGCCTAGAGACAGGGGCTTGGATTGGCGAAAGCTCGCCTGGCAGCGGAACGCCAGCTCCATGCGCATCATGCGCTTCTTGCGCATCTGTTTACATTCCCCTAACCCGCCATATCCCAAACTTATAAGAACGCTACTACACTTAACTTGGTGCAGGCTGGGACCGAGTCTGACCCTGGGGCTGGTCATATACTGCCGACGCAGAGAATTGCGGGGCCTACCTCGGTCCAGGTCTCAAAGGCCTACTATACCTCCTCCCACCCCTCCTCCACCTCCTCCTCCTCCGAATTACCATCCGTGGGCATGGCGCCATCAGTCGGTAGCTCTAGGCACAGCAGCAGTGCCGTCGCTAAGCGACAGCAGGCGGTGCTGAAACTGCTGAGCCTAGGCGATAAAAGGCACACCGCCCAAGAGCTATTACAGGGCATTCCACATCAAAGTTGTTAACTTTGTCGCCACCCTGCTGTGTAATCCACAAAATATACTTGCAAACTTTTACCATTTAGGGATATTATTTCAGCGCTTCTTGCGCATCTGTTTACATTCCCCTCACCCGCCATATCCTAAACTTATAAGAACGCTACTACACTTGATCTTATACAAAAGTGCTGTTTGGGGAGTAGCCTAGAGACAGGGGCTTGGATTTGCGAAAGCTCGCCTGGCAGCGGAGCGCCAGCTCCATGCGCATCATGCGCTTCTTGCGCATCTGTTTACATTCCCCTCACCCGGCATATCCTAAACTTATAAGAACGCTACTACACTTGATCTTATACAAAAGTGCTGTTTGGGGAGTAGCCTAGAGACAGGGGCTTGGATTGGCGAAAGCTCGCCTGGCAGCGGAGCGCCAGCTCCATGCGCATCATGCGCTTCTTGCGTATCTGTTTACATTCCCCTCACCCGGCATATCCTAAACTTATAAGAACGCTACTACACTTGATCTTATACAAAAGTGCTGTTTGGGGAGTAGCCTAGAGACAGGGGCTTGGATTGGCGAAAGCTCGCCTGGCAGTGGAGCGCCAGCTCCATGCCAAGATCCAACTAACATAGTTTTAACTGCAGCACCTTTAATCTACTACTAGTTCACTGCCTCCATACATGGTCCCCTTATCAAACGAGCTGTGTCAGGCAGAATTTTGGGTTGTTTTCATGGCTTCCATGTTAACTTTGTCGCCACCCTGCTGTGTAATCCACAAAATATACTGGCAAACTTTTATCATGTACCGATATTATTTGAGCACTTCTTGCTCACCTCCTTTGGTTCCTCTCTGCCACCCATTGGTTTGAAGCCTGAGTCCATTTAGGGTATGTCGCCATGACACTCTCTAGCCTGCTGCCGCTGCCTCTGCATGCCGTCCCCTATAGTGTCAGGGTCAATTATTGCATGTTTTAGATGCTATCTAGCTTCATTCTGTCACTCTGTCATGGCCATGCTGTTGCCCATAATTTTGGCATAATGGTGCGTTTAAGCAGCTTCAGAGGCATCCATGCATGCTGCCCCTGCTGTTTCCTGTCCATTTCCGTGGTGTTTCCATCCTTTTCTGAGGTTCCCAGGTGTTTGGCCAAGCTTCCCTGTGCAGAGCCTTGGTCCCCTTGAAAAATGCTCGAGTCTCCCATTGACTTCAATGGGGTTCGTTATTCGAGACGAGCACTCGAGCATCGGGAAAAGTTCGTCTCGAATAACGAGTACCCGAGCATTTTAGTGTTCGCTCATCTCTAGTAGTAATCCAGACGGAAAAGCAAGGATGTCCAGCACTCGTATATGAGGTAAGATAAAATAACTTAAAAGCTTTATTTCATTCTGATTAAAAACGGGAGTGTAAACAGCGACATAGAAAAACGTTGTAGAGCTAACAAGCTCTGAGTCTAAGAAGCAGTAATCGGACCTACGCGTTTCGGACGCTTTGCATTGTGGTCCTTAGTCATGGTCTACCTGTTAGCACCATTTAGACAACATTTAAAACACTAGAGAAATTACGTCATGATACCGGGGTAGGCGGAACACCGGAACTGACATATGTATGTATTAAGAGCCGTACTTAATAGTTTTATATAATATAAATACTAATAGAAATACATAGTATCGGTTCTCTTATTTAAACCTTTAGGTGTCCTGGTATTTAGTTTTAGAATCCAATATATTTACCTGTTTCGCAACTTGTGTAGTTTAGTTCTCTAAGAAATGTCTGGATAACATGGACATATTTTTAGTAATAATGCTATTTGTTTTTTTCCAAACAAAGACAAAGCCGGTGTGTATAGGCATCCTTGCCCTGCTCTTACTTTCACCTCTCAGGATGCCCTCCTTCTTTGAGGACCTCCATAGGATTACATGGGTATTGGTATAGGGTGTTTGGCATGCACATTGCATCATGTACTGACTTCATGTATGAGGGACTAGTGTCTGTATATTGATCGACCTGTGGCCTGATGTGGATCTCTTTTATTTGCATTGATCCACATGTTCTTGTGTATTTGTACACTTTTTAAATGTTTTTAAAGTTTTGAGGTGTGATATCCTCTTTTTGGTGTGCTTAGAATTAGTTGCATAATAAAATTTATACTTGTTTCAGCCTATACACACCGGCTTTGTCTTTGTTTGGATTATATGGTTTCTTTGGTGTGTTGGCTATAAATTATTGTAGCCCTAATACCATACCCTTTTCCACATTTCTGATATTGTAGCTATTTGTTTTTTTGGCATCTCGAATGTGTTCCGAAAGTCTGGTTTTTAGAGGTCTGATAGTACTCCCAATGTATTGAATTTGGCATTTTGTACAGGTGACCAAATACACAATGTATGTACTATTACAATTCATAATAGTGGATATGTTGTGAACGTTGTCGTCATCACAAGAGGAAAAGGTTTTAGTAGATACCATGTATTGACACATATTACATCTGTTCCCTCCACACGGATAAGAACCTTTACATGAGAGCCATGCCTCTGATTGTTTTTTACTGTTGGAATCAAATACTAATGGTGAAACCATGCCCCCTATGGTAATAGGTTTTCTGGCAACAAATTGGCACCCATCTTTTAATAGATTGTATATTATTTCATCTCCTGATACTGGGAGGTATTTTCTTACAATTTTCGCAATTTCATAATAATCTATGCTGTATTGGGTGGAAAAGGTTAGGTTTTTTGATTCTTGATTTTTGTTTTCATTATTATTTTTATTTTTGTTATCTTGTAATAATGATTGTCTATCTATAGTATCCACTTTCTGTTTAGCTATATTTAGGATATGAGGTGAGTAGCCTCTGTTA
The DNA here is from genome assembly GCF_040894005.1 of Engystomops pustulosus. Taxonomy (NCBI): domain Eukaryota; kingdom Metazoa; phylum Chordata; class Amphibia; order Anura; family Leptodactylidae; genus Engystomops; species Engystomops pustulosus. The sequence goes on along the minus strand of NC_092417.1, from coordinate 102,927,559 downwards.
ACAAATCTCGCTTTCATAGTGCATAACTCCTTGTTGTATGTTTCTGTTGTACTACAGCTCCTTTTGGCCCAAATGAACTCTCCCACAGGCAGATTTTTTATGATATGTCCTGGGTGACTGCTAGTGGCATGCAATAAAGTTTTGCCGCTAATAGGTTTCCTGTATAGTGTAGTGGAAATCTAATTAGTACTGGGTTATCCTTCCAATAATAAATCTAAAAATGGTATCACATTTTTTTCGGTAGTGTGTGCAAAATGTATGTTAAATGAGTTGGAATAAATGTATCCAATGAATGTTTCCATGTCCACCGCGGGTCCCTGCCAGATTATGAGCAAATTGTCTATGTATCTTCCGTACCACAAAATGTGGTTCTGGAAGGGGTTATTCGCGCTGTACATGGAAACTTCCTCCCACATAGACACGTACAGATTTGCCAAGGATGGAGAAAAACATGAGCCCATAGGGCATCCTTGTATTTGGAAGTAGAATTGATTGTTGAACATAAAGTAATTGTTTTTAAGTAAAATTCTGCAACAGTAATCATATAATTTTTGAGGTTAGATGAATATGATGTATATTTATTGATAGCCCATTCAAGGGCTTGTAATGCTTTACTGTGCGGGATACAAGTATATAGAGCTGATATGTCACATACTAACCATCTATATGTATCTGACCATCTCATATTGGAGAGATTTTGAAGCACTGTTTTTGAGTCTTGTAAGAAACCTGGTGTTCTGTGTAGTATGGGTTGTAAAAGTCTATCTAACCACGTGGTGAGTCTCTCCAAGATGGTATCGACTCCAGATATTATGGGAGGCAATGGGGGAAGGAAAGTGTCTTTATGGATTTTGGGTGTAGCATGCAATACAGGTATTTTGGGGCATTGGGGGACCATATACTCTACTTCCTTTTTGGAAAAAATGCCCAAATGTTCACTCCAGATTATATGTTTATTTAGAGTAGATCTAATTTCTTCTGTTGGATCTTTAGAAACTTTTTTGCTAACATATTATTTATTTATTTATCTTTCGTATAAACCACTATCGAGGATGACTATAGCACCCCCTTTGTCCGCATTTTTTACTGTAATATTTTTATCGGACTGTATGTCCTTGAGCGCTTGCATTTGTTTTTTATTCAGATTGAAAGGGCCCTGTGTTTTTTTGTCATTAAGTAATTTAAGATCTCTCTCAACTAAATATTGAAAATCATCCATTTCTGCCGTTCTAGACGATACTGGATAAAAGTTTTTGATTTGAAAAGGAGGTAAATGTTTTGTATCAATTCTAAATATATTACAATCATCATCAGTAAGATGTTGCAAATTTAGGACAGCACATTGTGTCTGAAAGTCCATGTTCTTATATTCATTTTCAGGTGGAGCTTCTTGTTGTGCAGAGTAAGTTTATTCATCCTTGTTCACGTTGTAGAAATGTCTTTTCACCGTCACGGACCTAATGAATTTATTAACTTTCATAAGTGTATTGTAAAAATTGAAACGTTTTGTGGGTACAAAATTCAAGCCTTTACTTAGTACTAATAATTGAGACGAACTCATAATACTGACTGATAAGTTAGTTCTTGTTTTTCTTGTTTGATCTGTACGTTCTCGTGTTGGGGTAATAGGTTATGTTTTCTGTGTTTCTTTCCTGCTCTCCTGGTTTTCTTTCTGGTGGAGGTTTGATATTCACTGGTCCCATAGAGTTTTTTTGCTGTGAATAATGTTGTCTTGTGTTGCTTGATTGGGCACCGTTCATTGTATTTCGTGCTTGTTGCGGTTTGTTGGAGGTATTTCCGATGATGCCTTCTGATTAGAGATGAGCGAGCACTAAAATGCTCGGGTACTCGTTATTCGAGACGAACTTTTCCCGATGCTCGAGTGCTCGTCTCGAATAACGAGCCCCATTGAAGTCAATGGGAGACTCGAGCATTTTTCAAGGGGACCAAGGCTCTGCACAGGGAAGCTTGGCCAAACACCTGGGAACCTCAGAAAAGGATGGAATCACCACGGAAATGGACAGGAAACAGCAGGGGCAGCATGCATGGATGCCTCTGAGGCTGCTTAATCGCACCATTATGCCAAAACTATGGGCAACAGCATGGCCATGACAGAGTGACAGAATGAAGCTAGATAGCATGTAAAACATCCAATAATTGACCCTGACACTATAGGGGACGGCATGCAGAGGCAGCGGCAGCAGCGGCAGGCTAGAGAGTGGCATGGCGACATACTCTAAATGGACTCAGGCTTCAAACCAATGGCTGGCAGAGAGGAACCAAAGGAGGTGAGCAAGAAGCGCTCAAATAATATCGGTACATGATAAAAGTTTGCCAGTATATTTTGTGGATTACACAGCAGGGTGGCGACAAAGTTAACATGGAAGCCATGAAAACAACCCAAAATTCTGCCTGACACAGCTCGTTTGATAAGGGGACCATGTATGGAGGCAGTGAACTAGTAGTAGATTAAAGGTGCTGCAGTTAAAACCATGTTAGTTGGATCTTGGCATGGAGCTGGCGCTCCGCTGCCAGGCGAGCTTTCGCCAATCCAAGCCCCTGTCTCTAGGCTACTGCCCAAACAGCACTTCTAAGAACCTTTTGTATAAGATCAAGTGTAGTAGCGTTCTTATAAGTTTAGGATATGGCGGGTGAGGGGAATGTAAACAGATGTGCAAGAAGCGCTGAAATAATATCGGTAAATGATAAAAGTTTGCAAGTATATTTTGTGGATTACACAGCAGGGTGGCGACAAAGTTAACAAGTTTGATGTGGAATGCCCTGTAATAGCTCTTGGGCGGTGTGCCTTTTATCGCCTAGGCTCAGCAGTCTGAGCACCGCCTGCTGTCGCTTAGCGACGGCACTGCTGCTGTGCCTAGAGCTACCGACTGATGGCGCCATGGCCACGGATGGTAATTCGGAGGAGGAGGAGGTGGAGGAGGGGTGGGAGGAGGAGGAGGTATACTAGACCTTTGAGACCTGGACCGAGGTAGGCCCCGCAATTCTCTGCGTCGGCAGTATATGACCAGCCCCAGGGTCAGACTCGGTCCCAGCCTGCACCAAGTTAAGTGTAGTAGCGTTCTTATAAGTTTGGGATATGGCGGGTGAGGGGAATGTAAACAGATGCGCAAGAAGCACATGATGCGCATGGAGCTGGCGCTCCGCTGCCAGGCGAGCTTTCGCCAATCCAAGCCCCTGTCTCTAGGCTACTCCCCAAACAGCACTTCTAAGAACCTTTTGTATAAGATCAAGTGTAGTAGCGTTCTTATAAGTTTAGGATATGTTGGGTGAGGGGAATGTAAACAGATGCGCAAGAAGCGCTGAAATAATATCCCTAAATGGTAAAAGTTTGCCAGTATATTTTGTGGATAACACAGCAGGGTGGCGACAAAGTTAACAACTTTGATGTGGAATCCATGAAAACAACCCAAATTTCTGCCTGACACACCTCGTTTGATAAGGGGACGATGTATGGAGGCAGCTATATGGACGACTTTTGGAGGTAGCAATGGAGACAACGTGTGGAGGCTGCTATGGAGACAATTTAATTTGGATAGTGCCTGTATGTGGCAGTCCAAAAAAGTTTTCAAACCAGAGGAGCAGGTAGGTGGCCCTCCAGAAAAATGAAATAGATTGAGTGCCTGTATGTGGCAGTCCAAAAAAGTTTTCAAACCAGAGGAGCGGGTAGGTGGCCCTCCAGAAAAATGAAATAGATTGAGTGCCTGTATGTGGCAGTCCAAAAAACTTTTCAAGCCAGAGGAGCAGGTAGGTGGCCCTCCAGTAAAATGGAATAGATTGAGTGCCTGTATGTGGCAGTCCAAAAAAGTTTTCAAACCAGAGGAGCGGGTAGGTGGCCCTCCAGAAAAATTGAATAGATTGAGTGCCTGTATGTGGCAGTCCAAAAAACTTTTCAAACCAGAGGAGCAGGTAGGTGGCCCTCCAGTAAAATGGAATAGATTGAGTGCCTGTATGTGGCAGTCCAAAAAAGTTTTCAAACCAGAGGAGCAGGTAGGCGGCCCTCCAGAAAAATTGAATAGATTGAGTGCCTGTATGTGGCACTCCCAAAAATTGTTTAAAACAGAGGACCGGGTAGGTGGCCCTCCAGAAAAATTGAATAGATTGAGTGCCTGTATGTGGCACTCCCAAAAATTGTTTAAAACAGAGGACCGGGTAGGTGGCCCTCCAGAAAAATTAAACACATAAAGTACTATAGCTAGAGCCAGTGGGCCCTGTCAAAAAATAGCCAGTTTCCTCTGCTTTACTGAACAAAGAGGAGGAGAAGGAGGAAAATGAGGAGGAGGAGTGGATAAATTATTCAGGTTGAGCTTCCTTCACCTGGTGGAGATTGGAAATTATGAGAAATCCAGGCTTTATTCATCTTAATAAGCGTCAGCCTGTCAGCGCTGTCAGTCGACAGGCGTGTACGCTTATCGGTGATGATGCCACCAGCTGCACTGAAAACCCGCTCGGACAAGACGCTAGCGGCAGGGCAGGCAAGAACCTCCAAGGCGTACAGCGCCAGTTCGTGCCACATGTCCAGCTTTGAAACCCAGTAGTTGTAGGGAGCTGTGTGATCATTTAGGACGATGGTATGGTCAGCTACGTACTCCCTCACCATCTTTCTGTAAAGATCAGCCCTACTCTGCCGAGACTGGGGACAGGTGACAGTGTCTTGCTGGGGTGACATAAAGCTGGCAAAAGCCTTGTAAAGCGTACCCTTGCCAGTGCTGGACAAGCTGCCTGCTCGCCTACTCTCCCTCGCTACTTGTCCCGCAGAACTACGCACTCTGCCGCTAGCGCTGTCAGAAGGGAAATACTGTTTCAGCTTGTGAACCAGGGCCTGCTGGTATTCATGCATTCTCACACTCCTTTCCTCTCCAGGGATGAGAGTGGAAAGATATTGCTTGTACCGTGGGTCCAGGAGAGTGAACACCCAGTAATCGGTGCTGGAATAAATTCTTTGAACGCGAGGGTCACGGGATAGGCAGCCTAGCATGAAATCTGCCATATGCGCCAGAGTACCAACGCGTAAGAATTCACTCCCCTCACTGGCCTGACTGTCCATTTCCTCCTCCTCCAACTCCTCCAACTCCTCTTCTTCTGCCCATACACGCTGAACAGTGAAGGTCTCAACAATGGTCCCCTCTTGTGTCTCGCCAACATTCTCCTCCTCTTCCTCCTCATCCTCCTCCACCTCCACCTCCTCCGATATGCGCTGAGAAACAGACCTGAGGGTGCTTTGGCTATCAACAAGGGAATCTTCTTCCCCCGTCTCTTGTGACGAGCGCAAAGCTTCCGACTTCATGCTGATCAGAGAGTTTTTCAACAGGCCAAGCAGCGGGATGGTGAGGCTGATGATGGCGGCATCGCCACTGACCATCTGTGTTGACTCCTCAAAGTTACTCAGCACCTGACAGATATCAGACATCCACGTCCACTCCTCATTGTAGACTTGAGGAAGCTGACTGACCTGACTACCAGTTCTGGTGGAAGTTGACATCTGGCAGTCTACAATCGCTCGGCGCTGCTGGTAAACTCTGGATAACATGGTCAGTGTTGAATTCCACCTCGTGGGCACGTCGCACAACAGTCGGTGAGCGGGCAGTTGGAGGCGGCGCTGCACTGCCCTGAGAGTGGCAGCATCTGTGCTGGACTTCCTGAAATGCGCACAGATGCGGCGCACCTTCATGAGCAAATCAGACAGATTGGGGTATGTCTTGAGGAAACGCTGAACTATCAGATTTAACACATGGGCCAGGCATGGCACATGTGTCAGTCTGCCGATTTGCAGAGCCGCCACCAGGTTACGGCCGTTGTCACACACAACCATGCCTGGCTTCAGGTTCAGCGGTGCCAGCCACAGATCAGTCTGCGCCGTGATGCCCTGTAATAGCTCTATCGCCTAGGCTCAGCAGTTTGAGCACCGCCTGCTGTCGCTTAGCGACGGCACTGCTGCTGTGCCTAGAGCTAGCGACTGATGGCGCCATGCCCACGGATGGTAATTCGGAGGAGGAGGAGGTGGAGGAGGGGTGGGAGGAGGAGGAGGCATAGTAGGCCTGAAACACCTGGACCGAGGTAGGCCCCGCAATCCTCGGCGTCGGCAGTATATGACCAGCCGCAGGGTCAGACTCGGTCCCAGCTCCACCAAGTTAACCCAATGTGCCGTCAGCGATATATAGTGGCCCTGCCCGGCAGCACTCGTCCACGTGTCCGTGGTCAGGTGGACCTTGTCAGAAACGGCGTTGGTCAGGGCACGGATGATGTTGTCTGACACGTGCTGGTGCAGGGCTGGGACGGCACATCGGGAAAAGTAGTGGCGGCTGGGGACCGAATACCGAGGGGCGGCCGCCGCCATGAGGTTGCGAAAGGCCTCGGTCTCTACTAGCCTATAGGGCAGCATCTCCAGGCTAAGCAATCTGGAGATGTGGACATTAAGGGCTTGGGCGTGCGGGTGGGTTGCACTATATTTGCGTTTCCGCTCCAGCGTCTGGGGTATGGAGAGCTGAACGCTGGTGGATGCTGTGGAGGATCGTGGAGGCGACGATGGGGTTTTTGTGGCAGGGTCCTGGGCAGAGGGCTGACTATCAGCTGACACAGGGGAAGGAGCAGTGGTGTGCACGGCCGGAGGTGAACGGGCTTGTTGCCACTAAGTGGGGTGTTTAGCATTCATATGCCTGCGCATACTGGTGGTAGTTAAGCTAGTAGTGGTGGAACCCCTGCTGATCCTGGTTTGGCAAATGTTGCACACCACAGTCCGTCGGTCATCCGGTGTTTCCTTAAAGAACCTCCAGACTTCTGAAAATCTAGCCCTCCCTGCAGGAGCCCTCGCCACGGGAGCTTCACTAGTTGACACATTTGGCGCTGATGCACCAGCTCTGGCCCTGCCTCTCCGTCTGGCCCCACCACTGCCTCTTCCAACCTGTTCTGGTCGAGGACTCTCCTCTGTCTCAGAAGCACTGTGTTCACCCGGCCTATCAACCCAGCTTGGGTCTGTCACCTCATCATCCTCCGATCCCTCAGTCTGCTCCCCCCTCGGACTTCCTGCCCTGACAACAACTTCCCCACTGTCTGACAACCGTGTCTCCTCATCGTCGGACACCTCTTTAGACACTTCTTCCACTACGTCAAGAAGGTCATCATCACCCACAGACTGCGACTGGTGGAAAACCTGGGCATCGGAAAATTGCTCAGCAGTAACCGGACAAGTGGTTTGTGACTGTGGGAAGGGTCCAGAAAACAGTTCCTCAGAGTATGCCGGTTCAAATGCCAAATTTTCCTTGGAGGGGGCAGACTGGGGGGGAGGAGGCTGAGGTGCAGGAGCTGGAGGAGTGCCGATTTCGGTGACATGGGTGGACTGCGTGGAAGACTGACTGGTGGACAAAATGCTCGAAGCATTGTCGGCAATCCACGACATCACCTGTTCGCACTGTTCTGGCCTCAACAGTGCTCTACCACGAGTCCCAGAAACTTCAGACATGAACCTAGGGAGTGTAGCTCTGCGGCGTTCCCCTGCTCCCTCATAAGCAGGTGGTGTCTCACCCCGCCCAGGACCACGGCCTCTGACCCCTGCAGTAGTTGGACGCCCACGTCCCCGCCCTCGTCCTCTACCCCTAGCCCTCGGGTTAAACATTTTTAAAATGAGAGTTATAACTTTAATTTTTTTTTAACTTTTTTTTGTGTTTTTTTGTTTTTTTTTGTGTTTTTTAGTTTTTAAAACCAAACGATGCTATCCTATTGCTATGGCTATTTTCTAGCCAAGTATGAAAGCACACTACTATGCCAGATGAGATGACGCTGAGTTATTAAAAAAATAAACATAAAATAAAAAAGGAAATGGCAGACTGTGCCTAATTGAAATCCAACCCCTAATAAATTTTCCCACTTCGGTCTTTGCAATGGATATGTGCGTCACTAAGCGCAAAACACACCGGTCGCAAGTCTCACTACAAATTGCTCACAATTTGCTAGTAGATGCACTGCAGCAAGTACAGCCACCAGCAGATCAACCAGAAATCAAATATATATAACGCTACTGTAGGCGTAAGTAAGCCGTTTGGATTCTCCTATGGCTATTTTCTAGCCAAGTATGAAAGCACACTACTATGCCAGATGAGATGACGCTGAGTTATTAAACAAAATAAACGTAAAATAAAAAAGGAAATGGCAGACTGTGCCTAATTGAAATCCAACCCCTAATAAATTTTCCCACTTCGGTCTTTGCAATGGATATGTGCGTCACTAAGCGCAAAACACAGCGGTCGCAAGTCTCACTACAAATTGCTCACAATTTGCTAGTAGATGCACTGCAGCAAGTACAGCCACCAGCAGATCAACCAGAAATCAAATATATATAACGCTACTGTAGGCGTAAGTAAGCCGTTTGGATTCTCCTATGGCTATTTTCTAGCCAAGTATGAAAGCACACTACTATGCAAGATGAGATGACACTGAGTTATTAGAAAAATAAACGTAAAATAAAAAAGGAAATGGCAGACTGTGCCTAATTGAAATCCAACCCCTAATAAATTTTCCCACTTCGGTCTTTGCAATGGATATGTGCGTCACTAAGCGCAAAACACAGCGGTCGCAAGTCTCACTACAAATTGCTCACAATTTGCTAGTAGATGCACTGCAGCAAGTACAGCCACCAGCAGATCAACCAGAAATCAAATATATATAACGCTACTGTAGGCGTAAGTAAGCCGTTTGGATTCTCCTATGGCTATTTTCTAGCCAAGTATGAAAGCACACTACTATGCAAGATGAGATGACACTGAGTTATTAAAAAAATAAACGTAAAATAAAAAAGGAAATGGCAGACTGTGCCTAAATGAAATCCAACCCCTAATAAATTTTCCCACTTCGGTCTTTGCAATGGATCTGTGCGTCACTAAGCGCAAAACACAGCGGTCGCAAGTCTCACAACAAATTGCTCACAATTTGCTAGTAGATGCACTGCAGCAAGTACAGCCACCAGCAGATCAACCAGAAATCAAATATATATAACGCTACTGTAGGCGTAAGTAAGCCGTTTGGATTCTCCTATGGCTATTTTCTAGCCAAATATGAAAGCACACTACTATGCAAGATGAGATGACACTGAGTTATTAAAAAAATTAACGTAAAATAAAAAAGGAAATGGCAGACTGTGCCTAATTGAAATCCAACCCCTAATAAATTTTCCCATTTCGGTCTTTGCAATGGATATGTGCGTCACTAAGCGCAAAACACAGCGGTCGCAAGTCTCACTACAAATTGCTCACAATTTGCTAGTAGATGCACTGCAGCAAGTACAGCCACCAGCAGATCAACAAGAAATCAAATATATATAACGCTACTGTAGGCGTAAGTAAGCCGTTTGGATTCTCCTATGGCTATTTTCTAGCCAAGTAAGAAAGCACACTACTATGCAAGATGAGATGACACTGAGTTATTAAAAAAATAAACGTAAAATAAAAAAGGAAATGGCAGACTGTGCCTAATTGAAATCCAACCCCTAATAAATTTTCCCACTTCGGTCTTTGCAATGGATATGTGCGTCACTAAGCGCAAAACACAGCGGTCGCAAGTCTCACTACAAATTGCTCACAATTTGCTAGTAGATGCACTGCAGCAAGTACAGCCACCAGCAGATCAACCAGAAATCAAATATATATAACGCTACTGTAGGCGTAAGTAAGCCGTTTGGGTTCTCCTATGGCTATTTTCTAGCCAAGTATGAAAGCACACTACTATGCAAGATGAGATGACACTGAGTTATTAAAAAAATAAACGTAAAATAAAAAGTAAATGGCAGACTGTGCCTAATTGAAATCAAACCCCTAATAAATTTTCCCACTTTGGTGTTTGAGGTGGATATGTGTGTCACTAAGAGCTAAACACAACGGTAGCAAGTCCCCCTGCAAATTCCTCACAATATGGTACTAGCTGCAAATAAAAAAAAAAAGTATAACGTTATTGTAGCCCTAAAAAGGGCTGTTGGGTTCTTGGAGAATCACTCCTGCCTAACAGTAAGCCAATAGAACACCCTAACGCTTTCCCTGACCAGCAGCAGCTCTCTCCCTAGCAGCATCCAGACACAGAATGATCCGAGCAGCGCGGGCAGCGGCTAGTCTATCCCAGGGTCACCTGATCTGGCCAGCCAACCACTGCTATCGACGTGTAAGGGTACCACGTCATGCTGGGTGGAGTGCAGAGTCTCCTGGCTTGTGATTGGCTCTGTTTCTGGCCGCCAAAAAGCAAAACGGCGGGAGCTGCCATTTTCTCGAGCGGGCGAAGTATTCGTCCGAGCAACGAGCAGTTTCGAGTACGCTAATGCTCGACCGAGCATCAAGCTCGGACGAGCATGTTCGCTCATCTCTACTTCTGATATATCTGTGTTATTGTCTGAAGAATCTTGCTCGGATGATGCAAAAGATACTTTAGCTGTTTTATTTTTGTTTTTTAGAATTGAGTGCGATTTATAAGGATTCCTCTGCCATGCGTAGACTTCTCCTCTACGATAATCCATCATATCTCGATTAAACTTGTTTTGTTTCACTTCCATGATATCATTTTCTAATTTAGCTATATTCAGTTTCAAATTGTCATCTAGCTCTTTGCATTCCTCTGTATCCACATGTACTTTCAAATTCTCTTGGATTTGTTTTATGGTATCCCTCAATTCCTTTAACCGTTTGTTTTCTCTGTCCGCTATCAATTTCATTAATTTGACTGAGCATTGAGATAACATTTCATACCATTCTTTAGTGAAGTCTTCATCATATGTACTTGTAGGGTATTTTCTAATTCTCAGACCCCTAGGTATCATATCTTTCTCTAAATAGTTGAGCAGAGTTGTGTGATCCCACAATATTCTTAGTTGATAGCACATTTTGATCTCCAAGTCGTGCATGAGGTTAATTAAATTAGGGTTGGGTCCTCCTGTGCTTGTGGAGGAACCCAAAAATATTGCAGCCGCTTTATTTTGTCTGTCTTCATTATTGATATCTTCAAAGGCCAATAACTAAATGTACCAGGGTTGATTTTTATTTACCTTATCCATGTGATATACTGTATATGAAATAGTTTTATTCTGTTTTGATTATTATTATTCCGTCATTAAATTGCTCTGGATTTACCATAGTGTATATCTGTTGAAAAATTCATAACCTTTCAGTACTTACACATCACTATAGTGTATTTTCACTGAAACTTCAATGACCTCTAGAAGCTTCTACATACAGTGACCAGTTGTCATTGTATCTCTTTTCCTATCTCTTTCTCATAGTCTGTATTAAGTGATGATCAGTTGTCATTATATCTCTTGCCCCACCGTCCCTTGTACCAACTACATCTAAGCATCCTTCTGTGTACTTAGTATGTCCATGTATAGTAAATTACAGAATTCAGATCTGAAAGCCCTGTCTGTTAGGGTTGGGTAACACAGAAGACAGGGGATAGTGTGCCCTGAGCTTGCCCCAACCTCTGTCCCTTCCTATAGCCCCCCCACGCTAAACCGTGGGGCGACTACTTGAAGACTCGAAATACACTGGATAAGTGAGGGAAGGGAAACGCAAACAGACTGACAAACATAAAACACAAAAGAATGGTAAACTAGCCGGGGTCACAATGAGAGGGTACGTCAAGAACAATGTCAGAAGGCAAAACGTCAATGTCAAAAACTAGCCGAGGTCACAACAATACAGATACAGATACTGAGCAAGACAACCTAATGCAGCAAGCGAGTGATGAAGGGATTTCAAACACGGCACAGGTGACTAGAGAAGCTGCAATTTATGCAGCCAGAACCCCACCTCCAGAACCTGATAGGAGCTGGACAGCTTCTGGGAATTAACCCCTCATGGTGCAGAACAACCAGGCAGCATGCAGAGGTACCACAAGTCCCAGCAGTTCCGAACACAACTCCTAGACAGCGCGAGATCTTAGCAGCTGCTGCCCGGGACGAGAGGTGGAGTCTGCGCAGATATGCGCAGGGGGTCGGGGAACGCTGCTGGCACCACCAGAAGAACCAGAAGTCCCAGCATTCTCCCTAGCGAACCTGACACTGTCAGCTAGAATGGAGTGTAAGAACCACCACAGCTCCTCACATAAACCAATCTCGATTGGAGCAGATGACTGAAGACCTCAGCATCCAAGTTGATCCTATAACCTAGGCCACATGATTTTATCTAGAGATGAAGTGGGCAGAAGCTAAGTACCGAATATATACTCAAGTATAAGCCGTACCGAGTATGAGCCGATACCCCTAATTTTACCACCAAAAACTGGGAAAACCTATTAACTTGAGGGTGAGAAATGCATTGGTCACAGCCTCCCAGTATATAGCCAGTTAGCCAGAGTAGTATATAGCCAGCCCCCGGTAGAATATAGCCAGCCCCCAGTAGTATATATATTATTTATTTAATTCAAAAAGGTTGAACTTGATGGACTTGTGTCTTTTTCCAGCTTCATATACTATGATACTATGATTTAGCCAGCCCCCAGAACTATAAAGCCAGCCAGCCCCCTGTAGTATATAGCCAGCCAGCCCCCAAGAGTAAATATCCAGCCAGATCCCAGTAGTATACAGCCAGCCAGCCCCCATGTAGTATATAGCCAGCCAGTTCCCATGTAGTATACAGCCAGCCAGCCGCCAGTAGTTTACAGCCAGCCCCATGTAGTATACAGCTAGCCCCCATGTAGTACACAGCCAGCCAGCCCCATGTGGTATAGAGCCAGCCCGCAGTCCGACAAGCACATAAAATAAACAAGCTTAGATACTCCCCGATGCTCCAGTTCCTGCAGCTCCTCTTCTTTCTTCTCTTTGCTGTAACAGGCGTCAGAGATGTGTCCGGCAGATCGCATGGACGCATCTCTGCTGGCTAATACAGCAAGGAGAAGACAGAAGAGGAGTCTCCAGGAGCCATGCCGAACATTGGGAGCCACGCCGAGCATCAGACGCCGGAGGGTGAGTATGTAAGTTTATTTTTTTTATTGACTCGGGTGAGGTTTTTCAGCAAATATTTTGTGCTGAAAAACTTGGTGCATACACAAGTATATACCTCTCAAGAAAAAGATGGGGACTAGACAAATTTATTAATTCAATATCAAAAACAAATATACACAGGATATATTTGTTTTTTTTCCTTGAGTACTGTAACATGTTGAATTCAGGGATGCGTGGACATTATTTGTATTCACTATATCAGTAGTGACTGCTCCACTTGTAGTATACACAAGTATATACAGTATAAATAAACATTATTTCCTCTTTTTGTTATATTGGTATATGGAGCAGTTTCCATTAATTAACCCACTTAGTTAAACTAAAATAACAATTTTAATTATTAAGTTATGTTAGGTTCCAGGATTAGTAAATAACAGAATAGGGCAGAAGCAGGCAGGAGGTCTACTTCTGATGGTAGATTCCTCATAGTAGGTTTCCTTTGAATGTCACTTCTTGAGGAGATTATTGGGTTACTCATGTACAAAATGGTAACAATGACCCTTCAAAAACAAGCAGAGCAGAGAAGTCAGGATCTATTATTGTGTCTGTCCCAGTTTTTTTTGTCCATGTCTGCATATAAAAAGTGTTTTTAAAGCTTGCACATATGTTTGTTATGTCCATGTGCCACAATTGTTTTAACGCTGCCCCTAGAGAGGTTTGGTAGTGTGTTCCTAGTTTGTGCCACATCTATTACTGATACAGTTCTGTCACAACAATATGAAGCAAAGTGCACCAAGAAAAAATAAGTGCATTTGTGTCATATTCTGGTTAACTACAGTGCACGCAACCAGGTTAACTAAGTACACACAACACTATTAAACTGTGTGGTATAAATTGCACAAAGCAAGTGCAAATTAAAACTAGGAAAATTGCATCATGTTTTATATCCTTGGGCCACTATGTTTAAATGTTGCAGATATAATACTGTCAGATACTGTCTTCCCATAACTCTATTAAGTGTATATGTGGGATTATTACCTCCAGTCAACAAATGTACAATATGACGTTCATCTACATTGAATCAAACCTGCAATTTACAAGCCTATTCCCTTATTATATCCAAATCCCTATGGATAAAGTAAACATCCTGCTTTCACGTTTATTATTATCCAACATATTTCATTGTGTGCTGAACCCTTTATTATGCTTTTCCTTATATAGTCCATATTCCACTTATAGTCTCAATAGAACTCAGATTTCAGAAACAATATCAAATAATCCTCCATAATACAACATCTAATATATACAGTAACCATCTGTGACATTGCATCAAGGGTCTTTGCCGTAGTGCAAGTTTCATGAAAGCTAATGTAACACAAAACAAGCTTATGTTACATGTTTTGGAAATCCTATGAATATATGTTTATAGAAATATCAATAAGATAATGCATAGTCTAGCCGGATATATTACTGAGATAATGTATATCCAAGCTCTTAATTTATCTGTGAGATAATGTATACTCAGGCCCCAGATATAGGAGCACAGGAAATCTACTAATGCTCTGAATAGAGGTTTTGGAGTTCAGAAGGTTTTTTGATGATAATGGTGCAGATTTATCAAAAGTGCAGTTTGCCTCACTAATGTGCAGAATGCACCAGTATCCAATAATAAAGCACGGTCTTCACTAATCCGGTGCACCTTACACTGCCCGGGTAGTGTGCACCATGTTTTTTGGGGCACCTTTAACATACCACGTGCAGTACAATCTACTGTAACAAATGTGGCGCACTGTCCGTCGGCACTGAAATGCCCCTCTAGGCACTGAATTTTGTGGCTTGGCGGTCACAGTGTAGCTGCAACACAATACTAGTGCAAACACTTCATAAATATATTTGAAAGTAGTTTGCATGCTATTTTCAATTAAGTCAGTTTAATAAATGTGTCCCAGTATGTTTAATAATTTTGTGTACATTTTTCTTCAAATGGTTAATTTTGTCATGTAGATAAAGGGACGAGAAAATGGGAGAGAAGAACTGGACCGCACATCCACACATTATACAATGATCTATTGTCGCAAGGCTACATTTACAAAACAAACTTGAGGTTCTTAGTTACATTTTGATCAAATTGCATAAACCACTAACCACTTCATGCTGACCTTGTTATAGTGGGTCCCTACGCTATTAGGTGTGGCATCACATGGCATACACCACCACTTCAACATAGCACCAGCAGGGACCAAGACCCAGTTGACCCAGCACCCATACTGGCAGGCAAAGCCCTTATGGCTCTGGACCCCGGGTCCACACCAACACCGCACCACAGTAGCAGCAGATGCAATACTGCATCATGTGAACAGGACTTAACTGCTCACCATGTGTAAACAGGTCTCGAAAACTCACTGTTCCCTGTGGTCTCAGACAATGGATGTGTTCACATGTTCCATTTTTCAGATGCAGTTTTCAATGTCCAAACTAGGAGTGGAATGAAGGAGGAGTAGCACCTCTCAATAATATGTTATCATCCATTGTATAGCACACATGCATCTGGCTGTGAAAAAACTGCCACTGAAAAACTGAACATGTGAACACACCCAATGGCTGAAAGGAAGTAGGTGGCTACTATATGCAGTCTCCTGTTAATTTAGATAAAGTGCCAGAACAAATTATATGGACATGTTTTATTCATACAAAACGCAGAATGTAAAAACCAAACCTCTCCTTCCCTCATTGATCATTAGTTTCCTTACATAATGGGTCTCATTTACTAAGGGTCCGCGGAGCGCATTTTCATTGGGTTTCCCGACGATTTCTGTTTTGCGCTGAATTGCCGTGGGAATCTGCGATTGGATTTTGGCACATCGGCGCCGGTTTGCATGCGACAGAAACAGCTGGATTTGGACAACGTGCAAGATTAAATATTTAGAATTGTGTCGCAAAACACGCACTTACAAGCAGCGGGAAGAAGAAGGTGAACTCCTTTGGACCTCGGCGTCGAAGCGACGGATGCAGGAACTCGGGCGCACTATCTTAGCAGACCCGAATCCTCGTTGGACAACGCACTGCGGGATTGCGACAGGAACGGGTAAGTAAATCTGCCTCATTGTCTTTATTCTCTATTGCACAATTTTAGGAAATTTATTGAAAAAATATGTAAAGAAGTCAGCCGCAGAATACTCTGTCTGATGCCCTTGCTAGGACACCTACGGCTCTGAGGTAGACCATAAACAAACATGGAGACAAGAGTCCAACTTACAGGGAATCCATGTGTTACATTAAAATATAATTCTTTATTTCAACAGTATTAAAACAATACAATACAGTACAATACAATACAGTATTAAGACAATCCACCAACCAATGACATGATCAGACAAACAGTGCATTAATCGACACAATTTGGGGACGTTTTCATTGTCATGGTATAATGGGTTTGTTCATAAGTGCTTTTTGAAGCAGGTTTCTCTGCATCGAAAACTCACATGAGCCAATGCAAATACCAAGATTGGGGCTCAGGTTTTGCTACAGATTACAGATGCAAGTTAGTGCAAGGATTGATACCATTCACTGGTATAGTCAGCATAGGCCACCAGCCAGGGTTTTAAAGGCACTGTCAAGTCCAAATTCTTAATTGATGTATTTTTGAGACATGCCCTGTAAGAAAAATAAAGTAGGGTCTTTCCCTTCCATCCATTCCATCAGTGGGATAAAAAAGGGGGGCCACTGCTGACCACAGTTCATGCCAATCCACAGATAAAGGGACTGGAACACGCAGCGCCATTATCAATTCTATGTAACTCACACCCGGGGCTATAGACATACGGTTCAAAAAAGACTAGTCATCAGGATGGTCTTGCATCAAAATAATAAAGTTTATTTTTTAACAACCTTATATTTAGCATACCCATCTTACTTAGTCTACAAGGTAATCCATATCCGACCTACTTCACAAATGTATGAAAAACATTTTACATTTTCAGCACCTACTAACA
Source organism: Engystomops pustulosus (assembly GCF_040894005.1). Lineage (NCBI taxonomy): Eukaryota > Metazoa > Chordata > Amphibia > Anura > Leptodactylidae > Engystomops > Engystomops pustulosus. Next base: position 102,910,639 of record NC_092417.1, on the reverse strand, counting down.
AGGGGCTCAGTACTTCAATTCACATACTAACATTAAGGAAAAATGAAGATGGAAATTTGTATATCGCTGAATGTGTTGCTGTTGTTTAGAATACTAGCAGGCACACTGTGAAATATGTAATTTCCAACCAATTTTTATAACTACTTAGGTTTCCGACCAATCTATTTTCTGCCCATGCTTTTCATGCAGTTGAAATAGGGTAGCATAAAAAATAAGCTACATTATGTGAAAATCCAATACACTACACACAAGGCAATTTAAAATTACTTTTATGAAGATGTCAGCAGATACAATATTGATTTGGTCACTGCCAATTTGCCAGCAATACCAAATATTTCACAATTTTATCTTTTTGATCTCTAAGGTCAATGGAGCACAGACTTTCTATTTTTCTTAAAAACACATTATTTAAAAATATTGTCCTTTTTTTAGAAGAAAAACAATTTAAACTTATGTATGTAGGACATACATTGTTTATTTTCTATGTCTGTATTGCTCGAAAAGCATCATGCACTTTGTGGTAATAGCTATCAGTTTTTGTTCATCTATTGGTTGCTGTGTTTTAAATATATCCTGTGTATGATATGTTTCTGATTGAATTACATTGAGAAGATGCCTAGATGCAGTGCTCAGGCTTTTGGTAGAGTAAGCTATCATTACCCTGTTGATTAGAGATGGGCGAATCGATTCTAATGATTCTAACTTCGGTTAGAATTTCAGGAAAAATTTGATTCGCCACGAAGCCGAAGTTAATGCTGATTCATTGGAACGAAGTTGGTTTTTTCCCTCTCATGTTTCTGCTAAATGGGCGCGAGAACAATGTGTTACATGGGGCAGAGAACTCTGGGAAGGAGAAAGGAACACCCCCGATGACATCTGCAGAACTGTAAGCCAATCACAAAACCCTATAAAATCCAGCCATTTTCTATCTCAGCACTTCACACTTCATGTTGTAGCGTCCAGCTGCTGCTATTGTGCTGTGCGATTCTTGCTGCAATCTCTCGCTGTTCTCTAAGGGGGATCTGTATACCCCAAATAGCAGTTCTATTAAGTGACAAAATCGAATAGGAAGAAATCTGTTTGACTTTCATGCATCTGCAGTAGCGATTGGTGGACTAATCCCTGCTTGTTCTTTAAGGGAGATCTGTATACCCCAAATAACAGTTCTATTTAGTGACAAAATCGAATAGGAAGAAATCTGTTTGACATTCATGTATCTGCAGTAGTGAGCTGTCAGTTGTGGGGTATCTGTATAACGCACATTGCCATAATTTTTGGGGGCTCTAGTTTACAGCCAGATTTACGTGTGAAATCCATGTAGTTTATACAGTGATTTTTGCTGAAATTACAGTGTCAGTTGTGGGGTTTCTGTATAACGCACATTGCAATACCTTTTGGGGGCTCTAGTTTACAGCCAGATTTACGTGTGAAATCCACGTAGTTTATAAACCACTATGTCAGACAGAAAGGTGGCAGGTGGAGCAGGCAGAGGTGGCAGCACAGTAAGGGGATGTCCCAGCAGGGGTGACTCTGTGAGGCCAGAACTGCCGTTGAATGGTTGACTAGGTCATCCAATTCCTCAAATATAACATCTGACAACCCCAGCCAAGAGTCAGTAGTTTCCTCTGATACAACAATTAGTTGGCATGGCCCAGGAGCAGGTCAGCGGCCCTCACCTGTCCTCAACCAGGCTCTGTCCTGTTCCTTTCCCGCAGCCAGAGAGCAACTAGGTGGTATGGGCTCCGCGCCACTATTCATCGAGGACGAAGTGTTTGATGACAGTCAGCAGCTGCTTTGCAGTGAAGAGGTGGGGCAGACTTCCACTGCTTCTTGCAGTAGGCAGGCTGTGCATACTGACATCGTTGAGGAGAGTAGCAGTGACCGGGAAACGCAAATTGACGATCAGGCGGGGGTCGAGCGAAGAGAGTGTCAGCTTGTGGAGCAGGCAGCAAGTCGCTACTGTGGCTGTGAGTCAACAGGGTGGCAGCAGTGCAAGGACGGGAGCCAAACGTCCGCGGGGTACAAATCCCGATTCGCAGACCCAAATAAGCAGTGGCACAGGGGTTCAGCGAGGCAGCGGCGGTAGTAGTCGCTCAGTGCAGAGTGTTGGCGGTAAAATTACCACCTCAGAGCGGTGTGGCGGTTTTTTGTAAAGACACCAGAGGAGCCGAGCCTGGGTATATGTCGTATCTGTGGGCAGAAAGTGAAGTGTGGCCAGGGAGCTAACCTTGGCACCACGGCCCTGCGCCAACACATGCAGCGTCACCATCCAATGGCCTGGGAGAAACAGGTGTCAGATGCGGTCCATCCTGCAGGCGCAGCAACAGCAGCAGCACCTAGAGGCACACATGCTGTTTCATCAAGTCAAGGCTCCAGCCGTAGGGAGCTTTATGTCTTTGACATAATCTCCCGGTCCAGAGCACACAGTTGGCTGATGCCTATGTGCGCCATTGTCCATACTCTGTCAGGTCTGATCGGGGGATTCCTGGCAGTCATTGCTCACGTGCTACTACCACGGCTGCTGTGGGGAGCAGGGGAGGTAGGAGCAGTAGCAGTTCCATCAACAGTCACTTAAGTCTGGATTACTTAATGAGCAATTTCCTTCACCCACCTAGTGAGGAGGGTAGCCACCACCGGCAGCAGCAGCAGGACATGAAGCAGACCCTGCACCAGCAGGTGGTGGCCTACTTGGACAGCAGTTTACCACCTGAGGTAGAGGATCCCATGGACTGCTGGGCAGCCAAACTTGATGCGTGGCCGCAACTTGCGGAGTTTGCAGTAGAGAAGCTGTCCTGCCCGGCCAGTAGTGTGGCGTCAGAGCGGGAGTTCAGTGCGGCGGGGGCCATCGTTACCCCCAGGAGAACCCGCTTGTCCACCCGTAATGTGGAGAGACTGACCTTTGTCAAGATGAATCAGGCTTGGATCGGCCAGGATTTCAACTCACCAATGCCTAATGCATCAGATTAGATCAGCCATGACGCCTCCTCCAAACATGGGGAAATGAGTCGGGGTTCTAACTACCTTCCTCAGCTACTATTCTGATGCTGCCACCCGCCTGATGCCCCACATCTGCTGCTAGTTGCACCATCTGCCTCCTACCATCTTTACCAGGGACTGGAATTGTCCGCCACCTCCACACTATATCATGTCGCCACTCTGCAGGCTCCTGCTGCTTCTGATGCCACCTTGACACTATGTCATTGTGCCACTCTGCAAGCTCCTGCTGCTGCTTCTGATGCCACCTTCACACTATATCATTGTGCCACTCTGCGGGCTCCTGCTGCTGCTGCTTCTGATGCCGCCTTCACACTATATCATTGTGCCACTCTGCGGGCTCCTGCTGCTGCAGCTGCTGCTTCTGATGCCGCCGTCACACTATATCATTGTGCTACTCTGTGGGCTCCTGCTGCTGCTGCTTCTGATCCCACCTTCGCACTATATCATTGTGCCACTCTGCAGGCTCCTGCTGCTTCTGATGCCTCCACACACTATTTCATTGTGCCACTCTGTGGGCTCCTCCTGCTCCTGCTGATACTGATGCCACCTTCACACTATATCATTGTGCCACTCTGCGGGTTCCTGCTGCTGCTGCTTTTGATGCCACCAACACACTATATCATTGTGCCACTCTGCCGCTCTTGCTGATTCTGATGCCACCTTCACACTATATCATTGTGCCACTCTGCGGGCTCCTGCTGCCATTGATGCCACCTTCACACTATATCATTGTGCCACTCTGCAGGCTCCTGCTGCTGCTGCTACTGATGCCACCAACGCACTATATCATTGTGTCACTCTGCAGGCTCCTGCTGCTTCTGATGCCACCTTCACACTATATCATTGTGCCACTCTGTGTGCTCCTGCTGCTACTGATGCCACCTTCACACTATATCATTGTGCCACTCTGCGGGCTCCTGCTGCTGCTGCTTTTGATGCCACCAACACACTATATCATTGTGCCACTCTGCTGCTCTTGCTACTTCTGATGCCACCTTCACACTATATCATTGTGCCACTCAGTGTAAAAAGAGTGCACTCTTTGATGTTATAGTGGGATCTTAGCCCTCAGCTCAGTCCTTTCGGGCTGGCACAGACATTACATTGTCAGGCTGTGTTCCCGCTTCGCTTATTTGGGGAAGTTGGCCTATGAAAGTGCACATGGAAGTGAAGAGTGAAGCGATTCTAAGAGCCGCGGCTGTCATGTGCGTGTCATACTAAGACACAGCATTGTTTGAAGACCAAACCACGCTCCCTATGCATATTTAAGCATGGCACAACGTTCTACAACACCCTACAGGCTCTCTGCAGCCAGGAAATGCCTGTTTTTTAACGTGATTCGTTTTGATTCGATTCAGGTTGAATCGGGATGAAACGAATTTTAACAAATTCGCTCATCTCTACTGTTGATACAAAGGTCACATCTTACATAGAGCTGCATTATTTACCTATTTGTTCACAAGATTAGTTTCATGGGTATATTACCTTATTTCTGTAAACAGGATGAAAAAAGCAACATTGTCTCCCCTTTAATAACACATTTCTTACTCTCAAGAAGCCTTTTGACATAGGATAATAGTCAAACCAATAAGTCTCTTCCACAAGGAACAGACAACAAACTGTAAATGGCACTGTTTTGATGTCATTGCAATTAGTTCGTTGTCACTGGAGCTTGCATAGTCTTTAAGGCTACAAATGCCTAGAAATATAGTTTGCAAGGGAACGCTCCATAAGGAATTTAATTTACTTCCTGATCCATATCTATGGCCTCTCACCAAGCCAGACATGTGCTTTCACTAAACTGCTGAGATACAGTGACATCAAAACAGTGCTGTCTATTTGCAGGTTTCTATTCATTCATTCAAAGAGACTACTGTTTTTTTATTCTATCATGTTGTGTCACAGGGTGTAACATCTGTGCCTGTTCGGGGTTCAATGCCATCCTTTGTCGGTACAGAGCAGCCGAGGATGTACTAATGAGTGTGATTTTGTTCTTAGGTGTCCTGTCCTGTCCTTACTGGTCTGAACACTGCTTTATTTTATTCCTGCCTGAATTAAAATCCACCACATTTGTCTGTCCCCTGTTGATTTTGATCTGAATGGATCAAGAGATGGTTCTGAGATGGAAGGATTCTCTTTCGACTTACACTTCTCTCCTGCTGGTCTGGTTTGTCTGGATGTCAGACACCTGGTCCAATCACCTTCTGGATCGGGACCCGACAACTCATGTAAGGTTTACCTGCCACTTTTATTTGGAGATAGTTGGCATTTATCTTGACTTTTTGATTCTGTGACCCTTTGCCTGTTTTTTGACCATCTGTATTGCCTATTGTTTCTGTACTGCATTGTCCTTTTGGTGCTGACCCATATCTGTCGACTACTCTTCTTTGTTTGTATTTTTCAGTCTTTGTCTCTGTGTTTGCACTTTAGTGCAGGAAGGGAACCTGGATCAGTTGTCACTAGAGATGAGCGAGCACTAAAATGCTCGGGTTCTCGTTATTCGATACGAGCTTTTCCCGATGCTCGGGTGCTCGTATCGAATAACGAACCCCATTAAAGTCAATGGGAGACCCGAGCATTATTTTTAGTAAAAGAGAACATTAAAAGAACAGTGCATAATAAAATATCCCAGATGTTTACTGATGTTTTACTTGTAAGAAAAAATTGAAATAACACTATTCTTCACTTTCCAGGTGTTCGCGCGTGTCTCCCGCTAAGTTAGGAGATGTTCAGAACATCTGGAATGTGAAGAATAGTGTTCTTTCAATGTGTTCTGCACTTAAATGGTCCTGTATTCACAGTTTTTAATGTTTTAATTCTATTCTTCACTTTGCAGATGTTAGCGCGTGTCTTCCGATAATGTCGGAGATGTGCGCGCACATCAGCAATGTGAAGGGTAGTGTTATTTAAATGTGTTCTGCACTTAAATGTTCATGTTTTCACTGTTTTTAATGTTTCAATTCTATTCTTCACATTGCAGGTGTGCGCGCGTGTCTCCCGATAGGTTCGGAGATACGCGCGCACAGCTGCAAAGTAAAGAATAGTGTTATTTAAATGTGTTCTGCCTTAAATGTTCATGTTTTCACTGTTTTTAATGTTTTAATTCTATTCTTCACATTGCAGGTGTGCGCGCGTGTCTCCCGATAGGTTCGGAGATACGCACGCACAGCTGCAAAGTGAAGAATAGTGTTATTTAAATGAAAAAGAATAGAATTAAAACATTAAAAACAGTGAAAACACGAACATTTAAGTGCAGGACACATTGAAAGAACACTATTCTTCACATTCCAGATGTTCCGAACATCTCCTAACTTAGCGGGAGACACGCGCGAACACCTGGAAAGTGAAGAATAGTGTTATTTCAATGTGTTCTTACAAGCAAAACATCAGTAAACATCTGGGTTATTTTATTATGTAATAAAAATACTGTTCTTCACTTAATTTAATGCTCGATCTCGAGCCGGCGAGATACTCGTCCGAGTAACGAGCCGGTCCGAGTATGCTAATACTCGACCGAGCAGTATACTCGGACGAGTATACTCGCTCATCTCTAGTTGTCACCTATTGCATAGGGTGTAAATAGTTATGTAAAGCAAGTAAATATAGAAGAATCCAAAATCACTAAAGAAAGTAGAGTAGCATAGAAGATTTCTAATATCTTAGGCCTAGAATGGGTTCAATATGTGTTGAAATAAACTCATGAGGCATTACAACCAAAGCGTAAATATTAGGGCAACTGGTGGATAATTATACTGTGCTTTCTATCAATCCCTGATTTTGAGGGAAAGTCTCTGCTGAGCGGAGACCAAAATTCAACAACCACTAAAGGTTTTTAATTGAATTTATCATATTCCAATTTGTTGACTACTTTTATTCATTTCCATCACTGTATGAGTACTGTTTGAAGGTCCTACCTGCATAGAGCAATCTTATATGATCTAAATCTATAGTTTTCTATGTAAATATCTTTTGTGAAAGATTTTTTTTTCTGTAAAAGTTGATCTACTGTTATTCACTACTAATCAGTCTTCCACTTACTAATCTCTCTCCTCTACAATCTATTCTTAATGCAGCAGCCAAAATTGTCTATCAATTCTAATGCTACACAAATACATCAACTCTGTGTCAGTCACTGCACTTTTTGCCCTTTACCTTCCGTAATTCAAATGCATCACCCTCATCCACAATGCTTTGCACAGTGCTTCACTCTCCTAAGTTTTTTTCTGAATCTTAGTCTATCACCCTGCCCTTCAATCCTCTAGTGACATAACACTACTTTGTTAATTCTAACCTCCCACTCACTTCTCAATTACGCTGCAACTATTCTCTGGAATGCACTACCTTGAAACTCAGACTCCTACCTGACTACCAAACTACCTATCTATTTATTTAAATATTTTATCCCTAAAAGAATGGCTGGACCATTGTACAAGTCCCCTTTTGTGTCACCCCTTCATCCTTATAGACTGTAAGCTCTTAAGAGCAAGGCCCTTCTTATTTTCATTGTCTCATTTTATTTGTACGGAGCTGCAGAATATGATGGTGCTATATAAATAAATATTATTATTATCTAAACTTTGCATATTTCATTACAAATGCAAGAAAGAAAGAAAAAAGTTTGCTTATAGCTTAAAAACATACTTTAATGGAAACAGCAAGTCTGTAAATTAAATACAGATACTTCTTCACAAGAACAGAGGGTGTTAAAAATTTAATCGCTGCAGAGTGTTAAAATATAGTTGTGCCTAACAAACAGTTCACTTTGTACAAACACTTACTTAAAATAAGAATCATTTTATTAAATGACACAAAGAAAAGCATTGACTTTGTCAATAATGTTTGTCCTTGCTGGATGTTTTGTTTGTAGTTGTACAAGAAAAGGCTTACCACTGCTTCTATCAAACACTCCCACCTTATTAACACTAAATTAGCAAGAGCAGAAGTTGAAGATTCATGCTATCACTTGTCCTACAGTAAAATTCAGTTTTATTGTTCTTCTATATGCTGTGGATCTGGTATGTACATAACTCACATCTAGCATTGAGCAATAGAATAGCATTCAGTGGATGCCCATGTATGAAAAGCTAGGACATGGTGTGTGCATTGGTGTAATGAGGGGGGCATTCATCACAACTTGCTAAGAAAAAAACTGTTCTATGCTTTGGTTTCCTTGAACAACTAAAACAGGACCTTATGGTAGTATTCATGAATAAGGCCCAGGCAGGGCTCATTGATCATGGACAGATAGAAAGCACATGACCCTCCATCTGCGGCCATTTTATGGATTTTATGGCTGATGAGGTAAAAGACAGGAGTCTTCACTTTACATATCAAGAAAGCAGAGCAGAACTTTTAATAGATGTTTATTGATACATTATCCCATATCCTGCCCCCCACACTTACACCCACATCACAAAAACATGCAGTTTAATGGTTAATATTGAATATAGGTGTTAGTCTGCTGAGGGTAATGAATGTGTGACTGTGGTAATCTTCTTATATTTTTTATCCATGGCCTCTTTCTGTCTAAACAACAATCAGAACAAGAAAAAAGTTGGATGCGTACAGGAAATCACATTACCAAAAAATCCATTTATTGATACAAGCAGTAATAATAACAAGACAACAAATATAAAAACACTTAAAACATACACCCAGTGGGTGTATAAAGCTTCCAAGGGTAGTAGTCCCTTACACTCCCCATCCACAAACAGTAATTCGCACAGATAGACAATTATTTATAGGTGAATAACCATAGTCGGTCCTAGAAAAACCTCTAGATGGCGGCAATGCAGAAAAGTGCTCTGTGCAAAAGTGTGAAATAAAACCTAGTAAACCCTTAACCTGCTCATACAATACCCAATTGTAGAAGAAACATGTGGTGTCTAGTACTGGGATCAAAGCCAGGGAGGCAGGTCAGTTGGATGGGGAGTGGAGCAAGCTATCATACTGACCAAAAAAAAAAAAATCAACACCAAAACATACTTCAAAGCCGTCGATAGTAATAGCTATTTGGACTTCACTAACAATCACTTCAAAAAGTGGAAAACCAACATTCCCTATGGTCAATTCAAAAGAATTAGACACAACTGCACCACCAATGAGGATTATGAAGTACAGAGCAAAGTCCTGCGTGACAGATTTAAGGCTATCTCCTTCCCCTTATTTCATCTGCATGCACGAAGGATGGAACTTTGAGCCAAGTAGAATGCCTTAAGCCAGGGACAAGAAACAACTCAGACCCCCAACAATGAGGTTAACTTTATTACCACTTTTTCAGAAGATGGTGGCTAAATCAGGAAGGTCCTCAAAAAACACTGGAACCTGCTACTCCATGATCCACACCTTAAAAATATTATGCCTAACATTCAAAAAATCACATTCAGAAAAATATTTCAGCACCAAGTCGTTTGCATATGTCTGGACATAGGATTACATCAATTTTTCCAAAATTCTAGGCAGCTTTAGGTGCGGCCACAATTTATGCAAATGCTGCGAGTCACTTGGCCATAGAAAGTAATCTTTTACATCCAACAATTCAGGAGAAGTCTTTCAGATAAAGAGCTTCCTAAATTGTAGTTTGAATTATGTCATTTACTTGATTGAATGTAATTGCAAATTCCAATCCAACTATTGAGGGAACGTCTTAACAAACATAGAAGCATCATCACTAATGGCTTCCTTCTACATAGCACATCAAGACATCCAGCACAATATCATAAACAAAACTGTAGAGAGTTTAACATTACACTGATTGAACACATTACTCCCTCCACCCCACAAAGGTATAATTACTTAATAAAAGGGGAGATGTACTGGATATACAAACTTCAAAACCCTTACGGCAGCTGGTTTAAACAAATCCCTAGAAAACATCTTCTAGTGAAATATCCAATATATATGAACACGTGGGGCATATTCACATCTCACACTCTGCATGTCATAGCATACTTTGCCACCTTGTCATCTGTATAATTGTGTGCGTGTGTGTGTAAGCAGGCAGCACTCCTATTGACCAGCCCTAACAATCCATGGCTCCAAACTCTCACTAGTCAAAGTATGTTGCCTTGAGTCACCTAGAACCCCGCCTTCTCCTTTAAGCCTTGCATCCAGTCCCTAACTACAAACTGCCACCTCCATTTAAAGAACATCCCTCACATCCGATCCTTCCTCAACTCATAGTCTACCAAATTGTAAGTCCAAGCCCTCATTGTAAGCTTGGACTACTACAATAATCTTCTCTGTGGTCTCCCAGCTAACTCTCTAATGCCCCTCAAATATATCCTCAACTCAGCCACTTGGCTAATCCATCTGTCTCCTTTGCCTTTCTGCCAGTCTGTCCACTGGTTACCCATTGTACAATGAATACAGTTTAAAACACACACTTTCAGCACAGAACCTTCTGCTTCACTCTATTACCATCCGCTCTACTCACAACCATCTTCAGGACTTCAGTCTTGCATCTCCCATACTCTCTTCCAAAATGTGTATTACTGTCTCCAACCATCCAAACTTTAAAAGTCAACCTGAAAACCCAACTGTATAAGATTGTCTACTACATGGGTCTCATCCTACTTGTTCCAGAGCTCTATAGTTTTTGTATTTGCAATTGTTCTTATATTAATGTGATATATGTGAAACCCTTCTGATAGTACAGCACCATGTAATTAATGGTGCTCTATAAATAAATAACAATAAAATATTGACAAGGGAAGGGGAGAAACATGAGCCCATTCTCTGGAGAAAAAAAACATATCAAAAGGTGCAAAAAGTTATTACACAGTAAAAGGACAGAACCATAATGATATAATACAGTAAAATGTGAGCATATGTGCTGTATTTGGCAGGTTATATGCCATGAACCGGCACACCATTAGATGTGGTATGCAAGTGTATAGGGCCATGACATCCCAAGATAACCACATATAATCCTGTGTCCAAAATAGTTGGTCCACAGCAAGTATGGCTTTCGTATCTCTTATGTAACCAGGCAAGCACTTAACACATGTTTGAAGCAAGGCATCTAACTAGTACTCTAGTATCTCAAGTAAAGAATCTGTTTCCGACACAAAAAGGTGATAGGAGGCAGCAAACTATTCTTATAATCTTATAGTAACTTGCAGTAAGTGTTGTCATCCTCTAATCTAAGGGGATTTTTTAAGAACAGTTTTTATTTATTTATTTTTTTGACAACCAATAAAGATTTACATACATTTACATACATATATTTTTGTGGCAAGGGATCCAAAATATCTGTGATGGACAAGAACAGATTAGAGGGATAAGGTGACATAGAATTTTTGCTATTTCACTATATTGTTAGATATTATTTCCATACATTTTCAGATGAGTATATGTAAATTCAGTAAATAAGTAAAATAATACTTTGGGGTTCCTCCCCAGGTGTAACAGTTAAGAGCAAACAAAACGTCTAGAAACAAAGAAAAAGATAACAAAAGGCCTTGAGCAGATTTTTACTCAAAAGTGGTTCTAGGTATTTATTGAGAGAAATATGTGCTTTGTGATTATATGTCTCAGAGTGAACAGAAGGAGCTGTATTTGTTGTTTTGTATAGAAATTGCCTTTTCATAGTTAATTTATAGACATTAGTCCCTGCAACATTCAAGGGTAAAAAAATATTGTAGACGAAGTTAGAAAATTTGTTTGTTGACTGTTAGCAAACAAATGAATTTATTCACATCACATAAAGTGGAGAACAAATCCATTGTGTTATTAAGGGCAAATTCAAGTCCCTTCAAAATAATTTTTAGATCAGGCTGAATGAGTTAATGTTGTCTATTGGACTTCCACTGGAGGCATATCTAGGTCCTATTTAATAAATGTTAGTCATTTGGGAACTGTGAACTATAACCAACATCCCCTGAACTCCATCTAGAACTTTCTATTTAAAACATGATAGTTTCAAAATGAAATATAATAACAAAATAGTCAACTTTTCTGCTCATTCCAGGCCTGCTCACAGAAACAAAAGAGAAATTATATACAGTTAACTCACTTGTGATACAGTGTTTCCAAAGTGACACTAAACTGTAGGCTCTTCAAAGACAGTTCTAGAGTATGTGCAAGAAATGGGATGCAGAATGTACAGCAAAAATAGGCCTATTAAATGCATCTTTTCTCTATGAGGGGGACAGTACCATAAGCAATACTTTATAGTTAATGGGTCTGCAATACCCATGTTGGCATTATTCACTCTCCCTGGTATGAGGCAGAGGAGGCTCCGTCTCTTTCCTGCAGCATTACCCCTGGTTCTCACACTGCTCACCTGTTCCCTGTGTTGTCTGGGCTTCTGAGTTCTGGCCCAATCACTATTGAATGTTGCTGTCTATAACAACAACACACTTGTATCTAGGATGACTTTATCCCATTTGGCAGCCCTTTTTCTACCTGCATGGGTGTTTACATGTCTTATAAATAGAAAAATGAAGACTGAATTTTCTTTTCTTAGTTGCAATGCAATTTTCTCTTGAACTTTTGCTTTACGAAGACAATGACATAGTAAGTTATTTGGTGGCCACATTAGACATAAACATATTCCTTATTTCCTCTAGATAATCAGGACATGACGTTACAGAAGAGGTTGCACTTGATTTTGTTTTCACTTTAATCACTATGTGGTTGTGTGGTGCCACTTGTTGATTAAGGTAGTTGTCAACAAATACTGTAACATAATTAGATTAAATATTTTTCAAGTGTAATTAGCAAGGTTTTAAATTAACATAATAGAATCTAAAAGGAGTCATTCTTCTTAAAAAATAAACAAAAAAACACCAGTGAAAACTCTTCAACAACACAAAAGAAATATAAGAAAACCTGAGAAAGTCTTAAAGTACATGGAAGCTTATTATGAATTGAGATTAATCTAAAATGTATTTTTGTAAAGTATATCATTTCCTAACTCTACAGAAAATAATTCTTTTGATTTCAGGACGCTGCATGAATCCAGAGACTTATTTCCATTTCATTAATTGCAATAGTCAGAATCATAAAACATCCTCAAAATTAGAATAACATCAAGGAAAAAGAAAGAACATACAGTTATTTTACTGCTGTTGCTTCTGCACAAGTTTGAAGAGTTGAATAGTTGTCTTTTTGGTGCCCAGCCAAGGAACATCACTTACTTACCAGTAAAATAACACAATGTAAATAACTTTTTTAGATGATCCCCTTTTTGTCTGGATATCCTTAAACAATAGACTGATCAAATGTGTCACAGGTGCTCCTGTGACCCACGTCCTGAGTCGCAGGCACACCCACACCTCTCTCTGCTCCCAAGGACCCCCACTGTTTGTCTCACATTGCCTTGATCCAGCGTTGGCTCTGGCACTGGCTCCGGCAGCTGATATCCGGGGCGCTGATAATTGGCGCTGGCCAGCTGCCCATTCTGTTAAATTTCTGGCCCCTTCCTGTGTCCCCAGCCGGATCTTTGTGCTTCTATGCCAAAGATAAAGCTGTGTTCCTTGCCCTTTGTGATTATACTGATTTCCCGTTGTGACCTTAATTCTGTTCCTGAGTTTTGCTCCTGTGCTGCCTGTCCTGACCACGCTTTTGCCTTACTACTCTGTATTATGCCATGGCCGCCCTGTGAACAAAGCCGCGCGTGTGAGGCGACCTGGCAGTACCACGCTGCAACAAGTGCAACCCACTTTGAGTCGGTCTCTTGTGAAAACTGGGTACCAATTAGACTCCATTCCCAGGTGTCGGCTTACGTCATCGTCTGCGGTGGTCCAATGGGTCCACTACCCCTGGTTCCTGACAATGTGGCAGATTTACTTACCCAGTCCATTCGCGATCCAGCGGCGCGTTCTGTGTGGAGGATTTTTGTGTCTTCCGGCGATTCACTAAGGTAGTTCCCCTGATGTCCACTATGTGTTGCTGCTGCGCTGAAGTTCGTCGGAGTTCACTGAACTTCACCAAGCCAGACCGGGTGCAGGTAAGCACGTGTCAAGCGACACCTTTTTTTTTAATGCAGCGGTTTTTCCGAATCCGTCGGGTTTTTGTGTGGCCGCGCCCCCCGATTTCCGCTGTGTGCTCGCCGGCGCCGATGCACCACAATCTGATCGTGTGCGCCAAAACCCTGGGGTAATTCAGGGAAAATTGGTGCAAAACTGAAAAATACGAGTAACCTGCCAGAAAAACGTGATTTGGGCCCTTAGTAAATGACCCCCAGTATGTTGGGATGCTTCTAAATCATAATATAAAAATGTACTATAGATGCAGTCACATCCACGATAAGGCTTGGCGCTGGTTAAACTAGGCAAGTAATAGCAAATTTACCCTGTCATGTCTGCTTTTGCCCACTAGCGGCTGGCCGTGGAAGTGGACAAGTAGCAGAAAGAGGAATCTTTGAGGGGAATTATCATTATAGTTATGTCAGCTTTATGGCATACAAATGTTTCTTAACTGTCTCACCTGGTGATTTGTGGAAAAAAAACAAAACAATGGAATTGGCTCCAACTCGGCCATTGTTGCTATATGTGTATTACTAAGGCTACATTCATGTGACAATGTGCCCACCTTACCCTAGCATGTCAGCCACACTGTGTCGGCGCCTGCTCACCCCTGCACCTCTCTATAGCAATATATGGTGCACTGTGCCAAATTACTGGGAAAGATAGGACATCCATTTAGGCATCACTAGATTTACATTTTTTTTCCTGCCAAAATATCTGTTTTTGTTAATCCTACACCTCAAAATGTCATATGTATCTAGTACAATACCAGTGAAAAGTACATCTTGTCCTGCTAAAAACAAAATCTCAATCAGCTCATCATTAGAAGAATTTAAAAAGGTATGGTTCACAGAATATGCCAACAGAAAACAAATTACTATTGAAAAAAAAGGAAATGTGTAGTAGAAAAACATAAGAAAAGTCTTTTATGCAACTTCCTTTAATCCCAACGAGATCTTTCAATGTAGATCTAGATGCCTTTCATTTTCCTGCTTGCGGACTTGAAAGTCAAACAGAAAACTATTGCTGCACGTAAAACTATTTCCTGCATATACCTGCTTATAAAGATATAAATTCATTGTTGTGCTCAGCAGAGCGAAAAAAAAAATCCCAAGCTAGAAGCTTCGTGGAAGGTTATTGTAATTTGTAAATGTTGCTTTTGAACAGGATTCAGTAATACCTGCTTTGGAAGCATTAGAAGAGTTGATACAAATTGTCTATTTCATACCCGACTTCCAATCTGCTAAAAGCTTTATGGAAATATAGTTATTACACAGTTCATAGAGAGAGTTTTTTTTCTGCAAGAAGTAGAAATGTAAATTTGCTAACAAAAGAGCAATATGTCAAGTTTTTTTTCCAAATTATGCTGCACCAAGAGGCACAGTCGGAGCCAAATGGCCTTCCGGACTCATTTTTCTGGATGATATAGATCAGCCCTGTTATTCCTATGATAACAGGTGTAGATTTAGAGTTTGCTGATCAGAAGCAACGTAAAAAGATCAAAATATATACTGAAAAGCTACACAAAAGTCTTTCAACCCAACTTTTATCACATTTGTATTGCACACATTGTAAACAAACAAATGGAAAGCTTATATATAAGCAAGGTAATGGATGCTATAGAGCAGTGATGGCGAACCTTTAAGAGCCGGAACTATAACCAAAATCCATTTCTTTACCGCAAAGTGCCAACGTTGAATTTTAAGCAGTAACTTATTGCTACCTGCCCTTCAACATCTATCAATCGTATCGGCCCCTGGAGGCCACTAATACAGTTGAAAGGAGGGCACATTCAGACTATCTTTGTAGCTTCTGAGCAGGGTCTCTCTGTACAGTAAGGCTACATTCACACACATGTATGGGGGACGTATATACGGCCGACGTATATACGGCCGATATACGTCCCCCATACACTTCTATGGGCTCACGGCCCTGTACGGGAGCGGTATGGTGCAGCACATGTGCGGCACTGCACTGCTCCGTAGCCCGGGAAAAGATAGGACATGTCCTATCTTTTCCCATATTACGGCGCCGTGCACCATAACTTGCTATGGAGAGGGGCGGGGGTGAGCAGCGTGCCGTGTGCCGGCCGCAGGCTCGGACTGGCCTGCCGGGATACCGGTCATAACCCCGGTGGGCCCTTATCATAAGTCACCATCTCCTGCCTGTGTCTGTGCAGGAACATTCAGCTGAGGCTGGAGGAGGGGGGCAGCAGGGGGGACTATGACGTCCTGCAGGAGGGAGACAGGTTCTCTGCTCTTCTCACAGCAGCGCTGGGGCAGTGAGTAAGACATTTCCTCCTCCCTGCACTGAGCATCTCAGCCCCTGCGTCATTGCAGGAGAACATGGCCCCTGATTCACTGGAGGAGCAGACAGTGAGCTGTCACTAATTACAGACCAGAGGACGTGGGCCCCCTAGTAGTCACAGTGGGCCCCCTTCCTCCTGGTCATGACAGACATAAGGGGCCACCAATCAGCTACCAGCTGCTGTTGGAGTGACCTCCCCCTGGCACAGCACAGGCTGCCCTCATGTGCAGGAGCTCAGGATGGATGAGGAGCTGCTGCTTCCCCATGATGGCTTCCAGCACAAGAGAAAGGTACAAAATAAAAGTGTTACCTCATGACATCCCTGCAATGTGTACATATATATAGAATAACAGTGGGCTCATGAACTACAACTCCCAGCAGTTGAATGAGATACGGAAAGTTGTAGTACTTTGACTGTATTAAGTATTGATGTAGAATAATCAGTGATGTCACATGTTACGCTGACTGTGTTTAGAAATGGAATCAAAGCGTACGGGGGTGGGGGAAAGAGCGATGCCTTTCTATGCAAACGCCTGCGATGGGTAACCTGCAACCGGTGTCTTGTATTGTCCAAATGCTGAAGGAATCCAAGCGTTACGTGTGACCGCAGCCTCAGTATTACCAGCATATCCCGCGTTACGTGTGACCGCAGCCTCAGTATTATCAGCATTCCCTGCGTTACGTGTGACCGCAGCCTCAGTATTACCAGCATACCCCGCGTTATGTGTGACCCCAGCCTCAGTATTACCAGCATACCCCGCGTTACGTGTGACCGCAGCCTCAGTATTACCAGCATACCCCGCGTTACGTGTGACCGCAGCCTCAGTATTACCAGCATACCCCGCGTTACATGTGACCGCAGCCTCAGTATTACCAGCATACCCCGCGTTACGTGTGACCGCAGCCTCAGTATTACCAGCATACCCCGCGTTACATGTGACCGCAGCCTCAGTATTATCAGCAGTCCCTGCGTTACGTGTGACCGCAGCCTCAGTATTACCAGCATACCCCGCGTTATGTGTGACCGCAGCCTCAGTATTACCAGCATAGTCCGCGTTACGTGTGACCACAGCCTCAGTATTACCAGCATACCCCGCGTTACGTGTGACCGCAGCCTCAGTATTACCAGCATACCCCGCGTTACGTGTGACCGCAGCCTCAGTATTACCAGCATACCCTGCGTTACATGTGACCGCAGCCTCAGTATTATCAGCATTCCCGGCGTTACGTGTGACCGCAGCCTCAGTATTACCAGCATACCCCGCGTTATGTGTGACCCCAGCCTCAGTATTACCAGCATAGTCCGCATTACGTGTGACCACAGCCTCAGTATTACCAGCATACCCCGCGTTACGTGTGACCGCAGCCTCTGTATTATCAGCATTCCCTGCGTTACGTTTGACCGCAGCCTCAGTATTACCAGTATACCCCGCGTTACGTGTGACAGCAGCCGCAGTATTACCAGCATAACCCGTGTTATGTGTGACCGCAGCCTCAGTATTACCAGCATACCCCGCGTTACGTGTGACCGCTGCCTCAGTATTACCAGCATACCCCGCGTTATGTGTGACCGCAGCCTCAGTATTACCAGCATACCCCGCGTTACATGTGACCGCAGCTTCAGTATTATCAGCATTCCATGCGTTACGTGTGACCGCATCCTCAGTATTACCAGCATACCCCGCGTTACGTGTGACAGCAGCCGCAGTATTACCAGCATAACCCACGTTACGTGTGACCACAGCCTCAGTATTAGCAACGAACCGCCCCCCCCCCCCACCCGTCATGGTGTCCAAATTGTAGATTTATCACCATTTCAATGCACACAAACATTTGAATAAAAAGTGATGAAAAGGGATAGGGCTTAACTTACCGATCAGTGGGGTCTCAGTGCTGAGACCCCGGAGATTAAGAAATACAAGACTACGGATTGCCTATCACATCTGTTTCTATACAAACAAATATGCAATTGGTCGTGGGCCGCCCCAGTGCGTTTTGAATCTGTTACAAATCGGAATCAAAACCCTAACCACCCGGCAAAACCATGCCATGTCTGACTTGGTGTAGTTTTGTGTAAAAACAGCAAACAGTTTTTTCAAAATAATTCAGGCGCGCCCCCCCCCCCCCCCAACCTTCACCCCTTCACGTCCACATGTCATGGAGGTGGCATAGCTGCTTTTATAATCGCAAATTCTTTATACATCCCCCCGGTATGTATGAAGAGGACTCAGCCTGTGAACCTTCTTCATATACAGGCAGTCCCTGGGTTATTTGCAAGATAGGTTCCTTAACTTTGTGCTTAATTGTCCCGGTGACAATTAAATTTTCAAAATTTTTTGCTGTAATGAAACCAAGGATTATCAATAAATCTTCATTACAGACACCTTACAGCTGATCATTGCAGTGTGGGACTATAGTAACATCCAGAGAGGTCACCAGAGGTCACAGTGCGCAGTGGGATCTGTCTGTAACTAGGGGTTGTGTGTAAGTCGGGTGTCCTTAAGTAGGGGACTGCCTATACCTGAAACCTGTTAAGGACATACATGTACCATGTGCAGTTCTTAAAGGACATCTATCACCAGATCAAGGATTGTAAACCAAGCACACGGACATACTGGTGTGTGCCCCCATGGCAGGTTCTGGCCTTCTTTTGGCTTCTTATTCCCTGTTTTTTTTTAAGTCTTTTAAAATTATGCAACTGGGCCTGAAGGGCTCAGGCTCCATAGGTGTTAATGAGGCCTGTTTTCTGCAGGATTGTTTTACACGTCCTCATTCACTTCTATGGGCTCCTGCACATGGCTGTGATTATGCCTGAGCTGCAAATGACAGAGCAGGTCCTAACCACGTTTGCAGTTCAGGCTATTATTATGTACTTACATCCCGATGACAAGCAACCCTCAAACATCATTCCATGGGACCAGTGTTTGCATCCCAAGAGCTGCACAAGTCTAGTGTGCAGGAAGCCTGAGGCTGTGTTCACACGTTACTTTTTTTTGTTGCAGAAATTTCAAGTTTGTCTCCTGAACTGCAAAAAGACCTGCATTCAAATGGAAGAGGAACAGATTGCCTTTACTAAGCTTTGAAAACGCAACAAAAAACGCAATGTGTGAACATGGCCACAGGCTGCATTCACACATTGCATTTGCAGCACGTTCAGAAACACAATGAAAATATACATGGGGTGGCTCGCACGTATCCATGAAGCAGCTGGTGGGCCCCCAGAAATAATTTCACTGGTGGGCCCTTGGCACCCCAGTCCGACCCTGGCCGGCCGTGTCTCGGTGCGGCGGGCTCGTGGCAGTGTGATTGTAGCCTAAGATTGTAGGGTCCAGTAGGATGACCTACAAAAATACTGCAGTTCTATCAACACTTTCTCACTTTTCCTGCAGTTCCCTACAGCCAATGAAGTGTTGTTTTAAAATAGCGCTGATTTGTAGAATCTCTTAAATTGCCTGGGTCTGCAGGAAGATTTGGTGAATTTGGTCCTGTTTGGTGAGCTCTGTCTTGGGATCAATGGCCTGAGTGCCACATCTGGCACCTGTGCCATAGGTTTGCCACCACTGCTATAGAGGCATACGATGTGGCTGCCATGAGGCCCTGACATAACAAGCCATGGTTGGACCTCTATAATAATTTAGCTGCATTATTATGATTATTATTAGGGTTGGCCTCTTTACCTCATATTTTTTGTAATTCTTGTAAGTGTGGGGGGCAGGATATTAGGTAGTTTACCAATATACATCTATTAGAAATTCTGCTCTGCTTTCTTGATATGTATAGTGAGGCCTCCTTTCTTTTACCTCATCAGCCAGATATTCCTGTCCATATAAAGGCCACAGACAGAAGGTTGTGTGATCCTAACTGTTCATGAGCAATCACCCTTATAATAGTAATTATGAATATAAGATTATGGTCCTGGCAAGGCGATTGCTTATGGTCATAGATCTCATGACCCTTGATCAGCAGGCAATTTATGGTCAGGAATATATGGCTGAGGAGGCAGGAGGCTTCACTCTTGTACCCTTATAACCTACCCCCAACATTTACCCACACACTACATAAAACATGAGGTAATGTAACCAACCCCTTTAAGCAAAGAGGTTGGAAATTAGGTAGGTAGTAGACAGATGGAAGCTTGTGAACATGCTACCTCAGAAGGTAAGAGTGAAGTGGGACATCCTGTCCATGTAGTAAGGGTACCTTGACAAATGAGCTCTTTTAGATTTAAAGCTACGAGACACCACTTTTTCCTGTCATCTACAGTATGTGTAGTAGACTGTGGTGTCTAGAACATTATATCATCTGTCATCTACAGTATGTGTAGTAGACTGTGGTGTCTAGAACATTATATCATCTGTCAGCTACAGTATGTGTAGTAGACTGTGGTGTCTAGAACATTATATCATCTGTCAGCTACAGTATGTGTAGTAGACTGTGGTGTCTAGAACATTATATCATCTGTCAGCTACAGTATGTGTAGTAGACTGTGGTGTCTAGAACATTATATCATCTGTCATCTACAGTATGTGTAGTAGACTGTGGTGTCTAGAACATTATATCATCTGTCAGCTACAGTATGTGTAGTAGACTGTGGTGTCTAGAACATTATATCATCTGTCAGCTACAGTATGTGTAGTAGACTGTGGTGTCTAGAATAGAGATGAGCGAACACTAAAATGCTCGGGTACTCGTTATTCGAGACGAACTTTTCCCGATGCTCGAGTGCTCGTCTCGAATAACGAACCCCATTGAAGTCAATGGGAGACTCGAGCATTTTTCAAGGGGACCAAGGCTCTGCACAGGGAAGCTTGGCCAAACACCTGGGAACCTCAGAAAAGGATGGAAACACCACGGAAATGGACAGGAAACAGCAGGGGCAGCATGCATGGATGCCTCTGAGGCTGCTTAAACGCACCATTATGCCAAAATTATGGGCAACAGCATGGCCATGACAGAGTGACAGAATGAAGCTAGATAGTATCTAAAACATGCAATAATTGACCCTGACACTATAGGGGACGGCATGCAGAGGCAGCGGCAGCAGGCTAGAGAGTGTCATGGCGACATACCCTAAATGGACTCAGGCTTCAAACCAATGGGTGGCAGAGAGGAACCAAAGGAGGTGAGCAAGAAGTGCTCAAATAATATCGGTACATGATAAAAGTTTGCCAGTATATTTTGTGGATTACACAGCAGGGTGGCGACAAAGTTAACATGGAAGCCATGAAAACAACCCAAAATTCTGCCTGACACAGCTCGTTTGATAAGGGGACCATGTATGGAGGCAGTGAACTAGTAGTAGATTAAAGGTGCTGCAGTTAAAACTATGTTAGTTGGATCTTGGCATGGAGCTGGCGCTCCGCTGCCAGACGAGCTTTCGCCAATCCAAGCCCCTGTCTCTAGGCTACTCCCCAAACAGCACTTTTGTATAAGATCAAGTGTAGTAGCGTTCTTATAAGTTTAGGATATGCCGGGTGAGGGGAATGTAAACAGATACGCAAGAAGCGCATGATGCGCATGGAGCTGGCGCTCCGCTGCCAGGCGAGCTTTCGCCAATCCAAGCCCCTGTCTCTAGGCTACTCCCCAAACAGCACTTTTGTATAAGATCAAGTGTAGTAGCGTTCTTATAAGTTTAGGATATGCCGGGTGAGGGGAATGTAAACAGATGCGCAAGAAGCGCATGATGCGCATGGAGCTGGCGCTCCGCTGCCAGGCGAGCTTTCGCAAATCCAAGCCCCTGTCTCTAGGCTACTCCCCAAACAGCACTTTTGTATAAGATCAAGTGTAGTAGCGTTCTTATAAGTTTAGGATATGGCGGGTGAGGGGAATGTAAACAGATGCGCAAGAAGCGCTGAAATAATATCCCTAAATGGTAAAAGTTTGCAAGTATATTTTGTGGATTACACAGCAGGGTGGCGACAAAGTTAACAACTTTGATGTGGAATGCCCTGTAATAGCTCTTGGGCGGTGTGCCTTTTATCGCCTAGGCTCAGCAGTTTCAGCACCGCCTGCTGTCGCTTAGCGACGGCACTGCTGCTGTGCCTAGAGCTACCGACTGATGGCGCCATGCCCACGGATGGTAATTCGGAGGAGGAGGAGGTGGAGGAGGGGTGGGAGGAGGTATAGTAGGCCTTTGAGACCTGGACCGAGGTAGGCCCCGCAATTCTCTGCGTCGGCAGTATATGACCAGCCCCAGGGTCAGACTCGGTCCCAGCCTGCACCAAGTTAAGTGTAGTAGCGTTCTTATAAGTTTGGGATATGGCGGGTTAGGGGAATGTAAACAGATGCGCAAGAAGCGCATGATGCGCATGGAGCTGGCGTTCCGCTGCCAGGCGAGCTTTCGCCAATCCAAGCCCCTGTCTCTAGGCTACTCCCCAAACAGCACTTCTAAGAACCTTTTGTATAAGATCAAGTGTAGTAGCGTTCTTATAAGTTTAGGATATGCCGGGTGAGGGGAATGTAAACAGATGCGCAAGAAGCGCTGAAATAATATCCCTAAATGGTAAAAGTTTGCCAGTATATTTTGTGGATAACACAGCAGGGTGGCGACAAAGTTAACAACTTTGATGTGGAATCCATGAAAACAACCCAAATTTCTGCCTGACACACCTCGTTTGATAAAGGGACGATGTATGGAGGCAGCTATATGGACGACTTTTGGAGGTAGCAATGGACACAACGTGTGGAGGCTGCTATGGAGACAATTTAATTTGGATAGTGCCTGTATGTGGCAGTCCCAAACATTTTTCAAACCAGAGGAGCAGGTAGGTGGCCCTCCAGTAAAATGGAATAGATTGAGTGCCTGTATGTGGCAGTCCCAAAAATTCTTCAAACCAGAGGAGCAGGTAGGTGGCCCTCCAGTAAAATGGAATAGATTGAGTGCCTGTATGTGGCAGTCCCAAAAATTGTTCAAACCAGAGGAGCAGGTAGGTGGCCCTCCAGTAAAATGGAATAGATTGAGTGCCTGTATGTGGCAGTCCCAAAAATTCTTCAAACCAGAGGAGCAGGTAGGTGGCCCTCCAGTAAAATGGAATAGATTGAGTGCCTGTATGTGGCAGTCCCAAAAATTCTTCAAACCAGAGGAGCAGGTAGGTGGCCCTCCAGTAAAATGGAATAGATTGAGTGCCTGTATGTGGCAGTCCCAAAAATTCTTCAAACCAGAGGAGCAGGTAGGTGGCCCTCCAGTAAAATGGAATAGATTGAGTGCCTGTATGTGGCAGTCCCAAAAATTGTTCAAACCAGAGGACCGGGTAGGTGGCCCTCCAGAAAAATGGAATAGATTGAGTGCCTGTATGTGGCACTCACAAAAATTGTTTCAAACAGAGGACCGGGTAGGTGGCCCTCCAGAAAAATTAAATGCATGAAGTATAGCAAGAGCCAGTGGGCCCTGTCAAAAAATAGCCATTTTCCTCTGCTTTACTGTACAAAGAGGAGGAGAAGGAGGAAAATGAGGAGGAGGAGGAGGAGTGGATCAATTATTCAGGTTGAGCTTCCTTCACCTGGTGGAGATTGGAAATTCTGAGAAATCCAGCCTTTATTCATTTTAATAAGCGTCAGCCTGTCAGCGCTGTCAGTCGACAGGCGTGTACGCTTATCGGTGATGATGCCACCAGCTGCACTGAAAACCCGCTCGGACAAGACGCTAGCGGCAGGGCAGGCAAGAACCTCCAAGGCGTACAGCGCCAGTTCGTGCCACATGTCCAGCTTTGAAACCCAGTAGTTGTAGGGAGCTGTGTGATCATTTAGGACGATGGTATGGTCAGCTACGTACTCCCTCACCATCTTTCTGTAAAGATCAGCCCTACTCTGCCGAGACTGGGGACAGGTGACAGTGTCTTGCTGGGGTGACATAAAGCTGGCAAAAGCCTTGTAAAGCGTACCCTTGCCAGTGCTGGACAAGCTGCCTGCTCGCCTACTCTCCCTCGCTACTTGTCCCGCAGAACTACGCACTCTGCCGCTAGCGCTGTCAGAAGGGAAATACTGTTTCAGCTTGTGCACCAGGGCCTGCTGGTATTCATGCATTCTCACACTCCTTTCCTCTGCAGGGATGAGAGTGGCAAGATTTTGCTTGTACCGTGGGTCCAGGAGAGTGAACACCCAGTAATCGGTGCTGGAATAAATTCTTTGAACGCGAGGGTCACGGGATAGGCAGCCTAGCATGAAATCTGCCATATGCGCCAGAGTACCAACGCGTAAGAATTCACTCCCCTCACTGGCCTGACTGTCCATTTCCTCCTCCTCCAACTCCTCCAACTCCTCTTCTTCTGCCCATACACGCTGAACAGTGAAGGACTCAACAATGGTCCCCTCTTGTGTCTCGCCAACATTCTCCTCCTCTTCCTCCTCATCCTCCTCCACCTCCACCTCCTCCGATATGCGCTGAGAAACAGACCTCAGGGTGCTTTGGCTATCAACAAGGGAATATTCTTCCCCCGTCTCTTGTGACGAGCGCAAAGCTTCCGACTTCATGCTGACCAGAGAGTTTTTCAACAGGCCAAGCAGCGGGATGGTGAGGCTGATGATGGCGGCATCGCCACTGACCATCTGTGTTGACTCCTCAAAGTTACTCAGCACCTGACAGATATCAGACATCCACGTCCACTCCTCATTGTAGACTTGAGGAAGCTGACTGACCTGACTACCAGTTCTGGTGGAAGTTGACATCTGGCAGTCTACAATCGCTCTGCGCTGCTGGTAAACTCTGGATAACATGGTCAGTGTTGAATTCCACCTCGTGGGCACGTCGCACAACAGTCGGTGAGCGGGCAGTTGGAGGCGGCGCTGCGCTGCCCTGAGAGTGGCAGCATCTGGGCTGGACTTCCTGAAATGCGCACAGATGCGGCGCACCTTCGTGAGCAAATCAGACAGATTGGGGTATGTCTTGAGGAAACGCTGCACTATCAGATTTAACACATGGGCCAGGCATGGCACATGTGTCAGTCTGCCGAGTTGCAGAGCCGCCACCAGGTTACGGCCGTTGTCACACACAACCATTCCCGGCTTGAGGTTCAGCGGTGCCAGCCACAGATCAGTCTGCGCCGTGATGCCCTGTAATAGCTCTTGGGCGGTGTGCCTTTTGTCGCCTAGGCTCAGCAGTTTGAGCACCGCCTGCTGTCGCTTAGCGACGGCACTGCTGCTGTGCCTAGAGCTACCGACTGATGGCGCCGTGCCCACGGATGGTAGTTCGGAGGAGGAGGTGGAGGAGGGGTGGGAGGAGGAGGAGGCATAGTAGGCCTGAAACACCTGGACCGAGGTAGGCCCCGCAATCCTCGGCGTCGGCAGTATATGAGCAGCCCCAGGGTCAGTCTCGGTCCCAGCCTCCACCAAGTTAACCCAATGTGCCGTCAGCGATATATAGTGGCCCTGCCCGGCAGCACTCGTCCACGTGTCCGTGGTCAGGTGGACCTTGTCAGAAACGGCGTTGGTCAGGGCACGGATGATGTTGTCTGACACGTGCTGGTGCAGGGCTGGGACGGCACATCGGGAAAAGTAGTGGCGGCTGGGGACCGAATACCGAGGGGCGGCCGCCGCCATGAGGTTGCGAAAGGCCTCGGTCTCTACTAGCCTATAGGGCAGCATCTCCAGGCTAAGCAATCTGGAGATGTGCACATTAAGGGCTTGGGCGTGCGGGTGGGTTGCACTATATTTGCGTTTCCGCTCCAGCGTCTGGGGTATGGAGAGCTGAACGCTGGTGGATGCTGTGGAGGATCGTGGAGGCGACGATGGGGTTTTTGTGGCAGGGTCCTGGGCAGGGGGCTGACTAGCAGCTGACACAGGGGAAGGAGCAGTGGTGTGCACGGCCGGAGGTGAACGGGCTTGTTGCCACTGAGTGGGGTGCTTAGCATTCATATGCCTGCGCATACTGGTGGTAGTTAAGCTAGTAGTGGTGGAACCCCTGCTGAGCCTGGTTTGGCAAATGTTGCACACCACAGTCCGTCGGTCATCCGGTGTTTCCTTAAAGAACCTCCACACTTCTGAAGATCTAGCCCTCGCCGCAAGAGCCCTCACCACGGGAGCTTCACTAGTTGACAGTGGCGCTGATGCACCAGCTCTGGCCCTGCCTCTCCGTCTGGCCCCACCACTGCCTCTTCCAACCTGTTCAGGTCAAGGACTCTCCTCCGTCTCAGAAGCACTGTGTTCACCCGGCCTCTCAACCCAGCTTGGGTCTGTCACCTCATCATCCTCCGATCCCTCAGTCTGCTCCCCCCTCGGACTTCCTGCCCTGACAACAACTTCCCCACTGTCTGACAACCGTGTCTCCTCATCGTCGGACACCTCTTTACACACTTCCACTACGTCAAGAAGGTCATCATCACCCACAGACTGTGACTGGTGGAAAACCTGGGCATCGGAAAATTGCTCAGCAGCAACCGGACAAGTGGTTTGTGACTGTGGGAAGGGTCCAGAAAACAGTTCCTCAGAGTATGCCGGTTCAAATGGCAAATTTTCCTGGGAGGGGGCAGACTGGGGGGGAGGAGGCTGAGGTGCAGGAGCTGGAGGAGTGGGGATTTCGGTGACATGGGTGGACTGCGTGGAAGACTGACTGGTGGTGGACAAATTGCTCGAAGCATTGTCAGCAATCCACGACATCACCTGTTCGCACTGTTCTGGCCTCAACAGTGCTCTACCACGAGTCCCAGTAACTTCAGACATGAACCTAGGGAGTGTAGCTCTGCGGCGTTCCCCTGCTCCCTCATCAGCAGGTGGTGTCTCACCCCGCCCAGGACCACGGCCTCTGACCCCTGCAGTAGTTGGACGCCCACGTCCCCGCCCTCGTCCTCTACCCCTAGCCCTGGGGTTAAACATTTTTAAAATGAGAGTTATAACTTTTTTTTTTTTTTTACTTTTTTTTGTTTTTTTTTGTGTTTTTTTGTGTTTTTTGTTTTTTTTTGTGTTTTTTGTTTTTTTTTGAGTTTTTAGAACCAAACAATCCTATCCTATTGCTATGGCTATTTTCTAGCCAAGTATCAAAGGAAGCACACTACTATGCCAGATGAGATGACACTGAGTTAGTGCCTAATAGAAATCCAACCCCTACTGAATTTTCCCACTTCAGCCTTTGCTATGGATATGTGCGCCACTAAGCGCAGAACACAGCGGTCGCAAGTCTCACTACAAATTGCTCAGAATTGGCAAGTACATGCACTGCAGAAACTACAGCCACCAGCAGATCAACCAGAAATCAAATATATAGAACGCTACTGTAGGCTTCAAGAAGCTATTTGTATTCTCCTATGGCTATTTTCTAGCCAAGTATCAAAGGAAGCACACTACTATGCCAGATGAGATGACACTGAGTTAGTGCCTAATAGAAATCCAACCCCTACTGAATTTTCCCACTTCAGCCTTTGCTATGGATATGTGCGCCACTAAGCGCAGAACACAGCGGTCGCAAGTCTCACTACAAATTGCTCAGAATTGGCAAGTACATGCACTGCAGAAACTAAAGCCACCAGCAGATCAACCAGAAATCAAATATATAGAACGCTACTGTAGGCTTCAAGAAGCTGTTTGTATTCTCCTATGGCTATTTTCTAGCCAAGTATCAAAGGAAGCACACTACTATGCCAGATGAGATGACACTGAGTTAGTGCCTAATAGAAATCCAACCCCTACTGAATTTTCCCACTTCAGCCTTTGCTATGGATATGTGCGCCACTAAGCGCAGAATACAGCGGTCGCAAGTCTCACTACAAATTGCTCAGAATTGGCAAGTACATGCACTGCAGAAACTAAAGCCACCAGCAGATCAACCAGAAATCAAATATATAGAACGCTACTGTAGGCTTCAAGAAGCTGTTTGTATTCTCCTATGGCTATTTTCTAGCCAAGTATCAAAGGAAGCACACTACTATGCCAGATGAGATGACACTGAGTTATTGCCTAATAGAAATCCAACCCCTACTGAATTTTGCCACTTCAGCCTTTGCTATGGATATGTGCGCCACTAAGCGCAGAACACAGCGGTCGCAAGTCTCACTACAAATTGCTCAGAATTGGCAAGTACATGCACTGCAGAAACTACAGCCACCAGCAGATCAACCAGAAATCAAATATATAGAACGCTACTGTAGGCTTCAAGAAGCTATTTGTATTCTCCTATGGCTATTTTCTAGCCAAGTATCAAAGGAAGCACACTACTATGCCAGATGAGATGACACTGAGTTAGTGCCTAATAGAAATCCAACCCCTACTGAATTTTCCCACTTCAGCCTTTGCTATGGATATGTGCGCCACTAAGCGCAGAACACAGCGGTCGCAAGTCTCACTACAAATTGCTCAGAATTGGCAAGTACATGCACTGCAGAAACTAAAGCCACCAGCAGATCAACCAGAAATCAAATATATAGAACGCTACTGTAGGCTTCAAGAAGCTGTTTGTATTCTCCTATGGCTATTTTCTAGCCAAGTATCAAAGGAAGCACACTACTATGCCAGATGAGATGACACTGAGTTATTGCCTAATAGAAATCCAACCCCTACTGAATTTTCCCACTTCGGTCTTTGCTATGGATATGTGTGCCACTAAGAGCTAAACACAACGGTAGCAAGTCCCCCTGCTAATTCCTCACAAAATGGTAAAAGATGCAAATTAAAATAAAAAAAGTAGAACGTTATTGTAGCCCTAAGAAGGGCTGTTGGGTTCTTTGAGAATCACTCCTGCCTAACAGTAAGCTAATAGAACACCCTAACGCTTTCCCTGACCAGCAGCAGCTCTCTCCCTAGCGGCATCCAGAGACAGAATGATCCGAGCAGCGCGGCCAGCGGCTAGTCTATCCCAGGGTCACCTGATCTGGCCAGCCAACCACTGCTATCGACGTGTAAGGGTACCACGTCATGCTGGGTGGAGTGCAGAGTCTCCTGGCTTGTGATTGGCTCTGTTTCTGGCCGCCAAAAAGCAAAACGGCGGGAGCTGCCATTTTCTCGAGCGGGCGAAGTATTCGTCCGAGCAACGAGCAGTTTCGAGTACCCTAATGCTCGACCGAGCATCAAGCTCGGACGAGCATGTTCGCTCATCTCTAGTCTAGAACATTATATCATCTGTCATCTACAGTATGTGTAGTAGACTGTGGTGTCTAGAACATTATATCATCTGTCAGCTACAGTATGTGTAGTAGACTGTGGTGTCTAGAACATTATATCATCTGTCAGCTACAGTATGTGTAGTAGACTGTGGTGTCTAGAACATTATATCATCTGTCATCTACAGTATGTGTAGTAGACTGTGGTGTCTAGAACATTATATCATCTGTCAGCTACAGTATGTGTAGTAGACTGTGGTGTCTAGAACATTATATCATCTGTCAGCTACAGTATGTGTAGTAGACTGTGGTGTCTAGAACATTATATCATCTGTCATCTACAGTATGTGTAGTAGACTGTGGTGTCTAGAACATCATATCATCTGTCAGCTACAGTATGTGTAGTAGACTGTGGTGTCTAGAACATTATATCATCTGTCAGCTACAGTATGTGTAGTAGACTGTGGTGTCTAGAACATTATATCATCTGTCATCTACAGTATGTGTAGTAGACTGTGGTGTCTAGAACATTATATCATCTGTCATCTACAGTATGTGTAGTAGACTGTGGTGTCTAGAACATTATATCATCTGTCATCTACAGTATGTGTAGTAGACTGTGGTGTCTAGAACATTATATCATCTGTCAGCTACAGTATGTGTAGTAGACTGTGGTGTCTAGAACATTCTATATATCATAGAGTCCCACCTTGCACTGTGTCTAATTTTGTCCCTCTTAGTTTGTACATATTATTACATGTACAAAGTAAGTAATATGTACATATTCTTACTGACTTAGGAACTTACAAGTGCTTCTATAATTTACTGCTGGCAATATCTGTGTCTAGCAAAGATCATCTCCTCTACATATAGACCACAGGCCAAGTATAACCAGCCATTATAAATAGAGAACTACTAAGAGTTAACAGGGTTTAAAAGACAGATGTAGCCAAAACTGCCTGATTGTAAAGTTTTTTTTCCTATTATAAGGTAGATACTTGCAATTCTTTTGTAAAACCACAAATTAAACAAAGTGAATTAGTAAAAGCCAAATGATCAAATCAATCCTTTAAAATGGTTGGTTATGCAAATTTAGAAGAAAATTAGCACCTTTGGCATGTATTGTTCTTATTTACTATATATTAGCTCTGGCATAGTGTTGCTATTGGGGATGGGACTGACTATAGAAAATATGGGGCCACTGGGAATGCACGAGGAGCACAATGGGTCACTCAGGATTTGTTGTTTGAATACACAATTACAAAATGTGCACACCAGAAAATAAACCCATGTCAAAAAAT
The DNA here is from genome assembly GCF_040894005.1 of Engystomops pustulosus. NCBI lineage: Eukaryota > Metazoa > Chordata > Amphibia > Anura > Leptodactylidae > Engystomops > Engystomops pustulosus. Next base: position 102,880,039 of record NC_092417.1, on the reverse strand, counting down.
GCAAAAATCATATGTATTTTATTTTACTGTACAAAGACTGAATAATAGAACAAGACCAAACAATATACAAAAAATGAATAATCATGGTAGCATGTGGAACAGCATCAAAGGCTAAAACCATTACCTCTCTCCACAATACATGATACAACAACCACAGCAGAACAAATGAACAAATATCAGGAGGTTTCAAGGGGTAGAGCAAAAACTGAGTATGTACTGTTGGTCATGGAGCAGGATTGGATACAGTGTGCAAGCACAAGCAAGAAGGAAGGAGATGCAGCAATTCAAACAACAATTGAATTCAGGTATATCCCTCATGTACAGTAGTCCAGGTTGGGGGCATGTATAAGGCTTGAATCAGTAATCCAAGCACAATGGGATAAACCAGGAGAAGGACTACCTATGTTATCTGTTCTGCTCTGTCACAAAACTGTGTGTGTGGGGGGAGAGGGCTCATGTAGACCTCCGCACAGGAGCCAGTGAACTTCAAGAACCAAATAGAAAACAATATTAAAGAGACTCCGCCAACAGGTTTTGCCACATTGAACTACCAGCTCCAAAGATGAGGAATATATCACTTATTTCCCTATAAAAAATATCCCCCAAAGTCAGGCAAATTTGACACTTCTCATTTTCACCTGACATGAGTCAAGTTTAGTGGTTGCTGGGGAATTGTTCATTCATATGACCCTATCTTTAGTTGCATAGCACCTAGAAACATGTCATATTAAAGATAAGGATCTCATATTTCAGATCAACACCTGACTTATGGCTCTGTAAACTACAAAATTAGAGATACAGGCAACTAAACGCATAGTTGGAAATGCAAGCTGCAGATAAAGATCCAGTTCCTGGCTGTATGTGTAATTCTGTAGCTCATTTAAACATAAACTGCAATATGAGATTCTTATCTTTAATATGAGACAGAAAGCATGTTTCTAGGTGCTATGGAACCAAAGATAGGAGCTTCTTAGTGACACTACCCATGTAACCACTAAACTTGACTCATCTCATATGAAATTTCCCGGGCTTTGTGAAAGATTTTTATAGATAAATGGTTGAGATTTCCTACCCTGCCTGATGGGACTAGTAGTTTAGTGGGATAAAACCTGGAGACAGGTTGTCTTTAAGCTTTATACTCCAGGTTGGCCAACACATAAACATATATATGCTATTTCTTTAGACCTTATTTATTGCACACAGTAAGTCAGGCAGAGATGCACCTTCAAACAATGTCATTTACATTCCACACAGGGAAGATATCATTTCCAAATATGAATATATCAGGGACATTTCAGAGCACAAGTCTGGCATTAAGATCTGTATTTTGCCTTTTGTTGTTCCAGTCTGAAGTTCTGCAGTTTTATGCCCCATTGATCTGTTTGCTTGATACTTGACGTAAAGACACACAAGGCAGTTATACAAGGCTGTTTGCTAGAAATGCCTATTCTAAAATGTGATTTATGGAATCGGAGCACTAACTAAATGAATCTACAGGCTGTCTGTGTACAATGATGTTTCTCTTTTTTTTCCTAGCCCCCATCCTCCCAAAAATCTGTCCTATACCACTCAACACTGAAGACATTTGTCTGCTGAGAAAATCGACTCTGACAGGGAAGGTCATTGTAACCAACTGTAAGTCTCAGAATACAAATGTGCCTTTTAACTGTTGGCATCGCAAACAGCGACCGTGTCTCCATCATTGATAAATCCTTGAAAAAGGCTCTAATGTATCTTCATTTTACAAAGCAAGTGCCTTCAAGGTTGCTGTAAAAATGTAGACTGTCTGAGCGTTGAAGAAAATCTTCAGTAAAAAATGGCATTCTGCTGTAGATTAAAAGATAATAACACTTCTATTAGAATCTCTAAGCTATGGCGTATTGATCTCATCAGGGAGGCCACTGCAGGTTTCATACGAACAGAACAGTTTTAGAATTAATCACAGGGGGTTTTTGCATGGTTCACAGGGCGTCCCCATTCACACTGCATCGTTTGCAATATTTATGGTCCCAACCAATCGCCATTATTAAGTGCAAGTGTGTCGCTCGGTATTTTGCCCCGCTGTGTTAAAACACAAAGTCATCCTTCAAAAGTAAATCTTATCTAAACTATGCACACAAAACCAATTACATTTTAATTTACATTTTAATTTCACATTCTACATTCCTCCTTAACACACAACGGCCTCCACCGGCCTGTCTTTCTCTCGGATTAACTAGCGTAGACAGGCGGGTTACAATTTTTTTTTTCAGTTGCCGCTGGACTACCTGAGCATATTGATGAATGTTCGGTTGAAGGTAGCTTGGTTGATTGCCAGAAAAAGCTGAATTGTGCAGGGAAAAATAGTGCAATACATATAAATGATCTATTACTGGCTCAGACTCTGAGGACGAATTATACAAAAGTCCATCATGTTTGATTTGCACTACAAAGGTAAAAGAAAAATTCCAAGTAAATTAATGTCCATACAGTGTATTGAAAAGGAATGTAGCAATGGATGCTATAGTCCACGTGGGATCCATGACGTGTATTAATTAATTAGCGGCACTTCCAACATTCATAGCTTTGATGAGGATAGAAAAGGCATAGGGTGATATTTTATATACATTTTAAAGTAATCTTTCCCAATTGTCCTGGTCCATACAACCAACTTTAGTAACTGGTGCCAAGAAGCTGCTGCAAAGCAGGTAGGGGACATGATGAAATTGAGTTATTAAGTAAAGTTACATATTTTTTACTTTGACAAAACTGTAGGTTTATTTCCATATCAATTCCCCAGTAAACCATTGTAAATAGTGTGGAACAGTTTTGACCAAGATAACATGGATTAAGGCAAATCATTTATTCCCCATTTTTACATCATGGATACTTGGAAGCATAAAAGAATGTAAATATTTAATAAAAAACTTTTTCAGGGGGAGGGGGGCGAGACACAGGAAACGCAGTTGCCAGGCAGAGCATGGCATCTTTACTAAGCCCTTGTAGGTGACTATCTTCCATTAAATGGTGACACCATACACCCTTTGAGTACCTCTTTGTCTTGGAGAGCTGAAATAGTTACTTAGCATAGCTTAACACTCTCAGCAATATTGTTTGTTCGTTTATTCGTCCATTTCTTCTAAGGGTCCTGTACCCTCTGAGGTGTAGTGTGACCCGCTGGCACATAGTCCTCTCTGGCTCAGAATTCTCTTAGTCCTAAAGCCCTTAATGTAACACTATGAAAAGGAGTCATTTTAAGTGAGATTCTACTGAAAGAGGCAGCATTACCAGTAAGGGACTACAGGAAGTAAAATATACTATGTGGCTGGCAGTAATTGTTCAAAAGGGGTCACTAAGTACAGGTAGTCCCTTGGTTACATACAAGATAGGTTCTTTAGGTTTGTACTTTATTTGAATTTGTAAGTCGGAACTGTATATTTTATAACTATAACTGCAAAAAAATTGTCTGTATGACAAATGGATTTTCAAAATTTTGTAATGTCAAGGGAACAAGGATTATCAATAGAGCTTCATTACAGACACCTTACAGCTGATCATTGATGACTGGGACTAAAGTAAAGTATCCAGAGAGCTTTATCAGATGTCACAGTGGAGAGAGAGGTCTGTCAATAACTAGAGGTCCTCTGTAATCAGTTGTCCTTAAGTCGAGGATCCCTATATATACATATGATGCATATGCTTTGTGCAGCGCTGTGCTGCATAATCTGTAGGCACTATATAAATAATAATAATAATAATAATAATAATAATTATTATTATTATTATTATTATTATTATTATTATTATTATTATTATACATAGTATACAACATAATATGTTGCTGGAAGATTAGTTTTGTGGTTTTAGGAAATCTACTCCATGATAATAAACTAGGGGCACTTGCTTATAGATCCAGGCACCATGACTGTAGTAATCTTCCTATAGGTGTTATCAATGGCCTTGTTCCTTCTAAAATTATGCCAATAAGACTGTGGGTGCTTCTCTAGCCTCTCCATGATCTGGCTTTATAGGCTGTTTCACCCTGTCTCCTGCTTCTTGACTTTATGAATACTTTAAGCATCTCATAAATAGTTAAGATAAAATTTATCAAAATTATTTCTCAGTAAATGAATTGGCTACCTGATGTCTAGAAGATCCGGCAGAAAACACCTGCCTCATAACATTTAGGCACAGATTGCAATTATAGTTCGTTATCAGAAGCAAGCACAATGTATCATTGCTTAATTTGACATAAAAGGATTTTTTTTCTGTCTTTTTGGAAGACTTACAGTGAAGAGTTTTGTAGCCAAATCTATTCCCTTCTGTCTCTTCATGTCCAGTCACTTCAATAGCCCAGTACAATTTTAGGCTGTGGATTGAGCAATTACATGCTCCCCTGCTGATGATTTCAGCAAACAAATCACTCTTCATTTCACCGGAGTTCACTTAAAGGGAGTAAAAGAGCTAAACAGTAGACTTATTTGTAAGATGGAGCAGCAGACCACCAGTGCCATAATCAAAGGTCACAAATCCAGAAGTTCCAGTATATGGTTTACAAATAAAAAATCTAAAAGTTTACTTCAAAAAGGCTTATATACTCGAGTATAAGCCTAGTTTTTCAGCACAAAAAATGTGCTGAAAACCCAAACTCAGCTTATACTCGAGTAAAAAAATAGAGCTTTTACCAGGTTTTTGTTGGAAAATTAGGGGCCTCGGCTTATACTTGGGTCGGTTTATACTCGAGTATATACGGTATATAGTTGCATGACTGTACATCTCACATACACTGGCGTGTACACAGATATAGAGGACACCATAGCAAATTCTATGCATCCGTCTTTCTTTTTATCTCTACCCCATTTTCATACCTCAAATCTAATCCACATACTTTGTGATGAGCCAGTTTGTCAAAATTCGTGCTCAACAATTTTGGTCGAACTTCGAGAAAAAGTTTTGTTTGGTAACAGAAAATAAAACATAAAGTAAAGAAATAAATAAATGAATTAAAAAGACAATGCTGTTAATTAATATCAATATAAGATGCTATGGGTATCCAGGCACAGCAGTTCTCATTGGGCTATAGGCTGCTATTGCAGTGAAAGCGGTATGATACCATTTGTGATTAGACAGGCAGTGACTGCGTATGAGACTGTATGAGATAAGACATGCAGTGACTACCGTATGAGACCGTTTGACTTCAGTCAAGTAGTGACTGCTGTATGAGACTGATTGAGATTAGACTTGTAATAACTTTAAAAAAGCAGTGACTGCAGTAAGACAAGCAGTGACTGGCATACCGCTGTGCGCTGGAGAGGAGGAGGAGGTGACCCCTCCATAGAGAAAAGCGGCGCATGGCCGCACACACGGGGAACGATAGAGCATGCCATTGCCGCATTGCTGCCGCATGTAGACGGTTGTCTGAATATGCCCTAAGACCGTTTGACATTAGACATACAGACGCGTCAATTATTTAAAATATCTAGCTCCAGCAACAGTAGCCTTAATGGCACGGGGATAGGTGAGTCTTAAAAAGTATGGGCATGCCTTTGATTCCCAAAGGCTAAAAGCTTTACCTCAATGCTCCTAAAGTCTGAGCACAGACCCAAACTACTGATCCGACTGATTCGGACTGAGCGCTGGATTTAAGATTCTGATTGTGTTGCATCCAATGCACTCACATACAGCGGGAAGAAGATGGTGAACTCTGGTGGATCTGAGCGGGGAAGCGACACATGCAGGATATCAGGCGCAGGATCTTCATGAATCGCGGCACAGTGCATTGTTGCCAGACAATGCACATCGCGGAACACGCCAGGGATGGGTAAGTAAATGTGCCCCAATGTTTCCCATCAGATTCAAATAAATGAAACTTGCTTTCATCACTAAAATGAACTGTGGACCACTTCTCACTTCTCCTCCGTCTACACAATATGCTTCTTAGCAGAGGCTAGACACCTTTTGATTCTTTCTCCTAATAATGGCTGGTAAAAGATCTGGGAGCAGACATCCTTTTGATTTTGAATTCCTTTACCTGGGACTTACTGTGGAAGCTTGGCAGGGAGCAAGGGACATTACAGCCAAACTGTACTTCCCAGAACATTTTTACAATGGACTAGTTATGGGTTTTTGGAACATAAGCTTATTGAAAAACTCTATCAATAAGTGATGGATAATTAATGGATTTGTGACCATGTCTTCCTACAACAAGCTCAGGGAATATGGAAATCATACAAGGGGAAGGGGGAAACTTTCTGAGGGCATTTTCTATACTCTTGTAAAACCTAAACCATTGCCACCGCAGCCCTTTTCCATTTTTGGATTTCTATTTTTCATTATACCCTACAAATTTCATAACTATTTTATTTTTTTATTCACAGAGATGTAAAAGGGAGTGTTTTCTTCAGAATACATTGGGGGTCATTTACTAAGGGCCCGATTTGCGTTTTCCCAACGTGTTACCTGAATATTTCCGGGATTTTGGTGCACGCGATCGGATTGTGGCGCAACGGTGACGGCATGCACGCGACGGAAATCGGACCGTGGCCGTACGAAAACCTGATAGATTCGGAAAAACTGCTGCTTTTTTTAAAAAAAAGTGTCGCTCGATACGCGCTTACCTGCACTCAGCGGAGGGCGGTGAGGTTCAGTGAAATCTGATGAACTTCAGCACAGCAGCGACACCTGGTGGATGTCGGAGGAACTGCCTTAGTGAATCCCGGCCGGACCCGAATCCTCCAAAGAGAATGCGCTGCTGGATCGCGAATGGACCGGGTAAGTAAATCTGCCCCATTGTCTTTTCTAGTGGCGCCATTGGCCCCATGCAACTTACTGCAAAGTTTGCACCATGCACCACATTTATGTTGGTGAGTCCAACTGAAACAATCTCGCTTTGTCCACTCTCTGCGCAACCCATTCGCCAAACATATACGCACATACCTTAGATATGTGGACAATATATTTATGGTCTGGGACGGTTCACATGACGAATTTGTAGACTATCTCAACAGTGCCAACGACATGAACATGAAGTTTACGGCCATATTCGGAGGCGACTCTCTTGACTTCCTTGATGTGAGGGTGAAAGTGGTTAATGGAACGCTGTTTACCGAAGGTTTCAGAAAACCTACAGCGACAAACGCACTTCTACATCACAGTAGTTTCCACCCCCCGCATGTCAAAAGCAGTGTACCATTTAGTCCATTTTTACGTCTTAAAAGACTTAACAGTGACAGTTTACGCTTTGAACAACAAGCACATGAATTGACATTACGCTTAATACAACGGGGTTACCCAAAAGAAGGCATCCTTACCGCATTTCACAAAGCCAATGCAATTCCTCGACGGAGTTTACTTTCCAGTGCAAAGAAACGCGGCAATCAGGGTGGCACGAGATTTGCTTTCTCTTTTGATTTTAGCCCCCATGATGGTGCCATTCGTGAGGCTATTAATGAACACTGGAATGTGCTCCGCCAGGAACCAAAATTGGCAGAAATCACAGCTTGCAGGCCCCTTGTGACCTTCAGACGCAGCCCCACAGTAGGTACTGAGCTCAGTTGGCTCAGTCAGGGTGCTCCAGGAGGTAATTACAAGTGCGGACACTGCAATTTTTGTATGCGCAATCTAAAAGCAAAAACCTTAAATCTAGGGGGTGTGAAAATTGATGTGAAACATTTTATCACCTGTAGAACCACCTATGTGGTGTACGTCCTCATATGTACATGTAATAAATTTTATATCGGGAAAACTATCCGGAACATGTTTACGAGATTTAGGGAACACCTACATTCGGTGTCTACGGGTAACGGTTGCCCCAGACTGATTGAGCACATGAGGCTGCACCATTCTAACTAACCCAATCCACTCCGCTTCGCGGGCATAGAAAAAGTGGAAATTAATCCCAGAGGCGGTGATCGCCAGAGAGAACTCTTGCGCCGCGAGGCCAAGTGGATATTTAGGTGCAGAGCCATGGGCCCTCTCTGTCTGTATGACCGTAATGATCTTAGTGTCTTCTTATGATTTTTGTAATAACACCGCTGGGTTCCGCAAAAAAACTTTCTGAATTCCATATAGTAACAGTGCTTTCCTCTTGTATTCTCTTATCTGTTATTGTTTTTAAACACACTGGGGCAGATTTATCAAGTGTCTGAAAGTCAGAATATTTCCAATTGCCCATGGCAACCAATCACAGCTCCCCTTTAAAATATTCATGAGCACTGGTGAAATGAAAGCTGAGGTGTGATTGGTTGCCATGGGCAACTGGAAATATTCTGACTTTCAGACTGCTTGATAAATCTGCACACTGTATGTTATGGACAAATGTCCGATTTTGTACGCATTCACATGTGTTGTATTGTTGCAAGAAATAAGGAAAGAGATGTGCATAGATGACACATGAGATTTTATTGAATAAGACATAAAAACACACTTAAAAAACCCAAATAAGGGTATAGACCACAAAAAACTCCCCAGTACAACAATTGATAGATAGTAGTCAAGGTAAGTAGTACTATATAAAGGTGCACAGTAAATATACAAAATTAATCTGGACCATAAATATGTAAACAAATAAATAGCATATAAATATATAGCATATATGTCCGGTCCAGGGCAAATAAAGTGCAATATATTAAAGTGCAAGCAACTACATTACCAGAAATAGAAAGTCAAGTCTGGGGAGGCAAAGACGCCCCACGCGTATCGCCCGGCTCGCGGGCTTCGTCAGGGGATACTAGAGCTTGTGAGGTGGCATGCTTAAGTACACCGGCCGCATCCTCGTGACCCAGCCCAGCCACTTCCGCTCCACATTGATGTAATGTCCGGTCACACAGACTGGAAGTCTGAAAGTGCGTTTCACCTAACCGGAAGTACCTGGAGGAACAAGGAAGCCTGCGTTCCAACGTATCCAGGACCAACGGGACGCTCCCTAGACTCATCATATGAACTGCAGAGGTATGTTAAAAAAGTGCATCAGTGTGTAATGACAGAGATGTTCCCAAGAATTAGTGAAAGATCCCATTAATGGATAACAAATAATATATGGAGATATATAAGTATGTGAAAAAACAATAAATATATATAAAAGCACAGACGAAAATACCAGAGTATAATATAAAAGAACATACCAAAAAGTTTATAGATTATGCTGCTATAAAGCGACACACGAAATAGTACATTATGTATTGTCCTCAATTTATTGTAGAAATATACTATCGAAATAACGTGGTGACGGCGGTGACATCACAAACAATTGACCAAGACGAGATTTATAAATAATGTGCCAAGGCACGAAAGAGATCAAATAAACAAAAATTATAGCAAAAATGTTCAAAACGACATCAAAGATAATACGTGTATAAATATCGGCGAAAACATAAGTGCAATCCAAACTTGTATATTCAGATAATGCATATTCACATAGCCATATATCCAAAAGACTTCCACTATAGCCTACTGACTCGTCCCATTAAATAATTACCAGGCAGCTTCATTTCATATATGCCTGCATAACTATCTTTTGCACCGTGCACTTTATATGCACTTTTTTATTCAAGGTTAATGTTTTGATATGTTCCTTTAGAAATTTTAAATCTTTGTTCGTCCAACTACCTCGTATGTAGATCGTCGCTCCTGCATTATATCTTCTTGATATTTTAGTCACATAACAATATGCTGGATAACAGCTGTAAATATTACAGTGTAATTCGCCGTCGTCTAGCGGTAAAGTTCGTCAACATTGCTATAGTGAATATGTCCTTATATATTGTGCCTGCGACTTTGCTCATATATCATTTTTCGGCCGTGTTCTTGAGCAGTTTTGCTATTAAATGTTTTTGCACGTATGCACCTTTGCTGATATTTTGCACATCAATATACTATCGAAATAACGTGATGACGGCGGTGACATCACAAACAATTGACCAAGACGAGATTTATAAATAATGTGCCAAGGCACGAAAGAGATCAAATAAAGAAAATTTATAGCGAAAATGTTCAAAACGACATCAAAGATAATACGTGTATAAATATCGGCGAAAACATAAGTGCAATCCAAACTTGTATATTCAGATAATGCATATTCACATAGCCATATATCCAAAAGACTACGAATGATGTGCAAAATATCAGCAAAAGTGCATACGTGCAAAAACATTTAATAGCAAAACTGCTCAAGAACACGGCCGAAAAATGATATATGAGCAAAGTCGCAGGCACAATATATAAGGACATATTCACTATAGCAATGTTGACGAAATTTACCGCTAGACGACGGCGAATTACACTGTAATATTTACAGCTGTTATCCAGCATATTGTTATGTGACTAAAATATCAAGAAGATATAATGCAGGAGCGACGATCTACATACGAGGTAGTTGGACGAACAAAGATTTAAAATTTCTAAAGGAACATATCAAAACATTAACCTTGAATAAAAAAGTGCATATAAAGTGCACGGTGCAAAAGATAGTTATGCAGGCATATATGAAATGAAGCTGCCTGGTAATTATTTAATGGGACGAGTCAGTAGGCTATAGTGGAAGTCTTTTGGATATATGGCTATGTGAATATGCATTATCTGAATATACAAGTTTGGATTGCACTTATGTTTTCGCCGATATTTATACACGTATTATCTTTGATGTCGTTTTGAACATTTTTGCTATAATTTTTGTTTATTTGATCTCTTTCGTGCCTTGGCACATTATTTATATATCTCGTCTTGGTCAATTGTTTGTGATGTCACCGCCGTCACCACGTTATTTCGATAGTATATTTCTACAATAAATTGAGGACAATACATAATGTACTATTTCGTGTGTCGCTTTATAGCAGCATAATCTATAAACTTTTTGGTATGTTCTTTTATATTATACTCTGGTATTTTCGTCGGTGCTTTTATATATATTTATTGTTTTTTCACATACTTATATATCTCCATATATTATTTGTTATCCATTAATGGGATCTTTCACTAATTCTTGGGAACATCTCTGTCATTACACACTGATGCACTTTTTTAACATACCTCTGCAGTTCATATGATGAGTCTAGGGAGCGTCCCGTTGGTCCTGGATACGTTGGAACGCAGGCTTCCTTGTTCCTCCAGGTACTTCCGGTTAGGTGAAACGCACTTTCAGACTTCCGGTCTGTGTGACCGGACATTACATCAATGTGGAGCGGAAGTGGCTGGGCTGGGTCACGAGGATGTGGCCGGTGTACTTAAGCATGCCACCTCACAAGCTCTAGTATCCCCTGACGAAGCCCGCGAGCCGGGTGGTACGCGTGGGGCGTCTTTGCCTCCCCAGACTTGACTTTCTATTTCTGGTAATGTAGTTGCTTGCACTTTAATATATTGCACTTTATTTGCCCTGGACCGGACATATATGCTATATATTTATATGCTATTTATTTGTTTACATATTTATGGTCCAGATTAATTTTGTATATTTACTGTGCACCTTTATATAGTACTACTTACCTTGACTACTATCTATCAATTGTTGTACTGGGGAGTTTTTTGTGGTCTGTACCCTCATTTGGGTTTTTTAAGTGTGTTTTTATGTCTTATTCAATAAAATCTCATGTGTCATCTATGCACATCTCTTTCCTTATTTCTTGCATTAGTATCCCTTAGATGTGTGACATACTATTATTCTTTACATTATTTCCCCACTTCCTTTAAAAGAGTACTATGTGTTGTATTGTTGCCATGTATCTATGACAACCTCTCGGGCCTGGCGCTTATAATGCGCACGCCCCGGAAGGATGACATCAGAGGCTAGAGAAAACGCTACTCAGCGCGAAACGGCACGTCGCCTTGCCGCACGTCGGTGTCCTGTATTACCTGCATATCTGTGAATAAAATTTGAAGACTGCATCGGTGAGTGCCGCGATTGTCTTTCTCCTCCTTTCATCTGTGACTACTGCCTTCCTACGCTGAGCACCCCCATGGTCTTCACATCCCTGCAGCACACTGCCAGTCATTATCACTCCAAATGGTCCCATCACGCCTAAGACTTTAAGGTGCATGAGGGTAGTGCCAGTACCGCTGCTACTCCGTTGTGATTCCAACTGAAACATGGTTCACACCAGTCGCACTGCATGCATGCACCGTGCTTCATGAATCTGTCTTGCGCTGCACTTTAGTAGTGCAGTTTGTATTGCTAATAATAAATGTGGGTCATTGTTTTTTCAGTTGTTAGTGTGGCAAATAGTGTGACAAACTGGTAAAAAATATGGTGATTCAGACATTACAGGTGTTTTCCCTTACAGGTTTTACTGCATTGAATTACAATTTTCAGATTTTGATACCTCAGACATCTTGTGATGTGAAGATAACTAACTTTTTTCCAATTCTGTGTTTTTGCTTCCAGCATGGACTAATACAGATTGTTCTGACAGCTCCAAGATGATGGGTGACAATTAGAGATGAGCGAACATGCTCGTCCGAGCTTGATGCTCGGTCGAGCATTAGGGTACTCGAGACGGCTCGTTGCTCGGACGAGTATTTCCCCTGCTCGAGATCGAGCATTTAATTAAAAAAAACACAGTGAAGAACAATGAAGAATAGAATAAAAACAGTGAACACAGGATCATTTAAGATAAAAACACAGTGCAGAACACAGTGCAGAATAGATTACAGATGTTCGGCACATCTGCTTACTTGTCGGGAGATACGCGCGGAACGGCGCGAACAAAATAGCATGTGAAGAACAATATATATGTGTGAAGAACACATTGCAGATGTATTTAAACATCTGCAATGTGTTCTTCACACACATATATATTGTTCTTCACATGCTATTTTGTTCGCGCCGTTCCGCGCGTATCTCCCGACAAGTAAGCAGATGTGCCGAACATCTGTAATCTATTCTGCACTGTGTTCTGCACTGTGTTTTTATCTTAAATGATCCTGTGTTCACTGTGTTCACTGTGTTCACTGTTTTTATTCTATTCTTCACTGTTCTTTACATCTGCTAACTTGTCGGGAGATAATATACGCGCGGAACAGTGAAGAATAGATCGCAGATGTTTGCAAATTATCAGAAGACATTATTTTTCAATTAAATAACACATTTTATTCCTGAACCATGGTCCCTTTGAAAAATGCTCGGGTCTCCCATTGACTTCAATGGGGCTCGTTACTCGAAACGAGCACTCGAGCATCTGGAAATGTTCGGCTCGAGTAACGAGCACCCGAGCATTTTAGTGCTCGCTCATCTCTAGTGACAATCTCATCTAAATAAAAAGTTAACACCCACAACTGGTGCCAGGACAGATTGCAGGTGTTTGCAGAGTGTTTTTTGGTGTTTAACCCTTAGCTGTGTGTGTGCGTTACTGACTCCTAGGTCGCCCGCGCACTGGCTTAAAAGGGCCAGTGCTCCGTTAATTGGTGCTGGCCATTTTCTGAAAACTCATATAAGCCTGCCTCTTCCTGTACACCCTGCCAGATCGTTGTGCTACCTAGCTATTGTGAGAGTCTCTCAGCGTTTCACCTGTGCTCTGTGTCCCTGTTCCAGTGCTCCTGTGTGTTCCAGTCTGCTCCTGTATTCCCGTTCCCATCTGCTTGGACCTCCCTTTGCTGACCCCAGATTGGACTTGACTTTGCATCTCTGCCGGCTGTCCTGACTTTGTGCCTGAACCTAACCACGAGACAGTCTCCTGCTAAGGTACCTCGACCTCGGCTGCCACCGCGGGCTAGGTGCACCTGTGGAACAACCTGGTTGTTCCATCCCACTTTCCGGCGGGCTCTTGTGAAGACCTGGTGCCACTTAGATTCCGGTCCCAGGTGTCAGCTAGTACCACCTCCCATGGTGGTCCAGAAGATCCACTGATCCTGAATCCTGATAGTAAGATCAGGCCATGGATCCCATCGAGGTTCCGCTTCCTGTACGGCCAGATCTTGACACCATCGTGGTCCAGCAGATTGCAGCACAACGCAATCTACTCAGCATCCACTCAGCATCCGCAACAGGTTCCTGAGACTGCTCCCGCGACTCCTGCTACCCCGGCTTGTCTTCCTGTCACTGAACCTAGGCTACGGCTGTCTATGCCCGACAAATATGATGGAGATCCCAAGCTGTGCAGGGGCTTTATAACCCAGTGCTCCTTGGACATAGAACTCATGACATCTCAAATTGTCACGGAGCGATCCAAGGTGGCATTTATCCTCAGCCTTCTCTCCGGGAAAGGCCCTAGCCTGGGATACCCCGCTCTGGGACGGAGACGACCTGGTCATGGCTACTCTCACAGCATTTCTGGCGGAGTTCCAGACCATGTTCAAAGAACCTGCACGGGCCTCCTCTCCTTAGACTGCATTGTTGAACCTGCGCCAAGGCGACATATATGTATGAGAATATGCTGTCTTGTTCCGTAACCCCTCCTGTAATAAATCTATATGCAGCCGCCAACCCCCCAGTAATACTTCTACATAGAGGTGTCAACCCCCAGTAATACATCTGCATACAGATGGCAACTACCCCCCAGGAATACATCTACATAGAGCTGCCAATCTCCCAGTAATACAAATACATACAGCCGCCTCACCCCCAGTAACACATCTACGTACAGCCGCAACTGCCCCAATAATACATCAATGTACAGCCACAAACCCCATAGTAATAAATTTACATCTAGCCACCGCACCCCCAGTATCACATCTAAGTACAGCCGCCAACCACCCCAGTAATACATCAATGTTCGGCCACCAACCGCCCAGTAATACATGTATATACAGCCACCAACACCCCAGTAATACATCTACATACACCCTCCCTGCAGTTGTACATCTATATACAGTTACCTCACCCTCTGTAACACATCAACTTACAGCTGCCAACTCCCCAGTTATACATCTATGTAAAGCCACTAACCCCCCAATAAAATATCTACATACAGCTACCTCACCCCCAGTAACAGATCTTCTTACAGCCACCAACTACCCAGTAACACATCTACGTAGAGCCACCAACCACCCAGTATTACATATATGTACAGCCACCAACCTCCCAGTAATACATCTACATACATCCTCTCTTGAGTAATACATTTATATAAAGCTGACAACCCTCTTGTAATACATCTCCATACAGCCCCCACAACCCCACCCCTAACACATCTACATACAGGCTCTGTCCAGTAATACATCTATATACAGTCACCAATCCGCCAGTAATACATCTATATTCAGCTGAATCAACCCTCAGTAACACATCTGCATACAGCTGCCAACCACCCAGTAATACATCTATATACAGCTGCCAACCCCCCAGTACATCCCAGTACATCTGTAATACAGCTTCAAAAAACTGAGGAATTACAAACAACAAAATTGGCTAGATAGTGAGCCATGAAAAAACAAGGGCCATGTGAGAAGACCAAAAAAGTCCCATAAAGTGCCACATGCTATGATACTCAAGTGGTGTCAATAACTCTGCTTGCAAAGTGTTCTGCATGAAGAATGAATTTGGCAGGCTCTGCTGCATCGACACGTCATGTCACTTAGTAGATTAGGATTTGCGTCAGCTTGTTTGCATGTATGTAGTCACTCTTTATGTAATGTAATAAAATATTGAAGATTTTTTTAGTCCAATTCAGGAACTCTTTAAAGGGCATCTACCACCACGATTCTTCCTATAAAGGTAGATCGGGTGGTAAGTGGATGAATGGGACGTGAGGATAGCCCTTTTGTAAACTTTAATGCCTGTATATGCAAATTTTTTTAAACGGCTACTGGGGCGTGGAGTAGCCGGACAGTAGCCACGCCCCAGTAGCTTCGTTCCTCCACCTACCATGTAATCTTCGGCGCGCAGCTATGCAGCTACATCCGAATACCCTGCATGGTGCGCGTCCGTAGCTCCGAGGCATGCGCTACTGCGCATACGTAGAACGCCGGGTACTCGGACGAGGGCGCGCAGCTTCCTCGTAACTGTGCGCTGAAAATTAAATGGTAGGCGGGGTAACGAGGCTACTGGGGCGTGGAGTAGCCGCGACTAGTAGCCTCATGTCTGGCTACTCCACGCCCCAGTAGCCGCTTAAAAAAATTTGCATATACAGGCATTAAACTTTACAAAAGGATAGTCGGGACATGAGGATTAGCCCAAAAAAGGGCTATCCTCACGTCCCATTCATCCACCTACCACCCGTTCTACCTTTATAGGTAGAATCGTGGTGGTAGGTCCCCTTTAACTTTTTCTCCAGTGTTTGTTTCGTTGGTGTCCGAACAACTTGTTCCATGGCATGGACCTGAAATGTGATTGGACCCACAGCTACAAGGATCTACAGGGGTGAGCTGCATTGGACTTTTCTTCAATATATTTGCTTAGATTAGGCTTTGGGCCCTGCATGTGTGCGTAGGGTACAAGCTGCATCTTGACTCACTGTGAATGAGTAACAGATTGGGAACTTATGATGTTACAAGGGGCTGCCAGCACTGACCATGGCAGTTACAGGCGGGTGTCAGTTGTATTATGTGTTATGCGAGGGGTTAATACAGCAGCTACATACAGAACTATTTTAATCAGTCATCAATATCAATTTGGTGGAGGTATAACACCTGGCACTCCACACTGATCAACTGCAACTGATATCAGCTGTTAAAAGTGAATGCAAAAGGAAGCAGAGAGCTCCATTATCTGTGTAGTGGTTGGACTAGGTTACTACAGGTCACCTCACCATTAAATGTGAGGGAGCTATGCAGCAAAGTATTAGTTTAGCCATTACATTGAGAATGGAGCTGTTCAATTCCTTGGTCTTTGGGTGTGTTAAGAATTGGATGTACATCAATATAAAAGTTAAGACCTATCCCTAAAATGTGACACTAATATCATTACCTGGAAAACCCATTTAATGCTTCACTTACATTTACTTTAACACTTTGTTCTTCATCAGAGAAAACAGATGATTTTTGGAGGTCATGGAACACTGTGCCAATATCTTTATAGAAAGAATTTAATTTCATGAGACAACCTCTTTCAGTTAAAAGTTGGGTCTTTGGTGAAGAAGGGATTCTAGGATTGCGTATAACTCTCGTAAGGGTGAATATTACTTAGAACTTACACCATCCAAGCATTAATGATATGGACAGGAGCACATCCACACTCCTGGCACCTAAGCTCTGATTACTGAGCTCCATTGAATATTATCAATGACCTTGTATAGCTTAAGCCTATGTATAGCTACAAACAATGGCTATATTTGGCCCTGTGTGTAAACTAAGCAGAATTATCAGTACATATGTGAGGATTGCAGCTTTATTATAAAGCTAAGTCACTTAAAATAAAGGTTGTGTGAGGTCTAGTTCTAGAGAGAATTGCACTCAAGGGAAAGATGAGGGAATTTTTCTTTCTTGCTCTTTTTAACTGGTGGTTGCTGCTTTTAGCTGAGGCTCACATCTCTTATCCATGCATTATAGTTTCATCATATACTGGAAACAAAGCAGACCTGGCAGTTTTCTTGTGGTAACTCTCATTGCTGTCACTGGACGTTAACAGGAGAAAACTGCCCACTTGGCTTTTCTGTGTAAATGCAATGGGATGAATTGAAATTGATGGAATCCAGGAAACTAATCCATGCAAAAGTAATCTTGCAAACTAGTAAAGCACTGAGGAGTCTCTGAAGACAATAACTACAGCATGAGGCCTCTTGCACACTAGCGTTGCGTTTCACGTCAGGGTGCAATGCGTGAAAAACTGACGTTTTGGCTGCGTTTTTGTTCCATTTTTCCTTGGAGTAATTTGCGTTTTTGCGTTTTTCACGCGCGTGTTGTTAGCGTTGTTTTTGCGTTTTCGGCGCATTTTTGACGCGCGTTTCAATGGGAGACTCGAGCAGTTTTCAAAGGGACCATGGTTTGGGATTAAAATGTGTTATTTAATTGAAAAATAATGTCTTCTGATAATTTGCAAACATCTGCGATCTATTCTTCACTGTTCCGCGCGTATATTATCTCCCGACAATTTAGCAGATGTGAAGAACAGTGAAGAATAGAATAAAATCATTGTACACAGTGAACACAGTGAACACAGGATCATTTAAGATAAAAACACAGTGCAGAACACAGTGCAGAATAGATTACAGATGTTCGGCACATCTGCTTACTTGTCGGGAGATACGCGCGGAACGCCGCGAACAAAATAGCATGTGAAGAACAATATATATGTGTGTGAAGAACACATTGCAGATGTTTAAATACATCTGCAATGTGTTCTTCACACATATATATTGTTCTTCACATGCTATTTTGTTCGCGCCGTTCCGCGCGTATCTCCCGACAAGTAAGCAGATGTGCCGAACATCTGTAATCTATTCTGCACTGTGTTCTGCACTGTGTTTTTATCTTAAATGATCCTGTGGTCACTGTGTTCACTGTGTTCACTGTTTTTATTCTATTCTTCACTGTTCTTCACTGTGTTTTATTAATTAAATGATCGTTCGTGAGCAGGGGAAATAATGTTATTCTGGTCACCTAGCAACCCTTACGTTTAAAACGCATTGCACTCGCATTGCACTTGCAATGATTGCGAGTGCAATGCGTTCTTGATGCATCTCCATAGACTTGAATGGGGCGTGAAAATTGCGCGTGACTTGCAAAAATAGAGCATGCTGCGATTTTGACGCGCGTGCAAACGAACGCAAGCACGCGCGTTCAAAACCACGCTAATGGAGAAAGACCCATTGAATACAATGGGACAGAGTGCAATGCGAGTTCTGAGCGTCAAATGCACGCGCAGAACTCGCGCGTGAAAAACGCCAGTGGAGAAGGGGCCTGAGTCTCTACTAATAAATTACTGATTAAAACCCAACTCGATTGCAGTAACACTAACCAGGTTTTTTTTTTTTTTTATCACTGACTATCCTCTCTTGTATTCAGAAGGTTTTTGTAAGGCTTAGGCAAGTTTATCTGCCTTCCTTCCTAGTCCCGTCTATTGGTGAATCTATACTTGTAGATGTAGAGAAGTTCTTACAGTTTTATCTTGTAAATACTCTATGCGTAAAGTATCTACCAACTGTCCTGGATCTTAATATCTGCCCCGGTGCTCTGAGAGGCAGAAGCTATGTCCACTGGACACAGACGAAGTAGAATGTAAAACAAAGAAAATCTAGAGCAGCACAGCATGAATCCAATTAAAGAAAGGTACTAAGCCATCTGGTTCTTGACTGGACCATTAGTATTTATGTCCACAGAAGAGGTAGCACTCCGAAAATAAAGAGAAAAATTGGCGGTTTATTCCATGGCTGGATGCTACCTCCTCTGTGGTCTTAAAGGGGTATTCTCATCTGGACATTCACATTTCATTTATCATATTTACTCCAGTATAAGCCGAGGCCCCTAATTTTACCACAAAATTGAGAAAACTTATTGACTCAAATAAAAGCCTAGGTTGGGAAATGCAGTCACTACAATTTAATAAAATGTCCATTAGCCTCTGCTCATTAATAAAATCACCAGTAGCGCCCCTTCATTAATAAAAATGTCCAGTAGCCTCCCCTCATTAATAAACTGTCCATTGCAACTCCTTCATTTATAAATTGTTCAGCAAGGCCCCCAATGAAATGTCCAAAAGAGCTTCCTTAAAAATAATAAAATTTGTACTTACTTCCAGCTTCCTCTTTCCCTTAAGTGTAGTCATGTTGGTTGTAAATGGAGAATAGATACAACCATGGAATTGTGCAAAGAAACAAATTTTTGCTTATACCGTGCTATGGCAATGAATGCTAAATTCAGGTGGCTATAGCATGGCTTAATAACAGATGCCTGGCCACTGCTGGAAGAGGGCACTGGTAGTTGTATCCAAGGACCATTATCTCATTTTTAAGAGACAACAAGGCCACATTTATGGGAAATTATCTTCACACAGGTAGATATTTTTATTTACATGTAATTGAAGAAATGTATTTAAATGAAAGATAAATTAAATTAAATGTGAATGCACAGATGAGAATATGTCTGAATATAAAGATAAAGCAGGGAACTGTTGTCCCCCCCCCCCCGCCCCCCCGCCACAGTAATAGGCAACTGAAGGAGCAGGAATGATTTGATGATGTCATCATTACGTCAAAGGGTTTTTTTTTTTTTAAATGTAATACATAACAATGCTGGAGGGATGATAAGTAAAAAGGGGTATTGGGAGGCCAAAAATAAAGGGGACATTACATATGAGGGAGCAACAGAAAAGGAGGTGTTATGAATGGGAGGCCAAAAAAGGATTCAAGGTGCTAAAGGAAGGAGAGCCATTATATGTTGGTGGGCCATATTAGAGGGTATTATATATTGGTCCCCCAGAGGGGAATGCCCATAGAATAGAATGCATTACACAGTGGGGTCACAGGATAGTGGCATTGATATGGGTATAAAACTGTATGTATACACAGTATATACTACATATAATACAAGGGGTAAGGATAGGGGCTAGTGTAAAGTGCCGGCATCTAGGAAACAAAAGATCTGCTCCATGCTGTATATGCTGTGTTTTCTGTCCCTTTTACTCTATCACATAAGTTGGAAGGTATGTGTATACGGGCTCCGTGCTACCTAGCCCCTACTTGGTTTTCACTATTAAAACAGGGCACAAAAACTATTGTAAAATACAAATATTTACATTTTAGATAAAAGCAGACGTGAGACCATAATTTGACTTTAAATTGTGAATTATCAAATTGTGAATTAACCTAAGTGATCAGCATAAACTGTACAGTCATTAAGAGTTGGAGGTAAGATGTCTATGTTACTTGTCTCTTAAATGATTAATAAGAAAGGCTTGTTGGCACAGAAAAAAAGAAGAAATAAATACAAAGTGGACCTTTTACCATCTCAACCATCCTAAATTCTTGGAATATGTAAGTGCTCTTAATTTCATCAACCAATGTATTGAAATGGATCTTTACTTGCAGGTTAGTGGTGCTTTGCTTATCTTCTTCAGTCATCACCAACCAACAAACAGTACAGATCCTAATAAACTTATCAGAAGCCAAAATAATTGCACTGAATACTCAACAATGAATGTAGCTGGAGAAAACTATGTTGGAATCAATAACAACAGCTATTAAATATCACATAGGGGCTCATTTACTAAGGGCTCAGCGGCCGCACTTTTGTCGGGTTTCCCAAATTTTTCCGTTTTGCGCCGAATTCTGCTGGGATTTTGGCGCACACGATCGGATTTCGGCGCCAACTTTCACACGACAGAAATGGCGGGGCGTGGCCGTCGGACAACCCGAAGGATTCGAAAAAACCACAGAATTTAAAAAACTAAATGTGCCGCAAGATTAAGCACTTACATGCACCTTGAAGAAGCAGGCGAACTCCAGCTGGATATCGGGCTCTTAACCTTAGTGAATCAAGGAAGAACCCGAATCCTCGTCAGACAATGCGCCGCAGGATCGTGACAGGACCGGGTAGGTAAATGAGCCCCATAGAGTTGGAGATGGTGATAGCGCTATCTTCTAGTTAACCCATGGCAATGGTCTTCACACTAGGGACTGAAACTTAAATGCAATGGGGGGGAATTATCTTTGGGTTTTTGTCTATGTTTGGCGTTTGGCACAATTGTGGCACAAATGCTGTTTTGTGACTTTCTATTGCGCCAATTGAACATAGGACAGTGCAAAGTCACTTTAAAATAGACCCTTCTTATACCAAATTCATTATTTACTGAGACTAGTTTTAACAATACTGATCTAAAATCATGATTTGATATTTGGCGCAAATTTTCATTTAGACGCATGTTTTGTCATAAAATGACTCCTGTCACCCCCTGGCGTAGAAATAGGACATATACCACTACCAAATTTATCCAGACCAATTGCTCTTAAGACATATGTACCAAAAAAAAAGAACAAACAAAAAGTTATGAGACAAAAAAACCAAATACAACATCCATAGACTCACTTGATGAATTCAGATAAAACAAAAATGGAATTGAACACTGACAACCTAGTCTAAGACAAATTGGAATGATAAATCCCCCCCAATATTCCATTTGTGCTGGAGTCTTTCTTTAATTTCACCAACTAATAAGCTGCCATTGATAATAACTCTATGTGATGCTTTGCAACGTTTATTAAATAAATTCAATATATTAAAAATTACCAATGTTTAAAAGGCAGAGGACAATTATACTTGTTAAGTTAGACAAGCAGGTTGTAAGCCTACTTCAAAAAATTGTTAAAATTGTAATCTTTAATGAAATTAGGTTTCAATATGATGTTTAATTGCTTTGGTTTGATAGTGCTGGTCCATGGGACTAAGTCATTATCCGCTCACAATTATCTAGAATAGAGGATTCTGTCAGAGCTTGGAATGAAACACAATAGCACACCATCTAAAATCATTTCCCCCTCTGCATTTCCATCTTATTGCACTGCCTCGGACAATGAGGAAAAATCTCTAAATGTGATTTTCTGAATGTATTCCTAAAACCGTGTGCTTATTATATGCCTGGTGAGCAAACAATGAATTACAAGATGGTAACTGTTTCCCTCATTTGAAGGCTGTTGCATTATTTGTACTAATGTTCTAGAAAGCAATACCTCCATTTACTAAAGGCCGGATTTAGAGGCAAAGTATAGATAATCCACAGTTTTACATTTGAAAGGTGCTTAGATTATTCGGTGTATAGCATATTTCTCTCTACAGGAAAAAAATAAAATGGAAAATATATGCTAATAAGGATTAACACTTTTTAAATGAATATCCATCACTTTGTATTGGATGCATGTGGTGACTGAGCATCTCCACGATTGCTTTGTACACAACAAAAATTGAGATGCCCATATGACCTCAATTTTATATTTTCAAAATGAATGATATAACCTTGGTAGCTGCGCACATCCTAGGAATAATATATATATATATATATATATATATATATATATATATATATATATATATATGTATATATATATTTATATATATATATACAGGCAGTCCCCGAGTTACATACAAAATAGGTTGTGCAAGTTTGTTCTTAAGTCAAATTTGTATGTAAGTCGGAACTGTATATTTTATCATTGTAACCCCAGCCAAAATTTTTTTTGTCTCTTTGACAATTGGATTTTAAAACTTTTGGATTGTCATAAGAACCTGGATTAACAATAAATCTTAGTTGCAGATGCCTTTAATAACTTATACAGCTAATCATTGTAGCCTTGGACTAAAATACAGTAAATTACCAACATCCAGAGGTCTGTTTGTAACTAAGGGTTGTCTGTAAGTCGGGTGTTCTTAAGTAGGGGACCCCTGTATATATTTGCCCTAAAGGGAGCCTGTCAGCAGAAATTTACTTTATAAATACATATAGAAGGGTCTAGATGCCTCTTTACATGTAAATAACATTGATGGTTATATTATATAGAATTGTTTCCCCTAAATCCCTTCCTCATCCAATCCCTTCCCTTCCTTGGTTGAACAAGATGGACATGTGTCTTTTTTCATTCGTATAAACTATTATACTATGATATATATATATATATACATATATATATATATATATATATATATATATAAATGCAATCATGAAGCTTAAAGGTAAAATACCATTAAGTTTAACAAAAAACAAGCTAAACATACTCACCTGTGCTCCTCTTCATCTCAATCCTGGCAGTGGTCTTCATTAATGTTGACACCCTGGGATCGGCTTGAAAAAATAAATATAATTAGAATGCCACAATCTAGGGTCAAGATGCTCCGGGCTGTCAACTATGCACGCGTCTCGCACCTCCCTCTCGCACACTGGGACCATGGGAGAGGGAGGGAACATGAGACTGAAGGCTTTTAATTTTTTATATCTGAATTAGTAAAATATAAGTAAGCAGCTCCTAGTGCTACAACAGATGCTAAAATAACGCTAAAAAACACTGCTGCGCAGTACACTGCAAAGCAGTCTAGTATATTCATGAGAGGACGGTCCGAGGCGGTGCCTCTTCCCCGGACCACTCCACTCACTCCATAGGGCAGCTGTGACTGTCGTGCGTCATGCAGCAGTCACCGCCCCTAATCCCTCCCCCAATCCAGCCCCCTCATGATTACGCCGCGGCGTTTTAAGTGTACAGCTCAGCAGTGTATGTTAGCGCTATCAGAGGTTTCCGATTACGCTGGCAGTGTAACACTGCTGGGACTGTCGTAGCACTAGGAGCTGCATTTTTGAGGGTGACAGGTCCCCTTTAAGCTAGAGAATACTTCATATATATTGCCCAAGTCAGTAAGTGTCCTCTATACAGTGCCTCAGCGAAATAGCTTACACTTACATAGTCTAAGTCTGTAGTTATTGCAAGTTGGGAGTTTTATTCATTGTTAGAGTCTTCCTATAATATAATTAGGGCTGGTAAGCAAATATTATATGGCCACTATTGAATCTAGTGCAGTTTATATAGTCATCCTATGGCACTGGTACCCAGGAAGTCACAATTGCGATTCAAAATTGGAGAACTGCATGTGTAGTAAGATTTATATGTTTAGAAACAAAAAAATACAAAGCTGAGCAAGGATGAGCAGATGAACTAATATCACAGATATATTATACTTAATAGAGTCTCAACCGGTGCCGTAGCTGCGGCTGCAATCTGTTGGCAACCTGTGACTTTGCTCAGGAGTCGTATCGCAGTAGAATTCATTGTACAGACATCACTACCGCACGTGTGGGTGTTCTAATCACAGCCATTGTTTAGGAAGGAAATAGACAGCAAACCAGTAATTTATACAACATGGATTTTACCATTTGTCAGGTCTCATAAACAAAGAGCTTTCAATAGGCTACACAATTTCTCCTGCTGTAGCAGATGAAGATATCACATATACACTTAAAGGAAGGGAAAAGTCATTGAGATGTGTGGATGTCACTGGTGGGCGATTTGCATGTGCACATTCGCTGATCTGTAAAAGAGAAGCTCGCTGGTGTGTTTCATAACACCATAGAGATTAGTCTAAATTTAGAGGAGCTGCTTGTATACACAAGTGCAGATACTTTTTGACAGCCAGAGTAGCCTCCAGAGAAACAGACAGAACACTGTGTAATCAATATTTCTTTTTATGTAAGCATGTTTTCCTTATATTTGCCAAGTACTACTGCACTTCTCTCTCCAGCAGCTACTGGGATTTCATCTCTTTCTTATTTATTACATAGGAGAAAAGTGGAAATAATTTTGGTAGGGAAATCATCTGCATTGGCTGCATTGCTTGATTGCCAACATCACAGCGAAATCTGAAGCAGATGCCAATGCAGCACATTGACAGAGATGTCTATGAGCGATAATAATAAGGAAAATAAGTGCTTGCTATATGCTCCATATAGGCAATGGGGCATATTTATCATATTTATCAGACCCTGAAATAATCGCAAGGGCTAGCATACGACACAAATTTGAATGTTCAATCCCGTGCTTAGTCTGAATTCATTGGATCGTCCGACGGCCCGGCCCCCGATTTCTGTCACATGAAAGCCCTTTTAAATGCGGCACACATCGGAAATCGGATATTCTGACGATGCAGTCTGCGGACCCTTAGTAAATGAGCCCCAATGACTCTGTGGTAGAGCCACCTTGTTTCTTTCCAAACCATCTTGTATAAACCACTTAAATTTAATTACAATATTTTATTGCAAGTCTATCTATTGTTTTGTTCAATAAAAGTGAATGTGTTTTACTGTTCAAACATTGTATTGTTTTCTCAGTTTTGGTGCAGCACATCATCTCATGCCCAGCAGAAATGACTGTTAACATATCTCATAGCTATGGTTTTATTATTTCAACCCAATCCTATCCTACTGTATAAGAAAGATGCAAATCTATAGAAAAGTTATGTTTCTTTTTAAGACAGCCAGTTACATGAAAACATTTTGGGACATATTTATCAAACACTGGTGCTAAGTGCATAAGCCTATTATGTCCAGCCTTTGCCCAATACATGTCTTAGGCTGCTGCCCTGCACCGATGTGGTAGACCAGACCTGTCATAGAATTGTGCTATACCCTTCGCCTCTCTTGTTTCAGTGCAGGCATCCCTCTGCACTCTCCTGGACATCTCCACTGCCAGCCGCGTTCCCCTCGTGCCACTCCATGACCAATTGGTTTGGAGACGGCATAAGGGAATGATATAGGGGCAATTCCTACCTATGCACTAGGAATTTTGATGCTTATATTCTTTGTAATGTGAGATTCAGAGATAAAAAATAGATATAATGATACCAAAAAGATCCTTCTGTAACATTGATCAATTAAGAAAGGACATATAAAAGTTGTAACATCTGGGTATAAAAACACATTCTGTATTCTAGATTGTCTTATTGGAGTTTTTATGAATTTTACAAGGAAAGGATAAGCCAAGAGACACACCGATTAGGGAGAAGAAATTATTTTTATCATTACTTAAAAGGTCATCCTTTATAGCTCCTTACTGTGATGAGCAATATTATAATATCCTCTTTATTATCTCCAACTCCTATGATATCTACAAATGTCTTATTATATAGTGACAATGAGATTCCTCGGATATTGGTTTATTTTCTTTTATTTCTCTGTCAGCCGTCTTCTGATCACATATCTAAAACTTTAATAACATCAAATGGTGATTCCATGTTTTGCTATAAATTTCAACTCTCCTGATTCTTTCTTGGGTCTGGAATCCATCATT
Source organism: Engystomops pustulosus (assembly GCF_040894005.1). Taxonomy (NCBI): domain Eukaryota; kingdom Metazoa; phylum Chordata; class Amphibia; order Anura; family Leptodactylidae; genus Engystomops; species Engystomops pustulosus. The sequence continues at coordinate 102,853,439 of NC_092417.1, read as the reverse complement.
TTATTTATAACTCACATAAGATTTTATGTGTACCAACAGAAAATGAGGCTCAGTAGACTGTGCCACGGGATCTGAACAGCAGAAGGAATACTTATTCTGGTCTGACAGCACAGCAAGCTTCATTAGATAACATTCCTCCCAAGTGACAAGTTTGGGTAAATTCTGCACTGTTGTTTTATGGATCTGAAGATCTGCATTTACGGCCTCTGTGCGGGGTAGTAGTTTCCAGGCCCCATTGGCAACACAGCAGTTACCGATACATAAGATGTTAGCTTTATCCATTATGGGGAGTTTTACTCTGCATTATTAATCAGGCATCATATAGTAGATGCATTGAATGTGGCTATATTCTCGTTACTATGCCGCTTCAGTAAGCTCCTTCGTGCAGTAATTCACCCTTCTCGGAGATGTAACTTGGCTAAGTGGGTTTGTGAGAATATGGCCTGGAACATGTGACAAACACAGGATTATTATATAATGCTTCCTACTGGTTAAAATGTTGGTTTTTTTAGACTGTACTTATAGGGGTTCATATTTAAAATATGTGTATGTAAAATATTGCTTTTAAGAAATAGATAGATGCAATTAAGAATTCCACATAAAATTAGAAATAAAGTTTAAAAAAACAAACTTTTATGGTTATCTTATTCTGGTGTGTAGACCCCAAGATTAAAAATCAGTTTTTTTGTTACCCCACAAGGGGAGCAAGACTGTATTACCCTGACTATTTATTATTTATGTTTTATACATGCAAGTATTGTGGATCAAGCTAAGCATTCATGTATATGGTATATGTATGGTGTGTTGACGGTGTTCAAGGTTCAAGATCATCAAGTACTGAAGGTGCCAATTAATTTAACTTTTACTATATATTGTACAAATGGTTTTATGGTGATCCTGTGGATATACCTGAAGTATCTCAAAACCATTTTATTATTTGTGTTTCAATGAGTGGTTTATGGCTGCAATACAGTTATATTTGCTGAATAAATAGAATATCATTTACTTTATTAAATGCACTGTATAGTGCCCAAACAGTATAAATCAGTGCCTATAATATTTCCATACGGTGCACGAAAAGTATAATGTCCTTCCAAGTCAGGGTGTGTTCTGCGCATACTTCTCCCAACTTGGTCGAGATGTATGAAGAAAGCTAATAGATAAAAAGATACAGTTACATTAGAGACCCCCTTCATCTCTACTCCTCTAGAAGCGCAGCTTGAACTCCTTAAAGTTTCCATACATGGAAAAGGGAAACAGGCAACAAGCAGAAAAAATTAATCTACGGTTTTGTTCTGCATGCAATATGTACGAGTAGCGAGTGAACGCTAGACAATTCCCTTCCCCTGTGACATGAAACAAATGCTATTTCAGAATTAACATTAATTGTAAAAAGGCAGCTGTGGAACCTCTTGTTCAGTGACACATTAGATTTCAGCTGAAAATGCTTGCTAAGCAAGTGGTTTTCCCAGTGGTGATGAGAGACCAAGGTTCGTACTTTAACATAGATGCTATTAGCAAGACAGGCTCGCTCCAATTTCCTCAGTTCAATTTAAATGGCAGAAGTTTGTGAGGTTAAACCTAAATGTACCCATGTCAACTGTCAGAGTCGCCATGATGGATTGACTATCGGAAGGCAGCTGGGTAAGTATCTTAAACATTTATGAGTTGGTCAATGCAGTTTAAAAGCATTCAAACATGAATTAAATTGTGCCATATACGGAGCAAAAAGTCAATTTTCAATTGATGCTGTCTGGTGGTTTCTGGTTAAGTGAGAATTACAGCATTTGTTTAAATATAACATGAGAATACAAAGTTCTACACTACGTTACAAAGCATGCTACCTCGGCACTGTAAAAAAGAAAATCATTATTTATCTGATTTAAAATGTGCTTTTATTTCCCCAGAACTTGCCATGTGTTTATAGACTGTCATTTATCCTGTAATAGTACTAGACTACCCATTATCGATCATTATAATACATCACTTTTGTATTGTGTTTACATTGTTTAGTCTGATTTCAGGAATCCACTAGGGATAAATAGCCAGCTTATCCTAGATGATTTCATATCGCCACAGTGATAACGACAAGCTTTTATTGATGCCTTGTTGGCGTATTGTTAGGTAGAACATCAATGAATACGTTTTGCAGAATCTTCTTTAACAAGTGGACTCATTAACTCCTCATGATATCTGTAACACACCATCTGTATTCTATGAAACATACTTTTATGTGTATAAAAGGACGATTATAATCACTGGGATTTATACACAATAATATACAATAGCAAAAAAATATCATCTGTGGTTGTATTTTTTCATTCCTTTGGCTTATAACCGTAATGAAGATGCGTTTGACAGATAAGAAGGCGACAGTCAGTAGATTGGCCCTTTTATAGTAAACCAGGCTGGGAAAAAGATGCAGGTCCATCCAGTTCAATCTATTAAAAAAATCAAACAGTGTTGAGACAAAGGAAGGCAAAAAAAAACATTGAAAATTAGCCCACATTTGGAAAAAATTCCTTCCTGACTCCAATATAGCAGTCAGAATAACTCTACAGGTTAACATCAAATTAACAAAATGATTTGTTCACTGTACCTGCAATATTTTTGTTCTCAAGAAAGGGATCCTGGCCCCATCTTCACAGTGCCAGGAAGTGCCTACACAAGTATCAGAAGATTGTTAGTCTATAAGAAAAGTGTTTATGAAGTTGTATTAAATGTAAGGTACTATAGGTTTCAGGGGTTATCAAGGCTTTCAGGAAGGACAGTTGGGAAGTGCTATGTTAGGATTCTTTAATCCTTAATCAGATGCATAGGGATATTCCAACATTAGAATTGTATGGCTTATCCAAATTGTAATAATAATAATAATAATAATAATAATAATACTTCTTTATTTATATAGCGCACACAGATTACACAGCACTGCACAGAGCTTGCCAAATTGATCCCTGTCCCCAATGGGGCTCACAATCTTATCTACCTACCAGTATGTTTTGCAGTGTGGGAGGAAACTGGAGGACCCAGAGGAAACCCACGCAAACACGGAGAGAACATACAAACTATTTGCAGATTTTGACCTGGATGGGACTTGAAATATTGTAGTACGATCTCTGCGTCCCTTACCTATAGGAGAATGACATGATCAGCTGTTTACATAAATTCTACATCAGGAGAATGAATTTCTCTATAATGATGGTAACAGATACCAATAGAAAGAACTTTTGCAGTCGAGAGATTTCTTTTCTGGGTTCTTTTGCATTTAGGGCAGCAACTGGGATAATAAATGGACAACGAAAAGCAACATTCCTCCAGCGAAGCCCCAACACACTTTCTGTCAGAAAAGTGATGAGTGGGTGCTGTAAAATGTCCATGTGTCAAACTTTTATCACATTTTGTCTGCATAATCTGCTTGTGCACATATACTGCAGGATGAGTGGAGCACAGGGAGGAGGAAGGGGCCAAAGTGTCTTCACCAATGTGCCACAGTTCTCTATAATAAAACCTGAATGAAGAGTCACATGCCATTTGCAGCAGATTTGTTTAGATCGTGGGAGGATAGTTACAACTTGCATACTCTTCTTAACTCTTATTCAGAAGAACCTATAATCATCGTTACATCCTGATTTTTATTGTTATTCTTTATTTTTAACATAGTATTTTCTGCACTCTACAATTAACAAAGACGTAAGCATTGGATATGTGACCAATGTGACATTATGGGTAGAACATAGTAGAATCTTTAAGCTGTATTAAAATAAAGCCAATCTTTGTCTGATGTAATAAAATGTGTTTCCCAAAATGTGTTTCAGCTTCTAAACAATCATGTGTGATTATAAGTTTACTTTATGAAAAGGGGTTGCCACTTTCAGCAAATAATTGATATGGTTTGTGTAAGAAAAAGTTACCGTATATACTCGTGTATAAGCCGAGTTTTTCAGCACAAAAAATGTGCTGAAAAAACTCCCCTCGGCTTATACACGAGTCAAGTAAAAAATAAAAAACTTAATACTCACCCTCCGGTGTCCGGATCGTTGCCGCGGGTCCCGATGTTCAGCGCGAGGCTCCCGATCTTCGGCGCGGGTCTCGGCGGCTCCTCTTCTTTCTTCTCTGCTGTCTCACCGGCAGCATCGCGTCCATGCGATCTGCGGCGGGCGCACACTATGATGCGGCGGTGTCTCCGCTGATGACGTCATCAGCGGCGACACCGCCGCATCATAGTGTGTGCCCGCCGAAGATCGCATGGACGCGATGCTGCCGGCGAGAGAAGAGGAGCCGCCGGGACCCGCGCCGAAGATCGGGGGCCCCGCGTTGAACATCGGGACACGCACCAACGATCCGGACACCGGATGGTGAGTATTAAGTTTTTTACTTTTTTTGACAGGGGGCTGCATGCATACTACATTGGGGGGGGGGGTCTGCCTGGCTGTATACTACATTGGAGGGGGGGGGGTCTGCCTGGCTGTATACTACATTGGAGGGGGGGGGTCTGCCTGGCTGTATACTACATTGGAGGGGGGGTCTGCCTGGCTGTATACTACATTGGAGGGGGGGGGGGTCTGCCTGGCTGTATACTACATTGGAGGGGGGGGGGTCTGCCTGGCTGTATACTACATTGGGGGGGGGGGGGCTGCCTGGCTGTATACTACATTGGGGGGGGGGGCTGCCTGGCTGTATACTACATTGGGGGGGCTGCCTGGCTGTATACTACATTGGGGGGGCTGGCTGACTGTATACTACATTGGGGGGGCTGGCTGGCTGTATGCTACATTGGGGGGGCTGGCTGGCTGTATGCTACATGAGGGGGGCTGGCTGGCTGTATGCTACATGGGGGGGGGCTGGCTGGCTGTATGCTACATGGGGGGGCTGGCTGGCTGTATGCTACATGGGGCTGGCTGGCTGTATACTACATGGGGGGGCCGGCTGTATACTACACCCTCGGCTTATACTCGAGTCAATAGGTTTTCCCAGTTTTTGGTGGTAAAATTAGGGGTCTCGGCTTATACTCGGGTCGGCTTATACTCGAGTATATACAGTATATAATTTTCCAATATACTTTCTGTATCAATTCCTTATGGTTTTCTAGATCTCTGCTTGCTGTAAGTAAAGCTTTATTGTTCACTTCTAATGGATAGAAATCTGTCCATGGTCTTGTGATGAATATGATGCAGGTGCACAAGCCATTATATTACACAGCTCCTGTTACTCTCTCCTGCACCTGTGTGATATCACAAGACCATGGGCAGATTTCTATCCACTGGAAGTAAACGTAGAGGCTTTCTATAGCAAGACAGCAAGCAGATATGTAGGAAATGATGCAGAAAGTATATTGGAAAATTATATAACTTTTCATTACACAAACAATATCAATTGTTCTCTGAAAGTGGACAATCACTTTAAGGTCTTATGATAGTTGAGATGTGTTTTCCTATAGTTAAATAATAGCTGTGACATTTTCTGTACAGTTATATGAATTATAGGCCTTACATTTTGTAGGGCTTAGGTTCCAGTGAGCCTAAGTGCAGTCATTGATGCAACAATATTTTTCAGGAGAGTAGTATAGCAGATGACCATCTTGCGGACGTTACCCACTGGTGCATCAAAGGAGCGGAGCTCGTGCAAAGCTGTACAGCCACTGTGTATATACCATAAATATCTTCATTTCAGGATTTCATTGCCCAAGCCTTATTAAGGTAATACAGGCGGTCCCTGTAAGAACACTCGACTTACATACGACCCCTAGTTACAAACGGACCACTGGATATTGGTAATTTATTGTACTTTAGCCCTAGGCTACAATGATCAGCTGTAACAGTTACTAAAGGTGTCTGTAATGAAGCTTTATTGTTAATCTTGGTTCTTATGACGACCCAACATTTTTAAAATCCAATTGTCACAGAGACCAAAAAAGTTCTGGCTGGGATTACAATGATAAAATATACGACTTACATACAAATTCAACTTAAGAACAAACCTACAAACCCTATCTTGTATGTAACCCGGGGACTGCCTGTATTTTTATGTGTTTTTGTTTTAATAGGTATCATCTTTAGTAGATTAATGGGAGGATAAGTTATATATCATGTCACTATTAAAAGCACTTGGAACCCCAGCAATACTAAAAGTCACAAATCAAAGTATTCTGAGTTGCACACTTAACCCTTTTGGGAGCTACCTCACAGTCACGGATCGATCCCACGTCCAACAAATAGTAAAAATAAAAGCTGGCGTCCGCATGGTGGATTTTATATGGGCATTTTTTACTTTTCCTTTGTGATAGCCCTACATTTATTGAGTGATTACAAGATATAAGAAAACGCAGCTGGACTGTCTGAACAGTGGTCTATCCTCATCCAAATATTGCTTGTGTGGAACTGCACTAGAAAGGTTTCCAAGAGGGAAAGTGGAACGAAATTGTGGATTCGCTAAAGGATATACAAGAAGATATATAAGCAGCTCCGGTCAGACTGTTTTTATTTTTACAAAAAGTCACCCAGAGGTTGTCACCCATGGATGGTCACTCTCCATTATAGATAACAGTATACATGGGGCCCTTCTCTGTGGTACATGTGATAATTAGCACATTGGAAGTAAAATATTCCACTGGAGGAGGTTAGGAGGAAAAGCTAAGGTCCATAAAGTAGTTTGGGTTAACCATCAGTGCAACAGACAGATGAATAGACAAGCAATAGATATTTTTCACTTACCTGAAAATACAAGACAAACTCTGATAGCCTAACCTATTCTATTAAAAAATTATGTATTCCAATTTTCTATTAGCCACTTGGAACGTGTTTATTGAAATCTTACTTGAGATCAGTGTATAATTTCTCACTGCAGAATGTTATCAAAGCCGCGTGCCTTTACATTGCCAAGAGGACTGATTTAGAAATCAGACAACAGCCGATAGAGACTTGTTGTATGACAAAGCTAAAATCATATCTTTACAATCTAATCAAGCGGCAAATGTCAGTCAGAGGCGTTCTCCATTACAGCTCCTTTAATGAAGATCACTTTTATTAAGGTGTCAATTGAAGTAATGAAAAGTATCATTCACCAGTCAGCATTTTATAACACAAGTGTATGAAAGAACACGGAGTACTAGGAGCAACATTAAAAAAAAGATGGAAAAAGATCTTGAATTGTAAGATCTACATTGGGTTGAGAATGTACGGTGTTACAATGTAAGTAATAGATGCAGTATCTGGGCCATCTTTGTGTCCACCGGGGCAGTAGCTTCTATTTTTTTTGCTTTTTTTTTGTTATAGCTGTCAAACTAGAGCAGAGAACATAATTTTCCCATAGAGAAAAGTAGTAGACACAAAGCAGTTTGTATTTCATATGTTTTAAAGCCGACACAATAAGGTTACAGGAAGGGAAGTGTCACAAGGATTTTTCAGCAATAAAACTCTAGATAAAAAGACTGGAGACATAGTTATATAGAGAAAGCTGTAATTTGCAGCTGGGGTGGCAATTTTTTATATTTATCACAAATGTTTTTATAGGTATGTCATAAAATATAGTATAACATCCTTATGGATTACATTTACTTTAGAAAGGTTTGGAGTCATTTCAAAAGCTGCAACCAACTTTTTGGGCTATTATATACTGTCATCCTTATTATCTGAAAACTGAAAAAATGGCTTTTGCTCCTTTAGTGGTTTATGTGTGTAAGAAAGATCTTTTTTGTTATGAATGTTTTATTGGCTTTGTTAATAATTACACTAATATAACCTAGTGAAATGGATCATATTCCTTTTTTTATATTTAGTAAACACTCTTTGGAGGGAATTTATTATGTAGACAAGTATGTAGACAAATTTTGCAACATTTGACAACCTAGTCCACGTTCCATTTTAGCCTACATACAACAGATTTATCAAGTGAATCCAGATGAGGTTATACAAATTAATGAAGTGCCACTTTTCAAAAAGTAGGAGATTAAGGTCACTGTAATAAATCTGACATACAAAAAGCTGCAATAAAAAAGAATGGTTTGCAGAACTGCTGGCAGGGTGCAGGGTTCCAGAGCTGCTGGCAGGATGCAGGGTTCCAGGGTTTCTGACAACATTCAGTGTTCCAGAGCTTCTGGCAGGATTAGGGTTTCAGAACTGCTGGCAGGATAAAAGGTTCCAGGACAGCAGGCAGGATTATGGTTCCAAAGCTGCTGGCAAGATTTAGGGTTCCGGAACTACAGACAAAATTTAGGGTTCCAGAACTGCTGGCAGAATCCAGTGTTCCAGAGGTGCTGGGAGGATGCAGGGTTCCAGAACTGCTGTCAGAATGCATGGTTCCAGAACTGCTGGCAGGGTGCAGAGTTCCAGAACTAGTGGCAGGATGCAGGGTTCCAGAACTTCTGGCAGGATGCAGGGTTCCAGGACTGCTGGCAGAATGCAGGGTTCCAGGACTGCTGTTGGGATGCAGGGTTCCAGAGCTGCTAACAGGATGCAGGATTCCAGAACTTCTGGCAGGATGCAGGGTTCCAGAGTTGCCGGGAGGATGCAGGATTCCATGACTGGTGGCAGGATTTAGGGTTCCAGAACTACTGGAAGGATGCAGGGTTCCATAGCTGCTGGCAGGATGCAGGGTTCCAGAGCTACTGGCAGGATGCAGGGTTTCAGAGCTGCCGGCAGGATGCAGGGTTGCAGAGCTGCCGAAAGGTCGCTGGATGTAGCTCACAATGGAATACAATATCCTATGTCCATGACACTTTCCATTATAACATAAAATAAATTATTTACAAATGATGAACAATTAAGAGCATTTATTGTTGGCTTTAAGGCAATTTTTTGGCATTTTTTGTTGCTTGTTGCTTTTGTTGTGTCTTGGGTGTCAATTATGATGTGTCATTGCCAAATTTTACCTGTTGTCCGACACTTTTTGATTGATCAATTTGGGAGCAGCTCTTCAATCCTGACACATTTCCTGTACTTTTAGATCCCCAACACGTTTTGCCACATTTTTGGCTCATTATTAGACCAATAAAAAGGTTTATTTCACCTTTTTGTATGTGGAATCATTTCAGACACTTTCAGACAGTTGTGTACCAATTTATTAAGCTCTTTCAACACAATCTAAAATTCCAGTCTAATAAACCACACAATACTCCAATAAAAGGACCATACAGCACTATAAATGAATGCTCCCCAATGCCAATGCATACTGTTGAGTAAAAGAACAGTCAACATATGAAAATACACCCAAAGAAATCCTAGCATGGTCTTTAGATCCACTTAATCTTTCTTAACAGCACGCCCCCTCCTGTTTCATTCTGTCTTCAGTATCTGTAGAAAATTATTGTCCTGCTTTTCAGTTAGGTTTCAGCCAAACGTGGAACAACTAATGCTAACCAATAGAGGTCAGTTGTACTGTATTTCTTGTTTACTTTTATAACATTACTTTAATACTGTGCAGTTTATAAATATTTTTTTCTATTGGTATCGTTCCTGCTCACACTTCTGTGTTGACCTGTAATTACACCTATTTGGAGCAGTAGTCCCTCTGCCCTCTTTGTAGTGGGACATATTGGGGCACATTTACTTACCTGGTCCTGTCGCGATCCCTGAGTTGCGTTGTCAGACAAGGATGAAGTCCGCCGCGATTCACTAAGATCGTGAGCCCGATATCCTTCATGTGTCGCTTACCTGCTGAGGTCCGCCGGAGTTCACCTTCTTCTTCCTAGTGTATGTGAATGCATGTCTTGCAAAACAATTTGAAATTTTTCGGATTAAAAATTCTAATTGTTTCTAATTTTTAATCCCACGCTTAGTCCGAATCAGTCGGGTAGTCCGACGGCTATGCCCCCTGATTTGTGTCGCATGAAAGTCGGCCCGATTGCGCCAAAATCCTATAGCGTGGGCCGAAATCCCCTGTTAAATACGGCACAAATCGGAAATAGTCGGGAAACCCGACGGAAATGCGGTGTGTGGACCCTTAGTAAATGTGCCCTATTGAGGGAGATATATCTGTGTGTCACAGATTAGACCAGTGCAAATAGGGCTAGACCTAATCCACCAAATTTATAAATGCTTATATGACCAGGCATATTTAGCAAATGTTCTAGTTCTAGGGCCATAACTTTTTTTTTGTGCAGTTCTGTAAACATTTTTGCAACTTCTTTTGTGACTCATGGGGATAGTTAAAAATGTAAAAATGTTGAAGGATTTTTTTTCTATTTTTAGGGTTAAAGTTACAAAAACTGGAGAAAAAGTTTTTTTCTAGGGTATAGTATTTTTTTTTTTCATTTTTCATATTCACAAATATGGTGCTTTTTATAGTGTAGGGAGGATTACAACTAAGGACCTCATATGGTCCAAAACGTGTCAGATCATGTGACTCTCTGATAATAATTTTAAATCTTCCTTTTTCCTTATAATATAATATTTGCCTGGGTGCTGGATTTCTCCTTTGGATTCATACAAAGCAATTGTACTGTTCCCACAAGGTTTTCCTTGCATCGGCTACCACGAGAAAACGCTGAACAGGTGTCACGGTTACACCCGCGATCCTCCATACGGATCGCGGGTGCACCCATGCCTGCTGCTGCTGTCCCCGCTCCCCCAGGTCCATACTCACCTCTCCTGGCTCCGGATTCCGCGACGGTCCAGTCCTGATCTCACGCCGGCTTCCTCCTTAGGACGCGGTCCTGTTTCGTTCAGAGCCGGGCTCTCCCAGAATTTAAAGGGGCAGCGTTCTTATTGGTGCTGGCATTCCTGGCTCTGCTATATAGCCTGGCAACTCCCAGCATCCCCGGTATCTCAGTAGTCTTCCTGAGGTCCTGCCAGCCGTCCTTCCAAGGTCCTGCCAGACGTCCTTCTGAGGTCCTTCTGAGGTTCTCCCATCCCGAGCTCCTGCAATCCTGAGGTACTGCCTTCCTGTGGTCCTGCTATCCCGTGGTCCTGCCTTCCTGTGGTCCTGCCTCCCCTGTGTTCCTACCTTGGCTGCACCCTGGGCCTAGTCGCACCCATGGAGCGACCTGGTGGCTCCCCGCCGCAGCAATACCATCCCGCCTACTGCATGCTCTGGCGAAGACCAGGAGTCCACTTAGACTCCGCTCCCGGGTTGCGGCTAGTATCGCTATACCTCGCAGTGGTCCAAGGAGTCCACAGACTCTAGCCTCAGTGACTCTTCCTGCACCCCAGTGCGTGATAGTAAGATCCAGCCATGGACTCTGCCAAGGTCTTGTATCCTGCTAAAGCCTTGGATAGTGCAAAGGACCCAAGCCAGCTACTGGGAGACCTTCCCAGCTGTATTGCCCAAAAAGAACTCCTGGACAAACTCGCTGCCACCCTTCAAAGGATGATTGTCTCCCAACAGCAGGCTCCCGCGACTCCTCTTCCTGTTGCTCCAGTCAACCAGCCATGTTTTTCGGCAGTAGACTCTGGACTCGAATTTTTGATGCCTAATAAATTTGATGGCGGCCCCAATTTTTGCAGGAGCTTTGTTGCCCAGTGCTCGCTGCACATCAAACTGATGTCCTCCCAGTCCACCACCAAACACACTCAGTTGGCATTTGTTTTTTCTTTGCTCACTGGAGAGGCCTTGACCTGGGCTACCCCTTTGTGGGATAGTGGTGATCCGGATTTGGCTAACTGTACCACGTTTCTGGAAAAGATTCGGTCCAGTTTTGAACCACCTCAAGTCAGGCTTCCATACTTGTCCTGCTTGGCCCTGATGTCCCCAGTGTCTCCACAGCTTTCCAGTGCTGCTCCAGTGGCACCCCTGCCTCCACAGCTTCACACTGCTGCTCCAGCAGCGCTCCTGCCTCCGCAGCTTCCCAGTGCTGCTCCAGCGGCGCCCCTACTTCCGCAGCTTCCCAGTGTTGCTGCAGCGATGTCCCTGCCTCCGCAGCTTCCCAGTGCTGCTCCAGCAGTACATCAGCCTCCACAGCATCCCAGTGCTGCTCCAACGGCGCTCCAGCGTCGCTAGCCTCCCTGCACTGCTCCAGCTGCGCTCCAGCCTCCGCAGCCTCCCTGTGCTGCTCCAGAAGCGCCCCAGCCTCAACAGCTTCGCAGTGCTGCTCTTGCGGCTACCCAAGAGTCGCTCCAGCCTGCGGCTACCCAAGAGTCGCTCCAGCCTGCGCCTACACAAGAGTCGCTCCAGCCAGCGCCTACCCAAGAGTTGCTCCAGCCTGTGGCTACCCAAGATTCGCTCCAGCCTGCGGCTACAAGACATTCCAGACGTCCTCAATATGCCCTTGGCTTGTTCCTTGCCAGGTCCAAGTGCCACAAGGTTGGTCCTGTCTTCACTGGTATTGCTCTCCTCCTCAGGTGTTCCATCACTGAGAAGAATTGGAGGAAGGGAAGGAAGAAAAAGAGGCTAAATAACAGAAGAGGGGCCCTAAGGGGTGGGAGAAATACTGTCATAGTTACACCCGTGATCCTTCGTACGGATCGCAGGTGCACCTGTGCCTGCTGCTGCTGCCCCGCTCCCCCAGGTCCATACTCACCTCTCCTGGCTCCAGATTCCGTGCCGGTCCTGTCCTGGTCCCACAGTGGCTTCCTACATAGGCTGCGCTCCTGCTTCTTGCCGAGGCCGCGCGCTCCAGATGCTAAGGCGCGTGAGCCCGACTCTCACAGAATTTAAAGGGCCAGCATCCTCCTAATTGGTGCTGGCATTCTCGGCTCTGCTTTATAGCCTGGCGACTCCCAGCATCCCCTGCCGGATCTTCAGGTCATTCTGCTGAAGAGAAAGCCTCCTGAGAGTTTCCAGATGCCTCCGAGTTTCCTGAGCGTTCCTAGATGCCTCTGTCTTCCTGTGGTGTTCCCGTGTTCCTGTGGTGTTCCTGTGGTGGTCCCGTGTTCCAGTGGTGGTCCCGTGTTCCTGTGGCGATTCTGTAATCCTGTGGCAGTCCTGTTATCCTGTGGCGGTCCTGTTATCCTGTGGCGGTCCGGTATCCCAGTGGTCTTCCTGAGGTCCTGCCAGCCGTCCCTCCGAGGTCCTGCTAGCAAATGACCCTCTGTAGTGTAAAATGTCTGGAGCAGAGCTGTACTGGATCTGGATTAGACTCAGAAACTCTAAATAACTCTTTCAAACCAGACAGCCATGCTGGCTACTGCATTCTATGTATAGCCCTACTTCAGAGCTTTCCAGTGAGGAGTGGAGGAGGCAGAAGTGGTAATTAAGCACTTCTATCTTATCCCTAGGGTGTCTGACGGCCAGCCCTGTTCCTATTATTAGTTTCACCCAAATGTAGTATCAGAGGTATCGAGCTATAAGTCTCCTGGGCCACCCTTATTAGGAGTTGTAAAACAACTTGACCAACCCAAGGTTAGATTAGCACAAGGCTCGAATCCCGAGCAAAAACATGTTGTAATAAAAACATCTCTTAAAGAAGCATGATTGTAGCTCTGTGCATGTTCGAGCACCAGTAACATTCGATACCTATGGTACTACATTTGGGTCCTTCTACTGCATTGCGTTAGCGGTGTCTGGTTCCCTTGGAGAAGATCTTCGCTAGGAGGTGGATGCCGGCAGGGGCGGACTGGGAATTTAAAGTGGCCCGGGAAAAAACTGTTAAAGTGGCCCCATTCTGTGGGTGGGGTTAAAACAAGAGGCGTGGCCATGTGATGTGGGTGGAGTTACTAAACTGCATACAAACTGTTTATAGAAGGTCTAAATCAACATGTACAGCACAAAGAAAGAAACTCATATATATGCCTCCCTTATACAGGAATAACGCTTCTTTTTTCAAGAGAACACAACTTAATACTAAAATACCTTCTCCGCTAACCAAGGATGTAACTACTATATTACCGTCCCCTATGTACAAGAATATAACTACTATAACACTGCCCCTATGTACAAGAATATAACTACTATACTACTGCCCCTATGTACAAGAATATAACTACTATAATACTGCCCCCTATGTACAAGAATATAACTACTATAATACTGCCCCCTATGTACAAGAATATAACTACTATAATACTGCCCCCTATGTACAAGAATATAAGTACTATAATACTGCCCCCTATGTACAAGAATATAACTACTATAATAATGCCCCCTATGTACAAGAATATAACTACTGTAATACTGCCCTCTATGTACAAGAATATAACTACTATAATACTGCCCCTATGTACAAGAATATAACTACTATAATACTGGCCCCTATGTACAAGAATATAACTACTATAATACTGCCCCCTATGTACAGGAATATAACTACTATAATACTGCCCATATGTACAAGAATATAACTACTATAATACAGCCCCTTATGTACAAGAATATAACTATTCTAAACTATAAACTACTATACAACACAGCTACATACAGCCCCCTCGCCCCCTGTAACACAGCTACATACAGCCGCCTCACCCCCAGTAACACAGGTACATACAGCCCCCTCGCCCCCAGTAACACCGATACATAGAGCCGCCTAATCCCCAGTAACACAGCTACATACAGCTGCCCCCCCCCCGTAACACAGCTACATACAGCTGCCTCCCCCCCAGTAACACATCTACATACAGCTGCCTCGCCCCCAGTAACACAGCTACATATAGCCGCCCCCCCCCCAGTAACACAGCTACATACAGCCGCCTCGCCCCCAGTAACACAGCCACATACAGCCGCCTCCCACCCAGTAACACAGCTACATACAGCCGCCTCGCCCCCAGTAACACAGCTACATACAGCCGCCTCATCCCTAGTAACACAGCTACATACAGCCGCCTCGCCCCCAGTAACCTATGTAACATACACCTTAGCCACACCAGCCACGCAGTCCCATGTAACATATACTTCATCCTGCACCAGCCACGCAGTCCCATGTAACATCCACCGCAGCCACACCAGCCATGCAGTCCCACGTAACATACCCACCAGCCATACAGTCCCATGTAACATACCCACCAGCCATACAGTCCCATGTAACATACCCACCAGCCACACAGTCCCATGTAACACACCCACCAGCCACACAGTCCAATGTAACATACCCACCAGCCATACAGTCCCATGTATACAGCCACTTACCCTGTAAGTTATTTTCTCATTGTCAAAGCTGGTCTTCATCCTGCACTTAGAGAAGGCTTCTTCTTGCGATCCAGGGAAGAGGGGGGCCATCGCGGGGGGAGGGGGGCGATCGCGGGGGGAGGCGATCAGGGGGGGGTCAGGGGGCGATCGGGTGGGGGGGGATAAGGGGGGGGCCTGTTTGGTCTCTGTGAGCTGACTGTATCTAGTTGTCAGCTCACAGCAGTGCTCGGGGCCTTCAAATCTAGCTGGAAGAGATGCAGGCCCGCGCAGCTTGTCTCCCTTTTTCCGAATCTGACCATATATTTGGAGCACCCACGATCTCCATGGATGGTCTCCAAGTTATTTCTACATTATTAATAGTTTGAGAATTGGAGTCTAGGGTTCACGGTTTTGTTTGTCCTTCCTGAATCAAATTCTCTTGTGAATATCATTGTCTTTATTTGGTCATGGACTATAAACTTGGGGGGTCATTTTTGCACTTCATTTGTCATTTTATTCTCAGCTCTTTGTCAAATGTATGGGTTTTTTTTAGATTTTTAGGTACACTGAAACCACTGTCCTTCTCGCACATCATAGTCAAGACTGGAATGTTTTTGTGCAATTATTTTTGCCCTTTTAGATGCAAATCAATGTTTACTCAAGTGCAAACATCTGGAAGCGGGAGAAATACAACGAAAAATTAGGCGCAAACCAGGTTTACTACTACACCACGATCTCCAGTGCACTAGAGGAAAAAAGCAAAAAAATGGTGCAAATACACCAAATGCTCCTAAAAAGTCACAAACAACAAAAACATGCATTAGACTACGATAAATAAATCTGCTCCTCGGTCTCCAAGCAGCTGCAGCTACTAAGTGTGTATCTCATAGTCTAACATAAAAGGACATGTACAGAACTGTATGCCTGTATGTACAGGACTGTATGTGTATATTTCTGCATTGAAGCTTTGTTGGAATATTGGTGGACAATTGTCTTTTCTTTATAGCATAACTAAACTTTAAACAAAATCTTATAAATCCATTGTAATATACATTATTAATATAAATCCCTTTGTTCTTTTCACCTGCCTTTCTTCCTCCAGTAAGCAGTTTCATGGTAGGTTAATTAGATTGTGAGCCCCATTTTGGACAGGGGCTGATTTTGGCAAACTCTGTGCAGCACAGCGTAATCTGTGTGCGCTATATAAATAAAGGAATAACATAACTCTTTACAGACAGCCCCTGGATAGTCTAATTACCTAGGATGTGCTAATATGCCATATAATATGCTCTAGGAATGGAAACATTTAATCATTCATTTTCTTACCTGCTTGAGATGGTAGGTGATCTCCTTATAGAGAGATTGCCAATTAAGGCCACCTTAAAGGCGTGTGGAGACTTAAAGCCATAGATGCTCCACTAGGGAATTCTGGGAAGTATGCAAATAAGTTTTCCAAGGTGTTAAATGGAAAACAATGCCTCCTTTTGCTACCTTGAAAGGCAGCCCCCTTAACACTAAGTCTGACCTACAGAGAAGTCTAAAAACATCTTATCTGCTTGAGGCAGACAGGGCTCTCAACGCTTTCATATACGCTGCTCAGAGCAGGAGAAAGATCAAACCATCCACCATGATTTGTGAAGTGCTGCAAAATATGATAACTTTTAGCTATCAGTCAATTAACCCCTCAAGCCACCATGATGTTCCCCAACGTTATGAGTAGCACGTTATACGGCGTTTCGAGTTACGGACAACCCGTAGATACGAACGGGTCACTCGGCACCCCGCACATTTGCATTCCACTTCCGAGTTTCAATAGCACTTGGAGTGCAGCACCTCCTCATTGGGCGGGCCATGAGGTGGCGGGGATCATTGGGCGGATGGCTGGAGCGGCCATAGAGGTGACCAAGTCCCTATCTTGTACGTAACCCGGGGACTGCCTGTACAAAGATTTTGGAAATAAACAAAAACAATAAAAATAGGCATGTGTATACAGCCATGTATAACCTAGGCTAGTTCATGATCCTGGGCTAGCTACTATACACATCGGGACAACCACAACAGGTAGCAAGCTTTCAATTTCTCTGCATTGAAGTCCTGATCCCTGTATTATCAGTTACAATAGAAGTGACTAAACTTACTGCATGTAAACTTTTAGCACATCATTTTTCCACATAAAAAAAATATCCATTTTGTTAGTAACATTTATTCCCTCCATTTTTTGGGTGAAATTTAAAAGGGTTGTTTTTATAGATTAATATAAAGATAATAGCATAAATGTAATGCAGAAAAGTCCAAAACCCCATTATATTTACAGTAAATAGAGAAAAACATTGTTCTCTATGTAATAACTGCAACCAGTAAGTAATACCTTGTGTAAATAATATTGCAATTTCTGACCTTCAAAGCCTCCATGATTATGGATGTGATTTTTTTCCCACTCTTGCATCCCAAGGTGACCATCTTTCAGTTTTCTTCCTTACTGTCGTTGCCCCAAAAGGTCTTTGTCAAGGCGTTCCATATATTTAGCAATATGTTTCTTACCTACTGCATTCTGTGTTTCTCCAGTAACAGCAGGCGCGCTGCAACATGTAGGGTATTATTACTGTCAGCAAGATATATTTGAGCATCCTGGCTCAGACAAAATATCATAAACAAGCCCATCAATAGATCTCAACCCATGATGTTCCATACAAAAAATATATGTCTTGCTATTCAGATGAGAGAACATTAGCCAAGTTCCCAGCTGGAACCCTCTCCTAGGTGTTATATACAAATTATTTATATTTATATATTACATTGGTATTGCAAATTCAGACTATAATAACCCTTTAATGACTGAATGAGGATTCCTGCTGAGCTTTCGACCTCATGTTTACTAAAGCAGATCATGTAACTCATAAGATTAATGTATGGAGAAGTCAATTTCATACATAATGTGATTAAAAGACCTTTCGTGGCACAGCAGTAGGTTAAGGTGCTCTGTATTAGACCTTTGAGGTCCTTTTTCATAAAATATTTAAGAAAGATTTAGATCTTTTTTTATTTAGGTTCTGTATGAAAACAGAAAATGACAATTTCACATGATAAATCACAGGGAAGTAAGTGGAAATAGTTACCTTACTATAGATTAGTGTATGATGTTATTGTCCAAAATGTTTAGTTTTGTAGCTAAATAAAATTCAGTCACCAGATCACCTACAGAGAGGGAGCTATGTTAATATACTCATACTGTGGTAATATAATAAAGGTCTTTTCTACCATTTAGTTGTCCTATGCAGGGGGTTTGTTTCCATCAAACACATATTTGCAACCAAGGTGCTTAGTCAATGTCAAGTATTACATTATATTTCACATTGCAGATACCATCTTCAGTGCTATTTAGTTGTGTTCTGTTACTGTAATGGCCCGCTGGTCAGGGACATTACTAACATTTACGCTCAATGTCTCCCATAATTTCTTGGGTAGAAGTTAGGGCAATTCTTTCCTATAAATTATGGTGTTCTATTTATTCCTTGTTGTTTGTTGCCACCTACTGCTCACACCTGGCATTGCAGCAGTATTATCTATATGCCTGAGGGAAAGGGTTAAAGTTACCACTGTTTATATTGTAATGTTATACAATGTTAATCCTGATCTGCACCAAGCTCAGTGATTAGGTGGATGCCTGGAACCCCTACCAGAGTTGAAGTTTATTAATACTCCCTCTAGCTAAAGTTCTAGAGAGTTCTCTGAGTCTTCATCCAGTTCTAGCAATCTAAGCTTGGACTTGCCACAGAACTGAAGGCATACATAACCCTGTCTCCATGTATGATCCCTGGCTATTACTAATATCACAGAACTCTCCTTCACCATCTTCCCGGAGATCCCTTTACCAGACGTACACTGGGAGTGCCCCTCGGAGAACCCTCCATCCTATGGTGGCCTTCCTCTCTTCTTGCAACCCCTTGCTGGCCCTGCCCTTCCTGTCCACCTGGTCTAAGATACAGTTCTAGGCTGTGCATTAAGCCAGACACTCAGGTACCAGGGAATCCAGCTGTCCCCACACCAGAAGGTCAGGTCCTGGTGGGTTGACGTTGCATTAGTCATATATTTAGACGTGCTTATCTGTGTATATATTACATTCAGCTGATCCATGGGTTGTCACATTCATACTGATCTTTTTGATTCACCTTTGTTTTGATGCTGCCACAGCAATTAGTCCTACATATAAACTATTTGCAGATAATTTTTAATACAACCAAATCCTTTAAAGGGACTCGGTCACCAGATTTTACTCCAGTAAACTATTAGCCCCCTCTGGTAGGGTATGGAATCTCCTTTCTATAATTCCCTCCTTTGAGTGAATTATTGCTTAATTATCACTGAAATATTTCCTCCAAGTTCAAAAGATGTAAAAATGAAAATGTGCAGAAAAGAGACATATTTGTAAAGTTTAAAGGCTGCAGAAAGAGTGTCACTTATGATGCCCCAATCTTTACTTCCATAGTAGCTAATAACATGCATATGGTATTACATTAAAGATTAGAATCTTATCTTTCAAATTGCAACAGGTTTGTGGTTCTGTGTTTTACAGTTTTCCATCAGGCTGTGGAGTTTTACTGGGCCTGTTTGCACTGAAGTCATGTGGTGGCATTATATAAAGTCCCCTCATGGTTAAATTATATAGAGCCCCCTTCATGGATCAATGATAGCCCCCTATGGATTCATTATATGCAGCAACTCATGGATTTATTATTTACAGCTCCCCATGTATTAATTATATACAGCCCACCATGGATTCAATATACACAGCCCCCTCCCCATGAATTCATTATATATAGCCCCCTTACCATTGATTCATTATATATACCCCCTCCCCATGGATTCATTATATACACCCTCTACATGAATTCATTATATACAGTCCAACATGGATTCCTTATATGCCGCCCTCTCTACATGGATTCATTATGCACAGCCCCTCCCCATGGACTCATTATATACAGCCCCTTCATGTATTTATTATATACTGCTCCTAACCCAATGCACCTCCGTATGTTTTTCCCCTCATACAGCTTTCCTTGTAAATTCATAGAATAAATATGACCAGTAAAGAAATAATGAAAGTTATACTAAGGTCCGAAGCTCCTCTTCATCCAGTTCTTCAACAGCAGCGTCTTCAATGCAGAGGCACATGCCGGTGTGAGGCCATCCCGCAGTCTGATTAAGAGGATGAAGAAGCCTTTTTCTCTGAAAGATATATCACACAGTTCCCTATATCCACTTTTACACTTTTATACACAGTTTGCTTAAACGTTGGTGGCAGTCAGTAGTAACCTATCACCAACTACTCTTTTACCACAAATAGAGCTATAGTGCTATAAGGTTATAACTAGAGATGAGCGAACACTAAAATGCTCGGGTACTCGTTATTCGAGACGAACTTTTCCCGATGCTCGAGTGCTCGTCTCGAATAACGAACCCCATTGAAGTCAATGGGAGACTCGAGCATTTTTCAAGGGGACCAAGGCTCTGCACAGGGAAGCTTGGCCAAACACCTGGAAACCTCAGAAAAGGATGGAAACACCACGGAAATGGACAGGAAACAGCAGGGGCAGCATGCATGGATACCTCTGAGGCTGCATAATCGCACCATTATGCCAAAATTATGGGCAACAGCATGGCCATGACAGAGTGACAGAATGAAGCTAGATAGCATCTAAAACATGCAATAATTGACCCTGACACTATAGGGGACGGCATGCAGAGGCAGCGGCAGCAGGCTAGAGAGTGGCATGGCGACATACCCTAAATGGACTCAGGCTTCAAACCAATGGGTGGCAGAGAGGCACCAAAGGAGGTGAGCAAGAAGCGCTCAAATAATATCGGTACATGATAAAAGTTTGCCAGTATATTTTGTGGATTACACAGCAGGGTGGCGACAAAGTTAACAACTTTGATGTGGAATCCATGAAAACAACCCAAATTTGTGCCTGACACACCTCGTTTGATAAAGGGACGATGTATGGAGGCAGCTATATGGACGACTTTTGGAGGTAGCAATGGAGACAATGTGTGGAGGCTGCTATGGAGACAATTTAATTTGGATAGTGCCTGTATGTGGCAGTCCAAAAAAGTTTTCAAACCAGAGGAGCAGGTAGGTGGCCCTCCAGAAAAATGGAATAGATTGAGTGCCTGTATGTGGCAGTCCAAAAAAGTTTTCAAACCAGAGGAGCAGGTAGGTGGCCCTCCAGAAAAATGGAATAGATTGAGTGCCTGTATGTGGCAGTCCAAAAAAGTTTTCAAACCAGAGGAGCGGGTAGGTGGCCCTCCAGAAAAATGAAATAGATTGAGTGCCTGTATGTGGCAGTCCCAAAAATTTTTCAAACCAGAGGAGCAGGTAGGTGGCCCTCCAGAAAAATGGAATAGATTGAGTGCCTGTATGTGGCAGTCCCAAAAAGTTTTCAAACCAGAGGAGCAGGTAGGTGGCCCTCCAGAAAAATGGAATAGATTGAGTGCCTGTATGTGGCAGTCCCAAAAAGTTTTCAAACCAGAGGAGCAGGTAGGTGGCCCTCCAGTAAAATGGAATAGATTGAGTGCCTGTATGTGGCAGTCCCAAAAATTTTTCAAACCAGAGGAGCAGGTAGGTGGCCCTCCAGTAAAATGGAATAGATTGAGTGCCTGTATGTGGCAGTCCCAAAAAGTTTTCAAACCAGAGGAGCAGGTAGGTGGCCCTCCAGTAAAATGGAATAGTTTGAGTGCCTGTATGTGGCAGTCCCAAAAAGTTTTCAAACCAGAGGAGCAGGTAGGTGGCCCTCCAGTAAAATGGAATAGATTGAGTGCCTGTATGTGGCACTCCCAAAAAGTTTTCAAACCAGAGGAGCAGGTAGGTGGCCCTCCAGAAAAATGGAATAGATTGAGTGCCTGTATGTGGCAGTCCCAAAAAGTTTTCAAACCAGAGGAGCAGGTAGGTGGCCCTCCAGTAAAATGGAATAGATTGAGTGCCTGTATGTGGCAGTCCCAAAAATTTTTCAAACCAGAGGAGCAGGTAGGTGGCCCTCCAGTAAAATGGAATAGATTGAGTGCCTGTATGTGGCAGTCCCAAAAATTTTTTAAAACAGAGGACCGGGTAGGTGGCCCTCCAGAAAAATGGAATAGATTGAGTGCCTGTATGTGGCACTCACAAAAATTGTTTCAAACAGAGGACCGGGTAGGTGGCCCTCCAGAAAAATTAAATGCATGAAGTACTATAGCAAGAGCCAGTGGGCCCTGTCAAAAAATAGCCATTTTCCTCTGCTTTACTGTACAAAGAGGAGGAGAAGGAGGAAAATGAGGAGGAGGAGGAGTGGATCAATTATTCAGGTTGAGCTTCCTTCACCTGGTGGAGATTGGAAATTCTGAGAAATCCAGCCTTTATTCATTTTAATAAGCGTCAGCCTGTCAGCGCTGTCAGTGGACAGGCGTGTACGCTTATCGGTGATGATGCCACCAGCTGCACTGAAAACCCGCTCGGACAAGACGCTAGCGGCAGGGCAGGCAAGAACCTCCAAGGCGTACAGCGCCAGTTCGTGCCACATGTCCAGCTTTGAAACCCAGTAGTTGTAGGGAGCTGTGTGATCATTTAGGACGATGGTATGGTCAGCTACGTACTCCCTCACCATCTTTCTGTAAAGATCAGCCCTACTCTGCCGAGACTGGGGACAGGTGACAGTGTCTTGCTGGGGTGACATAAAGCTGGCAAAAGCCTTGTAAAGCGTACCCTTGCCAGTGCTGGACAAGCTGCCTGCTCGCCTACTCTCCCTCGCTACTTGTCCCGCAGAACTACGCACTCTGCCGCTAGCGCTGTCAGAAGGGAAATACTGTTTCAGCTTGTGCACCAGGGCCTGCTGGTATTCATGCATTCTCACACTCCTTTCCTCTGCAGGGATGAGAGTGGAAAGATTTTGCTTGTACCGTGGGTCCAGGAGAGTGAACACCCAGTAATCGGTGCTGGAATAAATTCTTTGAACGCGAGGGTCACGGGATAGGCAGCCTAGCATGAAATCTGCCATATGCGCCAGAGTACCAACGCGTAAGAATTCACTCCCCTCACTGGCCTGACTGTCCATTTCCTCCTCCTCCAACTCCTCCAACTCCTCTTCTTCTGCCCATACACGCTGAACAGTGAAGGACTCAACAATGGTCCCCTCTTGTGTCTCGCCAACATTCTCCTCCTCTTCCTCCTCATCCTCCTCCACCTCCACCTCCTCCGATATGCGCTGAGAAACAGACCTGAGGGTGCTTTGGCTATCAACAAGGGAATCTTCTTCCCCCGTCTCTTGTGACGAGCGCAAAGCTTCCGACTTCATGCTGACCAGAGAGTTTTTCAACAGGCCAAGCAGCGGGATGGTGAGGCTGATGATGGCGGCATCGCCACTGACCATCTGTGTTGACTCCTCAAAGTTACTCAGCACCTGACAGATATCAGACATCCACGTCCACTCCTCTTTGTAGACTTGAGGAAGCTGACTGACCTGACTACCAGTTCTGGTGGAAGTTGACATCTGGCAGTCTACAATCGCTCGGCGCTGCTGGTAAACTCTGGATAACATGGTCAGTGTTGAATTCCACCTCGTGGGCACGTCGCACAACAGTCGGTGAGCGGGCAGTTGGAGGCGGCGCTGCGCTGCCCTGAGAGTGGCAGCATCTGTGCTGGACTTCCTGAAATGCGCACAGATGCGGCGCACCTTCGTGAGCAAATCTGACAGATTGGGGTATGTCTTGAGGAAACGCTGAACTATCAGATTTAACACATGGGCCAGGCATGGCACATGTGTCAGTCTGCCGAGTTGCAGAGCCGCCACCAGGTTACGGCCGTTGTCACACACAACCATGCCTGGCTTCAGGTTCAGCGGTGCCAGCCACAGATCAGTCTGCGCCGTGATGCCCTGTAATAGCTCTTGGGCGGTGTGCCTTTTGTCGCCTAGGCTCAGCAGTTTGAGCACCGCCTGCTGTCGCTTAGCGACGGCACTGCTGCTGTGCCTAGAGCTACCGACTGATGGCGCCGTGCCCACGGATGGTAGTTCGGAGGAGGAGGTGGAGGAGGGGTGGGAGGAGGAGGAGGCATAGTAGGCCTGAAACACCTGGACCGAGGTAGGCCCCGCAATCCTCGGCGTCGGCAGTATATGACCAGCCCCAGGGTCAGACTCGGTCCCAGCCTCCACCAAGTTAACCCAATGTGCCGTCAGCGATATATAGTGGCCCTGCCCGGCAGCACTCGTCCACGTGTCCGTGGTCAGGTGGACCTTGTCAGAAACGGCGTTGGTCAGGGCACGGGTGATGTTGTCTGACACATGCTGGTGCAGGGCTGGGACGGCACATCGGGAAAAGTAGTGGCGGCTGGGGACCGAATACCGAGGGGCGGCCGCCGCCATGAGGTTGCGAAAGGCCTCGGTCTCTACTAGCCTATAGGGCAGCATCTCCAGGCTAAGCAATCTGGAGATGTGCACATTAAGGGCTTGGGCGTGCGGGTGGGTTGCACTATATTTGCGTTTCCGCTCCAGCGTCTGGGGTATGGAGAGCTGAACGCTGGTGGATGCTGTGGAGGATCGTGGAGGCGACGATGGGGTTTTTGTGGCAGGGTCCTGGGCAGGGGGCTGACTATCAGCTGACACAGGGGAAGGAGCAGTGGTGTGCACGGCCGGAGGTGAACGGGCTTGTTGCCACTGAGTGGGGTGTTTAGCATTCATATGCCTGCGCATACTGGTGGTAGTTAAGCTAGTAGTGGTGGAACCCCTGCTGAGCCTGGTTTGGCAAATGTTGCACACCACAGTCCGTCGGTCATCCGGTGTTTCCTTAAAGAACCTCCAGACTTCTGAAGATCTAGCCCTCGCCGCAAGAGCCCTCACCACGGGAGCTTCACTAGTTGACACATTTGGCGCTGATGCACCAGCTCTGGCCCTGCCTCTCCGTCTGGCCCCACCACTGCCTCTTCCAACCTGTTCTGGTCGAGGACTCTCCTCCGTCTCAGAAGCACTGTGTTCACCCGGCCTCTCAACCCAGCTTGGGTCTGTCACCTCATCATCCTCCGATCCCTCAGTCTGCTCCCCCCTCGGACTTCCTGTCCTGACAACAACTTCCCCACTGTCTGACAACCGTGTCTCCTCATCGTCGGACACCTCTTTACACACTTCTTCCACTACGTCAAGAAGGTCATCATCACCCACAGACTGTGACTGGTGGAAAACCTGGGCATCGGAAAATTGCTCAGCAGCAACCGGACAAGTGGTTTGTGACTGTGGGAAGGGTCCAGAAAACAGTTCCTCAGAGTATGCCGGTTCAAATGCCAAATTTTCCTGGGAGGGGGCAGACTGGGGGGGAGGAGGCTGAGGTGCAGGAGCTGGAGGAGTGGCGATTTCGGTGACATGGGTGGACTGCGTGGAAGACTGACTGGTGGACAAATTGCTCGAAGCATTGTCAGCAATCCACGACATCACCTGTTCGCACTGTTCTGGCCTCAACAGTGCTCTACCACGAGTCCCAGTAACTTCAGACATGAACCTAGGGAGTGTAGCTCTGCGGCGTTCCCCTGCTCCCTCATAAGCAGGTGGTGTCTCACCCCGGCCAGGACCACGGCCTCTGACCCCTGCAGTAGTTGGACGCCCACGTCCCCGCCCTCGTCCTCTACCCCTAGCCCTCGGGTTAAACATTTTTAAAATGAGAGTTATAACTTTAATTTTTTTTTAACTTTTTTTTGTGTTTTTTGTTTTTTTTTGTGTTTTTTGTTTTTTTTTGTTTTTTTTGTTTTTTTTGTGTTTTTGAGTTTTTAAAACCAAACGATGCTATCCTATTGCTATGGCTATTTTCTAGCCAAGTATGAAAGCACACTACTATGCCAGATGAGATGACACTGAGTTATTAAACAAAATAAACGTAAAATAAAAAAGGACAAATGGCAGACTGTGCCTAATTGAAATCCAACCCCTACGAAATTTTCCCACTTCGGTCTTTGCTATGGATATGTGCGTCACTAAGCGCAAAACACAGCGGTCGCAAGTCTCACTACAAATTGCTCAGAATTGGCTAGTACATGCACTGCAGCAAGTACAGCCACCAGCAGATCAACCAGAAATCAAATATATAAAACGCTACTGTAGGCGTAAGTAAGCTGTTTGGATTCTCCTATGGCTATTTTCTAGCCAAGTATCAAAGCACACTACTATGCCAGATGAGATGACACTGAGTTAGTGCCTAATTGAAATCCAACCCCTACTAAATTTTCCCACTTCGGTCTTTGCTATGGATATGTGCGTCACTAAGCGCAAAACACAGCGGTCGCAAGTCTCACTACAAATTGCTCAGAATTGGCTAGTACATGCACTGCAGCAAGTACAGCCACCAGCAGATCAACCAGAAATCAAATATATAGAACGCTACTGTAGGCGTAAGTAAGCTGTTTGGATTCTCCTATGGCTATTTTCTAGCCAAGTATCAAAGCACACTACTATGCCAGATGAGATGACACTGAGTTAGTGCCTAATTGAAATCCAACCCCTACTAAATTTTCCCACTTCGGTCTTTGAGGTGGATATGTGTGCCACTAAGAGCTAAACACAACGGTAGCAAGTCCCCCTGCTAATTCCTCACAAAATGGTACTAGATGCAAATAAAAAAAAAAATAGTAGAACGTTATTGTAGCCCTAAGAAGGGCTGTTGGGTTCTTGGAGAATCACTCCTGCCTAACAGTAAGCTAATAGAACACCCTAACGCTTTCCCTGACCAGCAGCAGCTCTCTCCCTAGCGGCATCCAGACACAGAATAATCCGAGCAGCGCGGGCAGCGGCTAGTCTATCCCAGGGTCACCTGATCTGGCCAGCCAACCACTGCTATCGACGTGTAAGGGTACCACGTCATGCTGGGTGGAGTGCAGAGTCTCCTGGCTTGTGATTGGCTCTGTTTCTGGCCGCCAAAAAGCAAAACGGCGGGAGCTGCCATTTTCTCGAGCGGGCGAAGTATTCGTCCGAGCAACGAGCAGTTTCGAGTACGCTAATGCTCGACCGAGCATCAAGCTCGGACGAGCATGTTCGCTCATCTCTAGTTATAACCCCTCTTTTTCATACATACACCAGTAGTAGAGATGGGTGAATCGATTCTAGCGAAGTGGAATTCGGTCCGAATTTAAGGGAAAATTTGATTCGTCACAAATCGTGATTCGTAGGAACAAAGTTTTTTTTCCTTTATTACCAAAATGGGCACGAGCACGTGTTACATGGGGCAGAGAACTCTGGGAAAGGAACACCCTTGATGACATCTGCAGACCTGTAAGCCTATCAGCTACAAATTCAGTTCAAATTCATTTCAATCTTCATATTCATTTCAATCTTCAAATTCATTTCAAACTTCAAATTCATTTCAAACTTCAAATTCATTTCAAACTTCAAACTCTATCATTGTGCCACACTGTGGCCTACCATGTTGCTGCCACCTCCAGAATCTGCCATTGTGCCACTCTCTAACCTCCTGCCGCTGCCACCTCCACACTTTGTCATTGTGTCACTATGTGGCCTACCATGTTGCTGCTACCTAAAGAATTTGTCATCGTGCCACTCTCTGACCTCATGCTGCTGCTCCTACCACATTTGCTGTTCTTTTTTGGCAAAGACATAAGAATGTCAGGGAACTTGTAATGAATTATGCATGTGGCATTTCTAATCTTCAAATTTAAATGGTGCTGCTAGTCTGACAGGGGAATGCTTCTCCCGGCCACCCTTGAAGCAGCTGCTTCCAGCGCCATATCCATGCCCAGGGTAAGGCTCAAACTCTAGGCAAGCTCCAGCCTCCACGTCAGGTCAACGGGTCGAGGGATCAGAGCATGCCGCCAGAGGTGCACCCTCACCAGCATCACATTCTTCCATTCACCGGTCACACTTCCACACATGGGAGTCTCCGGTCTCAGCTCCTCCCTCGCCCTCTTGCCCCATGGACTCCACCCTAGGGTTCTTGATACCCTGCTAAATTCACTGTGTAAGTACATCAATTTGACCGGTACTTTGCCAAAATCACACCGGGCTCGTGGAGCCTTTTTCAGCGTCGGTTTAGGGAATAAGCCCCCTTCCCGGTTCTTTTCTACTTTCCCACCCCCAGGAGCTCCCTGGACCTCGTGGCCAGGAACCACTTCCATGAGGGCGGCTAGGGAAGGGTGGTTTTGCCGGTCCTGGACAAAATCCCACACTTTGCCGTTATCTTCACTCACGGTCACCCCCATACAATGGAGCAAGGCATCGGGAGCTCCATGGACCTCACGGCCGGGAACCACTTCTATGAGGGTGGCCAGGGGAGGGTGGTTTTACTGATCACCACTACAAATGCTCCAAAGACGGCTCTCAGAGTATATTTGGTTCTAGGGATCCAAGGCAAGCCTCTGGGCCACTTCCAGTGCCATGTACCTTACCTCCAAGTGCAGCCGGGGGCCACTTCCATGAGCACGGCTAGGTCTCCTGGTAGCTCCCACTGGAGTCCCATGGAAGAATTCCCTACTTCCATTGGACATGTACCTAGCCGGAACTTACCACCAAATGTGGCCAGGAACCACTTTCATGAACCCAACTGGGCTTCCTGGGAGCTCCTGCTGACACTCTGTGGAGGCAGCCACCACTTTTCAGGGAAATTGTAATGAATGATGCATGTGGTGTCTCTAATCTTTAAATTCAAATTTAAATTAAAAATTTCAACTTCAAATTCATTTCAAACTTCAAATTCATTTCAAACTTCAAATTCATTTTAACGTTGTCATTGTACCACACTGTGGCCTACCATGTTGCTGCCACCTAAAGAATTTGTCATCGTGCCACTCTATGACCTCCTGCTGCTGTCATCGCCACGCTGTATCATTATGCCACACTATGGGCCTACCATGTTGCTGCCACCTCCAGAATTTGTCATTGTGCCACTATGTGGCCTACCCTGTTGCTAACAGCTCCAGAATTTGTCATTGAGCCACTCTTTGACCTCCTGCTGCTGCTTCTGCCACCTCCACACTCTGTCATTGTGCCACTCTGAGGCCTACTCATGCTGCTGCCAACCTAGTGCTGTCTACGTGGAACACCCTGTGATTTCCATAATGCTGTTTTCAGAAGTGGATACAGAGCACAGAGGACATGCAAATATCCCATTTACTGGTCATCTCTGTTTTGGATCCACTCCTGTTTGTTTTTGGCTTTAGCAATGCTAATGGATTATTGACCGATTGAAAGCTGACGCATGAAAAGAAGGGCAAAAGTGACTTCAGTGCAAAATTACTGCCGACACCCTCTCCACTCTTTTGGGGGGTTTCTACATGTATCAGCGTTTAACAAAACAGGTTCAGTTGTGATCTATTGAATTATCTGATGTCAGTGTAAAAAGAGTGCACTCTTTGATGTTAGAGTGGGATTTTGGCCCTCAGCTCAGTCCTTTCGAGCTGGCATGGACGTTACCTTGTCAGGCTGCATTCCCACTTCACTTATTTGGTCAAGTTGGTCCCTGTAAGTGCACATGGAATTAAAGAGTGAAGCAATTCTAAGATTGGCGACTGTCATGTGCATGTCATACTAAAACACAGCATTCTTTGAAGACCGAACCACGCTCCCTATGCATAGTTGAGCAATGCGCAACATTCTAAAACACCCTCCAGGCTCTCTGCACCCAGGTAATACATGTTTTTTAACGTGATTTGTCATGATTCGATTGAGGTCGAATCAAATTTTTTCGAAAAATTCTGCGAATCGTGTCATTCCGAATTTCAACAAATTCGCCCATCTCTAACCAGTAGTATAAATTTAATTTTCAAAAGATTTTGCATTATTCCCCCAGTGCACATTAATGCTAAAATAATAAATCATTTTTATTTGCATTAAAACTTTTGAACAATTCTGTACAGTTTTCTAAGATACTGTATAACAAATGTACCTGATTACTATTTCCAAGTTGTTTGGTCACTTGCTGATTTCTGACACGCATACAGGCAGAATTATTTTTACAGACTCCAACTTTAGCCTGAGGTTCAGCCAACCATAAAAAGTATATGAGCACCATGTCTGCGAGAATTGGGGAAAAAGTCTCTTTGTTCATTTACAGCTCTGCCTACTTCATTTCAGAGTCACTTCCTCACAGCCAGAATGACCTCATCAGAGAGCATAAAACCAGTATGGGTGCTAATAAAATTCACAGATTGGGCATTTGGGCACAGCGCATAAAACAACATCTAAAAGGCACAAATAAGCAGTGTCTGGTACAGTGGCACATTTTTATTCACACAGTCATAAATGCTGCAGTATATTATGGCAAAATGTCAAAGCTCCAAAATATATGTATCAGTGCATACCAGGTGTTTGTATATGGTGTCTCAAGTGCCACCTGGATGTCTCAATGATGCTTTGTAATATCTAACTATAAATATTATTACAAAAATAAAAAATAATGCATAGAGGGGTCACATGGAACAAAGTCAAAACTGCTGGTACTGATCTATGTAACACATGACTGCATCATTGTCACTATTTCCTGAGACTGATAACTTATACAGACTTAGGCTTGATCCTAAATATTTGACACTTTGGGACCATTAAACTATCGTCCCTTTATAAAGACATCCAAAGCAATCAGCTCTTCTCCATTTCTAACTCAGCAGCTGAGACCTATAGGAAGGGCTGTTTGTCTGTTCTCACTTAACTTTAAGGGGAACTTGTCAGAAGAAATTAATTTCACAAATCACTAAAAGTACTATAATAAGTACATTAAACTTAAAATATCATACTCCTTTTCTGCATCAGCACAGTGGCATTAACCAATAAAACAACTATGAAGTGATCTGAAAACTAGCTGTGTAAAGTCACAGAGATAAAAGCTTAAAAGCTGTCCCCACAGGGTGCTGTCCGCTAGAAGAGCAGATTTAGTGCCGTTCATGGACTTATGTCAGTCACTGCAGAAGCAATGTTCTGAGGAGGTAAGAGATGGACTTCAGTGCTGAGCTCTTGGAATCTGTTGACAGGTTCCCTTTAAACAAAGATTGTGGGTGTTATGAATATAGAAGCATACTACAAGGGGCTCAAGTATCACATCTTTTCATGTACATCAGTGCATTACATAGAAAGAATTATTCCCAACTTACCACAGCCTTATCTTGAAGACAAGCTGGATAGGGTAGTCAACTCCATAGGGGTGCAATTCACTTCCCACTTTGTGTAGACATCATGGCACCAATAATGGCACCATAGCCATTACAATGACATCATGGCACCACAGAGTTCCCTCCAGAATTTCAAAGGGGTATATGGCCAATTACTTAATATGCCAGTTAAGGAATTATGGGCCACCCTAGCCAGATACATTTCTGGGATTGGGGCAGGGGAGTGAATGTGTAGCTCTCAATGGGAGCATAGTAAGTGTGTCCTTTTTGATTGCAAACGATATAGGAGATCTGGACAAGTCTGATGGCACTGGAACCATGGTTCTATGATCTATCATTGAAAAGATAGAATTCATCCGAAGACTTGGATCTGTTCCAGGCAGGAGGCATTACTGCACCTGCCAGGGGTGTGTGTTTGCACAACCCTTAAAAGCACACATGCCCCTTGGCTATTGTTCTTTTTCCTGCGGAGAGTACTACAACAAGTAGACGACAAAAGGCAGCAAGAATCTGAAAGTTCTGGCCGCTGGTGGTTAAATGTAAGGGGAGTGTTGTGTTTCACTCCAATTTGGCACAATTTAATTTTAAGGAATTTATAACTATTCCAGAGACACATTTTTGGATTTAGCAAGGGGTTAAGTATTTCATCAAATAGTTAACATAAAAGGTAGGGTCACTATGGCTTTTTTTAGGGAAATCACGGAATTAAGGAGAATTGTGTTATTTGGGGCTTATCAATTATATCATGTGGCTCAAAAGATAGGGATAGATTGGGATTGGAAATGAATGATACTGTGGAAATTATAAGATTAGGAATAACACATAAGAGAGCTATGTACGTTATAATATAAGGGTATTATGAAAGTAAGATGCACTTATGAGCACTATCCAGCTAGGAAAGGATGGGTAAAAGAGTTAGGGGGTGTAGAAGAAAAGACTTGGATAGAGATATATAGGAATATAAAGTGCCCGTCATTAAGTGGAAATCATAGAATAGTTCAATTTAATATTGTTCAGAGATTACATTATACATCTGAAAAACTGTGCAGGATGCAGCTGAGGAAAGATGCTAATTGTGATAAATGCCAAAACCCAGACGCCAGGTACCTACATAAAATATGGGAGGCCTTTTTGGGAAAAAGTGAGGTGAGGTGGAAAATAAATCTACAGGGGGAGGTAAAGTGACAAGGATGGAGGCCTTGTTTGGGGTAATTAACCCAGAGGAGATCTCCGGGATCTCCGGGATCCTGCTTATGGCTAGGAAATGGAGAGGCAAAGAGCCACCAATTTATAAAAACTGGTTAGACCTGGTGAATATGCTTAGTTATGAGATGGTATATTACAAATCAACAGGAAAACTTGAATACGGGAATTTGGTATAGAGAGTTATAGATACATAATAAGGAAAAGGCTGGAATGGTTGGCCCTCCAGGAACCAGGACCCTATTGGGTGTATGTATGTGCCCTTTTTTTCCCCCCAATCAGCTACACGTAGAGGGAAAGGGAAAGGGTAGGGAGGGAGGAGGAAAATAGGGAGATGGGATTAAGTAGCATTATTAATGAAACAAATCTACTTTTATATGATATATTGCCATTTTGTATAATAAAGGAATCCTTTTTGTGAAGATTTTGTAATAAAGCTGCTTTAAATTAAAAAAAAAAAGTGCTGGCCATCCCACCCGATTGGCGTAACACACGGATTGCTTATACTTGTACTTTGTCTACTGTACATATATATAGTGTGTATTATATTGTTTAGTATTCCCTTAGAAAAATCTATCACCAGGAAGGATTGTAACCTCTGGCAGGATTCATTCTTATTTACTTTTTTTTTTTTTTATTTGAAAATATTTTAAAATTATGCAAATAGCTTTGGGTCTCTGGACTATATTAACAGCTACTGAGTGTGGAGCTCTTCAGGCTAATTTTATGAATTTTTAAAGCCTTTTTTGTAACATCAAGGACATAAGAAGTTAAAAGAAGAGTAGATCCCACCAGAGGGGGCACACACCAGCATGTAAGTGTACTTTGTTTACAATCCTTCATCCTGGTGGTAGATTTCCTTAAAGGCTATTAAATATATAAATTTAACTTGGGTTGATATTTTATCTAGATTGATGAATCTCCAGATGTCTTGTGCAGCTTCTCTGATTCTAAAGGGGGAGTAGGAGCCCCATTCCTGGAAGAATTTTAACCCTGAGTGAATTTGTTTGTTTTTTTCAGGAAAAATGAGACAGAGACTCTCTTACAAAATGGCTGACAATATTTGCACCCTTCAACAGATTACCATAAAGAAGAGCAGCTCTGGAGCACATATTTAAGAAAAAGTGAAAAAGTATGCAGAGTATAAGAAGTGGAACGCTCATGAACATGCACTCATGAGTTATGACTTGGGTAGAGAAGCACTTTGAAATCCATCTCCGATATAAATGAATAGAATCAGATTTTATGCAGCAACAAAGCTTTTAATGAAGATGACAGTGTGATGTCTGAAGAGGAGAGCTGCACTGCAATTGTGGCTTTTGGCAAGTAAATGGTTTCAATTCAGATGTTACAAAAGATGCATTTGTCAAAGAATGTATCAGTTGCTATGTTTATCCTTGGTAAATGGAGCCTGACTACAATTATCTTTTATAGATCAGTTGTTCATTTTCTTTAAGTAAAAATGACATTAAATGATATTTCTTTCATTTCCTCTGATGCACAAAGGTACTCTATGGCTAGTAAAATGAAGACTAAAACATTACACTCATAGGGGTTTTTTATATCCAATGGTTAGTCTTATTGCCTGGTCATTCAGACATTGCATAATTACATTTCACTATTACTATTAAATTACTGTAATAAGTATTAGTCCTCACCGTAGTTCCAAAATTATATTCATGAAACACTGCACTTAGTCCTGCTGGACTGGAGAAGAAGTTAAGCTAATCTACAGTAACTAAACATAACTTTGAAAACTGCTATTATACAGCAGCTATCCCTATATTGCTCCTCCCCATTCATGTAAAGTTCCACAGTTTGTTAGTAGAGTTGACTCGCGATCTAGGCATATCCATGTTCTTCCACCCCTGGCATGCCTCCAGCTTCCTTATTCACAAGCGGACGTGCTTTCCCTTCAGTCAAGTGAACTCGGTTCTGCTACATAATTTAGCCCTTCCTCAGAAATGAGAAAGAGGGTGGCTGTGTGTGACTGACTTGCTAGAAAGAAATCAACTCCTTGGGAATTTTCTTTAAAGAGTCACACAGACAGCATCTCTCTTATTCCAGACGTGAGAGGGGAATGAGCTGGAGACATGAATGAGCAATTAGGGCATGGGTATGCCAGATAAACGCAAAGGAAAGACTATGGCCCACATTTATTAAGCAATCTATGCTAAATTGGCGTAAAATTGGTTGCATGAAGTGACTCTGCTAGTATTGTGTCGCAGCTGCCCTGTGTATACCGCAATACTCAACACAATACTCTGCACAGAAAGGGGTGTTACGATGCACATTCAACATAAATATGGTGAACACCCTTTAAGCTAAGTGCCCTCAGTTCATGCACTTTGGATGGTTGAAGTGTGTGCCACGTTCATGAAGACCATGCGTGCGTCTTTACGAATGTGATGCACGCTGCACAATAGTGAGGTAAACTGCACTTTGTCTGCAGTTTATCTCACTAATAATTAGTGCAATATTATTTATATTTATTTTCAAATATGTTTATTTAGTATAAGTTAGTTTAACTGACAGGTACCTTTTAAGTTTTCTTGCAGGTCTATTAAAGGGATTGTCCTCTTTCAGCAACTAATTAATTTTTTTTGTGTATTGAAAAGTGATACTGTGTTTCAATATAGTTTCTGTATCAATTCCTTGCTGTTGTCTAGATCTCTGCTTGCTGTCATTTTATACGTAGCTTCAATGTTTACTTCCAGTGGATAAGAACCCGCCTAGGGCCATGTGATGTCACACAGTTGCGCTGCTCGTTTCACAGAGCCATGCACCTGTGTGACATCACATGACAATGAACTCGAATTTATACACAGGAATTAAACAATGAACAATGAAGAATTGATACAGAAAGAATATTAGAAAATTATATAATTTTTCAATATACAAATAATCTGAAATATTTGCTGATAGTATGTTGTGTTATCACTGTGCGTTACCCCAAATGACAAACTAAGTTCTGCTACACAAACATACCAACTATAAAGCTATGTAAATCATGTAAGCCATAGAACCATGTGAACTGCTCTTTTGTGTCTCCAGGCATGAATACAATCCCCAGCAAGGACGTCCCCCTGATAACATGTAATTACAGTACGCCATGGTTTGAGGAGCATTGATCTACCACAGTAGTTGTAAAACACATTGCAAATGTTCTACACAGTGACTGAAGCAGTTTACAATTACAGCCGATGATTGTTGAAAGGATGCAGGAGAAAGCATTGTGATTAGCATAGCCTTAATGGTCGTATCGATTGTCAGACATGCTCAACATGTCGTGTTTTCTTCTCATTGTCATGAGCAGTCACTAATAGTTTTTGTAAGCATGCTTTGTTCCAGAAGCTTCTCATATAGAATGCATGCATACAGAGGCTTAGTATGGTTAGCACTATATAGAGGGGATGCTGCCAAATGTGTGTCAAAATTATCAGGCCAAATCTCTATGGTGAAGTGGATGAGGAAATCAGCAAAAACAAAAAGTATAAAATGAAAATGTATATAAATGTATAACGTAGATAACGATACAGCATGTGTGTCAAAATCTGCAATTTACTAAGCATTTTTTACAGTAGAAATAATGGTTCTAATTATTACACACAAGGGTTGTATGAAATAGTTTGACCACACAATTGTTCCTAGTCAAGTTGAACAATTCTGTTATTGTGGATAATGAACCTATTTTTCTTTATCACAAAGGTTATATCTAGAGATGAGCGAACATGCTCGTCCGAGCTTGATGCTCGTTCGAGCATTAGCGTACTCGAAACTGCTCGTTGCTCGGACGAATACTTCGCCCGCTCGAGAAAATGGCAGCTCCCGCCGTTTTGCTTTTTGGCGGCCAGAAACAGAGCCAATCACAAGCCAGGAGACTCTGCACTCCACCCAGCATGACGTGGTACCCTTACACGTCGATAGCAGTGGTTGGCTGGCCAGATCAGGTGACCCTGGGATAGACTAGCCGCTGCCCGCGCTGCTCGGATCATTCTGTGTCTGGATGCCGCTAGGGAGAGAGCTGCTGCTGGTCAGGGAAAGCGTTAGGGTGTTCTATTAGCTTACTGTTAGGCAGGAGTGATTCTCCAAGAACCCAACAGCCCTTCTTAGGGCTACAATAACGTTCTACTTTTTTTTTTTTTATTTGCATCTAGTACCATTTTGTGAGGAATTAGCAGGGGGACTTGCTACCGTTGTGTTTAGCTCTTAGTGGCACACATATCCACCTCAAACACCAAAGTGGGAAAATTTAGTAGGGGTTGGATTTCAATTAGGCACAGTCTGCCATTTTTCCTTTTTTATTTTACGTTTATTTTGTTTAATAACTCAGTGTCATCTCATCTGGCATAGTAGTGTGCTTTCATACTTGGCTAGAAAATAGCCATAGGAGAATCCAAACGGCTTACGCCTACAGTAGCGTTATATATTTGATTTCTGGTTGATCTGCTGGTGGCTGTACTTGCTGCAGTGCATCTACTAGCCAATTGTGAGCAATTTGTAGTGAGACTTGCGACCGCTGTGTTTTGCGCTTAGTGACGCACATATCCATTGCAAAGACCGAAGTGGGAAAATTTAGTAGGGGTTGGATTTCAATTAGGCACAGTCTGCCATTTGTCCTTTTTTATTTTACGTTTATTTTGTTTAATAACTCAGCGTCATCTCATCTGGCATAGTAGTGTGCTTTCATACTTGGCTAGAAAATAGCCAAAGGAGAATCCAAACGGCTTACGCCTACAGTAGCGTTATATATTTGATTTCTGGTTGATCTGCTGGTGGCTGTACTTGCTGCAGTGCATCTACTAGCCAATTGTGAGCAATTTGTAGTGAGACTTGCGAACGCTGTGTTTTGCGCTTAGTGACGCACATATCCATTGCAAAGACCGAAGTGGGAAAATTTATTAGGGGTTGGATTTCAATTAGGCACAGTCTGCCATTTGTCCTTTTTTATTTTACGTTTATTTTGTTTAATAACTCAGTGTCATCTCATCTGGCATAGTAGTGTGCTTTCATACTTGGCTAGAGCCAATAGCCAATAGCCATAGCAATAGGATAGCATTGTTTGGTTTTAAAAACTCAAAAACACAAAAAAAAAAAAAAAAACACAAAAAAAAGTAAAAAAAAAATTAAAGCTATAACTCTCATTTTAAAAATGTTTAACCCGAGGGCTAGGGGTAGAGGACGAGGGCGGGGACGTGGGCGTCCAACTACTGCAGGGGTCAGAGGCCGTGGTCCTGGCCGGGGTGAGACACCACCTGCTTATGAGGGAGCAGGGGAATGCCGCAGAGCTACACTCCCTAGGTTCATGTCTGAAGTTACTGGGACTCGTGGTAGAGCACTGTTGAGGCCAGAACAGTGCGAACAGGTGATGTCGTGGATTGCTGACAATGCTTCGAGCAATTTGTCCACCAGTCAGTCTTCCACGCAGTCCACCCATGTCACCGAAATCGCCACTCCTCCAGCTCCTGCACCTCAGCCTCCTCCCCCCCCAGTCTGCCCCCTCCCAGGAAAATTTGGCATTTGAACCGGCATACTCTGAGGAACTGTTTTCTGGACCCTTCCCACAGTCACAAACCACTTGTCCGGTTGCTGCTGAGCAATTTTCCGATGCCCAGGTTTTCCACCAGTCACAGTCTGTGGGTGATGATGACCTTCTTGACGTAGTGGAAGTGTGTAAAGAGGTGTCCGACGATGAGGAGACACGGTTGTCAGACAGTGGGGAAGTTGTTGTCAGGGCAGGAAGTCCGAGGGGGGAGCAGACTGAGGGATCGGAGGATGATGAGGTGACAGACCCAAGCTGGGTTGAGAGGCCGGGTGAACACAGTGCTTCTGAGACGGAGGAGAGTCCTCGACCAGAACAGGTTGGAAGAGGCAGTGGTGGGGCCAGACGGAGAGGCAGGGCCAGAGCTGGTGCATCAGCGCCAAATGTGTCAACTAGTGAAGCTCCCGTGGTGAGGGCTCTTGCGGCGAGGGCTAGATCTTCAGAAGTCTGGAGGTTCTTTAAGGAAACACCGGATGACCGACGGACTGTGGTGTGCAACATTTGCCAAACCAGGCTCAGCAGGGGTTCCACCACTACTAGCTTAACTACCACCAGTATGCGCAGGCATATGAATGCTAAACACCCCACTCAGTGGCAACAAGCCCGATCCCCTCCGGCCGTGCACACCACTGCTCCTTCCCCTGTGTCAGCTGATAGTCAGCCCCCTGCCCAGGAGCCTGCCACAAAAACCCCATCGTCGCCTCCACGATCCTCCACAGCATCCACCAGCGTTCAGCTCTCCATACCCCAGACGCTGGAGCGGAAACGCAAATATAGTGCAACCCACCCGCACGCCCAAGCCCTTAATGTGCACATCTCCAGATTGCTTAGCCTGGAGATGCTGCCCTATAGGCTAGTAGAGACCGAGGCCTTTCGCAACCTCATGGCGGCGGCCGCCCCTCGGTATTCGGTCCCCAGCCGCCACTACTTTTCCCGATGTGCCGTCCCAGCCCTGCACCAGCATGTGTCAGACAACATCACCCGTGCCCTGACCAACGCCGTTTCTGACAAGGTCCACCTGACCACGGACACGTGGACGAGTGCTGCCGGGCAGGGCCACTATATATCGCTGACGGCACATTGGGTTAACTTGGTGGAGGCTGGGACCGAGTCTGACCCTGGGGCTGGTCATATACTGCCGACGCCGAGGATTGCGGGGCCTACCTCGGTCCAGGTGTTTCAGGCCTACTATGCCTCCTCCTCCTCCCACCCCTCCTCCACCTCCTCCTCCGAACTACCATCCGTGGGCACGGTGCCATCAGTCGGTAGCTCTAGGCACAGCAGCAGTGCCGTCGCTAAGCGACAGCAGGCGGTGCTCAAACTGCTGAGCCTAGGCGACAAAAGGCACACCGCCCAAGAGCTATTACAGGGCATCACGGCGCAGACTGATCTGTGGCTGGCACCGCTGAACCTGATGCCAGGCATGGTTGTGTGTGACAACGGCCGTAACCTGGTGGCGGCTCTGCAACTCGGCAGACTGACACATGTGCCATGCCTGGCCCATGTGTTAAATCTGATAGTTCAGCGTTTCCTCAAGACATACCCCAATCTGTCTGATTTGCTCACGAAGGTGCGCCGCATCTGTGCGCATTTCAGGAAGTCCAGCCCAGATGCTGCCACTCTCAGGGCAGCGCAGCGCCGCCTCCAACTGCCCGCTCACCGACTGTTGTGCGACGTGCCCACGAGGTGGAATTCAACACTGACCATGTTATCCAGAGTTTACCAGCAGCGCAGAGCGATTGTAGACTGCCAGATGTCAACTTCCACCAGAAGTGGTAGTCAGGTCAGTCAGCTTCCTCAAGTCTACAATGAGGAGTGGACGTGGATGTCTGATATCTGTCAGGTGCTGAGTAACTTTGAGGAGTCAACACAGATGGTCAGTGGCGATGCCGCCATCATCAGCCTCACCATCCCGCTGCTTGGCCTGTTGAAAAACTCTCTGATCAGCATGAAGTCGGAAGCTTTGCGCTCGTCACAAGAGACGGGGGAAGAAGATTCCCTTGTTGATAGCCAAAGCACCCTCAGGTCTGTTTCTCAGCGCATATCGGAGGAGGTGGAGGTGGAGGAGGATGAGGAGGAAGAGGAGGAGAATGTTGGCGAGACACAAGAGGGGACCATTGTTGAGTCCT
Organism: Engystomops pustulosus; assembly: GCF_040894005.1. Classification (NCBI taxonomy): domain Eukaryota; kingdom Metazoa; phylum Chordata; class Amphibia; order Anura; family Leptodactylidae; genus Engystomops; species Engystomops pustulosus. Next base: position 102,813,472 of record NC_092417.1, on the reverse strand, counting down.
TCACTGTTCAGCGTGTATGGGCAGAAGAAGAGGAGTTGGAGGAGTTGGAGGAGGAGGAAATGGACAGTCAGGCCAGTGAGGGGAGTGAATTCTTACGCGTTGGTACTCTGGCGCATATGGCAGATTTCATGCTAGGCTGCCTATCCCGTGACCCTCGCGTTCAAAGAATTTATTCCAGCACCGATTACTGGGTGTTCACTCTCCTGGACCCACGGTACAAGCAAAATCTTTCCACTCTCATCCCTGCAGAGGAAAGGAGTGTGAGAATGCATGAATACCAGCAGGCCCTGGTGCACAAGCTGAAACAGTATTTCCCTTCTGACAGCGCTAGCGGCAGAGTGCGTAGTTCTGCGGGACAAGTAGCGAGGGAGAGTAGGCGAGCAGGCAGCTTGTCCAGCACTGGCAAGGGTACGCTTTACAAGGCTTTTGCCAGCTTTATGTCACCCCAGCAAGACACTGTCACCTGTCCCCAGTCTCGGCAGAGTAGGGCTGATCTTTACAGAAAGATGGTGAGGGAGTACGTAGCTGACCATACCATCGTCCTAAATGATCACACAGCTCCCTACAACTACTGGGTTTCAAAGCTGGACATGTGGCACGAACTGGCGCTGTACGCCTTGGAGGTTCTTGCCTGCCCTGCCGCTAGCGTCTTGTCCGAGCGGGTTTTCAGTGCAGCTGGTGGCATCATCACAGATAAGCGTACACGCCTGTCGACTGACAGCGCTGACAGGCTGACGCTTATTAAAATGAATAAAGGCTGGATTTCTCAGAATTTCCAATCTCCACCAGGTGAAGGAAGCTCAACCTGAATAATTGATCCACTCCTCCTCCTCCTCATTTTCCTCCTTCTCCTCCTCTTTGTACAGTAAAGCAGAGGAAACTGGCTATTTTTTGACAGGGCCCACTGGCTCTTGCTATAGTACTTTATGCATTTAATTTTTCTGGAGGGCCACCTACCCGGTCCTCTGTTTGAAACAATTTTTGTGAGTGCCACATACAGGCACTCAATCTATTCCATTTTTCTGGAGGGCCACCTACCCGGTCCTCTGTTTTAAAAAATTTTTGGGACTGCCACATACAGGCACTCAATCTATTCCATTTTACTGGAGGGCCACCTACCTGCTCCTCTGGTTTGAAAAATTTTTGGGACTGCCACATACAGGCACTCAATCTATTCCATTTTTCTGGAGGGACACCTACCTGCTCCTCTGGTTTGAAAACTTTTTGGGACTGCCACATACAGGCACTCAATCTATTCCATTTTACTGGAGGGCCACCTACCTGCTCCTCTGGTTTGAAACATTTTTGGGACTGCCACATACAGGCACTCAATCTATTCAATTTTTCTGGAGGGCCACCTACCTGCTCCTCTGGTTTGAAAACTTTTTGGGACTGCCACATACAGGCACTCAATCTATTCCATTTTTCTGGAGGGACACCTACCTGCTCCTCTGGTTTGAAAACTTTTTGGGACTGCCACATACAGGCACTATCCAAATTAAATTGTCTCCATAGCAGCCTCCACACGTTGTCTCCATTGCTACCTCCAAAAGTCGTCCATATAGCTGCCTCCATACATCCTCCCCTTATCAAACGAGGTGTGTCAGGCAGAAATTTGGGTTGTTTTCATGGATTCCACATCAAAGTTGTTAACTTTGTCGCCACCCTGCTGTGTTATCCACAAAATATACTGGCAAACTTTTATGATTAACCGATATTATTTCAGCGCTTCTTGCGCAGCTGTTTACATTCCCCTCACCCGCCATATCCCAAACTTATAAGAACGCTACTACACTTGATCTTATACAAAAGGTTCTTAGAAGTGCTGTTTGGGGAGTAGCCTAGAGACAGGGGCTTGGATTGGCGAAAGCTCGCCTGGCTGCAGAGCGCCAGCTCCATCCCAAGATCCAACTAACATAGTTTTAACTGCAGCACCTTTAATCTACTACTAGTTCACTGCCTCCATAATAATAATAATAATAATCTTTATTTATATAGCGTCATCATATTCTGTAGCGCTTTACAAATCATAGGAAACAAATACAAATGTAATGTAACAGAGCACAACATTTGTATGGAACAACAGGAGTGAGGTCCCTGCTCGCCAGAGCTTACGGTTTATGAAGATGATGGGGTAACACGAGGTAAAAGAATATTTAATGGTCAAGCCATTCTTCTTAGGGAATAGAACAAAATATAATAAATGGAATTGCTGTCGCTTGAACCACTCAGCCGTCATCTTATATACCAGGTCCAGGGTGAATGGGACTGCAGAGAAGTCTGGTGCCTGTTGGTTGCTGGATAACAGATGGGAGGACGACACAGGACGGGTTAGTAGAAGAGTTAAAACTTCATGCAGTTAATGAGTGTTATAAGCTTGCCTAAAGAAATGGGTTTTAAGACCACGTTTGAAACTTTGGAGGTTAGGTATTAGTCTGATAGTCCGGGGCAGAGCATTCCATAGAATTGGTGCAGCTCTAGAGAAGTCTTGGAGACGCGAGTGGGAGGTCCGCACTAGGGTAGAGGTTAATCTAAGATCACTGGCGGATCTAAGAGCACGGGTTGGGCGATAGACTGAGATAAGAGAGGAGAGGTAGGGGGGTGCAGCATTATACAGAGCTTTATGGATGAGGGTTATTATTATTTTAAACTGTATTCGAAAGGAGACTGGCAGCCAGTGCAGCGACTGGCATGAACTGTAAGCATACATGGTCCCCTTATCAAACGAGCTGTGTCAGGCAGAATTTTGGGTTGTTTTCATGGCTTCCACAACAAACTTGTTAACTTTGTCGCCACCCTGCTGTGTAATCCACAAAAAATACTGGCAAACTTTTATCATTTACCGATATTATTTCAGCGCTTCTTGCGCAGCTGTTTACATTCCCCTCACCCGCCATATCCTAAACTTATAAGAACGCTACTACACTTGATCTTATACAAAAGGTTCTTAGAAGTGCTGTTTGGGGAGTAGCCTATAGACAGGGGCTTGGATTGGCGAAAGCTCGCCTGGCAGCGGAGCGCCAGCTCCATGCCAAGATCCAACTAACATAGTTTTAACTGCAGCACCTTTAATCTACTACTAGTTCACTGCCTCCATACATGGTCCCCTTATCAAATGAGCTGTGTCAGGCAGAATTTTGGGTTGTTTTCATGGCTTCCATGTTAACTTTGTCGCCACCCTGCTGTGTAATCCACAAAATATACTGGCAAACTTTTATCATGTACCGATATTATTTGAGCACTTCTTGCTCACCTCCTTTGGTTCCTCTCTGCCACCCATTGGTTTGAAGCCTGAGTCCATTTAGGGTATGTCGCCATGACACTCTCTAGCCTGCTGCCGCTGCCTCTGCATGCCGTCCCCTATAGTGTCAGGGTCAATTATTGGATGTTTTAGATGCTATCTAGCTTCATTCTGTCACTCTGTCATGGCCATGCTGTTGCCCATAATTTTGGCATAATGTTGCGATTATGCAGCCTCAGAGGCATCCATGCATGCTGCCCCTGCTGTTTCCTGTCCATTTCCGTGGTGTTTCCATCCTTTTCTGAGGTTCCCAGGTGTTTGGCCAAGCTTCCCTGTGCAGAGCCTTGGTCCCCTTGAAAAATGCTCGAGTCTCCCATTGACTTCAATGGGGTTCGTTATTTGAGACGAGCACTCGAGCATCGGGAAAAGTTCGTCTCGAATAACGAGTACCCGAGCATTTTAGTGTTCGCTCATCTCTAGTTATATCCCTTATTATAAACTATTATCTTTGCTGTTCTAAAAGTCAGTTGTAAAGCAGTATTATTTTTTATACTTACCTGATGTGTAGAATGTGAACCAGATATCTGAGTTGATAGGTGCGTCGGGATCTACTGGTTACTTGATCACATCTCAGAAGGAAAAGACTGGACAAAGATCTGTATATAAAAGTGTCTTTGGTTGAAAGTAAAAGGTGTGAGGGACAAAAGATCAAAACATACAATATCACTGTCCTTCAAATTACTAAAATTGCTGATATTACCAGTAAATGTGCAATCAATTTTGCTGTAATTTGATTTTTCCAATGTCTGGGTAGTAAAGAATAAGGCCTATTACCCACAAGTGAGTGATCTGCAATTTACTGACATCAGACTCACATGGTAAGCTTGCCTGAATGTATGGTCCGAAAGGTTGGAGATCGGAACTGAACTCAGCAATCAGTTCAGTTCCGTTCCCTAAGGGTTCGGGCAGGATATTTAGGCAAGCTTAAGATGCAAGTAAATCGCATCAAACTCGCTCGTGGCCAATAAGTCTAAGGGTATAGTAGGGTAATTTGGATATTGTGCACAGATCGATAATATGTTGCCAATAAAAAAAATGAAGAATGCACTACAAAGTGGTCTGTGATACAAAAATCTAGATGCTCAGAGTTCCCTCTTGGTTTATGTTGGCAGTTTTGCTTATAAACCATATACTATACATTATTTAGACATTTCCCTTTCCAATTGAAATTCTTCTTAGGGAAACAGTAGCTTAAATCCAGCTAATATTAATAATAACTGTATCATAAGGGTTAATGATCTATGCATACTTTACAATAGATTTATTCCACTGGTTTCAAAACATTAAACATACTGCTGTTTACAGGCTGTTTAGTGACAAGAAGTTATATAGTGAATGTCTATTCCTATCTTATTTGTCTGCTCGAGGCCTGGGAGCAGTGCGAAGCACACAAAGGGAAGTTCTTCATTGTCAAGAATGAGTCTGTGCTGCGGTACCCTATACAGGCGGTCCCCTACTTAAGGACACCCGACTTACAGACAACCCATAGTTACAGACAGACCCCTCTGCCCACTGTGACCTCTGGTGAAGCTCTCTGGATGCTTTAAAATAGTCCCAGACTGCAATAATCAGCTTAAAATTGTCTGCAATGAAGCTTTATTGATAATTCTTGGTCCTATTACAGCAAAAAAATTTGAAACTCCAATTGTCACTGGGGCAAAAAAAAAAAATTGTCGGGAACTACAATGATAAAATATACAGTTTCGACTTACATACAAATTCAACTTAAGAACAAACCTACAGTCCCTATCTTGTATGTAACCCGGGGACTGCCTGTACAATGTATAGACCGGTGTAGTGTACTGGTTTTAACAGAAAGTAGTAAAAACTGCGCTCACAGGTGAAAATATCAAATATAAAAGTGAAGCTCCACCGACAGATATAGAGCAAGCATCTTATAATATTCAGCAAGATATTGTTTTTTAAATAGCCATTGAATGGTGTTTTTTTAATTACCAGATGCAATGAGGCTATTAGAAGAAATACATTTTTAATTAGTGTAAAAGTGAATACAAGACGGAAGGTCGTCATAATTGTAATTAAAATGAGACCTTTGTGAGAACCATTCTGCAAGTGCTGTTCTATCATGAAAGGTTCTGTGTGGGCGGGTGAGGGGGTGGAGGTAATGGCCTATTTTAGTAACCTGTGGTATATAAAAAGCCATTGAGGCACTGGATATATTTAGTAGAAGTGGTATATCCCCGGACATAATTAGTTTGTGGCATGCACGTGAAAAGAGATCCAAGGCCACTTCTATCCAGCAGACCTGTATGTATCAGGCCGTTAAGGCAACACATTGAGGTTGTAGAGTTCAATGTATCGTGTGTTTGAAACTAGACTCTATAATAAGCATCTACTCTATGTATTACTACAATATATGGTGCTAAGAAAGCCCCCTTATGGACATGATGGGGCTCTTTTACTAATGGTTGCGCTGCTCACTTTCGTTGGTCTGTGCGCCTTTTTCGGGGATTGCACGGCTTGTACAGGTATTTAACAAGTGTATGCGTTATGATTTTGGCGCACATGATCCCTTTTTGGGGCAGCTGCGCTGTCTTCTATGCGACACAAATTAGGTGGTGTGCCGTCGGACGATCCGACTGTTTCGGACTGAGCGCGGGATTTAACTTTCAAATTATTTCACAGGGCATAGCACTTATGTGCACCACTAAAAAGTAGGTGAACTCTGTCGGACCTGAGCGTGGAAGCGACATATGCAGGATATCAGGCGCACAATCTTAGAGAATCGTGGTACAGTACATTTTCATCGGACAACGCAATTTTGGTGAACTCCAGTACCCATGTATGTAAATGTGCCCTAATATCCCCGATAGTGTAGCATTTATTGAAGTGTATTTGTCAATTTTTGTGAAAAAGCCAGTATTCTAAAAATCCAACTCTATGGGGCACATTTACTTACCCTGTCACTGGAGTTCACTGAAAGTGCATTGTCTGTCTATAATGCAGCGTGCGGTTATTCACTAAGATTGTGCGCCTGGAACCATGAATGTGTCGCTTCCCTGCTGAGGTCTGACAGAGTTCACCATCTTTTAGTGGTGCATCTAACGTCTAGGGCTTGCGACACAATTTAAAAGTTAAATACGGGGCTCAGTCCGAATCAGTCGGACAGTCTGACGGCACTCCCCCTTATTTGTGTAGCATGGAGACCAGCGCTGCTGCGCCACAAAAGGGTTGCGTGTGCCACAATCCTAGCACACACACTTCTTAAATACCTGTACAAGCCGTTTTAACCCCGGAAAAGGTGCACAGTCTGACAGTCTGACAAAAGTGTGCAGAGCGACCCTCTGTAAATGAGCCCCATTAACTTGGGTTCCTGAGTGCAGTAGCATCAGCAATGGTGGCAATGCTAGAGTATATTTCCCCATTACAGCACCCTCGCTGTGGAAACCAAATAATGGCAGCACATTCCCAGCCACACGACTGGAATGTCACGAATTGTTTTATATCAACAGAGCTTGTAATTATGCATTGTCACTCAAACAACTTCATTGCTAAACAAACAGAAGGTCACACAGCAAACAAACTCTCAGTTCTCATGGAAAATTATAGACTGGATAACAGCCCAAAATCTCCAGCTCATTCTAAGACTCAAAAACTGTAATTAGGTGTTTTCTTCGACTTTTTTTTTGTTGCAACAGCTTTTTGGGTTTTTGAGACTTTAACAATTAACTTTTATAGTAGTCTATTTTTATGCCTTCTATACACTGCTTAGTGCAGCAGTAACTAACCTGTGACATTAGTAAGAAATGTATGGTAACAGCGCTTTTATACAATTCTGTATTTTTTGAAGTCTTCAAGTGAACCAATGCAGCCTTTGTCCTCCCAGTGGGGTAGATTTGTGATGCCTTCCTTGTCAGAGGAGAAAGCAGACGAAACCCTCTATCAGTTTTCTGGCCTCTCCATCACACTGGGTATGTAGGGGCAGGGAGCGTGGCAGGGGCTTGTGGGCAGGGATGTGAACGCCTCGCCCACCACATTTATTATAGCTTCCGCCAGAAAACCGACGGAGACTATAGCAAAATTCCCCCAGTTCAAAACACCTGCATTAATGAATTCGCCCCAGAGGGTCATTAAGCTGTCTAGACTTGAGTTCACTGCCTATGATTAGCTTATCTCCAGAGGATCCTTCTATCAATAGGGGATTTTCTAAGGAAAACAATTGCTTACATCCTATATATCAGTTCACCCGAATAGAATATCCCCCTTACAGTCCTAATTTCCTCATATTAGACAAGGTAACATTAACCTCTAGTTTAGCTCTCCATTTGACTAATGATGATGAATGCATCTTTCTGCATGTATGTGATTTATGAGTCTTCCTATTTCATGTCCGGGATTCTTGTGTTTATTCACACTTGATCAGTAAACACCTGTTCAGGCATTATTCATGTGCAAGAAGTTCATCTTTCAGTGAACCAATAACAACTATGGAATACAATATTTCCGAAACGATTTATCCTACCTGTGAGTAATGCTCATCTACTTTTATTGTATTTATTAAACTTATTAATGAAAACATATTAATTTGAATTTTTTCATCCAATCAGATATCTAATGCCATTATCCCAGCCAAAGTTCTAGAGTATATAGGAAACTCAGCCAATAAAATAGTGATGATGCTAAAATTTATCTCAGGGAAGTCAGTATATTAGTATCTCTAAAAATTTGGGTAGAATACTATCAATACAATAAATGTCTGCAAAAATCGAACCTGTCATCAGTCTGAACACCTTCTAGATCATGTTTCTTTTAGAGCCTAACGTGGTGGCATCATCAAGAAAGTCAACTTTGAAATGAAATATAATACATTTTCCAGGATGGAATAGGAAAATATTGCCTCTTTTAACTATCTGTAAGGCAGCTCCCTTAACTATGACTTTACACAACCAATTTATATCTCACTTCAAAGTTGATTAATGTATGATGCCACCTCGCTGAGTAATAGAAGAAACATGGTATAGAAGCAGTTCAGATGCTTGAAAACATACTGATATCCAGGGGCTTAACTTGATGGGGTGCAGAGTGTGAGGTCGTGACTTACCCTAAGAGGACACGGTGGCACATAAGGTGTACTTTTCCTACATGAGAAAACTAGTGCTATAAATAATACATTATAATGATGGGTCTGAAGCACATTTTGGGGCTACCAATATACTGGTGGTGGGAAGGAGTAGTATCCTGGGGCTATCTGTATACTAGTGGGGGAAGAGTAGTATGCTGGGGATACCTGTATACTGAGATGGGTTGTGTGCTGGGGTTACCTGTCTACTGGGAGGAGTGTGTTGGGGCTACCAATCTATATATTGGGGGCCTGTGCTTGGGATATCTATCTATATACTGCTGATGTGTGCTGGAGCAACCTATCTGTATACTGGGGGCATGTGCCGGGGATACCTATCTGTATACTGAGTGCATGAGCTGGAGCTACCTATCTGTATTGTGGGGGCATGTGCTGGGGCTATCTATCTGTATACTGGGGGCATGTGCCGGTGCTACCTATCTACACTCACCGGCCACTTTATTAGGTACACCATGCTAGTAACGGGTTGGACCCCCTTTTGCCTTCAGAACTGCCTCAATTCTTCGTGGCATAGATTCAACAAAGTGCTGGAAGCATTCCTCAGAGATTTTGGTCCATATTGACATGATGGCATCACACAGTTGCCGCAGATTTGTCGGCTGCACATCCATGATGCGAATCTCCCGTTCCACCACATCTCAAAGATGCTCTATTGGATTGAGATCTGGTGACTGTGAAGGCCATTTGAGTACAGTGAACTCATTGTCATGTTCAAGAAACCAGTCTGAGATGATTCCAGCTTTATGACATGGCGCATTATCCTGCTGAAAGTAGCCATCAGATGTTGGGGTTCATTGTGGTCATAAAGGGATGGACATGGTCAGCAACAATACTCAGGTAGGCTGTGGCATTGCAACGATGCTCAATTGGTACCAAGGGACCCAAAGAGTGCCAAGAAAATATTCCCCACATCATGACACCACCACCACCAGCCTGAACCGTTGATACAAGGCAGGATGGATCCATGCTTTCATGTTGTTGACACCAAATTCTGACCCTACCATCCGAATGTCGCATCAGAAATCGAGACTCATCAGACCAGGCAACGTTTTTCCAATCTTCTACTGTCCAATTTCGATGAGCTTGTGCAAATTGTAGCCTCAGTTTCCTGTTCTTAGCTGAAAGGAGTGGCACCCGGTGTGGTCTTCTGCTGCTGTAGCCCATCTGCCTCAAAGTTCGACGTACTGTGCGTTCAGAGATGCTCTTCTGCCTACCTTGGTTGTAACGGCTGGCGATTTGAGTCACTGTTGCCTTTTTATCAGCTCGAACCAGTCTGCCCATTCTCCTCTGACCTCTGGCATCAACAAGGCATTTCCGCCCACAGAACTGCCGCTCACTGGATGTTTTTTCTTTTTTGGACCATTCTCTGTAAACCCTAGAGTTAGCTGTGCGTGAAAATCCCACTAGATCAGCAGTTTCTGAAATACTCAGACCAGCCCTTCTGGCACCAACAACCATGCCACGTTCAAAGGCACTCAAATCACCTTTCTTCCCCATACTGATGCTCGATTTGAACTGCAGGAGATTGTCTTGACCATGTCTACATGCCTAAATGCCGCCATGTGATTGGCTGATTAGAAATTAAGTGTTAACGAGCAGTTGGACAGGTGTACCTAATAAAGTGGCCGGTGAGTGTATATACTGGGGGCATGTGCTGGGGATACCAATCTGTATACTGGGGGCATGTGCTGGGGCTACCTATGTACTTACATATACATATATACTGGGACACTGTGCACTAGGGGCACAGGAAATATGTAATGGAGTGGGGAATGTATATATAAAGGGAGCATAGTGTATAATATAGGGGGCACAATATATATGTATTAGAAGGGGCACATTTGTACTTCTTTCAGCGACACAGAATAGTAATGATATATTATGCTTATTAAGCTGCCGTTGTGAACATTCATTATTTGGATTCTTTAATTTTCTCCCTTTGGTTAACAGTGCAGCGCTCCAGTCCTGCAGGGGTAATGCCTTGGTGGTATAAAGTGTGTGATCAATGATATGTTTACAGATGCATCATCACACATGCAGGCATATATCTAAGAGGGGGCACAGTATATATCTAGTAAAGGAAGGATAGTATTTAATAGTACACAGTACATGCTGTTTCATTTGGTGGGAAACTAAAGTCGGGGCACTTTGTATATATTTTAATAACCTTGGGGTGGGGGGCGATTTTTTTTTAGATAGTCCCTGTACAACAAAGTAACTAGAAACTGCCCTTGGCTTGAATTTATGTCTGTAGCTCTATTCCACTTAGATGAATAGGCTGAGCTACCACATTCAGCCTAAGGGGCACATTTACTTACCCGTCCGAGTCGCGATTCCCGAGTTGCGTTCCCTGACGATGATGTGTAGTGCCACGATCCCCGTAGATCCTGCGCCCGATTTCCTACATGTGTCGGTTCCCCGCTCAGGTCCGCCGGAGTTCACCTTCTTCATCCCAGTGCATGTACATGCTTGGCTTGCGACAGAAATTTGAATGTTAAATCCCATGCTCAGACCGATACCATCGGACTCATTGGGTCCGATGGCCCGCCCCCCGATTTGTGTTGCATGAAAGCCGGCGCAATTGTAACACAATCTGATCGCGTGCGACACAATCCCCGGCGCGATCCCCAAAAAGTCAGGAAACCCGACAAAAATGCGGCCGCAGAACCCTTAGTAAATAAGCCCCATAAAGTATTTATGTAAAATTATTGCTGCAGTTAAACAAAGCCCTGTAAAACACTCATTATGTTGACAAACATTATAATATAGATATTGCAGCTACAATTTTGTCTTGTTCCTTTAATGCATCATTTAATATTTACCATTTTAAAGGCGCATCCATCATTATAACCATATCTGCTTAATTACTAGCATTTTGGAAGCATAAATTATGCATTCCTGCTTTGCAAATGTTCATGTCACTGTAATGAATGTAGAGTTGCAATTCTTTATCATGCCACATTGTATAAGTTACTTGGCAGAATGTAATTAAATTATATGTAGTCATGTAATACACAATGCAATACTTTATGTGATTAACCTATTGGAGGAATAATATTATTCACATAAAAAGCTTGATGACTGCAACATTTTATCACAAGTAGGAGCTCGCAGGAATGAAAGTATAGAAAGTATTAGCTGTAATTGAATGAAAGTGCCATATTTTTCCAGAAGTAAACCAGAGGCATGGTGGGGTATGTGGAAAGGGAATTGTTCTGGTACTGAAGGTGTATCAACAAACGGCTCTGCTATAAGCAAGATGTTCAATACCTGAAACATTGCACTGCAATATGAAAGGTCTGGTTACCACTTTGGTACAGCTCACACTGCTAATCTCCTACCTACTACATAGACTCTATTACAGATCCAATTGTCCAACTTGACACTTTTTTACTATTTCACAAAACATAAAAGTTTTAACAAAAGGTGATAACAAGGTCGTGCATTTGGAATTTTTCCTTCTTCTTAGTACACAGCATGAAATCTAAAATAGTGCCACCAGGGGGTACAAATTTGTTATGCAGTCCATTGGCGGAAAGGGTTAACTATCTCTTCTCACATAGCTGTATGCACTTTCCACCGATGTCTATACTCCTCCCACAGTGGAAAAATGTAACAACAAGATAAGGTCATTTTTTACCATAACTTTATCCAATCCTCATCATTATTGTTGTCATGTTAGGATCCAGAACTCACTATTCTATGCTTTATGTCAGCTGTGAGAAAAGCACATTCAAATATTTGTTGTACAATGTTGTATTGTAGGGGAATATTTGCTATTATCTTTGGTACGCATGCCACGAGCACGTTCTCTTTGTCACCATACAAGGTCACTCCGGGTCTGCTCGCTGGTTTCAGATAATGGGTTTAATCACAAAACTTGCCTAGACAAACACCTAGAGTCAAGTGTAATTGTGGATGGGCTTTTCAATGGACATGTTTTGGTAATTTTATTGTATGATGATACTATAGCTGTAGTTGGGACCCAAAGAAATAATGAAAGCACACACCTGCCTGTTGGCTTCTGTATATAAAAAACGCGCTGATATTTATAGGCAGCAGCAAACACATGTCCTAGTATTTTCATGTCCTCCTTCTAAAATCGTATTCCTTTTATGCCTACTGAGATCATGAAAATGGGAGACAAATACAGGCGGTCCCCTACTTAAGAACACTCGACTTACATACGACCCCTAGTTACAAACGGACCTCTGGATATTGGTAGTAAAAAATACATTATAGTTGGAGGAGCAGGTACAGATTTTGCATAGAGAGTTTAATGTTATTCCTCTGGTTGGAAATGGAACATGCTGGAAATATATTAAAGTAGGTTTTTTGTTATTTTATTGATGCCGAAATTTTTTTCTATTTTTAATGTACTTTTGTAGAAAAGTTGTGGATGTGTATTCTATTTCCCGTAAATTTGTTGCATAGAGAACTTATACAAGATCTACGGTACTCATGAGATGAACACTTGGCTCTGATGCATTTGGTAAGAAGCAGAACCCAGCAGGTACTCTCTATCACAAGTGTTTCAAAAAGTAAAGCACATTTCATCAATAATATATTCTTAATTCGATTATGATGACTAAAGCAAGCTGATTGGTTACTTTCATATTCCGGAGAGTTCTGTTTATGACTATACTTGGCTCATTTTCTCTTATTTTCCTCAGTGCATTTATTTTATTAATCCATCCAGCCAAAGAATCTTATTATCTGACAATGAATTTCATGTAATGGCACCAAAAAAGCAAAATATACTTAGGTGTAATTATAAAATAGAACAACGTGTAATGAAAAATTGATTGCTTTCTCCAAGAGGAAAGTAGAACATCACCTGGGTTCTTTCATTTCATGATAAATAAAGAAATGTGTGGGTTGGCACATAATTAGATATTGTACATAGTTAATACATTTTCCTAACACAAGTCCTTAAAGCCTTTTAGAAAATGTCTGTGGACTGCTAGAATTTGTTTTTGTGCACTGAGAAAATAATGAATTTAGATCTCTATGAAATTACCTTTATGATGCTTGACTGCATACTAAGTCACGTTAAATTATTTCAGCTCTTATACTGTCCTTCTGCATTAGCCTCTAATTTTCTTGAACTTCTCACATTTTTTCCAACAAAAATTTGGAGGGTTTGTAGTTCTGTTGATTTACACATGTCAGAAATGGGAAATGTGGCCATTCCACATAGCAGCATATGGCAAGGTTGGCTTTTTGATCTGCCAATAATCTCAGATTACTTTCTTCGTTAATTCAATCCCCGGCTCCTGTCTCCAGGATTTCTCCTAAGCTGCACAAGTTCTCTGGAATGCCCTACCCGCATGAAAAGCCAACTACCATAGTGTCAAACGTGCTCCAAAACCCATATCTTAACCCCTTGCCACCAATGCCCTTTTTTCAGTTTTGGAAAAAAATTTCTGTGTCGGGAGCTGTACAAATGCTTGTTTTCTGTGTAGTAAATTGTAAACAAAAAATGTATTGTATTCACACAGAAAATAATATAAATATGCTCAGCACACCTTATGATGCACTGAAAACCACCTTCAAACCGGTGCATGGAGGAAGGGAGAGCGAGGGAGGAAGCCACATTGGCCAACAGTGTGAATGTGAAGGAAGAAATTTATTCCTCCAGCACACAAAAATGATGGTAACAAAACTTGGTTCCTTTATTTAATCCATACTGGTGCACAAATAAAATCCAATAATAGAGTCAAAGTAGGAAAAACCTACACGTTTCAGGTCTTTACATGTGGTCCTTATGCATATGATTGGGTTCTAATGTGGGTGTGTTTCTCTGACTAAGGAAATTATGTCACTAATTTTGGACCAATTCATTTATGTTGTTTAGGTGTGTTTGATTTAAATATGTTTGTTAAGCAAAAGGCAAATATACTCTGAGTAAGGGCCACATGTAAAGGCCTGAAAAGCATAGGTTTGCCTACTTTTTATGCTATTATTGGATTTTATCTTTGTACTAGTATGGATTAAAGGGGTATTCCGGGAATATGAACGTCTGACACAAAAACCCATGATGCTATAAATAAATGAATATAACTATATTCAATGTCATTAGTCACAAAACAGAGCTTAAATAGTTTGATTTTATGATTTACAAAATTTATGGCCTCTCTAAAGTAGGTGAAGTTATCACTAAGATGGCCGCCACTGGACCTGTCCAGGCAGGTGTAGGTGCAGGTGTGTCTGCTCTGCAACAGACCGCACAGAGAAAACTGACTGTTTAAAGGCCAGTAGAAATTTAATTCTTTATTACAGTGTATGCCACCAGCATTTTCTGCTAAGGCGAGCAAAATTTTAAATAACTAATTACACATTAGCTTATATTTTGAGTAGCCATTTGTATATGAATTGTGCTTATTCCTGGAATACCCCTTTAAATAAAGGAACCAAGATTTTTTTTTTACTGTAATAAATTTTACTTCCTACAGGTATTGAATATGTAATGCCGACTACTGTTCCAAAAAACAATTAAACTGCCCAAAAAATGTATTTGTGCATTTTCTTGTGGGCTCTGTTTCTACAGATTTCATTGTTGCTCTAAATGACACCTGTACTTTATTCTCTGGGTCAGTACGATCACCAGGACTTTTATATAGGTTTTAATAGATTTTAGTAAATGTTAAAAAATGTAAAAATCTTTTTAATGAAAAAAAGTATTTGTTTCTCTTTTTGTTTGTTCTTGCCAATTAGGTGTTATTTTCTGTTACACAGTTCACCGCCAGGACTTTCCATATTTTAATAAACCAGGTGTATTGAAGAATAAAGGGATTCTGCAGATGATCTGCTACAGTGTGCCTCCTGCAACCTGTAATAGATCTCCATAAATTACAAGCTCTAGAGTCTTACATAGGCTACAGGCTGTCATGGAGACAGATCATTGTTCCCTGATGATGTCATGGGATACGAAGATCTTATCCAATCAACAAACACCCATTCTTTATTGAAAGCGTTCAACCCATGAACACTCTCCATACACCCTTTAAAAAGGGAAACCAAGGCAGATGCTGACTTTCAGGGCCCAAGGTAACCTGAAAAAAATGTTATCAATGCAAAGGTTGAGGTGAGCATGGGGCACATTTTTACTTGTATACATTCACATTTGGATGTGTCTACCCAATAGCCAGGGAATACTAAGACCATTGATGTCAAACAGTTATCATGCGTTTATCATGCTTCAAATGTGTGACATTAACATCTAAATTTCTGTATCCTCTGCAATGCTTATTCTCTCACAACATAAGGGAAATTTTCCAATTGATAATTCATGCCATTACAAATGCCCTTTGTGTCATTTAATTAAACCTTTTTGTGCCACCGACAATGAATTACAAAACACGGCTGTAATAAATGGATTTTTCTAAGGTGTAGCATTCTGTACAATAGGCAGGACAAGGGAACCTATTGTGATAAATATAAAAGCAACTGCAGTCTTGTGGCCGGCCTGAGGATTATAGCAGATAAAAGAAGATTTTAATTTGAAAAACCACTGGATCTAAAAGTAATTACCAATTATCTTAAATCTGCCCCCCGTTCTCTAATAAAACATTTCTCCGACAAATAGCTGATTGAGATTCTTTAATGTACAGATGCATTATCAGCATGCTTCACTGAGTGTCTCTCTGCTGCAGAGATTTTCTTTATTAAAGTCTGAATCTTGGCCCATCTTCTAAAAAAGAAAAAGAAAACATTATTCCGCATCACAGCCCATTGAAAAACAATTTTCACTTTCTGCCTGATATTTGTATTTTCAAATCAAACCAAGAAGGACAGAGGTTCTGTTTCCCAGATTTTTATGTAATGGGGAATAGAAATCTAAGGGTCAACTGTCAGCTGCTGACAGAAATAAATCTATGTTACCATTATATCTTCTGTACCTGCGGCAGAGATTTCTATAGTAAAGGGAACCTGTCAGACCAATCTGGGTCACCCGTGTGTCCTTAAAACCACTCACAGGTCCCAAATCTCTCTGTATGACTTCTCTCTGTGGCACATTAAAAAAAAAAAACATTTATACTCACCTCGGTCCAGAGCTCTTAGTACCTGCTCATTGCAGCAAGTGAAACCACTGTAGGTACACACATGCCATTAAGCTGGGGGTATAATCCCAGCTTCATTGAAGCAACACGAGAGGAGGAAGCAGTCTAGAGATCTTCAGATGTGAGTCTGCTGTGCCTTGAGCTTACATCTATGTGAGTATAAACATTTGTATTTTTTTTACATTTTAGCCATGGACTGATCGCATATAGGTTGATTTGGGACCCTAAACCCCATTAAGACCCTCTTTATATATAGCTGTTGTGAGGAGGTAGCTCGGTAGCTGCAGCAAAATTCTGACTATGATGCAGTCAGAGACAGTGACACAAAGGCTTTGCCTTGTTTCCTTTATTGCAAAAAAAATGGCAAAATAAAACATAAAGCCTTAAACTTCAGGCTAAAACAAAATTATACTTGCTCGGCCGTTGACTACTCCAATGGCTTGCTACCAGCCACCTGACACAAGAGATAACAACATT
This sequence comes from Engystomops pustulosus, assembly GCF_040894005.1. Classification (NCBI taxonomy): domain Eukaryota; kingdom Metazoa; phylum Chordata; class Amphibia; order Anura; family Leptodactylidae; genus Engystomops; species Engystomops pustulosus. Next base: position 102,796,530 of record NC_092417.1, on the reverse strand, counting down.
GTGGGTTTTACCTCACACAATCACAGTCCATAGATAGGCTTGCAGGCCTCAGTATAGACAGGTAGGTAGGTTCTGTCTCTCCACATGGTGCTGGACAAAAAGGGAATGACTATCCCCACTACCAGCATGCCAATCATTCCAAAAATCCAGGCCCTAAAACAGGACTTACCAAAATCCCTAAGCAAACTATGTCTTGCTAAAGGCATTGAGCTCTCCTGGACTTTTTACATATCACTCAGCTTTCCCTGGTGACAAATGCAAGAAACCTAGGAGAAACATAGTGATCTCCTAGAACTTTACCAGTCACTGTCTTAGGCTACATTCAGACAAATGTGTGCCCACCGTACTGTAGAACGACGTGCACACATCAGTGCCCGGGAGAAGAGAAGGGGTTGAGTGCTGCTCACCCGCCCCTCTCCATAGAGAAACATGGCGAACACCGGCATATTCTGGGAAAAAATAGGGCATGTCCTATCTTTCTCCCAGGTAGGGAACAGAATGGTGCAACACCGTTTCGCTCCATATGGCGCCGTGCGCCCATTGCCGTATATACGTCCCCCAGAGGCCGTCTGAATGCAGCCTAACACTACTGTAGATATAAGAAAATGTTAAAAGAAATAAAAAATGTAATGAATGAAAGTAATGTAATGAAGCTTTTATACACAACTTACAATAAATAGTGCCTTTTTTCAATCAAATCAAACTCTTTTTTTACCAACCTTGACCCCCAAATCCATTCTCACTCGGAATGTATTGCATTACAGCTGACCATAGAAATCCATGGAGAAGAGAGGGATTTTATGTTTGGAAAGACCTCCTTGGACCAAGGGACTACTTATGTGTCCCAGGGCACTTCTCTGCTTGTGTTTTCCCCTAAATAATTTTAGGCAGCTTATTGGTTAAAAGGATTCCATGGCCCCCTGGGACTACCATCCTACCGCAGGCCCAAAAACTGTATGTACTAGACTATGTGGGTATCCAGAGCGCAAGTGGGGTAAGCATGTGTATTTTTCTCAACCCTTGTCCGGCCTTTAAGTTTTCTATCTCACCCAAGTTCTTTATTCATATACAGTCTAGTACTGCTGTATGCTGTCTTTCATGATGTTTCTGAATAAGTGAGAACCAGAGACAAACACACCAAAATAGAACTTCAGTTCATTTAACCCCTTAATGCTCTGTGCCGTAGCTGTACTGCGCTGAGTCCTGCAAATAGCGCTCAGCGCAGTACAGCTACTGCGCAGAGACGATGGCGGTTCATCTCTGCACAAGAGCCGAACCGTCATCGGGGGTCGCGGGATGTCAGCAGTAATCTACCGCTGACATCCCCAGCTAACACCCGCGGACGGAGTGGGCTCCTATTGCGGGTGTCTAACCCGTTAAATGCCGCAGTCAGCGCAACCGTGGCATTTAACGTGCCTTCCGGGGGTCTTTCCCCCACGATTGGCACCCCTGCGCCATTTTTGGGCGCACCGATCGTTGCTATAGTATCTCTGGGGTCTGATCAGGACCCCAGAGATGCCTGAAGGCAGTGCCTTTAAGATGGTGTCTGTGACATCATCTTAAAGACAGAGTGTCAGCCTATGCATACAAGTATTGCAGAGTATTACCATGAACAAGCAATCAGATGATAGCTTGTTCATGTCCCATGGTGGAAGTAGTCAAAAAGTAAAAAAAAAAAGTTTTTCAATAAAAAACAAGTTTATAAATCACTAAAAATGTCCATTAGCCCCAAAACATGTAAAGAGACATATAACGCTCAAAAAAGTCTAAATCATAACACAAACCCCACATATATAGTATCAACGTGTCCGTAACAATCTGTAGAATAAAATTAAATAACTATTGAACCTGTACGATGAACGCCGTAAAAAAAACTTTAAAAACCCGCCAAAAATTATGATTTTTACCTATTGAATCCCACAAAAAATACAATAAAAGGTGATCAACAAAACATATGTATGGTACTCCAGAATGATACTGGTGCAAAGTACAATATGTCCCGCAAAAAATCAAGCCATCAACCAGCTCCGTAGTCAAAAAAGTAAAAAAGGTATGCCACTTGGAAGACGGCGATGCAAAAATGATAGATTTCCCCCAACATTAGGGTTTTATTTGGCAAATTTAGTAAAACATAAGAAAAAATATTCACGTATGGTATCCTCAGAATCGTATCGACCCATAGAATAAAGACACCATGATTATTAGGCTAATGGTGAACAAGAAAAAAAAAAAAAGGTTAAAAATCCAGTACAGAATTGATGCTTTTCTACTCGTGACCTCAAAAAGAAGTTCCTAAATTTTCAACAATAGGGGATACCAACCCCAAAATCATAACAATGGAAAAAGCAACTAGTCCCGCAAAAAAAATGCCATCATATGGACCCAATAATGAAAAAGTGAAAATTTTATAGCCTACAAAAGGGGCCAATGAGGAAACTAAAATCCTGACAGCTGCAGGGCGCTCCTTCCCTTCTGTGCCTCGCTGTACACCCATAAAACAAGTACCGTCCACATGTTGGGTGTCTCTGTACTTTATGGTGGGTTATCTTTTTTTATATTTTGGAAATGTGTATATTTTAGGGCTAAATGAACGTATAACCGACAAAATTTGACCATTCTAAATTTCACCTCCATTTTGATGTAATTACTATGAAGATCTGAAGGGGTTAACAATCTTCCTAAAAGCTGTTTCTGATAGTTTGAGAGGTGCAGATTTGTAAATGGGTTGATTATATAGGGGGTTTTCATGCTAAATATGTAAAATTTCATTTAAAACTGTATTTATCCCCAAAATAGTAAATTCTGAAAATACGGAAAATCAATAATCTATTTGTAAGCTGCGCAACATCAAAATAAATTATCCAGACATTTCAAAAATAATGCAAATGTAAAGTAGACATATGGGAAATTTTATTCAGCAACTTATTTAGGTGGTAAATCTATCTGCCTGAAAACGCAATGATTTCGAATTTCGAAAAATGGCAAATATTTCCAAAAATTCGTCATTTTTTTTTTGTAAATAAACGCAAAACTTATCAGCCAAAATTTACCACTAAAATGAAGCACAACATGTGGAAAAAAATAGTGTTCATATAAAGCGTCGCAAGTCAGAATACAAAAAATAGAACTGAGCCATAAGCTACAAAATGGCTGCATCCTTAAGGGGTTAAAGTTTACTGTATCATCTCAAGTGTGTTATTCACATAAATGCTGGTGAGTACATATGTACAATTGAAAATTTTCTGGGACAATTCAGCATAAAATATTAAACCTAAATGTGTGAATATTGCTTAAATACAGAATTAACATCATGTATTGGATAGTTGAAACTGTATTACTGTATAAACATAATAGCTTTTTGGAAAAGTCATCAAAAAGTGTAGGAGATTTATAATTGGGGCTTTAGACTCCTATGGAAAGGATTTATTATCACTTGTGATATCATTATAGAAACTAAGTCAACTTACATAATATTTTCAACAATAATAGTACTGCATTTCCAGCATATTTTACTGTTACACTCCCACAATACAGTTTTATTATCCATACAATGCACAATAACAAGCGATTTTCAATGGCACAGAATTTCTCTCAAGTTCTGTAGCCATCATTATGTTTAAATATTTATAGACATAAGAGTAAAAATGAATATTCAGTGTAAAGACATCCCTACTGTTAGCAGTATGAGATCCTATGCAGGAATTACATTATAATTGGATATCACTCTTCATCAAGTGAAAATAACTTTTCTGTCAAGGTCTAACCTAACATAATTGAACCTTTCTTTTCTCATATTCTGAGATTAACCTTAACATGACTGTTGTTATACTATATTAAACTAGATAGATGAAAGATAGGTAGATAGATAACTAGTTAAGAGAAATTGGACACCTTTTGGACTTTGGTGTGTTGTTTTAATCCATGTACAATGCGAGGTTTCGGCTCTCAGAAAGCCTTTTTTCAAGGGGCCTTGATTTGAAGTCCTCCATATCACCCATTTTGCAGCCCTTTATGTGCAGCCTAAACATCACAAGGCTTCAGACAACCTGGTGTAGTAATATTCCACAGCATGCAAACTTTCACTATAGAAAGTTTTCACACTGCACCATGTGCGCAGACGAGGGCCAAGAACAACCCATGCGGACCACTCAGCTTCTGGCTGTCCAGCAACAGCACAAGAAAAATCTACCGTTTTTGGGTACATGCTTCTTATGGCTAGGCTGGGGTCTCTCGAGATAATATCCACGATAATACAGAATTTCAGTAGATCCAGTGAAAAACAGCAGTTTAATCCAAATACAACGCAATGCTTCAGCTCATGGAGAGCCTTTTTCAAGCTTTTTTTTCCTATCTTCTCCACATTAAATTAACAAAGGCAAAACGTCAGACATGCGGGCTTGCAAACAAGATGCTGGAGTCTGTTTAAATGAGTTACATATTTGGGGCATATTGGTGGATGATGCAATTGGTGGACAATGCATGTAAACAGAATCATGACCATAATCCCCTTGAGACAAATGAGGATGCAGAAATAGAACAAAGACTCGAAGTTAGTTTTTAATTTAAACCATCCCTTTGATGCTCTTCATCCCAGTTAATAGATACAAACCCCTCTAGCATTTACTTATGTAGTTTAGTAATAGTTCTTTTGTTTTCCACACCTCAAATAAGCACGATATCAGATCAATGGCATTAGGCATCAATCACAGGCCCTGCTACTTCATCTCGAAGCCTAAGCCGTGGAAACTCCCCCCCCCCCCCTCCCTTTGCCATTTATTGTGCAGCCATTAGTTGTACACAGTTTGCAACAAACATTTGCCAATTTATGAAGGAAGAGATTTGTCATAATTCACCCCATTGTCCACAACTTCCCGTCCATTTTAGCATGCATAAACCATCTTAAGCACCACGAACATAGTAAAGCAGAGTCTGAGCACAGCTGTCTTCTCAGCTTTTTAGGACGGTCAGAGCAGTATTTATTGCTCATGCATTTGTGTAAAGTGGCTCAATACTATCAATTACCAGTAAAAAGGTCAATTTTACTCATAGACATTATAAACCTGACTCACTAAAAATAGCAGCAATAAACACTGTTATTGGCCAGCGGTACATAGAGGTTACGGCTGCTATGTGCATTTTAACTGTTCCTTGAGAATTAAAATAAAACTTTCTTTGTTATAGATCAGTGACAGTGGAGCTATAGTTTTTTTCAATATAAAATGTTATGAAATGCATAGCAATATAATAAGTTGTATATGTTCTGGATATAGAATTGATGAGCTGATATTTCTTGCTCTTTTATTGGATCAGAATAAAGACCCGTACGTGGGGAATCAGGCAAATAAGGGTTTAGTTCAGTAGTACAGCACATAGGCAGATTTATCAAAGGTAGTGCAAGCTGCACATAATGGGGCACATTTGCTTACCCATCCTGTGCGATCTCCGAAAGTGCATTGTCTGACCGGATTACACATCTGCCGTGATTCACGAAAATCGTGCGTCTGATATCCTGCATGTGTCGCTTCCCCACCAGGTCTCCCGAAGTTCACCTTCTTCTTCCTGGTGTATGTAAGTGCATTGTCCTGAGACACAAATTGCATGTTAAATCCTGCACTTAGTCCGAATCAGTCGGATCGTCCAACGGCATGCTCTCTGATTTCTGTCGAAAGCCGGCCCCGCTCGCCAAGATCCAATTGCGTGCGACACAATCCCTTGGTAAATAGCTGTCACAGCCACACAATCCCCGAAAATGTCAGGAAGTTGACAGAAATGCGATCCGCATACCCTTAGTAAATAAGCCCCAATGCCTTTGAAGTGTACACTTCCTTTGAATGCCTTCACTGCTCAGAAAGTGTGCACCATTATGTTTTTTTAGGTGCACCTTTAACATACAGTGTGCAACACAATTCTCTCAAGTATTGTATTAAATGTTCTGCAAACTTAGACTAAGAACTAACATGCAGCGGGCGACACAAAACTGACGCAAACATTTCTCAAATGCTTGTGAAAGCTCCAAAGATGTCCTTTTCAGTGCCCCTGTAATAGATCTGACCCATAGTCTTTGAGGCTATTGAATGACTGCAATGGTGACCTACATTGGTCATCGACATTGGAATGACAAAAATTGAAAATATTGGATTTTTTATTTCAAATAAGTGGTTTTTAGAGACAAATTTTAAATGTGTTACATTACTTTATTTATTTTGTAAGCGGGAAGCTGCTCCTCTGTGGCACAGCAGGAAAATATGGTGTTGAAACTTTGGTCAACTATTTGATTATCTATACTGTAGAATAAGAACAATTGAAATATTAAGAACACTTAGTTTTGTATATGAGGTAACTGAGACCTAAAGAACCTGTTGTAAGGGGGTTTTATTACAGGCAACACTTTTGTGAAGCTGGATGGACCATGCAGTTGGCTATCTACTACAGGGGGGGGCAGGCTGACTATATTCTTTAGGGGGGCAGGCTGGCTATATACTACAGGGGGGAAGCCTGGTTACATACTATATGGGGGCACGCTGGCTATATACTACAAGAGGGGCTGTTGGTGAGCTGTTTCCATGATGTTCTAGTTTCCATGATGTTCTCTACCTGATGGAAAAGAATTGGCTTCTTGGGTAAAAATTTTTTGGTATAGGCATTGTAGGTATTTTAACTTGGAGGGACACATTTTTCTATTTTACGTTATATTTACTGCTGGGAGGCCTCATTGTACATGTAGCAGTTTGCCACTTTTTCTTTTCTTTCTTAATTCTTTCTGATTTTTTTCTTATTATTTTTAATGGGGGGCATTTCATTTTTCCCATTAGGATTAGTGCTAATTCAGCCATGTTTTTGGCAGGGGGGGGGGGGGCACAATTTCGGTTGTCTGCCTAGGGCACCAAAATGCCTCCAGCAGGGATGACTGTACTGATCAATTCTGGTGCAGTATAAGACTGTAGTTCCTGCTTTAAACCTAGTTTTAGATGCTCCAAAATGTGTACTAGAATTTGTGGCTCATGGACCATTTTCCATTGACCACACCCCTTTCCAGTAAGGATACTTTCTTATCTCAAAGGCCACACTCCGATAGTTGAAGAAGTGGCAAAATACGTCTAAAAACTTTGATAAATGTGGCGCAAGTCATTTTAGACAGTTTTTGGTGGGCAAAACTGCCAGAATTTGTGTGCAATTGCTGTAACGTCCGTGCCTGAACGTCACTCTATCCGCAGTTTGCGGGATAGAAGCGTTTATTTGTGTGTGAACTGTGCCTTAATTCTTGTGTTTGGATTAACTGAGCCACACCCGGCTCCTTGCATTTCTGTCTTGCCTAGCAAGGGTTACTAGCCTGATGGACAGTTCCCCCAGTGTGCTGCTGGAGGCGTGTCCGGGATCGTCTTTATATACCTGCCCATTCCCATCTTACCTTGCTGGTTATTTTGAGTCTGACCTGTGTATACTTGCTTGATCTTGATCTTGACCTGACCTGTGTATATCCCGCATGTACCTGTATCCTTCAGGCTTGCTGGTTATTTTGAGTCTTGTCTCCCTGTGTTTCTAGTTCAGTTTTACCTGTCTCTGTTTGTCTGCTTGTATCTGTATCTGATCTGTATATTACCCGCTTGACCTTGATCTTGACCTGACCTGTATATAACCCGTTTGATCTTGACCTGACCTGTGTATATCCTGCCTGTACCTGTATCTGGATCTGACCTGTGTTTAATCTGCCTGTAGACCTGTATATATCTATGGTTTTTTCCCTGTCTCAGTCCTGTGTTTGTATTCTGTGTACCAGTGTGAACACTGGTCTATTCCTGCATTCCGGTTACCTGTTCAGTCTTGTGTTGGTTTCTGTGCGCCAGTGTGAACACTGGTCTATACCTGTATTTCCGTTACCTGTCCGCTCCACCATCCAGCAGCTGCCAGACGAAGTAAGTGTCCCCTGTCCTGTTGTAGGGTCACTCAGGGACCGTCAGTGGGTTCGCCCTTATCAGGGCGGTTTATCTGCTTTAGGCAGGGCCTTAGCCCCAGGGATATCACAGGGTGCGTTCGCCAAAACTTACGTAGTCTGACAGCTAGCGCCAAGCCTGGTTGTGGTTGCGCAGTTTGCTGGATGGGTGCTGACAATTGCATTAATAAATTTCCCCTTATGTATCGATTTTTAGTAATCTAGAGTTATGGGGGCTTTAACTTTGTACATTTCTTTTCATGAGGCCTTAGACCAGGGGTGGGGAACCTATGGCTCGGGAGCCATATGTGGCTCTTTCGATGGCTGCATCTGGCTCTCAGACAAATCACTGATTAATAGCACTTGCCAGTGTGTACATGTAAGACAAATACAGCGATGATCACTGGATGCAGGCCAGGATGTTACCACTGCCTGCGTCCTTAGTGTGACCCAGGCACCATCGCCGCACCGTTGCTTAGGTGACCGCGCCTGTGTCATAGAGTAGAGCAGCATCCACTCCACTGTATGACCCAGGCCCCATTGCCTAAGCAATTATGGCAGCGGCGCCTGGGTCATAGAGAAGAGCGTTGGAGTGATGAGAAGCCACTGAAAGGAGACAGGTAGGTGAGTATTCCCTTTTTATTTGTTGCGACTACCTATCTACTGGGGGCGGGTATGTGCTGCCACTACCTATCTACTGGGTCCTGAGGGCATGTGATGGGGCTACCTGTCTATTGGGAGATATTTGCTATGACTACCTATCTAACTTGGGCATGTGCTGTGGCTACCTATCTACTGGGAGGCATGTGCTGTGGCTACCTATCTACTGGGAGGCATGTGCTGTGGCTACCTATCTACTGGGAGGCATGTGCTGTGGCTCCCTATACACTGGGGAGCATGTGCTGTGGCTCCCTATACACTGGGGAGCATGTGCTGTGTCTACCTATCTACTGGGGGGTCATGTGCTGTGGCTACCTATCTGCTGGGGGGTCATGTGCTGTGGCTACCTATCTACTGGGGGGTCATGTGCTGTGGCTACCTATCTACTGGGGGGTCATGTGCTGTGGCTACCTATCTACTGGGGAGCATGTGCTGTGACTACCTATCTACTGGGGAGCATGTGCTGTGACTACCTATCTACTGGGGGAATATGTGCTGTGGCTACCTATCTACTGGGAGGCATGGGCTGTGGCTACCTATTTACTAGCAGGCATGCAATTCTGCTACCTATCTACTATGGGGCATGTGACATGATTATTAATATACTGGGGGGGCATGTGCTGTGGCTACCTATCTACTGGGAGGCATGTGCTGTGGCTACCTATTTACTAGCAGGCATGCGATAGTGCTACCTATCTACTATGAGGCATGTGCCGTGATTACTAATATACTGGGGGGGGGCATGTGGTGTGGCTACCTATCTACTATGGGTCATGTGCTGGGGCTAGCTGTCTATTTGGGTGAATGTGCTGGGGCTACATATCTACTGGGAACATGTACTGAGGCTACCTATCTACTGGGGTGCATGTGCCGTGGCTACCTATTTACTGGGGGTTATGTGATGTGGCTACCTATCTACTGGGGGCATGTACTGGGGCTAGCTATCTACTGGGCGGCATGTGCTGGGCCTACCTAGTTACTGGACCCCATGTGATGTGGCTACCTATCTAGTGAGGGGCATGTGCTTTGGCTGCCCATTTACTGGGGGCCATGTTCTGCTGTTACCTATCTACTAGAGGGGGAAGTGCTGTGGCTACCTATCTACTGGGGGACATGTGCCGTGGCTACCTATCTACTGGGGGGAATTTGCATATTGTATGGCTCTCACAGAATTCCAGTTTAAAATATGTGGTGTTCACGGCTCTCTCAGCCAAAAAGGTTCCTGACCCCTGCCTTAGACTATTAAATGATTTAATGATAACATTTAAAAAATCAGTTATCTTCACATACTTTTCACCCAAGTGTTATTAGAAGGGTGGATCAAAAATAAACTTATCTTTTTATAGGAATATTTCAAGATTAGCTGCAATTTAAGGAAATATTCAATGCCTAATCTCAATCCTCAGCCTTTGTCTGGTCTCCTTTTCCCTTATTTTACAGGTTCTGCTATTAGCATAAGTTTCATTATCTAACTGTTTGATTATGCTGCTCTAGCACTTCCTTTCTCATTTTGCATATTTTCTATCCGACATATTCATTTGTAGGTATTTGATGGCTATATTATGCAAAAAAAAACTTCATTTAATTTGACACCAGGGATTTTCAGAGAAGTACAAACGACACTGCACTGTCACTTTGGCAGAAAACCAGGGATTGTGAACCAGTTTAATCCATAGGACACAACCAATAATTCTCAGGGAAGTGTGCATGACCCAAGTTTCACATAGAGGCCTGAAAAAAGGGCTTACATCAGGATAGTGTAAGAAAGTTTTGTCTGGCTCCACATTTAATGTGTACCTGCCATTGAATCTACAAGTGGAATTGTAGCTTTTCCTCCATTCTCTAAAGTGCAGCTGATCTGAAGTACTGAATGAAACCCATAGACCGGATTTAAAAAAAAAAAGCATCCTTATTTTCTCATCATTGCAATACATTGTAATGCAAGTGAATCTGTATGTGTGAGAGCTGGATATGATAGAGGAAGAAAATCTGAGCTCTGTGATAAAAAAAAGAGACCGCTGTCCCCTCTTCCTCTCTATATAAGTCATCACCATCGATTGCTTTTGGTAATATTTGTTATTGCACCTCTGCTATTTTCTATGGACTGATAGAGCTATGTGCTCTGCCTCCAGTACTGTAATATTGGCTACAGTTGGTAATATATTCCTCTACGGCGGCCATCTTTCCTTAAACTGTTGTTTGCCTTTTACATTATCCTTGGCTTTTTGCTGTCCTTCGACCTCTATGTTGTTTTTTTATTTGTTTTGGTTATCAAGAAGTTTCTGGGGTCATTCTCAGTACTTTTTGTAGCTTTGATAATATAGACAATACCGTTTATCTGTGAACAAGGTCCCTGAAAACTGAGCACAATTAATTAACTTTTTGTCGAATGTATTAGAGGGCGGTTATAGTACATTTAAACTAAGCCTATAGCATACAAGCACCTTATCTCCTTGTCACGCCCACCAATGCTGATTTTTCTGTCTTTTTATACATGCAGCTGTGATTAAACGAGGGAGAAGATCTTTACATACACTAAGAGACTGACGTGTGTCTTGGTTTTATGTTCAAGTTCCGGTACCGGGACTACCATGAAAGGGTTAATTTGAAAGTCACCTGTACAACTGATAAGGGCGATTAAGCCCTAGATAAAAATCTCTAACACCACCAATTCCAATTGGGTTGATGCTAAGTATATTCATTTGTATATTTATTAATGATATGTTTCCGCTGCCCATCGCCCATTTTGTGTTTTTGTATCCCATTTGTATATGTTTTTACTGATGAACTTAGGAAAATATAGACAATTGACGAGCTGCACTATAAGCGAAATAGTAGAAAAGAGAAAAGCATGGTAATACAATCATGTGATTGAATGAATATATATATATATATATATATATATAAATAATATAGTAAATATAGATATTAAATAGGCATTAAGTAATTTATAGTAAGAGGATTAAATACTGTATGCATAAGTACATGATGATAAAATTTTTAAAAAATATATGCATTGTGGTGAAGCACATTACATTTTAGGCCCGAACCCCTTATCTTCCAACTGCTACATTGATGATCTCTTCTTTTAACTTCATCAACTATATCCAGAATAATACCATGGACTTCACTTCCAATCACTACTCAAACACAATAGAATTTCCAGATTTGTCAATCCAACTAAAAGCAGACAGTACCCTAGTACGCACTTTAAATTAGTGGATGTAAATAGATATCCCGAAAGTGCTCACCACAAACCTTGGCTACATAACACACCCTTTGGCCAATTCAAACGCATAGGAAAAAATTGATCTAGTGATACGACTCTAAAACAACAAGCCATAACCTTGAAGGAACACTTCAAAGTCAAACATTATCTCAAACAGATAATTCAGAATGCCTTCAGGAGAACAGCCAAACTCACCCAAAACCAGTGCTTGAATCCACCACTGGATATTCCCCCATTGAAGCCCAATACATCTCCTACACTGAATTTTTTCACAACATACAATATGAAACATCAGAACATCAAACAGATCCTCTAAAAACATTGGTCAATTCTCCCCAGTGACCCCCATCTCAGAAAATCTCTTTTGTGGAGATTTCATTCCCTGGAGTCACATTTAGCAAAGTAATGTTTTAGCCATGACTAAACTCAAATCTTTAACTAAGGATAACCCCACTACCTTTCTCACCATCAAAGGAGCCTACCTACAAATGTGGCTCCCCTAGATTCCTATGCTAACTGAATATACAACACAAAAAAGTCCTTCCATTCAACCTACACAGGTGAATTTTTTTTAAATCAAGTCTTTCCTCAATTTCCATTCTCAATTTGTTATTCATATCTTAGAATGCCCATGCAATCTTTAGTATATTGGCCGGTCCACCCTGGAAGTTCACCTAAGGATGAACAACCAAAATCACTACTGGGTTTCCCAGACATAGCATGTCTAGTCATTTCATTGAAGAACGTCAGAAAGACTTCAACCTCATCCATAACACTCCCATAGAGCAGGTTACCACCAGGTCGTTCCACAGGTGCGACTAGCCCATGGTGGCAGCTGAGATCAAGGTACCTTAATGGAAGACACTCCAGGCATAGGTCCAGGCATAGGGTCAGGGCAGGTGGCAGATATGCAGGGTGAGGTCCAATCTGGGGTCAGCAATGGGAGGTCCAGGAAGATGGAAACGGGAACACAGGCGCACAGGACACAGGAACACAGCAACACAGGAACACAGCAACACAGAGGAACACTGGTAACACAGGAAAACGGAGGGACTCTGGTATTACAGGAGAACGGCAACATAGGACTCAGGAGCAGGAACACACTTGGACGCAGGAATACACAGGAACACACAGGAACGCTAGAGGCACAGGAACGCAGGAGACACAGGAACGCAAGATAATCATTAGGAAGCTTTCTTTAAGGCTGTGAGGCACAAAGATCCGGCAGAAAGTGTAGGAAGAGGTAGGCTTAAGTACTTTTTCTAAAAATGGCCAGCTGGCCATTTAAATTTACTGAAGGTGGCGCACCCGGAGTCGGCTCTGGATCGCGGTGAGGTAAGAGAGTCGCCAGGGGACTGGGGCAGCGTAGAGGGGCATGGATGCGCCCGCGACCCGGGCGATGGGTCGGAGGAGCACCCGTGACACTCTCTACATTACGCCTTGGTTTCTCTTTACTTTTCAGACTTATTTACCCAGTACATGAGTTTTCTCATGAGGTTTATACAAGCAGACCATTGCACCCTCTGTGGCACTCCAAAAACATACTGGTAGGCTGATTAGATTGTGAGCCCCATGGGGATTTGGCAAGCTTTGTGTATCCCTGTGCATCTGTGTGCACTATATAAATAAAGAATTATAGTAGCCTTTTAGTTCATGCTTATGTCCATTTATTTATTTATTCAGGATACAATAAAAGACAATCAAAAATTATACACGTACATATACACACCACCGTGGCATACTCTAAACTGCCTTCACCAGCATGTACATATTTGAAAAGATTTTTAGCATCATGTACTTATGCATACTGCATTTAATCCCCTTACTATGAATTATTCAGGACAGTGTGGCTACCGGGAGGCAGGGGAAGAGGACAGTGTTGCTACTGGGTAGAGGACAGTGCGGCTATTGGGGGGATAGTGTGGATTATGGGGGGCAGTGTTGATATTGGGGTGGGGGCAGGGTGACTTATGGGGCGACAATGTTGATGCTGGAGGGGATATTGTGCCTACTGCAGCAGAAGTCAGTGTGGCACAGGGACATGAGTTTATTGAAAAAGAGCCCAGTAAGGCTTTGTCATCCAGGGGCCTACTTAAACCTGGAGCTGGCCATGTACATGCCCCAGATGCTTGGGGTCCCCTGATACTGTGGTCTCCATAGTGACTGCTACAACTGTAGTTATGTCCCTGACTCATATTCTGATCCTGATTTCACATAGAACATCAGCAAGCACTTTCATCTTCACCTTTTTATTACAAATTAGCATTTAAAGCTATTTAGTTATATCATTCTAGTGTTAAATTGTTCTTATTACAAAAATGAGCATTTCCTTTAAAAATTGCTCTGAAGAATATTTATACATTGAATATGCCTAGTGTAGTGCCTAGCTGTCTGCATTGAGATTAAACAAAAACTAAGGGTTTCGACCCATCATAAATGATGTACACTTGAGGATGCTCTGTTATAACTTAAATACTCCCCCTTGACCTCTCTTCCTAATCTCAGTTTCTGGCCTCTCCATCAATGGTTCCAGATCTAATAATCTAAAAATGACACTCCCTCCTTAGATGGTTCAGGTATTGAAATCTTTCTTTCCCTTTGGTGGTCATTATTGCCCCTGGACCATCTGGGTGTTCACCTTACTGATATGTCTTTAACTTTCTCCTTACTGCGCAGGTTGCATCTCTGTTTGAGGATGTTCATTTATGGATAGCCTGTAGTAGTATCATGGACCTGTGGGTGGCAGGTCTTGTATTAGTATCATGGACCTGACTTATTGTGCAAAGGAAGGAATTATTTCTTATACTGTTCTTTTTGTGGTCTAAAATGTGCTTGAATGCAAGAGATGAAGGGGATTTCCCAGAATTGGCTGGATTTTCAACATAGGTATAGAACTTGATAGTTTCACGCTCCTTCCTGTAACAAACAGGTCATTGATGTTAGGTTGTTTGTTTAATACTGAATGTTTTTAATTTTTATCGTATGATGATTTAAGTGAATTAATATTATTTGCTGCGGCACCATAAAAATATCTTCCTCTCAAGGGAATTATACCTTGACAGAACCCTTCTGGCCAAGTTCCTGGCTCTATACTAAAAATTCAGACAAGGTTTTTTTTGGTTTCTGTGGCAAGGCTCTATCCCTAGGCTAGTGAGGACCATGCTACAATATATAGACATAGACTGCTGGGAGTCTTGGAGTTCCCAGATTTTCTAAATACTACCAGTCTATCCAGGTTGACTAGCTGGCTCTTCTCCTCTCCTAACAACACCTCTCATGTTGGCTTTCCCTAGAAGCCTTGGAGATTCTGTTCTGTTGACCCTGCCATTGTTCCAGCCCCTCATCACTAATCCAGTCATTAGAAACTCCCTTTGGATATTTGATTTCGTTTTGCAGGCCTAATTTTTTCCACACTTACACCTTCAACATACTTCCTTGTTCCCTGCATGTCTGGAGTCTCTGGGGGATTTTCGAACCTGCATAGATTGGGGATTACAGAAGTTATTCAAACACATCTTTCTTGAGAAAATGTCCTGCTTAGCACCCTTGCTACTATGCTTTTGGTTGACCTCAACGCTGTATCATACAGCCTCCTCTAGATAATATACCGATGAAACATGCTGGATCAAGCAGGCATAGTGGTGGTGAAAAGGTTTTTCTGCCATGACATTATCTGCCAGAGCCCATATGCAAGGGGCTCCTTGAGTGGCGGAAGAATCTATTTATTTTAGAAGATATTTATGGCTCAATTTACTTGACCATTCTTTATCTATTAAAAAAGGCACATACACTTTGCAATATATGGGCCTGTACCAAACTACTATGAAGCTAACACACTTGTGCTGACTATCAAAGAAACAAGGTCTGGTGCTGAACTCTACTGCTCATATGTCAAAAAGCTCTCATTTTTCTCTTTGGCCCTTTTGCCCACCCCAGCGCTCTGGTATCTGTAGCCGTTTTGCCTTCTCTATTTTCTCTTGCTTTGGCCGATTTTCCTGATACCATAATCTTCACCCAGGTGCCCCTGGGAAATGTGTGGCTAGACTCTGAGTGTTTGGTCCCTTACCTGTTTTGGTGTTTGGTGGCTTCAGTTGTTATCTGCCTTTAGCTGTGGATCTGTGAGCTGCTGTGGTGTGGAGATGCTTGTAATGCTCCTGCTTATGCAACTGTTGTACTAACTGGCCAGACTAACTCACCAGTTACTTACTAGGGGAGGTTGATTTTACCTCTGTTTCCCCATCCCTACTGCTAGAAATGTCCTTTTTTAGCAAATATACATTGTAGATAAAAAGTATATTACTTTATTGTCCTTAAGAAAGATTAAAACGTAACAAAACAAAATCGTAAACTAAACAAATGTTGATTGGGACTTTTAAAATCCATATCCTGTCACAGTCGTCTGCAGAATTACAGACAACTTTGTCAGCATCTGCTAACACAGATGTATCCCAAAGACCACCTACTCTTGTACAGCGCAATAACCAAAAATAGGTCCTTTTCCATCCTCAATTAACTGTAAAATGGATTTTTTTGTGAAGCCCCATGTATCCTGAAGGTTTTGTGTCCCCCCACTGTTTTCACTTAAATGATGTGTTAAGGAAAGTAGAACAAGTTTTAAGTTGACTCACAGGGTGCAATGCTTCAATTAAAGACGGCAGAATTTTACTTCCCGTTTATATAAAACAGAGCAATTTAGACAAACTTAAACTGGGATTGTTTTATATTACTTCTTTTTCATTTTCTGTTTTAAGGGTTGTCATTACTGGGTAGAAATTGGTTATTTATAACACAGGAGTTTTGCAGGAAGCACAGGATGAAAATAGATGTATGTTTGTTGTCCACCTGGTAGTGAAGAAACTAGTGGATGCGGAAATAACTCTTTTAGAGTCTACTGGGCATTGGGTGTCCTCCTTTAATCTACTAGCCTGTAGCTGTTAGTTTTAATTCTTTATTTCTTTAAGGGCCTGGTATACACTGCATTAGTTTACAAAGTGTGCTTTTTACTACTGTACATCTATTAGTTTACTAAGGGTCTGTATTAATATTTGGGTGTCATAGGTACTGTGACATCTAAATGTCAGACATATTTATTTTTCCCTACCTTTTAGCTAAGCTTGAAAATACTAAATATAAGTGGTAAAACATTATCAGTTATAAAAAAACAATAAAACAATTGCACTCTTCTGTTAAACCAGAAAAATAACAATTTTTTTAAGCTTCTCATGTCAGGATATCTTGAGCCCAGTGGAAAAATAAGGATTGGTACATTGGCATGTTTGGTTGGGTCTTTTTAAATGTGGAGGTGTTCCATTTTTAGCAATTATGGTAGCTATCTATGCTCTTTTTTGGTTCTTGTAATATATACTATACTGGGAATTGTAGTTGTAGTTCAGATGACACCTTCTTGATCTTAGTTTCTCTACATTCATCTACAGATATTACAGAAATTTAGCTCTGTTCATCTACAAATCCCAGAATTCCACATACACAGGACATGTGCTGGAGGAGAGGTTTCTAATTTGAAGTTGCTTTTGGGGAGGTAGAATGTGGAGGATGTGACATCACCCTTGTCATGTCAGGCGATAACTTAAAGGAGATGATTTTAAGTCTGAATGCGGTCACTTCATTCAGAACTTAGAAAGCAAATAGATAATTGCAGCTGGATAGGTACAAAATGTTAAATAATTTTTTTTAATAAAAACATCAGGGCTGTTCAACTATATATACCTGAGTTTAAGCCGACCCGAATGTAAGCCGAGGTACCTCATTTTAGCACAAAAAACTGGGAAAGGCCACAGATATACGTTGGAGAAGACCCTGATAGGTTGTGAGTGCAGTCTCCGTATAAACTGGATGGTAGATAGTAGAACTCACCGACATTCATTCCACAGCGTTGCCATTTGCATGAAGGGAGGATGCAATGGATGTGCTTTAGGTTCAGTTTAATAGCTTTACCTTAGAAATGACATGCCATGCGGTCAAAACACATTGCTACTGCACAGTAAAGATGAACATGTCTGCTACAGTCACAAATGGAGGACAGCATGAAGAAGGAGGAAGTGATGTCACAGAAAGAGGAGGAGAATCTGGGTAACAGTGCATGATGGGAGAGCTAGCTTAAAGATACAGCAAGCAAATTATCCAACAATAAAAACATTGACCACTAGGTGGCAGCATGCATAACATGAGTATGAATATATCATTGCAGACTGAATGTACAATACAAGACCAATAACAACATGGGCAATATGACAGGCTGTAACAGCATACTCCCCGTCTGAAATCCCTGGATTTCACTAGATATAAAGATCAGACATAATGTAAATGTCATTTGGTTTAGAATGATGATTCTGAACCCTGCAAACAAATGCAAATAAACAAACAACAATAACTGGAGAACTGCTGATCAGGAACAGTTCAATGGTAGATAATCCAGCTTGCAGCAAGCCACTGTCCCTGGCATAGTTCTGCGTTGAACGACTAAGGCAATGTACTTGCATTGTCCTTCCTGCTTGACTTATTCCTCAACTGGTATCAAGAGGACAGTCTCAGATATAGGCCTTATGAATGTCTTGGAGACTCCTTGACGTGTGGTGGTAACTTCCACCTTACGGACCTTACCATCCTCACTAGGAAAGATTTTAGAGATGAGCCCCATGGGCCAAAAATTCCTTTCCACTTTCTGGTCCTTCATCAGGACAAGATCTCCCACTTGCAAGTTTGGTTTGACCTGCTGCCACTTTCTTCATCTTTGAAGAAGAGCCAAATACTCCTTTTTCCATCTGCTCCAGAAGCAATTGGCCAAATGCTGAACATATTTCCACCGTTTCTGATAGATGTTACCAGATGAAAACTCTTCAGGTGGACTAGGAACAGATCCAAGTTTCTGAGTGAGGAGAGTTGCTGGAGTGAGAAGAACAGGAGATTCAGGGTCTGTAGATAAAGGGACAAGAGGTCTTGAGTTGACAATAGCGGACACCTCAGCCAGGAAGATGGTTAAGGTTTCATGGGTGAGCCTTGAGGAGTTTAAGCCTCTGAACATGGAGTCCAATATCTTACAGGTGATGCCTATCATTCTTTCCCATGAACCACCCATATGAGAGGCGTGTGGAGGGTTAAAGACCCACGTACAACCGTTGTCGGCCAAGTAGTTTTGAACTGGCTTAGCATCTATCTGCAATTCTGGGCAGGCACCTGTAAAGTTGGTCCCACAGTCAGATCTCAGTTGCTTTACTGGTCCTCTGATGGCGAGAAAACGTCTTAAAGCATTGATAAAACAGGAAGTGTCAATGGACTCTATAACTTCAATGTGTATAGCACGTACACTCATGCATGTAAACAACACTGTCCATCGTTTGCTCTCAGTGTGACCACCTCTGGTTCGGCGTGCAGACACTGCCCATGGCCCAAAAACATCCAGACCAACATAGGTAAACGGTGGCTCTGTGCTTGTCCTGTCAACTGGCAAGTCCGACATTTGCTGTTGCTGCAATTTCCCTCTTGACTTGCGACATGGAACACAGTTGTGAATTATGTGAGCAATCCGCCTTTTTGCTCCTACTATCCACAGGCCTGCGGCTCTTAAAGCACCCTCGGTAAAATGTCTGCCCTGGTGCTTGACCCTTTCGTGATGATGCCGTATGAGCAATGTAGTAACATGGTGATGGCCAGGAAGAATGAGAGGATTCTTATCACACACTTCTAAGTTGGCCTTGTTCAGGCGACCAGCAACCCTCAGCATACCATAATCATCAACCACTGGTTTCATGTTGATGAGTGGGCTGCTTTTTGGAATGTCCTGTCTGTCACGAAGACATTTCAGTTCATTACGAAAAGCACTCTCCTGTACATTACGTATCACTAACATCTCACTTAGTGTAATGTCTTCTGCAGAGAGAGGCTTGGAACACATGTGCCAACCACGACATTCAGTGCTATCATCACTAGTATGAAAACACTGTGCAATGTGAACTAACCTCGCAATGGTGCGTACAAGTTTGAGCCATCTGGAAAAGCGCTCAAAGTGGTGACAGTTCAAGCTGGACCTCCTATCAGACCTTGTGATGAGGGTACTCACTTCAGGACGTATCTCAGGATCGTTGTCAGGATCTTGGAGACTGAAGACGCCTTCGTCAGATGCTTTTTTATTCTCCTTCAGCAAGAACTCTGGACCTGTCAACCAAGAAGACTTGGCAAAGGCGCTAAGAGACGATGGTCTGGTGGTACAATCTGCAGGGTTGAGGTTCGATGACACTTAGTGCCATTGTTCAGTGTTGGAGGATTTTCTAATCCTTTCTATAAATGCCAAGTGATTTTTCATCTCAGGCTTGTTTCTTAATGTACATTGCAAGGAGATGAATCTGGATAATGCTTGTTCCCGATTGTTAGGAAGCCTGGCTCTTTCAGCCCTAAAGGGTAAGGGTGCAACCCAATGGTTAGATTGATCCTTGAAGCATTCACTGTCCATATTTTTGAAAAACTCTTTATCTTCTATGGACGAAGCTACTCTGTTGTCATCTTCTGTTGTGCGAAACACTGATCCTCCTAAGTCTTCATAAGGTGTAAGAATGATGTCTGGTGCCTTATGGAAGTTAGAAAGATGCTCCTTTTTCTCATAATGATGAAGGTATGGCCTAAAGTGAGTTGTGCGACCATTATTGAGCACAAAGGTTTTAAACGAGTTCACTTGAGATGGTCTAAGATTCTTATCTGAACACACATTGCCAATGATTACCCAGCCTAGATCAAGTCTTTGTGCATATGGGGCATCATCTGGGCCATTGCATTGTTGACGTACCTTATGAACTCTCAGAATGTCTCTCCCAAGCAAGAGAAGGATGTCAGCATTCAAGTCCATCGGATGGATCTCTTTAGCCAGGTGTCTCAAGTGGGAATGATGATAAGCAGCTTCAGGAGTAGGAATTTCCTCTCTGTCATCAGGTATCTGGTCACATTCAATTAACATTGGTAGGGATATGTGGATATTCCTGTTAATTGGAGAAATAAGGTATCCGGTGGCTCTTCTGCCGAGGGTCTCTACTCGTCCAGAACAAGTGTTAAGGGCGTATGGAATTGCTTCTCCCTTTATACCGAAGATTTCAAAGAACTTGGGTTTTGCTAGAGACCTGTTGCTTTGTTCATCTATTATGGCATACATCCTGATGGCCCTTTCAGGTTGCCCTTCTGGGTAGACACTCACCAGACACACTTTGGCACAGCACTTGGAACCATTTTCCTTGCCACATACTTCCATGCAGGAAGAGGAGACTGTGGTAGTAGCTGAAACTTGAGCTGGTGGCTCCCCGCCATGCACTGTGACGGCCTTAGATGCTGCTTGAATTTGTGGGATGTCAGGAGAAGGGGTAGGATGCATGGCTACAACATGTTTGTCGCTACCGCATTCAGTACACTTGATGACAGCCTTACAGTCTTTAGCGAAATGGTTTGAAGAAGCACAACACTTGTAACACACTCCTAGTTCCTTGAGCATGTCTCTGCGTTCTTGCAAAGTCTTTGCCCTAAGCCCACGACATTCTTTCAGTGGATGAGGTCTGTTGTGTATGGGGCACATACGGTTAGGGTCTTTGTCTTTATGGACAGGAGCGTCATGTCTAGTGTTGTAGGATTCAGTCAGTGGTACGTCTGTCTTCCTAACAGACACTGTTCCTCTTATGTCTACGTTTGCTTGTTTGGTTTTCATACCTTGAGCATGATGATGAAGCTGGTAGAGTAGATTCTGTGAAGTCAAAGCTGGGATCATTCTTCTTCCGAGCTTGGTCGCTGATGAATCTGGAAAAGTAGGAGAAGGGTAGAAAAAAAACGTTGTGTTCTCTTTTGTACCTAGATCCCAGATCTGCCCATTTTTCTTGCATGCCATATGGTAGCTTGGACACTATTGGGTTAACACCATGAGCCGTATCAAGGTAACTCAGTCCTGACAGACGTGGATCTGTTTTGGCTAACTCCAATTCCTTTAATAGGTCGCTTAGGTCTTGAAGCTTTGTTGGTGATCTTTGGGAAGATATGAAGTCTCTTAAATAAGGCACTCTCTATAGCTTCAGAACTGCCATAAGTCTGCTCAAGTCTTTCCCATGCTGCAGCAAGACCTTCCTGTGAGTGGCCCGTATGAACTGCTCTCAATGTCTTTACCCGTTCTGCAGAATCTGGGCCTAGCCACTTAACTAGCAAGTCGAGCTCTTCCTTGGCAGTGAGGTTAAGATCATTGATAACTGCTTCAAAGGTAGATTTCCAGGCTCTATAGTTTTCAGCATGGTCGTCGAATAGAGATGAGCGAGTATACTCGTCCGAGCTTGATGCTCGTTCGAGTATTAAGGTACTCGAAACGGCTCGTTGCTCGGACGAGTATTTCCCCTGCTCGAGATCGAGCATTTAATTAAAAAAACACAGTGAAGAACAATGAAGAATAGAATAAAAACAGTGAACACAGTGACCACAGGATCATTTAAGTGAAAAACACAGTGAAAAACACAGTGAAGAATAGATTACAGATATTCGGCACATCTGCTTACTTGTCGGGAGATACGCGCGGAACGGTGCGAACAAAATAGTATGTGAAGAACAATATATATGTGTGAAGAACACATTGCAGAACACGGTGAGCAGGACAGAGACAACGAGGAGCAGCACAGAGACACCGGGGAGCAGCACAGAGACACCGGGGAGCAGCACGGAGACATGGGGCAGCGGCAGCACGGAGACATCAGGCAGCGGCACGGAGCGGCACGGAGACATCGGGGCACGGAGACATCGGGGAGCGGCGGGGAGCCGCACGGAGACATCGTTGCACGGAGACATCGGGGAGCGGCACGGAGCGGCACGGAGACAACGGGGCACGGAGACAGCGGGGCACGGAGACAGCGGGGCACGGAGACAGCGGGGCACGGAGACAGCGGGGCACGGAGACAGCGGGGCACGGAGACAGCGTATCTCCCGACAAGTAAGCAGATGTGCCGAACATCTGCAATCTATTCTTCACTGTGTTTTTCACTTAAATGATCCTATTCTTCACTGTTCTTCACATCTGCTAACTTGTCGGGAGATAATATACGCGCGGAACAGTGAAGAATAGATTGCAGATGTTTGCATACATCTGCTAACTTATCAGAAGACATTCTTTTAATTAATTAACGTTATTCGAGACGAGCACTCGAGCATCTGGAAAAGTTCGTCTCGAATAACGAGCACTCGAGCATTTTAGTGCTCGCTCATCTCTATCGTCGAACTTTGAGAGACTAATGTTTATCAGTTCTCTGCGCATCATATAGCTGGCGAAGTCTGACATATCTGATCTCTCACCTTGTGTGACCAGATTACCTTGCAATATCCCTGGAGCATGTAGATTCTCTGCCATATGGGGCTGAGATGAATCAGGATGAAATGAGGTAGCATAAGGGTTAAGCGGCACTTTAGTCTCAGGATGATCCACTCGCGTGATGCTAGAAATTACCTTGTTCTGGGTAGCTGGCGTCATCTGATACTTTACAGGCATGGCCGTGTGGTAGGTTTGAAATTGTGCTGGAGATGATTGTTTTAGCACATAGTTGGCAGTGCGGTCATCTGGGTCTTCCACTTCTGCAGGGATGGAGCAGTCATGGTCAGTAACTTGGACTAATGCTTGCTCAAGAACCTTTAGCTTGGCTAAGGCGGCTGCTTCCTCCTTTTCCATTTGGAGAATTTTCAGTTGGGCTTCTGCCTCTGCTTGTCTTTTCACCATTTCTGCTTCTTTCTTGGCAAATGAACTTCTGACACTAGCTTCCTCTGCATCAGCACGGATTTCTATAAGCTTGTTGTGTAATGCAGACCTACTGGAGCGGGAGGTTCTGGAAGATGATAATGTATGTTTGGTTGAAGTGGACCAGTGAGATCTTACTTCTTGCAAGTGTGCAATGCGAAACTCTGCCTTATTTTTGGCATCTTCCACTATGGTATCCTGTGTAGGAAGAAAAGTCTCTGCTGCGGCATCATCAAATTCGGTGTTACACAGGAATGTGATGTACGTTGCAGACAGCCGCTGGTAGCGATCATAGGTGGTAGATAAGCGATTTAATGTTGTACTTAATTTGGCTGCGTCACTGTCATAGCGTGAGATGGCTGCTACACAGTGTTCAATTCTTTGCCATAAATCATCAAGATTATCACAGAACTCTTCCTTAATTGCTTCAAAGTTCTCTCTGATCTTTTGTGTGGGTTTGGTAACACGTTTAGAACGTACCATTTGTTCCTCCTGGAACACGAGCTCTGTGTCTTGCACATCTGTGGGTCTGGTAACAGGGTGCACTTTGCTAGGTGCAGTGACAGAGAATTTTATAGAGCCTTTTGTGGACATGTTAATCCTTGTCAATATGGTACTGTCTCTTTAAGATGGGGTTGCAGCTTGTTCACAATGGTGAGGAAGCCACGTGCTGCTAAGATGGTGGGCAGCTGTATGCTTGCTTACAGACTATGTGTGGATCTTGCAGGAACTGCAGATTCAGCTGTGTTTTGACTATTCTGCCACAGATATACGTTCGAGAAGACCCTGATAGGTTGTGAGTGCAGTCTCCGTATAAACTGGATGGTAGATAGTAGAACTCACTGACATTCATTCCACAGCGTTGCCATTTGCATGAAGGGAGGATGCAATGGATGTGCTTTAGGTTCAGTTTAATAGCTTTACCTTAGAAATGACATGCCATGCGGTCAAAACACATTGCTACTGCACAGTAAAGATGAACATGTCTGCTACAGTCACAAATGGAGGACAGCATGAAGAAGGAGGAAGTGATGTCACAGAAAGAGGAGGAGAATCTGGGTAACAGTGCATGATGGGAGAGCTAGCTTAAAGATACAGCAAGCAAATTATCCAACAATAAAAACATTGACCACTAGGTGGCAGCATGCATAACATGAGTATGAACATATCATTGCAGACTGAATGTACAATACAAGACCAATAACAACATGGGCAATATGACAGGCTGTAACAGCATAAGGCTATTAATTCAAGTATAAGCTTGGAAGGGAAATTCATTGGTGCTAGCCCATGCCCCCAGTATATAGTTAGCCAGCCTCCTACCTCCCAGTATATAGCCAGCATCCCATGCCCAAAGTATATAGCCTTCCTCATTTTCCTTGTATATTGCCAGCCCATGCCCCCAGTATGTAGTCAGCAGCCGCTTAGTATATAGCCAGCCAGCCCCCAGTTTATTGTTAGCCAATGTCCCCTAGTATACAGACAGCTAGTGCCCCCTAGTATACAACCAGACAATTCCCTCAACCAACAAGCCCCCAGTATATAGCCAGCCCTCTGCCCTCCATGAAACAGCCAGCCAACCCCATAGTATGTCGCCATCCAGCCAGCCCCCAGTATATAGCCAGCACCTGCCCTGCCCACCTGTATGTAGACAGGCAGCCCCCTTATATATAAAGCACATGCCCCGATATAGCCTGCACTTGCCCCCATGTAGAGCCTTTTTCCTGCCCCCATATATAGCCAGCACCTGCCCATGGTAGCACTTAAAAGATAAAGTCAAAACTTATCTTTCAGGTACCCCCCCCCCCCCCCGCAGGTCTTGTCTTCTTCCGTCAGCAGCGGTAGGTCCATGCGCCCCAGTCAGCACACATTATCATGTCAGCGGTGGCTGACATCATAGTCTGCGCAGCTGCCATGTACGGACCTGCCACTACCGAAGGAAGAAGAGAAGACCTGTGGGGGCACTGAAAAGGTAAGTTTTGACTTTATTTTTTTTCTTAACTCGAGTATAAGTCGAGTTTGAGTTTTTCAGCACATTTTTTGTTCTGAAAAACTCGGCTTATACTCGAGTTTATACAGTAATTTGAAAAATTAAATAAAAAGATTTTTATGAAACATTGTGCTCACATAATGCTTGTTTTCCATTTGAAATGGAAACCACAACACAGCACTCTGCAGACCACATTGACAAATAATAAGTTCTACCAAGGTGTTACATCTTCGTTTTAGAGTTTCTTGTTGTTTCAGAGTATTAGCATACCAACATCACACAACCGTGCTTAGTATGTTCAACCTAGATCTTGATCTGGCTGGATTCCATGGACCAAGCACAATGTCACAGACAGCAGTCCTTGCATTACAGTGAAATATAGTCCTTGCTTGTTGGCAGAACAGCAGTACTGAACTGTAACAGATATATACCGATGTACTGTTTGAATAGGCCTATGACCTATGATGCCTGTGACACGATGCAGTGACTTCATAGCAGTGCCATGTGTGAATCAGAAGATACAGATATACACTCACCAGCCACTTTATTAGGTACACCTGTCCAACTGCTCGTTAACACTTAATTTCTAATCAGCCAATCACATGGTGGCAACTCAGTGCATTTCGGCATGTAGACATGGTCAAGACAATCTCCTGCAGTTCAAACCGAGCATCAGTATGGGGAAGAAAGGTGATTTGAGGCCTTTGAACGTGGCATGGTTGTTGGTGCCAGAAGGGCTGGTCTGAGTATTTCAGAAACTGCTTATCTACTGGGATTTTCACGCACAACCATCTCTAGGGTTTATAGAGAATGGTCCGAAAAAGAAAAAACATCCAGTGAGCGGCAGTTCTGTGGGCGGAAATGCCGTGTTGATGCCAGAGGTCAGAGGAGAATGGGCAGACTGGTTCGAGCTGATAGAAAGGCAACAGTGACTCAAATCGCCAGCCGTTACAACCAAGGTAGGCAGAAGAGCATCTCTGAACGCACAGTACGTCCAACTTTGAGGCAGATGGGCTACAGCAGCAGAAGACCACACCGGGTGCCACTCCTTTCAGCTAAGAACAGGAAACTGAGGCTACAATTTGCACAAGCTCATCGAAATTGGACTTTAAAAGATTGGAAAAACGTTGCCTGGTCTGATGAGTCTCGATTTCTGCTGCAACATTTGGATGATAGGGTCAGAATTTGGCGTCAGCAACATGAAAGCATGGAGCCATCCTGCCTTGTATCAACGGTTCAGGCTGGTGGTGGTGGCGTCATGCTGTGGGGAATATTTTCTTGGCACTCTTTGGGCCCCTTGGTACCAATTGAGCATCGTTGCAACGCCACAGCCTACCTGAGTATTGTTGCTGACCATGTCCATCCCTTTATGACCACAATGTACCCAACATCTGATGGCTACTTTCAGCAGGATAATGCGCCATGTCATAAAGCTGGAATCATCTCAGACTGGTTTCTTGAACATGACAATGAGGTCACTGGACTCAAATGACCTCCACAGTCACCAGATCTCAATCCAATAGAGCATCTTTGGGATGTGGTGGAACGGGAGATTCGCATCATGGATGTGCAGTTCTGAAGGCAAAAGGGGGTCCAACCCGTTACTAGCATGGTGTACCTAATAAAGTGGCCGGTGAGTGTATAGTGCTAGCATTCAACAGGTAACTATTGAGTTTTATTTCTGCCTTCTATGAGGTCAACTGTGACCATTGGTTACAGTAATGGAGACCTATGCCTATATTTGCTAATGGCTACTGTGGGGGCACTGTGAATATATTGTCTGCTGTAGGGGTACTGTGAATATATTGGCTAAAGGATGGGCACTGTGACAATTGGTTACTGTGGGGGTCAACCCACAATTAACTATTGAAGGCACTGTGATTACCACTACACAATGGACCCACCCAAGGTAGGGAGCAGGTTGTTGAAATTTTGAATCCCCAACCTGGATAAAAAACCCCTTTAACCCTTTCCTTACTGGGCCCTTTTGCATTTTTGTTTTATTGTTTTTTACTCCCCTCTTTCCAAAACCATATCTTTTTTATTTTTTCATCAACATTGTACATATTATACTTTCTAGTGGCACCACTTTATGTTCTTACATGCTTTGTTTTTAAATCTTTACCTGTTTGGTCCTCCCCTTTATTCATTAAGTGTGTACAATTGAGGAGATAACAAATTTATATACTGTAGGTTTTATTATGTTTTAATTCTAAAAAAAAAAAATCTTTTGTCTCCACAAAAATTCTTAGTTTTGCCATATACTGATGCGGATAACTTTTTATAGTTAAGTATACAGAGCTATGTAAGGATCCATTCTAAAGTGTTGCAAAATGGTGAAAAATTGACAATTCAGACATTTGAATGCTATTTTCTGCAAAGCTGTTTAATTTTGATAGCTTGGACATTTTGGGACATGTGGATACTAGCATATTTATGATTTTACTTGTTTATTTATTCTATATGAGTTCTAGCAGAATGATTTGAACTTTTTTTCCTTTTTCTTTCCTTTAACCCTAGGGGGTCTGATCACTCATACTATATACTGCAACATAACTGTATTGGAGTATATTGTAGAAATACTGCTTCTATATTACAGTTTGTCTTAGACAACATTTAAAAATGGTGGCACCCAGTTAAAGCGCTGTTAGATGCAGCAGTTGATTTCTACCATGACACTTAGCTACCTGCCAGACAGGGTAAACGTCAGTTACTGAGTGCAGGAGGCAGCTGTGTCATACAGAAGTAAGGAAGTGGTTCAATATCTATTTTGATGTAAGCTTTGTAAGAAATAAAGAGTTGGGTGTTTAGCATCTTCATTTCTTAATTAGAGCGGGAAGGAAGAACTGCTTCTAAATCTGGAGGACCTGTTATGTCTTACATTGCACATTGTTGTGAGTAGGCCTGTGTAATGCCTAATTTCCCCTGTGGTGGTGCAACAGGGAAATAAAGTCCTTACTAGTAATTTTCCCCACTGTTTATAGCTTATCACTTGGATAGTTACCATTACCAGTTAACATTTATTTTTTTTAAATAGCCCACCCCAGTCCGTCCCTAAATTATTTCTTAAACTCGGATAACCCCTTTGAAGCATTGTATAAAGCAGATACTTCCTGTAATTTTGCATGGCTGATGGGGCAATAATTTTTATTAATGACTACATGACTGAATGCTATCAGTTCTTTGAATAAAAGCAATTAATTGATAGTTTATGTTAATACAATTTAGAAAAAAAGAGATCTTTCTTCACCAGTTGTTTTAGAAAAAGAAATTGCTAACTAGAAGTCAATCCTAATTAAGTAATCTAGCAAATTAATTTCATGTAATTTCAATACTAAAATAAATTGAAAATTAGGGCTTCATAATAAGTGTGATGATTCTGTTAATTTTATTTTTCTACGTTCATAAAACACATTAGTTTAACATTTGAAAATTATTTTCAGATAATAATTGAATATGAGGGCTGCTACAAAGTTCCAATTTTGACTTTATGTAATTAATTTCTTTAATCAGAGGACTATAAATTATACTGTTTGACTTTCACCATGGAGTCATTTTAAATTTTTAAATAAACTGCCACTATTTCCAGCAGGATACGGTTAACACACTGTAAATGTTTTCAAAGAAATATTAAATATTTCACATTTGGCAGTTGCAAACTACATGCAGTGTTTTAAAATCTTTTCATTCACAACTACATATGCACTAAAAGAATATGTACTGTACTGTACCACAGAGTCAGGCTCTGGTCAGTTCCCATGGACTGAGGGTTCCATTTACATTTTTTCATTGTCATGTTCTAACACATTACTTTTGATTCTTTCTATAGGCATAGTTTTGTTAGTTGAATTTTCAAACACCACCATTTTGGGATACATTGGATTTAATACCATTTATTAACTGATTTTGTGTAAGGGGGCTAAAGAAATCCCCTGATTGTTGATGTATGAGTAGGTTTTATTCTATGGGCAACATATAAAAAATGTACACATAAAAAATAATACATGTAAAAAAAAATACAAAACAATTCTACTTTTTTTCCTGGAAAAAGACTATTATTTTGTGATAATGTGATCATTTGATCACTGTTAAATATTATTTGGTCAGCTAAGAATACCACAGAATTAATCTGGTAATGAAAAGTAGTAAAAAAGTACAAGGTTGCCGGTTAAGGGTTACCCTGACTACCCAGAGGGATATTATTGCACTGATGAACAAGACAAAACCTGTCATGTGACCTCCACTTTTATATTCCTATATTTCATGACAAGTGGTCCTTAAATCTTATGCTTAGCCTTGACTAAGAGTGTTTAAATGTCTAAGAATATTAGCTGGGACTACACCTACCAATCACTGCTGGGCTCCTGCAGGTGGGAACAACTTCTGGGACTTTGTGCTGGGACTTTGTGATGACAAAGATGCTGTGATCCTTATCAAGGTATACAACCTATCTTGTCACAGTTACGTACAGGTACACAAAAGGTTTTTTTTATAGAGGTAGCCCAGCCCTGGTTGGGTCCATTACTTTTTCTTATTAGGTGCAGGAAACTGCATAGGTCCTTCTTTGTATGCTCATTACAGACAATTTCTTATAGTGTAACTATATACCATGTCATCACATTTAAAGCTATATGTCCAACTTTTTTTTACTTGCGTCCTATTAATTCCATATCCATCTAGAAGCCTAAAAAATTTGGGAACAGAAGTCCTCTTAACTGCTTCTTGTAAATAATACACCAGTGCTCCTTTAATTTCTGTTCGGCTACAAGGGGTAAAATCTTTGGTTGCTTCATTGTGAATGCATTATTCACTTTTCTTCCCTCATTTCCCTGATTCGGCTCCCAGTTGTCAGAGCACAGCAATCCGACATTTATCTGACATATATTCTGTAATAAGGTATAAGTGTCAGTATTAGGATAACCCAAGCAAAATAGAATATTTACTAAGACAGATGTACTAAGACAGATGTAGCTTTCCACTATGGGGGTGCAAAAGTTGTTAAACTTGATAATGGCATAGATTATGACACTGTTGTGACCATTCCAGAAAGTTTCTGTGACCTGCACTTGGAAGAACAGTATTGGGGATGTACCATATGCTGTTGTATGGTCATGTCCTGCATGAGCTTGGACAAGGCTTTGACCTCCTGATACATCTGGCAGCCGGTGTGCGGCAGGGCAGTTGTAGAGTTGTGAAGGAGCAGAGAATAAGCTTAGAAATGCGAATAGCACTTCCATGATAGACGCTGTTAGGAAGGCGAACAACGAGTCATTCACTAAGCCGGACTTACATCAAAAATATACAGGCTTTTTACCACAGACCAAGTTTTCAACTGCCATTCACAGCTTGAACTTTCTGCTAAATAGAACAATCTCACAGTTATCGTAAGCCGGCTGACCATACAAAAAAATCACGCATGCGCATGCAGGATCTGAGGATGTATCAATATTCCCCTTGTCGAATTTATGAATATGGTTAATGAATGTGGTCATTAATTTTTTCGTATACTAGTGTTGTGACACAATCTATGCACAAACTGTGATCGCAGCTGTGGGGTATCAATGGGTGACAGAGAACACAATGGGGCACATTTACTTACCTGGTCCATGCACGATCCCCGAGGTGCGTTGTCTGCAGGAATCCACATCTGCCGTGATTCATGAAAATCGTGCGCCCGAGTTCCTGCATGTGTCGCTTCTTTGCTGACGTCCGCCGGAGTTCACCATCTTCCTCCCAGTGAATGTAAGTGCATGGCTTGCGACACAAATTGCTTTGTTAAATCCCGCGCGTACTCCAAATCCGTCGGATTGTCCAACGGCCCGCCCCCCGTCGTGTTGCATGAAAGCCAGCGCCGATGCACCAAAATCCGATTGTGTGCGCCAAAAACATCGGGAACTGATGGGTATTTTAAGTGCGGCACACATTGGAAACTGTCGGGTATTGCGATGATGGTGCGGACTGCGGAACCCTTAGTAAATGAACCCCAATATGCTTCATTCTTCCACCGACCTCTGTAAAAATCCAATTTGTTGTTCATTGAGTCGTTTAACATTTCTTTTCTAAACTGTATAGTCTCTATTATCTCACCATTTACTGGTATCTATAATTTCTTGAACTGTACATTTAATAAAGAACCAATAGATATTGCTTTTAATGTATTATTAACTGGCACCCTCAAAATTGAGCAGATTGTTTAATTCCAAAATGGTATTTGCCATGGCAGCAGCTGTCTGCTACTACAGTAAATACTAATGTTCATTTTACAATTTATCGATGCCCTGAAGATATTTTCCATGTCTGTTTTGCTCAGCAGTTTACTGTACTGTATTGGTGAAATTTTTAGGTGTGTCGCCTCACATATTTCTTTATTACAAAGCCTCTTCTCAATGCCCCTCTGAAATATACAATATTATTCTCTTCTGTGTAGATTTTGTATTCCCCAGACAACCTGTTGTAGTTAAACTGTTGGCACCTTTTAAAGAAAACAGATAGAAACTGACAGAGAATATTTCAATGTCAAGCTTGTTTACAGAGCCCATCTTCAAGACAAAGTAACGGCGTTCAAGCAAAATATCTCAGTGGTGGTCACATAGTCTTATATGGCGATGTGCTGAGATACATATACTAACAAAATACCAACCAGAGAGTATGTTTGAATTAAGGTCTAAACGTTTTCCCAGGAAAGTGCTTATGGAATGTATCAACCTCAATTGACTTCGACAGTGTAGGCATTTATGTACACAGGCTGGCAGCAGTACAGATATAACACTTCTAAGTTTGCCAATGTACTGAAGGTATGAAGATAAAAAGATAAGGATGGCACTCACCAAATCTTAGATGTGATCCAAATTCTTCTTTATTGTATCAAGTGAACATACTCACAAACATAAATGCAAGGGAGGGGGTGTAGGTTGAATACCCAATAGAGGGCAACGGCCGTTTCGCGCTTGCCTGCGCTTCTTCCGGCCCAAAATGTGAAGTGTTTAAAAGCCGTGGGAATTTAAATGCTATCCTGCATAGAGGTTCCGCCCTGATGAGGCGTGTCATGCTGTTCAAACACATCCTCTCAGGCCAATGGCACCTTAAACTCAAAAGAGGCGATCCGCCTAATAATTGCAAAGCAGCTGGGCTTACCTCTCTGTTTTAGGTTGCTACACCTGTCATGCAGTGACGTTTTCTCCGAGCCCAAAAGGGGTTCCAATGGGCGCTCAGCCTACTCGCACGAGACGGGCTGTGGCCACGCCCCTTCCGGAATTCCCCACGTGGTATACGTCACCTGACCGGACCATTCGTCTCCCTCCCCCTTCTTCTCTACCACGATCATGTGATCCGTTTCCTTGGAAACAGGGCACGGCGTCACTACATCGTGGGAGTTCGGGGGTTGTGATGGCGAGGTCCGGGACTTGGTGAGCTCACCATGCAAAACATGAAAATGAGGTATATAGCCCGCACAGTAAGGTGGGTTCAAGTGTGCCATACGCATAGCCTGTAATTCATCCAAAGGCAATCAGAAATATTGCAATACCCAAAATTAACGGCACATATTAAAAACAAATAGGTGTACAACACCTAGTATAATAACATTTCACATATCACACAGTGTAAATCTTTGAATCTCTTAATAATGCACATAAAATTTACTCCCCAGACTTCTGTTATGTGAAATCCTACATCCTCAGAGAGTAATTCTATTGTTTAAGGGTTATAAGAATACCCCCATGTCTATTTTTTCGTTCAATCCTATGGGGCCCATCGCGTTAGCCCGTAAGATCCATCTGCTCTCAGCCTGTAATAATAGTCGTTGTCTGTCCCCTCCTTTTTTGGGGGGGGGAACCACTTCCAATCCTGCAAACCTGATGGAGTTTACATCGCCTCCATGTTCCTCCCTTATATGTTGGATCAGTCGTGGGGCACCTAGTCCTGATCTAATAGAGCCCATGTGTTCTCTTATTCTCAAATATAAATTTCTTATGGTCTTCCCGATATAGAACCTGCGGCAACTACAAATCAGGACGTATACTACATAACTCGTTTTACAGTTAATAAAACTTCTTACGTGTACTGTCAAACCACCAAAGGATACTTCTTTACTACTGAGATTGAAAGGGCAACATTTGCAATGGCCGCATTTATAGTTTCCTACAAGGTTATTTTCGAGCCAATTACCTTTCCTTTTTGCAGAAAAGGCACTATTCACCAATTCAGATCTGATCGATCTGCCTCTCCGAAAGCTAATAAGGGGTCCCCCTTGTGATATCTCAGCGAGGTCATTGTCATTCTCTATCAGATGCCAGTTGTCTCTCATGGCTTTTTTAATTGTATCTGCAAGTGGGGAAAAATCAAACGAGAACGTGAACCTTTCTCTCTGCTTTGTTCTATCTCTGGTCATCAGGAGTTCTTTCCGATCCTTATCCCTCACCCTATCATATGCTTGATTCAAGGTTTTTTCTGGGTACCCCCTTTTCAACAATCTCTCCTTCAGTTCCCTTGCTTGTGATTCGAAACCTTCAGTGGTGTTGTTTATGCGTTTAAGTCTTAGGAACTGACCATATGGGATGGCGTCTTTTACGTGTCTGGGATGGTAACTCCCGAAATGCAGGAGAGCATTGGTGGCCGTTTTTTTCCTATGGACTGACGTTAGTATCTGGTTATTCTTTATTTCAACTAGTACATCGAGGAATTCAAGTCTCTGCCCACTTATGGCGCATGTGAACGACATGTTCATTCTATTGGTTTGGTTGAGATACTGCACCATTTCATGAAACAACTCTTCTGTTCCATTCCAAATAATGAACACGTCGTCCACAAATCTCCTGTACATCTGGATAAAACGTATATAGGGGTTTTTTTCATTGTAGATATAAACATTTTCAAAGACCGCAAGGAAGATGTTAGCATATGTACAGGAGACAGGAGTCCCCATGGCAGTTCCGTCCGTTTGTACATACCACGTATCATCAAAACGGAAGGCGTTATGTGACAGTATGTAATAAAGGGCATTGCAAACAAAATCCCTATATCCCACACTCTTTTGAGCCTTACTTGTAATTTCCCTTATTGCTGAAATGCCTTCTTTGTGTGGAATACGTGTATAGAGGCTTTCTACATCTATGGACGCGAGGTATGAACCCTCCTGCCACTCCTGTTTACTGAGTGCGGACAAGAAGTCCTTGGTATCTTTTAAATAGGAGGGGATATCCTTCAAGACCGGTCTGAGTAACCAATCTATATACTGCGATAGAGGTTCGGTAATCGAGCCTATTCCTGCGACTATTGGGCGACCCGGCGGATTATTAATATCTTTGTGTATTTTGGGTAGAAAGTACCAGTCTGGCTTTTTCGGGAATTGGGGCAGCAACCTTTCGGCCATTTTTTTGGAAAGAACCCCTTCCAGTACTTGTGTTCTCAGAAATACCCTTAGTTGTTCATGATATTTTTGTGTGGGGTCTCCTGACAATTTTTTATATGTTCTAGAGTCACCCAATAATCTCAATGCTTCCCTTTTATAGTACTCGCTTTCCATTACCACCACGTTTCCCCCTTTATCCGCAGGTTTTACTACGACCCCTTCATCGTCTCTCAATTTTTTAATTGCTAATGTTTCCTTTTTTGTGAGGTTCGAACCCTCCTGTCTATATATAAGGGACTCTACGTCTTTCATAACCTGCTTGCGAAAGAGGTCTATCGCACTGCCTTGCTGGATAGTTGGGTTGAATCTGGATTTCATACCCCCTCTGAATGGCTCTGCATCCTCTAATGCCCTATTTTCCTCCTCACTAGCCAAGAATAATATGCATTCTCTTTCTATGTCGGTGAGCTCCCCTGTTACAAAAAACCCCAAGGGGCCTATCTCTAATGGGATCTCTGCGTCTTCTTTATCCTTTTGAATTTCATTAACCCTTTTTTGCGAGAAATACTTTTTAAGGTTCATCTTCCTTAGGCCTTTGAATAAATCGATCTCAAAATCTACTTTATTGAATTGCTCGGTAATGCAGAAACCCAACCCTTTCTTAAGTGCAGAAATGCAGTCCTTATCTAGTGTCTTATTGGTAAGGTTGACAACTAGGTTTTCATCATTTCCTAGTGTCTCCAAGTTACGAATTTCCTCTTCTGTCTTCTCCTTCTTCCAGTTTTTTCTTCTTCTCCCGCCTCTCCTTGTTCTTCTCCTAAAGGGGCAGTTCCTTGCTTGTCAGTTGGTTCCTCCCTTCTTCCCCCCTGTTTTCCTGTTGCCTCTTCTGATACGCTTGAATCGGAGTCGGTGGTCCAGTAATCTCTCCTTTGTGATTTTTGGTTCTTCTTGTTATGAGACTGTAGCCTCCTCTTGGAGTTCTTTTGTGGTTTCCAGGAGAAGATCTTATCATTTTCAAAGTCCTGTTTGTCCCTTAGGAACTTGTCTCTCTTTCTGTCTTTTA
The DNA here is from genome assembly GCF_040894005.1 of Engystomops pustulosus. Lineage (NCBI taxonomy): Eukaryota > Metazoa > Chordata > Amphibia > Anura > Leptodactylidae > Engystomops > Engystomops pustulosus. Next base: position 102,760,557 of record NC_092417.1, on the reverse strand, counting down.
TGTCAATCTGTACTGGGACCAAACGTTTCTCTAATCCTTTGAAGAAGTTCTCTAATTGCTGAGACGTCAGTCTCTTCCTTAGTTCCAACTTCGCCCTACATAGTTCTTCTGTGACCTTCTCATACTCTTCTTCATTTCTTTTTAGGATCAATCTCATTAGGGTTAGTGAATGTTCTAAATGTGCTTCATCCCATCTTTTCTTAAAAATCGGGTCGTTCTCAAATTGCGACGGCTCCTTATAGGTTCTCAGTCCTCGTGGCACCCTTTTACAATCATTATAGGATTTCAATGAGCTGACGGACCAAAACAATCGTATCTCTCTTTCTGCCAGATGTTTCACTTTTAGTTCCAGTGTCTTTGTGCTTATTACATGAATTTCATTCTTTTCATTACACTGTGTAAAAAAGGCATCAACAGTAAAACGAGTTATGTAGTATACGTCCTGATTTGTAGTTGCCGCAGGTTCTATATCGGGAAGACCATAAGAAATTTATATTTGAGAATAAGAGAACACATGGGCTCTATTAGATCAGGACTAGGTGCCCCACGACTGATCCAACATATAAGGGAGGAACATGGAGGCGATGTAAACTCCATCAGGTTTGCAGGATTGGAAGTGGTTCCCCCCCCCAAAAAAGGAGGGGACAGACAACGACTATTATTACAGGCTGAGAGCAGATGGATCTTACGGGCTAACGCGATGGGCCCCATAGGATTGAACGAAAAAATAGACATGGGGGTATTCTTATAACCCTTAAACAATAGAATTACTCTCTGAGGATGTAGGATTTCACATAACAGAAGTCTGGGGAGTAAATTTTATGTGCATTATTAAGAGATTCAAAGATTTACACTGTGTGATATGTGAAATGTTATTATACTAGGTGTTGTACACCTATTTGTTTTTAATATGTGCCGTTAATTTTGGGTATTGCAATATTTCTGATTGCCTTTGGATGAATTACAGGCTATGCGTATGGCACACTTGAACCCACCTTACTGTGCGGGCTATATACCTCATTTTCATGTTTTGCATGGTGAGCTCACCAAGTCCCGGACCTCGCCATCACAACCCCCGAACTCCCACGATGTAGTGACGCCGTGCCCTGTTTCCAAGGAAACGGATCACATGATCGTGGTAGAGAAGAAGGGGGAGGGAGACGAATGGTCCGGTCAGGTGACGTATACCACGTGGGGAATTCCGGAAGGGGCGTGGCCACAGCCCGTCTCGTGCGAGTAGGCTGAGCGCCCATTGGAACCCCTTTTGGGCTCGGAGAAAACGTCACTGCATGACAGGTGTAGCAACCTAAAACAGAGAGGTAAGCCCAGCTGCTTTGCAATTATTAGGCGGATCGCCTCTTTTGAGTTTAAGGTGCCATTGGCCTGAGAGGATGTGTTTGAACAGCATGACACGCCTCATCAGGGCGGAACCTCTATGCAGGATAGCATTTAAATTCCCACGGCTTTTAAACACTTCACATTTTGGGCCGGAAGAAGCGCAGGCAAGCGCGAAACGGCCGTTGCCCTCTATTGGGTATTCAACCTACACCCCCTCCCTTGCATTTATGTTTGTGAGTATGTTCACTTGATACAATAAAGAAGAATTTGGATCACATCTAAGATTTGGTGAGTGCCATCCTTATCTTTTTATCTTCATACCTTCAGTACATTGGACTTCTGGTCTTTCGTTTGAGGATTTGAGCACCACTGAAGATTTTTTATCTCCACATACACGGAACCCTCATACTCCTAATATCCACAGAGTATACCCCCTGTTTTCCTGTGAATAACAAGTAGTGCCATCACCATTCTTGTACAGTAATGTTTACTTCTAAGTTTGCACTACAGGGTTCTCTATGGTTTTGTAAAGGTCTACATTAGAGATGAGCGAACATGCTCGTCCGAGCTTGATGCTCGGTCGAGCATTAGCGTACTCGAAACTGCTCGTTGCTCGGACGAATACTTCGCCCGCTCGAGAAAATGGCAGCTCCCGCCGTTTTGCTTTTTGGCGGCCAGAAACAGAGCCAATCACAAGCCAGGAGACTCTGCACTCCACCCAGCATGACGTGGTACCCTTACACGTCGATAGCAGTGGTTGGCTGGCCAGATCAGGTGACCCTGGGATAGACTAGCCGCTGCCCGCGCTGCTCGGATCATTCTGTGTCTGGATGCCGCTAGGGAGAGAGCTGCTGCTGGTCAGGGAAAGCTTTAGGGTGTTCTATTAGCTTACTGTTAGGCAGAACCCTTCTTAGGGCTACAATAACGTTATACTTTTTTTTTTTTATTTGCAGCTAGTACCATATTGTGAGGAATTTGCAGGGGGACTTGCTACCGTTGTGTTTAGCTCTTAGTGACACACATATCCACCTCAAACACCAAAGTGGGAAGATTTATTAGGGGTTTGATTTCAATTAGGCACAGTCTGCCATTTACTTTTTATTTTACGTTTATTTTTTTAATAACTCAGTGTCATCTCATCTGGCATAGTAGTGTGCTTTCATACTTGGCTAGAAAATAGCCATAGGAGAATCCAAACAGCTTACTTACGCCTACAGTAGCGTTATATATATTTGATTTCTGGTTGATCTGCTGGTGGCTGTACTTGCTGCAGTGCATCTACTAGCAAATTGTGAGCAATTTGTAGTGAGACTTGCGACCGCTGTGTTTTGCGCTTAGTGACGCACATATCCATTGCAAAGACCGAAGTGGGAAAATTTAGTAGGGGTTGGATTTCAATTAGGCACAGTCTGCCATTTTTCCTTTTTTATTTTACGTTTATTTTGTTTCATAACTCTGCGTCATCTCATCTGGCATAGTAGTGTGCTTTCATACTTGGCTAGAAAATAGCCATAGGAGAATCTAAACGGCTTACTTACGCCTACAGTAGCGTTATATATATTTGATTTCTGGTTGATCTGCTGGTGGCTGTACTTGCTGCAGTGCATCTACTAGCCAATTGTGAGCAATTTGTAGTGAGACTTGCGACCGGTGTGTTTTGCGCTTAGTGACGCACATATCCATTGCAAAGACCGAAGTGGGAAAATTTAGTAGGGGTTGGATTTCAATTAGGCACAGTCTGCCATTTTTCCTTTTTTATTTTACGTTTATTTTGTTTCATAACTCTGCGTCATCTCATCTGGCATAGTAGTGTGCTTTCATACTTGGCTAGAAAATAGCCATAGGAGAATCTAAACGGCTTACTTACGCCTACAGTAGCGTTATATATATTTGATTTCTGGTTGATCTGCTGGTGGCTGTACTTGCTGCAGTGCATCTACTAGCCAATTGTGAGCAATTTGTAGTGAGACTTGCGACCGGTGTGTTTTGCGCTTAGTGACGCACATATCCATTGCAAAGACCGAAGTGGGAAAATTTAGTAGGGGTTGGATTTCAATTAGGCACAGTCTGCCATTTTTCCTTTTTTATTTTACGTTTATTTTGTTTCATAACTCTGCGTCATCTCATCTGGCATAGTAGTGTGCTTTCATACTTGGCTAGAAAATAGCCATAGCAATAGGATAGCATCGTTTGGTTTTAAAAACTCAAAAACACAAAAAAAAACAAAAAACACAAAAAAAAGTTAAAAAAAAATTAAAGTTATAACTCTCATTTTAAAAATGTTTAACCCGAGGGCTAGGGGTAGAGGACGAGGGCGGGGACGTTGGCGTCCAACTACTGCAGGGGTCAGAGGCCGTGGTCCTGGGCGGGGTGAGACACCACCTGCTTATGAGGGAGCAGGGGAACGCCGCAGAGCTACACTCCCTAGGTTCATGTCTGAAGTTACTGGGACTCGTGGTAGAGCACTGTTGAGGCCAGAACAGTGCGAACAGGTGATGTTGTGGATTGCTGACAATGCTTCGAGCAATTTGTCCACCAGTCAGTCTTCCACGCAGTCCACCCATGTCACCGAAATCGCCACTCCTCCAGCTCCTGCACCTCAGCCTCCTCCCCCCCAGTCTGCCCCCTCCCAGGAAAATTTGGCATTTGAACCGGCATACTCTGAGGAACTGTTTTCTGGACCCTTCCCACAGTCACAAACCACTTGTCCGGTTGCTGCTGAGCAATTTTCCGATGCCCAGGTTTTCCACCAGTCACAGTCTGTGGGTGATGATGACCTTCTTGACGTAGTGGAAGTGTGTAAAGAGGTGTCCGACGATGAGGAGACACGGTTGTCAGACAGTGGGGAAGTTGTTGTCAGGGCAGGAAGTCCGAGGGGGGAGCAGACTGAGGGATCGGAGGATGATGAGGTGACAGACCCAAGCTGGGTTGAGAGGCCGGGTGAACACAGTGCTTCTGAGACGGAGGAGAGTCCTCGACCAGAACAGGTTGGAAGAGGCAGTGGTGGGGCCAGACGGAGAGGCAGGGCCAGAGCTGGTGCATCAGCGCCAAATGTGTCAACTAGTGAAGCTCCCGTGGCGAGGGCTCTTGCGGCGAGGGCTAGATCTTCAGAAGTCTGGAGGTTCTTTAAGGAAACACCGGATGACCGACGGACTGTGGTGTGCAACATTTGCCAAACCAGGCTCAGCAGGGGTTCCACCACTACTAGCTTAACTACCACCAGTATGCGCAGGCATATGAATGCTAAACACCCCACTCAGTGGCAACAAGCCCGTTCACCTCCGGCCGTGCACACCACTGCTCCTTCCCCTGTGTCAGCTGATAGTCAGCCCCCTGCCCCGGACCCTGCCACAAAAACCCCATCGTCGCCTCCACGATCCTCCACAGCATCCACCAGCGTTCAGCTCTCCATACCCCAGACGCTGGAGCGGAAACGCAAATATAGTGCAACCCACCCGCACGCCCAAGCCCTTAATGTGCACATCTCCAGATTGCTTAGCCTGGAGATGCTGCCCTATAGGCTAGTAGAGACCGAGGCCTTTCGCAACCTCATGGCGGCGGCCGCCCCTCGGTATTCGGTCCCCAGCTGCCACTACTTTTCCCAATGTGCCGTCCCAGCCCTGCACCAGCACGTGTCAGACAACATCATCCGTGCCCTGACCAACGCCGTTTCTGACAAGGTCCACCTGACCACGGACGCGTGGACGAGTGCTGCCGGGCAGGGCCACTATATATCGCTGACGGCACATTGGGTTAACTTGGTGGAGGCTGGGAGCGAGTCTGACCCTGCGGCTGGTCATATACTGCCGACGCCGAGGATTGCGGGGCCTACCTCGGTCCAGGTGTTTCAGGCCTACTATGCCTCCTCCTCCTCCCACCCCTCCTCCACCTCCTCCTCCGAACTACCATCCGTGGGCACGGCGCCATCAGTCGGTAGCTCTAGGCACAGCAGCAGTGCCGTCGCTAAGCGACAGCAGGCGGTGCTCAAACTGCTGAGCCTAGGCGATAAAAGGCACACTGCAGACTGATCTGTGGCTGGCACCGCTGAACCTGAAGCCAGGCATGGTTGTGTGTGACAACGGCTGTAACCTGGTGGCGGCTCTGCAACTCGGCAGACTGACACATGTGCCATGCCTGGCCCATGTGTTAAATCTGATAGTTCAGCGTTTCCTCAAGACATACCCCAATCTGTCTGATTTGCTCACGAAGGTGCGCCGCATCTGTGCGCATTTCAGGAAGTCCAGCACAGATGCTGCCACTCTCAGGGCAGCGCAGCGCCGCCTCCAACTGCCCGCTCACCGACTGTTGTGCGACGTGCCCACGAGGTGGAATTCAACACTGACCATGTTATCCAGAGTTTACCAGCAGCGCCGAGCGATTGTAGACTGCCAGATGTCAACTTCCACCAGAACTGGTAGTCAGGTCAGTCAGCTTCCTCAAGTCTACAATGAGGAGTGGACGTGGATGTCTGATATCTGTCAGGTGCTGAGTAACTTTGAGGAGTCAACACAGATGGTCAGTGGCGATGCCGCCATCATCAGCCTCACCATCCCGCTGCTTGGCCTGTTGAAAAACTCTCTGATCAGCATGAAGTCGGAAGCTTTGCGCTCGTCACAAGAGACGGGGGAAGAAGATTCCCTTGTTGATAGCCAAAGCACCCTCAGGTCTGTTTCTCAGCGCATATCGGAGGAGGTGGAGGTGGAGGAGGATGAGGAGGAAGAGGAGGAGAATGTTGGCGAGACACAAGAGGGGACCATTGTTGAGTCCTTTACTGTTCAGCGTGTATGGGCAGAAGAAGAGGAGTTGGAGGAGTTGGAGGAGGAGGAAATGGACAGTCAGGCCAGTGAGGGGAGTGAATTCTTACGCGTTGGTACTCTGGCGCATATGGCAGATTTCATGCTAGGCTGCCTATCCCGTGACCCTCGCGTTCAAAGAATTTATTCCAGCACCGATTACTGGGTGTTCACTCTCCTGGACCCACGGTACAAGCAAAATCTTTCCACTCTCATCCCTGCAGAGGAAAGGAGTGTGAGAATGCATGAATACCAGCAGGCCCTGGTGCACAAGCTGAAACAGTATTTCCCTTCTGACAGCGCTAGCGGCAGAGTGCGTAGTTCAGCGGGACAAGTAGCGAGGGAGAGTAGGCGAGCAGGCAGCTTGTCCAGCACTGGCAAGGGTACGCTTTACAAGGCTTTTGCCAGCTTTATGTCACCCCAGCAAGACACTGTCACCTGTCCCCAGTCTCGGCAGAGTAGGGCTGATCTTTACAGAAAGATGGTGAGGGAGTACGTAGCTGACCATACCATCGTCCTAAATGATCACACAGCTCCCTACAACTACTGGGTTTCAAAGCTGGACATGTGGCACGAACTGGCGCTGTACGCCTTGGAGGTTCTTGCCTGCCCTGCCGCTAGCGTCTTGTCCGAGCGGGTTTTCAGTGCAGCTGGTGGCATCATCACCGATAAGCGTACACGCCTGTCGACTGACAGCGCTGACAGGCTGACGCTTATTAAGATGAATAAAGCCTGGATTTCTCATAATTTCCAATCTCCACCAGGTGAAGGAAGCTCAACCTGAATAATTGATCCACTCCTCCTCCTCCTCATTTTCCTCCTTCTCCTCCTCTTTGTACAGTAAAGTAGAGGAAACTGGCTATTTTTTGACAGGGCCCACTGGCTCTAGCTATAGTACTTTATGCATTTAATTTTTCTGGAGGGCCGACTACCCGGTCCTCTGTTTTAAACAATTTTTGGGAGTGCCACATACATGCACTCAATCTATTCAATTTTTCTGGAGGGCCACCTACCCGGTCCTCTGTTTTAAACAATTTTTGGGAGTGCCACATACAGGCACTCAATCTATTCAATTTTTCTGGAGGGCCACCTACCTGCTCCTCTGGTTTGAACATTTTTTTGGACTGCCACATACAGGCACTCAATCTATTCCATTTTACTGGAGGGCCACCTACCTGTTCCTCTGGTTTGAAAAATTTTTGGGACTGCCACATACAGGCACTATCCAAATTAAATTGTCTCCATAGCAGCCTCCACACGTTGTCTCCATTGCTACCTCCAAAAGTCGTCCATATAGCTGCCTCCATACATCGTCCCTTTATCAAACGAGGTGTGTCAGGCAGAAATTTGGGTTGTTTTCATGGATTCCACATCAAAGTTGTTAACTTTGTCGCCACCCTGCTGTGTTATCCACAAAATATACTGGCAAACTTTTATCATTTACCAATATTATTTCAGCGCTTCTTGCGCATCTGTTTACATTCCCCTCACCCGGCATATCCTAAACTTATAAGAACGCTACTACACTTGATCTTATACAAAAGGTTCTTAGAAGTGCTGTTTGGGGAGTAGCCTAGAGACAGGGGCTTGGATTGGCGAAAGCTCGCCCGGCAGCGGAGCGCCAGCTCCATGCGCATCAGCCGCTTCTTGCGCATCTGTTTACATTCCCCTCACCCGCCATATCCCAAACTTATAAGAACGCTACTACACTTAACTTGGTGCAGGCTGGGACCGAGTCTGACCCTGGGGCTGGTCATATACTGCCGACGCAGAGAATTGCGGGGCCTACCTCGGTCCAGGTCTCAAAGGCCTACTATACCTCCTCCCAACCCTCCTCCTCCTCCGAATTACCATCCGTGGGCATGGCGCCATCAGTCGGTAGCTCTAGGCACAGCAGCAGTGCCGTCGCTAAGCGACAGCAGGCGGTGCTCAAACTGCTGAGCCTAGGCGATAAAAGGCACACCGCCCAAGAGCTATTACAGGGCATTCCACATCAAACTTGTTAACTTTGTCGCCACCCTGCTGTGTAATCCACAAAATATACTTGCAAACTTTTATCATTTACCGATATTATTTCAGCGCTTCTTGCGCATCTGTTTACATTCCCCTCACCCGGCATATCCTAAACTTATAAGAACGCTACTACACTTGATCTTATACAAAAGTACAAAAGGTTCTTAGAAGTGCTGTTTGGGGAGTAGCCTAGAGACAGGGGCTTGGATTGGCGAAAGCTCGCCTGGCAGCGGAGCGCCAGCTCCATGCCAAGATCCAACTAACATAGTTTTAACTGCAGCACCTTTAATCTACTACTAGTTCACTGCCTCCATACATGGTCCCCTTATCAAACGAGCTGTGTCAGGCAGAATTTTGGGTTGTTTTCATGGCTTCCATGTTAACTTTGTCGCCACCCTGCTGTGTAATCCACAAAATATACTGGCAAACTTTTATCATGTACCGATATTATTTGAGCGCTTCTTGCTCACCTCCTTTGGTTCCTCTCTGCCACCCATTGGTTTGAAGCCTGAGTCCATTTAGGGTATGTCGCCATGCCACTCTCTAGCCTGCTGCCGCTGCCTCTGCATGCCGTCCCCTATAGTGTCAGGGTCAATTATTGGATGTTTTAGATGCTATCTAGCTTCATTCTGTCACTCTGTCATGGCCATGCTGTTGCCCATAATTTTGGCATAATGGTGCGATTATGCAGCCTCAGAGGCATCCATGCATGCTGCCCCTGCTGTTTCCTGTCCATTTCCGTGGTGTTTCCATCCTTTTCTGAGGTTCCCAGGTGTTTGGCCAAGCTTCCCTGTGCAGAGCCTTGGTCCCCTTGAAAAATGCTCGAGTCTCCCATTGACTTCAATGGGGTTCATATTCGAGACGAGCACTCGAGCATCGGGAAAAGTTCGTCTCGAATAACGAGTACCCGAGCATTTTAGTGCTCGCTCATCTCTAGTCTACATGTAAACCTAGTAAAAGTTTTTCTACAGTATATAAAGGTTCACTTGCTATGCCTAAAACATATTATTTTAAAGTTTGCCCGTGAAAGAAAATTTTTACAATTTTACAATTTATATGTTACAATTTTACTCAGTTTTTAGAGAGGCCAGGGACTCTTTAAGCAGACCCATTGTGATCCTTGTGTGCTGACAATGTGTTATCAGAGTCCAGGTTTTTATACACTTTCATTTAGCTTCTGCACATACACTAGTACAGATTTTCCCAAGCCCTTAAACGTCCATGTAAGGAAGATGCACACAAAAATCTTCAAAGTCACATCAGAGCATGATCATTAATTTAATGGGGAACATTTATCATACACTGCCACTCGTGATTGCCCCGCTGCTGCATAGTCGCAGCAGGATACATCAAGAGGCAGAAGCAGGATCGAGACAGGATGCTGCACCGCATTTATTCTACGCCAGCCAGGGCCTGAAAAGTCGCCGGCACCAGCGAGTGTGCCGGAGCGACAGCCCTCTCCTGGCCGGCCGAGCCCTCTGCTCAGCTGGACGCGCCCCTCATGACCCCCCTGGCGTGAAGGTGTCGGACAGGGCTAAATAGTCACATGTGCTACCAATAAGCTAGCATTTGCTATTATTTCAGGGCCTGATAAATATGCCCCAATGTCTGCATTGCACAACAATTTCCACTTGTATTGTCTACATTACTTTTCCAAATGAATTTCACATTGATACTACTGTAATATGCAGTGAAATTTTTGTGCTTGAATCCATTTGGAAAAATAATTCACTTAATGCATTATGGGACACATTTTTGAAAAGTAGTGCAAATTGCATGCAACTTTTTTTTAGTGCACATTTAACATAGAGCTTGCGACACAATTCGGTAGGGTCAGTATAATAAATGTGGGGTATGATTCGACTCTACATCGGTACGCCCCTTTTCTTTGTGCCGCAGCGGGCAAAGTGCTACATATTACATGTTGAGCAACAAATGGTCCGGAGATCCTATCAATGTAATGTATATGGACATACAGTACATGTGTTTCAGGATTTAGAAGAAATTGGTATCTATAAAAGGGGGAGGGCTCAGCAATAATAAACAATTCATACAGCAATACATTCAATATAATTAGAACTACCGTATATCAGGTAGCAAGATACAAAGTTATCAATAAAAGTTGTTTCAGGTCTAATTAAGCCCATGTGTGAAGTTGTATAAGCAGGAGGTTACTGAAAGTGATTGGGCCTCATAGCAAAATTTTGTCAAGGGCACCCCAAACTGTACATTGAAATGTCCAAATATGTTACCCACTACAATGTACAGTTACACTGCCAATAAAATTAATTTAGTTAATTAACACAATCCCCTAAGTGGCAACTACTTCAGCCACTTTATTGTTATATCAATGAAGAGAAATACAGAATATTTTTGAAGTAATTGAGCTTGTGCTTGTATTATTGAGGTAATGAGGAGACCCTCTTAAACTACATAATATTAGAATAGCTATTAAAACTTATATTGGCCCTAACCTACTGTACAGTGCAAGAGCAGGGTTCATGAAAAGGCTGAGTGTGCAGAAGGTAAGACATGCAAATAACTCTGCATGCAGTTGCTTGGCTAGACCCCAGTACGGTTCCCTGAATGCAGCCAGATTGGTATTCACACTTATCTGATGCATGTCAGCTAGAGATAGGCAAATTTTTCTAAATTCGATAGTACCAGGTTTGCCGAATTCTCAACTTTAACAAATAAGTGAAACGGGAATGCAGCCTGACAAGGTAACGTTTGTGCCATCTCAAAAGGACTGAGCTGAGGGCCAAGATCCCACTATAACACAGTACAACAAGATAAAAAACACCATACTGATAATAAACAGACCACTAAAGAAAGACCAACAACACCATTTATATCACAAATCAGGAGTAAAAACAAGAAGTGAAGAACACTACCGCCACACAGTGAGGAACACTACCACCATATAGTAAGGTACACTACAGCCACACAGTGAGGAACACTACCGCCATACAGTGAAGTACACTACAGCCATACAGTGAGGGACACTACCGCCACACAGTGAGGAATACAGCCATACAGTGAGGAACACTACCCCCATGCAGTGAAGAACACTTCCACCATGCAGTGAGGAACACTACCGCCATATAGTGAGGAACACTACAGCCATACAGTGAGGAACACTACCGCCATACAGTGAGGAACACTACCGCCACACAGTGAGGAACACTACCGCCATACAGTGAGGAACACTACCGCCATACAGTGAGGAACACTACAGCCATACAGTGAGGAACACGACCGCCATATAGTGAGGAACACTACCGCCATATAGTGAGGAACACTACCGCCATATAGTGAGGAACACTACCGCCATACAGTGAGGAACACAACTGCCATACAGTGAGGAATACAACTGCCATACAGTGAGGAACACTACAGCCATACAGTGAGGGACACTACCGCCATACAGTGAGGAACACTACCATCATACAGTGAGGAACACTACCCCCATACAGTGAGGAACACTACCCCCATACAGTGAGGGACACTACTGCCATACAGTGAGGAACACTACCCCCATACAGTGAGGAACACGACCGCCATATAATGAGGAACACTATTGCCATATAGTGAGGAACACTACCGCCATACAGTGAGGAACACTACCGCCACACAGTGAGGAGTACAGCCATACAGTGAGGAACACTACCGCCATACAGTGAGGGACACTACCGCCATACAGTGAGGAACACTACAGCCATACAATGAGGGACACTACCCCCATACAGTGAGGAATCCAGCCATACAGTGTGGAACACGATCGCCATACAGTGAGGAACACTACCACCATACAGTGAGGGACACGACCGCCATACAGTGAGGAACACTACCGCCATATAGTGAGGAACACTACCGTCATACAGTGAGGAACACTACCACCATACAGTGAGGGACACGACCGCCATACAGTGAGGAACACTACCGCCATATAGTGAGGAACACTACCGTCATACAGTGAGGAACACAACTGCCATACAGTGAGGAACACTACAGCCATACAGTGAGGGACACTACCGCCACACAGTGAGGAATCCAGCCATACAGTGAGGAACACTACCCCCATCCAGTGAGGAACACTACCGCCAAACAGTGAGGAACATTACCACCATACAGTGAGGAAGACTTCCTCCATACAGTGAGATACACTACCCCCATACAGTGAGGAATAGTACCGCCATGTTCCTTTCTTCTTCCCAGATTTCTCTGCCCCATGTAACATGTTGTGCTCGCGGCCATTTTGCTAAGCTTCGGATTTGTGACAAATCGAAGTTTTCCTTAACCCCTTCCCGACATTTGACGTACTATTACTGCATGGCGGGAGGTGCGTTCCCGCAATATGCAGTAATAGTACGTCAAACTTCTGGCCCCGGCTCCTGAATGGAGCCGGGGCCAGAAGCTGCGGGTGTCGGCTATATATTATAGCCGACACCCTCCTCTAACACCCGCGATTGGAGATTTCTCCTATCGCGGGTGTTAACCCCTAACACGCCGCGGTCGCGCTGACCGCGGCGTGCTAGGGGCATTTAACTGGATTCGGACCCCCCCGCGGCGCTTACCGGGGGGGTCCCGCTGCTCCGATCGCAGCCCCGGGACTGCAGGTGCCCGGGGCTGCGCAATTCTTCTTCCGGGAGCCGGGTCCGTGCCTTCTGGCAGGACCTGGCTGTGATACACTGAGCATGCGCAGCATGCTCAGTGTGTCACATAATACAGTGTAATACATCTGTATTACACTGTATTAGGTGAAGAATAGCTTGAACAAGTGATCAGTGGATCACCTGTTCAAGCTAACCTGTAAAAGTAAATTAAAAAAAGTTAAAAACACTGAATAAACACAATTTTTAATAAAAATAATTAATTAAATAGAGTTAAAGTCCCCTAAACACAAACATTCCCTATACACATCTAATAAAGTAAAAATACCTGAAAATCAACAAAACCCCCCACATATTTGGTATCGCTGCGTCCGTAATAATCTGTACGATAAGTCAGAAACATTATTGGACCCGTACGGTGAACGCCGTAAAAACAAAACCTGAAAAACTCGCCAAAAATATAAATTTTCATAAAACCCTTCACAAAAATGTTCTAAAAAGTGATCAAAAAAAGTTATGTGCCCCAAAATGGTACCAATTGAAAGAACAGCTCAACACGTAAAAAATAAGCCCTAAACTAGCTCTGTCAACCAAAAAATATTAAGGTTAAGTTTCCGAAAAGATGGCGATGCAGAAACAAATGAGATTTCCTCTATATTAGTTTTTCTCCAGCAAAATTGTAAAAATAAATGAAAAACTATATAAATGAGGTATCACCGTAATCGTAGTGATCTATAGAATGAAAATATCATAGTATTTTTAGTGTATGGTGTACGACCCCCAAAATATACAAAAAAAAGGAACCCCAAATTGACAATTTTCTTTTCCTCCATACATTAAAGAGTTAATAAAATCTCATCGAAAAGCTACAGACCCACTTAAATGAAGTATTTGTAAAGTGCATCTCATGTCGCAAAAAATAAGCCCTTATATGTCCAAATTGCCAAAAAAATAAAGATTGTATAGCCAATAAAAAGTGACAATGCATAATCTGCTCTGAATGGCGCAGCTCCCCCCTCGATGCCCTGGCGTGTGCCCATACAGCAGGTTACCACCACATATGGGGTATAGTTATATGCGGGAGGGATTGTGTATCAAATTTTGTGGAGCGTTTTGGTATTTTATCCACTGAGAATTTGTACATTTTATGAAAAACACATTCATTTAGCCAAAGAAAATGTAATTTCGAAATTGCATCCGATTTTGTTTTAACCCCTGTAAACCAATTAAACGGTTAACAAACTTCATAAAAGTTGTTTTACGTAAGTTGAGGGTGTAGTTTCTATAATGGGGTAATTTATGGGGTTTTACTTTTATTTAGGCCTCTCAAAGTGACTTGAAACCTGAGCAGGTCCCTCAATAGCAGGATTTTGCTTTTTTTATGAAAATGTGAAAAATCGCACCTAACGTTCAAAGGCCCATAACATCCTACAAAAATGAGAGTATGCATAAAAAACCACGGAGGTATAAAGTAGACATTCGGTGAATGTTAGTTATTATGTTTTTTGGTGTTATTACTCATGTGTGGAAAAAGTAGAAAATTTTGAATTTCGAAAATTGCTAATTTTTCCAAATTTTCAACAAATATCTGATTTTCTCATAAATAAATGCAAAACATACCACCAAAATTTTTTAACTAACATGAAGTACAATGTGTCACGAGAAAACAATTTCAAAATCACTTGGATATGTTAAAGCGTTCCAAAGTTATAACCATTTATAGTGTCAGAGGGCAGATTTGAAAAAATGGGCCGTGTCAGGAAGGTGAAAAGTGGCTTTGGTGTTAAGGGGTTAAAATTAGGAACGAATTCCATATCGTTAGAATCATTTTGCTCATCTCTAATGTCAGCCTCTTCCTTTCAACTGTAGTTCTCCCACTGTATTGTATAATGGTCAATATATTCAGCCTTTATGACCAAATGGTAATACACAAGAGATGTTAATATTATGCCAGTCATTTTCTAGCTTAATGAGGGGTAATTAGTGGTGTGTACCATCTGGGGTATATAGGAACTCACCAGTATGATACACTATGACAGCCACAGAAATGTGGAGGATCATGTAGATGTCAGCTGTCAATATTATTTTTAACAAAACCTTTGAGGATTACTGTGATAGTACTGACCCCAACAAAGTAAAGGGTATGTTTCAATTTGCCATTTATGGTGAAAACTTTAAAAATTTAGCTTGTAAGAAAATGGTGCCATTGCATTTTTTTTGGCTTTTCTACTGCATTTGCATTTTAATTTTTTTACAGCTTCTCAATACATTGAATTGAATATTAAATACTTGTCACAAATATGGACAATTTTTTCCATAGGTAACATGCCTGCATCTGATAACTGAAGATCTGAAGAACTGTTATCTGAAGAATAAAAAAGTTACAGTTTTTGGTAAGAGGGGGGTAAATGGGAAATTCAAAAAAAGAAAAAGGCTGTAGCATGTGGGGGTTAACCAACCTGCTGCACATTACAATTGCAAAAAAATAGAGGATAGAAGAATATGGTTCCTGGTAAATAATTCTTAGATAGATATGTGAGAGAGCCCAAAAAGTCTGAGTACAATATATTTGTACAATATATTTTGCTAAATATCCAAGGACCTATAAAGACTAGTAATAGAACCATAGGGGAGGTCCTTCTTCAAGAAGAAGAATATACTCTGAATGCAATTTACTTCTGACTTATACTCTGGGCTAGTTCTCAACTCTGGGACCCTTTCCATATTGGGAGGAGTCCTCTGATTGGCTTTTACTGTTTTACGTCTGAGAGACTTCAGTTAAACATTCTCACCAGGAGTGAGCTAAACGTACAAGACATTCAAAATAGTTGTCCGTGCATTTAAAAAAACCTATGATTTTGCCAAAAGAAGCCAAATTGCAGTCCATATGTTGGAATACTCAGACTCCAACAAAGAGATGCTCTACAGTTTTCTGTTCTACCTCATAGAGGAATATTTGTCCACAGAGAAAGACAACCTGTCCATATATTGCATGTATGATACATAGTCTATTGTATAGTGAAGAAACCCTTTCATGTTGAAAAAGATAGAAACTTCATCTTATGGGCCAGCCTTTAACATTCCAACTGTGTATAATCCAGTATAATGCCATTCGTGATATAATACTGGAAGAATAAATCCTTCTCTGTGTCGGAACTAACTGTATGTAACTGCAGAATATTTAACCTTTTAACTCCTGGAATATGCTGCCTGTCAAACACAACAATATGCTAAGATTGATGCAACAAAACATTCGAAGGATAATGGAATCCATCAAAACTTCCGCAGACAAGCAGAATGTCCCTGAAATGGACGGTTTAAATTTGTCTCCTTCCATTGAAATGTATCTTAATTAAAGAGATTTCCGCTATCTAAACTCTTCCTTCTCAAAATTATGCAGCTATTTCAACTCTGCAAGCAATTTTTTTCTTTTACTGAGCATTTTATAATTCTGATGTGACCTATTCATTCCAGATGACGAGCAGGGTTTCACAATGAGGGTATGAGTGATATGTAGCACGTGACGCCAGAATAATCTTTAGATTTAATATGTGGCTTTTATGAACACCTGTGGTACAAAGGACAGATAGTCTTCAAGTCTTTATTTCATAATATTGTCCAGTGCCCAGAATTTCAAGGTAAAATAGCCTTACCTGGCAGAGGTCCCAGCATCTTACTAAGATTTTATGGGGCTTTTTTTTATCTAAAGCTGTCACATCAACTGTTGTTCTCTATGGTATTGCTGATGCTCATTCTAGAAAAGTGGAAAAAAGTTGACAACATCTGATTTTTGTAGCTTTCTTATTTTTTCCACTTTGTATCGCGTACTTAATTCAGGCTTTTTAGCCATTCTCGGAACAGCTCAATCACTTCGAACAGCATGAAAGTATTTCACTAAGAAGACACTCGATAAGCTCACTAATTAACTGTGCTGATAATTCTTACCAGCCCTGATGGTAAAATCTTTAGTGCACTTCAAAATAAAAGAAGAGAAGAGGGGAAAAAAATGTTATTGTCGTAGCAGGAAAACATTTCTCCAGTTTAATGGTATTAACTAGCGCAAAAAAATAAAAAAATCCATCAAGCTTACAGAAACTTCTATTAAATTTGTTGAGATTTTGTTCTGCATTCAAATGTTTGGAGGTTATGTAATCTACACTTGACAAAATACAATAATGTCTGTTTGCTTTTATTGTTATTACTGCCGCTAGAATTTTATGCATAATTTGTCTTCAAAGTATCAAAGAGGAGAAAAACTTATTTTTATTAAAGAGCACAGGAAATGCACTTTAAGACCAATTTTAGAAAGCCATAATACTACTGGATTGTATTGTCTGCATTATGCAAGCTAAAACTTGGATCCATATCAAGGGCCTTTAGGCAAATGGTTGTGATAGAGAACAGGGTCCTTGTGCAAATACTGAATAGGGCCCAACATTTTGTGAATCATAAACTATTTAACCTCCATTTTGTCACTAATAACATTGAGTTTTGTTATTCATTTATTTATAACATCATCGTTTTTTGTATCAGACGTTAACATTCCCGGAATACCCCTATAAGCTCTTCTACTGGTAGCTGAAGGCAATGTATCTTTAGCATTCAACAATATAGATAATAATAAATTGGTATTCAAGGGTATTAACATAGTTAAAAAAAACACATTTTTTTTTATGTGAATGTCTCCCGATCCAGAATTGTTTATACTCTAATAACTGTTGGATTAAGGGACTTTAACCAAGTTACGCCTTCCGAGTAAAAAGAGCGGCTGTCTCATTACAAACATTACGATGAGCATCTCCTTCCTGAGTAAACAAACAGCCATTAAGGATTTCTACACGACGGCCTTGTCGCTTTTTTATTTTGTTATTGCCGTTTTTCTATAAATAGTGTTTCATTGCCATTAATTATTACTAGTGCCGCAGAAGCTTCGTATAACAGATGCTCTGTCATGTCTTATTGTTCAAAGTCTGTGCCATTACATCTCATACATTAGTCTGCTGGACCATCTGCCTCTAATGAGACCGGAGCAATTATCAGCACTTCATCAGGTTAGGTCCTTGCTGGGGAGCATCAAGTTTTCAGCTTCACTGGTATTTGATTTTTAAAGAAAGAATTTAGTGTTTAAAAACATCCCTGCCAAATTTTGACACATATTAAAGAGATATTGTCTGAGCAGATCATTCAGTCAATGGGGAACATTTATCAGGTCTTGCCAGGGAAACCGACATAGAAGCCCTGAAATAATCGCAATGCCTTGCAAACCGCCAAGAATTGCAATAATTATGCCCTTTATGCAATCTGCACGCCAAGGGGACATGAATGGGGTGCGGCTGATGGGGAAGAAGTAGTGTGCACTAACTAGACCATACAAAAGCCTTTTGATGTATCCGGCGGTGCCAGAAGGGTGGGACATATGATAAGTCTCCCCCAATGAATTCAGTGACTTGACACCTGAAGACACATTTCTGGAGCTTAAATTCAGATTACACTGTGCTGGATACTGAATACTTTGAATTGGCTTTTGCATTTCTTTAATGTCCCATCATTTTTCTTATTAATTTAGACTGCTTTAGTTACCATAAAAAATGACATACAGTTACATAATGGTGATAACCGGGCTCAGAGGCTAAGCCCGGGTGATCACTGTGGGATCCTAGCAATATGTGAGAGCTGGATTCCTGCAGTAACAGCTGGGATTGCGATAGACGTGATCCAGGCTGTTTAACTCTTTATACGCCGCGGTCATGGTGACCGCAGTGTCTTTAGGGCAGTGATGAAGGACCCCAGGGCTGCCTTCAGAAGATGCCTGTTAGATTGTGGCTTCGGCTGACTAATGTAATATGCTTTTATGCATTAGTATTGCAGTATATTAGACTAAATAAGTGATCAAATGATCACTTGTTCATGTCCCACACTGGGATAAAATAAAGCATTAAAATAGGGCAAATCAATAAAATTATAAAAAATAGAATAAAAGTCCCCTAAAGCCCCCATTAACCTTAAATTTAATTCATTGAATCTACCATTTGTTTTAATACATTTTGGACAAACATACCTTGAGAATGCTGTAGTGACACTGATGCAGCAACATATTTAGTTTAACCCCTTAACACCAAAGACACTTTTCACCTTCCTGACACGGCCCATTTTTTCAAATCAGCCCTGTGTCACTATAAGTGGTTATAACTTTGGAACGATTTAACATATCCAAGTGATTTTGAAATTGTTTTCTCTTGAAACTTTGTACTTCATGTTAGTAGAAAATTTTTGGTAGTATGTTTTTCATTAATTTATGAGAAAATCAAATATTTGTTGAAAATTTGGAAAAATTCTCGATTTTCGAGCTTCAAAATGTTCTACTTTTTTCCACACATAGTCATAACCGCAAAAAAACTTAATAACTAACATTCACCAAAAACTTAATAACTAACATTCACCAAATGTTTTTTATGCATACTTTTATTTTTGTAGGATGTTATGGGGCTTTGAATGTTAGGTGAGTTTTTTACATTTTCATAAAAAACGCAAAATCCTGCTATTGAGGGACCTGCACAGGTTTGAAGTCACTTTGAGAGGCCTAAATAAAAGTAAAACCCCATAACTTACCCCATAATTGAAACTACACCCCTCAAAGTACGTAAAACAACTTTAATAAAGTTTGTTAACCCTTTAATTGTTTTACAGGGGTTAAAACTAAATTGGATGCAATTTTGAAAGTAAAATCTCTCCCACCTATAACAATACCCCATATGTGGTGGTATACTGCTGTATGGGCAAATGCCAGGGTATTGAAGGGAAGCTGCTCCATTCAGAGCAGATTGTGCATTGTCACTTTTTATTGGCTATACAATCTTTATTTTTTTTGGCAATTTGGACATATAAGGGCTTATTTTTTGCGACATGAGATGCAATTTACAAATATTTCATTTTAGTGGGTCATTAGCTTATTGATGAGTTTTTTTTAACTCTTGAATGAGTGAAAAGAAAACTGTAAATTTTGGTTTCCTTTCTTCTGTACACTAAAAATACTATATTATCTTTATTTTATAGATCACTACGATTACGGTGATACCTCATTTATATAGTTTTTCATATATTTTTACAATTTTACTGGAAAAAACTAATATAGAGGAAATCTCATTTGTTTTTGCATTGCCATTATTTCTGAGACATAACTTTCATATTTTTTGGTTGATAGAGCTGGTTTAGGGCTTATTTTTTACGTGTTGAGTTGTCCTTTTCAGGGGAACCATTTTGGCGCACATAACTTTCACTAAGTTTTTTGAATTTTGTTTTTACGGCATACACTGAGCGGGTCCAATAATGTTTCTGAGTTATTGTACAGATTGTTATGGATGCGGCAATACCAAATATGTGGGTTTTTTTGACGATTTTGTGGGTTGTTTTACTTTATTACATGTGTATAGGGAATGTTTGTGTTTAGGGGACTTTAACTTTATTTAATTAATTATTTTTATTAAAATGTGTTTTTATTTAATGTTTTTAACTTTTTCTCTTTACTTTTACAGTTTGACTTGAACAAGAGATCCTCTGATCGCTTGTTCAAGCTCTTCTTCACCTAATACAGTGTAATACAGATGTATTACACTGTTTTATGTAACACACTGAGCTGCTAGAAGGTAGGACCCGGCTCCAGAAGAGGATCGCACAGCCCCGGGGCACTGGCATACCCTGGGGCTGCAATTGGAGTAGTGGTGCGTACCCCCCCCCCCCCCCTGGTAAGCACCGCAGGGGGGTCCGATTCCTGTGAAATGCCCCTTACATGCCGCGGTCAAGCGATCGGAGGAATCTCTGATCGCGGGTGTTAAAGGCAGGTGTCAGCGATAATATACAGCCGTGTTGGAGCCATGTCGGAGCCGGCACCAAAAGCATGACGTAATAGTACTTTAAAATGCGGCAACGCACCTCCCGTCATGCAATACTATTACGGCAAATGTCTGGAAGGGGTTGAACTTTTCTTTTAATTATTTTTATACCCTCTAGGGTACTTTAACCCTAGATGATCTGATTGTTCTTACCATATACTACAATACTACTGTATTGCAGAATATAGCATTTTTGCACAGTATTCATTACAATGAGGCTCTGGCTTATTGTAATGAAACTGAAGAAACCAGACAGCCTTAGGTCTGATGAAGAAACAAAGATGCCGTCTTTGCAGCATATCCCACCTCTGTATGAAGAGGGCTCTGTCTGTGAACCCTCTTAATATAGCCTCCGCACCACTGCGGAGAGTGAGAAGGTAAATAAATGTTTCATTTTAAATACACTTTAAATGCCACCACAATCTCAGTGAACAGAGTAAATATATTAACCCTTTTTAACACTTTTTCATTTTTACGTGTACAGACCTGTGTGAGGGCTTATTTTGTGCATAACAAATTTTACTTTCCCCTAATGTTATTTATTTTAACATGCCGTGTACTGCGAAGCTGAAAAAAAATTCCAAATGTGGAAAAATTTTAAAAAAAACGTCACGTTCTTGTGGGCTCATTTTTTTCGACTTTGACTGTCCACTCAAAATAACACCTCAGCTTTATTCTTTGGTTTGGTGCGATCATGGTGATCCCAAATTTATATAGGTTTTATTGTGTTTTAAAACATTTTCAAAAATTAAACGAATGTGTACAAAAAAGAAAAAAATAAATTTTGCAATCTTCTGACGCTAATAACATTTTCATACTTTGATGCACGGAGATGAGTAAGGTGTCATTTTTTCCGAAATGAGGCGACGTTTTCATTGCTACCATATTGAGGTCTGTGCGACATTTTGATCATTTTTTATTTCATTTTTTATGTGATGTAAAAAGGTGAAAAAGTTGCATTTCGGACATTTGGGCGCCATTTCCCGCCTCGGAGGTCACCGCCGGCCGTAATCGTTTTTATATTTTGATAGATCGGGCATTTTGGGACACGGCGATACCTAATATGTTTGTGATTTTTACTGCTTATTATGTTTTAGATCAGTTCTAGAGAAAGGGGGGTGATTTGAATTTTTAATATTTTATTAATTTTTTTTATTTTTTAAACTTTTTTTTTTCTTTTTTTTTCCACTATTTCTTAGACCATCTAGGGTACATTAACCCTAGATGGTTAGATCGCTCCTACCATATACTGCAATACTTCTGTATTGCAATATATGGCATTTTTGCAGGTCATTCATTACAATGAGCCACTGGCTCATTGTAACGAATCTCCAGAAGCCATGTAGCCTCGTGTCAAAAGAAGACCCGAGGCTACCATGGCAACCGATCGCTTTGACGGCGGCAATGACAGGGTTAATAGCGGTGGGGGTTTTCTGCAAAATGCAAAAACCTCCACCTTTGTATGAAGAGGACTCAGCCCGTGAGCCCTCTTCATACACTCCCTATACCTCTGCGCCGTAGAGCTACGGCGCAGAGCATTAAGGGGTTAAAGAGAAACTGGGAATTTTCATTGAATCAATACCAACAAAACTATATATCAATTGCTTCAGATCTTCCTTCATAATATACTGCATTTTCATGGTCACAAACTCTTGCTAACAAAAACAAATATGGATGAGAATCCCATTTGAAAAGGAAAAACAAAATATTTGACCAGTAACAATTTGGCTCTAAAAATCGATAAGACCATGTGCAAGAAGATCATGAAGAGTAGCCACCAAAGGACAGTAAAAGGTAAGTATGAGTGTCTGTGGTCAAGAGACTTATCAATCCTGTATTGAGACAGGTATGTGACTGACCATATTGATATACACTCACCGGCCACTTTATTAGGTACACCATGCTAGTAACGGGTTGGACCCCCTTTTGCCTTCAGAACTGCCTCAATTCTTCGTGGCATAGATTCAACAAGGTGCTGGAAGCATTCCTCAGAGATTTTGGTCCATATTGACATGATGGCATCACACAGTTGCTGCAGATTTGTCGGCTGCACATCCATGATGCAAATCTCCCGTTCCACCACATCCCAAAGATGCTCTATTGGATTGAGATCTGGTGACTGTGGAGGCCATTTGAGTACAGTTAACTCATTGTCATGTTCAAGAAACCAGTCTGAGATGATTCCAGCTTTATGACATGGCGCATTATCCTGCTGAAAGTAGCCATCAGATGTTGGGTACATTGTGGTCATAGAGGGATGGACATGGTCAGCAACAATACTCAGGTAGGCTGTGGCGTTGCAACGATGCTCAATTGGTACCAAGGGGCCCAAAGAGTGGCAAGAAAATATTTCCCACACCATGACACCACCACCACCAGCCTGAACCGTTGATACAAGGCAGGATGGATCCATGCTTTCATGTTGTTGACGCCACATTCTGACCCTACCATCCGAATGTCGCAGCAGAAATCGAGACTCATCAGACCAGGCAACGTTTTTCCAACCTATACTGTCCAATTTCGATGAGCTTGTGCAAATTGTAGCCTCAGTTTCCTGTTCTTAGCTGAAAGGAGTGGCACCCGGTGTGGTCTTCTGCTGCTGTGGCCCATCTGCCTCAAAGTTTGACGTACTGTGCGTTCAGAGATGCTCTTCTGCCTACCTTGGTTGTAACGGGTGGCGATTTGAGTCACTGTTGCCTTTCTATCAGCTTGAACCAGTCTGCCCATTTTCCTCTGACCTCTGGCATCAACAAGGCATTTCCGCACACAGAACTGCCGCTCACTGGATGTTTTTTCTTTTTCGGATCATTCTCTGTAAACCCTAGAGATGGTTGTGCGTGAAAATCTCAGCAGATCAGCAGTTTCGGAAATACTCAGACCAGCCCTTCTGGCACCAACAACCATGCCACGTTCAAAGGCACTCAAATCACCTTTCTTCCCCATACTGATGCTCGGTTTGAACTGCAGGAGATTGTCTTGACCATGTCTACATGCCTAAATGCACTGAGTTGCCGCCATGTGATTCTCTGATTAGAAATTAAGTGTTAACGAGCAGTTGGACAGGTGTACCTAATAAAGTGGCCGGTGAGTGTATATGCTGAGTAGTATTTAAACTAAACTAACAGCGTCATTTACCATGCACGCACTTCCTTGAATTATGATTTTCCGGACGGCTGATTAAGAATTGCTTCCTTGGGGACTATAATTTTAGAACCAAACTATATATATATTTTTTATCTTTTGTTATTGTTAAATTAAAAGTAAAGTTTTAATACGGTCATTCACCTATTTTGTACTTGTTTAGTTGACTCACCTACGTGAAGTGGGTAGGAGGTCCAAACAATCCACCCTTGTGTAAATATTTTTTTCAGATTAAAAACCTAATTGAAATCGCAATTTTATAAGGATCACTTTTTCCTCCATTTGACACCACCTCTGTTGGCCAAGGCAGTAATGATAACTGAGCAGCACAGGCAAGAACCACTTGAGTGACTGCACAGTAGCTGATTTGCTGCCTGCCAAGTGACTGATGCCAATGCTGTTAAGTTGTCATGTAGCCATAGATTCAGCTGCATCACAGTATAGGTCAGTGAAAATACACATATTGAAGTCAATGGATCTCCATATAACGAATGCAAAATTTTCACTGTACGTCTATATTTTCCAAAATCTATAGGCTCCTTTTATTTCAAGTGTTTTCACTTGTTACATTGTACTGTATTAGATACAAGTGACTCAGTCATAGACTTCACATAACCAGAACTGTTATGAAATTTTATGTTTCTATTAAAAGATGATATATATATATATATATATATATATATATATATATATATATATATATATTAAAATATAACAGCAGCAAAATTGGTGATTAAGCTAAAAATGTACCCAATAAAAGTCTGCTCATATTATAGTAGAAACATTTTACAAATTAAGGAAATCGAAGAAGAAAATTAGCAACAAATTCAACATTTTTTTAACTAACAGCCAAAAATTAAATTTACTTAATTGTATCTTTATAGGAGTAAATTGTGTCCTCATCACCACTGATGTTAAAATAACTATATAGATAATAAGAAAAAACACTTAAATACCCATTAAGCATGAGCCTAGGTGCAATAAACAAGGGGTTAATGGCATTTCTAGCTCTTCAGCCTTCCCAGCAGACAGGGGATCTTATTAATATGTCATCTAAATTACAAGTGTAAGTTATAAATTAGAATACGGTGGAATTAAATGCTAATTGATGTAATATGATATATAATAATTTGGGATTTCAAATTGCATGCAATCCAGCCACTTAGCCTTTCTGTCAACTATCCAGATTGTTCCCAGCTAGAACCTATGAAATAATTCAATATGCAGGCAAATAAAGACCAATATCCTGCCATAATATTCCATCCTTTCATGAAACATCTGCAGATGAATCTCTTATCAGATACTAACATACAAAGCCAATTTACTTATGTATACAATCTACTTGTAGGGTGATAAAAATCAATCTATGAACGTGGAAAGAAAAACTGGCCAATACAGATGGTGTACAGGAGAATTGAGTGGACTGCCCAATTCGCAATACCCCTATCCATGTTCCACATATTAATGTGAGGTCACTTTCCTTGGGATCGCCTACTTTGAGTCTAAGCAAGGTTTATGATATATTTGATAAGGTTGAAAAAAGATGTTGACTAGAGATGAGCGAACATGCTCGTCCGAGCTTGATGCTCGGTCGAGCATTAGCGTACTCGAAACTGCTCGTTGCTCGGACGAATACTTCGCCCGCTCGAGAAAATGGCAGCTCCCGCCGTTTTGCTTTTTGGCGGCCAGAAACAGAGCCAATCACAAGCCAGGAGACTCTGCACTCCACCCAGCATGACGTGGTACCCTTACACGTCGATAGCAGTGGTTGGCTGGCCAGATCAGGTGACCCTGGGATAGACTAGCCGCTGCCTGCGCTGCTCGGATCATTCTGTGTCTGGATGCCGCTAGGGAGAGAGCTGCTGCTGGTCAGGGAAAGCGTTAGGGTGTTCTATTAGCTTACTGTTAGGCAGGAGTCATTCTCCAAGAACCCAACAGCCCTTCTTAGGGCTACAATAACGTTATACTTTTTTTTTTTATTTGCAGCTAGTACCATATTGTGAGGAATTTGCAGGGGGACTTGCTACCGTTGTGTTTAGCTCTTTGTGACACACATATCCACCTCAAACACCAAAGTGGGAAAATTTATTAGGGGTTTGATTTCAATTAGGCACAGTCTGCCATTTACTTTTTATTTTACGTTTATTTTTTTAATAACTCAGTGTCATCTCATCTTGCATAGTAGTGTGCTTTCATACTTGGCTAGAAAATAGCCATAGGAGAATCCAAACGGCTTACTTACGCCTACAGTAGCGTTATATATATTTGATTTCTGGTTGATCTGCTGATGGCTGTACTTGCTGCAGTGCATCTACTAGCAAATTGTGAGCAATTTGTAGTGAGACTTGCGACCGCTGTGTTTTGCGCTTAGTGACGCACATATCCATTGCAAAGACCGAAGTGGGAAAATTTATTAGGGGTTGGATTTCAATTAGGCACAGTCTGCCATTTCCTTTTTTATTTTACGTTTATTTTGTTTAATAACTCAGCGTCATCTCATCTGGCATAGTAGTGTGCTTTCATACTTGGCTAGAAAATAGCCATAGGAGAATCCAAACGGCTTACTTACGCCTACAGTAGCGTTATATATATTTGATTTCTGGTTGATCTGCTGATGGCTGTACTTGCTGCAGTGCATCTACTAGCAAATTGTGAGCAATTTGTAGTGAGACTTGCGACCGCTGTGTTTTGCGCTTAGTGACGCACATATCTATTGCAAAGACCGAAGTGGGAAAATTTATTAGGGGTTGGATTTCAATTAGGCACAGTCTGCCATTTCCTTTTTTATTTTACGTTTATTTTGTTTAATAACTCAGCGTCATCTCATCTGGCATAGTAGTGTGC
This sequence comes from Engystomops pustulosus, assembly GCF_040894005.1. Lineage (NCBI taxonomy): Eukaryota > Metazoa > Chordata > Amphibia > Anura > Leptodactylidae > Engystomops > Engystomops pustulosus. Next base: position 102,733,926 of record NC_092417.1, on the reverse strand, counting down.
TTTCATACTTGGCTAGAAAATAGCCATAGGAGAATCCAAACGGCTTACTTACGCCTACAGTAGCGTTATATATATTTGATTTCTGGTTGATGTGCTGGTGGCTGTACTTGCTGCAGTGCATCTACTAGCAAATTGTGAGCAATTCGTAGTGAGACTTGCGACCGCTGTGTTTTGCGCTTAGTGACGCACATATCCATTGCAAAGACCGAAGTGGGAAAATTTATTAGGGGTTGGATTTCAATTAGGCACAGTCTGCCATTTCCTTTTTTATTTTACGTTTATTTTGTTTAATAACTCAGCGTCATCTCATCTGGCATAGTAGTGTGCTTTCATACTTGGCTAGAAAATAGCCATAAGAGAATCCAAACGGCTTACTTACGCCTACAGTAGCGTTATATATATTTGATTTCTGGTTGATCTGCTGGTGGCTGTACTTGCTGCAGTGCATCTACTAGCAAATTGTGAGCAATTTGTAGTGAGACTTGCGACCGCTGTGTTTTGCGCTTAGTGACGCACATATCCATTGCAAAGACCGAAGTGGGAAAATTTATTAGGGGTTGGATTTCAATTAGGCACAGTCTGCCATTTCCTTTTTTATTTTACGTTTATTTTGTTTAATAACTCAGCGTCATCTCATCTGGCATAGTAGTGTGCTTTCATACTTGGCTAGAAAATAGCCATAGGAGAATCCAAACGGCTTACTTACGCCTACAGTAGCGTTATATATATTTGATTTCTGGTTGATCTGCTGGTGGCTGTACTTGCTGCAGTGCATCTACTAGCAAATTGTGAGCAATTTGTAGTGAGACTTGCGACCGCTGTGTTTTGCGCTTAGTGACGCACATATCCATTGCAAAGACCGAAGTGGGAAAATTTATTAGGGGTTGGATTTCAATTAGGCACAGTCTGCCATTTCCTTTTTTATTTTACGTTTATTTTGTTTAATAACTCAGCGTCATCTCATCTGGCATAGTAGTGTGCTTTCATACTTGGCTAGAAAATAGCCATAAGAGAATCCAAACGGCTTACTTACGCCTACAGTAGCGTTATATATATTTGATTTCTGGTTGATCTGCTGATGGCTGTACTTGCTGCAGTGCATCTACTAGCAAATTGTGAGCAATTTGTAGTGAGACTTGCGACCGCTGTGTTTTGCGCTTAGTGACGCACATATCCATTGCAAAGACCGAAGTGGGAAAATTTAGTAGGGGTTGGATTTCAATTAGGCACAGTCTGCCATTTCCTTTTTTATTTTACGTTTATTTTGTTTAATAACTCAGCGTCATCTCATCTGGCATAGTAGTGTGCTTTCATACTTGGCTAGAAAATAGCCATAGGAGAATCCAAACGGCTTACTTACGCCTACAGTAGCGTTATATATATTTGATTTCTGGTTGATCTGCTGATGGCTGTACTTGCTGCAGTGCATCTACTAGCAAATTGTGAGCAATTTGTAGTGAGACTTGCGACCGCTGTGTTTTGCGCTTAGTGACGCACATATCCATTGCAAAGACCGAAGTGGGAAAATTTATTAGGGGTTGGATTTCAATTAGGCACAGTCTGCCATTTCCTTTTTTATTTTACGTTTATTTTGTTTAATAACTCAGCGTCATCTCATCTGGCATAGTAGTGTGCTTTCATACTTGGCTAGAAAATAGCCATAGGAGAATCCAAACGGCTTACTTACGCCTACAGTAGCGTTATATATATTTGATTTCTGGTTGATGTGCTGGTGGCTGTACTTGCTGCAGTGCATCTACTAGCAAATTGTGAGCAATTCGTAGTGAGACTTGCGACCGCTGTGTTTTGCGCTTAGTGACGCACATATCCATTGCAAAGACCGAAGTGGGAAAATTTATTAGGGGTTGGATTTCAATTAGGCACAGTCTGCCATTTGCTTTTTTATTTTACGTTTATTTTGTTTAATAACTCAGCGTCATCTCATCTGGCATAGTAGTGTGCTTTCATACTTGGCTAGAAAATAGCCATAGGAGAATCCAAACGGCTTACTTACGCCTACAGTAGCGTTATATATATTTGATTTCTGGTTGATCTGCTGGTGGCTGTACTTGCTGCAGTGCATCTACTAGCAAATTGTGAGCAATTTGTAGTGAGACCTGCGACCGCTGTGTTTTGCGCTTAGTGACGCACATATCCATTGCAAAGACCGAAGTGGGAAAATTTATTAGGGGTTGGATTTCAATTAGGCACAGTCTGCCATTTCCTTTTTTATTTTACGTTTATTTTGTTTAATAACTCAGCGTCATCTCATCTGGCATAGTAGTGTGCTTTCATACTTGGCTAGAAAATAGCCATAAGAGAATCCAAACGGCTTACTTACGCCTACAGTAGCGTTATATATATTTGATTTCTGGTTGATCTGCTGGTGGCTGTACTTGCTGCAGTGCATCTACTAGCAAATTGTGAGCAATTTGTAGTGAGACTTGCGACCGCTGTGTTTTGCGTTTAGTGACGCACATATCCATTGCAAAGACCGAAGTGGGAAAATTTAGTAGGGGTTGGATTTCAATTAGGCACAGTCTGCCATTTCCTTTTTTATTTTACGTTTATTTTGTTTAATAACTCAGCGTCATCTCATCTGGCATAGTAGTGTGCTTTCATACTTGGCTAGAAAATAGCCATAAGAGAATCCAAACGGCTTACTTATGCCTACAGTAGCGTTATATATATTTGATTTCTGGTTGATCTGCTGGTGGCTGTACTTGCTGCAGTGCATCTACTAGCAAATTGTGAGCAATTTGTAGTGAGACTTGCGACCGCTGTGTTTTGCGCTTAGTGACGCTCATATCCATTGCAAAGACCGAAGTGGGAAAATTTATTAGGGGTTGGATTTCAATTAGGCACAGTCTGCCATTTCCTTTTTTATTTTACGTTTATTTTGTTTAATAACTCAGCGTCATCTCATCTGGCATAGTAGTGTGCTTTCATACTTGGCTAGAAAATAGCCATAGCAATAGGATAGCATCGTTTGGTTTTAAAAACTAAAAAACACAAAAAAAAAAAAAAAACACAAAAAAAAGTTAAAAAAAAATTAAAGTTATAACTCTCATTTTAAAAATGTTTAACCCGGGGGCTAGGGGTAGAGGACGAGGGCGGGGACGTGGGCGTCCAACTACTGCAGGGGTCAGAGGCCGTGGTCCTGGCCGGGGTGAGACACCACCTGCTTATGAGGGAGCAGGGGAACGCCGCAGAGCTACACTCCCTAGGTTCATGTCTGAAGTTACTGGGACTCGTTGTAGAGCACTGTTGAGGCCAGAACAGTGCGAACAGGTGATGTCGTGGATTGCCGACAATGCTTCGAGCAATTTGTCCACCAGTCAGTCTTCCACACAGTCCACCCATGTCACCGAAATCGGCACTCCTCCAGCTCCTGCACCTCAGCCTCCTCCCCCCCAGTCTGCCCCCTCCCAGGAAAATTTGCCATTTGAACCGGCATACTCTGAGGAACTGTTTTCTGGACCCTTCCCACACTCACAAACCACTTGTCCGGTTGCTGCTGAGCAATTTTCCGATGCCCAGGTTTTCCACCAGTCGCAGTCTGTGGGTGATGATGACCTTCTTGACGTAGTGGAAGAAGTGTCTAAAGAGGTGTCCGACGATGAGGGGACACGGTTGTCAGACAGTGGGGAAGTTATTGTCAGGGCAGGAAGTCCGAGGGGGGAGCAGACTGAGGGATCGGAGGATGATGAGGTGACAGACCCAAGCTGGTTTGATAGGCCGGGTGAACACAGTGCTTCTGAGACAGAGGAGAGTCCTCGACCAGAACAGATTGGAAGAGGCAGTAATGGGGCCAGACGGAGAGGCAGGGCCAGAGCTGGTGCATCAGCTCCAAATGTGTCAACTAGTGAAGCTCCCGTGGCGAGGGCTCCTGCGGCGAGGGCTAGATTTTCCGAAGTCTGGAGGTTCTTTAAGGAAACACCGGATGACCGACGGACTGTGGTGTGCAACATTTGCCAAACCAGGATCAGCAGGGGTTCCACCACTACTAGCTTAACTACCACCAGTATGCGCAGGCATATGAATGCTAAACACCCACTCAGTGGCAACAAGCCCGTTCACCTCCGGCCGTGCACACCACTGCTCCTTCCCTTGTGTCAGCTGATAGTCAGCCCCCTGCCCAGGACCCTGCCACAAAAACCCCATCGTCGCCTCCACGATCCTCCACAGCATCCACCAGCGTTCAGCTCTCCATACCCCAGACGCTGGAGCGGAAACGCAAATATAGTGCAACCCACCCGCACGCCCAAGCCCTTAATGTCCACATCTCGAGATTGCTTAGCCTGGAGATGCTGCCCTATAGGCTAGTAGAGACCGAGGCCTTTCGCAACCTCATGGCGGCGGCCGTCCCTCGGTATTCGGTCGCCAGCCGCCACTACTTTTCCCGATGTTCCGTCCCAGCCCTGCACCAGCACGTGTCAGACAACATCATCCGTGCCCTGACCAACGCCGTTTCTGACAAGGTCCACCTGACCACGGACACGTGGACGAGTGCTGCCGGGCAGGGCCACTATATATCGCTGACGGCACATTGGGTTAACTTGGTGGAGGCTGGGACCGAGTCTGACCCTGCGGCTGGTCATATACTGCCGACGCCGAGGATTGCGGGGCCTACCTCGGTCCAGGTGTTTCAGGCCTACTATGCCTCCTCCTCCTCCCACCCCTCCTCCACCTCCTCCTCCTCCGAATTACCATCCGTGGGCATGGCGCCATCAGTCGGTAGCTCTAGGTACAGCAGCAGTGCCGTCACTAAGCGACAGCAGGCGGTGCTCAAACTGCTGAGCCTAGGCGATAAAAGGCACACCGCCCAAGAGCTATTACAGGGCATCACGGCGCAGACTGATCTGTGGCTGGCACCGCTGAACCTGAAGGCAGGCATGGTTGTGTGTGACAACGGCCGTAACCTGGTGGCGGCTCTGCAACTCGGCAGACTGACACATGTGCCATGCCTGGCCCATGTGTTAAATCTGATAGTTCAGCGTTTCCTCAAGACATACCCCAATCTGTCTGATTTGCTCACGAAGGTGCGCCGCATCTGTGCGCATTTCAGGAAGTCCAGCACAGATGCTGCCACTCTCAGGGCAGCGCAGCGCCGCCTGCAACTGCCCGCTCACCGACTGTTGTGCGACGTGCCCACGAGGTGGAATTCAACACTGACCATGTTATCCAGAGTTTACCAGCAGCGCCGAGCGATTGTAGACTGCCAGATGTCAACTTCCACCAGAACTGGTAGTCAGGTCAGTCAGCTTCCTCAAGTCTACAATGAGGAGTGGACGTGGATGTCTGATATCTGTCAGGTGCTGAGTAACTTTGAGGAGTCAACACAGATGGACAGTGGCGATGCCGCCATCATCAGCCTCACCATCCCGCTGCTTGGCCTGTTGAAAAACTCTCTGATCAGCATGAAGTCGGAAGCTTTGCGCTCGTCACAAGAGACGGGGGAAGAAGATTCCCTTGTTGATAGCCAAAGCACCCTTAGGTCTGTTTCTCAGCGCATATCGGAGGAGGTGGAGGTGGAGGAGGATGAGGAGGAAGAGGAGGAGAATGTTGGCGAGACACAAGAGGGGACCATTGTTGAGTCCTTCACTGTTCAGCGTGTATGGGCAGAAGAAGAGGAGTTGGAGGAGTTGGAGGAGGAGGAAATGGACAGTCAGGCCAGTGAGGGGAGTGAATTCTTACGCGTTGGTACTCTGGCGCATATGGCAGATTTCATGCTAGGCTGCCTATCCCGTGACCCTCGCGTTCAAAGAATTTATTCCAGCACCGATTACTGGGTGTTCACTCTCCTGGACCCACGGTACAAGCAAAATCTTTCCACTCTCATCCCTGGAGAGGAAAGGAGTGTGAGAATGCATGAATACCAGCAGGCCCTGGTTCACAAGCTGAAACAGTATTTCCCTTCTGACAGCGCTAGCGGCAGAGTGCGTAGTTCTGCGGGACAAGTAGCGAGGGAGAGTAGGCGAGCAGGCAGCTTGTCCAGCACTGGCAAGGGTACGCTTTACAAGGCTTTTGCCAGCTTTATGTCACCCCAGCAAGACACTGTCACCTGTCCCCAGTCTCGGCAAAGTAGGGCTGATCTTTACAGAAAGATGGTGAGGGAGTACGTAGCTGACCATACCATCGTCCTAAATGATCACACAGCTCCCTACAACTACTGGGTTTCAAAGCTGGACATGTGGCACGAACTGGCGCTGTACGCCTTGGAGGTTCTTGCCTGCCCTGCCGCTAGCGTCTTGTCCGATCGGGTTTTCAGTGCAGCTGGTGGAATCATCACCGATAAGCGTACACGCCTGTCGACTGACAGCGCTGACAGGCTGACGCTTATTAAGATGAATAAAGCCTGGATTTCTCATAATTTCCAATCTCCACCAGGTGAAGGAAGCTCAACCTGAATAATTTATCCACTCCTCCTTCTCCTCATTTTCCTCCTTCTCCTCCTCTTTGTACAGTAAAGCAGAGGAAACTGGCTATTTTTTGACAGGGCCCACTGGCTCTAGCTATAGTACTTTATGCATTTAATTTTTCTGGAGGGCCACCTACCCGGTCCTCTGTTTTAAAAAATTTTTGGGAGTGCCACATACAGGCACTCAATCTATTCAATTTTTCTGGAGGGCCACCTACCCGGTCCTCTGTTTTAAACAATTTTTTGGAGTGCCACATACAGGCACTCAATCTATTCAATTTTTCTGGAGAGCCACCTACCCGCTCCTCTGGTTTGAAAACGTTTTTGGACTGCCACATACAGGCACTCAATCTATTCCATTTTACTGGAGGGCCACCTACCTGCTCCTCTGGTTTGAAAAGTTTTTTGGACTGCCACATACAGGCACTCAATCTATTTCATTTTTCTGGAGGGCCACCTACCCGCTCCTCTGGTTTGAAAACTTTTTTGGACTGCCACATACAGGCACTCAATCTATTTCATTTTTCTGGAGGGCCACCTACCTGCTCCTCTGGTTTGAAAACTTTTTTGGACTGCCACATACAGGCACTATCCAAATTAAATTGTCTCCATAGCAGCCTCCACACGTTGTCTCCATTGCTACCTCCAAAAGTCGTCCATATAGCTGCCTCCATACATCGTCCCCTTATCAAACGAGGTGTGTCAGGCAGAAATTTGGGTTGTTTTCATGGATTCCACATCAAAGTTGTTAACTTTGTCGCCACCCTGCTGTGTTATCCACAAAATATACTGGCAAACTTTTATCATTTACCAATATTATTTCAGCGCTTCTTGTGCATCTGATTACATTCCCCTCACCCGGCATATCCTAAACTTATAAGAACGCTACTACACTTGATCTTATACAAAAGGTTCTTAGAAGTGCTGTTTGGGGAGTAGCCTAGAGACAGGGGCTTGGATTGGCGAAAGCTCGCCTGGCAGCGGAGCGCCAGCTCCATGCGCATCATGCGCTTCTTGCGCATCTGTTTACATTCCCCTCACCCGCCATATCCCAAACTTATAAGAACGCTACTACACTTAACTTGGTTCAGGCTGGGACCGAGTCTGACCCTGGGGCTGGTCATATACTGCCGACGCAGAGAATTGCGGGGCCTACCTCGGTCCAGGTCTCAAAGTTCTAGTATACCTCCTCCTCCTCCCACCCCTCCTCCACCTCCTCCTCCTCCGAATTACCATCCGTGGCCATGGCGCCATCAGTCGGTAGCTCTAGGCACAGCAGCAGTGCCGTCGCTAAGCGACAGCAGGCGGTGCTCAAACTGCTGAGCCTAGGCGATAAAAGGCACACCGCCCAAGAGCTATTACAGGGCATTCCACATCAAACTTGTTAACTTTGTCGCCACCCTGCTGTGTAATCCACAAAATATACTTGCAAACTTTTATCATTTACCGATATTATTTCAGCGCTTCTTGCGCATCTGTTTACATTCCCCTCACCCGCCATATCCTAAACTTATAAGAACGCTACTACACTTGATCTTATACAAAAGGTTCTTAGAAGTGCTGTTTGGGGAGTAGCCTAGAGACAGGGGCTTGGATTGGCGAAAGCTCGCCTGGCAGCGGAGCGCCAGCTCCATGCGCATCATGCGCTTCTTGCGCATCTGTTTACATTCCCCTCACCCGCCATATCCCAAACTTATAAGAACGCTACTACACTTGATCTTATACAAAAGGTTCTTAGAAGTGCTGTTTGGGGAGTAGCCTAGAGACAGGGGCTTGGATTGGCGAAAGCTCGCCTGGCAGCGGAGCGCCAGCTCCATGCCAAGATCCAACTAACATAGTTTTAACTGCAGCACCTTTAATCTACTACTAGTTCACTGCCTCCATACATGGTCCCCTTATCAAACGAGCTGTGTCAGGCAGAATTTTGGGTTGTTTTCATGGCTTCCATGTTAACTTTGTCGCCACCCTGCTGTGTAATCCACAAAATATACTGGCAAACTTTTATCATGTACCGATATTATTTGAGCGCTTCTTGCTCACCTCCTTTGGTTCCTCTCTGCCACCCATTGGTTTGAAGCCTGAGTCCATTTAGAGTATGTCGCCATGCCACTCTCTAGCCTGCCGCTGCTGCCGCTGCCTCTGCATGCCGTCCCCTATAGTATCAGGGTCAATTATTGGATGTTTTACATGCTATCTAGCTTCATTCTGTCACTCTGTCATGGCCATGCTGTTGCCCATAGTTTTGGCATAATGGTGCGATTAAGCAGCCTCAGAGGCATCCATGCATGCTGCCCCTGCTGTTTCCTGTCCATTTCCGTGGTGTTTCCATCCTTTTCTGAGGTTCCCAGGTGTTTGGCCAAGCTTCCCTGTGCAGAGCCTTGGTCCCCTTGAAAAATGCTCGAGTCTCCCATTGACTTCAATGGGGCTCGTTATTCGAGACGAGCACTCGAGCATCGGGAAAAGTTCGTCTCGAATAACGAGTACCCGAGCATTTTAGTGCTCGCTCATCTCTAATGTTGACCCATCAAGTCCAACCTATACATTTTTGCCAGAATCAGAGGTAGTGGATCCTCTGTACCATCAAGCACGCTGACGTAAGCCGACACCTGGGACTGGAGTCTAAGTGGTATCCGGTTACGCTGCAAAGCAGGTTGGACTTGCTGCAGTGCGGTATCACCGGGTCATCCCACAGACGTGACTTTGTCCGCAGTGGCGGCCAAGGCGAGGTGCAGAATCCTAAGGCAAACTCGTGGGACAGGCAGGAGTTTGAGACAGGCAGCATGGAATCAGAGTCAGGGATGTAGAGGAAGGTCCAGACTGGCAGCACTGGATCGAAGTCAGTAACGGAATTGAGGCCACAAAGGGAAATCCCTATACATACAGAGGGCCTACCAAGCTTTCTCAATGGCAACAAGGCACAAAGATCTGGCAGGAAGGGGCTAAGAATTTATCAGTATTGGCAGCCGGCCGGCGCCAATTATCAGCACGCTGTGCCTTTAAATTTCTGGAAGCCGTCGCACATAAAGGAGCATTGGTGCGCCTGCGACCCGGTTCGTGGGTCGCAAGAACACAGTGACGTTTTAAAGTGTTTATCCAGCGTAAGTTTCAAGGATGCCAAATTGCCCACCTCAGTAGGCAGATTGAGGACCCCTAATGGGGGTGGCAGAATGAAAGAAGTAAGGACTTGTCAAATGCTGGGGACACATCGGCAAGGAAGAGCAGAGGAAAGTACTTTTATTACTTTCTTACTGTCCACAGTAAAGCTTCACCTACTAAAATTTTGAGGGGGCTGTGTATTTATTAAATTTTGGGAGGCTGTATAGTTATAGAGCTCAATGGGGTCTTTATATTTATCAAACCTATCAATCTGTAGGTTTATAAAATGGTGGGGGGCTGTATATTTATCAAGCTCTGCTGTATATCTATAAAATCCAGATATGGAGTGTATATTTATAAAACCCAGATGGGGCCTGTATATTTATCACATATTAATAGCTAGTGTAGCTACTAAAACTATGAGGGCCATATCTACTAAAACTACAAGGGGATGTACATATTAAAACTATGGGGGGCTGTATTTAATTAATCAATGGAGGCTATATATACATAAACTATGGGTGCTGGGTACTAGTTAAACTATGGGGTTATATGGGTTACTGTATATCATTTTATGGCGGGTATATTAATGCTTTTAAATAGGCAATATGTATATGCATATGTATAAATAAACTGTATATATTAACTGTATTAATGGTGGTAAAAAAATAATTATAGGACACAATGGTGCTTATTTACTAAGGGTCCCGCGGCCGTATTTTTGTCGGGTTTTCCAACTTTTCGGGGATCACGTCAGGGATTTTGTCGCACGCGATCGGATTTAGGCACATTAGTGCCAGCTTTCATATTAGCTTTGTAAGAAGTATGTTGCTCCACCCCATTTTAACTCTATAATTCCATAGTCTAATGCATTTGCATTTGGCTTAAAAATACTGGGGGTGCTGTTTGTACTATAATTTGTTCAGGGAGATATATATATATATATATATATAATGTTTTATACATGTGGCACAGAGTGGTCAGTTGTGTTGTGAGGGATATATATTATTTAGGAACATTGTTATCTGGGTAACATTATACTTTGAGTGATTGCATTCTTTTTACGGGCACAGTGTAGAGATGTTCTGCATGGAGCTGAAGACATCTGATGGTGAATTCAGCAGTTATCAATATGTTATCACGGGTGGGGCATAATATTTTTAGCCTCAGGTAGCAAAAAGGCTAGGCTCTGCCCAGTAAATTAGGGTGTAGCTATTCATGGAATGTTCTGATATATATTAAAGGGTTTCCTTTTGTTATTCTCAGATTTTTTTCTCTGAAGTCCATTAGCATCCCACATCTGTGGGGAATTACAATATCTATAACCAGAGTCACCACAGTAATCTTAGTTTTTTCATCTCTACTGGAGCAGAGGAGATTAGTCAGAATCATTACCATAATGTTGTTGAAGTACTAATCAGAGGCTGAACGCTGGCATAGTGCCCTCTCATACTGGGCTCACGCCTCCTTCCATGAGCAGTCTATTGCCAAGTATGGGCAACAGTTTAGGCATAATATTTTAATTATGAGCTGCCTAGGAACACTCTTCACGGTTAGCTTTGCATGGCTGCACGCGCTACGAATGTATTTCCTGAGCTGAGGAGAAACATATTTTGGAAATATATCAGTGCACACAAATCCACCAAAGATATTTCATTGGCTTCATTCCTGGATTCTAAGACAGAAAGGTATAATTAAATATTTACATCCAAAGTTAAAGTGTTGTTGTTAAGTTTCCTGATTTCTCAGACGACAGATCTGGGTCAGATCTTTTGTTAGATAAATCTGGACACAATTGCTGTAAACAACAGGGCACATTTACTAAAACTGTGCAAACTGTGCTATGTGCAGTTTGCCTGTGTAGTGTGCAGGGTGCGCCAGATTCAGGATTACTGGGGCCCGTTCTTTATGAATCTGATGCCCTCTGCACTGCTCAGACAACTTTTTTTTTTATGCATCTTTAACTTGGGCTGTGCAACACACTTGGGTCGGCCTTTGCATGATAAATGTGGTGTGTGTTCCAACTGTATCACAGCCCCAATTCAGGTCTATGGCACCCGGTCACAAAGTGGTGAGCACACACTTGGTATTCTGTGCAGAGGGTAGCATTTATTCCTTCTCCTCCAGGCCATGTGCTAACCAGGGATATGACTTGGGTGAGCACACGTGTGTGTACATGAGCCCTCAAAGGAAGAATTCAAAAACTATGTTATCACACATGTCTAATATGCATGGACGGATTGACCACTATTAGATCACATTAGATCCTTGAAGATTCTGTTGAACCTGCCAGACCCAGGCATTAAGATTAGAGATGAGCGAGTATACTCGTCCGAGCTTGATGCTCGTTCGAGTATTAAGGTACTCGAAACGGCTCGTTGCTCGGACGAGTATTTCCCCTGCTCGAGATCGAGCATTTAATTAAACAAACACAGTGAAGAACAATGAAGAATAGAATAAAAACAGTGAACACAGTGAACACAGGATCATTTAAGTGAAGAACACAGTGAAGAATAGATTACAGATGTTCGGCACATCTGCTTACTTGTCGGAAGACACACGCGGAACGGCAGCAGGGAGACATCGCACAGCAGGGAGACATCTGGCGCAGCAGAGACACATCTGGCGCAGCAGAGACACATCTGGCGCAGCAGAGACACATCTGGCGCAGCAGAGACACATCGCGCGCAGCAGGGAGACATCGGGCGCAGCAGGGAGACATCGCGCGCAGCAGGGAGACATCGCGCGCAGCAGGGAGACATCGGGCACCAGGGAGACATCGGGCAGCAGGCAGACATCGGGCACCAGGGAGACATCGGGCAGCAGGGAGACATCGGGGAGACTTCAGTGGAAGAGGAGGAGCGGATCCCGGGACAGCGTATCTCCTCTCCCGACAAGTAAGCAGATGTGCCGAGCATCTGTAATCTATTCTTCACTGTGTTTTTCACTGCGTTTTTCACTTAAATGATCCTGTGTTCACTGTTTTTATTCTATTCTTCACTGTCCTTCACATCTGTTAACTTGTCGGGAGATAATATACGCGCGGAACAGTGAAGAATAGATTGCAGACAGGGGCGGACTGGGAATTTAAAATGGCCCTGGAAAAAAATATAAAAGTGGCCCCATCTTATGGGCGGAGTCAAAACAAGTGGGTGTGGTCAGATAATGTGGGTGGAGTTATAACAGACAAATTGTTGGTAGATGGCCTTAATGCAAAACAAGAACATCTTTTGCTAGTAAGTGAATAGAATGTGCAAGGATTGTGACCTGTCGATCAGTAAATTATGCCTTAATTACCTTTCCCTTGTGCCATACATGTAGAATTCAGAGAAAGAATATATTGATACTGCCTCCTATGTACAGGAATAATGCTACAATAACACATTTAGAATAACACATTCAATCCTGCCTTCTATATACAAAATAAAACTACTACAATACCTTCTCCCATGTACAAGCTAACTACTATAATACTGCCTCCTATGTACAGGAATATAACTACTATAATACTGCCCCTATGTACAAGAATATAACTACTATAATACTGCCCCCTATGTACAAGAATATAACTACTATAATACTGCCCCCTATGTACAGGAATATAACTACTATAATACTGCCCCCTATGTACAGGAATATAACTACTATAATACTGCCCCCTATGTACAGGAATATAACTACTATAATACTGCCCCCTATGTACAGGAATATAACTATTATAATACTGCCTCCTATGTACAAGAATATAACTACTATAATACTGCCTCCTATGTACAAGAATATAACTACTATAATACTGCCCCCTATGTACAGGAATATAACTACTATAATACTGCCCCCTATGTACAGGAATATAACTACTATAATACTGCCCCCTATGTACAAGAATAGAACTACTATAATACTGCCCCCTATGTACAAGAATATAACTACTATAATACTGCCCCCTATGTACAGGAATATAACTACTATAATACTGCCCCCTATGTACAACAATATAACTACTATAATACTGCCCCCTGTGTACAGGAATATAACTACTATGATACTGCCCCTATGTACAAGAATATAACTACTATAATACTGCCCCCTATGTACAAGAATATAACTACTATAATACTGCCTCCTATGTACAAGAATATAACTACTATAATACTGCCCCCTATGTACAAGAATATAACTACTATAATACTGCCCTCTATGTACAAGAATATAACTACTATAATACTGCCCCCTATGTACAGGAATATAACTACTATAATACTGCCCCCTATGTACAGGAATATAACTACTATAATACTGGCCCCTATGTACAGGAATATAACTACTATAATACTGGCCCCTATGTACAGGAATATAACTACTATAATACTACATATATACACAGAAGCGAACATGAAAAAAACCAGTATGTATCATCAGGGGCGGACTGGGAATTTAAAATGGCCCTGGAAAAAAATATAAAAGTGGCCCCATCTTATGGGCGGAGTCAAAACAAGTGGGTGTGGTCAGATAATGTGGGTGGAGTTATAACAGACAAATTGTTGGTAGATGGCCTTAATGCAAAACAAGAACATCTTTTGCTAGTAAGTGAATAGAATGTGCAAGGATTGTGACCTGTCGATCAGTAAATTATGCCTTAATTACCTTTCCCTTGTGCCATACATGTAGAATTCAGAGAAAGAATATATTGATACTGCCTCCTATGTACAGGAATAATGCTACAATAACACATTTAGAATAACACATTCAATCCTGCCTTCTATATACAAAATAAAACTACTACAATACCTTCTCCCATGTACAAGCTAACTACTATAATACTGCCTCCTATGTACAGGAATATAACTACTATAATACTGCCCCTATGTACAAGAATATAACTACTATAATACTGCCCCCTATGTACAAGAATATAACTACTATAATACTGCCCCCTATGTACAGGAATATAACTACTATAATACTGCCCCCTATGTACAGGAATATAACTACTATAATACTGCCCCCTATGTACAGGAATATAACTACTATAATACTGCCCCCTATGTACAGGAATATAACTATTATAATACTGCCTCCTATGTACAAGAATATAACTACTATAATACTGCCTCCTATGTACAAGAATATAACTACTATAATACTGCCCCCTATGTACAGGAATATAACTACTATAATACTGCCCCCTATGTACAGGAATATAACTACTATAATACTGCCCCCTATGTACAAGAATATAACTACTATAATACTGCCCCCTATGTACAAGAATATAACTACTATAATACTGCCCCCTATGTACAGGAATATAACTACTATAATACTGCCCCCTATGTACAACAATATAACTACTATAATAATGCCCCCTGTGTACAGGAATATAACTACTATGATACTGCCCCTATGTACAAGAATATAACTACTATAATACTGCCCCCTATGTACAAGAATATAACTACTATAATACTGCCTCCTATGTACAAGAATATAACTACTATAATACTGCCCCCTATGTACAAGAATATAACTACTATAATACTGCCCTCTATGTACAAGAATATAACTACTATAATACTGCCCCCTATGTACAGGAATATAACTACTATAATACTGCCCCCTATGTACAGGAATATAACTACTATAATACTGGCCCCTATGTACAGGAATATAACTACTATAATACTGGCCCCTATGTACAGGAATATAACTACTATAATACTACATATATACACAGAAGCGAACATGAAAAAAACCAGTATGTATCATATACAGCTACAGAAAACACATGAGATCCTCACCTATTGCATCCAGTGACATCAGGTGACGTCTCCCCGGATTGTACTCGTTCCTCATCTTCTCCATTAGTTCCACCATCACCTTCTCTCTTCCTCCAGGTACACAGCTTTCCTGCAGAGTTTACCACACAGACGTCTTATGTTCTGCACGTTCCTATTGTCCCTTAACTGTCCCTTCTGCTACCACCAATACTTTGCCCCAAATACTGTAATAGAGCACCCTACAATATTAGTACCACACAAATAGTGCCCCATAATCTAACTGTAATGGGAGGGATAATTTATTTCTTCTTTCTCTCCTTTAACCCCCCCCCCCCCCCCCACCACCACCACCACCACCACCACCACCACCACCACCACCACCACCACCGACCCAACCCAGTATTGATAGAGCTCCTACTATGACCCAGGCATAAAAATAATGGCCCCAGCCCGCCCCAGACATATAACTAATGCCCCCTGCCCGCCCCAGACATATAATTAACCGGTTCGCGACCGCCCGCCGTGTATTCACGGCGGCGGTCGCGTCGCGCTGCATGGAGAGGGCTCACGGGCTGAGCCCTCTCCATAGCCGGTAAGTCTTTGCTGCATATTGCAGCAAAGGCTTACCGGTAACATCCGCGATCGGTGCTAGCACCGATCGCGGGTGTTTGTACAGCATGGGCTGCCGGCAAAGCTGCCGGCAGCCTCAAACAGATAGCGGCGCATGGGCGCCGCCATCTTACCTGGGATCGCCGCTCCCCGTGACGTCATCGGGGGGCGGCGATCCGTCTCCATGGTAGCCTCGGGTCTTCCGAAGACCCGAGACTATTTCGTTTTAACCCCTTCATTACAATGTGCTGATAGCACATTGTAATGAATGAGTTAGAAAATCCCCATATACTGCCATACTGTAGTATGGCAGTATATGATAGGATCGATCAGACAACCTAGGGTTAAAGTACCCTAGGGAGTCTGAAAAATAGTATAAATAAAAATAAAAAAAAAGTTTAAAAAAAAAAAATTATAATAAAAAAACCTAAAATTTCAAATCACCCCCCTTTCCCTAGAACTGACATAAATATAAATAAACAGTAAAAATCATAAACACATCAGGTATCGACGCGTCCGAAAATGCCCGATCTATCAAAATATGATAACGGTTTTTCAATGCGTTTAACCCCGTAACGGAAAATAGCGTCCAAAGTCGAAAAATGGCACTTTTTTGCCATTTTGAAAAATCTAAAAAAATCTATAAAAAGTGATCAAAAGGTCGTACAGTCCTAAAAATGATATCATTGAAAATATTATCAAATTTCGCAAAAAATGACACCACCCACAGCTCCGTACACCAAAGTATAAAAAAGTTATTAGCGCCAGAATTTGGCAAAATCAAAAAAATTATTTTTGTACAGGAGGTTTTAATTTTTGTAAATGTATGAAAACATTATAAAACCTATACAAATTTGGTATCCCCTTAATCGTACCGACCCAAAGAATAAAGTAGACATGTCATTTGGGGCGCTCAGTGAAAGACGTAATATCCAAGCCCACAAGAAAATGGCGCAAATGCGTTTTTTCACCATTTTCATTGCATTTGGAATTTTTTTCCCGCTTCCGAGTACATGGCATGGAATATTTAATACCATCATTATGAAGTGCAATTTGTTACGCAGAAAACAAGCTGTCACACAGCTCTTTACGTGTAAAAATAAAAAAGTTATAGATTTTTGAAGGTGGGGAGTGAAAAATGGACATGAAAAAACAGGAAAGGGCCCGGTCCTTAACCGGTTAATGCCCCCTGCCAGCCCCAGATATATAATTAATGCCCCCTGCCAGCCCCAGATATATAATTAATGCCCCCTGCCCGCCCCAGATATATAATTAATGCCCCCTGCCCGCCCCAGATATATAATTAATGCCCCCTGCCCGCCCCAGACATATAATTAATGCCCCCTGCCCGCCCCAGACATATAATTAATGCCCCCTGCAGCCCCAGACATATAATTAATTCCCCCCCGCCCCAGACATATAATTAATGCCCCCCTGCCAGCCCTAGATATAGAATAATGCCCGCCCCAGACATATAATTAATACACACTGCCAGCCCCATATATACAATAATCCCCCCCAGACATATAATTTATGCCCACTGCCAGCCCCATATATACAATAATACCCCCCCAGACATATAATTTATGCCCACAGCCCGCCCCATATATACAATAATACCCCCCACCCCAGACATATAATTTATGCCCACTGCCAGCCCCATATATACAATAATCCCCCCAGACATATAATTAATGCCCCCCTGCCAGCCCTAGATATAGAATAATGCCCCCCCCCGCCCCAGACATATAATTAATACACACTGCCAGCCCCATATATACAATAATCCCCCTCAGACATATAATTTATGCCCACTGCCAGCCCCATATATACAATAATCCCCCCCAGACATATTATTTATGCCCACTGCCAGCCCCATATATACAATAATACCCCCCCAGACATATAATTTATGCCCACTGCCAGCCCCATATATACAATAATACCCCCCCAGACATATTATTTATGCCCACTGCCAGCCCCATATATACTATAATCCCCCCCACCCCAGACATATAATTTATGCCCCCTGCCAGCCCCATATATATAATAATCCCCCCCCCCCGACATATAATTTATGCCCACTGCCATTCCCAAATATAGAATAATGCAGCCCCCCCTCCCAGACATATAATTAATGCCTCCGATTCTGTAATTTAAAAAAAAAAAACATCATACTCACCCCTTTGGTGCAGTTTCTTCCCGTCTTCCTCGGTCTTCGGTGGCTTGGTGTAGAGGCGTGGGATAGTGGCGTCACTGCTCCGCGCCTCCACACCAAGCCGCGGAGCTACACGGAGGCAGGCGACAGCTGACATGGTAAGTGCCAGCCTCCTCCACGCTACACAGGTCGCGCAATGACGTCGATTGCGCGACCTGTGTAGCTGGGTTTATACACAGACGCAGAAGCAGCGGTGCTGCGCTGCGTCTGTGTACTAATCAATAGTAACTGCATCGTACGATCGTACGATGCAGGTACTATGGATTATGTGAAAAGTTTTAGCGAGTGCGGACCGGCCCCGCACCAGCTCCGGACCGGCCCAGGACCGACCGGCCCACCGGGAAAATTCCCGGTGGGTACAATGGCCAGTCCGCCCCTGATTGCAGATGTTTGCATACATCTGATCACTTATCAGAAGACATACTTTTTCAATTAAATAACACATTTTATTCCCGAACCATGGTCCCTTTGAAAAATGCTCGAGTCTCCCATTGACTTCAATGGGGTTCGTTATTCGAGACGAGTACTCGAGCATCTGGAAAAGTTCGGCTCGAATAACGAGCACCCGAGCATTTTAGTGCTCGCTCATCTCTAATTAAGATGTAACGCTGATACTCAAATTTTTCTGCTCACCCTTTTCTTTCTAGAGGTATGTTATTTTACACTGTGAAACTATTTGTCAGCAATCTTCCGCAGCTGCAGTGAAGTGGGCGGAGAGTAACGTCTTCTTGACTTTTCCCTGAAGTTGAGTAATATTTAGGATGTCAACAGTTCCCATGTTTTGTCTCATGCCGTAATTAAGCATCAAATCCAGTAAGATTCCTACAAGTAAATCTACTGAGCTCAGCCTACTCTATAAAAAGGACCTATACAGTGACTAACCTGGCTGCTTTTATCACATGGAGGAGCACTGAACATATAATAAGTAGTTGAAACTAGCATTGAAACAGTTACATGATGTATTTAGTATGTACTTTGTAATTATTAGCGTTAAACTACATACAGAGAGCATCACATGACCTCCCTCTGCTTCCCCCATAGTAACCAGGGAACAGCATCCACTCCTCTCTGTGAAACTGCAGCTGTATAATTTACTTTAACAAAGGACAGTACACAGGGAAAATCACCAGGGAAGACATGCTAATGAGCTTGAAGGGCTCCAGGATGTGTTACCAGAGCCCCTCCATGCTGTAGCTTCACAAGCTGTTACACTGTCTCACCCCTCTGTTTTCACTGTCTGGCGTGATATCCCAGAGTGGCAGAGGGGAAGCCCTTCTACACAGTCTAACAACTGGATAATCTGTAGCACTAGGTAAATGCCCCGCAGAATGCTTCTTTTTCAGTGTTGATTTAGATGTTGATTTTAGAAGATAGGAGGCCATGGATAACAAATATAAGGAGATTACCATAGTCACAGCACCTGAATCTATGAATTAGTGTTATTGGTTTATCATTATGGATTTAGATGACACTCTTGGCAATCAACTCCCATAGTTGAGAAAAGTATTGATTGGGTCCTAACAAATGAGATATGTCTATTAAAAAGGTATCTGATCACAAATCACCACAAAGTAGCCAGCAACCTGTAGGTTCTCTTCTAAGTTGACCAATTCAATCTGATCTTTATGCATGATCCAGCTTCAAATATGCTGTGAAAGCAAACTTACAATAACTGGCTACCTAGCTGAGGGTAAGAAACCAATAATGTCCTGCATGGATTTCACGGAGTAGCAATTACTATTAAGGCCTCCATACTACAGCTCAGTTTTATTGTGGGGTTAATATTAAGTGCTCGAGAAATGCCAGAAGAAGACAGACTGAAATGAAAATCTTATTAAACCAAAACATGTGAAGTGATTCCTCCGAGGCAACCTATAGCTGCAGCCCCTGCTACTGAAAGACAACTAATTTATGTATCCAATATCCACAAATGCTAAATATTTCACAGCCCGTCTTGACACTGAGCATCATTATGTACAAGTAATATTCATTCTCATTAACACACTGAAGACAGTGATACACCATCCGAGCATTTACCACCCATACTACACTAGGAAGGCTATACTTAAATACTAACTTAAATACCACCATGTTCTAGTTCAAAACCTAAATACATGTTCATATATTTACATATAGAGATGTATGGTGAAGCTCCTGGGCCCTGGTTCAAACAGTATCTCCATACATCATGTACAATTCATCTGTTCATTTCTGCATCTCCTGTGAAATGCCCAGTTTTTTAGATTCCTTATAACTATACCCCAGGATCCATAGTACACATACTGTATGCATACACTGTAGCATACTAGTTATTTTTAAATAGCCTCGCTATGCCTAGATCAGGAAATGATGAGATTCATAGACCATCACTTTCCTTTTTCCTTGTCTTTAACAGTATACATACATTAACATGTAACAATTGCAGCCAAACACAGACTCTTACTTTGACTACTTAGCACCACTAAAATCCCTGCTGCAGCTTGTGATTGGCTACAGCGGTCACATGTCCAATTTGGTACAAAATAGACTAATATATAACAATATCAGTATGGTACAGAATAGAATACAGGCGGTCCCCTACTTAAGAACACCTGACTTACATACGACCCCTAGTTACAAACGGACCTCTGGATATTGGTAATTTACTGTACTTTAGCGCTAGGCTACAATAAACAGCTGTAACAGTTATCAAAGGTGTCTGCAATGAAGCTTTAAAGGAAACCTACCACCACAAATCTACCTATAAAGGTAGATCGGGCGGTAGGTGAATCAATGGGACGTGAGGATAGCCCTTTTAAGGGCTAATCCTCACGTCCCCGCACTGTTTAGTAAACTTTTATAACCATAATATGTTAATTTACTTATGCGGCTACTGGGGCGTGGAGTAGCCGCATCTGAGATTACACGAGGCGGCTACTCCACGCCCCGGTAGCCACTTTACCCCTCCTACTCACCATGTTCGGCGCGCAGCTGCTCGTAGCTGCGCGCCCTCGTCCGCCGATCCTGCCGTCTGCGCATGCGCAGAACAGCAGGCCCGCGCCTGCGCAGCCCCGGCTTCGGAGCAGTGACCGCGCAGGCGCGGGCCTGCTGTTCTCCGCATGCGCAGACGGCAGGATCGGCGGACGAGGGCGCGCAGCTACGAGCAGCTGCGCGCCGAACATGGTGAGTAGGAGGGGTAAAGTGGCTACCAGGGCGTGGAGTAGCCGCCTCGTGTAATCTCAGATGCGGCTACTCCACGCCCCAGTAGCCGCATAAGTAAATTAACATATTAGGGTAATAAAAGTTTACTAAACAGTGCGGGGACGTGAGGATTAGCCCTTAAAAGGGCTATCCTCACGTCCCATTGATTCACCTACCACCCGATCTACCTTTATAGGTAGATTTGTGGTGGTAGGTGCCCTTTAATGTTAATCCTGATTCTTATGACAACCCAACATTTTTAAAATCCAATTGTCACAGAGCCCAAAAAAGTCCTGTCTGGGATTACAATGATAAAATATACAGTTCCGACTTACATACAAATTCAACTTGAGAACAAACCTACAGACCCTATCTTATACGTAACCCGGGGACTGTCTGTATACACTCACCGGCCACTTTATTAGGTACACCTGTCCAACTGCTCGTTAACACTTAATTTCTAATCAGCCAATCACATGGCGGCAACTCAGTGCATTTAGGCATGTAGACATGGTCAAGACAATCTCCTGCAGTTCAAACCGAGCATCAGTATGGGGAAGAAAGGTGATTTGAGTGCCTTTGAACGTGGCATGGTTGTTGGTGCCAGAAGGGCTGGTCTGAGTATTTCAGAAACTGCTGATCTACTGGGATTTTCACGCATAACCATTTCTAGGGTTTACATAGAATGGTCCGAAAAAGAAAAAACATCCAGTGAGCGGCAGTTCTGTGGGCGGAAATGCCTTGTTGATGCCAGAGGTCAGAGGAGAATGGGCAGACTGGTTCGAGCTGATAGAAAGGCAACAGTGACTCAAATCACCACCCGTTACAACCAAGGTAGGCAGAAGAGCATCTCTGAATGCACAGTACGTCGAACTTTGAGGCAGATGGGCTACAGAAGCAGAAGACCACACCGGGTGCCACTCCTTTCAGCTAAGAACAGGAAACTGAGGCTACAATTTGCACAAGCTCATCGAAATTGGACAGTAGAAGATTGGAAAAAACGTTGCCTGGTCTGATGAGTCTCGATTTCGGATGGTAGGGTCAGAATTTGGCGTCAACAACATGAAACCATGGATCCATCCTGCCTTGTATCAACGGTTCAGGCTGGTGGTGGTGGTGTCATGGTGTGGGGAATATTTTCTTGGCACTCTTTGGGCCCCTTGGTACCAATTGAGCATCGTTGCAACGCCACAGCCTACCTGAGTATTGTTGCTGACCATGTCCATCCCTTTATGACCACAATGTACCCAACATCTGATGGCTACTTTCAGCAGGATAATGCGCCATGTCATAAAGCTGGAATCATCTCAGACTGGTTTCTTGAACATGACAATGAGTTCACTGTACTCAAATGGCCTCCACAGTCACCAGATCTCAATCCAATAGAGCATCTTTGGGATGCGGTGGAACAGGAGATTCGCATCATGGATGTGCAGCCGACAAATCTGCGGCAACTGTGTGATGCCATCATGTCAATATGGACCAAAATCTCTGAGGAATGCTTCCAGCACCTTGTTGAATCTATGCCACGAAGAATTGAGGCAATTCTGAAGGCAAAAGGGGGTCCAACCTGTTACTAGCATGGTGTACCTAATAAAGTGGCCGGTGAGTGCATATATATTCTAACAGGATATATTCTCATGCAGGCCACCTCTATGTTATGCTACAAGCATGCTTTTAGCTGCCACTTGATAGTAGAAAGAATATAAAGCAGTAGTCATATGACAGCAGCTCTGGTGTTTTTTTTTGTCTGTACAAGTAATATAAGAGCTGCTATTTTAAGCCATTTAATGCTTTTATAAATTAAATATTTAACCCTATAATTTCCAATTCGCTCTTCTTTCAGGCAAGAATCGATTGGCCCAAACAGTAATTAAAAAAACAAACAAATCAAAACGTCTTTATATATAAAAGATAGAAAGCAAACGTCTGTGAGGATGAAATATCCCATTGAGGGCATTGTGCTGCAGAAAACCACTTAAGACATCGGGCCTGTTAGTTTAAGATATCACTCTTCCTTTCTCCCCTATGAATCACAATTACAACAAATTTAATAACACTCTTGTATTTTGTTCAGGCTGTAAACCACCTGTGCCAGACACAGACTTCCCAGATAAGGCCTTTCTTACGTTTTAATTTCCGAACGCTGTCTCCTGTTCTCTCAGTTGCATAATAGAGATGGCTGGCACATTTAAGTATGGAAAAACAATGATATTATTGTCTGCCCATTATTTTGATGTGAATAAAAATGTGCATAATAAAATAAGGTCATTGAGTTTCATAAAATAAGGAAAAACCAAGGCAGTTAAAGAGCACTGATAGAAAATTTCCTCTATCTCTTTCTGAAGGGCAATACCCATTAAGGACTGTTTTAATTACTTCTGAAAGGATAATACTACAGTTGTAGATGAACTACTTGGCCAAAAGTAACAGGGCAATCAATATGTGCTCATTGAACTTCTATAACCATGGTCAACATACGCTGGATCCACATTAAGCAGCTTTAGGTCAATGATGAAAAAGTCCAATTTCCAGTAGATTTTCTCTTTTACTTGCAAATGTCAATGTTTGGACACTGAGTAAATTTGTAACATTCTTCAATATCCAATTTTACAAAACAATTTTATAGTTGTTCCTTTTTAAATCGATAAAAACCAGCAAAGCATAACAAGCAGAGGCTGGGCCCCACAGCAGACCTCAGACTTCTGAACGGAGACCTTCCCTTTCACCTGTAGGGGAGAAAACACTCACACATGTTTAAACAATTACATACATGTATACACATATTTATATACTTATATACACACACAATTATAGTCTTACGTGCATACATACATTTATGCACTCATATATACATTTATACACTCATACATAGAATATGCACACACACACACACATACACACACATACAACATACAAACAGACACATACAGTATATACACATCACATATCCACACATATAAATCATATGTACAAGTACATACAGTACCATATTCAAACATACAGCATATACTGTACACATCAAATAGCATATACACACACACATAAAGCATACACACACATATACAGCATATACACACATACACTCATGCACAGATATGTATATACTCACTGCTGGGCAGTTTTCTTATTCCAGGTACTGAGCCGCTGACCACATGGGGTAAGTGGAAGGCAAGAAGTAGAGATGAGAGATTCTTAGTCTTGCTGTTCTGCTGTCCTCTTCTTCTTCTTTATTATCTGAGTTGCAGGCTCAGCTATATGCTGTACAAGATGTGGACATTATATACCGTATATACTCGAGTATAAGCCGACCCGAGTATAAGCCGAGGCCCCTAATTTTACCACAAAAAACTGGGAAAACCTATTGACTCGAGTATAAGCCGAGGGTGGGTAATGCATTGGTCACAGCCTCTCCAGTATGTAGCCAGCCAGCCCCTGCCCCAGTGAATATAGCCAGCCAGCCCCTGCCCCAGTGAATATAGCTTGCCAGCCCCTGCCCCAGTGTATATAGCCTGCCAGCCCCTGCCCCAGTGTATATAGCCTGCCAGACCCTGCCCCAGTGTATATAGCCTGCCAGCCCCTGCCCCAGTGTATATAGCCTGCCAGCCCCTGCCCCAGTGTATATAGCCTGCCAGCCCCTGCCCCAGTGTATATAGCCTGCCAGCCCCTGCCCCAGTGTATATAGCCTGCCAGCCCCTGCCCCAGTGTATATAGCCTGCCAGCCCCTGCCCCAGTGTATATAGCCCCCCCCTTCCCCGTCGTGCAGCACAACAATACCGGATGGATCGCACAGAAAATCTACGGGTGCCGCCAGAAAGGCGAGTTTTGATTTATTTATTTTTTTGACTCGCGTATAAGCCGAGTTTGGGTTTTTCAGCACATTTTTTGTGCTGAAAAACTAGGCTTATACTCGAGTATATAAGGTACATAAAAATGCTGTAAAATGTGCAGCACAATGGGGCACATTTACTAAAAACAGTGCAAACTTCACTTTGTGCAGTTTGCCTGTGTAGTGTGAAGAGGGTGCCAGATTCATGAATTGTGGGGCCAGTTCTTCATGTTCTTCATTAATCTGGCACTCCCTTCACTGCCCCAACAGAGTGCACTAACTTTTGGTGCACCTTTAACATGAGGACATGGAGACCTTTTTCAGTGGGCACTTATTTAAATACATGTGCAAGCAGTTTGCACATGAAAGAATGTGCAAAGTCCAACTGAAAACTGGCGTAAGGTCCATAATAAATGCGCCCCATTATGTATATAACAGTGCACATACTATAATTTTAGTGTGACAGGTCAGCTGGCCGGGCTCCCTGACATCTTGAGCCCCATGGAAGCTGCAATAGCTGCTACCACTATAGTTGCACCCCTGAAAGCAGGGTATGAGCCAATCCCAAGCCAGATTACTCATTCCAGACCATGCATTTCTTCCATTCCAGAATGCAACAATGATATACTTTATGCCACCCTAGATGATATGTGGCATTGTACACGGTGATTTCATGCTTGAATCAGCCAGTCAAGCCAAATTAGGTTCTGACGAATACTTTTGTGCATATATTATTTGTAGTATTATATCTCTTATGTATATAGTATTATATATAGCATATCTAGTAGTTTGTTGGAGACCATAATGAAGGACACAGCCTATACCAATGTTCCATTGCAAGCAATATCTCCCTCTGGGGTCTAGGTGTATTTGTGCCTCTTGAGCCTCCAGAGCCAACGCAGTAATGCCTTTTTCTTCACCCATGGATAATTTAAGCCTCATGGCACATGTATTGACCGGTACAATTTGCAAATCATAAGGCACCCACACAAAACAGCAAGTGTTTATATCCTTATAGTTTTCTTATTTCCCATTTACTGTATATGGAATCTGAGAGAGTGGAGAAAATGTGCTATGTTTCAGTTCTGTATTTTGTTGGAATAAGTGTAATGGACTCTTTGTGGTGGCAAATTGGTTTGTAGTACATGGTTTCAGTAAGATAACGTCAATGTCAGTTCACCTTTATGCATAATGATTGGATGTGACACAATCAAGGGGTTGTCTTGCTCCAAATAGAGCAATGTTTTTTTTTATATTTTCTATGAGGCCCCTTTACAAATATAAAATACATTTTTGGATTTATTGCATATTCCACTGGTAAATATTCCGTAGCATTCTGTCTGTTAAACATTTCTCAAACATAGAGAAGAAACATTATGAAATGTGAACAGATGTGCATGTTAGGTTTCTCTGATCTTTTGCAGAAACCTGAAAATAGATACACTCTCTCACCCCAAGAAAAAAAGAATCTCCCTCACATCAGTATTCAATAAGAGTCAAAAGTTTACTTTATTATCACATTTTCTATTTTTGTCTGAGCAGATGAATGTGCAGTTTACTGCCCCCTACCCCATCCTGAATGGGAGAAGTCATGGGAGACACAGAAGTAATCTGAAAACTTAAGTGTATTTTTAACTAAAGACAGACAATAAAATGGTAGGAAAAAATAGTTATGGTTTTTCCTGGTCTGAGTATTTTCACATGTTGAAGTGAATGTTTTGATATGAAACTTTTTATATTATCTGCTTTTTTAAATGTTAAAAAATAAAAATAAGATCTTAATGTAAAAAATGAAAGGTCAGACATCTGGTGGGTGAGGGACACAAAACAGGATGAACTGTCAGTGTTAATCAAATGGGTTTTCTACAGATTGACTTTGATGATCTATCCTCATGTCTGATTTTTGGGGGTGGACAATCCACCTTCCATTGAAGCAGGAAGCAGATGTTTCTGTGCTCTCTGTAGTGGTCAGAGGCCATAACTCCATGTACATCTTCCATTAATTCTGCATATACACCAGGCCACATTGCTAATTATTACAGGTTTCAGGTGTCAGTCCCCGAATTCAGACATTGGCTTATCCTGAGTGCAGCCATCAATAATAATTACTGGAAAATCCTTTTAATGTAAACGTCAAAGCTAACCTTATATATTATATAAATGCAGGCATGATGGGTAGGAGCATGACAAAAGGAATCTCTGTTCTCTGTTATAATGTTTAAAGCAGTACTCTCAGTACAGCAAATTAATGTTATTGTTTGTATGATGAAAAATAATACCAATAAATTTCCAATATACTTTCTGTAACAATTCCTCATGGTATTGTATATCTCTGCTTCCTGTTCTGCTAAAGAAAGCTTCTATGTTTACTTCTATGGACAGAAATCTGTCCAGGGTCATGTGATGTCACACAGGTGCACAGCTCGGTAGTATCAGAGAGTAATCAGACCTGTGTGATATAATGAGCCGGGCAACTGTGTGACCAGGGACAGAGATCTGTCCACTAGAAGTAAACATAAAAACTGTTTATAGAATGACCACAAGCAGAGATCTAGAAAACCGTGAAGAATTAATACAGAAAGTATATTGTAAATTTGTATAACTTTGCATTATTCAAACAATTACTTGATGTGGGTTGAAATGGGGATAACCCTTTAAGTTCCTGCATCAAGTTCACCTGCCACCTGCAACACTGTGCTTGCCTATCTACATGTATTTTCCTTTTTCTTGTAATTCAGAACTGCAATATGTAAATGAAATACTTCAGATTCAATTAAAAGCCTCTTATAATTCTAAGAACGAACAAGTGACCAAAATCTAAGTGACCAAATGACTTAGTGACTTAGTGTTTTGTAAAAGGAATACCATTAAATTCCATATACATTTCTGGCCCATCTTTACAAAGCAACATTAATATTTATATAATATTTAGAAGTGCATCTAATAAGTTCTTAAAGGGAACCTGTCACATATACAGCTAGTGACAAGTTCCTATAGAGTTATTAACAACCTGACACCCTTCATTTAGCTAAAAATTGTCTCCCTTACATCCACATAAATCAACCTTATATTATATTCCTTGGCATCAGAGAAGGTTTGTTCTGCTAGGGCAGCCCCTCTTATCTGCTCCTCCCCATGTCTCATGCCTCTTCTCAGCATTTCATGTGACAAGAGTGACATAATTACAGCTCCTTTAGCCTGGTTTAATTAAAAGATAAAGGGCTCCATACTACAGTTCTAACTGGGAACCATTTATGGCAAAAGTTGGCATAGTTTAATGTGAATTGAGTCTGAATACTTGAAAGATTTACCCAATGTCTGCTTCAAAAAGTCAGCATTTTTAAGAGTGATTCAACATTTTCTCAGCTAAACAAAACAA
This sequence comes from Engystomops pustulosus, assembly GCF_040894005.1. Lineage (NCBI taxonomy): Eukaryota > Metazoa > Chordata > Amphibia > Anura > Leptodactylidae > Engystomops > Engystomops pustulosus. Next base: position 102,705,414 of record NC_092417.1, on the reverse strand, counting down.
AACGGGGAATGCTGGGACCCGCCGGATTATATAACAGAGCCGCAAATGCCAGCGCCAATCTGGAGGACGCTGGCTCTTTAAATCCTAGAGAGCCTGCGCACGCATGTTCTACGGAGTGGGGACGCGCTGTCTACTCGGGACCAGAGCTGGATCAGGAGCGTGGAGAGGTGAGTCCACCCGGGGGGGATCCGTGCCACATAGAGGGGCACGGGTGTGCCCGCAATCTGCAACATGGAAAGTTGACTCAACCTCTATCCTGTGTCCTTGTGTGTACCACATTGAGTATGGAGAAAAGAAAAAAGACCAAAGAACTGTCTGAGGACTTGAGAATCAAAATTGTAAGGAAGCCTGAGCAATCTCAAGGCCACAAGTCCATCTCCAAAGACCTGAATGTTCCTTTGTCTACCATGGACATTATAATCAAGAAGTTTAAAGCCCATGGCACTGTCGCTAACCTCCCTAGATGGACGGAAAAGAAACATAGACGAGAGATTTCAACAAAAGATTGTGCGGATGGTGGATAAAGAACCTTGACTAACATCCCAACAAGTTCAAGCTGCCTTGCAGTCCAAGGGTACAACAGTGTCCAAAGAATTTGTGATTGCAATCATTTTCTGGAAGAAAACGAGTATTATCTGACAGAACTGCAGGGGTGCCAATACTTTTGGCCACCACTGTATGTTATAAACTTATTTTTTACAGAAATGCGGCCATGCAAAGATATAAGAAATGAAGCTTGGGACACGGGATGGGACAGGGAGGTACGTAATAGTTATCTACCATCAGGTAATCAAGAACCAGATCCAGAGCCTTAATTTGTGAGTCAAAATGTGAGTACCATCTCTGTAATACAAATAAAACTCCATAGAGGCCAAAGTCTTTTTAATTGTGCTTAGTTCAGCAATGGCAGTTGGGTGCTCAGCCCCTAAATACGACCATATTACATTTATATTAAATGCTGACACATTTAGATTGTTGAAAGTTCAAATACCGCTCTGTATGAGCACTAGATGTGACCTATTTATATAACACATCTTCCATAGAAAAAAAGATAAATATTTTCTTACATATAGATTTCTCATATATACATTTTATAGGATAAAACAATAAAATAAACTAAAACATATAATCAGCTATAACACTAAATAAAAACACAAACCATTGTTCTTTCAAGTATATCACTAACAGCAGGAGGCTAAATTAATAAGCAGACGAAAAGTATCAAAAGTTAGTATACTTCTACAGTCAGGTAGCAGTATATTGTGCATAAATTGTCACCTGCGCCTGATTACCGCTTCCGATAGCTTCAAGCCGAGTTATGCAGTTATATAGTGTAAATAAATGTTTTACAACTCTCTTGATGGAAACATATAACTTACAGGTCATATAAGGTCACATTAACTAATATTATGCCTTTATCGTGGAAACAAGCGACACTGCAGCATCCCAGGGAAGCGTTTCCAGAGCAAGCTGGCTTAACACATAAGTCAGTGATATGACTTGACCTGCCTCATGTGTAGAATCAGATGTTGGCGCACCACAGGTACAAGAAGGCCATTCCTCCAAACGATGTATAGACATGAAGAATGCAAACTTTCTCAATCAACCTCTGTTAGTATCTTGCAAATAGTTCATAACAGATGAAGACCCTAGTAGTTAATGGGTTACACGTTTCAAATATATTTAAGTACTTCAATAATATAAATTTTGGATAGGCCGGTCCTAGCTGAATAATAATATAATAATAATAATTCCTTTATTTATATAACACACAGATTACGCTGTGCTGCACAGAGCTTTCCAAGTCAGTCCCTGTTCCCAATGGGGCTCACAATCTAATCAACCTACCAGTATGTTTTGAAGTGTGGGAGGAAGCCAGAGGACCGGGAGGAAACATATGCAAACACAGAGAGAACATACAAACTTTTTGAAGATGTTGACCCTGGGACTTGAACCCAGGTCCCCAGTGCTGCAAGGCTGTAATAATAACCACTAAGCCACAGTGTTACCCCAGGTTCTAAATGCATTTCCAACTATGATGCCCCGTACATTTTAGCTGTTTATTTAAATCCAGATTAATGTAGTGCAATATGTTACATAAATAAATGATTCCCTAATGTGTGTAAATTATTAAGCGAGAATAAGATTTGTTAGACTATCTACGTGCGAAAAAATCTATAGGCAATATTATAAAAGGAAAAAATAATACACATGGGCAGCTGTCTCTCTTCATTTATGTCCTTTTCTCTCTTGCATATAAGAAGATAAAGATGTCTGACTTCAATGTCAGCAGAATCCAGCTTCACCTTTATGATTTTTTTCAGCTCCCAGGGATCAGATCACCTTGCCACTCCTAAAGTTTTGTTCTGCAGCTCCAGGGTTGCCTTGCCACTGACTTCCTTTTCATAATCCCTTTGCTCACTGTCCTCAGATTGTCCCACGCTGTGGAATACATTGACAGTATCACCCCATGAATAAATGATAAATAATTATACTTGGAAACCTTCTCCAAAGCACATGGCTGATGTTTTTTTATAGTTGACAGTTATAAATATTTTAACAATGAACAATCTACAAGGGCAATAATACCTTATAAAGCTCAAATGTCATATAAAGGCTGGTAAATTCTTAAGCTCAGCACATTTATGGATTTAAATGATCTAACAACACATATTGAGAAGAATGGAAAGACAGATAGATAGATAGATAGATAGATAGATAGATAGATAGATAGAGATAGACAGATAAATAGATAGATAGATAAATACTGTGTATATACTTGAGTATAAGCCGACCCGAGTATAAGTCGAGGTACCTAATTTTAACACAAAAAAACTATTGACTTGAGTATAAGCCAAGGGTAGGAAATGCATTGGTCACAGGCTGCCCCCATTATACAGCCAGCCAGTGCATGCCTCCCAGTATACAGCCTGTAGCCCCTGCCCCCAGTATACAGCCTGCAGCCCATGCCCCCAGTATACAGCCTGCAGCCCCTGCCCTCAGTATATAGCCCCTGCCCTTAGTATACAGCCTTCAGCCCCTGCCCCAGTATACAGCCCCTGCCCCCAGTATACAGCCCCTTTCCCTAGTATACAGCCAGCAGCCCCCTGTCCCTAGTATACAGCCTGCCGCCCCTGTCCCTAGTATACAGCCAGCAGCCCCCTGCTCCCCATCATACAGCCTGCAGCCCTCTGTCCCTAGTATACAGCCTTCAGCCCCCTGTTCTTGGTATACAGCCTGGAGCCCCCAGTATACAGCCCCTGCCCAGCCTATAAGAAAAAAAGTGTACTCACCTTCCGACGTCCCCCCCCTTCCATGGAGGTCCTTTTCTGTCCAACAATGCTCCCTCTCTCCGTGCGGTGCTGTAGCTCGAGCTGTGACGTCAGTGGCTAGCTTGGGTTGTTGTGTGTGCGCCGCCTTCGGCACACACTGTGTTGTCAGTGAGCCGCTGACGTCACAGCTTGATCAACGGCACCGCACGGAGAGAGGGAACATCGTTAGACAGGAGAGGACCTCTCGGGGGGCATTGAAAGGTGGGTACACTTTTTTTTGTTTGTAATAGACTCAAGTATAAACCAAGTTGGGTTTTTCAGCACATTTTTTTTTTTTGCTGAGAAAATCAGCTTATACTCTGGTATATATGGTAGATAGATTCCAAATAATGATGCAGCACTCCAGGTTCCACATAGTGAAAAAAGGAGGGTTTTTATTCCAACATTTGGTAAATGTAAAAAAAAAAACATTTGTTAAAAAACTGTGAAAATATAATAAAATCATCCATCATAACGCTTACACCAGTAAACCCAGTACACATCATTACATTGGACTGGAGAGGACGGCATCAGACTGAACTTAACCTATAGTCAACATTTAGACCATGTGGTTTGAGAGTGTTTAGTACAAAAATCCATTTCAGTTCCCTGCTTTTCAAAATACGTTCATGATCCCCGCTAGTGGTAGTGGGTGTATATGGTCTAATAAACGAAAACGCAACTGCTTCTCAGTGTGCCCTGCCTCAAGAAAATGTTTAGAAACTATTAGAGCCTTATGTCGAGAACATATTGCATATCTATGTTGTGCGAACCGCACCTTAAATTCAAGTGTTGTCTCACCTACATAGAAAAAACCACAAGGGCAAGACAATAAATAGATAACATTGCTGCTAGTACAAGTTAGATAATATTTGATATGGTAAGTTTTGTCATTATGAGAAAATTGTGAGCCCTTATCCATATGTGTACAGTTAAAGCAATTGCAACATGGAAAACAACCCTTCCATAACGTACAATAAAGGCCAGTTTGCCTCAATACTTAGAGAAATCTATGACACATATTCCAAGAACATGTGTCTTCCTTGTCTTTGCAGTAATATTGGATTAACAATAGTGATATTGACATTTTTCTGTAAAATATCATGATTTTTAACCCCTTCCCGACATTTGACGTAATAGTACTGCATCGCGGGAGGTGCGTTCCCGCAGAATGCAGTACTATTACGTCATGCTTCTGGCACCGGCGCCTGAACGGAGCCGGCGCCAGAAGCTGCAGGTGTCAGCTATATATTATAGCTGACACCCGCCTCTAACACCCGCGATCGGAGATTTCTCCGATCGCGGGTGTTAACCCCTGACACGCCGCGGTCGCGCTGACCGCGGCGTGCAAGGGGCATTTCAGAAGAATCGGACCCGATCGCAGCCCCAGGACTACCGGTGCCCGGGGCTGCGCGATCCTCCTTCCTGTAGCCGGGTCCCTGCCTTCTGACAGGACCCGGCTGTAACACACTGAGCATACATCTGTATTACACTGTGTAATGTGAAGAAGAGCTTGAACAAGTGATTAGTGGATCACTTGTTCAAGCTAACCTGTAAAAGTTAATAAAAATGTTAAAAACATTACATAAAATAATTTTTTAATAAAAATAATTAATTAAATAAAGTTAGAGTCCCCTAAACACAAATATTCCCTATACACATGCAATAAAGTGAAAAAAACACAAAATCGCCAAAAAAACCCACATATTTGGTATCGCCGCGTCTGTAACAATCCGTACAATAACTCAGAAACATTATTGGACCCGCTCGGTGAACGCCGTAAAAACAAACCCGAAAAACACGCCAAAAATGTACATTTTTCATAAAATCTCTACACAAAAATGTTCTAAAAAGTTATCAAAAAAAGTTATGTGCGCAAAAATGGTACCACTGAAAAGAACAACTCAACACGTAAAAAATAAGCCCTACACTAGCTCTGTCAACCAAAAGATGGCGATGCAAAAACAAATGAGATTTCCTCTATATTAGTTTTTATCCAGTAAAATTGTAAAAATAAATGAAAAACTATATAAATGAGGTATCACCGTAATCGTAGTGACCTATAGAATGAAGATAATATAATATTTTTAGTGTACGGTGTACGACCCCCAAAAAATACGAAAAGAAAGTAAACCAAAATTGACAATTTTCTTTTCACCCATACATTCAAGAGTTAATAAAATCTCATCAATAAGCTAATGACCCAAGTGCATCTTATGTCGCAAAAAATAAGCCCTTATATGTCCAAATTGCCAAAAAAAAATAAAGATTGTATAGCCAGTAAAAATTGACAATGCATAATCTGCTCTGAATGGCGCAGCTCCCTTCGATGCCCTGGCGTGTGCCCATACAGCAGGTTACCACCACATATGGGGTATTTTTATACACGGGAAAGATTGAATATCAAATTTTGTGGAGCGTTTTGGTATTTTATCCACTGAGAATTTGTAAATTTTTTGAAAAACATTAATTTAGCCAAAAAAATTTTACTTTCAAAATTGCATCCGATTTTGTTTTAACCCCTGTAAAACAATTAAAGGGTTAACAAACTTCATAAAAGTTGTTTCACGTACGTTGAGGGGTGTAGTTTCTATAATGGGGTAATTTATGGGGTTTACTTTTATTTAGGTCTCTCAAAGTGACTTGAAACCTGAGCAGGTCCCTCAATAGCAGGATTTTGCGTTTTTTATGAAAATGTGAAAAATCGCACCTAACGTTCAAAGCCCGATAACATCCTACAAAAATAAGAGTATGCATAAAAAACCATGTCCACATAAAGTAGACATTTAGTGAATGTTAGTTATTACGTTTTTTTGCGGTTATGGCTATGTATGGAAAAAGTAGAACATTTTGAAGTTCAAATATCTGATTTTCTCATAAATAAATGCAAAACATACCACCAAAATTTTTCAAATAACCTGAAGTACGATGTGTCACGAGAAAACAATGTAAAAATCACTTGGATATGTTAAATCGTTCCGAAGTTATAACCATTTATAGTGACACAGGGCAGATTTGAAAAAATGGGCCGTGTCAGGAAGGTGAAAAGTGGCTTCAGCGTTAAGGGGTTAAAGAGGGTCTGCATCAAGCTTTTCCGAATTTTACACCAGTAGTCACGTCTTATTGTACATTATGGGCACATTTACTTACCCGTCCCTTGCGTGATTCCCGCTGTGTGTTGTCTGACGACTCTAGCGCGATCCACTAAGATTGTGCGCCCGATTTCCTGCTTGTGTCGCTTCCCCGCTCAGGTCCGCCGGAGTTCTTCTTCCCAGTGTATGTAAGTGCATGGCTTGCGACACAAATTCAAATGTTAAATCCTGCGCTCAGTCCATATCTGTCGGCTCGTCCGATAGCCTGCCCCCCGATTTGTGTCCCATGAAAGCGGGCCGACCAAAATCCGATCACGTGCGCCACAATCTCTTTTTAAATGCGGTGCAAAACGGTAATCGTCGGAATATCTGACGTTTGTGCGGTCGCGGACCCTTAGTAAATGAGCCACTATATATTTTATCACTTAGGGGTTCGCACCCAACGTTTGCTACCGCTGTGGTTTTTACCACTTATTAGGTGTTAATATGCCGGTTCATTTTTTTCCCCTAGGAAGGGGTTAAACATTTGACTTGCACACCTCAAGCTTTATTAGGCACCATTCGCAATAATTGCGGTTCTCTTGAGGTTAGTATGCGATTTCTGTGTGGCTAATATGCACACTGAGCCAATACACAGTTTAACCTTGGTGTGTTTTTCCCCTATGTGTTATTGCCTGCATCGTTTGCTCAATATTGCATTGTGACTACTTACATCTACATTGTGACCACCAATATACTTATCTGCTTATGGCTCCAGCAATGTGATCCTCTATCTTTTTCTTTTTGAGTCTATTGATACAAACTGCTGTCAGTCTTTTGATTGACAGCCATTCCGCCCATAGACTTACATTGTGCCATCCATGCATGCGCGGTTGACCCTTCCTGTATGCATTCCACCATGCATCTCAGCTTAGCGCGATGGTGTACACAGTCATCACTGTTTTTACTTTTATATACAAGGTGGTGAGACGATGGGGACTTTTTGATTTTTTTCACTCCAACTATGTATTTGTTTAATATATGTATTTGTGAACATTGTATTTTTATTATTTTTGATAGATAGATAGATAGATAGATTGATAGATAGATCCATGCCCTGGATCTTTTGCCCTGCGCTCAGCAGGACTATTGTGCAGCGGTCCGGGCTGCTCTCTTAAACTCTCACCTCTATCTGTATCTCACGGACACAGAAAGAGGTAAGTACTGTAGTGAAACATGCGGCTGTGAGATCCATGCTCAACTACAGAGAGCAGGAAACATTTTGATGTCATTACACTAAGCCTCCTGCCCCCAGAAGCTGACTCTCACCAGTGTCGGGAGGCACAGTATGATAACATCACTGCGTGCCATTCTGCACAAAGAGGAGAAGACGAGATGAGAAAGAAGAAAGATGAGTATTGCTGTATTTAATTATACATTGTGAGTGGGAAGCACATTACTAGGGGCAATGGGGAATTTTATTGGGGGGGGGGCTGTGGGGGACATTACTGGAGGACCCTTGGAGAAATTACTGAAGGGTGTGGGGGACTTTACTGGAGGCGGTGGGGGATATTACTGGGTGGGTGGGGGGTGCTGTGACAGAGATTCAAGGAGGATGGGGGTTAACATTACTGGGAAACATTACTTAGGGGGCTATGGGGAACTTTACTGAGGGCTGTGGGGCACTTTACTGGTGGGAACTATAGAGGGAGGGCTGTGATGACAGGAAGCTGTGGGGAGGCATGGGGAACATTACTGGGGGTCTGTGTGAGATATAACTGGGATCTGTGGGGGATATTAGTTGGGGGGCTGCGGGGACTTAAACAAGGATATGTGGGGGATAAGACTGGGGGTCTGTTAGGCATATTACTGGGGCGGCTGTAGGGGACACTTAAAGGGGGCTATTGGAGACATAACTTACTGGGGGATATCACTTATTGGGACTGCGTGTGACATTACTTAGTGAGAACTGTGGGGGACATTATATGCTGGGGCTTTGAGGAACATTACTTACCAGGGTCTGTGGGAAGATTACTTATTTAGTGTAGGGGCGATATACAGCATGAGGTTATTTTTTTTAGTGGGGAGGGAATTATTTATTGGTGGGTATGATTAGAAAGGTGCAACAATAAGAGGCAATAAGTATAGGGGCATAGAGGAGGTATTATTTAGTGCAGGTCACATTGAGGGGGGAATTATTAGCGGCCACAGTTATTAAGTGTAGGTTTCATTATTACATGTTAGGCCACATTTGGGGAACATTAATTCATCTGTGTTTTTTGTCGTTGTAAATGATAAGTACAGTTGTTTTTGGTACAAGCAAGTGTTAGGGGGGCTATGTACAGTAGTGAACACTAATGAAAATTTGCTACATATACACTGTGTTCCGTTCCCCCTTTTTTTACGACCCATGAAACGCACCCGTTTCTACTGGACCCAGCTATTTGTTTCCATTTATTTTTTTTAAACTGATTTTATTAGTAATCATGTTCACAGCGTACAAACAGTTTACATTGAGACAACATCATCTGTGTACAAGCGGTTGAGATGGTATGGATACAACAGTACAGCTTATAACATGCTTATGCATCATATTGAAAAAAGATGGTACAATGAAATCATCTTGAGTCTCATTTCTGTTTGGATGTACATTTGTGCCATGACATGAATTAAAAGCATAATAAAGAAGAGGTGAAACAATACTAAATTACTTTTCTAGTCTCAACTTGTTTCAACTTCAGGTGAAGAAGAAAAAAAGAACACAAAAAACAAAACATGTCAGCCCCCCTTGGGTTTGTCCTCCTGTCACTCTCTCAGCTTCTGTATCTCTTTTCACCGTTTCACTCAAAGTTGATCTGCTAATATGCCCAGATGAGTTTCTCTAGTGGAGGGTTATGTCCTGTCATTGGCAGTACATTGCTGCTTCAGGTTGTGATAGAAAGATCCCTCAATTCCTGCCTAAACCTGCGAACTGAATAGTTTGTGTCGCCCGACTCGCACCAGGTCACCCACACTCGTTCAAACTTGTCGGGGCATTTTCGATGCCTGCACACCAGTTTTTCATATGGAAGAATTTGGTTTATTTGTGATTTCCACATATTTAAGTTTGGGGTATTAGTGTCATACCACCTTAGAGCTATGCACTTTCGGGCCATAAATAGAGTTTCCCTTAGGAATATGATTTGGTAAAGAGGCCAATCTTCTTCAGAAAGTATGCCCAAGAGACATGCTTCAGGGGACATGGGGACGGGCATGTGTATTAATGTGGACAAGAAGTTAGTGATGTCCTTCCAAAATTTTTGTATTGGTGGGCAGACCCAGCTCATGTGCCAGAAGTCTGCCCGAAGCTCACCACATCGCGGGCGGGCGGTCGAAGGGACCCGGCCCATCTTTGCCATGCGTACTGGTGTTAGGTAAGCCTGGTGGATAAAGTACAACTGAGTCATTCTATTATTTATTGAGGGGGATACTTCGGTGTGAGCGGCGAGTAGTTCATTAACAGACTCATCCTCTAATGTTGGGATGAGTGCCCTCCATTTATCTAGCACCTTTAGTTTATTGCTAGTCATTTTTCCCTGAGTGAGGGGAGTGTATAGTGCGGAAATGATACCCCCAGGGCCTTGTGTTTTGCAAATCCCAATTAAAGGGTGTGAGGAGATAGGTGTCCTAGGAGGAGGAAACTAAGACTCCAGGGCATGTCGCAACTGTAGGAATCTGTAGTTGCTATAATATTTGTAAACCCTGTTACTTTATTCGTCACCTGCCAAACTTGCCTTGCCTAGTCTGTGCAGGGGGAGTAAGGGGTCCAGGTTTGGTACCAGTACTGGCCATAGGCTTGGGATTCCCTAGTGGTGCTGGAGGTGGTGTTCTGCATTTGGCAGTGGTTGCTCTATAACCCAATGTCTGAGATATTTAAGCTGACCCGCTATATAATAGAGGTAAAAATCCGGTAGGGCCATTCCGGCCTCGTCTTTGGGGTGTTGCAATGTAGCTAGGCTTAACTTGGCTCTAGATGTTCCCCATATGAAGGTGCCTATAATGGTGTGTAGTGTTTTGAAAAACCTTTTTGGGATTGGGACTGATGCATGCTGTAATACGTATAGGCATTTGGGCAGAATAATGAGTGCAAAGAACAGCAGTGGTTCCGTTACCCGCCTACTTGTGTTATGGTATGTCTTAAAAATAGTGATCCCTAAGTAGGTAAATTCGGTAACCACTTTCAGTCTTTCTACCACCTCCGGACCTGTCCATGGGGATGAGCCTAGCGACATGAACACCGATTTGGACCAATTCACCAGTAGTCCTGAGTATTCTCCAAACTCACTAATGAGGGAGATCGCGTGTGGTAGGGTAGCCTCTGCATCAGACATAAACAACACCATGTCATCGGCATATAGGCTGACTCGGTCCTCTCTCTCTCCCACCCTTATACCGCGGTAGACTTTGTCTTGTCTGAGTCTCAGTGCCAAAGCCTCTATTGCCAAGGCAAAGAGGAGCTGGGAAAGTGGACATCCCTGCCGGGTTCCTCGGTGTAGCACAATTGGTCCGACAGCTCCCCATTGATTAGGACTTTGCTAACTGGGGATGCATATAGGATATCGATCCATGTGGCGAATCTTGGGCCGAAGCCGAATTTTCGTATACATTGTTTGAGAAAGGCCCATTCAATAGAGTCGAACGCCTTGGCCGTGTCTAGGGAGGCAAAGGCTCGCCCTTTTCCCATTACCTTTCCTATCTGTTCCGCCACCTGCACTCTTCTTATGTTATCAGACGTGGATTTGCCTGGCATGAAACAACATTGATCCGAGTGGATCAAAGAGAGAATTACGGTATTTAGTCTACTCGCAAAAATCCTAGTAAGGATTTTGTAGTCAATGTTGAGTAATGCTATGGGGCGGTAGGACCCACAGTCTGTGGGATCCTTTCCTTGCTTGAGGATTAATACTACCGTGGCTTCATACAGAGAGGGGGGCAAAGTCTTAGCTTCAAATGCGGCGGAATACATTTTTAGTAAACGGGGTACAAGGAGGTCTTTGTATTTGGCATATACCTCCTTGGGGAGCCCATCAGGACCTGATGCTTTGTTGTTGTTTAAACTATCTATCGCATCTTCTATCTCCTCCAATTGGGTGCGCTGTTCTGGGGTTAGTGACGGAAATTGTGCGTCACATTCTTTAGGTATGTGTTGATGTCATTATCTGTCTTCTGTAGTTTGGTATTGTATAGGTCTGTGTAAACTTCCGTAAATCTGCCCAGTATTTCAGAGTGGGTTTTTAAAATTGATCCATGTTCGTCTCTTATCGCTAAGATAGGAGGGGACATAGTGTTGTCATGCTAAATGGGCCAACAACTTCGCTGACTGGTTTCCCAGTTCAAAGGCTGTCTGCTTATAGAAAAACAGCTTGTTATCAGCTTTCTCTTTTAGGGCATGGAGATATAGGCGACCTGTGTGCAACCATTTGACTCTGTTTGCCTCAGTGGGATCTGTGATGTATTGTTGCTCCAGGGACTGACATTGTATTGCCAGTTCTGTCTCTTTCTTTACTGATTCCCGCTTAGTGAAGGAAATTGCGGATTGTAGGCAAGTACGCAAATAGGCCTTTGTTGCTTCCCAGAGGGATGTGTGGGCAGTATCTGGGTTGTGGGCCTGGAAGAATGCATTTAGCTGTTCAGGTAACCTGTTTGATGGCCCTATTAACTCTAGCCAAAAGGGGTGGATCATGACCTTCTGCATTAAAGAGGTGGAGCGTTTTCCTTTGACACAGATCACCGGTGAATGGTTGGATATTCTTCTGGGAAGATATTGTATGTCTTGTATGTGTGGAATTATGTTTGTGGATCCTGCAATATACGGGATAGAGATTTGTGGGAGGCATTGTAGCAGGAATAGGTCTTGGCTAGCGGGTGTCTTTGCCTCCAAAAATCTGCTCAGCCCATTTCTATCAAGAACCGTGATAGGCTACTATGTTGTGTTCTTGTCGGGAGGGCCTGCGTGTTGTGGAATCGGTCCAGTGTATGGTCTAAAAACATATTGAAATCTCCTATGCACATGTTCCTCGCTTGTGGGTGTGACGTTGTGAACAATGCTGCTGGCGCAGTACCTGCATAGACACGGGTCGTGGGATATACACTCACTGGCCACTTTATTAGGTACACCTGTCCAACTGCTCGTTAACACTTAATTCCTAATCAGCCAATCACATGACGGAAACTCAGTGCATTTAGGCATGTAGACATGGTCAAGACAATCTCCTGCAGTTCAAACCAAGCATCAGTATGGGGAAGAAAGGTGATTTGAGTGCCTTTGAACGTGGCATGGTTGTTGGTGCCAGAAGGGCTGGTCTGAGTATTTCAGAAACTGCTGATCTACTGGGATTTTCACGCACAACCATCTCAAGGGTTTACAGAGAATGGTCCGAAAAAGAAAAAACATCCAGTGAGCGGCAGTTCTGTGGGCGGAAATGCCTTGTTGATGCCAGAGGTCAGAGGAGAATGGGCAGACTGGTTCGAGCTGATAGAAAGGCAACAGTGACTCAAATCGCCACCCGTTACAACCAAGGTAGGCAGAAGAGCATCTCTGAACACACAGTATGTGGAAATTTGAGGCAGATGGGCTACAGCAGCAGAAGACCACACCGGGTGCCACTCCTTTCAGCTAAGAACAGGAAACTGAGGCTACAATTTGCACAAGCTCATCGAAATTGGACAGTAGAAGATTGGAAAAAACGTTGCCTGGTCTGATGAGTCTCGATTTCTGCTTCGACATTCGGATGGTAGGGTCAGAATTTGGCGTCAACAACATGAAACCATGGATCCATCCTGCCTTGTATCAACGGTTCAGGCTGGTGGTGGTGGTGTCATGATGTGGGGAATATTTTCTTGGCACTCTTTGGGCTCCTTGGTACCAATTGAGCATCGTTGCAACGCCACAGCCTACCTGAGTATTGTTGCTGACCATGTCCATCCCTTTATGACCACAATGTACCCAACATCTGATGGCTACTTTCAGCAGGATAATGCGCCATGTCATAAAGCTGGAATCATCTCAGACTGGTTTCTTGAACATGACAATGAGTTCACTGTGCTCAAATGGCCTCCACAGTCACCAGATCTCAATCCAATAGAGCATCTTTGGGATGTGGTGGAACGGGAGATTCGCATCATGGATGTGCAGCCGACAACACAGCAACAGCAACACAGCAACACAGCAACTGTGTGATGCCATCATGTCAATATGGACCAAAATCTTTGAAGAATGCTTCCAGCACCTTGTTGAATCTATGCCACGAAGAATTGAGGCAGTTCTGAAGGCAAAAGGGGGTCCAACCCGTTACTAGCATGGTGTACCTAATAAAGTGGCCGGTGAGTGTATTTCGCCATCACATTTTAAGGGATGCCGTCTATGTGAGCATGCACAAACACAAACCTACCCCCTGCGTTGGTTGATTGCGTTTTCACCTCCCATCGCACCGCTTTATGTACCAGTAGCGAGACCCCTCTCGCTGAGGTATTGTAGCAGGCGTGTGCTCCCCATTGGACCCAGGGTTTGTGTAAGATCTGTACCTTGGATGGGATAAGATGTGTCTCCTGCAAACATATTATGTGTGGGTTCAGTTGTTTTATGTGTGTAGCTACCATTAGGCGCTTATTAGGGCTACCAAGGTCACGGACGTCCATGTAAGGAATCTAAGCACTGACATGGAGGTTTGTTGTCATGCGTTTGCAAAGATAAGTTATTTTGGGGGGGTTGGAGATCTATCTCCGCATTTTCTACACCCTGGACTAGAGTGGGGCTGACCTGACACTTATAAACTGTAACAGAATACCTATAGTAACAACAACATTGTAACATGTATGCTCCCAATCCCCCTCCGCTTTGGCGACAGCAGAACTGCTGGTCTCTCCGCACAGGGTGGATCAGGGCATAATTGGCTAGCGTTGTGGGATACTCATGCCTCGTGGTATGTAACATAGACATGTAGTATGTACTCCGTTCTATAGACCCCTTTCAAATAACCATGCACCCAGTGCCCGGGCGCCACATCTGAACAATGGGGCAAATTTATCAAGTTGTCTGAAACTCAGAATATTTCTAGTTGCCTATGGCAACCAATCACAGCTCCCCTTTAAAATATTCATGAATGCTGGTAAAAGGAAAGCTGAGCTGTGATTGGTTGCCATGGGCAACTAGAAATATTCTGACTCTCAGACAGCTTGATAAATCTGCCCCACTATCTTGCAAGTAATGAGTCACCCTTAAGTCCCCACGTGGTCTAGTCCCAGTTCTTATAAAACAGATAACAAGTAACTAGGGCTTCAAGTATGCCCATGTAATAAATTGGTAATATGGAAAGGATACCAGAAGTCTCATTATGTAGACCAGCTCATCTAGCGAGGGGGAGATCTTCTATGTTTTGCCAGCCAGTCGTTGGCTTCGCTTGGGGTCACAAAGAACAGGACTCTGTCGCCATCCACGACTCTGAGGCGTGCAGGATAGGCCATGGAGTACGGGAGGTTCTTGTCACTAAGCCTTTTTTTGACGTCCAGGAACGTTGCTCTCTTCTTCTGTAGTTCCAGCGAGAAGTTTGGACACTCTTGCATTGTCTACTCTAATGTCAGCCTTTCTGTGGGAATGCTGTAGGATGAGATCACGATCTCTGATGTTCAGAAATCTGGCTAGCAGCGGTCTTGGTGGGGCTCATGGCGGTGGAGCTCTGGCAGGTACTCTATGTGCTCTTTCGACTGTATATGCTGCAGAGAAGTGCGCTTCTAGAAATAAGCCTTTTATCCATCTTTCTACATAGTCCTCTGGCGAACGGCCTTCGGTGCGTTCTGGGAGGCCGATGATTCTTATATTGTTTCGTCTCAGGCGATTCTCCATGTCATCCGCCTTTTGTTTCAGGGCGTCAGAGTCTGATTTCAAGGTAGTGACTGTTCTGGGTATATTGGCGTTTCTGTCTTCTATTTGCGATATCCTCTCCTCTGCATTGTGCACTCTGTCTCTCAGGTTCTGAAGGTCTTGCCTGGGCAGGCTGACGTCCACCCTGACCTCATCCAGCTTCCCAGTCAGAGAGCTTTTGCATGCGTCTATTGCAGCTAATACTTGAGAGGTGACCTGCTTCAGGGTGGGTTCTTCTGATTCCTCCTCAGTTGCCGCAGGGCCACTGGAGCTTTGCTTCGCCCTGGTCTGAGTTGTACGCTGGGGTTGCGTAGTGTTTCCCCCTGTTCCATGCGGGCA
This sequence comes from Engystomops pustulosus, assembly GCF_040894005.1. Taxonomy (NCBI): domain Eukaryota; kingdom Metazoa; phylum Chordata; class Amphibia; order Anura; family Leptodactylidae; genus Engystomops; species Engystomops pustulosus. Next base: position 102,689,794 of record NC_092417.1, on the reverse strand, counting down.
AATTCCCATAGCCTCTCAGCAGCATTTGCCTTGGTGGGGCCCATTTTGAGGAATGCAAAGGGTTGTAGCTAGAGATGAGCGAACATGCTCGTCCGAGCTTGATGCTCGGTCGAGCATTAGCGTACTCGAAACTGATCGTTGCTCGGACGAATACTTCGCCCGCTCGAGAAAATGGCAGCTCCCGCCGTTTTGCTTTTTGGCGGCCAGAAACAGAGCCAATCACAAGCCAGGAGACTCTGCACTCCACCCAGCATGACGTGGTACCCTTACACGTCGATAGCAGTGGTTGGCTGGCCAGATCAGGTGACCCTGGGATAGACTAGCCGCTGCCCGCGCTGCTCGGATCATTCTGTGTCTGGATGCCGCTAGGGAGAGAGCTGCTGCTGGTCAGGGAAAGCGTTAGGCTGTTCTATTAGAATAGTGTTAGGCAGGAGTGATTCTCCAAGAACCCAACAGCCCTTCTTAGGGCTACAATAACGTTCTACTTTTTTTTTTTTTTATTTGCATCTAGTACCATTTTGTGAGGAATTAGCAGGGGGACTTGCTACCGTTGTGTTTAGCTCTTAGTGGCACACATATCCACCTCAAACACCAAAGTGGGAAAATTTAGTAGGGGTTGGATTTCAATTAGGCACAGTCTGCCATTTTTCCTTTTTTATTTTACGTTTATTTTGTTTAATAACTCAGTGTCATCTCATCTGGCATAGTAGTGTGCTTTCATACTTGGCTAGAAAATAGCCATAGGAGAATCCAAACGGCTTACTTACGCCTACAGTAGCGTTATATATTTGATTTCTGGTTGATCTGCTGGTGGCTGTACTTGCTGCAGTGCATCTACTAGCCAATTGTGAGCAATTTGTAGTGAGACTTGCGACCGCTGTGTTTTGCGCTTAGTGACGCACATATCCATTGCAAAGACCGAAGTGGGAAAATTTAGTAGGGGTTGGATTTCAATTAGGCACAGTCTGCCATTTGTCCTTTTTTATTTTACGTTTATTTTGTTTAATAACTCAGCGTCATCTCATCTGGCATAGTAGTGTGCTTTCATACTTGGCTAGAAAATAGCCATAGGAGAATCCAAACGGCTTACTTACGCCTACAGTAGCGTTATATATTTGATTTCTGGTTGATCTGCTGGTGGCTGTACTTGCTGCAGTGCATCTACTAGCCAATTGTGAGCAATTTGTAGTGAGACTTGCGACCGCTGTGTTTTGCGCTTAGTGACGCACATATCCATTGCAAAGACCGAAGTGGGAAAATTTAGTAGGGGTTGGATTTCAATTAGGCACAGTCTGCCATTTGTCCTTTTTTATTTTACGTTTATTTTGTTTAATAACTCAGTGTCATCTCATCTGGCATAGTAGTGTGCTTTCATACTTGGCTAGAAAATAGCCATAGCAATAGGATTGGTTTTAAAAACTCAGAAACACAAAAAAAAAAAAAAACACAAAAAAAAGTTAAAAAAAAATTAAAGCTATAACTCTCATTTTAAAAATGTTTAACCCGAGGGCTAGGGGTAGAGGACGAGGGCGGGGACGTGGGCGTCCAACTACTGCAGGGGTCAGAGGCCGTGGTCCTGGCCGGGGTGAGACACCACCTGCTTATGAGGGAGCAGGGGAACGCCGCAGAGCTACACTCCCTAGGTTCATGTCTGAAGTTACTGGGACTCGTGGTAGAGCACTGTTGAGGCCAGAACAGTGCGAACAGGTGATGTCGTGGATTGCTGACAATGCTTCGAGCAATTTGTCCACCAGTCAGTCTTCCACGCAGTCCACCCATGTCACCGAAATCGCCACTCCTCCAGCTCCTGCACCTCAGCCTCCTCCCCCCCAGTCTGCCCCCTCCCAGGAAAATTTGGCATTTGAACCGGCATACTCTGAGGAACTGTTTTCTGGACCCTTCCCACAGTCACAAACCACTTGTCCGGTTGCTGCTGAGCAATTTTCCGATGCCCAGGTTTTCCACCAGTCACAGTCTGTGGGTGATGATGACCTTCTTGACGTAGTGGAAGTGTGTAAAGAGGTGTCCGACGATGAGGAGACACGGTTGTCAGACAGTGGGGAAGTTGTTGTCAGGGCAGGAAGTCCGAGGGGGGAGCAGACTGAGGGATCGGAGGATGATGAGGTGACAGACCCAAGCTGGGTTGAGAGGCCGGGTGAACACAGTGCTTCTGAGACGGAGGAGAGTCCTCGACCAGAACAGGTTGGAAGAGGCAGTGGTGGGGCCAGACGGAGAGGCAGGGCCAGAGCTGGTGCATCAGCGCCAAATGTGTCAACTAGTGAAGCTCCCGTGGCGAGGGCTCTTGCGGCGAGGGCTAGATCTTCAGAAGTCTGGAGGTTCTTTAAGGAAACACCGGATGACCGACGGACTGTGGTGTGCAACATTTGCCAAACCAGGCTCAGCAGGGGTTCCACCACTACTAGCTTAACTACCACCAGTATGCGCAGGCATATGAATGCTAAACACCCCACTCAGTGGCAACAAGCCCGTTCACCTCCGGCCGTGCACACCACTGCTCCTTCCCCTGTGTCAGCTGATAGTCAGCCCCCTGCCCAGGACCCTGCCACAAAAACCCCATCGTCGCCTCCACGATCCTCCACAGCATCCACCAGCGTTCAGCTCTCCATACCCCAGACGCTGGAGCGGAAACGCAAATATAGTGCAACCCACCCGCACGCCCAAGCCCTTAATGTGCACATCTCCAGATTGCTTAGCCTGGAGATGCTGCCCTATAGGCTAGTAGAGACCGAGGCCTTTCGCAACCTCATGGCGGCGGCCGCCCCTCGGTATTCGGTCCCCAGCCGCCACTACTTTTCCCGATGTGCCGTCCCAGCCCTGCACCAGCACGTGTCAGACAACATCATCCGTGCCCTGACCAACGCCGTTTCTGACAAGGTCCACCTGACCACGGACACGTGGACGAGTGCTGCCGGGCAGGGCCACTATATATCGCTGACGGCACATTGGGTTAACTTGGTGGAGGCTGGGAGCGAGTCTGACCCTGCGGCTGGTCATATACTGCTGACGCCGAGGATTGCGGGGCCTACCTCGGTCCAGGTGTTTCAGGCCTACTATGCCTCCTCCTCCTCCCACCCCTCCTCCACCTCCTCCTCCGAACTACCATCCGTGGGCACGGCGCCATCAGTCGGTAGCTCTAGGCACAGCAGCAGTGCCGTCGCTAAGCGACAGCAGGCGGTGCTCAAACTGCTGAGCCTAGGCGGTAAAAGGCACAACGCCCAAGAGCTATTACAGGGCATCACGGCGCAGACTGATCTGTGGCTGGCACCGCTGAACCTGAAGCCAGGCATGGTTGTGTGTGACAACGGCCGTAACCTGGTGGCGGCTCTGCAACTCGGCAGACTGACACATGTGCCATGCCTGGCCCATGTGTTAAATCTGATAGTTCAGCGTTTCCTCAAGACATACCCCAATCTGTCTGATTTGCTCACGAAGGTGCGCCGCATCTGTGCGCATTTCAGGAAGTCCAGCACAGATGCTGCCACTCTCAGGGCAGCGCAGCGCCGCCTCCAACTGCCCGCTCACCGACTGTTGTGCGACGTGCCCACGAGGTGGAATTCAACACTGACCATGTTATCCAGAGTTTACCAGCAGCGCCGAGCGATTGTAGACTGCCAGATGTCAACTTCCACCAGAACTGGTAGTCAGGTCAGTCAGCTTCCTCAAGTCTACAATGAGGAGTGGACGTGGATGTCTGATATCTGTCAGGTGCTGAGTAACTTTGAGGAGTCAACACAGATGGTCAGTGGCGATGCCGCCATCATCAGCCTCACCATCCCGCTGCTTGGCCTGTTGAAAAACTCTCTGATCAGCATGAAGTCGGAAGCTTTGCGCTCGTCACAAGAGACGGGGGAAGAAGATTCCCTTGTTGATAGCCAAAGCACCCTCAGGTCTGTTTCTCAGCGCATATCGGAGGAGGTGGAGGTGGAGGTGGAGGAGGATGAGGAGGAAGAGGAGGAGAATGTTGGCGAGACACAAGAGGGGACCATTGTTGAGTCCTTCACTGTTCAGCGTGTATGGGCAGAAGAAGAGCAGTTGGAGGAGTTGGAGGAGGAGGAAATGGACAGTCAGGCCAGTGAGGGGAGTGAATTCTTACGCGTTGGTACTCTGGCGCATATGGCAGATTTCATGCTAGGCTGCCTATCCCGTGACCCTCGCGTTCAAAGAATTTATTCCAGCACCGATTACTGGGTGTTCACTCTCCTGGACCCACGGTACAAGCAAAATCTTTCCACTCTCATCCCTGCAGAGGAAAGGAGTGTGAGAATGCATGAATACCAGCAGGCCCTGGTGCACAAGCTGAAACAGTATTTCCCTTCTGACAGCGCTAGCGGCAGAGTGCGTAGTTCAGCGGGACAAGTAGCGAGGGAGAGTAGGCGAGCAGGCAGCTTGTCCAGCACTGGCAAGGGTACGCTTTACAAGGCTTTTGCCAGCTTTATGTCACCCCAGCAAGACACTGTCACCTGTCCCCAGTCTCGGCAGAGTAGGGCTGATCTTTACAGAAAGATGGTGAGGGAGTACGTAGCTGACCATACCATCGTCCTAAATGATCACACAGCTCCCTACAACTACTGGGTTTCAAAGCTGGACATGTGGCATGAACTGGCGCTGTACGCCTTGGAGGTTCTTGCCTGCCCTGCCGCTAGCGTCTTGTCCGAGCGGGTTTTCAGTGCAGCTGGTGGCATCATCACCGATAAGCGTACACGCCTGTCGACTGACAGCGCTGACAGGCTGACGCTTATTAAGATGAATAAAGCCTGGATTTCTCATAATTTCCAATCTCCACCAGGTGAAGGAAGCTCAACCTGAATAATTGATCCACTCCTCCTCCTCCTCATTTTCCTCCTTCTCCTCCTCTTTTTACAGTAAAGCAGAGGAAACTGGCTATTTTTTGACAGGGCCCACTGGCTCTAGCTATAGTACTTTATGCATTTAATTTTTCTGGAGGGCCACCTACCCGGTCCTCTGTTTTAAACAATTTTTGGGAGTGCCACATACAGGCACTCAATCTATTCAATTTTTCTGGAGGGCCACCTACCCGGTCCTCTGTTTTAAACAATTTTTGGGAGTGCCACATACAGGCACTCAATCTATTCAATTTTTCTGGAGGGCCACCTACCTGCTCCTCTGGTTTGAAAATTTTTTTGGACTGCCACATACAGGCACTCAATCTATTCCATTTTACTGGAGGGCCACCTACCTGCTCCTCTGGTTTGAAAAATTTTTGGGACTGCCACATACAGGCACTATCCAAATTAAATTGTCTCCATAGCAGCCTCCACACGTTGTCTCCATTGCTACCTCCAAAAGTCGTCCATATAGCTGCCTCCATACATCGTCCCTTTATCAAACGAGGTGTGTCAGGCAGAAATTTGGGTTGTTTTCATGGATTCCACATCAAAGTTGTTAACTTTGTCGCCACCCTGCTGTGTTATCCACAAAATATACTGGCAAACTTTTATCATTTACCAATATTATTTCAGCGCTTCTTGCGCATCTGTTTACATTCCCCTCACCTGGCATATCCTAAACTTATAAGAACGCTACTACACTTGATCTTATACAAAAGGTTCTTAGAAGTGCTGTTTGGGGAGTAGCCTAGAGACAGGGGCTTGGATTGGCGAAAGCTCGCCTGGCAGCGGAGCGCCAGCTCCATGCGCATCAGCCGCTTCTTGCGCATCTGTTTACATTCCCCTCACCCGCCATATCCCAAACTTATAAGAACGCTACTACACTTAACTTGGTGCAGGCTGGGACCGAGTCTGACCCTGGGGCTGGTCATATACTGCCGACGCAGAGAATTGCGGGGCCTACCTCGGTCCAGGTCTCAAAGGCCTACTATACCTCCTCCCAACCCTCCTCCTCCTCCGAATTACCATCCGTGGGCATGGCGCCATCAGTCGGTAGCTCTAGGCACAGCAGCAGTGCCGTCGCTAAGCGACAGCAGGCGGTGCTCAAACTGCTGAGCCTAGGCGATAAAAGGCACACCGCCCAAGAGCTATTACAGGGCATTCCACATCAAGCTTGTTAACTTTGTCGCCACCCTGCTGTGTAATCCACAAAATATACTTGCAAACTTTTATCATTTACCGATATTATTTCAGCGCTTCTTGCGCATCTGTTTACATTCCCCTCACCCGGCATATCCTAAACTTATAAGAACGCTACTACACTTGATCTTATACAAAAGGTTCTTAGAAGTGCTGTTTGGGGAGTAGCCTAGAGACAGGGGCTTGGATTGGCGAAAGCTCGCCTGGCAGCGGAGCGCCAGCTCCATGCCAAGATCCAACTAACATAGTTTTAACTGCAGCACCTTTAATCTACTACTAGTTCACTGCCTCCATACATGGTCCCCTTATCAAACGAGCTGTGTCAGGCAGAATTTTGGGTTGTTTTCATGGCTTCCATGTTAACTTTGTCGCCACCCTGCTGTGTAATCCACAAAATATACTGGCAAACTTTTATCATGTAGCGATATTATTTGAGCGCTTCTTGCTCACCTCCTTTGGTTCCTCTCTGCCACCCATTGGTTTGAAGCCTGAGTCCATTTAGGGTATGTCGCCATGCCACTCTCTAGCCTGCTGCCGCTGCCTCTGCATGCCGTCCCCTATAGTGTCAGGGTCAATTATTGCATGTTTTAGATGCTATCTAGCTTCATTCTGTCACTCTGTCATGGCCATGCTGTTGCCCATAATTTTGGCATAATGGTGCGATTATGCAGCCTCAGAGGCATCCATGCATGCTGCCCCTGCTGTTTCCTGTCCATTTCCGTGGTGTTTCCATCCTTTTCTGAGGTTCCCAGGTGTTTGGCCAAGCTTCCCTGTGCAGAGCCTTGGTCCCCTTGAAAAATGCTCGAGTCTCCCATTGACTTCAATGGGGTTCGTTATTCGAGACGAGCACTCGAGCATCGGGAAAAGTTCGTCTCGAATAACGAGTACCCGAGCATTTTAGTGCTCGCTCATCTCTAGTTGTAGCCCTATATATTGTTAAGTGCGCCCTTAATTGGTTAAAAAGGGACCGAGTGGTTCTGGGTGTATGCTGCCCTGTGGCTTTCTGGGCTGGAGCAGGGTTTTCCTGTTTCTATTTGTGGCCTAGAGTGTTCAGGCAGGAGCTGAGGCCCTATTGCTGCAGCTGCCAGCACGAGGTGGGTGCAATGGCACAGTTTCCGTCTCCTCTGGGTAGCGGACACGACCTGCAGGTACTGCATTCCCTGCTCCTCTGCTTACCCGGGGTTGGCTTCAGCCTCCCACAATTGGGATGCGGTGCCTCCGCTTCGTCTCCGTGACTCTGGGGAAGCTCGGAGTCGCCCGCCGTCTGAGAGAGCTTGTGCGCGGGAGCTGCTGGGGTAGGAGCGACACTTCCGGCCGGGCTTGCGCTCGCGATCGTTCCTCAGGCCGTACCTCTCACCGACCACACAGGTGAGTGGCGGGTGGGCTTTGGGGTGAGCAGGAGGTTTGTGACGCCTCCGGGTTGCCGGTGCCTCAGGATTCTGGCAGGATAATTAGGAGTCCGCATGGAGCTCTCTCAGGCACATCCGGCCATGCTGGCTGCTAGCCACCCCCCATTTGTTTCCATTTATAATGCAACTAGTAACCTAGGTAAAGATGGCCCTTCTAAGTGGAACTACAGTGTTAATCAACAGAAATGTGGTCAAAGGCTGGGGATAGATAGAAGTGGTTCTGCAACTTTTTCATGCCTTGTGGACCAGAAGGCTGGCTTTCAGGACATGATAAATGCCCTCTATTTCTCTCTGGACAGTTGTACATTTGTAACTAATATTCTGAAAAAATAAATGTTATTCTCATAGTTTCATAGTAAATTAGGTTGAACAAAGATGCAGGTTCATCAATCCCAATGTATAATCCTACAATGTTTATCCAAAGGAAAGAAAAAACCTGTAAGGCCAATGAGAATAAGCCAACATTCTGGTGAAAATTCCTTCTCTTCCAATATTACAGTCAGAATAAGTTCATGGAATCCTTGTAACGACCCATCACAAGAGTCTAGTTGCCAAAACATGTGATATTTTTACTTTCAAGGAAGGCATCCCGACTGGGCTTAAATTTGTCTATTCTCTCAAACATCACAACATCCATTGACATCCATAGTTTCACTGCTCTTATAGTAAAGAGTCTTTGTCTACAACAATGGTGAAACTATCTTTTATCTAGACTGATAAGATGTCCCTTGTCATAGTTACAGGCCTAGACATAAAACTACCATTGTAAAGATCTCTTGATTGTTTATACATGTATTTTTATATTATATTTGTTTCATTTTCAAACTGAAAGCAACTTGTCTCTGTTCTGTACCTTATTAAAGACCTTTCATTAACAAACAATCATTTCTTAAAAAAAAAAGTTTCCTTCACATGTTGTCAATGAGAATCTATGTTTGTAATGAAGGTAGGAGCAACAACAGGCTTATTTTGCATGAATAAAATGTAAACCTGTAGCTATTTTAGTTTGTGATTAGAGATGAGCGAGTATACTCGTCCGAGCTTGATGCTCTTTCGAGTATTAAGGTACTCGAAACGGCTCGTTGCTCGGACGAGTATTTCCCCTGCTCGAGATCGAGCATTTAATTAAAAAAACACAGTGAAGAACAATGAAGAATAGAATAAAAACAGTGAACACAGTGAGCACAGGATCATTTAAGTTAAAAACACAGTGAAGAACACAGTGAAGAATAGATTACAGATGTTCGGCACATCTGCTTACCTGTCGGAAGATATGCGCGGAACGGCAGCAGGGAGACAGACATCGGGCAGCATCACGGGGGACACAGACATTTGCCCGGGGGACACAGACATCGGGCAGCACCACAGGGGACACAGACATTTGCCCGGGGGACACAGACATTTGCCCGGGGGACACAGACATCGGGCAGCCCGGGGGACACAGACATCGTGCAGCCCGGGGGACACAGACATCGGGCAGCCCGGGGGACACAGACATCGGGCAGCCCGGGGGACACAGACATCGGGCAGCCCGGGGGACACAGACATCGGGCAGCCCGGGGGACACAGACATCGGGCAGCCCGGGGGACACAGACATCGGGCAGCCCGGGGGACACAGACATCGGGCAGCCCGGGGGACACAGACATCGGGCAGCCCGGGGGACACAGACTTTGGGCAGCCCGGGGGACACAGACATCAGGCAGCCCGGGGGACACAGACATCGGGCAGCCCGGGGGACACAGACTTCGGGCAGCATGGGGGACACAGACTTCGGGCAGCACGGGGGAGACTTCAGTGGAAGAAGAGGAGCGGATCCCGGGACAGAGTATCACCCCGACAAGTAAGCAGATGTGCAGAACATCTGTAATCTATTCTTCACTGCGTTTTTCACTTAAATCATCCTGTGTTCACTGTTTTTATTCTATTCTTCACTGTTCTTCACATCTGTTAACTTGTCGGGAGATAATATACGCACGGAACAGTGAAGAATAGATTGCAGATGTTTGCATACATCTGCTAACTTATCAGAAGACATTCTTTCAGTTAATTAACACATTTTATTCCCGAACCATGGTCCCTTTGAAAAATGCTCGGGTCTCCCATTGACTTCAATGGGGCTCGTTATTCGAGACGAGCACACGAGCATCTGGAAAAGTTTGTCTCGAATAACGAGCACCCGAGCATTTTAGTGCTCGCTCATCTCTATTTGTGATGTCATCACTCATGTAGTTCATTAATATTCATGCACAAATTTTAAAGGCATTATCATGACATATCCATCCTCATTTCTAAACTTATCTTGTGACCTTGTATTTTCATATATCAAGGTGTTATCTGGCTGTTAATGACATGAAGCAGAAGTAAAGCCTTCTACCACCAACCTAAATGACTATTCTCCTGGAACCAGAACTGTTTGAGAACTGTGAAGCTCACAGAAAGAGATACATTGCATCAACCGTTAAGTAAAACATGGATCCTTAAAGCCATTATTGGTTGGCCCGGAGATATTAATGCAGCAACAGTATAACATTTCCAAGTGTACAGTATCCTCATTAATGTCTTCTTCCACCCATAACTGTTTTATAAAAGCCATAAATATTCCCTAAGGATTACATAGACAGGTTAAAAGTCTTTAATAGCTCTCGTAAAATTCATAATGAGTCACGTGAGAGAGGAGAAGCCCTAATATCATTAGATGAGATGTTTTGAAAGGCAATCCTCTCATAGCCTCTCACTTCTAGTTCCTATTTCAATTCAGAACATTCAGCTGGATTATATCTGTGTGAACAAGTACATTTCTGTATCTGCATATGACCTTGTTAGAATTTGTCTGAAACCAAGACATTTTCCTAAATGTAAGGTTGTGGAGTGAAGCCTTTAGATCTTCAAAGTACTAATAAAAAACTAAAGCCAGACAGTTTAGTAGAAACTACTTTAGAAACTAAAGAAGTTTTAGTTTGGCATAGCTTTTTTAAGATGACCCAAGACCAAAAAAAATTAGGTTCTCTCCAGTTACTGTTGTGAAAGTGAAACTCTTTTTTATTATTTGAACAGCTGGAATGACTAGTCTACTTTTTTGCCTCTACTTAACAAAACTATGGGACAGTGACAAAACCTGTTTCTATGGTGCTCATTGAAACAAATAAAAATATTTGTAATAATAAAGTTTATTTAAAATAAAATGAAATACATTGTTATATTTCCTTAGTTGTAGTGCAATCAAGTCAACATTGACGCTTTGTCTATCTCCAAGCAGGGCCGGTTCTAGCCAGATCCCCCTCAAAGAGAGTATATTCAGGCAGGACCCCCATAGATAGTATACACAGGCAGGCCCCCTCATAGATAAAATATACAGGTAGGCCCCACCCCATAGGTTCTATATACAGCCAGGATCTCCCTAGATAGTATACACAGGCAGGACCCCCATAGAGAGCATACAGAGACAGGCCCCTCTAGATATACACTAGAGCCCTGTCCCTTTCCCATAGATAGTATATTTAGGCAGGCCCCCATAGACAGTGTATACAGGGAGGTGTCCTTCCCCACAGATAGCATACTGTATACAGACAGGAACCATATAGATAATATATACAGGCAGGACCCCCTAGATAGTATATATACCACCAATCCAAAAGATAGCATATACAGGCAGGAACCATATAGATATTATATTCAGGTAGAAACCCCATAGATATAATATACAAACAAGACCCTTGTTAAAAAATAAATAAAACTAATAACCTGTTTCCCTGAAAATTAGACACCCACCAAAAATAAGATCTATTGCTAATTTTCATGCTTAGAAATATAAGGCCTCCCCTTAGTCGCAGTCATTGCTACAACTTCCCCCATACCATACGTTAGGATTGGTAGATTGTTTAGCTACTGCAAGAGGTTGGGACATGGCTGATGAAACTGTGCTATGAGTAAGCTGCCCAGGTAAGAGGTCCTCATTGTAGTAAAAGTGCTATTGCTAAACGTGAGAGATTAGGGCCAATGATTCTAAAAGAAATGGAGTCACAAGAAATTCTGCATTAAATTTAGGTTTTGGGGAGTAATGAGGAGGTTCCAGAAGGTGATACAACTTAAAATTCTGGGATCGGCAAATGTAAAAATAGATGGTTGTACATGAAAGTAGAGTCACAGGAAATTTTGATGGAATTCTGAGTTTGTCTAGTTATGCTGAGGTTTGTGATGTAATAACTACAACATATTAATAAATGTTGATTTTATGCTAAACTATACATACCTGTACATCAAAAAATAAGGCATCCCCTGAAAATAAGACTTAGCACTTCTTACGGAGAAACATTTTATATAAGACATTGGGGGTCATTTACTAAGGGCCCGATTCGCGTTTTCCCAACGTGTTACCCGAATATTTCCGATTTGCACCAATTTCCCCTGAATTGCCCCGGGATTTTGGTACACACGATCGGATTGTGGCGCATCGGCGCTGGCATGCACACGACGGAAATCGGGGGCGCGGCCGAACGAAAACCCGACGGATTCAGAAAAACCACCACATTTAAAACAAAAAAATGTGTCGCAGAGCTTGCACTTACCTTCACTGAGCCTGGCTTGGTGTATTCCAGTGCGTTCCAGGGAACTTCAGCGCAGCTGCGGCACCTGGTGGACGTCGGAGGAACTGCCTTAATAAATCCCGGCCGGACCCGAATCCAGCGCAGAGAACGCGCCGCTGGATCGCGAATGGACCGGGTAAGTAAATCTGCCCCATTGTCTTATTTTTGGGTAGACAGGGTATTTACCTCCAGGTTTTAGCCCTAGCACTCCTCGGCTGATGCGGTCTCTCCTGGAATGACACAGGCTGGCGCACATGATGATGTCACACAGGGTGTGTAACGCAGAGTGCTGCAGACCGACAGTGATGGTAAATCTTTTAGAGGCCTAGTGGCCAAACTGCAACCAAAAACCTGCTTATTTATTTTCAAGTGACAACATAGCAATTCGAGCAGTAACTTATTGCAATCTTCTTGCTCCATGCTGTACCATGGCTTAAAATGGCCCCAAGGACACCAATATCTTTGTCAGAATGAGGGAAAATTTGGATTTCCACTGGAGCTTTCCTTGATAGCCCCCTGAACAGGAAGATTTGGGGATCCAAGAGGAAGGGCTCAAATGGCTCCAATGACAAACATGACCCTGTCTACACTTTTTCTCTCTTCCTGCAGTCTCAGGTAGACCAGGTTGCTTCACTTTAAAATAACGCTAAGGGTGGCACATCCTGGTCTATCTGGGAATGCAGGAAGATCCCTCAAAGGGAACCCATCACCACATTTTCACATATACAGCCAGTGACAGGTTCCTATTGAGCCCTATTAACCAAATGGTACCGTTCTTTTAGATAAAAATTGTATCTCTTACATCCACATAAAATCATCATTTATCTTATATTACCTGGCAACAGAGGGGTGTGTCCTGCTCAGCCAGGCCTTCCCATCTACTCCTTATGCATTATGCCTCCTTACTATTCAGTTCATACACTTCATGTCATGTGACCATGGTGACATGATCTCAGGTCCTTTAGCCTCTTAACATTAGAAAACTGTACACCATGTATGTATCTGACCAAATGAAGTCACAGCAGTCTCCATGGACTTCTACTCCTCTCCATCCTCCATGGAGGCTGCTGTGATTTCATGTAATCACATACATGGTGTACAACTTGCTATTGTTAGAAGACTAATGGACCTGCGATGATGTCACTCTGGTCACCTGACATGAATGTAGCACATGGCACCGTGTAAAAAAAAAAGACAAAATATTTCCTATAAGTAAATAAAGCTTTATATGTCTGTAGTTGAATATTAGCAGACAGTCCCTAAGTACAAGGGCAAAGCAGTCATTTGAAGAGACAGAGCTGTCAGCCCGCTGAGAGGGCTCTAAGTACCTCCTCTGGCACCAATGCCATAGGTTCACCACCACTGAACTAAGTGGTTTGATAATGACATGACAATTCTTTTTGATTTTTGAGTTTCTGTTGTGCCAATATTGGGCAAAACAATGGGGGGGGGGGGGTTGTAAAGATTTTTCTAGTGTACAAAAACCTTGATAAAGTCAGAATTCCGGGTGGACAGCCAAGAATGACAAAAATGTTCCCCGTACCCAACCTATGCCAAATGGGTGTGGAGTGGACCATGAGGTCACAGGTTATAGCACAATTCTACACCATGTTGGGACTGTGGTACAATTGTCCAACTGTCCAATATATTCCGCTTGATATGCAGGGCAGGGTTAACATCAAGCCCTAGCACACTACACCCAGCTCCTGATAAATCCCTCAAAGTGATACTATTTATTGTATAAATCAATGATATTAGAAGTAGCAAACCTTCTACTCCAAATATGATAATAAGAATAAATACAGATGTCTGGTTGCTGTAAATTACTGAATATTTGCTTAATTAAAATGAGATGTACTGTGCAGAGAACTGTCCCTGTAATAGACCTAGTGACCATTTTAGTGGCAAAATGAATGTGTTGAAGTTATTTGTTACTGGGTCCACATAGAGAATGTTTCAGTATAATGGAGGTCATGGTTATAATAATCTATGCACGTTTTGTTTCTCAGACACAATATTGCATAAGCAATACTTAGAGCAGAGCATGTCATTCAGAAGAACATGGATATGTAATTATAAGTTAACTTCCCAAGTCATTACCGTGATCACTTCACAGTAAGAGTGTTGGGATTAGCTTGAAAATTAGACAGAACTAAGGTGAAACAAAGGTGCCTGGCAACAAAGAAAAGCATTATTATTGAATCGGGAAGACTAATTTATGAGATGATGCAGTGATGTTGTAAAGAATTCATATTAAATATTACAAAGTTTGTTGAAGTTGAAGTTCTCATACAGAAGTTTGTGGGCAAACATTAGCAACCAACCAATTAGACTTTGGGCTACATCCAGGACTGTTGTCTGAATTACACAGGCGTAATGGAGCCCGAAATCTGGGACTGTCTTTCTGGATCCGGGACTGTTGAATGGAATGTCAAAGAACTATTACTGCTATCCTGTACATATGGGCACAACATAGTACTACTAGTCTTACCTTGTGTATATGGGCATATGACAGTATTACTACTCCTATCCTGTATATATGGGCACAGTACAGTAGTATTACTCCTATCTTGTTTATATGGGCACAGTACAGTTCTAGTGATAACTATTAATAACATGATAGTGCAACTCTGACAACTTTCTGCCTTTTGTGGAGGGCATCTAAACATGTCACCAATTACATATTGTTGTAAACATATCCAAGACTCAGATAGTAGAAGTGGTCATGGTGTCCCTAATGTACCAACAACCACAAGAGCTTTCCCTCCAATTTTCAAATTCTTTTAATGCCCTCAAGGTATAACACTCCTTTTAGTGACCACTACATAATTTCCTCTCCCTTTAGATCCCATTTATATCTATTCCATAGCCCCTCCAGTAGCCCACCCAGTAGCCCTTAACTTTATAACTCCTCCCTTTGCCAACTTATAATAGTTCCTCTCTGCTTTCAGCCTCACCAATGGAGAATAGATAGAGTTGAGAGCTGCTGAGGGACTTAACCAGGCAAAACTCGTAGCAGCCCCATAGAATGCAACATGGCTTTTACAGTGGTAGCACCTTCAGCGATGAAGTCCTCAAGGTGTTTTTCCAATTATGAGCATATCTCAATCATTCTGCCAAGTTTCTTGGAAATTTAAGAATGAACTAGCCTACATATACAGTCATGGACATAAGTTTTGAGAATGATACAAATGTTAATTTTTACAAAGTCTACTGCATCAGGTTTTATAATGGCAATTTGCATATACTCTAGAATGGTATAAAGAGTGATCAGCTTAACAGCAATGAATTTCAAAGTCAATATTTGCCTAGAAAATGAACTTTTTCCCCCAAAACACATTTCAACTTCATTGCAGGCGTCTTAAAAGGAGCAGCTAACATTGTTTCAGTGATTACTCCAGTAACACAGGTGTGGCTGCTGATGAGGACAGGGCTGGAGATCAATCTGTCATGAGTAAGTAAGAATCACTACTGGACACTTTAAAAGGAGGCTGGTGCTTGGCATCATTGTTTCTCTTCTGTTAACCATGGTTATCTCTAAAGAAACACATGCAATCATCATTGCACAGCACAAAACTGTCCTAACAGGGAAGAGTATCACAGCTAGAAAGATTGCACCTCAGTCACCAATCTATCGCATCATCAAGGAATTCAAGGAGAGAGTTTCCATTTTTTCCAAAAAGGCTCCAGGGTGCCCAAGAAGGACCAGCAAGCATCAGGAGTGTCTCTTAAAAGTGTTTCCGCTTTGGGATCAGGCTACCAGCAGTGCAGAGCTTGCTCAGGAATGGCAGCAGGCAGGTGTGAGTGCATCTGCACGCACTGTGAGACTGCAGAGACTCTTGGAGCAAGGCCTGTTGTCAAGAAGGGCAGCAAAGAAGCCACTTTTCTACAGAAAAAACATCATGGACTGATATTCTACAAAAGATACAAGGAGTGTACTGCTGAGGACTGGGGTAAAGTCATTTTCTCTGATGAATCCCCTTTCCGATTGTTTGGAACATCTGGAAAACAGCTTGTTCGGAGAAGACAAGTTGAGCGATACCACCAGTCTTGTCTCTTGCCCCCTGTAAAGCCTCCTGCAACCATTCATGTGTGGGGCGGCTTCTCAGCCAAGGGAATCGTCTCTCTCACAGTTTTGCCTAAAAACACATCCATGAATAAAGAATGGTACCAGAATGTCCTCCAAGAGCAACTTCTCCCAATTGTCCAAGAGCAGTTTGGTGATCAACAATGCCTTTTCCAGCATGATGGAGCACCTTGCCATAAAGCAAAGGTGATAAATAAATGGCTCAGGGAACAAATCATAGAGATTTTGGGTCCATGGCCTGGAAACTTCCCAAATCTTAATCCCATTGAGAACTTGTGGTCAATCATCAAGAGACAGGTGGACAAACAAAAACCAACAAATTGTGATAAAATGCAAGCATTGATTGTGCAGGAATGGACTGCTATCAGTCAGGATTTGGTCCAGAAGTTGATTGAGAGCTGCCAGGGAGAATTGCAGAGGTCCTGACTTGCTGCAGTATTGACTTGCTACAGTAACTCATTCTAACAGTCAATAAAAGCTTTTGTTACTCATAATATGATTGCACTTGTATTTCTTAATGTTATAAAAACATCTGACAAACCAGAGGTCAACAGATTATGTGACAATATAAGATTTGTGTCATTCTCAAAACTTATGGCCATGACCGTACTGGATTATTTAACTAGGGCTAGAAGCCCCTGTTTTTGTAAAGTTACATGAGAAAAGAGGAAATAAGCAATTGCAAATGGTATTTTTTTTACAAATCGTCTTACTACAATGTACCCCAAATAGTTATTATTTCATGTCTTGCTCCTCTTTTCTTTTCAACATGCTCAAGCATCACTTGTGATAGCTACAATATAGCCAAAAGTCGACAGTTTTATCTTCGCAACCACATCTTGTGATTGACTTTATTCAAGAGCCAGATAGGTAGAAGCACTTTATAGAGAAGCAGCTTCTAAAGAGATTGATAGCTATGCAGTCTTGAACCATGTATTTCCTCATGTTGAGATCGCTTACTTGTTATAATGAAAACTTTCTAACTACCATAGAACTTTGCTATGCCAACTCTTCAGAGCTGCATGACACAATGTCATGTCATAACACCCTGGGAGAGGAGTTTATCGAGAAATGTGGAGTGCAAAAGAAACCTGTCCCGTTAGTGACATTTTTATGGTTACAATCATTTTGCATGGTTTATATTGAGAAAGTGAAATACACTTACAATTTAAAAAAGAATTATCATCTACTAAGTTTTTTAAATAATCTGGAGTAATCATTATAGAATTAGAGTTAGTGTTAAAAAGGTGAATTTTGGAAATATTCTCTTTGAATGTTAAGTGCACACATAACAGAATGTCAGGTTCTGTCAGATATATGTTAGTATATATATATACTAAACTTTGTACTAAATTTATCAAGGCTTTTAAAACTTTTTTGACACTTTTCTGACTAGCACAACTAAGGCACCTGGTCTCTGGGAAAAGGGCATGGTATATTAAAAAGTGGGCATGGTCTCAACAAAATTAGTTTGTACACAAAAAAATGTATACATGCATATACTAGACCAACTAACAGATCTAAAGTAGAACTCAACATTCTTACACTGCATCAGAATTAACATCACAGTGATAAATATGAGGAAGTAAGAGACTAATGTAGGCTAACTCAAAAGTGGTGTTACCTGCAACAAATTGATATATTTATCCAAAGTTGTTAAGGTCCTGAATA
Organism: Engystomops pustulosus; assembly: GCF_040894005.1. NCBI lineage: Eukaryota > Metazoa > Chordata > Amphibia > Anura > Leptodactylidae > Engystomops > Engystomops pustulosus. Next base: position 102,671,974 of record NC_092417.1, on the reverse strand, counting down.
TTTTTTGTTGCATTAAACCTTTAATACTATAACTCCATGCTCAAAAGGTAATTTGGTATGAAAGTTTTGGAGGATATTAATACATAGATGACCTCATAACAGTTGGTTAGATCACAAAGGTAGATCAAATGAACCATTCGGGAATCGGTACCAATCTGTAGGGCAATAGAATGTCAGTGTTTAATATTCCTATAATGCCTAATAAAGGGGTAATGAATTGTTACAATGTACTCAATAATATTGATGATCTTAGAAATATGTGGAAGTCTATAAACATTTAACCCCTTAACGCTCTGCGCCGTAGCTCTAAAACGCAGAGGTATAGGGAATGTATGAAGAGGGCTCACGGGCTCTTCATACAAAGGTCCTCTTCATACAAAGGTGGGGGTTGTTGCATATTGCAGCAAACCCCCACCGCTAATAACCGCGGTCGGTGCTTGCACCGATCGCGGCTATTAACCCTTTGATTGCCGCCGGCAAAGTCGCCGGCGTCATTTAAAAGACGGCGCCACACAGGGCGCTCGGTTGCCATGGTAGCCTCGGTTCTTCGTTGACCAGAGGCTTAATGACTTCTGCAGATTCGTTACAATGAGCCAGTGGCTCATTGTAATTAATGAGCTGCAAAAATGCCATATATTGCAATACAGAAGTATTGCAGTATATGGTAGGAACGATCTGACTACCTAGGGTTAATGTACCCTAGATGGTCTAAGATATAGTGAAAAAAAAAGTTTAAAAAAAGTTTAAAAAATAAAAAAAATTAATAAAATATTAAAAATTCAAATCACCCCCCTTTCACTAGAACTGATATAAAACATAATAAACAGTAAAAATCACAAACATATTAGGTATCGCCACATCCAAAAATGCCCGATCTATCAAAATATAAAAACAGTTATGGAGTTATGGCCGACGGTGACCTCCGAGACGGGAAATGGCGCCCAAATGTCCGAAATGCGACTTTTATACCTTTTTACATCACATAAAAAATGGAATAAAAAATTATCAAAATGTCGCACAGACTTCAAAATGGTAGCAATGAAAACGTTGGCTCATTTCTCAAAAAATTACACCTCACACAGCTCTGTGCGCCAAAGTATGAAAAAGTTATTAGCTTCAGAAGATGGCAAAAAAATGTTTTTCTTTTTTGTACAAATTCGTTTAATTTTTGAAAATGTATTAAAACACAATAAAACCTATATAAATTTGGTATCACCGCGATTGCACCGAACCAAAGAATAAAGCTGAGGTGTTATTTGGAGTGCACAGTCAAAGTCGTAAAAACTGAGCCCACAAGAACGTGACGTGCGTTTTTTTTCAATTTTTCCACATTTGTAATTTTTTTTCAGCTTCGCAGTACATGGCATGTTAAAATAAATAACATTATGGGAAAGTAAAATTTGTTACGCACAAAATAAGCCCTCACACAGGTCTGTACACGTAAAAATGAAAAAGTTATTGATTTTTGAAGGTGGAGAGCGAGAAATGAACGAAAAAACCGTGCGTCCTTAAGGGCTTAAGCTGCACTGTTCCGGAGGTAATACAAAATTCTCTACTGAAAGGAGTGTTCATTAAAATTTTACAACAAAAACAGTCCTCAGAACAATCCTATTAGACACACTATAGTATCACTTAGAGTTCTGTTATAAACAAATAGAGATGGATTGGTGATATTACCCCCACTCTCCCACTGTCTACCCCCTCCCTCCCCTCTCAATGATTCTGTCATTTCTTTACTTCTAAATCAAGCCCCTTTATCAGCAACATTAGAAAACAAAGCTCCTCTGCATGAAGTAGATCCATGGCTTGGATGTATACACCTGCTAGAATACTTTGTGAATCTTCTGGCACAGTGAGGATGTTATATAACCTTCTTGTATTGTGTTTGGTGGTTGCTGTTGTTATTTTTAAACCACTCAGCTTTCGCTTGTTTGAGTAATTCATTTTAATATGGGAAGGGCCCTGGGGGAACCAGCGATATACATAAGAAAGGGACAAGCTGAAACACAATGCCACCTTCATTTAATCATCGCTCTGTGACTAGAGCTCTGAGCAAGCGCATCTATGAATCTTGCAAGCCCTGACTGTCCTTTAATACATTACTATTTGCTATGCACTCCGCCTGCAGATCCATGAAACCGCTAGTCTACATATTCTAGCTTTTATCAGTCCTACGTTAAAATGAAATATACTATTCTGTTTGCATAATGAAGCCTTTATTAAACTTAAAACTTGTTTATATCTGTTTTTCAGGTAAGTCGGGAGCTACATATGCAGTCAAGCATAGAGGGAGTCACATTTACAATCAATCATGTGAATTTTGCAGGCATTTCTCATTTTTCTTCCTTTCATTTGCCAGGTAAACTTATTATACTTGGCATGTGTTGTTTGTGGAAGTAGTTGTATGGCCTCAGGGCTTGACTAGGTACCAAGCATGTGCATCCCATTAGCATGTTTCCTTTTACATCTTTCCTAACTTTATGTGATCCATCTGTCTGTAATGTAATCGAGGAGATGTACAGGAATTTGTCTTTATAATGTAGAATCTTCTGAGATCCAAATTCAGATTTTTTTTGGGGTTAACCCATAGGATAAGATCTTCATGCGTTCAATGTAATAGGTATAAAAGAAACTCCTGCAGTGCGATTTGATTGGAGTTTTAGGCCAGAAGTTTGATTTGCAACATAACAATACTCAAATTCCCACCGTAACTATGTAACAAGTCAATATATGTAAACTTTACTGTTGGAAAACGTATGGTATGAAATTATGTTACAGCAGACAACCGAAAATTTCAGTCACTTCAAATAAAACGTATAAAAATACATATATTGACATCAAGACAATTGTCATGACACTCTTGGAGGTACAGCTTTGGGCTAGATGCCATGTTATCAATTTGGAGAAGCAATGGGGCTCATTTACTAAGGGTCCTCGGACCGCACTATCATCAGATATTCTGACAATTTCCGATTTACGCTGCATTTACCAGGGGATTTAGGCACACGCAATCGGATTTTCGCCGGCTTTCATGCGACACAAATGGAGGGGGGGGGGGGGCGACTGATTTGGACTAAGAGCAGGATACAACATTTAGATTGTGACGCAACAATGCACTTACATATAATAATAATAATAATAATAATAATGATAACAATAATAATGATCTTTATTTATATAGCGCCATCAAATTCCGTAGCGCTTTGCACCGGGAAGAAGAAGTTGAACTCCGGTAACCTGAGTGGGGAGTAACACATGCAGGATATCGGGTGCACGATGTTAGTGAATCGCGGAAGCTATGCATTCTCGTCGGACAACGTACCTCGGGGAACGCACAGGGATCGGTAAGTAAATGTGCCCCAATGTGTCCTTTGCATTAGACATAACACCTCCTCGCTGGCCAGGCAAGAATCCTCTAAATTGCTGCTGCACTGTGCTGGCCATTGGCGCTGCACACCTGTCCTACACCTGACTATTCCTGAAACTCTGTGATCTCCTTACCTGTTTTGTCTGTCATGGTTTTATCCTATCTTTTTCAGTTTTAATAATTGTTTCATAGTTTCATAGTTGAAAAAAGACACTTGTCCATCAAGTTCAAACAAGGAAGGGAAGGGATTCTATGAGGAAGGGATTTAGGGGAAACATTTCTATATAACATAACTATCAATGTTATTTAGGTATAAAAAGGCATCTAGACTAGAGATGAGCGAGCACTAAAATGCTCGAGTGCTCGTTATTCGAGATCAACTTTTCCTGATGCTCGAGTGCTCGTCTCGAATAACGAGCCCCATTGAAGTCAATGGGAGACTCGAGCATTTTTCAAAGGGACCATGGTTCGGGAATAAAATGTGTTAATTAATTGAAAAAGAACGTCTTCTGATAAGTTAGCAGATGTATGCAAACATCTGCAATAGAGATGAGCGAACATGCTCGTCCGAGCTTGATGCTCGGTCGAGCATTAGGGTACTCGAAACTGCTCGTTACTCGGACGAATACTTCGCCCGCTCGAGAAAATGGCAGCTCCCGCCGTTTTGCTTTTTGGCGGCCAGAAACAGAGCCAATCACAAGCCAGGAGACTCTGCACTCCACCCAGCATGACGTGGTACCCTTACACGTCGATAGCAGTGGTTGGCTGGCCAGATCAGGTGACCCTGGGATAGACTAGCCGCTGGCCGCGCTGCTCGGATCATTCTGTCTCTGGATGCCGCTAGGGAGAGAGCTGCTGCTGGTCAGGGAAAGCGTTAGGGTGTTCTATTAGCTTACTGTTAGGCAGGAGTGATTCTCAAAGAACCCAACAGCCCTTCTTAGGGCTACAATAACGTTCTACTTTTTTTATTTTAATTTGCATCTATTACCATTTTGTGAGGAATTAGCAGGGGGACTTGCTACCGTTGTGTTTAGCTCTTAGTGGCACACATATCCATAGCAAAGACCGAAGTGGGAAAATTCAGTAGGGGTTGGATTTCTATTAGGCACTAACTCAGTGTCATCTCATCTGGCATAGTAGTGTGCTTTGATACTTGGCTAGAAAATAGCCATAGGAGAATACAAACAGCTTCTTGAAGCCTACAGTAGCGTTCTATATATTTGATTTCTGGTTGATCTGCTGGTGGCTGTAGTTTCTGCAGTGCATGTACTTGCCAATTCTGAGCAATTTGTAGTGAGACTTGCGACCGCTGTGTTCTGCGCTTAGTGGCGCACATATCCATAGCAAAGGCCGAAGTGGGAAAATTCAGTAGGGGTTGGATTTCTATTAGGCAATAACTCAGTGTCATCTCATCTGGCATAGTAGTGTGCTTCCTTTGATACTTGGCTAGAAAATAGCCATAGGAGAATACAAACAGCTTCTTGAAGCCTACAGTAGCGTTCTATATATTTGATTTCTGGTTGATCTGCTGGTGGCTGTAGTTTCTGCAGTGCATGTACTTGCCAATTCTGAGCAATTTGTAGTGAGACTTGCGACCGCTGTGTTCTGCGCTTAGTGGCGCACATATCCATAGCAAAGGCCGAAGTGGGAAAATTCAGTAGGGGTTGGATTTCTATTAGGCAATAACTCAGTGTCATCTCATCTGGCATAGTAGTGTGCTTCCTTTGATACTTGGCTAGAAAATAGCCATAGGAGAATACAAACAGCTTCTTGAAGCCTACAGTAGCGTTCTATATATTTGATTTCTGGTTGATCTGCTGGTGGCTGTAGTTTCTGCAGTGCATGTACTTGCCAATTCTGAGCAATTTGTAGTGAGACTTGCGACCGCTGTGTTCTGCGCTTAGTGGCGCACATATCCATAGCAAAGGCCGAAGTGGCAAAATTCAGTAGGGGTTGGATTTCTATTAGGCACTAACTCAGTGTCATCTCATCTGGCATAGTAGTGTGCTTCCTTTGATACTTGGCTAGAAAATAGCCATAGCAATAGGATAGGATTGTTTGGTTTTAAAAACTCAAAAAAAAACAAAAAACACAAAAAAAAAAAAAAAACACAAAAAAACACAAAAAAAAACAAAAAGAAGTAAAAAAAAAAAAAAAGTTATAACTCTCATTTTAAAAATGTTTAACCCGAGGGCTAGGGGTAGAGGACGAGGGCGGGGACGTGGGCGTCCAACTACTGCAGGGGTCAGAGGCCGTGGTCCTGGGCGGGGTGAGACACCACCTGCTGATGAGGGAGCAGGGGAACGCCGCAGAGCTACACTCCCTAGGTTCATGTCTGAAGTTACTGGGACTCGTGGTAGAGCACTGTTGAGGCCAGAACAGTGCGAACAGGTGATGTCGTGGATTGCTGACAATGCTTCGAGCAATTTGTCCACCACCAGTCAGTCTTCCACGCAGTCCACCCATGTCACCGAAATCCCCACTCCTCCAGCTCCTGCACCTCAGCCTCCTCCCCCCCAGTCTGCCCCCTCCCAGGAAAATTTGCCATTTGAACCGGCATACTCTGAGGAACTGTTTTCTGGACCCTTCCCACAGTCACAAACCACTTGTCCGGTTGCTGCTGAGCAATTTTCCGATGCCCAGGTTTTCCACCAGTCACAGTCTGTGGGTGATGATGACCTTCTTGACGTAGTGGAAGTGTGTAAAGAGGTGTCCGACGATGAGGAGACACGGTTGTCAGACAGTGGGGAAGTTGTTGTCAGGGCAGGAAGTCCGAGGGGGGAGCAGACTGAGGGATCGGAGGATGATGAGGTGACAGACCCAAGCTGGGTTGAGAGGCCGGGTGAACACAGTGCTTCTGAGACGGAGGAGAGTCCTCGACCTGAACAGGTTGGAAGAGGCAGTGGTGGGGCCAGACGGAGAGGCAGGGCCAGAGCTGGTGCATCAGCGCCACTGTCAACTAGTGAAGCTCCCGTGGTGAGGGCTCTTGCGGCGAGGGCTAGATCTTCAGAAGTGTGGAGGTTCTTTAAGGAAACACCGGATGACCGACGGACTGTGGTGTGCAACATTTGCCAAACCAGGCTCAGCAGGGGTTCCACCACTACTAGCTTAACTACCACCAGTATGCGCAGGCATATGAATGCTAAGCACCCCACTCAGTGGCAACAAGCCCGTTCACCTCCGGCCGTGCACACCACTGCTCCTTCCCCTGTGTCAGCTGCTAGTCAGCCCCCTGCCCAGGACCCTGGCACAAAAACCCCATCGTCGCCTCCACGATCCTCCACAGCATCCACCAGCGTTCAGCTCTCCATACCCCAGACGCTGGAGCGGAAACGCAAATATAGTGCAACCCACCCGCACGCCCAAGCCCTTAATGTGCACATCTCCAGATTGCTTAGCCTTGAGATGCTGCCCTATAGGCTAGTAGAGACCGAGGCCTTTCGCAACCTCATGGCGGCGGCCGCCCCTCGGTATTCGGTCCCCAGCCGCCACTACTTTTCCCGATGTGCCGTCCCAGCCCTGCACCAGCACGTGTCAGACAACATCATCCGTGCCCTGACCAACGCCGTTTCTGACAAGGTCCACCTGACCACGGACACGTGGACGAGTGCTGCCGGGCAGGGCCACTATATATCGCTGACGGCACATTGGGTTAACTTGGTGGAGGCTGGGACCGAGTCTGACCCTGGGGCTGCTCATATACTGCCGACGCCGAGGATTGCGGGGCCTACCTCGGTCCAGGTGTTTCAGGCCTACTATGCCTCCTCCTCCTCCCACCCCTCCTCCACCTCCTCCTCCGAACTACCATCCGTGGGCACGGCGCCATCAGTCGGTAGCTCTAGGCACAGCAGCAGTGCCGTCGCTAAGCGACAGCAGGCGGTGCTCAAACTGCTGAGCCTAGGCGACAAAAGGCACACCGCCCAAGAGCTATTACAGGGCATCACGGCGCAGACTGATCTGTGGCTGGCACCGCTGAACCTCAAGCCGGGAATGGTTGTGTGTGACAACGGCCGTAACCTGGTGGCGGCTCTGCAACTCGGCAGACTGACACATGTGCCATGCCTGGCCCATGTGTTAAATCTGATAGTGCAGCGTTTCCTCAAGACATACCCCAATCTGTCTGATTTGCTCACGAAGGTGCGCCGCATCTGTGCGCATTTCAGGAAGTCCAGCCCAGATGCTGCCACTCTCAGGGCAGCGCAGCGCCGCCTCCAACTGCCCGCTCACCGACTGTTGTGCGACGTGCCCACGAGGTGGAATTCAACACTGACCATGTTATCCAGAGTTTACCAGCAGCGCAGAGCGATTGTAGACTGCCAGATGTCAACTTCCACCAGAACTGGTAGTCAGGTCAGTCAGCTTCCTCAAGTCTACAATGAGGAGTGGACGTGGATGTCTGATATCTGTCAGGTGCTGAGTAACTTTGAGGAGTCAACACAGATGGTCAGTGGCGATGCCGCCATCATCAGCCTCACCATCCCGCTGCTTGGCCTGTTGAAAAACTCTCTGGTCAGCATGAAGTCGGAAGCTTTGCGCTCGTCACAAGAGACGGGGGAAGAATATTCCCTTGTTGATAGCCAAAGCACCCTGAGGTCTGTTTCTCAGCGCATATCGGAGGAGGTGGAGGTGGAGGAGGATGAGGAGGAAGAGGAGGAGAATGTTGGCGAGACACAAGAGGGGACCATTGTTGAGTCCTTCACTGTTCAGCGTGTATGGGCAGAAGAAGAGGAGTTGGAGGAGTTGGAGGAGGAGGAAATGGACAGTCAGGCCAGTGAGGGGAGTGAATTCTTACGCGTTGGTACTCTGGCGCATATGGCAGATTTCATGCTAGGCTGCCTATCCCGTGACCCTCGCGTTCAAAGAATTTATTCCAGCACCGATTACTGGGTGTTCACTCTCCTGGACCCACGGTACAAGCAAAATCTTTCCACTCTCATCCCTGCAGAGGAAAGGAGTGTGAGAATGCATGAATACCAGCAGGCCCTGGTGCACAAGCTGAAACAGTATTTCCCTTCTGACAGCGCTAGCGGCAGAGTGCGTAGTTCTGCGGGACAAGTAGCGAGGGAGAGTAGGCGAGCAGGCAGCTTGTCCAGCACTGGCAAGGGTACGTTTTACAAGGCTTTTGCCAGCTTTATGTCACCCCAGCAAGACACTGTCACCTGTCCCCAGTCTCGGCAGAGTAGGGCTGATCTTTACAGAAAGATGGTGAGGGAGTACGTAGCTGACCATACCATCGTCCTAAATGATCACACAGCTCCCAACAACTACTGGGTTTCAAAGCTGGACATGTGGCACGAACTGGCGCTGTACGCCTTGGAGGTTCTTGCCTGCCCTGCCGCTAGCGTCTTGTCCGAGCGGGTTTTCAGTGCAGCTGGTGGCATCATCACCGATAAGCGTACACGCCTGTCGACTGACAGCGCTGACAGGCTGACGCTTATTAAAATGAATAAAGGCTGGATTTCTCAGAATTTCCAATCTCCACCAGGTGAAGGAAGCTCAACCTGAATAATTGATCCACTCCTCCTCCTCCTCCTCATTTTCCTCCTTCTCCTCCTCTTTGTACAGTAAAGCAGAGGAAAATGGCTATTTTTTGACAGGGCCCACTGGCTCTTGCTATAGTACTTCATGCATTTAATTTTTCTGGAGGGCCACCTACCCGGTCCTCTGTTTGAAACAATTTTTGTGAGTGCCACATACAGGCACTCAATCTATTCCATTTTTCTGGAGGGCCACCTACCCGGTCCTCTGTTTTAAAAAATTTTTGGGACTGCCACATACAGGCACTCAATCTATTCCATTTTACTGGAGGGCCACCTACCTGCTCCTCTGGTTTGAAACATTTTTGGGACTGCCACATACAGGCACTCAATCTATTCCATTTTACTGCAGGGCCACCTACCTGCTCCTCTGGTTTGAACAATTTTTGGGACTGCCACATACAGGCACTCAATCTATTCCATTTTACTGGAGGGCCACCTACCTGCTCCTCTGGTTTGAAACATTTTTGGGACTGCCACATACAGGCACTCAATCTATTCCATTTTACTGCAGGGCCACCTACCTGCTCCTCTGGTTTGAACAATTTTTGGGACTGCCACATACAGGCACTCAATCTATTCCATTTTACTGGAGGGCCACCTACCTGCTCCTCTGGTTTGAAACATTTTTGGGACTGCCACATACAGGCACTCAATCTATTCCATTTTACTGCAGGGCCACCTACCTGCTCCTCTGGTTTGAACAATTTTTTGGACTGCCACATACAGGCACTCAATCTATTCCATTTTACTGGAGGGCCACCTACCTGCTCCTCTGGTTTGAAAAATTTTTGGGACTGCCACATACAGGCACTCAATCTATTCCATTTTACTGGAGGGCCACCTACCTGCTCCTCTGGTTTGAAACATTTTTGGGACTGCCACATACAGGCACTCAATCTATTCCATTTTACTGGAGGGCCACCTACCTGCTCCTCTGGTTTGAAAAATGTTTGGGACTGCCACATACAGGCACTATCCAAATTAAATTGTCTCCATAGCAGCCTCCACACGTTGTCTCCATTGCTACCTCCAAAAGTCGTCCATATAGCTGCCTCCATACATCGTCCCTTTATCAAACGAGGTGTGTCAGGCAGAAATTTGGGTTGTTTTCATGGATTCCACATCAAAGTTGTTAACTTTGTCGCCACCCTGCTGTGTTATCCACAAAATATACTGGCAAACTTTTACCATTTAGGGATATTATTTCAGCGCTTCTTGCGCATCTGTTTACATTCCCCTCACCCGGCATATCCTAAACTTATAAGAACGCTACTACACTTGATCTTATACAAAAGGTTCTTAGAAGTGCTGTTTGGGGAGTAGCCTAGAGACAGGGGCTTGGATTGGCGAAAGCTCGCCTGGCAGCGGAGCGCCAGCTCCATGCGCATCATGCGCTTCTTGCGCATCTGTTTACATTCCCCTCACCCGCCATATCCCAAACTTATAAGAACGCTACTACACTTAACTTGGTGCAGGCTGGGACCGAGTCTGACCCTGGGGCTGCTCATATACTGGCGACGCAGAGAATTGCGGGGCCTACCTCGGTCCAGGTCTCAAAGGCCTACTATACCTCCTCCCATCCCTCCTCCACCTCCTCCTCCTCCGAATTACCATCCGTGGGCATGGCGCCATCAGTCGGTAGCTCTAGGCACAGCAGCAGTGCCGTCGCTAAGCGACAGCAGGCGGTGCTGAAACTGCTGAGCCTAGGCGATAAAAGGCACACCGCCCAAGAGCTATTACAGGGCATTCCACATCAAAGTTGTTAACTTTGTCGCCACCCTGCTGTGTAATCCACAAAATATACTGGCAAACTTTTACCATTTAGGGATATTATTTCAGCGCTTCTTGCGCATCTGTTTACATTCCCCTCACCCGGCATATCCTAAACTTATAAGAACGCTACTACACTTGATCTTATACAAAAGGTTCTTAGAAGTGCTGTTTGGGGAGTAGCCTAGAAACAGGGGCTTGGATTGGCGAAAGCTCGCCTGGCTGCAGAGCGCCAGCTCCATCACAAGATCCAACTAACATAGTTGCAGCACCTTTAATCTACTACTAGTTCACTGCCTCCATAATAATAATAATCTTTATTTATATAGCGTCATCATATTCTGCAGCGCTTTACAAATCATAGGAAACAAATACAAATGTAATGTAACAGAGCACAACATTTGTATGGAACAACAGGAGTGAGGTCCCTGCTCGCCAGAGCTTACGGTTTATGAAGATGATGGGGTAACACGAGGTAAAAGAATATTTAATGGTCAAGCCATTCTTCTTAGGGAATAGAAAAAAATATAATAAATGGAATTGCTGTCGCTTGAAACACTCAGCCGTCATCTTATATACCAGGTCCAGGGTGAATGGGACTGCAGAGAAGTCTGGTGCCTGTTGGTTGCTGGATAACAGATGGGAGGACGACACAGGACGGGTTAGTAGAAGAGTTAAAACTTCATGCAGTTAATGAGTGTTATAGGCTTGCCTAAAGAAATGGGTTTTAAGAGCACGTTTGAAACTTTGGAGGTTAGGTATTAGTCTGATAGTCCGGGGCAGAGCATTCCATAGAATTGGTGCAGCTCTAGAGAAGTCTTGGAGACGCGAGTGGGAGGTCCGCACTAGGGTAGAGGTTAATCTAAGATCACTGGCGGATCTAAGAGCACGGGTTGGGCGATAGACTGAGATAAGAGAGGAGAGGTAGGGGGGTGCAGCATTATACAGAGCTTTATGGATGAGGGTTATTATTATTTTAAACTATTCGAAAGGAGACTGGCAGCAAGTGCAGCGACTGGCATGAACTGTAAGCATACATGGTCCCCTTATCAAACGAGCTGTGTCAGGCAGAATTTGGGGTTGTTTTCATGGCTTCCATGTTAACTTTGTCGCCACCCTGCTGTGTAATCCACAAAATATACTGGCAAACTTTTATCATGTAGCGATATTATTTGAGCGCTTCTTGCTCACCTCCTTTGGTTCCTCTCTGCCACCCATTGGTTTGAAGCCTGAGTCCATTTAGGGTATGTCGCCATGCCACTCTCTAGCCTGCCGCTGCTGCCGCTGCCTCTGCATGCCGTCCCCTATAGTGTCAGGGTCAATTATTGGATGTTTTAGATGCTATCTAGCTTCATTCTGTCACTCTGTCATGGCCATGCTGTTGCCCATAATTTTGGCATAATGGTGCGATTAGGCAGCCTCAGAGGCATCCATGCATGCTGCCCCTGCTGTTTCCTGTCCATTTCCGTGGTGTTTCCATCCTTTTCTGAGGTTCCCAGGTGTTTGGCCAAGCTTCCCTGTGCAGAGCCTTGGTCCCCTTGAAAAATGCTCGAGTCTCCCATTGACTTCAATGGGGTTCGTTATTCGAGACGAGCACTCGAGCATCGGGAAAAGTTCGTCTCGAATAACGAGTACCCGAGCATTTTAGTGTTCGCTCATCTCTAATCTGCAATCTATTCTTCACTGTTCCGCGCGTATATTATCTCCCGACAAGTTAGCAGATGTGAAGAACAGTGAAGAATAGAATAAAAACAGTGAACACAGTGAACACAGTGAACACAGGATCATTTAAGTGAAAAACACAGTGAAGAATAGATTGCAGATGTTCGGCACATCTGCTTACTTGTCGGGAGATACGCTGTCCCGGGATCCGCTGCTCTTCTTCCACTGAAGTCTCCCCGATGTCTCCGTGCCCCGATGTCACCGTGCCCCGATGTCTCCGTGCCCCGATGTCTCCGTGCCCCGATGTCTCCGTGCCCCGATGTCTCCGTGCCCCGATGTCTCCGTGCCCCTATGTCTCCGTGCCCCTATGTCTCCGTGCCCCGATGTCTCCGTGCCCCGATGTCTCCGTGCCCCTATGTCTCCGTGCCGCTCCGTGCCGCTATGTCTCCGTGCCCCGATGTCTCCGTGCCCCGATGTCTCCGTGCCCCGATGTCTCCGTGCCCCTATGTCTCCGTGCCGCTCCGTGCCGCTATGTCTCCGTGCCCCGATGTCTCCGTGCCCCGATGTCTCCGTGCCCCGATGTCTCCGTGCCCCTATGTCTCCGTGCCGCTCCGTGCCGCTATGTCTCCGTGCCCCGATGTCTCCGTGCCCCTATGTCTCCGTGCCCCGATGTCTCCGTGCCCCGATGTCTCCGTGCCCCTATGTCTCCGTGCCCCGATGTCTCCGTGCCCCGATGTCTCCGTGTCCTGATGTCTCCGTGCCCCGATGTCTCCGTGCCCCGATGTCTCCGTGCCCCTATGTCTCCGTGCCCCGATGTCTCCGTGCCCCGATGTCTCCGTGTCCTGATGTCTCCGTGCCCCGATGTCTCCGTGCCCCTATGTCTCCGTGCCGCTCCGTGCCGCTATGTCTCCGTGCCCCGATGTCTCCGTGCCCCGATGTCTCCGTGCCCCGATGTCTCCGTGCCCCGATGTCTCCGTGCCCCTATGTCTCCGTGCCCCTATGTCTCCGTGCCCCTATGTCTCCGTGCCGCTCCGTGCCGCTGCCCGATGTCTCCGTGCCACTGCCCAATGTCTCCGTGCCGCTCCCCGGTGTCTCTGTGCTGCTCCCCGGTGTCTCTGTCCTGCTCACCGTGTTCTTCAATGTGTTCTTCACACATATATATTGTTCTTCACATACTATTTTGTTCGCACCGTTCCGCGCGTATCTTCCGACAAGTAAGCAGATGTGCCCAACATCTGTAATCTATTCTTCACTGTGTTCTTTACTGTGTTTTTCACTTAAATGATCCTGTGTTCACAGTGTTCACTGTTTTTATTCTATTCTTCATTGTTCTTCACTGTGTTTTTTTAATTAAATGCTCGATCTCGAGCAGGGGAAATACTCGTCCGAGCAACGAGCCGTTTCGAGTACCTTAATACTCGAACGAGCATCAAGCTCGGACGAGTATACTCGCTCATCTCTAATCTAGACCCTTCTTGAAGCTCTCTGCTGTCCATGCTGTGACCAGAGGCTGAGGAAGGCTATTCCACAGATTGACAGTTCTCATGGTAAAAAAGCCCTGTCACCTCTGGTGATTAAACCTCGTCTTTTGATTTGATTTTAGCTAAAACAACTTACCGGCATATTTTTTGTATGGACCGTTCATATATTGAAATAAATTAATCATGTCACCTCATAATCGTCTCTTTTCCAGACTAAATAAATCTATTTATTTTAATATTTGCTAATAACTGAGACCCTTCGTACCCCTTATCATTTTTGTGGCTCTACGTTGAACCCTCTGCAGCTCCAGGGCATCTTTTTTATGTACCGGAGCCCAGAACTGGACAGCATATTCCAGGTGAGGCCGAACCAATGCCTTGTACAGTGGTAATATTACATCCCTATCCTGAGAGTCCATACCACTTTTGATACATGACAAGATCCTACTGGCTTTTGAGGCAGCTGATTGACATTGCATGCTGTTACTCAATTTATGATCTACTAGTACCCCCAGGTCCTTCTTAACAAGGGACTCTCCCATATTTACTCCCCAAGGACATATTTTGCCTTTGGATTATTGGCCCCCAGGTGCATAACCTTACATTTATCCACATTAAACCTCATTTGCCAAGTGGATGACCAAACATTCAGTTTGTCCAAGTCACCCTGCAGCCTATGAACATCCTCCATAGACTATATTACACTACACAGTTTGGTGTCATCTGCAAAAATAGACACAGTGCTATTAATTCCTACCTCTATATCATTAATAAATATATTAAATAGAAGCGGGCCAAGCGCAGAACCCTGGGGTACACCACTCACAACTGGTGACCATTCCGAGTAGGAATCATTGACCACAACTCTCTGGATACGATCCTTCAGTCAGTTTTCAATCCAATTGCAAATATTGAAGGTTTTAACAAGCAAAGTAATAAGTACATGTTGTTTGCATCATATGTTGGTCATATTTATCAACATGTAGCAATATGATCAGTAATGAAAAACAAACTATACAAAGTACATATAATAGGGACTTGGACTCTGGGAAGACAGGAGAGTGAGCCCTAAACTGTGCCCCCCAAGCTGTCATCTGCCTACTTGCCTCTGCGTATCCTAAGCAATACAGGACAACCACAAAGACAGTCCCTTCCTACGTTACTATGCAGACATAAAACAAGACTCACAAATAACAATACAAAAGATAGGTCCGGGGTCACAATGAAGATAGTGAATATGGCACAAAATTGCTGGCAAAAGGGATAGTCAAAAATATGAACGCCAAAATCAGAAAACTAGAAATATCAGATGTATAGTGAGTGAACAGCAAACATGAAAGCCAGCTATAAATTTAACCAGTGCAGTGTTAGTGAAAGTGAGAGTGAAATGCATAAAACCACTGAAAGGCCTTCAGCTGCAGATGCCTGGTGCAGGGTTCTGTCAATAACAGCAGTTAACTACTGCTGGGCCAGAGCAGAGCTTCAGAGGGACTGAAACACAGTCAGGAACCTAAAACACAGTTCACACTAAGAAATGTCACACAAAAACACAGAGGGAAGTCAACGCCTCCTAGGCCTTATTCTGCAGAAAGAAGATGCTGGCACAGATGTTACATTATATGGTTGACACTATTGAAAAAACCACTAATAAATACAGGGAAGGAAGGGTTGATGAAGGTAGAGAAAGGTATAACAACAGGTTTTTAGTTTTGTTGAGCATTTCATTTTAGAAATGTAGTGGAATGGGAGAGGCAATATACTAGAGCTCCAACTTTGCCTATCGCTTTGGAAGATGGGTAGTTTATGAATGGAGCTTGCAAATAAATATATTTATAGTTTTTATTTATTTTGTTGATAATCACTTATATTTTTTTTAACATGGGGAGTTACATACATAAACATTACCCTAATGACCGAACTGACCTGTCTTTTCATCTGTTTTGTCTGTTTGGTAGAAAAAAAAAGAATGATAATAACCAGTTTCTATAGGAAGAACCACCAGAATAAACTCTATGGGGCAGATTTATCAAGCAGTCTGAAAGTCAGAATATTTCCAGTTGCCCATGGCAACCAATCACAGCTCAGCTTTCATTTCACCAGTGCTCATGAATATTTTAAAGGGGAGCTGTGATTGGTTGCCATGGGCAACTGGAAATATTCTGACTTTCAGACTGCTTGATAAATCTGCCCCTATCTGTGGACACTAGATACCTTAGATTGACACTGAAATAATTTGTGGGGACTGCTGGGGAGACTTTTAGGCTGCTGCTCTTGGAAAAGCTATGGAGGCTTATGCTGTCATGAGTTATGCTATAGATCTATATGACCAAGCATAATATACTGTCTCATTGTCATCATCTACAAAAGGCCTATCAACTATGCTAAATTGATCACCCCCAGGGGTCACATCAGCCACAGCAAGTTTTTAACAATTCCTATGCAAGGAAATAAAGTATCATGGGGCTTTTGATATCGGATGAAGGCTGTTGAGGTTTATGTAGCAGTGCTGATTTAAAGTCCCAGCAGGCCCTACCTGTATGATGGTGAAAGATTACAGACCAGGGGAAAATCCCTTAAGATTAGCCAAAGGTCAGAAGTTTAATATCAAAGTGGATCCACACTGTTATACACTTTTCCATTCCTACATGAGGGGACTGTTTGTGATGATAAACCATGGAATATTTTAGGGAACAGGAGACTGTTTTAGTTTCTGAATATTTAATTCCACGTGAATTCACTGCAAAGGGGCCTACTGAGGCTCTGTCACCCAAGGGCCTACTAAAACCTGGAGCCGGCCCTGATGAGAATATATAGATGATATGTCCTGTGTACAAACTGCCTTTTCTGTATTTGTACAATGGGGTGTAGACTCGAAGAAAAAAATCTTCTAAAAGGCTCAAGAACTAAAGTCACAATTGTAAAAGGGAAAGAAGTTAGGTAGAACAGGATGTGGTGGTGGAATAAATGGAAACACATTTTGGCTCTTGAAATTGGTCTTTCTTTATGCAAGAAAACACTCCTATAGCAAAACCAAAATTTATTAATGTCTGAGTAGCAAAATGAAATGTCCCAGAATCAATTTATTATTGATTTACATTAAACAATGAGGTCAGAATTCGTTATGTAATAGCCATACAAATAACAAACATTGTATGAGAATTAAAGTACATTCTATGCAGTCATTACTTTCGTAGTACATTATTTATGGGGCCCCAGCATTGCAGAAGGTATTTTTTTTACTGAGCTCTAAGCATCTGCATATATTAATAATAATACATTGGCAATAATAAAAAATAAATATACAAGCTGCTGTCAGCTTTGTATGACATTTTTTCTACATAAAGTAGATTCTGCTTAATATCTGGGTATTAATAGAAAGGATATATAATAGAAAATAATAAATCAGAAAATTTTGCAAATTTAAGAGTAATTTTTATTCATCCTCTTTTTTTTATTAAAACAGCACAATTAATTGTGAGGGATTAAAGGAATAAATAGGAGTTAAGATCACCCTTTATTACAAAAAATACAAAGTAACAAATATACAAAAAAACAGAGCACAGCAAATAAGAGAGATTCCAGATAGTTCCCAGCACTTGTGTCTAAATTGTATAAATAGGTAGACTCAGGATTACCAAACCAGTGCTTAAAATATAGGAGTAGAGTGATCAGGAATGTCACATCAAATAGTAAGGAAAAGTCTTACCCATCATTAGACAGGTTACACTCGTTAAGAGTTGTCATTTGATTTAAAATATTGTTACCTAAGGTATATAAGCTTGATACATGAAATCTATCAGAATAGTTACAATGAAGACCAAAAAAAGGATTGCTTACAACTACAATAGTTAATACTATACTCGAGTATAAGCCGAGTTTTTCAGCACAAAAAATGTGCTGAAAAACTCAAAGTCGGCTTATACTCGAGTCATAGCTCGAGTCAGCTATAGTTATAGCTGAGTTATAGCTGAGTTATGGCTCAAAACTCACCTTTCCGGCGGCCCCCGCAGGTCCTCGCGGCAGCGGCAGCAGGTCACATGGTATGTCATGGTATGTCAGCGCATCACACAGAAGACCTGAGGGGCCACCGGAAAGGTGAGTTTTGATTTATTTCTTTTTTTAATCACCTAGCTGTACCACGGGGGAGCCGTGGACCGACGGGGGAGCCTCCGACCGACGGGACGGTGGAGCAGCCGACCGACTGGACGGGGGAGCCGCTGACCGACTGGGCAGGGGGCTGCCAGTCTATATAACGGGGCCGGGGGCTGACAGGCTGTATACCGGGGCAGGGGGCTGGCAGGCTGTATACCGGGGCAGGGAGCTGGCGGGCTCTATACCGGGGCAGGGAGCTGGCAGGCTGTATACCGGGGCAGGGAGCTGGCAGGCTTTATACCTGGGCAGGGAGCTGGCAGGCTGTATACCGGGGCAGGGAGCTGGCAGGCTGTATACTGGGGCAGGGAGCTGGCAGGCTCCATACTGGGGCAGGGAGCTGGCAGGCTGCATACTGGGGCAGGGAGCTGGCAGGCTGCATACTGGGGCAGGGAGCTGGCAGGCTGCACACTGGGACAGGGAGCTGGCAGGCTGCACACTGGGACAGGGAGCTGGCAGGCTGTATACTGGGGCAGGGGGCTGGCAGGCTGTATACTTGGGCCGGGGCCTGGCAGGCTAAATACTGGGGAGGCTGTGACCAATGCATTTTCCACCCTCAGCTTATACTCAAGTCAATAGGTTTTTCCAGTTTTTTTGTGCTAAAATTATAGGCCTCGGCTTATACTCGGGTCGGCTTATACTCGAGTATATATGGTAATTTGTGCCATTGAAGTGTTGTCTGATAAATGTATTAGGTACTTCTATGTTTTGGCATGTTTATTTTGTTTCTTTTTTTTAGGTTGAACAAAAATATTTTTTTGACTATCCAAATGTGGTGAAATTGACGAGAAAACACATTTGCTAACTTAGTTAACTTAGATAGGGGCTAATTTACTGTCACTGGAGAACCGCTTTAAATTACACTGCATAATGATGGCCACAGAGCTTTTTAGATGTTTTGCTCCTCTTAGCTCATGGGTTGCGGCCTAATGTTTTTATGTAGGCAGAATATCAATGTTTTTTGCTAGATTTTTTAATCTTGTGCTGAGGTATATATCAAATAATACTATTAAACTACAAACACTATTAATATTCTAAGACTTTTGGAGAACTAGCATTTTTGAACAGTGTGTCTAGCATATTGTTGTATTCCAGGATAAACAGTTAGCACTCAATGTTTATTCTTATTGACATTCTTTCATAAATTCATTTTTGTTGATATGGCACTAATTAATCAAAAAATAATACTGTTTATCTTATTGTTTTTCTCAAAGGGAACCTGTTACCTCGTTTATCACAAATACAGTTAGTGGCAGGTTCCCACAGAGCCCTAGTAACTAACTAATACCCTACAGTTCCCCTCAGATTCCTATATATTCAACTTTATAATTTTACCTCGTATCCAAGGATGTCTATAGCAAGTCGAGGTGGGTGTGGTCTCCTCTGACTGAATACAGCAACTCATTCCCATGATTTCTCTGCACACAGCAGTAATGTTATGAGACCAGGGTGACACCATTGCAGGTCCTTCAGCCTCCTATTATGAGCAAACTGTACACCAAGCATATACCTCATGAAATCACAGCATGTCATATCACATAGCCTGCATGTAGAGGAGAGGTCCATGCAGGCATGATGTGAATTTTTATGTGGTCTGATATATGTATGAGGCACAGTTTGCTAATGTTACATGTTAAAGGACCTGTGATGATGTCACCCTGGTCCCATGACATGACAACTCCTCACCCCCTAACTCGCTCTATAGATCCCTAGATCAAGTTTATACAATTGTTTTTGGGGGGATTGTGAGGGAAGCAATTTTAAGCTAAAAGGGGGTAGGACAGTTATTAGGGCTCTATAGGAACCTGCCACTAGCTTGTATTTGTTAAAAATGGGTTAACAGGTTCCTTTCAAAGAAAATCTTTTTACACCTCTGTCTGCTTATGCTAATACAACACCCACACCAAGTTCTAGACACATTCTCCCATTCCCCCTCTCCTGTAGATTATGTCTCATGTCCACATTGTTTATTTATTTTTCCTCCCGTTATGAAATGTCTCCTATTATACAGTTTTTTTCTATTCTATTTTTTGTCTTTTGTATGCATTGTAATTTTCTTTCCTGGAACATTGGTACAAATCAATAAAGTTGTACTGTATTATATTGCTATATATAACATAAAGATGTTATATATATTGCTATATAAAATATAAAAAAACAACAAAGAAACAAACAAAATTGCATGTGTTCTAGGTTTATTTCTGGTTATTTGATGTCTAATAGCAGACAAGATGAGATTAGAACAGTGGTAATTGTTGGTTCGTTTTACATGTAGTTCCTTTATAGAGGTAGTCATGGGGCATTTGGGGACAACTTGAGTGTCTTATCTGTCACATACTCCAGTTCCTTTCTAGATACCCATTTACTCTCATGCTCTGAATAGAATGTGTAGTGTTAATCAGCATTCGCCCCAGTGCAAAGAACTTTCTGTACAATGTGTAATTATAAAAACAAAAGGTCTTTAAAACGTCTGCAAAGTTCTTTGTACAATACTGTCAGAGAACATGTGTCATGTTCTGACTTCACCAAAAAGAAAGGGTCGGGCTTGCTTTATTATTTCCACTTTACCCAAGGAAAGAACATTCTATTCATCTGTCTGCTATTTTTAAATCTTCCAACATGCATCTCTATTAATTGTTTTTTCCTCTCTTCCATCATATTAGCAGGAGACCTATGGTAATTATATCTTTACCTTCATGCCATGATAACCTCTTTCTTAAATTGAATAAATTACCCCCTGCCCCTTTTTATAATAGAGCTTTTAGATTTAATAGAAAAGTATGCCTGCTTGGAGAATTTCTTTCTATTGCACAGAATTAGAGATAAACCTTTTTTTCCAGATTCCTGTTGTGGCTCCAATTTCTTGTAAAGTGACACATTTTCTCAGCTGAGTCAGGAAACATGTTCATTTCTAAGGCATAATATGAGAAAAAGAAGGAAGGAGAGAAGAATACATATTAAGGGATAGAAACCATAGGGTTTATTTATCATTAGACCCGCTCCTTGGGACAGTTCCATGCCTAATTTTGGAGCTCTACTTAGGAGCTCCATGTAACGCTAACAGAGACACCTTCCACAGGTACACCAAAGTATGAAAAAGTTATAAAATTAAGAAATTTTTTTGTGTACTAAAAATTTTCATTTTTTAAAATGTATTAAAAAAATAATAAAATCTACGTACTTTAGTATCTCTGTGATCATATTGTCCCAAAGAATAAGGGGATGTGTTATTTGGAGTGAAAAATAATCCTGCAAGAATATGGGCAAATGCATTTCTTTTGTCGATTTAGCTGCATTTGTCATTTTTTCCAGCTTTGCAATGGGTACATTGCATAGGATATTAAATACACAAGGAAGTACATTTTCTTTGCAGAAAACAAGCTCTCATAAAGCTCTGTAAAAGACAAAATAAATGGAATGGAATACAGGGCTTCAGTGGCAGAGGGTTAAACCCTATGTGCACCACAACGGTATAGTACATTGTGGTGGGGTAAAGGATTTATGCAGAGGGCTAACAGGCTGAGAGACTCATAGAAACTTCTTGGCCTGTCAGGAATCCTCATCTCTTAAAGACCGCCAGTGGATCAGTAATAATTTGACAATATACTGTAATACAGTAGTATTAGTGTATTGTATGCGGATCGCACCCACAAGAGTTAAAGTACCCTAGGAGGCTAGTAATTTCTAGTCGGAATGTGGGCCATGCATTTTGGCCATGCATTTGTGCACTACTTATAGCCTGTGGCCGGAGCCTGATACATGCGGTGTGTGCAGGGGACAAGAGGAACCTCATACGCTGTCTCACCATGCGTCAGTGTATAATACATCCCCCCCAATGCAGGGGAGTAACTACAGCAGCCATTGCAGCTGCTATGGGGCCCACATTGTCAGGGGTCTTGACACCAACTTGACACACTGAAGAACGGAGGATGCGCACCATTGCACACACAAGTGGGCTCATTTACTAAGGGTCCGCGGTCCGCACTATCGTCGGAATACCCGATGATTTCCGGGTATTCCGGGGTAGGCAGTCGGACGATCCGACGGATTCGGACTACGCGTGGGATTTAACAAAGCAATTTGTGTCGCAAGTCATGCACTTACATGCACCGGTAAGAAGATGGTGATCTCTGGCAGACCTCAGTGGGGAAGCAACACATGCAGGATATCGGGCACAGATGTGGATTCCAGCGGACAATACACCTCTGGGATCGCACAGGAACCAGGTAAGTAAATGTGCCCCATTGTGTATACACATTGTATATACACATTGTACAGCATGAATCAACAGCTCAGAAAATAAATGTTGGGGGAGATGGAGGAAACAGCACAACAACAAGACTCTCTTTTCTCTAATTCCTGCCGTCTATTTCCCCCAATGGGTCAGCAGCTACTGGGACAGATTTGTGCAAGTCTATAAATGTTTATATCAGTGCATAAATGTGTGCTCATGACTGTATAAAAATGTGTATATGTGTAAGAGTGTATAAATGTGAGTATACAAATATGTTAATTTTCTGAGTGGGTAGGGACTCCTAGTTACGCCACTACCCCAATGAGTTCAATTCATGGAGGCCAAGCCTACTATTCTACATTAATAATGTTTGCTCATTTGGAGTTGTTTTTCTGGTGACCATCCAGGCTTTATTCCTTGGATATGACTTCTGCAAATGTTGTACAATGAAGCTTCACCCCTTCTCACAATTCTAAGGAGACTATGGCTATTTCTGGGATTGGTGACGCTAGTAATGTCATTGAGGCATTGTCCTTTTGTGAGGAAACTAGAAAATCATACCACACATGGTTTGGACCTGTCTGTGTTTGGCATCTAAAATCTTTCAGCAGTATTGTTTAAAAAAATATATATTTATCAATACAATTTTGATAGCAGTATTTGATTTTTATATTTTTGCCCCTTTTTTTGTCCAGGACCCAAATATGCCAAAAACTTGATAATATGCCTTTTTTGTTTTAAATATGGCCTGAAAAATTGTCTTATGTATAATCACTTCACTGCTAATGTAACTTGCTACTCCCAAGGCCAATTTAGCTGCAGGCATGCTCTTACTAAAGGCTAGAAACAATAATACTTTATCCTTATATTAAACCACCCAGGAATGCACCAGTGAGCACAGTACAATATTATGGCCTAGCAGGAAAGAGGATCTTACAATTTCATTTCTGATATCTAATGCACAGGGTGATTAACTCGCCCAAGGTCATACAGTGTACACGACTGATTCTGGAACTGAGCCCATTGGCCTCAGTGTGACAACGAAATGCGTCTCCCACTACAAAATGCTTAACCATTCAAGTGCTGGAGAAAATTCTAAATCTTGGCGCAGTACACTAATGAAATTAGGGCATTTCAAGATTTGAAAATGTTCCTGCTTGTAAAAAGGGAATTTAACTAATCTTGAATAAGAATGTAACTAACTGGATTGACTAGGGAAACAAAAATAGCACCACTCAGAGATTGTATCCTAATTGCAACACCAACATATGGAAAACACCATCTCATGTTAATGAAAGTTGGGGGAGTTCCCACTACAGTTCGGAGCTTCATCAGTTTTCAGAATGGTGAAGATAAAAAAATATGTGATTGGTTAAAAGGACAGCTTTCTCTAGATAAGCTCTTCAACAGAAGATTGATAATTTACTTATGAACCCAAATCCCTGGTGGTTATTTGTCTAGGGAACTGTCACAAAAATAAGTTGCCCTACTTAATATCCTAGCCTTTCCCTATCTTTGGTCTAGCTACAGAAGGGATGACCTGTGTAATATAACACAGGCTGTTTGCTTCTTATGGATTTTATCATAATCTAGACATTTGGGTATTGTAACCAATATAGGTTTATTAATAACATTCTAGGTTACTTATTATCTGTTAGTTACACCCAAAACCTAGGCTCTTAACTTGTGTTAGTCCCGTCGACCATGTGGCTCTATAATCGAGATGTGTCTTCCATCCCCATTCTAAGATTTGCTTTTGCTCTACTCACTGTAAATCTGTTCCCCATCTAACAGTCACCATGAATTCATATTTTCTTGGCTAGAATTTGGATGTGCCATATATATGTTTGTATTTATTCCTCCAAACGAAATCCTAAAAAATGAGAAAATGGGGTCCTCAGGGCTTAGCTATTGGGAAACCCCGAACGAATCACTTAAAGCTAACTAAGCAAAAATACAACTAGTGATTGAAGCTTGTGCAAAACCTATTTATTGATTATTTACAAATATTTACAGGTAGTAGATACATGTCATTGTTGGCATATTCGGTACCTCGGCACTGGTAACCAGTCTAGAAGGGAAGAGATAAGTGAGCGTATGAGAACCTGTCAAAGGTGTCCCCTTAAGGTTAAAGAAAAAAAAATGTATATAAAGAGGACTCACCTCCGAGGTGTATGAATACGCATCAAGAATCACAGATGGGTCATCTATGTAGCTCCTTGCGTTGGGTGCCTGGAGTAATGCACCCTAATGTCTTAGTCTGACTGGCACGTCAGTGTGGGTGACCAGAGAGGAAGGTACATAGAGTGTCAGACACAGGGAGGAAGTAAGGGATGTCCGTGTGGGCTTGGGTCTTGGTGGTCGCAAGAAAACCCTATGGTAACCCTGATTCAGGACAATCCTATCGCACCCTGAATGCCTAGCCTCGGAGCTGTGGTCCTATTTAACCACAGTTCCGACTGGAACCTGACCCTGCGATGACTGGCCCTATTAAAGACCTATGTCTGCAGGTGTCGTCAGGTAGTTTTGTTTGTAGTAGATAGATGAAGACAAATCCTGTGTCAAAGGGTCATGTCACAGGTATAGTATGTGAATCCCAATCCCGACAAGACTTGTTTCGCCTCAAAGGCTCATCAGGGGAGTACTGGGTTCATAAAAAACGTCCTAACAAAGGAAGTAGGAGGTATATGAGCTATTAGCCCTGCAAGGGTATGCTTAGGTTAAGCAATGGAGGGTAACATAATCTTACCTTGTCCCTATGGAGGGCGGAAGAGTGATGGTAGCTAGGCAGGCTAGATGAGGCTGTTGGAGTAGTGGGATAAACTCCTGGTTGCAGCCATGTTGTCCAGTGGGATCTGCTGGCTGGACACAGATGCCGGGGTTTTGTAAGCGGCGCCAGGTGTTGGCCACTCCCCCTAATGGGCAGCGCCCACCAGTAGAGCCTATCGGGGGAAGGCCCCGAGAGGCGGGACGGTGGGCGGTGCCAGCGTGCGTCAGAGGTGCACGCCGGCAAGGAATTGACAGCGCGAGACCGCTAGTGCGGTGTGCGGACTGCGCATGCGTGTTACCGGCGGGTGGAGCCAGTGACCGCGCGCATGCGCCACATGGCGTGCGCTGACGCAGGGTGCCCAGCCCACATGTGGGCAGAGCCCTACGGGTGGGCGGACAAGTACGTCAGGAGGGGGAGGGGCCGAAAACAGGTAAGGAGTATGTAGATGAAAGCGCCGTATTAAATGTACCACGGAGGGCTGTTGCGCCCGCATCGTGTAGTAAGTGCAATCCACAATGTACAAAAAAATAAAACACTGTGGGAGCCGATATGCAAAGGGGATTTAGGAGGCAATTTAGTCTCAGTGGCTGATCGGGGAACAGCGAAGGTGCCCCCGTCCGGGATGTATGTATTAGCAACCTAGGGAATGTAGTAGAGGATAATGATGCAGAGACCGAATGACATGTAAATTGTCAAAGAAAACATGCAAAGCTCAGCTGCTCGTTCAGGCCCAGCGGAGCTTCAGTCTTTAGTTTAAAAATCCACTGCGTCTCTTTTTGTCTCAGAAGGCGGTCCCAGTCACCACCTCTATCGGGTGGTTTGACCAAGTCAATGCCTATAAAGTGTAAGTTTGCTGTATTGCTGGGCTGGTGGGAACACCGCTGCGTCTTCGGGGAAGAAGATAATGGTCCTACGCACATCGGTATGGCGAGCCTTTGGGCACGCTATATCGATGATATTTTCCTCACTTGGGAAGGCTCTCCCAATCAGTTCAAACAACTCATTGACGATCTCAACCAAAATACCATGGGTCTTAGATTTACATTTGAAATTCATACATCACGCCTTCCCTTTCTGGATGTCATGATACAAAAGAATAATAGGGGCGAATTGGACACTACCATCTTTAGGAAACCCACCTCAACCAACTCACTTCTGAGATGGGAGTCTAACCACCCCCCTGCCCTTAAACGTGGCATTCCGTTTGGGCAGTACTTAAGGGCCCGGAGGAATTGCTCTACTCTAAATGACTTCACCAGAGAAGCCAACGAACTCCGGTCCAGATTCCGAGCACGGGGGTACCCAGACACCATCCTTAAGTCCGCATACAAAAGGGCACGGTCCCTTAATCGCTCCACTCTTCTTTCTACTCAACCCAAACCACCCACTCCACAGACCATTAGACTCGTAGGTACATACGACGGTGGTACCAACACGATATACCAGATCCTGAAAAAATACTGGCATGTATTACGCATGGATCCCGACTTGACATCTGTGACCACTGAACACCCCACTATCACCTTTAGAAGGGGTCGTAACATTAGGGACAGATTAGTACATAGCCATTTTACAAGACCTAAAACAGATCAAACTTGGCTCAAACATGATATCGTAGGTTGTTATCGCTGCAGCGGCTGCATTGCCTGCAGGGTAATAAAGAGCTGCAAGAATTTTACAAGTACCGTCACAGGTTTCTCCTATGACATTAGCCACTTCATTAACTGCAAGTCCCTCGGGGTAATTTATATGGCTACCTGTGGGTGTGGGAAGCAATACATCGGTAAAACCTTCCGCGAGTTTCGCCGGAGAGTAGGCGAACACCTGGGAGACATAAAACATAACCGAGAAAAACCACTGGCGAGACATATTCACGATGCACATAATGGCAATACAGCAAACTTACACTTTATAGGCATTGACTTGGTCAAACCACCCGATAGAGGTGGTGACTGGGACCGCCTTCTGAGACAAAAAGAGACGCAGTGGATTTTTAAACTAAAGACTGAAGCTCCGCTGGGCCTGAACGAGCAGCTGAGCTTTGCATGTTTTCTTTGACAATTTACATGTCATTCGGTCTCTGCATCATTATCCTCTACTACATTCCCTAGGTTGCTAATACATACATCCCGGACGGGGGCACCTTCGCTGTTCCCCGATCAGCCACTGAGACTAAATTGCCTCCTAAATCCCCTTTGCATATCGGCTCCCACAGTGTTTTATTTTTTTGTACATTGTGGATTGCACTTACTACACGATGCGGGCGCAACAGCCCTCCGTGGTACATTTAATACGGCGCTTTCATCTACATACTCCTTACCTGTTTTCGGCCCCTCCTGACGTACTTGTCCGCCCACCCGTAGGGCTCTGCCCACATGTGGGCTGGGCACCCTGCGTCAGCGCACGCCATGTGGCGCATGCGCGCGGTCACTGGCTCCACCCGCCGGTAACACGCATGCGCAGTCCGCACACCGCACTAGCGGTCTCGCGCTGTCAATTCCTTGCCGGCGTGCACCTCTGACGCACGCTGGCACCGCCCACCGTCCCGCCTCTCGGGGCCTTCCCCCGATAGGCTCTACTGGTGGGCGCTGCCCATTAGGGGGAGTGGCCAACACCTGGCGCCGCTTACAAAACCCCGGCATCTGTGTCCAGCCAGCAGATCCCACTGGACAACATGGCTGCAACCAGGAGTTTATCCCACTACTCCAACAGCCTCATCTAGCCTGCCTAGCTACCATCACTCTTCCGCCCTCCATAGGGACAAGGTAAGATTATGTTACCCTCCATTGCTTAACCTAAGCATACCCTTGCAGGGCTAATAGCTCATATACCTCCTACTTCCTTTGTTAGGACGTTTTTTATGAACCCAGTACTCCCCTGATGAGCCTTTGAGGCGAAACAAGTCTTGTCGGGATTGGGATTCACATACTATACCTGTGACATGACCCTTTGACACAGGATTTGTCTTCATCTATCTACTACAAACAAAACTACCTGACGACACCTGCAGACATAGGTCTTTAATAGGGCCAGTCATCGCAGGGTCAGGTTCCAGTCGGAACTGTGGTTAAATAGGACCACAGCTCCGAGGCTAGGCATTCAGGGTGCGATAGGATTGTCCTGAATCAGGGTTACCATAGGGTTTTCTTGCGACCACCAAGACCCAAGCCCACACGGACATCCCTTACTTCCTCCCTGTGTCTGACACTCTATGTACCTTCCTCTCTGGTCACCCACACTGACGTGCCAGTCAGACTAAGACATTAGGGTGCATTACTCCAGGCACCCAACGCAAGGAGCTACATAGATGACCCATCTGTGATTCTTGATGCGTATTCATACACCTCGGAAGTGAGTCCTCTTTATATACATTTTTTTTTCTTTAACCTTAAGGGGACACCTTTGACAGGTTCTCATACGCTCACTTATCTCTTCCCTTCTAGACTGGTTACCAGTGCCGAGGTACCGAATATGCCAACAATGACATGTATCTACTACCTGTAAATATTTGTAAATAATCAATAAATAGGTTTTGCACAAGCTTCAATCACTAGTTGTATATTTGTATTTATTCCTCCCCATAAAAAACATGCTTATACTATATTGTATCATTATTTTATAATAAGTAATAATAAGTATTATGTTTAAATAAATATAATATATATATATTGTGGGAGATTTGGCCCAGTAGAGACCGTGGTAGCGGGGTGCTGTGATGCAGTTCACGACAGTGACACCAAAGTACAGTCCAAAACAGGTCTAGCCTGTGCTTATTTCAGCAGGAACAAAATAAAACAGCCTTCACATTCAGGCATCAAAAACAAAATAATATCCTACCCGTCAGGGTGCTAACTAAACAATGGTTCTCTGACTCACCACTAACAAAAATACTTTTGCTGCTCCAGGCACAGAGGTCAGGGCTGTGTGCTCTCCAGCCTCCACTCAGAGAGACCACACTCTCAGCTCTGCTCAGAGGCTTTATGCAGGCTGATTGGGCTGTTCCCACCACCTGTGTCCAAGGTGCTGGACAACACAACCTCAGCACTAATACTAATACTGCCCATCCACAGTTAACCCCTTCAGTGTCTCACAATATATATATATATATATATATATATATATATATATATAGATATATATATTTAAATCATATATATTTATTGAAAATTTTAAAAAAATCCAAAGAATTTAAACATAAAACCCTTAAACCACCCAAAAACCACACATACCCTCCCCCACACGGTGAAGGATAGCACCAACAACAAATCTCAGGAGTACAATAATATAAAGAAATATAGCTATACACTCAAGAGCTGGCCACTGCAGGGTTAGGTCAGGAATACTATTACATCCACAAATAGTCTATCTCTTAATGGTAAGTAAATATATTTATTAAAAAAAAAGTTATATTGTCACTCTAGCACTAGTGTATAAATAAAATAAATGCTGTTAACAGGCAAGATGGCAACTCAAAACAATATGGTTAATGAATATCTTTTCATGGTTGTTTTCATAGGAAAAACCTTTATCCATGTCTGCAATGTTTTAATGTTACCTTTGGCCTGCGTCACTAATGAGCTATTCCGTGAGAATCACATAACTTGAGATGTTTCTCTGCGTTTGTCAGGATCAGGGGTAGTGGACCGGGGTGGGGGAGTCTAAGTGGCACCCGGATTTAACCAGATCCTTTGACTTAGCACCATAACTATTTCTGTCCTGCAGCCTAGCATCGCAGACAATAGGTAACCAGTGGTAATTGACCACTATGCTATCTGGGTCTCTGAGCTCTGGCCCAATCGCTATTTCCTGTCTTTAGCTTGTTTTTCTAAACATCTCTCTTGTTTAGTGATTTGGTACTATGCTGCCCTATTTGTTGTAATCCGGCTCTGTTGACTCCTCTTATCTATTTGTACTGTTTTATCCTTTGGCATAGGTACGGACTGCCTTCTAGTCATCTCATACTGCCTAGAGTATGTGAGGCAAGAAGGTAGGGCCTTTGGTGGGTTCAGTGAGCCGTGACATGTTTTTTTGTGTTCCTTTATCTGCTCCCTGAATTATACTTCTTCTCTAAGTTATGAATTAATTTACTGCAGCCAAATTCCCCTTTTTTGTAAAATTGTTCTTGTGGTGATTGTTAGTGAGACCGTGTGAAAATCTACAGAGTAACTGGAAGCACTTTGCCTCATAAAGACTAATTAGAACAATTTTATTTCAATACTACACACTGTAAATTACATGTCATGTAATAATTAAATTTAGGCCCGTAAGATCATGGATTGTTGATGAACTAATCTTAAGAACATTACAGAAGAGAAATTTCCATCAGGTAAAAGCAGAATATAAGAAGCTCTCCAGAGGCAAATATAAATCATATTCCACCAATGTGTAAAGTTGCTGAGTCAATCCCTTCACTTTATTTTTCTTTAACTGTATCTTCAGGCCAAACCCATGTTTTTCATTCTCTGAAGGCCAAGCAGTTGCTGAACACAAAGGATCTATTTATTGTACAGTGTTTCAGCCCAATGTGTTCTGAAGCCAAGGATTCAATGGGAAATGCAATGCAAAAGAAAATATTGTATTTTTCCTAAGGTTTATCTGGCTTCTGGGAATGATCTGGCTTCTGCCAGATGTGCTTAGTATTTTCTATTTCACTACTAATCTGAGGTGGGGTTCTTCGCTAAGAACATTTTATCATTTTCTCTACCTGATTTCCTAAGCTACCCATGTCCCACAAGTTCAGTTTTAATGAAGATGTCCCTTCAACCTCTTTCCAGGAATAGATCTGCTGGTTGTCCATCTCTGGGGACTGACTTTAAGTTAATTAAAAAGATTTCACTGTCTCCATAGAGGTTTAGTTGACTCTTATTGCAAATGCATGAATGGCTTGTTGCGCTCGTCCCATCTAATCAAGAATACTAAGACATTCATTTGCTGAGTATAATAGTAAATAGATGTAACTAACAAGACAGGCTGAAATAGAACAAAGGCATAGTGGAAACATGAGGAAGGAAGCTGTAATTAGAAGTGTGGGGAGGTGACTCTTTTAACTGTCTCCTTTCTGAGGGGGGCTGGCTTAGTACGGTCAGCATAAGTTAGGAGGTAGGGTGGCTATACTGTCTCTAGTAACAGCTGGCATCAATAAAAGTCTTTTAGAAAATGGTGGCTCTAATCCCATGGATAGAGGCATGAGTGAAACATGTAGTAAAACTTATAAAAGATACTGGGGCACATTTTCTAAGAACAAGGTACACTGCACTAAATGCAGTTTGCCTGTGTATAGTGTAGAGTGCGCCACATTCAGGATTCCTGATGCACATTCTTCATGAATCTGGTGCATTGCCCTGACAGAGTGCACCACTATTTTTTTGTGTTGCATGATGCCCAGTACAATTGCGCCACAAAAGGGTCACCTGTCACACAAATGTGGTGCAGACAATTCTTAAATAACTGTGCAAGCAGTTTCCACTACAAAGAATGTGCAAAGTCTGCCAGAAAACTGGCGCAAAGTAAATGTGCCCCACTGTATGTGGTTTGTGGGGAGGTGGTTTCCTTTAAATCAACATTTCCAGCCAGACAGGGGACAAAAAGAAAGTTTTAGTATCTTTAGTATCGTTTGTGTTTACACTTTTTGTTGCCTCTTTTTTTCAGAACCTTTCCAGGCTTTTTTAAATTCTTTTTTATTATTGTCTAATAAACCAGAATTTCTTGTTCAACTGATGCTGAGTTATAGATATTTTACTGTGAATTTTGTATATATCTCATTATATACTGTTTTAGCATCTTCAATATCCAACCACCATATCCTGCTGCCCACAACTAATCCCAACAAGCCTTTTAAACACATTCCCAGACATCCGCAGTGATGACCATGGTGGATGTTCGTATAAAGATTAAAAAAAATGTTATATCAAACATATAGCCTTTCCAGAGATTGCACATAGCGGAGCCTTTGTGAACGGTTACATGTCCACCCCCTGGTGATAAACAACCACAAATTAGTCATAACACTTCTCAGCTCTTAACAAAATCAGATTGTGTCCTTTAATTTACTGGAAGATTTGTGTCTCCATGCAAAGCTTTCATCTTCCAAAAGACAAGACCAGAGAAGCAGAATGTAATACAGCACTTTATCATGTCACAAGTGATACATATTTTGACTGTTTATACTATAGAGGAAACCTAGTCTGTAATTAAACTTCATGGACAAATTTAAGAGACAAAATACCATACAAACAGAATAATGAGGAACGACTGCACAGCTCACTAAACCGTTTTCTCACAATGAGAAAGATTTAGACGTATACAGGCAGTCCCCGGGTTACATACAAGATGGGTTCTGTAGGTTTGTTCTTAAGTTGAGTTTGTATGCAAGTCGGAACCGTATACTTCATTATTGTAACCCCAGTCAAATTTTTTTTGGTCTCTGTGACAATTGGATTTTAAAACTGTTGGATTGTCATAAGAACAAGGAGTAACAATAAAGCTTCATTACAGACACCATTGATAACTGTTATAGCCGTTTATTGTAGCCTAATGCTAAAGTACAGTAAATTACCAAAACCCAGACGTCCGTTTGTAACTAGGGGTTGTCTGTAAATCAGGTGTTCTTAAGTAGGGGACCACCTGTACATGTAAACTTATAAAAGGATCTAAATAATAATCACGTTTGTTTAACCCCTTAAGGACGCAGCCATTTTACAGCTTAAGGCTCAGTCCCATTTTTTAGATTCTGACCTGCGTCTCTTTATATGGTTATAACTTTTGAACACTGTTACTTATCAAAGCGATTCTGAGATTGTTTTTTCCCCACATGTTGTACTTCATTTTAGTGGTAAATTTTGGCTGATAAGTTTTGCGTTTATTTACAAAAAAAAGGGAAAAAAATTATGAATTTTTAGAAAAATTTGCCATTTTCGAAATTCAAAATCACCGCGTTTTCAGGCAGATCGATTTACCACCTAAATAACTTGCAGAATAACATTTCCCATTTGTCTAGTTTACATTTTCATAATTTTTGAAATGTTTGGATAATTTATTTTGACGTCACGCGGCCTACAAATCGAATAGCGATTTTCCGTATTTTCAGAAATGACTATTTTGTGGATAAATACTGTTTGAAATCAAATTTTAGATATTTAGCAACAAAAACCCCCTATATAACCAACCCATTTTCAAATCTGCACCCATCAAACTATCAGAAACAGCATTTACAAAGATTGTTAACCCCTTGAGATCTTCATAGTAATTGAATCAAAATGGCGGTGAAATTTAGAATGGTCAAATTTTGTCGGTTATACGTTCATTTAGCCCTAAAATTTACACATTTCCAAAAGATAATAAGAGAAAACTCACCATAAAATTTGTTCTACAATTTCTCCTGAGTGCAGCAACCCCCCACATGTGGACATTGCTTGTGTTATGGGGGCACAGCGAGGCACAGAAGGGAAGGAGCACCCTGCAGCTGCCAGGATTTTAGTTTTCTCGTTGCCCCCTTTTGAAGGCTATAAAATTTTCGCTTTTCCGTTATTTGGGTCATGTGATGGCATTTTTTTTGCGGGATGAGATGCTTTTTCCAGTGTTACCATTTGGGGTTGGTATCACCTATTGTTGAAAATTTAGGAACTTTTTTTGAGGTCATGAGTAGAAAAGCATCAATTCTGTACTGGATTTTTTACTTTTTTTTTTTTTCGTGTTCACCGTATAGCCTAATAATCATGTTATCTTTATTCTATGGGTTGATACGATTACGGGGATACCAGACATGAATATTTTTACTTATGTTTTACTAAATTTGCCAAATAAAACCCTAATGTGGGGAAAAAATCTATCATTTTTGCATCGCCGTCTTCCAAGTGGCATAACATTGTTACGTTTTTGGCTACAGAGCTGGTTGATGGCTTGTTTTTTGCGGTACATGTTGTTCTTTGCAACAGTATCGTTCAGGAGTACATATGTTTTGTTGATCACTTTTTATTGCATTTTTAGTGGGATATAATAGGTAAAAATCATAATTTTTGGAGGGTTTTTAACGTTTTTTTTTTACGGCGTTCATATGGGTTCAATAGTTATTTAGTTTTATTCTATGGATTGTTACGGACGCGGTGATACTATATATGTGGGGTTTGTGTTATGATTTAGACTTTTTTGAGCGTTATATGTCTCTTTATATGGTTTGGGGCTTATGGGCATTTTTAGTGATTTATAAAGTAATTTTTTATTGAAAAACATTTTTTTTTACATTTTTTCACATGATCCACCATGGGATATGAACAAGCAATCATCTGATTGCTTGTTCTTGATAATACTCTGCAATACTAATGTATTGCAGGGTATTATCAGTGCCAGCCTATGCAGATGCATAGGCTGACACTTTGCCTTTAAGATGACGTCACAGACGCCATCTTAAAGGTAAACCCTCCAGGCTTCTCTGGGGTCCCGATCGGACCCCAGAGGTGCCAAAGCAGCGATCGCCCCCCCCCCCCCCCGAAAACGGTGCGGGGGGGCTGATCGTGGGGTAAAGACCCCCAGAAGGCATGTTAAATGCCGCGGTCGCGTTGACCGCGGCATTTAACGGGTTAAACACCCGCGATCGGAGCCCACTCCGACCGCGGGTGTTAGCCGGGGATGTCAGCGGTAAATTACCGCTGAAATCCCGCGGCTAATGATGCCGGTTCGGCTGCTGTGCAGCGCTGAACCGGCATCGTCTCTGTGCCGTAGCTGTACTGCGCTGAGCGCTAATCGTCGGAAGCTGCGCAGTACAGCTACGGCGCGGAGCGATAAGGGGTTTAAGAATATTCTATCATTTCAACATTGTATGCCAAACAGGGGAGAAGAGTGCCATGGGCTCTGGGCTGTATGAATATTATAACTAAAGATGAGCGAACACTAAAATGCTCGGGTACTCGTTATTCGAGACGAACTTTTCCCGATGCTCGAGTGCTCGTCTCGAATAACGAACCCCATTGAAGTCAATGGGAGACTCGAGCATTTTTCAAGGGGACCAAGGCTCTGCACAGGGAAGCTTGGCCAAACACCTGGGAACCTCAGAAAAGGATGGAAACACCACGGAAATGGACAGGAAACAGCAGGGGCAGCATGCATGGATGCCTCTGAGGCTGCATAATCGCAACATTATGCCAAAATTAGGGGCAACAGCATGGCCATGACAGAGTGACAGAATGAAGCTAGATAGCATCTAAAACATCCAATAATTGACCCTGACACTATAGGGGACGGCATGCAGAGGCAGCGGCAGCAGGCTAGAGAGTGTCATGGCGACATACCCTAAATGGACTCAGGCTTCAAACCAATGGGTGGCAGAGAGGAACCAAAGGAGGTGAGCAAGAAGCGCTCAAATAATATCGGTACATGATAAAAGTTTGCCAGTATATTTTGTGGATTACACAGCAGGGTGGCGACAAAGTTAACATGGAAGCCATGAAAACAACCCAAAATTCTGCCTGACACAGCTCGTTTGATAAGGGGACCATGTATGGAGGCAGTGAACTAGTAGTAGATTAAAGGTGCTGCAGTTAAAACTATGTTAGTTGGATCTTGGCATGGAGCTGGCGCTCCGCTGCCAGGCGAGCTTTCGCCAATCCAAGCCCCTGTCTATAGGCTACTCCCCAAACAGCACTTCTAAGAACCTTTTGTATAAGATCAAGTGTAGTAGCGTTCTTATAAGTTTAGGATATGGCGGGTGAGGGGAATGTAAACAGCTGCGCAAGAAGCGCTGAAATAATATCGGTAAATGATAAAAGTTTGCCAGTATTTTTTGTGGATTACACAGCAGGGTGGCGACAAAGTTAACAAGTTTGTTGTGGAAGCCATGAAAACAACCCAAAATTCTGCCTGACACAGCTCGTTTGATAAGGGGACCATGTATGCTTACAGTTCATGCCAGTCGCTGCACTGGCTGCCAGTCTCCTTTCGAATACAGTTTAAAATAATAATAACCCTCATCCATAAAGCTCTGTATAATGCTGCACCCCCCTACCTCTCCTCTCTTATCTCAGTCTATCGCCCAACCCGTGCTCTTAGATCCGCCAGTGATCTTAGATTAACCTCTACCCTAGTGCGGACCTCCCACTCGCGTCTCCAAGACTTCTCTAGAGCTGCACCAATTCTATGGAATGCTCTGCCCCGGACTATCAGACTAATACCTAACCTCCAAAGTTTCAAACGTGGTCTTAAAACCCATTTCTTTAGGCAAGCCTATAACACTCATTAACTGCATGAAGTTTTAACTCTTCTACTAACCCGTCCTGTGTCGTCCTCCCATCTGTTATCCAGCAACCAACAGGCACCAGACTTCTCTGCAGTCCCATTCACCCTGGACCTGGTATATAAGATGACGGCTGAGTGGTTCAAGCGACAGCAATTCCATTTATTATATTTTGTTCTATTCCCTAAGAAGAATGGCTTGACCATTAAATATTCTTTTACCTCGTGTTACCCCATCATCTTCATAAACCGTAAGCTCTGGCGAGCAGGGACCTCACTCCTGTTGATCCATACAAATGTTGTGCTCTGTTACATTACATTTGTATTTGTTTCCTATGATTTGTAAAGCGCTACAGAATATGATGACGCTATATAAATAAAGATTATTATTATTATTATTATGGAGGCAGTGAACTAGTAGTAGATTAAAGGTGCTGCAGTTAAAACTATGTTAGTTGGATCTTGGGATGGAGCTGGCGCTCTGCAGCCAGGCGAGCTTTCGCCAATCCAAGCCCCTGTCTCTAGGCTACTCCCCAAACAGCACTTCTAAGAACCTTTTGTATAAGATCAAGTGTAGTAGCGTTCTTATAAGTTTGGGATATGGCGGGTGAGGGGAATGTAAACAGCTGCGCAAGAAGCGCTGAAATAATATCGGTTAATCATAAAAGTTTGCCAGTATATTTTGTGGATAACACAGCAGGGTGGCGACAAAGTTAACAACTTTGATGTGGAATCCATGAAAACAACCCAAATTTCTGCCTGACACACCTCGTTTGATAAGGGGAGGATGTATGGAGGCAGCTATATGGACGACTTTTGGAGGTAGCAATGGAGACAACGTGTGGAGGCTGCTATGGAGACAATTTAATTTGGATAGTGCCTGTATGTGGCAGTCCCAAAAATTTTTCAAACCAGAGGAGCAGGTAGGTGGCCCTCCAGTAAAATGGAATAGATTGAGTGCCTGTATGTGGCAGTCCCGAAAATTTTTTAAAACAGAGGACAGGGTAGGTGGCCCTCCAGAAAAATGGAATAGATTGAGTGCCTGTATGTGGCACTCACAAAAATTGTTTCAAACAGAGGACCGGGTAGGTGGCCCTCCAGAAAAATTAAATGCATAAAGTACTATAGCAAGAGCCAGTGGGCCCTGTCAAAAAATAGCCAGTTTCCTCTGCTTTACTGTACAAAGAGGAGGAGAAGGAGGAAAATGAGGAGGAGGAGGAGTGGATCAATTATTCAGGTTGAGCTTCCTTCACCTGGTGGAGATTGGAAATTCTGAGAAATCCAGCCTTTATTCATTTTAATAAGCGTCAGCCTGTCAGCGCTGTCAGTCGACAGGCGTGTACGCTTATCTGTGATGATGCCACCAGCTGCACTGAAAACCCGCTCGGACAAGACGCTAGCGGCAGGGCAGGCAAGAACCTCCAAGGCGTACAGCGCCAGTTCGTGCCACATGTCCAGCTTTGAAACCCAGTAGTTGTAGGGAGCTGTGTGATCATTTAGGACGATGGTATGGTCAGCTACGTACTCCCTCACCATCTTTCTGTAAAGATCAGCCCTACTCTGCCGAGACTGGGGACAGGTGACAGTGTCTTGCTGGGGTGACATAAAGCTGGCAAAAGCCTTGTAAAGCGTACCCTTGCCAGTGCTGGACAAGCTGCCTGCTCGCCTACTCTCCCTCGCTACTTGTCCCGCAGAACTACGCACTCTGCCGCTAGCGCTGTCAGAAGGGAAATACTGTTTCAGCTTGTGCACCAGGGCCTGCTGGTATTCATGCATTCTCACACTCCTTTCCTCTGCAGGGATGAGAGTGGAAAGATTTTGCTTGTACCGTGGGTCCAGGAGAGTGAACACCCAGTAATCGGTGCTGGAAAAAATTCTTTGAACGCGAGGGTCACGGGATAGGCAGCCTAGCATGAAATCTGCCATATGCGCCAGAGTACCAACGCGTAAGAATTCACTCCCCACACTGGCCTGACTGTCCATTTCCTCCTCCTCCAACTCCTCCAACTCCTCTTCTTCTGCCCATACACGCTGAACAGTGAAGGACTCAACAATGGTCCCCTCTTGTGTCTCGCCAACATTCTCCTCCTCTTCCTCCTCATCCTCCTCCACCTCCACCTCCTCCGATATGCGCTGAGAAACAGACCTGAGGGTGCTTTGGCTATCAACAAGGGAATCTTCTTCCCCCGTCTCTTGTGACGAGCGCAAAGCTTCCGACTTCATGCTGATCAGAGAGTTTTTCAACAGGCCAAGCAGCGTGATGGTGTGGCTGATGATGGCGGCATCGCCACTGACCATCTGTGTTGACTCCTCAAAGTTACTCAGCACCTGACAGATATCAGACATCCACGTCCACTCCTCATTGTAGACTTGAGGAAGCTGACTGACCTGACTACCACTTCTGGTGGAAGTTGACATCTGGCAGTCTACAATCGCTCTGCGCTGCTGGTAAACTCTGGATAACATGGTCAGTGTTGAATTCCACCTCGTGGGCACGTCGCACAACAGTCGGTGAGCGGGCAGTTGGAGGCGGCGCTGCGCTGCCCTGAGAGTGGCAGCATCTGGGCTGGACTTCCTGAAATGCGCACAGATGCGGCGCACCTTCGTGAGCAAATCAGACAGATTGGGGTATGTCTTGAGGAAA
This sequence comes from Engystomops pustulosus, assembly GCF_040894005.1. Lineage (NCBI taxonomy): Eukaryota > Metazoa > Chordata > Amphibia > Anura > Leptodactylidae > Engystomops > Engystomops pustulosus. Next base: position 102,633,134 of record NC_092417.1, on the reverse strand, counting down.
CGCTGAACTATCAGATTTAACACATGGGCCAGGCATGGCACATGTGTCAGTCTGCCGAGTTGCAGAGCCGCCACCAGGTTACGGCCGTTGTCACACACAACCATGCCTGGCTTCAGGTTCAGCGGTGCCAGCCACAGATCAGTCTGCGCCGTGATGCCCTGTAATAGCTCTTGGGCGGTGTGCCTTTTGTCGCCTAGGCTCAGCAGTTTGAGCACCGCCTGCTGTCGCTTAGCGACGGCACTGCTGCTGTGCCTAGAGCTACCGACTGATGGCGCCATGCCCACGGATGGTAGTTCGGAGGAGGAGGTGGAGGAGGGGTGGGAGGAGGAGGAGGCATAGTAGGCCTGAAACACCTGGACCGAGGTAGGCCCCGCAATCCTCGGCGTCGGCAGTATATGACCAGCCCCAGGGTCAGACTCGGTCCCAGCCTCCACCAAGTTAACCCAATGTGCCGTCAGCGATATATAGTGGCCCTGCCCGGCAGCACTCGTCCACGTGTCCGTGGTCAGGTGGACCTTGTCAGAAACGGCGTTGGTCAGGGCACGGATGATGTTGTCTGACACGTGCTGGTGCAGGGCTGGGACGGCACATCGGGAAAAGTAGTGGCGGCTGGGGACCGAATACCGAGGGGCGGCCGCCACCATGAGGTTGCGAAAGGCCTCGGTCTCTACTAGCCTATAGGGCAGCATCTCCAGGCTAAGCAATCTGGAGATGTGCACATTAAGGGCTTGGGCGTGCGGGTGGGTTGCACTATATTTGCGTTTCCGCTCCAGCGTCTGGGGTATGGAGAGCTGAACGCTGGTGGATGCTGTGGAGGATCGTGGAGGCGACGATGGGGTTTTTGTGGCAGGGTCCTGGGCAGGGGGCTGACTATCAGCTGACACAGGGGAAGGAGCAGTGGTGTGCACGGCCGGAGGTGAACGGGCTTGTTGCCACTGAGTGGGGTGTTTAGCATTCATATGCCTGCGCATACTGGTGGTAGTTAAGCTAGTAGTGGTGGAACCCCTGCTGAGCCTGGTTTGGCAAATGTTGCACACCACAGTCCGTCGGTCATCCGGTGTTTCCTTAAAGAACCTCCAGACTTCTGAAGATCTAGCCCTCGCCGCAAGAGCCCTCACCACGGGAGCTTCACTAGTTGACACATTTGGCGCTGATGCACCAGCTCTGGCCCTGCCTCTCCGTCTGGCCCCACCACTGCCTCTTCCAACCTGTTCTGGTCGAGGACTCTCCTCCGTCTCAGAAGCACTGTGTTCACCCGGCCTCTCAACCCAGCTTGGGTCTGTCACCTCATCATCCTCCGATCCCTCAGTCTGCTCCCCCCTCGGACTTCCTGCCCTGACAACAACTTCCCCACTGTCTGACAACCGTGTCTCCTCATCGTCGGACACCTCTTTACACACTTCCACTACGTCAAGAAGGTCATCATCACCCACAGACTGTGACTGGTGGAAAACCTGGGCATCGGAAAATTGCTCAGCAGCAACCGGACAAGTGGTTTGTGACTGTGGGAAGGGTCCAGAAAACAGTTCCTCAGAGTATGCCGGTTCAAATGCCAAATTTTCCTGGGAGGGGGCAGACTGGGGGGGAGGAGGCTGAGGTGCAGGAGCTGGAGGAGTGGCGATTTCGGTGACATGGGTGGACTGCGTGGAAGACTGACTGGTGGACAAATTGCTCGAAGCATTGTCAGCAATCCACGACATCACCTGTTCGCACTGTTCTGGCCTCAACAGTGCTCTACCACGAGTCCCAGTAACTTCAGACATGAACCTAGGGAGTGTAGCTCTGCGGCGTTCCCCTGCTCCCTCATAAGCAGGTGGTGTCTCACCCCGGCCAGGACCACGGCCTCTGACCCCTGCAGTAGTTGGACGCCCACGTCCCCGCCCTCGTCCTCTACCCCTAGCCCTCGGGTTAAACATTTTTAAAATGAGAGTTATAGCTTTAATTTTTTTTTAACTTTTTTTTGTGTTTTTTTTTTTTTTTTGTGTTTTTGAGTTTTTAAAACCAATCAATGCTATCCTATTGCTATGGCTATTTTCTAGCCAAGTATGAAAGCACACTACTATGCCAGATGAGATGACACTGAGTTATTAAACAAAATAAACGTAAAATAAAAAAGGACAAATGGCAGACTGTGCCTAGTTGAAATCCAACCCCTAATAAATTTTCCCACTTCGGTCTTTGCAATGGATATGTGCGTCACTAAGCGCAAAACACAGCGGTCGCAAGTCTCACTACAAATTGCTCACAATTGGCTAGTAGATGCACTGCAGCAAGTACAGCCACCAGCAGATCAACCAGAAATCAAATATTTAACGCTACTGTAGGCGTAAGCCGTTTGGATTCTCCTTTGGCTATTTTCTAGCCAAGTATGAAAGCACACTACTATGCCAGATGAGATGACGCTGAGTTATTAAACAAAATAAACGTAAAATAAAAAAGGACAAATGGCAGACTGTGCCTAATTGAAATCCAACCCCTACTAAATTTTCCCACTTCGGTCTTTGCAATGGATATGTGCGTCACTAAGCGCAAAACACAGCGGTCGCAAGTCTCACTACAAATTGCTCACAATTGGCTAGTAGATGCACTGCAGCAAGTACAGCCACCAGCAGATCAACCAGAAATCAAATATATAACGCTACTGTAGGCGTAAGCCGTTTGGATTCTCCTATGGCTATTTTCTAGCCAAGTATGAAAGCACACTACTATGCCAGATGAGATGACGCTGAGTTATTAAACAAAATAAACGTAAAATAAAAAAGGACAAATGGCAGACTGTGCCTAATTGAAATCCAACCCCTACTAAATTTTCCCACTTCGGTCTTTGCAATGGATATGTGCGTCACTAAGCGCAAAACACAGCGGTCGCAAGTCTCACTACAAATTGCTCACAATTGGCTAGTAGATGCACTGCAGCAAGTACAGCCACCAGCAGATCAACCAGAAATCAAATATATAACGCTACTGTAGGCGTAAGCCGTTTGGATTCTCCTATGGCTATTTTCTAGCCAAGTATGAAAGCACACTACTATGCCAGATGAGATGACGCTGAGTTATTAAACAAAATAAACGTAAAATAAAAAAGGACAAATGGCAGACTGTGCCTAATTGAAATCCAACCCCTACTAAATTTTCGACTTCGGTCTTTGCAATGGATATGTGCGTCACTAAGCGCAAAACACAGCGGTCGCAAGTCTCACTACAAATTGCTCACAATTGGCTAGTAGATGCACTGCAGCAAGTACAGCCACCAGCAGATCAACCAGAAATCAAATATATAACGCTACTGTAGGCGTAAGCCGTTTGGATTCTCCTATGGCTATTTTCTAGCCAAGTATGAAAGCACACTACTATGCCAGATGAGATGACACTGAGTTATTAAACAAAATAAACGTAAAATAAAAAAGGAAAAATGGCAGACTGTGCCTAATTGAAATCCAACCCCTACTAAATTTTCCCACTTTGGTGTTTGAGGTGGATATGTGTGCCACTAAGAGCTAAACACAACGGTAGCAAGTCCCCCTGCTAATTCCTCACAAAATGGTACTAGATGCAAATAAAAAAAAAAAAGTAGAACGTTATTGTAGCCCTAAGAAGGGCTGTTGGGTTCTTGGAGAATCACTCCTGCCTAACAGTAAGCTAATAGAACACCCTAACGCTTTCCCTGACCAGCAGCAGCTCTCTCCCTAGCGGCATCCAGACACAGAATGATCCGAGCAGCGCGGGCAGCGGCTAGTCTATCCCAGGGTCACCTGATCTGGCCAGCCAACCACTGCTATCGACGTGTAAGGGTACCACGTCATGCTGGGTGGAGTGCAGAGTCTCCTGGCTTGTGATTGGCTCTGTTTCTGGCCGCCAAAAAGCAAAACGGCGGGAGCTGCCATTTTCTCGAGCGGGCAAAGTATTCGTCCGAGCAACGAGCAGTTTCGAGTACGCTAATGCTCGAACGAGCATCAAGCTCGGACGAGCATGTTCGCTCATCTCTAATTATAACCCCTTCAAGTCCAAAAGCCACTTCCTTCATATGGTGCTAGAATCAGCTGCTTGACGAATGAATGTGTCCTTTCTGCCTGCTTTCATTCTGTGGTTTCAGAACCTTTGGAGGACCTGTAAATGTAAATTGAACATGAACAAATGTTTGAGTATTTCATGGGTGAAGGTCCTTCTCAGTATAAAATTTGGTGGGTGATTTGGATGGCCATGGGCCCCCTAGATGGCTTGGGTCCAGCCTAACAGCCAAACCTCCTATATTATAATGGCAGTACACATTACTAGCTGTTTGTGCAGGGATTGCTTTTCCTTACGCAGAACAAAGTTTGTTCTGTATAACCACAATTGTAAAAGGAGGTTAGAACAGGACCAGACTGACAACCTACCAAGGTGGACGCATTCACAGTGGACCCACTCATAAATTGGGCTTCCCCGATATCCATGTGATACGTACTGTAATACCTACTCTTATTATCTACACAAAAAATCTGCTTTAAAATTACATTCCTTGGTGTAAAGGCCTTAATCAAGCCATTAAAAATCCCCTGTCATATTTTTCTGACTGTTTTGATCTGATTTTTCTCCACGCTAAATATTACGGAGCATTTAATATTCTGATAGGGAACTTGTGACCAGCTTGGCAGCCAGGCCTAAGCCTCTTGATTTTTCTGCCAGGACATGGTGGGGAGTCTGGCCGTTATCATACAACATTGGCATGAGCGCCAGCATATGATAAAATCCACCCTATGTATTTAACTGCCTGAATATCAGGTTCCATATCACACAGATTTACAGTGAATTAGACCTGGAACCATCCTTCTAGAGCCCAAGTTTAGGATGTCTGGGGTGATCCCTCCCCATTAGCCTCTAAAAGTGGCTCATCTTAGGGAATACATTACTTTTCTCTGTTCATTTGCTTTGGGGGTGTCTTCCTAGGCAGATGGGTAAGTTTTAAAATGAAAGAGGGAATGCTAAGAAATTCTAAAAAGATATTTTATTCCCTACTAGAGATGAGCGAGCACTAAAATGCTCGGGTGCTCGTTATTCGAGACGAACTTTTCCAGATGCTCGAGTGCTCGTCTCGAATAACGAGCCCCATTGAAGTCAATGGGAGACCCGAGCATTTTTTTAATAAAACTGAACAGTAAAAGAACAGTGCAAAAAAAAAAATTTCAGATGTTTGCAGATGTTTTACTTGTAAGAACACATTGAAATAACACTATTCTTCACTTTGCAGGTGTTCGCGCGTGTCTCCCGCTAAGTTAGGAGATGTTCAGAACATCTGGAATGTGAAGAATAGTGTTCTTTCAATGTGTTCTGCACTTAAATGGTCCTGTATTCACTGTTTTTAATGTTTTAATTCTATTCTTCACATTGCAGGTGTGCGCGCGCGTCTCCCGATAGGTTCGGAGATACGCGCGCACAGCTGCAAAGTGAAGAATAGAATTAAAACATTAAAAACAGTGAATACAGGACCATTTAAGTGCAGAACACATTGAAAGAACACTATTCTTCACATTCCAGATGTTCTGAACATCTCCTAACTTAGCGGGAGACACGCACGAACACCTGGAAAGTGAAGAATAGTGTTATTTCAATGTGTTCTTACAAGTAAAACATCTGCAAACATGTGTAATATTTTTTTTTTTACAATAAAAATACTTTTATTCAATTTATTTTATTAATTTACTGCTCGATCTCGAGCCGGCGAGATACTCGTCCGAGTAACGAGCCGGTCCGAGTATGCTAATACTCGACCGAGCAGTATACTCGGACGAGTATACTCGCTCATCTCTATTCCCTACCTGACGGTGTTTTAGTGGTGTCAGTATATATTGGTTTTATTTTATAGCCAAATTCCTAATCAAATCTCAGTTTCCATGAAAAAGAATTACAGAAGCATCTTTTGGGCAGTACATCATTGTCCTATCTTTATCAGGTTTGATAGATTAAGGTCACAGAATATGCATTAGATTCTCTTGGCATAGTTAATACAGAGCCAAGATTATTTGCTGCATGTAATACATTGAATTTTGAATGAAAAATATCTGTTTTAAGGTTCTGGAGTTAAACGCTTCAGTTTAATTAAGGCAGAAGTAACACAGTATTATGAAATTGTTCATAAATCTTTCATTCCTCAGATGTGGTCTGGGAGAATCATATTGGATTTTGCTTTCTTCAGCTTTTCCAAAAATGCTGAATGTTATAGGATTATTTATGACGCAGTGGTAATCAGGTCATTGCTACCTCCAGAACTTAACCAAGTACTCAGACAATAGTATTCCCCATGGCAGGAAAAGGAATGTACTGTAAAAACATTCAGATTTGACCTTAATGAATGTCTTAAGATTTCTGCAGCACAGTAGTGCATGGTTCATAGATTCAGGTAAACTAAATGTTAAGATTTTATATAGCCTCTTATGGATGTGGATAACACTGATTCTTGTTTGCCAGTTCAGACCACCTAAAAGCTTTTGGCAGGTCTGTAGTATAGGTGAGTCCTTACTTAAGGAGCTTATGTCATGGTTTACCTATGATTTTAAACTCATGTCACCTGCCGTACAACACTTGGTGATGAAGACAAAAAATATTGAACAACCTACTTGGTTTCCTAAATACAGAAAAAAGTGAGATTGTGTTTAGGAAGTTGTGCTATATCTGGGCTTTGGTCTCCATTGCTGCTTTTTGAAAAGATCATACTAGAAAATCATTTTTGTTTCAAACACCTTAACAAAATGTGAAGTGCTGTGCTGTATAGAACTTATATTTCACAGTGTCATTAAGGATGTATGGAGAAGACTCACAAGCTGAGGACGTCTCAGTACAGGACAGGGGTCCTCTGTATTATGAAGCTGACACCTACCATTAATAGCCAAGATCAGGGGACATCATCAGAGGGCAGCAGTCCAAAGTGCTGCAATATACTTTATGAGTGATCAGAATTGTTTGAATATGCATGAAAATAAATAATTACAACAAATATTAAACATTCTTGGTACCTCTGTATCCTTAAAAATGTCTATTGAGATATCAAAAATGTATATTGAGATATAAAAATAATGACTATTTGCTATTCTGTCAGAATACTGGCGCAGGTTATAGCTGAAATCTCTATCAGGTCACAACTGACATTCCATTTCAATTCCAGTACTTAGTATTTCCGTTGTGTCGTGCACCTGGTCTGGAGGTTTTAAGAGTGGCGCACAATGCGCCACTGGAAGATGGGTTCAGGTACAAATTAAACATTACTTAAAAAAACAGGGTATTGTGCTTATGACCAAATGTGGTAGTCCTTTGAATGGAAGCATTGCTCTCTTTAGCAGGGAACTGACCAAAACAGGGAGTTAAAATGGCTATCAAAAACAACAACGCTACCAGTCTGTTACCTCAGTAATACAAATTTTAAGCAAAAAAACCTGTTTTGTCATTTTTTTACCTCTTCTATGCCCTTCAAAAACCTATGGTCTGGGTTGGGTGGGTTTATAATGAAAATTATTTAGTCTGTATCTCGGGATGGGTGTTCTTTTAGGTATTAGCCTGTAAATTTCTACTGGTTATGTGTGTGTTACATCTGTACCAGTCATAACTGTTTGTTCAGTATGACTGCGAATGTGCCAGAATGTCAGTTTGTTTCATGCTGGCTTAGTTTGTGTGAACACTGCTATATTTTTTCCCCTGACAGCCTTGGTTGAATTTTACCACACCCATTATCTCCTGCTTCGATAGTCTACTGCCCATAAATAGTTAACCACTGAACTGACAGAATCTCCCTACATTCACATTCTTGCAATTCTGTATTGCTGTTCTATCTTTCTATCCTAGGTGCTTTGCCCACTTTCATATTAGTACTTTTGACCTTTTGCTTGTATTCACACTATCCTTTTGCTTCATGATTTTGTACTGCATTTGTTCTTTATTTTGACACAATTCTGGAAAATATTCCTCTCTGTTTTTACTGTCTTGTCTTCATGTCTTTGTTTTACACTTTGGTGCTGGAAGGGAAGTCGACTACAGCTTAGGGTAAGCGAGTCAATCAGGCAGAGACAGCTTGAAAGGGTGACCACTGTCTCTATCTTTGGCGCAGGAAGGGATTGTGGACTACAGCTTAGGGTAAGCGAGTCAATCAGGCAGAGACAGCAGGTAAGGGTGACCACTGTCTATCTGTGTCACCTGTCCATTCCCGGATACTGCAAGTGTAAAAATTTACTGTGGGGGAGATTTTATTTATTTCCAAACAGTATTTCTATTATAAACAGTGTCAAAGCTGCTGCTTCTTATCTGAATAATAAGATCCTTATAGACATTAAGTGTACACATAGAAATACCCAACAACTAGAGGTTATCGATCCATGGAAGAATCTGATTTAGGTCATTAGTCAGAACGGAAGTTTTTTTCCTCTATTTATGGCATGTAATTGACAAATGCTTCAGTAGGGTTTATTTGCTTTCCTAGGATCAGCATCAAACAGCAGAGCACATAACATCATAACCAGATATTAATAATTGATATCTCTGCCTATTACATTTCACCATAGATTAAACATGACGTTTTTTCTCTTGACTGCTTTTAGTCAGTTCCCGTAATGGAAAATTGTTTCTAGACTGGAAACTAAGGTTACAAATAAGCTGTTTAAAAGGACCAATAAACTAAAACTAAATGTATGTCCCTAAACATCATTTAAAGTTAAGTAAGTCTAAACAGCATTGATGATTAATTTTATTAATATATCTTTAAAATGGTCTTAACGCTATATTACAGATAAAGAGCTACAAATTCCCTTTATAGATATAAAGTTATGTGACAAATGCCTGGAACGAGGCAAGCGCCATTAGATGTAGCCAAGTAGTTTATTGTGTAAAGAAACTAATGAATCATTGAAAATGGTTCTCCAACCAAGAAAAATGACCTCATTGGCAGTAGGAGTTATATGGGGCCCTTATCCAAGTTCACACCAGAGCTCACTGGAGTTTTGTTAAACCACTACCTGTGGCTGTAGGGTCTCCAGGCTGAAAAAAATGATTAATGATTAATGATTAAAGTATGTTAATTTTCTTTCAAGTAACAGATGAGAAAAAATTTTAGAAAGACATAAAACATGCAATAATTATTGATTTAGCTTACTTTTTTCCATGCAAGGGTAGGAGGGAAATGTTAATATGATTTATGCATAAAACAGATTACATAGCACTGGGAACCACAGACTTCCATTGAAGTCAACATCAATATTGATGTCATCCATCCATTTTTTTTTCAATCCATTTGTCTCTCAGATGATTCTGCTGAACCAGTTTTTTAGCCAACGAACCAATTTTTTTTTGCAGATTTGAAAAAACCCAGATAATATACGGATGAGAAAAAAATAATATACATATGGTTTTCCTTATCCCATCCTGGAAAACTTATTTGCATATTTTCCCAGAATCCATGGCTATAAGTGGCTTCACACACCTACATGGCAGCCTTAATGGGCAGTCTTCATAAGGAGTAGCCTTACTTCCCGACCCTAATTCCCTACGCTGTACTGAAGAGACCAAACCAAGTTGAAACAGTGCTGTCTACAGTTGGGAATCTCTTCCATCTGGAATAGATATCCTGGTTTGGTTTTAATCCTGCATCATGTCATGAGGCCTCTTGTAGGTCATGCTTGATGCCAAGGGAGCTGCCTTACAAGAAAGTTAAAAGAGGCATGGTTTTCCTTATCCCATGCTGGAAAAAATATTTTCATATCTGATATAGGCTGTGGGGCACATTTATCAAGAACAGTGCAAAGTGCACTATGTGCAGGGTCCTGTGTAGTGTGCAGAGGGCACCAGATTCAGGAATTATGGCACACGTTCTTCATGAATCTGGTGCCATCTGCACTGCTCTGACAGAGTGGACCAACTTTTTTATTGTGAACCTTTAACATGGGGCGTGCAACACATTTCTGTTCGACTCTGCATGATAAATGTCGGACTGAGCACTTGAACGCCCCCCTCAGTGATAAAATTTGTATTGTATGAAGACTACTGCAGCCATGACACAAAAGGGTTGTATGTGACACATAATGTTCAGTCACACATGTTCATTGCATGTAAAGTCATTTAATATGTTCTACCAGAAATAAAAAGGACTGATCATCATGGATACAACATGCATTAATATTCATTATCTGATTATGCATTATTTGTTTCAAGTAATCTTATACCAGGCGATAATTCAGGATTCACATTCTCATATATGAGCAAATTAAAGGAAACATACCATCAAAATCAAGCATGATAAACTATGGCCATTTACTCATACATCCAGGCAATGGGGAAAATGTATCAAAATGTCCAAGAGCAAAACTGTTCTAGTTACTCATGGCAAACAATCAGAGCTCAACTTTCATATTCCCACAGCAGTTTATAAAATGAAAGCTGATCTCTGATTAGTTACCATGAGCAACTAGAACAGTTTTGCTCTCAAAGAAATTTTGATAAACCTCCCTCACACTGTGACTGTGGTAATCTTACATTTGTTATCCATGGCCTTTTTCCTTTAAAAATAAACTTTTAAAACTATGATAAAGAACAAGAGGGGCTATGGGGGCGGGGCTTTGCCAGAACTTCCCCTACCCACTGATTGAGATGACATCAGGTAGAGGGAAGGGAAAGTGCCAAGGGAGCAAGGGGCAAGGTGACCAAATGTGATTTTGTAGCATGCAGGGGCTTTAGGGGCTCATTAACATATTTTAAAAAGTTGATTTTAGAAGAAAGGGGGAAATGGATAGCAAATATAAGAAGATTACCATAGTCTTAGTACCTGGATCCATGAGTAAATGTCCCAGGTTTACCATGCATGATTATAATGGTAGATTTATTTTAAGTAATGTGTTTTGAAGAATCCAATGGCAAAAAGCACAAATTCCTCTCAGAAATCTAGTTATAATAATGATTAATTTTGCTTTCATCTTCAAAATGATAGTCTGTGTTTTTGTTCTCACCCTGTTATTTCTCACAGTTCTTCCTTATCAGTTTTCTAATTGGGGACAAATTACTGCTGCTTATGGGATGTCATGGCTCATCTTGCATTCGTTTCCATCAGGGAGTCTCTTCTTTCTTGCTGTGTCGTGTACATGTCATATACTAATGTCCATAACTGTAAACTAGATTTTTACCTCTGTTATTTATTTGCAGATGTGAAACAGACACAATGCCTTTGATCAAAGGAAGAAGAGTTTTCAGCATCAAAGTGAACCATCCTCTGCAAACATATTAGACACAGCTCTTGGCAAAGAATTGGGGATTCCTTCATTTCAAACAACTTAAGGCATATATCATAGAAACCTAATCCTTCTACTGAACATTGCTGGCAAGATGTAACGGATCTACAAGACTGTTTTAGATATATTAAAGATGTATCATGACCTTCAAAGGACTACACGCCTTCAGAGAGACCCGATGCTTCATCCCAAGGTTTTCAGGTTGCATAATTGAGAAACTTTCTGCATCAGAAATGGCAGCCTATGGGTAAGTTACTGGATAATTGATTCCCCCCTGTTTGTTTTGATCCTATTAGTGTCTAGAACATTTACTAGTAGGTTGAATCCTGTAAAATGCTCTGATTCACTCTCGTCTAGACTACTGTAACTCCCTACTAACCGGTCTTCCACTTGCCAAACTCTCTTTTCTCCAACCTATTCTTAATGCAGCAGCTAGGCTCGTCTTTCAGACTTAACGCTTCACGGATGTCTCCAGTTCATGCCAGTTACTGTACTGGTTGCCAGTCTCCTTTCTAATACAGTTTAAAATAACAACCTTCATCCACAAAGCTCTGCATAATGCTACACCTCCCTACCTCTCCTCTCTCATCTCAGTCTATTGCCCAACCTGTGCTCTTAGATCTGCCAGTGATCTTAGATTAACCTCTACACTAATTCAAACCTCGCACTCCGGTCTCCAAGACTTCTCTAGAGCTGCACTGATTCTATGGAATGCTCTGCCCCGGACTATCAGACTGACACCTAACTTCCAAAGTTTCAAACATGCTCTTAAAACCCATCTCTTTAGGAAAGCCTATAATACTTGTTAACGGTATGAAGTTTTCCAACAACCAGCAAGCACCAGGCCTCTCTGCAGTCCCATTCAACCTGGACTTTGGATATAAGATGACGGCGGATGACTGGGTCAAGCGACAGCACTTCTATTTATTATATTATATTTTGTTCTATTCCCTTTAGAAGAATGGCTGGACCATTATATAAGCTTTTTACATCTTGTGTCACCCCACTCTTCCTCTTAGACTGTAAGCTCTTGCGAGCAGGGACCTCACTCCTTTTGTTCCATATGAATGTTTTCTGCTGTGTCATGTTTTATTATATTTGTATTTGTCCCCTATGATTTGTAAAGCACTACGGAATATGATGGTCCTATATAAATAAAGATTATTTTTAAACAATCTTTTAAAGTTTTTCCTTCTTATACCAATTTGGAATCTGGAGAGTTTTTCAAGATCTTAAAATATAATTAAACATTGGGGAACTATAGCTAAGAAAGACTCACATAGCAACTATTTCAATAATATCAAACACTGAAGCTAAAAAAAAGTGTCCTGGCGTCTTTTTTTATTGTTAATTTATATTCATAGTTTTATGAATACAGAAACACAAAAAATATAAAGGAATTTTAAAAGGCATTTAGGGTTACAGCAATTGTTATACTTATTCCATATGTTAAGGAGAGACAGGAATTATTGCAGGGTGGAACTTTTCTATTGGTTTTTTCCAACAATTGGTAACTTTTACCAAGGAATAAATAGTAGATGCACTGTACAAAATAACTAAGAAAAAAACAAAAAACATATACAATGTTAGGCTGAAGCCCACAATTACAAACAAAAATTAATAGGCAAAAGAAAAAGGGACATGCATGTTCTATTTAGTTAGAAAGTCTTCAGAATGAATTTATTTTATGGGTCTAAGTATCAAAGTTTGAACCAACAGTTTTGTTGAAGCAATGGAAACTAATACTTTGTCATAGTAAAAAAAAAAGGGACATATATACAGAGAAGATGCAAGGTATCAAAAGTGAACTGAAGATGAAGACACTATGAATCAGACATACTAAGGAGCTGCAGTGCAAGTCTTGGGGTAGGCTTTCTCTTTGATGCTGAATACATACATTGTTTGACTCAAAAAAGGTGGTTACTACATATCAAAAGCTATTGAAAGATGAAGGTGGATCAGGATCAAGAGGTGTGGAAATTATGAAGCAGAAATGTTACTTTCTTTAGTTGGAACATATAGGTAGTAACCCTAGTGGGAGAGGGAAAAAATGCCAAGGATGAAAGAGGTTATTTGAACTAAGGAATTTGACCATACAAACATGTCTAAGAGGCCAGATAGTAAAAAAGTAAGAGTCTCAGAAAGGTTGAATAAGTTAATGGAGTCCTTTAATAGTCACACAGTGTATGACTAGGTAAGAATTGATCTTCCAAAGCTGCTTTTCTCATAGTTGAAGGGGTTAAACCTCCTAACCAAGTTATTACATCTTGTGGATGATATATTGATCAGAAGGGGTCCGGCTAATGAGACCCTCTCCTGAATCCTGAAAATCCCAATCCTGAAAATAGGATCCCCTTTTCTCTAGTGAATAGAGTAGAGGCACACTTCAGTATCTCATCATACCTTTCCTACCTATAAATGAATACTCTAAGTGCTATACACTACAAGAAAAAATGAAGGTTTTTTTCATGTCCACTAAACGGCAATGGTATTGAAGATATACATAGTGTAATAGTGGAAACTATGTGAAAGGGGATCTTGGGCAGTTATTCAAATGGGCTGCTTAGAAACAATCATTGCACCCCCATGACCACACTTCCTAGGATAAATGGCGCCAGTGGCTTTTCAACATTTAAATTGCTGGTGTTGGCAGTGGGTTTAGATACCCAAAATAAACTTTAGTGCCTTTAGTGAACTTTAGAAACCTCCTAGGTCCGCTCATCACTAATGCTAAGGCATAATGGGATTGAGGATAAGGCACATAGATAGATACATTTTTACACTAAAATGGTGTCTACCAAGAACATACAATAAGCTGTACAGCAGGGAAGGTGTTTCAGTTATGTACAACAAAATATATGTAGGGGCACAGTTATGTACAACAAAATATTTTAGATTTTTGTTGTGCTTTTTTGTAGCTTTCACCAGTGTAAATGAAACTGAGAAAACAAGTATTAATTTTAAGAAAATAATGAACATAAAAACCTAAAGAAATACGTTTCTTATTTGGTAAGTTTCTACTACAATCTTTAGAGTTTTGTTTACCATTGTGAGGGAAATGTGTTTTTATATAGTCACCATTTAAATCAATTCAAAACCACAAAATACAGTACATGGTCCAAAGTGAAAACTCTTCGCACACACTGCATGCTCCAACTATTAGATAGGAATCCAGCACATGGCACCAACCAAATTGTACAACATAGCAAATACAAGAGATGTGAGGAAGCCATTTCCAGGAGATAATTAACAATTCAGTGTCAGAAATGGTTGTAGTTCAGTATTATTCAAGTAACTAAAGCTATACAGAAAAGTGCAGCTGTAAGGGTTGCATCATTCTCATTTTACTCTATTCTAACTTCAATCATAGAAGACATCACAGCATGGAACTTGAACATAATTGCTTCTCACTATGTACAGCTGATATCTACATAATATGGTATACCACAAAAAGAAGCCGCCCTCCAGGTAGTCTCAGGTAAGTGAAAAAGTGGTCCCTTGAAAAAGGCTCAGAAATGTTGCTGTCATTCACTTACCTGCAACCTCCTGGAATGCTAATACTTTCTGCTTTATTTTTGGGGACCCCTTAACCTGGACTCATCAAGTGTGCTCCCTCTGCTATTTATTTAGTGGTTGTGCTGCTCAAACTTTACTATTGTGTATAATACGATCAGGGCAGTTTCTAGGTAATTTGCTGTACAGGGCGAATCTCAAATAATCACCCCCTCCCCCATGAGGTTATTAAAATATATACGTTGTGGCTCATTTACTAAGGGTCCGTCAGACGCATTTTCGTTTTGCGCCGATTTGCCCCCGGGATTTTGGGACACACGATCAGATTGTGGTGCATCAGCGCCGCCTTGCACACGAAATCGGGGGGCATGGCCGTCGGACAACCCGACGGATTCGGACAAACCGCGGATTATAAAAAAGGATTTGTGTTGCAAGATCAAGCACTCACAGGCACCAGGAAGAAGCAGGTGAATTCCAGTGGACCTCGGCGCAAAAGCGACAAATGCAGGAACTCGGGGGCACGATCTTAGTGAATCGCGTCAGACCCGAATCCTCGACGGACAACGCACCCCGGGATTGCGACAGGACCGGAAAAGTAGATCTGCCCTAATGTGCTCCATAAACAGCCCACACAAAAAATATTAGAGACAAGCTTGGATTATAGTGTAATCAGCATTGTCTCACTAAGTTACCTTATGTCAAGCACCAGGGGTAGTGGACCCACTGTACCACCACGGACGATGACGTAAGCTGACACCTGGGAGAGAAGTCTAAGTGGCACCCGGTTTTCACCAGAGCCCGCCGCAAAGCAGGTTGGACTTGCTAAAGCCTGGTACTACCAGGTCGCTCCACAGGCGTGACTTTGCCTGCGGTGGCGGCCAAGGCGAAGTACAGAATCATGAGACAGAATCGTGGTTGGGGACAGGCAGGAGGTCAGGACAGGCAGCACAGGATTGGAGTTGGGGGATGTAGCAGTAGGTGAGGACAGGCAGCACTGGTGCAGGTTCAGGAACAGAATCGAGGTCGCAACGGCAAATCAGGATAAATGCACAGGGCTTTCTCAATGTCATGGAAGCACAAAGATCCAGCAGGGGACACATGATGTGGCCGGGAGTTTAATTGGTAAGGCACTCAGCCAGCAGCAATCATTGGTGCACTGGCCGGCGCACGTGCGCCTTAGGAGGCAGGTACGCGCGCTGGAGTAAGGAGACCATTGCTGTAGTGGGGCAAGGTAAGAGAAGCTGCCGAGCTCTGGGGGCACAGGGAGGCACATGGGTGTGTCTGGGACCCGGAACATGGGTCGCAGGGGCACCAGTGACACCTTAGACATTGCTCCCCATATATTTATTCTAACATATACAGTACCCCACCTTTATTTAAAATGTACAGTGTCTTTCAAATTATAAATTTGAGCTTGTCATGAATTATTATAATATCAATTTACATATATACTTCACCAGAACAAACCTTAGTTCATAAATACTGCACCGGTTTGGTTTTCAATACATAAATACAGTACTAGAACCAAGCTTCATACACACACATAGCACCAGGAACAATTCCCAGTCCATATATACATATATACAATATCCCAAATGGTTTTACATATGTACCGAGCCCTGTAATTTACATGTATACAGTGCCCCCATGATAAAAAAAGATGCAGTCCCACCTTTAAATTCATACTGTCCCTCTTGTAATAAATATAAATAGATATTGTGCACCCGGTTTACAGATCATTGATCACATGCTTTATACAACTAAGGCATCACTGCTGCAGGACCGGAACACTGCACTTGTAACAACAGGGGAAAAAACTAGTATGCAGGTAGCAAGCACACTGCAGCATCCCCCCATTGTATAGGTAACAAGCACACTGCCTCCAGTATATTCATAACCAGCACACTCCCCCAGTATATAGGTATTTAGCACACTTCCCCCAGTATATATGCATTCAGCACACTGCCCTCAGTATATAGCTAGACAGCATACTGCAGCTCCCCCAGCATATAGGCATACAGCATACTGCACCCCCCTCCACTATATACGTATCCAGGACACTGCAGGACACTTCCCCCTAGTATTTAGTTAGCCAGAACACTGCAGCTCCCCACAGTTTATAGGTAGTTAGCAGGCTGCAGCACCTGCCCCACAGAATATAGGTAGCCGGCACCTTGCAGCCCACCTCCCACAGTATATACTGAGCCAGCAGACTGTAACCTCCTCCCCCCAGTATATAGTCAGCCAGCATACTGCATATGTATATAGGTATCCAGGACACTCCAGCCAGTGTATAGGTAGCTAGCAACTGCAGCCCTCTCCCAGTTTATAGGTAGACAGCAGACCGCATCCCTTTCCCCCTAGTGTATGTGTATCCAGCACACTGCAGCTCCCCGTTGCCCCTCCACCAATATATAGGTAGCCAGCATACTGCATCTCCCCTCCATACCAGTGTATAGATAGCCAACACATTGCATACCCCCTCCCCCAGTATATAGGTAGCCCCAGCACACTGCAACTCCCCCCCCCCCCAAAAAAAAATAAACTAAGTACTCACCGGTGCTCCCTGAGGCTCCTCTTTTCCCTTCTTCTATCTTCAGCATTAGTGTGCGTGCACATTAAGATGCCAAGCCTCATGATGTCATAGTGTACACGTGGGCAGAGCACATGGAGATGGGTGGCACTTCTGCTGAAGATAGAAGAGGGCAGAGGAGAAGCCGCAGGGAGCGCCAGAAAGTTATTTCTTAGTTATTTGTGTTTTTTCTTTACTGAGGGCAGTGGGTGGCTGCTGGTACTCCCCATTTCTTCCACCGGGTTGCACCAGGGCCGTTGTCCACCCTGCCTGGTGAAAGATACAAGCCTGAATATGATAGAGGTATCTCCCACACATAAGGCTGCACTGCTATTTGTCAGTGCATCTGTTAGAAAAGGTGTATTGATATTGATATTCTGTATTTTCTTTGGACCTTTTTCCATAATTTTTTAAGACCCGGCAACTAACCTGGCTGGATGCCGGTGCTGCATGAATGTGTCATGTTAGCTACTTTAAGGTATTGATGGGCATGAGAAGGTAGTACCATTCTTCTTCTCCTTCTTCTCCCACATGTTCACTCTTTGTAGTATGTTCAATAAACCTATCACGGATTGAAGATCTCTATAGGGGTGAGTGTCATTCATTTCTTCTAACTATTCTCATGGTTTAGTTTGGATTTGACAAAATGGTAGAACATTACCTGCCAACTGTAAGGTTTGGTTGAGGGGGAATAATGCTATGTGGTTTCCAAAGTTGACCCAGACTCCTTATTTCCAGTGAAGGTGCTTCGACATAATGGGACACATTAACTAAAAACAGTGCAAACTGTTCTATGTGCAGTTTGACTGTGTAGTGTGCAGAGAGTGCTCCAGATTCATGATTTCTGGCACGGATTCTTCATAAATCTGGCGATCCCTGTACTGCTCCGACTGAGTGCACCACTTTTTTTTTGGTGTACCTTTAATATGGGATGTGCAACACATTTCTGTCCTGCTTTGAATGATAAATGTGATGGACGGTCCGACTGAGCACTGGAACGCCCATTTCAGTGGAAAATGTGAAAAACACAAATGTGATAGCAGTTTGCACCTAAAAGAACTTGCAAAGTCTGCCAAAAACTAGCACACGCCCCTTAGTAAATGTGCCCCAGTGACTTCAATATAAAATGATAAGGCATTTTGAAAATGGAAAGTGGAAGAACATTTACCTTTGAGATGAATTAGACTGGTGATTGCAAATAAGACCCACGCGTCCAAAACAGTGTCTGACCTACAAATGTTCACAATGGAGTAGGTCAACATCTTAATTCCTACAAAATATCAAGAAAGCTGCACGTATCATATTAATATTATGTGTAGGCATACTAATACTTTAATCCATACATTTACTTACCCATCTTTTTGTGATCCACGCCGTGGGCTGCCCGAAAAGGATTCGTGTCTGCCGTGATTCACTAAGATCGTGCTTCCAATTTCCTGCATCTGTCTGCTGGAGTTCACCTTCTTCTTCTGCATGTAAGTGCTGATCTTGCGACACAATTTGCTTTTTAAATTCCGCGGTTTGTCCGAATCAGTCGGGTCCAACATCCACGTCCCCCGATTTGTTGTATGCAATCCGATCGTGTGCGCCAAAAAACAGGGGCAATTCAGGGCAAAACGGAAAAAAAAACGTGAAACCCGATGAAAATGCGGCGTTTGGACCCTTAGTAAATGTGCCTCAGTGTGTACTTATAATGCAGGAGAGTCACAGGAAAAATCGAAGTTATGTTTACCACATGGTTGTTTTGTATGAAAGTTCCAACTTTACAGGTTTGGCTATGTTTAACCAGTTAAGGACCGGGCCCTTTCCCGTTTTTTCATTTCCATTTTTCACTCCCCACCTTCAAAAATCTATAACTTTTTTATTTTTACACGTAAAAAGCTATGTGATGGCTCGTTTTTTGCGTAACAAATTGCACTTCATAGTGACTGCATTGAATATTCCATGCCATGTACTGGGAAGTGGGAAAAAAATGCAGTGAAAATGGTGAAAAAACGCATTTGTGTCGTATTCTTGTGGGCTTGGATATTACGGCCACAAATGACACATCTAATTTATTCTTTGGGTCAGTACGATTACAGGGATACCGGATACAGGTTTTATAATGTTTTCATACATTTACAAAAATTAAAACCTCATGAACAAAAATTTTTTTTTTATTTTGCCGTCTTCTTGTGCTTATAACTTTTCCATACTTCGTTGTATGGAGTTGTGGGTGGTGCCATCTTTTGCGACTTTTGATGATGTTTTCAATTATATTATGTTTAGGACTGTACGACCTTTTGATCACTTTTTATAGAATTTTTATTTTTTTTTTAAATGGCAAAAAAGTGCCAGTTTTGACTTTGGACGCGATTTTCCGTTACTGGGTTAAACGCAGTGAAAAACCGTTATTATATTTTGATAGATCGGGCATTTTCGGACGCGGCGATACCTAATGTGTTTATGATTTTTACTGTTTATTTATATTTATATCAGTTCTAGGGAAAGGGGGGTGATTTGAATTTTTTGGTTTTTTTATTATAATTTTTTTTTTTTTAACTTTTTTTTAATTTTTATTTTTACTATTTTTCAGACTCCCTAGGGTACTTTAACCCTAGGTTGTCTGATCGATCCTATCATATACTGCCATACTACAGTATGGCAGTATATGTGGATTTTACTCCTCATACATTACAATGTGCTGATAGCACATTGTAATGAATGGGTTAACCCGAAGTAGCTTCGGGTCTTCGTGAGACCCGAAGCTACCATGGCGACGGATCACCACTCCCCGATGACGTCACGGGGAGCGCCGCCATCTGTTTGAAGCCGCCGGCAGCTTTGCCGGCGGCGATCAGCAAGAAAACACCCGCGAACGGTGCCGGCACCGATCGCGGGTGTTACCGGTAAGCTTTTGCTGCAATATGCAGCAGAGACTTACCGGCTATGGAGAGGGCTCGGAACCGGCTAAAAGCTGTAAAAAGGTTCCTGAAGCGAGTTTCCCAATCTCTATTGCTTGTCTGCATTTACCAATACTTGGCTGCACCTGCTACCTTAGAAGGTGCACACTTGGTGTAGCTCTCTGTCTCCGGGATCTGACTATAATTTGCTGCATGAGAGGTGAGACCACAAAATCTGGGACTTAAAACTCTGTCATTGTACTGTATACTAAAGACCTAGTAGGAACATATCCAGTCAGGTGCGACTATGGCTTTTCAAAACCTGACAGCAGGTTTTGTTTTCTGTTGTGCTGATTAATAGTTTTGGATATTTTTTTTAATAAAGCACAAGCAATTCGTGTTTATAAAAAAATCCCTATGTAAAGGCAGCCAACCTCTGTCGCATTGCATAGCTGTAAATGTTACAGTATCACCACTTGAGAAATCTTGGCACAAAGTGAGATTTCCATTCACAAAAGCTGGACATTCATGCCATTGATGGCATTCCGTCTCCTAGCAACTGAATTGCAGTAAGAACACTGTCCAAATCAGAAATATACAAACTAAATGAATGAGGCATATGATAAATATACAAACTGACATGATCTCAGTTGACTCTTTAAATGCTCAAGAGCTTGAGGGCTCCTCAATGCTTCTCAGATTAATGTTGTACATTTCCCTGCAGCACTTAGGCAACAAAATGGCACGTATGGACGAAGGTTCACAGAGACGGGCGAAAATATGGGAATGGGCAGTAATTATTGAGAGTGATTAAAATGGAGTCAACTTCATATTTTACCTCAAGACTTTGATGCTGTAGAAAATGAACATAATGTATTCGTAAGGACAAAAGTCTTCACAGCAGAGTTTACAGCTGTTAGAGGAGAAAAATTGGAGAAACTTTCTAATTTGTGTCTGAATAAAAATATTTTTCCTACTGAATAGAAAATGGAGGGTGAAGAGAACATTAAAGAATGTGGACAATTATGCACCTGGCTCAGAATCGTGGTGTCCGAGGGTCTTGCGGCATTTCTGTGGTTCATTGTCTCTGATGGCGGCCTTAGAGGCGGGGGTCTTTGGGAGAGTAGCTTGGGGACACCCGACTTTACTCTTGATACAAAAGATCTTGGGAACCTATAAGATAATGGCGGTACAGCCCATTACTAAATATACCCCTTTATGGGAAAATCCATTCTCGGGGGAAATATATATGCTGGAAGGCTGGAAGGCATGCAGGGGTGGAAACAGAAGGCTCTCGCACAGCTATATTACCAGTCGGTGCTGAAATCCTTCTAACAACTGGCAGATGAATTTGAGCTTCCCCGCTCGATGCTTTTTCAGTACCTCCAGATCCGACATGCTGTACAGGCTCAATTTGGCTCGGAGGAGGTGTCGTTCTCTTCCATTAAAGTGATGCATGTGATAGTACTGCTAAGCATATGGGGGGGGGGCTAATATCTCTTTTGTATAAGGTGTTATTGGATGAGGTGGTAGGTGGTCAGGAGACAGTGGGAGGAGAGAGTTGGGCGCATGGAAGATGAGGAGTGGGGGGAGGTACTGGCATCTCCGAGTACGCTTTCTTGAAATGTGACACAAAGACGATCACAGCTGTTCCTGCTCCATAAAGTGTATCGGGTGTTCAGAGGATGATGCGGATGATTTTCACATGTTGTGGACATACACGGAGTTAGATGCCCTGTGGAGCAGAGCACTGGAAATGATACACAGAGGGGCACATTTACTTACCCGGTCTCTGCGCAATCCCCGAGGTGTGTTGTCGGACGAGGATGAAGTCTGCCGCGATTCAAAAAGATTGGGGAGAATTTACTTACCCTGTCCATTCGCGATCCAGAGGCGCGTTCTCTCTGGTGGATTCGGGTCTGGCCGGGATTCACTAAGGTAGTTCCTCCGACGTCCACCAGGCGTCGCTGCTGCGCTGAAGTCTGCCAAGGCCCGCCGGAATGCAGTGAAGTTCACCGGCCTATACCTGGTGAAGGTAAGCGCGAGTCCCGCGACACTTTATTTTTTAAAAATGCGGCGGTTTTTCCGAATCCATCAGGTTTCCGTTCGGCCACGCCCCCCCATTTCCGTTGCGTGCATGCCAGCGCCGATGCGCCATAATCCGATCGCGTGCGCCAAAAACCCGGGGCAATACAGGGAAAATCGTTGCAAATCGGAAATATTCGGGTAACACTTCGGGAAAACGCGAATCGGGCCCTTAGTAAGTGACCCTCATTGTGCTGCATGTATCGCTCCCTGCTCAGTTCCGCCGGAGTTCACTTTCTTCTTCCCGGTGTATGGGAGTGCATGTCTTTAGACACAATTAGAATTTTTAAATCCCGCGCGTTGTCCAAATCCGTTGGATCCTCCGTCGGCCCGCCCCCCAATTTTTGTCACGTTAAAGCCGGTGCAATTGCGACACAAAACGATCATGTGCGACACAATCCCCATCACGATTCCCGAAAAGTCGGGAAACCCAACAAACCCCTTAGTAAATAGGCACCAGAGTGTTTGGAATGACTGTGCTGAGGAACCCGAAAGTGTGCATGTTAGGGTTTGCGGGAGTGCTTGAGGATACCAGAAAGGAACAGTTGGCGGTTTCAAAGGTGTTATACCAGGTGCACAAATCTATCGCTAAGCTTGCTATGCATTGGTTGGACGCTGCCCCGCAGAGAATGAGGGAAGTGAGGAGGTTATTGAATAACACCATATGGATGGAGCTGAAGGTGTATGTGAAAAGGGGTGCTGTGGATAAATTTGAGAAACAGTGGGGTAAGTGGCTTGACTGTCCGGGTTTGACCTCGGAGGAATTGCTACAGAGCTGGATACGAACCCGATCGGGGGGACTATGAGGGGTGTGAACTGCGGTGTATCTCCTAACACCGAGGGTTGGAAAGAGATGGCGGCGTGATGAAATAGTCATGAAGATAGGTGTGATCGACCAGATTGTAATCGATTCTAATGTCACTATGATATGAAACTGTATTCTATTCCGTGGTATATGCATCAATAAAGTGTTGTTTGATTAAAAAAATAATAATGTGAACATTTATATGTTTGACCCCTTTGGTAGGAGATGAGCAGCATAGCAGTAAGATTTTCAATCTTCATGGAGAAAGGTTCAGTCTGCTGATTTAGCACCAGGTTCTGAATATAGTATATGGCTAACTTTGTTTTTAAATTCCAATGATCAACATTGAATTATAAATCAGGCAAGAACAGTTAACATGCCTAGTGTTCTCTAGTCTGCTCCTGGTGCTTTATTTGGACTTGTCCTGCAAATTGCTGCTGACTTTGTTGCCTGTAAGCCATAGACACACTTCCATGTGTATGTGACATACAAATGGCAAATAGATGATAGTCTTGAAAAAGGAGACTCTTCTATGCAAGGGCCTCATTATTTTTGCTGTTTGGTTTACAATGCCTAAGTAATTTTTCTTCTTTTTAAAGGGACACTCCTGAGAAAACTGACATTTCCTGTGTGCTCCATTCTGGTTTACCATCTGTTGGCCTCTAATCTATTGCTTTCATTTCTTTTTCAATCTCTATGTATTGGAACGGTTGCTAAGCAGCAGTGTGAACCAGCCTCTGGCGTCACCTTTTTTATTCTTGAGTATAAGGAGATCTATGTGTCATTACATGGACCAGAACTTCCTGTGTGATGGACTGTTCCACTCTAGAGGAAAATAAACTACTATCACAGTTATTATTAATACCCAGACAGCATCCTGTTACATAGTTATAAATAAGGAGCTCATGGTCAGCCTCCAAGACCTCCGCTACACATGATGTGAACTAATTTAGACAGAGAGAACATTCACAGTGCACCTTCAGCTAGAAGCGTTTTCTTTCTCTAAATAGTCATGTAATGCTGAAACATCATGGGATTTATAGCAAATCAGAGCTGAAAAGAAATATAAGTATCAAAATGCAGTCTTTGTGAAAAAGAGTAGCGCAGGCTTATGCCTTATTTCTCAAACCAGCTCCTCCAACAAAAAAAATATAATAAACTGATCATAGAGTGCTTATGCTTTCTTTTTTGTTTTCAACCGCTTGTGACACGAGTTGGAATATCACGACTAACTGTATCCCCCTTTTAAGCTTTTTGATTTGTAAAGTGTTAGCTTTTTCTTATGGAGAAATTTCCTCCGAAATAGTCACAGCATTTCCGGCAAATCCCATAAACTGGTTTGAAATGAGATGTACACTGTATTTACTGGCAATTTGAAATGATAAATAATAACAGATGCTATTTCACATTGTTAATATCTGTGGGATAAACATGGCAGCTGGTGAAGCAATAGTTTGCAAACGTCTATTAAATCAAATAAAAATAACTCCTGGGTTTTGCAGCGTTTGGCGCTTTGTGGGAAATGGTCTGAATAACAATACAGCAAACATAGTAAGCAGAGCACAGAGCACTCATAACTTCACAACAGGATGTAGCCCCCAGAGCCAAAAAACGACAAGCCCGGGGCATCATTAATCACAGGCGCTTTACAAGGCCTCATTTGTAAGAACCGAAAAGAGTCCGTCACTTGTGCATTTGTACACTTGTCCCAATGATAACCCAGGCATGCTAACTTGATGGGAGACTTGTTTTTTGTCTTGAAGCACACAACGTTGTAGAGCTTCTCTGACATGGAACATAATACAGTCAGTTGTATCCGGGAATAATAGGAATGCTTTGTACAAATGTAGCAGTGCTAAATATCTCATTTGCTGCACTGCACTGCCATTGCTAGACAAAACCGAGAATTTCAATGACACTTTACATTTATCTGTTGCAGTCAGAAAACCCACAAGTAACACATCCTAAAGATCATTTCTCTTAAACAGCTAATATATTTCTAGGCGCTTCAATGTTTTTCAAACTCACTTGCTCTATGTCATACTCAGTTCTACTACACCAGAAAGACTATAAAAGGTTGCTCAAAAATCAATCATATAGGTCTACAATTGGTACCGTAAGATAACAAAGGATCTTTTTATTTAACCTCTATTTTACACCAGTGCAGCATCATGTCTACTATCATTGCCAGATGAACGAGTATACTCGTCCGAGCTTGATGCTCGTTCGAGTATTAAGGTACTCGAAACGGCTCGTTGCTCGGACGAGTATTTCCCCTGCTCGAGATCGAGCATTTAATTAAAAAAACACAGTGAAGAACAATGAAGAATAGAATAAAAACAGTGAACACAGTGAACACAGGATCATTTAAGTGAAAAAGACAGTGAAGAACACAGTGAAGAATAGATTACAGATGTTCGGCACATCTGCTTACTTGTCGGAAGATACGCGCGGAACGGCAGCAGGGAGACATCAAGCAGCAGGGAGACATCAAGCAGCACGGGGAGACATCGGGCAGCACGTGGGAGACATCGGGCAGCGGGGAGACATCAGGCAGCACGGGGGAGACATCTGGCAGCACGGGGAGACATCGGGCAGCACGGGGGAGACATCGGGCAGCACGGGGGAGACATCGGGCAGCACGGGGAGACATCGGGCAGCACGGGGGAGACATCTGGCAGCGCGGGGAGACATCGGGCAGCGCGGGGGAGACATCGGGCAGCACGGGGGAGACATCGGGCAGCACGGGGAGACATCGGGCAGCACGGGGAGACATCGGGCAGCACGGGGGAGACATCGGGCAGCGCGGGGAGACATCGGGCAGCACGGGGGAGACATCGGGCAGCATGTGGAGACATCGGGCAGCACGGGGGAGACATCGGGCAGCATGTGGAGACATCGGGCAGCACGGGGGAGACATCGGGCAGCACGGGGGAGACATCGGGCAGCACTGGGAGACATCGGGCAGCACGGGGAGACTTCAGTGGAAGAAGAGGAGCGGA
This sequence comes from Engystomops pustulosus, assembly GCF_040894005.1. Classification (NCBI taxonomy): domain Eukaryota; kingdom Metazoa; phylum Chordata; class Amphibia; order Anura; family Leptodactylidae; genus Engystomops; species Engystomops pustulosus. The sequence continues at coordinate 102,607,038 of NC_092417.1, read as the reverse complement.
TCCCGGGACAGCGTATCACCCCGACAAGTAAGCAGATGTGCCGAACATCTGTAATCTATTCTTCACTGTTCTTCACATCTGATAACTTGTCGGGAGATAATATACGCGCGGAACAGTGAAGAATAGATTGCAGATGTTTGCATACATCTGCTAACTTATCAGAAGACATTCTTTTTCAATTAAATAACACATTTTATTCCTGAACCATGGTCCCTTTGAAAAATGCTCGGGTCTCCCATTGACTTCAATGGGGCTCGTTATTCGAGACGAGCACTCGAGCATCTGGAAAAGTTCGTCTCGAATAACGAGCACCCGAGCATTTTAGTGCTCGCTCATCTCTATTGCCAGTCTATTTGCATCCAGTATTTGTATCCAGAGGCTGAAGTGATGAGATATATTGATGCATGGCACATGAAGACTGAGAGATCAGCAGCGTGCAATATATATATATATATAGAAAAATTCAGTTTAGCAAGTGAGTTTCTATCCATGCTTAACTTTTGATACTTCCCTGCCCCAACCCTTTGCTTTATGATTGACATCTTATATATAGAAGAAGATGGGGGCACCAACCATAGCGTCAAGTCCCCACAGTGTTTGTGGACTGTGTAGGTACAAAATCCCAAGCATCACAATTACCGTATGTCATCATATATGAAGAAAGGAGCCCCTGCATCCTCATGGAAAAAACATTGCAGAACTACAGTTATGGTTACTGTATGGTGCTCTTGTCCTAAGGTTTTGCGGTGGCTCCTTGCACCTTATATAACTATGATACATGGAGTCCTGTCCCCATCACAGTGTTCAGTTGGTAAAATATACAGTTCCAACTCACATACAAATTCAACTTAAGGGCAAACCTACATAACCTATCTTGTATGTAACCCAGGGACTTGCTGTACTACAATAAAGCTAAAGTACAAAAACACTGTCCTGAAAGCGGCAACAAGAACACAGTTACCATACAGAAGACAGCTCCTCGTTGAGTGTCTTCTCTGACTCCATACGCTGTTTTTGAGGGTGTTCTGTGGTCACACTGCATCTTCTGTGGGCTGACGGTGAAATATCTAATTTATGAATTATGCATTATATTGTTTCTTCCTTTACCATAGACGGCACAGTCTGATAGACAAGACACAAATAACACTGAAACATTTGTCTTGTAGGCATCAGTCTTTACAGGATTTTTGTTCTCTGTCATCAGCCCCATGGATGTGACAGCTGTATAAAAACTGCAAAAAAATCAGCTTGCTGCACAGAATATTAACATGATGATACAAACGTCATGGAGGGGCAGATCTGCTGCATGGCAAAACAAATTCCACATCTCATTGATTTTGCAAATGTTTTTTAAAACCTATAGTTTAGTCTTTATGAGGAAGGGGGTACCCCCAATTCATGCTGCATTAATGCCCAATAGTCTTGGACCTAAAGGTAAAAACTTGTCCCACACTACCCACTGCCTATGTTTTGTTGAAGAGTGGTCTAGTTAAAAGTCATGGATTCAACCATTAATGGGTAGCAGTGGTCAGCCTGATCCATAACTTTATTCAATTCAATCAATTCACATATGGATGAAACTTCTCTGCACTGCAGGGGAAATGGGTAACTTTTTTTTTGTGCACCTTTAACATAGAACATGCAACCCGATTCTAACGAGTTGTAGTAGTAAATGTGGCGCACGGCCTGCATGGTTGCCCTTTAGGTTCCGAATTTTTTGAGGCAGGGTGGGCATAGCGCAGCCGGGATACAATTCTGGCGTAGGCACTTTATAAATACTTGTGCAATCAGTTTGCAAAGTTCTTTTCAGTGCAAAGTCAGACACAAAACTTGCGCAGTTGAATAAATGTGGGCCTATATGTCTATATCAGATATTAATTTATGCCCAGGATTGATATCTTGATAATATTCTCCTTCCATCACTAAATACATGTACATATTCATATAATCTTCAAATTTATATATCTACACACATATCACAAAAAAGTCAACTCCATACAATGTAAAATAAAAATGTCTTTATTCAACAAATCATACAAACATTTTTTGCAGTTTGATCCTTTGGAAAAAGCAAGGACATCACAAAGAGACATAAAAGCATTTATATATCTACTATGCCATTTACATTGTCTGGAGAAGATCTGATATAATACTGAAATGTCACTTCTAAGTTTGCTTGCAAATTCTCAATAAACCCATCATTGATCTACATCAGTGTGGCTGGATTTACATTATGTGATGATGGAGGAATTGGGTCCCTTTCCATAGCACCTGTACTATGGTGTATGTGTGTGACGAAATTCCTGCAGATATCTTTTCCTCCATCCACACATTGGAGTTGGACACATAAGCTAGTGGATCGCTGACAGTCTATGAAAAATTCTTGTGTTAAAAGCCTCCTTGACAGCCAAGCAATTAGTTCTAAGGCCAGGGACCTAGAGATCTTTCTTTCCACTTTTAAGCAGAATATTAAGTCTATAATAAAACTTGTTAAGTCACAGTAATGAGCCATAGCAAAAATGGATCACACCAGATGGACCTGCAGCCAAACCAAGCTCAAGTGTACATTGACCTCTGCTGTTGTACTAATGGATATTAATAGGCAGCAGATACAAAGTTCACACCATAAAAGCCAGTATCTAAATCTAGTGGATGCAACAACTTGAAGCTTTTAAAGCACATTTCATTTGCTTAATGTGTTTAAAAAAATACTGTTTGTCAAAGTTTTTATAACGTCAAAGAGAAGAGTTGTATGTCACTTTAATAGTTGTCAATTGGTCAAATTTTCATTCTTCTCAACTTCTCAATACTTCCAAGTGGTTTCAGTTCTGACATGGGTATGAGTCACTGTTATAGCTGTCTGGTTTTCCATCATTCATTGGATTAGCCAATGAATTGGATCCAAAATGTCCCATTTTTCCCTGATCCCTGCCATTGAGTGTTGAGACACCCTCCTACAAATAAGAAAGTTGGCTAAAACTATCAAAATTGGCAAGCTGGGTCATCTTACCTGCAATGTGAATGAGCACCTTCAGTGATTAAACATTTTTTAGCTTCCTCCGGGGCTAATAAAATAAGGTTATAAAAATATTTAAATGAGCCGGAGCGTTCAGGCTCCTGTTGCCTGAGCGCCTCCTGGCTCCTCTCATACCTAATTTATGCACTCCCCCCGCTTCATTGTTATTCACCCCTCCCAGCGATCTCTGAGGCCAGACATCCGGGTGAAACCACTGGCTGACGTCACCCTCTGTACCTGGAGAGCACTGGGAGGGGTGTTATAATTATAATAAGACATGAGCAGATGTGCTGACAACCGTACCTTCCAGCAGCACATAGGCTGCCGCTTAGCAGAACACAGTGGGGCTTATTTACTAAGGGTCCCATGGCCGCACTTTTGCCTGGTTATCCGAATTTTCGGGGATCTCTCCGTGGTTGTGTCACACATGATCAGATTTTGGCGCATCGGCACCGGCATTTATGCGACAGAAATTGGGATTTAACTTTGAATTTGTGTCGCAAGATCAAGCACTTACATGCACCGGGAAACTCTGGCGGACCTGATCAGGGAAGCGACAGATGTAGGATATCGGGCGCACGCTCGAAGTGAATCGCGGCAGCTGTGCATTGGAGGCGGGGAATGCACCTCGGGGATCGCGCAGGGACGGTTAAGTAAATCTTCCCCACTGTAGGCTAAAAGACCTGTACTGATGTCACAGCCATGTGATCGGTCACATGTGTAGGAGCAGGCTGACGTCAATGGCTGTCTGACAACGGAGAGTGCTGGAAGAGGTGCATAAATTAGGTCTCGGAGCACCTCCAGCACATTTGAATATTTTTGTAACCTTATATCTGGCTCTGACTGAGGCCCCATAGGAAGCTAAAAAAAGGCTCAGCTATTCCCTGCAGGCAACAAGGGTATGTTATAGGACAGTCTACCACCAAGAAAATGGTGGTAGATGCCCTTTAAATAACTCTAAGAATTGGAAATTTTAAAATAAAATAAAAAAATCTTTGAGAATAGAAACTTTTGAATTTTGTGGCAGTAGAAATAGGAATTTCAACTCTTTGCAGTGAGCTGGTTCATGTTTCTCTGTTCACTGAATAGAGTCAGCCCTTTTAGCTGCCAAACAACTACCTATTACATTTTAGTGTTTGTGCTCTTCAAACAAGCTTTAACTTTCCACTTTTACCTGGTGGTATCATCAACCAATGTGCCAAAGTGTGTGATTAGCTTTACAGAATGCTACATTTTGCCATCTTATACTCTTATGGTAAAAGGTTTGTTAACCATTCAGAAGCAAGATTTAAGTGAGACAGGGTTAACCAAGCCTTCAGCTGTTCTGTAGTTCAACTGAAAGAGCCTGCTTCATTGTGTGGAAAAATAAATGATTTGGGGTTTGTATAATTGAGAGTTTGAGCTCCATTGTATTTACCTATATACCATTTGCCCACAAGATGTTCAGTGGTCTACTGTTTATGGTATTATTATTGGAAGAGGACATTATGGATTTATCAGATACCTGCTAGAGGCCTTTCACAACATGGATGCTGCGTGACACTGAAGTATTCGTTGCATGGGGGGGGGGGAATATACCTTAGTTGACATACATTCTACTGAGAGAAATGGTTCATGTTTTATAGTCTATTAGAATTCACTTCAAGAACATTAAATGGGTGGTGAACACCTTATGGCTTATAAATTTCCAATTTAGCATATAAAAATAAACCACGTATGATTAAAAAATTTGGCTAGATATTGACTGTCAAATACCTATGTTTTTTTTCAGTAGAGTCTCTGGCTGTACCATAGACGGTAAATGTAGCTTTCTCAACCTGCCATTATATTTAGAGGGAAACCAAATTCCCGTTCTCATGATTGCAGGAGTTATGGTTTTCTAAAAAACAATCATAGTTAATAATTATCCTGTGAAACTTTTAACTGACGGGCTGTCCCTTCAATAACCGTTATTCACTAGACCAAATGCTAGAGGTGGAATAAACACATGTGTAGTCTTATGGAATTTTTAATACATTACAGCACCACCCATTTTCTTTTGTGTCCCGTGGAAACTCATTCTTATATTTGAAAGAGGCATTGCCTCTACTATAGTTACTAGTCATCATCATTTTTACCACCTGCTGCTTAGTATATATTGGGAAGGAAGTATCTTTATCCCCAATCAATGCTCAGCTCTCATCCTCTTTACATCAGAAGGATAGCCTGTATGCCTCTACATTTCCCACTCTCTAAGCTATAAATGGAAAGATCTGTTTTCTTTAATAAACTGAGAATGTCAGCAAAGCTTAAATGTGATTCTTGAAGAAAATAACTTTTTTTCACACATGAAAAAGGAGGAAGAAACAGGCTGAAGTTTGTCAATAAATTAGTTCTGAAGACAGAACGCGAGTCCCAGAGTTCAATCAGACAGGAGAAAAAAACAGAAGACGCTTGAGTCATTCTGTCACCAGTGTCAAACGCATCTGATAAACTGAGAAGAAATCGGTTCAAAGGCCCGGTCTTTGATTAATAATACAACCTGGTCTAAACATGACACGTCTCCTGCCACTACCACATCGGAGAGAGCTGGCAGGGACTAAAATTGGATCAAACAGAAATGCCCTTTTCTGTGTATACTATATATAAATATATCATAGTCTGCAGTACTTAATATAGAATCCACTACCTCCAGTTCCTCTCCACAGTAAGACAGTTTAAGCAAATGCACATATGGCTAACAAGGGGCTTAATGACTACTGCATTAAAGGGATTTTTCCATGAAACAAGTTAGGCCCTATCCACAGGATAGGGCCACAGGTTAGGGCCTAACTTGCTGATCTGTGGGGGTTGTGCTCGGCAATCTCCGTCAGCTCCATAGAGATAAATGGAGCAGAATGGACATGCCCAGATGTCTGCTCTGCTTATCTCAGGGAGCATTGAGGGGTCCAAAAAACTGTGGATAGGGCCTAACTTTTTCCTGGGAAAACCGCTTTAAGCTAACGAACGGTCATACATAATAGGGAGGCACTGGATTTGGCCAGTGCGATTTGCTCTTGATGTCCAAGGGTGTTTTTAGGATGTCAGAGGTCATTGGGCTTGACAAAAGTTTGAACTTCTAAGAAGTTCAGGCCCCATTTGGCTCAACCAACCCGGACAACAACCCCCCTCCCCTGCATGGTTCACCGTCCCGATCGGTACTAACTGTTTCAATACCACTTGCAAAGTAGCTAGCTGCATTCAAAAACCCAGTGCCAGCGCAATGCACTGCCCTTTTTGAGAGGATCCTCACTTTTCTATGACATCACCGGGTGCGATGACCATTCCTAAAGTGGTGGCATGTGGCCAAAGTAATTTAAATGCTGCTGAAGACTTTGCCAGCAGTATTAGGACAGTTAACACCCAACTGTTACCAGACTGCTATACCAAATTTAAGCGGGTCCTCTTATAGCTAATGCTAACCAATCAAAGGAGTATAGGGGCATGTGTCAACCTATGTGATGACCATGACTGGATTATAATATAGCTCAGGTTTCAAGTTCTAGGTGAGTCATGGCCACCCAAACCACCCAAACCACCCACCAAATTTTATACTAAAAATTGTCTTCACCCATGAAATCCATATACATCTGTTTCGGCTCTCAATACACATGTACACAAGAGCTGTTTCAGGACCTTTGAAGGTCCACCAAAAGGTCCTGAAACCTCAGATCGAAGCAAGCAGAAAGGACACATCCTCTATTCCCAAAGAAGTTTGTAGTATCATATGTAGAAGTCAATTCCAGCCTTGTAGAGGCATTGGGAACTCTAATTTGCCTTCATATTCATGTAATTCTTTTTGTTTTGATGTACCACTTAACAATCATCATGAAATTCTCTTGTGCCCTTGCCCACAGGAATGTATTCCTTGGTACTGTGTTAATAAGTAATTCATTCCTTGCATTGGAAATGTTATATAAATGAATGCTTTCCTAAACACAACTCTGAATGACCGATGAAGCATCCATTGTGTCGACTGATATGCCAGCCTGGATTTTTCCTTCCCATTGTTTTGACAGAAGCTCTTGTCTGTGTACTTTTTTCATTTTAAAAATATGTTTCAAATCTCCAATGCAGCTAAATAAACAAAACCTTTGTGTTCAGTCATTCATATAGAAGTGAGTCATGACATAACCGGTAGAATCCGAGGACGCTATGAATATTCCAGTACTGTACAGAGAGCATCTGACTTCATCATATAGACCACTATTTATGAATGGAACCAAGCTTGCTGTGTTGGTGTAATATATGATGAAGCTATTATGATGAAGCTACAATGGTTTGTGATAGCCCAGTATACATTGAATACAAACCCAAAGTAGATTGTAATTATGGGATACTATGGATCTCTTTATTAAATTCAAAGAGGATCTGTCATGTAGATTTGGTATCCTAAACCGAATCCTAAAGGTGGTTTAGTGTCTCAAATTGACCTGTACATTACCTTTGCATGGCCTCAATAAAAATAAAACATTTGTACTCAACTGGTTGTGAGTCTGATGAGGCACATCAGACTCACATCAGCAGATCCCACACCAGCGCCTCCTCGGGCATTGCAGCCAGTGAAGCTGAGATAATATCCCAGCTTCATTGCACAGTGAGGTTGGGGTGTACTATGCCAGCGTGACCACGAAAAAAATTCATACAAGGTGATTTGGTCCATAAGGACCTGTGTGTGGTTTAACCCGTTCCCGCCAAGGTTCCATTTTGGATTTTGAGTTTTTCATTTTCACTACCCACATCCTAAAATCTATAACTTTTTTTATTTTACCATATAAAGATCTGTGTGAGGGTTTTTTTTCTGCATAACAAATTTCATTTTGTAGTGACGGTATTTAATATTCCCTGCCGTGTTCTGGGAAGTAATTCTCACATGACATGTCTTCTTTATTCTTTTGTACAGTACGATCACGTGGATACCAAATTCATATAGATTTTATTGCATTTTAATACATTTAAAAAAATGAAAACTACCGTATTTTCCGGGCCATTAGGCGCACCGGAATATAAGGCGCATCAGTCCGATGCGGCTTATATATGGAATAATTCCATATATAAGGCGCATCGGACTATAAGGCGCAGGGTCCGGGGGCGTGGCGGAGGTCCGGGGGCGGAGCGGATACCCGACGAGAAGAGATGCGAAGCGACCCGGAGACGAGACCCTACGAGACGCGGCGACACGGGGAAAGTGAGCGGGGAAGGGGAGGTGGAGGAGGGCAGCGGACCCTACTTACATAGGTCCCCGCTACCGGAGACAGCAGATCTCCAGCAGGAACTGCAGACCGACGCGGCAGAAGTTGTTCGTGCCACGTGGTCTGCAGTTCCCGCTGGAGATCTGCTGTCTCCGGTAGCGGGGACCTATGTAAGTAGGGTCCGCTGCCCTCCTATAGGGCGCACCGGACTATAAGGCGCACTTTGGATTTCCAAGGAAATCCAAGGCTTTTATGTGCGCCTTATAGTCCGGAAAATACGGTACAACAAAATTCTTCATTTTGCAATTTTCTGGCGCTGATAACTTTTTCATACTTTGGTGTATAGAGCTGTATGTGGTGTCATTTTCATTGCTAACATGCTACTGTACAGCCTTTTGATCACTTTTTATTACATTATTAATATGCTGCAAAATGGTGAAAGAATAGCGAATTGGACTTTTGGGCGCTATTTTCTATTACAGAGTTAAATACCCGTGGCAATACGGAGCATATTTATTACTTTTACTTTTTTTTTTTTATATAAGTTCTAGGAAAAGGGGTGTGATTTGCATTTTGAGGGGTTTTTTTTGTAACAAATGATCAGTAGCTATACAACCCCAGGTCTTACAAAAACCAGAGGCTATCATAGCAACAGATCGTTGGTCCCTGTGACGTCATTGGGCCATGATAGCACCAATTGCAGGTGTTACCGGTGGGTGTTTGCTGCAATATACAGCAAACACTCACCTTGCGTGGCGAGGGCTCAGCCCTTGACCTACACCCGCAGCTGACATGTGGCATACTAATGCGTCACTCGTATTTAAAGGGTTAATGTCCCAAACCGCTATGACAGGTTTCCTTAAATCCAACAAAAGCTTGTTAGTACTGAGATCCTTCACTCGCATCAACTTCAGTCTGATATTTGTTGATTTTTACCAAAGTTTTACCCTTAATAATGCAGGTCTCAATTGTTAAAGTCTGCTCTAGTATTCTCCAGTATTGTTATTTGTCTGTACTGGGTTCTCTCTTATAATTAATAATTAAGTATTATTATTTGTCTGGTGTCTTTACAATTACTTATTGTTTGGTCTGGGGTCTGTACTATTATTTATTGCTTGCTCTAGAGTCTGTAATACTTTTCAACTGGTGAACTTGGTTTCTGGGGTGACATTTTGTATTTTACTGTGCTAGGTGATTCTTCTTCTAAAGTTGAGGAGTATGATAATGAATCCCTTTAATGAAGAGATGGTATATATGTACTGTATACACACTGTGGGGGAGATTTATCATGCTCCACCACTACGTGCACCAACACATTATAAAGCCCCGCTCCCCCAATGCAACAGATACAGCATGAGGCTTAGACCACAGCATGGCAGACAATACTACTCCAGGTCAGATTAAAAACATGAAAACCTGCACCATTGAATGTTTGAAGGTCTTTAGAAAGTGTGCAAGCAGGGGGCTGGAACCCCCCCATGCTGGCTCACTCTGCCGGCGGTCGCGTCCCTTCACCCCAACTTCAAGCAAGTGGTGTATTTGCGAGAATAATCAAAATTTATTGCATTGTGCCAGAAATTGCAATAATTTTTGTGCTGATAAATGTCCCCCTATATTCCAGAATAGTCAGCATTATAGAATACATTACCTATTCACCACCTCTATATTCTGCTTATACTAAGTGCTATGTTTTAGAATTGTAGTAGAGGGGTCTTCAGGTTTCATCGTCTTCCAACCTTACCACACATAAAATTTGCTGTAGTTTACAAATGATTCCAGTGCAACCTCTCCACTAATGTGAAACCATGATTAATGTGTTCAATTAATTACAATTTGCTGTTTCCTTAACTATATTGTGCCCATCAATAATCCTTATTTTACACACTGCAGGAGTCTATTCAGGTTTAAGTGGGAAAAAGCTGTGAATGAATGTCTTAAAAATTTCAATACAACCACATTAGATGCAAAACATTGGAAAGAGTTAAAATCATTTGGGACATATAAACATTAATTATTCTAGTTGATGTTGAATGATTTTGGAAATGTAAACCTCATTTTATGCCAAGTCTCTAAAACCAATAAGAAGACTTGGAGGTTTGTTTTCTATCAAACTATTTATATTGCTTTTGAAACAAGACAAAAACAGATAATTAGAAATATCTAGCTGTCACCCCAATTACTCATTACTTCTATTGTCTTTCCACAGCAGTTGCAAATATGACTTTTCAATGTCACAAAGAGTCTCAAAGGGAACCTGTCACCCAGAATGTCATTTTTTAGCTGGTGACAGGATCCAATAGACTATGCTATGCTGATTTAAAAAATGTGACAATATTGTGCACATATATGTGATTGTACTCCTCATATAAACTTAAACTACTGAAATGTCTGTACCCGATCTGGTGGATTTTCCTAACCTCCTCAAGAAGCAGACCTCCTGTCCAATCTTCAAAGTCCCTGTTATAGGAAGATATCTATTTTCTGAAATGCATAGAAGTGTGTTCTATACTATTTACCATACATAGGGATGCTGTCACCGAAACTGACCTTATGAACGCCGTACGTGTACTTCAACCTTTTGGATACAGCCACCATCTGGGGCTGTACCGGCATAAAGCTGGAGTGTATTGTGGATTAATCCCTGACCCATATCCCAAGAAATACTGGAACAGTCTTTTGATACCTTTGAAGATTGGACAGGGTGTCTGTTTTTTGAGGAAGTTAGAAAACTAAAGGAAACCCACCAATGCAAGGGTATCGTGGAGTAGATAATGTATACTGATGAAGACAGAAGCCACGTTTACCCAGTTTTGGGTTATATTGACAGCAGTGAGAAAATGGTTAATATGCCCTTTTATACTTGTCTTTCAGTAACACAGATCTACATGAGCCATGGCTACATAGCTCCTCACTGAAGGTGGATGAAATGGTTGCTATTGTAATTTGGTTTCAATACAGAATTAAATAGGACAAACTAACCTTCAGCCAAGTCAGATATTGGCCACACATGGAGATGTACAGAAAGCCCAGTCAATGGAAAATATTTTCCTGTTGCCAGTAATCAAGAAGACCTTTGCTTACAGACTTTGGCAAATCCACCAACTCCATAATAATTCTTCTGCCATTCCGTTTCATAATAAAATATGTTCTATTCCCCCTGGAGACAAACAATCTTTTATAGCACCGTATTATTATCCCAATCCACACTATGTAATCACCCACAGAAATTTTGTTTAAGAGATAAACCAGTGTACCTCGAATGGAAATCAAACACTTCATAATTTATTTTTTTCCTTTCCTTTGACCACTCCATTCATATCTGTAATAATAATAATCTATCTATTTTGTCTTTTGAGTGTTTTTATATAGATATTTTTTTCTATTCGCTTGTGTGGCCAAATGCTCCTGCCAAAATTCTGCTGCAACACAAGCAAAGCAAAAGACAGCAGCCATTTCATCATTAACAAAAAACAGCTGGGCACTTACCCTTGGTAAATGTAAGAGGACCCCTGCTGGATGAATACGTGCTTCAGAAAGGGAAAAGCTAAAGAACTGAGCAAATGGCACATACAAGGCTGGAGGCGTAAAGGTATCATGAGTTCAAACTTTTCTACCATTGCACACCTTGTCCTGGTTTCACACCATGCACTTTTTATGGTAAAAGGCCCAACACAAGAAGAAACTACCAACCAAAATGGTTAAGCATGTCCTACATACTTTTTGATGGTGTCTATTGTCTTCCATTTCAAACTATACACTAGTGAGGAAGGAAGATCCTTGAAAAAAGCCCAGAGATTCCACCTCAAGGGTTTATACGTACTGATCGGTAGACCTGCCACAAGAAGGGAGACCCAGCAAAAGACCAGACTCACCCATGATTGATACTATGGTATTCAGATATATATTCCACAACTGTTAAGTTAGTCTATTGTTAACAAGATATATATGTTTGTTATATGTTCGTTTTGTTCTTTTACTGGACATTCTCTGGAACATATCCTTGCAAAAACTTGTGAGGGTTTCACCACATCATTATTTAACATACCATATATACTCGTGTATAAGCCGAGGTTTTCAGCACAAATAATGTGTTGATAAACCTCACCTTGGCTTATACAAGAGTCAATAAAAAATAATAAACTTATATACTCACCCTCCAGCGGCCCCAATACTAGGCACGGATTCCCGATGTCAGCGTGGCTGCTCTTCTGTCTTGCGTGCGGTTCCTCTTTTGTCTTTGGTATTCTGTACAGCAGACAGGAACGCGGCCATGTTATCTTCCTGGCTGGGGCATAATATGATGCGGCCGCTGATGACATCATAGTATGCGCCAGACGGGAGATAACATGGCCGCGTCCCTACCTACTGTACTGAAGACCAAAGAAAGATGAGGAGCCATGAGGAAGACAGAAGAGGAGCGCATCGGGGACATCGAGAGCCGCGCTGAGCATCGGGCCGCCGGAGGGTTTGTATATAACTTTATTTTTTTTTAAGTGCTGGGTGGGCAGGCTGTATACTACAGGGGGGTGGCTGGGCAGGCTGTATACTACAGGGGGCAGGCTGGGCAGGCTGTATACTACACAGGGCTGGCTGGGCTGGCTGTATACTACAGGGGGCTGACTGGGCTGGCTGTATACTACAGGGGGCAGGCTGGGCTGGCTGTCATACAGGTGGCTGGCTGGGCTGGCTTTATACTGCAGGGGTCAGGCTGGGCTGGCTGTATACTGCAGGTGGCAGGCTGGGCTGGCTGTATACTAGAGGGGGCAGGCTGGGCTGGCTGTATACTACAGGGGGCAGGCTGGGCCGGCTGTATACTACAGGGGGCTGGCTGGGCTTGCTGTATACTACAGGGGGCAGGCTGTCTGTATACTACAGGGTGCCGGCTGTTATATACTGCTGGAAGCTGGATGGCTATATACAATTGGGGCTTGATGGCCATATACTGGGAGTCTGTGAACGATGCATTTCCCACCCTCGGCTTATACTCAAGTCAATAGGTTTTCCTAGTTTTTGGTGGTAAAATTAGGGGTCTTAGCTTATACTCTGGTTGGCTCATACTCGATTATATACGGTACAAAAAAAATCTTGGAGATACTGTTGTTGCTGAATCTGGCGCTAAACATGGGAATATCTGTCCTGGTAATATTTTGGTGAGTACTAGCTTACCCCGTATCCGCAGGCATCATAGACTTTTAGGCTAAGAAGACACATATATTGGTCCATATATACATGTATATATTGGTCCAAATGGATATTTGCTATGGCTTTTTGGTACTACAGGCAGTCCCCTACTTAAGAACACCCGACTTACAGATGACCCCTAGTTACAAACAGACCACTGGTAATTGGTAACTTACTGTACTTTAGCCCTAGGCTACAATAAACAGCTGTAACAGTTATTAAAGGTGTCTGCGTTTTATTGTTAATCCTGGTTCTTATGACAATCCAACATTTTTAAAATCCAATTATCACAGAGACCAAAATAAATTGTCTGGAGTTACAATGATAAAGTATAGAGTTCTGACTTACACACAAATTCAACTTAAAAACAAACCTATAGAACCTATCTTGTACGTAATCCGGGGACTGCCTGTGTTTCCTAGTTTAGAATAAATCTTAAATTTCATACTAGATATTACTAGTATGTTCTTGAAACTAAAAGAACAATTCTGTGAATAATAATATAACAATATATGAATTATCTAATATATTCTGGAAATGTATAGAGTGTGCCTTTATCTACAGTGATACACTGGGATTTTTTCCTACTACTACAGTATAATGACAACTAGCTTTATTGTGGCAGTTTTGCAAATATCATGGAGTTCCTGACTTGTAAACTGATCATACATTTGGAATACCCCATGCAGAAATCTTGCAATTGCAGGAAGATTACCCTCCCGTGCTCCATCATTTACCAGCCTCGGCAGGTGGTCCTGACAGCTGTTCCTGGCTCTTTGGTGTTTTTCCTTCATGTAAACACCAGAAAACTGACCTAATATATTCCGGGAACTTCATCTAAACAACGAAAAGCAACCAATTAGGGTCTGACTCTGATATATTATAAAACGCTGCCAAGTGTTTGTGTGACTGTGATTAACAGAGACCTCTGTACTGCTAACACCATTCTGGAAAACTGTGCGCACCACATATGGTAGGATGTGCTCTTGTTCATCTGCAGTGCGTATACAGATACATTGTATAGAGTCTTCTCAAGGAGATGCTGTCGGCTCTCTGATATATCTTTTTCTGTTAAAATATATTATCCATATTGAAAAGCAATGCATTTCAACCACTTAGTTACAAGGACTTTAATGACTGTACATTTTTCGCAAATTTTTCAGACCGAATAGGTTAAGAGTTTGTGTTTGTGGTCCATTTGTCATAGGTGTGTGTGGTCTGCCCACAGACCGGGGACAATAGAAAACTCCTGCTGTGTATAAACCCACTGAAATATATGGGGCTTAGTGTTAACCATCAACTAGGCAATGGATCCGTGCCCCCCAAAGGGACTTCATAATTGCTATAATGTATCTTGGATTGGGCAAAACTAGCAAAGGTTGGGCCCATGACAAAATTGTGGTTGGGGTCCCTTATACTCAAAGGGTTTTTCTGGCCCCAAAACTATTAGGATATCATGCATGGATACCTTGGTGGAATAGTGTTCCCGCTTTTGCTTTCTCTATTTTCTCTAGCAATCTCTTCTTGACTTTATTAATGTCAGGTGATACAGAGTTGCAGTTGTCTTATTGTTTTTTTGGGATGATTTGATAATTTGTGAATATTATAAACTCCTTTTTATTTTCAAAGGAGGCAGGCAAAAGGGCCTTCACTTTTGCTGTTTAGTTTTTAAAAAAAAAAACAGATTGTAATTTAAACCGATGTCTGGATGAATAAATTAGTAGCAAAGTATCAGGATGACTTATTTTTTCCTTAAGCTATTGGATCATTTTTACTGTTGGGGAGGGGGTCATTTATGATAAACAACAGTGGGTTTTTTTTCTGTAGCTACTGTAAGAATGCGATTACTGGCTGCTTGCGGCACTGTGACTATAGGTTACTATGGGGGACACTGTGACTATTGGCTACTGGGGCAGACACTGTGACTATAGGTTACTGAGACCGGCGCTATGATTATGGGCGACTGGGGGAGTACTGTGACTATTGGTTGCACTGTGACTATTGTCTAACGAGGAGCACTGTTACTATTATATTCTGGGAAAACAATGCTACTATTGTCTCTCAGGGCTGGCACTGTGACAATTGTCCAGAAATTTGCTACAAAGCTATACATGCCCCTAAACAGCTGTCAGCAGTTAGCTTTCTATTCCTTTTGGAAAAGGCTTTATCATCCCTTCTGTTAAATAGTAATTACTAGTTTTATCATTCAATGCACTTTCCATGTGTCTTAAGGGAAAAAAAACTTTAAAAAAGTTTTTAGGAATAAATAATAAAACATCAATGGGCAGTGTGCAATAAGTAACCTACTTGTGCAATATTTTTCTTTAAAAGGCACAATGCAATGAGAGAAATTTATTCACTTACAGTATTAATATTTGGCCTTGCCCACTATTAAGTATCAGCAGACAGTACAGTCCTCAGCAAACCCACCATTTATGTTTTGTATGTTAATACTTCCTTGTACAAGTCATATGAATTTTAATCCATTGTATGTACAGTATTATAGATACAACTAAAGACAACTAGTCTTCAACCACATTTAAGTAACCTCTAACCTGACTAAGAGGCGGAAATAAGTTTTTGGATAAATAGATGTAGATGAAGCTGCATTATTTGGAGAAAATATGTCCATAGTTATTTTCAATAAAATATAATTTTTATATATATTATTAGGTTTGTCTGCATATATCTGGTATCTGGAATGAATCTGTTTTACATACAGTCAGAATGTGTGTGAGACATAAGATGAGCCATCTAGTGGTCAGATAATTTACTACAGTAAATAATTCTTCTATATTAAAGATCTATTTCCAGAGGATGTTAGAAGTTACTTAATACACGTTCAGAGTTACCGCAATTGGAATTTGTTCTGTTTGCAAACTGCTTTGATCGCTCATCATCTCTGCAACGTATTGTTATGACTTAAACATTAATTAAACACATAAAACACAGTCACACACATACTGAAATAACCAGAGCTAAAACATTAAAAAATCTGTTGAAGGAGGAACAAAATGAATCCCAGAATACTACTGCTATTTTCATCTCATCTTATTATGGACTGTGGATTAATACTGATTAATTTGTAAGAGGAGTCGGTGAGTAATCAGCTCGGTGCCATCACATATTTTAAATGACATTCAAATTATAAAGTATAGCCGGGATTATCCCTTCTCCTGCAAATTACCTCTTTATAAAAGTCAAAGTAAACACGATTTGCACACGAGAGGTATCATTATCTTGGTGTAAAGCCGCTGTGTGGCTTTTTTGGATTACAGCTTGTCTGTGCATTATGCCTCAGAAAATGCTGTAAAATTCTAAAAAAAAACAAAGTGTATATATACATTGCATACAGTATATATGTCTTGTATTTACGTCATTGGAATTAAGAAATTATACATCACATGTGCAACATTAGAGCCGTTTCTAGGAAAACCATCACACTTTTTTAAAATGTTGTACTGTGCCCTTAAATTTAAAGGAGGATAACTGTATTATCTAGTGCAGAGATCTAGTGCTATTTAAAGGAAACCTACCATTTGATTTGATGCATTATGAAGATAAAAAATACCTTGCAGAGATCTAGTGCTATTTAAAGGAAACCTACAATTTGATTTGATGCATTATGAAGATAAAACTACCTTGACAATGCTGTAGCTACACTGATGCACGCATATATCTAGGTTAATCCCTGAGCTGAGTGGTTTTGCTGAAAAAAACTATTATAACATTCAAGACCTTTGGATCACTCATATAGAGCAGAAGGGGGGTGTTGCAGCAATTGATTATTCTGTCTGGCAGGGAGAAGATTGGTTGCATCATCATCTCCTGCAGAGAAAAACTCAAATGCTAGGAGAAGCGCAGAACCAAGCGCTGAACCAGCCATAGAAGGGGCAGAGCTTCATTATCATAATCTTATATCTAGAGATGAGCGAGCACTAAAATGCTCGAGTGCTCGTTATTCGAGACGAACTTTTCCAGATGCTCGAGTGCTCGTCTCGAATAACGAGCCCCATTGAAGTCAATGGGAGACTCGAGCATTTTTCAAAGGGACCATGGTTCGGGAATAAAATGTGTTAATTAATTGAAAAAGAATGTCTTCTGATAAGTTAGCAGATGTATGCAAACATCTGCAATCTATTCTTCACTGTTCCGCGCGTATATTATCTCCCGACAAGTTAACAGATGTGAAGAACAGTGAAGAATAGAATAAAAACAGTGACCACATGATCATTTAAGTGAAAAACACAGTGAAGAATAGATTGCAGATGTTCTGCACATCTGCTTACTTGTCGGGAGATACGCTGTCCCGGGATCCGCTGCTCTTCTTCCACTGAAGTCTCCCCGATGTCTCCGTGCCCCGATGTCTCCGTGCCCCTATGTCTCCGTGCCCATATGTCTCCGTGCCCATATGTCTCCGTGCCCATATGTCTCCGTGCCCATATGTCTCCGTGCCCATATGTCTCCGTGCCCCGATGTCTCCGTGCCCCGATGTCTCCGTGCCCATATGTCTCCGTGCCCCGATGTCTCCGTGCCCATATGTCTCCGTGCCCCGATGTCTCCGTGCCCATATGTCTCCGTGCCCATATGTCTCCGTGCCCATATGTCTCCGTGCCCCGATGTCTCCGTGCCCATATGTCTCCGTGCCCCGATGTCTCCGTGCCCATATGTCTCCGTGCCCCGATGTCTCCGTGCCCATATGTCTCCGTGCCCATATGTCTCCGTGCCCATATGTCTCCGTGCCCCGATGTCTCCGTGCCCATATGTCTCCGTGCCCCGATGTCTCCGTGCCCCGATGTCTCCGTGCCCCGATGTCTCCGTGCCCCAATGTCTCCGTGCCCATATGTCTCCGTGCCCCGATGTCTCCGTGCCCCGATGTCTCCGTGCCCATATGTCTCCGTGCCCATATGTCTCCGTGCCCCGATGTCTCCGTGCCCCGATGTCTCCGTGCCCCGATGTCTCCGTGCCCATATGTCTCCGTGCCCATATGTCTCCGTGCCCATATGTCTCCGTGCCCCGATGTCTCCGTGCCCATATGTCTCCGTGCCGCTCCCCGATGTCTCCGTGCCCCGATGTCTCCGTGCCGCTCCCCGATGTCTCCGTGCCGCTGCCCGATGTCTCTGTGCTGCTCCCCGGTGTCTCTGTGCTGCTCCCTTGTGTCTCCGTCCTGCTCACCGTGTTCTGCAATGTCTTCTTCACACATATATATTGTTCTTCACATACTATTTGCTAGGGTTGCTAGGTGACCAGAATAACATTATTTCCCCTGCTCGCGAACGAGCATTTAATTAAAAAAACACAGTGAAGAACAGTGAAGAATAGAATAAAAACAGTGAACACAGTGAACACAGGATCATTTAAGATAAAAACACAGTGCAGAACACAGTGCAGAATAGATTACAGATGTTCGGCACATCTGCTTACTTGTCGGGAGATACGCGCGGAACGGCGCGAACAAAATAGCATGTGAAGAACAATATATATGTGTGAAGAACACATTGCAGATGTATTTAAACATCTGCAATGTGTTCTTCACACACATATATATTGTTCTTCACATGCTATTTTGTTCGCGCCGTTCCGCGCGTATCTCCCGACAAGTAAGCAGATGTGCCGAACATCTGTAATCTATTCTTCACTGTGTTCTTCACTGTGTTTTTCACTTAAATGATCCTGTGTTCACTGTGTTCACTGTTTTTATTCTATTCTTCATTGTTCTTCACTGTGTTTTTTTAATTAAATGCTCGATCTCGAGCAGGGGAAATACTCGTCCGAGCAACGAGCCGTCTCGAGTACCTTAATGCTCGAACGAGCATCAAGCTCGGACGAGCATGTTCGCTCATCTCTACTTATATCCACTCAGCACAGGGATTAACCAAGATATGATTCTGCACTAGTGTAGCTACAGCATTCTCAAGGTATGTTTGCTTCACAATGCAACACATCAATGCTAGGTTTCCTTTTACTGAGCTCTATGTTAAAGCCCCTGGACCCAAAATCTAAACTTAGTTATATATCTGTAAACTATTTTATTATATCTACATTGTTCTGCATTTCAACCTATCCCTGGAAAAACTTTTCAAAGATAAGTCAAATTAAAAATAAAAGTCGTGTAAAATATTGGAAAATTCAAGATCACACCCCAACTGCAAAAAGAAAAATTTGTAGCTGCTGTGTTCTGTCACAAAACCACCACTTATCATATGTTACTCATACTAACACTTTCCTTAAATGAGGCAAAGGGACCTTTAGTAGGGATGAGTGGACCCATTAAGGAACCCGAACACTAGGACCCACTAGTAAAGCGTGATTGGGGGTGACACTGAACGCTGTTGTTACCCTTTCAAGTATCAAAAGATGTTAGTGCTCTACTCTTTGTAATGTCTTTGTGTTGCAGTCCCAAAGGACAATCTCACCAAGTCCTTAGAAGGTTGAAAATTGAAGAGGTTCCACTGCAGACCTTGTCCCATTCACGCGCCCGAAGTCCAATGGAAATCCTATACTGGAAGTTTATGTACAGATGCGGATTACCGGGGTAAAGAGTAAAAAAGTTTCAATATAAAACTTCGTCCGACCTAGGTATCCATCATAGTTTCTCATTCCCATGTAAGTACCCTCGGAGTCTACTTTTATATTGGCGTAAAAGTTATTTCTAGAGATGAGCGAGCACTAAAATGCTCGGGTGCTCGTTATTCGAGACAAACTTTTCCCGATGCTCGAGTGCTCGTCTCGAATAACAAACCCCATTGAAGTCGATGGGAGACTCGAGCATTTTTCAAGGGGACCAAGAGTCTGCACAGGGAAGCTTGGCCAAACACCTTGAAACCTCAGAAAGTGATGGAAAAACCACGGAAATGGACAGGAAAAAGCAGGGGCAGCATGCATGGATGCCTCTGAGGCTGCTTAATCGCACCATTATACCAAAATTATGGGCAACAGCATGGCCATGACAGAGTGACCGAATGAGGCTAGATAGCATCTAAAACATCCAATAATTGACCCTGACACTATAGAAGATGGCATGCAGAGGCAGCGGCAGCAGCTGCAGGCTAGAGAGTGGCATGGCGACATACCCCAAATGGACTCAGGCTTCAAACCAATGGGTGGCAGAGAGGAACCAAAGGAGGTGAGCAAGAAGCGCTGAAATTATTTCCTCTGTGAACAAAAGGTTGACGGTATATTTAGTCGATAACACAGCATGGTGGCAACATAGTGACCAAGTTCCATAACGTATCTGGTGAAAAACCCGAAAAATGAGCCTGACACAGCTCGTTTGATAAGGGGACGACATGTGGATGTAGCCATGGAGACGACTTCCATTATTAAGAGTGACAGTATGGGGCATCCATATTGCGCTGCTATGATTGAAACTTCAGGTCTCCAGCATGGCGGCGACAGATGCGCCGAGTTCCATTATGCATCTGGTGAAACACCTGAAAATTCTGCCTGACACAGCTCGTTTGATAAGGGGACGATGTATGGAGGCAGTAAAGTAGTAGTAGATTAAAGGTGCTGCAGTTAAAACTATGTTAGTTGGATCTTGGGATGGAGCTGGCGATCCGCTGCCAGGCGAGCTTTCGCCTGTCGAAGCCCCTGTCTCTCGGCTCCTCCCCCACCCAAAATGGGCCTGTGGGGCCAGAGGCGTTTACTTTGAAAAAATTATAATTTTCAAAGCAGGCGGGGGCTACAATCAGCACTTCTAAGAACCTTTTGTATAAGATCAAGTGTAGCACTGTTCTTATAAGTTTTGGTTATGGCGGGTGAGGGGAATGTAAACAGATGCACAAGAAGCGCTGAAATTATATCGGTAAATGATAAAAATTTGCCAGTATATTTTGTGGATAACACAGCAGGGTGGCGACAAAGTTAACAACTTTGATGTGGAAGCCATGAAAACAACCCAAAATTCTGCCTGACACAGCTCGTTTCTTAAGGGGACGATGTATGGAGGCAGCTATATGGATGACTTTGGGAGGAAGCTATGGAGATGATGTGTGGAGGTAGCAATGAAGACAACGTGTGGAGGCAGCTATAAAGACGACGTGTGGAGGCTGCTATGGAGACAATTAAATTTGGATAGTGCCTGTATGTGGCAGTCCAAAAAAGTTTTCAAACCAGAGGAGCAGGTAGGTGGTCCTCCAGAAAAATTAAATAGATTAAGTGCCTGTATGTGGCACTCCCAAAAATTGTTTAAAACAGAGGACCGGGTAGGTGGCCCTCCAGAAAAATTAAATACATAGAGTACTATAGCTAGAGCCAGTTGGCCCTGGCAAAAAATAGCCAGTTTCCTATGCTTTAGTTTACAAAGAGGAGGAAAAGGAGGAAAATGAGGAGGAGGAGTGCATACATTATTCAGGTTGAGCTTCTTTTACCTGGTGGAGAAAGGAAATCCTGAGAAATCCAGGCTTTATTCATCTTGATAAGCGTCAGCCTGTCAGCGTTGTCAGACGACAGGTGTGTACGCTTATCGGTGATAATGCCACCAGCTGCACTGAAAACCCGCTCAGACAACACGCTAGCGGCAGGGCAGGCAAGAACCTCCAAGGCGTACAGCGCCAGTTCGTGCCACATGTCCAGCTTTGAAACCCAGTAGTTGTAGGGAGCTGTGTGATCATTTAGGACGATGGTATGGTCAGCTACGTACTCCCTCACCATCTTTCGGTAAAGATCAGACCTACTCTGCCGAGACTGGGGACAGGTGACAGTGTCTTGCTAGGGTGACATAAAACTGGCAAAGGCCTTGTAAAGCGTACCCCTGCCAGTGCTGGACAAGCTGTCTGCTCACCTACTCTCCCTCGCTATTTGTCCCGCAGAAGTACGCCCTCTGCCGCTAGCGCTGTCAGAAGGGAAATACTGTTTCAGCTTGTGCACCAGGGCCTGCGGGTATTCATACATTCTAACACTCCTTTCCTCGCCAGGGATGAGAGTGGAAAGATTTTGCTTGTACCGTGGGTCCAGGAGAGTGAATACCCAGAAATCGGTACTGGAATAAATTCTTTGAACGCGAGGGTCACGGGATAGGCAGCCTAGCATGAAATCTGCCATATGCGCCAGAGTCCCAACTCGCAAGAATTCACTCCCCTCACTGGCCTGACTGTCCATTTCCTCCTCCTCCAACTCCTCCAGCTCCTCTTCTTCTGCCCATACACGCTGAACAGTGAAGGACTGAGCAATGCTCCCCTCTTCTGTCTCGCCAACATTCTCTTCCTCTTCCTCTTCATCCTCCACCACCTCCTCCGATATGCGCTGAGAAACAGACCTGAGGGTGCTTTGGCTATCAACAAGGGAATCTTCTTCCCCCGTCTCTTGTGACGAGCGCAAAGCTTCTGACTTCATGCTGACCAGAGAGTTTTTCAACAGGCCAAGCAGCGGGATGGTGAGGCTGATGATGGCGGCATTGCCACTGACCATCTGTGTTGACTCCTCAAAGTTACTTAGCACCGGACAGATATCATACATCCACGTCCACTCCTCATTGTAGACTTGAGGAAGCTGACTGACCTGAGTACCAGTTCTGGTGGAAGTTGACATCTGGCAGTCTACAATCGCTCTGCGCTGCTGGTAAACTCTGGATAACATTGTTAATGTTGAATTCCACCTCGTGGGCACGTCGCACAACAGTCGGTGAGCGGGCAGTTGGAGGCGGCGCTGTGCTGCCCTGAGAGTGGCAGCATCTGTGCTGGACTTTTTGAAATGCGGCGCACCTTCGTGAGCAAATCAGACAGATTGGGGTATGTCTTGAGGAACCGCTGAACTATGAGATTTAACACATGGGCCAGGCAGTTGCCGAGTTGCAGAGCCGCCACCTGGTTACGGCCGTTGTCACACACAACCATGCCTGGCTTCAGGTCCAGTGGTGCCAGCCACAGATCAGTCTGCGCCGCGATGCCCTGTAATAGCTCTTGGGCGGTGTGCCTTTTATCGCCTATGCTCAGCAGTTTGAGCACCGCCTGCTGTCGCTTAGCGTCGGCACTGCTGCTGTGCCTAGAGCTACCGACTGATGGCGCCATGCCCACGGATAGTAATTCGGAGGAGGAGGTGGGGGAGGGGTGGGAGGAGGAGGAGGCATAGTAGGCCTGAGAGACCTGGACCGAGGTAGGCCCCTGCAATCCTCGGCGTCGGCAATATATGACCGGCCCCAGGGTCAGACTCGGTCACAGCCTCCACCAAGTTAACCCAATTTGCCGTCCGCGATATATAGTGACCCTGCCCGGCAGCACTCGTCCACAAACTGTGGGGAAGGAGGCTGAGGTGGAGGAGCTGGAGGAGTGCTGATTTCGGTGACATGGGTGGACTGCGTGGAAGACTGACTGGTGGAAAAATGGCTAGAAGCATTGTCCTCAATCCACGATATCACCTGTTCGCACTGTTTTGGCCTCAACAGCGCTCTACCACGAGTCCCAGTAACTTGACAAATGAACCTAGGGAGTGTAGCTCTGCGGCGTTCCCCTGCTCCCTCATCAGCAGGTGATGTCTCACCCCGCCCAGGACCACGGTCTCTGACCCCTGCAGTAGTTGGACGCCCACGCCCTCGTCCTCTACCCCTAGCCCTCGTGTTCAACATTTTCAAAATTAAAGTGTAAACTGTAAATTTTTTTTTTTGTTTTTTTTTTTTTTGTTTTTTTAACAAAACGATGCTATCCTATTGCTATGGCTAGTTTCTCACCTATACTGACAGCACACAACAGGATTTTGTGCTGTGCCTGATGACTTTTAGTTTTGAAAAAAAAAAAAAAAGAAAAAGCAGACTGTGCCTAATTCAATCAAACCCCTAATAAATTGTCCCACTTAGGTGTTTGAGATGGATATGTGTGTCACTAAGAGCTAAACAGAACGTTCACAAGACTCCCTGCAAATTCGTCACAATATGGTACTAGCTGCACTACTAGTGCCAGCAAGGCCAGCCACAAGCAAATCAACAAAAAATAAAATATATAACGCTATAGTAGCGCTAAGAAGGCCTGTTGGGTTCTCGTATGGCTAGTTTCTAGCCTACACTGACAGCACACAACTGGATTTTGCGCTGTGCCTGATGACTTTGAGTTATAAAAATAAAGAAAAGTAAAAAAAAAAAGAAAAAGCAGACTGTGCCTAATTCAATGAAACCCCTAATAAATTGTCCCACTTAGGTGTTTGAGATGGATATGTGTGTCACTAAGAGCTAAATAGAACGTTCGCAAGTCTCCCTGCAAATTCGTCACAATATGGTAAAAGCTGGACTACTAGTGCCAGCAAGGCCAGCCACATGTAAATCAACAAAATATATATATATATATATATATATATATATATATATAACGCTATTGTAGCCCTAAGAAAGCCGGTTGGGTTCTTGTATGCCTAGTTTCCCTAGTTTTCCTTCACTGACAGCACACAACTGGATTTTGTGGTGTGCCTTTCACTTTAAGTTTTGAAAAAAAAAAAAATCGGCACACTGTGCCTAATTCAATGAAACCCCTAATAAATTGTCCCACTTAGGTGTTTGAGATGGATATTTGTGTCACTAAGAGCTAAATAGAATGTTCGCAAGTCTCCCTGCAAATTCGTCCCAATATGGTACTAGCTGCACTACTAGTGCCAGCAAGCCCAGCCACAAACAAATAAAGAAAAATAAAATATAACGCTATTGTAGCCCTAACAAGGGCTGTTGGGTTCTTGTATAATCACTCCTGCCTAACACTAATCTAATAGAACACCCTAACGCTATCCCTGACCAGCAGCAGCTCTCTCCCTAACGGCATCCAGACAGAGAATAGATGCGAGCAGCGCGGGCAGGGACTAGTCTATTCCAGGGTCACCTGATCCTGCCAGCCAACCACTGCTATCGATGTGTAAGTGTACCACGTCATGCTGGGTGGAGTGCAGAGTCTCCTGGCTTGTGATTGGCTCTGTTTCTGGCCGCCAAAAATCAAAACGGCGGGAGATGCCATTTTCTCGAGCTGGCGAAATATTCGTCCGAGCAACGAGCAGTTTCGAGTATGCTAATGCTCGAATGAGCATCAAGCTCTGTCCCAATACTCCTATACATAATAAAATGCAAAATTAAGTGTAGCACACTTCTTAATAACTTTACACAGTGGAAGATGTAAAGAATGGGTCCATGGTTTTATGTGTAAAACTCTAAAGGACTATGTTTTTACAGGTTAGAAATAGTGAAACCTGATTGGAGGGGTGAAAATCTGAACAAAAAACTCAACATGAGGGAAGGTTTTTGGATTTATCAATTGGCAACATTGCACCCTCACGGTCTAAATATAGATTTCAAACTGAAAAGTTTTATCACCTAAGTATCTTTCCAGGAGAATGCAGTGCTGTTTTCGGCTTTATTTCACGAATAAACTGGAGAGAACACTATGGGGCTCATCTAATAAGGGTCTGCGGACTGCACTATTGTCGGATATTCTGACAATTTTCGTTTTGCGGCGAATTTAGCAGGGGTTTTTGGCGCACATGATCGCATTTTGGCGCATAGGCACCGGCTTTCAGCCGATACAAATTGGAGGGGCGGGCCGTCAGACGATCCGACTGATTTGGACTAAGCACGGGATTTAACATTTAAATTGTGTTGTGAGCCATGCACTTACATACACCAGGAAGAAGATGGTGAACTCCGGCGACACATGCAGGAAATCAAGCGCACAATCTTAGTAAAGCTATGCATTCTCGTCGAGGAATGAGCCTCAGGGATTGCGCAGGGATGGGTAAGTAAATGTGGCCCCATGTGTTTTTCTTTGCAGTACACATAAAACCATCGACCCATTCTTTACATCTTCTCCTGTGTAAAGTTATTAAGACGTGTGCTACACTTAATTTTGCATCTTATTATCTATAGGAGTATTGGGACATAGGTTACATTTCATTTTGAACCCCTCGGGTGCCATGTAACCAGCGGGACCCGTGGTTTTGCGGCTTTATATTAAGATTAACATAGATGCGATATAGATATATTTTGACTGAATATAGAAATAACTTATCCGCCAATATAAAAGAAGACTCCGAGGGTACTTACATGGGAATGAGAAACTATGCTAGATACCTATGGGAGAGCTGATACCATTGGGCCGAGGAGTGAGGCTAGACGGGGGTGTGACTAAGATATCGTGACTTTTAAACTGAACTATTTCTGTATATGATTAAGAGTGTATGACTAATAGGAGGATAAAAATTATATTGCCAAAATTACTCTATATATCTGTGAGGATCTCTGTATGGGAAAATATAAGGAATATGCAATATATTTATGATTTTGTAAACCAACTATAACACAGGATAGGCCCAATTTGCTGATCGATGGGGGTCTCAGTGATGAGATCCCCACAGAGCACAAGTACAGGGTTCCGATGGGGTCTGGACCCCTTGTAGCTCCCAGAGATGAGCGGAGCAGATGGCCACACATGTCTATGCTGTCCTATTCATCTCTATGGAGCTGATGGTACCCCCATCAGACCCCACGTTCTCGTGATCTGTAGGGGTCTCATCACGGAGACCTCCACCTATCAGCAAGTTAGGCCCTGACCTGCGGATAGGGCTTAACTTGTTTTGTGGGAAAACCCATTTGAACCCCTATAACTATATGATATAGTGATGACACTGATCACAAAGTCCCTCTAGATGTTTCCGTTGGATTGACATAGCCAAATATCTATTTTATAGGGACTGTATTACAGCTACAAACTGTGGCCAGAAGTTTGATGACCCAAACTAGTTGTATCATAAGTGTCTGGTTATGGACCTAGCAGATAATATGTTTCATATGGTATGGTCAGAGGTGCACCACCCATGAGGCAAATTGAGAATCCCGACTTGGGCGATTCTCCCTGATGGACAATGAAGGGGCAGCATCATGCAGGCGGCTACTGAGGCTGGTAAAAAGTGGCCAGTAAGAGCCAGGACATGTCAACTGTGCTGGGCACGCAGCCTTCTAGTAAGTGCATGCACTGCTGCACAGTACAGTACAGTCAGGCCAATCATCTGACTCACAGTTACATGCAAGTAGCATGGTGCCAGTGGAAGAAGTCAGTATCAATGTTAGCCCCATAGCCTGTGCATTTAAACAATACAAGACATTGGGTGCTGTTTTTTTCCATAGAAACTAATATGTGATCTGGCCATGGCACCCCCCTGTGCGCTTTGATTCCGTTTCTCATGGCAGCTTCTGTTTGTAAGGCAAGCATGTAAAGTGACCTGCCTTACAAGGTAGCTAAAAGAGGCGTGGTTTTCCTTATCTCATCCTGGAAAACATGTTTGCATACTTTCCCAAATTCCTCTAGTGGAGCGTCAATGTCTATCAGTCCCACATGCCTACAAGGCGGTCTTAATTGGAAGTCTCTGTAAAGAAAAGTCTTACTTCCTGACCCTATGTAGAGCATGTGTCAATTGTGTGTGTATGTATGGCGATCATGTCAGTAATGCATGTTTGTGTATTTACTTTATGTGCCGGTAATGTGTTTATGTGTGTGTTTGTATGTCGATCATGTGTTGGCAACATGTGT
The DNA here is from genome assembly GCF_040894005.1 of Engystomops pustulosus. Classification (NCBI taxonomy): domain Eukaryota; kingdom Metazoa; phylum Chordata; class Amphibia; order Anura; family Leptodactylidae; genus Engystomops; species Engystomops pustulosus. Next base: position 102,579,139 of record NC_092417.1, on the reverse strand, counting down.
ATATACTGTATATAAAAATATAAGGGTATATGGGGGAGATTCATTTTGCCTTCTCCATCAGGTTTCTGGCTTCTCTGATCCCCATGTCACTTTGGAACTGTTGGGTGGTGATTGTCGGAGAGTGATTTCTGTAATTCGCGGCAGGTAGCAGAGAAACTAGGTTTACCAAGCTTCAAGTGAATCCAGCCTCCACATAAGAGAAGTTTTGCACCCCTGATTTTTCACCTGCTAGAAAGCAATTGTTTTCTTACAAGGTGTAGGCTCGAAATCTAGAGCAGTCTGTACATTCCCTTACTCTGAGATTGTACCTTCACCCTATATTTGCATACTTTTACATTCTACCAAAGCACAAGTTTTTAGAATCAGCAACAAATTTCTATAGAGAAGCATCATCATTACTCTAAACCAGTTCATTACATATTCACACACTGTACCGCAATTAGCTAAGTCAATAAGGGAAAGAAAATAAATTGCAAACATCACAGAAGAAAAACAGAAAACTCGAAAAGACTCAACAATTAATTAGATGTTTACAGGAGACATTCTGAAGACAAGTTGGAAATCTATTAGAGCCTCATTCCTCTTAAAATATGGATTATGGACTCTGCTAAATCTGCAAGTAGTGACCGATGAAATGTCTCATCTGCATCAAGATGTGAGAATTTAGTTTATGCATACCCCACTTTCTCCACCCTAATTTATTGTGTATATTGTACTCTTTGTGGGATATAATGCACCAGGATGCAGCCATGTATGAGTCTGCCATGAGTCTTCACATTTTCATTTCTGGATCAGATGCCATTGGCCAAATTATTAATAGGTGTCCAATGGCTTAACTAGGAGAGACTGGGCCCCATAGCAGACTTCTGAATGGGGCCTTCCTACACCCTCAGAAAATATGTATATATTTGTATACTTACACATTTATACACTCTTGCACACATACACACATTTTTACACCTGTGCACACACATTTATGTGCTGATATATACATATATACACTTACACAGATCTGTCCCAGTAGCTGCTGACCACATGGTTGAAGTACATGACAGGAATTAGAGATAAGAGATCCCTAGTCCTGTTGTTCTGCTGTCCCCGCCATCTCCCCTGCTGATTCATGCTGTGTACTGTGGAAGATGTGCACGGTAATATTCCTATTATACTGTACAATGTGCAGCATTATATGAATATAACGGTGCACACCCTCAATTCCTCTGTGTGTCAGGCCGGCCCCAAAGCAGCTGCTTTGGCTGCTACTGCTGTAGTAACACCCCTAAAGGTGTCAGTTGGGGAAGCTGTGAGCTTTTAGAAGGGCCTTGGTTCAACTACTGTTTGAAAATGGGCAACAGTTTCATATACCTAGTTCGGTCTACTTGTGCATTTAAGTACCTCCTTCTCCAGCTTATTTTGACTCTTTGATACTAATAATAATAATCTTTATTTATATAGCGCCATCAAATTCCATAGCGCTTTACAAATCATAGGGGACACATATAATATTACATTACACAGAACAAACAGTCATATGGAACAATAGGAGTGAGGGCCATTCTCACATGAGCTTACAGACTATGAGGATGAGGGTGTTGACACAAGAGGTTGTATAATGGTCCAGCCATTTTTTTAAGGGAAAAATATAAAATAATTTAATAAATAATTTAATAGCTAAAAATTTAGCAGCTTGAAAAAGACTGCAGAGAATCGTGGAACTTAGCATGTATCTGCTGTTTGCTGGATAACGGACAGGAGATAGGACACAGGATGGATTAGTAAAGGGAAAGCTGACGTTTCCTGCAGTTAGCGAGTGTGATAGGCTTGCCTAAAGAGATGGGTTTTAAGAGCACGTTTGAAGCTTTGGAGGGTGGGTATTAGTCTGAGAGTCTGGGGAAGAGCATTCCAGGGAATTGGAGCAACTCGGGAGAAGTCCTGGAGACGTGCATGAGAGGTTCGAATTAAGGTAGAGGTTAATCTAATATCACTGGCAGATCGAAGAGCACGGGAAGGGCGATAGACTGAGATGAGAGAAGAGAGATAGGGAGGTGCAGCATTATTCAGAGCTTTGTGGATGAGGGTTATTATTTTAAAGTGAATGTGGAAGGAGACAGGCAGCCAGTACAGCGACTGACACAGACTGGAGGCATCTGTGTAGCGTTTGGCCTGAAAGATGAGTCTGGCTTCTGCATTAAGAATAGATTGGGGAGGAGAGAGTTTAGTGAGTGGAATACCGATTAGTAGGGAGTTACAGTAGTCTAGATGGGAGTGAATAAGTGCAACAATTAGCATTTTAGAAGTTTCAATTTTCAGAAATGGGCGGATTCTTGGAGATGTTTCTGAGATGCATGTGGCAAGAGTGAGCAAGAGATTGAATATATGGTGAAAAGCAAAGGTGAGAGTCTAGCACAACCACAAGACAGCGAACCTGCTGCCTCGGTGCTATAGTGATCCCACAGACCGAGATGGAGAGATCAGGGTTAGGTAAGTTAATAGATGGTGGAAAGTTCAGTCTTAGAAAGATTAAGTTTCAAGAAGAGAGTGAAGATGATGTTGGAGACAGCAGAGAGACAGTTGCTGGTATTCTGGATTAAGGCAGGGGTGATGTTACGTGCAGAAGTATACAGCTGGGTAGCATCAGAGAGTGCAGTGTCCACTTAGGCCAATGGAGCAAAGTCTCCTGAGAAGGAGCTGCTGGTCCACAGTATCAAATGCTGCCAATAGATCCAGAAGAATGAGAAGAGAATAGTCCTGGGTGGAAAAGTCTGAGGATTTGAAAAAAAGGCAAAGTAAGAGAGGGTACAGGAGGAATGAACTGGAAGGTGCATTGTGGAGAGATGAGTATGCCTCTCCTCCCTGCCTATTCTCAGGTCTGGAACAGTGAGAAAAGTGTAAACCACCATAAGACAATGCTGCAACGGAGGCGGAGTCATCCTGCTGGATCCATGTTTCCATGATGGCAAGCATGTAAAAAGACTTAGAAAGAAAGAGGTCATGAACTGATTCTAGTTTATTACACACAGAGCGGGCGTTCCATAGGGCACATTTAAATGGGGTTATGGGTGGAGGAGGAGAAGAGGGGATACACTGAATCTTTATAAGGTTAGCAGGGTTTCTGTGTGAAGGGTTAAAATAAGCAGAAGGTGGGCCTGGGCTAGGAGAAATGTCCCCTGCAGCAAGCAGAAGGAAAAAGAGAAGAGACAAAAGATGCTTTAGAGGTTTATAAGAAGTTATTTCTTGCTTCACAGCAGAATACTGTGATAGGTTAGTATGGTTACATAACGTATAGGGGCATATTTACTTACCTGGCCCATTCGCGATCCAGCGGCGCTTTCTCTGCGGTGGATTCGGGTCTTCCGGCGATCCACTAAGGTAGTTCCTCCGCCGTCCACCGGGTGTCGCTGCTGCGCTGAAGTTCCCCCGAGGTCCACCGGAATGCACAAGCCTATACCTGGTGAAGGTAAGTGCGAGTCCCGTGACACATTTTTTTTTTAAATGCGGCGGTTTTTCCGAATACGTCGGGTTTTCGTTCGGCCACGCCCCCGATTTCCGTCGCTTGCACGCCGGTGCCGATGCACCACAATCCGATCGCGTGCGCCAAAATCCCGGGGCAATACAGGGAAAATTGGCGCAAATCGGAAATATTCGGGTAACACGTCGGGAAAATGCGAATCGGGCCCTTAGTAAATGACCCCCATAGAGTGGTGTAGAAAGGTGAGTGAAGAATGCATTGATATGGTGAGGCATTGATATGGATAGATGAAACTAGTGGGATAGATGGACGGTTGGCAAGTAAAACAAACATAGCAAACAGAGCAAAAATGGAAAACATTTTTAGACAAACATCATTGTTCAGTTTTCTCTGCGAATCTTGCCTGTCTCCTGCCCTGTCTAACTGCAATGTATAACAGCATTTTCATACTTGTCATAATATTATGCTAAGCAAACCAAGAATGCATCTAAGAATGCCTAATACTAATAGCCTGTTTATTGATATTGACTACAGAGTGTATTAGGTAGGAGGTGTAATGGCAAAGGCTACCGGAGCCGACACTGGGAAGTATGTTTGAAGTATATTAGCAATCACAACTAAATGATAGCAAACTCCTATTCACTGCCATTAATGGGCCTTGGGTTCTTCAGAGAGAACCTTCTAGAAAAGCTTCAGTAAAGTTAAAATAAAAAAAACTAATTAAATAATAGATAATGGGGCATATTTACTTTGAAAGTCGGAAACTGCACTAAAAGTACTATTTCCGTGTATCATGCTGGGTGCAGCGATTCACTAAGATTGTGCGCCAGAAATCATGAATCTGTCGCTTCTGGCACTGGCTCGACAAAGTTCACCATTTTTTTGTGGGGCACCTTTAACATAGGGCATGCAACACAATTTGCAAGTTAAATATGACACTTGGTTGCGTGTGACAGAATAGCAGACTCTTCTTAAATACCTGTGCAAGCCGCTTTAGCCATGAAGAACATGCGCAGTCTGACAAAAATGTGGCACAAAGCCCTAAGTAAATGGGCCTCAAAAAATTATAACAGTTTTGACCATACAAAGTGCCAAACAGTGTTAGGTACCAATAATCACCAAAAAATATCCATGATGAAATTATTAAAGGCTAAATAAAGGACCATTTAAACCGTATATACCTAACAAAACCTCAATAACACTCCTAAGTATAGTAACCAACAATTCATATGGTACAAATAATCAAATCTTTATTAGTACTACTTATGATGTAAAATATCAAACATATTATAAACACCACACTAAAAGAAATGCACTTAAAAAACAGAAAGTGTGATAATATCTGGACCGGGAGACTATTTACACATACAATCTAAAACGAGGTCCTAGTATTAGTTAGAGGTATCAAAATACGCCAAACATTTTAGGGGAATGGGTTGAATCAGCGCCAAAAAGTCCAACCCCCCAAATCACCCCAAGGACATCAAGATTGGCTATTTCTATATTATATCACAAATAACCTCCAGAGGCCATGCTCCACAAATTCAGTATGACACTGTCCCAACACCCCGACGTACGTTTCGCATGGTGCTTTGTCAGGGGGTGCCAGAACAGTGTTCCACAAGACCATTTAAGTAACATATACAGGTGGAGATAATTACCGGTCAAGATGCTTTTGTGACGCATGACATAAAGCCTCCGAAACCACAGTATCTGGCGGTCGGCGTCACAGATCTAGCACCCCCCATAGAGCAATGCGGGAGCCACATAACACGCCTGCCGGAAGTGAGGTACAAACCGGCTTCCGGTCATGCGCACTGCACCTGCGGCATTGTGGTGACCATATTTAAAATGGCCAAAATGCCCCATCATCATAGATACATAGATACCACTTTATTAACATATGTATCATGTATACATGTATATGTATCATGTATCTCACAGATACAGGACAATTTATGCATAGCAAAAATTATTTTTATACCCTTAAAAATTAGCCCATTACGGCAAAATTTCATAATATAACATCAAATATATTCACTTACGAAAACCTCTATTATATTGACAAGCATAAAGTGCACATGCATAAAGTGAACTGATGCTGAGATTTGTGCAATGTAAGGTGCAAATAATGCACTAATAAAGTACCCACTATATTTTAGCTGGGGGGAAAAAAATTATTTCATTGCAGTGAAGGTGTGGAGGGGATGCCAGTATTCCAGTATTGTAGCTGGACTTCGAGCAGTACAGTATGTGCTGAATTTAACATAATCATACCCTCCTGCTACAAGTTACTGATATGGAGGCTACTATTTGAATACTATAGCAGAGAAGGAGTGAGGTGTGCTCAGTGAATACATCTCACAGCAAAGCAGCAAGACCAGCTACAATACTGTAATATAAATTCATTTTTACATTTTACATGCACAGATATAATTACACAGAACTCCAGGTCTGAATTTCCTTTAATTTTATTTACTATAATATTTGAGTAATGCACCATCTATGTAAACCTTTGTTCCATTAGACTAAAAGAAGAGAGATTGAGTAAAATTTGACTGATTCTTACTACACATAAGGATTCTATGTAGTATGTGACCATGGAGACAAATAAGTTTACATAGAAACTTATATACACTAAACAAAAACAACAGGTCATTTTTAAGAAAACTATTCATTCATTAAGTTTAGGTTCTGTGTTGAATCTTCTTCCCTTTTGATTTGACATTAATATTGGTAATTCTGGAATAATAAGATTTGTTTCCATTTCCCTATGACCCAGGAACATCTGCTGAAGCAAATAAAAGAATGAACACTAATGAAGAAATCATTTCCGAGCCATGATTGGTATTACACATGAACATATTTCACACCTTCCGTTAGTTTAGTTAACAAGGAGCGATTGTGTTCCTACCTTTATCCTGACATTGATTTTTCATATAGACATCTTCATCGGATGAAAGATTTGTGACCCATTAAGAGAGGTGAGAAGAGCACAATACTGATCCATTCACATAACATATCAGCTTCATGTCACAGACACAACACCGGATGCCTTAAGATTAATGACAAATTCCTGGATAGTCTACTGTATAAGAAGCTGCTTTATCTGCCTGTGTATTACTCCTGTTAAGATGACTCTATACATGAAATGTACAGAAATGTACAGTATATAATGTATAGAAATTATGGAAGCATTAGCAAATACTCAACATATTGCTGGAGTAATAACACATATAAACAAGTCGTTTTGCATATGAAATGGCTGGGAGTTGCTACATGTCCCAGAGCCATCCGGTGGAAATGAAGGTTTAATCCAGGTGACCCGGAAAGAGACTCAATAGCTTATTTGTAGCTATCATTGTCAGGCTGTGGGGATGGTCCTATCCAAGGACATCTGTCTCATTTCTGAGGGACAACATGGCTACATTTATTATCTTCACACAGGTACATGCAATTGAAGAAATGTAAGTATATATGGCACATTAATTGAATGAAATGTGAATGCCCAGGTGAGAATAACCCTATAAACGGGTCTTTCAGCCCGTATGTAGTCACACAAACCATATTATACATTCATTTTTTTTAGAAAATCTGGTTATTTTGTAACCAAAATATCTGGACATTTCCAGCCAAGAGTGAAGGCATATGTACTAGACATTGCCATGATGCTTGAGGGGGCACCTGCTTATCGTGGTTGACATTGCATTGGAACCAAAGAGCTTTAACTTATATCTCCTGAGTTAGGCCCCTTCCACACTGGCGTTTTTCACGCGCGAGTTCTGCGCGTGCATTTGACGCGCAGAACTTGCATTGCACTCTGTCCCATTGTATTCAATGGCTCTTTCTTCATTAGCGTTGTTTTTCACGCGCGTGCTTGCGTTCGTTTGCACGCGCATCAAAATCGCAGCATGCTCTATTTTTGCGTTTCACGCGCGTTTTTCACGCCCCATTCAAGTCTATGGGGACGTATCAAAAACGCATTGCACTCGCGAACATTGCAAGTGCAATGCGAGTGCAATGCGTTTTAAACGTAAGGGTTGCTAGGTGACCAGAATAACAGTATTTCCCCTGCTCGCGAACGATCATTTAATTAAAAAAACACAATGAAGAACAGTGAAGAATAGAATAAAAACAGTGAACACAGTGAACACAGGATCATTTAAGAGAAAAACACAGTGCAGAACACAGTGCAGAATAGATTACAGATGTTCGGCACATCTGCTTACTTGTCGGGAGATACGCGCGGAACGGTGCGCCCAAAATAGCATGTGAAGAACAATATATATGTGTGAAGAACACATTGCAGATGTATTTAAACATCTGCAATTTGTTCTTCACACACATATATATTCTGATAAGTTGCAAACATCTGCGATCTATTCTTCACTGTTCCCCGTGTATATTATCTCCCGACAAGTTAGCAGATGTGAAGAACAGTGAAGAATAGAATAAAAACAGTGAACACAGTGAACACAGTGAACACAGGATCATTTAAGAGAAAAACACAGTGCAGAACACAGTGCAGAATAGATTACAGATGTTCGGCACATCTGCTTATTTGTCGGCGCGTATCTCCCGACAAGTAAGCAGATGTGCCGAACATCTGTAATCTATTCTGCACTGTGTTCTGCACTGTGTTTTTCTCTTAAATGATCCTGTGTTCACTGTGTTCACTGTTTTTATTCTATTCTTCACTGTTCTTCATTGTGTTTTTTTAATTAAATGATCGTTCGCGAGCAGGGGAAATACTGTTATTCTGGTCACCTAGGAACCCTTACGTTTAAAACGCATTGCACTCGCATTGCACTTGCAATGTTCGCACGTGCAATGCGTTTTTGATACGTCCCCATAGACTTGAATGGGGCGTGAAAAACGCGCGTGAAACGCAAAAATAGAGCATGCTGCGATTTTGATGCGCGTGCAAACGAACGCAAGCACGCGCGTGAAAAACAACGCTAATGAAGAAAGAGCCATTGAATACAATGGGACAGAGTGCAATGCAAGTTCTGCGCGTCAAATGCACGCGCAGAACTCGCGCGTGAAAAACGCCAGTGTAGAAGGGGCTTTAGGAGAAATCCAGCATTGGCATCAGGGTGAGAATATATCCTGCTTTGGCTTCAGCTACCCTGTTCTCCTATATCTTAAATACAGGGTATGATTGTAAACTATTGCATCCATTTATCTGCATAAATAAGATCATACCTGACAACTCTTTATCACGCTTCTCATATATTTACAGGAAGGAAGATGTTGACAGATCACTATATATTTTCTTTGGAATTTATTCATCAATTTCTTCTTCCGTTCCAATAAACCACTCACAGGTGCGATTTTACGGGAAACAAAACAAACGTTTAATCAGTTGGCGCACGTCGTCTATCATCGGTTTCCGTTCCCGCAGACGATATCTAATATCTTATAATGCATCTCTTTTTTTTCACTAGACAATCGTAAATTACATTTAAAACGCTGCTATAGTGTTTAAATACATTTAATGGAGGAAAACATATTTATGCCAGTAGCATGGAAACAGGCTTAAGATGGATGATGGGAAGATGAATGCAAAATGTTTGTAATTGTATCTGTCAAGTTACAAACTTCTGCATTTTGTGTGTGATGCATTGTGGTATAATTCCATGTTTCTCGTAAATGATTGCTTTACATTTAAAAATTCCAGGAGGGGAAAAGTATTGCAATAAAGAAATGCTAGGATGAGTACCTACCATTTTATTTGCATAGTTCCAATGCAAACCTACTTGTCTCTAAAGAAATCAACCATTATGGTGGTCTGATACATCAGAGTTGTTTTACTTTATTCTGCCCTCTATTCTATCTTAAAGAGCAGCAGAGACTACCCAGATGCCAATTTTCAGTCGAATGGGCATGGTATATAGGAATTTACATTCTCTGCAGTTGTAAGCACTCTTGCACCAGACAAGGCTAATTTTTTTAACTGTATTTATTGTGAGCATACAAATATCAAACTCTGCCGCAAAGTACAAAGTATGTGAAGTCTACAGTATTGTAGCTACTTAAAGAGGAGGTGTCATCCATACAAAAGGCAGTAGGAGCTGCTTAGTAAAGTAAGCAGCTTCTAGTGCTACAACAGATGTAGCAGTGTTACACTGCTAGTGTTATCGGAAACCTCCAATAACAATGATAATAATGTACAATAGAAACGCAAGACTGTGCTGCAAACGGTCGGGTGTATTAATGAAGGGGCTGTCCGAGAAGCTGCTTCTAAGCCGGACCGCCCTTCCCACACCATAGGCTGGCGGTGACTGCTATGCTTCATGCGGAAATCACCGCCCCAAATCCCACCCCCTCATGAATATTCCTGACCACTTACAGCGCAGTCCGGTTTCTCTATTATACAGCGCTGTAGTGTCTGCTAGCGTTATCGAAGGGTCCGATAACACTAGAAGTGTAACACTGCTGCGTCTGTTGTAAAACTAAGAGCTGCTTAATTTAGCCTTTTATATGGGTGACAGGTCCTCTTTAAGGCAACTTCTCCCAAAGGAAGCTGCCTGCTCAATATGGTTCTTAGTAAGCCAGTTCCCTGATAAAGTATACTTCTGCCTCTAGCTTGTTGATCTGTAATCTGGCCTTCGCTTCTTTCTATGAACCTGTTGTGACTGTCTTTTGACCTTCCATTGGATGCCTAGCCTTGTCCTAACCATTTGGGAACCCCAGTATTTATCATTGGTGCCCAGTGAAACTGTACTATCTTTCCTGACCTGTATCTGTAAAAAAAAAAAAGAATAAATGGAAAGGGTGCTCACAAGCATTAGATTTTGTACTTGGGAAAAGACATGCCTACTAACTCATCTGTTCCACTAGATTTGTGTTCACCACAAAAAACACAGCAGGGTCCAAGATGGATTATAGGAGATGTAGATTGGAGCTCCAGCTCTACTTCCCTGTATAAGATCTAGATACAGTAGCCTTGGCAAGCCCTACATAGTAGATTTGTTGAAGCTTGTATAGAGTGGAAAAACTATTTTGAACATGCCATGACATCTGGCATTCCCAGATTGGAGACAGTAATATGTACACACATATATATATACATGCACAGGAAAAGCCACACACTGCCATGAGATCAAACTGCCCTTTTTAGACAATTTCAAGCAGATCAGTGATCAATTTCTTCTGCTACCATCATCTCTCCATGCGCCCTCCAAGTTTAGAATTATAGACTGCGACTGGAGAATTATCATACGGCATTGTGCATCTCATCCTCTCCAAAATCAATCTTTTATTGTTGTTATTTCTCGCCTCAGCAGACTCTGCTCTCATTTATCCCCTCAGGCTGATGGGTAAAGCTTAAAAACTCACAAGCTGTTTGTGTGACCACATTAATTACCCCTTGTGTATCTCTAACTAAATACATGTATGCAGGGCCCTATCATCAGGCTGTAGCCTTAGGAAAGCCCCATTAAAGCCAATATGACAATGCTTTCTATTATTTTTTCTGCATTGGCTTCATTAGAAACATATAATCACAGCATGATATCCAGTCGGCAAGTGCAGTCATATTAAAACTATAAAGTATGACAAAGTGTATACGTTGTAATAAGTATGCGGCACCCACACCATGACCGATTGTATGTGACAACTGTTTGTTGTTATCAAACGCCGAGTCCTAATGATTGGATCCCATAGTGTTTATTCATTTAAAATACATTGTAAAAGAAAGCAGCCATTCGCTCCTGTACTTATTAACTGTAGTGTTTTATATTCCAAGATGCAAGTCTCTGCAGAGAATTGGGATAAACTTTAATAGCTGATACTTGGTACTGCTTTCATGAATGCGCAGCTAGAAAGTTAAAATGAGAATGGGAAACTGGGAAAGATGGATGATATTGGTTCATTAGAGATTCTATTAATGTCACAATGCTTTTCCAGATCATAGAATGGCAAATTTGCACATTGGGGCACATTCATTAAGGTCTGCACGGCACATTTTTGTCGGGCGCACGCAATCAGATTTTCTTACAATCGCGCCGACTTGCATGTGACACAAATCGGGGGGCGTGGCCGACGAACTAAGCGCAGGATTTACAATTCAAATTGTGTCTCAAGACAATGCACTCACATACACCAGGAAGAAGAAGGTGAACTCCAGCGGACCTGAGCGGGGAAGCGACACATGCAAAAAAATGGACGCATGATCTTGAAGAATCGTGCCAGACTTCATCCTTGTCGGAGAACGCACCTCAGGGATTGCGACAGGACCGGGTAAGTAAATTTGCCACATTATGGTAGCTATAGGATTCCCTCCCTTATTTCACTATACAGTTCATATTACTTTCCCACTGTTGATGACCCAGCTTTCCCAGAAAAATTCCCTCACCATTCTTTTGATGGCTTTTGGGGGTCATTAAAGGCAATAGTGACATTAATGCTTGACTACAATGCATTTTTGTGGTGTAAAAGAATGTGCTATCATGGGACCCTAAAAAGGAGATGTAACCAGAGCAGCAGTATAAAGCATGGGTGGTTAGACTATTTACAGATCCTGACACTCCTGATCTTACACTATAGTCACATTGCATGACATCATGATGGAAAGAAAAAGAATCATAAATAATTGGCATTCTGCATGTTGCAGTTTCTTCAATCTTTATTAATTTTGGCAGGATAACATCTATAGTTTACCTGGTGCTTCAAACATCTGATCTGGCTCAAGCAAATCATTACTTCCCATTCCCCGGGTGACCTGCTTCCATATGGCCATTTTGGGAATTAATTGGCGATAATTAAATTAGCATTATGAAGCATCAGAATATCTAGAATTTTGATGGAGGGTTCTTGTAAATATGCTCAGGAGACTAGCAAAGTCTATTAGCAAACTTAAAAAGAAAATCAGCAGTTGTTGAACACAAGGGGGAGAAATGTTACTCCAAGTAACGCTAAACCTCTTAATAAAGATCTTATCAAGCAGATACATAAATATTCATATGGCCCCCTCCGAACGGAAAACAACATGTTCAGCAAAGACGCTTTGGCTCATTTTCAGCTCAGATCTGACTAACACTACTGCAAGAGGCACATGATCATCATTTATAAATTTCCAAATTCAATGACTTTGTATATTTGCAGGCCAGATGGGCTGCACATCGCTTCTCACTGAAGGTGTAAATGGAAGGCTGCAGGAAAGCGTGCATTCCTTTGCAAGTGTCCATTAAATGTGAATAGAATTTTACACTTACATTGTGCTCTTCTGAAGTTGTGCTTTATATATTAAGGTAGGGCATACACTTACACTTAAGATCTTCAAGTTTGCAAGTATGTAAGATTCTAGCAATTACTTCATACCGCTAACAGTTCCATATTGTTTTACCAGATTGGTGGCTATTTTCCCTTACTGAATGTTGCCTGTTGTGGGTGCTGTATAAGGGTGCGTTCACATCTATTAGTTGCCATGAGTGTTTTTAACCTGACATAAACTCAAGATTGATTTTATGATGACATATTGGGGCACATTTACTTACCCGTCCCGTTGTGTCTGCCGTTCCGGAATGTTCGACGAGGATTGGAGCAGCCGCGATTCACTTGCAGCGTGCGCCCTATTTCTTGAATGTGTCGCTTCCCTGCTCAGGTCCGCTGGAGTTCACCCTTTTCTTCCCGGTGTATGGGAGTGCTGATCTTGCGACACAATTAGAATTTTAAACTCCCGATTTGTGTTGCATAAAAGCCGGCACCGATGCGCCAAAATCCGATCACGCGTGGAAATATTCGGGGAAACCCGACGTAAATGTGTCCATCCTTAGTAAATGTGCCCCGTTATGATAGAAATATTATGATAGAAACTGATATATGTGAATAGACACTTACTCCTTTTGTTCACCCAATGGTATTGAATATTCCATGCCATGTACTGGGAAGTGGGAAAAAAATGTAATGTGTTTATGATTTAAACTGTTTATTTATTTTTATATCAGTTCTAGGGAAAGGGGGTAGAAATATTTTTTTCTAAAATTTCTGCTTATTTTTAAATTGCATATATCCACAAAATGAAAAATATAATACAGTGCACAAATGAAAAATAGCTCACATCATCACACATATCCAATAACTTGCTTGATACAAAAACAAACATTTATCCCCAGCCATCCCTCTATCCCTTCCTCCACACTATCCCTCCCAGACCCTGTCTCTGGTGCTTAGAATTTTTTTTTTTTCCAGATATTTGGTTCTCATTTCCACAAATGAATTCTGGTTTTCTATATTAAGAAGTGTACTCAGCAATAATCCCCATCTCTTTTTAAATTATAGTGATCTTTTTCCTATCACTACATAGTTTCCATCTGCATAATTTCTTTAAGTTGTTATATAGTTCCCTTTGCTTACCTCATTGTTAGTTCCAGTTGGGACGAGTTGTTGTCTTTGCAGCTAACAATATTACATGGACCATTGTCATCTTCTCCTTTGGTGTATGAAGTTCATGATAATGGAAAACAAACTGACATCGATTGTATTATGGTTGAGGTTATCATTTTGTGGTGCATTTAAGAAGTAATGACCAGAGAAACAACAAGATAGTGACTGTATGTAACTACACTTGGTTTAAATGAACAATATCACATTTGAGCAAACAACTGTCAAATATAAAGCTACAGACTAGAAGGAAATTTCCCCATCAGACAAAAATTGGTGAAGAGCTAATAATATAATGGAAGGATAATAACATATCAACAAGCCACAAAATAAAACAGGCATTCTCTCTCCAATTCACCAAATCCTAGTCCAAGTGGTAATCTTTGCCACATTAGAAGTTGATGGCCTGCCGAGGTCTTTTTCCTTTATTATGAAGGGTAGTTGACCTGTTCTATCAGATGGTCATTTTACTCTCTGGTTCCATTGGATTCAAATAGGATAGTAAGTTTATTCCAGTAAGGTTCTTTAAAATGGTGTATCTTTATTGTAAGTTGATAGTGAAAGGTAAGTCCAACCTGAAGTTATTTACAAGTCTGGACAATGGCAGTAAGTGATCACCCATTGGGGATCAGTTTGCACCATTATGTAATATTAAGCTACACTGAACCAATATGATTAACTATGTTCTACATATAGTGTTGCTAAATATGTTATCACCAATAGAAAAATAATTCCTTATCACTTCAAAGGGAAAACATGCACATATTTACTGTCTTTCACTTGACAAGTTGCAGATGTTCATAGAAATGTGTTTGACGTGACAATACTAAACAGATGCACGTCTTTACCTCTCTTATTATTGTTATATTCTAGCTTACCTGCCGCTTTATGGAGTAAAAACAGAAGTGCCTACTGAAAAACACAGCTCTGTATGTATGTTAGTATGTTCCATTTATATATTTGTATGCATGCTTACTGTGTGTGTTTTTGTTTGTATGTATGCCTCTTATATATGTATATATATATATATATATATATATATATATATATATATATATATTTGTATGTATGTATGCTTCACTTATATTTCTATATGTATGTATACTTCATTTATATGTTTGTATGTATGTATACTATATATGCTTGTATGTATGTATGTATGCTATATCTATATGTTTGTTTGTATGTATGCTATATCTGTATGTATGTGTGATAAATGTGACCCTCCTCAAGTCCCTCACTTTCCCCCAGCCTCCGCTTAACTAGCCTATTGAAGCTAGCTAGTGTTACCTAACACAGCAGGTATCCAAGCTTCAAAAGACCTCTGCAGCCAAATCGTCTACATGCATCTCACCCCTCATTCTCAAAACAGACAAAGAGCCAAAAAAACTTTTAAACCAATAGGTTGAATAGGGACAGTTATGCAGTTATGGTCCATCTCAACCCGATGACAAATACATTTTTGGATTTTTGATATTCAGGAGTTCACAGTGGTGCTATTTCTGGGGCTCCAGGACACTTGAGTCCAGATATATCAACAGCTAGGGATAGGACCATAGCAAATATCCAATGATACCAGAATCATGACCCTACGATTATCCCCTTGATAAGCTATGGCTTCTCCAGGGCTCAGGTTGCAATACCAGGTAGGAGGGACCCATGACTCTTCCTGTTGGGTGTGACTGCACCTGATATAATCAGGCACCTCTAAGGCCGCATTGTATTTTGTTTGGGAACCATTGTAACATCAAGAGCAGAAAAGGATCTTAAGGTGTGGGCTAACAGGTTCCATTAGGCCACACACAAGGTAACGAACTTACTGAACTGCTGTTACTTGTAGTGCTACTTTGTATTTTGCACTCTGTGTAATCGTATATATCTCTACTGTATATATTGTTTTGTCTAGTGTGCCCTTAAGACAATTAAATATAAAATCTAATTTTGCTCTTTTATCTTGATTCACGAATCAACACGTCCGAGTCTCGTATATTTACATGGTGGCAGCTCCTTGAGTTCAGGGTTGTGATTTATTGTTGTGCCATATCCGGAAGTTGTGTTGACAACTTTAAATCCCTTCCGCATCTTAGAACCTGTGCGTTCTGGGTGTGTCTATAAAAGGATAACTAAGTGACCTTGCGTACCCTTCAAGGATGTATATGTGTTACATCTATTTATGTGTATGTATGCATACTGTGTGTATTTCTATGTATACTTCACCGATATGTTTGTATATATGTATGCTATATCTATATGTTTGTATGTATGCTTTTTATGTGTGTATGCTACATCCGTGTTTGGCATGTGTATTCATTCTTGTTATCTACACTTGTTATTGATACAGTTCTATGTGTGTTATTTGGCAGGATGCATTACTCACTGTTTACATAGAGGACCCTAAATAGTTCATTCAATACCAGAGGAAACAAAACACTTACGAATACTTGGAGTCATGTAGCGAACCTTAAATGTATTTTACTTTCCTGACGCTGGAAATGAAGGATCAATGCTTTTGTACCTTTGTAGAAATTGATCATGAAGTGCTCCTGGGGGTGATTTTCTTCTTAATTCTTCTTCTTAGTTTTACACTTGCAAATACCACCATCATATTAAGTTTTTTTGTGCAAGACGGCTATAAACCCAATGTCTATCACGGTTCAAAAACTTTCTGGAAGAGAAATTGCATTAAGCAAAACATATTCAAAATTTCATAACTGCTTCCACAAAAATGACAATATTTAGTACAATAAAACAACAAAATATGAAGTGATGGTTGATCTCAAACCACTACTGATATTGCCTGATTCAATGCGGTCATCAATGGGCAAAAAATAGAGGAACTCTAGGAGGTAGGAAGTAAGCGTTAAAGGTACAACCAGGAATTGTAGACCCAAGGGTTAACACATTCTTCTTTGTGCTTGTTTTGCGGGTTAGATATAACATTGAACAGTATTGGATCATAATATAGGCGGTTTGATTGATAGCTCAGGGCCCAAGCCTTCTGGGGATCCCATGGCCTCCCAAACCACCCACCAAAGGTCCTGAAACTGCAGATTGAAAACAGGCAAAAGAGACACATCCTCCATTCCCTAAGAACTTGTAGGAACTATAATATTCATACAGTCCAGGGCCTATGGCAATCTTAATCAGATTCTGCCGATGAAGGTCACAAAATGAGATTGTAGTAGTCTTACATCATGTCCTAAATAGAGATGAGCGAACATACTCGTCCGAGCTTGATGCTCGTTCGAGCATTAGCGTACTCGAAACTGCTCGTTGCTTGGACGAATACTTCGCCCGCTCGAGAAAATGGCAGCTCCCGCCGTTTTGCTTTTTGGCGGCCAGAAACAGAGCCAATCACAAGCCAGGAGACTCTGCACTCCACCCAGCATGACGTGGTACCCTTACACGTCGATAGCAGTGGTTGGCTGGCCAGATCAGGTGACCCTGGGATAGACTAGCCGCTGCCCGCGCTGCTCGGATCATTCTGTGTCTGGATGCCGCTAGGGAGAGAGCTGCTGCTGGTCAGGGAAAGCGTTAGGGTGTTCTATTAGAATAGTGTTAGGCAGGAGTGATTCAACAAGAACCCAACAGCCCTTCTTAGGGCTACAATAACGTTATACTTTTTTTTTTTTGTTTGCTTGTGACTGGGCTTGCTGGCACTAGTAGTGAAGCTAGTACCATATTGTGAGGAATTTGCAGGGGGACTTGCTACCGTTGTGTTTAGCTCTTAGTGACACACATATCCACCTCAAACACCAAAGTGGGAAAATTTATTAGGGGTTTGATTTCAATTAGGCACAGTCTGCCAGTTTCTTTTTATTTTACGTTTATTTTTTCATAACTCAGCGTCATCTCATCTGGCATAGCAGTGTGCTTTCATACTTGGCTAGAAAATAGCCAAAGGAGAATCCAAACGGCTTACTTACGCCTACAATAGCGTTATATATATTTTATTTCTGGTTGATCTGCTGGTGGCTGTCCTTGCTGCAGTGCATATACTAGCCAATTGTGAGGAATTTGGAGTGAGACTTGCGACCGCTGTGTTTAGCGCTTAGTGACGCACATATCCATCGCAAAGACCGAAGTGGGAAAATTTATTAGGGGTTGGATTTCAATTAGGCACAGTCTGCCATTTACTTTTTATTTTACGTTTATTTTTTGATAACTCAGCGTCATCTCATCTGGCATAGCAGTGTGCTTTCATACTTGGCTAGAAAATAGCCATAGGAGAATCCAAACGGCTTACTTAGGCCTACAATAGTGTTATATATTTTATTTCTGGTTGATCTGCTGGTGGCTGGCCTTGCTGTAGTGCATCTACTACCATATTGTGAGGAATTTGCAGTGAGACTTGCGACCGTTGTGTTTAGCGCTTAGTGACGCACATATCCATCGCAAAGACCGAAGTGGGAAAATTTATTAGGGGTTGGATTTCAATTAGGCACAGTCTGCCATTTACTTTTTATTTTACGTTTATTTTTTGATAACTCAGCGTCATCTCATCTGGCATAGCAGTGTGCTTTCATACTTGGCTAGAAAATAGCCATAGGAGAATCCAAACGGCTTACTTAGGCCTACAATAGCGTTATATATTTTATTTCTGGTTGATCTGCTGTTGGCTGGCCTTGATGTAGTGCATCTACTACCATATTGTGAGGAATTTGCAGTGAGACTTGCGACCGTTGTGTTTAGCGCTTAGTGACGCACATATCCATCGCAAAGACCGAAGTGGGACAATTTATTAGGGGTTGGATTTCAATTAGGCACAGTCTGCCATTTACTTTTTATTTTACGTTTATTTTTTGATAACTCAGCGTCATCTCATCTGGCATAGCAGTGTGCTTTCATAGTTGGCTAGAAAATAGCCATAGCAATAGGATAGCATCGTTTGGTTTTAAAAAATAAAAAAACACAAAACCCCCCCCCAAAAAAAAACACAAAAAAAAAGTAAAAAAAAAAATTAAAGTTATAACTTTCATTTTCAAAATGTTTAACCCGAGGGCTAGGGGTAGAGGACGAGGGCGGGGACGTGGGCGTCCAACTACTGCAGGGGTCAGAGGCCGTGGTCCTGGGCGGGGTGAGACACCACCTGCTGATGAGGGAGCAGGGGAACGCCGCAGAGCTACACTCCCTAGGTTCATGTCTGAAGTTACTGGGACTCGTGGTAGAGCACTGTTGAGGCCAGAACAGTGCGAACAGGTGATATCGTGGATTGCCGACAATGCTTCGAGCAATTTGTCCACCAGTCAGTCTTCCACGCAGTCCACCCATGTCACCGAAATCGCCACTCCTCCAGCTCCTGCACCTCAGCCTCCTCCCCCCCAGTCTGCCCCCTCCCAGGAAAATTTGGCATTTGAACCGGCATACTCTGAGGAACTGTTTTCTGGACCCTTCCCACAGTCACAAACCACTTGTCCGGTTGCTGCTGAGCAATTTTCCGATGCCCAGGTTTTCCACCAGTCGCAGTCTGTGGGTGATGATGACCTTCTTGACGTAGTGGAAGAAGTGTGTAAAGAGGTGTCCGACGATGAGGAGACACGGTTGTCAGACAGTGGTGAAGTTGTTGTCAGGGCAGGAAGTCCGAGGGGGGAGCAGACTGAGGGATCGGAGGATGATGATGTGACAGACCCAAGCTGGGTTGAGAGGCCGGGTGAACACAGTGCTTCTGAGACGGAGGAGAGTCCTATAGCAGAACAAGTTGGAAGAGGCAGTGGTGGGGCCAGACGGAGAGGCAGGGCCAGAGCAGGTGCATCAGCGCCAAATGTGTCACATAGTGAAGCTCCCGTGGCGAGGGCTCCCGCGGCGAGGGCTAGATTTTCAGAAGTCTGGAGGTTCTTTAAGGAAACACCGGATGACCGACGGACTGTGGTGTGCAACCTTTGCCAAACCAGGATCAGCAGGGGTTCCACCACTACTAGCTTAACTACCACCAGTATGCGCAGGCATATGAATGCTAAACACCCGAATCAGTGGCACCAAGCCCGTTCACCTCCGGCCGTGCACACCACTGCTCCTTCCCCTGTGTCAGCTGATAGTCAGCCCCCTGCCCAGGACCCTGGCACAAAAACCCCATCGTCGCCTCCACGATCCTCCACAGCATCCACCAGCGTTCAGCTCTCCATACCCCAGACGCTGGAGCGGAAAAGAAAATATAGTGCAACCCACCCGCACGCCCAAGCCCTTAATGTCCACATCTCCAGATTGCTTAGCCTGGAGATGCTGCCCTATAGGCTAGTAGAGACCGAGGCCTTTCACAACCTCATGGCGGCGGTCGCCCCTCGGTATTGGGTCCCCAGCCGCCACTACTTTTCCCGATGTGCCGTCCCAGCCCTGCACCAGCACGTGTCAGACAACATCATCCGTGCCCTGACCAACGCCGTTTCTGACAAGGTCCACCTGACCACGGACACGTGGACGAGTGCTGCCGGGCAGGGCCACTATATATCGCTGAGGGCACGTTGGGTTAACTTGGTGGAGGCTGGGACCGAGTCTGACCCTGGGGCTGGTCATATACTGCCGACGCCGAGGATTGCGGGGCCTACCTCGGTCCAGGTCTCAAAGGCCTACTATGCCTCCTCCTCCTCCCACCCCTCCTCCACCTCCTCCTCCGAACTACCATCCGTGGGCATGGCGCCATCAGTCGCTAGCTCTAGGCACAGCAGCAGTGCCGTCGCTAAGCGACAGCAGGCGGTGCTCAAACTGCTGAGCCTAGGCGATAAAAGGCACACCACCCAAGAACTATTACAGGGCATCACGGCGCAGACTGATCTGTGGCTGGCACCGCTGAACCTGAAGCCAGGCATGGTTGTGTGTGACAACGGCCGTAACCTGGTGGCGGCGCTGCAACTCGGCAGACTGACACATGTGCCATGCCTGGCCCATGTGTTAAATCTGATAGTTCAGCGTTTCCTCAAGACATACCCCAATCTGTCAGATTTGCTCACGAAGGTGCGCCGCATCTGTGCGCATTTCAGGAAGTCCAGCACAGATGCTGCCACTCTCAGGGCAGCGCAGCGCCGCCTCCAACTGCCCACTCACCGACTGTTGTGCGACGTGCCCACGAGGTGGAATTCAACATTAACCATGTTATCCAGAGTTTACCAGCAGCGCAGAGCGATTGTAGACTGCCAGATGTCAACTTCCACCAGAACTGGTAGTCAGGTCAGTCAGCTTCCTCAAGTCTACAATGAGGAGTGGACGTGGATGTCTGATATCTGTCAGGTGCTGAGTAACTTTGAGGAGTCAACACAGATGGTCAGTGGCGATGCCGCCATCATCAGCCTCACCATCCCGCTGCTTGGCCTGTTGAAAAACTCTCTGATCAGCATGAAGTCGGAAGCTTTGCGCTCGTCACAAGAGACGGGGGAAGAAGATTCCCTTGTTGATAGCCAAAGCACCCTCAGGTCTGTTTCTCAGCGCATATCGGAGGAGGTGGAGGAGGATGAGGAGGAAGAGGAGGAGAATGTTGGCGAGACACAAGAGGGGAGCATTGCTCAGACCTTCACTGTTCAGCGTGTATGGGCAGAAGAAGAGGAGTTGGAGGAGGAGGAAATGGGCAGTCAGGCCAGTGAGGGGAGTGAATTCTTGCGCGTTGGGACTCTGGCGCATATGGCAGATTTTATGCTAGGCTGCCTATCCCGTGACCCTCGCGTTCAAAGAATTTATTCCAGCACCGATTACTGGGTATTCACTCTCCTGGACCCACGGTACAAGCAAAATCTTTCCACTCTCATCCCTGGAGAGGAAAGGAGTGTGAGAATGCATGAATACCAGCAGGCCCTGGTGCACAAGCTGAAACAGTATTTCCCTTCTGACAGCGCTAGCGGCAGAGTGCGTAGTTCTGCGGGACAAGTAGCGAGTAGGCGAGCAGGCAGCTTGTCCAGCACTGGCAAGGTTACGCTTTACAAGGCTTTTGCCAGCTTTATGTCACCCCAGCAAGACACTGTCACCTGTCCCCAGTCTCGGCAGAGTAGGGCTGATCTTTACAGAAAGATGGTGAGGGAGTACGTAGCTGACCATACCATCGTCCTAAATGATCACACAGCTCCCTACAACTACTGGGTTTCAAAGCTGGACATGTGGCACGAACTGGCGCTGTACGCCTTGGAGGTTCTTGCCTGCCCTGCCGCTAGCGTCTTGTCCGAGCGGGTTTTCAGTGCAGCTGGTGGCATCATCACCGATAAGCGTACTCGCCTGTCGACTGACAGCGCTGACAGGCTGACGCTTATTAAGATGAATAAAGCCTGGATTTCTCATAATTTCCAATCTCCACCAGGTGAAGGAAGCTCAACCTGAATAATTTATGCACTCCTCCTCCTCCTCATTTTCCTCCTTCTCCTCCTCTTTGTACACTAAAGCAGAGGAAACTGGCTATTTTTTGACAGGGCCCACTGGCTCTAGCTATAGTACTTTATGCATTTAATTTTTCTGGAGGGCCACCTACCCGGTCCTCTGTTTTAAACAATTTTTGGGAGTGCCACATACAGGCACTCAATCTATTCAATTTTTCTGCAGGGCCACCTACCTGCTCCTCTGGTTTGAAAACTTTTTTGGACTGCCACATACAGGCACTCAATCTATTTCATTTTTCTGGAGGGCCACCTACCTGCTCCTCTGGTTTGAAAACTTTTTTGGACTGCCACATACAGGCACTATCCAAATTAAATTGTCTCCATAGCAGCCTCCACACGTTGTCTCCATTGCTACCTCCAAAAGTCGTCCATATAGCTGCCTCCATACATCGTCCCCTTATCAAACGAGGTGTGTCAGGCAGAAATTTGGGTTGTTTTCATGGATTCCACATCAAAGTTGTTAACTTTGTCGCCACCCTGCTGTGTTATCCACAAAATATACTGGCAAACTTTTATGATTAACCGATATTATTTCAGCGCTTCTGGCGCATCTGTTTACATTCCCCTCACCCGCCATATCCCAAACTTATAAGAACGCTACTACACTTAACTTGGTGGAGGCTGGTACCGAGTCTGACCCTGGGGCTGGTCATATACTGCCGACGCCGAGGATTGCGGGGCCTACCTCGGTCCAGGTCTCAAAGGCCTACTATACCTCCTCCTCCTCCCACCCCTCCTCCACCTCCTCCTCCTCCGAATTACCATCCGTGGGCATGGCGCCATCAGTCGGTAGCTCTAGGCACAGCAGCAGTGCCGTCGCTAAGCGACAGCAGGCGGTGCTCAAACTGCTGAGCCTAGGTGATAATAGGCACACCGCCCAAGAGCTATTACAGGGCATTCCACATCAAAGTTGTTAACTTTGTCGCCACCCTGCTGTGTTATCCACAAAATATACTGGCAAACTTTTATGATTAACCGATATTATTTCAGCGCTTCTTGCGCATCTGTTTACATTCCCCTCACCCGCCATATCCCAAACTTATAAGAACGCTACTACACTTGATCTTATACAAAAGGTTCTTAGAAGTGCTGTTTGGGGAGTAGCCTAGAGACAGGGGCTTGGATTGGCGAAAGCTCGCCTGGCAGCGGAGCGCCAGCTCCATCCCAAGATCCAACTAACATAGTTTTAACTGCAGCACCTTTAATCTACTACTAGTTCACTGCCTCCATACATAGTCCCCTTATCAAACGAGCTGTGTCAGGCAGAATTTTCAGGTGTTTCACCACATACATAGTGGAACTCGGCGCGTCTGTCGCCGCCATGCTGGAGACCTGCAGTTGCAATCATAGAAGCGCAATATGGATGCCCCATACTGTCGCTCTTAATCATGGAAGTCCTCTCCATGGCTGCCTCCAAATGTCGTCCCCTTATCAAACGAGCTGTATCAGGCTCATTTTTCGGGTGTTTCACCAGATACGTTATGGAACTTGGTCACTATGTCGCCACCATGCTGTGTTATCGACTAAATATACCGTCAACCTTTTGTTCACAGAGGAAATAATTTCAGCGCTTCTTGCTCACCTCCTTTGGTTCCTCTCTGCCACCCATTGGTTTGAAGCCTTAGTCCATTTAGGGTATGTCGCCGTGAGACTCTCTAGCCTGCCACTGCTGTCGCTGCCTCTGCATGCCGTCCCCTATAGTGTCAGGGTCAATTATTGGATGTTTTAGATGCTATCTAGCTTCATTCTGTCACTCTGTCATGGCCATGCTGTTGCCCATAATTTTGGCATAATGGTGCGATTAAGCAGCCTCAGAGGCATCCATGCATGCTGCCCCTGCTGTTTCCTGTCCATTTCTGTGGTGTTTCCATCCTTTTCTGAGGTTCCCAGGTGTTTGGCCAAGCTTCCCTGTGCAGAGCCTTGGTCCCCTTGAAAAATGCTCGAGGAAAAGCATCGGGAAAAGTTCGTCTCGAATAACGAGTACCCGAGCATTTTAGTGCTCGCTCATCTCTAGTCCTAAATAATAAAGTAACTCCAATGGGTTTAGCATGCATTAAATGTCTTCAAAGTGATAAATTACAGCAGTAATACTTCTGTGGCGTATCGGCCACAGGGGCCTTTTGCAAACACTGTAATCCGAACATATACACAAAATTAATATTTCAGCAAGATTTACTAGTGGATACATGGTACATATATACAAATATACATTTAAGTGGAGCAATCCAAAGGATATCAACATTATCTCCGTGTGACCACTTGAAAGTGGTCATAGTATAAGGTCCTCAGAACAAAGTCCATCAACAAGTGTAGTTAACATCAGTATGACTACATGAAACTTGTAAACTCGCAGGGTACTAGAATAAACATAGTTGTGGAGACATGAATCAAAGAGAAGAGGTTAACGCTTACCAAAGCTGTATACAAGAGTGTGTCTGGATGCTGGCGCTAGGTATCGTGCTTGCTGCACGCAGGAGAATGCGCTAGGGGGTATGATCGCATGCCGGCCATTTAAACAGGGGCGGAGTCAGATGACAAAAAAAACTATTATGCAAATGAGCCTGTGTAATTCCGGTGTGCAGGAATTGGATACATGTCTGTATAATAGGACGGTGTATCATGACAGCTAAAACTCTAAATGTAGAATCTTACCCACCTGTTTACATAGGAGGAAATTAGCGTCTCTGTTTAAAGAGATAAAGAGTAGTGTTACTCCAGAGGAGGTGAAATACAACATAATACACGGAAAATACAATTGTTAGATTTAAATTCAAATGAAGCTACGTATGGTGTATTCTCGGTTAAGTCCACACGGTTCAAGCGTTTGTATGCCTAATGTTTCTTTATCAACTGGATCCTGTTGCCAACTCTCCTTGGAGGTGGTACATGTGCAATCACCTGAAACTTAAGTTGTGCCAAGTTATGGTGCATGGCATGGAAATGTGCTGGTAGGGGTAGTTCCGTATGGTGCACTTGTGTTGTCCAATTTACTACTTTCAGTTCTGTGTAGTTTCACCTACATATAAAAGCATTTGATAAGATAGACAGCAAAGTTAGTATGGCTTGTGAAGAAGTCCTTTATGGGAAACCTTTTCCCAATGTGTGGGTGAAAGAAGCCTTCGCCCTGCTGGACATTGGAACATTGCATGCAATTAAGGCTAGGGAACATGCCTTTACGGGGGGATCTTACGAGGGGAATTGCTGTCTCGGTACCCCAGAGCATGAGCCAATGTCTGCTTTTCAGTCTATCTCTCAGGTTTTGGGGACGACGTCTTCATGGTAGTAGGGGGACCCTGAATTCGTCAATATGCAGAAAAGCTTTGGTAAGTATGTGCCAGTGGCCTCTGAGGATGTTAAGTATTTTGTTGTATGTAGGGTGAAAAGTGTGTACAAACTGAATATGTTGACTCCTGTAGATTCCATTGTATGAAACTCTCTGGGTACCCCCGTGATCTAAAGCGGTCAGCCATTTCATTGAATCTTTTTATACATATGGTAGGATCTGACACCAGTCATCTAACTCTAGTGAATTGTAATTTGGGGATAGAGTTAAGTGTGGACGGAGGGTGGCAGCTAGTGAAATGCAACATACTGTTGCAGCCCGTGGTTTTGCACACAGTCACAGGCTCATTTACATAATTATTTTTTTTTGTCATCTGACTCCGCCCCTGTTCAAATAGCCAGCGCAAGATCATACCCACTAGTGCATTCTCCTGTGTGCAGCAAGCACGATACCTAGATACCTAGCGCCAGCATCCAGACACACTCTTGTATGCAGCTTTGGTAAGTATTAACCTCTTCTCTTTGATTCTAGATTTTGCTGATGTATGTCTGCACTACTATGTTTACTCTAGTACCCTGTGAGTTTACAAGTTTTATGTAGTCATACTGATGTTAACTACACTTGTTGATGGACTTTGTTCTGAGGATCTTATACTATGACCGTGTTCAACTGGTCACACGGAGATAATATTGGATTGCTCCACTTAAATGTATATATTTATATATGTACCTTGTATCAACTAGTAAATCTTGCTGAAATATTAATTTTGTGTATATGTTTGGTTTACAGTGTTTGAAAAAGGCCCCTGTGGCCGATATGTCACACAAGTATTGCTGCTGTAATTTATCACTTTGAAGACATTAAATGCATGTTAAACCCATTACTTTACTATATATGGTGTTGGATCCCTGGATCAGACGCACCAAGGAATTTGGGAGTGCGGACCGAATATATTATCATGTCCTAAATAGCTAGGACTTCTGTCTTTAACAGGACTTGATTTGTCAATGTTTTTATGTCATTTACTGAACAGAAGGGCAAAAACACAGAAAGGGACCAAATATGGAGGATCTGTCATTGTACAACCTATAGAAATCTTTATTGAGGTTGTAAGTTGTTGCTGTAGCTTGAAACAAATACTGAGCAATACCAAACCAGAATCCTAGATAGGTTGATTCATTTTATTGTTGTTTTTCCACAGATATCAACAAGAATTACTGAGTAATCTTCTTCAAATGTATTATGTAACCTAGAATAAATGGTTGCTATAAATGGTAATTTGCATGCATTTTCCCAGAATCCTTGGCTGCAGTGAAAGCGTGGTATGTTATGTGATTATGGGGCTAGGCAAGTTTATTGCTTCCCAGAGACAAATAGATGTTCTTCTAAGTGCTTTGTACAGAACACACACATCCTAATTTTCTCAACCATGAGCCAAGGGGATTTTTGGATGTCATATAAAGGAGACGTCCAAGTTATAAGATTATCATAAAGCTTGTCAGAGGATTGACAGTGGCTTTAAGAACAAAACAAACTCACTGGAATTCATCCTTATTATAGATCGCCTTCCAAAAATCAATGTTATTATTCTTCGTCTGTGGTATTGGGATAGGACAGAGGGAGAGGCCCGCTTTTATTTGGAAAGCATTACATGCAGGTGTCAAAACACAGTCTTCCAGGAAATAAAAGGGAAAATGACAAACCGGGAGCTGTTACTGCAGGTGTGTTCAAGCAAAGATCTCCGCTCCTTTATTTTATGGTCCTATTAAATGAAAGAGAACAGAGCCAGCCGTAGCATGGAAGGCAAGAGAGAACTCATAAACCATCATCCAAAACTGAAATTTACATTTGTAGGTCAACAAATAGTGTTAAAAATCGTTAATCAACATGAAGCTAAAGGCTTCCTAAGCTGCTAAATTGAATGCAGAAAGCACTCTAGAAACAAGTTGTTTTTTATTATCAGTTCATTACTGGTGTCCAGACACACTGACATAAATTCAGATGCCCCTGAAGAGTTTCCCTTGGCACAGGGCTCCCTGCCAATTCTGCAATTCTTCAATTTATATCACAACAGGCCTATAAAATAAGCCAAAGAATAAGCATTTTTTAAGCTTCGTATTATATCCCATCTGCTCAAATCAGAGTCTAATAAAGGCTGCACATTGCTGCCCACATTGATGCCCGTTTAATGTCGCAGAGGGTAAGTCCCAACCTCTATTATTACACAGTATATTTTCTATTTACTGTACATGATAATACAAATTACTGTAGGACATGTGGCAGCTATGGTCCGCGGCCATTAAGAATAAAGTGAACATCTTGTAAACATACAGGGGATTGCTGTAAAGTATCCACAAAAGGAGGACACCCAGGATGAGGCAAGGAAAGCAGTATAGAGTTTTAAAGTGTGTCAGTTGTTTACCACCAAGTTCTGCTTTATTTCATGTGAGCAAATATTTAAGCCATATGTAATGGTGTGACCAAAGTACTGTCAAAGCCTGACAAGATGATCTGTGCTGACAAGCTTCATTAATGTAAATCTTATGCCGGAACCCAGGTGAATCACACGGCCGGGTGGAGAAGAGCAGCACTCACTTCTCCCCAATAATCAGGCCCAGAATAGCACCTGCTCTATATTGTGTGGCTTGGTTACAATGAGACATGGTGTGTTGACCACACCACAAGCGGGTGTAATAGATCTCTCTGGGGCTATGATCTGGCCATAATTTATACAGCCATATCATGACCACCATTATGGTTGTGAGCATAGGACCTTATACTACAATCAACTGCTTTGAGATTTGTGGGATAAAGAAGGTGTCAGCTTAGAAACAAAAGGGGTAATACTAGACAAACTGTCACATCACCCTTCTGCCCTTCAGTGGATGGACAGAGGGGGTGAAAAAGCATCAAGGCTAGATTAAAGGGGTATTTCCACCCAGAGAAGATTCTTAAATATACACAGGATAACAAAATAATGCATCCTCTTATTCAATGTTATCAACAAAAATTACAGCATTTCACAGATACTCCAACCTGCCTCTATCAATCCTGGTGTAGACAACTTTGGTTGCCCCGAGATACAACCGTTGATCAGAAATCTAGGGTAGGCTGGACAAATTGTTTTCCTGCCTGACACTGCAGTGAGCTCCACTCTGCATCGGCCCCTCCCCTTGCGTTCCAGGAGGAGCTCACTTACACACACAGACTTCCTGACGGCAAACAGTAGCGTGAGGAGAGTAAATCTACAAGCTACAAGCAGATAAAGTCTTTATTCAGGGGGGGGGGGGGATGCACAGAATGTCATTGTATGTTTTATGCATCCGATGAATCTCGTCATCTCTGATCTGTCTCTTCTTCTATGTGTCAGATACTAGTGAATTTTTAGAAGCTAAATAAAAGTGTATATAAAACTGTACCCTGATAATCTAACCACATTATCCACACAAAGCATTTCATAGCACAGAGGACTCATGAAGTGTCTACTTAGAGAGTCCCTGCTCCACTCTGGACTTTTACACTGAACATCGCTGAGTGATAAGAGCTAAAACATCAAGTAAAATTGTATAGTAAGGGGGTTAAATATCATCTTTATTGTGTAAACATCACTAGGGAATTAAAATTTGAGAATTTTCATTCATGGGCAAAACCCTTTAAAGCGTAACTGTAAAGTTATAATGATTTTTACTAAATTATTATATGTGATTCTCCCTTTAAAAACAAACCAGTGGCGTAACAACCGCCGTAGCAGCCGTAGCGGTTGCTACGGGGCCCGTCTCAGGCCCTCTCTCCCTGATGACCGATACAGTACAATAACAGGCGCCCGCTCTCCACACTGTAATGGGGCACCGCCTGCTGTGCTGATCATGCCCGCCCACCTGTACGGACCGAGCCCACTCTCTCGCCCGCCCACAAACTTCTCCCACCGCTGGAGCAGAATCCTGCCCGCCCCCGCTGCCTCCGGTACTCCAGTGATAAGTCCATCTCCGTGCTTTTGGCCGCTGGCCGACACTCCCACCCGCGCATACCTCCGCTCCCGCCCCCCACACTCCGCCGCTCCCCCCGCTGCTCTCGCTCTCGTAGCTCTACTCCACCCAACCTAAGCTCCCGGCTCCGACTCCGCTCCCGCGGTCCTGGCTGCACTCCCCCCAATGAAAGCTCACGCTCTGACCCCGCTCGCACGGTCCTGGCTGCACTCCCCCAGCCCAAGCTCCCAGCTCCGACCCTGCTCCCGCGGTCCCGGCTCCACTTCCCCTAACACAAGCTCCAGGCTCCAACCCCGCTCCCACGGTACCTGCTCCACTCCCCCCAAACTAAGCTCCCGGCTTCGACCCCCTCCCGCGGTCCCGGCTCTCAAACCCCCCCTTCCTCGCTGCTGGGCTGCTGGTTCCCAGCTCCGACCTCGCCTTCCCCCGCTCCCGACTCTCCCCCCCCAACCCTCGCTCCCGGCCTGAAACCTCCACCGATGGACAAGGCAGCAAACTTACCAAGACCCCAAGACCATAAAAGAAAGTTAATGGTATTTTATCTTTGCATATATAGATATATGTATGTATGTGTGTGTGTATATATGTATGTGTGTGTATATATGTATGTGTGTATATATGTGTGTGTATATGTGTATATGCGTGTGTGTGTATATATGAATGTGTGTGTATATATATATACATATATATATATACATATATATATATATATATATATATATATATATATATATATATATACATATATATACATATACATATATATATATATATATATATATATATATATATACTGTATATATTTGCTATATGTATGTGCAGTGTGTGTATATGCTGTATCAACAGTTTGTATATGTGTATATATGCTGCATGTATATGCTGTATATGCAATATTAACCAGGACTTCTATTTTGTACTACATGGCGGTACGCTGTATGCATTTTATACTAGATGGGGGGGGGGCCATGTATGCATTTTATACTACATAACGGTATGCTGTATCTTATTCTACATGGCGGCAGGCTTTATGCATTTTATTCTACATGGTGCTACCCTGTATGCATTTTATTCTACATGGTGCTACCCTGTATGCATTTTATTCTACATGGCGGCATGCTGTATGCATTTTATACTACATGGCGGTACTCTGTATGCATTTTATACTACATGGCGGTACGCTGTATGCATTTTATACTACATGGCGGTACTCTGTATGCATTTTATACTACATGGCAGTATGCTGTATGCATTTTATACTACATGGCGGTATGCTGTATGCATTTTATACTACATGGCAGTACACTGTATGCATTTTATACTGTATGGCAGTACACTGTATGCATTTTATACTACATGGCGGTACACTGTATGCATTTTATACTAAATGGTGGAACACTGTATGCATTTTATACTAAATGGTGGAACACTGTATGCATTTTATACTACATGGCGATATGCTGTATGCATTTTATACTACATGGCAGTACGCTGTATGCATTTTATACTACATGGCGGTACACTGTATGTATTTTATACTAAATGGTGGAACACTGTATGCATTTTATACTACATGGCGATATGCTGTATGCATTTTATACTACATGGCAGTACGCTGTATGCATTTTATACTACATGGTGGTACGCTGTATGCATTTTATACTGCATGGCGGTACGATATGCTTTATCTATCTTATACTATATGGTGGCACGCTGTATGCATTTTGCATTTCTTTATTTTTACACCAAACCAATATGATGGATCTGGTCCTGACATTCCCTGATATAATACTTATATGGGGGGGGGGGGGCGTCTCTCTATGGCTCGCCTCAGGCAGCAGACAGGCTTGGTACACCCCTGTGTGTATATATGCCTGTATGTATGCATATATTCCTGTAAGTATGTGTATATATGCCTGTATGTATGTATATATGCCTGTAAGTATGTGTATGTGTGTATATATGCCTGTATGTATGCATATATGCCTGTAAGTATGTGTATATATGCCTGTAAGTATGTGTATGTGGGTATATATGCCTGTATGTGTGTATATATGCCTGTATGTATGTATATATGCCTGTATGTATGTGTATGTGTGTATATATGCCTGTATGTATATATGCCTGTATGTATGTGTGTATGTATGCCTGTATGTATGTATATATGCCTGTAAGTATGTGTATGTGGGTATATATGCCTGTATGTGTATATATGCCTGTAAGTATGTGTATGTGGGTATATATGCCTGTATGTGTGTATATATGCCTGTATGTGTGTATATATGCCTGTATGTATGTATATATGCCTGTATGTATGTGTATGTGGGTATGTATCCTGTATGTATGTGTATGTGGGTATGTATGCCTGTAAGTATGTGATTTCTGCATGGCCCCCCTTCCCCTTCAAAAATATATACATATTTGTACAGACATGATTATAAAATCACATGCATTTACACAGTCATATATACACACATTTATATATTATACACACACTGGTGCACATTTACTAAGGGCTGTGCGCCACTTTTCTGTCGGACTTTTCTGTGGTGCATTCTGTCAGGACAGTGCAGGGGGCACCAGATTCATGAAGAACGTGCGCCAGAAATCCTGAATCTCACACCCCCTGGGCACTGCACATAGTACACACTGCACTGTGCTTAGTAAATGTGCACCAGTGTGTGTATAATATATAAATGTGTGTATATATGACTGTGTAAATGCATGTGATTTTATAATCATGTTGGTACAAATATGTATATATTTTTGAAGGGGAAGGGGGGCCCCATGCAGAAATCCGCTATGGGGCCCAGCCTCTCCTAGTTACGCCCCTGAAACAAACAGAACAATACCCATATTGCACTGCTCATCCTTATATTTCCAAAGTTAAGGCATTTTCTGTTTTGAAAATCTTTCTCAACAGAAGTAAAGTGGAGATTAATGTCTATCTGTCTATGCCCTCAAGCTGAGTCCAGTTAGCTTGCCCACAGATCCCATGATGCCTTGTGTTCTCTCTCAAAGTAATTTAGCATTAAATCAATTTAGTTTCCCACAAGTAAATCCACTGAACACTGCACAGTGCACATACAGGATGTATATGGTGACTAGCCTGGTAGCTTCCATCACTTGGAAGAGCAGGGAACGTGTAATAAGTGGACAAAATCATAGGTAAACCAGTTACATAAAATCTATAACCTATGCTGTGCGAGCACTAAGGGTTAATCACTTTTTTGTGAAGAGCTGATAGTGCCGATGACAAGGTTGGGGAGGGGGCAACATGAGGTGCAGAAAGAGACAGAGAAAGTTGTGTAGAATCGCATACTGGGATGGAGGGACTGATAGGTAACAGGAGAGATGTTGTACTTCACTATTCTGTGCCGGAGACATATGTATCCACAGTCTTGAACATATCCAGCTCTGCTACATACACAGAGAGAGCTCTGTCACATGACCTCCTCCTCCAAGAAGTCCATAGAGTTTGTTTATAATACCAGGGATTGTCAGCACAGGCAAAGGAAGACTCTACTGCAGCACTCAGATAATCTGGGGAGTAGCAAAGAAACTGCTGGATATAGATAACAAAGATAGTAGGCAAAGTTGTTTTACATCCCATGTTTTACAGTTACTCTTTATTATAAGATCGGCACTCTTGCTATGGATTAATCCCCTTTTTTGGAAAGTAGCTGACACTAGAAATGAGCGAACACTAAAATGCTCGGGTACTCGTTATTCGAGACGAACTTTTCCCGATGCTCGAGTGCTCGTCTCGAATAACGAACCCCATTGAAGTCAATGGGAGACTTGAGCATTTTTCAAGGGGACCAAGGCTCTGCACAGGGAAGCTTGGCCAAACACCTGGGAACCTCAGAAAAGGATGGAAACACCACGGAAATGGACAGGAAACAGCAGGGGCAGCATGCATGGATGCCTCTGAGGCTGCCTAATCGCACCATTATGCCAAAATTATGGGCAACAGCATGGCCATGACAGAGTGACAGAATGAAGCTAGATAGCATCTAAAACATCCAATTATTGACCCTGACACTATAGGGGACGGCATGCAGAGGCAGCGGCAGCAGCGGCAGGCTAGAGAGTGGCATGGCGACATACCCTAAATGGACTCAGGCTTCAAACCAATGGGTGGCAGAGAGGAACCAAAGGAGGTGAGCAAGAAGCGCTCAAATAATATCGCTACATGATAAAAGTTTCCCAGTATATTTTGTGGATTACACAGCAGGGTGGCGACAAAGTTAACATGGAATCCATGAAAACAACCCAAAATTCTGCCTGACACAGCTCGTTTGATAAGGGGACCATGTATGGAGGCAGTGAACTAGTAGTAGATTAAAGGTGCTGCAGTTAAAACTATGTTAGTTGGATCTTGGCATGGAGCTGGCGCTCCGCTGCCAGGCGAGCTTTCGCCAATCCAAGCCCCTGTCTCTAGGCTACTCCCCAAACAGCACTTCTAAGAACCTTTTGTATAAGATCAAGTGTAGTAGCGTTCTTATAAGTTTAGGATATGCCGGGTGAGGGGAATGTAAACAGATGCGCAAGAAGCGCTGAAATAATATCGGTAAATGATAAAAGTTTGCCAGTATATTTTGTGGATAACACAGCAGGGTGGCGACAAAGTTAACAACTTTGATGTGGAATCCATGAAAACAACCCAAATTTCTGCCTGACACACCTCGTTTGATAAAGGGACGATGTATGGAGGCAGCTATATGGACGACTTTTGGAGGTAGCAATGGAGACAACGTGTGGAGGCTGCTATGGAGACAATTTAATTTGGATAGTGCCTGTATGTGGCAGTCCCAAAAATTTTTCAAACCAGAGGAGCAGGTAGGTGGCCCTCCAGAAAAATGGAATAGATTGAGTGCCTGTATGTGGCAGTCCCAAAAAGTTTTCAAACCAGAGGAGCAGGTAGGTGGCCCTCCAGAAAAATGGAATAGATTGAGTGCCTGTATGTGGCAGTCCCAAAAAGTTTTCAAACCAGAGGAGCAGGTAGGTGGCCCTCCAGAAAAATGGAATAGATTGAGTGCCTGTATGTGGCAGTCCCAAAAAGTTTTCAAACCAGAGGAGCAGGTAGGTGGCCCTCCAGAAAAATGGAATAGATTGAGTGCCTGTATGTGGCAGTCCCAAAAAGTTTTCAAACCAGAGGAGCAGGTAGGTGGCCCTCCAGAAAAATGGAATAGATTGAGTGCCTGTATGTGGCAGTCCCAAAAAGTTTTCAAACCAGAGGAGCAGGTAGGTGGCCCTCCAGAAAAATGGAATAGATTGAGTGCCTGTATGTGGCACTCCCAAAAATTGTTTAAAACAGAGGACCGGGTCGGTGGCCCTCCAGAAAAATTGAATAGATTGAGTGCCTGTATGTGGCACTCCCAAAAATTGTTTAAAACAGAGGACCGGGTCGGTGGCCCTCCAGAAAAATTAAATGCATAAAGTACTATAGCTAGGGCCAGTGGGCCCTGTCAAAAAATAGCCAGTTTCCTCTGCTTTACTGTACAAATAGGAGGAGAAGGAGGAAAATGAGGAGGAGGAGGAGTGGATCAATTATTCAGGTTGAGCTTCCTTCACCTGGTGGAGATTGGAAATTATGAGAAATCCAGGCTTTATTCATCTTAATAAGCGTCAGCCTGTCAGCGCTGTCAGTCGACAGGCGTGTACGCTTATTGGTGATGATGCCACCAGCTGCACTGAAAACCCGCTCGGACAAGACGCTAGCGGCAGGGCAGGCAAGAACCTCCAAGGCGTACAGCGCCAGTTCGTGCCACATGTCCAGCTTTGAAACCCAGTAGTTGTAGGGAGCTGTGTGATCATTTAGGACGATGGTATGGTCAGCTACGTACTCCCTCACCATCTTTCTGTAAAGATCAGCCCTACTCTGCCGAGACTGGGGACAGGTGACAGTGTCTTGCTGGGGTGACATAAAGCTGGCAAAAGCCTTGTAAAGCGTACCCTTGCCAGTGCTGGACAAGCTGCCTGCTCGCCTACTCTCCCTCGTTACTTGTCCCGCAGAACTACGCACTCTGCCGCTAGCGCTGTCAGAAGGGAAATACTGTTTCAGCTTGTGCACCAGGGCCTGCTGGTATTCATGCATTCTCACACTCCTTTCCTCTGCAGGGATGAGAGTGGAAAGATTTTGCTTGTACCGTGGGTCCAGGAGAGTGAACACCCAGTAATCGGTGCTGGAATAAATTCTTTGAACGCGAGGGTCACGGGATAGGCAGCCTAGCATGAAATCTGCCATATGCGCCAGAGTACCAACGCGTAAGAATTCACTCCCCTCACTGGCCTGACTGTCCATTTCCTCCTCCTCCAACTCCTCCAACTCCTCTTCTTCTGCCCATACACGCTGAACAGTGAAGGACTCAACAATGGTCCCCTCTTGTGTCTCGCCAACATTCTCCTCCTCTTCCTCCTCATCCTCCTCCACCTCCACCTCCTCCGATATGCGCTGAGAAACAAACCTGAGGGTGCTTTGGCTATCAACAAGGGAATCTTCTTCCCCCGTCTCTTGTGACGAGCGCAAAGCTTCCGACTTCATGCTGATCAGAGAGTTTTTCAACAGGCCAAGCAGCGGGATGGTGAGGCTGATGATGGCGGCATCGCCACTGACCATCTGTGTTGACTCCTCAAAGTTACTCAGCACCTGACAGATATCAGACATCCACGTCCACTCCTCATTGTAGACTTGAGGAAGCTGACTGACCTGACTACCAGTTCTGGTGGAAGTTGACATCTGGCAGTCTACAATCGCTCGGCGCTGCTGGTAAACTCTGGATAACATGGTCAGTGTTGAATTCCACCTCGTGGGCACGTCGCACAACAGTCGGTGAGCGGGCAGTTGGAGGCGGCGCTGCGCTGCCCTGAGAGTGGCAGCATCTGTGCTGGACTTCCTGAAATGCGCACAGATGCAGCGCACCTTCGTGAGCAAATCAGACAGATTGGGGTATGTCTTGAGGAAACGCTGAACTATCAGATTTAACACATGGGCCAGGCATGGCACATGTGTCAGTCTGCCGAGTTGCAGAGCCGCCACCAGGTTACGGCCGTTGTCACACACAACCATGCCTGGCTTCAGGTTCAGCGGTGCCAGCCACAGATCAGTCTGCGCCGTGATGCCCTGTAATAGCTCTTGGGCGGTGTGCCTTTTATCGCCTAGGCTCAGCAGTTTGAGCACCGCCTGCTGTCGCTTAGCGACGGCACTGCTGCTGTGCCTAGAGCTACCGACTGATGGCGCCGTGCCCACGGATGGTAGTTCGGAGGAGGAGGTGGAGGAGGGGTGGGAGGAGGAGGAGGCATAGTAGGCCTGAAACACCTGGACCGAGGTAGGCCCCGCAATCCTCGGCGTCGGCAGTATATGACCAGCCGCAGGGTCAGACTCGCTCCCAGCCTCCACCAAGTTAACCCAATGTGCCGTCAGCGATATATAGTGGCCCTGCCCGGCAGCACTCGTCCACGTGTCCGTGGTCAGGTGGACCTTGTCAGAAACGGCGTTGGTCAGGGCACGGATGATGTTGTCTGACACGTGCTGGTGCAGGGCTGGGACGGCACATCGGGAAAAGTAGTGGCGGCTGGGGACCGAATACCGAGGGGCGGCCGCCGCCATGAGGTTGCGAAAGGCCTCGGTCTCTACTAGCCTATAGGGCAGCATCTCCAGGCTAAGCAATCTGGAGATGTGCACATTAAGGGCTTGGGCGTGCGGGTGGGTTGCACTATATTTGCGTTTCCGCTCCAGCGTCTGGGGTATGGAGAGCTGAACGCTGGTGGATGCTGTGGAGGATCGTGGAGGCGACGATGGGGTTTTTGTGGCAGGGTCCTGGGCAGGGGGCTGACTAGCAGCTGACACAGGGGAAGGAGCAGTGGTGTGCACGGCCGGAGGTGAACGGGCTTGTTGCCACTGAGTGGGGTGTTTAGCATTCATATGCCTGCGCATACTGGTGGTAGTTAAGCTAGTAGTGGTGGAACCCCTGCTGAGCCTGGTTTGGCAAATGTTGCACACCACAGTCCGTCGGTCATCCGGTGTTTCCTTAAAGAACCTCCAGACTTCTGAAGATCTAGCCCTCGCCGCAAGAGCCCTCGCCATGGGAGCTTCACTAGTTGACACATTTGGCGCTGATGCACCAGCTCTGGCCCTGCCTCTCCGTCTGGCCCCACCACTGCCTCTTCCAACCTGTTCTGGTCGAGGACTCTCCTCCGTCTCAGAAGCACTGTGTTCACCCGGCCTCTCAACCCAGCTTGGGTCTGTCACCTCATCATCCTCCGATCCCTCAGTCTGCTCCCCCCTCGGACTTCCTGCCCTGACAACAACTTCCCCACTGTCTGACAACCGTGTCTCCTCATCGTCGGACACCTCTTTACACACTTCCACTACGTCAAGAAGGTCATCATCACCCACAGACTGTGACTGGTGGAAAACCTGGGCATCGGAAAATTGCTCAGCAGCAACCGGACAAGTGGTTTGTGACTGTGGGAAGGGTCCAGAAAACAGTTCCTCAGAGTATGCCGGTTCAAATGCCAAATTTTCCTGGGAGGGGGCAGACTGGGGGGGAGGAGGCTGAGGTGCAGGAGCTGGAGGAGTGGCGATTTCGGTGACATGGACTGCGTGGAAGACTGACTGGTGGACAAATTGCTCGAAGCATTGTCAGCAATCCACGACATCACCTGTTCGCACTGTTCTGGCCTCAACAGTGCTCTACCACGAGTCCCAGTAACTTCAGACATGAACCTAGGGAGTGTAGCTCTGCGGCGTTCCCCTGCTCCCTCATAAGCAGGTGGTGTCTCACCCCGCCCAGGACCACGGCCTCTGACCCCTGCAGTAGTTGGACGCCCACGTCCCCGCCCTCGTCCTCTACCCCTAGCCCTCGGGTTAAACATTTTTAAAATGAGAGTTATAACTTTAATTTTTTTTTTACTTTTTTTTGTGTTTTTTTTTTTTTTGTGTGTTTTTGAGTTTTTAAAAACAAACAATGCTATCCTATAGCTATGGCTATTTTCTAGCCAAGTATGAAAGCACACTACTATGCCAGATGAGATGACACTGAGTTATTAAACAAAATAAACGTAAAATAAAAAGGAAAAATGGCAGACTGTGCCGAATTGAAATCCAACCCCTACTAAATTTTCCCACTTCGGTCTTTGCAATGGATATGTGCGTCACTAAGCGCAAAACACAGCGGTCGCAAGTCTCACTACAAATTGCTCACAATTGGCTAGTAGATGCACTGCAGCAAGTACAGCCACCAGCAGATCAACCAGAAATCAAATATATAACGCTACTGTAGGCGCAAGTAAGCCGTTTGGATTCTCCTATGGCTATTTTCTAGCCAAGTATGAAAGCACACTAATATGCCAGATGAGATGACACTAAGTTATTAAACAAAATAAACATAAAATAAAAAAGGACAAATGGCAGACTGTGCCTAATTGAAATCCAACCCCTACTAAATTTTCCCACTTCGGTCTTTGCAATGGATATGTGCGTCACTAAGCGCAAAACACAGCGGTCGCAAGTCTCACTACAAATTGCTCACAATTGGCTAGTAGATGCACTGCAGCAAGTACAGCCACCAGCAGATCAACCAGAAATCAAATATATAACGCTACTGTAGGCGCAAGTAAGCCGTTTGGATTCTCCTATGGCTATTTTCTAGCCAAGTATGAAAGCACACTAATATGCCAGATGAGATGACACTGAGTTATTAAACAAAATAAACGTAAAATAAAAAAGGACAAATGGCAGACTGTGCCTAATTGAAATCCAACCCCTACTAAATTTTCCCACTTCGGTCTTTGCAATGGATATGTGCGTCACTAAGCGCAAAACACAGCGGTCGCAAGTCTCACTACAAATTGCTCACAATTGGCTAGTAGATGCACTGCAGCAAGTACAGCCACCAGCAGATCAACCAGAAATCAAATATATAACGCTACTGTAGGCGCAAGTAAGCCGTTTGGATTCTCCTATGGCTATTTTCTAGCCAAGTATGAAAGCACACTAATATGCCAGATGAGATGACACTGAGTTATTAAACAAAATAAACGTAAAATAAAAAAGGACAAATGGCAGACTGTGCCGAATTGAAATCCAATCCCTACTAAATTTTCCCACTTTGGTGTTTGAGGTGGATATGTGTGCCACTAAGAGCTAAACACAACGGTAGCAAGTCCCCCTGCTAATTCCTCACAAAATGGTACTAGATGCAAATAAAAAAAAAAAAAAGTAGAACGTTATTGTAGCCCTAAGAAGGGCTGTTGGGTTCTTGGAGAATCACTCCTGCCTAACAGTAAGCTAATAGAACACCCTAACGCTTTCCCTGACCAGCAGCAGCTCTCTCCCTAGCGGCATCCAGACACAGAATGATCCGAGCAGCGCGGGCAGCGGCTAGTCTATCCCAGGGTCACCTGATCTGGCCAGCCAACCACTGCTATCGACGTGTAAGGGTACCACGTCATGCTGGGTGGAGTGCAGAGTCTCCTGGCTTGTGATTGGCTCTGTTTCTGGCCGCCAAAAAGCAAAACGGCGGGAGCTGCCATTTTCTCGAGCGGGCGAAGTATTCGTCCGAGCAACGAGCAGTTTCGAGTACGCTAATGCTCGACCGAGCATCAAGCTCGGACGATCATGTTCGCTCATCTCTAGCTGACACATATTGGGGCAGATTCATCTGGCGCATGGCCAGGAATTTTGGCTATGCCCAAAAGGGTGAAGGGTGTATGCCCAGTGGTGCCATTCAGGCGCAGGCCATTGCACAATTCTATGCCAGGCAGCACCTGGCATAGAACTGCCCTGCTAACACAGCTGCCGCCTGGATCAGGAGACTGAAGCCTACTAATAAAATCCTGCAGAGCGGGGGTGGGACAGGGATTGAAAATAAAATTTCCCCTAATGGCATAGAGTACAGATGGGTTCTTGTTATACATATGTATAGTCACATACTATCAACATTAGTTGCACAGTAAGTGCCACCTGCAGACGGTGTAATCCCGGACGGCGGAGTTTTACTTCAAACACTTGGGTAAGACCTAAAATCTCTTGGTGGGCTAAACTTGTATTTAATTACTGTGCAACTGATGTTGATAGCATGTGACTATACATATGTATAACAATACACCAGCTTAGCATGTTAGTTTTTTCCCTCTGTACACCTTCATGATCCTCCATATTGTGTCCAGAGATGACCCCTCTATTTTGTATCTTACCACCTCTATGTTCATAGTCTAGGACCCTGTTGTCCCATATTCTGATGTGCATTGAGGCAGAGCAGAGTGTGTATAAATCATTACACTGCATTCATGGCAGGGTCCAAAGTGTATTTTTCATTGCTCTTACTATGGTGTCTGAGGGTACCAATGCAGTTGAAAGCACACAGAGAAGGGGGAACCCAAATTATTATTGAAGAATCCCAGAAGCATCCTGTTTGTGACTTGTCTCCACTCCCCCCACCCCCTAACGTTAACAGTAGAGCATGGAGCAATGAAAATCCAGCCCTGAGGACCTCTTTTTCTGCTTAAGGTAAGTAGTTGGAAGTTGGTGGAAATGTAATGTAACATCTATAAAATCATGCAGACAGTGCTCAGGTTATGTACAAATAGATTCTTTAGGTTTGTACTTTAGTTAAATTTGTATGTAAGTCGGAACAGATATATTTTATAATTTTTTTTTGTCCCATTTGACAATTGGATTTTCAAAATTTGTTGCTGTCATGGTAACACGAATTATCAATAATGCTTCATTACAGACACTTTGCAGCTGATCATTGCAGCCTGGGACTAAAGTAACATCCAGAGAGCTTCTTCTGTAACCAGGGGTCGTTTGTAAATTGTGTATCCTTACGTCGGGGACTGCCTGTATTGAGATTATCAACACATAGATTCTAGAGTGAAAGTCTCATCAATTAACCATTTACATCACATTTCTGTCTCTCTCCCATATAATCAATATTCTATTATATGTAAATGCATCTCTAGCTATACAATCTTCCATAACACATTTAAATCACGTGCGACTAGAAATTTTGGAAGATTTTTGCAACTCTTGTACTTAAAGCAAAATCTATTTGCCATGAGCTTAACATTTCACTCCTTGATCAATACTATGCAGCAAGATATACATCACCCAACACTGACAATGACAGGTAGCTGGAATCCATAGGGATGATGTAAAATCAATATTTATTAGCATCAATGTATAAAATAGACTATTGGATGTTTTGCAATTAGTAGACCATGAAATACTTGTGACTAAGCCTTATATAAAACCTGTGTTTTTGCTTTCAGAACAGGATCTTATTTTAACACCACCATGTCATGGCTGGATAACCCGGCCATGCAGTAACTGGATAAAACCTTGCACTTTGCCGATTACAGGAGTAGGCAGGGAAAGTCGAGGGATTGAAGGACTTTGTTCTAACTTTCACTGTACCGATCTGGGTTAAACATGTTGTCATCCTGCTGTAGCTGTGAGAATCAGAAGGGATAGAAATCAAGGTGGATAAGGTGGTGAGACGGCTGTGGAACCACAATCTGCAAAAGATACCAGAGTCTGAAAAGGAACTAGAGATCACTGCATAGTGGTAGAGGTAGGTTGACAGTTCTCAGGTCCTGTGGTGTATCCAAATTGGTTTTGGTTCTGTGATGATGTGACATTAAAGCCACTGAGCCAGTTTTCTGTCTAATTTGCACATTCTTTTCAGTGAAAACTGCTTGCACATGTATTTCAGAAGTGTCCGAGTTATGTGTCGCTACTGCACTACCCAATGAGACACAAAATTCTGCACTGAAAGAGGAGTTCCAGTGCAATTAGACCATGCGCCACATTTATCATGCACGGTCAACAAAATTGTGCCACACTCACAAGCTGCGGCAAAAAAAAATTGGGGCACTCTGTCGGAGCCCACATTTATCAAAAACAGTGCAAACTGCAATAGGTGTAGTTTGCCTGTAAAGTGTGCAGAGTGCAATAGATTCATGAATTGTGGCACACAATCTTCATGAATCTGGCGCCCTTTTTACTGCTCCAGCAGAGTGCAGTGGACCTTTAACAACATGCAACACAATTCTATCGGACACTGCATGATGAATGTGGCACAAGGTCCTACTGTGCACCGAATTTTGTGTCACGTCAGGAATAGTGAAGCTGCGACACAAATAAATATATGTACAAGCTGTTTGCAAAGTCAGACAAAAAAACTAGTGCAGGGGCTTTAATAAATGTGGGCCATTATGTTTTACTCAAGTGCCATTGTCCATTTGAGGAAAAATAGAGATACAACTTGCCCTATGTTTTATAGAGAATCTGTGCGATGACTATAGGACTGGTTGAAGAGCCAAATATTTGAAACAGATCTTCTGCAGAAAAATCAGTTTCAAAACCAATGCTTTAAACATACCATAATTCGAATGCTTTCAATTACATCACAGACAGGCAAAGGCAGATTAAGACTGCCATGGACCCTGGGCTGTACAATTATTTAATAGCATTTACTTCATTCAAAAGGTACTAGAATTAAGATTCCTGGGAAAGAAGGAAAGGAGGAGCTTTGTAGGAGTTTGAGGATTTCATGGTTGGAGATCAGAAGGATCAGTTATTCAGTAAATGAATAACAGGTTATTATGCACTGCAGTACTGGTGTCTTGCTGTGTATTATTTGAGAGATCAGGAGATTTTAACCCTGATGGTTGTCCAAAATGTATAAATACAATCCTTTTTCGATTACAATGTTCCAAAATAGTGAAATTAGAAGCTACATTAATAACAATTCATGTCAGGCTCCAGGAGTAGTGGACCCAGTGGACCACCACAAACAATTACGTAAGCCTCAACCTGGGACCAGAATGTAAGTGGCACTCGTTTTTTTACTAGAGCCCGTGGGTTGAACTTGTTGCATCGTGGTAGCACCAGGTCGTTCCACAGGTGCAACTTTGTCCGTGATGGCAGCCAACACGAGGTACACAGATGTTGAACGGAATCGTAGTCGGGGACAGGCAGGAGGTCAGGACGGGCAGCACAGGATCAGAGACGGGGACGTAGCAACAGGTCAAGGCAGGCAGCAGAGGAGCGTAGTCAGGAACGGAACTGGGGTCACAACGGGAAGTCACAATAACAGCGTAGAGCATGGGAACAAAGCTTTCTCTAGGGCACAAAGCACAAAGATCCAGCAGGGTGTGCAGGTAGAGGCTGGTTTATAAGGAATTCTGTGAAATGGCCAGCGCCAATTAACAATGTGCTGCCTCTTTAAATCTTCTGAAGCTAGCGCGCGTGTTCTGGGAGACAGGGACATGGGGGCACGGCCGGGGGACCAGAAACAGGACGGAGAAAGGTAAGTGGCTCGGGCGCCGCACTTACGAACAGAGGGGGGCACAGGTGAGCCCACGATCCGAGATATGGGTCGCGGGAGCACCCGTGACAATTCGTATAATAAAGAGATGTTGTTCATACTGCCCCTTGAAAACTATTTAAGAATCTTACTCACTTATTTATATTAAAAATATGTATTTATTTAAAAATATTTAAGTTGCTATGCATACTTGATGGTACTGTCATTTTCAGTAAAAAAAAAAATCCTTTTATGGAGATTTCCTCTAAAACATATAAAACCACACTAATTGAAAGAATTTCTGTTAATTAAAGAAATCCCAAAACCCTATTGAGTGATTTGGTCTCAAGAGCTAATATGAAAAATGGTAATTTAGTATATATCTTAATTTTACACTTTATTCAAGGCAGAGAATCATATAAAATAGAAATAAAATAGGAAATGGTGGTATTTACATGCTAGACCTTATCAATGATGCAAATAGATTAAAGGCAATTTAACGATGATAAATGTCAGATGGAAATAAAAGAAAACGTGAATCTTAATAGCGTCTCTGCAGGTGTGAATTGCTGCACTGTTACATCTCAGTAAACAAAGTGGTTCTCTACCCGAGTGTGACCAGCTCCTAATTAGAAACCCATTCTACTGTAGCAAGCAACGGGTCATCTTTCAAACACCCTTCTGCAAAACAACAAAAGCCGAGATTAAAAGTAGTTTTGGCAGGTAAAAGAAAGGAACGATCCACAAATTAAATTATCGAAACCATGTCTTGTGAAGGTGAAACGTCTTTCAATTTTGGAAAGGATTAAACACTTATTTAATTCCTCAGAAAACTGTGATTCATACAGATGGTGCAAGAACTAACCCCCAAAGAACAGATCTTTACTGGTCAAT
Source organism: Engystomops pustulosus (assembly GCF_040894005.1). Taxonomy (NCBI): domain Eukaryota; kingdom Metazoa; phylum Chordata; class Amphibia; order Anura; family Leptodactylidae; genus Engystomops; species Engystomops pustulosus. Next base: position 102,534,458 of record NC_092417.1, on the reverse strand, counting down.
GAAGTAGCAATGAGTATTGCTATTGTCTGGAACAAAACCCAAAGGGTTTTCTGGTCCCCTTGAGATGCTATCTCTGCTTAGGGATATAGCCATGGACAGATTAAAGAGTGGGAATCTGTGGTGTGAGCCCCAGGGCCACCACCAATAAGCATAAGGAGGGGACCCCCACCATCCTGTCTGACCTGTCTCCTGCCACATAATCAGCAGAGACTATGCGAGTGGAGTGGCATTGCTGTGAGTATTATTCCTATACTATGTATTATCTCTGTACTGTGAAATCACTGTATATATTACCCCTGTAATGTAACATGAGATTTGTGTTATGAGGTTCTGCACCAGTTTCAATATGTACTATGAGGTTGTACAGCAGCCATGATTTGTGTTATTATGTTCTGAAGCAACTGAGGACTCACCCCTTGCTGCACGCAGGGAGCTAAGTAATGTAAAATAATCAATAAAAAATCTGTGTAATTATTCAAATGCACAACAAGGACATTTTTTAAATAAACATGCCAGAGGCTATAGGAACCTACCACTATGATGATCCCTCTAATGCAATCTGCTGGGAAGTTGGAAAAAATTAAAACGCAGTACAATACAAGTACAAAAAGATGAAAAGGGCCTGGACGCATGGATGAGAAGGGCCTAAGGCTCGTTCCACACTTGCGAGTGGGATGCGATGAACTTGCATCACACTCGCAACATGTGCAGCCAGGATCTCCTGCTGAGTTAACTTCTGGTTTGCAGCGTTCGGGCCGGGAGATCCGGGCAGCACACGTTGTGAGTGTGATACTATTTCATTACATCACACTCGCTAGTGTGGAACAGGGCTAATACTGCAGAAACTTGAAAGAAAAATGGTGATCTAGCATCCAGGCAGTGGAAAATCTTCGATTAAAACATCCAAATTTATTAAGTTTAGATTTAAAACAGGGTGGTTCCTGGAATGCCGATTCGCATCCTTGTCAAGTTAACGTGAATCATTCGAAACACGTCAAACCAAGTTCCCTTACATTTTTTTGTTGGACACACTGAATTTTTTTATTGATATCATTTTGGGGACTGTACGACCTTTTGATTGCCTATTATTCAAATTTTTGTGGCGAAATGACATAACAATGTAGATTCAGAATTTTGTTTCCATTATGGGGATCACAGCATTGGATAATCATTTTTATATTTTTAGAAAGCAGGCATTTTGGAATGCGGGGATACCTAACTTGTTTCTGTTTGCTTTTCATAATTCCCTAATGAAAGTGGTGTGATATGCAATTATAGGGTTATTGTTTGGCCAAACTGAAACTTAAACGTGACTCCACAAACCCCCAAAAACTACCTTATTCTGTACTTTAATAATGCCCAATATATGCTTTTCTTATTCATAAACATTTCACCATGTTTACAAAATGCACTGTTATTGTTCCTTTCACTTCCTTAAAATAAAGTCAGAGGTCCGTAAGCTCAACCATGCAGTCAAGCACTCACCTTTGGTTGAATTCTTACAAAAACATGATGGCGTGATTTTGGCGCTGGTCCTGTATGTCACTCGTGTTGGCTAGCTCCACAGATGCAGTGTAACGCAGGTCGTTGAAGAACATTCGACCAGCTGGAAGCATAACTGCTCAATGCTGAAGTAGCCATGTGCAAGACTTCAACAGAAAAAGTGAAGTCAGTACTTAAGAAGCAGTTTTAAGAAACTTACCTGCTATGACGAGGCAAAGGGCTCTTGACTACACGATGAGCTCCCCTGCCTCCTTGGATTTAGGGAAGCAAGAAGAGGAATAAAACTGATTTTTTTTGAAGAATGGTGAAACTTATAAGGATAAAAAAGGAGCACTAGGACAATGTTAAAATGGCAAAATAAGGTGTTTGTGGGGTACTGGTGAGGTGACAGGTTTCCTTAAATGGTTTTAATCTGTGGATGTTAGCTCCAGATGTCTGCTGGTTAATAGAGCCCACATGTATAAGGGCCCCTCAGCTCTCTCCATACACCCTTAGTGTTGCTGTGCTGTACTATAACACACTCTTAATTTTCATGCACATCCCAATTTACAAATATCAAATCCCATCAACGAAAATTTGCAGAGGTGCCGTTTTATAGCATTCACAATAAGAGGTGAATATATTAGTTGCCACAGAAGCAAAATGAACCCCTAGTGCCTGCCCTTTAAAAGGTGAAGCCAAAATATGTTTAGTGAGATCACTAGTCTTATTCCAGGGGCTTAAAGCAATCTCATTCACAAGTATCACAATTCATTATAAGAAATCTTATTGCAGAATCTTATTCACATCCAGATTTCTCCACGGCAGACAATTGAGGGCAGCGTAAAAAAAACACAGTTAATGAATAGATAAATATGCAACTGTCTGCTCTTGAGTCAATTTCCTTTCCATTACTGTAGGTCACTCGCAAAATCAATTTGTGGAGTAACGCTGGGAAGAAGGAAACACCAAATGGATTTGTCAGCCTGCAGAGGATCTGGCCTCCATGAGAGCAAAGGGACGTGTTTGCATAAATTGTTATATAATTACATTACTGAAATGTATTATGTGAAGAAACAAACATGAGGACAAAATGAATGAGAAAACAACAGCTACATTATCTGTAATCCAGGAGGTTACAGAAGAATTTGTATTGGTTCAATATTTCCTAACCCTGTGGTATCATTACAACATATGCGCAGTAACTCGGCTGGCTGCCAAAAAGTTCAGGATGTTACTGCACATGCATGGGCTTGGCCGAATAGCCGAAGAGCTCTGAAGGACCACGCCTGTAGGTAAGACTTCAAAGGCCACAGGGGCATGGTTTAGCCTTAGCCCCTGGGCTCAGCCAAGCCACTTCACACCCCAGTGGCCTCTGAAGTTTATTAGCATAAAGGATAACATTTTTAGTTAGTTATAGTTCAAAGTTTAGGTAAAGGCACTGTAGGACTTAGTAGGTTGAAAGGTATCTTCCATCTGGAATACCTGATGGTATTTTGCCTTTAAGCCTCATTCAAGTTACTCGTGCTGAGATGAAATACCAAGAACAACCGCTGTCTATGGCGCTTTGCTTGAAAGACTTTTTGCTTTGCGCAAAAGCAAGTTATCCCCTATTTTGTGAAGAGGGCTAATTGGAATATCCCTTTAATGCCATTTAAATTCTTAAAAAAATATTTTTTAGATCAAAATCCAACAGTGTTATAAGCAGGCCTTGTGCATCATGAAGACTGCCACATAAGACCAATGACTATAAGAATGCAGAAAATGAATTCACTAGGAACAAATTCACATTAATTCTATATTACAGGCCAGCTGCCAGGACCTCTCATCATTGTTATGTTTACTAGGCTCCACTTCAGCCATATTGTTTTACTGAAGCGTGCTGACATAATTCGGTAACACCTCATCTCTTATCCTATTATTGCACAAAACAGAAATAATGCAACAGATTTCTGCTCAAGCGCCTTTAAACGGCCTTCAGAGGAGCGACGTGCCAAGAAATTCTATATGAGCGACATATACGGTAATTAGTTTTATGTAAGGAAAATAAACACGGCTGACAGATGTGGTTTTGTCATTTTGTGAATCCGGCGCTCGCATTATCAGCCTGGTAACAACCATGTTATTTTTATATATTTTAATGACTGTTAAGTGACAGGAATATGAATACAAGACATGGCAGAACAAGTCATGGTCAATCACAGCACCAGAAAAGTGAAAATGCATTAACTAAAGTTCAGACTGTTAACTCTTAAATCTTTAGGGATAGAAAATCCAAAATTGAAAGCAGGTTTTTTATAGTCAATCAATATGTGAAATATTTCTATGGTGATTGTGGAGCACATGGCTACTCTAAGCTGTTTATGAACCGGGTACAGAGGGCTAGAATCCTAGTGCCTTGTCCCTCCAAACTGCTCTCAATTACTTAGCAGTGGCTCAAGCAGCAACCATCTGATTCAAATACAAGGAGAGTGATTTATCATTGTTTTTTTTTGTCTGTTTGTCTATGTTTTTTGGCATGGTTGTGGTGCAAATGCTGCTTTATGACTTTCTATTGCACCAAATGAACATAGGACAGATTAAAATGTTGCACATTTCTGTTAAATTCAAGGACCTCTAAAATAAAATATTAAAAGGTCATTGATAACTTAAAAAATACAACCTGCCCCAGGTGAAGGGCCACAATGTGAGGAGGAGGAAGGGCTAGGGAACTAATAAAAGGATCAAAGGGGCCATTTTAAAATGTGGGTACCATGTAGGCGAGAGGGCATTAAATTATGTGAGGGCAGAGTAAGGGGGATAGCAAAAGACATGGCTTAAAGCATAAAAAACATGTCTTTTATCCCTCATATGTAGACCCACAAAATTTCTTAATCAGGTTCCCTAATATTCCTAGTGACAGCTCTGTGCCTCAGTAAATTATATTCTCTACAATTATACCCATATGTCCCAATCATCCCTGATATGGAGGGACAATTCCAAATCTTATCGTCTGCCTGGGTTTACTAGGGGACATGGACAGCGCAAAGGGTGTTTCTTATGGCCTAAACATTTTCCTCTGTCTCTCTTTATTCTTCTCAAAAGGTGGGAGCTTTGATTATACCCTACAGAGTGTTAGTTCTACAGACTTGCATTATTTTATTTTTTTATAATATGTGTGGTCATTGCATTTTTCTTCTTGTTGACTGTCAATAGGTGAAATAATATTATTATATTTATTAAAATGTATTAAGTTGTCCTTGCCAAGAGCAAAAGCCTGGATTAATCCAAGTTGGCATCCTTTTACTATTCTTCAGATGTCCTGTGCACCTGGTCCTGTGCCAGCTCTAATCCTTGACTGTTTTATGACATATGAGTGTAACAAGAAAACACATGTGAGGCCACAAGACTGAGTAGACCGATGCCACATCATCCCTGCAGGCAGGCATTAGACTCTAACAGGCAAGCTGTAGGGAGAGAAAATAACGTGCCTGCTTCTTGACCCGTGTCACATTATATTAACCTTGATCTTTAAATGAATACTGTCAGCAAAAACAGTTGCAAGAATATGGATCTTCCCAAATTTTACTGGCAACAAATCATGGATATAATATCTAGTATTCCTCTTTTAGTCTTAGTCTTCATGGCAACAATTACATTGTTTCATTAGAAATACAAATGGGTTTTTTTTGGAGATTGTATATTTTTTCCATCCATTTCCTTCCATTTTTTGATTTCTGCAGTCTTTATTAGTACTAATGCCAACAACTACATGAGCCCTTTTATAGGTGACCACCAAAGGCACAACTGAAAGCATCTGGAACTCATTGCAAAGTCTACCAGCACCTCAACTATGATATAAGCATTTGTTTATGAACTGTCTACCTTGGTATGAAGAGGATATCTGCATCAAAAAGAATGATTAAATGGGTATTCTTAAATGTGAAAAACAAGGAGTATTGCTATGCTGGTGGTTTGTGCCAACCAGCATGTTACTTTCCTCTGGGTAACTTACTGTCTTCAGTCAATGATACCTTTCTCTACAGTGGCCTGAACATTATATGGACTAATTCATAGATTCCTTCAAGGATTTAGGTTTTTTATTGCTTCCTGTGTTACTGACCCCGGCCTTGTTATGTGGCGTTGTCTCTGACTTGCAATTTTTCTATTCTCATTCCTAAGTGGTCTCCTTGTGTCAGAAGCTCTGTGGATACAGAATTCTACTGAAAACAATAGAAAGGTTGAACTGCTCAGTTCCAAATCACTTCCTCAATCTATGTCTGCGATAAGAAATGACTTTCACTATCTCTATGTGCACCTTCAGCTGTGTTATTGACTCTTCACCCCTCCTTCTGCCTCTGCACTCCAGACACTATCACAGCACAGGGGCTGTTAACATTGTGTACTTACACAGCACAGACTATACACTTTATGTACCAGACTTGAAGGTTGACCCTCTAGCAATTCATATCATGTCATGTTAATGAATACATAGTACTAGAGATGAGCGAACATACTCGTCCGAGCTTGATGCTCGTTCGAGCATTAGCGTACTCGAAACTGCTCGTTGCTCGGACGAATACTTCGCCCGCTCGAGAAAATGGCATCTCCCGCCGTTTTGCTTTTTGGCGGCCAGAAACAGAGCCAATCACAAGCCAGGAGACTCTGCACTCCACCCAGCATGACGTGGTACCCTTACACGTCGATAGCAGTGGTTGGCTGGCCAGATCAGGTGACCCTGGAATAGACTAGCCCCTGCCCGCGCTGCTCGGATCATTCTGTGTCTGGATGCCGCCAGGGAGAGAGCTGCTGCTGGTCAGGGATAGCGTTAGGGTGTTATATTAGCTTACTGTTAGGCAGGAGTGATTCTACAAGAACCCAACAGCCCTTCTTAGGGCTACAATAACGTTATACTTTTTTTTTTTTAATTTGCTTGTGGCTGGGCTTGCTGACACTAGTAGTGCAGCTAGTACCATATTGTGAGGAATTTGCAGGGGGACTTGCTACCGTTGTGTTTAGCTCTTAGTGACACACATCCACCTCAAACACCAAAGTGGGACAATTTATTAGGGGTTTGATTAGAATTAGGCAGAGTCTGCTGATTTATTTTTTTTTTACCTTTATTTCATTTTATAGCTCAAACTCATCTTGCAAAGCAGTGTGCTTTCATTGTAGGCTACAAAATAGCCATAGGAGAACCCCAACGGCTTACTTAGGCCTACAATAGCGTTATATTTTCCTTTTTTTTGTTTGCTTGTGGCTGGGCTTGCTGGCATTAGTAGTGCAGCTAGTACCATATTGTGAGGAATTTGCTGGGAGACCTGCGACCGTTGTGTTTAGCTCTTCGTGACACGCATATCCACCTCAAACACCGAAGTGGGACAATTTATTAGGGGTTTGATTAGAATTAGGCAGAGTCTGCTGATTTTTTTTTTTTTTTAACTTTATTTCATTTTATAGCTCAAAGTCATCAGGCACAGCACAAAATCCAGTTGTGTGCTGTCAGTGTAGGTTAGAAACTAGCCATAGCAATAGGATAGCATCGTTTTGTTAAAAAAAAAATAAAACTAAAAAAAAATAAACACAAAAAAAAAAAAATTAAAAGTTTACACTTTAATTTGGAAAATGTTTAACCCGAGGGCTAGGGGTAGAGGACTAGGGCGTGGACGTGGGTGTCCAACTACTGCAGGGGTCAGAGGCCGTGGTCCTGGGTGGGGTGAGACACAACCAGCTGATGAGGGAGCAGGGGAACGCCGCACAGCTACACTCCCTAGGTTCATCATGTCTCAAGTTACTGGGACTCGTGGTAGAGCACTGTTGAGGCCAGAACAGTGCGAAGAGGTGATGTCGTGGATTGCGGACAATGCTTCTAGCCATTTGTCCACCAGTCAGTCTTCCACGCAGTCCACCCATGTCACCGAAATCAGCACTCCTCCAGCTCCTGCACCTCAGCCTCCTTCCCCCCAGTCTGCCCCCTCCCAGGAAAATTTGGCATTTGAACCGGCATACTCTGAGGAACTGTTTTCTGGACCCTTCCCACAGTCACAAACCACTTGTCCGGTTGCTGCTGAGCAATTTTCCGATGCCCAGGTTTTCCACCAGTCTCAGTCTGTGGTGATGATGACATTATTGACGTAGTGGAAGAAGTGTGTAAAGAGGTGTCGGACGATGAGGAGACACGGTTGTCAGACAGTGGTGAAGTTGTTGTCAGGGCAGGAAGTCCGAGGGGGGAGCAGACTGAGGGATCGGAGGATGATGAGGTGACAGACCCAAGCTGGGTTGATAGGCCGGGTGAACACAGTGCTTCTGAGACGGAGGCGAGTCCTATAGCAGAACAGGTTGGAAGAGGCAGTGGTGGGGCCAGACGGAGAGGCAGGGCCAGAGCTGGTGCATCAGCGCCAAATGTTGCCCGTAGTCAAGCTCCCATGGCGAGGGCTAGATTTTCAGAAGTCTGGAGGTTCTTTAAAGAAACACCGGATGACCGATGGACTGTGGTGTGCAACCTTTGCCAAACCAGGATCAGCAGGGGTTCCACCACTACTAGCTTAACTACCACCAGTATGCACAGGCATATGAATGCTAAACACCCCATTCAATGGCACCAAGCCCGTTCACCTCCGGCCGGGCACACCACTGCTCCTTCCCCTGTGTCATCTGCTAGTCAGCCCCCTGCCCAGGACCACGGCCCAAACACCTCCCGTGCGAAAACCCCATCGTCGCCTCCACGATCCTCCACAGCATCCACCAGCGTTCAGCTCTCCATACCCCAGACGCTGGAGCGCAAAAGGAAGTATAGCGCAACCCACCCACATGCCCAAGCCCTCAACGTCCACATCTCCAAGTTGCTTAGCCTGGAGATGCTGCCCTATAGGCTGGTAGAGACCGAGGCCTTTCGAAACCTCATGGCGGCGGCCGCCCCTCGGTATTCGGTCCCCAGCCGCCACTACTTTTCCCGATGTGCCATCCCAGCCCTGCACAAGCACGTGTCAGAGAACATCATCCGTGCCCTGACCAACGCCGTTTCTGACAAGGTCCACCTGACCACAGACACGTGGACGAGTGCTGCCGGGCAGGGCCACTATAGATCGCTGACGGCACATTGGGTTAACTTGGTGGAGGCTGGGACCGAGTCTGACCCTGGGGCTGCTCATATACTGCTGACGCCAAGGATTGCGGGGCCTACCTCGGTCCAGGTCTCAAAGGCCTACTATGCCTCCTCCTCCTCCCACCCCTCCACCTCCTCCTCCTCCGAATTACCATCCGTGGGCATGGCGCCATCAGTCGGTAGCTCTAGGCACAGCAGCAGTGCCATCGCTAAGCGACAGCAGGCGGTGCTCAAACTGCTGAGCCTAGGCGATAAAAGGCACACCGCCGAAGAGCTATTACAGGGCATCACGGCGCAGACTGATCTGTGGCTGGCACCGCTGAACCTGAAGCCAGGCATGGTTGTGTGTGACAACGGCCGTAACCTGGTGGCGGCTCTGCAACTCGGCAGACTGACACATGTGCCATGCCTGGGCCATGTGTTAAATGTCATAGTTCAGCGTTTCCTCAAGACATACCCCAATCTGTCTGATTTGCTCACGTGTATGGGCAGAAGAAAAGGAGTTGGAGGAGTTGGAGGAGGAGGAAATGGGCAGCCAGGCCAGTGAGGGGAGTGAATTCTTGCGCGTTGGGACTCTGGCGCATATGGCAGATTTCATGCTAGGCTGCCTATCCCGTGACCCTCGCGTTCAAAGAATTTATTCCAGCACCGATTACTGGGTATTCACTCTCCTGGACCCACGGTACAAGCAAAATCTTTCCACTCTCATCCCTGGAGAGGAAAGGAGTGTGAGAATGCATGAATACCAGCAGGCCCTGGTGCACAAGCTGAAACAGTATTTCCCTTCTGACAGCGCTAGCGGCAGAGGGCGTACTTCTGCGGAACAAGTAGCGAGGGAGAGTAGGCGAGCAGGCAGCTTTTCCAGCACTGGCAGGGGTACGCTTTACAAGGCCTTTGCCAGTTTTATGTCACCCCAGCAAGACACTGTCACCTGTCCCCAGTCTCGGCAGAGTAGGGCTGATCTTTACAGAAAGATGGTGAGGGAGTACGTAGCTGACCATACCATCGTCCTAAATGATCACACAGCTCCCTACAACTACTGGGTTTCAAAGCTGGACATGTGGCACGAACTGGCGCTGTACGCTTTGGAGGTTCTTGCCGCTAGCTAGTTGTCCGAGCGGGTTTTCAGTGCAGCTGGTGGCATCATCACCGATAAGCGTACACGCCTGTCGACTGACAGCGCTGACAGGCTGACGCTTATCAAGATGAATAAAGCCTGGATTTCTCCGGATTTTCATTCTCCACCAGGTGAAAGAAGCTCAACCTGAATAATGTATGCACTCCTCCTCCTTATTGTCCTCCTTCTCCTCCTCTTTGTACAGTAAAGCATAGGAAACTGGCTATTTTTTGCTAGGGCCAACTGGCTCTAGCTATAGTACTCTATGTATTTAATTTTTCTGGAGGGCCACCTACCCGGTCCTCTGTTTTAAGCAATTTTTGGGAGTGCCACATACAGGCACTCAATCTATTTAATTTTACTGGAGGACCACCTACCTGCTCCTCTGGTTTTAAAACTTTTTTGGACTGCCACATACAGGCACTCAGTTTATTTAATTTTTCTGGAGGACCACCTACCTGCTCCTCTGGTTTGAAAACTTTTTTGGACTGCCACATACAGGCACTATCCAAATTAAATTGTCTCCATAGCAGCCTCCACATGTCGTCTTTTTAGCTGGCTCCACACGTTGTCTCCATTGCTACCTCCACACGTCATCGTCATAGCTGCCTCCAAAAGTCGTCCATATAGCTGCCTCCATACATGGTCTCCTTATCAAACAAACTGTGTCAGGCAGAATTTTGGGTTGTTTTCATGGCTTCCACATCAAACTTGTTAACTTTGTCGCCACCCTGCTGTGTAATCCACGAAATATACTGGCAAACTTTTATCATTTACCGATATTATTTCAGCGCTTCTTGCGCATCTGTTTACATTCCCCTCACCCGCCATACCCCAAACTTATAAGAACGCTACTACACTTGATCTTATACAAAAGGTTCTTAGAAGTGCTGTTTGGGGAGTAGCCTAGAGACAGGGGCTTGGATTGGCGAAAGCTCGCCTGGCAGCGGAGCGCCAGCTCCATCTCAAGATCCAACTAACATAGTTTTAACTGCAGCACCTTTAATCTACTACTAGTTCACTGCCTCCATACATCGTCCCCTTATCAAACGAGCTGTGTCGGGCAGAATTTTGGGTTGTTTTCATGGCTTCCACATCAAACTTGTTAACTTTGTCGCCACCCTGCGGTGTAATCCACAAAATATACTGGCAAACTTTTATCATTTACCAATATTATTTCAGCGCTTCTTGCGCATCTGTTTACATTCCCCTCACCCGCCATATCCTAAACTTATAAGAACGCTACTACACTTGATCTTATACAAAAGGTTCTTAGAAGTGCTGTTTGGGGAGTAGCCTAGAGACAGGGGTTTGGATTGGCGAAAGCTCGCCTGGCAGTGGAGCGCCAGCTCCATATCAAGATCCAACTAACATAGTTTTAACTGCAGCACCTTTAATCTACTACTAGTTCACTGCCTCCATACATCGTCCCCTTATCAAACGAGCTGTGTCAGGCAGAATTTTCAGGTGTTTCACCAGATACATAGTGGAACTCGGCCCATCTGTCGCCGCCATGCTGGAGACCTGAAGTTGCAATCATAGCAGCGCAATATGGATGCCCCATACTGTCGCTCTTAATCATGGAACCATTTCCGTAAAAACAATTAAAAATAGAACCACTATGCTATTCCATTATTCCTAGGTGAAATATTCAAACGACCCGGCTTGCTTTGAAAATTATAATTTTTTCAAAGTAAACGCTTCTGGCCCCCAGGCCCATTTGGGTGGGGAGGAGCCGAGAGACAGGGGCTTGGACAGGAGAAAGCTCGCCTGGCCGTGGACCGCCAGCTCCATCCCAAGATTAGGCCACCTCACAGGCATCCATGCATGCTGCCCCTGCTGTTTCCTGTCCATTTTGCCTCCACGTTCCTCCACAGCGTCCACCAATGTCTCATTTCAACTCTCTCTGGTTTGCAGCCAGATCTTGTTGCAGTGAGCTCTGCAGATTTTTGAGGCAGATAACCTTTAAAAAAAAGCATCAGAAAAGCGAGTGTGTGAGCTTGGCGGCGAGTGTGCATTGATCCGAAGTGTGTGCAGTGTCCTAAGTGTGACTTAGGTTTAAGGGACTTAAGTTTGAGGGGCTTTAGCAGGTAACTGCTGTGTTTTGTGTTACTCTGACTGTAGATTCTTCTTTCTGTGCATATTTCTATTGTAATCCCCATTAGAATAATGGACTCCATAAGTGGCATTGCTACACGGTGTACATCCTGTGCCATGTATGCTTTCCTTGAACAGCCTTTTGAGGGGGAATACTGCTGTGTGGGGTGTGTGAAAATTGCTCATCTGGAAGCCCAGATTCTGGATCTAAATGAGCAAGTTTCAAGGCTGCGGGCAATTGATAATATGGAACGAAGTTTGCTGCTCCTGGAGCACAAACTCTCTGGGGAAGATGGGTGTGGGGAGGGAAGTATGGAGGTGCAGAGTGAGGGGGCAGGTAGTTGGGTAACATGTAGAAGGCGGGGTAGAGGGAAGAGTTGTAGGGAGTCTAGTCCTGATCTGGTGCACCCCAATAACTTTGCCAGGCTGGCGGATGAGGGGGATATCAGCTCTGGGGTAGCAATGCTGCAGAAAGACGTGGCCGCTAGCAACCAGGGGAATGTCTGCTCCAATAAGAAGGGTAATGGGAGCACAGGCAAGGTCAGACAGGTGCTGGTAGTGGGAGATTCGATTATTAGGGGAACACACAGGGCAATCTGTCACAAAGACCGTGCATACCGAACAGTGTGTTGTTTGCCAGGTGCTCGGGTTCGGCATGTTGCGGATCAGGTTGACGGATTACTGGGAGGGGCTGGTGAGGAACCAGCGGTCATGGTCCACATTGGCACTAATGACAAAGTAAAAGGTAGGTGGAAGGTCCTTAAAAATGATTTCAGAGATTTAGGCCGTAAGCTCAGGGCAAGGACCTCAAAGGTAATTTTCTCCGAAATACTGCCTGTACCACGTGCCACACCAGAAAGGCAGCGGGAGATCAAGGAGGTAAATAAGTGGCTCAAAAGTTGGTGTAGGAAGGAGGGTTTTGGGTTCATGGAGAACTGGACTGACTTTTCTGTCGGCTACAGGCTCTACAGTAGGGATGGGCTGCACCTCAATGGGGAGGGGGCCGCTGTATTAGGGGAAAAAATGGCTAGAAGGTTGGAGGAGTGTTTAAACTAGAGACCTGGGGGGAGGGCAACTACACTTGTGCAGGGCAAATAGACAGTGTACATAGAGAGCTGGGAAGAGTCATAGTCCATGGGGGAGGAAGGGGGGCTGGAATGAGATTGGGGAATAAGGACAAAAGGAATACGGACAGGGAAAACCATATAAAGTTTATGTACACAAATGCCAGAAGCCTCACCAACAAAATGGAGGAACTGGAACTCTTGATGTTGGAGCGGAAATATGATATAGTGGGAATCAGCGAGACATGGCTGGACAGTAGCTATGACTGGGCTGTTACTATAGATGGTTATAGTCTTTTTAGAAAGGATTGTATAATTAAAAAAGGTGGAGGGGTTTGTTTATATGTGAATTCTTGCCTCAAGCCCGTCCTGCGAGATGACATCAGTAACACAAATGTGGAGTCCCTATGGGTTGAGATAAGAGGAGGGAAAAAGAATAATAAAATATTACTAGGGGTTTGTTATAAGGCTCCAAATATAATGGAGGCAGCAGAGGAAATGCTGATAAGTGAAATGGATGCGGCTTCAAGGCACAAGGAAGTACTTATCATGGGGGACTTCAATTACCCAGATATCGACTGGGGGGCAGAGACCTGCAGGTCCTTCAAAGGCAGCAGGTTCTTGTCAACAACAAAAGACAATTACCTGTCGCAACTAGTCCTGGAGCCAACAAGAAGGGGGGCACTGCTGGACCTTATCCTGACCAACAGACCTGATAGGGTATCAAAACTACAGGTTGGGGGGAACCTGGGGAATAGTGATCATAATATCATTGATTTTGTATTACGCTTTACTAAGAGCGTTAGTGAAGGGGCAACCAACACTCTAAACTTCAGGAGGGAAAATTTTCAGCAACTAAGGGAAGACCTTAAAGGCATAGACTGGGATAATGTTCTCAAAGACAAAAGCCCCCCCAAAAATGGGACTTTTCTCATATATTCTGAAGAAGTCCTGTGAGAAACATATACCTTATGGGAAAAAGCATAAAAGGAACAAGAAAAACCCTATGTGGCTAACTAGTCTTGTGAGGAAAGCAATAAGCGAGAAAGATAAAGCGTTTAAGGTGCTAAAACGTGAACGTAGCGATGAGGCATTACAGGATTATAGAGAGAAAAATAAATCCTGTAAAAAGCAGATAAAGGCCGCAAAAATAGAGACTGAGAGAAATATTGCCAGGGAGAGCAAAAATTATTTTTCAAGTATATAAATGATAAGAAACTAAAAACAGAGAGTGTGGGTCCCCTTAGAAATAACATGGGGGTCATGGTGGAAGGAGATGAGGAAAGGGCCAATCTACTGAATGTCGCCTTCTCAACTGTCTTTACCCAGGAAAATCCCCTGGTGGAAGACACAATGAGGAATAATGTAAATTCTTTTTATAATGTCAACAGTTTAACCCAGGAAGAGGTACGGTGCCGCCTCGCAACCACTAAGATAGATAAATCACCTGGGCCAGATGGCATACACCCCCGGGTTCTGCATGAATTATGTACGGTGATAGACAAACCGTTATTTTTAATATTTGAAGATTCACTGAGGACTGGTTATGTTCCACAGGAATGGCGCATAGCAAATGTGGTACCAATATACAAAAAAGGATCAAATAGTGATCCTGGAAACTACAGACCCGTGAGTCTAACTGCTGTGGTGGGGAAAATATTTGAGGGGTTTATTAGAGATGCTATCCTGGAGTATCTCACTGTGCACAACCTTATAACCAAGCGTCAGCATGGGTTTATGAGAGATCGGTCCTGTCAGACTAATCTGATTGGTTTCTACGAGGAGGTAAGTTCAAGACTGGATCTGGGGGACGCTGTAGATGTTGTATATTTGGACTTTTCAAAGGCATTTGACACCGTGCCACATAAAAGGTTGGTATATAAAATGAGACTGCTGGGAATAGGAGAAAATCTGTGTATTTGGGTAAGTAATTGGCTTAGTGATAGAAAACAGAGGGTGGTCATTAATGGCACATTCTCAGATTGGGTTGATGTTACCAGTGGAGTGCCACAGGGGTCAGTATTGGGGCCACTTCTTTTTAATATTTTTATTAATGACCTTGTAGTGGGTTTACACAGTCAAGTTTCAATATTTGCAGATGATACTAAGCTGTGTAAAGTAATAAACACTGAGGTCGATAGCTTAGCATTACAGAGGGATTTGTGTAAGCTTGAGGGATGGGCAGAGAAATGGTTGATGAGGTTTAACGTAGATAAATATAAAGTTATGCACTTGGGCCATGGAAACAAAAAGTATAATTATGTTCTAAACGGTCAATTACTTAGTAAAACTGAAGCTGAAAAGGACTTGGGGGTATTGATGGATGGTAAACTTAATTTTAGTGACCAGAGCCAGGCGGCTGCTGCTGAAGCAAATAAAATAATGGGATGTATCAAGAGAGGAATAGATTCTCATGATAAAGAAATAGTTTTGCCCTTATACAAATCCCTGGTCAGACCACACATGGAATATTGTGTACAGTTTTGGGCACCAGTGTATAAAAAAAGTTAAAGTCTCCCATTACTACTGTCCCCTTGATCCATGCCTCGGATCGCAGTTAAACACCCGTACCCCTCTCTGTGCCGGCGCAGCCCCTTCCCCTGGCCCGCACTCACCTCTCCATATGCCCGCTCCCATCCCGGCTAGGCCATGTTGATTTTTTTCAATTTTAGATAGATAATACATGAGGTAACTTGAAGATACCACTACCAATGGAAGCTTTTGCAAAAAGTGTTCAATTAACTTGATTAACCAGTTCGCGACCGCCCGCCGTGTATTCACGGCGGCGGTCGCGTCGCGCTGCATGGAGAGGGCTCACGGGCTGAGCCCTCTCCATAGCCGGTAAGTCTTTGCTGCATATTGCAGCAAAGGCTTACCGGTAACATCCGCGATCGGTGCTAGCACCGATCGCGGGTGTTTTTACAGCGTGGGCTGCCGGCAAAGCTGCCGGCAGCCTCAAACAGATAGCGGCGCATGGGCGCCGCCATCTTACCTGGGATCGCCGCTCCCCGTGACGTCATCGGGGGGCGGCAATCCGTCACCATGGTAGCCTCGGGTCTTCCGAAGACCCGAGGCTATTTCGTTTTAACCACTTCATTACAATGTGCTGATAGCACATTGTAATGAATGAGTTAGAAAATCCCCATATACTGCCATACTGTAGTATGGCAGTATATGATAGGATCGATCAGACAACCTAGGGTTAAAGTACCCTAGGGAGTCTGAAAAATAGTATAAATAAAAATAAAAAAAAGTTTAAAAAAAAAAAATTATAATAAAAAAACCTAAAATTTCAAATCACCCCCCTTTCCCTAGAACTGACATAAATATAAATAAACAGTAAAAATCATAAACACATCAGGTATCGACGCGTCCGAAAATGCCCGATCTATCAAAATATGATAGCGGTTTTTCAATGCGTTTAACCCCGTAACGGAAAATAGCGCCCAAAGTCGAAAATGGCACTTTTTTGCCATTTTGAAAAATCTAAAAAAATCTATAAAAAGTGATCAAAAGGTCGTACAGTCCTAAAAATGATATAATTGAAAATATTATCAAATTTCGCAAAAAATGACACCACCCACAGCTCCGTACACCAAAGTATAAAAAAGTTATTAGCGCCAGAAGTTGGCAAAATCAAAAAAATTATTTTTGTACAGGAGGTTTTAATTTTTGTAAATGTATGAAAACATTATAAAACCTATACAAATTTGGTATCCCCTTAATCGTACCGACCCAAAGAATAAAGTAGACATGTCATTTGGGGCGCTCAGTGAAAGACGTAATATCCAAGCCCACAAGAAAATGGCGCAAATGCGTTTTTTCACCATTTTCATTGCATTTGGAATTTTTTTCCCGCTTCCGAGTACATGGCATGGAATATTTAATACCATCATTATGAAGTGCAATTTGTTACGCAGAAAACAAGCCATCACACAGCTCTTTACGTGTAAAAATAAAAAAGTTATAGATTTTTGAAGGTGGGGAGTGAAAAATGGACATGAAAAAACAGGAAAGGGCCCGGTCCTTAACCGGTTAAGAATGTTCAATACTTTTTTAACGTGTAATTTCTTATGAATTTATGGACAATCTATGTCATTTCTTTGCCAGTGTGGATTGTATGGGTTACTACCGACATCCGGTGAAAATCCAAGTCAATAGGATCTTTAGAGGCACCATATAATTGAGCAAAAGCAAGTCAGTTGAAATTTTATACAGGAGTCCTGGTGCCTTTCGGAGTCCTGGAGGGAGGATTTATCATTCTTTGGTACTTCATGCACCAGTGTATTATGAAAACCTGGCTCTTCTGTGCCACCGGTCACGTATGGCAACCGAGTTGTAGAAGCATACAATTCTAATCCAGGGCATGCCTGCCACTGGCTGCCACTTAGATTCAAAGGTGAACTTGTGGACAATAGCATGGTTGACTTTTTTAAGTAATGAGGAATCTTCTGGACTTTCTGAATTGATATGAGAGGATCATGTACCTCCCTGAATTGTCTTCTTAAAACCCTAGCAAAGGCTTTGGAGGAAAAAGTCTGTCTGACAGTGAAGTTTATGGTTCTCCCTTAAGAAAACAGTTTTGCTCTATAATTCATTTTGCCAACTACATTGATTTAAAGATCCTTGCACGCTGCTTCCAAAGTAATTACATTCTCAAAATTAAAAATAGATAAAATTGTGACCTATCTGAAGAAATCCCACCCAGACATGTTGGCACTTGTGCTGATCAATTTGCGTTTAATTATTGCTGCTGTTAGCAACGTGGTAAACAGCAGCAAGGCAATTATGGCTGATACAAGATATGTTTACATTATTGTGACTGGTAACATGGACCGGCTGGCGGTGAAGAGCACTGACTATCAAGTTACATTGCGGGAAATGTTTCACACCTTCCATTATAATATCAGGTCTTATGAATGGATGAATTCTTGCAAAGATACAACTCTTAAAAGCGATAATTAAGGATTGCTTTACAAAGCACAAAAATAAGCAGTATTTATCTGCATGACTAGAGATAATATACAGGTAAAGAGTTGGCTACTAGATTTTTCCAATAGAATTTGCTGCGACTACATAAATATAATGTCAGGTAAGGGTAAGGCTGGCCAACTGCTTTTGGCTATTTTTGGACGACCACCCTAAAAGTAAACCACCAACTGTGCAATGATGCTGACATTAACTAAAGCAAAGACTAAGAAAAGGTGAGACAATAATAATGGAAGATTATGGACAGGTTATGTTACACAGGACTGCTGCATAACAAATATGGTGCCAATATACAAAAAAGGGTCAAAAATCATACAGGAAACTACAGACCTGTGAGTTTAACGTCGGATATGGGGCAAATGTTTGAGAAGTTTGTTAGAGATCCTATCCTGGAGTATCTCACTGTACATAACCTTATAACCAAGCATCACCATAGGTTTATGAGGGATTGGTCCTTTCAGACTAATCCGCTTGGCATCTATGAGGAGGTAAGTTCTAGACTGGACCAGAGAGAGGCTGTGGATGTTGTGTATCTGGACTTTTCCAAGGCATTTGATACAGTGCCACATAAAAGTTTGGTACATAAAACAAGATTGCTGGGACTTGGGGAAAATCTGTGTATTTGGGTTACCAAATGGCTTAGTTGCCCTTATACAAATCCCTAGTCAGACCACACATGAAATATTGTATAAAGTTTTGGGCACCAGTGTATAAAATGGATATAGTAGAACTGAAACGGGTGCAGAAGAGAGCAACCAGGATTATTAGGGGAAAGTGCTGACAAGAATACAAGGACAGAGTAGAAAAATTGTGGTTATTCAGATTAGAAAAAAGACAACTAAGGGGAGACCTCACTAAAATGTATAAATATCTGAATGGGCAGTACAAGAATCTCTCGAATGAACTTTGTTTACCTAGGCTTGTGGCAGAGACAAGGGGGTATCCTCTATGCAAAGAGGAGAAACGTTTTTTTCCACCGCTAAAGTCAAGGATGCATTTTCTATGTCTAGAGGAGAGGTGGCTCTACCTTCAGCATAGATAAGGATGCTTTACTGTAAGAGTGGAGAGACTGTGGAACTCCCTGCCAATAGATATAATGATTGATTATTTGAATAGTAGCCTGGATACCTTTCTAGGAAGCAGTAATATCACATCCTATGGTAAATAGACTTTTTGTAAATAGCTTCTGTTTGTCCAGGGAGTTATTCTGACTGCCATATTATGGTCGGAAAGCCATGCAGGATGTTTTTTGCCTTCCTCTGGATCAACACTGTATAATTTAGGATTAATAGGTAGGGCTTAAAGGACATCTACCACCAGGAATAAAGTACTGTAAACCAAGCAAACTGACATACTGGTGTGTGCCCCCTCTGGCAGGATCTGCTCATCTTTTATTGGCCTTTCATCAAAAATGAACACCATACTTTCAGCAAAGGGCAACTTCACTTAGACCTGATTGGGGAGCCAATCATTAGCAGGCATTTTTGCTTATGAATTCTTTACAGATGGATGATGTGTACTATGTAGAGATGAGCGAGCACTAAAATGCTCGGGTACTCGTTATTCGAGACAAACTTTTCCCGATGCTCGAGTGCTCGTCTCGAATAACGAGCCCCATTGAAGTCAATGGGAGACTCGAGCATTTTTCAAGGGGACCAAGGCTCTGCACAGGGAAGCTTGGCCAAACACCTGGGAACCTCAGAAAAGGATGGAAACACCACGGAAATGGACAGGAAACAGCAGGGGCAGCATGCATGGATGCCTCTGAGGCTGCTTAATCGCACCATTATGCCAAAATTATGGGCAACAGCATGGCCATGACAGAGTGACCGAATGAGGCTAGATAGCATCTAAAACATGCAATATTTGACCCTGACACTATAGGGGACGGCATGCAGAGGCAGCGGCAGCAGTGGCAGGCTAGAGAGTCTCATGGCGACATACCCTAAATGGACTCAGGTTTCACCAAAGGAAGTGAAATGATTTCCTATGTGAACAAAAGGTTGACGGTATATTTAGTCGATAACACAGCATGGTGGCGACATAGTGACCAAGTTCCATAACGTATCTGGTGAAACACCCGAAAAATGAGCCTGACACAGCTCTTTTGATAAGGGGACGACATGTGGAGGCAGCCATGGAGACGACTTCCATGATTAAGAGCGACAGTATGGGGCATTCATATTGCGCTGCTATGATTGCAACTTCAGGTTTCCAGCATGGCGGCGACAGATGGGCCGAGTTCCACTATGTATCTGGTGAAACACCTGAAAATTCTGCCTGACACAGCTCGTTTGATAAGGGGATGATGTGCTGCATATCCTCTCGTGCTCCAGCGTCTGGGGTATAGTATCATAGTATATAAGGCTGGAAGGAGACGCAAGTCCATCAAGTCCAACCTTTAAGAATTAAATAAATGTTTTATCCCCATAACCCGTGATATTTTTTCTCTCCAGAAAGTCATCCAGGCCTCTCTTGAACATGTACATAGAGTCCTCCATAACAACCTCCTGCGGCAGAGAGTTCCATAGTCTCACTGCTCTTACAGTAAAGAACCTTTGTCTATGGTGATGGTAAAATCGCCTCTCCTCTAGGCGCAGAGGATGCCCCCTTGTCCTGGTCACAGGCCTAGGTATAAAAAGATCTTTGGAGAGATCCTTGTACTGTCCGTTCAGGTATTTGTACATTGTAATGAGGTCTCCCCTCAGCCGTCTTTTTTCTAAACTGAATAATCCCAAATTTTTTAATCTTTCAGTGTATTCTAGTTCCCCCATTCCCCTAATAATCTTGGTTGCTCTCCTCTGCACCCGTTCCAACTTTCTGTAGTTTTATGGTACAGCTTGTAGAAGATCCCACAAGAGGTGATGCTTTTTTGGACATTGTTAATTTCTAACAATGCGGAGATTGTCCAAGATGTCACTGTCCAGGAAACCCTTAAGAACAGTGATCATAACATAATTATTTTCCTTTTAAACTGTAAAAAGCAAAAACATGTGGGAAAATCAAAAACATTGAATTTTAAGAAGTCTAATTTCCCCAAATTCTGCCTGCACTACAGGATATAGACTGGGTTAGATTACGCTTTGTGTGGCTGACAGCTACAGTTAGAATGGCAATAAATGATAAAAAAGGGCATTCAAAAATATAAATCTGATGGGTCATCTGAAGAATTCAATAATTACAAGATGCTTACTAAGTTCTGTAAGAAGGAAATAAAATCACTAAAAATACAAAATGAAAGACAGGTGGCCAAAGATAGCAAAACAAATCCTAAGAAATGTTATCAGTATATCAATGTGAAAAATGGGTTAGAGCAGGTTGTACCCCTATATTTGGAAAATGGGGCTTTGCTGACTGGAAACCAAGAGAAGGCAGACATACTAAATTGTTTTTTTTAGCTCAGTTTATAGAATAGAAGAATGAACTTCTGATGTGGGTGGTGCGGGTGATGCATCCTGTAATATACTAGACTGGCTGAATGTAGACATGATCCAACCTAAGCTTGATAAAATCAATGGGGCAGATTTATCAAGTGTCTGCAAGTCAGAATATTTCCAGTTGCCCATGGCAACCAATCACAGCTCCCCTTTAAAATATTCATGAGCTCTGGTTAAATCAAAGCTGAACTGTGATTGGTTGCCATGGGCAACTGGAAATATTCTGACTTTCAGACACTTGATAAATCTGCCCCAGAGATGGGCGAATCGATTCGGTTAGAATTTCAGGAAAAATTCGATTCGCCGCGAAGCCGAAGTTTATGCTGATTCGCGGGAACGAAGTTGTTTTTTTTCCCCCTCATGTTTCTGCTAAATGGGCGCGAGAACAACGTGTTACATGGGGCAGAGAACTCTGGGAAGGAGAAAAGAACACCCCCGATGACATCTGCAGACCTGTAAGCCAATCAGCGTCCGCATGCTTATGTGATGTCACACAGCCCTATAAAACCCAGCCATTTTCTATCTCAGCACTTCACACTTCATGTTGTAGCGTCCAGCTGCTGCTATTGTACTGTGCGATTCTTGCTGCAATCCCTTGCTGTTCTCTAAGGGGGATCTGTATACCCCAAATAGCAGTTCTATTTAGTGACAAAATCGAATAGGAAGAAATCTGTTTGACATTCATGCATCTGCAGTAGTGAGCTGTCAGTTGTGGGTTATCTGTATAACGCACATTGCAATACCTTTTGGGGGCTCTAGTTTACAGCCAGATTTACATGTGAAATCCACATAGTTTATACAGTGATTTTCACTGAAATTACACTGTCAGTTGTGGGGTATCTGTATAACGCACATTGCAATACCTTTTGTTGGCTCTAGTTTACAGCCAGATTTACGTGTGAAATCCACGTAGTTTATACAGTGATTTTCACTGAAATTACACTGTCAGTTGTGGAGTATCTGTATAACGCACATTGCATTACCTTTTGGGGGCTCTAGTTTACAGCCAGATTTACGTGAGAAATCCACGTAGTTTATACAGTGATTTTCACTGAAATTACACTGTCAGTTGTGGGGTATCTGTATAACGCACATTGCAATACCGTTTGGGGGCTCTAGTTTACAGCCAGATTTACGTGTGAAATCCACGTAGTTTATAAACCACTATGTCAGACAGAAAGGTGGCAGGTGGAGCAGGCAGATGTGGCAGCACAGTAAGGGGATGTCGCAGCAGGGGTGACTCTGTGAGGCCAGAACTGCCGTTATCATCTAGTGGCAGTGTGTTGATCAACAACCCAAAGGTTGTTGAATGGTTGACTAGGTCATCCAATTCCTCAAATATAACATCTGACAACCCCAGCCAAGAGTCCGTAGGTTTCTCTGATACAACAATTAGTTGGCATGGCCCAGGAGCAGGTCAGCGTCCCTCACCTGTCCTCAACCAGGCTCTGTCCTGTTCCTTTCCCGCAGCCAGAGAGCTACTAGGTGGTCTGGGCTCAGCGCCACTATTCAGCGAGGATGAGGTGTTTGAGGACAGTCAGCAGCTGCTTTGCAGTGAAGAGGTGGGGCAGACTTCCGCTGCTTCCTGCAGTAGGCAGGCTGTGCATACTGACATCGGTGAGGAGAGTAGTAGTGACTGGGAAACACAAATTGACGATGATGTAGCCGATCGCACTTGGGAGCTTGGTGTAGCAGGGGATTCATCATCGTCGGGCGAAGAGAGTGTCAGCTTGCAGAGCAGGCAGCAAGTCGCCAAGCAAGCACACCCTCCTCGAGTTGCAGCGCCAGAACGGCTTACCCCAACATAGTCTGATATGCGATCTTTCCACCCATTGGAATTCCAGCCTCCATATGTTAGACCGCCTGTATGAACAGAGAAAAGCCATTAATGATTTTTTGATGATGCAAGCGGACCGTAGTACTCCCCTGTGTAACTTTGATGTCAGCCACTGGCAGCTCAGGCATGACACCTGCCGTTTGCTCAGGCCTTTTGAAGAGGCTACGTTATTTGTCAGTCGCCAGGACTGCAGGATGAATAACGTCATTCCACTGCTTCATGTCCTGGAACTCATGCTGCAAAATCTGTCTGGTCAGGGCACTGGAGAAGTGGAGACTACATCTCATGGCCACATGAGTCCGCGGGGGGCTGAACTGGAGGAGGTGGAGGAGGAGGAGAGCATTGGAGCACAAGCAGAGTCTGGTGCAATTTGTGGTTTTTCTACTCAGGTGACAGGAGAGGAGAAACAGGAGCACCCGGAGGAGGTTGAAGACGAGGCAGATGACCCAGAAGCACCGTGGCAGAAGACCCTCAGAGTCACTTGCGCAGATGGCCCTACGGCGTGACAGCCGAATAGTCAACATCCGGCATAGGGATGACTTTTGGCTCTCCACCCTCTTGGACCCTCGCTACCGGTCCAAAATGGGTGACATTTTTCCTGCTGCTGAGAGGAAGGAACAACTGGCATACTGTAGAGAAATACTGAGCACACAGTTGGCCGCTGCCTATGTGCGCCATTGTCCATCCTCTGTCAGGTCTGACCAGGGGATTCCTGGCAGTCATTGCTCACGTACTACTACCACGGCTGCTGTGGGGAGCTGGGGGGGTAGGAGCAGTAGCAGTCCCATCAACAGCCGCTTAAGTCTGGATTCCTTAATGAGCAATTTCCTTCACCCGCCTAGTGAGGAGGGTATCCGCCACCGGCAGCAGCAGCAGGACATGAAGCAGACCCTGCATCAGCAGGTGGTGGCCTACTTGGATAGCACTTTACCACCTGAGGTAGAGGATCCCATGGACTACTGGGCAGCCAAACTTGAAGCTGTCCTGCCTGGCCAGTAGTTTGGCATCAGAGCGGGTGTTCAGTGCAGCGGAGGCCATCGTTACCCCCAGGAGAACCCACTTGTCCACCCATAATGTTGAGAGACTGACCTTTGTCAAGATGAATCAGGCTGCTTCTGATGCCACCTTCGCACTATATCATTGTGCCAATCTGTGGGCTCCTCCTGCTGCTGCTGCTACTGATGCCACCTTCACACTATATCATTGTGCCACTCTGCGGGCTCCTGATGCTGCTGCTGCTACTGATGCCACCTTCAAACTATATCATTGTGCCACTCTGCGGGCTCCTGCTGCTACTGATGCCACCTTTACACTATATCATTGTGCCACGCAGTGTAAAAAGAGTGCACTCTTTGATGTTATAGTGGGATCTTGGCCCTCAGCTCAGTACTTTTGAGCTGGCACAGAGGTTACCTTGTCAGGCTGCGTTCCCGCTTCGCTTATTTGGTGAAGTTGGCATGTAAGTGCACATGGAAGTGAAGAGTGAAGCGATTGTAAGAGCCGCGGCTATCATGTGCGTGTCATACTAAAACACAGCATTGTTTGAAGACCAAACCACGCTCCCTATGCATATTTAAGCATGGCACAACATTCTACAACACCCTACAGGCTCTCTGCAGCCAGGAAATGCCTGTTTTTTAATGTGATTCGTTTTGATTCGATTCGGGTCGAATCAAATTTTTTCGAAAAAAAATTCGGCTAATCGGGATGAAACGAATTTTAACAAATTTGTCCATCTCTAATCTGCCCCAATGTGTACAAGGCTCCTGGACCAGATGGGTTACACCTCAGAGTTCTTAAAAAATTCAGTTCTGTTATTGCTGTGCTGCTGTCTAAAAAAGGCAATTACAGGCCTGTAAGCGTAACTTCAATTGTGGGGAAGTTACAGGAGTATGTGACATCAAATTGTATAATAAGTGAAAGCCAGCATGGGTTCACTAAGGATAGAAGCTGTCAGAACAACCTGATCTGCTTCTATGAAGAGGTGAGCAGATTACTAGACAGAGGAGCTGCTGTGGATATTGTGTTCTTGGACTTTGTGAAGGCATTTGACACTGTCCCTCATAGACGCCTGATGGGTAAAATAAGGTCTATTGGTTTGGCAGGAATCATTTGCTATTGAATTGAAAACTGGCTAAGGGTTGTAACCATAGTGTTTTGGTCAATGATTCCTACTCAGAATGTTTACCAGTCATAAGTGGTGTACACCAGGGTTCTGTGCTTGGCCCACTAGACTACTATTTAATGTATTTATTAATGATATAGAGGTAGGAATTAATAGCACTGTGTCTATTTTGAATCCTTTATGGAGGATGTTCATAGGCTGCAGGGTGACTTGGACAAACTAAGTATTTGGTCATCTACTTGGCAATTAGGTTTAATGTGGATTACATAATATCCTAAATTACTTAATATACTTCCCCCAAATTACACACATTACAAAAAACATGAGGTAAAGTGGCCATGTTTTTTGTATTGTGTGTAATTGAGGGAGCAAGATATTAGGTAATTTACCAATATACATTTATTAAAGGTTCTCCATCGCTTTATAGCCTTCTGTATTTAACCTTATCAGTCAGACATTCCTGCCCATAAAATGGCTACATGAGGGTCTCACCTGTCTATGAACAATTTCCCTGCCAGGAACTTATGATAGTATTCTTAAATATAAGAGGTGATGAGGTAAATGACAGGAGGCTTCACTTTACATATCAAGAAAGCAGAGCAGAACTTTTAATAGATGTAAATTAGTAGCATACCTAATATCCTTCTAATATCCTTCCCTGCACACTTACACACACGTTACAAAATACATGAGGTAAAGTGGCCAACCCCTTTAAGTGTGTAAAAAATTCTTCTCTTTCACTAATTCCTGCTTAATTTAACTAATCTTATTTAGTCAGACAGATGTATTTGTTGGCCCTAAAGAAAAGTTGATGAACAATTCCACTCAGTAACCGTCTCTGTCCCCTTCTGTGTTTGGAAAGAAAGAAACTATTTTTTAGAGGGCGTGGCTAGCTAATGGCGGGATAGGACGCACAACTGCAGTGCTCCGCTCCGAGACCCGTTGAAATCAAGCAGCAGGCATCCAGAGACTTAGACCGGGGACATGATGGTGGGCAAGGGAGGCAGGAGCGCCGGGAGATCCCGATCCCGGAAGGAAAGTGGGAGCGTGGCCACATTTTTTGAGCCGGTCGGCTCGCCATCCGCCATCTTAGCCGGCGCGGAAAACCTCAGCGCTACTGCCCCATCACCGCAGGAGAGCAGGAGGCTCTCACAGTCCGCAGCCGCAACAGCACCGAGGGAAGTAGGAAAGGTGACGGACACACAGAGGGAGGCAGCGCATTCGGCCCTGGCCCAGGTAGGCGCAGGGGATCGGGCCGTGATAGTGGAGGCCCCAGCTCACCGTGAGCATGCCACGTGGGCAGACATGGCGGCTCCGCCAGAAGAGAGGAGGCCTGACAGGCCATCAGGGAGCTGCCCTGGACATTACAGCCCCCGGCCAGTGAATGTAAACCCCCCTTCTCCAAATGCTGCGGGAGGGCTAGCAGGTGCCCATATCAACCCCCCTCAAGAGGACCAACATGGGCTCATTCAATCAAGCCCTGGGGCTCAGTCTGCCTCATTGGGGGCCTCTCCTTGCTGGGCTTCTGCTCACAGCCCTGTCTCCCCGATCAATTCCCTTGCTGCTGGCGGCAGGGGACAATGGCCGGAGACATCCACACCGCCACGGTCTACACAAGATGAGTGGGACTGGAAGTCGCACATAATGGCTCTCCCCACCAGAGAAGATCTACAGACCCTCCTAGGAAAGATGGAGGCCTCACATAAGAAGGATATGGAGGATATTAAGTCGGAGATTAAGCATGTGGGGCACAG
Source organism: Engystomops pustulosus (assembly GCF_040894005.1). Taxonomy (NCBI): domain Eukaryota; kingdom Metazoa; phylum Chordata; class Amphibia; order Anura; family Leptodactylidae; genus Engystomops; species Engystomops pustulosus. The sequence continues at coordinate 102,507,472 of NC_092417.1, read as the reverse complement.
GGTCCTAGAGCTGGAGGAACATCAGGAAGGTCTGCGTGACGTTATTCATTCTCATAAAGAGGTTATTGCGCAACATTCGTCCCAAATTGCTGATATTATGGACCATCTCGATGATATAGAGAATCGTCATAGACGAAATAATTTGAGAATACGGGGCCTCTCGGAAGAGATCCTGCCATCACAGCTGGAGAATTGGGCCCAGAAATTCTTTGGCAATTTGCTACAAATGCCTCCTAACAAAAAGATCGAAATAGATAGGATTCACCGTACTCTGGGTCCGCGTTCCTCAGATCCTAAACGTGTACGAGATGTTATCTGCCGTATACATTTTTATAAAGACAAAGAACGAATCTTACAGCATACCAGAGATTCCGGTGGATTGCAACATGGTGACTCGCCCTTACTGATCCTGCCAGATCTTGCTCGGCGTACGTTATCCCTTAGAAAAGCTCTCAAGCCTTTACTGCAATTGCTCAGAGATCGCGACATCTTATATAGATGGGGATATCCCTTTCAACTGCTGGCTAAAAAAGACGGGAAGAGTGCATCTTTCAGACGCCTAGGAGATCTGCCTGGTTTTCTAGGAACTTTTGAACTTCCGATGGTGTCCCTGCCAGACTGGCCGCGTCCTGTCTCTTTACCGGTGTCCCCTCCGAGGGAACAATGGAACAAGGTCCCGCCGAAACAACAGCGAGACTCCAAGAGATCCAGAAGTGCTACCTTTGCGGGTCAACCCTGAGACCTTGAGCTAAGCATGTAGTTGATGTTCTAGAGAAATATTGTTAGCCTAACGTTCTTGTAGTTATCTCTGGTTATACCGCTAAAAGGGAGATGGTTTAAAATGCAAACGTGGATTTGCTGAAACAAATGCCTGCTGCCTTTATATCTGGCCTTAGAGGCCGTGTGTTCTTCTTTTCATAGGGTCCGGTGCTAATGCACGACCGTCAAAAGTTCTTGCCTCAGTTCCCAAGTAGGGTTGGCGACATATAGTGTTGCTTAGTGTATAACACTGTAGTGTAGAATAGTTTAGAATACGAGTTACCCTGGTCCGTGCCGTACTCGACACCGAAGGGGGAGGTGAGCTGGCATTTCTTCTTTACTTCGCTATTTGTTACCCTGGTCTAACACCTAGTCTATTGACTGGGAACCAGGGAATCCAAAAGTTCTTATTTGTTGGTAGTTATATTGTTTGTGAATCCCCGGTCTGTCCTTGTTCGTCTTGTAAGTAACGTCTAGTCCCTGTCTTCCTATCCCTTCTAATTTTAGTATATCTCTTTCTTGCTTAGGCCTCGTACAGGTGATCCTACCGCTAGCTTAGAATGACTAATTTATCCTTCGCCACATTTAATGCCAGGGGCCTGAACAGCCCGGGAAAAAGAGGACAGATCCTGTATGGATTACATAAAAAACGGGTGCAAATAGTCATGTTTCAAGAAACTCATTTTAAGACCTCTTGTGTACCCACGTGTCGTAACAAGTTTTATAATATTTGGTTCCATGCACCAAACCCAGTACAGAAGTCCAAAGGGGTCTCTGTGGCATTTCACTCCTCATTCTCTCCACAGATCCTGGACTCTAGGGTGGACCAGGAAGGTAGATTTCTCTTCCTAAAAATCTCTGTTGCAGGCTCTATTTATACCCTAGCTAATGTTTATTTCCCCAATGTAGGACAAATTGCATACGGTATCCATCTCCTGGAGGACTTGGCGGGTTTTGCTGGAGGTTTGGACATCATTCTTGGCGGCGATTTAAATGTACCACTTGATCCAGACCTTGACACGTCTGAAGGTAAGTCCTCAATCTCATTTGCGGCCACCCGTAGACTAAGACAGGAGTTAGCTAAACTAAATTTAGTGGATCTTTGGAGAATACTGCACCCGGCACAAAGGGATTATAGTCACTATTCTAGTGTGCATAACACGTATAGCCGCATCAATACATTCCTGGTCTCTCATTCCCTCCTTGATCTCAGCCCTACTTGCTCTATCGATTCCATAATATGGTCTGACCATGCACCGGTATTGGGTGCTATAAGACCTTATCCTCAAAGGAGGAAGACATTCTCCTGGCGGCTTAACGATCACCTATTAAAAGATGCCCTGTGTTTGGCTGAGGTCGGGGAGGCTATAGAGCGTTTTAAGAAAGGCAACCCTATTGATTATAATAATGCTCCGATCATGTGGGAGGGGCTAAAATGCGAACTTCGCAGAATTTTTATGTCACACGGGGCTAGAATTAAGCGGCAAAATGCTTCCAAGCTTGCAAATACTAGACCAGAGAACCCTATGTGCAAGGGACCGCCTAAAATTTGGCTTTTTTGAGTATGGTAACAAGTGCGGCAAGTGGTTATCTAGGGCCCTGCATCCCAGACTATTATCTTCAAGGGTCATGTTTATTAATTCGCCAACTAATGGTATGATCTTTAACCCTTCTGGAATTTTGGAGGAATTCAGGAAATTTTATGAATCCCTATATAATTTACCAATGCAGGTAGATGCGGACAAGAGGGAGGCCATAGCTGCATACTTGTCCAAATATGCCCCAAAGCGTATATCACAGCAGCTGGCTCAGGGCTTGGAGGATGAGTTCACATCTGAGGAACTTGCCCAGGTGATTAAGGAATTGAAAGTGGGCAAGAGTCCGGGACCTTACTACCCCGTTTGCCATAAGTAACGGAACCCGTCAGGGGTGCCCCTTATCACCGCTGCTCTACATCTTAGTGATGGAATCATTGGCAAACGCCATTAGAACCAATAAATCTATCAAGGGCCTCAAGTTGGGAGGGATCCGTCATAAAATGGCCATCTTCGCGGATGATTTATTATTATTTATTACTCAACCACGCATAACACTCCCGTCAGTAATGGCAGAGTTTAAAACTTTCTCCGAACTATCTAACTTTAAAGTAAACCTCACGAAGTCCGAACTGCTCAACGTCAACCTGCCTGACACTGTGGTGGGGAATATTAAGAATGAGTTCCCTTTTCGTTGGGCCGAAAAAGTCATCACGTACCTGGGGATAAAAATCCCGACGGATTTATCTTGCCTCTTTCAGGATAACTATCAGCCCCTCCTGGCGTCACTAGAGAAGGAGCTCCTGGCCTGGAAGCGCCTTCCGCTTTCATGGTTCGGAAGGATTAGTGTAATTAAAATGGATATCCTGCCGAAAATACTCTATTTCTTCCAAACAATACCCCTCCAAGTGGCCCCTACCTTCTTTAGTAGACTTAAAAGGGTGATCTCGGGTTTTATATGGGATTCCTCTAGACCTCGGATGGCCCACACTTTACTCACTAGGCCTAAAGAGATGGGGGGGGCGGGCTTACCTGACTTGGGTCTATACCATGAGGCCTCTATGCTGACTTGTATAGCAGACGCAGCCTTAAATTCGTCCTCCAAGCTCTGGGTGACGCTGGAGGCTTCTTTGAACTTGTCGCCTCTGATGGCATCCCTCTGGCTTTCCCCGGCAGACCGCGACACATCCTCCCCCTGCACGCCCCTATATAGGATACTGTTGAGTAGTTGGGACAAAATGAGGAAACGACATAACCTGACCTCCATCCCGGGCCCCATGTCTCCAATATTTCTAGATGCTAGGTGCCCCCTACGAGATATGAACCCTGAAATATTTGGTCTACCGTCAAATGGGGTAGTACAAGTACGACACGCACTAAAAGGCCGAGACATACATTCTCTGGAAGGATGGTTCCCAGCTGAAATGAGAGGTAGCAGATGGTTTATGGCTAATCAACTGAGCAGCTTCTTACAATCCCTGGGGCACACACAATCCCTTACAAGGGAACTAACATATATAGAACAAATCTTTACGAATAAAGAACCTCCTAGGCACCTAATATCTGTAGTCTACGGGTGGCTGTTGAGAGAGAGGACCAAAAGTACGCCAGTCCCGTACAGACAGGCTTGGGAAAGAGAGCTGAACAAAACATTTACTGAAGAGGATTGGGATAAGGTGTCTGTCTTAACTCATAAAATCTCTGTCTCGTCACAAATACAGGAGACTAACTTTAAAATCGTCGCCAGATGGTATCGAACTCCAGAGAGGCTGCATAAGATGTTCCCGGAGGTGTCTGATATGTGCTGGAGGTGTGGCAGGGAACGTGGTTCCATGTTACATATCTGGTAGTCTTGCCCTGGGGTGCGTGGTCTGTGGGAGGCGGTCTTTGCACTTCACAATAAATTATGGTCGGACTCGGTTGTACCGATTCCAGAGATCGGGCTATTATCTTTGATCCCTGGCTCTATCTCTGTGATAAAGAAAGGCTTTCTGAGACACTGCATTGCCGCCACTCGACAGATTATTCCCAGACTGTGGAAGTCAAGTGTAAGTCCCTCAAGGGCCCAGTGGGCGGAAGCCTTAAATCATATCATGAGAATGGAGGAGATGAGAGCCGTGGAGGGACTGGCGGACTCTCAGATGGAGAAATACACCAGGGTCTGGTCCCCATGGATTGACTTTCGCAGTTCGGCTGAATTTGCCACTTGGATAGAAGCGAGCGGTGGATGACTTGACCTGAGTTAGAAGTTTTCCCTTATTTTTCTTACCATTCCCACTTACCCGGTGTGTTTTCCCCTCCCTATCTACATCCCCTATCCCTCTCTATACCGTTATGTGTTTTCCTACGGTTCCCCACGTCATATATGTTTAATGTGGTTCGAGTCGTTAATATTCGTTTAGTAACATAGACTTCCTCTCCAGTTTCCTTGCTTATAGCACTAACGGAGACACCTTTCAACTAGGTATAAATATTGTTTTAAGAGGTGCGGAATGCCTTTTGTAATCCAAATGTAATACTGGATACGCCAAACACAAGTGTGTACATGCCTTAAAGCTTATATTCTGAAATTTTACTGTGATTCAATGACAAGTCTATGTATGTTTATACTAATTACTTTTAATAAAGTTTATTGAACAGAAACTATTTTTTATCCATTGAGAAGGAGGCAGCTGATATTGCAGGAGGTCGATTATGAAGAAAATGAAGATCATATCAAGGAGCAGGGCCCAAGAGATGTGTCTGGTGATATCCACAGGCACAGCATTATTGAACATCAATGTCTATAACCAAAGTGAAAATTCAATTAAGGTGGACACGTTCTGTATTACACTGGAGGCTGCAGAAACAGCATGGATATTACCAGGTAAATAATTAAAAGAACATTGAATTCTTGTGGTTTGGATTTGCTCTTTCATTATTGAAGTCATACATTGCAAAAGCAGTGATATGCAAACTAAAAAATGTCATATTATTAAACATTCAGTCATTTTGTACTGTAATATTTGCTGGACTTGGGGATGTTACATATATAACTTGGGGATATTAAATAAAACCATGATTTAGGACTGACTATTCGATGGATGGAGCCCGTTGCAGTATATTCAGCTTGTGTCCCTCTTGTGCAGCCATATGGCATACCAATAACAATATAGGTCCTCTTTCCATAACTTTGTAACACCAGTGTAGTATGGGCCCTGAAGATCCTGATGCCAACCCTGTCTCTTCCACATGTGGACTGGTATAGGCTTTACGTTTATACTGAGTAGATTTGCACAACAATACAGTATTACAGCATGGATGATCTTAACCTTTTAATGTACATTTTTGGCACTTAGGCTTAACCTAAGTAGTTTTGCACACGTATTCTGATATACAAGCCTTCAAGAAGTCACAATAGCCTGGATTTGCAACTTTTTATACCACTTCCATGCCATGGGGACAATGCTTGAGCCACTGTCCTGGTGGAGGCTATAGCAGGATTCTACGGTAGGTCGAAATTCTATGGCAGGTAATTCCGAAATACCAAGAGGCCACCGCTGTGTGGCAGGTTGAGAATCCTTCCTAAGGTGGAGCCTCCTGCTGGTTTTGGGAGGGCAGTATTTTCCCAGCTTCTACTGTAGCAGCCTGTACATCTGATCGCAGCATGTCCTAGCTGCCTGGGAATGCAGAAGGAGAGTTCCACAAGGTTGGATCTAGTAAAAGAGAGCCTCCACCATCTTCCCTCCTCCTTTCTGGTCCCTCCCAGCATACACCATGGTTTCCTCCGATGAGATAGACTGCTGGAGACAGGAGGATAGTCAGAAGCTCTGGACAATCCCCTACCAGGGAAAGAAGAAGATGTCAACACCTCAAGAGGAGGGGAGGCATTGACACTCCATGCAGCTTTATGGCAGTCAGCAAGAGATAAGTGTCATGTTGTCAGTCCTCCCTTCCCCCTCAACCCCCCCCCCCTGCTGTCTGACATTTTCTTACTTAAACACTTACACTTACTTACTTAAACAGTTACACTTGTCAACAATGAAGATCTCCTGTGTCCATAACAAACTTCCTAGTGATAGTACGAATATTTAATTTCATGTTCTGTGAAGCAGTAAAAAAAAATTGCAAATGCATTGTACTTGGCAGAAAAAACCTCTTTTGCTGCATTTTCTTGTCGGCATAGTTTTTATGCGTTTCATTGTGCACTCTAAATGACAACACCAGTCCAGCTTCTTTCTTTCTAGTCGGATACACTAATGTGGCTATACAAAGTTTACATACACTATTTTAAAAGTGCATGCTTTTATCACTATCTGACATAAAATTAGAATAAACCATTCTTGTTTTATGTGAATTAGATTTACCAAAATTATCTAAATTTGCCCTAATCCAGAATTATGAGAGAAAGAATAGTTTAAGGCATTTCTATTACTTTATACAAAATCAAAAGTTTACATGCAATAAGATTACTGTCAGGATTCAAGGGTAGTAGACCCACTGAACCACCGTGAGTGATGAAGTAAGCCGATACCTACGGGCGGAGTCTAAGTCGCACCTAATTTTCAGCAGAGCCTGACACAAATGGGTTGGACTTGCTGCAGCTGGATACCACCAGGTCGCTCCACAGACTCGCTTGCGGTGGTGGCCACAGCAAGGTACAGAATCGTAAGGCAGAGACATGGTCAGGCAGGAGGTGAGGGCAAGCAGCAGAAGGTCCATGTTAGTGGCAGGGAAGTGAAGTCAGCAACGGAATCGAGGTCACAACGGGAAATAACTATAAACGCACAAGGTAACAATAGGAAAGCTTTCTCAAAGGAACGAGGCATAAAGATTCGGAAGAGGACATATGAAGGGGCTGGCAATTTATCAGGGAAGGTAGCCAGCCATTGACGCACACGCCAGAGCGCAGTGAATGCCCCTGGAAGCGAGGTAAGGTAAGTGAGTCTGCAGATGGGATCCAAGGGCACAGGGAGATGGGTCGCAGCAGCACCCATGACAGTATCCCCCCTTCGGCCTCCCCCTCTTCTTGGATTGAAGAAACCTCTTTAGAAGTCCACGATCCAAGATGTTGTCCTTGAGCTCCTAAAACCTTTCCTCCGGCCCGAACCCCTTCCAGTTGACAAGAAAGAATCGCTTTCCTCTGACCGACTTCATATCTAGGACTTCTTTTACCTCATAGATATTGGTGGAATCCGTCTCAGGAACAGGAGATGGTACTTGCCGGGAAAAGCAATTCAGGATGACAGGTTTTAGAAGGGAGACATGTAAGGAGTTCAGGCTGTGCATGGTGGGAGGAAGACTAAGCTTATAGGCCAGGTGGCTGATGCGGTACAGTACCTCAAAAGGACCCAGGAAACGAGGACCAAGTTTGTAGTTGGGAATCTTCAGCCGGACGTATCTAGAAACAGCCACACTTTATCACCTGTAGGAGAGAGACCTGCATCTCTTGTCGGCCTGGGTTTTGGTGTGGGTGGATGCCTGAAGTAAAGAATGACGTTTTGCTCCAAGATGGACTTGGAGTCTCAAACCAACTGTTCCATGGCAAGAACATGAGAAGGCACTGACAGAGGGAGAGGTGGGTTTTGATGTTGTCCATAGACAATGAAGAAGCGAGCAGAGACAGTAGAGGCAGAGTCCAAGGAATTGTAGGAAAACTCTGCCCATAGCAACAGGTTGGACCAGTCAGCCTGTTGACCAGAAACAAAATGGCAGAAATAGCAGCCGAGAGTCTGATTAACTCTCTCACCAAATACATCTGAGGCAAGAGAGAGGTCATTGGCCTTAACATTCTTCTCTAATGGACGGAAATGTATCTGAGCTGAGCGGTCTGGAGATATAAGAGATTCTTGTGATTTGTGTAGATACAGACCGGATGATGAGCTCCTTCCAGAAGGTAATGCCATTCTTCTAAAGCTAGATTTATGGCCAGAAGCTCCCGATCACAGGAATAATTCCTCTCTGTGGCTGAGAATGTCTTTGAGAAAAAGTCGCAGGTGAGGGTTCAACTTTTAGGCCCTTTCTGGGTGAGAACAGCTCCAGCACCAACTGATGAGGCGTCAACCTTTAGATGGAGCGGTTTCTCATTTTCAGGTCGGATGAGAAAGGAAGCAAAGGCAGACTTCTGCTTGGAGAAAGGCCAGAGTTTTGGGTCAGCGTTTTTGTTTTAGTCAGTGCCACAATGGGATACACGAGAGAGGAAAAATGCGTTATGAACTGCCAGTAGAGAAGCCCAGGAATCTCTGGATGGCACAAAGTCCTACTGGGCAAGGCCATTAAAGTACTGCAGAAGACAACTTTGTGGGATCCATCTGTAGAGCCTTGTCAGAGATGACATACCAAGGGAATGGAATACTCTTTTGGTGGAACTGGAACTTATCAAGCTTGGCATGTAGGTGATTGGCCCTTAAGCACCTGAGAACTTGTTGTTCTGATGGAATTCAAGGTTTGTAGAGAAAATCTGGATGTCGTCCAAGTAGACCACGACGCAGGTATAAAGCAAGTCTCTGAAAATTTCCTTGACAAACTCGGCAGGTGCATTACAAAGTCTAAAGGACAAATGACCAGATACTTGAAGTGCCCATCATGAGTATTAAAGGCGGTCTTCCATTTCTTGCCTTCACGGATGCGGATGAGATTATATGCCCCCTGTAGGTCCAATATGGTGAAGACCTTGGCTCCACGTAGGTGGTCAAAGAGTTCCATAATCAGAGGTAGTGGGTAGCGGTTCTTCACAATAATTTATTAAGACTGCAATAGTCAATGCATGGGCAGAGTGAACCATCCTTCTTGGCCACAAAGAAGAATCCAGCACTGGCAGGAGAAAAGGACTTATGTATGAACCCTTTCTACAGATTCTCCTTCTCCTGGTGGATACAGCCGACCCCGTGGCGGGGACGTGCCCTGCTACAGGTCTATAGGGAAGTTGTAGGGCCAGTGTGGTGGCAGAGTCTCTGCAGGTTCCTCCAAGAAGACATCCGTAAAGTCTATATATGGAGCGGGGAGACCCACCAGAGGCTTGGAGGACATCAGAGAAGCCATGAAGGATACAGGATGAGTTACCACCAAACAGGGTGACTGGCAGTTCGGTCCCCATCGAAGGACCTCCCCCATCTGCCAGTTGAACACGGGTGGGTGGTGCTGCAACCACAGAAGACCCAGAAGGGTGGAGGATGTGGACCGGGGTAGCACATAAAATGGCAGTCTCTCCTTGTGCAATAACCCAATTTGCAGGCACAGGGGCTCGGTGTGGTACCGGACCGGTTCACAGAGGATCTGCCCACTGACGGACAAGATGACCAGCAGCTTCTCAAGACAGACCACAGGAAGATGATGCTGGGAGACCAGCGCAGCATCCACAAAATTTCCTGCAGAGCTGGAATCTAGTAAGTCTGAAGCCTGGAACTGGCTCATTATCCCAGAGCTGAGCAGAACATGGGTATTGGAGACATGGAGAAGCTTTGCTCTCATCTAGGGATGCTGTGGACTCCACTCCCTGATGCTGTGGACGGAGTGGACAAGTTCCAAGAAAGTGCTCCGGAAAGCCGCAATAGAGACACATAGGGGCAGATTTATCAAGCAGTCTGAAAGTCAGAATATTTCCAATTGCCCATGGCAACCAATCACAGCTCCCCTTTAAAATATTCATGAGCACTGGTGAAATGGAAGCTGAGCTGTGATTGGTTGCCATGGGCAACTGGAAATATTCTGACTTTCAGACTGCTTGATAAATCTGCCCCATATTCTCCCTACGACATCTTGTGAGTTCTTGAGGTGTCAGACAAGCTTTATTCACCTGTATGGACTCCTCAGCAGCAGGTATGGAGTATGGCTGTGGAGGTCTTTGCAAAACTGGAGCCAAGTGGGGCAGACGACAGGTCCTGATCTGTACATGTTCTAGGTGCTGCTCCTCCAGGCGGTCTGAGAACCAGATGTCTATTTGAGTTGTGAGGGAGATGAGGTCACTCAGAGAAGATGGTAGATCCCTGTGGACAGCATGTCTTGATATGGTTTGACAGTCATTTCTTAAAGGTGGCAGTCAAGGCTGTTTCATTCAAAGAGAGCTCGGAGGCCAGAGTTTGGAATTGAACTGCATAGTCGCCAACTGACAAGTCCCCTTGGCGCAATTCCGCAAGGTACATGGGGATATTGGCAGTGACTGGATCCTTCCTATCCTAGAGAGGAGTGGCCAATGCCAGGGCTTTCCCAGAGAGTAGCCTGACCACAAATGGCACCTTAGACCTCACTGTGGTGAACTTTGTAGGCATCAGCTCAATGTGCAGTGTGCACTGGGTGATGAAGCCCCTGCACTACTTGGCATCTCTGTCATATTTAGATGTAGCGAAAGGTGCCGCAGGCACTGGAGGCTGCTGCTGGGCGGCCAATAGCTGTTGCATAGTGGCAGTAAGCTGGTTCATCTGCTGGCCCTGCACGGTAATCTGCTGAGACTGCTTAGCCACGAGGGTGGTGAGATCAGCCAGTTCAGGTAGCATAACCTTGGCAGGATCCATGGCCGGATCATACTGTCAGAATTAGGGGTAGTGGACCTACTGAACCACCGCAAACAATGACGTAAGCTGACACCTGGGAGCGAAGTGTAAGTGGCACCCGGTTTACACCGGTAGCGACGGGATACCACTAGCTCGCTCCACAGGCAGTGCTTGCGGTGGTGGCTAAGATGAGGTACAGAATTGAAAGGCAGAGAGTCAGGAACAAGGCAGGAGGTCATGGCTGGTGGCAGAGGAACGAAGTCAGGAACGGAATCGAGGTCACAATAGGAATTCATTATAAACGCACAGGGTAACAATAGGAAAGCTTTCTCAAAGGCACAAGGAATAAAGGGACATAGGAAGGGACTGGCAATTTATCAGGGAAGGCAGCCGGTCAGCGCCAACTATCAGTGCTTTATTAAGTTAAAGCTTTGGCGGAAATGGGTCTTCCAAATGGACAATGACCCAAACTATACTGAAAAAACTGGTTACAAAGTGACTTAAAGGGGTATTCCCACAAAGACAAGTTTCTTAAATATGCTCAGGATAACAAAATAACACATTCTTTAATTCACTGTTATTAATAAAAAAAAAAATACAGCATTTCAAAGATATAATTCCAACCTGTCTCTATCAGTTCTGGTGTATACAATTTCAGTTGCCCCTAGACATGACCCTGAAACTTCTGCCTTTGGGTTGGTAGCCATCTTGGATTTATGTGTGAGGCAGTGGAGCTGAGACTTTTTTCTCTCTCTGCAGCAATAAAACTGAGTAAAATTGTGAAGCAAAGGGTTAAAAAATATCTTTATTGTGTTAACATCAATAGGGGATTGAGATTTGAGAATTTTCTTTCATGGAAAAACTCCTTTAAGCAATGAAGTAATGAAATGCCTTAACATGGCCCTCCTAAAAAATAATAGACTTATATACTTACCCTTCGGCACTCCCTGCAGCTTCATGTGGAGAAGAGGAACTGTGGGGATGGCCGGAGGGAAAGTATATCATTTTATGATTTTTGTTTACAGGAGTACAAGCCAAGTGGGACTTTTTCAGCACAAAAAAAAAATGTGCCATAAAATTTGGCTTATACCTGAGTATGTACGGTAAGTATAAACCTAAAGAACCTATCCTGTATGTAACCTGGGGACTGCCTGTACTCCTACAGCTGACAGGTACTGATAAATACTGTGGTCTGGCAGTTCAGCTACCAGTATTCATGAGTTACAGAGATTGCAAACACATTTATTATAGTCATGGGGATACTGTTAATGCTCACTAACCAACTGGCCATTCCTAGCTCCCCTGTTCAGTACATTTTGGCCTACAGGAATCTCTACACTGACTGTTTTAGGACTCAAAGGAACCTTGTCTGGAGTGCAAAGAGTCTATTTCTCTTCCCTCTGCTATAGCTCTACACTATATTGGCATAATGAATATACTGATGTTGTAAATGTGTTTCTCCACAGTTCTTTGAATCCCCTGTTTTTATTCACAGATTCAGGAGAATCCTTCTACTATGAGGTGTCCCACTGATCTCTGAGGCCTCAATCAACTGCATGGGTTGCAATTTCGGGAAAACAGAGTGCAACCCTTGCAAGTCAGTTGAGACCTATGATTACACAGGTGAATCTAGGTTGGTTCTTAAGTTAAATTTGTATGTAAGTCAGAACTGTATATTTTATCATTGCAATCCCAGCCAGAACTTTTTTGGTCTCTGTGACAATTGGATTTTAAAAATGTTGGGTTGTCATAAGAACCAGGATTAACAATAAAGCTTCATTACAGACACCTTTGATACCTGCTGCAGCTGTTTATTGCAGCCTAGGACTAAAGTACAATAAATTACCAATATCCAGTGGTCTGTTTGTAACTAGGGGTCTTATGTAAGTTGAGTGTTCTTAAGTAGGGGACCGCCTGTATATGAACCCATGTAACATGAATACTGGTCTTACAATCCTATTAAGAAATGTAAATATAATATACATTTCGTATATTATAAATATGCAGAACTAAAACTTGAAATACATTTTCAAATCCGATAAATTTGTCCTGGTTTCTACAGCCTATAAATCTAAAGCAGTTTAAGCCTTGAAACTTGACCTGTAGACCAGCAATGAAATCAAGGCAATTCGAGGCGACCATTGATCAACCAGACCAGACCAAAAAAACCCTCTAAACCAATAGGAACATGTTAATGGTATTAAGTGTGATGGAGCTTCCACTTCTGTATTAATAAATGTAATTAGTAAGAACTCTCAGAAATTCCAGGATTTGTATGCTTGAGCACAACTTGTCATTGGTAAATTTAGAATGACTTAGAAAGCTTCCATGTAAGTTTATGCAGAACTTCCCAAGAGATTGTCTTTTTGATACTCTGCATTTATTGACAACACTCTCACTACAAACATGCTTTGGAGTTTGAAATACTCTGAAAATGATTGCTCATATTTGTAACCTTGTCATTTTAGATGGTTGCAAGTGTCTAAGCAACCAATCAAAGAAGCACAAGAAAGCATGGTGGTTGTTAAGGCCAGCAATGACTCTCATTGGAGATGATTTGTGATACAGTTCATGTAGAAACTGCTAAGCAAGGACATAACTAAACACTTATGTGTTGCTTATATTTGTAATAAAACTTTCTTATTCAAAAAATATGCCAAACTTTTGGATGCTTTCCCCTTTCTCTTACCCCAGGGAACCATGTACTGGACAATTAACCTATGGCTCTAGACTGGACTCCACATTTCCACATTAGCCTATGGCAAAGCAGATGCTTATAGCCTCCCTGCCGTGTAATGATACTATGATATGATACTATGATATGATACTATGGTAAAAATTTGGGGCATGGCCAGCGTGTGATTGGGGGTGTGGCTACCCGTGCCGCCATTTTGTCCCTCTTTCCCTTCCAGAAATGTGTGTGTGTGTAGGGGACAATCAGTATGTGTGTGTGTGTGTGTGTGTAGGGGGATATTACTATATATGTGTTGGTGTGTGTGCAGGGGGCCATTACTATTTTCTGTGCCACTTTACATTAATCAATTTGATATTTACTGTTTGTCTAATTAGGATTCAGATTCTCGTCTGTAGCTGTACCTCCAATATCAGCAGATGATGATGTTTGATGCTCTTTCTCGATACTGCATTTCGTGCTAATTATGCAGGTCTTGTATTATATTAGTTCACTGATTTAGATTTTCATAGTAACTCCACTTACCTTTCTGATCACCCGTTTTTTATTCTTTCATAAGCCTTTTAAAGTTTGTATACCATCATGATCCTCCCGTAGGTGGAGTGTTCCGTGTCATGTTACATGTCACAGGCCGAAGGGGAGCGCGATCCTTAAATAGTTGTGAAATACAATATGAGAGCAGACCATGAGTAAGCTCATCTGAGCGAAATGCGTAGGTCATTTGCTGCACACCATGATGTGTACCTTGCCTGAGAAATTTGTATTATTCGGAACCTGAATAAAAGAAAGATTTTATGATTACATTCCCCTGAGATGCTGGATAATCTTCTTTCGTGTGGAAGGGGGCCACTATATGTGTGTGTGTACAGGGGGCCATTACTATATGTGTGTAGGGTGCCATTACTATATGTGTGCAGGGGGCCATTACTAAGTGTGTGTGTGCAGGAGCCATGACTATGTATGTGTGTGTGTGTGTGTACAGGGGGGTCATTGCTATATGTGTGTGTGAACGCCAGGAATAACCGTTATTATATTTTGATAGATCAGACATTTCTGGATAAGGCGATACCTAACATGTTTATAATTTTTACTGTTGTTTATATTTATATCAGTTCTAGGGAAAGGGGGGGGGTGATTTTTAGGTATTTAATTTATTTTTTTTATTTTATCTTTTTACTATTTTTCAGACCCCTTGTGTACTTTAACTCTAGGTTGTCTGACTGATCCAACCATATACCGACATACACAGCATCAATTACAATGTGCAAATCGCACATTGTAATAGAAGGGTTAAAATCAGATAGCCTCAGGTCTTTGTATATATGTAATTAGGACATACTTTTTATCCCTGTGACATTATACTGTAGGTGACTCTGGTGTTTTTAGGGGCAGCCCTATAGTGCATTCATTTTTTGGGACTGCATGCATATTGGCAACCTATCCCAAAAACTATTTTCCCCTCTTTTAAGAATAACCACAGACAGCGAAATACTATTTAAAACATGTGGAGTGACAACAGGGAGTCGGCCACAGCTTTATTAATAAACCTTAACCATATTAACTCCTACTCATAGAGTAGCCAATTCTTTAACTTCTTTAACCAAAAGGTACTTCATTACTGGGGCACCTGAAATGCCAGCCTCGTTAGAGGGCATGTAGGTCCTCACCCCCTTCTAACAACCGCCAGCTGTGACTTATAAAAACATGATATAAGAAAATTACTTTCACAACATATAAATATGTCAATATAAACTCCTCTCTTTTTTTTTTTTTTTTTTTTTTTTTATAATGTGAATAATACAAAATACAGTACATAACAACAAGGGAGGGAGGGAGGGGAAGGATTCCTGAAAGAGGGAGAGTGACGTCGCCCTCACACTTTTAAAACCTAGGTTCTGCCCCCAAGTGTGGCTACAAACCGCCCTGCCCCTAGTCACGTAGCCCACGACCCCACGCTATTCACCTTCTTAAAAGGGGAATTAACCTGACCCTTAGTTAACCCCCGATTCTGCCTGCAGTCTCTAGCCCAACGGCTATATGCCTACGGGCTGACAAGACTGCATGCATATTGGCAACCTATCCCACAAACTATTTTCCCCCCTTTTAAGAATAACCACAGACAACGAAATACTATTTAAAACATGTGGAGGGACAACAGGGAGTCGGCCACAGCTTTATTAATAAACCTTAACCATATTAACTCCTACTCATAGAGTAGCCAATTCTTTAACTTCTTTAACCAAAAGGTACTTCATTACCGGGGCACCTGAAATGCCAGCCTCGTTAGAGGGCATGTAGGTCCTCACCCCCTTCTAACAACCGCCAAGGAGGAGGACATGCAAACCTACATGTCCCTCCGACCCCCCACCAGAAGGGACATTGCCCTCTCAATCCCATCCTGAATACCGGACAAGAAGATATCCATGCCAATGTCCGTGAGATGGACATCATCTGGCAGCAACAGGCCCCGATTGTCCCCCTCCAACTCCCTGTGTCTAACCACCACACCTCCCCTTTTGCGCACAAAACGGGAAACCTTTGTGTTCAATAACCTCCTGCTCCTTTCGATACCAGCCCCATCTCTGGCCCCCTCCCAAATGGCCCTTGATATGATCTCCGACCAAACCAGCACGAACCTGGAGAAGAAGGAAGAAAACCTCTCCAGATCCGACTGGATCAGTGGAACCAACTCCCCCAGCCGAACTGAACACAAATCATTACCCCCAAGATGCAGAACCAAAATTGAGGGTGACACTGAATATCTGCTAATGTCCACCAGTTCCGGCAGTGCCTGCAGCCAGCGCAGGCCTTTAATTCCTCTCCAGCGAACATCAGCATCAAAGAAGCCGAGGGACCTTCCTCCAGGACGCACCATAGCCCTCTGTTCAGCCCAGTAAATGAAAGAATGCCCCAGGATCCATACTGTCGGGCGGGAATCTAAAAGGAACAAGATCAGTTAATAAGCAAATCAGGGCGAATATAGCCAGCAAAACATTCAGACCTCCAACGCCCAATTCTTTGAACCTCTGCATCAGAAAGGCCAAGCTCGCTAGCAGTAGTCGCTGCGCCAATCCTAAAAGAATGGGTACCAAAATCCTCAGGAGGGAAACCGGCAGCCACCAGTGCTTTCTTGAACAGAACCTTAAATTGAAACCGAGTAAGCGGAGAACTATCAGCATGTGAAAAGAATTGCATGCCCCCAACTCTAACCGCTAAAAATTTTGTAACCGCTATAACAGGACATGCTAAACCGCCCACCTGACGCAGCGACACCCAGCAACCCTTCCCAAATACATCTGTCTTAGAACGCCGAATACGAGAACGCAAGCCCCCCCCCAGAAACCGACACATCCTCAAACAACAAACCGCCCGGCTTGTTAGCACTTGGAGGGACCAACTCAGAAATCCGTAAGGCACCAAAAAACGCCACAACAAAAGCCGCATTGAACAAAATGACTTCAAACCCATCCCGACACACTGTGTCCAAAACAGCAAGTAAGCGCATAAGGACTGAGTAGGAAACAGGACGGCGGGATTCCCGCCGAACTGAATCCTTTTTCCAGCCCTTAATGACCTGTTTTATGAAGAAACACTGAGTCACATCCACCCACCCATGCAACTTAAAGAAAAAGGCTACACCCGCTAAGCGACGCTGCGCGCACAGCCCCGATACACCCCGCGTCCTTAAGCCTTCAAAATACTGCAAAGTAATATCCAAGCGAACACGCGCATCTGCAGAAAAACCCACCGCCCCCGCTACTTCTGACCATTCCGCCCAAGCTTTACCATGTGCTGTCCAAGTCGACGGAGCAACAGACGACTGCACTAAAGACAGAAGTTGGCCTCCAGAGTTGACCACAGGGAACCTGGGCACGGAATCCCCTCCGCGTCCGCCAAAGGGCAAAGGGATCGAAAAACCTGCCAATTAAAACGTGAAAGAGCGTCAGCGATGCTATTTTCAACTCCCGGCACA
Source organism: Engystomops pustulosus (assembly GCF_040894005.1). Classification (NCBI taxonomy): domain Eukaryota; kingdom Metazoa; phylum Chordata; class Amphibia; order Anura; family Leptodactylidae; genus Engystomops; species Engystomops pustulosus. The sequence goes on along the minus strand of NC_092417.1, from coordinate 102,490,045 downwards.
TGCCGAGCTTTAAAAACAATGTTGCACTGCAAGCATCTTAACACAAGACGCCTCAACAAACACAAAACCGGGAGGGAGGAAGAAGAGAGGCTGTTTACTGCATGAACCACACTCAAATTGTCGGACCAAAAAACAATGGACCTATTCGACATATCTTTTCCCCACAACTCCACCACCACCACTATTGGAAAAAGTTCTAACAAAGCCAGGTTTCCACACCACCCTCGTTCTTGCCAATGAGGCGGCCACCGCTCCGCACACCACGCTGTGCCCAGAATAACCCCGAAGCCCACCAAACCTGCCGCGTCAGAAAATAACTGCAAATCAGGGCTCGAGATTTCATTCTCCCGCCAACAAGTACGCCCATTATAATCAGCCAGAAAAGTATCCCAAACCCACAGATCCGCCTTGATACCCTTAATCAAGTGAATGCGGAGATGTGAGGCACGGACTCCAGCAGTAGCCAAAGAGAGCCGGCGTGAAAAAACCCGACCCATCGGCATAATGCGACATGCAAAAACCAACAACCCCATCAAGGATTGAACCTGCTGCAGTGTTGCCTTCCGAGCCGCCAAACAAGACGCTAGCGCCATACGCAACTTTTGCAATTTATCAGCTGGGAGCCTAAACTCCATAGCAATTGAATCAATTTCTATCCCTAAAAAGGACAAAATCGTGCACGGACCCTCCGTCTTCTCAGCAGACAAGGGAACCCCAAAATGCTGGGCCAAAAAACGAAACGAAGCAAGCAAGCGTGCGCAATGACCCGAACCAGGGGGCCCCACAAAAAGAAAGTCATCCAAGTAATGGGTTACCAGCGAGGAGGACGTTTCGGACTTAAGAACCCACTCCAGGAAAGTACTAAAAACTTCGAAGTAATAACAGGAGATAGAGCAGCCCATTGGCAGACACATATCATAATAGAATTCGTCATCCAGCTGGCAACCCAATAAATGGAAACAATCAGAATGTACGGGCAAAAGCCGAAATGCCAACTCTATATCAGATTTGGCCATAAGGGCACCCGGACCCGCAGCGCAAACCAATGAAATAGCCCTATCGAACGAAACATACGACACGGACACCAAATTCTTGTCAATGCCATCGTAGAACCTTGGGGGTGGGACAAATGAAGGATGAGCCTGAACTTACCCGGCTCCTTCGTGGGAACAACCCCCAGGGGAGAAACCCGCAAATTGGAAAAGGGGGGGGGGAACTATAAGGGCCCGACATTCTCCCCAGCTCTACCTCCTTAGCAACCTTAGCGCGATCTACATTGGGCAGTTCAAAAACAGATTTCAAATTCTTAGCAAAAACAGGGGATGTACTGGGAATGAACGGTATAAAAAACCCAAAAGAAAAACCCGTTCTAAGTAGGGCGGCTTCCGCCTTCTTGGGGTACAGGGCGAGCCAAGGCAACATCTTTTCCATGCGAACCGGTGTCCTCCAGCTTACCACCACCGTGAGAGCGGGAGGAGGCGGCCGCCGGACGGGAACAGCGGATGGCGGCATGCATACCACCGCAGTTGGAACACTCGTGCCTGAATTTGCACGACCCATAGAATCGACAATGTCCTTCATTGAACATCCAGCATGTTCCCGACCTGCGGGCCGCCCCCGGCCCAAGGGAACCTGCTGAGGCTGAGGACGAGGAAGAGGAGGAGGCGGCTCCCAGAAAGGGCTTGGGGTGGTCATTATACGAAGCCAGACATCCGTGGCCTTGGAATCCCAGCCAACTTCCGACTTCTGTGCCAGCCGCCTCCTGAACTCCTCATCGTACCTCCACCACGCGGTACCCCCATGAGTCCTGAAAGCGTTAAAAATGACATCTAAGTATACAAATAGCTGTGGGGCTTCCTCAGGCGATTTCTGAGTCAGGACACATCCCAAAACAGAAAACGCCTGCACCCAGTTGTTGAATGTCTTCGCTACCTTAGGTTTTCTTTCAACACCACGCTCAAAGCGGCGTTCCCTATCCACCGTCACAGAATCTACAGATATTAAGGACCATATGTCCACATAATCGTTACGAAAAATGTTTTCCTTTGTGTCATCTGAAAGATGATAGCCAAGGGGAGATACACCACAAAATTAAGTATCCCTATATGCCGGCAAAGCTGGTGTGAAGGTGGACATGGAAGCCTCAACCGTGGCTTTTGCCATTGAAGGAGGTGACACAGCGGCCGAAGGCGCACCGGGCGTAGCCCCCAACAAGGACCTAATGGACGATAACAATGCAGAGTCAGACCCAGAACCACCCCACGCCTGCAAGCAAGCTGACTCACCAGTCGCTGACGAAGGCCTTGGAGCCGAAGTCGACCTCTCAGGAGCTGCAACCGCCAATGCCGTAGGGGGACCCGAAACCGATCCTCTGCTGGAACGATGAGATCCCACCGAGCCCCTCCGGGACCTGTTATCGCCATGTTGCCTTTTTGGAGACGGAGTACCAGATGATCCAGATGAAGCATGCCGTGATGAACGTGAGGAACCGGACCGCGAAGCAGACCTGCGGCCGCGGGAGCGGCACCTTCTATCCCGCCTTGACCGGGAGCGCGAAGCCGCCCGGCGCCTGGACGAGGTAGAGCGGCGGCTATAACTAGAGCTAGCCCTAGACCTCACTGAAGAGGCCCGCCGCTGGCCCTGGGCCAGCACATACCCCGTGCCCAGCTCCCCCGCCATCAGCGGAGCGACCAGAGGAGCAGGGACCACCAAGGTGTTCAGATCAAGGGGCGTGAGCTCCGGTCCTATGATGTCATCCTCAGAGGCAGCACCATCATCCAATTCAGCAGGCCCTAGGATGGATGAAGGCTGGGGGTTAATATTGAAGGCCCGAAGATGCCTGGGCTGTAAACTACGGGCCGAGGCAGGGGGCTGGGAGGGCAGATGTAAACCAGCTGCCCCCGGGCCTTGGGCCAAAGCTAGGGCTGGGAGAGAGCGGGACACGGGACCGAGGGAGGAACTATCCCTGGCTGCGGTGCGTGCGCCGAAGCAGCTCATACTGGCAGCGCGGGAAGGAGGATTAACCCCCCCCCCCCCGACCCGGCTGCCACACTAACTAATGGCCGCCTGCTCCGGCCAGAGGAGGATTTGGCCGGGACCGGAGTGGGGGGAATGAAATCGGGGGACTCACCTCTCTCCCCCACCGCTTCCGATCGCGGTGACAGAGAGTGAGCGCGTCCCCCGTTCCGGCGGTGAGAGGGGGAAGGTGCCGGGGGGGCGCGTGACAGGAACCGGGGGAGCTGCAGGTACAGGGGAACTCACGGCCGCCTGCGCTGATGGGGACAAGCGCTGCGGCGGCCGTGACCGCCTACCAGAGCGGCGCACGTCTGGAGCTGGTGGCGCAGCCGGCGAAGAATCTTCGGTCCGTGCCTCCGCAACCAGGGAGGACAGCCAGGCGGACCCTTCAGTGCGGATTCGCTGACGGATGGCATCGTCCGAGGCCATAACAACGCTGGGTCTTCCAGGAGATGCTTGATCACGAAGAAGGATTCCTGAAAGAGGGTGAGTGACGTCGCCCTCACACTTTTAAAACCTAGGTTCTTCCCCCAGGTGTGGCTACAAACCGCCCTGCCCCTAGTCACGTAGCCCATGACCCCACGCTATTCACCTTCTTAAAAGGGGAATTAACCTGACCCTTAGTTAACCCCCGATTCTGCCTGCAGTCCCTTGCCCAACGGCTATATGCCTACGGGCTGACAATGCTGTATAGTAATGTGCAGTTTTTTATCCAGCTGGTATATATTTATGTATGTGGTGTATTCGTTACTGCAATATTATTAGTATGTGGATATATATATATATATATATATATATATATATATATATATATATATATTTACAACTGTATTTCAGTGTTTCTTATATATGGTGTGTATTTGTATGTGTAGTGTAAATATAGTGTGTGTAGAGTATATATGGTGCAGTGTTAATATGTCTTTATACTGTAGGACAGCGGCTGGAAAGGTAATAGATGGTGTATATATTCCTTTCAGGTTACTTCCGTACCTGGGGTAAAGGGTTAATGCACTGACCAGAGACTGCACAGCCCTAATTACCAAGTGCAGCTGGGAGAAGGGGTTTTATCCCAGAGCTGCATACTGGGCTGGAGCTCTGTGTGAGAGACATTGCTCTGAAAGGCTTGCCAGCCGTGTGTCACTAGCCGATGTGAGTACGCTGTTTTGCTAGAGAGGGACTTACCGATGTACAGGTAGTGCTCAGACGAGCCCGTTTTTGTTTCCCCGCTTTGTTTTATTTTTACTTGCCTGTAAAGCTGCATTGTTTTGGCTGCCAATAAAAGCCGCAAGGAAACCGCATTTCTGCTGTCAAGCCTGTCTGTGTCTCTGGACTTTGTCACATTAAAACTGACCCCGCTACATCTTGGTGGAGGATGCGGGCAGTTTCTTAAAGAGACAGTACTCTTAAAGGGACGGTTGCAACAGACAAAGGCCTGACTAAACATGGAGGAGCTTATAAAGCAGCTGGTGCAGTCAGGGCTGGATTGTTGTTGGGGCGGGCCCCTCGGCGCAAAATATGGTGGAGGCCCCAACCGAATACAACAAAGATACAAATTATCCTGCTCACTATCCACTATGCTTGCAGCAATACATCCACATACAGCCGCCTCACTCCTCAGTAATACATCCACATACAGCCGTCTCACCCCTCAGTAACACAGCTGCCTCACCCCCCAGTAATACATCCACATACAGCCGTCTCACCCCTCAGTAACACAGCTGCCTCACCCCCCAGTAATACATCCACATACAGTCGTCTCACCCCTCAGTAACACAGCTGCTTCACCCCCCAGTAATACATCCACATACAGCCACCTCACCCCCCAGTTGTACATCCACATACAGCCGCCTCACCCCCCAGTAATACATCCACATGCAGCCGCCTCACCCCCCAGTTATACATCCACATATAGCCGCCTCACCCCCCAGTAATACATCCACATACAGCCGTCTCACCCCTCAGTAACACAGCTGCCTCACCCCCCAGTAATACATCCACATACAGCCGCCTCACCCCCCAGTAATACATCCACATACAGCCGTCTCACCCCTCAGTTATACATCCACATACAGCCGCCTCACCCCCCAGTAATACATCCACATACAGCCGTCTCACCCCTCAGTAACACAGCTGCCTCACCCCCCAGTAATACATCCACATACAGCCGTCTCACCCCCCAGTTATACATCCACATACAGCCGCCTCACCCCCCAGTAATACATCCACATACAGCCGTCTCACCCCTCAGTAACACAGCTGCCTCACCCCCCAGTAATACATCCACATACAGTCGTCTCACCCCTCAGTAACACAGCTGCTTCACCCCCCAGTAATACATCCACATACAGCCGCCTCACCCCCCAGTTATACATCCACACACAGCCGCCTCACCCCCCAGAAATACATCCACATACAGCCGTCTCACCCCTCAGTAACACAGCTGCCTCACCCCCCAGTAATACATCCACATATAGCCGCCTCACCCCCCAGTTATACATCCACATACAGCCGCCTCACCCCCCAGTAATACATCCACATACAGCCGTCTCACCCCTCAGTTATACATCCACATACAGCCGCCTCACCCCCCAGTAATACATCCACATACAGCCGCCTCACCCCCCAGGTATACATTCACATACAGCCGCCTCACCCCCCAGTAATACATCCACATACAGCGGTCTCACCCCTCAGTAACACAGCTGCCTCACCCCCCAGTAATACATCCACATATAGCCACCTCACCCCCCAGTTATACATCCACATACAGCTGCCTCACCCCCCAGTAATACATCCACATACAGCCGCCTCACCCCCCAGTAATACATCCACATACAGCCGTCTCATCCCCCAGTAATACATCCACATACAGCCGCCTCACCCCCCAGTTGTACATCCACATACAGCCGCCTCACCCCCCAGTAATACATCCACATGCAGCCGCCTCACCCCCCAGTAATACATCCACATGCAGCCGCCTCACCCCCCAGTTATACATCCACATATAGCCGCCTCACCCCCCAGTTATACATCCACATACAGCCGCCTCACCCCCCAGTAATACATCCACATACAGCCGTCTCACCCCTCAGTTATACATCCACATACAGCCACCTCACCCCCCAGTAATACATCCACATACAGCCGCCTCACCCCCCAGTTGTACATCCACATACAGCCGCCTCACCCCCCAGTAATTCATCCACATACAGTCGTCTCACCCCCCAGTAATACATCCACATACAGCCGCCTCACCCCCAGTAGCACCGCTGCATACAGCTGCTTCGCCATCAGTATCACAGCTACACACAGCCGCCACTTCCCCAGTAGCACCGCTACAAACAGCCGCCTCATCCCCAGTAGCACCGCTACATACAGCCACTTCGCCATCAGTATCACAGCTACACACAGCCGCCACATCCCCAGTAGCACCGCTACGAACAGCCGCCTCATCCCCAATAGCACCGCTACATACAGCCGCCTCGCCCTCAGTATCACAGCTACATACAGCCGCCTCGCCCCCAGTAACACAGCTACATACAGCCGCCTCGCCCCCAGTAACACAGCTACACACAGCCGCCTCATCCCCAGTAACACAGCTACACACAGCCGCCTCATCCACAGTAACACAGCTACATACAGCCGCCTCGCCCCCAGTAACACAGCTAAATACAGCTGCCTCGCCCCCAGTAATATATCTACATACAGCTGCCTCGCCCCCAGTTACACAGCTACATACAGCCGCCTCGCCCCCCAATAACAGCTACATACAGCCACCTCGCCCCCAGTAACACCGCTACATACAGTCTCCTCTCCCCCTGCAATACATCTATATACAGTCTCCTCTCCCCCTGCAATACATCTATATACAGTCTCCTCTCCCCCTGCAATACATCTATATACAATCTCCTCTCCCCCTGCAATACATCTATATACAGTCTCCTCTCGCCCCGGCAATACATCTATATACAGTCTCCTTTTGCCCTGCAATACATCTATATACAGTCTCCTCTCGGCCTGCAATACATCTATATACAGTCTCCTCTCGCCCTGCAATACATCTATATACAGTCTCCTCTCCCCCTGCAATACATCTATATACAATCTCCTCTCCCCCTGCAATACATCTATATACAATCTCCTCTCCCCCTGCAATACATCTATATACAATCTCCTCTCCCCCTGCAATACATCTATATACAGTCTCCTCTCCCCCTGCCCAGAACATAGCTTCTCTCAAAAATTACCTTTCAGCCGAGTTGTGAAGGGAAGCGCTGACCCATGACAGGCAGGGAAGCCTCCTCTCACAGTAGATAAGCCGGCAGTATACAGAAGCCGGCATTTCCCGGGCTCACAGCAGGTCACGTGAGAATAAAATGCACGTGACCCTGTGACACTGAAGAAGGGAGCTGACCGTCTCAGGAGCTGACAATCTCTGGCTGGAAGCGATGTGCTGCATTGTTGCAGGACATCGCTCCAGGTGGAGACAGACAGCTTATCGTCTCATACCAGGGACTGGTAGGCATCCGGATGGGGGTGGAAGCGCACCGCTCCGTGCAATGTCCGTGCATGGCTGGGAGTGATGCGCTGCAGCACAGCCGCAGCGCATCGCTCCCAGTTCCAGAGAGCTCAGTGTCAGTGTCCCGGAGCGCTAGCGGTCTGCCGCTGGCGCCGCAAATCTAATGCCCGCATGATTTTTACAAGTTCAATTGCGATATGGTGGGGGCCCACCCCGGGAACGGGATGGTGGGGGCCCCGGGGCGCGCGCCCCGCGAGCCCCGCCTATAATCCGGCTCTGGGTGTAGTCCAACATCAACCTCCAACAAGCAAACGCTCTGCAGCGACAAGTGCATGAGGAAGCGGTAAAGATGCACCAGACATCGGTGAGAGAGCAACAGCAGCTGAACCAGTCCCTCCAGCAGCAGTTACAAGTCTTGGCTGAGAGACAAGTGACAGCTCCAGCATTGCAGTCTATGCCACGCCATTTGGTGCAAAAGACGCTAAGAAAGATGACTCCGGAAGATGACATTGAGGCGTATCTGGGTACCTTTGAAAGGATTGCCGAGAGTCTACCCCAGGACCAGTGGGCGGATGTGTTGGCCCCATTTTTGTCAGGAGAACCCCAAAAAGCCTACTTTGACCTGCGAGTGCAGGATGCAAAAGTTTATGCAAAGCTGAAAGGGGAAATCCTGGCTAGGCTAGGGGTTACCTTGGCTGTCCGAGCCCAGCGTGTCTACAACTGGGAATATGATCCTGACAAGCCTGTACGGTCTCAGATGTATGACCTCTACAATCTCACCAACAAGTGGTTGCAGCCGGAAGCCCTCTCCACAGACCAGATTGTGGACCGTGTGGTCTCTGATCGTTTTATCCGCGCCCTACCAGTGAGGATGCAGCGCGGCCTTGGATATATGAATCCTAAAAGCATTGATGATTTGGTTTCTGCAGTTGAAAGGTTCACAGCTACAGAAGAGTACCTGCAGGATGTGCGTAACCCTGTGAACAAAAGAAAACCATCCAGTGGTAAGACTGTTCCTATTGTTAAAGGGATGAGACTGTCTGTTAAAGAGGGTGGTGTCCCCTCAGAGGGCCGAGCCAAAAGACTATCAAATCCCCGAAGGGACACGGTGCCTGGTGCTCGGGCACAGATAGTTTGCTGGCGTTGCGGTGGTTTAGTACATGTTGCTGCAAGTTGTCCAGAACTAACTGAACCCATGGACTACGATTTGGGCAGGCGCAGGTCTTATTTTGCAAGGCCCTCATATGCTGCCCAAAAAGACATTGTAAGTGAGCGGCAAGTGTGCCCAGTCAAGATTGGAGGGCGTCATGTGATGGCCCTGCTGGACTCGGGAAGTCTAGTGACTTTGTTGCATGCCAGCCTGGTCGACCCTGACCAAGTTCAGACCCGCTGGATGGGGGTGGTGTGTATACATGGTGATTCAAAAGACTATCCCACAGCCTTGGTGAAACTGGAGACTCCATGTGGGTCAGTGAGGCATGAAGTGGGTGTGGTTAAAGACTTGATGCACCAAGTCATACTGGGGTGTGATTTTCCTCTGTTTTGGAACCTGTGGGAAAATAAGCAAGCTAAGGTGTGTAGGTCAAATCAAAATGTGAAAAATCTGTGTAAACTTTCAAACACGGTGACAGAAGCATCAAAGGAAATGGAGAACTTTCCTTTAGAGGTCCTCGCTGGAGACTCAGAGGAAACTTCGCCTGAGACTGAGTTCTCTGCCCTACAAATTGCAAAGGGAAACTTTGGTACAGAACAGTTGAGGGACCCCAACCTAGCTAATGCCTGGAAGAATGTAAAGGTGATCAATGGTTTTTCCCAAGAACCAGGTAGAGAGTTGGTGTATCCACATTTTATGGTAAATAATGATTTGCTGTATAGAGTTAAGAAAACCGACTCTGAGGTTGTGGAGCAACTTGTGGTACCACAGTCCCACATACGCTTGGTATTGGAGCTGGGCCATTCACATGTACTGGGTGGGCACCTGGGGACAGAAAAGACCAGGGAACGTATAGAGCGGAGGTTCTTTTGGCCCGGTATCTATAAGGCAATAGAGGACTTCTGCCAGTCTTGCCCAGAGTGTCAAATACACACCCCTAGACCACACTTCCGTAGTCCGCTGATTCCGCTACCCATAATTGAAATACCCTTTGAGCGCATAGCTATGGATTTGGTTGGGCCCCTTCCTAAGTCTGCCAGGGGCCACCAGCATATTTTGGTCGTACTTGACTATGCCACACGTTATCCCGAGGCCATCCCTCTCAGAAACACCTCTTCAAAAGCAATAGCAAGGGAACTTTTCCAAATGTTCACTCGAACGGGGATCCCTAAAGAGATACTAACCGACCAAGGGACACCGTTTATGTCAAAGGTCACCAAAGAGCTGTGTCATCTCCTAAATATTGCCCAATTACGTACGTCTGTATATCACCCACAGACGGACGGTCTGGTTGAAAGGTTTAATAGAACCTTAAAGGGGATGCTCCGGAAGGTAATTGACAAAGATGGGAAAAACTGGGACCGCCTTTTGCCCTACTTGATGTTCTCTATAAGGGAGGTGCCACAGGCATCCACAGGGTTTTCCCCGTTTGAATTGTTATACGTTAGACACCCCAGGGGGCTATTGGATATAGCCAAGGATACCTGGGAACAGGAACGCACACCACACCGTAGCCTTATTGAACATGTGAGTGAAATGCAGGAAAGGATGGCCGCCATGATGTCCATTGTGAAAGAGCACATGTTGCAGGCTCAAGAAGCTCAAGCTAGGGTGTACAATAAGTCTGCAAAAGTCAGGTCCTTTCAACCCGGTGACCGTGTGTTAGTGCTTGTGCCGACAGTTGAAAGCAAATTTTTGGCAAAGTGGCAAGGCCCCTATGAGATTCGGGAAAAACTAAGTGAGGTAAACTATAGGGTGCATCAACCAGGGAAAAGAAAGCCACTACAAATTTACCATGTGTACTTGCTTAAGCCTTGGAAAGACAGAGAGGTGCTGACTGCTGGAAGTTGGCCTAGAGATTCACCTAGTCATGAACTACCAGCAGTCCACATATCAGAAGCCTTGTCTGCAGTACAGGTACAGGAGGTCAAGGCGTTCCTACAGAGAAATAGAGAGACTTTTTCTGACCTGCCAGGGCGGACCAATGTCATACAGCATGACATAGTGACAGAGCCAGGCCAAAAGGTAAGGTTGAGACCTTATAGGGTACCAGAGGCTCAAAGACAGACTATTTCAGAGGAGGTGGGAAAAATGTTGTCTTTGGGGGTTATAGAGAAGTCCAAAAGTGGTTGGTCAAGCCCCATAGTTCTGATTCCCAAACCTGATGGCAGTCTTAGGTTCTGCAATGACTTTAGAAAGTTAAATGAAGTTTCAAAATTTGACGCCTACCCTATGCCACGAGTAGACGAACTGATTGAAAGATTAGGCCCGGCAAGATATATTACTACTTTGGATCTGACCAAAGGCTATTGGCAAGTGCCACTTACTGAAGCGGCGAAGGAGAAAACGGCATTCTCCACGCCTGATGGTCATTTCCAATATGTAGTTCTCCCCTTTGGCCTGCATGGTGCACCGGCTACATTTCAAAGATTGATGGACCTTATTTTACAGCCTCACAAGGAGTATGCGTCTGCATATTTGGACAATGTGGTTATTTTTAGCCCAGACTGGGAGTCGCATTTAAAAAAGGTCCAAAGGGTGTTAAACTCCATTCGAGAGGCGGGCTTGACAGCTAACCCAAAAAAATGTGCCATAGCCCTGGAGGAAGCCAGATATTTGGGATATACCATTGGGCAAGGTGTCATTAAGCCCCAAATGGATAAGGTTGAGGCTATAAGAAATTGGCCTAAACCTGTTTCAAAAAAGCAGGTAAAGGCTTTTTTAGGACTAGCCGGGTATTATAGAAGGTTTGTGCCAAACTTTGCCACAATTGCAGCACCCCTCACAGACCTTACCAAAGGGTCAAAATCTGCTATGGTTAAGTGGGATGAGAAAGTAGACAAAGCGTTCCAACAGTTAAAGGAGATGTTGTGCAAAAGGCCAGTGTTGATAGCCCCAAATTTCAGAAAAGAATTTGTGGTCCAGGCAGATGCCTCTAATGTCGGCTTGGGAGCTGTCCTCTCACAGATAAACAACAGGATGTTCTTCTCCATTGACTATCTGAGTAGGAAATTGTCTTCTGCAGAAAAGAATTATGCCATCATAGAGAGGGAATGTCTTGCACTTAAGTGGGCCATTGAGTCCCTAAGATATTACCTGCTAGGGAGACAGTTCAGGTTGGTGACGGATCATTCTCCCTTAAAATGGATGGCTCAGAATAAAGGGAAAAATGCCAGGGTAACCAGGTGGTTTTTAGCCTTGCAGGACTATAAGTTCTATGTGGAACACCGCCCAGAGTCTAAGCAAGGTAATGCTGATGCGTTGTCCTGTCCACTCTCTAGGGGCACAAAGTGCTCCTCCCCACAGGTCTGAGCAGAGGGGGAGGGTATGTAGGACAGCGGCTGGAAAGGTAATAGATGGTGTATATATTCCTTTCAGGTTACTTCCATACCTGGGGTAAAGGGTTAATGCACTGACCAGAGACTGCACAGCCCTAATTACCAAGTGCAGCTGGGAGAAGGGGTTTTATCCCAGAGCTGCATACTGGGCTGGAGCTCTGTGTGAGAGACATTGCTCTGAAAGGCTTGCCAGCCGTGTGTCACTAGCCGATGTGAGTACGCTGTTTTGCTAGAGAGGGACTTACCGATGTACAGGTAGTGCTCAGACGAGCCCGTTTTTGTTTCCCCGCTTTGTTTTATTTTTACTTGCCTGTAAAGCTGCATTGTTTTGGCTGCCAATAAAAGCCGCAAGGAAACCGCATTTCTGCTGTCAAGCCTGTCTGTGTCTCTGGACTTTGTCACATTAAAACTGACCCCGCTACAATACGTATTATGCATATATAGTGTATGGGTGCTTATGTCTGTGGAATGTTTATATGAAAAATGTGTATTTTGAAGTATAATGTGCGGGATAGGGCCAGCAGCGGGTGTTTAGGTGTATGGGGGCCCTGACACCAAGTTTTCACCGGGGCCTACTGGAGTCTTGTTACGCCAGTGTTGCCAACCTTAAGGAGGACCTGTCACTAAAATTTTGAGCACTAGTAGGTGCTTGCTAAAGTGCTCGAACAAACTCCGCAGTGTTAGAGTGATAGTGTTATAGGAAACCTCCAGTAACGCTATATAACACTGCGGCGGGGTACAGTGTAATCATCGGTAACGATGTAATCAAGATGTAATCAAGAGGCTCTGCCTCTTCCCCGGACCGCCCCGTTCACTCCATAGGCTGGCAGTGACTGCCGCGCGCCAGGCAGTCACCGCCCCTAGCCACACCTCAACCCCACCCCCTCATGAATATTTTGGACAGCTTTGCGAGCTGTCCAACAATTACACTGTACCTCGCTGCAGTGCCAAAGTCTCCGGTAACAATATCTCTCTAACACTGCGGCGTTTGTTCAAGCACTAGTGCGAAAAATTTGGGTTAGAGGTCCTCTTTAAAGTCAGAAGATACAGAGTCAGGAACCAGGGGCAACAGATCGTGGATGTTTAACCCATTAAATTCTGCAGCATTTAAACTGCCTGTATGGGGTTTCTGCATATTTATTAATTTTTTAAAAATCGTTATTGTACTGCACTGAAATGTATTGTATTGGTTTGCCTATTAGACTGTGCCTAAAAGGACACTGTACATGTCATCTCTCCCCCGGCTACCATAGCCACCCACCCAGCACTATGACCCAGCACTGTATCAGGTTGCTGGACAGGAGATGGGTGGGGGTGCCAAGCACCCGGAAGTTGCTGTAGCTGAGCTGCTGTGCCTATATAAATAAACTGGGGTACGGCTCTGACTGACCAAAGTGCGGGACACCTGGAGTGGCAGAAGAGGTGAGTAAAGCTTTATTTTTTTAAAAAGTCCTTCCCAGCCTGGCCGCTAATTTTTTATAATAGTTTCACAACCCATTTAAACGATACATTAAAGTGGGGGCCTGCTAGAGATTTTGTACTAAGGCCCAGCCTTCTCGAATTAAATAATTGCATAAACTATACAAAGACATTTCACATGGAGTGTCCATAATATCTGACTACAGACAAGGTCCCTTTAAGTGACAAGATAAAAGGCCATAAATTTGATGTAAAATAAATGTTAATGTTTAACATGCTGCGAGACACCAGTCGCATTTATTTTTAATTATAAATGTCTGACATGTTCTTCTGCACTTGACTTTTCACACAATTATCTGTGTTTATCCTAACCCCAGGAAAACATTACATTTTCCAATAATGGATCCCATTATATTCCATGCACGAAGGACACAAAATAACAAGTTAGTTACATGACCCCTGTGGGATGCTTATGTCTCTTGTAGAAGCATTGAAGCGCTATTTTTAGTATGTTATCAGCATGAGCAGCCATCGTTTTTCTTTACAGTAAAAAATAGAGACATGTTCATGTTTGTGCCATCTATTAACAACGTAATGTACAGACAAGCGTTCGACTTTTCCTTTTGGCTAACATGTTTGTTTTTTTTTACTGTGGCCAAGAAAATATGTATTGAAAATAATAGGTATTGCAGGATTAGTTATATATCCCAGAACTGACAAGATATCTTAAAAGAGATTTTATAGTTTCACCTGTGTATCCATTCACATATACAAACCCACATGGGGAAAATGGAAGTGATCCCGTTGCCATACCTGCTGCAGGGATATTGGAAAGTTGCAAAATCCTAACAATTTCAACATTTTTAATTGCTGCCAACAAATATTGTTTATGGTGTGGTCATGTAAACACATTGGGCCACATTTACTAAGAATTGTGCAAAGTGCACTAAGTTTGGCTTGTCTGTGTAGGGAGCGCCAGATTCATGATGTCTGGCGCACGTTCTTCATAAATATAGCACTCCCTATTCTATGATCGTGGTGAAACTATCTCTCCACAAGGTATGGTGGATGCCCTCCTGTCATGCTTTCAAGCACACTTATTCGTTGAACTATCTTAAAATGTTTGCACTATTTTTGGTGATAAATAGGGCTAGTTAATAAATGGCACTATAAATAAATCTAATTTGGGGTTAACCTAGCAAGGACTGAAAAATCTTTACACCAAAATAACAAAGAAAGGATGTGCTACAGTCATCCTGGGCATTTTTTATTTGGATATTATTACAATTATATTTTTTTTTTTAGTTTTGTGTATTTTTGTCACATGATACACCTTGGGGCAGGACTGTTGAGCAGATCTGTGTGCAGTCAGAATCTGACATCTCTATAATAACCAAATATTGAAAAATAGTCAGCAGCATTCCTGCTACTAACCACGTAGTGCTGGTTAAAGGGGTATTCTCACCTGGGCATTGACATTTAACTGAATTCATCTGCAATATGCGGATATTTCTTCAATTGGATGTTAAAAACTTTCTGTAAGTGTGTAAAAAGAATTTTCCATGAATATATCCATATTTGTTCCTTAGAAACAGGTTACTGGATATCTCTGCTGGAGTGATTGCAAGAGCAGACAGATTGGGGCAGATGTATCAAGTGTCTGAAAGTCAGAATATTTCTAGTTGCCCATGGCAACCAATCACAGCTCCCCTTTAAAATATTCATGAGCACTGGTAAAATGAAAGCTGAGCTGTGATTGGTTGCCATGGGCAACTACAAATATTCTGACTTTCAGAAACTTGATAAATCTGCCCCATTGTTTTTGCATATAAAACGCGTAGGAGTTACTGCATTCCCACAGTCGTCCTGTGGTAATGAGCGCTGAATTCATGTGGTGAGGCACCAAAATTGTGCATGTGTGGCCACTGCTGCCAGGGAGCAGGTGGTGGTTGCATGCAAGGACAGCTATCTTGTTTCTAAGGGACAACATGGCTACATTTATGGGATATTATCTTCAATTGGATGGTTTTAAAAATAGACCTTTGGGAAGAAATGTATATACACTGGAGATCAAAGTTAGAGAACAATTTATGATCACTTGATTTTTTCAGAAATAATCTCCATGGATGAACATTTGATGGATTTTTTTGTAAGGGGTACACCATGCCACTAGAACAGTATTTTGCAAAATGACAAAGTATCAACATAAAACCTTTATTTAGCAAAAAAATGTGTTGATCATAATTAGAGAACAGCAATGAGAGTAGCACAGAGAAAGATTATATCTAACTTTTCTGAAGGTCACAAGTCACCAATCATTAGTAAGAGACTGGTCACAACAATCACCAATCATTAGAATGGGTTGCCTAAGTTTAGGCCTTTGCTTTTAATGACTTCAGCACATCTGTGTCCACAGGACATCACTAGTCTCTCACACTGCTCTGGTGTGAATTTGGTTCAGTCTTTTTACAATCTCTTCCGCAGTTTCTGACTGCCATAGGTTTTTTGGCCATAACTTTATCACCAAGGATTTCCCAGAGGTTTTCCATTGGGTTTAGATTCTCACTCTGGGCTGGCCATTGTTCCAATGTACCGTATAAACTCGATTATAAGCCGAGACCCCTAATTTTACCACCAAAAACTTGGAAAACCTATTGACACAAGTATAAGCCGAGGGTGGGAAATGCATTGGTCACAGACCCCCCCAGTATATAGCCAGCCAGCCCCCTATAGTATACAGCCTGCCCCCTGTAATATACAGCATTCCACCAGGGGTATACAGCCAGCCCAGCTTGCCCTCAGTTGTATACAGCCAGCCCAGCCTGCCCCCAGTAGTATACAGCCTGCCCCCAGTAGTATACAGCCTGCCTCCAGTAGTATACAGCCTGCCCCCAGTAGTATATGGCCTGCCCCCAGTAGTATACAGCCACCCAGCCTGCCCCCAGTAGTATACAGCCTGCCCCCAGTAGTATACAGCCACCCCAGCCTACCCCAGTAGTATACAGCCAGCCCAGCCTTTCCCCAGTAGTATACAGCCAGCCCAGCTTGCCCCCAGTAGTATACAGCCTGCCCCCAGTAGTATACAGCCTGCCGCCAGTAGTATAGAGCCACCCCAGCCTGCCCCCAGTAGTATACAGCCACCTCAGCCTGCCCCCAGCAGTATACAGCCAGCCGAGCATTAAAAAAAAAAACTTATATACTTTCTTCCGGTGGCCCCGATGCGCAGCGCTGCTCCCCCGATGTCCGTGCGGGTCCTCTTCTGGCTTCCGCGCCTATCTTCTTTCTTCTGTAACATCGTGCTGGGCGCCGCCACTGCACTCTCCCGGCCGGCAGGCGCATAGTATGGGAGAAAAACATATCTAACAGTAGTTAAAAATTGTAAGAAAAATGAAAAAGAAGAAAATAGAATTACCGTTCCTTTTATCACAAATTTTACTAGGGATGCACACATTATTAAGAAAATTATTAAACAGAATTGGCACATTTTAGAGCATGACCCATTCATAGGACACCTTCCAACGGAACCAAAAATTATCCATCGAAAATCTAAGAGTATTAAGGACCACATAGTACAAAGTAGTATAAGTGTGAAAAAGCACCAGGGAGATTCAACACATGGAGGTTTTTATAGATGCACACGATGCAAGGCATGTAGAAGCACGGGAGAGTCACGTGTGGGAGGTATTCATAATTTCTCTTCTTCTGATTACTTACAAACGTATAATGTAAAGCACTTTGCCACCTGTGACTCTGCAAGAGTCATCTATATGATTATCTGCCCATATGGTCTTAAGTATATTGGGCGGACTATAAGAAAATTAAAAATTAGAATTGGTGAGCACTTTAGAAATATTAAAAAGGGTAAAATGGATCATGCCCTGTCAGCCCATTATACAAAATTTCATCAAAAAAACCCTAAGTGCACTGTCTTCTTTAGTTTAGAAGAAGTGTCCCCACATTGGAGAGGCGAAGACTTAGAGAATATAATGAGCCAGAGAAAATCCTTCTGGATTTTTCAGCTAAAAACTTTGATTCCTTTAGGACTTAATGCTGATTTTGAAATAAAATGTTTTCTCTAAGTATATAGGTCAATATAATTTTAGTATCTAAATTAGGATCTGTACCAACTCTTAGCACTTTTTTCAGTATTATATACAAGCACTTTTGCATACTCATATTATATAGAATTATGTATGTGTATATGTTTTTTAGGGGATAGATAGCACCTGTAGCAAAGGGTTTTTAAAAATGGATGGAGAATCTTTTCAACTAATTTTAATTGTGACTATTGTGATACTGTAGCATTATTTTTGATTGATTATATAACACAGTACATCAGCGTGATTTATTAACTTCAATATCGTTATTTTTTAAGTACATGATATTTGTTGTTGTTTAAGGAATATTTTTGTTAACTATGGATGTTAATGGCGTTAACAGCTAATTGCATCAACTACTATATATAGCTTATCCTTTACACACGTCGGTAAGCCCCGGAAGAAGCCGAAAAGGCGAAACTCTGAGTCAGGCAAGCTGAACCGAACATGCGATTCTGCATTGAAGACCTTTTTAATTATATGTTGTGTGAGTAGAACAATTAAACTTTTTTATAATCTTAAAAAACTTGCTGCACTATTGCGTCTTCTTTTCTTCTATGGGAGCGGAGTGAGCACTACCAAAAGTGTGACGGAACTAAAAGTTGGAAGGTGCGAGGTTCCAGCCGGAAGACTGGACTCGTGCACCCGGAATTCGTCTGTGCTCCGAGAGCTCCATTCGCAACTGCTGGATAGAAGAACGTGGACTTGGGAAGACAAACAGACAAGCAGACAAGGAGTTTTACCCCCACCTGAATGCTGTGAAACATAAGGAGAGAGGTATTTGAATGTTCTGGCAGAACTTTTCGCTATACCTTGTGACGTTTTAAAGCATAGTTTGAAAAGACGCTGAGGCCGTGAAAAAACTTTTTTAATTTATATTTTGACTGTGGTGTTTTAGGACTTTCTCCTCTTTTCCCCAGCGCCGTCTCTTCAACTTTTTGTATAACTTAAATATATATTGTACTTTGTAAACCATCTTTTGCAGGGGGCTAGGTTTATTTATTTTTTATGAGTATATCTTAGATTAATGGAGCAGATGGCTCCATTAATAGAGATTAATGGAGCAGAACGGTCATGCATGACCATCTGCTCCATTGATCTGACAGAGCGACAAGGTGTCCAACAGAGCCCTCGTTCTCGCAATCTATGGGGGTCTCAGCACTGAGACCCCTCTGATGAACAAGTTAGGTGCTATGCCAGTGATGGTTAACCTTTTGGAGATAGAGTGCCTAAAGTACAACCAAAACCCATTTATATGTCGCAAAGTGCCAACATGACAATTTAAGCAGTAACTTATTGATCCCTGCTGTATCACAGGTTTCAATCGTATTGGCGTCATGAGTTCACCAATACAATAGAAAGATGATGGAGAAATTTGGATTTTAGCTTCCTTCCAGGGTTCGCTGAAGAGGAAGAATCAGGGTTCCCAGAGCACCAACAATAATCTGTCTCTATTCACACCTGCTTGTTCCTGCTGTAACCCTGGCAGCCAAGGATGTCGCTTTAAAATGGCAAGTCCTGGACTGTATTGAACCACAGAAGGAAGCCATGAGTCCTATCTGGCAAACTCTGTGTTGGGGTGAAGGCCTGGGTGCCCACAGAAAGGGCTCTGAGTGCCATAGGTTCGCCACCACTGCGATATGCCGTGGATAGGGCCTAACTTTAGTTCGTGGGAAAACTGCTTTAATGAAACACAGATGGACTCCAAGATGGGGTGCAGAGTGTACATTAATGAGCAAAAAAGGAACTTTTTTGATCTTAGCATTTGGCAATGAAACAAAGAGTAAAGTTTGAAAGGATCTGAATACTTTCCGTACCCACTGTAATAGGATTTCTCCTGTGTTGTCTGTCTGTATATGTTTATGATAAGTAAAGTTATTAACATTTGCATGGGGGCCCGGCTCTGAATTTTTTACCATCCTTGCAATGCCCCTGTCTCACTACATGGCTTCAATTTCACTACAACCTGCTGGGACATATTCGCCATAATATTTATTTTACCATATAACTAGAGATGAGCGAGCACTAAAATGCTCGGGTACTCGTTATTCGAGACAAACTTTTCCCGATGCTCGAGTGCTCGTCTCGAATAACGAGCCCCATTGAAGTCAATGGGAGACTCGAGCATTTTTCAAGGGGACCAAGGCTCTGCACAGGGAAGCTTGGCCAAACACCTGGGAACCTCAGAAAAGGATGGAAACACCACGGAAATGGACAGGAAACAGCAGGGGCAGCATGCATGGATGCCTCTGAGGCTGCATAATCGCACCATTATGCCAAAATTATGGGCAACAGCATGGCCATGACAGAGTGACAGAATGAAGCTAGATAGCATCTAAAACATCCAATAATTTACCCTGACACTATAGGGGACGGCATGCAGAGGCAGCGGCAGCAGGCTAGAGAGTGGCATGGCGACATACCCTAAATGGACTCAGGCTTCAAACCAATGGGTGGCAGAGAGGAACCAAAGGAGGTGAGCAAGAAGCGCTCAAATAATATCGGTACATGATAAAAGTTTGCCAGTATATTTTGTGGATTACACAGCAGGGTGGCGACAAAGTTAACTTGGAAGCCATGAAAACAACCCAAAATTCTGCCTGACACAGCTCGTTTGATAAGGGGACCATGTATGGAGGCAGTGAACTAGTAGTAGATTAAAGGTGCTGCAGTTAAAACTATGTTAGTTGGATCTTGGCATGGAGCTGGCGCTCCGCTGCCAGGCGAGCTTTCGCCAATCCAAGCCCCTGTCTCTAGGCTACTCCCCAAACAGCACTTCTAAGAACCTTTTGTATAAGATCAAGTGTAGTAGCGTTCTTATAAGTTTAGGATATGGCGGGTGAGGGGAATGTAAACAGATGCGCAAGAAGCGCTGAAATAATATCGGTAAATGATAAAAGTTTGCCAGTATTTTTTGTGGATTACACAGCAGGGTGGCGACAAAGTTAACAAGTTTGTTGTGGAAGCCATGAAAACAACCCAAAATTCTGCCTGACACAGCTCGTTTGATAAGGGGACCATGTATGCTTACAGTTCATGCCAGTCGCTGCACTGGCTGCCAGTCTCCTTTCGAATACAGTTTAAAATAATAACCCTCATCCATAAAGCTCTGTATAATGCTGCACCCCCCTACCTCTCCTCTCTTATCTCAGTCTATCGCCCAACCCGTGCTCTTAGATCCGCCAGTGATCTTAGATTAACCTCTACCCTAGTGCGGACCTCCCACTCGCGTCTCCAAGACTTCTCTAGAGCTGCACCAATTCTATGGAATGCTCTGCCCCGGACTATCAGACTAATACCTAACCTCCAAAGTTTCAAACGTGCTCTTAAAACCCATTTCTTTAGGCAAGCCTATAACACTCATTAACTGCATGAAGTTTTAACTCTTCTACTAACCCGTCCTGTGTCGTCCTCCCATCTGTTATCCAGCAACCAACAGGCACCAGACTTCTCTGCAGTCCCATTCACCCTGGACCTGGTATATAAGATGACGGCTGAGTGGTTCAAGCGACAGCAATTCCATTTATTATATTTTGTTCTATTCCCTAAGAAGAATGGCTTGACCATTAAATATTCTTTTACCTCGTGTTACCCCCATCATCTTCATAAACCGTAAGCTCTGGCGAGCAGGGACCTCACTCCTGTTGTTCCATACAAATGTTGTGCTCTGTTACATTACATTTGTATTTGTTTCCTATGATTTGTAAAGCACTACGGAATATGATGGCGCTATATAAATAAAGATTATTATTATTATTATTATGGAGGCAGTGAACTAGTAGTAGATTAAAGGTGCTGCAGTTAAAACTATGTTAGTTGGATCTTGGGATGGAGCTGGCGCTCCGCAGCCAGGCGAGCTTTCGCCAATCCAAGCCCCTGTCTCTAGGCTACTCCCCAAACAGCACTTCTAAGAACCTTTTGTATAAGATCAAGTGTAGTAGCGTTCTTATAAGTTTGGGATATGGCGGGTGAGGGGAATGTAAACAGATGCGCAAGAAGCGCTGAAATAATATCGGTAAATGATAAAAGTTTGCCAGTATATTTTGTGGATTACACAGCAGGGTGGCGACAAAGTTAACAAGTTTGATGTGGAATGCCCTATAATAGCTCTTGGGCGGTGTGCCTTTTATCGCCTAGGCTCAGCAGTTTGAGCACCGCCTGCTGTCGCTTAGCGACGGCACTGCTGCTGTGCCTAGAGCTACCGACTGATGGCGCCATGGCCACGGATGGTAATTCGGAGGAGGAGGAGGTGGAGGAGGGGTGGGAGGAGGAGGAGGTATAGTAGGCCTTTGAGACCTGGACCGAGGTAGGCCCCGCAATCCTCGGCGTCGGCAGTATATGACCAGCCCCAGGGTCAGACTCGGTCCCAGCCTGCACCAAGTTAAGTGTAGTAGCGTTCTTATAAGTTTGGGATATGGCGGGTGAGGGGAATGTAAACAGATGCGCAAGAAGCGCTGAAATAATATCGGTTAATCATAAAAGTTTGCCAGTATATTTTGTGGATAACACAGCAGGGTAGACAAAGTTAACAAGTTTGATGTGGAAGCCATGAAAACAACCCAAAATTCTGCCTGACACAGCTCGTTTGATAAGGGGACCATGTATGGAGGCAGTGAACTAGTAGTAGATTAAAGGTGCTGCAGTTAAAACTATGTTAGTTGAATCTTGGCATGGAGCTGGCGCTCCGCTGCCAGGCGAGCTTTCGCCAATCCAAGCCCCTGTCTCTAGGCTACTCCCCAAACAGCACTTCTAAGAACCTTTTGTATAAGATCAAGTGTAGTAGCGTTCTTATAAGTTTGGGATATGGCGGGTGAGGGGAATGTAAACAGATGCGCAAGAAGCGCTGAAATAATATCGGTTAATCATAAAAGTTTGCCAGTATATTTTGTGGATAACACAGCAGGGTGGCGACAAAGTTAACAACTTTGATGTGGAATCCATGAAAACAACCCAAATTTCTGCCTGACACACCTCGTTTGATAAGGGGACGATGTATGGAGGCAGCTATATGGACGACTTTTGGAGGTAGCAATGGAGACAACGTGTGGAGGCTGCTATGGAGACAATTTAATTTGGATAGTGCCTGTATGTGGCAGTCCAAAAAAGTTTTCAAACCAGAGGAGCAGGTAGGTGGCCCTCCAGAAAAATGGAATAGATTGAGTGCCTGCATGTGGCAGTCCAAAAAAGTTTTCAAACCAGAGGAGCAGGTAGGTGGCCCTCCAGAAAAATGGAATAGATTGAGTGCCTGTATGTGGCACTCCCAAAAATTGTTTAAAACAGAGGAGCAGGTAGGTGCCCTCCAGAAAAATTGAATAGATTGAGTGCCTGTATGTGGCACTCCCAAAAATTGTTTAAAACAGAGGACTGGGTAGGTGGCCCTCCAGAAAAATTAAATGCATAAAGTACTATAGCTAGAGCCAGTGGGCCCTGTCAAAGAATAGCCAGTTTCCTCTGCTTTAGTGTACAAAGAGGAGGAGAAGGAGGAAAATGAGGAGGAGGAGGAGGAGGAGGAGTGCATAAATTATTCAGGTTGAGCTTCCTTCACCTGGTGGAGATTGGAAATTATGAGAAATCCAGGCTTTATTCATCTTAATAAGCGTCAGCCTGTCAGCGCTGTCAGTCGACAGGCGTGTACGCTTATCGGTGATGATGCCACCAGCTGCACTGAAAACCCGCTCGGACAAGACGCTAGCGGCAGGGCAGGCAAGAACCTCCAAGGCGTACAGCGCCAGTTCGTGCCACATGTCCAGCTTTGAAACCCAGTAGTTGTAGGGAGCTGTGTGATCATTTAGGACGATGGTATGGTCAGCTACGTATTCCCTCACCATCTTTCTGTAAAGATCAGCCCTACTCTGCCGAGACTGGGGACAGGTGACAGTGTCTTGCTGGGGTGACATAAAGCTGGCAAAAGCCTTGTAAAGCTTACCCTTGCCAGTGCTGGACAAGCTGCCTGCTCGCCTACTCTCCCTCGCTACTTGTCCCGCAGAACTACGCACTCTGCCGCTAGCGCTGTCAGAAGGGAAATACTGTTTCAGCTTGTGCACCAGGGCCTGCTGGTATTCATGCATTCTCACACTCCTTTCCTCTCCAGGGATGAGAGTGGAAAGATTTTGCTTGTACCGTGGGTCCAGGAGAGAGAATACCCAGTAATCGGTGCTGGAATAAATTCTTTGAACGCGAGGGTCACGGGATAGGCAGCCTAGCATGAAATCTGCCATATGCGCCAGAGTCCCAACGCGCAAGAATTCACTCCCCTCACTGGCCTGACTGCCCATTTCCTCCTCCTCCAACTCCTCCAACTCCTCTTCTTCTGCCCATACACGCTGAACAGTGAAGGTCTGAGCAATGCTCCCCTCTCGTGTCTCGCCAACATTCTCCTCCTCTTCCTCCTCATCCTCCTCCACCTCCTCCGATATGCGCTGAGAAACAGACCTGAGGGTGCTTTGGCTATCAACAAGGGAATCTTCTTCCCCCGTCTCTTGTGACGAGCGCAAAGCTTCCGACTTCATGCTGATCAGAGAGTTTTTCAACAGGCCAAGCAGCGGGATGGTGAGGCTGATGATGGCGGCATCGCCACTGACCATCTGTGTTGACTCCTCAAAGTTACTCAGCACCTGACAGATATCAGACATCCACGTCCACTCCTCATTGTAGACTTGAGGAAGCTGACTGACCTGACTACCAGTTCTGGTGGAAGTTCTGGTAAACTCTGGATAACATGGTTAATGTTGAATTCCACCTCGTGGGCACGTCGCACAACAGTCGGTGAGCGGGCAGTTGGAGGCGGCGCTGCGCTGCCCTAAGAGTGGCAGCATCTGTGCTGGACTTCCTGAAATGCGCACAGATGCGGCGCACCTTCGTGAGCAAATCTGACAGATTGGGGTATGTCTTGAGGAAACGCTGAACTATCAGATTTAACACATGGGCCAGGCATGGCACATGTGTCAGTCTGCCGAGTTGCAGAGCCGCCACCAGGTTACGGCCGTTGTCACACACAACCATGCCTGGCTTCAGGTTCAGCAGTCCCAGCCACAGATCAGTCTGCGCCGTGATGCCCTGTAATAGTTCTTGGGCGGTGTGCCTTTTATCGCCTAGGCTCAGCAGTTTGAGCACCGCCTGCTGTCGCTTAGCGATGGCACTGCTGCTGTGCCAAGAGCTAGCGACTGATGGCGCCATGCCCACGGATGGTAGTTCGGAGGAGGAGGTGGAGGAGGGGTGGGAGGAGGAGGAGGCATAGTAGGCCTTTGAGACCTGGACCGAGGTAGGCCCCGCAATCCTCGGCGTCGGCAGTATATGACCAGCCCCAGGGTCAGACTCGGTCCGAGCCTCCACCAAGTTAACCCAATGTGCCGTCAGCGATATATAGTGGCCCTGCCCGGCAGCACTCGTCCACGTGTCCGTGGTCAGGTGGACCTTGTCAGAAACGGCGTTGGTCAGGGCACGGATGATGTTGTCTGACACGTGCTGGTGCAGGGCTGGGACGGCACATCGGGAAAAGTAGTGGCGGCTGGGGACCGAACACCGAGGGGCGGCCGCCGCCATGAGGTTGCGAAAGGCCTCGGTCTCTACTAGCCTATAGGGCAGCATCTCCAGGCTAAGCAATCTGGAGATGTGGACATTAAGGGCTTGGGCGTGCGGGTGGGTGGGTTGCACTATATTTTCTTTTCCGCTCCAGCGTCTGGGGTATGGAGAGCTGAACGCTGGTGGATGCTGTGGAGGATCGTGGAGGCGACGATGGGGTTTTTGTGCCAGGGTCCTGGGCAGGGGGCTGACTATCAGCTGACACAGGGGAAGGAGCAGTGGTGTGCACGGCCGGAGGTCATCCTCCGATCCCTCAGTCTGCTCCCCCCTCGGACTTCCTGCCCTGACAACAACTTCACCACTGTCTGACAACCGTGTCTCCTCATCGTCCGACACCTCTTTACACACTTCTTCCACTACGTCAAGAAGGTCATCATCACCCACAGACTGCGACTGGTGGAAAACCTGGGCATCGGAAAATTGCTCAGCAGCAACCGGACAAGTGGTATGTGACTGTGGGAAGGGTCCAGAAAACAGTTCCTCAGAGTATGGCGGTTCAAATGCCAAATTTTCCTGGGAGGGGGCAGACTGGGGGGGAGGAGGCTGAGGTGCAGGAGCTGGAGGAGTGCCGATTTCGGTGACATGGGTGGACTGCGTGGAAGACTGACTGGTGGACAAATTGCTCGAAGCATTGTCGGCAATCCACGACATCACCTGTTCGCACTGTTCTGGCCTCAACAGTGCTCTACCACGAGTCCCAGTAACAGACATGATGAACCTAGGGAGTGTAGCTCTGCGGCGTTCCCCTGCTCCCTCATCAGCAGGTGGTGTCTCACCCCACCCAGGACCACGGCCTCTGACCCCTGCAGTAGATGGACGCCCACGTCCCCGCCCTCGTCCTCGTCCTCTACCCCTAGCCCTCGGGTTAAACATTTTGAAAATGAAAGTTATATAACTTTAATTTTTTTTTGTGTTTTTTAGTTTTTTTTGTGTTTTTTTAGTTTTTAAAACCAAACAATGCTATCCTATTGCTATGGCTATTTTCTAGCCAAGTATGAAAGCACACTGATGAGATAAAAAGGAAATGGCAGACTGTGCCTAATTGAAATCCAACCCCTAATAAATTTTCCCACTTCGGTCTTTGCGATGGATATGTGCGTCACTAAGCGCTAAACACAGCGGTCGCAAGTCTCACTCCAAATTCCTCACAATTGGCTAGTATATGCACTGCAGCAAGGACAGCCACCAGCAGATCAACCAAAAATAAAATATATATAACGCTATTGTAGGCGTAAGTAAGCCGTTTGGATTCTCCTTTGGCTATTTTCTAGCCAAGTATGAAAGCACACTGATGAGATGACGCTGACTTATGAAAAAATAAAAGGAAAATAAAAAGGAAATGGCAGACTGTGCCTAATTGAAATCCAACCCCTAATAAATTTTCCCACTTCGGTCTTTGCGATGGATATGTGCGTCACTAAGCGCTAAACACATCGGTCGCAAGTCTCACTCCAAATTCCTCACAATTGGCTAGTATATGCACTGCAGCAAGGACAGCCACCAGCAGATCAACCAGAAATAAAATATATATAACGCTATTGTAGGCGTAAGTAAGCCGTTTGGATTCTCCTTTGGCTATTTTCTAGCCAAGTATGAAAGCACACTGATGAGATGACGCTTAGTTATGAAAAAATAAAAGGAAAATAAAAAGGAAATGGCAGACTGTGCCTAATTGAAATCCAACCCCTAATAAATTTTCCCACTTCGGTCTTTGCGATGGATATGTGCGTCACTAAGCGCTAAACACAGCGGTCGCAAGTCTCACTCCAAATTCCTCACAATTGCCTAGTATATGCAGTGCAGCAAGGACAGCCACCAGCAGATCAACCAGAAATAAAATATATATAACGCTATTGTAGGCGTAAGTAAGCCGTTTGGATTCTCCTTTGGCTATTTTCTAGCCAAGTATGAAAGCACACTGATGAGATGACGCTTAGTTATGAAAAAATAAAAGGAAAATAAAAAGGAAATGGCAGACTGTGCCTAATTGAAATCCAACCCCTAATAAATTTTCCCACTTTGGTGTTTGAGGTGGATATGTGTGTCACTAAGAGCTAAACACAACGGTAGCAAGTCCCCCTGCAAATTCCTCACAATATGGTACTAGCTGCACTACTAGTGCCAGCAAGCCCAGCCACAAGCCCTAAGAAGGGCTGTTGGGTTCTTGTTGAATCACTCCTGCCTAACAGTAATCTACTAGTACCCTAACGCTATCCCTGCAGCAGCAGCAGCTCTCTCCCTAGCGGCATCCAGACACAGAATGATCCGAGCAGCGCGGGCAGCGGCTAGTCTATCCCAGGGTCACCTGATCTGGCCAGCCAACCACTGCTATCGACGTGTAAGGGTACCACGTCATGCTGGGTTGAGTGCAGAGTCTCCTGGCTTGTGATTGGCTCTGTTTCTGGCCGCCAAAAAGCAAAACGGCGGGAGCTGCCATTTTCTCGAGCGGGCGAAGTATTCGTCCGAGCAACGAGCAGTTTCGAGTACGCTAATGCTCGAACGAGCATCAAGCTCGGACGAGTATGTTCGCTCATCTCTACATATAACCCATCAGAGTCATTTTAAGATCAAAATGCAGCCGAAAATTCTGTATCACCTCTGCTATGTATACAGCAAGAGCAACCAAGTATTTTTCTCGTAGCACAAGCAGCAGAGTTTCAGGAAGCCAATATTATTGTCATATAAAAATGTACACTGATGTTTTCTCACAAAGTTAACAGTTTCCCCCGTGCCCATAAATCTGAAGCTGAAATGATAATATTTGCCTTGTGCAGTTTATCCTGCAGCAGAATAAATGATTATGGGGCTGAGTGTAACAAAGCAGAATATTGTATCCTCCGTTATAGGAATGCCATAATATAACTGAGTGCTAGGCTATGTATATTAATAAGGCTTTCACATGTAAGCTCTAGACAATTGCTTGCATAGTGGTACCATAATGGTAACCTATCATTGTAATTATTCTTTTACCAAGCAGGAGCCAAGAAAGCCTCAGTAATTCCACTTAAAGGAGTACTCCATCAATTAAATATGAATTACTTTTTCAAAGAATTGATTACTAATTGTGGAAGGGTCTGACCACCAGGACTCCAGAATACAGGTTTTTAAGGTAGATACAGTATGTGTGCTGTCTGGGTATACACAATTCTGGAGGTACATGTTCATGCAATTCAGGGGGACCCCAGTTACAGATACCCAAATCTGGGTAGAGTCTATAATGTTCTTGCTCCTGAGCCACAAACAGAATGCTGACGTGGCATATATAAAGGAACTGCATAAACCGTTTTTTCCTGGTCAGTTTATAGCAAAATACTGAGTGACAAGCACAATAAAACTATCCAGTCAGCATCTATTACTGCTGTAGAAAACCAGCATTATTTATAATTTTACCAGTCTTCAGCCACCACTAGGTGGAGCTTACTCAATGATAAAGCCAGGGACAGCAGCAGGGACTTGCAGCTCATATTGTCCCTAATACAGCAGAACAGAGCAGGTGATTACAGTCCTCACTGTTCTGCTGTATGTATGTTCTGAGGAAGAATATGCTGCTGTTGGAGGAGAGATAATTATTATGTCCAGTAGGTGGTAGCTTCACTTAGTGAGGCTACTTCCTTCATGGACTAGAGAGCATCAACAGCAGGACAGCCCTGGACAGAGATTGAGAGGAGGAGGCTGAAGAGAGAATATGTATTCCTGGGGGTGGGGGATTGGGTATATTCAGGGCTGCATTTGCCACAAGATGATCTTCTTGCCTCAGGTGGCAGATGGCAGAGGCTTTTTGGGGGAAGCAAAAATATTTGAATCTAATGCGGGAGATTTGGTTGCCCATAGCATCTAAATTGCCCACCTGAAATATCCATCGCATCTGTGCCTGTGTTGACACATAGAGAGGTGCAGCGCTTACCCGGCTGATTACATCGCTTAGGCCACTCTAATCTTTTTCCGGCTCTTCTGCCAGGTCACATCTCAGCACACTGTCATGTCTCCACACAGAAGCCGTGGAAGCCCGGGGGGGGGGGCGGGATTTTACATGGTGCCACATATTTATTAAATTGGGGGGAAGGGGATCTACTAATGGGGTCAGAATGTATTAAACTGGAGGGGGAATATCTACATATGGGGCCAAATATTTTATCATTAAAGATGGAGGTCTATATATGGGGCAACATATTTATTCAATTGAAGGGGGGGTCTATATATGGGGCGAGATATTTATTAAACTGAGGGGGATATACATATGGGAACAGATATTTATTAAAATAGGGGTCTACATATGGGACCACATATTAATTTAACATGGGGGTTCTTTTTATGGGACCAGATATTTATTAAACTGAAGGGGGAATCCATGGGGAATGTTAATCATAGGGGCAGATGTACAGTATTATTGTATATGCACCAAAAAAGTGTTGGGAACTCACATTTTTTTTAGGCGCAAAAGTGTTGCAAAACATTTATAATGCGTTTGCCCCAGAAAGAACAGATGTTTCTGACTATCCCGACATGTCTGTCTTTCTTGGCGCAAGTGGGTGGGGCCTATATTTTCCACATCATCTGCCACATTAATGTTGAGTTTGTCGGCTTTTTTGGGCACAATGTTTGGTGCAGAACAGACCAGGAAAAAAAATGGTCTGAAATCAAAAGAAAAACAGGCGCAGCCCATGTAAGATTTTGGAGCACATCTCATTTGCGTTAGTATTTTAATGGCACCCGACTGATTAGTTCCGTCTGCATATTAATTACTTAATTACAGCTATGCGCTACTTTATTACATCGGGATAACAGAACACAACAACGATTAACAGAACTAACAATAACAGAGGTCACTTAAGACCTAATCATAAAGGTAACTCCACTATGCCAGAGTGGTCAGTGGTGGCCCTCACAATTATTGAATACCAAAATACCAAAAAAATAGACGAAAAAATGGAAATCCATGCCAATAATAATCTTATAAAATAGAGAAACTTTATTGATAACAAATTAATTCTTTAAAATGTACTAAAAATTTCCAGGAGAGACAATGCATGAACAACCCAGGTAAGGGTACACAGCTGTATATGGAGTAGTGCAAAGGGCACGCAGCTCCTAATGGCAGTAATGTGTACTGCGCCACATAACAAAAACTAATACCCAGACACAGAAGTTATGCAAATGAATACTACAAATAAACATGCAGTTATTTGAAAAAAGTATCAGACCCAAACAAGGATAAAAATCTGTGAAAGGGAGATCCCGTGGACCACAGTACCTGGTGTTCAGCTAAGGGTTTTGCGGCGCACTTTTGTCGGACTTTGCACGTTCTTGTAGGCGAAAACGTTTGCACAGGTATTTAAGAAGTGTCCGCGCTGCTATTGTATCGCACGCGACCATTTTGTGGCACAGCTGTGCTAGCCTCCTTGCAACACAAATTAGGGGGCGTGCTGCCGGTCGGTCCAAGTGCCATATTTAACATGCAAATTGTGTTGCATGCCCTACATAAAAGGTGCACCACAAAAACGATGGTGAACTCTGTCGGGCCAGTGTAGGGTAGCGACAGATTCATGATTTCTGGCGAACATTCTTAATGAATCTGAAGCACTCAGCATTATACACAGCACTTTTAGGGAAGTTTCCGACTTTCTAAGTAAATGTGCCCCACTGCCTGCACCCAAAAAAAGTCACAAATTAATGACAGATTTAGTAACTGTGACAAAAAATTGTGCAAAAAGGCACCAAAAACAGTCTAAAAAACTATGATCAAGGTCCCCCGAAATATTTATTAAACTGGGGGGCTGTATATTGAGGCCTTTTAGTAAATTAGAGAAGGGTTCTGTATATAAATGAGTGGATCAGTGGGGGACTGCATAGTGTCACTCACAGAGTTCCTGTAAGGCTTTGGGGATGTTATAAAATGTTAGTAAAGTTTTCAGTATTTCCTGTGGGCACTTATTTAAGATTTGTCTATATATATTTGATTGGATTCATATAGCAGGGGATCAGCGGTAGGCTGCCCTGGGTGGGGGCGCATTTTAGTTTTTCACCTCAGGCAGCAAAAGGGCTACAATCGGCAATGTATATATCTACATATCCCAGGGACGCTGGGTATATTTCTATGTATTCCTGAAGGTTGCTGTGTATATATCTATGTGTTTCTGGGGCTGGTTGTGTATACATCTATGTATTATCAGGGGGGCGAAGAATATATTTTTGTGTTACTGGGGGTGGCTGCACATATATTTATGTATTGTTGGGGAGGCTGTGTATATATCGGTTACTAGGGAGAGGCTATATATCTCTGTTACAGGGATGGCTGTGTACATAACCAGTGTTGGACTGGAGTATGTTGGGCTCACCAGAGAAATTTTTTTGGGGGGCCCACCCTTCATGTAATGAGAAAATACCTGACTACTCCTAATTGAAGTGTAAAATCGTAAATGACCTTCAACAGTATTAAAACATTTGGGAACAAAATAGCAGAAAGTTCTTTTTCACAAAATTCTGTCATGTAGTATAAATACAATTCTCAGCCAGAAAAATGACAGTTAAAAAGGTATAAATTTAATTATAGTCCTTTAAAAAGGTACCTAACGTACCAAACACACACACTATCAGTAATCAATAAGTTAACACACCAAAGCACAACACCCTAGTGCCGATACATAAACATGTGAACAGTTGAAAAAACATGCTCAAAATCTCAAGCCGGTTAGAGGGTGGCAGGTTGGATTGGTTACATACCCTGAGGGACCATCTGCTGTGTAGGATCTCTCTTGGATTCACACTTACCACTCCTTGTCTAGCCGGGTTGAGAGGGCCTGCGGTAGGAGGGGGTAGATACTTGTATTCTCGTGGATCCGATGGGGGAGGTGTGAATTATGTTCTACATACACCCTATCCCCCAAAACAAGACTCCCGTCCTAACAAGGACAGTACCAATATCCTGTCCCTAATACTTATTCAAACAAAAAGCACACCTCCCTGACGCGTTTCCACAATCAAGCTTCATCAGAGGGAGAATATATACTGACATGGACAAATGGCCCTATGAACAGAAAAAATATATGGGGACACCGGTTTTAGTATTCAAAGTTAGTGCCTCCAACCAAACACCCACAAGGGGTTGCATTACTCACCACATAAGTCCGTGGTCAAGTCCCAAAGAGGTGCTAAGTAAGGAGGGAGTGCCCTCTCAAAACTGCCATACCTCATGTTCACACCGGTAGCTTGGTGTGTGACCCAATGTGCGGTGTGCGCCGGGTTTAAATCCAACCGGCCACGCCCCCTCGTGACGTTTCCGTTCACGGTGGACTTACCGATAGGTCCCCAAGTGCGTCCGTCACCTACTCACTCTGGTTCCCGTGTATACAGCGCACTGGTTGCCGAACCGGAAGTGTCCCACGTCACTTCCGGGGTGGCGGCCGGAGTTGGTTACAGGGGTTGCATAGCAACCACTCATGCAGCGTGCGATTGTGTTTACATCGCGGACGTCCTGCATGGCTCTTTATTGTAAATAGCGAGGCTATTCAGGTATACAAGCATAGGTAAGTCTTATCCGGATGCACATGTAGGTAGAGATCAAGTTACACCCGGATGTGCCGTATGTCGGCAAAGCAGTAGTTATTAGAAGTTATTAGAAAGTATGTCAAAAGTATAAGGGAGAATGCCATTGGGGTCAGTTGTTGTGACCTGCGGTTATTGTATTATATTAAGGTGCATATGGGGACTGGTGTGCCCATAGAGAGCGTATTTCCATACTTAAGATGGAGAATATAGTCTGATCTAGAGATAGTTGGTAAAATTATTATGTTCTAGAGATCTTCATATAAAACATGCATATTGCATCTGGACATTAAGACCGCCAGGTGCCACTGTATTCAGGATATATATCCATTTGGCCTCTCTTTGTAGGACCCTTCGGTCCCAGTCCCCTCCTCTCTGTGGGGGGGGTACTAACTCAATCCCTGTGAATTGTATTGCTGAGGCCTGTCCATTATGTGCCATGTGTATGTGGCGTGCAATAGGGGTATCTCGATTGTGTTCGATATCGCCCAGATGGGCCCCGATTCTCCTTCGAAACTCTTGAATAGTCTTCCCTACATATTCAAGTCCACAGGTGCATGTCGCCTTATAGATAACCCCTTTCGATCTGCAGTTTATGAAGTCCCTAATTGTGTACGTCCTGTTATTATTCCTTCCAAAGAAGGTTTTACCAGTCTTAAGGTATTGGCATGCTATGCAGCCGCTACATTTAAAGCAGCCACATATCTTTTGATCCAGCCATGTACCACTCTGAGTGGGAGCCTTGTAATGGCTATGCACCACTCTGTCCCTGATTGACCTGCCCCTTCTGAAAGTAATGGCAGGTCTATCTCCAATGACATCTCTCAAGTCGGGGTCCATACATAGGATGGGCCAGTGTTTTGTTAGAACCTCTTTGGCCCGATCCGCCCCATTATCATATGTGGCAATCATTCTCATTGGTTGCCTTTTGTCCCCTTTCTCCTCATCCCTCTTTACAGTCAGGAGGTCCTGTCTTGTCCTATTGGACGCAAACTGATATGCCGTCCGAAGACAGTGATCCGGGTATCCTCTCTCCTTGAACCTATTCCTTAGGTCGTCCGAAAAGAGCTTGAACTCCTTGTTATCACTACAATTACGTCTCATTCTGAGATATTGGCCTTTTGGGATTCCTCTGCACAGTGCCCTTGGATGGTTACTTTCCCATCGTAACAGGGAATTGGTAGAGGTGGGTTTGCGATAGACCGAGGTTTGTAAACTCCCATTCGTGTCTTTTTTAATCATTACATCCAGGAATGGTAACTCATCCGGATGGATCTCACATGTAAAACGGAGTCCAATATTGTTATTATTTAGATTCTTCACAAAGGCGCAGAAAGATTCCTTATCTCCCCTCCAGAGTACGAATATATCATCGATATATCTAAGAAATAACTCGACTCTATCCAAATCTTTTGGGGGGGTGTCTCCAAAAATGATCGTATTCTCCCACCAGCCCAGGAGCAAGTTTGCGTAGGTGGGAGCGCATGGGCTCCCCATCGCAGTGCCCCTGAGCTGGTGGTAGAATTTCTTATCAAACAGAAAGAAGTTATGTGTCAGGGAGAATTTTAGAAGATCCACTACAAAAGCATTATGTGGGCCGAAGTGTCTGCCCTTGGTGGAAAGGAAGTGCTCCACTGCCTCCAAACCTTTAGTGTGTGGAATGGAGGAGTAGAGCGCCTCCACATCAATGCTTGCAAGTTGTATCCCATTATCAATGTGGATCCCTTCTAAGTGTCTGAGTAGATCGGTGGTATCCCTAATATACGAAGGCAGCGATAGGACAAAAGGCCTAAGAATTTTGTCAACATAGATACCAATATTTTGGCCCTCAAGGCCCTCAAGTCCTTCTCAACCAAGTCTACAAAGACATCAATGCATGAGACATCCGTCTTAGGAGGCATCATTGTGCTGCTACCCCTAAGAGAGGTGAAGGGTCCCTTCCCTCTTTGGTTGGAATCGTCCTCTAAGCTTTGCAATAGTCTCACCTCATCCAACATTTCTCTAGGGATCCCTAAGTCAGAGCTTAGTTTATCGTCTTTTCGTTTAAACACTTTATGCCAACCGAGTCTTCTCGCGAACAGGTGTAGGTCCTTTGTCCAAATAAAGGAGTCAAAATCCGTTGTTGGTACAAAGTTAAGTCCCTTCTTTAGGACCTCCACCTCTTCTGTCGCAAGTGGTCTTGATGATAGGTTTATTATCTGGGATTCTGAGGAGGATTTCGATTTCTCAGGGGGTAAACCGTCTCTAAAAAATGTTGCTGGGAGGGTTGTCCGTATGTATTTGACCTACCCCTTCCTCTTGCTGCTCCTCTCGGTCTAGCCCCACCTCTTTTACCTTTACCTCTACTTTCTGTCTCTGATATCTCCGTATCTGTAGATGACAAGTCAGTTTCAACCTCTCTCCCAGTATTTGTCGGGGTAAGGACAGTATAGGCTCTGTTGTCCCTAAAATCCTGTAAATCCCTTGTGAACTGTCGGTGTTTACGTTCTTTCAAGTGGAACTGAAATTTTTCCAGGACCACTTGAAGCTGTGACTCTTTTTTGGCAAAATCTGGTTCCCCTGAGAATTTTTTAACTATCTCAATCTGTTCAGTTAGTCTTTTTTCCAGTTGATCTAAATTAGACTTCTCCTCAGCCAAGAGCAACTGCATGAATCTCAGTGAACTGGCTGTCGCTTCTTTTTCCCATTTAGTTAGTAGTGTAGAGTTCTTAAATCTGTTACCCGGAGTTAATGTGATGCGTAAGCCTCGTGGTACGATATTGCTTTTAAGGTAACTCTCAAGTGACTGCACTTCCCACCAAGATGTATATTGGTCTTTGAAGGTGCGGGTCAACTCTTTGAAAGCCGTCTGATAGGTGGGGGTATATCTTTTTTGCACAAATGTTTTATCAGAAAAAACTTCATTCACTTCCGTTAACCACTGTTGTTTGTCTATGCCAGTATCCAGAAAGCCCGCCATTACCAGAGTCTGGTAATGACTTAAATCACAAAATAGCAGAAAATTCTTTTTCACAAAATTCTGTCATGTAGTATAAATACAATTCTCAGCCAGAAAAATGACAGTTAAAAAGGTATAAATTTAATTATAGTCCTTTAAAAAGGTACCTAACGTACCAAACACACACACTATCAGTAATCAATAAGTTAACACACCAAAGCACTACACCCTAGTGCCGATACATAAACATGTGAACAGTTGAAAAATCATGCTCAAAATCTCAAGCCGGTTAGAGGGTGGCAGGTTGGATTGGTTACATACCCTGAGGGACCATCTGCTGTGTAGGATCTCTCTTGGATTCACACTTACCACTCCTTGTCTAGCCGGGTTGAGAGGGCCTGCGGTAGGAGGGGGTAGATACTTGTATTCTCGTGGATCCGATGGGGGAGGTGTGAATTATGTTCTACATACACCCTATCCCCCAAAACAAGACTCCCGTCCTAACAAAGACAGTACCAATATCCTGTCCCTAATACTTATTCAAACAAAAAGCACACCTCCCTGACGCGTTTCCACAATCAAGCTTCATCAGAGGGAGAATATATACTGACATGGACAAATGGCCCTATGAACAGAAAAAATATATGGGGACACCGGTTTTAGTATTCAAAGTTAGTGCCTCCAACCAAACACCCACAAGGGGTTGCATTACTCACCACATAAGTCCGTGGTCAAGTCCCAAAGAGGTGCTAAGTAAGGAGGGAGTGCCCTCTCAAAACTGCCATACCTCATGTTCACACTGGTAGCTTGGTGTGTGACCCAATGTGCGGTGTGCGCCGGGTTTAAATCCAACCGGCCACGCCCCCTCGTGACGTTTCCGTTCACGGTGGACTTACCGATATGGTCCCCCAGTGCGTCCGTCACCTACTCACTCTGGTTCCCGTGTATACAGCGCACTGGTTGCCGAACCGGAAGTGTCCCTTTCCACCAAGGGCAGACACTTCGGCCCACATAATGCTTTTGTAGTGGATCTTCTAAAATTCTCCCTGACACATAACTTCTTTCTGTTTGATAAGAAATTCTACCACCAGCTCAGGGGCACTGCGATGGGGAGCCCATGCGCTCCCACCTACGCAAACTTGCTCCTGGGCTGGTGGGAGAATACGATCATTTTTGGAGACACCCCCCCAAAAGATTTGGATAGAGTCGAGTTATTTCTTAGATATATCGATGATATATTCGTACTCTGGAGGGGAGATAAGGAATCTTTCTGCGCCTTTGAGAAGAATCTAAATAATAACAATATTGGACTCCGTTTTACATGTGAGATCCATCCGGATGAGTTACCATTCCTGGATGTAATGATTAAAAAAGACACGAATGGGAGTTTACAAACCTCGGTCTATCGCAAACCCACCTCTACCAATTCCCTGTTACGATGGGAAAGTAACCATCCAAGGGCACTGTGCAGAGGAATCCCAAAAGGCCAATATCTCAGAATGAGACGTAATTGTAGTGATAACAAGGAGTTCAAGCTCTTTTCGGACGACCTAAGGAATAGGTTCAAGGAGAGAGGATACCCGGATCACTGTCTTCGGACAGCATATCAGTTTGCGTCCAATAGGACAAGACAGGACCTCCTGACTGTAAAGAGGGATGAGGAGAAAGGGGACAAAAGGCAACCAATGAGAATGATTGCCACATATGATAATGGGGCGGATCGGGCCAAAGAGGTTCTAACAAAACACTGGCCCATCCTATGTATGGACCCTGACTTGAGAGATGTCATTGGAGATAGACCTGCCATTACTTTCAGAAGGGGCAGGTCAATCAGGGACAGAGTGGTGCATAGTCATTACAAGGCTCCCACTCAGAGTGGTACATGGCTGGATCAAAAGATATGTGGCTGCTTTAAATGTAGCGGCTGCATAGCATGCCAATACCTTAAGACTGGTAAAACCTTCTTTGGAAGGAATAATAACAGGACGTACACAATTAGGGACTTCATAAACTGCAGATCGAAAGGGGTTATCTATAAGGCGACATGCACCTGTGGACTTGAATATGTAGGGAAGACTATTCAAGAGTTTCGAAGGAGAATCGGGGCCCATCTGGGCGATATCGAACACAATCGAGATACCCCTATTGCACGCCACATACACATGGCACATAATGGACAGGCCTCAGCAATACAATTCACAGGGATTGAGTTAGTACCCCCCCCCCCACAGAGAGGAGGGGACTGGGACCGAAGGGTCCTACAAAGAGAGGCCAAATGGATATATATCCTGAATACAGTGGCACCTGGCGGTCTTAATGTCCAGATGCAATATGCATGTTTTATATGAAGATCTCTAGAACATAATAATTTTACCAACTATCTCTAGATCAGACTATATTCTCCATCTTAAGTATGGAAATACGCTCTCTATGGGCACACCAGTCCCCATATGCACCTTAATATAATACAATAACCACAGGTCACAACAACTGACCCCAATGGCATTCTCCCTTATACTTTTGACATACTTTCTAATAACTTCTAATAACTACTGCTTTGCCGACATACGGCACATCCGGGTGTAACTTGATCTCTACCTACATGTGCATCCGGATAAGACTTACCTATGCTTGTATACCTGAATAGCCTCGCTATTTACAATAAAGAGCCATGCAGGACGTCCGCGATGTAAACACAATCGCACGCTGCATGAGTGGTTGCTATGCAACCCCTGTAACCAACTCCGGCCGCCACCCCGGAAGTGACGTGGGACACTTCCGGTTCGGCAACCAGTGCGCTGTATACACGGGAACCAGAGTGAGTAGGTGACGGACGCACTGGGGGACCTATCGGTAAGTTCACCGTGAACGGAAACGTCACGAGGGGGCGTGGCCGGTTGGATTTAAACCCGGCGCACACCGCACATTGGGTCACACACCAAGCTACCGGTGTGAACATGAGGTATGGCAGTTTTGAGAGGGCACTCCCTCCTTACTTAGCACCTCTTTGGGACTTGACCACGGACTTATGTGGTGAGTAATGCAACCCCTTGTGGGTGTTTGGTTGGAGGCACTAACTTTGAATACTAAAACCGGTGTCCCCATATATTTTTTCTGTTCATAGGGCCATTTGTCCATGTCAGTATATATTCTCCCTCTGATGAAGCTTGATTGTGGAAACGCGTCAGGGAGGTGTGCTTTTTGTTTGAATAAGTATTAGGGACAGGATATTGGTACTGTCCTTGTTAGGACGGGAGTCTTGTTTTGGGGGATAGGGTGTATGTAGAACATAATTCACACCTCCCCCATCGGATCCACGAGAATACAAGTATCTACCCCCTCCTACCGCAGGCCCTCTCAACCCGGCTAGACAAGGAGTGGTAAGTGTGAATCCAAGAGAGATCCTACACAGCAGATGGTCCCTCAGGGTATGTAACCAATCCAACCTGCCACCCTCTAACCGGCTTGAGATTTTGAGCATGTTTTTTCAACTGTTCACATGTTTATGTATCGGCACTAGGGTGTAGTGCTTTGGTGTGTTAACTTATTGATTACTGATAGTGTGTGTGTTTGGTACGTTAGGTACCTTTTTAAAGGACTATAATTAAATTTATACCTTTTTAACTGTCATTTTTCTGGCTGAGAATTGTATTTATACTACATGACAGAATTTTGTGAAAAAGAATTTTCTGCTATTTTGTGATTTAAGTCATTAGACTCTGGTAATGGCGGGCTTTCTGGATACTGGCATAGACAAACAACAGTGGTTAACGGAAGTGAATGAAGTTTTTTCTGATAAAACATTTGTGCAAAAAAGATATACCCCCACCTATCAGACGGCTTTCAAAGAGTTGACCCGCACCTTCAAAGACCAATATACATCTTGGTGGGAAGTGCAGTCACTTGAGAGTTACCTTAAAAGCAATATCGTACCACGAGGCTTACGCATCACATTAACTCCGGGTAACAGATTTAAGAACTCTACACTACTAACTAAATGGGAAAAAGAAGCGACAGCCAGTTCACTGAGATTCATGCAGTTGCTCTTGGCTGAGGAGAAGTCTAATTTAGATCAACTGGAAAAAAGACTAACTGAACAGATTGAGATAGTTAAAAAATTCTCAGGGGAACCAGATTTTGCCAAAAAAGAGTCACAGCTTCAAGTGGTCCTGGAAAAATTTCAGTTCCACTTGAAAGAACGTAAACACCGACAGTTCACAAGGGATTTACAGGATTTTAGGGACAACAGAGCCTATACTGTCCTTACCCCGACAAATACTGGGAGAGAGGTTGAAACTGACTTGTCATCTACAGATACGGAGATATCAGAGACAGAAAGTAGAGGTAAAGGTAAAAGAGGTGGGGCTAGACCGAGAGGAGCAGCAAGAGGAAGGGGTAGGTCAAATACATACGGACAACCCTCCCAGCAACATTTTTTAGAGACGGTTTACCCCCTGAGAAATCGAAATCCTCCTCAGAATCCCAGATAATAAACCTATCATCAAGACCACTTGCGACAGAAGAGGTGGAGGTCCTAAAGAAGGGACTTAACTTTGTACCAACAACGGATTTTGACTCCTTTATTTGGACAAAGGACCTACAC
Organism: Engystomops pustulosus; assembly: GCF_040894005.1. Classification (NCBI taxonomy): domain Eukaryota; kingdom Metazoa; phylum Chordata; class Amphibia; order Anura; family Leptodactylidae; genus Engystomops; species Engystomops pustulosus. Next base: position 102,449,840 of record NC_092417.1, on the reverse strand, counting down.
CTGTTCGCGAGAAGACTCGGTTGGCATAAAGTGTTTAAACGAAAAGACGATAAACTAAGCTCTGACTTAGGGATCCCTAGAGAAATGTTGGATGAGGTGAGACTATTGCAAAGCTTAGAGGACGATTCCAACCAAAGAGGGAAGGGACCCTTCACCTCTCTTAGGGGTAGCAGCACGATGATGCCTCCTAAGACGGATGTCTCATGCATTGATGTCTTTGTAGACTTGGTTGAGAAGGACTTGAGGGCTTTGGATACTACGAATGACAAAAAAACTTTCAACCTTTCCAAGGGTGAAATGAATGCTCTCAGGACCCTTGAAAAGGACTCGGAGGTCATAGTAAAACCCTCAGACAAGGGGGGAAATATTGTGGTCCTTGACAACCTGGCATATCATCATCTCTGCTTGGATCTGTTGAAGGATAATGAAGGGTATGAAGTTTTACCACAAAATCCAACAGTGACATACAAAAAAGAACTTGAGGGCATACTTAAGAACGCCTTGAGGGATGCCTTGATCTCTGAATCTGAATATAAGTTTTTGCTGCCAAATTTCACGACTGTAGCGACGTTTTACACCTTACCGAAGATACACAAAGGGGTAACCCCCCTGAAAGGAAGACCTATTGTATCTGGTGTAAACTCATTATGCCAAAATATTGGTATCTATGTTGACAAAATTCTTAGGCCTTTTGTCCTATCGCTGCCTTCGTATATTAGGGATACCACCGATCTACTCAGACACTTAGAAGGGATCCACATTGATAATGGGATACAACTTGCAAGCATTGATGTGGAGGCGCTCTACTCCTCCATTCCACACACTAAAGGTTTGGAGGCAGTGGAGCACTTCCTTTCCACCAAGGGCAGACACTTCGGCCCACATAATGCTTTTGTAGTGGATCTTCTAAAATTCTCCCTGACACATAACTTCTTTCTGTTTGATAAGAAATTCTACCACCAGCTCAGGGGCACTGCGATGGGGAGCCCATGCGCTCCCACCTACGCAAACTTGCTCCTGGGCTGGTGGGAGAATACGATCATTTTTGGAGACACCCCCCCAAAAGATTTGGATAGAGTCGAGTTATTTCTTAGATATATCGATGATATATTCGTACTCTGGAGGGGAGATAAGGAATCTTTCTGCGCCTTTGTGAAGAATCTAAATAATAACAATATTGGACTCCGTTTTACATGTGAGATCCATCCGGATGAGTTACCATTCCTGGATGTAATGATTAAAAAAGACACGAATGGGAGTTTACAAACCTCGGTCTATCGCAAACCCACCTCTACCAATTCCCTGTTACGATGGGAAAGTAACCATCCAAGGGCACTGTGCAGAGGAATCCCAAAAGGCCAATATCTCAGAATGAGACGTAATTGTAGTGATAACAAGGAGTTCAAGCTCTTTTCGGACGACCTAAGGAATAGGTTCAAGGAGAGAGGATACCCGGATCACTGTCTTCGGACGGCATATCAGTTTGCGTCCAATAGGACAAGACAGGACCTCCTGACTGTAAAGAGGGATGAGGAGAAAGGGGACAAAAGGCAACCAATGAGAATGATTGCCACATATGATAATGGGGCGGATCGGGCCAAAGAGGTTCTAACAAAACACTGGCCCATCCTATGTATGGACCCCGACTTGAGAGATGTCATTGGAGATAGACCTGCCATTACTTTCAGAAGGGGCAGGTCAATCAGGGACAGAGTGGTGCATAGCCATTACAAGGCTCCCACTCAGAGTGGTACATGGCTGGATCAAAAGATATGTGGCTGCTTTAAATGTAGCGGCTGCATAGCATGCCAATACCTTAAGACTGGTAAAACCTTCTTTGGAAGGAATAATAACAGGACGTACACAATTAGGGACTTCATAAACTGCAGATCGAAAGGGGTTATCTATAAGGCGACATGCACCTGTGGACTTGAATATGTAGGGAAGACTATTCAAGAGTTTCGAAGGAGAATCGGGGCCCATCTGGGCGATATCGAACACAATCGAGATACCCCTATTGCACGCCACATACACATGGCACATAATGGACAGGCCTCAGCAATACAATTCACAGGGATTGAGTTAGTACCCCCCCACAGAGAGGAGGGGACTGGGACCAAAGGGTCCTACAAAGAGAGGCCAAATGGATATATATCCTGAATACAGTGGCACCTGGCGGTCTTAATGTCCAGATGCAATATGCATGTTTTATATGAAGATCTCTAGAACATAATAATTTTACCAACTATCTCTAGATCAGACTATATTCTCCATCTTAAGTATGGAAATACGCTCTCTATGGGCACACCAGTCCCCATATGCACCTTAATATAATACAATAACCGCAGGTCACAACAACTGACCCCAATGGCATTCTCCCTTATACTTTTGACATACTTTCTAATAACTTCTAATAACTACTGCTTTGCCGACATATGGCACATCCGGGTGTAACTTGATCTCTACCTACATGTGCATCCGGATAAGACTTACCTATGCTTGTATACCTGAATAGCCTCGCTATTTACAATAAAGAGCCATGCAGGACGTCCGCGATGTAAACACAATCGCACGCTGCATGAGTGGTTGCTATGCAACCCCTGTAACCAACTCCGGCCGCCACCCCGGAAGTGACGTGGGACACTTCCGGTTCGGCAACCAGTGCGCTGTATACACGGGAACCAGAGTGAGTAGGTGACGGACGCACTGGGGGACCTATCGGTAAGTTCACCGTGAACGGAAACGTCACGAGGGGGCGTGGCCGGTTGGATTTAAACCCGGCGCACACCGCACATTGGGTCACACACCAAGCTACCGGTGTGAACATGAGGTATGGCAGTTTTGAGAGGGCACTCCCTCCTTACTTAGCACCTCTTTGGGACTTGACCACGGACTTATGTGGTGAGTAATGCAACCCCTTGTGGGTGTTTGGTTGGAGGCACTAACTTTGAATACTAAAACCGGTGTCCCCATATATTTTTTCTGTTCATAGGGCCATTTGTCCATGTCAGTATATATTCTCCCTCTGATGAAGCTTGATTGTGGAAACGCGTCAGGGAGGTGTGCTTTTTGTTTGAATAAGTATTAGGGACAGGATATTGGTACTGTCCTTGTTAGGACGGGAGTCTTGTTTTGGGGGATAGGGTGTATGTAGAACATAATTCACACCTCCCCCATCGGATCCACGAGAATACAAGTATCTACCCCCTCCTACCGCAGGCCCTCTCAACCCGGCTAGACAAGGAGTGGTAAGTGTGAATCCAAGAGAGATCCTACACAGCAGATGGTCCCTCAGGGTATGTAACCAATCCAACCTGCCACCCTCTAACCGGCTTGAGATTTTGAGCATGTTTTTTCAACTGTTCACATGTTTATGTATCGGCACTAGGGTGTAGTGCTTTGGTGTGTTAACTTATTGATTACTGATAGTGTGTGTGTTTGGTACGTTAGGTACCTTTTTAAAGGACTATAATTAAATTTATACCTTTTTAACTGTCATTTTTCTGGCTGAGAATTGTAAAACATTTGGGAAGATTTACTAAAAGCATCTAACATTAAACAGTGCAGTGTACTATATAAATACAGTGCCAGAACCAGTGCCAGAAATAACTTGGTGCTCTATTTGTGTAATGAGGCCCCATTCCCCTTAAAAATACATGCAATTTACTCACAATCATTTTTACATGTATACACATTCCTAAATGTATACACACATAATATATAATATATTTACAACATGTACAACAACAATTTACAACACAGATACACAGTATATATATATATATATATATATATATATATATACATATATATATACATATACCGTATATGTATATATATAGATATATATATAGATATATATGTATATATATGTATATACAGTATATATATATATAGATATGTATTTATACACACAACACATATGTACAGATAAACAGTATATATACACAGATATACACACAGATATGCACAGACATGAATTTACATATTAGTAGTATTTACACTTACCCAACTTCAGCTATATGTTACATCGGTCGGGAAGTGATGAGGAGTAGGTCATGACGGAGACACTGTAGGAGAGGATGGCCAGTCCTGTGAGGAGCGAAGTCCAGGCCGGGCGTGAGGCGCGCAGGCCGGATGTAAGGCGCACGGGCCGGGTTGCATATGAGCCCAGGTGGGCGGGGCAGGGCGAGGCAGGCTGGCCAAGTTACTTTAACAGCAGTCAGTAGACTCTGCTACTGAGTACAGGGACGGGCTGGGGATGAATGGGAATGGAATTATACTTTGTTAATGATGTGCCCCACGGGCACGTCCAACTGCCTCTACATTCCCTACTAATATGTGGCCTGCAGTCGGGGAAGATTAATTAACAAAGTATAATTCATCTGTTCAGCCTGGGCTCGGAGGAGCGCTCATAAAATTAGCGTTCTGACTTAAATTATACTGTGTCTTAATCCCTGTCCATCGCGGGTTCCCCTGTGCCTGGGCCCAGCTGCTATGGCTGTTGTCAGCTCAGGGTGGAGTCAGTGTGTAAGTTAGTGTTGGGACTTCGGGCCCACCTGAGGTTTCCCCGGTACTCCGGTGGGCCAGTCCGACGCTGTATATAACTATGTGTTACTGGGGGTGGCGCTGTATATATACGTGTTACTGTGAGTGGCGCTTATATAAATGTGTTAATGCAGGTGGCGCTGTGTATATATGTGTTACAGGTGGTTGACTCTGTATATATATGTGTGTGTGTTATGCCTGTATATATTGAAAATAATTATGGGGAGGGTTTGTGCCCAGGGGCCCCCAACACCTTTAATCCTACCCTGGTCTTTACTTTTAAACTATGATTCTATTCATGCAACAGTAAGAGCAGATTTAATAAATAAATAGTGCAATATCACAAATGGCAACATGTAGATTTCTTATAATACCCTTGACCAATAAAATAAGACTTATTCATGTAGATTTTCCAGTCCTGCATAATAGTAAAGTCAATGCCTCTGCCTTTTCATTAAGAAAACTGAAGATTTGCCCCACTAATGTTCTATATATACACAGATAATGGGCTCACTTTTTGGAAAATAGATTGCTTTTAATTTGTGATATGTGGTGCCTTAGGGGTAAATGTGGCTCCTAGCTTTATCGTCTGTTGTAGAATTTCTTCCTGATTGTCTGTAGTCATTAGGCGGGAGATAGAATGAATTGAAGACTTACATTGTAATTTCTTTGCAGTGAGCAGTAATCTTGGGAAATGAGAGCTACCCGAAATATTTGTAAAAAGTATTGGTTACATCAACATTAGGCGCACAGTGGGGACCCAGGATATTTAAGACCAATCTCATTTATTGCAAATTGACCTAAAAGCGATATTTTTTTTCCTGTCAGAGATAACCTTCCAAAGCAAAATAAAATATAAGGAAAAAACATCAGAATTGATTATTTTCAGTGATTATCATTCTGCAATGATTTTTATTCATCACTGTGATAGAAAATAGCTAAACATTTATGCTGAATTTTCTGCTATGCATCAACAATTCACAAACCTGAGAAAACTTCAGGAAAAAAATTAGAAGAGGTTCTTTGGTTTTGCAGTTTCCTTAGAGTGGGTCTCATTGACTCCAACATGCTTCTGATATTGAGTCTAGTCCGTGTCCATGTACACAAGATGTGGACACCATATAGAGTGGTCATCTGCCTGGCACTTTTCACTATAAGCAGCACAGCAGAAAGCTGCCTGAGTGATGGGTCATCCTAATTCTGCTTTATTTATCTGGATGGCCATGTTTTGCCTTAGCGGAAGCATTTTCCAGATTCTCTTCTGTCCGTGTGCTCCTTGTAAGATTGCTTCTACCCACAAAGCCTATTTTTTCTCTAATTATAAAGAATCAATATGGTCCACATGGTTTCTTTTAAGGATATGAAAAGGAGTTGTTGTAAAACAGTGTAAGGCTTATATTAGTTTGTATTACAACATCCCTGCCAATGCAAGGCAGAGGAGTTGTTGTGAATAAGCCCCTAATATGTGTGTTAATTGAGAGTCTGATCAGCTCCTCTGCAGGACACTACACATATGCTTAGGTCATTGTGCAGCGGTAGATTCTGCCTGGATAGGCAAGGGTTAAATGTTGTTTATCATCCAATGATATGCCTCAATGCACTTAATTGTGAGCTGGAGTGTGATTGGAGGAGGAGGCCACCTGACCAGGGATTAACTAAACCCTACGGCTACATTCACACTAACGTATGGGGGACGTATATACGGCCGACGTATATACGGCCGATATACGTCCCCCATAGGCAGCAATGGGCGCACGGCACCCTACGGCACCCTATCTTTTCCCGTAATACGGCGCCGTGCGCCATAGGTTGCTATGGAGAGGGGCGGGGGTGAGCTGCGCTCACCTCCTCCTCCTCTCCCCGTACACTGCCATTGCCCGCTACAGTACGGTACGGGTGGGCAACGGCAGTGTGAATATAGCCTTAATCAGGGGAGAAGTCAGTCTCTTAGCATGTAGCTTCTTACTGAGAAGCACCACCTCAGAGCTCGTGCTCTGACCACAGGCCCCCTAGGCCTCAGCAGCTCTACAGAGTGTCAGTCCACCTTCAGGGCTAACACGGAACAATTCCAGGATAAAAGCTGAAGATTCCTACATTGGACACAGCTCCATCCCAGCTTGCCCCTGCATCTAGGCTGGTGAACAGACTCCTGTGGTTCCTTCTCCAAGAGCACTCCCAGTATCCTACCTCTGTAAGGAATCGTTGGGCACCTTGCCTGCTGTCGCTGTTGGTTCAAATAAAGAACTGTAAGTTATTTTTTGCACAACGTTGCCCCCGACTGGTCCCTGCTATGGCTGTAACATCAAGGGTGCCCCATCCATCTACCAGGGACACACACTACAGACTCTAAGGGCTGCCCCAGGGAGAATCAGTACCACAGCCTCTCCCTCTATATAATTTCTTGCATACACCACCTGCTGGAGACCTGCCAGGCTGTAGGACAGTCCTCTGGTCCCCATACCAAGCACCGTGACACTAGCGTGCCTAGGACGCAACCTCCAGCCACTCCGGTATTCTGGGCCCCGGCTGCCTCCAGGTCCCAATAAAAGGCTAGGCCCCGGTGGGGGATGTTACAGTATGCTGTGACAAAACAGGATGCCTTGGTCTCAGCAGTAAAATCCATTCTAGGGGCCTACCACTGTACAGTAACATCCAACTATGAACACCACCCATTAACAAATTCCTTAAACCAAAATTTTATCCAGTGGTTGCTTAATTCCTAGCTCTTGCTTTGGACAGTAATTTTCATGGATATCTACTTAGTAATTTGCTGACTCTTTTTTTCAACATACACCCTTTTAGCTCTGTTAGCCAGGGATACTTGATACAGGCCTCAAACATGTGAGGGAATAGAATCCCAGTTTGAATCTGTTCTTCTAGCACGTATCTAACAAAGACGTCTATGACTAGTTCCATCCCCCAAGTACACAGATCATCTTTCAGAGGCTATTGGAATGTGGGCATGGTCAGTAGGTTCCTTTGTCTCAAGAACCTATAAAAACTGTCTGCAACCTAAATAAATTGGAATTCTCTCAAACATGTGAAGGTCTGAGTGATTCACCGAGCAGCTCGTTCTATACAATTTGGAACCACATATCACATCGAGAGATATGGGGAGATTTCCCTGACAAACAGTAGCTACACCATAGGCCTGTGATAGAGAATATGGAACTAAAAAGTGTGGCCTAGAAAATTATTTATTTATATGATTGCTACCAGGGAACAAAATGGATCGTACTAAACAGTACAGAAGTACTGTAATGTATTGGAAAAGAGATCAAAGTATCCCCTAGTGTAAGTCTCCTAATGGGACAATAAAAAAAGTTAAATAAAAGTTTTTTTAAAAATTTATGAATGATCACCTATTCCGTATATATATTATTTCATTCTGCGGAAAAAAAAATAATAATAAAACTTGCCCAAGAAAATTGCGACCATAGCAACCTTGGCCAAGCAGATATAACATTATTATACCCGTATTGTAAAGGGTATGAAAATAAAAATCTAATAAAAAATTGCAATTTTAGTGTTTCCTAAATATGAGAAAAAAGTCAGATTTAGTAGTAGAAAATAAACAGTGATGAATAATTTGTGTTCAAGGGAAAAGATTAGAAATTCTGCCTAAAAAGAAGAACACTTAAAGCTACAATTTAATGAAAACCTTTAAAATTGGGCCACTCTTCAGCCATTAAACTATCAATTTTATTCAGGCTTTCAACAGTGTGGGAATAGTGACACAGGGTATGGATGTGTCCACAGTCTCACTCTCTTAGTATCTCCTCCTCCACTGCTGAACTAAGCTGTAGCTATATTCTCATAGCTGTTGTGTACTCCTATCCAATTGTGGATCACAGAGTTCTGCCGAATACTGAATTTTACATGGATGCTGCAGATCCTAGTTCTTCTATGTATCCCATGCCTGATGCCTTTCTGCAGCCCCAGTCAGTGGGTGCTGTGTCATCAGAGGCAAAGGGTTAATTGCAGGTATACATAGTGTTGCAGCTGCAGACCACACAATTTATATTGGTGCAGCCGACGGCATAGTCTCAGCAATACTGGGCCGTGCGCGGGCGTGCACACCTGCTCAATAAAGTGGAAGCCACTCCCCCCTTTATAGCGCAGGTGTGCACGGCCGTGCACGGCCCAGTATTGCTGAGACTATGCTGGCAGATGCACCAATATAAATTGCGTGGTGTGCAGCCTCCTAATGGGAGGTAACAGTTTTTTTTATATATATATATATAGCCTTCACACTCCACTGGTAAAAATAAATATACGAGGAAAACCCTTTTAATCATGAAAGCCATATAAACACTCACCGGCCACTTTATTAGGTACACCATGCTAGTAACGGGTTGGACCCCCTTCTGCCTTCAGAAATGCCTCAATTCTTCGTGGCATAGATTCAACAAGGTGCTGGAAGCATTCCTCAGAGATTTTGGTCCATATTGACATGATGGCATCACACAGTTGCCGCAGATTTGTCGGCTGCACATCCATGATGCGAATCTCCCGTTCCACCACATCCCATAGATGCTCTATTGGATTGAGATCTGGTGACTGTGGAGGCCATTTGAGTACAGTGAACTCATTGTCATGTTCAAGAAACCAGTCTGAGATGATTCCAGCTTTATGACATGGCGCATTATCCTGCTGAAAGTAGCCATCAGATGTTGGGAACATTGTGGTCATAAAGGGATGGACATGGTCAGCAACAATACTCAGGTAGGCTGTGGCGTTACAACGATGCTCAATTGGTACCAAGGGGCCCAAAGAGTGCCAAGAAAATATTCCCCACAGCATGACACCACCACCACCAGCCTGAACCGTTGATACAAGGCAGGATGGATCAATGCTTTCATGTTCAAATTCTGACCCTACCATCCGGATGTCGCAGCAGAAATCAAGACACATCAGACCAGGCAACGTTTTTCCAATCTTCTACTGTCCAATTTCAATGAGCTGGTGCAAATTGTAGCCTCAGTTTCCTGTTCTTAGCTGAAAGGAGTGGCACCCGGTGTGGTCTTCTGCTGCTGTAGCCCATCTGCCTCAAAGTTCGATGTACTGTGCGTTCAGAGATGCTCTTCTGCCTACCTTGGTTGTAACGGGTGGCGATTTGAGTCACTGTTGCCTTTCTATCAGCTCGAACCAGTCTGCCCATTCTCCTCTGACTTCTGGCATCAACAAGGCATTTCCGACAGAACTGCCACTCACTGGATGTTTTTTCTTTTTCGGACCATTCTCTGTAAACCCTAGAGATGGTTGTGCATGAAAATCCCAGTAAATCAGCAGTTTCTGAAATACTTCTGGCACCAACAACCATGCCACGTTCAAAGGCACTCAAATCACCTTTCTTCCCCATACTGATGCTCGGTTTGAACTGCAGGAGATTGTCTTGACCATGTCTACATACCTAAATGCACTGAGTTGCCGCCATATGATTGGCTGATTAGAAATTAAGTGTTAACGAGCAGTTGACAGGTGTACCTAATAAAGTGGCCGGTGAGTGTATATGTATATGTATATATATATATATATATATTACATGAAAATGGAGACAAAACCAAGCTCAGCATTGTGTATTGAGAGAATTGTGAGCTAACGGTAATACCAGCATGTAAATCTGGCAATTCGCACATGATGTCTTAAGTTGCAGGTATTCTCTTTCATTATTTTCTTCTTTTTGGAGAATATGTCAGCTTCTTTCAGCCAGAACCCAGCTCTGAAGATTTAAAAACCCACAGATCTGCCCACAGTAACCAATGTTGCCAACAGTAGCCAGTGCTGCCCCCAGTCCTCATATTCACAGTGCTACCTGTAGTAGTGAATGCTAAAAAAAATGAAAAAACATACTTACATTGATTGCTCATCTTGCTCTTCCTTCTTAAAAACTACAGTGTCAGTGATGTGTGATTACCACAGACATCCGCCTGTGCTGGGTCAATTCCAGTCTGTTAAAGTGGAGCTCACTGGAGCATGGGAGCTGAGAGCTTTGTGCTCTGCTGCAACAGGTTCAGTAGGTGGATGAGGTAACACCCGCAACCACCATGTTCATGGTGCTTTGAGGTAAATATGGTGCTGTATGTGGTCTAATAGTGATATTCTGCAGCACCAATTTCTTGGCATAATTATTATAATACTTTAAATAGGTTTTAACATCCATCAGAAAGTATCTCAGTAAATTTTGTGCTGTATAAATATAACCGTGGGTAGTGGATTTACTTTTCCGCAAGTGCAGTTTGGCTTATTTCTGATCCCATGGGTGTTATTTAGGTAGCCCAGACAGATTCTGACCCTGGACTTCAATGTGACAGGATCAGAGAGCCACTAGCTTTGGAGTAGGTACCGATGACAGCAGGTACTGGCAGGTCTGTAGACACTAGTGCAAGGTGCCAGGGTGTATAGTAATAGTTCTTGACAGGTCAAGGCCAGGTGATGTCAGGGTAAGTTACTTTGATACATTTTATGACATTTCATGGAGGCATTGGGTGTAAAAATTCCAATAAACTTGGAAAATGTGGGTGGAATCTTTTGATCACCTTGACTTCAATGAGTGGCTTTACAAATCCCAGTAGGAAAAAAACCCTGGATAGTATTAGGTCTCAAATGGTGGGAAACTGGCTGAGGACAAAGCAGGAGACCAGGGGATGTATAATATAACTGTCAAAAATTAAGTAGTATCTTCAAAGGCTACCCTTGCTGGTGTGTGAAGTCCCAGGTCATCCCATTAAAAAATCTTAAAATTTATGTATGTTCTACTTTGGTGTACTTAATATTGGATGATAAAATGGTTATTTGTTATGGTCCATTTTATCTATAACAGTCAAGTAATGGTATGGTATTTCTATCACTTGGTTTAGTCAAGTCATGATATAGGCTTCATTGTGAGGTCTTGTGATTATGTATCGTTGGATACTTGGTGATCCAAGAGCCAACTTCATTTGCTTAAGTTACTATACAACCCTTGATCCTATGTGATCTAGATCTGATACACTGGTTGATTTCTTATAATTCAGTGGTGATAAAAGACCCCGAGTAATCTGGTACATAAATGATATAGAACTAGGTCCAAATGGATCCATGCAATCAGATCAACCAAGTCATACACCTGCGTGCTGTATGATTTCTCTCTCTATAAACCTTAAACTACCAACAAATAAATATGCTCTTGTCATTAAACAATAATTAAACTCAGATTAAGCATAGTAAATAAATCATTAATATTGGCGCCTAAAAGAAGAAAATGAAGCAACAGCTGTTTATTTTTTAGGGAATATAATGGAAACCAGGAGGAGGGTGGAAGGGGGGGATAACATTTGCCAAAAATCCTCATCCACCTGGGGCCAAAGTGCTCCACCACCTGTTCATTTTGGGAACCTGCCCTTTCCAAATAAGCTTTTGCCATAATTACGAAATATTCTCCAGTAAACAAACCCTATCCTTTTACCAGTGAGCGCTGTGTGGCTCAGCTGCTGGACTGCCAGATTTAAATATAAACAGGGATTTTGTACTTGCCGTTTTCATTTAAAGCCACATTTGCATAATTACCGTAATTTTCACCTGGATGTTGAATTGTTGATGCTCACGTGTGGCCAAGAGGAATTTGTGTGTCAATTTCAAATCAAAAGAAAATAAAACAGGGATAGTGAAAAGGTGGACGCCTGCGTCTTTATCTTCGGGGGAATAAGAGCATTAATATTTCCAGGACAAGGTGATCTGACAGATGCACAACGTAATATACAGAATAATATGTTATTTTCATTTCTTAAAAATACAAAGTCAACTGGGGCGGCTATTTACCCTTCTTGGGAATTGGTAGTTGAAAAATTAATAAGCAGCATGGAGGATTGCCACCAAATAATCCTTTGTTGAACTCATAATGTACATTTCACTTGCATCTCACTGCCCCTATGTAACGGTCACCCAGGCGACAGAAGGTACCTGAGAGTACCTGGGAGGAAAGTCTCTATGGGAAGAGTCCGGAGGGAGGAGTTTGTGGACCAGTGGACCCTCTGGACCACCGAGGGAGATGGTATGAGAGTACTAGCCGCAACCCAGGACCGGAGTCTAGGTGGCACCCTGGTCTTCACCAGAGTCCGCCACAAAGTGGGATGGTCTTGCTGCTAGGGGGGTGCCACCAGGTCGCTCCACCGGTGCGACTAGGTCCGTGGTGGCAGCCAGGGATGACAGGGATGTAGGACACAGTCCGAGCCTGGGATGTTACCAGGAAGGTGGCTTGACAGGATGAGCTGGAACTCACGGCAGGCAAGCAGGCATTAGCTGGCACAGAACCCAGGTGGGCAGGAACAGAGAGGTCCTTGTAGGAGAGTTGGTGGCTTGCAGGTGTCTGGGAACGATGGAACACTGGAGCCACCAGGAGCATCTGGGAGCGCTGGGTACAGGAAACACGGAGATGTCTGAAAACGCTGGAGGGACAATGAGAAAACCCCTTTAAGGATCCACCCACTGCTCTAAAATCAGTGGATCCTAACAGGCCAGATTGCTGTCCCCAACCAAACTCTAATTAGTGATCTATGCTAAGGATTATGCATTTGCAACATCCCCCACCGGGGCCTAGCCTTTTCTTGGGGCCTGGAGACAGCCGGGGCCCGCAGTACCTGAGTGGCTGTCAGTTGCGGCCTAGGCACACTAGTGTCACGGTGCTTGGTATGGGGAACCGGAGGGCTGTCCTACAGCCTGGCAGGTCTCCAGCAGGGTGGTGTTGGCAAGAAATGATGAGGGAGAGGCTGATACAGCGGTTTTCCCTGGGGCAACCCTTTGGTGTTTGGAGTATGAGTCCAGACGGAGGCAGACGTTGAACAAAAATAACTTACAGTTCTTTATTGGAACCGACAGGAACAGTAGCAATGTGCCTTGACAAATGGTAGAATGCTGGAGATGCAGTTGGAGGGAGCCACAGGAGTAGATCATCAGCCTGGATGCAATGGCAGGCTGGGAGATAGCTGTGTCCTAGAAGGATGCTTCAGCTTGTCCTGGGTTGCTTCAGATATCACCCTTGAAGGTAGGATGATACCTCTTTCCTCTCACTAACTAACTCACTACCCTCTTCAAGCAGGGAGCTGAGCTCTCCTGCTCTGGTCTGGTGTGCTGGCTGCACTGACTCCTCACTGAGTCTCACTGAACTCTCTTCAGCTAACTCTGATCTCTCTTCTGAGAGAGAACTGACTTTCCTGACCAGGGGTTTTGTTACTCCCACTGGTCAGGTGGTGGCTACTCCTCCAATTACATCTCAGCTCACAGATACCAGGTATAACACATGTGATTGGTTAACAGGGCCGGCTCCAGGTTTTAGTGGGCCCCTGGGCGACAGAGCCTTAGTGGGCCCCTCAGTGGACCGCCCTCCAGTGGCCACACTGCGCCCCCTCCCCCTGTGGACACACTGACCCTGGGGACACACTGATCCCCCCCCCACCTCCCCAGGGACACACTGAACCCCCCCCACCTCTTGCGGTCTTATAGCAACACTGGTACAATTGATCCGGGGGCCCGAGTGGGCCCCTCCAGTACCCCGGGGCCCCGGGACTTGCCCGGGTTGGCCGGGTGCTGGTGCCGGGCCTGTTGGTTAACATATATTACATCACATCAACACTTAACTCCTGCCTTAACAGGCAGACTCTACCTCTGCAGTGCTCATCTGTGTTATGTAGTTGATATGTAGTGACATGCTGTGGGGTTGATCAGACCCTACACAGGCTGCAAGCTACATGGTGGGACGTATTCGCAACAACCCCTCTGCCTTTCATCGGCAGGGGTGCTGCAGATTCATTTCCCGTTTCAGAGAACCCTTTTAAGAAAACTTTAGTGGCACACGTTGTGCAAACCACTTTGGAGAACTCTGATTTTATAAACTTTTTGATGACATCATTCCAAGTTCCATACCTTATATGATATTCAGGGATTGAACTTTGCGGGCTAAAAAAACTGTAATAATAATAATAATACCACCATCTAATCCCAAATGTTTTACTATTAAATTAGAAATACAAAATGTATGCTGTATTCTCCTGTTGAATTTCCATTCTGTAATTAGATTCAATAATATATGATTTGATTCCTTGACCTTAGAACAATGAGCAAAGGGACACATTTACGATGATGACTGTCTTTAGCCACAGCAAGGACCATACTTCCCTTTGTTCACAGATAAACAGTCATCATCTCATTAAGGCATTCAGCAATGTCCTTGTGCCTGGAGGAGACAGTGAAAGGAAGGAAAAAATACAGATTTGTCAAGGATGATGTCATACGGATAGTTTCACACCACCTAAATTATGGGTCTGCAGAACTGCTGATGGAAACAAAGCAGATACAGCCATATTTCAGGTCAATTTATACATGGGTTTAATCTTCCAGGATGTGCAGTAAGGTGACTCAGGCCTCAAGTTTGGACCAGTCCCAAGATGGATACTTGCTATTTGTCTCATTTTCCATTAGAGAATATTATCTGTAGAGTAACCTACTGAAGTTCTGGGTCACAGCATGCACTGCATAGAGTTGGCAATGACAAATACTGGATAGATGTTTTCATATAAGATACTTTTTTTAAGTTGTATATGTCACTAGAACAATTTCCTTTAAATTAGAATTCGGAAATGTGCCCAAAATACCTGCTGCTTGTTAAATATGGAAAGCATTAATTGATGCTCATGAATGCCTTTTGGGCACCTGGTACTTATACCCTGTAACCTTTACACCATAGAGGTTATCCTCATGATTCCCTCTGCCTCATTCTATTATTCAGGGATTTGTGCATCTGTATGAGGCTGTCCATATAGATCATCAAGTCCATATTTGAGCCTCATTTGCTGCCATAATACACAGAAGTACAAATTAAATCATATAACGTTTATGTGAAACTTGATTTGCATTCAGGTCAGGTCAATGTCAGACATACTGGAGCTCATTTACTAAAGGCTTTGCTCCTTCTTCTAGTCTGAAACGGCTTGCACATGTATATAAGAAGTGTCTGCGCTGCTATTGTAGGCTGTACGCCTTTATGCACATGGGCATGAAAAAAGCAGCAACGTTTCTCTTCACCATGAATCTTTGTCAAGCCTTGACAAAGGCTTGACAAAGATTCATGGTGAATCGAAACGTTGCTGCTTTTTTCATACCCATGTGAATAAAGGCGTACAGCCTTCTTTAAACTGAATCAGACGCTTTGGCTTTTCCTTATTTTGTGAGTATTTGGATCGCATACACCAGGATCTACAGCTGCGTGCATCATCCACATCAGAGTCCAGAAGCTATTTCAGTTGCTGTCTTTTTTCTACTTTTCGCGTTTCTCTTCGCAGGCCTTCATTCGACACGAATTAGGGGTTGTGCCTTCAGTCGGTCCCACTGATTTGGACCAAGCACCATATTTAACCCCTAGGCGCACCAGGACGTTATAGTACGTCCCCGGGGCTAGATGCTTAGCGCACGGGGACGTTCTATAACGTCCTGCTTCTGGCACCGGCTCACGAACGGAGCCGGTACCAGAAGCAGCGGCTGTCAGCTGTCTAGTACAGCTGACAGCCTGCGCTAACACCCGCGATCGGAGCCGGCTCCGATCGCGGGTGTTAACCCCTTACACGCCGCGGTCAAACATGACCGCGGCGTGTAAGGGTGTTTGCGCTGTGGATCAGATCCCCCGTGCCGCTTACCGGGGGATCCGATCCACTTCTGGGCAGCTCCGAGGACTGGCATGTGCCCCGGAGCTGCCCGGTCTCCATGGCAGCCAGACCCCTTCCGGGTCTGACTGTAAACTGTCTGAGCATGCGCAAGCTTGCTCAGACAGTTTACACTGCTCTACAATAAAATAGTATTGTAGAGCAGTGTATTGAACTTAAACCAGTGATCAGAGCATCACTGGTTCAAGTTCAAGTATGTATAAGTAAAAATATGCAAAAACACTAAACACTACACATTATAATAAATAAAAAATAAATACATAAAAATATAAGCCCCTAAAATGTCACTTTCCCATAAAAACACTTAATAAAGTATAAAAAACACAAAAACACAAAAAACCCCGCATATTTGGTATTGCCGCGTCCATAACAATCTGTATAATAAAACAGAATCGTTACTGGACCCGCACGGTACACGCCGTAGAAAAAAAACGCAAAAACGTTCCGAAAAAAGATAATTTTTAATTAATACCCTATAAAAAAATGCTCTAAAAAGTAATTTAAAAAATGTTATGCACTCCAAAATAAGCCCACTAAAAAGAACAACTCTTCTCGCAAAAAATAAGCCCCTAACCAGATTTGTCAGCCGAAAAATAAAAAAGTTATGCATATGAAAAGATGGTGATGCTAAAATGAACAAGATTTTCTCCAAATTGGTTTTTATTCAGTACAATTGAATAAAATACACAAAACCCCCACATATTTGGTATCCCTGCGTCCGTAACAATCTGTACAATAAAACAGAATCGTTATTAGATCCGCAAAGTGAACCCCGTAAAAAACAAAACAAAAAAAAGCTCCAGAAAAAAGATCATTTTCAATTAATACCCTATAAAAATGCTCTAAAAAGGGATTTAAAAAATGTTATGCACTCTAAAATAAGACCACTAAAAAGAACAATCCTTCTCGCAAAAAATAAGCCCTTAAACAGATTTGTGAGGTGAAAAATAAAAAAGTTATGCATATGAAAGACGGTGATGCTAAAATTAACAACATTTTTGCCAAATTACTTTTTATTCAGTAAAAATGGGAAAAAATAAAAAATCTATATAAATGAGGTCTTTTTGTAATCGTGGCGACCCATAGAATAAAAATAATATACTATTTTTATGGTATGGTAAACAGCCAAAAAAAAAAACCCATAAAAATCTTCCTGAAAAGTGATGATTTTCATTTCCTCCACCAACAAAGAGTTAATAAAATCTCACCAATTAGCCTATAGATTCCCCCAAATTACGTACCATAAAAGTGCATCTCATGTGGCAAAAGAAATAAGCCCCTATAGGTCCACAATAAAAAAAAGAAAAAAATTATAGCCTGTACAATGTGACATAGCAAATCTGATCTGGATGGCGCCTCCTTCCCTTCTATGCCCGGCCGTGCGCCCATACAGCAGGTTACCAGCACATATGGGGTATCCGTGTACTCGGGAGAGATTGGGTAACAAATTTTGTGGAGCCTTTATTCATTTAATCCATTGTAAATGTTTAATTTTCCACCCAAAATGGGTGTATTGTGAAAAAATATTACAATTTGGAGACTGCACCTCCATTTTGTTTTAACCCCTATAAAACACGTAAAGCGTTAACAAACTTCTTAAAAGTGGTTTTTCATACGTTGAGGTGTGTAGTTTCCACAATGGGGTAATTTACGAGTCTCACTATTATTTAGGCCTCTCAGTGTCAATTAGAAGTTGAGCAGGTTCATCTAATACAGGTTTTGGTGATTTTACAAAAAATGTGAAAAATGATACCTAAATTCTGAGCCTCAGAACATTCTAGTAAAATATGTGGAATCTTAAAAAACCATGCCAGCATAAAGCAGACACTTGGGAAATGTAAGTTATGAATTTATTTGGGAGCTATGACTATCTGCATCAAAAGTAGAGAATTTAGAACGTTGAAAATAAAGAATTTTTCCAAATTTTTGCCAAATTTTGTTTTTTTTCATAACTAAACACAAAAGATTTCATCCAAATTTTTAAACTAATTTGAAGTACAATGTGTCACGAGAAAACAGTCTCAAAATCCCCTGGATATCTCATAGCGTTCCAAAACTATAACCACTTATAGTGACACAGGTCAGATTTGAAGAATGGGGCCGCGTCCTTAAGGCCAAAAGAGGCTGCGCCCCGTAGGGGTTAACTTGCAAATTGTATTGCACGCCGTATGTTAAAGGTGCAACACAAAAAAGATGGTGAGCTCTCTCAAACCCATTCAGGGAAGCAACAGATTCATGATTTCTGGTGCACGATCTAGTGAATCACCGCATGCAGTATTATACACGGAAAATAGCACCTTTAGTGCATTTTCCTAATTTCTGAGTAAATGTACCCGACTATACCTTGTTCAGAATTAGCGACACATATGTAAAATATATTGTTTGATGCCTCTTTCCTAAATTGTAAGATTAAAGGAAAGATGGATTTGTTTATTTGTCAACATGTTGCCCCCTGTAAGAATTAGGTAGAAGCCCCCCGGCATTGCTTCTGGATGATGCAGCCCTGCCTCCTTGATGGCAATGTTCAACCTTTTTTAGTTTTATTTTCTAGGCTCTATGTTAGTTTGAGTTCAAATAACGTATGCTGATCTAAGTTTATAGAAATTACAATAGGAGTCACCATAGAATTTCAGGGATAAAACTCGAATCTGTGCAATAAATTTTCCACTGCACAGCAATTTGTACAAGCATTCCAGGAGTTAACCTTGTGCACCTATTTCATTTTCATGTTGAATCTACTCAAAGAAGTTCTGCATGTGAATAACATATTTTTTTTGCTAAACTTGAATTGTATGCTGTATGTTAGTGGATTTGTTATAATGATCATTTTGGTTTGAATCCACCTGGAAATCCAGAATGTGTATGATACAGAGGTGGTTCTGCATGTGTTGTGTAGATGGTTCCAAATATGGTAGAGAGATAGTTCTATCAGTCATTCAGAGATGGTTCTGTGTGTGGTGCAGAGATGGTTCACAGGTCTTGTAAATGTTTTAGTAAAGTGCATCTAGATTTTTCCCCACAGTGAAGGTCCTTTTAGGATGTAGTCAAAGGTCCTTTAGCCAACAATAGAGACTGGTAGGTACTCAAGTAAACAAGTTTAATTTATTTCAGAAATTCTTCCACCCCCTAGTTTTAGGGGTAGACCAACACTCTTACCTTATGTCTGGGCCC
The DNA here is from genome assembly GCF_040894005.1 of Engystomops pustulosus. Classification (NCBI taxonomy): domain Eukaryota; kingdom Metazoa; phylum Chordata; class Amphibia; order Anura; family Leptodactylidae; genus Engystomops; species Engystomops pustulosus. Next base: position 102,430,428 of record NC_092417.1, on the reverse strand, counting down.
TGGTTCATAGTGTAGAAATTAAAAGTTGTTGTGGGCATTAATAAGAGTGGTTTGTAAAAATATTTGTTTTATTCAATAATCAATTTATGATAAAAAATGTATATGATATACACTCACCGGCCACTTTATTAGGGACACCTGTCCAACTGCTCGTTAACACTTAATTTCCAATCAGCCAATCACATGGCGGCAACTCAGTGCATTTAGGTATGTAGACATGGTCAAGACAATCTCCTGCAGTTCAAACCGAGCATCAGTATAGGGAAGAAAGGTGATTTGAGTGCCTTTGAACGTGGCATGGTTGTTGGTGCCAGAAGGGCTGGTCTGAGTATTTCAGAAACTGCTGATCTACTTGGATTTTCACGCACAACCATCTCTAGGGTTTACAAAGAATGGTCCAAAAAAGAAAGAACATCCAGTGAGCGGCATGTGGTGGAACGGGAGATTCGCATCATGGATGTGCAGCCGACAAATTTGCGGCAACTGTGTGATGCCATCATGTCAATATGGACCAAAATCTCTGAGGAATGCTTCCAGCACCTTGTTGAATCTATGCCACAAAGAATTGAGGCAGTTCTGAAGGCAAAAGGGGGTCCAACCCGTTACTAGCATGGTGTACCTAATAAAGTGGCCGGTGAGTGTATATTGAATACATATAATCAAATAAAATATATCTATACAAAAAATACAATTCAGTTGAATCAATTGATTGCATGCAATATCTCCCAATCAATATATACAGCAAATTACAGGTGTTAAAATCCAGGAAAACCAATTGTACAGATAGTACTTCCAATATAGTGTAAATAAAGTTATTATTCTTATTTTCATATAGGGTAGGTGCTATTTTGATTTTGCTAATCCTTCAATAGTTGTTATATGAAGCAACAGTCTTCCGGTAAAAAGTTGTTATGACATAGATTCTTCACAATCTAGAAAGGTTCTGGTCTGATATATGTAGAATGTTAAATATACATGGTATTCAAGAAGTATCGCAATATCCAAGATTCAATCTATGTACTCACGGCTGTGTGGCCACTTGTAATCCACCATTATAGAAATGTTTTTTTTCGCCACATCGTGAGACTCAGGTTGCAAGTTAGTCTGGTTTCCAGAGAGGAGGCCGCATGTTTTGCTTGTTTGGAGTGTTCTCCATTGCGGTTTTCTGGCGCATGTATGCGCATGTATTTTTCTGTTCAATTGAATTTTTTATATAGATTTATTTTATTTGGAAATATGAATTCAATATATATGAATTTATAGCATATTCATTTTTATCATAAAATTGATTACTGAATAAAACAAATATTTTTTACAAACCACTGTATTAATGCCTGCAACTTTTAATATTAAAATATCATTTTTAACACTTAAGGAGTTGGCATAAGTGTGAAAGAACACAAGATTAGGTAAGAATACAAAGTGCCCCTATTATTATTAAATTCATAATGTTGAGATGCTCAGAGATTGATCAGTGTGCAGAAAAGCAATGGTTAAGGATATGACTTTAAAATGATTAAGTGATAAAGACAAGGCACAACGTGGGACAGAGAGGTTTCTGTGTGTAGTACAGAGATGGCTCTGTGTGTAAAACAGAGATGGTTCTGTGTGTGATCCAGAGATGGTTCTGTATGTAATACAGAGATGGTTCTGTGTGTGATCCAGAGATGGTTCTGTGTGTGATACAGAGATGGTTCTGTGTGTAGTACAGAGATGGTTCTGCGTGTGATACGAGATGTTTCTCTGTGTGATACAGAGATGGATCTGCGAGTGATACAGAGATGGATCTGCGTGTAATACAGAGATGGATCTGTGTGTGATACAGAGATGGATCTGCGTGTGATACAGAGATGGTTCTGTGTGTGATGCAGAGATGGTTCTGTGTGTGATACAGAGATGGTTCTGCGTGTGATACAGAGATGGTTCTGCTTGTGATACAGAGAAGGTTCTGCGTGTGATACAGAGATGGATCTGTGTGTGATACAGAGATGGTTCTGTGTTTGATATATAGATGGTTCTGTGTGTGATACAGAGATGGTTCTGTGTGTGATACAGAGATGGTTCTGTGTGTGATACAGAGATGGTTCTCTGTGTGATATAGAGATGGTTCTGTGTGTGATACAGAGATGGTTCTGTGTGATATAGAGATGGTTCTGTGTGTGATACAGAGATGGTTCTGTGTGATACAGAGATGGTTCTGTGTGTGATACAGAGATGGTTCTGTGTGTGATACAGAGATAGTTCTGCGTGTGATACTGAGATGCATCTGTGTGTGATACAGAGATGGTTCTGTGTGATATAGAGATGGTTCTGTGTGTGATACAGGGATGGTTGTGTGTGTGATACAGAGATGGTTCTGTGTGTTATACAGAGATGGTTCTGCATGTGATACTGAGATGCATCTGTGTGTGATACAGAGATGGTTCTGTGTGATATAGAGATGGTTCCGTGTGTGATACAGAGATGGTTGTGTGTGTGATACAGAGATGGTTCTGCGTGTGATACAGAGATGGATCTGCATTTGATACAGAGATGGATCTGCATTTGATACAGAGATGGTTCTGCGTGTGATACTGAGATGGATCTGTGTGTGATACAGAGATGGTTCTGTGTGATACAGAGATGGTTCTGTGTGTGATACAGAGATGGTTCTGCGTGTGATACAGAGATGGATCTGTGTGTGACACAGAGATGGATCTGCGTGTGATACAGAGATGGATCTGCGTGTGATACAGAGATGGTTCTGTGTGTGATACATAGATGGTTCTGTGTGTGATACAGAGATGGTTCTGTGTGTGATACAGAGATGGTTCTGCATTACTACTCCGCTCTGCGGATCTAACAGCTTTTGCTAAGGATCTTTCTCGCTTGCCAATGATTTTACATTTCTGACAGGCCTGCAGCACTGCATTACTTTCAATTAAGCTGAGTTCCTGAGCAGCATACCAGAACAGTACAGCTTTCAAGAACCAATAAGTCTAAAGACACTGAGCTCATGTAATCAATGAGAAAAAATGTGCTGCGCAGACACTGAGAACAAGTGGAGAGATCTCAGGCTTGTTAACCACAAGAAGCGTGTAAGAGATAATGCAGAGCAGCCAGGAAGTACACACCAGCTTTTACATAAGAGAAATTTTGAGTCTTTTATTAGCTCTATTTCAGTCTGAGATTAGTCATTTGTGGTAATAAGGTTCACAGAGTTAGTAGTTGTAATTTGGCTCTTACTGGAAGGTTCCATATTGATACATATGGATAGATGTGCAGGTAATGGATCAGTTGACATATCAAGCTAACATTAGACCACAACAATCTCAATATCAAAAATGGTAACACATTATCATAACAAAATGAAAAGAAAACTAAAACATGGAGGATAGCAAATTGTTAATGTTGGTGGCCTGTAATAGTTATAGATGCTGCAAGAAAAGTCTTTAGTACCCTCTCCTTTTCTGAGCCATAGGGAATATATTAACCCCTTCCCGCCATAGCCCTTTTTCATTTTTGCGTTTTCATTATTTACTCCCCACCTTCAAAAATCTATAACTTTTTTATTTTTCCATGTAAAGAGCTGTGTGATGGCTTGTTTTCTGCATAACAAATTGCACTTCATAGTGATGGTGTTTAATATTCCATGCCGTGTACTGGGAACTTTTTGTATCAACCTTTTATGTGTGACCTACATACTTCATTGTTAGGTAGTTTTTGTAAAATGTTAAATTAAGTATCCTGTATCAAATTATGATCCTTGTCTTATTCAGTTTTTTCTTTTTTACACAGATCACTTGACCCACTCAGACAGGCTCCTTTATTGAAGGAACAGGTATTTTCATTTACAGAAACTTATATTATTTTTAGTAGTTGCAAGTATAATTTTTCTGTAATTGCATGTCATTACTTAACAGACGTGGAAATAATTTTTGGTACTGGATATAGAACTAAGTGGTATCTAGCGTTGGGAGAACAGCTTTTAAGGCTTTTAGAGGACCATACGCTTGTAGTCGTCTCACAGGTAATCAACCCAGATTTATACTGGGCACTGATATACCGTTAATATTAGCGCTTTCGTGGGGTTATGTCCTTGAGACACTTGTCCCTCTGGGCCTCATGGCTAGATTACTCCCTTTATGCATATTTGGTATCCTCTGGATAGTTAGCACACCATACTGGTCCTGAGCACTCTTTTCCCTTTTCCAAGATGGCCGCCGAGACATCAGAGCACTAATATCACTAGAGGCGAGACTTCATTAGAGAACGCTGTACCGCAACTGTATGCAACTGATTGCGGAGTTCTAGTGGCCATATTGATTGTCTATATGATCTACTTTTTATTTCTATGAATTTTTTCACATTGTTAAACGTCATGATTGACATCACGTCCTCCGCGGGATTTAAACTCGCCTTGTAACACTGTTATTCACTTCTTGAAAATTACAAACGCTGATGGGCAATCACTTCAACAGGAACTGATGTGGGAAGTGAGTTGTGGAAACCTTGGAAGTTCCATTAGAATGCTGAAGATCTGGCCAGGAAGAAAGGGAGGTGGCGGATTATAAGGGCTGAGCCGTATTAGCCAGCGCCAATCAGGAGGATGCTGGCCCTTTAAGGGTGGGAGAGATGGCGCGCACGCACCCTAGGAGCTGAAGCACGTGGCCTAGTCAATCGGGAAGCAGGCTCACAGAGAGGTAAGTCTGGGCGGGGGACCACAGCGCTACGCCAGAGGCTAGAGTGGCTTCTGGGAAAGCCAGAGACTCTGGAGAGGCATCTGGGAAAGCCGGAGACTCTGGAGAGGCTTCTGAGAAAGCCAGAGACTCTGGAGAGGCATCTGGGAAAGCCGGAGACTCTGGAGAGGCTTCTGGGAAAGCCGGAGACTCTGGAGAGGCTTCTGGGAAAGCCGGAGACTTTGGAGAGGCTTCTGGGAAAGCCGGAGACTCTGGTGATGCTTCTGGGAAAGCCGGAGACTCTGGAGAGGATTCTGGGAAAGCCAAACTCTGGAGTGGCTTCGGGGAAAGCCAGAGCCTGGAGCGGCCCTGGAAAAACCAGAGGCTGGAGTGGCTTCTGGGAAAGCCAGAGACTCTGGAGAGGCTTCTGGGAAAGCCAGAGACTCTGGAGAGGCTTCTGGGAAAGCCGAAGACTCTGGAGAGGCTTCTGGGAAAGCCGGAGACTCTTTAGAGGCTTCTGGGAAAGCTGGAGACTCTTTAGAGGCTTCTGGGAAAGGCGGATACTCTGGAAAGGCTTCTTGGAAAGCCAGAGACTCTGGAGAGGCTTATGGGAAAGCCGGAGATTGGAGCAGCTTCTGGAAACCCGGAGCCAAGCAAGGCAGATGTGAAAGTCGACCTCGAAGTTGCTGGGAGTCAAGCTGTTGGTGAAGCATGGAAGCAACACTGCTTAACTGTTTTTCCCAAAAAAAGAGCTACTGGGACTGCTGGGCAACAAATCCGGAAAGATCTGCCAGCAACTGATTAGAATCCTTGGCAGAGTCTCTGATCCTGGCAGAGTCAATGGCCGGATCTTGCTGTAACGGTACACAGACAAAAGAAGGTACCTGGGAGTACCCGGGAGGAAAGTCTCTATGGGAAGAGTCTATAGGGAGGAGTCTGTAGACCAGTGGCCTCTCTGAACCACCGCGGGAGATGGAGAGAGTACTAGCCACAACCCGGGACCGGAGTCTAAGTGGCACCCTGGTCTTCACCAGATCTCGCCGCAAATCGGGATGGTCTTGCTGCGGTGGGGAGCCACCAGGTCATTCCACAGGTGCGACTAAACCCGCGGTGGCAGACAGTGATGACAGGGATGTAGGACACAGTCCGAGCCTGGGATGACAGCAGGAAAGCGGCTTGTAAGGATGAGCTAGAATTCACGGCAGGCAGACAAGCAAGCAACAGCTGGCACAGGACCCAGGCAGTCGGGAACGGAGAGGTCCTTGGAGGAGAGTTGGTGGCTTTGAGGCGTCTGGGATTATTGGAATACAGGAGCCTCCAGGAGGTTACGCTGGAGGAACACGGAGGCGTCTGGAAACGCTGGAGGAACACGGAGGTGTCTGGAAACACTGGAGGAACACAGAGAAGTCTGGAAACGCTGATGGGCAATCACTTCAACAGGAACCGCTGTGGGAAGCAAGGTGTGGAAACCTTGGAAGTTCCATTAGAATGGAAGGAAGGAAGGGAGGTGCTGGATTATAAGGGCTGAGCTGGATTCAGGCTGGGAGAGACGGCGCACGCACGCCCTAGGAGCGCAAGCATGCGGCCTAGTCGATCAGCAAGCAGGCTCGTGGAGAGGTAAGTCCGGCTGAGGACTGCAGCGCAGCCGGTGACAAGGAACTTGGGTGCATCCGTGATAGTTTGTATCCACATGTGAATAAACCCTAGAAACTGAGACGGAGTGCTATATTTGATGAACCTCTGGGGTCCTGGGCCAGACCCTTACCAGCCTGCACCCATTGGATTTAATCCTATTTCTCACTGAGGCGCCCTTCTTCCTTGTCTTGCTATTTAGGACAAGAATTCAGGAAACTTTTTTTGGTAATATAAAAGCAACAGCCTCATTTCAAAAGTGGTCCTCTGTCTTCATATAAGAAGACTATATATATTCCTTTTCCATAATACAAACTCCCTATAGGGAACATTATGACTCTAGACATTCTGCTGCCAACTAGACATTCAACAATGATGTAGGATGTTTATTCAGACATCTTGTAGAAATCTTAATATCACACGTAGACCCAGAATACCATCATCCTCATCATCACCATTATCATTTTCAAACTTTTAACTGAACTCTTGTTGAACCACAGAAAATTGGCATGGGCCTCCTAGTGCAATGTTTCTCCACTATCACCAATATCAGCAATGAATTAATTCCTCTATGATGTATTACATGGGACAAAGTTTAATCTCAGACTCTTGCCTTTGAGGACAGATATTTTCATTTCTTACACCTGTAACATATTATATAGAGAGAGGAGTTATTTTTTCCCTGCCATATTTTCCTTCGGTTGTACCTTATTCATCATTGGTTCACCTGTAATATAGTATCCCTGCCTCTGCTTACCCCTGTACAGAGCATCAAAAATATTATTTCATTGCTTATATTATTTATGGTTTTAACAAAAATGTATAGATGTGAACTAGTTTACAAAATTTAATCAGGCTTTCTGACACAGATTTATGAAACAATACGATAGGGAATCAATTCAGATTCTCTGCTCAGAAAAAAAGGCATAGCTTCTTATTCAGCATCTGTTATGTGCCCATTCACAAGAGTGAATTCAATGGTTTCTTCACAAGAAACAGTCATATCACATATCATCCTCTGAATAAACCCTTAGTAGACACCAACTGTAACAAACACTTAATGCTCACCACAGGTAAGTGCTGAGGAAGAGGAGGTCAGGGGTGAGACAGTATAACAGTCTGTAAAGACAGATCACTGAGGGACTAGGGTAGCCCCTCAGATTCATAATTTTAAAAACTGATTTTTAGAAGGAATGGGGCCATGGATAATAAGTGATCTATGAGTAAGTACTCCTGGTTTATTATGCTTGATTTTGATGGTATATTTCCTTTAAAGGGTTTCAACCACTGAAAAAAACATTAAAAAAAACCTTTAAATACTCACCTTTGCTCCTCTTCATCTTGGTTTTGGCGCTGTCCGGCATTATTCTTGACACGCCAGAATCCCCTAGAAAACAAGACTTAGAATAAGCAGCACAGAGTGCAGGGACAAGATGTTCAGTGTTCAGGGGTGCTAATTATGCATGTGCAACACCCTCGCCGATGCAAGGCAGAGGAGTGGTTGCGAATACGTCCCACCATGTAGCTTGCAGCCTGTGTAGGGTCTTACTAGCCTCACAGCATGTCACTACATAGTCCCTAGATAACACAGGGGAACACTGCAGTGGTAGAACCTGCCTGGTAAGGCAGGAGTTAAGTGTTTTGTGTGTTGTCATCTGTGTCAGCCAATCACATGTATTACACTCTGTTTCTGTGAGCTGAGATGTAATTGGAGGAGCAGCCACCACCTGACCAGTGGGAGTAACAAAAGTTCTAGAGAGCAGTTAGCTGAGCAGTAGCTCAGAAGCAGACTGGAGTTAATCCAGAGTCTGTGCAGCCAGCATACCAGACCAAAGCAGGTGAGCCAGCTCCCTGCCTGAAGCATGGAGCTAATAGCTAGTTAGCGAGAGGAAAGGGGTATCATCCTACCTTCAAGGGTGATGCCTGAAGCAATCCAGGATAAAGCTGAAGCATCCTTCCAGGACACAGCTAACTCTCAGCCTGCCCTTTGCATCCAGGCTGATGATCTACATCCTGTGGCTCCCTCCAACTACATCTCCAGCACTCCACCATCCTGTTAAGGCACGTTGCTACTGTTCCTGTTGGTTCCAATAAAGAACTGTAAGTTATTTTTGTTCAACGTCTGCCTCCGTCTGGTCCCTGCTACTACGGCTGTCACCATCACAGGCACCCTGTCCACCACACAGAGACTCATACTCTAGACACCAAAGGGTTGCTCCAGGGAGAACCGCTATAGCAGCCTCTCCCTCATCATTTCTTGCCAACACCACCCTGCTGTAGACCTGCCAGGCTGTAGGACAGCCCTCCGGTTCCCCATACCAAGCACCGTGACACTAGCGTGCCTAGGCCGCAACCGCCAGCCACTCAGGTACTGCGGGCCCCGGCTGACTCCAGGCCCCAAGAAAAGGCTAGGCCCCGGTGGGGGATGTTGCAAATGCCCTTGCGTGCTGAGGCAGGTGACAGTACACTAGAGACGTGAATTCACGCCTCTAGCGTGACTTGTCACCTCCATCTCCAATGCTACCCACATGGCGTGCACGTCGTGCTGCTAATTCTAAGTTTGCTTTTTAAGTGATGCTGGCATGTCAAGAATAGTGATAGACAGTGCCAGGATCAAGATGAAGAGTTTCTATAGTTTTTTACGTTTTTTTCAGTGGTTGATTTCCTTTAAGTATATTGGCCACGTGAGTATTTTATAAAGAAACTTCTTTTGGATTGATAAAGCTTAAAGGTTTTAAAGATGCCAGATTCCTCCAAATTTCTCCTTACTATCCAACCTCTGTGGTGTCCACAGTATATTTTTATAGAGTTACACTCACATGCCATTAAAAGAGCGCCAACAGGTCGTCTTTTTCATGCGATAATTGTTGGTGAAACCTGATCATTTCATGTGTATGGAAGGTTTCATTAAACAATAAAATCTTACACATAACCTTTCCAGACCTAGATGGAGTAGATTGCAGGACATTCCTGAACAACAGAATGGGGAAGTAGGGAGCTGTCGGCTCCATGCTACACCATTACACCAAACTCATCTGGACACAGACAGGCTGGATTCTGACTGCCACCAAGGGGGAAGAGGGCAGAAATGAGCGACTGTCCTACTGAATCCAGGGCAGTTGACAAGTATGTATATATAGCCATAAATATAAATCATCACTGAGGCACCTCCAGACCAGATTCATACAGTAATTCTGTGCATCCTTCACTCCTCTCTATGGTAAAAGGTCTGAGGTGCTGGGCTGCTATGGCATTTATAGAGATGGTTACACCTATGAATCCTTCCCATTTTTACATTCTCTACTTTCTGTGTGCTATTATCTCTTTGATGCTAGTATTGCACACTTCACAATAGGAAGATACTTGAATAGATGTAAAGTTTTTCATTGTACTGAGCATTTGTAGACATGGCATAGCTTTCATACAGATGCATCATCCGCAGCTCGCAGCATCCACACCTGAGCTCCTAGAATATGGGCTGATGAACAGCCTCCATCCCACCTTTACATTATATACAGACTTTATTCCACTATTATGTCTTTGGCGGGGTTGTTATACACTTTACTGTCGGATTATGCCTACAACAGTAATTCTAATCTTTTCCTAAAGTTAGGCAGTATATATTGTTTCAGTGTCATGGCGAGGATCCAGGAGGTAGAACTGCCAGATGACTTTTATGGGGGATTATAACAAGACAGAAAGGAATGGGGGGGGGGGAGTTTTCCCAGTAGAACAGTCACTAAAGATAGCTATGAATTTTTAGTGAGCCATCAGCATGATATAATGTGGATCTTCAAGGAGGATTCATGTTGATTTAACAACAACATTACCTGGTTTTCATACATGCTGCTTAATTAAAACACCTTGATCAACAAATCAAATGGGTGATTTGGATGGTACAACACAGTGCCAGCTTAAATGCCAGGAATGGGGAATTATACATAATGATGCGTAAAGGACTCACTCACCAAACTTCACAGGTAAGTACAATTATAGTTCTTTCTCGCTCAAAAGTGATGGAACATTAAAAAGACAAAAAAGGAGCGTGGGTGCTTCAGTTGTCCCAAGCATTCTTTCTGGATGTTCCTGTAGTGGTAATTTGTGGTAAACTGCAGCCAGCAACCAGCCTCAACAATGATGGCATGTATAGTACGAGACCACGGAGACCAGTAAAGCTGCAATACTCATTTAGTTGTGTGGCATGTTGTGTGACCATGGACCGCAAATTATTTTAGAGAATCACATTCATCATGCTGCTACCTTACATCACAGGAGCACTGCATCCATGCCCTGTGTGACCAGAGCCAAATATTGTTACAAGCATTATCCTTGACCCTACAGAAAGATGTCAGGAACTTGTATTCATTGAATCTCCTGTAACAGCAAAGCAAGAATAATATCACTCAGGATCAAGAGAAAATGTTTGCTAATTGCCTCCTACCAGAGGAAGAGGAAAAAATAAATCATTGATGCAGAAGAGACCCTGAGGAGGGAATCTTGTCAGTTCAGCATCTTACTCCAGAATCCTCTATTGTCATCATAACCCTTTGACTCTAATAGTAGAATTGTGAATGTAATATCTTTATGTAGCCAGTCCCGATGTAGTATCTCATCAGTCCATGGCCCAAGGGACTATCTGGTTATGTAAGAAGCAGGTCAGGATATTGAAGGTCTGACTCGGAGACAAATGATTTCAACTTTCCCTCCTCCGTTGTACTTCTGCCTGCTGCATTTCTAAGTGTCGCTATAGAAGGAGCTTATTACTTTGATAATACAAGTAGCGAACACAGAAACCACTTCATTCATTTAGGAATATAGAGCTGTCTCACTCCATCTATATTTTCTTCAAAGTGCTGAGCAGCAGCCTAAGAACAGTTTGCACAGTGCATATGTATGTATGTATATATATATAGATAGATAGATAGATAGATAGATAGATAGATAGATAGATATAAATGTCCAACACAATGGAATGATGGGAGTCCTGGCATTACTGCAAGTCACAAAGACAAAAATAAGAAAGCTCCTATTATGTGACTGACAATTATTCACCGCATTGAGGGCTTTGTGCGACAATTCGGCTGGTTGGCTTTTCATGTCGGCTCTGCGAGGACATCACAATGGCTAAAAGGAGTTTAAGATGAGTGACAATTCAAGGAGGCATTCGTCATGTTTTCAGTCAAGGGCGAGCGGATTTTGCTTTATTTTAAATATATGACTTCCCAGGATGAAAGTTCCTATAGAATAAAATGTATACAGAGTTATGTGTTGTAATAAATTCCCATAATACGTATTTTGAGAGGCCAGGGAGTAAAAATATAAGCTGGTGTTTGGCTGTCTTCATGTATGGTGTGACAAGGGTTATTGCCACAGACTTTTGGCATGCCCGAGTAAATATACAGCTACGCACTGGAGGTCGGAGTGGTGACCCCTTTCCTCTCCATAGCGAAGCATGGTGCCCGACTGCAAACACAGGAAAAGATAGAGCATGCTTTTTTTCCTGTGCACGGTATGGTAGTGCCATAGGTGTCTATGGGGACGTATATTCAAGTTTGCGGCCGGATATTCGTCCTCACAACGTTCACGTGAAAGGGGTTTTAGGGTGCAGTCACACGTCCCTTTTAACGCATGCGTTTCAAAACGCACTGCAACAGCTGAAGGGAGGTTTGTTTACAAAATCCAAATGTTAATGCTTGCGTTAATGCATGTGTTAACAAACACATGCGTTAACTGTTGGGTTTTGTAAACACACGTGTTATCAGCTGTTTAATTAGGCAAACCTCCCTTCAGCTGTTGCAATGCGTTAAATGCAACGTGTGACCAGACTCTGACTGTGACTGTGAGCGACCAATCAGAGTCCTTATTTGTTAAAGAGAACGTTTCTATATAAATGCTTTCCAGGCTCAGATGTAGCATGGAGTAATAGGCATATAAGTATACCTTAAATAAAACTTCTGCTTCTTAAACACTTCCATTACAGGGTTTGTACCTTATAATTTATGTCACCAAGGCTTTCACACAGTTAAAGGTATGTAAGTGATCAATAGTTATGATCCACCGGGCTCTCATTGGCATGCAGAAAAAAATTTCACACATGAACTTGAGATCAAATTCCCTTTCTGCCGTGTTTCAAGGATATTATGACATTAAGAAGAATTTATATTTGCAGAGACCATAGTGCATAATGGTCTGGATTTTATTATTCAAAGCTTCCAGACCTACGGGGAATGTAATTTCAGCAGTTTTAGAAACCATTTTTTAAGAGAAATGCAGTTTCCCTGGTACTAAAACACCGCACTTTCCAAGACGCCATTAGAAATAGCGTATATATAATTCTGTTTATCGGATATATGACCCAATAAACTTACAGATCGTTTGCCCTAAAAAAGCACTTGGATATGACTGTTTTACATCTCTGGGGGAAAAATACATAGAGTTAAGTACTAGTCATAGTCTTTACCATTATTTATATGAAAACACCCAGAAGAAATGCGATAAAAAGAGTAGTTAGAAATTGGAGAAAGGAGCACGGTTTGGTGGTATTCTCGGGAAAATATGCTACTATAATTTGTATGACGGCCTTATGTGAGTAATGGATAGTTAACCATTATCGTCAAGTACATTGTTTGGAGGTAATAGTTAGAGATGAGTGGACCCATAACAGCCATGGCTAGAAGATAGAGCCATCAATTAGCCGGATTGGCTGCACTGCTGCCAACATGTTCAGGTGGGGCAGTGCGCACCCAAGCCCCAGCCCCAAACTTACATTTCTACTCACCTCCAGTAATAATGAGTAATTATAGCAGATTTACAGAATTTAAACAATGCATGTCAGCATTAAGTATGCAATTAATGGCAAAGTTATTTAGGCAGAATTTTGCTTGCTTCGCAGAATACCATTTAAGTAAAATAACAGACAATTCAAGCTGTCAGAAATACTAAGTTGAGGTCTGAAGGATCCAAAAAGCACATGGTGCAATTTTGTCTGGTTGCACCATTTTCTAGAACGAAGCATAAGCAGAGAAGCCAGTGAGAAGCATTTTGAATACAGACTGGAAGGGAAATTTATTTCATTTTATTCTGTGATGAAATAGGATATATTTGTACAAACGCCTATTCTACATGACTTCCATCTGCAGCATGCCTATGATATGAGAGATAGATGGATAGAGTAGAAGAGAGATAGAAGATTGATTGATAAATAATAGATAGAAGATACAAAGCTAAATAGATAGACAAAAAGCTAGATATATAAATAGTTACACAGACACATATAAAAATAGGATTTAGTCAAATTATAGGATGTATATAATTAAACAGATAGATGAGGAAGGCAGAGAGAGCCTTAGGAGAACCTTAGGGGCTCTGGGGGCAACACCCTAGACCCTGCTACCTCTGCCATGTCTAAATTATGCATGCCCCCACTCCGCTCCATGCCTGAGTATCCCCACATCTTGCTAGTGACACTCAACAGCTGTCCTCAAATCTTGCACATGCTTGTGTGAAGGCTTCCTGCACAGGTTGCTGTTTAGCAGCTTGCCCAAGATTTGCAGAGAGTAGGCTTATGTTACCAGGTCTCTGTCTGGGATAGCGACGGAGATAGTCTGGAACAGAGCAAAGTGGTGATGTGCATAATTTAGACACGACTGAGCCCGCCTGTGCTCGGATGACACCTCCAGAGCCGCTCAGACTGATTTCAATATTTTTAAAAGCTATTTTAGAAAAACAATGGGATCTAAGGATATAAGAAGGATGGTTCTGGAGAGAAGCTATAGAGCTACACATCTCAGTGTAAGGCATCCACTGTCACGGGTGCTCCTGCGACCCATATCCCGGGTCGCAGGCGCACCTGTGAGCCAGTCTGCAGCCTCGCTTACCTTAAGGAAGTCTTTCACTGGGTGGTGAGATGAGAATACGAGGCATGGATTACAACATGGACACTTTCTGCACCAAAGTTTGCATTCCTCATTAAGCATTTAGAAAATTTGTAGGTATGTGTGTATTATTAAGCCCAAGTATTACATGTAATACCAGTGATATCACGTTTTATGTGTATTAGTGTTCCAACCTATCATATGTAGTACCAGTGATTCTATCTATCATGTGTAGTACTGCTGTGTAGTATACTGTGTAGTACTACCTGTCATGTAGTGATCCCATTTTCCATATAAAGTACTCCCACCTATTATGTACAAAACCCCTGATTCCCAACTATTTGGTGTACTATCGCTCCCACAAATGTTTTGCATTGCTCTCTGCCCCCCCTATCCCTAAACTGGACACGTGAGATATTGAGGTAACTGTGACTCTATTGGAGGTGATACATTTACTTCACTTCTAAGCACTTTCATTTCCTTACCCTTGATTACCTCTGATGTAGTCTAAGTATTTTATGCTACCATGCTATTTGTATTTCTTGATGTACCTCTAGTGGATTCATCCACCACCAGGATAGTGGTGTCTGTTTAGCACTCAGTTGTGCTTTTTAAATGTTTTTAATATATTGTTATGACTTAATAAAAATTTCAATTTATATACTTTTGAAAACCGTAGTGGATATCCCTCTTTTCCTTCAAGTTTGATAAATGTTTTGCATCAGTGATCCCTTCTATCAGGTGTGATACTAGTGATCCGACCTATCAGGTGTACCAGTGATCCCACATATCATGTGTATCGGTCATCCTACAAATTATGTGTATTAGTCATCCCTTATTGATCCCACCTTTCAGGTGTGTTACTGGTGACCCCAACTATTTGGTGTATCAGTGATTTCACTTATCATTTATTACTCAGCACTAGGAGACAGATACTACCTCTGAGCCCCATGTATACATGTTCTTTTTCCTATATACATGTTCTTTTTCCAAAAAGTAAATCCAGTCAGCCCTGATAAAATGCTATGTTTTAATGGACTTCCTGTATGAAATTATATCTAATCGGTTGTCATTGACTAAAAGGGTCTTTAATTCATTCTGAATATAGATGAATACATCAGCCTGTAAATTGCTGTTCTTCACTAATATATAATGTTGTACACCCACCCAGTCTCCCTTCACATCAGCCATTCTTCTCCTGCTTTTATTATCCACTTTCTATTTATATAACTTGTTTATATGCAGCAAGCTGATTATATTTTAATTAGATCACAAACAGCGATATTTCCCTGTTATAGCAAGAAATTATGAATGAGCTTGTAAATGTATAAAGCAGGAGATCATTCTAATCCTCACATTAAAGAAACCCTACACTGAAAGGAAGAATTGATGAATAGGAATGGAGAAAGTAAATGGAGTTCTTACATTATTGACATTTATTCCTTATCCATAGGATCTACTCTTTGAGTAGATGCCCTTTATTGCAGAATTCCAGCATTGGCTTGTCCTTCAAGCTGTGTTGTCATTCAACTGACTGCTATGGGACTTTCAGCATGGCTTACAGGACAACCCAAATCTGTGAAACAGGGCAGCTCAGAGGTCAGCTTAGGGGGACTATTTGCAGAGATCCCGGCAGTAAAACCCTTCATGATCAGACATTTATCCCTTATCTTCTGTATAGAGAATTAATGTTGATAAATAAAATAGAATAAGCATTTAGGAAGGAAAAAATAGAACAAAGCAGCAGATCGGGGAAGGAGGGAATTAAGTAGTAAGGAGAACATAATGAAGATACAAAGAGTAAGGTAGGAATGCTGCAAGAAAGGGAAGGAAGAAAGAAAGTAATTGAGAAAGAAAAGTTGGAAGGAAGGAATAAAATAAGTCTAAATGAGAGGTAGGTGATAAGTAGGTGAGGAAAGTAGGAAGAAAAATAGAAGGAAGGGAGAATGTATCAGATCCACAAGAATGTCAGTAATTCTTCCAAAATCACTTTTTATCCTACAGAACGGCATCCACTGGTATACAATGTTATGTCCGTAGAAACCAACAATATCACTTATCATCATGTGAGATTTGAAACTCCTGTAAGATCGTTTACCCAAGCCTTATAGCTGGAATAACAACCTAAGCAACAGGAGTGGTAAGTTGGGTCAAGTAATCATTGAAGGTTTTATACATCGAGCTAATAGTAAAACTATGCAATGTTTAGTACAGGGGAAGGACTGGGTTAGGCTAGCAGGTTCAGAATAGGGGAAGGCTAGAAAGCACAGGACAGGTGTAGGACAGGGGTAGGCTAGTAGGTTCAGGACAAGGGTGGGGCAGGGGTAGGCTAGCAGTTTCAGGACAGGGGTAGGCTAGCAGGTTCAGGACAGGGGTAGGACAGGAATAGGCTAGCAGGTTCAGGGCAGGGGTAGGCTAGAAAGCACAGGACAGGTGTAGGCTAGCAGTTTCAGGACAGAGGTAGGCTAGCAGGTTCAGGACAGGGGTAGGCTAGCAGGTTCAGGACAGGGGTAGGCTAGCAGGTTCAGGACAGGGGAAGGCTAGAAAGCACAGGACAACAGGACAGGGGTAGGCTAGAAAGCACAGGAAAGGGGTAGGGTAGCAGATTCAGGACAGGGGTAGGCTAGCAGGTTCAGGAAAGCTGTAGGGCAGGAGTAGGCTAGCAGGTTCAGGCCAGGGGTAGGCTAGCAGTTTCAGGACAGGAGTAGGCTAGCAGGTTCAGGACAGGGGTAGGCTAGAAAGCACAGGACAGGGGTAGGCTAGATTTCAGTTTGATATAATACATCTTATTTTGTATTAAAAGGTACATTAGACACAGGACCCCCACAGTCAGATGATTCTGAATGCCTCAATCTCTAGAGTTAACACGGCAGAGCCAGAGGCACGGCTCTTTTTTCTCTGTGGTGGCTGACCCAGGTAACTGCATGGGAGGTGAGCTACTACAAAGTAACTCAGAATGGTGCTTGTACCTCTGATCTCAGTGGAGAAGCTAATGGCGGGGTCCCATTCAATAGGTTCTCAATAGTACTAAACTTGAACCCCCTTATATACTGGAGCTTTAAGGCTCGAGATCAGAATGGCTAACTACAACCATTATCAAATTGTATTTCAGCAAATAATTGATATACTTTAGGTAAGTGCAACATCCCCCACCGGGGCCTAGCCTTTTTCTAGGGGCCTGGAGGCAGCCAGGGCCCAGAATACTGGAGTGGCTGGCAGTTGCGGCCTAGGCACACTGTGGTCCCTGAGTAATGGATGGGTCGCCCTTCTTGTAACAGCCATACTTAGAGAACAGACGGATCTTTATTCAACCAATTGCAGGCAATAAGCCAAACGATCTTGTACAGATGCCGGTTTGTTAGAGAAGTCCGGATTGCTGAGGGTGGTCATGGAGAGTGATCCTCAGGAGTATATTCACCAGCCTGGTAGTAGGTGCAGGCCGGGAGGTAGCTGTGTCCAGGTATGGAAGCTGCAGCTTTGTCCTGGGTGTTCTGTATGTGGCACTGAAGGTGTGACACACTGGGGCAGATTTATCAAGTGTCTGAAAGTCAGAATATTTCCAGTTGCCCATGGCAACCAATCCCCTTTAAAATATTCATGAGCACTGGTAAAATGAAAGCTGAGCTGTGGTTGGTTGCCAGGGGCAACTGGAAATATTCTGACTTTCAGACACTTGATGAATCTGCCCCACAATCTCTTGTCACTCAGTGTTGTAGAAGATGTCTGCTCTCTAAGGGAGCTGGGCCTTAAGAGCTGCTCCTCAGTCAGGAGCTGAGCCTAAAGAGCTGCTCATGAGGTGAGAGCTCAGCACTAAGAGACTTGTCACTTCCTGCCAAGGGGTTTTGTTAGTCTCTGGTCAGGTGGTGGCTCACTCTCCAATCACACTCCAGTTACAAAGGTGGAACATCATTGGATAATAAACATTAATAAATCAGGTTAACCTTTGCCTATCCAGGCAGTATCTACCGCTGCATAATTACCTCTATCTAACTATATGTCCCTGAAGTGAGTTGTACAGGCTCACCTACTGGCGACACACAGGCAAAGGGGACTATTCCTCTGTCTATACATCAGCAGGGGTGTTGCATACCCCACGGGCAATTGAAAGAGCCGCCCACGGCTCGGCTATGGACTAGATGGGAGAAGGAAAAACCAACGCAGGCCAGCAGCAGATGGTCTCCAGAGGGTCCATGTATATCACAGCTGGTAGGGTTGTAGGCAGTATAGGTTGCACTTTCGAGGAAGTGCAGTGTAGGGGACAAACTGCCCATGGTCCTGGTGGCAGGCACCTGGGTTGGTGTTGGACTGGATACAAAAAATACAATGAATATATGTGACATTTGGTAGCTAACGCCCTTAAACCAACTGTTTGTAAGGGAAAGGTGTGGTGTCATGTCCTGTAATCCACTCCTTGCACCAAGGCCTGACTATACAAGCTTATACATCAGCAGGGGTGTTGCATAAGGAACTGTTATACAATTTTCCTATATACTTTCTGTATCAATTCCTCACAGTTTTCTAAATCTCTGTGTGCTGTCCTGCAATAGAAAATTTCTGTTTACTTCCAGTGAATAGAAATATGTCCATGATCATGTGATGTCACACAGGTGCACGAGCCGTTATTATCACAGAGAGTAACAGGAGCTGTTTGATACTACAGCTTGTGCACCTGTGTGTCCATCACATGACCACGGACAGATTTCTATAGCAGGACAGCAAGCAAATATCTAGAAAAGAAACCATATACATTTGCTTGTTGATAAACCTTCATTCTGAAATACATCTGTGGTGCTTTCTGCTCTCCCTGAATATCCCCTGTATTTCACTTATATTGGGGCTTTTTGTGTGTGTTCTCTGTACAGTGATGTCATAGATATAAATATAATGCATTTACACATCCCTTTTTGGTGTGAAAACTTTGGCTATGATCGTGTGTTTATCCTAGGGGACTTTATAAAGTAGATAGCTGTATAAAAACACCCAGGTGTTATATAATGTGAATCACTGCTGTAAAATTTCTGAAGCAAGAAAATAATGAAATAAAAATAGTCACAAGAACTTCAAAATAAAGTCGACTGCACATTTGGAAGAGAAAAAAGTAAAGTCACTATGGAAACCACATGTTTAGTCTGGATGTATTGGCAAAGCAAAGTACTGTAAACCCCATGTCTATAGAAACTGCACAGCAGGTATTGTCGTGCATCAAACTGGAGATCACTGGCTGGGAAAGCATGCTGGGAGTTGTAGTTTATTATTCCATGGAAAACCACAGGTTGCCTATGTTGGGAACAAAGTTCTTAACAATGACGTGAGTATTCAAATGTGTTACCAACTAAGACTTTTTAAGATTTACCTTATGTTGCCTTATAAAAAAGATCTACTGAGAAAGTCCTCAGAAATGATAGCACGTTCTAGAGAAGTACTAGGCCTCAGGCTCTGTAACCCTATGTCATCGGTGCAATTCAGAGATCAAAAACTGGTAAAAGGGAGACCACTCCATCTCTATAGATGCCGATCAAAAATAGGCTCTTCACAAATTCTGGAAGACTTGGCCTACGGATTGTGCTAGTAGTGACAATAAACAGAACCTAGTACATTTCATTATTGTAGGTCCCAGCAAAAGAACACCCTGTCATCAGCTTGTCTTCAGTAGCCCCTCCATCTATGAGAGATTGTTCAAAATGGAGAAGCCCTTTAATAAAGCCATATTAAATTACTATATTCAGAGGCAGGCAGTACCATATTTTTCTTATTAATAATATGGATTTACAGGATGATATTACCACACTCATCATATAAACATTACTGACAAAGCATGAGGGCAATAAATCTTAATATTCATTTTAGTTTCAATCAACCTTCAGAACTTGATAGGAGGTGAATGTATTTTCTACCCTTAATAAATAGACGACTAAATGGAAGGCAATTAAAAGTGACACTGGCTTTTTATTAAATTTGTATCCCCTATATAAATTCTGTGACAAGATGAATATTACTCTCATTCATTAACCTGCTGATTTACAATTTCTAGGGGAACTTTGACAAATCACTAAATATTAGCAACAATTGTAATTTTGGAAATAGGGACTTTTCTTATTACAGGGCCATTCTTAATTTGTGCTACTCAATATGCTACGGAGAGCATTTTATCCAAATGTCAATGTAACCAGTATCATTTTCCGAGCAATTGCTGAGACAATTAGAAGCTATTTAGTCTAGCGCAGGGTAAATGAGCATCTTGCTTAATACACAGCATAATAAATGAACACATGTTATCTCACATGAGCCTCCCATCTTCAGACACTGGACATGACTTTCAAGAATCTGCAGTCTTTTGTGTATTGTCAGGGAATGTGAGATTTAGAGATAATCAGTGATATCAGTGGTGGTTGGTAGTTCCTAATACACAAAGTTGGCACTCAGAATTGGCTTCTCTGGGGGGAGTAGTGACTTGGCTACTCTATGGACTACAGTGTATTGGCTACTGTGTTCACCAATGTGACTATTGGCTGCTGTGGGGGATACAGTGACCTGGATACTCTGGAGGCACTGCAAATTGGCTATTGTTGGGGAATCTGACTTGTCTACTGTAGGGGGGGCACTGTAACTTGGCTATTGTGGACTGGTTCTTGGCTAATGTGTGGGTCACTTGGCTTGTGGAGGAAACTGTCACGTAGGGATAAGTATAGGGTGGGAAATGCATCGGTCACAGCCTCCACCCAGTATATAGCTAGCCAGCCACCCAGTATATACACAGCTAGCCAGCCTCCGGTATATAGCCAGCCTACGTGCTCCAGTATATAGCCGGCTCCCTGCCTCATTATATAGCCAACAGATGCCCCCAGTATATAGCCTGCCAGCCTCCAGTATGCCAAGCACATAGAAAATATAAACTCAATAATCACATTTCTGACCGCCCGCCCCCCCATGCAGGTCCTCCTCTTCCTTCCTGCAGCAGGTACCTGCACGCTGGCCATGGACACACTATGATGTCAGCAGGCTGCTCACATGAATACAATGTAGACAATACCTACCTGTACAAACTAGTTAGTTAGAGATTTAAATGCTCTCATTTATAGACAAATATATCTCGTAAATACAAATGCACCCCATAAATAATGATATTTTATTTCTTTTTCTATGTGTCAGATACTAGTCGAATGTTCGGAAGCTAAATGAAAGTGTAGATAACCCTGAACCCTGATAAGTGCAATGTCAGCACACAGCATCTCATAGCACAGGGAAATCATGAAATGTCTGCTTAGAGAGTCCCTGCTGACACAAACCATGAGTAACAGGAGTTAAAACAGTAATAAACTGTGTAGAATTCTAGGTAAGTAAGGGGTTAAAAATTATCTTTATTGTGTAAACATCACTAAGATATTAAAATTTGAGAAATTTCTTTCAATTGAAAATCCCTTTAATAGAGCCACAGTTACCAGGAGTAACCAGTAGTCAGTTGTAGCGAGTGATAATGCCCCCAGTAGCCATGCTCCAGTAGTAATGACTACTGTAGCCAGTAATAATGCCACCAGTAGAGATGAGCGAGCACTAAAATGCTCGGGTGCTCGTTATTCGAGACGAACTTTTCCAGATGCTCGAGTGCTCGTCTCGAATAACGAGCCCCATTGAAGTCAATGGGAGACCCGAGCATTTTTCAAAGGGACCATGGTTCGGGAATAAAATGTGTTATTTAATTGAAAAAGAATGTCTTCTGATAAGTGATCAGATGTATGCAAACATCTGCAATCTATTCTTCACTGTTCCGCGCGTATATTATCTCCCGACAAGTTAACAGATGTGAAGAACAGTGAAGAATAGAATAAAAACAGTGAACACAGGATCATTTAAGTGAAAAACACAGTGAAGAACACAGTGAAGAATAGATTACAGATGTTCGGCACATCTGCTTACTTGTCGGGAGAGGAGATACGCTGTCCCGGGATCCGCTCCTCTTCTTCCACTGAAGTCTCCCCGATGTCTCCCTGCTGCCCGATGTCTCCCTGGTGCCCGATGTCTGCCTGCTGCCCGATGTCTCCCTGGTGCCCGATGTCTCCCTGCTGCGCGCGATGTCTCCCTGCTGCGCGCGATGTCTCCCTGCTGCGCCCGATGTCTCCCTGCTGCGCCCGATGTGTCTCTGCTGCGCCCGATGTGTCTCTGCTGCGCCAGATGTGTCTCTGCTGCGCCAGATGTCTCCCTGCTGTGCGATGTCTCCCTGCTGCCGTTCCGCGTGTATCTTCCGACAAGTAAGCAGATGTGCCGAACATCTGTAATCTATTCTTCACTGTGTTCTTCACTTAAATGATCCTGTGTTCACTGTGTTCACTGTTTTTATTCTATTCTTCATTGTTCTTCACTGTGTTTGTTTAATTAAATGCTCGATCTCGAGCAGGGGAAATACTCGTCCGAGCAACGAGCCGTTTCGAGTACCTTAATACTCGAACGAGCATCAAGCTCGGACGAGTATACTCGCTCATCTCTAGCCACCAGTAATAATGTCCCAGAAGCAAGCAATAATGCCCTCATTAGTTGTGTCCCCAGTAGCTAGTAGTAGTGGTTCCACTAGCCAGCAGTCATGCCTCCAGAAGCCAGCAGTCATGCCTCCAGAAGCCAGCAGTCATGCCTCCAGTAGCCAGTAATAGTAACTAGTAGCCAGTGATAATGCCACCAGTAGCCACTAATAATTTCCCCAGTAGCCAGCAATGCCACCAGTAGCCAGTGATAAGGCCACTAGTAGCCAGTGATAATGCCCCCAGTAGCCAGCAGTAATGCCACCAGTAGCTAGTAATTCCCCCAGTAGCCAACAGTCATGCCTCCAGTAGCCAGTGATAATGCCACTAGTAGCCAGTGATAATGCCCCCAGTAGCCAGCAGTAATGCCACCAGTAGCTAGTACTAATTCCCCCAGCAGCCAATAGTCATGCCTCCAGTAGCCAGTGATAATGGAACTAGTAGCCACTAATAATTCCCCCAGTAGCCAGCAGTAATGCCCCCAGTAGCCAACAGTCATGCCTCCAGTAGCCAGCAGTCATGCAGTCAAGCAGTCAGCTTGTGCAAGCCAGGGAGAGCCAACCAAATCCAACCCCTGGATAACACTGACCACATTGAAGTCTCCATATATTAGTAGAGCACTCGTTTTGTTTTTATGTAACATTTTATGAAAATGTAATAATTTTCTGGCAGAATGGGGTAACTCCATTATTCCACAATAACATTTGGATATTGTAGGTTAAATAAAGTGCATAGTAAAATAAAGGGGGGAGGGATATTTTCACGCACTGAAGCATGGTAAGCCACACGCCTCCCGCCGCAGCTCCTGATGTATCCAGTGGCAGGTGTGTGCCACCAATTCTACACCAGCTCCTGACTAGTGTGGAATTGCACTATAGCCGGTGACTATACACTCACCGGCCACTTTATTAGGTACACCATGCTAGTAACGGGTTGGACCCCCTTTTGCCTTCAGAACTGCCTCAATTCTTTGTGGCATAGATTCAACAAGGTGCTGGAAGCATTCCTCTGAGATTTAGGTCCATATTGACATGATGGCATCACACAGTTGCCGCAGATAGGTCGGCTGCACATCCATGATGCGAATCTCCCGTTCCACCACATCCCAAAGATGCTCTATTGGATTGAGATCTGGTGACTGTGGAGGCCATTTGAGTACAGTGAACTCATTGTCATGTTCAAGAAACCAGTCTGAGATGATTCCAGCTTTATGACATGGCGCATTATCATGCTGAAAGTAGCCATCAGATGTTGGGTACATTGTGGTCATATAGGGATGGACATGGTCAGCAACAATACTCAGGTAGGCTGTGGCATTGCACAATGCTCAATTGGTACCAAGGGGCCCAAAGAGTGCCAAGAAAATATTCCCCACACCATGACACCACCACCACCAGCCTGAACCGTTGATACAAGGCAGGATGGATCCATGCTTTCATGTTGTTGACACCAAATTCTGACCCTACCATCCGAATGTCGCAGCAGAAATCGAGACTCATCAGACCAGGCAACGTTTTTCCAATCTTCTACTGTCCAATTTCGATGAGCTTGTGCAAATTGTAGCCTCAGTTTCCTGTTCTTAGCTGAAAGGAGTGGCACCCGGTATGGTCTTCTGCTGCTGTAGCCCATCTGCCTCAAAGTTTGACGTACTGTGCGTTCAGAGATGCTCTTCTGCCTACCTTGGTTGTAACGGGTGGCGATTTGAGTCACTGTTGCCTTTCTATCAGCTCGAACCAGTCTGCCAATTCTCCTCTGACCCCTGGCATCAACAAGGCATTTCCGCACACAGAACTGCCGCTCACTGGATGTTTTTTCTTTTTTGGACCATTCTCTGTAAACCCTAGAGATGGTTGTGCGTGAAAATCCCAGTAGATTAGCAGTTTCTGAAATACTCAGACCAGCCCTACTGGCACCAACAACCATGCCACGTTCAAAGGCACTCAAATCACCTTTCTTCCCCAAACTGATGCTCGATTTGAACTGCAGGAGATTGTCTTGACCATGTCTACATACCTAAATGCACTGAGTTGCCGCCATGTGATTGGCTGATTAGAAATGAAGTGTTAACGAGCAGTTGGACAGGTGTACCTAATAAAGTGGCCGGTGAGTGTATGTGTGTGCAGGGGCACAAAAAACTATTGTGCAAGCTTTGATAAATACACCCAAATAATTTGTCTGCTCATTGTAATTCCCAGTCATTCCAACGGCACCTACTTGTGTTTGTAAGTGTATATATACTGAGTGTGTGTAAATCTGTGCTCTGACAGATCAGTTATATGCATTTAAGTCTTAAGGGAATGTGTAAATGTGTAAATCCCAGTAAAAGATGGTAAATGTGGAGCTTTGCGTGTCTATTCCTTATTATGCCTCTTTTGTATAAAAGACAGTGGAGAAGTAAATAAATTGCTGCGATAGACCTGCCGGCCTGAACCTCCCCTCCTGCTGTTTTACTTTTCTCAGATAAATTAGTTGAAGGAAAATAAAGTGATGTTGCGCTACTGGAATATACGCGCTCTTTGTGATCACCATATAACTTAAAATTGCTCAGCTTCATAAAATGGAAAACTGCCTGGACGTGCTACTTACCAGAGTCTATCAAGAAACAGTATATAGCGATTTACTATAGATTATATAGTGCGTTTACTAATCTACTATACAGTGCATTAACATAAGGGGAATTGAAATTGAATGCAGTGAGTTAGTGGGTATTACCATATCCTATTCGAATAATCAGCAGGAGGAATGGGTTTCGATTGATTCCAGCTTGCAACAGTAGTAGGTATCAGTAAGGAAGGGTCTGGAACTCTTTAATGTGCCACTGAGAAGTTATACTAGAATGTTGGTAAGTGTTGTTCTGGGGCAGCTACAAAAATATAAGTGTGTTTGTTTCCAACAGCCTGTGTGCATATGGTAAATACATAAATCACCTAAGCGTCAACCATTAGGTCAGACTCGCTGGTACCAGTGTAATGGAGCTGCACAAAATGTCCAAAGATGGATCAGGTACATAGTTAGAATGATCATAGAAGGAAGCAGCATATGTAACCAGCTCATTTCCAGTCTCTGACCAAAACTTTGTTGGCTGTTTTGCATCAAATACAGTCATGGCCATAAGTTTTGAAAATGGAGCAAATATTATATTTTCACATGATCTGTTGCCCTTTGATTTTTGTGTGTTTGTCAGATGTTTTTATAACATACAGAAATACAAGTGCAATCATATTATGAGTAATAAAAGCTTTTATTAACAGTTAGAATGAGTTAATGCAGCAAGTCAATATTTGCAGTGTTGACCCTTCTTCTTCAGGACCTCTGCAATTCTCCCTGGCAGCTCTCAATCAACTTCTGGACCAAATCCTGACTGATAGCCGTCCATTCGTGCACAATCAATGCTTGCATTTTGTCACAATTTTGTTGGTTTTTGTTTGTCCACCCATTTCTTGATGTTTGACCACAAGTTCTCAATGGGATAGAGATGTGGGGAGTTTCCAGGCCATGGACCCAAAATCTCTATGTTTTGTTCCCTGAGCCATTTAGTTATCACCTTTGCTTTGTGGCAAGGTGCTCCATCATACTGGAAAAGGTTATGTTGATAACGAAACTCCTCTTGGACGGTTGGGAGAAGTTGCTCTTGGAGGACATTCTGTATCCATTCTTTATTCATGGATGTGTTTTTAGGCAAGACTGTGAGAGAGCCGATTCCCTTGGCTGAGAAGCAACCCCACACATGAATGGTTGCAGGATGCTCTACAGTTGGCATGAGACAAACCTGGTAGAATCGCTCACCTTGTCTTCTCCGAGCAAGCGTTTTTACAGATGTTCCAAACAATCGGAAAGGGGATTCATCAGAGAAAATGACTTTACCCCAGTCCTCAGCAATCCACTCCCTGTACCTTTTGCAAAATATCAGTCTGTCCCTGATGTTTTTCTGGAGAGAAGTGGCTTCTTTGCTGCCCTCCTTGACACCAGGCCTTGCTCCAAGAGTCTCTGCCTCACAGTGCGTGCAGATGCACTCACACCTGCCTGCTGCTATTCCTGAGCAAGCTCTGCACTGCTGGTAGCCCGATCCCGAAGCTGAAACACTTTTAAGAGACGGTCCTGGCACTTCCTGCTCCTTCATGGGCGTCCTGGAACCTTTTTGGCAACAATGGAACCTCTCTCCTTGAAGTCCTTGATGATGCAATAGATTGTTGACTGAGGTGCAATCTTTCTAGCTGCGATACTCTTCCCTGTTAGGCCAGTTTTGTGCAGTGCAATGATGACTCCACATGTTTCTTTAGAGATAACCATGGTTAACAGAAGAGAAACAATGATACCAAGCACTAGCCTCCTTTTAAAGTGTCCAGTGGTGTGATTCTTACTTAATCATGACAGATTGATCTCCAGCTCTGTCCTCATCGACACCCACACCTGTGTTATTGGAGCAATCACTGAAACCATGTTAGCCGCTCATTTTAAGGCAGGCCTGCAATGAAGTTGAAATGTGTTTTGGGGAAAAAGTTCATTTTCTAGGCAAATATTGACTTTGCAATTAATTGCTGTTAAGCTGATCACTCTTTATAACATTCTGGAGTATATGCAAATTGCCATTATAAAACCTGATGCAGTAGACTTTGTAAAAATTAACATTTGTATCATTCTCAAAACTTATGACCATGACTGTAGTTTACCATCATCTGTCTTTTGGATCATACACTGGAACCTGCATGTTAAGCAATAGAAAAATCTGCTTCTGCATTTACCATTTATCAGTGCAATCTCTGTACAACCAGTCTCTTGCCCACATTTAGTAAAGTGTTTGCGCCAGTGTTCTGACTTTGCATTAAAATGGACAAACTGCTTGCACATGTATTTATGAAGTGTTTGTGCCAGTATGATGTCGTGGCTACACATTAAGTGGCGTTTTGGTGCCGATTTAAACAATGCCCCACATTTGTTACTGCCACTCAGGAGAATTGTGTTCCACACTCTGTGTCCGACAAGACAGACAAGGTATACACCAACAGGGGCCACAATTCTGAGGCATGAACAAATGGTGCAAACTTTCAAAGCAGTGCAGGGTGCACCACTTTAATGAGGACTGTGCACCCGTTTTGATGAATCTGGCACACTCTGCACACTCCATAGGCAAACCGCACACAGTACAGACTGCACTAGTTTTGATAGATGTGGGCCTCTATGTTAAAGGTACACTTCCCACTCCACAGACTGACTGTGGTGCACTTTGCACACTCCACAGACGAACTGTACATTGATAAATGTGGGCCTCTGTGTTTCTATTTATGGAGGTGTATAACACAGAGTAATATAATAGTAGAGCTAAGCAGATCTCTATCACAGCAGTGCGGACAGGGTATTTTATACCATCATTATCATTTCTTTCACACGTAATGCGCACAGAACATTGTAATCAACACTCCACCTAGTGGCTGAAATATTAAATACACCATTTAACCTCAATTCTTCAAACCATCAACCTGTACACAGGGATTGTATTTTAGAATATATTTCTACTTACCCAATATATCATGCTATGTTCAAAGCTAAAGAGCTAGAAACAACCAAATTGTTTTGATGAGCAAGTGTCCAGCATTAGTGAAAAAACAAAAGCTCTGGGCTGGGCCCCTTTTATCCATGCACTTTGTTTGCTGTTACAGCCAATTTTCATTTACATGAATGGGGATAAGGTGCAATATCTGGCATTATACAGTGTTAGATGCCTGTAAGTGATTCTGACATCCTATCTTTTGTCATAGGTTATTTGTAAATCAACCTGTTTAGTGCCAATAATTTATTATATGCTATCTAAAAACTATGCGTTCCCAGGCTTTTTTTGGAAGCTTAGGTTGACTAGTGGAATAGTCTTCTATGCAAATATGATACAGGCTCAAACTGGTAGAAGCCGAAGGCCCTGCTTGTACTGTGCTGGATCATCACAGCACATCATGCAGGTTAGGGAAGAAACTATTCTCCATATGAAGAATTTGCCATTAAAGTTCACCTTTTAGGTATACAGAGACATATAGGCCATGTATGCTCTGTTTGGGATTCTGGCAAATAAATATGCAAATATGTCTATTCCTGGCTCACAGCGCTAAGAGGGCTTATGCTAAGGGAAAAGACCAGACCAATACTCAGATAGATAGGGCCCCATTTTATCTGTAGACCTGGGAAATGGCTCAACCTAATTGAAGTTCTCCAAACTGCTGGCAGCCTTAATCTGGCCCTGGTCAGCCTGATTGTGAGGAATTGAAGGAATTTAATCTTCAAGATGGTGACCTTTAAGATGATGACCTTTAAGATGATGACCTTCAGCATAAATCATAGGTAACTGTAATGGCTTATTACATTATGTTGATGAGAAATATTGATACTATGCTGTATCTGGATGGGTTCTAACTTTACACAAGGGGGGCATTTATATCTAAAGACCAAGTAACACAAAGATAGTACATATTACAGAGATGAAGCACCTTCCAGGAGTACACTAATAACAAATAGTTACGCAGATTTAAATGCACTTAATTTCTACAAAAAGAAAATCAGAAGATAACTTTTTTGGATAGTACTATTTTGCTAATTGTTTATCACTTTATATGGACCGACATATAGCCTCTGCATTTCCACAGGGGCCTAAGAGGGGAAGGGGCCTTTAAAACTATATTAGGGTTGTCTAAAATGTTTGTGGTATGTGTATTACATTTTATTTGTTGTGTGTATTTGATGTGTATAATGACTCACGGGATGTGTGCAATGTATATGTGTTGCCCTTGTGTGATCTACTTACATATCAGACACTTCCTGGCCAATCATAGCCATGGCTAGTTGCTAGGGGCTTCAATTTTCCATATTGGTTGAGGAAGCAAGGGGAGGGGGATGCAGTGTAACAGTCTGTAAATGGAGCTAGGGTAGCCCCGCTGGCCTATTAGCAAAATTTTAAAAGTTTAATTTGGAAGAAAGGAGACCATAGATAACAAATATAACAAGATTACCAAAGTCACAGCGCCCGGATCTATGAGTCAGCGTCCACGGTTTATCATGTTTTCCTTTAATAAGTTACTTGCTTACCTTAAGTGGTTTGTTTCTCTGTTTTTACAGTTGTGTTCACATGTGGCAGTAACATGTGGCAGTTTCAAACGCATCAGAAGAGCTGAAAAGAGGAGATTTGCCTAATTACATAGGTGTCAACAATGCGTTTAAAAAACACTTTTCAGTTGTTCTGATGCTTTACGTGTGAAAGCACCCTAAGGGTGGTGTCACACGTTAGCGGTTTGATTCCGTTTTGTAACGGAAACAAAGCGCAATGGGGCGGCCCGCGGATGATCAAATATGCGTTTGCGTGCAAATGCATGCAATCGGCAATCAGCGCGCGTGTCTTGTATTGTGTAAAATGCAAGACACCGGCCGCTGATTGCCGATCACGTGCATTTGCATACAAAAGCATATGCGATCATCCGCGGGCCCACACATAACGAAATCAAAGCGCTAATGTATGACACCACCCTAAAGCTCTGAACCTTTCCTTTCTGCTCAATTTACTACAGCTGAAGGAGCCCCACCTGCACAACTTCTATCTCTGTCCTTTTTGTCAAGTACATCAAGCTCTTCCTTCAGAATGTCATGACCAACTTTTCGCTGCCTAATGTAAACTGCCTCCAAATTTCAGATCTTGTCATAGTGGTCTGGACAATACAGCACAGAGCTCAAGTGTGTCCAGACTAGCACATACTACAATACACAAACTAACAGTCATGTTAGAACCATGATGACACAACAATTGAATTTCCAAACAATTACTGATACAAGGCAATCCAGGGCAAGGACCTCTGTATACTGTTCATCGTCATGGCCCCTCAGGTTTATTTGCCCTCCTCTGCTCCAGGGGACCAAGCTCCTCTGTTCAGCACTGCATCTGGTCTTTTGGGATCGGGAAACTTTCTTCAAATCCCAAGTCATGTGGAAAATCCCAACTGCTCATTTCAGATTTGTAACTACTGTGTATCCATCTGTGTTCTTCCTCCATCTGCATGTAATCGCCATTATCTGTCCATACATTAACTCCAGAATCCTAATGAACAAGAGAAATCATTGCCATTATATTAATAATTGTTCCTTCTGCTCCACCATAAAATTCTTACAGCCGACCCATAAAATCACCCTTGGCTGTAGCTTCTTCATGTCCTAGCAGTCTCTGTTTAATGTGGGTCTCCATACTGACCAAATAGTAAAAACCTGAGTTTGATTATAATTATGTTTTCTTTACCCTCATATATAAGGACACATATTCTCAGGATAACAGACCAATAAGGAACAATCGTGATTGGGTTATTCACTTTTAAGAAATAAATTTTAGTGAAATGAAAGGGTTAACCTTTAATCAAATCAGTTAAAGTCAACATTTTCCTGGATATGATGCCTAATGCCCAATAAAGAAAAAAAATGTCAGCTAGGGATAACTAGTGTGTAGTAGGTAGATAACAAATTCATGTTCAAACATGAATGTATTTATATAGTGCTTGTGACAGTTTTGTTTCATGGCTGCATTGTGTCCGACAAGACAGGACAAACATGCACCAAAAGGGGCTTGTTAGTGCTTAGTTGGACCGTGTGTCACAATTCTGTCCAATGTGTACCACAATTGCAGAATTGATGCAGAATTATCAAAACTCTGCAGCATGAACAAAGTGCAGTAGCAAAAAAATGGTGCACAAATCCAGGGCAGTGCAGGGAGCACCAGAATCATAGAAGAACGTGACCACAATTCCCAACTTCCCCTCTACTCCACCTGAGACGGCACACACACATTGCTGAAGTTTCAGATCGGGCTTGACAAAGGTCGATTTAGACGGAAACGTCGCTAAGGATAATTTATGATCTGTTGTTACTCTATATGATTTTTTGCAAACTTTTTGGTAGAGCTGTAAATATTGACTTTATGAATTAAAAGATGAAAATATAAAAATTAACACAGGATGTGTGCTATGTTCTTCTCCATCACAATTCCCGAATCAGGCGCACCCTGCACTATACACAGGCATACTGCATATAGTGTACTGTTTTTAGTTAATGAGCCCCTATGGAGTGTAAATTAGTCCTCTTATTAACCTCCCTTAGCTAAGGTTCTGGACATGAATTCAACACTTGTTATCTAACTATTACACACTAGTTACCCCTAGCTGATATTTTTAATCTTTATTGAAATTTAGATTTTTACTGATTGGAAAAATAAAGTTACATTTTTGTTATGTAAAAGGGTTATGTTTGCCATTAGGGCATTTGGTGTTATATTTCCATGATATTACTGATTCAGGACTGAGCTTCGGAATACATGTAATTAGACATACAAGTAGGACGCAGCAACCATGTTGAACACTAGGGAAGGCCAAAAGTGAAGATGTTATGCCCGGCAGCCTGTCACATTACAGTATTTATTCTCTATCCTAAATCAATGACATTGAATAGCTGCAATCGGTTTGGTAAAGGGGTTGTCCACTTTCAGCTAATAATTCATTTTGTAATGAAAAGTTATACAGTTTTCCAACATATTTTCTGTATCATTCCCCACAGTTTTCTAGATCTCTGCTGTTATTATCACAGAGAGCAATCAGAGCCGTGTGATAATAATTGCTGTGCAACTGCGTGTCCATCCTCTAACCATCGACAGATTTCTATGCACTGGAAGTAAACATAAAAGCTTTCTATATAATGACAGTGTCAGGCTTGCGGGATGTGGATCCGCTGGACCACTGCAGAGGATGACACAAGCCACTACCTGGGACCGGAGTCTAAGTGGTACCCGGTTTTCACCAGAGCCCGCCGCAAAGCGGGTTAGACAAGCTGCGGCGTGATACCACCAGGTCGTTCCTCAGGCGTGACTTGTCTGCAGTGGCGGCCAAGGTTGAGGTACAAAAACAGCAGTCAAACTCGAGGTCACAGTCCAGGCACAGGGTCAGGGCAGGCGGCAGAGATGCAACGTCAGGGTTCAATCCGGGGCCAGCGACAGGAGGTCCAAGCAGATGGGTACGGGAACACGGCACACAGGACAGCAGCACGGAGGAACACTGGTACACAGGAACACGGAGGAGCACAGGTAACACAGGAGCACGGAAGGACTCAGGAACGCTGAAGACACAGGAACGCAGGAGACACAGTAATGCAGGAGACACAGGAACGCAGGCAAATCGCAGAAGAGCTTTATCTCAGGCTCAACGATCCGGCAGGGCCTTGCAAGAAGAGGCAGGCTTATATAGAATTAGTGAAATGGCCAGCGCCAATTAATGGTGCACGCGCCCAGGCAGTCGGGCATGCACGCCCACAGCAGAGGAGAGCGTGCCGGGAGCCGGGACAGATGAGACGAGCTGGCTGCACGCTGGCTGGGGGCAGAGAGGCATGGGAACTGATACAGAAAGTATATTAGAAAATTGTTGTTTCATGTAGCAAAATGTTACTACTCCCTCTGTACTCTGTATAACACAGGGTCAGCAACTACAGAATGACGTTGTCTGCACTGTCTGTGTAAAAGAGATCACAGGCAGTGCGAACATTACGCTGCCTACATTCATGTGAGAAGCTTAGGGTCACAGCTGGAGGAGAAGCTGCAGGAGGTTCCTAGAGGTGGATATTAATTTTATTTTTTTTTTTTATTGCCACATTGTTGGGTGGGGGTTGGGTTTGTGTTCTGTGCTTTATAAGATGGACATGTTACATAAATGGTAGAATACTGGGTTATAGAAAGGAAGGGGGGGGTTGCCATATATAGGTGGGGGTGCTATTCTATATTAATGAGGATTGTGCTTTGTTACATTAAGAGAAGTGCTGTACTACATTAAAGGTAGTTTGTTATTCTACCTTAAGTGGGGGTGCTGCTACAATAAGTGGGTGCTATGCTATAGTAAGGCTGGTGCTGTGTTGCATTTCTATTTGTGGTTGTATGCTAACTTTGGCAGTGCTTGTGTTAAATGAGGATGAAACTACTGTAGTATATACTATAATATATTGTAGGTGTCACTGTATTATTTGAATATATAGGGCACATCATTTAGAGGAGGTAAACATTACAAAGGGCCACATATAGTTGTTGTCTAGGGAACATTATACTGTAAGTGATTGTGGTATTTTTAGGGATGCAGTGTGGAGATCAGCCCCAAAGGCCACAAAGGCAGCAAATTGAAAAGTTGTCCTGCCATTCTGTACCTGATGGAGGAGCATTGTCCACCAGAAAGAAGCACAGGACTGACAAGGCAGGCACAGTGGGAGGTTGAAAAACTTGAACAGTAAGTGATGTTTGTGCCTACCAGATTGCTGCCCTGGTTTGCGATATATTTATTGTTGCTATATATTTATGTGTGCTTATTCACATGACATATATTTACATGTTTGGCACATTCATTGCTGAAGGGTGCCCCCGACTGCATAAGGAGGGCGCCCACTGACTGGGGGTGTCCTAGTGTTGCAATTTATTACATGGGACGTTTGCACTTTAAATAGGGGTGGTATTTGCTTCCTCTCTCCTCCCTGCTGCTGCTGCTCAGTCCCTCCCATAGCTGAGCCTTTATAGGGCAGGCACTGGGCCTGCACTTCCTCTTGCCCGCGCCATCTTCAAGCTGTCTGCAGTTGTGGTGAGCGGTATCTGGCTTGTGTTCTGGTACCTTAGGTGGCCAGGTTTGCTAATGGGCGACCCCTTACCCTTCTTGAGGTGCTTTGCGCCTGCATATAAAGGAGAGTGCTGGCTCTTGCAGCTCCTCTCTCCTTCACTGCCCCTGCTGTCCCTCAGTCACTGATGTCAGTCCACATGTATGGCACAGCCGACGGACTGTTTAAGCCCCCCCCCAGTAATTTTCTGGCCGGCGGTCTGCGCATATGTGGCGACCGCTGGCACATTTAGTCCGCTCCGTGGCCAGCATTGTGGGCGCACCGCAGCACTGCTGCTTCCTTAGAGGTGACCCCATCCACGGATCCCCCTAGTCCTGATCTGGTGCTTGAGGAGAGGCAAGAGCTCTCAGCACCTTATGTGATGCCTGCTGCTGCACATTTTAGAGTGGAGGCTAGTGCTCCTCCACCTGTACTTCCCAAGCCCCCTGTGGTCCTAGTCCCATAGCCACTACCCCCCCTTTCCCCTGGCGCCTCCAGTTCCTGCTAGGTTTAGGCGCCAGCGCAGCAGGTCCTTTTTTCCTCGCCCGCCCGGGATGCACGCAGGCGGCGGCGCCGCGGCGGCTCTGCGGTGCATTTTATTGTAATGGCATGTGTTCCTGCTCCTCTCATCGGGAGAGGAGGTCCAGGTCGTCCGGGTGGCGTCCCCCGTCTTCATCAGGCGGTTCCTCGGATGCCGCGGCGATGACTGGTTACCGGAGCCGAGGACGACGTGGGAACGACCAGAGCCGTTTCTGCCTGGGAGACCAGCCTGGTTCCACCGCCGATAGCATCGGCCAACATCTCGACGCCCGTGGCTCCGCCCACAGGTGCTACGGTTTTTGGCGAGTATTGTTTCTCTCCCTAAAAGGCTGGGTGTTACCATGTTATATCTCTCTGCTGTTACCACATCGTGTACTAGTATATCCTCAGCTTCCACATCGTGTATGAGAGGATTTTTACCTCAGGAATGACTAATTACCACAGGAGATCATGTCTACATGTCTCCTCATGTATCTGCTCAGCTTCCTTACACATGGCAGCTATGGCTGTGCTAAGTGTGAGCACATAACCTTACAGGATATGACTGGTTAATGTTTCTGGGCAGCATTACCTGATGTAATGTGCATGTGGGATAAAGTTATGTAAGAAGCTGCCATGTCTCCTCAGGAGTCTGCTCCCAGCTATCTTATACTCTGCAGCGATGCTGTGATATGTGTAAGACTATACATCACACACTATAGATATGGCTGCTTTATGTGGCTGATTAACTTTATTTACTAGTTCAATTTGGACATGAAAGTGTTACTGAGTGCAGACAGATTGTTATGTCTATGGGAGCATTCTTTCAGTCTTGTGAATGCTGTATAATGGAGGGTAATTACCCACGTATATACCCCCGGTCACCTCACACACCACATGGCTGATATGTGAGCTTATTGCTTGGTATACTGGATATATGGCTGACTCACACTTACCTCACACTCTGACATGTCCCTCAATGTTCATATCACTGCTTTGTATTGAAGGTAGAGATCTCATTATCACTGATATATGTGCGGAGGTAGTTACCTCATACGCTGTCTTCATACACGGTACATATATCATTGTACATATCACTGATATATATGGGGGTTAGTTACCTCATACACTGTACATATCACTGATATATATGAGTAGTTACATAACACACTATCAATCGCTGATATATATGACGGTGTATTTACCTCATACGCTGTACATTCATTGTTTACTTCACACGTGGTATGTGTTGCTGTTTTATGAGGGGTAGTTTCCTCACACAAAGTACACAGCACTGATCTACATGAGGATATTTACCTGACACTGGACATGTCGCTGACGCTGTATATGTCGCTGATATATATTATCACTGGTTTATATGAGGGTGTAGTTACCTCATACACTGTACATATCACTGATATATATGAGGATGTAGTTACCTCACACATTGTACATATCACTGGTATATATGGGGGTTAGTTACCTCATACGCTGTACATATCAGTGATATATATGAAGGTGTAGTTACCTCATACACTATACATATCACTGATATATATGAGGGTGTACTTATCTCACACACTTTACATATCACTGATATATATGCGGATGTAGTTACCTCATACACTGTACATATCACTGATATATATGAAGGTGTAGTTACCTCATACACTATACATATCACTGATATATATGAGGGTGTACTTATCTCACACACTTTACATATCACTGATATATATGAGGATGTAGTTACCTCATACACTGTACATATCACTGGTATATATGAGGAGGTATTTACCTCACACGCTGTACATATCATTGGTATATATGAGGGTGTAGTTTCCTCACACACTGTACATATCACTGGTATATATGAGGAGATATTTACCTCACACAATGTACATATCACTGGTATATATGAGGGTGTAGTTACCTCATACACTGTACATATCACTGGTATATATGAGGATGTAGTTTCCTCACGCTGTACAAGGCACTGATCTACATGAGGGTGTTCACCTCAGACACTGGACCTCAGATGCTGGATATGTTGCTGTTTTACATGTGGGTACTTACCTCATGTATACTATGTAATGTTACACAGGTTATTTGTACCTTCCAATCACATGTGCACATGGCTACGGTATTACTAGTCCTAATGGCGCTAACATGGTGACAATCATGAGCCTCGGACTGGAGCTTCTTTGGAAGGGGGTAGATATCCTCCATTACTCTGCTTGTTATGGGGAGGTCACATGTATTATACACTATGTAGAGGGGCTGCCGGGAGAGAGCACATGTAATAGTGCGGCCTCCATCTGTGATACTGTACGAGTCTATTATTATCTCATCCAGTTCTCCGTAATCATGGTGTCCTACACTTTATGGCTATCGATTGACCATGATAGGTGCAGGTCCCCCACATTCTATGTGGTCCAGCATTGATCTGTACAGAGTAAACTGGGGGGGCTGGTTATGGGGAGTTTTTGGTGCTCTGAAAGTGACCTCCATATCACTACCTTTTGCTATATGTTCACCACATGCCGCATTTAGATGCTTGTTGTATTTGTGCATTTGTACGTGGCTTTGTCTAACTGATTTTTGTAGTTATTGGCGCAAACTGTATGTTGTGCGTAGATATAGATATATAGATGTATATGGCCTTTAGTTGTGTCTTATGTATTAGGGAGTGCCCATGTATACTTCTGCACACTCATATATAATGTATGTTACATGAGTGGTGGATAGTGCAATATTGTGGGGTTACATGCAGCCTCAGCCTATAATGAGGAAGAAACGGTGTAATATTATACTACAGTTATACCCACAAAATAACGGGGGAATTAGCCAGACACATGGTCAGGGGCCATTGGGGTTGCAGCCGCACATATTTCTGCAGATAAACGGACCGTATGGATATAGCCAGGTCCTTTGTGCATTTTATATAGTGTCTTACCTGTCCCCACTATATTGTATACGAGAATTGTAGTTATTACCACATGCAGATAACAGGTAAATAATGGATATGACTATAGCCTGTATTGCTGTGCTTGTATATATAACAGAAGGGCGTTGTCTGTCTGTATTCAGACCAGCAGGCTCATTGTATAGCATTTATATCTATACTGTATTTACAATATGCGCTGTAGCGCTGTACATCATAGGCAAGGATTTAGGTAGTCGTCTCCTGTAAGGCCCTCTGGTCTTTTCAAGAGACATATCAGAGATTTCTTACAGATAAAGCAGCGTACTGTGTGATCAGGGAGGGCCGTGCAGGGGCTGGACTGCTGAGTAACGTTGCAGGGTGTTCTTTGCTTTGTTGGGTCCTTTAGGTGCCTGTTACAGGGGCTACTTCCTCTGGGGTTTCTCACGGCTGGAGATGGTTTTAGTCCCGTAGGGTGGCAGACTGAAATCTCCCGTTGTAAGTTTTATGGGAGGAGGAGGGTCTGCTTATGTGCAGGCTCGGAGCTGGTTTGCCCTTTGTTACTGAGGCTTATGTCCTTTCTTGTAGGTTGCTTGTTTTTGGTTTTGAGCGAGCCCTATTCCTGTTGGGTGGGGGTCGGAGCTCCGAGTAGGAGTACTCGGAGCTCCTAGTGGCGGAAAAGAGAATTGATGTGGATTTTTTCGGAAGTCGAAGTGGTGGTTCGGGAGTCCGGATGAACAAACCACTTCGGCAGCTATGGTTTCCAAAGAAACGAACAGAGATTGCGGTTGATTTTGAGAATATTAAAATAATAATAATTGTGTTTATCAGCAATAAATAGCTGTGACCTTTTCTGCCCCACAGGAGCCTCGTGTCATCATTTCTTAGTTATGTTTACTTATAAATGGTTTATGGGGTTAATGTTACGGGTAGGATTATGTATCTTTGCTAAAGTGCCTTAATGTGTAGTTAAATGGGTAATGTTTACTACCTCCCAGTCAGGCATATACTTGTATATGTGTTGTATATTCATTTCAAGTATAAACTTGCAGTATATTTAATAAAAGTAAGTATATAAGTACAGGCAGTCCCCGGGTTAATTCAACAAAAGTTGAATTTGTATGTAAGCCGAAACTGTATATTTTATAATTGAAGTTCTAGACAATTTTTTTTTCTTTTGCCCTAGTGACAATTGGAGTTTCAAAATTTTTGCTGTAATTGGACCAAGAATTATCAATAAAGCTTCATTACAGACACCTTACAGCTCATCATTGCAGTCTGGGACGATGGTAAAGCTTCCAGAGAGCTTCACCAGAGGTCACAGTGGGCAGAGGGGTCTGTCTGTAACTATGGGTTGTCTGTAAGTCGGGTGTCCTTAAGTAGTGGACCGCCTGTAAGTATAAATAAATGCTATATTTACTGCTGATAGGACTAATTGTAATTTTTTTTTATTGTTTTTCTCCTAACACTGCTGAAAGGCTGATTTCATTACCTTTGTTTTATGTGATTGTACATTGGGGGGCGCAATGTTGCATGTCTGGCTAGGGCACAAAACTCCCTTGTCCTGACTCTGCCTGGCATAAATCACTTTAAGCTCTGTTCTCCGTTCTCTATGTGCCAGAATTGGCAGCAATAAATGACTGCCTCCCTGTGTGTACATATAACCCCCAAGGCCTGTGATTGGTCGCAGTAGCCACATAAGCCTTAGCACCAAGAACATAAACAGAGGGGGTAGGGCTACAAACAGGGAGCCAGATTAGTATCTTTTATACCATTTTTTTTTTATTTTACCCCTAAACTTGGGTTAATCCTTAAAAATAGACGTATTTCTAGGGTGGATTGTTCTGCATTGTTCAGCTTTGGCTCAGTAAAGTATGATGTATTTGTTGTGTATGGTTATGGCAGCAATAACTTTGACACACTACATATAACTTTACAAAATACTCAAAACTAGAGAATACAATATGAGGAAAGATGCATCATACTTAGTTAAAACCAAATGACATCATCAGAGTATGGCAGAAGGAAGGCATTTCTCTCTGGCAGGACATGAACTTGGTTCTCTTACTGCCAGCAACAAATTAGAGACTGACTGCAGGATCCTGCACAGTGCACATTATTTTAATGTGCATAAAACATTACACAAATACAGCAAACATTACTGCAGGCACTGGTGTGTGAAATAGAATGTAATACCCTCGCCCACTTTTCCTGGGCATCGTGAGCTTGCCTCAATACATTGCAAGTTAAGCATATTGTGTGTACGCACCAGAGGCTGCAAGTCACTTCGTCAGTAAATAAGAAATGTTATTATGTTCACAAATCACCTTTTCCATAACATTACACTGTGTACCCATTTTCCAAGGTATGAGCAATTCTTCCAAATATCTAAGCACTGGCAGATCCTAATATTGAGTAATTCTGTTGTTGGACAGGATTCCCGCACACACTACAGAAACTTTCCATCATAATTAAGTCTTATCGCACATGAAGGGTAAAAGGGCATACGCCATCTTGGGCACATAAACTTACATCATCAGTGAAACGGTTTTGGCCATCTGCTAATACCTTAAATTAAAATTGTATTGAGTCTTAAAATCAGTGAAATGTGTGTTATATTAAATGTATTTGTTTCTTTTCCTTATCAAACTGAAGGATTAAAGTAGAAATTGACACATTTTAATATTTTAAGACTAGCCAAATACGAGCTGAAAATCAAAGGCAACACATAAAAAATGTTTAGATGCCAAGGTGAACATCCCACGGGTTTTATACAACAAATTGAAATAAATTTGCAGCACTTATTTAAATAGCTGAGATGTGACATTAAAATATATCTAGTATTCCATTCAGTAGTTGATTCAGCAGTTTGAGCGGTAGCCAGGGACCCAAGCTTTCTAGGGGGCCCTTTGTCACCTAAACCACCCACCAACAAATATTATATCGAGAAGGACCTTCATCCATAAAATCCTCTTACATCTGTTCCTACTCTTAACATACATGTACACGAGAGGCATTTCAGGACCATTGAAGGTCCTCCAAAGGTCCTGAAACTACAGATTGTCAAAAGGCAGAAGGAATGTATCCCCCATTTCCCAAGAAGCTTGATTGCACAATCATATGTAGGAAGTGAATTCCAGACTTGCAGGGAGTATAATATTCATTCAGACCAGTGCCCACGGCATTGTTAATCCAATTCCCTTTAAATTCCATGGTTTTACCTATTAAACATCTGGTCCTGTGAAGATCTTCAAATTAGACAAATTTGGATGAAAAACAACACAAACAAATTTAATGTTAAAAGAAGGCCAAAATACTGAAACAGAATTTGAAAAATTAAGTTCATCCTTACTGCTTCTACTTTTCATCAAATTACCTTGGTTAAATTATCATTAGCAAGTATGACCGTCTCTATAAAAGCAGAAGATTTGGCAGTTTTCTCTTCCTGATATAACAGGGGTTTGTTAGCACAAGGCCATGGAGAAAGGACATCAGCAATGATCACAGAGAAGCAATTATTGCTGAAAATGAAGCTAACAGTCAAGGTAGTTATTAGGGCAGTTCCAAACAAATTGAAAGCTATCATTCTACAGTAAGAAAGTTTTATTCTCAAGTGGACACCATTGAAAACAACTGACAATCTACCAAGGAGTGATTGATACACCAAATCCGTAATGTTCATTACTCAGATAAATTACAAAAAGCTCAAGAGTGTATTTACAGATGTAGCCCGTTAACCAGACGTAGGAAACAGCCCATTTTCTGTGGTAACTAAATGAGTTGATAATAATAATCTTTATTTGTAAAATGCCATCAAATCTGCAACGCTTTACAAAAGACTTTTAGTCATGTTAACCAGCGCTGCTTCTGTATAGGAATTATGGATGAATTTCAATTATCATGAATGTGGACACTACAGGGGAGATTTATCATACACGGGTGCTTCGTGCACCGACGTATGATGAATTCCCCTCCCCTACAGTGGTAGCGCATATATCAGGAGGTTCCGGACTTCTGACGTACTTGTTGGCCAGCTGTCCTGGCTTGCAATTCTAGACCAGGCCCTGTCTGGCGTGAAATTGCACTATTACTAGTGACCGTTCCTGCTTGAATGGTGGCAAGCTATTGCAAGTGTGCAGGTGTGGGCATGAACTCTGCCCTCACCTGTCCCGATTTACGGCGAACACAAGATAACAAGTTGGCAGCACCGACCTCCAATCTTTTTCGCCCTTCTACAACTTAAACTCAAAGATTCCAAATGGATGACATCCATGTTTTCTGCCAGCTTAAAACACTGTAATTTGACAATTTAGAAAAAAATTTGGAAACCAGAAAATTCCATGAAAGGAAATTTTTTTTTGGGCAAACTTCTTTAAATGATAGACAGCAAGAAGAGAGAAGTAACAACCTAGTCACATTTGATGTCCAAACTTTATAGTGTTTGATCTGTGTTTATTTAGAGTGAGACATCTTAAAGATTCCATTGCTTTTCTCTCTCACAGGAAAGACTGAATATTATTGTGTTTGCTTGGCGGGGTCACCGTGACTCGACCTCTAAACATCTAAAAGGGGATATTTTTACCTTGACACCTTTCAAGTATTCTCTTTCATATACTGGCATAGAGCCTGGCAGACTAGGGTTGCTAATTGTGACTGTTACGTGTCACGCTGCTCTCCTACATGTCACCATAAAATAGCAACAAACATATGACCAAAGTAAAATCTAAATTATTGCCTTTAATATTTTCATGCTGTAAGTTCAAAATCTAACTTTTCAAGCACAAATACTGTTCACAATAAGCCGATAAATCATATCTTGTACATACGTTTTTTTCATGCAGTATAAGGAAAGCTGCAAAACTCACAAACTTTTAAAACAATAGGCAGATCAGGGATCAAGGTCAATGGCAGAAGACAGTTCTCAACTTAAATTCTTAATCGTAGACTAAACACTGTTTGATGCATGGGGAATTAAATCGAATCAAAATAATATACTTCAGGAAGGTATGTACTAACAAATAACAAATCCAAATATATG
Organism: Engystomops pustulosus; assembly: GCF_040894005.1. Classification (NCBI taxonomy): domain Eukaryota; kingdom Metazoa; phylum Chordata; class Amphibia; order Anura; family Leptodactylidae; genus Engystomops; species Engystomops pustulosus. The sequence goes on along the minus strand of NC_092417.1, from coordinate 102,387,643 downwards.
GGCCGTCACAGTATCAGATATTGTTACTTTTGATATAAGCCTGGGTATTATAGAAATATGGTGGAATAACTAGACAACAATATATATCAGCACTAAAATAGTCTACCGTATATAGATATATCCATAGGTACACTGATTTAGTATAAATAATAGGAATTTAGGGAACATCCTATTAATATATGCAATAGTATACAAAATATAGTATACGCAAGTATACAAAATAGTGCTGTCTACAGTTGGGAGTCTGTTTCGGCATCATGTCATAAGGCCTCTTGTAGGTCATGCTGCATTACAAGGTAGCTAAAAGGCATGGTTTTCCTTATGGCATTCTGAAAAACTTTGCATATTTTCCCAGTGGTGCATCCATGGCTATAAGACTCCACACGCCTACATGGTCGCCTTAACTCTTACTTTCCGAATAATATGGTAATAATGTAGAAGATTCAAATGTTGCAAAGAGTGTCAAATGAAGATTTAACTCACTATTCCTTTGTCCCATTAAGAATTCTCCTGCTTTCTCCGGCATCCTGGAAGACATGAGCCAAGCATCTGAAGTGAGCTCGCATGCCTATAGTGACCTCAAGTCTTGGATTGGCACATACGCACTAGTTGATAGAGGTGCAACACAGGTCCCATAAACTCTCGATAGGGGGCACTTATCTAGGTTGAAAAGTGAATAAATTGATGATATTAGATAATTCCAAAATAGAATAGAATAAAAGTTGAACTGCTAGCTCCAAACTGTTCTAGTGCAGGTTAATATGAAAGTTTCAACTCTTTTCAGTAGTATCCTCCTCCATAGAGCTGGTCAAATATAGGTCCTGCCTATGCAGCTGTTCAGGAGTAACAATGTGTCTAGGAATGGGTTCTTCCCCAATTACGTCAGAGGCATGAGATAGGGCACGGCAGAAATTTATCAAGAAATTGAAATGGGAGAAGAAGGGGGACCAGGGAGCCTGTCTTGGAATAAGACGTTTCTGGAGGAACAGGAGATTTTTGTGATCAGTATAGATACTGACTAGATGATGAACCCTCTAGAAGATTAAGGCACTCTTCTGAAGCAAGTTTTATGGCTGGAAGCTCCAGATCACAAATAGAGTAGTTCCTCTCTGCAGCTGAAAAGGTCTTAGAGAAGAAGACGCACACTTGAGGGTACGACCTCTGAGCCCTTTCTGGGTGAAAACGGCTCCAGCACCAACCAAGGAGAAACGGGCTCTCAGTATCGGGCAGGGGGAGAATAGGAGCAGAGGCAAAAGCAGACTTCAGCTTGGAGAAAGCTTCTTCAGCTGCCAGAGGCCACAGCTTAGGATTAGTGTTTTTCTTTGTCAGTGCCACAAAGGGAAACACAAGGAAGGAAAAATGCAGAAAGAACTGCCGGTAATAATTAGTGAAGCCCAGGAATCCTTGGGTAGCACAAAGTCCTACTGCTACTGCAGATAACTTGGTTTCCCGCAGATAACCTTTGCGTTTCCAATTGTGACCTTGATTCGATTCCTGACTACGCTCCTCTTCTGCCTGCCTTGACCTGTTGCTACGATTCAGGCTTTGATCCCATGCTGCCCGTCCTGACCTCCTTCCTTTCCCCAACTACGATTCTGCCTAACGTCTGTCTACCTCGTCTTGGCTGCCACTGCGGACAAAGTCACACCAGTGGAACAACCTGAAGGTACCACACCGCAGCAAGTCCAAATTACTTTGCGGCGGACTCTGGTGAAAACTGGCTATCACTTAGACTCCAATCCCAGGAGTGGACTTTAAAAGGAGACAGTTTTAGGCGCAAAAAAGTCACAAATGAGCCCCATTGCACTGCAATAATACAGTATTGCATCATATTGTACATTTACTGAATCTGTAAAGAGTCTGCCCACAGCAGATCCTGCTATGATTAGAGACCTGGCTGTCATGGCAAGTGCCCGGCACCCACCTATGACTGGGGACTTACACCTGCTATGAATGGAGAGGGCTCAGCCTGTGATGTACAGGTATGTCACATGTAATATAAGGTGCTAATATTGTGTAGTGTGCTACTGCTTTTTGATTTTTATATAAAATGATTGATACGCAGAAAGATATGAGATAGTAGAGTACCAGATACAAATCTCATAGATAACTTTTATATTTCTTATTACTGCAATAGCAGTACAAAGAATACGTTTTACATGATCCTAGGGACATAATAAAAACACAGCTTAATTAGATTTTAACCATGAACTAATTATCCTCAGTTTCTGTCATCCATTTATGAGCAGATTCACAAGAAGCGCGTCGTCTCAATTACATTTTGTAAATTTGCATCTTCCTTTTAATCAAAAACGTAATTAAGTACAATGAAAGTCTATTTGTCCTCATTGTAACATCAGCCACTATAACTGATGTGTCCAAATGGAAACTGTAACCGTGACTGTACATTAGGGGAACTTTCCATATCATTTTTAAGTGATCCACTGTCCATATAAGGATCACCAATATATGAATCTGCAGTCACTGCAGAATAACAACTATGTTTTTGCTATGTACTGCCCTAAGGAGCCCAAAGGTGTGTCCAAAGGTGAGAAATAGACTTTACCTTTAAAGTAAATCTACCTCCTGGATCAAGGATTGTAAACCAAGCACACTGACATAGTGGTGTGTGCCCCCTTCCCCCGGCAGGATCCACTCTTATTTAAGCTTCCTATGCCCTTGTTTTTAACCCCTTAATGCCGAAGCCACTTTTCACCTTCCTGACACGGCCCATTTTTTCAAATCTGCCCTCTGACACTATAAATGGTTATAACTTTGGAACGCTTTAACATATCCAAGTGATTTTGAAATTGTTTTCTCGTGACACTTTGTACTTCATGTTAGTTAAAAAATGTTGGTGGTATGTTTTGCATTTATTTATGAGAAAATCAGATATTTGGTGAAAATTTGGAAAAATTAGCAATTTTCGAAATTCAAAATTTTCTACTTTTTCCACACATGAGCCATAACACCAAAAAACGTAATAACTAACATTCACCGAATGTCTACTTTATACCTCTGTGGTTTTTTATGCATACTCTTATTTTTGTAAGATGTTATGGGGCTTTGAACGTCACGTGCAATTTTTCACATTTTCATAAAAAAAGCTAAATCCTGCTATTGAGGGACCTGCTCAGGTTTCAAGTCACTTTGAGAGGCCTAAATAAAGTAAAACCCCATAAATTACTCCATTATAGAAACTACACCCCTCAACGTACGTAAAACAACTTTTATGAAGTTTGTTAACCCTTTAATTGGTTTAGAGGGGTTAAAACAAAATCGGATGCAATTTCGAAATTACATTTTATTTGGCTAAATTAATGTGTTTTTCATAAAATGTACAAATTCTCAGTGGATAAAATTCCAAAACGCTCCTCAAAATTTGATCCCCCATCTCTCCCGCGTATAACAATACCCCATATGTGGTGGTAACCTGCTGTATGGGCACACGCCAGGGCATTGAGGGGGGAGCTGCGCCATTCAGAGCAGATTATGCATTGTCACTTTTTATTGGCTATACAATCTTTATTTTTTTGGCAATTTGGACATATAAGGGCTTATTTTTTGCGACATGAGATGCACTTTACAAATACTTCATTTAAGTGGGTCTATAGCTTTTCGATTAGATTTTATTAACTCTTTAATGTATGGAGGAAAAGAAAATTGTCAATTTGGGGTTTCTTTTTTTTTGTATATTTTGGGGGTCGTACACCATACACTAAAAATACTATAATATTTTCATTCTATAGATCACTACGATTACGGTGATACCTCATTTATATAGTTTTTCATTTATTTTTACAATTTTACTGGAGAAAAACTAATACAGAGGAAATCTTATTTGTTTCTGCATCGCCATCTTTACGGGAACTTAACCTTAATATTTTTTGGTTGACAGAGCTAATTTAGGGCTTATTTTTTATGTGTTGAGTTGTTCTTTCAATTGGTACCATTTTGGGGCACATAACTTTTTTTGATCACTTTTTAGAACATTTTTGTGAAGGGATTTTATGAAAATTTATATTTTTGGCGAGTTTTTCGGGTTTTGTTTTTACGGCGTTCACCGTACGGGTCCAATAATGTTTCTGACTTATTTTAAAGATTGTTACGGATGCGGTGATACCAAATATGTGGGGGGTTTTGGTGATTTTCAGGTATTTTTACTTTATTAGATGTGTATAGGGAATGTTTGTGTTTAGGGGACTTTAACTCTATTTAATTAATTATTTTTATTAAAAATTGTGTTTATTCAGTGTTTTTAACTTTTTTTTCTTTACTTTTACAGGTTAGCTTGAACAAGTGATCCACTGATCACTTGTTCAAGCTATTCTTCACCTAATACAGTGTAATACAGATGTATTACACTGTATTATGTGAAACACTGAGCATGCTGCGCATGCTCAGTGTGTCACAGCCGGGTCCTGCCAGGAGGCACGGACCCGGCACCCGGAAGAAGATCGCGCAGCCCCGGGCACCGGCAGTCCCGGGGCTGCGATCAGAGCAGCGGGACCCCCCCGGTAAGCGCCGCGGGGGGGTCCGAATCCAGTTAAATGCCCCTAGCACGCCGCGGTCAGCGCGACCGCGGCGTGTTAGGGGTTAACACCCGCGATCGGAGAAATCTCCGATCGCGGGTGTTAGAGGAGGGTGTCGGCTATAATATATAGCCGACACCCGCAGCTTCTGGCCCCGGCTCCATTCAGGAGCCGGGGCCAGAAGTTTGACGTACTATTACCGCATATTGCGGGAACGCACCTCCCGCCATGCAGTAATAGTACGTCAAATGTCGGGAAGGGGTTAAGAAAGAAAGGCGTTTTCAAATGATGCAAATTAGCCTGAGGGGCTCCAAGACTATCTTTATTATCAGTTGCACATTCCAGCCATATCATAAGCTTTACATAAAGGATTAATATGGCGTCAGATGTACTCTTATGTCATCTGTCATGTGTTTGTAAATTGTGAGGGGCAGTCCCAGATTTTCACTATAAATCTGGATGTATGTGTGTGTGGATGTATGTATGAGCGCTAAAGGCATCTGTACCATTGCGTTTACAATCACCAGGTTTTGTACAGCTGTTGCCTGTGACTCAGGGAACTGCTGTGGCAGTTGGAAGCTAAGCTGTGATTTGTTTCTGCTCTGCCACAGGTCATTAATATGAGCTCTGAGCTGTGATTGGTTACTATAGGCAATAGGTATAAGATGCTTATGTATGAGGTAAGATGGATAGAGACAGAGAAAGGGGAAGACTTACCAGAAATATCTGTAAATCTGTTCCAGTTGCCCATGGAAACTAATCAGAGATAAGCTGTAATTTTATTTAAAAAAAGCTGTGGGACAATGAAACTTGAGCTCTGATTGGTTGCCATGGGCAACTAGAGCAGTTCTGCTCTCAGACACTGGAATAAGAGTGTCCTAGACCGATGTTAACATTGTGGAACATCTGTGTTAACACATTTTTAACATCATGTTGACACACATTTGTTTGGTTTTTCATGGAGATAGAGCGATGAGGAACACTCAGCCCTACTCCAACTGACCTTTGCTACGCCATGGCTACGGCCTGGGTGAGCATATGGCTGTTTGGACGAGGCCTTACACATGGATCCATTGGTTATTCATGGCCTACACCCTTCTAAAATCAACTTTTAAAATCATTCAAAATAGTCTAAAGGGCTCTTATGGGTGTTACCAGGGCTTCAGCTTCACAGGCTGGTAGACTGTCTAACCATTTAGCAACAAGGTATCCGCTCACTCACAGTTTGTGTCTGCATGAGTTGTCCAGTGCAGCCCGCGGTGCAGGGAATCTAGCAGTCCTGTCGGATGACTGGGAAATGATCAAGTTGAATGGAAGAAATTGGATTCCAGCACTCGTTCTATCTTCTTTAAAAACGCATAAGTTTATTCCATGTCATTAAAAACCGACTGTCTAACCCCTTGCTCCCTCAGCAATTCCCCCACCTTTTGCCAGATGTAATCTCACTACAGCAGAGGCAAGAGGAAGTGCTTCTGCACAGTGTAACAGCCTGTGAAGCTACAGCATGAAGGAACTCTGGAAAAAAAAAGAATCCTTCTGGCTTATTAGCATCATTTTAAAGTTTATTTTAGAAGGAACAAGGCCATGGCTAGCAAATATAAGAAGATTACCAGTCTCAGTGCCTGGACCTATGAGTTAGTGTCCCTGGTTTATCATGATGAATTTTGATAGTAGATATCCTTTAAAATGACAAGCAGCTCTGCTCTTCTGCTTCTGAACAAACTCCGTTTCACTATGTTTGTGACTAAAAATATATTTAAAGGGGTTTTTAGAGCTTCAACTTATAAAAATAAACTAAACTTGAGTTCATTGTATGGAAGCGGATAACCTGTTAATTACAGTGGACATTGGGATGCTCATTGTTTAAAGATTGAAAAGGCGTTTTCCAGCAGAAAGACCAGGATTAATTTGCTTGCTCCAACCCTTCCAGATGGCTTTAATTCAAAGCACTTTAGAGATGGAGGCTCATATGTGTGACTTCTTTCATGTGTGTTGTTTTTGGGACAGTCTAATCCTCCAAAATTATTTTTGCTTTCATACTTTTCCAAAAAAGCAAAAAAAAGTCTGTGTCCGCCTACAGCCTCAGACACATTAATTAAACCTCTGATGATAGAATTTGATCCCCAGAGCCATGTGTGTTGTGTATGAGGGGGAGTGTGACAGGGACGCAGTCAGCAAAATATGTAACTTGTTCAAAAGGATAACTTATTGATGTAGTGTGAGGGAGCCAAGACCACAGAGTGTGCCAGATTGGGTTCTGGAAAAGATTGTGAAGAATCAGCGCTTAAAGGGGTTGTTTAGAAACCACATTTTGAAATCAGAAATTATAGTAACATAGTAATTGATTAGTTAATAATCAGAGAAAGGAGACTGTGAAGACCATTTCTTGATCTGGATACTAGTGTCCTTTGGATTAATAGGCCTCACTTAGTGTATTATTTCTCCTCCGGGAGCACTGCAGGAAAACTAAACAGTTATTGCCAAGTTTAAAGGATAAGTTCAAGGGTAAGTTTAAAGTGACTAGCCCCCACAAACCACATGTAGTACCTTTCAGATGTCTTTATACATGTTGCACTAAGGCTCTATCTATGAAATAAGAGACGCCATTCTTCTAAAAAAGACTTTAATTGATGCCCCCTGTTACTAAAGATCCAGTCATGGAAGCAGGGAGCACCAGAATGCAGTCAAGCTACCCCACCTCCTAACTAAAGCAACTAACCAGCCCCCCTTGAGAATAAGAGACAGAGAGAAGGAGGGATTTAAAAGAGATGTTGGCTATGTGTGGCTTATGAAGAAAATGGCTGTAGGAGAAAGGAATTAGGGGATTAAGGGAGATGCTGACTCTAAAACGCTGATGACAAATAAGTTCCCTCATTCCCCCCTCCCTCAGGAATTCTCTTCAGTAAGTCACACACAGCCAGCATCTCTCTCAATTACCTTATTCCTGAGGGGACCCCGGTTAGCAGTGTCAGTATTAGTTAGGAGGTGCGGTAGCTTTACTGTATGCTATTTACACTCACCGGCCACTTTATTAGGTACACCATGCTAGTAACAGGTAGGACCCCCTTTTGCCTACAGAACTGCAGAACTGCCTCAATTCTTCATGGCATAGATTCAACAAGGTGCTGGAAGCATTCCTCAGAGATTTTGGTCCATGTTGACATGATGGCATCACACAGTTTCCGCAGATTTGTCGGCTGCACATCCATGATGCAAATCTCCCGTTCCACCACATCCCAAAGATGCTCTATTGGATTGAGATCTGGTGACTGTGGAGGCCATTTGAGTACAGTGAACTCATTGTCATGTTCAAGAAACCAGTCTGAGATGATTCCAGCTTTATGACATGGCGCATTATCCTGCTGAAAGTAGCCATCAGATGTTGGGTACATTGTGGTCATAAAGGGATGGACATGGTCAGCAACAATACTCAGGTAGGCTGTGGCGTTGCAACGATGCTCAATTGGTACCAAGGGGCCCAACGAGTGCCAAGAAAATATTCCCCACACCATGACACCACCACCCCCACCAGCCTGAACCGTTGATACAAGGCAGGATGGATCCATGCTTTCATGTTGTTGACGTCAAATTCTGACCCTACCATCCGAATGTCGCAGCAGAAATCGAGACTCATCAGACCAGGCAACGTTTTTCCAATCTTCTACTGTCCAATTTCGATGAGCTTGTGCAAATTGTAGCCTCAGTTTCCTGTTCTTAGCTGAAAGGAGTGGCACCCGGTGTGGTCTTCTGCTGCTGTAGCCCATCTGCCTCAAAGTTCGACGTACTGTGCCTTCAGAGATGTTCTTCTGCCGACCTTGGTTGTAACGGGTGGCGATTTGAGTCACTGTTGCCTCAGTCGAACCAGTCTGCCCATTCTCCTCTGACCTCTGACATCAACAAGGCATTTCCGCCCACAGAACTGCCGCTCACTGGATGTTTTTTCTTTTTCCGACCATTCTCTGTAAACCCTAGAGATGGTTGTGCGTGAAAATCCCAGTAGACCAGCAGTTTCTGAAATACTCAGAGCAGCCCTTCTGGCACAAACAACCATGCCACGTTCAAAGGGACTCAAATCACCTTTCTTCCCCATACTGATGCTCGGTTTGAACTGCAGGAGATTGTCTTGACCATGTCTACATGCCTAAATGCACTGAGTTGCTGCCATGTGATTGGCTGATTAGAAATTAAGTGTTAACGAGCAGTTGGACAGGTGTACCTAATAAAGTGGCCGGTGAGTGTATATAACCATCAATCTGATTTCTCTGCTGTAGTGATTTAGATGATTTCCATCAATTAAAAATTTCACTTTTCATCATTTTGACCAATTTGACCCAATGGTTTTTATGCAGGACATAAGCAAACCATAGGCCATATTCAAAAGTGCAAATGCAATTCAAATGCAAAGAGGAGGAGGAACTCCTAACTGGACATACTTAAAACTAAATGCACGCATTCAGGAAAATTAACACCATGTTAGGTTGGGTGGTGCATTGTAATGCACTTGTTTTCAAGTACGGTACATACTACATAGTGCCAAAGCAATACATTCTCACTGTGTACAAATAATATTGCAATAAGTCACCTTAATTACATTGCTAGACAGTTGCCTAAATAACACATCCAGATAGGTAGACAATGTAGCTACCATTTCATAGCTTCTGGTAAATGTAGAATCGGACGGGCAAACAACAGGTGCCCATACCATTAAGGTATGCTGCATCACTTAAAGGACATCTACCACCAGGATGAAATATTGTAAACCAAGTACACTTGGTGCGCATCCCCTCTTGCAGGAGCTGTTTTACTTTAAACTTCTTATGGTCTTGTTTTTAAGAAAAAAAGGCTTTTCAAATTTATGCAAATGAGTATGAGGGGCTCCAAGCTCCATTAACACCTACAGAGCCAACAGCCCTCAGGCTCTTTATATATTTCTTTAAAACCAGGCCTTTAGAAACTAAAAGAAGAGTGTATCCTGCCAGAGAGGGCACAAACTAACATGTAAGTGTGCCTGTTTTACAATCCTTCATCCTGGTACAAGATTTCCTTCAAAGTTTCACTCAGTTCTGATACCCACTATGGCTGCCCCTCTGTGCAGCTGATATGATAAGGATAATGTATGCCATTTTCAGCTGCAATAATTAAATAAATAGCCTTAAGATCCAAAATGTAGTAGGACATTCTGAAGAAACACTGTTGTCAAGAGGACATATTCATATTAGGGTAACTAAGCAATGACTACATGTCATTAGTGTTTTGGTATTTAAAGAAGACTTGCCACCAGAATTTTACCCCTCACACCAGTAATACCTGCTGGTAAAGTGTTAAAAGTCCTCTCCATATCACCTAAAATTATCTTCCACTTAGGCACTGTACGTTAATTACAGCCATTTTTGTAATATGCAAATGAGTAGATATGAGCCAACTTCCCAATAGAAGAGTTAAGTTTCTTGCCAGGCTACCCGTAAACTACATCTCCTTCTTTTGACTGATAGCTCAGTGTTTAAATCTCCACCTGAGAAGACAGCAAGTGCTTTCTCTGTACTCACCAGAATGCTGTTCCCCTCACTGCATGGTGAATTTGTGGGCAACTGCAGATCTTTTCACTATTTCATGCACCCTATGGAGTTTGGGGCCAAGCAGGTTGATGACAGGTTCCCTTTAAGACATTCATGAAGAATAATTTAACCTATTTAACATATGATTCATCTGGAAAATAGAATATGCATACCACCTAACTCGCTATTCTTGGCCTTTGGCGACTGCCAAGTAGATCAGCCTATAATACAAATCCACATTACAATACAACTCTAAATACCAGGCAGAGCTTCTAATTGCAGAACAAAATAGATTCTTAATAAGGGCCCCTGGGAGTCTGAAAAGCTGAAAAGCAAAACGTGGTGAAGCTCAAAGTAAATTGAATCAAAGGTTCTATGTAATATATCAGTGTCTTGTAATTGGATACAATTACAAATCTATTCATTTGCATATATTTAGTGAATATAATTTATTGTACACCATGACATCACAGTACAAGCAAACCAAATATAGGGACATCATAGAACATGGATACTAAATATAGTGATATCACAGAACAGGGATAATAAATACAATGACCTCACAGTACAGGCAGGGTCGGCTCCAGGTTTCACTAGGCCCCTGGGCAACAGAGCCTTAGTGGGCCCCTTTGCAATGAACTCATGTGGCAGCAATAATTCTGAAACTATCTCCTGATACCTAAAATATTTGTTAGTTGATCATACCAAACATGGTAATTTTATATAAAGCCCCCCTCACCCCCATGCATTCATTATGTAAACTGTAACCTAAAAACAAAAAAGAGCAAAAGTTAAAGTGAACCTGTCACCAGGTTTAACTCCACTAAACTACTAGCCGTCCCAAGTAAGGTATGAAATGTCCTTTCTAGAATTAGCTCTTTATGTGAAATCTCTCCCAAAGTCAGGCAAGTAAACTGGGGAGATTTCGCATAGAAAGTGCATTTGATACCTTACCTGAGGGGACAGGTAGATTACTTGGTTAAAACCTGGAGACAGGTTCGCTTTAGGGGAGACCTTGTGTTTTGATTACTATTAATAAAAGTCTACTAATATGTGACCTTTGTCCTTTTCTTTTGTGGCATTGTTTCTAGTTATAGTGTGGCGTTGTTTCTGGTTATATGCTTTGTATTAGTGCATCGCACATTGAACCCATAGTACAAGGATCAAACACACAGCGATGTCACAGCACAGGGATAATAAACACAGAGATGTCACAGTACAAGGCACCTAAACACGGGGATGTCACAGTACAGGGATAATGAACACAATGCTTTCACAGTGCTGGCATTACACTCACACTGTGATGGCACAGTACAGGGATAATGCACACAGTGATGTCACAGTACAGGGATAATACACAAAGTGATGTCACAGTATAGGCATAACACACACACTGTGATTCCACAGTACAGGGATAATGCACACAGTGATGTCACAGTACAGGGATAATGAACACAATGCTTTCACAGTGCTGGCATTACACTCACACTGTGATGGCACAGTACAGGGATAATGCACACAGTGATGTCACAGTACAGGCATAACACACACTGTGATGCCACAGTACAGGGAAAATGCACACAGTGATGTCACAGTACAGGGATAATACACAAAGTGATGTCACAATGTAGGCATAACACACACACTGTGATGCCACAGTACAGGGATAATGCACACAGTGATGTCACAGTACAGGGATAATACACACAGTGATGTCACAGTACAGGCATAACACACACACTGTGATGCCACAGTACAGGGAAAATGCACACAGTAATGTCACAGTACAGGGATAATACACAAAGTGATGTCACAGTATAGGCATAACACACACACAGTGATGCCACAGTACAGGGATAATGCACACAGTGATGTCACAGTACAGGGATAATACACACAGTGATGTCACAGTACAGGCATGCACACACTGTGATGCCACAGTACAGGGATAATGCACACAGTGATGCCACAGTACAGGGATAATGCACACAGTGATGTCACAGTACAGGGATAATACACACAGTGATGTCACAGTACAGGCATGCACACACTGTGATGCCACAGTACAGGGATAATGCACACAGTGATGTCACAGTAGGGGGCTAAACACTGTGTAGGAAACAGCACAACTACAACTCTATAGAATTTACTCCGACGGTAAAATAGGTCCTAGAAGCGATATGAACAGCACATTTCACTTCTCTGTAAACTTGGATCTCTTCCTTCCAGTGTAATGCAGCCAAACAATTCAGGTGTACCTAAATCCACCAATTCATCTCCAGCTGCTCTCAGTGTCAGATGGTGTTTGGATTGCATAATAATTTGATTTGCAGGAAATGCCTTACTTCATGATTTCTTTTTCCTATGGGCTAGTTGACCACTTCTGGGAAATTAATTGATATGAAGTGCTAAGTAGAAGAAGGGTTGTTATTTTGTAACATGTTGGAATTCATTTCTAATTTCAATAAATAATCTATAACAATTCGATATCACATACTTTGAAGGACATCTACCAGCTGCTTTTCTTTTAGGTTCTTTTTTCCCAGTTTTTTTTTAAGGCTTCTACATTTATGCAAATGAACCTGAGCAACTCCAGGCATCATACATGTTAATTTGTATAATTCTCAAAGCCTTTATTTCTTAAAAACAAGGGCATAGGAAGCTTAAATAAGAGTGGATCCTGCCAAAGGGGCACACGCCAGTATGTAAGTGTTCTTGGTTTACAATCCTTCATCCTGGTAGAAGATGTCTCCTAGAATTTCCTCATGAGCCTCTGTTTACTGCTGTATGTGCAGCACCCTACTGTTAAAGGAAATCTACCATCAAAATCTATCATGATAAACCAGGGACACTTACTCATAGATCCAGGCACTGTGATTGTGGTAATCTACTTATATTTGTTATCCATGGCCTCCTCCCTTCTAAAATCAACTTTTAAAATTAAGCTAATGGGCCTGAAGGGCTCCTGCAGGTGTTACCAGAGCCCCTCCATGCTACAGATTCATAGGCAACAGACAACATTCTCACCCACCCCCTCTGCTTCGTCAGAACTTACTCCTCCCTTTGTCTAATGTAATCTCACTGAAGCAGAGGAAGTTTCAGCACACAGTGGGAGGGGAGAAGTCTTCCTTGCACACTGTCACACACTGTAAGTGTTCTTTGCAAACTGAATCTGCAGCATGGAGGGGATCTAGTAACACACCCAGCGCCCTTTATGCTAATTATAATAATTGTAAAAGTTGACTTTAGACGGAAGGAGGCCATGGATATCAAATATAAGAAGATTACCACAGTGCCTTGATGTATGAGTAAGTTTCTCTGGTGTATCATATTTGATTTTAACGGTAGATTGCCTTGAAAGGGCACCTTTCATCAGGAAGCTCATTTTTATATGATGACAGGTTCCATTAGCCTCTGGCATGTCGATTTAACCCCTTAAGGACGCAGGGTTTTTCGGCTCATTTCTCGCTCTCCAACTTCAAAAATCCATAACTTTTTCATTTTTACGTGTACAGACCTGTGTGAGGGCTTATTTTATGCGTAACAAATTTTACTTTCCCGTAATGTTATTTATTTTAACATGCCGTGAACTGCGAAGCTGAAAAAAATTCCAAATGTGGAAAAATTGAAAAAAAAACGTCACGTTCTTGTGGGCTCAGTTTTTACGACTTTCACTCTCCGCTCCAAATGACATGCCTACTTTATTCTTTGGTTCGGTGCGATCGCGGTGATACCAAATTTATATAGGTTTTATTGTGTTTTAATACATTTTCAAAAATTAAACGAATGTGTACAAGAAAGAAAAAAAATTTTTGCCATCTTCTGATGCTAATAACTTTTTCATACTTTGGTGCACGGAGATGTGTGAGGGGTCATTTTTTGTGAAATGAGGCGACGTTTTCATTGCTACCATTTGGAGGTCTGTGCGACATTTTGATAATTTTTTATTTCATTTTTTATGTTATGTAAAAAGGTGTAAAAGTCGCATTTCGGACATTTGGGCGCCATTTCCCGCCTCGGAGGTCACCGCCGCCCTTAACCGTTTTTATATTTTGATAGATCGGGCATTTTTGGACGCGGCGATACCTAATATGTTTGTGATTTTTACTGTTTATTATGTTTTATATCCGTTCTAGGGAAAGGGGGGTGATTTGAATTTTTAATATTTTATTAATTTTTTTTATTTTTTAAACTTTTTTTTTCTTTTTTTTTCACTATTTTTTAGACCATCTAGGGTACATTAACCCTAGATAGTCAGATCGCTCCTACCATATACTGCAATACTTCTGTATTGCAATATATGGCATTTTTGCAGCATATTCATTACAATGAGCCACTGGCTCATTGTAATGAATCTGCAGATGCCAGATAGTCTCGGGTAAACGAAGACCCGAGGCTACCATGGCAACCGATCGCTGCCCCCCGATGACGTTCGGGGGCGCGGCGATCGTAATAAATATGGTGCCGCCTTTTAAACGTTGAAAGGGTTAATAGCCGCGATCGATGCAAGCCCCGACCGCGGTTATTAGCGGTGTGGGTTTGCTGCAATATGCAACAACCCCCACCTCTGTATGAAGAGGACTCAGCCTGTGAGCCCTCTTCATACATCCCTTATACCTCTGCGCCGTAGAGCTACGGCGCAGAGCTTTAAGGGGTTAAAAAATGCCTTTGTTGTGAATCTGAATGATTACGCTTATTTTTGTATGTTTCTTTAACATGGCTCTCTGCCAGAAGTGTGTGGTGAGTCCTGGGGAGAGGACTCCTTCAAGCTTACCCCTGCTCCCTTCCCCATTTACATCAGCTTACCACCACAAGCATTTCTTGTCCAAACTGCCCCTCCCCAGGAATCCCAGCTGGATGGGTGCCAGGTAATGTTAATGGAATAATTAAAATCAGTGGAATTATTCAGATGTAGGACAAAGGCATGTTCTAAATCTACATGCCAGAGGCTATTGAAACCTGTCATACCCTTTAAGTGTGAATCCAAATACTTCAATAGGCACCATATTACTAGCTGAAACAACTTGGAACTTACAATACATAGAAAATACTCTGGATCTATATAAATAGCAATCTCCAAAAGAGCAATTGAAACAGAGGTGGGATGATGTCCCAAACTCCTCTGAGTGAAAATTAAAGTAAACCTGTAACTGGTACTGAATATACAAAACCTACTTAAAGAAAAAAACCAGATTTGCACAGCAACTTATTACCATAAAGCTTTATTAAATATGTACTAGAAATTCATACAGAAATTAAAATGTACAAAACAGACAGTAACACACTGGGAGGTGACCAGCTAACACTGGAAAGGAGGTAAAAACATCAAGGAGGCATAGATGATAACGAGATATTAAGATAAGTAGAATCGATCTAAAGTGCCAACATAAGCAATGTGAAGTAAAGGTAGTGGTAAATGATGAGATCATATGTAACAGTTACCTGGCCACTGAGGATATACAGCCTCCAAGGTGGATAAACACCCCGACGCGCGTTTCGGCGCGCTGCCTTCGTCAAGGGGTAATGAGTTACAAACATTGGGCAGTATTTAAACAAATGATAGCCAATAGGGAGCTAAAAAACACACCTGTGGATCGCTGGCTGATGTTAAATCAGTATCATAGATACCGGCCAGGCTTCCGGGTTCCGGGATGTTGGCGGTCACGTGATCTAGTCCCGTGACTGATGATGTTACGGTCGGAGATCACGCATCTCGCGTGATTTCGGGGTATAGCTGTCTCTGATCAGGGAAAGTTTACTGGCGGATTCCGCAGCCGTAGTAAGCCAACGATCCCATCTCGTGACATTTATGCCTCCTTGATGTTTTTACCTCCTTTCCAGTGTTAGCTGGTCACCTCCCAGTGTGTTACTGTTTGTTTTGTACATTTTAATTTCTGTATGAATTTCTAGTACATATTTAATAAAGCTTTATGGTAAAAAGTTGCTGTGCAAATCAGTTTTTTTTCTTTAAGTAGGTTTTGTCTGGATCTAAATACTCTGAAGCCAAATATTGGCATGTCAGGAATTCAGCTGGCCTTTTATGATTTACTTAGTATTTAACAGTATATACTTGAGTATAAGCCAAGTTTTTGCATTTATTTGGACCATCATTTATTTTTCAACTGGTCAATGACCCCCAAACACACCTCCAGACTCTGTAAGGGCTATTTGACCAAGAAGGAGAATGATGAGCTGCTACGCCAAATGATCTGGCCTACACAGTCAGCAGACCTGAATCCAATCGAAATAGTTAGGGCCAACAAGTGCTAAGCATCTCTGGGAACTCCTTCAAGACTGTTGGAAGACCATTTCAGGCGACTACCTGAAGCTCTTCAAGAGAATGTAATCAAAGCAAAAGGGGGCTACTTTGAAGAACCTAGAACAGTGATGGCAAATGTTTTAGAGGTCGAGTGCCCAAACTACAACAAAGACCTGCTTATTTATCGCAAAGTGCCAACACAGAAATTTAATTTGTGATTTATACTCCCTTCTCGGTCACAGTTTTCATTGATACCAGCACCCTGAGGACATCAATAAAGCAGAAAATAGTCCCAGGTAGAGCTGTCACTTTAAAATAGCTCTGTGCACAGAAAATCCTGGGCTGTCTGGGACTGCAGGAAGATACCTGGAGTCATCTCTGGTGATGGCCTGAGTGCCAACAGAAAGGGCTCTGAGTGCCACCTCTGGCACCAGTGCCATAGGTTAGCCATCACTGACCTAGAATATAAGTTGTTACACACATTTTTGTTCAGTATATAATTCCACATGTGTTATGCCTCCTATGATATTTGTACATCTCAAGCTGTAGAATTTAAGATGACTTGCAGTCTATGCTCTTCACTATGGGGGCATTTTTTTCTAGACCATATGGCTTTGTTCACATTTGCTTAGTAGGAAGAAAACTGTTAGAAGTTTACCTTCTTTCAAATCCTGCTTAGGAAAAAGTATTGTAGAATAAAAAGAAATGTATCTTAAAAAACAGGCAGACGTGAATCCATTTTACCACTTACTTTTTATGGATACACAGTACTTCCCTAAGCCAACTTGAATCTTATTTATATATTCAAGTAGGATCCTCTTGAAAGGTTAGCTCATCATTTCCAATGAATCATAAATGTAACCCTGTCAGAAGTGTGCTGTACGGAGTAAGCACCCTGCCGAGACCATTTTAGTCAGGTTTCAGATATAAAATTAAACCACTGTTGAAAGTCGAAATTCTACTTTGTTATATAAAATCCACTCCAGATACTCTTTAGGCTGAGCCAAAAAGCAGAGACCTCTGAGTCTGATCATAGATGGTTTTCATGTAGCACTCTGACATGAACACAGCCGGGATGACATAAGCAGCATGTTGCTTTTGTAAGGCTTTGTGTGTTTGAACAGCATTCAAGTAGGAATAGATGAAGTCATTTATCTACCTGCACAATTTAAACATGGCTGCCCAAAGTGTACCTGAGGATAACAAGTCATGCATTCACTGCCTGAGGTGCTATTTAATGGAAACATACTCTTTTTCATATGGAGTATCTTGTTATAAGGATCTAGAGCCATGTTTATGTAAACTATAGGAGAAATATTAAATGTTCAGTGACATACTGGCTGTCAGTATTTATTCAGTGTGGAAATTACCCCAAATGGAAGTTCCTTAAGAGGAATGTTCACCTTGTTAAACAGTATTCTGTATTATGTAATCTTCATAAAAAAGAATATCTTTATAAATGCATTACATAACTTATAACATGACTTATTTTATATTAATCTGAGCTTTCGCTGCCCGCAATTTAGTCCAGAGCTAAAAATCTTTCAGCATTCTATCCAAAGTCTGAGATTTGAGTGTTGTCTCAAGTACTGTTTAGTAACTCCGGGACCAAAATGCTAAATTTGTTTAAATTTCATGAAACGTTTAAATGATGAGGAACTTCTTACATGTACCAGTAGGCTTTAGGCAATCCTTGTACTGTGGTTGTATCTTTCACAAAGTACTAAGCTTTGTACAATTTTAAATTTTTAAGCTTCACATTTTGAATAAAAATATCCTCATGTATCAGACAAGTTCATTATGGAAGAATTTGACTTCCCATTGTTGAGGCATGAGGGGACAATAAGCTGCCTGTTACATCTGTGTCTGCACTATCCTCTGTGCATAGATTATAGCTAAGGACAGGCTAATAGCTCCAGTTTGTTTCTTTTTGCCTCTGCCTAGTCTGAACACTGGTGTATTCATTGTCCTGGCTACTTTGACTGATTTGCACCACACCATCTGTCTCCTGCAGACTCTGCCTAGTTCACTTATAGTTAACCGACTGTGATTCAAAGAACCTCTCTCCAATTTACATACTGATCCAATTATCATCTGAATCGGGCTATAGATTCTTATATAAGGTGTTGTGCATCAGTACTCTTTACCTGTTATAGTCTTGTACTACATGTGTTATTCTGTCTTTTGTACTGTTGTATCTTTGACCATGCTCTTTGACCATATTCTTGACTATCCATTTTGCCTATTGATTTTGTACTCTTGGCTTTGACTTGTGTTTAATGACTATCCCTCTATGTTTGCATTGTCTTGTCTTTGTCAATGCGTTTGCATTTTGGTGCAGGTAGGTAACATTGACTAGTTGTCTACTAGAAGACTGAGCAAGTAGGCAGGGGCAGTAGGATGGGCCTACATTCTTAGCCTGTGTCTCCAGTCCATTTCCTGACCATGCATAACATTACTGCAAACATTAGATTTGTGTAATAAGATCTACTGTTCTTACAGTTTCAATTATTGTATGATACTAATTTGCCTTTGTTTAAGGGTCAGTTTAAAGGGGATGCCAAATCTTTTTCATAACGTTTAAGGGGAATCTGTCAGCAGAAATTGACATAATTTACCACTTCCAGTATGCTGTGAAGAGTCTTCGGAACTATCATATACTTTTTCTTTAATGACCTAGCCTGGTGGCATAATCCAGAAAATCAACTTTGAATTGAGATGTAAATTGAACATAAATTACCTTGCATCTTCTTAATCATAGACAGCTGACATGGGCCACACGAAAGACTGGATGATCAGAGATCACAAGAAAACTAAAATGAAAAATATTCATAGCATCCGCATGACTGCGGCGTTTAAGGGGTTAACACCAGCGATTGGAGCCGGCTCCGATCGCGGGTGTTAGCGCAGGCTGTTAGCTGTGATAGACAGCTGACAGGCGCTGCTTCTGGTGCCGGGTCCGTTCGTGAGCCGGTGTCAGAAGCAGGACGTTATAGCACGTCCTCGTGCGCTTAGCATCTAGCCCCGGGGACGTACTATAACATCCTGGTGTGCCTAGGAGTTAAATAAAATTCACTCTTGAAGGCAAAATAATTATGACGCAACAAATATTTTATGGACACAGGTATTTGGGACCAGGCCTCTATATTTCTTTTCGATGGAATCTAACAGCCTCTAGCAGAGTCTGTTAGTGTTCGAGGTTTTGGTGCAGATTCACACCAGCCTCCACATTTATGTCAAAAGTCTGTCAAAACTATGGTGCAAGCCCATTAAACTGAGTGCAACAAAAATTGGTGCACTCAGTTGCAGTGAAATTGGTGCATGCAGGGTGTGCCAGATTAATGAAAACTGTGCACTGGTCTTCAATGATCTGGTGTACTACACTTGCCTCACTATTAATAAATGTTCCCCATAGTGTGAACGCTGCATAGCACCTTGTTCACAAAATGCAACTAAATTGCGTTTTGAAATGCACATTAAGCACATTCGAAACATCTCATCCCTGAACATATAAATGCTTGTGTCTGTCAAGTGTTTTCTTAACATGGCAAACACATTTTCATTTTGCTACTTACAGAACACAAGCATATAAGTCTAAACCCATCTGTGTTTAGAGAAGAGTTAAATAGGATGTGCTTGATATGCGTTTCAAAACAAAATCTTGTGAACACTGCCTTAAGGTCCAACATAAAGCAATTGGTGCCTCCTCCATCTCCATATTGTGGCCCTTTATCGACAACCTTATTTTGAGGCCCCTCATCTCCCCCCTCATATTGTGGCCCATTATATACCCCTCATATTGTAGCCCTTCATATCCCCCTCATATTGTGTCTCTTCATCTTCCCCTCATATAATGGCTTCTCATCTCCCCCTCATATTGTGCTACTCATCTCCCCACCAACGGGGCCCATTTCATTTCTTCCAATGAATGTGGCCCCTCCTTATTCCCCCTCATATCATGGCCCCCTAAACTCCCCCTCATATTGTGGCCTCCCTCATCTACCCTTCATATTCTGGCTCCTTATCTACCCCTTATATTTTGGCCCCTCTCATCCCCCGCTATTATAGTGAATGCCCTAATTTCCAATAATATTCTCTCATCTCCCCTCATACTGTGCCCCATCTCATCTAACCCCTTATATGGTGGTCCCCTCTCAGAACTCCCTCATGTTGTGCCCCCCCTTTACCCATATATTGTGGCACCTCTTATCTCCCCTTCATATTTTGGTCTCTTTTCTCCTCCTCATATTGTGGCCCCTCATGTTGTGGCCTCTCATCCTTCCATCCTATTGATCTCACCCTCATATTGTGGTCCCTCTCATCTCCTCTTCTTATTGTGGGCCACTCATATTGTGGTCCCCCTCATATTGTGTCCCCCATCTCCCCCTCTTACTGTGGTCCCTCTCATCTCCCCTCTTATTGGGGCCCTTTCATTTTCTCCTCATATTGTAACCCTTCATTTCCCCCTCATATTGTGGCTCTCATCTCTCCCTCATATTGTCGACAGGTGGGCGTGCAAGACCACCAGAATATGTTGGAGGTGAGTGTGCCTTCCCCTGTAAGTAGGGGCACAATGTGTAAGTGCACATTTATTTTTATTTTTACACGCCCTCCCAGCCCACTGCTAGATTTTTTAAGACAGTCTGGCAACTTACAAATGAACTTTTCTGCCAGTAAGCATTAAAGGGGTATTCTCGTCTGGGCATTCACATTCAGTTTGATAAATCTGCCATATATAAACATTTCTTCAATTAGATGTTATTTAAAAATATGTTCCTGTGTGAAGATAATTTCTCATAAATATAGTCAAGTTGTCCCTTAGAAACGAGATGGCTTCCTCGGATACGGCCACGTCTGGTGGAGGGATTGCACAAAGAAACAAAAAGTTTTTGTATATGAAATGTCCGGGAGTTATTACATGTTGCACAGCCGTCCTGTGGCAATGATTGCTGAATCCAGGAGGTCAGACAGGACTCAATAGCTCATGTCTGGCCACCGCTGCCAGAGTGTGACGTGGTCGTAACCGAGGAAGCCATCTCATTTCTAAGGGACAGAATGACTACATTTATGAGAAATTATCTTCACACAGGAACATTTTTTTTAATAACATCCAATTGAAGAAATGTTTATAAATGGAAGATTAGTGAAACTGAATGTGACTGCCCAGGCGAGAATACCCCTTTAAGGACACTTGGTGAATTGACAATACAGTAGAAATTGTCATTTCCATCTGGCACCTAACAGGTTAAATAGGGAATCGATGAAACATCTGGAGAAGTAAAACATGTGTGATTTTCCTACACAGCATTGTCATTTTAATTGCACCTTTTTGCGTGAAAGCATCAAACTGTCAACCGGCACTCTCAGCACAGGCACAAAAACATATATAAAGCTCTAAAATTCTTTATGTTCATACAGTGCTTAATTCAATGCATTCACTATGCAGGTGAATCACAGCAAGCCAAAGACGAACATTGTAGAACATGAAAAGGTGGCTGTCAGGTTTTAGGACTGGACGCAACTTCATCAGCACTCCAGCATGGTTAAGTGTATCAGCTATTCACAAATTCACAGTTTGAGCAGAAACCCTATGCAAAAACATTAATATTTTAATGCATCTTGCATCAAAAAAGAAAATTGCTAAAATGAAAGTGGCATAATCTGACTGGTGTATTTGGAAAGACATTATATCAGCAACAATATATATACATATGTGTGTGTATGTATGTATATAGCACGCCCACATAGGGTGGAAGGAGTACCAGGCTTAATAACCCATTATGGCGATTGTATAGTGTAGTATACAAGCAAGAAAGAAACCGACTCTGCGTGAACTGAATGCATTTTTACAGAAATAACCAGTTATATTTTTAACCATGCAGCTGCATTAATGGCTCACAAAGAGGAAAACGACCGACAACCGCACGCTGATAGCAGGGTTTTGTTGTCTGGAAAAAATAACATACCTGAGATGTCTGCCCAGAAGAATAATACAAATCACTAAAATATACCTTAATGCATAAAGAGAACCACGACACAAACAGAAAAATCAGCTCATTTTTCAACAAACCCTTTAAAGATGAATGACTGGTAAAAAGCAACACCAACAATATTTGTAAGCGGATGTGTATGATGCTCTGAACTTGTTGGACAGAAGAATAAGACTAGGTCCAGGCTTGAGAATGTACGGACCAAGAAATTCCAGGAGATTGAATGGGATTTTAAGAAGAAAAGTGTTATTGAAAAAAGAAGGAAAGCTTGTCGATTAACTATCCAGTTCTTCTCAAAGGGCTTAAGGGACTGGAGCAAGTGTTTTTGTCATGTGTCTTTCAGGCGACAAGTTTTGGACAATTTGCCTGGGATCTGAGTCCCCTTGCTGCTACTATTCCTAAATCCACAAAGTGGTCGACAGATACTTTACACTAAGTTTCTGAGTAGCCACAACCACTCAGACAAGCCTTTACATACTATTTTCTCTAAAACACACAACTTCCAGAAAACAATATAGTTCTTTGTACCTGCCACAGCTATGAATGACAGGCAAAAGGCGCAAATGGTAACTTGATGACTTGCCAAGCCATAAAAATGTTTAAATTGTTAACAGGGACGTTTTCAGTACAACAGCTTGAGTCTTTTGTACAGTGCCAATGGATGCAAACCACATCCTTCCCTAGGCAGGCTTCTCTGTTAACACATATCATTTGGTTCCCAAACAGTTTTCTATAGAATGTTCCTTTTCTTGCCAAGTGACCCTTTTATCTATGCATCAGGATTGAGAACATGACTTATGCAGGGAATCAATGATATGTAAAGAGATGATAAATATGGAAAGCCATCATTGAAACTCAGGTCACGATCTAGAAGAGACTTGTATTAAATATGTTGCCAGGAAAGCTTGAGACTCTTTTTATCTCAAAATATAGAGTTCATTTTCCCTGACTCTTCATCATTTCTCACATTATGATAGGTGAAAGGCCGCTTCCTTTAATGTGGAATAGACATACATTGGTAATGTCACCGGCTTTGAAGTAGAGAAGCTTGGTTAAATCTTGGTGTCACTTTTATGACCTTGTAAATTAATTTTTATCTCCCCAAACATTCAAGTCCAAAAATGTTCTACTGGAAAATATTTTCTTCATGGTTTCACTATTGCCTTATAGTTCTACTTGAGCACAGACTTAAGAATCAAAGAGAAGGAATCCTATTATAAGTATGCTAACCTTGTCAGTGCAGACATTTGTACTAAGTCTTGTAATCCTCAGTTTTGCTAATTTTCCTATTTTCTTGGTTTCTTTTTTAAACAAAAAATTCCAGCTTTTGACAGAATCATTAGGTTTATTCAGGAAAAGGAACCCTGCTCAGCTCTGGATGATGAAGAAGGTGACGCATTTTTGCATCACGCCTAAGGATTCAGCTTCTCCTTTTACAAGTTGGAGCTGGAGCAATGGGTTATGAGGTTTATGATATGTATCCTGTTGACTTGCAATAAGAGAGTGGTGGATGACATTGTAAATCCGCTATCTGCTTATATGTGCTACTAGAGCACTACTAGAGCTTCCTTCATCTCTCGTTATATTTTCCTTTGCTAAATGAGCTGGTACTTTATTACATAGAAATGAGTCTATATTTGTGTGGAAGTTAGATTTAAACATAGATTGGAGGTCTAACTCCTATTGTGATTCACTATGATTGTGCATAAGCCTGAACACCTATCTCTCCTATAACTCCTAGCTCCACAACCTCTAAGTATAGAGTAATTTCTCTCCTTTTTTATTTTAAGTTTCATCATTAACACCTTGGATTTTGACAGTCAGGGATGTTCACTCTCGTTTGCTTTTTTTGAGGCTTCGTTGAACAGGAGCCTTTCAAAAGCCCTGAGGCAGTCTGAATCTTTTATTTTCTTTTATACATTTGCTGCATGTCGACTGGCAGAAGCATCAAAGCAGGTTACGTCTTTCTTCTACAGCCAGGCAGCAAATTGAGGTGCTACATACAAATGGAACTCGCTGGGAATTATCAGAGGGGAAACAATTCTGTGGCTTTTGGATGACATTCCATTTTGCTAACCAGGGTATAGCACCCTTGTGGGGTAAAATGTGTCAGCGTCTTCTCAGCTGGTCTAAAAGGCAGAGTCTCACTTTGTTTGGGAGGCAAAGTGACAAGATGTGACCTGTGTGGAGTCTGGACATCTTTTCATCTCCACAGTCGATAAAAAGACTAGGCAGAGAGGTGATGTCATCTGAGAGACATGCTTCTCAGTGTCTCAGCTACACACAGACTCCTGGAACCACAGCTTAACATTTGAAATGTCAAATTGCTATAAACTTGTCAAATCTATAGAAGCATAGCAAAAACCCCTGACAATGGAAATGCAAAACATCAACCACAGACAATGGAAGCACAAGTGGACGAATCATAATGGCATAATGACATACTATAATTAGCATATATATAGCAAACTGTTATAGGGTCCTAAAAGCAAGCTCAGCCAAGTGTACATGTGCTGTGGAAAGTAGAGATGGCTAAGTCAGAAGTCTAGTGATAAGGTAGTGTTTGGACAAAAGGAAAGTTTATTAAATGGAAAACCACACGGTCTATTACTGTAATGTAGACTTGAATGATTCAGGGTAAAAATTAGGGTTTCAGACATTTTACGCTTAGTACATGTTTTGAGATGCAGGTGACTAGTGAATATGGGAAGCAAATGAATGATCCAAGTCAAAAATTACCCCTTACCAGGGCCGCATCTGCCATGAGGCGAGATGAAAATCTTGCCTCAGGCGGCGGATGCCGGAGCCCTGAGTGAGGCAGCGAAATTTTGGGCCATAATCTGGGCGAATCAGGTGGCCATTGCTGCCTGAATCGCCCACATGAAAAATCAATTGCACCTGTCTCTTTAAGAGAAAAGGGGGGCTGTATATATTAGAAAAGGGAGGCTGAATATATTAGAAAAGGGGGGCTGTAAATATAAGAAAATGGGGGCTGTATATAATAGTATAGTGGGGCGGTATATATTAGTAAAAGTGGCTACATATTACATAATAAGGGGCATTTTAATTTTCGCCTCGGACAGCAAATACCCTAGAATCGGTCCTGCCCCTTATTTATTATTGAAATTGCTCATTGGAGGAATCCTTATTACTAACACTATGGGAACATGTTCCCTCCATGTTAATGCTACTCCAGTTTATATACATAGAGCATCAGTGTCTCTTAACCCCTGTCAGGCTTGCAGGTGTGGATCCTCTGGACCACTGCAGATGATGACGTAAGCCACTAGCTGGGACCGGAGTCTAAGTGGTACCCGGTTTACACCAAAGCCCACCGTAAGGCGGGTTAGACAAGCTGCGGCGTGGTACCACCAGGTCGTTCCTCAGGCGTGACTTGTCTGCAGTGGCGGCCAAGGTAGAGGTACAGAGACAGCAGACAATCTCGTGGTCGAAGTCCAAGCACAAGGTCAGGGCAGGCGGCAGAGGTGCAACTTCAGAGTCGGTTCAGAGTCAGCAACAGGAGGTCCAAGCAGGAGGGTACGGGAACACAGCACACAGGACAGCAGCACGGAGGAACACTGGTACACGGGAACACGGAGGAGCTCAGGTAACACAGGAGCACGGAGGAGGTCAGGTAACACAGGAACACGGAGGAGGTCAGGTAACACTGGAACACGGAGGAGGTCAGGTAACACAGGAACACGGAGGAGGTCAGGTACACAGGAGACACAGGAACGCAGAAGACACAGGAATGCAGGAATCGCAGGCAAATTGCAGAATAGCTTTCTCTCAGGCTGTGAGGCACAAAAATCCGCCAAGAGCTTGCAGGAAGAGGCAGGCTCATATAGAATTAGCTAAATGGCCACCGCCAATTAATGGCGCACTGGCCCTTTAAATCTTAGCGAGCCGGCGCGCGCGTCCCCGTCTCCTAGGGAGCAGCAGAGGATGCCACAGGAGCCGGGGAAGGTAAAAGATGCCGGCCACCGGACCCCAGGGAGGCACGGGTGCACCCGCGATCCGAGACAGGGATCGCGGGAGCACCCGTGACAGTACACCCCCCCCCCCTTTGGCCTCCCGCTCTTCCTCGTGGACCCAAGAATTCTCTGGAGGAGAGTCCGATCCAAAATGTTTTCTTCGGGCTCCCAAGATCTCTCCTCAGGCCCAAACCCCTTCCAGTCTACAAGAAAGAACCGCTTACCCCTCACGGTACGGGCAGAAACTTGCCACAGTGAAAAGCGAGTCTGCTCCCATATGGTCTTCAGATCGCGTATCAACTCATTAACTGCAGGAACATCCGTGGGCATAGACAGAGGAAGAGGAGGACGTGGATATTGTCCATAAACGATGAAGAAGGGAGAGTTCAGAGAATTGTATGAGAACTCCGCCCATAGCAATAAAGCGGACCAGTCATCTTGGTGGGCCGAGATGAAATGGCAAAGGTAGCAGCCTAGAGTTTGGTTGACTCTCTCTACCTGTCCATTAGACTGCAGATGGTATGCAGAAGAGAAGTCCAGTTTCACCTTTAGCTGGTTACACAGAGATCGCCAGAAGCGAGAGACAAACTGAACCCCTCGATCCGAACCGATGTGCAACGGAAATCCATGCAGCCGAAAGATGTGGATGAAGAATAGGCTGGCGAGGCACGGAGCAGTCGGCAGACCAGGCAATGGAACAAAATGGGACATTTTTGAGAACCAGTCGGTTACCACCCAGATGACAGTATTCCCAGAGGACGGTGGAAGGTCTGTAATAAAGTTCATGGCCACATGAGTCCACGGGCGGCTGGGTATCGGAAACGGCATCAGGAGACCAGCAGGTTTGAGGCGTGATAGCTTGTTACGAGCACAGGAAATGCAGGAGCCCACGAAATCTCGCACATCTTTGGCCAGGTCTGGCCACCAATAGTAACGGGAGATGAGGGCTATTGAACGCTGTACTCCAGGGTGTCTAGCCACACGAGAACAATGTCCCCAAGTTAGAATTCTCCTACGTAGGGCAGGTTGAACATACGTCTTGCCTGGTGGAAGCATCAACTTCTAACTGGAAAGGCTTCTCCGTGTCAGGCCTTGTGAGTACAGACGCAGAGGCAAAAGCAGACTTCAACCTAGGGAAGGCATCTTCAGCAGCCGGAGGCCATTGTCTCGGATTAGCATTCTTCTTAGTCAATGCCACAATAGGAGCCACAAGGGAGGAGAAGTGGGGAATAAATTGTCGATAATAGTTGGCAAAGCCCAAAAATCTCTGTATGGCACGTAATCTCACTGGGCGAGGCCACTGAAGTACTGCTTCCAACTTGGAAGGATCCATTTGAAGGCCTTTATCTGAAATTACATATCCCAGAAACGGAAGACTACTCTGGTGAAATAAGCATTTCTCAAGCTTGGCATATAAACGGTTGGACCTTAATTGCCCGAGGACCTGTCGGACATGGATCTGGTGAGACTGAAAATCTGGGGAAAACACCAAAATGTCATCCAGGTAGACTATGACACAAGAATAGAGTAAGTCTCTGAAGATGTCATTAACAATTCTTGAAAAACTGCTGGAGCATTGCAGAGTCCAAAAGGCATTACCAGATACTCAAAATGTCTGTCACGCGTATTGAAAGCTGTCTTCCACTCGTCGCCTTCCCGAATACGGATGAGGTTGTATGCCCCTTGCAGATCCAGCTTGGTGAAAACCTTGGCACCCCGTAGTCGGTCAAAGAGTTCAGTGATGAGAGGTAACGGGTAGCGGTTTTTCACCTTGACCTTATTGAGACCGCGGTAGTATATACACGGACGAAGGGAGCCATCCTTCTTGGATACAAAGAAGAAGCCAGGACCAGCGGGAGAAGAAGACTTCCGGATGAAACCCTTTTGCAAATTCTCCTTAATGTAGGCAGACATTGCCTCGGTCTCCGACAACGGGTATACTCCTCCTCGTGGAGGAGACATACTCGGCAACAGGTCAATGAGACAGTCATAGGGGCGGTGTGGAGGCAGAACCTCTGCTTGTTTTTCAGAAAAAACATCGGCGTAGTCTCGGTAGCATGCTGGAAGATTCTTCAGAAGCTTGTCAACCTGGGTAGTTGGCAAGACAGATACTGGGTGAGGAACTTCTAGGCAACGAGACTGACAATCCAGGCCCCAATGGAGAACTTCTCTAGTTTTCCAATTAAGGACGGGTGCGTGGCACTGCAACCATGGAAGACCCAGCAGGAGGGACGAGGTAGAGCGTGGTAGAACCAGGAAGGACAGACTCTCCTTACGCAGAGCACTGACTTGCATGGTTATCGGCTCCGTGCGGTATTGTAGAGGGTCTGAAAGGACTTTTCCACTAACCGAAGAGATAACCAGTGGTTTGTCAAGTAGAACCACTGGAATGTGGTACCGGGAGACCAATGCAGCATCCATGAAATTCCCAGATTTTGAAAAGGAAGGAGGCAATGGATAACAAATATAAGACGATTAGGACGGTGCCAGGATCTATGAGCAAGTGTCTCTCATTTATTATGCTTGATTTTGATGGTAGATTTCCTTTCATCTCTGCAGTGGTGCATTCCCTGATATTGCATTGGTGTTACCCAGCTTTCCTGGATTCCAGCATAGAAATGCTATTCTACAGTCTAGGAAAGCTGTGTGTTAGCCTTAATAAAATCTGTGGTGTCATGACCCAGGCAATTGCTGACTTGGGGAAAATGGGATAAGAAAGGAAAAGAACTGCCTGACCACCTCATTGGCTCAGACAACACAACAACAAATGCCTCAAAAGCACAATAACCGCTGGAGACAATGCCGTTTATTAATTAATGACCTGCACTATGGACATGTTGTCACAATGAAACACCACGTACTTATCTGCTAACTGTTTACCCCACAACTCCACTGACATAACAATTGGGAACAATTCCAACAATCAAAGATTAGCCATTAGGCCCCCAGCCACCCAACGATCCGGCGCCTCCCCTGCACACCATTCACTGTCAAAGAAAGTGCCATACCCAACTGCCCCTGCCGCGTCCCTACCGTTGTATTTGGCTAAGAAACCATCCCACGCCTTAAAATCAGCTCTATGCCCGCTCTGCAATCTGATTAAGTGGCAGCAAAAAATCTCCCCATTGGCGTAATGCGGCAAGCGAAATTCAACTTCCCCAACAACGATTGCAACTGGCGCAGCGTGACTTTCTCCTTAACGAACACAGATCGATAAGCCGCGCTGGGAACTGCCAAAGATCCTGCCGCAGGAGCCGGAGCCGATCCTGGCAAAGCTGTGCCCAAGGCCTGTCGCATTGTCTCCACGCTGCCACGAGCCTGCAAAGGAAAAAGCACAGAGGAGACACGGTGCACATTAGACTGATCCCCTGCTACATTATTTGTGCTGGTGCCGGGCGCCTCCAAAATTGGCGTATGCCCCCCAGCCGCCCTACCTTTATCCCCGTTAACCCCCCTGTCGTTGGAAACCCTCCCGGAGGGGGGGAGCGACCCCCCACCACCACTGCTCCACATCCTCCCAGCGGGGCTGCACTCCTGGCACCCGCCCTGCGCGGCTCAGGACTCACGCTACTTACCCATCCTCCTGCCTCGCCTCCGCAGCCCACCCGCCGCAAGGCCAGCTGCATGCCCTGGCCTACCTCTCAGGGGAATCCTCCCCCGCTCTACTGCTGCCAGAATTCCGGATCTCCCTTACTGGCGCAGACTGTTGCGCCCTCTTAGGAGCGCTGCGACCTCCTGGCGCCACCCCTCGAAACCCAGAGACTCACCGCCGGCCTAGTGCTCCACTTCCAGCCACCGTTGCTTTGCTCTCTGCTCACCGCAGGTTCTCCAGCTGCCCGGGACTCTCCGATTCTTCGTGCTGTGCTGTCACCGCTGCGCCTCTTCTCAGACGGACTTTTCGGCGCCCACCTCGCCACGGGATCCTCCGTTCCTGTCGGTCCATGAGCCACTGGCTGCCGGCCCAGATCTCTTCCGCCTCCCCAATGGGGACCCCGAAGGGCTCAGCCAATCTAGCGGCCGGGACTGCTTCGCTCTCATCGGTCGCCCTGGTCCTTCCCCAGAGCCTGCACCTGGTCCCTAACCCACTCTGGTCCCCTGGGCTCTGCCTGCTCCCTCATACTCACTAAAAAAGCTTCTAACTCTGACATCGTGCGCTGCCTGACCCTAGCCTGATGTCCCTACAATTTTCTAGAGCCAAAAAGATGGCTTCCCTTCCTGAGCCCCCTATATAAACCCCAAACTATCTCCACCCCCCCCCTGATTCAAACCCACCAATCGCCTTACCCTAATATTCTACCCCCCTTTGACTACTCCTCCCATCATTTCCTTTCCCTCCCATTCCTGCCTGTCATGGCCGCACAGCACCTACTTGCAGTCAGCTATGTGCTAACAGACATATTTACCAATGATTGATCAAGGTTATTTAGTGATGATTTTTTCATTTAAAGAGGAAAGGGTCTGTAATGTAGTGTCTTCAGTGTAGTCCTGGACACTGAGGTTTCTCTTCATATAATACAAATTACTTTGAAAAGCATGCTATTTATAAATCAATGCCCAGGGATTGTTATTGGCCTGAGTTCAGCAGATGTCAGCAGATTCCAGGGGAGTGTAATAGAATTGGGCTCCATCCATGTTGTGTCACTACTAGATAATACAGATTTGCTTTATTTGAAGACAATTCCGCTTGTGGAGATTTAGTTGCAAGTCTAAAGTTAACTGCTGACACTTCTCCTCGCAGTAAGATGTATGGCTGCAGATCAAAGGGGCCTTTCACCCAGCGATTCATAATGGCAGAAGCAGCTATATCTTATAGAGGAACCTCCTCAAAACAAAAAAATTGGGATACTCACTGTTATTATTGCCAAAGTGCAAAGCAAATAAGCAAAGCATATCACCCACAATCTTTTAACATATTTTCTACCCACTTATATAGGACAAAACAGCCTGTAAAGCCATTTAATCACAGAGGGACTAGGGTAGCCCCAAAGGCTCATTAGAATAATTTTAAAGTTGATTTTAGAAGGAAGGAAGCCAAGGATAACAAATATAAAAAGATTACCACATTTTCACAATTTTATTTTCAAATTAACTCAAAATGACTATTATATATGAATTCCCTAGCATATGATGGTCTTTTTTTTTATAAATATAGTATAGTGTCATGTCACTGGGCCAATGTTTTTTATATGGTAATTGGAGATTTTTTTATTCATGGATATTTCTATATATTTATTAAAATTTTGTGTGTGTATGTTTTTTTTTACTTTATATCTCCCCCATGGGGTCATAAAAGACCCCTGGGGGGCATTTTTAAAGTTTGTTTTTTTTATTTTGTTTTTACTTCTATCTATAAGAGCCTCAGTTACACCGGGAAACAACCTCCAGTGAGAACAAGTGACAGGGCAGAGATGTACTAGGTCTAATTGGTCCAAGCAGCTCTGGTTAACTCTTTCAGACCCCTGAGTCTATAGAGCCAGCTGCATCTACTGCATTTACTGCATAGCGCTGCTTTATGACTATGCAGTGATGACCGTATCCTTCTCCCATGATTAGCACAGGAGCTGGAGATACTACAGCAATGCTATTTTCAGCCTAATTGTTTTAGTCCTGTGATAGTACTGTGTGTTAAATAAAGCTGTGGCATTTTGAACATTCTAATAAAGCTGTGGCCTTTCTAGATACACTGTTGCCTATTGTTTGAGTTGTTTTATGGCCTCATTCTCACGGCCGTTGGGGGGCGTATATATGCGGATGTACACTCACCGGCCACTTTATTAGGTACACCTGTCCAACTGCTCGTTAACACTTAATTTCTAATCAGCCAATCACATGGCGGCAACTCAGTGCATTTAGGTATGTAGACATGGTCAAGACAATCTCCTGCAGTTCAAACCGAGCATCAGTATGGGGAAGAAAGGTGATTTGAGTGCCTTTGAACGTGGCATGGTTGTTGGTGCCAGAAGGGCTGGTCTGAGTATTTCAGAAACTGCTGATCTACTGGGATTTTCACGCACAACCATTTCTAGGGTTTACAGAGAATGGTCCGAAAAAGAAAAAACATCCAGTGAGCGACAGTTCTGTGGGTGGAAATGCCTTGTTGATGCCAGAGGTCAGAGGAGAATGGGCAGACTGGTTCGAGCTGATAGAAAGGCAACAGTGACTCAAATGGCCACCCGTTACAACCAAGGTAGGCAGAAGAGCATCTCTGAACGCACAGTACGTCAAACTTTGAGGCAGATGGGCTACAGCAGCAGAAGACCACACCGGGTGCCACTCCTTTCAGCTAAGAACAGGAAACTGAGGCTACAATTTGCACAAGCTCATCGAAATTGGACAGTAGAAGATTGAAAAAACGTTGCCTGGTCTGATGAGTCTCGATTTCTGCTGCGACATTCGGATGGTAGGGTCAGAATTTGGCGTCAACAACATGAAAGCATGGATCCATCCTGCCTTGTATCAATGGTTCAGGCTGGTGGTGGTGGTGTCATGGGGTGGGGAATATTTTCTTGGCACTCTTTGGGCCCCTTGGTACCAATTGAGCATCGTTGCAACGCCACAGCCTACCTGAGTATTGTTGCTGACCATGTCCATCCCTTTATGACCACAATGTACCCAACATCTGATGGCTACTTTCAGCTGGATAATGCGCCATGTCATAAAGCTGGAATCATCTCAGACTGGTTTCTTGAACATAACAATGAGTTCACTGTACTCAAATGGCCTCCACAGTCACCAGATCTCAATCCAATAGAGCATCTTTGGGATGTGGTGGAAAGGGAGATTCGCATCATGGATGTGCAGCCGACAAATCTGCGGCAACTGTGTGATGCCATCATGTCAATATGGACCAAAATCTCTGAGGAATGCTTCCAGCACCTTGTTGAATCTATGCCACGAAGAATTGAGGCAGTTCGGAAGGCAAAAGGGGGTCCAACCCATTACTAGCATGGTGTACCTAATACAGTAGCCAGTGAGTGTATATACGTTGGATATCTGTCCTCCATAGGCTGGCAATGGGTGCCCAGCGCCGCATGGAGCTGTACGGTGCAGCATTGTACCGTTCCGTAGCTGTGAAAGGATAGGACATGTCCTATCTTTTCTCGGAATACAGAGTGTGACCCATGTTACTCTATGTAGAGGGACAGGGTGAGCAGCCCTCACCTCCTCCTACTCTTCCCGGCGCCGACGTGTGTCCGCCATGCTACGGTACAGCACGCACACGTCAGTGTGAATGTAGCCTTAGATAAAGTGTGGGTCCATTCCATATCACAATCCATATACACTTTGTATATACTGATCCAAGTGCAGTGTACATAATAGAGTTTATTTTTTGTCATAGGGGGATTGCTGTGGACATATCATTATTAAAGGAAATCTACCATCAATATCAAGCATGATAAACCAGGGACACTTACTCATATGTGTATTCTCATATTTAATTAACAAGACAGGGATGGCCGTATGAGTTTAGGCATGTGGGGCTCCGATGCAAAGTATGAACCAGGGCCCAATTGAGTTTTGTTGTGACACTGCACAAGCGTCTAGAGTTTAGTAGCTAAAACACATAAGGCGTTGTCTTAATACTTCCTGATAACCAGTGCTATACCATTATGTTTAGAGGTCCAGCTTTTACAGACCTCAAAGGTTGCATTAAGAGTACAATACATAATTCATGAAACATCATACAGGATGTGTCCACACATATCCGCAGAAGAAAAGTGATTTTACTCCACATGTCTCCGGTAATGTGGACAATACACTTGTGTCATTTTAACTTGAAAAAGACATTAGAAAAACATAAAATTATGGTGGAAAAAATACATAGTTAGCAATAGTATCATATGGTGCTAAGGGGATAATATAATTCCATCATGATGATTTCCTATGTATATTCATATGAAAATTGTGAAATCCATAATTCTTTCTCAGTACAGAGAAATGTCATGCAGAGTCCTGTTATAATAATGGCTCCTAACACTATTGACTGTGGCTTGTTTATCCCACCAAGCCTCTACTGATAGATTGCATTGTGTTCCCTTCCAGTGTAATTGGATTTTACAAAAGAATAAATCACACACCGTATCCGTGGAGCATGCATGCGGCTTCTCTGAGGCGAGCTCTTTAATGGTAATGTGAATTAGTCACCTCCTCACAAGAGCAATGGATTTTTTTAAGGTGTCCAACTACCATCCCTTAAATCAGCCATTAGTAACTTCCAACTACTTGGGTTCCGCTGGGGACTGCAAACTGCAATTACTAGCATGTAATGTAATGCGATTCACTGGCTTCCCAAATGGGGTCCTTAAAATAATGTGATTCCTGGGCTTGACCTTGGATTTTACAGCAGTATGGTATATGCCATTCTGTATAGTGTCTTACGCCTCCCTGCAGATTGAGGGTGTCAACTTGCCGTAAGTCAGTCTCATCAAGACAACCCTTTCTCTTATATTAATAAGCTGATCCCATTCCTAGAACCTCCAACAATCAGCTATATCCCTCTGAAGAGGCATCTACTGCTAGGATAATTTAAATAATTGCACCCATCAAATAAGGGCAATGACACACAGGCATAGTCAGGTTTAGAGAGTGGATCCTCTGAACCACTGCGGACGTTTTCACCAGAGCCCGCAAAGCGGGTTGGACTTGCAGGGGCGTGGTACCACCAGGTCGTTCCACAGGCGAGACATGTCCGCAGTGGCAGCCAAGGTCGAGGTACAGAAATGTCAGTCAATCTTGTAGTCGGGGACAGGCAGGAGGTCAGGACGGGCAGCACAGGTTCAAAGTTGGAGACTTAGCAACAGGTCAGGGCAGTTGGCAAAGCAGCGAAGTCAGAAACGGAATCGGGTTCACAACGGGAGATCACAGAAATAGCGCAAGGCATCAAACTCAGCTTTCTCTAAGGCTCGAGGCACGAAGATCCGGCAGATTGCACAGGTAGAGGCAGGCTTATATTGTTTTCCTAAAAATGACCCACGCCAATTAACGGCGCGCTGGCCCTTTAAATCTAGAGAAGCCGGGGCGTGCGCCCTAGGGATCAGGAACGTGCATGCATGGTGGAGGGAGTCGTAGCAGGAGCCAGGAGAGAGGAGATGCGCGCATGATGCGCTTGCGGGGGCAGAGGGACACGGATGAGCACCCATGGCACCCATGGCACCCATGAGATTATATTACCAGTCTACAGTTTGTTTGTTTTTTATTTTTCTTTCTTTTGTGTTGTTTCATTATGTCCTGTTATGAGTCATGAGGCTCCATTTGGTCACAGGTAGTCATCTGGACTGCCGATTGTGAGCGTACCATGGCGGCTCTGAAATTGGCTTTGACTAGCTCTCCAATATAACAGAGTCCAGATTTCAAACGCAAGTTCTTAATCCAGACCGATGCCAGCGCCTACGGTTTGGGTGCGGTACTTAGCCAGGTCAACCCAGGGGGCCACCTAGATACAGGGAGCATGTGCCATGCCACCTAGATACTGGGAGCATGTGCTGGGCCACCTAGATACTGGGAGCATGTGCTGGGCCAACTAGATGTTCAGGGCATGCGCTGGGCCACCGAGATACTGTGCTATCTAAATTAATTAGAAGGTGCTGGTGTTAAATATGAATTAATGAAGGGGAAACTATACAGTAGCATAAATCATAATATTATATTAATATATAATATATTATAATAAATCACAGTATATGGCCTGTATGTGCACAGGACATATTGTGGTTATTTTTAGGAGCACATAGCTGTTATCTAGGGTCCATTATATTGACTGTGATTTTTATTTTAGGGGTGGAGCATGGAGATGTTTCCCAGAGGCCAAAGTCACCAGCGTCGCAAATTCTGCAGTAACTCATGTCAAAGTCATGGCCTGAAAAAGTTGCTATGACATTCTCTACTTGACAAAGTAAGATTACCAAGTATAAAGAAACTATCAGGAAGAAGACCAGGATGGACAGGCCAACACAGATGTACAAGTAAACAGTGGCTAACTAATTTTTACAGTAAGTGATGTCTGTGCCTGCCTGAAGGCATTTTATGTGTGATATATATTCATTCATATATATATATATATTCATTTATGCAGAATATGCCCCAATTTTAGATATACATTAAATGTGCAGGATATGTTTATGCTGGTAAATATTTGCAGCACAGTCATTGGTATCTGTGTTGTATTCGTTGCAGGTATATATTTAGGTGTTTGCTACATTCATTGCAGGTATATTTTTATACTTGTGAAGCATATTTCTGGTATATACTTATATTTGTTGTATTTTTGCTATAGACAAATATTTTTCTATTTGTGCTATATTTTCTACTGTTCTGCTGCACTGTAGATGATCCAATAGAAGTTGGCCTCTTAAATTTCATTCTTATGAATTTTTATAGAAAAAAGAGCCATTTAATTTTTTCCATCAGGATCAGGCACCAAAATGCCTTGTCCTGGCCGTGAACCACGGCCATGTGTTTTAGTCCTTAGGTTGCTAATTGTAATAACCTACAGAGGATCTGCCACAGGACCCCAGAAGACTACCAAAAGTGAAGGAGGAGGCATGAGCAGCCATAAGACTCCGTCACTACATATCTCCTACAAGAAAAAAAAATGAGCAGGAAAAACCATCTTGGTTAAATTGTAATGAAAAAACTTGCAATGATGGCTATATTACAGCATCTCGCTAGTTATTACCAGAAAAGTGTGATTGATATGTCTCAGATAATGGGTTCTAGATTACTTTGATCAATGGTGTGCCCTTTGACCCTACAACACTGATACGTCTTGACATTAATATATTGATTTTGAACCTTTGGAGCTGTCATCTATTTGAGAAACAGCTGAAGAACAGATCTATGTTCTGCAGATGTAGCAGTGCTTGCTTTATCATTTGGCACATAACTGTATGTTTCATCTTATCATAAATACGGTAGGTCCCCAGATAAAACTACAACAACATTCTAATTCAATAAGTTGTATATGTGCAAAACCGATTTACCTCTGCTACATCCGCACTGTTTGCTAACATACACTATTCCAGAAGGCTCTATAAATTACAGTCATGTATAATAATACATTATTCATTATGCTAATAAGGGGTCTACTTTCTACTTGCAGTTGCTTGTTACAACCAGTACACCATGGTTTCAATTCTGCCTTCTACCTTCTGACTGTCCATACTGCTCCTCCTGGTTCACAAATAAAATACCAGGATCTATGTATGAACATTGAAAAAATCAGGCATTAAAAATGAATGTTTGCATCTGTACGGCAACTGTTTCACAGATCTTCATAAACTATATTTTATGAGTGATCCCTTAAAAACAGCAACAGGCAGTGATCTATTATAAACTATTCACTTAGTCCCTCTGCCTTTACAACTTTTAATATCTGTTACACAACAAGGGAAAAGGACAGGGATAGGATGTCCCTTTCAATAACAAATCAGGTTCTAGAAAGGTTGTTGGTAACTTCCATGAGCAATCTAAAGGCTCCCACTAGTTTTTTTTTTTTTGTTTTTTTTTTTACAGCACAGTTAACCCCTTAAGGACACAGCCATTTTACAGCTTAAGGCTCAGTCCCATTTTTTGGATTCTGACCTGCGTCTCTTTATATGGTTATAACTTTTGAACATTTTTACTTATCAAAGCGATTCTGAGATTGTTTTTTCCCCACATGTTCTACTTCATTTTAGTGGTAAATTTTGGCTGATAAGTTTTGCGTTTAGTTACAAAAAAAAGAAAAAAATGATGAATTTTTAGAAAAATTTGCCATTTTCAAAATTCCAAATCACCGCGTTTTCAGGCAGATCGATTTACCACCTAAATAACTTGCCGAATAACATTTCCCATTTGTCTACTTTACATTTTCATAATTTTTGAAATGTTTGGATAATTTATTTTGACGTCACCCGGCTTACAAATCGAATAGCGATTTTCCGTATTTTCAGAATTGACTATTTTGGGGATAAATACTGTTTGAAATAAAATTTTACATATTTAGCATCAAAAAACCCCTATATAACCAACCCATTTTCAAATCTGCACCCACAAACTATCAGAAACAGCATTTACAAAGATTGTCAACCCCTTGAGATCTTCATAGTAATTGAATCAAAATGGCGGTGAAATTTAGAATGGTCAAATTTTGTCGGTTATACGTTCATTTAGCCCTAAAATTTACACATTTCCAAAAGATAAAAAGAGAAAACCCACCATAAAATTTGTTCTACAATTTCTCCTGAGTGCAGCGACCCCCCACATGTGGCCGTTACTTGTGTTGTGGGGGCACAGCGAGGCGCAGAAGGGAAGGAGCACCCTGCAGCTGCCAGGATTTTAGTTTTCTCGTTGCCCCCTTTTGAAGGCTATAAAATTTTCGCTTTTCCGTTATTTGGGCCATGTGACGGCATTTTTTTTGCGGGATGAGATGCTTTTTCCAGTGTTACCATTTTGGGGTTGGTATCACCTATTGTTGAAAATTTAGGAACTTTTTTTGAGGTCATGAGTAGAAAAGCATCAATTCTGTACTGGATTTTTTACTTTTTTTTTTTTCGTGTTCACCATATATCCTAATAATCCTGTTATCTTTATTCTATGGGTCGATACGATTACGGGGATACCAGACATGAATATTTTTTCTTATGTTTTACTAAATTTGCCAAATAAAACCCTAATGTGGGGAAAAATCTATCATTTTTGCATCGCCATCTTCCAAGTGGTATAACATTGTTACGTTTTTGGCTACAGAGCTGGTTGATGGCTTGGTTTTTTGCAGGACATGTTGTTCTTTGCAACAGTATCATTCTGGATTACATATGTTTTGTTGATCACTTTTTATTGCATTTTTAGTGGGATATAATAGGTAAAAATCATAATTTTTGGCGGGTTTTTAACGTTTTTTTTTTACGGCGTTCATCATATGGGTTCAATAGTTATTTAGTTTTATTCTATGGATTGTTACGGATGCGGTGATACTATATATGTAGGGTATACAGCCCCTGCCCCAGTATACAGCCCATAGCCCCAGTATACAGCCCATAGCCCCAGTATACAGCCCATAGCCCCAGTATACAGCCCAAAACCCTCAGTATACAGCCCCTGCCCCAGTGTACAGCCTGTAGCCCCAGTATACAGCCCCTGCTCCAATGTACAGCCCCTGCTCCAATGTACAGCCCCTGCCCCAGTATACAGCCCCTGCCCCAGTATACAGCCCCTGCCCCAGTATACAGCCCCTACCCCAGTATACAGCCCCTACCCCAGTATACAGCCTTTGCCCCAGTATACAGCCCCTTCCCCAGTATACAGCCCCTGCCCCAGTATACAGCCCCTTCCCCAGTATACAGCCCCTGCCCCAGTATACAGCCCCTGCCCCAGTATACAGCCCCTGCCCCAATATACAGCCCCTTCCCCAGTATACAGCACCTGCCCCAGTACACAGCCCCTGCCCCAGTGTACAGCTCCTGCCCCCAGTGTACAGCTCCTGCCCCCAGTGTACAGCTCCTGCCCCCAGTGTACAGCTCCTGCCCCCAGTATACAGCTCCTGCCCCCAGTGTACAGCTCCTGCCCCCAGTATACAGCTCCTGCCCCCAGTGTACAGCTCCTGCCCCCAGTGTACAGCTCCTGCCCCCAGTGTACAGCCCCTGCCCCCGGTACACAGCGCCAGCACAGTACATAAAAATAAAAACACATGAACTCACCTTTCCGATGCCCCGACGCTGCGTCCCTGCTTGATTCAGTCCGGCCGCTGTGACAGCTCCATACGGGCCGGCGTCGCACAGACCATGACGTCGGCAAGCGGCTGACGTACGGAGCTGTCACCGCGGCCGGACTGAATCAAGCAGGGACGCAGCGTCGGGGCATCGGAAAGGTGAGTTCATGTGTTTTTTTTTTTTTCCACCGGCCCCACCAGTCCCAGACCGGCCCCGGACCGGCCCAAAACCAATCGGCCCACCGGGATTTCTCCCGGTGGGTCCTATGGCCAGTCCGCCCCTGGGTCTGACTGTAAGCTGTCTGCGCATGTGTGAGCAGCAAAAAAAAAAAAAGCAGCACAACCTAAATAAAGGAAGGTGGGTGCTATTCTGCTGAATACTTTGAACCCAACAAAGTCCACAAAATATCAAAGAAAAAATTGCAGGCAGCATTCCAAGGGATTGTGGATGAAAAAATAGGAATTTAATCCATATCAAGTGAGTGACGTTTCGGCTGTAATGTCAGCCTTTCTCAAACAGTGAAAATACTGAATTACAGGGTTTATATAGCTGCACAGTGATGACATCATCATTACAATGTGATTGTACAGTGTTACACAAAATTTAACAGTTCATCAATTACATTGATACATCATTACATCAGTGAAATAAAGTTTATATATTTCTAATAGCTATTGCATAAATGTGATCTATCACATCTATAAATGTGTTATATCTGTGTACTCATTCTATATTAAGAAAGTGTCCAACCTCCTAGGTGGATCCAGTAAGAGAATAAACAAAGTACCTTCGGTAATTGTGAACATGGCTCCTACTCTGGGACCAGCTGTTTGTAAAAAAAAAACCTTTATTGCGCATGTCAGAAGACACCATTCGAGGTGTCACGTCTCAAATATGAACTACCCATGCATGGTAAAATACATAATCAGAGTCAAAGGGAGATGCAGTCACATGATCGCTATCCGTCTGCCATCTTTATAAAGGGCAAACCTGCCCAGGCCCTAATTAGGCTCAAAGTCTATGCATATATGGTCAGTATATGCAAAGAAGTATAAAGAAAATGAGGCATTGTCCCGGTCCAGAATATCAAGTGAAGTATTATGGAAATATTGTATATTAACCCAACATCAAAGTAACATTTGGCCGAAAATGGGTGCAGTGAGTCTCCCAACCCCACCCAGCAAGGAAGGGCAAGAGTTCTACACCACCCTGGCTCCAATAGAATATGTTAATTAGGTCACCACTGTGGACTCCCCACAGAGAAACATGTAAAAGGTCTATGACATCTACTGAATAGTCTCCCTGACAGCACTCAATACTTATTAAGCTTATTTATACATATACTTATTTACAAATAGCTATAGCTCTGTGTCTCTCTCTGACAGTCTCTGTATCTCTCTCTGACTGTCTATGTCTCTCTCTGACTGTCTGTGTGTCTTTCTCTGATTGTCTCTGTGTCTCTCTCCCTCTCTGACAGTCTTTACCTGTGTATGTGTCTCTCTCTCTCTCTGACAGTCTCTGCCTGTGTGTCTCTCTCTGATAGTCTTTACCTGCGTGTTTCTCTCTGACTGTCTCTGTGTGTCTCTCTCTGACTGTCTCTGTGTCTCTCTCTGACTCTCTCTCTGTGTCTCTCTCTGACAGTCCATGTGTCTATGGGGAGATTTATCAGAAGTATCTGAGAGCAGAACTGTTCTAGTTTCCCATGGCAACCAATCAGAGCTCAAGATTCATTTTCCCACAGCCGTTTATAAAATTAATGCTGGTCTCTGTTTGGTTTCCACGGGGAACAGGGAAAAGTTTTGCCTCAGACATTTCTGACATTTCTGTAAAAACCAGCTAACAAAAATGCATGCCCCCTCCACGACCGCCATGCCCCTCTATGCCCCCTCCATGTCCACATGGCGTGGAGGTGGTGTATTTGTGATTAAATAAAAAAAATTATTTAGTTCCTCACATTGGCACAAATATTTTGTTCAACCCGCTAAATTAAAGCAGAAAGTCTGAACTTCAACTGCACCTGAACTGTTTAGTACAAAATGTATTGTGATAATGTAAATAATTAATATTTGAAAAATGTTGTCTCTGTCCTAATAGTTATGGATCTATCTGTATACAACATCCTTCCTGACTGAATAGAATAACAGATGTACAGTTTACAGTGATACTGATAGTGATTTAGATGCCATTCACGGTCTCAAAAAAGCTGGGTGACAAGCCTTATAAGCAATGTAATAGCTGACAGCTTTTCTGAACCATGCAGAAATCCAGACTATGGTGGAATAAATATTATCCTGGTTTAGGTTCGTATGGGAAGAATATGACGCTGGTGTGGCAGAAATCATATGCACAAGAAGTAATTGATCTGTGACTTTTAGTGCACTCTCATCATAACACCTCCATGCTGATTCATAAAATTGAATAAATGGATTTGGTTTGACACTGACTAATAGGAACGGGGCTACTGTCCTAGAACATGACAAGTTGCTTGGTCTGTCTATTTTCAATGACCTTCCTCAAGGTAAATTATACAGGTGATTGTTTTCCTGTTTTCCCCCCCCTTCCATTTCCCAGAATAATCACCAGGCTTTCAGACCTCACACAGCGTCTTACTAGGATACACAAATTGTTGTAATGACATCTATGATCAATGGATGTCTGGAGGAGCAGAGTATGTGTGATCCAGGCAGCTGGGCGAATGTCACAGTGCCTTACCTTTATAGAAAACACCACAATATGCAGGTCTTGACGTCATTGTACCAGCAGGGTGTAAACTGGATAACATCCACTGG
Organism: Engystomops pustulosus; assembly: GCF_040894005.1. Classification (NCBI taxonomy): domain Eukaryota; kingdom Metazoa; phylum Chordata; class Amphibia; order Anura; family Leptodactylidae; genus Engystomops; species Engystomops pustulosus. The sequence continues at coordinate 102,344,856 of NC_092417.1, read as the reverse complement.
CGCTGCAGGGTGACATAAGAGAGCATGAAATAATTAGTGGGACAAATTTATAAAAAGTATCCTAAGGTGAGACAGAGCAGGGCTAGACTAGACAGTCTTATTCTGTACCAGATTCATATAAGTGTCTGGATGATAAATCTGCTGCAGTATAAGACTGCCTAGTCATACTCTGCACCTCCTATTAGCATTGTTCTTGGTGCACAGCTTTTTTTTGTTGCGAAACCATGCCCCCTTTCATAGGCCACACCCCTTTAGCACCCCTTTAGCGCAAATTATGACAGAATTCTATTCTAGACAGATTACTGTATCCCCCTAATATTCTGAAACATCTGAAAATGATGGATGTATTAGTGCATCTGTGACTGGCACAAAAGAAGAGAGAGCAGAATAATTTAGGAGCACCTACTAGGGAGAAGTCTGTGGATAGCACATAAACATGGCAGAATGGATCTGGTACTGTTTTAAGTTAGATCATTTTAAAAATATTCTGGTACACACCGTCCCAAAATAAAAATCATCTCAAAATGTATTACATGAAAGCTCAAAAAAGAACACATCAAACAATGTACAAAATATATAACCAAGCTTTATTGTATAAGAAAGGCCAAAGCACATTGCACAAACTAAAATAGCAAAGGGATCATGAGCAATTGACAAAATACACCACCGGTAAGATCCACTTCAATTTTTAAAATTTATCTATCCTATTGCCACACATTGAATTACAGTCTCTCCATTTCACTAGTCAAGAACAATTCTTTTGTCACCACAATAAACCCCAAGCTCACAAACAGTACCTTCTTCTGAAATATGTATGTCCTCTTAAAAAAATTATATTAATCGTAATCTTTAAAACTTTAGAGGCAGGTGTTAGTTGTAGCACAGCTGATAACTGTCCTGTGTATATAGAGCTCAGCCCGTGAGCCATCTCCATACATCTCTAACCGCACCACGACGTACAATAATGTTGTGAGGTTAAAGCCATCCCCCTTAACAAAATCCTGTCTTTTTGTGGTACAAGATAGAAGTTTCTAAAAACTTCAGAACTTCAGAAACACTTGATGTGGCGCAATTCATTTAAAACATTTTTTTGTGCAAATTTCCACAGATTGATAAATATGGCCCATTGGGCCAAAATTCTTAATTGCACCTTTATTAAAATCTAGCCCTATGTCTATACAACTAACCAAATGGATAATATTCTTTCCATAAACAAGAGAGGACAGCTGGGATCAATCACGTCCCCTTTAAATATATAGTTTCTCTGAAAAGCCATATTTATCTGTGTATTATTTTTAGCTTTACTGTCTTTGTAGGTTTTCCACCCCACTGAATGCAGCTGATCCTTCAGGTCTGGGCAGGTTTGCACCTTTCCAATATGTCCCTGCACTTAGGATTTTCTACATGAAACTTTAATGTTTCTGTCAGAACAACCACATAAAAGATGTCATATAGCAAAAAAAGACATCAAAGCAAGATGCATTCTGTTTGTTCCAATCTCATAATTGGTTTCCAGTACAGAAAGCATTGTCAAAACCACCTTTAACCCAGTACAATCAGGGCATGTACAGAAACCAACTTGTTCTTTGATACATTTTTATAATTTCCATTTCTTTGCATTTTCTAGATTTTCCCATTTTCTATGCATGGGAACACATAAAACTGTGATGATGTGCTCACATATAATGGGTATATTATAAGTAGATCCTTCAGCCAGCTGAGGAATTTTGTGCAACCTTATGTAATTGTTCTGTTTTTATGTTTCCTTGGGTTAGGTCAGAGCTAATGTCTCGTTTCATGATGGAATAAAGCTGATTTGCGCATCTTCGGGATATACATGGAGCTGCAGCAGAGGGACAGAGACAGGAATCAGAGCTGTATCCCAGCGCTCAGGTGTGATGGATACAAGAACACATAAGTTGCTGCCTTTGTACAAATCAGAGACATCACTGAGACATGCTACAGTTTCTGACAAGGAAAATGGCAGAGATGTAGCAGACCTACACAGCTAAGTTAGACAGATGCAGTAGAGCCCACTTAGTCATGGTACAAATCAAAGAACCACCAATGGACACCTCAGTTGTATGCACACCTCAGTATTTTATAATGTAAAAATAAAGGACGCAGAGAGGAAATATGGGAGCTGCCAACAATTTCCAGTCTACAATCCCAAACCTTACTCCATCCCAACCTATTGCGTGCCCAAAAGTAAAACTATCCCCCTTACTTGTCTGAACATTTGTTGTATAACCCCACATTCAGCATACTACTTTCCTGTTTGCTGTTAAAAGTAAAATAATCAAATACTCACCTTTCTCCATTTCAATGCAGCAGTCTGTCTGAAGCTGGCAGAGGCGCAGTGTGATGACATCATCACTACTGCCCGATTCAGAGTAATGTACTGCTGCAGGGGAACAGAGATAAGTAATCAGATGATTATTTTGATTTATTTCAATTAAGTTTGCCAATCACAGCTGGTTTGGATAATCTATTGCCATGGAAAAGCATTCATCAAATACACTGTCCAAGCATAGATTTCAGTCATCACTTGGAGGGAAAGTGAACAGCAATAGATGCAGATTACAGATGTGTATTGAGGTCCCAGCAACAGGACATCTGAGCATTAAATAGACATCAAAGGATCTCTGTAACTATTAGAGATGGTCCAATAAGGACCTTGTGCAAGTTTTGCTTCTTAACCCCATATACATTGGGTATTTTTACTCTGTGTTTCATTGCAGCCATTTGGTAAGATCAAAAAAGATCAAATTTTTTTTGCTCATTAGTGTACACTCTGCAGCCCATCTTGACAGTAGAAAACTGAAATTTATTTATTTGCTAATTTATTCAACAAGAAAAACTGAAATATCACATGGTCATAAGTATTCAGACACTCATATTTAAAGGGGTATTCACATTCAGTTTCATTAATTAGCCATATATTTACATTTCTTCAATTAGATGTTATTAAAAATATTTTACCTGTGTTAAGATAATTTCTCATAAATGTAGTCATATAGTCCCTTAGAAACAAGACTGTGTCCTCGGATATGGCCACCTCTGCTGGAGGGATTGTACAAAAGTTTTTTGTATATGAAATGTCTGGGAGTTACTGCATATCCTACAGCCATCCTGCGGTAATGACCGATGAATCCAGGAGGTCAGGCAGGACTCAATAGCGCATGTCTGGCCACCACTGCCAAAATGCGAGGTGGTCGTGTCCAAGGAAGCTATTTGGTTTCTAAGGGACTGCACAGCTACATTTATGAGAAATTATCTTCACAAAGGAACATTTTTTAATAACATCCAATTGAAGAAATGTTTACATATGGCAAATGAATTAAATTAAATGTAAATGCCCAGATGGGAATAGCCCTTTAACTGACATGCTGTCCATTTCCTTCTGAACCTAGAGATGGTTCTACTCCTTCATTGGAGTCCAGCTGTGTATAATTAAACTGATTGCATGAAACAAAAAACAAAGAAACATGTAATTTAACTTGTCCTGGACCACCCGCTGACTTTAGATGTCAACGGGCGCAGGTCCTGAGTCTACAACAAAGTTTTTAAACATCGCTGCAGTTTTCTATTCCTCACCAAGGGAGGAGGACCCTGTCTCCAGGTGTCAAAGACCCAGAGACCTAGGGAGAATGGAGATGCGGTTTGTTACCACTTCTCCCTTCTCCGCCCCTCACAGCATCGCACTGAATGAGCACGATGCACAGCAGGACAAAACTGGCACTGTCGTCGGCTCCATAGACTCAACAGACACATGACCTCCGGGTCTAAAGGGGTTAAACAGAGTTGCGGGGTCTAATTAGACCCAGTACAGCTCTGATCGGAATCTCCAGTGACAGCTGGTAATTTCCCCATTAACTGGGGCTCTGACAGATGCCCCAGTTACAGGGGAAATATTGTAAAAGAAAAAAAAATTAAATTAACAAAAATTTTAAAAAGTGAAAATGTCCCCCAGGGGTTTTTTAAGACCTCATGGGGAAAATATAAAGTAAAAACACACACAGACAAAAATATTCATAAAAATACAATGACATTTTCCCATAAGAAAGAAAAAAAAATCCCCTGTTACACTACAAGAAGGATTGCCATAGTCGCCCAATTTGCCCGAGACTATACATATTGGGGCTTATTTACTAAGACCCCTTCTACACTCGCAGAACTCAGCATGTCAGTTCAGTTCCGGTTTGCAGCGTTCAGGCCGTGCAATCTGGGCAGCATGCATTGCGAGTGTGATGCGAGTTCATTGCATCACACTCGTGAGTGTACAAGGGGCCTTAGGGTCTGTAGACGCACTTTCGTCTGACTTTCCGAGGTTTTCGTGTTTTGCACGGCTGAGGCAGGAATTTAACTGGGGATTGTGTCACACGCGATCAGATTGTGGCGCAGCTGCGCTGGCTTTCATGGGACAGAAATCAGTGGCCACACACTTACATGCCTCAGGAAGAAAAAGGTGAACTCCGGCAGATCGTGGATCAAATCGCAGTCGAAGTAAATGTGCCCCATTATATATCGAAATGACCGAAACTAAATAGGGAATTCATCCAAGATGGCGACGCCCATGTAAACCTCGTGAGCTCTCTCCATACACCCTCCGATATAGTTCATCCTCAGTCGCGAAGGTGTTAAAAAGGCAAAAACTCACCTAAATGACATCTCTAGCAAAAGCGTAGCATGTGACAGTGTGTACAGACACAGCAGTCCAGCCCTCACCCCCCCCCCCCCCCCACCCCACCTGGACAATGACCATAGAAACAGTAGATAAATAAACAATTTTGAAGATTTTGTCACAGCATTAATGGGATAGTTAACTATTCACATAGCGCAGATGCTCAAGAAAGCACAACATATCATTAATAATCATTCAACCATTCACCAAAAAGGCCCTGATCAGTACAATTACCTGATAAAGCAATAAGTCTGTACAAGTTGTGGAGCTGGGGCAGATCCCTGGGGTTTTGTACTGTTCAAGGCCTTCATGGTGAATTTTGGATTGCATATTAATGATATCTTGTGCTTTCTTGAGCACCTGCACTATGTGAATAGTTTACTATCCCATGAATGCTGTAACAAAATATACACATTTGTTTATTTATCTACTGTTTCTATGGTCATTGTCCAGGTGGGGGAGCTGCAGTTAAGTTGCCACCCCCACCTTGTACAAATCTAACAAAACTGGTGTCAATCATTTGTGCAGCTATCGTTTGTGCCGCTATCGTTTTCAAGATATTAATAAAAGTTTCCAGAGGTCATCAGAGGTCAAACAGTCCTCGCCCCCCCACCCACCCACACACACACTTCTTTAGTTTATAATTAAACTGATTGGACTTTATTAGGAAAGGCACACACTTGTCTCTTTAAGATCTCGTAGCTCACAGTGCACGTCAGAGTATGAGGTCTAGAGAACTACTCAAAGTGCTCAGAGACAGAATTGTGGCAAGGCAAAGATCTGGTCAAGGTTACAAAAGATTTTCTGCAGCACTTTAGGTTCCTAAGACCACAGTGGACTCCTTAAATTGAAGAAGTTTGTGATGACTACAGCTCTTCCTCAACCTGGCCATCCAGCCAAACTAAGCAGTCATTGAAGAAGAGCCTTGGTTAGAGAGGTAAAGAAGAGCCTTGGTTAGAGAGGTAAGAAGAGCCTTGGTTAGAGAGGTAAGAAGAACCCCAAGATCACTGTGGCTGAGCTCCAGAGATACAGTAGGGAGATGGAAGAAAGTTGCATAAAGTCAACTATCACTGCAGCCCTCCACCAGTTGGGCTTCATGACCCCGGAAGTCTCTAAGTGCAAGACATATTAGAGCCCACATACAGTTTGCAAAAAAACATATGGACTCCAAGACCATGAGAACTAAAATTCTCTGGTCTAATGAGACGAAGAAGCGGTATGTGTGGAGAAAACCTTGCACTGGTGGTGTCAGCATCATGCTACGGGGGTGTTTTTCCGCTGCAAGGACAGGATGACTAGTTGCAATTGAAGGAAAGATGAATGCGGCCAAGCAGAGAGGAGATATCCTGGATGAAAACCTCTTCCAGAGTGAGCTGGACCTCAGACTGGGCCGAAGGTTAACCTTCCAACAAGACCATGACCCTAAGCACGCAGCTAAAATATCAAAGCAGTGCCTTCAGAACAACTCTGTGACCGTTCTTGACTGGCCCAGCCTGGTCCCTGACCTAAACCCAATTGAGCATCTCTGGAGGGACTTGAAAATGGATTCCACCAACGTTCACCATCCAACCTAAGAGAACTGGAGAGGATCTGCAAGAAAGAATGTCCAGCGCATACCCAAATCCAGGTGTGAAAAACTTTCCAAGAAGACTCATGGCTGTACTAGCTCAAAAGGTGCTTCTACTCAATACTGAGCAAAGGGTCTGAAGGGTCTGAACTGGGATAGTTCAGTTTTTCATGTTGAATAAATTAGCAAAGAAATCTACATTTCAGTTTTTTTTGTGTCAAGATGTGGTGCAGAGTGTACATTAATGAGCAAAGAAAAATAACTTTTTGATCCTACCATTTGGCTTCAATGAAACAAAGAGTGAAAATCTAATGGGGTCTGAATACTATCCATACCCACTGTAAATACTACCGTTTTGCTAGTTCTTGGGACCTACCCCAATATGTCTTATAGTGGCAGGAATAACACAAACTTCTGCCTGCTCTTGGGCCAGAATAAAGTTTGAGACCGTTGTCAACGGTGCTATAGCTATGTTCCTGCACTGACCTTAAATAACGTGTAATCCTTAGTGTAGCTCTAAGGGCTACGGGCCCATAACACAGGATATTTTTGTATACCTTTCAGTTTATTTACAGTCCTGAGATTTATGTGACACCGACGGCCAGACATGGCCAGACATTCCCTGTCAGGAGATCATTAAAGGTGTTGTCAACTCTTTTCTGCCAAACTCAGTGTTCCCAAATTTTGACAACATGTGACCACTGCAGCCATACAGCTCTGAACAAAGTGATACTTTGGCAATGCCCCTCAAACCACCATGTAAGAATAAAATAACTCTTGTGTGCACGTCCCTTTTCTCCATGGTAGATAAGTGACTTGAATTGGGATGTTCCCCCTTAGGACGCAGTAAGCAACCTGCAGATATTGGGGTTGCTTCTGACATTCACAGAATGAGACAAGTGTATTTACCGAAATGAAATCTTTCTTTGCCAGGCTCAGTGACTCTGACGAACAACATGTACATCTGTCCTCATCTTTATTCCTTGGTGGCAGGCGGCTGTCACATTTGATGGGGGATGCCACAAGGAGATAATGAAATGAAATGCTTGCAAATCCACCATGGGACACTTTAAATGTCAGCTTCTTTTGTGGTTTGCTACATTGTAGTTATTTCAGCTTTGAAAGAGGCCAGCCGTGTATATAACTCTTCCTACAGACACAGAGGCTTCAATGTAAAGTGACAGCATTAGTAATATTAATAGTGGAGATTTCCCCTACACTCCACACAATAGGCACACAGAAGTATTCTGCAGATAAGGATTTCTAGGCATGGTCTAATCACACAGTAAAACATGCTGTATTATGTGACAATGATGTCACTTTATCCTTAGGAGACATATGCCCATCCCCTCGTAATAAAAAAACTGGATTTATAAAAAAAAAAAATGTGTACTACAATATTGACTGTTCGATAGATATTCATGTTATGTAACAATTTCCCTTAAAAATAGAAAAAAAACAGAAAAGAAAGAGCTCATTACGGGTCTCCCACAGCTAAACCCTTCAGAGATTATTTATGTTTTGTGAAGGAAACTGTAAGAATGCCATTTCACTGCAGCGCTCCCACAGGAAAAAGGAAGCATTGCACATTCTCTAGTTTTCTATGTAATACTCGGTTATGTCAATTATCCCTTACTTTAAATGTTGCAGTACTTATAAGGCTGTCTGTAGGTAATATAAGCCTTAATGCAGATCTCATTTGACTGCAATGGAGTTGGCAGATTAAAGGGGTCAAACCGTTGTTATCCCATCATCTTTAGTTCTGAGTGGATACTCAGCAATTGAGGAAGCATTTATAATGGGGCCCTGTCAGTTTCTGTCCCCCTGTTGGTACAATAGATTGGTTAGCTATAATTTTCATTGACAACTCCTGCACAAAGAGGCTCGGGGGCATAGAAAGTGAGAGAGAGCACACTGGCATGGCACAACAATCGCTCATAACCCTGAATATCCCCTTACACTAGCCTTGGGAAAACCAAGCTCATACAGCCATACAGTCATTACTGCCACTAACTCTTGTTAAATATAAACCCAGTCCATAACAGGATTATATTGTGCTAGAAGAACCCCAAATTTTATTCAGTTTTATTGCTGTTTTAGCTCCTATAACTAAGTGATGGTCAGTGTAAAATGTTTGGGTGGGGACTCTCTAAGCAGACACTTCACAATTCCTCTATGCTATGAGATGCTGTGTGTTGACAATGTGCTTAGATTATCAGTGTACAGGTAAATATACACATTCATTTAGCTTCTGAACTTTTTACTAGTATCTGACACATAGAAATAGAGTTATGAGAGATGATGAGATCCATGAGACGGATATAACACATAATTACACACTTCAGCACTGCTGCATTTCAGCTAAAACAAACAGAGTGTCTCCCTTTCCTGGATAAAGACTATTCTTATCTGTAGCTTGTAGAGTAAACTCTGCACCCTGCTGCTTGGTGGCAGTAAGTGCCTGTGTGTGAGCTTCTCTTGTATTGGAGGGGGAGGGGCTGGATGCAGAGACACACTGCAGTATGCAAACAGGGTAAGCTTCTGACCATAGTCGGAGATTTATGGTCGTATACTGGGGCAACCGAAATTGTATATTCCAGGACTGATAGAGATAGGTTGGAATCATATCTGTAAAATGATGTGTTTTTGTTAAAAACAGTGAATTAGAGAATGTGTTATTTTGTTATCCTGAGTTTATTAAAAGGTGTTGTTAAAGAGTTCAAAAAAAAAAAAAAAGGTGGCCGGGAGGGGGCTGCTTTAAAAAATAAAGATGTACATACATTCCAATGCCCACCGGGTGTTCCACGCTGATTTCGCTCCGGTCCGCACGCCATGCAAATAAACATGGGCGTCGGAGCAGTGACGGATTCAGCTTCTGGCCGGCCGTGGCAGGCCACACCCACCCGTTCCTATTCACAGCACTGTGTAGGCTGGCCAGATTGTTCTCGGGTCCGGCCAGAAGCTGAATCCAGCACTGCTCCGGCAGCCGTGAGTGACAGCAGATCGGGACACGAGGAGGGCGTCGGAAGGTAAGAAGGCATTTAACACTGCACATACACAGGACTATAAATCTGACTGTTGGAAACCTGCCAGTCTAACACATAGACAATTGCTCAAAATCCTGCCTAATGATAAATCTCCTCCAATGAGTCAGTTACCATGCTACTGACAACACTGAGTGCAGAGGGTGTGAAGCTTTTCCACCATCAATTATGTTAAGAATGACCTACCCCAAAAGAAAACAAAGATCCCACAAGACACCTGATGTTTAACCCCATTGTTGGACACAGCCATCCTGGTCCTGGGAGACTGTTGAGGCTCCACTTAATAGCGTCAAGTCTCAAGACCTTCTAAACTTGGATGGTTCTGAGCTTTTCAATAGAACTGGTGCCATTGAATGCGTCCAGGCCCAAGTAGATTTGGCCACCAAATAAAACATGCCTTCTTTCTTTCCATTGGGAGTTCTTGCGTATGTCTCCTCATCAGATACCTAAAGTAGACCTAGGCCACTTTGTTCAAGGGTGGGTTATGTAGTTGTTTAATTCATCATTTGTTAAAGGGGTACACACTGAAAGTAATGCTGTAACAGGTGCACAGCAGTGGATGGATGGTTGTGCCTGCCTCTCTAAACAAACAGGGGCATGGCACTGACCGGCAGCAGCACAAGACAATGGGAGTTTTCACAGCCCCCCCACCCCAGGTTAGATATATTGATTATTTAAAACCCTGGGAACCCCTTTAATCCAAAGAGAACTGACTATGCTCTACTACATATCTCAAGGCTCTATGCTTGATAAAGTGAAAGTCACAGGGGAGACAATTTCCTCCACTAGCAGGGAATTTAGTGGTTTCACTTGTATTAACTAGCCTACTTTTAACAAGACTTACTACAGGGGCCCTAAGCTAAAAGAAGCTGTCCTAGCTACATAGGGAGTTGAAGTTCAATCCCAACTTTACCCATGAAAATCTCATAAATGGCCCAGCAGGATTTGCATATATTAAAATGTAAGCATAATCAGCACAATTCTGGTATTGTTTCTAAACTACCCTATAACTGATTTGTAATTGCTGTCGGAGAGGTGCACTGCTGTTTGCATATGCTACACTAATTGCGAAATATATTGTTTCTTTCAGATCGTAATGCATCGCCTCAAGTGATCTCTACTTAAGCACCGACAGCCTTGAGTAAATGGAGTGACAGCCAGCAGTCTGGAAGATATTACCAACGTCTCCATATAGCAGGCAATGTCTCACATGCATTAGTATAATTCCGCATGTGGTGTGTCCCAGTTGGATACTGAGCAGGTGTCAGTGCTTTGAAGTATAACTATATTTTGTAATGCAGTACCACCTTGTTGTTCCTTTTGTGCCATATGTTCTCTCTCTGATGTGAATTACGCAGGATAATCAATGAAAGATATTTCCCTCTCTCGCCTGTTTATGCTATGGAGGTGACTCTGTAACCCTTTTAAATAAATGAGCATCTGTTACTATTACGGCTTGGAAAATGGAGAAACAAAATCTATTAGCTAAAGAGTATTATCTGAATATACAGTAGGATTAGATCTACTGTTCATCTTTATCCTCCTGGTCCATGAATGAGTAGCATAGCTAGATAGTAACAGAGGCCGCTATTAGAAAAAAATACAAAAATAACTTTAAGCCCCTTCCCTTCACCTACACTGATACCCCCACCATAGGCACAAGGAGATGGGTGGAGGTATTTTTTAGTATTTGTGTTCCCATTCTACATTTCCTCTTTTAAAAGGCCAAAACTATTATATTTTTCAGTTTACATTCAAAAATGAGGGGGAATTGACAACAGAAATGGAGTTGTGTGATCCAAATTACACATCTCTATTATTATTTTTATCATTTGAGTCAGTATGATACTGAAGAAAACAAATCTAAATAGTTTTCATACCATTACTTAATTAATACTAAATGTGTTAATACCATTAAAAAAAAGTTAAAACTTTACAAAAAAGATGTCTCCATGTGTATCAACATATTCTAACACCTGCAGCGTCTTCATACTTTGGTGTAAGGTAAGCTACATGAAGTTACTATTTTGAATAATGTAAAGCCTTTTGACAAAATGACACAAAAATTGTGATATATAGTGCAAAGTGATCAGAACATGCTATTTTCACTGCTTTACCAGTTTTGAACAATATGATCAATACACATTTAATCCATAAATATACAGTTATATACCATATATATTCGAGCATAAGCCAAGTTTTTCAGCGCCAAAAAAAACTCGGCTTATACTTGAGTCAATAAAAAAAACCTTTCACCTTTCCAATGCCCGTGCAGGTGGTTTCCTTTCTCTGGTGATGCTCCGGCTACAGAGCTGTGTCCCTCCGCACAGCCGTCTCACAGACCATGACATCAGCCGCTGCTGACGTCATGGTCTGTACGACTGCCACATGGAGGGACAAAGAGCCAGAGCATCACTGGAGAAAGAAGAGGACCTGCAGGGGAGGGGGGCATCAGAAAGGTGAGAACAGTGTTTCTTTTTTTCTTATAGGCTGGGCAAACCTCAGGCAGGGAGCTGGCAGGCTATACACTGGGGCTGAATGGCTATACAGTGGGGGCAGGTGCTGGAAGCTATATACTCGGGCTGAATAGCTATATATTGGGGGAAGGTTCTGCAGGCTATGTACTGGGGCTGAATGGCTGTATAGTGGGAGGCAGGATCTGCAGGCTATATACTGGGGCTGAAATGCTATATAGTAGGAGCAGGGGCTGCAGGCTATATACTGGGGCTGAATGGCTACATAGTGGGGACAGGTGCTGGAGGCTATATACTGGGGCTGAATGGCTATACTGTAGAGGCAGGTGCTGGAGGCTGTATACTGAGGTTGAATGGCTATATAGCAGCGGCAGGGTCTGCAGGCTATATACTTGGGCTTAATGGCTATATAGTAGGGGCAGGGTCTGCAGGTTAGATACTGGGGCTTAATGGCTATATAGTAGGGGCAGGGGCTGCAGGCTATATACTGCGGCTGGAGGGCTATATACAGTAGGCAGGGGCTGCTGGCTATATACAAGGGGGAAAGGACTAGCTGACTGTATACTGGGGGCAGGGACTAGCTGGCTGTTTCCTGGGGGCAAGGACTAGCTGGCTGTATACTGGAGGCAGGGGCTTGCTGGCTATATACTGGGGACAGTGGCTGCTGGCTATGTACTGGGGGACAGGGGGCTGGCTATAGACTGGCTAGAGGCTGTGACAAATGCATTTTCCACCCTCGGCTTATACTTGAGTCAATAGGTTCTCAGGTTTTTTTAGTTACAATTAGGTACCTCAGTTTATACTCAGGTCGGCTTATACTCGAGTATATATGGTTATATAAATCCTCTTTTTTATTTATACCATGTGGAAATCTTCTTTTAAGTTCCAAAATCCAGTGTGCTTCCTTTAGTAAGAGAAAAAGGAAGCACAATGGATTTTGCAACTGAAAACTAGATTTCCGCATGCTATAGGCCATATTGTTAAAAACTGGTTAAGCAGTGAAAATAGCATTTTGGATTGGTTCTGACTTGCTTTTTAATTTGGTATGTTCAAGTGTGAACAGTAGCCATGATAAAGAGTAAAAATACTCAAAATGCAAAGCTGCTACATATGGACTACTTATATGCTATGTAATGTTTTAACATGATGGAGAAATAAAGAAGAAATTATATTACACAGTGCTAGATTTTTAACAATTGAAGCATATATACAGTGCCCCCCTGCATTCTTATAGATAAAGTGGCTCCCTGAATTGATTCTGATATATAAAGGGCACCCCTTAAATTATTTTGTATTGAACCTCCCCCTCCTTCCTCCGCTATTACTGGAGAGGCACTGGTTGGCCCCATCCACTACTTCTGATGATGCCCACTCTCCACTTTCCTGGCATTCTGGGCCATCACATCTCCTATGTGTGGTCAAAAGAGCCCTGGAAAATGCAATATGTAATAATAGTAATCGACAGAGAACAGAGGAACACGTGCCATCATTATAATAGACTAGAGCCAAACGTAGAGTAAAGAAAGAATGATACCATGCAGCCATCGAAAGAATGCAAAAATGACATCCCGTAAGTAAAAATGTTTAATAAAAATACAAATATTTTAAAAAGTGCAGAGAGCACTGTGTGAAGAAAGAACATCACACACCGCCTTGAAATATCATCTCTGTCCAGATGCCACTGTGTCCTGTGTGGCTTGAATAAAGAAGGGGGGAGAAATTGAATTGGTTTGTTGGTTATGACTCACTGGTGGATCGTAACATTTTTAATATCCTGTAGAAGTTCACGTATCGTATGAAAGAATCTCGTGTATGTCTGAAGCCGCAGAATGCTGCCGCTAAGTGATGGAACAAAAGAGACCCACATGCATTACCACTGTTTAACACTGATGCGGACATTGATAAAGAAATAAAAACTGGTCACACCTTCCAGTGTAGTCATTCACAAGAGAGTATGGACAAACAAGAGCATCATCAAGCTATTTTCTCAAAAAAATCACATTAAAATAACAGTGACATTCCTTTATTCTGCTATCTTATAATTCAGAAATTCTGGGATATCAATCTATATGTTTAATGGACATCTACCACCAGGATGAAAGACTGTTTACCATATTTTTCGGCCTATAAGGCGCACCGGACTATAAGGCGCACCTCTGATAAGACATCTAGGAGCTAGGGACCCTGCATACTGTGTGGGAAGGTGCAGGAAATTTCTGGGGATGGAGCTTTTAAACACTAGTAAATGTACAGTACATCTTATCTGTAGTACATTTCTGTATAAGTTCATATATAAGGCGCACCTTTGATTTCTGAGAAAATTAAAGGATTTTTGGTGCGCCTTATAGGCCGAAAAATACGGTACAAATGAGCCTGAGGGGCTCCAGGCTTCATTAACACCTATGGAGCCTGGAGCCCCTCAGGCTCATTTGCATACAGTCATTCATCCTGGTGGTAGATGTCCATTAAACATATAGATTGACATCCCAGAATTTCTGAATTATAAGATAGCAGAATAAAGGAATTTCACTGTTATTTTAATGTGATTTTTTTGAGAAAATAGCTTGATGATGCCATTTAAAATGTTGAGAGCCTGAGTCTACAATGTAATATTGTTGGATGTCTTCTTAAAATCAGACCTTTTGACGAAGCCGCAGTGTGAAAAGTACGTCGAGGTGATTCTGTCCGCACCGTGGCTCTTTTTTCACTGACAGGATGACGCAAGTTATACATAGGATCTTTTTTTTACCTAATTGATCTTTTGTGCTCTTCTCTATATGGATTTTTCTCCACCAAGCATAATAATCTAGGAGAATTGTAGGTGTGGACTTTTGTACATCCCAGAGGATTCCTGTGTATTATGCATTATGTAAATCCACACATTTACCTTTAGGTATTTAGCTCATTTATAGCTTTACCTTGGACTTACAGTAGCTCACTTCTTTGGAGACATGTTATTGTCCCTATTGATTTAGATCTTGGTCACCTGTCAGTGACATATCCATGCGGTGGTTGCTTATTTTTATTTTTATCAGTTACCTTGGTGTTATATTTCTGACTGTCTCTCCTTTTGATATGTCTTTAGATGTTTGCATATATAATTTCTTGCATCATAATTAAGCATTAAAGCTTTGATTTTTATGGATTATGAGTTTCTGTGTACTCTCGCCTGTTTTGGGTTGGTGTTTATGACCTTGTGGTCGAGCGAGTGGGTACAATCTGTTGGGTACCTGTTTGAGGTTTTGGTAGGCTAAAATCAGTAAAGAAACAAAATTAAGGATTCACTATCGACTCAAAATTACAGAACAATGGAATCATAAATGACACAATGGGGCAGATTTACTTACCCAGTCCCGTCGCGATCCCGCGGTGCGCTGTCCGGACTGGAAGCTTAGACTATCGTAATAGGATGGCAGATTAGAGTGGTACCCAGTAAGTAAGCAGGTGACAGCTTGGGGGGCTCAGTTTAGGACTGCTGTCCTGTCTTTCATCTCTACCTCCTATGTTTGTAAATTATACAGTTTAAAAAAGTATAAAGATGGGATCTGACTGGATAAATTATAATTCCCACCAGAGTTTGGGATATTAGCTCTTTGCACTGAATTTTATGTCTCCCAGCTGGAATTACAAGTCAAGGAGAAAATATAGTAATGTCAATACATGTCACTAATTCTATCACCTGCCACCGTCTGCTTTCTGAGCTCCTTACCACCACAACAAGGCTTTAGTTATGTTTTCCTGTGAACCTATGGGGAAAAATCATAGTAATCAAAGGTCAATGTTATTAATGGAAGGGAAGCATTGTGTAAAAGTCAGTGCATTACATAGGAAATTCTGCCACACCTCTCCCAATTATCATGCTTTTATCCAACATTATATGAATAGTATTGAACGCAGAATACAAGTATAATAGGCTCCATCATGTATTGTGTTATCAGGGAGAACTTTTACAGGAAGTCTTCACCAACAAAGCAGATGTGAAATGGTATTCCCATTATGAGATGAGTCTTGATTTGTAGCCAAAGTGTTCTGGCAGGAGGACATCTATTATAAATGCTTTTTATCATATCCTAGGGAATTTGCAATCTAAATTGTTTGTGCAATTTGTGCAGATAAAAATTGGTATTTTGTCACAGGGGTCAAAGATCTATTTTTCTTATATAGTGACCCTTTACCCTCACCTGGATTTAAGATAGTCTTGCTCCTTACAGCTACCACTGGGGAGGTTTATTGGATAATGATCTACTGTACAAGACCATTTCTGTCTTTGTATCTCTACATTGTGTAAGATGCCATGTTTAGTGTGATGATGAGATGTTTTTATTGATACTCTATTTAAAACTGTACAACCTTTTTATTACTTTAACATTTTTATTTGTAACAAAAAAAGTGCAGATGCTTTGAGGGGTTAACGGGGTAATCCTAAAATATAAAAAGTTGGTCCTAGATGCATTTGCTAGTGCTCTGTAAAATGTTCAGTAAAAAGTTTACACAAGTTAGAATGCCGCCTTGTCTGGACCATGGAGTTCAATTATCGAGGTGCCCTATGCTTACATTAAATCCTGGCCCCAATAGGGGATCCTCTGCTCCTCTGGTTGGTCAGTTGACTCTGAACACCACAACTCCATTCTTGTTTATATATGTGATAGATTTCATAAATTTATGAGTGTATCCACCCACTTTGTGAGTATATAGGAGCTTCTAGGCCACCTTCAGGTGTCTACATTTTGGTGATGGGGCAAGGTTAGCCTTGTTTAGCCTTGATTAAAATTACTCGTTTGTGCAAACCTAGCGCAAGGGTTAAGGTTTTCATTTAATTTAATGTAATTATTTACAACAGTAGAAGTAGGTGAGACTTAAAGGAAACCTCTCATCAGCAATTTGTCTAATAAACCACTACTTACTTTCATGGTCCAGTGTGGTTGTATCTTCCAGAAAATCTACTTTGAAATGAGATGTAAATTGGCTTTACAAAGTCAAGGAGGAGGAGAGTTTAACACTGAAGTCAAGGTGGGGAACTCTGAATGCACCCTCTTCTGGGATTGAAATCATAAATCGGACTTCAGGAGATTTGGTTAGTGATGTGTATGGATGCAGGACCATTAATTACCGTGAAGAGGGCTTTATGAGGAAGAGAGAGCTCGACTTCAGGGTTAAAATCTCTTCCCCTTTCACTCACTATAAAGTAGATTTTCTGGATGATGGGTCATGTAAAAAACATGATCTGGAAAGTTGTCAGCTGCTTGACAACATACTGGTAGTGTTTTATTAGATTCATTTCTGCTGACAGGTTCCCTTTAAAATGTTTCTTGATTTTTGATTCAGATGTTACATTGCAAACATCTGTCTGATTGTTGCCTCCGCATTTGGACCTTTAAGACTCTACATCTGGATCCTTAATTGTGTTCTTTGTAGTACTAATTTGTTGCAGCATTACATTTCATCCTATTGTTCTCACTGCTTTTCAAGGTGCTTTTGATAATCCTCATGGCTTATGCAGCAGAAGGGAAAAGCACACAATCCAACAAAACAGCAATGTAATTAGTCCATTATGAATATGACTGTATTAGCACACGCAGCACTCCCCATGATCACAAGAAGGGAAAAAAAGACCCTTCGTATTTTGTTTTGACTCAGAATTACTAAACAGCTTGGCTCTTTAATCAAAGCTCATTGTTACCTTTCTCGCATTATGCTGCAAATGACTTCTCATTAAAACCAAATGAATTGTATTGCGCATCATTGAAAGGACAACAACTACACTTGTTATTTAAGTTACATCTGCAAAGAGGATGAATGGGAAATGTGGGCAGAGAAAATGTTGGGAAATGTGGCCAAATCTATAGGGTTATTGCTAGGGTCATCAAAGTGTTATGAAGCAGTGCACAAGTGATGCCGGTTAAACTGCTATTCATCCTACACAAATAACTAGAAAGCAACCATGGTATGGACAGTGGACCTAGCAGACGCGACCTACCCAACAAGTGGATTAAGAATTCCCCTGCTCCTGGGCTTTATAAAAATTGCAGCTCCACCACCCAAAAGTATACTATTACCTTTTACTCATATTGCCATATTGTCTTATTGATGGCACAGTAGGGTTTTGTGATGTCACAATGGATCCTTCTCACTATAGGACATTATAATTTATAATTACAGTACTTATTAACTAACTTAACATTACAGTTGTTACTATAGAACAATGCCAAAATGGACAAGTTCAATGTCACAATTGTCAAAATGGTGTATACAAGTAGGTCACTGTAATGTGACAATGAGGCATTTTCACATCACAATTACTGTACATAGTGATGACATAACGGGGGAATTAATACAGTAGAAAACTATGATATCACAGATGTGCATTTACAATGGGGCATTCTGATGTCGCACTGGGAATTATCAAATCAAGCATTGTCTTCATGGGGCAATGTCATGGCACAATAATGCATTGGGAAAGCATAAAGAGGCATTGGGGCAGATTTATCAAGCAGTCTGAAAGTCAGAATATTTCCAGTTGCCCATGGCAACCAATCACAGCTCAGCTTTCATTTCACCAGTGCTCATGAATATTTTAAAGGGGAGCTGTGATTGGTTGCCATGGGCAACTGGAAATATTCTGACTTTCAGACTGCTTGATAAATCTGCCCCATTGTGTGTCACCATAGAGCATTATAATGTCACAATTGTCAGTTGTCTGAAATTGTAAAATATTTATAATTTGAAACTGTTTGTTATTCTTTTGCCTGTGTTACATTGTCACTATAAGGCAGTGTTGCTTCATAATGATATTATGGTGACACAATAGGGAATTTGGATGTCCTATTGGCCATTGTGATGTCAAAGTGGAGCAATGTGATGTCACAATTAGGCAATATTATGCAGCCATGGGGAACAGTGATGGCGCAATGAGACATGGTCATGTCATAACAGGCATTTTGATGTCACAATGGGTCATTGGGGTCATTTACTAAGGGCCCGATTCGCATTTACCCGACGTGTTACCCAAATATTTCCGATTTGCGCCGATTTTCCCTGTATTGCCCGGGTTTTTGGCGCACTCGATCTGATTGTGGCGCATCGGCGTCGGCATGCACGCGACGGAAATTGGGGCGTGGCCGAACGATAACCCGACGGATTCTGAAAAACCGCCACATTAAAAAAAAAAAAAAAAAAAAGTGTCGCGGGACACGCGCTTACCTTCACCAGGTATAGGATGGTGCATTCTGGCGGACCTCGGGGACGTCGGAGGAACTGCCTTAGTGAATCGTCGGAAGACCCAAATCCACCACAGAGAATGCGCCGCTGGATCGCGAATGGCCCGGGTAAGTAAATCTGCCCCATTGTGTTGTCCTAGATGGCATTGTGGTATCACAATCGGGCATTGATGTGAACATTGGAGTTGTAAAGTCATAATTCAGCATTTTCACTCAATTATCAGCATTATTATTTCACAATGGGACATTGTGCAACTGGCATTTGGATGTCACCATGTGGCATTGCAATCACAATGGGCTAAAGTACAAATAGGCAATGTGATGTAACTAGAGATGGGCGAATCGATTCTAATGATTCTAACTTCGGTTAGAATTGCAGGAAAAATTTGATTCGTCATGAAGCCGAAGTTTATGCTGATTCGCGGGAACAAAGTTGTTTTTTTTCCCCTCATGCATTGGCATAACAACAGTCGTAGCAGCCATAGCAGATGCTATGGGGCCCAAGCTGCTTAGGGGCCTGGGATGGACTGCAGTCTGCAGAATCAAAATTATCAACGCTGCTCTCCTTGGTCCATCCCGGGGCGCAGAGGAAGAGCAAACAGGTTCGTCTATGCACCTCCTCTGCAGCCCGCTCGTATGCCCACCTGCTTCCCGCTGGATGCTGCCATTCAACAACACAGGCACCTCCCCGCCCCCACAGCTACCCGCCCACGGTCGCCTCTGCGCTTGCCTCCCCAACCACACAGTCACCCGCCCACGGCCACAGATCCCTCCCCACACGTTATGGGGCCCTGCTTCTCCTAGTTACGCCCCTGCCCTTATGTTTCTGCTAAATGGGCGCGAGAACAACGTGTTACATGGGGCAGAGAACTCTGGGAAGGAGAAAGGAACACCCACGATGACATCTGCAGACCTGTAAGCCAATCAGCGACCGGCAGGCTTATGTGATGTCACACAGCCCTATAAAACCCAGCCATTTTCTATCTCAGCACTTCACACTTAAAGAGGACCTGTCAGCCTAAATAGGCTCCCTAACAGCCTAAATATGCCCCCTAATAGTCGTAATCTACTCCCCAGCCCCTTTCTATTGAAATTAAATTTATCCTCCTGTCTTCAGTAAAAATGTATTAAAATCTACCTTGATTTTCAGACCTCTTAACAAATAAGAGGTCGGATCCAAGGACCTGTCTTCCTGCAATCGGCTATATTCATTAGGAGGGCGTGCCAGCACTCCTACATGTATTTCGTCCTCCACCCCCCGGGTTCCAATTCTCGCGCTTGCGCACTGGATGCAGGCGACAATGGCATCAAGTGCGCAAGCGCCTTCTCAGTCTTCGAGAAGTCAACAGAAACGACGAGGCCCTGTCACCGTGCTGATCCACCGTGATCTCCACTCACTGCTTACCACCAGTAAGCATACTCTCCGGCGTGTGTGTATATATGTGTATATGAGTGTGTGTGTATATATATGTGTATATATGTGTGTGTATGTATATATGTGTATATATGTGTATATATGTATGTATATATATATAGATATATATATATATATATATGCTCACCGGCAACTTTATTGGGTACACCTGTCCAACTGCTCGTTAACACTTAATTTCTAATCAGCCAATCACATGGCGGCAACACAGTGCATTTAGGCATGTAGACATGGTCAAGATAATCTCCTGCTGTTCAAACTAAGCATCAGTATGGGGAAGAAAGGTGATTTGAGTGCCTTTGAACGTGGCATGGTTGTTGGTTTCAGAAGGGCTGGTTTGAGTATTTCAGAAACTGCTGATCTACTGGGATTTTCACGCACAACCATCTCTAGGGTTTACAGAGAATGGTCCAAAAAAGAAAAAACATCCAGTGAGTGGCAGTTCTGTTGGCGGAAATGCCTTGTTGATGCCAGAGGTCAGAAGAGAATGGGCAGACTGGTTCGAGCTGATAGAAAGGCAACAGTGACTCAAATCGCCACCCGTTACAACCAAGGTAGACAGAAGAGCATCTCTGAACGCACAGTACGTCGAACATTGAGGCAGATGGGCTACAGCAGCAGAAGACCACACCTGGTGCCACTCCTTTCAGCTAAGAACAGGAAACTGAGGCTACAATTTGCACAAGCTCATCGAAATTGGACAGTAGAAGATTGGAAAAACGTTGCCTGGTCTGATGAGTCTCGATTTCTGCTGCGACATTTGGATGGTAGGGTCAGAATTTGGCGTCAACAACATGAAAGCATGGATCCATCCTGCCTTGTATCAACGGTTCAGGCTGGTGGTGGTGGTGTCATGGTGTGGGGAATATTTTCTTGGCACTCTTTGGGCCCCTTGGTACCAATTGAGCATCGTTGCAACGCCACAGCCTACCTGAGTATTGTTGCTGACCATGTCCATCCCTTTATGACCACAATGTACCCAACATATGACGGCTACTTTCAGTAGGATAATGCGCCATGTCATAAAGCTGGAATCATCTCAGACTGGTTTCTTGAACATGACAATGAGTTCACTGTACTCAAATGGCCTCCACAGTCAGCAGATCTCAATCCAATAGAGCATCTTTGGGATGTGGTGGAACGGGAGATTCGCATCATGGATGTGCAGCCGACAAATCTGCGGCAACTGTGTGATGCCATCATGTCAATATGGACCAAAATCTCTGAGGAATGCTTCCAGCACCTTGTTGAATCTATGCCACGAAGAATTGAGGCATTTCTGAAGGTAAAAGGGGGTCCAACCCGTTACTAGCATGGTGTACCTAATAAAGTGGCCGGTGAGTGTGTGTGTGTGTGTGTGTGTATATGTATATATATATATATATATATATATATATATGCATCATGCTGCAGTATTTTAGTCCACCTTGGCAACGAGCATGTACCTCACTCCCCTTGGCAACGAACATGCACCTCACTCTCCTTGGCAACGAGCATGCACCTCACTCCCCTTGGCAACGAGCCCTATTTTTGTGTATGTGTTTGTTTTTTTGTCTTCCAGGACCATGCATGCAGTGGACTACTTCGGATTCCGTCGATGACCAGCATGGTTTTTTTACAAATAAAATGGTCAACGAGGGTGTGTGTGCTTTTTTTTCAATAAAACTTTCTTTTTGTTATTAAAAATGTGTGGAGTTTTTTGTGTCACTTCGTATAGTTTGCCATAGTAGTGGGGCTGTTGACGGTGCTCATTACTAAGGGCTGGCCTTAGTGTTTGCCCTTTTTTTGGACTAATTTACACTAACGCCAAGACTATTACCTCGGTACCCACCGCCACCAGGGGTGACGGGAAGACCAGGGTACAAACCAGTTTCAGCCACCTCCATAATTTGTCATTGTGCCACTCTGCAGCCTACTCATGCTGCTGCCAACTGACCGCTATCTCCCTGGAACACCCTGTGATTTCCAAAATGCTGTTTTCACCCTCCATAACTCTATGACGTTGCCACTATGTTTGGTTTTCCCCTTCATTTCATCTGTCAGAAGGATGAAAAGCTTCAGGATTGATAGCCAAGTGGATACAGAACACAGAGGACATGCAAGTATCCCATTTGCTGCTCATCTCTATTCTGGATCAACTCCTGTTTGTTTTTGGCTTTAGCAATACTGATGGATTATTGACCGCTTGAAAGAGGACAATGACGCGTGAAAAGAAGAGCAAAATGATCAGTGACGTCAAAGCAAAATTACTGCTGACACCCTCTTCACTCTTTAGGGGGGGTTCTACATATATCCGCGTTTAACAGAACAGGTTCTGTTGTAATCTATGGAATCATCTGATGTCAGTGTAAAAAGAGTGCACTCTTTGATGTTATAGTGGGAGCTTGGCCCTCAGCTCAGTCCTTTCGAGCTGGCACAGACGTTACCTTGTCAGGCTGCGTTCCCGCTTCGCTTATTTGGGGAAGTTGGCCTATGTAAGTGCACATTGAAGTGAAGAGTGAAGCGATTCTAAGAGCCGCGGCTGTCATGTGCGTGTCATACTAAACACAGCATTGTTTGAAGACCAAACCACGCTCCCTATGCATATTTAAGCATGGCACAACGTTCAACAACACCCTACAGGCTCTCTGCAGCCAGAAAATACCTGTTTTTTAATGTGAATCTGGGCGAAACGAATTTAACAAATTCGCCCATCTCGAGATGTAACAAAGGTGCATTATGAAATCAAAACAAACATTGTGATGTCTTTTTTAATGATGCAAAGAGGCATAGTGATGTCATAATGGATTATTGTGATTTAACAAAGGGGCATTGTGATTTCAAAATGACCATTGTGATGTCCCAGTGGAGCAATGGGCTTTCAGAGTGTTTGAAGTCATGACAGGCATTGTAAAACCACAAAAGGGCATAGTGATGTCACTATGTGGAATTATGATGTCACAATGCAGTATTTCATAATGGGTCATGTAAATTTTACAGTGGAACAATGTCATTAAAGTCAGAATAAGGCACAGTATTTTCACAATAGTGCATAGTAATGTCACATTTCCTCATAGTGGTGATCACAATAGGTCATTTTATGTCACAATGCAGAATTGTGATATAACAATAGGACATAGTGATGGAGTAAAGAGACATTTTGATGTCATAATGGGGCTTTTTGATGCTAGAAAAGGCATTGCCATGTCAAAATGGGGCATTATCATTTCAAATATAGCACTGTGATGTTACAATGTGGCAGCATGAAGCAATATGATGACACAATGGGGCAGATTTATCAAGTGTTTGAAAGTCAGAATATTTCTAGTCGCCCATGGCAACCAATCACAGCTCAGCTTTCATTTTACCAGCGCTCATGATTATTTTAAAGGGGATCTGTGATTGGTTGCCATGGGCAACTAGAAATATTCTGACTTTCAGACATTTGATAAATCTGCCCCAATGTGCCACTGGGATGTCATAATTGTCATTGTGATGCCCTATTTAGGCAATGTGATGTCAGAAATTGTTATATCACAACAAAAAGGGGCAAATGTGAAGTCACAAAAAGGCCAATTTGGAGTCATGATTTCACATCTTGATCCTTGTGATTCACATTGGGGCATTCTCACAGTAGCTACATTTAAATGACACAAAGAGGCGTTGTGATGTAACAATGGGTTCATTGTGATTTCACACTGAAGAAAAATGATTCCCCTATCAGGCTTGGCGAGGCATAGTATTTTAATGAGGCGTAGTACTAACACATAGTGGGATAGTCACAATGGGGCTAATAATGTCACAGTGAAGCAATGTGAAGTCACTATTAGGCATTCTAGTGTCAAAAGGGGCATTGTGATGTTACATTTGGGCATTGTAATGTCACAGGAGAGAAACGTGATGTTACAATGGGGCATTGTGATGTCATTATAGGCATTGTTATGTCACATTGAGGCATTCTGATGTTACATTGGGACATTTTAGAGTAATTTGATGTCGTAATTGGGCAGTGCAATGTTACAGTGGGGGAATGTGATCTCATAGCAACTTTGTGTTGGGCCTTGGTGTTATGATGTCACAATAAGGTATTTCTATGTCCCACTGAGCACTATAGTGTCAGTATAATACAGCATTGTCACGCTGATTATTGCATAATGAGGCATTGTGATGGCACTATGTGGCACTGTGATGGCACTATGTGGCATTGTGATATCCCAACTGACATGGTGATGTAAAACTGGCATGTTGATGAGGCAATGGGTTACAGTCTAAGAAACTACAGTAAAGAAACTAAGCTTCTTCAGGAAAATTTTCCATTAAAGGCCTTTCTTACAGGTAGGTGACGTTAAAAAGAAACTTCCTTGCAAATTAACGCACCTAATATAAATACTTCATTAAAAACTATGATTAAAAAGCATTCCCCTTATCCATATATGGTTCATTTCCATGGCTACAATGTTAAAAAATCTGTTTGTAAACTTATATGTTATGTGATTTGCATAATCAGTCGTTACTGCACTGCCTGCATCTTTGTTCCTGATTGATAGGTCTCACTTTTGTGTGGAACATTGAGCACTTCATGTCTTGTGATGTCATCTAAGATCCTGTTACCTTTGTAACATCTACCCCCATTTTTGTATCTGATCACATGAAATCACAGCAGGTCTCTGTGGAAAATGGGGAGGAGTAGAAATCCATGGAGGCTGCTGTGCTTTCATGTGATCAAATACACACAAGGGTTAGATGTTGCCAATGTAACAGGACCTTAGATGACTCCCTGGTCACATGACATTTTGTGAAGAGCATGGGACATGGGGAGTAGTAGATGGCAGTGGTCCGTCAAGAAGGACATACCCTCACTGATACAAGGTAACATAAAATAAATTTGATTTATGGGGATGTATCGGAAACTATTTTTAGCTAAAAGAAGTGTATCAGTTAGTTAATAGGACTCTAAAGGAACCGGTCACTAGCTGTACTTGTAAATTTGGTGACAAGTTCCCTTTAAGTTTCTTTGCCCTGTCCTTATAGATATGAAATCACATCATAAGCTTCTTGTAGAAGTGGGAGAATGCTATTTTGCATGAATAACTAAAACGGTGTCAAATTTTAGAAACAGCATTAGTGCTAAGGCAAAAGGCAAAATGGTGAACTAAAAACACTTGGCCCTGTTGACCCAGCTCCCCTAGACTTCTGAACTTCAAATCTGCATTCTTACCTTAATAATTGTTACCAACAACAGAATTAGAAGGGGAATAGGGTGGCACAGTCAATCTCCCTTGTGCAGCTGCTATTCTTAGTGATCCTGAGTTTGCTGATTTGGTTATTATAAAGTATATCTGACAATGATTCCCTACAAGAATTACATAGAGTACAATAGGGAACTATTCACCACAACTGCACTGGCATGAAAATGTAAATTCATGCAAAAATGTTAAATGTCTGACTTCTATATTTAGGAATAAATAAATGAGTATATTTGACATAACAAAAAATTGGGAAAACATGATCAGCTGCGTTAGCCGGCCCGGTGCAATAACACGCTGGAATTCATTCCAATTTACTCCGCTCAATTCATAGAAAATGGGCATTTAACAAGCAGCAAATTAAAATGTCAAGACCAATCATGGCAGGAGGCGGTTTACAAGGGGCTTGTTATTTGGGCTGCGAGCACCAGGAGGACCTGTCTGCCCTTTCTGTGAATCGTGGGCCACTCTCTCCCTGTACAGGAGCTCGCTCTCATATGATTCTGCAACTTTATTTTTGACACCTTAATTTAAATTGTAATTCGTCTCCAGCTCGCTAAGTATTGCAAGGCCTTCGCTTTCAATTTTAATAAAGCGGCAAAGCCTAGAGTGATACTGTAGATGTGGGAAGACATGGTCTACAATGGGCACGGGGTGTACACTCTGTTTATGCTGTCAGTCTCTACTGCTGCCTACAAAGACTCTTTGCTTCCTGTGTAGTTTAGTTGACTAGCACTGCCACCTAAAATTGAAAATATGTAAACATACTTCATCCATTTGTCTTTTTGTCAGGTTCATATAGTGTCTATAGTTGATTCGGTAAAAGCTAGGTGGTAACCATGACAGATTTTCTGGACTTCTAAATAACATTAATGTTGTGTGTGATGCACTAAAATGCCCAGTCAATAGAAAATGGAACCTTGCACAGCAGAATGCACTAAAATGCCAACATTTCTAATTATGTAGTGATCTATATCGGTCTATGAACAATTGCCCTGGACCTTGATCTTATACTCATGAATTCTATCATAAGGTCCAGGCAGGGCAATTGCTCATGGACTGTTAGAGAGCACATGACCCTCCATCTGTGGCCATTATATGGACAGGAATATCTGGCAGATGAGGTAAAAGACAGGAGGCATCACTTTACATATTAGAAGAGCAGAACTTCTAATACCGTATATACTCGAGTATAAGCCGACCCAAGTATAAGCCGAGAACCCTAATTTTACCACCAAAAACTGGGAAAAACTATTGACTCGAGTATAAGCCGAGGGTGGGAAATGCATTAATCACAGAACCCCCCCCCCCAGTATATAGCCAGCAAGCCCCCAGTAGTATACAGCCTGCCAGCCCCTAGTAGCATGCAGCCACCAGCCTCCTGTAATATACAGCCAGCCAGCCCCCAGTGGTATACAGCCAGCCTGCCCCCAGTGGTATACAGCCAGCCTGCCCCCATGTAGTATACAGCCAGCCTGCCCCCATGTAGTATACAGCCAGCCTCCCCCCATGTAGTATACAGCCAACCAGCCCCCAGTAGTATACAGCCAGCCAGCCCCCAGTAGTATGCAGCCAGCCTGCCCCCAGTAGTATACAGCCAGCCTGCCCCTAGTATTATAAAGCCTGCCAGCCCCTAGTAGTATACAGCCTGCAAGCCTTTAGTACTATACAGTCTGCCAGCCCCCATGTAGTATACAGCCAGCCAGCCCTCAGTAGTATACAGCCTGCCAGCCCCCAGTAGTATACAGCCTGCCAGCCCCCATGTAGTATACAGCCAGCCCCTAGTAGTATACAGCCTGCCCCTAGTAGGATACAGCCAGTCCCTAGTAGTATACAGCCTTCCCCTAGTAGTATACAGCTGGCCCCACAGCCACAGTCCTGTAATATACAGCCAGCCAGCCCCCAGTGGTATACAGCCAGCCTGCCCCCAGTGGTATACAGCCAGCCTGCCCCCATGTAGTATACAGCCAGCCTGCCCCCATGTAGTATACAGCCAGCCTCCCCCCATGTAGTATACAGCCAACCAGCCCCCAGTAGTATACAGCCAGCCAGCCCCCAGTAGTATGCAGCCAGCCTGCCCCCAGTAGTATACAGCCAGCCTGCCCCTAGTATTATAAAGCCTGCCAGCCCCTAGTAGTATACAGCCTGCAAGCCTTTAGTACTATACAGTCTGCCAGCCCCCATGTAGTATACAGCCAGCCAGCCCTCAGTAGTATACAGCCTGCCAGCCCCCAGTAGTATACAGCCTGCCAGCCCCCATGTAGTATACAGCCAGCCCCTAGTAGTATACAGCCTGCCCCTAGTAGGATACAGCCAGTCCCTAGTAGTATACAGCCTTCCCCTAGTAGTATACAGCTGGCCCCCACAGCCACAGTCCTGTAATATACAGCCAGCCAGCCCCCAGAGGTATACAGCCAGCCTGCCCCCAGTGGTATACAGCCAGCCTGCCCCCATGTAGTATACAGCCAGCCTGCCCCCATGTAGTATACAGCCAGCCTCCCCCCATGTAGTATACAGCCAACCAGCCCCCAGTAGTATACAGCCAGCCAGCCCCCAGTAGTATGCAGCCAGCCTGCCCCCAGTAGTATACAGCCAGCCTGCCCCTAGTATTATACAGCCTGCCAGCCCCTAGTAGTATACAGCCTGCAAGCCTTTAGTACTATACAGTCTGCCAGCCCCCATGTAGTATACAGCCAGCCAGCCCTCAGTAGTATACAGCCTGCCAGCCCCCAGTAGTATACAGCCTGCCAGCCCCCATGTAGTATACAGCCAGCCCCTAGTAGTATACAGCCAGCCCCTAGTAGGATACAGCCAGTCCCTAGTAGTATACAGCCTTCCCCTAGTAGTATACAGCTGGTCCCCACAGCACTTAAAAAAATAAACTTATATACTCACCCTCCGATGTCAGCGTGGCTCCCCGATGTCAGCACGGCTCACCGATGTCCCCGATGTCAGCGCGTCCCGTCTTATTTCTTCTCCGCAGCTCCTCTTCTTTCTTCTTGCTTCTCTCATGGATGCGGCCATGTTTTCTTCTAGCAGGCGAATCTATGACGCAGCCACTGCTGACGTCGTAGTATGCGTGGCCAGGAAGAAAACATGGCCGCGCCATGAGAGAAGAAAGAAGAAGATCCGCGCAGAAGAAAGAAGATGGGACGCGCTGACATCGGGGACATCGGTGAGCCGCGCTGACATCGGAGGGGGAGTATATAAGTTTATTTTTTTTGAAGTGGGTACATTTTTTTTTAATAGACTCGTGTATAAGCCGAGGGGACGTTTTTCAGCACATTTTTTGTGCTGAAAAACTCGGCTTGTACACAAGTATATACGGTATATGTATATTTGTAAATTACCCATTATCCTGCCCCCCACTCATTACAAAAACCGTGAGGTAAAGTGGCCAACCCCTTTAACAGAGGCAATATCTCTGTTATGTATTTTGTGGCCTTATATCATGTGCTTTTCCTGCATTGACAAGTCTGATCCTCACAAGTTTGTAATTCAGTGGATGGTGGCAAGGGAAAACAAGAGAAGCAGGAGCAGTGTGAATAACTGGACTGCTCCCATAGTAACAGCTAGATAAATTCCTTAATTAATAAAGGTGAGATGATCAGCAGGCGCAGTCAGCGACTAAAAGAAAGATTAAACAAGTGATTGTTTTTTACCAAGAGCATCAGGCGAAGTTGGCAAGTGTAATGTATTTGTAGAGCTGCTCCATCTGCAGCTGACAAAGCAAAATACACGTAGGGAGAGACTGACAGAATAATTTAATGTAAGCAGGGTGCCAGGGACAGAACTGCACCCATGTGTTATCCCTGCACTATCTATCTTCTCTGGCAGTGCTTTATTGAACCCACTTAACTAGCAGCAGAACATTTCTACCAGAAACAAAGTAACAAACTAGGCAAATCTGCTACTTTGTATTAAATGTTGGGGCCTGATGCGCCAGGTAGATAATGGGGCCCTGTGAACTCATCTCACTTTTGTTAAGCCCAATGCACACAACCGCATGGTAACCAGTGATATGGCTGCACAATTTTCTGGAACATTACGGCTGTATAGAGGTCACCCTGTTACACCCTGCAGAGATTTTTTCCCTGCAGGGAATAGGAAGAAATCTGTGTCATATGCACATAGCTACTGTAGTGATTTCTACTCCTCTCCCAGGGTGTGCATTTTGGGGGATCTGTATACCCCAAATAGCAGTTCTTTTTTGTTATTGAAGGGAATAGAAAGAAATCTGTGTCATATCCACACAGCTGCTGTAGTGATTTCTGCACCTCTTCCAGGGTGTGCATTTAGGGGGATCTGTACACCCCAAATAGCAGTTCTTTTTTGTTACTGAAGCGACTAGGAAAAATCTGTTTCATATCCACACAGCTGCTATAGTGACTTCTGCACCACCACCCCTCTCCCAGGGTGTGCTTTTTGTGGGATCTGTATACCCCAAATAGCAGTTCTCTTTTGTTACTGAAGGGAATAGAAAGAAATCTGTGTCATATCCACACAGCTGCTGTAGTGATTTTTGCTCCTCTCCCAGGGTGTGTATTTTGGGGGATCTGTATACCCCAAATAGCAGTTCTTTTTTGTTACTGAAGGGAATAGAAAGAAATCTGTGTCATATCCACACAGCTGCTGTAGTGATTTCTGCACCTCTCCCAGGGTGTGCGTTTTGGGGGATCTTTATACCCCAAATAGCAGTTCTTTTTTGTTACTGAAGGGAATAGGAAGAAATCTGTATCATATTCACACAGCTGCTGTTGTGACTTCTGCTCCTCTCCCAGGGTGTGCATTTAGGGGGATCTGTATACCCCAAATAGCAGTTCTTTTTGTTACTGAAGGGAATAGGAAGAAATCTGTGTCCTATGCACACAGCTGTTGTAGTGATTTCTGCTCCTTTCCCAGGGTGTGCGTTTTGGGGCATCTGTATAACGCAAATTACAATAGTTTTTTGTTGCTTAAGTTGAGAGCAAGAAATATGTGTAAAATCCATGTAGTTGATTAACCACATGTCAGACAGAAAGGTGGCTAATGTCACAGCACAGTAAGGGGACAGTCAGTCTGCGGTCTTTTATTATCACTTTCACCAGTCAGTCTAGTCTAATCACCATCACTACCATCAGTCAGTTCTCAGTCTAGAGTAATCACTACCACCAGTCGGGCCTCAGTCTAGTATAATTGCTTCCCCCAGTCAGTTTGCAGTCTAGTATAAACACTACCACCAGAGAGTCCCCAATTTAGTATAAGTTATGCCATAAGTCATTTTGTGGTCGAGGGTAAATTCTATCACCAGTTATTTCACAATATATTGTAACCCTGTAAAGCGAAAGTCATCTATTAGGGGAAGTGGACTAAGGAGATGCGGATATGGGTAGACAGTAATAATAATAATTTTTATTTATATAGCTCCGTTAAATGCCATAAATCAAAGGGGACATATACAAATACAATAATACAGTCATATGGAGCAATAGGAGTACAGGCCCTGCTTGCAAGAGCTTACATTCTATGAGGATGAAGGGGGGGACACAAGAGTTAATGCACATTGCATTTTGGGTGCGTTTTTTACTGCGTCTTGAAACGCACCATAACAGCTGAGGAGAGACGACTTGCCCAAACACATTACTGTCAACATTTGGGCTAGAGCCACTGAGGCAATAGTACATGTGCTGGGAAGACAGTAGATTTGATGGAGATATGTAAAAAGACAGTTGATAGGCTGTGGCCTGACAATAAGGGTGCTGGGGGTATTGCTAAGCAGAACAAATAAATCACTTTCCTAAAGTTTCTGCCTGTTCACCAAACAGGCAGCATAATTTGCACCTTTGTAATGTAAACGGACTGCGACACAATCTGTCTTTGACTTATTATGTCTTCTGTCAATCCCAGATGACCAGGGTCCTCCTTACCTCAGACAATGGTAGGAGGACCTCAACATTTCATTGATGCCCTAGCAAAAGGATTTTCAAACTTTGTCATTACACAACTATCAGCTCACGCTAACGTGAGGCGGGCTACAAACTGTTAGCAAGGTGGTATAGAGTACCTACCAGACTACACACAATTTTCCACGTGCTGGAGATATGGAGAGGAGGAGGGATCATTTCTACACATATTTTGGTTCTGTAGAATACTTTCTCCTTTCTGGGAAGGTTTGGGGAGAGTTATGTTTAGGCTACAGCTCTCTTCCTCCTCCATCACTGCAGGGGCGGACTGGCCATTGTACCCACCGGGAATTTTCCTGGTGGGCCGGTCCGGAGCTGGTGCGGGGCCGGTCCGCACTCCCTAAAACTTTTCACATAATCTATAGTACCTGCATCGTACGATGCAGGTACTATTGATTAGTACACAGACGCAGCGCAGCACCGCTGCTTCTGTGTATACACCCAGCTACACAGGTCGTGCAATCGACGTCATTGCGCGACCTGTGTAGTGTGGAGGAGGCTGGCACTTACCAGCTGTCAGCTGTCGCCTGCCTCCGTGTAGCTCCGTGGCTTGGTGTGGAGGCGCGGAGCAGTGACGTCAATATCCCGCGCCTCTACACCAAGCCACCGAAGACCAAGGAAGACGGGAAGAAACTGCACCAAAGGGGTGAGTATGATTTTTTTTTTTTAATTACAGAACGGGGGGCATTATTTATATGTCTGGGGGGGGGCTGCATTATTCTATATTTGGGAATGGCAGTGGGCATAAATTATATGTCGGGGGGGGGGATTATTGTATATATGGGGCGGGCTGTGGGCATAAATTATATGTCTGGGGTGGGGGGGGGGATTATTGTATATATGGGGCTGGCAGTGGGCATAAATTATATGTCTGGGGGGGTATTATTGAATATATGGGGCTGGCAGTGGGCATAAATTATATGTCTGGGGTGGGGGGGGATTATTGTATATATGGGGCGGGCAGTGGGCATAAATTATATGTCTGGGGTGGGAGGGGATTATTGTATATATGGGGCGGGCAGTGGGCATAAATTATATGTCTGGGGTGGGGGGGGGATTATTGTATATATGGGGCTGGCAGTGGGCATAAATTATATATTGTATATATGGGGCGGGCAGTGGGCATAAATTATGTGTCTGGGGTGGGGGGGGATTATTGTATATATGGGGCTGGCAGTGGGCATAAATTATATATTGTATATATGGGGCGGGCAGTGGGCATAAATTATATGTCTGGGGTGGGGGATTATTGTATATATGGGGCTGGCAGTGGGCATAAATTATATATTGTATATATGGGGCGGGCAGTGGGCATAAATTATATAAATTATATGCCTGGTGGCGGGGGGGGGGGGGGTATTATTGTATATATGGGCCTGGCAGTGGGCATAAATTATATGTCTGTGGTTGGGGGGGGGGGTATTATTGTATATATGGGGCTGGCAGTGGGCACAAATTATATATCTGGGCTGGGGGGGGATTATTGTATATATGGGGCTGGCAGTGGGCATAAATTATATGTCTGGGGTGGGGGGGTATTATTGTATATATGGGGCTGGCAGTGGGCATAAATTATATGTGTGGGCTGGGGGGATTATTGTATATATGGGGCTGGCAGTGGGCATAAATTATATGTCTGGGGTGGGGGGGGATTATTGTATATATGGGGCTGGCAGTGGGCATAAATTATATATTGTATATATGGGGCTGGCAGTGGGCATAAATTATATGTCTGGGCTGGGGGGTATTATTGTATATATGGGGCTGGCAGTGGGCATAAATTATATGTCTGGGCTGGGGGGGGATTATTGTATATATGGGGCTGGCAGTGGGCATAAATTATATATTGTATATATGGGGCGGGCAGTGGGCATAAATTATATGTCTGGGCTGGGGGGGATTATTGTATATATGGGGCTGGCAGTGGGCATAAATTATATGTCTGGGGTGGGGGGGTATTATTGTATATATGGGGCTGACAGTGGGCATAAATAATATAAATTATATGTCTGGGGTGGGGGGGGTATTATTGTATATATGGGCCTGGCAGTGGGCATAAATTATATGTCTGGGCTGGGGGGGATTATTGTATATATGGGGCTGGCAGTGGGCATAAATTATATGTCTGGGGTGGGGGGGAGGTATTATTGTATATATGGGGCTGGCAGTGGGCATAAATTATATGTCTGGGCTGGGGGGGGATTATTGTATATATGGGGCTGGCAGTGGGCATAAATTATATGTCTGGGGTGGGGGGGGGATTTTTGTATATATGGGGCTGGCAGTGGGCATAAATTATATGTCTGGGCTGGGGGGGGGGGGATTATTGTATATATGGGGCTGGCAGTGGGCATAAATTATATGTCTGGGGTGGGGGGGGGATTATTGTATATATGGGGCTGGCAGTGGGCATAAATTATATGTCTGGGCTGGGGGGGATTATTGTATATATGGGGCTGGCAGTGGGCATAAATTATATATTGTATATATGGGGCTGGCAGTGGGCATTAATTATATGTCAGGGGCAGGGGGCATTATTCTATATCTAGGGCTGGCAGGGGGCATTAATTATATGTCTGGGGCGGGGGGAATTATTCTATATCTAGGGCTGGCAGGGGGCATTAATTATATGTCTGGGGCGGGGGGGAATTCATTATATATCTGGGGCTGGCAGGGGGCATTAATTATATGTCTGGGGCAGGCTGGGGCCATTATTTTTATGCCTGGGTCATAGTAGGAGCTCTATCAATACTGGGGTGGGCCGGTGGGGGGGGGGAGGTTAAAGGAGAGAAAGAAGAAATAAATTATCCTTACCATTACAGTTACATTATGGGGCACTATTTGTGTGGTATTAATATTGTAGGGGGCTCTATTACAGTATTTGGGGCACAGTATTGGTGGTAGCAGAAGAAGGGACAATGGGAAAGTGCAGAACATAAGACGTCTGTGTGGTAAACTCTGCAGGAAAGCTGTGTACCTGGAGGAAGAGACAAGGCGATGGTGGAACTAATGGAGAAGATGAGGAACAAGAACAATCCGAGGACACGTCACCTGATGTCACTGGATGCAATAGGTGAGGATCTCATGTGTTTTCTGTAGCTGTATATGGTAAATACTGATTTTTTTTCATGTTCGCTTCTGTGTATATATGTAGTATTATAGTAGTTATATTCCTGTACATAGGTGGTAGTATTATAGTAGTTATATTCCTGTACATAGGGGGCAGTATTATAGTAGTTATATTCCTGTACATAGGGGGCAGTATTATAGTAGTTATATTCTTGTACATAGGGGGCAGTATTATAGTAGTTATATTCCTGTACATAGGTGGTAGTATTATAGTAGTTATATTCCTGTATATAGGGGGCAGTATTATAGTAGTTATATTCTTGTACATAGGGGGCAGTATTATAGTAGTTATATTCTTGTACATAGGGGGCAGTATTATAGTAGTTATATTCCTGTACATAGGTGGTAGTATTATAGTAGTTATATTCCTGTACATAGGGGGCAGTATTATAGTAGTTATATTCTTGTACATAGGGGGCAGTATTATAGTAGTTATATTCTTGTACATAGGGGGCAGTATTATAGTAGTTATATTCCTGTACATAGGGGGCAGTATTATAGTAGTTACATTCCTGTACATAGGGGCAGTATTATAGTAGTTATATTCCTGTACATAGGTGGTAGTATTATAGGAGTTATATTCTTGTACATAGGGGGCAGTATTATAGGAGTTATATTCCTGTACATAGGGGGCAGTATTATAGGAGTTATATTCCTGTACATAGGGGGCAGTATTATAGGAGTTATATTCCTGTACATTGGAGGCAGTATTATAGGAGTTATATTCTTGTACATAGGAGACAGTATTATAGGAGTTATATTCCTGTACATAGGAGGCAGTATTATAGTAGTTATATTCCTGTACATAGGGGGCAGTATTATAGGAGTTATATTCCTGTACATAGGGTGCAGTATTATAGTAGTTATATTCCTGTACATAGGGGGCAGTATTATAGGCGTTATATTCCTGTACATAGGAGGAAGCATTATAGTAGCTGGCTTGTATATGGGAGAAGGTATTGTAGTAGTTTTATTTTGTATATAGAAGGCAGGATTGAATGTATTATTCTAAATGTGTTATTGTAGCATTATTCCTGTACATAGGAGGCAGTATCAATATATTCTTTCTCTGAATTTTACATGTATGGCACAGGGGAAAGGTAATTAAGGCATAATTTACTGATCCAAGGAAAACACGAGACTCCGCAACAGTGCTTGGTTAAAAATATTCGTCTTCCACTGAAGAACTCTTTATTTTCGGCAAATCCAATAAAATATGGCAAGCATAATCCCCGCAAGTGCATATGAGGTCATAAAAGCCTACATAAAGCCGAAAATAAAGAGTTCTTCAGTGGAAGACGAATATTTTTAACCAAGCACTGTTGCGGAGTCTCGTGTTTTCCTTGGATTTATGTGCAGCACCAACACAGGTGTGGATCTCCAGCACGTGCGCAACCAAAGAGTCACGGTGAGCTGTATCTTTTCTTTTTTTCTTGTTGAATAATTTACTGATCGACAGGTCACATTCCTTGCACATTAGATTCACTTACTAGCAAAAGATGTTCTTGTTTTGCATTAAGGCCATCTACCAACAATTTGTCTGTTATAACTCCACCCACATTATCTGACCACACCCACTTGTTTTGACTCCACCCATAAGATGGGGCCACTTTTATATTTTTTTCCAGGGCCATTTTAAATTCCCAGTCCGCCCCTGCATCACTGTGACATGTCCACACAACGGTACAAGAAATCTCTGGTCCATTTCCTCATCATCGCTGCAAGGACCTGGATTCCGTTACTCTGGAAACAAACTGTACAACAAACAATGGCAATGTGGAGGCTGAAAGTTAACGATTTTGTGTACATGGAGGACCACACCTCCTGTGTTCATGGAACCCACAAAATGTTTCACAAAACATGGCTACCTTGGATCCAAGACAGATGAGCAGTCTAGTGGTGAAGGCAGAGTTTATTTGTTGAACATATACAATGACATGTTATTAGTAGAGATGAGCGAGCACTAAAATGCTCCGGCGCTCGTTATTCGAGACGAACTTTTCCTGATGCTCGAGTGCTCGTCTCGAATAACGAGCCCCATTGAAGTCAATGGGAGACTCGAGCATTTTTCAAAGGGACCATGGTTCGGGAATAAAATGTGTTAATTAATTGAAAAAGAATGTCTTCTGATAAGTTAGCAGATGTATGCAAACATCTGCAATCTATTCTTCACTGTTCCGCGCGTATATTATCTCCCGACAAGTTAGCAGATGTGAAGAACAGTGAAGAATAGAATAAAAACAGTGAACACAAGATCATTTAAGTGAAAAACACAGTGAAGAATAGATTGCAGATGTTCAGCACATCTGCTTACTTGTCGGGAGATACGCTGTCCCGGGATCCGCTGCTCTTCTTCCACTGAAGTCTCCCCGATGTCTCCGTGCCGCTGCCCGATGTCTCCGTGCCGCTGCCCGATGTCTCCGTGACGCTGCCCGATGTCTCCATGCCCCGATGTCACCGTGCCCCTATGTCTCTGTGCCCCTATGTCTCTGTGCCCCTATGTCTCTGTGCCCCGATGTCTCCGTGCCCCGATGTCTCCGTGCCCCTATGTCTCCGTGCCCCTATGTCTCCGTGCCCCTATGTCTCCGTGCCCCGATGTCTCCGTGCCCCGATGTCTCCGTGCCGCTGCCTGATGTCTCCGTGCCGCTGCCCCGATGTCTCCGTGCCCCTATGTCTCCGTGCCCCTATGTCTCCGTGCCCCGATGTCTCCGTGCCCCGATGTCTCCGTGCCCCGATGTCTCCGTGCCCCGATGTCTCCGTGCCCCTATATCTCCGTGCCCCTATGTCTCCGTGCCGCTCCGTGTCGCTGCCCGATGTCTCCGTGCCACTGCCCGATGTCTCTGTGCCGCTCCCCGGTGTCTCTGTGCTGCTCCCCGGTGTCTCTGTCCTGCTCACCGTGTTCTTCAATGTGTTCTTCACACATATATATTGTTCTTCACATGCTATTTTGTTCGCACCGTTCCGCGCGTATCTTCCGACAAGTAAGCAGATGTGCCGAACATCTGTAATCTATTCTTCACTGTGTTCTTTACTGTGTTTTTCACTTAAATGATCCTGTGTTCACTGTGTTCACTGTTTTTATTCTATTCTTCATTGTTCTTCACTGTGTTTTTTTTAATTAAATGCTCGATCTCGAGCAGGGGAAATACTCGTCCGAGCAACGAGCCGTTTCGAGTACCTTAATACTCGAACGAGCATCAAGCTCGGACGAGTATACTCGCTCATCTCTAGTTATTAGTGAAGATTTATTTTTGCTTGTACCACAACTCAAAATGATGTGATGTCTCACAACCTCAAGCTCTTTGTGTATACATTGTAACCATTTTATGCAATTCTCATTCCTATGTCTTGACTTGTCATTAATAAAAAGAAAAAAAAAGAAATCATTTGCACCTTTATGTCCTCTCTGCATAAAAGATGCAAACCTGTACCTGGTGAAGGTCTCTGACTCCATCATCGTCATGGAGGCCACACTGGGAGAGGGAGGTGGCGAGAGGACATGCCACTCTCTAGGCTGCTTTTTATTGCTCTTTTTTTTAAGGGAACTTGGCGTGTCAAGCTCAAAGAAAAGCGCTGGGATCCTGGAGAAGAGGATGATAAGTGAGTATGTGTAGTTTCATTTTAGTTTATTTTAGTGGTAGATTTCCTTTAATATCATGGATACAGCTGTTTTATGTTTCTCTCCTGTTTTATTTAGAATTATTTTAACCCCTTAAGGACGCAGCCATTTTGTAGCTTAAGGCTCAGCCCGATTTTTTGGATTCTGACTTGCGTCTCTTTATACGGTTATAACTTTTGAACACTGTTACTTATCAAAGCAATTCTGAGGTTGTTTTTTCCCCACATGTTGTACTTCATTTTAGTGGTAAATTTTGGCTGATAAGTTTTGCGTTTATTTACAAAAAAAAAGAAAATATGATAAATTTTTGGAAAAATTTGCCATTTTCGAAATTCAAATTCATTGCGTTTTCAGGCAGATTGATTTACCACCTAAATAAGTTGCTGAATAACATTTCCCATTTGTCTACTTTACATTTTCATAATTTCTGAAATGTTTGGATAATTTATTTTGATGTCACGCGGCTTGCAAATAGAATATCGCTTTTCCGGATTTTCAGAATTGACTATTTTGGGGATAAATACAGTTTTGAATGAAATTTTACATATTTAGCATCAAAACCCCCTATATAACCAACCCATTTTCAAATCTGCACCCCTCAAGCTATCAGAAACAGCTTTTACGAAGATTGTTAACCCCTTGAGATCTTCATAGTAATTGAATCAAAATGGAGGTGAAATTTAGAATGGTCATATTGTTCCCTTATACGTTCATTTAGCCCTAAAATTTACACATTTCCAAAAGATAAAAAGAGAAAACCCACCATACAATTTGTTCTGCAATTTCTCCTGAGTACAAAGACCCCCCACATGTGGCTGTGACTTGTGTTATGGGGGCACAGCGAGGTGCAGAAGGGAAGGAGGGCGCTGCAGCTGCCAGGATTTTAGTTTCCTCATTGGCCCCTTTTGAAGGCTATAAAATTTTCGCTTTTTCGTTATTGGGGCCATGTGATGCCATTTTTTTTGCGGGATGAGATGCTTTTTCCAGTGTTACCATTTTGGGGTTTGTATCACCTATTGTTGAAAATTTAGGAACTTTTTTTGAGGACAGGAGTAGAAAAGCATCAATTCTGTACTCGATTTTTTACTTCTTTTTTTTTGGTGTTCACCGTATAGACTAATAATCATGTTATCTTTATTCTACGGGTTGATACGATTACGGGGATACCAGACATGAATATATTTTCTTACGTTTTACTAAATTTGTCAAACAAAACCCTAATGTGGGGAAAAATCTATCATTTATGTATTGCCGTCTTCCAAGTGGCATAACATTGTTACTTTTTTGGCTACGGAGCTGGTTGATGGCTTGTTTTTTGCGGGACATGTTGTTCTTTGCACCAGTATCATGTCTGAGTACATATGGTTTTTTGATCACATTTTATAGCATTTTTTGTGGGATTGAAAAGGTAAAAATCATAATTTTTGGAGGGTTTATAACAGTTTTTTTTTACGGCGTTTATCGTGCGGGTTCAATAATGAATTACTTTTATTCTACGGGTTGTTACGGACGCGGTGATACTATATATGTGGGGTTTGTCTTATGATTTAGACTTTTTTTTGAGTTATATGTCTCTTTATATGTTTTGGGGGTTTGGGGCTTTATGACTTTATTTTTTTATTGAATAACTTTTTTTTTACTTTTTCACTTTTATACCATGGGACATGAAGAAGCAATCATCTGATTGCTTGTTCATGATAATATTCTGCAATACTCATGTATTGCAGAGTATTATCAGTGTCAGCCTATACACTTGCATAGGCTGGCACTGTGCCAGTAAGATGACGTCACAGACGCCATCTTGCTGGCAATTCTTGCAGGTAACTCTGGGGTCCAGATCGGACCACAGAGTTACTATAGCAACGATCGGCGCACCCCGAAAACGGTTCGGGGGGGCCGATCGTGGGGGAAAGACCCCCCAGATACATGTTACGGGTTAAGCACCCGCGATCGGAGACAACTCCGATCGCGGGTGTTACACTCGGGTGCCGGCTATCAGTCACAGCCGGCACCCCGTCTTTCCCGATGCCGGTTCGGCTCAGATCTTGAGCTGAACCGGCATCAGCTGAACCGGCATCAGCTGAGCGCTAAGTCATTGAGCTCAGCGTCCGATATATCGGACGCTGAGCGTGAAGAGGTTAAACAAATTTAAACCATGATGCTAACGAGCTCCATTTAGGGCTGAAGCATATAACTGCATGTTAAATACTAATCCTATTGCATATTGTATATGTGCATATAATTTTGAAATATATAAAGCATGGGTTTACCATACACAACAATTAAAAGGTTGTTCAGGAATAAATATTTATGGCTAATTCCCCTTTACTTTATTCATTCTTTTTGTGGAGATCAGTCAAAGTGCTGAGTAGGGGGCATCCATTAGAACAAAATGGGCATGGTCAAAGTAAAATAAAGGGGAAATTTAGCAAAATGGCAAAAACTATTAGGAAAATTTTTCATTTCAACAGAATCTTACTTTTACCCGAATCTACTTACATCCTTGTAATTTTGCAATGGATAGTAATTAGAGATGAGCGAACACTAAAATGCTCGGGTACTCGTTATTCGAGACGAACTTTTCCCGATGCTCGAGTGCTCGTCTCGAATAACGAACCCCATTGAAGTCAATGGGAGACTCGAGCATTTTTCAAGGGGACCAAGGCTCTGCACAGGGAAGCTTGGCCAAACACCTGGGAACCTCAGAAAAGGATGGAAACACCACGGAAATGGACAGGAAACAGCAGGGGCAGCATGCATGGATGCCTCTGAGGCTGCCTAATCGCACCATTATGCCAAAATTATGGGCAACAGCATGGCCATGACAGAGTGACAGAATGAAGCTAGATAGCATCTAAAACATCCAATAATTGACCCTGACACTATAGGGGACGGCATGCAGAGGCAGCGGCAGCAGGCTAGA
Source organism: Engystomops pustulosus (assembly GCF_040894005.1). NCBI lineage: Eukaryota > Metazoa > Chordata > Amphibia > Anura > Leptodactylidae > Engystomops > Engystomops pustulosus. The sequence goes on along the minus strand of NC_092417.1, from coordinate 102,303,600 downwards.
GAGTGGCATGGCGACATACCCTAATTGGACTCAGGCTTCAAACCAATGGGTGTCAGAGAGGAACCAAAGGAGGTGAGCAAGAAGCGCTCAAATAATATCGGTACATGATAAAAGTTTGCCAGTATATTTTGTGGATTACACAGCAGGGTGGCGACAAAGTTAACATGGAAGCCATGAAAACAACCCAAAATTCTGCCTGACACAGCTCGTTTGATAAGGGGACCATGTATGCTTACAGTTCATGCCAGTCGCTGCACTGGCTGCCAGTCTCCTTTCGAATACAGTTTAAAATAATAATAACCCTCATCCATAAAGCTCTGTATAATGCTGCACCCCCCTACCTCTCCTCTCTTATCTCAGTCTATCGCCCAACCCGTGCTCTTAGATCCGCCAGTGATCTTAGATTAACCTCTACCCTAGTGCGGACCTCCCACTCGCGTCTCCAAGACTTCTCTAGAGCTGCACCAATTCTATGGAATGCTCTGCCCCGGACTATCAGACTAATACCTAACCTCCAAAGTTTCAAACGTGCTCTTAAAACCCATTTCTTTAGGCAAGCCTATAACACTCATTAACTGCATGAAGTTTTAACTCTTCTACTAACCCGTCCTGTGTCGTCCTCCCATCTGTTATCCAGCAACCAACAGGCACCAGACTTCTCTGCAGTCCCATTCACCCTGGACCTGGTATATAAGATGACGGCTGAGTGGTTCAAGCGACAGCAATTCCATTTATTATATTTTTTTCTATTCCCTAAGAAGAATGGCTTGACCATTAAATATTCTTTTACCTCGTGTTACCCCATCATCTTCATAAACCGTAAGCTCTGGCGAGCAGGGACCTCACTCCTGTTGTTCCATACAAATGTTGTGCTCTGTTACATTACATTTGTATTTGTTTCCTATGATTTGTAAAGCGCTACAGAATATGATGACGCTATATAAATAAAGATTATTATTATTATTATTATGGAGGCAGTGAACTAGTAGTAGATTAAAGGTGCTGCAACTATGTTAGTTGGATCTTGGGATGGAGCTGGCGCTCTGCAGCCAGGCGAGCTTTCGCCAATCCAAGCCCCTGTCTCTAGGCTACTCCCCAAACAGCACTTCTAAGAACCTTTTGTATAAGATCAAGTGTAGTAGCGTTCTTATAAGTTTAGGATATGGCGGGTGAGGGGAATGTAAACAGATGCGCAAGAAGCGCTGAAATAATATCCCTAAATGGTAAAAGTTTGCAAGTATATTTTGTGGATTACACAGCAGGGTGGCGACAAAGTTAACAACTTTGATGTGGAATGCCCTGTAATAGCTCTTGGGCGGTGTGCCTTTTATCGCCTAGGCTCAGCAGTTTCAGCACCGCCTGCTGTCGCTTAGCGACGGCACTGCTGCTGTGCCTAGAGCTACCGACTGATGGCGCCATGCCCACGGATGGTAATTCGGAGGAGGAGGAGGTGGAGGAGGGGTGGGAGGAGGTATAGTAGGCCTTTGAGACCTGGACCGAGGTAGGCCCCGCAATTCTCTGCGTCGGCAGTATATGACCAGCCCCAGGGTCAGACTCGGTCCCAGCCTGCACCAAGTTAAGTGTAGTAGCGTTCTTATAAGTTTGGGATATGGCGGGTGAGGGGAATGTAAACAGATGCGCAAGAAGCGCATGATGCGCATGGAGCTGGCGCTCCGCTGCCAGGCGAGCTTTCGCCAATCCAAGCCCCTGTCTCTAGGCTACTCCCCAAACAGCACTTCTAAGAACCTTTTGTATAAGATCAAGTGTAGTAGCGTTCTTATAAGTTTAGGATATGCCGGGTGAGGGGAATGTAAACAGATGCGCAAGAAGCGCTGAAATAATATCCCTAAATGGTAAAAGTTTGCCAGTATATTTTGTGGATAACACAGCAGGGTGGCGACAAAGTTAACAACTTTGATGTGGAATCCATGAAAACAACCCAAATTTCTGCCTGACACACCTCGTTTGATAAAGGGACGATGTATGGAGGCAGCTATATGGACGACTTTTGGAGGTAGCAATGGAGACAACGTGTGGAGGCTGCTATGGAGACAATTTAATTTGGATAGTGCCTGTATGTGGCAGTCCCAAACATTTTTCAAACCAGAGGAGCAGGTAGGTGGCCCTCCAGTAAAATGGAATAGATTAAGTGCCTGTATGTGGCAGTCCCAAAAATTTTTCAAACCAGAGGAGAAGGTAGGTGGCCCTCCAGTAAAATGGAATAGATTGAGTGCCTGTATGTGGCAGTCCCAAAAATGTTTCAAACCAGAGGAGCAGGTAGGTGGCCCTGCAGTAAAATGGAATAGATTGAGTGCCTGTATGTGGCAGTCCCAAACATTTTTCAAACCAGAGGAGCAGGTAGGTGGCCCTCCAGTAAAATGGAATAGATTGAGTGCCTGTATGTGGCAGTCCCAAAAATGTTTCAAACCAGAGGAGCAGGTAGGTGGCCCTGCAGTAAAATGGAATAGATTGAGTGCCTGTATGTGGCAGTCCCAAAAATGTTTCAAACCAGAGGAGCAGGTAGGTGGCCCTGCAGTAAAATGGAATAGATTGAGTGCCTGTATGTGGCAGTCCCAAACATTTTTCAAACCAGAGGAGCAGGTAGGTGGCCCTCCAGTAAAATGGAATAGATTGAGTGCCTGTATGTGGCAGTCCCAAAAATGTTTCAAACCAGAGGAGCAGGTAGGTGGCCCTGCAGTAAAATGGAATAGATTGAGTGCCTGTATGTGGCAGTCCCAAACATTTTTCAAACCAGAGGAGCAGGTAGGTGGCCCTCCAGTAAAATGGAATAGATTGAGTGCCTGTATGTGGCAGTCCCAAAAATGTTTCAAACCAGAGGAGCAGGTAGGTGGCCCTGCAGTAAAATGGAATAGATTGAGTGCCTGTATGTGGCAGTCCCAAAAATGTTTCAAACCAGAGGAGCAGGTAGGTGGCCCTGCAGTAAAATGGAATAGATTGAGTGCCTGTATGTGGCAGTCCCAAACATTTTTCAAACCAGAGGAGCAGGTAGGTGGCCCTCCAGTAAAATGGAATAGATTGAGTGCCTGTATGTGGCAGTCCCAAAAATGTTTCAAACCAGAGGAGCAGGTAGGTGGCCCTGCAGTAAAATGGAATAGATTGAGTGCCTGTATGTGGCAGTCCCAAACATTTTTCAAACCAGAGGAGCAGGTAGGTGGCCCTCCAGTAAAATGGAATAGATTGAGTGCCTGTATGTGGCAGTCCCAAACATTTTTCAAACCAGAGGAGAAGGTAGGTGGCCCTCCAGTAAAATGGAATAGATTGAGTGCCTGTATGTGGCAGTCCCAAAAATGTTTCAAACCAGAGGAGCAGGTAGGTGGCCCTGCAGTAAAATGGAATAGATTGAGTGCCTGTATGTGGCAGTCCCAAACATTTTTCAAACCAGAGGAGCAGGTAGGTGGCCCTCCAGTAAAATGGAATAGATTGAGTGCCTGTATGTGGCAGTCCCAAAAATGTTTCAAACCAGAGGAGCAGGTAGGTGGCCCTGCAGTAAAATGGAATAGATTGAGTGCCTGTATGTGGCAGTCCCAAAAATGTTTCAAACCAGAGGAGCAGGTAGGTGGCCCTGCAGTAAAATGGAATAGATTGAGTGCCTGTATGTGGCAGTCCCAAAAATGTTTCAAACCAGAGGAGCAGGTAGGTGGCCCTGCAGTAAAATGGAATAGATTGAGTGCCTGTATGTGGCAGTCCCAAAAATTTTTTAAAACAGAGGATCGGGTAGGTGGCCCTCCAGAAAAATGGAATAGATTGAGTGCCTGTATGTGGCACTCACAAAAATTGTTTCAAACAGAGGACCGGGTAGGTGGCCCTCCAGAAAAATTAAATGCATGAAGTACTATAGCAAGAGCCAGTGGGCCCTGTCAAAAAATAGCCATTTTCCTCTGCTTTACTGTACAAAGAGGAGGAGAAGGAGGAAAATGAGGAGGAGGAGGAGTGGATCAATTATTCAGGTTGAGCTTCCTTCACCTGGTGGAGATTGGAAATTCTGAGAAATCCAGCCTTTATTCATTTTAATAAGCGTCAGCCTGTCAGCGCTGTCAGTCGACAGGTGTGTACGCTTATCGGTGATGATGCCACCAGCTGCACTGAAAACCCGCTCGGACAAGACGCTAGCGGCAGGGCAGGCAAGAACCTCCAAGGCGTACAGCGCCAGTTCGTGCCACATGTCCAGCTTTGAAACCCAGTAGTTGTAGGGAGCTGTGTGATCATTTAGGACGATGGTATGGTCAGCTACGTACTCCCTCACCATCTTTCTGTAAAGATCAGCCCTACTCTGCCGAGACTGGGGACAGGTGACAGTGTCTTGCTGGGGTGACATAAAGCTGGCAAAAGCCTTGTAAAGCGTACCCTTGCCAGTGCTGGACAAGCTGCCTGCTCGCCTACTCTCCCTCGCTACTTGTCCCGCAGAACTACGCACTCTGCCGCTAGCGCTGTCAGAAGGGAAATACTGTTTCAGCTTGTGCACCAGGGCCTGCTGGTATTCATGCATTCTCACACTCCTTTCCTCTGCAGGGATGAGAGTGGGAAGATTTTGCTTGTACCGTGGGTCCAGGAGAGTGAACACCCAGTAATCGGTGCTGGAATAAATTCTTTGAACGCGAGGGTCACGGGATAGGCAGCCTAGCATGAAATCTGCCATATGCGCCAGAGTACCAACGCGTAAGAATTCACTCCCCTCACTGGCCTGACTGTCCATTTCCTCCTCCTCCAACTCCTCCAACTCCTCTTCTTCTGCCCATACACGCTGAACAGTGAAGGACTCAACAATGGTCCCCTCTTGTGTCTCGCCAACATTCTCCTCCTCTTCCTCCTCATCCTCCTCCACCTCCACCTCCTCCGATATGCGCTGAGAAACAGACCTGAGGGTGCTTTGGCTATCAACAAGGGAATATTCTTCCCCTGTCTCTTGTGACGAGCGCAAAGCTTCCGACTTCATGCTGACCAGAGAGTTTTTCAACAGGCCAAGCAGCGGGATGGTGAGGCTGATAATGGCGGCATCGCCACTGACCATCTGTGTTGACTCCTCAAAGTTACTCAGCACCTGACAGATATCAGACATCCACGTCCACTCCTCATTGTAGACTTGAGGAAGCTGACTGACCTGACTACCAGTTCTGGTGGAAGTTGACATCTGGCAGTCTACAATCGCTCTGCGCTGCTGGTAAACTCTGAATAACATGGTCAGTGTTGAATTCCACCTCGTGGGCACGTCGCACAACAGTCGGTGAGCGGGCAGTTGGAGGCGGCGCTGCGCTGCCCTGAGAGTGGCAGCATCTGGGCTGGACTTCCTGAAATGCGCACAGATGCGGCGCACCTTCGTGAGCAAATCAGACAGATTGGGGTATGTCTTGAGGAAACGCTGAACTATCAGATTTAACACATGGGCCAGGCATGGCACATGTGTCAGTCTGCCGAGTTGCAGAGCCGCCACCAGGTTACGGCCGTTGTCACACACAACCATTCCCGGCTTGAGGTTCAGCGGTGCCAGCCACAGATCAGTCTGCGCCGTGATGCCCTGTAATAGCTCTTGGGCGGTGTGCCTTTTGTCGCCTAGGCTCAGCAGTTTGAGCACCGCCTGCTGTCGCTTAGCGACGGCACTGCTGCTGTGCCTAGAGCTACCGACTGATGGCGCCGTGCCCACGGATGGTAGTTCGGAGGAGGAGGTGGAGGAGGGGTGGGAGGAGGAGGAGGCATAGTAGGCCTGAAACACCTGGACCGAGGTAGGCCCCGCAATCCTCGGCGTCGGCAGTATATGAGCAGCCACAGGGTCAGACTCGGTCCCAGCCTCCACCAAGTTAACCCAATGTGCCGTCAGCGATATATAGTGGCCCTGCCCGGCAGCACTCGTCCACGTGTCCGTGGTCAGGTGGACCTTGTCAGAAACGGCGTTGGTCAGGGCACGGATGATGTTGTCTGACACGTGCTGGTGCAGGGCTGGGACGGCACATCGGGAAAAGTAGTGGCGGCTGGGGACCGAATACCGAGGGGCGGCCGCCGCCATGAGGTTGCGAAAGGCCTCGGTCTCTACTAGCCTATAGGGCAGCATCTCCAGGCTAAGCAATCTGGAGATGTGCACATTAAGGGCTTGGGCGTGCGGGTGGGTTGCACTATATTTGCGTTTCCGCTCCAGCGTCTGGGGTATGGAGAGCTGAACGCTGGTGGATGCTGTGGAGGATCGTGGAGGCGACGATGGGGTTTTTGTGGCAGGGTCCTGGGCAGGGGGCTGACTAGCAGCTGACACAGGGGAAGGAGCAGTGGTGTGCACGGCCGGAGGTGAACGGGCTTGTTGCCACTGAGTGGGGTGTTTAGCATTCATATGCCTGCGCATACTGGTGGTAGTTAAGCTAGTAGTGGTGGAACCCCTGCTGAGCCTGGTTTGGCAAATGTTGCACACCACAGTCCGTCGGTCATCCGGTGTTTCCTTAAAGAACCTCCAGACTTCTGAAGATCTAGCCCTCGCCGCAAGAGCCCTCGCCACGGGAGCTTCACTAGTTGACACATTTGGCGCTGATGCACCAGCTCTGGCCCTGCCTCTCCGTCTGGCCCCACCACTGCCTCTTCCAACCTGTTCTGGTCGAGGACTCTCCTCCGTCTCAGAAGCACTGTGTTCACCCGGCCTCTCAACCCAGCTTGGGTCTGTCACCTCATCATCCTCCGAGCCCTCAGTCTGCTCCCCCCTCGGACTTCCTGCCCTGACAACAACTTCCCCACTGTCTGACAACCGTGTCTCCTCATCGTCGGACACCTCTTTACACACTTCCACTACGTCAAGAAGGTCATCATCACCCACAGACTGTGACTGGTGGAAAACCTGGGCATCGGAAAATTGCTCAGCAGCAACCGGACAAGTGGTTTGTGACTGTGGGAAGGGTCCAGAAAACAGTTCCTCAGAGTATGCCGGTTCAAATGCCAAATTTTCCTGGGAGGGGGCAGACTGGGGGGGAGGAGGCTGAGGTGCAGGAGCTGGAGGAGTGGCGATTTCGGTGACATGGGTGGACTGCGTGGAAGACTGACTGGTGGTGGACAAATTGCTCGAAGCATTGTCAGCAATCCACGACATCACCTGTTCGCACTGTTCTGGCCTCAACAGTGCTCTACCACGAGTCCCAGTAACTTCAGACATGAACCTAGGGAGTGTAGCTCTGCGGCGTTCCCCTGCTCCCTCATCAGCAGGTGGTGTCTCACCCCGCCCAGGACCACGGCCTCTGACCCCTGCAGTAGTTGGACGCCCACGTCCCCGCCCTCGTCCTCTACCCCTAGCCCTCGGGTTAAACATTTTTAAAATGAGAGTTATAACTTTTTTTTTTTTTTAACTTTTTTTGGGTTTTTTTTGTGTTTTTTGTTTTTTTTTGTGTTTTTTGTTTTTTTTTGTGTTTTTTGTTTTTTTTTGAGTTTTTAAAACCAAACAATGCTATCCTATTGCTATGGCTATTTTCTAGCCAAGTATCAAAGCACACTACTATGCCAGATGAGATGACACTGAGTTAGTGCCTAATTGAAATCCAACCCCTACTAAATTTTCCCACTTCGGTCTTTGCTATGGATATGTGCGTCACTAAGCGCAGAACACAGCAGTCGCAAGTCTCACTACAAATTGCTCAGAATTGGCTAGTACATGCACTGCAGAAAGTACAGCCACCAGCAGATCAACCAGAAATCAAATATATAGAACGCTACTGTAGGCGTAAGTAAGCTCTTTGTATTCTCCTATGGCTATTTTCTAGCCAAGTATCAAAGCACACTACTATGCCAGATGAGATGACACTGAGTTAGTGCCTAATTGAAATCCAACCCCTACTAAATTTTCCCACTTCGGTCTTTGCTATGGATATGTGCGTCACTAAGCGCAGAACACAGCGGTCGCAAGTCTCACTACAAATTGCTCAGAATTGGCTAGTACATGCACTGCAGAAAGTACAGCCACCAGCAGATCAACCAGAAATCAAATATATAGAACGCTACTGTAGGCTTAAGTAAGCTCTTTGTATTCTCCTATGGCTATTTTCTAGCCAAGTATCAAAGCACACTACTATGCCAGATGAGATGACACTGAGTTAGTGCCTAATTGAAATCCAACCCCTACTAAATTTTCCCACTTCGGTCTTTGCTATGGATATGTGCGTCACTAAGCGCAGAACACAGCGGTCGCAAGTCTCACTACAAATTGCTCAGAATTGGCTAGTACATGCACTGCAGAAAGTACAGCCACCAGCAGATCAACCAGAAATCAAATATATAGAACGCTACTGTAGGCGTAAGTAAGCTCTTTGTATTCTCCTATGGCTATTTTCTAGCCAAGTATCAAAGCACACTACTATGCCAGATGAGATGACACTGAGTTAGTGCCTAATTGAAATCCAACCCCTACTAAATTTTCCCACTTCGGTCTTTGCTATGGATATGTGCGTCACTAAGCGCAGAACACAGCGGTCGCAAGTCTCACTACAAATTGCTCAGAATTGGCTAGTACATGCACTGCAGAAAGTACAGCCACCAGCAGATCAACCAGAAATCAAATATATAGAACGCTACTGTAGGCGTAAGTAAGCTCTTTGTATTCTCCTATGGCTATTTTCTAGCCAAGTATCAAAGCACACTACTATGCCAGATGAGATGACACTGAGTTAGTGCCTAATTGAAATCCAACCCCTACTAAATTTTCCCACTTCGGTCTTTGCTATGGATATGTGTGCCACTAAGAGCTAAACACAACGGTAGCAAGTCCCCCTGCTAATTCCTCACAAAATGGTACTAGATGCAAATTAAAATAAAAAAAGTAGAACGTTATTGTAGCCCTAAGAAGGGCTGTTGGGTTCTTTGAGAATCACTCCTGCCTAACAGTAAGCTAATAGAACACCCTAACGCTTTCCCTGACCAGCAGCAGCTCTCTCCCTAGCGGCATCCAGACACAGAATGATCCGAGCAGCGCGGGCAGCGGCTAGTCTATCCCAGGGTCACCTGATCTGGCCAGCCAACCACTGCTATCGACGTGTAAGGGTACCACGTCATGCTGGGTGGAGTGCAGAGTCTCCTGGCTTGTGATTGGCTCTGTTTCTGGCCGCCAAAAAGCAAAACGGCGGGAGCTGCCATTTTCTCGAGCGGGCGAAGTATTCGTCCGAGCAACGAGCAGTTTCGAGTACCCTAATGCTCGACCGAGCATCAAGCTCGGACGAGCATGTTCGCTCATCTCTAATAGTAATATCTGCTTGAAGGTTGAAAAAAGCCACTTTGCAACTTAGGCAGTCGAGAACCACCACAGTTTACGTCCTGCCTGTAGGTATCCTCATAACGTATTGGCCAGTCCCATAGGAGTGGGAAGAGCTTCATATTCATGGACAGGATCACACTGTTTTTGTTTTGCTTAAAGTACAACGGTAAAGCATAAAAACTTTTGCCTCTGCACTATGCAAAAATAAGCAATTCTTTAATTTAAGATAATAAGCTATCTACAGGTGTTAGCAGAGGCTTTGCCTTGTCCACCCCAGGCAAATCCCCATTTGCATCACTTCCTTGTAACCATAGGGAACGGTATAGAACAGCTCGAGAACACGAAAGGCTTGTTAGAAGTGGCTGCAATAGAGGAGTACAAGAAAATAAGACCTTGAGTGATGTGACAAGCTTGTGACTCGTCACATGTGTTAGATGGTCCAATTACAAACCTGTTGTCTTTATTCATATGAATGCCCTTAGTCCTACCTTTAGCTGATGTCACAACAGGAAGTGCCGCTCACTTCAGGTAAGCTGAATCAGATTTAACCCCTTAAGGACGCAGCCATTTTGTAGCTTAAGGCTCAGCCCGATTTTTTGGATTCTGGCCTGCGTCTCTTTATACGGTTATAACTTTTGAACACTGTTACTTATCAAAGCGATTCTGAGATTGTTTTTTCCCCACATCTTGTACTTCATTTTAGTGGTAAATTTTGGCTGATAAGTTTTGCGTTTATTTACAAAAAAAAAGAAAATATGATAAATTTTTGGAAAAATTTGCCATTTTCGAAATTCAAAATCATTGCGTTTTCAGGCAGATCGATTTACCACCTAAATAAGTTGCTGAATAACATTTCCCATTTGTCTACTTTACATTTTCATAATTTCTGAAATGTTTGGATAATTTATTTTGATAAACGCGGCTTACAAAAAGAATATCGCTTTTCCGGATTTTCAGAATTGACTATTTTGGGGATAAATACAGTTTGGAATGAAATTTTACATATTTAGCATCAAAACCCCCTATATAACCAACCCATTTTCAAATCTGCACCCCTCAAGCTATCAGAAACAGCTTTTACGAAGATTGTTAACCCCTTGAGATCTTCATAGTAATTACATCAAAATGGAGGTGAAATTTAGAATGGTCATATTGTTCCCTTATACGTTCATTTAGCCCTAAAATTTACACATTTCCTAAAGATAAAAAGAGAAAACCCACCATACAATTTGTTCTGCAATTTCTCCTGAGTACAAAGACCCCCCACATGTGGCTGTGACTTGTTTTATGGGGGCACAGCGAGGCGCAGAAGGGAAGGAGGGCGCTGCAGCTGCCAGGATTTTAGTTTCCTCATTGGCCCCTTTTGAAGGCTATAAAATTTTTGCTTTTTCGTTATTGGGGCCATGTGATGCCATTTTTTTTGCGGGTAGAGATGCTTTTTCCAATGTTACCATTTTGGGGTTTGTATCACCTATTGTTGAAAATTTAGGAACTTTTTTTGAGGACAGGAGTAGAAAAGCATCAATTCTGTACTGGATTTTTTACTTCTTTTTTTTTTGGTGTTCACCGTATAGACTAATAATCATGTTATCTTTATTCTATGGGTTGATACGATTACGGGGATACCAGACATGAATATATTTTCTTACGTTTTACTAAATTTGTCAAACAAAACCCTAATGTGGGGAAAAATCTATCATTTATGTATTGCCGTCTTCCAAGTGGCATAACTTTGTTACTTTTTTGGCTACGGAGCTGGTTGATGGCTTGTTTTTTGCGGGACATGTTGTACTTTGCACCAGTATCATGTCGCAGTACATATGGTTTTTTGATCACATTTTATAGCATTTTTTGTGGGATTGAAAAGGTAAAAATCATAATTTTTGGAGGGTTTATAACAGTTTTTTTTTACGGCGTTTATTGTGCGGGTTCAATAATGATTTACTTTTATTCTACGGGTTGTTACGGACGCGGTGATACTATATATGTGGGGTTTGTCTTATGATTTAGACTTTTTTTTTGAGTTATATGTCTCTTTATATGTTTTGGGGGTTTGGGGCATTTTTAGTGATTTATGACTTTATTTTTTTATTGAATAACTTTTTTTTTTACTTTTTCACTTTTATACCATGGGACATGAAGAAGCAATCATCTGATTGCTTCTTCATGCTAATATTCTGCAATACTGATGTATTGCAGAGTATTATCAGTGTCAGCCTATACACTTGCATAGGCTGGCACTGTGCCAGTAAGATGACGTCACAGACGCCATCTTACTGGCAATTCTTGCAGGTAACTCTGGGGTCCAGATCGGACCCCAGAGTTACTATAGCAACGATCGGCGCACCCCGAAAACGGTTCGGGGGGGCCGATCGTGGGGGAAAGAACCCCCAGCTGCATGTTAGATGCCGCGGTCGCGCTGACCGCGGCATTTAACGGGTTAAGCACCCGCGATCGGAGACAACACCGGCATCGGGAAAGACGGGGTGCCGGCTGTGACTGATAGCCGGCACCCCGTCTTTCCCGATGCCGGTTCGGCTCAGATCTTGAGCTGAACCGGCATCAGCTCAGCGTCCGATATATCGGACGCTGAGCGCTAAGTCACTGCGCTCAGCGTCCGATATATCGGACGCTGAGCGTTAAGAGGTTAATAATAAATGATGATGGATATACCAGCCCGTATCTACAGCTATGAAGACACTAGAAGCATGATACAGGTATCGTTGGAATTCTTGTAAAAGGCTCTTTCCAGTTGTGCTAAAACTATTGTTTGTCAGTAACCGTACAGTTACACTTTTAATATTGACCATAATCTATTTATTACTTTTATTCATTTCTCAGATGATGGCAGGTTTAGCTCTAAAATCTGAGCAACAAAAATCAGTGTTTGATATTTTAGTGCTAAATTAATAAGGAAATAAATAAAGCTGTTCCATCTGTGAAATGTGTAAGCAGCTGTTAGCCATTGATGTTGTGTTTTGCAAGCAATGGCTCTTATGGTGGTTTTATTTTTTTTACTTTTGATTTTATTATAACCTCAAATATCTGTGGGCCTCGCGTTAAAAGGTCTCTTTATTAAAGTTGTCATACACTTGTTGGATTATTGTAATCATCATTACAATCCACAAGTCAAAAGTGCAGTGACTCTAGATGAACAGCTTCTCTTCATTTACAGCACTTGTGAAGCCTGTTAATAAATGCGTCTAGAAAATGCTCCTATTAGAGCTAAAAGCTGCAGCAAATGGCCTTTATAATGAGCCAAAAAGCAAAATGGAAGCAGATATCCACACATCCATGAGAAGAAGTCTACAGAGAATGACACAGTAACACATATCATTAAAAGAGGGGCTCTGATGTGGCCATATCATTAAAGGTAGGTGCGGGGAGAAGACAGAGGTGAGTATAGAGTTTTATTTTTTTTTCAAGGTGGCTCTATGGGGACATTCATTTTTGGGGGCCACTGCTGTGGACATTTCATTTATGGGTGAGCCTTGCAGTGGACATTTCATTAATGAGGCACCCTGTAGTGCATATCAATAAAGGGGGGGCTCTGATGTGGCCATATCATTAAAGATGGGTCTGCTTTTGCCATTTCTGTAAAGGGGGCTTTGCAGTGGCCATTTCATTAAAGTGGGGATCTGCTGTGGCCATTTCATTAAAGGGGGAGCTTTTCAATTGGCATTTCATTAAAGGGGACGCTGTTGTGGACATTTCTTTAATGGGGTCTCTGCAGTGGTCATTTCATTAAAGAGGGGCTCTGTTGTGCACATTTATTTAATGGGGGCTCTGCAGTGGCCATTTAATTAAAGGGGGTGCTCTCCAGTGACCATTTCATTAAAGGGGGCTCTGTTGTGGACATTTCTTTATTGGGGTCTCTGCAGTCATCATTTCATCAAAGTGAGGCTCTGTAGTGCACATTTCTTTAATTGGGGCTCTGCAGTGGTCATTTCATTAAAGGGGGGTCAGTACGGGCTGCAGTGGTGTCGCCTGGCGGAGGAGATTAGGCATGAGTTTGGTTTGAATGCTGGAGGGGGCCCTAGTCATGTGAACAGCCCAGGGCCCATGGAACACTTAATCTGCCACTGCATATATATTGATTTACAAGTTACATAAGATAGTGGGAAGACAAATTTGGAAGAGTGCAATATCACACAGAGAATGTTGCATTTTAAGATAAAATCATTTATTTTTATACCTTTTATTCTTCCATGCTAATTTGGTCTGATGAGCGCACATCTTATTTCTGGCTAAGCAGCTTCGTGGTGTCATAACATTCAGCATGCTGCAGATGTACATTGGCTCAATGAGCTGTAATTACAGAAGGAAAATATTTCTTGAAATTAAAGAATATTGCAACCATAATGGTTTTTTTTATAAGAACCACAAACAAACTACTTATTAGCCTAATGTGGGACTGAACAGAATCTGCTGCAGTCGTGTCCCTGTGTACCAAGTTGTGATCAAATAGTGACATCATAAATTACATTGGTTGAGGGTTTTCATAAAAGGAAATATCTAGACCATTCTGCTAGATTTGCAAATTGCCTAACCACATGACAATATTTTATAGGCATACTTACTTTCAGAACGTAAGAACTCAGTAAGTATAGATATGAATTTGGCCTAAATTCATGAAGATATGTACAGATATAATTGCATATTAATCAGTACTAAACTCAGTTTATATAAATTAAACATTAATTAGATATAATAGTAGAATTCAATGACAAACTGCAACCCACAAGGTCCTGTAACACTAAAGCCCTGATACTTGGGATCTGATAGGATTGGGTGTTTGACATTTGTGTGAATTTAGCAATTGCTCCACAACAATAAAGTTGTGGCACCTGGAATGAAACTCTGACATGTAAAAATGTAGAATAATAATGTGCCAATAGCGATGTAGTACTGACAAAGTCAATATAGCTGTAACACTTGGGGTTTCAAAGCAATAGTTGATTGTCCAATATGGAATCAGGATAAAGGGGTATAAATGGCAAGAAGGAAAAACCACAATACTTCAGCAGCTCTTCGTCTTATACTTGGGTTCACCATTCAATATTCTGATATTACTACCGCAAGTAAATTCCATTTTCATTCTAAAGCGTGTCAATGAAAGCAGTACCTGATGGAAAGTGTGGATAATGTCAGGAAATTATTCTTTAAATGACATCCATTTGTGTGGATCCAGTTTAGCTTTATAATTATGAAGGTCTTAAATGATAAAGATTCCCAGGTCACCCATTTACCAGAAATAAAAGGGTAAAATGGTTAGGGGACTTTTATTTTATTTATGTGCTATTATTATTTTATTATTATCAAGCCCTTACACTGCAATACACATGCTCAGTTAGTTACAGCTGGGTCCTGCCGGGAGGAGCCGGCAGCCTCAGGGCACATACAGTATGGATTGGATCCCCTGATAAGTATACTGGGGGGTGGGGTCCGATCCAGAAGTCATACACTTACACGCCAAGTCAAGCATGTAAGGGGTTAAACGGGTGGGATGACACAGCCCGACACCACCACTTACAGGAAGCGATCTCCTGCAATGTTTTCTGACGTATAAAGGCGATGCATCAGAAGAAGTACCCTTAATGGCTGCCCTAAAAACCTGATACAGTGGTCATATGAGACAAACAGCAAAAAGGTTTTTCAATATGGGTTGAATGACTTCTGTAAATGATTTACTCACTGAGGATTTGTCACACCAGACTAGCACCAATCAGTTGATCTACAGACACCTCCTTTAAGGGAATGATGATGTCATGTTGACTACTTACCCCAAACCCATCATACCAAATGTCATATGTCATATCATATCATGACATATGGAAATCCCAGCACATATACTGTGTATATTGTAAGAGCTGACCAATGGAGGCAGCACCGCATGGGGCAAATTCAATGTACTACGGTTGATTACATTTTATATTTACAGCAATATAGAACATTTTCATTACCATACCCTTCATTTAATTGCTGTACATTTCTTATGCACGGCTTGTTTAGGGAAATCACATTATCAGAACAGTTTTCCCACCACAGTTCTCTCATAAGATGGTAAATTAAACACTCAGAGAAGACCCCATGCTCAAGAACTTGTGTTACCTGTGAGATCATAACACATACTGGGCAGTGGGAATTATCAGTAATTGAATTGTCCTCAGCACATCTGTTCCAAAATAATCAGACAAAGAGATATTCAATTAGTTTTATAAAGCAGACACTTCCTGCTCTTTGCTGAATCTTCTGTTATGAAACATTTACCATCCAGCTCTGCCAATATCAATGAGACAAAAAACTAAATTCACAAAAGAACCGTGGCGGTTCCCTGGAAATCTAAATAATTAATAATATATATATATATATATATATATATATATATATATATATATATACATATATATATATATATATATATATATATATATATATATATTACCAGCAGCAATACAGCAATATATTGTTTAATATAATAATAATAATAATAATTATTATTATTATTATTATTATTATTAATGTTTTATAGCACATAATAGCCCTGCTGTCCCAGGTAGGGGGAGGTATGTTCCGGGGTTCCACTCTATCTGCATCCTTTAGTGAGTTGTGAGTAGAACTGTGATGCAGAAGGCCATCAGCTCCTTATATCATTAGGGAGTCTCTACTCCAAGCTGAACATATCAGTGCCAGAAGCAGGACTACTGCAAGGGAACCAGGTTACAGGGCTATAGTGAAAGTGTCACAACTTGATGATTAGTTCTACAGTAATGTTAATGGATCAGGTTTCAGGCCTTTGATTGACAGCTGCCTTTCAGGATATTTTCTTTGGTGAAACCCGGATGTGAGTTTGAGTTCATTCTGTGTGCAGCTGTGTGCAAGTGATGGACAGCTGAACCAGTCAGCTGCTGGGGGCAGCGTCCATAACTCCCTTCATATTCTACCCAGTTCCATCAGAGGATGCTGGATAATTCTCAGTCTTCTTACGCTTGTGTCTTTGCAATTTCTACTGCTATTCTCTTGCCTCTCGTTTATTTGCTGCAGGGCCATCTTAGTGTCAACACGGTTTTGTCTGACATTGCATGGTCGGCCTTCAATATTTTTATGTCCCTCTGTGTTTGTCATCTTTGCTGGGCACCCAACTAACTGCAGGGACCATCAGCACGAAGTCCCTAACCACTAGAGTTTGCAAGGCTTGATAGTGGACAAGGTAGAGGGCAGAGGTTACAGGTGAGTTTAGGGCACCCCTTCTCTACCATGACAAAATGGGAAATAAAAAGCGCTGATGCTGTTCTGCTTGTAGGTTTGTGCATTGATCTCCACAGTTTTCCCTTCAAAAAACTGATTGCTTTTGTATGCAATAGCACAACAGTGTGAGGACACCCCAGTGCAAGTTCTCTGCTTGACAGTCAATACAAACCAATATTTAGCTGATGGTTACCTACAATTACCTCCAGCTGATGGTTTCCTACAATTACCTCCGTTAAAGCCATTGCACTGCTCACCCCTGCCCCTCTACATAGAGAAACATGGGGCACGGCGCCGTATTCCAAGTAAACATAGGATATAGAGAGGGGACTCTCTAAGCAGACAAGAAGACACTTCATGATTCCTCCGTGCAATGCTATGCTGTGTGCTGACAATGTGCTTAGATTATCAGGGTACATGTTTATCTACACTCTCATTTAGCTTCTGAATAGTCTACTAGTATCTTACACATAGAAAAAGAGAGATGAGACAAAACAGAGCCAGGAGATGAATATAAAACACAATAACACTCTGAGCTTTTCTGCGTCATATAATCAATAAAACAGAGTCTGCACTGCTATGTCACCCCCTCCTCTGGGATACAGAGCTTATCTTATTTGTAGAGCAGCTGCTGCTGTGTCCTCTCCAATAAGTGTCTGTGTCTGCAGTGTGCTGTCTGCCTCCTTCCCCTCCCTCTTCTCCTGCAATGCAAGCTGGAAAGAATTGTCCAACCATAGTCAGGAAGATTTATGTTTGGATCCAGGGACAACCAAAATTTTATACACCAGGACTGATAGATTGGAATCATATCTGTTAACTGATTTATTTTTGCTAATAACCGTGAACTAAAAAATGTGTTATTTTGTCATTCTAAGTTTATTTACAAATCTTGCCTTCATGGAAATACCCCTTTTAGTGCCCTATTAAGAGATCTTTCAGGGAAAAAAAGTAGTTAAGAACTTTCTGTCACTAACGTTCAAAAGTTAAATCATCCTTACTCTTCATTTCTGGTCTCCATCCACTGGGGGGTTAAGTGCCCACTTAGCCAATGAGTAAAGTGCTAGGAGGGGGAACAGTAAGTAAAGAGCATTGGGTATCAGGGAGACATTTACGACAAACAAGACCCTGCATCCTTCCACTTGTTTTTAGCTACAGTTCAGTTCCTTTTTAGTAACAGCAAGCAGGTTACCCTTGTCCCTGTTGAGTTAACTTACCACATGCTCACTTTGTGGGTGTCTGGCATAGTGGTAACTGTAACTTTTCACAATAAAGTGGTTGGTTTTACATTTTTTCAGGAATCTTTCTATTACAGGCAGTCCCCGGGTTACATACAAGATAGGGTCTGTAGGTTTGTTCTTAAGTTGAGTTTGTATGTAAGTCGGAACTGTATATTTTATCATTGTAATCCCAGCCAGAACTATTTTGGTCTCTGTGAAAATTGGATTTTAAAAATGTTGGGTTGTCATAAGAATCAATATTAACACTAAAGCTTCATTGCAGACACATTTGATAACTGTTTCAGCTGTTTATTGTAGCCTAGGAGTAAAGTACAATAAATTACCAATATCCAGAGGTCCGTTTGTAACTATGGGTCGTATGTAAGTCGAGTGTTCTTAAGTAGGGGACCGCCTGTACTTTTATACGTAAACCTCAGTATATACCCAACATTTGTGTCAGGCTTTTTATTTGGGGTTAGTCATTTTGTCCTTTCTATATTAAAGTACATTCTACTGCACAGTGATTTGTCCTCTGGCTTGTTTTAATAGGGCAGTAATAGTCAACAAAGATGCATTCAGCAGAGTGTGAAGGTCCCTAACTATCTATTATCTAATTATTAATTAGATCACAGGTAACTATTGCCGTCGATGTCTCACATTTACTTCTGGGATTGTATAGCTATGAGGGGTAGAACTGTCATCAATTTAGCAGCTGGAAATGATTTACTGTTCTATCACAGTTGTAAGTGGCAGAAGCTAAGCAGTTCCCTACAGGGTTATAGGTAGATCCTGGGTCATTTATGTTTGCAGCAGATTCATGAGTAAAAGAGCCTCAAAAGACCATCAGAATCAACCAAGCTGAGTAGCCTCTACAGGTCAAGGTCTACCACCATAACATTACCATCTAGAAGTATGATAGATGCAAGATCATTCATAACCATGTATAATTCCACTTGGTTACTTTTAATGGGATCATTTTTTTGGAAATTTGAACATTGGTGTTATCCTACTGGCTATGCAGCACTGACATAGCATTCATCATTTACCTGACCTGATTACTTTGTTATTTTATACTAATTCCTACTCTTCACTAACATCCTAAAATAACCCTATTAGCTATCTGAAGGTCCTACATGGAGGCATATTACAGTACCATGACGATTAATTGTAATATGTTATACAGTCCCTGATATAATAGACAAAATTCAACAGATATTGCAGATGCAGCCATCACATGTGTGGCCGGCCCTCACCACACACAACATCTGCACTGCTAATGGGTTAAGCGGCTCATGTATGTGATCAGCTTCCTTAATCATAGTGGATGCGGCAGCCAGAGCCCATGTCAGCTCTTCTCACTGCTCTCCACATCTGACTGAATCAGAATGGCAGAGCCGTGACGCTGTCACATCTGCTGCTAATGTGAATGTGGAGCTCATCACTCCATATCTCTGAAAGTGACAACCAAAATGACCCAGAGCCAGGACCACCTGTAAATGTGCCAGCCTGCGTTACATAGAGCTATCAAAAGTCACTGATGCCATTTAAACATATGCTGCATTCTGGAATCATGGATTCCAATGGGAATTGCTGAAAATTGGCTTGATGTTGGAAGAATACGTCAAACATACATTATTGATGGAGTAATTCATTATTTACTAAACACATATATACAGTATATATATAAACATTGCAAGATGCGGCTCTGGAGGAATGAAATAGACATTAAATATAAAACTACAACAGAAGAGCAGTATAAGCATTCAGTGACATGCTGTAACAGAGAGGATGAATATTTGTCATTATTGTCACCACTCACCTGCATACTATATTTCTTTCATCTAAATGTAAAATACATTTTAGATAAGTTTGCAAGGGCATCAGGAAACTTTGGCACATTATGTAAGTTCAATTTTATTCTTCGTATTTATCACCATAAGATCAACTTTCTGTACACTGGAAATAAACATTGAATTTCTATAGAACAACAGCAAGCAGAGATCTAAAAAAAATTGATACAGAAAGTATATTCAAAAATTGTGGAATTTTTCATCATACAAGCAATAAAATGAATATGTCAAAGTGGGAATATCCCTTTAAGGCAGCAAAATAAAATATACAGGAGACTGGAGAATGGACAGGAGAATTAGCAGGAGTAAGCTTATCTAATGCACTTTGCTGCCCTGAGGCAAAAGGCTCAACTGACCTCAGTGTATTTGTGATGCTGTCTGGTGCCTATCTGGATAAGATTCTCATGTATCTCTTTATTTAGGTTACACATAACTTTAATGTAGGATGACCATTTACTTTACTATATTATGGTATGTATCTATATTCATAGCAACCTCCTTCCTTATTGATTTATCTGTTTGACACATTATGGGCATTTATGTATTGCTATAGGCAGTGCTGCTGGTCACTACCAACCCCTGCTGTTTATATTTCTTAGTAAACAGAGTAGAGAAGTATTCCATTCTTTTGTTGTTTAGTTGCTTACATGACCTGTTTGATCATAATAGAAACAATAAATCCAAAACCTTGGCACAACTCCTAACATTTGTTTTAGCAAATATTTATATGCCACACAGCAATTCTACAGTATATTTTCTTATAATGGTAGACGATTCTTCTTTTAATCCTACTGCAGCTGTATGAATAAAATAAGCACACATTGGGGCACACTTACTAAGGGTCCGCGGACCAGGATTCCGTCAGGTTTTCCCGAATATTTCCGTTTTGCGCCGCAAAACCGTCGGGTTTTTGGCACACGCGATGGGATTGTGGCGCATCGGCGCCAGCTTGCACGCGACAGAAATCAGGGGCATGGCCATCAGGCAACCGATGGATTGGGAAAAGCTGACGTATTTATAAAACTAAATGTGTCGTTAGATCAAGCACTTACATGCACCAGGAAGAAGAAGGTGAACTCCGGCGGACCTCAGTGCAGCAGGGACACCTGCAGAAACTCGGGCGCACGACCTTAGTGAATCGCACCAGACCTGAATCCTCGTCAGACAACGCACCATGGGGTCGCGACAGGACCAGGTAAGTAAATGTGCCCCATTGTGTTACCATTTCCAGGGGCATAACTAGGAGAGGCTGGACCTCATAGCAGACTTCTAATTGGGAACTGGGAACAGTTTTATACTTATGTGCACACATTTATGCACAGATATAAACATTTATACACTTAAACAGGTCTGTCCCAGTAGCTGCTGAGCACATGGGGGAAGTACATGGCAGGAATTAGGAGATAAGAGAACCCTAGTCATGTCATTCTGCTGTCCCCGCCATCTCCCCTGCTGATTCATGCTGTGTACTGTGGAAGATGTGCACTGTTATATACGTACTGTGCTGTACTCTGTGCAGCATAATGTGGCTTGAGTTCACTAAAAGTGCTATTTATATGTGTAATGCAGCATGCAGCTATTCACTAAGATTGTGCTCCAGAAATCAATAATGTGTTGTTTCCCTGCACTGGTCCGACAGAGTTCACCATCTCTTTTGTTGTGCACCTTTAACATAGGGCTCGTGACACAATTTGAAAGTTAAATACGGGGCTCGATCCGAATTAGTCGGACTGTCCGATGGCATGCCCCCTAATCTGTGTTGCATGGAAGCCAGTGCAGCTGGGTCACGTGCGCCACAATCCCAGTGCACACACTTCGTAAATACCTGTGCAAGCTGTTTTAGCCTTGAAGAACGTGCACAGACCAACAAAAGTGCAGTGCAAATCAGAGCAAAGCTATTAGTAAATGTGTCCAAGTATGTATATAATGGGACACACCCTGCATTCCTCAGTGTGTCAGGTCAGATGCCGGGCCCCCCTCACACTGCAGGCCCCATAGCAGCTGCTATGGCTGCTACCACTGTAGTAGGCACCTGGCCATTTCCTTTCCCATAGGGGCTGATCTCTACACAGTCTGGCACAGTAGACAGTATCACTGTGCAGGAATAAAGCCCTAATAAATAGCACTTGCTTATATTATAATTCAGACATTTCTAAGCAGAAGAACAGAGGATTGATTAAAAAACTGTTATCTAGAATTGTTATTTAATGGTAAATACAATTATTTACAAAACTAGGCTATGTCAAGAGAGACTTCTGGTCCTCTTCATACCATGGTATATTTGCCTAGGGAGGGAAAACTTCTACCTAGAGCAATATCCCCAGAGAACAATGAGCAATTTATTGCTACATCTCTCTTGATATTTTCCATCTGAAACATTTCCTCATATTGAAATATTGAATGAATATTGAAAATGACCTTTACTCTGCATATCATGATCATTTCAAGTACTGCGCTCCACAGTCATTTCATGGTAAAATCCCTATTTACACAGTCATTGGCAGGTGCCATTTCAGACTTCTAGTTGCTTCTTATTTAATTTATAGATATTTAGAAATCTCACGT
The DNA here is from genome assembly GCF_040894005.1 of Engystomops pustulosus. NCBI lineage: Eukaryota > Metazoa > Chordata > Amphibia > Anura > Leptodactylidae > Engystomops > Engystomops pustulosus. The sequence continues at coordinate 102,281,494 of NC_092417.1, read as the reverse complement.
TTGGTGGTGTTATGTTTATATCACAGACACAATTTAGCACATTCCACTTGTAAGCGTATAGGGCAGTGGTGGTGAACCTATGGCACGGGTGCCAGAGATGGCATTCAGAGTCCTCTTTATGGGCACCCACACCACAGACTCTGCCAGGCAGAACTCAAGACCTCTTGCAGTCCCAGGCAGCCCAGGACCCTAGAAGGAAGCTACAATAATAACCAAAGCTTTTTCTCCTTATTTCTACTGTATTGGTGTCCTCAGGTGCCTAAACAATTTAAACATGTGAAAGAGCAGGGAGTAATAAGTTACTGTTTAAATTGTCGCATCAGCACTTTGCAAAAAATATCTGGGTTTTGGATATAGTTTGGGCACTCGGCGTCTAAAAGGTTTGCCATCACTGATATAGGGCATAAACCAGCATCTGGCGTCTACAGCATTATCTATTGAGTAGAGGAAATAGGAAAAAAAATATTTGCCCATTTTAATGTCAAGTAGGCAATGATGGTCTTTGATGTGCATTGTGGTTTGATTAAGGAACGCACAATGAATATAGATTGTAACCTTTTGTAAGTGCTGAATATATTAACACTTGGTAAAGTCATGGAAGTAAGATGACTCCTTAAAAGAAGTTATGGCCTCCTTCCTTCTAAAATCAACTTTTATAATAATGCTAATAAGCCAAAAGAGCTCTGACTAAGCTCATATTGTATGTACTTTCTCTTCATCAAGCTGTCACATTGTCTCACTCTCCTCCTGCTCCCTCAGCACTCTCCCCTTCTACCGTGTGCTGGGGAGAATACAGCATGAGGGCGATCAGGTAGAACCCTTTGGGCTTATTAGCATACACATAAAAGTTGAAGAAGGCCATGGATAACAAACATAAGAAGATTTCAACAGTCACTGTGCCTTGATCTATGAGTAGGTGTCCCTGGTTTATCATGCTTGATTTTAAAGGTAAATTTCCTTAAAGGGGTCTTCCCACAAACTAAAGTTAGGCCCTATCCACCGGTTAGGGCCTAACTTACTGATCAGTGGGTATCTCAGTACTAAGACCCACGCAGATCGTGAGAACAAGGGGTTGGTCAGAACCCTTGTCCCTCTGTCAGATTAATGGAGCAGACAGCTGCACATGACTGTTCTGCTCCATTAATCTCTATGTAGCTGATGATGGAGATGGTGGATAGGGCCTAACTTTAGTTTGTGGGAAAACCCTTAAGGCTGCAACTACAGGCATGTGGAAACTTACAGCAATTGATTCTGCTGGAGATTCTGGGAAATATGCAATCGAAAAACTGGCTCAGACACAATAATATATCTGGGCTTGTGTTTTCCTTTTACCAATTATGGCTTCAAGTGTATTTACTAAAAGCTCTCCCATTGCTTTGGTATAGGCCATAAGGGGTTGCCTAGATCACACTATGGCTTTTGGTGTGTACAGATACAAAGCTAAAGTTGTGATTTAGCCTAAGCCTTAGACACACTAAGAAAATCGAAAATATAATTTCAGGTTAAATATCCTCTGAAACATGCCCTCTGGCGAGTGCCTGATTAAATCTTAACTTCCTCTGGGGGCAGACAATGATGTGAATGTACAGCACTGCAGAACATGTCAGAGATATATATAAAATATAATAAGGGATGTTGCAGCCTTCCTGCACTGCCCTGTTTCTCTACTTCTCTTTATTAAAAATTCATATTCGCTAGTCATTCTCTTCATTCTGGCAGATAAGGAAAGTCTATAACTGCTCATTTATGCATTTTGTGCCCTTTCTATATGAACATTTGCATCGCTGCATCTCCAGACTTTGTAATTCATATATTTTACATTATTACTTGGAAGTCCCTTGACAATTTCCAAGCATCAAGACAGTAGCTATTTTAAATCAACAAAAGTAACCCAAATTGAGGCTTAGAGGATAAAGAAGTGGCAGCCTCGAAGCGTGCGGAACACTTAGTTTTATGTTCTGTCATGTAGTCTTTTATCTTGTGTGTTTATTTTAGCGAGGCTGCCAGCAGAATCTATCCTGGGTGCTTGTCCTGCATACATCTAATTACACCATGTGGCAAATCGGGCTTCTCTTTCAAGCAGAATTACTTGTCTCCCTCCCCCGCTACATTAATACCTAACTTCACACAGAGGTTTCTGAAAGTTTTCTGCATATGTTCATCAAAAGCCCAAGGATTAAAAACTTTCATTCAGGGATAAACAACATTTGACCTAAGGGCTATAACTTCCCCCCTTCCCCCTTTGTTCCATAGTTTGGGGCACTGCACATATATTTAACCTGCTCTTGATTACAATCACACTCATGGACTCGCGTAACAAGGAGAAGCTGGGCCCCATAGCAGACTTCTGAATGGGGCCCCCATGACCCCTCAGAAAATATACTTATTTGTATATACTGATAAATATATTAATACACTTACACAGCTCTGTCCCAGTAGCCGTTTACTGTGGAAGATGTGCTCTGATATATACACATTATACTGTACAATGTGCAGCATAATATGTATATAATGGTGCACATATCCTCCATTCTTTAGTGTCAGGTCAGATGCTATGGCTGCTAATGCTGTAGTTACACCCCTTGATGTACTCAGAGGTATATAGTAGATGTGGTTTTTCACAATGCAATTTTACGTATGAGAGTCCTGTAGGTTTGTTCTGAAGTTGAATTTGTATCTAAGTCGGGGCTGGTATACTTTGTAATTTTATTTCCAGAAATTATTTTTTTTGTCCTTTGTCCTTTTTTTGTCCAATTTAGAAAATTTGGGATTGTCAAGGGAACAATGATGAACAATAAAGCTTTATTGCAGACACCTTTGAATTTACAGTTGGTTATTGCAGCCTGGGGCTAAATTCAGCATCCAGATAGCTTCACCAGAATTCTGTATGTAACTTGGGGTTGTCTGTAAGTCGGTTGTTCTTATTTCGGAACCTGCCTGTACATATTAAAAGTGGGTACTCACTTGCCTGGAGTACAGCCTCTTCACTGCTTGATTAGACAGAATGTTGACTGTTAGATTTTTCTATCTTTGTTCTTTCTATATGATGTGTGCTTTATTTGTGGCTTTCTGGATGTAAACAGGTACATTAAGAACAATGGGTTATCTTTTTTACCTACAGATGAATGACATGCTGAAACCTGTGTCAGGGTGAATTCGGTTCTGGTATAGCATGGCAGTACTACCTTGTCCAAGATTATACCCTTGTATTAAATTTAAAGATTAAGGTGGAACAGGCGGAGCACTGTCAGAGCCCTACAAATGACCTCAATCACGCCAAGGATGTGCATGTGTCTGCACAAACGGTTAGAAACTGACTACATGAGGAAGGTATGAGGGACAGATGGGGGTTGTGCTCACAGCCCAACACCGTGCAGGACACTCGGCATTTTCCAGAGAACACCAGGATTAGCAAGTTTGACACTGAGCACATGTAACAGAGGTGACAGAGCAGTTCATGCAAGATCAGGTCATTGAAGCTTTGGGCTCGTCCACTCGTTCCCCAGACCTGATTCCGATTGAGCACATCCAGAACATCATGTCTTTCTACATCCACCAATGTCACGTTGTACCACAGACTGTCCAGGAGCTGGCAGATGCTTTAGTCCAGGTCTCATAGATGATCCCTCAGAAGACCACAACCTCATCAGGAGCATGCAGAGGAGTTGAAGAGAGGTCATACAGCAACATGGAGGCCACACAATACTGAGCCTCATTTTGACTTGTTTGAAGAACATTAGATCAAAGTTGGATCAGCCTGTAGTGTGTTTTTCAACTTTAATTTTGTGGGGTTTTATTTCTAATGTAGGCCTCTATTTCAAATCTAGGGGTTAATAAATTTGATTTACATTGATGGTTTTTTTGTGATTTTGTTGTCAGCACATTCAAATTTGTACAGAACAAAGTATTGAATGAGAATTTTTTTATTCTTTCAGATCTACGATGTGCATTTGAGTGTTCCCTTTAATTTTTTTTAAGTGTATATAAAAACTGGTGCACTGTGCATTATTGTTCTTTATACTTGCTTTGTGCAAGTTGCACCACATTATTTAACTCCTTCACGCTCTGTGCTGTACATGTACGGCATACAGCTACTAAGGTTGTATGAAGAGGTAAGCCCTTGTCATACAGAGGTGGAATTTGTTGCATATTACAGCAAACACCCACCACTAATACCCACTGATCACAATTATTATTCCCTTGATCACCTGCGGCTTTGTTAAGATTGCCTTTCCCCGTGATGTCATTGTCAAAACACTTGAATTGCAGTGTACAATGTAAGTGCACACATTGTACACTTGCAGAAGACAGTACCCGGCGTGAAGAGGAGCTGGCAGCTTCGGAGGAAACAGTAGGAACAATCAGATCCGATCTGAGCTGTGATGTCGTAGCCCAACACCGGCACCATCAGGAACCGATGTCCTGATAGAAAGGTGGCAGGTGGGAAGGAATACCCTTAATGGCCGCCATAAAACCTGATACAGCGGTCACTAAGGGTTTAACATTGATGAAAACTCTGTTTACAAAAACATAAACTGTACACAATGTTATACAGCGTTCACTTTTACCCTTTTTGACCACCGTATTGTCTTTTTACAGCCTTCATTAAAGGTTCTTCTCCTGATTCAACACATTTTTTACGCTGCCACATCAGAAGAAGCCTGCAGGACCTAGTGTTTTTTCTTCAATGCCTTACACAAGCTAAAACTTTTTATTTTTTTGTCTTGGTTTCTTGGAATGAAAAGTGGTTATAACTAGAGATGAGCGAGCACTAAAATGCTCGGGTACTCGTTATTCGAGACGAACTTTTCCCGATGCTCGAGTGCTCGTCTCGAATAACGAGCCCCATTGAAGTCAATGGGAGACTCGAGCATTTTTCAAGGGGACCAAGGCTCTGCATAGGGAAGCTTGGCCAAACACCTGGAAACCTCAGAAAAGGATGGAAACACCACGGAAATGAACAGGAAACAGCAGGGGCAGCATGCATGGATGCCTCTGAGGCTGCTTAAACGCACCATTATGCCAAAATTATGGGCAACAGCATGGCCATGACAGAGTGACAGAATGAAGCTAGATAGCATCTAAAACATCCAATAATTGACCCTGACACTATAGGGGACGGCATGCAGAGGCAGCGGCAGCAGCGGCAGGCTAGAGAGTGGCATGGCGACATACCCTAAATGGACTCAGGCTTCAAACCAATGGGTGGCAGAGAGGAACCAAAGGAGGTGAGCAAGAAGCGCTGAAATTATTTCCTCTGTGAACAAAAGGTTGCCAGTATATTTAGTCGATAACACAGCAGGGTGGCGACATAGTGACCAAGTTCCATAACGTATCTGGTGAAACACCCGAAAAATGAGCCTGACACAGCTCGTTTGATAAGGGGACGACATTTGGAGGCAGCCATGGAGAGGACTTCCATGATTAAGAGCGACAGTATGGGGCATCCATATTGCGCTTCTATGATTGCAACTGCAGGTCTCCAGCATGGCGGCGACAGACGTGCCGAGTTCCACTATGTATGTGGTGAAACACCTGAAAATTCTGCCTGACACAGCTCGTTTGATAAGGGGACCATGTATGGAGGCAGTGAACTAGTAGTAGATTAAAGGTGCTGCAGTTAAAACTATGTTAGTTGGATCTTGGGATGGAGCTGGCGCTCCGCTGCCAGGCGAGCTTTCGCCAATCCAAGCCCCTGTCTCTAGGCTACTCCCCAAACAGCACTTCTAAGAACCTTTTGTATAAGATCAAGTGTAGTAGCGTTCTTATAAGTTTGGGATATGGCGGGTGAGGGGAATGTAAACAGATGCGCAAGAAGCGCTGAAATAATATCCGTAAATGATAAAAGTTTGCCAGTATATTTTGTGGATTACACAGCAGGGTGGCGACAAAGTTAACAAGTTTGATGTGAAATGCCCTGTAATAGCTCTTGGGCGGTGTGCCTTTTATCGCCTAGGCTCAGCAGTTTGAGCACCGCCTGCTGTCGCTTAGCGACGGCACTGCTGCTGTGCCTAGAGCTACCGACTGATGGCGCCATGCCCACGGATGGTAATTCGGAGGAGGAGGAGGTGGAGGAGGGGTGGGAGGAGGAGGAGGTATAGTAGGCCTTTGAGACCTGGACCGAGGTAGGCCCCGCAATCCTCGGCGTCGGCAGTATATGACCAGCCCCAGGGTCAGACTCGGTCCCAGCCTCCACCAAGTTAAGTGTAGTAGCGTTCTTATAAGTTTGGGATATGGCGGGTGAGGGGAATGTAAACAGATGCGCAAGAAGCGCTGAAATAATATCGGTTAATCATAAAAGTTTGCCAGTATATTTTGTGGATAACACAGCAGGGTGGCGACAAAGTTAACAACTTTGATGTGGAATCCATGAAAACAACCCAAATTTCTGCCTGACACACCTCGTTTGATAAGGGGACGATGTATGGAGGCAGCTGTATGGACGACTTTTGGAGGTAGCAATGGAGATAACGTGTGGAGTCTGCTATGGAGACAATTTAATTTGGATAGTGCCTGTATGTGGCAATCCAAAAAAGTTTTCAAACCAGAGGAGCAGGTAGGTGGCCCTCCAGAAAAATGAAATAGATTGAGTGCCTGTATGTGGCAGTCCAAAAAAGTTTTCAAACCAGAGGAGCAGGTAGGTGGCCCTCCAGAAAAATTGAATAGATTGAGTGCCTGTATGTGGCAGTCCCAAAAATTGTTTAAAACAGAGGACCGGGTAGGTGGCCCTCCAGAAAAATGAAATGCATAGAGTACTATAGCTAGAGCCAGTGGGCCCTGTCAAAAAATAGCCAGTTTCCTCTGCTTTAGTGTACAAAGAGGAGGAGAAGGAGGAAAATGAGGAGGAGGAGTGCATAAATTATTCAGGTTGAGCTTCCTTCACCTGGTGGAGATTGGAAATTATGAGAAATCCAGGCTTTATTCATCTTAATAAGCGTCAGCCTGTCAGCGCTGTCAGTCGACAGGCGTGTACGCTTATCGGTGATGATGCCACCAGCTGCACTGAAAACCCGCTCGGACAACACGCTAGCGGCAGGGCAGGCAAGAACCTCCAAGGCGTACAGCGCCAGTTCGTGCCACATGTCCAGCTTTGAAACCCAGTAGTTGTAGGGAGCTGTGTGATCATTTAGGACGATGGTATGGTCAGCTACGTACTCCCTCACCATCTTTCTGTAAAGATCAGCCCTACTCTGCCGAGACTGGGGACAGGTGACAGTGTCTTGCTGGGGTGACATAAAGCTGGCAAAAGCCTTGTAAAGCGTACCCTTGCCAGTGCTGGACAAGCTGCCTGCTCGCCTACTCTCCCTCGCTACTTGTCCCGCAGAACTACGCACTCTGCCGCTAGCGCTGTCAGAAGGGAAATACTGTTTCAACTTGTGCACCAGGGCCTGCTGGTATTCATGCATTCTCACACTCCTTTCCTCTCCATGGATGAGAGTGGAAAGATTTTGCTTGTACCGTGGGTCCAGGAGAGTGAATACCCAGTAATCGGTGCTGGAATAAATTCTTTGAACGCGAGGGTCACGGGATAGGCAGCCTAGCATGAAATCTGCCATATGCGCCAAAATACCAACGCGCAAGAATTCACTCCCCTCACTGGCCTGACTGTCCATTTCCTCCTCCTCCAACTCCTCCAACTCCTCTTCTTCTGCCCATACACGCTGAACAGTGAAGGACTGAACAATGGTCCCCTCTTGTGTCTCGCCAACATTCTCCTCCTCTTCCTCCTCATCCTCCTCCACCTCCTCCGATATGCGCTGAGAAACAGACCTGAGGGTGCTTTGGCTATCAACAAGGGAATCTTCTTCCCCCGTCTCTTGTGACGAGCGCAAAGCTTCCGACTTCATGCTGATCAGAGAGTTTTTCAACAGGCCAAGCAGCGGGATGGTGAGGCTGATGATGGCGGCATCGCCACTGACCATCTGTGTTGACTCCTCAAAGTTACTCAGCACCTGACAGATATCAGACATCCACGTCCACTCCTCATTGTAGACTTGAGGAAGCTGACTGACCTGACTACCAGTTCTGGTGGAAGTTGACATCTGGCAGTCTACAATCGCTCTGCGCTGCTGGTAAACTCTGGATAACATGGTTAATGTTGAATTCCACCTCGTGGGCACATCGCACAACAGTTGGTGAGCGGGCAGTTGGAGGCGGCGCTGCGCTGCCCTGAGAGTGGCAGCATCTGTGCTGGACTTCCTGAAATGCGCACAGATGCGGCGCACCTTCGTGAGCAAATCAGACAGATTGGGGTATGTCTTGAGGAAACGCTGAACTATCAGATTTAACACATGGGCCAGGCATGGCACATGTGTCAGTCTGCCGAGTTGCAGAGCCGCCACCAGGTTACGGCCGTTGTCACACACAACCATGCCTGGCTTCAGGTTCAGTGGTGCCAGCCACAGCTCAGTCTGCGCCGTGATGCCCTGTAATAGTTCTTGGGCGGTGTGCCTTTTATCGCCTAGGCTCAGCAGTTTGAGCACCGCCTGCTGTCGCTTAGCGACGGCACTGCTGCTGTGCCTAGAGCTAGCGACTGATGGCGCCATGCCCACGGATGGTAGTTCGGAGGAGGAGGTGGAGGAGGGGTGGGAGGAGGAGGAGGCATAGTAGGCCTGAAAGACCTGGACCGAGGTAGGCCCCGCAATCCTCGGCGTCGGCAGTATATGACCAGCCGCAGGGTCAGACTCGGTCCCAGCCTCCACCAAGTTAACCCAATGTGCCGTCAGCGATATATAGTGGCCCTGCCTGGCAGCACTCGTCCACGTGTCCGTGGTCAGGTGGACCTTGTCAGAAACGGCGTTGGTCAGGGCACGGATGATGTTGTCTGACACGTGCTGGTGCAGGGCTGGGACGGCACATCGGGAAAAGTAGTGGCGGCTGGGGACCGAATACCGAGGGGCGGCCGCCGCCATGAGGTTGCGAAAGGCCTCGGTCTCTACCAGCCTATAGGGCAGCATCTCCAGGCTAAGCAATCTGGAGATGTGGACATTAAGGGCTTGGGCGTGCGGGTGGGTTGCACTATATTTCCAGCGTCTGGGGTATGGAGAGCTGAACGCTGGTGGATGCTGTGGAGGATCGTGGAGGCGACGATGGGGTTTTTGGGCCAGTGTCCTGGGCAGGGGGCTGACTATCAGCTGACACAGGGGAAGGAGCAGTGGTGTGCACGGCCGGAGGTGAACGGGCTTGGTGCCACTGAGTGGGGTGTTTAGCATTCATATGCCTGCGCATACTGGTGGTAGTTAAGCTAGTAGTGGTGGAACCCCTGCTGATCCTGGTTTGGCAAAGGTTGCACACCACAGTCCGTCGGTCATCCGGTGTTTCCTTAAAGAACCTCCAGACTTCTGAAAATCTAGCCCTCGCCGCGGGAGCCCTCGCCACGGGAGCTTCACTACGTGACACATTTGGCGCTGATGCACCTGCTCTGGCCCTGCCTCTCCGTCTGGCCCCACCACTGCCTCTTCCAACCTGTTCTGGTCGAGGACTCTCCTCCATCTCAGAAGCACTGTGTTCACCCGGCCTCTCAACCCAGCTTGGGTCTGTCACCTCATCATCCTCCGATCCCTCAGTCTGCTCCCCCCTCGGACTTCCTGCCCTGACAACAACATCACCACTGTCTGACAACCGTGTCTCCTCATCGTCGGACACCTCTTTACACACTTCTTCCACTACGTCAAGAAGGTCATCATCACCCACAGACTGCGACTGGTGGAAAACCTGGGCATCGGAAAATTGCTCAGCAGCAACCGGACAAGTGGTTTGTGGGAAGGGTCCAGAAAACAGTTCCTCGGAGTATGCCGGTTCAAATGCCCAATTTTCCTGGGAGGGGGCAGACTGGGGGGAGGAGGCTGAGGTGCAGTAGGAGCCGATTTCGGTGACATGGGTGGACTGCGTGGAAGACTGACTGGTGGACAAATTGCTCGAAGCGTTGTCGGCAATCCACGACATCACCTGTTCGCACTGTTCTGGCCTCAACAGTGCTCTACCACGAGTCCCAGTAACTTCAGACATGAACCTAGGGAGTGTAGCTCTGCGGCGTTGCCCTGCTCCCTAATCAGCAGGTGGTGTCTCACCCCGCCCAGGACCACGGCCTCTGACCCCTGCAGTAGTTGGACGCCCACGTCCCCGCCCTCGTCCTCTACCCCTAGCCCTCGGGTTAAACATTTTGAAAATGAAAGTTATAACTTTAATTTTTTTTTTACTTTTTTTTTGTGTTTTTTTTTTTTGTGTTTTTTAGTTTTTAAAACCAAACGATGCTATCCTATTGCTATGGCTATTTTCTAGCCAAGTATGAAAGCACACTGCTATGCCAGATGAGATGACGCTGAGTTATGAAAAAATAAACGTAAAATAAAAAGTAAATGGCAGACTGTGCCTAATTGAAATCCAACCCCTAATAAATTGTCCCAATTCGGTCTTTGCGATGGATATGTGCGTCACTATGCGCTAAACACAACGGTCGCAAGTCTCACTGCAAATTCCTCACAATATGGTAGTAGATGCACTACAGCAAGGCCAGCCACCAGCAGATCAACCAGAAATAAAATATATAACGCTATTGTAGGCCTAAGTAAGCCGTTTGGATTCTCCTATGGCTATTTTCTAGCCAACTATGAAAGCACACTGCTATGCCAGATGAGATGACGCTGAGTTATCAAAAAATAAACGTAAAATAAAAAGAAACTGGCAGACTGTGCCTAATTGAAATCAAACCCCTAATAAATTGTCCCACTTTGGTGTTTGAGGTGGATATGTGTGTCACTAAGAGCTAAACACAACGGTAGCAAGTCCCCCTGCAAATTCCTCACAATATGGTACTAGCTGCAAATAAAAAAAAAAAAATGTATAACGTTATTGTAGCCCTAAGAAGGGCTGTTGGGTTGTTGTAGAATCACTCCTGCCTAACACTATTCTAATAGAACAGCCTAACGCTTTCCCTGACCAGCAGCAGCTCTCTCCCTAGCGGCATCCAGACACAGAATGATCCGAGCAGCGCAGGCAGGGGCTAGTCTATTCCAGGGTCACCTGATCTGGCCAGCCAACCACTGCTATCGACGTGTAAGGGTACCACGTCATGCTGGGTGGAGTGCAGAGTCTCCTGGCTTGTGATTGGCTCTGTTTCTGGCCGCCAAAAAGCAAAACGGCGGGAGATGCCATTTTCTCGAGTGGGCGAAGTATTCGTCCGAGCAACGAGCAATTTCGAGTCCGCTAATGCTCGAACAAGCATCAAGCTCGGACGAGTATGTTCGCTCATCTCTAGTTATAACTTATCTATGTATTTAAATATGTTGCTTTAAACTGACTTTGAGAGGCCTAAATCATAGTAAAACCCCATAAATTAACACATTTTAGAAACTACACCCCCTCATCTTATGTAAAACAACTTTTATGCAGTTTGTTAACACTTTAAATTCTTTTACAGGAGTTAGAGTAAAATGGTGCAATTTTGAAATTTTCATTTCTTTGGCTAAATAAATACCAATATATCCCATATATGGTGGTAAACTGCTGTATGGGCATGTGCCATGGCACTGAAGGGAAGGAGCAGAATCAAATTTTTGGCAATTTGGACATTATTTTTTGTGACATGAGATGTACTTTACACATATATAATTTTTGGGTATCTTATATATAGCTTATTGATGAGATTCTATTAACTCTTTAATGTGTGGAGGAAAAGAAAAAAATGCATTCTTGTTTCAGAATTTTTAGCATCTTTTCGGGGGCCATTCACTATAATAATATATATATATATTGTGGGAGATTTGGCCCAGTAGAGACCGTGGTAGCGGGGTGCTGGGATGCAGTTCAAGACAGTGACACCAAGATACAGTCCAAAACAGGTCTAGCCTGCGTTTATTGCAGCAGGTACAAAATAAAACAGCCTTCACACTCAGGCATTAAATAAACAAAAATCCTACCCGTCAGGGTGCTAACTATACATGTATTCCACTAACTCACCACTATACAAAATCACTTGGCTGCTCCAGGCACAGAGGTCAGGGCTGTGTGCTCTCCAGCCTCCTTTCAGAGAGAGACCCCACTCTTAGCTCTGCTGAGCCACTTTATGGAGACTGATTAGGCTGCTCCCATCACCTGTGTCCAAGGTGCTGGACAACACACCTCAGCACTAAGGCCTTGCGTAATAGCAAAACCTAGGGGAAACATACCGCCCATCCACAGTTAACCCCTTCAGTGTCTCACATACCCTCCCCCTCTGTTTGACCCTGTGGGGGCGAACACTTTTGGCCATCAGACAGTGGGTACGAGACAAGGCATCGGCATTCCCATGCAGCTTTCCTGCTCGATGTTCCACCGTGAATTTGAAATTCTGCAGCATTAGGAACCACCTTGTGACCCTGGCGTTCCTCTCTTTGGCCTGACTCATCCAGGTGAGGGGAGAGTGATCGGTCACTAGTGTAAACTGTCGCCCTATCAAGTAGTATCTCAGGGATTCCAGAGCCCATTTTATCGCCAAGCCCTCCCTCTCAACTATGCTATAGTTCTTTTCAGGAGGTGTGAGCTTGCGGCTCAGGAATGTCACAGGATGTTCCTCACCCTTCACTACTTGAGACAGGACAGCCCCTAGGCCCACGTCAGAAGCGTCAGTCTGCACAATAAAGGTCTTGGTGAAGTTAGGGGTGATCAGTACCGGTCCCTTGCACAAAACCGTCTTAAGTCGCTGAAACGCCCACTCAGCCTCTTCACTCCACTTTACCATCACCGCCCTGCTACCCTTGGTCAGGTGAGTCACGGGTGCCGCTATTGTAGCAAAATCGGGGATAAATCGGCGGTAATAGCCCACTATGCCTAGGAAAGCCCTCACTTGCTTCTTGCTCATAGGTCGTGGCCACTGCTGGATCGCCTCCACTTTATTTACTTGGGGTTTGATGACACCTCGCCCAATACAGTACCCCAGGTAACGGGCCTCTTCCAGACCCAGCGCACATTTTTGGGGGTTCGCTGTCAACCCTGCTGCCCTCAGGGAGTCTACCACTGCTTGCACCTTGGCCAGGTGACTCTCCCAATCGTTACTATAGACTATGATGTCATCAAGGTAGTCCGAGGCATATCTCCGGTGAGGTTTTAGCACAAGATCCATTAACCTCTGGAATGTGGCGGGAGCCCCATGTAGCCCAAAGGGGAGTACCACGTACTGAAAAAGCCCATCAGGAGTAACAAAAGTGGTCTTCTCTTTGGCCCTGTCAGTAAGGGGTACCTGCCAATACCCTTTCGTCAGGTCAAGGGTGGAGAAGAATCTAGCCTGTCCAAGTCGTTCTATCAACTCGTCAACCCTGGGCATGGGATAAGAATCAAATTTGGACACCTCGTTCAACTTCCTAAAGTCATTGCAGAACCGTAGGGAACCATCAGGTTTGGGAATCAACACAATAGGACTCGACCAGTCACTTTTAGACTCCTCGATAACCCCCAGGTCTAACATCTGCCTGACTTCTTCGGATATGGCAAGCCGGCGCGCTTCAGGGACCCGGTAGGGTTTTTGGTGTACCCGGATGTGGGGTTCGGTTATGATGTCATGCTTGATGACTGAAGTACGTCCCGGTAACTTAGAGAACACATCCACATTTCGGGCCCTGGAGAGGGACTCCGAGATCCGTACTTCAGGCACCTTGGCATCGGGTACACCTACCTCCGGTGTCCCCTTCTTGCGGACAGACGCTTTTTCTACTCCCACGGCCATCAGGGACTCTCTTTCCCTCCATGGCTTTAGGAGGTTCACGTGGTATATCTGTTCGGGTTTCCTCCTCCCCGGCTGAGATACCTTGTAGGTTACCTCCCCCACTTTCTCCATGACCTCATATGGTCCTTGCCATTTTGCCAAGAACTTGCTCTCAACGGTGGGCACCAGAACTAGCACTCTGTCGCCTGGGTTAAAGGTCCTGAGTCTGGCTGACCTATTGTAGACCCTAGACTGGGCCTCTTGTGCCCTTGTCATGTGCTCCTTTACAAGGGGCATTACCGCCGCTATGCGGTCCTACATAAGGGAGACGTGTTCTATCACACTACGGTGGGGGGTCCTCTCCTGTTCCCAGGTCTCCTTGGCTACATCCAAAAGCCAACGTGGGGAACGGCCATATAACAGCTCAAAGGGTGAGAAACCCGTGGAGGACTGGGGAACTTCACGTATGGCAAACAACAAACAATCCCAGTCCTTCCCATCCTTGCTGACCACCCTCTTTAGCATCCCCTTCAAGGTCTTGTTAAACCTCTCGACCAGGCCATCTGTCTGAGGATGATACACAGAGGTGCGGAGCTGTTTGACCTGCAGTAACTTACACATCTCCTTCATTACCCTAGACATGAATGGGGTACCCTGGTCAGTCAAGATTTCCTTGGGGAGGCCTGTGCGTGAGAATACCTGGAACAGCTCCCTAGCAATATTTTTGGAGGAGGTGTTCCTTAATGGAATCGCCTCGGGATACCGCGTAGCATAGTCCAGGATAACCAGGATGTATTGGTGCCCCCTTGAGGATTTGACTATGGGACCAACCAGATCCATTGCAATCCGTTCAAATGGCACCTCTATGATTGGTAGCGGGACCAAAGGACTCCTGAAGTGGGACACCGGGGCAGTAAGTTGACACTCAGGGCAGGAGCTACAATACCTCCTCCCACACCCCGGGCCAGAAAAATCTCTGCAGGATCCTCTCTCGGGTCTTCTCAGCACCTAAGTGCCCTCCCAGCACATGTTTGTGTGCCAACTCTAGCACCAGCCTACGGTGAGATTGGGGTACTACAAGTTGCTCAACCTCCTCACCCCGTATCTGGTCGACCCTGTACAAGAGTTCCCCAACAATCACCATTCGGGGGTATATTTTGTCAGCCCCTGGTATTTGGAGTACCCCATTTATCACCTTAACATTCTCCCGTGCTTTAAACAAGGTAGGGTCCTGTAGCTGTGCAGCCCCAAAATTTTCACGGGAAATCTCAAATTACGGCATGTCGGCCACCTCCTCGTGGCCCTTGACCTCACCAGCTAGGACCTCTAGGGAAGAGAATTCATCACATGGGGTCACCCCTACTGCTGGTGTGGGTACATTGGCCTCAAAGGGTTCAGGGGCCAAAGCCGGACACACGTGATGTCCATTATCTGCAACAGCACCTGAGGTGGGTCTTCGTCTCCAGAGGTCCCAAAACACCGGTAGGTCTCTGCCGATAGTCGCCTCATGAAACAGGGTCCCCACCACCCCCACTTCATGGGTAATAGTACCACAAGGGGTATGTAGGTTGATGACAGCAGTGGGATATTCGCGAGTGTCCCCATGTATACACAACACTCCCACTTTCCGCCTGCTGTACATTCCAGGATCAACCAAAGTTCCCCGCACCAGGGTGACCAGACTCCCTGAGTCTAGCAAGGCTTCCACCGTGTGACCACCGATTGTGACCATACACACTTGGGGTTTCAAATCCGTGGCCGACTCGGCTGCCAGAACCGGCCGAGCAAACAGTGACACTCGCTGGGTCTGGTTGCAGTCCATTGGCTCCACTGACAGGGGACAGTTGGCAGCAATATGGCCCATTTCATGGCATTGCCAGCGCTGGACAGGGCTATGACCTCTGTCACGAGCCTCACTGGGTTTCTGGGTATCCACGCCCCCCAATGAACCCCCTCCCAACCTGACCTGTCTCCCCTTTTCCGCAGTAGCAGTCTTACCAGATGGTTTGGTGACCCTGACACTGGCACTGCTTCGTGTGGGAAAGGTAAGTAGAAAATCCTCCGTAGCCCGATACCTCTCTACTAGGGACACGAGTTCCTCAGCTTTTGTGGGACCGGCCTGTCCAACCCACCGCTGGAGCCGAGAGGGCAGAGAATGGGTGAACCTGTTGAGAACCACTCTCTCCACCATCTGTGCTGGGGTGCAGTCCTCTGGTTGTAGCCACTTCCGGACAAGATGGACCAGGTCATGCATTTGGGAGCGCGGGGGTAGTTTTTCTGAGTATGCCCACTGGTGGACCTGGCTGGAACGAACTTGAACGGTGACCCCAAGACGAGCCAGAATCTCCGCCTTTAGCTGGGGTTACTCACGGGCCTCCGTTTCACTCAGGTCGTAGTAAGCCTTCTGCGACTCGCCGGTCAGGAATGGTGCCAGGACATCTGCCCACTGCTCAGCTGGTAACTCCTCTCACTCAGCTATTCGCTCGAACACAGTGAGATACGCCTCCACGTGGTCGGTCGCCGTCATTTTTTGTAAAGCCTTTTGTACTGCCGCCCGTGCGGAACGCTGGACAACCGGGTACCCTTGCAAACCAGTATGGGACCCCTCAGAAGTCATCGCTTGCAGTGCTGCCATAATGCCAGAAAACGTTTCCATCATCAGCTGGAACATGGCTCGGGACTCTTCCTGCTGCTGGCGGGACCTCTCCTCCTGCAGCTGGAACATGGCTTGCTGCTGGCGGGATCTCTCCTCCTGTTGCTGGAGCATGGCTTTAATAAAGTCCTCCATCTTGGCTTTATCCTGCAATTTGCCTGCATCCTCCACCATATGTGGGAGATTTGGCCCAGTAGAGACCGTGGTAGCGGGGTGCTGGGATGCAGTTCAAGACAGTGACACCAAGATACAGTCCAAAACAGGTCTAGCCTGCGTTTATTGCAGCAGGTACAAAATAAAACAGCCTTCACACTCAGGCATTAAATAAACAAAAATCCTACCCGTCAGGGTGCTAACTATACATGTATTCCACTAACTCACCACTATACAAAATCACTTGGCTGCTCCAGGCACAGAGGTCAGGGCTGTGTGCTCTCCAGCCTCCTTTCAGAGAGAGACCCCACTCTTAGCTCTGCTGAGCCACTTTATGGAGACTGATTAGGCTGCTCCCATCACCTGTGTCCAAGGTGCTGGACAACACACCTCAGCACTAAGGCCTTGCGTAATAGCAAAACCTAGGGGAAACATACCGCCCATCCACAGTTAACCCCTTCAGTGTCTCACAATATATATATCTTTATTCTATCACCGTGATTATGGCAATACCTCATTTATATTGTTTTTTTTATATTTCTCCAATTTAACTAAAGATAAAATCGAAAAATCGGAGTTGCTTTCAGTATTGCAATCTTTTCAGGGGAATAAAATAACTTTATTATTTTTACCTTGACAGAGATGGTTGAGGGCATATTTTTAGCGCAAAGAACTGTTCTATTCAATGGTACTAGTTTGAGGCACATCACTTTTTAGAACATTTTTGTTGAGGGATTTAATGAAAATTTTAAATGTTGGCAAGTTTTGGAGGTTTTAGATGTATATATATAATGGTGATGTTTTGGAAACTTTCCCTTTACTTATTTATTGTTGTTTTTATTTATTTTATTTTTAAAAAAAAACTTTTTTGTACTGTTTTAATACTTTAATTATTTCCCCACACTGGTTGGCTTGATCAATTTAAGATCTATTACTTCCTGCTGCTGATTCCAATAAACCTAACGGGTTCCCTTTAAACCGATCATAAGTAGCACAGAAGGATATTTCCAGTTTATTATGTATGACCTAAAAGACCCTGGCAGCACTCAGATTTTATATTAAGCCGCGTATCTATTTGCCCATTAATTTATCTTTGTCTTCTTCCTTGCAATGTCACCCTCAATTAATTACTGTCACATATAAAACTTTTAATTAATTTTTAAATGACTACTGTAACTAATGTTGAGAAGTTCTCCTAAGTCTACAGTTTGTATGTGTGATCGTGGCTGTGCACTGTAAATATTACATTCAGGCTGCATCCTAGCCGTAGAGGAAGCATTGATTGTCGATAACGATGCATTATCTATACAGTTTTAATTAATGAAATTCTCTGTGAACATATTTGCAAAAACCATGATACTATCTCATTGTACAAGACAATATAACAAAGTCAATCAACAAACAAGAATACTTATTATCTTCCCTGCTTACATATCAGGGATGTCTACTAATGGACGTACAACAGCTATTGTCTATGGGAACAATCAGTTACAGCTAACCAGGTTATAAAAAAAGTCTTTACACTGAGTACACCCACAGAACTGTATATCAAAGCTTATATACCAACCCTTAACCTTGTATAAAGGCCATAGAATAAAAGCCAGACATGAAAAGTGTGCGCGTGCACGCGGTAACAACTCAACTCTCCACCAACAAATTATGAAGAAGCCAAATCTTAGTTTGCATGTTTCAAGGGGAATCAAGAGGAATGGTTGTCATTCAGCCAACAGCCACTGAAGATACATGCTTGCCTTTAGGTGGGCACTAGCTCTCCAGTCAATAAGTGAGAATAATCTGTACAGGTGATCCCTGACTTCAAGGAAACCTAACATGATTTCATCATGCAAGCACACCACCCTGTTGGCTATTTAATTCTGATGCTGGCATATACTTTGGTTAGGCACGGCTATCTTTAGTTTAGCAAAAAAAGACTAACTAACATTTGTAAATTGGCCCTCCGGTCCTCCACATGCGTAGACACTAACTCTCGCACAGCTGGGCGGCGATAACTGCTGAGAGCTTGGTGATGTCATGGCTTCTGGCACCTGTAGGAGGGTGGCTAGAAAGACGGAGGCGTGAATAATTAACAATCAGAAGGCATCAACAGACGGCTGATGACATAGGGGTAGCACCGGGGGGCTAATTTACAAATGTTGGTTAATCTTTTTTTTAGCTAAACAAAAGCTGTGCCTAACCAAAGTATGTGCCGGCATCAGGATTAAATAGCCTACAGGGTGGTGTGCTTGCATGATTTCATCATGCGAGCAGTGGTAGGCTTCCTTTGACCTCTGGTCAAGATCTCTGGATGTTGGTAATGTAATGAAATTTAAAATGGTCAAAATAAGTGTTATCAAAGATGTTTGCAAAGTAGCTGTGTACTTCATTTTTGGTCCAACGATAAACCAAAGTTATGAAAATCATATTGTCACAGGGATGAAAAGTTTGTTTTCGGGGATGAAAATATACAAGTTGCAACTTACATATAAATTCAACTTAAGTACAAACCTACAGAACGTATCTTGTACGGAACCCGGGGACTGCCTGTAATTACTAAAGGGGCATAAATGGCCCTGATGGCTTGCGTGCCTAGAGCAAGCATTGATAATCTCACAATAAAGTACATGTCTGATTTGGAGAATTGGCTGTTGATGGTAGAAAATATTATATTAACAACTACAAGGATGTGCTATTTGTGTGCTGTATGATATATGTTGTTACTTGAACACCATGGGGCAGATTTATCAAGTGTCTGAAAATCAGAATATTTCTAGTTGCCCCTGGCAACTAATCACAGCTACCCTTTAAAATATTCATGAGCATTGGTAAAATGAAAGCTGAACTGTGATTGGTTGCCATGGGCAACTGGAAATATTCTGACTTTCAGACAGCTTGATAAATCTGCCCCCATATGTCAATCCATAAGATACAGAGCACCAGTCCAGGCATTGTTTTATTATTTACTGACATAGGATGATAATTTCTCCCTGTCCTATGTGTCAGACCTTCACAAATAAAAATCTCTGTAAACCCTAACTGGTCACTGTTACTTATAAGTCCTTGGGTTGGTTAGTTGGTTTAGGAATAAACAAGTAAAAAAGAGGAATGTTATTTCATTTATGTACTCTGTCCTCTCATAGCCTTGAAGCACTGCTCACCTTAGCTGCCACTGACATAATATTGATGCAATGTAATTAATAGCAAATTCTGTAAGAAAATTGGCCTTTAAAAGAATCTCATCTGACCATCTTCACTCAGAGCTTCTTTGGCTGCTGCAGAACAGAATTTCATAATGCAGCACTACACTCCTTCCGAGAACCTGGCCCTGGAGAATATCCTTCCAATATTTTCCCCTTACTCGACCTTTCAGAAACCAGTGAACAAAACTGATTCTGAAAAGATGTTTTCCCACATCCATATATATGCAGATTATATTTTTGGTCTAAACATATGGGTTCCTCCAGATAAATTACCATTAAGTGTATTTAATATAAAAAAAAATTTAGTAAAAAAACAAATTTGCCCCAAATGTCTACGAGACTACGTGAAATATCCAGAGGGCTGGAAATATCATGGATGTACCATGGCAGAGGGCTAAAGCATGCAGAGTGCAAAGATAAGCTGAAAGCTTATCATACTTCTCAAATAAAAATGGCATGGGAGAATAATGAGTGCAGGAGACAAGCAGGTCCTGTAGCGTCCAGATTAGCTTACAGAATACATTTAAATCTTTCTGTTTGCCTTTGAAATATGGAGACAGCTCATTTACCTTGGGACGAGGGAGAAAATGAAATGTAGTATTCTTAAAGTTTGTCTTTTTGTCGAAATGTGGAGTTATACTAATATGTAATATAATGTAAAACACAGTATAAATCAGCAGAGTTAATGGGATTGTCATACGGGCCTGATGTAAAATTACTAACAATTTTTTTCTCTCATACTCTTCTAAAATATTTGCAAAAAACAACAAAATGATTGTGCCACATCATACTGGAGTGATACATGCATTGCGGCAAACATCATGATGAGATGGTTGTCTGTCATGACCTCAAAGGAGTACATACATTTTAGCATCTACCAAGAAGATAAGGGGAGCGGTAAGTACTTGTCTTGCATGCAGATCGCCACCTACCCTCCTGCACCAACGAGTGTTGCCATCATGTTTGTGTTGTGCAACCCTTCTCTAGAGGTATTGCTGTATTTCCAAAGATTTTGGAGTTTCACCTATCCATTACTTGAGATTAAGCACATTTAAATTATGAAGCAAGGCAGGTAACTATGGAGGAAGCTGTGTCAATGTTCAGAGATCAAGATGCAAGCACGAAAGGATTCCAGGAGCAGAGGCACTGACCTTTCCTGTTACAACCAAAAAGCAATCTGAACCTTAAATAGAGCAATTAGCCTCCGCAGCCCCCCTACATAAGAAACTATTGTCGAGAACATCCTCCACAATTGTCAAATTACAGTACAGTACTCCTCAACCTCCTATTTTTTTACACAGTGGGAAAAAGATCTGCACAAGGTTTTCATACAGGAAGACACAGCAGCCATATTGAAAGCCTCAAATGGTTTATCTACCTATATTAGAATTAGGGAAAATGCATATGAAATAGTATCAAGGTGGTACGAGACCAGATACCCACAAATATTCCCACAAATACAAATGTTGGAGATGCAACACTTCAGTAGGCACCATGGTCCACATATGGTGGTCCTGCCACCCGTTACAAACATTCTGGAAAGAAGTACTGAAAACAATAGAACACATATGTAAAATTCAGATACCTCAGTCACCTAGTGTTATATTATTGGGGAAACCCGACCCTAACTTTACACTACAGAAAAATGACTTAGCCTCCATTCTTATATCAGCCGCTAAACTTTTAATTCCATGCAATTGGAAGAGGTACCCTCCCCCTCTCAGTGGAAAGATAAAGTTTCAGAAATTTGCAGGTTCAAAGAAATAGCCCACTGGTAGGAGGGAACTCGACACAAATTCCCTAAAATCTGGACACCTTGGTTTCAATACCAAAACCAAGGATGCGACAGGTCTACACACCTTATGCCAAGCCATAGTCACATCGGGTTGACTGCTTATGACTTAGAGAAAAGCTGCTGGAGGCTGAACTTGTTGTTTTTGTACATGTGTGTAACAATAAACTAACTCAGTGTCACGGTAATACCTGCTGCCATGGTCCAAGGTCCAGCCAGCCGTCCTTCCGAGTCCTGTCATCCCAAGGTCCTGTTATCCCGAGGTCCTGCCATCCTGAGGTCTTGCCATCCCGAGATCTTGCCATCCCGAGGTCTTGCCATCCCGGGGTCCTGCCATCCCGTGGTTCTGCCATCCCATGGTCCTGCTTGCCCCGGTCCCTACCTTGGCTGCCACCGTGGGCCTAGTCGCACCCGTGGAGTGACCTGGTTGCTCCCCGCCGCAGCAAGACCATCCTGCTTTGCGGCAGGCTCTGGCGAAGACCAGGAGTCCACTTAGACTATGCTCCCGGGTTGCAGCTGGCATCTTTATCTCCCGCGGTGGTCCAGGGAGTCCACACGACTTTAGTCCTAAGGGACTATTCCCCGAGATTGTGACAGTAAAATCCGGCCATGGACTTCGCCAAGGTCATGATCTCTGCAAAAGCCATGGACAGTGTCAAGGATTCGCACCAGTTTCTGGGTGACCTTCCCAGCACTATTGCCCAGCAGTCCCAAGAGATTGCTACGCAAAAAGAACTCTTGGACAAACTTGCTGCCACCCTGCGGATTATTACCTCCCAGCAGCAGTCTCCTGCGACTCCTCCTGTTGCTTCTGTCCCCCAGCCATGTTTTTCAGCAGCGAACTCTGGATCATATTTTTTGATGCCAAACAAATTTGATGGCAACCCCAATTTTTGCAGGAGTTTTGTTGTCCAATGCTCGTTGTACATAAAGCTGACGTCCTCCCAGTCCACCCCCGAACGCACTAAGTTGGCATGTGTTTTTTCTTTGCCCACTGGAGAGGCCCTGGACTGGGCTACTCCTCTGGGATGGTGCAGTGGTGTAACAACCGCTGTAGCAGCCATAGCGAGTGCTCCGGGGCCCGGGCGTAGGGAGGGCCCGTGATGGACAGGGAAGGTAAACTTTATTAAGTTGCTTCCTGACTCAGGCAGGAAGCCAGAGCGCTGGTTTTATGGGCGGCAGAATTATACTATGCTAATGACATGTCTCCAGGTCCGGGCAGGCACATCATTAGCAAAGTATAATTCCTGCTGGTCTCTGTACCTCCCCTGATTAAGAAGCTCAGCAGGCCCCGCCCACCTCACATGCTGCCTGGCTCGTGCGCTCGCCTCACATGTGAGTGCCTCACATTCTGCCCCGTTCTGCCCGCACATCTCACAGGCCTGTCAATTCCCCACCGAGTAAGATCCGAGCTGAGCTAAAGGTAGGTAAGTAAAATTACTATGCGTGTAAATGCATGCATGTGTGTGTGTATATGTGTATATCTGTATGTATATCTGTGTATATATGTGTGTATGTTGTGTATATACTGGATGTGTTCATGTGTATATGCTGTATATCTGTGTGTATGATGTATATAGTGGATGCGTGTGTATATATGCTGTATATACTGGATGTGTGTGTATATATGCTATATATATGTGTATATGCTATATATTGTCGATGCGTGTGTGTATATATGCTTTATATCTGTGTGTATGATGTATATAGTGGATGTGTATGTATATATGCTGTATATCTGTGTATTTGCTGTATATTGTCAATGCGTGTGCATATATGCTGTATATGTGTATGTATGCTGTATATACTGAATGTGTGTGTATATATGCTGTATATCTGTGTGTATGTTGTGTATATACTGGATGCGTGTCTATATATGCTGTATATACTGGATGTGTGTGTATATATGCTATGTATGGTGTATATATGCTGTATATCTGTACGTATGTGTTGTATATACTGAATGTGTGTGTGTATACAGTATATGCCGTATATCTGTGTGTATGCTGTATATACTGGATGCGTGTGTATATATGCTGTATATCTGTGTGTATGTTGTGTATATCCTGGATGTGTGTGTGTTTATATCCTGTATATCTGTGTATATGCTATATATACTGATTGCGTGTGTATATATGCTGTATATCTGTGCGTATGTGCTTTATATACTGAATGCGTGTGTATATATGCTGTATATCTGTGTACACACTGGATGCGTGTGTGTATGCTGTATATCTGTGTATATACTGGATGTGTTTGATGTGTATATACTTATGTGTGTATAAATGTATGAATGCGTAGACAGATGTATGAGTGTTAAAATGATTGATTGTGTAAATGTGTGTGTATAAATATTTTTTTAAGGGGAAGGGGGCCCCATTCAATGGTCTGCCATGGGGCCCAGCCTCTGCTAGTTACGCCCCTGGGATGGTGATGACTCTGACATGGTTACCCATACCAAGTTCCTGGCTAAAATCCAATCCAGGTTTGAACCTCCTCAAGTTCGGCTACCTCGCCTGTCCTGCTTGGTCCCGATGTCCCCAGTGTCTCCAGTGCTGCTCCAGCGGTGCCTCAACCTCTGCAGCTTCCCAGAGCTGCTCCAGCGGCGCCCAAGCCTCCCGGCTACCCAGGGCTGCTCCAGCGGCGCCCAAGCCTCCGCAGCTTCGTGAAGCTGCTTCAGTGGCTCCGCAGCTTCCCGCAACTGCTCCAGTGGCTCTGCAGCTTCCCGTGGCAGCTCCAGTGGCTCTGCAGCTTCCAGTGGCTGCTCCAGTGGCGTCCCAGCCTCTGCAGCTTGCCAGTGCTATTTCAGAGACTCTACAGCTTCTCAGAGCTGCTCCAGTGGCTCCGAAGCTTCCCGCAACTGCTCCAGTGGCTCTGCAGCTTCCCGTGGCAGCTCCAGTGGCTCTGCAGCTTCCAGTGGCTGCTCCAGTGGCGTCCCAGCCTCTGCAGCTTGCCAGTGCTATTTCAGAGACTCTGCAGCTTCTCAGAGCTGCTTCAGAGACTCTGCAGCTTCCCAGAGCTGTACCTGTGACTCCGCAGATTCCCAGTGCTGCTCCACAGACTCTGCAGTTTCCCAGAGCTGCCCCAGAGAGTCCGCAGCCTGCCAGAACTCCAACGGCACCTGAAGTCGTCTCGGCGTCCGCAGCTTGCCAGTGTTGCTCTGATGACTCCGCAGCTTCCCACAGCAGCTCCGGTGACTCCGCAGCTTCCCAAGGCTGCTCCAGCCTCCCCTGAGTCCGCTCCAGAGTCTCCACCGGCCTCACCTGAGGCTGCTCCAGAGTCTCCACTGCCTCCCCTGAGGCCACTCCAGAGTCTCCACTGGCCTCCCCTGAGGCCACTCCAGAGTCTCCACCGGCTTCCCCTGAGGCCACTCCGGTGTGCCTAGAGCCGACCCAGCCTGCGGCTTCCCAAGTCTTACCGGTGCCTGCTCTCCTCCTAAGGTGTCTCATCACCAAGAAGAATTGGAGGAGGCGAAGAAAGAAGAACAGCGGGAGGGGGGTACTGTCACGGTTACACCCGCGATCTTCGGTACGGATCGCGGGTGCACCCGTGCCTGCTCCTCCCCCTGCCCTCACTTACCTGTCCTGGCTCCGGTCTGTACTTTGGCTCCCAGCGTGTAGGCCGCATGCTTCTTCCCTGCAGTTGGGCGCTCCCGCCACATGGGGGGGCGCACGTGAACTTCTCCCAGCCTTAAAGGGCCAGCGTCCTCCTTATTGGCTTACTGGCGACTCCCAGCATCCCTTGCTGGATCTTCAGGTAATTCTACTGAAGTGAAAGCCTGTGGTGTTCCTGTAATCCTGTGGTGGTCCTGGAATCCTGTGGCAGTCCTGCAATCCTGTGGCGGTCCTGCAATCCTGTGGCAGTCCTGCAATCCTGTGGTGGTCCTGTAATGCTGTGGCGGTCCTGTAATCCTGTGGCAGTCCTGTAATCCTGCGGCGGTCTGGTTATCCTGTGGCGGTCTGGTATCCTAGTGATCTTCCGAGGTCCTGCCAGCTGTCCTTCCGAAGTCCTGCCAGCCGTCCTTCCGAGGTCCTGCCAGCCGTCCTTCCGAGGTCCTGTCATCCCGAGGTCCTGTCATCCCGAGGTCCTGTCATCCTGTGGTCCTGCCATCCCAACGTCCTGCCTTCCCGTGGTCCTGCCTGCCTCGTGTCCAGGGTCGGTCTGGCCCGCCGGGGGGCCGGTGAATCCCCCGGTGGGCCTCGACTCCTGTCACTATAGCATGGGCCTTTAATCGAGGCTGCTCCTCTACTACTAACAATAGTATTTGCATCATTCAGATGCAAGTACTATTTCTTACAGCACCGCGCAGGACCTCCTGTGCGGCGCTGCTGTGACACAGGAAGCCCTTGCTAGCGCTTCCTGTGTCACTACCACAGAAGCAGCCAGAGGAGCGAACAGGAGGAGGAACAAGGGGAAGGAAGCGCGGGAGCACCACATTCAAATCTGTGGCTGGTCTCCCTGCACAGAGGAGACAGCTCCATCCACTGCCTGACCTGGACCTGCTGCTGGATATGAGGTAAGTGACATGTGTATATGTATGTGTCTTCCCTGTGTATGTGTGTTTTGTCATGTGTATATATGTGTGTACAACATGTCCTGTGCTTGTATATAGACTGATAACATGTAATAGCTGTATATATAGGTGTAATGTGTTCTATATGTGTGTGTATATAATGGTATAACATGTATTAGGTGTGTATATATATATATATATATATATATATATATATATAGGTGTCATGTATGTGTATATACAGGTTTTACATGTGATATATGTGTGTATATGCAGGTATACCATGTAAAGGGTGTAGATATAGGTGTAATGTGTGTGTATATACAGGTATAACATGAAATAGGTTTATATATAGGTGTAATATGTAATGTGTGTGTATATTTATATATAGTGATTGCTGGGGGAGCTGTATATAGTGATTGCTGGGGGAGCTGTATATAGTGATTGCTGGGGGAGCTGTATATAGTGATTGCTGGGGGAGCTGTATATAGTGATTACTGGGGGAGCTGTATACAGTGGTTGCTGGGGGAGCTGTATACAGTGGTTGCTGGGGGAGCTGTATACAGTGATTGCTGGGGGAGCTGTATATAGTGATTGCTGGGGGAGCTGTATATAGTGATTGCTGGGGGAGCTGTATACAGTGGTTGCTGGGGGAGCTGTATACAGTGGTTGCTGGGGGAGCTGTATACAGTGATTGCTGGGGGAGCTGTATACACTGATTACTGTGGGAGCTGTATATGGTGGTTGCTGGGGGAGCTGTATACACTGATTACTGGGGGAGCTGTATATGGTGGTTGCTGGGGGAGCTGTATACAGTGATTACTGGGGGAGCTGTATACAGTGGTTGCTGGGGGAGCTGTATACAGTGGTTGCTGGGGGAGCTGTATATAGTGATTGCTGGGGGAGCTGTTCACGGTGATTACTGGGGGAGCTGTATATAGTGATTGCTGGGGGGAGCTGTATACACTGATTGCTGGGGGAGCTGTATACACTGATTGCTGGGGGAGCTGTATACACTGATTGCTGGGGGAGCTGTATATAATGATTGCTGGTGGAGCTGTACACGGTGATTACTGGGGGAGCTGTATATAGTGATTGCTGGGGGGAGCTGTATACACTGATTGCTGGGGGAGCTGTATACACTGATTGCTGGGGGAGCTGTATTCACTGATTGCTGGGGGAGCTGTATACACTGATTGCTGGGGGAGCTGTATACACTGATTGCTGGGGGAGCTGTATACACTGATTGCTGGGGGAGCTGTATACACTGATTGCTGGGGCAGCTGTATACACTGATTGCTGGGGCAGCTGTATACACTGATTGCTGGGGGAGCTGTATACACTGATTGCTGGGGGAGCTGTATACACTGATTGCTGGGGCAGCTGTATACACTGATTGCTGGGGCAGCTGTATACACTGATTGCTGGGGGAGCTGTATACACTGATTGCTGGGGGAGCTGTATACACTGATTGCTGGGGGAGCTGTATACACTGATTGCTGGGGGAGCTGTATACACTGATTGCTGGGGGAGCTGTATACACTGATTACTGGGGGAGCTGTATATAGTGATTGCTGGGGGTGCTGTATACAGTGATTGCTGGGGGAGCTGTATATAGTGATTGCTGGGGGAGCTGTATGCACTGATTACTGGGGGAGCTGTATACGGTGGTTGCTGGGGGAGCTGTATACAGTGATTACTGGGGGAGCTGTATACAGTGATTACTGGGGGAGCTGTATACAGTGATTACTGGGGGAGCTGTATATAGTGATTGCTGGGGGAGCTGTATATAGTGATTGCTGCGGGAGCTGTATATAGTGATTGCTGGGGGGGCTGTATACAGTGATTACTGGGGGAGCTGTATATAGTGATTGCTGGGGGAGCTGTATATAGTGATTGCTGGGGGAGCTGTATACAGTGATTGCTGGGGGAGCTGTATACACTGATTACTGTACACTGTATGCATTTTGTACTACATGGCGGTACACTGTATGCATTTTGTACTACATGGCGTTACGCTGTAATTATTTTGTACTACATATTACATATATGGGGGGGTGGTCTCTCTATGGCTCGCCTCGGGCAGCATAAAGGCTTAAATTCTTCACCCCTGTATTGGAGGCCCCTGCCAATGGCTGCAATAGTACTCAATGAGGCCGGAAGCAGACGATTGGGTACTATCACTGAGTGCGTGCACCGCACTCAAACCTTAGATGCTGGAGGGAATGGCAGCATGTATGGGGCGGGGGCCTTAATAAAATATGGAGGGGGGATAGCAGTTTGCATGGGGGGCATTAATAAAATATGGAGGGGGGGTGGCAGTGTGTCCGATCAGTATTGTAGTCCCTGACTTACCTTCTAGTGTGAGACTGCTCTCAGCTTATATACTGTTATATCTATAGGGTCAGAGAGCCAGGTATAACTTGTCTATGTGGCGCAGGGATGCCAGAGTAGGGTTATTGTCATCAGTTCTTATAAACGTTTTCACCATTTCCTTATTGGAAGGTTGGTGCAGTGCGAACACTTACATCCCTAACCACAGCCCAGCCACCAGCAGAAAGCCCTGGAAACCAGGGGTAACTCTTATACTATCCCTAACCACAGCCCAGCCACCAGCAGAAGCCCAGGACACCAGGGGTAACTCTTATACTATCCCTAACCAGTGCCCAGCCACCAGGAGAAGCCCTGGAAACCAGGGGTAACTCTTATACTATCCCTAACCACTGCCCAGCCACCAGCAGAAAGCCCTGGAAACCAGGGGTAACTCTTATACTATCCCTAACCACAGCCCAGCCACCAGCAGAAAGCCTGGGAAACCAGGGGTAACTCTTATACTATCCCTAACCATAGCCCAGCCACCAGCAGAAAGCCCAGGACACCAGGGGTAACTCTTATACTATCCCTAACCAGTGCCCAGCCACCAGCAGAAAGCCTGGGAAACCAGGGGTAACTCTTATACTATCCCTAACCACAGCCCAGCGACCAGCAGAAAGCCTGGGAAACCAGGGGTAACTCTTATACTATCCCTAACCACAGCCCAGCGACCAGCAGAAAGCCTGGGAAACCAGGGGTAACTCTTATACTATCCCTCACCACAGCCCAGCCACCAGCAGAAGCCCAGGACACCAGGGGTAACTCTTATACTATCCCTAGCATTAATGCCCTGAGGTGATATCACCACTGCAGCCCCTGTACACAAACCAAGAGCCGAGCACTAGCAGAAAAGGTGGGAGAAAGGGCTTAGCTTAGCCTCTGCATCACTGCCCCCGCTAGTGCTTACAAATTCCCTCATCCCAGAATATTTATATGCAGTAGTAGGTGGGCCCCCAAAATCAATTTCACTGGTGGGCCCCAGGCACCCCAGTCCGACCCTGCCCGTGTCCCTACCTTGGCTGCCACCGTGGGCCTAGTCGCACCCGTGAAGCGACCTGGTGGCTCCCCGCCACAGCAAGACCATCCCACTTCGCGGGAGGCTCTGGCGAAGACCAGAAGTCCACTTAAACTCCGCTCCTGGGTTGCGGCTGGCATCTTTATCTCCCGCCGTGGTCCAGGGAGTCCACAAGCCTTTAGTCCTAAGGGACTATTCCCCAAGATTGTGACACTGAGAAGAAGCACTATCTCAATAAGTCCTCTCCTCACTTTTCACCTGAAAACTGAAACATTGTCATCATTCAATACTGACATGTACACATGTACACATTGGACTGCATAAAGCAAAGTGGGCTACAAAACAGAATAATATATTAGACCACATAACATAAAGCAAAAAAATACAATAAAATAAAATTGATATATATGCAGTTTTTACATAACTATGTCAACCTTTAGGATAGGACAATGACTAGGACAATACTAGTATAGCGATAGAAAAGTTTTCAATCATGTAGAGTCTTTTTAACCATATATAAATTTTCCCTAAAAGATATGATTGTGTGTTTGTCATTTGGAGAGATCACTGCCACATTCCTCTTATTTATTTTCAAAGCAGTTTGTTCTAACCTTTTGGAATTGCTTATGATTTTGACAGGAATGTCACAGGCTGTATGTGAAATTCTTCACAGCCCAATATGTATTATTCATGTTATATCTTTGCAAAATGACACATGCTAACAAAGTGATGACATGTAAGGCTTTGAGAAATGTCTCCTTCTGCTAATATAATAAAGATTTCAATGTAAACATCTTTCTAGTCAATAAACAGATTTTCTCTTCCTAAAGTAGAATAAAAAAAATTAAGCAACAAAATTAAATAAATCAACTTAAGTTCTTGAAAGTCAACATTTGACATAAAGACTTAGCACTAGAGGCAAAACCTCAATGCTCTACTTAAAAATCTGCTATGTTTAATTTATAGTCTATCTATTTAAACATGGCAGTAGCAACTTGCATCCACCACCGGAAACCCTTTGCTCCAGTAATGTCGACGAGCAACAATCTGTCACCATGACTTTTTAAGACCTGAGGCTGTATAATTTCTGAATATCTGTTACAATCTGCCATTGGCTGTATATGGCAGGATCAATCAGACAAACTAGGGTTAAAGCACCCTAAGTGGTCTAAAAAATAGTAAAAAAAATAGTCATAGTGGAACATGAGGCTAACTAACTATTTTAAGTAGATAGCCCCAGCAGCAGCCTCTCACCACCAGAATCCTGGAGATCAATTTATCAATTGATCACTGGGGCCAATAGAGGCCAAATGAACCATCCGGTCTGTTCCCTGCACAGTGCACAATCACGACTTCTGTCTCTTCTGTCTCCATAAAGGAAACCTACCACTTAAAAGTGGTAGGTTTATACACATATACATGGCACCAGCTCAGGGTGAGCTGGTGCCAGAGCATATTTTTGTTAGGGGAACAAAGCCCCTATCGCAGAATTATAAGTTATATTAACTTATAACTCGGTGCACCACACTTGGGCACGGTGCACCATGCGCGCGCCTGTGCATGCGCCGGATTCTAAAGTGCTGGAGAGCCGGTGACGTCACCAAGCTCTTCGGCACATGCACGCCTACGCAACTTAGCACGGCCTGTTTCCATAATAAGATGATTCCAATGGAAACATTCGGGTTGCATTTACACGTTGCTGTTAAAACTGCTGGATATTTATCAGTTTTGAGGTGGTTTTAGGTGCAGTTTTGTTGATTTAACAGGTGAAAGAAACGAACTGAACAGGTGAATTGGATTTTGAAGGGGAAACCTGTTCAATAAATGTCATTTACC
Organism: Engystomops pustulosus; assembly: GCF_040894005.1. Taxonomy (NCBI): domain Eukaryota; kingdom Metazoa; phylum Chordata; class Amphibia; order Anura; family Leptodactylidae; genus Engystomops; species Engystomops pustulosus. The sequence continues at coordinate 102,250,284 of NC_092417.1, read as the reverse complement.
TGTTCAGCTCTTGTTGTTCACTTGTTAAAATAAGAAAATGCTCCTAAAATCACCTCAAAAGTTTTGATGATGCAGTTTTAACTGCAAAATGTGGACACACCCTTAGGCCGTGCATCAAGTTTCTCTGCAACTTTTCCCACCTTTTACAAATTCCATTGTTACACTTCTTCTATATAAACATACCTGAAAGCAGTATTACTTATAGTTTTAGATAGCTCGGTGACATCAGTCAGGAGGAATGCATAAATTATTTATAATTATAATTTATATAATTAAATGCATGCCTCCTGCATGGCCTCTTCTTCCATGAGGGGAGAGGAGGTAAGTATGGCTGCAGGAGGTGTGCATATTTATTAACCCTGAGAGCTCTGTGTACAGTATGTTACAGAGCGTCCAAGGTTAATTAATATATTTTTAAAAGTCGTGTTTTCACAGGAACTCTGGTGAGTCAAGTCTTAAGAAGATGTGTTTGTGGATCACAGAGAAGTATAAAGCTTTATTCACTACCACTCAAGTGGTAATTTTCTTTTAAATCCTGGTATCCATGATACAAACTCTAGAATTGTAGTTGCATTAACTCATACTAAACGGCCTTCCCTAAAACAGTTATCCTCATCACATTTATGGCTATTACACAATGGTGGTGGCTGCACTTCTGTTGCTTTCGCCATTCACCTCTAAGAGAGTTCTGAGAGCAGTGAAGTGCACATGATGAGTTGATTTTGTTGTTTATGTAGAAGCAGATGGAGAGAACCATTCATGTATGACCACCTCTCCCACCACTGCAGTCATGGCACTAGATGGAAGATCACGGTCTGCAGGTGAGGAGTTCAGTATCTGTCATTTATGACAAATTCTGTGGATATCATTGAAGATGTTATCCCTTATACAATGAGAAAATAAAAGCACATTCCTTATTCAAGTATATATTTTGGTATAGATTTTACTATATTTTAATTAGAAAAAAAAACAAAAGGATCAATTTCTTCTAACAGAACATGCACATAAAAATAAATAATTTAAGCCCCTCTGTCACCAAAGAGATAGGTGCCCTTTAATGAGATTACCAGTTTACATTTCAGATTATTGATGCTCAGATAAAGTCTTTAATAATTTAAAGGATCCCACATGGATCGTTATTTATCTACGGAGACAAGGGGGCATCTCCTCTTCTGCAGAAGCCATCTGTTGTAATGACCTCTTAAAATAAACCAGGCTGCGAGTGGAACATTCAAAGCTACTGCAACTACCCTGCTGGGATTTCTTATCCAATTTTCTAAGGGCTTCTATTGTTATGAAAACCTATTATCAGGCAATTAAATGACTCTAAGCACATAACAAACTGCAAACGTTTCCTTGTATCATTATCAGGGGTGCGGATGGTAATGAACGCCTATGACACCCAGGTCTGCAATTTCAAAGCGATGCTGTAGTGAAATTTGCCTTGTAGACCTTCACATAGTTAATGGAGACCCAGAGACCTTTTAAATAACAGGACCCGGCCCATAGGTGACACAAAACCGTCCACAAGAGACTGGGGAACAGCACTTACATCATGTCCATAATAGGCATAATCACAGATGTAGCAGAACGGAATAAAAATTCATCTAAAATTATTTCAGACCTCGGTATGATGACCTGTAGCCATAGTGCCATTACAAGTTCAATCATAGAGCAAACTTTGGAATCTTTAAGGCTTTATGCTGATAAATATATGCATTTGAATCATCAATTGGTTGTTGAGCAATGGAGTCTGTCAGATTTCATCATGTTGTCCTGGAAAAATAGTGCTGCACACTGCAGTATTCATCCTGTATAACAGAACCTCCAATGTACAGTGGATAAGAACATATAGATATAAGAGTGAGCTTGGCAGATCATACCTTTTGGCTATACTCTCATCTAAGGAGTAGCTAGAGAATGCTAAGCAAGGCATGATCCTTGCGGGTACCCGGTGTGGCAGTAATATGTCACTTTGCTTCGACCAATATATTTAGAAACTGGACAGCAAACTCTATCTCTTCCTCCAGATTGAAGATGTTACATGTATCTACAAATAACCATTGCTGCCTCTGGTACAGTAGCTGCACACAATTAATGAGATCTACCATAACAGATATGATATATATGTATATAGCTGGAGAGCTCTAAGGTCATCTACCTTGACTACATTCTCACTACTGTTCACAGACATCACAGGCTCTTTGATGATGGATAAATTCTAGAGTTGCTTGAATAGACTTATTTATTGTGCGGCTACGTTCTGCATATATAGCTAAACTGAGAACCCATAACATATTTTAATGAGTTTCTAAGGGAGGAGACAGAAATTGACTTAGAAGTTTTTGACATTCAGCTTTATATTACTTTATCCTTCATGGGATTGGTTATATGAGTGGGAAAACATTTGCTAGTTTTGGACACATTTTATAATTTTGCCAGGGACTGATATTTAACATGCTTCAAGAAAGAACTTAAAAGGGAATTTCTACCTTATTCTGCAGTTCTGCTATAAATAACTAATAGATGATATTCTAACCCCACGTTCTTCTGATACATGCAAGTTCCAGATGTGGGATCAGGGTCGGGATTACGTTTGGTAGGGGCCCCGGGTGAAAAAACTTTTTTTTTTAAGTAAATACTTCATAAAGTAAAAATAATAGTTCTAGACTATAGAATAGACTTTCAGAGAAGAAAAGTGCCACAGAACTTTCTTCACATAAACCTCAGCTTCCACAGAACCTCCTCATACACAGCTCCGCTACTGCCACAGAACCTTCTTCATATAAATCACAGCTATCATAGAACCTCTTCATACTCACCTCAACTGCCACAGCACCTCATAATACACTTCTTAACTGCTGCAGAACCTCTTTGTGCACACATAAGCTGTTGCAGAACCACTACATACACACCTCAGAACAGGGCCGTATGAAGGTTCCTGGGGGCCCCTGGGCGCAAAAATGGTGGGGGCCCCCATTAAATGTAGTCCAGACAGGGAACAGCAATCAATATATACAGCTCCCCCCGCAATCACTGAATACAGCTCCCCCAGCAAGCACTGTATACAGCTCCTCCAGCAATCACTGTATACAGCTCCCCCAGCAATCACTGTATACAGCTCCCCCTGCGATCACTGTATACAGCTCCCCCTCCGATCACTGTATACAGCTCCCCCAGCAATCACTGTATACAGCAACCCCCGCAATCACTGTATACAGCTCCCCCAGCAATCACTGTATACAGCTCCCCCAGCAATCACTGTATACAGCTCCCCCAGCGATCACTGTATACAGCTCCCCCAGCAATCACTATATACAGCCCCCAGTAATCACTGTATACAGCTCCCCTGGCAATCAATATATACAGCTCCCCCAGCAATCACTACATACTGCTCCCCCAGCAATCACTGTATACAGCTCCCCCAGCGATCACTGTATACAGCTCCTCCAGCAATTACTGTATACAGCTCCCCCAGCGATCACTGTATACAGTTCCCCCAGCGATCACTGTATACAGTTCCCCCAGCGATCACTGTATAAAGCTCCCCCAGCGATCACTGTATACAGCTTCCCCAGCGATCACTGTATACAGCTCCCCCAGCAATCACTGTATACAGCTCCCCCAGAGATCACTGTATACAGCTCCCCCAGCGATCACTGTATACAGCTCCCCCAGCAATCACTGTATACAGCTTCCCCAGCAATCACTGTATACAGCTCCCCCAGCAATCACTGTATACAGCTCCCCCAGAGATCACTGTATACAGCTCCCCCAGCAATCACTGTATACAGCTCCCCCAGCAATCACTGTATACAGCTCCCCCAGCAATCACTGTATACAGCTCCCCCAGCAATCACTGTATACAGCTCCCCCAGCAATCACTGTATACAGCTCCCCCAGCAATCACTGTATACAGCTCCCCCAGCAATCACTGTATACAGCTCCCCCAGTAATCACCGTATACAGCTCCCCCAGCAATCACTGTATACAGCTCCTCCAGCAATCACTGTATACAGCTCCCCCAGCAATCACTGTATACAGCTCCCCCAGTGATAAATGTATTCAGCTCCCCCAGCAATCACTGTATATAGCTCCCCCAGCAATCACTGTATACAGCTCCCCCAGCAATCACTGTATGCAGCTCCCCCAGCAACCACTGTATACAGCTCCCCCAGCAATCACTGTATACAGCTCCCCCAGCAATCACTATATACAGCTCCCCCAGCAATCACTGTATACAGCTCCCCCAGCAATCACTGTATACAGCTCCCCCAGCAATCACTGTATACAGCTCCCCCAGCAACCACTGTATACAGCTCCCCCAGCAATCACTGTATACTGCTCCCCCAGCAACCACTGTATACAGCTCCCCCAGCAATCACTGTATACAGCTCCCCCAGCAACCACTGTATACAGCTCCCCCAGCAACCACTGTATACAGCTCCCCCAGCAATCACTGTATACAGCTCCCCCAGCAATCACTGTATACAGCTCCCCCAGCAATCACTGTATACAGCTCCCCCAGCAATCACTATATACAGCCCCCAGTAATCACTGTATACAGCTCCTCTGGCAATCAATATATACAGCTCCCCCAGCAATCACTACATACTACTCCCCCAGCAATCACTATATACAGCTCCCCCAGCAATCACTGTATACAGCTCCCCTAGCAATCACTGTATACAGCTCCCCCAGCAATCACTGTATACAGCTCCCCCAGCAACCGCTGTATACAGCTCCCCCAGCAATCACTGTATACTGCTCCCCCAGCAACCACTGTATACAGCTCCCCCAGCAATCACTGTATACAGCTCCCCCAGCAACCACTGTATACAGCTCCCCCAGCAATCACTGTATACAGCTCCCCCAGCAACCGCTGTATACAGCTCCCCCAGCAATCACTGTATACTGCTCCCCCAGCAACCACTGTATACAGCTCCCCCAGCAATCACTGTATACAGCTCCCCCAGCAACCACTGTATACAGCTCCCCCAGCAATCACTGTATACAGCTCCCCCAGCAATCACTGTATACAGCTCCCCCAGCAATCACTATATACAGCCCCCAGTAATCACTGTATACAGCTCCCCTGGCAATCAATATATACAGCTCCCCCAGCAATCACTACATACTACTCCCCCAGCAATCACTATATACTGCTCCCCTAATACTATATACAGTCCCTCTATAACTACAAACAGCCCCCTATAACTACATAAGCCCCCTATAACTTCATATGTCCCCTTTTAATAAGTATATATATACACCCCCTATAACTATACACACACCCCCTATAACAATTATATACAGTCCCCCTATAACTATACACACACAGCCTATAACTATATACACACCCCTATTATAACTGTATAGAGCACCCTATGACTGCATACAGCCCCCTTTGACTGCATACAGCCCGCCTATGACTGCATACAGCCCGCCATGACTGAATACAGCCCCCCTATGACTGCATACAGCCCCCCTATGACTGCATACAGCCCCCCATGACTGCATACAGCCCCTCTATGACAGCATACAGCCCCTCTATGACTGCATACAGCCCCCCATGACTGCATACAGCCCCCCTATAACTGCATACAGCCCTCTATAATAAATAACTATACATATAGTCTTAGGTATAAATAATAAAATTGTTCTCACCTTCCATCATTCCCCTGATGTGCGACGTCCTCATCCTCCCTCGCGGTGCCAGGGTGGATATAAACAAAGATGGCGGCGCCCTGCTACAGGCGGCGCCGTGACGTCAGGCGCTGCCACGTCATACTATGCGCCACAGCGGCAGGATGCCGCCATCTTTCCTCAAGTCCGATCGTCTAGGGCAGAGCAGGGAACTTGGGGGCCCCTTGGGAGGGCAAAGTGGTGGGGGCCCCGGGGCTCGGGACCCGGGGCTCACTCCCCGGGAGCCCCCCTTATGATCCGGCTCTGCCTCAGAACCTCTTCATAGACACCTCAGATTCCACAGAACCTTCGTCATATAAATTTCAGCTACCACAGAACCTTATTCATATAAATCGCAGTTACCATGGAACCTCTTCATACTCACCTCAGCTGCCACAGAACCTCTTCGTACACACCTTAGCTGCCACAGTACCTTTTCGTACATACCTCAGCTGCCTCAGAACCTCTACATACAAACCTCAGCTGCTGCAAAACCTCATTACACATGCCTTAGCTGCCGCAGAATCACTTCATACACACGTCAGAACCTTTTTGTACACACCTCTGCTGCAGTAGACCATCATAATACACACTTCAGCTGCCGCAGAACCTCTTCATAGAAATATATATGACTTTAACTTTTAGTTTTATGATTTTCTTTTACAACATATTAAATACAGCAAAATCTACTGAAACATCTGTCAATGACTCCTTAGGCAAAAGAAGATAATATGATTCATTAAAGGTCAACATAAAATCCAGGTCTTGCCCTTCTACCAGATTCTATACCACTTTTATGTATAGATTCTTCTATCAATACCCTAGAGTACAGCTATGGCCCGGAGCTCTTCTCCATCTGCTCACAATGATGCTTTTCCATGCCTTGAACAGCGATATGGAAGTACTTTGCATCTTTAAACAAAGACTTCAAACAAGTTAAAGGACATCTACCTTAAATTATTTTTTAAAAAAAGCACACTGACATGCTAGAGTGCGCCCCCTCTGGTAGGATCTGCTTTTCTTTTAGCTTCTTATGCCCTGGCTTTTTACAAAAAAGGCTGATAAAAATCATGCAAATGAGAGGCTCATGAGTGGCCCTCAGGCTCATTTGCATAATTGTTTAATCTTTAAAAAAAAACAAGGGCATTGGAAGCTTAAAGAAGGGCAGATCCTGCCACAGAGGGCACACACCAGTATGTCAGTGTGCTTGGTTTACAATCCTTCATCCCGGTAGTAGATGTACTTTAAGTTTGGCAAGTTTGGTGGAATGTTTCTTTATTCTTTTCTCAAGTATTTTATTGCACGTTATACTTGTTTAACACAACGACTGGGTCAGAATATTCACAGTGACCTGTAAACACAACATCAACACTATGTATGTAAAACACAAGAAAGATATGTATGATAAGGTCCAAATACCAATAAATTATTTGTTAATTACCAAAATGTTAAAAGTGCACCAAAAGAAAGTTGGTGCACTCTGCTGAAGCAGTGCAGGCTGTGTCAGATTCATAATGAACCTGCGCCACAATTCATGAATCAGACACACCCTGCGCACTTCACAGACAAATTGCACCTAGTGCAGTCTGCACAGTTTTTGAAAAGTGTTGGCCAGTGTATTTTACAGAATGTGCAGAAGCATCAGTTTCATCTAGTTCAGATTTGAGAATAGACCAAAAGATGCATCTACCAGCAGTATTATTAACTGAATATAGTGCATGGATACCCTGTGTTAGTTCTTGTCAGTGTCATAGGGCTTTGCATTATACCTCTATATCAGTCTGTGGTTTACCTCCAGTCAAGCCAATTTGCAGCCAATTTTCATGCAAGTGTTCACAAGTTATATCTTTGTAGTAAGTTTTTGTTCTGTGAAAAAAAAATTTGCGTTTCAAGAGTGTACCATAGTAACATCCCCACGATAGGGCCATACATTCTTTTCTCTGGCCCATTGACTTCTTTTGGACAGTTCCTCCGTGAAAACAGTTCAGACTAGGAAATGCTCTTTTTTTAATGGAGCAAACTTGTGGTGGAGCATTTATCAATTTTGGCCCGGGGTGGCGCTGTAAACATGCTATATTTTTCACTGTGATTTAAGTTCGTGGAACAAGGGATTAATGATTTGGCGCACGAACCAAAAAAATTAAGAACTGTCTCCCCATTCATGATGGTGAAATAAAACTGCTTAGGCCAGCTTTTAGCTGCTTCATTTGTGCGCCAAAAATTGTGGCACAAAACCAATTGGACAAATTGAAGATCCGGAAAAGTGTTGGATTCACAATCGGTGACACAATTTTGCATCCAAAAACAGAGCAAGTTGTGAGTGTTGGAAAACCATTAATATTGTGGTGCCACCTCTTTATAAATAAGGTGCAAGAGGCGCAGGAAGGGGGGGAAAAAAATTCAGATTTCTGTTTGAAAGGCGATGATAAATGATCCCCCAATGTCGTTTAAAAAAATAGACATGTGAATTGATCCATTATCCGTCCCTCCATTTAAAAAAAAATATACTGAGTGCACTCCTCCGTTATTCACTGTTGTGGGCATGAACCCTAATGGCGGAGAGATTAGGGATTAGGGTGAGAAATAAATGGTAATATTCCAAACTATAATATTACAAAACTAATTTTGGTAAAAATAAGAGATAAAAAACGCCTATGAGATATAGCCCTAATATATCCCTAGCATGAGGCAGTGGGCAGAGATTACAGTTTTTGGACAGTAATATTTTGGCATAAATCATGTTAACAGTGGAGTGTGAATATCAGGATTTGGCACCAGCTGTGATTAACGCTTACAATTTGAACACAGTGACAAATTCTTTCTGACAGCTTCCTTATCTTGATGTACTTGTAGGCAGAACATAAAGGGAAGATAAAAGGGGAGATTTCTGGAAAACATATGTATTCTCCAGGAGACACTGAAATACAGAGAAATCTGACAACTTCACACAACGCTCAGGATATATAATTGTATTACAAACACAAATTAGAAATCAGGAGAGTTAGCGCCAGGATCAGGAAACTGGGGTGATGCCAAGCTTCTACGTGTTTCGGAGCAGTTGTTCCAGAGGCGCAATATTTTCTCATGTATTTTACACGAGGGACACAGCACAGTAATTGTCACATATAGTGCTTGACACTGACCTTTGGATGATTCCACAATTCTGTGCGCTGTGTCATAGCAATGCATAGCAATGTGTGTAATACCAAATGGACCTGATTCTAAAGTGCAAAGCACGAGGTCTTGGTAATGGGTGGACTTGTGGGACAAGAATACTACTGCTCCTCCTTCATATTAGGCTGGATAGTACAAAGAGTTACATACCTAGCATTTAGGCAATAAACTGTTGTTGTACTGTTACACATTACACTGCACCCTCCAAAATGACTTGGGCTGGAATTGTGTTTGTTTGGGGTCATATTCTGTTGTAGAATGGCATATATACAAGCAGGAGCATACACAAATATCATAGGGCTCCACAGCAAAATGTAAGGGCCCTATTGGTGTTCCAATAAGGGTTAAAGAAGTTGTCGTTGCAACCAGCCCACAACACTTTGATCTCCTTTGATATCTGGCATTGTAAGTATTGTAAATCCTTCAGGGGAGAGATGTATTATAGGCAGGCTCCCCTGTTAGTTATTAATATTTTAAGACCAAATGTAACAGTAGGTCAATAAAGGATGTAAAGAAAATTGTGGCTGCAAGGGTCACAGTATTCTCCAAGAATGTGTCTATATACTGCAAGGAGATAAAGGAGATTTTACTCCATTCAGAGATAACATCGCTGTCAACAGATGTAACTAACAGTTTCTACCAAAGACATAAGGGGCAAAACTTCCCAGGGCAGGAGACTCTAATTTTTTTAAGACAACAAACTGCTAGTGATGTGCTTATGGGTCACATGAGAAGCAGAAAGTTATAGACCGGATATAACTGGTATTGTTATTATATTGTTAGAGTTACAAATATATTACCTGCAGATTTGCTCCTTACAGAATTAACTATATGCTTTTCACACCATTGCATATAGCTACAGTAATTGCTGTGTAGTGTAACTTATGTTATTTTCTTTCTCACAACTGTATCCAGGACTTCTTCCGTGCTTTCGCAATACTCTGGAATTCTCTACCAAAATGTCCCCCGCCTTCCAATCCTTCAAATGCAATCTGAAAACCCTCTTTTTTAGTATTGCCTAAAATTTAAGTGCTCTGGCAGACCATTGGAACTCTTATTTTGGACTTTTGTGTCAGTGTTTTTATGTGGCAACTTTTGAGCTTGATGGAAACCCGTGTGTCCATCTTCACTTAGTTAAATAACATAATGATTCCCCCACCCATTTATATTTTTTAAATAAAAATTATTAGAAAAAATGCTCATCTGACCCAGTCAATACAACCTTAAAATGTGTTATTTCATCGGAGAACACCATTAAAAAGACATCTTCAAAGAAAAAATCAAAAAACATTGTCAGACCTGCTGGTTTCTGACTATACATCCCAGAAAATTGTGATCAAAAAGACTAAAATTATGAAAATAAAAATGCCCTGCAAACAAGTATTCATACTGGCATATTGCCAGAAAATGTGAAAGATTATCAGATAACTGCTGTATCATACTACCACCATTATCGGGTGAACCTGCAACATTGAGAATATTTTGCTATCTTAAAATGTTCGTTAAACAATTTATATATCAATATGCTCAGCCCATTCTGCTCTATAACATGTTTCCTACTGGCAGGACACTATGGGCAATCTGCACAGTTCCTCCTGTTATCTAATATGCAGCCTGCAGATAGGACACTGTATACAATCTGCACAAATGTTGCATATTCCGACGATTACCGTTTTGCACAGCATTTAAAAGGGGATTTTGGCGCACGCGATCGGATTTTGGCACACTCATGCAACTCAAATAAGGGGGCGGGCCGTCGGATGATCCGACGGATTTGGACGGAGCATGAGATTTAACATTTGAATTTGTGTCGCAAGCCACGCACTTACATGCATCGGGAAGAAGATGGTGAACTCCGGCGGACTTGAGCGGAAAAGCGACACAAGCAGGAAATAGGGTGCATGATCATCAGACAACGCACAGCACAGTGCCCCAATCTGCTCCTCCTGCTCTTTAACATACTCACTGCAGATAGGACACTTTATAAAATATGCTCAGCGCCTCCTGCTCTACGCCATTCTCCCTGAAAATAGGACACTATGTACAAACCTCTCCACTCTTACTACTCTATAATATGCCCCTTGTAGATAGGTGACCATTGCCAGTTTGCTAAGCTTCCCTGTTTATGAAAAATCTGCCTGGAGATAGGACTGTATAATTATAATGGTTCCCTTTAACCGAAACTCAACTTGAACATACAGTCAATATAATGTAAAATTTCAACAGACTTGCCTAAAGTTTTACTTTAATATAGAGCAGAACAACATAATGGCATAAGTAATTGTATTGTTTTTGTCAAATGTTCTCCAAGTATTTTATGTTTTTAATTAAAAATGTTTTAGAGCTTTAATATTAGTATTAGTATTTGCTCACTGAATAATTACTGGTGATTACTTGTACAAGTATTATATTAAAGCATAAAGCTTACTTCCCCATCCAACCTACAGTAAAGCACAGCAGGTGACAGCAGAGTTTCAGTTCTAGATGAGATTATAGCACAACATACTAGAGGAAATATCAGGATGTATTGGTAATTGATGTAGCTATAAAACAGATACATACATACTGCTCATTTAGGGTTTGCAGTTAATACATTATTAGTGGTAAATTCCATTTTGATTTTAATTACCATTACATATTTGACTATCATGGATCTCATCTGTAAAGTTAGTGACAACATCAAACCTTACTGCCCTCTTGGCAATATAAGCAGAGGCAGAACTATCTTCATAGCAGTCACATTGGTTAGTTTAGGGTGCCATGGAGCAAGGGGGCCCAGGCTGCATGGACTGATGCATAATTTATGTGGCGCTGAACCACTTCCCGGCAGAAATAAACTCTGCCATCACTAACGTGCCAGTGGCGCTGAACGCACCAATTATGGGGGCGTTGGCGCTCCTGATGACGTTACCAGGGATCGACAATCTTTCCCAAAATAGTTGCACCCTGCCAGCAGCTTTAAAAAAGTTACTGCCCACAATCTGTGAAGTCCAGTTTTAGGTTCAGCTGACCAGAACTGGCAAAGTTCGGTATAAACTGTTTTGTAAGTATTTTGTAAGTACAGTCCAGCCTTTAATACTTGGATGCTCTCAATCAGATACAAGAAGACCTCCACTCAAATCTGAATCCGGATATCTTCTACACATTTCCAATGTTTGTGCATACTGGTTAACTCCCTTGGGTACTAATACAGTTTTTTTCCAACTCTAAACACAAGTGTTTGACCGGTTGGGGTCTGGGGACTGCGGGGACCAATCCAGCAACTCCACTTCATTGTTGTTGAAACATTTCTTTGTCAATCTTGACAGATGTTTCTGGATGACGGATGTTCCTGCTGTTTCACTTTGCCAAACTTTGATATAAAATCAAATAATACTAAGCTTCTACCTCCGATTCACTGAATGTACCTGATGGCAAGTTATCATCACTTTATTTGCTGAAAAAAGTTTTTTTACAAAAGAGCTTAAAACCTGTAAACATAATGTCCACCAGGAGTCCAGTCACACCAATTAAAATCAAAAATATGTTATTCCTCTCTGTCTCTCAAGTTTTACATGGGGACTAGAGGAAGTGAAACAGATTCATGGTGTAGGTCAAACTATGTTAGGTTTGGTAAATACCTCATTATACTCACATAGATAAAAGTAAATAGCACTTTGAATAAAAGTTGAACCAAGAGATATCACCCCCATGCTTTTCATATCTATAGTACTCGAGTGTATGAAAAAAAACATCTTGTAGCATATTCACACATAGCCCAGCAATGGGACCACCATTTATCCTGGTCAAGTAAATATTAGCAACTTCAATGCTCCATAACTGATAGACCTTGTAATGAGTCAACTTGTTGATATTTTGTCTTCTCTTGGCTCTGGAATGGATGAATGGACCTCATTCTGTATTGCCAAAACTTCAAAAATTTGTCCAGCGCAATCCAATAATCACTCGGATTGGAGATAAAATAATTTCTTCTTTATGAGATCACAAGTTCTCCCATAAAAACAGCAGCTAGTCACATGCAGTTAGCACCACCAGTCCGGTCTACGCGTTTCGACGCAGTGCGTCTTAATCATGACCATCCTTCTATTTGGTTTCTTGCTGCCAAAATGCTATGAAAATGGGAACAGACAGGAATAGGGGCCCTCTCTGCAAGAGTTTCTTAGCAAGGCCTTGTCATTATAGTACTTCACTCTTGAAGCTTTGCTTGTTCCAAATCAGTTTTCTTCCATTTTTATGTAGAAGCAGTTATAACTTCATCTTCTATGTTGCCTAGCAACGCAATTTGCCGTCATTTACGCCACAGTGAGCATCTTGGGAAATGTAGTTCAGTGATAGTAGCGAAGGTTGCGCATCTCTGTGTTAAACCAGCATCTAATAAGACAGATGACTGTTATTTTATCCTTAACATCAGTGAAAAAAGAATGTATGAGGGCAGATAGACATTTTTCACACTGATCTTCTCTTGGCTTTTATGATGTTCCGTTACTGTCGTCTTCGATTTAGACTGTGCTTTGTCCCCATTTGACCTTATTTTAAACACCTGGGTACTTTATGTGCCAAGCTTGCAACCTGGATAATATTGCATGCATCAAAGAAACACATGCTAAAGCTCTCTAATATATGGGAGACGTGTGATAGATTTGTGAACATCTGCGGCTGCTTTTATGCCCACCGACAGTTACTTTACGGGAAACATATCATTGCATTTTACAACGGGGGATAAATCCACAAATAGCACCGTAGCTTTATGCTTTGTTATTCATGCAGAGGACGGATGGAAATCAGCAGAAGAAAAGAATGAACTGACAATTTATTCTTTTCCTACTTAACAAGGCTTAATGATGTGGCTTGGAGGAACAACCAGATCACTGCTTCGGGAATGGAGCAGCAGACACTTTACTTAATAGCAATCTTAATTTTTTCCCAAGTGATACAAAATGAATTCCAGAGACCTGTGCAGTCGATACACGTGCTACCAATTTGGAAGGGGTACGATTGGCGCTAGGGGAGTTATGGGCATTTAGCCTTATTTTCTTTTTCGTTTATTTTTTAAAACCAACTCTGTTATTAAAACATATAGGGACACATGTACTAAAAACAGTGCAAACTGCACTATGTGCAGTTTGCCTGTGGAGTATGCAGGTTCATGAATTGTGGCGCAAGTTCTTCATGAATCTGGCGTTCCCTGCACAAAAGGGTCGTGTGCGCCACATATGTGGCATGGACACTTCTTAACTACCTCTGCAAGCAGTTTGCATGTAAAAGAACGTGCAAAGTCTGACAGAAAACAGGTGCAGGGCACCATAGAGAGCATATAGACAGCGTAGATAATATGGTAGAAGTGATCATTACTTAAAGTGGTCAGTTAGCATAACTATCATTATTCGGATGAGAGTAAATTAGTAATTAGTTAGTAAGTAAGTTAGCTAGTAAGTAGACTGTATAACAACCGAAAAAACTGCAGGAATAAATCACTATCTAGTAAAAGCAGGGTGCAAAACGTGCGTTGGGGTGTCGGACAGTGTGTACTGGTAGGGCTATCATGGCGTCTGGTGGGTACTGGTTAATACTTTTATGTTTGTGACATATGTTTGAATAATTGTTAATACATTGTACAATATTAATTTTCTGTATTGGGCATTTCGCTATAGCAGTACCTGTCATATATAATGTTACATTGGCCTGGATAGTGTTTGGCCAACACCAGCGTTGTATATACATGTAATAGTGTACCCCTCCAGTTTTCCCACACTGTCCGTATTTGCGATTGTTTTTAGATGTCCTTTTTTTTATGGGTTTTTTTTTAGTATTTATGTTTTTGCTGTAATATACTGTCGATTGAAATTACAATAAAGATTCTGATTTATTTATGGATTGAGGCATATTTGTGCTCTTCTATGGAAGCTTGATAGGGTGAAGTTGACTGCATTCATGTACTACCATGGGTTATTTTAAGGGGTAAAATTTTGGAGTGATGATCACTAAAATATACAAATAATATAAATACCAGACCCCCTCACCCTCCTTGGAATCAGTATGAATAGAACATTACACCAATCTGACTTCAGCATATACTGTACAGATGGGGAACAGTAGTACTAGTGGCTAGCAGTGAGATAGTACTGATTAGTTCGGAAAAGAATAACTGTGTGCACTACCATTACTTTGAAGCTAGTTTTAAATGAAGAAATATTATTATTTCAGTAAGTGATTAGTTCCAACCTAAAATGGGCACTATTAAATTTGTATAATTACAAGGGGATGGGTTAGAGATGGCACAAAAAACCAAATGCCAGCTTTATGCAATCAGACACCAAGTGAAGGTGTCCCATATTAGCAAGGGGCAGAAAAGCCATTGCAGTGATGGCACAGTGTTTATTTGACACTTATAGGAATTGACAACTCCCTCTATGTCCTGAGGTCACATAAAGTGGGGTCATGATGTCGTAGCAGATGGCCTATATATTTTTAAGCTGCTTGAAATGGGGAGTATATTTTAAAAATGTTTAGTCATCTTTAACCCCTTTAAAGTATTCCACCTGGAATAGTCACTGCATATGGGCTGCCATGATATCCAGTACCGTATATACTCGAGTATAAGCCGACCCGAGTATAAGCCGAGACCCCTAATTTTACCACCAAAAACTGGGAAAAACTACTGACTCGAGTATAAGCCGAGGGTGGGAAATGCATTGGTCAAACCCCCCCAGTAGTATACAGCCTGCCAGCCCCCAGAAGAATACAGCAGCCCCTAGTAGTATACAGCAGCCCCTAGTAGTATACAGCAGCCCCTAGTAGTATACAGCAGCCCCCAGTAGTATACAGCGACCCCCAGTAGTATACAGCAGCCCCCAGTAGTATACAGCAGCCCCCAGTAGTATACAGCAAGCCCCCAGTAGTATACAGCAAGCCCCCAGTAGTATACAGCAAGCCCCTAGTAGTATACAGCAAGCCCTTAGTAGTATACAACAGCCCCTAGTAGTATACAGCAGCCCCCAGTAGTATACAGCAGCCCCCAGTAGTATACAGCAGCCCCCCAGTAGTATACAGCAGCCCCCAGTGGTATACAGCAGCCCCCAGTGGTATACAGCAGCCCCCAGTGGTATATAGCAGCCCCCAGTGGTATACAGCCTGTCCCTAGTAGTATACAGCCTGTCCCTAGTAGTATACAGCCTGCCCCCACGGCCCTTAAAAAAATAAACTTAAATACCCTCCGATGTCAGCGCAGCTCCCCGATGTCGGCGCGACTTACCGATGTCCCCGATGTCAGCGCTTCCCGTCTTCTTTCTTCTCCGCGGCTCCTCTTCACTCTTCTCGCGCCCATGCTTTCTTCTAGCAGGCGCATACTATGACGCGGCCGCTGCTGACGTCATAGTATGCGCGGCCATGAAGAAAACATGGCCGCGTCGATGATAGAAGAAAGAAGAAAGAAGAAGAGCCGCGGAGAAGAAAGAAGACGGGACGCGCTGACATCGGGGACATCGGTATGTCGCGCCGACATCGGGGAGCCGCGCTGACATCGGAGGGTGAGTATTTAATTTTATTTTTTTAAGTGGCTAATTTTTTTGGGTAATACACTCGTGTATAAGCCGAGGGGACGTTTTTCAGCACATTTTTTGTGCTGAAAAACTCGGCTTATACACGAGTATATACGGTAAATATAATTTATATAATGTCATAGATAAGATGAAAATAAACAGTAAAACAATGCCTACTATATGGGCAGTGAATGATAGCCACCAGGCAGTTTCATATATTGTGTAGCTACGCTGCAGACAAATTGATTAGGAATTTACAGACCTTTACCCCCCCCCCCCCCCAAAAAAAAAAGGAGGACTTGTAGCTTGATAAATACTAATCTTAGCACCCTATGGCTAGCATGGTATCATGCATTTGACATTCACCTTTTTTACATTATATTGGTCTCGGGAGCGCTTCTTACGTTCCAACTTTGCTTTACAGCATTGAAAGAGATGCAGATATTACATTTGACTTCAATACAGGAACGTAAACCAAATAGGTGCACCTGAAACGAAAGGGTTTAGCAGCAGAAGTGGAGGCAGAGCCAAATTAGAGAACACCTCATTTTAACACCGTAGAGGATGGGATCGATGAAAAATATTTTCTACTTGAAAATTAAATGCAAAGTTATTATATTTACCATATTCTATATTAAGAGCAAACATTAAATATGCTCAGGCCAACAGTGACCACAATTCAGACCAATAAAATTTGTTAACCAAGTTAATTATGACCGATGACCCTACAGCTGCACAGGAAAACTTTATGTTAAAATCGCCACCCCCACTTGTAGGTATATTCTATCCAAAAACATGTGTCCCTTGTGTATTACGTTTCTAAAGAAGAAAAGAACTAGGGATGGCCAACATCCTACATAACTGCCAATGTGTTCAGTATTACAATGATTCACAGCCCACAACATATTGAAATCTATCTCCTAATGCAGCTGTTAGTCAAGTATAAAAAGAAATGAAATAAAATACTTATTTCATAAAGTGATCTCAATGTCAGAACTTTCTGAAAGAAATGTATTAGGCTCAGCAGTCACCGTCTTCCCCAAGATCAACACATTCCTCCCCTGCTGCTAATGGAATGAGATACAGGCAAGAGCATGTAACATGTGTAGAGATGCTTTACCATCCAGCAGCATAGGGGGTCTGTCTCCATAGTTAAAGGAGTCTCAGAGGTTAGCAATTTTTAGTGATCATGTGAATTAGTGTTATGGTAGTAAATATGTATGAGGAGAGACAATGTGAGGATCAAGGACAGTCAAGGCAATGTTTAAAGGAAAGGCCCCTGTCCAAGCAGTGGATGGAGGCCAACAAGAGCGGGGGCTTGAAAAGGAGTTTGTTGGCCAGTTTGAATAAAGCAGTGGGTTTTCTGGAGTTATTGTCCAGTCAGACATAATATAATATAATAATATATTCCTTGCTTATCCCCTTCCTCACAATGCTCTTTTTGTATTTGTGTTTCCATTTTTTGCCCCCTCCTTTAAAATCTATTATTTTTTATTTTCGGTGTATGGAACTTTAAGCCCTGCCGTGTTCTGGGAAGTTGGTAAAAAATACTATATGTAGTGAATTTGATTTAAAAAGAAACCCTTTTGCTGCATTTACTTGTTGGCTTTCTTTTTACGGCTTTCACTGTGCACTCTGAATGACTAACTCTCCTGTATTCTTTGGGTGGGTGCAATTACAAGGATACCAAATTCATATAAGTTTAAAAAAATTAAAACTTTTAGAACAAAAAAAATAAATTCTTCATTTTGCCATCTTCTATTGCTAATTACTTTTTGATACTTCAGTTTAAGGAGCCGTGTAAGGTGCTATTTTTTGCAGCACATGATGATGTTTACAATTTACCATTTGTAAGACTGTGCAACCTTTTACTCACTTTTTATTTCACTTTTTATAAGTTGCAACCGTTTTTATATATTGATAGATCGGGACATTTGGGACAAAGTGATACCCAAAGTGTTTATGATTTTTATTGTTTATTTTTCTATCAGTTGTAGGAAAAGGGGGTGATTTGAACTTTTAGTTTTTTGTTGTTTTGTTGTTTTGTTTTTTTTTACTTTTCTTATATATACAGACCAAAAGTTTGGACACACCTTCTCACTGTGGATGACCTGGCCTCCACATTCACCAGATCTGAACCTAATCAAAATAGTTTAGAGTGAGCTGGATCGCAGAGTGAAGGCAAAAGGGCAAACAAGTGCTAAGCATCTCTGGGAACTCCTTCAAGACTATTGGAAGACAATTTCTGGTGACTACCTCTTGAAACTCACCAAGAGAATGCCAGGAATGTGCAAAGCAGTAATCAAAGCAAAAGGTAACTACTTTGAAGAACCTAGAACATAAGACATATTTTCACTTGTTTCACACTTTTTTGTTAAGTATACAATTCCACATGTGTTAATTCATAGTTTTGATGCCTTCAGTGTGAATCTACAATTTTTATAGTCATGAAAATACGGAAAGTTCTTTGAATGAGAAGGTGTGTCCAAACTTTTGGTCTGTACTGTATATATTTTTTCTATACTATTTTTAGACCCGTTATGGGTCTTATGGCAACCATCTAGTCTCATTTCAACTATTAAAGGGGTATTCCCACAAAGACAAATTACTAAATGTACTCGGGATAACAAAATAACACATTCTCTCAGGAATTCCAACTTGTCTCTATCAGCCCTGTTGTACACAATTTCAGTTGCCCCTGGTTTCCGACATTAGGGTCAGCAGCCATTTTGCTTTTCTGTCTGACTGGTGTGGAGCTGAGATATTCTCTCTCTCTGACTCTAGGAGTAAAGTAAAGTAGCAGTAAGGAGGATGTAGCAAGAGCTAGATAGTGTCAGTGTGTGTAATATGCATCTCATGGATCTCATCATCATTGATCCGTCTCATCTCTCTTTCTATGTGTCAGATACTAGTACAATGTTCAGAAGGTAAATGAACATTTATATAAACCCTGTACCCTGATAATCCACACCCTGGAATTTTACACTGACCATCACTGAGTTATAGGAGCTAAAACAGCAATAAAACTAAGTAAAACTGTAAAGTAAGGGGTTAAAATTATCTTTATTGTGTAAACATCACTAGTGGATTGAAATTTGTGAATTTTCTTTCATGGGTAAACCCCTTTATCTTTAATAGGACTGATGTTGTTGCCAAAAATAGACAATCAATTTAACGCTTTCATATGTGCAGATGTCATCGTCCTGTGATCAAGTAACTTTGTAGCAGACAATAATAGAAGGAGATGAGGAAACATATCTTTATATCTTTCTCTTTAAATCTGTTGCAGGGATTGCATTGCCTTTTGACATTTCATTCACCAACAGCTGCAGGTCACTTGAGGTCTTGTAAAAGGGATATGCTGATCACGACACCACTACTACTATGATGATGAGGATTAACTCTTATACCTAGACTTGTTGCATCATATACATTTTTATTTGCGAGCAATAACAAAGCAACTCTATTTCTAAGCATAAATACATGAAAGCTATATTATGCTATCATGCTACTGCCCTCTGCTGGCAGACCCATGAGCTTTATATATAATTAGTATAACACTATGCAAAATCATTCTGCTGAATTAGTGGTACGTTGTTTGTTGCATCTTATAAATTTTGATATATATATATCCAACCTAATGTATGGACAGCTCATGTCTGCTTTGCAAGGACATAACCTGATTACAGGTTCAATTCTGCAATAGGGGCATAGGCAATACAAAATGTCACGGGGGTCATAGCTTTAAAGGATTTTGTTCAAAATGTTGCAATATCCAAGAGAGCCTTAGGCATATATTGAAATGGTAGTTTTACCATACTTTGCAAACATCCCGGATTAAGCACCACAGTACACAGGTAGAGTTCACTGAAAAGGTTAAGCTGTGAGCCATAGGCTCGCCTAATGGCCATTGGGCAGTGGCAGGTGGCAGAAGACATCATTGACAATGGCATTGAACCTAGTAGCAGGGAAATGAGAAGAGGAAAGGGCTGCTGGGAGAGACTGGGTGAAGGGGAAGGCACCAAAAGGAACATTGTGTACATGGGGGCTACAAAAAATGGAGCATTATATACGATACAATACAACTTTATTGATCCCCGGGGGGGGGGGGGGGGGGGTTGCTTGTGTTCCAGCAATTGTAACACAGTCATAGACAGTTTTAACTATACAAATACATAAATACTTTGAGGCACATTCTTATATATTGCTAGTTCCTTGGTTGCATACAAACATAGGTGACATCAACACATGTAAAGCTTGCGGCCGTACATACATCCCCCATACGTGAATATGTGATTGAACCCATAGTTATAGGATATTGCAATACAGCACAATACAGGTTACATGAACACGTTACATTACATATGGGGAAGCAATTACAGTCCGAAAATCTACCAGTCACAGTAACAAATAGACATGTGTAGGAGGTCACTACAGTAGCTGCACTAACAGTGTTGAACTAGTTGTGTACTGCTGGTATTGGTTTGGCAGAAGAGAAACTGTTCATTTCAACTCTTCAATTTTCATTTAAAGGGGTGGTCCATTCAGTATAAGTAGAGCGTACCATTTCTTATCCCCTCTTCTAGATACACAATCTTATCTCCCTAGACCTGCAATGTGCAATTATTTTATATCCTATTTTTTATTCTCTGGAATTCCTGATCAATGTCGTTGCAGAGCGGCACATGTCTGTGGTCAGATGCAGCACCCTTGTCTAGAGATGTGCATGCAGGCGTGTGCAAATGCCATCCAGAGGAACAAGCAGCCCTGTACATAAAAGGAATTTTGAAGCATTCACGGGAGAAGACTGGGGTAAACATACTGGTTGTTGGCAGGTGGAACTGTGCGTACACTGAGGAGGCCTAGGGAGATACATGAATTGCATTTAATGGAATTGATCATTACTCTATATTAGGATAGTTTAGGAGCAGATAAAGTTTATGCAATCTTTATCACAGGAAAACAACTTCAAGTGTTTTTTTTTAAACATTTACTTTTGTCAAGATAAAATTGGCAGTTGTCCAATTCTATAGCATTTTCTTTATAAGTAATTTTTAGTATTAGTTCCAAATTCCACATCATCCAAAGGTAGTTGTAGGTACATCCCAGGATATTGAAGTTTGTCTCCAACCCTGCCAATTAGTAAGGAGCCATCAGTTTGCAGGGAGCCTAATGGCAACCTTTAATCCCTTAGGTGCTTTAGTCACAGCAATCATGGCATCTAACTGTAATTCTGCTGTTGACATTGCAAATTACTCTGTCCCCCTAAAGCAATTTGTTGAGGTCCTGCACTTGGCTGTCCTGGGTATAGTTTGGGTATCTTTAGAGAGTGGATCTCAACTTTTACATTTACCACTAAAGTAGAAATTTCACCCTGGTCATTTATGGTATATTCACAGGTTATGCAATAAATATGGTTAACTGAAATGAAGATGATGGGCCCATATCTATGTTGTAGTTATTCCATTACTATTTGTGTATATGAGGTACCTACAGTTTACTTTAAACTATGCAATGTATTAAACTGACCAAAATATATAGTCAAAAATATTTAGGTTTTCACACAAAGCATTTTGACTGGTGATTGTAAAAGCACCGATATTTTGTAACTAATTTTTGCAGTTTCTATTATAGTTGATGCCTACGACTGACATTGGATTGTTTGAGCAAATCGCAGGTTATTCCAAGCGCTAGTTCTGTTTATATGTGATCACTTTTATAGATATAACATTATAATATATAAAATTCTATGAACATTAGCAGGTGTTCTTTTTGGCTGGGCCATCTAAGGCCAAAGGCTGTGGGACAGCCCATGGCCACCCAAATAGTCATAGTAATTGGTTATTTACAGATTTAAATGCTTATGATTAAGTAATATGATACTATGATCTGGCCAAATAATGGTGTTTACTGGTGTAAATTGGTATTGTTTATATATCTGTTGATTAATTATATTTTTTACATTTGCATTACTTAATATTTAATCCTTTAGGATATAATATATATACTCGAGTATAAACCGAATATAAGCCGACCCGAGTATAAGTCGAGGCCCCTAATTTTACCACCAAAAACTCGGTAAACCTATTGACTTGAGTATAAGCTGAGGGTGGGAACAGCGTTGGTCACAGCCTTCCAGTATATAGCCAGCAAGCCCCCAGTAGTATACAGCCAGTCCCCGTTAATATTTAGCCAGTCCCCTATAGTATACAGCCAGCACCCTGTAGTAAATAGCCATCCAACCCCATGTAGTATATAGCCATTTAGCCCCATGTAGTATATAGCCTGCCAGCCCCTTGTAGTATATAGCCAACAAGCCCCATGTAGTATACAGCCAGACATCCCCCAGTAGTATAAAGCCAGCCCCCTTTAGTATATAGCAAGCCAGTCCCCTTTAGTATATAGCCAGCAAGCCCCCTTTCATATACAGCCACCCCCCTGTAGTATACAGCCAGCCATCCTCCTTTAGTAGCCAGCCATCCCCCTTTAGTAGCCAGCTATCCACCTTTATTAGCCTGCCATCCCCCTTTAGTAGTCAGCCCCCTTTATTAGCCAGCCAACCCTTTACTATACAGCCAGCTCCCAGTTTCCCCAGAACTTAAAAAAAAGTAAACTTACCATTGGGTGGTCCCTGATATTTGGCATGGCCTTTCGATGAACGGCACAGCTCCTCTTCTGTCTTCTCCACGATGCTCCAGTCCCTGCAGCTCCTCTTCTGTCTGCTGTAACAGCCGACAGAGCTGCGGCCATGAGCTCTACTGGCCAGCGCACAGTATGATGTGGCTACTGATGACGTCATAGTTTGCGCCAGCCGGCAGAGCGCATGGCCACATTGCTGCCGGCTGTTACAGCCACACCGACATGTATGTACTTTTTTTTAAAATTGACTCGTGTATAAGCCGAGGTGAGGTTTTTCAAAACTCGCTTATACACGAGTATATACGGTAATACAAAGAATAATATTAAAATACATCATGGCTAAAAAGAAATATATAATGCTGCAATGGGGCTGCAATGCCTACAAGAAGAAGTAGAAAGAAGTAGAAATAGAAAAAATAGATATTTTCCTATATTTGTGAATACACTTATTGGTAACTACTACATAGTTCAAGTTTTCTTATTACATTGCATGACAAGTAAATTTATGTCCATTTACCTATACTGGCTGTATGGTATGTCTATCTCTATGTGTATCAAAGGCAAAGTCATAAGACATGCAGGGCAGATAGCATAATAATCAGCAGTGATATAGCAGGTCACTGGTTGCCATGAAAACAGCGATGTGATATTAGAAAGCAAGAAAACCAATATTGAACCTCACAAAGTTGTGATTACAGTCCTGGCTGCAGACAAACGTCCAGAAATTACCAGACAGATACATGTTAGTGCTTGCTTGGTAGTTACAGCTTACAATAAGTCTTCAAACTGTCGCTTAGGATAGCTGCACAAGAGGATAGATCATACAGCAGTAAATCCAAAGCAAAAATCTGCACATATAGCATTTATTACATATTTCACTCCCAACATTGAAAAGGGTAACGTTTGGCGATGAAGGTAAATGTGTGATTACCGCAATGAAATCTCTGCAGTGTGTCACCATCTATATGGTTGGTACCATTAAAAAATAGGTACCACAGGGTTGTCCAGATTTAACAATTAAATGTTATTGTTTGTATAAGTTATACGTTTACAATATACTTACTGTATGGGTTTCTCTCAGTTTTCTAGATTTCTACTTGCTGTCATTTTATAGGAAGCTTCAGTATAACCCTGTGTCTCTATTTACCCTTCCTTGTCTTCCTTCTATTTGTTTCACATCTCTGTAGTTTTTGTATTTTGTACTTGCATTTCTTCCTGTCTTAAAGGATTTTGCCACTTTGCCTTATGTGTTTTGTAATGTGTGTGTAAGTGTGGATGGCAGGATATTATGCACCATATATATTTGAGTATAAACTGACCTGAGTATAAGCTGAGGCACCTAATTTTAACACAAAAAAGTGAGAAAACCTATTGACTCAAGAATGAGCCGAGGGTGGGAAATGCATTGGTCACATGGCCCCCAGTATAAAGTGAGTATCTCCCAGCGCCCAGTATATAGCCAGTAGCCCCTGGCTTGCTGACATCATAGTGTGTGCTGAAGGCGGCGCACACACTATGATGTCAGCAAGCGGCTGATGTCATGGTGTTTGTGACGGGACCACAAGAGGAGCTGAATCCGGAGCTGAAGACAAAAGACAGAAGAGGACCTGCGGGGGCATCGGAGAGGCAAGTACAGCAGTCTTTTGTCATTGATTCGAGTGTAAGCCGAGTCAGGGTTTTTCAGTACATTTTTTGGTAATTTTTAATATACATCGATTAAAAGGTTCTGCACTGATTTCTTTATATGTAAAGTGAAGTTCTTTTGGAGGCAAGTTCGAAAATGAAAGTGGCTACATGATTGGTTGTTGTGGGCAACACTTTTATTACTATGTTAGTTTCCAGGCCACAAAAATTAAAGTCAATTCTTTTATTGGTCACCCAATAACATAAATATACTTGTTTTTCACATTTGCCCATTAAAGCCACACCCGGGTGTTGTGGACCAGGAACGGATGATTATTTGTCTGTTACTGTACACAACCACTGAGTGATGTTGCATCTAATTTCCTACAAGCCATAATTAAAAGGGATTCCGAGCAACATAAACCGCATTTAACCGAATAATATGCATGCAGCTATGAATCTTCTCTTGAAGGATGCTGCATCTGCTCCTCATGAATATATATTTTTAAGTCCATGAATTTTAAATGGTTTTGTGCGAGTTTATTACAATTAATTAAAAAAGAGAAATTCCTGTGAATGCCACATGGTTAAGAAAATAAAATGTACGGCGTCAATTAGCAAAATGCATTAAACATGCTCCTATTTAATGGCTCTGCCTAAAACGTAACAAGATTTATTTTGGGGGGAGATTTATAAATCAGACAGATAAGGAAGGGAAGAGACAGAAATTTATAGCTTTGAAATTTGAGATGATATAAATCCTGAGATAAAACGACAGACTCTTCAGTGGAGAAAATGCCTCGATTACACTGTTAGGGATTTTGGCTAATTAGCCACCAAGTCGCTTAGCAGAGATCAGCTAAGAGTTCCAGAGTATTTACATGACAATATAGGTAAATGATGCTGTGACAACAGGATTTATTCATAGAATCTATGCAGACAGATCAGTGTCTGTAGCAACCAGTCAGATTATTGCAAGTAAAACAAAGAGAGATGTAATGTGATTGGCTGCTACAGGTATATAGCATATAGCTGCCCTTACGTCAGAATATTTAGCTCTATAATACTCTTAAAGGGATACAATAATCTTATTCTCATCCCATTCTCATCCAACCTTTGATTCCTCAACTGCCACTTTTCTGACCGTGATTTAGCACTATGATCCACTTCACATTTTTTCACTAAAGATTGTAGCCAACGCTGCCCTATTAAAGGAAATTCAGCATGTCACCATCAGTTTACATGCTACTGGGCTGGTAGGAGGCGCCGCGGGTGCCTCTGCAACCCATATCCCGGGTCGCAGGCACATACACCTACCTCCGTGTGCCCCAGCTTCGGAACTCACCTGTCCCGGCTCCAGCGGCGATCCCGTAATAAATTCCGGCCCCTTCCTATGTTCCCTGCCAGGTCTTTGTGCTTCCATGCCTGAGAGAAAGCTCTCTGCGATTTCCTGTTGTGACCTTGATTCAGTTCGTGACTCGATTCCATGCTGCCTGTCCTGACCTACAGCTACGTCCATGACTCTGATCCTGTGCTGCCTGTCTCCACCTCCTGCCTCTCCCCGACGGCGCGTTTGCCTTACGTTTCTGTTCTACGCCTTGGCAGCCACTGCAGACAAAGTCGCGCCTGTGTAACGACCTGGTGTTACCACGCCGCAACAAGTGCAATCTGCTTTGCGGCGGGCTCTGGTGAAAACCGAGTACCACTTAGACTCCGGTTCCAGGTGTCAGCTTACGTCATCGTTCGTGGTGGTTCAGAGGATACACTACCTACTAGCCTGACAGGCAGGGACTGTAGGTAAAACTTATGAGCCATTGCAGGACTAAAGGCTGTTGCCCACAAGCGAGTTTAGTCCTACAAACTTGTCCACGTGCTCGAGGAATTTACCAGGCTGAACCCTGAGTTACTGAACTGGATGCGCTTGCTGAACTTATTTCATTCCATTACAGTACTAAAGTGCACAGAGCTAGTTTGTCAGACCAAACTCAGTCTTGGGATTAAATGTCCCCTTTCCCAACCATACTAATTTGATGGCATGACTTTCAAAGATGAGAATGCTCAGTTAAAGGTAACTTCTAGCCCCTCCACTCACACACACAGTCAGTTTAATTTACTGTTTGAGTAACCAAAAATCCCCCAACTCTGTGTGCCTTGATCTAAGGTTAGAGTACAATGAAGGGAGAGTATGAATATTATCATAGCTCCTAACACAAGGCTGCCACAGACTCCTATACTCGATTGTGACATTCATACAAAGCCTATATTACATTACCAGTACTCTGCAAATAAATAGAATAAATTACTATCCATTAAGCCATGTAGAGAGAGTTCTCCATCTCTCTGCACTCCATAACCTTCAGTTTCAGCTGTTTGATGATGCATTCCCTTTAAGTCCGATCTTCAATG
Organism: Engystomops pustulosus; assembly: GCF_040894005.1. Classification (NCBI taxonomy): domain Eukaryota; kingdom Metazoa; phylum Chordata; class Amphibia; order Anura; family Leptodactylidae; genus Engystomops; species Engystomops pustulosus. The sequence continues at coordinate 102,223,219 of NC_092417.1, read as the reverse complement.
AGTCATTGTCATTTGTTTTTAACATTTAGGCTTTTTTTCTATCTGTGCTGGTACACAGATTGCCTTCACAATGTTAGAACGCAGCAACCTTGGCTTAAAGGTGGCGGAAAGCTAACTGTTGTCCTAAAACCCTGTAATTTTTTTTTATTTTTAGTCATTTTTAGAAATTGTATTATTAAAACGTGGAGAGAAAAAAAAATTGTGCTGTGAAAACAGCAGGCTATTAACCGAGCAGCAAAAAATACCAGCTCACCAAAGCAATAAATCAAAAGGCAGAAGATTCCGATCTCTAACTGTACATGAGTAGCCTTTCCTGACACCGTATAGCTACTAATCGCCTGAAAATGTGAAAAGGTCCATCAACTTCTTACTGCTATAAATGCCAGCCCGAGGACTGATAGCGTTGTATTCTGACCTAGAACCCACAACTAATACATAGAACCTGAACATGCTTACATTAACTTCTTTATTACCATTAATGACCTGCAACCCTAACGAGGAGACTACCGAAGTGTAATCAGCTAATAAATGATCACAGCAAAATTCAGAGGATTGCTAATTGCTGTTATGTAATACTGCCCTCTATTGAGCCAGTTTGGGTATTGCAAGTCCTTTAGTAATTTTGTATTTCTGTTGTTTTGGACTTCCATGAAAGGTGGTTTCATAAATTCTATATATTATATTGTTTCAAAGGAAGGCAACCAAATTTTTACAAGGTATGAGAAATCTTGTTTATCAAGATAGGTTATCAAAACTAAATGGATTTACTCTACAGTACAGAAGGCTGAGGGATTATATAATACCTTTATTGAAAAACGTTATTGGCCCCTGCATCCGATGCAATAATTTATTATTTTCGATGACCATACCCACAACACGAGGTCACTGCATACATTTCAGGTTAGTGTGGAAAAAAGTGAAATTAACTGAACTTTACATAGCATTCTGGATTTTGCACTTGTAAATGCTCACAAAGAACTTTTGTCTTGGCTGAAAAATAATAAGATTTACCGTATATACTCGAGTATAAGCCGACCCAAGTATAAGCCGAGGCACCTAATTTTACCACAAAAACCTTGTAAAACCTATATATTTTTTACTCGAGTATAAGCCGAGTTTGGGTTTTCAGCACATTTTTTTGTGCTGAAAAACTAGGCTTATACTCGAGTATATAAGGTATAGGGAACCTGTCCCCATGAGATTACAATATAATATGCAGACAGCATGTTATAGAGTAAAAAGATTGGGCTGATATATATTTTTGTAAGAAAAAAATCAGTATAACTTAGAATTCATTGATTTACATCTCTGCCCTTTTTCTGTTTAGAAGCAGTAATCTGAGCAGGGATCAGGGATTTACAATAATGATACTTCTTTAGGCATATTCATTGATGGAGGCTTTTCAATAACTAAATAGCTGTCCCATTTCTAGACTAAAGATAAAATATAATATGTTTTATTATTATATGTGAAATGAAATATATGAATATTATATTATAAATTATAACATATTTGTAACACCCCTGCCAACGCATAGGCAAGGTGGTAGGTAGTTGTGAATAGCATCCTCTCCATGTCAGGAGCTGTTAGGGAGACTGATCACCTCTCTAGGAAGTCTCTAAGTACTGGAGAACTTAGTGATTGCAGCTGTATCCACTGCCTGGTAAGGCAATGATTAACATTGTGTGATGTTACTGTCCAATTATGTTCTTGTAAAGCAAGCTGGAAGCTCAGTGGAGGAGTGCTACCACCCGACCAAGAGAGTATATAAACCCCTGTTGGGTGGGAGCACATGGTCAGAGCAGAGAGTCAGACCTCATGGTCTTAGTCTAATTAGTCTTAGTCTGCAGAGAGCAATAAGGAGAGATAGCAAGTCTTCTAATGCCTGGAACCACAGGTGCCTCAGGCCAGTGCCTAGCACCCATGGCAGGTCAGGAGACTTTAGCCCAGAGCCGTGATCCATCATCCAGCCTCAGATCCATTTGTACCAGTCCAGCCTGAAGCTACTACCAGGCTGCATAACCTTCTTGTGGACCAGCTCCCCATGACTCTTCCAGCTTGCATATCTGCTGTTAATTGTTTGGCCGTTGCCTGCTGTTGTATAAAGAATTGTAAGTTGATTTGCACAACATTGCCACCTAATCCCTGGATCCAGGCTGCTTACCACCGTGGGCTTCCCCATCCATCAACCAGGGATTCATTCTACAGACACCTCAGAGGTTGCACAAGGGAGAAACCATTGCATCAGCCTCTCCCTCCATATTTCTTGCACACACCACCTGCTGGAAACCTGCCAGGCACCTAAAAAGTAGTGGTACATGGATGCTGAGATATTGATGCTGGGGGCAGCAATAGGTTGTCGTGACAGCTGCAATCTTCTTGGAATCTCTTATGTTCAAAATATACTGAAACACATATGTAGTGTAGTAAATAGTATGGGAGTATGTATAATATCTGCCTGGTCCAGCTCTAGGTGCACTAAAGTCAGCCACTCAGGTACTAGGGGAATCCAGCTGCCCCCAAGCCATTAGGTCAGGCCCCAGTGGGAGAACATTGCACATAGTAAATCAAAAGCAAAAGTAAAGCAAATTTAGGTTAATGATTTATACTGCAAAGCATTCACATAGTTATACCTACTCTTGGGGCTCTAAGATAAATCCATACTGCATTATATACTAACATTGGAATTCTGCACAGATCAAACCATGTAGTTTAATACGTGTTATTTATTTATTTATTTTATTTTTACCTTGCTTCTGCTTTCAGTTGATCTGGGGGTTTTTAATTCCCCGCTTTACATTTGCAGATAATGGCTAATAATTCAATTACTATATTGTATACTTTTAGGGTGGTTTTCACATTGATGTTTTTTTTTCACATCATTGATTTTTCACTGAACCCATTTTGTCTTATGGACACATATATATTGGTTTTCACTTCCTGGCTTCAGTGATTTCTCACTGATGCCTTGCTGATCCATTCTTTTCAATGGACTTTTTCACACTTTTTTTCACATCAGTTTTTTCCACTGATCCAATGTTGTCAGTGAAAAGAACAGGTTCTAAACTGATCCCTGATCAATGAAAAAAGCTGAAGTGTGAAAAAGCCAATCAAAAGGAATGGGTTAGTATGGCATCAGTGACAAATCACTGAAGCCAGGAAGAAAAAAACAATCTGCATTTATCCATAAGCCAAAATAAGTTCAGTGAGAAAAAATGATGTGAACAAATGCCAATATGAAACCACCCACTGTAGTAATTAAATATAAGTAGTTCTCCTCTTTCACCTGTCCAAACCTGGCTACTAACCACTATAATCACACTGTCAGAAGCGTGCTGGATGAGATGGCACCACTCACTATCTGAAATTTTCAACACGGAAGCAAGCAACCTTGGCACACCGAACAAACTCAATTCCTTCGGCAGTGCTCCAGGATTGCTGAACATCTGTGGAGAAAATTGCGCACATCTGCAGACTTTCTACACTTCAAATTTATGCTAAAAACCTATAACTCTGCCCTTCCCCTTGTTAAACAGGTCTATTTTACTAATCGAATATCCTCTCTCTAACAACCCCAAAAGGCTCTTTGATACTCTTCAAAGGTGCAGCCACCTGTCACAGACCGTGGGGCTGAAGATCTGGCCACTTACTTTAAGGGTAAAATTGATTGTATTTGCCAGGAAATAATTGCTCAATCCACTCACCCCACTAATCCCCTTCCCTCCGGTGCTTGTACCTCTTCCTTTGAGACAGTCAAAGAGGAAGAAGTGTCCAGGCTCCTTTCTTCTGCTCCACCTACTACCTGCATCAGTGACCCCATCCCCTCATATCTCGTACAGTCTCTCTCCCCAGCAGTCACTTCTCACCTCAAATCTTCAATGTCTCTCTCTCTTCTGGTGTCGTCCCCTCTTCTTTCAAGCATGCTGTTATTACCCCTTTACTAACGAAACCTTCTCTGGACCCATCCAATGCTAATAACTACCGACCAGTTCTAACCTCCCTTTCATCTCCAAACTCCTGGAATGCCTGGTCTATTCTCGACTAACACGCTATCTCTCAGCTAACGCCCTCCTTGACCCCCTGCAATCTGGTTTCCGCTCTATGTATTCCACTGAAACTGCCCTTTCTAAAGTCTCCAATGATCTCCTCACTGCTAAATCCAAAGGTGACTATTCACTCCTCATTGTTCTGGATCTATTGGCAAAATTCGATTTTCTGGACCACCAGCTCCTCCTCAGGATGCTTCGCTCCATTGGCCTAAAGGACACTGCACTCTCTTGGTTTTCTTCCTATCTCTCTGACAGCACCTTCAGTGTCTCCTTTTCTGGATCTTTTTCTTCTCATCTTCCTCTCAGTGTCGGAGTTCCTCAGGGCTCAGTCCTAGGTCCTCTTCTATCCTCCCTCTATACTGCCCCCATTGGACAGACCATCAGCATATTTGGTTTCCAGTATCATCTTTATGCTGATGACACCCAGCTATATACTTTTGCACGTAACATCACCCCTGCCTTAATCCAAAACACTAGTGAATGTGACTTTGCTGTCTCTAACATCATGTCCTCTCTCTTCTTGAAACTTAATCTATCTAAGACTGAACTCCTTGTCTTTCCACCATCTACTAACCGACCCAACCCTGATCTCTCCATCTCCAGCTGTGGGATCACTATAGCACCAAGACAGCAGGTTCGCTGTCTTGTGGTTGTGCTACACTTTGACCTTTCCTTTTCACCATATATTCAATCTCTTGCTCACTCTTGCCACATGCATCTCAAAAACATCTCCAGAATCCGACCATTTCTGACAATTTAAACTTCTAAAATCCTAATTGTTGCACTTATTCACTCTCGACTAGACTACTGTAACTCCCTACTAATCGGTCTTCCACTCACTACACTCTCTCCCCTACAATCTATTCTTAATTACGCAGCCAGGCTCGTCTTTCAGACTAAAAGCTACACGGATGCCTCCAGTTTGTGCCAATCACTGCACTGGCTGCCTGTCTCCTTCCGTATACACTTTAAAATAATAACCCTCATCCACAAAGCTCTGAATAATGCTGCACCTCCATACCTCTCTTCTCTCATCTCGATCTGCCAGTGATGTTAGATTAATCTCTACCTTAATTCGAACCTCCCATGCACGTCTCCGGGACTTCTCCCGAGTCACTCCAATTCTCTGGAATGCCCTTCCCTGGACTCTCAGACTCACACCCACCCTCCAAAGCTTCAAACGTGCTCTTAATACCCATCTCTTTAGGCAAGCCTATCACACTCGCTAACTGCATGAAACATCAACTCTCCCTTTACTAATACATCCTATGTCCTATCTCCTGTCTGTTATCTGGCAAACAGCAGATATATGCCAAGCTCCAGGCTTCTCTGCAGTCTTTTAGATTGGACCCTGTAATTAAGATGGCGGCTGATGGCTGGTTCGAGCAGCAGAATTTTTATTTATTCAATTATTTATTATTGTTCCCTTATAAAGAATGGCTGGGCCATTATACAACCTCTTGTATCAACACCCTAATCCTCATAGTCTGTAAGCTCTTGTGAGCAGGGACCTCACTCCTATTAGGAAAAAGAATCTTTTTTCAGCTCACCGACATGGAAGAAAGCCATATGTGCACGGAGCAAAAAGGTCGGGCCGTGCCGAGGCAGAATGTAAACCAAACGTGGGAAAACTCCAGCGAAGATCCAAAAAAATGTAGGTCAAAAAAGTGGGTATAGAAAAAATCAAAAGAAAAAAGGAAGCATAAAAACTAACTTTTAATCCATAAGGTTAAAAAACCATGTGCACATGGGAGAGGAGGAAGCCATGACGCGTTTCGGAAGTTAATCCTTAGTCATACTGGCCATATGCACATGCACTTATGGATTAAAAGTTAGTTTTTATGCTTCCTTTTTTCTTTTGATTTTTTCTATACCCACTTTTTTGACCTACATTTTTTTGGATCTTCGCTGGAGTTTACCCTCACTCCTATTGTTCCATATGTTTGTTCTGTGTAATGTAATATTATATTTCTATATGTCCCCTATGATTTGTAAAGCGTTACGGAATTTGATGGAGCTATATAAATAAAGGGAGAAGGTCTTGGTTATGTCATAGAGAATTCCATTGAACTTTTTCATTAAAAATCCTTCAATTCCTGATAAATAAAACCACCATTTTAAATTATTGGGTTTTCATTAAAATGTAAAGAAAATCTATACTGATGTTTGTTACCTATACTCACCGGCCACTTTATTAGGTACACCATGCTAGTAACGGGTTGGACCCCCTTTTGCCTTCAGAACTGCCTCAATTCTTCATGGCATAGATTCAACAAAGTGCTAGAAGCATTCCTTAGAGATTTTGGTCCATATTAACATGATGGCATCACACAGTTGCCGCAGATTTGTCGGCTGCACATCCATGATGCGAATCTCCCGTTCCACCACATCCCAAAGATGCTCTATTGGATTGAGATCTGCTGACTGTGGAGGCCATTTGAGTACAGTGAACACATTGTCATGTTCAAGAAACCAGTCTGAGATTATTCCAGCTTTATGAAATGGCGCATTATCCTGCTGAAAGTAGCCATCAGATGTTGGGTACATTGTGGTCATAAAGGGATGGACATGGTCAGCAACAATACTCAGGTAGACTGTGGCGTTGCAACGATGCTCAATTGGTACCAAGGGGCCCAAAGAGTGGCAAGAAAATATTCCCCACACCATGACACCACCACCACCAGCCTGAACCGTTGATACAAGGCAGGATGGATCCATGCTTTCATGTTGTTGACGCCAAATTCTGACCCTACCATCCAAATGTTGCAGCAGAAATCGAGACTCATCATACCAGGCAACGTTTTTCCAATCTTCTACTGTCCAATTTCGATGAGCTTGTGCAAATTGTAGCCTCAGTTTCCTGTTCTTAGCTGAAAGGAGTGTCACCCGGTGTGGTCTTCTGCTGCTGTAGCCCATCTGCCTCAAAGTTCGATGTACTGTGCGTTCAGAGATGCTCTTCTGCCTACCTTGGTTGTAACGGGTGGCAATTTGAGTCACTGTTGCCTTTCTATCAGCTCGAACCAGTCTGCCCATTCTCCTCTGACCTCTGGCATCAACAGGGCATTTCCGCCCACAGAACTGCCGCTCACTGGATGTTTTTTTCTTTTTCGGACCATTCTCTGTAAACCCTAGATATGGTTGTGCGTGAAAATCCCAGTAGATCAGCAGTTTCTGAAATACTCAGACCAGCAATTCTGGCACCAACAACCATGCCACGTTCAAAGGCACTCAAATCACCTTTCTTCCCCATACTGATGCTCGGTTTGAACTGCAGGAGATTGTCTTGACCTTGTCTACATGCCTAAATGCACTGAGTTGCCGCCATGTGATTGGCTAATTAGAAATTAAGTGTTAACAAGCAGTTGGACAGGTGTACTTAATAAAGTGGCCGGTGAGTGTATATCTGTTTCTGCTAAAGGAATTTAAAGCCAGGTGAATTGATGGATGCAATGGCAGCCATATTGGTTGCCCCTGAACTGTGGATACAAATAACAATTTCTGAAGTTTATAACTAAAATGATTTGCATTTGTTCATTTTGAGATTTTAGAGGGAAATGCATTATAACTGATGCGTGGCCTGTTATTCAGTATTTCTTTGGGAGCTCCTAAGACATCTTGTTCTGCAGTCTTTCAAACAGATCATCATCTAAGTCTTGTCAAATTGTCACAGCGGCCCGTTTTTTCCCTCCGCCGGCTAATTAGTTTTAGCTTTTTGAATTGAAATATTTGACACTCTGCAATCTGCCAGAACATGTGTACATTTAACTCCTATAAAATATATATAATTTAATCACCCCAGGGAAAATGGTGATCTCTCTCCCCCTGTCTGTACTGGTTATAAATGACTCTATGAACACAAGAATTTCTCTGTACAGCTGACATATCTGCATACGGCAAACAAAAGCGCTGGTACTGCTGCTGCAACCAATTATTCACCTGCTTAAAAATTGATCATTATTTCCCAATATATTTTTCCAATACATTAGTGCAAAAGACTCTGTAATAGCCTGGGAGGGCAGTTTGCTGACTCTACGGCTCAATATCTGTTTGCTGAAGTTTGGCTGGGATCATTAGTATCTCATTAGAAGCATCTGTCAAATAGCGACCAGAAACATTGCACGGTATACTATATAGCAACAAAATAAAGACTTACCAGCTACTAGCTGTCATTGATCTTACCCAAAGCATTGCATTTAAAGGGTGCAGTTTATGCTGCAAAGACTTTGTTTTATCTCTAGACTTTAAAGGTACAGGATACCAAAATATTGTGTGTGTGTTTATATATATATACAGTGTCGCACTGGCCCAGCGGTGGGCCCGTTCATCAACCTGTAAAAGCTTCAGAGCAGGAAGTAACGCGTTCCTCAGCTCAGAAGAGACTCCCCATCCACCAGTCACTACCCCCTCACCATAGTATTGGAGGCACTCACCTAATGATACAGAAATGCAAGCTTCTGTGCCCCCTGGTGGTGCCCCCTGGTGTTGTAAATCATCAGCTGACATGGGAACTTTTCATCTCTCCAACAGCAGATAGAGGGAAAGTAGCCCAAGTGATGCATAAAAGGGTGATCCTAGGGGTGAGCTCCACTCATGATATAGGGACCTCCTGCCAGTGGCCCATCACTCCCAGTACAGGCAGGCAGCATGCTAATTCCTAGTTCCTGTTCCTGGACTAAATCATTGCAAGTACCATATTTTTTGGCCTATAAGGCGCACTGGAGTATAAGGCGCACCTCTAATAAATGCCTGCTAACACATCTAGGTTCATATATAAGACCAGCAGGTGGCAGACCTGTGCACAGTTCTAGCCAGCTACACTTCCCCGGTAACTTGTCTTCAGCGTGTCAGAGAGCTCCAATCTCAGAGGTATGGGCTGCTGGGGGTTAATGCAGGGTGATGCAGCAGGGGTTAAGCGGTCTCCCTCTGCCCCTTCTCCTTCCCTCCTCAGCCAGGGTGTTATTCCTGTGGGGTTCCCTGTGGCTCCTTCTCTTTCCCCTGTTACAGGGCTGTCAGGTATGGGGGATTGTTTACTGATGATGATGATTGCCTCGTGGTCGGCACTATGGCAGCTCCGGTCTCTCCGTGCTAGGGGAGGGCAGGATGGGCACTTCAGGAGCTAGGGACCCTGTATGCTGTGTGGGAAGGTGCAGGAAATTTCTGGGGATGGAGTTATTAAACACTGGTAAATGTACAGTACATCTTGTCTGTAGTACATTTCTGTATAAGTTCATATATAAGGTGCACTGGCCTATAAAAATACGGTAAGTAGATGTATGTATATGTTTATATGAGTGTAATATATATGTGTGTATCTATGCACAGGAGCATGTATGCGTACATATCCAGTTTGGGGGAAGGAAAGACAGCAATCCTAGACAATTGCGATTGAGTCCCATAGTCAGCATAAGAGATGGAGAGAGCCACAGCACCCGCTACGGTTCAGTTCCAAGAAATCTTTACTGTAACATCATCCAAGCATAAAAATTTCAACGTTTCGATTCCAGTTGAATCTTTCTCATGCTTGAGAAAGATTCAACTGGAATCGAAATGTTGTAATTTTTATGCTTGGATGATGTTACAATAAAGATTTCTTGGAACTGAACCGTACCGGGTGCTGTGGCTCTCTCCATCTCTCTTACATATCCAGTTATACATACTTTCTTAAACTAAGGCTATACATCTAGCTACAGACTGAAAGAATAACTGTGGAACCATCTGCAGTTAATTCATTGCCATTCACAGAACCAGCATAGTGGATATGAATTAGGCTGCATTCAGATCTTGTTTTTGCTATTCCCGTTAGGATACCTTGGGATGATATGTTGGGATGTAAATACAGTGGGAAACATTTTGGCTACAGCCAATGTCTATGGACATAGTCTATGGACACATTCAACGACAGGACGTATACACTGAATTTGTGCCAAAAACAAGGTGTAAATGTAAACTTATAGGATCCCCGGTGTAATTATTGCTGCCATTTTTATATGCTCTGCCACACCAAGTTTGTCTGCATCACTGGCAGAGCTGGTCTTAAGCACATGGGTAATGTGTGAAAAACTCCCAACCAGGTTTAACTTGATTTTAAATAGAGTGGTGGATCACTAGGGAGTCTGAAAAATAGTAAAAATAAAAATTAAAAAAGTTAACATTATATTAAAAACTTATAGATTTCTGAAGGCGGGAAGTGAAAAATGAAAGTGCAAAAAAGAAAAAGGGCCTTAGCGGGAAGGGGTTAATAGTCTGTTCTCCTACATACCAGGCCTCATTTGTCACTGTTTCCTGCACAAGCTGAATTCTGCATAAAGGAAGGAAAGTTGCAGCTTTGAGGAAATCTTTGTCACCATTATTAACTTCTAAACTGAGCAGGGAAGTAAGAAAGCAAAGCTGACGAAAGCTCCTCTAAATGAGTCACACTGCCTTATCCCCTTTTACACACCGGGAAATGCAGATATTCATGCCAGTGCGCTATAGCACCCATTTATTACAGGGCTCAGTGCCAGCTGCAATTCAGGCTCAATAATAGCAGGAAACTGATCCATGCATAGTCTTGGTGTGAACTTATAAATGTCTCTTAGAGCTGCAAGACAGGTTGAAGGGGTGGAATTTACCAAATCATACATATTATATGCTGCTTTCAAGTGATCTGCAGTCTGAAATGGAGAGCAGCGGGAGGCAGCACTAGCCTTAACCACATCTTTGCTGGGGCCTATTTTGAGCTTTGAGGAACTTTTTTTCATTTTGTAGAAATTTGTTGCAGTGAAAGAAACCAATGTTAGACCACTGGTTCAACAAGCCTGACGCTACAGTGCTGTCTACGGTTGGGAGTCTGTTCCTTCTGGAATAGATATGCTGGTTTGGTTTTAATCACACTTGATGTCATAGGGATTCCTGAAGGTCATGCTTGATGGTAAGGGAGCTGCATTACAAGGTAGCTAAAAGGTGTGTGGTTTTCCTTATCCCATCCTGGAAAACTTTACATATTTTCCCAGACTGCTTGAGAGAGTTTGTTACTAAGATGTGCCCTGCTGGGGCTTTAATACGGTCAAAGAAGAGTATGGTCATATGGAAGTGGATTACATTTTTGCAGGATTTTTTAAACAATCCTAATGAGATTAAAAAATTGTGCTCTGGAGATTTATAGAGATGAATATAGTGGCAAACCCACTTTTTTATCTGTTTGTGCCATCTTATATTTAGTGTTAGTCTTCTCATCCCTAGTCTGGTCTCCCTTGTCATAGCTTTCAAATGATTCAAACTTTGATGATACCAAAGTTATCTGGGATAGCTACATGAGCAGGTACTAAAGTTTATGCTGCATGGGCAGAATAAATAGTATTCTGCCCATGCAGATTTGTTTGTGGCAGTAAGAATACTCCTATGAGAGCGCTTGCACACGATATGGATTATGTACTGATTTTCTGTGCAGATTTTGTTGCGGAAATGATTAATTCTTTCATTTATTTGCTGTGTATTCTATAAAGTACAATGCAATGGTTGAGCCCAACAGCAGGACTCCATGGGGCCATATCATCACTTCCAGGACACCTTATTAATCACTACCGAAGGTAGTTCATTATGACATTTGGTGTACATTTGGAGACAATCGTGTGCTTCTCTAGGTGGCATGTAGTATGTAGTATGTAGGGATTTTCCTCCTCATTAGAGGATCTGAGGCTGTCATGGCGACCGATCGCCGCCCTCTGATGACGTCAGAGCAACGATCTTGCAGATGGTGATGGACGTGCTAGTACCAATCGCAGGTGTTACTGGTAAGTGTTTGCTGCAATATGCAGCAAAGACTTACCGAATATGGAGAGGGCTCAGCCCGTGAGCCCTCTCCATTCACCCACAGCCTATGTGTGACGATGTGTGACGTACTACTACTTACGTCACACGTCGGGAAGGGGTTTAGATTCATATTGCCTTTGTTTGTATTTTGGCTTGTATGTAAAATATGAGATACAGTACAGGCAGTCCCCGGGTTACGTACAAGATAGGTTCCGGAGGTTTGTTCTTAAGTTGAATTTGTATGTAAGTCGAAACTGTATATTTTATAATGGTAGTTCTAGACAATTTTTTTTCTTTTGCCCCAGTGACAATTGGAGTTTCAAAATTTTTGGTGTAATTGGACCAAGAATTATCAATAAAGCTTCATTACAGACACCTTACAGCTGATCATTGCAGTCTGGGACTATAGTAAAGCATCCAGAGAGCTTCACCAGAGGTCACAGTGGGCAGAGGGGTCCGTCTGTAACTATGGGTTGTCTGTAAGTCGGGTGTCCTTTAGTAGGGGACCGCCTGTATATATCAGTGATGGTGGACCTTCTAGAGACTGTGCCCAAACTGCAACCCAAAACCCACTAATATATCACAAAGTGCCAGCACAGACATTTAAGCAGTAACTTATTGCTCCCTACTCTGTTACAGGTTTCCATAGTATTGATGTCCTGACGACACCAATACAGTAGAAATGGAAATTCAGATAATCTTTGTTGTTTCCATCCAGCAGGGGCCATAGCAGGAGATCCAATAGCTCCAATAATAATTCAAACCAGTCCTGCAGCCCAGGAGGTATTGCACTAAAAGCACTGAGATCAGCATGTCCTGGGATTGCAGGGTCAGGTCTTGGTTCCTGTCTGCCAAATTCAGTGCTGGGGGCATAGCCTTACTGTCCATAAAAAGGGCTCTTACCTCTCGCACCAGTGCCATAGGGTCACCATCACTGGTCTATGCTATAGGTTTAAAGGAAATCTACCATCAAGCAAACTGGGGACCATATTAATCTTATAATTGTTATCCATGTTCTCCTTATGATCTGGAAGGGCTCTGGTAACACGTGGTTCTTTGCAGAAACACTAGAGCAGTCAGCACTGTTGTGCCTGACAAATGTACTTCTGGAAAAATCAGTAATGCAATACATTTCTCCTTATATGTCACTTGAGGAGGTTTATTCCACGTCAGTCACCTGCACCTGATGAAAATGGTCTCCTGACAACATTTATTAATAATTTACACTGGGTGGATTTAAGAAAACATTGTCCCTTTCATTCAGCACTTCACTGCGAGATCAGGAGTGAATAAAACATGTTCATACTTTTATTTAATAAAATATGACATTTTCGTTCTTCTCATTTATTCCTTTTAATGTCTTAGTTGCTATAGGCATCTGCCATTCATATCCAGATATAACCTGTCAGTCTGTAGAAAAGCAATTCAAGTATCATATATCATATAGTTCAGGTATCAACATCATATATTGGCTTGGCTTGAAGGGTTGGGCATACAGTAATGAACAATTCATACTAGCAACCTGTCTCTTTGACCTCAAGTATTGCGATAAATACATTTCAGAGAGCGGGGTCCTCACCGAAGACCCTCTTTAATTAGACAATGGAACTATGGAATTGGATAGTAGCCACAAGTTTACCAAGGATTTGAATGTCTTTGCAGTTTATTGGTTCAATGGAATAATGTGTTATATGGTTTTCAAACATTCTAAATTTAATAATGTAATCTGTACATTTTGGAAGTTTATTGTTACATTTGTCTTCAAGTCAAAGCAGCAAATATGCAGGGTCATATCTGCCACCTGGCAAGAAAGGTATTTCACCTCAGATGGCAATTTGTGGATACCATGACAGGTTGGTGCCAGCAACTACATTGGGGCACATTTACTAAGAGTCCACGGATCGCATTTCCGTTGCGTTTCCCAACTATTTCCGTTTTGGGCCGCATTTAACAGGGGTTTTTGGTGCACGTAATTGGATTTTGGTGCAATCGCGACGACTTTCATGCGACACAAATCGGGGGCGTGGCCCTTAGACAACCCGACTAAGCGCGGCAATTAAAATTCAAATTGTGTCGCAAGACATGCCCTCACATACACCGGGAAGAAGAAGGTGAACTCCGGCGGACCTGAGCGGGGAAGCGACAGGATATCAGGGGCACAATCTTAGTGAATCGCGGCAGACTTCATCCTCGTCAGACAACACACCTCTGGGATCGCGCAGGGACCGGGTAAGTAAATGTGCCCCATTGTGTTACCTCTATTAGCAAGGGCATCTCCAGAGTACTGCCCTCACTGTATCTGTCGTTCACTTTAGCGCTTTAAAAGCACTGGATAGGGGGGATGGTTCATCAGTGCCAGACTGGAAAAGATCAAAATGACCAAAAAAATGCAAAAAATGAGGCGAGAGGTCAGCATTCATCCTGATAACTAGAAATACTAGGCGGTACAGGTCTTAAGTGTCTCAATGGTGGAAAACCTCTTCTAGATATCCTGTGCAGTAAACATCCTGTTGAGGGACATCTACCATCAGAATTACTGATGGTAGATGTCCCAAACTGACTTGCTTGTCCCATCTGTCAGGGAATGGTCTTGCTTTTATGATGTCTTGGGACATTAGAATTGTTCTAAAAAATACTTTATAATCCAATTTGCTGACCTCACAATCGACAGGCAGGCACAGGGGCTATGAAGACGGAGGGGAGGGGGGCGTGCATATATTAGCAGGATGCGAAGCCAAGAGGTGCTCAGGCAGGGCCGGTGCTAGACAAAGTGGGGCCCTGGGCAAAACTAAAAGTGGGGCCCCAATATAAAACTATTTTATGACCAGTCACAGTCAGTTAGAGGCTCCGTTTAGTATGGTAAAACAAACTGTAATATGGGAGAATTTTATAGGAGATAAATAGATGATAGGGAGATTGATGGGCAGCACTGTGGCTCAGTGGTTAGCACTTCAGCCTTGCAGCGCTGGTCAACATCTGCATAGAGTTTGTATGTTCTTTTTGAATTTGTGTGGGTTTCTCTCTGGTCTCTCAGACCCCTCTGACCTCTGCTGAAGCTCTCTGGATGCTTTCCTATAGTCCCAGACTACAATATTCAGCTGTAAGGTGTCTGTAATGAAGCTTTATTGATAATCCTTGGTCCAATTACAGCAAAAAATGTTAAAACTCCAATTGTCACTGGGGGCCAAATTTTTTTTTGTTTGGATCAACAATGATAAAATATACAGTTTCGACTTACATGCAAAATCAACTTAAGAACAAACCTCCAGACCCTATCTTGTACGTAGGGAACATTACATCCACAGGGGACACCAAAAAATTGTAACAGGTCACACAGACAACGGAACTAAAAGTCTCTATGGGAAGATTCCGGAGGGAGGAGTCTGTGGACCAGTGGACCCTCTGGACCACCACGGGAGATGGTATGCGGCCCGCGGTGGCAGCCAAGGTACAGAGATGTGCAGGAAACAGTCCAAGCCTGGGATGACAGCAGCAACACAGAGGAACACTGGTAACGCTGGCACGGACTGCAGACACCGCTGGACTGGATCCCTGAGAGGCACAGCAGGAAGCACAGAGGCAAACTGAAGACTTGACACAGGGTAGCAGAAGCACATGGAGGCGTCTGGAAACGCTGGAAGATAGGACACACCAGGAGCGTATGAGAACGCTGGAGACACACAGGAACACACGAAAGCATCTGGAAACGCTAATGGGCTTTCTCTTCCACAGGAACGGCTTAGGGAAGCCTGGCATGGAAACCATAGGAGATCCTAGGAGAAGATCCGGCAGGGATAGAAGGGAGGTGCCGGATTATAAGGGTGAGCCGGATTAGCAGCAGCCAATCAGGAGGACGCTGGCCCTTTAAGGCTTGAAAAGTCCGTGCGGGCGCCCTCTAGTGGTGAGGCTGAGTGACTGCAGGCAAGGAGCATGCATCCTACACGCTGGGAGCCAGAGTACAGGCCAGAGCCTGCAGAGGTAAGTGAGGGCTTGGGGAGCGGGGACCCCGGCAGCAGAGCACGGGTATACCCGCGATCCGCGACATGGATCTCAGGAGCACCCGTGACAGTACCCTCCCCCCCTTTAGGGCCCCTCTTCTCTTCTTCTTCAGCCTCTTCTTTCGCCTCCTCCAATTCATCTCGGTGACGGAACACCTAAGGAGAAAAGCAGAAATAGGACAAACTTGCATAGACTCCACTGCAAGCAGTACAACCGGAGGCTGAAGTGGCTCTTGGGAAGCCGGAGCAGCAATGGGAAGCTGCGGAGGTAGGAGCGGCTCTTGGAAAGCTGGAACAGCTTTAGGAAGCTGCGGAGGCTGGAGCAGCTCTTGGAAGCCGGAGGCCGGAGTGGCTTCTAGCAAAGCCGGAGACTCTGGAGCGGCCTCTGGGAAGGCCAGCGGAGACACTGGAGCGGCCTCTGGGAAGGCCGGCGGAGACACTGGAGCGACCTCTGGGAAGGCCGGCGGAGACACTGGAGCGACCTCTGGGAAGGCCGGCGGAGACACTGGAGCGACCTCTGGGAAGGCCGGCGGAGACACTGGAGCGACCTCTGGGAAGGCCGACGGAGGCACTGGAGCGACCTCTGGGAAGGCCGGCGAAGGCACTGGCGCGACCTCTGGGAAGGCCGTCGGAGACACTGGCGCGACCTCTGGGAAGGCCGTCGGAGACACTGGCGCGACCTCTGGGAAGGCCGGTTGGGACACTGGAGCGACCTCTGGGAAGGCCGGAGGATCTGGAGCGGCTTCTGGGAAAGCCGGAGGAGAACTTGGAAGCAGTGGAAGCATGGCAGCCGGCTGAAGTGGTTCTTGGAAAACTGGATTAGAGCTTGGAAGCTGAGGAAGCACGGCGGCTGGCTTTTGGAACACCGGAGCCAAGCGAGGCCGACATGGAAGCCGGACTTGAGGTTGCTGGCAATCAAACAGCTGCAGAGGCATGGAGGCAGGCTGGAGTGGCTCTTGGAAAGCCGGAGCAGCACTGGGAAGCTGCGGAAGTAGAGTCTGCGGTAGCCGGGAGTCTAGCAGCTGTCGGAGCAGGGTGGTAACCCCGCTCAGATCCTTTCTCCAAGAAAAAATCAGTTGAGACTGCTGGGTGAGGACCTCTGCCAGCAATTGGTCTGAGTCATTAGAACAGTCCATGTCCTTGACAGGATCCTTTTTTCCTTGGCAGGGTCCATGGCCGGATCTTACTGTAACGGGTCACACAGACAACGGAACTAAAAGTCTCTATGGGAAGAGTCCGGTGGGAGGAGTCTGTGGACCAGTGGACCCTCTGGACCACCACGGGAGATGGTATGCGGCCCGCAGTGGCAGCCAAGGTACAGAGATGTGCAGGAAACAGTCCAAGCCTGGGATGACAGCAGCAACACAGAGAAACACTGGTAACGCTGGGACAGACTGCAGACACCACTGGACTGGAACCCTGGGAGACACAGCAGGAAGCACAGAGGCAAACTGAAGACTTGACACAGGATAGCAGGAGCACACGGAGGCGTCTGGAAACACTGGAAGACAGGACACACCAGGAGCATATGAGAACGCTGGAGACACACAGGAACACAGGAAAGCGTCTGGAAACGCTAATGGGCTTTCTCTTCCACAGGAACGGCTTAGGGAAGCCTGGCATGGAAACCATAGGAGATCCTAGGAGAAGATCCGGTAGGGATAGAAGGGAGGTGCTGGATTATAAGGGCGAGCCGGATTAGCAGCAGCCAATCAGGAGGACGCTGGCGCCTTAAGGCTTGAAAAGTCTGCGCGGGCGCCCTCTAGTGGTGAGGGCGAGCGACTGCAGGCAAGGAGCATGCGGCCTACACGCTGGGAGCCAGAGTACAGGCCGGAGCCAGGAGAGGTAAGTGAGGGCTGGGGGAGCGGGGACCGCGGCAACAGAGCACGGGTGTAACCGCGATCCGCGACATGGATCGCGGGAGCACCCTTGACAATAATTTTTGCAGAAAAAGCGTCACACAGATGTATCATTGTATGCTCCCTTATCTAAAGGTAACCCAAATAATAACTATATCCATAAACCAAGCTAATGAGATAATAAAAGTCACGTTTAGATGTGCGCCAATGTATTAGCCGCACAATAGCAGAATCCTCTGCGCTTCATAATAGTCTGAGTGAGAAAGTCATAACATAGGTGTAAATAATGGAGGATGGTGGGAAATAAAAACTTTATTCCAGAGCACGTGAGTGTTTCTGATGTTACATATACCTTTATGGACATGTTCTGGTTGCGGCAATAATATATAGCCACATTAGGCGAAAAGGATAAAATCAGTCGAATCAATCATCGTATCAGTCAATTTTCAGGCAATAAGAGATCAAGTGTGTTCCTAGATAGTTCTGTATAGAGAAGGGTTAAAAACATGAACATTAGTTGATTTTATTCCTTTTTCTGAATGAAGTAACATATAAAGTTAATATTTCGATTATCTGTGAGGAGCAGCAGCTTCTGTGTGCAGCAAATTCTCCCTGAAGCCTGATGGCTAAGAATCTGGAGGGGGGCACATTTCAGGGGGCTGTATCTCTGGCTCTGTGACACATAGAACCTCTTTTTTATATGAATCTAAATTTGTGTTTCTAAGTATCAGAAATACGGAGATATTAACTGTTAAACTGCCGTCGGGAGTAATTTTTCTACATAAAAAAAAAAATGGCACCTGATATTCTCACTTTAAACCTGAATATCTTTGGATCCATAGCACCTAGAAACAAAATTCAAGATTCATTTGAAAGGAGAGATTCTCCTCTTTCAGGGGGCCCTGGGCAATTGCCCACTTTGCCTACCCATAGCGCCGGCCCTGTGCTCAGCCCTGAGCGCCTCTGGCTTATTTGAATATCTTTATAAGGTCTTTTTTAGAAAAAATGCCAATGTCCCAGGACAGTGATGGCGAACCTATGGCACTGGTGCCAGAGGTGGCACTCAGAGCCCTTTCTGTGGGCACTCAGGCCATCAACCTAGATCAGAGTTCACTAAACAGGACCAAATCCATTAAATCTTCCTGCAGTCCTAGGCAACTTATGAGATGCTGCGCTCGGCACTATTTTACAGCGACACTTCACTGACTGTTTGGAACTGCATGAAAAGTGAGAAGGTGTTAAAAGAAGTGCATTATCTTTGTGGTCCTCCTGCTGGACCCACCATTCTTCCTAAACAGAGAGACCCTGGAGAGAAGCTACAATGACAATCTGAATTTGCTCTCCTTCTTTCAACTGTATTGGTGGCCTCAGGCGGCCAATACAATTAAAAGATGTGGAAGAACAGGTAACAATAAGTTACTGTAGTTTGGGCACTCGGTCTCTAAAAGGTTCGCCATCACTGTCCCAGGACTTCATAAAAGCGAGAACATCCCCAGACAGACAGGACAAGCAAGTAAGTTTGGGACATCTACCATCAGTAAATCTGATGGTAGATGTCCTTTAATGTAAATCTACACTCAAAACCAAGCATAATAAACAAGGGACACTTACTCATAGATCCAGGTCTGTCACTGTGGTAATCTTGTTATATTTGTTATCCATGGCCTCCTTACTTCTAAATGCAACTTTTATAATAATGCTAATTATTCTGATTTCCCTAGCTCATCCGTGATCTGACATTACCGGCTGATACACTGTCTCACCCTCCTCCCTGCAGCAAGTGCTCACTGCATACGTGCTGAGGAAGCAGGGGAGAGGTTGAGACAGTGTAACATTCTGTAAAGCCAAATCACAGGGGGCTACAGTAGACCTTCAGGCTCATTAGCATTATTAAAAAAAAGTTGAATTTAGAATGAAGGAGGCCACGGATAACAAATATAAGAAGATTACCACAGGCACGGTGCCTGAATCTATGAGTAAGTGTCCCTGGTTAATAATGCTTGTGTTTGAAGCATCTAACATCAGATTTACACCTTTGTCTTTCTACCCGCTCTCCTTCAAGTGCCAAGAGCCGCGACGTTGCATGCGCAATAAGTGCCGAGAGCATCGTGACATCACAGCTCTCGGCACCTGCAGGAGGGTGGGTAGAAAGACAGAGGCGTCTATTATTAACAATCGTAGGCATTGACAGACGGCCGATGACGTAGGGGTAGCACTGGAGGGCTAATTTACATATGTGAGCTAATAGTGTTTTTAGCTAAACTAAAGATCACGGTGCATAACCAAAGTATCTGCTGGTATCAGGATTAAATAGCCTACAGGGTGGTGTGCTTGCAAGTTTTCCTTTAATGAGAATGATAAATTAATGAAATATAAGTTTTGCTAAATCATTTAAAGAAAAATAATGTATCACTCTACATAGCCTCCATAGTCTATAACATGCTGCCTTTGGGCGTTTGGCCACTTTTCAGTAAATCTGCTATTAGACATGTCTCTGCTTGTATATGTACCTGTACCTTTGCCTCCTTTGAGAGGTTCAGTCTTTCTCTGTTCTCACCATCCTTCCCTCTGCACATATACAGAAATTTCTCACTGATACACAGGGAGAGGGGAAAGCAGGATGTGTCATAATCTCCTGCTAAAGCTCCTCCTTATCATCAGTGGTCAGACAAACAAACAAAGATCCAAACCAAAGTTTGCAAGCCACACTAAAGTAAGTATCAGGAATGCTTAATCACTTGATTAAGGGATTATTATTAAGGCAGTAAAAGCATATGGGCACCTTTCTGATACATCTACAAGTTTTTTATATCAGAACCCAAGACCAATGGGTCACCCAGGCCCCAAGGCAAAGTAGAGGCGGTCTCCTACTTAAGGACACCCGACTTACAGACAACCCATAGTTACAGACAGACCCCTATGACCTCTGGTGAAGTTTTCTGAATGCTTTACTATAGTCCCAGATTGCAATAATCAGCTGTAAGGTGTCTGTAATGAAGCTTTTTTTGATAATCCTTGGTCCCATTACAGCAAAAAATGTTTAAACTCCAAATGTCACTGGGGCCAAAATTTTTTTGGTCTGCATCTACAATTATAAAATATAGAGTTTCGACTTACATACAAATTCAACTTAAGAACAAACCTCCAGACCCTATCTTGTACGTAACCCGGGGACTGCCTGTACAACCAAACATGAGACCTGGTACATAACCAAAGTACAAGCCTCCTTTTCAATGTGACAAACATTTTAAATAAATACAAGACACACCATAAAGGGCAAGGGTAGAGTGGGCAGAAGGATCTGGATGAGAGTTATAGAGCTACATTCCTTACTGCAAATAGGAACAAAATTCCGGAGGTTCCGGCGATTTAACGGAGCCACATTTCCTGATATTTTTCCTGATGACCCAGAAAAAAAAGTCTTCAGTATTCTGTAATAGTGCTTTGCAATCTTTCTGAATTATTGAATGCCAGAATTGCTGGCTCAAAGAACAACCAAATATATTACTATATATAATAGGTATTGAAACCAGTAGAAGATATCATTCATAGATAAGCTTTCTGTTATGGTGCCTTTAACATTGAAAACATAATTCTCAGTCTTTCCTGAAAGGAAGTCTTTTTATATTATATGACGTTACATGGGAAACAGTTCGTATACATAATTGTGTATACCAGGATGGGATCTATTTCATATGTGCCTAGATTCTGGGAACCAAACAATTCCCATAGTGCTAAAAATCCAAAATAAAAAGTAGAAAAGACAAGTCAATTCAAAATGCCCCTTCCCATCTGTTTATGCTATTTTGCACCCCACAGAATTTTTCCACAACTGTAGTTCTGCCGTTAACAAGAAACTATCCAAATGGGAAGTGGCCCATAGGAAAGGGCAGCTAGATACCATGTCCCTCTCCCCCATCACTGAAAAGGTCTACAGTGACATGGTGTAGCCAGAAAGCCTTCTAGATCCATCCATTTCAGATTTAATACCCTTGATGATTTATCTGTGTGAGCGGATTCGATTATCTGGGAACTGTAAATAGTTAAGTCACTGGTTATAAGGTTCCTTTATCTCTTAGTTGTTAGTGTAGTACAGGACAGAAAGCTGGTTTACACAAACTGCTTCAATATGGGAGAAATGCAGGGGAAAAAGAAGGGCACAGGAACATATTTCTTTATTAATGTACATAACAAAATGTACTATTATCATCTGAACTATTGATTTATAAAATCACAGCTAGTTCATTGAATTATTTGCATTGTTGAATGAATTAGCATTGTTATTTGGATTTGGTATTATTACTAATAGTGACAATAGTGATTTGCCATTTGTGCACTGTGGTGTCACTGCCTGGATACTGTATGATGGTACTATAGTATAGTATAGTACATTGTATACTTGACTCCAACTGATCAACACCCAGGGTGGTTTCATTCTTCCCAATGACCAATCTCCTATTATGACCAAAGAAAATAGAACTGTAATAAGGAAAGTCTGGGGCATGCCACATGAGTCTAGTCAATTCAAATATCTTGTGATGTATAAAGCCCCTGACAACCTGCCAGAACATAATAGAATATAATAAAGATAAGTTGCTCATGCCAAAAACATGTGTCAATTGATTTCTTTTTCATTTTGTTGATCGCACTAATTAAATATATTAGATCTTTACCTTGTAATAGTAGACGGAAGCACTTTACTTGAAGAAATTACTTGCAAAGCACTTGCGTAGACATTAGCTGCATTGTCCTACAATATTCGGTTGTGAGGGATGTAATCAGCGCTGTATAAAATAACAGGTAGCGCACTACAAGCCAAAGCATCATTATTTTCTTCCCGACAACTGCTAAATTGGCTGTTAAATTACAACTCCTGCATTATTCAAGAATTATTTTTAGGAGAAGACTGGGCTATTCATTTCCTATAAGAACGCGCTGCCCTGAAACTTTTTTTTTCTAGTTAACAACACCACACCTTCAGTATACCAGTGCATGATATTGTGAAGTGAATAGACCTCAGCTGTAATACCGGACAAACCCTTCACTTTCATTCCTATAGTGAATGACGCCACGAGGTTGTGCACTCTCTATATGCTGATTTCCGAGTCTATGTCCTCAGTTTCACTTCAATATTTCATGAGAGATCAGTTTGAAGGGCAATCAGGGGATAGTCCTTTTTACAGAGGGCTCCACAGATAATTGGCTAAATATACATTGAGGGGGATTACAACATCACTGTGTATACTATTACTCATGATTCACATTGTGCTATCAAGTTTTATAACTTTTTTGTGATTGTCTTTATCACAGGCTGATAGAAAGGCTTGTAGTGCCTGATGCAGTTAAATGGAGCAACTCAATGAAAGCAAACAAGACCCCATTGTGTAGCATGTACATAAAGATACATTGCAAGGAATTTACTTCAGAAAGATGACAGAGAGGTGCTTGTGAGGCGGTGGCCTGTTAAGTTGAAGATATTGCAAGAGGTGTTGTAGACAGGGGCAGTTGGCAGCAGGAAGCCATGAGTGGGCAAAGCTGTGACCAGTGTAAATAAAGGACGCCACAAAGACATAGCACCAAAAACATGGGAGAGTGTGAAATGAAGCTGCTGCCCCACCCCCCCTCCTCACCACATGCTGCTGGCAGGGAGCCAGGTGATGTAAATTAAAGTTATAAAAAGAACTGAAATGATTCGGAATGCTGACACAGGCATAGCATAGGCTATTGGAACATGTCACCAGCTAAAAATGACATTCCTGGTAACACGTTCGCTTTAATGGATGAGATTTATCAGAAGTAATAAATCTCCCTATAAAGTCTGCTGCCAAGATGTGTATACTCTGAAATAAGAATCTCACCCATGCCGCTTCAAGTGTCTTGTGTATTGGAACCTCAAAAGACGTTCCTTCGTCAGTGGAAGATGTTTTGGTAATAAATGTGAGTAACTGGTTGCTAACAGTTACCCAATGTATCCCTGTGCTTTATCCGCACCACACTACACCATCATTGGATGCCTCACCTACCACCAGCCAGGGTCCACTAACAGAGGAAGAGTCAACCCCCTACATTGCTGTTGCCACTGGTATGAGGAGGCATACCCAGGCATACTCAAGCAACCCAGCTTTCTTAACTTCATATAACAAAATAATAAAAGATCAATTTTCATTAATTCTGAAATCTAGAAATATGCTGAAAAAACCTCGACATGGCTTACAAATCCATGGACGTTCCACCTGCCCACCTGATGCCATGCTCTGCTCCAAATATGCCACTCTGCACCCGTCCAATGCTCCATCCGCCTTTCTGCTTGCCCGATGCTCCGCTCCATCCACCTGTCCGTTGCTTCTGGCCGTGTACCGGATTCTCCGCTCCATCCGCCTGCCCGATGCTTCTGTCTGTGTACCCGATGCTCGCTCGGCCGATGCTCTACTCTGTCAGTGTGTGTATGTATGTGCGGCGTGAGTGTATATGCAGTTTGTGTATGGTTTTTGTGCACTGTGAGTGTATGTATATGTTATGTGCACGCTGTGAGTGTATTTGCTGAGTATGTGTGTGCGTGCTGTGAGTGTATGTATATGGTGTGTGTGTATGTATGTGCTGTGTATGTGCATTGTGAGTGTATATGGTTGTGTGTGCACTGTGAGTGTGCGTGAGCTGCAGGGTATATGGTGTGTGTGTGTATGTGCTGTGTGTGTACATGGTCTGTGTGTATATGCTGTATATACTGTACATGTGTGTAAATGTTTAATGTGTATGTATCTGCAGCATGTCTGTATATACTGTATGTGGGTATATGCTGTTTGTACGTGTGTATATAAATGTCTGTGTATAAGTGTATACATGTATGTAAGTGTGAAAAAGTATAGAAGTGTGTGTATATGAAAGTGTACACATGCAGGGTTGAAGTCCAAATAAAGTGTTTTATTCACACTTCGGAAAACAACATAAATTCAGCCTTGGTTTTGGCACATATAAAGCAACACAAAAATAAATCCTGCCCGACTAGGCAGTGCCTAATACAATATCAGGTCCCAGCTATACAGGTACCAGGCTGCCTGGCACCCGCTCTTGGCCAGCAGTAGTACAGGAGGCATCACCTCCTGCTTCTGGCCCAGGACCGAAGCCCAGGTGGAGTAGGAGTCCCACTACCAGCCTACCCCTACTCCATAATAAGCAGGCCCAGTATGGACATTACCAAGGTGTCTATGCTAGCTAGGCCAACATAGACCAAACAGACTAGTCCTGCTTACTATATATCTACATTAACCCTTGGGTTACTGCAGACAAATCCAGGGCTTTTACCACCTGCATTTTATCTGCCTGTAAGACAGATTGTGATTTTCCCAAATGACACCTCTCACTTTCTCACAGTATATCCATTTTTTGTAAAGTGGAAGAGGTGACATTTAGGATGGTCTAATTTTGTCAGAAGAATGTTTATTTATCCCTAAATTTTACACGTTCACAATAGATAAAAAGTTTACTATGCAATTTCTCTCTAGACACCCACGTGTGGATGTTACTTGTTGTATGGGCTCACAATGGGAAGCAAAAGTGAAGGAGGGACATGCATGAACAGCTTTGCCCTACAGAATATATCAGTTTTTAGTTTTTTCAATGGGTTTCTGATGTATTACAGGATATTGCAGGGTAAATGATTGCTTGTTCATGTCCCATTGTGGGACTAATAAAAAAGTTAAAAATCAATCTCCTGATGCCAGTTCAGCTCAGTCGATGTACATTTACATCACTGAGCGCTAAATAACAGTGTTCAACGTCGTACATGTACTGTGCAGAGAGGAAGACATTGTACGGGATAGAAGACATTAATGATGTTCTGCATACATTAGTCTCATTAGATTTAGATTCCACAATCACAGCACTAAATCACTTTGGTGGCTCCTAAGATTTGAAACAAGTTGGACAACAACAGCGCATTACTTATTCACATAATAATGGCTTTGAACAGCAGGGACTGGGCTCGGGAGCGGAGCCCCCTATACATGACTGGTTGGAGCACTGTTTTCTGTTGATCTATGGTTTAATCAGCGGCCGCCTGAACACTGCTCGGCTTATTTGTAGTTATTGTGACTGCCATGTCCCTATGTGCCTCTGTCTCACTTGAAAGTGCATCAGCCTGATTGCCGCAGGACTGGAGTTTATCTGAGATTCAGCTTATTTTTCTTCTGCATCTTGTTATTTTTGTGAGATTTGTCTAGTTATTATTTATTGCTCCCTATAAATATAAAATAAAAACAAATATAGCAACTTCTCAAACACAGCATACACAAAATCCATACCATTTAGAGTATAGAACTCCTTCGCAAACCGTTATGTTTAGAGATGAGCGAGCACTAAAATGCTCGGGTACTCGTTATTCGAGACGAACTTTTCCCGATGCTCGAGTGCTCGTCTCGAATAACGAACCCCATTGAAGTCAATGGGAGACTCGAGCATTTTTCAAGGGGACCAAGGCTCTGCACAGGGAAGCTTGGCCAAACACCTGGGAACCTCAGAAAAGGATGGAAACACCACGGAAATGGACAGGAAACAGCAGGGGCAGCATGCATGGATGCCTCTGAGGCTGCATAATCGCACCATTATGCCAAAATTATGGGCAACAGCATGGCCATGACAGAGTGACAGAATGAAGCTAGATAGCATCTAAAACATCCAATAATTGACCCTGACACTATAGGGGACGGCATGCAGAGGCAGCGGCAGCAGGCTAGAGAGTGGCATGGCGACATACCCTAAATGGACTCAGGCTTCAAACCAATGGGTGGCAGAGAGGAACCAAAGGAGGTGAGCAAGAAGCGCTCAAATAATATCGGTACATGATAAAAGTTTGCCAGTATATTTTGTGGATTACACAGCAGGGTGGCGACAAAGTTAACATGGAAGCCATGAAAACAACCCAAAATTCTGCCTGACACAGCTCGTTTGATAAGGGGACCATGTATGGAGGCAGTGAACTAGTAGTAGATTAAAGGTGCTGCAGTTAAAACTATGTTAGTTGGATCTTGGCATGGAGCTGGCGCTCCGCTGCCAGACGAGCTTTCGCCAATCCAAGCCCCTGTCTCTAGGCTACTCCCCAAACAGCACTTTTGTATAAGATCAAGTGTAGTAGCGTTCTTATAAGTTTAGGATATGCCGGGTGAGGGGAATGTAAACAGATGCGCAAGAAGCGCATGATGCGTATGGAGCTGGCGCTCCGCTGCCAGGCGAGCTTTCGCAAATCCAAGCCCCTGTCTCTAGGCTACTCCCCAAACAGCACTTTTGTATAAGATCAAGTGTAGTAGCGTTCTTATAAGTTTAGGATATGGCGGGTGAGGGGAATGTAAACAGATGCGCAAGAAGCGCTGAAATAATATCCCTAAATGGTAAAAGTTTGCAAGTATATTTTGTGGATTACACAGCAGGGTGGCGACAAAGTTAACAACTTTGATGTGGAATGCCCTGTAATAGCTCTTGGGCGGTGTGCCTTTTATCGCCTAGGCTCAGCAGTTTCAGCACCGCCTGCTGTCGCTTAGCGACGGCACTGCTGCTGTGCCTAGAGCTACCGACTGATGGCGCCATGCCCACGGATGGTAATTCGGAGGAGGAGGAGGTGGAGGAGGGGTGGGAGGAGGTATAGTAGGCCTTTGAGACCTGGACCGAGGTAGGCCCCGCAATTCTCTGCGTCGGCAGTATATGACCAGCCCCAGGGTCAGACTCGGTCCCAGCCTGCACCAAGTTAAGTGTAGTAGCGTTCTTATAAGTTTGGGATATGGCGGGTTAGGGGAATGTAAACAGATGCGCAAGAAGCGCATGATGCGCATGGAGCTGGCGTTCCGCTGCCAGGCGAGCTTTCGCCAATCCAAGCCCCTGTCTCTAGGCTACTCCCCAAACAGCACTTCTAAGAACCTTTTGTATAAGATCAAGTGTAGTAGCGTTCTTATAAGTTTAGGATATGCCGGGTGAGGGGAATGTAAACAGATGCGCAAGAAGCGCTGAAATAATATCCCTAAATGGTAAAAGTTTGCCAGTATATTTTGTGGATAACACAGCAGGGTGGCGACAAAGTTAACAACTTTGATGTGGAATCCATGAAAACAACCCAAATTTCTGCCTGACACACCTCGTTTGATAAAGGGACGATGTATGGAGGCAGCTATATGGACGACTTTTGGAGGTAGCAATGGAGACAACGTGTGGAGGCTGCTATGGAGACAATTTAATTTGGATAGTGCCTGTATGTGGCAGTCCCAAACATTTTTCAAACCAGAGGAGCAGGTAGGTGGCCCTCCAGTAAAATGGAATAGATTGAGTGCCTGTATGTGGCAGTCCCAAAAATTCTTCAAACCAGAGGAGCAGGTAGGTGGCCCTCCAGTAAAATGGAATAGATTGAGTGCCTGTATGTGGCAGTCCCAAAAATTCTTCAAACCAGAGGAGCAGGTAGGTGGCCCTCCAGTAAAATGGAATAGATTGAGTGCCTGTATGTGGCAGTCCCAAAAATTGTTCAAACCAGAGGAGCAGGTAGGTGGCCCTCCAGTAAAATGGAATAGATTGAGTGCCTGTATGTGGCAGTCCCAAAAATTGTTCAAACCAGAGGAGCAGGTAGGTGGCCCTCCAGTAAAATGGAATAGATTGAGTGCCTGTATGTGGCAGTCCCAAAAATTGTTCAAACCAGAGGAGCAGGTAGGTGGCCCTCCAGTAAAATGGAATAGATTGAGTGCCTGTATGTGGCAGTCCCAAAAATTGTTCAAACCAGAGGACCGGGTAGGTGGCCCTCCAGAAAAATGGAATAGATTGAGTGCCTGTATGTGGCACTCACAAAAATTGTTTCAAACAGAGGACCGGGTAGGTGGCCCTCCAGAAAAATTAAATGCATGAAGTATAGCAAGAGCCAGTGGGCCCTGTCAAAAAATAGCCATTTTCCTCTGCTTTACTGTACAAAGAGGAGGAGAAGGAGGAAAATGAGGAGGAGGAGGAGGAGTGGATCAATTATTCAGGTTGAGCTTCCTTCACCTGGTGGAGATTGGAAATTCTGAGAAATCCAGCCTTTATTCATTTTAATAAGCGTCAGCCTGTCAGCGCTGTCAGTCGACAGGCGTGTACGCTTATCGGTGATGATGCCACCAGCTGCACTGAAAACCCGCTCGGACAAGACGCTAGCGGCAGGGCAGGCAAGAACCTCCAAGGCGTACAGCGCCAGTTCGTGCCACATGTCCAGCTTTGAAACCCAGTAGTTGTAGGGAGCTGTGTGATCATTTAGGACGATGGTATGGTCAGCTACGTACTCCCTCACCATCTTTCTGTAAAGATCAGCCCTACTCTGCCGAGACTGGGGACAGGTGACAGTGTCTTGCTGGGGTGACATAAAGCTGGCAAAAGCCTTGTAAAGCGTACCCTTGCCAGTGCTGGACAAGCTGCCTGCTCGCCTACTCTCCCTCGCTACTTGTCCCGCAGAACTACGCACTCTGCCGCTAGCGCTGTCAGAAGGGAAATACTGTTTCAGCTTGTGCACCAGGGCCTGCTGGTATTCATGCATTCTCACACTCCTTTCCTCTGCAGGGATGAGAGTGGAAAGATTTTGCTTGTACCGTGGGTCCAGGAGAGTGAACACCCAGTAATCGGTGCTGGAATAAATTCTTTGAACGCGAGGGTCACGGGATAGGCAGCCTAGCATGAAATCTGCCATATGCGCCAGAGTACCAACGCGTAAGAATTCACTCCCCTCACTGGCCTGACTGTCCATTTCCTCCTCCTCCAACTCCTCCAACTCCTCTTCTTCTGCCCATACACGCTGAACAGTGAAGGACTCAACAATGGTCCCCTCTTGTGTCTCGCCAACATTCTCCTCCTCCTCATCCTCCTCCACCTCCACCTCCTCCGATATGCGCTGAGAAACAGACCTGAGGGTGCTTTGGCTATCAACAAGGGAATCTTCTTCCCCCGTCTCTTGTGACGAGCGCAAAGCTTCCGACTTCATGCTGATCAGAGAGTTTTTCAACAGGCCAAGCAGCGGGATGGTGAGGCTGATGATGGCGGCATCGCCACTGACCATCTGTGTTGACTCCTCAAAGTTACTCAGCACCTGACAGATATCAGACATCCACGTCCACTCCTCATTGTAGACTTGAGGAAGCTGACTGACCTGACTACCAGTTCTGGTGGAAGTTGACATCTGGCAGTCTACAATCGCTCGGCGCTGCTGGTAAACTCTGGATAACATGGTCAGTGTTGAATTCCACCTCGTGGGCACGTCGCACAACAGTCGGTGAGCGGGCAGTTGGAGGCGGCGCTGCGCTGCCCTGAGAGTGGCAGCATCTGTGCTGGACTTCCTGAAATGCGCACAGATGCGGCGCACCTTCGTGAGCAAATCAGACAGATTGGGGTATGTCTTGAGGAAACGCTGAACTATCAGATTTAACACATGGGCCAGGCATGGCACATGTGTCAGTCTGCCGAGTTGCAGAGCCGCCACCAGGTTACGGCCGTTGTCACACACAACCATGCCTGGCTTCAGGTTCAGCGGTGCCAGCCACAGATCAGTCTGCGCCGTGATGCCCTGTAATAGCTCTTGGGCGGTGTGCCTTTTATCGCCTAGGCTCAGCAGTTTGAGCACCCCCTGCTGTCGCTTAGCGACGGCACTGCTGCTGTGCCTAGAGCTACCGACTGATGGCGCCGTGCCCACGGATGGTAGTTCGGAGGAGGAGGTGGAGGAGGGGTGGGAGGAGGAGGAGGCATAGTAGGTCTGAAACACCTGGACCGAGGTAGGCCCCGCAATCCTCGGCGTCGGCAGTATATGACCAGCCGCAGGGTCAGACTCGCTCCCAGCCTCCACCAAGTTAACCCAATGTGCCGTCAGCGATATATAGTGGCCCTGCCCGGCAGCACTCGTCCACGTGTCCGTGGTCAGGTGGACCTTGTCAGAAACGGCGTTGGTCAGGGCACGGATGATGTTGTCTGACACGTGCTGGTGCAGGGCTGGGACGGCACATCGGGAAAAGTAGTGGCGGCTGGGGACCGAATATCGAGGGGCGGCCGCCGCCATGAGGTTGCAAAAGGCCTCGGTCTCTACTAGCCTATAGGGCAGCATCTCCAGGCTAAGCAATCTGGAGATGTGCACATTAAGGGCTTGGGCGTGCGGGTGGGTTGCACTATATTTGCGTTTCCGCTCCAGCGTCTGGGGTATGGAGAGCTGAACGCTGGTGGATGCTGTGGAGGATCGTGGAGGCGACGATGGGGTTTTTGTGGCAGGGTCCTGGGCAGGGGGCTGACTATCAGCTGACACAGGGGAAGGAGCAGTGGTGTGCACGGCCGGAGGTGAACGGGCTTGTTGCCACTGAGTGGGGTGTTTAGCATTCATATGCCTGCGCATACTGGTGGTAGTTAAGCTAGTAGTGGTGGAACCCCTGCTGAGCCTGGTTTGGCAAATGTTGCACACCACAGTCCGTCGGTCATCCGGTGTTTCCTTAAAGAACCTCCAGACTTCTGAAAATCTAGCCCTCGCCGCAAGAGCCCTCGCCACGGGAGCTTCACTAGTTGACACATTTGGCGCTGATGCACCAGCTCTGGCCCTGCCTCTCCGTCTGGCCCCACCACTGCCTCTTCCAACCTGTTCTGGTCGAGAACTCTCCTCCGTCTCAGAAGCACTGTGTTCACCCGGCCTCTCAACCCAGCTTGGGTCTGTCACCTCATCATCCTCCGATCCCTCAGTCTGCTCCCCCCTCGGACTTCCTGCCCTGACAACAACTTCCCCACTGTCTGACAACCGTGTCTCCTCATCGTCGGACACCTCTTTACACACTTCCACTACGTCAAGAAGGTCATCATCACCCACAGACTGTGACTGGTGGAAAACCTGGGCATCGGAAAATTGCTCAGCAGCAACCGGACAAGTGGTTTGTGACTGTGGGAAGGGTCCAGAAAACAGTTCCTCAGAGTATGCCGGTTCAAATGCCAAATTTTCCTGGGAGGGGGCAGACTGGGGGGGAGGAGGCTGAGGTGCAGGAGCTGGAGGAGTGGCGATTTCGGTGACATGGGTGGACTGCGTGGAAGACTGACTGGTGGACAAATTGCTCGAAGCATTGTCAGCAATCCACGACATCACCTGTTCGCACTGTTCTGGCCTCAACAGTGCTCTACCACGAGTCCCAGTAACTTCAGACATGAACCTAGGGAGTGTAGCTCTGCGGCGTTCCCCTGCTCCCTCATAAGCAGGTGGTGTCTCACCCCGGCCAGGACCACGGCCTCTGACCCCTGCAGTAGTTGGACGCCCACGTCCCCGCCCTCGTCCTCTACCCCTAGCCCTCGGGTTAAACATTTTTAAAATGAGAGTTATAACTTTAATTTTTTTTTTACTTTTTTTTGTGTTTTTTGTTTTTTTTTGTGTTTTTGAGTTTTTAAAACCAAACGATGCTATCCTATTGCTATGGCTATTTTCTAGCCAAGTATGAAAGCACACTACTATGCCAGATGAGATGACACTGAGTTATTAAACAAAATAAACGTAAAATAAAAAAGGAAAAATGGCAGACTGTGCCTAATTGAAATCCAACCCCTACTAAATTTTCCCACTTCGGTCTTTGCAATGGATATGTGCGTCACTAAGCGCAAAACACAGCGGTCGCAAGTCTCACTACAAATTGCTCACAATTGGCTAGTAGATGCACTGCAGCAAGTACAGCCACCAGCAGATCAACCAGAAATGAAATATATATAACGCTACTGTAGGCGTAAGTAAGCCGTTTGGATTCTCCTATGGCTATTTTCTAGCCAAGTATGAAAGCACACTACTATGCCAGATGAGATGACACTGAGTTATTAAACAAAATAAACGTAAAATAAAAAAGGAAAAATGGCAGACTGTGCCTAATTGAAATCCAACCCCTACTAAATTTTCCCACTTCGGTCTTTGCAATGAATATGTGCGTCACTAAGCGCAAAACACAGCGGTCGCAAGTCTCACTACAAATTGCTCACAATTGGCTAGTAGATGCACTGCAGCAAGTACAGCCACCAGCAGATCAACCAGAAATGAAATATATATAACGCTACTGTAGGCGTAAGTAAGCCGTTTGGATTCTCCTATGGCTATTTTCTAGCCAAGTATGAAAGCACACTACTATGCCAGATGAGATGACACTGAGTTATTAAACAAAATAAACGTAAAATAAAAAAGGAAAAATGGCAGACTGTGCCTAATTGAAATCCAACCCCTACTAAATTTTCCCACTTCGGTCTTTGCAATGGATATGTGCGTCACTAAGCGCAAAACACAGCGGTCGCAAGTCTCACTACAAATTGCTCACAATTGGCTAGTAGATGCACTGCAGCAAGTACAGCCACCAGCAGATCAACCAGAAATGAAATATATATAACGCTACTGTAGGCGTAAGTAAGACATTTGGATTCTCCTATGGCTATTTTCTAGCCAAGTATGAAAGCACACTACTATGCCAGATGAGATGACACTGAGTTATTAAACAAAATAAACGTAAAATAAAAAAGGAAAAATGGCAGACTGTGCCTAATTGAAATCCAACCCCTACTAAATTTTCCCACTTCGGTCTTTGCAATGGATATGTGCGTCACTAAGCGCAAAACACAGCGGTCGCAAGTCTCACTACAAATTGCTCACAATTGGCTAGTAGATGCACTGCAGCAAGTACAGCCACCAGCAGATCAACCAGAAATGAAATATATATAACGCTACTGTAGGCGTAAGTAAGCCGTTTGGATTCTCCTATGGCTATTTTCTAGCCAAGTATGAAAGCACACTACTATGCCAGATGAGATGACACTGAGTTATTAAACAAAATAAACGTAAAATAAAAAAGGAAAAATGGCAGACTGTGCCTAATTGAAATCCAACCCCTACTAAATTTTCCCACTTCGGTCTTTGCAATGGATATGTGCGTCACTAAGCGCAAAACACAGCGGTCGCAAGTCTCACTACAAATTGCTCACAATTGGCTAGTAGATGCACTGCAGCAAGTACAGCCACCAGCAGATCAACCAGAAATGAAATATATATAACGCTACTGTAGGCGTAAGTAAGCCGTTTGGATTCTCCTATGGCTATTTTCTAGCCAAGTATGAAAGCACACTACTATGCCAGATGAGATGACACTGAGTTATTAAACAAAATAAACGTAAAATAAAAAAGGAAAAATGGCAGACTGTGCCTAATTGAAATCCAACCCCTACTAAATTTTCCCACTTCGGTCTTTGCAATGGATATGTGCGTCACTAAGCGCAAAACACAGCGGTCGCAAGTCTCACTACAAATTGCTCACAATTGGCTAGTAGATGCACTGCAGCAAGTACAGCCACCAGCAGATCAACCAGAAATCAAATATATAACGCTACTGTAGGCGTAAGTAAGCCGTTTGGATTCTCCTATGGCTATTTTCTAGCCAAGTATGAAAGCACACTACTATGCCAGATGAGATGACACTGAGTTATTAAACAAAATAAACGTAAAATAAAAAAGGAAAAATGGCAGACTGTGCCTAATTGAAATCCAACCCCTACTAAATTTTCCCACTTCGGTCTTTGCAATGGATATGTGCGTCACTAAGCGCAAAACACAGCGGTCGCAAGTCTCACTACAAATTGCTCACAATTGGCTAGTAGATGTACTGCAGCAAGTACAGCCACCAGCAGATCAACCAGAAATCAAATATATAACGCTACTGTAGGCGTAAGTAAGCCGTTTGGATTCTCCTATGGCTGTTTTCTAGCCAAGTATGAAAGCACACTACTATGCAAGATGAGATGACACTGAGTTATTAAAAAAATAAACGTAAAATAAAAAGTAAATGGCAGACTGTGCCTAATTGAAATCAAACCCCTAATAAATTTTCCCACTTTGGTGTTTGAGGTGGATATGTGTGCCACTAAGAGCTAAACACAACGGTAGCAAGTCCCCCTGCTAATTCCTCACAAAATGGTACTAGATGCAAATAAAAAAAAAAAAAAGTAGAACGTTATTGTAGCCCTAAGAAGGGCTGTTGGGTTCTTGGAGAATCACTCCTGCCTAACAGTAAGCTAATAGAACACCCTAACGCTTTCCCTGACCAGCAGCAGCTCTCTCCCTAGCGGCATCCAGACACAGAATGATCCGAGCAGCGCGGGCAGCGGCTAGTCTATCCCAGGGTCACCTGATCTGGCCAGCCAACCACTGCTATCGACGTGTAAGGGTACCACGTCATGCTGGGTGGAGTGCAGAGTCTCCTGGCTTGTGATTGGCTCTGTTTCTGGCCGCCAAAAAGCAAAACGGCGGGAGCTGCCATTTTCTCGAGCGGGCGAAGTATTCGTCCGAGCAACGAGCAGTTTCGAGTACGCTAATGCTCGACCGAGCATCAAGCTCGGACGAGCATGTTCGCTCATCTCTAGTTATGTTACATTTTTAGTTGGTCATGTAGCCATAATAGATTCATACTAGATTTCTGAATGGCAAATTGACCTGTATAGGAATCTAAAAATAATAGCAACAAAATCGCACTTCCATTTTGTTTTAGCCTAAGTGAAACACTTAAAGGATTAATAGAAGTTGTTTTACATACATTGAGGGGTATAGTTTATATAGTTGGGTAATTAATGGTGTTTTACTTTAATTTAGGCCTTTCAAAGTCACTTGAAAGCTGTGAGTTTTTCAAGAAAATTAGAAAAATCGCACCTCAAGTTCTAAACCTCATAACATCCTAGAAAAATACAAGGAGGTGTAAAATATTATCCCAACATAAAGCTGACATTCCGGAAATGTTAGTTATCTAGCGTTTTGGGTAGTTAAACTATCTGCCTGGAAAGCAGAACATTTTTGCCATTTTTTTTTTTCAGAATTACAACTAACATGAAGCACAATGGGGCTCATTTACTAGGGGTCCACGGAGCGCATTTTCTGCGGGTTTCCCGACGTTTTCCATTTTGCGCCGCACCTGTGTGACATCACATGTTCGTGGAGCAATGTTTGTACACACGAAGATGAGATCTAGAAAACCATGAGGAATTGATACAGAAAGCATATTGGAAAATTGTAGAACTTTTCATTTAACACACAAAACCAATTATTCGCTGAAAGTAGACAGACCCTTTAATCAACCACTGAGTGAAAGGATTGCATACGACCAGGTAGATTTTAAAAACAGATGATCGAGAGATGGGTAGAAGTAGGGTGCTGATACAAATCCTGCATGCTTGCAGCAATGGAAGTACAGGAAGCAATAGACTCCTTCCTCTACCATTCACAGAGTTGTGTATTATGGGGTGCAGCCAAACAAACTTTGCCAACTACCCTGGCTAAGAGTTTTTGTTTCCCTGTAGTTACAGAGTGCCATAGGTTTTGGAAAATAAGAGGGGACATTTCACAAGTATTCCCCTGTGGTGAGTCAATGCAATGGATAACTTTCTTCTAATCAGCACAATGTAAAATCAGTGTTGGTTTCCTTCCTTTGAACAAAGCCCTATTCTCCAACATAGAGGAAATCCTCTCCAGCCAGCAACTGGCAGTCTGACACTGGTGACCTGACAGATGACAAAGAGATCACACTGCACTATTATACGTGTGTGCAACATTACAGGTCACTTGAAAAAAACTGATTATTCTTATTTAGGTCTAGTGGACACACCATCATCTAAGAGAAGCCAATGTAATGGACTGGAGTTGATTTGCACCCAAATTTGCTCTTCAAAAATCTGACTTTATATGTGGATTATTTTGATAAATCTGGCATTATTAGAAAGACTTGCAAAGTGGAATAGGTAGACTAAAGTTGCAGAAAAGGCATAAATTAAGCGGCAATTATGCAACAATCAACCGCTAAAAAACTGGCAATATTACAATGATACATTCCCCATTAAGACTTTGGAGTCATACTTAGCTAGAATAGATGGTCTATCGGTCTAATTTGCTCCAGAAAACTGCACCTAAATTTAGTCTCAGCCTCCTAATTTTTGTCGCACAGACATAGACATGCCCCTTCATTAATATTCACCCTACTCAAAACCTTCAGTTTTCATACAAGATCACATGTATGCACAAGATTTCTAAACAGCCGGAGGACATTATCGGCTGGAGTGATGGGAGGGGCGAATATTAATGAAACGGGGGAGGGGGGGGCATGCATAAATTAAGTAGCGGAGGAGCCATTTGCTAATTTGGCCAACTTGCAAATATTTGAAGCCTTCTTTTGTGTGTCTTACGGAGACTCAGGATCTAGCTGAAAATGGGCTCATCATCCCATAGAAGTAACAAGCATACATTCTAGGACCGTCTACCACCCATAAACTGGTGGTAGATGTCCTTTAAAGTTTAATGAAGCTTTTCATTCATTTTCCTGTGTCTTTTAGAATTTTAAATATTGGTAATTTACTCATGTTCTAAGCAGAACTACACACAATGGTCATTGATGATCTCATTGTTCCATTTCTATGTAATTCTCCTATTATGGATGTGAATGCAAATAAGAGGACAGTCAGCTACAAGTCTGGAGAAGATAAACATCAGTGTGCCACATCCTGACAGCCCAAAGGATGAAGACAAGATGATGACTCGGAAAATGTGGTGCCATCATTGTCACATAGAAAGGGATGTGCTATGCCCATGATTCACAATCTGCTGAAGAGGAGGAAACAGGCTTGGAGAGGAAATATCTTGACAACAAGGCGCAAGCTGATTAGAGTTCGCACCATGAAAACATCCACTTATAATCAGTATATTTAGCCAAGTGATGTCTCACTCATAAATGACACCCTGCATACGTCACAGTCAGTGACACATCCTGGATACTATACAGAGTCCACACTATATGAAAGATGCAAAATCGGAGCCACAATAACTTTGGTGTTAAATGAAGCCTATGATTATATTTTGTATTCTGCTGATGGGTCTGCATGTTCTTATGAGAAAGCTTCCTACAATAACATTATACTGACCCCCTGAAAAAGCCTGGTACAGAGATATGTGTTGGGTATCCTTTCCACCCCTCCACTGGTTTGTTTAAAGAGAACCCGTCATGCAAAATAACCCCCCTAAACTAAATATATTTTCATAAACTGCCATTAGAGAGCATTGCCTCTATCCCTTCATTGTCCCTCCTCATCCCTGTAAACCTAAGCAATGAGGTCCTAAAGCTGTATGCAAATGACCTGTGAAATGTCCAATGAAGCATTAGCATAT
Source organism: Engystomops pustulosus (assembly GCF_040894005.1). NCBI lineage: Eukaryota > Metazoa > Chordata > Amphibia > Anura > Leptodactylidae > Engystomops > Engystomops pustulosus. The sequence goes on along the minus strand of NC_092417.1, from coordinate 102,185,352 downwards.
TCAAGCTGTCCACTCTATTCATGAGTGGGAGGCACAGCCACACCCCCAGTGCTTGACTGACAGCCTGTATAATGATGTGAGGCTGTATAATGATGTGCTTCCTGGTGCCGGTGGCCACGCCCCCTGCAGCCTGTGTTTGCATGTGTGTGTGTGTGTATAGGAGAGATACAACAGCTCCAGGCTGCAGCCATGTTACAGCAGAACATGTCAGATTCATGTGTAGCTGATGTCTGTGTCTCCCACCTGTATATTAGGAGGATGCAGCATGTCAGCAGATGCAGCACACACTAGCAATACTTTACTATACATTACACACAGACATGAGCAGGGGAAGGAGAGGGGAGGGGTAACAGGGGGGACATCACTGCCTCTGACCATGTGACCAGCCTCATTTACATGATAAAAAATAGATGATTTTACAATGAATAATGTATGAAATAACTAGATAAAGGCTGGGATGGGATCCTTGTGAGCTGCTCCAACAGGTAGTAGTGACAGGACTAGTGACACAGACCTGATGACAGGTGTCCTTTAAAGGGGTATTCCGGGAATATGAACGTCTGACACAAAAACCCATGATGCTATAAATAAATGAATACAACAATACTCAATGTCATTAGTCACAAAATGGAGCTTAAATAGTCTGATTTAATGATTTAAAAAATTTACGGCCTCTCTAAAGTAGGTGGAGTTATCACTAAGATGGCCGCCACTGGAAACTACAAGTTCCATGATTCTTTAGTTCTCAGTAACTCCTCCTACCTCTTGTGCTCTGCTCCCAGTGATGATGTAACAGGTTTTCTTACTCTGTTAGTAATGTTGTGTAACCAAAACACTGGCCATACTGACTACAGCCAAACGTAGTGGTGATCACATGACCTGCCCAGGCAGCTGCAGAACATGTGATGTGGACATGTGACCAGCATCCATCTTTTGTTCTGTGTCTGATCCACAACGGACCGTGTGGAGGAAATTAACGGACTGATTAAAGGGCCAGTAGTATTTTAATTCTTCTGCTAATTCTAATTTTCTGCTATGGGGAGCACAATTTTAAATAACAACTAATTACACACTAGCTTATATTTTTAGTACCCATTTGTGTATATGAATTATACCGATTCCGGGAATACCCCTTTAAGCCTCTCCGCTACTTGATTTATTGTATATGTTTTAGGCATTTCTTGTTGGCAATGCTGGGACAACAGGTAGATGAGGGTTGGCAACACCCTAGGGCGCCACCCTTGCCTTATACCCTAGAGACCGCTAAGGGGGGAGACAAACATACTGCTTAATATTGGATGCAGACAGCACAATGATGTCACTGCATGCGCCCTCCCTCTGACCATGACGGCACCATTGGCTAAGCAATGTCATTGGTGCTCTTTAGTCATAGAAAGGATACTGGCAGATGCTGATGCCCGGGAAGAGAAAAAGCGCAAGAGTCAGGAGAAGGCTACATGGAGTGCAGGTAAGTGAGTATTTAATTTTTTATGCTGTGCTACATATATACTGGGGGTATGTGTTGGGCTTCCTATATACTAGGGGCATGTGTTGGGCTACCTATATACTAGAGACATGTGTTGGGCTACCTATATACTTGGGGCATGTGCTGGGCTACCTATATGATGAGGGCATATTTCTAAATTTCCCAGATCCCCCTAGTGGAGCATCAATGGCTTTAAGTCTCTGTAAGGAGAACTCTTACTTCCTGACCCTACTCCCAGTATAACAATGTGTGTTGCAGGAGGAGGTAGAAGATGCATTAGATGGTACCGCTCTTTCTTGTTTCTGTGACCTCTGAGTTGCTGTGCTGAGACCTTTCCTCCTTCTACTCGGTGACTTGATTCCACTAATATTAGTTATCTGTGCTCTATTTCCTTCTAAAACAAACAAAATTATGCTAAGATGAAAGACCTGTTCTGCTTATTGCAATAGCCTGTGAAGAAAAAAAGCAGTGAGGGGCTTTGCAAACACCCACCAGAGCCCTTCAGGCTCATCAGCATTATTTTAAATTTATTTCAGAAGGAAGGAGGCCATGGATAACAAAGTAAATGGAGTTGACTAGAGATGAGCGAACATACACGTCCGAGCTTGATGCTCGTTCGAGCATTAGCGTACTCGAAACTGCTCGTTGCTCGGACGAATACTTTGCCCGCTCGAGAAAATGGCATCTCCCGCCGTTTTGCTTTTTGGCAGCCAGAAACAGAGCCAATCACAAGCCAGGAGACTCTGCACTCCACCCAGCATGACGTGGTACCCTTACACGTCGATAGCAGTGGTTGGCTGGCCAGATCAGGTGACCCTGGAATAGACTAGCCCCTGCCCGCGCTGCTCGGATCATTCTCTGTCTGGATGCCGCTAGGGAGAGAGCTGCTGCTGGTCAGGGAAAGCGTTAGGGTGTTCTATTAGAATAGTGTTAGGCAGGAGTGATTCTACAAGAACCCAACAGCCCTTATTAGGGCTACAATAACGTTATACATTTTTTTTTTTTATTTGCTTGTGGCTGGGCTTGCTGGCACTAGTAGTGCAGCTAGTACCATATTGTGAGGAATTTGCAGGGGGACCTGCTACCGTTGTGTTTAGCTCTTAGTGACACACATATCCACCTCAAACACCAAAGTGGGACAATTTATTAGGGGTTTGATTAGAATTAGGCAGAGTCTGCTGATTTTTTTTTTTTTTTTTACCTTTATTTCATTTTATAGCTCAAACTCTTCTTGCAAAGCAGTGTGCTTTCAGTGTCGGCTACAAAATAGCCATAGGAGAACCCCAACGGCTTACTTAGGCCTACAATAGCGTTATATTTTCCTTTTTTTGGTTTGCTTGTGGCTGGGCTTGCTGGCATTAGTAGTGCAGCTAGTACCATATTGTGAGGAATTTTCTGGGAGACCTGCGACCGTTGTGTTTAGCTCTTAGTGACACGCATATCCACCTCAAACACCGAAGTGGGACAATTTATTAGGGGTTTGATTAGAATTAGGCAGAGTCTGCTGTTTTATTTATTTTTTTTTACCTTTATTTCATTTTATAGCTCAAACTCATCTTGCAAAGCACAAAATCCAGTTGTGTGCTGTCAGTGTAGGTTAGAAACTAGCCATAGCAATAGGATAGCATCGTTTTGGTTAAAAAAAAAATAAAAATAAAAAAAAAAATAAACACAAAAAAAAAAAAATTAAAAGTTTACACTTTAATTTGGAAAATGTTTAACCTGAGGGCTAGGGGTAGAGGCCGAGGGCGTGGACGTGGGCGTCCAACTACTGCAGGGGTCAGAGGCCGTGGTCCTGGGCGGGGTGAGACACCACCTGCTGATGAGGGAGCAGGGGAACGCCGCAGAGCTACACTCCCTAGGTTCATCATGTCTCAAGTTACTGGGACTCGTGGTAGAGCACTGTTGAGGCCAGAACAGTGCGAAGAGGTGATGTCGTGGATTGCGGACAATGCTTCTAGCCATTTGTCCACCAGTCAGTCTTCCACGCAGTCCACCCATGTCACCGAAATCAGCACTCCTCCGGCTCCTCCACCTCAGTCTCCTTCCCCCCAGTCTGCCCCTCCCAGCAAAATTTGGCATTTGAAGCGGCATACTCTGAGGAACTGTTTTCTGGACCCTTTCCACAGTCACAAACCACTTGTCCGGTTGCTGCTGAGCAATTTTCCGATGCCCAGGTTTTCCACCAGTCACAGTCTGTGGGTGATGATGACATTATTGACGTAGTGGAAGAAGTGTGTAAAGAGGTGTCGGACGATGAGGAGACACGGTTGTTAGACAGTGGTGAAGTTGTTGTCAGGGCAGGAAGTCCGAGGGGGGAGCAGACTGAGGGATCGGAGGATGATGAGGTGACAGACCCAAGCTGGGTTGATAGGCCGGGTGAACACAGTGCTTCTGAGACGGAGGCGAGTCCTATAGCAGAACAGGTTGGAAGAGGCAGTGGTGGGGCCAGACGGAGAGGCAGGGCCAGAGCTGGTTCATCAGCGCCAAATGTTGCCCGTAGTCAAGCTCCCGTGGTGAGGGCTAGATTTTCAGAAGTCTGGAGGTTCTTTAAAGAAACACCGGATGACCGACGGACTGTGGTGTGCAACCTTTGCCAAACCAGGATCAGCAGGGGTTCCACCACTACTAGCTTAACTACCACCAGTATGCGCAGGCATATGAATGCTAAACACCCCACTCAATGGCACCAAGCCCGTTCACCTCCGGCCGGGCACACCACTGCTCCTTCCCCTGTGTCATCTGCTAGTCAGCCCCCTGCCCAGGACCACGGCCCAAACACCTCCCGTGCGAAAACCCCATCTTCGCCTCCACGATCCTCCACAGCATCCACCAGCATTCAGCTCTCCATACCCCAGACGCTGGAGCGCAAAAGGAAGTATAGCGCAACCCACCCACACGCCCAAGCCCTCAACGTCCACATCTCCAAGTTGCTTAGCCTGGAGATGCTGCCCTATAGGCTGGTAGAGACCGAGGCCTTTCGAAACCTCATGGCGGCGGCCGCCCCTCGGTACTCGGTCCCCAGCCGCCACTACTTTTCCCGATGTGCCGTCCCAGCCCTGCACAAGCACGTGTCAGACAACATCATCCGTGCCCTGACCAACGCCGTTTCTGACAAGGTCCACCTGACCACGGACACGTGGACGAGTGCTGCCGGGCAGGGCCACTATATATCGCTGGTGGCACATTGGGTTAACTTGGTGGAGGCTGGGACCGAGTCTGACCCTGGGGCTGCTCATATACTGCCAACGCCGAGGATTGCGGGGCCTACCTCGGTCCAGGTCTAAAAGGCCTCCTATGCCTTCTCCTCCTCCCACCCCTCCTCCACCTCCTCCTCCTCCGAATTACCATCCGTGGGCATGGCGCCATCAGTCGGTAGCTCTAGGCACAGCAGCAGTGCCATTGCTAAGCGACAGCAGGCGGTGCTCAAACTGCTGAGCCTAGGCGATAAAAGGCACACCGCCCAAGAGCTATTACAGGGCATCACGGCGCAGACTGATCTGTGGCTGGCACCGCTGAACCTGAAGCCAGGCATGGTTGTGTGTGACAACGGCCGTAACCTGGTGGCGGCTCTGCAGCTCGGCAGACTGACACATGTGCCATGCCTGGCCCATGTGTTAAATCTCATAGTTCAGCGTTTCCTCAAGACATACCCCAATCTGTCTGATTTGCTCACAAAGGTGCGCCGCATCTGTGCGCATTTCAGGAAGTCCAGCACAGATGCTGCCACTCTCAGGGCAGCGCAGCGCCGCCTCCAACTGCCCGCTCACCGACTGTTGTGCGACGTGCCCACGAGGTGGAATTCAACATTAACCATGTTATCCAGAGTTTACCAGCAGCGCAGAGCGATTGTAGACTGCCAGATGTCAACTTCCACCAGAACTGGTAGTCAGGTCAGTCAGCTTCCTCAAGTCTACAATGAGGAGTGGACGTGGATGTCTGATATCTGTCAGGTGCTGAGTAACTTTGAGGAGTCAACACAGATGGTCAGTGGCGATGCCGCCATCATCAGCCTCACCATCCCGCTGCTTGGCCTGTTGAAAAACTCTCTGGTCAGCATGAAGTCGGAAGCTTTGCGCTCGTCACAAGAGACGGGGGAAGAAGATTCCCTTGCTGATAGCCAAAGCACCCTTAGGTCTGTTTCTCAGCGCATATCGGTGGAGGTGGAGGAGGATGAGGAGGAAGAGGAGGAGAATGTTGGCGAGACAGAAGAGGGGACCATTGTTCAGTCCTTCACTGTTCAGCGTGTATGGGCATAAGAAGAGGAGTTGGAGGAGGAGGAAATGGGCAGTCAGGCCAGTGAGGGGAGTGAATTTTTGCGCGTTGGGACTCTGGCGCATATGGCAGATTTCATGCTAGGCTGTCTATCCCGTGACCCTCGCGTTCAAAGAATTTATTCCAGCACCGATTACTGGGTATTCACTCTCCTGAACGCACGGTACAAGCAAAATCTTTCCACTCTCATCCCTGGAGAGGAAAGGAGTGTGAGAATGCATGAATACCAGCAGGCCCTGGTGCACAAGCTGAAACAGTATTTCCCTTCTGACAGCGCTAGCGGCAGAGGGCGTACTTCTGCGGAACAAGTAGCGAGGGAGAGTAGGCGAGCAGGCAGCTTGTCCAGCACTGGCTAAGGGTACGCTTTACAAGGCCTTTGCCAGTTTTATGTCACCCCAGCAAGACACTGTCACCTGTCCCCAGTCTCGGCAGAGTAGGGCTGATCTTTACAGAAAGATGGTGAGGGAGTACGTAGCTGACCATACCATCGTTCTAAATGATCACACAGCTCCCTACAACTACTGGGTTTCAAAGCTGGACATGTGGCACGAACTGGCGCTGTACGCCTTGGAGGTTCTTGCCTGCCCTGCCACTAGCGTGTTGTCCGAGCGGGTTTTCAGTGCAGCTGGTGGCATCATCACGATAAGCGTACACGCCTGTCGACTGACAGCGCTGACAGGCTGACGCTTATCAAGATCAATAAAGCCTGGATTTCTCCGGATTTTCATTCTCCAACAGGTGAAAGAAGCTCAACCTGAATAATGTATGCACTCCTCCTCCTCATTGTCCTCCTTCTCCTCCTCTTTGTACACTAAAGCATAGGAAACTTGCTATTTTTTGCCAGGGCCAACTGGCTCTAGCTATAGTACTCTATGTATTTAATTTTTCTGGAGGGCCACCGACCCGGTCCTCTGTTTTAAGCAATTTTTGGGAGTGCCACATACAGGCACTAAATCTATTTAATTTTTCTGGAGGACCACCTACCTGCTCCTCTGGTTTGAAAACTTTTTTGGACTGCCACATACAGGCACTCAATTTATTTAATTTTTCTGGAGGACCACCTACCTGCTCCTCTGGTTTGAAAACTTTTTTGGACTGCCACATACAGGCACTATCCAAATTAAATTGTCTCCATAGCAGCCTCCACATGTCGTCTTTTTAGCTGGCTCCACACGTTGTCTCCATTGCTACCTCCACACGTCATCGCCATAGCTGCCTCCAAAAGTCGTCCATATAGCTGCCTCTATACATGGTCTCCTTATCAAACGAACTGTGTCAGGCAGAATTTTGGGTTCAATGAAACGAAGGTATTCCAGCACTCAGAATCTTCTTTTAAAAAAATATTTGAATTTTTATTTAGTAAATATTAAAATTGCAAGGTCACATCCTGGCATATCATCCAAAAAAGAAAAGATCTACGCGTTTCGGACTAGTGTGCTTGCGTCCTTATTCATGATCTAAAAAATCATTGTGATCCTCCATCTTAAAAAAGAGGAGGAGGAATAAGACCAGGTGAATTGGCTTGTAATCAGTTAACCCTTACATAACGGTAGCAGAGATACATTCAGTGACAAAACATGCTAGTTCATCAAAGTATACAGATAAACATTCGGACATAATTTACTTTGTGTACAAACCTGCTATTAATGCAACCACATGAAAAAATATATACTAAAATGAACTAAATACATTTGAATATATATAATTTTGGGTTGTTTTCATGGATTCCACATCAAACTTGTTAACTTTGTCGCCACCCTGCTGTGTAATCCACAAAATATACTGGCAAACTTTTATCATTTACCAATATTATTTCAGCGCTTCTTGCGCATCTGTTTACATTCCCCTCACCCGCCATATCCTAAACTTATAAGAACGCTACTACACTTGATCTTATACAAAAGGTTCTTAGAAGTGCTGTTTGGGGAGTAGCCTAGAGACAGGGGCTTGGATTGGCGAAAGCTCGCCTGGCTGCGGAGCGCCAGCTCCATCTCAAGATCCAACTAACATAGTTTTAACTGCAGCACCTTTAATCTACTACTAGTTCACTGCCTCCATACATCGTCCCCGTATCAAACGAGCTGTGTCGGGCAGAATTTTGGGTTGTTTTCATGGCTTCCACATCAAACTTGTTAACTTTGTCGCCACCCTGCTGTGTAATCCACAAAATATACTGGCAAACTTTTATCATTTACCAATATTATTTCAGCGCTTCTTGCGCATCTGTTTACATTCCCCTCACCCGCCATATCCTAAACTTATAAGAACGCTACTACACTTGATCTTATACAAAAGGTTCTTAGAAGTGCTGTTTGGGGAGTAGCCTAGAGACAGGGGCTTGGATTGGCGAAAGCTCGCCTGGCAGCGGAGCGCCAGCTCCATCTCAAGATCCAACTAACATAGTTTTAACTGCAGCACCTTTAATCTACTACTAGTTCACTGCCTCCATACATCGTCCCCTTATCAAACGAGCTGTGTCAGGCAGAATTTTCAGGTGTTTCACCAGATACATAGTGGAACGCGGCCCATCTGTCACCGCCATGCTGGAGACCTGAAGTTGCAATCATAGCAGCGCAATATGGACGCTCTTAATCATGGAACCATTTCCGTAAAAACAATTAAAAATAGAACCACTATGCTATTCCATTATTCCTAGGTGAAATATTCAAACGACCCGGCCTGCTTTGAAAATTATAATTTTTTCAAAGTAAACGCTTCTGGCCCCCAGGCCCATTTTGGGTGGGGAGGAGCCGAGAGACAGGGGCTTGGACAGGCGAAAGCTCGCCTGGCAGTGGACCGCCAGCTCCATCCCAAGATTAGGCAGCCTCAGAGGCATCCATGCATGCTGCCCCTGCTGTTTCCTGTCCATTTTGCCTCCACGATCCTCCACAGCGTCCACCAATGTCTCATTTCAACTCTCTATACCCCAGACGCTGGAGCACGAGAGGATATGCAGCACATCATCCCCTTATCAAATGAGCTCTGTCAGGCAGAATTTTCAGGTGTTTCACCAGATACATAGTGGAACTCGGCCCATCTGTCGCCGCCATGCTGGAGACCTGAAGTTGCAATCATAGCAGCGCAATATGAATGCCCCATACTGTCGCTCTTAATCATGGAAGTCGTCTCCATGGCTGCCTCCACATGTCGTCCCCTTATCAAAAGAGCTGTGTCAGGCTCATTTTTCGGGTGTTTCACCAGATACGTTATGGAACTTGGTCACTATGTCGCCACCATGCTGTGTTATCGACTAAATATACCGTCAACCTTTTTTTCACATAGGAAATCATTTCACCTCCTTTGGTGAAACCTGAGTCCATTTAGGGTATGTCGCCATGCCACTCTCTAGCCTGCCGCTGCCATCGCTGCCTCTGCATGCCGTTCCCTATAGTGTCAGGGTCAATTATTGGATGTTTTAGATGCTATCTAGCCTCATTCGGTCACTCTGTCATGGCCATGCTGTTGCCCATAATTTTGGCATAATGGTGCGTTTAAGCAGCCTCAGAGGCATCCATGCATGCTGCCCCTGCTGTTTCCTGTCCATTTCCGTGGTGTTTCCATCCTTTTCTGAGGTTCCCAGGTGTTTGGCCAAGCTTCTCTGTGCAGAGCCTTGGTCCCCTTGAAAAATGCTCGAGTCTCCCATTGACTTCAATGGGGCTCGTTATTCGAGACGAGCACTCGAGCATCGAGAAAAGTTCGTCTCGAATAACGAGTACCCAAGCATTTTAGTGCTCGCTCATCTCTAGAGTTGACCTAATAGTCAGTGCAGATGAGGTAATTACGTCCGGGCCTTGCTACTTCCTATGGAGAGGGGCAAGCATTCATTAGAGTTAATGAGCCCTTAGACTGTGGCAGATAATTAGCAGATTTGTGTTTTAGCACTTTTTAGACCTCATGGGTTTCTATTGCTGTTTGACATGTAGAATGTTTTTTCCTTGAGGATTGTGAGCCAATGGCATGTGGGAAGGGTTTTGGTGAAGATTATGGTTTGTGTGGAGTTTTTGTCCGTGGTCAATCCATGATGAGTAAACTAACACTATAGAATGGGGAGTTGACCTAATTGTCAGTGCGGATGAGGTAAACAAACACCAGACCTTCTTCACAGGGTGACAACACTCACATTTTTAGTAGTGGGATCCAATATATGTGCATGTTCCCACATCTGAAAAATTATATGAAAATAATCAAAAGGAAAGGCAGATGCGATGGTAGAACAAAAAAGTCTTAATTAAATACAAAAAATATGTCAATATGAAATCAATTAAAAACCCCAAGACGAGAGTGAGAGCAAAGATCTGCCAGAACCCAGTACAAGTAAACAATAAACATCTGTAATATAGGTTACATTCTTGCAGTATATAAAAGTGTTCGAATTAGATAATGCTCCAGTAATATATACCAAACAGAATTATTCCCAAGTAAAGGAGTTCAGACAAATGTGCCGTGAAATCTCATGCTGAAATAAATAAATAGATAATCACATTACCAAAAGAGTTGAAGCTGGGCAGCAGGGAGATCTGGGGTGCCCCATTCGTATCACCCGCCAAACGGCCTTCTTAAGGGTGACAAAACAGAGAATTATTATATGGCCACCTTCCAGGTACAATGGCTGTGTCATTATGTCCACATTCACCCAGTTTCTTGGTGCCACTGGTTTGGAGCTTGAATCATATTCTTCTGCAATAGAAAACAGTAAATTAGATGAATACATGCCGAGTAGAGATGAGCGAACACTAAAATGCTCGGGTACTCGTTATTCGAGACGAACTTTTCCCGATGCTCGAGTGCTCGTCTCGAATAACGAACCCCATTGAAGTCAATGGGAGACTCGAGCATTTTTCAAGGGGACCAAGGCTCTGCACAGGGAAGCTTGGCCAAACACCTGGGAACCTCAGAAAAGGATGGAAACACCACGGAAATGGACAGGAAACAGCAGGGGCAGCATGCATGGATGCCTCTGAGGCTGCTTAAACGCACCATTATGCCAAAATTATGGGCAACAGCATGGCCATGACAGAGTGACAGAATGAAGCTAGATAGTATCTAAAACATGCAATAATTGACCCTGACACTATAGGGGACGGCATGCAGAGGCAGCGGCAGCAGGCTAGAGAGTGTCATGGCGACATACCCTAAATGGACTCAGGCTTCAAACCAATGGGTGGCAGAGAGGAACCAAAGGAGGTGAGCAAGAAGTGCTCAAATAATATCGGTACATGATAAAAGTTTGCCAGTATATTTTGTGGATTACACAGCAGGGTGGCGACAAAGTTAACATGGAAGCCATGAAAACAACCCAAAATTCTGCCTGACACAGCTCGTTTGATAAGGGGACCATGTATGGAGGCAGTGAACTAGTAGTAGATTAAAGGTGCTGCAGTTAAAACTATGTTAGTTGGATCTTGGCATGGAGCTGGCGCTCCGCTGCCAGACGAGCTTTCGCCAATCCAAGCCCCTGTCTCTAGGCTACTCCCCAAACAGCACTTTTGTATAAGATCAAGTGTAGTAGCGTTCTTATAAGTTTAGGATATGCCGGGTGAGGGGAATGTAAACAGATGCGCAAGAAGCGCATGATGCGTATGGAGCTGGCGCTCCGCTGCCAGGCGAGCTTTCGCAAATCCAAGCCCCTGTCTCTAGGCTACTCCCCAAACAGCACTTTTGTATAAGATCAAGTGTAGTAGCGTTCTTATAAGTTTAGGATATGGCGGGTGAGGGGAATGTAAACAGATGCGCAAGAAGCGCTGAAATAATATCCCTAAATGGTAAAAGTTTGCAAGTATATTTTGTGGATTACACAGCAGGGTGGCGACAAAGTTAACAACTTTGATGTGGAATGCCCTGTAATAGCTCTTGGGCGGTGTGCCTTTTATCGCCTAGGCTCAGCAGTTTCAGCACCGCCTGCTGTCGCTTAGCGACGGCACTGCTGCTGTGCCTAGAGCTACCGACTGATGGCGCCATGCCCACGGATGGTAATTCGGAGGAGGAGGAGGTGGAGGAGGGGTGGGAGGAGGTATAGTAGGCCTTTGAGACCTGGACCGAGGTAGGCCCCGCAATTCTCTGCGTCGGCAGTATATGACCAGCCCCAGGGTCAGACTCGGTCCCAGCCTGCACCAAGTTAAGTGTAGTAGCGTTCTTATAAGTTTGGGATATGGCGGGTTAGGGGAATGTAAACAGATGCACAAGAAGCGCATGATGCGCATGGAGCTGGCGTTCCGCTGCCAGGCGAGCTTTCGCCAATCCAAGCCCCTGTCTCTAGGCTACTCCCCAAACAGCACTTCTAAGAACCTTTTGTATAAGATCAAGTGTAGTAGCGTTCTTATAAGTTTAGGATATGCCGGGTGAGGGGAATGTAAACAGATGCGCAAGAAGCGCTGAAATAATATCCCTAAATGGTAAAAGTTTGCCAGTATATTTTGTGGATAACACAGCAGGGTGGCGACAAAGTTAACAACTTTGATGTGGAATCCATGAAAACAACCCAAATTTCTGCCTGACACACCTCGTTTGATAAAGGGACGATGTATGGAGGCAGCTATATGGACGACTTTTGGAGGTAGCAATGGAGACAACGTGTGGAGGCTGCTATGGAGACAATTTAATTTGGATAGTGCCTGTATGTGGCAGTCCCAAACATTTTTCAAACCAGAGGAGCAGGTAGGTGGCCCTCCAGTAAAATGGAATAGATTGAGTGCCTGTATGTGGCAGTCCCAAAAATTCTTCAAACCAGAGGAGCAGGTAGGTGGCCCTCCAGTAAAATGGAATAGATTGAGTGCCTGTATGTGGCAGTCCCAAAAATTCTTCAAACCAGAGGAGCAGGTAGGTGGCCCTCCAGTAAAATGGAATAGATTGAGTGCCTGTATGTGGCAGTCCCAAAAATTGTTCAAACCAGAGGAGCAGGTAGGTGGCCCTCCAGTAAAATGGAATAGATTGAGTGCCTGTATGTGGCAGTCCCAAAAATTGTTCAAACCAGAGGAGCAGGTAGGTGGCCCTCCAGTAAAATGGAATAGATTGAGTGCCTGTATGTGGCAGTCCCAAAAATTGTTCAAACCAGAGGAGCAGGTAGGTGGCCCTCCAGTAAAATGGAATAGATTGAGTGCCTGTATGTGGCAGTCCCAAAAATTGTTCAAACCAGAGGACCGGGTAGGTGGCCCTCCAGAAAAATGGAATAGATTGAGTGCCTGTATGTGGCACTCACAAAAATTGTTTCAAACAGAGGACCGGGTAGGTGGCCCTCCAGAAAAATTAAATGCATGAAGTATAGCAAGAGCCAGTGGGCCCTGTCAAAAAATAGCCATTTTCCTCTGCTTTACTGTACAAAGAGGAGGAGAAGGAGGAAAATGAGGAGGAGGAGGAGGAGTGGATCAATTATTCAGGTTGAGCTTCCTTCACCTGGTGGAGATTGGAAATTCTGAGAAATCCAGCCTTTATTCATTTTAATAAGCGTCAGCCTGTCAGCGCTGTCAGTCGACAGGCGTGTACGCTTATCGGTGATGATGCCACCAGCTGCACTGAAAACCCGCTCGGACAAGACGCTAGCGGCAGGGCAGGCAAGAACCTCCAAGGCGTACAGCGCCAGTTCGTGCCACATGTCCAGCTTTGAAACCCAGTAGTTGTAGGGAGCTGTGTGATCATTTAGGACGATGGTATGGTCAGCTACGTACTCCCTCACCATCTTTCTGTAAAGATCAGCCCTACTCTGCCGAGACTGGGGACAGGTGACAGTGTCTTGCTGGGGTGACATAAAGCTGGCAAAAGCCTTGTAAAGCGTACCCTTGCCAGTGCTGGACAAGCTGCCTGCTCGCCTACTCTCCCTCGCTACTTGTCCCGCAGAACTACGCACTCTGCCGCTAGCGCTGTCAGAAGGGAAATACTGTTTCAGCTTGTGCACCAGGGCCTGCTGGTATTCATGCATTCTCACACTCCTTTCCTCTGCAGGGATGAGAGTGGAAAGATTTTGCTTGTACCGTGGGTCCAGGAGAGTGAACACCCAGTAATCGGTGCTGGAATAAATTCTTTGAACGCGAGGGTCACGGGATAGGCAGCCTAGCATGAAATCTGCCATATGCGCCAGAGTACCAACGCGTAAGAATTCACTCCCCTCACTGGCCTGACTGTCCATTTCCTCCTCCTCCAACTCCTCCAACTCCTCTTCTTCTGCCCATACACGCTGAACAGTGAAGGACTCAACAATGGTCCCCTCTTGTGTCTCGCCAACATTCTCCTCCTCTTCCTCCTCATCCTCCTCCACCTCCACCTCCTCCGATATGCGCTGAGAAACAGACCTCAGGGTGCTTTGGCTATCAACAAGGGAATATTCTTCCCCCGTCTCTTGTGACGAGCGCAAAGCTTCCGACTTCATGCTGACCAGAGAGTTTTTCAACAGGCCAAGCAGCGGGATGGTGAGGCTGATGATGGCGGCATCGCCACTGACCATCTGTGTTGACTCCTCAAAGTTACTCAGCACCTGACAGATATCAGACATCCACGTCCACTCCTCATTGTAGACTTGAGGAAGCTGACTGACCTGACTACCAGTTCTGGTGGAAGTTGACATCTGGCAGTCTACAATCGCTCTGCGCTGCTGGTAAACTCTGGATAACATGGTCAGTGTTGAATTCCACCTCGTGGGCACGTCGCACAACAGTCGGTGAGCGGGCAGTTGGAGGCGGCGCTGCGCTGCCCTGAGAGTGGCAGCATCTGGGCTGGACTTCCTGAAATGCGCACAGATGCGGCGCACCTTCGTGAGCAAATCAGACAGATTGGGGTATGTCTTGAGGAAACGCTGCACTATCAGATTTAACACATGGGCCAGGCATGGCACATGTGTCAGTCTGCCGAGTTGCAGAGCCGCCACCAGGTTACGGCCGTTGTCACACACAACCATTCCCGGCTTGAGGTTCAGCGTTGCCAGCCACAGATCAGTCTGCGCCGTGATGCCCTGTAATAGCTCTTGGGCGGTGTGCCTTTTGTCGCCTAGGCTCAGCAGTTTGAGCACCGCCTGCTGTCGCTTAGCGACGGCACTGCTGCTGTGCCTAGAGCTACCGACTGATGGCGCCATGCCCACGGATGGTAGTTCGGAGGAGGAGGTGGAGGAGGGGTGGGAGGAGGAGGAGGCATAGTAGGCCTGAAACACCTGGACCGAGGTAGGCCCCGCAATCCTCGGCGTCGGCAGTATATGAGCAGCCCCAGGGTCAGTCTCGGTCCCAGCCTCCACCAAGTTAACCCAATGTGCCGTCAGCGATATATAGTGGCCCTGCCCGGCAGCACTCGTCCACGTGTCCGTGGTCAGGTGGACCTTGTCAGAAACGGCGTTGGTCAGGGCACGGATGATGTTGTCTGACACGTGCTGGTGCAGGGCTGGGACGGCACATCGGGAAAAGTAGTGGCGGCTGGGGACCGAATACCGAGGGGCGGCCGCCGCCATGAGGTTGCGAAAGGCCTCGGTCTCTACTAGCCTATAGGGCAGCATCTCCAGGCTAAGCAATCTGGAGATGTGCACATTAAGGGCTTGGGCGTGCGGGTGGGTTGCACTATATTTGCGTTTCCGCTCCAGCGTCTGGGGTATGGAGAGCTGAACGCTGGTGGATGCTGTGGAGGATCGTGGAGGCGACGATGGGGTTTTTGTGGCAGGGTCCTGGGCAGGGGGCTGACTAGCAGCTGACACAGGGGAAGGAGCAGTGGTGTGCACGGCCGGAGGTGAACGGGCTTGTTGCCACTGAGTGGGGTGCTTAGCATTCATATGCCTGCGCATACTGGTGGTAATTAAGCTAGTAGTGGTGGAACCCCTGCTGAGCCTGGTTTGGCAAATGTTGCACACCACAGTCCGTCGGTCATCCGGTGTTTCCTTAAAGAACCTCCACACTTCTGAAGATCTAGCCCTCGCCGCAAGAGCCCTCACCACGGGAGCTTCACTAGTTGACAGTGGCGCTGATGCACCAGCTCTGGCCCTGCCTCTCCGTCTGGCCCCACCACTGCCTCTTCCAACCTGTTCAGGTCGAGGACTCTCCTCCGTCTCAGAAGCACTGTGTTCACCCGGCCTCTCAACCCAGCTTGGGTCTGTCACCTCATCATCCTCCGATCCCTCAGTCTGCTCCCCCCTCGGACTTCCTGCCCTGACAACAACTTCCCCACTGTCTGACAACCGTGTCTCCTCATCGTCGGACACCTCTTTACACACTTCCACTACGTCAAGAAGGTCATCATCACCCACAGACTGTGACTGGTGGAAAACCTGGGCATCGGAAAATTGCTCAGCAGCAACCGGACAAGTGGTTTGTGACTGTGGGAAGGGTCCAGAAAACAGTTCCTCAGAGTATGCCGGTTCAAATGGCAAATTTTCCTGGGAGGGGGCAGACTGGGGGGGAGGAGGCTGAGGTGCAGGAGCTGGAGGAGTGGGGATTTCGGTGACATGGGTGGACTGCGTGGAAGACTGACTGGTGGTGGACAAATTGCTCGAAGCATTGTCAGCAATCCACGACATCACCTGTTCGCACTGTTCTGGCCTCAACAGTGCTCTACCACGAGTCCCAGTAACTTCAGACATGAACCTAGGGAGTGTAGCTCTGCGGCGTTCCCCTGCTCCCTCATCAGCAGGTGGTGTCTCACCCCGCCCAGGACCACGGCCTCTGACCCCTGCAGTAGTTGGACGCCCACGTCCCCGCCCTCGTCCTCTACCCCTAGCCCTGGGGTTAAACATTTTTAAAATGAGAGTTATAACTTTTTTTTTTTTTTTTTGTGTGTTTTTTTGTGTTTTTTGTTTTTTTTGTGTTTTTTGTTTTTTTTTGAGTTTTTAGAACCAAACAATCCTATCCTATTGCTATGGCTATTTTCTAGCCAAGTATCAAAGGAAGCACACTACTATGCCAGATGAGATGACACTGAGTTATTGCCTAATAGAAATCCAACCCCTACTGAATTTTGCCACTTCAGCCTTTGCTATGGATATGTGCGCCACTAAGCGCAGAACACAGCGGTCGCAAGTCTCACTACAAATTGCTCAGAATTGGCAAGTACATGCACTGCAGAAACTACAGCCACCAGCAGATCAACCAGAAATCAAATATATAGAACGCTACTGTAGGCTTCAAGAAGCTATTTGTATTCTCCTATGGCTATTTTCTAGCCAAGTATCAAAGGAAGCACACTACTATGCCAGATGAGATGACACTGAGTTATTGCCTAATAGAAATCCAACCCCTACTGAATTTTGCCACTTCAGCCTTTGCTATGGATATGTGCGCCACTAAGCGCAGAACACAGCGGTCGCAAGTCTCACTACAAATTGCTCAGAATTGGCAAGTACATGCACTGCAGAAACTACAGCCACCAGCAGATCAACCAGAAATCAAATATATAGAACGCTACTGTAGGCTTCAAGAAGCTATTTGTATTCTCCTATGGCTATTTTCTAGCCAAGTATCAAAGGAAGCACACTACTATGCCAGATGAGATGACACTGAGTTATTGCCTAATAGAAATCCAACCCCTACTGAATTTTGCCACTTCAGCCTTTGCTATGGATATGTGCGCCACTAAGCGCAGAACACAGCGGTCGCAAGTCTCACTACAAATTGCTCAGAATTGGCAAGTACATGCACTGCAGAAACTACAGCCACCAGCAGATCAACCAGAAATCAAATATATAGAACGCTACTGTAGGCTTCAAGAAGCTATTTGTATTCTCCTATGGCTATTTTCTAGCCAAGTATCAAAGGAAGCACACTACTATGCCAGATGAGATGACACTGAGTTAGTGCCTAATAGAAATCCAACCCCTACTGAATTTTCCCACTTCAGCCTTTGCTATGGATATGTGCGCCACTAAGCGCAGAACACAGCGGTCGCAAGTCTCACTACAAATTGCTCAGAATTGGCAAGTACATGCACTGCAGAAACTAAAGCCACCAGCAGATCAACCAGAAATCAAATATATAGAACGCTACTGTAGGCTTCAAGAAGCTATTTGTATTCTCCTATGGCTATTTTCTAGCCAAGTATCAAAGGAAGCACACTACTATGCCAGATGAGATGACACTGAGTTATTGCCTAATAGAAATCCAACCCCTACTGAATTTTGCCACTTCAGCCTTTGCTATGGATATGTGCGCCACTAAGCGCAGAACACAGCGGTCGCAAGTCTCACTACAAATTGCTCAGAATTGGCAAGTACATGCACTGCAGAAACTACAGCCACCAGCAGATCAACCAGAAATCAAATATATAGAACGCTACTGTAGGCTTCAAGAAGCTATTTGTATTCTCCTATGGCTATTTTCTAGCCAAGTATCAAAGGAAGCACACTACTATGCCAGATGAGATGACACTGAGTTAGTGCCTAATAGAAATCCAACCCCTACTGAATTTTCCCACTTCAGCCTTTGCTATGGATATGTGCGCCACTAAGCGCAGAACACAGCGGTCGCAAGTCTCACTACAAATTGCTCAGAATTGGCAAGTACATGCACTGCAGAAACTACAGCCACCAGCAGATCAACCAGAAATCAAATATATAGAACGCTACTGTAGGCTTCAAGAAGCTATTTGTATTCTCCTATGGCTATTTTCTAGCCAAGTATCAAAGGAAGCACACTACTATGCCAGATGAGATGACACTGAGTTAGTGCCTAATAGAAATCCAACCCCTACTGAATTTTCCCACTTCAGCCTTTGCTATGGATATGTGCGCCACTAAGCGCAGAACACAGCGGTCGCAAGTCTCACTACAAATTGCTCAGAATTGGCAAGTACATGCACTGCAGAAACTAAAGCCACCAGCAGATCAACCAGAAATCAAATATATAGAACGCTACTGTAGGCTTCAAGAAGCTGTTTGTATTCTCCTATGGCTATTTTCTAGCCAAGTATCAAAGGAAGCACACTACTATGCCAGATGAGATGACACTGAGTTAGTGCCTAATAGAAATCCAACCCCTACTGAATTTTCCCACTTCAGCCTTTGCTATGGATATGTGCGCCACTAAGCGCAGAACACAGCGGTCGCAAGTCTCACTACAAATTGCTCAGAATTGGCAAGTACATGCACTGCAGAAACTAAAGCCACCAGCAGATCAACCAGAAATCAAATATATAGAACGCTACTGTAGGCTTCAAGAAGCTGTTTGTATTCTCCTATGGCTATTTTCTAGCCAAGTATCAAAGGAAGCACACTACTATGCCAGATGAGATGACACTGAGTTATTGCCTAATAGAAATCCAACCCCTACTGAATTTTCCCACTTCGGTCTTTGCTATGGATATGTGTGCCACTAAGAGCTAAACACAACGGTAGCAAGTCCCCCTGCTAATTCCTCACAAAATGGTAAAAGATGCAAATTAAAATAAAAAAAGTAGAACGTTATTGTAGCCCTAAGAAGGGCTGTTGGGTTCTTTGAGAATCACTCCTGCCTAACAGTAAGCTAATAGAACACCCTAACGCTTTCCCTGACCAGCAGCAGCTCTCTCCCTAGCGGCATCCAGAGACAGAATGATCCGAGCAGCGCGGCCAGCGGCTAGTCTATCCCAGGGTCACCTGATCTGGCCAGCCAACCACTGCTATCGACGTGTAAGGGTACCACGTCATGCTGGGTGGAGTGCAGAGTCTCCTGGCTTGTGATTGGCTCTGTTTCTGGCCGCCAAAAAGCAAAACGGCGGGAGCTGCCATTTTCTCGAGCGGGCAAAGTATTCGTCCGAGCAACGAGCAGTTTCGAGTACCCTAATGCTCGACCGAGCATCAAGCTCGGACGAGCATGTTCGCTCATCTCTAATGCCGAGGGGTACTTTTTAACTGTTACTACTTTGAAAGTGGTTAGTCCACTCACATCACCTTGCCCCTGAAGGCATCCAGCCATATTTAATGTGACAGCTATCATCTTCCCAAGGGATGTCTTTGAAAAAAATGTCATTCGTTATAGCTCAAGCACACTGAATAATGAATGAAACAAGCCTTTCTCTAAACTGCTGTGGCTTAGGCACAGAAATACTTGTCTGACATGACTTCCACTTCTTTCTTCCTTAAGCTTTGCTGTTTGTGTTCCAGATTCTTCTGCCTCAGTTTGGGGACAGGAAGTCTGGCAGTTATCAGTGTCAGTCCTACTGGTGGTGCGTTCTCTTTCACAGGGTCACCTTGAAAGTCCCGGGAGGTTATCCATGCCACACTCAGGATTTTTTTGCCAGACCCTGCAGTCAAGAATATAGTCCCAGACCTCTATGTTGTCAATTAATGTCAAATTAAACTTTTATTGGCAAATGGTAAATTAGCAAAAAGTCAATTCTGTCATAGTAATTACATCTGCAAAAAGTTTGTATGGGTTTCCTCTGGGTCCTCCGGTTTCTTCTCACACTGCAAAACATACTGGTAGGTTGATTAGATTGTGAGCCCCATGGGGACAGGGACCAATGTGGCAAAAACTCTGTGCAGCGCTGTGTAATATACACTCACCGGCCACTTTAATAGGTACACCATGCTAGTAACGGGTTGGACCCCCTTTTGCCTTCAGAACTGCCTCAATTCTTCATGGCATAGATTCAACAAGGAGCTGGAAGCATTCTTCAGAGATTTTGGTCCATATTGACATGATGGCATCACACAGTTGCCGCAGATTTGTCGGCTGCACATCCATGATGTGAATCTCCCGTTCCACCACATCCCAAAGATGCTCTATTGGATTGAGATCTGGTGACTGTGGAGGCCATTTGAGTACAGTGAACTCATTGTCATGTTCATGAAACTAGTCTGAGATGATTCCAGCTTTATGACATGGCGCATTATCCTGCTGAAAGTAGCCATCAGATGTTGGGTACATTGTGGTCATAAAGGGATGGACATGGTCAGCAACAATACTCAGGTAGGCTGTGGCGTTGCAACGATGCTCAATTGGTACCAAGGGGCCCAAAGAGTGCCAAGAAAATATTCCCCACACCATGACACCACCACCACCAGCCTGAACCGTTGATACAAGGCAGGATGGATCCATGCTTTCATGTTGTTGACGCCAAATTGTGACCCTACCATCCGAATGTCGCAGGAGAAATCGAGACTCATCAGACCAGGCAACGTTTTTCCAATCTTCTACTGTCCAATTTCGATGAGCTTGTGCAAATTGTAGCCTCAGTTTCCTGTTCTTAGCTGAAAGGAGTGGCACCCGGTGTGGTCTTCTGCTGCTGTAGCCCATCTGCCTCAAAGTTCGACGTACTGTGCGTTCAGAGATGCTCTTCTGCCTACCTTGGTTGTAACGGTTGGCGATTTGAGTCACTGTTGCCTTTCTATCAGCTCAAACCAGTCTGCCCATTCTCCTCTGACCTCTGGCATCAACAAGGCATTTCCGCCCACAGAACTGCCGCTCACTGGATGTTTTTTCTTTTTCGGACCATTCTCTGTAAACCCTAGAGATGGTTGTGCGTGAAAATCCCAGTAGATCAGCAGTTTCTGAAATACTCAGACCAGCCCTTCTGGCACCAACAACCGTTTCACGTTCAAAGGCACTCAAATCACCTTTCTTCCCCATACTGATGCTCGGTTTGAACTGCAGGAGATTGTCTTGACCATGTCTACATGCCTAAATGCACTGAGTTGCCGCCATGTGATTGGCTGATTAGAAATTAAGTGTTAACGAGCAGTTGGACAGGTGTACCTAATAAAGTGTATAATGAGTGTATAAAGAATTATAAAGAATTATTTAAGACCTAGTCAGATGCATCGCAGACTTATTTGAAGTCAACATCTGACCTGGTATGACATTTTAGGTGTAGAAATGACTGCTCGTAGGTCACCCTTTGACCTAACAAACCAAATTAGGCTAAAAATTATAACTGCAAGCAGGGCCAGATTAAGGCTATATTCACACGAACGTATGGGGGACGTATATACGGCCGATATACGTCCCCCATACACTTCTATGGGCGCACGGCACCCTACGGGAGCGGTACGGTGCCGCACACGTGTGGCACCGTACCGTTCCGTACCCGGGAAAAAGATAGGACATGTCCTATCTTTTCCCGTAATACGGCGCCGTGCGCCATAGGTTGCTATGGAGAGGGGCGGGGGTGAGCTGCGCTCACCTCCTCCTCCTCTCCCCGTACACTGCCGTTGCCCGCTACGGTACGGTACGGGCGGGCAACGGCAGTGTGAATATCGCCTAAGGGTCCCAGTGGTATGGAGCACCTCATTTAGGATGGGGCCCCCCAGCTCGGCAGCCAACGTGGGGCCCCCTCCCCCAACAATATATGTAAAAAGATACAACATAGTTACACAGTTCCAAAGCTCTAGAGATATTAGAAACAATGGTATCTTTAGTTTTAGATAAATTCCTACCTTTACTAAACCATTTCCAATTTTGTTCCATGACAAACTAATAAATACTCCCGCCATATTATTACTGAATAATCATAAGACAAAACTGTTACCAAATAAAAGGACCATAAGACCAATATTCCAAACAATAGCGCTACAATTTACAAATGATCCCTCGAAACTGACCCATAGGATTACCACAACATGACCGGTATTACCAATAATTTACCAACTATAAACTCCATTTACTGATGATCTTTACAGCCATATTGTTATTATACAAACATCACCGAGCACAGGACAATATCACTAATGACACCTCTGTACTAGGCCCAAATAATAACATTACATCAGGATTATCACCACTACAAAATGACTGGATAATACTGCAATACTATATGATAACCTACACACAGACCAGTATGTACCAGCATATAGTGACTATATAGTAGTAGATACCAGTCCTGCACAGAGGCTGCAGTGTCATCCAATGACTTACAGGTGACGTCCCCAATGTTGTCTCTTCTAATCTGTCTGATATTCCAGGAGACTTCTTCCATCCATGACTCTCTGCGTGTTTATTAAACAGATATGGTTGGCATCGTCCCATATTCTCCTCACACCTGACCCTCACATACAAAACTGACCACACTGTACCCCCACATATATCATATATACCCCCCACACCACAACTGACCACACTGTGCCCCCACATATATCATATATACCCCTCACACCACAACTGACCACACTGTGCTCCCACATATATCATATATACCCCTCACACCACAGCTGACCACACTGTACCCCCACATATATCATATATACCCCTCACACCACAACTGTCCACACTGTACCCCCACATATATCATTTATACTCCTCACACCACAACTGACCACACTGTGCCCCCACATATATCATTTATACTCCTCACACCACAACTGACCACACTGTGCCCCCACATATATCATATATACCCCTCACACCACAACTGACCAAACTGTACCCCCACATATGTCATATATACCCCTCACACCACAACTGACCACACTGTACCCCTCATATATCATATATACCCCTCACACCACAACTGACCACACTGTTCCCCATATATATCATATATACCCCTCACACCACAACTGACCACACTGTACCTGCCCCACACTGTGAAACTAAAAATACCACAGTTACTCACAGTATAATGTCACATGGATAACAGAAATATGCCCCCCCAAAATATACCCCATAATAAAACCTCTGTGTCCCCTGCATATATTACTATACTACAGACCCTGAGTAATACTGTACCCCTAATTATATGTGTCACCCACCAATTACCCAATATATGGTTCCCCCATGACTTCATTTATATATTGCCCCGTTTAATGAATTAATTTACCTATTTATGGCCCTTTCTAATATACTGGGGTGCCACATGAATTTTAGAGGCTGGCCTCTAATATACTGTCCCCCCATTTAGTTATATGATATACTGCTCCCACCCCCACCCGACCCTATGAACTATTTTACATGCTAGGCCTCACCCCCAATAAACTTCATACACTGGCTTCCTCTGTAAATTATTTTATATTCTGTACACTTCACTCTTTGGTTCAGTAGGATCACAAGGAAATTATATTTATACAGGTTTTATTGAGTTTTAATACATTTTAAAAAATTAAAACCTCATCACGAAAAAAAAGAGGTTTTGTCTTCTTCTGACGCTAATAACTTAAACATAGAATATATACTTGAGTATATGCCGCATTTTTCAGCACAAAAAATGTGCTAAAAACTTCAAACTTGGCTTATACTGATCTGTACACGCTGCCGACGGAACAAGAGAAGACCTGCCGGGGATGCTGGAAAGGTGAGTTTTGACTTTCTTTTGCTACCAGGGGCAGGAGCAGGCTATATACGGGGCAGGAGCTGGCTATATACGGGGGCAGGAGCTGGCTATATACAGGGGCAGCAGCTGGCAATATACAGGGACAGCGGCTGGCAATATACAGGGGCAGGGGCTGGCTATATTCAGGGGCAGGGGCTGGCTATATTCAGGGGCAGGAGCTGGCTATATTCAGGGGCAGGAGCTGGCTATATTCGGGGGCAGGAGCTGGCTATATTCGGGGGCAGGAGCTGGCTATATTCGGGGGCAGGGCTATATAAGGGTTGCCTTATACTTGAGTATATAAGGTACTGAGAGGCGTGAGGAGTTATTTTTGTCGGGATGAGCCAATGTTTTCATTGCTACTATTTTGAGGACTGTGAGACCTTTTGATCAGTTTTTATCACATTTTTTATGTTATGTAAAATGGTGTAAAAGTTGCATTTCGGACATTTGGGCGCTATTTTCCGTTATGTGGTTCAACACCAGCAATAACCGTTTTTACATTTTGATAGATCAGATATTTTGAGATGCGGCGATACCTAATGTGTTTGTGATTTTTACTGTTTAATAAATTAGTATCAGTTCTATGGAAAGGGGGGGTGATTTATTTTTTTTACTCTTGTTTTTAGAGTACTTTAACCCTAGATGGTCTGATTGTTCCTACCATATTCTGCAATACTATGGTATTGCAGTATATGGAATTTTTACACAGTTTTCATTACAATGAGCTACTGGCACATTGTAACGAAACTGCAGATGCCATGCAGTCTTGACAAAGACCCAAGGCTGTCATGGTAACCGATCGCTGCCCCCCCTCCCCTATGACATCCCAGGGAGTGAGTAACGATCAGAACAAAGATGGCGGCGCCAATGTGCCACCGTCCTTTAAAGGTTGGTGGCAGCATCAGAAGGGTTAAAACCCACGGTCGGCTTTAGCACCAATCGCGGGTATTAGTGGTGGGCGTTTGCTGCAATATGCAGCAAACCCCACCTCTGTATTAAGAGGGCTCAACTCGTGAGCCCTCTTCATACAGGTCCCGCACCTCTGCTCCGTACATGTAAGCCTCAGAGCGTTGGGGAGTTAATATTGTACCCCCCAAACACACACAATTTACTATGCAATCCCCCCCCCATAATTAACTATTTAATATGCTGCCCCCCCATAATTAACTATTTAATATGCTGCCCCCCATAGTTAACTATTTAATATGCTGCCCCCTATGATTAACTATTTCATATGCTGCCCCCTATGATTAACTATTTAATATGCTGTCCCCCATAATTCCCCCCATAATTAACTATTTAATATGCTGCCCCCCCATAATTAACTATTTAATATGCTGCCCCCCATAGTTAACTATTTAATATGCTGCCCCCCTATGATTATCTATTTAATATGCTGTCCCCCATAATTAACTAATTCATTTGCTTCTCCCCCACAGTTAACTTTTTGATATGATGCCCTCCCCAATTAATTATTTTAAATATCCTGTCCCCCACCATCTTTGAATGCTGTTTGATTAAAAAAAAAACAAAAAAAACAACCTTATACTCACCTCGGGTCCCGCGTCTTCTTTCTTCTGCCGCGGGAGGACAGGAAGGGGTGCGCGGCAGCCTGAAGTTCCTGGAGCGATGTGCGCCGGGGTGGTCTTCCGGCCACATCGCTCCAGTAATAGTGCTCGAGCGGCCGGAAACGGCTGCATCGAACACTATACAGGGACGGGCAGGAGCTTCCGGTCCGGACTGACGGAGGCCCCTGCCCGACTGCCGTGGCGAGTGTCGGGGCCCGCCGGGGCCCCAACAGGAGCATGAACATCGGCGCTATTGGTGCGCCAGGCCCGGGGCCCCCAACCAATAAAGCCGTATCCGGGGGCCCAGCGCTAGCGCTCCAATAGCGCCAATGATGATCCGGCTCTGACTGCAAGGTTGCATTCACATGGCCATCTGGGAGGATGTATATGCAGCCGCAAATTTGCGGCAGCATATACGTCCCCATAGACGTCAATGGCAGCCCGGCGGCACATGTTTGGCACCGTTCCACACCGACACCGGGAAAAGATAAAGCATGCTTTATCTTTCCCTGTGTGTGTGTGCGGCCGTGCGCAGCGCAGCATGTGAATGTACCCATAGACATATCTTTAAAGGGGTTATGCCACGAAACAATTGACTACAAAAAGCTGTCAAAGAGGTTAAAATATTTCAAAAATCTATTTGTAATGGTTACCTGGAAGTAAAGATACCTTTCTATTTGTTATTATGATGCGTGTTCAGTCTCTACTCTGTTCCACACAGAAGCAGATGTGGGAGGGGCCGAGCCAGGCACATGCACAGCACTGACAGCTGCAGTTATTGCACAACTCAGTGCTGCAGAGCGCTCAGCCTTCAGAGTCTCCTTCCACCTGCTGTGCTCAAATAGTCCCTGCATTTACTGATCCAATAGAAGTCCAATTGAAATGTGTCATACGCCCCATGTTATAAGTGCACCAAAAAAAGTTGGTGCAGTCTGTCAAAGCAGTGCAGGGGGCACCAGATTCATGAAGAACGTGCGCCAGAAATCCTGAATCTGGCGGCCCAGCACACTACACAGGACACTGCACATAGTACACATGTACTATGTATTCTCACAGCATCATGGTCGGTCAGGCTGACATGCATGGCGGAAGTCTAGGTGGTTGCAGGGGAGGCAAACCCCACGTGTATCGTCACTCCAAAGTGACGCTTACCCCTGAGGAAGTCACTTTGAAGTGAGGATACGCATGGAGTTTGCTGTCCCTGCATTTTTCTAGACCTCCGACATATTTACACTTTACTGTCCGCCTGACCGACCAGGATGCTGTGAGAATACATTGTTTTGCTCTTCTTGTATGCATTGATTGTACAAAATTAGGTGCAATAGTTGTTTTTATGACTTTTACTAATAAACTTTTGTATTTTTGCATGTTGATTGAATCTATTTCTGTGTATTTTGTAAGGAATTGCAACCAAATCACTAGATAGATAGATATGTGATAGATAGATAGATAGATAGATAGATAGATAGATAGATAGGAGATAGATAGATATGTGATAGATGATAGATGGATATGTGATAGATAGATAGATAGATAGATAGATAGATATGTGATAGATAGATAGATAGATAGATAGATAGATAGATAGATAGATAGATAGATATGTGATAGATAGAGAGATAGATATGTGATAGATAGATGGATATGTGATAGATATGTGATAGATAGATAGATGGATATGTGATAGATATGTGATAGATAGATAGATGGATATGTGATAGATATGTGATAGATAGATAGATGGATATGTGATAGATATGTGATAGATAGATAGATGGATATGTGATAGATATGTGATAGATAGATAGATAGATAGATAGATAGATAGATAGATATGTGATAGATAGATATGTGATAGATAGATAGAGAGATAGATATGTGATAGATAGATGGATATGTGATAGATATGTGATAGATAGATAGATAGATAGATAGATAGATGGATATGTGATAGATAGATAGATAGATAGATAGATACATAGATAGATACATAGATAGATAGATAGATACATAGATAGATAGAGAGATAGATAGATAGGAGATAGATAGATAGATAGATAGATAGATAGATAGATAGATGGATATGTGATAGATATGTGATAGATAGATAGATGGATATGTGATAGATAGATAGATAGATAGATAGATAGATAGATAGATAGATAGGAGATAGATAGATAGATAGATAGATAGATAGATAGGAGATAGATAGATGACAGCTTCTCACATGTTGCTGATGTTTAGCGACTTCCCTGCTAGTCAGGCACAGGGGCCCCTTTGCAGGAGAGCAGGGTAACATGGAGGGACAGTGCATGGAGGAGAGTACAGGAGGAGGACTGCATCAGGAGAGGTCAGAGCTCAGCCTGTTACTTGTGTTATCTCTGCAGCCTCCTGTGTGACCTGACTAATGGTGGAGGGAGGAAAGGGCTGATACATTGCTATGATCCATGTTAGGGGAGGACTCCTCTGAGCAGACATGTCTGGCTGCAGTTACCTTGTATCTGCTGCTGTAGGCTCCTGTGTAGCTGGTAAGCAGTGGCCATCACAGCACAATCTCTGCCCCTCCTGCTCTCTCACCTCCTATTGGCTGCAGTGTGTCAGGTGATCTCTCAGTGTGCAGAGGAGCTGTGAGCTGTGGAGTGATCTGTAGTGGAGAACAGCTGACTGACTCCCTGTGCGCAGACTCGGCCAGATCAGCTGTTGCTCAGGACGGGACACAGCTACCACCGGGGGGCGCCAGCAACCAGAACAAAAGGAGTTATCTCAGTAAGCCTGCAGATTTTGTAATAAGTGTAAATGGTGAAAGTACTTTTAACAATGCATTGGACCCAATTACAGCAATGTGCAATGGTGACACAACCCCTTTAACAGTACATTATATAGGTCACCATAATCTTCATTAAAGGGGTATTCCCATCTGGGCATTCACATTTAATTCAATTCATTGGCCATATGTAAACATTTCTTCAATTGGATGTTATTAAAAAAAATGTTCCTATGTGAAGATAATTTGTAATAAATGTAGTCATGTTGTCCCTTAGAAATGAGAGAGCTTCCTCGGATACGACCACCTCATATTTTGGCAGCAGTGGCCAGACATGCTCTATTGAGCTCTGCCTGACCTCCTGGCTTCAGCGTACATTACCACAGGATGGCTGCAGGACCTGCAGTAAATCCCGGACATTTCATATACAAGAGGCAAAGGGTGAAGAAAAAAGGAAACAACAGAGGGTGGCGCCTCAGGTGCTATCTGGTGTCCAGATGTAATGATGTGAATATACCATCTTATAGTAGTAATAACATAAAAATAAAATGGCCCCCATGGGGCCTGGAGATTTTCCCCCTGACCTCACTAAACCCTGTACATCAATATACAAGCTACAGAAGAGTATACCATACAAGCTGCCAATTGTATCAAAACCTTTACTTCCCTCTGGAAAATTTCCCTATAAAGATCTCAATGGGGCTCATTTACTAAGGGCTCCACGGCCGCATTTCCCGAATTTTTCCGTTTTACGCCGAATTCTGCCGGGATTTTGGCGCAATCACGCTGGCTTTCACGCGACAGAAATCAGGGGGCGTGGCCGTCGGACAACCCGACAGATTCGGAAAAAAAGCTGAATTTTAAAAATGAAATGTGTTGCAAGATCAAGCACTCACATGCACCGGGAAGAAGCAGATGAACTCCAGCGGACCTCGCCACAGCAGCGACACTTCCTGGATATTGGGCGCACGAGCTTAGTGAATCCCGACAGAACCCGAATTCTCGTCGGACAACGCGCCATGGGATCGCGACTGGACCGGGTAAGTAAATGTGCCCCAATGTCTCTATTCTAACTATCCATAATACCAGTCCCTCACAAAGAAGCCCAGTCGAAGAACCGTTCCAACAATTCTTCACCCTTCTAAATATAAATATTAATTATACTAGGGAAGCTCCCCTAGAATTTATACATAATCCAGAGGCATCTTCATTTAATGACTCAGTGGGGCACATTTACTTACCTGGTCCTGTCACGATCCAGTGGCGGGTTCTCCGTCGAGGATTCGGGTCTTCCAGCGATTCACTAAGGTAGTGCCCCCGATGTCCACCGGGTGTCGCTGCTGCGCTGAAGTCCGTTGGAGTTCACTGGAGTTCACCGTCCTATCGTGGGTGCAGGTAAGTGTGTATCAAGCGTCACATTTTTTTTTTAAATTCCGCATGTTTTCCGAATCCGTCGGGTTTTCTGATGGCCACGCCCCCCATTCCCGTCGCATGCATCCCAACATAAAGGGAACTTCGTTGAAACCTTTTACACTTTAGTTTCAACAGAATTCCATAATATGTACTAACAGAATAATACGAATAAAGATACAAGAAAGAAAAGCAACCTTACTCTGGGAGAGAGAACAGCACTCAAAAAACTAGCAACCAAAGAAGATTTAGTAATTAAATCGGGTGATAAGGGAGGGGGAATAGTCATCCAAGACAGGGTTGATTATGTCCTGGAACGGCTGCTGTCCGATAATTTTATTAAAAATTAGACTCCGACACTACCGTGAAATTTAAAACAGACCTCTGTTCCCTCCTGGAAGAGGCTCTCGTTGGGTATTCTTAATAAGAAAGAATACCAATATCTAAAACAGCAACAGCCTTGTTTTACCACCTGCTAAAGGACCATAAACACCTAACCAAACCACCGGCAGACACATTACCAATGGCAGACCCATTATTTCTGGGATTAATTCGCTTAAATTAAATCTTTCCCATTATGTGGATCTTTAACACCAAAAATATGTGAAGTCTCTAGATGCTTTTCTATTGGATACCTCAGATCTAATTAGACAGGTGATTGCACATAAATGGGAGGAGTCATTCTTGTTCATGACTATGGACATTACTTCACTGTATACTAACATTCCCCATGACCTTGGTATACATGCAGTCTCACAATTTTTAAACAAAGATCCCACTATTGGAGATCAACAAACCAACTTTTTAAATTTATTTTAAAACACAATTATTTCTCATTCCTTAATAAGATATTTTTACAAAAAAGAGGTAAAGCTATGGGGAGCAAATTTGCCCCCAGCTTTGCCAATTTGTTTGTCGGACTATTTGAAGAACAAATTATCTACAAACAGGATGCTTTTAAACACTGCCATTTGTATAAAAGATTTATAGACAACATTTTTATCATTTGGAAGGGCATCAAGGAAGAAGCCAATGATTTTGTGAAAGACATCAATGAAAACGAGTGGGGTCTAGAATTTACATGTAACATTGTAAGAAATCATGCAGTGTTTCTTGATGTAGTAGTCTTTCATACCCCAGATGGCACTAGCAAAACCAAAACATATTTTAGGCAGGTTGATAGCAATAGCTATCTGGATTTTGGTAGCAGCCATTTTAAAAAATGGCTGACAATTATACCTTATGTGCAATATAAAAGAATTCGGAGAAACTGTACTGATGACACTGATTACACAGATCAGAGTGAGATTTTAACTAAAAGGTTCAAGGCAAAAAGATATCCGCCTACCCTTATGCAAACGGCCGCTAAAAGTGCAGGAGCCCTAACCCAAGAAGCCTGTCTCCATCCAGCCTAGTAAAAAAGATCCTGATACAGGTACATTCGATGTTAATATCATTACTATGTTTTCCTCAGACAGCGAAAGAATCCGTAATATTCTTAAGAAACACTGGGAAGTTCATATGCACGATCCTTACTTGAAAGAGATTATTCCTAAGAACCCTCAACTTACCTTTAGAAGATCTTGAACGTTTAGGAACATTTTAGCACCTAGCTGATTACGCTCAGAGACGATGACTAAAAATCTGCAACATTCTTTTTTCCCGAAAGTATTAGGGAGTTTTAATGTGGGCACTATAGGTGCAAATGCTGCGAGTCGATCAAACACAGACAGGGTACATTCATGTCCAACCTTACTAGGGAAGTGTTTCCAGTAAAAAGTTTCATAAATTGTAGTTCCAAATATATTGTTTACTTGATAGAATGCAAGTGTAAATTCCAATATATTGGACGCACAATTTAACCACTCCTTGAGAGATTGAATAAGCGTAGACTAGAGATGAGCGAACATACTGGTCCGAGCTTGATGCTCGATCGAGCATTAGCGTACTCGTAACTGCTCGTTGCTCGGACGAGTATTTCGCCCGCTCGAGAAAATGGCAGCTCCCGCCGTTTTGCTTTTTGGCGGCCAGAAACAGAGCCAATCACAAGCCAGGAGACTCTGCACTCCACCCAGCATGACGTGGTACCCTTACACGTCGATAGCAGTGGTTGGCTGGCCAGATCAGGTGACCCTGGGATAGACTAGCCGCTGCCCGCGCTGCTCGGATCATTCTCTGTCTGGATGCCGCTAGGGAGAGAGCTGCTGCTGGTCAGGGAAAGCGTTAGGGTGTTCTATTAGCTTACTGTTAGGCAGGAGTGATTCTACAACAGCCCTTCTTAGGGCTACAATAACATTATCCTTTTTTTTTTATTTGCTTGTGGCTGGGCTTGCTGGCACTAGTAGTGCAGCTAGTACCATATTGTGAGGAATTAGCAGGGGGACTTGCTACCGTTGTGTTTAGCTCTTAGTGACACACATATCCACCTCAAACACCAAAGTGAGAAAATTTATTAGGGGTTTGATTTCAATTAGGCACAGTCTGCCAGTTTCTTTTTATTTTACGTTTATTTTTTTCATAACTCAGCGTCATCTCATCTTGCATAGTAGTGTGCTTTAATACTTGGCTAGAAAATAGCCATAGGAGAATCCAAACGGCTTACTTACGCCTACAGTAGCGTTATATATATTTGATTTCTGGTTTATCTGCTGGTGGCTGTAGTTGTTGCAGTGCATCTACTAGCAAATTGTGAGCAATTTGGAGTGAGACTTGCGACCACTGTGTTTTGCGCTTAGTGACGCACATATCCATCGCAAAGACCGAAGTGGGAAAATTTATTAGGGCCCGGGGTTGGATTTCAATTAGGCACAGTCTGCCATTTCCTTTTTTATTTTACGTTTATCTTTTTCATAACTCAGCGTCATCTCATCTGGCATAGTAGTGTGCTTTAATACTTGGCTAGAAAATAGCCATAGGAGAATCCAAACGGCTTACTTACGCCTACAGTAGCGTTATATATATTTGATTTCTGGTTGATCTGCTGGTGGCTGTAGTTGTTGCAGTGCATCTACTAGCAAATTGTGAGCAATTTGGAGTGAGACTTGCGACCACTGTGTTTTGCGCTTAGTGACGCACATATCCATCGCAAAGACCGAAGTGGGAAAATTTATTAGGGCCCGGGGTTGGATTTCAATTAGGCACAGTCTGCCATTTCCTTTTTTATTTTACGTTTATTTTTTTCATAACTCAGCGTCATCTCATCTTGCATAGTAGTGTGCTTTAATACTTGGCTAGAAAATAGCCATAGGAGAATCCAAACGGCTTACTTACGCCTACAGTAGCGTTATATATATTTTATTTCTGGTTGATCTGCTGGTGGCTGCAGTTGTTGCAGTGCATCTACTAGCAAATTGTGAGCAATTTGGAGTGAGACTTGCGACCACTGTGTTTTGCGCTTAGTGACGCACATATCCATCGCAAAGACCGAAGTGGGAAAATTTATTAGGGCCCGGGGTTGGATTTCAATTAGGCACAGTCTGCCATTTCCTTTTTTATTTTACGTTTATTTTTTTCATAACTCAGCGTCATCTCATCTTACATAGTAGTGTGCTTTAATACTTGGCTAGAAAATAGCCATAGGAGAATCCAAACGGCTTACTTACGCCTACAGTAGCGTTATATATATTTGATTTCTGGTTTATCTGCTGGTGGCTGTAGTTGTTGCAGTGCATCTACTAGCAAATTGTGAGCAATTTGGAGTGAGACTTGCGACCACTGTGTTTTGCGCTTAGTGACGCACATATCCATCGCAAAGACCGAAGTGGGAAAATTTATTAGGGCCCGGGGTTGGATTTCAATTAGGCACAGTCTGCCATTTCCTTTTTTATTTTACGTTTATTTTTTTCATAACTCAGCGTCATCTCATCTGGCATAGTAGTGTGCTTTAATACTTGGCTAGAAAATAGCCATAGGAGAATCCAAACGGCTTACTTACGCCTACAGTAGCGTTATATATATTTGATTTCTGGTTGATCTGCTGGTGGCTGTAGTTGTTGCAGTGCATCTACTAGCAAATTGTGAGCAATTTGGAGTGAGACTTGCGACCACTGTGTTTTGCGCTTAGTGACGCACATATCCATCGCAAAGACCGAAGTGGGAAAATTTATTAGGGCCCGGGGTTGGATTTCAATTAGGCACAGTCTGCCATTTCCTTTTTTATTTTACGTTTATTTTTTTCATAACTCAGCGTCATCTCATCTGGCATAGTAGTGTGCTTTAATACTTGGCTAGAAAATAGCCATAGGAGAATCCAAACGGCTTACTTACGCCTACAGTAGCGTTATATATATTTGATTTCTGGTTGATCTGCTGGTGGCTGTACTTGTTGCAGTGCATCTACTAGCAAATTGTGAGCAATTTGGAGTTAGACTTGCGACCACTGTGTTTTGCGCTTAGTGACGCACATATCCATCGCAAAGACCGAAGTGGGAAAATTTATTAGGGCCCGGGGTTGGATTTCAATTAGGCACAGTCTGCCATTTCCTTTTTTATTTTACGTTTATTTTTTTCATAACTCAGCGTCATCTCATCTGGCATAGTAGTGTGCTTTAATACTTGGCTAGAAAATAGCCATAGGAGAATCCAAACGGCTTACTTACGCCTACAGTAACGTTATATATATTTGATTTCTGGTTGATCTGCTGGTGGCTGTAGTTGTTGCAGTGCATCTACTAGCAAATTGTGAGCAATTTGGAGTGAGACTTGCGACCACTGTGTTTTGCGCTTAGTGACGCACATATCCATCGCAAAGACCGAAGTGGGAAAATTTATTAGGGCCCAGGGTTGGATTTCAATTAGGCACAGTCTGCCATTTCCTTTTTTATTTTACGTTTATTTTTTTCATAACTCAGCGTCATCTCATCTGGCATAGTAGTGTGCTTTAATACTTGGCTAGAAAATAGCCATAGGAGAATCCAAACGGCTTACTTACGCCTACAGTAGCGTTATATATATTTGATTTCTGGTTTATCTGCTGGTGGCTGTAGTTGTTGCAGTGCATCTACTAGCAAATTGTGAGCAATTTGGAGTGAGACTTGCGACCACTGTGTTTTGCGCTTAGTGACGCACATATCCATCGCAAAGACCGAAGTGGGAAAATTTATTAGGGCCCGGGGTTGGATTTCAATTAGGCACAGTCTGCCATTTCCTTTTTTATTTTACGTTTATTTTTTTCATAACTCAGCGTCATCTCATCTGGCATAGTAGTGTGCTTTAATACTTGGCTAGAAAATAGCCATAGGAGAATCCAAACGGCTTACTTACGCCTTCAGTAGCGTTATATATATTTGATTTCTGGTTGATCTGCTGGTGGCTGTAGTTGTTGCAGTGCATCTACTAGCAAATTGTGAGCAATTTGGAGTGAGACTTGCGACCACTGTGTTTTGCGCTTAGTGACGCACATATCCATCGCAAAGACCGAAGTGGGAAAATTTATTAGGGCCCGGGGTTTGATTTCAATTAGGCACAGTCTGCCATTTCCTTTTTTATTTTACGTTTATTTTTTTCATAACTCAGCGTCATCTCATCTGGCATAGCAGTGTGCTTTCATACTTGGCTAGAAAATAGCCATAGCAATAGGATAGCATCGTTTGGTTTTAAAAACTAAAAAAACACACAAAAAAAAAAAAACACAAATAAAAGGTAAAAAAGAAATTAAAGTTATAACTCTCATTTTCAAAATGTTTAACCCGAGGGCTAGGGGTAGAGGACGAGCGCGGGGACGTGGGCGTCCAACTACTGCAGGGGTCAGAGGCCGTGGTCCTGGGCGGGGTGAGACACCACCTGCTGATGAGGGAGCAGGGGAACGCCGCAGAGCTACACTCCCTAAGTTCATGTCTGAAGTTACTACTCGTTACTACTCGTGGTAGAGCACTGTTGAGGCCAGAACAGTGCGAACAGGTGATGTCGTGGATTGCCGACAATGCTTCGAGCAATTTGTCCACCAGTCAGTCTTCCACGCAGTCCACCCATGTCACCGAAATCGGCACTCCTCCAGCTCCTGCACCTCAGCCTCCTCCCCCCCAGTCTGCCCCCTCCCAGCAAAATTTGCCATTTGAACCGGCATACTCTGAGGAACTGTTTTCTGGACCCTTCCCACAGTCACAAACCACTTGTCCGGTTGCTGATGAGCAATTTTCCGATGCCCAGGTTTTCCACCAGTCGCAGTCTGTGGGTGATGATGACCTTCTTGACGTAGTGGAAGAAGTGTGTAAAGAGGTGTCCGACGATGAGGAGACACGGTTGTCAGACAGTGGGGAAGTTGTTGTCAGGGCAGGAAGTCCGAGGGTGGAGCAGACTGAGGGATCGGAGGATGATGAGGTGACAGACCCAAGCTGGGTTGAGAGGCCGGGTGAACACAGTGCTTCTGAGACGGAGGAGAGTCCTCAACCAGAACAGGTTGGAAGAGGCAGTGGTGGGGCCAGACGGAGAGGCAGGGCCAGAGCTGGTGCATCAGCGCCAAATGTGTCAACTAGTGAAGCTCCCGTGGCGAGGGCTCCTGCGGCGAGGGCTAGATTTTCAGAAGTCTGGAGGTTCTTTAAGGAAACACCGGATGACCGACGGACTGTGGTGTGCCACATTTGCCAAACCAGGATCAGCAGGGGTTCCACCACTACTAGCTTAACTACCACCAGTATGCGCAGGCATATGAATGCTAAACACCCCACTCAGTGGCAACAAGCGCGTTCACCTCCGGCCGTGCACACCACTGCTCCTTCCCCTGTGTCAGCTGATAGTCAGCCCCCTGCCCAGGACCCTGCCACAAAAACCCCATCGTCGCCTCCACGATCCTCCACAGCATCCACCAGCGTTCAGCTCTCCATACCCCAGACGCTGGAGCGGAAACGCAAATATAGTGCAACCCACCCGCACGCCCAAGCCCTTAATGTGCACATCTCCAGATTGCTAAGCCTGGAGATGCTGCCCTATAGGCTAGTAGAGACCGAGGCCTTTCGCAGCCTCATGGCGGCGGCCGCCCCTCGGTATTCGGTCCCCAGCCGCCACTACTTTTCCCGATGTGCCGTAGCAGCCCTGCACCAGCACGTGTCAGACAACATCATCCGTGCCCTAACCAACGCCGTTTCTGACAAGGTCCACCTGACCACGGACACGTGGACGAGTGCTGCCGGGCAGGGCCACTATATATCGCTGACGGCACATTGGGTTAACTTGGTGGAGGCTGGGACCGAGTCTGACCCTGCGGCTGGTCATATACTGCCGACGCCGAGGATTGCGGGGCCTACCTCGGTCCAGGTGTTTCAGGCCTACTATGCCTCCTCCTCCTCCCACCCCTCCTCCACCTCCTCCTCCGAACGACCATCCGTGGGCATGGCGCCATCAGTCGGTAGCTCTAGGCACAGCAGCAGTGCCGTCGCTAAGCGACAGCAGGCGGTGCTCAAACTGCTGAGCCTAGGCGATAAAAGGCACACCGCCCAAGAACTATTACAGGGCATCACGGCGCAGACTGATCTGTGGCTGGCACCGCTGAACCTGAAGCCAGGCATGGTTGTGTGTGACAACGGCCGTAACCTGGTGGCGGCTCTGCAACTCGGCAGACTGACACATGTGCCATGCCTGGCCCATGTGTTAAATCTGATAGTTCAGCGTTTCCTCAAGACATACCCCAATCTGTCTGATTTGCTCACGAAGGTGCGCCGCATCTGTGCTCATTTCAGGAAGTCCAGCACAGATGCTGCCACTCTCAGGGCAGCGCAGCGCCGCCTCCAACTGCCCGCTCACCGACTGTTGTGCGACGTGCCCACGAGGTGGAATTCAACACTGACCATGTTATCCAGAGTTTACCAGCAGCGCCGAGCGATTGTAGACTGCCAGATGTCAACTTCCACCAGAACTGGTAGTCAGGTCAGTCAGCTTCCTCAAGTCTACAATGAGGAGTGGACGTGGATGTCTGATATCTGTCAGGTGCTGAGTAACTTTGAGGAGTCAACACAGATGGTCAGTGGCGATGCCGCCATCATCAGCCTCACCATCCCGCTGCTTGGCCTGTTGAAAAACTCTCTGGTCAGCATGAAGTCGGAAGCTTTGCGCTCCTCACAAGAGACGGGGGAAGAAGATTCCCTTGTTGATAGCCAAAGCACCCTTAGGTCTGTTTCTCAGCGCATATCGGAGGAGGTGGAGGAGGATGAGGAGGAAGAGGAGGAGAATGTTGGCGAGACACAAGAGGGGACCATTGTTGAGTCCTTCACTGTTGAGCGTGTATGGGCAGAAGAAGAGGAGTTGGAGGAGTTGGAGGAGGAGGAAATGGACAGTCAGGCCAGTGAGGGGAGTGAATTCTTACGCGTTGGTACTCTGGCGCATATGGCAGATTTCATGCTAGGCTGCCTATCCCGTGACCCTCGCGTTCAAAGAATTTATTCCAGCACCGATTACTGGGTGTTCACTCTCCTGGACCCACGGTACAAGCAAAATCTTTCCACTCTCATCCCTGGAGAGGAAAGGAGTGTGAGAATGCATGAATACCAGCAGGCCCTGGTGCACAAGCTGAAACAGTATTTCCCTTCTGACAGCGCTAGCGGCAGAGTGCGTAGTTCTGCGGGACAAGTAGCGAGGGAGAGTAGGCGAGCAGGCAGCTTGTCCAGCACTGGCAAGGGTACGCTTTACAAGGCTTTTGCCAGCTTTATGTCACCCCAGCAAGACACTGTCACCTGTCCCCAGTCTCGGCAGAGTAGGGCTGATCTTTACAGAAAGATGGTGAGGGAGTACGTAGCTGACCATACCATCGTCCTAAATGATCACACAGCTCCCTACAACTACTGGGTTTCAAAGCTGGACATGTGGCACGAACTGGCGCTGTACGCCTTGGAGGTTCTTGCCTGCCCTGCCGCTAGCGTCTTGTCCGAGCGGGTTTTCAGTGCAGCTGGTGGCATCATCACCGATAAGCGTACACGCCTGTCGACTGACAGCGCTGACAGGCTGACGCTTATCAAGATGAATAAAGCCTGGATTTCTCCTAATTTCCAATCTCCACCAGGTGAAGGAAGCTCAACCTGAATAATTTATCCACTCCTCCTCCTCCTCATTTTCCTCCTTCTCCTCCTCTTTGTACAGTAAAGCAGAGGAAACTGGCTATTTTTTTACAGGGCCCACTGGCTCTAGCTATAGTACTTTATGCATTTAATTTTTCTGGAGGGCCACCGACCCGG
This sequence comes from Engystomops pustulosus, assembly GCF_040894005.1. Lineage (NCBI taxonomy): Eukaryota > Metazoa > Chordata > Amphibia > Anura > Leptodactylidae > Engystomops > Engystomops pustulosus. The sequence goes on along the minus strand of NC_092417.1, from coordinate 102,146,508 downwards.
TCCTCTGTTTTAAACAATTTTTGGGAGTGCCACATACAGGCACTCAATCTATTCAATTTTTCTGGAGGGCCACCTACCTGCTCCTCTGGTTTGAAAACTTTTTTGGACTGCCACATACAGGCACTCAATCTATTCCATTTTTATGGAGGGCCACCTACCTGCTCCTCTGGTTTGAAAACTTTTTTGGACTGCCACATACAGGCACTCAATCTATTCCATTTTTATGGAGGGCCACCTACCTGCTCCTCTGGTTTGAAAACTTTTTTGGACTGCCACATACAAGCACTCAATCTATTCCATTTTTCTGGAGGGCCACCTACCTGCTCCTCTGGTTTGAAAACTTTTTTGGACTGCCACATACAGGCACTCAATCTATTCCATTTTTCTGGAGGGCCACCTACCTGCTCCTCTGGTTTGAAAACTTTTTTGGACTGCCACATACAGGCACTCAATCTATTCCATTTTTCTGGAGGGCCACCTACCTGCTCCTCTGGTTTGAAAACTTTTTTGGACTGCCACATACAGGCACTCAATCTATTCCATTTTTCTGGAGGGCCACCTACCTGCTCCTCTGGTTTGAAAACTTTTTTGGACTGCCACATACAGGCACTCAATCTATTCCATTTTTATGGAGGGCCACCTACCTGCTCCTCTGGTTTGAAAACTTTTTTGGACTGCCACATACAGGCACTCAATCTATTCCATTTTTCTGGAGGGCCACCTACCTGCTCCTCTGGTTTGAAAACTTTTTTGGACTGCCACATACAGGCACTCAATCTATTCCATTTTTCTGGAGGGCCGCCTACCTGCTCCTCTGGTTTGAAAACTTTTTTGGACTGCCACATACAGGCACTATCCAAATTGAATTGTCTCCATAGCAGCCTCCACACGTTGTCTCCATTGCTACCTCCAAAAGTCGTCCATATAGCTGCCTCCATACATCGTCCCTTTATCAAACGAGGTGTGTCAGGCCGAAATTTGGGTTGTTTTCATGGATTCCACATCAAAGTTGTTAACTTTGTCGCCACCCTGCTGTGTTATCCACAAAATACACTGGCAAACTTTTACCATTTACGGATATTATTTCAGCGCTTCTTGCGCATCTGTTTACATTCCCCTCACCCTCCATATCCTAAACTTATAAGAACGCTACTACACTTGATCTTATACAAAAGGTTCTTAGAAGTGCTGTTTGGGGAGTAGCCTAGAGACAGGGGCTTGGATTGGCGAAAGCTCGCCTGGCAGCGGAGCGCCAGCTCCATGCCAAGAACCAACTAACATAGTTTTAACTGCAGCACCTTTAATCTACTACTAGTTCACTGCCTCCATACATGGCCGCCTTATCAAACGTGCTGTGTCAGGCAGAATTTTGGGTTGTTTTCATGGCTTCCACAACAAACTTGTTAACTTTGTCGCCACCCTGCTGTGTAATCCTCAAAATATACTGGCAAACTTTTACCATTTACGGATATTATTTCAGCGCTTCTTGCGCATCTGTTTACATTCCCCTCACCCGCCATATTCCAAACTTATAAGAACGCTACTACACTTAACTTGGTGCAGGCTGGGACCGAGTCTGACCCTGGGGCTGGTCATATACTGCCGACGCAGAGGATTGCGGGGCCTACCTCGGTCCAGGTGTTTCAGGCCTACTATGCCTCCTCCTCCTCCCACCCCTCCTCCACCTCCTCCTCCGAATTACCATCCGTGGGCATGGCGCCATCAGTCGGTAGCTCTAGGCACAGCAGCAGTGCCGTCGCTAAGCGACAGCAGGCGGTGCTCAAACTGCTGAGCCTAGGTGATAAAAGGCACACCGCCCAAGAGCTATTACAGGGCATTCCGCATCAAACTTGTTAACTTTGTCGCCACCGTGCTGTGTAAGCCACAAAATATACTGGAAAACTTTTTTCATTTACGGATATTATTTCAGCGCTTCTTGCGCAGATGTTTACATTCCCCTCACCCGCCATATCCCAAACTTATAAGAACGCTACTACACTTGATCTTATACAAAAGGTTCTTAGAAGTGCTGTTTGGGGAGTAGCCTAGAGACAGGGGCTTGGATTGGCAAAAGCTCGCCTGGCAGCGGAGCGCCAGCTCCATGCCAAGATCCAACTAACATAGTTTTAACTGCAGCACCTTTAATCTACTACTAGTTCACTGCCTCCATACATGGTCCCCTTATCAAACGAGCTGTGTCAGGCAGAATTTTGGATTGTTTTCATGGCTTCCATGTTAACTTTGTCGCCACCCTGCTGTGTAATCCACAAAATATACTGGCAAACTTTTATCATGTACCGATATTATTTGAGCGCTTCTTGCTCACCTCCTTTGGTTCCTCTCTGCCACCCATTGGTTTGAAGCCTGAGTCCATTTAGGGTATGTTGCCATGCCACTCTCTAGCCTGCCGCTGCTGCCGCTGCCTCTGCATGCCGTCCCCTATAGTGTCAGGGTCAATTATTGGATGTTTTAGATGCTATCTAGCCTCATTCGGTCACTCTGTCATGGCCATGCTGTTGCCCATAATTTTGGCATAATGGTGCGATTAAGCAGCCTCAGAGGCATCCATGCATGCTGCCCCTGCTGTTTCCTGTCCATTTCCGTGGTGTTTCCATCCTTTTCTGAGGTTCCCAGGTGTTTGGCCAAGCTTCCCTGTGCAGAGCCTTGGTCCCCTTGAAAAATGCTCGAGTCTCCCATTGACTTCAATGGGGCTCGTTACTCGAAACGAGCACTCGAGCATCGGGAAAAGTTTGTCTCGAATAACGAGTACCCGAGCATTTTAGTGCTCGCTCATCTCTAGCGTAGACACAATATAGAGAATGGTTACGCCGGTAATACTTCCGGCTATGACTAGCAACTTGCTTACTGCACGTGCGCAGAGACCTGACTGCATTCGCAGGGTTTTCCGGCGTGCCGGGATGGAATGATGCACAGGCGCACACTACAATGTCATGTAAGTCTTTGTCTCATATAATAGAGAATATAAGAATGTACCTTGTGTCTATGCATTACTATTGTTTTGTCTTGAATTTGAAAAAGGGTCGAGCACCTGAAACGCTTCACATGGGACTAATTTATAGGTATTTTTACTAATTTTCATGTTTTGTACATGTGTTTTTAATGAATTTTATTGTAATTTTAATATGTAGCATTCTTGGTATTTTGGAAATGTTGGGTATTATTTTTTCACATTATTTCATATACAAAAACCTTTTGTTTCTTTGTGCAATCCCTCCTGCAGAGGTGGCCGTATCCAAGGACACAGTCTTGGTTCTAAAGAACCATATCAATACATTTATAAGAAATTTTAATAACATCTAATATATACATGGCAGATTAATGAAATACCCCTTTAAGGTCAATACTGAATTTTACAGAAAAATCTACATCCTACTATACAGTCAGCATGTTAACATAGCTCACAGTCTTTATATACTTAATACATCATTAATACATTTGCCTTTTATTCTAAATAGAATTACTGGAGAAAGAGTATAAATTAAATATTGTATACACAGGCCACTTGTCCAATGTATTCAATAGTATGTATGTGTTTCTCATTATTTGTAAGTACAGATAAGGTTTTTATGTGGCCTTCAGAAGTCTGTGGATGGAATAATGAATGAAGACTTTGGACGAAGAGCCCCATGGGGCCACATTCTGAAAGAATTCTGAGGCTCTAACCCATTATTTTCAAATTCAGAGTGTCAAGTCCCTCCCGCTGAAGTTCAATGTATTAAGCTAGCGAGGAGAGAAGCTGCCCGTCTGCTTCACACTGTGACCTACCTGATCTGGGTCACCTCGTATGGAGATTGTAGCCTGTGGGACAGAGAGAAATAAGTAATTAAGATGTATCTAGGACAACGTGTACCAAACAAGTAAAAAAGAACAAACTTACAAGCAGCACACAACATCGGCATATGGCTTTTTTATTCTGCTGTGTTATTCCTCTGAAAAAGTCACAATAATTATATGCAAGCTCAAAAAGAAAATTATAGAATTCTATATTTTCTTGGAGGCTCAAATTTCTAAATTGGGATACAGTTCAGTGTATAAGCTGTGGCTATATAGGAATGAGAGGAATATGGCTTTATAACTACAAATGTATGAGGGCTTAAATGGTTGGTCCGACTCTTTTCAAAATCCAGCAGGTGGCTGAAGAGGTATTTTAAAAAAAAAACAAAAAAAAACCAAAGCTGTACTCACCTCCTCCTGTTGCTCCCGGTGTGCCATGCCCCTGATAGCTACCACCCGTCCCTATTCCCAGCGCTGTATCATGCGTTTAAATATAGGGACCGGTTGGTGTGACCGGCCACCTCAGCCGGCTGGAAGACGAACTCAACAGAGCTTCCATGCCCCTGCAAATAAACAGGGGCATGGCACTGCAAGACGGTGACACAGGACAACGCGAGTGATGGAAGGATTGAATTTAGCTTTGTTTTTTAAAAATACCTCCCCAGTCTGCCTGCAGGATTTTAAAAAGAGTCAGACCACCTCTTTTAAGGGAACTTGTCATCAGCAATCAGCCTAATAAACCACTAACAGAATATTGTCAAGCAGCGTAAAACCTTCTAGTTTTTGTTTCTTTCATGGTCTAGTGTGGTGGCATCATCCAGAAAATCAACTTTGAAAGGAGATGTTAATTGGCTGTATAAAATCATGGAGGAGTTCAACACTGAAGTCAAGGAGGGGAGCTATGAACGCCTATTCCTCTATGATTGACATCATGCATCAGACAGAAGATCTGGTTAGTGATGTCTCCAGATGTAGGAGCATCAGTTACAGTGTTGGGGGCTTCTGGGGAAGATTTCAGTTTTAAAATTGCAATCTCAGTGACATTAAACAATCAATTCACATCTCACTTTAAAGTTGATTTACTGCATGATGCCACCACACTGGTCTGGAAGGTGTTCCGCTGCTTGATAACATACTGGTAGTGGTTTATTAGATTAATTTCTGCTTCCCTTTAAAGAGACTCAGCGGCATTTATACCACTAAACCACCAGCCCTCTCTGGTACGGTAAGAAATAAACTTTTTAACATTTCATCTTTTATGTTATAAATCACCTATTTACCTATAAAAAATTGTTGGACAAAGTCACATGCAAATGAGATGAGAACAGTCACTTTATTCCATAGATGAGTAACAATGCTGCAAAAAAAGGCCTAAGAGTCTCAGATGGCATGGCATTGGATTGTCGCCCCAATGACATTAAGGGAAGATGATGACCCTGTCTAAGATGGTGCCGTCCACGTGCAAGGCTTTTAGATGCCACAGGTGTCTTTGCGCACACCGTTTAAACGTGTGAAACGTGAATAACACCAACAAAGTATGGAGAGGGCTCAGCCCATGATGAGACTTCTGCTAACCACTGAATTTAATAATGTGTGATTTTACCATAGCTTAGAGGAACATTACACAACATGTCAGATGTCAGCGGTGGTAACAGACAACTCCAAAAAAGATTACGTTTTTATATTCCTGCATTAAAATTCACTGACCTGAACAGAAGCGATCAATAGCTAATTTCTATTTCCATAACCTAGAAGCACATAATGGACATGTTGTATGTTTGTGCATTTATTTTCAGAAGTAATTACTAGATAGACATCCATGCGATGGATCAAGTTTGTCGACAGGTTTTTTATCAAACACCACATTCTTACATAGTAAAGTGACAGAACCTGGAACAATAATAACCTATTTTAGCTGATATTTACATTGTGCTGAGTCTGGACAGGAAGGTGCAGAGCAGGAAATGTTCCCAATTCAATGAAATGAATATTGAAAACCACTTAAAAAGTGCTTGTGTGACTTCGACCTTTCTTAGCTGTACTCGCTGTGGGTCGGGTAGAATAAATGTTTCTTAGGTTTGTCCACACAGGCCTGAAACGCTGCAGAATTTCCGTGTGGTGCTACTTATTAGTGCTAGCCAAAGCTGTTTGAGTGGTTGATGTATGACCATTTAAATGTATGATATATGGATCATGATTCAGGTGTTTAACTGAATAAAGGTTATTTTGCATTATATTCATTTTTGCTGATGTTACTCATCTACATATAACATGCAATTTTTTCATAAAGCAGGATGGTTGTATTTTTGGTTGTATTTTTACAGAGAAACACAAATTAAAGTAAACCAAAGTCACATCTCTTAATCCAGTGCTCCCCAATCTTTTTGAATCCAGGGATCGTCTGCACGATTGCATGCTCCACCCTTATAATGCTCCCCGTTAAAATCCCGACTTAATGCCTGTTATATTAAACCCCCCCTTTAGTGTCCCCCTTTCCTGCAGCATCCCCTTATAATCAGTGGCGTAACTTGGAGCTGATGGGCCCCAGTGCAAAGTCTGTGCCAGGCCTCTCACTATAATGTATGGTTTATAGTACTAGTCTATTCATATGGGAAAGTGAGACCCTAAGGGGCCAGAATATGGATCTCTATGGGAGAAAGTAGCTTGATTTTTTTTGACAAATTAAGTAGAACTTGTGAATGAATGTTCACATCCCCCACACAAAAATATAAAAAATTTATCTCAAATGATAATAATGCTTCAAAGGAAAATTGTGGAATTACAACAACTTGATGGAAAAATAATCAAACACTTTTTAGGGTTCATCAAGAAGAGTATTTTGAAAGAATTGTTGTTGATATTGCAATAACAAGCTTATGACAATGGCTTTTACATTAAACAATTGATTTGGTAAAGCTTGTGTGCAACAAATAAATCCATTGACCTTCTATGTACCATGTATCCTCTACACTTTATACCTAGTTGTCAGTTATACAACTTAATCCAAAGCCTTTTTTCTGCCTTCACTCATTGATGGACCATTCTAAAACATATGTGGATAGAAAGACCTTGGCTGTCATAGATCCCAGGGATTGGCAGTGTGCCTTGCCGCGAATCGCGGGCACTCCCGTGCCCCTCTATGTGCCGCGGTCCCTGCTGCCGCTGTCCCACTCCCCGGCCTGGATTCACCTGTCCACGCTCCTGGCTGTAATCCTGCTAGGCTCTTTAAGACTTAAAGGGCCAGTGTCTTCCTGATTGGCTCTTGCTAATCCGCCTCCCCCTTATAATCCGGCACCTCCCTTCACTCCCCACCGGATCTTCAGCATCATTCCTGCTAAGAGAAAGCCCTCCTTTCCCTGTGTTTCCAGTGTTGCTCTGTGTTCCAGCGTTACCAGTGTCCCTCTGTGTCTCTGCCATTCCTGTGACCTGCTGTGCCTTACAGGGTTCCTGTCCTGCTGTGCCTTCAAGGGTTCCTGTCCAGCGGAATCTACAGTCCGTGCCAGCATCACCAGTGTTCCTCCATGTTTCCTGCTGTCATCTCAGGTTTGGACTGTTTCCTGCCCTACTACCTTGACTGCCACCGCGGGTCTCATACCACCTCCCGTGGTGGTCCAGAGGGTCCACAGACTCTTCCAAGAGACTTTTACACACTTTCCCTCCTCAAGTGTGACACTGGTATTATAATGGTTTTGTTTCTATGGTTATACATATGTATAATATATATATATTTTTAAAAATTATTTCAAGAAATGGCAATACTGATGAGACAAAAGTCACCTAAACCCAACAAAATTGGCAGGATTGGCTGTTTATCGAATCTTATCCCTTCTCCTCGGGGAGAAGGTACTGGTATATGGCAGTCTTTTACAGAGGTTGGCACTTTTGATTTTAGACTTTCAGTAGAGGAATAAACTGTCTGGCTTTGCACTGTTTCTCTGTAAGCTGATATCCATTCTGGAGTCTAGGAAAAAGAGGTGACGACCCCGCAGGGTCTGCAATGGCTGCCATTTCCCTGTGTTGATTTTGGGAAGGAAACAGATAAAACCAATCAATAAAGAATAATTGTCATACAAATAGACATGGATAGTATATGGAAAGTATTTTCAGAGAATTGGGAATTCCCTGTTTGTGCTACAGTATGACTTGCATGTAACTCATGTAACCGTTTGGGCCAATGAATAGCAGCAGCGATCACATGAATCATTTTCATACTGTAATTGCAGTTAGATTTAAAGCACTGATTTAAAGCATTTTTATTGCAAAAAATGTTGCAAAAATTGCAAAAATGGAATAGAGCAGGTGATAATAGTAAACTTTATAATATACAGTGCTTTGTTTTAGAAAATAGATTCTCTATGCATTTTTACTGCTCTTCTTTCTCCTGTAGTGACCAGTGTTTCTGAAAGCATAATCTGGTCCATACATCCCAGTCATATAAGGAGATGAGAATAATGATTAAGTCTGTCCATACTCCATTAAACAGCTTTTCAAGTAGATTAAACTACCGTACTATTCCTCACTGTATGGCGGTAGTGTCCCTCACTGTATGGTGGTAGTGTTCCTCACTGTGTGGCGGTAGTGTCCCTCACTGTATGGTGGTATTGTTCCTCACTGTGTGGCGGTAGTGTCCCTCACTGTATGGTGGTAGTGTTCCTCACTGTGTGGCGGTAGTGTCCCTCACTGTATGGTGGTAGTGTTCCTCACTGTGTGGCGGTAGTGTCCCTCACTGTATGGTGGTAGTGTTCCTCACTGTGTGGCGGTAGTGTCCCTCACTGTATGGTGGTAGTGTTCCTCACTGTATAGAGGTAGTGTTCCTCACTGTATGGCAGTTGTATTCCTCACTGTATGGCGGTAGTGTCCCTCACTGTATGGTGGTAGTGTTCCTCACTGTATAGAGGTAGTGTTCCTCACTGTATGGTGGTAGTGTTCCTCACTGTATGGTGGTAGTGTTCCTCACTATATGGCAGTAGTGTTCCTCACTGTATGGAGGTAGTGTTTCTCACTGTATGGCAGTTGTGTTCCTCACTGTATGGAGGTAGTGTTTCTCACTGTGTGGCGGTAGTGTTCCTCACTGTATGGTGGTAGTTTTCCTCACTGTGTGGTAGTAGTGTTCCTCACTGTATGGGGGTAGTGTATCTCACTGTATGGCGGCATTGTTCCTCACTGTATGGGGGTAGTGTTCCTCACTGTGTGGTGGTAGTGTCCCTCACTGTATGGTGGTAGTGTTCCTCACTGTATAGAGGTAGTGTTCCTCACTGTATGGCTGTAGTGTTCCTCACTGTATGGAGGTAGTGTTTCTCACTGTGTGGCGGTAGTGTTCCTCACTGTGTGGTGGTAGTTTTCCTCACTGTGTGGTAGTAGTGTTCCTCACTGTATGGCGGTAGTATTCCTCACTGCATGGCGGTAGTGTTCCTCACTGCATTGCGGTAGTGTTCCTCACTGTGTGGCGGTAGTGTTCCCCACTGTGTGGTGGTAGTTTTCCTCACTGTATGGCGGTAGTGTTCCTCACTGTATGGCGGTAGTATTCCTCACTGCATGGCGGTAGTGTTCCTCACTGTGTGGCAGTAGTGTTCCTCACTTTATGGGGATAGTGTTCCTCACTTTATGGCGGTAGTGTTCCTCACTGCATGGCGGTAGTGTTCCTCACTGCATTGCGGTAGTGTTCCTCACTGTGTGGCAGTAGTGTTCCTCACTATATGGCGGTAGTGTTCCTCACTGTATGGGGGAAGTGTCCCTCACTGTATGGGGGTAGTGTTCCTCACTGCATGGCGGTAGTGTTCCTCACTTTATGGGGATAGTGTTCCTCACTTTATGGCGGTAGTGTTCCTCACTGTATGGCGGCAGTGTCCCTCACTGTATGGGGTTAGTGTTCCTCACTGTATGGCGGTAGTGTTCTTCACTGTATGGAGGTAGTGTTCCTCACTGTATGGCAGTAGTATCCCTCACTGTGTGGAGGTAGTGTTCCTCACTGTGTGGAGGTAGTGTTCCTCACTGTGTGGCAGTAGTGTCCCTCACTGTATGGGGGTATTGTTCCTCACTGTATGGGGGTAGTGTTCCTCACTGTATGGCGGTAGTGTTCCTCACTGTATGGAGGTAGTGTTCCTTACTGTATGGCGGTAGTGTTCCTCACTATATGGGGGTAGTGTTCCTCACTGTATGGGGGTAGTGTTCCTCACTGTGTGGAGGTAGTGTTCCTCACTGTATGTGGGTAGTGTCCCTCACTCTAGGGGTGTAGTGTTCCTCACTGTATGGAGGTAATGTCCCTCACTGTATGGGGGTAGTGTCCCTCACTCTATGGGTGTAGTTTTCCTCACTGTATGGAGGCAATGTCCCTCACTGTATGGGTGTAGTGTCCCTCACTGTATGGCGGTAGTTTTCCTCACTGTATGGGGGTAGTGTTTCTCACTGCATGGAGGTAGTGTTCCTCACTGTATGGTGGTAGTGTTCCTCACTGTATGGGGGTAGTGTTTCTCACTGTATGGAGGTAGTGTTCCTCACTGTATGGAGGTAGTGTCCCTCACTGTGTAGCAATAGTGTTCCTCACTGTATGGCGGTAGTGTTCCTCACTGTATGGGGGTAATGTCCCTCACTGTATGGCGGTAGTGTTCCTCACTGCATTGCGGTAGTGTTCCTCACTGTGTGGCAGTAGTGTCCCTCACTGTATGGAGGTAGTGTTCCTCACTGTATGGGTTAGTGTTCTTCACTGTATGGCGGTAGTGTCCCTCACTGTATGGCGGTAGTGTCCCTCGCTGTATGGGAGTAGTGTCCCTCACTGTATGGCGGTAGTGTTCCTCACTGTATGGAGGTAGTGTTCCTTACTGTATGGCGGTAGTGTTCCTCACTATATGGGGGTAGTGTTCCTCACTGTATGGGGGTAGTGTTCCTCACTGTGTGGAGGTAGTGTTCCTCACTGTATGGGGGTAGTGTCCCTCACTCTAGGGGTGTAGTGTTCCTCACTGTATGGAGGTAATGTCCCTCACTGTATGGGGGTAGTGTCCCTCACTCTATGGGTGTAGTTTTCCTCACTGTATGGAGGTAATGTCCCTCACTGTATGGGTGTAGTGTCCCTCACTGTATGGCGGTAGTTTTCCTCACTGTATTTGCTCCTGCTTAGTGATATAACTGGTGATGTTGGACTTTCTTTAGTGGTCTGTTTATTATCAGTATGGTAGTATTTATCTTGTTGTACTCGTAATGGTCATCATGGCGCAGTATTATATGTCCCTTATAGATAGTCTGTAATCTTAGGCTAAATAGACATGTTGGCACTTTGCAATGATTACATAGACTTTGGTTTGGAGTTTGGGCACTTGGTCTCTAAAAGAATATTATTCTTTGTAGTATTTATAGTATTTAAATATCTATATTTACATTAGTGGCAACTTACTGTATATCAGTGTTAGGCCAGTTTCACATGGCAGTATTCCTGGAGAAGTCAGTATATGTATAGCTGTAATTTGGATATATCTAGCCTTAATGTAAACCCAATGTTGTTCTCCCAATCCAGCGTGTTATAGCAATTATATTTTCTAGAAGACTGCAAAGCTTACCAAAACTTTCACCCATTTCTGCTTCCTTGTAAGTTCATGTTTGCTGACTATCCCGTTCTTAGCAACAGCAGAGAGAGAAAAAAAAGAATCTGAAATACATTTATCTGGTTTCCTCCATGAAGACCAGTGGCTTCAAGCCTTAGTGATGTGACGAACAATCAAAGGAAGGAAGTGTACTGGGTGGGATCAGGTTTATTCCAAAGTGGAGTATACTGGATATTTTGGAATTCACAAACTGACCCATATCTTTTGTTGCATTGTGGCTGTGTGCCTGGTGGATTACTTCTTCTATTGTCAACATCATAAGTGGATTCAGATCCTTGGAGTTCCCATTCACACAGGTATGTGGTCTACTATTTGAGTCTCTTTGATTTATTTTGCAGGTTTTTTTTGGTCATCTGATAAATGGTTTAACATGTCCATGCTGTGAAGTGGAGTACCAGTTATTTGCGTTCTTCTGTACTCTAGTATATTAAGACCATTTTGTTTTCTTTTGGACCATCTTTTAATATGTATTGTTAGGATATTGCTCCTCATTGTGATAGCTAAATATATTTCTGATTTCCTGTCCCACTGCCAGTTGATAAATGTGATTTTGCTATTAAAAATTATTGAGCAACTGTTTTCACATTGGGTTTTACTGAACTCGGGTATTTCCATCAGTGCCATTGAAGAAATGGAGGCACCAGAAATACAGCATGAAACCCAGAAATTGGAGAGTTAGAAGGATGTTGTTGATTTGTGAAGTCTTGAAAAATAAGACATCCCCTTAAAATAAGACCTATTGCCTCTTTAGGAGCAAAATTAATATAAGATGCAGTAATATATAGATCTTTTTCTGGTACTTAGTGACAAAGTGGCCAGTTACACTTTTAGACACTGCCCTGTGATTAGAAGGGCAGTCTTTTCGATAAGTGCTACTAGTTTGGTACAATAAATATTAACAGTAACAAAAGGACACCAATTCTATTGCTACAAATTGTGTTATCGTTACAATGTTGATACCATTTCAGTAGTAGTTTTCTAGTACTACTGCATTATTCTACATTGTGTCCAATCAAAGCAGCTGCTAGACACAAATGAACGAACTGTCATTATTTTGCATTAAGAGTAAATACTCATATTACTAGCACATCTGTAAGAAGGGATGACCAATTGAAATAAAAAATAATAATGCTTTGAATCCCAATTGTGTTGGCAGTTTTCTATAGCACAGTTTATTGATTGTTATTGTTGGAGGTCTTGCATTTCAAAATAGTTCTGGTTGTCCATGGATACAGACATGTGATACAGACATGTGACCTTGCAACTTCTGTGTTCTGCCAATTGAAAATTAGCAATGCATTGTCTTCCGGAGACAGCAAATCATAAGGATTTTCAATTTAGCCTTAAAAGAGGTATTATAGGAAATTTTTATCAGCCATCTTTAGAAATGGTAATCAATATTAGGGAGTGTTCCTTTAGCATCACAGGCCTGTTATAACATGTTAATAATACCAAGCATGACCACTGTCCAGTGTATAGTACTGTGATTGGTACACTACGGTATAAAAAAACACAGCAATTGCCCTAACGTTGGAACCTCTTCTAACAGCTGTTCATGGAAGTTCTGAGTATTATACACCCACTGGTAATTATTAAATGAATTGATAAAAATGATATATTAATTAATACATTAATTAAATAATTAAAATTAAATAAAAATTAAAATAAGAAACTGAAATAGCCTGCTGATTCCAATAGAAAAAAAATAGGAAATGGGGAATAATATCTGTCAGCAAGCCATCAGCGAATGATGAAAATCTTTACAAAGTGACAGAACTTTTCATGCAGATTATGAGTTTAGAAAAATGTTTAAAAACTGATTTGCCTTTAAATTACCAACACTGCAGACAGAGAATGTTAGAACAGAACATTCTTACGTCTCCTGGTATAGCAATTATTTATGAAAGGTTGGACAAGGCCTGAGACACATCCTGCTTTTGTTTAAAATGAATAGGAAACAGGAAACTGATATTGCAGAGCTTCAATGGATATAGAATAAGCAAATATGTGATGGATTCTTTCTAAATTAATTGAGTATTAAAACAATGAGATAGAAATTATAAATAAACAAAGAGGCTGATTATATTCTAGGTACCCAGTAACCCCAGTCTTTTCTCTATTTTATAACCCATGCAACCACCACTAGTTGTTTTAGTGGTAGGGTCTCTCATCGAAATATGAGTGACCAACATAAGTCAATTCTACAACCTTATTGCATGTGAATGTTTATTAGATCATTAGTGGATCTCACAAAGAAAGAGGACTGGTTCTTAGTGACATTAGATGTTAGGTCATTACTCTCAGTACTAGTATAAATCATAATCATAAAGGGGAAGAGAGCCATCACTGCCTTGTTCGATCAATTTGGTGGCTTGTCATTAAAACACATACACCAGATTCTAGTTAGGTTTATTGCTTTTATATTAATACACAATTATTTTTATTTTAAGCCAGATATTTACCATTAATTATTCCTCAATTAGTTTGTTTCTATTTATGCCAATCACCTCATGACCTTTTAAAAACCAAATATAATTAGTTCAAGTTTGTTTATCACTGCTTGGAAGTTGAATGTATTACTTATAACAAGCCAATGTTCATCATGGTTTCATTCGACACAATAGAATGGCATTATGGATAGGACAGACAAAAATTTATTATTGGTATTGGAGTGTGTTAGTCTGTGACTAAATGAGCCTATTAATATATATATATATAATTAATATATTGATGAGCAGCTTACACAAACTAACTATCTATCTTAAATTGTCACTGACTGTATAGCTGAAAATGCAGACTATACACCACACTGGTTTACTGGCTACCTGTGCTACACATAGACTAGTTTAGGGGCTAGTTTATAATTGTGAGTATTCATTAACTCCCCCCACCAATGTCTCAATGATAGAAGGTGTGTATAGCACTGTGGATAGTACTGACAGTATACTATTGATAAGAGTATATTTATCTGTAGCTTGATGCTGCAAGCACAGATGCCTGTCTATATTCACAGCCAATTATTATATTGTCTCTCTCACTGGCTGGCTAACTGAGAGTGCACACAGCCCTATACTGAACACTGTCTTGCTAGCTACCTGGACTACACGCAAAGTGGCTATCTAAGTCCAGACACACCTCTATTTATTGGTGCTCACATCCGTTACATTTCGGGGTTCTCTGTAACGTAGCAGACATGAGCATGCGCCAATCTCTTTTATGTGTCTAGTTCTCTGCTGAATGTTTGGAATGGATTTCTATACAGCCTGATGGACTTTTGAATGACTACTAATGGACTTTACATTCATGCACAGTATCAGTTTTTGGTATGTGTCATTTTGTATACAAATGTTTTGATAAAGAAAGATATTTAGCATTACAGTGCATATGTGGATATCTGATTGTCTGCTTAGCTACCTATACTACACACAAACTAGCTGGATCTAGGTACACTACTATCCATGTCACTAAAGGGAGGAGTAGACTCACTGGGGCACATTTATTAAGGGCTTTGCTAGACGTTACACGTTCTTGTAGGGGAAAACAGCTTGCACAGGTATTTGATAAGTGTCTGTGCTGCTATTGTGTCGCATGCGACCCTTTTGTGGTGCGGCTCTAGCCTCCATGCAACACAGATTATGTGGCATACCGGCAGTCGGTCTGACTGATTCGGACCGACCGCCTTATTTAACATGCAAATTGTGTTGCACACCCTATGTTAAAGGTCCACCACAAAAAAAGTTGGTGATCTCTGTCGGGCCAGTGCAGGGAAGCGACAGATTCATGATTTCTGGCTCACGTTCTTAATGAATCAGTCGCACTCTGCATTATACAAGGGAAGAGCACTTTTAGTGAATTTCCAACTTTCTAAGTAAATGTACCCGACTATGTAGCTACTTCACTGCTTAATGGCTATCTCAAATGCAATACTAACTTACTGGCTAAGGGCACACTACAAAAAGTGTTCCTGCCTTTTAAAATCTTATCACACAAAGCCCCCAACTTGCTTCACCAGTCCACAGATTTCATTTGGGGTTAGGGCTTAGGTGATGCCCTAACCCCTGATGAAGCCAGTGGACTGACGAAACATGTAGGGGGGCTTTCTGTGTTGAGTTTACAAAAAGATAAAAAATTTGGTGCAAATGATTTGTTTAAGAACCTTGCTGAAGACTGGTCCGACTTTTTGTGTTTGTACGAATTTACAATGAGGCTCCGGCTTTGTGTAAATCAGTCAAACCTGACAGAAAACAGCAAACTGCCCTTTCTGATTTACAAAGTGTAAAGTTCTAGAGAAGTATCCAGCCACCCCACTCCCAGCCCCATCACACCCAAAACTGATCCTTACAAGCCTTCCAGAAAACTGTCCAATTTTCATAAATGTTCACAATAGTGATCATTGGCATGTATGAGCTTGTGCTACCAGTTCCAATAGCAATCAAGAGTATACAGACTTCAGCCCCGGAACCTTAGACCAATGAGTTCTAACAGGTCAGATACAGTTCTGCATTTGCCCATGGCCATGTTTCGTATTGCAGCTTACCTGACCCTATTCAAGTTAACGCCACATGCAGATGAATGTATGTTGGCCAGTGATATGGCTGTACAACCTGCAGCCGCAACACGGGCCCCATAGACGTGTATGGCACCCGGCCACAGTGCGGGGAGCACATGGTGCCTCGCCACAATGCGACCAAGCTTGACGGCTGTGCCACAAAATATAGGGCATGTCCTATATTTTGCAGTTTTTACTTGCAGCCACTCAGCATTCAATGCAGAGGGGAGGGGTGAGGAGCGCTATGGCCCGGGCAAGCATAAACGTTTATGTGCTAGAGGCCCAAGAGCGGCAGTAACAATACCTATTAATGCTAATTATATATCAGGGTTTTGATGTTTCTTGGAGAGAGCAGACCTTGCATTTTAGAGGTAAAAATTGAACAGTCTATAAAAAGTGTTATATATTTTTTTTTTTTTTAAATGTCTTCCAACAAGGTTTTAGCCTTATAAAATTGTGCAAGTATGCTTGACAGCTGGCTGACTTCTGCTGTTCTCACTACTAGGCAACAAGAGCAGTGAATGTTCCCTTATATCAGTTAAATATTACAGCTTACAAGCGTTTGTTAACGCTAAACTGTGATCGCTGCATCATTTTGGAGCAGATGGCAGCAGACAAGCCGGTGATATTGACTGCAAAGCTTCTTATCATCAACTTGGGATATGAATTTTTAATAAGCGCAGTGCTTTACTTCTCAATAACATATTATTCCATTTTTTACTTGCCTTTTGTATTATTTTTTACTGTTTTTATTTTAATAACATTTATTTTAGGCTTTAACAGAGTGGCAATGTAAGATTTGAGCACATGCAACTTTGTGTTTGCTGCCTTCGTGATATGTTTGAACATCTTTTCATAGTGGTGTTTGGGAAGGGACAGTAATGGCCATTTTAGTAAAGTATATTTAAAAGTTAATTCTTAATTATTAATTTATTATTTGAAAGATGATAAATTTCTGTATTCTCTATCCAAAAGTGGCAATCATGTGAGAGAGGCATGTGTAAAGCTTGCATAGTAAAATGGTGGATGAGAAAAGAAGAATTAAGGTGGTTAATAAGCAACCTTTTATTTATTATAGTTTATCAGTACATTTTATTTATTAGAGGGGAGCTAGTCATCTCAGCATGGCATATTGCTTGGAAAATGCATCAATGGATAATCCACAAAGAAGCACAAATTCTGGTACCTGATCACCATCCATAGTTATCTGTTATCCTATGTTCTAAATACAGTACATGCTTATCAAACACATTTCTGAAATATTACAACATGAAAGAGATCTCTAGTAATGTAAACCAGTGGTCAGTTTGTACAACAACATCAGAGTCTTTGGGAATCTGTAAAAAGACAATGAAACTTTGGATACAGAATACTTCAAAACATAAAACAAAGAAACCGGATGTGATGGAAGGTAGAGGCCACTCCAGAGTATCCTGTTTTTCTTCAATAGTGATAAATGAAAACAGGACATGGCCTACTAACTGACCTTCTACCAGCACCTGGTGTTAGGGAGATGTAAGGACAAATGAGGGCAGGGGTATTACAATCATAGAACATCTACAGACAAAAAGGCTAGTCATGTTCCGGCATGGCTGGTGAAGTCATTGTTTTGGAAATTATTTTACCGTTAATGATTCATGACTAAACTTTTGGTAATGCTGGAAAATGTTTCACGTAGGAAACTTTCCAATGTAGTCTGATTGTATCAGACATTGTGAGATAGGAACATATACATAGGAGATTACTCTACAGCTGAAGCATATTGTAAAGATGCATGATGTCACAGGAAGCTCCACTATGACTGTGTAAGTGGTGCATTGTATGGGATCACAAAGATAAAAACACACCTCTGCAGGTACAACGACAGGACACTAATACTTCCACTTTCTGTGATCGCATTTAAAGGAAACCTACCATTTCAAATGGTAGGGGTAAGTTGTAAATACCGAGCGCACAGCGCCGAAGCAGCTTCTGCTATAAACTTTAAAAAGTGTTAAAACCGCAATGCAGCGGTTTATAACACTAACGAAAGTAAGCTCCGGCACCAGCTCACCCTGAGATGGTGCTCGGTATTTACAGCTTAACCCTACCATTTGAAATGGTAGGTTTCCTTTAAGCTATTGGAGGTACAAAAGGGAGTCATTACTGAATGGGGGTATAAAATAAGACACGATTATTGTTCATTCCTCATTCCTATTGTTTCTTCCGACATTGTCATTGTTCTGTAGTGTCTTATTTTGTTTGTATATGTACCTGTAAATTGTAAAGCGTTGTGGAATATAAATAAAGTTTTATTTTTAATTATTTATTATTAGCCAAAAAATAAGCATTGGGGAGGGGGTCTACAGGGAGCTCTGTTGGAGTGTGGGATTATTTGAAACAACAGTTACTGTCTAGGAATTAGAGAGTACAACATTGGGGTACTATAACTATGTGTCCCCACAAGGGAACAATAAATTTGCTTCTTGATAAAAGTGGAAGCCAAGGATTAGTCATCATGATGGTTTTGTAAAACTATGAAAATATGGATGTCCCACAGGTGTCATCCATGTACCTTTTGTATTTGCAGATCAGCTGCTTGTTGACACAATCATGTGAACTTTCACTAGTGACATCAGATGCCAGCCTTTCACAAAAATGGACCGTTTTTATACGAATAAGCAAGAGATAATACATTAATGATACATACATTGCAAGAACAGATCACTTTTTATGGCCTGGGAACAGCTCAAATGCATGTGCAGGTAGTCTGAGGATGGGTCTAAACTACTGTTAAAGGCTGTCTCCCACACTCCCACCCATTGCTATGTAACTACAAACACAATGATAACAAGCCCCTCACACACATCCAAAACATATTTAGTACTAGAAAGCTTGATTCACCTAGTTTGTACACCGGGGACATTACCTCCGCTGACGGAGAACTGCACCTAAACCCTCCTCACCTCTTTTCTCAATGCCCCCATGTTCTTCCTCCTTACAATCCGTCTTATGCAATGCCAGCTCACCAGCTGCCAGTTGCCAAGACTCATCTTCCCAGCAAGCCACAACTACTATGCTTACATTTTGGAAATAACATAACTAATGGGGTGGTGGTAGTTTATCTTTATGAGTTACTATTATTTTCTGCTGTTATGAAGGAGAAAACCCTCCATTTACTATAAGTTTTTATGGACTTGCTCCGTTTACCATAAATTTTTATGGATAGTTCTCTTCAGTCATGCTTCTGTTACTTGTAACCTTTAAATAACACAGCAACTCAAATTACTTTTGCTGGTATAAAAGTATAGGAATGATGGAAGGGAACCTTTTGTACTTCTATAGTCCTATATAGTCTATAGGAACTGATGGAAAGCAGAGAGGAATCCACTTTCCATCAGTGATCGTCTCCATTATTTGCCTTCATAACAGAAGAGGATAAACTAACTAAGAGGATGCTAACTAAATGTTCAAAGGGTTTTATATGGATTTGGGTGCATTTTCTGAAAAGTAGACTATCTTTTATCATACACTAAAGTCTCAATGTTGGCAATGGGAGTCAAGGACACCTTGTCACAGTTCAACACCTTAGACAATTCTAAAATAACAACAGTTGCTCAAAAAAAAAATTGCATAGTAATGCATAGTATAAAACTAAACATACTTTAAGCAGTTAACTGCTTCATTATATAACCAGATAAGGCTATAAAAGTATTGTACTCATTGGGGCAGATTTACTTACCCGGTCCCGTCGCGATCATGTGGTGCGTTGTCCGACGAGGATTCGGGTCAGTCGCGATTCACTAACATTGTGCTTCCGAGTTCCTGCATGTGTCCGGCTGCACCGAGGTCCGCTGGAGTTCACCTACTTCTTCCCGGTGCATGTGAGTGCTTGATATTGCGACACAAATCCTTTTTTAAATTCCGTGGTTTGTCTGAATTCGTCGGGTTGTCCACGCCCCCTGATTTCTGTCGTGTGCAAGCCCCGCCAAAATCCCGGGGCAATTCGGCATATAACGGAAATATTCGGGAAACCCGGCGAAAGTCCGGCGTTCGGACCCTTAGTAAATGAGCCCCATTGTGGCACAGGTATCTAATTTTTGGCTTGACATTTTCTTCTTTATTTACAACTTTTAATGGTGCATGTCCCCTTTTGTCTCTTTTTTGTGATTGCAGATGTGAAAGTTGTGACTTTTTACAAAAAATTCTGAATTTTTTGGTGAAAAGCCACACCTGCACCTATCTAGGCGTAGGAAACAGCTTAGGGCTGTTTGCAACTTTTGGGTAACATTTGTCTAAAATTATCTTGAATTCTCCAAAGCCCTTAACTCCTCAAAATGCCAGATGTTTTAATAAGGGAAAAAAACACTAAAATACATCTGACCAACAGAATAGTTAAAAAAAAACATGTACCTCATTGGGGGATATTTATCATACGCTGGCGCAAGTGCGCTGCTGTATGATAGCTCCAAAGCCTCTGGATGTATCCGGCGGGGTCCTGCCCAGCGTTTATTTCTATGCCAGGCCTTTCCTGCCTCAGAGGCCCTGATAAATATTCCCCATTGTGTCATATAGGTGTAGAATAGTGAGTTTGTATGATTCTCATACAGTATCTGTGTAGTAGGCTCAGTTCTGGTTTTGTAGCTTGGTTCTGGTAGTTTATCTATGAAGAAAATCTTATTATAGTATGGTATCTAAGCAGTAAGCTTGGATCTGGTATTTTATCTGAGTAGTAAGCTTGGTTCTGGCACAATATAAATTGTACCTGTGATATGTATTTGGGATTGAGCCCCCCTAACAACACCCCTGTATGACACTGTTCCCCAAGCGGAGAAACAGTCTTTCCCAACAAGAACTTCTAGAAGCCCAGGGCCTTGATCAGGGTTTCTCTAGGTCAAAGCAAAAATAAGGACAGCCTTGTGTTGGCCTGGGTCTTTACCATCTGGCCACCACCATATTCCGCCTGGCCCGATCATCTTGTGGTGAGAAACTATGCGCTCACTGCACCATGAACAGGTGTCATAGACCTCAGATCACGGCCCCCATAATGGTTGTGTGCATGAGGCCTCACAATAGGAAAAGCCTATTGATTTTAGCCAGGCGAAACACATTATACAAAAATTATATTGCCACTAAAACAAGTTGCTCACATGTACTATCATGTTTATAAGATGCAGCTTAGCTTCACTAATGAACAATATATCATAGGAGAAACAAGAAGAAAAAATTGGTGCAATATATAGTGTAGTATGTAAGATGTAAGGCAGTACAACAGGATGACATATTTAGATGTATGCTCACTTTGTATGGGTTGTGATTAGATTGATCCTCAATTTAATGGGGTGCTGCCTTTGGTGCTCCCAGGATGAAAGGCCAGGTTGGAAGAACTGGGCTATGCAAATGGAAAGTTTTGGTCCAAGGACCAAGTTTGTAGCAAAATATTGCCATGGAAGACTCTCAACAGTTTAACAGCTCCAATTGAAGCCCTTCACAACTACCATACCCGAAACACATATAAAATTTCAGAGTGTAGATCCTAATCCCATATGCTTATGTTGCATACCTCTGTTTTTCACTAGTCTATATTTTAGAATGATTGATATTTTTAGTGAATAAATATTGATTTTCAACATAAAAATGATCAGTGCCTTCCATAAGAATTATTTGCTACAAACGTATCCACAAACTACTGTACAAGCCCAATATGAAGAAGAATTCTAGAATACAGCTCCATTGACTTCTATGGGACTTCCAGGACATACAGGAGAGTGCTTCCTACAAAGAACCATTCTATATAGGAAATGTCACGTTCTACCAGAAGCCTCAGTAATCAAATATTCCTTCCTTAATCTGTGGAAATTAGTCAAATATCAAAATATCTATTTTAGTAATCGCTTAAAACAACAACTTTTAGTACTAGATTGTTACATATAATCTGAAACTTATGTACTTATGTATTCACTTTGCATATTACAACATGGTTTAGTAATTAGAGATGAGCGAACATGCTCGTCCGAGCTTGATGCTCGGTCGAGCATTAGGGTACTCGAAACTGCTCGTTGCTCGGACGAATACTTTGCCCGCTCGAGAAAATGGCAGCTCCCGCCGTTTTGCTTTTTGGCGGCCAGAAACAGAGCCAATCACAAGCCAGGAGACTCTGCACTCCACCCAGCATGACGTGGTACCCTTACACGTCGATAGCAGTGGTTGGCTGGCCAGATCAGGTGACCCTGGGATAGACTAGCCGCTGGCCGCGCTGCTCGGATCATTCTGTCTCTGGATGCCGCTAGGGAGAGAGCTGCTGCTGGTCAGGGAAAGCGTTAGGGTGTTCTATTAGCTTACTGTTAGGCAGGAGTGATTCTCAAAGAACCCAACAGCCCTTCTTAGGGCTACAATAACGTTCTACTTTTTTTATTTTAATTTGCATCTTTTACCATTTTGTGAGGAATTAGCAGGGGGACTTGCTACCGTTGTGTTTAGCTCTTAGTGGCACACATATCCATAGCAAAGACCGAAGTGGGAAAATTCAGTAGGGGTTGGATTTCTATTAGGCAATAACTCAGTGTCATCTCATCTGGCATAGTAGTGTGCTTCCTTTGATACTTGGCTAGAAAATAGCCATAGGAGAATACAAACAGCTTCTTGAAGCCTACAGTAGCGTTCTATATATTTGATTTCTGGTTGATCTGCTGGTGGCTTTAGTTTCTGCAGTGCATGTACTTGCCAATTCTGAGCAATTTGTAGTGAGACTTGCGACCGCTGTGTTCTGCGCTTAGTGGCGCACATATCCATAGCAAAGGCTGAAGTGGGAAAATTCAGTAGGGGTTGGATTTCTATTAGGCACTAACTCAGTGTCATCTCATCTGGCATAGTAGTGTGCTTCCTTTGATACTTGGCTAGAAAATAGCCATAGGAGAATACAAACAGCTTCTTGAAGCCTACAGTAGCGTTCTATATATTTGATTTCTGGTTGATCTGCTGGTGGCTTTAGTTTCTGCAGTGCATGTACTTGCCAATTCTGAGCAATTTGTAGTGAGACTTGCGACCGCTGTGTTCTGCGCTTAGTGGCGCACATATCCATAGCAAAGGCTGAAGTGGGAAAATTCAGTAGGGGTTGGATTTCTATTAGGCAATAACTCAGTGTCATCTCATCTGGCATAGTAGTGTGCTTCCTTTGATACTTGGCTAGAAAATAGCCATAGGAGAATACAAATAGCTTCTTGAAGCCTACAGTAGCGTTCTATATATTTGATTTCTGGTTGATCTGCTGGTGGCTTTAGTTTCTGCAGTGCATGTACTTGCCAATTCTGAGCAATTTGTAGTGAGACTTGCGACCGCTGTGTTCTGCGCTTAGTGGCGCACATATCCATAGCAAAGGCTGAAGTGGGAAAATTCAGTAGGGGTTGGATTTCTATTAGGCAATAACTCAGTGTCATCTCATCTGGCATAGTAGTGTGCTTCCTTTGATACTTGGCTAGAAAATAGCCATAGGAGAATACAAATAGCTTCTTGAAGCCTACAGTAGCGTTCTATATATTTGATTTCTGGTTGATCTGCTGGTGGCTGTAGTTTCTGCAGTGCATGTACTTGCCAATTCTGAGCAATTTGTAGTGAGACTTGCGACCGCTGTGTTCTGCGCTTAGTGGCGCACATATCCATAGCAAAGGCTGAAGTGGCAAAATTCAGTAGGGGTTGGATTTCTATTAGGCAATAACTCAGTGTCATCTCATCTGGCATAGTAGTGTGCTTCCTTTGATACTTGGCTAGAAAATAGCCATAGCAATAGGATAGGATTGTTTGGTTCTAAAAACTCAAAAAAAAACAAAAAACACAAAAAAAAACAAAAAACACAAAAAAACACAAAAAAAAAAAAAAAAAAGTAAAAAAAAAAAAAAAGTTATAACTCTCATTTTAAAAATGTTTAACCCCAGGGCTAGGGGTAGAGGACGAGGGCGGGGACGTGGGCGTCCAACTACTGCAGGGGTCAGAGGCCGTGGTCCTGGGCGGGGTGAGACACCACCTGCTGATGAGGGAGCAGGGGAACGCCGCAGAGCTACACTCCCTAGGTTCATGTCTGAAGTTACTGGGACTCGTGGTAGAGCACTGTTGAGGCCAGAACAGTGCGAACAGGTGATGTCGTGGATTGCTGACAATGCTTCGAGCAATTTGTCCACCACCAGTCAGTCTTCCACGCAGTCCACCCATGTCACCGAAATCCCCACTCCTCCAGCTCCTGCACCTCAGCCTCCTCCCCCCCAGTCTGCCCCCTCCCAGGAAAATTTGCCATTTGAACCGGCATACTCTGAGGAACTGTTTTCTGGACCCTTCCCACAGTCACAAACCACTTGTCCGGTTGCTGCTGAGCAATTTTCCGATGCCCAGGTTTTCCACCAGTCACAGTCTGTGGGTGATGATGACCTTCTTGACGTAGTGGAAGTGTGTAAAGAGGTGTCCGACGATGAGGAGACACGGTTGTCAGACAGTGGGGAAGTTGTTGTCAGGGCAGGAAGTCCGAGGGGGGAGCAGACTGAGGGATCGGAGGATGATGAGGTGACAGACCCAAGCTGGGTTGAGAGGCCGGGTGAACACAGTGCTTCTGAGACGGAGGAGAGTCCTCGACCTGAACAGGTTGGAAGAGGCAGTGGTGGGGCCAGACGGAGAGGCAGGGCCAGAGCTGGTGCATCAGCGCCACTGTCAACTAGTGAAGCTCCCGTGGTGAGGGCTCTTGCGGCGAGGGCTAGATCTTCAGAAGTGTGGAGGTTCTTTAAGGAAACACCGGATGACCGACGGACTGTGGTGTGCAACATTTGCCAAACCAGGCTCAGCAGGGGTTCCACCACTACTAGCTTAACTACCACCAGTATGCGCAGGCATATGAATGCTAAGCACCCCACTCAGTGGCAACAAGCCCGTTCACCTCCGGCCATGCACACCACTGCTCCTTCCCCTGTGTCAGCTGCTAGTCAGCCCCCTGCCCAGGACCCTGCCACAAAAACCCCATCGTCGCCTCCACGATCCTCCACAGCATCCACCAGCGTTCAGCTCTCCATACCCCAGACGCTGGAGCGGAAACGCAAATATAGTGCAACCCACCCGCACGCCCAAGCCCTTAATGTGCACATCTCCAGATTGCTTAGCCTGGAGATGCTGCCCTATAGGCTAGTAGAGACCGAGGCCTTTCGCAACCTCATGGCGGCGGCCGCCCCTCGGTATTCGGTCCCCAGCCGCCACTACTTTTCCCGATGTGCCGTCCCAGCCCTGCACCAGCACGTGTCAGACAACATCATCCGTGCCCTGACCAACGCCGTTTCTGACAAGGTCCACCTGACCACGGACACGTGGACGAGTGCTGCCGGGCAGGGCCACTATATATCGCTGACGGCACATTGGGTTAACTTGGTGGAGGCTGGGACCGAGTCTGACCCTGGGGCTGCTCATATACTGCCGACGCCGAGGATTGCGGGGCCTACCTCGGTCCAGGTGTTTCAGGCCTACTATGCCTCCTCCTCCTCCCACCCCTCCTCCACCTCCTCCTCCGAACTACCATCCGTGGGCACGGTGCCATCAGTCGGTAGCTCTAGGCACAGCAGCAGTGCAGTCGCTAAGCGACAGCAGGCGGTGCTCAAACTGCTGAGCCTAGGCGACAAAAGGCACACCGCCCAAGAGCTATTACAGGGCATCACGGCGCAGACTGATCTGTGGCTGGCACCGCTGAACCTCAAGCCGGGAATGGTTGTGTGTGACAACGGCCGTAACCTGGTGGCGGCTCTGCAACTCGGCAGACTGACACATGTGCCATGCCTGGCCCATGTGTTAAATCTGATAGTGCAGCGTTTCCTCAAGACATACCCCAATCTGTCTGATTTGCTCACGAAGGTGCGCCGCATCTGTGCGCATTTCAGGAAGTCCAGCCCAGATGCTGCCACTCTCAGGGCAGCGCAGCGCCGCCTCCAACTGCCCGCTCACCGACTGTTGTGCGACGTGCCCACGAGGTGGAATTCAACACTGACCATGTTATCCAGAGTTTACCAGCAGCGCAGAGCGATTGTAGACTGCCAGATGTCAACTTCCACCAGAACTGGTAGTCAGGTCAGTCAGCTTCCTCAAGTCTACAATGAGGAGTGGACGTGGATGTCTGATATCTGTCAGGTGCTGAGTAACTTTGAGGAGTCAACACAGATGGTCAGTGGCGATGCCGCCATCATCAGCCTCAACATCCCGCTGCTTGGCCTGTTGAAAAACTCTCTGGTCAGCATGAAGTCGGAAGCTTTGCGCTCGTCACAAGAGACGGGGGAAGAATATTCCCTTGTTGATAGCCAAAGCACCCTGAGGTCTGTTTCTCAGCGCATATCGGAGGAGGTGGAGGTGGAGGAGGATGAGGAGGAAGAGGAGGAGAATGTTGGCGAGACACAAGAGGGGACCATTGTTGAGTCCTTCACTGTTCAGCGTGTATGGGCAGAAGAAGAGGAGTTGGAGGAGTTGGAGGAGGAGGAAATGGACAGTCAGGCCAGTGAGGGGAGTGAATTCTTACGCGTTGGTACTCTGGCGCATATGGCAGATTTCATGCTAGGCTGCCTATCCCGTGACCCTCGCGTTCAAAGAATTTATTCCAGCACCGATTACTGGGTGTTCACTCTCCTGGACCCACGGTACAAGCAAAATCTTGCCACTCTCATCCCTGCAGAGGAAAGGAGTGTGAGAATGCATGAATACCAGCAGGCCCTGGTGCACAAGCTGAAACAGTATTTCCCTTCTGACAGCGCTAGCGGCAGAGTGCGTAGTTCTGCGGGACAAGTAGCGAGGGAGAGTAGGCGAGCAGGCAGCTTGTCCAGCACTGGCAAGGGTACGCTTTACAAGGCTTTTGCCAGCTTTATGTCACCCCAGCAAGACACTGTCACCTGTCCCCAGTCTCGGCAGAGTAGGGCTGATCTTTACAGAAAGATGGTGAGGGAGTACGTAGCTGACCATACCATCGTCCTAAATGATCACACAGCTCCCTACAACTACTGGGTTTCAAAGCTGGACATGTGGCACGAACTGGCGCTGTACGCCTTGGAGGTTCTTGCCTGCCCTGCCGCTAGCGTCTTGTCCGAGCGGGTTTTCAGTGCAGCTGGTGGCATCATCACCGATAAGCGTACACGCCTGTCGACTGACAGCGCTGACAGGCTGACGCTTATTAAAATGAATAAAGGCTGGATTTCTCAGAATTTCCAATCTCCACCAGGTGAAGGAAGCTCAACCTGAATAATTGATCCACTCCTCCTCCTCCTCCTCATTTTCCTCCTTCTCCTCCTCTTTGTACAGTAAAGCAGAGGAAAATGGCTATTTTTTGACAGGGCCCACTGGCTCTTGCTATAGTACTTCATGCATTTAATTTTTCTGGAGGGCCACCTACCCGGTCCTCTGTTTGAAACAATTTTTGTGAGTGCCACATACAGGCACTCAATCTATTCCATTTTTCTGGAGGGCCACCTACCCGGTCCTCTGGTTTGAACAATTTTTGGGACTGCCACATACAGGCACTCAATCTATTCCATTTTACTGGAGGGCCACCTACCTGCTCCTCTGGTTTGAAGAATTTTTGGGACTGCCACATACAGGCACTCAATCTATTCCATTTTACTGGAGGGCCACCTACCTGCTCCTCTGGTTTGAAGAATTTTTGGGACTGCCACATACAGGCACTCAATCTATTCCATTTTACTGGAGGGCCACCTACCTGCTCCTCTGGTTTGAACAATTTTTGGGACTGCCACATACAGGCACTCAATCTATTCCATTTTACTGGAGGGCCACCTACCTGCTCCTCTGGTTTGAAGAATTTTTGGGACTGCCACATACAGGCACTCAATCTATTCCATTTTACTGGAGGGCCACCTACCTGCTCCTCTGGTTTGAAGAATTTTTGGGACTGCCACATACAGGCACTCAATCTATTCCATTTTACTGGAGGGCCACCTACCTGCTCCTCTGGTTTGAAGAATTTTTGGGACTGCCACATACAGGCACTCAATCTATTCCATTTTACTGGAGGGCCACCTACCTGCTCCTCTGGTTTGAAGAATTTTTGGGACTGCCACATACAGGCACTCAATCTATTCCATTTTACTGGAGGGCCACCTACCTGCTCCTCTGGTTTGAACAATTTTTGGGACTGCCACATACAGGCACTCAATCTATTCCATTTTACTGGAGGGCCACCTACCTGCTCCTCTGGTTTGAAGAATTTTTGGGACTGCCACATACAGGCACTCAATCTATTCCATTTTACTGGAGGGCCACCTACCTGCTCCTCTGGTTTGAAGAATTTTTGGGACTGCCACATACAGGCACTCAATCTATTCCATTTTACTGGAGGGCCACCTACCTGCTCCTCTGGTTTGAACAATGTTTGGGACTGCCACATACAGGCACTCAATCTATTCCATTTTACTGGAGGGCCACCTACCTGCTCCTCTGGTTTGAAGAATTTTTGGGACTGCCACATACAGGCACTCAATCTATTCCATTTTACTGGAGGGCCACCTACCTGCTCCTCTGGTTTGAAGAATTTTTGGGACTGCCACATACAGGCACTCAATCTATTCCATTTTACTGGAGGGCCACCTACCTGCTCCTCTGGTTTGAACAATTTTTGGGACTGCCACATACAGGCACTCAATCTATTCCATTTTACTGGAGGGCCACCTACCTGCTCCTCTGGTTTGAAGAATTTTTGGGACTGCCACATACAGGCACTCAATCTATTCCATTTTACTGGAGGGCCACCTACCTGCTCCTCTGGTTTGAAAAATGTTTGGGACTGCCACATACAGGCACTATCCAAATTAAATTGTCTCCATAGCAGCCTCCACACGTTGTCTCCATTGCTACCTCCAAAAGTCGTCCATATAGCTGCCTCCATACATCGTCCCTTTATCAAACGAGGTGTGTCAGGCAGAAATTTGGGTTGTTTTCATGGATTCCACATCAAAGTTGTTAACTTTGTCGCCACCCTGCTGTGTTATCCACAAAATATACTGGCAAACTTTTACCATTTAGGGATATTATTTCAGCGCTTCTTGCGCATCTGTTTACATTCCCCTCACCCGGCATATCCTAAACTTATAAGAACGCTACTACACTTGATCTTATACAAAAGGTTCTTAGAAGTGCTGTTTGGGGAGTAGCCTAGAGACAGGGGCTTGGATTGGCGAAAGCTCGCCTGGCAGCGGAACGCCAGCTCCATGCGCATCATGCGCTTCTTGCGCATCTGTTTACATTCCCCTAACCCGCCATATCCCAAACTTATAAGAACGCTACTACACTTAACTTGGTGCAGGCTGGGACCGAGTCTGACCCTTGGGCTGGTCATATACTGCCGACGCAGAGAATTGCGGGGCCTACCTCGGTCCAGGTCTCAAAGGCCTACTATACCTCCTCCCACCCCTCCTCCACCTCCTCCTCCTCCGAATTACCATCCGTGGGCATGGCGCCATCAGTCGGTAGCTCTAGGCACAGCAGCAGTGCCGTCGCTAAGCGACAGCAGGCGGTGCTGAAACTGCTGAGCCTAGGCGATAAAAGGCACACCGCCCAAGAGCTATTACAGGGCATTCCACATCAAAGTTGTTAACTTTGTCGCCACCCTGCTGTGTAATCCACAAAATATACTTGCAAACTTTGACCATTTAGGGATATTATTTCAGCGCTTCTTGCGCATCTGTTTACATTCCCCTCACCCGCCATATCCTAAACTTATAAGAACGCTACTACACTTGATCTTATACAAAAGTGCTGTTTGGGGAGTAGCCTAGAGACAGGGGCTTGGATTTGCGAAAGCTCGCCTGGCAGCGGAGCGCCAGCTCCATGCGCATCATGCGCTTCTTGCGCATCTGTTTACATTCCCCTCACCCGGCATATCCTAAACTTATAAGAACGCTACTACACTTGATCTTATACAAAAGTGCTGTTTGGGGAGTAGCCTAGAGACAGGGGCTTGGATTGGCGAAAGCTCGTCTGGCAGCGGAGCGCCAGCTCCATGCCAAGATCCAACTAACATAGTTTTAACTGCAGCACCTTTAATCTACTACTAGTTCACTGCCTCCATACATGGTCCCCTTATCAAACGAGCTGTGTCAGGCAGAATTTTGGGTTGTTTTCATGGCTTCCATGTTAACTTTGTCGCCACCCTGCTGTGTAATCCACAAAATATACTGGCAAACTTTTATCATGTACCGATATTATTTGAGCACTTCTTGCTCACCTCCTTTGGTTCCTCTCTGCCACCCATTGGTTTGAAGCCTGAGTCCATTTAGAGTATGTCGCCATGCCACTCTCTAGCCTGCCGCTGCTGCCGCTGCCTCTGCATGCCGTCCCCTATAGTGTCAGGGTCAATTATTGGATGTTTTAGATGCTATCTAGCTTCATTCTGTCACTCTGTCATGGCCATGCTGTTGCCCATAATTTTGGCATAATGGTGCGTTTAAGCAGCCTCAGAGGCATCCATGCATGCTGCCCCTGCTGTTTCCTGTCCATTTCCGTGGTGTTTCCATCCTTTTCTGAGGTTCCCAGGTGTTTGGCCAAGCTTCCCTGTGCAGAGCCTTGGTCCCCTTGAAAAATGCTCGAGTCTCCCATTGACTTCAATGGGGTTCGTTATTCGAGACGAGCACTCGAGCATCGGGAAAAGTTCGTCTCGAATAACGAGTACCCGAGCATTTTAGTGTTCGCTCATCTCTATTAGTAATGCATTAGTAGTAGCTGTAATCTCCCACAGTAGAAATACATAACAAACAAAAAAAATGCTGATTGGAAGAAGAGATGGAAGATTTCTGGAGCCTGAAAGTTTTTTAAAACCTCACACACAGTTTTCTGAGGCAGATTTTCCTAAAACAACACATCAGCGCCAGACACTGAGGAAGGAAGTATAGGGAACAGAGCGTGGGAGGACTTTCAGTTTTAACATATCTTTTTAGATATGTAAAAGATTTCTCTGTAAAACTTTGGCTCATCTCTGGTAATTCACCAATGTGACTTTAAAATTGGGTCATGTACTGAAGTTTTTCTTAGACAATATAATTATAGGGGCCACTATACAACCTAGTTCAGAACTGTTAAAAAGGGTCATGATTTTCAGAGGTTTCAGAGCCACAGTCAAGAACTGCAAATTTATAACAGCCAAGAACTGGTCACCGTCATGCGAATAAAGTATAAAGAGCTCTTCTTCCACGTTTAATGGTCCTTACATACTAGAAGGGTTACTTAAGGGCCATGCCTGTGCTCTTCACTAAGTTTAGCAAAGAAAAGTTTGGAACTATATGAATCAAAAGCACAGACAAACACATGCAAGCCCCTCTCAGGTTCACAAAAAAATATTTTATTAAAAATATAATATATAATACAATGTAATATAGAAACATGGTAAAGTTATATTAAATAACAAATTCACACAATGAATACCAGCCAACTCTCAAGTGAAAATGGGTAATTTGTGACTTTTCATATAGCAGCAAAGTGCAAACCCAAAAGAGGAGGGGGAAACTAAACTAAAAAGCTGGTCTTATTGAAAAATGTGTGTATTTTATTATAAATGTAAATGTTTCTGTTGTTTTATATTTCCAGAGCAGAGTTCATCATATTTTCCTATGTAATGATTATTGGTTGAAGTGTGTCTTCCACCATCGGGCACTGGAGTTAGTTTATGCCTAAACTCTGTAAATCTGTCTACCATATCTGGATTGCCATGATTCAACCAGATATTGGAAGTGAAAAAATGGAGTGGTTATAGGAAAATAAGCAACAATTTTTGTGCCAATCCAGAGATGCAAAAGTTTAAAGCCAAAAGGGTGACACACAGTGGGGGTCATTTACTAAGGGGCCGATTCACGTTTTCCCGACGTGTTACCCGAATATTTCCGATTTGCGCCGATTGTACCTGAATTGCTCCGGGATTTTGGCGCATTCGATCGGATTGTGGCGCATCGGCGCCGGCATGCGCGCGACGGAAATTGGGGGGCGTGGCCGAACAAAAACCCAACATATTCGGAAAAAACGCCGCATTAAGAATGGAAAATGTGTTGCTCAGGGCGCGCTTACCTTCACTCAGCCCGAGCCGGTGAACTCCAGCGCGTTCAGATGCTTTTCAGCACAGCAGCGCCACCTGGTGGACGTGGAGGAACTACCTTATTAAATCCCGGCCGGACCCGAATCCAGCGCAGAGAACGCGCCGCTGGATCGCGAATGGACCGAGTAAGTAAATCTGCCCCAATATCTTCAATGATAACACCCCCTCCATCTTTCAACACAATTAACAGTCTAAGCGTGTAAACAGTAAAACTGACCTAATCACACCTTACTTTGTTACAATGTTGTTAAGTCAGTTTTACTGTTGCTACACCTGGATTATTCATTTTTTTGGAAGATGAAGGGGGTTTGTATCATTGAAGGTACTGTAAGTTTCCTTTTTGGCTTTAAACTCCTGTGCAGTTTTAAAGCAGAGCCCATGAACATTTTTGACTGCCTTATAAATAAGGCTTTAGCCAGGGCTTATTGTTTGTTCTACTCTTGTTAGTATTTTAATATCAGAAATAAAGTGGAACACAAAGTTTCTCTGCCTCTGCTTCTAATCCTGCTTATCTCATTTACTTTCCGTCCTCAAATAGGAATTTCTGTGATGTCATGGTTAAGGAAATTATCATCATTGCCTCACTTATTTCCCTACTGACTCATCTACTTTTCATCTACTAGAACAGTGGTGGCGAACCTATGGCACGGGTGCCAGAGGTGGCACTCAGAGCCCTTTCTGTGGGCACCCAGGCTATCACCCCAACACAGTGTTTGCCAGACAGGACTCAAGGTTTCCTCCTGTGGTCCAATGCAGTCCAGGACGTGCCATGCTCAGCGCCAGTTTAAAGCGACATCCTTGGCTACCGGGGCTACAGGAGGAACGAGAAGGTGTGGATAGAGGCAGATTATTTTTGGAGCTCCTGCACTGGAGACCCGGATTCTTCTTTTTCAGGGTACGCTGGAGGGAAGCTGCAATCCAAATTTCTCCATCAAATGTTATTATTATGGTGAAATCAGGACGCCAATATGATTGAAACCTGTGAAAGATCATGGATCGATAAGTTACTGCTTAGGTTGTCATGTTGGCACTTTTCGACATATATTTAGGTTTTGGTTGTAGTTTGGGCACTCTATCTCCAAAAGGTTCGCCATCACTGTACTAGAATAATTAAAGTAGTGTGTTTTTGTAAAAAGTAATCAGGGTTCAGTATTCAATTATGCCCCTTTCCTGCTACCCAAATGCCTGGAGTCTTGAGCAACACAAGCTTCCAGCACAGGGATGTAGGGATAAAATAAGCTCAGACAATAAGCACAACAGATAGAAGGGTTGGAGTTAAGTTTCATAGGTGAAAGTGGTATAAACAATGAGATGCATGGTATAAGACCCCATAGGTAACGTTTAACACCTCTATCAGTGGGGGTAAGGCTAAATACGTGCTCCTGCACATAAGCTTACTTCATCTATCTAGACTATATGGGTACTCAATGTTGTGGCATGCACCTCTGGATATAGTATTAGGGAGCTGCATATGTATCATTTGCAGCTAAGAAAGGAACCCCAGGGACTCCATGTGCTCAATTCACACAGTTAAGCAATGTCCACACTAAAGTCTACGCTAATACATAAAGGTGTCATTTATATACTATACCTAATACTTATCAATGAAAGAAAGTTATCAAATTTTATTCCCCTAGTGATGTTTACACACTAAAGATAAATGTATAACCCCTTACTTAACAATTTTACTCTGTTTTATTGCTGCATTAGCTCCTTTAACTCAGTGATGGTCACTGGAAGATTCCAGAGTGTGGGCGGGGACTCTCTAAGCAGACACTTCATGATTCCTCTAGTGCTATGAGATGCTGTGAGCTGACAATGTGCTTAGATTATCAGGGTCGAGGGTTATCTAAACTTTCATTTATCTTCTGAACATTCACTAGTATCTGACACATAGAAAAAGAGAGATGAGACAGATCTGAGATGAGAGATGATGAGATCCATGAGATAGATATAAACCACAATGACACACTACAGCTTTGCTTTATCTCAGCTTTAACCCACACAAAGTCAGCTCTGCTATATCTCAGCTATAACACGCACGGTCAGCTTTGCTATACCTGCTATAAAGATCTTATCTCATCTGTAGCTTGTAGAGTAAGTCTCTGCGCAATGCTGCTTCATCTTTGTCAAGAGTTTGTCTCGTAATGCAGGTGGGAGGGGCTTGAGGCAGAGAGCACAACCATTCTACAGAGAAAAGAAGCTATTCAAGTGAAGAATCTGCCCTGTCCAACCATAGAAGATTTACGGTTGGATCCCGGTTAACTAAAGTTGTATAGAAAAAAGGACATGTTGAAATTTGTGGGAATACCACTTTAAGACTGCCTCACTATACAATAGCATGACTAAATGGGCACATGGTGTTGAGAGACTAATAGGCACTGATACTTGCATGAAAAGGCTATCTGAAATATGGCATATCGCAGAGTCAAATAGTGGCTGGATACTGACTAGAATACAACATATGCCAAATTATAGATTTGTACTGCATATATTTTTAATATGTTCATTTGTTCCAGATGTAAGGAGGGTTTATTTTGCAAAAATGTACCAATTTTAGGCAAATCAATGAGCACCTGCTGTGAGACATGATATGCATAGAGAAGTACAGAGAATATAATTTAGACTGACCTCATTATGCAGCAGCCCTCTAATAGTATGTGTGAGCATCTTTCCCCTGAGACAGATGGCATTGTGAGATCCCATAAAATTAGTTGTATGGCTTACAAGCCATCCGGGTTTCCTTGTATAATATTCCAATAGGTGCGTGCTTTTATCCGAAATTGCGTCCGCTAATTGATTCATGGGTTGGCGGAGATTAGTCTAGTTGTGCTTATTCAAGTGATTTAGAATGGCTGTCTACTTTATTTAACATTGCACTTGTGCAAATAATAATATTCATAAAATAATGACAACCCTGCAATCACTTAAAGCAGCTGTCCCTTTAGAAAATAGCTTTGCGGCTACATTAAACATTTGTTTTCCAACTGATAAAATTATGCAGCTTTTAGTTTTCTTTCTATGTACAAATAACCATTTATTCTGATTCTCTGTGCAGTTGCCTAGCAACCCCTTGCCATTAAGACAACTTTTATTGCTTCCCTAGATCGGAAGCAGAGGGGTCAGAGTTGGGCCTTACCTACAGGCATTAGCTTGGGCCTAGCTATTTATGCTGCTTTTTGGTAAGCGCGCAGGATAAAATGCTTTAGACCACCATAAAGAAGACTATAATTCATGATATGGTCATGCTGTTATCATTATTTGTTCTTCCTTTCTTTCTTGGACCTATCACAGCAATCTTAAAGACACACACATATTTATGCACAAGCAGATACATATGTAGACGCAAAGGAATAAATACACTTGGCGTGGTATAAACATAACTACAAATGACTGTTATCAGTTTCAGGCAAACTTGACGGGAGACAAAGGACTATGGGGTTTGGAGGGCCCATAAAGTGTATGCATAAACAGAATCTTCTTTTGTGTAGGTAAGGAAGAATTAGATGATGGGTCCAAGGGCTTACATACACCTAAACCCCTGTGTCTGTTCTGCCTTGCCCCACATTGTTCTGAAATGTAAAAGTAACCAATGGGGCTCACAATATAATAGACCTACCAGTATGTTTTGGAGTATGGGAGGAAACCGGAAGACCCAGAGGAAACCGGGGCAAACAAGGAGAGAACATACATACTTTTTGCAGATGTTGACCGTGGGTCATGGAACCCAGGGCCCCAGTGCTGCAAGGCTGTAATGCTAACCACTAAGCCACCATGCTACCCTATAAACAGCTGTTGTATATTATAATGGTTGTGGCTCCTTAGATCCTTGGTAAGCTGCTAACTGTACATTAGAATGTCAGCATTGGCCCACGACTTCACCTGTGGTCATTGTGACCATTTAAATACTTGGTTTGAATCCTCCAGAGCCATGCTGTTCTGCCCCGGGGACTTAGTTTGCCAAGTGCATAGAAGTTTTCTTGATGTGAATCACATTTATTTCCCTTAACCATCACAAACATATAAGTAGTAGTTTTGTTGAAGCATTTCAAGGAAATCTACTATCTGTGATCTGGCTTTAAACAGTGTCACCTAGGGGTGTAACTACAGTGGTTATGGGGCATGCACTGTCATGGGGCCACGTAATCTGACCTGACACACTAAAGAATGGAGGATATGGACCATAATATACATATTATTCTGCACATTTTACAGCATAATATGGATATATCATATATGTGATGTTTATATGCTGTATATGTTGAATGGTGTGTGTATATACCGTATGTGTGTCTGCTTTAGGTTTGTATATGGCACTGTATGTGTGTATATGCTCTATATGTGTGCATGAGTGTATAAATATGTGATTGTAACTTGCATGTGTGAGTATCAAATAGCGCAATCAAATTCTGTAGAGCTTGGATATGAAATATAACAATATTATAACAGTCCAGGTGCCTGTGAGTGTCTGATTTGTCATGCTTGATTTTGATGGTAGATTTCCTCTAAACCATTTTAATAAAATGCAAATGAAAAACAATGATAAATGATGAAGTGAATTTTAAAAATTATACACCCAGTCTAAACTGCAGGCATCTTAATCACAGCACCGGAGTCCCTGGGATCGTGCCCTTTTAATTAGTAGGGCTTTATTCTAATGAATCTACATACTCCACACCTTTCATTTGCATCTTATTAAAAAGCAGGCAGAGTAATGTAAGATCATATACATAACATTATGTAAAACAGGAGATGAAATGTGATAGTAAGTAATTTGGAAAATATAATTACGAGATCAAATATCTTAGGATAATAATACACTACAGAATTCAGATGGTCAGACACATATCACTTCATTACCATCAAACTAGATAGCTGGTTATTTTAGACTCTTAATTTGAGCTTTAATCATTTCCCACCTTGACAATTGCAACACAGTATTAATTGGCAATTCACTGGTTGCCTATTCCCACTAATGTGCAAAGCTCTTTGTAATGTTTTGCTTCTCACTCTTCTTTGATTTGATTTTGCCACTTTTAGACTGTCAAAGACCCATTGCACTTTGCCATCTATCATCTATTAAATCTATTTCCAAGACTTCTCTTGTGCTGCACTTACACTCTAGAACAAGTTGTAATATCCACTGATATTCATCTGTAGCATGGGCTTAAGCAACCGGTTTTCTTTTATACCTTCTTATACGTTTTTCTAAATGTAAAATCTGTGGAATAGATGCATCTATTTTAATGCGGAAACATGTCAATAATGCCTGGCCTTGTTCATAAAGCATTGCAATTAAAAAGAGCTGTCTTGAAGGATTTAAATGAGCCCACCATAGTTTTTACCATACAAAGCCTTGGAGAGCTGTGTGACCATAAACCACATATAGTCAGCTTTAACTTATAGATGGTGGGACCAAATCTTTGCATGCAATAGAAAACTCTCACATTATACAAATTACATAATGTAAATGCATAGTGTCAGGGTTCGGGGTCAGTGGACTGTAGGAGATGGTTCTAGCCAACACCTGGGACCGGAATCTAAGTGGCACCTGGTCTTCACCAGAGCCCGCCATAAAGCGGGATGGTCTTGCTGTGGCAGGGTGCCACCAGATAGTTCTACAGGTGCCACTAGCCCGCGGTGGCAGCTAAGGTCGAGGTACAGGCATGTCAGGCACTCTCATGGTCAGGAGCAGGCAGAAGTTCAAGGCAAGAATTAGGGTCAAGTCCAGGGTCACAACAAGAGCAGAACAGGAACACTGGGAACGCAGGAAGGAAGCTTTCTCTGAGGCATGAAGCACAAAGATCCGCTGGGGAATGATGGGAGCCGCCGGCCTTTATGGAAACCCGGAAGTGGCCAGCGCCAATCAGTGGTGCACTGGCCCGTTAAATCTCGCCTGGATGAGAGCAGGATCTTGGAGGGGTAAGTGGGGTCGTGGGGGAGCGGCACCACGGAGAGGGGCACGGATGTGCCTGCGATCCGTGACTTGAATCGCGGGGCACCCTTGACACTGAGGCAGAAGACATTTTCTTCATGTCCTTCTTTGTTAAACCAGTGCTCTGCAACCCCACAGTATACAGCCTTGTACAGCCTGTACTTCAACAACCAATAGGTGGGTTATATAAAGGTTTCCCCACCGCTTTCTTTTTCTTTCTCTGGATAGAAGGTGTATTTGACTGGAACACAGTTCATGTGGCCAGTCATATGTGAATGTAGTGACCTTCCAGCTCCGGCATACCAATCAATCACCGATACCCCTTCTCCTATGACTCTAATACTGGTATCTCCAAATAGTTGAGAGAGGGAGAAAGTAAACTGGTGGCCAGGAAGGTGAAAGCTTTATGGTTTTTGTGTTGCCTATCCAGCATGTATGTGTTTTTAAAGATTCACATAAAGAGCAGGGTGGAGATTTATCACTGCTTCTACACCAGTTTTGTGCCATAGAAGCAGTGAAATAATCGCAAATTCTTGTGCAGTGCAAGAATTTGTGATTAAAAGTGTGAATACACCACCTCCATGCCATGTGCTGCTTTGCTGTGTGATATCTCTTCACTCAATACCCCTTCCCTTTGCTGAGTAAGAGCAGATTCACCAAAAGAGTTTTTGGAGATGAATGTGTTTGGCTAATCACACTTACACCCCTTCAATATGATCATCTACTCAATTTGTACAAAAAATTATAATACAAATATAGACTTCAAGTAGATAATCTTTATTATATACATAGAATTCCCATTAGGGATAAAATAACAAGACAGACAACATAGGAGCAACTAACAGACTAACATGCAATGCACAATGCCCGGATGTAAAGAACGTCATTAGCAAAGTTATCCCTGATAGATGTTAAAGTGCTGAGTATGAATGAGGACTATAATAGCCCCAAAAATATAGAAAACTACAGCAAAGTATCTCATATTGGAGCATAGCACCACAGTATCCTGAACCCCTTAAGTCAACAGAGGTTAACGGTGATTTGAGAATGGTACCTATAGGACAGGAGAAAACAAAAGTTACAAATACAGACCACAGGTAATACGGACCCCGACACATGTTTTGCAGCAATAGCTTCATCAGGGGGAGTGAGTAAGAGCAGAGAAAGAGGCTTTTAGTTAGATATTATAGCATAGGAGAGGGACTGGGGAGCAATTTGAAAGTAGTGATCAAAAAAACACAGCAGTTTGAGACCAGTCCTCCGGTCTATCTGCAATCCTGGAATATAAATTGAATTTTCATAGATATGCAGCTAATAATATTTAAGTGACTTTAACATTTTTTTTTACAGTCTTTTCATAATTTGCTGCTACTAATAAAAAGCAGAAAGGTTTGAGTACAACAATCTTCATTGGTATCAGCTACAGGTGGACTACCTTTAATCCTTTAGCAACCAGCCAGTGCATCTCACACACTTTTTAATTTTTTTCCTTTTAGATTTACTGTTTAATTTGGTGTGGATTTTTAATAATCCACACCAAATTAAACAGTAAATCTAAAAGGAAAAAAATTTAAAAGTGTGTGAGCTGCACTGGCTGGTGCAGAATGGAATTCTGACATTTTTTAACATTTATTCTCTTTGTCAGAACAAGGCAAAAGATAGACCTGGAAGCCTCGGCATTCCTCCATTAAATCCAGTAAAACATTGGGGGTCATTTACTAAGGGCCCAATTTGCATTTTCCTGGCCTTTTTACCCGAATATTTCCGATTTGCGCTGATTTTCCCTGAATTGCCCTGGGATTTTGGCGCACGAGATCGGATTTTGGCGCATTGGCGCTGGCATGCACGCAACCGAAATCGAGGGGCGTGGCCGAACGAAAACCTGACGGATTTGGAAAACCCACCTTTTAAAAAAAAATGTCGCGAAAATTGCATTTACCTTCACTAGGAATAGGCCGGTGAATTTCAGGGCATTCCAGCGGACTTCAGCGCAGCAGCGGAGGAACTACCTTAGTGAATCGCGGCCAGACCCAAAACCACCGCACAGAACGCGCCGCTGGGTAAGTAAATCTGCCCTATTATGACCAAGGCATATTAGTCAAACCGGTGCTCCGCACTCCTATTCACAGGGGCGGCTTCAGGAATCCATGGAGGCTCCATGTAAACCCATGGATAAGGAATCCATAGGGGCTCCCCTCACCCCCATGGATTCCTTATGTACAGCCTTATGTTCCCCCCCCCCCCCATCCCCGGAGCTCTGGACCCCAACATTTGCCCAGGTAAGCCCAGTCCTGGCGCCAGCCTTGCCTACTCAGCTCCTTGCATACTGCTATCATAGTACAAGGAGGAAGGGAACCTCGTAGGCAATTCCTGGGGTGAATAGTGCACTGCCAATTCACATCCTGATGTTCCAAGGGGAACCCCTGTCTTTTCTGGCATTGCTTTATTGTTTTATGTTGTAGAAAGATAAATGCAAACCTCTAGTATTTTTTACATGCTTCTGCCAGCCAACTATTAAAAGCCTCCTTTCTACAGTATGTGGAAGCCGTAGCCACTTGGCAGTTTGCAAAATTGATTGATAACTCCACATCATATTTAACATTTCAGGGTTAGAACAGTAATTAAAAGGTGAATCCTATTAAGCACAGACTGTATAATAGCTAAGAGAGAATAATTTCTTCAGAGAATTATCTACGCCGATGAAATTAGCAGTCACACTGAACGAAACGTCCTGGATTCCCTAATGCTCATAGGAAAATTTCACTTAGCGTAATTATAGAGCGCTGAAATCTTGCCAGCTCTCCTCCCACT
The DNA here is from genome assembly GCF_040894005.1 of Engystomops pustulosus. NCBI lineage: Eukaryota > Metazoa > Chordata > Amphibia > Anura > Leptodactylidae > Engystomops > Engystomops pustulosus. Next base: position 102,105,745 of record NC_092417.1, on the reverse strand, counting down.
CCCTTCATATCTAACAGAACAAATGCAGGAAACAGCGACGTGAAAAGACGTGGGTTTACCTCTCCAGTTACTCCCAGCGGTCAGAGTATAAGTGACACACATCGGGAAGCAGTGCACACTCTCTTTGTATTACAGACACATTCCATTTTACCGCCCTATATAAAACAGCCCATTACTGGAAGAAGAACTCATAAAATCAAATGCATTTAATATGCTTTGTTGACCTTTTAGCACATTCTTTTTGAAGAAGTGAACGCTGTGTTTTTTTGCATCGTATAATTAAACCAACCTTTACCTTTAAAGGTCTAGCCACTTGTATTGTGTCAAAGCGGAGACATAAAAAAGATGTTGAAATACTGATCAATTTTAAGAACAATGAGCATTCTGAAGGAACTTATGTTTTTTTAAGGACTACCCTGGTTTAAAGGAAACCTACCATGCAGAATCTACCATCAGAAGAAGATCTGAGGGTAGACTCCTCTTGCCTGTCTCTGCTCTAATCTGTAATTTAATAATCCTGGAACCTAACCTAACTTGTTAAAGTCTTTATTTTAGTAATATGTAAATTAACTGCAGAGGCTACTTGGGCGTGGAGTAGCCTTCGCTCCCAGTGCCCGACCAGGCTAGTACACGCCCCAGTAGCCTCTGCAGTTAATTTACATATTACTAAAATAAAGTTTTTAACAAGTTTGGTTAGGTTCCAGGATTATTAGATTACAGAATAGGGCAAGAGACAGGCAGAAGGAATCTACCATCTAATCTACTTCTGATAGTATATTCTTCATGGCAGGTTTCCATTAAAGGGGTTGTCTACATTTACTACAGACTAAAGGCAAAAATAAACTGATCACAGAGAGTCCTACTGCTATGAGCCTTTCTTTTAATAGCAACCTTTAAAGATTCTTGAATAGTGATCACTGCTGTTAATATTCAGAAATATATTCACACAGTCTGGTGCAAAATTCCCCTAAAAAGTTATACACAAAACACTGGCCAAAAATATCACTTTACAACAAAGATTATATAAGAAGAATGTACAAATCTTTATTGAAGCCAGAAATAGACATCACAATAAGACAAACATTTAAAAACATAATTAAATTCATCATAAAACAGGCAATGGTTGAAAAAGCATATAAACCTATAGTCTAAGGTCACCTCACTTACAGGACCTGCTGGGGTGTATATTTTGTAAATGGACCAACATTAAAAAATGCAACAACTATATCAATGGCAATCACTTATAATAGTTACCAAGTGGTCAGAGTATACCCAAATCAGGTCTTCACGTAACAGGGGACCCTAATAACCTCCCTACACCATGCATATTGCCAGCTTTCCTGGCTTCCTCAGGGGTTCATTGCTGTTACTGTCACAGTGACAAGATGACTTCCATCTTGAGCGCAAGGTAAAGCCTTAGCTTCATCTTAAATTATAGAACCACAGAAATCGTTTTGTGCTTAAAAATACTGGTAGATATATTCAATGCTCACTGAGTTATCCATATTTAAACCAATGCAAGTAATCATGCATCACATGATTGAGGTGTTAATATTCAAGGTTTTACACTCTTTTGGAAAGAAAGGGCAAATAGGAGAGTATGTGGTGTATGTCTGTATGTCAGAAGAGACTTAAAAGCGGTTGTGAATGAGACAGTGGTCTCAGAAGAGTGTGAGGAGGCTGAAACTTTGTGGGTTGAAATTCGAAATTGAGGAAATAGAGGGTCACCTATATTAAAAATTGAAAACTTTGAATTTTAAGAAGGCTAATTTCTAGAAATTCAGGGCTGCACTACAGGATATAGACTATATAGCAGTGATGGCAAACCTTTTAGAGACAGAGTGCCCAAACTGCAAAAAAAAACCGCTTATTTATCGCAAAGTGCCAACACAAAAATTTAATTTGTGATTTATACTCCCTTCTCTGTCACAGTTTTAATTGATACCAGCACCTGAGGACACCAATAAAGCAGAAAATAGTCCCAGGTAGAGCTGTCACTTTAAAATAGCTCTGTGCACAGCAAGTCCTGGGCTGTCTGGGACTGCAGGAAGATACCTGGAGTCATCTCTAGTGATGGCCCGAGTGCCCGCAGAAAGGGCTCTGAGTGCCACCTCTGGCACCAGTGCCATAGGTTAGCCATCACTGCTATATAGGATCAAATACTTTCATATAATATAACTAATGTTAAATGGGAGAAATTCAAATCTATCCTGGGTCATTATACTTCTAAATTTATTCCAATAGGTAACAAGTATAGACGGGCTAGATTTCACCCTGCATGGCTTACAGCTTAAGTTAAAAGGGCAATTCATGATAAAAAGAGGGCATTTAAAAAATATAAATCTGACGGGTCACCTGAGGCTTTCAATACTTACAAAAAAATTATCAAAATCTGCAAGAAGGAAATCAAATCATCCAAAATACAAAACGAAAGACTTGTGGCTAAAGATGGCAAAACAAATCCCAAGAAATCAATGCAAAAAAATTTGACTGTAGACCAAGAGAAGGCGGAGATACTTAATGTTTTTTTTAGCTCCGTTTATACAATAGAAGAAAGAACTTCTGATGTGGATGGTGCCAGTTTGAGTCATGCATCCTGTAATATACTAGACTGGCTGAATGTAGACATGATCCAATCTATGCTCAATGAAATCAATGTGTACAAGGCTCCTGGACCAGATGGGTTGCACCCCAGAGTTCTTAAAGAACTCAGTTCGGTTATTGTTGTACCGCTGTCTAAAATCTTCAGGGATTCCGTAATGTCTGGTGTGGTGCCAAGTGACTGGCGCAAGGCAAATGTGGTGCCAATATATAACTTTGCTAGGCAATTACAGGCCTGTAAGCGTAACTTCCATTGTGGGGAAATATTAGAAGGGTTAGTAAAAGACTATATACTGGAGCATGTGACATCAAATAGTATAATAAGTGACAACCAGCAAGAGTTTACTAAGGATAGAAGTTGTCAGATTAACCTGATCTGCTTCTATGAAGAGTTGAGCAGTTGTCTGGATGGAGGAGCTGCGGTGGATATTGTGTTCTTGGACTTTGCAAAGGCATTTGACACTGTCCCTCATAGACGCCTGATGAGTAAAATAAGGTCTATTGGTTTGGGAGAAATCATTTGCAACTGGATTGAAAACTGGCTGAAGGATCGTATCTTGAGAGTTGTGGTCAATGGTTCCTACTCAGAATGTTCACCAGTTATGAGTGGTGTACCCCAGGGTTCTGTGCTCGGCACACTACTATTTAATATATTTATTAATGATATAGAGGTAGGAATTAATAGCATTGTGTGTATTTTTGCAGATGACACCAAGCTGTGTAGTGTAATACAGTCTGTGGAGGATGTTATTAGGCTGCAGGGGGACTTGGACAAACTGAATGTTTGGTCATCCACTTGGCAAATGAGGTTCAATGTGGATAAATGCAAGGTTATGCACCTGGGGGCTAGTAATCCAAAGGCAAAATATGTCCTTGGGGGAGTAAATCTGGGAGAGTCCCTTGTTGAGAAGGACCTGGGGGTATTTGTTGATCATAAATTGAATAACAGCATGCAATGTCAATCAGCTGCCTCTAAAGCCAGTAGGATCTTGTCATGTATCAAAATTGGTATGTAATATTACCACTGTACAAGGCATTGGTTCGGCCTCACCTGGAATATGCTGTCCAGTTCTGGGCACCGGTCCATAAAAAGGATGCCCTGGAGCTGGAGAGGGTTCATCGTAGAGCCACAAAAATGATAAGGGGTATGGAGGGTCTCAGTTATGAGGAAAGATTATAATTTATTTAGTCTGGAAAAGAGAACTATGAGGGGACATGATTAATTTATATAAATATATGAATGGTCCATACAAAAAATATGCTGGTAAGTTGTTTCAGATCAAATCAAAACAAAAGACGAGGGGACACTGTGACCCCCGCAGATCACAAAAAAAGAGGGGTCCAATGGGTTCCCACCTACCTCCCTCGAACCCCTTGTTGCTTTGTCAGATTAATGGAGAAGATGGACGCACAGGACCCCATCGGATCCCTCGTTTTCATGATCTGTGGGGGTCTCATCACTGAGACCCCAACCGATCAGCAATTTAGGCCCTATCCTGTGGGATGATACTGCTATATCAATAAAGTTCCTAGGGCAAAAGACTGTTAGTAAATTTATATTGCTAGATTGTCGAATTAAATTTTAAATTGTTAAATTTAAAATTAATTTCTTAGATCCCTTTAAAGGGAACCTGTAATCAGAAATTGACCTAATAAACCTCTACCAGTATGTTATCAAGCAGCTGACCACATTCCAAATTATGGGAAAATCAACTTTGAAGGGATGTTAATTGGTTGTACAAAGTAGGCAGACTTTTAAGACTGAAATCAAGATCTCTCTTCCGCAGAAAGCCCTCTTCACTGTGACTGATGGTCCTACATCCAGAGACATCATTTACCAGATCTCCTGAAGTCCAAGGCACAATAAAAATCACAGAGGTGGAGGAGTTCAGAGCTCCCCGCCTTGATTTCAGTGTTAATCTCTCCACCTCCTTGACTTTATACAACCAATTTATATCGCACTTCAAAGTTGATTTTCTGCATGATGCCACCACACTGGGCCATTAAAGAAAACAAAAACTAGAAAGTCTTATGCTACCTCAAAATATACTAGTAGTGGTTTATTAGGCCAATTTCTGATGACAGGTTCCCTTTAAACATTTGTCAACCCATGACTATGGTGACTATGCCATAGCTTTAAGGGAAAAAAAACTAATTTTTACTTTTTTGTATCATTGTGTAGATCTCAGAATAGCAATGTCGGGTGTGCAAACTTTACAAAAGCCCACTCCACCCAGAATGTGCGATTTAACCTTCCATAAGTACCACTTTTGATTAATTTTCCAATGACAACTATGGCCACACTTCTGAACTGAAAAGACTCCTTTCAAATGCCCTAAATTGCAACAACTTTTTTTGGGGGCACCTTTAAAATAGGGCATGCAACAAAATTCTGTCTGACACTACATGATAAATGTGTTGCACAGTCCGACTGTACCATGGAACAACCCTTTCAGTGCAGAAATTTTTGTTTAGTTGGGAAGAGTGCAGCCAAATCAGTCTACAGTTATACAGTTTCCTTTGGAAGAGACTTACTGGTTAGGTTATGAATCCATGTCTTGTCACAAGGCTTATGTATAGTAGTCCTAGAGGCATAGAGGGGCATTTATTATTTTTGTCGCAGGGTGGCGATGGAACCATGCTTTATTTTCCAGTAGGTTTTTAAGTTTGTGGTGCAAAGTTTTAGCTTGATTGATTTTGATTGTAGATTTTCTTTTCCATTCTTATTGAGCCCTTTTTTCCCACCTATTCATGATATTAATCATATGCCTCTCACTAAATTTCTTAGAAATTACATAATAAAATCTTGGAGCCAGAAAAAGAAATCGCATATTATAAATATTCCCACAGAGGGGAAAAAGGATTACTGCCGGATTGAATAAATACCAGAAATATTATCTTTATTTTTTGTAAAATACTCCTGAGAAATTGAAGAAATCCATAGATAAAAAATCTGCTTGTAAAAAAAACCCTTCCTTTAGTAGTTTTATAAATTGAGAGTCATAGATCTCACTCTGGAAATGGCAGATTTATTAATTGACTGGTTACTCTGGGTGCACAGTCATACGACTAATAAAACTGTACTGTCTGCCACCACCAATTTTTCCCATTGACTGCAATAAGCGGTCAATATTAGAGCATGTTTAACCTTCCATTAACCTTGCATGGAAAAATCTAGAAGCCAATACTTTCCGTTTTATGAAGATGGGTTTATTATGAACGCGTTGGGTTTATTCAGCTTAATAGCCTCTGCTGGGAATTGTAAATGAAATGTCTTTCAACAAAAATTTCATGACCGCCTCAACCATTTTTTGTAAATACTCTTTAGGGATTCATCACAAAGTAAAATCAATTCTGCTCTATGCACTCACAATATCCCACAGTTCTCTTTGTCCCACTCTTTTTCATAAACTTGCTAGACTGTTAAAACTCCTGTCTACAGTAGTTGTATCCTAGATGATATCTTGGATAAAAACAGTGTAGAAAGGGATATCATTGAGCTTTCCCAGACTCCTGAACAGCAAATTTAGATGGTTATGCAAATATGCCATTGAGGAGCCTGGAAAAGCTGGATGACAACCCTATCAGCAAATTAAAATGGTCACCATTCAGCTTTTCTGAATATAAATATCAAGCTTCAAACAAAGAAAAATGGCAGAAAATATATTATTGAGCATTTGCCAGTTTTCTGCCAGAGAAAGCGCATGAATCTCCCCATCCCTGCCAGTTTTCTTCTCCGACCCACAATCCTACGATGGACATGTTGTGTCAGAGAGCGGGCAGGCTGTGTGAGGTCACGAATACCTGACCTAACACATTTACTACAGTAGACACTTCCAATCTGGTCTACAGGTCTACAGGAGTTTAAGCCTATATTCACTTAGAGGCCGGAGACTCCTAGTGAATACAGGAGCCGAATCGTGAGGTAGGGGAACTTTAAAATTGACGTTCTAAACACCATTCTTGAATGAATTCCCCCCTCCCCTTCCCCCAATGTGCCATAATTTGGTGGCTCGTGTAATGTGGAACAGTAAAGTATTTTATGGGGTTTTGGGGTCTCAACTTCCTGCAGTATTAATAAAGGTGTATATAATGGCTGGTATAGATTTTAACAAACATTCACCCCAGTTTTCTAAAGTGATTATAAGTCTAATGGTGGCCATTGGCCCTACTCCTTTCCACTGCTCTGAACATTTTGCATAAATGGTGGAAAAAAAACAATGGTTTCTACGTTTCTATACTCCAAAAAGGGCATGAGACATGCCCCCTAATAACTGAGTATCAAACAGCTAAACAGTGCAAGGTTAGATGGACCGATTGAAAGGAAATCTACCATCAGGAATTTGCCCATTGAGGTAGATCTGGTCGTAGGTTTTTATAAATCTTTCTTACCTGAACTACAGTTTATATAACTAATATGTAAATTTTTGACAGAGGCTACTGGGGCATGGAGTAGCCCCTCCGGCTGTGGGTGCAAAGGCTACTCTACTCCCTACCTGCGCATTCTCAGCACGCTCCTTATCAGCGCCAGCTTCTTCAAGCTCTGCACATGCGTTGAAGCTCCTTGCTCTGTGCCAGTGGCAGAGTGCATGAGCATGTTGTGGCAGCCCTGGAGGGGTCACCTCTGAGTAGTCAGAGGTGAAAATGAACACACCAAGGAACACGAAGGACGTGCAGGTAGGAGGGACAGCAAAGGCCAATGGGGTGTGGAATAGCCTTTGCTACCAAAGCCCGTAGATGCTACTTCATGCCCCTGTAGCCTCTGACAAAAAATTGCATATTTGTTATATAAAGTGTAGTCCAAGTTAGAAAGTCTTGCAGAATTAGCGAAAGAAAGTTTAGGTCTTAGCATGTTAGTAGAAAACCTACCATCAGATCTACCTTAGGTACTGCATTGGATTTATCAGCATTATGAATGATAAATCAGTCTAAATTGTACTTCCTATTTGTATTAGCTTACTCCAGAAAAATAATAAAGTTTGTTGCATTTACATATTTGTTGGTGTATGCCCTTTTCAATTGATGTCACACAGTTTATGTATTAGACCACACCCTGTAACACTTTTGATAAATGCAACAAAAGGCATTCTTAAGAATTCTGTCCTTACCATATTGATAACTCTTTACCATTGTTTGAGAGGTTGCATTGTTTGTTTGGATGCAGCTTAATAAACGCAAGTGGTGCTGTCATGTCCATTTTGAAAGAAGAGGCTTTATCCTGACAACCCTTACAAACAATGCTTGTTCAGTCTTTTTCTAATTGAAACTACAATATATAATATGCTAATTGTGGCCTGTGGAATATGAGATGAGTTTTTTGTAGTTTCTCTGACCTGGGAGAGTTTGGGAATGATCTTATAACCATTCACAGATTAATAGAAAGCAGCGTCTAAGATTACATTTTCAAAACTTCTGCTTTTATTGAGGTGGTCACACTTGCTGCTGATGGTTTAATTATGGGCATTTATTTACTGTCCATGGTTGCTACTTACCCTCTTCATTCCTATGAAAGCAGCAATAGTGTATTTTATTTTTCACATACTGGGGCATATTTACTAATGTAGGAAACTGCACTAAAAGTCAATGATGCCCGTGTATAATGTTCTATGCACATGATTCATTAAGAATGTGCGCCAAAAATCATGAATCTGGAGCTTCCCTGCACTGGCCAAAAAGAGTTCACCAACTTTTTTGTGGTGCAGCTTTAACATAGGGTGTGCAACAGACTTTTGTTCAAGTTAAATATGGCGCCCGGTCCGACTGAGCACCGGAACGTCCAGACAGAAAGTCAGTTTCCACCAGAAAGTCAGACAGAAAACTGGCACAAAGCCCTTAGTAAATGTGCCCCACTGTCTCAGAATTTTGTAATTTGAAATTTTTTAAGGTTGTAATTATCTGACTTCAATTACATTCCAAGGACAGGATTGTTTTATGTCCTCGTAGGAAAAGATATATAATTAAAAGAGCGTGTAGTTTCTTTTTCTCATGATTAACTTTATGTTTTTAATGTTACTTTGCTAGAAGGCGGCATCTAAACCCATTGTAAAGCCTTCTGCTTTTCCTGCTGTGACCAGCTCCTGAGGCAGGCTATTCTACATATTCACAGTTCTTATCCTAAAGAGGTCTGGTCACCTCTGGTGATTGAATGCTTTTTTTTTTCTCTAGACAGAGACAGTGACCCATTGTCTTTGGTGGGAAACAGTTTTTCCCCAAATTTTTGTAAGGACCATTTTTATAGTTTATAAATTTATCATAATCCCTTTTGGTCATTTCTTCTCTAGATTAAGTAAATTCTTTCAATTCTTTTCATAACTGAGATCCTCCACACCCCATAACAGTTTTGTGGTCCTCCTTGATGCAGATTCTAACTCCAGAGCATCTTTTTATGAAGTACAGCCTGACTGAACTGCATATTCAGGATGCAGCCAAAACAATGATTCGTGAAGCAGTAATATTACTCATCTATCCTTAACTCTATTAATACAAGACATGATCCTTCTGTCTTTAGAAGCACATGATTGACATTGCATGCTGTCATTTTTTTGTATTTGTAGGCCGCAGCTTACATAAGTTGTCAAGAAAAAAACCTAAAAGGAAATAAAATGTTTTCACCTTTTGGTTTTAAACCCCTTTTTTGCCCCTATTTCATAAAAGGAAGCTTTGCTCTGACACAGAAGGAAAATCTACCCCACAAATCTGAAATATTAATCAGGAACAGTAAAGAATGCTGAAAGGTGCACACAGAGAGGAGAGATTATTTCCTCTTGTGTAGGAGAGAAGCTTCCTTTCCAGAAAGAAGGGAAAAAAAACTGAACCCTTTCAACATTATTATGAGTAACTTTTTTTGGATTATTTCATCCATTGTTTTATCTTCCTATAAATAATATAATAAGTGACAAGCAGAGAATATATTTACACATGTTAGTAATTACTTAACACCTCGCTTCTCAATATGTCTCAAGAAGGTTTAGGGTCCCAAATGGACATTTTTACATGAAAAACATTTTATAAAATAAACTTAAATACTTACCTAGATGTGAGTCCTTGAGGTATATCGGACTCACATCAGAAGATCCTGGGGCCTCCTTTCATGTTGAGGGAAGAGAAGCCAGGACAGTATCCTTTTTAGACTGTGCATGCGCTGTACCTATGGGGCTGGAGCATAGGTCTAATACGTCCGCTTCACTTCCTGGAACGCATCACCACTGAGGGATCGAGAGACTGAGGTGAGTATTCATTTTTTTTTCACCCTGAATGCTTAAAAATCCATAAGAACATGTCGGTGGTTTAGTGTCTCAAATTACCCTGACAGGTTTCCTTTAAGTTACATCTCAGTAGTAGACAAATATATAAACACTATACTTAAATTCCTGCCACAGATGTCCACTTCAGCATCAAACTATTGCCTTAGAGTGTGCATGACTGGGTTGCTTTGTGCAATAGGTAGAAATTCATTCATATAGATTAGTGATTGTTTAGATCTTTCAACTGTTAGCCCCATTGTAGTGTTTTCATAGTAGTCAAAGAAATACAATTATCCAATATATTTAGGTGTCTCTCAAATTTAAGTTCTTTATTCTAATAGCATTTTTCCATTGCTTATTTACTTCAATAACGGTAACCATCTAAGAAGGATGGGATGTTTATTTTTTCCAGTTTGGACCTAGTAGAAAGAGTACAAGTTTGGGTTAAGCATATTATATAGTCTATCATTGCGTTTAACCAACTAGAATGTAGAGAATAACTACTTAAAGAGGATCTGTCAGCCTAAAAAAAGCACTAGGAGCTGCTTGCTTCTAGCAGCTTCTATCTCTACTGCATTTTTACTAGTGTTAAACTGCTAGCTTTATAGGAACCCTCTGATAAAGTTAGCAGACACTGCAGCGCCATAGCCTCAGAACGCCGGACTGAGCTCACAGTGGTCCGGCGTATTCATGAGGGGGCAGCGGCGGCCTATGGTGTGGGAGGGGCAGTCCAGGAAACAAGCAGGGCCTTGGACCAACCCAAGCTCACAGCGTTCCAGCCCTCCCAGGGAATGGCACTGCAGTGTCTGCTAGCTTTATCGGAGGGTTCTGATGAAGTTAGCAGTTTAATACTGCAAAAAATGCGGTAGCACTAGGAGCTGCTTACTTTAGTAAGCAGCTTCTAGTGCTTCTTTTAGGGTGACAGGTCCTCTTTAATTGATTATCATACCTTAGATTTCCCTAATGCATTCAGCTTTTGGGTACATTAAAATAGCTGATAATAGAGGAACATACATATCCTGGTCCTGTAAATATTAGCATTTCTCATCTATAGCTGCTAATATACAAATAAATAATCAATTACTTTTTTTTAAAGGTCGCTGGAAATCCAGCCAAGATGAAGTTTCTTTTACTTCATCTCCTGGTTATCATCAACATCTTCTATCATGTGGTCCTGTGTACTAGCAGTGCACACCACGAGAGTCAACCTATCAAGACTAACCAACGTGTAAAGAGAGCCTGGGTGTGGAATCAGATCACTACTCTTGAGGAACAAACAAATATTCCATATTTGATAGGAACGGTAAGATATAAGTGGGTGTGATGTAACACATGCTAAATAGTTCCTGGATTCAGATACCAACAGTGAAATCAATATTTCATATTATTTTCAGAACGATCCCTGTGAGCCATGAATAGTAGTATATAATAATATAATTGTTTTCAATTTGGGATTAACCACAGTAAACTCATGATAACATACAGTAGGTAGAACTTACTATTCCATGTAAGGTCAAGCGTATACAGGGTAGAGTAGACACATGTGACTCCAATGAGGTAGGAAGGGGTTTGGTTTGTTATTGAATTGATGAATCCCTATTCAACAGCAATGTCTAGGAAATAGGGATAAATATTCAAAATTTTTGTTATAAAATGAAAAGATCACTTTCATGCCAATAAGCAATATTGAGTAATTCAATTTATTTTTAGCTTCACTCCACTAAACTACGCAGGGATTCAAAGTACATACTGCAAGGAGAGTATGCTAACACCCTCTTCAAAGTAAAAGAGAACACAGGCGACATCTATGGCTATGAGAAGCTTGACCGTGAGGAAAAGGCACAGTATAATCTGACAGCACTGCTTGTAGATATGATCACCCTGAAAACTTTAGAACCTCCTGAGATGTTTTCAATTAGACTTATTGATATTAATGACAATGCTCCCTCTTTTACACAAGATTCGTACAATGCTTCAGTCTCGGAGATGTCTGCAACAGGTATGTACAATGTATACTAATACTATCATAGATCCAAAAAGCACATAACACCATGCAAACTGTCCTACATTGGGAGGGCTGGTTTATTGGTGAAATTTGGTGATATTTTAAAGCAAAGGGAACATTTTCTGGCAGATATAACAGCAGCTTATCTTCAGAAAAATGAAAGGATTGGGTTTATGAATTCCAACTTGTTATCTTCCCCAATATCTGCCACTGGAGTATAGTCAGGGGTGAGCTTGGGGGCCCCATACACATTAAATAGTAAGCCAGATTCTGTGGAGATTCAGGCAGCTTAGACTTCAGCATGTCAGGTTTGCTATACTAATAAAGAGCATTGTAACATAATAGTATTTTTATCTACCTAACATAGATGTGTTGGTGACCAAGGTTACTGCTGTAGATCCAGATGACCCCACGGTGGCTGGACATGCCAAAGTAACATACAAAATTCTTCAAGGATATGAACACTTCAAGATAAATGAAAACACTGGTAAGTAAATAACTATAGGTCTGCCATTTTTACAAAGTAATATAATAGTGCTTTACAATTGTGGAGGTTTAAATCTCCATAAAATTCAGATCTCCATCAATGACTCCCTGCCACTGCTTTACTTCAACATGACCCATTACCAAAAATGGGGAAGTGCTTGAGTTTCAATCACAATAGAGTTTCACTATGAAGACAAGCAGTGAAATAATTCATAAACCATCATTTAAAGAATTGGTAGTGGTCCCAGTTGTTAGACTGGCAATCATTCAATGACCTATGAGATTGTTTTGTAAATATTCATCTTTCTTTTATATTTTATAAAGGTGAAATATTTACCCTGAGCTCCTACTTAGACAGAGAGACACAAGCCAGTTATGAAGTCATTGTTCAAGCCAAAGATTCTCCTGGACTCAGTGGGGGATTTTCAAGCTCTGCTACAGTAACCATCCATTTGAATGATATCAATGATAATTTTCCAACGTTCACAGAGAGTAAGTATCACCCCACTCCAAATCCAAAAAAAATGTATTGGTAACAAAGAGATTTATTACGGTTTAGTGCTTAGAAAAATTTAAGAAGGCACAAGAGTTACAGTCAGGCTCTCATAGGTGTTGTTCTCTACTCATAACCTAGGAAAAACTACTGCATCATATAAGAAAGCCATGTTCCCACTTCGTTAAGCTATAGTAGCTTTGCTTGCCCAATGCAACCAGTCAACCATTCAAATTAGGGATGGCTTTTACTCTGCCAATACCTATATGGATTGCCTGGTTTTGTGAAAAATAAGACATCAGTCGGGAGATGGCTTTACAAAGCAACACTTTCCTTTAAGTCCTTTGCTGCTAAAGTTTAGCTTTTTTGCTGCTCCCCATTGATGCAAAATTTGCGAGTTTCCAATAATGATGTCTTGTCAACAAGACATGGCCACTCTAGCCAATAATTTGCCAGCAACTCAACTGGCATTGAAGTAAATTGCTAGACTACTTCTAAGTTTATATGTCCAAACCAAAAATGCAGTGGAAAGGCCCAAATGTGGTAACGGAGGTATCGGATGCTACTGACGCTCGGGCATGTAGAGTTCTTTAGTCATGCTTCATTTAAAGAGTTTTATTACAAAGCATTTCGGCTCAAAATTCGAGCCTTCAAGGTTACCTGACGTAGGCTCAAATTCAGAGCCGAAACGCGTTGTAATAAAACTCTTTAAATTAAGCATGTCTAAAGAACATGCCCCCAACAGTAATCCTAAACCTACTCGGCATAAAGTTCCTGCCAATAGTAGATCCATGTCCTGCTACTTACAGATCTTGTTTAAGACAATAGAACACAAACATAACAATAATGAGAAAATTTGAAATGATTAGTCTAAAGGTTTTTTGGGAATGCTAGTAGATCTTCAGAATCCTTAAACTTTCTGTCTGACACTGATATCTATAAATTTACAGAAGAGTACACATTCAACGTTTATGAGGATCTGAGAGTTGGAGATGTGGTTGGAAAAATTTTGGTAAAAGATATTGATGAACCACAGAACAGAAATGCAAAGTACACTTTTTCAAAAGCAAAATTTCAACAATGGTTTGAGATAAAGAGCAATGCACAGACCAATGAAGGCATCATCATTCTGAAGAAGGTATGAAACATCCTCTCTGCACATCTCTTTGCCAACCACTGCCTCTTGCTTTGGTTAAACACATGTCTTTACTTTCAGCCTCTAAACTATGAGAGTAGTGATAATGTATTCAGAATGAGCATTGAAGTCACAGACCCCTCCATTGACTTACGAGTGGTAAAGCAGCAGAGGCCAAGCAGCACCACAGAAGTTATTGTAAATGTCTTAGATGTGGATGAGCCACCAGAATTCAGCGCACCCTACTACATGTTCAAGGTGAAAGAGGATGTAATAAAGAAAACTATTGGTTTTGTATCGGCTACAGACCCTGATTCTCCCAAGAGACCAGTCCGGTAAGAATGTCATAAGTATTGTACAGTATAATACAAATCACTGAATAATTTACTTTAGCTCCAAATATTACTTTAGTGCCATATATATATATATATATATATATATATATATATATATATAAGTTGAATTTGCATGTAAGTTGGAACTGTATATTTTATAATTGTAACCCTAGCCAAAAATTTTTGGGTTTTTGTAACAATTGCAATTTAAAGAGGACCTGTCACCCAATTAATCGGCACTAGGAGCTGCTTACTAAAGTAAGCAACTCCTAGTGCTTGATCAAACGCTGCAGTATTAGGGTGATAGCGTTACCGGAAACCTCCGGTAATGCTATCAAACACTGCTGCAGGGTACAATGTAATTGTCGGACAGCTCGCAGTCACTGCCGGTCTATGGAGCGAACGGGGCGGTCCGGGGAAGAGGCAGCGCCTCAGAACCCCCTCAAGCAAGCTGTCCGATGATTACACTGTACCCCGCCGCAGTGTTTGATAGCGTTACCGGAGGTTTCCGGTAACGCTATCACCCTAACACTGCGGCATTTGATCAAGCACTAGGAGCTGCTTACTTTAGTAAGCAGCTCCTAGTTCCGAAAATTTAGGTCCTCTTTAAAACTTCTGGGTTGTTAAAAGAACCAGGATCAACAATAAATCTTAATTGCAGACACCTTTGAAACAGATGATTATTGTAGCCTGGGACTAAAGTACAGTAAATTACCAACATCCAGAGATCTGTTTGTAACTGGAGGTCGTCTGTAAGTTGGGTGTTCTAAGCCGGGGACCGTCTGTACATATATATTTATATATATATAAATATATATATACTGTATATATTTGCAGCAAAATCGCTAAAATAAAAGCTTTAAAAATTATGCTAATTACTCTCAAGTGTTGCTTGCGCAACACAGACCGTGCTTGCCACTCTCCCATTACCCTAATTATGCACACCTTCATTGTACATTAGTATACACCTACCCCCTTCCCCTTCCAAAGAGCTGGTAACTTCACCAGGCTCTCAGGAACTCTCTCACATGCAGCTGACTGTCCGCTAGTGAGTGCGCATGCACAAGAGTTCCCGAGACCTCGGGGAGGTGAATATAATTAGGGTAATAGGAGAGCGGCATGTGCCGTCTGTGATGTGCCAAGAGCGCAGCTTAATTTTAAAAGTGAAATTGCTTGTTTTTATGTCTAAAAAAATTCACATCCTGCATCAACAAAGGTATGTGTAATTTAAAAAGTAGTTTCATAAGTGGTACATTTCATGTAAGCTCAAACCCATTCTCTTCAGTGGAGCAGAGCTGCAGTTCTGTCCATAAGCAAGCGTGTCTCCGCTTCTGTAAGACAACAGACTTTTATTATTTTTATCATCAGTGTTATCATCAGTATGGGTAAAATTCTTGAGAAAAACTTGCCATACAGATATCCCAGTGCTCCAGTGTCTCTGCTTCCTATGTCAGCTTCATGTATCTGTATCCTGACCCTCAGCAATGTTTTGAGATGGATAGCACTGAGGCATCAGTTAAAGGGGTGTTCCCATCTGGGCATTTACATTTAATTTACTTCATTTGCCATAAGTAAACATTTCTTCCATTGGATGTTTCTGTGCAAAGATAATTTCTCATAAATGTAGCCATGTTGTCCCTTAGAAACGAGATAGCTTCCTTGGATACGACCACCTCACATTTTGGCAGAGGTGGCCAGACATGCGCTATTGAGTCCTGCCTGACCACCTGGATTCAGCGTTCATTACCACAGGGCGGCTGTGGGACATGCAGTAACTCTCCAGACATTTCATATACAAAAACCTTTTGTTTCTTTGTGCAACCCCTCCAGTAGAGGTGGCCGTATCCAAGGAGTAAGTCTTGTTACTAAGCGACCATATGAATACATTTATGAGAAATTATTTAATTATTTAATTTTTTAATAACATCTAATTGAGGAAATGTGTATATATGGCAGATTAATAAAACAATGTGAATTCCCAGACGAGAATACCCCTTTAATGCATACAGTATGCATATATAACATGTATTTGTCATGTTCATGCACCACAATTGTATTGCAATTGCATTTTATCCAACATTTTTAAAACTGTGCACCTAGAGGGTCATGATAGTGTGTTCCTAGTTTGCATCACATTTATTACTGCGCGGTGCTATAGCATGAAGGAAAGTGTACCAAAAAAATAGGTGTGACTGTTTGCATATCCTGAAAGCTGATTGGATCACCTATGGGCATGTAACACTATTAAATAATGTGTCGCAATTTGCACAAAGAAAGTGCAAACTAAAACTAGGCCCATTACACCAGTTTTTATATAACTGCGGCAATGACTGGCGGCCACAGTCACATATCCGTGTCAAAAGTAATCATTGGCGGTCCGGATATGGAGACAAAGGGACACTACAACCAGCATCACAGGGTTGGTAGTGGATATGTATAAGGAAAGTACTGGTCTGTTATTTGTAAGTGGCTGTCCATCCCCTTTACGTAGACCCCTTTACGTAGGCTCCATGATTAAATAATGATGTGAACTCCATAGCTTTCATCCTACTTATTGCTACTCTCCTGCAAAGTTACCAAACTGATTGCAAAAGAAGTCTTGTCCATTATAGGATAAGCACTAATGTCTGAACTGCAGGGATCCAGCCTCTGATCACAAAATACTGAATGTTTAAAGAAAGCAGCGGCACTTTATGGGGCTTATTTACAATGGGTACGCACTTTTGTCGGGCTATGACAGGTATTTAACTGGGGATTGTGTCACACGCGATCAGATTGTGGCGCAGCTGGGCTGGCTTTCATGCGATAGAGATCGGAGGGCAGCCATCTGGCAATCTGATTGATTTGGACTGAGCGCAGGATTTAAGATTCGAATTGTGTTGCAAGACAATGCACTTACATACATCGGGAAGAAGAAGGTGAACTCCGGCGGACCTTAGCGGGGAAGCAACACAATCACAATATTGGGTGCACAATCTTCATGAATTGCGTTAGAGTGCATTCCGGATGGATAATACACTTTCGGGGATCGGGTCAGGACAGGTAAGTAAATGTGCCCCTACATGTTCTAGTGCAAATAATGACCTTTATTCACCCAGCATTGCAAGTTTTGACTCTCACAAGTGTTTTTCAAGCATGCTGGAGCAAAACTCGAGTCAAAACATTGCAGTGCTGTGTAAATAATAGCTGGTATTTGCTCTAGATCTAGAACATGTGGAGTGCTGCATCTTTCTTCAGACATACAGTATATACAAGTACATTGCTTGGCTATTTGCATATGTCCCAACTAACGTTGGGTGCCTGCATAACCTGTCCGTCCATTTATATAAGAATATAGGACCATCAATCATTGATCAGATAATTACTGTGTTCAAGTGAGAGGTGACAATAGGTAAACCTAGTCGAACCATAGAAGGACATTCTGATCCTAAAGAATGCCACTTACATAGATCCATGCCGGATGCATTTCCCTTCATTTACATTTTTTATTACAGGCTAAATTAACATTCTGTAGTTTTACAGTGGGCACAACAATTTTGTGAATAGGTGTTTCTCTCTCCTTTTAGGTATTCTGCAAAACCAATCAAAGATGACCTATTTATAGTGACAATAAATGGAAGTATTTTCATCAAGTCCCTAGATAGGGAGACCAACGCTTGGCACAATTTAACTGTAACAGCAGAGGAAATTGGTAAGTACACAAAGATGGCTTCTGGTATTGAGGTCACTTAACCAGATAGGGAGTAGGGAGGGATGCTGAATGGAACATAGCATTGTCAGCATTCAGGGGTAGTTGACCCACTGTACCACTATGTACCACTATGAGAGGGAGACGCGTGCACTGGAGTGTGGGGACTGCGGAGACCGCCACTGGAACCAGGAAAGGGGAGCAAGGCTGCATGCTGGGTCCGGGGGCACAGCGAGGCACACGGGTGCACCTGCAACCCGGGATATGGGTCGCAGGAACACCGGTAAAGAGCAGCACTACCATGAAACACTGCTACTGATAGAATACAGTTACAGTACATTGTCCAATAATAACACCACAGCCTCTGAAAAATGTATTGTAAAGGTTCTAGGAGGAAGACTTCCACTAATTTCAAATTAAAAGCCTAAGCTAAAGAGCCATCGATATACTGATTCAAAAAAAATACTTTTAGTGCTAGTGATTATGAAAGCATAGGCATTAGAGAAAATATGGAACTTGGGCTTTCTCATCATTTTCAATATATCTGCTGTTATTGCAATGCTTAAAAATGTAAGTTGTTTCAATGGTTAGTTACTAGGACTTTATTAATTATATGCTTTTATTGTAGGCTCTCCAACCAAGAAAGCAACATCAGTAAATGTATACATAAGTGTGCTGGATGTCAATGACAATCCTCCAGAATTTGCTGAGCCCTATGCTCCAAGAGTGTGTGAAAATACAGCAAATGACATAGTAAGTTTTGTGCCAATCTAGTTACATCTCAAGAGATGGTGGTAAAGTTTCAGATATCTTGCTCCAACTTTATGAAATGGTTCTTGTGATGCACCCACTCTCGAGATCACTCATGGGTTGCACCTGCACTAGGGAGCCTCACAATAAAGCCTCCCCCCCACCCACCTACATAAGATGGCGTCTTGACACTAATTTCTACTTCCCTAGCGCCCAGCACCGATTCTATCAGGGAAACCAAATGCATCAGAATCCCTGACCCTGCACACCACACCCGCACAGCCAAGG
This sequence comes from Engystomops pustulosus, assembly GCF_040894005.1. NCBI lineage: Eukaryota > Metazoa > Chordata > Amphibia > Anura > Leptodactylidae > Engystomops > Engystomops pustulosus. Next base: position 102,086,720 of record NC_092417.1, on the reverse strand, counting down.
GGGCATACCACCACACTATTTACCTCCCCCCCTACTCCCTGATACAGTCACATGCTTATTTCATACACCTCCTCGCTGCCACCACTCCCAGTAACACACTCTTGCACCCAAATACACACTCTTCTAGGTGCTGTACAGTTCACACGGACACATATCTTATAGAAAACTGCTAGCACACAGACGATCACAGTGTAACATGGCTTAGTGGCAATTCACCTCTCCAGAGTTATGGTAACGTATAGAGCCCAAGAATAACCTATTAAAAAACTATTTAATATACAGAAAGGTACAATGCCTATAGAAAAACAAAACAATAAAATAAAAAGTGATAAAATTAAGAAAAATAGATCTCACTAATTAGATTGGCATTGAGGTCCCCGGAGGAGTACTGTTAAAATCCTGGACAGCTGTACAAAACTTGGTGCATCTCCTGGAGATTGATAATGAATGGATGCCTATAAGTATTATCTTTATTTGCCAAGGTTGGGTTTTGTTTAGTCAAAAATGCATTCATTCTCATACAATGTAACACACCCAGTCAGCTGTAAAACTCAGCATGCAATGTTGTATGAGGCAGCGCACAAGGGCCTGCAGGCAATAGAAATGTTTTATACAAGTAGTTTTGTCGCATCATTATTACACACCTCTGTCATCACCATTTTCTTACCGTAAGCAGAAGAAAATTTGGTATCACAGCACCCATTACTTGTCCTGCCATAACAACAAGCCACTGGTGCCTTCATTTGCAGGGCTATTGTAAAAAACAAACCTAGATGAAGTTTGTAAGTGTGTTTGGAAGTGTGTAGCCTCTGGGAAAAAATTCAGGTTTTGTTCCGGATAAGATTATTGACTTTAATCCTTTGCTGTGTAGCAGCACACAAACTGCTGGTTGGGATGATCAAGGGAGCCATCATATAAAGAGTAGGGTTTCCTCTTGTACTAAGAGGGACACTAACCGCTTAACAACAGGGGCGGATTTTTATTTCTGGGGCCCCAAGCTACTTTGATTCCAACAACTTCTTCTTGGTGTTATTTTTGTTTTGAACATGTTGGTGTTATTTTTGTTCTATAAATTATTGTTACATTAGGTAACTTACGTAACTGAAAAAAAACTGAGCAATAAAATTTAACTCTGCTTGTTGCAATCCTTGCAGGCCATCCTAGACATCTCAGCAACTGATAAGGATGAAATGGTCCCAGGAATGAAGTTTACATATTATTCAGTGGAAAAAGAAAACAATTTCACAGTGCTGGATAATCACGGTATTGTGTTGTTCTTCCCAGCTAGGCATCAATGCACACACACAGAAAACTCAGGATGTGGTTTTGTTAATGTAGAATTTTGATTTCTATACTCTGGTCAAAGGAATCTCAGTGGGGGACTGAGGAACTGCTGGTGACTTCCATACACCATGGCGTTGCTAAAATTCTGCTTTGTTTTATATTTGCTCTCGTTCAACAATAGCAGTGAATTTGTAAACTTTGCTTATGTTCTTTTAAACATGAGCTCGGAGGAGTGAGATGTGGTGTACTACTGAGCAGGGAATAAGCAAAATATGATTGTATCATCATATCCACTCATATAGTAACAACATAACACCAGCACATTCCCTAAAGCTACTGGGTATTACAAATATTTCTGTCAATATGCAATGTAGCTAAAATGCACAGTATCCTAAATGGATTGTACAGGATCTGCTTTCTTCCCCAAAATAGCACCAAACCTTCTTACAGGTTACTCAATTGCCAACAATGGTAACAGAGTTATCTATTCTATGTAGATAAGCCAGCATACTCAAGAAATGTATCCAAAGCTACTAAGTCATCCTATAGACCTGATCAATCATTTTCTTAAAGGGAACCTGTCATCAGACACTGAAATAATAAACCACTACTGGTCTGTTTCATGCAGCTAAACACCTTTGAGATAATGTTTCTTTCATGGTCCTGTATGGTGACATCATCCAGAAAATCAGCTTTGAAGTGAGATGTGAATTAGTTGTATAAAGGCGTAGAATTTAACACTGAAATTAAGTTCTCCCTGCCTAAACACACCCTTCACTGTGATTGATAGTCCTGTATCCAGACACATCACTAGGCAGATCTCCTGAAGTCCAGTGCATTATGTCAATCACATGGGAGGATGTGGGGAAAGCTTTCAATGTTGAACTCTCCGCCTCCTTGACTTTATACCAGTTTACATATCTTATGTCAAAGTTGATTTTCTGCATCATGGAACCATGCTGAGCCGTGAAAGAAACATGATTTGGAAGGTGTTAAGCCTCTTGACAACATACTGGTAGTGGTTTATTAGGCCCATTTCTGATTACAGGATCCCTTTAAGCAAAATATGCAAGATATTGTTCCCAGTTTTGCCAACTCTTACACACATCCATCTACAGTACAATCCATTAATTGGTAAATGAATATTTAAAGACTGGACAACTATTTTCGCTTGAGTTATATTCTCAAAAAGAATCCAGGTAAAAGTAAACACCTTTCTTCAGGAGGTACTTCAATTTATTCACATATCCCTGTAACAAAAAACAGGGTCATAAAAACAAAGAACAATTTAGTGTGGGAGACCAGTGTCTTTCAAAATAAAAAATATACCCTTTTGTATTCAGTTTTCATAAAAAATCCAGAAGAAATTAAGTGCAAGGCATGAGAATTAAAAGGAAACGGCTTAGCAGCATGTTTGCAAACCCTATGGGGCTTATTTACTAAGGTCCCACGGCCGCATCTTTGTCGGGTTTTCTGACATTTTCATGGATCGTTCTGCTGGGACAGGGAATTAGAAGGGGAATGTGTTGCACGCCATGCACTTACATGCATTGGAAGGGAGATGGTGAACTCCGGCCGACCTGAGCGGGGAAGCAACACATGCAGGATATCAGGTGCACAATCTTCTTGAATCGCGGCATTTCTAGAATTTGCTCATTTCTTACAGTTGAAGCTTCTACAACCCACTTAGCAAACGCTCTCCTCTACAATCTTTTCTTAATGCAGCAGCCAGACTTGTCCAACCACTACACAGATGCCCGCAGCCTGTGCCACTCACTGCACTGGTTGCCACGCTTCTTCTGAATACTATGCTAAAAAGTGCTCCTCTCTACCTCTCCTCTCTAATCTCAGTATATTGCCCAATCCATGTTCTTAGATCTGCCAGGGATCTTAGATTATTCTCTTCTTTAATTTGAACTTTCCTCTCATGTCTAGAGAACTTCTCATGAGCTGCACCAATTCAAATTAAACTAATACCTAACTTCCAAAGCTTCAAAAACCCATCTCTTCAGGCAGGCCTATCACACTCGCTAACTGCATTAAATGTCAACTCTCTCTTCACTAACCCATACAGTGTCCTCCTCCCATCTGTGATCAGGCAAGCACGCTGGATACCAAGCTCCAGGCTTCTCTGCAGTCCATTGACCTTGACTAAGCATACAAGATGATGGCTGATGACCTGTTCAAGCAGAAGCAGTTCTATATATTAAATTATTTTATTCCATTCCCTAATAAAAAATATGGCCTGACCATTATACAAGCTCTTAGACCTCCTGTGTCACTTCTTCATCACCATAGACTGCAAGCTCTTGCAAGCAGAGCCCTCACTCTTATTGTTTCTTATTTTATTTGTATATGTCCCTCATAAGCACTATGGAATATGATTGTGCTATATAAATAAAGATTATTATTATTATTCCTTTTTATTCTTCTGTCTTGTACTTTAACCGTTGTACCATGACTTCTGGATTTTTAATGAAAACTGAATAAAAGATGGATACATTTTATTTGAAAGACCCTGGTCTCCCACATTACCGTAAATTGTTGATGGAATCAATCATGAACAAATTTGTTTTCACTGAGTTAAATCTATGCTATCTATTTTAACTCCCTGCCATTTATTCTTTGTAATGTATTTCCTTTACTTTGTGTAAATGCCATGCTCCATTTGTATATATATTATTTGATATATTCTGTATATACCATGCTCATAGAACAATATTATAAAAAATATATATGTGGATACGTATATCAGGTAAGATGATTCTAAGAGGTCCCAGACCTATAGAACATCCAATAATTAGATTTGACCTTAAACCATCTAATGTAAGTTGTGTCTGTAAAGACTAGATTAACCAGTGCAGTGGTGATTTATTCCATACTATACATATAATTGTATAAGATCGGTATAAGAATCAAGCCACGTGGGAAACAAAAACAAAAAATGTCCCAGGCCCAATTTTATGCATGACACAATCTACATGCATCATGTAATGTTTACCTAGTGTCTCGTGTGAAAGAAAGCCATTGGGCGTCAAGCACTTTTAGGTGTTTAGCATTCAGTTTGGTTACCAAATTGCCAGACTAGTGATTTTACCATCCTGGAAGTACTGTACTTTGCTATATGTAATATTATATGGCATATTTTTTGCAGATAATACAGCGACCATCAAAGTCAAGAATGGAGCATTTAATCGTGATGTGGCTAAGTTCTTCTATCTACCGATTGTGATCTCTGACAATGGAGTGCCATCCCTGAGCAGCACCAATACCCTAACCATCACTGTCTGCAAGTGTAATGAGGAAGGGGAATTCACATATTGTGAGGAAGCCCAAGGGTTCACAGCAGTATCATCTTCAACCATTATAATCATCCTTTGCAGTCTTGCCCTAATCCTTCTGTGTGGTAAGTGCTATTTTAAGATCTGGTGTTAATTTTAGTTGAATTAAAACAGATTGTATACTTGTTCCATATTGTGGAGTCTGGGACCCCAGGATCAAAGAATCAATTAATGTAGAGGCAATAAGGAACCCCAGTTCACATAACTCCACATTATTCACCATAATAACTGACATCTTCATCCAATGATTCAGTCTTTACATATAAGGCTATGATATTTCTTAGTGCCTTAGGCAGTCTTTATCTTGGCATTGATATCATGTTATTATTATTACAGTGCTGGTGGCATTTCTGATACTAAGGAGAATGCGCAATAATGGCCCCTTAATGTTAGTCAAGAGCCCTGCAGAAATTCATGAGCAGCTGGTGACCTATGATGAAGAAGGAGGTGGTGAAATGGACACCAATGGATATGATGTTTCTGTGCTTAACTCAGTGCGCAGAAACATGGTGAGATCAAAACCTGACATGGAGCCTTATCCCAACCTGTATGCACAGGTTCAGAAACCAGCCAGAAATGGAGATATGTTCTCCATGATTGAAGCAAAGAAAGATGATGCAGACAACGATGGAGAATGCCTCCCCTACGACACTCTTCACATATTTGGTTATGAAGGCTCAGAATCCATTGTGGAGTCTCTTAGTTCCCTGGAATCTGGATCATCGGATTCTGAAATTGACTATGATGTTTTAAATGAATGGGGTCCCAGATTTAAGATGCTGGCTGACCTGTATGGCTTAGAACACCTGGAAGAGTTTCCTTACTAACATGGTTGTTAAATCAACACTTGACAAACACATAAACCCATACATTTCATTTAGCAGAACATCTATCTACCAGTCCTGGATCGGAACCAAAACTCAGGTGAAGAAGCTTTGGGCTATCCTTTAGGAGCCTCCTGTCACAGCTGATGCATTGAATTATAACTTGTGAAGGTCTGAAGAGATCTTTAGGTTCTAACAAGGTTCTAATAATACAATGGTAATTAATGATGCTCCTCCCTTCAGGCTTTGACTGGAGTGTTCCTTTAAATGAAGCCCATTAATGCTATAAAACATTACATATTACACTGTTGAATTAATTTTTTGTGTATTTTACTTCTCTCTAAATGACTTTTAGTGTTCACTTTACCTCTAACCCCCTTTTACTATGCTCTTCTTGATGGGAGACCTCTGCTCCGACCATTTAGATACCTCCTTGGCTTCCCTTTCCTCAAAGAAGATATGTCATGCTAAATATAAAAATAATCTGATGTAAATGTATTCAAGATAGACAGTAAAAAAATCTACAATAAAGAAAAGATTTTAGGATTTTTTATGGGCAAAATACTATTTAGGATGTTGTCAAAGTTTAACTAACAATGCTACTAGCATCTAAAAATAGTGTCACAGCGGTAAATGTAATGGGTATGATATAACAGCTCCAACCCACACATTTTGAGGAAACTGCAATACAATACACACCCTGTATAAAAGGGGGAGGGATAACAACAGTCTTGTTATCTCGCACGTCCAGTTTAATATTACTATGTTACTATAGAACCACAAACATATAGTGATGCTAAATTTATGAGTAAACAATTTTACCAACATCATTCAGAGAAACATTCTTGCAACAAGCACATAAACGCAACGAACAACTGAATTTGAAACTTTGTATGTATATATGGTATTTTTTTATTTTCTTTTTAATATTTTTGGGCAATAAGAAACAATATATATTTTCCTTTTCTATTTAAATACTCTATATGAAATACATCAGATCACCTCTGTGAAAGATGGAACACACACAATTCTAACTGCCAGCAAGTAGGGACTAGTATATGGCTCCATCTGCTGGCTGTCACTCAGTACTGCATCAGAAGGTTTTTTCATTTTCTAATAATCTGAAAATAAATAAATTAAGTTGTATAAAATACATCCCAAAGCAGTTAAAATTGCATCTCAATGGTCTGTAAAGGAATGGAAGCTAGGATATGTTGTTATTTGTCTTAAAGATGTACTTTAGATGAAACACAGAAAGGATATGTGAGGACACCATAAAGTTTGGAACCACCAAGAATCAATGATATAGCTGCCAAATAAAAGCTGTCAGATAAAAGCTGTATACATATCTACATGTTTAAAGGAAATAAACCACATGGATTTGGCAATTTTAACCCAAGCATACTTATACACTGGCATGTGTTCCCTGAAATAGGACCCTTTGTGGCTGTTAAAGGATTATTTTGCTGGAAAATTTACTAAAAATATGCAAATGAGCCTCAAAGGCTTCTATGTGTTCATCTAGCTCTGTTGGCTGCCACTGGCTCCCTGGCAGGGGAAAAAAGGGAGGAATGACGAGTAGTAATGATGAAGAAATTGTGAATAATTAGCAACCGATAGAGCCAGAACGGGCTTCTTGACATACACAGGAGTCCGTGAGGCTCATTTGCATCCATGTAAAAGTACTTTCTCACACAAAAATAAGCCATTAACAGTTAAATCAGTGGTTGTTAACCGGGTTTCGGTGAGTTGGTCTCAGGGGTTTGGCGGAGCCTCCGTCGTGGACGTCAAGAAACACACATATTTGATTTATCACTAAAGAAGGATTGGGTGAATGTGCATATGAAGCTGGTGGGTTCGGTACCTTAAACAAGGTTAAGGACAACTGAGCTAAATGAAGAATGGATCCTATTTCAGGGGGCACAGGGCATGTAAGAATGCTTGGGCATTAAATCCGTGTGGGTAATTTCCTTAAAAAATGTAGAAATGTAAAGAGCCTTTATTTGAACACTGTATGGCAGTATTGCTTGTATGCAAGCAGGCGTAGGCACTGCAGCATTTGTGGACTCACACAGTAGATATCAAACAGAATCAATCACCAACACCAACCCTAATGTGGTCGGTGTGGCCTCAAACACATAGCATCATCTGGAGCCTGCTGCTGTGTTGGCACATATTCCTGACTTAAAAGAGGACAAATCCAGCACTATGTTATAAAGTTTTCAAGCTTTATTCTTCCATCATAAGTAAATACTTAACACATAGCACATATGACTGACACATTTCAAACCCTTAAAATGCTGTTAGTCATAGCCTAACTCGCTACACACAAACATGCAAAATATATACGGAGACATCCAATGTAAAAGTTACACCCACATCATCTGCTGGAGGTCTTCCGATCACGTCACATTCACACCTCCTATGTAACCAAAAGGGGAAAACCCCATAGTTCTGGACCGTATCACTACCTATGCACTGTAAAGACTGAATACATGGAAGGGAGAACATCACACGCAAACATACACTTCTTGAGACAAGTCTTTAGGCCTCAAGGTCATATTTGCAAGATTAAAGCTTGAAAACTTTTTAATACAATGCAGGATTTTCTTTGTCCTCTTTTGAATCTTTGTATGGATATCCAGCCAGTGTTTTATCCTGTAATGTGATATCTCCAATGAGCACATGGATTACAACAATAGAGGAGAGGGATAAGCGGTAGCGTTTTTTTGTTGTTTTTTCGCAACTTCCGAATGAATTACATATTCCAGACTATCAGTGTAGAGAAGGCCTAAGTTCAAGGCAAGATACAGTCAGCAGGTTACTGACAGGCCACCCGAGACCAAAACAATTCAGTGCTAAGGCTAGGCTACTGCCCTGTGCTACAGCAATTTATTACTAAAACCTTCTGTAATGCCCATTTACAACTTACAAGGCCATTAACCCTTTTACTTTTTACATTTTATATGTTATTATTTATATGTATCACTGGAACCAAGACTGTGAAATGTGGGGTCAGTGCCAAGCACACACTTGGGGCACATTTACTAAGGACTTTGTGACACACTTTTGTTGGATTTTGCACGTTCTTGTAGGCTAAAACAGCTTGCACAGGTATTTAAGAAATGTCCGCTATTGTGTTGCATTCGATCCTTTTATGGCACAGCTGTGCTTGCCTCCATGCTACACAGATTAGGCTAGGGTGTAGCGGGCATGTAAATTGTGTCGCACGCCCTATATTAAAGGTGCACCACAAAATAGTTGGTGAACTCTGTCGGGCCAGTGCAGGGAAACAACAAATTCATGATTTCTGGCGCATGTTCTTAATAAATCGGTCACACCCAGCATTGTACACAGAAATAGCACTATTGAAGTTTCCGACTTTCTAAGTAAATGTGCCCCTATGAGATTATCACGAGTGTAATTTGTAGACTATTCTTAGGCATCACTTCCATATACTACACTGCTGCATGCAGTGTGCTTACTCCTATGTATATGGGATACACATTTGAGTTGAATAGCTGTAAATCCCTCAGTAAAAAACTGCAGCTAGCTGGAGGGTAGGACCTGTATATTGGGGTCTTGATTTACAATACACCACAGACCTCATTAAGTAAAAATCTTGTCGAATTTACTGCCATTTTTATTAAATTCTTCCAAAATTAATGACCTGCGCAGCCATAGTTTTCTGTTTTATATTCCTCCTTTCACTGAGAATTGACAATCTTCTGGAGAGTATTAACACTATATATTCATCTCTACTTCCTCAGGGATACTTATGTGATTAATTACTTGAATATAGCTTCTGCTAACCATGTTCCCCTGACATTTAACCGCTGCTGCAAGACTCAGGCACAGATATAATGAGATGAGGTATCTTGTCCGACACTGTGATATAACGTACAGTGCCGCTCTCTCAACGCGGTCTGGAGACCTCGCTAATGATTTATATTATGTAATAGTGGAATTGTATATTTGTGTTTGGCTACTAACCTTTAGCATCTTCATATAAGATTGCAGGATATAGTTATGACTGCTGTTGTTTAAGGTATTCTATGTACTATATCTGTACAGGCGCTGGGTGTGCAGTGTGTACTGGGGGTTGGCTTTTTTATATTATTTGTATAAAATTAATAAAAGAAATTAAACATGGTTTATTGTCCATTTCATAGCCACATTAAGTAGAAATACATTTTAGCACATTACATATACTTTTTCCATTTTGTTTCCATTTTTCTCTAACCTAATTGAAAAATCCATAACTTTTTGATTTTTTCGTGTACAGAGATGTATGAGGGCTTGTTTTCTGCTTAATAAATCGTAATTAAGTGTTCCATGCTGTATACCGGGAAGCTGGAAAAAAAATGTGATTAAGTTAATGATAAAATGCATTTACATCAATATTTGGGGGCTCTGTTTTAAAAGCTTTCATTGTTCACTGTAAATGATACCTACCTTTTATTCTGTGGGTCTGTACAATCATAGAGATACCAAATTTTTGTAGGTTTAAATAGGTTTTAGTAGATGTTTAAAAAATTAAAACCTTCAGGAGAAGTAGTTTAATATGCAACCCCAGATGTTAAAGGGAACCTGTCACCAGGGACCTCATTTTCCCTAAAGACAGGTTGCAGAAGCTTATCACACCTGCAGTGGAAATATGCCTTTTCTAAGTATTTGCATTACACTATAATTGTGTGGTATTACTTACCCTTGCACCCTGACAAAATCCTGGGGTAGTCACAGGGGCTGTACGCATTTCAAGAAACAACGTGTCGCTTGTGACTACCCCACCAACCGTAATCTGGCCCTGGGAATTTTTATTTTTCATGTTCCCAGAGACTTCTATGGGAAGGCACGAGCCACAAACACGAGCTGGATTGCTCAGCGTTTTCCACAGAGATTACAGACAGGTGAGTGAAAAACATGTATATATGCATTTAATGGGTCAGTGTGCTGTCCACAATAAAAAAAACACACAGTACACAATTACGTTTGTGTCCAGGGGACTCCAACACAACAGTGTTTTTGAAGTGTAGGTTCTGGTTTAGAATACATGTGTAAAACAGAATTTGACTTCTTCCTAACTTGAATTTGAACTTTGATAAAATATTCAGCAATGTGACTCTGTTTAGTCATGTTGCTTTAGCTGTGCGTAGCCTCTTTTCTTGGTTCCTTATGATTTAATTGTTTGGCCCAATAGTTAAAAGGGTATTCCAGGAATACCTGATACAAAAATGTCTGATACAAAAACCCATGATACATATAGAGTAAATAGTCCATCTCACCTCCCTCTGGCCCTGGTGCAAGGAAGCCAAACTCCGAGAACCTCCAGTCCACACGAATCTTTAGCAATGCTTCAGCACTCAAAGGATACAATCAAATATGTAGCTTTATTCCATTAAAATCCATAGAAAAAACAAACATGCAGAGGTGACAAACATATGATCAGCACAGGTAATCGATTACACTGGAGTGCGATTGGAGAGTTAGCCACCACCTGACCAGAAAAATAAAACCCCTGGACAAGGAGGGGCTAGTGGTCTTTGAGCACAAGCTCTTACCACATGAGCAGGTCCAGACCTCATGGTCAATCCAGTCAGTCAGTGATCAGAGTTGGAGTGAAGAGAGAGACAATGTCAGTACACCATCAGTGATGCATACCTCCCAACATTTGTGAAAGGGAAAGAGGGACCCCCTAAGCCAAACCCCCAATCACTCCCTGGCCACGCCCCAAATTTTAGCCATATTATAATAATAAAAATCATCTCAATAAAAAAAAAAACTTATCCTCATTGGGATTTGAACCTAGGACCTGCAGTGTCCATGTACAATAATTTCACAGTGCCCCAACCCACTGAGCTATAACCTCTGTGATTATCAAGGTTTAGAATTTTGGTAACTAAGAACTATGACTACTGTTACATTGTGACACAGATTTAATGCCTTGGTATATAGGGAGGGATCTTCTCAGAGATTATTGTAACTATTTGAGACTATTATTATTATTATGGAGATTATTATTATTATTATTATTATTATTATTGAGATTATTATTATTATTTTTACTATTATTAATAATTGTCTCCATAATAATAAAAATAATAAAATTTATAATAATAATAGTCTCAATAATTACAATAACCTCTGAGAAGATCCCTCTCTATATATCAGGGCAGTAAGTCTGTGTCACAATGTTACAGTGGCAGATAACACTTCTTAGTTACCAGAAATCCTATAGCTCAGTTAGTTAAGGCTCCTGTCTATGGTGCAGAGGGTCCCAGGTTCGAATCTCAGCCTAGGCAAAACTTTATTTAATTTAATTAAATAAAGAGCTTGTGTCTGGGGAAGCCCTGGAGACCATATATGGACAGATGCTGATCTGAAGCTGATGACGTGGTCCCTGCTCTCTCCGCTAAGCCCGACACTTCTCTGAAAAGGATTCCCTCCCGATGTCTGTAGAAGCCATACTGTACTATCAGCTCAGGCTTTCAAAGTATTTACTATGCGGACACAGCGGGACCTGGGGAGAAAATCTGTGACAATCTCATAGCTGCCCGTGACGCGGGCAGAGGTACGAAAAACGGGACTTTCCCGGCAAAATCGGGATGGTTGGGAGCTATGGTGATGACACTTGGCTAATCCCAGGACCAGAGTCAGGAGACTCCAATCCAGAGCTGCAGCTTCCACAGTTTGGACACAGCTCCATCCTTGCCTGCTTCTTCTACCAGACTGGTGAGCCATTCCTGAGAACTCCTCTCCATGACCACTACAGTAACCCGCATCTTATCTGAGACTGTTTAGGCCCATTGTCTTCAGTTCTTCTAATAAATAACCGTGAGTTATTTTGCACAACGTTGCCTCCGCCTGATCCCTGGATATGGCTGTCACCACCACGGGCTCCCCATCCATTACCCAGGGACATATGTTACAGACACTAAGGGAGATCTAGTACATAAACCTCTCCCTCCATATTTCTTGCAAACAACACCTGCTGGAGACCTGCCAGGCTGTGGGACAGCCCTCCGGTCCTCATACCAAGCACCGTGACATCAGTGTGCCTAAGTCGCAATCGCCAGCCACTTCGGTATTCTGGCTCCGAGCTGTGTCCAGGCCCAAAGAAAAGGCTAGGCCCCAGTGGGGGATGTTGCACATGTGTCCAGTGGCGTTATGTAAGATGTTGCAACCAAGACCAGGATTAGGTGATGTTCATGATGGGTAGGTTATTAATTGTAAGCGTGTAAGACATGCATATAATTGATTATTAGAGAGTACAGGCAGAGGCATGTCTGTGCGCTTTGCCCGCACACACTGACATCATAGAGTGTGTGCGGGCAGAGCGCACACAAGTGTTTATGTCTGCACTACTGCACTAGATGCCCTGAGGGAGTATTGGAAGGCGAAGCATATATGTGTATTTTAAAGTATAATTTAGGTATAAGGTGCTGCCCCTCCTCCTACTTTTACTCCATTCCTGGTTTGGGCATCAAAAACTGCATCTGAAAAACTGAACGTGTGACATTTATTCTGCAAAAAGTGAGCAAAAAACACCGGTATATGGCTGTAATCCCTACATGGCATCTGGCGCTATGTTTCTGATTGTCTTTAATTAAAGCCGATAGAGTTGTGCTGTTTCTGTTTCAAGGGGAAATACACTGCATCTTCACACAATTGGTGTCCTATGTATCTAAACCGGGCATTAACTAGAACAATCAGTCATTTCTACCACTTATTTCTCATATGCAAATCATTTTAAGTGACAGCTGATAATAGAAGGATATAATTTCTGCGATGTATAATTCTGGCAGTACAGTCATACAAGGTAAGGCAATTAACATATGCTGCAATTCCATTGACTGACATGTAAATTAAGCCTGAGTGGCAGCTGTCGTGACTTGATAATGTCATGCCCATAAATCAACACTTGGTGGCAGTGCTCTCCATATCTCTTGTCTGTTGTTGTTTAGAGGTGATTAAAATATGACAAAAACCTGACAAATCAATCACCGCAGCAGAGCAGCCATTAACCACTAAGCAACAATTAACTGATGCGTTTTACATTTATATTCCCTGATAAATTGACGTCTTTCCAGCATTCATATAAATGCAATCTGCAACTAATTGCCATTTATAAATGCAAGCTACAACACTGGCATTTATAAAAGAAGGCTTCATGGAATTTTTGTTTCAATTTCTGTTTACATTCCATAATGAAAAACATCAACAAACAGGCAACCTCTATGGCAGTGGTGGCGAACCTATGATATCATCTCCCCAGACTTGTTAAAATTCATCATTGGGTGGCTCAGTGGTTAGCATTACAGCCTTGCAGCACTGGACACCTGGGTTCAAGCCACAGGGTCAACATCTTCAAAGAGTTTGTATGTTCTCTCCATGTGTGCGTCGGTTTCCTCCCACACTCCAAAATATACTGATGGTCTTATTAGATTGTGAGCTCCATTGGGGACAGGGACCGATTTGGCAAACTCTGTGTGTGCTATATAAATAAAGAAAATGTCGCACGCTGAGAGCTCCAATAATCTGTCCCATTGCAGCATGAAGCTGATCTACTCTGCTATTACTAGTTTTGCTTAAGGGTACATGCACACAAGGTATGCCACCTCTCCATAGAGAAGTGAGCGGCTGCCGCTGTAAGGCCCCTTTCTCACGTGCGTTTTCTGTGCGTGCTTTTGATGCGCAGAACTTGCATTGCACTCTGACCCATTGTAACCAATGGGTCTTTTCAGACTTACATTTTTTTTCACGCACACACACACGTTTTTTTTAACACGCGTTTAAATCTCAACATGCTCTACTTTTGCAAGACACGCGCGTGAAAAACGCACCATACAAGTCTATGGAGATGCATCAAAAACGCATTGCACTCTGAGACACTTGCAAGTGCAATGCAAGTGCAATGTGTTTTTCACGCATCAATTGCCATAGAAAAGATAGAGCTCAGTCCTGAGACACTGAACAAACTCTGACTGATTGCACTCTGATGCAAAATGTGCGTTTTTCACTGACCAAACCCTGATCGCACCCTGATCAAACTCTGACATGATCTGCAACGCAAATGTGGAAAGGGCCTAACACGGGGAAATGTAGGACATGTCCTATATTTCACTATGCATGGTCACCATGCAATGAGACAATGGGGCTTATGTACTAAGGGTCCGTGGACCGCATTTTCTTCGGGTTTCCCGAATTTTTTCCGCTTTGCGCCGCATTCGGACTAAGCGTGGGATTTAACATTCAAAATTGTGTCGCAAGCCATGCACTTACATGCACCAGGAAGAAGAAGGTAAACTCCGGCGGACCTCAGCGGGGAAGCGACACATGCAGGAAATTTTACGCACAATGTTAGTGAATCGCGGCAGCTCCGAATCCTCATCGGACAACGCACCTCGGGGATCGCGACAGGACAGGTAAGTAAATGTGCCTCAATGTGTGCTCAACACTCAGTGACCGGGCGTTATAGATGTCAATGGGGACTGATAAGGACACCGACAGCTGTCATATAGGGCGATTTGGAACAGCAAACCACAGGCATCTATCGTTGGTTTAGGGTGCGGTCACATGGTGCGATTGCGTTTTCATTGCATTTCACACATTACAACAGCTGAGGAAAGGTGATTTGCACAATTAAATTACTGTTAACATTTGTGTTTTTAAAACGCAATGTAAATGGAATGTTAAGAATGTGTTTGCACTTAGCTAACACATTGTTAACTAATGCGCTAACATCACGTTTACACTGTGTTTTGTAAAAATGTTGCACAGTCTTCAAAAGTGTATCATTGAAAACGTCATCTCATCTCAGAATAAATGACACCACACATAGTTTTATACACTAAAGTATGAAAATGTTACAGGTGGTCCCCTACTTAAGGACACCTGACTTACATATGACCCCATGTAAAGACGGACCTCTCTGCTCACTGTGACCTCTGGTGAAGCTCTCTGAATGCTTTACTAAAGTCCCAGACTGCAATGATCTGCCGCAAGCTGTCTGTAATGAAGCTTTATTAATAATCCTTGGTCCCATTGCAGCAAATAATTTTGGAACTCCACTGGAGCAAAAGAAAATTTTGTCTGGAACCACAATAATAAAAATTACAGTTTTGAATTACATACAACTTAAACTTAAGAACAAACCTATGGAACCTATCTCGCAACAATCCAATAGTGGTATTGTGGCACTATTGGGATAAATTGCTTTGTTGGCACCACGCAATAGAAATGTCGGCTTAGCAATGAACATGCCTACAGTATTAAGTAGCACAGAACATGCCCCCAGTATATAGCCAACCCATGCCACCAATATTTATCTAGTCCAGCACGTGTCCCCACTATATTGGTAGCCCAGCACATACCCCCAGTATATAGGTAGTCCAACTCATGCCCCCAGTACATAAGTAGCACAGAACATGCCCCCAGTGTACATGTAGCTCAGTATGTGCCCCCAGTATAGAGGAAGCCAAGCACATGCCCCCAATAAATGGGTAGCCCAACACTTGACCCCAGTATTTAGGTAGCTCAGCAAATTCATACTCACCTTGCTGCACTTCCTGCAGCTACCTCATAGCTCCGATGTTCTTCTCTTCCAGTGACCTGGCAGCTTGATGTCGTTGCTGCCAGCATTCTCTCTACGATCCAGAGGTCCCCACTATGATCTATGACTACCTGCATTCAGTAATCAGTGGTATGAGTGTCTTTGTTATTTAGGGTTGGATCAGCCTATCAGGTTAGAAGTGACGGTGGCGCAAAGCTCCTGCCCATCATAGAATTCTCCAGCGTCAGGGAAATTCCTGTCATCTCCATCAGTCATCGGCTAATTAAATATTTCTGAGCAGGGTCTGAATGGCACTAACAATCATTTTGCTACTACAGCTGCCCACTGGGACCAAAGTTCTCCTTAAAACCGTTCATCCCTCCACTACAAAACTGTCATTCACCCACATAGGGTAAAATACGATTTCTCACCATGGGACAAAAGTATATGAGAAAAGTCATCATGTTAGACATTTCCAATGATTTTAATGGCTTTTTATTCTGAATTTTAAAAAATGGCATTTTTTTATCAACTTTTTTCATTAATTGTACTGCTGCTTCATACATCTGGTTGTACTGGCGGTCCCCTACTTAAGGACACCCGACTTACAGACAACCCATAGTTACAGACAGACCCCTCTGCCCACTGTGACCTCTGGTGAAGCTCTCTGGATGCTTTAAAATAGTCCCAGACTGCAATAATCAGCTTAAAATTGTCTGCAATGAAGCTTTATTGATAATTCTTGGTCCTATTACAGCAAAAAAATTTGAAACTCCAATTGTCACTGGGGCAAAAAAAAAAATTGTCGGGAACTACAATGATAAAATATACAGTTTCGACTTACATACAAATTCAACTTAAGAACAAACCTACAGTCCCTATCTTGTATGTAACCCGGGGACTGCCTGTATATGTCTGTGCTAAATCTATTAGGCCCATAACGAGAAGTATAGGAGGTTACCCACAGACATGTACTTACCTGCTTGGTCTTCTAGACTCCTCACTGCTACCTCTGTTGATGTTTCTGCTACTGTGGAAAGAAAATAATTAATTTGATATAAATGTAATACAACAATTTATACCCAACACCCCTAGAGAAGTGCATATAAACCTATTGCTGCCACCACTAGGGGGAGCTCTGTGCAGACTGATAGCGCTATAAACCATTGTCCAGTGAACGTCCTCTGGTGACAGCTACAGCTAGACTGAAGGTAAAATGTCACTCACATGCCAAATCTCCAAAGGCCCCTCGGGATCCACCAATGGCGCGGTCTCCTAAAGGAAGATACATAAAAGAAGACAAGTGCTTTCCATGTGATGAGAGGATAAGGATCTATACATCGATATTGTCCTATGTGACATAGAATCAGCTCATTGATCTACACTTACCTTCTCCCTATGTTCTCCTCTGCTCCCTCAACTGATGGATGCAGCACCCGTGAGGATCCTTCCTCCTCGCTATATAACATAGAACAGAAATAACATCTCTATTAATAAATCAGTAATTTATATTGTACACTATTGGGGTCACAGATTTCGGAAGTGATTGTAGGACGGCAATAATTGGCCACAATGATCCACAATGGTGGACACTGGTTAAAGTCTGTACCCCCCCCCCTTTTATTTGATCAGACCCTTTCGATTATTACTTACATGGTCTCCATTGTAGCCAGCCTAAACTTCATTGTTCTAGTCCTATAAGAGAAAACACAAAGTTTGACATAGAAACACATTTGCCCCACATAATAAACATGTCCCCAAAATACTCCTCATGCTTCTTTCTATACCCCTCTTGTCCTGCATAAAATGCTGAATATTTATCACTCCATAAGTGATTCACTAGTGATATCATATTCATATCTACAATGTTGACTGATTTGGCAAGCTTTGAACTCATCCTCCATTATCTGCTCTTCCATCTCTGTATCTATCCTCTCCTCCATGATGTTATACTCCTCCAACTCCATCTCCTCCTTCAACTCTCTCATGACCTCTTCCATTATTTGTTCCTCCACCTCCGTATTCATCCTCTCCTCCGTGATCTTATGCTCCTCTCTCACAACCAACTCTTCCTTCTCCACGATGTAATTCTCCACAATCACCTCCAACTCCTCCTTCCCCTCACCGTCGTCCGTACTATAAGTAAATAAGACAATGATTTTACAGGACATACTCTATGTCAAGGACATACAAGACTCATTAGATATTACTGTACAAGGGATAGGGGACAAGTCTCATCAGCCAATAGACACCCAGGACCCTCAGTACCATTCCAGAACTGTACCCCCACGTTGTACCCCAACCCAGCCACCTCAAACTCTATCATCTCTAGTGAAATAGATAGATCATAGGCTCATATATTAGAGGTATAGGAATCCCACAGACAAGATCTGTGACCATTTGGCCTCATAATAATACCTCCCAGTATAGTAGATACACTACTTCCACTCTAAGACAAATTTCAACAAAAATTTTTAAGTATAGATGAACTTACCTCAATATCACAATAATAAATCTCAATCCAATTCACTATCCAAATCACCAACCCAACAATCTGCAAAGGAGGAAAAGTAAGGAAGTGTCCATTATTGAAGAACAGGAGGCATTACAGAAGATAATGAAGGACACAACAATATCTGAAGACACAGTGGACTTACCTCCAGCGCCTACAACAACCCTCAGGGGTGTGTAAGTTCCGCAGCTACTTATATACCCATTTGCTGTCATAATATATGAGGGAGGAGCCAAAGCACAACATTCCATGAGATCAAAGAGAGACCTCCTGCAGATCAGTCATGTTAACGCCTTAGTGACCAAAATATTTTTTGTGCTAGTTTACTTCTCAATGGTCTAGATTTTTTTTAATGATCTGATATCCAGTGCATAAAAATAGTATTGTAATAAAGCTTTTTACATAGAAACTATAACATAACTGACTATGTTAAATAGGGACCATACCCAATCCAATCTTATTACATTGATATAAAACTAGAACCAAACTTAATACAAATATACAGGACCAAGATCACTAAACTTCCCTAAAACCAAGCTCACTATACAGATCCAGAAACAAACTGGCTACATTTATATGAGTCTAGAACTGCACAGATATGTTACCAGAGCAAAGATTACTAAATAGATAAAGAATAGAGATGAGCGAACATACTCGTCTGAGCTTGATGCTCGTTCGAGCATTAGCGTACTCGAAACTGCTCGTTGCTCGGACGAATACTTCGCCCGCTCGAGAAAATGGCAGCTCCCGCCGTTTTGCTTTTTGGCGGCCAGAAACAGAGCCAATCACAAGCCAGGAGACTCTGCACTCCACCCAGCATGACGTGGTACCCTTACACGTCGATAGCAGTGGTTGGCTGGCCAGATCAGGTGACCCTGGGATAGACTAGCCGCTGCCCGCGCTGCTCGCATCATTCTGTGTCTGGATGCCGCTAGGGAGAGAGCTGCTGCTGGTCAGGGACAGCGTTAGGGTGCTAGTAGATTACTGTTAGGCAGGAGTGATTCAACAAGAACCCAACAGCCCTTCTTAGGGCTACAATAACGTTATACTTTTTTTTTTTTTGTTTGCTTGTGGCTGGGCTTGCTGGCACTAGTAGTGCAGCTAGTACCGTATTGTGAGGAATTTGCAGGGGGACTTGCTACCGTTGTGTTTAGCTCTTAGTGACACACATATCCATCGCAAAGACAGAAGTGGGAAAATTTATTAGGGGTTGGATTTCAATTAGGCACAGTCTGCCATTTCCTTTTTATTTTCCTTTTATTTTTTCATAACTCAGCGTCATCTCATCAGTGTGCTTTCATACTTGGCTAGAAAATAGCCAAAGGAGAATCCAAACGGCTTACTTACGCCTACAATAGCGTTATATATATTTTATTTCTGGTTGATCTGCTGGTGGCTGTCCTTGCTGCAGTGCATATACTAGCCAATTGTGAGGAATTTGGAGTGAGACTTGCGACCGCTGTGTTTAGCGCTTAGTGACGCACATATCCATCGCAAAGACCGAAGTGGGAAAATTTATTAGGGGTTGGATTTCAATTAGGCACAGTCTGCCATTTCCTTTTTATTTTCCTTTTATTTTTTCATAACTCAGCGTCATCTCATCAGTGTGCTTTCATACTTGGCTAGAAAATAGCCAAAGGAGAATCCAAACGACTTACTTACGCCTACAATAGCGTTATATATATTTTATTTCTGGTTGATCTGCTGGTGGCTGTCCTTGCTGCAGTGCATATACTAGCCAATTGTGAGGAATTTGGAGTGAGACTTGCGACCGCTGTGTTTAGCGCTTAGTGACGCACATATCCATCGCAAAGACCGAAGTGGGAAAATTTATTAGGGGTTGGATTTCAATTAGGCACAGTCTGCCATTTCCTTTTTATTTTCCTTTTATTTTTTCATAACTCAGCGTCATCTCATCAGTGTGCTTTCATACTTGGCTAGAAAATAGCCATAGCAATAGGATAGCATTGTTTGGTTTTAAAAACTAAAAAACACAAAAAAAACTAAAAAACACAAAAAAAAGTAAAAAAAAAAAATTAAAGTTATATAACTTTCATTTTCAAAATGTTTAACCCGGGGGCTAGGGGTAGAGGACGAGGACGAGGGCGGGGACGTGGGCGTCCATCTACTGCAGGGGTCAGAGGCCGTGGTCCTGGGTGGGGTGAGACACCACCTGCTGATGAGGGAGCAGGGGAACGCCGCAGAGCTACACTCCCTAGGTTCATCATGTCTGAAGTTACTGGGACTCGTGGTAGAGCACTGTTGAGGCCAGAACAGTGCGAACAGGTGATGTCGTGGATTGCCGACAATGCTTCGAGCAATTTGTCCACCATTCAGTCTTCCACGCAGTCCACCCATGTCACCGAAATCGGCACTCCTCCAGCTCCTGCACCTCAGCCTCCTCCCCCCCAGTCTGCCCCCTCCCAGGAAAATTTGGCATTTGAACCGCCATACTCTGAGGAACTGTTTTCTGGACCCTTCCCACAGTCACAAACCACTTGTCCGGTTGCTGCTGAGCAATTTTCCGATGCCCAGGTTTTCCACCAGTCGCAGTCTGTGGGTGATGATGACCTTCTTGACGTAGTGGAAGAAGTGTGTAAAGAGGTGTCGGACGATGAGGAGACACGGTTGTCAGACAGTGGTGAAGTTGTTGTCAGGGCAGGAAGTCCGAGGGGGGAGCAGACTGAGGGATCGGAGGATGATGAGGTGACAGACCCAAGCTGGGTTGAGAGGCCGGGTGAACACAGTGCTTCTGAGACGGAGGAGAGTCCTATAGCAGAACAGGTTGGAAGAGGCAGTGGTGGGGCCAGACGGAGAGGCAGGGCCAGAGCAGGTGCATCAGCGCCAAATGTGTCACGTAGTGAAGCTCCCGTGGCGAGGGCTCCCGCGGCGAGGGCTAGATTTTCAGAAGTCTGGAGGTTCTTTAAGGAAACACCGGATGACCGACGGACTGTGGTGTGCAACCTTTGCCAAACCAGGATCAGCAGGGGTTCCACCACTACTAGCTCAACTACCACCAGTATGCGCAGGCATATGAATGCTAAACACCCGAATCAGTGGCACCAAGCCCGTTCACCTCCGGCCGTGCACACCACTGCTCCTTCCCCTGTGTCAGCTGATAGTCAGCCCCCTGCCCAGGACCCTGGCACAAAAACCCCATCGTCGCCTCCACGATCCTCCACAGCATCCACCAGCGTTCAGCTCTCCATACCCCAGACGCTGGAGCGGAAAAGAAAATATAGTGCAACCCACCCGCACGCCCAAGCCCTTAATGTCCACATCTCCAGATTGCTTAGCCTGGAGATGCTGCCTTATAGGCTAGTAGAGACCGAGGCCTTTCGCAACCTCATGGCGGCGGCCGCCCCTCGGTATTCGGTCCCCAGCCGCCACTACTTTTCCCGATGTGCCGTCCCAGCCCTGCACCAGCACGTGTCAGACAACATCATCCGTGCCCTGACCAACGCCGTTTCTGATGTGGACGAGTGCTGCCGGGCAGGGCCACTATATATCGCTGACGGCACATTGGGTTAACTTGGTGGAGGCTGGGACCAAGTCTGACCCTGGGGCTGGTCATATACTGCCGACGCCGAGGATTGCGGGGCCTACCTCGGTCCAGGTCTCAAAGGCCTACTATACCTCCTCCTCCTCCCACCCCTCCTCCACCTCCTCCTCCTCCTCCGAATTACCATCCGTGGCCATGGCGCCATCAGTCGGTAGCTCTAGGCACAGCAGCAGTGCCGTCGCTAAGCGACAGCAGGCGGTGCTCAAACTGCTGAGCCTAGGCGATAAAAGGCACACCGCCCAAGAGCTATTACAGGGCATTCCACATCAAACTTGTTAACTTTGTCGCCACCCTGCTGTGTAATCCACAAAATATACTGGCAAACTTTTATCATTTACCGATTTTATTTCAGCGCTTCTTGCGCATCTGTTTACATTCCCCTCACCCGCCATATCCTAAACTTATAAGAACGCTGCTACACTTGATCTTATACAAAAGGTTCTTAGAAGTGCTGTTTGGGGAGTAGCCTAGAGACAGGGGCTTGGATTGGCGAAAGCTCGCCTGGCTGCGGAGCGCCAGCTCCATCCCAAGATCCAACTAACATAGTTTTAACTGCAGCACCTTTAATCTACTACTAGTTCACTGCCTCCATACATGGTCCCCTTATCAAACGAGCTGTGTCAGGCAGAATTTTGGGTTGTTTTCATGGCTTCCATGTTAACTTTGTCGCCACCCTGCTGTGTAATCCACAAAATATACTGGCAAACTTTTATAATGTACCGATATTATTTGAGCGCTTCTTGCTCACCTCCTTTGGTTCCTCTCTGCCACCCATTGGTTTGAAGCCTGAGTCCATTTAGGGTATGTCGCCATGCCACTCTCTAGCCTGCTGCCGCTGCCTCTGCATGCCGTCCCCTATAGTGTCAGGGTCAATTATTGGATGTTTTAGATGCTATCTAGCTTCATTCTGTCACTCTGTCATGGCCATGCTGTTGCCCATAATTTTGGCATAATGGTGCGATTATGCAGCCTCAGAGGCATCCATGCATGCTGCCCCTGCTGTTTCCTGTCCATTTCCTTGGTGTTTCCATCCTTTTCTGAGGTTCCCAGGTGTTTGGCCAAGCTTCCCTGTGCAGAGCCTTGGTCCCCTTGAAAAATGCTCGAGTCTCCCATTGACTTCAATGGGGCTCGTTATTCGAGACGAGCACTCAAGCATCGGGAAAAGTTCGTCTCGAATAACGAGTACCCGAGCATTTTAGTGCTCGCTCATCTCTAATAAAGAACCGTGATTAGTAAATGGATATGTTGCCAGAACCAAGTCTACTCCATAAAAACAGCACCAGTACTAATATTTATGGCACAGGACCATAAACAAACAGAATTAGACATAGTATAAGATGTCTCCATGTAGCTTGTCCTCATAGGACAAGATATCAGGGAGTCACCACTTATTGGTAATACCAGCCCTTACTGTAAATCTGTTAACGGATTTATGTTCAGTGCGGAGGCAGCCCTGATGCCCTGATAGTAGCCACTATAGTAACAGTGCTTACATTGTAGCCATTTGAGGAAATAAGCGATTTTGGGGCAGATTTATCAAGCTGTCTGAAAATCTAAATATTCATAGTTGCCCATGGCAACCAATCACAGCTCCCCTTTAAAATATTCATGAGCAATGGTAAAATGAAAGCTGAGCTGTAATTGGTTGCCATGGGCAACTAGGAATATTCTGACTTTCAGACAGCTTGATAAATCTTCCCCTTTATATTTATAGCAGTCTAGTGTTAGGGTTGCAATAGTTCTACTAATATGATACATGTGGTCATGTGACACGATTGATCAAGAGAACCTAAAGTCAGCACAAGTTCTTCAATAGCAGGTATTTTGAATATTCAGTGTTTTTCAGACTAAGTTGATTAAGAGAAGTATTAAGTACTTAGTAGTAGTAAGAGAAGTATTAAAGTGAACCTATCACCAGAAATGTCAATTTTAGCTGGTGACAGGTTCCAAAAGCCTATACCAGTGGCGGCGAACCTGTGGCACTCAGAGCTCTCTCTGTGGGCAACCAGGCAATTTCCCCGAGCAAAGAGTTCACCAGACAAGGCCTCCTTCTGCAGTCTGAAGAAGCTCAAAACATGCCACGCTAAGTGGCAACCAGAGAAATGACCCCCACTGTGATGCCCCGATCCCCACTGCTCTTCCTGTTCAGGAAAACCTTTATGGAAGCTACAACGATAACCTGATTTTCTCCTCCTTCTTTCTACTGTATTGGTGTCCTCAAGATGCTGATACGATTGAAAGCTGTGATAGAGCAGTGAACAATAAGTTACTGTTTATATTACCAAGTTGGCATATAAATAAGTGGATTTTGGTTGTAATTTGAGCACTCGGTCTTTAACCCCTTCCTGACATTTGACGTAATAGTACTGCATCGCGGGAGGTGCGTTCCCGCAAAATGCAGTACTATTACGTCAAGCTTCTGGCCCCGGCTCCTGAACGGAGCCGGGGCCAGAAGCTGCGGGTGTCGGCTATATGTTATAGCTGACACCCGCCTCTAACACCCGCGATCGGAGATTTCTCCGATCGCGGGTGTTAACCCCTAACACGCCGCGGTCGCGCTGACCGCGGCGTGTCAGAGGCATTTAAAGTTGTTTAAATGCGAATCGGACCCCCCCCCCCGCGGCGCTTACCGGGGGGGGTCCGCTCCTCCGATCGCAGCCCCGGGACTGCCGGTGCCCGGGGCTGCGCGATCCTCCTCTCGGTGCCGGGTCCGTGCCTCCTGGCAGGACCTGGCTGTAAGACACTGGGCATGCGCAGCATGCTCAGTGTCTTACATTACACAGTGCAATACATCTGTATTGCACTGTGTAACCTGTAAAAAAGCTTGAACAAGTGATCAGAAGATCACTTGTTCAAGCTTAGATGTCATTAACTGTAAAAAAAGGAAAAATAAATAAATAAAGGTTTTTTACAGTAAAAATAAATAATAAAAGAAAGTGAAAGTCCCCCCAAACACCACATTTCCCTTTACACAAGTAATAAAGTATAAAAAACACTAAATCACGAAAAAACCCCACTTATTTGCTATCGCCGCGTCCGTAACAATCTGTACAATAAATCCTAATCATAATTGGACCCGCTCGGTGAACGTGGTAAAAAAAAAACCAAAAACTTGCCAAAAATTACAACTTTTTATCAAATTGCTTTACAAAAAATGTTCTAAAAAGTGATCCGAAAAAGTTACAAGCACCAAAATGATACCGATAAAAAGAGCAACTTGTCACGCAAAAAATAAGCTTACAACCAGCTCCGTAAACCAAAAAATACTATAATTATACCACTATAAAAATGGCAATACTAAAACAAATGCAATTTTTTCTATTCTAGTTTTCCTTCAATAAAATTGGACAAATATAAATAAAACTATATACATGAGGTATCACCGTAATCGTAGTGATCCGTAGAATAAAGATAATATATTATTGTTATGCTACAGTGAACATCCCCCCAAAAAAATGCTAAAAATCCAAAACAAGAATTGATTATTTTATTTTCCTCCACACGTAAAAAGTTAATAAAATTTCTTCAATAAGCTAAAAACCCACTAAAATTAAGGTTTTTTTTACAGTGCATCTCGTCTCGCAAAAAATAAGCCCTTATTTGTCTAAATTGCTTAAAAAAATAAATAAAGATTGTATAGCCTATTCCCAACGAGCGTTGTTATAGTGACTTTCCAACACCGGTCAGGGTAAGACGGCGGCTGTTCACTGATCGGGGTAAGACGGCGGCTGTTCCTGACAACCATCCATCCTGCCCCATGGACCAGAAGGGTTACGTCCCCCCCACACACCCCCAGTTTATTATCGCTGCTACTGGCTCATCAATTCAGACGAGCCGATAGCAGCGAATTTACTTATGACGTCAGTAATACCGGTCACCATGTCTATAGACACGGTGATCGGGGCAGGGTGGCGGCTGTTCCTGACAGCCACCAATTTTGCCTTGCGGTCCAGAGGGGTTTTGTTGCCCCCCTCTGTCCATGTTTGTCGCTATTTGCTGGTCGATATGGTCCAGCCAAAAGCAGCAATATTCGTCACAATGGGCATCGCTAGGGTGAATAAGAGCAACACTTGGCGATAATTTCCCTACGAAAAACCAAGATATGGTACAAAAGTGCTGGCCGTGCACATTGTACAGATTATGCTGTACAACTCCTACGAGCTGTTCCAATGTGCAGGTCCTGCCGTATCATTTCTCTGTTTTCAAGAGGAAGATATTAGGAAACTAATATTGGGACAAGAAGGACGGAGCCCCAGTACCTCTGGTTTAGATGTTCCTGTGTTTTGCCAGGACAGCATTTTCCCGGTGAATTCTGCTGCTTCTAATGGTAGGACTCAATAAAGAGTCTGTTCCAAAAGAGAAGTTAGGATGGACACTACATACTACTAAGAGACCTGCGACACCTCCAGAGTGACAAAAGTTTAGTTGGTCCCCTGGTCTATTCTACCTCCTTATACACTAGACATTCACAATTCACGCCCAACCTATTGTGAATTAATTTCGGTAAAATGAATAATTGTAACAACTGTTATGTCCCGTTGCTCCCTATACCCCTCCATTATTTCATAAGGGGCGCCACATAACGGGCACTGAACTTTCCAGAAATAATTGCAATTTCCATCTCGGACTTCATTGCACATCATATTTGGAAACCACCTATATGTTCAAAATGCTCATTTCACCACGTGTATTACACTACACCACATATTACACCTTGCTATATTCCCCAAGGGGTGTACATTCAACAATTAGGGTCACTTTTCGGGTTTTCCTCTGTTTTGGTACCACTACATCTCTCCAAATGTATCCTGACACATGTGAAGGATTTCTTACAAATTTGGCCTCTAAAAGACAAACATCCCTCTTTTCCTCTACTGTGTGCGCCCATAAAGCATTTTATATGCACATGTGGGGTACTTCTACACTCGGGAGAAATTGTTTTACACCTTTTTTGGGGTTATTTAATATATTATCCCTTGTGGCTTACATAAATTAGGGGTAAAGTGACATTTATAGGAAAATTTTCACCTTTTTAATGATTCAGGCCTAATTGGATCATTCACCTGTAGGGGCAAATACATATATTACACATTGCAAAATTCTCTAAGGGGTGTGCATTCAAAGATTAGGGTCACTTTTCAGATTCTTATCTGTTTTATACCACTAGGGTTCTCCAAATGCATGTCAAACATTTCTGTCAAATTTGGCTTCTAAAAGGCAAACATTCCCCTTTCCTTTTACTGTGCGCCCATACAACATTTTATATACATATGTGGGGTACTTCCACACTTGAGAGAAATAAGTTTACACATTTTGAGGGGTTATTACATTTTTTTATCCCTTGTGGCTATATAAAATTAGGAGTAAAATGACCTTTATAAGAAAATGTTCACCTTTTATCTATTTAAGTCCTAATTAAATCAAACACCTTTACGGACAAATACACATATTACACCTTGCTAAATTCTCTAAGGGGTGTGCTTTCCAAAATGGTGATACTTGTTGGGGTTCCGCTCTGTTTTGGTACCACTACAGCTCTCTAAATGCATCCTGACATATGTAAAGGATGTCTGTCAAATTTGGCTTCTAAAAGGCCAACGCCCCTCTTTCCCTTCTGAGCTTCACTGCGTACCCATACAACATTTTATTTGCATGTGTGGGGCAATTTTATACTCGGGAGAAATGCTAGTACACATTTTTTGGGGTTGTTTCATCTTTAATGCCTTATGGGATACAAAAATTAGCCGTAAAAGTGACTTTTTTGGGAAAATGTTCACCTTTTTCCTTTTAGGGACCTAATTGAAGCAAACACCTGTAGGGGTAAATACACATATTACACCTTTCTGAATTCTCCAAAGGGTGAACTTTCCAAAATGGTGACACTTGTTGGGGTTCCCCTCTGTTTTGGTACCACTAGGGCTCTCCAAATGCATCCTGACACATGTAAAGGATGATTGTTAAATCTGGCTTCTAAAAGGCCAAAGCCCCTCTTTCCCTTCTGAGCCCTACTTTGCACCCATACAACACTTTATATGCAAAAGTGGTGCAGTTCTGTGCTTAGGAGAAATAGTTTTACACATTTATGGGGTTGTTTCATCTTTTATCCCTTGTGACTTACAAAAATTTGGGGTAAAAGTGACTTTTTTGAGAAAATTTTCACCTTTTTTCCCTTTTGGGGCCTAATTGAATCAAACACCTGTTGGGGAAAATACACAAATTACACGTTGCTAAACTCTCCAAGGGGTGTACTTTCCAAAATGGTGTCTCATGTTGGGGCTTTCCTCTGTTTTGGTACCACTATGGCTCTCCAAATGCATCCTGACACATGTAAACTTTTTCAGCCATATTTACCCTGCAAAAACGAAACAACGCTCTTTCCATTCCAAGTGCCCCCCTGTGCCCGTACAGCAGGGTACAGTGACAAAATGGGTATTGGCATACTCAAGAGGAATTGCCCTCAACATTGTAAAATGCATTTTCCTTTTTAACCCATTGTGAAGGTGCAAATTTTAGTGTTCAATGAATCTATAGTAAGATAAAATTACATTTCTCTAATTTCACTTTCATTTATCTTTCACGCTCATGAAACGCTCAAAGGGTTAACAAAATTCCCAAAGGTTGTTTTGAATATTTTGAGGGGTGTAGTTTCTAAAATGGTGTCATTTGTGGGGGGTTTCTATCATGTGGGCCTTATAAAGTCACTTCTAACTAAATTGACCCTCCAAAAGTAGGTTTTGATGATTTTCGTGAAAATCTGAAAAATTGCACCTAAAGTTATAAGCCTCCTAACATCCAAAATAAAGGAAAAGATGTTTGAAAAATGATGCCAAGTTAAAGCAGACATATGGAAAATGTTAGTTATCAAGTTATTTTAGTGATATGACCAACTTTCCAAAAAGTAGAAAATTTTGAATTTGGAAAACATTGTTTTTTTCAAAATTTTTGCCAAATTTCCATTTATTTCATAAATAAATACTAAATATATTTATTAAATTTCTCAACCAGCATGAAGTACAATGTGTCACGAAAAAACAATCTCAAAATCAACTGGATATGTTAAAGCGTTCCAAAGTAGAGATGAGCGAACATGCTCGTCCGAGCTTGATGCTCGGTCGAGCATTAGGGTACTCGAGACGGCTCGTTGCTCGGACGAGTATTTCCCCTGCTCGAGATCGAGCATTTAATTAAAAAAAACACAGTGAAGAACAATGAAGAATAGAATAAAAACAGTGAACACAGGATCATTTAAGATAAAAACACAGTGCAGAACACAGTGCAGAATAGATTACAGATGTTCGGCACATCTGCTTACTTGTCGGGAGATACGCGCGGAACGGCGCGAACAAAATAGCATGTGAAGAACAATATATATGTGTGAAGAACACATTGCAGATGTATTTAAACATCTGCAATGTGTTCTTCACACACATATATATTGTTCTTCACATGCTATTTTGTTCGCGCCGTTCCGCGCGTATCTCCCGACAAGTAAGCAGATGTGCCGAACATCTGTAATCTATTCTGCACTGTGTTCTGCACTGTGTTTTTATCTTAAATGATCCTGTGTTCACTGTGTTCACTGTGTTCACTGTTTTTATTCTATTCTTCACTGTTCTTTACATCTGCTAACTTGTCGGGAGATAATATACGCGCGGAACAGTGAAGAATAGATCGCAGATGTTTGCAAATTATCAGAAGACATTATTTTTCAATTAAATAACACATTTTATTCCTGAACCATGGTCCCTTTGAAAAATGCTCGGGTCTCCCATTGACTTCAATGGGGCTCGTTACTCGAAACGAGCACTCGAGCATCTGGAAATGTTCGGCTCGAGTAACGAGCACCCGAGCATTTTAGTGCTCGCTCATCTCTATTCCAAAGTTATAACCACTTAAATAGACACATGTCAGATTTTAAAAAATGGTCCGTGTCAGGAAGGTGAAAAGTGGCTTCAGCGTTAAGGGGTTAAAAGGTTCTCCATGACTGCTGTATGGAATCTAATCTTAGTTTAGAATATACTGAACGGCACATGTCATTAACAAGAAAAGGTCCTCATGAAAATTCCAGCAAGGAAACCTTCTCCTAAAGGTCCTTGTTGTTTTGAAGTCTTATATGGACAGTAAAATATCACACAGTTACACATATTAGGCTATGTATGAGGATAACCTACACTATAAAGGAAACCAAAGGAAAGAAATGCCACTTGAGGAGATGAAGGTAAACAATACATTTGATAGGGAACCTTATAGTGATTGTCCATTGGTGCACAGCAGATTTAAGTTACACCATTGTCAGCAGACCCAATTATAAAACTAGTCTATTCGCCACGGCCAATCTATCTTGTCTACAAGATTATGCAATGTCTTGTGGCCTTTATTTGTGATAAAAGAGGACACAAATGTGAACAAAGCTGCAGACTGGCATCCGTCTTCTCCATGAGAGTGGAAGAGCAATAGTGCTTTTGGATCTTGCCATAATACCATTCATTTGGTTCCCCAAACCAACTGATAGATTTCCAGCTGGTTCCCAGAAGCTGAATTCTGATACAGATCCCTCCCATAGTAAAGTATGCTGCAGAGCACAGGAGTTAATGGCCAATCAATGCCTTTAGTCTGTGAGGTAGGCAATGTCGATGTTGTGTCGATATATGGGATATATTGCCAGCCACTCAGATTACCATCCTCAACCCAAAGTCTGGAAATGCCTATGGTAGGGTTTTCCCACTAATCAAGATAGGCCCTATCCACAGTATACGGCCTAACTTGCTGATTGGTGGTGGTCTTAGTGATGAAAACCCCACAGTTCACAAGAGAGGGGGGGTCCGAGGTAGCTCAGTCGGACCTGCTCGTTGCTCCTGGAGATGAATGTAGCTCCTGCTTCATTCATCTCTATGGAGCTGACGGAGACTGCCGAGAGATGATTGTAGCAGAACGGACATGCGCGGCCAACTGCTCCATTCATCTACAGGAGTAACAAGTAGTCTGAAAGAGGTACCGAGGACCCTGTAGGACACCCTTTCAGTGGGGTTTCAATCATAACTTGATTTGTGGGGGAACCCTTTTAAGCTATTGGCAAGTCCATACTAAAAATGTGCATATTTCTGTGTAGCCCCACTCCAAAAGAAGCGCCAGGAAAGAAGCAGAAGGCAACAGATGTGAGATTAACAAACACTAGTATTTAAAGCAAAAACCCACCAATGAAATGCCTCTACCAAAATTGCATCACAGTTACATCACATCTTAACCTCAGAGATTCCATGGAACATACAGGATCCACAATGTCTATCCTATCAAAAACATTTTATCTGCTTGAAATGTGCAAACTATTGATACATGTGTGGAAAAAGCTTGTCTGATTTGGAGTTTAAACCTAATGGGTGACCTGTAGAGATGAGCGAGTATACTCGTCCGAGCTTGATGCTCGTTCGAGTATTAAGGTACTCGAAATGGCTCGTTGCTCGGACGAGTATTTCCCCCGCTCGAGTTCGAGCATTTAATTAGAAAAACACAGTGAAGAACAATGAAGAATAGAATAAAAACAGTGAACACAGTGAACACAGGATCATTTAAGTGAAAAACACAGTGAAGAACACAGTGAAGAATAGATTACAGATGTTCGGCACATCTGCTTACTTGTCGGAAGATACGCGCCGAACGGTGCAAACAAAATAGTATGTGAAGAACACATTGAAGAACACGGTGTGCAGGACAGAGACACCGGGGAGCAGCACAGGCAGCGGCAGGCACGGAGGCAGCACAGGCAGCGGCAGGCACGGGGAGCAGCACAGGCAGCGGCAGGCACGGGGAGCAGCACGGGCAGCGGCAGGCACGGGGAGCAGCACGGGCAGCAGCAGGCATGTGGAGCAGCACGGCCGGCAGGCACGGGGAGCAGCACGGGCAGCGGCAGGCACGGGGAGCAGCACGGGCAGCGGCAGGCACGGGGAGCAGCACGGGCAGCGGCAGGCACGGGGAGCAGCACGGGCAGCGGCAGGCACCGAGACAGCGGGGCAGCGGCAGGTACCGAGACAGCGGGGCAGCGGCACAGAGACATCGGGAAGGGCAGAGAGATCGGGGAGACTTCAGTGGAAGAAGAGCAGCGGATCCCGGGACAGCGTATCTCCCGACAAGTAAGCAGATGTGCAGAACATCTGTAATCTATTCTTCACTGTGTTCTTCACTGTGTTTTTCACTTAAATGATCCTGTGTTCACTGTGTTCACTGTTTTTATTCTATTCTTCACTGTTCTTCACATCTGCTAACTTGTCGGGAGATAATATACGCGCGGAACAGTGAAGAATAGATTGCAGATGTTTGCATACATCTGCTAACTTATCAGAAGACATTCTTTTTCAATTAAATAACACATTTTATTCCCTAACCATGGTCCCTTTGAAAAATGCTCGGGTCTCCCATTGACTTCAATGGGGCTCGTTATTCGAGACGAGCACTCGAGCATCAGGAAAAGTTCGTCTCGATTAACGAGCACCCGAGCATTTTAGTGCTCGCTCATCTCTAGTGACCTGTCCACAAAAATCCAGAGCGCCTCACATTTAAGTAAACTTTGCGCCAATCGCCCCCTCTCTTACATGCTCAAATCCATAGAAGGAAAAGCAGGTGGTGTCACCCCCATGGCATACACCAAAGTGTTTGGAAACTCCTGACAAACCCTGGGTGAACATTTTACCAGAGTCTCTTAAGTGTTCACTCATACATGTTTTTAATTTGCGAGTAGTACACACTATGTATTTCATATTACAGCTTTTACACTCAACTATATAGACAACATGGCAAATATCACAATTTATGAAACTTTCTATGTGACATGTCTTGCTGGAATTAGAACATGAATATACAGTTTTTTGTTTTGAAAACAAACACATATTCCATCTAGAAGTAAAAACCCTTAATATCCATCTAGATCTTCTTGGTACATGATGGGAATATTTTTCTTAATGATTTGGATAACCTGTTCAAACTCCATACTATACTCCGAGGAAAAGGCGATTTTTAGGCTTATCTGGATTTTTATTTCTTTTGAGTTTATTGCTAGCTTTCACTAGGTCAGTACGATTCTAACTCAGGGCTTTATTAAATCCCATTTAAGCATCCATTTAGGGTAACCCTTTCTTCCAATCTGGACTCAAGATTTGTGAACTGTGGCTTAAAGTCTTCAACATCCGGTCATGCCCTTCTAAGTCTAATAGCCTCCCCTACAGGTATTGATACAATTGTACAGTGGGGATGGTTGCTATTAGTGTGCAATGTAGCATTACCTGCTGTTTCCTTAATAAATAAAGATGTCCCGACATGACGATCTTCAAAGCCCGTCAGAACAACGTCCAAAAATGATATACTAACGGAATCATAATTGGAGTTGAATCTAAGATTCAGGGCTTTTACATCCAAGTTAGAGGGTGTGCGCCAATGGGGGCACTTTTTTCACCCTCGTTGGCAAACCTCTACATGGAATGGCGGGAGAAGGAATTAGTGTTTATTCCACTAAGAACCCTTTCCATGAGAATGTGGTCTGGTACGGGCCTGTACATCAATGATATATTGAATGTGTGGTCTGATTCCATCAGTGTTTCATTTGTGGATGTGGTTCTGATGTTTTATCTTCATTTGTAGTTCCATAATCTTTTGTCATCAGTCATTTTACTTTGCATATGGTCCAGCTGTAGTATTTTTCATTTCCACCTTGAGGACCAAGCCGTCAATACCATTAGAACATTATAAAGCATAACTAAACTTTTGGCAATATTTTATAAGTCAATAATGCAGATGATAAAACAGGGCCAACTCCAGGTTCACGTACTCCCATGGGCGACAGAGCCTTAAAGGGTACCTTTGACAAACTTTTGCAGAACACTTTGCTGTGAATGTAGAGCAGAATGTTTATTTGCTCTGACCCCCGCTTTGTCCTGCCCTTTACCCTACCGGCCCTTTATAATGCTCCCATCTTCCCCTACCCAGCACATTGTGGCCCCACATATAATTTCCCCACCACCTCTTCACAGTGTGCCCCTCATCTCCCCTTCACATTGTGTTCTTACAGTGTGCTCCACCGTCTACCTCTTACATTGTGGCCCTCTCGCAGTGTGCCCTATCCATCACACTGTGACACCCTGCTCACTCTGATATTGTGGTCCATCTTCTCCTTTCCTTGTTGCTCTGTAATAGAAAAATGTTAAACTGTTAAAATCAGTTACTTACCTCTACCCATGCCCCCATAAATCTTCTTTCTCTGCCACTGCCTTCTGCCACTTTGATAATGGTAGGCAAGATGATGCCATCACATCACACATGCAGAAGCAGAGGCACTGTGATGATATCAACAATATTCAACTCTAGCTGAAGTCCTTGGATATACCTGCTTTCGCCTCAAGTGGGTGACTGAACGAACCACAGCACTTGCCCGGATCTGCCAGGTGCTGGCACTAGCCCTGTGATAAAATTAATGTTTGTAACATGCTTTATTACTATATACTTTATTATTTTTTTATCATCTGCTCTATTAATTTAAAAAAATAATGCTAGTAGTATATTTTGGTGGATATGTTTTGCATTTATTAATAAAAAAGGGTTTGGTAAAAATTTGGTAAGTACTTCAAGTGTTGACAAAACTGCTGTAGGGGTGCTGCACAGAACTCAGAAAACACAGAGAGGCACATCTACTTACGATCCAGTTGCGATCCCGCGGCACGTTGTCCGGCGAGGATTCGGGTCTGCCGGGATTCACTAAGGTCGTGCGCCCGATATCCAGCAGGTGTCGCTGCTGCGCCGAGGTGCGCCGGAGTTCACCTTCTTCTTCCTGGTGCATGTGAGTGCATTGTCTTGCGACACAAATCGTTTTTTAAATTCTGCGGGTTTTCCGAATCCATCGGGTTGTCCGACGGCCACGCCCCCAATTTCTGTCACATGAAAGCCAGAACCGATTTGGCACAATCCGATCGTGTGCGCCAAAAAAACAGGGAAATTCGGTGCAAAACGGCACAAATGGGAAATATTCGGGAAAGTCCGACGGAATCGCGGCCGCAGGACCCTTAGTAAATGAGCCCCAGAGAGCCATTGGGCTTTTAGAGGGGAGATTTTTTTGGACTAGTCTGAAGATCTATGTTGCATTTGCAGAACTGCTGAGATACCAGAAAAGTAAAAACAATAAAAATTATGACTTTTTGGAATATATATGCGTCAAAGAATTTGTTAAGGGGTATAGGCAATATTTAAACTCATGTTTCATAGAATTGAATAACAATGGCCTTTAAAAAAATAATTGTAAAATGTAATTTTTTTACAATAAACACTGCTTTATTCCAAAAACAATATTTTCCTAAGGGATTCAAGAAGAAAATACACAGTTTGTTACACAACTGTACCTGAATACAGAAATTTGCAATATGTGGTCAGAAGCCACCACAGGTGCAAAAGGCAGGGCTTTAAAAGTGAAGCACTTGGCTTTTTGCTGGGCAGAGTTTTGTGTCATAGTTTCCAGGTGCTATGTAGCATGTGCAGACCCCCTAAGATACAATATTAAGTTGAATTTGTATGTAAGTCGGAACTGTATATTTTATCATTGTAATCCCAGACAGAATTTTTTTGGTCTCTGTAAAATTTGGATTTTAAAAATGTTGGGTTGTTATAAGAACCAGGATTAACACTACAGCTTAATTGCAGACACCTTTGACAACTGTTACAGCTGTTTATTGTAGCCTACTGCTAAAGTACAGTAATTACCAATATCCAGAGGCCCGTTTGTAACTAGGGGTCGTCTGTAAGTCAGGTGTTCTTAAGCAGGGAACCGCCTGTACACTCCTTTTTATTTGTACTATTTTGGAGTGGATACAGATTTTTGATCCCCCATTATTCAATCTTTTTTACAGAGAGATAGACAAAAATTTTATATATTTTTTAAATATTTTCTTTATAGTTTATATATAAAAAGGGGCGTCTGGAACATTTAAATACATTTTGTATTACCCTGTAAGTTTTCACTTACATTATATTTGCTCCAAGAGGTCATTAACACCTTAAGGACATGGCCTAAATTGACCTTCAGGACACAGCACTTTTTTTAGTTTTTTCCCTGTTCAAATTCCAAAAGAAAGAACTTTGGACATATTAGGGCTTGTTTTTGTGGTAAGATTTGTATTTTCAAATGGGTTAATTTTTATGGTAAAAATAGCACGATGATTAAAATGTATTAAAGGAAATCAACAATTTGAAAAATTAAAAAAACCTACAAATACTCACCTGTGCTCCTCTTCATTTTGATTCCAGCGCTTCTCTTCACTAAGCTGGACCTGAATTCACACCTCTTGCTTGACGTCACATCCCATTCACATGCTCCCAGCATGGGAGAGGGAGGTGGCTAAGGCGTACATAATTAGCAGACTGGAGCACCGGACATCTAGTCACAAGTTTCTTTTCTAGGTGATCCCAGCGTGTCAAGCTTAGCGAAGAACACCACTGGGATCAAGATGAAGAGGAGCACAGGTGAGTATTTGTAGGTGTTTTTTATTTTTATAAATGTTTGATCCTTAAACTTTGTTCCACTTTAAAATTATTCTGTAGATTAGTACGATTAAGATGACCCAAAACATCTACAGGTTGTCTTCTGTTTTCCTGCTTTAGCAAATAAAACACTTTTTTAACCCCTTAACGCTGAAGCCACTTTTCACCTTCCTGACACGGCCCATTTTTTAAAATCTGACATGTGTCTATTTAAGTGGTTATAACTTTGGAACGCTTTAACATATCCAGTTGATTTTGAGATTGTTTTTTCGTGACATATTGTACTTCATGCTGGTTGAGAAATTTAGTCAATATATTTAGTATTTATTTATGAAATAAATGGAAATTTGGCAAAAATTTTGAAAAAAACAATGTTTTCCAAATTCAAAATTTTCTACTTTTTGGAAAGTTGGTCATATCACTAAAATAACTTGATAACTAACATTTTCCATATGTCTGCTTTAACTTGGCATCATTTTTCAAACCTCTTTTCCTTTATTTAGGATGTTAGGAGGCTTATAACTTTAGGTGCAATTTTTCAGATTTTCACGAAAATCATCAAAACCTACTTTTGGAGGGTCAGTTTAGTTAGAAGTGACTTTATAAGGCCCACATGACAGGAAACCCCCACAAATGACACCATTTTAGAAACTACACCCCTCAAAATATTCAAAACAACCTTTGGGAATTTTGTTAAACCTATGAGCATTTCATGAGGGTGAAAGATAAATGAAAGTGAAATTAGAGAAATGTAATTTTATCTTACTATAGATTCATTGAACACTAAAATTTGCACCTTCACAATGGGTTAAAAAGGAAAATGCATTATACAATGTTGAGGGCAATTCCTCCTGAGTATGCAAATACCCATTTTGTCACTGTACCCTGCTGTACGGGCACAGGGGGGCACTTGGAATGGAAAGAGCGTTGTTTTGTTTT
This sequence comes from Engystomops pustulosus, assembly GCF_040894005.1. Classification (NCBI taxonomy): domain Eukaryota; kingdom Metazoa; phylum Chordata; class Amphibia; order Anura; family Leptodactylidae; genus Engystomops; species Engystomops pustulosus. The sequence goes on along the minus strand of NC_092417.1, from coordinate 102,049,195 downwards.
TGCAGGGCAAATATGGCTGAAAAAGTTTTCACGTGTCAGGATGCATTTGGAGAGCCATAATGGTACCAAAACAGAGGAAAGCCCCAACATGAGACACCATTTTGGAAAGTACACCCCCTGGAGAGTCTAGCAACGTGTAATTTGTGTATTTTCCCCAACAGGTGTTTGATTCAATTAGGCCCCAAAACGGAAAAAAGGTGAAAATTTTCTAGAAAAAGTCACTTTTACCCCAAATTTTTGTAAGCCACAAGGGATAAAAGATGAAACAACCCCATAAATGTGTAAAACTATTTCTCCTAAGCACAGAACTGCACCACTTTTGCATGTAAAGTGTTGTATGGGTACACAGTAGGGCTCAGAAGGGAAAGAGGGGCTTTGGCCTTTTAGAAGCCAGATTTGACAATCATCCTTTACATGTGTCAGGATGCATTTGGAGAGCCCTAGTGGTACCAAAACAGAGGGGAACCCCAACAAGTGTCACCATTTTGGAAAGTGCACCCTTTGGAGAATTCAGCAAGGTGTAATATGTGTATTTTCCCCTACAGGTGTTTGCTTCAATTAGGTCCCTAAAAGGAAAAAGGTGAACATTTTCCCAAAAAAGTCACTTTTACGGCTAATTTTTGTATCCCATAAGGCATTAAAGATGAAACAACCCCAAAAAATGTGTACTAGCATTTCTCCCGAGTATAAAATTGCCCCACACATGCAAATAAAATGTTGTATGGGTACGCAGTGAAGCTCAGAAGGGAAAGAGGGGCGTTGGCCTTTTAGAAGCCAAATTTGACAGACATCCTTTACATGTGTCAGGATGCATTTAGAGAGCCGTAGTGGTACCAAAACAGAGGGGAACCCCAACAAGTATCACCATTTTGGAAAGTACACCCCTTAGAGAATTTAGCAAGGTGTAATATGTGTATTTGTCCGTAAAGGTGTTTGATTTAATTAGGACTTATATAGATAAAAGGTGAACATTTTCTTATAAAGGTCATTTTACTCCTAATTTTATATAGCCACAAGGGATAAAAAAATGCAATAACCCCCCAAAATGTGTAAACCTATTTCTCTCAAGTGTAGAAGTACCCCACATGTGTATATAAAATGTTGTATGGGCGCACAGTAAAAGGAAAGGGGAATGTTTGCCTTTTAGAAGCCAAATTTGACAGAAATGTTTGACATGCATTTGGAGAACCCTAGTCGTATAAAACAGAGAAGAATCCGAAAAGTGACCCTAATTTTTGAACGCACACCCCTTAGAGAATTTTGCAATGTGTAATATATGTATCTGCCCCTACAGGTGAATGATCCAATTAGGCCCTAATCATTAAAAAGGTGAAAATTTTCCTATAAATGTCACTTTACCCCTAATTTATGTAAGCCACAAGGGATAATATATTAAATAACCCCAAAAAAGGTGTAAAACTATTTCTCCCGAGTGTAGAAGTACCCCACATGTGCATATACAATGCTTTATGGGCACACAGTAGAGGAAAAGAGGGAGGTTTGTCTTTTAGAGGCCAAATTTGACAGAAATCCTTCATATGTGTCAGGATACATTTGGAGAGCCGTAGTGGTACCAAAACAGAGCAAAACCCGAAAAGTGACCCTAATTGTTGAATGTACACCCCTTGGGGAATATAGCAAGGTGTAATATGTGGTGTAGTGTAATACACGTGGTGAAATGAGCATTTTGAACATACAGGTGGTTTCCAAATACGATGTGCAATGGAGTCCAAGATGGAAATTTCAATTATTTCTGGAAAGTTCAGTGCCCGTTATGTGGCGCCCCTTATGAAATAATGGAGGGGTATAGGGAGCAACGGGACATAACAGTTGTTATTATTCATTTTACCGAAATTAATTCACAATAGGTTGGGCGTGAATTGTGAATGTCTAGTGTATAAGGAGGTAGAATATATCAAGGGACCAACTAAACTTTTGTCACTCTGGAGTTGTCGCAGGTCTCTTAGTAGTATGTAGTGTCCATCCTTAGTATGTAGTGTCCATCCTTACTCCTCTTTTGGAACAGACTCTTTATTGAGTCCTACCTTTAGAAGCAGCAGAATTCACCGGGAAAATGCTGTCCTGGCAAAACACAGGAACATCTAAACCAGAGGTACTGGGGCCCCGTCCTTCTTGTCCCAATATTAGTTTCCTAATATCTTCCTCTTGAAAACGGAGAAATGATACGGCAGGACATGCACATTGGAACAGCTCGTAAGAGTTGTACAGCATCATCTGTACAATGTGCACGGCCAGCGCTTTTGTACCATATCTTCGTTTTTCGTAGGGAAATTATCGCCAAGTGTTGCTCTTATTCACCCTAGCGATGCCCATTGTGACGAATATTGCTGCTTTTGGCTGGACCAAATCGACCAGCCAATAGCGGCAAACATGGACAGAGGGGGGCAACAAAACCCCTCTGGACCGCAAGGCACAATTGGTGGCTTTCAGGAACAGCCGTCACCCTGCCCCGATCACCGTGTCTACAGACACGGTGATCGGTATTACTGACGTCATAAGTAAATTCGCTTCTATTGGCTCGTCTGAATTGATGAGCCAATAGCAGCGATAATAAACTGGGGGGGTGTGGGGGGGACGTAACCCTTCTGGTCCATGGGGCAGGATGGATGGCTGTGAGGAACAGCCGCCGTCTTACCCCGATCAGTGAACAGCCGCCGTCTTACCCTGACCGGTGTTGGCAAGTCACTACCCGCCGCACCGTTCTATAACAACGCTCGTTGGGAATAGGCTATACAATCTTTATTTATTTTTTAAGCAATTTAGACAAATAAGGGCTTATTTTTTGCGAGAAGAGATGCACTGTAAAAAAAAGCTTAATTTTAGTGGGTTTTTAGCTTATTGAAGCAATTTTATTAACTTTTTACGTGTGGAGGAAAATAAAATCATCAATTCTTGTTTTGGATTTTTAGCATTTTTTTTGGGGGGGTGTTCACTGTAGCATAACAATAATATATTATCTTTATTCTACGGATCACTACGATTACGGTGATACCTCATTTATATAGTTTTATTTTTATTTGTCCAATTTTATTGAAGGAAAACTAGAATAGAAAAAATTGCATTTGTTTTAGTATTGCCATTTTTATAGCGGCATAATTATAGTATTTTTTGGTTAACGGAGCTGGTTGTAAGCTTATTTTTTGCGTGACAAGTTGCTCTTTTTATTGGTATCATTTTGGTGCTTATAACTTTTTCGGATCACTTTTTAGAACATTTTTTGTAAAGCTATTTGATAAAAAGTTTTAATTTTTGGCAAGTTTTTGGGGTTTTTTTTTTACCACGTTCACCGAGCGGGTCCAATTATGATTAGGATTTATTGTACAGATTGTTACGGACGCGGCGATACCAAATAAGTGGTTTTTTTTTTGTGATTTAGTGTTTTTTATACTTTATTACTTGTGTAAAGGGAAATGTGGTGTTTGGGGGGACTTTCACTTTCTTTTATTATTTATTTTTATTGTAAATAACCTTTATTTATTTATTTTTACTTTTTTTACTGTTCCTGACATCTAAGCTTGAACAAGTGATCTTCTGATCACTTGTTCAAGCTTTTTTACAGGTTACACAGTGCAATACAGATGTATTGCACTGTGTAATGTAAGACACTGAGCATGCTGCGCATGCCCAGTGTCTTACAGCCGGGTCCTGCCAGGAGGCACGGACCCGGCTTCCGGAGGAAGATCTCGCAGCCCCGGGCACCGGCAGTCCCGGGGCTGCGATCGGAGCAGCGGACCCCCCCGGTAAGCGCCGCGGGGGGTCCGATTCAACTCTAATTAACTTTAAATGCCTCTAACACGCCGCGGTCAGCGCGACCACGGCGTGTTAGGGGTTAACACCCGCGATCGGAGAAATCTCCGATCGCGGGTGTTAGAGGCGGGTGTCAGCTATAACATATAGCCGACACCCGCAGCTTCTGGCGCCGGCTCCGTTCAGGAGCCGGCGCCAGAAGCTTGACGTAATAGTACTGCATTTTGCGGGAACGCACCTCCCGCGATGCAGTACTATTACGTCAAATGTCGGGAAGGGGTTAAGGAAAACTCATTTCCCTATGTGATGCCGTATTCTGAGAGCTATAATGGTCTTATTCCCCAATCAAACAAGGATTATTAGGGCTAGTTTATTGCGGGAAAAGGTAATGGTTAGATTGGCTCTATAATATGGTAAATCTTTTGATCACTTTCTATTATATATTTTTGGGAGGTAGGAAGCACTAAAATTGCTATATTTAAACGTGTGTGTTTGCCCGAAAATAAATGCAAGTCTGAAAAAGCCCATTGATTACAATGGGTCAGAGAGCAATGCAAGTTCTGCATGTCAAAAGCATGCGCAGAACACGCGTGTGAAAAACACAAGTGTAGAAGAGGCCTAATACGTCACCGGACATGGCAAAGATTGAGTTGCAGGCGGCCGTGGTAGCAACAGAGGGAACACTGTAAGGCACTGGAGAGATTTCAATGTCAAGCAGTAGGGACCAGGCTGTATGTAACACTGTGAGTGTGATAGAACGATCCAAAGGATGAAATAGATTGTCCCAATGCAGTAGTGGGCTGCTATTTTTGATTATCTATTTCATCTTGTGTCCTTAACCAGTTAAAGAATCAGGGTGACATTTACACTATATATTTGTACCATGCATCAGTTACAGGGGGAAACAACCCCTCTTGGGACAGAAGTGTTAGGCAGAGCTGTATTCGAGCTTTGCTTAACAACTAGAAGCCTGGCAATCACATGTCATTCAGCGCTATGTAGTGAAGACGGGATAAGGCACTAAGACTGTCTCTTACAGCCAGACACCCATCCTGCTCTCACAATCTGTGCAGGAGCAGGAGACAACAAAAAACATTGCTGCAGCATTAAGACCTGTACTACCCGAAAGTGGGCAGTCACTATCAGGTTAAATTTGCAAAGCCTATAAAATTTCTAATTTCTTCTAGATTTAGTGCTGAGAACATTGAATTTACACCAATCATATGTTATACTCCATATTAGCAGGGACCAAGTAAACATAACTTTGCAGGGATATTCTTCAACTTTGTGGTTGATTTAAAATTGACAAATGGATAGATGGATATATCACGGAGGGCTTTATCAAGGGATGTTTAGATAGATGTTTTAGAGATACAGTAGATCGATAGATAGATAGATAGATAGATATTATTCCTCTATTCTTGAGAATAACCCGCAAGAAAACAAAATAAAATCCTTTAAGATAACCATTTCTTTTCCAATTACTTGTTATCTAGTGTTTCTCATGCGCCTGTGAAGGGTATAATCAGGTGACACATCTCATTGATAATATATGCTGCATCTTCTTCTTTCATCTGCAGGCTTCTCATTGATTTCGCATGTAAAGCAGTGTTTCACGGGGAGCAGCGGTAGCATCCTTTGTCACCTACCCCCCTCCTCCATCCTCCTCCATGCTTTAATCATTCCCAGCACACACTCTGCACATCCAGCATCAGTCTATTTGCTTTGTACACTCTGCTGCCCCCCTTCAAATCAGAGACATGATAGCTTCGCTGTGATCCGGTTTCCTGGAGGGCAATGTCCATATTGAATTTAAGGTGAATGTTTAGTTTTGTATATTTCCACAAAGGAACATGGGAAACACCCTTTTCCATCTGCTAGTGTCTTTATTTGTATGGCAAATGCAGCTCCTTCCTTCTACAGCCTTGGATTGAGCTTCATGGGGACAGGAAATTCTCTTCTCTTCATCACTGGTAAGCGATATGCTTGATGATATAATATGTATGAAGATTTAATATTCCTGGCTGTAAGATAGTAGAATTTGGTCAGATAGGCCTGAGCAGATAGCGACGCCCTCTTCTATCATTGTAGTGACAATTACAGACATGCATAGAACGTTAGCTAGAATGAAGGCACCTATAGGATCTTGGGACAGTTGACCTGGTAATGAAACAATGGGCTCTCAAGACTCCTGTTACATATGGTATAATTATGGCCATCGTTGCATACGTTACATGTACCGATATATCATATTTTTCCTTTTAGAAATTATAAGGCGACAGCAAGTTGAATGAAACTGTCATTTTGAAAGTTCTGCAACTTTCTAAGATATTTGGGCTTAAAGGGAACCTGTCACCAGGAGACCCATTTTTAGCACTCCCCCAGGCCCCACAGAGCATAGTAAATACGCTGCCAAAGTGTTTTTGTATAAAAAAATAGGTTTTACAGAAAAAAAGATATGTTATATTGTGCCTTTCATTAGCATCTGCTCTGTGACTAGGCAGTTACCCAAAGGGAGGGGCTGGAAAGGAGCAGATCCCCCCACCCTTGGGAAACAGCTTCTCCATGTGACCTTTTCAAATATATGAAAACACCCATCACTTGGCTTAGCGACGCCCCCTGCTCCTCTACAGTCAATCCCAAGTGTGGGGAGTTATTCATATATTTGAAAAGGTCACATGTTTCCCAAGGGTGGAGGGAACTGCTCCATTGCAGCCCCTCCCATTTGGCAACTGCCTAGTCATACAGCAGATGCTAATGAAAGGTACATCTTTTTTCTGTAAAACCAATTTTTAATACTAAAACATTTTGGCAGCGTATGTACTATGCTCTGTGGGGACTGGGGGACTGCTAAAAATGGGTCTCCTGGTGACAGGTTCACTTTAAATTGTTAAATCAGTTCATTTGGGATGTTGTAGCCCCAAAACAGTATCAGATTATCATAGTAGACAAAGCAAAATAAAGACGAAGGCTCATCCACTCTAAACTATACTGTCTTTAAGTATTCCCTATGGCAGTCAGAACAAATTCGTTGACCAATATCCCTCCCCGAAAATCTATTTCCCATAAAAAGTCATGGTTTTACTTTCAAGAAAAGTATCCAGGGCCCTCTTGAACTTAACCAGTGTCTCAGGCATCACAACATTCTGTGCCAGCAAGATCCATAGTCTCACTGGTGGAGTCTTTCTACAGTCATCTAGCCACTAGGGGGTCATTTCCCCTCATATCTGGGGCTCTTGTAGATGCCCCTGCTACAATGGAAGACTTGAAAGCAAATAAAACAAATAAAAAACTGTTTATCTTTTATGGGGAACTTATTAACCGCTTCATAAAAGGTCAATGTAAATATACATTGGCCAGTTGTGGCCAATGACAAATTACATAGCTCCATACACTGAAGTAGGAAAAGTTATGGGTGACAGAATATGGCGACATAGCGATAGAAAGACATAACTAAACTATAAATTTGGTATCTCTGTGATCGTACTGTTAGAGATTTTTATCTAGGGCCAAACCGCCCCTTATCAGTTGTACAGTGACTTTCATATTAAATATTTCATGGTTGTCCTGGTACCAGGAACTTGAACATAAAACCAAGACACGTCAGTCTCTTTGTGTATGTAAAGATCTTCTTCCGTTTAATCACAGCTGCATGCATAAAAAGACAGAAAAATCAGCATTGGTGGGCGTGACAAGAAGATAAGGTGCTTGTATGATATAGGCTTAGTTTAAATGTACTATAACCGTCCTCTAATACATTCTACAAAAAGTTAATTAATTGTGCTCGGTTCTCAGGGACCTTGTAGACAGATAAGAGTATTGTTTATACTAATTTCCTGAGAAGAAAGAGATAAATTGTCTCCAGAATCATAATATAATGCAGCATCAAAGACAGACTGGCTTCTCATTAAATGTCAAAGGGAATTAGCTGACAGGTTAAATAAAATGAAGTTTAAATCATGACATTAACTGGACAGTGCTTTGACCCCCAGCGTGACCCTTGTCTAATACTTAAAATGGTGGGCAGTAATCAAGATGTCGTCCAAAGCCAGTGCGATCGCCTTAACAGTACTGACCCAAAAAATAAAATTAAGGTCTCATCACAACTGCACATTGAAAGCCCATGAGGATAAGGCACAACTGAATCAACTGAATCAAGTGGTACCACTATAAAGTAACATTTTACTTGCAGCACTCTGTAATTTCCGTCAGCGCCATAGAGATTAATGGAGCAGAACGGTCATGCGCGGCTGTCTGCTACATTAGTCTGAAAAGTGGACCCCTCGTTTTCCCAATCTGTGGCGGTCTCAGAACTGTGATCCTGTGGATAGGGCCTAACTTTAGTTCCTGGGAAAACCCCTTTAAATATAAAAACACACAATGTACATTAATATTTTGCAATAACATTTAAAAAATCCTTGCTACACTATGAAAAACATTGCTATAGTCGCCCCATTTGACTAGTCGTGAAAGTCGTAAACACTGAGCCCACAAGAACGTGACGCACATGCTTGGTTTTTTTTTTCAATTTTTCTACATTTGGAATTTTTTTCCAGCTTCGCAGTACACGGCATGTTCAAATAAATAACATAACGGGAAAGAAAAATTTGTTACGCACAAAGTAAGCGCTCACACAGGTCTGTACACGTAAAAATGAAAAAGTTATGGATTTTTGAAGGTGGAGAGCGAGAAATGAGCGAAAAAACCCTGCGGCCTTAAGGGGTTAAAGCACTATGTACAAAAATGAATACACAGATCCTTAATCCCCAAATCTTCTATGAAGTCTTTAATACTCTTTTGGCATAATCAAAAGAATTTTTTAAAAATAGGCAACGGTATGCTCTTCATAGGATTATCTCAGGAGCCAATTACCATCTACATAAGTTCAATTGGTTGCAAGTGATTGGCTTTGGGGCCATCATTTGCAAGGGAGAAATTTTGTAAGTCACTTTTAACCTCTAAAGGGCGCAGACTTTTTATGTTCATTTTTGGCTCCCCACATTCAAAACTCTATGACTTTTTCATTTTTCTGCGTACAGAGCTGGCTGAGGGCTTATTTTCTGCTTAACAAACTGTACTTCCTAATGATGGTATTAATTATTCCATACCTATTTGGGCCATTTTCTTGTGGGCTTGGATTTTACAGCTTTCACTGTGCATCCCAAATGACATATATACTTTATTCTTTGGGTCGGTGTGATCACGGGGATACCAAATTTGTATAGCTTTTAGAATATTTTCATACATTTATAAAAGTTAAAACCTCCTGTAGAAAATAAATTATTCTTAAGGAACATAGAGAAATTTTCTTTAGGTTATGTGCTACAGCCCGTACAGAAATTCTAAAGAAATGGAAAAGTAACTCCATATCTTCGATTGAAGATGTCATCCTAGGGATGAATAAATTGAAAGACTGTGAACTGTTTATGTATAATGGGGATGTAATAGGAAAAAAAAAAAAAGCCACTAAAATGTTGGGAATTTTGGTCTAGACATCTGTGACAAGCCAGTTTTAAGTTTTAAGCACCAGAGAAACACTTTATATATTCCTTAACTTTCTTTCTTTTTTGGTATTGCAGTCTAAATGTATCGATCAATTTGCACGAAATATGTTTTTTTTCTATGTGCTTTTTTCTTTTTTGTAAATAAATCAATAAAATGTAAAAAAATTTAAGAAAAGAAAATAAATTATTCTTAATTTTGGCATCTTCTGGTGCTAACTTTTTTATCCTTCGATGTAAAGAGCTGTAGAGATCACAGGTATAATTGGGGAGAAGTTAAAATATAACTTTTAATAAAAAAAACACTTAAAAATGCTCCAATGTGTGCATCAGTGTGCTCAGAAGTTAGTGGATAGTTACACACTGTCACAAATAGTAATAAAAAGGACTTATTACAGCTCAGAGAGCGCACCATATATATATATATAGAATATCATGTGGTGCAGGTTAGCACAGTGGCCAATTGGCAGGTTCATTTGCAGCGTGTAGAGATTACTCCAGTTGTCTTATTGACTCAGTTGATAATGGGTTAAATCACTACGGAGGTTACTCTATCTCCCTGCTCTTATAAAAGTCCTAGTGTGCTACATTCAATATATGTCTTCTCATCTCTCCACCTCTACGCGTTTTGCCCCTGATAGTGGGGCTCGTCAGGAGAACCATAGAGGATGAGACTAAATAGAATGATAATTTATATTCATTCGGGACACAGAAAATAATAATAATGTAATGATGTAAAGAGCTGTGTGTGGTGTAATTTTTGGAGACTTTTAATGATGTTTTCAATGCTAGGATTTGTAGGACTGTACAGCCTTTTGATTACTTTTTATATATTTTTTAATATTTTACAAAATGGCAAAAAATTGGTATTTTTGACTTTTTTCTGTTACATGGTTAACCCCTTAAGGACGCAGCCTGTTTGCAGGTTAAGGCTTGCTACTTTTTTTTTAAATTTGACCAGTGTCTCTTCCTGTGGTAATAACTTTTCAACGCTTTAAGATATCTCTGTGATTTTGAGACTGTTTTCTCGTGAGACATTATAGTTTATGTTAGTAGTGTCATTTTGGTGATCCGTTCCTTTTTTGGGGGGTAAAAATTCAAAAATTTAGGAAAAATTTGAAAAAAATGACTATTTTCAAAGTTTCAAATGTTATACTTTTTAGACAAAAAGTTATACCACAAATTTTTTTTATAGAAACCTTTTGCCATTGGTCTTCTTTTTATATCCATTATTTGTTTTAAGTTTCCATTTTTTTTATGGATGTGAGAAGGTTTGAAGTTTTAGTAGCAACTTCTCAGATTTTCTTGAAATTTGAAAAATGCGAACTTTTTGGTGATCAATTCAGTTTGGAAGTGCCCTACAAAGGCTTGTGTACTATATACCTCCACAAGTAACACCATTTTATGAACCTAACATCTCAACCTATTCAAATCAGAATTTAAGAAGTCTGTTAACCCTTTAATTATTTTTCCGGAAGCATATGAAAATTGAGTGGAAATTTTGAAATTTCAATTTTTGATTTCAATCTTTCCAATTTAGCCCTAAAATGGATACATTCAGAAGGAATTTGAGGTAAATATATATTCCTAGTTTCTTGCCCTGCTTCTTCTGAGTACGGCAATACCAGACATGTGGATGTCAGCTGCTGTTTCCCCGCACAGCGATGTCCAGAACAGAGTTAGTGATACTGGGAATTTGGAAGGCCAATTTGGCTGCAAATATTTTGTGGTGCCACAGTGTAATTGAAGAGCCCCTGAAGTAAAAGTACAATAGAAAACCTCCCAAAATGTCACCATTTCGGAAACTAGACCCCTCAAAGAATTTATCGGTGGTTGTGGTGAGCATTTTAACCCCCAACACACTGGTCAAAATTGAATGCAAAGTAAATGGTGCAAAGTAAAAATTGTGTTTTTATCTCAAAAATGTCATTTTAGTGCCTCATATACTGTGCCCAACCCATGCCACTTTAGACAAACACCCCAAAAATCATTCTGCGGGTTGTCCCGAGTACAGCAATACCACACATGTGCCAATAATTTACAGACTTGGCACACAGAAGGGATGAGAACGGAAGGAGTGAAATTTTTATTTTCCAGCTCCGTTTTCACACGTTTGGATTTGGAGTGCCATGTCATGTTGGCAGGGCCCGTGAGGTGCCAGTGCAATAGAAACCCCCAATAAATGATACCATTACGGAAACTAAACCCCTCAAAGAATTTATCGGTGGTTGTGGTGAGCATTTTAACCCCCAACACGCTGGTCAAAATTGAATGCAAATTAAATAGTGCAGAGTAAAAATTGCGTTTTTATCTCAAAAATGTCATTTTAGTGCCTCATATACTGTGCCCAACCCATGCCACTTTAGACAAACACCCCAAAAATCATTCTGCGGGTTGTCCCGAGTACAGCAATACCACACATGTGCCAATAATTTACAGACTTGGCACACAGAAGGGATGAGAACGGAAGGAGTGAAATTTTGATTTTCCAGCTCCGTTTTCACACGTTTGGATTTGGAGTGCCATGTCATGTTGGCAGGGCCCGTGAGGTGCCAGTGCAATAGAAACCCCCAATAAATGATACCATTACGGAAACTAGACCCCTCAAAAAATTTATCGGTGGTTGTGGTGAGCATTTTAACCCCCAACACGCTGGTCAAAATTGAATGCAAATTAAATAGTGCAGAGTAAAAATTGCGTTTTTATCTCAAAAATGTCATTTTAGTGCCTCATATACTGTGCCCAACCCATGCCACTTTAGACAAACACCCCAAAAATCATTCTGCGGGTTGTCCCGAGTACAGCAATACCACACATGTGCCAATAATTTACAGACTTGGCACACAGAAGGGATGAGAACAGAAGGAGTGAAATTTTGATTTTCCAGCTCCGTTTTCACACGTTTGGATTTGGAGTGCCATGTCATGTTGGCAGGGCCCGTGAGGTGCCACTGCAATAGAAACCCCCAATAAATGATACCATTACGGAAACTAGACCCCTCAAAGAATTTATCGGTAGTTGTGGTGAGCATTTTAACCCCCGACACGCTGGTCAAAATTGAATGCAGAGTAAATGATGCAGAGTAAAAATTGCGTTTTTATCTCAAAAATGTCATTTTAGTGCCTCATATACTGTGCCCAACCCATGCCACTTTAGACAAACACCCCAAAAATCATTCTGCGGGTTGTCCCGAGTACAGCAATACCACACATGTGCCAATAATTTACAGACTGGGCACACAGAAGGGATGAGAACGGAAGGAGTGAAATTTTGATTTTCCAGCTCCGTTTTCACACGTTTGGATTTGGAGTGCCATGTCATGTTGGCAGGGCCCGTGAGGTGCCATTGCAATAGAAACCCCCAATAAATGATACCATTACGGAAACTAGACCCCTCAAAGAATTTATCGGTGGTTGTGGTGAGCATTTTAACCCCCGACACGCTGGTCAAAATTGAATGCAGAGTAAATGGTGCAGAGTAAAAATTGCGTTTTTATCTCAAAAATGTCATTTTAGTGCCTCATATACTGTGCCCAACCCATGCCACTTTAGACAAACACCCCAAAAATCATTCTGCGGGTTGTCCCGAGTACAGCAATACCACACATGTGCCAATAATTTACAGACTGGGCACACAGAAGGGATGAGAACTGAAGGAGTGAAATTTTGATTTTCCAGCTCCGTTTTCACACGTTTGGATTTGGAGTGCCATGTCATGTTGGCAGGGCCCGTGAGGTGCCAGTGCAATAGAAACCCCCAATAAATGATACCATTACGGAAACTAGACCCCTCAAAGAATTTATCGGTGGTTGTGGTGAGCATTTTAACCCCCGACACGCTGGTCAAAATTGAATGCAGAGTAAATGGTGCAGAGTAAAAATTGCGTTTTTATCTAAAAAATGTCATTTTAGTGCCTCCTATACTGTGCCCAACCCATGCCACTTTAGACAAACACCCCAAAAATCATTCTGCGGGTTGTTCCGAGTACAGCAATAGCACACATGTGCCAATAATTTACAGGCTGGGCACACGGCAGGGGTCAGGAAGAAAGAAGCACATTTTAGGTTTTCAAGCTTCGTTTTCACTAGATTGGTAATGGGGGGTACCCCCGAGGTACCAGTACAATAGAAACCCCCAAGTAGTGAACCCATTTTGGAAAGGGCACCCCTCAAAGAATGTATGTCGGCTTGTATGAGCACCCCTAAGGTGCTGGCTAAAATGCAATACAAAGTGAGTAGTGCAGAGAAACAATTGTATTGCAATTTATCAAATATGCCATTGAAGTGACAAAAGTATTTTGCCCAACTCATGCCACTGGGGAAAAACACATCAAAAATCATTCTGCGGGTTACCCCGGTTAGGGCAATACCCCATAGGAGGCAATAATCTGTAGGATGGAGACACGGCAGGGCTCAAAAGGGAATAACTTGTTGGATCACAGACATTGTACATTTTTTTTTTCTTTTTGGCATCATGAAAGATTTGTAGATGCCAATAGGGGCCAGTACAGTAGAAACCCCTAAGAATTTACCTTATTTTGGAAACTACACCCCTCCATGAATTAATCTAGGGGTATAGTTAGCATTTTAACCCCACAGGTGGACCCCTGAAAAAGTGCATAATGGATAGTGCATAGTAAAAAATATCCATTATGTCATTTTGTGCCCAGCTGCTGCCATGGGAGACAAACAACCTAAAAATCATGATGCATGTTTTCCCGGGTAAAGCATACGGGACAGTAATCTACAGGCTGGGCACATGGCAGGGCTAAGAAGGGAAGGTGCGGCATGCGGCATGATGTATAAGCTGTGCGTCAGGGTAAGAACAGGGTACTCTAAAAATCCAGGGATGTATGATAAATTCGGAAGCAATCTTTCATACATAACCCTGGTTTTTCTGGGCATGTCTCACAGTGATGAATGGTGTCCTTCCGAATGCCATTTTTGGAGCACACCCTGCACCTTTTTTGTGACCTTCCCTTGCTGGCTGTTTGGGGAACTACTCCTGGAAAGTGCTGCCCTGGTACAATACGTGATGTGGCCTCACTTCCAGATGTGCTAGCACTCCCCCCTTCCTGGTCTCCAAAAAGAAAGTACTTTATTACCACCTCTTGAAATTCCAGGAAAGTTCCCCTCTGGCCGGCATATCGATGCAGCACATAAGCATTATTCAATGCCATCTGCATTATGTGCACGGCCAGCTTCTTGTACCACACCCTCGACTTCCGCATGGCATTGTACGGCTGAAGCACCTGATCAGACAAGTCCACCCCTCCCATGTATTTATTATAATCTAAAATACAGTCTGGCTTGGGGGTTTCTGTACTGGCACCTCGTACTGGGACAGGGGTGGTGGTGTGCTCATGTATTGTGGTTAATACAAGGACCTCTCTCTTGTCCTTGTACTTAACACACAATACAGAGTCGCTGCATAGTGCCCTGCTTTCGTGCCTTTTAAGTTTTTGCCCAAGCAGCGACTTAGGGAGACCTCTCTGATTTCTGCGTACAGTGCCGCATGCCGCAGTATTTCTGGAAGAGAGGCACTTGAACAGGGTGGTGCTGGTGTAGAAATTGTCCAGGTAGAGGTGGTAGCCCTGGTCCAGCAGTGGGTGCACTAAATCCCACACTATCTTCCCTGTAACAACCAGGAAGGGGGGGCATTCTGGGGCCACTATAGTGGAGTCCTTCCCTTCATATACCCTGAACTTGTATGTGTACCCTGATGAACTTTCGCACAGCTTATACATCTTCACACCATACCTTGCCCTCTTATTGGGCAGGTACTGGCGGAAGTGAAGTCTCCCTTTGAGAGACTCGTCTATGCTCACATGTTTGGCGGGGGTATATGCCTGGGCAAACTTGGCACTAAAATGATCTAATATGGGCCTGACCTTAAATAACCGATCATAACTTGGGTCACCTCTGGGTGGGCACTGTGTGTTGTCAGTGTAGTGCAAAAACTTATGGATGGCTTCAAAGCGCATCCTGCTCATTGCCATGCGGAACATGGGGGTGTGGTACAGTATATCTGAGCTCCAGTAGTCCTTGATTGAAGGCTTTTTTACTATCCCCATAAGGAGTATTATGCCCCAATACTTGTGCATCTCTGCTGCAGTGACAGGGGTCCACCTGTAGGGTTGTGCATAAAAGCACATGGGGTTTTGGGCAATATGTTGTGCAGCGTAGAGATTTGTCTGAAATATAATAATATTCAGCAGCGCCTCATCAAAAAAAAACTTTAAAAAGTCCACAGCTCTGAGCCCTGTCGTGTCAAAGTTAATTCCAGGATGGCCCAAAAAGTCAGGGACCTGAGGGGTATAATTATCTGGGGCTACCCATGTGGGGTCAGTGGAAGCCCCAGACGCTTCTCCTGCAGAAGTCCCAGAAACTTCTCCTGCAGAAGTCCCAGGCACTTCTCCTGCTGAAGTCCAAGGCACTTCTCCTGCAGAAGTCCCTGGAACCCTACGGCGCCTTCTTGGGGGTCCTTCCAGGTCACTGGAAGATGAGCAGGAGGATGATGATAGGTAAAAGGGACCATCATCCCCACTAGCTGACTCGGTGTCAGAGGCAAGCATGTTATATGCCTCCAACACGGTGTACGTCTTCTGAGACATTGCACACAAAAAAAATAGAGAACTAGAAAAATTAGATAATGTGCACCAAACTACACGGATAAACCTTCTAGCAGGCACACAAAAAAAAAATATATAATGCACACCAAACTACAGGGACAAGCCGCACTGATGGCACACACAAAAAATAATGTGCACTAAACTACACGCACAAGCCGCACAGATAGCACACAAAAAAAAAAATTAATGCGCACCAAACTACACGGACAAGCCGCACAGATGGCACACACAAAAATTAATGTGCACTAAACTACACGGACAAGCCGCACAGATAGCACACAAAAAAAAAAGATAATGCACACCAAACCACACGGACCAGCCGTACAGATGGCACACAAAAAATAATGCGCACTAAACTACACGGACAAGCGGCACAGATAGCACACAAAAAAAATTATGCGCACTAAACTACACGGACATGCCGCACAGATAGCACACATAAAAAAAAAAAAAGATAATGCACACCAAACCACACGGACCAGCCGCACAGATGGCACACACAAAAAATAGCTAAGTACGGGTACACCTACGGCGCTCTGGAAAAAAATATTACCAGGCACCGAAAAAAGCCTATGTGCACCACGCAAAAAGGCGCTACAAATGCACCTAGCTTGCCCTAAGACAAACTAACTACTGCTAAAGATTCTGTGCAGCGCTATTCACGCGGCGCACTGAAAAGTGCGTCCAGTGCAGAACAACGCTAACACAGCGCACTGAAAAGTGCGTTTGGGTTCAGAAGGGACAGACAGGGAAAAACGGAAGACACGTGGGATCACACAAGGCAATCACACAAGGAACACACAGGACACAGGAAAAAACAGATAGGGATAGGGATTTGTAGGGAACAATAGGGATCAGATAAGGATCAGAACACTATTTATAGTGTAAAAGTGTATTTTGGTGCACACAGTAACGCTCTTTCCTCTCTCCAGCAATACCAAACCAAAATGGTGCCGCTGGAGGAAGAGGAAAGGGCTAAAACCAAGTTTTTTAGCCTAAAATCGCTGTAATTGGCCAGTCAGGTTTGACTGGCCAATCACGGCGATCGGCGGGCGGGACCGATTTGATTGGTCGGGTGACGGAGACAGGAACTCCTCCTGCCTCTGTCACCCAAATCTCGTCCCGATGTCACCACGTCTCGCGACGTGGTGACAATTCTAAAATAGTATGCGCTCGCGCCGTAGCTGTACTGCGCTGAGCGCTAATCGTCGGAAGCTGCGCAGTACAGCTACGGTGCTGAGCGCTAAGGAGTTAAACGGCGGGAATAACTGTCTTTATATTTTGATACATCTTTACTTTTTTTGTTATTTCTTAGACCCCCTAGGGTACATTAACCCTAGATGGTCTGATTGTTCCTACCATATACTGCAATACTACTGTATTGCAGTATATTGCATTTTTGCAAAGCATTCATTACCATGTATAAAACCATTTTTTTCTATTTTTTTGACTGTTTTCTATTTTCTTGAGTGGTTTGACAGCAGTTTAAAAATGCTAATCAAACTCTTTCAGATGAGGGATGTTTTTTGTAGCCTATTTTGGATAATAAAAGGGCAATTGAACATGGGGTTCCATCATCTTGCCATCAGTTAAAGGGGTATTCCGACGAACACAAGTTTCTGAAATATACTCAGGATAACAAAATAACACATTCTCTAATTTACTGTTATTAACAAAAATACAACATTTCACAGATATAATTCCAACTTGTCTCTATCAGTCCTGATAGAGACAATTTCAGTTGCCCCTGGACACGACCCTGGAACTTTTGACTTTATGGTTGGCTGCCATCTTGTCTGGGGGTTTAAGGAGCTTGTCTCTTCCTCTCTTTCTGCCTCTAGCCCCTCCCCTTGCATTCCAGGATGCAGCTCTCACTGATTCACACTCACGGACTTCCTGACAGCATGTATACAGCGTAAGGAGAACTACAAGCTACAGGCAGATAAGTTCTTTATACGGGTAGGAGGAGGCAGGGGCATCAGATATGAGAGTGTGTGTGTAGCTGACATGTAGCAAGAGCTGGAGAATATCATTGTGTGTAATATGCATCGCATGGATCATCTCTGATCTGTCTAATCTCTCTTTCTATGTGTCAGATACTAGTACAATGTTCAGAAGGTAAATGAAAGTGCATATAAGCCTTGTACCCTTATAATCTAAGCACTCCCTGCCCACACTCTGGAAGTTTACATTGACCATCAATTGGTTATAGGAGCTAAAATAGCAATAAAAAATAGCACAATTGTAAAGGGTTAGAAATTATCTTTATTGTGTTAACAAACACTAGGGGATTGACATTTGAGAATTTTCTATAATGACAGTATGTCTTCTGACTTGTGTCCTGTCCTGTTTTACTTCTTTTCAGCCCTCCTCAGGAGCAAAGAAAATTAACTAAAAAAGGAGAAGGCTTATAACAGTGAGAGGCGGATCTTGAGTGAGCTCATAGATCATCAGATAGGTTACATGTCAATCAAGGTGACATGCACAAGTAAGTGTTCCAACTTCAGAGGTACTATCTACATATACTGCAAACCTTCTGTAAGACACTCCAAGGAACAAAAATTTTCCTGTAAATGTAAAATAGAATTTAAAGTGGGTGATCTTTCTTTTTCTAATGACTATTTGTGCACATACTAATTTAATGCAAAAAATATACCCCTTAACCCAACAGTGGAACCCCGCAATGTTAAAGCAAACCTGTCAGCAGGAATGTGATTTTTAGGTTCCAATAGCCTTTGCTATGCTGATTTTAAAAATGCTTTTGTCAGCATTCTGAATCATTTCAACTTTACATAAGTTTAATTCACATTACTTGGCTCCCTGCGTGCTCCCTATTATACATTTAATAGGGAGCCGCAGGCCAGTCAATCATCCCACACCAAACCACTTTTAACCCGGCTCACATCCTTCACACGAATGAGCTGGCTCTTTGTGCCGGCTCGTTCGCGAAGGACCCTATTACTACTCCACACCATCCCCTTCCCCTGCCTTCTTAGTGCATATAGCAAGAAGTGGGGAGGAGTAAACCTGTAACAGGTTCACTTTTAACAGAACCCATCAGGCAAATTAACCCCCTGTATGCAAATGACCTGAGAGATGTCCAATGAGTCATTATCATAATCGGCTGTCCAGCTTATTCATGAGTGAGAAGCACAGCCACACCCCCAGTACTTGACTGACAGCCTGTATAATTGTGTGAGGTATAATGGTGTAATGGCACCTCTATGTGCTTCCTGGTGCTGGCACCCCTGCAGCCTGTGTGTATATGAGATACTCCTATACACATGATTGACAGCCTGTGTAATGGTGTGAGGTATAATGTGCTTCCTGGTGCTGGCGGCCCTTGCAGCCTGTGCATATGAGATAGTCCTATGTACATGACTGACAGCCTGTATAATATTGTGAGGTATAATGGTGTAATGTCTCCTCCATGTGCTTCCTGGTACTGGCACTTCCTGCAGCCTGTGTGTATGAGCTACTCCTATACACATGACTGACAGCCTGTATAATGGCTCCTCTATGTGCTTCCTGGTGCTGGCGGCCAAGCCCCCTGCAGCCTGTGTGTATGAAATACTGTTGGACAGGCAGGAACCTGTCCAAAAAAAGAGTTTTTCCCATATTCTGCAGTACAGTTGAATTTCAGTATATACCATATATACTCGAGTATAAGCCTCGTTTTACCAGGGTTTGGAATTAAAAATTTTTGTAGTAAAATTAGGGGCCTCAGCTTATACTTGGGTCGGCTTATACTCGAGTATATACGGTATATTATATAAATGATTAATCCCAAGGGGCCTAAAATAATAACAATAAATGTTATTTTTTAATTTAAAATGAACACCCTTTCCCTAGAAAAAATATAAAAATAAATAAACAAACTTAAAAATGTTAGGTATTTCTGTGTCAAAAATGCCCAGTTTATCAAAATTATAAAATTATTTTCCTATTGAATGAGCTCCATTATGTAAAAAATGCAAATGTACAAATTGACACTTTTCTATCATTTTGCCACATTAATATATCTGAGTAAAAAGTGATCTAAAGGTTGTACAGTCCCCAAAATGGTAGCAGTCAGTGAAAATACAAGTTCGTCCAGCAAAAAATTGACACCTTGTATAGCTCCATAAACTGAAAAAAAAGCTATTGGCATCAGAATTTGGTGACACAGAGAATTGATTTTATCTAAAGACAATCATTTTTTAAGACGCTTAACCATAACAAAAACTATTTAAATGTATTATCTCCATGATTGTACAGACCTAAAAAAATAACGGCGATGTGTCATTTGGACCTCACAGTTAAAGCTTTCCTACAGAGCCCATGCTCAGACTGGCCCAACAGCGTATTGGTGAATCCAATGGTGGATTTCTGACAACTGCTGGTTCCACTAGATGCAGATAGAGTTCAATAAAATGATGATACAGATAGCTGTCCACTCTCCATTTGCTCACTGTGTGCTGCAGAGGCTGGCAGTAGAGAAGAGAAGAAGAGAGATGAACAGAGAAAGTTGAATAACTGATGTTTATTCTTTTTTAATTACATTGTAAAGTAGAAAGAGAGGGGGGCTATAAGAAGAGGAGGGGAGATACAATAAGAATGGGAGATAACGGGGGCACAATAAGCCCGCAAATTATGGCAGCCTGTGTTTCCCTGCTCTGCGGCTTCCCATCTCACAGAACAAAGTTGGACTGTCAGGTGAGAAGTTTCAGTCCACCCTAACCCATCCCCCCCCCCCACCCCCAAATGCAGGCGATGGAAACTAAAAGCGTCCTCCTGCGCCAGGTCCTTCCCATAGGCCTGAATAGGCCTTTGACCTGTGATGCATCTGAACTGGTGAAAGCGATGACATCGTAAATGCGCCGTGCAGGAAGGAGGGGGCATGACTGCTGGCTACTGATTTCATAGGTGAATGTCCTATGACGACCTAAACGGCCTTTAAAGGGAACCTACCACCACAAATCTACCTATAAAGGTAGATCGGGTGGTAGGTGGATCAATGGGACGTCAGGATAGCCCTTTTAAGTTTGATAAAAGTTACTAAAAAAGTGTGGAGACGTGAGGATTAGCCCTTAAAAGGGCTATCCTCACGTCCCATTGATCCACCTACCACCCGATCTGCCTTTATAGGTGGATTTGTGGTGGTAGGTTCCCTTTAATATAATCCACTAGTGAAGACCATAACTATGCCTGTAGGCAACAGAACCCTTACTATGTGTTTTACTATATCACAACTTAGAGACTTCAATAAGCTGTGGCAGAATCAGCAATTTTCATCCTTTTAGTGTTCATTCAAGGAATTGTCTCATAAGGAAACCTCACTTTTATAATAACTATACCGTCATTGATCAGCAGTTATGTCTGTGGGCTTCTACAAAGAAAAGATGTAGACTAATTCATGTCAATCATTTTAGTAAATTGCTAACCATGTAGCTTATGGAAGTAAAGTTTACACCAGAATAACAGTCACTTTTTGGGAAACTCAACAGGGGCCTCACTATTTAGCTGTCTTGTCTTTCTTTAATGTGATCCCAGATTGTGTAATTTACATTATTAACATAAGTATCCCTTTAGTGTAACACTTCTATTCTTTATAATCACTTCTAATAATGTCAAGGGAACAAGGAGAAATGAGCAATGAAAATCTGTAACAAGAAAAATCCCCATTTCTAAGAAAAGACAAACACACAATAAACAAGATAAATTCTCTCCATCTTAAGAGGTGCAGACCCCTCCTTCATCTCCTCTCAGCATTGGTTTCATGCTAAAACTTGTTTTGGAGCTTAATGTGATAATTCCCAGGGTGTAGAAGACAGCAAAAACCAGCAGATGCCAACTTATCCCTCCGAGTATTTCTAGCAAGAACAGCTATTTTTTTCACGTAATTAGTAGGGTAATTTTATAATGGAATTAATTAATGGCGGCACTTAGCAGCTGGCATGAAAAAATTACAAGTGTAAGGATTTGTATTATCTATGACTCCTAATGTACAATTGGGCTTATAAAATGAAAATAAATTGCTGTACAAGAAAAATAATTGCAAAAACATCCATGTCAAAGGGAAAAGTCACTGTGAATAAAGGAAACATTCACAAAAGTCTTATCTTGGATGTTGGTGGCATCAAATATGTCTATGTTGACAGCTCTGCTCAGCCATTCAGTACATGTTAAAACAAACATAAAGGGAATGTTTTAAATTTTAGGCCTACGCTAACTTTTTATGTCTTACCAACACTTATGAGACATTCACAGAGGCTTAGAATGATGTATGACAAAATCTTCACATTGGCAAACAAAATTCTATATGTGTGTATGGGGTCTCCCAACTATCAATAGACATGGTGTAATTCAGCATGCCCAAACATAATTTTGTAGTGCCTGGCCATGGTTTGGTTCTGTGCACACCCACCTGGGATGATCCCTGGGTATGTATACTAAAGAGATACTATACTATACTATATTCCAGGGGTGGCGAACCTATGGCACGGGTGCCAGAGGTGGCACTCTGAGCCCTTTCTGTGGGCACCCAGGCCATCACCCCAGAATGAAGTTCACCAGACAGAACTCAAAGAATCTGCCTGCAGAACCTTCCTACAATGACAGATGAATTTGCCTTTCAACTGGGTTGGTGTCCTTGGGAGGCTAAAGGATTGAAAGTTGTCAATGAACAAGGAGAAATACATTACTACTTAAATTGCTGCGCTGACACTTTGTTATAAATAAGTGGCTTTTGGTTGAAGTTTGGGCACTCAGGCTCTAAAAGGTTCGCCATCACTGCTATATTCAGTCTCTTGGTGGCGCCTCACTTCTATATACAGATCTGCCAGTGGTGTAACTAGGATAGGCTGGGCTTCATAGCAGATTTCCAAAGGGACCCCCCTTTCCCTGAGGGAATTCGTTAAAATGCATGCCTTTTCATGTGACTATGCGTCTTCCAGCTTTAAAAGCGTTTTTCTTCATTGCTGAAGTGAAAGAATGCACTGAAATGAAGAAAAACACTTTCAAAGCTGGAAAATGCATAATAACATGAAAACGCATGCGCTATAGACACATGCATGAGCACACCATGTGTGAATGCACCCTTAAAAAAATACATACATATTTGTACACACACACGTTTATACAATTATACCCAATATGCTCATATATACACACATATATATACACCACATAAAGTTCTACACTCATACACACACTTTTATCTACACTTACACATGTACATACACCATACAGGTACAAACTCATATGCATATATACAGTATATATACAGTACATACACAGACATATACATAAACATATAAAGCATATACATAAACACACATACAGCATATACAGACACGCAGAACTTTGGGGATAGGGCCCGGGAGAACAGCCTCAATAACTTTTGGTACTGTCGTATTTCCAGGGCCCCTGTGCAGTGTGGGCCCCATAGTATGGGCTGTGTGGGCTTTTGTTATGCTCCTGAGATCTGCAAAGTACAAGAAAAATTTTCATCTTAGTTAAAAGTTTACATAGAGTTTAGTCTAGGGGGGGGCTACTCTAGGTTTTAATACAGCTTCAGATGTATGTGAGATGGAATATGGAATGAAAAGTTTAGACATATTGGGGCAGATTTACTTACCCAGTCCATTCACGATCCAGCGGCGCGTTCTCTGTGGTGGATTCGGGTCCGGCCGGGATTCACTAAGGTAGTTCCTCCGACGTCAACCAGGTGGCGCTGCTGCGCTGAAGTTCCCCGAGGCCCGCCGAAATGCACTCAAGTTCACCGGCCTATTCCTAGTGAAGGTAAGTGCAAGTTCCGCGACACTTTTTTTTTTTAATGCGGTGGTTTTTTCCGAATCCGTCGGGTTTTTGTTTGGCCACGCCCCCCGATTTCCGTCGCGTGCATGCCAGCGCCGATGCGCCACAATCCAATCGCGTGCGCCAAAATCCCGGGGAAATTGGAGCAAATCGGAAATATTCGGGTAACACGTCGGGAAAACTTGAATCGGGGCCCTTAGTAAATGACCCCCAATATACTGTGCACATATATGTAGAACAACAATCCAACATAAGTCTAAGTGGATAGAATGTACATGGAAGGCAGATAGCTCCATGTTTACCTCAGTTAGGGTGTAAGAGAGGTTAATAGGCACCCCCTTACCCACAATCATATAGGTGCTATCTGAGTATAAGGTATCCATATATACCTACTGCTAACAAAACATCCTGAGCTGATCATTTTAACATTATTGGGAATGAGATATCACACTGTTGGCAAATTAAACTTTTTAATCTGTGAAAATAAAGGTTAAGCTATAGTAAATCAAGGGTTAATAACTCCCAATTTTGGCATTTGGTGCTATTACTATCGGAGGATAATTTCAATATGTGAGATATTATTGTTATGCATTAATTAGTGTAAGATTTTTATTGCATCAGCAGTTTCATCACACTTGACTCCATTTATAACCAGGTTTTATCAGCTATTTTTCTAAATTCAAGTTCAACTTCATCTTTCATGCTCATCTTCAGTTGAAGGCCGCTCCAAAGATTAACCATTGTTATCTTTGAGAATGAATTGTTTCAGACAAAGACGAGGGAAAGGGTTATCACATTGCTGGAAGGAGCAATTAAAAAAATCCACCTCTGGTCAAAAATGAACTCTCAAGGTGCTTGGTAATCTCACTGCCCCTGTCACTCCAACATTTGATGGACACATTTCTAAATCAGAAATCACAATCTTTATATAATGCCTGAAAACCTACTTTGTAAGGAAAGAGAGCCAAAAAAAGAAATATTTAACCGAACTCGTGTAGCCAGAGACTTAGAAAGGGGGCAGTGCAAATGAATTAAACACAGCCAATTATATATATATATATATATATATATATATATATATATACAGGCGGTCCCCGGGTTACATACAAGATAGGTTCTGTAGGTTTGATCTTAAGTTGAGTTTGTATGTAAGTCAGAACCGTATACTTTACTATTGTAACCCCAGTCAAAATTTTTTTGGTCTCTGTGACAAATTGGATTTTAAACATGTTGGATTGTCACAAGAACCAGGATTAACAATAAAGCTTCATTACATGCACCATTGATAATTGTTACAGCTGTTTATTGTAGCCTAGGACTAAAGTACAGTAAATTACCAAAATCCAGAGATCCGTTTGTAACTAGGGGTCGTATGTAAGTCAGGTGTTCTTAAGTAGGGGACCGCCTGTATAGACTACCATATGGACTATATATGGGCCATATCGCCCAGGGCATTGCAGCCTCGGAAGCAACTGTTGGGTAGGTGGGGTTAGAAATGTCCTTATTTTTGAAAGGAAAGCACATTTTTTTCACTGAAGCTAACATTATATGAATCATAAATACACTCTATACATTATGTGGCAAATGACTGGAGCATTTGATTTGTTTGTTCTATGAAACTCTCACAATGGCCAGAAAAAAAGAACTTTGATGTGAAACTCGGCAGTCTATTCTTGTTCTTAGAAATGACAGCCATTCCATGCGACAAATTGCCAAAAACTGGACATTTACTGCTTTACTAGATTTACTACTACTCCCTTCAGAGGAGAGCACAAACAGGAGAGATCTAAACAGTGTAAAAAAAGAGAAGCGAGAGGCCCCCCTGCACAACTAAGTACATTAGAGTCTCCAGTTTGAGAAACCGACACTTCACTGGTCCTCAACTGGCACCTCCATTAAATAGTATCCACCAAACGCCAGTGTCAACCTCTATAGTGAAGAGGCGACTTCAGGATGCTGGCCTTCAGGGCACAATGACAAAGAAAAAGCCATATCTGAGACACGCCAATAAAAGGAAAACATTAGTATGGGCAAAAGAACACAGACATCGGGCAGTGGAAGATTGTAAAAAAGACAAATCTAAGTTTGAGGTGTTTAGATTTGAAGTGTTTAGTCAGAAGAACATTTGTGAGATGCAGGACAACTGAAAAGATGCTGGAAGTGTGTCTGAAGGCATCTCTCAAGCATAGTGGAGGTAATGTGATGGTCTGTGGTTGCTTTGGTGCTGGTAAAGTAGGGGATTTGTACAAGGTGAAAGGGATTTTGAACAAGAAAGGCTATCACTCCATTTTTGCGATGCCATGCCATACCCGGTGGACAGCAACTCATTTGAAAAAAAATGTATGAGTTCTCAAGGAAAACACAAAATTGTCTGGGCAACCTCAAACTTTTGAGTGGTAGTGTATATAAATATATATACAGCGGGTAAGGAAAGTATCCAGAAAGCTAGTACGGAAAGCTAGTACAGCCATGAGTCTTCTTTGGAATGATGAAGTTTTTCACACCTGGATTTGGAGATCCTTGCAGATCCTCTGCAGTTCCCTTCCTGATTACTAAACCTACTTTTAGAGCTTTTTTTAGCCTAATTTGTTAGGCATGTTGGCATTGGAATCTGTTCCAAATTTATCAAAATGACCCATGCTCCTGAAGAACGTGATGCCCAGTTATAAAGAAAATAAGACAACATTCAATTTGGTCAATATGTGTAACAAATCACAGCAGAGCCGACTACTATAAAATTAACTTACAGTCAAGTATGGCTCAGCTACCCTCTAAAAAGTCACACACCACCTGAAAATAAATAGTCTTTAAGATAAGTTTCTTGTAGGGTTTTGGGTTGGTATTGTTAGAATTTCAGGAGTTTTCTGAAACTGACAAATTAGTGCTCAACTCTCTTTACCATTTCCATCTTCATCAGTGTTGCACTTACATTATGCTTGTGGAATATTAATAAGCAATGATCTGGAGTACAACATATTTTTTATAACATGGATGGAATTGACTTTTCAGATGATTTTTGAGGACATGCCGGAACATTTTTAGGTGGTCAGGCTTTATTGTTACTTCTCATTAATTTATGTGCTTATAGTTGGAGACTAGCATTTATTATGTCTTTCATAGTCAGTACATTGAGAAAATAGATTCTCTGTCCAACTTAATAAAAAAACACCAAACATTACTAATAGAGACACTGTAACGTGGATCAGTAATAATGGGAATAAACAACTGGTAAATAAAAAACTTAAAGGAAATCCGCCAGCAAATTTTGCACTTTGAAAATAAATGCACTATGTTGCAGGTGACAATCAACTGAATCAAGTAATGTAATTAGTATGGCTGGTGAGCCTTACCATTATTGAGTATTTTAAGATTGAATTCCAGCGCCATGCATGTTTATCCACTACCTACCATCACAAAGGCGTCTCCATGTATGTAGTGGGGTTCCTCTTATCTTGACTGGGTAGGACAGTGTCAGCATTTGTAGTAAGAGGGGCATTCCTACAAAATGACATTGTTCCTTACCACTACAGAAAGCTGTGTCCATGACTTCTGGTATAGAATTGGCATGTGTACATAGGGAAATTCATTATTAAAGGATATCTAATCAAAATAAAGCATGTATAAACCAGGGACACTTACTCATAGATCCAGACACCATGACTGTGGTAATATTCTTATATTCTTATTATCCAGGGCCTCCTTCCTTCTAAAATAAACTTTTAAAAATGTGCTAATGAGCCTGATGGACTCTGGTGGGCGTTTCCTGAGCCCCTCAGTGCTGTACTGTCACAGACTGTAACATTGGGCAGAACATTTCCTCTCCTGCCCCTGCTCTCTCCCTCCTCCCTCTGCATGTGTTATCTAGCAGCAGCAGGAAGTGCAGGGGGAGGGGGGACCTGCTCTGCTCATTGTAACAACCAATGAAAAGACATACTGAGGGGCTCTGGAAACACCAACCAAAGCCTTTCAGGATTACTGGATTTAGTGTACAATCACCTGAACTTTACTTGAACAAGCAGTGACTTTACTTGAACTAGGTAAAAGTTTCCTTTAATGTTAGCTCTTCAGCATGATATGAGCAGCTGTAATCTGAACCAACTTTTGGTTTATAGTCTGTCTTGGGAGAAGACAACATAATTGATCAGATATTTCAGTGGTGGAGAATAATATTTTTTTTACATATATATATATATATATATATATATATATATATATATATATTACATAGTCTACACCTGTACGGTGCTTACAGACAAGTATACACCTGCAATTAGTTTTGTGCTTCAACACCAAAATATTTCAGTGAGCTGAGGCTTCAGTACACTAAAGATGTTAGTATAATAGGGCATGGTTAACCCAATAATCATTTCAACCACTCTATTTATCCCAACAGAAGTTCACCTAAACGAGACTAACCCACTCCCAGAATATTATGGTTACATCCGAAGCAGCCATGACCCTGCACTTCTAGTGTCCCCATTGGTTGTGGCAGGGATTGTAATTGGACTGGTTCTCTTTCTCTCCTGTGTAACTATCATCATTGGAAGCCTGAAGAAGAAGAAAGATGGTGGAGGAAGAGACTGGCGCCTTGAGAATCCAAGTTATGGTAAGCTAATATAGTGAGAGGAATTTTATATCGTTTATTGACCCAGTTCTGACGGAAACAATGACCTTCCGTCTCATTTATTATCACCATTAAAAAAAATATTTTTAATAGTACTACCATGCACCAAATAATTGACATCTATGCTCCACATTCATCTATTAGAGTGTAGATGCTGACAGCTAGTCGGAAACACCACAGTCATATCCTACACCATAGGTAATATATCCCTGCTAATATATTGAGGGTTAATGCTATGTGATATATTTCCCATTATTCCATAAAAATAGAAGGACCTCTTTACTAGAAACCAATGACATATAAGCATGGCCAATGTCAATAAGCTTTCAGATGAAGTGATATAATTGCTTATTGGATGAGGCTGCATATGGTGATTTATTTAATGTGCTTTAGTGTCTCCGATTAAACAATTAGACTTCTATATTCATCATCTTTATGTCATGTTTTACAGATGGGATCTCCTATGCAACATCTTCTTTTGGAGACTTGAGGTCTGTCTGTACAGGGGATATTTCTCCAGGCCTAGAATTTGGCTCATTCCTAGAGCTAAGTGCTTCCTATTCAGACTATCCACCGTGGTAAGGAAATTTAGTCTCATTAAATAAAACATCAAATACTGTTTGCCAAGTAAATTATAGCAAATCATATATTCTATTCAGTCAGTATATCTATGCAGGATGACAGCTAGCACCAAGTCCAACATGCAAAGCCATTAATTATTTCTACATCAATGGTAATTATGTAATTAATATCTGTGTGAAAGACAGAGTCTTGTCAAATTCAGTGCCAAATATGCGAATGCTGGAGATGAATGTTCTCCAGCTACATCCTATAGAGGTGATGACATGAAGTCACGATCATTTTTAACTGTAGAGTTTGAAGGAAGCAACATTTGTTATTATTCTACTTTTTACATTGGCAGCTTTTCAGGGTTGAAACAATAGGAATGTAGAAAATTCACTTGGTAACAGTGTTAAAGTGTGGAGATTTATCATACACCAGCGCTTGTGCTCTGGCATATGATATCGACCATGCCACCCCATGCCCGCCCGCTGTGCTCCTCTACACTAGAAAACTGGTGTAGAAGCAGTGATAAATCTCCCCATAGAGTGCAAATGGTAAAGAGTAAAGAGAGTAGTTCAATTATTGCCCAGGATGTTCATTACTTCCATAAAGCGGCTTTCCCACCAAGTTAGGCCCTATCCCACAGATCCCAAAAATAGGGGTCTGATGTACCCCGTCCCCTTGTCACTCCCAGAAATTACCGGAGGATAAACCAGGGGCACTTACTTGTAGATCCAGGTACAGGGACTGTGGAAATCTTCTTATGTTATCCATGGCCTCTGTTCTTCTAAAATCAACCTTTAACATTATGCTAATGAGACAGAGGGACTCTGGGACATGTTACCATGGCCCCTCCATGCTGTTGTTCCAATGGATCATAACAGGAAGTGGAAGAGGGAAGTGTTGAGGGAGCAGGGGTAGGGGGAGTGATACAGCCTGCATAATGTAACGGCCTGTGATTCTGAAGTATGAAGGAGCTCTGGTAACCCCCACAGGAGCACTTCTGGCTTATTAGCATAATTTTAAAAGTTGATTTCAGAAGTTAGGAGGCCATGGATAACAAATACCACAGTCTCGGTGTCTGGATCTACAAGTAAGTGTCCCTAGTTTATTATGGTAGATTTCTTTTATAATATACTGCCTGAAAGAATAATTTTGAGTAATTTCCTCACTCAATTATTCACTGAACAGGTGAAGGGGGCCAATACACCTTATGCATTGCAAGATTTCATTTAACCTCAATTTACTGGCTATTGTTGACTACCAATTTCTTTGATTTTTACTAATAATATTTGTGATAAATAGTGTATTGGACTTTTTTTATTGTTTAGTGAAACATGAGAGTTATTATATAAATCACAGTTGACAGACAACACTTTAGTATGTCAAGCATGGAGAGAAACGGATAAAATAGATGTAACAATTAGGCCGTTATTAAGGGTTCAATAAACTATGGGCCCCTCATCAGACAAACGTCCATAGTCAGATTCAAGATGAGTCACATACCAGAGCCCCAGAATCTTAAGTTGTGCTCTAAAACTTATCATATGTCTAAGTATTCTATTTTAATAATGTTACTAGTGACATCCTCAGTTCAGGCCCCAAAGACTTTCACTCCTCTTCTGGTCAGCAGCTTTGTATTCAGAACGTTCATAGGTTCCTCATTATCAGTAACTGGTGACCCAGCAGTGGTGAACCATCATTTCTCATGCTGTTATATCTCATTATGGTTTATGGACAGAGCTGTATTCTAGATCAATGTTGTGTTGTGTTGGATCTATAATTTGGTTGCCTTTACATACTACTACTACCACTTATTGTTATGAATGCAACATGTAATATTCTCCTATTGAAGCAATGGTTCTATAAGACAGGACGCTAAATGACTAGAGGAATATAGAAACTTGCAAGTGGTATAAGTAGCTCTCTACTCATTAATGGGGGGAGAAATATATGGTCACCTGTCCTAAGAGATGCTTAAAGAGGACCTTTCACCACCTCACACATGTGGAAAGTCACAAACTATTCTGTAGGGGCTGATACACAGATTCAGGGGCTGCACAGCATCTGGATGAGTATAGAGATCACACACTGTCTGTCCCTGATTGGACAGTATGAGAGAAGATTAATATAATAATAAACAGCTCCAGTCCCAGCTTCTCCTCTTTTGCCAAACACAGATTATAATGCTCAGATACTGGGGCTGATAACTCCGCAACCGTGGGGGTTAGAAAGAAAATACAAAGTGGTCCTACAGGATGGTTTATAATCCACATTTGTGATGTGGTGAAAGGTCCTCTTTAAGCTTTGCCATGTTCCATCCACAGCAAATTTGCAATCTGTTTTAATTCAGAAAATTAAATTGTGGGTGGGGTTGCTTTTTCAGAAACCCATTAACAAGATTATCCCATGTCATTGCTGGAGACAGACATGTTCACTAGAATAGGCTTCTTTATTTGTTTTACAGACTCTATGGAGAATGTGCCAGCATGAAGTAATCATCTCCCGTATTATCCTGCAGCATATTTTAGACTAATTGCTTTTAGATGCCTGTCCTGGATAACTTCAGAATTTACTGTCCATCTGCTGAGGCTGCAGAGAGAGATGCTTTTAACAAGATCACGAGGAGAAAAGGCGATGAGCATTTCTGCTACAAAGAGGGTTGTAGTCACTGCCCCACATTTATTAAAGCCCCTGCACAAGTTTTTTTCTCTGACTTTGCACTTTCTTTTCTAGTGCAAACTGCTTTCACATGGGGTGTTCTGGTGCACAGTCAGTGTCCGACAGAATTGCATGCCCCATGTTAAAGGTCCACCAAATAAAAGTTGAAGGGGAGCCCGATTCATAAAGAACGTGCACCACAATTCATGAATTTGGTTCACTCTGCACACTACACAGGAAAACTGCACATAGCAGACTGCACTGTTTTTCATAAATGTGGGCCACTGCATGTCATCAGGGCCACCATCATTGGGGGTCTTGTGGGACTGTGTTCAAGAGTTCCCCCCATTTGCCAATCAAAAGGCGAGCACAAGGGGCTCAAAGTACCCACTAGCCCCCCCCGCCCCATACCCGGGCCATATCAGTCTGAAAAAATAAATCTATACTCAGGTTATTTGTCCTCAGCTCTAGGGCCCCATCTT
This sequence comes from Engystomops pustulosus, assembly GCF_040894005.1. Taxonomy (NCBI): domain Eukaryota; kingdom Metazoa; phylum Chordata; class Amphibia; order Anura; family Leptodactylidae; genus Engystomops; species Engystomops pustulosus. The sequence continues at coordinate 102,017,168 of NC_092417.1, read as the reverse complement.
CTCCTGTTTTGGCCTGGGCGCATCACTACGACGTGGCGCTGTCGTGGACGCGTTACGTCAAATTGCATGCCCTTACACTATGACGTCCGGCACCTGCAACACGCCACGGGCTGGGGAGAAAAAGCTGAAGGTGAGTATAGATTTTTTTTTTCAAGAGTGCCCGGCTGTGGACATTAAATTAATGATGGGAGGGATTTATGTGAAGCGGGACATCTGGAGTGATATTTCATTAAAAGTGAGCATCTCGGGTGGACATTTCATTAAAGGGCGGCATCTAGGGTGGAATGGGGGTGCGACTATGGACTGGAGAGAGCTGACTGCGGACTGGGGGGCTGACTGTGGACTGGGGGGGCTATCTATATACTGATTGGGCAACTGAGTGGCACGTGTATACTGAGTGGCAGGTGCTGGGGCTGTTTATATACTGAGTGGACATGTGCACGCGCTATCTATAAACTGAGTGGGCACGTGGGCAGTTTACCTGTGGTGTGTGCAGAGTGCACCAGATTAATCAAAACTGGCACCCGCTCTGCATTAATCTGGTGCCCCCTGCACTGCTCTGGAAGTGTGCACGTTTTTTTTGAGCACTTTGTTCATGTTGCAGAATTGTGGCGCACATCGGTAATTAAAGTGGCGCCAACTCTAAGCACAAACAGTGCAGCCACAAAACTAGCGCAAACGCTTTATAAATACATGTGTAAGCAGTTTGCATGTTCTTTTCAGTGCAAAGTCAGACAGAAAACTGACGCAGACACTTTAATAAATGTAAGCCACACATTAATTATCAAGATATAAGAGATTGAAGGCAAGATAAAATTATCATACAACAATCAAAGTAAATCCCAGAGTAAATAACAAGGGTCCCAAGTCTAATTTTTTATATTGTTATCATGAACAGTGGTGTTTGCAATTTTGGGAAAACTCGGTCCTCAGTATCAACAAGCATTCTACATCCAATACTCAAAGGGGTGTTTCATGTCGCAAGGTAACCTTTAATAGACACTCTGGGCATTGATCTATACAGCTTTCAGTAAACAAAATGATACAGTAACTTGGTCTTTGTAAGCTCTGACAACCTATCTAATGGGATAGTGATGGATGTTAGACTTCTGGTGGCGTGTGGCATTGCCATACCACCTGTATTTCCCTGATAGTGGCCATGACCACATTCTAGTGTAGATCATCATCTGACAACCAGAGGGATTGATACTTCCTTTTTCGTTTACTTTACTTTTAACTATGCACCAAGTGGTCAATAAATTTGAGGAACCATCTTAACCACTTCCTTACCTTTTTTTTCTCTAGCTATGAAGACTGTGTCAGGCCAGGAACACTGGAACTATACCTCCCGACAGACGATCCTCCACCATACTCCTTAGAAGATCCACATTTTACACAAACATCCTCACTTGGTACCTGCACAGAAGAGATGCCACTAAGTTCTCAAATCACCACAGGCAATTTGCAGGTCGCCTCATCTTTGTCTTCTGTTAACTTACAAGTCCCAACGATGCAATCTATGGCCAAGAGAATTCTTCATCTCCCTGTTATACCAAAGGACATACTGAAAGATGACTCGCCACCTGCCATTGCTGTGTCAGAAGATAACTTGACTTAGCAATATCCATGGAAGCATTCTGTTTTGTAGGATTTTTGGAAAAAGTAATTGTCTTTCTCATGTAGCAACTATATATTTGTGTGAAGTTCTCAATTGTATAATATGAGAAGTGCAATTAGTATGTTTCTAGCAATAAGAAAGTGCAATAGTTTTATAAGGAAATGTAATTAAAACTAAATGAGGGCTATTAAAAACCAGAACTGTCTCATAACGCACTTATCATTTTATACACATGTATGCCATCCACAAATATTTTCACCTTATTTACATATACAGTAATCTTCTATACAAATACAGTCATCTTACAGATTTATCTGCTCATTATGTAATCCTGTATACATGCATATTTATCTTATAAAGTAAAGGAAAGTTATCTAGCACCAATATACATTTATTCCATTTAAACAGACAACTTATATATGTGTAATATCATCATGTGCAGTCATTATATACACCTATGCAGTTATCCCACACAGCAACACAGTCATCTTGTATAAAAATACAGTCAAATTCAATTCTATCTATAGTCTGTTTATGCACAGACAGTCATCTTGTAAAGCTTGTATAGTTTTCCTAACAACACACACACACACACATATATATATATATATATATATATATATATACAGGCGGCCCCCTACTTAAGAACACCTGACTTACATACGACCCCTAGTTACAAACGACCTCTGGATTTTAGTAATTTGCTGTACTTAAGTCCTAGGCTAGTATAAACAGCTATAACAGTTATCACAGGTGTCTGTAATGAAGCTTTACTGTTAATCCTGATTCTTATGACAACCCAACATTTTTAAAATCCAATTGTCATAGAGACCAAAAAAAGTTTGACTGGGGTTACAATGATAAAATATACAGTTCCGACTTACATACAAACTCAACTTAAGAACAAACCTACAGACCCTATCTTGTACGTAACCCGGGGACTGCCTGTATATATATATATATGTATAGAGAGAGAGAGAGAGAGATAGATAGATAGATATGATATATGTTCACCGTTATCATATACACCTATACAGTTAACTCAGTCATTTTCTATGCCTATATAGTTATCTTATGCAGTTATCTTATGCACATACACCATCACCTTATACAAGCAGTAATCTTATAAATGAACACAGTCACCATATACATATAAACTATTGTCTTATACATGTATGTTTACCACCATATGCATGGATGTAGTTATCTTGCACAGATTTCTTGAAAATTCTGTAATTTTATACACATGTACATTTTCTGGCTACCAAAACAAAGACAAGTAAAGAAAAAATAAAAATGTATTAAAAAACAAGTTATTTTTGGTGATCTGTGCCATGGTGGTGGTGGTGTTGGCATATTGGGTTAAATAACTGGTGTTATCGGTAACCAAAATCTAATCATAGTGGTAATAGTAACCAAAAATGGCTGATTAGATAGTAACCCCAAAATACAAGGGGGGCATTTATTAAGATTGGTGTGAAGATCAAACAATGTCAGTACATCTTCCACAATTATTAGAATACACAACAATATCACTTGTGGCCAATCTTTGTGGTGCAACCACCATTGCAGCAGAAATGAGCGCCATCTTCTGGTTGGAAACTGAAACCTTTGAACTCTACGCAGTTGCACAGCTATCTTTCTAACCTTACATAAATTAATTTAGATAGTGGACATATAGTCTATGTATCCTGTTTATTATTATTAGAAGGGCCCCGAGCGGTTCTAAGTACAGAATCTTACATGATTTTACCAATTTAAAGGTTTCCTGGGTTTAAAATTTTAATGAATTTGGAATATATCTCTAATGTCCTATTGTAGGTGTACTAAATCTGGCACTTCCATTGATCAATTGTTCTGAGCGACTCTGACTCCTCCAAAGGCTCCTTCTAAGAAGAGAGTAGGCATTGCTTTTTTCTTTTATCTGTAGTGGAGGAGCTTCACTACTAAGTATGTACATAAAGTCCAGTACACATTCATATACATTATGTACAAAACCCCATATACAGCCCCTACCTGTAGTTAAAATCTGCCCCCCATAGATGGAACCTTCCACTTTAATTATATACTGTATCCCATAACAGCCCTCCCCATAAATCTCCCCCTTTGGGGGCCTCCAGTATTTGCCTGCATTATTTGTCTGTTCCGGAGACTCTAGTATTATCTGACTATTCTGAAGTCTCTGGCATTTTTGTCTCCTCTGAATGCCGAATTTGGTTTCTGGAGAGGTAATTATAATTTCTGGGGTGGCATTTTGAGCTGTTCCATGGTTGTTGGCCCTCTAGAGTGCTGGTTACTGGAGCAGCACCTTAATGTTGAGCAGTATAACAATACAGCCCTTGGACCAATAAAGGTTATTCACTGGACTAAATCCTTTGATTACAATAGGATAGACATTTAAAGGGAACCTACCACCACGAATCTACCAATAAAGGTAAATCGGGTGGTAGGTGCCTTAAAAGGGCTATCCTCTAGAGTGCTGGTTACTGGAGCAGCACCTTAATGTTGAGCAGTATAACAATACAGCCCTTGGACCAATAAAGGTTATTCACTGGACTAAATCCTTTGATTACAATAGGATAGACATTTAAAGGGAACCTACCACCACGAATCTACCTATAAAGGTAGATCGGGTGGTAGGTGCCTTAAAAGGGCTATCCTCTAGAGTGCTGGTTACTGGAGCAGCACCTTAATGTTGAGCAGTATAACAATACAGCCCTTGGACCAATAAAGGTTATTCACTGGCCTAAATCCTTTGATTACAATAGGATAGACATTTAAAGGGAACCTACCACCACGAATCTACCTATAAAGGTATATCGGGTGGTAGGTGCCTTAAAAGGGCTATCCTCTCGTCCTATTGATCCACCTACAACCCGATCTACCTTTATAGGTAGATTCGTGGTGGTAGATTCCCTTTAAAGGAAATATCATAATTTTCCAAAATTTTCTGAAAAAATATTTAGCACACTTCGCATTGATCGAACTGTACCAATTTATTGGTGACCGACTACACAACCCTAACTTGATAGCCCGGTTCATAGTGTATGTGTGCATATCTGTATGTATTTATATGTACTGTATGTAAGTTTATGTTTGTGTTTATGCTAGGGTTGCACCAATACCAGAATTTTGAGAAAAGTATCACGATACTTAGTACCGATACAATACTTTCAAGAACAGAAAAAAAAGTATTATCTGAAAGTTTAGGGTGCAGTCACTTGGGGCCTTAACATTGCGTTTAGAAATGCAATGCAAGCATCTGGGGGCGGGGCTCAGTCTGATCACATAGAGATTTCAATGCATGCTCCAAGCCTAGTTTATGCCTGTAAACATGCTTATTCAAAGCTGCTCTCCTCTGCTCTGAGTGGATTCTGTAGAAGGCGTCTATTTGAATGCTACATCAGGCACTCAGGAGAGGGGCTGTGCAGTGTTTACTGAAGAGATCTCACATACAATCAATGCATTTTCACAGTTCTGCTGCTACTTACAGCACACACAAAAATAGAATTGCAGAAATCTCTGGGGCTGCTACCTAACATTGTCTGAACTTAAGTATGGTCAAAACTCATGATGAATTCCCAGAAAGTATATGTGTCGGGAATTGCCAGAAGTAGTTTCAAACAGGGGAAGTGGAGGAAGTGAGAGCCTTAAATTAACCCTTTCTTACAAAAGCATGTAACCAATCATCACATATTTGTGCGTCTACACTTGCTTTATAGAGTTTAAATGATGTGGCAAATTTCCTTTTTAAAAAAAGGCTTACAGTGTCCTGGAGGGGTTAAATACTTACGGTAATTGTGTATATACTATTAATTTAATATACAATAGAGAATGATAGCAATGTTTTTTTCCTTTGTGTATATCTGTGCCAATTCCAGAGGAATAGATACCCACGTCTGTGTCCAACATAGGGAATATGCCAGTGGCCACGTTACCAAGCATGAAAGCTTGGTCATGTGGATATGGTATAAATGTGGTCAGTCCTTTAAACACTTTTCTAAAACTTTAGACCTGTTTAAAGGGATATTCCCATAAAGAAAAGATTCTTAAATATACTCAGCATAACAAAATAACACATTCTCTAACTCAATCTTATTAACAAAAATACAGCATTTAACAGATATAATTCCAACCTGTCTCTATCAGTCCTGGTGTACACAATTTCAGTTGCTCCTGGATGTCACCCTCAGTCTTCTGACTTAAGGGTCGGGAGGACATATTTTTCTCTTGTCTGACGCTACACTGAGCTGCTCACTGCCTCCAGCCCCCACCTTTGCATTCCAGGGGATGGAGAGGGTGGCATATATCAGAGCTGATAGTGTATGTTATCCTAACTTATAGTGTTTGTTATGGTTGTTATAGCAGAGCTGAGAATGTCATGTGTAATAAGCATCTCACGGATCTCATCATCTATCATCTCTGGTCTGTCTCATTTTGTTTTTTTATGTGTCAGATACCAGTACAATATTCAGAAGGTACATGAAAGTGTATATAAACCTGGACTTTGATAGTATAACCACATTTTCAGCACACAGAATCTCACACAGGATTATAGGGATCATGAAGTGTCTGCTTCCCATGATTCACTAAGATCGTGTGCCCAATATCCTGCATGTGTCGCTTCCCCGCTCAGGTCCGATGGAGTTCACCTTCTTCTTCCTGGTGCATGTAAGTGTTTTGTCTTGCAATAAAAATAGAAAGTTAAATCCCACGCTCATTCTGAATCAGCCGGATCGTCCGGCAGCACGCCCCCCAATTTGTGTTGCATAGAAGCTAGCGCAGCTGCAAGAGAAACCGATCGCGTGGGGCACAATCCCAGCGCAGACACCTGTTAAGTACCTGTCCAAGCCGTGCAAACCCCGAAAAAGGTGCAAAGTCTGACGAAATTGCAGCGTGCGACGTCTAGTAAATAAGCCCCATAGTCTATGAATAAATGTTCGCCTCCCGTTGTCTGTATGTAAAAGTTCCAATGGTATGGAAATGTTTTCAAAGCAGATCCTGTGTTAAGAGTTCTTGCTTTTTTTAAAAAAATAAGTCGTTCAGTGTATCTTATTATACAAACGCAGGCGCGCCTTCCTGCTAACATCTGTATTTTGAGATAACAAATCTCAGGGATGCCAGAGAAAAATATTTGTTTACCCAGTGGTATGAAAACTAATCCTAAGGGTTCATTCAGACGGCCGTCTGGGGGATGTACATTGGGCCGCAAATTTGCTGCTGCATGTACACTCACCGGCCACTTTATTAGGTACACCTGTCCAACTGCTCGTTAACACTTAATTTCTAATCAGCCAATCACATGGCGGCAACTCAGTGTATTTAGGCATGTAGACATGGTCAAGACAATCTCCTGCAGTTCAAACCGAGCATCAGTATGGGGAAGAAAGGTGATTTGAGTGCCTTTGAACGTGGCATGGTTGTTGGTGCCAGAAGGGCTGGTCTGAGTATTTCAGAAACTGCTGATCTAATGGGATTTTCACGCACAACCATCTCTAGGGTTTACAGAGAATGGTCCGAAAAAGAAAAAACATCCAGTGAGCGGCAGTTCTGTGGGCGGAAATGCCTTGTTGATGCCAGAGGTCAGAGGAGAATGGGCAGACTGGTTCGAGCTGATAGAAAGGCAACAGTGACTCAAATTGCCACCCGTTACAACCAAGGTAGGCAGAAGAGCATCTCTGAACGCACAGTACGTAGAACTTTGAGGCAGATGGGCTACAGCAGCAGAAGACCACACCGGGTGCCACTCCTTTCAGCTGAGAACAGGAAACTGAGGCTACAATTTGCACAAGCTCATCGAAATTGGACAGTAGAAGATTGGAAAAACGTTGCCTGGTCTGATGAGTCTCGATTTCTGCTGCGAGATTTGGATGGTAGGGTCAGAATTTGGCGTCAACAACATGAAAGCATGGATCCATCCTGCCTTGTATCAACGGTTCAGGCTGGTGGTGGTGGTGTCATGGTGTGGGGAATATTTTCTTGGCACTCTTTGGGCCCCTTGGTACCAATAGAGCATTGTTGCAACGCCACAGCCTACCTGAGTATTGTTGCTGACCATGTCCATCCCTTTATGACCACAATGTACCCAACATCTGATGGCTACTTTCAGCAGGATAATGCGCCATGTCATAAAGCTGGAATCATCTCAGACTGGTTTCTTGAACATGACAATGAGTTCACTGTACTTAAATGGCCTCCACAGTCACCAGATCTCAATCCAATAGAGCATCTTTGGGATGTGGTGGAACGGGAGATTCGCATCATAGATGTGCAGCCGACAAATCTGCGGCAACTGTGTGATGCCATCATGTTAATATGGACCAAAATCTCTGAAGAATGCTTCCAGCACCTTGTTGAATCTATGCCACGAAGAATTGAGGCAGTTCTGAAGGCAAAAGTGGGTCCAACCCGTTACTAGCATGGTGTACCTAATAAAGTGGCCGGTGAGTGTACGTCCCCATAGACAGCAATGGCTGCCTGGCAGCGGTACAGTGGCACACATGTGTGGCCCCATTCCGCGACGTACACCGGGGAAAAATAGAGCATGCTCTATCTTTTCCCGGCTGTGCAGCCGTGCGCCGCTATTTCTTATGGAGGGAGAAGGGGTCACCTCCTCCTCTCCAGCACACAGCAGTATGCCCACACGGAGGGCATACCGCGTGTGAATGCACCCTAAGTAGGAACTGGCTTCATACAATATAATAAGATACACTGAACAACATATTTTTAAAAAACAGCAAGAACTCTAAACACCGGATCTTCTTTGAAAAACTTTCCATACCATTGGAACTTTTACATACAGACAACGAGAGATGGTCGTTTATTCACAGACTATACTTCTTTAGGACTGAAAGCATTTAGTACAATAAATATCTGTTTTATTACTTTAGAAGGTGAACGTAATTGACAATATCTATGTATACTATTTCATACTATGTATCAGTGTTTTGAAACATGCCTTGGTGATCTCTTTTACGTATTAAATAATATTTTATTATAAACATATCTCTACTAGTGCCAGTAAATAGCATATATATTTATATATGTTCCTTTGAGGCGATGGTATCACTAGCACAGTACTGAATTGTCCATTTAAATTGTAGTATATTATGACCACTTGCTTAGTGTGCCATTTTCTGTATTCAATCTTTTGTATTTCTGAATATGCTGGTACTTAGGTTTCTAAAGTATGTAGTATGTATTAATTACATACTGTATTGGGGTACAAATCTCTGCATCTAGCATATAACAACAAAAAGTAATTGAAACTGACTCCAACTTTCTACCTTTTCATGGGGAAGTGATGCACCTGACATTCTATCGGGTCCAAGTTAAAGGGGTTGTCTGACACCATAAAAAACATTGGTGGCCAGAAGTGAGTTGCTTTAAAAAAATAAACATTTACTTACCTCCCGGCACCCCGTGCTTCCGTCTCACGGGTCCGTGCTGTGTAAACAAATGGGCACGGAAGCTGTGATGCGTTCAGCTTCCAGCCGACTGCGGTGGCCAGCCAAGCTCACCCATCCTGCATTATACAGCGCTGGGAACAGGTAGGTGTGACCGGCCAGCCAGATGCTGAACGCACCGCAGCTTACAGGCCTCTTCCACGCCTGTATCATGGAGGTAAGTAAAAGTTAGGTTTTTTTTAACAGCCACCAATTTTTTTTACGGTCTAAGACAACCCCTTTCATGCCAGTAAACCACATAAGTATTCAGGTAATAACATGCCTGGCAGACTTGATGTTATGCTTATCATATAGACTTGGTTTTTATAGCCTTTCATATTTTATTTGCATCAGTTATTGTTTGGTAAAGTGAATTGTGCAGATTACACAGATAGGTATTATTGATAATTTGGCTCCTGTTCAATGGTTGTAGCTTATGAGCGTGAACTGGTCCTAGTAGGTTCAATCTATGCAGTTACTGCTATATAGTAACCAAAAAAATGCAATCCATACAGCATATAACTGTTACATTGTATAACAGGCAAGTCAACCAAGATAAGTTGATGGCCCCCATTTAACAAAACTAGTGCAGTCTGTCTGTAGAGTACACACAGTGTGCAAGAATAATGAACACTGTTTTCATGAATCTGCTGCCCCTGAACTGCTCTGAAAGGGGTGAACTTTGTTCATGCTGCAGAATTTGGCGCACGTCAGAAATAAATGTTGCCCATGGTCTGACTAAGCACTAACACCCCCTTTTAGATGCACATTATTTCTGTCTTGTCGGACATAGAGCAGCTGAGACACAAAAGTGGCGCAAACACTTTATAAATACATGTGCAAGCAGTTTGCATGTTCTTTTCATTGCAAAGTCAGAAACAAGTGCATATGCTTTAATAAATCTAGGACAGTATTATTAAAATTTCCTCAGCACTGCTCCAAAATCTTTCTTTAGGTAACAGTTGAATGGATGAATCTACACTTAAATCTCAAAGGGACAAGTTCACTTTCGTTTTTGCTTCAGTCTTCCTGCTCCCTTACAGTTTGATTGGCACAGAACTTGCCCTATGTGTCTTAGGCTGAGGACACACCCAGCCAATGTTACAAAGGGAGCTGGAGGCTGAGCCGGAGAGCTTGTAACTTCCTCAAGCACAACTTCACAGGAAGGGAAGCCACAACATGAAGAGCATTACAGGCAGACAGAAACTCTACCAAGACTACATCTTCCACTATGAAAGCCATATCCATGAGGGCAATGTAACACTGTGTGATCATAAGCTGGAGTGCAGGGGGGACACTCAGCTGTGTGACTGCCCTGCAGCACTGGGGGAAGTCTACTCCAATCTCATCAGGCAGAACCTGGAGAGCAAGAAACAGGAGCACAGGGTGGAAGGGCTAAAGCAGATGATGAAGGGGTTTGCATTCTTGGAGATTATCTGTGTCAATTTATTCCTATTTCCATGGAGGAAAGAGATCAGGACACTAAAGGTAAGCAGGATGGGGATTTCTTTAGCCTTTATCATCTAAGGATGTTACGTCTTCTCATAACAGCAATGAGCGTATTTGATACATCTCCGACCTGTCCTGGCAGCTCAAAGTTGTAGGGATGTGTCGTTCGCAAACGAGCCATCTCTAAGAGCCGGCTCTTGTTCGTGAATGACAGGAACCGACTCACCTTAGTGAGCCAATGGCTCACTCAACCCCGCCCCTAACCGGCTCACCACATCCCCTTTAACTTGATACAATCAGGTTAAAAGTGAATTTGTGCGCTGTTGCTAATTGGCCTGCAGCTCCCTATTATATATTTAATAGGGAGCCGTTCAGGAGCCAGAAGAGCCAGCTCTTCTTAGTGAGCGGAGCCTAATGAGCCAGCCCACTAAGAAGAGCCGTAATTCCCATCACTACAAAGCTGCAGCCCCTGGCATGGCCTTATAACCAAAGCTTGGGGACCACATATGTGTTTTGGCCAAACCTCCTCCCACTAGCGTTTTGGATACATTTAAAAACGCAACAAAAAGGCCACACAGGAATCTGCCTATAATCTGTATTTCTAAAGTAAAAAAAATAAAAAAATCTATGCGAGATCAGAAAAACATGGCTGCCTTTCATATTTCTTTCTTTGAGTGACACAGCAGTTCATAGTAAAAAAAAAATTCAAACCTTTTGTATGAAAAAAATTTCTTCATTGAGACGCTAATAACCTTTTCATACTTTGGCACATGGAGCTGTCGAAGGTGTAATTTTTTTCAAGAAGTGATGACATTTTCATTGCAACCATTTTAGGAACTGTAACCTTTTGATAACTTTTTATTAATTTTTTGCAGCCAATTGGGAAAAAAAGTTCTTTTTTTGCTCATAGATGTACACTCTGCACCACATCTTGACAAAAAAAAACAGAAATGTAGATATTTATTAAACAAGAAAAACTGAAATAAGTCATAAGTATTCAGACCCTTTGCTCAGTATTGAGTAGAAAAAGCTTTTGAGCTAGTACAGCCATGAGTCTTCTTGGGAATGATGTAATAAGTTCTTCACACCTGGATTTGGGGATCTTCTCTAGTTCCCCCAGCTTGGATGGTGAACGTTGGTGAAAGCCATTTTTAAGTCTCTCCAGAGATGCTGAATTGGGTCTAGGTCAGGGCTCTGGCTGGGCCAGTCAAGAAAGGTCACAGAGTTGTTCTGAAGCCACTGTTTTGTTATTTTAGCTGTGTGCTTAGGGTCATTGTCTTGTTGGAAGGTGAACCTTTGGCCTAGAGTCTGAGGTCCAGAGCGCTCTGAAAGAGTTTTTCATCCAGGATATCTTTGTACGTCACCACATTCATCTTTCCTTAAATTGCAACCAGTCATCCTGTCCCTGAGGTTAAAAACACCCCTATAGCATGACGCTACCACCACGTTTTATAGGATTGTATTTGGCAGGTGATAAGCAGTGTCTGGTTTTCTCCACACATACTGCTTATAATTAACACTAAAAAGTTTAATCTTCATCTCATCAGACAGGAGAATACTATTTCTCATAGTCTGGGAGTCTTTCCTGTGTTTTTTGCACACTCTGCTATAAAACGCTGACTGGTGGAGAACTGCAGTGATAGTTGACTTTGTGGAACTTTCTCCCATCTCCCTACTGCATCCTGGAGCTCACGGTGATCTTGGGGTTCTTCTTTACCTCTCTTACCGAGGCTCTTCTCCCACAATTGCTTTATTTGACTGGACGGCCAGGTTGAGGAAAAGCTGTGGTCCCAAATTTTTCCATTCAAGAATTACAGAGGCCGGTGTGCCCTTGAGTGCTGCAAAAATTATTTTGTATATGTGGCCAGATCTGTACCTTGCCACAATTCTGTCTCTGAGCTCCTTGGGCAGTTCATTAGACCTTTGTGCCTTTCCTAATCAAGTGTGATCAATTTAATTAAACACAGCTGGACTCCAATGAAGAAGTAGAGGATGAGAAGAAAAAGGACAGAATGTCAGTTAAATATGAGTGTCACAGCAAAAGGTCTGAATACTTATGACCGTGTGATATTTGAGTTTTTCTTGTTTAATAAATAAACAAATATCTACATTTCAGCTTTTTTTCTGTTAAGATGGCCTGCAGAGTGTACATTCATTTTTAAACTTTAAACTTTTTTGAGTTTACCATTTGGCTGCAATGAAACAAAGAGTGAAAAATTTAAAGTTGTCTGAAAACTTTTTGTACCCACTGTATGTATGATTTTGTTATTGTTTATTTTTATACCAGTTCTAGGAAAAGAAGGTAATTTGAACTTTCAAGTTATTCCTTTTTTTTTAGATTGATCCTACCATATACTGCCATACTACAGTATGGCAGTATATAGCATTTGTGCACATGCTGAAATTTACTGCTCTCATGCCAACAGATCGCTTCCCAATGTTCTCACATGAAGCGACAATCACAGCCCAGATGGCGGCGCCAGCTGTTACATGCCACGGTAGCTTTGCAGTTGCCCGCACCACTCCCAAGTGTTAACGAAACAAACATACTATGTGAATGGAGAGGGCTAAGCCTATGAGATCTCTCTATACGTCCCTTGCTGATGTACTATTACGTTGTTTTGTGGCAAGGGGTTAGCGATAGGAGTGAGGGCCCTTCTTGCAAAAGCTTACAATCTATATAGACTATACAGGCAGTCCCCGGGTTACGTACAAGATAGGTTCTTTAGGTTTGTTCTTAAGTTGAATTTGTATGTAAGTCGGAACTGTATATTTTATCATTGTAACTCCGCCCAAAATATTTTTTGGTCTCTGTGACAATTGGATTTTAAAACATGTGGGTTATCATAAGAACCAGGATTAATAATAAAGCTTAACTGCAGACACCTTTGATACCTGTTATAGCTGTTTATTGTAGCCTAAGGCTAAAGTACAGTAAATTACCAACCTCCAGAGGTCCGTTTGTAACTATGGGTCGTATGTAAGTCGGGTGTTCTTAAGTAGGGGACCGCCTGTATATAGATTTATGAGAAGTATATGAGAAATGAACTGTTCTAGTTGCCCATGGCAGCCAAGTTCAGCTTTCATTTTTCCATAGCTGTTTATAAAATGAAAGCTGAAACTTGATTGAACAGTTTTGCTCTCAGACACTTTTGATAAATGTGTTCCTTTTAAATAAAATGGTTGTACAGCGTGCATGAGAAAAAAATTGTGACTTCTCTCTTACCATAGGCTGTGTCATGTATTACTATTTGTGGCTAAAGCCTCATGCATACAACCGTTTTGGCAACAGTGATACACTGATACACCCAACTCAAGTGGCAAAATACTCAAAATGTTGTTTCACTGCTACAAAACAAAGACTGAACAGAAATAACTACAAACATCAGTAATACATTATTGAATCTTGTTTCCGTAAGGCCTCTGGCCCACAAGCAAGTACAGTAAATGAAAATCGATCCGTTCTCTGAATGGATAGACCGACCCGGATCTCTGATCACAGGAATCAAGGTTCCGGGCAGGAGATCCCGTAAGCATGCAGAGCGATTTTCACCGACTGCACTCACTCGTGGGCAAGAGGTCTTGGTAGCCCAACTTTCCTAAGCTCTAAATCATACATACATAATAAATATTATGTTATGGGTGATGACTAATTTAGATGAATATTTTTTTTTTTTCATTCATGGTATAAAACATTATTTTCTTGCAGAAATTTACTGGACATTTTGTATATTTTGTTGAACCTGTAATCCCAGAAGAAACCATCAAGCAGATACTCCAACAAGTGGGTTACTCTGTAGCATCAGATACAGAATATACTATTGGTGGAAAAATAAATATCGAAGAGGCCAAGCAGACAGCTTTTGAGTTGTACCTGTGTCGAATTGAGTGTGAAAAGTTGCTTTGGCTCATGAAAAAAGAGAAGTCTGCTTGCATAAGTGTTTTAGTTGATGTGCATAGCAGTGAAGCAGACAATAGGAGTGAACATACTGGCAAAAATGATGGCATCCATGAAGTAGATGGAATAAATAAATTAGATTTTGAAACTGGTAATGATGAATCTACAAAGTCCACTCATCTGAATAATGTAAAGAGCCAAGATGTCCTCTCAAGTTCTTCCAAGCACGATTCCCATTATTATAATAAACACATGGATAGTGATGATTTCCTTAATAACTACAATGACCTCAACTTGGCCCAACAGCCAATTCTCCCATTAAACAGCAAACAAAACAAGCCCAAAGAGTTGCCAACGCCAGTATATGAAGAAATAAATGTAACAAAACCATGTATCCTAGAATGCTTTGAAAAAGAAGGAAAATCATCCCTACTTGGGGTAACAGACCATGCTGAGAAGGTCACTTGTGGCATTCAAGCTGACAATATTGACATAAGGACATTTACTGATAAGCTGGACCCTCCAAAATCTCTGATGCCAAATGAATGCCCTGCTGAAGTCTTGACCGTACCCAAGCAAGAGCGCGTGGTCACAAAACTGAAGATGAAGAATGTGCCCGGAGAGTCATTGGCTTATCCTATTGAAGAAACCTTACCGCCAGATGCAGCAAACTTTTATGACAAGGACACAAGCGAGTTGAATAGAAAAGAAGTAAAATGGGCATTCCTGAAGCCTAAAGAGGACACTTTTACAAGTCCGATGTCCCTATCTTCTGATTTCTCCATGTTGAATATTTCCAGCAAGTCAAATTGGACTGTGGGTGTAGAGCATAGGCTCAGAGAACCTCCCAACTCTACATACATTCCACCAGTGGCACCTGAAAGTGAGTGTATAAGACTGACACATATCAAACCACAGGAAAATCACTTTAAGGCCCCTTCGCCTCCATGGGACACACTCATGGTTAATGAGGATACAAAGGAGGACTACGTCATGATTTCTAAAAAAGATAATTGATTAAACTCAAATGAGATAAATAAAAAAATTGGGTTGATATGAATATTCCAAGACATTTGGGCCAAGCTGTTAGCATTTGATTAAAATTTTAAAATAAGTTACACATATGGCTCCAGACCCATTGGAGATAAAACTAGCGATGGCCAAGATAGGGGGTTCCAAATTTGGAAACCCAAGGGCAAGCTGTGCAAGGTGGTTTAGTGGCCCCCAAACCTTGTGAAAGGCTTAATATCAGAAGATTTGCATTGGAAAGATCCTAAGATCTAATAGCAGCAAATGAGTAATGGTACAAAAAAAAACATATTTCAAAATACACTTTTGTAATACGGTATATTAAAATGACATGTATTTTTATCTATTACAATGCTGCAGTAGTAAAGTATTTACAGCTTAGTTTTTTCCTTTGCATCTCTTTTGGCATAACTGTCTACCAACCAGCGTGGCCTTTATTACAGCATCTAGAAGGTTTGTATATTGTAGTTGATTTTTATCTTTTGGGGACCAATATTATATTATACAATTTGAACAATGCAGCTGTTACTGACTACTGTGAAGCATCATATTAATGGCACAATAAATGGAAATTTGTCTTTTATCTGCTGTTTGTATCTGATAATGATTATATTGATATTAGCAAAACAATTGTCACATACACCCTTAAAAGCCAAGTGCATGTTCAGATTTTCCCCTCGATAAATCTGCCTTGGGCTGCTTTCACATGAACATGTGATCTCCCCAGTCCTGTATTTCCGTGTTGTATGAATCCGTATGTGCATGTATGTCACTGTATTCATATAAAATACAGTGGGCTGGCTGATGGCTGACTATTGGCTGGCTGACAGAATGCACCTCCCACTGGTTCTGGTCTCCCTGGATACTCCATGTTTATACGCCAGCACTTCACATCCGTATGTGGCACGTATGGACCCTTATTCTATATGTTTTATTAGACTTTTATGGGGCGTAAAGATGGAAATACATGAGAAAACAGGACAAGCTCTATATTTTTTTTACATCTTGAAAGTGGTACGTTGCACAATAGGGCCATTCAATTGATGGCCACATTGCCTATTGAAATAGGCATTGAAATTGTCTCAGCTATGTACAAGGCAGGGAAAAAGAGGGTTATTCCATATTGGATTACGGGATGATGGCCGATGTAAGATTTGCAGAATCTCAATGGAACAAGCTTTAGGAACACCAAGTAAAGAATGCATAGAGATGTTGGCTTTAAAGACTGCTGAATAATAATACTGGAGTATTACTTTTTTATGTGATGTTACAAATGAGGATACAAAAGATCAAAATAGATAATTTTCCCTTTTCCAGCTGCATCATGGGAGAAAAAAAATATTTGTTATTCTATAACAGCACTTTCGGTTTTTTTGACGTTTTCGGGACTTGCACCATTGGGACAGGTATTTAAATGGGGATTGTGTTGCATGCAATCGAATCAGTTATCAAGGCTTTTAGACAGTTTTTTTGTCAGTTTCCCGACTTTTCCGATTAAGGGGACATAGCCTCCATGAGGTGGTCGTGGCCTCGCGAGAAAGGGGCATGGTTTGCAGGAAATCATCCAATCGCCCACAATTCTGGCGAACAGTTTAGACCAACTAAAAGTAAGGCTAAAGTTGGATCCGACAGTCTTACACTGCACCAGAAATCATTATTATAGTGATAAATCTTGCACAGGAAAACACTAGTGTTTTCCAGCTAGAAACTGGCGGAACCTGAGACACATTGTTGAATCCCCCTCTTTTTAGTAATGTTTTCTTTTCCATCCATTCCAGAAATACACATCAATGACAGTTCAACGCCTCCCAACCCGTAAGTTAACCCTTTAATGCAAATATGAGTGGTTAGTGTTTTGGAACTTTTTGACATATTCCTGGGGATTTTGAGATTGTTTTCGCGTGACACATTGGGCCACATTTATAAAAAACTAGTGCAGTCTGTACTATTTGCAGGGTGCGCCAGATTAATTAAAAATGGCGCACAGTCTTCATTAACCCCTTAAGGACCAAGCAGGATTTTTTAAATATGCCCTGTGTCACTATAAGTGGCAATAACCTTCAAATGCTTTTAGATGATATATTTCGCATTTAAATATAAAAATATAAATTAGAATTTTTTTTCTAAGTTCTAAATTCTTTGCTTTTCAAGTAGATAGCACCCAAATAACATTGTAAATAACATTTCCTGAATGTCCGCTATATGTTGGCATGGCTTTTTAAGCATCTTCTCATTTTTCTAGGTTGTCATGGGGCTTAGAATTGTGAGTGCACTTTTTCACAATTTTATGAAAATCCCCAAAACCTATATTTACAGGCACCTGCTCAATTTTCAAGTAAGTTTGAAATGCCTAATATTAATAAAATCACATAAATGCCCCATTATAGAAACTAAACCCAATAGTGTGCCTGCTGTGCGAGGGGACCCTAAGAGGAGCGAAAGGACCCGAAGAGGGACCAGAGCATCAGAAGCAAGAAGAGGACCTTCGGGGGCATCGGAAAGTCTGCATAGGTTGACTGTAATATGCTTCAATTCATAAATATTCATCAAATGATCACTTGTTCATGTCCCACCCTGGAACAAATTAAAACAGTAAAAAAAAAAAAGTTTAAAAATAAAGTCCAAATAAAAGAAAATATTAAAAGAATAAAAGTTCCGATGCCCCATCCCATATAAAAATCAAATACTACATAAAAGTAAAAAAAAAAAAATCACCCAAAAAAATACTACATAATGGATATCACTCCATGGCAACCCGTACAAAAAATAAAATTCACTAAATTTACGGAGTCACTGAACCCGTAGGTTGAAAGCCGTAAAAACAAAACAAAAAAAAACATTTATTTTCACATCTGACCTCATAAAAACTGGGAAAAAAAAGTGATCAAAAAGTAATTTACCACGGCATGATACCAGTAAAAAGTGCAGATTGTCCCACAAAAAAAGCCGTAAAAAAACTCTGCAAACAAAAAAAATTTAAATGTTATGCCCGTTAATAAATGGTGATGCAAAAACAAGTGGATTTCTCACAAAATTTGTTCTATATTCTGTAAAACAAGTCAACCATAAAAAAGCTATATAAATGAAGTGTTTCCATAATTGTGCTGACACATAGAATAAAGAAAATATTTTTATTGTATGGTTAACGGATGGGGGAAAGAAAGCTAAAAAAATTAATGATTTTTTAAACCACCGCCAAGAAAGTCAATAAAATCTCATTATTTGCTATTGAATCCCCCGTAATGATGTACCTGAAAATTCTGCAAAATATAATCCACCATATGCCTAAATTACAAATAAATAAACATTTTAAAGCCTGTAAAATGTGACAATGCAAATTGAATGGCGCTCCTTCTGTTCTATTCCCGTCTATGTGCATATACAGCGGTTTACCAAAACATATAGGTTATCGGCATACTCAGGAGAAATTGGGTATCAAACTTTGTTAAGTTTTTCATCATTTAATATATAGTGACCATTTCAATTTTGGACAAAATGAATGTATTATCTAAAAAAAAAAAAGTTTGTAAATTACACTTCCATTTTGTTTTAACCCCTGTGAAACCTTAAAGGGTTAAACTACTTAAAGTTGATTTTTCATTCATTAAGAGGTGTAGTTTCTAAAATGGCGTTATTTACAGGGTTTTACTCTTATTTAGGCCTCTCAAAGTTACAAATATAGGTTTTGGCGATTTTTATAAAAAAGTGAGAAAAATGGCACCTAAAATTCTGAACTTCCTAACAACCCAGAAAAAAAAATGCTTAAAAAGCCGTGCCAACATGAAGAAGACATTTAGAAAATGTGAGTTGGATATATTAAAGGTGATCAACCACCAGATTAGCGGTGGTAGACTATCCTATAATTGTTGCTCAATACCTTTAGGGGATGGATGCAAGTGTCTCTGGCTTAATCCAGGGTGCCCATAGTCCTTGGAAAATAAGGTCTTAAAATCACGTCACCTGAGCCCCTCATGGCTCCTCCGCTTCTAAATTAGGCATGCCCCCGATTCATTTATATCCATCCCCTCAGTCTGCTCACTTGAGAACAGACAGCTGATGACTTCATCCGACTGTCTGGAAATCAAGAGCATGAACTTCTCGAGTGAGCGGACGGAGGGGCTGAATATTAATGAACCGGGGCATACATAATTAAAGAGGTATTCCGGGAATATGAACGTCTGACACAAAACCCCATGAATAAATTAATACAACAATACTCAATGTCATCAGTCACAAAATGGAGCTTAAATAGTCCGATTTAATGATTCACAAAATTTACGGCCTCTCTAAAGTAGGTGGAGTTATCACTAAGATGGCCACTGGAAACTACAAGTTCCATGATCCTTTAGTTCTCAGTAACTCCTCCTCCCTCTTATGCTCTGCTCCCAGTGATGATGTAACAGGTTTTCTTGCTCTGTTACCATAGTAATGATGTGTAACTGCCATCACCAAAACACTGGCCATACTGACTACAGCGAAATGTAGTGGTGATCACATGACCTGCCCAGGCAGCTGCAGAACATGTGATGTGGACATGTGACCAGCGGCCATCTTCTGTTCTGTGTCTGATCCACAACGGGCCGTGCGGAGGAAATTAACGGACTGATTAAAGGGCCAGTAGCATTTTAATTCTTCTGCTAATTCTAATTTTCTGCTTAAAGGGGTATTCCGGGAATCAGCATAATTCATATACAAGTGGGCACTCAAGATATAAGCTAATGTGTAATTAGTTGTTATTTAAAATTTTGCTCCCCTTAGCAGAAAATGCTGGTGACATGGACTGTACTGAAGAATTAAAATGCTACTGGCCCTTTAATCAGTCCGTTAATTTCCTCCGCGCGGTCCAGGGCAGGACAGAAGATGGCTGCTGGTCACATGTCCACATCACATGTCCTGCACCTGCCTGGGCAGGGTCATGTGATCACCACTACGTTTGGCTGTAGTCGGTTGGTTGCAGTGCAGCCAGTATGGCCGGTGTTTTGGTGATGGCAGTTACACATCATTACTATGGTAACAGAGCAAGAAAACCTGTTACATCATCACTGGGAGCAGAGCATAAGAGGGAGGAGGAGTTACTGAGAACTAAAGGATCATGGAACTTGTAGTTTCCAGTGGCGGCCATCTTAATGATAACTCCACCTACTTTAGAGAGGCCATACATTTTGTAAATCATAAAATAAAATTATTTAAGCTCCGTTTTGTTACTAATGACATTGATTATTGTTGTATTCATTTATTTATATCATCATGAGTTTTTTTGTCAGACGTTCATATTCCCGGAATACCCCTTTAAGGGAGCACAATTTTAAATAACAACTAATTACACACTAGCTTATATTTTTAGTACCCATTTGTATATGAATTATGCTGATTCCTGGAATACCCCTTTAAGGAGCAGAGTAGCAGTGACGCACTCAGGTGAAGTGAGTCTGTGCGCCTTAGGCTCATTTACATATTTTTAAAACCTCATTTTCTCTGGATTACGAGCACCCTGGATTAAGCTGGAAACACTTGCATCATCCCCTAGAGCAGTGGTGGCGATCCTATGGCACGGGTGGGTGTCTGTGGGCACTCAGGCCATCACTGCAGGACAGAGTTCACCAAATAGGACCAAATCTTTCTGCAGTCCCAGGCAACTTAAGAGATGCTGCTCTCGATGCTATTTTAAAGCGACACTTCATTGGCTGTTTGGATCTGTGGGAAAAGTAAGAAGGTGTGGACAGGGCTGCATTATCTTTAGAGGTCATCCTGCTAGACCAACCATTCTTCCTGTACAGAGAGACCCTGGAGAGAAGCTATTTGCCCTCTTTCTTTCAACTGTATTAGTGGCATTAGGCGGCCGATACAATTGAAAGATGTGGAAGAACACGTTGCAATAAGTTACTGCTTAAAATGCCATGTTGGCACTTCACGGTAAATAAGTGGATTTTGGTTGTAGTTTGGGCACTCAGTCTTTAAAAGGTTCGCCATCACTGCCCTAGAGGTAAAGAGTATCAATTATAGGACAGTCTACCACAACTAATCTGGGGGTAGATGTACTTTAAAGCATTACAAAGTTAACCACTTAAAAGTGACATTGGGCAGATTTCAAAAAACAGACTTGGTCCCTAAAATGGCTTAGTCCCAGAGAATTTAACTTTATCACCTTGTGGCGAGTTAAAACTTGTTGATAGTGTCATCACAACGCAGATGCAACAATTTTCTGAAATACTTTATTAAATAACACATTAGCTTTGTATGAGATTTACAAACAAGATAAATGACAATGTTTAAAATAAACCTCTAAAAAAGGAATAAATAAAATAGTAAAATAAAAATATATGCATATTGCACTATACCCTCCATTAGGCATATAAGATGCTGAAGCAGAAATATGGATCAGTGGTCTACAAATAGCACCTGTGAGAAAGTACTTGGTTCCCCAATATTGGTCCGAATCAAATCTCGATTTTTATCATATATTTGTTGCCTATACAATGACAGGCATGGAATGGTACTTTCTTTTATACACTGGCTGCACTGTGTATCACACTACAAATAGACTATGGACAACAAAACTGATAGTATTAAACTGCAAGAATCTTCCCGCGGTTCTCTTCATAATGTTGAATCATCTCTTCCATGTTTTTATCTGCATCTATAACCTAAAAAAAGAAGAACAAGACTCAAGGACACAGGCAATAAGAAGCTGGATATACACCTTGTACAGACTGGCCTTTACTAGCTCTATTGCCAATACAATCATAGCTGGTCTAACAAACTAGCTCAGAACGTGTGCTACATTTACAGGATTTCACATTAGGACCTAATGACAGGTTCCCATAGGCTGTTTAATGCTAATTATTAACCTTCTTTTATAATAAACATTCTTAGCTCTGTTCAGTTTTAAGTATATAAAAAGTACAATTGGCTCCCTGCCAGCAAAGAGGATTGAGAGATATGTGCATCTGTGCAAGGCTGTAGATCTACATGAGGGAGGGGGGAGAGTTAGGAGAGCAGTGATGACCACACAGGGACTCACAGGCTTGCACAGACGTCCCATAACTTGATCCTCTTTGCTGGCATGGAGCCAAGTATACTTTCATATACTTTTAAAACTGAATGGAACTAAGAATGTTAATTATAAAAGAAGATTGATTATTGTTATTATACAGCCTATGGAAACCTGTCATTAGGTCAAAATGTGAAATCTTGATAACAGTTCTAAAAGAACTGGACTCCTTTAAAAATGCTGTTTAATGGGATTTATAGTCGTTAAAACACAAGTTGTTGTTTGTGACCTAAAAGAAAATTATGAAAAACTGATACATAAAGGTATATAAAAAAGATTGTATAGCTCCCCATTATAGGATGAATATTTGATTTATTTGGTAAAATATGTATAGCCCTTTAATCAAAATCATATTCATACAAGTAAATTGTTGGGAACATCATATATCACATATCAAATAACTCACTAGAACTGGTGCTGGCACTGGAAACGAGCTCTGCTTAATGAGCCACTCTTCATAGAGCACATGTATGGCATCTAGGTACTCCTGGAAAGGAAATGAGAAGGAAAATGAATTTATGCCTCAGGCTGGCACTTTCAATACGGCTTGTATTCACATCCATATTTAATAACAAGCAGGCAGCCCTCTCATCTATTCATGCTTTACTGTAAGCTCCATGACCAAACAATTCCCAGCAGCCCTGGCCGACCTGATCCCTTGTTGAGTTTTCCCCTGATCCTCATTAGCTCCAGCCATACAATTGCCTATTATTAGGTATTGTAGAGTGTACCAGTCCGTCATTGTGAACTAAGTTACACGACGACTACCTGCTCCATTATTGCTCTCAAAAGAGTCACTGACCCTTTTTATTCATGGCACTGCTTAAAAAAGATCACCATGCAGTTACTGCTCCAGAATAATAGGACTCTTCAATTTCAGACGTTTTTCTCTGTAGACCTTACGTACCACTTTCTAAAGAGATTGTTCACTTTCTTGTGAGCTCCAGGCACTTCAAGAGTATAACGTTTGTTATTCAGCTAATCGCGCCTCAGTAGCGTTGCTTACAGAACAGATATATATGATACTCTGCAGGGGTTTCTGTGTACAGACATCAATGGGCTATGAGAGACCACAGTTACAGATGTTCACGTTTTATTTAAAGCAAGGCTCTATATCAGGGAGATGTGTCAGAGGTAAAGCATCTACCCCAAGACATGGGAGCTATGGCTCTGTTCACATCACATAGGAAGCTTCTTTTAAATGAAGATGTTAGCAGCCCTCGCACGGAGATAGAAATTGCTAAATAGATCTGTCACATACAAAGACAGTAAAATATGCTTCTCTACAGCACCATAAAAATTACCCTGCCCAACAGAGGCCACAAGGAAAATCTATGGATATGTGTTTGTTGTATACACTGGGAGCTCTGTAGTTTATGGCACAACATATGGCACAATGCAGATATAGCCTGGAAGGGATATAAACTTGGTTTCCCTTCTGACTAGTCAAACAAACCATACTGTAAAGATAACATTATAACAGTAGACCAATAATCTAATGCGTATGGGGTAACCTGACATCTATGGCCTTGGAAACAAGGACTGGGCGATATGGATGCCTGATCATTTGCTTTCTAGGAGATCATTGTGACCATGAGTCTAGCAGATGCTTATCCAAATCTCCATATGGCAGTGCATGCATTCCTGATTCTGAAGAAACCGGCTGGGGACACATAGGCCATGTTTGCTGTAGACAATCCGCTGCAGGAAAATTCTCAGCATATATTGAAATTCTAAAATTCTGCAAATGCACAGCCTGCAAATGGGGCTTAGGAGATACATAACATTGAGAATAAAAGTCCTTACCATCGGTATGACCCGCTCTTCCTCTCTACACCTTGTCTTTAGTCTCTGGTAACAGGTTTCAGGGGATGTGCGCAGATAGACTGTAAAGGAAAGCATGTGCAACAGAGTCATTAACCATTTATAGTCATCTGTTGAGATGAGCACAATAGACATGGCTGTGTATTTATGGCTGCTCAGCATGAATATGGTCACCACTATTACAGAGGTGCAGGACTGATTTGATCCCATAAACTGTCTCAGCATTTCTTCCCTTATTCTCCCCAGCAATAGTGATTCATCTTCTGCATCACATGGTAAATACTATGCATACAGATGAGAGATGAGCTCTTGGCCACTCAAGTGCAGCTTTACCACACAAGAACCGGGTTGACTTGCTTGGTGACCTTTAGTGCAACAACTAAAGGTCAAGTCTAGTTGTTACATTAAGTTAAGTCTTAATGTAAAAAATGTATCAATAAAGCAATACTGATAGGAACTGCAGTAAGTGCCATCTTCTTATCACCATATCTCCTTTTAAGCTACTATAAGAAAAAGACACTTCCCAAATAGGATTGAGGGGGTCGTCTTATGTATAATATGTACTAGAGTTCCCAATAGAACCTTACCTATCAAGTCAACAGAAAGGTCAATATTCTTTATAATCCAATTAAACCACTCGGTTAACACAACATAATCAACTTCAGGCATCTTACCACTGAAAAAGACAAGGAAAGTAGTAAATGGAGAGATCACAGGTCAGGAGCCTCAGAGACATGAAGGTTCAAAGTTCCACCAAAGACATCACAGAGCAGGATTGTGTAGCTCCCCCGCTGATCTTCTATACACTGGCATTGTTTTACTTTACCCTACCATTAAGATAGATAGGCACATCATACATAACCTTGGTGTCAGGGTGGTCTAATATAGATGTGAATAGTTATTATTGGGAATTTATGACAGTAGATTTGTATGCAGAAACATTTCCTTTAGATCATGATTGATCAGATAGCTATGCTTTAATTATTTAATTTATATTGCCCATTAAAAAGGTCTTACCCTCTCAATTTTGAGGAAATTTACACCTACAGTTATTTGGAGATAACTCTGTTTGATAAGGCCTATGTATCCTCATGTTGGACTTATGCTCCTTTTTGGTCCCTTTTTATTGGGTCCTGCAAGACCAATCCTTATCGGATTTATTCAATGTGCATTCTCTCTCTCCATGTTCCCCTTAATAAAGTTTATTGTTGATTTAAAAAAAAAAAAAGTCTACCAATGAAGACCTAAGAGTCTCCATAGTAGCAGGCTACAAACAAGTTGCGTAGTCTGATCATGTAGTCAGATTGTTGTCCACCTTTTGTCGTTAATTCAAGGAAATCTACCATCAGAATATGTCATGATAAACCAGGGGCACTTACTCATAGATCCAGGCCGTGTGACTATGGTAATCTTCTTATAGCCTTCCTTCTAAAATCTACTTTAAAAATTATGCTGAAGAGCCCCTCAGTGCTGCAGTGTCACAGGTGGTTACAATGAATAGAACATGTTTCTCTGCCCTTTCCCTCTTCCCTCTGTGTAATGTAGCAACAGCAGCAAGTGCAGGTGGAGGGAAGACTTGCTCTGCTCATTGTAACAAACAGTGAAAAAGACATCACTGAGGGGCTCTGGAAACACCCCCATTGGCTCATTAGCATAATTGTAACCCTTTATTTTAGAAGGAAAATAATATAAGAAAAGTACCACAGTCACATTGCATAAAAGTATGAGCAAGTGCCCCTGGTTTACCATGCTGGATTTTGATGGTAAATTTTATTTACATTGGTTTATTTAAAAGTAGAAGACAGTGGTAATAGGGACTTCAAAATTAGCCAATTTTGTTTGTAGCCTGTCCCCATGAAGAAACACACGGCTTCTACGGCTAAGGGCGGTAGGAAAGCTTCAAGACCATTTGCTCTGTTGCTTGCTTTTATATTTTATTATGTATTTCATTAGGCAAGTACGTGAAAATAGGGTTTCCATTTAAAGGGTCATCTGGATATAAAAATTTCACCTAATGACATGTTTCCATAGCCTAATAGTAATTCCCAGTATGCTCTTGCAATTAACATTATTGGTTCCACTCCCTAAAAGTAGATAAAGTATACCTGGCTTCTTGCTAGCAAACTCGATCAAGTCATTGGGGCATTTGTTGCAAGGCCGCAAGGCCCTGTGTCATCATCCTCTCTACACTGCTCTCATACTTATTATGACTCTCCCTCATCCTCCCCCTATCTCCTGCTGACCTAAGCTGACAGCAAGGACTCAGCTCATGTTGGCGCGATTGATGGCAAAGGAAGATGGATGGGGAGAGCTGCAAAAACAGTGTGGAGATAATTATGATGACTTGTAGCCCTGCAACAGACACCCCATGAATCGATCCGGTTTGCTGGCATGGAGCCAGTTTTACTTTTATCTACTGAAATCAGTAATGTTGATTATTAAAAGCAGATTGGGAATTAGTATTAAAAAGGTTGTGGAAACCTGGCATCTGTGAAAAGGTGAAATCCTAATGACCGGTTCCCTTTATGTAGTAAAAATGACGGAACAGTTCATGTTGGGACTTTCAATGTGCCCAATTATAATGATTTTGAGGAAAACTTATGTATAAGCATGTTTGAATTTTAACAATTCTGAAATACGACTATACAGTATAGTTAAAAGAAATTTTTCTTTTTTTGCCACAAAAAAAAACTTGTTGACTCGAATATAAGCATAGGTTGGAAAATGCAGCAACTACTCTTTAACAAAATGTCCAGCAGAGCTCCCTTTCCAAAAAAAATTGACCAGCCGTGCCCCCTTTACAAATAAAATCACCAGCACGCAGGTGTTGCCACATCAAGCACAACAGAGTGCTTGCAGAGAGTGCGGGCAGAGAGCATAGACGTGTCTCTGCCTGGAAGCCACAAGATCCGGGGAGAAGACGAGCCACGGATAGAAGAGGATGCCAGGGGACAGCGTCGCAGGGTGAGTACTAAGGGTGTTTATTTATATACCCGAGTATGGCTTTTTCAGCACAAAAATTGAGCTGAAAAACTTGGCTTATACTTGAGTATATACGTTATTTTAAATATGAAAAACAGAATTTTAACCACCCATAACAGGAAGCAAGATACAGTCACCCTTGTGATACTGAACCTTGTAAATATATAGTGTAACAAAAGTGATTGAGAAATACTGGAATTTACCACATAAGGATTAACCGTACACAGATCTCTCAATAAGGAAACTTGCTCAGTAAAAATCATCAAAGAGATTCCTTTTACCATAAGCATTAAAAAAGGAAGTGCAATCTTAAAGGGAACATCTCAAGGTTTCTGGGGGCCCGGCACCTGACGTATTGGGCTGTGTATATACTGGGTGTCTGTATCAGTAACTGTATGTATGTGTATAAGCTGAATGTGCATATGGTACATCATGTATTTGGGCATTTGCTGTATGTATGCATGTACGTATACATACATAATATATATATAGTGTGTATATACTGTGTGTGACTGTAACTCATGTATGTGAGTATACATGGGGAGGGCCCATTCAGAAGTCTGCTATGAGGTCCTGCTTCTCCTAGTTTTGCCCCCGCGCCTGTAGCCAATAGGAACTTAGCAGTCTGTTTCTTTAAAGGGAACCTGTCACCGGGGACCTTATTTTCACTAAAGACAGGTTATAGAAGCTTATTACACCTGCAGTGGAAATCTGTCTACAGCTCAGATAAGTCACATGTTGTTTTTTGAAATGCATCCAAACCAAAGCGAAGCCCCTGGGACTACCCCAGGATTTTGTCAGGTGCAAGAGTAAGTTACAACACACAATTATATTGTAATGCAAATACTTAGAAAAGGCAGAGAGGTATTTTTGTACTGCTGGTGTCATGGGCTTTTACAATCTGTCTTTAGTGAAATATGTGGTCCCTGGTGACAGGTTCCCTTTAAAGAGGACGTGTCGCCCTGAAAAATGGCACTAAGAGCTGCTTACTAAAGTAAGCAGCTCCTAGTGCTAAAACAAATGCAGCATGGTTACAATGTTAGCGTTATCAGACACCTCCAATAACGCTAACAAACACAATAGAAACACCGGCGTATTCATAAGAGGGCGGTGACTGCCGCACGTCATGCGACGGTCACCATTGCCCTGTGGAGTGAGCGGGGCAGTCCGGGGAAGAGGAAGCGCTGGCGGAGTTTTGGGATGGAGTTTTGCGCTCAATCATGAAAATATACTGCAATACAACTGTACAGCAGTATAATGTGAATATCCAGCCCTTACAGCCTGCCCTGCGTCTTTGACCATGACTGTTGGGACCATGATAGTGGCACTTAGTTACCGTATACACTTGTAGCCAGACAGCCCCCTGTGGTGTATAGGGGGCCAGCTCTGCTGGCTGTTACAGCAAAGAGAAGATGAGCTGCGGGGACTGGAAGGTGAGTATGTACATTTATTTTTTTATCGACTCCTGTATAAGCCGAGGTGGGGTTTTTCAGCACATTTTTTGTGCTGAAAAACCCAGCTTATTCACAAGTATATACGGTATTTGTCTGCTGCATACTTTTCGTTTTGCCCTTTATGCCATTTTCACACAAAAAGGGCAGGAATGACAGGATGGAGAGCAGTCTGGGGGACAGGGACACCCAACTCACTAAATATGGCTTGCAACAGATTCCTAGTGCAGGTTATAGTGCAGTTCTACAACAGTCAGGACAAAGTGTAGAATTAATCCTAGCATCAGAACCTCTAAGTACATCTGGCGGGACAGGTGTGGCTGGCAAAACACCACCCCTTTTCCCTGCAGTCTCTTAATGAATGTCACCATGCATCAGCAGCAAGCAGTGATCTTGGAAATATATCTAAAAGGACATCTACCACTAGGATGAGGGATTGTAAAGCAAGCACACTGACATACCGGTGTATGCCCCTTCTCACAGGATCTGCTCTTATTTTGGTTGCTTATTCCCTGATTTTTACAAAGAAAGAATTTTCTAATTATGCAAATTATCCAGAGGGGCTCCAGGCTCCATAGTTTTTGATTGAGTCTGAAGTCCCCCAGGCTCATTTGCATAATGTTTAAAGCCTTTTATTCTTAAAAAATCAAGGGCATAAGAAGGTTGAGGAAAAGTGGATCCTGCTAGAGGGATCACACACCAGCATGCAAGTGTGTTTGGTTAACAATCCTTCATCCTGGTAATAGATGTCATTTAAAGTGTATCAGAATCCTGAAAAACATTTCATTATACAATGCATAAATGTTATTTGTGAGAAGGCAAACCAATCTGCACATATACAATGGATAATTCATGGGAAAATAATCTACCTTTTATAAAGATTTTCCACAAATATGTACTTTGCACTATGGATGGACCTCTCCATCATTTTAACTGGAGCGGCCTGCAAGAATTTAGAAAGTTAAAAACAGATTATTTCACAACAGACTGGTAAGTAAACTATTATATAATCCCTCCCTTCATAACAGAAATTTCCTTTTACAGACCAAATAGAGCTGCGATTCAGCATACTAACATGCGCTGGGCCGCTAGGAAGATTAAACTTCCGAATTTGCCATGGAGGTACATTGGCAGGTCTTGGGCCAAACCAATCCACAGAACTATGAAAAATGGCAGTGCCATCACTGGGTAGTGCCATACTTATAGAACAGTGGTGAATCACACAAAGCGGACTGACCACTGGGAATACATTTCTTAAAGTATATTAGAATGAAGATAAAATCCTTACTGTTGGTTTGGTGTGGACATCCAACATTGTGAGCTGAACATATGTCTGCAACGTTAACCCCCATCTAGTCGGATCCATGTACATTAAACCCTAAACAAAGAATTGTAAAAAAGGAGAGTGGCGTATAAATTCTTTTTCATTTTTAAAGCCCCCAGCAATAAATAAATATATATATTCTTCCTTCCACATTGTGTCTGCACTTTTATTTTGTACAGCCGATTATCCAACAGCATAACAATAATCATAGAGATGGACTAGGGCAGTGGTGGCGAACCTATGGCACGCGTGCCAGACATGGCACGCAGAGCCCTCTCTGCTGGCACGCATGCCATCATCCTCCACCGTGTGCAGAGGCCCGCAGGTCCACAGTTTAGAAGAACAGCATCTGCCCCTTGCGCTCATATACAGAGCAAACAGGTCACACTGCATGGGGTAGATGCAGTTTTTCTAAACTGAGGACCTGCTGGCCCCTCAGATGCAGCACTTGGCCGGGTCCAGGACAATGTCTGTGCTCCTGTTAGAGGAGCCGCTGCTCTATAAGAAGTTCCCAGTGCAGCGCTGGGAGCAGGAAGCAGCGGGGGTGAAGCTTGTACCTCCCCCTCCTACTAGGAGACCTGGAGTGCATATGTGTGTGTATATGTGACATTTACACACATATGCATAACACAGATATATAATATGTCTTTGTTATGCACATGTGTGTGTGTCTGTATCTGTGCCATGCATACTGTATATATGTGTGTATTATATGTCTGTGTTATGCATACTGTATATATGTGTGTACTATATGTCTGTGTTATGCATACTGTATATATGTGTGTACTATATGTCTGTGTTATGCATACTGTATATATGTGTGTACTGTATGCCTGTGTTATGCATACTGTATATATGTGTGTACTGTATGTCTGTGTTATGCATACTAATAGTGGCGGTAAACATGTGGCAGTATTATTTGGCCTTTATGTAGGTAATATTGCTATAAATTACCATGTTGGCACTTTGTGGTAGAGAAGTGGGTTTTGGCTTGCAGTTTGGGCACTCGATCGCTAAAAGGTTCGCCATCACTGGACTAGGGATTAGGAAACCTGCAATATTTCTTCTCAAGTCCATCTCCGGCCCTTTCCAGCCTTTCCCAAAAGAAAGTTGTCACCTCAGTACAATACACCAAGACATTTATAGGGTGAATAGTGTTCCCTGTCACTGTCTCAAAATACAAAGCTTTAGTTTGTCAAATGTGTTAAGTACAAAATACTGAATGACATAACTCAGAATGACTTTTTTTGCCAATTTGATAAATTTTTTCTTAAATCAGGCCCCCCACTTAAAATATCTGGCCCTGGAGTTGCTATGTAAATTAGCTTGTACAAGCCAAGGGGCCAGTGCACAGAAACAGATCCAAAGAAAATAACAGGTCACTGCCCACTTGGTTAGTATGAGCTTAGGCACATAATAAAAGCACTTTTGATCAAGTTTAAGAAAAAAAAAAATCAATTGTGTGTACAGCAGCAATGAATTAAGATTTGTCATGTAGGGTTTTTTAGCTGGTGACAGTTTCTCTTCAATTTTGACAAAGGAAAGAAGCATCAGGTGATCTTTAACTCAGTTCATCACTCAATGGTGCTTGTAAAAAGGCCTCGCAAGTCATACCAGGGAAGAAGGTGGCACTGCACTGGTGATAAACAGGGAACCGATAGGTGGGGACAGATTAGGGACTATAGCTTAAAAGTCTCACCTGCTCCGTTGCCCTACATGCATACACAAATACACCCACTTGAGATCAAAATTGAAGAACAATGTATGTCCAATTTATTTTTTCAGAAATTATGTAATCTCCATCGATTTGATGGAGTACAGCCTGCACTAGAACAGTGTTTTACATATTTACCAAAGTACATCCACATAACCTTTCATTTTGCAAAAAACATGAGGATAATACATTTTCTGAAGGTTACAACAGTCACCAATCAGTAGGAAGTGCACAGGCGTTTGCCACCTGGTGCCAATTTCCTTAATTATCTGACAAACCCTAATTTACTGGCAGCCTAGCTTTACAGTTTTCAAAAATATTACCAAACCAATTGTTACAGACATTTATACTGGGCTGGCAACGGATAGGGGGAGATTTAACAAAGTGTCTCAGGTTCCGTCAGTTTCTAGTTGGAAAACACTAGTCTTTTGCTGCGCCTGATTTATCACTGTGATGATGAATTCTGGTGCAGCATAAGATTGTCGGTTCCTACTTTAGACCTACTTTTAGTTGGTCTCAACTATGTGTCAGAATTTTGGGCGCCCCTTTTCCCCCCACGAGCCACGCCCTTTATTATGAAGCCACCTCCATTTCCCAACGGTCACACCCCCTTAGTCGGACAAGTCGGGAAAGTGCCAAAAAAGGTCTAAAAGCCTTGATAACTGTGGTGCAAGGCATTTTAGGCAGGGTTTTTGGCTCAAAACCACCAGAATTGTGGTGCAAGTGCGTTAGTAAATCCCCCCATAGTGTCTCCCCTACAAATATGCACCAACCAACTCCATCAAATAGTATACAAAACCCAAAGCACACAGAGTAATCCAGTCTAAAAAATATCACATATTTATTAAATGAAACAGTTTAAAAGCCATATATCACAAACAGTATAAAAAACAAGTCAGGAGTAGGACTCCAAATAGCTATATTGCCATCATACCTATGGCACCTAGAGCAGTATATAAATAACTTCACAAGTGCATCATGCATAAAAATTCATAAGCGGGTAGTGAATCCTAAGAACGTCATTACCAATACATCATAAAGTAAAAGGGTCTGTGTCCATGTATAATGTCCCTACAGTAAAATAAGTACATACACCCATTTTAGACTCGTGATTGTTAAAAGTGGCCAACCCCTTGAATTACATAGTAACTCACCAGTGGATTGTGGCCTTGGACATTTCTCCATTTTGATACAGGTTCTGTCAAAACCTGAAAAATAAATCAATTTATTAAACACTCTGCAAGAATGGTCTTTTGATATTTTTGAACAGGCTGCCATCCCATTACAGCATGGTTCCGTCAATTGTGAAAAATGGTTGCAAGAAGAAATGGATTTTTAGGCCAGGAGTTACATAAAGTTACAAAAAGTGGTTGCTATACAGATTACAAGGACCAGGAAAGATTCAGTCTATGATGTTCACAAAATACCCAAACACATTGCATAAAGTATTGCCAATACAGCACCCAAGTAATACATGGCACCTTTCATTTCCAGAATTAATATTGATATTTGTCACAATGATTACCTTATATACTCGAGTATAAGCCTAGTTTTTCAACACAAAATTTGTGCTCAAAAACCCTAACTCGGCTTATACTCGAGTCAACTAAAAAAATAAAGTCAAAACTCACCTTTCTGACATCACCTGTAGGTCCTCTTCTGTCTGAGACAGTCTGAGACAGAAGAGGACCTATGGGGGACGTCGGAAAGATGAGTATAGTGTTATTTTTTTTCCTACTACAGGGGCTGGGCAGGCTGTATGCTACAGGGGCTGGGCAGGCTGTATGCTACAGGGGCTGGCAGACTATATACTGGGAGGCCGTAATCAATGCATTTCCCACCCTCGGCTTATACTCGAGTCAATAGGTTTACCCAGTTTTTGTGTTGAAATTAGGAGTTTCGGCTTATACTCGAGTATATACGGTATGTGCATTTCTCCAAGCATGATGACCCAGTGCAAATAGAGAGAAAGCCACGACTTCTTTATTCAGAGCATACAGCTGTATTCTACTCTGAATAAAGGACATGTATTTTTAACTGGATTTAAAAGGAGCACCATGGCTCTCTCTATTTGGATTATGGTGGGCCCAGTCAACAAGTGCTTACTTTCCGCGATACCCGGACTTTAAAGGGAACCTGTCACCAGGGACCTCATTTTTCACTTAAGACAGATTGTAAAAGCCCATGACACCTGCAGTGCACATCTACCTTTCTGCCTATTCTAAGCATTTGCATTACAATATAATTGTGTTTTATAACTTACTTTTGCATCCTGACAAAATCCTGGGGTAGTCACAGTGGCTGGGCTTTTGTTTGCATACATTTCAAAAAACAACATGTGTCCTGTTTGAGCTGCAGGCCGTGTTTGTGCTCCTGTACAGCTTGTCCCTCCCCCACTGATGTCATGCTGACCAGGCTGTGACCTCTGAGAAGGAGCAGGAGGTGGAGCTGTACAGGAGCACAAAGGTGGGGGCCAAACTCTGAGGAGTGGGTAATACAGACAAGGCACATGTTGTTTTTTGAAATGCATCCAAACCAAAGTCCAGCCCCTGTGACTACCCCAGGATTTTGTCAGGGAGCAAGGTAAGTTATAACACAATTATATTGTAATGCAAATACTAAAAAAAGGCAGAAAGGCAGATTTGCAATGCAGGTGTCATGGGCTTCTGCAACCTGTCTTTAGTGAAAATGAGGTCCCTGGTGACAGGTTCCCTTTAAACTGGTGAACTGCTTTATATATCACATGGAACCCCACGCTACGCCCCCTGCTACAGTACCCCGTCACACACTACCTGTGTGATCCCATCCCCAGGGAGTTATATGGTCTATAACATTTACATACTTACATCAAGGTTCGCCGTATTGGAGAAATACTCTAGACAGCTGGTTTTTCCACTAGCTATATTTCCTTCCACACAGATCTAAAAAGATTAAAGGAAAAAGGTGTGAAAGGTGACTGAACAGATAATATATTAAAACCATCCTTCTATTTTCCCACATGGGCCATTAAAGTGTAGTTAACAGTTTCAAGCTTCTGATACTTTGTTTGGACTAGAACACAGGGCCAAAAGAAATCAACTGACCCTTGTGCTATTCTTATAGGGAACCTGTCGCCACATTTTCACAAATACAGCTAGTGACAGATTCCTATGAAACCCTATTATTTAACTGACACCCATCTTTTAATCATTTTTTCCATTACATCCATGTAAATCAACTTTATTATCTACTCCTCCCCATGTCCCCCGCTTCTTTTCAGCATGTCATGTGACATCATCACTTTAGTCTCCTAACCTTAGCAAACTGTACACAATGCAGATATCTGAATTCACAGCAGCTTCCATGGACTTCTACTCCTCCCCATCCTCCATGGAGGCTGCTGTGAGTTCATGTGATCAGATACATACATGGGTTAGACGTTGCAGATGTAACAGGACCTCTGATTATGTCATCCTGGTCACATGACTAAATGCCCAAGATGTAACAGTTTTTCAGAAGCATATTTCAAATCCAAATGCGGTGTGGATGATAATGTGGAAGCACATATAATTGATAGGTGCTACTCCACCTCTTTTTTCACCACTTACCACGTGTGAAAACTCCCTTAAAGGAAACCTACCATTTAGAATGGTCGGTGTAAGCTGTAAGTACCGGGCACCAGCTCAGGGTGAGCTGGTGCCGGTACTTACTTTAGTTAGTGTTATAAACCGCGGTATCGCGGTTTTAACACTTTTTAAACTTTAGAGCAGAAGGGGCTTCGGCGCTGCGCGTGACCGTGCGCGCGCAACATCTCCGCTATTTCCTATGCAGGCGTGCGCACGCAGCACCGAAGCCCCTTCTGCTCTAAAGTTTAAAAAGTGTTAAAACCGCGATACCGCGGTTTATAACACTAACGAAAGTAAGTCCCGCACCAGCTCACCCTGAGCTGGTGCCCGGTACTTACAGCTTACACCGACCATTCTAAATGGTAGGTTTCCTTTAATGTGCTGGACTCACATCAGGTGAGCTGCATAACAGTTTACATTTTTGTAACATTGCAGCCATGGAAATAAACCATTTAGGGATAAGGACAATGCTTTTTTATCATAGTTTTTGATGAAGTCTTTATTTTGTGTGGGTTAATTGCATGACTCTATAAAGAGTGTACAATGTACAGATTCACAGTACAATTCCCTTGAAGAGATAAAGGGAACCATTCATTCCCAAATACAGGTTCCCATAGATCCCTAGTAACTAACTGACACCTTTCTTTTAGCTAAAAATTGTTCCCCTGAAATCCCCATTAATATCACTTTATATAAAGTATCTGAAGGGCAGGGGTTCATCTCCGTCCTCACGGGTGTAAGTAAAAGATGGGACTATATCCACGGCGCTTCTCCAATCCAATAAAATAATTTTATTATAAATAAAATCAAGTAAAATGTGAACTTAAGACAAGTTCACATTTTACTTGATTTTATTTATTTATAATAAAATTATTTTATTGGATTGGAGAAGCGCCGTGGATATAGTCCCATCTTTTACTTACACCCGTGAGGACGGAGATGAACCCCTGCCCTTAAGATACTTTATGCATTTTACCCAGTGTTTTATGCATTTTTCCCAACCGGCAAGGACTAGGCTGCATCCGATGTGTGACCCCACAGTGTTGTGCCTGCTTGCACAACGCTCAAAGGTGAGCACGATATATATTTTTTAGGCAATAGCGATCTATCCTAGAATTTATTACACAAAGGAGCGCTTGTTTATTTTTCTTTTTAGCAATTTAACTTTATAGTTTTACCTGGTAACTAAATATGGCTACAGCGAGTCCAGCAGCTACTCCCCATCCTATATCTGTATGCAGCTGTAATGTCATGTGACCTGGATGACATCATCACAGGTCCTTTAGCATTAGAATACTGTACGCCAAGCATATATCTCATGAAATCACAGCATACTGTATCATTTTAAATCACAGCAGCCTGCATGGAGAGGGGTAGAATGGGGTCCATGGAGGCTGCGGTGATTGTTTATTTGTGGTCAGATATGTACATGGGGTACAGTTTGCTAATGTTAAGTAGCTTAAGGAACTTTGATGTCATTACCCTTGTCACATGACATTAGGCCACCCCCATCTACTTGCTCCAAAGATTCATAGATACAGGCAAGTTTATAACTCTGATTTTATGGGTATCTGAGGGAAACTATTTTTAGCTAAAATAAGGGTGTCAGATAGTTACTAGGGCTCTATAGGAACCTGCCACTACCTGTATTTGTGAAAAATGTGGTGACAGGTTCCCTTTAAGTAGAGGATATTGTAACTAAAGGACACAGAGTTAGTCTTAGCCTTAACGGAAAATACTTACTGTGCTTTTAGCTTTGTTTCTCAATCCATTAGCTACAAAGAAATTTTCAAAAAAAGTGTTACAATTAAATCAAGATCATATGGAAGACAACTGAACTTTCATTGTTGCACCATACATTAGCAGTATATGAAAAAAGGGTTGTGCTATATGGAAACCGTTAATAAGCAGATGTTGGACATATTATATTCATATCATGTGTGTTTTTAACCCCTTCCAGGGGCTGAGCCCTCTCCATAGCCGGTAAGACATTGCTGCATATTACAGCAAAGACTTACCGGTAACACCCGCAATCGCTGCTAGCACCAACCACAGGCTGTTATTCCGTCGATCGCTTCAAAATGGTCTCTGCCATCTTGGTGACTATCGTCACTCCCAGAGACGTCATTGTGGAGCGGCGTTTGGTCGCCATGACAGCCTCAGGTCTTCTGAAGACCGAGGCTGTCTAGTTTTAACACATTCATTACAATGTGCGATTTACACATTTTAATGAATAAGGTGGAAAATCCCCATATACTGCTATACAGTAGTATGGCAGTATATGATAGGATCGATCAGACAACCTAGGATTAAAGTACCCTTTTCTGAAAAATGATGAAAGGAAAAATTAAAGGAAAAAAATAATTTTAAAAAAACCTAAAAATTCAAATCACCCCCTTTTCCCTAGAATTGATATAAATAAACAGTAAAAATCATAAACACATTAGGTATCGCAGCATCTGAGAATGCCCGATCTATCAATATAGCGCCCAAAGTCCAAAATGACACTTTTTTGCCATTTTGAAAAATATAAAATATTCAATAAAAAGTGATCCTCAAAATGGTATCATTGAAAACTTCATCTAAAGTCGCACACAATGACACTAAAAAATGTTATGTACAGGAAGTTTTCATTTTTGTAAATGTATGAAAACATTATAAAACCTATACAAATTTGGTATCCCCGTAATCGTACCGACCCAAAGAATAAAGTAGACCTGTCATTTGGGGCGCACAGTGAAAGCCATAAAATCCAAACCCACAAGAAAATGGTGCAAATGCGGTTTTTCACCATTTTCACTGCATTTGGAATTTTTTTATTCCAACTTCCCAGTACACGGCATGGAATATTCAATATCATCACTATGAAGTGCAATTTGTTACGCAGAAAACAAGCTGTAACAGAGCTCTTTATGTTTTGAAAGTGGGGAGTGAAAAATGGAAATGAAAAAACAAAAAAGGGCTAGGTCGTTAAGGGGTTAAAGGGATTTTTCAATGAAACAAGTTATGCCCTATCCACACTCCAGTCTTATACTGCACCAGATTAATCATACAGCATCAGTCTAAAGACTGACACATTAATACATCTCCCCCAATTTAACCAGGGTCTGGATGTACCTCGATCGGAGCAGCTGGAGCCGACAGAGATTGCCAAGCGCCATACATCGGACCCCATCAGGCCTCCCTCCCCCCCCCCCCCCATCTTCATGATGGGGGAAAGTGGGTTGTCTGAAGGGTTCCGATGTATTGTGCTTGGCAATCTCTGTCAGCTCAAGAGCATCTCGGGGAACATCGTCTGATCTGCTGGAGGTACATCCAGACGATGGTTAAAATGGAGGAGATGTATTAATGTGTCTGTCATTAGAGCAGTAGAGAGTAGCACTAGACAGAGTGTTTAATCACTGTGCCTGATGCTGGATGATTATTCCGCTGCAGTATAAGACTGGAGCGTCCAACCTCCAGGAAAACCCTGGGTCAGATGTTTGATACTTCACTAAATGTGAGCACACTGCACTAAATATTTGGAGTTTTAGATTTATACATTCAGAAGCGCCATTATATCCTGTGCTCTGACATGTACATGATATATCATGATAGTCTGGGGAGCAGCAGATGCCCAGGGCTGCCAGACTCCAGCATTTATTCCGGAATCACACGTCCTTTATGGCTGCCATTCCTCCTCCTCCTGAGCTGTGAGGACATGTCTGCACCTGTAGTACCCACCGGGGGCGCACCTGTAGTACCGCAGCACGTGACATGCAGAGCCGGGGCGGTACTTACCTGCACCATCACTGTGCAGTAAGCGACTCATGGTGGGCCCGACCCCGACTGCCGCCCGCTGTACTACAGCCCGCAGCCCAGTGCACACTCGAACCGCTGCTGGCAATGACATGCCCGGTGACGAGGCCTACACATGGCACAACACATCCGGCTTGTAGTCAGCAACTCCCCCGACATCGTCACAGCCGGCGGGGAGGAGACCTGACAGAGAGGCCGGCCCCGAGTCACTGACAGGAGGAGGGATAGTGTCATAGTGTATGTAATCACCCGGGATATAGCACCGCAGCCATTGTGCTATAGGCTCAGTGTAGTGCCCGTCTCTGCTGTAGTATGAGCCCATGAGGTAAATCACCGCGTGTATGGATATGAGGGAAATTCTGATACATTATGTGCACTATAGGCGCTCATTCTTCTCCACAGTTTTTATAGAAGTCAATAGGAAACTAAAAACGCATCAAAGCCGAAAACTTCATCCAAAAACCTATCTTTTCAAAGTGGATGTGTCTGCAAAAAAGAAAAACTTCATGAGAGGCACTTATTCATTTTGGCGCAGGAACCGTGCTATATTTTTGGAGTGGGATGTAAGTTTGTGGCACAATGTTTTAATGATTTCTACTAAAAGCTCTAGAAGGCTGCAGTCACACATGGCGTTTTGAATCAGTTTTTAAGCAGTCCGTTTAAAAAAAAACGCATCCGTTTTTGATCGTTTTTCCTAATTACCTGAATAAAAACCATTCCCTCATACACATTGCCATTCCCCCCTCCTTATTTTATTAAATATGTTCCCCATGCAGACTGCCATCCCCCCTCTATATTTTATTAACCCCCCCCTCATACACACTGCCATCCCCCCTCTATATTTTATTAACCCCCCCTCATACACACTGCCATCCCCCCTCTATATTTTATTAACCCCCCCTCATACACACTGCCATCCCCCCTCTATATTTTATTAACCCCCCCTCATACACACTGCCATCCCCCCTCTATATTTTATTAACCCCCCCCTCATACACACTGCCATTCCCCCCTCCTTATTTTATTAAATATGTTCCCCATGCACACTGCCATCCCCCCTCTATATTTTATTAACCCCCCCCTCATACACACTGCCATTCCCCCCTCCTTATTTTATTAAATTAATGTTCCCCATGCACACTGCCATCCCCCCTCCATATTTTATTAGCCCCCCCCCCCTCATACATACTGCCATTCCCCCCTACTTTTTTTTATTAAGGTCCCCCATGCACACTGCCATCCACCCCCCCCAAATATTTTATTAAGGCCCTCCATGCACGCTGCCATTTACTCCCCCCCCCCCCCCTCCATATATTATTAAGGCCTCCGCTGCATACACATTGCCATCCCTCCCCTCCCCTCCATATTTTATTAAGCCCCCCCTTCTCCCCTCCATATTTTAATAAGGGCCCCCCTTCTCCCCTCCATATTTTATTAAGCCCCCCCTTCTCCCCTCCATATTTTATTAAGCCCCCCTTCTCCCCTCCATATTTTATTAAGCCCCCCCTTCTCCCCTCCATATTTTAATAAGGCCCCCCCTTCTCCCCTTCATATTTTAATAAGGCTCCCCCTTCTCCCCTCCATATTTTAATAAGGCCCCCCTTCTCCCCTCCATATTTTAATAAGACCCCCCCTTCTCCCCTCCATATTTTAATAAGGCCCCCCTTCTCCCCTCCATATTTTATTAAGCCCCCCCTTCTCCCCTCCATATTTTATTAAGCCCCCCCTTCTCCCCTCCATATTTTAATAAGGCCCCCCCTTCTCCCCTCCATATTTTATTAAGCCCCCCCTTCTCCCCTCCATATTTTATTAAGCCCCCCCCTTCTCCCCTCCATATTTTAATAAGGCCCCCCTTCTCCCCTCCATATTTTAATAAGGCCCCCCTTCTCCCCTCCATATTTTAATAAGACCCCCCCCTTATCCCCTCCATATTTTAATAAGACCCCCCCTTCTCCCCTCCATATTTTATTAAGCCCCCCCCTTCTCCCCTCCATATTTTAATAAGGGCCCCCCCCTTATCATAAGGACAGGAGGCCACAGTAAAAGGAAGATAGGGGACAGGAGGCAACAGTAACATAAGGATGGAGGACAGGAGGCCACAAAATGAGGAGGATGAAGGAGAGAAGTCCACAATATGAGGATGGAGGACAGGGGCCACGATGGAAAGAAGAGAAGGGCCTCAATGTGAGGGGAGGGGGTAGGAGTACAGAAAGCATTATAAGCATAAGGAGATAAATAAAAGTGGGGGAACAAAAGTAAAGGGAGGATAAAATTAAAGACACAGCATTGTTGCTGTATTATCAAACCAATTCTTACAGACATGTAACGTATATAGGATAACAGACACACAAGTGCCCCTCCTTTGATTTCAACTGGCCAACTCTATACATAGAAATTAGAGATGAGCGAGTATACTCGTCCGAGCTTGATGCTCGTTCGAGTATTAAGGTACTCGAAATGGCTCGTTGCTCGGACGAATATTTCCCCTGCTCGAGATCGAGCATTTAATTAAAAAAACACAGTGAAGAACAATGAAGAATAGAATAAAAACAGTGAACACAGTGACCACAGGATCATTTAAGTGAAAAACACAGTAAAGAACACAGTGAAGAATAGATTACAGATGTTGGGCACATCTGCTTACTTGTCGGAAGATACGCGCGGAACGGTGCGAACAAAATAGTATGTGAAGAACAATATATATGTGTGAAGAACACATTGAAGAACACGGTGAGCAGGACAGAGACAACGGGGAGCAGCACAGAGACACCGGGGAGCAGCACGGAGACATCGGGCAGCGGCACAGAGACATTGGGGAGCGGCACGGAGCGGCACGGAGACATAGGGGCACGGAGACATCGGGGAGCGGCACGGAGACATCAGGGCACGGAGACATCGGGGAGCGGCACGGAGACATCGGGGCACGGAGACATCTGGCAGCGGCACGGAGACATCAGGGAGCGGCACGGAGACATCGGGGCACGGAGACATCGGGGAGACTTCAGCGGAAGAAGAGCAGCGGATCCCGGGACAGCGTATCTCCCGACAAGTAAGCAGATGTGCCAAACATCTGTAATCTATTCTTCACTGTGTTTTTCACTTAAATGATCCTATGTTCACTGTTTTTATTCTATTCTTCACTGTTCTTCACATCTGCTAACTTGTCGGGAGATAATATACGCGCGGAACAGTGAAGAATAGATTGCAGATGTTTGCATACATCTGATCACTTATCAGAAGACATTCTTTTTCAATTAATTAACACATTTTATTCCCGAACCATGGTCCCTTTGAAAAATGCTTGAGTCTCCCATTGACTTCAATGGGGCTCGTTATTCGAGACGAGCACTCGAGCATCTGGAAAAGTTCGTCTCGAATAACGAGCACTCGAGCATTTTAGTGCTCGCTCATCTCTAATAGAAATACAAAACCAGAAAAACAAAGAGTGTTCAGGTCTAACAAATTAATTCTTTATTTTTAAAACATGAAGAATAGGATTCCAAGAGGTAACGCGAAACGTGCGTTGGGGAGATTGACCACAACCTAGAACCCCTGGAGTCCCATAAATGGGTATGTATAATTAGTCATCATATGATTTTAGATAGTAATTTGTTAGACCTGAACACTTTGTTTTTCTGGTTTTGTTTTATATGTTGCAGTGTTCCATTAGGGGGTATTATATGGCTCTATAGGGGGGTGGCCACAGGAAGGGGCATTATACTATGAGAGGGACATTAAGTTCGATAATATTCTATGCTTGTGGGTGGGGCAATGGGTGTGGCTTGGAAAGAAGGGGGAGGGACTTTCTGTCCCTCTTTCTTTAGCCCATAAGTTGGGAGGTATGTAGAGTAACATACCGATACAGATACAGAAGTACTGCAAAATCCCTATATACTGCAATACTGTAGTAGATGGTAGGAGTAAAAGTAAAAAAAAAAATTAAATTAAATTACAAAAATTATAGAAATTATATAAATATAAACAAGTCATATATTCCCCAAAATTGCAGCAATGAAAATCCCTTCTCATCCAACCTTACACAGATTTGTACACCAAAGTATTAAAAAGTTAGAATACGTTAGAATGAGAATTGTTTTTTTTTCTTTATTAAAAGAATAAAGGAAAGGTGTCATATGGAGCACAAAATAAAATTTGGCAAAACAGAGCCCACAAAATTTTTTTTCCAGGTTCCCAGTATACAGCATGGAGTATTGTATACTAGGGGTCAGGAACCTTTTTGACTGAGAGAGCCATGAACGCAACATATTTTAAAATGTTATTCCGTAAGAGCCGTACCATATGCACATGCCCCCTGTAGATAAGTAGTCCCAGTGTCACGGGAGCCCCTGCGATCTAGGTCTCGGATCGCAGGCACACACGTGCCCCTCTCTGTGGCGGCACCCCTTTACGAGCTCACTCAACTCACCACTTTACGGCTCCCGTCCCGGCTGGCCAGCGTGCGCGTGCCGGCGCTGATTTGCCTGCCCACTTCCCGGGTTCCTATAAAGACCAACGTCTCCCAGCACTGATCATAGTGCTTTATGCCTATGAGGAAGCTTTCCACAGTGTTTCCTTCCCAAGTGTTGGCCTCCCATTGGGAGCTGTTCCCGATTCTGCTCCTTCGCTGCCAGCCCCCATCTTTTGCTCCATCCCCAACCTTGCATCATTGCCGCCTGCCTTGACTGTCTGCCCGTTATTGACCACGAGACTGCCTAGTGAACCTGTACTTCGACCCCGGCTGCCACCGTGAACAAGTTGCGCCAGTGGAATGACCTGGTTGTACCATGCTGTAGCAAGACCATCCTGCTTTGTGGCGGGCTCTGGTGAAGACCAGGTGCCACTTAGATTCCGGTCCCAGTTGTTTGCTTACATCATTGTTCGCGGTGGTCCAGGGGGTTCACTACTCCAAATCCTGACACCCACCACATGCCTCCCAGTAAATAGGTAGTCCGAGCAGATACCCCCCAGTAGATAGGTAGCTACAGCACATACTCCCAGTAAATAGGAAGCCATAGCACATGCCCCCAAGTAAATAGGTAGCCACAGCACATACTGACAGTAGATGGGTAGCCACAGAACATACTGCCAGTAGATAGATAGCCACAGCACATGCCCCCAAGTAGATAGTTAGCCACAGCACATGCCCCCAAATAGATAGTTAGCCACAGCACATGCCCCCAAGTAGATAGTTAGCCACAGCACATGCCCCCAAGTAGATAGTTAGCCACAGCACATGCCCCCAAATAGATAGTTAGCCACAGCACATGCCCCCAAATAGATAGTTAGCCACAGCACATGCCCCCAAATAGATAGTTAGCCACAGCACATGCCCCCAAGTAGATAGTTAGCCACAGCACATGCGCTCCAGTAGATAGGTAGTCACAGCAAAAAAAAAAGAATATTCACCTGCAGCTAGCATCTTATCGCTCCCACGCTCTTCTC
This sequence comes from Engystomops pustulosus, assembly GCF_040894005.1. NCBI lineage: Eukaryota > Metazoa > Chordata > Amphibia > Anura > Leptodactylidae > Engystomops > Engystomops pustulosus. The sequence continues at coordinate 101,972,538 of NC_092417.1, read as the reverse complement.
TTTGACCCAGGCTTAGGCGATGGAGCCAGGGTCGTAAAAAGGACGTAGGCAGCGGTAACATTGCTGCCTGTGTCCAGTGATCAGTCTAAGAGACACACAGCAGCCAGATGCAGCCAACAAAAGAGCCATATCTGGCTCCCGAGCCATAGGTTCCCTACCCCTGTTATATACTGTCAGTAGGGTGGACCATTTGTTGTGCAGTAAACAAGTGCTTATACATCTGTTTACACAGAAAAACAAAAAATGTAGACGTTTTTGAGGGTTGGAAACACAAAAACGAAAAGGGAAACTGGCATTAAGAGGTTAAGCTATTAACTCCTTAAAGGGCACCTACCACCACAAATCTACCTTTAAAGGTAGATTGGGTGGTAGGTGGATCAATGGGACGTGAGGATAGCCCTTTTAAGGGCTAATCCTCACGTCCCCACACTTTTTTGATAACTTTTATTAGATATATATTCAAATTTACTTATGCGGCTACTGGGGTGTGGAGTAGCCGCATATGAGATTACACGAGGCGGCTACTCCACGCCCCGGTAGCCACTTTACCCCTCCTACTCACCCATCTTCGGCGCGCAGCTCCGCATAGCTGCGCGCCCTCATCCGGCGATCCTGCCGTCTGCGCATGCGCAGAAGAGCAGGCCCGTGCCTGTTTCGGAGCAGTGACCGCGCAGGCGGTCACTGCGTAGGAGGGGTAAAGTGGCTACCGGGGCGTGGAGTAGCCGCCTCGTGTAACCTCAGATGCGGCTACTCCACGCCCCAGTAGCCGCATAAGTAAATTTGAATATATATCTAATAAAAGTTATCAAAAAAGTGCAGGGACGTGAGGATTAGCCCTTAAAAGGGCTATCCTCACGTCCCATTGATCCACCTACCACCCAATCTACCTTTATAGGTAGATTTGTGGTGGTAGGTTCCCTTTAAAGACCTACCATCAAAATCAAGCAAGAAAAACCAGAAGAAAGCACATACTTTTTCTCCAAAATGCATGCGATTTTGGATGCGTTTGAATATGGGGGAGATTTATAAACTCACTTGCGCCACAATTCTGGTAGTTTTGCGCCAAAAACACTGTCTAAAATGTCTTGTGCCACATTTATCAAGGCCTGGTTTGTTCCTTTTCTTGTAATTTATGTATGTTGTTTTTTTGCCGTGTTAAATGCGTTTTGAACTGTTGTGCCTAATTTTGCACCTACATTGTCGCAATTTATTCCCCTATAAAATAGCTCTCATTTGCGACCAATAAGCTAGAATGAGAAAAGGTGACAGAACATTCCTAGCTTCATTTTTGCACAAAAAAAGTGAATGTTTGTACAATGTCCGGACTACATATTTTTTTTAAGTGCAAAAATGTGACATCCTATAGAAAATGATGAAGTTATTTGAGGTCATTTTAATGGAAAGATGATGACATTTTACATTTTAAAACTGTTGAGAAGTATTTTTTCATGTTGCATAGCGTTCATTTGTAATTTTTGAAGCGTTTCCTTTGTTTCCTATAATGAAAAGTGAGGTTTTTTTCAAGTGTGACTTTTTAGGCAGCCTAAACATCCATTTACTATGTCAGATGAGGTACCGGGACTGAAAACCACTAAATGCTGGACTTTTGCTTGCTTATCGCAGATCTCGGCGTGCTATATGCGTGATTTCCAGCGCCGGTTACCACTCGTGTTTGTGACATAACCTTGTGTTTGAAAAAGTGTGCATCTATGCTGTTACTTACAGATTGAAGACATTAAAATGCATGAAGAACCCGACAGTTGTGATTGGTCCCAATTTTATTGTGATGTATATTCCAGGATCCAAGGCGCCAACAAATGTGGTTGTACAAACTGAATATACTACCTACTCTATAGTATCTCTATAGGTTCATGCACATGGCTGTGTTTTCACAATCCTGGTTCAGACAGTCTTTTTTTGTGGTCTCTACACTGACACGTGGCTAGAAAATAGACCACAGATGCATTATTTGTGGGCAGAGAATGTACATGCCATGGCATCTCCATGTACAAGGGACAGGTCACAGACCCTGTCAGTATACACAAATACAACTTTCATCATGTAATTTTACAGTTCCACCACTAGATGTCCCTATAACCAAAAGAATGGTGAAACCTGCTGCAATGTTTCCTCTCTGCTGAAATGATTGGGATGCTCAATAGAGGGTTCTACAAATGTGCAGCACAGGATACACAGGAAAATGCGACTGCATGTGTCATAATTAGGAATCATGTAAATTCACTCTAAGTGTCACCTGTTGATCCCAACTTAGCTTTGCCACCTTTTCAGCACTAGGGCTCCATTTTCATGACCACATGTTTAACCCTCTCCTTTCCATAGGAAGCTGAGCGGCCATGCTCTATATTTTGCAGTACGGCTGCCTGGCTCGGTCACGGTGCGGTGAGACACTCTGAGGGAGATAGTGAATAGACCAGTGGAGAGTTTTCTGCAGCAGATAAATCATGCGGGATGATGTATGTGGATTGGTGTAAGACTGTGGAGCCATTCTGTAGACCAACTATTAGTTAGTCTAGTTTACTAGTGAGATTTCTGGCACCCAGGCCTCGCCCCTTTTCAGAAAAGTCAATAAACGTGCTGAAAATAGCCTTAACCCCTTCAGGCACCAGAACCTTTTTTATGTGAGCTGCTGATTAATGCTGTGTAGTGTGGAAGATGTGCACTGTTATATACATACTATGTACAATGTGCAGCATAATGTGTATATAATGGTGCACATCCTCCATTCTTTAGAGCAGTGATGGCGAACCTTTTAGCGGCCGAGTGCTCAAACTGCAACCCAAAACCCCCATTATTTTTCTCGAGTTGCCAACAAAAAATTGAAGCAGTAACTAATTGCTCCCTGTTCTTCAACTAATTTTAGCTTCTTTCCAGTTTCCCTCTGTACACAGAGAATCGTGGAGATAATTCAGCCTTGTCTACTTATTCTCCCTCTTCCTACAGTCCCAAGTAGCAAAGTAAGTATCACTTTAATATATGACAGAAAGCAGCATCTTTTAAGTTTCTTGGAGCTGCAGGAAGATTCTTATAATCCTGTCTGGTGTGCTGGGGCTATGGCCTGGGTGACCACAGAAAGGGCTCTGAGTGCCACCTCTGAGACCTGTGCCAAAGGTTCGCCACCACTGATTTAGAGTGTCCACTCGGATGATGGGGCCCCCTGACACTGTGGCGGCTATGCCAGGGTCGGACGGACCCAATGGTGTGCCGATGAAAGAACCAGTAGACCCCCACACCTGCTGTCTCCGGCCCCTCTCTTCACCGACCCTGCCCCCTCACTGCGTCAGTCTTCTTTTTTAAGTTCAGGACTTTAACTGTGCCCGATGGAGTCGAAAGCAGTCATGATGCAGAGGGCTCTCCACATCTGTGTACAGCAGGTTGGCAGGTCTGTTGTACACAGCAGAGAAGAAAAGGGGCTGCTGGGGAACCTGGAAAGGTGAGGTATGTGGTGTTATTTTACAAAGAGCAGAGGAGGACACACTAAGAGGGGGAGATGAGAGGGGCCCACAAAAATATGGGGAGACAAGAAGGGGCCACATTAAAAAGAGGGAGATGAGAGGGACCACTAAAAAGGGGAAAAATGAGAGGGGGCCAACAAGATGGAGGGGGGCACAATGAGAGGTGGAGTTGAGAGTGGTTCAGTAAAAGAGGGGGACATGAGAGAGGGAAATACCAGGGCCCCACAATAAGAGGGGAAGATACAAGGGGATAACATTAAGAGGAGGGAGGTGAGAGGGGCCATATATGAGGGGGTGAAAGGGGGTACAGAAGATCAGGGGGGCACACAATGATAGGGGTTGCACAATAAGTGGGGGGAAATGAGGGGGTCTACAAAATGGGAGGGAGATGAAAGGGGGCCCATAATAAGAGTAGGAGGTAGATGAGAAAAGCACAAATGGGAGGAGGAACAGAAGATGAGGGGGGGGCAACAAGATAGGGGGAGATTAAAGTTTGTTAGAAAAAGAGGCGGGTTATCAGGGAAACCACAATAAGTGGGGGTGAGGGGGTTACAAAATGAGGGGGAGAAGCAAGGGGCAATATTAAGAGAAAGGAGATGAAAGGCAGCAAAGAAGTTGGGGTGCGCACAATAAGCAGGTTAGAAAAAGAGGGGGAGATACCAGGGGGCTCACATTAAGAGAGGAGGAAATGAGGGGGCTACAAAATGAGGGATGGATAGAAGGGGATCCACAATATGAGGGGTTAGAGGGGGAGAAGAGAAGGGCCACAATAAGAGGGGGGAAATGAGAGGACCCACAATTTTTCAGTGTGGACTAAAAATGTACTGTATATACCCGAGTATAAGCCGAGGTATCTTATTTTAACACAAAAAATTGGGAAACCTATTGACTCAAGTATAAGCCCAGTATATAGCCAGAAGCCCAGTATATAGACAGCCAGCTGCTGCCCCCAGTATATATCCTTCAGCTGCTGCCCCCAGTATATAGCCTGTAGCCCCTGCCTCTTAGTATATAGCCTGCAGCCCCTGCCCCCAGTATATAGCCTGAAGCCCCTGCTCCCCACTATATAGCCGGTAGTCCCTCCCCGAGGAATGCCCAGCCTATGAGAAAAAAACAAAATGAATACAAACCTTCCGACACCCACGGCAGGTCTTCTTCTTTCCATTGATGTCTCAGCTCCGGTTTCCCTGCCCAATGCCGTCGCTTGCGTCTTGACGTCAGCTGCTCCGATGGTAGTGCACACACTATAATGTCAGCAAGCAGCTAATGTCATGACACGAGCGTGGGGCTTCGGAAGGTTAGTACACTTTTTTTTATAAACTCGAGTATGAGCCGCACTAGGTTTTTCAGCACATTTTTAGTGCTGAAAAACTTGACTTATACTTGAGTATTTACAGTACATTTAATATTCCCATGTAGCAGTAGGTGGGCCCCGAAAATCAATTTCACTGGTGGGTCTGACCCTGGCTACCGCTGTATTTGAGTCCCTGAACTATAGCCTGCAACTATATTTCTGCCCCTTACTATAGCCTGCACACAAAGAGGTGGCATATAATAAATGTCCCCAATTATGTACTGTTTTTGATACCTTACATTCTGCCATAACATTTTTCTGTCTGTATTTTTGTTAAATATATCCATAAGAAATGTCACTATTGTAAATAGTCAGATTGAGTCTCCCTTCCTTCTCAGGTGATGTGTTACTTAGTAATGGCTCTGTGGGTAACAATATTGTTCAGCATTACACAGAAGGTTGGTCCTCATTCATGTTTAGAGTCCCCCTGGGTACCGTTTATACTCGAGTATAAGCCGACCCAAGTATAAGCCGAGGCCCCTAATTTTACCACAAAAACCTGGGAAAACCTACTGACTCAAGTATAAGCCGAGGGTGGAAAATGCATTGTTCACAGCCTCCCCAGTATATAGCCTGCCAGACCCTCCTCCATAGTATATAGCCAGCACCTGCCCCCCAGTATATAGCCAGCCCCCTGCTCCAGTATATAGCCAGCAGCGGGGGAAGCCGAAAAGGTGAGTTTTGATATATTTTTTTACTTGAGTATAAGCCGAGTTTGGGTTTTTGTGCTGAAAAACTAGGCTTAAACTCAAGTATATATCAAGCTATCTCTCAAGCTCTACCAATGTGTCAGCATGTCATCAGTTAAAAAAAGATGGATAGCACACGGAGGAAAACATCATTTGTGTTCATTAGATGGAGATGGCCACATTACACAAGTCATGCAGCAGATCTGTTTATCAGGATATTATTTTTTTGGTGCTTCCTTTGCAAGTTCCTCTTTTTAGTATCATAGAAATGATGTAGCAGCAAAATGCAGATTTAGCTACCAAGAAAGATTTCACCCTTATAGAAAAACTCCAAGTGAACTTCAAATTCTCCCCAGATATGGAAATGACATAAACAAATAACAATAAAATGTTCATCTATTCAGAATATATGAGAGCAGCTCCCTGCGAGCTCATGTCCACATGGAGGCCATTGATGGTTTCCATCAGGGAATACTGTTATATCTGAATTAGAGGCTATGGGGTTTTTGGTTTGGTCAGTAAGTATTAGGGCTCATTCACACTGGCATTTTTTTTTCCCATAAGTGATGTCTCACTGGACCCAGTTTGGCTTCTGGACACATACAGATTGGGTTTCTCTTCCTGTGTTCAGTGTTACTGAACCATTCTTTTCAATGTGCTTTTTCTCACTTCAGTTTTTTTCACCATTTCAGTGTTGATAGTGATCACAAATAAAGACAGTTCGATGGAAAAAAACTGTAGTGTGAAAAAGCCTATTGAAAAGAATGGGTCAGTAAGGCATCAGTGAGAAATCACTGACGCCAGAAAGAATGTGTCCATAAGCCAAAGTGGCCACAGTGAAAAATCGTAAATAAAATGAAAAAATACCACTTTAGTTTGGTTCTTCATCTTGAGGGCACTGGTCTTGTGGTACATCTTGCACCCTGTAGTTTTATGTCAGCATGGGTATTGTTGGTCCCTGTCCTCCTTGTCGCGTTTCCCGTCGCAGGTTTTCTTTCAACCTCAGTGTCCGTGTGCTTCAGCTCCCTTAGAGCCGACCAGCGCCTCTCTCTCCTTAAAGCAGCAGACCAGCCTCCAGCCATATAGCCCTGCATGCCCTGTTCTCTGCGCCTGAGCAAAAGTTCCTAGCTTGCTAGACCAGCTGCATGGTGTTTGTTTCTGTTTTCTATGTGTGTGTGACCCCGGTTTGTTTCTGACTTTGATCTGCACTGCGTGGTATACCTCCCCTGGCTCGTTTCTTGAACCTGTGCTGCCTACCATGACCCTCTGTCTTCTACCGGATTATGATTGAACACTGCTTGCCTTGACTATGGACTGTTTCTGACTACCCGCCTTGCCTGACCCCTTGGTACCAGGTAGCAGCTCTGTGCCCGCTGGGCCAGCTGCTATCTATACTGAGACCACCACAAGAGGTAGCGGCCTTGCTATGTCTCCACAGCGAAGTCCAGATACCTGAATAGGGGTAAAAGGGTGAGTACCCCATAGGTCCTGGCATAACGCCCTTAGTGTGTGGCCCAAAGTTAAACTAGTTAGATCGCACAGTGGGTTCACAACCTGCTTGTTACACTTCTGAAACTTTTCAAAAGGTCCCTAGGCGAAACAATCATGGGGCAGAAGGCTGAATCCTTTATACTCTGCATCATACATGTAGGGCGCAGAGATGTGGAGGCTATATGAAGAAGGCTCACGCGCTGAGCCCTCTTCATACAGAGGTGGGGTTTGCTGCATATTGCCGGCGACAGACGGCGGCGCATGGGCATCATCAGGGAGCGGCAATCAGTTATCATGAGAGTCTTGGGTCTTTGGCAGACCTGAGGCTATCTGGTTTCTGCAGTTTCGGTACAATGGGTCAGTTGCTCATCGTAATGAATACTGTGTAAAAATGCCATATACTGCAATACAGTAGTATTGCAGTATATGGCAGTAGCACTCCAAATTGTATAGTGATGTTTATTTCACCAGTGGAAAAAGATACAACGTTTCAGCTATCTCTATGTAGCCATTTTCAAGTATACCAAACAATGATACAAGGCGGGTTTATATCCCCCGCAGGATGTGACATCATCAGTGAAAACAAGTACAATTAATCATATACATATAGTTCCATAAGGATATATTAAAAACATATACAGGCGGTCCCCTACTTAAGGACACCCGACTTACAGACAACCCATAGTTACAGACGGACCCCTCTGCCCAATGTGACCTCTGGTGAAGCTCTCTGGATGCTTTGCTATAGTCCCAGACTGCAATGATCAGCTGTAAGGTGTCTGTAATGAAGCTTTATTGATAATCCTTGTTCCAATTACAGAAAAAATTTTGAAACTCCAATTATCACTGGGACAAAAGAAATTTTTTTTCTAGAATTTCAATTATAAAATATACAGTTTCGACTTACATACAAATTCAACTTAAGAACAAAACTCCAGACCCTATCTTGTATGTAACCCGGGGACTGCCTGTAATGTGATACATGTGTATTAAGCCCCATATATCGATAAAAAGTGCAATGTTAACCCCTTAGCGCTCCGCGCCGTAGCTGTACTGCGCAGCTTCCGACGATTAGCGCTCAGCGCAGTACAGCTACTGCGCGAGCGCATACTATTTTAGAATTGTCACCACGTCGCGAGACGTGGTGACAGCGGGCTGAGATTTGGGTGACAGAGGCAGGAGGAGTTCCTGTCTCTGTCACCCGACCAATCAAATCGGTCCCGCCCGCCGATCGCCGTGATTGGCCAGTCAAACCTGACTGGCCAATTACGGCGATTTTAGGCTAAAAAACGTGGTTTTAGCCCTTTCCTCTTCCTCCAGCGGCACCATTTTGGTTTGGTATCGCTGGAGAGAGGAGAGAGCGTTACTGTGTGCACCAAAATACACTTTTACACTAAAAATAGTGTTCTGATCCTTATCTGATCCCTATTGTTACCTACAAATTCCCATCCCTATCTGTTTTTTCCTGTGTCCTGTGTGTTCCCTGTGTGATCGCCTTGTGTGATCCCACGTGTCTTCCGTTTTTCCCTGTCTGTCCCTTCTGAACCCAAACGCACTTTTCAGTGCGCTGTGTTAGCGTTGTTCTGCACTGGACGCACTTTTCAGTGCGCCGTGTGAATAGCGCTGCACAGAATCTTTTAGCAGTCTTAGCGGTAGTTAGTTTGTCTTAGGGCAAGCTAGGTGCATTTGTAGCGCCTTTTTGCGCGGTGCACATAGGTTTTTTTAGCGCCGTAGGTGTACCCGTAGCTACTTTTTGTGTGTGCCATCTGTGCGGCTGGTCCGTGTGGTTTGGTGTGCATTATCTTTTTTTTTGTGTGCTATCTGTGCGGCTTGTCCGTGTAGTTTAGTGCGCATTATTTTTTGTGTGTGCCATCTGTGCGGCTTGTCCGTGTAGTTTGGTGTGCATTACCTTTTTTTTTTGTGTGTGCTATCTGTGCGGCTTGTTCGTGTAGTTTAGTGCACATTATTTTTTTTTTGTGTGCTATCTGTGCGGCTTGTCCGTGTAGTTTAGTGCGCATTATTTTTTTTGTGAGCTATCTGTGCGGCTTGTCCGTGTAGTTTAGTGCGCATTATCTTTTTTTTTTTGTGTGCTATCTGTGCGGCTTGTCCGTGTAGTTTGGTGCGCATTATCTTTTTTTTTTTGTGTGCTATCTGTGCGGCTTGTCCGTGTAGTTTAGTGCACATTATTTTTTGTGTGTGCTATCTGTGCGGCTTGTCCGTGTAGTTTGGTGTGCATTATATTTTTTTTTTTGTGTGCCTGCTAGACGGTTTATCCGTGTAGTTTGGTGCACATTATCTAATTTTTCTAGTTCTATATTTTTTTTGTGTGCAATGTCTCAGAAGACGTACACCGTGTTGGAGGGATATAACATGCTTGCCTCTGACACCGAGTCAGCTAGTGGGGATGATGGTCCCTTTTACTTATCATCATCCTCCTGCTCATCTGCCAGTGACCTGGAAGGACCCCCAAGAAGGCGCCGTAGGGTTCCAGGGACTTCTGCAGGAGAAGTTTCTGGGACTTCTGCAGGAGAAGCGTCTGGGGCTTCCACTGACCCCACATGGGTAGCCCCAGATAATTATACCCCTCAGGTCCCTGACTTTACGGGCCATCCTGGAATTAACTTTGACACGACAGGGCTCAGAGCTGTGGACTTTTTTAAGTTTTTTTTTGATGAGGAGCTGCTGAATATTATTATATTTCAGACAAATCTCTACGCTGCACAACATATTGCCCAAAACCCCACATCCTTTTATGCACAACCCTACAGGTGGACCCCTGTCACTGCAGCAGAGATGCACAAGTATTGGGGCATAATACTCCTCATGGGGATAGTAAAGAAGCCTTCAATCAGGGACTACTGGAGCACAGATATACTGTACCACACCCCCATGTTCCGCATGGCAATGAGCAGGATGCGCTTTGAAGCCATCCATAAGTTTTTGCACTACACTGACAACACACAGTGCCCACCCAGAGGTGACCCCAGTTATGATCGGTTATTTAAGGTCAGGCCCATATTAGATCATTTTAGTGCCAAGTTTGCCCAGGCATATACCCCCGCCAAACATGTGAGCATAGACGAGTCCCTGGTACAATTCAAAGGGAGACTTCACTTCCGCCAGTACCTGCCCAATAAGAGGGCAAGGTATGGTGTGAAGATGTATAAGCTGTGCGAAAGTTCATCAGGGTACACATACAAGTTCAGGGTATATGAAGGGAAGGACTCCACTATAGTGCCCCCAGAATGCCCCCCCTTCCTGGGTGTTACAGGGAAGATAGTGTGGGATTTAGTGCACCCACTGCTGGACCAGGGCTACCACCTCTACCTGGACAATTTCTACACGAGCACCACCCTGTTCAAGTGCCTCACTTCCAGAAATACTGCGGCATGCGGCACTGTACGCAGAAATCAGAGAGGTCTCCCTAAGTCGCTGCTTGGGCAAAAACTTAAAAGGCACGAAAGCAGGGCACTATGCAGCGACTCTGTATTGTGTGTTAAGTACAAGGACAAGAGAGAGGTCCTTGTATTAACCACAATACATGAGCACACCACCACCCCTGTCCCAGTACGAGGTGCCAGTACAGAAACCCCCAAGCCAGACTGTATTTTAGATTACAATAAATACATGGGAGGGGTGGACTTGTCTGACCAGGTGCTTCAGCCGTACAATGCCATGCGGAAGTCGAGGGTGTGGTACAAGAAGCTGGCCGTGCACATCATGCAGATGGCATTGTATAATGCTTATGTGCTGCATAGATATGCCGGCCAGAGGGGAACTTTCCTGGAATTTCAAGAGGTGGTAATAAAGTACTTTCTTTTTGGAGACCAGGAAGGGGGGAGTGCTAGCACATCTGGAAGTGAGGCCACATCACGTATTGTACCAGGGCAGCACTTTCCAGGAGTAGTTCCCCAAACAGCCAGCAAGGGAAGGTCACAAAAGAGGTGCAGGGTGTGCTCCAAAAATGGCATTAGGAAGGACACCATTCATCACTGTGAGACATGCCCAGAAAAACCAGGGTTATGTATGAAAGATTGCTTCCGAATTTATCATACATCCCTGGATTTTTAGAGTACCCTGTTGTTACCTTGACGCACAGCTTATACATCATGCCGCATGCCGCACCTTCCCTTCTTAGCCCTGCCATGTGCCCAGCCTGTAGATTACTGCCCCGTATGCTTTACCCGGGAAAACATGCATCATGATTTTTAGGGTGTTTGTCTCCCATGGCAGCAGCTGGGCAAAAAATGACATAATGGATATTTTTTACTATGCACTATCCATTATGCACTTTTTCAGGGGTCCACCTGTGGGGTTAAAATGCTAACTATACCCCTAGATTAATTCATGGAGGGGTGTAGTTTCCAAAATAGGGTCAGTTCTTAGGGGTTTCTACTGTACTGGCCCCTATTGGCATCTACAAATCTTTCATGATGCCAAAAAGAAAAAAAAAATGTACAATGTCTGTGCTCCAACATGTTATTCCCTTTTGAGCCCTGCCGTGTCTCCATTCTACAGATTATTGCCTCCTATGGGGTATTGCCCTAACCGGGGTAACCCGCAGAATGATCTTTGATGTGTTTTTCCCCAGTGGCATGAGTTGGGCAAAATACTTTTGTCACTTCAATGGCATATTTGATAAATTGCAATAGAATTGTTTCTCTGCACTACTCACTTTGTATTACATTTGAGCCAGCACCTTAGGGGTTAAAATGCTCATACAAGCCTACATACATTCTTTGAGGGGTGCCCTTTCCAAAATGGGTTCACTACTTGGGGGTTTCTATTGTACTGGTACCTCGGGGGTACCCCCCATTACCAATCTAGTGAAAATGAAGCTTGAAAACCTAAATTGTGCTTCTTTCTTCCTGACCCCTGCCGTGTGCCCAGCCTGTAAATTATTGGCACATGTGTGGTATTGCCATACTCGGGACAACCCGCAGAATGATTTTTGGGGTGTTTGTCTAAAGTGGCATGGGTTGGGCACAGTACATGAGGCACTAAAATGACATTTTTGAGATAAAAACACAATTTTTACTCTGCACCATTTACTTTGCACTCAATTTTGGCCAGCGTGTTGGGGGTTAAAATGCTCATACAAGCCTACATACATTCTTTGAGGGGTGCCCTTTCCAAAATAGGTTCACTACTTGGGGGTTTCTATTGTACTGGTACCTCGGGGGTACCCCCCATTACCAATCTAGTGAAAACGAAGCTTGAAAACCTAAATTGTGCTTCTTTCTTCCTGACCCCTGCCGTGTGCCCAGCCTGTAAATTATTGGCACATGTGTGGTATTGCCATACTCGGGACAACCCGCAGAATGATTTTTGGGGTGTTTGTCTAAAGTGGCATGGGTTGGGCACAGTACATGAGGCACTAAAATGACATTTTTGAGCTAAAAACACAATTTTTACTCTGCACCATTTACTTTGCACTCAATTTTGGCCAGCGTGTTGGGGGTTAAAATGCTCATACAAGCCTACATACATTCTTTGAGGGGTGCCCTTTCCAAAATAGGTTCACTACTTTGGGGTTTCTATTGTACTGGTACCTCGGGGGTACCCCCCCACCATTACCAATCTAGTGAAAACGAAGCTTGAAAACCTAAATTGTGCTTCTTTATTCCTGACCCCTGCCGTGTGCCCAGTCTGTAAATTATTGGCACATGTGTGGTATTGCTGTACTCGGGACAACCCACAGAATGATTTTTGGGGTGTTTGTCTAAAGTGGCATGGGTTGGGCACAATATATGACGCACTAAAATGACATTTTTGAGATAAAAACGCAATTTTTACTATGCACCATTTACTTTGCATTTAATTTTGACCAGCGTGTCGGGGGTTAAAATGCTCACAACAACCACCGATAAATTCTTTGAGGGGTCTAGTTTCCGTAATGGTATCATTTATTGGGGGTTTCTATTGCACTGGCACCTCACGGGCCCTGCCAACATGACATGGCACTCCAAATCCAAACATGTGAAAACGGAGCTGGAAAATCAAAATTTCACTCCTTCCGTTCTCATCCCTTCTGTGTGCCCAGTCTGTAAATTATTGGCACATGTGTGGTATTGCTGTACTCAGATCAACCCGCAGAATGATTTTTGGGGTGTTTGTCTAAAGTGGCATGGGTTGGGCACAGTATATGAGGCACTAAAATGACATTTTTGAGATAAAACCGCAATTTTTACTCTGCACCATTTACTTTGCATTTAATTTTGACCAGCGTGTCGGGGGTTGAAATGCTCACCACAACCACCGATATATTCTTTGAGGGGTCTAGTTTCCGTAATGGTGACATTTATTGGGGGTTTCTATTGCACTGGCACCTCACGGGCCCTGCCAACATGACATGGCACTCCAAATCCAAACATGTGAAAACGGAGCTGGAAAATCAAAATTTCACTCCTTCCGTTCTCATCCCTTCTGTGTGCCCAGTCTGTAAATTATTGGCACATGTGTGGTATTGCTGTACTCAGGACAACCCGCAGAATGATTTTTGGGGTGTTTGTCTAAAGTGGCATGGGTTGGGCACAGTATATGAGGCACTAAAATGACATTTTTGAGATAAAACCGCAATTTTTACTCTGCACCATTTACTTTGCATTTAATTTTGACCAGCGTGTCGGGGGTTAAAATGCTCACCACAACCACCGATAAATTCTTTGAGGGGTCTAGTTTCCGTAATGGTATCATTTATTGGGGGTTTCTATTGCACTGGCACCTCACGGGCCCTGCCAACATGACATGGCACTCCAAATCCAAACATGTGAAAACGGAGCTGGAAAATCAAAATTTCACTCCTTCCGTTCTCATCCCTTCTATGTACCCAGTCTGTAAATTATTGGCACATGTGTGGTATTGCCGTACTCGGGACAACCCGCAGAATGATTTTTGGGGTGTTTGTCTAAAGTGGCATGGGTTGGGCACAGTATATGAGGCACTAAAATGACATTTTTGAGATAAAAATGCAATTTTTACTATGCACCATTTACTTTGCATTTAATTTTGACCAGCGTGTCGGGGGTTAAAATGCTCACCACAACCACCGATAAATTCTTTGAGGGGTCTAGTTTCCGTAATGGTATCATTTATTGGGGGTTTCTATTGCACTGGCACCTCACGGGCCCTGCCAACATGACATGGCACTCCAAATCCAAACATGTGAAAACGGAGCTGGAAAATCAAAATTTCACTCCTTCCGTTCTCATCCCTTCTGTGTACCCAGTCTGTAAATTATTGGCACATGTGTGGTATTGCCGTACTCGGGACAACCCGCAGAATGATTTTTGGGGTGTTTGTCTAAAGTGGCATGGGTTGGGCACAGTATATGAGGCACTAAAATGACATTTTTGAGATAAAAACGCAATTTTTACTCTGCACCATTTACTTTGCATTTAATTTTGACCAGCGTGTCGGGGGTTAAAATGCTCACCACAACCACCGATATATTCTTTGAGGGGTCTAGTTTCCGTAATGGTATCATTTATTGGGGGTTTCTATTGCACTGGCACCTCACGGGCCCTGCCAACATGACATGGCACTCCAAATCCAAACATGTGAAAACGGAGCTGGAAAATCAAAATTTCACTCCTTCCGTTCTCATCCCTTCTGTGTACCCAGTCTGTAAATTATTGGCACATGTGTGGTATTGCCGTACTCGGGACAACCCGCAGAATGATTTTTGGGGTGTTTGTCTAAAGTGGCATGGGTTGGGCACAGTATATGAGGCACTAAAATGACATTTTTGAGATAAAAATGCAATTTTTACTATGCACCATTTACTTTGCATTCAATTTTGACCAGCGTGTCGGGGGTTAAAATGCTCACCACAACCACCGATAAATTCTTTGAGGGGTCTAGTTTCCGTAATGGTGACATTTTGGGGGGTTTTCTATTGCACTTTTACTTCAGGGGCTCTTTAATTACACTGTGGCACCACAAAATATTTGCAGCCAAATTGGCCTTCCAAATTCCCAGTATCGCTAACTCTGTTCTGGACATCGCTGTGCGGGGAACCAGCAGCTGACATCCACATGTCTGGTATTGCCGTACTCGGAAGAAGCAGGGCAAGAAATTAGGAATATATATTTACCTCAAATTCCTTCTGAATGTATCCGTTTTAGGGCTAAATTGGAAAGATTGAAATCAAAAATTGAAATTTCAAAATTTCCACTCCATTTTCATATGCTTCCGGAAAAATAATTAAAGGGTTAACAGACTTCTTAAATGCTGATTTGAATAGGTTGAGATGTTAGGTTCATAAAATGGTGTTACTTGTGGGGGTATATAGTACATAAGTCTTTATAGGGCACTTCCAAACTGAATTGATCACCAAAAAGTTCGCATTTTTCAAATTTCAAGAAAATCTGAGAAGTTGCTACTAAAACTTCAAACCTTCTCACATCCATAAAAATAATGGAAACGTAAAACAAATTATGGAAATAAAAAGAAGACCAATGGCAAAAGGTTTCTATCAAAAAAAATTTGTGGTATCACTTTTTGTCTAAAAATTATAACATTTGAAACTTTGAAAATAGTCATTTTTTTCAAATTTTTCCTAAATTTTTGAATTTTTACCCCCCAAAAAAGGAACGGATCACCGAAATGACACTACTAACATAAACTACAATGTCTCACGAGAAAACAATCTCAAAATCACAGAGATATCTTAAAGCGTTGAAAAGTTATTACCACAGGAAGAGACACTGGTCAAATTTCCAAAAAAAGTTGCGAGCCTTAACCTGCAAACAGGCTGCGTCCTTAAGGGGTTAATCAACTTGCAACCCGGCGTACCGCTCAGCCACTTGTTTGTAAACAACAACACAGCGCATGTCCCAAGGCGTTGCTAGGTAACCCGACTTATAAATAAAACAAATCATTTGTTGCACATTGCTTAATATTAGCAATTAGCCACCACACTCACAGATAGTGCCAGGGGATCCAGAGGTGACCAGCTTTTTATCGATATATGGGGCTTAATACACATGTATCACATGATATGTTTTGAATATATCCTTATGGTATGTATATGATTAATTGTACTTGTTTTCACTGATGATGTCACATCCTGCGGGGGATATAAACCCGCCTTGTATCATTGTTTGGTATACTTGAAAATGGCTACATAGAGATAGCTGTAACGTTGTATCTTTTTCCACTGGTGAAATAAACATCACTATACAATTTGGAGTGCTGCTTCCCTGTTGTTGGATTCCTGAACGAAAAGGGTTTTTGAGCCAGATTCCCTGAAGCTTGCACCACACGGATCTTAATCCAGACTACCACTGTGCCACCCCTTCAACTCTTTTTGACACTTTGGGCAGTATATGGCAGTAATGATCAGACCATCTAGGGTTAATGTACCCTAAAGGGTATAAAAAAAAAGATTAAAAAAAAAAAACTAAAAATGCAAATCAGCCCCCTTTTCACATACACATATGCACCATATACAAAAACACACATACAGCATTATATATACACATATATATGCATATAAATACACACACACACCAAAAAGAAAGGTAAAAAAAAATATTTTTCAGCTCACCAAACATCAGGATGTTTGGATGGAAGATCAGGCGCACGGAGTAAGAAGGTAGGGCCTCTCCGAAACAACAATACAAAAAAAGTTTTAGAAACTCCAGTGAAGAAAAAAATGAAAAAAGGCATAAAAACTAACTTTTAATCGAACAGTTTAAAAAACCATGTGCACATGGAAGCTAAAAAGAGCCATGACGCGTTCCGGAAGTTAATCCTTAGTCATATTGGCGAGGCCAATAAATAGTTTTTAAACTGTTCGATTAAAAGTTTTTATGCATTTTTTCATTTTTTGATCTTCGCTGGAGTTTCTAAAACTTACACATATATATGCATATATATATACACACACACACACACACATATATATGCATATGCATATATATATACACACACACATATATATATATATATATATATATATATATATATATATATATATATATATACTACTATTATTTATTACTATAAATTACTATTATTTATTACTATTTATTTTTTATTACTATTTTATTACTATATTTTATTACTATATTACTATTTTTTATTACTATTTATTACTATTATCTATTATTATTTACACTTATGTATATATATATATATATATATATATATATATATATATATATACATAAGTGTTTGAGTACACAGAAACAAGTAAATAATAGTACTTGCTTTTTTGATGTCCAGTGTGGCAGCTGTGTGGGTCAGCAGGCGGGTGTTTCGTGGTGGTAAGTTCGGTGGGTCGGTAAGATCGGTGGGTGGGGGCTTAGTGACGTTATGTTCGGTGGGGGTGGGGGGTAAATTCGGTGGGTGGGACGCTGGGCGGTAAGTTCAGTGAGCGGGCGTGCGAAAAAGTCTAGTGGGTGGGAGGGCGGGTGCACAGGAAGTTCAGTGGGCAGGTGGTTGGGCGGTCGACACGTGCGGGAAGTTCTGTGAGCGGACGTGACGGAAGTTTGGTGGGTGGTTCGGTGTGTGGGCGGGCAGGCAATGGGTGGGTCAGGCACATAAGCCTATGAGCTTGGCAGGTACACAGAGGGCCATGCGTCGCCGGGCCCCTTAACCTCACGGGCCCTGTAGCAACAGCTATGGCTGCTATGGCGGTAATTACGCCACTGCTCCTCCTTCTCCCACTGATGTCAGTTCACCAGGCTGTGAGCTCAGTGAAGGAGCTGGAGGGAGGAGCTGTACAGAAGCACAAAGATGAGAGCTGAGGAGTCTGCAGCACAGACACGTCACTGGTTGTTTTTTTAAATGCAGCCAAACCAAAGCCCAACCCCTGGGACTACGCAGAGGATTCTGTAACACACAATTATATTGTAATGTAAATGCTTAGAGAAAGCAGAAAGACATATTTGCAATTCATCTGTAATGGGCTTCTGTAACCTGTTAACCTTTTTAAAATATGCAAATGAGCCTGGGGTGCTCTGCTCAGGCTCCGCCGAGAAGGAATTTATTCATGCCCATCGGTGGACTGGCTCCACCTACACTGTACAAGATACCGGCTCTCCCTCTGCAATTCTTGTTCTATGCAAGATCATAGCAGAATGTAGAGAGGGAATGCTATGATCGCACATAGCGCAAGAATTGCAGGAGAGCGACTCTCTTAACACAGGCGGCATGAATAAATTACTTATCGGTAGAGCCAAGAGGCTCATTTGCATATTTAGAAAGCTTTACTTCTACGAAACCCGGCACTTCTAAAAGATACAAAAAGAAGTTTACTGGTGATGGGGACAGGGAAGTGAGTAGTAAGCATCTACCATCAGGTAATTTCATGGTAAACGTCCTTTAACATAAATTTAAAAAATAGTGCACTCTGTAAGGGCACATTCACATGGCCGTCCGCAGGGACGTACATGCGTACGTCCCCATAGACGGCAATAGCGGCGCAGATATGGCCGCACACCGCAAAAAGATAGAGCATTCTCTATCTTTTGGCGTGCGTGCGGCCGTGCGCTGCTATTCTCTATGGAGGGAGGAGGGGTCACCTCCTCCTCCACTCCTGCACACGGCGGTATACCCTAAGAGTTTAACTTTTTGAATTTAATTAAAAAAAAATTTAACTTTTAGTTGATATTTATTGTTTCACACTTGAATGATGCAAAGAGTCCAGTCCTGGGTTCTGTGGTTAGTCTGTGAACTCCGCCCAGTGCACAGTCCACTTATCTTAGGGTACATTGAGGTGCCCGCCTGGCAGGGCACTGCTCACCCCTCTTCATAGAGCAGCACAGGGCTGGCGCTGTAACACGGTGAACTACAGGACACGTTTTATATTCACCGTGCACTATGGGGCTCATTTACTAAGGGGTCGCATTTAGTAAGCACGTACATGTACCGGGAAGAAGAAGGTGAACTCTGGCGGACCTGAGTGGGGAAGCGACAGATGCAGGATATCGGGTGCAGGATCTATGTGAATTGCGGCACAGTGCATTCCGGACAGACAATGCACTTTCGGGAACTCCGAGGGACTGGGTAAGTAAATGTGCCCCTATATGTATTTTATATGTCACAGTGTGGAGAGACGAGTTCTGAGCGCAGTGACCAGGCGCCGTGCACGTCAATGGGGACCTATACGTGGCCGCAAATGGTGCAGCCGTATATTGGTTCCCATTACGCACATGTGAATGAGCCCTTAACCCAGCAATGGTTGCGTGCCACCAGCATAAGACGAGCAATCCCCTTGTACTGGGCCTATCCTAGCTACAACTTATATTGGGAAAGCTCCCACAAGGTCACTCAGCTTTCTAGCACAAAGACCACTCCACTCCATTCAGGGTTTGTGGAAAGGTGGGTGATATCTTGATAATAAGCCATATCGGCGGGCTTGTGGTGTCTGTGGGAGCAGCAGCTATCTCGGCTGCACTGGCGGTAGATGCCCCCGGCTGCTGGAGTGTGACCCCGGTGAGGGAGGCTTGTGGTCTGCACACAGGATGTGGCTGCGGCGGGCAGGGGTTACGGCTGCTGACTATCACACATGCTGCACTCTTTTTGCACATTTCCGCGTTGTCACAGTTTCCGCTCCCCCTCTCCCTTCCCAAAAACACAAAACTCCTGGCCGGCACAGAGAATGGATGACCCGGAGAGTGCGGAGCAGCCGCCGGCACAGAGATCTGCCCTCAGAGCCCTCATACCGGGCAGGGAGTTCCTGACATCCAGGAAAGGACAACTGCTGCTGGCGGAATGGGTGAGTGCAGCATCTCCTCAGGAGCGGTACCCACACAATAGTCCGGGCCCGCTACGCGGGTGTACAACGGATCCATACAGAGTCTAGAACTAGGAGTGTACTGTAGTATGGGGATGAGCGCCGGCCAGTACTAACTGGACCCGGAACCACACCTGGGCAGGGGGAAACCGAACATTGCTCAGAGAAACATGGGAAGAAACACTATGGGGGGGATTTTCTTTTATGGAATATTTTTTTGCGCAAGTGATTTTTCTTTTTGCGACATTATGCACACCCCGGAACCTGCCTTGTACAAGGAGCACCGGTTTCTGTCTTATTTGTCAGTTCTTCGCCTGCATCCAGATGTTGGCCTTGATGTAATATTGAATTGTGCAAAAAAACTCATAGGCAACAGTTGGGTTGCACAAAAAATTGCACCTTTAAAATAAATTGGGATTGCAAAGTCACAAATATAACAGAAGATGTAACTAAATAATATACACCCTATGATAAAGCAAAACTGGTGCACTAACCCAGACTTATGTTAGATGACCCCCTATAACTACATTATAACTGACCATCAGTGTTTCTATATTTGCTGTACACTTTAAATTCTGGTTCAGGATTCCTGGGTTTCTAGGTTTATACATATGTACATAAAAGAATGTGCACAGTCTGCCAGAAAACTGGCGCTGGTCTTTTAGTAGATGTGACTTCCAAAGCTACATTGAGAAAATGTGTGCCTTCCTAAGAGGTCCCTTTCTTATCTCTGATCTGTAGTCTGCTCTTGTCTTCTGAGCCTCATCAAACCTCATTATTATCCCTCAGCTTCTTAATGCAATCAGCATGTGTCCCGAGAAGGGGAGTGTGCCGCAGTTTACTCCTTCCAGATGGTAAAAGCATCTTCTCTTTCAGATTCTTGGATGACTTCAGGGCATTAGGAGCTAGGGGGATTAGAGTATAATGACCGCACCCTGGCTAGTGCTGTGATACTGTGGTGTCAGGGGTCTGCATGGAAGGATTTTGGAGGAAGTTTACACTATTCTGCTTTATTTAATTCATGCATCTCATTTTCTGGGAAAGTTGGGTGGTAACTGTACAAAAAAGTTTATATTTACTTTGGACAGTGAAGAGCAGCAGAGA
Source organism: Engystomops pustulosus (assembly GCF_040894005.1). Classification (NCBI taxonomy): domain Eukaryota; kingdom Metazoa; phylum Chordata; class Amphibia; order Anura; family Leptodactylidae; genus Engystomops; species Engystomops pustulosus. Next base: position 101,951,682 of record NC_092417.1, on the reverse strand, counting down.
TTTACCCTGCCTTGGCCACTTATGAAAGGGGATGGCATGTATTAGGATTGCTTGTGATGTTGCTACAAGAACTTGGGAGGATCAGTGGTGATATAACGCAGTTATTCCCTGTCTCATGCTGCACAGATGATTTCATATCTTGGCCATGGAGAACAGACTTATGTGTTGCTGATAAGATCAGAGGTCGCACCACAGCCCGCTTTGTTACACTCTCTGTAATGTCATAAAGCACACATACATCTATGTACAGCTGGAAACAGACTTATGCACACACACTTTAGTTTCAACAGATAATACAGGTGCTCATGTATTTCTATGGGGTCATACACATTGCCGCAGTTTCCACAAACCTGTGTACCAGCTGAAAGCTTGAGCTACAAAACTCAGAGCAGGTCCTGTTCCTGCGCATGCTTACGGCCCCGGCCTCACATGCAGATAACACACGGCCACAAATACAGCCACTTTTGTCTGTGGCCTATTGTATGCACACATGTTCACGTGAAGGAGAACTTTGATTCATAGCATGTCCCTTCACCAGCATGTGATGTCTGATTTATTCTTCCTGCAATATTGAAGTCAGGATTCGTTTTCTTCACTATGGGGCAGATTTATCAAGCTGTCTAAAAGTCAGAATGTTCTTTGTTGCCCATGGCAACCAATTACAGCTCAGCTTTCATTATAAAAGTGCTCATGAATATTTTAAAGGAGAGCTGTGATTGATTGCCATGGGCAACATTCTGACTTTTAGACAGCTTGATAAATCTGCCCCTATGAGTCTATTGGCATCTTCTTTGTATGGTATTTTGTCTTCCTCTGTATCCAAAATGTAGGTGTATGGGTTGGAATTGAAGGTCCTACAACTTTTTCAGTCCATAAACCCCCCTGAATGCAAAGGTTCCTTTGAAATTTTGTAGTAATAGAAAAGGTAACTGCAATCTGCATTTTCTAGTTTACTAGTTTGTGTACTTCTGTGGGAACTGCTGATAAATAAAGGGCTTCCATTTATCATTATTATATTCCTTCAACTAAATAAAATAAAAAATTGTTTAAAAAAAACCTTCCATAATTGAATCCCAAAAATGGCCTGGTACTGTAGGGTTATTATTACGGTTATTTCTTCATGTTTATTTCTTGTTTTTCACTTGTAGGTGGTGTCATTGATCACATTCATCTGTTATGTGGCGTCCACCGCCGTGAGTCTCATGACCGTTCCCCTCATAGAATTCCTCTGGGCTCTCTTCACATTCTTTGCTTATTCTACAAAACTAAATGAACAGCTGAAGGGAATTTTCTGGCCACTGCTGGTAAGTGCCCTGACATCTGGGAGTTCCCACCATGCAGTTCTGCTTCCCCATCCAAATCTGGTTAAGATTAGTGTATTCTCAGTAGTACATTCTCTTTGACTTGTGCTGTATGAAATAAGTCACATGTATAGTCACTATTTCAGGCTGACATAAGAGAACTGGCATACTGTGTTCTGTTCTGCCAAAGTGTTTGCCAAAATGCTCATGCACTAATACTATGCATACAGGCCCTGTACATCCTCACACCATATTATACTCTAATAGGAACTTAATGTTCTACAGTAGAATCTATTTGTGAGACCCCATATTCACCCACAAAGTAACGTGGACAGACGTTAAAATGATGCAAACTTGATAGACTTGCTGCTTTGCACAGGTCAGAGTTTGCTTCAGCCAATTTAGGAAATATTATGTGACACATGATAATGTTAAGTCCCTTAAACCAGTGTTACCCAACCTTTTTGTATTCGGGGAGCGGCGGCACCTAAAAGTTTTTTCCAAGGACCGGAAACCCTCTTACCATGGTCTTTGAGAAAAAAATTGTGTGCCCCAAAAATACTCCATATATAACCCCAACCCATACAAAGTCCCATTTCATGCAGCACCTGGTCTAAAATGCCCTCTTTCTTGCAGCCCCCCTCTATAGAGTCCCCAGCAGTGCTGCCCCCACCCATTGAAATGTCCACCACTTAAAGAGACCTGTCACCAGATTTTGACCATCCTGACTAACAATACCTGCTGATAAAGGGTTACAAGTCCTCCCCATATAATCTAAAATCAGCTGCCAGTGAGGTGCTGTACCTTAATTACAGGCGGTTTTCTGATATGCAAATTAGCTATAGACATATAAAGCTCTATGTACAGATGGGAAACATTGTCTCAATTCTTTTACACAGTGCCTTGTGTTACATTTATGACATGTGACCAGAGTGACATCATCGCAGCTCCTTTAGCCATCTAAGAATAGAAAACTGTACACCATGTATGTGATTACATGAAGTCACAGCAGCCTCCATGAAGGATGGAGAGGAGTAGAAGTCCATGGAGGCTGCTGTGACTTCATGTGGTCAGATACATGCATGGGGTACAGTTTGCTATTATTAAGAGGCTAAAGTATCTGGTATGAGGTCACTCTGGTCACATGACATGAACTGTGACCAGTAAGGAGGCATAAGGCATGATGAGGACAGGACACAGATTACAGGTAATGTAAGATAAAAGGTGATTTATGTAGATGTAAGCAAAACTATTTTTAGATAAAAGAAGGGTGGCAGTTAATAGTTAATAGGGCTCTATAGGAACCTGTCACTGGCTATATATGTGCAAATGTGGTGACAGGTTACTTTTAATGAAATGCCCCCAGAAATCCCCACAACGCAATGCCCCCAACACTGCTCCCACAATAATGAAATGCCCTCAACAGTGATCCTCACCTCATAAAATGTTCCCAGTACTGCTCCCCCTTAAATGTAATGACCCCAGCAGTGCTCCCCCATTAATGAAATGTCCACAGTGGAGACCCAATAAAATATCCCCAACAGTTGATGGTAGATGTCCTTGGCCTCTGGATGTAATCAAACATTTTTACTCACTGATAGCCAGAAAATGGTGTATTGAACAGCAGGAGACTCCCTGTAAGGCATGGGAGCATGCGAGCTTTACAACGTAGGCTGGTTTCTTTCTGCTGTGCTCAGAGTCTGAAGTTTACTGCCTGAGGACTAAATTGGAAATGAATTAGAATGAATCCGCACAGTGTTCGTGCCTCATTTCTCTACCTCACCATACCACTGATATGTGGGTCTGGATTGTCTTTGTTTGTATATGGTGTCTGGTGGGGTTAGTGAAGGGTCCTTCAAGACTAAATATTACGGTATCTTGTGACACATCTTGGCGTTGGTGATTTATAGCTCCATTGTGTGTTTGGATTAAAGTGCATTAACCTACCCTGTGCCTGTGCTCATAGCTGCTATAGTGTTACCTCTGATCTCTCCTAGGACTTTATCCGCTGTGTCTCAGCTGCCATCATTTATTTTGTGATATCACTTGTGGCCGTGTCAAAATATTCCTGTGGGGCATCGAAAGCTGCTGCGGTGAGTTCTCATTTAGGAACCTAAAGGTAGTGCAGTAACTTTTTGTTTGTGAAAGGGTTAGGCCCCTTCTACACCCGCGAGTGTGATGCGATGAACTCGCATCACACTCGCAACGCATGCTGCCGGCATCGCACGGTCCGAACGCTGCAAACCGGTACTGAACGCAGCATGTTAGTTCAGTTCCGGTTTGCAGCGCTCGGGTTGTGTGATGCAAGCAGCACGTGATGCGAGTTCATTGTCTCAGACTCGCGAGTGTAGAAGGGGCCTGAGGCTGGTGCCACACGCACCGCTTTGTCTGCGTTAATTTAATACAAAACACCAGCGGCTCGTTCCCGATCGCAGGCGTTTCCATAGAAATGCCGATGCGATTGGGCCGCGGGCCGCCCGGTGGGTGCGGCTTTGTCTGCGTTTGCGTTTTCAAATGCAGACAAAGCGGTGCGTGTGGCACCAGCCTCAGAGAAATATTAACTTGAGGATGCATACTTGTTATGGCCCCCCCTACTGTTCTATTAATTTTGAATCAAACCAGTGGTGGTGAGCAGATACTACATGAGCATGTGTAATGGCAGATGTTCTAAGAAGGAACAGTAGAACACCAGGGGTACCCTAACAAGGATGTTATTGGAGAATCTAGATATTAGCATATTTAAAAATGAAGTTTAATCTGACATCTGAGTGAGAAGATGTCCTATTACTATATCCTATATTACATATTTCTCATTTCCCAGGTGCTTGGATTTATTGCCACCATTGTCTATGCATTTGACTTTTACATTATCTTCAATGACCTGATCGAATTCCTTAAGAAGGGAGATTCTACAGATGATGAACCCCAACGTCGAAAGTCAGGTGGTATGTACATGATCATGACTCTATGTAAGCTCCTCTGCTAGCTGCAGAATGGTTACCTTTATCACTTATTATAATGGAGAAACCAGTCCTAGAAATCAGCGGTACAAACAACTCACAAGAGCCACACCTTTGGATCACTTTGCTTAGAAGAGAAATAGTAAAGTTTGGTTATAAAAGTAAAGTCTCCATGCACTAGCACCAGCTCCCCACTGACCATTACATTTATATTTGGGGGTTGTCCCACAAATGACTTTTATGGTCCCAAGAGTGGGGCACATTTGCATCGCCTCTTTTCTGCCATGTGAAAGAACTTAAGCACTTGCTATTTAGGAGTCTTACAAATCAAAGGGTGAACCCCTTATGCGCGTTGTCATGTCAGTCAGATTCTCCATCACTCTGCTATTCCAGAAGCAAATATAACTATGAAATATCAAACTAGGACCTTTTCACACATAGGTAATTTATTACAGTACATGATCCTACTGATAATGTGTGTTTATTTCTGTAGTAACTAAATTTATATATATTGTATTGGACAATAAATCCTTAAATCATATTGGCAGCCATTGCTTCTCTGAAGGGACCAGAATACAACGGAGCACATTTACTTACATTGACGCTGGAGTTCACTGAAAGTGCATTGTCCGTCTATAGTGCGGCTATTCACTAAGAGCGTGTGCCTCAAAACATGAATGTGTCCCTTCCCCACACAGGTCCGACGGAGTTCACCATCTTTTTGTAGTGCGCTTTTAACATGCGACACAATTTGAAAGTTAGATACAGCGCTCGGTCCGAATGAGTCGGATTGACCGACACCACTCCCCCTAATTTGTGTTGCATAGAGGCCAGGGCAGCTACGCCACTAAAAGGGTCGTGTGCGACACAATCGCAGCGCACACACTTCTTAAATACCTGTGCAAGCTGTTGTAGCCATGAAGAACATGAACAGTCCGACTAAAGCCCTTAGTTAATGTGCCCCATAATGTCTGTTGTGCACATGAAAACATTTTGGGAGACATTTATCACAAACTGGCATAGAAGCCCTAAAATAATCACACTAGTAATTGTGATTATTATCCCCTTTATGCTATCTCTGTGCCAAGGGGTCATGAAATGGATCTGGCGCGTGGGATGCAGGGGAGTAGGCTAGCGAACATGCGCAAAATGACAGTGTGCATGCTGCACATATTTCTTACGCCAGGTAGGACCACAGCCCAGGCACGGGATACATCAGGAGGCCTAAGTCTCTGGATGCATCTGGCCGCACCAGAAGGGCAGAGATTTTACCATACACTGGCAAACAGGTACCGACGTATGAGAAATCTTCACCAAATATCTGACTAAATATATGTCCATGTTGAACACTGCAAAGAAACATATCTGTGAATTACAAAACTGCATAAGGTATAAGAAATTTTCCTTACAGTGATAAATCCATGCACTTTTATGTAGTTAGAAAGGCCATGAAGGATTGTGTCTACCCCCTGCCATGTATATAATCACAAATATTCCTTGTATAGAACTGGAATGTGACCTCCATGGTCATCTTCTCCGGATCTGTTTATTCTGTGTCCTTTCGCATATATTAGACACAGGATATATCAAGTCGAGCAGGGACTGACCAGGAAATGAGGACATGTTGCTGAAATGGAAGCAGATTAGGCAGAACAAAACAGGACGCATTCAATTATAAGTTCCTGTCAGGGGCCCTCAAAAATATATTGTATGGTCATAGCTGCATGAAGTATCAAACAAATATACTCATTGACAAAATAATGTAACAAGAAATAGGAATTGATTGAAATTTGTGAATTGAAATTCATGCAGGAAATTACATAATTAGGCCGTTATAAATCCCAATTTTTACGTAATCTGTTAGACAGCAATGAGGTTTTCTTTGTTTTTTGGACGGAGCTTGAAGTAATTTTTACCATTACAAAAAAAATCATAACGGATGATGCTAACTGACCATGAAGGGTACCATTAAAGGCGTATTTTCACCTCACTGAGTATAGATTATTCAATCGCTAACACTAAAAATTTTTTCTTCAATTCATAGTTTGTTTTTTTTAAACTACTTGCCCATACATGATCATCATATACTATAAATCGGGCTCACCTTCCCTGCAGCAACAGCCCTGTATTGACAATACGAGCTCATGGAAAGAGGCGCTACTAAGTCCTCTTCATATAAAAGCAGCATGCCGGCAGCCGTCCTGTTTTAGCGAGCTGCGCTAGCTATTTGCGTTCTAATTTTCCTGGCAGGTTCAGAGGCCAGGAAGCCTCTTTCCATGCATCTGTGCGGCCTCTTTCCAATGCAACATGCATTGCTCCTGACAAGCGGCGGAGGTCACATCTAAAATCAACACAGGGCTATTGCTAGGGGGCAGTTAAGCCGCATTTACAGTATATTATGAGCATGTAGGTAATTTTAAAAAAAAACAATGCATTGAAGAAATCTATTTTTTTGTGTTAGGGAGTAATTAAACTATACTAAGTCAGGTGGGTATACCCCTTTAAGTTAACTTTTGCATTGAATTCATTAGGGAGGGATAGCAAGTGCAAGTTTTTACAGTTTTTTTAGTTGAAAAAATAGAGAGTTAAATTATAAATAGTTCATATATAGATAGAAAAAGAGCTGATAGATTATAGATACATGTGAGGTATACAGAGATCGGTAGGTAGGTAGAAATGAAACATCTATAGATGACATCCTTAAGAGAGATAGAGATAGATTTGATGGAGGATGCATAGATGTATGTATTTACTGTCAAGCAGGGTACTTAGGCTGGTGCCACACCAGCATTAAATTGCATTAAATTAACGCAAAACACCGGCGGCTCGTTCCCGATCGCAGGCGTAACCATAGAAACGCTGATGCGCTCGGGCTGCGGCCCGCCCCGGTGGGTGCGGCTTTGTCTGCGTTTTCAAACGCAGACAAAGCGTTACATGTGGCACCAGCCTTAGCCTGTCGTCCCCCTTTCAGTACTCAGCCGATCATCAGTAGCAGGGGCTCCATGTCGCATGCCTTGGTGTAACAGAGCACCGGAACAGGATCCTGACAGACAAGAGCACCAGTTATGGGGTCATTGAAAACACCTGAAATGTAAATGATCACATCCAGTGCCTTATCGTAAAAGTCAGGAAGAACTCTGTACCACGGCTCCAGTAGTAACCAGCACCTGGCAGCTTAAGCACCGGTACTTTGAAAAATTGGAGCATGAGCAGGGTCTCTCCTGCCAAAACAAATAGCAGCACACCACTGATTAACCCCAATCACGTTAGCGCCAAACAGACACCCCTTCTGTACTACCCCCTATGTATGTCTGTTATTGTCCCTACTGTATTTTGAACTGTAATGGTTTCACCTTATGTAATGTTTTGTGGTCTTGTGAACCTGTACTGTCCTGTAACTGACTGCTAGCAACTAAGGGTGATGCCACACATGGCGTTTTGAATGCATTTTTTAAATGCATCAGTTTTTGACAGGTTTTACAAATTATCTTAATTAAAACTGGTCAAAAAACGCACGCGGTTTCAAATAAAAGTAAACCATATAGATACAATTGGACATATTACTTAAAGTAAATGACCATTTAATTGCTATCGATAATAAAAAAAAACATATTTAAAAAATAGATCATAAAGCATAACCAGCACCCCTTAACTACCTGGCCCTTTTTTGTTTTTTCATTCCCCACCTTCAGGGTGCGGTCACACGTCGCTTTTAACGCATGTGTTTAAAAATGCATTGCAAATGCTGAAGATAGATTTGCCTAATTATACAGCTGTTTAATTAGGCAAATCTATCTTCAGCATTTGTAATGCGGTTTTAAACGCATGTGTTAAACGCGACATGTGACCGCACCCTCAAAAATGTATATCTTTTTTATTTTTACATTTACATGTTTTTTACGATCTGAAAACGGACTAAAAACGCCATGTGTGTCACCACCCTTAGGTCTTCGGAAGACCCGAGGCTGTCAAGGTGACTGATCGCCGCTCCCTAATGACATCACAGGGAGCAACGATCGTCACCAAGATGAAGGCGTCCATGCGCCACCATCTATTTGAAGCCGCCAGCAGCTTTGCCGGCATAACACCTGCGATTGGTGCTCAGCCCATGAGGCCTCTCTATGTACCCAAACCCGACGTGCGCTGTACTATTACGGCCCGTGTCGGTAAGTGGGTAACCACTTCCCACTCTGCATCCGATATATCGGACGCAGAGCCGATGCCGATTCAGCTCAAGATCTGAGCCAAACACCCCAGTGTAATACCCACGGTCGGAGTGGGCTCTGATCGCGGGTGTTTAACCCGTTAAATGCTGCGGTCAGTGCGACCGGGGCATTTAACTTGCCTCTATCGCGCCCCAGCACCCTCCCCCCCCACCAGCTGTTTTCGGGGGTGCCAATCGTTGCTATGGCAACTCTGGGGTCCGATCTGGACCCCAGAGTTGCCTGTAAGAACTGCCTGAAAGATGGTGTCTCTGATGTAATCTTAAAGTCACAGTGTCAGCCTATGCATAGGCTGACACGGCTTATACCCTGCAATACATCAGTATTGTGGAGTATTTGCTTGTTCATGTCCCATGGTGGAAACAATAAATAAAAAGGTTATTCAATAGAAAATAAAGTAAGAAATCAATCAAAAATGCCCATAAGCCCCATAACACATAAAGAGACATATAACGCAAAAAAAAAGTCTAAATCATAACAAAAACCCCACATATATAGTATTATCGCGTCCGTAACAACCCGTAGAATAAAGCTAAATAATTATTGAACCTGCACGATGAACGCGTTAAAAAAACTGTTATAAACCTAGAACTATATGAACCTTATAAATCTCCTCTTCAGCTGTTTGAAAAGGCAAACAAAACGCAATGTGTGACCGCAGCCTTAGGCTACATACACACAGTTCTTGCTGTGGATAACACATGGACAAATTCCGTTCTATGGGCTCTATGGACTGTGCATGCTTGTGGCACAGGAACTGAGGGTTAAAGAGAAGTTACGTTGTAACAAGCTCTACCTATCAGCCAATGACGACTGTCTTGTTCTCTCCCCAGGTGATGATGATGATACAGATTCTGACTCGGATTGATGAGCCAAGAAAGTTTCTTCCCAATGAAAAATGGAGATATCTTCCTTCTTGTGCCTGTGGATATTTGTGATCAACACTGGACCCCACAGACATGTGATAATTGTCCCTTTCCAGAAGAAGAGTGAGGGAGTTTTTAATTATTTTTTTTTAATTCAGAGAAACTGTATAAATTAGAAAGTGAACTATTGAGGTGGAAGATGATAAACAGCAATGTTTTTCTGGATCTATTACTTCTTTGAAGACCTCACCTAGGACACAGACACTTATTTTGGCTGCAAAGACTGGGAAGATTACATTCCACAATGATGTCTGTGCAAATGATTTTTAACAGCAATTTATATGTTTTTTAGGACACGTTCACATTTCTGCCTTTTGTATTTAAGGGGCAATCTATTCATCGTTTTGCTGTATATATTATATATACGGCCAAATACAGGACTGAAATTAAAGCATACATTCATGTGAATGGAGCCTCATACATTGAATGAAAGCACCTTTGACAATTGAAAATGTGTTTTCAGTTACTATAGAGGCAACTATAAAATGGAGCCACATAAACACATTGGAGAATATTTATTGTGCTTTCGTAGCCCGATGCATCAAGAGGCTTCGGCCTCTATGTACCTGGCAGGGTCCTGGATAGAAATAAACGCAGACGACAAATTTTCACGTGAAAATTTGTCGGCTCCAGTGAGTGCGCAGGGACAGTAATGCCCCATGCCCTGCTGGCCATCCTTCCCCTTCATATTCACGGGCGTGAAGGTGGCGGATTGGGGAAAATAATCACAAGTGCTAGCATTTGAGATCATTTCAGGGCTTCTACACCACTAAGGTAGCGCAGAGGCCCTGATAAATATCGCCCATTGGGTGAGATTTATCCGAAGAGTTTTACATGGCAACCAATCAGAGCTCAGCTTTAATTTTCCCACAGCTGTTAAAATTAAAACTGATCGCTCAATGGTTTCCATGGAGAACTAGAAGAGTTTTACCTCAGACACATCTGAGAACCCCCCCATTTATTGTACACAAGTACAGCTTTTCATTGAATAAGTCTCAAGCACAGATTCCACAGCGATGGTCATGGTACATTTTAAAGTGGGAACTCAATGTACCCCATTTTCCACTTCAGACAAATCTTTGGTAATTGCTCATGGGGGCAGGATTGTGCAGTATACCGATGTTATCTACACTACAGGGCAGCTAAAGGGCACACAGCCCAATGTGTAAAGTACTATGCTGCGCTTTAGTAGGTGTGGATATTATATCATTATTCCTCCTATATTTTCACTCCACCCCTGGTTTGGGGATCAAAAACTGCGTCTGAGAGTGCGTCCACACGTTCAGTTTTTCAAACATCAAAGCTGCCTACTATGCAGTTAACCACAACATGTGAACGCACCCCTATTCTGGTCAACTTTTAATAAAACAATTTTTGCACTTGAGTTAATGTGTATAATAAACCACTCACAATGTAACCATATTGGTATTTTACTGTGTACTTGAAAAGCTGAATATATAGAATATTCAGCGCAACTGTGACCTATGGTAGAATATGGCAGCAATGTTTTCTCCTCCTGCAGCACCAACACTACATGACAATTCCCTAATACAAGTGCTTCTGTTTGGAAAGGCAGATAGGGGAATATTTACCCGCGCTTCTACACAAAAAATGAGGATTATTTTTGCACCGATGCCACCTCCTGCATTCCTGCCCCATGCCCGACCTGGTGTGATTTTGCAAGACCGCTGGGGCAGCCTATGCCTCTTGATGGTTACACCGCAGAGAGTGGGTCAAAACTGCAGAGTAAGGCCCCTTTCATACGAACGTACGAAAACTTCCGTACCATTTTTTTTTTTTTTTTTAAATGGGTAGCATACAGCAGTCCATTGAAATGAGAATCAAAAAACACAGATTTGGTAAGGCTTAAGGTGATGCCACACGCCAAAAACTGATGCGTTTTTAAACGGACTGAAATGCATGCTTAAAAACAGACCAAAAACGCCACCAGTTGCGTAACCCTTAGGGCGCTGTCACATGGGACGTTTATGGCTGCGCAGACCAAGCTGATCCCATCGGGCGGGCCACGGCCCGATCGCATTGGCGTTTCTAAGTAATGCAAAACACCGGCGGCTTGTTCCCGATGGGCCGCCCCGGTGGGTGCGGTTTAGCCTGCGTTTACAAAACGCAGCCAAAATGCAATGTGGGACAGCGCCCTTAGGGTGATGTCAGACGTGGCGCATTGTCTGCGCTTGCAAACGCAAACAAAGCCGCGCCCGATCGTATCAGCGTTTCTATGGAAACGCCTGCAATAGGAACGAGCCACCGGTGTTTTGCATTAAATTAACGCAAAACACCTGCCGCTCGTTCACGATCGCAGGTGTTTCCATAGAAACGCCGATGATGCGATCGGGGGTGCGGGTGCTTTGTATTAAGCACTGGGAAGGTCCTCTTTGCACCCTTCTGCTGGATAAGAAGCGGGGGGGGGGGAATTCAGAGAGCTGCAACTTTGGATCCCTGGCACCTACAATCTCAAGGCTTTTTGAAGAGCAGAATTTGTCCTTTCATTTGATTCTCTTTCTAGTGGTCAGGGATCTGGAGATATTAACTAAATATATATTTAAGTTTATGATTTAAAAAAAAAAAATTGCACTTGAAATTGTCACTTATGACATATTATTAATATTATGGTTCCTAGAATCCATGATGCATCCCATACATCCTTGGCCATAAAAGGTGCCAACTGTGAGGCGGTATGAGATATGATCTTGGCAGGGAAAGGGTCAAAATATTATGATGAATACAATAACCTTTTTCCTTGTACCATTGCTTTCCTGTCTATTTAATTCCCTGCTCAAGTCTTCTTTTTTCTTATGGAAGGTAGCAAGAGCAAGGCCCCTTCTACACTTGCGGTTTTCACGTGCATGTTCTGCGCATGCTTTTGACGCGCAGAACTTGCATTGCACTATGACCCATTGCAATCAATGGGCTTTTTCAGACTTGCAAAAGTAAAGCATGCCGAGATTTAACCCCTTAACGCTCTGCGCCGTAGCTCTACGGCGCAGAGGTATAAGGGATGTATGAAGAGGGCTCACGGGCTGAGTCCTCTTCATACAGAGGTGGGGGTTTTTGCATTTTGCACAAAACCCCCACCGCTAATAACCGCTATTAACCCCCTAAACGCCGCCAGCAAAGTCGCCGGCGGCGCTTAAAAGACGGCGGCGCGTGGGCGCCATCTTTTTTTCGATCGCCACGCCCCCGAACGTCATCGGGGGGCGGCGATCAGTTGCCATGGTAGCCTCGTGTCTTCTTTTGACACGAGGCTATCTGGCAGCTGCATATTCGTTACAATGAGCCAGTGGCTCATTGTAATGAATGTGCTGCAAAAATGCCATATATTGCAATACTGTAGTATTGCAGTATATGGTAGCAGCGATCTGACCATCTAGGGTTAATGTACCCTAGATGGTCTAAAAGATAGTGAAAAAAAAAATAAAAAAAAAAAGTTTAAAAAATAAAAAAAATTAATAAAATATTAAAAGTTCAAATCACCCCCCTTTCCCTATAACGGATATAAAACATAACAAACAGTAAAAATCACAGACATATTAGGTATCGCCACGTCCCAAAATGCCCGATCTATCAAAATATAAAAACGGTTACGGGCGGCGGTGACCTCCGAGGCAGGAAATGGCGCCCAAATGTCCGAAATGCGACTTTTACACCTTTTTACATAACATAAAAAATGAAATAAAAAATGATCAAAATGTCGCTAAGACCTCAAAATGGTAGCAATGAAAACGTCGCCTCATTTCGCAAAAAATGACCCCTCACACATCTCCAGGCGCCAAAGTATGAAAAAGTTATTAGCGTCAGAAGATGGCAAAAAATTTTTTTTCTTTTTTGTACACATTCGTTTAATTTTTGAAAATGTATTAAAACACAATAAAACCTATATAAATTTGGTATCACCGCGATCGCACCGAACCAAAGAATAAAGTAGGCGTGTTATTTGGAGCGAAGAGTGAAAGTCGTAAAAACTGAGCCCACAAGAACGTGACGCACGTGCGGTTTTTTTTTAATTTTTCCACATTTGGAATTTTTTTTCAGCTTCGCAGTACACGGCATGTTAAAATAAATAACATTACGGGAAAGTAAAATTTGTTACGCACAAAATAAGCCCTCACACAGGTCTGTACACGGAAAAATGAAAAAGTTATGGATTTTTGAAGTTGGAGAGCGAGAAATGAGGCGAAAAACCCTCCGTCCTTAAGGGGTTAAACGCCTGTTAAAAAAAATGCAAGTCACACACATGAAAAACGCACCATACAAGTCTACGGAGATGCATCAAAAACGCGTTTTTCACTGATCATTGCAGACTGAGCCCCGATCTGCAATGCAAGTGTGGAAGGGGTCGTAGTAGAGAGACACAGACCAATATCGGATTCAACGTGGTTTTCATATTTGTAGCAACATTCCAGCAGGTTTTAGCAATACTGACTAGTATGGACATGAACACCTCTGGTCGGAAAGATGTCCATTGCTAATCTGCTCCTCACTAAGATAAAGCAATATAACAGGCTGGGTTCACAGAAATATCAGAAAGGGGAATTAAAGGGAACCTGTCACCAGGAGACCCATTTTAGCACTCCCCCAGTCCCCACAGAGCATAGTACATACACTGCCAAAGTGTTTTTGGTTTTACAGAAAAAAAAGATGTTATATTGTACCTTTCATTAGCATCTGCTGTGTGACTAGGCAGTTGCCAAATGGGAGGGGCTGGAAAGGAGCAGTTCCCCCACCCTTGGGGAACAGCTACTCCATGTGTCCTTTTCAAATATATGAAAACACCCATCACTGGGCTTAGCGACGCCCCCTGCTCCTCTACAGCCAATCCCGAGTGTGGGGAGTTATTCATATATTTGAAAAGGTCACGTTTCCCAAGGGTGGGGGGGTTTGCGGACTGCTCCTTTCCGGACCCTCCCTTTTGGCAACTGCCTAGTCACACAGCAGATGCTAATGAAAGGTACAATATAACAGATCTTTTTTTCTGTAAAACCTATTGTTTACACAAAAACACTTTGGCAGCGTATGTACTATGCTCTGTGGGGACTGGGGGAGTGCTAAAAATGGGTCTCCTGGTGACAGGTTCCCTTTAAACTCCTCCTGAAGGGACAGAGGTTTGGCTATTATCCCACATCATGGTACTACAAGTTCTTGAAAGTTGGGCATTGATTTATAGGCCGGCGGCACACGTGGTGTTTTGAACCAGTTTTAAGCAGTCCGTAAAAGAAAAAAAAAAAAAAAAAGCATGCAGGTTTTGAAATCGCATCCGTTTTTTGACAGGTTTTACCCACTATCTTAACTAAAACTAGTCAAAAACGCATGCGTTTAACGGACAGCTTAAAAACGGCCCAAACACAGGTTCAAAGCGCCTCGTGTGCCTCTGGCCATAGTAGGACGCCATATTTAAGTTAACAATTAATAGTTTTTATCAACCCTATAAGCCTCATTTGCATATTCATTTACATAGAAGGAACTTACTTTGATCAGGTAAATACCTTAACTATGCCGAAACAATATATTATGTAAAATGAGTTACTTAAACGCGCAAGGGGTGAGAAGGAAGAAAAAAAAAAAACACACAAGCAGATTTGATCTTTTATTACACATTACAAAAAACCACGCATCCAGTCTTTACAATAATACACAAGTATCTGATGATCGACAAGTGCAGATTGATACAAAAGGCACACGAGGTGAGACAACTCCAAAAGTTGGAGGATAGAAAAACAAGGTGTACACAAAGCGTAATGATTACATCCAGGAGACATGTACCTTATACAAAACGTAGATAAAATATTATATATATAAGCACCATGGAAAGTGCTGTTATGCATCAGCTTCACATAAAAGGGGCAGTATCTGTATATTACAAGTAATCCTGGCTGATCCCAAGTCCTGGACAGAAAGTTCTCCAGTCATCAGAGTGTATGATATGAATATTTTAACAATCCGTGGCAGATAAAGTATGACTGATTTTACACCAATATTGAGATCACAACTTCATGAACCGCTACAATTACATATAAAATTTTAAAAAAGGGAAACGCTGAAAAGTTAAAGAAAAACACTTTACTCAAATACAAGTCTTATTATTCCACCACAGGTCCTTCTACGCTGATGTAGCTAAAAACTAAGGGCTCTTTCACATTGGCATTGATGTTCAGCTTCCGTTTTTTTTGTTTTGCGGACATGGAGACAAAACACGATGGATGCGCAACTGAAGGTTTAACATTGCAGTGAAAACATCACGCCTGGTTTTTCAGCCCCAGTGGAAGAAAACCCACAGATTTTTGCAGACCCATAAGACTATAGCCTTCCATGATCCGCATCCGTGAAAAAAATAGGACATGTTTTAGCATTGTTTCCATGGGCAACGGATCAGTGAAAATACAAGCCAATGTGAAAACACGCATAGAAATCAATAGCTTTGTGAGGCAAACAGACCACATTCGGTTTTTGTTGCGCATTAAAAAAAAAATACATTGATGCAAAACTGACTGCTCATGTGTCCATAAAGAATTGAGATTTTTTTTTTTTTTGGAATCTCATGTGTCCAACTGGCTTGAACAAGCCAAATCTGAGTAAGACTTGTTGCATCTTTCTTCTTGCAAAACAAATATACATAGCACAATAGACTATCAACGAGTCAAACTTCTGACCAATGTAGATTAGGAAACTCGTACAAAAATATCAGTCATGGGACCTAATGGAAACCATCAGTAGTTATCACCCAAGACCAGAGGGGGAGAGGGGGGGACACTTTAAAAGATTTGATCCTATTAGGTTATGTTCAACCAATTTAGCCCCTGGAGTAGGTCCATTACCAAATTAGTCACCTAGTCCTATAAACAAGCAGTAGAAGCTTTTCTCATGAACCAAATGTCTTGGTCCAGGCCTGTTCAGTCTGTGCAATGAAGACCATAAATCAGCCATATTTCCCAGAAGAAAAGCTGCTTCAGGACATGGACTCAATATCAGTACTACTGTACCATACAGAAAGCCGTTCTGTTCATAATGCCACTGTAGAGGTAGGGAGTCAGTATCATATACAATATTGCCCTTTGATCATCGTAGACATTCAGTGACATTGTTGCGCCACTAGCAAGTCCAGATCCTCCCCCATAGCACAAGTCAGAACGCTGGACCAAACGCTCCTTGTTCTGCTTGCAGCATCGCACAAGCCGCAGTAATCCTGCAGCCCCCGAGATTGTATCAGCCACCTGCTAGGAGGATTCTAGCAACGGAGTAGGCAAGTATTGTTTTTTTCATGACCAACTCGAGGCCCTGTAACAATGGGTTACTGGGGGCACTCTAATTACTAACTCCTGTGGGGGACAATTACTATTGGCTACAGAGGGTAGTGTGACTACTGGTGGCACTGACTATATTGGCTACTGAGTGCCCCGTTATTATTGGATTATATGGCTATATCGGTTAAAGTAAACACTTACTAAATTGGCTATTGTGGGGGCATAATAGTGATTTTAAAGGGGAGCAGGAGAACAGTATGAAACTGATCATCTCCTCTAGCTTCTAATTACAAAGTGATGAACCTAAAAAAATTTTGCCACGTGTTACTAAATCTGCAGAGACAAGTTGTGGCTGGAAGAAGCTGACATGGCAGCCAGATTGAAGAAAATAAATGAGACTCCTCTGATCAAAGATGCCATCTATGGGTCACCATATTTAGAATAAGTGCTGGTATTACCTATGGAATGACAATTCTGCAGCATCTCCTCTCAGCGCGACTCTTATCTTCTCCTAGGAGGGCTACCTACATGGTGACAGTCTTTTACCATGTCACATTTATTATCCAGAATCATATATTGTGATAAGTCAGGTTCATTACAAGACTGACTGTCTCACTCTGCTTGGATCTAGTAACATAGCACATAGCTATGTAGTAAGCTTAGGTTTGGTAGATTTTACATACTGTTTCCATGTATTCAAAAGTTTCAAATCATTTAAAAACTCTCCACCACGGGGGGCAGGGGATAAAAAAAAAAAAAAATACCAGCCAGGGGCCCCGAAATTCCTAGTGGCGGACCCGACTATAATGCCATATCCAGGACCAGCAGTGTTCCATCTGGGAAATACAACAGACCCATGGTCCTGATTTTAGAGTATGGAAACAGGCATATGAAATCAGCCTTAAAAATCTGTAGATTCTGGAAAAAAATAAATAAAAAACAAACTGAAAATATTTGGTCCTGTTGCAGAAAACATTCTGATACCATAAACCACCAGTTAGGTCCATCTGATATGTAGCAAAAATAATGTGATACCAAGTCATTTAAGCGATTTACTTCCAGTTAAAAATGCATGGAAGACTGTAGAACAGAAAGCTGTACAGTCAGTACAGAATATACACATGATGGAGTGAATAGGAAGTACAAAACCAAACCTGCAAATACAGAGCTGGATAGAATCCCCCTGTATACCAATGTCCAACCCCAACACATTGTAGTCAGCAAGTCAACCAGGCCTGAATAAGTCAGGTGTACAGAGGAATTAAACCTGCCAGAAGCTCACCAAGCTGCCACCACCAGCTGCCCACGCCTTTACTAAGCTTTCTAAAGGTGAACCACACATGACCCACCAACCTACCAGAAGAGCAACTACAAGCCAAGTTCTTTTTAACATGTTCCTTATCCACTGAACCCCTTGGTGTGTGATATGCTGTCTGAGAACTTTGAACCCCCTTTTTAGACGCGCTCAATGCAAGTCCTGCTGGCATCACTAGTTGGTGGGAAAGTCTGCAGCCAAAGAGAGTAATTCCTGGACGGAAATCTGCCATCAAAATCCATCATGATAAAGCAGTGACACCTACTCATAGATCCAGGCATGCGACTGTGGTTGTCTTCTTATATTTGCTATCCATGGTCTTCTTCCTTCCAAAATCAACTTTTATAATTATGCCAATGAGCCTGAAGGGCTATTGTGACCTAGCTTTACATGGTCTCTTAGTGCGGAGGAAGCAACGGGAAGGGCAAGACCGTGTAACAGTCTGTAAAGCCAGATAGATCACAGAGGGGCTAGGGCAACCATTCAGGCTCATTAGTATAATTAGCAAACAGCTTTGTATCCGGAGTTAATCCAGAATTAAAATACTTGAAACAATATAATGAGATTAAGCATTAAAAAAAATTTAAATTCCATGTCTTATTCTGGAAGATTGTGGTGGGACAAGGGGAGAAATGACTGTAGAATACGGCAATTCCATATCACCAGCTGCTTGCGAGATGGGAGAGGCCCCAGCAAGGCTTCAAGCTCAACAGGTCTACACATTGGGTCGAAAGAACCAAAATGCAGAGATTAGAGTTGGGCCTAGTATAGCACATATAGCCCGGTGACAAGGGCAATCATTTTTCTTGCTTTACTGCTATGGTTCCCATCACACTGGATTCTTTTTTATCTTTTCCCAACTGCATCCCCGGGTTTGACTCCTTTCTATGATCCAGAAGCAGAGGGTAGATTCTCTGGCAGTAGTACCACTCGAGACCCTCAATTACAGCTTATGTGGGAAGGGCAATCAGGTGACTTAGCTAGTGATAGGTTAGAGGCTAAAGGTTCCCTTTATGTGAAAGGTGAAGGTCTCAGCTGTAAAAGTCATGCAAATAACATTAAAAAGGATGGGATCGTCCCTATACTTCGTGTAACCTTCCAGGGACTGCTATGGAGTGTTGTTCTTGCATTAATGTCGCCTCAGTCTAAAATGGCTTTCCTAATCTTTAGGACGGCCGAGAATCCTGTATGGGGAGGACAGTTATCGTCTTATAGAGTTGGCTCACAAAATCAAATATTTTTTTTTTTTTTTAAATAAAATCCATGTACATTAAAATCTCTTTTACAGGTCAGTTTAAAACCACACAGAAAAGTGGTCTTAAATAAGATGCAATATGTGCCTAATACACGATAATTGCCAAATCAAATCACTGGAAATTTAGATTGGATAAGAAGTTAAGGAACAGTTTTGCTGTACTTTTCATATAGTGAAATTGTAGCATTAAATGATGTGCCAACTATGCAGCATGTGGATGTGTCAGAAATGTGAATGTCAGACATAGGGATGTGTCGTTCGCGAGCAACGTGAGCCGATAGCTCACTTAACCCCGCCCCTAACCGGCTCACCACACCCCCTTTAACCCAATACAATCGGGGTTAAAAGTGGAGTGGGGTGATTGACTGGCCTGCGTCTCCCTATTATATATTTTATAGGGAGCCGTTCAGGAGCCATTTGAGCCCATGATCCCACAACTACAGAATTAAAACTGTAAATCAAAACTCAAATCATAAATTACATCTCTCACAAAAAAAAAAAAAAAACTGCCTACAAAAAGCATATACTTCATTATTTAACAAGCCAACTACGAGGCACAGATAAACCTTCATTTCACTGATTTTTGCTTCTTTTTTTCTTTTTGATTCGGTGATCCTTCAAAATTCAAACTCATTTAATTGATAGATTCACTTTGACATAAAAGTGTCAAAATATTGCTTAAAATAGCTGTCATTCTCAGCCCATAGTGTTAAATATTGCATATGTATAACATCATGTATGTATAGCATCATATTGCTATAATCTCTGCGTTATGAGAATTATTGTACGGATATGAATAAGATAAACCGCAATCACATAAAACCCCAGGAGAAATACTGTACACATACTGGTTGTGCTAAAACCAACTACTACCAGCAGTCCAAGTGCATTCTCCTGTGGGCAATGTAAATTTCTGTGTTCAGAATATCCGAGGTCCAAGTTATTGTCCAGCTTTGAGTGTGCATGTTCCCATGATAACCCCTCCTGTCACTGCCATCATTCATGATAATAGTGACACAAAATGGCTGCTGAAGCACTTGTATCTTCAACTTCGGATAAAAAAAATTTGATTCCATAGAATCTGGTCATTCCAATCAACTTTCAAAATGAATATTAAATTAAGTTAAATATATATATAAAAAAAAAAAAATTACCTCAGATTTTACCTTTTAGACCACCCTGCTGAATGTCTCCTCTGCCACATCGTCCATGAATTAGTCCTATTAATGGTCAGAAAAGCTAATTAAATACAGGATTAAAAGTATTGGATTAAAAGTAATAGTAATGTGCCAGAACAAGTGCCATTTCTGGGGATCTGCCTGGTCCCGGCTTTTGTTTGGTCCAATATCCATATAAGAGCTTTCCATGGAAGGATCTGCTACATTCACTCCTCCACAAAAGTCAGCAACCGGCCTGCCCTTATAAACTGTATGACAGGAATGTGATGAGGAATCTGATGAACTTCCATCTTTGTTCCCAATACTCTCCTATGGAAATTAGTTCCGGTCCAGAAGGAGGAAAAACCATCCGAGTAAGTCCTGGCAGATTATGCATCTAAACGCTGGATCTCAGGACGGCAATCTACATCCCTTGACTCGCTACGTGCCCTCATGTAGTCACTGGACTGACGCATATTCTGGGATCCGCTGCCAGATTTCCATTTCCTAAACGCCAAGTAGGTGTTCACGGAATAGGAGAGTGTGGCCAAGAAGCCAAAAACCTACAAAAGAGCAGAAAGATCTTTGATTAGTGGGGATAATCCAGTAATAAGTAAAAGGACAACCATCAGCTGTAATCTATGGTGCTGTTCACTTTCCCTGCAGCGCCATCACAGGTGAAAATAAGAACTACAACATTTCTATAACAAAAGACTGTGAGGACCCCACAAATGATAAATGGAGGAATCCGCATGGTATTATTGTGCCAGAGGATTCCTCCATATGTCTAAGGTAATGAACCTACCCAAATCTAACCGTAAGGAAGAAGAGATCACCCGTAGGTGTCATCCCAGGTTTGCTGGTTATCGCCAATCCCAGGATAGGGAATAATATAAATTTGTAGTGATCTGTAGAAAATTGGGGTCCCATTCAATTAGTGCTGGAGATAGCCCGGCACCTTTCTCAGCAATTTGCAACACTCACGCTCTATGAAAGTGCCAGAGATAGACAATCCATGTGCTCAACAATATCGGATGCTTTCACAGTAGTGAATGGAGATGCGAGAACGGAAACCCCATCCTTCAGATCACTGGGGGTCCCAAACTGACGACCTTTTCATCCCCAATACTTTTGATAGGAAATTATTAAAACGTTGGCACAACCTCCTAAACATATGACCCCTTATTCAGGATCCGCATCTAGAAGGCAGCAGTTTCCTAAATGGTATTTATTGTGCCCATTTTGTTTCTGCAGAAGTGAATTACTTCATTACTAGATGTAAAGATGGAGAATCCCTTGAAGAATGTTACATTAAGCTCAGCTACACAGCTAGGGGTCATATCAGGCTCTTTATAAGACGGCCACCAGGTGGCAGCAAAGACCAGTTTGCTGCACCGCATAGACATCTGTTGTCCTGGATCTGTACTCAGCATCTGTTGCCAAGTAACAGAATACTTCCAGAGTTTAGTTAACTATTAATGTACCAAAGTCATCAGCGATCAATACTATTGTGTTTACTTTGACCACGTTTACACTTCTGTAATTCAAGACTGGCCTTTCCGTTTCACTTGTGTGGTGATCACATGAGGAGGCAGCGCTAGTAGCAGATTGCTGCCGCTGCATGGCTGGGAATTAACTGTTTGCTAGAACTTGAAGAAAACGCATACAGCCATGAAGACCAGAAGATGCAGCAAATCAACGGTTAATGGCACATTCCTTTTTGTCTTTTCACTGGAAAAACTTCAGAAAGTGATTTTTTTCTTACCGCTGCAGAAATTTCCGCCCCAGATCTGTGGTTCAGCGATGCCAAAATTACAGAGGCAATGAAGAAAAACACAGCGCTCAGCCCAGTGTTCACCAAATCCTAAAAACAAAAGTGCATAGGAGACAATGAAAGCAAGCCTTATTTATAACCCAGAAACATTGTCCAACAGGAACCAGAACTAGCAGTACGTGGGCAAACGTGGCAGCACAGGGCGCCAGTGGTCAAACCATGGGACAACGCAAAAGGCTAAAATCATCAGTCAGGAATCTGTAGCCCCACTACATGGATGATTCGGCCTCTTTGTACTACACAAGTCACGGACACTACCGTTCTTGGCAAAGGAAATCCCAATGTGGCAGCAACAAGGTGACAATGCCCATCTTCCAAAAGGAACATCAGCAATAAATATGATGGGATCTCAGGGTACCCCTAATAGAGATCTCTGAGCACTCTGAGTACCTCAAGTGCTTTTACCTGGACACACATTTGTTACCGATTACCAACATTGTAACCAGATCATCAGTAAAAACTGAAAATCATGTGAATAAGACCATACACCATTTTTAGTTGTCAGTAATGGCCCATTGTTGTTGCAGTGCCAAAAAGGTTGTCATGGGTGTTGGGGGTTATAAATTCATTTGCCAGTTTCACAATATCTGACAACTTTCCAGGCTCACTAGTACGAGTTATGAGCTTTTGATTAGAATGTGGATCAAACAAAACTATGTACAGTACCAAAATATCTACAATTTATACATGACACAGCAAAGAATGGTCTGGAATGGATGCCAACAGGGATTATATACAAAGGGCGGTGGACAATGTTGTGCTACGTCTATAAAATCCTTGTTACCAACAAGACCTGGGACAATGTGTTGCTTCCCACAATTCCAACATATGTGGTGGTGATGGACTGCAGGGGGCACCACATACTTTTTTGCTGTTATGTGTGGGTTGGACTTTTATGGGTAGATCCACAGGGACCATTGCCTTTAATAGGGCGCCTGCAACTTGTGAAGTGTGAAAACCTATTGCCCAACAAAATCTTTTCTCACACGTCATTTAAACGCCCACCGTCTATTGCTACCATTTGCTATGAGCTCCTGGGTTAAGTTATGTCCAGAAGAGGCCCCATCAGGAAGCAGACACATGCCTTCCATTATATTCATTAACAGGCTGGGACAATAACTCCCATAAGTCCATCACAGAGTTTACAAGGAGCACAAGCGAATGCAATGACACACATTAGCTCATCCAAGTGCACCAAGTGAGCGAGTCTCTGGGGGGAGGGGAGCCAAAAAGGAGAACCCCCTTAAACACCACACACACCCCAAGACGCCTTGTCCTTCCACAGGCGGCAGGAATATTACACAGATGCCTCAGTGCAGACATGTGACCAGCCACCACGAGCTCAGCTGACAATGAGAATCTAAAAAATAGGGCCGGTTGCCTCAGAAATCTGCTGACTGTGTCTCAACCCTTTCTCTGAAAAAGCAGAACCCAATGTACCGTCTAAACCTCCTGCTAAACATCTGGACCTGCAGCATGGAGGGACCAAGGATGAACAATGCATAAACAAACATATTTGCCAATTAGCTCAATGGGTTCTCGGGGTCTGTACACAAAGTCTGTGTAGAGATCAGGCCCAGTTCACATTCAGTAAATGTAAGCGATGCATCAGAGCAACCAATCAAGGTTCACATCTTCAGTTTACAGGGCACTTTAAGGGAATCCAAGGGGGTCTCCCAACACCATAATTTATATATCAAACTAGTGAAAATGGTCTCATATATACCTCCCTACTGCTCCAATGTCTGGCGCATGACATGTCACCACCACTAAAATCTCCTCAGAGATCAGCGATTGGCTGCAGCAGTCACAGGTCACATCATTATCCTGCTTTCAAGTCCGTCTGCAGAGAAGTGTTGGCATGAAAGCAGTGGAGGATAAAGAAGGGAAGCATTACCGTTTTTGGCACAGAGGGCTCAAGAACCCTTTTAAAGCTGTATGTGCCGATAGAACAGGTCTTCCCTCTACCTGCATTTCCTGCTGCTGCTAGATTACACAGATAGAGGGAAGTGGGAGAGACATCTTCTGCTCATTGTAACAATGCGTGAAAAGACATCACTGAGGGGCTCTGGAAACACCCCCCAGAGGCCATCAGGCTCAGGAATATAATTATAAAAGTACATTTTATAAAGGAAGGAGGACATGGATAACAAATATAAGAAGATTACCACAATCATGCTGCCTGGATCTACACATAACCGTCCCTGGTTTATCATGCTTGAGTTTGATGGTTGATTTCCTTTAACCCCTTACCGCTCAGAATCATACTAGTACTGCGCAGGCTCCCGCTATTAGCACTCAGTGCAGTACTAGTACGGTGCTGAGCTGATGCTGGTTGCGGCATCGGGAGTTGCGGGGCTAACACCAGCGGTCGGTGTGGGCTCCAATTGTGGGCGTTTAACCCGGTAAATGTCGCAGTCAGCGCGACCGCAATATTTAAACTCCTTTTCGGGAGGACTTTCCCCCATGATGTCCCCCACGCCGTTTTCGGGGAGGCCATTGTTACTATGACATCTACATAAGTATTGCAGAGTATTATCATGAACAGAAGAGATAAAGTAAAATAAATAAATTAATATGAATAAAAATGTCCATAGGCCCCATAACATATAAAGAGACATATAATGCACAAAAAAAAAAAAAAAAAAGTCTAAATCATAACCCCACATATAAAGTATCACCGCCTCTGTAACAACCCGTAGGGTTAAAAGTAAATAACTATTGAACCCGTACAATGAACGCCAAAAAAAAAAAAAAAAAAACTGGGGCTGTGCTTTAAGCTATAAAATGGCTGCTTCCTTAAGGGGTTAAAAGGTACATATTTCATTAGACCCGACATCAACAATTTCATAGACCTTGTTCAACGCCATGTTGTAAAAGAAGTGAATCCCAAGTCATGGATTTGGCATTCCTGCTACCCAGGGCATAGCACCAGGTACTGGTCCTTAGAAGAAGCCGCAAACACAACAGGTGGGGGAGGTTTCACCCCTGACTTCTGCCTCTGCCATTAGAAAGGCCAAATGGTAAGCCGAAATGCTAGAGAGTTTTAAGACTTTCGTCTGAGACAGATGGGTAATGGCACCATACAACATCAAACACCAGGTTTACTGGAAACATTTGTTAGTTCAGTCATGCAGTGCCAGACTATCCAACACTTGAAATGTGCAAAGAGTGCAAAGAAGATCAACATAACATTAAGATTTTGACCAAGGCCTTTAGAAAGTAAAAGGTACTGAAATGTAGGAAGGACTTGGGACAGAAGAAGAAAACATTTCTCCTGGGACTTACCGTCAGGATCCAGTTGATGTGGGGGACTCGTTCATGCAGAGACAAGCTGAACATGAGCAGCAGCACACCAGTCACTACAAATGCACTGCAGCTGACAAACTCAAAGAAGTATAAGCCTTCACACGGCGAGCACTCCATTATCGTCTCAATACAGATAAAAGCCAGGAGAGCCAAGACCTAGGAGGACAAAGAAATAATAAGCCAA
The DNA here is from genome assembly GCF_040894005.1 of Engystomops pustulosus. NCBI lineage: Eukaryota > Metazoa > Chordata > Amphibia > Anura > Leptodactylidae > Engystomops > Engystomops pustulosus. The sequence goes on along the minus strand of NC_092417.1, from coordinate 101,925,962 downwards.
TATAGACATACATGTAGAGCTTGCACATATAACGGGGCGACCCCACTCTCTACCACCAGTATGAAGCTCCAACTATGAGCTGGATCACACACACAGCAGCTGGGGGATGGTGCAGCAATTGATTACTTCTGCCTCTCAGAGAAAACACTGTGATTACATCATTCTCTGGTGCAGTGCATAACTAATGTGAGAGGAAAAGCAAAGCCAGGCAAAGGATTGAGAGAGCTTCATTATCACAATTTTATAATTCAGCAAAACCACTCACACCAATCACAGTGATTAAACAAGATATGTTTCTGAATCAGCTTGGCTACAGCATTCTTAAAGAAAATGTACCATTTGATTTCATGCATTATGAACCAAATATACCTTAAGTCTTCCCCATTGTAGGAGGTAAGGAGTAGTATACTACCATCCACTGCACTACTGCTGCTCTTATGATGAAAGGAAAGCTTGAACAGAGTTGGAATTTAATAGGCAATGCCATAAATGGCTGATAAACGTGGCTATAGGGCCATACATGGTGCTTGCATATACATGAAAAAGGGTTTGGACATGCTGAAATCGAAAGTCTTACATTGCCAGTGATAAATCTGGCTCAGAGAAAGTCTATTGTTTTCAATGTAAATCTGCACTGGTGGACCATGCAGCAAACACTGAAAAATAATCCCCCATGTCTGACCACTTGCATATCTGCTTCTGTAGCTCCTGATGCAATTTGTAAGAGGAGATCATCTTTACAATAAATCCAGTTATTGGTTCTAGGTGCTACATAAAGCCCGAGAAGTAAAGATCCCCCACCAGCCTCTAAAAGTGACTCATCTCAGCCAAAAACTGATTCTTCTCTTCTCATTTGCATATGGCTTTGGAGTAGTTTTTTTCTTTTTAAGTAGGTAAATGGACAGGGAATTCTAGAAAGGACATTTCACACCCTTCCTGTGCGAGATAGTAGTTTTGTGGGGGGAAGTGACCCTATAAAAATTAGTGCTTTGTCAGATATTGTAATATGAGAATAGCACACTGCAGAGTGTGTGCTATTTGCTTGATGATATCATTTTTACAACTTTGCTTTGACTCCACCACTGTAATGCAGTTACTGTCCTCAATCACAGGAAAATTCTCTTTAAGGAGACGGCAAACCTTTCCCACAGATGCCCTTTTTCTTTCCGGATTTGTACTTTCCAGTGTCAGCCTTTATTATTCCGTGCTGTGTACTGGTGAGCAGGAGAAAAAATAAAAAAAACAAACAAATACAGTGAAACTAATTTGAAAAAAAAAAAAAAAAAAAAATTTTCTTGTGGGCTCAGTTTTTACGCCTCATCCTGTGTACTCCTTCTCAGCACCTTCAGACAGCTGAAGAATCCGGAGGGTGACAATTTACTTCACTGATCAATTGTCAGTTTGATCAAAGAGGATAGAAAATATACAGGCATCATTAGGTTTTAACAGATTTTTAAAAATAACCTTTTGTTTAAAAAGGGTATTTGGTTCACCAATAACTTATCACTGGTGTATGGACCTGTGTAAGGTATTTTTTTGGAGGGGATTTTTTATTACTGAGGTTTTCCTTGCTACCATTTTGGGAACCGTACAACGCTTTGATAAATGTTTTTATTCCAATTTTTATGATTTGCAAAAAAGTGATTGGGTGCCATTTCATATTACTGGGTTCACCATAGAAATATCAATTTTTATATTTCAGGAAAATAAAAATAAATTGCCTCTTCACATCAGTCATGACTTTCAGGAAGCCCATCTAAAAACCAACATATGTATCCCATACAGAACAGATTCCCAACTGTAGACAGCAATGTCTCTGCATCTCTTCAACCTTCCTTATCCTGATCTCAATCACAGACTGCCACAGACTGACTACCCCACTAAACTACTAATCCCCTCAGGCAAGGTTTGAAATGTACTTTCTAAAATACCCATTTATGTAAAATTTCACCCATTTACCTATAAAAAATTTTCATGAGATGAGTCAAGTTTGGGGTTGCAGAAGTAGGGTCCCTTCAGATACTGTAGAAGAGAATAGAGGGGGGAGAGAACGAGAGATAAAGGCAGCTAAATACATAGTTGGCAGTGTTTGCTGCTGATAAAGATCAAGTTCCGATCTATCTTGTGAGACACTGAAGGGGTTAACTGTGGATGGGCGGTACATTTTTCCTGGGTTTTCCTACTATGAAAGGCCTTAGTGCTGAGGTTGTGTTGTCCAGCACCTTGGACACAGGTGGTGGGAGCAGCCTAATCAGGCTGCATAAAGCTGCTGAGCAGAGCTGAGAGCGTGGTCTCTCTGAAAGGAGGCTGGAGAGCACACTACAGCCCTGACTTCTGTGCCTGGAACAGCGACATCTTTTGTGTTAGTGGTGAGTTAGAGAAACTCTGTTTAGTTAGCACCCAGACGGGTAGGTTATTGTTTGTTTTGACGCCTGAATGTAAAGGCTGTTTTATTTTGTACTTGCTCCTGGAATAAACACAGGCGAGACCTGTTTTGAACTAAAAACTTTGGTGTCACTGTCTTTGACTGAATCACTAATCACCGCTACCACGGTCTCTACTGGGCCAAATCTCCCACAATCTTTTAACTACCTTTATGTTGAGTTCTGTAGCTCCAAGAATCACAAGCTTGATGGGATCAAAGAGAAAAAAAAAGAAGAAAAAAAAAAACCCCACAAGATTCTTATCTTTAATATGAAAAAAAAAAAATTTTTTTTTTAGGTACGTTAGAGCCAAAGCTTCTGAATGATCTCATTTGAAAATTAGGTGAAAAGTGTCATGCCTGTTTATTTGCCTGACTTTAATTGAGATGTCACTAGAGGTCTCATTAACCCCCCAAAATAATCGCCAAGCGTAAAAAAAGTACTAGAGATCGATCACTGTGTTGTGCCTGGCAGGCAGGAGTAATCAATTGCTGCACCATACCCCAGCTGCTGTGTATGAGTGATCCAGCTAAGGTTGATTAGTCCTGTCTGGACTGTTCAGGAAGCTTGGTGTAACATGCAGGCTGAAGGCAACCCAGCTTTCCCAAGATCCTGAATTTATAATTGTTTTTTCAGCAAAACCACTCAGTTCAAGGATTAAACCAGATATGTTTCTGCACAAGTATAGCTACAGCATTCTCAAGGTATTAAGCAGAAAACAAGCCCTTAGCTGTTCTGTACACAGAAACATGAAGAGGTCCTGAAGACCAGGACTTTACAAGTTCATGCCATGGGAATGTAGTAAACATCTGGAGGATGAAGGAGTCTTCATAAAAAATACTACATTCCCATCCTACAGCGAGTTATTTGAGATCTTCCTTGCTAAATATAAGATGTGTTAGACTCCATGCAGAGCTGTAGACGTCACCCAATATATTCAGCCCAGCAGTGGAGGGGGACACCACCAGGGAGTTGTTGTCAAGAAAACAAATGTGAGGTTCTGAGAACATAATTACAGGTTTCCGTCCTCCTCGGATAATTAATAGACCATACGCTGCAAACAGCAAGAATATTTACAACCTCCAATATATACAGAGATTACCTCTGAAAACCTACCGTCAGATGAGGGAAATATGAGGGGTCTTATGCAAACCTTTGGAAATATTTCCAAAAGGTTTTATAGTCCACATGTCCCTGAATGACATGTCCCGTCATAGTGTGCACCATGGGCAGAGTGCATGGACGTGCCTCTGCACGCTCTGTTACACATGAACGGGAGAAGGAAGAGGAGTCGCATGGATCATCAGGGTGCATTAAAGCATTTTTCTATGAATTTTACTTTGGATAGGGTTTACAAACGCCTTTTCACGCCACTACACCATTATTTAAATGGGCCGGTTCAAGGTTTATGCATATACTACATTAATGATGAAAAATCCAGGCTTTGAAATATGTTTTACAAGCATTTCATTATATTATAAGAATGAAGATTGGCTTTTACGTCCAGAAGTGATGGGCACCATCATTCTTCAGAGGGATCATTGTTCATTTGTAGATAGACCCTTGGGGCAATTCATCATAAGCATCTGAGAGAAAAACTATCCCAGTTGCTCATGAAAACCAATCGGAGCTCTGCTTTCATTTTCCCACAGCAGTTTATAAACTGAAAGCCGAGCTCTGATTGTTTCCCATTAGCCATTTAGCGGACACTTCTAATAGATCTTCCTCCATGAATAGCTTGTCTTTTCATATCCATAGAGACCATAATTTAGGACCATATATTGGGTGGGGATGGATAAGTGCTGATTTACCAATATATACGTTTTTCAGGTGTCAGCTTTCTACAGAACTTTGCTTCCCGTGTCGTCCCCTGGTCCGAGGAGGTCATTCTTTGGATAAAGTTGAACTGGAACCTCCAGTCGGACACAGGCCTGAGTAAACACGAGAACCAAAGTGATGAGGGAAAATGGGAGTTGGAGTAGGGAAAGTGCCCACCCCTAGCCGTCTGGGGCTGGCCCCTTTTAATTCTATATGTCTATCTACCATATGTATGGGAATATATAAGCATGTTGAGTGTCACCATTTACTAATAACGCTTTGATTTCTATGTATCCCAGGTTCCAGCTGGTTTTACTTTTATTTCCGCCCCCCCCCCCCCTCACAGTCAGTGAACAGTTTGCCTGGACATGACACTGAAGCATGTGGTCTCCCCCTTTCTTACCCGGCGCTGCTCACAAGGCGGATGTATAACAACCAGCAACCGGACAAATATTTCTATTCAAGATAAGGATTTCCAGCATTAAAATAAGTAAAAATAAAGCCTTGCGTTTCCCACAACAGCCTAAAGAATCAAACTCATAATAAATGTTATTTTTCAGGCAGTTTTATTGCTACTATTTTGGTGCTTCTTTTATTATGCGAGGTTAAACAAAAGTCAGCAACTAGTGTTTTTACTTTGGGAACTAAACATCAAGCTGTATTTCTAGATCAGATTGTAACAGATAAAACAAAAAGATCTTATTTCCCCTTTTCTTGAAAACATACTTTTATTAGTAGCTGCTTGTATTGTCAATTGTCAGTATAAGAGACATGTTCTGAGGGCCTGGGGCATTTTCGGGTGTCCTGCTAAAAAGACGACCCCCCACAATTATTTTCTTTTACTGCTGCAGGAAGGTTCTCTGTGGACAACCATTGACAGGATAGGTATGGTCACAAAGATATTATCTACTTATTACACACCCACAAAATACGTCATAAAAATGGACTAGATGGGAATATTTACATGCAATGCAAAGGTGGACTTGTGCCCCCAGTGCCAGAAAAATTTAGTGCAACCTGTGACATGAAGTTTTCCAAACTAGTTTAAGAACTAAGAATATCTAAGAATATCAGTATGATTCTCTTTCAAATGGACTGGATTCTTATGATGAAGTCCTATGCCTTAGGCCAACTTCTATGAGATTTCTGCTTAGGTAGCTTCTGAATTATGTACAACATATTTACACACCTCAAATTGAAGGCCCATTGTCACCATTGCACATTAGAATTTTGTTTTATCATCCTATTGGAACATATAGTCTTTCTCCTACAACACAATCCATTGGAGGAGACTTACTGGCTGTAAATCACTACTAAAGTAACAAAGAACGAAGGTGGTTCCTGTAGTCATGGCCAACCCAAAAGGGCTATGTACTACACAGTAAATTTCAAATATGAACAACTGAACTCAGCTTTTTATTCCCTTAATTGGGGATCTTACCTACCCAATAGACACCAGGGAATTGCAATGCCACAAGAGGGTATTTAGATGCAGGGCTAGAGCAGTGAGGGATAGCTCCATCTCCTGCCACCCAGATCAATGCCCGCATCATGCAGACATCATGCAGCTCTTGCCCATGACATATGTAGACATAGTCTCGAAATTCTGCACAAGATTAATGTGTTGCTTCTAAAAGTCTAAGGAAACCGAGCACGGGATCATAGATGGATCCAACTTCACATTCCTCAGTCTGCACTGCTTTTCCCCTGGTTCAACCACAAGCCATTTATTTCTGGAACAGGGAGCGCTTTCCTCCTCCAGCTGCTGGAGAGTTTAGGGCTGTCTTGTCTATATCTTAAGTGCACAGACAGCGACTTCCTGTCTACGGACAGCAGCTTGGTGACAGCCGGCAAACCAAGTCAGGAATATAAATGCAGAGCACAACATCTACATCAATCTATTCCAGGGCTGTAACCCAGTAAGGCAATTGGCAGTAGGGACACCCGATTCCTGGCACATTTACCTGCAGACACCTGTCTCATAGCTCCCTACGGGGATGAACTTACAGTCTACGCCCATGAACTGAAACTTCTCCAGGTGATACCACTACCCCTAGCACGTCCCAGCGGCAGCCTCATACACAGACAAATCAGAATACATAACAAGGAATTTACAGACCTCACACAAAGGTTCCAATACACATCAAATAGTTGGTACAGATGGCAGAAGATCAGCAACAACTCTACGAGATCACCTTGAGTTTCTCAAGTTTATGGAAAACAACCCCAAATAAAATAGAGTTCCATCCGAGTTCCCCCAAGGAAGGAATATGTAGTGAATGTAACAAGACCAGGACAGGAACAATAATTTTTTGATTTAATAGACCTCAAAAACCCTGCTCCAGATCTGAAGAGTACAAACCAAATTGGTGTGCAAAATAAACCAATACCTTATGGATGGGCAAACTAAAAGACCTGATACCTTTATCTGCGTTACCAGATAAATATTCAGCATCAAGCTGCCTACATAGATTAGACAGTGAGAGCTAGCACACAGGGGGCAGGCCTCGGGCCAATTGCACATGTGTTTCCAGAGAAACGCATGCGATAGTGTTATCGATCGCATGCGTTTCCCAGGAAACGCATATGCGATCGGTCCGAGGCCGGCCCCCGGTGCACTAGCGTTGCGTTATCAACGCGCTCTCACTGTGACGCGTTATCACCGTGATGCTAGCGAAACGTGTGAACGTACCCTAACAGACAAGTTTTCTAGATGAATATGGTAACCAGGTCCAACCCCGTGATCAGTAGATGTGCAACAGGTGTTGTGGCCAAAGTTACCATGAGGCGCTAGCCTCAACACATGTGAGGCCCCTTTAACCCACACCATTTGAGTCTGACTTGCCATAAGTGTGTTATCAAGAAGTGATGTTGCACTAGAGGAGAAGCTTGAGTGTCTGCTGTACTATATCTGATGGACACAAGTGAACTACAAGAGGGCAAGAAGCATATGAGGGAAGAACAAAATAGATATTCAGAGAATGACAAGGAGGAGAGAAAAAAAAAAAAAAAAAAAAAAAAAGGGACATGAAGGCCCAAAATGAGAAATCTGGAGGCTAAAAGAGTACAACAGTACAGGCAGTCCCCGGGTTACATACAAGATAGGGTCTGGAGGTTTGTTCTTAAGTTGAATTTGTATGTAAGTCGAAACTGTATATTTTATAATGGAAGTTCTAGACAATTTTTTTTCTTTTGCCCCAGTGACAATTGGAGTTTCAAAATTTTTGGTGTAATTGGACCAAGAATTATCAATAAAGCTTCATTACAGACACTTTACAGCTGATCATTGCAGTCTGGGGCTATAGTAAAGCATCCAGAGAGATTCACCAGAGGTCACATGGGGCAGAGGGGTCCGTCTGTAACTATGGGTTGTCTGTAAGTCGGGTGTCCTTAAGTAGGGGACCGCCTGTACATGGAAGTCAGGTTTAATTATGAGAAAACAGGACACAAGTAAAAACATGAAACTACAGCACGACATGGAGACCAAGATGGAGGTTGAAAGTGCAAAGAAACAGCAGAGAGAAAAACCTATCCCCTTCTTGGCAGAAAACTGCCATTCCCTAAGAGCAGTGGTTCTCTTCCATGGAGCATACCCCTGAGTCTATGGAGTCCAACCACAGGGAAACTTTAGGATCAGTATAATGTAATCTTCATTGCTCTGCAACATTTGCCCAGGAGAAGCCCTTATTAGCGACAGCTCAAGAGCTTAATTTCAGGATATTTTGCATTGCTGACAAGTTGGAATTCTCACTATATATCGGCTCCTTCAAGGCTGCTTTTTCACACACAATCCCTGATACGAGGAGGAATTTCCTTTCAACATAAACTGTAATTGTTACATTTTTGTATCCAGGGAACTAGTTAATCTACGATTTATTCATCATTAGACTCCAGGAATGTAGCGCCATGTGTTTAGATTTTGACCTTTAAGAAGGGCAAAAAGTTCTTCACACCAACAGCCTAGAGAAAGTTAGTAAAAGCTGCTACCATGTTCTAAAGAACTTCACAATGATATTAGGGGGGCACAAAGCATAGAGCTGCATATGCGTCATGCCATTCTACGGCCCTGGCAAGGCATGGCACCCAAGAGAAGATGTCTAGTGACAACATTTTGAAACTCTCCAGGCTGAGGTCAAACAGAAAACACATGGGAGAGATTTATCATACATAACGTGATACATATCATACATATTCTTGTAATGCGCAGAAACTGGCATAGAAGCATTGATAAATGTCCCCACAGTTTGTTCCACTCTATCTTTGGTCCATTTGGATTTTGAACATGGAACCTCATTTCATGACAAAGTCCTATAAATGGTGACGTGCACAAGAGGTATCATAATATCCACATATCTGATTTTATAGTTTAGACCTGTTCACTTGAATGATGCCAATTTACAGCACAGATGCCACATCTCTATAAAGGGACAGTGCAAATTGAGCCCTTTCTGTTCTAGAGCTGGAGAAATATGTTGGGCTATATGACCACTTAGATGTATTCCACCCTACCACAGCTCAAGGTTACTGCATCATCTTCCGTGCCCTGATATATATTTTTATATATAATTTGAACTGCTAGTTTATGATAAAAACAAACACACAGCTAGAGTGCTAAACACCATTCCCAGATGGGCATCTGAGACACTAGAGATGCCACATCAATGGCCCAAGCAATTTTGACTATATACAGCAGTTTGTAAAGGTCCCTGGGAAAACTGTGTGATAACAAACTTGGCTACAATTTATGCTTAATTTGCCTAATGTAGCAGCACTGGGGAGAGGGTACAATAACCTACTGCAGAACTGGGGGCAGTTATCGCTTAAGACATTATAACGTTATAACAGAGTTTTAAGATGCAAATAATGATAATCTTTATTTATATAGCGCCACAACATCTGCAGCAATGTAGAGATCACTAGTAAATACACAAAATACGACACTACAGAATTAAAAACAGCCATAACAAAACAAAACAATAGGAGCCAGGACCCTGCTCACAAGAGCTTACAATCTATGAGAATCAAACATTGCTTTAAAGTTTATGACACTTAAATCACACAGAAATCGCCCTGTAAACCTTCTAAGCACCAAAATTACCCTCTTCCTTTTCCCAGCAGAACAGATCCCAGTTTCTGCAGGCATAAAGAGTCACCATCATACACAATAATCCAGGTTTAGCCAACACAAAGTAGTAAATCAGTGGTGAACAGAAGCAGCATAAAGACAAGTCATGTGAGATCTGTGAAGGGCACCGGATCACACCACTCCAGGGTCATGCCCATTAACTGCCCGGCCTACATGAGGGTCAATGACCACAATGATAAATTACAGGGCCCCAGAGCAGAGGGTGGAGGTCACAGGTGGTGGCAGGGAGGAGGCTCTCCTCATTATCTCCACATCACAGGTGTGTATGCCACCCAATGGCAGGAGGTGCTCTCCTCTGCTTGTTACTACTCACTCCTTTCTGCTTGTCCCTGTGTGACCCCGATCTGTGGCACCCCCTTACACCGTGTCCCCCATGTGTTTTACCTGTTGCACATGTAATAAGCCCCCTCCCCTTACCCCATCACTCACCACTTGACTGCATTTCAGGACCCCACAGAGTGATCGGATGTAGTCCACATCACAGTGGATGCCCCTCCAGCCCCGGTTCTGCCGCACTGGCTCTGTGGTGGGCTGGTAAGGGCTGCTGGCCCCCGACACCATAGAGGCTGTAGATGCCTCCGCCTCAAAGCCATCCATGTCCTCTACCGCTCTCATGCCTGGGGCTCCAGGGACGGGTCAGTGCTGGGGGCCACACTCCCCACAATGCATAGCGATTGCCAGTCACTGGGGGGAGGTTAGGAGCCCCTCATTGCTCCCCACATGTCAATCATCCGTGCTGCTGCGGCAACCTGCAGCAAAGCGACAAGCACAGAGCAATGTCCGCTCAGCGCGGCCAGAGGATACCGCACCACACCCCCACAGGGCGGACTCTGTCCCCGCTCCGAGCTGCCCTGGGCCCCGGTTCTCTCTCTCCGCGATGACGCGCTAATAGCAGCGCGATCCCGACATTGACGCGCTCTGCAGGTAAGCTGCGCCCGGACCAATGGCAGGCGAGCTTCTTTGTGACGTAACGGGCAGGATCATCACAATAGCCCCGCCCAGACGCCCGATGGGACCTTTTTATGGCGTGCACTGTTACTGGGTGGCATCTCCTGCCAAGGCTGTGCTGCTGCAAGTTATTACAGGAAACCTACCGTGAGGAGTCTACCATCAGAAGCAGATGTGATGGAAGATTCCTCCTGTCTGCCTCTGCACTCATCTATAATCCTTGAACCTAACGTTTTATATTACATATTACTAAAATATGGAAAAAGTTTTTAACAAATTACATCCCAGGATTATTACATGACAGATTAAGGCAGAGGCAGGAGGGATCTACCATCACATCTATTTCTTATGGTATATTTCCTCTAAGCATAATACTAGTGGCAATGAAACTGCTTTGTTATTCATAATGGATACAATTATGGGCTGACACCATGTTATATCCTAAAACACCCAACTGTTACGCAGGAGGAAAAAAAGGGACAAAAAGTGCGGCTTCTACAGCCAAATGTTTTTAACCATAAGCTACACTGCTTATCCCACCCGCGCGCCTCTGGTCACGTGACTTACGCGACCTGGCGTCAGGTCGCGTCAGTCACGGGACATGGTCCGCGCGGTGCAGGAGCTACAGAAGATGGGCGGATCGCCGACGCGGGGCTTGTAGGCAAGTATGGGTGCAGAAACACGGGGGCGCGGCGGCAGCGCTACACAGGGGCACCATAGTTCGGGGAACTTTCCCCGCGGCACACAGGTTGAAAATCACTGCTCGAATATATTTAAAGTTCTTTAATATACACCCCACCCAGTTAAATTATATACAGAAACTCTGCTTCTTAAATAAAATCTGGCCCCACATATACAGTGTTCCCTGCTTAATTATATTCTGTGCCCTATTAACAGCCTCCCATAGTTTAATTAAAATCCAGCCCGATATACAAAACTCACTAGTTTAATTATAAACAAACACCCTCCCATATAGTCCCCCAACGCAGTTGAATCTGACCCTAATATGAGTAGCCCACCTCCTCTAGTTTAATTATATACAGCCTCCCATACAGTACCCCCAGTTTAATCAATATGTTGCCCACATATTTGAATCCACCCCTCAGTTTTATTATATACAGCCTGCTATATAGTCCCCCTAGTTTAATTATTAACTTGACCCATATTTAAATTCCCCCACCCCAGTTTTATTATATGCCCCCCTCAGTTAATTTATTTACAGCCTAACATATAGGCACCTGCCAGTTTATTTATATTATGTAGAACCATATAGAAATCCCCCAGCCCCCATATGAATATATTGAGATCCCACAGACTCCCCTTCCCCAGTGTAATACACCCTTTGCCAATAAAAAATAAGACTTATACTTACGTGCAGTCTCTTTGCTCCCACATCATTACCCGCCGCCTGTGTAACAGCATACTACTGAGCAACGCAGACAGCCGGAAAGGCACGGTGTCGCTCGGAATACTGTATCTATCGCACCTGTCTTAAATAGACTTGTGCGATGGATTTACCTGGTGGCCAATTAGGGCACCCAAATCTCCTACCATATGATTGGAAATGTTGATGCTCCCCAAAGGGCTCCGCAGTTTTCCGCCTGAGGCGAGATTTTCATCTTGCGGCCTGATCTCAGGCAAGAGCAGGACATGTGATGTTGACATGTGACCAGCGACCATCTTCTATCCTGTGTCTGCTCCGTGCTAAGAAAATCAATAGACTATTACAGTCAATTACTATTAAAATCAATAGATCATTACAGTGTAAGTTCACAACTTTGTCTGCCAAAGGGAGCAAAATTTTAAATAACAACTAATTACATATAAACTTATATTTTAAGGATCCATTTGTATATGAATTATGCTTATTCCTGGAATACCCATTTTTTTTTTTTTTTTTTTTTAAATTTTATTTTTTCCATATAATATTACAAGACATTCTTTGCGACATAATATCCATAGTACATTCAAACATTACATGTCTTGATGTAACTAACATCTTATACATAAACTCCCTTCTACAAACATTTACCATCTTATCGCAAAAAAAGACATGTCCAAATATCAATACGTATACTCTCCCCCCCCCAAACCCCCCTCCCTCCCCACCCTCTACCGATGCTGGAGACGCTGAATGGACACAATCGATACACAGTGGATTACAGAGAACCCTCTATAAACTCCACTGAGTCCAAATATCCTTAAGTCTGTTGCCCTTCCTATAACGTTTCTCAAACGCACATTCGTATGATTTTATACGCTTAACTAAATTGCTCCATTCATTCACAGAAGGGGGCTTCTCATCTAGCCAATGTTTCACTAATACTAATCTTGCGAGGAAAATAGTCTTCAGGGCCAAGTCACTTTTTAATCTATCATCTAGAGAAATCGGGAGCAGGCCCAGGACCCCAAAGGTAGCAACTCGCGGGAATGAGCATTGGAACTGATCCTCTAATTTCTTAAATATCTCCTCCCAATAGGTGTACCCATTTAATTAGGTTGATTTGACTTGATTAGGAAAGGCACACACCTGTCTATACAAGAACTGACAGTGCATGTCAGAGCACATGAGAATCATGAGATCAAAGCAACTGCCCATGGAGCTCAGAGACAGCATTGTGTCAAGGAACAGATCTGGCCAAGGTTACAAAAGAATTTCTGCAGCACTTAAGGTTTCTAAGAGCACTGTGGCCTCCATAATTCTTAAATGGAAGAAGTTAGGGACGAGCAGAAATATTCCTCCTCCTGGCCATCCAGCCAAACTCAGCAATCGTGGGAGAAGAGCATTGGTGAGAGAGGTAAAGAAGAACCCCAAGATCACAAATTTCCAAAACGTTAACTATCACCCCAACCATCCACCAGTCCGGGCCGATATAAACCTCTCCTCAGTGGAAGATAAATCAAAGCCAGTATACAGTTTGTAAAAAAAAAAAAAAATAAACAAACATATGGAGTTCTCCCAGGCTATGAGTGTGGAGAAAACAGGCACTACTCATCACCAGTGACACATGGTGGTGGCAGCATCATGCTATGGGGTGCTTTTCAGGGAGAGAACGACTGATTGCAAATGAAGGAAAGATGAATGTGGCCAAGTACAGAGATATCCTGGATGAAAACCTCTTCCAGAGTGCTCTGGACCTCAAGCTGGGACAAAGGTTCACTTACAAAGGAACATATTTAAAATAGACAGACAGTATTAAGGAAGGTCAGTGGGATAGGATTCTATTAGGACGCTCTATAGACATACAATATAGTGTCTTCCTATAGGGGGGTTGATCTATTCTCCCTAAGAGGTTTGTAGGTTGCTGTAAAGAGTATATTGCTCAAAGAGACCTCCTAATCTGTTCTTATAAAATGATTTGCCTTACTATTTCAGGCTATACGATAAACTCTAGTTAGCCCTCACTAGATTTTGAAATAATTCATGCGCTATCCTATAAACTGTCTGCTGCGAGTTAAAATTAAAACATGCTGCTCAACCAAGCCCACCCGACATGCTTCACCAAAACTGGGGCTGACTGCAACGCGGTAGGCGTCCATTACGGACTGTTATAAACTATCAGTTCATAACTCACTCCGTGCCACTCATCTGGTATGAAATCGCCGAAAATAATATGGCTTAGGGTTCCGTTTTGGGCTTAAGGATAGGCTAATAAGCCCCAATGTGTCCTACCTTAAACCGGATGTTGACGAATAACAAAAAAAAAAAAAAAGTCACCCTCAATCCTCGTCGGTATTTGTCATACCTCGCGTTCGCCAATCAAATGTTTACTGTGTCAAGCGAAAAAAGGCTTGGCGCATAAGCAAAGGACACGCGCATGTGCACCAAAGTTGTATATCCATCGACACTGAGAAGAATAGGCGCGTGCGCAATGGGAATTCGAACATGCAGAATGGATCTGTATAGAACCCAGATAGAATAGCCTGCTCAGGGCAGGGCAGGAAGTGGAAAGAAGGGGGTAAGTAAGTATCTTCCCCATCATTTAAAATATATTGGGATAAAAATCTCAAAAAAGCAAAAGTGTATTTAAATGATTGATGATTATAAAGATTGATGGTTATATTTTAAAGTTTAGAACCCCTTAAACGTTACTAATGAAGGTGGATAATGTATTATAAAAGATAGTACTAACAATACAGAAAAAAGAACTCGAACTTAGGGTGTGTTCAATAAGGGGTCAGGGCAAGGAGACGCTGCCCTGTATTGTTATAATCACTTGTGCCATATTATTTTAGGAGAGTTGAATATGTAGAGAGTGACGATGAAGTAAATAGATATAATAGTTCCCATTGTTCCTCATTCCTGATGTTTAGCGGTCGTTTCTAGAATATATATATCTATCTGTAATCATGTGTGCAGTGCACATTAGGATCTATGGACAGGAGTAAGAAAATAAAGAAATAGATGTCCATATAGCACATGGCTACTTTTTTTATTATCAGGGATGTTTCTCCATCTCTTTCATGATCAGAATGGGGGATTTTCACCTCAATCACAAAAATGGTAATAAGGAAAATCCTTCGTTCAGTCCTCTTGGGCTTAGGCTTTCCAATCTGTAAATCCATTTGGCCTCTTCTTTCAGTAACTTTTTATCCAGGTTGCCTTGACGTGGGCCCAATTTGACTTGTTGTAAACCCCAGAATCTCAAACACTCAAGGGTTCCACCATGTACCTGCCTAACATGACGGAAAATTAATTTGAGATTGTTTTTTTTTTTTTTTTAGGCTGGGCATAGAGGGCTACTGACAATATACAGGGGGTGCCAGCACTGGCTATATACAGGGGGGCAGACACTGTCTATGTAATGGGGGGCAAGCACTTGCTACATATTAGGGGGCTGCTGTGCTAGCTATATGTTGGGGACAGGCAAAGGGTATATACTGAGGGAAACTGTCTGGCTATATACAAGGGGCAGGCACTGGCTATACACAAGGGGACTACTGGCTTTATACTAGGGGACGGGGTCTTGTCTATATACTGGGGGGCTTCTGGCTATATACCCTCGGCTTACATTCGAGTCAATAGGTGTTTCCCGGTTTTTTGTGTTAACATTAGGTGTGTTGACTTATACTCGAGTATATAGGGGTTAGCAAAAATACTGACTTTTCTGTTTTTATCTGTAAAGTTGGGGTGCAGAGTGTACATTAATAAGCAAAAAAAAAAAAAAACTTTGTTGAGTCTACAATTGGCTGCAATGAAACAGAGTAAAACATTTAAAGGGCTCCGAATAGTTTCCATCGCCACTGTAATGCTGCATGAAAGAAGATTTAAAAGGATTTAAGCCCACAGTGTGCCAAAAGTCTGTTATCCAGGATGGTGATAGGACCACAATGCAGAAAAAGAATGTTTAACACTTTATACAAAACACCTAAGTCAAAGACAAGTATTTGGCCTATGAGACATCAATCAGGCTAGGACTCTTCTTCTGAGGCCACGTAAGGCTGTGGAGAAGAGCTTGGTCTTATTGAATTGTTTTATTAATTGCATTTACATAAATGCAATCACGCCAAGTTCCTAACATCAGCCTGCATTCCATGCTTACCCTCCAACGCCATTTTTCCACGGGGAAGCAGGGACTACTTGAATCATATACAGGCGCTACCCTACTTGAGAATACCCGACTTAGAAACGACCCCTAGTTACAAACGAACCTCTGGATGTTAGTTATTTACTGTACCTTAACCTTTGGCTACAATAAACAGTTATAACAGATATTGCTATGACAACCCAACATTATTAACCCCTTCACGCTCCATGGCGGATATATCCGCCACAGAGCTATGAAGGGTGTATGAAGAGGGCTGACGGGCTGAGCCCTCTTCATACAGAGATGGGCTTTGCTTGCACCGATCGCGGGTGTTAACCTTTTCTTTGCCGCCGCCAGAGTCGCCGGCACCACCAGAAGCATGGGGGAACGTCATCGGCGGCCTGCAATCGATTGCCGTGGTAGCCTTGGGTCTTCGTCTGACCCAAGGCTGAATGGCTTCTGCCTATCCATTACAATGAGCCTGTGGCTCATTGTAATGTATAGTGTGCAGAAATGCTATATACTGCGATACAGTTGTATTGCAGTATATGGTAGGAACGATCTGACCATCTAGGGTTAATGTACCCTAGAGGGTCTAAGAAATAGTGAAAAAAATAAAAAAAAAAAAGTTTAAAAAACGTTAAAAATAAATAAAAAAAAATTATAATATATATATATATATATATATATATATATATATATATTTATTAAAAGTTCAAATCACCGCCCTTTCCCTAGAACTGATATAAACAGGGCCGATTCTAGCATATTTGCTGCCTGAGGCGAATATTAAAATGCTGCCCCCCCCCCCCGCTCCCTGTTAAGTAAATGCTGAAAACTTTACTAACAATTAACAACCCTACAGACAGCTCCCTGACACTGTGTGACTGACTACAGGATCTGAGAGGCATTAGTGGCATCTAGTACCTTATAGATAACAATCTCTTCCATCAGGAGGACTTTATTCTGGGTTCTCCAATCCATGACGTATCACTGCTGAATTCCTGGCCGGATACCTTCAGCTCCGTGCAGCATCTCCACCCGGCGTCCCTAAAAATACCACAGTCACTTACAGTATAAAGTCTCCTGGATAACACACTGCGCTCCTAAATAATATATACACAACCTCACAACACAACTGACCGCACTCTCCCCACATACAAAACATCCCTATATATATATTAGTCAAGTGGAATTATAGCATGCTAAGCACCAATCAATATACAACACCCCCAATTTATTAATACAGACCCCCCCCCCCCAACATTTGGTTTACATGATGCAAAGTAATCTGTATCCTATAACTAATAAATATATAGCACCCCTAATGAAATATATATATATATATATATATATATATATATATATATATATATATATAATTTATTTTTATATATCCCTGCTCTCCTATATTTAAAGGCCTCGTTATTCACCCCCCATTTAAATTATATACAGCTCCCATATACAGATCCCCTACAGCTTAAATAAAATCTTGCCCCACATATACAGTCCGCTTCCAGCTTAGTAATATACTGTACCCGATATACAGCCCCTGCAGTTTAGTAATGTACTGTACCCGATATACAGCCCCCAGCTTAGTAATATACTGTATCCCATATACAGCCCCCTCAGCTTAGTAATATACTATATCATATATACAGCCCCCCCAGCTTAGTAATATACTGTATCCTATATACAGCCCCCCAGCTTAGTAATATACT
The DNA here is from genome assembly GCF_040894005.1 of Engystomops pustulosus. Lineage (NCBI taxonomy): Eukaryota > Metazoa > Chordata > Amphibia > Anura > Leptodactylidae > Engystomops > Engystomops pustulosus. The sequence continues at coordinate 101,908,378 of NC_092417.1, read as the reverse complement.
GTATCCTATATACAGCCCCCCAGCTTAGTAATATACTGTATCCCATATACAGCCCCCCCAGCTTAGTAATATACTGTATCCTATATACAGCCCCCCAGCTTAGTAATATACTGTATCCCATATACATCCCCCAGCTTAGTAATATACTGTATCCCATATACAGCCCCCCAGCTTAGTAATATACTGTATCCCATATACAGCCCCCAGCTTAGTAATATACTGTATCCCATATACAGCCCCCCAGCTTAGTAATATACTGTATCCCATATACAGCCCCCCAGCTTAGTAATATACTGTATCCCATATAGCATCCCCCCCGAGTATAAAATAATTATGGCCCCATATAATATATACTGAATCCTTCCCCAGTATAAAATAATAATGGCCCCAAATAATATATATAGCATCCCCCCTAGTATAAAATAATTATGGCCCCATATAATATATACAGCACCCCCCCTTGTATAAAATAATTATAGCCCCAAATAATATCTATAGCATCCCCCCCCAGTATTAAAACAATCATAGCCCCAAATAATATATATATAGCATTCCCCCCAGTATAAAATAATTACGGTATAGCCCCAAATAATATATATATAGCATCCCCCCCAGTATAAAATAATTATAGCCCCAAATAAAATATATATATAGCATCCCCCCCAGTATAAAATAATTATAGCCCCAAATAAAATACATAGCATTCCATCATCCCCCCCCCCCAGTATAAAATAATTATGGCCTCATATGATATATATATAGCTTTCCCCCCCCAGTATAAAATAATGATGGCCCCAAATAATATATATAGCACCCCCCCCCCAGTATAAAATAATTATAGCCCCATATGATAACTACAGCGTCCCCCCCCCAGTATTAAACGTTTTCTAGCCCCATATAGTACCCCCCCCCCCCCCCAGTATAACATAAAACCTCCCCACATTTAATCAAGTTCATTAAAAATAATAAAATACATACTCACGTTCAGGCAGCTGCTCCGGTCTTCACGCAGCTCTCCTGTGACCCGCGGCTCCGCACAGTGACACAGACGCCATGACGTCATGACGCCTGTGTCACTGCTTAGAACGGAGCGACGCAGCTGCCGGAAAGGCGCTGCGTCGCTCCGCATATAAATCGCGCCTGTGTCTTAAAGAGACAGGCGCGATTTATTTAGCTGGTGGGCGATTCGGGCGTTAATGGACGCCCGAATCGCCCACTTTAGAGCGGCAAATTTCGCCGCCCTTTACAGGGACCCGCATTCTGCCGCCTGAAGCGAGATTTTCATCTCGCCTCATGGCAGATGCGGCCCTGGATATAAAATATAATAAACCGTAAAAATCACAGACACATTGGGCATTTTGGGACGCGGCGATACCTAATCTATCAAAATATAAAAACGGTTACGGCCGGCGGTGACCTCCGAGGCGGGAAATGCCGCCCAAATGTCCGAAACGCAACTTTTACACCTTTTTACATGACATAAAAAATGTAATAAAAAAAAATGATAAGGTCGCACAGTCCTCAAAATGGTAGCAATGAAAAAGTCGGCTCATTTAGCAAAAAAATGACATATCACACTACTCCGTGCACCAAAGTATGAAAAAGTTATTAGCGTCTGAAGATGGCAAAAATGTTTTCTTTTTTGTACACCGTTTAATTTTTGAAAATGTATTAATACATAATAAAACCTGTATAAATTTGGTATCATCACGATCGTACTGAACCAAAGAATAAAGTAGAGGTGTTATTTGGAGTGCAGAATTAAAGTCGTAAAAACTGAGCCCACAAGAACGTGACGCACACACATTTTTTTTCTATTTTTCCACATTTGGAATTTTTTTTCTGGGTTCCCACTACACGGCAGGGAATAATAAATAAGAATTTCACTAAGAATGTGAAATTTCCAATGATCCCATAGTATTACATGGAGTGGCAGGACATTTGTATGACCTGCAGCTCCATCAAATAGTATAAGCAGAACCGCCTTTCTTACAGTTCCCAGCTTTTGGACCCTCACTGATAAGATAGTTTTGCCCTGTCCTGTGGACACAGGATAAAAATTGAAATTGGCAGTCCCTTTAAGCAATGAGAGGCAACATAGTTGGTTCCAATCTGGGGCTTTAGAGCAACTTTTGGTCAGTTTAGGTTAAATTGTGGGCCGTCACATCCTCTTTGAACACACAGAATTTTTTTTGCAAACTATACACATATCCACATGGAATCCCCTTGAGCAACAAGCCTACAGTAATGAAAATGCAGTATATGTACAAGCATTGTAATACAGAACTGATATTGGAATAGGCTTAGCTGTAAATGCCTCACCATTTAGTCTCCAGTAGGAGGCGCCATTACATCAAACTAAAATCCACAATGATAAAAAACTATCAAGTTTAGCAAAGGAAGAGAATTGTGTTACATTTCAAGAGAACTTGAGCTACAATTCAACATAGGTAAATGAAAAAAGTAGCAAAACATCAGAAATGGCATGAAATTAAGTTGTTGCACAATTTGTATATATACCAATATATTGGTACAAATGGAATTCAACCACCTCAGGAGCAATGTTTGCTGAAGGGCGTTATATTTGGAGTGACAGTTCTGTTTTTACTTACCGATTGGGGCAAGGCTGCACTTTGCTTCAGTGTTTGGGTGCATTCACACGATCAGTTTTGCAGAAGCAATTATTGATGTCCAAACCAGGAGAGGAGCGACAAAAAGAGGAGGAACAGTTTCTCTCAATGATACTTTCTCACCCATTGTAATACACACCTGCTGTTGACATTCGAAAAACAGCAACTGAAAAACGCTACATGTGAACACGACCCCTACTGATTTCCGGGCTCAAATCCACCCACAAGATAATTTGTAAGCCGGAAGGGGACCGTGTTCGGATGGCTGCAAGGACCCGGAGATCGCGGGAGTCCGTAAATATAGGGCCCCCCCCCTCTAAACTCTGTGACCAGGGTGAGGTCGCATGTTGTGCAAACACAACGCTGGTGTCCAGGGCTGGCCGCAGCTCAGCATGCAGCCACATGTATTGCGTTTACGATGCAAATGCATGTGATCAGTCACCCGCACCTAGTTCATTGTATAAATGCAATACAGCAGGAGCTGGTTACCGATCACACACATTTCAATGGAAACCTATATGCGATTGGGCCAATCCCTACCCCTGGGCCTTTGCATTTAGTTTGTAAATGCAATAGTAACGCCATGCGTTTCCACACCCTCAAGGTGCGTTCACATGATGCATTGTGTCACATTTTTACGCATTACAAAGAACATGTCTCCCCTCCCTCTGTGTAATCTAGCAGCAGCAGGATGTGCAGAGGGGTGAGATCTGCTCTGCTCATTGTAACAACCAGTGAAATCAGTGAGGGCCTCTTGAAACACCCCCCAGAGCCCCATCAGCATACCAAGATTACCAAAGTCATGGTGCCTGGATCTAAGAATAAGTGTCCGTGATTTATCACAATGGATTTTGATGGTAATACATTTCAAATAAATATATGGTTTTTTAATACACGTGGCAAAAGTTAAATTCAGTCAAGACTGGGCACAATTGTTTAATATAAAGGGGATGTCCCAAGTCAGGATACATGTCATATAAGAGGCAGTGAGTGACATGTGCCACATTTGAATGGTACATCTGCCTTTGTGTTCATTTTAAACTACAGAGAAGTTAAGTGCAGGGATGGGCCATCTCCAGCAGTCCTATAGCATTGAATGGTGTGGCAACATGCACACTCGACAACTGCTCCATTGCAATATGGATAATCTGGACTCCACATTCAGAAACAGGGGGATAACAGTCCATTCAAAGGGTTTGTCCAGGATCTTTTTTTATTTGTGTCCTTGGGTGGTTAAAGAAAGTATAAAGTGGATCTGTCAGGGTGATTTGGGACACTAAAGCTCCGACAAGCCTTATGGACTGGTGGTTTAACGTCCCAAATCGTCCTTTATGCCTGCTAGTAAAATACAGAAAACCTTTACACTACTTCACTGTAGTAGCTGAGTGTAGTGCTCAGGCGTCATTAAAGTACTGCACAGGCACAGGGAGCACTAGAGATGGGACCCATCTCTGGGTAAGTATAAAGGTTTTTTAAAATATTTTTTTTATAGTGTCCACAGAGGAAAATATGGCGTTTTGGGACACTAAACTACCATTGCATAAGGACCTATGGGTTGTCTCCTGTCCCAAATTGCCCAGACAGGTCCTCTTAGTCCTTAAAATTAAGTATTGGTTCAGTGCAGTGTACTGCCTCCTATCACTTCTGTCCTATCTCTTAGTAGACAAGGGCTCAGAGTTGATGACACATTAGGAGCCGGAGGCTGTAGTGAGTGAGCACTTTCAAGAGCTTTGTATACCATAAGAGGCTGGGGTCGTCAGGAGGCAAGTTCAGAGGTTGACCCCTTTTACCGAAGAGGCATTTATATTTACATACACAAACAAATAAATTGAAATACATAGTAACAGTGTAGTTGAAAGACCAACCACAAAACCCTTTGTTATAAGGTTGCAAACTGCCTATAAAAAGGCCATATAGAATAAGACATAACATACTTTAGCAATACATGAGAATGACACAGTGGGGTGGTGTAGCACTGCACAGCGATAGCCCTGGGCGCAGTCACATGTGACACTTGCAATGCGTTTAAAAAACGCAATATAAGTGCCTGGTGGCGGGGCTCAGCCAATGACATGCTTTACACTTGCGTTTTGTTTCTAAGACCACATCTTGAGGGTGTTGCACTGAGACACAACAAACAATAAGTTGTTACCATTTATTGAAACTGCATGTAATAAGATTTAATGGCCTGCCAATGTAGATGTTAAAAATAAATAAATTAATATAAAATTCTTATGGGTAGGTGTAAGGCAAGACAAGGTGCCAAGAGTGGTTTTGTCTTAAGGAAATCTGCAGCAATATTTTCCATAGTGCTTTGCATTGCAAACCAGTAAAGCAGGGGCTCCTTTTGCCTCTGGTAATGATAAGGTGAGCATTCCCAGCATAACAACCTGGATGAATACTTACTTATATCTACTGTATTAAAAATAAAGTCCATGGCAAAAAATTCTTTAAAAATCTAAGGGGGAAAAAAAAAGATTGGGCCCCACTTACGTGTTGAGGCCTCTGAACACATCCAGGAGGGTAAAACAAAGAAAAGTTGCAGTGGGGATCTGGACATTAGAATTGATAACACAGAGGTTTGCTGCTAGAGCAATTGCAAATAATATAATATATATTTTATGTATATAAAAGTGACTGTTAATACAGTGCATAAATCCTCCAAGCGCCTCCTAGTGGCACATCCAGAACTGCTCTAGGCACTTGGAACTGACCAAACATGCTTTGTTTGCTCCATGTGGTCACCAACATACCCAACCCCAAAAATCTTTTGCACTGGCAGCAAATTCCTACCCTTAATTCCTTTGCTGCGGCCTATAAGTAAAAGCAAAGGGATTCCCAAAAACCGTTGGAAAGCCAGATATTAATAACCTATCCACAAAAGCATCCCGCAGACAAGAGGGGTTAAATGCATAAGGGGGGGCGGTCACTCTGCTTGTTGTTCCTAACTAGGCTTACAGACTAAACGTTTCTCCACCACAGCCAGCAGCACTTTCTTGTTTCAGTTTAAGATCCAACTTGCAATATCCCTTCTCCATCCGCAGGGCCAGCAACATGGTGCAAGTGAATGAAACGGCAGATTCTAACTACCTGGCCCTTGCAGGATGGACTGCAGCCTTCTAAGTGCTTAAGGGTGCAAAAACAGAAGCATATCTGGACGCTTTCTGCACCCCAGGGGTTAACAGGATGGATAATTTCAAGGCAAGCTTCACGTAGGGGGCACGTAACACTGGAGTCAGGCTAGTACCACCCGCCTTGCTCCATGACAAAACCTACAGTATCCGCTGTGTCAGAGCAGCCTTTGTATCTTTAAGTCCAATATACATTGTTATTATTTGGTCATTTACATAAGTGTTGTGTAATAATTTGCTTTGTAAGCTCCTCAGGCCTCATTCTCTGTATGGGACGAATTTGATAACACAGCGTCCGGCTGGCGGCTCATTCTGTCCAGTTCTTCTTGGACATTGGTCAGTACGGGCTTCTGGCCTGAATACAACAAGAGACAACACCATCAGAAACATACACAATGACATTCCTTTCTGGAACCACTTAAAGAGCAAGCCATTTTCGTTATTTGAGTCTCCATTTTTCACTCTCCTTCTTAAAAATCCCTAACTTTCTTATTTACAAAGAAGTGTCGGGGGCTTGTTTTCTGTGTAACAAATTGTACTTCGAAGTGACAGCATTTCACATTCCATGTTGGTTACTGGGAAGATGGGAAAAAATTCCAAATGTGATGAAATTGTAGATACATTCTGGTACCATTGTAGATACCATTCTGGTAGACACAGTTTTTACAGTTTTCACTATGCCCTCAAAATGAAACTTCTACTTTATAAATTGGGTTGGCAGGATCAAGGGGATACTAGAAGGGTTATAAAAGGTTTCATTTCTAGCATTTGGGGCTATACAACTTTCTTAATAATAATTATACAATTGTAGCAATAATAAGTAATTAAAGAAAAAATAAAAAGACACAAAAGAAAATTCTCAAATCTCAAACCCCTAGGGATGTTTACACAATAAAGATCATTCTAACCCCTAACTTTACAATGTTACTCAGTGTTATTGCGGTTTTAGCTGCTATCACTCCCTAGGTTGGTCAGTGCAAAATCCCAGGGTGTGGGATTTTAAGCACACACATTATGATAAATCTAGGTCTGTGAGCTGACAATGTGGTTACATTATCAGGGTACAGGTGTATATATACTTTCATCTGGCTTCTTACACTGTACTAACACATAGAAAGAGAGATGAGACAGATGAGAGGTGATGAGATGCCTATTACACAGAGGCAGACAGACTTTTACACTGTCAGCTTTGCTACATCTCGGTTCTCACAGATATGTGCCTGCCTGAGCTCTCTGCTGGACTGCAGGTGTCAAGGCTACAGGCACAGAGCAGAGAGACAGAAATCTCAGCTGCCCGGTATCACACAGGAATCCAAGATAGTGCCCCCCCCCCCCCCAACCCTAAGTTAGACGTTACAGAGTCGTGTCTAAGGGCAACCGAAATTGTGTAAACCAGGACTGATAGAGACAGGTTGGATTTAGATCTGTGAAATGCTGTATTTTTGATAATAACAGTGAATTAGAGAATGTGTAATTTTGTTATCCTAAAAAGAAACAAAAAACTTGCCTGTGTGAGAATACCCCTTTAAGAAGATGTGCTACCCATTTTGGAGTCCTCTTGCTACATTGTGCATGAATCCTCTGCTGGTGAGAGCAAACCTTTGGATTATAGCACCCGGCATTCTCCATGTGGAACATCTGCTCTTCGAATTGATTCTAAGTGCCTCATACAATGACACCAACTAGGTGAACAATAACTAGTGTCTTTTATTCTTCATGTAATACATCTACGCTTTCTCCCTCTCCCCCATATTTAGTGCCCCTTTGATTTATCTGTGAACTATTAGTCACTTTGGGGGAAAATATGTCGGCTCTACCAGTGTCAGAGTATGATGAAAGCTCCACCTCTCGCCTCAGCGGAGACAACAGTTAGCCCCAGACCCTCATGTATTTGGCAAATGGATAATTTTATGCCAGGTGTTACCCGTCATAGAATTGTGGGAACTTTAAGGCCTGAATCTACACAGGTTATAGCTGGTGCGCAGCAGCTGGGCAATTTGCTGTCAATTTGCGTAAAAAAAAATCTCCCCCCTTTAAATTTATCCTTGAAATGTCTGAAGATGAGTAGCCCCCTTTAAAGTCTGCATATGATGAGAAAGCATTGTTTGCCTACCTGGTTTCTTGGCAGAGCCTGGAGCAGACCCTGGACCTCCTGGACTCCCTGGGGATCCTGTCTTTTTACTCAGCAGACTATTGAAGAAACTGGCCAGGACGCCTTCACTGGCGGCAGCATCTTTAACACAAAGCATCGTGAATTTGTTTCTACATTTATTTTATTACAACATTATACAATGGATATACTGAAAGGAGGAAATCCTTGTTTTTTTCCTGCATGTTAGTGGATTTGACAATGTTTCTGCAATAATATTACATGTTAAAGGGGTTATCCGGGTATAAAAGGTTACTTAGGGCCGTGCTGGGGCTGGCTATTTAAAAATGATAAACGTGTACTTACCTCCTCCTGCGCCGCGGTACGTCTGATCCGTGCCCCAGTTTGTTTACAGGGGCACAGAAGCCGGGACTTCCGACCGGCGATGTGGACGGCTCCTCCCATCCGTCCCTATCTCTCAGCACTCTAAGTGCTGTGAAATGGTGTCGGATGGGAGCTTCCGGCGCACAGAACAGAAGGACCGCGGCGCAGGACATCAGCAGTGCCGGAGGAGGTAAGTACACGTTTATTATTTTTAAATAGCCCGTCCTAGCCTGGCCCTAAGTAACTTTTTATACCCAGATAATCCCTTTAAGCACGATTGAGGGTTGTTTATTGGAATGTAAATGGCTGCAAATTTGTGGTTTATGTTAAAAAAAAAAAAAAAAAAAGTCCTTAGAATACCCATCCAGAACTACAGTGCAGGCTGTTAACTCTTCATATTAATTCAGAGTGCAATTCATTTCCTACTAGATTAGCTGCCACTAAAGCAGTCTACAGGGACTCTTCTTTCCTACTGTTAGGTAACACAGGGTTTGGTTAGTTGATATATATTTCTGGCAATTGATATTTAATATATTTGATGGTTCCAAGCCACACAGCAAGCAAATCATTGGATTATTAAGGTTTATCACAATCCTAGTTCACATCTCTGTTAGGTCTTCAGTTATTTGCATCAGTTATTGTGAGGACCCAACTACAGGCGGTCCCCTACTTAATGACACCCAACCCCTAGTTAAAGACGGACCCCTCTGCCCACTGTGACTGCTTTTGAAGCTCTCTGGAAGCTTTACTATAGTTCCAGACTGCAATGATCAGCTGTAAAGTGTCTGTAGTGAAGCTGTATTCATAATCCTTGGTCCCATTACAGCAAAAAAAATTTAAAACACTGGGGCAAAAAAGAAATTTGTCTATATCTACAATTATAAAATATACAGTTTCAACTTACATACAAATTCAACATAAGAAAAAACCAATGGACCCTATCTTGTATGTAACCCGGGGACTGCCTGTATAGAGGTACAATAACAGAGGTAAGGTATAATCGAAGACTTGAACCTGTTCTGTGTAATTGCCTCATTGGGTTTTGGCTCACAATAACTGGTACAAATAACTGGCCCTCAGAATACAGAGCCGCACCGGTTGTAAGAGATGGCCTCAACCTCTGCATTACCCAGCTTACAACAGAGTCCTCCAACAATGAATTATAAAATTTTAGGGATGTAGGGACTTTTATATGTTGACATATGTTAACATCAAATCACTCAATGGCTCAATAGGCTCCACCCACTAAGAAGAGCCGGCCCCCAGCATGTATAATAATAGTCACCTCATTTCACACCACTTTTAACCCGTGGTGAGCCGGCTCAGGGCAGGGTCAAGTGAGCCATGGCTCTCTGCAGGGAGCAGAATCCTGTTGTTCATGTAAAAGAGCTGGCTTGTTTGCGAACAACACATCACTACCGGACATCTCTCCAAAAACATGGATACACCTCTAAATGGAGCCCTAAAATGGAGTCCAAAATTTCATTCCAAATGGCAATCAAATCAAGACAAAACTGAGCTACTGTGTTTTCACAGAACTGATCAGGAAGCCCTGGGAGTTGGTCTTGGGGATTAATTTTAGAGACAGTGGGACCTACATCTATCAGGTATCTATTGCACAACCTGCGGATATACCAAAACTTTGCTTTATGGTGAACCCCATTTAAGACAGTCTCCTTCTTAGGTTCTCAAACACATGAGAATATTAACAGGACCCTGAGGGTGTCCAGAGGTCATATTTAGTGTGGGGAATCCGCAATTTAGCGTATGGCACTTACTCTTAATGTTAGGGTCTGGTTTTTTGACAGCTGCCATGGGTGAGGAGCTGGGTACAGTAGTGGGTCCAGTACGACCTGGAGCTCGAGGGGAACCTGTGGGAGCTCTGGCTGGAGATTCCTGAAATATAAGGACCATAGATGTGAAAAATGTTCTTTCTACAGACAAGTGTAGTAATGGACATTTCCTAATACAAATCAGAAATGTGAAATACAAGACCCCTTTATTGCTTTCATATCAGACACACATACAAAAGAAATAATTAAAAAAAAAGTTATGCCTTCCATGTTAAAGAATGATAGCTCTTGTTAGACTGTGTAATCACACCCCATACCTTGTGACTATCATGCCGCTTCCTTTAGGCGTCCAACTATTGGGGCTACGATGGCAGTTAGCCATAGATACAAAACTACAGAGAAATCCACTATTCCATTCCCTGAATAGTCTCTTATTTAGAACCATCATACAAAGGCCTTAAGCTAACTAAAAAAAAAATATTTGACAAAAAAGAGGGAATAGAGGGATTTATTATGGGTGCAGAATGTGGCAATACTGTACATAGAAGACCAAGGTACAAATGTAGAAACTGCTACAAGTTTCATTCTAAAGTAAAAAAAAAATGCTGAACTAAAACAACATAATAGTAAACTCACCGAAGCTCGCGTCGGAGTGGCTGGTTGCTTTGCCAAGTAGGACTGCAAAAAAGATGAGAAATTCAGACATTTGCACGATATAAATGAATAAATGAAAACCTCACGTTAATAAATATAGTTACAGCTCTCAGCAAGAGTGGACAAACCCAGTTTATTGTAGAAAGGACTACAAGTCCGGTGGTACACAACCGTGGTTGTTCTGTGAATCATAGGGATATATAATGCAAGGAGTTTCTCCTAACCCGCGGAACATTAGAACTGTAAAGTAATCATCACTACCGTTTAGTGGGCAAGCGGGGTGTCGCATCATATGTCACTATCATTGCTCAGAGTCCTATCTTTAGTGTGTTCGGTCCATGAAATCGGGTTAGCGCACAGTTGGTTTTTCACGTATCAACCACGGTTGCGTATGGCCAGCCTACAAACTCAATGCAGGCATTTGTGAGACAAGGGCCATTACTAGAAAGAAATTTTTTGTGATGCTATAAATAGACTGTGAGGGATAATGGAGAATGCATTTCATACCTGCTGTTTCATTAGGAAAACCTGCTCATCTTCTGCTGCCACCTCCTTATCATGGACCAGCTGTCAGAAGGAAAGCACATTACACTGAAAAGACTTTACATGATGGTATTGTGAAGATGAGTAAAAGTGGCAAGAGACCCCTACCTTTCTTATGGGGGGTTTTACAATAAAGTCTTCAAAGGCATCTTCAGGTTTGACGCTTGTGAAATTTTCATGTAAAATTCCTATTTTCTTCTCGTTGTCCCAGCCAGCAGGGCTAATAAAAAAAAGCCACAAAAATTTATGAATGCCCGAAAATCAAATAAGAAATAATTTACTAGTGATTTGCTCCAAAAAGACACATTTCACTATTAGGCTGCCTTGTTTCGTTTGCAAACATTTTTAAGGGGATGTTTATCTTTCACAAATGAATGGCCAGAATTATAACTTCCAATCGGCCTGATGTCTATGTTGGTCATACACCCAAGGACCTAGAAATAAGACCCTATAGGTACAGCCTGAGGAAGCCACGGGGTGGCGATACGCGTAGGGCATTTGCCCACACTACCCCTTTATAAAAGCCTGACTTAGGTAACACTTGTTTGCACTGGTGCTTATACTCCCAGGCTATTTAGCCTTTATTTAAAGGGATACTTTCTTGGAGATTTAGCCATTTGCGTGTACCAGCATTGGATTTTTGCACTTGTATTTATTTATTGTGTGCTTGCATAATCATGGCATTGGGGATAGTGTGGAGAATTATTATAGGTTATATTGTAACAATTCCTTAATCTTGCACGTGATTCTGGACATGCATTTTAAGTGTTTTAATTGGTGTTTTTCAATAAATTTATGTTGGTTTGAAATGAATATAATCTCATGAGGACTTTTTTTTTTACACACCACTCTGGTTTTGAGTAGTTCATATGTTGGTCATACACACAAAGCGTACAGCAGAAATCTTACATAAACACTGCGTCCTTTTCCACCACCAAGGCAGCCGTGGTAAAGTGGAATCCATAGGTTTTATGGACAATGTACTTGTACAAGAGATCCAAGTTCTTCTCCTCTTTAACTGAAGTGTATATTAAGGCAGCGCCATCTGTCAGGTTTATATAAGGAAAACACTAGGCAGCAAATGGACCACAAAATACAATCACGTAGCAAACGCATCAGGGGGAAATAAATAAAGAGGTTTAGAACAGCAGAATCACTTTGTAAACATTATAAACTGTATTATACTCCAGAGCTACATGAACAATTCCGAAAATTCTATGGCTGAAATCTCCCAGCAATTACTGACTTCCTGGCTTTGGTGACTAAACAGAGTTTTGCTTTGGTGCATTCTGCATTTACATTTATTGTCATAATGTAAAGATGTGCTAGCTAGTAATGATAAAATAACACTTACCTCTCCCTAGCGCAGGACCACCATCACTGCTGTCCTTTATTATGCAGAGGCCCATGTTGCTGCTACAGCTTAATACAGGCTGCAGGAGATACAACCGTTATTGCTTATCCTCTGTATACCAACAGAGGCGGGCAGTGACGGTTGTAGATCTGCTGGAGGGAGGAAAGTATTACTTTGTCATAATTTTTATCCTCCTGGAGCCCATATTATAAAATTGAATGAAACCGGACAACCCCCTTTAAAATGCAATTTAATGTTAATGGTCCTTTAGAAGAAGACAAAAGTGTACAGACAGAACCATCAAGGACCTTGTTTTACATTGACTGCTTTCTGAATCTTCAATAAAATTATGCAAAAATTTCTTCTATGTTAAACTGTCAACAACCACCATCAGATGGACAATGTAATCTTAAACCTGTTATATGGATACAATTTAGGCAAAACCTCCGGATGTGAGACTGGATGAAGTCAAAATATTCATCTCTGTAGTCATGCTCTTTTTCTAGCACACTCACAGCGTCGCACTGAAAAACAAGACAACATGCACAATTACATGTTACCTAGAACAAGTAGGATACAGTATTTTTTCAGACTATAAAGACACACACCAGATTTAGTCATCCAAAAAAAGGAAAAATATATTTTACACCAAATAAAATATCCCTTCTGGTCGCACACAAGCACGGCACACACAGCTTTACTTCATTTACACACACAGCACTGCTACACAAAACAGAAAGAGGAGCACTTTCAGCACTGCTATACACACACAAAGGAACATACTGGACACTGATATATACAATGTGCATTGGTATGCACACTAACACACGAACACTGATCGAGCACTGCTATACATAGAAAAACACAGAACTTTTCTTCTTACTCTGTCCCAGCTCTTTACTTCTTCTCTGTCCCATCCCTAGCAGCATGAGGACCTTGCGCAATGTAGAAAGCATGTGACCAATCACATGCTTCTGACATCTCTCCGGGTCTTAATACAGTTGGGATGCTAAGAGCAGGAGAGAGCAGTGCACAGTCTCTGGGAGATCGTGTGAAGCGCCATTTCAGGGCATCACCCAATCTTCACTACAGCGGTCCTGAGTATCTGGCAGTGCTGGATTCTCCTGACCATCGGACTAAAAGACGCAGGCACTTTTTAGCAAGATTTTTTTTGCTAAAAAGTGTATCTTATAGTCTGTAAAACATGGTAAATAGTGCACCAGACTCAGATCCTGGTCAACCAGCAACCAACCAGCTAGCTGTTTAAATGGACTTTTTGTACTGCGTCACGACTATCATGAACCTCCACTAAATACAACTGACCTTAGTGCATACAACCAGCACAGGAATGCCAAGATTGTGAGTGAGAATATTGTCTCCCAGTGGTAAAATAATATTCTCATCCTCCGTGCCTGATGAAGTAGGAGCTCTCCTCTGGGGGGACGTCAAAGACGTGTCTTCTGGTTCCACATATTCTTGAAAATCTTTAATAACTGTAGAGAAAAATAAATATAATGTTTCCCATGACAACCACAAATACAACTCACATTGCTGTGAGCACAGCTTTCCAGCATAGCAGTGCAGGGTTACAATCTGCCTGGCTCCCTCTGACATACAGTACAAAGACTTGGTCAGTCTACTTCTAATGTTACATTTTATTCACAAAGTCAGTAAAAGAGAACAGCAATGCAGGTCACACTCATAGTGGGTGCTGGCATCTCTGCAGTGACATTCAGTGGAAGAGATACTTTCCATTTGGGTAATGCAAATAAGTAGCCTGTTCATTTGTGAAATTAGCATGTCCACACAATGAAGACATTCACAGAAACCATCAGCAATGGACAAAAGATGATCCAACACTGCCCGCAGCACAAGACGTTTCACTGTGAGGATGGAGGAAGGTGCCCCTGGGTTCTTCACACATGTCCGAGTACAAACCCAGGGATTTACAGATATAGATGAAAGAAAATCATTACTATTCTTCTAAATACAAATGAGAGAACGAATAATTGTTGTAGACATTATGGGACATAATATAATTGTTGGAAGCAAAGCCCCACATGTGAGAGCTAATGTGCTGCTCACTGTATGGAACATGAAAAATTACACCTTGTCTCCATACAGTTTGTGTACTCCAGAAGTAGCAATCCACTTGCTATATATACAGGAGTCCTTAGTCATCATGCATCATGCACCATTTCATCTTATAAATGCAGCCTGGGAAAACACTCATGGAATAGATTTATTTGGTACTAACACTCAACCATCCTGAAGCCGGGATGTAAATAAACTTGTGGGGATTGGAGACACGCACCGGCGTCACAACACCAGGAGACAATGAGAACGTGAAACCAGTTTACTTTGGGAGGAGAAAACAACTTCAGCACAAGCCACAGGCAAACAAACAAATATTTGGACAGTGTCATACTGTGTGACAGCTCCTACTACTTCCATGTTTGCCAGGAAAATACTTCCTGTATAACAAATATTTTATAAGAAGATGATGAATATGATGAATATACATAGTTCTTCCATGTCACAGTGCAAATAAAAGAAAAACACTCCTGTCCTATAGGAAACATCATTGAACCATTAGACAGAGGACAGCAGAGGGCCTTTCTCAAGGAGCCTTAGAGTATTCCTTCATAAATCTAATTTAGGTCCATTTAATAGGCTTAAAAGAAGCAAAGACACTTCAGAGGAATTCCAGCAAAAACTGATATTATCCTGGCAAATATCCAGTTATTCGCCAAAAATAGGACAAAATCACTGAGACTTGAGCCTCAAGAAAGAAACTGCAGATTCCCACAATTTCCAGGATCCAGCAACATAAGCCAAAGCAGCAATTCCTATGGAATGGAGCAGGAATGAGGATTTATGCCATGATAAGTCCCTATATTAGTACTTATACAAACATGTACTAAAGTACAATACGTCACAATAAATGGAACAACATAGCCCATAAATACAGCCAGAGGCCAGCAGTGTAGTCTTGAGATGACTGAATAGCTACCATACAAGTTACACACCCGAGCAGTAGTTCTGTTCCTAGACACATAATATGTGGAACTCACTGAACAGATAGTAATATGGTTATTAGTGTTGATAAAGTACATTTTCTGGTATAAATACGCAACAAATCATCATTCAACACTGATGAAACAGACAGTCATAAAAATGAATGGAAGCTGCAAGGGCAACCGCAGATCACAATAACAAGGGAATGCTACTAGGCAATGGCTTATAGGCAATTAAATGGACTTCTAGAGACTTAGAGACATGTCTCCAGATGAAAACCATCTGAACTTCATGCTGCACAAATCTTCTGGAATGTTCCTTCTTTACAGATCAGCATAACGACTGCCAAGCTACGTCCGGCTCAGGATAAACATGTGTGAAATACACCCCCGGCGTGTGAAAACCCGATGAAGCCTCTGCCACTCCCAAACACATGGGCAGGAACATCAGGTCTTAAAGACAACCTGCTGATTCTGCTGACATGGTCAGAAGATAGAAAATTACATCACAATCAGCATCATCCATTACGGAGAAAGTAGAGATTTGCAAAGATATTGTAAGAGGAGAAAGATTACTGCACAGATTAGAAGAACACATGGACAACAAAATAGGTAGTCAAACCAGGGTCCTTAGAAAAGGATGACAAAATCAATTGCCCCCAGATCTATAGTGGAACTACTCTATGAATGGGAACTTATTAACTTATGGAAAGGCAGTGGATTACCCAGGCCCAGTCTAGTCTGCCCTGGGGTAGTTAGCGCATGCATGCTGCACGTACCAAGAGGGTCCTTCAGATGCATGCAAATTACAGTAATAAATGCTGTACTGCACTTGGCTTTAACAGCTTTCACAGCTGAGAGGATCTGAAGCTTCTTAGTAGATATGAAAATCTTTAAAATATTGTGGGTTAAGGTGTCAGGCATGGTATAGGCAGCATAAGACTACTGATGCATAAACACCTGCTTATACCATAGTCTCAGGTTCCTTTAAAAACCTGGAATTTGCACAGTAGCTGGAAATCGTTTTCTTTCGGGCCTAAACCTGTGCTGAACTATCAGGTTCCAGTGAAAAGGAATATTTACACCTGTAACTTTACCTCCTTCAGTAAATAGCAGAAACAATGTTCCCGCCAAGACAGAAGGTTTCCCACACCAATGTCTTGCTTCACTATACTCCATGAACATTATCAAGAATTGTTTCACGTGGATGTTGAGGGAGATTTATCATTTATTCCATAAGTTTCTGTCCTAAAAGTGGACAAGAAAAGTTGACTAACCCATTGTTAAGTCTTACAAGTATCTCGACTGTAAGCTCTTTCGAGCAAGGCCCTTACTCCTATAGTTTCATCTGACCACGTTATTACTCTGTAATGTCTTATTTTGTTTGTATATGTACCCCATGACCTGTAAAGTGCTGCAAGGAAAGATTTATTTATTATCAGCAGGGATCAGATTTTCCCTTTAAGTGGTTTTTGGACTACCGCAAATACTCGTGTATAAGCCGAGTTTTTCAGCACAAAAAATGTGCTGAAGAAACTCACCTCGGCTTATACACGAGTCAAGTAAAAAATGAAAAACTTAATACTCACCCTTCGTTGTCCAGATTGTTGGCGCAGGTCCCGATGGCTCCTCTTCTCGCTTCTCTCTTCTGTAGCCGGCAGATCGCGTCAATGCAATCTGCCGACGGGTGCGCACTATGATGCGGCGTCATCAGCAGCGACACCGCCGCATCATAGTGCGCGCCCGCCGGCTACACAAGAAAGAAGAGGAGCCACCTTTTTTTTTAAGGTTTATATTACTCCTTCAATATCACTCAAATTCTCATGCAAAGAGAACATTGTTATACAGTTCAAGGGTTTTACTTGGGGGCTAAGATGAGTGGACCCGATGAGATGTCCTTCTGGCCAATGCCAGTCAAGGCTAGCTGCTAGGGGTGTGCCGGATTGGCTGTTTGGCCATCAATAAGGCAGTATGTCTGGGTCAGGCTGCCGAACCCAAACATAGGGTCCGCTCATCCCTACGGGGAGAATTTACATTTAATAATTGTTATTTTATCCTATTGGATCAGGGATCTCTATCATTTTACGACTGTCTCCCAGGACAGGAAATATTATTTCTATTAACTCAAAAGTTATAAAGACTTTACCAAATTGGCATATGTGATATGTGGCAGAACGATGCTAATATTTTCTGTTTGGAAAGAGTTCCAAAAACAGGCGAAGTGGGCGAAGACTAACCTCTTCCTGTACTTGCCCTGAAGTCGGGTAAAATTCACTCTACCCATAGTTCCCATGATATCTTATGTTCTCTCATTAAGTAATTTAGCAAGAATATCACTGAGATTCCTACAAATAAATCCACCGAGTACTGCATAGTATACATACAGGATGCATGTAGTGACTAGCCAGGCAGCTTTCATCACATGAAGAAGTATGGAGCATGTAATAAGTGGTACTAATCATAAGTAAAACACTTACATGAAGTGTGTAGTCTCTGTTGTGTGAGCACCACAGTTTGCTTTTAACTTGACATTTTTTTTATATTTTCTCACTTCGAACACTTAACAACCTGTATCAAGACTGTATAAACTTTAGTATATATTCCATTCCTTCAAGCCAAGGGCTTAGGCTAATTACGGCCATTGATCCAAGGAATCACAAATGTGGCTTTTTTCAGCAACACAGAGTCCAAAATATGCTGCCCAACAATAAACACATTCAGCTCTGATATAACCACAGAAAGCAGTCACTTGTCCTCCCCATACTCGCTCCTCTGGGAGGATCAGCAGCCCATTCTCTCTTTCACTGCGTATGTTGTTTATAAAAGTACAGTTCATAAGAGTAATCAGATGTGGCAGTAGACCCCAGGCTAAACTGAGGAGGATAGCAAAACTGCTGGATATAGGTAAAGATAAGGGGCGAAGTTGTTCTACATCCCAATAACTATGGATTTGTGGAAATACATTTTTGGGATTTGAGCTTTAAGAATCTCTTTTGTATCTTTCAGTGGAGCAGTTGCTAAAGCTAACTTCTGTTGTGGCTTAGAGGTCTATAATGACAGAATGTAAATTCCCTACCCAGCGTTTTGTTTGGATCTATTTTGTAGATCGCTCCATGTTTTTGGTCAGTAAACCTCTGCCAAGATACAAGACTACCGTATTTTTCGGCCTATAAGGCGCACCAAAAATCCTTTAATTTTCTCAGAAATCAAAGGTGCGCCATATAGGCCAGTGCGCCTTATATATGAACTTATACAGAAATGTACTACAGACAAGATGTACTATACATTTACCAGGGTTTAAAAGCTCCATCCCCAGAAATTTCCTGCACCTTCCCACACTGTACACAGTGTCCCTGGCTCCTGAAGTGCCCTGGCACCACAACTAACTCCCCTAGCACGTAGAGACCGGAGCTGCCATAGTGCCGACCACGAGGCAATCATCATCATCAGAAACAATCCCCCATACCTGACAGCCCTGTAACAGGTGAAAGAGAAGCAACAGGGAACCCCACAGGAATAACACCCTGGCTGAGGAGGGAAGGAGAAGGGGCTTAACCCCTGCTGCATCACCCTGCATTAACCACCAGCAGCCCATATCTCTGAGATCGGAGCTCTCTGACACGCTGAAGACAAGTTTCCCGGGAAGTGTAGCTGGCTTGAACTGTGCACAGGTCTGCCACCTGCTGGTCATTTTTAGGTACTGCATTTGATCCTGCGCCTTATACTCCAGTGCGCCTTATATATGAACCTAGATGTCTTAGCAGGCATTTATTAGAGGTGCGCCTTATACTCCAGTGCGCCTTATAGGCCGAAAAATACGGTATACAAAAGCAGGGATGCAGATTTGTTAAAAATTTGTAGCATGCCCAATAACATTTACACGTAGTCCGGGTGTTAGGTTCTTCCGATTTGTTCTTAAAGTGGTAAAGCAGTGAGAAACAAGTAACAGATATACTCGACAATCTCCCTCAGCGCCAGCGCATCCCATCAGCGACAAACCCACTGATCTGCAAGTTAGCCCCGATCCTATTCCTTTTGCTGGAGTGTATGCCAAGATTAAAGCGCAACTCCAAATATTTTTATTCACAAACTAATAGCTCTTGGAATGTAGTACAACGTTGCCTATTATCTTGATTACCAATGTCTAGCACTTTCTTTGCCATCCTCTTCAGTTTAGCCTAGTCCTGAAGTAGCCGATTTTCCTGGTTGCGTTGATAAACGTTGTGAAACTGTCTTGTAAACAATTCTATGGACTCACAGAGGGGAGGGGCTGCTCTCTGGAGGCAGAGGTCATGTGACCATGCTCTCTGTGCGTCGCTGAGTGTTCACTTTTATTGTTGCAGAAATTTCATACACAGAATAGAAAGGTACAAGATATCCTCTCTTCAGTATCAGTCCACCCCATCCCACAAATTCTGCAGAGCTTTCTCTGTTTCTCATGTTGTCTAATTTTCTCTGCAGCACCCAGTTTTACTGCTGGTTTCTTCTATTTATTACATGTTACATGCTCATCTATGTGATGAAAGCTGCCAGGCCACTCACTATATACATCCTGTATGTACACTATGAATTTAAAGGGTTATTCTCGTCTAGGCATTTACATTCAGTTTCATTAATTCTTCGATTAGATGTTATTAAAAAAAAATGTTCCTGTGTGAAGATAATTTCTCATAAATGTAGTCATATGGTCCCTTAGAAACAAGACTGTGTCCTTGGATATGGCCACCTCTGCTGGAGCGATTGCACAAAGAAACAAAAAGTTTTTTGTATATGAAATGTCCGAGAGTTCCTGCATATCCCACACCCGTCCTATGGTAATGATCGGGGAAGCCAGGAAGTCAGGCAGGGCTCAATAGCGCATGTCTGGCCACCACTGGTGAGGTGGTCGTAACCAAGGAAGCCATCTCGTTTCTAAGGGACAGCATGATTACATTTATGAGAAATTATCTTCACACAGGAAATTTTTTTTTAATAATATCCAATTGAAGAAATGTTTAGATATGGCAAATGAATTTAATTAAATATAAATGCCCAGATGGGAATACCCCTTTAATGTTAAATTACTTAATGAAAAAACATGAAAAAAAAACAAAAAACACAAGACGTCATGGGACCCATGAGCAGACCATTTCATTCAGCTTCAGTGCAGATACAGGAAGAGGTTAAGTCTCCACCTAGTTCACTACTGCTGAGAAAGCCTGACAAGCATCTTGGTACAGAAAATGCCATAAGGAACACAACATGGGCACAGTTTTTTTTGTTTTTTTAACGGGAAATCAGATATGACAGTTTGGTAAAATCATTATGAAATCTTAGTTCCACTTTAGGATGGACTGCATTAATACTACAGAAGAAATTGTTGACATGGCAAGTGTCAAAAGCACAGAAAACGGTGGTATATATAGATATATATACATATATACACACAAAAAATAATGTTTATATAATTTATGTTCTAAAATAAAGTTTGAAAACGTTAAGAGTGAGATCACAGAACAAAAGTGGAAGTGTTGAGGTCTATCAGGAGTGAACATGGCCTTCCACAGTCCAAGAGATTTATTTTAAGTTACACTAGAAAGAGACATAATTATAGCTTAAATATATATGTGTCGAACTAATCAAGAGACATACACCTACTAATGAATTACCCCAAACTCCTACCTAGTGGAGGATCAAGAAGGTTTGCTTAGGTCCCCTCTCCATACAGCCACATGCTGAATACTGTGGATATTGTGGGGGGCACTGCTCCCCCCGCCAATGTCCATTTAAGGCCTATATGCACATGACAAGTGTTCAAAAATGAGGCATTAACTGGGGATAGTTTGTGGCCCATATAGGCTCATAGCAATGTTCACCCTTCCAATCTCTATAGTAGCCGAGCTGCAGTACATGGCCAGGAATGGGACCTGCTGTATATTTTACAGGGTGGCCGGTCATGGTGAGAAATGGTGTGCTCAGCGCACAATGCTCAATAGACCTCTATGGAGTTCCGTGACCTAGCGGCAATTTGCCCGCACCATGTCTCTCCACACTGTGCCCATGCACAATGCAAGTCTATGAAGGCTGTAAGCTTGCCGCCAGTTTGTGCCGCCAGCTCACAGCCTAAATAAATGGTCATGTGCATGAGGCTTACAAAACGGTGTGGCAGGAAAAGAGTAGTCCAAACTTTTAGAGTTATCCCCTATCCTTTATAACAAGATTATTGGCGAGAGTGCGACTGATGCAACTGATAATGAGAAAAGTCCCCCAACAATCTGGAGAAAGTAAGTCCTGATCTCACTAATGGGTGGAGTGGTCGACCTCCCAGTGATCAGCTTGTTATCCCCTATCCAGTAGAAATGTTGGGGCAACTCACTAAAAGAATACACCAGCTTTTTTTAAGGTGCAACAGAGAGTGGGCATTAAAATGCATTCCCCACCGCATCTCTACTTTTTTCTCATGTGTTTTTCTTTTATTTTCCTCAGCGATGATCTTGGCACAAATGAGACATCACTGCAAGTCATAATTCAGGAACTGTTCTCATCAGTTGTGAGGGTACTATGACAAAAACTGTTCCCACCAGCAAAATCCAATGACAGTATAGTTTCATGGGCAGTGCTATAATGTATAAAAGTCATGTTGTTTGCTTCTTGTACAATGTCTGAGCACTTACTATTCTGTTCCATGTCTCTCATCTCTTCAGGTGGAATCTTCAGCTTGTCTATGTGGTCTCGTAAGACACTGGCCCACTTGAGTAGCGATTCCATTATCATCCATGGTCTGGACATATCGGCCACAAATACAGCCAGCGTATCATGGATTGTGTCCGCAGACAGGGCAAATTTTAAAAGGCCTTTGTGGTACAAGTCTCCATCCAGGATCCAAACATTGCAGCGTGTGTGATCTGCAGGCAAAATGCATAAAGGACAGTCATTCTATTGTTGAAGATCAGTGGTAGCAGTGTATGCTATATGGACATAAAGAAACGTGGATGCCATTCTCAAAGAATCTAGAATGGGATAAAACACTGATACATGCACTGTCCAAGGCAAACTATCCTAAAGAGGAACAAGATTTACAACGTCCCATCCCTCAGTAGTGTGGCTAGCACTAGGAATATTCGATGGCTGTATTTACACAATTAGCATTTTCTCAGAATCTGACAGCAGAACATGTATATATTCTGGTGTTTACACAGAAATTAGCTCACATGCTTGGCTGCCAAGCAATGAGCCAAATCCCACAGTAAACGAGCTCATTGTTTTTGGACAATATCAACCATAATTTGTCACGCAGCTGATGCTTGGCAGCGGTGGGTGCCGTAAATAGCTGGCAATGCGATGCAGAGACGGCAAGCCACGTATTGCAATCTGCAAATAGTCTGGCTCACTAAAATAGAACCTGATGCTTCTAGATTATGCAAATGAACGTCTGCACAACGCAATAATAGAGATGTCTGCAAGAGAATCAGTCATACACACAGCTAGGATCCGCACAAATTGACAAAATACGAGTGAAAACAAGTCACTAGCTTTGTCTTCACCGGCTCCACACAAGAGATAGAAAGACACTTTGTGTTTTCAAAGAATAGCTGCAACTGGGGTGTTATGGGCTATTTATGGCATTGTAGTCACACCTAGAGAAAATATGAGTCATAGGGACACAGCACTTTAATGGGACAACTTGGATTACAAAATGGGTTTTCATTTTTTTTTTTAAAGATATTTGGCTGAGAGCCTTTCCATTTTAGCTGTAACTCACTTAAAACGTTATGCAATATATGGTCTGTCTAAAGCAGAGATCACGGAGACACCAGAGCTGTCAGATTACAGCACTGCTGCAAGTTATGTAAAGAGAATAGTAATGGAGGATGGGAATAAATGACAATAAGACCTCTCTGTCTGTCACACCTAAATACCATTGGAGTGGAGCGATTGGGACAATGACATTAATATAACATATCCGACAAAAGGGAAAACTGTATATAGCTACATCAATGGAAATAGAACACATTCTAAAATCTGGAGGTCCAAGATACTTTGATTCAATAAAGTGGCAAATATCATTTTGGTGCAAGGTCTGCAGTGGCAGGATGAGCAGATTGTGAGAGACCCAATGCCCACGGAGGAGCAGTGCAGGGTGGGAAGGAGGTTACATGGAAAAAGAAAATTATATCTGGAAACCCATTCAACCAATTTTTTAAAGTAAATTTAAAATACATAATATAATATTAAAATTATATAATATAAAATTGTTTTGAAGGTAGGATTAACACACTTCTAACACACTTCGCTAGTAACTTAAAGTAAACTACAAAATCAAGCATGATAAATCAGTTGCACTTATAGATCCAGGTACTGTGACAATCTTCTTATATTTGTTATCCATTAATCCAAGGAAAACACGAGACTCCGCAACAGTGCTTGGTAAAAATATTCGTCCTCCACTGAAGAACTCTTTATTTTCGGCAAATCCAATAAAACGTGGCAAGCATAATCCCTGCAAG
Source organism: Engystomops pustulosus (assembly GCF_040894005.1). Lineage (NCBI taxonomy): Eukaryota > Metazoa > Chordata > Amphibia > Anura > Leptodactylidae > Engystomops > Engystomops pustulosus. The sequence goes on along the minus strand of NC_092417.1, from coordinate 101,884,297 downwards.
TGCCTATGAGGTCATAAAAGCCTACATGTTTCTGGTGCACAATGCACCCTTAGTCATGAGCCATGACTAAGGGTGCATTGTGCACCAGAAACATGTAGGCTTTTATGACCTCATAGGCACTTGCGGGGATTATGCTTGCCACGTTTTATTGGATTTGCCGAAAATAAAGAGTTCTTCAGTGGAAGACGAATATTTTTACCAAGCACTGTTGCGGAGTCTCGTGTTTTCCTTGGATTTATGTGTAGCACCAACACAGGTGTGGATCTCCAGCACGTGCGCAACCAAAGAGTCACGGTGAGCTGTATTTTTTCCTTTCTTTGTTGATTTGTTATCCATTGCCTCCTTCCTTCTAAAATCAACTTTTACAATTATGCGAATGAGCTTGAAGGGCGCGGGGGGTGTTACTGTGTGCAGGAGCACTTTCCACTCCCACTGTGTGCTGAAACTTCCTGCTGCCCTGAGATTAAGTCAGGCAGAGATGGGGGAAGTGCCGAGGGAGCAGATTGGCAGACAATGCAAGTCTGTAAAGCCAGAGAACAGAGGTGCTCTGGCAACAACCCCAGAGCACTTTAAGCTTATTCGCATAATTGTTAAAGTTGATTACAGAATATAGAATTATTATTTGAATAACAAATATAAAAAGATTACCACAGTCACATTGCCTGGATCTATGAGTAATTGTCCCTGGATTATAATGATGGGTTTTGATGGTAGATTTCCTTTAAATAAGAAAAAAAAGGTATGCAACAAAGAAAGGGGCAACATGGACAAAATTACCCACTACGAAATCCATATGTGTTACATAATAAAATTTCCATGACATGTCAATTTCCATACAAAATAAAATCTGTACAGTTTGTACACACGATTTTCTAAATGCTAAAGATTTGGATGGTTTTAGGTCACCACATTCACAGCATAAATCTATGCATCTTCCTAATCAAGTTTACAAACATAACACAATTCTATGGCAGCTCTTGAATGGCATACAGTTGGCTTTCCAATGCCCAGGCCTAATTTATTAATCGAGAGTTATCTTCCTCATAATAAATAAGCATGATCTAACTCCTTTTGCACGCTAGCTAAAGACTGGGGATACAAAAATCAGTTTACATAAAGAGGTATCAAATATGTTATGTAAGTTATGTAACAGCTGGAGAGCCGCAACCCACCTCCTCAGAACCAGAGGAGACTCATCCTGGCTGGAAGAAGAGACAACTTTCCCCTGATGGTATTTTCAGTACCAACCAACATGCATTGTAAAATGTAGAAAGTGTCCTTGTCCAGACCAAAAAAATCATAATCCAGGTTTTATTTTGTATCAATTAATAAAGCTTTATTTATGTATTACATTATAACTTGTCCTATTGTCATTGGATAGAAGCGACTAACAACCTGTTCTAAGCATGGCTTGCACACAGATGCACAATTCTGCGATACCATTATCTCACATAGAGTAAAACAACTGAGTAAATAGGATGTAACCCGTTTTCTATCACTGATCTCAAGTAGAGATCTTGCAGATTCAGTATAATTAGCATACTTTTCTGTAAACCGGATAAACGCATCAGATTACCGAGCTACACAATACTCACCGTCTCTGTCCTCATCATGAATGCTCAGATACAAATATTCCAGACCTCGTCCTTTCTTGTTATGATCAGCTCCTTGTAGTTTTGCCATAAGAGTGGTCTTTCCTGATCCATCCTCACCTACAAATACAAAAACAATAAATGAGATTAATGCCACTGAACAGAGTTAAAGTGTCACGAAGGTTGGCTGCACAACACTAACAATTTCTCTACTGAACCTCTGTGATGACTGCTGGGCAACCTTGTTTGGTAGCATGGTGGGGGCAGTGTAGATAGTGAGTGAATCCCAACTCTTCCAATAGTGGAAAGTGCAGAGGTATCCGCCATCTGCATAACATAGTATCAATGTCCCTGTTAAAGGGGATTATTATAGAAGACATCAGAGAAGGGATAAACCATTGGGACCACAGGTCCATAAGTCTTCCTATCTGCTCTATACTGCAAAGGGAAACATGCAAATATATTTTCCAGGATGGGGCAAGGTAAACATTTTGTTTTAGCTGCTTTGTAAGACAGCCCTCTTAAGATCAGTTAGGAATGTATTCCTTTTGGAATAGATATACCGGTATTGGTTTGTTTTTAACTTCGTATCATGGCATTAGGCCTCCTGAAAGTCATTTTTTATGTTAAGGGGGCTGCCTTACAAGGTAGCTAAGAGTCAAGGACATTTTTTTGTGTATAGTCGGTTATAGAGGCAGTCCCCGAGTTACGTACAAGGGTTCGGAGGTTTGTTCTTAAGTTGAACTTGTATGCAAGTCGAAACTGTATATTTTATAATAATAGATCCAGACAAAAAAAATTTGGGCCCTATTGACAATTGTAGTTTAAACATTTTTTTGCTGTAATGGGACCAAAGATTATCAATAAAGCTTCATTACAGACATCTTACAGCTAATTACTGCAATCTGGGACTATAGTAAAGCATTCAGAAAGCTTCAAAAGAGGTCAGAGGGGTCTGTCTGTAACTATGGGTTGTCTGTACGTCGGGAGTCCTTAACTAGGGGACCGCCTGTAATTTCAGATAAAGGATATGACGGATCCATAAAATATACAGAAATATTATTAAAAGTTCAGGACAATGCTCACCAAACACTAGGATATTTTTCCCACCAGGCAACTTGTTCCGAGCTCTAGTAGAAACATCGCTGAGAATAGACGACCTGCAGAAAGATAAAAACTTGGGTATGATTGTTGTAAAAGGCATGTACAGCGAACTGAAGTAATAGAGGAATAGTACAGAAACTGCTCTCACAGGACAGAACCTTTTAGCTTTAAGCATAAGGGGAGGGGGGGAGGGGGAGGGTGAATATCATGATTTATTAATCAGCTCTGTCCGCAATGCATCTCATGGGCTCATAACAATACATCCTGTGCTTTAACCTGTGCATTAAAAGGCATTAGTAACACCCTAAATGTTCACTACCTAAGAAATGCATCCACTCCTGGAGGTCTCCTTCAGAAATCTTCCCTATAGCGCATGCACATGGGGGAGTCACTTATCAAACTTTTTTTCTCTCTCTTTTGTGACTTTGTAGTGTATTTGTGTCTAAATTTGCAACTTTTACAACCGTTTTGAAAAGTTTGCCACCAGAGTTTTACACTGCTGCGCCCAATTTATGATAAAACTTCAGATGTGGACATCTGATAAAGTCAAGAATTTTTGCACATTCGCGGTGAAAACACCGTGTTTTCAGGCAAAACCTTAAAAACCTTACAAACCCCCCTCCCCCAAAAAAACTAAACACACCTTTCCATAACCATAAACCCGGGAGCATATTGTGTGACTGTGGGGGTTACACTAACAGCTACAATACCTGTCATTCAGATTAAGAACTCCATATATCCAATAAACAGCACCACAAAATATGAGACTTTATAGATGACTTTGCAAGTGATTTCAGATCTACAATATGAAAACTCCTTACCCAGAGATGCCATAAAAACTAACCCTAATGACAGAAAGCAGCACAATCACCAAAGCTTCACACAGCAGGGTGTGGTATTCCCCAAGGCAGGAAAGGATTAAACTCAAGAGCGTGGTCACAAAATATGCAGAAGTGGAATCTAATATTAACAAAGCTTGTAAAAGGTGAAGCTCCATAATATGTATCGTCTTAAAGGGGCCCGTCTGCTCTCTTAACAAGCATGAGTATTTTCTGTATAACAACCCTGGAGTAACTTATATACTCCCAGGAGTCTGAGGAATAACTAAATTGACTACTGGAAACACCTCCTGACAACAGGAGCAACAGAGGAACAAAGTGAAACACTGAAGAACTTACTATTAGAGACCCACTATGTGAAAAGTCCTTTTATAAAAGGAACATTTCAGACAAATCAGGGGGTCTGATTTATATCCCAAGTTTACTAGTTCTGCGGCAATATGGGAACTGGGGGCTAGAAGAACTTCCAGATCTCCTGGAAACTGAAAAGCTTTGACATGTCTGTTGCCTTTAGGGTTTGTCCATAGTGAAATCCCTGATTGCAGAGACCTTCCAGGACTCCTGTACATTTCTATCAGGACACATGACCCGATGCGCAGAAGAAACTCAACATCCTAGGAAGCTTCCTCTGTACAGAGAATGATGACAGGATGATGGGGTACGGACAATGTGAGTGAGCTGGCTTCTTTTACAGACCTGGATGAAGTCAGACACAGTAACACTGTTCACACATTACAGTCTGTTAAAGAGTAAAAGGGAAAATAGTTGCTTTTTTCTTTGATAGATCTGTTAATGTGACTACATAAAGCAGTTGTTTAGCATAGTCCTATTGTTTTGTTACTTCTGGATCTTCATTATTCTGTGCAACATGGAAACCACAGGCAAGAAGATTATCTGCCATTAACTGAACTTAATATGGTTTTACTTTGAGGCCCTAGAAAAAGACAGATTTTATATATGCTAAAAATGATTTGTAGGCCCCGCCCATTTGACTCCTAAACCCAGACTGGGTCTTATTACACAACACTATATATATAAAGCTGCTCTTCAGATTATTTCAATCTGATTATTATTAAATGAGTGCTTATGATTCACTGTATTTAAATGTTACCAGCTCTGACAGTATCTTGTTCCATTGAAACCAATGAGACCTTAAATTAAGTTTAATAAAATTATTGACAGAAATTTTCAAATTAAAAAAAAAATAAATAAATAAAAAAAGCATGGAGGTCCCTTTCATGGTTTAATGATAAAATACTAGTACCTGCCTTTATCTATAAGAAAAAATAAGGGATAATCACAATAACAAAAAAGCAGATTGTTGATGGTTTTCAGGACGTTAAGAATCAGTATTTAAAAACAAAACTGGATTGTTAATTTTTTTAGGACATATCAATAAAAGGCAGAGATATACTCGTCTTCCCATAACTTTACGGAATTACATTGAGTAGAAGGTGCCTAGCAATGACCTGTCCCTAAAATCTATTATGGGCCATTCCTTTAAATAAACAAAAAGACTATTACAATGACATATCCTATTCCAGCAATAAACTTCTGGCCTCCCAGCTCTTTGCAAGAATAAAACTCCCATCATTTGCGGTCAAGGAATTGTTGGGAGTTGTAGTTTTTGCAGCAGCCACTGGATGGAGATTGTTGGAGTCTTCATCGCGTCATAAAAACACATATGCCGACAATAGGCCTAATAAAATCAACCTTATCGAAAACCAGTCACAGACAAAATGACTTTGCACGTTAACACTTGACAAACATGTGGATATTTTTACAACAATCTCTACTAACACAGAATCACCAATACTCATTTTTAGTGCAGTGTCCCGGTCATAATAGATGGAATAAGTATGGACCCCGCACCTTACAGACGTGTCAGTGACACCGTACTTGAAATATGTTTATTAGTATATAAAGGTAATAATGCCAGCAGTACGTGCCATGTATACCACATCACATAACAGATGAAGTGCCACATGCCAGCCACACAGGTAACATCACTGAGATTACAGAACTACAAGTCCCAGCATGGCATACTCACACTACAACTCCCAGCATGCCATGCTCATAGTGGGCACTGTAGTTCCCAGCTTGCTGGCCGGTGAAGCATTAGGGCGGCTGTCATTCCTATCCCTTTCCCATTATCAGCTGTCATCATTCTAATGCCGGACAATGACATCTCCCAGTGACACAGTAAAGTTTCCTTCCACTCCTAGCTCCCGGCTACAGCGCCATATAACATGCTCCTCATGCCCGAGCAGCCTCCTCACCATAAACTCTGCCCCTCGTCTTCTTCGCCCCCCACTCCCGGTGCCTCCCCCCGGTCAGCGCCCAGCAGCTTCCTCTCCGCCGCCATCTTGCCACTGCGGCCACCACAAAGAATGACATCACCCGGTACTCTGTAGAGGACCCACCTCTGAGGTGACCCTGATGGAGCCTGAAACGAGAAGCTTTTTGTTTCAACGTTCACAGAAAGTGACACGTGGATAAACTGGAAGAGCTGCTCTACCCTTTGTGCTGGGCAATAATTATTGCTGGATATTCGTATTTGTAGCTTCTAGTGTCAGGCAATAATGGGGCCAGCTTAGGCGTCTAGGGTGAGGCCATGACTGGAGGAGCCGCCCTTACTCACACATTGCCATCTGCTGGTAGGATGATAGTATTACATTGTGAAATGTCTACTGCGTTTAATATTGCTTTTTAGATTACTTCAAAACTAAACTCTCGAAGTCCACATTTGCAGCTTGTCTGACTAGTGTATGAGGGGATTTTTCAGCAATTGCCATATGCGCATTTTACAAGCCTGGGCAAGTCATGGAAGTCGTTATTAGTAAGCCTGCACTGTAATGGCGAGATACGTCAGGCTGAGCAAGTATTCACATTACTGTAGTAATTGTAGAGAATGTAGGTGGTAATGTCCAGGACATTTTACACACATTTATATAGACTGCAAACTTACACTGATTCCCAGTGGCGTAACAAGGAGAGGCTGGGCCCCATGACAAACTTCTCCATGGGGCCCCCCTTCCACCGAAAAAAATATATACATATTTGTACAAAAATATTTATACAATTACAGTACACACATTTATATACTTATATCTCCTTCACGCTCTGCGCCATACGGAAATACGAAGGGTTATGAATAGGGCGCCGACATCTTTGTTGAGATCGCTGCTCCCTGTGACATCATCGGGGAGAAGCAATTGGTCGCCATAACAGCCTCAGGTCTGCTATATGGCTTCTGGAGATTCATTATAATGCACCAGTGCCTCACTGTAATGAATCCTATGTAAAAATGCCACATACTGCAAAAAGCTAAAAATACTACTCACCCCCCTTTCCCTATATATACAACTAAATAAACAGTAAAAATCACAAACATGTTAGGTATGGCTGTGTCCCAAAATGCCAGACCAATATATAATAATGGTTAATACCGGCAGTGAACCCCTTAACAGAAAATAGCAGGTTCCGCAGGTTCGAGCGGGGGGCAGCGGTTCGAGCAGGGGGGTGGGCGCGGAGGGGGGAATGCAGCAGTTTGAGCGGCGGAGTTCAGGCAGGCGCGTGGGTCCTAGTTCGTTCAGGCTGGCCGGACGGAGTCTGGTTGAGGGGGTGGGCCGTCTTGCCGGAGTCTGGGTGAGCTTCCAGAGTGTGGATGGGTGAGTTTCCAGAGTGTGGATGGGTGAGTTTCCAAAGTATGGATGAGTGAGTTTCCAGAGTGTGGATGGGTGAGTTTCCAGAGTGTGGATGGGTCATTTTCCAGAGTGTGGATGGGTGGGTGGGCCAGGCGCCAGACCGTAATACATGGGAAAACAGCAGTGCAGCAGGGGAAGTCCCTGCGGCACCGCGCCCATTCGTATGGTTTCAGCACTAAGGAGAGGAGCCCCGGGATTGAGCCTCAATTCCTTAGCAATGTGTCCGCTGTCCACACAGCAGTGAGCCGTGTGGGCCCCTCCCCCTTATGGGCCCCCTTACGCCCCTGCTGATTCCCACATGAATTGAACCTCCTCTTATCCCAGAAGAGCTAATCCCAGGTGGTCCGAAGGCAGAAAAGCACCCAATGAGTAACTGCTAGGCTCACTGAGGTGGGAGAGGGCAGGATGCTACTGTAAGCTCATGGCCTTACGTCCTTCACCTCCCCTGTCTTTAGTCCTCTGAGCGGTAGGCTCAGCATAAACTTCTTTACTGTGGAGGAGGTGCGGTGTAGCATAATATGTGATACTACACAGAACATCATCCATTCTTTAGTTTGTGTGACAGGTCGGTCCAGTACCCCCTGACACTAGGGGCCCTTTAGCAGCTGCTATACTGGTAGTTACGCCCCTGTGCAAACCCATCTTGTACACATGAAATACACAATATATACACATCATGGTAGTATTTATTTCCAGGTATTTTCTTGCGTATTCCTGTTGCTTCTTGTGCTCCTCCTGTGTGTTCATCCCTTCTAATTTCAGTGACAGAACTCAGGGTATCTAACACCGTTGATAGATGGGACAACTCAGCATTGGGGCACTTTGGACATTTCCAACATCTTCCATTGTTTCTCAAGACTCGTCTCAGGGAGAAGGAGTCTTCCACCACCAGGCCCATTATCTAGGGGTTTGACCACATGTAGGGAGTTGTTGTGGGTGATCATGAGGTGGACAAGGAACTTCCACATATAAAGTGGAGGTTATAAGACATAACGGAGTTAAATCTGGTGATGCTGCTCTCCAGGATGCATCCATCTTTACTCATCAACTGGTTAAGGTCAAGGAACTTATTAAAGTTCATTGTCAGAGAAGGTAAATTTTGTAATATTTGGCACATTGTAAAAGATGATGCACAAAATCCCCATATGCTGCCATATTAGGCAGTATATGTAGGATTGATCAAATAACCTAGGGTTAGAGTGGGTCTGTAAAATAGTAACAAAAAATAAATGTAAAAAGGTCAAATTACCCCCCTTTTCATAGAACTGATATAAAAATAATAAATATACAGTAAAAATCAAATATTTCAAGTCCTTACAATATATAAAAATGGTTACTGTTGGCAGTGAATCATGTAATGGAAAATAGTGGTCCAAAACATTTTTGTCATGTCAGGTCATATAGTACCACAGTCCTGCATAAAGTGACACTTTACATGGCTCCATACTCTAAAGTATGAAAAAGTTATTTGCACATGTATTACACAAAGTTACAGCTTGCACATGTACAGTATTTATGTGCAAAATGCACCTGAAAGCCAGCACAGCCATTTTGATAAATATGAGCCATTTTGTATATAACCAAAGAGGATAAATCGAGACCTTTCAGAGCCCATTGATCAGAAAATTAAGAATTTAACTGGGCTATCCCTTTAAATATTGAATACCCCTTTAAATATTTTAGCATTACGACCACTTGGGTAATGGTGTATTATACGGTCCTGTACATCCTCTGCAGGTTACCCTATCACTAGTTCAACTACCTGGAAATCACTATTCGAATGCACTATTTTTGTATTCTTTTACATGGAAAGGACCACATAAAAGGCATGTGAACTGGAATGGGTTAATATTTGCACACACTTTCAGGGGTTACAAACCACTTATAAAAACTTCTAAGGCTTCCCCAAATACCGTAGCTTTTAGGAATTAAAAGCTTAGGCTTTGGGGTGGGAAATTTACAATTTAAAAGAAAGGTAGTCACATCCTCAGTTTAATCTTGAGAGAGAGATCATCATCATCATTACGAGTTCCTGTGAGTTACAGAGAGAGCGATGCTGTGGGCTGGTGGTGACGTCCCATCACTGAAGGTGCAAGAGAGGTCAGATCGCTGTGTGACATCCCATGTTTGAGAACTTTTGACTGTTGATCTGTATATGTATGGTTACACCTTGACCATGCGTTTTGTCTATATACTTTGTGACTACTCCTGAAACACAACTCAGCAAATATCACCTGGCAACAAAATAACCTGGATGGAAATTGTATTCAGAAAACGTCAGATGAGACCTGATCAAATAATCCATTTAGATTGCTTTGTTTTTGAGCATTTTTGGTGCATATTGGATTTTGCAGGGTGTTTTTGCAGGGTGTTTACCATATATACTCGAGTATAAGCCGACCCGCTAATAAGCCGAGGCACCTTATTTTTAACACCAAAAAACTGGGAAAACCTATTGACGTGAGTATAAGCCAAGGGTGGGAAATGCAATGGTCTATATGAAGGGGGTTTTTTGGGGAAGAGGGAAAAGTTGTGAGTGTATCACTTTAAAATGCAACTTTTATTTGTTCTTATATTAAAATAACCAAAACTCGTGTGCGTCTACATACACCATGAGGTTCTAGTGTGGCAATACAAACCACACTTAATCAATGTCACCGTGGCTATATACTGTAAGCCTGGGACAGTAATACAGGAGGAGGTCCCCTTAGTTTGAACAGTCCTCCTGTAATCCAGTGTCACGTCCTCTTAATAATTTTTATAAGAGGACAAGAGGAGACAGTGGTATATTGTTTGCATCATCCAGTGGCAGGTGCTAATAATCTGCAGGCCGCCTGAGAGCGCAATGCTTCTATGTGTGAATAGAGACAGTGCCGCGCTGTGTCAGATTCCTTGCTGGTACCGATGCGCTGCGCCGCATGTGTCTAGACACAGTGCGGCAACAGCTTGCTGTAGCTAGTCTCCGCGCACTCACACACTGTATGAATTGTATCAGCCGCAGGAACCCAGTGCTGCACTGGCTCATTATTGGTATGTATGCTAGCACTGTCCCTCAGGTAATTGTCCCTATTCTGTGAGCATTGATTAGAGAAGAGTGCCCTGACACGTGTTTCGCCAGGTCACCCTGGCTTCTTCTAGGGGCTATAGAATATGTACATCAATATGTACATCTAATAAAGGGAGGATGGTATATAATAGAGAGGGCCATGACGGATGCAGCATGGGGTCCTCCTCTCTATGACTCAAGCACCATGACCTAAGAAATGGGGGTGGCGGCTAGGTTGCTCAAAAGACGCAGGCAATGGAAACATTGCTGCCTGCATAAAGTGATCCGCTCTGTGTGCACCTTAAAGATGCACAAAGTGCTGATCTGTATTGAGGGCCAGGGGTCGTTGTGGGTACATTGACTCCTGCGGACGCTCCTTTGATTTCAAAAAGGGGGGGGGCAAGAACACATTCCCACTGGAGCCCCCCATAATGGAGGCTGTGGCCACATGGCATCTGTCATTTAAAGTATAATACTGATGTTGTCTAATGTGGAAGAGCGGTCAAAAGTTTTTATGATCTATCCATAAGTCACAAACAACTGATGGATCCCACCTCTGGAACTCCTACCCTCTTGTGAAGACAGAGATTTCACTTTCAAGAATGGAAAATTGGTTGGACTGGGTTGGGTACACACCATTAAAGCAAACAATATTTATCAGGTATTTATGACATTTACTATTGATATGTTCTAAATATCTGAAAAGGGAATATCCCTGTCATAACATTAGTATAATATGCACTAAGGGTGATCAGCCCCTGGTTGTCCCACCGCTCAGTCTCATCATTGAAATATTTATTCCACCTTTTATTTGTGCCAAAATTGCTGATTTTCCCCAGGATCGCTTTTTAAAAAGGCCGACCCATACCAAAGCTTTGAGGTTTTGAAGCCAAGCGAGAAAGGCTTTTTCATAATGGAGGGAATTCCTAATTGCTTCTGCGCACGAAAATGACATTTTGTGCCAAAAAAATGCCCTCCAACATATTTATTAAGGCTTTTAGACACATTTTTTTGGCTGTTTTCCATCTCACCCAACAAAGAGGCATGGTCTTGCCAACAGGGGTGTGGTTTCTGAGAAAGGGGCGTGACTGTATGGAAATCAGCATGTGTGCCAAAAAATCAATGAGGTGGCACCAAAATGTAGCACACATTTTAGACCAGCTAAAGACAAGTCTAAAAGTTGAACTCGACAGTCCGGATTCATTGTCACAATAATGAATCTGGTGCAGCACAAAACCAGTGGTGCCCAGCTCTGCACTGTCTGAGCCTGAGACACATTAATGAATTCCCCCCAAACTGGATTATTCTTTATATAAACTCTCTTTTGATCCCACAAGAAGTTATATCAGAGCAAAGGTATTGAGACATAACTAAACTATATACCGTATATACTTGAGTATAAGCCGAGACCAATAATTTTACTACCAAAACTGGAAAAACATATTGACTCGAGTATAAGCCGAGGGTGGGAAATGCAGTGGTCAAAGCCTCCCAGTAAATAGCCAGCCAGCCCCCTGTAGTATATAGCCAGCCCCCAGTTGTATACAGCCAGACAGCCCAAAGTAGTATGCAGCCAGCCCCCAGTAGTATACAGCCCGCCAGCCCCATATAGTATACAGCCAGCCAGACCACAGTTTGCCAAACTCATAAAAAAACAAACTTCCATTCTTTGGGCTCCCTGATGCTCCGGTCCCTGCGGTTCCTCTTCTTTCTTCTCTTTGCTGTAACAGCTGCCAGAGAGACCGGTCTACGTGATCTGCCGGCCGGTAGATCGTATGGCTGCATCTCTGCTGGCTATTTCAGCATAGAGTAGACAGAAGAGGAGCCGTGCCGAGCACCGGGATTCGCGCCGAGCATCGGAGAGGCTGCTGGGCATATTATTCCTAGGGGAGGCTGCTGGACATTTCATTACTAGGGGAGGCTGCTGGACTTTTCATTACTAGGGGAGGCAGCTGGGCATTTCATTACTAGGGGAGGCAGCTGGGTATTTCATTACTGAGGGAGGCTATGACCAATGCAAAGTTTTCCAAGTAATTTGTGTGCTTATTTGATGGCTTATACAAAAGTATAAACAGCATATACACACACAGTCATGTGTGTGTATGGACACACAGTTATGCACTAATATATAGATTTATACATGTAGTATATATCCATTATATTATTACACATAAAGTATTTACACATTATAATTTCTAAACAGATTTACTAGCAGGTTTTTTTTTTTTGCAGCACTAGATGACACAATACTGGTGGAAAAATTTCTTACATACATGTGCAAGCAGTTGGCACCTGTTTATGTGCAAACTACGGCAAAATACTGGCACATTAACAATTAATACATCTTGACCAATGTGTACAGTATATTATAATTTACTATTGTTCATATATCAATTGAAGGCACTACTGTTTTCCAATTTGTGTCCTTGTCTAACTCATACAAGTCTATGGGGCTGCAAAAAAAAAAAAGAATGAACTATGACTACAGTGGTGGCCAAAAGTATTGGCACCCCTGCAATTCTGTCAGATAATACAAAAAAAATGGTTGCAATCAGAAATTCTTTGGTTATTATAATCTACATTTAAAAATAATTGTCAAAAAGCCAAATCGGATATAATTCCACACCAAACATAAACAGGGGAGGACAAAAGTATTGGCACTGTTTGAAAAATCATGTGACGCTTCTCTAACTTGTGTAATTAACAGCACATGTAACTTACCTGTGGCACCTAACAGGTGGTGGCAATAACTAAATTAAACTTGCAGCCAGTTGAAATGGATTTAAGTTGACCGAATTGTCCTGTGTCCTTCTGTGTGTGTACCACATTGAGCATGGAGTAAAGAAAGAAGACCAAAGAACTGTCTGAGGACTTGAGAATCAAAATTGTGAGGAAGCCTGAGAAATCTCAAGGCTACAAGTCCATCTCCAAAGACCTGAATGTTCCTGTGTCTATCGTGCACATTATAATCAAGAAGTGTAAAGCCCATGGCAATGTGGCTAATCTCCATAGATGTGGACGGAAAAGAAACATTGACGAGAGATTTCAACGCAAGATTGTACGGATGGTGGATAAAGAACCTCAACTAACATCCCAACAAGTTCAAGCTGCCCTGAAGTCCGAGGATACAACAAAGTCAACCCGTACTATCCATCGGCGTCTGAATGAAAAGTGACTGCATGGTAGGATACCCAGGAAGACCCCACTTCTTACACAGAAACAAAAAATGCCAGGCTGGAGTTTGCCAAAACTTACCTGAGAAAGCCTAAAATGTTTTGGGAGAATATTCTCTGGTCAGATGAGACAAAAGTAGAGCTTTTTGGGAATATGCATCAACATAGAGTTTACAGGAAAATAAATGAGGCCTTCACGGAAAAGAACACGGTCCCTACAGTCAAACATGGCGGAGGTTCCCTGATGTGTTGGGGTTGCTTTGCTGCCTCTGGCACTGGACTGCTTGACCACCTGCCGGGTATTATGATGTCTGAAGACTACCAACAAATTTTGCAGCATAATGTCCAGGGCCCAGTGTGAGTAAACTGGGTCTCCCTCAAAGGTCATGGGTCTTCCAGCAGGACATTGACCCAAAACACACTTCGAAAAGCACTAGAAAATGGTTTGAGAGAAAGCACTGGAGACTTGTAAAGTGGCAGCAATGAGTCCAGACCTGAATCCCATAGAACACCTGTGGAGAGATCTCACAATGGCAGTTTGGAGAAGGAACCTTCAAATCTCAGGGACCTGGAGCAGTTTGCCAAAGAAGAATGGTGTAAAATTCCAGCAGAGCATTGTAAGAAACTCATTGATGGTTATCGGAAGCAGTTTTCGCAGTTATTTTGTCTAAAGGTTGTGCTACCAAGTAGGCTGAGGGTGCCAATACTTTTGTCTGGCCTAGTTTTGGCGTTTTGTGTAAAATGATCAGTGATTTGACTTTTTTTTTCATTCTCTTTTGTGTTTTTTCAATGCAAGCAAAATAAATGAAGATATTAATACCAAAGAATTTGGAATTGCAATAATTTTCTGGAAGAAAATGAGTATTATCTGACAGAATAGCAGGGCTGCCAATACTTTTGGCCACCCCTGTATATGCTGCATTTGTTTCATACATTTTTATAGGGCTTAAGGAAACAACATCCTTTTGTTGCATCCACAGAAATGTTTTATTGTCTACAAAACAGTTTGTTCTTGTACAACTAAAAGATCTATAATTGGTGTTTCCTGGGCATGTAAAATCTAAAAGCCATGAGACCCCCAACAGCAGTTTTTCATTGCTGTCTTGTCTTTGTATCCCGATGGCCTCAGCGGTCAAATGTGGCCTGGCATGATGGCACCAGGATTTCTCTTGGTTGCTATCTATTTTCACACGTGTTGCTAGGAGGGACTAAAATAAAAGAGGAAGTAGCTCTGAAGCAGTAACTGTGAATTTGATTGTGAAATTAAATGACTCAGAGACTATAAAAACAGACGGTCATTTACCACTGGACAGAAAACTGATTAAAAACGGAGGGAAAATTTTAATAGTTTCTCAGACTGATAAGCTTAAAGTGATTAGTGTGCAACTGGCCAACAGTGTTTGGTAATGCAGTAAAAACTGATTTTGTTCATGCATTCTTGAAGTTATATTTTTTTCAACACATTTAGTTATCATATCTCACCTATAAGAGTAAAACGCATTTTGTTTTTGCAGAGTAGTTTTTGATTCACTTTTGCAACCAACTACACTCTGAGGCTGCATTTTCACGAATACATCAGGTATAGAATACCAAAACGCGTTTGTACCAGTTTTCTTTCTGACTCTGCACAGAAAAGAATGTGCAAACTGCTCGTACATGTATATACAAAGTGTGTGCACCAGTTTTGTGTTTGGGCTGTACTGTGTCCAACAAGACAATGGGGCACATTTACTTACAGGGTCATCGGAGTTCACAGAAAGTGCATCATCTGTCTATAATGCATTTTTGCTGAATCTCATCCAAACAAGCAGTGACAAGAGGCAAATAACCCAAAGCTCTAAATTGGTCTTCCTAACTGACAAGGACCTGTATTATCCTATATCTATCATGAGGTGGCGCTGTTTCTCTTATAACAAATAGTAAGAGTTAGGGCTTCTTCCGCAGAATCACTGTATTTAGAATTATTTGTCATTTTTTGTATATATAATTATATATTTACTATACTCAGCCAGAGCCCTAGTATAGATACGTTTTTTGGCACTGTATTATTGAAAATTGGTTTTCGGGCAAAATATGTTTATATTATTAAATATAAGCCAAGGCTTGTTATTGATGATTTCATGAATTTATAGCATGATTTTGAGAACTAAAATATTGCTGGCTCATCTTGTAGGGTCAGACCCCTCCAGGAAATCTAAGATTAGCAGAATAAGTAAGCCATATCACCTTCATTATGTAGATGAAGGTGGAGCAGTTCTTGCTGGGAAAAAAGATTAGGGTGCAATGGCATATTAGAGTTTATAAACGCAATTTATAAATATTGTGTGAATGTGGTATTTATGTACCAGTGAAGGTTAAATAAATCACCTGCAATTGGCATATAATCAAGTCAGGGGAAGCCAGGGTGAATCGCAGATTTATTCTTTAGCATCTTTAATAATAAGATTGTATTTATATGATATGACATCAGTATGTTAGCATCATACAAAATCGTTGGATATCACAAATCTCCAGATGATTGAGATTGTAAAAGCACTTCCTTATCCACTCGTCTCCTGACTTGAAGACATTTGCCGCCTTATAATAATGGCTTCTTCTTGCCTCATTACGCAGGGTCTCAGTGTGGAGCTATACTGTAGCTTCATTGTCTGCTCACAGCTATTGATGGATGCCCATTACCAAGGCGACCATGGTGGAATTCCTGATTCTTTTCATGACATTGCAGATTTCCTCTTCTCCAGTGTGGCATCTGTCACACATCTGAGCTTTCACAATCTTTATCTAGGAACTAGTCACATAAACTAGGGCACCCAGTAGCTTTGAAGTCGTAATCTTACATGTGGCGTAGTAGTAGTAATGTCCTCAGGACTGGCAGATGTTACCAGCAATCTGATCATGGTCAGCAATAATACAATGATGCTCAGTCTGCAGCAAAAAGGTACTAGTAACTTGTGGTATCAATGGCTAATGGGCCATTGCAGAACTTCAAGCAACAGTGCCTGCCAACATCTTTTTTTAAATCATTTTTATTAAACATTTTTTAGTAAGACATACAACATACATAGAGGAATAAATATGATCTAGCACAGTGATTGCGAACCTTTTAGCGACCGAGTGCCCAAACTGCAACCCAACCCTCCCCCTTTATTTATTGCGAGGTGCCAACCAAAAATTAAAGCAGTAACTTTCTGTTCCTCAATGACGTTTGATCATATTGGCCTCCTGAGGACAAGATGGAAAATTTGCAGTGTCCCTCTGTATTCAGTGAATCGTGGAGCCAACAGAAGGTCCTCCAGAGATAAGTAAGTAACTCTTCAATATGACTGAAAGCAGCATCTTTTAAGTTGCTTGGAACTGCAGGAAGATTCTTTGAGTTCTGTCTGGTGTGCTGGGGTGATGGCCCGAGTGCTCACAAAAAGGGCTCTGAGTGCCGCCGATGGCACCCGTGCCATAGGTTCGCCACCACTGATCTAGCAGCTTGCCAATATCTAGACAACATTACATTTTTGGTTTCGAGCTTAAGAAAGAAACATCAATTATTGGGCCCCATAGCACATAGATTAAAATGTGTCATATTTCAACCTGAGAACATTAATCAGAATAATATTATTATTGTACAAGAAACCTTTGTTTGACAAAAAAACGAGAATTATACAAATGCTTTAGGAAGGTGATATGTTAGTGCCATAGCAAGGAGGGTAATCAAGCGTGATGTGTCCAGCCCAAACATCGGGTAGATGGAACTGAACTCATGTTAAAAGGAGACAGATAGTTAGAAAAAGTGTCAGTTTTTTCATAGTATCATAGTATCATAGTATATAAGGCTGGAAGGAGACGCAAGTCCATCAAGTCCAACCTTTAAGAATTAAATAAATGTTTTATCCCAATAACCCGTGATATTTTTTCTCTCCAGAAAGTCATCCAGGCCTCTCTTGAACATGTACATAGAGTCCGCCATAACAACCTCCTGCGGCAGAGAGTTCCACAGTCTCACTGCTCGTACAGTAAAGAACCTTTGTCTATGTTGATGGTAAAATCGCCTCTTATCTAGACGTAGACGATGCCCCCTTGTCCTGGTCACAGGCCTAGGTATAAAAAGATCTTTGGAGAGATCCTTGTACTGTCCGTTCAGGTATTTGTACATTGTAATGAGGTCTCCCCTCAGTTGTCTTTTTTCTAAACTGAATAATCCCAAATTTTTTAATCTGTCAGTGTATTCTAGTTCCCCCATTCCCCTAATAATCCTGGTTGCTCTCCTCTGCACCCGTTCCAGCTCTACTATATCCTTTTTATACACTGGTGCCCAAAACTGTACACAATATTCCATGTGTGGTCTGACCAGGGATTTGTATAAGGGCAAAACTATTTCTTTATCATGAGAATCTATTCCTCTCTTGATACATCCCATTATTTTATTTGCTTTAGCAGCAGCCGTCTGGCTCTGGTCACTAAAATTAAGTTTACCATCCACCAATACCCCCAAGTCCTTTTCAGCTTCAGTTTTACTAAGTAATTGACCGTTTAGAACATAATTATACTTTTTGTTGGCCCAAGTGCATAACTTTACATTTATCTACATTAAACCTCATCAACCATTTCTCTGCCCATCCCTCAAGCTTCCACAAATCCCTCTGTAATGCTAAACTATCGACCTCAGTATTTATTACTTTACACAGCTTAGTATCATCTGCAAATATTGAAACTTGACTGTGTAAACCCACTACAAGGTCATTAATAAAAATATTAAAAAGAAGTGGCCCCAATACTGACCCCTGTGGCACTCCACTGGTAACATCAACCCAATCTGAGAATGTGCCATTAATGACCACCCTCTGTTTTCTATAAGCCAATTACTTACCCAAATACACAGATTTTCTCCTATTCCCAGCAGTCTCATTTTATATACCAACCTTTTATGTGGCACGGTGTCAAATGCCTTTGAAAAGTCCAAATATACAACATCTACAGCGTCCCCCAGATCCAGTCTTGAACTTACCTCCTCGTAGAAACCAATCAGATTAGTCTGACAGGACCGATCTCTCATAAACCCATGCTGACGCTGGGTTATAAGGTTGTGCACAGTGAGATACTCCAGGATAGCATCTCTAATAAACCCCTCAAATATTTTCCCCACCACAGCAGTTAGACTCACGGGTCTGTAGTTTCCAGTATCACTATTTGATCCTTTTTTATATATTGGTACCACATTTGCTATGCGCCATTCCTGTGGAACATAACCAGTCCTCAGTGAATCTTCAAATATTAAAAATAACGATTTGTTTATCACCGTACATAATTCATGCAGAACCCGGGGGTGTATGCCACCTGGCCCAGGTGATTTATCGATCTTAGTGGTTGCGAGGCGGCGCCGTACCTCTTCCTGGGTTAAACTGTTGACATTATAAAATGAATTAACATTATTCCTCATTGTGTCTTCCCCCAGGGGATTTTCCTGGGTAAAGACAGTTGAGAAGGCGACATTCAGTAGATTGGCCCTTTCCTCATCTCCTTCCACCATGACCCCCATGTTATTTCTAAGGGGACCCAAACTCTCTGTTTTTAGTTTCTTATCATTTATATACTTGAAAAATAATTTGGGATTATTTTTGCTCTCCCTGGCAATATTTCTCTCAGTCTCTATTTTTGCGGCCTTTATCTGCTTTTTACAGGATTTATTTTTCTCTCTATAATCCTGTAATGCCTCATCGCTACCTTCACGTTTTAGCACCTTAAACGCTTTATCTTTCTCGCTTATTGCTTTTCAGTTATTACATCAATTATTACATTTTAGATAGATAGGTAGAGATAGACAGAGAAACATCTATACACATGTATATATAAATATATGATGGTTAATAGATTATAGATAGATAGAAATTGAAATGCTAAAGGGAACCTGTCACCACATTTTTCATATAAACAGATATTTACAGGTTTCCATAGAGCCCTTATACTACAAGGGCACTCTTTTTTTATGCAAAAAAAAAATTTCTCCTCTGTATTCGGTAAAATGTAGTTTGATTCACTAACTGGTATCCAGGCAGAGAACCCAGCGAGTCAGACAGAGCATGGCTTCCATGGCCAAGTCAGGTGGCTCCTCATTATCAGAGGGAATCAGCTCACTGCGCATGCACAGCATCCTACTCACTGCTCAGCTGAGCGACATGCAACTCCCTACACAGTTTGCGTCTCGTTCGCTGGTGCCTCACAGGATGCCACACATGTGCAGTGAGTAGGGGGAAGGGGCAGACCTGCTCTGACGCTCACTACGCATGACAGCCAAGAGAGGTTAGTGTGCAGGTGATGTAGATGGGGAGATGTGGAGGCCATGCCGCATCTGACTTGCTGGGTTCTCTGCCTGGATACCAGGTAGCGATTCAAACTACAGGCGGTCCCCTACATAAGAACACCCAACTTACAGATGACCCTTAGTTACAAACGGACCTCTGGATGTTGGTAATCTCCTGTACTTTTGCCTTAGGCTACAATAAACAACTATAATAGTTATCAAATGTGTCTGCAGTAAGCTTTAGTGTCGATTCTTATAACAATCCACTATATTTAAAATCCAATTGTCTCAGAGAGCAAAAAAAATTTGTCTGGGACTACAATTATAAAATATACAGTTCCGACTGACATACTTAAGAACAAACCTACAGAACCTATTTTATACGTAACCTGGGGACTGCCTGTACATTTTACTGACTTGTGAGGCTCTATGGAAACCTGTCAATACTTGCTTTTATTAAATGATGAAGGTGGTAAACATCTGGGGGTGTTATCATACATCTGGGGGTGTTATCATACACTCTTGCCAGATTGAAAGATAAATGTTAAAAACAGAGAGTTACTGACATGTCTTCAGTTACGTTCAGTTTATCATTTGTTTTTTTACTTTTTTAGCAGAGATAAATAAACGTAATGCTGCTGGTAGTGTGAACTTAGCCTAAACAGTTCTTTGTGTGTCTGATTCAAACAATGGTCTCCAAAGCCATTACACGGACTGATAAAATGTGATGTTGCTAAACGTAAGGTACACTCATTTTATAACTATATAATGTATATTATACCATCTAACAACCGCTCCTTGCCTGGAAGTGATACATTTGTCCCAAGGAGTGAAGAATGTGGATTTGATATCCACCAAGTTTTTTTATAATTTTCTTTCTGAATAGAAGGTCTTCTGCACTGTGTAGAGCAGGGTATTAAACATTTTTCTTTTTTTTACCAGGGGCCCTGTAGTTGCTTTAAAAGCGCCAAATGTCATTTTATTTTTACAGTATTACCACAGTATTTATACAGCATTACCATTAAAAATCACCACTTGGAGTGTAACCACAAAGCTGAACATATTGTCAAAAAACCTGAGAAACCAGCATGGACAATATTTGCCCCCCTCCACAGAAGCCCAATATCACAGTGCCTGTCGTACAGTAGCCAACAATCCCAGTGCCTGCCCCACAGTAGGCAACAGTCATGTATCTACAGTAGCCAATACTTACCGTACATTGTACCACAGTAGCCAGTAGATTTACTGGGGGAGATTTAAGGCATTCTGTATACTCAATTGTAGTTATGGACATGGTCCATGTGGACTTAATGTGATACTGCTTAACCTCTTAACATTCTGCTCCATAATAGTATGGCATGGAGCTGTATAAAGATTCCCATTGTGGCAGTGTGGTAATGTATTATGTGTACAAAAAACATATACTGCAGTATAGATGCATACAAGTGAAAAGTTTCCCAGGGAGGGTTCACATTTGGCTACACCTATGGTTGTTGTAGGATTTTAAATAAAATTGGATCTTGGTATAAAATGGGTGTGTTTTCTGTAAAACACATTTGATAGCGTCAAAACGTTCAGTTTATCATTTGTTTTTTTCTTTTTTAGCAGAGATAAATAAACGTAATGCTGCTGGTAGTGTGAACTTAGCCTAAACAGTTCTTTGTGTGTCCGATTCAAACAATGGTCTCCAAAGCCATTACACGGACTGATAAAATGTGATGTTGCTAAACGTAAGGTACACTCATTTTATAACTATATAATGTATATTATACCATCTAACAACCGCTCCTTGCCTGGAAGTGATACATTTGTCCCAAGGAGTGAAGAATGTGGATTTGATATCCACCCCTGGTATATTCCGTGCTATAAACAGTCTTTATACATAAGAATAAATATTTAGCTTCCAGAGGAGCGGGCACACGCATTGGGATTTATGGAGCCAGACTGAGGAATTCAGGCACAAGATTGTCTTGACCTCTTATTAGAGGGATTTTCACAGAGGAAGATGAATTGAGATGCAGTTCTTGCAGTGTAGGATCTGGATTACATAACTGAGGCACGGCCAGGAGTGTTGACTGTCATGAATATTGTCAGTTGACATTTCCTCCTGACCGCACATTGCCCTCGGAGACAAGGAGATGATGCAGCTTGGGATCCAAAATGTGCATCTTGAAGGCTATAGTATACCTTCATTCTCTTCCAGGATTAATGCCAACGAATGTATACAGACAGGATACTAACAGCAGCAACATATCTAAGAAATAAATATATCTACATAGCCACACACACAAATTAAAGGGCAAATGTTAAAAATCACTTATATTACTTAGTCTGGTGATATGGTGGAACACAATTAATAAAAATGTACTTTCAAAGTTTTTTACTTTTTAGCTATTTTTACTGTATGTCCTTGTGTTACCTAACATCTACAAATACTTAAAATACGGCGCCATATTATAAACCTTCAGTGTATTATGTATAGGATCATTACTGGATAGGACAGAAGATGGCCAAGAGAAGTCATTAACATGCGCCATAGCAGCACCAACACTTGGCGGAAGCCAGGGACCGCAACATTTATCATACAATGTCATTCAGTACAATAGACTACAGAACATAGGCTTTCCAAATCATTGGATCGATCAAATGTGTACGCAGTGTGCAGTAGATAAATCGATTCTTAAGGCGACAATAGTTCCCTAACAAGAGTTGGGTCAGTCACAGGACCCCTGTGCTGCTCTGCATTTCTCTATATGAGAGGAGAGACATTGCTGTCTTTATAAAAATATTGGAGCTATACACATGTATCATTTATTGTGTATTTCCTGCTAATTTTCCGTAATTAACTAATTACGTTATGTTTTCTGCTTTTCACTCATTGCATATAAATGCATTATGGCTAAGTATTCTTGGACTAAGGCCTCACATTATATAATGCGTGTTAGTGTCAGATAATATCAGTTATAAGTAGATTCTTTTCATATACATTTCTCGCCACATGATCTACAGCATGGATTATGTTACAACTCATTCACGCTTCTTGTTTTACATATTTCTGCAGATGAACATGTGAAATGTGTAACGTATTTGTGGATTAGTTATAGTGAAACACTGCCAAACTGAGAGATTACAGCTAAGACTCCAGGCCCTAGCTGCACAGGCTCAATCCTGAGCAAAGAATATAAATATGTGACTGGTAGGTAATAGATAGATAGATATGTGGATATTCTACAGGGAGTCATTTGTGTCATACTATGGATAAGGCTTTTGGCCCATAGGTAAATACATAGGTATAATACAAAATACTATTTGGGCCCAGTACTATACTGAAAAAATGAGTATGTGAGAGTAGTCACATGAGGACATAGTGAGTAATGTCCTGTACGAGTGAGGCTGACACAAACAGAATTATAAAAAAACATTTTAAAAAGTTTGATCCTGTGAAGGTGAGTGAAAGATTTTCAGTCTTGCATTAAAATTGTAGCAAATCCAAACCAGCCAAAGAATATATTTACTTTGATTTTACTGCAGAGTTTAACAGCTCAAGTTTTTTTATAATTTTCTTTCTGAATAGAAGGTCTTCTGCACTGTGTAGAGCAGGGTATTAAACATTTTTCTTTTTTTTACCAGGGGCCCTGTAGTTGCTTTAAAAGGGCCGAATGTCATTTTATTTTTACAGTATTACCACAGTATTTATACAGCATTACCATTAAAAATCACCACTTGGAGTGTAACCACAAAGCTGAACATATTGTAAAAAAACCTGAGAAACCAACATGGACAATATTTGCCCCCCTCCACAGAAGCCCAATATCACAATGCCTGTCGTACAGTAGCCAACAGTCCCAGTGCCTGCCCCACAGTAGGCAACAGTCATGTATCTACAGTAGCCAATACTTACCGTACATTGTACCACAGTAGCCATTAGATTTACTGGGGGAGATTTAAGGCATTCTGTATATTCAATTGTAGTTATGGACATGGTCCATGTGGACTTAATGTGATACTGCTTAACCTCTTAACGTTCTGCTCCATAATAGTATGGCATGGAGCTGTTAATGCTGTATAAAGATTCCCATTGTGGCAGTGTGGTA
Organism: Engystomops pustulosus; assembly: GCF_040894005.1. Classification (NCBI taxonomy): domain Eukaryota; kingdom Metazoa; phylum Chordata; class Amphibia; order Anura; family Leptodactylidae; genus Engystomops; species Engystomops pustulosus. Next base: position 101,860,453 of record NC_092417.1, on the reverse strand, counting down.
ATGTATTATGTGTAAAAAAAAAACATATACTGCAGTATAGATGCATACAAGTTAAAAGTTTCCCAGGGAGGGTTCACATTTGGCTACACCTATGGTTGTAGGATTTTAAATAAAATTGGATCTTGGTATAAAATGGGTGTGTTTTCTGTAAAACACATTTGATAGCGTCAAAACGAATACTAAGGGGGATGAAAAAGACCAAAGAGGATTTGTTTGGGGTTTTTATGGCCTGTGTTGTATGTGTGGCAACTTTTTGTATCAGCTACATTTCTAGCTCTATTGAGGATAGCCTGGGTACAACCTCGGTGTGGCATCATTCAGAAAATCTACTTTGAAATGAGATTTAAATTTGCTGTATAAAGTCATGGAGGCGGAGAGCTTAGCACTGAAGTCAAGATCTCCATGCCACAATAAACCACTGTCATATCCCGGGTCGCAGACGCACCTTTGTACCTCTGTGTGCCCTAGCTTCTAAACTTAGCTGTCCCGGCTCCCGGCTCCAGCGATGTCCGCTCTCCAATGCGCGCGCTGCTCTGTAGGAATTAAAGGGCCAGCGCGACAGGCTGGCTGGCTGCTTGCCCTGATAAATTCCAGCCCCTTCCTATGTTCCCTGCCGTATCTCCATGCCTGAGAGAAAGCTGTATTCCAAGCCCTCTGCAATTATCCTGATTGATCATTGTGACCTCGATTCCGTTCCCAACTCCGATCCCATGCTGCCTGTCCCGACCAATCGCTACCTCCCAGAATCTGATCCTGTGCTGCCTGTCTCGACCTCCTGCATGTCCCCGACCACGAGTTTGCCTTACGTTTCTGTACTACGCCTTGACCGCCAACGCGAACAAAGTCGCGCCTGTGGAATAACCTGGCGGTACCACACCGCAACAAGTCCAACCTGCTTTGTGGCAGGCTCTGGTGAAAACCAGGTACCGCTTAGACTCCCAGGTATCAGCTTACGTCATCGTCTGCGATGGTACAGAGGATCCACTACCACGGATCCTGACAGTAAGATCCGGCCATGGATCCCGTGGATTCCGAAACCTGTTCTGGCAGATCTTCCCACCATCGTGGCTCAGGAGATCCCCTCTGGGACAGGAAAGACCCGGTCACGGCTAATATTACCACCTTCTTTGCCGAATTCTGGTTCGTCTTTGAGGAACCAGCCCGGGCTTCTTCTGCTGAGACCGCCCTGTTGAACTTTTGGTGACTATGCGGTTCACTTCCGTACCCTGGCTTCTGAGCTTGCCTGGAACAAAGCCACCCTAGTCGCAACTTTTAAAAAGGGATTGTCTGGTCAGATCAAAGATGCCCTGTCTGCACGGGACACTCCGTCTAAGCCGAGTGAACTAATCTCTCTGGCCACTCAGATAGACATCCGGTTTACTGAGCGCTCTGAGGAGCGACATCTGGAACGACCGCAAGTCGGGACCCGTTGTCTGCCCCACTTGGCTCCAGTCTTCCAAAGACCACCTCAGCTGTCTTCCGTGCCTGTTGCAGAGGAGCACATGCAAGTGTATAGAGCTCATCTATCTTCCCAGGAATGTTCCAGACGAAGACAGGAGAAACTCTGCCTCTATTGTCCAGTCCAGCCCAGAGCACTTTCTCTCATCTTGTCCAGTCCGTCCACAGAGTCTGGGAAAATGTCCGCACCTAGGGTTCTTGGGAGAAGCGTCCCTAGGTGAGAGCAAAGCCTCTCCTCGTCTGAATGTCACTGCTCTTCTCAGTTTTCGAACAGGCAACCCGCTTCAAGTCTCAGCCTTTCTGGACTCTGGCTCTGCAGGGAATTTCGTGGATGCTGCCTTGGTCTCCCAGCATCACTTTCCTGTGGTTTGCCTAGAGAAGCCGCTGGTTATTTCTTCCATCAGTGGACAGATTCTCCATGACCAGGTCCAGTATCATACTAAGCCCCTGTCTCTGCAAATTGGGGCGTTGCACAAGGAGAGACTGTCATTTTATGTGCTCCCCCACTCTACGTCCTCAGTGCTTTTGGGCCTCCAGTGGTTGCAGCAACAGGCTTTCCCGCTGCTTATAAGGATTTTTCAGATGTCTTCTCTGAGAAGCAAGCAGAGATTCTGCCACCGCACTGCCCCTATGACTCATAGACCTGTTGCCAGGTAAATCTCCTCCACAAGGTCGGGTATACCCATTATCTGTGCCTGAGACCGCGGCTATGTCAGCCTACATCAAGGAGAATTTGCAGAAGGGATTCATCCGCAATTCGTCTTCTCCTGCTGGTGCTGGATTCTTCTTTGTAGCCAAGAAGGATAGTTCCCTCCGTCCGTGCATCGATTACCGCGGCCTCAATGAAGTCACGGTGAAAAAACGCTAACCTGTGCCTCTCATCACTGAACTTTTTGATCTCCTACGGGGTGCCAAGGATTTCACCAAGCTGGATCTGCGAGGGGCATATAACCTCATCCGCATCCATGAAGGCGATGAGTGAAAAAACGGCCTTCAATATGTGACGTGCATTTTGAGTATATGGTAATGCTCTTTGGACTCTGCAAAGCCCCAGCGGTGTTCCAAGAATTCGTCAACTATATCTTCAGAGACTTGCTCTACATTTGTGTCGTCTACTTGGACGATATTCTGGTGTTTTCTTCTCACCTACAGTCTCATCTGATCCACGTCCGGCAAGTTCTCAGGCGCCTAAGAGCCAATCACTTATATTCCAAGCTCGAGAAATGCCAATTTTATGAGAGTAGTCTTCCATTCCTGGGATACATCCTTTCTGACAAAGGACTACAGATGGATCTAGCCAAGTTGTCTGCCATACTACGTGCCATACAGATATTTCTGGGCTTCGCAAATTATTACCGGCAATTTATTCCACATTTCTCGTCTCTTATATCTCCCATTGTGGCGCTGACTAAGAAGAATGCCGATCTGAGACTCTGTCCACCGGCAGTTGAAGAAGCCTTCACCAAGCTGAAGTCTGTCTTTGCCTCTGCGCCAGTTCTCACACGGCCTGATATGGAGAAGCCATTCCAGTTGGAGGTTGACGCCTCATCCATTGGTGCTGGGGCCATTCTCACCCAGAAAGGGCCCAAAGGTCGAACCCTCACTTGCGGCTTCTTCTCAGCTGCAGAGAGGAATTATTCCATTGGTGATCGGGAACTTCTGGCCATAAAGCTTGCTTTGGAGGAATGGCGCTATCTTCTGGATGGAGCTCATAATCTTGTCTATATCTACACTGACCACAAGAATCTGCTGGGTCTCCAGACTGCTCAGCATCTCCATCCTCGTCAGGCTCACTGGTCTCTCTTTTTCTCGTGATTCAACTTCCTGATTCAGTTCCATCCAGCCGAGAAGAACATCAAAGCTGATGCCCTCTCTCGTGCCTCTGATTTTGTTGGGGAAAAATTGTCTCCTCGTCATATCATTCCTCTGGAACAACTGGTTGCTGTGGCTCCTGTGGACCTACAGCAGCTCCCTCCTGGCAAGATCAATGTGCTTCCATGCCTGAGAGAAACTGTATTCCAAGCCCTCTGCGATTATGCTGATTTCCAGTTGTGACCTTGATTCCGTTCCTGACTCCGATCCCGTGCTGCCTGTCCTGACCTACCACTATGTCCCCAACTCTGATCCTGTGCTGCCTGTTTCAACCTCCTACCTGTCCCCGACCACGAGTTTGCCTTATGTCTCTGTACTACGTCTTGGCTGCCACCGCGGACAAAGTCGCGCCTGTGGAACGACCTGGTGGTACCACGCAACAAGTCCAACCTGCCTTGCGGTGGGCTCTGGTGAAAACCGTGTTCCACTTAGACTCCGGTCCCAGGTGTCGGCTTACGTAATCATCCACGATCCCAACAACCCCCATGTGTTGTCATGAAGCAGACTTCTGGAGAGCCAGTTAGGATGTCCCTGGAGATTCAGGGCCATCAATTATATAGTAGAGAATCTGACTTCAATACTAAACTCTCTGCCTCTCCAATTGGCCAGAAACATGATCTGGAAGGTTTTTAGGTGCCTGACAAAATACTGGTAGTGGTTTATTAGGTAATTTTCTGCTAAAAGATTCCCTTTAATTCTTTACAGACGGTCCATGGATAGTCGAATCTCCTTAGAGAGCTGAATCCTCAAGATAAACATTCTTTAGGTATAGCAAGAATGAATCTTTAGCCTGCTTTTCTGTCTGGGGTGGAAGGACCTCTTAATGCTTTCAGGTACACTATTGGAGAAAGAGCTGAAAAAGACACAGAGAAACTATTTTACTTAAAGAAGACCTTTCACTTGAATTTTACTCCTCACATCGGTAATACCTGCTGATTTAGGGTTAAAAAGTCATCCCCATATCACCTAAAATGATCTGCCACTGAGGTACTGTACCTTAATTACAGATGTTTGACAATCAAATGAGTAGACGAGTGTCAATTTCTGAATAGAAGAGTCATGCTTTCTCCAGGATGCCAGTGAACAACGCCACCTTCTTTTGATTGACTGCAAAGTGTCTCTTCAGATTGCAGCCTGAGCTCCTCTACCTGAAGTCCTCTCCCTGTCCACTTCCTGCCCTTACTGGACTGATGTCTCTCTCACTGCATTGTGAATTTAGCAGTGAGCCCTGTATGGTGAAACTGCAGATCTTCTCACCAACCCACACACCCTGAAATGGGTGGGGCCAAATGGCAGCGGACAAAGCCAAACATAGACAAAGGCAAAAAAAAATTTGTGAAAAAATTTTACCGGTGGGCGGTGGCAGATTTAAGCTGGGACACATGTGTTGCACTTTTCAACAAAGGCCAAGTGGAGGGGGGGGGGGGTTGAGTAAGGTTTATTGTGCCTGTTCTTGATGACAAGTTCCCTTTAAATATAAAAACAAAATTTACCATTATCATTTGCTCTTATCATTTATGAAATTAAAAAAGTGCTTAAAAGATTTACTTATGCTAAACGCTAAGATCAAAACATGTGGAAAAATAATAAAAATACATGTATAAGTGGTTGAGGTGCAGTGGTTGAGGTGCAGTTAAAACTGCAACTATTAGAAAAAAAACAGGCAAGACATGTTGCACCTGTGCAGATGCAAAAAATGTCGAGTGACTTGGCGAGACCACTACATTTGATTATACTCTCCAATATGTATTGTATAGGCCACTTAAAGGGGTATTCCAGGTATAAGCATGATTCATATTCACGTGGGACATTAAAATATAAGCTACTATGTCATTACAGTCATGGCCATACGTTTTGAGAATGATACAAATATTATATTTTTACATGATCTGTAGCCCTCTGGTTTTTATGTGTGTTTGTCAGATGTTTTTTATCACATACAGAAATACAAGTGCAATCATATTATGAGTAACAAAAGCTTTTATTGACAGTTAGAATGAGTTAATGCAGCAAGTCAATATTTGCAGTGTTGACCCTTCTTCTTCAGGACCTCTGCAATTCTCCCTGGCAGCTTTCAATCAACTTCTGGACCAAATCCTGACTGATAGCAGTCCATTCTTGCACAATCAATGCTTGCATTTTGTCACAATTTGTTGGTTTTTGTTTGTCCACCCGTCTCTTGATGATTGACCACAAGTTCTCAATGGGATTAAGATCTGGGGAGTTTCCAGGCCATGGACCCAAAATCTCTGTTTTGTTCCCTGAGCCATTTAGTTATCACCTTTGCTTTATGACAAGGCCCTCCATCATGCTGGAAAAGGCATTGTTGATCACCAAACTGCTCTTGGACAATTGGGAGAAGTTGCTCTTGAAGGACATTCTGGTACCATTCTTTATTCATGGATGTGTTTTTAGGCAAGACTGTGAGAGAGCCGATTCCCTTGGCTGAGAAGCAACCCCACACATGAATGGTTGCAGGTTGCTTTACAGTTGGCATGAGACAAGACTGGTGGTATCGCTCACCTTGTCTTCTACGAACAAGCTGTTTTCCAGTTGTTCCAAACAATCGGAAAGGGGATTCATCAGAGAAAATGACTTTACCCCAGTCCTCAGCAGTCCACTCCCTGTACCTTTTGCAGAATATCAGTCTGTCCCTGATGTTTTTTCTGGAGAGAAGTGGCTTCTTTGCTGCCCTCCTTGACACCACGCCTTGCTCCAAGAGTCTCCGCCTCACAGTGTGTGTAGATGCACTCACACCTGCCTGCTGCCATTCTTGAGCTATACACTGCTGGTAGCCCTATTCCGAAGCTGAAACACTATTAAGAGACGGTCCTGTCGCTTGCTGGTCCTTCTTAGGCACCCTGGAGCCTTTTTGGCAACAATGGAACCTCTCTCCTTGAATTCCTTGATGATGCAATAGATTGTTGACTGAGGTGCAATCTTTCTAGCTGCAATACTCTCCCCTGTTAGGCCAGTTTTGTGCAGTGCAATGATGACTGCACGTGTTTCTTTAGAGATAACCATGGTTAACAGAAGAGAAACGATGATGCCAAGCACCGGCCTCCTTTTTTTGTCCAGAGGTGTGATTCTTACTTAATCATGACAGATTGATCTCCATCCCTGTCCACATCAAAAACCACACCTGTGTTACTGGAGTAATCACTGAAACGATGTTAGCTGCTCCTTTTAAGGCGCCTGCAATGAAATTGAAATGTATTTTGGGGGAAAAAGTTCATTTTCTAGGCAAATATTGACTTTGCAATTAATTGCTGTTAAGCTGATCACTCTTTATAACATTCTGGAGTATATGCACATTGCCATTATAAAACCTGATGCAGTAGACTTTGTAAAAAAATTAACATTTGTATAATTCTCAAAACTTATGGCCATGACTGTAGTTGTTATTTGAAAATTGATGTGGACATACACTATAATAAAGAATTAAAATGCTACTGGCCCTTTAATCATTCCTGTGATTTTGTCCCTGTGGAGGAGACAAAAGATGGCCTACTATTTGGGCAGGTCAAGTGATCATCACTATGTTTGGCTGTAGTCAGTTGGTTGCAGTGCATCCAGTATGGCCAGTGTTGTGGTGAGACCCATCTCAGTGAGGTAATGTGCAGTGATGGCAGTAACACATGATTACTATGGTAATAGAGCAGGACAGTCTGTTACATCATCACTGGGAGCAGAGCGTAAGAGGGAGGAGCTGTTACTGAGAACTGCGGGATCATGGGACTTGTAGTTGTCGTTGACGGCCATCTTGGAGATAACTCTGCCTACTTCTGAATCATAATTTTGGGAATCATAAAAGTAAACTATTTAAGCTTCATTTTGTGATTAATGACATTGGGGAAAATTTATCAAGCTGCCTAAGAATAAGGATGTGCTACATTGCGCATGGCAACCAATTACCGCCAAGGTGGTGCACTTTGTCGGAGCTGTGAAGGGGCACCAGATTCATGAAGAACGTGTGCCAGAAATACTGAATTTGGCACCCTCTACGCTATACACAGGCAAACTGCATGTAGTGCATTTTGCACTTTTGTTTGTAAATGTGGCCCAATGTCACTGCCAGACTGGCAGTAGCTTATTTCCTGAACAGCATATTTTAACTAACCGACCCTTTTCAGAGAATGCAGAGCATCCAATTTACGTTAGTTGATAAACCTGTTCAAATCTGAAATGTCCTTTAAGAACATCTACCATTGGTTTTACTAATGTAGAGCAGTTGTACGTCAGTATTCCAGTGTAAGGCGCCATTCACACAGCTGTATGGGGGTCGTATATACACTGTATATACGTCCCCCATAGACGGCAATGGGCGCACGGCGCCACATGGGACTGGTACAGTAAAGCACACGTGCGGCACCGTACCATTCTGTAGTTGGGAGAAAGATAGGACATGTGCTACGGTACGGCAGGCACATTGTTGTGTGAATGTAGCCTAACAGGACAGAGTATACTCCCAGCTCAGACTACACCCCAGGGTATAAAGTGGCCAAGGCCAGAGTATAACCCTCGTTCACTGAATTGGAATATAAATTTGTTCACCTCTCTATAGTAGAAATAATTCACTGTGGGGAACACGAGAGTATCTATAGTGGTTAAAACATAACCTTTATTGAAATATATAAAGATAAAAAGATATAGAAATGCTAAAATATATTTGTGTTAAAAAGATCAAAGTCCGACCCCAACTACAACCTGATTGGCGTTGATAACTGCTGGAGTAGATTATACCCCCATCAGTAGCAGTGTGATATACACAAGAATTTCTCTTTTTCTACATTTTATTGGGGATTCAGCTCTGGTAAGTTAAGTGAGAAACCCAAGTGTATCCACATAACCATCACTGTTAGGCTTCATTCCAACATTGAGGTTTTCTGATACAGTTTTGTAGTAGGTGTGGATCCTAAAGGTGTGTTCACAAGTTCAGTTTTTCAGATGCAGTTTTTTAAAAGCCAAAAGGAGGTGTGGATCAAAATAGGTAACATATAATTGAGAGGTGCTACTCCTCATCTTTTCTTCCATTCCACTTCTGGTTTGAACAATGAAAACTGCATCTAAAAAACTGTGTGAACGCACCCGAGAAGGCGCCGTAGGGTTCCTGTGCCTGGGACTTCTGTGATTGAAGTGCCGGGATTTCAGTGATTTAAGTGCTTGGGACTTCTGCTATCAAAGTGTCTGGGGCTTCCACTGACCCCAAATGGGTAGCCCCAGATAATTATACCCCTCAGCCTCCAACTTTGTGGGCCAACCTGAAATTAAATTTGACACAGAAGAGCTCAGAGCTGTTGACTTTTTAAAGTTTTTTTTTTGATGAGGAACTGTTGAATTTAATTGTATTCCAGACAAATCTTTACGTTGCACAGCATATTGCCCAAAACCCCTCTCATTTCATGCACAACCCCACAGGTGGACCCCTGTCCCTGCAGCAGAGATGGAGAAGTATTGGAGCATAATATTTCTTATGGGGCTTGTAAAGAAGCCATCAATCAGGGACTACTGGAGCACAGACATACTGTACCAAACCCCGATGTTCTGCATGGCGATGAGCAGGATGCGCTTTAAAGCCATCCATAAGTTTTTGCATTACATGGACAACACACAGTGCCCACCCAGAGATGATCCCAGTTATGATCGTTTATTTAAGGTCAGGCCCATATTAGATCATTTTAGTGACAAGTTTGCCCAGGCATATACCCGTGAGAAACATGTGGCTATAGATAAGTCCATGGTACAATTTAAAGGGAGACTTCAATTCCACCAGTCCCTGCCTAATAAGAGGTCAAGGTATGGCGTGAAGATGTATAAGCTGTGTGAAAGTACATCAGGGTATACCTACAAGTTCGAGGTATATGAAGGGAAGGACTCCGCTATAGTGTCCCCAGAATGCCCCCCCTTCTTTGGTTGTAGTGCTGGACAATTTCCAGCATTACACTATTCAAGTGCCTCGCCTCCAGAAATATTGCGGCATGTAGCACTGAATGCAATAATCAGAGAGGTCTCCCTAAGTCGCTGCTTGGGCAAAAACTTAAAAGGCATGAGAGCAGGGCACTATGCAGTGACTCCTTGTATTAACCACAATACATGGGCACACCACCACCCCTGTCCCAGTACGAGGTACCAGTACAGAAAACCCAAAGCCGGACCTTATTTTAGACTAAAACAAGTACATGGGAGGGGTGGACTTGTCGGACCAGGTGCTTCAGACATACAACACCATGCGGAAGTCGAGGGTGTGGTACAAGAAGCTGGCTGTGCACATCACGCAGGTAGCACAGTGTATGTGCTACATCGATGTGCAGGCCACAGGGGAACTTTCCTGGAATTTCAAGAGGTCGTTATAAAGTACTTTCTTTTTAGAGACCAGAAAGGGGGAGTTCCAGCACTTCTGGAAGTGAGGGCACATCACGCATTGTACCAGGGCAGCACTTTCCGGGAAAGGTACAGGGTGCGCTCCAAAAAAGGCATTCAGAAGGACACCATTTACCATTATGAGACAGAAAAAAACAGGACTATGTATGAAAGATTGCTTCCGAATTTATCATACATCCCTGGATTTTTAGAGTACCCTGTTGTTACCCTGATGTACTATGCACAGCTTATACATCATGCCACATGCCGCACCTTCCCGTCTAAGCCCTGCCATGTGCCAAGCCTGTAGATTACTGCCCAATATGGGGTATTGCTGTACCCGGGAAAACACGCAACATGATTTTTGGGGTGTTTATCTCCCGTGGCAGGAGCTGGGCACAAGATGACATAATGGATATTTTTTTTACTATGCACTGTCCATTATGCATTTTTTAGGGATCCACCTGTGGGGTAAAAATTCCAACTATACCCCTAGATTAATTCATGGAGGGGTGTAGTTTACAAAATAGGGTCAGTTCTTAGGAGTTTCTACTGTAATGGCCCCTATTGGCATCTAAAAATGCTTCATGATGCCAAAAAGAAATATACCATGTCTGTGCTCCAAATGCCAGTTATTCCCTTTGAGCCCCGCCATGTCTCCACCCTGCAGATTATTGCCACCTATGGGGTAATTCCCTCAGCGTGGTAACACACAGAATAATTTTTGATGTGTTTTTTTCCCCAGTGGCATGAGTTGGGCAAAATACTTTTTGTCACTACAATATTTGATAAATTGCAATACAATTATTTCCCTGCACTACTCACTTTGTGTTACATTTGAGCCAGCATCTTAGGGGTTAAAATGATCTTACAACCCTACATACATTCTTTCAGGGGTGCCCTTTCCAAAATGGAGTCACCATTTCCTCCTGAGCCCTGCCGTGTCTCCATCCTGCAGATTTTTGCCACCTATGGGGTATTCCCTAACGGGGGTAACCCGCAGAAGTTGCTACTAAAACTTGAAACCTTCTCACATCCGTAAACAAAAAAAATGGAAACGTAAAATGATGGAAATAAAAAGAAGACCCACGGCAAAAGGTTGCTACAAAAAATAATTGTGGTTTGCCTTTTTGTCCAAAAAGTAGAACGTTTGAAACTTTGAAATATGTCATTTTTGTCTCACGCGAAAACAGTCTCAAAATCACAGGGATATCTTAAAGCTATGAAAAGTTATTACCACAGGGAGAAACACTGGTCAAATTTAAAAAAAGGACTGAACCTGAGGCCGGCGCCACACAGGGCGCTTTGTCTGCGCTTGCAAACGCAAACGCAGACAAAGTCGCACCCACCGGGACGGGCCTCGGCCCGATCGCATTGGCGTTTCTATGGAAACGCCTGCGATCGAGAACAAGCCGCCGGTGTTTTGCGTTAATTTAATGCGAAACACCGGCGGCTCGTTCCCGATCGCAGGCGTTTCCATAGAAACGCCAATGCGATCGGGCCGAGGCCCGCCCCAGTGGGCGCGACTTTGTCTGCGTTTGCGTTTGCAAGCGCAGACAAAGCGCCCTGTGTGGCGTCGGCCTAAGGGTGAAGACACACGTGGCGTTTTTAGGCCGTTTCTTGGGCTGTTTTTAGTTAGTGCGTTTTCAGATCGTTAGAAACGCATGCCTTTCTGTCAGTTTTTCCGAATGTGCGCAATTAAAAACGGACAAAAACGCCAGCATTTTCAAAAAACGGATGCATTTTTTGAAAACGGATGCGTTTTTTAACGCATGCGTTTTTAACGATCTGAAAACGCACTAACTAAAAACGCCAAGTGTGTCTTCACCCTAAGGGCGCGTTCACATGTTCCGCTACCGCACAGTGGGCGGGGCTCGGGCGATCGCATATGCGTTTCCCAGGAAACGCATGCGATTAATAACCCGATCGCATGCGTATCTCTTGAAACGCATATGCGATCGCCCCAAACTCCGCCCCCTGTGCGCTAGTGTCGCGTTATGAACACGGCGCTAGCGGGACGTGTGAACGCGCCCTAAGGGCGCAGTCGCAAGTAGCGTTTTGGCTGCGTTTGCAAACGCAAACCAAATCGGTAAATTAATGCAAAACTGCAAATGCAGTCTAAACACAACGTGGGACAGCGCCCTTAGGGTGATGGCACACATGGCGTTTTGAACCAGTTTTTGGGCCGTTTTTACATTTACATAAATGCAGTGTAAACATGCCCATACTGCATTTGCATAAATGTTTACATTAATGTGATGTTAACACAATGTAAATGTGATCTAAATTAAAAGTGTGTGAGTTCAGGCAAATATTGTGTTCACATAGCGCTTACATAAATGTGGTGTAAACATGTTCAATTGCATTTTCATTGCGTTTGAAACGCATATACACCAGCTGACGAGAGTTGATTTGCCTAATGACATCACTGTTAACATTTCCGTTTACAAAATGCATCATAAACGCGATGTTAACGCATGCATTAACAAGGCGTTAACGCATGCGTTAACATTGCGTTTACAAACATAAACGGTAATGTAATTAGGCAAATCACCTCTCATCAGCTGTTGTAAATGTGTTTCAAACGCAATGAAAATGCGACCAAAACGCAACGTGTGAACGTGCCCTAAATGTCCCGTGTGACAGCGCCCTAAATGCATGCGTTTCTAAACACAGACCACAAACGCATGCGTTTTTAAAAATGCAACCGCTTTGAAAAACTCAATGAAAATTCACTTAAAAACGCCAACAACAAAGCGCAGGGGACAAACATGCCAAGTTAAGCCACTTTAATCACGTTAAAACCCATTGAAAAAGCCAATATGCAAATATGATGTTTTTTTTTTCAAGAATGCAACAAAAACGGCAGGTGTGACACCGGCCATAAGAATCAGATAACACCTCGTTATAAGAGTTGGAGCAGATTGCAGACTGCTACATCTGTCCATAGATAGCGGTGAACATCTTTCCAATATTCCCTGGAGCCGTGACACATACAGTGTAGCTGGCTCTTTAAATGGACTAAAGGGTACTAGACTCTTTCTATGCTTTTGAGGTCTTCAATACAGCAGCTGTAGGGAGGGGAGTGAGTGTAAAAGGCAAGGAGAGGAGGGGGGATGGTGAATACCAGATTGTACCTCTGAGAGGGGAGCATCTGTCACTCTCCATCTTGCTCTCAGTCCTAGCCCAAGCACTCCTGGTTCTGCTGCATCTCTCACACCCCGGCTTGGATACTACTAGCAGGTATGTAATGGAGCTCTGGATACAGGTGTGACTGGGCACCTGATGGTGGGGTATGTAGCTTGCAGCATGTGTGCACATAGGAGGAGATGTGCAGATAGTGCTTGCAGCTAGATCCTTTGTTCTGTAGACCCTACTGCAAAGCTTACTGCAGCAAAACCTCCGCTCCCACAGAGCTGTGGCCATATACATAATGCTTCCAAGTAACCTGCATTCCCATAAACTGTGCTGCACCAAATCACAGATTTGACAGCTTTACCCCTCCGTTGTACACATTTAGTATGCAGAAAGTGGATAAATGACTTATTGCCTGTTGTAGTACTACTATAGTCTTCTAGCTAACTGATACAAAATTGGGAAGCCTTTCTACCTCTGCACTACACCCCGTTTGACTATCTGTGTATTATACCGGTAGAGTGTCAGCTCTGCAGTCAGAATCCAGTAATTGTCAATGAATTCTGTGAGTGAACCCCCTCCCTCACCCCGGCATAGTGCCACTGGTTGGTTAATACAATAGAGAGGAGATCCGAAGGGTTAAATCACTGCAGCTGGGGATTCAATTGGGATCTTTGGCTGTCATCTGATTTTTAAGGAACTATTATTTCTCCAATTCCTTTTTTCGTCTTGTAAATTGTATAGCAGATGCGTTGCGTGATAATCTCAGCAATCCTACAATTAACTCCCCCATATCTAATAATTGTAATTGAATCAGTTTGCATCTGGTACATCCGATTTTTCTCCATCTGCTTGTAACAATGGATGTTAACCTTTACAGGCTCTGACTAGGTCTCCACCCTGTAGTGACAATGAAAGAGTTAAACAGTACATAGCCAATGCACATGTGCCATGGGAATAGAATATCCCAATCTCTATTGTTCTGGGCTTTAACCCATGCTCTGCTGGAAGAGCTGTTTAATAGTGACCATGTTATTTCTCTGGCTGACCCTTTATGGCACACGCATGGTTAATATTCTCTGAATGCCAGACCTTTTATCAGCTGTGTGGATTGAGGCACTTCCAAAATGATCTTGAGCCAGCAGCAGCATTTACTGGGGTGATCTGGACAAGGTATTGATGATAAGTGCTGCACTTTATATTAATGCAGTTGTAGCCTATGAAGATATCATTTTGCATAGGGAGGAGCTGTCATCCATCAGCCTTGGGTATTCCAGTGGGTTATATCTGATATCCGGCTCATACTGGAAAGAGAGGCGTGGGGTGGGGGGCTTCCATATGATGCATGGTATTGTTTAAAGCCCACATTAGATGCATTATGTTGGGCCGTCTGTATATGTGGACACATCTTGTAATACTGTACAGTCTGTACAAATAAATATTTATTAGATTTGGGGGTAACCAATGACTGACCATTTAAAATGGCTGCACTGGTTTGTGTAGGGAGGAGGGGTAGCTGGTGGTACAGTGAAATCCTCCGTGACCATTACAAAATGTATTTTACTTAAGGTCTTGCAGATGTGCTACTTCCTCCGGGGTCATTGTACAGGATATTTAAAGGGTTGGTGGTAGATGGAACACGTGGAGGGTATAGACTTTGTTGCTTCTAATGGTGTGGGTGCCTGCGCTAGGCTAAATAAATCTAGTACTATGCAGCAGGAATGTGTTTTGGAGAGCACCTCATCTGTGTGCACATCTTGCACTGCCCAATGGCTGCACATGAACTCCATCTGTCCTGAAAGACCTGCTAGATCACAATGATGGCGATTGCAAGGACCAGCTATCTCTTTGATGGACTATACTGTCTATGCCTGTCTTGATCTCGCCACAAAATGGATCTATGAGCTCTCTTTTATAACTTGTCATATTTCTGCAAATATTTTGTAAGGGGGTCCACTAGAATGATCATAAAGAGATTAATAATTGCAACCCCTACAACCACTCTTAGGGGAATGGCTGCTGCAAAAGTAATCTTTTCCCTGGTGAAATGGGTTGTGCATAGATTGGTAAGCCTACTGAGATCCATTTCTGTAGGACTGACAAATTTCTATAGGACTGACGAGTGACCGGTTCCCTACCTGGATAGAAATGATGATTAGGTGCCAGGATCACCACCACGACCATATATACATTTGTGCATTATGTCAAATCCCATGGATAATTAAGAACTATACATTATGTACTAACAATTACTACAAATCCTATCCTTTACAATATGACAATTAGTGGTTTGTACAAATTATTGGTTTGCTGTTGCTCAGGAGATGTCTATAGTAAACCACTAAAAGAGATGCATCATTAAAGGGGAAACTTGGAAAAATATGGCTGCTTTCTTACAACAGTGCCACACCTGGCCATGGGTAGTATGTGGTATTGCAACTAAGATCCATTCATTTGTATACAACTAGGCCGCAATACCAGCATGAGCCATGGTCAGGTGTGGCGCTGTTTATGGAAGAAAGGAGCCCTGTTTACAACCCCTTTCAATCAGTGCTGTCACCATTTGGTCTTGGGATCAGTGTAGGTTCCAGCAGATGGATCCACACTTAATCTAAATGAATGTATATTCTACTCTGTAGTAATGTGGTTCAGCAGTATTGCCTGTTATATGTGTAATAGAAAATCAACAACAAAACCCTTGTCCCCTCTTAAAATGTTGGAAACTGTGACTAAATGGAATGCCGTCACTGATGGTAGGAAATGGTTATGAACTAAGCCATTGTAAAGAACTGGTGGTCTTGAGTATATAAATAGAAATACAATTGTTGGCCAGTATTTTATAATATAAGTGGCTTTTTACTATATAAAGTTTTGAGTTGATAACCGTCAGATGGTTATCGTCATTGTCCCGGGTAATCAATGAAAAATACAAGAAGCGCAGCTTTTATTTTTCTCTGCCATCTGTCAAAGTTTATGGTTCATTTAGGAAAGTAACGAGTGGGTGTGTGGGTTACAGTAATGGGGGCTTCCATTCATAAGACTCGCCCTCTGTGACACCTTCAGGGATGTATTTGGCTACTGATCAATTGTGATTCTTCAGCCAAGACTGCACTGACTACCAGATTGTAATATTTATATGTTAATTATGTTTTAACAATTATGTCTTTGCAGAAATAACAATGGGGGCAAAATTGAGTAAGAAGAAGAAGGGATATTGCCTTGGTGCTGGCAAGGATGGTGAATCTACAGAAACAACTGAGGTTGAACAAAAAGAAACGGAGACTGAGGCGGGACAAAAAGATGCAGCAGAACCAAATGGAGAAAAACCCCCTTCTGACCAGACTCCAGACAATGGTTCAAGCACAGAGCTGAAGACCCAAGGAGAACAAACCAGCACTGAGGTTCCATCTGGCGAAACTGCCAAAGATGAATTAAACCAAGACCAAAAGTCGGAAAGCAAACCTGGTGCTGAACAAAAGCAGGTAGAAGAGCCTAACAAAGAGCAAAACAAACCTGGTGATGCCAAAAGTTTAGATACAACTATACAGACTGCTCCTGAAGGTGGGAAGGAAGTTAAAGGCCAACCTGAGGAAAAACCACAAACTGACAATGACAAGAAAAGAGAGTCGGTGGCTAAAGAAGAGCCAACAAAGGAACCTGTGAGGCCAGAAGAGGAACAGGGAAGTTCTGAGCAGAAAAAGAAAACCCAATCTGTGACTGAACCTGTGGCTCCTTTACCAGAACAAAAAGAGGTGGTGAAGCAAATGCCTGATCCAGAGACTAAGGTGGAAGTGGAAAAGATGGAGAAAGAAGAGACCTCCGAGACATTAATAGAACATACATCACAGCAAGAAACAAAAGAACAATCAGTGGTATTGGATTCTGTGCAAGAGCCAGAAAAACTGCCTGAGCTAGTGGAACCTTTAGTCTCAGAAACTGCTTTGGCAGCTCCTGTACTCCAGGAACCAGTTCCTGCACCAATTACTTCACCAATCAAACCTGAAGTATCAGAGCCTGCAAGCAAGATGGTGGAACCAGAACAAACTGAAGTCTCCTTGACTGAAATGGTACCGGCTGTACCAGCAGAAGTGGTTGAGCCTGAAGCTGCACCAGAAGCATTAACTGAGTCTGTGCCAGTGACAGAATCTTTGGAGTCAAAGGTTTCTGAAGAATCTGTAGCTCCTCTCCCAGAGATTAAAATTGTAGAACCTGTGGAGAATCCTAAACTGGTGCCTTGTCCTGAACCTGAACAATTAATTGAAACAAAGCAAGAAACCGAACCACTGCCATCAAATGAAGTGCCTGACTCCACTGCTCCAGTTACAGAAGTTGTGAATAATGAACCTGCAAGAGGTGGTGACATGGGCACAGAATTGGTAGAAACTGAAGTAACTACTATTGAATCTGTACCAGCAGAGCAGCCATCTGCTGAGACAGATTCTGATCAGAATGCTACTGTTGCTGAAAATGGCCCCACTGAGCAAACTGTGGTAGAAGTACATGAAATTAAAGCCCAGGAGAAAATCTCCACAGAGCAGGAAGTTGAAGAAAAGGAAATGCATGAGCAAGTTGAGGAAGAAAGCATCTCCAATAAACCAAATGAGCAAACAAGTCTGGAAGACAAAGAGAACAAAGTTGAAGAGGTTGGCTTAGACACTTCAAAGAATGAGACTGACCAAACTAACACTGAAGATGCTACAGTCAATGATGCAAATCAAGAAAAAACTTCTGAATTTCAAGATAAAGCTGAAAACCATGAATTGCCTGCTGAGGAATTATCAAAGGAACCATCTGCACCACTCATACTTGACAAGCATGGTGTCGGTAATGGGTTGCCTTTGAAAGAAGAAATGAAGGTGCTTCTAGAAAATGGGTGTGACAAAGACCTTCATGAGCTCAATGGGCAAGGTGAAAATCATGAAATTGAAGTATGCAATGAATAAAAGCATAAGTTTTTATTGCTGGTTCCAAGGATAAATGATGCAAAACATCCATAATCTGAACTGTATACATTGTCTGTGACCAAATCCTCCATGAAAATTTTAGAATTTGGAAGCAAAATATGAATGATGCCCCAACCAATCTTTTATTATTGACTCAAACCATGATTCTGCCAAATTTATTATAGCTTAACTTATTAATGAATTCTCCTATGAAAAAAAATGAGTGATATTTATATTCTTGTTTTCTATTTCATGTTCCAGAAGGCCAAACATAAGATGAAAAGTGACCAATACCCATGAAAAAATTCTTGTGAGCTTAACCTGATGTTCAAAATGTCTTAACGCATGAACTTCACAATGTTTTCCACAAATAAAATGTCATATTTAAGTTTATTCTGTGACTCTATTATGTTTTTAAGAAGTTTATAGTTTTGTATGTTTGTGTGCATAGTGGGAATTCAAATCCTTAAAGGGCATCTACCACCAAGATGAAGGATTGTATGCAAATGAGCCTGAGGGACTCCAGGCTCCATTGGTGTTAATAAATAAAGCCTTGGGCTCCTCAGGCTCATTTGCATACAGTCTTTCATCCTGGTGGTAGATGTCCTTTAATAATAAGGCCCAGGTTACTGCTGTCTAAAGGGAAAACCCAGAAATTTTAATGGTCTATCCAAAGCCCAGACGCCCACATGATGAGCTATTTGGTGCCATGTGAACATGGGTAACAAAACGAGACGTGGTTGGTTTATGTCCCTGTAGTGATGTGACTGCAGCCTTCTCCATACCTTGTGTTTACATGGTAGCAAACAGCTGATCCATGATCAAATATTGATGGCTGACATGAGAATAGGCCATCATTTAATTATTCCTCGTTTTAATCAAGGGACTCAGGAGGCAAAATTACTAAAATATATTCAGTGCCAGTTTTACACTAGTGGCTGAATAACTACTAAGATTTAATCTCTTTGCTGTGGTTTATTGGTTTGACACCTGTGTTCTGAATTGGGCTTTTTCTAATAGACTCCCTTTAAAGGCCACATTTATTATTAGCCACAGTGAAGGACAACTATTGGGACCATGTAACAGAGCCCCTTAGGCACTTTGTACACATACCTTTTATGGTCTAAAAAATGTTTAACCCTTTTTTTTTTTTCTCTTTATTAGAGAATAAATTTTGAATAGGTATATAAATGGGCATACTTGTGTACCTTGGGCATTGTTCTCCGGAGCACCTATCATAAATTCCCCACCTCCCCCGCCTTCTCACAATCCAGTCGTCAGACTTCCTATATCTTAATACTGTGACAAGTACAGCTATTTGCTCATGTGCTGGGCGCAGCCCATTTGGGATGTCATTGCAGTCTCTTCATGCCAAAACATTGGCCCACATTTATGAAAACCAGTGCAGACTGTACGATTGCAGTGTGCAGAAAATTGAAGCCTGGTCTATTCTTCTTGCGCATTAATCTTGTGCACCCTGCACTGCCCAGGGAGTGTGCACAAGCTTTTTTTTTTTTGTTTTTTTTTTTGTTTTTTTTTTTGTGCACCACAATTCTGTCGAGTCGCTATAAAAAATGTGGCGTACAGTCCAAAACCGCACTGGAACGCCCCTTTTATTTGCAGAATTATGTGGTGTGGTGGACACTGAGCTGCTGCAACACAACTGGCGCCGACACTTAGAAATACACGTGCAAGCAGTTTGCGAGTTCTTTTCGGTCCAAAGTCAGGTGGAAAACCGGTGCAAACGCTTTAATAAATACGGGCCATTATGTTGGATTAGGCTCTGTTCTATACACTACAATAAAGCCTCAAAGGAATTGGCTTTCTGATTATTTCTAATTTTAACTGGAGGAATTGGTTATATTCGGGTATATTCGCACATGGAATGGATTTTTATGACCTCATTTATCTAAATGCATGTTACTCCTAATATATTTTAGAATATATTTTTTGTATTTGTCCTAGAATGTGCTCTAGATCAAGATTAACACAAAACCCTTCCCTGTGAACCTTTGAAATGCCAGTTAAGAATTCTCAGCATCTGCCTGGGGTATCAGCACAAGCTGATGTAGTGCTCAAAAGTGATGGGATCTGCATAAAACTATCTTGTGTCTGACCAAATACTGCACTTCATAGGGTCATGCCTATTCCCCGGTCACCCCCCCCCCCTCACATTAACACTTACATCCTATGTACAGAATAAGAGAGAAATGACTAATCACTGCATTTATGACGGCAGGAGCCACTGAATGAATGGAGATGTGTGACCACAGTTGTACGGGACTGATGGAGTTTTTACTTCACTTCTAGTGGTCATGTATACATAAATTTATGGACTCATGTTATTGTGATCACTGGGGCTCTCAGCTATTGGATCCTTTGGTCCAGTTCACACCTTCATTGGGGCTTTCCATTACACTCCGTTTAAGGAGAGCATAACGGAAGCTAAAAACAGAGGTTCGATAGGTCTGGCGTTCCCCTTCCATTCTGAAGACTTTTTGTAATGCATCCATTATTAGTAGTGGAAGAATAAATAAAATAATGGAACCTCTCAAGCAGATGTGTGAACTTGGCCTTAGAAGTCAGTTACTTCTCCACTTGTGGAGAGGGTACAGGTGTTCATAAGTAAGATAACTACTTTATCAATGCCCCATCAGGGTTTTGCTGGAAATCATGGATATAAGATAATAGATCTTGTTTGGGGGAGATATCTCATACAAGCCTCCTAAGACTGTCTGCACATGTGGCATGCAAAAAAGAAAGGTGACCTGAACATTATCTTATTTCCGCGTAGAGCAACAAATCTATGGGCAAAAAATTTTTTTCATTATGATGCAGATTTGATATTTTCACGTGCCCATAGACTTCATCGAGAAAAAGAATGCATGCAAAAATTTACAATGATGCACAAGAAAAGTGACATTCATTAGTTAAGGTATTGTCTACATTACATTTTCCAACGTGGATGGATCCAAGGTGTGTGGATCCATAGTTTTCCTTGTTTATCTGGACTTCTACTGTTATTTTGAATGAGTTCATGGGCAGGTATTAGTAGTGCTACAGACATAACTCCTGAAGCTCACATAGGCCTCTGATATGACACCAGCCATAGGTTCATGTTGCTTAGATACCTTTCTGGAATAATTTTTCTTTAGAAGCTTCCATAGCAAACTTGTTGTGCTTGTCCTTGAAGCAAATTGTGGAAGCATGGCTTCCTCATCATTACACCATCTTTCATAAAATGTTTTCATAGATGAAACTTGACCATACCTTCCACCTTTTATGAACGTACTATCACATCACAAAATTGTAATGCAAGAGCAATTTCACGCTTCCAAAATACTGACCGAAGGCTTTCGAGGGAAGAGACCCTGGAGAGAACAAAAGAATCAAAGGAAGTTTAACCCGATGTTCCGATCAATGGACAGACTTAAAAGTGTAGGAACACTGAAGGAGGATATGTTTAACTAGATAACTTTATGTAACAAGGAGAAAAATAAGCTTCAGTTCCTGTTTAATAAATGACTTTGGTGATCTGTAGGATCTTTTGAAGTTCTATGAATAGAGAATATTTTTACATTAACTCTTGCCTAGCTTTAACCTCTTAAAGAGAGCCTGCCAAATTACCCCACTGTAAATAAAGGCTTCATTAAAACTTATGATTAAAAAGCATTGCCCTTATCCCTAAAGGTGCTGTCACACAGTGCGTTCCTGGTCCTTTCTTGGTGCATTTTTAAATGCACTGAAAACGCAAGTGTTTTAGAGCACATCCCTTTTTGTATGTTTACCATGGCTTTGGCTGGTTTTAATCTGTTTTTCTTCTATAGTGGAAGTTAAAAAAGCTTTGAAAATGTTAATACAAGAGTCAAACCAGCCAAACACATGATAAACATTCAAAAACACAAGCGTTTGCTAATGTTAGGAGGCTAAAGGACCTGTGATGATGTCACTCTGGTCACATGACATGCTGAGAAGTCATGGGAAATTGGGAGGAGTAGATAGGGGTGGCTGGTGGAGCAAGACCAGCATCCTTTGATGCCAGGGAATATAAGATAAAGTTGATTCATGTGGATTTAAGGGAAACAATTTTTAGCTAAAAGAATGGTATCAGGTAGTTAATAGGGCTCTATAGGAACCTGTCGCTGTTTATGTGAAAATGTGGTGAAAGGATCCTTTATAAGGATGCATACTATCTTTTTGTTGGGGGGTTTGTGGTTTTTTTTTTTGTGGAACAAATAGTGCTTCCATTTGTATTACATGCAATGTACTGGAAAAATGTAAAAAAAATTCAAATGCAGGAAAAATTAAAAACTCTATGTCCCCATGAGGTCATAAAAATACTACACATTAAAAGAAAAATCTTTTTCTCCAGTTTTTGTAACTTTAACCCCAAAAAACACTAAAAATGGGAAAAAAATACTTATAACAATTTTTTTTTTAATTTTTAACTAGCCCTATGTGCCACAACAAATGCCTCAATTTTTTTAAGGTATTGCATAAAAGAAGTCTATGGAGGCATTTAATAATAATAATAATTTAAAAAAAAAATTCTTCTTTATTTATATTGTGCACACAGATTACGTAGCACTGCACAAAGCTAGCCAAATTGCTATGACTTCATGTGATCAGATGCATACATGGGGTAGATATTGCAAATGTAACAGGACCTTAGATGATATCACCCTGATCACATAATATGCTGAGAAGAGGCCTGGGACATGGAAGGAGTAGATGGGAGTGGCTGGCCGAGCAGGATACACCCCCTCTGATCCCAGGTTATATGAGATAAAGTTAATTTATAAGAGAAACATTTTTCTCTAAAAGAAGGGTGTCAGTTAGTTAATATGGCTCTATGGAAGCTTTTAACCCCCTTACCTTATAATTGTACGCAGTAGTGATCATCAGTGTGGGAGGGGACTCTCTAGGTAGACACTTCATGATTCCTCTGTGCTATGAAATGCTGTGTGCTTAGCTTATCATAGTACAGGGTTTATCTACACTTTTATTTAGCTTCTGAACATTATTAGTATCTTACACATAAAATGAGAGAAATTAGAGATGATGAGATTGATATAAAACACAATGACACTTTGCTAACTTTGTGAGCTTTGCTAAATCACCTATAACATACACAGATTCAGCTCTGCTACATGCCTCCCTCCTGGATAAAGACTTTATTTGTCTGTAGCTTGTAGAGTAAATTGCTGCATGCTGGTTGCTGGCAGGAAGTGCCTGTGTCTGAGCTGGTCCTGTAATGCAAGGGGGAGTGGCAGGAGGCAGAGAGGACTACAAGCGTGCAGACAAGAGAAGCTATTGATGAGAAGAATCCGACCATAGTTAGAAGATTCACGGTCGGATCCAGGGACAACCAAAATTGTAAACACCAGGACTGATAGAGACAGGTTGGAATTATATCTGTGAAATGCTATATTTTTTGTTAATAACAGTGAATTAGAGAATGTGTTATCTTGTTATCCTAAGTATATTTAAGAATCTTGTCTTCGTGGGAATACGCCTATAAAGTCTTTTAAGGCCTGGTCATAAAGGAGTTAAAGAAGTATCCAACTACACTAATTGCAAATATGGGGTCAAACCACTGGTCTAAGGGCATTGAACACCATTGCACTACAGCTGTCAGAATGACACACAGACCAATGAGAGTAAAAAATAATAATAATAATAATAATTATCTTTATTTATATAGCGCCAACAAATTCCGTAGCGCTTTACAAATCATAGGGGACACACATAATATTACATTACATTACAAAGAACAAACAGTCATATGAAACAATAGGAGTGAGGGCCCTGCTCACAAGAGCTTACAGACTATGAGGATGAGGGGATGACACAAGAGGTTGTATAATGGTCCAGCCATTCTTTATAAGGGAACAATATAAAATAATTTAATAAATAATTTACTTAACAACGATGTTGCTGCTTGAACCAGCCATCAGCCGCCATCTTATTTACAGGGTCCTAGGTGAAAAAGACTGCAGAGAAGCATGGAGCTTGGTATATATCAGCTGTTTGCCAGATAACAGATGGGAGATAGGACATAGGATGGATTAGTAAAGGGAGAGTTGACATTTCAAGCAGCTAGCGAGTGAGATAGGCTTGCCTAAAGAGAGGGGTTTTAAGAGCACGTTTGAAGCTTTGGAGGGTGGGTATAAGTCTCAGAGTCTGGGGAAGGGCATTCCAGAGAATTGGTGCAACTCGGGAGAAGTCCTGGAGACGTGCATGAGAGGTTTGAATTAAGTTAGAGATTAATCTAATGTCACTGGCAGATCAAAGAGCACGATAAGGCGATAGACTGAGATGAGAGAAGAGAGATAGGGAGGTGCAGCATTATTCAGAGCTTTGTGTATTAGGGTACTTATATATTATACTGTGCCTTAGGGGCCACTGTGCCCATTAATTCAATTGGTAAGTGAGCAAAGGTCTGAATACAATATGAATGGACTACACATACAACAAATTTCTTTTATGTTTTTCAATTAGTATTTTCAGTAATCCGCAAAAGTCAGTCATAAAATTCACCTGAATTCCATTTAGTGTGCATACATCACCCTTCGGTTGGGTGGAATAGAAAGGCTATTTGAATACAATTCAGTCCATGTAACTGTATTCTTAGTATAATACCAAGAATGAGAGATTGGTAAAAGGCTGTGTTCCATTCACGAGGGCGCCAACCGTGCAGAATCCATATTGTATTATGTGTGCCTGGGGAGCAGAGGAACAGTCCTACTTGAGTTCTTCTAAATATATTAGAAGTGCCACTAGGTCTACTTACTTTCTAACAGACACTATGAGAGACATCTATCATTGCTTCCACACAAGTTTTCTGGCATGGAGGGGTGTGACAGTGGGCACCTTTTTAAAGGTTTTTACATAAACTACACCAGGTCGGGGGTGTCCTTTACCATATGCCGGTGCATGATAAATTCCCCCATGTGAAATGTATTGAGGGTGTCAGTGAGCTCTCTGTGCATGCTCCATAGACTTCCCCTGTCTCCCACTTATACATTATGGCATTTAAAGTCACATCATTGTGATTCCTGATAAGGCCACAGTTTAATTCCTGCAACCTATTGCTTGGATCAGAAAAGTATCCATGTGCTGCCAGTGGATAGAGTGGGATAAGCTAATGCCAGACGTCTCTTGCAGTGAGGTATCCTCCCAGATACCCAAAATAATAGAGTGTTAAAATGCTACATACTCCATCCTTTATTTCACATATATCTTTTGTCTAGGGCTTGGTAGGAGTCCAAAATCATCAGGTTCATGTCCTTAGTATAGGTCATAAAAATTATGACAACCCCACATATCTGCTTTTCACAGCATCCAGTAACTAACACTAAGTAGCATGTCGGAAGCAAAGCTTAGTCACTCCTGTTCAAGAATAGGTCATGAATATCTTTAACTCAGATAACCCCTGTGTAACATTTTCAAGAACAGCTGATAAAGTAAAGGCTACTGTTCCACTTGCCCTTACCTGGGAATGATGATCCCTGCTGAGAGCCCCCCAAGTATCTGTTCTCACTACCTCCCATTGACCCAATTGCTGAAAGACTGAGGGGCAGTGATAATCTGTTGATGTTCCACCATAGACTTTATAGAGGGGAATTATCATAAGTTTCTTAGACCAGAACTGTTCTAGTTTCCCATGGAAAACAGTCAGAGCTCAGCTTTCATTTTTTCACAGCGGTTTATAAAATGAAAGCTGAAATCTGATTGGTTGCCAAGCATAACTAGAAAACTTTTACCTAGGACACTTCTGGTAAATTTCCCCTATGGGCATATGTAAGTTATAGTTTAAGTTGTAATTTACATTATCTCAGGTACAGACTTGGGTCGGCATGTACATTGATCTTATTCGGGGATCATTGTCCCCATTTACTGAATTAGTGAGTAGACCTAGCTCTGCACTTTTTAGTGTTATACAGAGGTTCTTGTTGAAATTTCTTAATATTTTGCTGTTATAATGAGTTCAATGTGTTGTGTGTGAGTGGGTGCGAACCCCAGCCCCCAATCAATCGGTTGAGATTGATATTGGAGTTGTTATAATGCCAGAGATTAATACCTTGACTTTAAAGGATCAGTCTTTACTCTGCAGATTACAAAATACCACTTTATCTTAAGCAGGTTTTAGTCCTGGAATTCTTTAAAAATACAAAAATCCACATGTGGTCTTTTTATGGAAGACCCGGTGGACAGGGTGGAACATTCTAGTCGTTAAGCGTACTTGGGCTTCTGGGGGTTATTTTTTGTCTCACACTGTTCTCTAAGTTAACACTTTGGTTGGCTGGCCCTCCTGTCAACATTACCAATGTTGCTACCATTTTATTTATTTATTAAAAACTCAATTCCACACTGTTTATTGAATTTGGTTGTTCAATTTAGTAAACATAAAAATAAAACTTACATTTTAAAAGAAAAAAGCTGCAAGAACAAGTAAAGCAATTGGTCAAAAATACTAAAGAAATACGAGAGATAGTTATGAGCACCTGTTCTGTTAGGAGAGATCTTCTTTGATTCTCCATTGGGATGTATTCTCAATTTGAGAACATATATGCATTGGTTAAAGGCTTTTTAAGGTGGCACAAATATGGGGCCAGGTTTTGGGAATGGCTGTTCCTAGGAGTGGCGCGTTGGCCCATGTTAAAGTTCTGATGCATGTGTGAGGTGATAGAATGTAGAAATTCTACTAGTTTTCATAGTATGTACACTAGGCTGGTATCACGGGAGGTATAGAATCAGTGGTACATAAGTCCCCAGCATTATAAATGGCCATTAGCTCATATTTCACATTGCTACCCAAACTAGCCAAAAGCTTTGAGTTCTATATGTTATCAGTATAAGCGTAATAGATAGTTAATAACTGCCTGAAAATGTCTGCTGGGGCAGACTGTGGGATTGTTAAAACTTAACATCCCTTCTGTACTCCTCCTGCTATGGTTCTTATCCTTGACGCAAGACATCTGCAGTGACAGCATTAGCGATAGTGTCTATAGCAGATCAGACTCTTTGTGGCTGCAACGCTCTGTCTTTTACTTATAACTTACAGAGATCAGCACAAGACCTTCCAACACTTAGTTCTGCGCAGTCATTGCTTTTTACAGTAAGTGACTTCACTGATAAAATATAGGTGATGACTGGCCTTTAACCTGCGAGCAGTGATTTATGTGAAAAGCGTTAATGGTCTATTACTCAGTGTACTCTGCAGTGCACTGTCTAGACAAAATTTCAGCTACTATATAAATTATTTTGCTAATATCTAAAGAAATAAAAGGTCATACAGAAGAATAACATTTCATCATCTTTTATACAGCAGAAAAACAAATAATGTGCCATCATACGGATGTGTACTAACCGATTTATGTGACTGCTATCTCTAATCTCATGTAATGTATCATCTATGTAAGAACACTATATGATATGAGTCAGTGCTGCCCCTCTAAGTGTTTGTATTTTTTTGCCAAATCCACATTTCTTCGGCCTTTCTGGAAAGGATATGACCACAATATAGCATTCCAGTGGTGGCCAAACTTTTCCACTCCATCCAGCAGATAAGCGATTTCGATCTGGGTAAAATCTTTGCGTGTTCCCTTCTGAGGATGGTTTTGCTCAGGGCTCCTGGACGGCTGCAAAAAAACAGGGATTCTTAAGCAATAAGACAAAGATATCCATTACTATGAATATGCAATGTGATGTCCTCATTTGCTGGAAAAATACAACTCCCAATACACCCTGTCAGCTGGAGAGGCACATGGAGCTACATTTTTTATACTGTGAAAAGCCACAGATGATTGATAATAACCAGAAGGATACCTTATAAGTAACACTGGAGGTCTGCTGCAGGAGTTCATTGCAATGCTCTGTATATATAGCAGTCAGGGTGCTCAAATATTTAGGTTCCATCAAATGTAAATAACAGTAAAACCAGTACAGGACATGTAAATCATATCTACCCTCTGCAAGTTCCATCATACAAAGAAAGAGTCATTTTAGGACAAGTCAATATCCCCCATATGTTTGACAACAATAGAGGGGATATACATTTACATAAGTACACAGGCTTTTATCATTGGACCAGCTATCTCAGATCTGAACATGCTTCGTCCTTGTGCTTATGGGAGACAAGTCACTACCTGAGGAGGCTTATTAACCTATTACTATTATGGACACATGCATGGAAGGAAAAACTCTTGAATGAATGAGCATCTGACCCACATTGGTCTTAGACGTAAGAAAGTGTTCTTGTGGTATATCTCATTACATAGAGGCTAATTCTACCTGCATGTGTACATGTACATTCTCAGGCCAAAGCAATGGAACTGTGGCCTGCTGTTTGAGGACTGCATTTCATTGATGTTCCTGGTTTGAGGACTGCACAATGATGACAATAGAAAAGGACTGCCCAAGCCCAAACACGGCCAAGGACAGGACCTGCTCTGAGCTTTGCGGTTCAGGCAGTTGGTTTATACACATGTTAGTGTGCATGAACTCATTGAAATACATGGGGAACTGTATTAGCTGTTTAAAAAATGGCTAGCACATGTCCAAAAACAATGGTGCAGTTTTTTGTGTAAGGCCCTTTACACACTTGCGTTACAGATCACGTCATAATCTGATCAGGGTGCGATCAGGGTTTGGTCAGTGAAAAACTGACATTTTGCATCAGAGTTCAATCAGTTTTCAGTCAGAGTTTGTTCAGTGTTGCAGTTTTTCACGCACGTTTTCAATGCAGTTTAAATGCGTTTTTCACACGCAGATAACGCACGTGAAAAGGACTCAGGGCTGAGGTCTATCTTTTCAGTGGCCATTGATGCGTGAAAAATGCATTGCACTTGCATGTATCCCAGAGTGCAATGCATTTTTGATGCATCTCCATAGACTTGTATGGTGCGTTTTTCAAGCGCGTGACTTGCAAAAGTAGAGCATGCCGAGTTTTAAACGCGCGTTAAAAGAAACGTGGGTGTGTGCGTGAAAAAAATGCAAGTCATTGATTACAATGGGTCAGAGTGTAATGCATGCGCAGAAAATGCATGTGAAAAACGCGAGTGTAGAAGGGGCCTAACTTTGCACATTCTTTTAGGTGGAAACTACTTGCACAGGTATTTAAGAAGTGTCTGCACCACAACTGTGTCCCATGCGACTCTTTTGTGGTGCAGCTGCACTAGTCCTCATGAAACACAAATGAAAGATGCTCCGGTGCTCTGTCAGACCTTGCACCAGATCTAACATGCAAACTACGACAAAATTGTGTCTCTAGCCCTAAGTTAAAGGTGTGCCAAAAAAGTTGATGCACTCTGTCGGAGCAGTGCAGGGAACGCCAGATTCATGAAGAACGTGCGCCAGAAATCCAGAATCTGGTGCCCCCTGCACACTACACATGCAAACCGCATTTAGTGCAGTTTGCGCATTCACTACACACTAGATTGGGCAAATAAGGCTCAGTTCACTCCTGTTAAATAATTAAAATAATAATAACAGATGTTAAGGGTGCATTCACATGTTCAGTTTTTCAGATGCGGTTTTTGAGGTCAAATAAGAAATGTAATGAAATAAAGAGGAGGTTCATCTTCTCTAAATGATATGTTCTCATCTATTATGATCCATACCTGCTTTTGGCTTCATAAACTGCATCTGAAAAACTGAATGTGTGAACGTACCCTAAGGCCCCTTACACACTAGCGTTTTTCACGCGGGAGTTCTGCGTGTGCTTTTGACGCGCAAAACTTGCATAGCACTCTGTCCCATTGTTTCCAATGTGTCTTTCCTCATTTGCGTTGTTTTTCACTTGCATTGCTTTGACGCGCGTCAAAATCGCAGCATGCTCTACTTTTGCGTTTCACGAGCATTTTTCCCACCCCATTCAAGTCTATGGAGACGCATCAAAAATGCATTGCACTCGCAAGCATTGCAAGTGCAATGCGAGTGCAATGCGTTTTAAATGGATGGGTTGCTAGGTGACATGAATAATTCCCCTGCTCGAGAGCGAGCATTTAATTAAAAAAACACAGTGAAGAACAGTGAAGAATAGAATAAAAACAGTGAACACAGGATCATTTAAGATAAAAACACAGTGCAGAACACAGTGCAGAATAGATTACAGATGTTCGGCACATCTGCTTACTTGTCGGGAGATACGCGCGGAACGGTGCGAACAAAATAGCATGTAAAGAACAATATAAATGTGTGAAGAAGACATTGCAGATGTATGGAAACATCTGCAATGTGTTCTTTACACACATATATAGTGTTCTTCACATGCTATTTTGTTCGCACCGTTCCGCGCGTATCTCCCGACAAGTAAGCAGATGTGCCGAAAATCTGTAATCTACTCTTCACTGTGTTCTGCACTGTGTTTTTCACTTAAATGATCCTGTGTTCACTGTTTTTATTCTATTCTTCACTGTTCTTCACATCTGCTAACTTGTCGGGAGATAATATACGCACGCGGAACAGTGAAGAAAAGATTGTAGATGTTTGCATACATCTGCTAACTTATCTGAAGACATTCTTTTTCAATTAAATAAAACATTTTATTCCCGAACCATGGTCCCTTTGAAAAAGTCCCATTGACTTAAAAAACGCGTGTGAAAAACGCACCGAAAACGCAAAAAACCGCATACAACACGTGCGTGAAAAACGCAAAAACGCTAATGACTCCAAGGAATGGAACAAGAAATGGAACAAAAACGCAGCCAAAAACGTCAGTTTTTCACGCATTGCACCCTGACGTGAAATGCAACGCTAGTGTGGATGTCCATTGTTTGCACCAGTGCTTAGGCTTATGTTATTTGGGACTTAAAAAATAGTGCTGCAGCTTCCACTGAAGTAACAGAAGCACTCTCAGAAACCATTAAAAGCCTGCTGAAATCAATGGACGTTTTAACAGATCTTTTAGACTTCTGTTTTTATTGTTTTAGTGACGGAAGATATTGAAAGAGGTCCGAAAGCAGGTGGTGAATACGGCCATTGATTTAAAATCTGTGCAATTTACTTGTTGTTAATAAATGATGTATTAACAACGCAGTTGTATACTATACCACAATACCAGATCTGCTTGTATTCTTTTTATGAAACAAGGGGCACATTTATGGTACACATCATATGATATATGTAATAATTTACATGATAAATAGGCTGTGACCTGTCATATGTTGAAAGACTACTAAAAATGTGACGGAAGCTATACATTTCATATAAGCCTTTAGCTACTCAGGTTTGGACATTGTTGGATGCATAAAAGGTTAAAGAACATTGTTGTATGTAGGCATAAACATGTACTTTACCTGCTCTCCAAAGGCATGAGGCTCATTGTGAGTTATCTCTTGTCTTTTAGTTGGCACACCCTTATCACATTTGGATTCTACACCTATATTTATTATTAAAGAAGAATTCCAATTAGAACAACTCTGGGCCTGTATTGGTGCTTACCTGGTGGATATTGATCGGAGAAAGTCAAGTGTTGGCAGCTCTGCCCCAAACTGATAAATAATTTGTACTGCTTATCTTAAGTTGCACTGACAGAAGCAAAAGTAACTTTACTCATTTACACATAGAGAAGTAAGAGGTTTATGGCCGTGGATCTTTATACATCCACTGTGGTTGTCTTTGTTAGATCATCCCCCTTCCAGCATCTCTAACTGCTGTATTAGTCAGCAATGCTGGACAGTGTGTGACTCATCCATTCATTTTTACATTTTGCATACAAGATATCAAGTGCTGCTTCCTGTAAGAACTGAGCTATTCTTCCTTCTACAATTAATAGAGGCACTGTACTTGACATTATGTGGCATATTTAAGGGTAGAGGTATGCTTAAGTGTAACAATGTAATATGGTATCAGCAGACATAGCAGCAACCAAGTGTCACAAATTCCCTGGTGTCTTTAGCATCCAATCACAGCCAAAGTTTTCCAGAAACACATAGGCATTGCCTTCAAATTCATGCTATAATTGGAAGCATTTAACAACACACGGTTGCTGGATTCCGAGCAGAGATGAGCAAACTCCAACTTTCAAGTTCATGTTCAGCCTCCTGACCTGGACATATTGATGGATCGGCTAGTGGAGTTCATTTGCAGGATTGGCTGTTCGGCTGCCAATCTGGAAATATATCCAGGTCAGGAGGCCCAACCTGAACTTGGAAGTTGGGGTATGCTTATCTCTAATTCCATGGGCCATATGCCTTCACAGTGATAATGACTACATGTAAGGGCCCGTTTTTTTCACACCCGTGGTTCAGTGATTTCCATGGATGACTCACAAAGCCATTGATTTCTATAAGTGTTTTCAATGGCTTGTATTTTCACTGATCCGTTGTGCATGGAAAAAATTAAGAAACATGTCCTACTTTTTTCATGGATGCGGATAACTGAAGGCAAAAGAAGTCTATGGGTTCGCAAAAAAACTGCTGAAACAACCCTTTTTTTCACTGATAAGGATGAAAAACCAGATGTGACGATTTCAAAGCAATGTTAAACCTTCAGTTTGCAGATACTGTGACAAAACTGTAGAAAAACAAAGACACAACGGAGACAAAATGCAACGGATGTGCAACTGAAGCTGAGCACCAACGCCAATGTGAAAGAGTCCTAAAGCTAAGGACACACTTTATCTTGAGTTTTACAATTGGAATGGATTTCCAACTGTTTTCTTAGAATATCTAGATAAAACAAAATTTATGTCCTACATTACTCTCTATCAGTGTCGGACTGGGATTCCTTAGACCCACCAGAGAAAATCAATCTTGAGGCCCATTCTTCATTATCCCCCAGGAAATATACTCTAGCAGCCTTCAAACTATGTTGTTTTTTGATGTTGTTTTTTTTTTTTTTTTTTTTCTGGGGTTCGGTATTGCGTTGAGCCAGGGCCAACCGGAGGATCCTTTGGTACTCTGGTGGGCCAGTCTGACACTTCTCTCTATGTTATCTACTGAGCATTGTTCTCACCTTGCAAGGAACTCGCTGTCTTTGTACAGTGGCTGCCTTTTTCATTTACTTTCCTTGTAGGGGTCAGCAAGATACCTGTAATACATGATGTAACTTATGACTGCTCTAGAAGAACCCTATTATATTATCAAATTAATTGATGTGTTGAGAAGCCCAATGTCTAACAACTTAATAGTAAAGCATTTGGAATTTCTGAATGAATTGAGCGAGTAGACCCTCAACAACAAATAATCTTTCACCCTTTCAGAAAATATGATTTTTCTGTTATCCACTGATCTATAATTTTAAGACCACTCTACTCCAAACTGAATTTTCTATAAAATGACATAAAAGCAGGAAAGCTTTTCTAGTACTCCATAGGATGCTTTCACTGGTGGAGTCATTTAGAAGTCATTAAGCAATGTAATCTATGCCTTTGTATGTTGTGCTGCATTCTATCAGAAATATCATGCCTTATTAGTGTTACGATTTACAGAAAATACATTTTGATCTGGGCCACTACGCCTCGGATGAGTGGTTTTCTGTTGTAGAATGATATTGCTTCGCTATCTATACAATAGGACATCAATCAATATCAAACCATTGGTGCAACACTCATCAGTCGGCACTTTGGCAGCCTCCAGGCAATGGAATAATTACTAAGAATACTCAGAAATACAACTTACTTCTCTGTTTAGTGATCAGCATTGTGAAGTGCTGCTGAACTCCTGTTCAAGTGAAAAAGGGCTCAGCTGCAGGTTCTGGTGCCAGTTACTACACAGAGAAAGGAGCTGATGGCCAGGGTTCCTAGTGTCATATCCCCATCAGGTATTGATGAACTACCCTATGGATATGGATTAATTGGGGGGAATTCATTAATGTGATGCAAGATCCGACAGTGCAGTCTAGTTCTGTGACAGATGAGAGTGCCCCCTCCTTTTTTTGGCACACTGACTATTTTCTGCCTAAACACGCCCCTTTCATGAAGATCACACCCCTTTCACAAAGGCCAAGCCCCTTTGTCGGAAAAGTGTCAACAAATGGTCAAAAACCCTTTATAAATGCCTCCTAAGCTGTTTTTTTTAAAACATAAATTCTGCTTTTTTTCCGGCAGATGCAATAATGAATTACTCTCATTGAACTGAAAAAAAAATCCTTTAACTATAATTTTTTTCCTAAAATTCGAACAAACCCTGCAGGAGTTAGTAGTTTATTTTGTTTACACGAGGAATACCACTGTAGCTAGTTATTATGTTACAATAAAATATTTTGGGGTACGAAGGACTTATCAATCCTATATTCATACAATTACCAGTATACATTGACAAACAGATAATGAGCATGTATTGTCTCTAAATAATAACTGATATTACCAATAGTATCCCTGTACCTGAAACAAATATTACCTCCATACAGTTATTGATCTTACTGCTCTGTTATTGAACAAACACCAAGATGCAAAGAATAGTATTATCAATATTCAGCTGTAAAAGACTGAGATAATTCTGCCATAACATAATATCATCTAAGATGAAAAATAATGAAAACCTAATAATAAACTGTTCTAAGCCTTGATTCCTGGACATTATTAGTATTCATTTGTAATGTATTATTATCCTTTGGGAGAGCTGAGATCTGCTCACAAATTCAACAGAAGGTATAAGATGATCTCCGCTCAGATACAATAATGCAGTAAGTCCTATCAGTAATGTATGCAGTATTCCGAGGCTTTGGAGCTGTCATATTAGAATGATACTTTAGTGAAATGCTGCCACCTACTGGTATTTTTGAGAGTAAACTAGATCTTTCTTCAAATCCAGAATTAAAGGCTGTATTGATATTAATCTCCATTTTTTAATCTGTAAGACGGCATTTTTTAAATATACTGTATCAATATCAATTAAAAAAAGGGCTTTATTTTTCATAGTTCATGTACAGACAATGGGGAACATTTATGGCCATACAACTTTAGAAAATCATTAATTTTAACAAAAAGTTTGCATTCATGATGATAAGTTTGGAGGCGGTAGATAAAGATAAAGGCAGATGACAGTTGAGCTCTGATTGGTTGCCATGGGCAACTAGAACACTTTTGCTCTCAGATACTTTGGATAAAACACCTTAGATCAGAGTGAGTTACATTCTTGTTTAGTATAAACTGGGAAGTAGTGGATTATAATATGGGTGGTTAGGGATCCAATGCCGCCAAAGACACTAACCAAATTTTAGACTGAGAAGGCCATCACCCATTAAATACTCATACATCTTATCTTGTTCTCACTACACATCTACACAAGAGCCATATCAAGACCTTTTAAGGTCCTCCAAGGGTCCAGAAACTGCAGATTGAAAGCATTTAGAATGGACACAACCTCCATTCCCCAAGAAGCTTTATACTAGTATCTTATGAAGTGAATTCCAGACTAGAAGGGCCGCATTCACTTGTAAATGACTATACAACTCAGTTCTATCAGTCTAATGTCTTACGTGTGGATCTTGTTATATTTTGAACGTTCGCTTCTCCTCTTCTAAGTGGTGTCAACCGCACACCTGTGAATATATAAGTTTTTTATTATAAATATCCAGAACAGTTTTTGTCTATTGGTACATTATACCTTCAATACACCACCAGGAAATTAATTCCATGATCCATCATAAAAGGGACTATCCTGGAAATCATCTCTACTCCTGATGTCACATAAAGGGTCAGGAGAGATGTCTTAGAGTTGGTCTTTCCAATAATATAACAGCACTAGGGGTCTAAGGGGTGACAGATAATATATTTTATTTCATCTATCAAATTAGTTTATTAATAACATAAGAACTTGCATTCATAAATTGGGGCTACATGGTCTGCACAATACTGGCCTGGTGCCATACAAGAAATAATAAGCCTACCTTCCAGTGTAGAGTTTAACAGCTTCTAGTATGACAAAGTGATGGATGCATTGTGAAAACACTCCTGACAAATGTTGTACACAGTACTATGTGAGTGTATAAGCTCTGGTTCTCAAACCTCATTCATCACTTTACGTCAGCACAGAAGACATTAAATACTATGTACAGAGAGAACTAATCACTTCTGTGACACCGAATCTACTCTCACTTTAACACTTGTGTTGTACTTTCTTTTGTAGTGACGCTGAACACATTTTCCATAAAGACATTTCTGTAGGCAACATGTTACAAAGCAGGTTGTGAATATTGTCCTATCTATAGGGAACATGTAATACAGAAGATTGTGCATAGTGTCCTATCTATAGGGAACATGCAATAGAGAAGATGGTACAGAGTGTCCTATCTATAGGGAACATGTAATAGAGAAGATTGTACAGAGTGTCCTATCTATAAGGAACATGTTATGGAGCATTGGGAGCTGGGCAGATTGTACAGTGTGTACTATTTGTAGGGAGCATGTTATAGAGCAGGATTTGCTGAACAGAGTGTACATTTCCCTACCTGTAAGGAGCATGTTATAAAGAGCCGGATTAAAGGAGGGGCTCCTGGGGCTCGAGCCCCGGGGCCCCCACCACTTTCACTATTTAAGGGGCCCCCACCAGTTTCTGACAGTCAGCGACTCAGCTCAGCCCGTGGCCGCCCGCATCGCGCATAGGGGTCTAGGATGTCAGCTGTGTCAGTGAGACACAGCTGCCATCACTGGGGGAGATCGCCGGTTCACTGTTTTTGCGGCAGAAAGTTGTGATGGGACGCCGGTGGCGAGTGATGAAGCCACACTGTCGGCGTCTGATTACTACATGCTGCCGCCAAAGCAGTGGGTCGGTGATCTCCCCCAGTGATGGCAGCTGTGTCTTCAGCAGCCGGCAGCTGCCTGAAGAGCGAGGAAGAGCCTGCAGCGTCGTAGGATCACTGGAAGGGAAGGTGAGGTAAGTATGAACTTTATTATTTTGTGGCCATTTTCTACAGGGGACTGGCGGCTAAATTCTACAGGGGGCTGTATACTAAAGGGGGCTGGTGGCTGTATTCTACAGGGGGCAGGTGGCTGTATTCTACAGAGGGCTGCAGGCTATATACTACAGGGTCTGGCAGGCTATATACTACAGGGGACTGGCAGGCTATATACTACAGGGGGTAGCAGGCTATATACTTCCAAAAACATTGTTGGAAGGGCCCCCAACAGTTTGTGCCCAGGGGCCCCCACCACCCTTAATCCGGCCCTGATGTTATAGAGCAGAAGGAACTGAGCAAATTATACAGTGCATACCTCCCAACCTTCCCAATTCAAGTGGGACAGTACCAGGGGCGTGACTACAGTGGTAACAGCCATAGCAGCCGCTGTTTCAGCGGTCCCATCATCCGACTTGACACTAAAGAATGGAGGATGTGCACCACTATGTACATATTATGCTGCACATTGTACAATATAATGGAGCTCATTTACTAAGGGTCCGCGGACCGCACTATTGTCGGAATATCCAACGATTTCCGACATGCGCCACATTTAGAAGGGTTTTTGGAGTACGCGATTGGATTTTAGCGCATCCGCACCAGCTTTCATGCGACAGAAATCCGGGGGGCGGGCCATCGGACGATCCGACGGATTTGGACTAAGAGCGAGATTTAACATTCAAATTTATGTCGCAAGCCAAGCACTTACATGCACCGGAAAGAAGAAGGTGAACTCCGACAGACCTGAGTGGGGAGCGACACATGCAGGATATCGGGTGCAGGATCTATGTGTATCGCGGCACAGTGCAGGATCGGCAGGGAATGCACCTCGGGGATAGCGACTCGGACAGGTAAGTAAATGTGCCCCAATATTTATATAACATGCAGGCCAGATTAAAGGGAGTGTGGAGCATGCGCCTTGGGGCCCCCACCACTTTCCCTGTAGGGGGCACCACCAAGTGTGCACGATTCAGACGGTCTCATGGCCGCCCGAATTGCTCACTCATTTCCCCAGCTCCGGCTCTGTGCCGTACACTTTTAATTGATTTTTAATTTAGAGGCTGCAGGCTGTTCTTGTCCTGCCATAGGCTGCGGTAGCGCACAGAACATCAGCGCCCTGTCGCATGCGGCACAGTGTGTAACGTCACAGTGCTGCATGCATCAGGACGCCAACGTCCCGCGCACTACTGTCTGCGACTGTACACAGGCATGACGGGAGAAGAGGAGGTTGCTGCTGGTCAAGGATACATCGGGGGTGAGTGCAATGTTATTATTTTTTATTACTACTTTATATAGATGATACTGAGTGTGCAGGGGTGCATTGATTGATGTTACTGGGCAGCCGGCGGATGGGTGCTGATTGATGTTCCTGGGCGGGCAAGGAGGCGGTGATTGATGTTGCAGGGGGTGGGGGAATGAGTGCGATGATTTATGTTACTGGGGATGGGGGGGGGGGGCGGTGATAGATGTTACTGGGCAGACAAGGGGGAGCTGATAGATGTTACACTTGATTGATGTTAATGGGTGTGGGAGGTGCTGGTAGATTTTACTGGGCGGAGGAGCAGTGATTGATGTTACTCGACGGGGGGGGGGGGGTGGTGGTGATTGATGTTACTGGGCGGGGGGCACTGATAAATGTTACTGGGCGGGGGGCGGTGATTACTGGAGGAAAGTTGGTTGTATGTAGCTGTGTTACTGGGGGCAGGGTGGCTCTATGTAGCTGTGTTACTGGGGGTTGGCAGCTGTGTGTAGATGTTACTGGGGGGGTTAGGCGGATCTGTGAAGAAGTAAACCTAACACTGATTGGCTAGGACTTGGATGGCAACCAGTTCAGCTACCCAGCGTTAGGCACTAGGGGGGGATCCAGTGTCACTCTGCATGCAGTGCAACTCCTGAAAAAGCAGTTGTACTAGCTACTAGTACTAGTTGTCACAACAGTCCCATGTGCCAAAACTTCCCTGAGAGTTTGGTCTCCTCCTCTCACAAATCGTGCTGAGTGCTCTGTGAGATAGTAAACCTAACACTGATTGGCTAGGACTTGGATGGCAACCAGTTCAGCCAACCAGTGCTAGGGAGGGATCTGGTGTCACTTTGCATGCAGTGCAACTCCTGAAAAAGGAAGCTGCATGAAGAATGCAATTGAGTATAGCTGGTCAGACACACTGTCACTGACAGTCACTGTCACAACTTGGTGGTAGGGGCGTGTATAGCACAGTGGCACCACTACAAAACACATTCAGCTGGTGTGGGCCCCTTATGAGTAAGGTGGTGGGGCCCCAGGAAGTGCACCCCTAAATCCCTCCCTATAATATGGCCCTAGCTACATTAGCGGCAATTAATGGTGTAACTGATTGGATAGCAAGTGTCCTAGTAAGTCATATTATTTAGACATCATGCAGAAACTGGTAGCATGTGGTATTTTTTTTCTGCATTCACTGTTACTTTATGGTAACACTGGTAAGCGGTCCCTCCATTTTTTACCTCTTTTAGTCCCACTGGGGGACAAAATAAATGAAATATGTATACAAAGCTATGCTGATATTTTGTTCTGCAATAATGTTTTGCTTGTTGTATTGGAAAGAAACAAAAGCCTAGACTTTATTATGTTCATTGTATTGGTTGTCATCCAACATCTGTATGGAAGAATAAAATCGGATGAAACCTTAAGTGACTTTTAGCAAAGATCAGAGAATACGTCCCTAACCTAACAGTAGCCTGCGGGGGTGCCATATTTCTTCCAGCATAGATAAGTAACCATGGAAACAGACAGCAATGAAGTATTACAGCAGGTGAATATTTACATAGCATTGTATGACATACCATTTATTTCTCAGCTGTAATGCAATTCCTCAGAGTTTTCTGATTTTATCCACTGATAAAGTAAGTGCATCTGCTCATACAGAACATCTACCCCATTACGGTTTACCATTCTAAGTATAAGATTCTCTAAGACTATTTACAAATATTTACAAAGGATCAAAAAAGTATAAAACTATTGATCACACTTCTACATTGGTGTGAAAACTGCAAAGTATAGGCAATCCTGCGTATATGTCCTGCAGTGAATGTTCACATATTTGGGTGTTTTATACAACCTTCACATTCTCCAGAAAATTGTGTTTTGGTCCTTCTGAGGAAAAATAAGCATGGTGATTTTAGATTTGACATAGAAGAGCCATGGATTAGCCCCATGTGGATTAATCCCCAGTGGTCCTGAATATCAAGTGGATCTCTTGGCAAATCCACTCTTATAAAGCCTGATATCTGAGACCTTAGACCTAAATCTATTTCACCTAACCTACAGCTCCTTTAGGCCAGGTCACTGTGGAGGATACAGAAAACCGTGTGGTGCAGTGTAAACAGGGCCGATTCTAGCATATTTGCTGCCTGAGGCGAATATTAAAATGCTGCCCCCCCCCCCCCCCCCGCTCCCTGTTAAGTAAATCCTTAAACTTTACTAACAACCCTACAGACAGCTCCCTGACACTGTGTGACTGACTACAGGATCTGAGAGGCATTAGTGGAATCTAGTACCTTATAGATGACAATCTCTTCCATCAGGAGGACTTTATTCCAGGTTCTCCAATCCATGACGTATCAAAGGTGAATTCACGGCCGGATATCTTCAGCTCCGTGCAGCATCTCCACCCGGCGTCCCTAAAAATACCACAGTCACTTACAGTATGAAGTCTCCTGGATAACACACTGTGCTCCTAAATAATATATACCCCTCACAACACAACTGACCGCACTCTCCCCACATATAACACATCCCTTCATTATCCCTGCTCTCATATATTTAAAGGCCTCTTTATTCACCACCCAATTAAATTATATACAGCTCCCATATACAGATCCCCTACAGCTTAAATAAAATCTTGCCCCACATATACAGCCCCCCAGCTTAGTAATATACTGTACCCCATATACAGTCCCCTCCCAGCTTAGTAATATACTGTATCCCATATACAGCCCCCCAGCTTAGTAATATACTGTATCCCATATACAGCCCCCCAGCTTAGTAATATACTGTATCCCATATACAGCACCAGCTTAGTAATATACTGTATCCCATATACAGTCCCCTCCAAGCTTAGTAATATACTGTATCCCATATACAGCTCCCCAGCTTAGTAATATACTGTACTCCATATACAGCCCCCAGCTTAGTAATATACTGTATCCCATATAGAGCCCCCAGCTTAGTAATATACTGTATCCCATATACAGCCCTCCCAGCTTAGTAATATACTGTATCCCATATACAGCCCCCCCAGCTTAGTAATATACTGTATCCCATATACATCCCCCCAGCTTAGTAATATACTGTATCCCATATACATCCCCCAGCTTAGTAATATACTGTATCCCATATACAGCCCCCCAGCTTAGTAATATACTGTATCCCATATACAGCACCAGCTTAGTAATATACTGTATCCCATATACAGCACCAGCTTAGTAATATACTGTACCCCATATACAGCTCCCCAGCTTAGTAATATACTGTACTCCATATACAGCCCCCAGCTTAGTAATATACTGTATCCCATATACAGTCCCCCAGCTTAGTAATATACTGTATCCCATATACAGCCCTCCCAGCTTAGTAATATACTGTACTCCATATACAGTCCCCCAGCTTAGTAATATACTGTATCCCATATACAGCTCCCCAGCTTAGTAATATACTGTACTCCATATACAGTCCCCCAGCTTAGTAATATAATGTATCCCATATACAGCTCCCCAGCTTAGTAATATACTGTACTCCATATACAGCCCCCAGCTTAGTAATATACTGTATCCCATATACAGCCCCCAGCTTAGTAATATACTGTATCCCATATACAGCCCTCCCAGCTTAGTAATATACTGTATCCCATATACAGCCCCCCCAGCTTAGTAATATACTGTATCCCATATACATCCCCCCAGCTTAGTAATATACTGTATCCCATATACATCCCCCAGCTTAGTAATATACTGTATCCCATA
Source organism: Engystomops pustulosus (assembly GCF_040894005.1). Classification (NCBI taxonomy): domain Eukaryota; kingdom Metazoa; phylum Chordata; class Amphibia; order Anura; family Leptodactylidae; genus Engystomops; species Engystomops pustulosus. The sequence continues at coordinate 101,818,841 of NC_092417.1, read as the reverse complement.
TACAGCCCCCCAGCTTAGTAATATACTGTACTCCATATACAGCCCCCCAGCTTAGTAATATACTGTATCCCATATACATCCCCCCAGCTTAGTAATATACTGTATCCCATATACATTCCCCTAGCTTAGTAATATACTGTATCCCATATACAGCCCCCCCAGCTTAGTAATATACTGTATCCCATATACAGCCCTCCCAGCTTAGTAATATACTGTACCCCATATACAGCCCCCCAGCTTAGTAATATACTGTACTCCATATACATCCCTCCCAGCTTAGTGATATACTGTATCCCATATACATCCTCCCAGCTTAGTAATATACTATATCCCATATACAGCCCTCCCAGCTTAGTAATATACTGTATCCCATATACAGCTCCCCAGCTTAGTAATATACTGTATCCCATATACATCCCCCCAGCTTAGTAATATACTGTATCCCATATACAGCCCCCCAGCTTAGTAATATACTGTATCCCAAATACAGCCCCCAGCTTAGTAATATACTGTATCCCATATACAGCCCCCCAGCTTAGTAATATACTGTATCCCATATACAGCCCCCCCAGCTTAGTAATATACTGTATCCCATATACATCCCCCCAGCTTAGTAATATACTGTATCCCATATACAGCCCCCCAGCTTAGTAATATACTGTACTCCATATACAGCCCCCCAGCTTAGTAATATACTGTATCCCATATATATTCCCCTAGCTTAGTAATATACTGTATCCCATATACATCCCCCAGCTTAGTAATATACTGTACCCCATATACAGCCCCCCAGCTTAGTAATATACTGTATCCCATATACAGCCCCCCAGCTTAGTAATATACTGTATCCCATATACATCCCCCCCAGCTTAGTAATATACTGTATCCCATATACATCCCCCCAGCTTAGTAATATACTGTACCCCATATACAGCCCCCAGCTTAGTAATATACTGTATCCCATATACAGCCCCCAGCTTAGTAATATACTGTACCCCATATACAGCCCCCCAGCTTAGTAATATACTGTATCCCATATACATCCCCCCAGCTTAGTAATATACTGTATCCCATATACATTCCCCTAGCTTAGTAATATACTGTATCCCATATACAGCCCCCCCAGCTTAGTAATATACTGTATCCCATATACAGCCCCCCAGCTTAGTAATATACTGTATCCCAAATACAGCCCCCAGCTTAGTAATATACTGTATCCCATATACAGCCCCCCAGCTTAGTAATATACTGTATCCCATATACAGCCCCCCCAGCTTAGTAATATACTGTATCCCATATACATCCCCCCAGCTTAGTAATATACTGTATCCCATATACAGCCCCCCAGCTTAGTAATATACTGTACTCCATATACAGCCCCCCAGCTTAGTAATATACTGTATCCCATATACATTCCCCTAGCTTAGTAATATACTGTATCCCATATACATCCCCCAGCTTAGTAATATACTGTACCCCATATACAGCCCCCCAGCTTAGTAATATACTGTATCCCATATACAGCCCCCCAGCTTAGTAATATACTGTATCCCATATACATCCCCCCCAGCTTAGTAATATACTGTATCCCATATACAGCCCCCCAGCTTAGTAATATACTGTACTCCATATACAGCCCCCCAGCTTAGTAATATACTGTATCCCATATACATTCCCCTAGCTTAGTAATATACTGTATCCCATATACATCCCCCAGCTTAGTAATATACTGTACCCCATATACAGCCCCCCAGCTTAGTAATATACTGTATCCCATATACAGCCCCCCAGCTTAGTAATATACTGTATCCCATATACATCCCCCCCAGCTTAGTAATATACTGTATCCCATATACATCCCCCCAGCTTAGTAATATACTGTACCCCATATACAGCCCCCAGCTTAGTAATATACTGTATCCCATATACAGCCCCCAGCTTAGTAATATACTGTACCCCATATACAGCCCCCCAGCTTAGTAATATACTGTATCCCATATACAGCCCCCCAGCTTAGTAATATACTGTATCCCATATACATCCCCCCCAGCTTAGTAATATACTGTATCCCATATACATCCCCCCAGCTTAGTAATATACTGTACCCCATATACAGCCCCCAGCTTAGTAATATACTGTATCCCATATACAGCCCCCAGCTTAGTAATATACTGTATCCCATATACAGCCCCCAGCTTAGTAATATACTGTACCCCATATACAGCCCCCAGCTTAGTGATATACTGTACTCCATATACAGCCCCAGCTTAGTAATATACTGTATCCCATATACAGCCCCCAGCTTAGTAATATACTGTATCCCATATACAGCCCCCCAGCTTAGTAATATACTGTACTCCATATACAGCCCCCCAGCTTAGTAATATACTGTATCCCATATACAGCCCCAGCTTAGTAATATACTGTATCCCATATACAGCCCCCAGTTTAGTGATATATAATATATAGCATCCCCCCAGTATAAAATAATTATAGCCCCAAATCCCCAAATAAAATATAGCATCCCCTCCCCCTAGTATAAAATAATTATGGCCCCAAATAATACATATAGCATCCCCCCCCTAGTATAAAATAATTATGGCCCCAAATAATATATATAGCATCCCCCCCCCTAGTATAAAATAATTATGGCCCCAAATAATACATATAGCACCCCCCCCTAGTATAAAATAATTATGGCCCCAAATAATATATATAGCATCCCCCCCTAGTATAAAATAATTATGGCCCCAAAGCCCCAAATAATACATATAGCACCCCCCCCCCCTTAGTATAAAATAATTATGGCCCCATATGATATCTATAGCGTCCCCCCCTCCCCCAGTATTAAACGTTTTCTAGCCCTATATAGTACCCCCCCTCCCAGTATAACATGAAACCTCCCCACATTTAATTAAAGTACATGAAAAATAATAAAATCATACTCACCTGCAGGCAGCTGCTCCCTCGGCGCGGCTCCGGTCTTCACGCGGCCTTCACTCCGGTCTTCCTGTGTGCCGCGGCTCCGCACAGTGACACAGGCGCATGACGTCATGACGCCTGTGTCACTGCTTAGGACGGAGCGCGCAGCTGCCGGAAAGGCGCTGCGTCGCTCCGCATATAAATCGCGCCTGTGTCTTAAAGAGACAGGCGCGATTTATTTAGCTGGTGGGCGATTCGGGCGTTAATGGACGCCCGAATCGCCCACTTTAGAGCGGCAAATTTCGCCGCCCTTTACAGGGACCCGCATTCTGCCGCCTGAGGCGAGATTGTCATCTCGCCTCATGGCAGATGCGGCCCTGAGTGTAAAAGTAACTAAAACTATATTTCCAAGAGTCAGTCACCACTAGCTGATCTCCAGGACACTGTCTTCAACAACCACTGTTATGAATTCTTCTTCAAAATGATTACATAAACATTTTTCATGTAATTCTTGTGTTCCATACTTTTCTCTACTGTTATGCTTCCGGTGCCATAGAGTAATTTTCTATATTCTGATCTAAAACGCTCTTCTGCCTGTAGGATAACTCTGTGCCGATCACACAAATGTGGACATCCCATCAAGATGTTGCTGCAATTCCTGCTAGTCATGGCATATCCTGCCACTAGGCAGCCTGCAAAACAGATGGGAGACAAACATTTATAACAGCGGTCTCACAGAACACGGTGTCCTATGCTAAATCACATAGTCTGTGCTACCCGGAGAACCTAACGGATCAGACTTACCGCACTCACTTCTACATACTCCTGCCCTAAAACTACCGATGCTGCTATTCTACCTCCCTATTCACCTTTGAAAGCTACAAATCTTTTTTTGATTTTGTGTTTGAAATTTTTTTACCTCCACCTTCCAAAAGACATTTGAAATTGTACTTTTTGGCACTATTGGCACCAGTCAATATCCGGGTTATAATAATTCTAAATTTTAAATGCGGTAAAACATACATCATCATTGGCTGTGATGTAGTAGCAGTATTATGTTACACAACTAATTGTAGCTGCCAAGCCCTAGACTTTTTGCTTGACTTTTTGGAAAGACCACTTGACACTATTTCTATTGAGACATAAACCTCTCTAAAATTATAAATATCTGAAATTACCTGAACATCGTAATGTGCAATGAATGTCCACAACTTTGTTTATCTCCTTATGGATTAAATCGGCACATATCATCATAGGATCTAATAAAAAGTTAAAAAAAAAAGTGATATGATCTACAAATTGTTAGTTTATCCCATAAATTATGAAGCAAGTCCCTATTGACAAAAATAGTTGAAAGCGACTCTGTTACCAACTTTTACACAACTAAACTAATAGCATCAGGTAAGCTGTGATGCATCCTTTTCTAGTATCACCTCTTTTTTGTAATTTTCAGCAATTTACCTATGAAAAAAATTACCTCCAATGACGCATGAGCGGATAAAGGTCCCTTTTTGCATGAGATCAGTCACTTTCAGACTGAATGGGGAGTGTCACTCGAGAAGCCCCATCTTGGACTCTACAGTACATAGATCCATGTGTTTAGTATTATATTAAAGATGAGAATCACTATGGGGGAATTTTTTAATGTTGTATAGGTTTGTTATTTGGCGTCTGAAGTTTTCCTTTATAAAAATGCACCTTGTGCAACAAATTTACTGTTGGAACACAGGTTTCACAGAAGTTTCCTGCACTTCTAGTTTCCCAACTCCTTTTTTAACACAATTTTTGGGACACATTTAGACCAACAAAAAGCAAGTCTATCAACTTCTAAACTTCATGAATGTGGAGTGTCATTTCTGATGCTCATTTTTCCTTTTTGTGGTTCTCTTATAAATTAAGCCCTTGTGACTCAATGAAAAATCACAACACACCACGCAACAGAAAAATGACACAAATAAATCAATTACTGTATTTAAATTTTCATCTTAAACTCGTCTTGGACCAATCACTGACTTTAGACATTCTCTATTGCTCCCGTGCTAGCCATGGGAGCAGGACTGGGTCTCCAGGTGTCAGAGCACCTGGAGACCCTAGGGAGAAAGGAGGTGCGGTCTATTACCGCTTCTCCCTTCTCTGCTTCTCACACCACCCCGTTTGATAGACTATACATATTATATATCAAAATGACCAAAACAAAATAGAGAATTCATTAATAATGTTAATTTTGAGTTTATTAAAAAATAAAAATAAATTCTATAATTTTTTCTTTTAAAAAAGCCACTTTTTCCACTTTTAATCCCAAATAAAAATGTTAAAATTTGTATTATGTTTTAACTAGCTCTATGTGTCTGGAAAAAAACACTGAAAAAAAAAGTTAAGGCCCTTAATGTACGAAAATTCGCAAAGAATTTGCGGTCACTAGAGCCTTTTTAGGCTGCGTCACTAAGGGGTTAATATGATATTAAACGATGGGTTCTAAGTAGGTGCAGTATATTTATTAGGGGTAAATAGAGGACTATATATTATATTACAGGGAGCACTGTAAACATTAATTATTTAGAGCACAAGGTTATATTTATTTAGAGGGTATGATATAATACATTATTATTAAAATTACGGTATACTGTATATCATAATATTTTGAGGGGGTTACTGTAGTCTGTTGTGGTGTGAAGGGCTATATATAGTATTGTTTCAGAGCACAGTGTGTGATAGTTGTTTTTATAATGTATTTTTTCCATTTTTGAGGATATAAATAATAACAAAATTGAAGGACCTGATAAAAGAGAGAATGTTTTTTCTGCATATGTAATGTTGTACCGTAAACCTGTCATTTCCTACTTTACCTAGAAAATTTTCTCGTCCAACTGAAGTTGACTGTTTAGACAGCTTTACCCTATAAAAAAAAACACAATGAAGAAAAGTAATTTTTTTCACTAAAAACAGAATAAAGGATATTTATAACCTATATTAAATAAAATATTTATATTTAAAACTGATCTGAGGGGTCTCATCAGATGGACCCTAGTATTAATGAAAATAGCTATTTGAAGATTAAAGAGGACCTGTCACCAGATTTTGACCCCCCTGACTATCAATGCCTGCTGATAAAGGGTTACAAGCAGGGCTGATTCTAGCCTTTTTGCTGCCTGAGGCGAAAATTGAAATAGCGCCCCCCCCCCCCAACGCTGTATACACAGGCCTATTTAAATGTTTATTTCCACACTCTTTGTATATAGACAATCACTCACACAAATACCCATATGTATCAATTGTTTACCTCCTGAGATCAGTATTTTAAATAAAATTTTTGAACAAATAGTTATAACACAAAAATGACTTAATAAATAACATTCACCATATCTCTGCTTTGCGTTGGCAACATTTTAAAAAATTCTTTTGTATCTGTGGGATGGTAGAAGGCCTTTAAGTTTAGTAGATATTTTTATGAAAATTTATGAAATCATAAGTGATTTCAATGGACCTAAACAACAGATACAAACACATAAATTACACCATTTAAGAAACTACACCTTCAATTATTCAAAATGTCTTTAAGGAGCTTTATTAACCCTTTAGGTTTTCTTCAAAGTTAAATCAAATTGTAGAAGAGAGCACAGATGGGAGAGGTATGCAGCTGGGCAGTGAAGGGGTTAATTGTGTGTGGTGTGCAGGTGATTTATGGTGTCATTGTAGGCATCTGATCTCCTTCCTCTGTGAAGGAAAATGAGGAGATAGGATACTGATAAGGTGAGCTCAGCCAGGGAATGCTACTTTCTTCTGGGATTTGTCTGTCTGTACTAAATGACCAGTCACAGCAATCGCTGCATATTGTCAGAGTGACAGAAGTCATGACGTTCCACAACGTCATGGCGTCTTTATGCACTGCTGCCCATAACGTTGGGGTACATCATGGTGGCTTGAGGGGTTAATTGTTGCTAGCTTAAAGGATCCTAACTAAATAGTATACGACCTGTGCAGGGGGGAGCAGAGAGAAGCCAACAGGAACTTCTGCTGGGTGATAGATCAGGTCACGAGCTGCCTCCTAAATCATCCAGGCTGCCATTCTGCCGCCTCTGATGTCCGCCGCCTGAAACAAGATTTTCATCCTGCCTCATGGCAGATGCGGCCCTGGTTACAAGTCCTCCCCATATCACTTAAAATTAGCTATCAGTGGGGCGCTGTACCTTAATTACAGATGTTTTCCTGATTTGCATATCAGCTTTTCTGACTCATGTCTGGTGTTTGTAACTCTTCTCTCTCGCAGGCTGGCAATGAACCATTATTCCCACTGAAAGCTCTGTGTCTCTTCAAATCACTGCTCTGCCTCCTTGTACTTAGGAACTGTCAGCTAATATTCAACTACACACATATAAAGCTCTATTTACTTATAGGAAACATTGTGGCAATTTTTTTATACGGTGCCTTGTGTTACATTCATGACATGTGACCAGAGTGACATCATCGCAGGTCCTTTTGCCCTCTAACAATAGCAAGTTATACACCATGTATGTGATTACATGAAATCACAGCAGCCTCCATGGAGGATGGAGAGAAGTAGAAGTTCATGGTATGACTTCATGTGTTCAGATACATAAATGAGGTACAGTTTGCTTTTATTAAGAGGCTAAAGGACCTGAGATGATGTCACCTGGTCACATGACATGAACTGTGATGGATGATAGGGGTTTATAACAAGAGCACGTTTGAAGCTTTGGAGGTTAGGTATTAGTCTGATAGTCTGGGGCAGAGCATTCCATAGAATGGGTGCAGCTCTAGAGAAGTCTTGGAGACGCGAGTGGGAGGTCCGCACTAGGGTAGAGGTTAATCTAAGATCACTGGCGGATCTAAGAACACGAGTTGGGCGATAGACTGAGATAAGAGAGGAGAGGTAGGGGGGTGCAGCATTATACAGAGCTTTGTGGATGAGGGTTATTATTTTAAACTGTATTCAATTATACATTTGCATGAAGTCTTCTACATACAAGTTATGTCATGATAAAGTGGACAGTTTATGAGTGACATCATATATATGCTATAAATTAGCTGGAAGGTGTTGTTCCACATAGTATGTAGTGCTCAGTGGTCAGAAGGCAGGAGAAGGCGAAAATTTGCTTACCCAAAATTTCCCTTTCCTTGAGTCTGTGAGGCAGCACATAATGGGTTAACCAGAAGAGAACATGTTAATAAGCAGTACAATCGTTATCTACCCCTAGAAAGAGGCAAGGAGATCCATCCACCATTGTACAGTAGGATACCAAGCAGTAAATAATGTTTATTAGGGTGGGAAGTCGTGCTGCCTCACAGACTCAAGGAAAGGGAAATTTCAGGTTACCAAATTTCCACCTTCTTTATCATCCGTTCGGCAACACATAATGGGATTTACAAAGCAGTAGTCATTGGGCGGGATCTTGTGTCGCCTAACTTAATACCACTTTACCAAAGGCCGAACCCTCTGAGGCTTGGATGTCCAACCTGTAGGGTTATATGAACTTGAATGGTGATGCCCATGTAGCCGCTTTGCAGATTTGTTGTAATGGAATTTTTCCAAATTCTGCCCAGGATTTGGTGGAATGTGCTCTAATCTGTGATGGGACTTCTCTGCCTGACAAGATATAGCATTCTTTGATGATATCCTTGATCCATCTTGCTAGTGTAAATTTACTAACTTTGCAACCTTTTAATGAGTCATGGAATAGGCCATCATCTCTCCTGAAACTGCTAGTAGCAGAGATATAGTTAATAATTGCTCTCTTTACATCCAGTGTGTTTAAGGCTTCTTGTTGTTCATTCTCCGAATTTAGAAAGAAAGTTGGCAAACATATCTCTTGATGAATGTTGGAATCTGAGAAAATTTTGGGAACAAAACTGGGATTGGTTCGTAATATAATACAGTCCGGTAATATAGGCAGATAAGGGTCTTTAGAGGACAGTGCCTGCAGTTCGCTTATTCTCTTTGCTGAAGTTGCTGCAACCAGGAAAAGAGTCTTTAGAGAGATCGATTTAAGACTTGCTTGTTGCATGGTCTCAAAAGGTGGACCCCGTAACCTTTGTAGCACCGGCTCAAATCCGACAATGGGGCAGGCATTTCTACAGATAGCTTAAGGCCTCTGATCCCTTTGAAAAATCACCTGATCAGAGAAAATTTTGACTGTAACTGAGCATTGATTGACACTAACATTGATTGATTGACATGAATATGAACATTGATTGACATGTTACACATTAATTGACATTCATGTTTAACATCCCTTGTTAAACCCCTCTTGAAGAAACTGGATGACAGAAGGTAAAATATCCATAGGCAATTTTGATGAACCACACCATTTCTTGTAAATTGACCAGATCCTGTTGTAAACAGATATAGTAGAAGGCTTTCTGTCTGATAAGAGTCTTGACAACCAAGTCCGGCCTGTGTTAGCTTGTTCCACTCAGCCTCCAAGCCGTAAGATGCAAGTGTTAGAGATGAGGATGATGAATGCTCCTTTGAAGGAGAAGATCTGGACGGAGCGGTAGTCTCCAAAACCATCCTCTTGAAAGAGCTAGAAGTAGGGAAAACCATGCCCGACGGGGCCAGTATGGAATGATTGCTATGGCTTCTACTTTCTCCTCCAATATTTAGCAGAGCACCTTGGTAATCATGGCTAAGGGTGGAAATACATAAATCAGACCTGAAGCCCAGCTGATTGACAGCCCGTCTATCGCCTCGGGATGTCCTAGAGGAGAAAGGGAGCAGAATTTGGACACTTTCTTGTTATCCTGCAAGGCATCACATCCATGAAGGGTAGGCCCATTTTCTGTGTTATCTGATTGAACACTTCCAGAATTAACTCCCACTCTCCCGGGAGTATCTGAACACGACTCAATAGATCCGTTTTTCAGTTGTGAATGCCATGTATGTGGACCACCGAGATGAGTTGAAAGTTCCTATCCACCCAGGACATAATCGTTGGGCATTCCCTGGATAGTAAGAGGCAGCGAGTGCCTTCCTGTTTGTTTAGATAATACACAGAGACTATGTTGTCTGATTGTACTAAGACACTGCGATGTTGTATAAGCAAGTGAAAATGAAAAAGACCTCAGAGATCTTTTACCTTGAAAAGGTGATTTGAATTGTTTTTTAGGAAATGAAAATGTATTTTATGAGAGTGAATTCAGCATCCCTGATAAGTGGGGACCAAAAAGCCTCTCTGACTGGAATGGAGGTTACAAAAATTTCGTTTTGCTTTATCCAATTTGTTCCTTTAGCTGCGTTGAACATTACCAATGCCCTAGAACAGTGATGGCTAACCTTATAGAGGCCGAGTGCCCAAACTGCAACCCAAAACCCTGCTTATTTATCGGTTGGTGCCAACCGAAAATTAAAGCAGTAACTTATTGCTCCCTGTTCAACAACTTTCAATCATATTGGGCTCCTGAGGACAGCAATAGAGTAGAAAGATGGAAAATTTTTATCATTTTAGCTTCTTTCCAGTTCCCCTCTGGGGCCAGCAGGAGGTCCTCCAAAAATAATTCGACCCTGTCTAATTCTCCCTCTTCCTACAGTCCCAAGTAAGTATCAAAATATGACTGAAAGCAGCATCTTTTAAGTTGCTTGGAACTGCAGGAAGATTCTTTTGAGTTTTGTCTGGTGTGCTGGTGCGATGGCCAGGTGCCCACAACAAGTGCTCTGAGTGCCGCCTTTGGCACCCGTGCCATAGGGTCGCCACCACTGCCCTAGAAGCATTCTTGATGGCGTCCAAAGGCGCATCACAGAGGTACTCTAAAGCATTTTTGAGTAATGGTAGGGACTGAAGGATCTTCTCCCTTGGAACCTTATCCCTAAGGTCCTGAGTGAGTTGGCTAAGCCAGATCCATAGCACCCTAGCGACTGGTACAGAGGCCAGTGCTACCCTAGAGGCTGCCAAGACGGATGCATAAGTCTTCTTCAAAAATGCTTCTGCCCGTCTGTCTACTGGATCGGGCAATAATATAGCTTATTCAGAGGGAAAAACTGATTTCTTTGACAGTTTGATCACTGGCAGATCCAGCTTAGGGACTGACTCCAGATCTGAACTGAATTGAGGATCCAGTTTGTAAGACAAATTAAATCTTTCCGCCGGAACCACTCGCTTAGAAGGAGCCTTCCATTCCTGCTTTAAGAGCTTATTCAATACTGGATGTCCTGACTATCATTTATCTCTAGTGACTGGGAAATAAAACAACTTCTCTCTGGGAGTTTTATTGTCAACATTCTTAAAGGATTCTATAGTAGGGACACATCTAACCTCAAGATACAGAGGGTTCTGCTTCTTTTGGCAAGCAGGCAGAGGGGAGGGGTTCTCATGCACACTCTGTAGGCCAGAAGCTATCTTTCGCCATATGTGTGGATACCACAGGATTTGATAATCTCACGCATGCCCCGCAGCGACGGTGTCTAGAATGACAGCTATCGGCTACCATGGCAACACACAAGGTTGTATTGACAACACAAACAGTATATGGTATAAGCGTATGTAGTATCTGAATAAGACTTACCTTGGGAAGTTTTGGAGGGGCTCCAGGTCTCCCACGGGGGCTGCCAACCCCATATGCCACATACCGATAGAAGGTTCAGTGGGCTTATAAAATGTCATGGGATGCGAAGCGATCCACGGACATACAGTCATATGAAAAAGTTTGGGCACCCCTATTAATCTTAATCATTTTTAGTTATCAAAATTTGGCTTTTTGCAAAAACTATTTCTAGTTATTTCTAATAACTGATGGACACAGTAATATTTCAGGATTGAAATGAGGTTTATAGTACTTACAGAAAATGTGCAATATGCATTAAAACAAAATTTGACAGGTGCAAATATATGGGCACCCTTATCATTTGCTTAATTTCAATACTCCTAACTACTTTTAACTGACTTACTGAAGCAATAAATTGGTTTGGTAACCTCATTGAGCTTTGAACTTCATAGTCAGGTGGATCCAATCATGAGAAAAGGTATTTAAGGGAGCCACTTGCAAGTTGTTCTCCTATTTGAATCTCCTCTGAGGAGCGGCATCATGGGCTCCTCAAAACAACTCTCAAATGATCTGAAAAGATTGCTCAGGGAAGGATACAAAAAGTTGTCTCAGAGATCTAACCTTTGTGGCATTCCTGTGTTCCTGTGGTTTCCTGTGGCGTTCCTGTGGCGTTCCTGTGGCATTCCTGTGGCGGTCCTGTACTCCTGTGGCAGTCCTGTACTCCTGTGGCGGTCCTGTGTTCCCGTGGCGGTCCTGTGTTCCTGTGGCGGTCCTGTATCCCGGTGGCCAGCCCGAGGTCCTGCCATCCCAAGGTCCTGCCATCCCAATGTCCGGCCTTCCCGAGGTCCTGCCTACCCGAGGTCCTGCCTACCCGAGGTACTGCCTGCCCTGTGTCCCTACCCTGGCTGCCACTGCGGGCCTAGTCACACCCGTGGAGCGACCTAGTGGCTCCCCGCTGCTAAAAGACCATCCCACTTTGCGGTGGGCTCTGGCGAAGACCAGGGGTCCACTAAGACTCCGCTCCCGGGTTGCGGCTAGTACCATCATCCCCTGCGGTGGTCCATGGAGTCCACTGACTCTAGTCTAAAGAGACTCTCCCACACCCCCGTGCATGACACTCATTTCAACCCTAAAATATTACTGTGTCTATCAATTATTAGATTTATCAAACTGAAATAGCTGTAGCAAAAACCCAAATTTTGATAACAAAAAATGATTAAGATTAATAGGGGTGCCCAAACTTTTTCATATGACTGTATAAGTGCCAAAATACTTCCACCACACCATGCAACTAAGGGAGCCAGGCAGTTGTATAGGTCCTTTGGGTGATTAACTTGCAAGGTGTTTTATCTGATAAGTCACAATGATAACTGCTTTCCCCACCTGGATGCAGAGTGACCTGAACTCTTCTGCTTGACCTAGAGAAAAAGTTAAATACAATGGTGGATGGGTCTCCTTGCCTTTTTATAGTGGTAGATAACGATTGGTTAATTGTTGAGTACTGCTTATTAACCTGTTCTCTTCTGGTTTACATATAGGGGCGTTAACCCATTATGTGCTGGGTTAGGAAATCTTGCTCAACGTTTGGTGATAGCCTTTTGACACATGCAGTTTCCAGTTAGAATCCAATATGCAACATACAGTACCTTAGATTTCTAATATAACCTGCTGGCGGACTAGTATGCATTGGTTCTCCTGATGGCTCCTGTAGGGGTGGATTATTATGTAAGTTCTCTATCACATGGGTGACTGCATCCCTGGAAGTGATGTTATTTCTAGAAGAATCTGGCTTGCTGCTCTGATCTTTGCTTAGTAAATCTGCGCAACTCTCTTCAGCTACATAGTCACCATAGGTTTTACTGAGTTGACCTGATGTCGACACACCAAATTTCGGATGTTTATTTGCATCTAAATGTATCTGCTGTCTTACATTTTCCTAGAAAAAATAAACTTAAATGAATGGAGAAATAAGCAGAATATAATACACAGTACTAAAAACTTCCACTTATTTCGTAGCAGTGCCCATCTGGGCATTCTGGTACCCATAAGCATCACAGGAAGAATTTATCTCTCGATGCAGATATCCTTGTATATTGATAATGGTTAACTTCTGAAAGTTTGGTTACATAAAGGGTGCCACTTTTTTATTTTATTTTTTAACTTTATTTATATTTTATAGATAAGTATTAAATACTGTAACACACCTGTGATTTTTCTGCTCCTTCAGTAAAGCCCTGGGCTGCAATATGTGAAGTATTCTGGGTAGTAATGTGGTTTTGACTCTGTAAATCTCCAGGGCATCCAGCTGCTATGGGGTGGTCATCTCTGTATTTTGGGTTGTTTACAAGACCAGGAGCCTGCGGCATAGATACTACAACAGATTTTTTATATGCGGTATTAACATTATCCCTTTTATCAGGTCCTTCAATTCCGTTTATATCCTAAAAAATTGAAAGATACATATAAATATCTGCACAATAATGAATGTGATTTTGTCATATAAGTAGTTGGTAAGTAAAAATAAAGATAATACTGCATTGACCGCAGACTAGAGTATTACCATTGCCAGTACACAGTATACAGTAGTATACAGTATGTAGTATACAGTGTCTGTACACCAGTGATCATCTACTGGAGCCACAAATTCAGCATACCACCTACTTTTGGTTTACTTTGGAATCCTTCATTTCTGGCGCTGGTTACACTGTAACATTCACACGGCAATAGTGTTCACATTTCCTAACTGCTTAGCATTGACAATTTGCATGGTATTATATAGCACAATATCTCTTTAATATTTTACATTACAATATCTGAGAAAGTTTGGGAAGTATAGTACCTCTGCCTTACAATAAATCAGGCTTTAGACTAGGGTCGGAAAGTAGGAGTTCTCCTTTCGGAGACTGCCAATTAAGGCATATTTTTCCAGAATCCCCTAGTGGAGCGTCGACAGGCTTACACGGTGGCCTTAATTGGAAGACTCTGTAAGGAAAAATCTTATTTCCTGGCTACAGCAGGTACGCAGTAGAGACAGCACTGACGGCAAGTGAAGTTTGGCGCCAGAGCAGGTGCTCAAGAGTAGGCGTGTATAAGATTTTTGTCCCCAAGCCATATGTAGCTTTTTTAAAATCCCAGTCAACCCCATAAATAACATACTTTAAACCCACCTATTTCCATCCATACCTCATTATACTGTTGCTGTAGATATTGTATTTTGTGGAATATTTCTGCTGCCTTTCCCCAGTATTCGTCCAAATATTTGCCCCTTTGGTTGTTGTCACTTGTTGCAGAGCTGAGATTTGGGTTGTGCTTATTAAGATCCAGAGACAATGTTTCAGCTGTGTATGGGTTAAAAAGAATTGTATTATATGCACATAACCAAAATAACAGCAACAACTGTAGACCTAATATATAAAACATCACCAGATCTTCTACTCAACTTTCACTAGTGGGTGCAATTGCAGTAACTCAACTATCCAAAAAAAGGGGTTATCCGGGTATAAAAATGTACTTAGGGCCGGGCTGGGGAGGGCTTTTAAAAAATAATAAACATGTACGGTACTTACCTCCTCCGGTGCTAAGTGATAAGTTTGTTCTTTTGAAGACTGCACATGCATATGGAATAGTAGAAAGATATGATGTTTATAGCAGCCTTAAAGGGGTTGTCCACTTTCAGCAAATATTTGATATGGTTTGTGTAAGGAAAAGTTATACAATTTTCCAAAATACTTTCTGTATCAATTCCTCACGGTTTTTCTTTTTTTCTTTTTTTTTTTTTAATTCTTTTTATTAAGATTTTAACATTACATTTATACATATAACAATACATCATAGCATATATAAGGTTCCATCAAAATGTGTATCTATATTGTGAATCTATTTAGGTACTATTTTACATAATGCAGCTACTTTACAGACATAAATCTGTCTATTCCCTATTAAGGCATGAGATTTTAATATCTTGTAGGCACTTAAGAAACAGCAAGAAAGAAGAAGAGGAGACAGAGGGAGAAGAAAAAAAAAAGGAAAATGAAAAAAAATAAATAAGAATAGAAAAACAATTATATAGAAAGTTTTAAACTTTTATAAAAATATATCATTGTTCGATGCATATAGTATCCATTTTTCCCATTTACTATAAAAGTTGGTTGTTATTAAGATGGCTTTCTCGTTCAAAATTTTCTTATATCGATAGATTTGCTTAAAATTCCTCATAATTGATTTTAAATCTGGACACTTTGGCTCTTTCCAGTGTAATGCTATGGCTTTTCTTGCTTCTGCTAGCATTCTAGCTACAGACCATCTACATTCTGGCGGGATTATCTCCATATTTAAATTCAGAAGAGCAAGTTCCGGACTTAGCTCAATTAGTGGGCACCAGATCTGCTCGATCAGATTCTGGACTTCCCCCCCAGAAAGTTTTAATACCGCCGCAGTTCCACCAAATATGTAATAAATTTGCTCCCTTCTCTTTACAGCGCCAACAGCTGTCACTTTCTAACTCAGAAAATTTTGCTAGTCACGATGGAGCATCTTGTCTGTAGCTTACGAAGAGTCTCAATGGGGTTTATACAATAATATACTTTATATGGTCGTGACACGGCTAGTTGCCACTGGCTTAGTGAGAATGAATTCCCCGAATCCTTCTCCCAGTTTATCATATAGCATACAAAAAATGGGTGAAGAGATAACTCAAAACCGGGGTGGTGAAGCCTACGAGTTAGGCGATACGCGTGGGGCGGTTTTCTCTAAGCTTAATAGCAAAGTTTTATTGCCTATGTCAGTGATGGCGAACCTATGACACGCGCAGTCATTTTGGCTGACACGCGGATGCCGGAGAAAAATTGCAGGGGCGGACTGGCCGTGGCTGACGGTGGCCGGTCGCCGGTGTCTGCGGGCAGTCGGCCGGGCGTGCGGTCGGTCGGGCGTTCCGCGGGGCAGGTGGGCGTTCAGCCGGGCGGGCGGTTGGACGGTCGATGATACAGCCTGCTCCTGTTTTCCCATCTTGCTCTGCGGAGGCTGCGCACTGACGTCAGAGCGTGGAGAGAGCAGCTCCGGCGACCTGTGCTGTGTCTGCGCGGGAACATCTGCACACAAGGAGTAACGGAGGCCCGAGGTGTCGTTGGAGCCTGTGCAAGTTAATTTACTGAGTTCTTTACCAGGCTGTGCTGTGATGTACACTGCTTTGGGGGCACTTCTCAGGACACAAATGTCCTTAAAACTAGTTAAAACGCAGCTTTTTTGTTATTTGTTGGGGGGGGGATCTCAATTGAGGAATTGAGCACTGCCAGACCTGTCTCTGACTAAGGGCGTTAGAGGGGGTTAATGTGCACTGCTTTAGGGCTGTCAAATTGTGCCTTTATACGTTCATTTAAGCTAATTTCCAATAGAATAGATAAAAAGAGAAAACCCACCATACAATTTATTCTATAATTTCTTCTGAGTACAGAGACCCCCACATGTGGCCGTGACTTGTTTTATGGGCGCACAGCGAGGTGCAGAAGGGAATGAGCGCCCTGCAGCTGCCAGGATTTTAGTTTCCTCATTGGCCCCTTCTGTAGGCTATAAAATTTTTGCTTTTGCGTCATTGGGGCCATGTGATGGCATTTTTTTTTGTGGGATGAGATGATTTTTTCAGTGTTACCATTTTGGGGTTGGTATCTCCTATTGTTGAAAATGTAGGAACTATTTTTTAGGGCAGGAGTAGAAAAGCATCAATTCTGTACTATTGAAAGCTTCTTTGTTTACTTCCAGTGCATAGAAATCTGTCCATGTGATGTGATGGAGGTTCAGGTGCATGAGCCGTTAGTATTATAGAGAGTAATAGGAGATGTGTGATAATAACGATTCGGGCACCTGCACCTCCATCACATCACATAGAAGATTACTACCCACTGGAAGAAAAAAAAGAAGTTTTCTATATTCCATATTCCATGAGGAATTGATACAGAAAATATATTGGAAAATTATATAACTTTTCCTCACACAAACCATATCAAATATTTGCTGAAAGTGGACAACCCCTTTAATGCACATTTTATAATTTTACATTGTTGTTTTACAACAAGCAATTAGAAGGGAGGTGGGACATGTACACATCAAATCACAAGCACTGCTGAGTTACCCAAGCTTAAAATCACAAACATTTCTGAATTCTTACTGATACATCTGCAGTTCTGAAGGACATATGTCGCTGCTTTGTGTAATTCGTCATCCTGTGACTCAGCCAGAACCTGAATCATAAGTGGAAGTCCATTGCTTTTCAGAAGTTCATATTGATTTGCCTCTGTGGATGTTAAAAACAGATTGTATTTTGAGTTTCTATTTGATAATTCCCCCACTGCTGTGTACATGTTACTGTGCCTGAGCCGCCGACATGAATGTTTTCAGTAAATGGTGCAGCATGCT
Organism: Engystomops pustulosus; assembly: GCF_040894005.1. Classification (NCBI taxonomy): domain Eukaryota; kingdom Metazoa; phylum Chordata; class Amphibia; order Anura; family Leptodactylidae; genus Engystomops; species Engystomops pustulosus. The sequence goes on along the minus strand of NC_092417.1, from coordinate 101,801,015 downwards.
GGTCAATAAAATATTAATGCAAGGGAAAGGATAAAAACATATCAAACCATAGTTATTTCCTGCTGAGGTTTCACAATACCCTCTGATAAGATTTGTAAAGACTCTGTGGGAAATGCATATGAAATAGGGCTGTGCATTTCACATGTCATGACTATAGACTAATAGGAGTAATAACACTTTTATAGTCGTCACATTGAAACTATAAACTGTCATTGAATGTTATTGCATAACACATACCACAGTCGTCAGTGAGGTGGCCTACAGTAAGTACAATGCTGAATTTGTCTTCTGGTTCCAGAGTTGCACAAGACAAAAGGTTCATCAGACTGGATAGGATGTTGTGCTTAGAGAGGTGATGTACAGATTTAGCTAGGATACAAATACATTGTAGGTTAAATGTTACTATACATGCTATTTTACTACTATTATACCATGAAATATAAGAGTTATTCCAATCTAAGGAACTCTGACATCAAAATATAAGAAAAATAAACAAGGAAATGTACTCATAGATCCAGGCACTGTGCTAATCTTCTTATATTTCTTATCCATTGTCTCCTTCCTTCTAAAATCAACTTTTAAAATGATGCTAATGAGACTTCTGGGGGCTTCTGGGGGCTGTTACCAGAGCCCATCTGTGCTGCAGCTGCACAGACTGTCTAACCTTCCCCTTCTGCTCCTTCAGCATTTCCCCAACCCTGTGTCTGATGTAATCTCACTGCAGGACGTTTAAAGGGAACCTAGTGAATCAAAACCACAATAAGTACATTTTAGGGCCGATTGCCCGTGGCCGGACATGTATTTATAAATTTAGATTTAGAAAATTAACTTATCTCCATGGTCCGCTTCCAGTTAGGGGGGTGGGGTTTCAGGCACAGCAGTCAAGGAGGCATCTTTACATAACAACGCCTCCCTATATCCCTGTAATCTCCACTTCATCTCAATTTTCGCGCATGCGCTGGTTATCTATGCTCTGACCCTACGTGTACGCGGAGGGAGAAAGGCGCACTGTGCATGCACGAGAATTGGGATGAGACAGCAGCAGGCCAAGGAGAGGACAAGAAGCCAGGAGGCTGGGTCTGTTGTGGCTACAAAGAGATAAGGAGGCGCGGTCATGTACAGATGCGAGCCTCCTTGACTGCTGTGCCTGAAACCCCACCACTCTGACTGGAAGAGGACCATGAAAATACATATATTTTTCCAACTAGAGGCAGTGGTCTCAATTTAAAGACATATCCGGCACACGAGCAACCGGCCATACAAGCTACTTATTGTGGTTTTATATCGATTCGCCTGGTGACAGGTTCCCTTTAAGCACACAGTGGGAGGGGGAATTGCATCTTGCACACTGTAACAGCCTGTGAATCTGCAGCATTGAAGGGATCTAGTAACACCCCCAAGAGCCGGCTTATTAGCATAGTTTTAAATGTTGATTTTAGAAGGAAGCAGCACCGTGGCGCTGCCCCAGCCCCCGGTCACCTCTCCATGCCCCTACTCCTGTCCGGCCTGGCCCACGCACGCGTCTCCACTCTCTAGGGAGCGCGCCGGCATTTGAAGATGTAAAGGGCCAACGCACCACTTATTGACGCTGGCATTTCCGGGTTTCCTTTAAGGCCATGATTCCTTACTGGATCTTTGAGCTACTTAGCCATAGTGAAAGCTTCCTGTGTTACCTACGTTGTTCCTGCTCTGCTGAATTCCTTTTGTGATCTTGGATCTGACCTTTGACTTCTGCATCTCTGCCGCCTGCCCTGACTTTCTGCCTGTATCTGACCACGAGCCTGGACTCCGATTACGTACTGCGACCTTGGCTGCCTCCTTGACCTAGTCATACCTGTGGAACAACCTGGTGGCACCTCGCCGCAGCAAGAACATCCCGCTTTGCGGCGGGCTCTAGTGAAGACCAAGTGCCACTTATATTCCGGTCCCAGGTATTGGCTAGTACCATCTCCCGCAGTGGTCCAGGTGGTCCACTGACCCCAAACCCTGACATATAACAAATATAAGAAGATTACCAAAGTTACGGAGCCTGAATCTATGACTGATTTTTGTCATGCTTGATTATGATGGTAGATTGATGGTAGATTTCCTTTAAAACTTTTCCCTTCTAACATATCAATCAAGAAACCCATCCCTCCCCCCTACAGTCCCACCCTTTCCCCACCTGTCAAAACTACACACAGTAAATCACCTTCATGGCTAACAAAATCAGATACCATTGAATGGGAGTGAAGGTACGTATCAAGGCGGATATCTCAGTTTGTGTGAGGTAGTAAGTAGTAACATCTCCACTTACGGAGCAATTTCAGCGCCTGTTTGGATTTCTTACGCTCCACGTCCAGTTTTCCAATAAAAAAGAGTTTTTTTTCAATTGTTCTATGACTCTAACTATTGTTTGGGTTCCAACCATTGTTGTAACAAACAGCCCCTGGCGACCAGGCAAGACATGTGGAAAAACCTAGGGATTGTCGGAGACACGGATTGGTTTTCCTCCTCTTCCCTTGTATTGCAATGAACCAGATATATGATACAGATCAGTCCCCGGTGTTTTGCATTTGGGACACTCTAGCATACGATCTGGGAAAGATGGGAACAATGGCAAGTTGAATCTCTCCACTTTTCATTGCCTACGGCCATTCGCGAAGTCTGCCATGCTTTCAAGATATTCCCAACTATAGAAGAGTCTCCCAGCTGTCATGCCCAGCCCCCAAACGTCAGGTCCCGTTGCCCTAACCTCGCCCTCAGAGAGCGGTAGATAATAGAGATACCCATTCCCCTGCAATATGGGCAGATCAAGCAGAGCAGCAAATCTTGTGTGGTCCGCCTCTACATTCCTCAGCCTGTTCAGCCCATTAAGTCATAGTTGGAGATGTTTGACCTCTCTAATACTCCTCTCTCCACTCTATAAAGAGCTCTGGTGAAAAGTTTGGATGGTTCCATGGGGATAAATGTTTTGAGATAGACCACGGCATGTGATTCAACTTTCTGATCACTTTCTAGGCTGCGATAGTGTCTGTGCATAACCCTGCACATTTCACACTAACAAGGACCCCCCAACGGTACATGTAGGAGAGTGCATAGATCCCAGCGACGACAGAATTTCAACTCCACTGAAAGCTCAGAGTGGTGACTTATACACTTTACCCAATAATAATTTCTTTAATTATATAGCGCACATAGATTACGCAGCGCTGCACAGAGCGTGCCAAATCTTTCCCTGTCCCCAATGGGCTCAAAATCTAATAAACCTACCAGTGTGTTTTGGAGGGTGGGAGGAAACCGGAGGACACGGAAGAAACCCACGCAAACACGGAGAGAACATACAAACTCTTTGTAGATGTGGACCTGGATGGGACCGCAGCGCTGCAAGGCCATAATGCTTATCACTGAGCGACCGTGCAGCCTGCTAATCAATTATATGGCGAAATATCCAGGCCAAATTATAAACAATAATTTGAGGCCCCTTTCTCCATTAAAAGCATTTGTTTCCGAAGGCTGATGCTGGGACAGTGACACTACTAGAAGACATGTGAGATTTCTTTGTTTAGGCTCATTGGGGCATATTTACTTACCCGGTCCTGTTGCGATCCCCGATCTGGACTGTCCGACCAGGATGAAGTCTGGCGCGATTCACTAAGATCGTGCACCCGATATCTTGCATATGTCGCTTCCCTGCTCAGGTCCGCCGGAGTTCACCTTCTTCTTCCCGGTGTATGTGAGTGCATTGTCTTGCGACACAATTTGAATTTTAAATCGGCCACGACCATGCCCCCGATTTGTGTCGCATGAAAATCTGATCGTGTGTGGCAAAAACCCCTGTTAAATGCGGCGCAAATTGGAAATAGTCGGGATCCCCGACAGAAATGCGGTCCGCGGACCCTTAGTAAATGTGCCCCACTAGGTCTCTGTGAGTTAAAAGTAAAGAGATAGTATGGAGGGGATACAATAACTTAGAAATAGACATCATCTTAAATAAGGTAACCCAGGAGCTAGCTACCAGGATTGCTTTCTTGAAAAGAACCAAATGATAGGGTGGTAGATTACTATATAGCAGTGATGGCAAACCTTTTAGAGGCCGAGTGCCCAAACTATAACAAAGACCCGCTTATTTATCGCAAAGTGCCCACACAGAAATTTAATTTGTGATTTATACTCCCTTCTCTGTCACAGTTTTCATTCATATCAGCACCTGAGGACACCAACAAAGCAGAAAATAGTCCCAGGTAGCGCTGTCACTTTAAAATAGCTCTGTGCACAGCAAGTCCTGATCTGTCTGGGACTGCAGGAAGATACCTGGAGTCCTCTCTGATGATGGCCTGAGTGCCCACAGAAAGGGCTCTGAGTGCCACCTCTGGCACCAGTGCCATAGGTTAGCCATCACTGCTATATAGTGTTGCAATACTGACTACTCTAAGGTGGCTTTCCACATGCACTTCTAAATAGTAAACATTTTTAGGGACATTCCTGAGTACCTTGTTCACTTACAGTTTTCAGCGATACAAGCGTCCAAAGTCTTTGTAACCACTATTGCAAGTTTGGAATCACAACTTTTTACTTGAAGACCATTCACCAAATCGGAGAGGACATCAGATAATATATTTAACCCACCAATAGAGGCAAAGTAGTCTTGGGCAAATCCTAAATAAAAAAAAAAAACTACTGTGACTACTACTGTGTTATGTTCTGAAAATATTGTAGATATAACATATGTATCTATATACAGTATACAGGGTGTAACACAAAGGTTGGGATGGTGGAAAATCTCACGATATAATAAAATATACAGGCAGTCCCCGGGTTACGTACAAGATAGGGACCGGAGGTTTGTTCTTAAGTTGAATTTGTATGTAAGTCGAAACTCTATATTTTATAATTGTAGATCCAGGCAAAAAAAATTTGGCCCCAGTGACAATTGGAGTTTAAACGTTTTTTGCTGTAATGGGACCAAGGATTATCAATAAAGCTTCATTACAGACACCTTACAGCTGATCATTGCAATCTGGAACTATAGCAAAGCATTCAGAAAGCTTCACCAGAGGTCAGAGGGGTCTGTAACTATGGGTTGTCTGTAAGTCAAGTGTCCTTAAGTAGGGGACTGCCTGTATATATATTTGTGTCAAATAAATGATACCAAATTTGACAAACTGCCCGCTAAGCCTACCCCCACCCACTGTGGGTGGGGTGGGGGGCAACTTTCAAATCTTAAATGGGAACCCTCATTTTTTAATGAAGATTCTGATTCCCCAGGAACAATTACATTGATTCAAACTCAATTCGTCATTTTCATTGACCGATGACACTGTAATTACCAAATATCAAAATGGGAAAAAAAATGTTCAAAAATTGAGAAATACACATCGGATAACAAAAAAAATATGTCACAAATATTTCTTAAATGTCTATCCAATTATACTAAAGTTGATCCATTATTTCCAGCCCCTGTGGTGAGGTGGGGGAATCTTTTTGTAGAAACTACATTCAGCGTAAACCAGTAACAAGAATTAGGACATATTTGTTTTTTTGTTCTCTTTGTGGTGCTGGTTTAATATAATATCGGAGAGCTTGATTTTTCTTGTTGTCTACAAAGTTTTCAAATATCGAGTCCTCTACTTGAGTGCTCTAATTTGGTAACATTGTATAGCTTTTAGAAAAATATTCCATTTGTCGATTTTTATATTTTGTGTATCTATCAAAATACCCTCCTTTTAAACATTGCCTCCCACCCCACCTCACCCCTGAGTTTGCTATTAAATGATAGATTTTTAGTATATTTTTAGTTTTTTTCCATCCAACGTGTATTTTGCGAGGTATTCAACTGTCCAGACCTTTTTGTTAATACAGGGTATGACAAAAAAGTCCGGACAGTGAAATATCTCGAGAAATAGATGTCAGATGGAAAAAAAAACTAAAAATGTACATATTCATCCGTGCAGAGGAAATACTTGTTAACAGGTTCCCTTTAAATTATTTTATGACAAAGATGACACAGTGACAAGGCTGTGACAGACTTACTACTATTTGCAACAGTGAGACCAATGAGGGAACAGATAGGACGAGCTATCTCATGATGGAGAGACCCCCGAAGCCTCTCACTCGCCTGTGGAAATGCTGTGCTGCAAAGTTTCTGGTTTTCTTCTGAAAGAGAAACAATTAATTAATAAGTCATATATTGAGATGCAAAAATGCCAACATCCACTGCCATTGCCCTTCATGGTTCAATAACTCTCATTCATTTATCTGTCAGGGAATATAAAAGCTCTTACCATTCTGTGGGTTATTGACACAGGCACACAGTGCACTGCAGACAGACGACCAAAGCTGATATTGGGGATTTGTGCTTCCACCAGCCAAAACCATGTTGCATGTCAACATTTTGCTGCGAAGTATTGAGGAAATGTTATATAAAAAATCAATATTGCATAATAAATCAAAAAAGTATTTATTTATTTTACCTGAATAAAAATAGAAGGATATCAACACATCCTGATACTCTAGCAAGGCTTTGGCCAGTCTCTGAACAAAAAAAAAAAATTATATACAGTATGCAGCTGATTGCGGGAAAACAGGAAAAAGTGGGATTCTATCCTGTGGGTGAGACGGCTTTTGTGGGATGGTATTAACGTTTAAAGATTTATACATTTTCTGCTGAGAAGTGCCTAATGGGTAGCCCAAATATAATTTTGTTTGGAGTCTCAGAAAAACCAAAGGTACCCCTGGCTCTTTCCGTCATAGCAATGTTGATTGACAGCTTTCTCCTTAATACAGTGCATAGGGAGAAAGTTATCAATCAGCAAGCAGCCTGCTTCTCATGAATATTCAGTATTCACAGATAACAAGCATAATCCTAATAGCAGTAAATCATGACTTTATTCTGCTCTTATATAGCATAGTATAAATGTGGTGACAGATTCCTGACCTGGTGAAAGAGATACTCACTGTTATTGGAGACTAAGACAAGGAATATGTAAACACACATCCGTTTTAGGTTTATAGAAGATTGCTCATCTGATAAGATTGTATGGACATCTTCAAAGAGGGCTGATGTGCACAAGGTTTGCTGACAATACACTAAAATGGAAATCAAGAAGATATTTTGTGATATTTAACAGGTTACTCGACAAGAAATGCCAGGAGTGGGACATATTTTACCGTTACTTTCTGCTAGTACTGCTAGTGTATACAGGGAAGCTTCCTTTAATATGGAGTGACTGCTGGATTTGGATAAGTTATTGAGAAATGTTAAGCCACCAATTTCTCTGAAGTAGTCACATGCCTCAACTGTAAAATAGAAATAAAAAGACTTACGGTATGTCGTTTCTAAATAAATTATTCATAGGGGTTGTTTGTTTGGGACACCCAAATGCTTGCATCCCACTATTACAATTCTCCATTGGGTATAAGCATCCAGTAGTGCCTCTAATGTATGGCCACTAGACTACACTCCTTTGTTACAACGGAAAATGGTTCTTAGCTTTAGAGTAAAGCAAGTAGATCCTTTTCACAAATTTTAGCTTAATGCATTACAAGTTGGTGCTTATTCACACATCATTCTTTTTTTTCAGCATGGAGTTTGTAATTTTCACTGATGACTTACTGAACTATTCTTTTCTATGTGTTTTTTTTTTCATGTCATTTTTTACACATTTTTTTTTTCACAGACGACAATAGAAGTCTATGAGTCCGCAAAGACACTGATAACATTTGTATACAGTAATTTTGTTTGCTCTGATGATGCCAGGGAACCAGATGTTTTGCCTCCTAATTAACCATCAGTTTTGTTGTGGACATGAAGAAAAACTTTTGAATGAATGTTCCTTACTGTTATCTTGACAAATAGATCGAACAGCCGCCAAGGTCTCCTTCTGACAGCCAGGTTTGTCCATTTGAAACTTAAGACATTCTAGTAGGAGTTTTAGATCAGTCTTCATTTCTGCTAAAAACAACAAATATTAGAAGTAATTTAAGGGTACGAAATGTCTAGCCTAGACCATAACGGGATTATATTTGGCCAGAACCCAGTCAAAGTAACATATATATAACCGAGACATGGAAGTGGTTATTTGCATACACTTTCATTTACCTTCTGAACATTCAATAGTATATGACACATAGAAAGAGAAATGACATGCATATTACACACAATGACAGACACACTGTCAACTCTGCTCCATATCTTGTCTGCCATAACACACTGTTAGGATAAAGAACTTATCTGCCCGTAGCTTGTAGGTCTCCTCACAATGTGTTGTTGTTTGCCAGCTAGAAGTGTGTGCCTGTGCGCTCGTCTTGCAATGCTAGGGTTGGGGCCCTTGCAGGGAGCAGCTCAGCTCTGCAGCTTCAAACAGGAGAGGAATATGGCTGCCGACTCAAAGTCAGAAGATACAGGGTCGGAAACCAGGGGCAACTTAAATTGTATACATCAGGACTGATAGAGACAGGTTGGAATTATATCTGTGAAATGCTGTATTTTTGTTAATAACAGTGAATTAGAGAATGTGTTATTCTGAATATATTTAAGAAACTTGTCTTCGTGGTAATACCCCTTTAAGGGCAAACTAGACAATACAATACACCCAAGGGAATATATGTACAGTTGAAGGAGTGTAGATTACAAGAAGAGTACAACAAGTCTAGCCAATCCAATGGAAGTTAATTATCTTGTGCTGTACCAGTGGGGATAGGATAGTCAGCACTTGAAGATCCACTCCTGCCCTTTGTGATATTTTAATGGTAATAATACCTTATGAAAAAAAACAATGGTTACGAGGACTGATATGCTTTTATTGGAGGTGTAGACACACCCTTCATTAACATAATCATATAAATACAAAGGACAGTTGAGATGCTCTATGTTAAATATATGTATAAATTACAGAGAGGGTACCTAGTCTAGCACTAGTTATGGGCATACTGAACATGATCCACTTACTATGCTACCATTGAGAGTTATGTGTATCTCTCCTTACAAGGCCTCCAGAATAGTTTGAGACCCAGGTATGTGTTTACTCCACTGCTGCAATTGCAGAAATGTACCTGGAATCTGGCTGGGGTATATACGGTAATTCTTTGTCATTCTTGAAGATTAAATTCTTGTCTGGTTTCTGTAGATTCGTTACAATGTGCTAGTGAATCCTATATAAAAATGCCATATAGTGCAATACTGTAGTATTGCAGTATATGGCAGGAACGATCAGACCATCTAGGGTTATCGATCTTTCCCTAGAACTGCTATAAAACTAAATAAACAGTAAAAATCACCTGAGGTGAATCGCCTGTTCTATCAAAATATAAAACAGTTATTGCCGCCAGGGAACCACATGAAGGAAAATAGCGCCCCAAATGTCCGAAACACCACTTTTACACCAGTGGTGTAATAGAAAGTGTTCAAAAGGTTGCATAGTCCTCAAAATGGTAGCAATGAAACTGTCAGCTCATCTAGCAAAAAATGGCACCTTTTACAACTCTGTACACCAAGGTATGCAAAAGTTATTAGTGTCAGAAGCTGGCGAAACAAATTAAAACCTACCATATATACTCGAGTATAAACCGAATTTTTCAGCACAATTTTTGTGCTAAAAAGCCCCACTTGGCTTATACTCAGGTATATAAAGAATAAAGTCAGTACTCATCCTCCAGTGCTGTCCACCGGCGTCCTCTTCTCCCCGTAGCAGGTCTTCAGGTTTCCGGGCCGGACCAACAGATGCACCTCTTTGCAATCTGCCGGCACAGAACTATGACGTCAGCAGGCGGCGACACTGCCGCATCTTAGTTTCTCTGCCGGCAGATCCCATAGACATACATCTGCCAGCCTGGGAACCTGAAGTCCTGCTATGGGGGGAAGAGGACCCTGGGGGACAGCGCCGGAGGGTGAGTACTAACTTAATTTTTTTATCAAGTATTCTGCTGTGGATATAACTTTAAGGGGGCACTGTGCTGTGGACATTAAGGGAGCACTGTGATGTGGACATTAAGGGGGCACTGTGCTGTGGACATTAAGGGGGAACTGTGCTGTGGACATTAAGGGGACACTCTGCTGTGGACATTAAGGGGGCACTCCCCACCCTAGGCTTATACTCGAGTCAATACGGTTTCCCATTTTGTTTTTTTTGGTTTTTTTTTGTAAAATTAGGTACCTCGGCTAATGCTTGAGTATATACAGGCAGTCCCCGGGTTACATACAAGATAGGGTCTGGAGGTTTGTTCTTAAGTTGAATTTGTATGTAAGTCGAAACTGTATATTTTATAATGGAAGTTCTAGACAATTTTTTTTCTTTTGGTGTAATTGGACCAAGAATTATCAATAAAGCTTCATTACAGACCCCTTACAGCTGATCATTGCAGTCTGGGACTATAGTAAAGCATCCAGAGAGCTTCACCAGAGGTCACAGTGGGCAGAGGGGTCCGTCTGTAACTATGGGTTGTCTGTAAGTCGGGTGTCCTTAAGTAGGGGACCGCCTGTATGGTATATAAATTTGGTATCACTGTGATCGTACTGAACCAAAGATTAAAGTAGCTGTATCATTTGGAGCTCACAGTGAAAGTCATAAAAAGTTAATTTTTTCTCCAGCTTCCCTGTAAACGGAAAAGAATAATAAATAACGTCACTGAGAAGTAAAAATTGTTATGCAGAAAATAACCCCTAACACATCTCTGAAAAAAAATGCAAAAGTTATAGATTTTTGAAGGTGGGTAGCGAAAAATGAATGAAAAAAGTCTGCATCCTTAAGGGGTTAATACATGTTCAGGATTTATCTTACCAACAAAAGTTACTTTCCTTCCAAGCTGTGAAGTTTCTGCAGTGTCCATTTTCTAGAGAAATGAGGTACAGTTATAAGGTTATTCAGTAAATCCTATATGGTTACTTAGACAGTGGGAGATGGATATACAGCGCTGTGGGAATGGTACTCAGGAATGTTATGTGATATTTGGGAGTGTGAGGCTGAAATAAAGGAGTGTAAGATTTGTATACAGTAGTGTGAGGCAGGCGTATGGCAGTGTGCAGCTGGTAAAAAGCAGGAGGTATATACAGTAGGAATGTGAGGCTGAGATACAGATGTGTGAAGCTGGGTACTGGGTACGGCAGTGTAATGCTGGTATGTAAGATTGGTATACAGAACATTGAGACTGGTATATAGGTATTTAAGACTTGAATGCAGCAATATTTTGCTCTTATAAAGGATGGTTAAACTTGTTAACATCTATTGTAGAACGGTGTATCAATTGCCTCTGGTTATTTCTGTTATGGGGGACATCTCAGCTCCTGCTTCCTATCTCTTACCTCTGGCTATTTCTGTTATGGGGGACATCTCAGCTCCTGCTTCCTATCTCTTACCTCTGGCTATTTCTGTTATGGGGGACATCTCAGCTCCTACTTCCTATCTCTTACCTCTGGCTATTTCTGTTATGGGGGACATCTCAGCTCCTGCTTCCTATCTCTTACCTCTGGCTATTTCTGTTATGGGGGACATCTCAGCTCCTGCTTCCTATCCCTTACCTCTGGCTATTTCTGTTATGGGGGACATCTCAGCTCCTGCTTCCTATCCCTTACCTCTGGTTATTTCTGTTATGGGGGACATCTCAGCTCCTGCTTCCTATCCCTTACCTCTGGTTATTTCTGTTATGGGGGACATCTCAGCTCCTGCTTCCTATCCCTTACCTCTGGCTATTTCTGTTATGGGGGACATCTCAGCTCCTGCTTCCTATCCCTTACCTCTGGTTATTTCTGTTATGGGGGACATCTCAGCTCCTGCTTCCTATCCCTTACCTCTGGTTATTTCTGTTATGGGGGACATCTCAGCTCCTGCTTCCTATCCCTTACCTCTGGCTATTTCTGTTATGGGGGACATCTCAGCTCCTGCCTCCTATCCCTTACCTCTGGCTATTTCTGTTATGGGGGACATCTCAGCTCCTGCTTCCTATCCCTTACCTCTGGCTATTTGTGTTATGGGGGACATCTCAGCTCCTGCTTCCTATCCCTTACCTCTGGCTATTTCTGTTATGGGGGACATCTCAGCTCCTGCTTCCTATCCCTTACCTCTGGTTATTTCTGTTATGGGGGACATCTCAGCTCCTGCTTCCTATCCCTTACCTCTGGCTATTTCTGTTATGGGGGACATCTCAGCTCCTGCTTCCTATCCCTTACCTCTGGCTATTTCGGCTATAGCCTGCTAACTGTAAGTGCCCACCACAAGGATTTACCTGCTTTCATATTGGCTATGTTGAGCCTGTATGTAGATATGTGAGAATGGAGTACATTAACCTGGTATATAGCCCTTGAGGCTGACATACCACAGTGTATACAGCTGTTATAGTGCAGTGTGGGGCTGAGCCGGTGAGTGTGAGCCGGGTACATACATATATGGTTGCTAGGCTATACAAACAGTCATGGATGTAACTGGTTCCTAAGGAACTACCAGTGAGTCCTCCCAGACTGTGGCAGAGAGTCTTGATGATAGAGTCTTCTACAGACAGGACAGCATCCAATCAGCTTCTATCTGTCTTTCTTCTAGTGTAATGACAGAAATGATAGAAGACATCTTATTGGATGTTGTTTGCTGGAGTTTTCAAACATGAAGGGAAGAGTTTCTCTATATCGCACTCTATAGTATAATAATGGAGACAGAGAACAGAGGGCACTCAGGCGGAGATTGGGAAACGCAAGGCTGGCTGTGGACTACTGTGTACACAAAAATCAGTGGTTGGAGGGGCGTGCAGAGATTAACTAAAATTACTTGTAAAAGATCATGTAGAATTGTATTGCATTAGAATACAATATATTCCACAGTTACCACAGGAGGATTTTATTAAAGTAAACTATTTTACTTGTCTTCTATTCTAGTAGAAAGCAGGAACCTAAATAAGGGGTGTCTCACTGATCTCTTAGATTTAAATTTTTTTAAAAGCATGTGATACAGTTAATTGGTTCAGTAGTAACATGCATTATTTAAGGGGGTTTACCCAGGAATTCAAGTTAGGTAGGTGGGGGTCTCAGTGATCATGAAAACGAGAGGACAGATGGGGTCCTATGTACCTCAGTGGGACCCCTTGTCGCTCCATGAGAGTAATAGAGCAGACAGCCGCACATGACAGTTCTGCTCCATTCATCTCTATGGAGCTGACGGAGATCACCGAGCGTGGAGCTCGGCAATTTCCATCAGCACCATTGAGATGTGGATAGGGCCTATCTTGAATTTGTGGGAAAACCCCTGTAAGTGTTTATTTATGTAAATGTTGATGATTATGGCTTACAGCCAAGATTAACCCAGAAGTCAATATCTCATAAAATTAGAAAAATTAACCCAAAACACCAGCAAAGGTTTTCTAAGCAATTTAAAAGGTCCCTTAGGATTGTTAAGTAAAGGCAATTATGGTTAAAACCCACCCCCAGGTTACATAATGTCCAGCTCAACTCCCATATTATATAATATGCAGCCTCTGTTATATACAGCCCCTTATTATAAAATAAGCAGCTCCCGTATTCTATAATATACAGCCCCCCTTAAATAATATGTAGCACCCTTATTATGATATATACAGCTCCCCTATTCTAATATATACAGCCCCACTATTCTAATATATACAGCCCCCCTATTCTATTATATACAGTCCCCCTTTTCTTATATATACAGCCCCCCTATTCTATTATATACAGCCCCCTTTTATATTATATACAGTCCCCCTTTTCTTATATATACAGCCCCCCTTTTATATTATACACAGTCCCCCTTTTCTTATATATACAGCCCCCCTTTTATATTATATACAGTCCCCCTTTTCTTATATATACAGCCCCCCTTTTCTTATATATACAGCCCCCCTATTCTATTATATACAGCCCCCTTTTATATTATATACAGTCCCCCTTTTCTTATATATACAGCCCCCCTTTTCTTATATATACAGCCCCCCTTTTATATTATACACAGTCCCCCTTTTCTTATATATGCAGCCCCCCTTTTATAAAAATAATAAAGCAATCAACTCACCTCGACTCGACTCCTGTCACGATCCCGGCGGCACTCGCGTCCTCTTACCGGGTCTTCGGCTCCCTTGTGCTCTGTGAAGGGACGCAGCCAGCGTGTCGTCATCACATGCTGCCTGAGTCCTCTAGAGCAGTGATTTTCAACCTTTTTTGAGCCGCGGCACACTTTTTATACTTAGAAAATCCTGGGGCACACCACCAACCAAAATAGCACAAAATGACACTAAAACAGTCATAAAAGGCCTCCCTTTACTAATAAAAAAAAACCCTAGCGGCCTCCCTTTACTAATAAAAACCTCTAGCGGCCTCCCTTTACTAATTAAAAGACCCTAAAGGGCCTCCCTTTACTAATTAAAAGACCCTAGTGGCCTCCCTTTACTAATTAAGAGCCCCTAGAGGCCTCCCTTTACTAATTAAAAGGCCCTAGAGGCCTCCCTTTACTAATTAAAAGGCCCTAGAGGCCTCCCTTTACTTATTAAAAGGCCCTAGAGGCCTCCCTTTACTAATTAAAAGGCCCTAGAGGCCCCCCTTTACTAATTAAAAGGCCCTAGAGGCCTCCCTTTACTAATTAAAAGGCCCTAGAGGCCTCCCTTTACTAATTAAAAGGCCCTAGAGGCCTCCCTTTACTAATTAAAAGGCCCTAGAGGCCTCCCTTTACTAATTAAAAGGCCCTAGAGGTCTCCCTTAACTAATAAAAAGCCCCAGCCTTCCTTTACTAATTAAAAAAAGACCCTAGCTTCCTTCCCTATACAAATAGAAACCTTATATACTTACCCTTGAGATCTTCTTCCGCGTACCTTCACTCCTAATGGCGATCCGCCCATCTTCTGTAGCTCCTGCAGCTACAGAAGATGGGCGGATCACCGACGCGGGGCTTGTAGGTAAGTATGGGCGCAGAAACACGGGGGCACGGCGGCAGCGCTACACAGGGGCACCATGGTTCAGGGAACTTTCCCCGTGGCACACTCAACCGCGGCACACAGGTTGAAAATCACTGCTCTAGAGCAACAGAGCGGCACGGACAGAAGGATCTGTGCCGGCACCACTCTGTACACCATTCACGTCTGTCTCTTAAAGAGACAGGCGCGATTGATTTTTCATGTGGGCAATTCGGGCGGCAATCGCTACCCAAATCGCCCACATTATGGCCCCAAATTTCGCCGCCTAATTTAGGGCTTGGGAATCCGCCACCTGAGGCGAGATTTTCATCTCGCCTCATGGCAGATGCGGCCCTGCTGCCAATATTGGTGCTGTGCGGCAACTGGGTCTTGGTCCCTGGCGGTGATGTGTTGCAGCGGCGTTGTATACCATGTGATGCCGCACCTAATAGCGTAGGGACCCACTACAAGGTCACTGTAAAGTAGTTAGTAGAATGTAGCCTGGCAGCAATAGGTCATTGTATGATTTGTGGATGTGCGGTCCAGTTCTATTTTTCTCTCCCAATGTTATCATCTATTAGCGTAGGGCCACTGTGTTTTATTAACCGCTTAAGGACGCAGGGTTTTTTTCGCTCATTTCTCGCTCTCCACCTTCAAAAATCCATAACTTTTACATTTTTCCGTGTACAGAGATGTGTGAGGGCTTATTTTGTGCGTAACAAATTTTCCATACCGTGTACTGAAAAGCTGAAAAAAATTCCAAATGTAGAACAACTGAAAACGTTCTTATGGGGTGTACGTTTTACGACTTCCACCGCGCACTCCAAATAACACCTCTACTTTATTCTATATATTCAATACGATCACGGTGATACCAAATTTATATTTAGGTTTTATTGCGTTTTAATACATTTTAAAAAATTAAACGAATATGTACAAGAAAAATAATTCTTTGCCATATTCTGATATTAATAACTTTTTCATACTTTGTTGTCATTTTTGTGAAATGAGACAATGTTTTCATTGCTATCATTTTGAGGACTATGCAACATTTTGATCACTTTTTATTACATTTTTTGTGTAAAACGGTGTAAAAGTCGTGTTTCAGATATTTGGGCGCCATTTTCCGTTATCGCCAGCAATAACTGTTTTTATATTATGATAGATCGGGCATTTTGGGACGCGGTGATACCTAATGTGCTTGTGATTACTACTGTTTATTATGTTTTATATCAGTTATAGGGAAAGGGGGGGGGTGATTTGAATTTTTAATATTCTATAAATTTTTTTTAAACTTTTTTTTTTCTTCACTATTTCTTAGACCATCTAGGGTCGTTCCTGATTGTTCCTACCATATACTGCAATACTACTGTATTGCAGTATATGGCGCTTTTGCATATGATTCATTACAATGAGCCACTGGAAGCCACCAGGAAGAAGAAGGTGAACTCCGGCGGAACTGAGTGGGGAGCGACACATGCAGGATATCCGAGGCACAATCTTAGTGAATTGTGGCACAATCCATGATCGTCGGACATTCCGGATCGGGGTTGCGACGTGGACAGGTAAGTAAATGTGCCCCAATGACTTTTGCGTTTCACTTGGCTGTAAGCCATAATCATCAAGATTAACATAAAGTTCACTCTGTAATGACTCCATATAATACATTTCACTTTTTGAATTACGGAAAATAACTTTTTTTTAGATATTCTAAATTATTGAAAAGCACTTGTATTTCCATATTACCCATAATCCCCCAGTAGGGCATCAATGACTGTAGGACTCCACACACCTGCAGAAGTATCCTTAAACGGTAAAATCTCCATAAGGAGTCTACACACCTCCCAGTCATCAGTGCAGTCATAAATAGTTCATATTCACATTGCAAGTACCCCTCTGCCACTCATCTTATGGCTTAGAGTTATTTTCCCTTATGGGTGCATACTCCCTTAAAAGGTGTATTCCTACATAGACAAGTTTCTTAAATATACTCAGGATAAGCAGAGCGGAGTATAAGCCGAGGCCCCTAATTTTACCACCAAAACCTGGGAAAACCTATTGACTCGAGTACAAGTCGAGGGTGGGAAATGCATTGGTCACAACCCCCACCCCCCAACCCCCCCGCCCAGAATATAGCCGATGTCAGCAGAGCTCCTCTTCTGTCTTCCCCGCTGCTCCTCTTCTTTCTTCGGTCTTCTTTAAAAGCCAGCAGAGATGTGGTCAAGTGCTCTGCTGGCAGGCGCATACTATGACGCGGCCATTGATGACGTCATAGTATGTGCCGGCCCATAACATGGCCGCATCTGTGCCGACTGTTACGGAAAACTGGAGAAAGAAGAGGAGTCGGTGAGCATCGGGGCCGCCGGGGGGGTGAGTATATAAGTTTATTTTTTTTATTGACTCGTGTATAAGACGAGGTGAGGTTTTTCAGCACATTTTTTGTGCTGAAAAACTCGGCTTAAATACGAGTATATACTGTAATACATTCTCTAATTCACTGCTATTAATTCCAAACTGTCTCTACCAGCCCTGGTATACACATTTTCATTTGACCCTGGTTTCCGACCCAGGATCTTCTGACTTTAGAGTCGGCACACATTTTATTTGACGCTACACTGAGATCTTTTTTGCTCTCTGCCTCTAGCCCCCTCTCTTGCATTACAACTCATCACATTGTAAGCAGCGCTACAAGCTACAGGCAGATAAGTAATTTGTCCGGGGGAAGGGGGAGGGAGGCACATAGGAGCAAATGTAGCAGAGCTAAGAATGTCGTTTGCTATATGTATCTCATCATCTTTGATCTGTCTCATCTCTCTTTCTATGTGTCAGATACTAATACAATGTTCAGTAAGTAAATGAAAGTGTACATAAACCTGTACACCTTTATGATCTACCCACATTGTCAGCACACAGCATCTCACAGCACTAGAGTGATCACAAACTGTATGCTTAGAGAGTCCCTGCCAACACACTGGACTCTTATCACACCCTAGGCTGGTCAGTGTAAGTGCTAAAAAAGAAATAAAACTGTGTAAAATTGTAAAGTAAGGGGGTTGAAAATGATCCTTATTGTGTAAACACCACTAGGGGATTGAAATTTGAGATTTTTCTTTCATGGGCAAACCCCCTTTAAGAGGAGTCTTAGAGCAGAGATGTACATAAATGAATCATATATATGCAATGCAAATCTGCTGCATTCACAGTTACCAAAACATTGTCCTGTGTAACAAGGGCCACAACTTCAGACAAGGTCTGAGTTAGAAAATCTATTCTCTTACACCATAAGGCCTCATGCACACGATCATTATACAGTATGGGGCCAAACACAGTATTTTTAAGGTAATAAAGAGAAGATCCTTTACAGGCTCTTCATCTCTAGAGCAGAGAGCAGTTATAAAGAGTGCTTCTTTCTAGAGTGCCTGTCCTGTATTACACAGGCAACCCAACGATTGAAACATACATGGAGCCATTAGGAAGCTGAACACTTAATGCCCAGGGCAGATATTAATATTTGCTAGATTTCTAATATTCCAGGATAAACACATCTTGTTTTAGTGTAGAAATGTATGTCATCCTTGTACCAAACTAAAAATCCTTATAAGAATGAATTACTGCCATAAATCCAGTAAAAGCAGAGTGTCTGGACAATGCAGGACTTAAGTTGAATTTGTATGCGAGTCGGAACAGGTATATTTTATAACTGTACCTGTAGATACAATTGCCACACAGAAAAAAAAAGTATTTTCAACATTTTTTGATGACATAAAGCTTCATTACAGACACCTTACAGCTGATCATTGCAGCCTGGGACTAAAGTAACACATCCAGAGCTTCAGAGGTCACAGTGAGCAGAGAGGTCTGTCTGTAACTAGGGGTCATCTGTAAGTTGGGTGTGCTTAAGTGGGGAACCATCTGTAATTATGGATTGGTAAAGTAAAGGAATAAAAACAAAAAACAGTCATAATGGGTCATGTGAAGAAGTTTTATTGAGGAAACATACCTAACTTGGAGAGATATAACAATGCTAATGTACAGATATTAAGGGAACAGACAGAGGTATAGATAACGGTAATGGATCTACAACTGGAACGTGGCAGACGTTTGTAACATGGCGTTGTAAATAAAGGTATTATTAAATATGACAAACTGTTTAGTTATTATTTTGATGGCTTCTTGTGCAGCAGCACCTGAAATAAAGAGAGAAATAAATCAATTAAAAATAGATTTACTCTTGGAAATTACAGAACGTGTATTGTACATTTCTAGAGGTTATAGACCCAAAGCCTGAGACAGTACCAAAGAGATCTATCTCAGCTCCGGTGTTGTCATCTCCACAGTCCAGTTTACAACTTTACTTTATTAACCATCTAAAAACATTAGTAAGCACATGGAGCTTTCTAAGTATAAATGCTGTATTACCTCCTAGGAAGGAAGCAATGGTGTGAGGTTCAGCAGCTCCATATCGACAGCTGGAAAAGAAAGAAATTGTACAGTTAACACTGCGCATCCCACAGTCATCAGCTTCTGACCTACTTCCTACAAGACAGTTGTCCAGACCAATCTCATCACCCTTCAAGCACAAAGGAACCGGAGTGTCTGTATAGTGTGTGTCTGAGTGTCTGTGTAGCCAGGGGCATTCAATCTGTAGCTAAATTTAGCCTCTTCACTTGTTTGCTTTCGAGTCACTCTACTGTATTTTACTACCCTGAAAATCATATGGCGTTGGCTGCATTCGGTCAAAAGCCTAAGGGATGTGCCTACGTCACATTACCATGGTTTCTGAATTTGATCAGCAATAGGATGTACAAGACACTTAAATTTATACAGTTATGTTTCATGTAGCAGAGCTAAAATTGATCACAGATTATACAAGATGAGGTCAAAATGACTTGAGTAGTTTAGTTCTCCATCTCTGAGCAGTTACAATGGGTGAAGGCATTTAGAAGTTTTAATGTTTTGGGCCAGTTCACATTTTAGTTATTTCATCAGTTATAATCAGCCAAAACCAGGAGTAATCACACCAAACATCCGAAAAGGTTTCCATTATACCTTATCTTTGCGTAGTCTCCACTCCTGGTTATGGTTCAAAATAACTAAAGCAAAAAAAACTGATGAAATAACCAAGATGTTATATGGGCCTTAGGGGGAGGGCAGCGTATCATTATCTCTACAAAATGAGATGGACACAGATAGGAATGATATAGGGAAAGATACAGATACTGGTTCCATTCCCCATCTCTTTAAAATGTTATAAGTAGAGACAACTGTACCCTGTCCTTCCATAGACATAGTCATCACGTCTCTCTTTAGTGAAGGTAAGTTTGGGAACCAAGTGCATTACCTGTTTTAATATATCTTTATGGCCAGTAAAGAAATCAGTAATCTTTATGCTTGTTGAACCCTGAATGTCTTATCCCTATTGTGCATCTTATTATTAATTTTAATTTAAAAATTTAATTTTATCACCCCCCCCCCACCTTCAGGGCTGTGGAAATCCAACTCTGACACCACCAAAATGGTCAATGACTACACGACTCTGACAGCACAGCTTTCCTGGTCACTCTAGCAGTTCAAAAATGAGAGCAGCCATTTCTCCCCAGTTACCTAAATCAGGGGTGCACAAGCTGCACAGACAGGCCACATATAGCCTGTCAAGCCCCGGATGCAGAGCAGTCCCACGAGCAGGTAAGGACCTTGGAGTGGTAAGTACTACTGCACCTGGGTCCTCTCATTCTACTGGCGCAGCTCTGCTCGGATTCTTGATGCTGGTGCATACAGCCAGCGTGGGACACAGAGTAGAGCGGTGTGTGGAGGAGAGAATAAGCTGCATTGTGGTTCAGGGAGCAGGAAAGGAGAGGATTTTTTTTTTGTCTGCTATGTGGTCTCCAGTATTACCATCATCAGCTCTGGGGTTTGCAGTATTAGTGTCTGCTCTGAATGCAGTATTTGGTTTCTGGGGTGGTAATTATTGGTGTACTGTTTCCTACAATATTTATAATTTATGTGTTGTTCACTCCTGGCCTAAATCCTTATACCAACATTTAAAGGAGATTTCCTAATTTATTATTTATTTTATTTTTGTTGAGTCAGTCCATTTTATCACGCCACAGCCATGCCCCCTCCATTGTCATCTTTTGTAAGTTACTTTATATATTATTGCTTATTAATGCTGATAGCATCAATTATGATATAATTACCTCTGTGTATTCTTCCTGAACTTCAGGTCTACAAAGAGGCCCCTATTCTCCACGTTAAGTTGCTAGATTTATAGTTAGCACCTGAGGTTGTACTGTTGGTCTCTTTCCTTTTTTTCGTGTCTTTGAACATTTACAAATCTGTATGTTGCTTCCCCCCTCCCCCATGCTCCACATTTGTCATCACTTCTTCATCACTGAATCCCCTTACCACTGTTCGCTAGAAATTATGTCTGTATAGAGAGCAATATCTCATTTTGTTGATGTTATAACATATACAGCGCTATGGCCAATGATTCCGTATGTACTGTGCCATGTTCCAGATTCTCATATATTTGCTCAGCACTAAGCAATTAAATTGGGAACCGATAAAACAGTAAGTGCAACACAGATACATTTCAAAATGAGGATGTTGCATTACTAACAGGTTTGGTTGTGTCTAAAACCAATCTCCCATACTTCCAGATGGGGGACAAGGGAGCAGTATTACAAACACTGTTGACTTACAATTCCTGGATATAGTCATCTTTCACGCTCAGCGATAACCCGTATTCCTGAAGAAAACTATTCAGGCATGTCTTCAGTTTCCCAAAATCGCTGTCTACTTGATAGTTATAAACACCTACAAAAGAGTCAATAATAGGATAAATTTTGAATAAAAGAACATACTAAGAACATCGACTGATGTAAATCTCTGATATCTAAAGCAAAGAGTTGATCCTGGTATCTGGTATGTCACTTCCAACAGCTCTGTTTGGGTTATGGATGGTCCAATATATTTAATGCCCAACCATGAGCCATTAAATCATCAAGACCTATTGGTGATGCTCATTGCCACGGGAACCCCTAACAATGACTCTGCACTATCCGGCTACAATGTCCATACCTATAGAAATAGTATATATATGGACACAACTTGTCGTAGTGGGCATCTTTTCGGCCCTGTCTCCTCGCACTGTCCCGGCCACATGGTAAATATTCTTCTCACTCACAGCAGGTTCATTGTTAGGAGTCCCTTCTGCTCCCTCTGCTTGGGAATTGTAGCAGAGTTCATACTCTAGCACAGTGGTGGCAAACCTGTGCCAGAGGTGGCACTCAGAGCCCTCTCTGTGGGCACCCAGGTCCTCAGCATAGAGTTCATAAGACAGGCCCCATGGCCTCCCGCTGCAGTTCCAGGCCACACAGGACATTTTGCACTCAGTACTATTTTAAAGCAACACATCCTTGGCTGCCTGGGACTGCAGGAGGAGTGAGGATGTGGACAGAGCTGGATTATAATTTGAGCTCCTGCCATGGGCCCTGCATTGTTCCTGTACAGGGGACCCTGGAGGGACGCTACATTAATAATCTGAATTTCTCCTCTTTCTAGTGTATTGATGTCCTCAGGACGCCAATACGATTGAAAGCTTTGACAAAGCAGTAAGCAATAAGTTATTGCCTAAATTGCCATGTTGGCACTTTAAAATAAATAAATGTTTTTTTGTTGTCTTTCGGGCACTTGCTCTCTAAAATGTTCGCCATCACTGCTCTAGCACAATACAGGGGTGCATCTCTGTTCTTGGAGTCACTCATATGGGTTTAGACACTCATTGGTGTCTGCTGACTTAAAATGTATTATGTATTATTGGTTTCTCAAACAAATCTTTTTGAGTGCCTAGAACAGGCGTCATCCACCTGCTTTCTGATTGTGTGAGTTCTTAATACATTTGCATTCGCCTTGGACAGTGCCTAGAGCAGGGTCGTTTTGGGGTGACAGGCATTATCAGGTGCCACTGTCTCCCTGTTGTCCTTTTTTTCTGTTGGGGGTACAATTTGGTTGTATCTCGCTACATTTTAAGTGATTTTACACTTATTTTTGTCCGATTAGTGTTTTCCCCTTTGTATCTATTTATTGTTTAATAAAGATCATTTTTTTTCGCTACTTGACACGTTTCTTTGTATTTTCTATATGACAATTTGTCGTAGTGGGACAACCGCCTTAACCCAATGCATTTCAATAAATCCATTTTATACAGAAAATAGAATTTACCTGGGTATCTTCCATGCTGTTTATGGAACCTATCCACAGCCCTCATCATGAGATAGAACACAATTTCATTATCTGGATTCTCCATAAAGGAAACTGTAAGAAAATAAAATTTTCTCAGCAGGTGGCAATGTGATTCATTCAATTCATATGGCAGTGCAGAATGGTGATCAGTGATAATTTAGAAATACCATAGCATTAATAATTAAACATGACTGGTTTTAGTAAAGAACTACACCCCTCTTTATGGATTTATTATCTTATTGCAACTCGGTCCTATTTCCGAGAAAAGGTCGAGCTGCAGTCCAGCTAACAACATATTAGCAGGTGTGGCACGGCTTCGGTGACAAACCTGGTAATTTCTGTACAACAAGAGAAGCCTCTATTCCCAAGAATGGATTTTATGCCTCTGTGAAGTCTGAAAGTCATTAAGAAATAGAACATGATCTTTTTCTTTCAAAAATCAAGTATAAGTTATCATGGAACGGACTCACCCTATGATGTTAAAGTTTCCACGAAAAAGACGGACAAGCACAAACCAATTTTCAGCCATAAGAAACACTGCAGAGAATTGTCAGTTATGTTGACTAACAATTTTATATAAACAATCAATATATAAAGCCATAATACATTACGCTACACACAGGACCACAGTGTTCCAGTCGGCATAGCAAGGGCCAATCTATAAAGCAGCAGAGTGAGGGGTCTCCTAAAAGGAGAGGGAAAGCATGGGGAGCCCTCCACCACCACTCTGCTGCTTTATAGACTGACCCTCACTATGCCGACTGGAACACTGTGGTCCTGTGTGTAGCGTAATGTATTATGGCTTACTGACCCTTTGTTTGTACTATATATATTGATTGTTTCTATCCATTTTTGAAACCTTGGATAAGCCAGAACACACAGTCAGGTATTTATAAGTGATATCAGAGGTGGTATTATCCATTGTGAGAGGGGGTGTTGTTGGTTTATACCTACCTGTGTAACCAACATTGTATTTCATATATGTACTTGGTACATTTTTAATTGATTTTAGCCTTGAGTTTTCCTTGTACGTCTTATGTGTAACCCAATAAAGATTTTTCTATTTTTTGTGCTATATTTTGCCTTATGACACACTTTCTTTGTTCTTGCCATTCGTGATAATTGTTTATGGTATGTCGGCATCTGTTACATTTGACTGGGCTGTGCAAGGTCCTTTTTGTGTCTGTCGTTGACTAACAATTTCTTACCAATGTCATCCTTTTTAGCAGTGTCCACCCCATATTCTTCCTCTAAAGATCTGCAGCGGACTATTCGAAGGAAGGCGCAATTTCTGCCTGAGAAAAAAAAATCGTTTTACAGAACTGTACACAATTAAAAATGAAAAAAAACACCAATACCAACCACATGAGATGGATGATTGATGCCATTATAACATTTGCAGCAACTAGTGCTGTTATATTCAAAGCTTATATGAATGCTCAACCCTACAAACACCCCAACTAAAAAAAATAAAACCTGGGCAACCCCTTTGACATCTGTGGCAAACAGTAATAAATATATGTTAGTCAATGTATGTATTACATTAACAAAACACTATTTATAAAAAAGGGCAGAAATATAGTAAAACTTACAGAAAAGACGGATATCTTTTTCAGAGATGCTTTCTGGGGGCTGCAAAGAAAAAAGGTAATTTGACCATATCAACAAAAGTTAAAATGTTCAAAGCAAACAAGACGACCACCTTCAAACAACAAAAAGAAGAAAACATCAAGGACAAAAGCACAGACTTACTCTGCCAACGGACTGAAGGAGTTTAGAAACATAGTTTTCCACAGTTGATGCATCATTTTTTGCTTTCTCCCGATACCTAGAAGACAACATTAAACACCGGTTGACTTCAGGACACTTAGGTAAATTTCTAATGATAAATATAAGGGGAAATAAATACTTCAATATGTCCAGCCCAGTCATTTAACTTCGCAGGAAATAAGCCACCATCAGAGAAGCCTACCAGTGGCATCTCGCCACATTGAAAACTTGCACATCATGTATAGGAATAAAAGTTATTGGACAAATAAGATGTAAGCGTTTTATAGATGTCACGTTAATGAATGATAACAGAAAACATTACACAGTACTGAACTGTAAAAGGAAAGAAGCTGTACTGTTGGTTTATAACTAGTGATGAGCGAGTATACTCGTCCGAGCTTGATGCTCGGTCGAGTATTAGCATACTCGGACCGGCTCGTTGCTCGGACGAGTATTTGCCCTGCTCGATAACGAGCATTTAATTAAAAAAAAAGAAGTAAAACATTTAATTTAATTGTTTAATTGAAGAAAACAGTGAAATAACACAGTGCAGAATAGATTGCAGATGTTCGGGAACATCTGCGATCTGTTCTGGAGACACGCGTGCAGAACGGTGTTCTCCGCAATAGTATTTGAAGAACAATATGTGTGAAGAACAACTTGCAGATGTTTGGCAACATCTGCAAGTTGTTCTCTACACATATTGTTCTTCAAATACTATTGCGGAGAACACCGTTCTGCACGGGTGTCTCCGGAGCAGATCGCAGATGTCCCGGAGACACGCGTGCAGAACGGTGTTCTCCGCAATAGTATTTGAAGGACAATATGTGTGAAGAACAACTTGCAGATGTTTCCAAACATCTGCAAGTTGTTCTCTACACATATTGTTCTTCAAATACTATTGTGGAGAACACCGTTCTGCACGCGTGTCTCCGGAACAGATCGCAGATGTTCCCGAACATCTGCAATCTGTTCTGCACTGTGTTATTTCACTGTGCTCGGTCAGTTTGTAATTTTACTGAAAAATGCTCGGGTCTCCCATTGATTTCAATGGGGCTCGTTACTCGAAACGAGCACTCGAGCATCGGGAAATGTTCGGTTCGAGTAACGAGCACCCGAGCATTTTAGTGCTCGCTCATCTCTATTTATAACCATTTTAGACTCTTGTCATATTGTAGTGGAACTACATCAATATGGTTCTTGTGCAGTATTCTTGTATGACCATGCTGACAACTAAATTATCTTTAATAGGCAGAATACAGAACAAAATATATTAAAAAAAAAATATAGGGAATATAAATGCTAGTGCAAGCTTGTGGTGTGGCTTAGATTGCGTTGTCACATTTTCTAGCGTTAAACTATGCCAACTAATATGAGGTGCAAGGTTAGACTAGATAGTCTTGAACTCTAGCTTTGCACTCTCTAGTCTAATTTTGCTCTGTTTTAGACAGTTTGGTTTATCTCCCTTATCAGATTAACATTTAAAACTTAACTATAGTTTTAGAAGTCATTGGCTTCTAGAGGGGAAAATTGTTTAAGTAAAATACAAAATGTCAAGGAACTCACACATTCTGCAGTTTGATGAACTTATCAGAGTCTGCAATCATATCTGGAATGGTTCCTCGTAATGGCAGATTTCCTTTTCCTTCACATGCTGTAAACTCCTTGACAGCTCGAGCCAAAATCCAAAAGTCAGAAGACTGAAATCAGAGAAGGGCACAATATGTTGATATTGAAATACCGTATTTTTCGGACTATAAGGCGCACCATCAATAAATGCCTTCTAAACAGTCTAGGTTCATACAAAAGGCGCACCTGATTATAAGGATGAATGACCAGCAGGTGGCAGACCTGTGCACAGTTCAAGGCAGCTGCAGTTCCAGTCAAACGAGTCTCCAATGCAAAGAGCTCGGATCTCAGAGGTATGGGCTGTTAGGGCTTAATGTTGCAAGGGTGATGCTGCAGGGGTTAAGCTGTCTCCCTCTGCCCCTTCTCTTTCCCTCCTCCGGCAGGGTGCTAGTCCTGTGGGGTCCCTGTGGCACCATCTCTTTCCCCTGTTACAGGGCTGGCAGGTATAGGGGTAAAATTGCTTACTCGGGAGGCCGATGAGGATTGCTGTGTGGTAGGCACTATGGCGCTAGTGGTACTGCCGGCCCTGCCAGTGTGGGGTATTGTGTCCGATGTACAGCGTGGGCTGGTGCGGGATATTGCTGGCACGGAGCTCTTAAACGGTATACAGTAAGTGTTGTCTGTAAGTACGGTTCATATATAAGGCACACTGGACTATAAGGCGCACCTTTGATTTTTGAGAAAATCAAAGGATTTTTTTGTGCACCTTATAGTCCGAAAAATCTGATACTAAAAACACCCATATTTTATTTGTCCCTGAGCATACCTTCCAGCATGTCAGTAGAGTACAGAAGAAAGTGGGTAGCACTAGAAATGTCAGGGAGAGGCATTCTTTACATTATAAGTTATTTATCTTTAGAATGGGCCATCAATTTTAAAAAATAATAAATGCATTGTTTACAGAAAGACTACACATCAATTCTATATTGGTATGCCCCCTTTTTTTAATGGTCAGAGAAATTTCTCTATTCAAGTACATAGAGCTTGTTATGTTAATAAAGACATGGTTAAAAGACATGGTTCAAAATTCAAAATAAAGGAATCTGACTATTTTTAATAGAATATTAACCATTAGGTTTCACCTGTTGTGTGATGTTTTTGCAACGCTCATCAATAAATATGTCTTCAACATTGCTTGGGACCTAAGGAGAAACAAAGGCAGTAATAAAACATTCAAAATAGAAAAAGGTATATACTCAGAGGTAACAATAACGCCTGTACAAGCCTCATGGATGCTTCTACATATCTACGCTTGTAGAAAAGGTTTCATGCATATTAATACATATGAAACTCGTCCCTGCTCAATAAAAATGTACAAGAATAGTTCTTGAAGCTAGTTACCAGAAAGTGACTGCAGTGAGTGTCTATAGGAGGTGCTCTGGCTAGTCAAGAGATATAATGTAATTTAGATTAAAAAAATATATAATTAAATTGGTTACCCTGAATGCAACATCATAGGAGTAAACTGTTATAAAGTTACCCTTGAATAACAATAAAGCCAGTTGCTCACAAGCATGTGCATTCTGAGGAAAAAAACGATCCTTACGCCGGAGGAATTTGCTGGATTAAGTCTTCTATCACTGGGACAAAATTGACATGCTGGGTTCAGTCCAGTGATAGGAGGTTTGATTTGAGAAAACCATACAGCACGCTTTTTTTTACCCTACTCAGGCTGCACTTGGTATTGGGCACGCATCCTAGGGCCGCATTCTAGAACAAGCGTCACATGTTTTTCCAGTAAACAATGAAAAACACGGTACTAGTTCCCAATTGCAAGCATTTAGGTCAGGAGAAACTCCTCCATACTGGGCTTGAATTGAATTACTAAACACAATTCAAACTCAGCATGTGAACAGTAAGTTGAGATGTATGTTTAGGGTTTCATGTAACTATCATGTGGTATTGTCAGAAGTACATGCCATATTTATACATTGGTTTTTCTGCAGGTGACCACTGTACTTTGTTTATGCCAGTGGATTATTTTTTGCGTTACAGCAACTGAAAAAATGCTGTGCAACCTCTAGAAGACAATAACAGACACCCCAAATTTTATATTCAATAGTCTTGGACAGTTTTCACAGATTAATCTTGCCCCAATGCTTGTTAGTTCACGAGAAAAGTGTTAAAATTAGTCTGCACAAATTAATTTTTCTGCAACATATTGTATGTTTTTTTATAACACAATTTCTTTTTGTAGTTCCCAATATAAGCAAACTGATATTTGCAAAGTGGTGGAATATCCTGTATAAAAGCCATGCTAACAGGCATGGGACCTTCTGCTAGTAATGGACAGTAAATGATTTCAATTGAACATATTCAACAAAACTGAAGAATATGTTCATGCACACAAATAAATACCTTTGTAGTGTTTAGTGCAGTATTTACATTCTTCACAGCTTCCTCAAAGTTCTCCTCATCTTCCGGGACACCATTCTCATTTTTCAGGATGCCTGTAACATTGCATTATTGGATTATTAGATTATGTTCAAACAGTCTATTGCTGATGTGCTGAAAACTAAACATACCTTGTCTGATGAAATCACGGAAGGCTTCTTTTTCTTTGTAACTTTTGGGTATTTGTCCTGCATTCTACAATAAATGGAATCATATCATAAGGAAGCGAGGATGCTGGACACCATGCAAAGACCTGCCCAGATTCTTACCTCTTTACGCCACGTCCCTAAGTACTTGGCCACCACAATAATCCACGGAGTGTGACTGTGATCCTAAACATTGAATAAAACAGGTCTAAATCCATTTGTAAACAGGTGATATCTCGCAAGGCTGGTACAACCCTTAAAAATTCACATATAGACATTCCAAATACCTTTCTTTCCATATGATTCAGGTCATATAACTGAAGATGTTCTCTAAGCTCAGAGAAAGGCTGGTCCAGCCTCAGATCCTCCAACGCATTATCTGGATGAGATTCTATAACTGAAAAATCAAAGTACAGCAATAAATCTCCACAAAGTGTATGCCCTTCTACAAAGCTAAACCAGTCACATAAACTAAAGACAGAAAAATCAAATCAGATCTCTTACCAGTATGTTCTCTCACAATAATCCGCATGTAGCCAACAAAACCATACGCCCGACAGACCAAGAGAGGAATATTAGAGCTCCAGAGAGTTTCAGCCAAACGGAGCAAAGTGCTGGAACAGATGTAAAATTGTCAGATAAGGAACCACAAAAAAGTCATGTTGGAGTTGCAGCAATCAGGCAAATAGACCTACCTTTCTGACAACTGAGTTGCAATTACTAAAGTAAACTTGCAAAAGAAAGACGGATCATTGTCTAAAAGTTGGTCTGGATTCTAGAGAATAAAAGAGAGTTAAGAATGGAAACCCAATGACATGTGGTCTGCAGAATAGTATACTACTACCAACAACCTCTGCAGTTCACCAACCTCAGCTACATAGTTGCCTGTGACATCTTCATTTAACTCTTGCAATAGTTCCATGGAGGTCTGCGCCCGACTCTGACATAAATTAAAAAAAAAATTTAAAGGAAAAATGAAATGCTGTATAAAATATATTGCCAATGACAAAACAGGAAGACACTGTTTTACAGGACAACTTTATACCATTAAGGCCCATTCAGAAAACAATATCCTGATATGTATTTAATATCCATATTTTAAAGCAAAAATGAGTACTAAATACTGACCAGAAAACTGCAAAAAATTGGTGACTAAGGATTAATAAATGTTGTCTTCTTTCTCTCAACCCACTTAGCTATTGGGTGTATAGGGCGAACAGCTATGAAGGTTCATCAATATTTAAAGCCAATACAACCTCCTCTGTAGAGGAATTTAATCTGGCACTGCTGCTAGATAAAGAACCTGAAAAAATATTTGAAGTTCATTTTCAAAGACTGTATTAGGGGTATATATTTACCAACACATTGCACGACACCATCAAGAACATAGGTAAGGGACCAATGCAGTCCTGCAATGTCTTGGTACAGACACGCACCTGAACACATTTTGTGAAAAATTTACTTTGGATCCATTAATGGATACAAAAACTGCAGGGCCAGGCTGAGTTCCTTTATATTTCTCTGTATTCCTGTAAATTACTAAGTAAGATCATCATTGGAGTGGCTTGAAAAATCTTATTTTCATAATCATTAATTAATTCCATGGTGCTGTACATAGCAGAAGGGGTTTAGTGAAGAGGTGTGGAGGCGAGTAATGCTTTAAAATTACAATTGGAAATACAAGCTGTACATAAAAATCTAACTTTTTTTAGTACAACTTTATATGTGGATACCTCTGGTCCTGTGAAGAATCCATACACAATCCATATATCATATTAAAGGGGAGATTCTCCTGTTTAATATGACACCAGAATTGTATTTCTAGGTGCAGGGTCCAGGAGATATAGCTGTTTCACATTGGCCACTGTTATGACATTTATAAACGTCCTTTCTGCACAAGGTATGTGCAGATAGGACAAATATAGCCTTATGGCAGCCGTGAAGGGGTTAAAGAATGGGATCTCCTAATCCCTAATTGGACGGGAGTGTCCACAAAATCACAGAAAAGCCATTGTAATCCAAGTTGATCAGAGATTTCTGCTTACCTTTCCAATACTACCTTTGTGGAGGAAAAAACTGAAAAAGAAAAAAGAAAACATTACTGTGTGCACCTCATACATTGCAGATGTACAATAACTAACACAGACCCCCCCTGGCAGACTACAAATACAGTGCTCAAACCAGGAAATAATAATACAGGAGTACCCACCCCCCCAGAGCAGGCACCAATACAAGAGACGTCCCAAGAGCAGACACCTTATTAGTGTCACACAATATCATTTTTGCTGGCTAGCGACAATTGATCATACCGGGTCATGTTTATTCTGATACAACTATTTACTATAGTGATAGGAACAACATATTGTGTTTTCATCAGTCACACATGGTTGACATAAGGGTGATCTAGGCCTATCCATTTTGTAGGCTTAGACTTATAACAATGGATGTTATAACTGGTAGTGTTGCACCGATACTAGAATTTGTGTGCAATACGATACCTGGTTAAAGTATTGCGATACTTGATACCGATACGATATTGTAGTATATGTGTTGTCCTAGTAATGTTAATATAATATACCATACTAAAAAGTATAATTTAGGGCTCATTTAGACAGGGGCTTTTGATGTCCTGGTGTTCTTTTATTGCGGATGGCAAACGGACCCACTATTTCCTATGGCTCTGTTCACATGTCCATTTTTTTCACTGAAGTGGAGACAGTGATAAAAAAAAATAGCAGCATGTGTTATTTTGTCCTGCATGTGGACCACGTACATCCATAGAAGTTAATGGATCGGCGGACATGCCCATCTGAAAGACCACTTATTTTTTGTTTTATACAGATTTATTCATTTAACTTAACTGTATTACCGTATGTACTCGAGTACAAGCCGACCCGAGTATAAGCCGAGACCCCTAATTTTACCAACAAAAACTGGGAAAAACTACTGACTCGAGTATAAGCCGAGGGTGGGAAATGCATTGGTCAACCCCCCCCCCAATAGTATACAGCCTGCCAGCCCCCAGTAGTATACAGCCTGCCAGCCCCCAGTAGTATACAGCCTGCCAGCCCCCAGTAGTATACAGCCTGCCAGCCGCCATGTAGTATACAGCCTGCCAGCCGCCATGTAGTATTTAGCAGCCCCTAGTAGTATACAGCAAGCCCCTAGTAGTATACAGCAAGCCCCTAGTAGTATACAGCAAGCCCCTAGTAGTATACAGCAAGCCCCTAGTAGTATACAGCAAGCCCCTAGTAGTATACAGCAAGCCCCTAGTAGTATACAGCAAGCCCCTAGTAGTATACAGCAAGCCCCTAGTAGTATACAGCAAGCCCCTAGTAGTATACAGCAGCCTGCCCCCACAGACCTTAAAAAAATAAACTTAAATACTCAACCTCCGATGTCGGCGCGACTTCCCGTCTTCTTTCTTCTCCGCGGCTCCTCTTCTCTCTTCCGGCATTGCCGCGGCCATCTCTTCTTCTAGGGGGCGCATACTATGACGCGGCCGCTGCTGACGTCATAGTATGCGCGGCCATGAAGAAAACATGGCCGCGTCAATGCCGGAAGAAAGAAGAGGAGCCGCGGAGAAGGAAGAAGACAGGACATCAGGGACATCGGGAAGCCGCGCCGACATCGGGAAGCCGTGCTGACGTCGGAGGGTGAGTATTTAAGTTTATTTTTTTTAACTGGGTAATTTTTTTTTTTATAATAGACTCGTGTATAAGCCGAGGGGACGTTTTTCAGCACATTTTTTGTGCTGAAAAACTTGGCTTATACACGAGTATATATGGTATATGCTAAATAATAATAATAATGTGATGATATTTTTATGATACTACATCTTCCTTCTATTGTATCAGTGTCTGCAGGAAGCCAATAGTATTGAAACTTGTGATACAGCATGGATTAATAGGTCACTCCTTAAATTATAATGTTGGCACTTGGAGACATACAAGTGGGTTTTGGTTGTAGTTTGAGCGTTCGGTCTCTAAAATGTTCGCCATCACTGGCCTAGTGGATAGAGGCTCTGTCCTGTATCTCTGGAGGTTGTGGGTTCAAATCCTAGGATGGGCCAAAAAAAATCATTTAATTGCATGATTCAGAGACATGTTTCTAGGGAAGCCCTGGGAGATGTAGAGACCCATATATGGACAGATGGTGATATTACCCTGATGAAATGGTCCCTTCTCTGCAGCTGACCCTTCATATCTTTAATAAGGATTTCCTGCCTGATGTCTGCTCGATGGGAATCCTCTGCAGACAGATACAAGGAGTAGAAGTCTATCAGTACTGCAAATTACAGAAAGCTGGTATTGAACTGTTCTCACTTCGAGAGTACTGTTCAAGAACCGATATTTCGATTCACTGTGCATCCCTAATAACTGTGGGTATCCAAAGGAGAGGTCACAGGCAATGCACCGGCGCACCTTGGTATGCATGTATATAAACACTTGTGGACTTTTACTTCTTTATACCTGATGAAGGCTTAAGTACTAAGCCGAAACGCGTTGTATATATATTTTTTTTTAACTCTACATGTTTTATACTCTCATCCATGTATTTAATAAAACCTAACAATTTTTGGAACTTAATCAGCCTGGTTCCTAGTTAGGTTTTTTTTTTTGGACCTAAAACCCACATTCTTTCACCGCTACCCCGCCGTCTGGATCGGGCAAAACGGACAACAGGAATCGACTGGCAGCTATACGCTTTATCACTCCCTGGAGGTGATCGGCTACACAGCCACACTTTCTCACTTCTATACGCTAATTAGATATACTTCACGAGGTTAGCGCCTCTTGTCTCTCTCCTTACCCTCCTTATATCCTACCGGACCCACCGCCTCCGGAGTGCATGAGGGGGTAATCCTACACCGGACTCCTTTAATCCCTAATAACTGGTATTATCTGTTAAATATAAGATTATTATATTATCTGATTGGCATTGTGGTCACATCTATGTATCTTTTCTTCGGAACATGATTACATCTGGCTAAGTTTTTAGCCCCTTTACCTCTATGAAGTCTTTTAATATTTCATGTATTTATTCTCATAATAAAAACTTTTAGTTGACGAGTCATAGCTCTGTATGTTTTTGTGTTGTGATTTAAGTTATTTAGTGTCGAAGGACTCAATTTTTTTTTACCAATACAGAAACCCTAGAGCAGTTACTAATAATGGAAACCTCCAGATTAAACAGAAAATAAAAAAAAAAACAAATCCAGCTGTATGTGCTGACGTTAGGCTCAAGGGCAGTGCAGCACCCAGAGCAGGGGAGGAGCCAAGAGGTGAGCACAAATGTCATCATTGCTCATGTTCCCTCTCGCTGCAGGCTCTACACTGCCCTGGGTCTTAATGCCAGCACATACAGCCAGCGTCAATAGCCATGGTAGAGTATGAGATACAGGGAGCCGGGAGCTCTTGCCTTACACGATCAATTCTGCCCGGCTTCCTGCACCAATGAGTGTTGCCATCACTGATGGCAGCACTCATTAGTCTTTACAGGAGGCAGCGTGCAGGCCATGCAGCCCTGAGTTACTTATATTTCCATATACAGGCAGTCCCCGGGTTACGTACAAGATAGGGTCTGGAGGTTTGTTCTTAAGTTGAATTTGTATGTAAGTCGAAACTGTATATTTTATCATTGTAGATCCAGACAAAAAAATTTTGGCCCCAGTGACAATTGGAGTTTAAACAATTTTTGCTGCAATGGGACCAAGAATTATCAATAAAGCTTCAATACAGACACCTTACAGCTGATCATTGCAGTCTGGGACTATAGTAAAGCATTCAGAAAGCTTCACCAGAGGTCAGAGGGGTCTGTCTGTAACTATGGGTTGTCTGTAAGTCGGGTGTCCTTAAGTAGGGGACCACCTGTATATAGGGGTTTTTTTGTTTAGATTTCACAATGGTCAATTGCAATACCACACGAAATAACAATTGTTGTTTTGCCACATAGAACTTACTTATTACCGACATCCTCCCCACTGACCACATTACCATCTACAATCGTGAATGAGCCAATACCTGCGTAAAGCGAGGAGAAAGGTTTTATTTTAGGATTTGTAGTACATTACAATTAGTTAAAATGTTTCTAGAGGCAGAGAAGGCACACAGTTCCCTGTGAAACTATTTGGCCCCCTTGAACTTTTCTACCTTTTGCCACATTTGAGGCTTCAAACATAAAGAAATTAATTTTTTTTGGTGAAGAATCAACAACTCGCACACAATTGTGAAGCGGAACAAAATTTATTGGATATTTTAAACTTTTGTAACTTTCGTTCCACTTCACAATTGTGTCCCACTTGTTGTTGATTGTTCACCAATAAATTACAATTTTATATCTTTATATTTGAAGCCTGAAATGTGGCAAGAGGTATAAAAGTTCAAAGGGGCTGAATACTTTCGCAAGACACATACACAATCACTTTTCAGGAGCGGCAGCAGCATCTGTTTATTTACCTGGTAACACTAGGTTCTTCAGGATCTCCGTGCCAGTGGCTGTAGCATTTACCAAGCAAACATGCGCCGATTCCAGGGCTTCCTGCCCATGATCACCCCATAACCTACAAAACAAATCAGTCCAGTCTATGTACCTGCCAATCAATAATCAGCTGAGAATAGGAAAATATATCTGATATACGTGGCGTCAGAATAGAGACATGTAATGGAATGTAACACCAACATGGCAGGAGTACCCCCCGCGACTATAAGCACCAAGGGTGCCCCCCGACTACCAGTGATCAGGGTGCCACAGATGGCTAGGGATTGTGCCACCCACCATGGCCAGGGTTCCCCCACGACTGCCGGCGTCCTTGGTGTCCCCTACAACTGTCAGCACCAATGGTGCCCCCCCCCCCCCATGATTGCTAGTGCCCAGGGAGCCCCACCCCCCGACTACCAGTGCCCAAAGTGCACCCCCCCCCCGTGACTCCCAGTGCCCAGGATGCCCCCCGTGACTACCAGTGCCCAGGATGCCCCCCGTGACTACCAGTGCCCAGGATGCCCCCCGTGACCACCAGTGCCCAGGATGCCCCCCCATGACCACCAGTGCCCAGGATGCCCCCCAGTGACCACCAGTGCACAGGATGCCCCCCCCCCGTGACCACCAGTGCCCAGGATGCCCCCCCATGACCACCAGTGCCCAGGATGCCCCCCCGTGACTACCAGTGCCCAGGATGCCCCCCTGTGACTACCAGTGCCCAGGATGCCCCCCGTGACTACCAGTGCCCAGGATGTCCCCCCGTGACTACCAGTGCCCAGGATGCCCCCCAGTGACTACCAGTGCCCAGGATGCCCCCCAGTGACTACCAGTGCCCAGGATCCCCTCCCATGACCACCAGTGCCCAGGATGTCCCCCCGTGACTACCAGTGCCCAGGATGCCCCCTGTGACTACCAGTGCCCAGGATGCCCCCTGTGACTACCAGTGCCCAGTTTGCCCCCCCCCCCCCCCCGTGACTACCAGTGCCCAGGATGCCCCCTGTGACTACCAGTGCCCAGTTTGCCCCCCCCCCCCGTGACTACCAGTGCCCAGGGTGCTACCGTCTGACTACCAGTGCCCAGGGTGCCCCCCCCGCCATTACAAGTGCGCAGAGTGGGACCCCCCCCGACTACCAGTGCCCAGGGTTCCCCCTCCCCCCGACTACCAGTGCCCAGGGTGCCCCCCCTGACTACCAGTGCCCAGGGTGCCCCCCCCCCTGACTACCAGTGCCCAGGGTGCCCCCCCCCCCCTGACTACCAGTGCCCAGGGTGCCCCTCTGAACTGCTTTGGGACAAGTCATACAGCAGCGCTGAGCATGGCACAAGACATACTTGTATCCATCATAGCAGCAGCATGATACCTAACGATGTGCGGAGTGGAGCAATAGCAAATGGGAGACACCATTGCCTTATATATAACTACAGCGGGTAGACGGGTGGCACAGGACGCCGCATCCTCCCAACCACACACACAGTATTACCTGAGCTGCCTGTCATACTTCTGCTCCTTCACTACTGAACCCTGCGCCATGATTTCACCCGGAAGCAATTACAAACAGCCAGTTCCACTGTCAGCCAGCAGATGGCGCACACACATACAAGCTCACGTACTGTATCTGCAACCAGCAGGGTGCGCTCAGACAGCGAGATATGTATCGAGGTCACACACAATATCTACTGTGTGCCAGTAGATGGCGCTTAGTGGCGCGCATCACCTTTCTCTCGCCAGCAGGTGGCGCTCAGGTCTCGGCATGTGTCCATTGCTGTGTCTCGCTTGTAGAGCGGGAGTAGCGCTGGTGGTTCTTTATGAGTGATATAAAGTGATACAAAGATGTGAGTGATTTGTTCCAGGGCTTTCTGTGGTGCTATAAGTAACCAGCTCTTCCTTGTACACGTGATATGTATACTCAGGGCAGACTGGTACAGCACATGTACATAAAAGAGGAAGCATGGTAATACAACTATATAATAATTTCACTAACATGAACTCCAGTACTAACTACAGCTATGTGTCCCTATCTGCTAGCTGCCCGAGTATCTTGGGATCTCACGTGACAATCATATCAATAAATCCTGGTATAAACAGCAGTGTCCTCCTTGCCTATACTGCACCGTAACCTATATACATACTGGGGGAGATTAATGATATTATGTGCTAGTGTATGATAGAAGTCCTGCCCCTTCAGCACCGCTTAGGCCTCCTGACATATCTGGCGGGTGGCTTGAGAATAAACCATGCAAACCTTGTCTATGTAGTGCGCAGGCATGAACGCCACTCTGCCACTGATACTCAGATAAATGACCCCCACAGGGGCATAACTAGGAGAGCGTGGGCCCCATAGCGGATTACTGCATGGGGCCCCCCTTCCCTTCAAAAATATATACATATTTGTACAGACATGATTATAAAATCACATGCATATTATACACACACACAGGAGCACATTTACTAGGAACACTGCAGACTGTACTATATGCAGGGTCCTGTGTAGTGTGCAGAGGGCACCAGATTCAGGATTTCTGGTGCAAGTTCTTCATATATCTGTTGCCCCCTGTACTGCCCCTTTAACATGGGACGAGCAACAAATTCTTTCAAACATGACTGAGCACCCTTTCTTTGCAGAAATTTGTGTCGCATGAAGACTAGTCCACCGCGTCACAAAAAGGGTTGCATGTGACACATATGTGGTGCAGACACTTCTTAAATACCTGTGCAAGCAATTTGCACTAGAAAGAACATGCAAAATCCGACAGAAAAGTGGCGCACGGCACTTAGTAAATGTGCCCAATAAAGTTCTACATACATATACACATACATACAGCAAATAGACACATACATACAGTATATACAGCCAATACACACACCACATCACAAAATAGATAGATATACAGAAAGTTACCTGCTGTTTTGATTAGGCGGGCAGGGAACAGTGCTGGTAGACAGACAGATGGCTGGCTTGGACAGGCAGGAGTTTGGGCATCTATAGCGACCAGCGGGAGTTCCGTGCCGTCGGCAGCTGTGTTGGGGTAAGGAGGAATCCGGGTGGTACTTTCATCAGGCGGATGAGAGGGAAGGCTGCGGGCAGTTGGGATTGCCAAAGAACGCTGGCTGCACCGTCAGCCGCAAGGGAGGGAAGGTTTCTGTTCTGGCAGCGGGAGAAGTTTGTGGGCAGGCGGGAGAGTGGGCGGCGGTTCGTACAGGTGGGCGGACCCGGTCAGCACAGCAGGCAGGGCTCCTTTACATTGTGGGAAGCGGGCCCCTGTTACTTCTGTGCTGTATCGGTCAGCAGGGAGAGAGTGCCCAGGGTAACGGCACTGACTAATAAATTTTCTGTCGTCCATCCCGGGCCCCTGAGAAGCGCGGGCCCCATAGCAGCTATGGCTTTCCCCATTATAACACATGCGTCACAATAGCCTCAGACCGCTTGTAAAAAAAAAACAACTACACAACATGTATCATACCGTATTGGCATGTTCACAGTGTTATACACAGCATAATTTAATAGCATAATCTATAGTGTCCTCTTTTATTTTATATACAGTACCCACTATCATTATCTAATAATATAATATTTATTCATTTATTTATATAGCGCACACAGATTATGCAGCGCTGCCCAGAGCATGCCTAATCAGTATAATATAATATTATAATAATATAATAACAGTGTCCCCACAGTAGCAATTATATTTACAGTGCCCCTACAGTAGCCAATATGGTTACACAGACCATATAGTAGCTAATATAGTCATAGTGCCCCACACATTAATCAATTGTCAAAGTGCCCCAAAAGTAAAAAGTTATAGTGCTCCACATAGTAGCCAAACCACAGTTGGCCCCACAATAGCCAAATCACACTGCTCCTCCTATAGTTGTTAAGTTCTGTTAGGGAAATATCCCCATATCTCGATGTGATGTGTGGTTCCAAATCATTGTATAGTACGAGCTGCTCGGTGAATCACTCAGACCTTCACATGTTTGAGAGAATTCCAATTTATTTAGGTAGCAGACAGTTTTTATAGGTTCTTGGGACAAAGGAACCTACTGAGCATGTCCACATTCCAATAGCCTTCAACAGTATATATGAGTGTAAAATGATCTGTGTTCACGGGGGGATGGTACTATTCATAGGGGTCTTTTCTATCAATAGAGCCAAAGAAAAAGACACATAGAGGGAGAACACAATAGAAAAGGGGATTCTATTCCCTCACAATTCCTCCCTTTTGTGAATAATTTCAGGTACTGCTCAGGTGGTACATTGACATGTGCTAATCACACATCCAGGACTTATCTAACCACTTCACCTGCTTCCCTCCTGAGCATCCTGAACATTACATCACAACACAATTCATGTAAATCCATTGTAAAGGGTAGAATCTCTACATCCTATTGGTGTATATACTTATACATGTCAGCCTACCAACCCCTGAGTACTACTAGACATAGTACAGCGCACAAACTGTCACAGCTTTCTTTTGCATAGCCCATGAAAGATTATGATCACAATCTTTCCCCAGTGATGCTGCAAGTGGTAAGAGTAACAATGTCCATAGCAGCATCGAGCTACACAGATTCATGTTCTGTAGTCTCTGGGTACTGCGCTCTTCTTCTTCAGCTGTCGTAGTCGCCTTGTAGTTTCTACACGTTGATGTGTCAGAGGTACTTGGGATGACCCTTAAAAGACTCTTCAGGTGTCACATCAGGACCATCTCATCACTTGGGTGCAGGTCTGTGCTCTAAATACTTTATCAAGTTCTGGAACTGAAACAGATACTTGGTTATGCACCTAAGAAAAATGTTTCTGCAGGTTTTGGACACCCACCAATTCTCTATGACACCTCTGAACAACCTTAGGGAAGTATTTGTTCATCCATGGGGCAATTCTAAAAACAACCTCAGTAGGTGAAAAGCCTTTTAATCCCTAGAGATCTCGTCAACTATATTACTGCCCCAATAGGGATTTTTACTTTAGTCTCTAGAATAAGTGGACTAACATATTCCTCGATCCCTGGCTGTGGTCTTTACGATTGCTTTAGTTACAGGATAGGGTTCAGATTACCCAGAAAAGAGGTCCACACACATAAGTACATGTTCATAACTACTTACCTTTGGTAGCTGTACTTAGCCAATCTGCAACCTCTGGAAGGGGTAAAGCGGCTTCGGAGTGTATATATGAGGGTTTTCACTACTCTCCCTATATTGTACTAAGCATATATACAAGCATATACTTGTGTAAATGGATCTATGTGAATCTAAGTGATACTCAATACTTATCCACCACGGAGCATATAGAGTCTTAGACTGGTGTCTCACCCTGTGGGTGCACTGAACCATCATAGGGTAAAGGGCCCTTGGCAGACATTGCTTGTCACCTTTTTGCCATAGTCCACCCTCCATCCATGGGGTCCCAGTGTTACTCCAGTCTTGCTTCCTCACCTGTGAAGCCTGTTTCTATAAAGAAAGGAGTATAGATAACCCTACTGGGCCAGCGAGGGTCACGGACTGTACTGATCCAGGCTCCTTTCCCCTAGGCTTTCCAGTAACCAGTATGGTCACTTCATGTGTTAGAGCTTTATAGGTTTTACCTTCTACTGTGGACCTTTATTGTAACACTAAGACCTCTAGCAGTTATTTCTCATAAGTCTCATAGTTGTTGCTTACTAAATCACATCAGGAATCATAAGGAATCCCAAAAGACTCACATTCTTCCCCTCTGCCACTTTACACCCCTCCATCAGTGCCCTCACCTACGCCTCCTGTACAGACAGGTAGGTCAGGAGTGGTTCTGCTGCTGTTACCTCATGTTGTGTGACCGCTGCACATCTGATGTATAATTAACCTCATTCCTGGTTTCTAAAGCCATCTACAAAAAAACTCAAAATGCA
The DNA here is from genome assembly GCF_040894005.1 of Engystomops pustulosus. NCBI lineage: Eukaryota > Metazoa > Chordata > Amphibia > Anura > Leptodactylidae > Engystomops > Engystomops pustulosus. The sequence continues at coordinate 101,759,610 of NC_092417.1, read as the reverse complement.
GATCAATGATATATTCAGTTTTGACATATTAAAAGGTAACTGGTTCATTAATCATTAAGATAATAGAACATTTTAAATACAGCCTGACTACCTCATGTCTCCCCCCTTTTGAATCTAGTGAAAGTAGTGGAGCTGGATTCAATGTAATACATCATAGAGAGGGCACATTGTAACCGAGGTTTCTAGTCATGAAGAGGTGAAATACTATCAGGATAGTCCAAAACTACTACAGAAGCTTTTTATACACAGGCAGCAGTAGGATACAAAACCAAGAAGGGTCCAGGTTGTCATGTGACACACGATCAGCAGAGCTTCCGGCCTGTTTCCTCTCCTCGGAGATGCTTGGCTTAAACTTAAATGAGAACAATAGAAAATGAGCAATATACTCCAGAAAAACACAGTTTTGGGACCAATGCCGATGTATTAATGCTGTATTATTTTAAAACTATACAGTCATACTGGGGGCACATACTGGGGGCACATACTGGGGACACATACTGGGGGCACATACTGAGCAGAAGCATCACTATAGCCAGTGACGTAGGAGGCTTCTAGGAGTGTTATAAGCTCTGCCTAAAAAGCTCCTAATAATAATCTCAGTCATAGCTGCTGAATAGGAGTAATAGTATGGGATCATAGGGAGTTTTTACGTTTGGTTAAAACATTACAATTACAGAAGTTGCAGCAAATCAAACCCAAAATCTGCTTAGGGCCATCAGGGTTATCAGTCCTCAGTAATGAACACACATTCTCATTGTTCCTTTTGTCTCTTAACATTCCATCATGTCCTCCCCCCCCCCCTGTGTTCACTGAGACAAGGGGGGGAAGCAGCCCCCTCCTTCTCCCTGTGGTGTCTGTAGTATTACGTGTCCCTGCATACCAGGAGAACAAAGAAGGAATCTAACACTCCATTGTTACATCTAAGTTCACTCCATCATCCTACACAAATTGCAAAAACTTTTGACCACACCCTTCAAACTTTAGGTGTATTTATAAAGTTTTACACTACATGTCTTATGTTATTAAACATACATCACAAGATTTCTCAGGTCCAAGCCTGCAATGAACAATGTCCACAATTGTGTGCTGGACTTTCCTCACATCTGGTAACTCTGATGAAATACCACTAGCACTATACATGATATAGACAAAACACATATTTATATCTTTGCCATAATCTGCAGGACTGTATGATGGAATGAACTCATAGAACACCTACAGTATCTGGCAAGGGTCAGCTCAGGGAATTCAATTGGGACTGCACAAGGGGTGTGGGTGCAAATCCAAAGATCTTTAGGCAATACATCATTCTCTATACCACTGGTCTACTAAAGTATATCAAGTTGGGATGCAAACATCTGAAGACTATTCCTTTGTCCTGTTTGGAGCCCGCATTTTTCCTAATCCAGTGTGGGGGTTGGGTCTAGGTGCCACACTGCACATGTCTCCAGCCAGTCTGGGTCTTTGTTTCCATATATCAATTCATCCACCATTTCAGGTTGGAGGTAGAACTTTTCTTGCGTTTTGTCTTTTGTCTGTCCAACGTTTTTGTCCGTCATCGTCATAACACTCATACAACAAACAATTTCATATGGCTGTTTCTTTATAACCTCCTCTGGTCACTTCCTCTGTAACTTTCTTCTATCCACTTGCAATTTCCATCATATCATTATCATGCAACCAACCTTTGTTCTTTTAAGAACCTTTCCATTTACTAACATACAAACAACCATCTTTTGGCATACTTGTCCTTTTCCACATTCTCTGACATCCTTTTACAGCCTCTTTTCCCTCTCTCTTTCACGATCTGTACTACTGGTTTCCCTCCGAATTGCCTCTCATCCTACCTAGCAATTTTCCCATAATTTTCTATATATCTCTAGTGCCGGCACACACTCGCAGTCACTCTTCCTTAGGGCAGTTTTAACCACTTTTATTTTATTTTTTTCCTAAACCGTTTGCCCGTCAAGAAATGACCGTAGTCCCCTTCCTTCAAGCAGATTTGGATCCTACCACACAAAATTTTTTTTATAAAGTCTGAATGTCCAAACTCAGTCTCCTTTGTCTCAAGCGAATTACGATCCACCAACTGCTCTTCAAGGCTGACTCTTTAGGTAGGGGCTATTCTAGGATGTTACTTTCTTCAAACTAGTACAGTACAGTATCACAACAAAGCACTATCAAACACACATGTTCAAACTCACACAATACCCATATACACTACCACACATCACATGGAGTTTTCAAATAACAATAACAAGATTCTTTGGACTGGGCAATATAGGCATGCAACTCACCGGACGTGGGACAATCCAAACAAGGAGAGACAGAGCAAATTGTAAGAAAAAGCTTCTTACCTGTTTGTGCAGCTGCATGGTCTGTCTGTCCTGAAAGGATGATCCCTAAATTGTCCGGTAAGCGTCATGCAAACCCATGTCCCTGTTCAGGCGTCAATTTTGTTAGGGAAATATCCCCATCTCTTGTCCATGTGATGTGTGGGTCCAAATCATTGTATAGTACGAGCTGCTCGGTGAATCACTCAGACCTTCACATGTTTGAGAGAATTCCAATTTATTTAGGTAGCAGATAGTTTTTATAGGTTCTTGGGACAAAGGAACCTACTGAGCATGTCCACATTCCAATAGCCTTCAACAGGATGTATGAGTGTAAAATGATCTGTGTTCACGGGGGATGATACTATTCATAGGGGTCTTTTCTATCAATAGAGCCAAAGAAAAAGACACATAGAGGGAGAACACAATAGAAAATGGATTCTATTCCCTCACAGTTCCTATAGTTGTTATAGGTCCCCCCCATAGTAGTCAAGTCACAGTGCCACCTATATGACCCATAAAAGTCATGTCACAGTGCCCCTCATAGTAGCCATCTCACAGTGTCCCCCACATACGTGCTAGATTACAGGTCCCCCTTGTTTAACATACCTCAATCCCTATCCTCAATAATAAAAAAATGTCAAAAATACTCCCCTTGATCCTACTCTTTCTGCCATCTTCCTCCAGAGCATCATCAGCCGCGGAGCAGGCGACGAGTGACAACGTGTCATACTTTGCTGGGTCAGATCCAACCATAGGCCCCACAGCATCCAGCACAGGCGGTTGCATTATTAGCTCCAGCACCGCAGCTTCTCTATCTCACAGAATGCACACTGGCAGTCTGTGAGATAGATATAGAACCAATCTATGTACGGGGTTTGGGTCTTAAGTAGTATTTACACATCCAATATAATGTGTAATATAATCTGAACAAAAGGCGGATGTCCAAAGAGGATAGGATTAAGTACAATCACTTTATTAATTCATCAAGATAAGAATGGATAAAAACATTTTAAAAAACACATTTGAGCGCTATACACAAACTAATGTCCCAGTAAAAATAAATAGGAAATAATGGTTAGACAGGCTATACTTGGAATAGATACAATACTAAGGATTACATGCAGAATTTTGGTAATGATATCCACAAGTGTGGTGCAGACATGATCAATATAGTAATATAAAGGTAGCCATAGTTTACCTAGATAGGCACAAGATCAATGCTGGTCACTGAAGGCAGTGGTCCCCACTCGTTTCGCCTGTGTATACAGGCTTCCACCCCTGAGGAAGCCTGTATACACAGGCGAAACGCGTGGGAACCACTGCCCCCAGTGTCCAGCATTGATCTTGTGCCTATCTAGATAAAACATCTAGGTTCATATATAAGGCGCACTGTATTATAAGGCGCACCTGATTATAAGGATGAATGACTAGCAGGTGGCAGACCTGTGCACAGTTCAAGGCAGCTGTTGTCTGTAAGTACGGTTCATATATAAGGCGCACTGGAATATAAGGCGCACCTTCTGAGAAAATCAAAGAATTTTTTGTGCGCCTTATAGTCTGAAAAATAGGGTACTTAGAGGTATACCAGAGGCCTATGGCTTATGCTGCATCCTGAGTCTATGGGCCTGGTGTCTCTTATCCTGTTGTAAGGTCCAAGTTTCCGCTGTGTGAAATTTGCAAGTGTGGCAGCCACTTCACGTGGAAAGTATTCCACACATGTGAGGACTCCAGGGAGTGTAAACACACACGTATTCATACCACAGCCAGGAATAAATATGTCACGGCCTGAACCCTCTTCTCAGCACGTGGGATGTAGACTCAGCTATTAACTGCCTGGCTGCTGGCCTGAAGAGGGGTCACAGAAGTTGGTGTTTGCAGTGCCTTGGTAGATTAACTACTCGCCTTTCACATGTGACTGCAGACTGTCAAAAGGTCAAAGACATTAAAGGAGAAATCTTCCTAAATTATATAATGGTCATAGGATCCAGCTAATAACTGAAAGCTTTGCCCAATTGTGCCCTAATTGCTATCTGCACATACTGACTTTGTTTACTTACACTGCAACACCTGGGGAAATCTCACCCCTACTGTGCAGGACCTTACTTCCCATTAACCCCTTATCTCCGGACCTGTTTTCCAAGTTAATGCCCAGGCCATTTTGTTTTTTTTTTCATCAATTCCTTCAACAAGCTATAACATTTATATTTTTCTGTCAATTTGGCTTATAGGGTTTTGTTTTTATTAACTCTTTATGTGTTTCAACCTATCTAGAATTGTCAGTAGTTTCCGGATATTAGTTACTGCTGCCCCGCCTTTTATGAAACCCACATGTGAGTCTCCTTGTAAGTGTTTTTGTCTCCGAGGAGAACATTTGTAAGGTGAGAGAAAAGGGTCTAATGTTGTTGTTAGGGCCAAACACACTATAGATTGACCAGGTTTCCCCCTGATGCTCAACCTGAATCCAGGCCCATCTGCCCTCTGTGTCTTGTGCGTGTTGTAATACTTTACCAGCAAAATTTCTGTGTAACAAGATCAGCACCAACGCTTTTCCCTTTTGGGAAGGGGACCCGAACACCTGTCCAACCCAGTACTTCTTCATTCTAAAGTAATCGCCCTCTTCTAAATGAGTCTCTTGTAAGAGTACCACATCTGGGCTTCCGCAACCTAGATGCCGCCAGATTTTGGAGCGCTTTTGCGAGGGAACGTAGTCCCTTCACATTCCATGTGACAATTTTCATGCTTTAACAATTAGATCTAGCAAGGAGATGATTAATATTGACTGTCTGTGGGTGGTGGACCAGGCGATCAGTGTTCGGTTCCCACCTACCCATTATTTTAGCTCACCCCATGTACTTTACAGCATGACCAATGGTTTCATTGCAATTATACACCTCAATATTACAATAACATAAGAAGTAACTAAACATTAACATGAATAGCCTATGGCTAAATGAGAAAGGTTTCCAAGTGTCCCCTACTATATCCAAAAAAAACTCCCTTTCAACTGCTATCCGCCTGGGCTTAGGGACTCCACTTTTTTCAGTGAATATGAAATGCCTGGAGCTCCTCGGCCCAAAGGTAAGACTGGCTGGGGGATGGTAAGTGGTATGTATGCGCTCAACACCTTTGAGATATCTACACTACTGTCTCCCCCCAATTACAGATGACCTGCTCCCCAAGAGAACTTGTCTGAGAGGGTTCTCTGATTCATTTTGATTAGTTAGGTGCGGACATTGCTCAAAACATAGAGGATAGGAAAGAATTAACACGTGTCCAAGATGGGCCCTTTGTCCCTTACCCGACCCACGAATCAATGAACCAGGGAATTACTTCAGTCTCCTCTGGACGAGGGAGAGTTGGCCCTCGACTCCAGACTTCTCCAGACTACGATATCGGCGTCTCAGCATTCTGTGAGGTTGAGGTGAGCAGTCCTCAAACATAAGGAGCTTAGTCTCCCTGAACAACAGGTGGTGTCGGAAGAAGTACCCTTAATGGCCGTACTAATGAGTGTTAATATTAAATGTTAACACATATGTTGACAGTGTGTTAACATTTACATACCATTGAAATGTTATCAATTGTGTTAACATGGTGTCTTGTAAATGCAAATGTTAACAGCTATGTAATTAAGCAAATTTCTTCTCCTCAGATATCATATATTAGAGTTTTCTGTTATTTGTGGTTTATTTATGCTTATCAAAGTTTTTTTATTACATATATACTGTATATAATAGCTATGTTCTCTTTATAAGTACCTCTATACATGCTAGTTTGTTCTATATACCTTGGATACATTTTTACTAAGTTGTTGATGTGATTTTAGTAAGTGACTGAGTGCCTGCAAGTCCTTTTTAGACTATTCAGATAAAATGCACATGTGTTCAGGCTTACACTGATTTTTTACTTAATATGTATAGGTTACTTTTAAAGTGTATTGATCCCAGAACCACATAATAGCACATTTAATAGCAAATGCAAGTGAATATAAAGTCTCTCTTTCAATACTTCTGGTGAAGGGGTTAATCCACCCTAGAGCCTAACTGTCCACAGGTGTTACTTGTGGCATGTGAATTTGGCATGTCCAGCCTTGGCGAGAGAGTGTAGGAAAGTCTCGAGGCTGGGGCAATGCCAGAGAAAAATCCAGAGAAACCCAGACTCCATGCCAAGAGATTGGAGGAGTGCCACTTAGGGGGTATACATAGTAATATGTAGGCTATTTTAAGTCTCTACTGCGACATACCACCCTGGAGAAATCCCCTTCACTGAGCTGGCGCTGGATATTTATAGTGGGCTTTATTTCTGTGACACACCTTACATGTCACAGCTCTATGAGGTGGGCATACATAGTGACACGAACATCATCAAAGGATACTGTTAGTTCAGTAGCTCTGCCCAATGTCCGGTCTGTGCCTTGGTACTGCCTAAATACACTCACTGGCTTCTTTACAGGTATACTCTATATTTAGAATATTGAGGCAGATTTATCAAGCTGTCTAAACGTCAGAATATTTCTAGTTGACCCATGGCAACCAATCACAGCTCCCCTTCAAAATATTCATGCAGAGACCATTAAGACCACCTAAGCTACCTTACGAGTTGTACCGCTTGTACAACCAGAAAAGGTGAGCAGATTACCAATCATATTTCTTTACTAAGTCAGAAACTGCTTTCACACATGTGGTGCTTATATCGCTTTTCTTTCTTCTCTTTCTAATTCTTAAAATATTCATGAGCACTAAAATGAAAGCTGAGCTGTAATTGGTTGCAATGGGCAACTAGAAATATTCTGACTTTCAGACAGCTTGATAAATCTGCCCCATGGTGTAGATTAGTTGGCTGAACCTGCAGAATTCCGAGGGCCAAACCTCAACCAATATATCCTGTTGTGGGAAATAAGGATCAATGCTGACATATAGGCGACATGCCATAGAGGTGTTACTTTTGTATCCTAATTAAATATGCATCCGCACTTGGTCAAACTAAGTATGTATATGTATAAAGGATTTTCAGAGGAATAGCTGTCTGCAGAATAAGTGCTGACATTCATTAAAGGATATGGCCATTTTAAAGTGTTTCATGCGCGACACAAAGTATTTACAGTTCTTAGCCTTTCTTTGCCAAGAGACAGCCAAAGGTCTGGGCTTGACCTGCTAGTCACATGGAGATAGTACAGGACAACTGGCTCCAGTTAAAGGTTAGAGCAGTGGATTCAGTTATATGTTAAGTGGGTTATTCCTGTCTGAAGAGAGTATGAGCATATTTATGATATAATGCTGTCCATACACATTCTGGTATCTTTAAAGTGCTGATTCCAATGGTGAAGAAGAGCTTTGGCAGATGAATAACTGTCCACATCCTCTGCTAAAGATATCAAGCGTCATAGGTGCCAACATCTATGCAGTACACACTTGAAAATACGCTGGGGCACTGTAGTTTGCAGGGCACGCCCGATTCATGAATTGTGGCGCAGGGTCCGACTGAGCAGCGGAATTTCCCTTTCAGTGACAAAATTTGTGCCGCATGAAGAATAGTGCAGCCACGTAACAAAAGGGTTGTGTGCGACACATATGTGGCGCGGACACTTCTTAAATACATGTGTGAGCAATTTGCACATGAAAGAACATGAAAAGTTTAACTGGTGCAAACACCTCAGTAAATGTGCCCCATTGTTACGGCTTTTACTACAGTAAAAGCCTGGAAAACTTATTTGCATATTTTCCAGAATCCCCTTGTGAATCATTAATGACTATAAGTCTCCACACGTCAACCTTGATGAAACATAAATACCAAAAACTAGACGAAAAGAGGGAAATCCATGCCAATAATGAACTTGTAAAATAGAGAAACTTTATTGATAACAAATTAATTCTTTAAAATGTACTAAAAAATGAAACATATGTTCAGAAATGACATTGCCTGGAGTCTTGTACATACATCATTATGTCTCCTCCCCTTAATACTGGCATGGAGGAAGCGGGCAATAAGCCTGCGCAGAGGTGTGCATAATTAACAGATGATGAAACTGGAGCCCATCAAGGTAATTTGCATAATTTTTAAGCCTTTTTTTGTAAAAACAATGGTATAAGGAACTAAATTAAGACTTGATCCTACCACAGGGTGCACACACCTGTAGGTAAGTGTACTTGGTTTACAATTCTTGATCCTGGTGGTAGATTTCCGTTTAAGTACATCCACCGTCAGATTCCCTGATGGTAGATAGTTAGTACTCACCTCCCTGCACTGCTCCCCAGCCAGCAGCGAAAAAATTGTTATGATTGCGCATATACAGAATATACTGATATATCGAAATAAGATTACTGCTAATGGGGACTGGATGAGGAGGTGAGTAGTAATCATCTACAATCAGGGAAGCTGATGATAGATGTCCTTTAAATTAAAATGTGGATCTGCAAGATTTATGGACACATTTGTATCTTGTATTCTGTCCCTTGTATGTTGTTGGGTTTTTTTCCCCAGAGGCTGAATGTAAGGCTCTTGTCTGTTTTATATTTCATAAAACATGAAAGTGTTTAATTCCATAAAATAACAAAAACTGTGTTGAGAACAAATTAAAATGTGGAGATTTAAATTAGAATCAGTTTGATGTATTTCCATTCCCCTTTTCCCTCTTCTTCTTCACTGGTGAAGAGTGCCCCCTGAAAGGGGAGAATCTCTTCTTTCAAATGAATTTTGAATTTTGTTTCTAGGTGCTATGGATCCAGAGATATTCAGGTTTAAAGTAAGAATATCAGGTGCCATTTGTATATATTAAATTAACTCCCAACGGCAGTTTAACAGTTAATATCTCAGTTTTTCCTAATACATAGAAACAAAAAGTTATATGTAACAACAAAATCACACACATGTTCTGGAATACAGTTTTTATTTCTCACCATCCTCCATTATTTACACCTATGTTATGATGTTCCCACTCAAATTCTTATGAAGCACGGAGGGTTCTGTTATTGTGCGGCTAATACATTGGCGCACATCTAAAAGTGACTTGGTTTATGGATATATAGTTATTAGAGATGAGCGAGCACTAAAATGCTCGGGTGCTCGTTACTCGAGCCGAACATTTCCAGATGCTCGAGTGCTCGTTTCGAGTAACGAGCCCCATTGAAGTCAATGGGAGACCCGAGCATTTTTCAAAGGGACCATGGTTCAGGAATAAAATGTGTTATTTAATTGAAAAATAATGTCTTCTGATAATTTGCAAACATCTGCGATCTATTCTTCACTGTTCCGCGCGTATATTATCTCCCGACAAGTTAGCAGATGTAAAGAACAGTGAAGAATAGAATAAAAACAGTGAACACAGTGAACACAGGATCATTTAAGATAAAAACACAGTGCAGAACACAGTGCAGAATAGATTACAGATGTTCGGCACATCTGCTTACTTGTCGGGAGATACGCGCGGAACGGCGCGAACAAAATAGCATGTGAAGAACAATATATATGTGTGTGAAGAACACATTGCAGATGTTTAAATACATCTGCAATGTGTTCTTCACACATATATATTGTTCTTCACATGCTATTTTGTTCGCGCCGTTCCGCGCGTATCTCCCGACAAGTAAGCAGATGTGCCGAACATCTGTAATCTATTCTGCACTGTGTTCTGCACTGTGTTTTTATCTTAAATGATCCTGTGTTCACTGTTTTTATTCTATTCTTCATTGTTCTTCACTGTGTTTTTTTTAATTAAATGCTCGATCTCGAGCAGGGGAAATACTCGTCCGAGCAACGAGCCGTCTCGAGTACCCTAATGCTCGACCGAGCATCAAGCTCGGACGAGCATGTTCGCTCATCTCTAATAGTTATTTATTTGGGTTACCATTGTGTAAGGGAGCAAACAATGATAGATCAGTGTGATGTTCAGTGCAATTTTTCAGTGCAAAAATAGTTTGGTGTTCTCTGCGGATTTGCTGCAAATGACGAATACACACATGTGGGGTATGTATGATCTCCTCACATCTTACTGTTTTAGGAATGTATATTTTTTTTATATAAGTATTCTGGATTTGTACATATTTTAGAGGAAATTTTGAATGTTAATTGCCAAATGCATCACCTCTTGTCTGCTTTCAAAATGATATAGGTTTTATGGCGCCTTTACTTTTTATTCTGTTTTATTGCTATATTTTGCAGGTTGTGATATTTAGTTATTTCAGTTTTAGTGATATTATGTGGATTTATTTATGTGAACATATCAATAGGGCACATTTGTGAACTATACACATGTCCATCTATTACATTTAGGAGATGTGAAGGTAAATATTTTCTGTTTGGAACAAATTTTTTGCCTTCACAGTCAAATTTTAAGTATTTTTTATAAAATGTTTCAGTTTGAATCAAAATTGCATGAAGGCGCCTATGTCTATAAACTCTTTAATGCAATTTTGAAAATGGGGCAATTGTCTGCTTTCATAAAATTTGTGGTTTGTTGGGTTTTACTTTGATTCTGGTCAATAACGTGACAAAATATCCAGAAATGCAAGGGGGTTGTAAGGGTTGATACGCCTTGGTTGAATTCCCGGGTGAAGATGCTTATCATGTATCTCCTGTCTATGTATCTAACTTTCTAGTTATCCATCTCCTATAATCTGACCTTTTTTATAACTCACATTTTCTCTATCTATTTATTAATCAATCTTCTATTTCTCTTCTACTGTATTTATCTCTCATATCTATCCACTTTATAGTTCTGCATCTAGAAATCTCTATCATCTTTCATATTTACCTTTTATCATAATAATAATTAATAATTTCTTTATTTATATAGCTTACACAGATTGCGCAGTGCTGCACAGAGCTTGCCAAATCAGTCCCTGTCCCCAATGGGGCTCACAGTCTAATCAACCTACCAGTAATTTTTTGGAGTATGGGATGAAACCGGAGGACACGGAGGAAGCCCACGCAAACACAGAGAGAACATACAAACTCTTGGCAGATGTTGACCAGTGCTGCAAGGCTGTAGTGCTAGCCACTAAGCCACCATGCTGCCCATCAATCTCCCTATCATCTATCTCCTATAAAATTCTCCAATATTACAGTTTGTTTTGCCATACTAAAGGGAGCCTCTTGCTGTTCATAAAATAGTTTTATTTTGGGGCCCCACTTTTAGTTTTGCCCAGGGCCCCACTTTGTCTAGAACAGGCCCTGCTGGTGTGCCCTCTCCCATTGCCCTTTTCTTCCCCATCCCCCTTTATTCCCGAATGTGCTTTCCTCTGTCTTTCTGCGTCTTATTTGTTTAATGTGGTTAATGTTGTTAGCATCAGTTCCTTAGCGACATGGACGTGTATAACACTTTCCCTATGCATCCCATAAAGGGAGATAGCCTTTATACTGACATTACTATAATTTTGTTCATGATGCGTTATTCATTATTCATGTGCAATCTAGCTGTACCATTGGATGCATTACACCTGTGTTTGCATGCTCTAAGATATGCGTATTGCTTCAATTTGTATTTAATTCACTGGTAATACTTTGAACTTTGTCATTTACTAATCTCAATAAAGTTTATTGAACATAAAATGTGGAGATTTTACAGGTCAGCACGGGTCACAATAAAGAGAAACCGCAGCTCTTGTAAAAGTAGCCCAACAAAATCACAGGGTCAATTCAATAATATTTCTAGTACCCAAACCATAAAAAAAATCGATCATAAGATGTAACATGCTTGTCTTCAGTGTCAATCCTATCTCTTCATTCTGGTTCTTGGTCAAATGCAATGGCTGATCCTCATTGGTCCCTTTTGTCCACATGTCTGGGGGGTCCATGGCCATTGAACCGATCAGCTAGTGAAGACTCTACCTGGCACTGCTATTTCAGAGTGGCTGAAGGCAGTTCTATCTGTAGGTCTGTGGACTGTAGGGTGGGAGCAGCAGCCGTGGCTCTGATCACTCTCCTTCTCTTCCCGCTAATGTTGTTCCTACTGGAGGGGGTTACAGCACAGGCTTTGTGTAAAGAGCAGAACTAGATTTACTATCTTCAATCTTCATCTTCCAATCCGCATCAGGTTTGTGGTTCTGTCATCTACCAAACCAGAGATATGGGCAGATCAAGTGATAGCTGGGAATCAAGCTTCAGATAAAGATTAAAGATCCAATTCCATGTATGTCAACTGCCTGTATGTCAATGGCAATATTTCGGCATCTGAAAAAAAAAAATAGCCTTCCCTAACAGATTACCTTGGTATCGGATCAAAGATGAAAGTCTCATCAGCAGCGGATAAAGACTGTCATGGACCATGGGCTGTATGAATAATATAGCCCCTAAAAGTCTGGAAGTCGCCTGCTGCATTTGGTGCTAGAATTAAGCTTCTTGGGGAATGGAGGATGTGTCCCTTTTGTATACATTCAATCTGTGGTTTCAGAACCTTTTGGAGGACCTTCAAAGGTCCTGAAATGTCTCTTTTGTACATGTGTAATGAGAACAGGGAAAGATGTTCAAGCATTTTATGGTTGAATGCAGTATAACATTTGGTTGGTGGTTTGGTGGCCGCGGGCCCCCTAAAGAGCTAGGGCCCCGGACTACCACCCTTATCTGCAGCTTGCAACTATGAATTTACTTGCCAATATATATAGTTCTGTAGCTGCATTACAATCTAACAACAATACGTATCAGAGGTTTTCCACAAGATGGCAGCACAGACATTTCAAATGCATTCAAAAACTACATGAAAAACCACACTTAAAAGGGCTTTCTAGTAATACAGGGTTAGGAAGTCGGGCTAGGAAAAAACATACTTACCCCATTCTGGCATTTCCAGTATACAGGCTAGTGTCCAGGACATCATGAGACCTGCTGCATCAAGAGTGATCTCCTCGGGTCACTTCTGTTTTCCAGGGAACTTCACTGTTATCCCCTGATCTTCACTGTTATCCCCTGATCTGAGAAGGCCACTAATTGGATGAAATGGATAAGCATGCGTTTATCAATTTCCTATGCCAGCCCCATCAGGGTTTTCCATGAAAAGTGCCTTTAAATCTTGGCAAAACAAGAATAATTATATGCAATAGTCCATGATGAACTCCATTGGGCAGATTTATCAAGCTGTCTGAAAGTCAGACTATTTCTAGTTGCCCATGGCAACCAATCACAGCTCAGATTTCATTTTACACGTGCTCATGAATATTTTAAAAGGGAGCTGTGATTGGTTGCCATGGGCAACTAGAAATATTCTGACTTTCAGACAGCTTGATAAATCTTCCCCCATGTCTGAGATTTAATGATATCCTTTAAGGATGACTTCTCAGTCCTGGGCCTTAAACAAGTCGATTAGCTTTAGAACTACATGAACCATGGTTTGTGTACCCCCCTTACTAAAAGTTCTGAAAAATACACCAGAATTAGGAAGAATCAGAATTGATTAAAAAAAAGTTATAACTTTCTTAACTATAAAAATATAGGGCTGCTACAATCAATGTATTGAATATAAGCTATTCAGTTTTTAGGAGCTCCACTTGATGAGTGACCATGAAGAGCAAATCATTTTCTTTGCACTAATTTAAATGATTCTTCTGCAATGTGCTTAGGACAAGTTTTAGGAGGAAACTTGGAAGCTAATAAATTAACATAACTAGAACATCCACATAATCCTTTAAGAAGCCCACATGGACAACCATCTGGTAACAGCCCCCAAATTATATCCGTTGATGAAATAGTGATAAGTGTTAACATTCCCTCCACGGAAACAAATATTTCTTCTTGTATATTACCAGGCAACAGCAACAAAAATGTCACTGGTCTGCAGGAAGGTAGAGAAGAGGTGTCATATGTGTTATAGGACACACCGCATGGAAAATCTCATTCATTGACCCCACAGTCTCGCACAGCCCTCCACCTGCCAACTGGCGGACATTACGCCAGCTTTTTTTTTCCAGGAGGGAAAACAGCTCTTATTTTAGACCCGCAGAAATACTTTCCCTCCCAAGACAGGTGCAGTAACACTTTTAGATGTTGACGCTGGAAATAGAAGCTGGTTAACAATGATGGGCCACATAATATTAGAATAAAATGGATCCAGTGGGAGGGGGAAGGGAGGGATCTTCCATGCTGCTTGGCTCATTCTCTGCATTCTGTCATTACACAAGTGTCATGGGAGTATGCCTGGGATAGACCTAGGGCTAACCCGAATATGCAGTCACACTTCCATACATACTGAATTTTAAGAAAACCTACAGTCTGATGTTATAGAACAAGAGCAACTCAAATCACATAAGTACAGTTTGGTGTGATTTGATAGAACTTCTAACTGTTTAACAGTCACTTTAGTATGCAAGCTTACACTAGGAATGGTGTCAATCATGGTGGTATACCCCCACTTAATAGGAATTAATATAGCAGGGATCAAATGATTTGCAAATTATGCTTAGTCTAAAGTATCCAACTGTTCTACAGCTTTTGATCTGCGGCCAGGCAGTAAAAGTTCTCCTTAAAGAGACTTTGCCAATTAAGGCCGCCTTGCAGGTGTGTTGAGACTTATAGCCATTGATGCTCCACTAGGGGATTCTGGAAAATATGCATATAACTATTTCAGGATGAGATAAGGAAAACATTGCCTCTAAGCTACCTTGTAAGGCAGCCCCCTAACCATGAAGCATGACTTTCAGGAAGCCTAATGACATAATGATAAAAAAATAATGATGACATTATGTTTTGATCTATACATTATACTGGTAGATTGATGTGTCTGTTTTAGTAGCTGCTTATATTCCTAGTAATACAATTGTGCTGTTCCTCTGCTACACCTCCTGAAAATATATGAAAATACATAAAAAACTGATGTTATAGATTATGTCTAATGTTGTTATGTCTAATGATTACTTCACAAGTGAGATTAACGAAATTACAGTAATTTGTACAGTTTTCTGTGCTCCAAAATTAAAAAAGGCTTCAGACTTCTGCTATTTAAGTTAACAGATCTACAATAAGCCATTTAGATAAATTCCGATTTTAACCAGAATTGTTGATTATAGGCTTGTACTTCTCAATTGCCTCTGTATTCATGAAATTAGGGTATGTTGGTTTGCAAGTGCAACATCCACCCCCATGGCCTAGCCTTTTCTTGGGCCTGGAGGCAGCCAGGGCCCAGAATACCAGAGCGGCTGGCGTTTGCGGCCTAGGCACACTGACGTCACAGTGCTTGGTATGGGGACCAGAGGGCTGTTCTACAGCCTAGCAGGTCTCCGGCAGGTGCTGTGTGTAAGAAAGATGGAGGGAGAGGCTGATGTACTGGTTTCTCTCTGGAGCAACCGCTTAGTGTCTGTAAGATATGTCCCTGGGTAATTGATGGGGAGCCCGTGATGGTGGAACAGCCGTATCCAGGGATCAGACGGAGGCAACATTGTGCAAAATAACTCACGGTTCTTTATTGGAACAACTGCAGGCAACGGGCCAAATGGTTACAGTTGCTAGATTGTTGGAGATTCCGGATTACTGGAGTGGTCATGGAGAGGCATCTACAGCTGCTAATTACCTTAATTGACTGCATTACTCTAAAGGTGAGTTGATCATACTCTCCTAAAGGGGTCCTACAGGTAGAGGGCCTTATTTGCAAGCACTCCCTTGACAAAACGTCTGCAGGGGTGTTGCACAAGGATGATGCTTTCCACTAATTTTAAACTTGTATATAGCATTTAATCTACTTTTTACTTTTATCCTTGATAGTCTCAATGCGTGGAGAGGAGTTGCTGTTCTCTCTCCATAAGACTGGGTTTACATCATGTTTTAGCCCTCCGCCATGAAGATATATCCGGTGGAGGCTGACATACCCTTACAACGGAGAGTTAAAACATTCCACTTTTTGCACATACAGTGTAATATTTCGTCCTGTTTCTCCCCCTCCACCCTGAAAGTGGGTAGAGGAGTGAACATCAGCTGCATCCAGTGAATGACTGCTGCCAATGTTCAGGGTGGCAGCAGCCATTTACTGTGATGTAACTATATGGATATCTCTGGGGACCTCCATGAGCTCATGCTCAGCAGAGGGGGGAGAGGGATGCAATACTTTGTATCCATTCCACAATACCTCCAATGGCCTCTGCTGAGATTCTTTGTTGCATAGCAGGATGGAAAGACAGGCTAGCTCTGTCTTTTGATCATGTTTTTTTTTACAGTATACAACATTTACTGTGCAGACAGAGGTAAAAAGGATGCCTCCAGTATATGTCTATGTATACTCTTTGGAGTTTTCCTGGTATATACCCTGAACATATACAAGTGTAGCTTTACATTGGACATGAAGTTTTCCCTTCCAACTCAGGCACAAAGAAAAGTAGCAGCATATAAGACAATTACTAACTAGTGTAACAATGAATCTGGCACGATGATGAAGAAAATGGTGGGTGGTTAGGAAGTGCCTTCTGCTATTGATTTGGACAAGGTTTGTTAATAAATTGGGGGAGATGTATTAATCGGTCCATGTGGGAATACTGGAACAATTTGCAACTGGAATGCCATGCACCACATTTATTGAAGATTTTAGATATTTTGGGGGAATTTTGTGACTTGTTTGAAGGGGCATGTCATCTGTACAAAAAGGGGGCATGGCCTTGCAAAACAATCAGTCTGTGCACCAGAAAATTTTATATTGGGGTGCAGCAAACTAGACCAACTAATCAGAGGTGTACAGTAGGAGCCACCAGTCCTATACTGCACCAGATGAATCATCCAGCATCAGACACAATTATAAATCTGGGTAGCAGAGTACTATCTAGTGCTTCCCTGTAATGGCCTAAAGACCCACACATTAATACATCTCCTCCATTGTGTCTTTTGAAGAAGAAATATTACAATAGATTGATTACATCTTAAAAGGTACTTACCCTGGTCTAGCTCCCGGGTTCCTTCATTGTCGCGGTCCTCTGTTTTCTGACATTTCTGTCCTCTCCCCTACAGATTTTGATAATGGGCTAACCATGAATGGCCTTGGGGCCTTAATTTGTTACCAGCTGCCATGGCAATGTCTCAATAGTCATAACCCTTGCACCATATGGGGAGCAAATGCCAGCACTCCCATGATCTTTATTCGCTTAGAGG
Organism: Engystomops pustulosus; assembly: GCF_040894005.1. Taxonomy (NCBI): domain Eukaryota; kingdom Metazoa; phylum Chordata; class Amphibia; order Anura; family Leptodactylidae; genus Engystomops; species Engystomops pustulosus. The sequence continues at coordinate 101,742,223 of NC_092417.1, read as the reverse complement.
CCATGGTTAATACAGACAGAGTTAGGCTACATTCACACACATGTATGGGGGACGTATATACGGCCAATATACGTCTCCCATACACTTGGGCTCACGGCCCTGTATGGGAGTGGGTACAGTTTGGCACCGTACCGCTCCGTAGCCCGTAGAAAGATAGGACATGTTTCTATGTGATACGGTGCCATGCGCTGTATATGCCTATGGAGAGGAGCGGGTGTGAGCGGCAGCGCCGTTGTATGCCCGCCGTACATCGTCTGAATGTAGCCTTAAGCAGTGCCATCAGTGTCAAAACCCAGTAAAGCTGTTGCAGCTGGAGGGAGTACCAGGACATGAAACATTGGCCACCACCACATACATACATATACATATAGATAAGGTACACAATCGATCATATTATTTATTACGTATGCTGTGAAGAAAGAATCAACTTAATTGTAAGTAAACCTGGGCAGAGAGGCTTTACATCAGTGGTAAACTCCAAATTAAGGCTTTATGTTAGCCCCAACCAATGACCATGTGGGTTCCCGTGATAAAGTTCACTAGACCTGACAGCAAGTCCTCTCACTTTACTTCAGGAGTCTTCCAGATGTTATTATGAACACTGTACGGTTATGGTAGTCTCTTGTAATAGAGGAGATTATAGTGCCTTCTCACGTGGCAGCAGTATGGGGAGAGTCAGGAAACGGGGCAGCAACAGCCATCTCGGTGCTTTGTAAGGAGGGAGATGCGGGAAAATGTTTTACCACAGCCGGGGCACCTGTATCTCTTCACTTCTGAATGTGTCTGTAGATGAGCCCGCAGATTAGAGCGATCTGCAAATCCACGGCCACAATGATAGCAAGAAAATGGCTTCTCTCCTGTGTGAAGCAGAATATACAACATTTTGATGTCCAACCCTTTAGATTGTGTTATAACAACAATTATGACAATGTTCTTATCTATAAAGATTCATTTTTCTACAAGGGTATTTATGCTAAGCTTCTTATACATAAAGATTCCTTTTTTCACAAAGGTCATAAGGATAGCCTGGTGGTGATAAATGTTGCCATTGGGCATTCTGCAATAATGTATGATGGACAGTTAATGTCCTTTTACTTTTCAGTACATTCTCTACAGAATGTATGCTGCACTTTGGAAGGAAAGAAAAATTCCTTAGGACATTTCACAGTGCCGTGGTTGGTCTGTGAAGCATGGACCAAGCAGTGTCCTGTTTCATGAACCGACCCCACTGCTGGGGACAGGGATGAAAACATGCAGGGAAAAAGGGACTCCTTGCATATCAATATGATGAAGGAATCCTGTCTCCAGCAGTGTGGTCAGCACTTGAAATTGAATGGTCCATGCTTCACAACAGAACCAACTGCAGCAGTGTGAAACTGCCCTTATAGTAATGATGGCTCTACCTAGACATCCAGGTAGGGATCAGTTACATGTATTTGCTTTTGTTTTACCCAATATAAGATGGTGCCTTTCTGGGTCCCACTCTAGAAGTTATACTGGTCCATCAGACTACAAATGTAGAAATGAATGGTCAATTGACCCAGGCTCTGATAAACTATGGCCTCTTATATACAGCAAAATCACATCACATTTGAAACAGACTTTCATTGAATATTTAGAGTGGATCTCAACTTTATCATAATTTTTATTGATGTGGTTTAAGATACATTTTTTTAATTTAAAAGGAACCTGTCACTAGGTTTTAAGCCACTAACCTAATAGACGCCTCAGGTAGGGTATGCAATGTCCTTCCTAGTATACCCTCTTTTCGGTGAAATACAAGGATATTTCCAATCTTTAATATGACACAAAAACATGTTAATCGAAACAATTGAAGATAGGATCTTCTGAACTAACACTCCTGCTGCAAACACTAAACATGACTCAGCTCAGATGAAAATAGGCAAGAAGAGTCATATTTTTTATAATTAAAAGGGGGAGATTTAACATAGAAGAGGGAATTCTAGAAAGTACATTTCATACCTTGACTGAGGGGCTAGTAGTTTTGTGGGGGGAAAACATGATGACAGGTTCTCTTTAAGGCTACATTCATACATGGTGTTTACTTTGGAGGAGATATATCAATCTCTCCAGGCCAGAAAACTGGAGTACTTATCACTACTATTAATCTACTCCAATGTCTTTAACCTGTTAATGGGGTTGTTTACTTTCAGCCAATAATTGATTTTTCCAATATAATTACTTTATAAATTCATCCCTGCTTTCTGTCCTGCTATAGAAAGTTTCTATGTTTACTTCCAGTGGATAGAAATCTACCCATGGTCTTGTGATATCACACAGGTGCAGGAGAGAGTAACAGGAGCTGTGTAATAGAATGGCTTGTGCACCTGCATCATATTCATCACAAGACCATGGACAGATTTCTATCCATTAGAAGTGAACAATAAAGCTTTACTTACAGCAAGCAGAGATCTAGAAAACCATAAGGAATTGATACAGAAAGTATATTGGAAAATTGTATAACTTTTTCTCACACAAACCATATCAATTATTTGCTGGACGTGGACAACACCTTCAAATTAGGAAACTGCACCTAAAAGCACATCAAATTATTAATTTTAACTGCAATGTGTGAACACATCCTAACGGGTGTCTGCTATGAAGATAAAGTAAAAGGCTTCTTTATTCAGTTTGTACCTTAAATTTATTTTCATTTAAATTAAAAGGACCTTTTCAATACATTTTGTATCTAAATTGTTTATAATTTTTATGACCACTGATTATTAGGAATGGTGAAAAACATCCCTATCTGTGCCCCAAGTATAAGTTTCATTTGGTCTTTTAAAATTAGATGCAAACAAAAATAACACTCAACAGAATAAAAACCTATATGGGAAACAATGACAGTTTTATAACAGTATATAGAAAGTTGCATTTGTATTATAGAAGTCAGAGGTCTGTTTTTTTATTTTTTTGGAAGGGGGTTTAAAGTTACCAGTTACCTTTAGGTCGTAAATTATAGTATTATGGGGAATCCCTGTAGATCAGCTGTTACTGGAAAAACTGTGGTTCTCACTGGCAGTCTTAATATGTGGTCATGTAATGTTTACATTGTGTTTAGAAACACAATTCAACAGCTGCAGAGAGGAGGTTTTTCTCTTATCGCATTATGTTAGCATTGCATATATGTACACAATACTAATGTAATGTAATTAGGCAATTTCCCTTAAAATTAGTGGTTACTTGGGAATCTATGCGCACCCAATGGCAGGTGTTGTAGGAGGTTGCCTTTCACATTACCTGTATGAGTTCGAATATGCCCTTGAAGAAGCCATGGTCTTGAGAAGGCTTTGCCACATATCCGGCATGCACAAGGCAGTGTATGAGTACGAATGTGCATCTTTAGAGCACCCAAGCTGCTGTATGATTTAGAACAGTGCGGACAACTAAAATACCGACAATTTCTTACTTTGTTACCAGTGAATAGTCTGTCAGGTTTCGGAAAGTCTATGTGTCCCACAGAATCTGGGGCACAGGCTGAGTCTCCCACAGAGCCGGGGTAGTATACAGCTTTATTCCCCGGTGTGGAGCTCCCTCCATCTGATGTTCTGTTTCTGAGTGGCATATTTAGGTTGTTCATATTGTCTTTGAGAGGTAGTCCATGCGGCAAAACTAGTAGAGAGTCACTCAATCTAATTTCCAGTGGATCAAGTATTGTTTCATCCAACTGATCCATGTGTCCTTTTTCCACTTGGATGTGTGATGTAGCTTCTCGTATTTGCCACTGGTCTGTGATATTTTGTCTTGGATAAGATGTTTCCTCATTCGGCTGTATGGACAGTACCAATCCTGCACCAAAAGCAGAGCACATATTATGCTAGTAAAATGTTATAATCTTCCATTTTTTCAAACAACCAATTTGTGACTCATCTTTTAAACTTATATAATCTGGTGACTCTCAGTGAAGAGTCATCTGCCCCACACATCTTTATAGAGAATGTTGCTGGTTAAAGACATGCATTCACTGATGCCTTTCACTACCGTATTATTTGCTAAGTTTTTGCACGTTTGTCTCCTTATGCATGTGGTATTTATTACCATATATCACGACCCTATTACTTTCCCTTTTCTGTTCCTGTACTTTTCCTGATCCCACTACCTTGTGCAAGCTGAAAATGTAATAGTGGAAAATGTAATTTTGAATTAGCCTATGGCAGCATGCCCTGATTTTTTACCGTAAGTGTTTAAGACCCGTTTTATGTAGGAAAGGATTGTGTAACTCTTTGCCAGGATTCTCAAAGCATTAAACACATATACAAGAAAAGGTTGTCAAAAAAGCATCTATCAGATCTTTAATGAACAATGTTGCAATATTGGGTGAATAAACATAAGGGTGTGCTGAAGCTTCTTAAAGGACATCTACCACCAGGATCCCACCTCTAGTGCCATTAATTGTTTAGGCTGTTGCCTTGTCCATCCCTAATACTTTACATGACAGCTCTTTTTGTTTTACAATCGTTGTCGAGTAAAACACCTCTGAACTAAGTTACAATGAACTACACAAAGCTATTAAACTGTATGTAGGGGTGGTATCTAACGTGCCCTAAATGCATATTTGCTATAGGGTCATACATAAATACAGTATATCTTCATTCACTAGATGAGTGGAATCTATAGCTAACCAGACTGCTGTTAGTGGTCCTCCAGCTATCCTGCTGTGCACTTAGGGTTATGAATCACAGAATCTTGGTTTATCAAAATAATCCAACTTCTTTATTTCGGTTTCAAGACACTGGGGCTTATTTACTAAGGGTCCCGCTTCCGCATTTTCGTCGGGTTTCACGACTTTTTGGGCATCGCGTCGGGGATTGTGTCGCACGCGATTGGATTGTGCCACAATCGTGTCGGCTTTCACAAATCGAGGGGCGGGCCGTCGTACAATCTGACGGATTTGGACAATACACCAGGAAGAAGAAGGTGAACTCCGGCGGACCTGAGCGGGGAAGCGACACATGCAGGATATCGGGTCCACGATGTTGGTGGACCACGGCAGAGTAAATCCACTCCGGATCGGGGATCGCACAGGGACCAGGTAAGTAAATGTGCCACATTGTATAAACCATGAACCTCACACATCTTAGCAGGATATGCGTTTCAGCATTAGCCTCATTCATAACTGAAACTGTTAGTAGTAACATTTAGGCAGTATAAAATGATATTTTGGTAATGTATGAGAGAAGCCATATTGAAATAAAAACACTTCAGCCTTGTCCCAAAGGAGAGGGAGCTCATTGCCTCCAACCTCATCCCTATTCATTTTCCTTTTTTGTTTTTCATTCATTCATTCCAAAAGGGGATTAAACAAACGACAAAGCTACAAACTATAACTAAAATGTTCTTTACATTACGGTTACCGAACAGCCCAACTCAATATAAACTGTTCAATATCATAAATGCGTACGAGATTGTATGGGTGTCCTAGCTGCTGCAGAACATCATAGATTTGTACTATAAATTTCAAATGCTGTAGGGTGAGCATGTCTGCCAGTCTTTTGTATACAGACGATTAATACCCTGTGGTGGCACAAATCCCACCTGCGTGATTTAGTTGTCGGAGGGATACACTATTCAGAGCAAGCATGGAGAAAGCTGCAGGTGCATGTGCTATCTGGTCATGGTACAGTCACACGTCTCTCCAGCTGCACCTGCTCCTCCACTCACGAGAAAGGAATTAGTTCCAGCAAGAAATCCCAGCACAAAAGCATTTCACAGGGGTCTCCCTCTATCAAGGTAAAGCTTTCAGGATATCTGTAAGATCACAGTTTATTCTCCTGATCGGGTCCTGTCAATCACCAGAGAAAACCGTAACCTTACTATTGACATATATAAACTATATGCACTCCTCCGTGGACTTCTCTTCGAGGTAAGCACTAAGAGTATATATATCAGCTGAAGAATTATAAAGCTTGATCGATCTATTTTGTTTCAGAACTAATAGTTTCAATTAGTACAAACATAATCATTAATGTTTGTGAAATCACGTAAGATTTACCAATATATATCTGGGTTTTAAAGTTATTCTCTAATCACCATTAAATTATCGCCCATATACTTAATATACGGTATATGAAATAATCTGCTAAAATATATTGAATATAAGTTTTAAGTATATAAAACATATATTTTAGCAGAATAAATGACAGGAGGAGCCATTTTTAGTAAAGGAAATACTAGACTCTGACCTGCAAAGTGTCCCAATAAGAGGGGAAACAATAATTGCAATATACATGTTAGCAGTTAGTTTTGACTGTGTGTAAAATGGTCATACAAAACATGCTTTTTAGGGATTTACATGAGGCAAGATTTTAATATATAATCTATGGAGAAATAATGGTACAAAAAAATGAAATTTTAACAGAGAGACATTACATATGGTGACTTTGTACATTACTTTTGGATCCAATCCTCCTGCCTTCCATATTCATCAGGCTCTACACTTTATCCTGGTAATGACATTCATGTGGACGATATACAGTATAAAGCATGGATGTAATAGAGCGGTATGATGTTCAGCAGAGGTGTGCACACTTACCTGCCTGTTCTTCCAGTAGTTGCCCATAGTTGGGGATCCTGTGGCTGCAGGGCTTCTTTACCAGGAAAGACCTGGGCATCCTCTGCCACTTTCCCCAGTGTCTGTGTGTCCCCCAGTCCAGAGCACTAACAATCTGGATAGACATTCTCTGGGTACATTGCCATGTGGCCACTAGCACAGCCAATAGAGATGTGAGACAAGTGCAGTGGGCGAGGTGAGAGGAGGTCCTGCCCTATGTTTCCAGCTGCAGCAGGTGCTTCAAGAGAATATCCTGGCAGAGAGCAGCAATTGGGAGGGGGGCGGGCGTGCTCCCTCCAGTGCTGCCTTCTACACTGGGAATAGGTTTTGTGTGTTATACTGAAGGCAGTTTACAATATCTGTATTCCGTGGGTGTCAACACATTTTTAGTTTGCATTTATACTTACAATTTATTGTAGAATGTAACTGGAACTAAGTATGGGTAACCTTATCACTGCAAAACAAAGGCCAGCACTCGTTCTGCAAAAAAGTTTGTGTGCAAGATGCCTTAGCCTACCTGCACACAGACGTACAGTTTCATGGGATGCTAGCATTGGTCTGTGGATTGGTGTTTGCATCCTGTATGTCATTTGCTGATGAAAGCCGCTACGTGCACGAATGACAATTGAAAAAGACTTCCTGGGATAAAACACCAGCAGGAATAGGACCGTGGCATCTCTGGCCACGTACACAAGCCTGTAGAAGTGTACGTGGTTGTGTCTTAATGCACATACAAAATTCACATTTGTGTGCAAGAGCCTTAGGCTGCATTCACACAAACGTATGAAAATGGTCGTATAGACAGGTAGCATACAACCTCATTAATTTCAATGGGCAATTCGACCATCCATTTATTTGCCCGCCTATCGTATTTTATACAAATACAGAACGGAAATAAAGGACTGGAGAAATTGCACGTTTGTGTGAATGCAGTCTGTTGGTGATCGGACGATTTTTGCGGAGAGCACGCAAGCAGCTTTATATGAATTTATTCCCATGGCCATGTTTTCCGTCCCTTGGAACTTCCCATAGACGTGCATGAGAATGCAAAAGCAACGGACTGCACAACAATGACACACAGGCATCAACTGTGTGCAGTCTATATATTATATAATTTTTTGAGGCTTGAGAAAAGCAAATGTTCACGCGCAGAGATCTAAATCTGCAGTAATTTTTTACATATTGCATCTATTACCATTGTATATTTGTTTTGTTAAGGATGGTTTTGTATAAATCCCATTTTCTAGTATTTTGAGATTTTATATAAATAAATAAAACACTTATAAACTGTGTGCCCCTGGCTGTTGAGGGTTTTTTTTGGGTCCTACTATATAACTAATGTTAATCGGTGAAAAGTTCAGCCCACTTTGTAACAATTTGTTTTTCATTTACTCTCTGCTTGCTGTTAATGTATATAAAAGACATATGGAAACATATATATTTTTTTTTTGTTTTTTTTTAATTTTTCCTCTGGATCTGCTTTCTCCAGCTCATAAATTTACTTGGGTTCTTCAGGCGAGTTCTAGTTGTTTCTGTTTAAATTGTGACTTGACTTCAATGTGTGCAATCATCATGACAAAACGGGGGGTCTGATATACCGTATACAGGTGCATCTCAAGTTTTTTTTTTTCTTCTTCAGTAATTCAATTCAAAAAGTGAAACTCATATTATAGAGAGTCATTACAAACAAACACTCTGTTAATGTTTATGATTATGGCTTACAGCCAAGGAAAACCCAATAGTCATTATCTCAGAAAGTTAGATTGTATAAGATTGTATTAAATAATTTTGTGAACACAAAAATGTTGGCCACATGAAAAGTATAGTAAATGGACTCAATACTTGGTCAGGGCTCCTTTTGCATGAATAACGGCATCAATGCAGCGTGGAGGCGATCAGCTGATGGCACTGCAGAGGTGTTATGGAAGCCCAGGTTGTGTGATATTAGCCTTCAGCTCATCTACATCGTTGGGGCTGGTGTCTCTCATTTTCCTCTTGAAAATATCCCATAGATTCTTTATGTGGTTAAGTTACTGGTAATGTGAACAAGTGTCAAGTCCTGCTAGACTATAATAATTCCTTCTCCAAAGAGGAGAGGGAATCACAAAGTGCTCTCAAATTTTCTGGTAGACGACTGTGCGAACCTGGTCTTGATAAAACACAGTGGACCTACACCAGCAGATGACATGTCTCCCAAAACCATCACTGATGGAGGCCTAGTATGAAGTTTCCACAATCAGCTTGGGTTGTGCCTCTCCATTCTTCCTCCAGACAGTGGCTTAACACATGGGGTATGACACTTGTAACCCATGTCCTGGATAAGTCTGTGTGTGGTCGCGTGTTCACAAGTTGCGTTATGGTTGCATTTTCATTGCGTTTAAAATGCACTACAACAGCTGTGGAGTGCTGATTTCCCCAATTACATTACTATTTACATTTGTTAACGCTACGCTAACGCATTCGTTTACATAACGCATACATTAACACACTGTTAACACATGCGTTAACATCACGTTTACTATGTGTTTACAAATGTGTTTAAATGTCAACAGTGATGTAATTAGGCAAATCACCTCTCCCCAGCTGTTGTAATGCGTTTTAAAACGCAATGAAAACGCAAACAAAAGCGTAACGTTTGAACACGCCCTGAAGCACTGACTCCAGCATTGTTGACTCACTGTACTTGCCTTACAGCTCTGCATTGCCATCAGCTGATCCATGCCATGCCATGCCGTACAGATGCAGTCATTTATGCAAAAGGAGCCTGGAAAAAGTACCAAGCTTGATACTTTTCATTTTCCCAAGTATTTGTCTATTTATTACAGTAGGTCTTAGATAACATTCTAATTTTCTGAGTTTTTCTTGGCTGTAAACTGTAATCCTCAACATTAACAAACACTTCAAATAGTTCATTCAGTTTGTAATGGCTCTATATAATATACAAGTTTCACTTGTACATAGCACCAAGCAGCGGTCACAAGAGTCCTCTGATCAAAGCTTTCCAACAGCTTTATGATACATTGACTTTTTTTTTTTTATACCCAGCCTTGAAAGCAGAACATATTAGATAGTAATTATGGCTGGCATACAGTAGAAAAGAGGGATTTACCAAACAAATGTTTTTCATCTGTCCTTTAAAAGGGACATAATCAGAATTTTTTTGTATAGAACACCATTCCTATTCTTATAAAAATATACTAATCTAGAGGACGACCTTGGAGCCGTAGACAGAAGATCTGTAGCAGAGTAAAGGTAAGTCAGACTGGACTGTATCTGCTTAAGAAGTCTTTGATCATACTCAAGTGTTTAATAAACTGGTGCACAAGGTCCCTGGGAATGGTCACACTGGTTCCTTTCTCCCCTGTGTGTGCTGCAGGTAACACTTAAAGATATGGAAAGTTTACCTAACTCTTAAGGCTGCACCTAGGTGAGATTGTCATAGGACTGCCAGATACCTCAGTGCTGGCCAAGGAATGCAGACACATCTATGTCACTATCTGCTCAGAGTCTTACTATTCCCCCTGCAGTTAAGAATATCTTCATTGTTTGCCTTTAACTTAGCCATTCCATGTAAATATTAACAGGTGCCTCATTGAATAGGCTCTGGACGAGGGGGTAGTCACCAGGTCACTTATATACAAGATACGGTAACTCCAGACCAAGGAGGGATAGGAGGGACAGATGAGCCGCTCACACTGACATCCCATTGGACTGAACCAATTTCTTTGTAGATGGAAAGCAATGGTCTAAAAATAGTTACCGTATGTCTTTATTGTCCTGTGTGTGACAATTATTAAACAATGCAACACTGGCTTAAGATAGCAACTTTCCAAAAAGTCCGTCAAATTTGTGCTTGGTTCTCCTTGTCATCTGTAAATATTGTTATTGTGAAGTGCCAATCGCATTGAGTATAGAAAATAAAAGAAATAAAGAAGACAAAAAACACACAGGTGGAATGAAACTGCATTTTACTGAGAAAAATGGTTTTGCTACAAATACATAATAAATTGTTTTAAACTTCCAAAAAACAGTTATTTATCATCAAAACTTCTAGTACTCAGCATGTTCTGCAAAATAAAACAAGTAACAGAGACACAGTGTAAGAACTACACATAGACAGACAATATATTCACATGTGCAAGTCCTCCTTACATCCACACAATCTGGAGGATACAGGGCTCCAAAAAGAAGAATTTGTTGCAATATGCACCCCATCACCCTGCCCACCCGTTAAATACACACAACCCTCCCTCCCCCAACACCATGACCTGTAGAGATCAGGTGCATTAAAGTGACTTATCTGGATTCACCACCACTGGCCTCCCAGTTATAGTACATTTTATGCACTGCTCCATAAAGAGGGCACGCAAGCTTTGGTCACGGACCCATCAAATCTATCAGTGGTAATAAAAATGTTAATAGAAAAAAAAAAAAATACAAATAGAGCATTTGGCTAGTTACATTCACAAACACATACTGCGACCAAATCACAATGTACCCCATAAGTCCTATGGCCAATATGACATCCATCACAATGAGAGGGCAGACTCCAGAGTAGAGTCTGCAGATTTATTGTATAAGATTTCAGTTTCAAGTCTATGCTGTTTGTGAATGCAACCAGTAAAGCATCTCCCATTTCAGAAGGAGTGGTCCCTTACAACCTTTGGCTAACCAGCAAGTTACATTTACTCCTCATCCAACAAATGGCTCCAAGCAATTCCCCCAACCTCCCTCATTACAGTAAATGAAATGACCAGACAGACAGAACAGTAAAAGACCTACAGCAATAAGAAGAAGACGTATTTGCATTGCTCGGTTGAGGTAAGAGTTTGTTTCTTCGTATACACCTCATGTAACTGCGCCCTGTACCTCTATCGAAAAAGGAACTAAAAATTGGCCTCTTACCTTTACAGAGGTGGAATTACGTAAAAAAATAATACACTATAAGATTAAGAAAGAATATGACTTGACATTTATTCATAACATTTATGGGAAAAGAAAAATTCAACCTCTTCCCACCTGTAAAAAGCCTAATGAAATTTCAAGGTTCAAAAAATTAGCAAAACCTTACATGCCATCTCTGCTACCCTCTTTAGGCGACGTAAGGGTACAACAAGGAGACATGTTAGAGCAGGTATGACTAGGATGATGACTGGGATGGACAAGCCTGCAGACAACACAGGCTGCTAGCACCACCCTGCTTTTTCTTTTGACATCCTACAGTTAAAACCTACATAAAGCAATAAGTTAGGCTCATTCTGTACTGTGTACAAGCTACATAATGGTTCTCTTTCCTATTCAGGTCCTGGGCAAAATGCTGAAAATTGCATTGTGGGAGTTTATATTGCATTTCCATAGGCAGAGCTCAGCTGTAAGAACAAATATGTAGCAGAAGACTGGAGCTAAACTGGGAAGGTTACTGAACTTATAATGCAGAATTAAAACCCTCGAGGAGTAGACTTTGGCAAGATAGAGGAAAGCCATAGCAGCATACCATAAACAATAATACCCTCTGAAATGGATTTATCTATATCATTTAGGTCAAAACCCCATGTCCCATCTATACACAAAATGTTCTAAGTGGTCTCAGAAGCACTGACAAGTTTGTGAGACTTATATGGTCTCTTTCCAGAGCCAGCTTTAAAGGAAAACTACCATCAAAATCCAGCATGATAAACCCGGGACACTTCTGTTTAGAACCAGGCACCACTATGGTGTTAATCTTCTTATATCTGATACTGGTGGCTTCCTTCCTTCTAAAATAAACTTTTAAATCATGCTAATGAGCCAGAAGGGCTATGGTGGGTGTTACAGTAGCTCTCTCCATAGGCCTTTGTTACACTGCAGCAGCATGTAATCTCGGCAGTAGTGTGCACACAGTGGGGGGGGGGGGGGGGAGTGCTCCTACAGAATGTCACAGCCTGTGATTCTGCTGCATGGAGGGACTCTAGTTACACCTCCAGGGCCCTTCTGGCTCATTAGCATAAATGGAAGTGGAAGGCAGAGGGTGAGGCTAAGACAAGTTGATGCAGTGTAATAATAGCGAGCTTCTGTACATGCCCATAGTCTTTCTGGCTCACTAGCATAATTTTAAACAGTTGAGTTTAGAAGGAAGGAAGGAGCAATGGATAACAAATATAATAAGATTCCAACAGTCACGGTGCCTGGATCTATGAGTAAGTGTCCCTGATTTTTCTTTAAGGGGTTGTAAAGAGGTTTACACAATGAAGTGGAAGAATGCTTCCATCACAACGGTATACGATGCAAAGACTACATGCCGGTTGAACAGTGCTGACACTAGCAGTTGTTACAGTGCTAGCACTCTTGTTTGGCCATCATATTTCGGGAAACCCATAGAGAATTTATTTTTTGTAATATGCTTCTTACCGTTTTCACACCATTTTTGTTTAAATATTATAATATTAGACCATGAAATGTATTGACCCATTAGTGTATTCTACCATTTATCCTGTTATACCCAGCAGCGTTTAGAGGGAACACGGAAACATGCTGGTCAGTGAAAAACAGCCAGAGAAGGCAGCATTAGAAACATGCAAACGTCATTACCTTGCCATAAAACATAAAAAGAAAGTAAACATGCTACTAATAGATCTGTAACACAAAAACCATGACAGAAAACCTATGCAACTACAGATAGCACGACCGAAGCTACAGCCATGCTTACAGAGGAGGGGGGCGTAAATGACGTATAATATTATTATACCTAATAGGTTTAGACCCTGTGATATTCAGTTAAATCGAGCTTAAACTTACCCTAAGGGTGATGCCACATATGGTCCATTTTTAAGCATGCGTTTTCAGTCCGTTTAAAAAGGCATACGCCTTTACTGTTTTTAACAATTATCTTAATAAACAGGTTGTAAGCAGCCAAACGCATGCTAAACGGTCAAAAAACGGACTGAAAACGCATGCTTAAAAAAAAAAAAAAAAAAAAGTCCAAAAATTCCATGTTTGGCATCACCCTTATCCTCAGTCCAGCATAACGCCTCCTATCACCTCCAGCCGCAGCTGGTAAAGAGAGGCTCCTATATTTTATTACGCGGTCTCCCGGATCAGTTGCAGTGCAACTTTTGTTGCATCATGACTGGGTGCCAAAGACCTCGTTGGCCAGATCACGGCCCCCATTACAGTCATTTGAAAGTGGCTGTAGACTGTGGAGGGTGCTTACTATTGACCTGACATGACTGCTAAGCCTCTGTATACCAACAGCGGACGACAGTGATGGGTGATGCCACGAAAAAGTATAAGTTATTTCTTATTTTTGTACCAGCTAGACTAGTAAAAAATGAATTTTTGGCTTTTATTGGTTACTCACTCTCATCAAAAGGGCTACGAGATATGTCTACAGGTCCTAACAACCCATTCATGCACTCCCAGTGTCCAGCTCTACCCACAAAAGCCAACCCTGTATCAATTTGGCCTCCTATGTTACTTAATCCTAGGGGTACAGAGTTTCATTGTAACACTAGTCACACAGCCAAAGACTGCAATGTTGCCTAATACACAATTATTATAATGAAAGTGAATAGTATTGTGTCTTAACTCACAAGTTGTCCCAACTGTTTGCACAAAATGTCAAACCCAATGGAGCCTTATAATTTCTCTCAACTGCTTTCACTCACATGCTGCCTCATGTCCATCTGAAGGCAGGTTAAAGATGCCCATGTGTTTTATTAAAATCAGGACTAGCATCTCATTGTACCATATATTAAGGGGCATCCAAGCTCTTGTGCCAAGCTATGGGGAGGCTTTAGATTGTGGTTTATAAACTTGCCCTTTGCTGCTGGGTGCAGACAATTTTAAAGGTTTTATTTGACTGCATGAGGACAACAAGACTGAGAAGTCTTACCCATCAGCAGGAGCAAGTATTGTACAGGTCGGGTCTTAACTAGTTAAAATGTGTGAAAGGCAAATGTTATCAAGTGACTGGCAGCAGTCAAAACTAGCATCTAGATAGAAGGGTAAGCTTATGGTACATGGTCCTTCATCATCAGGATATTAATGCCAGATTATAAGAATGCCTCAAAAAAACAAAATGATACATATTATTATAAATAAAAACAACACAACAAAAACGTAGGGCTCATTGTCCTAGTGCCGTACCAGATTCAACCCTTCCGACCTCTAAAGCTGACCAAAAAAAAAATAGATCTTAGGTTCCAAAAAACACTTCTGCTTAGTCAAACACGGACATTATGAAGAGTAAAGTGATTTCCTTATATTATATTACATCATTTTATACACTATAAAATTGCAAAGCTTCACACTAATGCATTAAAAATGCTAAAACTGGTTATTAATAGATTTAAAAGCCAGTATAAAATGTGATAACCCTTATTCTCAGGGTAACGTGGTAACCATAAAGCACTGCAGGAAGTCTCTTACTAAAGTAAGAGTAGAAGGAACTTCTAGAATAGTTATTTTGGACAGAAGGGGCACAATGTAATAATCCACATTTCATTTGAGAATATAGTTTCTTCATGGAGATATTTTAAATCTGTCAGTCTCCTATGCTGCATGGGTTTTAGCTAGCCTTACGCTCAGATATGTCAAAGACAGATCTCTTAACTTGTGTAAGGCATCAGTTAATTTATACAGAGAGACAACCTTGTAGAGTTCACTTACCTTTGACAGGTTGTATCAGAGAACATAAATATGGCTGTTTCTTGCCAGGATGAACACCACTCTTGTCCATAAGCTATAACCGGTACCGCAGATCAGCCCTATACAAAAGTGGGTTTAAAGCACCAAAACAAATATCCAACAGACTAAAAGTAGATTTTTTTTTTGCTTCTGTAGATGAAGCCCGCAGCCATTAAAGCCAAAGCTTGGGAAAAATCCTGCAGTGCTCTAGTGAGTTCCCTAGCTTTAGTCAAGGAAGAACCCCAAACCACAAGTTAATCACCCAGAGAGAAAGGGTGGCAGCCGCTGTATCCACACATAAAGGGAAGCTCCACTTCTAACCAATATCACACATTTTATACAACTTATTATCGAGGAAAGATGAAGATCATCTGCCTATATGGACGTAGCTGTTGGCTACTGTTATTCAAAGCCTACTACCCAAACTTGCAGGTTGATGTTAGTTAACAGTGGAGTTACCCCACAAGAGGTGCACTGTAACCCAGGAATTTTAGATTTTACCCAGTCTGAAAGACTTGGCATATACACCTACCCAGACACAACGATACTGCAGCTGCATAAAGGTGGAAGCTTCACAGAATTCGCTAATTGTATTTTCTGCTAGTAATCAATCAGAACCAAATTTTGTAAACATTTACCAGCGCCACTTGGGTACATTAATGTAAAAAGAAAAAAAAAAAAAAAAAAAAAGTGTTTGCCCAGTTTCCCTAGACTCTTAGTTTCCTATGGCAGCACATACTGCATGGTCTAAACTCTTGAAATGCACCTAGAATATGCAATACGGTAAAAACAAAGCAACAATGAAATTGCCAGGATTAAAAATCTCCACTGCAATACCCATGTGCTAGTTTGACGTCTGCCTCGCTAAAGTTGCTTTACTTCAGATCCAACCATACTTCCCATTAAAGAAGCAGGACATTATGGAGTTTATACTGACACATCCAAAACTGTTTGGATAGCAGTTGTAACCATACTTAAAGTTACTTTATGATGAACCATTTATCTTCTTCATCCATTTTTATTTAGTTTTACATCAACCTCAGTTTTAGGTTTCCACCCTTTCTTCTCTATGCGCCATTTCTTTTCCAGGATTCTGTAATCATGAACACCAATACTGCAATCTCAAATACCACCGCTGCTGTCCTTTATGCCGCATGAAAGATATTCCCTGTAACTTGGGAGGCACAGACAAAGCCTGTGTTAGCAGTCAGCTGCGGAGGCCTTGCACCCATCTATTCTGCTCCGTGACAGTGTTGTTATTTATTGATGACTACTACTTACCCCTTTAGTAAATTATTACTGTGGACACTTTCTCTTTAGAAAGTATATAAAAGAACTAGTATTAAAACAAACAAGTAAATAAGTGGTGTGGGTTGGAACAGTGTGCCCCACTTCCTTATTTTTGATTGCACCGAGACACATATCCGGCCTAACAAAATCGTTTAGCAATTCCTAAAAGATTCCACCTTACGAATAAAAAACACTACTAGAGAAAGGCATGGGGAAAAGGAAAAGTGATTAGCTATTTCTGGAAGGAATGTACAAGCCTCGGCTGTGGGTGACAACACCGAGAAGGGAAATCTTGCGTCTAGCTTCAGTTCTCGGACAGTGAGAGAGCGAGTGCTGCTTGTAACGCTGCTTCTTCATCGATGCTGTAATCCTGGAACAGAGAACTCACATTATAGGCAAGACTGGGGAAGATGAATAAACTGAAAAAGAAGTAAATTTTTTTTCTCTGGCAGAGACCCTCCTCCTCAACTGGCCTGCTCAACTGGCCCCTCCTCCCCATGCCATATGCCTCATTACCATTTAGAACTTCATGCCATGTGACCAGGGTGATGTCATCTAAGTTTCTTTACCCAGTAACAATTGCAAAGTGTACCCCATGTATGTAGTTACAGCTGGAGGCATTCTGTAATTTCATGTGATCACATACATATATGAGGTACATTTTGCAAATGTTTGGTAAAGGACCTTAGATGACATCACCCGGGTCACATGACATAACGTGCACAGTGATAGAACGTAACTTTCTCTCAAAATCCAAAAAAGGCACTGTGTTAAACATTTAACACAGTATTTCCTACCTCTAATAAGTAAAGAGAGCTGTATATGCAAAATGGCAGCGTGACAAAGGAAAATTAAAAACTAAGAAAAGGAGCAAAACAACACCAGTATACTACTAAAAACATCTCAGAGGAATTTGGATAAATTCATAAATTTTCTATACTCCCTTTGAAGAACAATATGCTAGGAATTAGAAGTCCATTCCTCTATTCTGCTTTATTGTAAGAATACATACCACAAACGTGTCATAAGAGAATTTATGCCGGTGAAGTAGATGCTGAAGAAAATTGGCACTCTTATAGCTGGGATCCCCCCATGGCATTGCTGAACAAATGGGGCAAACCTAAAACACATAACACATCATGAGTTAAAGTCTCAAAACAAATATGCAGCCTTCATATTTCAGTCTTCTATTCATATTTTATACAATGGACAGTCTTACAGTGCTGTGGACAGAAGTACTGGTCCGTAGCTCTTAATCAGTTAACAAAATCCAGCTCCACACCATGCATACGGACATTTGTGAAAAAAATGGGGTTCAACACCTTCCTTATATTCAGTGATGAAACTTGAGTGGTGTTACTGAATAGCATAAGCATTTGGGAACCAAATAAAGTTTTAGATTGGGGATGCGGAGTACTGAGGTGTATAGTACATAAAGGTTATCAAGGGTTTGCCAACTTTCCAAACCTCCCCTGGCATAGCCATCATTCCTTGAGGAGTATTTACTTGCACACAGTTACATGGTATAACCCTATTTAACCCATCCCAGTGTCATTTTATTGCATAACTTTGCAGTACATGCACTTAGATCTGTATTAAAACTGGAAGAGTATAAGCAGAACTGTCTACACTGTATCAGACAGCAATCTATAAGATTTCATCTTTGATGCATGAAAGAAGCTGATTGTGGCAGGTCCTGTGATTATTCATCCAAACTACCACGACTTAAAATATAAAAAAAATAAAATACATAGGTAAGCATTTTGCTGTGCTTGTAGAGTAATGTGCTTACAACAAGTACACTGACTATACCTTCTCACGAGAAGTCCCATTAATACACTGAAACACAAGTCTTACCACTTTATTGGGATCACTTCTATGGTTCTCCATGCAGTGTTTCACAAGTTCTTGCTGGTCCAGATTTCGGGCTCCACAATAGGGACACACAAAGGTGGAACGGTTTGGGATATTACTGGGGAAAAAAGGTAACGTTAGCATTATAAAGTGCCTGCAAACCTGGTAAAACAAACAAAGAATGATAGAAAAAAATCCTGTTCCCATTAAGCTGGAAAAAGTCATTACTAATTAGGGATATGTGTGCTGAACAAAATACACAATCACCTTGAAAATACAACACCAAAAACAGACAACACACTGTAGTTCAAATAGAACACAAATGATACAACATTTATTGTTCAAATAGCATTAAAATGACACAAGCAATTTAAGAGCAACAAACAGAATAAATAGATTACATTGTAAAATGTATTAATACCAGGGTAGATTGTAGTCTATTTGTTGCTCTTACATTGCCGGTGTCATTTTAATGCTATTTGAACAATAGAGGTCATATCATTTGTGTTCTATTTAATCTATGGTGTATTGTCAATTGTCTATAGTCATTGTTACTATTGTATGTAAAAAAAAAAAAAAAGAGATAAAAGGTATTATGTGTATCCTAATAGATCATATCTCTACAGTTAGTAGGGATGGAGCTGTGACAAGCTCTAAATCATTACTCGTGAACACCAACTCAAACTAGACGGACTAACAGAGGCAAAGATCCTGATAACACATCAAACCATTACCTAAGAGGAGCAAATAATGAGAGAAATTACCTGGGAATAGGTTGAGAGGTTGGGACGACAGGAACAAACTTTGGGCAGTTGGCCATCTGTTCTTGGACTTTGGCACATGAAGAAATGTGGGATCGCATCTTTGCAAGGGTCACCTGTAAGCCAAAACACACAAGTCAAGACAAGGATCTTCAGAAAATTAGGGCTATAATAATCTTTATTTATATAGCGTCATCAAATCCCTTAGCACTTTACAGACTCTGGGAACATGTACAAATATAATAAGACATTACCGAGTACAAACAGTTGTATGGAACAATAGGAGTGTGGGTCCTGCTCTCAAGAGCTCACAGACTATGAGGGCGGGGGGTGACACAAGAGGTATATCAGAGAGATAGGGATCCCAAGGAAACCTAAGATGCTCCTCCTCTCCCTCAGTTTAGTTAGAGATTTTTGGAAGAGCCGTTTAGTTAGTAGATAGAACATATATATCACACACACACACACACACTTAATCTTTAAAACTTTTTTTTGTTTTTTTAAAACGCATTCCTGTGAAGTCAACACCACAAAAAAAAAAAGTAACTCCCCTTTGGGAAATACCAGGTGCCGTCGTGGCTCAAGGAAACAACATTACCTGTAAGAGTAATTTATTGTTTTCCTCTTCATCACAACAGCACCACCAGACAGAATTTCAGAGAATAAGACTCTTATGGGGGGGGGGCAACCGAGGACAAGACCTTTCTCCCCAAAGGACAGAGAAGAAGATCCCATCATATCCACCCAATAGAGATTTCGGAAAGTGTGAGGGGTGGACCTGTTGGCCACCTGGCAAATGTGTTCCAGTGTAGCATCTCTAAATTCAGCATATGATGCAGCTAAGGCTCTAGAACGAACGGAACAGGAACTTCAGAAATTTCATAAGCCATCTGAATAGTGACCTTAATCCATCTAGCAATAGACACAGAGGACCCTTTATTCCCCTTATTCTTTCCAGAATAGAAAACAAAAAGACTATCCAATTTTTCCAGGAAGAAGTAGAATCCAAATATTGGACAATACTTACATCAAGTCGATGAAAAGATTACTCCTTCACTGTTTTGAGATTGCCACAATGAATGAGGGAAGGCGGATATCCTGAGAACTATGAAGGTCAGACACTACTTTAGGCAACAACCCCGGATCTGGCCTAAGAACTATCTTGTCGTCAAAGATCATACAATATGGGGACTTATACAGGACAGAGCAGCCATCTTCCCTACCCTTCTGGCTAAAGTAATGGCTGTAAGGAAAACGGTCTTGTATTTGAGGAGTTTAATGGAAATTATATCTTAGAGTTCAAATGAGGAACCTGACCGAGCGCCAATTACCAAGGAGAAATCCCAAGCAGAAACCCTACTCCCAACGGTGGGCCGGATTCTACCTGTGCCATTAATAAATGTAGAGATCCAGGGGCGTTTAGCTAATTCCTGGTCAAACAGGGCGCCTAATGCATATACTTGAACTTTAAAGGGGTTATCCCCCCACACTAAAGATCATTTTTAACCATTTACTTCACAATTTTACTCAGTTTTATCACTCAGTGATGGTCAGTGTAAAATTCCAGGTTGTGGCGGTGACTCTCTATGCAGACACATTGGGGCACATTTACATACCTGTCAGAGTCACGTTCCCTGACAATGATGAACTGTGCCGCGATCCACGTAGATCCTGGGCCCAATTTCCTGCATGTGTCGCTCCCTGCTCAGGTCCCCTGGAGTTCACCTTTTTCCGCTGCATGCAAGTGCATGGCTTGCGACTAAAATTTGAATGTTAAATCCTGCGCTTAGTCCGAATCTGTCAGATCGTCCGACGGCCCACCCCCACCCTGACTAGTGTCGTGTGAAAGCCGGCGCGATTGAAATCCCTGGCCCGATCCCCGGAAACTTGGGAAACCCGACGTGGCTATTTTCATAAAGCCTAGATTTCTTGTACCCCCTTGCTTGTTGATGTATGCAATAGATGTAGTGTTGTCTGACATAGTGGCGACTGTGAGCTCGTAGAAACGGGAGAACTGCTTCTAGTGCCTCTAAAATTGCTAATAGTTCTTTGTGGTTTGATGATAGGTCTTTTTCTCCTATATCCCAAGAGTCCTGATAGATGTGGTCCTCTAGGTGGGCCCACCAACCCCGCAGACTGGCGTCCATAGTGATTAGTTTGCCCTGACAAGGGATCCAAGGGAGGCCTATTTTTAAATTTTCTAGAACTGACCACCAATCCATGGACCTCAATACTTCGGGAGGGGGCAGAACCTTTGAATCTAGAGAGGACTGATCCCGGTCCCACTTTCTTAGAAGAAAATTTTGTAAGTGGAAGAGACTGAGAAGAGATATGCCCAAGCTTAGAGAAATCAGGGGGTCCTTCAAAACTAGATACCTTATTTTTTCTACCTTTTCTGCTGGTAGAAAGAATGCCAGTTTCTGGAAATCTAACCATATCCCCAAAAAGAGCTTCCTTGTTGTAGGAACTAGAGATAACTAGAGATAAGTTTACCAACCAGTCCAACTTCTGGAGAATCTGAAGAACCCTGGCAATCTGATTGCAAACTGCCTGCTCTGATGGCCCTACCAACAGAAAGTCGTTTAAGTATGGCATGAACAGACAGAGGTCTGACATTACCTTAGTAAATGTCCTTGGAGCGATGGAGATTCCGAAGGGTAGCACCCTGTTCTAAAAATGAAAGATTTCCGAGTCCACCTGAACAGCTACTCTTAAGCATTTTTGAAAATCTGGATGTGGGCAAATCTTGGCTTGGGTTGGTCTCTAACCTGGTTGAATAAGAGTTCCCTTTAATAAACTGGCCTTTTTTTCCCATTTCTATTTTTCCCTTCCCTCCTTCAAAAATCTATAACTTTTATAGATAAAAAAATTGCACTTCATAGAGATGGTATTTAATATTCCATGCCGTGTACTGGGAAGCGGGAAAAAAATTCCAGTGAAAATGGTGACAAATCACATTTGCTCCGTTTTCTTGTGGGTTTGGATTTCACTGTGACATGTCAACTTTAATCTTTGGGTCGGTATGATTACGGGGATACCAAATTTGTATAGGTTTTATAATGTTTTCATACATTTACAAAAATTAAAACCTCCTGTACAAAAATATTTTTTTGATTTTGCCATGTTCTGGCGCCAATAACTTTTTCATAATTCCGTTTACGGAGCTGTGGGTGGTGTCATATTTGCGACTTTTGATGACGCTTTCATTGCCATCATTTTTAGGACTGTGCAACCTTTTGATCACTTTTTATAGATTTTTTAATATATTTTTCAAAATGGAAAAAAAAGTGCCATTTTCGACTTTGGGTGCCATTTTCCGTTACAAGGTTAAAACGCAGTGAAAAAACGTTATTATATTTAAATTGATCGGGCATTTTCGGACGCGGCGATACTTAATGTGTTTATGATTTTTACAGGTTTTTTTTTTTTAAACTCGTTTTATTGTATACAACAATCACAATAAAAGAATTTACCACAGTATATGATATTATGTTTTACATATCATGCGTACACAGGTAAATAAAACAAGGAACAACAAAAACGAACCAAACAGGAAAAAAAAAAAAAAAACTCTGCAGTGCTGCTGCTAGACCACATCCATAATTTCCATTATAAATGGGGTATCTTTTTAGAAAACAAGTTCTCCAAGAGTTGTTTTATTACTCCATCCCTCACGCTGTTAATTAGCCTGCAATGCCCTTAACTGTGACGTGAATGTGTTTACAGAAGTAGCCGAGGAGTCAAACCATTGTCCCCATACCTTATTGAATTTATCTGGACAACCTCTTCCCCTATATATCAGGTCATGAAAAGGGAGGACCGAATTCACTAATTTCCTCCACATTGATAGGGATGGTGGTTATGTTGACATCCACTTTAAAGCTATGACCTTCCTAGCCAGAAATAGTACCTCTCTAAGAAATATACGCTTGTGGAAGTTGCCATGCTTCTTCATCAACCACCCCCAATAAATAGAGCTCTGGTGTAGATTGGACAGGCGTATTAAGTACATTAGTTAGCAGTGCTATTACCTCCTGCCAATATGCTTGAATGGTCGGACATGTCCATACCATATGCCAAAAATCAGCATATACTGCAGAGCATTGCAGACATCCAGGAGTCTGCTTCCTTCCCATTCTATATAGTCTGGCTGGGGTCAAATAGCATTGATGAAGGAAGAAAACTTGTATTAACTTATTGTTAGCTGCTGGAGACACTAGCATGGCTGACTCCAAGGCTTCCGCATAGGTCTCATCCGTCAAACTAGGTATGAGGGTTTTCCATTTTTCTAATGCTGGAGAGGGATTGGCCGAGACCTTGTCAGTGATAAGATGGGAGTACAATATGGACACTAGTCCCCTAGGACAGTGGTGGCGAACCTATGGCACGCAGAGCCCTCTCTGCAGGCACGCAGAGCCCTCTCTGCAGGCACCCGTACCATCTCCCCATTCTCATCAAAGTCGGAGCTCCGGCTCTGTCCATTACAGCCTGAAGCTGATCGGCTCTGCTCTCACTAGTGATGCCTTAGTGAGAAAGTAGTAGCCGATCAGTGCCTGCCCCTCCTGCTCTTCAGCACGGGAAACAGTGGGAAGAGAACAGAGTGAGGCAGCTCACAGAACGAGGCTGACAGCAGCAGAGATACAAGGTCAGGAGCTGCTGGGGCTGCTCACACACAGACATGTGCACACTTACAGAGGTCCTGGCAGGTGACACTAAACCAACTATACATACTTGTGGTTTAGTGTCCCAAATCCCCCTGTATGACAGCTGACTGTGGCCACACATATACTTGCCTGTACCTGAAGTGCTCATCACCTGCACAAGGCAGCCAGTGATGCCAGGAAAACCCCACAGTAAGCACCCTATGCACAATGTAACCGGGTGCTATGCTGCATCACTGGCAGTGTCGTGCAGGTGATGAGCGCTGTGGGCAGAGGCAAGTGTATATGTGGCCACGGACAGCTGTCATATGGGTGATCCCAAATCCACCTGTGCATCCACCCCACACCAACCGCTTTGCCATAAAAACCACCTCCCAAATTTGATTCCCCAAGACCACTTTTTTGCCATTTTGCAACATGTAATAAAATGTTATGAAAAGTGGTCAAATGGTTGTACAGTCCTCAAAATGGTAGCACTGAAAGCATCATCTCATATCACAAAACATTACACCACAAACAGCTCTGTACACCAAAGTATGGAAAAGCGCCCAAAAAATTAGCACCAGAAGATGGCAAAATGACTTATTTTTGGTACAGGAGATTTTAATTTTTGTAAAATGTATACAAACATTATTAAACCTATGTAAATATATTATCCCTGCGATTGTACTGACCCACAGAATAAAGTAGACATGTCGTTTGGGGTTCACAGTGGAAGCTGTAAAGAATTTGTCACAAAGGCATTTTTTTTACCAAGAAGTCTTTTAGGGTGGGGAGTAAAAAATGGAAAGGCAAAAACAAAAAGGGGGTAAAGATGGCAATATTTGGTCCATGAGCAAGCTAACTTATCACAGTCCCCTAGTCCCTGCATCTACTCAGGACTACTGTCACTGTAATGATCATCTGAGAAAAGAACCTTTGAGGAACAAATACCTCCATGTGTTGCAGGGCATATAGACATTTGGGTAATACAATCATCTTTATAAGATTAATCCTGCCCGCGACAGATAATGGCAGGGATCCCCAGGTTCTAAATTTGGCTTTAAAGTGCTCCAACAATGGGTGTTTATTCAGGTCCAGAGGGGCAGAGGGAATAGTTGATCTACAAATCCCTAAATATTTAAAAGTATCTGTTACCTTCAGTCCAAGTACCAAACTGGCCCTTCCTTCTGGTGGCTCCGGGGAGAGAAAGGTTATTGAGGACTTAGTCCAATTTATTCTAAGCCCAGAATATTTGCCAAAAGAATCAATCTGCGCCATGGCAACTTCTAAGGTTGATAATGGATCTGACATAATTAACATCTTGTCGTCTGCAAAAAATGCAGTTCTGTCTTCCCTGGAGCCAATCTGCACCCCCTTATACTGTGGATCTCTTCTTATTAATATAGCCAGCGGCTCTACTGCCAATGCAAACAATAAAAGGCGACAGGGGACATCCCTGACGCGTTCCCCTATGCAGAGAAAAGGAAAGAGATGGAAGCCCATTCACTAAGAGGGCCGCCTTCGGATGTTTATGTAGTATGTTCAACCAAGAGATAAATCCCGGGCCAAACCCAAATTTAGTTAGTACCTGTTGAAGGAATGGCCATTCAACTGAGTCGTATGCTTTTGTGGCATCTAAGCACGCGAATGCCCAGTCAGCTTTTAATTGACACCCAATTTGAGATATTACCTGTACCCTTCTGATATTTTCAGTGTTTGACTTTCCGGGCATGAAACCACACTAATCCGGATGTATCAAAAGATAAAATAACTGAGTTAAGACGTTTAGCCAATACCTTTGTTAACAATGTTCAATAGTGAAATGGGGCAGTAAGACCCACACTCCGCCTGGTCCTTATCTGGCTTCAGTATTAGGACTATATTGGCGTCATAAAAGGATGGTGGAAGTACTCCTTGCCTAAAGGCCTCTGTAAAGCATTGCAATAGAGCCGGCAGTAAAGCCTCTTGATATTGATCATAGACTTCTACCGGAATACCATCCGGACCCGGGGATTTTCTCCTTTGCATATCCTTCATCGCCTTTGCATAAGTTCCTCCAATGTAATCTAGGGCCTCTCGCTGCGTTGAGTCTAGAGTAGGAAAGGGTATATCGTCTAAATAGTCGATGATCTCCTGGGAAGAACAGATGAAAGCTGCTTCCAATTGCTGACAGCTCTGGGCCAAATCTGATTCCTGTCTAGCTGCTTCCCTTTTAATATAAGAAATCGAGGACTTTACACATCCCCGGAGATATACTTTTAGAGTTTCCCATAATTCTGGTGGGGGTGTATCAGGGTTGTGAAGAGTTAAGAACTCTCTAAGCTGGTCTGGTATTTTATCTAGAGGTTTAAACAATTTAAGCCAAAAGGGATTTCTCCTCCAGCCATGAGGACGTCTAATGGTGTCTGAGTGGTTGATCGTTAAACCTATTGGGGAATGGTCAGAAACCGCTCTAGGAAGGTAATCTACCCCGGTCACCCATGAGTTAACTACAGTGTTACCAAAGGCGTAGTCAATTCGTAACAGGGATTGCCTACCAGCATTATAACAGGAATATACCAACTCCAGGGGGTGGCGAATACACCATAAATCATGCCAGCCTAATTCCGTCATTAGTTGAGCTAATTGAGTCGGCGTTTGAAGGGCTTGAGGTAGCGGGGCAGTGTGGAGTCTGTCTACCGCTAGGTCCATCACAGCATTTACATCTCCTACACATAATATCGCCGCTCCTGGGAATTTAGCCGCAAATTGTGCAGCTTGGTGGAAAATTGACAGGTCTGAATGCGGAGGGGAATAAAGGCCTATAAACACCAATTGTCTAGATTCTACCCATGCTTGTACAAAAATAAATCTGCCCTCTGGATCTGCAACTGTCTGGCCTACCTCCCACGATTTTTACTGTTTATTAATATTTATATCAGTTGTAGGGAAAGGAGGGCGCTTAGATTTTTAGTTTTTTTTTAATTATAATTTTTTTAAAACTTCTTTTATTTTTACTTTCACTATTTTTAAGACTACCTAGGGCACATTGTAATGAAAGGTTTAAAACGAGACAGCCTCAGGTCTTCAGAAGACCCGAGGCTGTCATGGCGACGGATCACGGAAAACACCCACGGATCATGGGTGTGACCGGTAAGACTTACCAGCTATGGAGAGGGCTCAGCCCGCGAGCCCACTCCATTCACTGGGGCCCGACATGCGTCGGTAAGGGGTTAAGGGTCTGGAATTTTGAATTCTTTCTCTTCATCTCCTCTGGGGTCTCAACCTTTGAAAGGAACAAAAGGGCCTGCATTAATTGCCTACAGTAAAAAACAAACTTGATCTTATCTCTAGCTTTTTCCAGAACCGGACCAAATAATTTTCCGTCACATGGGATCCCACACAGTCTATTTCTTGAGCCTACGTCTCCAGTCCAGTTCTTTATCCAGAAAGCCCTTCTGGTTGAGTTAGATAAGGCCAAGGAAGGGCAGTGAGTCTTAATGCTTCAATATATGCATTGACTAAGAAGGTGGCACCCTTCTGGACATTGGCTATAGAGAAGGCTAAAGTGGCTCTGGGTACTTTGTTCTGAATATCACTCTCTAGCTGGTTTAGCCAGAACAACATAGAGTGTGCTACACAAGCTGCTGCAATATTAGGTTTGAAAGATGATGTAGAAGAACCCCCGGATCTTTTAAAAAAACTTTCCATCTTTTTTTCCAAGAAAACCCATATCTTCAAAGGGAAGGGCTGACCTGCGAAGCACCTTGGCCACAGATGCATCCACCTTAGGTGCTGAACCCCAAGAGATGGAGACATCCCTGTCAAAGGGATATTTCCTCTTAGCTGGTCTAGGAATATATGATTTTTTTGGAGAATTCCACTTTATCTGGATCAAAGAGGCTACTGCATCAGAAAGTGGAAAAACTTTCTTACGTTTTTCTTTCAACCCCTCAAACATTATATCTTGGAAAGAACTAGGTTCCCTTTTATCCTCAATATCCATGGTAAACCTAACCAACTTGATAAGGTGGTCAGAATCATCAATGCTAAATAAAGGTCGCCCTGCATCCTCTGTTCCTGATGCCAGGGATGCTAACTCGCTCTAACAAAAACAGCCCCTTCTTCCTCTGACCCTGATCTGTACGTGATTTACATTGCCGCAGAGGAAGCGGGTTAATCTGGTGTAAGTGGAAATGGGCTGGGAACTGCCACTTCCTTGGCTTTTTGCCCTTCCTCCCAGACCAAATTTCTCAGTGATTCAACCCAGAAGGGAGATTCTTCAGTCATTATCTTGCCAATAGAGCTATTACAAGAGGTTCTCTCATAACCAGTGGGCATTATATAGAGATTCTATATTCCCTATGGCGCATTTTAGGCGCCTCTTCCCCCCTATGACACGCAGAGAAAAAAAAAAACATTCATTAAGAAGGCTGGAATATATAAAGAAACTCATTACTCACCGGTCTCCAGAATAGTTACCTGGGCGGAATCCATGCTTGCCAGCCATGGTAAACTGGAACTGCAGGGAACAGCAGCCTCCAGCCTGCCAAGCAGCAAGTGGGCATGACCACTGTTCACTTCTGGTCAGGGAGCTGGAGCCAATACTCCCCCCCTGCCTGTTTTTAACATCCTAGCACCGCTTCTGAGGCTAAGAATTCCAAAACTGGAAGTGACAAGTAATTCCTCTGTCACGTCTGGCACACGAGCAGGCCACGCTTACACTGGAGAAACCCAGTACTGCAGTACCCTGGAGCCGCTTTGGAGCCCCCGCCGCAGCAGGTAGTCCCGCCCTCCAAACTGAGGGATAAACTCATGGCGCCTCACACTTCTTTAAACTAGAGCGTCCGTGAGGCACCACAGGGACAAGCCTTTACCACGGCATGCCCAGAAACCAAAACTGTGGAGGGAGAGGAGGAGCCTCTTTATGTTCAGGTTTCCTGTCCCTGGAGGGGGGATGCAAACCTCTCTGGTGAAGGGGAAATACATTTTACACATTGGGGATTACACAACTTTGGGGTTCCCAGAATGTTTTATATCAATGAAATCACATAAATTGCTCAATTCAGAATGAAGTGCACGTGTGCAAGGTCAACCTATACTCTAACTTCCAGGGTGATGACAGAACAATGCATATGGGGTGAACCGTCTTCTGTGATAAAAACCATTTTAATTCTCATTACGCACAACAAAATTAACAAGTTATAGAAATTTCTAATATATTTTATTTTTATTTTTTTTCACGCATTTCAAGATGCTCCTTGAAGAGGGAAGATTTTTAACGGATGTAAGCAATGGACGTTGTAATTGAAGGGATCTTTGTACAGGCAGTCCCCGGGTTACGTACAAGATAGGGTCTGGAGTATTGTTCTTAAGTTGAATTTGTATGTAAGTCGGAACTGTATTTTTTATAATTGTAGATCCAGACAAAAAAAAAGTTTCCCCCAGTGACAATTGGAGTTTAAACATTTTTTGCTGTAATGGGACCAAGGATTATCAATAAATCTTCATTACAGACACCTTACAGCTGATCATTGCAATCTGGGACTATAGTAAAGCATTCAGAGAGCTTCACCAGAAGTCAGATGGGTCTGTCTGTAACTATGGGTTGTCTGTAAGTCAGGTGTCCTTAAGTAGGGGACCGCCTGTATATATATATTTTTTTTAATAAATATATAATCGTTTTCTGAAACTGAAATATCCTTTTAGATCCATAGTATTTTGGGTCTTTAAGACCAGACAACATTTTAGCATGTTTACTTTTATGAACGCTGACTATGTGGAAACAACGAAGACACTTTGTGACTTCTCTCCAATATGAAGCATCGAGCGACCCAATATTTGTTTGTAAGAATGATTGGGCAGCCAGCTTGTGCCATAAATGTTACATGTGCAGAAAGCAGGACTTACCTTCTTACTGCAACCTCTGCAAGGAGCCTTATAGGAAGAGAGCTGTTTGTCTACATTGGAGGCCTTCTCCACCTTCTTTGGGTCAAATGGCATACGACAAAGTGGGCATAGTGGGGATGGGACCTGAAGACATGGCTGCAGGCACTCGCCACAAAACCTGAAAGACACAGAAACGGGTCAAGTGGAAACAAGAGAAAAGGAAGAAACTACATAGAATAGGAAAGCAATAGCACCTACTACATAAGCAGAACCAAAGATCTATGGTAACCAGTCAGTATTTCAATGTGCTCTCTTCCAATTTGGTAACAAATGGAGTACAAGACTGTAAAAGTGATGAGAATTCATCCAGTTCTAGCCATTCAAGCTGCGTGCGTTATCATTGTGTTCACACATAATTTTGTTAACACATGAGTTACGGATTAGTAATTGGGGGATATGTATTAAACTCTCTATCCCAAAAAGCTGGAGTATTTTGCACCTGAAAAGCCAAGCACCTCATTTATTGATGATTTTAGACCATTATTAGTCAGTTTTCTGTCTTTTCTGGAAAAGCGGTGTGTCCTCGGTAACTAGGGGGTGTGACCAGACAGGCCATCAACACACTCGTAATGAGAGCTGTTCCCTAGACCTCTCCTGGCTGTCAGTCTGTACAAAGCTTCTTGGTTTACTTCAAGTGGATAGAAATCTGTCCCTGATCATGTGATGTCACACAGGTGCATGAAGGTTATCACAGAATAATCAGAGCCGTGTGATACAATGGCTCATGCACCTGTGTGACATCCCATGACCATGGACAGATTGCTATCCACTGGAAGCAGAGATCTAGAATTTTAAGAGAAAATAGAAAAATAAATAAATAAATGATTTGCTATAGCTGGACAAGAAGGCAACACCCAATTGAGAACTACCACCAATAAATTGTGTGCACAGTCTATCAACCCATAGGAGCAGCGGCCACTTGTAGAATCAACCCGACACTATGGCACCAAGAGGAGTGGGACATACGGACACACGGCTAGTACTAGGTGTTTCACTGACTGGAAGAAGAGGCGACAGTGTTACGGTGTAGTCATAGGATGAATAGAGAGGATAAAAAAAAAAAAAAAAAGGAACACATAAATGTGGTGGAATTATTAAAATTCACACAAGGGTGTCCTGCCATAATTATTGTTATACTACTTGTACCTCAAATAAAGTTTATTGTAAAAGAAAAAAAAAAAAATCACATGTGGGTATACAAACATTATATACTGATAGGATACATCTTTATAGTAAAAGGACACCGTGTCTGCACTATTCAAGACTCAGTATTGTAATAATGTCAGTCACCCTTTGAATTCTCGGAAATGCAGGCGATATGGCAGACATGAGGTGTGAAGAGGTCATTCATCACCCTGCCCCACACTCATAATAAGGCATTGACATAAGCACGGCTTCTGCAGGAATGATATGGAGATCATGATTTGGTATGAGATAGAGAAACAAAGGGGTGACCTCCCATGGAAAAACATATCACAGGAGAAAAACCCTGTGTACTCGTAGAAAGTAGCATGCAAATTGTGATTTGTGAACTATATCGGTCTATAGCTCCAGCTGTTGTAGAACTACTACCCCTACCATACAACAGTGCAAACCACCATGAATAAATACTTAGGCTAGAGCGGCATGTAGTCATACTACTACACCGTACTCAGCAAGAGCAAATGTGGTCAGGCTGTTATCCACAACTTGCAGGAATTGTGAGCTGACAGTAAGCAGATAGGGCAACACGGTGGCTGAGTGAGTAGCACTTCTGCCTTGCAGTACTGGGGTCCTGGGTTCGTATCCCAGGACAACATCTGCAAAGAGTTTATATGTTCTCCGGGTACGCCAGTTTTCTCCCACACTGCAGATCATACTGGTAGGTAGATTAGATTGTGGGGACAGGGACCAATTTGACAAGCTTTGTGCAATTAAAGAATTATTTTTTATTATTTACACTAGACACTAAACATGACCACATTCATCAATATTGGTTGTGATTGGCAACCCTCAGTATTTGCATGGGACCTGTAATCCAACTTTCCACAGTCCAAGAATCCGGATCTACAAATTTTTAACTTATGCACGTAAAGGGAACTTGTCATCAGAAATTGGCTTAATAAACCACTACCAGTCTTGTCAAGCAGCGAGGCAGCTTCTAGATCAGGGGTCTCAAACTCACGGCCCGCGGGCCAACTGTGGCCCGCGGGCCAATATTTTGCGGCCCCCACCTGGAAAAGCACCGCCCGCCGTGTATTCACGGCGGCGGTCGGGTCACGCTGCATGGAGAGGGCTCACGGGCTGAGCCCTCTCCATAGCCGGTAAGTCTTTGCTGCATATTGCAGCAAAGGCTTACCGGTAACACCCGCGATCAGTGCTAGCACCGATCGCGGGTGTTTGCACAGCGATAGCTGCCGGCAAAGCTGCCAGCAGCCTCAAAAAGATAGCGGCGCATGGGTGCCGCCATCTTACCTGGGATCGCCGCTCCCCGTGACGTCATCGGGGGGCGGCGATCCGTCTCCATGGTAGCCTCGGGTCTTCCGAAGACCCGAGGCTATTTCGTTTTAACCCCTTCATTACAATGTGCTGATAGCACATTGTAATGAATGAGGAGGAAAATCCCCATATATTGCCATACTGTAGTATGGCAGTATATGATAGGATCGATCAGACAACCTAGGGTTAAAGTACCCTAGGGAGTCTGAAAAATAGTATAAATAAAAATACAAAAAAGTTTAAAAAAAAAAAATTATAATAAAAAACCCTAAAATTTCAAATCACCCCCCTTTCCCTAGAACTGACATAAATATAAATAAACAGTAAAAATCATAAACACATCAGGTATCGACGCGTCCGAAAATGCCCGATCTATCAAAATATGATAATGGTTTTTCAATGCTTTTAACCCCGTAACGGAAAATAGCGCCCAAAGTCGAAAATGCCACTTTTTTGCCATTTTGAAAAATATAAAAAATCTATAAAAAGTGATCAAAAGGTCGTACAGTCCTAAAAATGATATCATTGAAAATATTATCAAATTTCGCAAAAAATGACACCACCCACAGCTCCGTACACTAAAGTATGAAAAAGTTATTAGCGCCAGAAGTTGGCAAAATAAAAAAAATAATTTTAGTACAGGAGGTTTTAATTTTTGTAAAAAACATTATAAACCTATAACAAATTTGGTATCCCCTTAATCGTACCGACCCAAAGAATAAAGTAGACAAGTCATTTGGAGCGCTCAGTGAAAGATGCAATATCCAAGCCCACAAGAAAATGGCGCAAATGCGTTTTTTCACCATTTTCATTGCATTTGGAATTTTTTTCCCGCTTCCAAGTACATGGCATGGAATATTAAATACCATCACTATGAAGTGCAATTTGTTACGCAGAAAACAAGCCGTCACACAGCTCTTTACGTGTAAAAATAAAAAAGTTATAGATTTTTGAAGGTGGGGAGTGAAAAATGGACATGAAAAAACAGGAAAGGGCCCGTAACCGGTTAATCCCCTTCCCTCCGGTACTTGAAGAAGATGAAGTCGCCGCTCTGAACGCACTTGGTGCAGGTCAGAGCGGCGACTTCATCTTCTTCGATGGGAGGGACACGGGGAGACAAGTACCGGGGGGGAGTGGAGTGTCCCTGACTGGGCTCAGTGCGGTAGGAGCTTGGGACCCCTCGGTGCACAGGACCGTTCATAGAGAAAACACGTCTCCCAGCTTGGGGCTTTCCTTGCGCTGGCAGACGCCATGACATTTGAATCTGAATAATGATATTTTGTAAGTGCATTTTGTGTGGAAAACTTGATGCGGCCCAGCCTTACCCAGAATCTACCTCCAGCGGCCCCCAGGTAAATTGAGTTTGAGACCCCTGTTCTAGATGATGTTTCTTTCATGGCCTTGTGTGGAGAGTGTGGGGTGTCACACCTCACCGAATACCTGTTAATGGACAATCCTGTAGTGGTAACCCGTGTGTGACAGCATGGCTGTGTACATTAGCATAATAGAACCTCACCATTGCTTCTATCCCTGTGCCTGGGTAAAGAGTTCTCTCATCATGGAGCTGACATTTTATCCCTGAACAAAATAAAATCAGGACGACCAACCAAAAGGACGGAGAAAAGCCTGTCTCTATACACAGTGATGAAGAAACCTACTTAATGACGGAAATTAGATTAATTAAAGATAATAAGATATTGCATCAAGGGATTGTGCACGCAAACAGGCAAGAGGCAGGGGGAAATTTAAAGGGACGCTCAACAAATAAAAGATTTTCAGCTTTCGATCACTTGATAGTTATATATTAAAGGGATTCTCTCATCTGGACATTTAATTCACCTGCTACATACATACATTTCTTTGAAGGGATGTTATTTAAAAAAAATACCTATAATTTATTTATAGAGTACCAATTATTCCATGGCGCTGTACAAGTGATAGGGGATTCACATACCGTATATACGCGAGTATAAGCCGACCTGAGTATAAGCCGAGACCCCTAATTTTACCACCAAAAACTGGGAAAAACTATTGACTAAAGTATAAGCCGAGGGTGGGAAATGCATTGGTCACAGTATATAGCCAACCAGCCCCCTATAGTATATAGCCAGCCCAGCCTGCCCCCAGTGGTATACAGCCTGCCCCCAGCATTAAAAAAAAATAAAATAAACGTATATACTCACCCTCCGGTGACCCCGACGTGCAGTGCTGCTCCCCCGATGTCCGCGCCGCTTGTCTTCAGGCTTCCGCGCCCGTCTTCTTTTTTCTGCTGGGCGCCGCCATTGCTCTCTCCCAGCCCGCAGACCAGCGGCGCTGACGCCCGAAGACAAGCGGCGCGGACATCGGGACCAACGGAGGGCGAGTATATAAGTTTATTATTTTTTACTCTTGACTCGTGTATGTTGACTTGTGTATAAGCCGAGGGGACGTTTTTCAGCACATTTTTTGTGCTGAAAAACTCGGCTTATACACAAGTATATACAGTACAATACATTAAGAACATTTGCAAGTACAAGATTAAATAGATCAGGAAAAAAGTGGAAGGAGGACCCTGCTGTGAGGGCTGACAATCTATATGAGAGGGGAGATTGAGACATGAAGTGAAGGGAGAGGAGCAGTGCAGTTATTGTGTGTTGTAGGCTATCTTGAACAGGTGGGTTTTCGGTAGAAATTTCCAGAGTATGAGGAATGCTGAGTGGAGCTGTGGGTCCTGTGAGGATCGGAGATTACGCGTGGGACAGGATTGGCAGATTAGTCCAGAGATATACGTATGGGACTGGTTATGGAGGGGCTTGTATGTCATGGTTAGTATTTTAAATTGAATTCCCTGTGCAATGGGTAACCAGTGGAGACACCGGCAGATAGAGGCAGAGGAGAAGAGAGGAGGCAGATGGATGAGCCTGGCAGAAGTGTTAAGGATGGATTAGAGGGGTGTTAGGGAGTTAGATGGGAGATCACAGAGAAGATTATTGCAGTAGTCCAAACGGGAGATGATGAGGGCACAGACTAGTAATTTTCAAGACTCTGGATTGACAAAGGGTCAGATGCAAGATATGTTCTTGAGATGAAGGCGGCAGGTTGTAGTAAGGGCCTGGATGTGAGGCGTAAAAGGATAAGGCAGAGTCAAAGGTGACTCCAAGGCAACAGAATTAAGGGACCGGGGAGAGTGTGGAGCCATGAATTGTGACGGTTAGATCTGGTGGGAGGGGATGTGTTAGGTGGAGGAAAGATGATGAGTTCCTTTTTGTCCATTTAGAAAACAGGAATAGAAGGAGGATATGGCTGATAGACACTGGAATTCTGGGTAGAAGAAAGGAGATATCTGTACCAGATCTGTGTGTCATCTGCCTAGTAGTGGTATTGAAAACCATTAATGAGCTGTCCTAGGCCAGAGGTGTAGATGGAGAAAACTAAGGGTCCTAGATCATAACCTTAAGGGACGTCAACAAGTAGTACGAGAGTGATAGACACTGACCGTTGGAGAGGTATGAGAAGATCCAGGAGAGGGCAGTGTCAGTAATGCCAAAAGACCATAGCATCTGCAGCAGGAGATGGATCAAGGAGGATAGCAGAATAATGGTCATTGGAGACTTTGGTCGGGGCAGTTTCAGGGGAGTAATTGGGTCAGAAATCAGACTGTAATTTGTCAAAGAGCGAGTTTGAAGAAAGGTAGGAAGATAGTTCTAGATGGACATTTTGTTCCAGGAGCTTTAAAGCAGATGGAAGTAGTGAGATAGGGCTATAGTTCAGTAAAGGATACTGGTTCAGAGTTGGCTCCTTTAGGATGGATGTGACAGTTGCATGTTTAAAGTAAGGTGAAACTATACCAGTAGATAATGAAAGTTTAAAGATGGGAGTTAGAGCTGGGATAAGCACAGTGCTCAGGTTGGGGTTGAGATGCGATGGAATGGGATCAAGCACAAAGGTTGCGAGGTGTAAGCATGAAAGACACTTTCTCATCAGTAAGGGAAAAGAAGTTGGTTAAGCGGGAAGAGGATTGGATGCTCTGGGTGGGTTGCAAGGATTGAAGGTTGAAACTTTGCGTGATGCCATCTATTTGGTTTTTAAAGTGTGAGGCGAAATCCTCAGCTGAAATGAGAGGTTCGTGGAGGTGCAGAAAATGTAGAAGGGAATTAAAAGGTAGAAAATAATTGTCTGGGATTGTGAGATAGAGAAGATATAAGATTAACCCCTTCCCGACATGTGACGTAATAGTACGTCACATGTCGGGTTCCAGTACATGGAAAGGGCTCGCAGGCCAAGCCCTCTCCATAGCCGGTAAGTCTTTGCTGCATATTGCAGCAAAGGCTTACTGGTAACACCTGCGATCTGTGCCGCCGCCATCTTTCTGAGGATCGCCGCTCCCCGTGACGTCATGGGGAAGCGGCGATCCGTCGCCATGGTAGCCTTGGGTCTCATGAAGACCCGAAGCTACTTCGGGTTAACCCATGCATTACAGTGTGCTATCAGCACATTGTAATGTATGAGTAGTAAAATCCCCATATACTGCCATATTGTAGTATGGCAGTATATGATAGGATCGTACAGACACCCTAGGGTTAAAGTACCCTGGGGAGTCTGAAAAATAGTAAAAATAAAAACAAAACAAAAAAAAGTTTTAAATAAAAAAAATTATAATAAAAAACCTAAAAATTCAAATCACCCCCCCTTTCCCTAGAACTGATATAAATATAAATAAACAGTAAAAATCATAAACACATTAGGTATCGCCGCGTCCAAAATATGATAACATTTTTTCACTTCGTTTAACCCCATAACGGAAAATCGCCATTTTAAAAAAAATTTAAAAAAGTGATCAAAAAGTTATTAGCGCCAGAAGACGGCAAAATCCCCCCAAAAAATTTTGTACAGGAGGTTTTAATTTTTTTTTAAATGTATGAAAACATTATAAAACCTTTATAAATTTGGTATCCCCGTAATCGTACCGACCCAAAGAATAAATGTCATTTGGGGTGCACAGTGAAATCCGTAAAATCCAAGCCCACAAGAATCTATGGGCACCCTTGCCATCACCCCAGAGTAGAGCTTGCCAAACAGAACTCAGGGCCTCTTGCAGCCCAGGACCCTAGAAGGGAGCTACAATGATAATCCAAACTTCTTCTCCTTCTTTCTATCGTATTGGTGTCCTCAGGTGCTTATACAATTTAAACCTGTGACGAAGCAGGGAGTAATGAGTTACTGCTTAAATTGTAGCATTGGCACTTTGCGAAAAATACGCAGGTTTTGGTTGTAGTTTGGGCACTCGGCGTCTAAAAAGGTTTGCCATCACTGATCTAGTGATGAAGGTTTTTAACAGGTTTTATTGCATCTTTAATTCCCAATATTAACTTTCTAAAAGTGCCGGAGGCCCTCACGAGCGCTTCTCCGGCTTTTAATTTATGCACTAGTTTAGCATATAAAAGGTCTGGTATTTACTGAATGTCCCACTGTTGTCCTGTGGTGATGAACCCTGAATCCAAGTGGTCTGGGAGGGCTACATATCGCAGAGATATACCAGAGAGCTGAGGTGGTCGTATCCAAGGGACAACATGGCTACATTTATCGGAAATTATCATCACAGCTAAATTATTTTTTAATAACGTGTAGTTCCTTAAAGCAGGAAGTCCATGCATCTCCCATGGGACAGCACTTTACTGAAAGCCTTATCAGCGAAAATTGTCTTTGGCAGTGGACTAAGTACTAGAGAGCTGAATTAGGGTAGATTAACACTGTCAGTCCATGATCATGGAACTTTAAGGGCACATGGCTCTTGCGTTACGTTTAGAAATGTAACACAAGCGATCAGGCGCAGCCCTTTGCCCAAGCACTTGCATTCTGTTTAAAGCACCAGGCAAACGCCACGTGTGAATGCACCCTCAAGGATCTCCTCTCATACCTGGATTAAAGCATCAGTCAACCCCTAGACAGTCTGTGGTACAATGCGGCATTGGTGGATGGAATGAGACAATTTCCCAGGTGTACTGGATTGTATTCAGGTTTGGAGGATGGGCAGGTCAGCCCATACCATTAATGTCCTCATCATGCAGGAACTGATAATACACTACCGCTACATAGTTCCTCTGCAATTGCATATGGTCTCACAATGGGCCTGAGGATTTCATCCCGGGCCCGAATGGCAGTCGGCTCTGAACACTATGCTGACACACAGTTAACTTTCTTGATACAGCTCACATTGATGTGCTATTTAAGAACTGCACTACCTGAGTCACTTGTGGCAGTTGTAGACACCACCTCATCCACCAATACTGACATGCATCAAACTACACCAACTAATAGGAGGCACAGAGTATTACTCTCCAGTCTTATACTACACTACTGAACTATCTATTGCTACTCTACACTGGTCTGAAAACCGACACATTTATATCTCTCCCCCACTGACTTGGAGTTACATTGTGTTGTTTAAATGTTCCCTTTATTTTTTGAGCAGCATATTTTTGAGATATATTTATAACCATGATGGTTGAAGATCTCTTCCTCTCTTCAGGTGGGAATGTAAAAAAAAAGCCCTCAGTAACATTACTTCACCATCAAGTAAAGTCTTTATTATGCTCCAGATCTTAAATCAGATTAGTAATCTGATTAAGTAAAAGTAAAATTATATACCCATGACATCACCAGGAGGGTGGTTTAGTGCATCTCAGCATCCAAATAGAGGATTAAATGTGGGATTAGCCCAGGATAAGTAATGCAATATATGTATTAATTATACAGAGTAATAATAATAATAATACACTACAAAAACGTGGTCATTAGTATAATATAGGACCAGGAAATACCTTTTGCAGCTCAAGAATAAAAACACTGATTGTATCAGGCAGATGATCAGATAAATAAATCAAATATACGGATGGAAAGCTGAGCACAGCCACACCCCACAGCTGTTTCCCCATCCATCGGAGGGGCATTTCAGGGCGGTATGTGGGTCTCATGTGTGTTGGCTGCAGATGCTGGACATATAACATGACGTTTCCTATAACAATATGTACTAAATGCAGAGATTTCCTTACACAGACACAGGCTTCAATATTTGCCCAAATACTGAATTAGAGAAGACATTTGAGGTCCTTTAGCTTACAGACCCCCTCCCAGGGCCTCTCCATGTTCAGGGATCTCGGTATAATACAAGGAGGGGTGGAGGTCTCTAATCTCCATCAGCTCCAGTTACAGGCAGTCCCCCCTGCCCTCTCCCGGTTACTCACGTGTGACCGCAGCTCCCGATGGCCACGGGCTTGTAGTAGACCTCCAGGCAGATGGGGCAGCCATACTGCGTCTCCAAGCTGTCTGCGGAGGACGGAGAGGACTGGCTCTGGTGGCTGTGATGCTGCTGCTGCTGCTGCTGCTGCCGGTGCTGGGAGGACGACACCAGACTACGGAACATTGCCATGACCGCGACACAAGCCCCGTCACCTCCGCGGCTTCAGCAGGACATAAACACTAAACGTCATTCCTTCGCGCCGCCATATGACGTCACATTGGCGCCCCGCGTCACCGCGGCGACTCTTCTGACCTAGAAGGCATAAAACCAACTCATTTACAATAAATATAGCTCAGAACCGTGATATATTACATTTATTTAAAAAATGCGAGCAAAATATCCCCGACTGGTCAGTGGGGGAAGCAGTTTTCCTCTACCAATCGCTTAGTGAGGGCAAAGCTGCCATATTAAGTACTGGCAGGCTATGGAGGTCCGGATTAATAGACAGCCGCTGTGTATTATTCCCCTATGAGCGTGTGTGTGGCAAATCGTTATTATCTACAATGAAGCCACAATGAATCAATACTCCATATAGAAAGGCAGTGCTAGTATTTGGCCGCGGGCTCAGTCACTGGGCGGGCCCCTCACACGTGACGTCATCTGTTGCCGCCGGAAATAGCTGTCATCTGCTGGAAGTACACGCTAGTGGAGCTGCTGCAATGTGTGAAGTCGGGGACGGGAATTATGTGGATATGGGGAGAGAGGAGAAGAGTGCCAGGTGCGAAGAGAGATGTCCACAAGATCATTCACTGGGAAAGCTCAGTGCCAGGACTCCCCTAGGCTGATCACTTGTCTTGTATCCGTAGGTTGGGGCAGACATGCATGAAGTGCAAGGAAGGATCTGCTGTCCTCATCATACGTGTGGGAGATGCCTTCTGCAAGTAAGAGAAAATGACATGGTACCAGTGCAACGATACAGAACAGAGGTCCAGGTCAAACCGAAAGCTGCAGATGTGTACTATGGTGAACGCATACATTGCACAATACTGCCCGTGGTATCCTCAGCGCCCAGAACAGCCAGTCACAGACCTACCGATACCTTACTATTGATGTTAGCCGTAGAGAGCAGAAGAAGAGTAAAGAAATCAGGCAATACCTTTTTGACACTAAGTATATGGTGAGCTTTCAAGAATACTAGTTCTCTTCTTCTGGCATGGTGTTGTACATGGAAAAGAAAATTCACAGCATTTTATACACACTAGGCAGTGATCATGAAAGGATATATTAAAAAAGAAGCTTTAACACAACAGAATGATAAAGGCACAGACCTCTTATTTACAACCGGATAGTAATAGACTTTAAACTTGTAAGACAATAGAGATCTTATCTGCTTGTGGCCTCCAGGTCAGAGAGGGAGTCATGAACCAGTCATGGATGGATGCTATGATGATTTTAAAACTGACTTTGTCAGCATTGTGAATAATTTCAGTACTTTACGAAACTTTATTTCACATTAACTGGCTCCCTGGGGGAGGGAACAGAAGGTGTGGATAGAGATGGATTGTCATTGGAGCTCCTGCTCTGGTTCCCCTGATTCCTCCTCTTCAGTTAACCCTGGAGAAAAGCTTCATTCCAAATTTCTCCATCTTTCTATAGTATTGGTGAACTCAGGACGCCAATACGATTAAAACCTGTGATACAGCAGGGATCAATAAGTTACTGCTTAAATTGTCATGTTGGCACTTTGTGACATATAAGTGGGTTTTGGTTTTAGTTTGGGCAATCTGTCTCAAAGGTTCACCATCACTGCCCTAGGGTGTATAAAATTTTCTGTTTCACACGTTTTACTATTATGTTCAAAAACTCACGATCAAATATACTTCACATCAGAAAGGTATTGCCCGGTTTCTTCACTATTCTGATCCTTTAATATATCCTGTCCTACTTTCTCAGTTCCATTTACATAGACGGATATAAAAGAGATAAGTAGACAAGAAGACGGTGCACTGTTTGAGTCTAGGTATAGAAGTTCAAAGGTATAAATAGGTTTGCCTCTCACCTGCTAGTAGAAAATAGGCCTATCCTGTGCCACTAAAAAAATGAGACGAAAAAGGGTATTTTGCTGAAAATGCTTAATGTACAGAATTTTAACGGACTACATGAATCGATTCTACAATTAAAACTACTTCGAAAGTTCCATTGGCAGTGAAATTCCAGCCTTTTCTACTTCATTTTTTGCTGACTATAGTTCCATCTACAGCGTTTATTCTTAGGATTTAAATTTTAGTATCCTGAGCACTTTCCGTTTTCTACCTCTAGGTCCTGTTTTAAAGACTATTTTATACACAAATTCCGAGCCATGCTGGGGAAGAACCGAATCGTGTATCCAGGGGAGAAGGTAAATGTGGCCATTGGTCTGGTAGTTATTTGATGATAAAATAAAATCAACAGGCTCAGTTCTAAAATGCTATTGTAAGATTGTCCATCATGGGGTTAGGGTTCCAACAGAAATTAATCAGCCTATGGCCATGTGTCAACAGGTGCAAGGACAAAACTAGAGGCAACAATTCAGGTAGGTCCTAAAATGCCAATGTCCAGCACCTCAAAGACATTTTCTTTTATTGAATACTTTTAAAATGTAAAAGGCAGAATTCCTTATCTTCTTTGTGTGTAGCTTTATTCATAAAGTATAATCCTGCACGGAGTATACTTCAGTATTTCAAAATAAATCCTGGTAGAGTACCTGATCCAAACTTTGACCACGTGATAACTCGAGTTAATGGCTCTAAAAACTCATCTGTTAGGGTGTTTTTTCATGATTTTTCATGTCCATATGCATTCCACGATTTTCACTAGTGGCAACCCAATGCTTTGCTTTCTATGTACTTATTCAGAATTCAGACAAAAACAACTGCATCTATACTGTCTGTTATTTTTCTCAGATGTTCCTAGGCAGCCTTTTTTGCCAACCATTCTTCTTTTTTTTTTTTTTTTTTTTTTTTTTTAAATCCGTTGTATTTCTAGTTGTAAATCACAACATATGCGAATGTAGTAGAAAACTGTAGTTAAGTAAGTTAATCCAGAAACAATATATCCCACATAACTTGAGGGCAGTGCTGGGGTCCTGGGTTCAAATCCCATCCAGGTCAACATCTGCAAAGAGTTTTAATGTTCTCTCTGTGTTTGTGTGGGTTTCCTCTGGGTCCTCCTGTTTCTTCCCACACTCCAAAACATACTGGTAGTGTGATTAGATTGTGAGCCCCATTGGGGACGGGGACTGATTTGGCAAGTTCTGTGCATCGCTGTATAATGCGTGCGCTATATAAATAAAGAATTATTATTATTAAAAGAATTATGATTTCAAACAAGTGGGTTTTTGGGATAGGAGCATACATGTCTACTGGTGTACAGGCAGTCCCCGGGTTACATACAAGATAGGGTCTGTAGGTTTGTTCTTAAGTTGAATTTGTATGTAAGTCGGAACTGTATATGTTATCATTGTAATCCCAGACAGAACTTTTTTGGTCTCTGTGACAATTGGGTTTTAAAAATGTTGAATTGTCATAAGAACCAGGATTAACACTAAAGCTTCATTACAGACACCTGTGATAACTGTTACACCTGTTTATTGTAGCCTAGGACTAAAGTAGAATAAATTACCAAAATCCCGAGGTCCGTTTGTAACTAGGAGTCGTATGTAAGTCGAGTGTTCTTAAGTAGGGGACCGCCTGTATTTATCAAGGATCACGTCATAGACCTTGGAAGTCTTATTTTCAAAGGTGATCATGAAAAGATATCAATAGAATAGGAACATAATTTCCATCCCATAAGTTCCTTTGGAATCCTGGTATCCTCTGGGGTGTATTAGGAGAATGCTGCAGGCACAGTAAACTGTGAGGTTGAACAGTGAATACCATAAAAACAAAACAAACTGATGTCTCTGTTTCAGGTTCTCCTGGCTTACTCTGGTGGACCATCCTCAAGTGCTATGATTCAGCAAGTCCAAGAGGTCAGAATTTTCAGTATTTTTACCATACATCATTATACCTTACTTCATGTTAATACATACTGGCTGATAATGAGGTACCAGTTCTAGGTTGTTTGGGCTCATACATTTGGCCATCACGAAGGGATGTCATATCTTTATATGTAGCCACATTGAATTAAAGATGCAATGTTATTCTATAGTGTGACATGTTGCTAGGATATAACTATTGTATATACTAGAGTATAAGCCGACCCAAGTATAAGCCGAGGCCCCTAATATTACCACCAAAACCTGGGAAAACCTATTGACTTGAGTATAAGCCGAGGGTGGGAAATGCATTGGTCACAGCCCACCCCCCCAGTATATAGCCTGCTGGACCCTGCCAGCACATATCCCCCCAGTATATAGCCAGCAGCGGGAGAAGCCTGAAAGGTGAGTTTTGATATATTTTATTCACTCGAGTATAAGCAGAGTTTGGGTTTTCAGCACCTTTTTCTGTGCTGAAAAACTAGGCTTATACTCGAGTATATATGGTATATATTTGTTGGGGTCTGACCTCTGAAACTTAACTGCAAATTAGGTGACTAGGATCTGCAGCTTTATAATATCATTACTTTAATTTCTCTACTCACTTGTGTTTAATGTGTTTTCCAGGGTTTAAGTCGTGATGCTCCTAAAAAGTTGCGCTTTATACCTGGCATCCTGTTTATAGATGGTGAGTGAGAAGTGAAGGATTAGA
This sequence comes from Engystomops pustulosus, assembly GCF_040894005.1. Classification (NCBI taxonomy): domain Eukaryota; kingdom Metazoa; phylum Chordata; class Amphibia; order Anura; family Leptodactylidae; genus Engystomops; species Engystomops pustulosus. The sequence goes on along the minus strand of NC_092417.1, from coordinate 101,698,088 downwards.
GGAAGACATCTGTCAGCCTTTTCTTTGGGATGAATAAATGGAAATGTCTCTGCTTCTCTGTAATGTTAATGTCACCCAGCCTACTGGCGTCTGTTCCTTTTGTATCATTTTGTGCACTCATTGTATCTCTATTGTGTTACAGAAGGTGCAGTGTGTGGTCAAAGTTGGGAGCAGAGGAAACAGAATGTTTCTGAAATAAAGCAAGTTTTGCAGAAAACAAATTCTCCTTTCCATGTTGTGCCTTTAGAGGAGGTGAGAAATATTTCTCAACATTGATGCAGCTCTCCTAGATGTGTCCTAAAACACTAGTCAAAGTGTGAGTGGGCTATTGCCTGCTGCTCCTCTCAGTTGTCTACTATATACCGGTAATAATAATAATGGGAGCTGGTGCTATTAGAGCTGCTCAGTTTGTTCACTTGCGGGTGAAGTGTTTCATCAGGAAGGGCAAACTCTTGGGGACCAGACCCAATGGCATCAGAAGCTCTCTCCCGAAGTTATGTATAAAACTCCTCAATGTTTCCGCCTTTCTCTATCATTGTAGAAGACTAGCTGGTTTCTGCCATACAATAGCAGGCCCTATCCCCTTCTCTATCAGACCAATGCATACATACAGGGGCTTTACATATTGTAAGGAGGCAACCAACCAACTTTCTCCATGATGTGCAAGGGGGTGGAGGGCATATATGCTGGAAAGTCTGGATTGTTCTTCATGTCATGTCCTTCAATGGGTGCAACTCATGGAGGAATGTAGAGTAAAAAACACCTTATAACACCAGTGAACCTTATACTAACTGCTTGCACAAAGGTTTAATTAAACAAATGTCCAGGGCTACTACAGAGCACTGTGAACAGTTCAGCATTGACCGCCTGAGGGTAAGGGATGTGTATACAATGCTGGCATTTTGGGACACAGAGGGTTCTCTTTAAATCCAGCCCTTAGTCACATGATGCATTGACGTGATAGAGCATAAGATGCCAGAGTACCTAGAGCTCACCACCTTTATCTGTCTTGTAAACACCGGATCTCGGATCACAATGCTGCCTGAAGTAACCTGCATGGATTGTAGGAAGATCCACAATGCCGGATGAAAATGTTCTCTTCATTTGCCATATTAACTGACAATATAACTTTTAGGGGGGGAATACTGTGACCTAGAGTCGAATTGTTATTGTGAGTCATGAAGAAGTGACTGCACTCTCGGCAGGGAATCAATTGCTGAGGATGGAATATTTAGTAATATAACTGTAATACAATGTATCAGTATCTGGAATACTACATATTCTACATTGGTTTCTCTTGGCTGCAGGTTTTCTCTCTACCACAGTCTGTTCTGCAGTCGGCTACTTCAGTGAATCCTCAGCGTCCAGAGAATTACAAGCAGGCAGTGAACAGCTTTCTGGGACAGCAGAGGGCACATGAGGATGAGCTATCGGCCACTGCTGATGAGATGGCACAGCTTTGTGTTACTGCCAATGAATGCAGCAACACTTTGGCTAATGGCAGTACATGCAGCAGTCCTCCAACAGAGCTCACCTCTGCACTAATAGAGATCTTCAATTCAACCAGGACAATGACGGCAAAACTAGAGCTTCTGCATTCTCTTCGGTGAGTAGCATTGCTTGAGGATTCCGTAGTGTCTGATACCTATGCACTACATACTAAAGATTTTGATCTCTCGACAAATCAAATAACAAATTGAAGACCAGATAATTTGTAATTCTGACGGCTCTTAATGATCATAGCGACCTTAGTGGCCAATAAGCAGGTCTCCACCTGATATCAGAAATCTGTGATTAAACATTTGGCATGTAAATTTAATGTGTGGGTCCGCCTTGCTAGGTCAAATGTAACCTGTTTGGGAGTAAATCTTCTTATCCCATATGCCTGTACATTAGGAGTCACCTCATCATGCATGTGGCACGTACCTATGGATACTCCAAGGTGATGACTGGGGAAAGCTGTACACGACTCGCAGTGCGTCTGCTTGCCAACATTTCCCTAGGACGTGGGGCATTTTTACCCCTGGACACAGTAAGTATATTTCTCCTATAGCCATGTGAGTCACATGCTGTACACACCTATCTTAAACTAATTTTATTCTTGGCAGGGGTTCTCTGATAATCGCTACGGAAATGTTACTATTATTAGGCCCATGCGGGAATATTCACTTAAAGAAGTTTCCTTCTATAACAGGCTCTTCAATGTCCGCTCTGTTTTCATCCCCACAATGGAAACTAAGGTATAACTTATTGCATTATTTATTGAACTATTCAGCAGGGGAAGTATCGTGGTGGCATTTACTTGAGGTGGATGTGTGGCTTTTCTGGAGGGAGTAAGGGTGGCACAGTGACTTATTCGGGCAGATAAAGTAGCAAGATTCCTTCTCCAGGATAAAAGCTATACTTATGCACTCCCCAGGAGGAGGCTTTTGTTCAGATTTTGTGGACTGGCACAGTTTTTAAGATTTAGAGTTTTGGATTTTTATTTCTAGGCTCCTGAAAATAGCAGTATCCAGCACCTCTCTGAATCTTTCATCACCAAGCTGCAGACAGACTTCCCATCCACAGTCAGCACAATGTACAGGTAAATACTTTACTAAATATTGAAGCCCAAATATTTCTAGGCAAAGCTGGATGTGCTGTCTTATCAAAGGCATATCCACTATATATGCTCTCTGTAACATTGCATAATGGGGGTGGGGTCACCGCTTTACCTCACCCAACCCCTATTAAGGGAGATGCAATAATAATGTAGGGGGCAGTGGTCATTGGTTCAGATTGCAGCTTTCTTTGGTATTTTAAAGGTTTTATCTAGTGAAGGGGGGGGGGGGTTTACAGATGGATATCTTACTGCCAAATAGAATTTACATAGTTTAACATCTTACATTAGATTACATTATGGAGACAGGAAGTTTATCTCGGACATAGCAGGAATGCTCATCTTCTCTTGTGTACCCTCCTCCTGTGTTGCCATACATTCAATAATTGAAGATTTCCTTTTTTTTCAACATCCACAACTTTCGATGTATTTATTATATATTTAAATGATATAATATGATTTGAACATTATAGTTCTATCCATTCTCTAGCATATTTTTAATCCTGTCAGACTGTGCCTATGAATATTACATACAATTTGAGATAGATCTCCAAGGTCACTTTCTTGTAATGAAAAAGGTTGTTGGAGCATTTCCTCAGATCAACAATAGTGATTATTTTTCCACAGGACAGACCTATTTAATAAAGACTCTAATTTGTTAGTGTCCTATAGATTATTCTGTGGCATGAATATTTTTTTTTACTTTTAGAACCGGTGAGAAGCTAAATATTTCCAAGAAGCAGATTGCAGAAGAAAATGTCACACAAGAAAGATGTCTGATCTGCATGTGCATTTTGGACGTAGGTGTTGGTAAGTATTCTGGGTCAAATTTTCTTTTGTCCTATTAGTTAAACCAGCCTAGATCAAGAATCCCTTACCGTCCTTTCTCAAGTTATGTTGCTCTTGAAGAAGTGAAGTGTTCATTGTGATATGTATATGTGTATTTTATATGTATGCTTTGTGACAGGTGAAGCCTCTGCCTTCTGTGCTACACAAGTATCTCAGAATCTCTCTCAAAAGCGGCAAAACCAAAATGCTGAACTTTTAAGTGACACCGAGAACAAATGCTGCAACAGAGGACAGTGTTGTGACAGGTCAACGTCTTGTTCCAGCAGGTGAATGTTGCACTTTGTTGTCTAGTGTATGATTGACTTAACAGCTATGCTCATGTGTAAAGCCACAATGCTGATCTTTACTTACAACCAATGTCTGTCAGCTCTAGTGTTCCCAGGCCACAAGACGTCTTGCCTTTATTGTGCTACAGTTGCAGAGTGACTGTCAAGGATGTGGTAAGTGGAATCTTAGGCCAATAGCCAAAATTCATGGGCTCACAAATTTCTCAGATTTAGAAAGGTCCGAGCCTGCTGAAATAAACAGCTCAAAGGGGTTCCCCCGATGTTGGCTGCGTCACACCTGACCATAGTTTGTGCAGGTATTGCAGCTCAGCTGTATTGAAATAAATGGAGCTTAACAGCCATCTATCACCAAGATGAAAGATTCTATGCAAATGAGCCTGGGGGCCCCTCAGGCTCATTTGCATACAGTCCTTAATCCTGGTGGTAAATGCCCTTTAAGGCCTTGATTGCATTCTGTTTGATATTGGTGGATAAGCATCAGCTACGTCTGTCCATAGAAAATGTGCTGTGGGCATATGGCAGCTTAAAGCAGGGTGCAAGCAGCGCGGTTTGAACGTGCCCAATAGTAACTGATGGCCTTAATGTATGCCTTTGTTGGGTTTGTAATGGATGAATTTTTTTTTTTTTTTTTTTTTATAACCTTTTTTTATTGGGAAATATAGGCAGGTACATATGTCTGGCATTATCAACATTATGCATATTCTTTTTACAACAAAATAACATACAGTTTGTGTTACATATTTCGTATGTTGATATCCAGTCGTCGTTTTTCCCCTCTCTCCATTTTTCCATTTTCCTCCTATTTGTTCCCTTATGAAGGTGCTTTATGCACCGTTAGGTATTGTTGAACAGTCTTGAATTATTTCGTCCAGGTTATATTATTTCTTTTGTCTAACTAAACATGTATATTTCTGTAACCCGTAACATGAGAAAGAAAAAACACATAGCAAGAGCTAGACAATCCTGTAACATGGGTTATAAAGTGACCTGTACTATTTTTGTGGCATTTGTGACTCTATAGCCTTTAATCTCTTCGGTCATGTACCATGAGGAATATTGGAACTTTCGCATAAGCTCACTAATTTCACTGGTAGACATGTGGTTAGTGATGAATTTCCGCCACTTGCGAAAGAAATTTTTGATTTTTTTGTCTCCTTTGCTCTCCGCCTCTACTTTGTCAATATGTAGATATAGCTTAGTCTGATCCATAACCTCTGTGAGTGTCGGGAGCGTTGGTTCTAACCAGTGGTTTAATAAACATCGTTTGGCTACCAGTAATAGGATGTGTATTATTGGTGATATTGTAATCTCTGTTTCCTCTCCCTCTTCTTGTGGTGCTATGGAGTGAAAGAGGAAAGCAAGTGGTTGTAATGGGATAGGTGTTACGTAGTGTTCTGTTATAAAAGTTTGTAAATCTTTCCAGAAGGTTTGTGTCGAGGGGCAGGTCCATATAGAGTGATAAAGGTCTGTTAGTGGTTTGTTACACTTGGGGCACGCCGTAATTCTCTCCGGTCTGGTGTCTGAGGCTGGAATGTTGAATGCGTACGTCGCGTTGTGCATTAGTTTAAAAAAAGTTTCTCTCCATTTTTCACTTACTATATGTTTCCTTATTGTCGCCCATCCTTGTAGAATTCTTGCGGACGTTTCAGTCGTCCTTAATCTCTTCTCCCAATATGGGAATTGTAAAGCTATTTCTGTATTATCTATTTCTGGTGTCAATAGAGTGTATAAGAGAGATATCGTTCGTTTGGCGTTCGGGCCCCCTATGATAGTGTCCACTTTGTTTGTCATAAGTTCTCCTGCTAAGTTTCTCAGTCTGGCTGAGCAGTAAGCCTTCAGTTGTGCATATTGGAACTCTTGTCTTGGCGGTAGGTGAAATTCTGTGTGTATTTCATTTAGTGTTTTAAGTCTTGGTTCTGTTGGATGTATTAGTTGTTGTAATCGATGTATTCCCTGGGTTCGCCAGGGTATGAAAAATCTATTGTGTTGTCCCGCCGGGAACTCTGGGTTGTCCCATAGGGTGAGGTGTTTTGAGATTTGATAAGACAATTGGTGTTTTTTCCTCAGTATCTTCCATGTTGAAATCGTGTCTCTAAGCAATAATGATTGTTTGGCCGCCTGTGGTAACTTCCCGTAAGGGATGTGTAAGGCTGCTATTAGTCCGCAAGGGTGTAAGAGCTCCTGTTCTAGTTTGGTGTTGGAGTAGTGGTTAGTGTCATTTAGCCAGTCTGCCAGGTGTCTGGTTAGGCACGCCAGGTTATATCTTTTAATGTCTGGCAAGTTTAGGCCTCCAAGGTGTTTTCGGTATGTGAGTTTTTGTAAGGCAATGCGAGGTCTCTTTCCCTGCCATATAAATGTTGTGAATGCTTTATTTAGTTCTCTAACATCCTGGGATTTTAATAGTAATGGCAGGGTTTGCATGGGGTATAATAGTCTGGCGAAACTGATCATTTTTATTAAGTGTACTCTCCCCGATATGTTGAGTGGTAGGGTTTCCCAACGCTTCAGTTCGGTTTTGATTTTTGAGAAAATTGGAGGGTAATTGAGTTTGTATAGGGATGATGGTGCCTTACCTATGTTTATTCCCAGATATTTAATGTGTTCACTGGCTATGTTGAGGTTATATGACTTCATACGGGCCTGATCTGAAAAAGTGAACGGGTCTAAAAGCAGGATCTCGCTCTTTGACGTGTTGATTGTAAAACCTGATACAGCTCCGAACTGTTGTATATGTTGTAAGATTTTGGGTATGTTTGTTATCGGGTCAGTTATGAATAGTAGTATGTCGTCTGCGAATAGTGCGTTCGTGGCTCTCTCAGATCCTACTCTTATGCCCGGATTTATGGCCGGATTCCTCAGCATCCTTGCCAATGGTTCAATTGCCAAGTTAAAAAGTAATGGTGAGAGTGGGCATCCCTGTCTCGTTCCCCTGTTTAGTCGGAATCTCGTTGTCAGGTATCCCGGTGAGTATACGGCCGCTGTCGGATTCCTATATAGGGCTTTCATTAATGATCGGAATGGGCCCTGTATTCCGTACCTATCTAGGACCTGGTCCAGCCATCCCCATCTGACTTTGTCGAAGGCTTTTTCTGCATCGAGTGTTAATAGGATTCTTTTGCCCGATGTTGGTGACTGCACTCTTACCCTGTCTAAAACCGCCAGGACTCGCCTGACATTTGCTACCGCTGCTCTATTTTTGATAAAGCCTACCTGCGGTTCCTCTATCAGGCTGGGCATTAGGAGCGACAGTCGGTCTGCCATTATTTTTGCTATCAGCTTAAGGTCTTGGTTAATTAGGGATATGGGTCTGTATGAATTTGTCTGCATGGGGTCTCTTCCTGGTTTTAGCAGTACTTTGATGTAAGCCAAATTAGCATAAGGTGTGAGTTGTGTGCCTTTCAGTAGTGCATTATAGTATCCCGCTAAAACCGGTGATATTTGTTCTCTCAGGCCTTTATATGCCTCTGCCGGGAATCCGTCAGGTCCTGGCATTTTGCCTAATGCCAGTCCCTTTATGGCTGCTGATACTTCTTCGTGTGTGACCTCCGCATTGAGGGCCCCTCTTTGGTCGTCAGTCAGTCTTGGTAGTTGTAGTTGGGATAGATATGTTTCCCCTTTTTGATTGTCATAGGGTTCTGAATCTGAGTAGAGGTCTGCATAGTATTGGCGAAATGTGTCCAGCACCTCTCGCGGATTTTCCTGTATTAGTCCAGATTCTCTTTTGAGTTTTTGTATATATGTGGCTGGCCTACGGCCTTTTGCCAGGTTGGCCAGTATTCTGCCCGCCTTATTTCCGAACCGGAATAGGTTCGCTTGTTTTTTGATCTGTGTATGGTGGCCCTGCTGTTCTAATAAAGTCTCATGTTGGGATTTTGCAACCTTCCAGCGTTCTAAGGCTTGGGGTGTTGGTGTGATTAAGTATGAGGTGTAAGCGTTTTGGAGTGTCGTACTACTGTCGTGCAATCTTTTTCTGGCCTGCTTTTTAGCCCTTCCTACATGTCTCTGTATTTGGTCCCGAATGACCGTTTTGGCTGCTTCCCAATGTACCGTTGGGTTGTCTTTTGTAGATGCGTTGTGGAATTCAAATTCGGTCCACCAGCCCTTCAGCAATTTCAAGAAGGCTTCATCTTGCGTCATGTATGACGGAAAGCGCCAGATGTAGTCAGTGCCTTTTTTGTGCAAGGGAGTTAGGATCATGCTCACCGGGGCATGATCTGACACTACTATGTTTTCAATGCTGGTGTGTTCTATTCTGTCTAGTAAGGTCCTGTTAACCAATATGTGATCTAACCTAGACCACCCATCATGGGCATCTGAGTAAAAAGAATATTCCCTGCCTTCAGGATTTTCATTTCTCCAGCTGTCAATAAGGCCTAAGTCTGTTGTCAGCGCGGCTAAGTCAGTCTGTGTCTGCGTATGTGTTTGGTATATGTTGTCTCGCCGTGATCTGTCCTCCCAGTGATTCATTACTTGATTAAAGTCGCCTGCTACTACTATTTGTTCAGACATGTCTAGCGCTAATCGTTCCATCAGCTTGGAGTAAAAATGCTGTTGCTCCGTGTTAGGGGCGTACACGTTGTGTATGCTTATTTCTCCTGCTGGTGTGTCTAAAACCGCGTGAAGTACCCTATGATCTTCTGAGACTGAGTGGGATTTTATCGATATGGCTGAGCTTTTGTTTATTAACAACATGACACCTCCTCGCCTATTAGATTCTGCGGAGCCTATGGCTTCGGCTACCCACATGCGTTTCATGTATTTGGTTTCTGCAGTTAGCAGGTGCGTTTCCTGTAATACTGCCACATCTGCGTGTAAGGATTTCAGATGTCTCAGTACCATGGAACGTTTTTGTGCTGATCGGAGACCCTTGACATTCCATGTGATTATTGTTACTGTCATGACGGCTGTAGTGTAAATGATTTGTCTGTCTTGTTTCCCCCTGTATCTTTTCCTATTGCCGTTACCTGTCCCTTGGATTTATCTATCTCTTGCAAACTGAAATTAACATTCTTTAACATTAACAATTCTTTCATCAGTAACATATTTAGTACTATCAAAATATAGAACAGTGACATTTTTATAGTCACCCAGGTCCACGGATGTGAACCAGTAAAGTAGCCTTTCATCGACTTCCTAATTTTCCGTCCAGTGGTAGAAGCAGTTCACCCTCTAAGTGTCCGTGACCCAACATTGCTGCTTTCTAGGTTTCCCCTATCTGGGTGATCTTTCGGCGCGTTGGGGTTTCCGCGTTGACGTACTTGGTAGTGGTGGTCTTTGGTCGCGTCTCTGCGGTGATCTTTGAGTGCGTTGCCCTCCTTCGGGGTTTTGCCAGCTCGGTAGCAATTCCAGTGCTGACTCCGCCATATTGGGATCTGTGAAGGTTTGTGTCATTCCGTCTGGGGTAAGCACTCTTAAGGTCGCCGGATATAGTAATTGGAATTTCCATTGTTTTTTAAAAAGTGTTGAGCAAAGTGGGCTAAATGCTTGTCTCTTTTTGGTCAGTTCTGCCGAGTAGTCCGCAAACAGCAGTAGTCTGGTTTTTTCAATTATGAGAGGTTCTCGCCTCCCACGATATGCTCTCAGGATCGCTTCTTTATCAGCATAATCGAGATATTTTGCTATCGCTTGTCTCGGACGTTCTTCCCCCGCTGCTTGTCTCGCTGAGGGGGACCGCGGGGCTCTCGGCGGGCCTATCCTGTGAGCTCGCTCCACTTTTAGCGGGCCTTTTAGTCCTAAGCTGTTTGGCAGTTTTTCCGCAAAGATTTGGTGTAGTTGTGAGATGGTGATCGTTTCTGGCAAGCCCACTATTCTGAGATTGCTCCTGCGTGACCTGTTTTCTAGGTCGTCTATTTTTTCCGCCATTTTTTCTGATTCTGTGTTTACTGTCGTTATCTTTGTTAGTGCCGTTGCTAGATCATCTTCTAGTATAGAGATGCGTCTTTCTGCTTCTTCTAGGCGGTTTGCATGTGAATCAATTTCCAGTTGTATGGCCTGTAGAGTATCTTCTATTGCTGTGGATACAGTTTCTTGTATGCTTGGTGCTATCTTTTTGGCCACCTCTTTGGCTAGTTTCTTATAGTTGATAGGGAGTTTGGTCGCATGCTGTGAGCTGGCATCTGACTCTGCCTGTTCTTCTTCTGACATTTCTCCCCCTTGAGAACGCGGTGGCGCCATTATTGTTGTTGGGTGTTTGTATGGCTCCTTGTAATGCAGGCGTTTTACTTTTAGCTGCTGTGTCTATTACTGTGTAGGGGCTGGCTTGGGTACACTAGCTATATAAGCTCTGTTTTGCGCTATGTGTCTTTCCTTCCTTGCTTGTGGGCCTGGGCAGCACGTGTCACCTCCCTGTTGCTGCGCTGCTGCTGTCTGATGTCTCCTGCCCAGGTGCTGTTCTCTCCTATCCCAGGTCTTTGGTTTACTGGGACTGTGTGGTGTGGGTCGGTACCTGGTTGAGAGCAGCTGCGCCTCTCCTTCGGGTTCTGCGAGCGCCACGTGTCTCTGCTGCCTCCGCGCCACGCCGCCGCCACTTCCGGTCTGCGCTATCTCCTGTCCCTCCGGTGCCGTTCTCCAGCCTCCGGTTAGTGTCCCAGCCAGTTTTCTGCCCCCGGCAGTGATTTGGGTGCCCGATTTTAGGCTCGGGTGTCGGAGCTCCACTTCTCTGCTTCCTCACATGGCGGGGCCGGAACCGGAAGTCGTAATGGATGAATTTACTGTTTTTCAAACCATTGACAAACTTTCTGAATTCACAACCTTGTTCAAAAACTAGTGCATGTCAGTGATCTCTAATCTGAAAACGTGGAGTTCCTGCTGCTGGGAACTTCACCAAATCAAATGTGTGGCGTAGGTTGGTTTTCTCTGCAGTGCCACCACACTGGTGGCTCTAGTTTTCTAATCACTTAGAGGGGTTGTCCCAGCTTTAAAAAAAAATAAATAAATAAATAAAATAATAATGGGGGCTATAAAAACAAACTTCTGATACTTCCCTCCTATGGTGCTTCTGTTCACCCATAGCACAGTCTGTCACCTTCTTACAGAGGCCCGCGCTCCCGTCCTGACCACTGCTGTGCGGCTGCTACAGAATAAGTTTCAATGTGTAGCAAGTACACAGCAGTGGTCAGGATGGGGGTATCGGCCTCTCTAAACATGTCAGCAGTGATAGGTTGCACAAGGCTGGCAATGGCAGACATTTGCTGCCGCATAACCATTCTTAAATTCTTCTGTATTCATTTGTTTATAAATCTTTTCCACATTAAATCTACAACGGTATTGGGCTGTGATCTGGCCTCACAAATTGCATCCAGATCACAGCCCCTCAAGAGGTCTATTACATCCGGTGTCTCATTGCAACATAGCAGGGTGGCTGCACCACAAAAGAAGGTTTGGCTCGTATTGTGGGGCAGCCTCCCAGCTCTCTATGGAGATTGGAAGGGTAAAGCGCTCCTCACCCTTCCCATCTCCACCCAACTGGGGTGTAGTACACTCTAGAGCTAAAGGAATAACGGGTGTGGTTTAGATGTAATTGTCTTTATTATGAAGTGAAAATATATTGTTAGTGGGACCCTTTTCATGTTGTCTTTGTACTAGGTATCTGTCAGCACCTTCCCTCCATATATCCTGCAAGAGGCTGAGCACAGGAGACGCAGGTGAGGAAACTTGGAATGTCTAATCTACGTTATAAGCTACACGTTGAGCTTAATATCAGGGGACTATGGCCCAGTTACTTGTAGAATGTACAGTGCCCTCACTATGATCAGAAGTCCTAATTTACCTCTTCATCCCTGTGGTTTAGGATGGAGATGAGAAAGGAGATACAAGACTTTCTGCTGGATGAAGGTTCTGAAAATCTGTGAGAGAACTGGACACATTCTTGTATAAGGAGGAGGCAGCGGCCGGCAGGACTTTTTTTTTTTTAAACTTCTATTTTTAATTGGACGATTATTTATTAATTTTATCATGTTATATGCTACAGTAAAATAGTTTTATATTACAGTCTCTGTTGTGCAAATGGATCTATGACTACTATTTACAATCCCTTTAGGATTATAGCGCAGCCACTTTCTGAAAGCATCTAAATGTGAGAGAAAATCTGTGTTGCACCTGTGGTAGCGTGGCCATCACTAATGTGTAAACTGCATGCCATCCAATGAGTGGGATGCTACGCTTTTTAAATAGGTTGTTCTCTTTTATGCAGATAGAGGTAATATGTCAGGTTCTGTAAACGTCTGCAATTCTTTAAAGTACCGTATTTTTCAGACTATAAGGCGCACTAAAAATCCCTAGATTTTCTCAGAAATCAAAGGTGCGCCTTATATATGAACCTTACAGACAACTGTGCAACTGTGCACAGGTCTGCCACCTGCTGGTCATTCATCCTTATAATCCAGTGCGCCTTATATATGAACCTAGACGGTTTAGCAGGCATTTATTGATGGTATGCCTTATAGATCGGCAAATACTGTATATAATGTCTCCATTCACTAACAGCAAGCACATATCACTTGCAAAGCCTGAGAACCTGTACAGAAGCAGTTATTCTAACAGATGAGATGCTTATATACCCAAGCATTTAGCCAACAGAGTGAGATTTGCGATGCTTAGGTATTTGGTGCATGGCTAAGCAAAGCTAGATTTATACTAGTTTTCAGCCATTAGATAAAAAAAGAAGTTTACAGCCAGTCATTGACTGAACATCAAGGTTTTAACAGTGTTAAAAAGTATGAAAGTGTCATAGGTATTGCCTTTTACTATAACACCTGAAGATGCAGGGATAAGCTGGCAGCAGTGACCAGCATGTTGAAAATTCATGTATTTATGGTTGCAGATTGTATGAGTAGTTTCATTATTCCAGTATCGGAATGCTGTAGTACAGACCTTGCAATCATTCAGCAGATTACCCTGTCATTGTTTCTGTTATGTCAGAAAGAAGTGCCTTCATTTGTTCCCACCATACATAATAGCTATTGCCACCACTATGAGACTGATCTGCAGACTGGAGCCATTCTACCAAAGTCCCCACCTAGTGGTAGAAGCAGGGAGTGCAGGATTTTACAGGATAAACTTTACTTGATTAAAGGAAACCTACCACTTGTAGTGGCAGGTTTCCGATGGAAATACCGGGCACCAGCTCAGGGTGAGCTGGTGGCGGAGCTTATTTTAGTTAGTGTTTTAAACCGCGGTATCGCGGTTTAAAACACTTTTTAAACGTTATAGCCGGCGCAGGCAGGTACGCGCTCGGCGCTTACCGTGCACGCGGCTCTCATTCACTTCCTATGTAGCCGCGTGCACGGTAAGCGCCGAGCGCGTACCTGCCTGCGCCGGCTATAAAGTTTAAAAATTGTTTTAAACCGCGATACCTCGGTTTAAAACACTAATTAAATAAGCTCCGGCACCAGCTCACCCTGAGCTGGTGCCCGGTATTTCCATCGGAAACCTGCCACTACAAGTGGTAGGTTTCCTTTAAGTGAGTTTCTCTAGCAAACTAACTGTTTGCCTAAAAAAAAAAGCCAGTGAACAAAATAATTAGTAATATAAATGTAACTTTTTTTTTTGTGCCTGAAAAATCTCTAGTCTCATTCAAACAACCATGGTCTGCCTGTGAATCCCAGAGTATGTGTGGCTGGTGTTCACAAACTGAGCATGGTCCCAAAGGATTCCGTGCATCAGTTGTACATGATGTAGTGATTCCTTGCTTCCTCACAGAACAGTGTGCCAGCACTATAATCCCGATTACATTATGGCCCCGCTGTTTAGGAAGGAAGAAGAGACTCCATGCAGCACAAGTCACTATGGTGCTCAGAGTCCTGTCCTTAAGATTTCTACTGTTCCTTTCCTCCCCTAGGCTTTTGTGATAATTTCTAAAACAGACTGATGGCACAGTGGTGGTTCCACTAAAATCCTAATAATTAGAATACTAAAAAGGTCTGTTGTAAAGATGGGGCACAGAATAATTTTTCAGTATTGGGTCTAAAAGACAACACAATGCAGTTTCATTCACAGATGTCATATTTAATTACCGGTAAAAAAACAGTAATTCTGAAAACTTTATTTTGGTTTTGTTCAGAAAGCAGAAAATAAACCGGGAGCCTGGGTGGCGTCCTGCTCTGTGATATTGCACATCGGAGGGTCTTCTTTGGTGTACAGTATTGATGTGGAGGGGACAGACCGTTCCCCTGCTATCCTTCGGTAGTGTACATCCACACACCAAGGCATTTCCCACAGTGGATAAAATAAGTTTTACAGTATATAAATAATATATATAGATTTTTTTTTTCACAAGTCATTCCAGAACTTTGGTTCAAAGTGCCAAATGTTAACATTTAGTAAAAATCAGTCTTAAGAAGAACTTCAACCCAGCAAGAGCCTCTCTGTATGGCACAGGATCTCCACATAATAAGCAGCACTATAGGCCTAGTGATGAGGACTAGGGCTGGTCAGATTTTCATAAGGCAGCATCTCGGACTTCAGGTTTCCACCTTCTTGTGGTGGCAGCAGGAGACTGCATCAGTGTTGAGGTTTAGGAAGAAATGTTGAGCAAGGCTTCTCAGACTTCACCTGTTACCTTCCTTGCACTCGACCGCTAGTGTCAACTTTCTGCGCTCCGTCACATAAATAATTTTCCTTCTGGAAAGCAGATTGTGCTCCTCCTACTTCATTCACATACATCCAGCATTTACCTTGAAGATTAGTGTCACCGTACTTAGTCCTTCTCTACTGTCCACTTGATCATAGTCTCTGGTGATCGGTATAGGAAGATAAGCTTAGCATACAACTCTTCCTCCAACTCCAGCTCTCCACGTTCCCGCACCACGTAAATGTCCTGACAAAGCTTAAGAATCTTATCTACACAGGGCAGCTCCTCAAACATTATGGAATGGGAGATCTCGCTGAAGAAACCGCGTACAAACTTGCCGATAACCAAGACGATTGAAACATACAGGCCCATTATCCTGCAGAAAACAAAAGGCGAATAGCAATTTTAAATGTCTTCTATAGCTCCAAATATATAGTAGACTGTATAGAGGCAAGCAAGATTAGGGCAGCTCTCCGGGTGATCAGCAGATACTAGACAACAGTCGCCATGCAGAAAGGAGATGTTCTCTGCTCTAACCTCTTCATGACCAAGAACAACAATTGCTAAAAGACTATGTGCAAAGTTTCTTGGTCTGAAATGACATTGTAAATGGAAATCCGTTTTATTTGAAACTTTTTTTTTTTGTGCCACAGTGTGCGTTTTCATTGGAACCTAAAAAGGACCAGCATCTACATTGTACCTTGTGAAAACAAAAAATATATATTATATTGATTTTTTTTTGTTTAAGTAATATATGGTATAGAAAAAAAAATGTACTCTCCAATGTATAGATACCAAACAGGTACTTTATCTCCATGAAAAGAAACATGAATTCCAGTTCACCTCCAGCCTTTTTGTAAATGGAAATGGCACAGCACGGCACCCACCTTGTTTGGAAAGCCAAAAGTAGCACAGAAGATGTTGTAGCCAGATGCTAAAGCAACTTAAATCTTTATTTAGTTAAATTCTCAGTGTAATTCCTTGTCTTACCAACGAGTTTCAAACGGCCAAGCCGTTCTTAGTCATGCTTTGGAATCTGTCTGGACCATCAGATTATTTCTATGCTACTTTATCATCACTATAATAGGGCTACGATTGCACTTACCCATATCCAGCTAGAAAGCCCAGGCTCGGGGGACTGACTTTGTCATTAAATATAACCATTGGAAGGATGTTGCACTCTTGCTTACAGTTTTCCATTTTGATCACCCACCACTCCACGAAGCTGCTGCTCGAGTTACCATCGCTTATTCGCTGGCGATTCAAATGCACAGTGACATTGAGGTAACTCTCCTCCTCATCTGAAAAAAAAATGATAATTAGGTTAACAAGCTGGATACAGCCTCATACATGTAATAGTTAGGTTTGCACAAGCAATTACATTTATAGATACATTTTAGGCCCCTACCACTCATTACATGGTCATGGAGGTATTTTCCTCTAGGCTCTGCCGATACCTTGATGTAGTATTAAAGGGCATTACCACCAGGATGAAGTACTGTATGCAAATTAGCCTGAGGAGCTCCAGGCTCCATTGGTGTTGATGGAGCCTGGAGCCCCTCCGGCTCATTTGCATACAGTCTCATCCTGGTGGTAGATGTCCTTTAAACAATTCCTGCAGCAGTTCGCATTTGTCATTATAAAAGACGACAGGTGCACAACTGCTGGAAAACATTTTACATTTAATGAAAATGTATTAGCTTTACATTAACAACTATACTACTTATAATGCAAACAACTCATAGCAGTCTTGAAGAGGTTTTTTGATACTGACCTATCCATTGGATAATTCCTTGATCTAGGTTCATGTCTACTAATGGTTAACAGATTGCTATAGTTTTTCCATTGCTGCAGAGGCTGGCCCAAGGAACTACAGCTGAGCTCTTATTCACTTGTGTAGAAGATGCAGCAACCTGGTATCTGGGTTTGAATACTGCCAAACTGCTCCAATTCACTTTCATAGAAGCAGCATACATGGCACGTATTATACTATGGTGGAGCCATCTGTCCCATGGATAGGTTCCACTGCAAGTTCTGATCCACATTGAACTCATATTTATGAACTATCCTGATAGGTTTCAAAAATGGCAGGGGATCAATCTTGTGTCATCCTGGTCTCAATTGTTACGGATGTAAATTATCTGGGTTCTGCAGTTGTGTGACTTCATAGTGTAGTGTAAAATAGAATTCCTGTTTCTCTCTACAAAAAATGTTTTTTTACATGAACTGGGCAAGTGTGCAGTGAAATGAGGGGCTCACCTCAGCTTCACTATACGCCATTCCCATGCATTGGGGGTCTTAAGTGAACTTAAATTACTGGCCCCAGGTTTCCTCTTCCCTCTGGTAACTCTAGAACCAGATGGCTGTAGCGTAAACAGGTTTGGAACTCTAAACCCAAGTTGAATGAAGGAACGGATGCACTGTGCCGGCAGGGAAGCTCTATGGCAGGTCCGGTGTACACTTGCACTAGAGACTGCGGTTGAACTCCAGCCA
The DNA here is from genome assembly GCF_040894005.1 of Engystomops pustulosus. Lineage (NCBI taxonomy): Eukaryota > Metazoa > Chordata > Amphibia > Anura > Leptodactylidae > Engystomops > Engystomops pustulosus. Next base: position 101,681,290 of record NC_092417.1, on the reverse strand, counting down.
CCAGCTGGGCTCCCTTTACACCCAGTTGGTGTTAGGCGAGCCAGGATTTGTGCCCAATTTAGTTGTACAAGCCCTGTTAAATCTGGCCCATGGTGTAGCTCTAGCTTTATATCCAGGGTGCAGTGATGCAGTACAATACTGGAAACCTCTAGTGTACATAGAGCTGTCATACCTGGCTGCAGCTGTTTCACTGGATTTGCCTCTGGTCCATTGGGGGCTCGTATGTACTTTGGAAACAAGTGTGAGACAGAGCTGTGGAGAAATATAAATCAACATTGAACATTTTCATTCACTTACATCACACGATCGTGACAGCACAAAATGCTCTGATAAAGTGACCACTTACACGGGGGAAACACGAGTGCCTTCTAATAGCTCCGCCAACTGCAATCGCACCTCACTTCCAGGCTCCAGGTCCTTAGTGTGTTTTTCAGATGTGTGTTCAACAGTGCCCCCTTTTGCCAAATCTCTATAATGAGCAAATTTTATTATACAAGTAATATCCATATTCCCACCACTAACAACAGTATTGCTGACAGCAATAATCTCAGTACACAAAGCCTTAAAGGGTTACTATTAATAATAATAAACTTTGTAATAGGTTTTAATAAAGAAAATGTCTGTGTAACCTTAGGGTTAGAACCTTAGAGATCTTTCATATTGGTGTTTTTTTCCACATAACTTATTTTTTTTAATACAGCCATTTTGGCTTATGGACACATACAGATTGGTTCTCTCTTCCTGGCTTCAGTGGCTATTCACTGATGCTTTACTGACCCATTCTTTTCAATGGGCTTTTTACACAGTTTTTTCCACTGATTCAATGTTGTCAGTGAACACAAAAAAAGGTCAAGTTCTAAAAATTATTTTCCACCGATCAGTGGAAAAAACCTGAAATGTGAAAAAGCCCATTGGAATGAATGCTTCAGGAAGGAATCAGTGAAAATTCACTGAAGCCCGAAAGAAAACCAATCTGCAAGTGTCCATAAGTCTAAATGGTTTAAAAAAAATCACTGATGTGGAAAAAATACTAATGTGAATCTGCCCTTACTCCTTGCTTTTCTCCTTACAGACCTCTTATCTAATGAAATAATCTCTAGGTATGTTTAGAGTTAATCTTGAGCCTCTTCTCCGTATCTGTATGAGGTGAACAGGCTTGAAAAGGCTTTTAGATACACTGTTCACAACAGGAGAAAGAAGAAGCAGAAAAGGTACTTTCATTCATTGTGACAACAATGAGATCCTGAGAAATTATTTTTAAAGTGAAAATAAATACTAGTGGATTGTAAGAGGTAGATACAAAACTATATTCAATGAGGAAGGACTAACATGGTGTTATTACTGTACTCTATCCATGAAATGTCTTACCTCTGGAAGTCCCAGGTAAATCGAAGAGTAATAGCCGATGATCCATTCTCGAGCTCCCTCCTCATCTGCTCTCTGCTCGGAGGACTGATTCCCCATACAGAGCCAGAGTTCCCCTCTATTTGTGCAGTCACTATGTCCTCATAGCTGTATAAGGTAATGAACTGCATGGCCGTCTGAAACATTATGAGAGAAGATAACTTGTTACAGATACATTTATGACCACGTGGTTTTATGTATGTATAATGTTGCAAAAAAAAAAAAAAAAAGGTTTACGCAATAAAGTCTTTGAAAACCCCTCCAATGGGCAGTTGTTGGCTCATTTTTTATTTAAGTGGATATGGTGAATAAAAAGGACATGGCCTATATTGCATTGCAAAATAAATACATTTAACCCCTTAAGGACGCAGCCACTTTATAACTTAAAGGGGTAATCCCATCTGGGCATTTACATTTAATTGGATTCATTTGCTAAATGTAAACATTTCTTCAATTGGATGTTATTAAAAAAAAATGTTTCTGTGTGAAGATACCGCATTTTTCGGACTATAAGACGGTCCTTACTATAGGATGCACCCCAGATTAAGGCTTCCAAAAAAAGGAAAAATATATTTTACACCAATTAAAATATCCCTGTTGGTCGCACTAAAGCACAGCACGCACATACATACATTTGCACATACAGCTCAGCTACACACACAGAACCACACACACAGCTCAGCTACACACACAGAACCACACACGCAGCTCAGCTACACACACAGAACCACACACGCAGCTCAGCTACACACACTTCCCTCATTCCCCTTCTTCATACCCTGTCGCAGCGCAGCATGGCAGTATAAGACCTGTGGTGATGTAAGGGTTAGGAGGGTCTGGCAGTACTGGATCCTCCTGACCTCCGGTCTATAAGATGCAGGGACTTTTTAGCAAGATTTTTTCTTGCTAAAAAGTGCGTCTTATAGTCCAAAAAATACGGTAATTTCTCATAAATGTAGCCATGTTATCCCTTAGAAACCAGATAGCTTCCTCGGCCACCCCTGCTGGAGGGATTGCACAAAGAAACAAAAAGTTTCTGAATATGAAATGTCTGGGAGTTACTGCATGTCCCATATCCGTCCTGTGGTAACGATTGTTGAATCCAGGAGGTCAGGCAGAGCTCAATGGTGCATGTCTGGCCACTGCTACCAAAATGTGAGGTGGTCGTGTCCGAACTTTTGAACACTTACTTATCAAAGCGATTCTGAGATAGTTTTTTCCCCCAAATGTTGTACTTCATTATAGTGGTAAATGTTGGCGTTTATTTACCAAAAAAAAAAAATCATGAATTTTTTGAAAAATTTGCCATTTTTGAAATCATCGTGTTTTCAGGCAGATCGTTTTATCACCTAAATAAGTTGCTCAACATTTCCCACATTTTCATAATTTTTGAAATGTCTGGATAATTAATTTTGATGTCACGCGGATTACAAATCAAATATCGATTTTCAGAATTTACTATTTTGGGGATGAATACTGTTTTTAATGCTAAATATTTAAAATTTCATTAAAACTCCCTATACAGACGGTCCCCTACTTAAGAACACCTGACTTACATACGACCCCTGGTTACAAACGGACCTCTGGATATTGGTAATTTACTGTACTTTAGTCCTAGGCTACAATAAACAGCTATAACAGTTATCAAATGTGTCTGTAATTAAGCTTTAGTATTAGTCCTGGTTCTTAATGACAATCCAACATTTTTAAAATCCAATTGTCACAGAGACCAAAAAATTTTTGACTGGGGTTACAAACTCAACTTAAGAACAAACCTACAGAACCTATCCTGTATGTATCTGCCTGTATAATCAACCCATTTTCAAATTTGCCCCCCTCAAACTATCAGAAACAGTTTTTAGGAAGACTGTTAACCCCTTGAGATCTTCATAGTAATTAAATCAAAATGGAGGTGAAATTTAGAATGGTCAAATTTTGTCGGTTATACGTTCATTTAGCCCTAAAATTTACACATTTCCAAAGGATAAAAAGAGAAAACTCAGGAGAAATTGTATAACTAATTTTAAGATGAGTACAGAGACCCCCACATGTGGCCGTTACTGGTTTTATATGCACACAGCAAGGCAGAGAAGGGAAGGAGCGCCCTGCAGCTGCCAGGATTTTAGTTTTCTCATTGGCCTTTTTTGTAGGCTATACAATTTTAGCCTTTTTGTTATTGGGGCCATGTGATGGTGTTTTTTATAAACTTTTTTTTTTTGAGGTCAAGAGTAGAAAAGCATCAATTCTGTACCTTTTTTGCTGTTCACCGTTTAGCCTAATAATCATGTTATCTTTATTCTATGGGTCGATACGATTACAGGGATACCATACATGAATATTTTTTCTTATGTTTTACTAAATTTGCCAAATAAAACCCTAATGTGGGGAAAACCGGTAATTACTCACCGGTAATTGTGTTTCCTTGAACCACGACAGCACCCAACCAGAGAGAGGGATCCGCCTCCAGGGACAGGAAACCCAGACTTCAAATTTTGCGGTACGCCCCACCTCCTTCAGTGGATTACAGAGACTGTATGGGACTTAATGTTCTCGATTAATTCTGACCACCGTGTCATTCAGTATCACTTTCAATGAGAGTATCTCACACCTCTGTGACACACACATAACACTGAACACCCAAGTGTGAAAAGAATTTACAAGGGAGGGAATACCCAGGGTGCTGTCGTGGTTCAAGGAAACACAATTACCGGTGAGTAATTACCGGTTTCCCCCTCTCACCACGACAGCACCCAACCAGAGAGAATAACATAGATGAAATCTTTAGGGAGGGATAACCGAAGAAAGAACCCTTTGCCCAAAGGAAAGTTCCTGTGCACCTGCTACATTTAGCCTATAGTGCCTATAGAAAGTGTGTGGAGAAGACCAGGTGGCATCCTGGCAAATCTGATTAACCGACACTTCTCTAAATTCTGCCCATGAGGAAGAAACTGCTCTAGTGGAATGGGCTTTTAGACCTTCTGGTATCGGCTGACCGGCTGCTACATAAGCGGAGCTAATGCCTTGCCTAATCCATCTAGCTATAACTACCGCTGAGGCCTTCTGCCCCCTATTCTTGCCACCAAAAAGAACAAAAAGACTATCAGATTTTCTCCAATCTTTAGTCCTATCCAAATATAGCTCAATGGCCCTTTTAACATCTAATTTGTTAAACTCCCTTTCCCTATCCGTAGAAGGGTTACTGCAGAAGGATGGGAGCCTGATCTCCTGGGATCTATGGAATCTAGAGACTACCTTTGGTAAAAAGGCCGGGTCTGTCATCAGAACTACTCTGTCATCCAAGATCTTGAGAAAAGGCGCTCTACATGATAGAGAAGATATCTCTCCCACCCTACGGGCTGAAGTGATTGCTACCAAAAATACAACTTTAATGGTCAACCATTTTAGTGAACAAGACTCCAGGGGCTCAAAGGGATCTCTTATCAGATAATTTAATACCAGAGTGAGGTCCCAGGGGGGCACCGTACATCTCCTAAAGGGGGTCATACGAGATGCCGCCTTTATGAACCGAGATATCCAGGGATGAGAGGCTAAAGGGGACTCAAACAGGGAGCTAAGGGCAGAGATCTGAACTTTAAGGGTGGCAGGTTTTAGGCCCTTATCTAATCCTGCTTGCAGGAAATCTAATATCTTAGCTATATTTGGATGAGCTAAGTCTATGTTATCTGGAGAACAAAAATCTGAGAATACTCTCCAGACCCTAAAATAGATCCTAGAGGTAACTACCTTTCTGCTCCTCTGCAGGGTTGTAATTACCTTGTCCGAGAGGCCTTTTCCCCTCAAGATGCGCCTCTCAAATTCCAGGCCGTCAGATGGAGGTTCGCAATCTGCGGGTGGAATACTGGGCCCTGGGAGAGGAGATCGTGACTCTCTGGGAGGATCCAAGGGTCTGATATCGATAGATCTCTCAGTACTGAGAACCATGCCCTCCTGGGCCAGAAGGGGGCTATAAGAATAACTCTGGCCTGGTCTTGTCGTATCTTCTTCAGAACCCTCGGGAGAATAGACAGGGGTGGAAATGCATAGGCTAGGCTGAAGTTCCACTTGATTGAGAAGGCATCCAAACTTAAGGATTGGTCCCTCGGGTCTAGGGAGCAGAAGAGCCTGACCTGTCTGTTCTTTCTTGTGGCGAATAAATCTACCTCTGGTTGACCCCAGAGTCTGGTTATCTTGGAGAACACCCTCCGATTCAGGGACCACTCTCCCTGACGTAAGAGATGACAGCTTAGGAAGTCTGCCTGCAGATTGTCCTTGCCCCTTATATGAACCGCCGATATTGATCTTAGATTGGCTTCCGCCAGGTCTAGAATCTGATGCGAGAGGTTCATTAAGGACCCGCTTCGGGTACCCCCCTGGCGATTCACGAACGCCACCGCTGTGACATTGTCCGAGGCAATCTTCAGGTCTGTCCCCCGAATCATCGGCAGAGCCCGTCTGATTGCCTGCAGGATGGCTTCTAATTCTCTGTAATTTGAGGACTTCTTCCTGGATTCCGCGTTCCATGCCCCCTGGAACAAGAGTCCCCTGACCTGAGCTCCCCAACCCGTAGAGCTCGCATCCGTAATCATGGATAGGGGGTTCTCCTCTCTCCAAGGCCTGCCTGCCTGGAGGTTCTCTTCTCTTAGCCACCATCTCAGGGAATCCAGGATCTGTTGGGGAAGTGTAATCCTCTGGTCCAAGGAGGACTGGTCCCCCCTCCAGTTTTCCAACATGAAGAGCTGTAAGGGCCTTGCGTGATACATCGCCCAGAGCACCGCTGGAATTGCCGCTGTAAAGAGACCCAGAGTCCTCATAATGTGCCTTATGGTAGGGGATGGCTGTCTGTACAGCTTTTCCACTGAGGCTACAATCTTCACCACCTTGTCCTGAGGAAGAAAAGATTTCTGCTGAGTGGAATCTAATGTGATGCCGAGAAATATCTTTGATCTGGCCGGAGTAAGGGAGGACTTCTTCAAATTTATCATCCAGCCCAGGCGATGTAGGATCTTCATCACCACCCTTATGAAGGTCTGCAACTTCTCTGCCGAACCTGCGATCAGCAGGAAGTCGTCTAGATATGGCACAAAGGTGCCCTGATATCTTCGTATGTAGGCTCCCACTTCTGATATTAGTTTTGTGAAAACTCTCGGTGCTATCGCCACTCCAAAGGGTAGAGCTCTGAATTGGAGGTGCTCTATCTTGCCCTCCATCATCACCGCCACTCTCAGGAATCTCTGACTGTCCGGATGAATAGGGACGTGGTAATATGCATCCGCTAAGTCTATGGAAGCCTGAAAGAGCAGGTTTACGGTTGACTTTATCGATTCCATCTTGAATTTTTCCACCTGTAGGTAGCAGTTTAGTGGTCTTAAATTTATAATGGTCCGGAATGTGCCATCCGGTTTCTTTATAAGGAACAGGGTTGAATAAAATCCTGTCCCTCGATCCTGCAGTGGCACCCGCCGTAGCACCTCCTTTCTCAGTAAGGATCTTACTTCGGTCTCCAGAGCCTGTCTTTCTGCTCTTCCGGCCACTGAGGTTATCTTGAAACGCTGTGGGGGAGGGGATAGAAAAGGTAATTTTAGGCCATCTTGTATGATCCCCAAAATCCATTTGCTCCCTGAAATCTTGCTCCACTCCTCCTTGAACAGGGAGAGCCTTCCCCCCACAGGACCCCTGGCGTCATTGCTGACCGGGACGTTTACTGGAATCCTGAGGCCGGGAAAACATGAATCCCTTAGACCTCCTAGAGGGTCGCCACCCCTCTTTCTTGTCTCCGGATCTCTGAGGAGATCTAAATCGCCTTGAGGGGCGAAAAAACTTCCTCTCTTGAGGCCTTGTACTAGGAAAACCTCTCTTCCTGTCAGCTGCCTTTTCCAAGATGTTGTCTAGTGCAGACCCAAACAAGAATTCCCCCTCACAGGGAATACTACACAGATGACTTTTAGATGGAAGGTCACCTGTCCAGTTTTTCAGCCATAAGGCCCTTCTGGCAGAATTAGATAAGGCTACCGATCTTGCTGATAACCTTAAGGCGTCCACCGAGGCATCGGCTAAGAAGGCAGAGGCTTTCTGTGCAGTGGTAACCTCCGAGATAAGATGTGACCTGGATGCACCAGCCTTAATCTTCTCCTCCAGCTGGGAAAGCCAAACAAAAAGAGACCTAGAGACGCATGTAGCCGCGACGTTGGTTTGAATGCGCCCGCTGCTGCCTCCCAGGAACGCCTTAAGAAGCCATCTGCCTTTTTATCCATAGGATCTTTAAGCACACCTGAATCCTCAACTGGAAGCGCACTCTTTCTAGACACTTTAGAAACGGCAACATCTACCTTCGGCGCCTTGTCCCAAATCTCTGTCTCCTTCTCAGGAAAGGGATACTTCCGCTTCATAGCTCTAGGGATAAAAACCTTCTTGTCCGCTTTGCGCCATTCTGCCTGGATAAGGGAGGAAATATTCTCATGGATAGGAAAAACCTTTCTCTTCTTTTCTCCTAGACCCTGGAACATAACGTCTGTTACAGAGCGTTCTTCCTTTTCATCTTCTAACTCCATAGTTGATCTTACTAATTTCACCAGATGATCAATATCCTCTATAGGAAACAGGGGTCTGCCTGACCTGTCCTCCTCTTCTGACTCAGATGATTCTCCCGAACTAGGGCCAGAATCTTCAAGCTGCCTGGAAGTGCCTGGGGAATTCTCTGACCTGAGGGATCTCCTTATTTCTTGCACAGAACTACGTACTTCCTGCTGGATTAGCATACGCATGGATTCAAACAAGGTCGACTGCTCCTGTGCTAACAGGCGCTGAACACACTGGTCACAGTTAGGTTTTAAATAAGAGTCAGGCAGATTATCTCCACAGATTCTACATGCATGATGCTTAGACTTTACAGTGGCTTTCCCCTTACGAGATTCTTCCCTCTAAAATAAGAATCACATAAGACATCATCAGAACCAGTTTAAAGGCATGGTAAGGCCACACTCACCAATCAGCGGACTATCCCCCTACTCAAACTTTACCGTAGCGGTGTCCACCGACTCTCTACCACCTTCATTAGAACTCATCTTATTCAGTGGTGAGGATACAGCTCCGTTTCATCCACGACTGGAGCAACTCCTGTGGCTGGCTGTGGGTGCTAGAAACAACACACAGGACTCCTGTGTGGGATCTCCTTTTAAAATTCCCGCCTCTGACGTCATCTCCCATGTGGACGCTGGGCGGCGCGTCACTTCCGGTCCTCACCGGAAGTGGAGTCGGCGCCATTTTGGAGAAGACCACCGCGGGGAGGAAGAAGCCAGCGCTCAGCCGCCCTTCCACACACGCCTCCACTCCGGATCGGAGGCGTGCCGGAGTCCGCCCGCACCCACAGACTGCGCTGCACCTCGCAGCATTCACCTCTCCACCGCCGCCGAGTGACCACCCTCCGGTAAGCCTCGGCGGGGGACCTGTGCAGCCACCTGGGGGTACCTGGGACTCCCATTCCCCCCTTTCACCGCGACTCCTGAGCCTCACCGAGACTCACTGGATCCCCCGTCAGGGACAGGAAACCACTGAAGGAGGTGGGGCGTACCGCAGAATTTGAAGTCTGGGTTTCCTGTCCCTGGAGGCGGATCCCTCTCTCTGGTTGGGTGCTGTCGTGGTGAGAGGGGGAAAAGCTAACATTTTTGCATCACAGTCTTCCAAGTGCCATAATATTTTTACTTTTTTGGCTACACAGCCGGTTGATGGTTTGTTTTTTGTGGGACATATTGTACTTTAAAAACTCCAGAATGATACTGCTGCACTCTTTTTATTGCATTTTTTTTTTTAAATAGGTAAAAATCATAATTTTGGGGTTTTTAACGTTATTTTTTTACACCGTTCATTGTACTGGTTCGATAATTATTTAGTTTTATTCTGTGGGTTTTTACAGAAGCGGTGATACTATATATGTGGGGTTTGTGTAACGATTTAGACTTTTTTTGTGCATTATTTGTCTCTTTATATGTTTTGGGGCTTATGGGCATTGTGTACACAGCAATGTCTATACTATATGCAGCTGCTGTAGAAGCACTGATTCTATATACTACAGAATTATAGAATCAGTGCTACTACAGCATCTGTGTATACAGTATGCATAATGCCCAGGCTGGTTGTACACTGTAGCAATTACACTATCCATATCCATTCACATTATTGAGTGACTTTAGAAGTTTCCTAGATATATTATATATCTTTAAAATGAAATACTGGGTATAAAAAGTAGAGAAAAAATATGCAAACTAGCTTCTTGGTGGACTGGGAGAGGGTCTGTTTCTTCTGGTGTAACAAGTCTACCTTTCATATACCTTTTTTATGGGAGATGGTGCACCAAAAGCCCTGCCTCCAGTGCACAGAGACCATCATTTGCATAAAATGTCTACAAAGAGCCTTACAGTGTGCTGGTTCTTCTTGGGTGTCATTTAGGACCAGGCAGAATCCCTTTAAAGGGAACATCGCTGCACAAGGTCTCTCCAGAGGTTTCAGACACTAGTACAGGCATTCATGAGACATAGTGCTCTGAGATATTGTGTACCTGCTGTCTGTACTGGATACTTACCGGCTGCCTATCGAATTCACTGGTTAGCTGCTCATATTCTTGGGGAGAGAAGGGTTGGATGGATTGTTGCTGAGCACTCATAGTGAACAGAGGCTGAAGGAATAAGCGGACAATGGAAATAGTGAGGTTCAGTATTATAAATGTTTAGTAATAAAACAGAGGATGAAAGAAGTAAACCCAATACTTCATGATACATCAGACACTTGATAAACAGAAATTTCACTTTTTGCTGGCTGCTAACAGATTTGTAGAATCTTTGCATACACCGGCCTGGCCTACCTACCTCATAGCCTCCCAGCTTGAAGGTTACAGTCACATCAATAGGATGGTTGACAACTCCTACAACAGAGCGCACCAAAGACATGAAGAGCAGAGGAAACCAAATGATGCAGATGAGGAAGACAATGATGAGACCACCCATGCCGTACTTCACCATCTTCTTTTTCTTCTGCCCTTTAGGTTGTGGGTATTTCTAAGTAGATAAATTGACAGTTACTTCTACATGTGCGCAACAGAAATGTAATAAGAGTTTAGTTTCAGTTCATTAAGATTCAGAGGACAAAGATATTGTTGGAAGTTGTTGGCAGAGCAGGGAATAAATTGTAGTGTTAGCATTTTGCAATAAATAAGTGGGGTTTGGGTTGCAATTTGTGCCCTCAGTCTCTAAAAGGTTTGCCATCAACGATATAGAGGTATCCAAAAGTGGGTTTACCCAGTTATAAGGATGCAATAGTAAAAAGCATTTTCCAACATGAAAAATATACTATTGCATATAATTGCTTTATGCACAGATTATTTTGTAAGTGAGAAGATCTACAACGGATCTAAGGTTAGTACTACTAAGGTTGCCGGATTTATATCCTAGCATTTTCTTTTCAGTATATACTCGAGTATAAGCCTGAAGTACCCAATTTTAACACAAAAAACTGGGAAAACCTAGTGCCTCGAGTATAAGCCTAGGATGGGAAATGCATTGGTCACAGCCTCCAGCTAGTATATAGCTATTCAACCCCCTGCCCCCAGTATATAGGCAGCCAGCTCATGTCCCCCATATAGCTTTCTAGCCCATGTCCATATTATATAGCCAGCTCATGGTACAAGTATATATCCTGCCAGTATATCCCCCCCCCCCAAGTATATATCCTGCCAGCACATTTCCCCCCCCCAGTATACATCCTGCCAGCACATTACCCCCCCCCCCCCCAGTATACATCCTTCCAGCAGATTCCCCCCAAGTATACATCCTTCCAGCAGATGCCCCCCAGTATATAGCCAGTCACTTTATGCCCCCTAGTATATAGCCGGCGCTCGCCTCCAGTATGCCTAGCACAAAAAAAAACCCTCAATACTCACCTTTCCAACTCCCTCTGCAGGTCTTCTTCTTCAAAGATGATGGCGGCAGGTCATTGGTCCTTGTGAGCAGACTGCACACACAGTATAATGTCAGCTGCCTGTGTTGCCATGACACGGGACCTGTCATTGCCAGCGCACAAACTGTCAGTCGGTGGCCGACGCCATGGTGTGTGGCGTCAATTTCCAAAAGGACCTGTGACCGTCCGCCAACAGCAATAAAAAGGAGGACCAGCGGGGGTATTAGGAAGGTGAGTTTTAAGTTCTAGTTTTTTTTAAAGACATGAGTACAAGGCGGCTTAAGCTACATACACACGGCGGGCACATGGCAGTGCCAGGGAGAGCGCAACTCACCCCCTCTCCTCTCCATAGGAATATATGGCGCACGATGCCGTGTTCCGGAGAAAGATAGGACATGTCTGGCACCATACCGCTCCCGTTGGGCGCCGTGCGCCCATTGCTATCTATGGGGGACGTTTATCGGCCGTATATATACACCCCCAATCGGGAGTGTGTAAGTAGCCTTATACAGTAATCAGCAACCTGCAAATGTTTATTGCAAGCTGTCAGGGGCACAGTCAGGAGTTTAGACCAGAATTATACATACAGCCAATCTGACTAATGCAATGGAAGGCACCTTACAAGATTAAAAAAAAATCTTTTTAGAAGCTAAGCTAGGAAAGAGTAATGCTAGGCTGCTTATGACTCAATAGCAGAACCTGCACAGGCATGAGTAATGACGCTTATGTCTCACTTTATCAATGTTAAAAGGACATCTTCCACCAGGATAAGGATTGTAAACCAAGCACACTTACATGCTGGCCTGGTGATAGATGTCCTTTGTATTCAAGTTTAGTCTTAGAGTCCACAGTTGGGGATCCATCTATGATCTGTAAAGGATTAGTCTTGGTGGAATCCAGTTTCAATGGATCAATGTTATTGTCAGATTTTATTCCTACCTTTTCAGTCTCACGACTGCATTTTATAATAAAGATATTGGCATAAATGTCCTCCACGCACATCCAGTTGGATAAAGAGAGGGTGGTATCGGTCCACACCCAATCCATGACTGCCCGCAGCTCAACCAAGAAGGGGACCAGACGGAATCTATTACAGAGAGCAGATTATTAACTGTCAGTCAGCACCATCACTACAATGAGTACCTCTACATTTTACACCTTAGAAATGCCTCACCCCTGGAAGAGGAATAGGTTAACATGGTTGTATTTCTTGGTAAGGAAGTTGCCTAGAATGCGGGTTGGATAGCCACAGCGGATCTGATAAGCAGACAGGGCAAAGTATATGCATTTCACAAAATACCACAACTGTGCAACTGTGTTCTGACTGAACATCCTGGAAAGTAAGGGAATAATATGTTAATATCCAATGTGTTTGGATGATTCACAGCTTGTGCGCCATATGGAATTTCCTCACCTTTCAGTAACTGCTGGTAGGATAAAAAACATCCAGATATGAATGCCAATGACCAGGATCACCTGGAAGATCAGCTTCCCAAGAACAGTTTTCCGAAGGTACAATGCTCGATCTATCACCATAGTAGAGAACTGGATCAGAAGCATAACAAGGAAGGCCTCAGGAACCTGATCATCGGACAGTGATGATGTTATATCTGCAGCTGCTGAATGTTTCTTGAGAGGACAAAAAGAATGCAATAAGTTACCAAGTCTCTATTCATTCCCGTGTAAGGATTATAATGAATGTGTATTCACTTACTCCAAATGCCCAGAACCCAAAGACTATAATAACAAAGTCCACCACATCAGCAAGGAACATGAGAGCATAGACATCAGTGGCCGCTCTGTATTTTGTATGAAGGATATCATGGAAGAAACCTTTCACTGGTTTATACACTCCTTGCACCCTACAAAAGGAACAAAGTTACAGCAAATCAAACCTTCCTTTAAGTGGGTTGGTGATGATAAAGAATTTTTGGTCAAATAGCAGGGGTAGCTCTAAAGATTCTTAAATGTACTCAGGATAACAAAACAACACATTCTCTAATTTAATGTTATTAACAAAAATACAGCATTTCACCATATAATTCCAACCCGTCTATCAGTCCAGTTGAACACAATTTTGGTTGCCCCTTGATCAGACTCTGGATCTTGTGAATTTAGGGTCGGCAGACATCTTGCTCTTCTGTCCCGATGCTGCACTCTAGTTGTTCTCTGCTCTCTCCCACTAGCCCTCACCCTTACATGCCGGCAGGAAATCAGTGTGTGTGTGCGTGTGTGCTGGTCCTGGCATGGGAGGAGAGTAAAGCTGCAGACAGATAAGATCTTAATCCAGGGGTGGGGGAGGCACAGCAGATCTCGCAGTATATGTTATAGGTGAGATATAGCAGAGTTCTGTATGTTATGGATCTCATCATCTCCATCTCTAAGCAGTCTCATATCCATTTTTCTACTTGTCAGATAATAGTACAATGTTCAGAAGCTAAATGAAAGTGTATATAAACTTTGTACCCTGGTAATCTAACAACATTGTCAGCACACTATCTCACAGCACTAGACGGCTCATGAAGTGTCTTGCTTAGAGAGTTCCCAACTACACTGTGGAATCTTACTTTACAATTTTACTCAGTTTTATCTCTTTATATGTAGAGGCTGCAGTAATGAAGTCACGTCAATGTGACCAGTGCAATCCAATGTTGGACAGACATATTGGGGCAGATTTATCAAGCAGTCTGAAAGTCTGAATATTTCCAGTTGCCCATGGCAACCAATCACAGCTCTGCTTTCATTTCACCAGTGCTCATGAATATTTTAAAGGGGAGCTGTGATTGGTTGCCATGGGCAATTGGAAATATTCTGACTTTCAGACTGCTTGATAAATCTGCCCCTATGTGCCATCAACAAAGTGGATGCAATCTCTGCAGCATCTGCTTACAAACACCATGGAGAAGGAGGCAAGTATTACATCTTATGTAGTTTTAGAGCTGAGCTACTATTGGCCCCAAAATCCTTAAAGGGGTTGTCCGAGTTTAAAAAAATATATATATATATGTGGCCGGGAGCAGGCTGCCTAAAATAATAAAGCTGTACTTACCTTCCGGTGCCCTCCGGTATCCAGCGCTGCTGTCGCTCCGGTCCGGGCGCCATGTAAACAAACATGGCCGCCGGAGCAGCGCTGCATTCAGCTTCCGGCATATATTTTTTTTTCAAAACTCGGACAACCCCTTTAATCCTTTACAAACTAGATGTAGAAATATTTACTGCAAAAGAAAAATAGTTGCAGCTTCATGCAATAACAGTGTGGAACTAGTGGGAAAACTGAGCACTGCAACTTTCTTTTACTGCACTACAATTACATGGGTGGACATACACAGGTAGAGGGATGTGTTTTGTTATTCAGAGCCTCACTACCCACCTAATTGGATCATACACAGGTTACATTTTTAATAGAATAGTTGATAACTTGCCAATAGGTGATGTTCCATTCACACATGACTACTAGAACCACCACCAATCATAGATATGGGGGTCTTGTGTTCCGAATATGGAGAAGCAGGTTGCACAGGCACCTAATCACTCAACTATCAGACAATTTCCCAAAGACAAATGTAGCCGCAATGAACCGCTGCCCCTTGTCCTTTCTTTTATGTACAGAGAACTTGGTTAGAGATCATCACCTATGCCCAGAGCCTGCTGACCACAGGGGTTTTAGCAGTCAGATCCCATGATCAGCAAGTCATCACCAATCCTATGAATAGGCGATAAATGTGTTCCAACAAATAATCCACACTTTTCTCAACCTGAACATACGTTTGCAGATAATGTATATATTTTAGTCTTAAAAGGCAGCAGATACTTACATACGGATAAAGAAGTTCTCAACCTTCACCCCCACCATCTTCATTCTCACTGCTGCTGGTTTCTTTTTTTTCTTTTCGGAATCTCGCTGCTTCTCCTTTGAAAGATCTAGAACAAAATTAGATATAGGGACAATATTAGTGCCCACCAGATTCAAATCTGAATTAATTCTGTTATCTCCGACATTTTGAACTACCGTATATAGAAATGCTCATGTAAAACCCGCCAGTTTACACTTATGGCCTTGGAACCATTTATACCAATAAAAGTATTGTAGTCCAAATGTTCTTTATATGGGTACAACAAAATATATACAATTTTTATGTTCATCAATACTAATTACAACCAATGTAAACACAAACCACCCATATGAAAACTGTCCTAAGATCCACACCTTTGTCAGAATCGCTTGTCTGCGACTCTCCTCTCTTACGTCGACGCAACAATGAGCTGGTGCTACCCTTGGGATCTGGATCTTCTGATAACTTGATTTCAGTCTCACTTTCCTTCTTTTCTATCTGAGGTTTTGCTACAGGTTCTAAGTCCTTCCTATCCCATAATCCATAACTCTGAAAAAGAACAGAATATGTAATGTTGGTGACCAAATAATTAAAAAAGCACAACATGTGCGGTTTTGTCATAGCCGTTTCTGGCACCAGGCAGGGGAAGGGTGACCACTATATACAGGCTACATACAATTGAGGGACTGTAGTGTGATGCAGCTAATGTACTAGAGTTGGTGTGGGCTGCAAATCAACCATGTGTTATACACACAAATTACCAGATGCACACCTGATAGAGGAAGTAGGGTTAGGGCAACTGTACATGGTTACTGCTAATCGCCAGGTTAAAAGTACAGGTCACAAGCCATTTTCGGTAACTACAGGCAGCCAGGGCTTTTATTGTACTGTGACCCTCATGAAAATATGTTCATGACAACCCCCGTACCATGAGTAGTGATCGATGGAAGAAAAGCGTCAGAAGTTGGATAAGATCATATTTGATGTAGGAGTCGCTCTTTTCTAGTCCGAGGATGCGAGGAGGGAAAAATGGCTTTCCATCATAGCGAAAAAGTACTGTATCACTATTCCATGGGAAGAAACCAAACTGACAGAGGTATTTAATCACCACCATTATCTGTAGAAAGAAGAGTAAGACAAGGTTAAGGTTGTGTGCATTAGAAAACGTGAACATTTAACGCCGTATATAAATTTGACATTACTGTTGGCTACATGATCCAGTAATCTCTGGAAAATTATTTCTACAGTAAGAAAGGGACAAGGAACTGAAATTCTGTCTGCCAATAAGCACAACTATGTTATTGTTGTAATAAATTCCACCAATCAGTAGAAACCTCCAAAAAACAACATTATGGCCAGCACATACTGGGCAAAATTATTTGATAACTATAGGAAGTGTCTTTACCTCCATCTATGTTGGCCTGTAATAATATTAGAGTGTGTGGCACACAGGCTGGCAGTCATCGCCTTATAAAAACAGCATTAATCTGTTATACATTTATAACAAAACGGTTTGTGCCGTACCTCTGTATAAACGATAGCAGTCATCCAAAAACGTTTGCTCGGGCGGTGTATGGACAGCATGGCCCACAGGAAGACCAGGATTGGGAGGAACAGCGAGATGAGTGATGCGCTCACCATATTGTTGAGGACAATGATGAAGTAGCAGAGTAGTTCAGAATGTGCTGCCACCAAATGATAAAGAGCAAACAATAACCTTAAGGGTCGGATCTGTGACCTGAAGAAATGCTGTGAGTCTGATAGTTCAGGGAATGTGAGCGGCCTGTTGTAGAAAAATGGAATAACAGGTGGTGCTTACTAAATAACATTAATTACAAGAGTAGAAAATAATGCTGCAGATATAACAGGATTGAAAACATCATGTAGAAAATAATGCTGCAGATATAACAGGATTGAAAACATCATGTCTTTTCCCCTGCCATTAAAAAGGGATGCATAATGAAAGGTAATGAAAGTTCTATTAAAGTCTATGGGGAATAGAAGATTTTCCGTTCACCTTTCGTTTCTACTTTCCGTTACAATCTTCTTGAGAGCGTAACGGAAAGCTCAGACGAATGTGTAAACTAGGCTTTACATGTTCCTTTCAGGATCATCCATATTATAGATCAGTGGTACCTGCAGAGCAGTAGTTCGCTGGCAGTCCGAGAGCGTTTTGTTGGTTGGATTTCTAGGGAGCCTTTATCCGATGGGCTCTCCTCCCACACAACAGTGGAGGACACTTGCTCCATACTGTTAGTACGTGTGTTGTAGCCAGTACTGAGTGGTGTGATTATGTCAGTCATGCTGCTGAGGCCCTCCTCTTCTTCACAGCCACTAAGGAAAAGAAGCCATTATAAATGAATACCAATTAACTCCATTAATACTTAATGGGGCACATGTATCATGTCTGGCTTTGTCAGTTTGTTTTTTGGGACTTTTCTTGGTTTTTCTTCTGGTCAAATGTATTTTAGCGATTTATCCTTATTGATATATGTGGAGTTTGGTCTTTAGCGAATTTGTAACTTTTTAAAACAAAAGTTGCAAAAAGTCTCCAAGAGTTGCAATCAGTTCCAAGCTTATTTCTACACCTGGTCAGAGGCAGCTGGAGATTTGTGCCAAAATTTGCGACTTTTTAGGGAACTTAAAGAAGTCGCATCTGGATTCAGGTGATAACTCAGGAAACACTGCAGAAAACTAGACAATGGCAAACTTTGAAAGAAGACAGTTTTAGGTCCAAAAAAAAGTCAGTAATGAGCACAAGTACCTTGAAGAAAAAGGCAAGACAATAGTTTGATACATGTACCCCAATGTATATACCGGTATATATAAACAAACCTTGAAGCCATGCTTGTCTGTGAATCTATGCCCTTATCAAATGTAGTTGCAGCGGGCAGAGAGGATGTGCCAGGTCCTTTCTTGTTCTGCCCAGTCTCATACAGAAAGGACAGATCCTTTCGAGTCACATCCTCACCCTGCAAATGTATGAGAAAACAAAGTGAACTGGTAATTTACCACAATAGCTTCTCAACAGAAAGAGCAACTCTAATATATTCCACCTTAATAAAACAAATACAGAAAATTAACATTTTTACTTTTTAGTTTTTGTTTCATTAACTTCAAGGTATAGCGCTTTATAACCACTCAATGCATTAAATAGGGTGCACACATTGCCAATTATTTTAGATTATCAAAAAGAGTAGGGGAAAAGTTGAAAAGGATCAGGAAAACACCACAAATATATAGAGAGAGATAGGCATTAGAGCCATAAATTCAAAAACTGCATATATAATGACCATTTAGGTGTCAAACACCAAATTCTTTTTCACTATAGAACATCATTAATTATTTTTATTATGAAACTTTACCTTTGACAGCTTTTGGGTTAGAATGTATCTCTCAACCCACAAAACAGTGGACATGTCCACATACTGTTTTGTAAGCGTGCCAAGCCAATCTATAAGACCATCCATCATGGCAAGAAAGAGGACCCAGAGGAACTTCAATATGTCAAGTATACGTTGTACCACATTACTTCCTCCTGTAGGAGACAGATTATGTCAGAAGAGAACACACCTATAGAGCCAAAAACAGCAAAGCCCAATAAACCAACACAACTACCTAGAACTTCAGCTCCAAACAGTCATAAAAGTGACACATCATGCACTAAGCCACCACTTCCTGTAATAATCTGCAATTAGAATTTGTGGAGATGTAATCCACCAAATCTCACCCTCCTCCGGGGGATTCTATGGAGTCTTATGATCCTGCTTAAACTTGCTAATATTTCAATAAAATTGCAATAGTGATTACTGCATCTGACTATAAACCATTTAGGTCTTCTATCTGTCTCCAAAGATGCAGTGGTTTCACAGGAATTAAAATTAAGAATTTGATGCAGAGACAAAGAAAACAGTAACCAGCCTTTGTCGTATTAAGACTGTATTAAGCCTTTGTCGTCACGTGTTATTAGTGGCTTGTGATCAAACAATCTGGAGTAGGTGCTGACATAGTTGTGGGCTAAATATTTATGAGAATATTTTTACAGAATGAAACGTGTTAAATTACCTCAGATACCAAGTTGTTATCTTTGGCAAAGAGCGTGTAGTATATTTTATTCTACATTACATGGTGGGTTGCAAATGAAAATTTTATGTAATGTAAGGAGCGTGTGGAAAATATGTATTTATAGATCTTCCACATATAATTTTAGCTTAAAGGGGAACTTTTTACCTGGAAAGTTATTTTTAGCTGGTGATAGGTTCCAATACTTTCTGCAATAATGAGCTTAAAAATTTGCCTTTGCCCCCCTTGGCTGCAAAAATTGCAATAACCACTTCATGGAAGAAGGCAACTAATCCTTTACAGTTGGCAAGACTAAAAATAATCATGGTTAATGATAGATTGCATTCTCTATTATCTGATAAGGAGACATTATTAACTAAGGTAGGGCAAGATTGGGTTACCTACATCTCTAGAACATCGTAATATGGTATACATGTGACTTTCTTTCCTTCTTAACCATCTGTCCCTATATACCATCGGTTTTTAAGTTGGAATATATAGATTTGGGATTGAAATTCCACTACTTTTTGTCTCCATTTGAATATACTGAAAGTAATATGGCTAATGTGATATCTTAAACGGGCCTCTGTGTAGGCATTATTGTTTTCTATGCCCGTATACTCTTTGTTACATTGACTGTTTTAAAACAAAACTTAAAAAAAAAAAAACTATTGAAAACAAAAATGCCCTTCAGTACTTTAAAAAAAAGTATATTAGACAGTACCTGACTCCCTGCGAGCACCATCCAACAAGTCACAAAGGGTGGGGGCAATTTACAAATGATGGCTCAGTGACTTAATAAACACTACACAAACTGCTATAAACAGGTCCTTTATGTAGATTTACATTCGGGCAAACAATGTGCCCCATGACATCAGATGTATATAATAGACGAGCGCAGAACACACTTTGACATATACATTTGACAAGTCTAGAACACTGAGGAAAACTGATGGAAAAACCCTCCACACTTCCATGTGAACACCCAAATAATGTAAAAGCTTAACTTAATTACAATAATAATAGTGGTCATGATATGATAGAACCTTTTTAGCCATATATAAAAAAGATCCTGCTCACCTTGATCCTCATCTACGGCCCCCTCTTCTTCCATTTCAGCTGCTGGCTCCCCCTCATTTACATTCACCGCTTCTCCTTCCAAAACTAATGAGGATTATGTAAGGATTATTAGACACAATAGACAATATAGGTCTAATAAAAAAAAATTATATTTCCTGTAAATATTGCAATGGAAGGAGAAAATACAATTAAAGTTGTTTTCTGTATTCAAGGACTACCCATTAAAGAGGACCTATCAGGGTGAGTTGGAACATTAACTACTATTACCATTTGGCTAGTCGCTCTGTGCCCGCTATTTAAAAAAAAAAAAACACCCTTTTCACTTAACTAGAGATGGGTCTGATGCATCTCATCGGACCTATCTCTGGTGCCCCCCATGCCTGCGCAGTAATTCAATGAAGCTGGAGTAGTAAACGCCGGCTAGCAAGCGCAGTAGCCACAGCGGATGAAGCCGGGGTGTAGTACACCGCCTTCACAGAGGAACTGCACATGTATGAGGAGCTTAGGAATGAGTATAAAAGGTTGTTTTTTTTTATAGAGGGCACAGCGATCAGCTAAAGGGGGATTTTGGACATTAAAGACCAGTGAGTTGGTATCCCAAATCGCCGTAACAGGTGTCCTGTAAGAGAAGTTCAAAAAAAAAAAAAAAAATTGAGAATGCATCACCCGCTGCTAAAAAGTAAAATAAAATCTGTACCTTTTCCTTCCGCTGATGCTCCTTTCGTTAATATGGGTCTCATCTTCAACGCTTCAGTTCTTTGTCTCTGATGTCTTTTCCGCTCTTTTAATGCAGTTTTGGCGCTAGTGACCCAGGCCTGGTATGCCAACTAAAATATACGAGAGTACCAATAGAATCATACAGCTCAGAAAGCCCAGCAGATGAGAAAACTTCACAAATCAAGAAGCATGACCTGGGATTAAACCAAACAAGTCCCATCTGCAGAAGCTGCTGTTTCAGACTCGCTCCTCATCAGTGCAGAACACTACCTAGAATGCAGGTGATTCGTACTGTACCACACTGCATTACAGGATAAGTATGTTTGTATTCTGACAACTGATTGAAAACAGGCTTTTCATGCTTCCTCAAGTTGTGGTTGTACTTTGTATGTAGAGCCCCTTGAAGTCAAGGGAGTGTGTGTGGTTATCAGGTTCCTAACCGCAATGCCCTTCTCTTCGGAGGAGACTACACCTCCCTTTTTAAAATGGAATTTGCAAACAGATCAAGGAATAGTACGATGTTTTGGTCATCTCAACCTTTGTCAAGTAAGTCTTTACATCATGTATGCTGGTTGTGGCTGGTGAGGCACAATTTGTGAAGACCAACTCTTATTTACAATATAACAAAAGTGGGGAACGAAATAGGTGCTACCTTCTTACTGCTTTTACATATTCTGGAGCTTGTCCTGGTCTAGACAGTCTGGCACTTGAAAGACCTGTTGCAAATGAATCTCATGCAGTGCTCTTGCCCCAAAGACAAGTCTTCTACTCCAGCATAACAGAATAACCCTCCTTGAATTTTATTAGCGATTAAAAGGAGGTACAAAGGAATATCCCTGCTTTTGAAGTTTGAGAAAGTGCTATATGTGCAAAAGAGCCCGTTACCTAAAGAACAACAATGTTCCATTGTATCTGCTTTTAGTTGCTAATTAAATTCAAGGATCATGGATAGTGAGTGCTTCTCCTTTCTTATGTTATGCAATATTGATTTACACTCTTACACATGAAGAAATAAAAAGTACTTTGGTGTGTGCTGTGTTAACAAATTCCATAAAGAATGGGCACCACCTATTACTGAGAGTGCAGCCGTTTATCTGGAAGTATCAACCTTTTCTTTTTTTACAGTAAGACTTACAATGGACTGCATCCTTGCAAAGTTTTTTGTATGGTGTTCTGCAATTGAATGAAAATTCACCTTGGGCTTTCATAAAATAATAATTTATCAATCTAGTTTGTCACAGTATTATCTGAAGAACTATAGCAGAATTTATCATAGTAACTCCCTTATTTACTAAGAGTAGGCAAAAAATATGTTGTGGATTGCTTAATTTAATCCTACCTGGAAGGCACTTTGCTTAGGGGGTCTCTGCTCCTCCATTGCAGACTCCTCTTCTTCCTCACTGTCCGACTCAAACAAATAATAGTCTCCTGAATGCAGAACTGCCGGAAACAAACAGATGGAAAATAAGTATTGGACAACAAAAAATAGTGAGGTTCTGATCACAGTAGAGTCCTGGTTTCCATTATTAATCTTAATATATGCTGATGGATCTCTTTGATACATCATATTTTATATAAGTTTTGAAAGTGCTACCTGAAGCATGATCTAACCAAGGGCGGCTCCAGTGAATCTTCTTTTTAGAGGAATCTTTTTTCTCACCATCTCCTCCACCTGAGAAGCAACCAAACAAATCTTAAGCAGTCTTTTTTATATCAGGATACAATGTGAAGATATTCATTATGGGTAAAAAACCTCTTAATTTTGCTCATCTAATTTTAAAAAATGTTTCTAAAACGTAAAGCTTGAAATTGATATTGGGTTACTGCGGTGAACTTTTGCACGAAAGAAGCAAAATTTAGCCAATTTCTAATTTAAAGCAGTGTGAACAGAGTACAATTTCTATAATGGATAGTGAAATATATGGAGGTCATTACTAGAGACTACAAGTCCACAAGTTTGAACTGTATACATAAAAAAAAAGCTGCTGTACCTGCATTTTCCTGGTCTGGTTCACTCTGTTTCCTTCCTTGATGGTAACGCTCTTGCTTGGCTCTAATTCTTTCCATTCTGTAGAGAACAATTACAAGAACATTATTCACATGTATCTACAACAAGTGTTCAGAGCTTAACATTAAGGTAAAGCAAAAATGTTACAAAAAGAATATTGGAAAATTGTATAACTTTTCCTTACAGTAAAAATATCAATTATTTGCTGAAAGTAGACAACCCATTTAATACCAAAATGCATAACAATTCTTTAATATGCATCAATACCTTAGGGCACATTTATGAAAACGGATTACAATTAATCTCATGATATAAAAGATTCTCAGAAACTGGCCGATTTGTGCAACACAAATATTATTTCTATATATCCAAATATTGTATTGACTATGACCTGGTATGTAAAGGAGCAACATCCATTGTCTAATGGATTATCTATACTGGTTCCTCACAACTATATTAGGTGTACATACTGTTTCTTGAGCTGACTAAGCGATCTTCTCTCGGTTTCTTGACGGAAATCCATGTTTTTCCTAATACTGGCCATAAAGAGCTCAAACCCTCTGCAAAATAATATTTAATAATAATAAATAATAATAATTCCTTTATTTATACAGCGCACACAGATTACGCAGCTGAACCATGCAACAAAAACAATGTGTGGTGTATATGGAAAACATACAATGTAAAATGCACTTATATGCATATGTGAAGAAATGAGCTTTAATGTGGTTTTATACAGATATATACATGTAATACAGTATACAGTATAGGAAATCATACCTGGAGGCCTGCAGGGAGGAAGCACGTAGGTCACAGACCACGTGCAAGAAGTAGGAGCTCAGGAAGACTCTTCTCTGCAGAAGGAGAAAGAAAAAGCAAATGCTGTCCCAGATGATCCCAGCTTCTTCTACAGGCAGTGGACAGTCATGACCTTTGTCTATTTCTCTGGCTAGGGACGGAATAAAAAGTTCATCACAAATAATACAATATTATGATCCTATGCACCACCTGAGTGGTGTACACGCAGAGAGTAAAGGTCTACCATTAGTACCACTTTAAATACTACATCAGAAAACTAAAGCTAACAACTTATAGTTTTCTCACTTTTATATTGATCGACTTCTATGTAAACAGATGTTCATAGATGATCATTCTTTACCATGATGTGTACATTATAAAAATAGATAGATATGGACCGGTCACCAAAATTTTACCACCAGACTAACAATTCCTGGTGATGAAGGGTTACAAGTCCTCCCCATATCACCTAAAGCGGCCAGTGAGGCAGTGTACCATCGTTTTTCTGACTTCAGGCTTCGACTTTTCTCTCTTCTGGGTTGCCAGTAAACCCACCCCCTTATTTTGACTGACAGCCCTGCCTTACATGCATGTCATATGACCAGAGTGAAATCTCAGGTCTTTTAGCCTCCTCACATTAGCAAACTGTACCTGTACTGTACTGTATGTATCTGATCACATTAAATCACAGCAGCCTCCATAGAGGATGGCGAGGAGTAGTCCGTAGAGGCTGCTGTGATTTCAGAAACATACATGGGGTACATTTTGCAAATGTAAAGGGTACAAGACCTTTGATGACATCACCTTGGTCTGCTGAATAGTAGGGAGGCATAAGGGATGGGGAGGGGTAGAGGGGAGGTGGCCGGTCGAGCAAGACACACGCCCTCTGATTCCAGGTAATTTAAGATAAAAATTGATTGATGGGGATGTAAAGGAAACCATTTTTTTTAGCAAAAAGAAAGGTGTCAATTAGTTAATAGGGTTCTATATCAACCTGTCACTAGCTGTATATGTGCAAATGTGGTGACAAGTTCCCTTTAAAAGGATGAATTCTAAGCATCCCTTGAAGGGACTTGAGCAATTGTTGCTGTATAGTTTCCTTAGCATAAATTTAGATGGAAACTATAGCTATGATATTTGTGTTCAAGGTAATGTAGGTAGATCTCAATGAAAAGGCTACAATTCTCCTGCAGCCCCCTGCAACTAAGGGTCAGAACACAAGAGATCCAGTATTCATTTTCCATCGCAAAACAGGCCATTATTATTCTGATGTGAAAAAATCCCTGTAATGTAGTGCTCTCATTTACTAGTAACACTATGCTGTCACATCTAATGGAGTTTATGTTTTACGACAAACTTCTGAATATTCTCGACCTACCTACCATGCTGATATATTTTAGGAAGAGTGCAAATTATCCATCATCTAAAGACAATCTAAAGATCCTGTAAATCACCAATGTTATGCTTCTACTATAGAAATAAAATTCTTGCTTGGCACCTGGTGTCATTATGAAAGGTTTCCAAATCTCCATCTTACAGGTTAATAGTAGACTTTTACAGGATTATCTCCACAATTAGTTCTAGGCTCAGGCAATTGATCTGGTTTGGCAGTACTCACGATTGTAGTAGCCCTTGACGGTGCAAACCAGGCTGAAAAGCTGTATAACCCAGCAAAAATTGTTCTGCATTTGTTGGACGAAAACACAAGACAAGAGCTGGAAGAGAAGAAGGGAAAACAAAAAAGTGTTAAGCAGTGACATCTGTGTGTAAAGATTAGAAAATGATACAATGCCATCTGTAATGCGTCTGCCAGATAAGTGTCAGACACTCAGATGAAACTCTCGGGGGCATTTATCAAACATTTTTAGCGTTTCTTTTTCTCTTTTTTAGCATTTTTGTGCCTTTTGCTGCCATTTTACAGAGTTGTTTTACAGATGTTCGTTTTTATCAGTGTTGCGCCTGATTAGTCATTAGTTTCCAGATGTTTGACGTGTTAAAATGTTTCCAGCCGTTAAAAAGTTGCACAAAAACTGTCTCACTACTGGCATCTTTCATGACAAACCATGTCAAGCATCAATTCTGGGACTGTTTTTAGGTTGTAACTAAAAGGTTATGAAGAAAGGTTAATCCAGGCTTGGATTGGAGTTTGTGTTGAAATCTGAGGGAGCACCAGATTTTTATAGAATGAAATGAGAATGGTGATAGGGTCTGTAGGGAGTAGGGTAGGGCTCCTGTTATCCAGAACAGACTCGGTAGAGACATGGGATGAAATAATTGAGAGTCTAAGGAGATCCATCTTGGGGTGCTTTGTAGTAGAGGGCAAAGTTAGGCAGCGAAAATCCGCCCAGGTGTTTATGCCTAAGAGAGTAAAGTGCTATGCGTGGACGTTTATTGTTCCATACAAATTTAGATATTTTAGAATGGATACGTTTAAATGTTTTCCCTGTGATGATGATGGGTAGTGATCTAAATAAATATAGAAATTTTGGAATGGAGACCATTTTTATTGTGTAAATACGACCCAGCCAGGAAAGGGAGGGTTTAGACCAGTTGTTTAAGTCTATTTGAAATTGCTGTAGTAGGAGAGTGTAATTCCAGCAATATAATGTGGATCTATGTGTTACTAGCCGCATTCCTAGATATGTTATGTAGTGTTGACGAATTTTAAAACCAAAGGAGTAGTCTAGTGCTTCCTGTGTTCTAGGCGGGATATGTAAGCAGTGAGCTTCCGATTTATCCATATTTACCCTTAGTTCAGATACATCATTTAAAGCTCTTGAGAAGTTGTATTAAGTTCGGGAGGGATATGTGGGGGATGATGAAAGATAAGAGCAAGTCACCAGTGAAGAGGCTTACTTTGTAGGTGTTGTAAAGCCATGCATGTTGGGGTTATCCCTAATCGCTGCAGCTAGGGGCTCCATTGCTAGGGCAAAAAGGGCTGGTGATAAGGGGCAGCCCTGGCGTGTACCTCAAGCAATATGAATGGGAATGGGATAAAGCATGGGAGCTTAAGGTACGCTACTGGCTGGTCTTAAAAGTTGATTTTAGAAAGAAGGAGGACAAATATAAGAAGATTACCACAGTCACAGTTTACAATGCTAGATTTTGATTGCAGATTTTATTTAAATAAAGAAATAGTTAAACTGGATCTTCTCAAAAACTTTATATTTATCCAGTATATCTTCCTGCCTTATAACATGCTGCCAAGATATATATCTAACAGGTTCCCTTTGCTCTGAAGAACACAGACATGGATAACCTTATAGATGAAAAATATCAGTCTTTAAATCCAGGATAAAAAAAACACCAATGAGAGGATAAGGGTGACTGAGATTTTTAAAGAATGAAGTCAATTAGGAGGTAATTCATTCAATTATAATTTTACATAACTTTAGTTTATTTAAGAATTTTTAATTATTGTGGTAACTTATTATCTACGGCTGACATTAATATGTAGGATCAATGTGTCAAGTCATTCATAGCAAACAAAGCTACAAGCAATAGAGGTTTCTGAGTATGGGACAGCTCTTACCGAAAGCAGGTTCTTGGACAGTATCACTGTAATATTATAGATGATCAAACAGTCCCATAACACCAGTCTTGCCTTCACAGGCTTCTGAAGGAGTGCCGTGCCAAATAGGAGGAGGTAAAAGCAGGACATCAAATAACCAAGTCCAAAAACACTGATTCGAGTAGATCCTGTGATGAACACAATTGCCAGGACAAACCAGAAGAGGTAACGGAAAACTACAACCTTCAGCATGTCCAGATAAGACCTGAAATTACAGATATTATTCATTTAACCAATAGCATTGGACAATTTGGACAATATTATCAGTTCTCTGTATAAACCAACATGTAGAGAAGACATATTGTTGGGAATTCTTTAAGACTGATGTTTTAAAGGCCTAATACCAGGTCTCCACTCTCCACCCCAACACACCCAAAGTGGCATGTCGGCCAGAAAATCCCCCCCCCCCCCCATTGCCTTTTGTGCATGTTCCCTCTGCTCACGGACACATGCTCCACGTACACGCACCGTGCCGACACATGCTCCACGTACACGCACCGTGCCGACACATGCTCCACGTACACGCACCGTGCCGACACATGCTCCACGTACACGCACCGTGCCGACACATGCTCCACGTACACGCACCGTGCCGACACATGCTCCACGTACACGCACCGTGCCGACACATGCTCCACGTACACGCACCGTGCCGACACATGCTCCACGTACACGCACCGTGCCGACACATGCTCCACGTACACGCACCGTGCCGACACATGCTCCACGTACACGCACAACACAAGAGTAAGAACATAAAGCCAGATCGTCAGACCACTATGTAGTACTACATTTGCTGTACTACATTTTGTGGAAATGTCTGCTTCTCCTGGTACAATCATCTTTTTGATTATTATAATCATTCAGGGAGGAAGAGGGAAAAATAATGCTAGCGCCAATAGCATTCAGTACCTACGAAAAAGAACCAACTGGAAAAACATGGATGTGCTATAAAATACCAAGTCCTGAGGAGGCAGTGGATGGTCCAAGGAACCTCTGTATGAAGTACTTTGTATAAATGACATGCCCAATCCCCTAAAGCCATGCACTATACATAATATATTTCTATGGCTTTTGCCGTGTATATTAAAAAAAAAAAACTCACCGACAGTTTGTAAAATTTGGGACCAAGTTGGGCCGGTCACCTGGAAATTCTATCTGCTCAGTGTTCTCACCAGCAACAGTATACCACTCCTCTTTCTTTTCGTTAACAAATACTTTCCACTGTTGAGACACACACAGTAGCAGTAGGAAGTCACCTGGAAGAGAAGAATAGAAAGTTAATTATTTCACTGACAGGAAAAAAAGATGGCGACAACATTGACAGAAAATAGGAAAGTGAAGAAACAGCGACTGGCAGCACTTCAAGTAACTACTTGGAGGTGCCTAATCCACATAGGCTCAATTCACTTGGTTCTGTTACATTGAATGTTCAAAGCTTTTGGAAGACTTTGAAGTGAAGAGCTCCTCAGTTTACAATGGGTCCTGGCTTTTTACTAAAACCATATAGGACGTGTTCAATAACTAGTTCTCTCATTTAAATAAAGAACACACAATGAAATATTAGGCTCTCTGTAAGAACATACAATGAAAGGAGAAGCTGGAACATTATGTTCTCATTTCCCAATGAAGCATAAACCCTGAATAGAGAACCAAGGATGCCCCAGTATGTATCGTATCTAAAAGAATATGTGAGATATGAAGGGTGGTACACAGAAGCCATAAAGCCAGAATACTTACTTATTAGGTTGGTAGAATTGGGAGGAGTGAAGAAGTCTGGTAGAAACATCCATTTTATTAAAGCAGAGTTCACAGGAACAAATTTGTCCCATCTCCAGGGATATTCTGTCAGCATAAAGTAAAAGGATAGATAAGTTTTTTCAATAAGGGAGCAATGGAGAATGATGTCCCCCATGGCTGAGAACACTTACCTATGCAAAGAACAGGGGGCATACCAAGACAAAGCAGGTACTGCCAGAGGAGGAAGAAAATTAGGAACAAGCAGTACTTAGGCCAAATTTTAGCAATTTTCACTCTCTGCCTCCGGGTCAAGATTACAATCAGCCAACAACCATGAAAGATAACCACAAAGTTCATACGTTGGCCAATTACATTCACAGTTAAAAGGAAACAGATCTGAGATGAGAAAAAAAAAAAAGAGAAATGGAAATTAAGTAGGTGCATAAAATCAGAAACACAGCAGTCTAACAGTGGCTTTACCATAAACCATTGGGGCCCATCAGTGGATTACTGCCCTCTCCCCGTTAGGAACACATTCACGCTTGGCTAAGCATGCATGAATATGGAAGAAAAAGGGGAGTAACTGGGAGAAATGTTTCCAGACAGACAGACCCTCTTCCAATAGCTAAAGGTCCTGTTATTTGTTACATGGGCAGAACATATTCATAGGTTGCTGGCTCTACAAAATAGAGTGTTATTTATGTATAGACTGTTGGGGATAGTGTTGTGTTCAGCCAAGTGTGACAAATGTGTCACGGACACTGTATTAATACATGTGCAAGCAGTTTGCACTCAAAAGATTGTTCAAAGTCAGAGAAAATACTAGTGCAGGGGCTTTAGTAAATGTGGGCCTGTGTATTAGACTACACAATTCTATACCATAGCTTACTCCTTTATGCAGTAGTAAAGTCCTCAAATAGTGACATATACACTGTATGCCTATAATGTGAGAAATACATCACAACAATTTAGGCAACACAAGCACCCGGTGTCTTGCATTTAGACAATAGAAGACACCGGATGCTTGTGTTGCCTAAATGGTTGTGATGTATTTCTCACATATATAGGCATACAGTGCATATGTCACTATGTGAGAAATACATCACAACCATTTAGGCAACACAAGCATCCGGTTTCTTCTATTGTCTAAATGCAAGACACCGGGTGCCGTTTGCCGATCACATGCACTGCCATGGGAAACGCATATGAGATTGGCCGTGGAACGCCCCTGTGGACTTTGATTCAGTTTTAAAATGGAATCAAAACGCTATTGTCTGACAGCAACCTGATAGACATGGCCCCGACTATAATGTTACTTTAGTACTCTCCTCCTGCAAAAGATTTGTAAAGGGATGAAGGAGAATCCCGGACATGTCTGTCACCTACCCTGTGACTACATAGTACACAGAGTTAATGCATTTAAAAGGTTATAGCTTCACTTTTTAGGAATACACAATTTAGTGACCAGCACATGCTAGTTCATGTTTAGTGTGGTTAAACCATCTGACAGGTTCTCTTTAAAATAAGCAGCTAACTTTTCATCTTGAAAAATCCGTCTTGTAGACCTAATTTTCGGGAATTGTATTAATTTCCTTCTTTTAATAGACGTATTATAATGACTGCTTCTTTCTTGAGGAATTAAGATTTAAAAAAAAACTAAGCTGGGGACATTAAAACTCAGCAGTAAATAAAATAGTACTTCTGCTCCTATGGACAGCATAATCTAAAATGAAAACCTTTTCACCTTACCTCTAGACCAAATTTATAGAAAAAATAGTTGATGAAATATTTGATGCAGTTGAGAAGACTCTGATCAAGATGTTGCCGCCACACATCAGGAAACACCGTCTGGTTACGTGGTACCGCTAGTTGGTAGCGTTTACGGTAAAAACTTTGGTGGCGGTACACAATGGCTTCAAATGTTAGGAGGACAAGTACCTGCAAATGATTCTATGGATGTAAAACAAAGAAAAGTGGTTAACAGCATTATACAACAGAAGCCTGATGTGTGTAATCAATGTCTATTTGTAGTTAAACATTTAATGCTAATAAGTGCTAATAGATCCTTTCCACAAAAGGCAGAAATCAGATGTAGTGAATAAATGTGTGATGGCAATGTCTGATGGAAATATGATTCAAGAACGTTTTAGGAAAAATATACACATAATGAAACTTTTTAAAATTAGAAATATGCACCTGGATGTAACCCAAATTAGGATGACCTTTGCGGATTCCAAACCAATTAGCAGGGTCAACTGGTCCACGGTACAATGCAGAGTTCTGGATCTCCTCCTCCAGGAGATTGGTGCCATTAGGAAGCGGCTGAAATATATGAATAAACTCATTAAAAAAATATAAGGATCCTGGTCAATGAGTCTTCCATACAACCAGTTGATTCAAGACCAATGGCAGTCTGCAATGGAAGCACTACAATAATAATAAATTTTAAAAAACCACACAAATACTTCATATTTATTCAGCACAATAAATGTGAAAAGAATAAATTGTTTAATCACCACATCATGGCATTCATAGGTGACTAGTGGTTTCACAAAATCCAGCAATTAGGTTATGTAGGCAGCAGATTGAGCTAGAAAAAAAGTTCTGTCTATAGATTATTGATGGTACAAGTAGGGATTGTGGAGGGCCACTACTCTATAGGTGGAGCCTTCTGCTTCCTGCTTTATATCAAATGTAGGGGGGCCGCAAGCACCACTGCACACATCTGATCAGTTGGTTTTCTGGATATGTGGTTTTGGAGTCCATTTGATTTGCACTTAAGCAGCAATCGATTTAATAACACATGTTGTTCTGGTTTTCAGACACTGAGGTCTACCACTATGGACACACCTGTGTGCAGTTCACAGAATAGTCTTCAGGATTCACTATAGTGAGCTGATACAACATTTTGCAGACAATGATTATCGATGTCCAAATGGTACAGAGGCAGGAGGCCATATGGTGGAAGCGGGAAAAGGGAACAGCAAATGCCCACAGGATTACAAAGAGGAAATTCATCACAGACACCTGAAGAAGATCAAAAAATAAACCACTTAGATTAGTAGTATTATACTAAAAGATAATAGGAGTGAGAAATATGTATAACAACTACACACGCCTTTGACCATATTTAAACTGTTCAAGTCTGCTTACCTCATGCAGGGCCACCCAAACACTGTACATAGCCACAAGCTTCATTACATGGAGCTCAAGCAGCCGCCACAGGAAGACTTGCACCTGGTGTAGAAGCTCTGAGAACTTGTAGAATAGCACTGAGAGACGCTGCGCAACCAAATCCCACTTGCTGAGGGTGGCTGGAAGAAAAAAAAAAAAAATAGATAGGCTACATGCACATGTGGCCACACAAGATCACAGCCCCGATAGAGGTCTGTGGCACCGGGTCACTTTGTCTCACCGCACCATAACCCAAACCGCAAAAGATTGGACATGTTCTATCTTTAGCTGGATTGCGGCTGCTAGCCTTACTATGCACATGGGAAAGGTGAGGAGCGCTCCCCTCTCCCCTTCTCTGCACCCGGCCTTGTGCTATGCCTAGGATATGGCCCTGGTGAGCACACGGTCGTGTGCAATTAGCCTTAAAAAAGACATTAAGTCAAATCAGTGTTCGTGCACACCCATGTGCCTCTTCAAGTACCGTAGATCAAATTAATTTACATGATATCCCTGATCCTAGTGCCTAATGTATATTTAGGATTTCTATAAATCTTGTTGTGTAATGTTGGGTTAAAAAGTTTTCTCCTGAATATTCTTCCTAAATATTATTTATGAACACCTTTTGCCACTTACTTAAGATAAGACAAACAGCATCCAGGCAAAATATTATTGTGACATAAAGCTGGACTTTGCTTCTATTGAGTCTAGCTCCGACACCGAGTTATAATGTTTTACCTTAATAAAATAATAACAGGAATGGGGTGGCATAAAATTGGACTCCTCACCTTCAGGCATAGCATCCTCTTCTGGACACTCCACTTCCTCCTCCTCCTCTTCATTGGCAGAGGCTGCATCATCATCATCTTCTTTAGGATCACTAGCAAAACAATAAAAATTATAAACATTTATGAATATTCAAAGAAAGAATATAAAAATATCCTGCCATATTTTGGCCACCAAAAAGCAGAAGTGTAAAACTGGCCAGGAGGATATTCTGTTAGTATACTCATACTATGTAGGGTATAAATATTAAAACCTATTTCAAAATTCCCATTTTAGTCCTACCTCCCAAAAAATTAAATAAAAATCTATCAATGTAGGACGCACCCCCCAAATAATGCTTGCTAATTAAAATGTTTACTTAATGAGCCTGAAGTGCTAGGGGTGCAATACCACTGCTTTTTGTAGTGTACTGTTTGAGATTACATTAGGCAGAGGAAGGGGGAAATGCCAACGAAGCAGTGCGAGACATGATCCTGTACACTGTAACAGCCTGTGAAGCCAGATTGCAGGGGGGCTATGGTAGCCCTTTTGGCTCTTTAGCAGAATTGTAAAAGTTGATTTTAGAGGGAAGGAGGCCATGGATAACAAATAGAAGATTACCACAGTCACAGTGCCTGGATCAATGAGTGTCCCCGGTTCATAATGTTTTGATTTTAAAAGTAGATTTCATTTAAGGTGTTAAAACTATAACATACACTCACCACTTTATTAGGTACACCATGCTAGTAACGGGTTGGACCCCCTTTTGCCTTCAGAACTGCCTCAATTCTTCGTGGCATAGATTCAACAAGGTGCTGGAAGCATTCCTCAGAGATTTTGGTCCATATTGACATGATGGCATCATACAGTTGCCGCAGATTTGTCGGCTGCACATCCATGATGCGAATCTTCTGTTCCACCACATCCCAAAGATGCTCTATTGGATTGAGATCTGGTGACTGTGGAGGCCATTTGAGTACAGTGAACTCATTGTCATGTTCAAGAAACCAGTCTGAGAGGATTCCAGCTATATGACATGGCACAATATCCTGCTGAAAGTAGCCATCAGATGTTGGGTACATTGTGGTCATAAAGGGATGGACATGGTCAGCAACAATACTCAGGTAGGCTGTGGTGTTGCAATGATGCCCAATTGGTACCAAGGGGCCCAAAGAGTGCCAAGAAAATATTCCCCACACCATGACACCACCACCACCAGCCTGAACCGTTGATACAAGGCAGGATGGATCCATGCTTTCATGTTGTTGACGCCAAATTCTGACCCTACCATCCAAATGTCGCAGCAGAAATCGAGACTCATCAGACCAGGCAACATTTTTCCTATCTTCTACTGTCCAATTTCGATGAGCTTGTGAAAATTGTAGCCTCAGTTTCCTGTTCTTAGCTGAAAGGAGTGGCACCCGGTGTGGTCTTCTGCTGCTGTAGCCCATCTGCCTCAAAGTGCGTTCAGAGATGCTCTTCTGCCTACCTTGGTTGTTACGGGTGGCGATTTGAGTCACTGTTGCCTTTCTATCAACTCGAACCAGTCTGCCCATTCTCCTCTGACCTCAACAAGGCATTTCCGCCCACAGAACTGCCGCTCACTGGATGTGTTTTCTTTTTCGGACCATTCTCTGTAAACTTCTAGAGATGGTTGTGTGTGAAAATCCCAGTAGATCAGCAGTTTCAGAAATACTCAGGCCAGCCCTTCAGGCACCAACAACCATGCCACGTTCAAAGGCACTCAAATCACCTTTCTTCCCCATACTGATGCTCGGTTTGAACTGCAGGAGATTGTCTTGACCATGTCTACATGCCTAAATGCACTGAGTTGCTGCCATGTGATTGGCTGATTAGAAATTAAGTGTTAACGAGCAGTTGGACAGGAGTACCTAATAAAGTGGCCGGTGAGTGTATACTTTCAGTAAAAGAAGAAATATATACAACATTTTCTACAATATGGTCACTGTCATGAATATGGATCATGATTTGTCTAATGCAAGATGTCCAAGTAACCATAAATATGTAAAAAGTGATGAAAGATATAGTAAAAGAGTAACCACAGTAATACATTTTTTATTAGCTGTTATGGTATGTTGTATGAAACAGATTTACCGGTACTTATAAAACAACCAATGCAGCAATCCACAGTGGTTGGACTCCAACAAATTCTCGCATAACAGTTAAGAAAAAAGTGGGATGTGGACCCCATTCCTGACAAATTGGTTTGAACTATCCTCCACTGGACACGAATAGAGTTTTAAGCTCCAGGTCTGTAGACATTATTTGCTTGGGTCCTAGAAATGACAAATCTGATTCTGTATGTTATGATGGATTGTGAGCGATTGGGATTTAGTAAGAATAGTGGTCTCCTAGCATTCATACACAAAGATTTACGGATTTATGTGCTCATTGAAACTAATCAGAGTTCTGCTTTCAATTAATAAACCACAGTGGGGAAATGAAAGCCGAGCTCTGGTTGTTGCCATGAACAACTAGAACACTTCTTCCTCAGATACAAAGGTATTTGAATATTACAATTTTTAACATTTTAACATATTGGAACATATTTAGCAGTACTCACTTGGTTTTGTAAGAAGTATTCGTTGGGGATGAAGTTTGAGAAATGTCGGTTATGTGCATGAACAGCTTATGGAAGTAATGCAGCTGAAGAATACACGCCAGGAGGAAGAAGCCAGGTATAAGAATGCTGGTAAAAAGTTCAGACACACTGAACTGTTCAAGTCCCATAGCACTCAATCTAAAAGTAGACATCAGCAAAAGAATGGGAAAAAAGGAAAATATGTGTTTCAAAAAGTTATTTAAATAGTTAAAAGGAAATTACCACTGAATGCAACCTCTACAAAGCTCCATCGTGCACAATCAGATCAATGCACATTCAGACAAAAAACTTTGTTGATTAGCAGGCTCCTTCCGTTACAAAATGTAATTTTATATTTATGTAAATGAGGCAGAAGTGCTTTGGAGGCTGGTACAAGAGCCCCTCTGGGTCCTGGTTTCAAACCCCGAGCAGCAGTTCTCCTAACTTCCTGCCTCCTCTGGCAGTGCTCCTTGTAGATGACATCACCCAGAACTTGGGACTTCATGCACAAAGACAGCATCTGTAGCTTACAACCATATGGGAAAGAGCTGCAATTGCATACACAACCTGATGGCTATTATAGATAAATTGGTTACTAAAGTTTTCATTTAGCAAAAAAAAACAAACATACTGTTCATCAGTAAGCGAAGTCAAGTTCCTCCAGTATACGGGAAATTCTTCAAACTGGTACGTATAGATGGCAATGAGGACAAGCATTGTGTAAGCCACCACCAGCCACCAGAAGAAATTCAGCAGTTTCCTCCAAAGTGCATAATACACCTATGACAATACAAAACAAGGACATTATGTAATATGATGAGGGAATGTGTAAAATTATTGGTGAAGCCATCATTTTTATTATAGTTTGTTTTACAATCAGCAGAGGCCATAATAGCCTTGGGGGATACGATTGTATTGCATCCATTCCAGCCTCTGCTGAGTATACACTCTGGAAGGACAGCTACTTTACTGGTGAAACACCCTGAACACAGCATGATTGGCTGCTGGCAATGTTCACTCCTCCTCGAACTTTCAGGGGAGCAGGGTAGAATGGAGTCTAAAGGACAGTCTTGTACTTCAAAGTGTCTGAAGCTGGATGATACAAGTCTGGTACAGCTTAAACTGCCTTAGGTTTTACACCTCCAATTTGTTTGCCATAATTTACGCCACAATGTATTATATTTGCATAAAGTTTGGTGCATGCCCCTTTTCAAATAAAGAATTATCATCTGTTTTATTACACCATTAACCTTTTTACATACATGTCACAAAAGACTCAAAAACTTCTATAACCTTAAATAAATGAGGTGGTAGGGATTTGATTGCCTATTTCTGCACTCACCTGGAAGATGATCAGGCAGAGAAGAAAAAGGAACATATAGACAATTTTATAAACCACAAGCCGTCCGGCAAAGCTGACTACTATGAACATTCCTCCGCACACGTATATCCAGTACTTGGCATAGAAGCTCATCACCTGGTCTCCAAAACATTTCAGCAGGTTCCTCTCTGTGGACTGACCTGTGAGAACAGAAATTTGACACTCCATTTTCACTTAAACACAAGTAACAAAGCTTAAGGTAAAGTACTCACCAGATTCAGGCACAGCCACCTCTACCAGAGCAGCTGTCACCCGCTTCCGTTTAAGGAGTTGCTCGGTGACAAACTGATGGAGTAGGAGCCAGAAAGTCAAAGTGTACAGAAGCTGTAGGGAGGAGCACAGAGATTATGTGCCGCATATATGTAACAAATGTTCTCAATTTACACAAAGCTGCTAAACATAATGTGCAAAATGAACATGAGCCCTACATCAGATTATAAAGTGAAAATAATAATAATCATAAAGAAATTGATCATCAAATTTAACATTCCAGAAACATTTACATCTTCCTATACCTAATAAAATATCCATTCCAATAGAAGTACTGACCATGGCTCCTAAGTTGAGGCAGGGGTAAGGTGCCCGGGCAAGCCCCAGCTGTGAAAGCCTCATAAAACCTAGTTGCTTTGGTAGTTCATTTTCCAGGTCCATGCTCCAGACATACTGTAAACTGCAGAGTGTCACTGCATACAGGAGAATGAAGGGAGAACACAACATGGCGAATTGTCGTCGGTTGCGAACCATCCAAATTAGACAAGCCCAAAGCAGTAGAACGAAGGTCAGCCAACTGTGATAAGTAATGCTCCACACCTGGGGGGAGGGTTAAGAAAATGGATAGATACTAACATATATATACAAATTATCCTGTAAATATTTGCAGAAATATAATCTAATTTATACATAATACTTACATGATATACACAATGTATTCCTGTACTGACACTCCAGGCAAAACACATATTATAAATGGTGGCCAAGAGAAAACACATGTTGTGCTTTAAAGGGGTTGTCCAGTTTCGGCTAATTATTGATATTGTTTGGGTAATTAAAATTTTACTTAAAATATCTGGAATATTGTATCATTTCCTCACAGTTTTCAAGATCTCTGCTTGCTGTTATGCTATAGAAAGCTACAATATTTACTTCTAGTCGAAAGAAACGTATCCATAATCACATGATGTCACGCAGTTAAGTGAGCCGTTCTTATCATTTGTGTTATAACGAGCCATGTACCTGTGTGACATCACATAGTCATGAAAAAGTTTCTTTCAACTGGAAGTAAACAATTTCTTGCTTTCTATAGTAGGGCAGCAAGCAGATATCTAGAAAACTGCAAGGAACAGATACAGAAAGTATATTGGAAAATTGTATAACTTTTCATTACCCAAACAATATCAATTATTTTCTGAATGTGGACTATCCCTTTAAGGACACGTTAATGTTTGTACACTTGGGATGCAGGATTTACTTTAAATCAGGACAGAACCACCTCCTAACACTTGGGGGAGCAGTTGCCCTGCAGACCTTTCCAAAATTAGTCAGTCATTCACGATTTGACAGAGCAGCACTTGTGTAGAGCATAGACTATTCAAAGTGCACAGCACCTCCTACACCATGTACATTCCACAGAGCTGTCAAAGCACAAAGTGATGTCATATCAAAAGGAAACTCCTTATTGGTCAGCTTTTACAGACAGATGGACTCTTTTTCCCTCTGTAGATTTTGGGACTTCATAAAGGGGTTGCTCCTAGGCAGTTCTACATGTGCAATTCTGTCCTTTTCTGGGGATGTTGCCAAATTACATGCAAAAGAAGAAAAACTTTGCCCGCATCACATCTGC
Organism: Engystomops pustulosus; assembly: GCF_040894005.1. Classification (NCBI taxonomy): domain Eukaryota; kingdom Metazoa; phylum Chordata; class Amphibia; order Anura; family Leptodactylidae; genus Engystomops; species Engystomops pustulosus. The sequence continues at coordinate 101,642,373 of NC_092417.1, read as the reverse complement.
CAGCTGCTATACAGTGAAGGATGGGGGAAGGGAACCTCTAAATCTCCCCTCCGGTGACTTGTGTTCAAGAAACAATGTATTTATAGCACCGTTAAAAGTTAATTTGCTTTTATTCCATTAAAGAAGAAATGTAAGCAAGCTGACAATCCGCAGATGATATCAGAACTGTGCCGTAACATTAGACATTTTATAAGTCCTTCAGGCCAAATGATTCCATTTTGTATAAATGTGACAAGTCTTATAAAAGTTCTTAATACATAATATGGGGTGAGAGTGAGTAGTAGCTGACAAGACATCAGCAACATATTTTTAGTCATTTGTTCACTTACTTTAGAGAGGGGTTTTTCTGCTGCTCCTGTGCCAACACACCCCTAGTAATCTGCCAGTCTAAATACTGGGCTCCAGCGATGATGTGATGTGTTATCTGGAGCAGAGTGCGGGACCCTGGAGAGTGTTGGCACAGGAGTGGCAAGGAATTTATAAGGTGAATTTAACTCCTTTTGTCATTTTAGATCATTTTAAGTGGTTACCCTTTTAAAATACTCAACTATACCAAGTATCACTCATTGTGCATTATAACTTCCAGTATAAACTGGGGGGAAAGACTGTCATAATTGGAGATTAGGTACCAAAACAAATGAAACATTTAGAAACTACAAATCTAGATGAATCACAGAAACCAGAATTAATATAGGATTTCATTGACTAAACAGTTTAAACGTTTATAAAGCAAGTTTTCCATGTGCATGTTATAGTACACATGGTTACAATCACCTTTTTTCTGTAAGATGGTCTTAGTTCCCATTGTCCATCACCTCCAAAAAGGTGCTAAAGAATATGCTACTTTTTTATATGAAATTCAAGGTTTCTGCTTGCTCTTCCAAAATGGGCACATTGATATATATACATATACACACATATACATAATATATACACACATATATATATATATATATACACATATACACACATATACATAATATATATACACAACCACATCCCCCTATATACTATATATAGTATTCCATCATACGTATGATAAATATATATATACACACACTCACGGTCCCCTACTTAAGAACACCCGACTTACAGGGGACCCCTAGTTACAAACGGACCTTTGGTAATTTATTGTACTTTAGCCCCAGGCTACAAAAATCAGCTATAACAGATATCAAAGGTGTCTGTAATGAAGCTTTATTGTTAATCCTGGTTCTTATGACAACCCAACATTTTTAAAATCCAATTGTCACAGAGACCAAAAAAATTTTGGTCCATGGTGACCATGACTAAGGACGACATTCCAGTATCTGTCCGAAACGCGTAGGTCTGCCGTTTCCACCTATTTTTTTAACAGGGAAAATTCCAGCTCATTTTTTATTATGGCTTTTGTGTTATTTTTGGAATTTGCATAAAATGGATTGAATAAAGAAAATGCAATTTTAAAACTATTTTTCACGAGTGCTGGATCCATCTACCACTTCATTACAAAAATTTTTTGGCTGGGTTACAATTATAAAATATACAGTTCCGACTTACATACAAATTCAACTTAACAAACCTACACAACACACACACATATTTATATATATATTTATTATGATATGTTTTAGTCCACGTCCCTCATGTCTTGGCTGATACGGCGTATCCTTCAGGTGCTAAGGGCATTGGGCAAAACTACTGCTCAAAAAACCTGGCACAAAAAAACCTGCAGTAACATTCTGTACCTTCCCATCCTGCCACCCTTTTTGTCTTACACTCAGAGTAATATGTAGGTGTAACCTGCTGCTTTATTCACATGAGGCTCTAGACTAGAGAACATGTCCCTTTGAATTCCCACTACCTTGTAGAGAGGGGTAGCTTTCTGTCACTGGAACTTTTAATACCATCAGCCAGGCTACTTTGTTTAACTCACAGACGACTTCATGGAGTTAAACGACAAAGTTCGTACCAGCTTGTGAGGGTAGCGATAAATCTGCAACATTTTCATATAAATAGGTGCATCCATTTACGGACAATAACAAAAAGGTTATAAAACTCAGACACGAATGTGAAATACATTTAGTCATTGTGTTACTAACACAATCGCTATATTTAACAAAAATACTGAAAAATAGACCATTAGCCAAAAGGACATCAATGACATTATTGTATATGGGTGAAATATAACCGTAGCGGGGGGAACAGTATAGAAGAAAAATATGCCACGCAGAGCTGAATATAATAAAATGTTATACGGCAACACTTTTTTCCTATAAGCAGGTAACAACAATAAACCAGCGCAGCTAATGTACTACCAGGTGCAAATTCATGAAAGCAAATGACTATTCCTTACCCAACATTACACTGTAATTTCCATTACAAAGCCATGTCATGAGCTTTTCTGCACATACTTGCAGCCCTGGCATCATGTTGCTCCTTCCTGAGAAACTTGGCATTAAAAGAAATACCTAGAAGTAAAAACTTAGGAGGCACTGGAGTCATAAAAACCACTACTTGAACTTTCTTAAGAAATATCTAATGCCGTGTCCCATTCTGTAAAGGAAAGCGTCCATCAAAATCCCTCATGATAAATCAGGGACACTTACTCATGGAGCCAGGTACTTAGACTGTGTTAATCTTCTTATATTTGTTATCCATGGCCTCCTACCTTCTAAAAGCAACGTTTAAAAATATATTAATGAGCCAGAAGGGCTCCTGGGGGTGTTACCACTGTCCCTCCATAGTGTAATTTCAAAGGCTGTTTGTCTGATGTAAACTAAATTCAGCAGAAGAAGTTTTAACACACATTGGGAGGAGTGAAGTGCTCCTTGCACACAGTAACAGCCTGTGACACTACAGAGGGGCTCTGGTAACAACTCTAAGAACGCTTCTGACACATTAGCATAATTTTAAAAGTTGATTTAAGATGGAAAGAGGATATCGAAAACAAATATAGAAAGGTCTGAGTAAGTGCCCCGGTTTATATTACTTGACTGATGGCAGATTTCCTTGAAATTAAAGGGAACCCGTCACCACTATTTTCACAAATACAGGTAGTGACAGGTTCCTATAGTTTTAATAGTTAATAGTTTTACCTGGTAACTAAGCATGGCTACAGCGAGTCCAGGTGGGTGTAGCCCCCTCGGGCTGAGTCCAGCAGCTTCTCTCCCTCCCTATTGTTGTATGCTGCTATAATGTCATGTGACCAGGGTGACATCATCGCAGGTCCTATAGCTTTTGTAGCATTAGGAACTGTACATAAAGGATATATGTCATGAAATCACAGCATATTTTATCACATGAAATCACAGCAGCCTGCATGGAGAGGAGTAGAAGTCCATGGAGGCTGCGGTGATTGTTTTATGTGGTGAGATGTGTACATAGGGTATATTTTTTATATTAAGTAGCTCAAGGACCTTTGATGTCGTCACCCTGGTCACATGACATTAGGCCACGCCCCCTGGACTCGCTCCAAAGCTGCATAGATACCAGGCAAGACTATAACTGATTTTATGGGGATCGGAGGGAAACTACTTTTAGCTACAGGCAGGGTGTCAGATAGTTACTAGAGCTCTATAGGAACCTGCCACTACCTGTATTTCTGAAAATAGTGGTGACGGGTTCCCTTTAAGTAGCCCAGGCAGTTGCATACACAGCAGATGTATTCTGCATTTTTATCCCTCACAATCATGTAGATGCCCCAATGTTTGGCTAATTTTATATCTACAACCACCTTTTAAAGGCATATTTTACTATAAATGAAGATTTTAAATCTGTATAGTATGTGATGTAACATGGACGGCATATAGCTACAGCTGTCTGCTTTACATATGGTCGCAGACTTTCCACAGTGCATTCACTTTTATCAAGTTGGCCCATCTGGGGCATTAAGATTTTACAACCCAGCTAGAAGCTTATGTAATAGCAATATAATAAGTTTAATGACTAAAAACCCTTTTAATATAAAACCCTGAAACCAATCTGAGTTTTCGAAAACCACGAAGATACAGTAGAGAAGCACAAGAGTAGCAGTGTTTTACCTCCAGAGCAGAAGGCCTGGCCTGTAAACGGTACCCGGCCCCATCTGCGTGGTTTATGGAGCAGGACTTACACTATAAAACGTATTTACAGTAATTCCCTTCCCAACATCAATAAAACCCTTCTTGAAATGTGAATTTCGCATCTGTCTTTTCTAAAGGACCAAAGACAGTAGGTATAAAAGTTTTTACAATTTCCAGTGAAAAACCAAGAGTTCCTATCATTTCAATAGATACTTTAGGTAGTCTAGGCCTCAGACAAATCAGGTGATTCTTTAGGGTTTCTATCATATAAAGTCTTTGTAATTCTGTTCCTACAGATACATCAAGAGACTTTGGCTGTTTGATGGGATAGTTCTGAGCAAAATCCATGCAAGCATTCACATGGTCTAGGTCAGTAGTGGCGAACCTATGGCACGGGTGCCAGAGGTGGCACTTAGAGCCATTTCTGTGGGCACTCAGGCCATTGCCCCAGGACAGGGTTCACCAAATAGGACCAAATCTTCCTGCAGTCCCAGGCAACTTAAGCGACACTTCATCAGCTGTTTGGAAAAGTGAGAAGGTGTTGACAAAACTGCATTATCTTTGGAGTCCATCCGCTGGACCCACCCACCCATTCTTCCTCTACAGAGAGACCCTGGAGAGACGCTACAACGAGAGTCTGAATTTTCCCTTCTTTCAACTGTATTGGTGGCCTCAGGGGGTCGATACGATTGAAAGATGAGGAAGAACAGGTAGCAATAAGTTACTGCTTAAAATGTCATGTTGGCACTTCACGGTAAATACGTGGATTTTGGTTGTAGTTTGGGCACTCGGTCTCTAAAAGGTTCGCCATCACTGGTCTAGGTAGTGCACAGGAACGTCCCGTACTGGTACCTGGCCAATGGGACACTCTTTCTAGAGAAAAAAGCAGACTCCATTTTTTCTAACACACAATGAGCTCACATACTTTAAATAAGAGCCCAATATGGTCATTGATAGTGGTTGGGTACATGTCAGATAAAGACCATCTATAACCCACACTTATGAAAGGGATTTTTATGCAGGGCCACAACAGCCCTCTTGACTTTTGTAAGGCGAGTCCTAATTAACCCTTTCATGGTTGTCCTGGTACCAGGAACTTGAACATAAAAACCAAGACACACGTCAGTCTCTTAGTGTATGTAAAGATCTTCTCCCGTTTTAATATCCCAAATGCATAATATCACAGACAGAAGACTCATCAAAGAGGCGTGAATAGTATACTGCAAAGCTATTGGTCAAAAAAAGTTAATTAATTGTGCTCAGTTCTCAGGGACCTTGTACACAGTTATTGTTTATGCTAATTTCCTGAGAAGAAGGAGATAAGCGGACTCCAGAATCATAATATTGAACTAAAGATGAAGGACAGACTGGCTTCTCATTAAATGTCAAAGGGAATTAGTTGGCAGGCCAGCAAACAGGTTACATAAAATGAAGTTTGAATTAGGAATTTAACTGGACAGTGGCCAGCGAACATGTCTGCTGTATCGAAGATGCCGGATAGTAGTCAAGATGGCATCCGAAACCAGTGCAATCTCCTTAACACTTACCATCATGGCAATCAATGCACATATATAGCTCTGGTTGAGAATGACGTTCCCCAGTAGTTGAAGAGGTGACTGCTCTCTAGAAGCATCTGCTTTCAAATCTGCTTAAGGATAACAAAATATGACATATTAGCATGTGGTTTCCTACAATATGGCCTCTATTCTAGCACATAGTAATAAATCTTTATTTATATAGCGCCATCATATTCCATAAGACACGAGTGAGCAAAAACAAGGTGTGGGACGGCATCCAAATTAGCCCAATCTGGGCCTGCTTACATAATGGGTGCCCGCAGCAGAAAGATCCCAGTTGCATGGGTCCAGGAAGACACAATTGAGGAAAAAGCAGCAGCACTGCCTCGTAATCCTGTGAAGTGTTCTTTTTATTCAGAAATACAGGCGGTCCCCTACTTAAGGACACCCGACTTACAGACGACCCATAGTTGCAGACGGACCCCTCTGCCCACTGTGACCTCTGGTGAAGCTCTCTGGATGCTTTACTATAGTCCCAGACTGCAATGATCAGCTGTAAGATGTCTGTAATGAAGCTTTATTGATAATTCTTGGTCCAATTACACCAAAAATTTTGAAACTCCAATTGTCACTGGGGCAAAAGAAAAAAAATTGTCTAGAACTTCCATTATAAAATATACAGTTTCGACTTACATACAAATTCAACTTAAGAACAAACCTCCAGACCCTATCTTGTATGTAACCCGGGGACTGCCTGTACATGTAGCGTTTGATAATGCTTGACAAGGATTGTGGAAACAACACGTGTACTTCAGATAAATAAAGAGAACACTTGGTTCACTGGATTACAACGTGCTGCTGCTTTTTGTCAATGGTCAGATGAAACAATAGGAAAGAGGGCCTTGCTTGCAAAAGTTGGCAGTCACATAAAATATAATGGGAAGCTTTTGCTTTGTAGAAATTTTCAAAGTACATTCTGTTTAAAGCTGTGCATCCTCTTTTTATTTGTCATCTGAAAAAGAAAAGCTCCTATAAAAGGGATAGTGCCAGGAAAAGAGAATCAGGTCTACTTTATATCACTTATCCAAGTATTATGCCATTCACTTTAACGGAGTTGAGTTGCAATACCATACACAACCATTGGGCAGGTGTGGAGCTGTAAAGAGGAAAGCAGCGCTGCTTTCCTATCCTAGTACTACCCCTTTAATGATATGCTAGATTGTTCTTCCATGTAAAACAAGATTTGCTGCCAAGTTCCTTAAAATGATGCGTGACCGCTTTTTACTGCTTAAGAAATGCACTGGCAGTCACAGGACTATTCAGAAAGCTGGAAAGTAGAAAATGCCATTAAAACTGACCAAGGAAAAGAAGCTTCCCACTTTAATAAAACATGTAAGACAACTAGTAAGGTGAGGGTGAGAGGAGGTCAAGGCTGCATTACAATGGGGCAAAAGGTGGCAGCTTCGTCCATGGTCTAAATTTACATAACATCACTGCTATATATTTAGGCAACATGCAACTAACTCACGGCCTTGTTGACTTCAATGGGACATTCATGGTACGGTGCAGGACTGTATGCTTTGATTGCCAGCACCGTAAACGATAATACAGGTCCTATTCCTACCCGTTTTGCGGCCATTGGCATTTCCTATGGATATCAGCAGCGGTCAGACGGACTGCAAGCAACAGCACATGGCCGGTTGCTTGCGGTCTCTTCATGTGCATGAGGACATAGCGTCAATAGAGACGATAATGTCTATCATTATATAAAAGCTATATGCAACATGTAGATACGCCAATATCAATACATTACATATTATTATATTTTTACATATGGTAGTTAGAAATTTTTATTTACGTGTCTTTGTGCGATATTTGCTTTCAAAATAATTTTACACTTCTCCTTTAAAAGAAAATACTTGCTAGGCATGTCAGGCCAGACCCCTATTAGCTCTTGTGCTCAATACAAGATCTATGGAGGGTCACTTGTAAATGTGTACAGCCTTAAAAGGGTATTCCCATTTTGGCAAATTAATGATATTTTTTGTATGATAAAAAGTTACACAATTTTCCAATATACTTTCTGTATGAATTCCTCACAGTTTTCTGGATGTCTGCTTGCTGTTATTCTAGACGAAGCTCCAATGTGTCCTTCCAGTGGACAGAAATCTGTCCACGGTCACGCAGGTGCACGGCTCGTTAGTATCATATAGAGCAGTGATGGTGAACCTTTTAGGGACTGGGTGCCAAAACTACAAGCAAAAGCCACATATTTTTCACAAAGTTCCAAATGCCAATTTAAAGTAACTAAAGTAACTCACAGGTTTCAAACGTATTGGCATCTTGAGGACACCAGTACTGTAGAAAGGAGAAATTTGGATTATTATTGTAGTTTCCCTCTAAGGTCCCTTAACAGGATGAATCACAAGTCCAGAGAAGGGTCTACAATGATAATCCAGCTCTGTCAGCACCTCCTTGCTCCTCCTGCACTTCTAGTCACTTTAAAATAGCGCTGAACATGGCACGTCCTGGGCTGCCTGTGACTACAGGAGAAGCTATTGAGTCCTGAATGGTGACCTTTGTGCTGGGTGAAGGGTGCCCACAGAGAGGGCTCTGAGTGCCACCGGTGGCACCCGTGCCATAGGTTCGCCACCACTGATATAGAGTAATCAGAGTTGTGTATTATAACGAGCCGAGCACCTGTGTGACCACGGTCAGATTTCTATCCACTGGAAGTAACAGAGAAACTTTCTATAGAATGACAGCAGAGATCTAGTAAATTGTGAGGAATTCGTACAGAAAGTATATTGGAGAATTTTATAATTTTTCATTACGCAAACAATAACATTTATTAGCTGAAATGGGAATACCCCTTTAAGAGTGACTAGAATTTCAACAGGGACTGTATACACCTAGTGATTATATATTATGTATATTTCCTGAGAGAAATGCAGTAACCATTTAAAAAAATGGATATGGAGCTAAACTAATAAATACCACATACCAGGGTCCTGTTGGGATTCTGTCTGGATTACATGGGCGGCACAGTCTTGTGGGTCACTGTCTGCAGCAGTGCCAGTCTCTGGTAGCATTGGCTGTTGCTCAGGAAAGAAAACACAGGAAGTTTACATTCATCCAAATGCAAGGTTAAGAACTTCACAGAGTGGACATGTACATTTAGGTGGCCATATTATAAGATTTACTTTTTAAACTTACAGGAAATCTACCATCAAAATCAAGCTTGATAAACCAGGGACACTAACTTCATAGATCCAGGCACCATGGTAATCTTCTTACATCTGTTATCTATGGCCTCTGAATAATTGTGCATGCATTATTAGCCTAGTGCACTCTGTGTGCATATCAGAATGCACAAGGCTCATTAGCATATTTTTTATTTATTTATTTATTTAACAGGAATGCCCAAGTGTCAAGCATCATGACACCAACACTGAGGAGAAGACACCGACAGGTGATATATGTAGGTTAATTTACTACCAGTAAATGGATTTCCTTTAATTTTCACAGTACGGAGAGCTCTAGCTTCCTACACATCAAACCAGTGTTGCCTACAGTTGGGAATCTGTTCTTTATGGAATACTTATACTAGTTTGGCTTTTATCCCTCATGTCATTAGAAATCCTGAAACTGATGCTTGATGTTAAGGGGACTGCCTTACAACATATACATGAGGAAAAGTTTCCCAACTCTGAAAGTGGCACTTGTCATTGTTGAAGCGGTGTTAATTTAGTAGCCCCTCAAGTCTCTAATCCGAGTAATCACTTGCCACAGACTCTATAGCCTCAACAGCAAAAGAACATTTAGCCTCTCCAGGGACCACTGCAGCCACTAGCAGCAAGGTAGATGACATTTTGTTGCCTGATCACTGAGGCAATAAATATACTACCGTAAGTCTCAGGTTTTAAAGTACTTGAACCTCCATCATTATATGTACAGAAGAAGAACCTTAATATATTAATAAACTGACGATATTAACTTCCCTTTGCCGAGTTTCCCCTTATCCCACTGCTCTTACAATAAGGAATGTTAGTAAACAAGCAGCGTTTCCATTTTATTTATGAAAAATGCTATTTTTCCAGCTGACTAATTTACATCTGAACACCATTGGCATCCTTACTGATCCCTGGACTGCAGCATTATTTTCTACCTTGTAATAAGCCGATTTCTATTCTGATATCACATTGGGGCTTATTTACCAAGGGTCCCTGGACACACTTTCGTCGCACTTCCCAGCGTTTTAGGGTTTTGTGCGGCTGTGACAGATATTTAACAGGGTATTGTGTCGTACACGATCGGATTTTGCCGCAACTGTGCTAGCTTCCATGTGACAGAAATTGGGGGGCTGGCCATCGGACGATCCGAATGATTTGGACTGAGAGCTGGATTTAACTTTCAAATTATGTCCCAAGATCAAACACTTACATGCACCAGGTAGGTGAAGAAGGTGAACTCTGTCAGATCTGAGAAGGAAAGCGACACATGCACGATATCGGGCGCACGATCGAATCATGGCAGAGTGCATGATCGCCGGACAATGCACCTTCTGAAAACTCCTCCGGACGGGTAAGTGAATGTGCGCCACTATGTTTGCTTTATAGGGAACCTGTCATCACACTAACTCCAAGCCCTCAAACAGTACCTTTTTTGTGCTATTTAAATCTCCTGGAGGACTTTTTGAAATATTTTTAGGTTGCAGCATGAATAAAAATAAATAAATCTTTTATTCTTCTTTTGAAGGATGCAATCAAGTAATCCTGCCCTTTCCATGCATCTTGTGTCCAAGCACTGCCTCCTAATTGGATTGTCATTCTCTCGCTATCTGGAGATCTAGGAGGCACTGTTTGAGGTCTTGGGGGTTCCCTTTAATAAGTGTCCGTCCGCTCACCTTTGTCTCCTCGCCTACACTGCATCTTCCCTTTGACCATGCCTCTGCTTCTGCCATTTCCAGGTCTTCACCTGCAGCTTTCTGGGAGCTTTGCCCTTCTACCTTCTCTTCATTCAACCTCTTGGGAATAAAAAGGTGTTAATATTAAACTCCTTCCAGATATGGTAGATTTTATGGGGATTGATTTGTCCAGACTGACATTTGACAATATATTAAGAACATATCATTTCACACATTTTCATCACCTACCCTTTCTTTGCTGGGGTTCTTCAGCTTCAATATGGAGATGACTGAATAGTATAGAAGTAGTAATATTCCTGGATTGACATACACTGGCCAGTCATGATTTTGGTTGAGAATGAGATCATCAACACTGCCAGTGCAATTAGAGTGGATAATAATGTCTTTAAGACCAAAGAGCCTGTAATGATATACATAAAAAAAGAAACAAATCAACATCACAAGCAGAGAGGGACTTGAGCAGACTAAAATGTGGATATAGACATGGGAGTCACAAATATGGAAAAAAATTAGGCTATCCAATACAGGTTGGTACCCACCATATATTAAATGCGAGGAACTTAATAATATGACATCCTGCAAAGCAAGGAAAGTCTTTCCCAGAGCGTCTTTGACACTAAATTTATGGGTCTTAGATGGAAACAAAATTTTCATGGACATAGTTGGAGGGTTTACAATCCACCATTTCTGCACTATAAATCTTGTACTGTATCTTCTATCATTGACTTGCTCCCTTTATCCCACACTAAGATTATAAACTGGCAGCGAAATGTGACAAACCCCAGGAGAAAGCAGTAAAGACCTCAAATCCCAACTGGATCTCATTGCTTATTTTTCTCTGATCTGTTCAGTCTCAGCAAAGACTAATATTGGAGGTGACAGTGAGGGAACATCATGACTGCATTCATGTATTACATCTGCATATAATAATCATTTTATTGGTCATAGTCCCCATGGAAGTTAATACACAAACAAAGTGGAATCCAGGTCTCTGGAACGTATGCCATCTAGAGATGGTATGCAGTATAGCCATCATGTAGGCTATGATGACTAGGTCATTCAATGTATAGTATTAAAAAAAAAAAAAGATGATGTCATACATACACAAAAAAGCATGACGTGCATATTCAACTAAGAATGTCACTTAAAGATATGATAGATATGATGCAAAACTTCAAGGACAAAGGGTGTAGGGCGACATTTTGTAACCCCTACATAAGTAGCCACAACATCCATCTGTGGGAAGTGTGCCACTAAGAAGTATTATGTACATGTTAGGGATGTGTATGTTGTTACAGTATGAATCCTATTATATTACTTGCAGATGTTAAATAGAAGCAGCCACTTAAAGGCACAGATGACCTGCGTGTCAAGAATATACTTCAGTTTCTGGACTGGGTTTAGTAACTTTATACATGTTTATTACAGATTTTGGCAAGTTAAATACGGCTGTTAACTGTATTAGAGTTACCTTTTTAGTGATATATATACTCTTGGTTCAATGCCAGACAACTATGCAACCTAAACATCCCACAAGTTCAGCTCTATAAACCTGAACAAGACAATCTTAAAGACATTTACAGTCCCACAAGGTTTGGAAAGCTGGGGCACTCTTCCCATAGCATAATCATTTAGAACATGAAATTAAAGATTTAGATTAGTCCATGATTTTAATGGTACTAAACAATGTACAAAGCCAGGTTACAAAAGGAGAAACCGCTCAAGGAAACAAGTTGTGATACAAAAATGTTTTATACATTTTAATTTTAAAATCTTCAGCACAATCCAAATAATCTCTAGATCACCATGAAGTACATAAATTGCATTGTTATATAAAAGCTACAACCATACTGCGCTCAAGTAACACCACCACAATGCAGTAATAATACCACAATACACAAGCTCAGTAACATGTCCAGACAGTAGTGCACAGATCCAAGCCAAGGATTTCCTGGCATCAATAAGCAGAAGCATAGTTCTGCAGAAATCATCATATGGCGCACAAACATTTACAGGCATGAAATTTACTGAAAATATGTTCAAAATAAGATTTATTAGAGTAGATTGTGTTTTATCTGGATAATATGGTGCCACACTAGTTCTATGCCAACAACCTTTTGCCCCTTTTTAAATTACACAACATGTCATGCAAAACACATTTTCATATTTTTCTTCTCACTTTTCATTTCTTTTTTTTTTCTGTCCGTGCCTTCTATAAGCTATAACTTTATTTTTCTGTCACTATAGCTGTGTGGGGTCTTGTTTTTTCTAGACAAAATGTAGTTTTTAGCACAACTTTGGGGTTTTAATGACCTATTGATGAACTTTTGTTAACCCTTTCTGTACAGTATACTTAAGGTCGTTAAGGTGTTCATTTTCTTCTTCACCTGCCCACATAACCAAAGAAGTTTGTGCTATATATTAATGGCCTTAATTATTGTTTCATATAATGTTTTAAGAAACTGTAAAGAAATTATGGAGACTAATTTTCCAAGATGATGGAGGACAATACAAAAAAGAGCCACTGAAAATAGTCAAGTTAACCCCTTCCTAACATCTGATGTACATATAAAAACCTGTGTAAACTCACAGTGTAAACTTACGGTATGCTACACTAATCCATAAATAGATCCTGTTAAGCTCCAACCAAAATATAGCGTAGTATAGTATAACCCATCAAAATACTTCTATAAAACACTTTATATATTTCCTATGCAGCTAAATGCAATTATCCGTGTCCTGTCATTAGCCACTTATGTCCAGTGCTGGGAACTTTTGAAGGGGTTGTAACAAGTTTTCAAGTTATTAGCCGTTGACAAAATAGGGGATAACAATCTGATCAGTGAATGGGAGTGCCCAGATAGCGGACCTAAATTTTCAACAGACCTATACTATTGAATGAAATGGCAGGATGCATACTCTTCTTGCCAATCCATAGAAACTTAATACAAGCCCTTTAAAAGGACATCTACCACCAGAATGAAGGATTGTAAATCAAGCACACAGACATACTGTTGTGTGCCCTCTCCTGCTGGATCTGATCTTGTTTAAGCTTCCTATGGCCTTTTTTTTCTTTTTTTTTTTTTTTTTAAAAGGCTTGTAAAGAGCTCCAGGCTCTATTAACACCTATGGAAGCTGGAGCCCCTCAGGCTCATTTGCATAATAAAAAGTAAAATATGAGGAGATCCTGCCAGAGGGGGCACACACCAGTATGTCTGTGTACTTGGTTTATAATCCTTCATTATGGTGGTAGATGCCCTTTAAGCATAGTAACTTGCATATGTGTAAATGTCTTAAACGCTGCACTTTCTTGGTTTAGCAAATCCCTAATTTTTTAACTGTTGAATACTTGCCAGGCCTACCATTCATGAAACCCAGGAGAAGCAATTTGTCTTCAAGCTTCAATCATGGCATGGAAACATGCTCACATATTTCTATGATTGTATAAGCCAGTCTGTATTTTAGCATTCGTTTACATAAAATCACAGGCCCCCAGGCCTCTGCATGGATTGCGTGCCTACTACCCCTTTACAGCAAGTAAGTGTGAGTTATTCTATCCTGATGACATTACACCAGTGTGTGACAAGTCTAGTTTTTCCACTCTAATTTTACAGGACAGATACATGAACAAAGTCATGGTTCAAATTCCCACAGTAATTTGGGATTCAACTTTTCTTTATTTTCCATTCAGCTTTACAATCCAACTTTGTGAATTACATCTTGGGTGTCTTTCAAGGAGTAAAAATTTTATTTTACTAGTCCAGAAATTGTATCCCAAAAACTATGAAACAATAGGCAAAGATGTTTCTTTAATCAGCATTAATTGCTCCATTACTATGCATACAAATGCTGGTATAAAATCTTAGAGCAATTATTTTTAATGTCTGCTTTACAAGACTGGGCCGATTCATTTGTTGATCTATTTTTACCAAAGCAGAAGATTTTCTTTTCATACAAGGCTTTAAATCTTCTGCTTCCCCTAACCAGACATGATTGGTAAGCTGTGCCCTTAAATGTTTTATAATTTTTCCTTACCATATGCATTGGCCTACGTATGCTCAGCAGAATCAGGTACAGGCAGTCCCCGGGTTACATAAAAGATAGGGTCTGTAGGTTTGTTCTTAAGTTGAATTTGTATGCAAGTCGGAACTGTATACTCTATCATTGTAGCCCCCTGCCAAATTTTTTTAAGTCTCTGTGACAATTGTAGCCTGGGCCTAAGCTACATTAAATCGCAAACATCCAGAGGTCCGTTTGTAACAATGGTTCGTATGCAAGTCAGGTGTTCTTAAGTAGGGGACCGCCTGTATTTGGCAGCATGTGTGCTTCTATCATTAACTTGCCTTCTTTAAAGGGAATCTGTCACCAGCGACCTCATTTTCACCAAAGACAGGTTACAGCAGCATTTGAGGGCACGTTTAGTTTAGAATCCCCATGGGGCCCATGGCTAGTGATAGAAGAATCTCAGAGATTCAGGGATCTATTTGAGACCAGGCAACCAGGCGACCCTTGGAGTCTTTGATTTCCTGAAATCAATTTGCTTGTTTTGTTACTTTCTTTCACATGTCTTTTCTCCCTTCCCGATGTAGTCTCCCCAATGTGTGTGTCTATGGAGTTGTTACCTTTTGGTTTGGTTCTGTTTTTCACGTTGGCAGAAGGCACTAAAATCACTGACAGGGGCAATTGACCACATTACGACTCCATGTCAGGGAGAAGCTCACTAGACGCTTAGACTCCCAGCTTAGGAAAGGACAGCTGGCTGGAGCTCATTCCCGGTGGCAGATGCTTACAGCTGCCTTTATACAACACCTTAAGGCAGTGAGAGGATGTCGATACTTCAGATAGGGTTGTGTCGCATCATAGAGAACCATAATATAAATATATTCGAATCTGAGCCACCCACCATCTACCACTAGGTGCCTTTCAATGATTTAGGGTCATAGACAGCATGTAGAGAAAGGATCTCTCCCCTTCACCAACAAATATTTCTGTGTGCCCTGCCATATTCTTTTTAGCAATACTTACATTGTTCTAAGAATGTAATGTCTATTTTGTTTAAAGTTATAGGTTTCAGAAGCCGTTGACAGCTGCATTGCAAATATGTCTTTCTGCTTTCTCTAAGTATTTGCACTACAATAAAATCCCAGGGGTTTGGCTTTGGTTTGGATTTCAAAAAACAACATACGACTTGTCAATGGGAAAGGGAAGTGCTGTACAGGAGTACAAAGTGGGGGCCCAAGAGCTGAGCAGTCTGCAGCACAGACAAGTCACGTTTTTTGAAATGCATCCATACCAAAGCCCAACCCCTGAGACTACACAGAGGATTCTGTCAGGGTGCAAAATGATAACACTCTAGATACAAGCAACTACCACCAGGGGGAGCTTGCTGAAGACAATGCATAAGCACAAGAGGTAGCTTTATGCACCATTACAACCATTGTTGCAAACACAACAAAAGCCACTGAACTAGTTAATGGTAATCTGTTATTTGTACCATATCTAATGTTTTGTCTTCGAAAGATGCATTTTTTGTGGTTAGAAGACCACAGCAGCCATTCACTTGCCTCAGTGTTGATCAGTACAAAAAACAGCATTGACCAAGCTGTCACATCACATTTGCATTTAGATCAGCACTGAGGCTAGTGATAGGGCCAGTGATGTAACTATCACTACAGCAGGCATAGTGGCTGCTACAAGGTCCACTGTGTCCGGAGGCTGGGTAGGGCTGCCTAGATTAATTTGCTGTAGATTACACACTTGACAAATAAAATCAAGACACAGATAACACAGATTATGTGTGCAGGCCAGGAACGGCAGTCCTTCTCATTGCAGCGGCCTCCAGTACACAGACCGCACCATCTGATTTTGTCATCACATTGCGCTGTATGTAGTCACCTGGACCTAGGAAGAAGGAAGCTGCAGGAGTCATCCAGGTATATAGCATTATTTTGATTTTCCTTGGTGAAAGGGGTACTGTATCTGTAGTCTGACAGGGGAATGGGGGTTCTGTATCTCAATGTTGAAATATTAGGGGGGTGGCATAGCATATTATTTATAAGGGGCATGGCATGTAATATATTAGAAATGACATAGCATGTCATTTATTAAGGGGGGATTAAATTAGAGGTGCAGAACATACGATAATAATTCAGTTCTTTATATAGCGCACACAGATTACGCAGCTCTTCAGTCCCATATATTTTATAATACGACATGGCAAGCAATATATTAAGGGCAGGTTGCATGGTATCTAATGTATAATGGGGCACGTCATGAATTATATTAGTAGGGGGGCAAGGCATGTAATTTATTATAAGGTATGACATGAAATATATATTATATATTTGGGGTGCAGTGTATGTAATAAAATTAATTAAGGGGTATACAGGGGTCACTTGTGTTAGGAGAGGTGTATATAGATTAGGAGTACAGTGTTATCCAGGTGACGTTATGAAAGGATTGTGGTATCTTTAGTGGCCCAGTGTGCAAAGATGTCCTGCACCTGGCGGCATATTCAGCACGGTTAAGTCATGGTGATCTGCCCAAGTCTCATCAGTCATGCAAGTCATGTAACTTACCTTCTAGTGTGCAAAGTATATAAATATATATGTGTGTGAGTGTATAAAAGTAAGCATGTGTGTATGAGTACTGTACTGTAAGTATATAGGAGTGTATAAATGTGTACATAAATATGTATTTTTTTCACATTTAGGGGAAGAGGGGCCCTTATTCATAAATCTGCCTGCGGCACAGCCTCTCCTAGATACACTCCTGGACAGGGCACCAACTAAAGGGTAGTTCAGCAATTTCAATGTACATCATGTGGTGTAGTGGAATAAAAGTGAAAGAGCAGTTGCCATGGCCCACGATAAGTATGATAAGTAACATCTGGTGTAACATCCTGGAAGCAATGAGTTTAGTGCTTGTGATGAATGAGCAGTTAACAGCCATTATGCCAGTGGTGAGAAAACAGAACTATGCCATTATCATAGATAATCTGTGTTTTACACTAGATATAATGCTTCAAAGAACAGTCTGATAAGAACATTTCATCTGTGAAATGTAGCATGCAATAGACAGACATTGCACAGATTTATGGGGCCATTCAAAAAGGAAAAAAACTGCCTCTGCTGCCCAACAAATTACAATAGTTTCCTTTTTCAAGAGTGCCCTATAAAATGAAAGTTATGCTACTGCTATAGGCAACGTAAGCTACTTTTCTTTTAGGTAGTTTTCAGACTTAGTGTCTAGTATAAGAGGATGCTCACTTCTGGCCAGCTTATATGTCCATTTCCTTTTAACAGATATAAAACCTGCAGTTATCCTTTCCTGTTTTTCAAAGTACAGTATATGGATTGACATGCTTATATTAATGTAGTAGGGATGCAGAATCTGCCAAGTGTGGGCAATTTTCATACAATTTTCTTCCCGCAACTAGAAATATTTTCCATTTTGCATATTACGAAAATACAATTAGTTAGTAACCAGTACCATAGATACACCAACCACCACAGTACAGAAAAAAATACTACCCAAGCAATTATAAATACCACATTACAGCAATAAATACCACCCCAGCAACCTCATAATGCATTCAGAGCATACAATAATATGCAGACCTCCGAGCAGATAATAAAAGCACTGCAGACCACCAGAGCAGGCAAAAATCAATAAATATCATCCTTTCCTGGCTCCTCCATGCTGCTTGTATGCGCCGAAATCAGGACCTGGAGCACAGCTATGCCAAGAGCAGGAGAGTACCCAGGAGCAGTACAGTACAACTGACAAGTACTTACCCTCCTGGGTCCTCTCCTGCTCCTGGGGCCGTTCTCAAAGTACTTAACCAGATTCATACAACCAGTATCAGGAGAAAGTGGAGAGGCAGGAGAGGACTCGGGAGCAGTGAGGATTTCTCAGCTGCACTCACAACTAACCAGCCTCCTGGTTAAATGCACACTTCCATCGGTAATGGAAGAACTCATTTGACTCTGACTGTCAAAAGGGTACGGACCGAAACTCATGGCTTAAAAGGGCCACACGTAGTCTATTCCCCCTTTCAGTTGAGACGAACGTGTGCTGCACTTTATGTACATGCTTAGTAGTGAAGCTCCTCTACTCCAGATCACAGAAATTAGGCACAAAAAAGGAATGGTTGCATTTATTTAAGAACTGCTAGAGTGACCAGGGAAACAAGACTGTGGAGTTGAAGTCGTAGACTATTTTGGTAGAGCTCGAGTAGTCGAAGTTTGGGGACTCGAGGCGATGGAGTCAGAAGCTTGGCTTATCAACTCCACAGCCCTGCTAAAATAATCTTGAAAAATTATGCTAAAAATCCAGATGGGCTGTGAGGGCTACTAGAGCACTTACGTGGTACCGCTTGTTACCCTGTCTTCTCCCTCCAAGCACTTCCCCCTCCTTCAGCCTGATGTAATCTCAACCAGCAGAGGAATTTTCAACACACAGTGATTGGGAAGGGGGTTGGGTTCTGTGTAAGAGCCTGTGAATGCCCACAAAGCCATTGTAGCTCATTAGCATGAGTTTAAAGATTGATTTCAGAAGGAAGGAGGCCACAGATAACACATAAGAAGATTACCACAGTCGCAGTTCCTAGATCGAGAAATAGGAGCCCCTGGTTTATCATGCTTGATTTTGATGATAAATTTCATTTAACTGCACCCCTTGAAAGTGACTGACCTGATTGCTGGAACCCCTACAGATTGCTAGAAGAAGAAAAATGAACATTTTCTATAGCAGAAAATGACTCATCTACCCACAGCTGGCTATACAGGAAATCAATAAGTGGCTACAATGGAACAGTAACTTCATTGCTTATTACCTCAAGGGTATGTCACAACAACTTCATTAAAAAGAAGTGTGGGTAAATGTGGAAAACCACTTTTCAGCCATATCTGTGCTAACCATTTTAATAGCACATACTGTTTGCTCGCCGGCTGAGCTAGGTGTAGTCCATTGTACATTATGTATATTATGTCAATATCTGTATTATGGCAATATATTATTGATTAATGAGACCATCATTAAAACAACCTTTTGGAAGGAGCAATACAAAAACCCTCACCATCTCTTGGGTTCACAGGATTTCCTTTAAATCCTTTCTGTAAATCCGGAAACTATGTGTGTCGACACCAAGTCAACACTGTGAAGGTCTTCTATTCACAGATTATAAAACCGGCTCGTAAGGGGAAGAAAGGTCTGATAACACTACGTAAAAAATATAAATGGTCTTTTATTATGATGGGTCGACATATCCTTCTAAGTACAAAACATAATGATAGACATATGAAAACCATATGTTAACACCGGGACTAAGTGGTAACCCAACATAATAGGCTATAAGCCTCCAGCTCCTGTATATACCAATATTACCACAAAAGCACATGTAGCTCCTTCATAAACCTAAGCAAGGAGAGAAGTTACAGTGAAAAACTAAGTTACACAGAAAGGCCAATTTTAATGATCAATAGAGACTACTCTCCATTTCTATGTGTATTTTGGTCTTTAGCAGTATGTAGGTGGGTACGGCTTGATCCTGCTCCTAGCTCGGTTTAGTATAAACATCTCACACTACTACTGCCCAAAAGCTCAGAGGGAACCATTTAGTTTTTGTAAACCAATAAGTGTCTAAGATTTTATCTGCATAGTCTAGTCATTAAAGAACACATTATAATGGAGCATAACCATGCTAAATAGCAAACATTGTTTGTATTACATCTATAACTGTCTATAATGTGGCTTCATTCATAGGAATTTACAAACCATCACCACAATAAGATACAATAAACAATACCTAGTAAAGAAAATGCTGGAAACCTTGTAAATAAAAGTGAACATGCATTTAGTTCAAGCGTATGCATGCCATAGTACTCTTCGCGTTACACTATAAAATGTCATTTATAGAAACCCTTCAATGGCAACATTGCACACAACTAGGCACATGATAGAAAAAAAATCACATTTAATATCTAGTAAAAACCATTAACTTTCATAGAGAAATAACCATACATCCAATAAAATGCTGTTTAATCTACACAAATCTCCATACTAATACTGCTATTCAATGCACAACACAAAGACTATGCACTCGGCGCTTGATCACCAGCATAACTATGCACGCCCCTTGCGTGCTTGAAAGTTCCCCCCCCACGAGGTCTTGCTTCCTGTGATGTCACCGAGCTCTCAGGAGCAATGGTGTATGCGTACTGTTAGACCTTGACAAAGACACTGCTGTGTCGAAACGCGTCGGTCTGTGACGCTAGCTGTGCATTCCTTTTGTGATTTTACCCTTTGCACCAATAAAGGATTTTTTTCTACTCTACGCTATGTGCTGGACCTGAAGCTATTTGTTTCGCCTAGTTCAAGTTTGCATGGTCGAGCTCCGGACCAGTCCGTGCACTCCAGCGAGAGGAAGTCCGTCCATACAGTTGTGGTGAGAGCCGGGTGTGGGGGCTTGTTGTAGCTAGACCCCTACAGTACTTTTTTTTTTTTGTATGCGTACTGTATCTTCATTTCGCACGGCCGTCCGCTTTGCAGTGCGTCACCCACTCTCGGGAGCGAGGGAGGTTGGGAGGAGAACTTTCAAGCATGAAAGGCGTGTGCATAGTTATGGTAGTGGCCAAGTGCCAAGCGCCCTTTGTCAGTGGCACAGGGCATAGGAGCGCTAAATGGGTCATTTGCCTATTCTGATTTCTGTGCCTAAACAGGACGCTGCATAACACAAGATGGGTTAGATATAGACAAGTGCAATTGTTCCCCTGCCAACGCATTGCAGACTGCGCCCGGGTCATAGAAATGTGCCCGGGCTGGAAGAGCAGTAGACGGAGACACAGGGTCAGGGAGAAGAAGCCAAAGGTGAGTATAGGTTTAATTTTTTTTTTTTGCAAGAGGGGGGGGCAGGACATTTCATTAAAGGGGGGCATCTGGCAGAATATTTCATTAAAGGGGGCATCTGAGGTGGACATTTCATTAAAGGGGGGTATCTGCTGTGAACTGCGGGGGGCTGACTGTGGACTGGGGGGGGGCATCTATATACTGAGTGGGCACGTGCAGAATCTGACTCAAAATGTTTTGGTCAAAGAAAAAATTGTGTATAATGTTAGGTATCAATGTGGGAATGGGGGGGGGGGGAGACTACAGTAAATAAGAGGGCCTGGGCATTCAATTTCCTGCCCGTTCCCTTGGTGTGTGGGACAGAATTCCAACACAACAAACAGAAATGGACCTTACTTGTCTAAAGTCTTCAAAAACTACAGCCTAATCTTGGTGCTGACTAACCAATATTTCAATGGTGAACCTGGCACGAACACCTCTCGCTTAAAGGCCTCATAATTATTGTTCATAATGTTTGTCATATTAGTGCTGTAATTAGAACTTAGTCAGGTAACGTGTCTGCAGATCATTCCTTTACCCCTGCACTCATTACGACATACTATTGGTCTCAATAGCCCTAGATTAATGCAACAGAACTGATGAAGCCCCCCAACATGTTTTGCTAAACAAACAGTGTCTTCAGGCGGACATCAGTATATCAAACCTCCCGAAAAAAAATAAAAATAAATAAATAAATAATAAGGTTCATATTCCACCACCCCCATAAAAAGATTCACATACGTTGCCACACAAACTGACTGCATGGCGGTACCCCTTTACCCTTTTCTTGGTGGCAAAAGGTACCTCAAATGTGAAATAGGTTGCTATTATCGGCTATCATGGTATAGATATTTGTATTCATCTTCAGAAATAAGACCTTTCCTTTTAGCTTCCATTAGTGTTGGTCACTGAAAAGTTTCATTACTATTGCTACATATTCTTGTTACCCCAAAATGAGGATGTTACCACCTTTATCAGATTGTTTTATAGTGACATTGTCATTTTGTAGTTCTTTCTAAAGCTATTGTTTCTTCTTTTGTAAAGTTGGAAGCTATGTGAGATGTATGCAATTCAAGTGCCAAAATATATTGAATTGCATACATTGTATGCATTTTAAACCAGAGAGCATTAAAGGAAATTGAACATCAAAATCAAGCATGATAAACCACTGAGTAAGTGTCCCGGGTTTATCACACTTGATTTTGTTGCTAGATTTCCTTTAATATCCTCTCTGCATAGTCTAGTCAATTATGAGCCCATGTTATAATGGACTAGAACCATCCTAAATATAGACAACAGTATCAATGTTCTATTTCTAATGTGGCTTCATGGCAGGGATTTACAAACCATGGCCACATTAAGAAACATACAATAAACAATATCTAGTAAAGAAAATCCTGTAAACCTTGTAAGTGAAAGAGAACATGCATTTAGTGTGTATCCATGCCATAGTACTCTTAGCATTAAGCAATAAAATGTAATTTACAGAAATCCTTCAATTTGCGACACTGCACACAAGAAAAAAAAAAAAAGACAACAGCATCCAATGTGGTGAAGAAGGAGAAACCTTTATTCACGCAAGCACGAATAAACAGGAACAATTCCATTCGCCATGAATTTTTGTTAAGGGCTTGACAAAGATTCATGGGGAATCAAAACGCTTTTGTTTGAATCTCGGAGCCTTCACACCAGGATCTTAGGCTGCGTGCACCACCTAATCCAGTATTTGGAAACTACCGAGGTTGCTGTCTTTTCTCTTTTTTAACTGCACACAAGTAGGCACATGATGGAGATTTTAATACTGCCATCCAATGCACTGTTCACGGTGTTAAAAATGATGGCTTCAAAACACCTTCACACACCTTTCTCTCCATTCAACTCAATGTCACTTAAGGAGAAAGCAGAGCTCAGTACTCCCAATAATTCCATCAGTGCCATTGACAATAAATACTCTTAGGGTACACTAGTAGTTGGATAGGGGAAATCTTGCAGTGTTTAAGCACTGTTCTCAAAGAAGTTGAGGAAAAACTGGCTCGGGATTCAGAAGGTTGTGTGGACGGGGAAACAAACTGCTAACATGCCTAATGTGGCTCATTATGTTACACGGTATAGAAGACCATCTTTTTTTGAGGTCTCTACATC
The DNA here is from genome assembly GCF_040894005.1 of Engystomops pustulosus. Taxonomy (NCBI): domain Eukaryota; kingdom Metazoa; phylum Chordata; class Amphibia; order Anura; family Leptodactylidae; genus Engystomops; species Engystomops pustulosus. The sequence goes on along the minus strand of NC_092417.1, from coordinate 101,618,857 downwards.
AGGGACACTGGTTTCTTTGGAGTCAGTACATATCTTTACATTTTTTTGGTTGGATATCCTAAAGGAAGCCACTTGACGGATATTAGAACCCATCTGATTAAGGCTTGTTTGTCAATATTTTTTTACTAGATGAATCTTAAGGGATCTATACAGTATATTATCTTGATGGTCTATCCTTGGGTTTAATTAATTAACGTTTGATTGGGCGGGGGAGGGGCAAAACCAGGTCTAAGCACAAATCAACTGTTTGGGGATCAATTCAGCTGTGTATAGGGACAGAGAGCCATAACTACAACCTCAGTTCCAATTTTCTTCAATGGAAACCAAGCCTACAGAATAAATCATCAATATGAAATCCTAGAGAACTTACTAGAGAACTTACATGGGCTGATAGGGTTAATGACATTTCTTTTTAGATGCTAATGCCCAATAATTGCCCCAAATTAAAGGGTTTATCCAGAATACTGAGGGCCAGGCTCGGGTGGGCTAGTTAAACATAATAAACATGTACTTACCTCCTCCGGCGGCAATGTCCCGTGCAATGGTCCCTTTGATCCATGCCCCTGTTTGTTTACGCACAGGGAACTTCCGGTCCGTGCTGTGGCTGGCTCCTCCCATCCGTCCCTATCTCTCAGCGTTGTAAGTGCTTGGAGATGGTGTCGGATGGGAGCTTCCGCCCAGCCGGAAGCTGCCAGTGCGCCCCTGTATACAAACCGGCGCACAGAGGAGACTGACCGCGGCGCGGGACATCGGCAGCGCCGGACGAGGTAAGTATATGTTTAACTAGCCCACCCAACACCTCGGTATTTTTTAACATCCGGATAACCCCTTTAATAATGTTGTGATTAGTCAACTAAGGAGATTAGTAAGCAGATTGTTTACAGAACAAAAATGACTGTAGCCAGTAACACTTCAAAACCTAAATACAGATATGATAATAATATGTAAACTTGATGGGGAACAAATAACCGCTCATCCCTGTACAGTTTGTAGTGTAAAGCCCTTTAAATGACCAATGATTGACTTGAAGAACTACAGATGTTAAACCAGAATGAAGTTTCTATATCAAAATATACAGTAAACATAGTGAGACACATACCTTGCCCATAGCTCCCCTGGAGGGAAAAGATTTTGAATGAATGAAGACTGATAACCATACAGACAGATCACATGACCTCCGGCAAAAAAACCGACCATGACGCTGAGCGTGTTTAAGCCCATGTGACTTATTGGGAAGTGACATGCCCACCATGTGCATAGGCCAACGAAGGCTAGGTAATAGACAGCCGAAAAACCTGAAGGCACAGTGATGCCTGTGAAAAAAAAGACAAGATATGGAGACAACGAATCCATAATGTATTAGCTACATATTAACATATATTGCTAATCATAATCAACTGTAAAAGGAAAAGCCTTCCCATAGGGAGATATTAAATAAAAATCTACTAGAAAGTTATATTATGCCCCAATTGTTTTTCCCAGCAACTTACCCAATGCAGTATTCCAAGTACAAGGCTTCCTCCATACTGTATGTAGATACAATACCCTTCATGCTACACACATGTATCTCTTGCCAGATGAAAACAAGTACTGCTATAATGTGCTTAGTGTGACAGGCAGGATAGCTTCATTACCTGCTAATGCTAGCAACAAGAGAGCCAGGGATTTTTCCACAGCTTCCAGTAGTTTGTGGGCAGCCTCCCTAATCCGGGAGGCCAGCACCCCATCCTGTGGAGACATCAGAATGTCCTCATTCTCTTCTTCCTCCTCAGTGTCTTCATCTTCAGTCCCTTCTGTCTTGTGTTCCTCTTCAACCTAGTAAAAGAGTGAATATATATATATTTTTTTTTTTAAATCAAACCTTTTTCAATAATTAACAAAATTTTTACAAAAGCACTTATGCCCTTCCAACCCTCCCCATCCCCCCATTTACCAGAGACAAACTCCCCCCTCCTCCAGTAACAATCCAGACAAAAGGCATATTACAATATCCACATGGGTGTGCAGCTCAGTCATGTTTACAGATATCAACAAAGAGTAAGGTTTTAACAACCAAAGGCAGTTACATAAAGGCTGAGAAGGGATTGCATCGCAAATGTACTAATGGAAGTCCAAGAGAGTCCAGCCAGGGACCCCACATTCATTATATTCATTGAGATAAAGAGTGGACTTCACACAAGGACATTGAGAGAACTAAGATAAAGCTTCATTCCGTAAGGGCCCACTTAGCACATGCAGTCAGACGGTATTTCTCATGTTGGGAGTCTAGGAGCATACTATAGACCAGCAATGGCAAACCTTTTAGACGCTGAGCGCCCAAACTACAACCAAAACCCACGTATTTTTCGCAAAGTGCCGATGCGACAATTTAAGCAGTAACTTATTACTCCCTGCTCTGTCGCATGTTTAAATTGTGTAAACACCTGAGGACCCCAATACAGTACAATGAAGGAGAAGAAGTTTCTGGTTATCATTGTAGCTTCCTTCTAGGGTTCTGGGCTGCCTGGAATTGCAAGAGGCCTTTAGTCCTGTCTGACGAACTCTGATCTGGGATGATGGCGCAGGAGCCCATATAGAGGGCTCTGAGTGCCACCTCTGGCACCCGTGCCTTAGGTTCGCATCCACTGCTATAGACTATACATATGTATCCCTTCGTAACGTCAGCACCTATGAGGTCATCTATCAACTCAGGGGTAACAAAAGTCAAGGCCTCAGCACTATTCTGGACCTCCAGGACATGTCCTAAATGTAAATATTGATAGAAGCATGAATGTGAAAGCAAAAATAGATGTGTGAGATGGAACTCTTCTCTAAGTTGCTCAAAGTTTTTTAAGGGTTCCTACCTCGTACAACTGTTGTATGCCTCCTCACCTCTGAAAGCCCTGCAGGTGAATTATTTCACTTAGCGCAGGGTTGCACCATATGGGCATAAACTGTGGAACCTTCCATCTTTAACATGGTTTTAATTTTTTTGCCATAAATTGCGCTGTAGGGTAATCATAGGAATACAATCAGGTGATCTACCTTGTGCTCCTATCTCTAATAGATACAGTGGAGGTTTGCCCCCACCATGAAACTTCAGCAATTGTTCAAAAACAGATCAGTGACCAGATTGGCCCCAGGCCTTCAGGTGTTGGATTTGAGAGGTCAGAAAGTATAACTCTGGGTTCGGCGATGCCTTTGCCCTCCGAAAAATGTCTAGTCTAAGTCTGGAGGACTTTAACCCCATATAAGAGCTCTCGATAGCTTTTGTATTTTATTAAAAGTCCCTGTTGGGAGGGAATTGTGGAGGACATATAAAAATGGGGTCATGAGCACCATCTTAGGCTACATTCACACGATGTATGCCCGCCATACCGTAGCACAACGGGCATACATCGGCGCCGGGGAGAGGTGCAGGTTATGAGCGCCGCTCACCCCCCCTCTCCATAGAAATACACAGTGCATGGTGCCGTATAGCCTAGAACAGTGGTGGCAACCAATGGCACTGGTGCCAGAGGTGGCACTCAGAGCCCTTTCTCTGGGCACTCAGGCCATTGACCCTAAGACAGAGCTCACCAAACAGGACCAAATTCACGAAATCCTCCTGCCGACCCAGGCAATTTAAGAGATGCTGCAATCATTGCCATTTTAAAACGACACTTCATTGGCTGTTTGGAACTAGGGGAAAAGTGAGAAGGTGTTGATAGAACTGCATTATCTTTGTAGGTCATCCTACTGGACCCTACATTTTTACTGTACAGAGAGATCCTGGTGAGAAGCTATAATGATAGTCTGAATGTGCCCTCCTGCTTTCAACTGTATTAGTGGCCTCAAGGGGCCGATACGATTGATATATGTTGAAGAGCAGGTAGCAATAACTTACTGCTTAAAATGCAATGTTGGCACTTTGCGGTAAACAAGTGGGTTTTGGTAATAGTTTGGGCACTCGGTCTCTAAAAGGTTCGCCATCACTGCCCTAGAAAGATAGGACATGTTATATCTTTCTACGGGCTATGGAACAGTATGGTGCCGCACGTGTGAATGTAGCCTTAATATGATTATTCTTAAAATGTTTTTGTTTTTACTAAATAGGGCCAATGTCACTTCGTTCCCTGCTGAAAGGATCTACAAAAATCCACTATAAACTTTGAAGAGACTAAAAGAAAAATCTACATTACCTTTGCAGAGCTCCCAGAAGGGACTATAAAATATCTAAGGAGTGGGTGTAATACGCAAGGGGCAGATAGAGCACCATTATAGATGCTTTTTGAAACCACTCAATCTAAACAGTTGAGGGTCCCGAGCTTGAAACTCCCCTCTTAGAATAATTTAGAATATCCTTAGATACTGACAGATTAGCAAATTTTCATTTAGAGAATGCACTTAAATGGTGTTTCCCCACGAAGAAAATTAAGCACTATCCAAGGGCACCTCAGTGGCGGTGATCTGCGGTGGTCTCAGCACTGAGAGCCCCACTGATCAGCAAGTTAGGCCCTATCTAGAGATAGGGCCTAATGTTCCTTCGTGGGAAACCCCCTTTAAGGAGCTATTCAGAAAACTCAAAGCTTAAAAAAAAAAATAAAAAATCAATTCCACAACATGTACATACAGATTTCTACTAACCACACTATGCCAACATTAATAAATTCTCTGATGCTCTCTTAATCTAACAGTAAAGAATTATGATAAAATTTCAACCATTGCATAACTGTTGAAGGGTTATTAATCTGCACAGACCTTGGCTTTTTCTGGAACTAAGTGAATTTCCAGCACCCTTTAGTCACACAATACACATCTGCTGGTCACGGGTCTAATTCCACTCTGGCGTCTCTTCAGAACTCCAAGTCCTGAGCCAGCGTGAAATAAGACAAATCACCATTACCATCATACCCTAGAGAAGCTCATATTTAAAGGGCACATAAATAGAAGTATACACAATGTATATATTTATTGGATCGGATAGTGTTAAAATATCCAAACATCTGCAGGAACATCCATGGAGAAGGTTTACTGACTACGAGGGAGGTCACATAGTTGGTCGTGCCAGCCGTGTGCTGCCAGCATCAATGTAAACACACAGATTTGGCAAAGAAAAAAAAAAAAACAAGACGGGGAGTTCTGCCGGACATCTGAGCACATGCACAGAGGGTGGGGGCTGTGGAAAATACAGGGGAAAGGAAACAGAAGGGGGAGGGTTGATAGGAGAAAAGAGCAGCCGAAAATGTGACATGACATGAAAATAAATATAACAGTAAGGGACAACTAAAGTAACTAAAGTAAACTGTTCTGTTACACAGTGCCTGCTGCATGATCCCACATATAGCCCAATCCCAGGGAAGACAAGATGTAACTGCAGAAAGCAGAGGATGGTTAATAAATCAGGACATGGGGGTGTAGAAAATTATATGGTATGGAAAAGTTGGTATAAAAACCCCTGGAGAAGTGAGGTTAGAGGAAGTGTGCGGGCGTATGAGACACACAGCAACAAGACAACTCTGCCAATGCTCTAACTCCAATTCTGTCCAGTCACACAGATCCCACCTGCTCTATGAGTTCTGTCGACCGGCTTAGCCTCTCACATGGTGCTGCGGGGTTCTTCTGCCGTAGCAAACGGTTGCATAACCCAAGGCATATAGCTGACACCAGGAACATGCCAAAATCTGGAGACACCATCCGCACTGTATTGGGGATGTCATAGATATCCAATCTAGGGTAGAGCAAGAAATACTGTTAAGACGTAAAACATGGAGTTTTTAAATGCTATATTTGATTAGATCAGGCTGTATTATTGATCTGAGGATCAACCTTATGTCTACAGAGTAGTTTCATGGTTGTAAGAGGTATCCAGGCTAAAAAGAATTTTGGCATTTTTCTATATATAATATTGGGTTTTTGAGTTAGCATTTTCTGGTTTAATAATCCAGCCAAGGTAGAAAGCAAACTGCTCTATTCTGACATGGCTTGCAGATGCAGGATTACATCAGAGAGAAAGCACAGGAATAATTAGGAATAAACACTTTGCAGAATCAGTTTGGATTTTAGAGGCGGATTTTGGTGTGGAAAATCTGTAGCATAATACAATTTACATGTGAAAAGTAATGTAGACTACGCATTTTTATTTTGTTGCTCAGTGTGTAAAATCAGAAAATGATCAAGATGCTTTACTTGTGTGTACTCATGGATTTTTACATATTGTTTTTTGCATTCGAGCAGACAGAGGGAGGGGGAAGCGCTGAGGAAGGGTAAGAGTATAAAAGCCTGTGAAGTTGCAGCACGTTGGGGCTGTGATAACACCCCACCAGAGCCCTTCTGGATCATTAGCAGAATTTTAAGAGACGTTTTTAGAAGAAGGCCATGGATAACAAATATAAGAAGATTACCACAGTCTCAGTGCCTGGATGTATGAGTAAGTGCCCCTGGTTTATTGTGCTCGATTCTCATGTTTAGCGGAAGGCCTTGTAATTCTGAGAGATATGAGAGATTTTAGGTTTTTTTTTTGTTTGATTCATTTTGGCAGCTAGACCATATTTTATGCTTTTCTTTATTATTTTGAATAAACAGAAGGATTCCCATAGTGCCATCTCTGCTCTTTGCATCAATGTGTGTGGGCTGACATGATCTGCTGGAAGAAGACTAGCAGAAGTGCTGGATACCAGTAATGGAAGATTTACATTCTTATTGCACAGAGGTAGTAAACAATACTGCAGGGCAGAGGTAATCAGACAGAATCTGTCTAGTTACAATCACCACTGAACTGTCATAAAGTTGCAGAGAAAATTAAAAACAAGCCTTGCACACGTACCTGGTGACACCAACATGGCGAGCAAGAATTTCCCAGTCACTACCTGAAAAATGAATAATCGATATAAGGTTTGATTTGCAGACAGACCTATCACTATCCTGCTACTTATTACAACCAAGCTTAGAACATATAATATTACAAAGCTTAGGTAAATCTGAGGATATAAGTTCTCCCTCATCGAGAGTCCCTGAAATACGTACAGTTATGTCCCAGTAGGTCATCCAGTCCTGGGACTGTATGGAGGCAAAGCAGGAATATAAAGTGCGAACAGAGGAAGATGATGCTGATGGCGAGAAGAGATTTCAGAAGACGACCCGTATGACCTGGAGGTGAAAGACAAGAGATCATAATGAATAGAGGCAGCTACTGCACATAACAGATTAGTATAAAATGGAATAAACTAGTTTAGTAGTCTACAATAGTGCCACACTCTCTCTCTAGGCTGCATTTAAAGAACAATTCAGGAAAAAAAATTCTATGACAAGTCAAAAAAATAAATTAATATAGGGAACAGTCTCCCCGGATGGTAGAAGTACTGTATGCATTACAACAAAACACATCTAATCCAAGAATATAAATATATTGCTCTGGTTTATTGACCAGGAACTGAAACCTTTTCTGTATTGTTTTTTTAGGTTTTATGAGCTCGCCAAAAGAATAAATACACTCAGTATTCAAGACTTGTGTTCCTCCCCAGCTTTAGGATTGATCTTTGTGTATGAACTAAAAACCTCAGGTACCAGTGGTCAAATCTACATAGTCAATAGAGGAATGAATGTTGTCACAACGCTTGGTCAGTTTCTACCCGACTCCTTTAGTAAAGCCAACAACAGCCAGTATGGCTGATTTTCCACAATAGATTGTGACTACCAGATAAACTGTCCCTAAATATTGGGCAGATGTGGCAAGTTATGAAGCAATATGGAAACATATTTACCACTGAAAATTCTAAGATAGCCAGGAAAAACTCTGGGTGCCAGCTGTACTGAATGAAACCAAATGAACTTGATGAACAAATGAACTGAGTGAAACTCACATTTACTATCTATATGTGGATGTGGAAGTACAATTTATACATAGACAGTGTATCAGATGTAGCATATCCCCTCCAGCAACAGAGCAAAAAGTAACAGTTGAGCTACAGAACTAGTTCTATCTCTGTGTACAGTGTGGCTACCCTGCCCAGCAATGAAGTGAATCTCATCAAATACCATTCCTGCTAAATTAAAGAGAATAATATTATCTCACTATGAAAATGAAGCATGGCAAACCAGGGGTACTTACTCAAAGATCTAGGCCCCGTGTCTGTGGTAATCTTCTTATATTTGTTGTCCATGGCCTCCTTCCTTACAAAATCAACTGTTTAAATTATGCTAATGAGGGCTTTACTAGATCCCATCAGTGCTCCAGCTTCACAGGCTGTTAGACTGTATCCCCCTCCCCAACTGCTCCCTCAGCACTCCCCCCTCCTTCAGGCTGATGTAATCTCATTCAGCAGAGTAAGTTTCAGCACACAGTGGAGGGGGTTAAGTGCTCCTGCACAGTAACCACCTGAGAAACTATAGAATAGAGGGGATCTGGTAACACCGCTGGAACCCTTCTGGCTCTTTAAAAGTTGATTTTAGAAAGAAGGTGGTGAATAATAAATATAAAGAAGATTATCACTGTCACTTGTCTGGATCTATGATTACATCTGCCTGGTTTGTCAAGCTTAATTTTGATTTCCTTTATTTCTAAATGACGTAGACCATTATATGAGACAGAACTGTCAGTGGGGTCAATGTTCGCAGACATGAGTCCTGCGAAGGGCAATCACTTCATTCTATGGTGTCCATATGCCCTAAACCACCACGGATAGAGCAAAGTCTTGAGAAGACAACTGCAATTGTGATTACCCCCAGACAAATTTCCTTTTTTGTGATGTCCAATAATAGATTCTCTTAAACAGTGGAAAGCAATGAATATCTAATATTGGCGTAAAGTATCAATTTTGTGACTGCAGGCAGTAAAGTTGGTTTCCAGTAAATGTTTTGAAGTCTTGTTGTATTACAAATTAAAAATAAAATTGTGTGAATAATCGCTCAACAAGCATGAAGAATCGCTCAACACTAATGTTGTATTTTTTGTTCAGTCACTTGACTATTAGTCTGTATTGGTTAGTAAACAATACACTTCCTCCAAGATTCTTACAAAAAAAAAAAAAATCATGACCTCATGGTTGACTCATGACACTCATGAAATAAACCCTAATAAAAAATAGTGATAAAACTGAAAATAAAACAAGAAAATAGCAGTGAAAACAGAAGAACTTGTGAGTGGATCATGTCAGCATAGTAAATGGTTACCATATTTATTGCACAGTAAAAAAATTAGTCCCTAATGCAAAAACAAGAAAACATTTCAAAGAAAGCAAAACTGACAACACAATATGTGCAAAATTGCTTCCTGTGGTTATATCCCAAGTGTCATGTGCAACATATATGATGCAGAGACACTCTGTCTCCTTGGGATTTGTACCAGTCTCCAAAGTCTACTAATGTAGTTTAGGCAAATATTGTCACAATTACATTATGTCAGGTGAATTAGGAAAGGCTGAAAAAGTAAAGGCTTATATATGAAAATTTACTTTATATATTTTACAACCAGAAGTGCTTATGGACAAAAAACTTGGATTTCTTTCCAATAAAACTATGGGAATTTTTTTTCTTATAAACTTGAAGTTTCAACTCCTGGTTAGTCTCCAGACCCTACCTACTGTCAGCAAATGAAAACACTCCAAACACCACACCGATACATTGCAGCATCTGTTAGGGAATTTTGTTTTTACTCTGTGTGTATTTTAGATTGTGTAGCATGGATATTTTAACATTCAGTTCTAAGCCTCGATAAATAAGAGGTGTTGTAATCTATTCAGATTTTCACCCTCTGAATCCAAGCAAGAATGATCACGACCTACAAATAGGGATTCAAATGCTGGGCAGTAGGCTGTTCACTTTAAGGAAAATCGATCATAAACCTGCATCACCTGGTTTTACATCTGATCACCGAGATTCTGTTCTCTTCTTTATATAGCAATTTGATTCCCACTACCACTCAAAAAAGACATAAAAATAATATGTAAATGAGGCTGAAGTGCTTCGGGGACAATCACCAGAGCCCCATACACGCCCAAGACCCCCCCCCCTTGCGTAATGAGAACATGACTGCGTATGCATGGGATTTGGAGAAAGGCAGATGTGAACATGGTCCACTTTTTGCGGCCTCATATACAGATTTTTTGAGCAATAGAGAACTGCATAAAGAAAAGGCCAGAATCTCAGCCCCCAGATGTAAGAAGGAAGTAGCTGATGCTGGTTTATCATGTTTAATTCTTATGATTTCCTTTAAAGTGAAAAAAATAGAGATCCTGATTATTCTGACTGATAAGAATTATATTAGATTTAAAATATATAGTGGTAGTAAATGCTCAATTTTACCAGCAGAGTTCTGGCTGCAGACTGAACATGAACAGGATAGGTTTTAAAATAGTAAAAAGATTGTATTCTAATATCACCTTATATTATGTGACAGTAATGCACACCTCATAACTGTAAAAACAGACATGTAACCAGTGCATTTTATAGCTTGATCCTCTGCGTTGCTCTTCCTTGCGTATTTATAGGAGGCCAGAGGTGTCCTCTGGAATTCAGAGCAGAGTTTCTGTGCCACATAAAGCTATATTTTAAGTAAAGTAGAAAACCCCAGTCAGTACTTTGGGTTAAGTCAGTGAAGGGAACCTGCTGGTGATGACAACTGGATGATGCCACTGTAAATATGTGTGCAGAAAGTTATTTACCATCTCAGAGTAACAGCAAGTCTCACAGCTTGTTAAAAGGAGTGAGAATTTACATAGGCGTCAGCTACAAATGCAGGATCATAGTGTTTCAGTACTGAATTTAAATTCCAAGAACATATTAAGATAGAGGACATCTATGGATGTCACCCATTACATACTCTTGTCACAAGTATTTGCAATATAACCTGTATATCTAGTGTAAAGGAAATCTACCAGCAAGTTTTACATAAAACAAACAACATATACTCAATTAAAGGGAACCTGTCACCAGGGACCTTATTTTCACTAAACAGGTTGCAGAAGCCCATTGCAGCTGCATTGCAAATCTGCCTCTCTGCCTTTTCTAAGCATTTTCATTACAATATAATTGTGTGTTATAACTTACCTTGCTCCCTGACAAAATCCTGGGGTAGTCACAGGGGCTGGACTTTGGTTTGGATGCATTTCAAAAAACAAAATGTGACATGTCTGTGTTACTCACTCCTCAGATCTTAGCCCCCACCTTTGTGCTCCTGTACAGCTTCTCCCTCCCGCACTGATGTCAGCTCACCAGGCTGTTACCTCTGAAGGAGCAGGAGGGAGGAGCTGTACAGGAGCACAAAAGGTGTGGGAGTTGATGCCACAAACAACATGGGAAAGTGATGCAAAACATAAAAATAATGTACACATTTATAGTACGATACATTTATGAAGTTGTCGGCGGCTTCAAAAAGATAGCGGTGAATGGGCGCTGCAATCTTGCCAAGGATCGTCGCTCCCTGTAACGCCATTGGGGAGCAGCGATCCGTCGACATGACAGCCTTGGGTCTACCGAAGACCCAAGGCTGTCTCGTTTTAACCCCTTCGTTACGATGTGCCATCAGCACATTGTAATGTATGAGTAGGGAAATCCCCATATACTGCCATACTGTAGTATTATAAGATGGCAAAATCCAAACATTTTTTTTGTACAGGAGATTCTAATTTTTGTAAATGTATGAAAACATAAAAACCTATACAAATTTGGTATCCCCGTAATCGTACAGACCCAAAGAATAAAGTAGACATGTCATTTGTGGCGCACAGTGAAATCCGTAAAATCCAAGCCCATTCCGCATTTGGAATTTTTTCTCCCCCGCTTCCCAGTACACGGCATGGAATATTGAATACCACCATTTTGAAGTGTCATGTGTTACGCAGAAAATAAGCCATAACACAGCTCTGTACATGGAAAAATAAAAAAGTTATAGATTTTTGAAGGTGGGGAGTGAAAGATGAAAACGCAAAAACTAAAAAGGGCCGCGGTGGTAAGGGGTTAAAAATGCAACAATGAATAATTAGAGGTAAGTGTTCAACCCCCAGGGCCAAAACTAGCTGTGCCCTTAACAGAAATGTTAGTACTTTCAGTTCCTAATGTCTACATTGTGTCCAGGTGAGTCAGAAAGGGGAACTGTATTTTTTTATGTTGACTTTAAATTTGGGCCTTTATAACGGATTAGTAGGAGGATTGTGTTGAATATAAAGTTTTGTTTACACAAAGTTGTTAATATAGTGGGAATATGCTATTAAATAAAGTCAGTGTTGGGTTACCAATGGCCTACAAATCCTTTCAGCTTCACATAGGGAGGCGAGAAGTATTAGAGAGAAACCCAGAACTAGTGCCCACGTCACCCATTTTATGACACACTGAATGGTGCATGCAGCCTACAAATGAGATATGAGGCTTCACCTTTAGGGTCTCCACAATAAGCAAAGTTTGATTGGGGAAAAGGAATTCCTTCTATTGAGGTAGAATGCCAGCAATTTCTATGTTCTCAAACAAATCTGTATTTAAATCGCAGACCAACGCAACCAACTATTTTTATTAGTGTCTTTATCTGATGACAGCCAAAATGTAATGCCAGCCATACTCCTCTGCTGGAACAGTGATTGTGATACAATTCATTTCTAAAAGATTAGTAGGTATTTTTACGGATACTTTAAAAAAAAAAACACACACACAACAGAAATATATTATTAGAGGATTAGCATGAGAAGTAGCAAGTTTCTACTTCAAAGTTACAGCTCCACATAGTTATTAAAGGTCACATCATATCATTATTTATCTTTGCAAACCCTCATAATGTAATTGACAGATGTCAATTACGGTGTCCGAGTAGACATACTTTTCCATCTCAGATTTCATGAGCACCATATAGAGATGTGATCATTTTCAAGTGTTGGAAGGTACTTCGGGGTCATTGACTGGCTGATGAAGATGGTTACTGTCATGACACACAGATTCTCTTATTTTAGTGGCTGTAGAGAGGGGTATTGACTCAAAGCCCCTAGAGATGTGATCCAACTGCTCATCGAGTTACACATGACTCCCTTGACTGCAGCCAAGATCCCAGTAGGGAGGGAGTGAATGTCATATCTGACAGCCGCGTAGCAGGAGGCAGCACGTGTATGTCCACTAGCTGCTCCGTCCTATTTGTAAGGAGTTTATGGATAGATTCTTCACTCTGTAGCAAGACTGGGCTTCCAGCGGTAATACTACTGCTTGGATCTACTATTACTCCTATCACATAGCTATCTAAGATAGAATAAGTGGTGTTTAACATTCTCTTCCAAATGTCACACCTCTTAGGCATGTAGCATTTAAAGTGGTTTCCCTACCAAAATGAACAGGTTTGTACTTTAGATAAGTATCTGTTAGTTATTATTAGTTCTAAGTTTCAGCAATCTAAAAAAATATTAAAGCAGATGTCGAACAAGTATACAACATGTGTTCGTATATATAATTGTATTGGACCAGCTGCTATACCATAACTTTAACCCCTTAAGGACCAGGCCCTTTTTCGTTTTTGCGTTTTTATTTTTCACTCCCCACCTTCAAAAATCTATAACTTTTTTATTTTTCCGTGTACAGAGCTCTGTGATGGCTTATTTTCTGCGTAACAAATTGCACTTCGTAGTGATGGTATTAAATATTCCATGCCGTGTACTGGGAAGCGGGAAAAAAATTCTAAATGCAGTGAAAATGATGAAAAAACACATTTGCGCCATTTCTTGTGGGCTTTGTTTTTACAACTTACACTGTGCGCCCCAAATGACAGGTCTATTTCATTCATTAGGTCAATACGATCACGGGGATACCAAATTTGTATAGGTTTTATAATGTTTTCATACATTTACAAAAATTAAAACCTCCTGTACAGAAAAAAAATTCTTCATTTTGCCGTGTTCTTGCGCTAATAACTTTTTCATACTTCGGTGTATGGAGCTGTGAGTGGTGTCATTTTTTGCGACTTCTGATGACGTTTTCAATGCTTCTATTTTTAGGACTGTGCGACCTTTTGATCACTTTTTATAGAATTTTTTCTATTTTTCAAAATGGCAAAAAAATGCCATTTGCGACTTCGGGCGCTATTTTCCGCTACGGGGTTAAACGCAGTGAAAAACGGTTATTATATTTTGATAGATCGGGCATTTTCGGACGCGGCGATACCTAATGTGTTTATGATTTTTACGGTTTATTTATATTTATATCAGTTCTAGGGAAAGGGGGGTGATTTGAATTTTTATGTTTTTTTAATATAATTTTTTTTTTTTTACTTTTTTTTATTTATTTTTTTCACTATTTTTCAGACTCCCTAGGGTACTTTAACCCTAGGTTGTCTGATTGATCCTACCATATACTGCCATACTACAGTATGGCAGTATATGGGGATTTTGCATACCATCTATTACAATGTGCAGATCGCACATTGTAATAGATGGCCTAAAACATGATAGCCTCGGATCATTGTGTGATCCGAGGCTGTCATAGCAACGGATCGCCGCTCCCCGGTGACGTCACGGGGAGTGACGATCGGAGCCAAGATGGCGGCGCCCACGCGCCGCCGGCTCTTTAATGCCGCCGGCAGCTTTGCCGGCGGCGATCAAAGGGTTAACACCCGCGATCGGTGCAAGCACCGATCGCGGGTGTTAGCGACGGGCATTTGCTTCATTATGAAGCAAATGCCCGGTGAGTATGAAGAGGGCTCAGCCCGTGAGCCCTCTTCATACTCCCCCATGCGCAGTAAGACGTAAGGGTACGTCTTATTGCGCTATGGGGTTAACACAAAATGAAGCCTGCATTAAAGCCAGCATAGGGTATCGCTTCTAAACCCATTACTGTGTATACAGACCTCAGTTCAAAAGAAGCCAGGCAATGTTAAAATCAGTAGGGTATAACCAAAAAGTAATTACAACAACCGGTTCCTATAGTTATTGAAAGTAAAGCGGGAAAGATTAACCCAAGCCGGTCATAACTCAATAGGTACAGAATAAAACTTCCGGTGCTTTAAACTAGAAGGAATGCAAATAGATAAAACTTTACATATGCTAAGAACTGCTACAATAGGAACAAAACAACAAAAGCTGATTTATTTCTATTGTCATACACAGCAATAAAAGGTGTTGTAGAATAAAGAGGGCTACAAAGACATCCAAGTACACTACAAATTTTAAAGAGAGGTAGAGTACCAGGGTCTAATTGGTTAACTTGGATTAGAGATGAGCGGACATGAACTTAAAATTTTGGTACGTCACGGACAAATTGTCAGATTGGTGGCCGTACAGCCAATACACCCCTACTCACTAGCCATGGCTTTGATTGGCCAGGGGGGACACCCCTGGCCAATCACAGCCATAAGTAGTATTTAGGGTCGTCAATTTGTTAGATTGGCTGAAAAGTTGCCATTATTTCCAGGACACTAGGGATTCACCCAGACCCAAACTTAAAAAGGAACAGTGTTCATCTCTACTTAGGATTACACATTTATAGGGGTACTGTATTATAGGTTACATCGAAATAAAATCTTATTATTCTTTATCTCAGTGTGTAATTTGTATTGCTCTTAGGTCTTGTTTGTAAATAACGTGTACTTGTGGTAAAATATTTGATTCCGTATCACTATGCACTCAATACAACAGTCCGCTTGTATAAGACCTGTCTTGCATACTGGGTCTTGAGTAAGCATCAGTGCCTGTTAGTTTGTGAATGTGCATGTTAAATAAAAGTCTTATTGATCCTTAAAATATTTGATTTCTACCAGTATTTTTAATCTATTGGACACTCCTATTTCTGTGCAGTGTTATATACTTTATTATATTTGTCAGCCCAGTTTATCCTACAATGTCAACCAGTTGGAAAGAACAAACAATTCTAAAATAAACATGAATTAGTTTAAAAGAAAAGAGTCACGGTCACACGGTCTAACATAATTCCACTCCATCCAAAAACTTATAAAGCCAATATAAAATGGAAGAACAATGTGTGCCATATAAACTGCCAAGTGTCAGGAAGTGTAATGTTACTCTATTACAAGATGTGCAAACAGCGGGTTGATATATAATTAGTTCCCACTCACCATTTCCTCAAGAGTTTGTATAAGAAAATAAGTATTAGATGGGATTATGATTTTCTTTTTTTACAATTCGGCCCCCGAAGCTCACTGAGGCTACTACACACCCCCAGTAGCCACTGAAATTAATTAGCATAATCTTCAATTAAAGTTTATTTCTGCAGCAGCAGCATCCCAGAATTAGGAAAACTAGTATAACTGATGTACCTTTTTTTGCTTTAAAAAAAAAAAAAAAAAAACCTGGAAAAAGTTATTCACTCGAGGATAAGCCTAGGGTAAAAAACATGCAGCAACTACTCTGTAATAAAATGTCCAGTAGCAGCCTCCCCTCATCAATAAAATGTCCAGCAGAGATCCACTTTACAAAAAAAAATGTCCAGCAGTAAACCCAATTTTAAAAAAGCACTGTCCCTGATAAATAAAGACTTAGCACCTCTGGTGTCCTCTTCTCTCCTGGCTCGTCTTCTTCACGGCAGTGCAGGTAGAGGCACGTCAACGCTCTCTGCCCGCAAGCACACAGTATAACGCAGCGCGTCACCGGCTGATGACGTCACGCCGAGTGTGCATGCGAGCAGAGACTGCCCACACTGCTTGGAAGTTGGAAGATGCGGGGAGAAGACGAGACGGAAAAGAATAGAAAGCCCTGGGTGAGCGTTGGGGGAAAGTACTTGTTTGGTTTTTTTACCCCACTCGGCTTATACTCCAGTGTATACGGTACTTCAGAGAGTATTTTTCCGGTGGTAGATTTCCCTTCACTTTCAAACACGCTATTGAATCCATCTAGTGCAATCCAAATATCCCTTTTTATCTTCAAAACTGGTCTATTCTTTACTAACCCAAGTTCTCTCTGCCAACGCCCTCCTTGATGCCCAACAATCCACTATGCAATCCACTAAAACTGTTCTAAAGTTTCCAATGATCTCACTGCCAAATCCAAAGGTGACTTTTCTATCCTCATACTTCTGGATCCTTCTGCAGCATTGGCTTCTGTGGACCAGCAGTTTCCCTCAGGATGCTTCACTCCATTGGCCTGAAGTACCCTCTGCTCTTTTGGTTTTGTTCCCATCTCTGATCACACTTTCCGTGTTTTCCTGGATCTTTCTCCTCCCCACTTTCTATTAATGTTGAGGCTCCTCTGTGTTCAGTCCTAGGTCCTCTTTCTGTCCCCTACTGTGTGCTTCAACTCCCTGCTTCTGAGAGATTAATGCAGGTGAGGGAGCATCACTGTCACAGTGCCTGGATCTATGAGTGACTATAGTTTATCATGCTTAATTTGATTGACAGATTTCCGTTAAGGCAGATTTGTACAGCTCCACATGGGAAGTATAAAAGACACTGGAAAACACTACGGTTCTAAATTCAAGCATGCTATAATGAAATAACACCTTTAAATCAGAGGTGTAACTATTAGCAGCAAGGCCCCATAGCCGACTTCTGGATGGGGCCCTCGTTCACCCCAAAATTGTTCAGGTTTTTTTTTGGTTAGAACAAGTCTTCAGAATATTATATGCAAAGAAAACAAGAAACTATTTTTGTACAATGTTTTAACTTCTCTGTAACAGTGCACTATGACCATGATGTATCCAAATTATTTTACCATGTAAATAAATTAAAAATTGGCAGGGTCCATGGCAAGAATTAAAGATGTCCAACTTTTATTGCCAGGGATACAATAATTTCACAAGCAGGACCAAAACTCTGAATCAGCAAACTGTCTATACAGATTACATACTGTAGCTCTATAGAGTAAAGAACTTTTTGTCAACTAAGCTTTCCACATACTAATCCAATCTAAGCATCTGCACAGCGAGATATAATAAAGCTGATAAATAGCTGCGGATTCCTCCCATAATGAAGCATATCTCTGAAGCCGTAAATGCAAAGAAATGAAGAGTGAACAAGTGACAATGACTACAAAGATTGGCCTAAAATCAAACATGAAAGGGTAAAAATGACTTTTCTATTTCACATCATTGGAAAGGGGTCTAAATGTGGAAATCTGGGAAATATACATTAGTTTACCAACTGTGGTTAACAATAGAGTCACAGGAGACGTGTTCAGAATTAAGAGATGAATGTATGAAAACATGTCATGGTCTAATATTTGAGGTTACTACTGGTTAGTAAATAACAATGTGATATACAGGCGGTCCCCTACTTAAGGACACCCGACTTACAGACAACCCATAGTTACAGACGGACCCCTCTGCCCACTGTGACCTCTGGTGAAGCTCTCTGGATGCTATTACTATAGTCCCAGACTGCACTGATCAGCTGTAAGGCGTCTGTAATGAAGCTTTATTGATAATTCTTGGTCCAATTACAGCAAAAATTTTGAAACTCCAATTGTCACTGGGGCAAAAGAAAAAAATTTGTCTAGAACTTCAATTATAAAATATACAGTTTCGACTTACATACAAATTCAACTTAAGAACAAACCTCCAGACCCTATCTTGTATGTAACCCGGGGACTGCCTGTATTGTTACATGGCACTAGCTGACACTTCCAAAACTAGCACTTATTCACTGCATAATTAAGGCGATAATTATGCATCTTTTTAGGTTTCCTTTGTGATGGACAAAATGTACACCATAGTTGTCCAGCCACTATCCCTCCTCAGACTCTAGTTCTCCCCTGTCCGCGTAGGCTACATGCACATAAACAAGACGATTATTGACCATGAAAAACGGATGCCACTTTGCATGGAGAGAATCAGCTTTCTTGTATGTATCTAGTCTTATCAGTCCCAACATAAAATTTCTGAAGTGAACAAACAGATTGGTAAACTGCCTAAGTCCCAGTTAATCTTGCATTTGGATGAACTTTAGTTTAACCAGCTTTTACTCCATAATTTAGACTGAGGACCAGTAAGGAGAGGGGCAATATTAGGGCAAGGCTGGGGCATGTGAAAAGTTTTTTCAGTTTATTGTCCCCTTTGACCATCTGAGACGTTTGTTAGGTATGGAACCATGTGAAACAAATTACATCATGAGAACAGGACATAAGGCATATGCAACATCCCCCACCGGGGCCTAGCCCTTTGAGGTGAGGCCTGGTGACAGCCGGGGCCCGCGGTACCGGAGTGGCTGGCGGTTGCGGCCTAAGCACGCTATTGTCACGGTGCTTGGTACGGGGGAACCGGAGGGCTGTCCTACAGCCTGGCAGGTCTCCAGCAGGGTGGTGTTGGCAAGAAATGATGAGGGAGAGGCTGCTATAGCGGATCTCCCTGGGGCAACCCCTTAATGTCCCGAGTGTGAGTCTCTGGGTGATGGACAGGGTGCCGGTGATGAAGGCAGCCGTATTAGCAGGGACCAGACGGAGACAGAAGTTGAAGAAAACAACTTACAGTTCTTTATTTGAACTGGCAGGAACCGCAGCAACGTGCCTTTAACAGGTAGATGGAGTGCTGAGATGTGAGTTGGAGGGAGCCTCAGGAGATAGTTCACCAGCCTGGATGTAGAGGGCAGGCTGGGAGGCAGCTGTGTCCTGGTAGGACTTCAGCTTGTTCCTGGATCTCTTCAGGTATCACCTTTAAAGGTAAGATGATACCCCTTTTCCTCACTACACTAACTCTAGTCTGATGCTCCACTCTTCAGAGGCAGGGGCTAGGCTCTTCCTGCTCTGGTATGGGCTAGACAGAGATTGCTCACTCACCCACTGATCTCTAGGATTCTCCTACACTGGAATCTCTCTGAAAGAAGATCTCCAATTCCTCTAGAACATTCCTGGCCAGGGGGTTTTATTACCTTCCTTTGGTCAGGTGGTGGCTGCTCCTCCAATCACATCTCAGCTTACAAAGCACAGGATGTAACACATATCATTGGACAATAGCATCTTGCATCATACAAAATACTTAACCTCTGCCTTGCCAGGCAGGATTCACCACTGCAATACCCCGATGTCCTATCAGGACCATGTAGTGTAAGGTGATTACATGCAGGTGGGACGTATTCGCAAACACTACCTCGCCATTGCATCGGCGAGGGTGTTGCACATAGTTAAAAGCAAAGTTGGGAATGCAAGCTGCAGATAAAAGATCCAATGCCCACTAATATCTTTGATGAACCAGAAGAGCCTGATGCGATTTAGAACAACAGATTCTTATCTTTAATGGGTTAAAAGCATGCTTCTAAGTGTTATAGAGCCCAGGATGGTGGCATCCGAATTGATGCCCTCTCCAGTCTTTGAAAGTGATTCTTTTCAGCTCGTTGGTATAGGATTTTGGAGGAGATTTCTTTTCACTGGTAAAAAGGCAAGTTTTCACAAAAAGGGGAACTGTAGGTTTTACACTTCTGTTTCTTATCCATTCCTAGATACAAAATATAACACTGCATGAAAAAACACAAAGAAGGCAACATGTGAAGGAGAAGAAAGCTGCTTTAATAAAATGCCTTCCAATGCAGCACATGAGGCCAGATGCAAGTCACTGCTGGGGTCAAAACCTCACTAAGTAACCTCAGTTATCATGAGCCCTAGTAGTGGACCAGGTCAACCCCGAGCTCAATGATTGGCAGTTACAAGGAGACGTAAACCTTATAGGGTTAAGCACTGTTGCAGCCAAAACGGGATATTCAGAAGCTAGCAACTGGCCAGCAATGCCAGAACAGAAAGGTGAGGAACGTTTATTTTTACAGCCATTTCTTCAGATTGTACAAATGCATATGTTTGTCACAGGGAAAGAGGCATAAAGCCACTGCAAGACAGTTTTGGCAGTGGATGATCTCCCTTAAAAACAAAATTAATACAATCTAGAACCCCTATATACAAAGCATTTGTTTTATTTTTATTTACCAAAGTAAAAGAAAAGTAATTCAAAATGATGCATAAATATTACTCATGTTAAAAGGTTTCTGGATTTTATTGAATAGATCTATAACAAGTGAACATTTAAAGGAACACTCTAGTCAAAGCTGATTTAGGCCTGAAGGGGTCTTTGTAGGAATACAATGAAAATGAGTCAATGCTCCTCCCTTCAGGCCCTAAATATGTGTAGAAATTCATCACTGTACAGGAGATTAATCTGTACAACATTATCCTTCATCTGATCTTGTGAAATCTCTGGGGTAAAGCAGAAGGCCAAGTGCAAGTCTACAGCCAAGCTGAGAACGTCTCCCAGAAGCAGGCGGGATCATGCAGGGTTATATCTTGATAGAGGGGAAAAAACTATTTACCCAAGATAAACTGTAAAAGCTGCTCAACAGGGAAGAGGAAAACTGAAAAAGTTTCAAACAAGGAAAGGTTTATATGAAGAAGCAGCTTGGCAGACAGGACTGAAGAGGAGGAGTGTGAGAGAAGGAGAGACAGGCGGGAGGCAGTGTGACAGCAGAGAGGAAGAATATCCAAAGAATGTTTGATAAAACCAGAAAGACTAAAAACATCAGATAGAAGATGGAAGCAAAACAAACGCTGAAGCAGAATACACAAATATACAGAGTGGAAACACAGAAAAAAAAGAAGAGGCAGAGAAAGACAGGAGAGAAAGAAAGATATAAGAAGAGGGAAAGTACAGGAAAAGAGAAAACCCATGAGAACGAGAAAAAACAACAGTAGATCTCACAAACAAGCGGGGTGACATACTACAAGGAAAAAGACAACAAAGTATATAGAAGAAATAAAAATGACTCGACAGAAGGTAGAAGATTAAAGCTGGTGAGAAGTTCTCTTTCACACTGATGACAGACTCTAATCTACTCCTTCCCCACTGAATGGGGGATCTGCATGTGACCTCAGATGACTTATGGACAACTTGCCAAGTCCTTCATATAAGGAACATACCAAAATAGTTTAAGGCAAGGATGCCCAATGGTCAAAGTGGTTTAAAAGGGTAATGAAAATGACTGTGGTGTCTCTTTACTTCTCCATTGAGCATCTAAATATATTACATTTTTTTCCCCATTTTCTTGGCTTTCTTGCAGTAGGGTAGCACTGTGAACCATAGGAAGAACCACTGCCCTCTGACATCTGTGGGGGCTCTTTCCCCGACGATCGCTAATACCCCCCACCGTGCCATCTTCAGGGGGGGTGACGATAACTGCTACGGCAGACCTGTGGTCCGATGGGGCAGTGCCATTAAGATGGCGTCTATGACGTCATCTTATGGGCACAGTGCAAGCCTATGCTTGTACATAGGCTGACACTGCTAATACCTTGCAATACATCAGTGTTCAAAAGTTATAACCTTATAAAGCGACGCATGTCAGAATACAAAAAAATGGGGCTGAGCCTTAAGCTACAAAATGATTGTGTCCTTAAGGGGTCAAAGAATGAGGGTCCCCTGACCCCTTTGTGGTATAAGAGGCCACATAATACCAGAGATTGGATACTTTATATGGTTATAACGAGATTTTTTTTCCCCCCCACATGTTGTACTTCATTTTAGTGGTAAATATTGGCTGATTTTGCGTTTATTTACAAAAAAAAAAAAAAAAAAAGACAAAATGATGAATTTTTTTAAAAATTAGCTAGTTTTGAAATTCTAAATCATTGGGGGTCATTTACTAAGGGCCCGATTCGTGTTTTCCCGACGTGTTACCCGAATATTTCCGATTTGCGCCGATTGTACCTGAATTGCCCCGGGTTTTTGGCGCACGCGATCGGAATTTGGCGCATCGGCGCTGGCATGCACGCGACGGAAATCGGGGGGCGTGGCCGAACGAAAACCCGACGTATTCGGAAAAACCGCCGCATTTAAAAAAAAAATTGTGTCGCGAAAATTTCACTCACCTTCATCCTGGATAGTCCGGTGTATTTCGAGGCATTCCAGCGGACATCAGCGCAGCAGCGCCACCTGGTGGACGTCGGAGGAACTGCTTTGATGAATCCCGGCCGGACCCGAATCCAGTGCAGAGAACGCGCCGCTGGATCGCGAACGGACCGGGTAAGTAAATCTGCCCCATTGTGTTTTTAGGCAGATAGATTTACCACCTAAATAAGTTGCTGAATAACATTTCCCATATGTCTACTTTACGTTTTGATCATTTTTTAAATGTCTGGATAATTTATTTTGATGTCACGCGGCTTACAAATCGAATAGCGATTTTCCGGATTTTCAGAATTGACTATTTTGGGGAAAGATACAGTTTTGAATGAAATTTTCTATATTTAGCATTAAAACCCCCCCTATATAAATCAACCCATTTTCAAATCTGCACCCCTCAAGCTATCAGAAACAGTTTTTAGGAAGATTGTTAACCCCTTGAGATCTTCATAGTAATTGAATCAAAATGGAGGTGAAATTTAGGTCAAATTGACCTCAAAATGGAGGTCAAATTGTGCCGGTTAAACGTTCATTTAGCCCTAAAATTTACACATTTCCAAAAGATAAAAAAAGAGAAAACCCAGTCCAAAAAAAAATACAATTTGTTCTACAATTTCTCCCGAGTACAGAGACCCCCCACACGTGGCCGTTACTTGTTTTATGGGCGCACAGCGAGGCGCAGAGGGGAAGGAGCGCCCTGCAGTTGCCAGGATTTTAGTTTCCTCATTGGCCCCTTTTGTAGGCTATAAAATTTTCGCTTTTTCGTTATTGGGGCCATGTGATGGTATTTTTTTTGCGGGATGAGATGCTTTTTCCAGTGTTACCATTTTGGGGTTGATATCCCCTATTGTTGAAAATTTAGGAACTCGTTTTTGAGGGCAGGAGTAGTAAAGCATCAATTCTGTACTGGATTTTTGACTTTTTTTACTTCATGTTCACCGTTTAGCCTAATAATCGTGTTATCTTTATTGTATGGGTCGCTACGATTATGGGGATACCAGACTTGAATATATTTTCTTACGTTTTACTAAATGTGTCAAATAAAACCGGAATGTATTGCCTTCTTCCAAGTGGCATAACATTTTTACTTTTTTGGCTACGGAGCTGGTTAATGGCTTATTTTTTGCGAGACATGTTGTACTTTGCACCAATATGTTTTTTTGATCACTTTTTATTGCATTTTTTGTGGGATGGAATAGGTAAAAATCTTAATTTTTGGAGGGTTTATAACTTTTTTTTTACGGCGTTCATCGTACGGGTTCAATAATGATTAACTTTTATTCTACGGGTTGTTACGGACGCAGTCATACTATATATGTGGGGTTTGTGTTATGATTTAGACTTTTTTAGTTATATGTTTCTTTATATGTTTTGGGGCTTTTGGGCATATTTATTGATTTATTACTTTATTTTTACTTTTTCACTTTGCTTGTTCATGTCCCATGCTGGATAGTCATCTGATTGCTTGTTCATGATAATACTCTGCAATACTCATGTATTGCAGGGTATTATCAGTGTCAGACGCCATCACGTGACATCACAGATGCCATCTTACCGGCAGTTCTTGCAGGCAACACTAAGGTCCAGATCGGACCCTAGTGATGCCATAGCAACGATCGGCGCCCCCCGAAAACGGATCGAAGTGGGTGTTACACTGGGGTGCCGGTTTGGCTCAGATCTTGAGCTGAACCGGCATCGGCGTTAACAGGTTAAGTTTGCTAAAATGGAGAAAGGCAATGCACAGCCACTTTAAATGTAGGCTGCAGAGTGGGTTTGGTCCTCCCCACCACTTGGCAGGGATGATGCCTTTCTACAGTTTTTCGCTGCATGGCCCCGTCAAGGATCATTTGAAGCCCAGAGGCAGGGCTGCCATCATGGGGGATCTCGCGGGACTGAGTTCAAGGGCCCCACTGTTTTCCTACTTGTTCCACCATCAGTCTGAAAAAAAAAAAATCTGGGCACATCGCTATGACATCACTATACACTATGACGTCACGCAGCTGTGACACGGCAGCATTATGGTGTATGATGCCGGTGGGGGGCACAAAAATCTTCCAGTCAGGGGCACCAAAATTCCTAATGGCAGCTCTGCCCTGAGGTGTCCAACTCTAATAATATGATGTCACTTTATGAGAAGCCTGATAAGGATTCCTTGTTTGGCAGTCTTTTTGAGACAGATGGAATTAATTCAGACTGTTTAGTGTTAGCAATGGATATCTGGAAGAGTTTTGCTACTGTTCAAACAGGAAACAGTTAAAAAAAATCAAAGAATTGATTACAACATTTTCCTCCAAGCAAATAACAAAAATCCTGATGAATGGCAGCAAGTAGAGATTTTAAAGGGAACCCGTCACCACTTTTTTCTCAAATACAGCCAGTGGTAGCTTCCCATAGAGCCCTTTTAATTATCTGACACCCTGCTGCTGCATGCGTAGGAAGCATGGGGAGGAGCTGCTGGATTCAACGCCCACCTCCACTCGTTCTACATATCCCTCTATACCAGGTAAAATGATAAAGATGAATATATGGGTATCTGAAGGAAACACTAACTAAAAGAATGGTGTCAGTTACTAGGTCTCATTGGGAACCTGCCACTAGCTGCATTTGTGAAAAATGTGGTGACAAGTTCCCACTAAAAATCCTGACTAATATACAGAAAGTGTATCACTGAAAAAATAACATTTGTTTTATAGACCATTAATCTAGGCTTTTTATCAGTGCACAAATAATTTCCTTACCTCTCATGCTTTGTGTAGATGGACTGGAGAACCATGGTAATAGTAGCAGGAACAGCAGGTAGATCAAGGACAATAAGTTATAACGAAATAGACAGGCTGCAAAAGAAAGGATAAAGACCATCAATATCAATAGATAATAGGCTTCCAAAGTTAAAAAGCAAACCTGCTCTAAGCCTTATTTACATTGCGTGTACAATTTATACTTTATGTACAAATTCAATGTGGGATAATATTTTTTTTTCCTGTGCCTTTATTAAAAGCGTCTACACCTTAAACAGCTGTTCCTGCCAAACTCAAATACACACGTATGCTTGGTTCAGTTAAGCATGCCTCTGTTCTCTTTGTGGAAAGGGAAAAATGCAACTGGCCAAGGGGTCTTCTTTCCAAAGTATCAAACATGTACAAAACACCCTCATATCCAGAATACAGCTTGTCCAACAGAATCTAAGACAGGGGTTCTCAACCTGTGGGTCCCCAGCAGGGGTCGCACGACCAAAACACAGGGGTCGCCTAAAGCCATCAGAGCCCCGATTTTATCTTGTTTTGGTTGAAAATACAATATTCTTGTGCATGGTTTGGGGTCACCGCAACATGGGGAACTGTATTGCAGGGTCACAGCATTAGAAAGGTTGAGAACCACTGATCTAAGAGGTCTAGCATGCAATAACCCCATGTGTCATAACACCTGAAGCCCTTAATTAGAATAACTTTTTTCTCTTTAAAAAAAACATTTATTACATACCATTTCAACAAATACGTTTTGTGCTAAACATAAAAGACAATGAAAAATTTAATATGGGTATGACACAAACCACAGAGAAGAGCATCAAATGCAGAGGACAAGGTAAAATGGGTATAGTTTATCAATTTAGTCTGCAACCACAAAATGAACACATCAAATACAAAAAAACTTTCTGGAGAGCGGTGAAGCTGGCAGCCCATATATTGTTTTCCTTCCAGCTAATTTTAGACAAGGCAGTGGTGCACCTAAATAAAGTGCTCCTTCATGTTTATGCCTCTGAAGAGCAAGAACTTTAAAGATTGTTGTGAGATAGTCCTGACCACATGTGGATGCTAATTTAAGACACAATTGGGTAGGCATGCCATTATTATATCTCTTACTATACCCATAAACTAATCTTGGGTTTAAAGGTATAGTTCCACAAATACTTCTCAGAAACAGTATTCTATTGAACACCATCTGGTACCATCAATATAGAAGCTGGGCTGGCACACGATACCCACTAATGGCCAATATTTGCGGTGATACGCTTTAAGTCCTCATACCCAAACGTAACTGTAAAGTTAGTGATTTTACCAAATTATTATATGATATTCCCACTTTGAAAACAAACAACAGAACGATGCCTGCTTTGTGCTGATCGTCCTTTTCTTTCCAAAAATATGGCATTTTCTGTTCTGAAAGTGTTTGACAAATATCTTTCTCACCAGAAGTGAAGTGGGCGGAGACTAATATCTGTCAGTCTATGCCCTCAGACCAAGGCCAGTTAGATTGCCCACAGATCCCATGAGGCCTTGTGTTCTCTCTCAAAGTAATTTAACAGCAAACTCTTCTGGCTCCTGAACCTCTCCCTATTACATGTATAATAGGGAGCCGCAGTCCAGCCAGTACCCCTACTCCACACCACTTTGTATTGTATAGTGTTAAAGAGGGTGTGGTTAGCTGGTTAGGGGTGGGGTTCGGTGAGCAGTCGTTCGCGTAAAACAGCTGGCTCTCGAAGCAGACTCGTTCGCGAATGACATCACTACAGTAAATTCATTTAGTTTCCCACAAGTAAATCCACTGAAAACTGCACAGTGCACATACAGGATGTATATGGTGACAGCCTGGGAGCTTCCATCGCATGGAGGAGCAGCGAACAAGTAAAAGGGGTTAGAAATCATAAGCAAACCAAATTACATGAAGTCTATAGCCTGTGCTGTGTGAGCACTACGGGTTAATAGCTTATCTGCACAGATCTGATAGTGCCAATGACAAAGTGGGGGAAGGAAGCAGCATGAGGGGAGGGAAGAGAGAAGGTTTTGTAAAATCACAGACTTGGATGGAGGGACTGATAGGGAATAGGGAGATCTTGTACCTCACTGCATCTGCATTCACACATCCAGCTCTGCTTCATACACTGTCACATGACCTCCTTCTCTATGAGCAGGGAGCAGCAGCTCCTCCCCTCCCATGCAACCATAGATTTGTTTAACTGATGTTTATACTATGGACTCCAGGGCTCATCAGCAAAGAGAGGAAGCAGCTACTGCAGTAATGAGATAATCTGAGGGGGATAGCTCTGAGGAAGAAACTGCTGCATAGAGGTAACAAAGATAATATGCAAAATTGTTTTACATGCCAACAGCTAGTGATTTGTGAAAATAAAAAAACTTTAGTTACTCTTTAAAATGACAAAGAAATAAAATGTAATGAACTGCATTTTATATATACACAAAAAAAAAATCACAAATAGAGCTTTATTTCTATAGCAACATCATATTCTGCAGCACTGTACAGATCATGGGATATATATATGAATAAAATAAAACATTAAAATCGGTGAATAACAGTCAGATGAAACAATAGGAGTGAGGGCACTGCTCATAAGAGCTTACAGTCTATGAGGACGAAGGGGTCACACAATAGGTGATGATGCTTGTACAATGGTCTAACCATTCTTCAAGGGATAAAATATTTAAATTAATAGATAGCTAAACATATCAATATTTACAGAAGCCAGGGTGCATCGGTCAGAAGAGTAACCTGTTTAATGGTATCATGTGACAAGGGATTTCTTAGACAGGAGGAAAAAAAAAAATCAGCGGAAGTTTAGAGGAAAAAAAAAGTGTGGAGGGGAATAGAGCAAGCTCTCCTTTTCTAACACCCCCTCTACCCCTAGTGTATGGCACAGTCCTCTGGGCAATGCGTCCATTCAAATGGATGACTCTATTGCCCATTGAACAGCATGTGCCCATATGCTACCTGTAGCGAAATAGTACAGTACCATACAACAGAAAAAAATCAGTTCATGTAAAAGGGGTCTTAGTCTGAGGTTTGAGGTAGTGCATTCCAGATAACAGGTGCAGCTCAAGAGAAGTCTTGGAGAAGTGAGGAAGAAAGTAATCTTATATCACTGGTAGATTGATTAGCATGGGCTGACTGAGATGAGGGCAAAGATGGAGGGTGAAGCACTGTGCAGAGATTTATGGATGATGGTATTAATAATGAAAATATTTCAAAAACTGGAAGTTCTAAGAAGAAAACTTTACAAAACAGGACAGTTCTGGGAAGTTATGTATAGTTAATTGTTCATCATGTTTTCTCACAATTTCCATATCATGTTGTGTCTTTGGTAGCTATTATACTACAGACTGTAACTTGCTAATCACTGAGGTTTATTAGTGAAGGGTGTCATTTTAGAATTTTCCACTGTAATTTTCAAAACAGTGTTCAAGTTGAGAAACTTCTCTGAAGTTTAAACTACAGTACATTCCTATCCTAGGAACCGCTAATAAAAATCAAAAGGATAAATCTGGATCTCCTTACATTGACAAGGGTGAGAGCAGTATTAAAAAAAAAATAAAAAAAAATGAAGGACCCTCTTATACCACCATGTCCATGCACATGGCTACATAACAACTCTGTACCAATAGAACATAAACTAATAGGGTCTTCTGTTCCAACTGCTGTATGGGCACACGACCGGGCATAGAAGAGAAGGAGGCGCCATTCTGGGCAGAGTTGTATTATCACATTTTACAGGCTATAAAATGTTTATTTTTTGTTAATGTGGACATATTGGGGCTTATTATTTCCAGGATGAAATACACATTTCAGGTGCATCATTTGGGGGAGGGGGGGGGGGGTTTCAACAGCAAATTGATGAGATTTTGTTAACTCTTTCTTGGTGTGGAATAAGAAAACCATTAATTCCGATTAAGGGTTTTAAGTTTTTGCTTTGTAGGACGTTCGTGTTTTGTTGGAGATTTGCTGTTTTTATATGTAATCTGTGATTTTTATATGTGATGGGGCATTAGGGGATCTTTATACATTTTCTATTTACACCTTTGCCATTCTATTTTGTCCCAGTGTGGGACATGAACAAGTGATCATTCGATCACTTGTTCAATGTAATATACTGCAATACTAATGTATTGCAGTATTTCACCTTAGTCAGCCTGTGCATTCTGCATAGGCTGACAGGCACTGTGTTAGGCACTTACTGCCAGCAGTCCTGGGGACCTTTAGAGGACCCCAGGGCTGCCATGGAAGCAGTCTGCACCTTTGTGCCTTGCACAGAGGATGCCAACCCGCTGGGTGAGTACCTGGCTCTGCTGCATTGATGTCACCGTCACTATGACTGTGGCGTCTAAGGGGTTAAACAGTCACTCGCAATCCCAGCTGTTACTGCGGGAGCCTGGCAGTCACGTACATCTGAGCTCCTATAGCGATCGCACAGGCTCTGCTACTGAGCCCAGGCGATCGCGGAGACGCACATTTGGGCAACTGACCACATTTTCCGACGTACATGTATGTCATAATGCATTTAGGTTCCCCATGGCGTCAGTTAAACGTTACCGGAAATCCATCCAAACTGCATGCAGATTCTGATGAAAATTAACAATCAATTTGAAAATTACTTTACAAAATAACACCCCTTTACAGAAGTATATTAAAAAGTTTGAAATAAAAAAAGATATTGATAAACTCATAGGGAGTTTATCAATAAACTCAGCGGCTCCTCCTTCCCCTTGAATGCAGGGGGAAGAGTGAACAATGGTAACTGCCGGAGATTAGCTTCTAGGGAGTTTCTCCCAGTGCAGTGGTGGCGAACCTATGGCACGGGTGCCAGAGGTGGCACTCTGAGCCCTCTCTGTGGGCACCCAGGCCATCACCCAGCACAAAGGTCACCATTCAGGACTCCTCCTCCTGCAGTCACAGGGAGCCCAGAACGTGCCGTGTTCAGCACTATTTTAAAGTGACTTGAAGTACAGGAGGAGTGGACAGAGCAGGATTATCATTGAAGCCCCTTTTCAGGGCCTGTGATTCATCCTGTTAGAGGGACCTTAGAGGGAATCTACAATAATAATCCACATTGCTCCATCTTTGTACTGTATTGGTGTCTTCGGGACACCAATACGTTCGAGTCTGTGACAGAGCTGGGAGCAATAAGTTACTTTAAATTGGTATTTGGCACTTTGTAAAAATATGTCGCTTTGGGTTGTAGTTTGGGCACTCAGTCTCCAAAAGGTTCGCCATCACTGTCCTAGTGATATCACTATAAGAACAGTGACAATCCTCTGGCAGCTTCAAAATTTTGTGTTTTATTTACATTGAACATACACAAGAATGGTCAATAATCACATAGGAAAGTCCAAATATATCATAACATGTCTGAAATTGAAAAAAAACAAATGTGGTAGGTAAGTCAGATATAGCACATATAGGAGGATAATCACTGCTTTTTATAAGGTAGGATTTAGCCCAAGATGAGGTTCTCCAGTTCCGTAATTCTATTTAAAGTCGAATTTACCACAGGTGCGTTGTTTGTGTGTAAACATGTACTCATACATATCATTGTTACGGAGTTTTAAAATAACTTCCTCAATCAAGTGAATTCTTTTGGTTTTCCAAAGTTGGGAAATAGATTGTTGTATGACATACTAATACAAGCTATTCTAAGTAATACCAAATAAAAGTTCCAAATTCACTTTATGTGTATCAAGAGAATATATAAATGGCAAATAACAAACTTTAATTCGTTAAAAAACACTGATATTCAAGTAGCCCACTGGTCACACAGGACAGAGGTACTCTAAACTTGAGCACCTTTAACAGGACCTTCATGTCCAGCGTTGATTCAAGTTTATAAGCGAGATAACCAGGGGCGTCGCTAGGTCAAAAGATCCGGGGCTCGTGCCCTCTCCCTGGGTCTGCAGGACATCAGGTCCGGTGCCCCAGCATCCTCCCCTCTCTCTCTTCACGATCCTAGTGTGATCCTGTGATGAT
Organism: Engystomops pustulosus; assembly: GCF_040894005.1. Taxonomy (NCBI): domain Eukaryota; kingdom Metazoa; phylum Chordata; class Amphibia; order Anura; family Leptodactylidae; genus Engystomops; species Engystomops pustulosus. The sequence goes on along the minus strand of NC_092417.1, from coordinate 101,587,360 downwards.
GTCACGATCACATGACCGACAGGGGGATCTGTGTGTGGGACGTTACACGACAGGGGGATCTGTGTGTGGGACGTTACACGACAGGGGGATCTGTGTGTGGGACGTTACACGACAGGGGGATCTGTGTGTGGGACGTTACACGACAGGGGGATCTGTGTGTGGGACGTTACTGGGGGCTGTGTGAGGACATTTCTTGGGGCGTGTTCACACGTGGCAGTAGGAAGGGCCTAGGTTTGATCTCACATGAGTTTCCAGTGAAATGCATGTGATGTATAACGAGCGCATGGTGTCTTGTATTTGTTTAAATGCAATCGTGTGAGGGCAACCTTGGTGGCACACGTGCCTCTTTGTCTGCATTTGCAAATGCAGACAAAGCCGCACCCACCTCGGCAGGCCGCGGCCCGATCACATCGGCGTTTCTATGGAAGCGATCGGAAACGAGCCGCCGGTGTTTTGCATTAAATTAACACAAAACACCGGTGGCTCGTTCCCGATCGCAGACGTTGCAAACACAAACAAAACGGCACGTGTGCCACCACCCTTACGTGTTTTTGGCCCGTTTTTAAGCTGTCCGTTTTTGAAAACGCATCCGTTTTTGACAGGTTTGATCAATTATCTAAATTCAAACTGGTCAAAAATAAAAAAAAACGTAAAACATTTTTGAGGGGCTGCTTAAAACGGGCCAAAAACGCGTTCAAAATGCCACCTGTGACATCACCCTTACAGTATGTTAGGGGCAGCAGCAGGACAACACTGTCAGGATGCAGTCACACGTTGCAGTTACAATTGCATCACAATCAGTTTTGAGGTGGTTTTAGGTGCAGTTTTGTTAATTTAACGAGTGAAAGACATGAACTGGTGAATTTAAGTTTGAAGGGGAAACCTGCTCCACAAATGTCTTTCACTTGTTAAAATAACAAAACTGCACCCAAAATCACCTCAAAACTGATTGCGATGGATTTGAAACTGCAACATGTGAATGCAACTTCGGAGAACCAAGATTTCGGGACGATTAAGGACATAAGATGTCTGTGGGGTAAACTCCACAGAAAGGAGGAGACGTGGTGATGCCGGGTCTAAGGGTGGTTGCACATGTGGCGTTTTGAACCCGTTTTTAGAAAACACATCCATTTTTGCTAGTTTTTAATTAAGATAATTGGGAAAACCGGACAAAACCGATGCGTTTTTAAACGGACTGAAAACGCATGACTAAAAACGGACTAACAGCAGGTTCAAAACGTCACGTGTGCCACCACCCTAATAGTGAAGTGGACATGTCACCTGCAGTCACTGGATTTAAGTCAGGATTTCTCTTGTGTTGTTATTGGCACAGCCACATGTGAGGGGGTTATATACAGGAGGGGGCATTTCTGAACGTCTGATACACATGCATTGGGGCCCGTGCCCCGGATCTTTTACCACCCTAGCAACGCCCCTGGAGATAACTCTGAATGTTCTAGCACCATTACTAGGAATTACAAGATGGCTACGAGACGATGCTTCCATTTAAACCATGACCATTTACAACACCACACATGGTAAGTTTTTTCATTGGTTCAGGACAGTTTTTCTTACATTCACTGTAATGTTTTGGTCTGATATCTGTAACTCTCACTTTTTCTTTGTCAAATATGGTCAATGGTTATTTGCCTCAGATCTTAGATTTTTTAAACTGATTTTGTCCAGGATTGTCTCTAGTTACCATTTCGTAGTAAGTGACATAGCACAACTCTGTGTTGGAGTGGGTACAGTTCAGGATTTAGAGGGGGAAATTTATTGTTAGATCCGCTCCTTATGACGGTTCTATGTGTGTCTTTGAAGCTCCATTGCCCATCAGATTTATTAAAGTGGCACTGTTGGCAGTGTTCTAATGCCATGTTTGTTGTATTGAATACAATACCAATCAATTGGTTCATGCACACTGAGACGTGAAGACGAAATTCCTGGTCTCCAGTCAGTGCACATGACAGAAGGAGAGCGCTCACCGCGCAAACCCAGGAAATGCTTACTGCGTTGAGCGGATGCGATGGGCAGCAACTACGAGCCTGTGGGAGAGAGAGAGCAACTGGAGTGTATGGGCACAGAGGAGGGATCCAGGAGCAGATGGCCGTTTAGATTTAAAAATGCCCCCCACAGGACTCACCAGTCAATTCTGTCAGGTAACCAGGTAAGCTAAACTAAGTGATTGTAGCAAAACTGTACTTTTCTGAAACAATACACCTTTGGAATATTTATGTAAGACCGGGTTCACAAGTTGTTTATATACATTGTAAGGACACATCCTGACATGACATTACAACATATGGCATAGACGTCGCACAGCGGCTCCTCCTTCCCCTTGAATGCAGGGGGAAGAGTGAACAATGGTAACTGCTGGAGATTAGCTTCTAGGGAGTTTCCCCTAGTGATATCACTATAAGAACAGTGACATCAACAGTGTCTTAGAATATTAATACACGTCACTCCACCATGTCGAACAAAAAACGTAGTAGGTGCACCAGATACCAATCCTTGTTTCAATAAATCGTATAAACTGGGCACTCAGTAGAAATGCAATTGCAAATTATGTTTTATTAAAGCATCACCGATTGGCAATCCACATCTATTTTTTTACGTTTGGGTCTATGTTAGACCTTCTTCAGGGTCAGGATTGCACAATCGGGTTAGATAAGAGTCTTGTGTATTGCGAGACACTGATAGCAATCTGCTTCCTATGCAGTGCCGCAATACACAAGACGCTTATCTATCCCTATTGGGTTGACTTTCTTTTCTTCATCTCTACCCACCAGCAATCCTGTCCCTGAAGGTCTAACAGACCCAAACGTAAAAAAATAGATGTGGATTGCCAATCGGTGATACATAAATAGAAAATATTTGCAACTGAACTTCTTCTGAGTGCTGAGTTTATACGATTTATATCACTGGCGTCTTCTCTCCTGCTAAGCTATGTATCCGCTCAGCGAGACTGGTGGAGGGATGCAATATATTGTATCTGCTACCCGTAGGCTTCTATTGCTTCAGCTGAGTGTATTATGTCGTTCAGCAGGTGGGAGAGGGATGGAATGACAGATTGCTATCTCTTTCACAGTATATGTCATATATTGGTCAGATGGAGGCAACAGCTTTGTCTCTGTCTGCCAGTTCATGAAAATGGGTGTCACTGGTGGTCACCCGTGCTCCTCTGCGCGCCGCCAGCGCTTCTCACCCGTCCCGGCTCCTGGGCTCACTCCCCCTCCCTAAGCTTCTCCAGATTCTACATAAACCTGCCTCTTCCTGCAAGCCTTGCCGGATCTTTGTGCCTTACAGCCTGAGAGAAAGCTTCCTGGTGATTATTCCTGCGTGTTACACAAGTTCCTCCGTGTTGCTGTGTTCCGTGTGCCTGTGTTCCGTTCCCACCTGCTTAGGCTTCCCGTTGCGGACCCCGGATTTGGACTTGACCTTGCATCTCTGCTGCCTGCCCCGACCCTGAGCCTGGACTTGACCCCGAGACTGTCTTTTGCTAAGGTACCACGACCTCGCTGCCACCACGGGTTTAGTCACACCTGTGGAACGACTTGGTGGTATCCTGCCGCAGCAAGTCCAACCCGCTTTGCGGCAGGCTCTGGTGAAAACCAGGTGCCACTTAGACTCCGGTCCCAGGTGTCAGCTAGTTCCATCTCCCGCGGTGGTCCAGAGGATTCACTGATCCGGACAATGGGTACACAAACACAAGTCGGGAGCTTTCCCTGATGTATACACTGGGCATATACTAAAAACAATGCATGAACCCAGCCTAATGGGCTTTGAGAACCCGTTCTTGGTGAAAAATGGGCATCCCGATGACAGATTCCCTTTAAGGTAGATCTCACAAGAATTTATAGAATTTCTCTTGGGGCAGGTTAAATTCGGAGGAAGTTTCAGAAAAGCAAAGAAAAGTGTTGTCTCTGATTTATTTGTCTACATACTGGAGCCCTGAGGTGGTTCAATCCTGTTTGAGTAATTCTGGGATAGACAGTTCCAAGGCATCTAGAGGAATTCTCATTTCCTTAAGGTCTAAAGTGGTTAGGTTTGCAGTGGTTAGTTCATCCCTCAGATTTTGAAGCCCAGAAAGAGGCGATATTTAACGAATGAATGACAAGTTATACAGAATCCTTTCCCAAAGAACTATAGCCAATGAGATCAGCTTCTCTATAATACAGATAGGACCCCATACAGAACAAGACACATTTTTGTTAACGAACACCAAAACAAAAGGGTTAAAAGCCCAACAGTGTTCTGTGCATAATGCCTCAGCTGTTCTTTTATAACACTGCACAACAGCCATAGAAATGAACATCAGTAGCAATGTAAAAGCCCCATCCTCAACATGTTTTACCGTTACACCAAGCAATGGGGTCAGTGGATCACATCCGAATAAATGTATATGAAGGGGTGAATATATAGCTATAAAATCTACAAGACAGATCTAATTATAGAGAACCCGTCAGGAAAAATAACCCCCTAAACTAAACATATTTTCAGAAACTGCCATTTGAAAGCATTACCTCTATCATTCTCCCTCTACGTGCCTGTAAATTTAAGCTATTGGGTCCTAAAACTGTATGCAAATGACCTGTGAGATGTCCAATGAGTCATTATCATATTCAAGCTGTCCAGCTTATTTATGAGTGGCAAGCACAGCCACACCCCCGAGTGCTTGACTGACAGCCTGTATTATGGTGTGAGGTATAATGGTTTAACAGCTCCTCCATGTGCTTCCTGGTGCTGGCGCCCACTGCAGCCTGTGTGTATGAGATACTCCTATACACATGACAGACAGCCTGTGTAATGATGTGAGGTATAATGTTGTAATGTCTCCTCCATGTGCTTCCTGGTGCTGGCACCCCCTGCAGTCTGTGTGTGTATAGGAGAAATACAACAGCTCCGGGCAGCCATGTTATAGCAGAACATGTCAGCTACATGTGTAGCTGATGTCTGTGTCTCACACATGTGTATTATGAGGACAGAGCATGTCAGCAGGTAAAGCACAGACACCAGCCATGCTTTACTATACATTACACACCGACATGAGCAGGGGGAGGAGAGGGAAAGGTAACAGGGGTGACATCACTGCCTCTGACCATGTGACCAGCTTCATTTACATAATAAAGAAAAGATGATTTTATAATGATTAATGTATGAATTGACTAGATCAAGGCTGGGGTGGATCCTTGTGAGCTGCTCCAACAGGTAGTAGTGACAGGACAAGTGACACAGACCTGATGACAAATGTCCTAAAAAGATAAACTATAAAAAAAAGTTTTTGTAACTCTTCTTTAACGGTTTAACAAATAGATCTTCAGGACACAGCATGAATGTTTCTTTTTTGTGTGCATTAACCCCAATGCATAGTCAAAAAAAGTCTTTTAAATGTAAAAGGAGAAAAACAAAACAACTATTTACAGTTAGGCACAAATCTAAAAGAAGCTTTGTTTGGGTTAGAGCTTGTCCTGCTGCTAGAACCTGCAATGTATCAGTGACATTCTGGGCAAGAGATGGAGGAGCAGCATGGGGTCTACACAATGATAGGATGGCCAGAGAAATAAATACATTTACACAAAAAATATGGCAACACACAAATCCCAAGGGAAGTTTTCATGCCATCCTGTCAGGAAATGAAATAGACAGTAAAAAAAATTAAAAAAAATCATACAATCACAGTGTGCGTGGGCTGGAAGGGAAGATGGGGGGGGGGAGAGTTAGTTGGAGGCCTACAAATGTAACACAGAGTGTTTAGGTTTAAAAACAGAGAATGTTTGGTTTGTCCAGTATGTATTTGCTTTTTCTTCTAGCTTGATGTGTGGAGGTACATGGAGTCAGTAGTGATGAGAAAGGAGAGGATAACTGTTACTGCACCCTTGCATGTTTGTCATGTGTTTAAAGGGGTTATCCGGGTTGAAATTTTCTTTTTTTTATGTCCGGGCTGGGGAAGGCTAGTTAACCCTTTCACGACCCGTGACGTAATAGCACGTCACGGGTCGGCCGCGGGTGCATGGAGAGTGCTCACGCGCTGAGCCCTCTCCATAGCCGGTAAGTCTTTGCTGCATATTGCAGCAAAGGCTTACCGGTAACACCCGCGATCGGTGCTAGCACCGATCGCGGGTGTTTTCACCTCGCGTGGGCGCCGCCATCTTTTCGAGGATCGCCGCTCCCCGTGACGTCATCGGGGAGCGGCGATCCGTCGCCATGGTAGCCTCGGGTCTCACGAAGACCCGAGGCTACTTCAGGTTAACCCATGCATTACAATAGTAGTAAAATCCCCATATACTGCCATACTGCAGTATGGCAGTATATGATAGGATCGTGCAGACCCCCTAGGGTTAAAGTACCCTAGGGAGTCTGAAAAGTACTAAAAATAAAAAAAAGTTAAAAAAAAAAAATTATAATAAAAAACCCTAAAAACTCAAATCACCCCCCTTTCCCTAGAACTGATATAAATATAAATAAACAGTAAAAATCATAAACACATTAGGTATCGCCGCGTCCGAAAATGCCCGATCTATCAAAATATGATAACGGTTTTTCACTGCGTTTAATCCCGTAACGGAAAATCGCGCCCAAAGTCGCAAATGGCACTTTTTTTGTCATTTAAAAAAATTAAAAAATTCTATAAAAAGTGATCACAAGGTTGTACAGTCCTAAAATTGATAACATTGTAAATGTCATCAAAATCCGTAAAAAACGACACCACCCACAGCTCAGTACACCAAAGTATAAAAAAGTTATTAGCGCCAGAAGATGGCAAAATCCCCAAAAAAATTTTTGTACAGGAGGTTTTAATTTTTTTAAATGTATGAAAACATTATAAAACCTATACAAATTTGGTATCCCCGTAATCGTACCGACCCAAAGAATAAAGTAGACGTGTCATTTGGGGCGCACAGTGAAATCCGTAAGATCCAAGCCCACAAGAAGGCGACACAAATGCGTTTTTTTACCAATTTCACTGCATTTGGAATTTTTTTCCCGCTTCCTAGTACACGGCATGGAATATTCAATACCATCTCTATGAAGTGCAATTTGTTACGCAGAAAATAAGCCGTCACACAGCTCTGTACATGGAAAAATAAAAAAAAGTTATGGATTTTTGATCATGGGGAGTAAAAAATGAAAATGAAAAAACAAAAAAGGGCCAGGTCCTGAAAGGGTTAAACATAATAAACATGTACTTACCCCCTCCGGCGCCGCCGATGTCCCGCGCCGCGGTCCCTTCGATCCGTGCCCCTGTTTGTTTACAGGGGCACGGAAGCCGCGCACAGGGAGCTTCCGGTCCACGATGTGGACGGCTCCTCCCATGCGTCCCTAACTCTCAGCGTTGTAAGCGCTGAGAGATGGTGCGCATGGGAGCTTCCGGCCGGCCGGAAGCTCCCTGTGCGCCGGTGTAATGAAACCGGCGCACAGAGAAGACGGGCCGCGGCGCGAGACATCGGCAGCACCGGAGGAGGTAAGTACATGTTTATTATGTTTAACTAGCCCTCCCCAGCCCGGACATAAAAAAAAATTTAAACCCGGATAACCCCTTTAACAGAAAGGGGAACTTCAGCGTCTTCATGAGAACTGCATCTCCCTTGGCCTGTGTCTATAGCTCTGACACACTCAGGACAAAACCCTGCCTCAGATAGCAGATCATGGACCCCTGAGGGAGGCGGCTGATTGCCAGTAGTAGACTTGCCAAATGCTGGCAAGTCCTCATTACCTGAAAATCAATTACATCAGTGTCTTTAAGACAGCAACGTAATTGACAGACTCATAGCTTTGCATGACACAGACCGGCGTGACGTCATTATGTGCGACAACCTATCACTAAACATTAGACGCGCTGCCAGCAGGAGAAGAGGAGGAAGCAACCAGGAGTGCTGGAGGAAAGTATTAGATCTATTATTACAAGAGCCCTGCCCTTATATACCTTTATATGGGTGCAGAAACCAATATGGTGGGACTATAGATGTGCCCATCTGCCACTATTGAGAGAGAGTGATCATAACCTCTCATACTATACGGCCCGACAAGAGCACTTATTTTCCATTTCTCTGCTCAGCTTTTCTATGTAGTCCAGGCGGTTTCCAAAAGACTTTCAGCTATGGTGCCCATTCACATCTTTACATTTCCGCATGTTTAAAAACATGTAAATGGAAATACTGAAAGGTTCTAGTAAAGCTGTAATTTTTCTATGAGTCTTCAGAAAACATGACAAAACAGCATTTTGCTTGACAAACAACCATTTGTAGGGAATAAAGGCAAGTTTGGAGAATTTTTAATTTTTGTAGGCTTTTTTTTGTTACTTAAATATTTGTTTTTTGCAAGAAAAAGTATATATAAACATGTGTCATTTTCTTGGTCTGCGGAATACTTTCAAAATGCAGAGTGTTCTGGAGTTTACAGTTATGGTCACAGAAGCAAGAACAGCAACGCCACTGATAAAAGTCATTGTTCTTGTGACCACTGAGGCAACAGATATTTCATCTCTGGCTCAGTTGAAATATTTTCATGGACGTGAAAGTCAAATATCAGATTGATGTGGTTCTGATACGCCCCCATCCCCTAAAATCAACTGTTTAAATATACAGCAGCCACTAGATGAGGGATATGGTGTCTTCATTGTTCACTGTATTATATTAGTGCTGCTTGATTTTTTAGTACTTGCCCATTCTTCTGAATGGGCAATTTGTCTCATCAAATGAGAAACCTCCGGCCTGAAAAAGAGAACTGGAATACACAAGAGCAGATCTGCAAGCAAATGCTCTGTGAGGGTGCCGGACTCAGACTGTTCTTATATTAAAGTATTAAAACCCCTTTTGCGTGTACAGCACAATTCCTTTTATACAAATCCTAATGTACTGAAATTCCAATAGCAGGAAACCTTAAGGAATTTTACTACCACACTACCTTTTGGACTGTAAAAGGAGCTGAACATCAAACACTAAGGGGTCTGTTAGGAGAAGTCCAACACGTAGACTCGTAGACAGAGGATCTGTCCTGAAGACCACCAAGACATCCTGTCATCCTTCTACACAAACACTTACAGCCTGTACAACCTCATACACTCCACACCTTACAACCATTCCCTACATATCACACTGTTTACGTTTCAGATCTCCAAAAGGAAATCAAAATGTGAATCTTCTGTATAAAATACACATTCAAAAAAAAATAAAAAATAAAAAAAAAATAAAAAAAAGCACACAGGCACACATGGAAACACAGCACAACATTCTGTAACCCCCTCCCCACAGAGGCTGTACTGTTCTATAGAATATTTTCCTGGTGTAAGACAGGAAGATGGAAAATTCCTATGTCCTATGTGTCAGGGGGCAGCTTGCCATTAGTACTAAACTCTGCAATCCCCACCCAACAAACAACACCCATGCACCTATTGTAAGACATCTGGCAGCAATACATTTTTGTATTAACCATGCTGAGGGCATCCGCAATAAATAAAATCAGTCAGGAAATGCTATGCCCTGGGAAAAAAGCGTTTGTTTCAATTATTACAAATCCCAGTCTCACAAATAGTATCCCGGAACCTGGTAACCTCCATTTTGTATGGTGAATACAGAATAATAAAATGTGTCACAATGTGGTCATGACATACACAGACATTGAGAAATACATCTCTGACAGACTCTCACATGCTAGTCACACAGGCACTGTCAGCCCTGAGGCAAAAACTGAGTAGCAATATGGAGTCTTCACAAATTTGTCTTGTGGCTGTTCTGTCACATCACACCACTTAGAGGCAATATGTTTTCCTCCTGTAATACTGCATATATCAGATATGTGTGTGGTATTTCAGTTCTGATTTCCACAATGGATTTCTTAAATTACCTTAATCATGCCCAATGTCCATATGTGACAAACAAACAGAATGTAACATTTATCTGCTCTCAAATACTCAGGCAGGGAATCCCTTATCAGCTCTAATATACCAATAATTCAGACTCATACACTCAGGCAGGGTATCACTTATCAGCTCTAATATACCAATAATTCAGACTCATACACTCAGGCAGGGAATCACTTATCAGCTCTAATATACCAATAATTCAGACTCATACACTCAGGCAGGGTATCACTTATCAGCTCTAATATACCAATAATTCAGACTCATACACTCAGGCAGGGAATTGCTTATCAGCTCCAATATACCAATAATTCAGACTCATACACTCAGGCAGGGAATTGCTTATCAGCTCTAATATACCAATAATTCAGACTCATACACTCAGGCAGGGAATTGCTTATAAGCTCTAATATACCAATAATTCAGACTCATACACTCAGGCAGGGAATTGCTTATCAGCTCCAATATACCAATAATTCAGACTCATACACTCAGGCAGGGAATTGCTTATAAGCTCTAATATACCAATAATTCAGACTCATACACTCAGGCAGGGAATTGCTTATCAGCTCTAATATACCAATAATTCAGACTCATACACTCAGGCAGGGAATTGCTTATAAGCTCTAATATACCAATAATTCAGACTCATACACTCAGGCAGGGTATCACTTATCAGCTCTAATATACCAATAATTCAGACTCATACACTCAGGCAGGGTATCACTTATCAGCTCTAATATACCAATAATTCAGACTCATACACTCAGGCAGGGTATCACTTATCAGCTCTAATATACCAATAATTCAGACTCATACACTCAGGCAGGGTATCACTTATCAGCTCTAATATACCAATAATTCAGACTCATACACTCAGGCAGGGTATCACTTATCAGCTCTAATATACCAATAATTCAGACTCGTACACTCAGGCAGGGTATCACTTATCAGCTCTAATATACCAATAATTCAGACTCATACACTCAGGCAGGGAATTGCTTATCAGCTCCAATATACCAATAATTCAGACTCATACACTCAGGCAGGGAATTGCTTATCAGCTCTAATATACCAATAATTCAGACTCATACACTCAGGCAGGGAATTGCTTATAAGCTCTAATATACCAATAATTCAGACTCATACACTCAGGCAGGGTATCACTTATCAGCTCTAATATACCAATAATTCAGACTCATACACTCAGGCAGGGAATTGCTTATCAGCTCTAATATACCAATAATTCAGACTCATACACTCAGGCAGGGAATTGCTTATAAGCTCTAATATACCAATAATTCAGACTCATACACTCAGGCAGGGTATCACTTATCAGCTCCAATATACCAATAATTCAGACTCATACACTCAGGCAGGGAATTGCTTATCAGCTCCAATATACCAATAATTCAGACTCATACACTCAGGCAGGGTATCACTTATCAGCTCTAATATACCAATAATTCAGACTCATACACTCAGGCAGGGTATCACTTATCAGCTCTAATATACCAATAATTCAGACTCATACACTCAGACAGGGCATTGCTTATCAGCTCTAATATACCAATAATTCAGACTCCTATACTCAGGCAGGGAATTGCTTATCAGCTCTAGTTTACCAATAATTCATAAATTCAGTATTTGAACACCCACTAGAAAAAAGGGTCTGTACATAAGCAATACAATATGCGTTTAGAAACTAGAGTTTTCAAAGTCTACGTAATGAGCATAGGAAAACCTGGATCCTTAATATCATATAGGTGAAGGTCCAACACCCAGTAGTCTCACAAATCAGAAGTTCTCGGGAGCTGGTTTACAGAGAATGGAACTAGAAGCAGACAGCTTCATTCTGAGAGTAGTGGTTGAAACAACTTTTTGCAGAATAGCTCCCTCCCATTTAAAGGTAAAATGACCTGGTCAGACCCCTACACAGAGAATAGAGCTCTCCGCTTCCCATTTCATTCTCCGTTTATAAACTGCTGAGATTAGATTATGTGGGGCTGCTGGGTTTTGAATCCCACCAATCTGTGAGTGAGCAGTATGGTGGCTCAGTGGTTAGAAGTGGGTTCAAGTCCGATCCAGGTCAACATCTGCAAAGAGTTTGTATGTTTTCTGTATTTGCGTGGGTTTCCTCCGGTTTCCCCCCCACATTCCAAAACATACTGGTAGGTTAAAGGGCACCTACCACCACGAATCTACCTATAAAGGTAGATCGGGTGGTAGGTGGATGTATGGGACGTGAGGATAGCCCTTTTTAGAGCTAATCCTCACGTCCCCGCTAGCATACCATAAACTTTATTGCCCTAATATGTTAATTTAATTAAGCGGCTACCGGGGCGTGGAGTAGCCGGACACGAGGCTACACGGCGCGGCTACTCCACGCCCCAGTAGCTGCTTTCCCCCGCCTACCCTGTGATCTTCGGCGCGCAGCTCCTGGCAGCTGCGCGCCCTCGTCCGAGAAGCCGGAGTTCTGCGCATGCGCAGTAACTCCGGCCTCGTTCCCGAGATCGCGCATCTTGGCCGGAGTTACTGCGCATGCGCAGAACTCCGGCTTCTCGGACGAGGGCGCGCAGCTGCCAGGAGCTGCGCGCCGAAGATCACAGGGTAGGCGGGGGAAAGCAGCTACTGGGGCGTGGAGTAGCCGCGCCGTGTAGCCTCGTGTCCGGCTACTCCACGCCCCGGTAACCGCTTAATTAAATTAACATATTAGGGCAATAAAGTTTATGGTATGCTAGCGGGGACGTGAGGATTAGCTCTAAAAAGGGCTATCCTCACGTCCCATACATCCACCTACCACCCGATCTACCTTTATAGGTAGATTCGTGGTGGTAGGTTCCCTTTAAGTAGATTGTGAGCCCCATGGGGACAGGGACGGATTTGGCGAGCTCTGTGTGCGTTATGTTAAAGGAATTATTATCTATTCTATAGACAGGCTATCAATATTTTACACCAGGACAGACCATTATTATAGAACGATTATCAGTAGATTGGTGGTGGTGCAGCATCCACTTATCAGATGCATTGTCTACCACACAGTGGATACAACACAACCAAACTGTACATCCAGGTGAACAGATACTTTGTGCACCTGGATATACAGTTAAAATTGGTAATCGCATGGGAACAAAAGTATACAGTGGGATTAAAAGAATAAAAAGTAAAGTAAAAAAAATGTACTCCCCCATCCTCTTCCCTTCTCAAAAGGGATTATAGGAGAACAACAAGTTTCATGTTCCCTAAGTATGTTCAACTGAAAATGGATTCTCTTCAAAGTTATGTCCCTTTGAATGTATTGACACAAAGAATAAATAATTTATTTCAAAAACTGTACACTGCATCATGTAGAATAAAGGCAATAAATAAAGGGTTACCATTTCCTTTTCTCCATGGACAACACCTTTAAGTGTAATATGAGAAATACAAAAAGTTTTCATTCTATTTTGTTGAAGAAAACAGCCTTCTTGTTCCTTTAAGAACAATGGATACAAGCTTCTAGCTGGCCATACACATGTATCAAGGTTTTCCAGCCTTGTTGAGACAGCATGACATCTGATGTGTATGAAGGTGTCCTCACCACACACCCCTCAGCAACAGATGCCAGGAGAAAGTAGCATCTGGCTGTTGCATTTCAAGTCCAATCATTCAGCTCCCATATTTAGAAAAAGAAGGGGGGGGTGGAGATGTTCAGGAGGGGTAAGTGATGACCAAATAAGTGTGCGGTCATGTGGTGCATTCTGGATACATTTATGAACGCATTGAAAGTGCATGCATTTTTGCATGTTTACTATGGTTGGCTTGAATCTGTTTTTTTTTTGGGGGGGGGGAAGTGTAAAGAGGCATGTTTACATTTTCACAGCTGCTTACACTTCCAGAAATGAAGAAAAACTGATAACGGATGTATGTATTATACTTCCTCAGTGGTCGCTCTTTAAAGGGAACCTACCACCACGGATCTACCTATAAAGGTAGATCGGGTGGTAGGTGGATCTTTAGGACGTGAGTCCTTTTAAGGGCTAATCCTCACGCCCCCGCAATTTATTCCCCTAATATGTACATTTTCTAAAGAGGCTATTGGGGTGTGGAATAGCCGGAGCCGAGGCTACGCGGCGCGGCTACTCCACGCCCCAGTAGCCTCTTTGTTCCTCCTACCAGAAATCCAGAACAGCAGGTTGGCGGAGCTACGCACCAAAGAGGAGGGAAAAAGAGGCTACTGGGGCATGGAGTAGCCGTGCCATGTAGCCTCAGCTCCATCTATTCCACTCCCCAGTAGCCTCTTTAGAAAAGAGGGGAATAAAAGTTATTAAAAATTTGAGGGGACGTGAGGATTAGCCCTTAAAAAGGGCTATCCTCATGTCCTATAGATCCACCCACCACCCGATCCACATTTATAGGTAAATGTGTGGTGGTAGGTTCCCTTTAAGCCACCAAAAATAAGAAAACTGCATTTTGCAGATAACTGCTGCAAGGGCATTCTTGCACACCACAAAATATAAAAGGAAAAAGAAAAAAATTACAAATAACAAACATACCTTTAGCAAAGAAGATTATAAAAAAAAAAAAAAAAAAAAAAAACACACACAAAGCCCCAAGCTATACATATTTCATAGTTCATGTAAGAGCTGTGAATACTGCCTCCGACTTAGGATTTGAGTAATAGTCCAAAAGTTTTGAACAACACAGCCCTTGACAGAATTCTGAGAACCCTTTGAAAACCCTGCACAGAGTGACAGAACGGTTTTCATTTGTATTTTGGTAAACACTTTAAAGGGGTTATCTGGGTTTAAAAATTTTTTTATGGCCGGGCTGGGGAGGGCTAGTTAAACATAATAAACATGGACTTACCTCCTCCGGCGTCGCCGATGTCCCGCGCCGCGGTCACTTCGATCCGTGTCCCTGTAAACAAACAGGGGCACGGAAGCCGCGCACAGGGAGCTTCCGGTCCGCGTTGTGGACAGTTCCTCCCATCCGTCCCTATCTCTCAGCGTTTTAAGCGCTGGGAGATGGTGCGCATGGGAGCTTCCGGACGGCCGGAAGCTCCCTGTGCGCCCTTGTACTGAAACCGGCGCACGGAGAAGACGGGCCGCGGCGCGGGACATCGGCAGCACCGGAGGAGGTATGTACATGTTTATTATGTTTAAATAGCCCTCCCCAGCCCGGCCATAAAAAAATTTTAAACCCGGATAACCCCTTTAATTTCAACTTAAACCATTATTCTGGAGCTTTTTTGAGGCATGCCCCCACACATTGACAGGACCTGATCAGTACTGGCGAAGACAAACAACAACACCCAAATGTCATATTCAGAAATATACAGGAGGAATAACAGTGAAAAGTCACTTAACTATGGGAAAAGATGCTTCAAAAGAGTTTTCCCATGAAAATAAAAATATGTCGGACGGATGTCCTGACGGAAATGTAAAGAGAACCTGCCATTGAAATTAACCTACCCAAAATAAATGCAAAAATGATTAAAAAGCATTGTCCTTATGCCTAAACGGTTCCTGTCCATGGCAGGTGAGTACATGCAATGTTAAAATAAAAAACAGTTTGTAAACTTATATGGAAGTCACCTGATGTGAGTCCAATGAGGCCCTGCATATTAAGTGGTTACTGCACTGCCCAACTGCAGCTGTATGGATCATTGACAGAGAGCTCTGTTACATCATTGGGCACGTAAAGTCATGTGGCCAGGGTCATGTCATGTCATCTAAGGTCCTGTAACATCTGCAAAGTCTACCCGATGCATGCATCTGATCGTATGGAAGCAGAGCATGCCTCCATTTACTTCTGCACCTCCCCATCTCCCATGGAGGCTGTTGTGATTTTGTGTCATCAGATATATACATGAGGTAGATGTTGCAGATGCAACAGGGCCTTAGATGACATCACCTTGGTCACATGACATGCTGAGAAGAGCAAAGGAGCAGGACACACCCCACCTGATGCCAGAGAATATAGCATAAAGGTGATTTATAAGGAAGGGAAACAATATTTTCCAATATAGAAGGTTGCCAGTTAAAAGGGCTCTATGGCAACCTATCACTAGCTGTATTTGTGAAAATGTGGTGACCTTTCAGCTGCTTTACATAGTGGCAATACAGCACTGTAGTTGAAGTTTCATTACAGCCATAATAGAGCAAGCTACTGTACTACACAATAAAAATGCAGTATGGCTGAATACACTGCCAAATATAGTCCATAAGGTAGATTCAACAAGTACCGTAGTTTCTGCATTTTAATATAACTCATGCACTGATCTCTGAAAGACAGCTGGTGGCTATATTATGATTTATATTTAGATTATTTCCAATTGTTCGGCAATGTTCAGTGAATCAATTAGATGCTAAAAAGTTAATAGGCAGAGAATCATAATGAATAAAACTTTATGCCACAAATACTTTTTGTTATAAAGTGGCAGTTCTATTATCTAAATTAACTCTTCTGACACGTCAACATTTCCCAAAACAAGAAGACAAACAAGCAGTATATAATCTATAAATGGTGTCTACAGCTGCGGTTTTCAAAATACAAACCCCTATGACCTCTAGGTGCAGGGAAACATCACTTATAACTCCACTGGCCTATGTAAGGGGCACTGAAAGCCCTATTTCCAAATCCACTGGGGTAATATAGGTGCAGTTTAGCGAACATAAGACAATGGTTCATTTATTTTTGTGTAGCTTAGATTTTTCCATATGATTACAATGGTGCACATGGTAAATAAGGAAGTATCAAACGTGATCTATAACAAATGGTAGAATTTTCAAGAGCAGATACCTAAGAAAGTGCTGGTTTTGTCCATAGGCTATATTTGAAATTAAAGTTGAGACACAAACTAAGGTTCTGCTGCAATACCAGACACAATCCATAAAAGAAAAAAAATAAAATAAAAGAAGAGTGGATCTGTTGAGGAGGGGCATAAAATCCATTGTTTTACTACCTGAGGCACAGGTGGTCTCTCTCTTCTCCAAGTCTGTATAAGAATCTCAATAGCATTATATATACTATTCCATAAGTTCTTCCTTGCTCTCTACAAACCTTCTCATTTATAGAAAACTAGACAAACACAGGTCACTAAATAGTGCTGAATGTGTTAAGAGTTTTTTGGCAACTCCAGGCATCAGTAATGGGATTAGCAGTGAAGGGAATTCTTTGCCAAGTGGAGAACGCCATGGAACAACAGCAGTGGTTCTTATACGGAGGTGTACGCCTGGTTTATATACACTGTTTGGGGTATGAGAACATGAAGGATTTAGACCCAGGCAGTTAAGTGACAGGAAGAAGGGGTGGCAGGTAAATTGCTGCACAATGTTGACTGAAAAGGAAATCTGAACAATGCAAAAGGGAACTATTGCAAAACGCAGCTATCCGATAAAGAAGAGAACGATGATTGTTGCGGAGAAGAACATAAATAAACATTTGGAAAGCAACCAAATATTGTAACAAATATGAATTATATAGTAAAAATTTTAACAATAAGGTAGTATGACTCAACCAGAAAGGAAGAGAGTCATTTATATAGTTTATTTCCCAAGAACGCAAGATGACATTCTGTAGAAGTAAAGATAAAATATACATCTCTGCTGACCTGTCCACTCTCTCCATGGTCAGTGGCACACAGGTCTGAAATACTCTCAGAGGTGCTACAACCTTCATGTGTGTGATAAATAGCTGCCATCATTCGGCTTTGGTCGCAAGCAGACTTATACAATAGAAATGGGAGAGCCTCATTATTATGGCTTTAGAAGAACAACTCTGACATGATGAGGGTGATTGTTTGTCTAAGATATAGGTATGGGCCACGTAAGGAGAAAAGTTTCAATAGGCAGGATTTATTAGGTCGAGTTGAATCTATACAAATCAGAAGAAAAACAAGATCTACTGAGGTGGTACAGGTTGCATGTTGGATTGTCGTAAAGGACATACTCGTTTAGGCTTCCATTTCTTTGAATAAACTACTAATGTCATCCTTTTATTCTTTATCCAAAGCTCCTTTCTGAATGGAACCTTCTTGAGCCTCATCCATGAAAGGCAATCGGTGAACATAATGAAGATAAACACTCTTGTGGTTGACATGAAGCATGCTCCCATTAATGGAACAATGACTTGTCAGATCTGCTGCTCTGAGAACACAACCTCAAAATCCTGATTAAACAATTGGAAATGATCTACTCACACTCTCTCAGACAGAAGAAGGTGACAACACAGTTCAATACAGAACTGCATCCCTCTTCCTTGCACATGAACAGGTCAAACTAGTTTGTATCAAGACCAGCAATAATCACTAAAAGATAAGATACTGAAGCTCAGGGATTTTCAGGCTCGACATTCATTGCTATGATGTAAAAGTTTATACAAAACAAAACATTTTGAGGTTTAAATCTTACTGGCAAGGTTAAAGTATACTAAGCACTAACTGTATTGAAGTAGTAGATGGGCCTTTTGTAATTAAGATTTATAGATTTTTTATTCTTTATAAGCAAACATGGATTTTTTTTTTTCAAACAGTTAGAACTCAGCTTTCATTTTCCCACAGCAATTTATAAAATGAAAGCTCTGTTCTGATTGGTTGCCATTGGTAACTTGAACAGTGCTGCTATCAGACAGTACTGATAGTTCACACTCAAATCCGGTCTAAAAAAAACTGTAAAAGAAAAATAATTAAAATAGAAAAGATAGAAGAAGCAGTGTATCACCAAATCAGATGAAACTGAAGCAGCAATGTACCTGCAATTTATAAACACAACCATTAACGATTAGCAGATAAAGGGGTTTTACAGATTATTTTATTACAAAAGAGCCTGGCCACAAACCAGGGCCGGATTATAGGCGGGGCTCCCTCCCTGGGGCCCCCACCAGGTGACAATGTCAGTCAGACAATTGTAAGTTTAATTTTTTAATACAGTGTGGCTTTGGGGCTCCTAGATAGTGCCGCAGCACATTGCTCCCAAGACAGGTGGGGTCAGTCAGCTCACAGCAAGCTGTGCAGCGCTGGCCGCTGTGCCACAAGTCCCAGACAGTCAGCTGTGAGCCGACTGTCACTGGCTGGAGCAATGCTCGGCAGCGGTGCAGTCCCAGTCTTGTGCGGGCTGAGGTGTTTGTTACATGAGACTGCATGTCTGGTGGGGGCTGATGTGTATGAGACTCATACACATGTCTGGTGTGGGCTCAGGTGTAATTACATGGGACTGTATCTAGTGTGGGCTGAGGTGTATGTTACATGGGATTACATTTCTGTTGAGCTGAGGTGTATGTTACATGGGACTGCATGTCTTGTGCGGGGTGAGGTGTATGTTACATAGGACTGCATGGCTGGTGGGGACTGAGGTGCATATAGATGTGTTAGTGAGGGTGAGGCGGCTGTATGTAGATGTATTACTGGGGGGGGGGGGGGGGGGTTAGCGGCTGTATGTAGATGTATCACTGTGGAGATAGACATCCTCCTGCTCATTATCTACTACACATGCTACATTCAGTGGGGGCCTCCACCAGATTTTGTGCCCAAGGTCCCCCCACCAAGCTTAATCTATCCCAGCTACAAAAAGGTGGATAACTTGTAATCACTTGTCCCTGGTACTATTTACTTGGAGATGCACTTTACCTGTCAGCAGAAACTGAGCTTTAAAAAAAAAAAAAAAAAAGCACTACTTAACAGCTTCCAGATCATGTTTCCTTCATTACCCAGTGTGGTTGCATCATCAATCAACTTTTAAGTGAGATGTAAAATAGTGGTATAAAGTCAGGGACAGGGACATCACTGTCTGGGACATGATATTAGTGGCAACAGACTTTATACAACCAATTTACATCTCACTTCAAAGTTGATTTTTCTGGGTGATGTCACCACACGGGACCGTGAAATAAAAATTACATTGAAGGTGTTATTCTGGTTCTTAACACACTGGTAGCAGTTTATCAGGCTAATTTGTGCTGACAGGTTTCCTAAGTAGTTTTCATTTGAAGTAAGAACACTCAGACTTCTGGAACCTTCCAAAAATATGACTGAAACAGGTCCCAGGTACAAGGTCAACTCCTCATTTATACTAGAAAAACAATATACATATATTTTCAAAACAGAAAATATCCGATGGATTTACAAGGCCAATGATAAAGCCAGGTGATCCGTACACCATGGCAAACAGATGAAAGCTGTACCTATCCCTTTTTTGTGATGTGTATCCATTGCCGCTTCCTGTCGTGACAGTTTTATCTCAGGTAAATAGTGAGTGGCACACAGCACTATAGTACTATACACGTATCAGGAGTTTTCCTTTCATAATCCACCAGACTATGTGTAAATACTCACAGCTGCTGAAGACACATTTGTGTGTCCAAGAGCCCAATGATGTGATAATCTGTTTTGGATGGAAGAAATATTTTGTTTTGGAGAAAACATTACCACTGGATTGTCATAAGACAACAAAAGGGGCACAGAAATAATTTGCCAGAAAAGTAACTGCAACCTTCAGCATGCTCTAGATAAGTCCGAAGATTTCTTATATTTTTCAAAATCATTTACTGAGAAGTGATGACAGATTACCATGAAGTCTTATGAATGGAAAGGAGTATCATGTGTGATTAAGCAATTGCAAGCATAGATTCTTTGTAGCTGCACTTCATTCAAATACTGATTACGGTATATGTGATATAGAACATTATATGCTGTATGCTGCAGGGGGATGTGACCAATGCATTTCCCACCCTCTGCTTATACCCGAGTCATTAGGTTTTTTTGTGTTAAAATTTGGGGTCCCTGCTTATACTCAGTTTGGCTTATCCTCAAGTACATACGGCATATATTTTTTATTATATATATAAAAAATAAAAAACATTATTCCCAGAGAAGCCCTTTATGCAGATTAAAAATCTTATTATCAATATGTAAAGTAGGCTTTTATGCCATGCCTGCTGTCTTCTTCCCAGCTTTAAATACCTTTAAATGTACAAATTTGATAAAGAGCTGAGATTAAGGTGGTGGGAGTACAGTCAGTGGAAGGATCAAGCATCTGCATTCCAATGATGTCAAACAGGTTAATAATATACCAAAAAAGGCAAGAAAACTGAATTTTTTTTTTACAAAGATATTTGATACTATGATACACTGCACAAAGAGGCAAGACAAAAATGTTATAGAACTAGGAAAAATACAGAACATATTTGTCTCTATTATTCCTCAGCTTTGCACACCCCTGTATTGAAGATGATTCCTAGGCAAGTATTTGGAGCCTCTACCTTTAGATATCCAATTGTAGCTGGATCCATTGCATGTCGGATGTACAAGATATTCCTTTGTGTACAGAATAAACGAGGACTGCATTGTCATACCGCTCAACTTCGAGGGGCCCCACTAGTACCCAGCACCCTAGATGCACCAGAAACCATGGTGCGGCACCAATGTCCCCCCAGCAACCATTACTGCATACTGACACATTTGTACAATAACTAATACAGACCCCAGAACAGACTTCAAAACACTAATACTGGAGACCCCCCACCCTCCCAGAACCGGTACTAATACTGGACACTTCCCCTAAAAGCAAGCACGAATACTGGAGACTTTCCCCAAAGGCAGACACTACTCAAGCCCCAACGCCCCTCCCTCGTCCCCCCAGAGCAGGCACCAATACTGGAGAGCTCAAGATCAGATAAAAAAAATAAAATAACAAATATCTACCTCTCCAGGCTCCTCTTCTCTTCCTGCTGCTCTGCCCTGGCTTCTGACACAGGCTGTATGAGTTCGATCCCAGGGTAGTGCAGCGACCGGACAAAGTGAGTAGCTGATCGGTGAGTATATATGTCCATGTTTAAGAGTCAGACAGTAGGTGTTCTGCTTAAGGAGACATTGCCAATTAAGGCCACCTTAAAGGCATGTGGAGACTTAAAGCCATAGATGCTCCACTAGGGAATTCTGGGAAGAATGCAAATAAGTTTTCCAAGGTGTTAAATGGAAAACAATGCCTCCTTTTGCTACCTTGAAAGGCAGCCCCCTTAACATCAAGTATGACCTACAAGAAGTCTAATGACATGATGTGGGATTAAGAGCACAGACTAGTGCTCGAAACACATCAGTTTTCATGCTGATGTTTTTGATGTGAAATGCTTTGTGGATATCGAATAAAGCTGGACTAAAGCATCTTATCTCATACCTAGGTAAAGATGGATCATTTCTTTATTTTGTTGCAAATAGCTTAGCGATCCAAAAGGACGATCAGCAAGCAATCCAGGTATTGGTGGTCATAAGCCAACTGAACTTTTAGTTATTTTATTTACTGCTGCACTGCTCTGGATCCTGACGCCGGCAAATGCAGTCAGCACCTGATGCTATCGCAGTGCAGGAGATACGGGAAGCAGCGAGCTCTTGTCCTATGTACTCACCACTGCCCGGCCTCCTGCACCTCCTGCCAGGCCTCTGTGGGAAGCAGCTACCAATGCAGTCATGGGTTGTGCAACTCTGATGTACAGTAACAGCTGCAATACCAGGCAGAGTACTGTACAGTGAACAGGGCTAATCTGAAATACCTGGCAGAGTATTGTACAATGTACAATGATGCACTTGGTAGTTCAAAGAAACCCATCCAGGAAAGCCCTATTCAAGTAAAAATATTTTCAGGTATCTATTTCAATAAGGAGAGTATAGTTTGCCTTTTCACCCATTTGTATTCTTTTTTGGCATCTCTACACGTCCTTAAAAGGTACCGTATATTAGTTTAAACATTTTGATTTCTGCTAAAAAAAAAAACAACAAAAAAAAAAAACGGTAACCCACTTGTATGTCAAGTAGTGCAGATAAGCTCTAAGCACTGCAATAAAACCAAGATGCAATAGCAGACAACCCATGGATAGGTATGACTTTTTTTAATAGAAACAATCATTTTTCTAATCCTGAACAAACCCTTTAAGGTGTGCTGTGCAGGAATAAACGTGGATGTCCAGACTTGTCTGTAGGTCTACAACAGAAGCAAGTGTTTGGCAATACATCATCAGGATGAAGTTGCCAGATGCCATGAATTAAGGAATACATATAAATTGTGCTATTGTGAACAGTTTTGGCTTCACCATAAGTGTCAAGAATATCAGATTTGATGCATACGTGACAAGTACATGAATAAGTTAATTATATGCAATACTACTATGCGTCAGCTCCAAGCTAATGTATACAGCAATGACCTACAGTATACAACCCTGGATCCTAATGCATACATAAACTGGAATCCAGGTAATCCAGTTCTCCAGGAACTCATTCCTCTCCAACACATTTCTTACAGAATCAGCATACAAGATGCCTGACGTTTCTTTGCGATAAGAATTCCAACAGATAAGGAAAGGGATCAGCCTTATTTTATGAGCCAATATAGAATACAAGTAAACCTATTATTGAAAAACAAAATATTTATCTATTTAGTTTTTCAATAATAGAGAAGTTTGCCCATATTGAGAGATTTTAGAGTAAAAGTAGCAAAAACATTTTAGCAGAAATGTTTTAAAAGTAGAAGTTATTATAAGAAACTGTCTATAGGTGGCATTGGAAGGCCGTTAGCTCATATTTTAAAATCAAGAAGACAAGGAAGATTAAAAACATTTTTTTTTAAAAAACCCTTACGGCTCCTACACATAGCAAAGCACTCTGCAAACAGCAGGGTTGGCAAATACTGCCTACAGCCTCCATGCCCTGTGAAACAGCCTTCATTGGACTCATGTTTACAGAGTTAAGCTTGTATGGGAGATCACAGCCATGAATAAATATATAGAAAGCCAAAGTCATTAAATAACAAAATTAAAAAAAATAAATAAAAAAGCACAACATACAATACATGTGCCCTTTATGTAAACCAAATGCAATCAGAGCCTCCTTACTTCTATTGAACCCCCATTACAGGCTTTGATAAGTTTTCTGCTTGCCCTTAAAGCTGATCATACATTTAACACAAGTTCAGGTGTCAGCTAGCTCCCCTGGTTGCCGCATACACATGCAAACTTATCTTAAAGGGTCAGGCATGCTGAAATGCAACAGTCAAATCCTTATGTAAACTAGCATCAGTTAGAGAATGCCGTAAGATTTATAGGTTGGAACCTGTAATCTAATGTATATGGCCTTCTTAATCCAACTGATATCCCATATCGCTTTCCAATTTGTTCAATATAATACAGGGTAGTCATTATCAGAATAACGTGTTTGTTACCCATTACTCAAGGCCAGGCATCTTGTACAATAATTCTAGATTTGCCAAGAAAAAAAACAGTTTAATATTAGAGAGTTTAGTAGAATTGCTCTTAAAATTTAATAAAATTAGATCACATCCCCACACCAAGTGCATATCTCAGCACACAACCACTGTATCCTGTATGGCAAATGTCACCACATCCATAAACAGATCCAACTAGTACATTATACTTCTATGCAAACGTTAAACCAGAACAGTAAGTTGTGAGGAAATAACCTTATCTGATAATTGTGCAAGATTTAACCGAAGACATCACCAGAACACAGCGAGATAACGTTATACACAGCTAAAATATGAAAGTACACCTCCAGACAAAAAACGTAAGCTATAGTTTGCCAGTATAAGTAAGGCCCAATTCAGGTTTGTGTTCCAAATGAACAAAATCAATAAATAACAGTCTTAAAAAGTTAGTAGCTCAGGAGAGGCAAGTAGCTCCATTTTCAGCCTTGGCAACCCTTTCAGGTGATGTTCCGAATCTTGGAAAACCCCTTTAATTTAATTAAAGATTTTTTTATTTTTAGTTTAGAGGGGCCATAAAATTTTGTGAATCATAAAATCAAACTATTTAAGCTCCAATTTGTGACTAATGACATTGAGTTTTGTTGCATTCATTTATTTATAGCATTAAGGGTTTTTGTATCAGACGTTCATATTCCCGGAATACCCCTTTAAGTTTTAAAAATACTCTCATTATTACAATACAGGTCAATATAACCTTGCTTAGATACAAAGACTAAAGATACAAGGACTAAATAGACCAAAGTAGAAACAAAATGCCGGGGGAAAAAAAAAAATTGGACAAACCATGCCAGCAACAGGAGTGCAGTAGGCTTTACTTGGGAGCTTAGCACTTAACACATATTTTTTTAACAAACTTTGTAGAATCTAATAGTACACCATATGACCTATATTGCCAATTTTATGTCTTCTCTGAGCTGATGGCCACACGGCTGTTCAGCCTGCAGAGGCAACATCCCTATTTCTATATAATGCATGGACTCCCGTCCTCTGCTCTGTGTGCAGCCGGTGGGATAGTGCCACTATATGGCATGTATACAAGGGCTGCACATCTGTGTGCAACAGGGTTCACGGTGTTTGATGCCAACAGGTATAATAGGATGACATAGCATAATAGAAGTCAATGGCGGCCATGAGTTGGAGGCAGTTTGTATGGCTAGCTCACAGCCAATAAAAATGGATTATACAATTTAATTTTTTGCAGGATTGTAGATAATGCACCATTGTCTATTCAGATTTCACCTAAACCCTACGGCAAGAGAAGCCAGAAAACAGAGGAGAATGGTTAGCCAGTGAAAGATTTGGCAGGTTCTTGTCAGAAGATGCACAGTGTGAACTGACTCCAATTTTCATCTTCTATTCTTGGCCCAGAAGGGTGGTAAGAAGGATCCATCTTATGAGGTTTTTCTGCCTTGACATTAAATGGAGCTTAACAGTACAGTGCATAAAAGAAACCTGATCAGTGCTCAAAGTATTTTTGGAGGACTTATTCCTAGATGGACTGCTCCTCAGGGGAGGGTATATTATCAATAGTGGTGTAAAGTAAAGGTGGCATAAGTTGGGGGCGTTATTTAGAAAGGAGTCATTGTAAGTGAGGGGGGGTACAGAAAAAAAGGGAAATTATAATAGGGGGCTGAAGAAAGGAGGCATTATAAGTTGTGGCTTACAGGATGGGCACAGTGGGGGAGGTTTATCATTAGGCGGCTCTTTGGGACAGTTCTATGTCCATCTTTGGATCTCCATCATATTCATTAAAGTGGCTTAGGCCCTTTAAATGTTCTTATGCTATAAGTTTCTCTGGTATTTTTCTTTTAAAAAGACGCAGAATGCATCAAAAGTTGCAGCACATACACCAGCAGGGGGCTGGAGGGAATTGGCAACTTTTTAGCATTTTTAAAAAAGGCGCAAGTCATGAATTTGTCTTTGCACAGCGTTGCACTAGCAGTAGCTCTAGGTTTATGACAGTATAGTGCAGTGGCGGGAATAGTCCTGTGCCCCTTTTGAGCAAAGTCACAAAAATCCTCTATGCAGTTTTTTTATAACAAAAAAGCCCAGCAAAACCAATGATAAATCTCCTACAGTGGGTTTTTGGAGAAGGTCAAAGAGTGTGATTAATGACATGAAGACATTCTGTGGTGCCACAACTTATGTTCCTTTTCTAGTATCCTAAAAGTTGGGAGGCTTGTTTTACTGGCAATTTTTTTTCCATAAACAAAGTAAATCACATCCGAAAAAATCTTTATATGGAAGGGTTAGGTGTTGTTTTTGCCCAGATGGAGACAAATTTTTATGATGATGAATAACTGGTTTGCTACACAGGTAAGAGTATATAAAACAGTATATAACAGGAGATAGAGTTTAACAATAGAACTTGTATTCAATGCTCAGTCCTGAGCAAGAGTTAAGAGCAAGACTTGTCCCAGTTTTGATGGTTTCTGCAAGGAGAGACTGAAGTGACTGGTTTCCTCTCTGCAGGCGCCCTCTGACTCACTTTGTCTGACTCAGACTTCATCTTGTGGGGTGTTTTACTGAAGGAATTCTATCTTCCCACAATCTGGTAAAAAAAAAAAATTATTTCTCAAGCAGTATCATTTCCTCTTATTTCGCAGGGAAGAGAATGTAGATTTCAGGCACCTGCATCCTGAAATGTACACAATGTAGGTCCCAGCGTCTTCCACTATGGACCCTGAAAACTATGTCTAGTTTTCAACAAGGAGTAGAAATGTAAAAGTGGTAAAATATAAACATATGATGCAAGTAGGTGGTGGAAATAGTCAGTGCAAGTGAAGTACAGCAGCGCAAATGCTTGCAACTGCACCCAGTATTATGCTGCTTGATCTGTACATACATATGCAAACAGTTACGGCCCATTGATAAGAATAGGCCTGTTCTATATTGTTGGATATTTGCATATCATTGTTACTAGAAAGCAGGAAAATTATTGAAATTATCAGTAATAAAATCTTGTAATTTAGAAGCCACCTGCATGATTGCAATTATGCACAGCAGGCTGCTGTATCATGACAGGTTATTTATAAGCAAGTTGGTCTACATCCAAAATAGGCACACCTTCCTTTTCATTAATACAGCTACAAAGGGGTTTATATACAAATAAGTAAGTTTACCAGGGCAACTATAAATATGAGTGACTAGAGCAAATTTAGTGGGGACCCCCCCCCCTTCCCCAGGTTCATTAGTTTCCCCATACTCAAATGCAAAATTTGCGCCCCACCCCCTCCCTCAGCATCAAGTTATTTTGTGTAATATTTTGACAGCTGCCACAGAACCTAGAGGGGGATTACCCCGTATATTCTCGTGTATAAGCCGAGTTTTTCAGCACAAAAAATGTGCTGAAAAACGTCCCCTCGGCTTATACACGAGTCAGTACATATAGTTAAAAATATAAAAAAAATTATAAAGTTATATACTCACCCTCCGGTGGCCCCGATGTGCAGCGCTGGTCCCCCAATGTCCGCGCGGGTCCTCTTCTGGCTTCCGCGCCCGTCTTCTCTAACTTCGTGCTGGGCACCACCATGTTTTTCTCCCAGGCGGCGCCTAGTATGACGTCAGCAGTGGCGCGTCATACTAGGCGCCGTCCGGGGGAGAACAATGGCGGCGCCCAGCACGAAGTTAGAGAAGAAAGAAGACGGGCGCGGAAGCCAGAAGAGGACCCGCGCAGACATTGGGGGACCAGCGCTGCACGTCGGGGCCACCGGAGGGTGAGTTTATTCTTTTTTAATGCTAGGAAGGGTGTATACTACTGGGGGCAGTGCTGTATACATACTGGGGGGGGGGGTCTGTGACCAATGCATTTCCCACCCTCGGCTTATACTCAAGTCAATAGATTTTCCCAGTTTTCATGGTAAAATTAGGGGTCTAGGCTTATACTGGGGTCGGCTTATACTCAAGTATATACGGTAGCTGAGGGTGGGATAGTATTATAGTGGTTATATTCCTGTACATAGGGGACATTATTATAGTAGTTATATTCCTGTACATAGGGGGCAGTATTATTGTAGTTATATTCCTGTACATAGGGGGCAGTATTATAGTTCTTATATTTTTGTACATAGGGGCAGTATTAATGTACAGGGGGACTAGCTAAAGGCGAGACTAGCTGGGGGGGGGGGGGTAGACCTGGGGCAAGCCAAGGTGTTAAAAAGTGGGTAACAGACATTAAGGAGGGCTACCTGAGTTAGAAGAAAGCAAAGGGGAGCAGTATTATAGCAGTTATAATCTTGTACAATTGTCACAGAGACCAAAAAAGTTCTGGCTGATAAGATATACAGTCCCAACTTACATACATTTTCAACTTAAGAACAAACCTACAGACCCCATCTTGTATATAACCCGGGGACTGCCTGTATTATATTAGTTATATTCTTGTACATAGGGGGCAGTATTATAGTAGTTATATTCTTGTACATAGGGGGCAGTATTATAGTAGTTATATTCCTGTACATAGGGAGCAGTATTATAGTAGTTATATTCCTGTACATAGGGAGCAGTATTATAGTAGTTATATTCCTGTACATAGGGAGCAGTATTATAGTAGTTATATTCCTGTACATAGGGAGCAGTATTATAGTAGTTATATTCCTGTACATAGGGAGCAGTATTATAGTAGTTATATTCCTGTACATAGGGAGCAGTAGTTACATTCCTGTACATAGGGGGCAGTATTATAGTAGTTATATTCTTGTACATAGGGGCAGTATTATAGTAGTTACATTCCTGTACATAGGGGGCAGTATTATAGTAGTTACATTCCTGTACATAGGGGGCAGTAGCATAGGTATTATATTCCTGTACATAGGGGCCAGTATTATAGTAGTTATATTCTTGTACATAGGGGGGCAGTATTATAGTAGTTATATTCTTGTACATAGGGGGCAGTATTATAGTAGTTATATTCCTGTACATAGGGGGCAGTATTATAGTAGTTATATTCTTGTACATAGGGGCAGTATTATAGTAGTTACATTCCTGTACATAGGGGGCAGTATTATAGTAGTTACATTCCTGTACATAGGGGGCAGTAGCATAGGTATTATATTCCTGTACATAGGGGCCAGTATTATAGTAGTTATATTCTTGTACATAGGGGGGCAGTATTATAGTAGTTATATTCTTGTACATAGGGGGCAGTAGTATAGGTATTATATTCCTGTACAAATGGGCCAGTATTATAGTAGTTATATTCTTTTCGCCTCAGGCATCAAAAAGGCTAAAATCATCCCTGTGCTACAGATAATAAGTATAAATAACTGTCTGGGAGCAGGCAGGGCACAGTACTAGGGTATACCAGAACCCCTGCTTGCAGCCAGTTATTCACAATTATTACCTGCTGCATGGGTTCAGACAATTTCCAGCATTATTATCATCTTGTTTGTGCGCTGTATTGTAGTCTGCTCTAGGGTCTGTGCTACAGTATTTGTACAATAAGGATTATGAACTAGTGGTTTCTGGGGGGAATTTGAGCTGTACTGTGGTTTTTGGAGCATCTAGGATTTTAGCTAAGGGTAGTGGTATGACAATGTGGCTCTCGAAATGGAAAAGGTTGTGCACTCCTGCTTTAGACTGTATGTAATGTAATATAATAACTGATGAAGTTTTCATTACTGTATGGTTGGTCACTGTCACTTCACAAATTCTGCTGCCCTCTTCTAACAAGGTGCTAGGTCCTTGGATATCATACAATATATTGGCCTCAAGTGGCCCTCATCTTCACTGTACATCTGGGAATTCCTGCAAGTGGCATCCTGCCACCAACACTTGTATGGCTGGCACTGGCCAGCTGACCCCTTGCCAAACAAGGCATCAAGCCCTTATT
The DNA here is from genome assembly GCF_040894005.1 of Engystomops pustulosus. Lineage (NCBI taxonomy): Eukaryota > Metazoa > Chordata > Amphibia > Anura > Leptodactylidae > Engystomops > Engystomops pustulosus. The sequence goes on along the minus strand of NC_092417.1, from coordinate 101,557,422 downwards.
GAAAACCACCCTCAGTCACATCAACACTTCAATTTGGTGATAACCTCAGCCGCCATCTGGAATGCTGCAGAGGTAATGTGGCATGTTACTGCACACAGGAGACTTGAACAAGTGGAATGACAGGGAAGCTGCTCTTGAGAGGTCATGTTAGACAACACTTTTCCTGTGATATTTTATCAGACCTTTACTACTGGAGCTAATCTAACATATTATCCCTATAAAATATTGTCACCATCTAGTACCCTCAAGGCGTTCTTAAACTACAACTCCTACCATGTCCTGACAGTAGCATGGTGTCATGCAGGGACAAATAACGTGTATGCAACTTTTTCTCTACTCAATAACTGAATATTTATGTGAAATTTTATAACCTGTTATACTATGATAAAAAAGTGATAAGATAAATAATACATCCTTATATCAACTTAAATTTATGTTCATGAGGTTGTAGGGCTACTGGGGAGGTTCCCAGAGCCCCTCAGTGCTGCAGCTTCACAGGCTGTTAGATTACATGTTAAAGGGCATCTACCACCAGGGTGAAGGACTGCATGGACCTGAGCCTGAGGGTCTCCAGGCTCATTTGCATACAGTCTTTTATCCTGGTGGTAGAGGTCCTTTAATAAAAAATAATTGCAGAACCTTTATTTATACATCAATTAATAAATACCGTACATAAAAAAGTTAACGAAACACACATTGCAGGTAAAAACAAAAAGGGCCCCCTGGTCAGAGCATCAGCAACATAATATTAGGATGATTTGATTGCTACAAAATACTAAAATGGAGGATATGTAATGCAGTACAGTCAAGATTAATAAACAAAAACTTTGTTTTTTACCATTGAGACCTAGTAACTAACTGACCCACTTTGTTTTGCTAAAATGTATTCCCCTCAGATTCCTTTAAAATTAACTTTATAAATTTTACCAAGTATCCAAGGATGTCTACAGCGAATTGAGGTGGGCGTGGGCTCCTCCAGCTGAATCCAGCAGCTCCTTTCTCTGCATGCAGTAGTAATCTCATGTGACTAGAATTACATCATCGCAGGTCCTTTAGCCTAACATTAGCAAACTGTACACCAAGCACATATCACATGAAATAATGGCAGCCTGCATGGAGAAGAGTAGAAGTCCATGTAGGCTTGCTGTGATTTTTTTTATGTGTTCAGATACATGCATGGGGTACAGTTTTCTAATGTTAAGAGGCAAAAGGACCGTGAGGATGTCACACTGGTCACATGACATTAGACCATGCCCCTCTATAGATCCCTAGATACCAGAAAAGTTTATAACTTTTTATGGGGATCTGAGGAAAACAATTTTAGCTAAAAGAAGGGGGTCAGATAGTTATTAGGACTCTATAGGAACCTGCCACTAGCTGTATTTGTGAAAGATGGGGTGATAGGTTCCCTTGAAGTTGAAATAGCCTTTTGTATTATGTACTGTAATGTGTGAACGCTGTGATCTTTAAATGGAAACCACACAATGTTTATTTAGGGATAACATGAGGTGGGTATAAAAGCCGAAACGGTGTATGGATAGAGTAAACAAAATGTTAAGGACAAAGATCTTTATCGTTTTTGGCTAGCAAAATTCAGCACAAACAAAGTTGTGTAGTTATAAACTTAGATCAATCCCTCTAATAGCTTGTGTTAAGGGACAGGTGCACCGTGAAAATATTAGCAGGGTAGAAAGTCTTCCAGGCCACTATGTCAGCACCTGTGTGATACAGAGAGCCGTACCCAACAGTACGGTCAGAGTTTAGGAGAAGTTAGTGCCATGTCAGGAGTTACCACAAATGTATCTTATAATGCCTGGACTGCTAAGAAAAAGCTGGTTTTTGAAAAATAAGACATCAGGAAGTGCTGAGAGGTAGAGTTCAAGCTTGAATTTTAGGGGTTTTACAAAAATATTACAATATTGTTTGTGCTACACAGAGGTCCTGTAGTCGTTTTATAAAACCTTATAGCTGCATGCAATGTGTGTTCTAACCAGGAATCAAATTATTATGCTGAAACATCATTTGCATTGCTGCATGACATCTACAAAGGCTGTAAGATCCTTGATGACCCCACATCCACATAACAAGACATGACTGAGCTACTTGTCACTCTGTAAGAATGTGAGTTGTCCCTGGCACAGGTTTTGATGTTGCAAAACAAAGGAACAAGTATGACAACCCTGTAACACAGGGAAACTGTATTTATATGAAGGTGATGGCAGGCAGTGTGAGTGAGGGTACTTGCATAGAGAAGCTTAGATTTATAAGTGGAGAGGGCTATCCCTGTACACATAGGTCCTGGGAAAGGCATATTTAGGATTCTTAGGGTAGGAAATATGTTGGCATGTTATATAGAACTATTCATCACAGCATTTCTACATCCCATAAAATTGAATTGCAATCATAATTTCTGAACATACAAACAAGACAGGATAATCTAAGATCATTGCTACAATTACAGTGACATTGCAGAAGATTCTGTTTATTTCTAAAACAAATATAAAACCTTGCTGTGATTTAGCATTAAAACGTAATTAACTCATGTGAGTAGACCCTTAAAAGGAAACCTACCATTTCAAATGTTCGGTGTAAGCTGTAAACACCGAGCACCAGCTCAGGGTGAGCTGGTGCCGGTACTTACTTTTGTTAGTGTTATAAACCGCGGCATCGCGGTTTTAACACTTTTTAAACTTTATAGCAGAAGCTGCTTCGGCGCTGCGCACGACCAACGCCTGCGGCATTTCCTATGTAGGCGCGCGCACGACCGTACGCACGCAGCGCCGAAGCAACTTCTGCTATAAAGTTTAAAAAAAAAAGTGTTAAAACCGCGATACCGCTGGTGCTCGGTGTTTACAGCTTACACCGACCATTTGAAATGGTAGGTTTCCTTTAAAGATAACAGGTCTGTTTTAGAACATACTCGTACAAATTGTATGACAATGCTGGATCGTACAGCCTTATCACTCTATGTACAAGTCTAGATTATGCAGTCCCTTTATTATACCCATTAGAAATGTATGAGTAGTTAGGGATACCAGTTGGGGGGTGCACTGTCTTCGCTACTGAGAATGTAACACTATGAAGGGATCACAACCCCTGATAACACAAAGTAGGCAATCTACTTGATTGCAAAGATACTATAAAACATTGATATATAACAGAAGATATGTCCTATTTCAGTGGAGGCGGACCTATGGCACGGGTGCCAGAGACAGCACCCAGAGCCTTCTCTGTGGGCACCCAGGCCATCACCCCAGAACGGAGTTCAACAGACAGGTGTAAGATTTCCTAAAATGGTGATTGGTTATGATTCCATCATATCATCATTTATTATATTCATTGTAATATCTCAGTCTTTGAGCCTTCTAGATAAAGATAAGTTACTCTTTAATTTGATTAGAACAACAGCTACAGTAATTTGCATCTAGTTCATCTGGCTCAACTTCATTAGAACTTCAAGGGGATAAACAGTTGCCTGTTCTTTAGTGAAACAATAGCTGGTAGTACCTGTAGTCAATGAAGGCTCCAGTGGTGAGATAGTGCTAGAAGCTAAACATGAAGCACCAATGGGAATTAGCCAAGTAGCCTGATGGTACTTTCTGGAACATCTTAGCATGGATATATGGAAAGTACCATCAGAGAGAGAAGGAGAGCAGAGGGAGCAGAGAGGAAGATAGAAGGATACCATCAAGAGGAGACCAGAAAGACCATCACCCAGAGATCCAATAGTAGGTCATCTTGCTGAGCACCATTTTGGCTTCATACAAGATCCAATAAGGAGAGGTATAAATGTAACTATCTACAAGGGACAAAGGCTGAGATACAAAGTGTATTGTTTGTAGTTTATTTAGTAATTGTCTGTTGTAGTTGTATGGAAAAGGTCTGTTTATTATTACCTATTGTACTCAAAGTAACTTTTATTTTGTATAAATTATAAAACCATAAATTTGTGGTGTTAATTTCTTTGCTACATCATCCCAGAACCTCAAAGAGTATTTATGATAATATTCTTACAGAGGACTCAAAGAATCTTAATCTTCTTGCAATGATGGACAAATTTGCCATCCTCCTTTCAAATGCATTGGTGTTCTCAGGAGGCCGATACGATTGAAAGTTGTAAAAGAACAAGGAGAAATAAATTACTGCTCAAATTGCTGTGCTGGCACTTTGCAATAAATAAGTCTCTTTTGGTTGAAGTTTGGGTACTCAGGCTCTAAAAGGTTCAACATCACAGCTATAGGGTGTATTAATTGTTGTCCAGGTATGTCCTGGTAAGGATTCTGAGCCGTTCCCATGCTGAAATATCAATTTATATTCATGGACAGGTAGCAGTCAGGGAGGTGGAGTTCGGGGTAGTGCTCACCCACCCTCCAGGTGCTGTGTCATGAAAACCCCCACCTACTGTTCTCCATTAAGCCGGAACCTGCCCTGCCTCCCGCATCTCCCCGTCCTCCTGCTCTCACGGTTAAAATCTCGGCAAGCACAGTCGGCTACACGGCGCCGAAGTGTACAAGCTAGATGTCCGAGATTTGAAATGAGAGTGCAGGAAGACCGGGAGACGAGGCAGGGCAGGTATCGGTTCAACGGAGAGCAGTAGGAGGGGTTTTCATAAAGCAGCGGCCTGAAGGGTGGGTGAGCACTTGACTGCTCTACCCACCCGACTGATAGCTTTATGGCCATAGATACAAGTTGATGGGAGAGATTTATCATAAGGCAGGATTTTGCGCTGATGTCTATGTGTTAGACTGGCAGGTTTCCAACAGTCGGATTTATAGTCCTGTGTATGTGCAGTGTTACATGCCTTCTGATGTGCCTTCAGGTGTGTGCGCTCTATGCGAATAGACTGCACCAGTGGTACGTATGTTTAAAATCTGCTCAATTTCTGCCTTCTTGCAATGTTTTTGGACAGGAAATTCTCAGATACCTCAAACATAAAATTGAGCAAAATCTTCAAAATTGAACAAAAACTTCAAAATTGTGCAAGTTTGAGATAAATCTCCCCCCTGAAGTAGCAATGGACCCACATACACCACCTCCTATGTGGTGTAGTTTTGCCAATAAAATTGGCGTTCTTTTGAAAATTTTCAGGTGATAAATGTGGTGTTGCACGCTCTTCGGTGTCTTTTTCCGCCATTGCGAGACTTGAGTTGAGTTTTTTTTCTCGCTAAAAAAAACCTGCAAAAACTATGTTTGTGCAAAATTTTGAGACAATTATACGCCAAGAAGATACATAGGACTAATGATAAATCCCCCCCTCCCCCGATATTTCAGTGTGAGGCTGGCTCAGAATCATTATAAGGGCATACATGTACAACAATTATTACACCCTATAACAGTGACGGAGAACCTTTAGAGATAGAGTGCCCAAACTACAACCAAAATCCACTTCATTATTGTGAAATGCCAACATGGCATTTTAAGCAGTAATTTATTGCTACCTGTTCTTCCGAATGGTGGGACCAGCAGGATGACCTACAGAGATATTGCAGTTCAGTCCACACCTCCTTATTTTTCCCACAGTTCCAAACAGCCAATGAAGTGTTGCTTTAAAATAGCATCGAGAGCAGCATCTCTTAAGTTGCCTGGGACTGCAGGAAGATTTGGTCCTTTTTGGTGAACTCTGACCTGAGTGCCCACAGAAATGGCTCTAAGTGCCACCTCTGGCACCTGTGCCATAGGTTTGCCACCACTGCCCTATAGGGTACATTTGGGGGATTAACAGCCGTGCGGCTGGTGACAGGTTCCCTTTAAAGGAAATCTACCACTGGCCCCAGGTAGTTTTTAGGTAATCACACTTGGAGTGCTGTCACGGTCAGTGCTACCACTGCATTTACAAGCGCAGCACTAGCGCAATGGGGGTGTGCCTTGAGCCGAAGTCATTTAATCTTGCAGCAAAATGTGTGCTATTGGTAAACAATTGCATGCGTTTCAATTGAAACGCTAATTACATCAGACCGAAGCATGGCCCCCTGTGCCTGGAAACACAGCACTTTCGGTGCGCAAGCAGTGTGTGACAGCACCCTAAAATGCCGGCGGTATGATCCTCAAACAGATAAAAATCCACAAAATCTGAGAAAAATGGATTTCTAAAAATATGTAACTTCAGTTGTGAGCTTCATCCAAGCTTCACCGCTCTGCTGGCGCTTATTCATCAACGGGTCTCAGGCAGGAGAGGAACTACTCTGCGCTTGTCACCTTATTATTATTTTTAGTGTTACTGAAGAGAAGATCCTGTTTCAGGATTGTACCATCACCTTGTAAGTCTGATTACCTAAAAACTACCTGGGTCCAGTGGTAGATTTCCTTTAACTGTCACAGAAATCATAAAACAACTTTCATCTCCCCCAGAGCAGCTGAGATGTTTGTTACTAATCGGTTACATGCTACATTTTAATTCCCAACAACACGTGTAATATAAAGGTGAATTCACAAGCCGCTGATGTGTTGCAGATATTCCCACAAAGAAAATCTGTATAAATTTCTTTTACTCTTTTTTTGCATTATAAACCCCCGTTCACACCATGGTGTCCATCTCTAAGTGTTCTGTAATTTTTAACTTCAGAAATAACGCTAGTTGCAGCATTATTTTTGCAATTATAAATAACAGATACAGAACGGAGGGAGAATGGGTGTAAAGGGGCTACGGACGGTACACCTTTTCAAGTCTGTTCAAAGTGTCCATTATTCTAGTCCGTAGTGGACTAAACTATCAGACACCACTAGCGGTGTTGTGAACTTTGCCTAACACATGGATTTTAGCAATTCCCATTCGGATGAATTTGAGTTTATACAACAAATCTTCTGTGTGTGAATTCATATTCATAGGGTGATAAAGAGTTAAACTTGAGGTGTGGGACAATAATGATGTCAATGCCTCAGATGATAATGAAGTGAGTTTCACCAGCAGTTCAATTACCCCCAGGCCAATTATTGTTTTTTTATGGATTACTGGTTCAATTCATGCCTTTGCCTGCACAGTGATGCATCAGCTGGGACATACATTCCATAGTTGTGAGGGAGCGATCTTACTTCCCACAAGCCTATAGATGAGGGCTGCGCACCTCCACAGAATGACAGAAAATATACACAATATAAGCCCTACAATCACTTACAGCTTCATGATGTACTTGTGCCTATAGGCGACTAGATCATGTGTTTTATTTGTCACAATGGCAGATTTTAATAACAAGGTTGATTTCTGGTAGCACAATACAACAACTACAGTGTATGGTGGCAAGTTTACTAGCAGGTCATTACAGTCCATGGCACACCAGGGATGGCATTAATGTTAGGAGCAGCAAGACATTTTACAAGATTCAATAGTGATTATGAGTCATTTTAGCATCATGTCCACATTTCTAGAAAATCTGTCTAAAGATGGCTCTCTGGCTGCTGGGGAACTACACTTTTCAGCATGCTCTACAAGGCCATATTAGAAGGTACATACAGGCATGTGCTGCAAGAACTACAGCTAATTCAAAAACAGTTGCCAACCGATGTGTAACTGCAGTGCTTAGAATCTATCTTGTCTCAACAGCTGCGGAATCTACTACTACATCAGGACTTTTTCTAGACTAGACATATAGGAAAGTGACAACTACACAAGGATTGTGCCGGGAGTTGTATTTACAGGTAGTACCTGCCAGGCAATTGTAACACTACCCCATTCTCAGTACTATCATGTGGAAACAGACATTGTACACAACAAACATTAAATTGTAGACTTATATGATTTTCTATACACTACAAATCTTGGATACATAGAATAAATATATACACATACACTATTCCTATAACAAGCAATCTGTACATTACACACGTGAAGATGTGCATTACCTGCTAATAGAGAAAGGGGCAGCAGGACCCAGAATAAAACTCCGCACAGGACCTGTAGCTCCATTTGCACACTGCAGGCAGAGGATAGTATAAGTGTAGTCAGTCCCACGTGGAGGATCGGTACCGGGAAGATGTGGGCCCCTGTCAGGCCATGTGTCACTCAGGGACGGCTCCCCATCCAGTTGCTGATGCCCAGAGCAGCTTGTGTGGCACTTGTCCACATTGAGTAGGGGGCAGGTCAATAGTAAGACACCTCCAGAGCAGGACAGCGCCTCCTCCTCCTCCTGGAGAGGTCTGATCAGTTGTGTAACTTCACTTCTGAAGTGGAGTCTTGCCCTGGTCACTCCCCCAAGTTCTTCAGCATGAGCTCAGCAGCACAGGGGCTCCCCACAGGTCTCACTCACTGCCTTTATACAGGACCAGTCTCCACCCTTAGTATTTCCTACCTAAACTCTCCCCTACTTCCTTCCAAATAAAGCCTGTGGCAACACCCACATAACAGTCCCAACCCTGCAGGGTGAGGGGTGCAGGGGGCACTGCCCTGCTGTCCCCACTGCAGTCAGGACACAGACTCTGCCCACCCTCTGCTCTCATCACACAGTGTGGAATGACCACCGGCTGCTGCCAGCACCACAGGGGGCACCGCTACTTGCCCTCTTCTCTCCTCATGATATTAGGGATGCCTCTGTGCCACCTGCTGTGCCTTCTCTCCCTGCCTGCTCCGTAGCCGGGTGCCCAGGTATGCACTATGTGCTAGTGGCACCAGGATACCTGGCTCCCAGCTGCTGCCTGAGCCCTAACTCCTTGCGTCACTGGCTGTGTGCAGGTCTTGGCTCCAGATAGGCTGTTTTGTGTTTTTTCACTTTTTTAATCATTTCATCCCCCCCCCCCCCCCTAAAAAAAAAACTTTGCAAACAGCGCCATCTAGCGTTACTTTTGTATCTATTTCACCCCTGCTGCATCAGTACACACAAGTGCTGAGCAGGGTGTTTAACCATGATAACAATATCTGGTGACACCATAATGTCCCCAACTCTCCCTGAATGTCAGGTAATAAAACAGCCGCCTGCAGACATTGTATATCGATATGTATCATTTATTATAACTAGACTTACATCTGTACCCTGACACTATATTCTAAAAATTCATAATAGCAATTTTCTAATGTATACTGTATTTTACGTATAACTGATCACCAGCAGTAAGGCTACATTCACACTGCCGTATGGGGGACGTATATACGGCCGACATATATACGGCTGATATATGTCCCCCATAGGCAGCAATGGGCGCACGGCACCCTACGGGAGCGGTACGGTGCCGCTTGAGTGCTACAATGTATTCAGTCTCAATAATGCATACTTCCAGTTATCCAGTTATCACTTTCAATAAAGAAGTGCCTGAGGGCGCGTTCACACATTGCGTTTTGGTTGCGTTTTCATTGGGTTTGAAACGCATAATTATGAGGTAATTTGATGAGAGGTAATTTGCCTAATTACATTATCGTTTACGTTTGTAAACGTAATGTTAACGCATGTGTTAACAGAATGAATGTGTTAACACTTTGTTAACATGTGCTTGAAGATTGCGTTTACGAAATGTGATGTACGAATGTGATGTACGAAATGTGATGTAATTAGGCAAATCACCTCTCCTCAGCTGTTGTATATATGTTTCAAACACAATGAAAATGCAGGTCAAAACCCAACGTGTGAACGTGCCCTCAGGCTACCTGTACACAAATTTCACAAGAATCAGCCATGAAAATGGGATGTTCACATTTAGATTTGGAATCAAATCGCTCCAGGGGGGTGTCATGGTCACACATGGCGTTTACATTGCTATTTAAATTGCAATACAGTAGAGGAGATTTGCCTAATTACATTGCTGTTAACATTTGCGTTTCTAAAACGCAATGTTGACATATTTGTTGTCTTGTTTTGTTGACATGTCATTAACACACTGTTAACATATTGTGCTAACATTCCATGGAACATTCCACAGAAATGTTAACATAAATGAAATTAGGCAAATCCCCTCTCCTTAGGCCGGCGCCACACGTAGCGCTTTGTCTGCGCTTACAAATGCAGACAAAGTCGCGCCCACCGGGGCGGGCCTCCGCCCGATCGCATCAGCGTTTCTATGGAAACGCCTGCGATCGGGAACGAGCTGCCTGTGTTTTGCGTTAGGCGTTTGCAAGCACAGACAAAGCGCTACGAGTGGCGCTGGCCTAAAGTGTTAAAATGCATTCAATAGGTAACCAGCACCGGAGGGACATTTATCATAAGTATGGAAGCGTGTGTTAAGTTTTTGGGATTTTTTGTAAGGGTAAGGCTTTATGTGAGCCTGTTGCTTTTATGAGACTTTTGTCTAAAAGGTTTGATAACTGCCTCCCCTCCCCACCCCAATGTTTTGTGGGTAAAGAATGTCATAGTCAAGAATCATCTGTTTATTATAGGCAGCATCAATTTTTTTAAGTAACCCATCAACTTCTATAGGACAAAACGTCAGCGAGTCCCACTCAGACAGTGACACGTTCCTCGAGCGAAGAAACACAACGTGTGAATTGATCCAGTTAAATGCAACCATGAGCCTACAATTAAAAATAGTAAAATATTTGTGCAATCTGTGTCTGTGCCAGGCCTGTGTACACAACAATTGAGTGAGTATGGACTGGTGCACTAACACAAATAAAAGCACAGTGTGTAGTAATGTTCCAGCTGTCAAGAAACAGAATGTGGAATATACATAAATATCAGCCATAAAGATTCCTTTCAACCTTTTTCATAAACAGGTCAGTCAAACAAACCTGTCATGGATCTGCTATAAAGCTTGTCTCTACTTTCTAACTGCCATTAAGAAAGGCAGCTGTACACTTATGATAGGTACAATTACTGAGTCATCTGTATGACGCCCAAAAAAGTATTGTGCCAGTCTTTAGTTACATTTAGTTGCATATATTATATATGTCTATCCACTGTAGAAGTGCCTTAAGCAGAGAGACAATCCAGTGTTAAACAGTTTATAGAATAAAGCCTTGACAACACTGTAAAGTTTAGAATCTTACATGTTTTTCATTTATGCATTTATGTTAGGACAATGGCCGCTCACATCAAACTCCTGGCACAAACATGGTATTTTTTTGCAAGAGAGTTTTCAAGTTTTCAGGGCACAGAACATCAAAGGCTCCACAACGACAATACTTGTCCCATAGCTGTGCCCCCTTCTGTCTCTCCACACAGAACAATCAGATGAGAGGCACAAGGACTGTCAGGAGGTTGGCACTAATTCAAAGCGTGAAAACAATAAATTGCTGTGAGTAGAATCTGAGCACAAGATCACATACTAGTGAAACTGTATAATGCATAGTTTTATAGGATGTTTATGGTAACTTCACATCTATGATGTAACTGCTCCCTATTGGTCACTTTGTGACATTGATCAATTCCTGAAATTTATTATACAGAAAAAATACATTAATTAAATTGAAAACAAATGGAAAATTAAATGTAAAACTTGCAGATTATGCATCCAAGCACTGTGCTAACCCATCTAGCCGAATGTTATGATCACAGCAGATTACTTCTGGATTACCGTGCAAAATGCAGACCAAAACTCTGCAAATAAAGGTCAGTGCAATGATTGTGATTGGAGTTTCACAAAACCCCATTCAATTGAAAAATCCACACAAAATAATTATCATAGCCAGGGCTGCATATGCCGTTCCGATGGATCTCCGGCAGCTACCTCCCGGAAAGACATATGTCCGACCTGCACTCCGCTACTACTGGTGGCCTAACCTGGTCAAAGACGTCCAGGATTTCGTTGGATCCTTCACCTCCTGTCCCCGTAATTAGCCTTCTAGCCTGAAACCGGCTGGCTTGTTGCCGATACCCAGTCACCCATGGTCTCACATGGCTATGGACTTTGTCAAAGATCTTCCTTCTTCCTCTGGCAATACCACCATCTGGGTGGTGATTGACCGGTTTTCCAAAAGTTCTGGTGTTCATTGTATAACCAGCTGCAAGTAAATCTGGACTTTTCTTCTGCATATCACCCTCAGTCGAATGGCCATGTAGAAAGGGTGAATCAGATTTTGGGCTGTTACCTCCGCCACTTCGTCTTTGCCCATCAAGATGACTGGTCCTGTCTGCTACCATGGGCTGAGTTCTCCTATAACTCCCTGGATTCTTGGTCTGCTGGAGCCGCTCCTTTCTTTGTGGTCTACGGTCGAATTCCTCATCTTCCTCTGTCTACTCCCTCGGAGGTTCCTGCAGTAGAGGAACTGGTACAGGATCTCAAATCGATTTGGGAACAGATCCGAGCCACAGACCGCACCAAGACCCAGGCTGATAAGAAGCGTCACACTCCTCCTGTCTTCTCTCCGGGTGACAGGGTGTGGTTGTCTTCCAGATACGTCCGGCTGAAGATTCCTAGTTACAAGCTTGGTCCCCCCTTCCTTGGCCTTTTTTATAAAGTCATTAAACGCATCAATCCGCTAGCGTACAAGCTCCGCCTTCCTCCTACGATGCGCATCCCGAATTCCTTCCACGTCTCCCTCCTGAAGCCTGTCATCTTGAACCACTACTCTCAGCAATCTCCTCCTCCTGCTCCAGAGGCTGATTCAACGGATGTCTACGAGGTTAAAGAGGTACTGGACCTGAAGACCATGAGAGACCATAAGCGGTTCTTCCTTGTTGACTGGAAGGGATTCAGGCACGAAGAGAGATCCTGGGAGCCAGAGGAGAATATTCTGGACTGTACTCTCCTCTTAAGATTTCTTGGGACCAAGAAGAGGGAGAGGCCGAAGGATGGGAGGGGGGTACTGTCACGGGTGTCCCTGAGATCCATGTCTTGGATTGCAGGCACACCCGTTCCCCTCTCCGTGGTGGCGTCCCTCCTCACTTACCTCTCCACGCTCCTGCCTAATCCTCATCTGGTCGGAGCATGCGTACCCGCTCCCTAGGGCGTGCGCGCTCCGGCTCTCGAAGTTTTACAGGGCCAGCGCACCGCTGATTGGGGCTGGCCACTTCCGGGTTTTCCTTATAAGCCGGCTGCTCCAATCAACCCCTGCTGGATCTTTGAGCTTCATGCTATTGAGAAAGCTTCCTGAGAGTATTCCCTGTGTTCCTATTCTGATCTCCTGTTGTAACCCCAGACCTGACACTGACTCTGCGACCCTGCCGCCTGCCTTGAACTTCTGCACAAGATTGCCTGCCGTTCCTGTACCTCGACTTTGGCTGCCACCCCGGACTATTGGCACCTGTGGAACGTCCTGGTGGCACCATGCCGCAGCAAGACCACCCTGCTTTGCGGCGGGCTCTGGTGGAGCCCGGGTGCCACATAGATTCCGGTCCCAGGTGTCGGCTAGTGTCATCGTCCGCGATGGCCAGGGGGTTCACTGACCCCGAACCCTAACAATTAGATCATCATCTATGAGGTACTAGATGTCACTAATGCATCTCAGAATGTGTAGTCAGTCACACTGTGCCAGTCAACTTGCTTTTAATTATGTTAACAATTGTTATTTTTACTCCCTGACCCTAGTCAAAAGCCTCTCACTCAACTAAACCAGTTCCCAAGACTGTTCTGAAGAGACGCAACCAGGTGGAAACAGTGCTGTCTAAATCTGTTCCATCTGGAATAGATATACTGGTTTGGCATTAATCCCACATCATGTAATTAGGCTTCCTGAAAGTCATTTTTGGTGGTAAGGGGGCTGCCTTACAAGGTCCCATCTAGGAAAACTAACTTACCTATTTCCTAACAATTGTTATTAAAGTTGTTGGCATTCTCTAAAAAGGGAGTAGGTATTTTTGAGGCTGTGTTCACATGTGTCGTTTGCCTTGCATTAGAAACGCAAGACAACCCCTATTGGGCAGTGCTTGGCCTGATCGCATATATGTTTCCATAGTAATTGATGTGATAAGTAACGAGCAACCTCCGTTTTGAGATGTGTGGACCCGAACTTTCCGAAAATCAATGATATAAGACTGTTAAGGCAAGTCAGCAAGGTTGTGAGGGTGAACAATGGGAGATAATACACAATACAATCAATACAAGATCTGTCATGGATCTGCTATAGAAGTAGAATCTTGGATGTCCAGTAGCTATTAAGATGCAACTGTCAGATTTTCAGCCATACACTTACCCAGAGCCCCTCCGTGTTGCAGATACACAGGTTGTTACAGTCTGCATGGAGCAATCCTCCTCCCACTGTGTGCTGAAATCTCCTCTGCTACAGTGAGATTACATCAGACAGAGGGTGGGGGAGGTGCTAAAGGAACAGAGGGGAGGGGGAGACAGTCTCATATCCTGTGAAGCTGCTGCACAGAGGGGCTCTGGTAACATAACTTTATGTTTTAGGCCGCGGTCACACGTACCGCTAAGCGTCCGTCATAACGCGGGAGGTCCTCGGGCCGAACGCACATGCGTTTCCAGGGAAACGCATGCGATTGTTAAGCCGATCGCATGCGTTTCTTTGGAAACGCATGTGCGTTTGGGCCGAAGACCTCCCCCTGTGCGCTAGCGTCGTGTTATGAACGGACGCTTGGCGGTACGTGTGACCGCGGCCTTAGAAGCAAGGAAGCCATTGATAATAAATATAAGATGATCATGGTACCTGGGTGTAGGTGCCCCTGGTTTATCATGGTGGATATTGTATTGTAAGAAAGGAGGGGGGCAAGGTAGCAATGCCTGAGATTTACCGACTAAGTTTGGGTACACTAAAAATGAAAAGAGAGGAGGAGGTTTGTACCTCTGAAGTCTCCCACAGAAGCCCTTATATGTAAGAAAAGTGGCGTGCAAGGCAAGTGCGGAAGAAATTTAAACAAGTTTGCTCAAAAACAGCCTTGCACAAAAGTTTGAAACTTTCACACAAAAAAACTGCCGTTTGTATAATATGAAGTGGTTAGCTTGTTCCTTTAGAATGAATTACTAAGTTATAGCAAATAAACTGCTAGGACAAAGTTTGCAGAATATGGCTTGTGAAAGTTGCATTCCCTAAAAGAAGGATGAAATCATTTCCCTCGCTGTTATGATTCATTGTAAAAGATTTAAAGTAAGAAATATGCAGTGTATGTGCCGAAGCTGTAATATAATAACATGGCTGCAGAGCAATGTATTATACCTCCAGAATGAAAGGATCTTCATAGAACTAGACTGTGTCTTGTGTCTGACATCTGGAACTGAGAAATACATTTGTTTTCAATCAGATGCCAGATTCTTTCCACATAAGTGTATACGCATTTCAATGTATATGCAGTTGTGTTTGATATTCTTATTAAGTGCAAGTGGATAATATAACATTGCTGCCACCATCCTACTGTGTCTGGAAGTGTAAGAGACGTCATGCTGCTTTTACAATAACCTAAACAAAACATTTTTATCAATGTGAGATGACTTCACATGAGCCATTCACTTCATTAAAAGGGATATATGAAGCAAACCATACATGCAAATACTATACTTTACAGAGCTCTACGGCTAAATAAAACTCCTTAAAGGGGTTCTCCGATCATAGCAAGTTAGGCCCAATCCACATGATAGTGTCTAACTTCCTCATAAGTGTGGGTCTTAGTGAAGGAATCCCCACAGATCACGAGAATGGGATCCAATGTACCCCCATCGCACCCAAGATGACCGATGCGGCCAGTCATACATGTACTGGCTGCTCCGCTCATCTCTATGGTGCTGACAGAGAGATGTGCTGACAAATGCCGCGCTTATCTATGTCCTTCAGCTTCTGGGGTGCAGCTGGCAGTTATATCCGTCACTGAGTGGCAAGAGGTTAATGTTGGTTCCCAATAAAGGCCGGCGCTACACTTAGCGCTTTGTCTGCGCTTGCAAACGCAAACGCAGACAAAGTCACGCCCACCGGGACGGGCCTCGGCCCGATCGCATCGGCGTTTCTATGGAAACGCCTGCGATTGGGAACGAGACGCCGGTATTTTGCGTTAATTTAACACGAAACAACGGCGGCTCGTTCCCGAACGCATAGAATCACCGATGCGATCGGGCCGAGGCCCACCCCGGTGGGCGCGACTTTGTCTGCGTTTGCAAGCGCAGACAAAGCGCTACGTGTGGCGCCGGCCAAATTGCCCAATAGTAGGGCTACAAAAAGGGACCTTAAATACACCTTATCTCTCTACTCCCCTCTCTTCTAATCTAGCCAAAAGTCTAAGAAATAGATACAATAGAAGATAATAGGAGGCGAATTAACCCCTTCATGTGGCAGCGTTTTTTCCTACGGAGCTTTGTGAGGGCTTGTTTTCTGAGTAAAAAATTTTACTTCTCAGTGATGTTATATATCAAAAATGCACTAAAGAGGGGCGTGGCTAGCCAGCGTCTAAGATGGCAGCGTGAACTCAGAGCTCCTGATCTCTGGCGCCAATTAAGCTGAAAAGCAGGAGCACACGCTGGCACCGAAGTTAAGGAAACGCTTCGGGAAGGAGCAGAAACCTCCTGCTCCACAACAGAAGCGGAACCGGAGCATACCTCGGCCCCTAGACCGCTACTTGCGACCGATCTCCCCGCCGGCTGAATCGTCACAACACGTGCGGCCGCCATCTTCCTCGCCACGAGGAGAGCCGGAGGTGACAGTGAATCGTGACACCATAAAGGGGACAGCAGGCATGTCGCCCACAGCAGCGTCCGGGCGCTCCAGCTCCACTAACCCACCACCACCGAGGGGAAAGGGTGAGTCGGCGAAACAGCCGCCAACAGTTAAAGCTGCAACGGCAGTACGGGGGCAGATAGTCTCAGAGGGGCAGACAAGAGCCCTGCAAGGGGGCAACTCCCCCAGATCCCCAAAACACTCTAAGGGGAGAGGGCATGACTCAGGATAGCCACCTCACACTGCAAGCCTCCCCTAAACAGCATGCTATCGCAAGGGGGAAAACATATAGTGCAGCTGCACAGGCTATACACCCACCAGTGACCCATCCTACTTCCCCCCACCTGCCAAAGCCTCAAAGAGCAGTAAAAACCTCCCTCACCCGGGAACCCCCACAGTGGGACTCAGAAGACATGCAAGATGAGGACATAGGAGCTACTCCGTCCTTCACTAGATATCAAGACCCATCTCCTGTATGGGCTTCGTCCCCTGAATCACAACCAGGCTCTGAAGGGAAAACTTCCCCAATACAAGAGATGACATCTCTACAAGCCTATCTACAGAATCTTCCATCTAAAGAGGATTTCAAGATGCTTCTTACAGAAGTGAAAGATGCTTTTAAAGCTGAAATCACTGAAGTGCGCCAAGACCTGCAGCACATGACAGGCCGCATAGAAGTCTTAGAAACAACCACCGATGATAACCGGCGAATTATGTCACAAGTTCAGATGACTGTAGCATCTCACACGGACGTCCTGAGGGACATGACCAGACATCTAGAGGATCTGGATAATCGGGGTAGACGGAGCAATATAAGAGTGCGAGGCGTCCCCGAAGTGAATGGGAGAGAAGACGTGAAAGCCACCCTGACATCCTTGTTCGCTACAGTCCTCGGTGACGACTCAGTTCAGATCAAATTCGAAAGAGCCCATAGGGCACTCAAGCCAAAGACGTCAACTGCTAACCCCAGAGACATTATATGTTGCCTGCAAGATTTTGAACTTAAGGAACGCATCATGTATGCAGCCAGAAAGCACAGAGATGTGATCTTTAAAGGAGCAAAAGTACAGCTATTCCAAGATCTTTCCTGGATAACACTACAGAAAAGAAGACACCTGCGCCCTCTACTGGATATTCTGAGACAGCACAATATAATCTACAAATGGGGGTTTCCATTCGCTCTCACAGCAACTAAAGATGAAAGATCTGCCACTCTACGTTCCTATTTCGACCTGGAGAACTTCTGCAACACGTGGGACATTCCAGTTGCAAATATTGAGGACTGGGAAATTGCGTACCCACCCCCCATGCTGCCACCAGTATGGGACACTGTCCAGAAGAAGAGAAGGAGAAGGCCATCAGGGGGCTCCCAGAGAGGACCACCACCCTAAGGACACTCTATAACTAAAATAGTATCCTTTGCAATTTTTCTTCCTTAGAGACTATGTTTCATGTATGGAGCATTAAAGCCACATACTGGTGCCTTTACTACTTACCCAAAGGTGCCAGGGATCAGGGCATTGTTGGTTTGTTGTTAACAAGTTAACAAGTTAGTTAGAATCTTGAGTACGGGGCTTAGACCGCATAACCCCCCATACAAAGGGTTGTACCTAGGCTTCTCTGGTGACCATAGGGAGGCCTGGGCCAACCGGCTTTATTCCTGTGCCTTGGCAACAGGTGCGGTTGGTATAGAACCCTACCCAAGGGTGAGAAGGTAGTCTCTGCCCTTGAGTGTATATACTGAGTCAGTATTGTATTATTTGTCGAATTTGTCTTGTGATTCCCCACCCCTTATTCTTCCCCCCCACCTTTTTTTTTTTTCTCTCATTAGTTCCAAGTTTCTAGCGCAGATAACAGAAAGGGAAACTATCGTCTTCGGGAGAACACTTATACCTGAGGTTTAAGTTGCTGTGACTCCAAAAGCTCGAGCCAGTCCACATTGGTGTCCTTTTCATTAGGGGTAAGGCTTTAGCAACTCTTACAACATGGTAAAGATCCTCACACTTAACGTCAAGGGGCTGAACTCTCCTGCAAAGAGAAGACTACTGCTTAAAGAACTTAAACTGCAGAAAGCGGATATAGTCTTCCTGCAAGAGACCCATTATGATTCTAAGGGTACATTTGCCTTTGCCAACCACTTGTATCTTGTGTCATATGTAGCATCACACGACAGCAAGAAGGCAGGAGTGGCGATCCTCCTGTCTGCCACATGCCCGGTACAGGGGATTTCATCAGTCTCAGACCCTATGGGTAGATATATTATACTGCAGGGTAAGCTTGACGGGAATCCAATACACCTTTGTAATATATATGCCCCGAACTCTTCCCAAATACGATTTTTAAACAGGGTCCTGAATAAAATCTCAAAACTACCATCTGCACCTCTATTGGTAGGAGGTGATTTTAATCTTATTTTCTCTGAAACAATGGATAGACTAGCTCTAACAAATGCCCCGGTGAGTAGGTCCCAAAAGGATGGGGCTATGATGTTCCGCAAACTGATAAGGCGTTATGCTTTATACGATCTATGGCGTGTTTGCAGGCCTACAGACAAGGCGTACCCAAATTTTACGCATGTTACACGATGCGGAGGTGGGTTCTATCTCATGGTCGAACCACGCACCGGTGACATTACGACTGAGGGATGACTTCCACCATACACGCACATGCCATTGGAGACTAAATGAGGCGTTATTGAAAACCCCACACACTAAAGAAGCTCTCATTGTGGCGCTTAAAGGGGTATTCCGGGAATATGAACGTCTGACACAAAAACCCTTAATGATATAAATAAATGAATACAACAATACTCAATGTCATTGGTCACAAAACGGAGCTAAAATAATTTGATTTTCTGATTTACAAAATTTATGGCCTCTCTAAAGTAGGTGGAGTTATCACCAAGATGGCCGCCACTGGAAACTACAAGTTCCATGATCCTTTAGTTCTCAGTAACTCCTCCTACCACTTATGCTCTGCTCCCAGTGATGATGTAAGAGGTTTTCTTGCTCTGTTACCATAGTAATGATGTGTAACTGCCATCACCACAACACTGGCCATACTGGATGCACTGCAACCAACCGACTACAGCCAAACATAGTGGTGATCACATGACCCTGCCCAGGCAGCTACAGGACATGTGATGTGGACAAGTGACCATCTTCTTTTCTGCGACAGACCGCGCAGAGGAAATTGATTAAAGGGCCAGTAGCATTTTAATTCTTCATTACAGTGCATGTCAACAGCATTTTCTGCTAAGGGGAGCAAAATTTTAAATAACAACTAATTACACATTAGCTTATATTTTGAGTGCCCACTTGTATATGAATTATGCTGATTCCTGGAATACCCCTTTAAGGAATATTTCCAATTCAATGTAGACTCAGTCCCATTACAATCAACCTTATGGGAAGCACATAAGGCAGTGATGTGAGGACATTGTATAGACCACGGGGCAAGGACAAAAAAAGACAGGATGAGACAAGAGCTGGAATTAAGAAAGGAGGTAGTGTTGGCAGAGGCAAACTTGACCGCTAAACCCTCTTTGGGGAGACTGAGGAAATTAATAGAGCTTAGAGAATTACTCAACTCAAACAGGTAGAAAAATTGCTGACATTTTCTAGACAACGATTTTATGAAAGGGGCAATAAAGCCCACACACTACTGGCGCGACAGTTACAAGAAAAGAGAATCCACCCAGCCCCACACGTCATTAGGGATAACATAGCAGGACAGTTTCATAAGTTCTTTTCTAACCTATATTCCTTACCAGACTCTTTACCCCGATCGGAAATAGAAAGGGAGAAATTGTTAAACGAGTTCCTAGACTCCTGTTCCCTGCCCCGACTACCGGCGGACGCCGTTAAATTACTTAATGACCCTATAACAGAGGAAGAAATAGAAGGAGTAGTAACGGACCTACCGAACGGAAAAGCACCAGGGCCTGACATATCTTTACTACCAGACATTCTTACAAGTCCTTTTACCACATATGGTGAAAGTATTCAATGCGTACATGACAGACGAGTCACCACCACAATCTGCAACTCGCTCATTCATCACCCTGGTCCCTAAGCCAGGAAAAGATTTAGTAGATTGTGCCAGCTATAGACCTATCGCTCTCCTCAACACCGATCTCAAGATCTACACAAAAATCCTAGTCAACAGGTTGATACAGTGGCTACCACAACTGATCCACAAGGATCAGGTAGGATTTATCCCAGGCCGTCAAGGTGGGGATAACACAAGGAGAACGATAGACCTTATAGATGCAGTGAATAAAATGGATGAACAGGCCCTACTACTTAGCCTGGACGCTGAAAAGGCCTTTGATAGGCTGAACTGGTCTTTTATGTTTCAGGTCCTAAAACATGTAGGGATACAAGGGTCCTACTTGCGAGCAGTACAAGGATTATATACGAACCCGACGGCGTCCATAAAATTACCACATGCCTCATCCCCACCCATGCAGATTCGGAACGGCACACGACAGGGATGTCCTTTATCCCCCCTCATCTTTGTCCTGTGCATAGAGCCACTAGCGGCTATAATCCGTCAAGATCCTGACATACAAGGTATCCATATTAGAAATAAAGAGTTTAAACTATCATCATTTGCAGATGACATACTCCTAACTTTGACGAGACCCCTAACATCCTTACCCAACTTAACGTCACGACTGCGACAATTTGGAGCCCTCTCAGGATATAAAGTAAACCCTTCTAAAACTGAAGCTTTACCCATTAACATCC
Organism: Engystomops pustulosus; assembly: GCF_040894005.1. NCBI lineage: Eukaryota > Metazoa > Chordata > Amphibia > Anura > Leptodactylidae > Engystomops > Engystomops pustulosus. Next base: position 101,536,221 of record NC_092417.1, on the reverse strand, counting down.
CGGCAGATTTGGTAACCTTGTTAAAATCTAACTATAAATTTTCCTGGAAAACAACTGCGTTGAAATACTTGGGGATAAATCTTACCTCCTCTTATAAAACATTGTACGAGCAGAATTTCCCAAAGTTGTTTCATGAAATCCGTTCTCTACTAGCTAGGTGGAACGCACTACCAATATCTTTATTTGGTAGAATAGCATCCGTCAAAATGACGGTGTTACCCAAATTGATGTACCTCTTTGAAACTCTCCCAATTCCGGTACCCATGAAGGTGCTTAAATCTCTGCAAGCCTCCCTTATCCGCTTTGTACGGGCGCAGAAACGGCACAGAGTAGCCAAATCTGTTTTACTATCACATAAGTTTAAGGGAGGGCTATCTATGCCTGACCTCATCAAATACTACTGGGCGGCGCACCTGAGGCGCATTCCAGCATGGTCGCAACTTTGGGCCTATTCAAAATGGATGGAAATCGAAAAATTATGGCTCACCCCATTTCACCCCAACTCGTATTTATGGTCCCAGAAACCTATTTCCCCTAATACCCAGATGTTAGGCCCTATAGCGTTCACACTAAACATATGGAACACTTGTAAAGCCAAATTTCCACTAGCATCACAGGTCTCCTCATTGCAATCTTTTCTTTACAACACGGAAACAGAGGACTTTATGACGGGGAGGGTTGTGAAACCATGGCATGAGAAATGCCTGTTCCGATTTGCGGATATAGTAGACCACATGACCCTAAAAATTTTTTCCTTCAAGCAGCTTCAAGACAAATATAACATCCCGCAATCCTCTCACCTCCAATACCTCCAAATACGCCACTTCCTACAAGCAGTAAGTAAAACAGATAAGGTCTCCAAACCTACGGAATTCGAATATATATGCAAAACGACGACACATACTGCAGGACTAATCTCCGCTATATATTTGTTACTGTTACATCCTGACCCAAAAGCCTTTCCAACTCACCCATATATGGCTAAGTGGGAGGAGATAGTGGGGGCCCCAATGTCACAAGAGACTTGGCAACGAATATGGCAATATGCAGCTCAGACTTCCATGTGTACAACATACAAGGAAAATCAATACAAATTGTTGTTCCACTGGTATCACACCCCTGCTTTCCTGCATCAAATATTTCCTAATGTATCAGACAGATGTTGGAGATGTAGGATAGAAAGGGGATCCCTGCAACACATCTTCTGGACATGCACTCTTATACAACCGTTCTGGGAGAATGTAAGGAAACTGGTTAAGGAGGTCATTAATGTGGATATCCCGTTGACTCCGCTATTTTACCTGCTGAATATCACTGTTCTGCCCATGACTAAAGCTACTAGGAAACTCTGTTTACATATTCTTACTGCCGCTCGATGTCTGATTGCACAACATTGGAAACGGCAAACCCCTCCAACTCACGCCCAGTTGTTAATAAGGGTAAGAGAAGTCCGGAGTATGGAGACCATGACGGCCTCCATGAATAACAAAATGGATCTTTTCGATAAAGTATGGGGCCCATGGGATATGTACTGGGCAACAATCTCGTAGGGCAATTACCTAGCCGCCGGTAGGACTGTACTTTATCTGGATTCGGGTAATTAGAGTCCCCGCCCACCCTTCCCTCCCTGAATTGTCTGTCTTGTGTTTGGAATGTTTTGTGTTTTCATACAATTATCTGTTTAAAGCAGATGATGATGCAAAATATCTTACTTAGGCTATATTCACACGAACATATGGGGGACGTATATACGGCCGATGTATATACGGCCGATATACGTCCCCCATACACTTCTATGGGCGCACGGCACCCTACGGGAGCGGTACGGTGCAGTACACGTGCGGCACCGTACCGTTCCGTACCCGGGAAAAAGATAGGACATGTCCTATCTTTTCCCGTAATACGGCGCCGTGCGCCATAGGTTGCTATGGAGAGGGGCGGGGGTGAGCTGCGCTCACCTCCTCCTCCTCTCCCCGTACACTGCCGTTGCCCGCTACGGTACGGTACGGGCGGGCAACGGTAGTGTGAATGTAGCCTTAGAGTGGAGCAGACTTAACTGTTTGTACATCTCTTTTTTTCTCTTCCTTATTGCAACTATGTTGGTAGATACAAATGTTTGTAACAAGTTTATTGCAGTTACGAATTTTTTATAATATTTAAGTCTTATGACCGGAATTCCGGTAAAAATTGTACATCTTATGTAAAGTTCTTTACCTTTCCTGTATGAAAAAATTTAAATAAAAATACAGTTAAACAAAAAAAATGCACTAAAGACAAAATGAAACCCTGCACAACCAATGTATTAATCTAGGTAAAGCCAACACATAAATATGAATGTACAACACAAAAGAAATGCTATGTGTCATAAGGCCCAACAATAAATGATCAAGTTTATTAGATGAATACACAAAAAGACCACACAGACAATGATAAAAACAATTAAAATGTACCAAAGTACGTCCAATGTGTGCTTCAAATAGGTATGCGAAGCAACAAAACACCTCCTACTTAGGCTGGTGCCACACGTACCGCTTTGTCTGCATTTGCAAATGCAGACAAAGCACCACCCACTGGGGCGGGACGCAGCCCAATCGCACCCGCGTTTCTATGGAAACGCCTGCGATCGGGAACGAGCAGCCAGTGTTTTGCATTAAATTAACGCAAAACACTGGCGGCTCGTTCCCGATCGCAGGCTTTTCCGGGGGGTGCGGCTTTGTCTGCGTTTGCAAACGCAGACAAAGTGGTACGTGTGTCATCAGTCTAAGGGTGAAGACACACATGGCGTTTTTGGGCCGTTTTTGGGCCGTTTTTACTAAGTGCGTTTTCAGATCATTAAAAAACGCATCCGTTTTTTTTAAAACGCATGCGGTTTTGTCCGTTTTTCATTGCGCAATTTCGGAAAAATGGACAAAAACACATGCATTTTCAAAAAACGCATGCGTTTTTTAAAAAAATGATGCGTTTTTTAACGATCTGAAAACGCACTTAGTAAAAACGGCCCAAAAACGCCATGTGTGTCTTCACCCTAAGGTCCAGTCAGACCCTCACCATCCCAAAACAGTCAATATACTAGTATATAGAAGAAAAACGCTAAAGTGCACAAGAGAGCAAAGTGTAAACACCAATAGGGAGTCAATAGCAGGATATACGTAAACCTAAAAAAGGAGTAAAATTGCACAAATGCCCTAATATACATTACAGATCAGATGGCGATGATCAGATGGTCACAACATCAACTCTGGGTGGTGAGAACGTAGAAGGTGTGGGACTCCCCACGCGTTACGTCTCCATAAGGAGACTTCCTCCCCTGAGAAAGACAGCTGTGTCTCTTGGAATATGTAAAAACGCAGTGATCTTGCTGTCCCTGCTGTATGTGCAAGTAATTGCATGCGTGTCAAAAGGCAGACCAGAAATGCATGCGTTTTTAAAAACACAACCGATTTGAAAAGCAAAGTGAAAACTTACCGCAAAAACGCAGGCAAAAGAAAACACAGTGGATAAAACGCCAAGTTAAGATACAGGCAGTCCCCGGGTTACATACAAGATAGGGTCTGTAGGTTTGTTCAGAACTGTATATTTTATCATTGTAATCCCAGCCAGAACTTTTTTGGTCTCTGTGACAATTGGATTTTAAAAATGTTGAGTTTTCATAAGAACCAGGATTATCAATAAAGCTTCATTACAGATAACTCTGATAACTGTTAGAGCTGTTTATTGTAGCCTAAGACTAAAGTACAATAAATTACCAATATCCAGTGGTCAATTTGTAACTAGGGGTCGTATGTCAAGTGTTCTTAAGCCCCTTCTACACTGGCGTTTTTCACGCGCGAGTTCTGCGCGTGCATTTGACGCGCAGAACTTGCATTGCACTCTGTCCCATTGTATTCAATGGGTCTTTCTCCATTAGCGTTGTTTTTGACGCGCGTGCTTGCGTCAAAATCGCAGCATGCTCTATTTTTGCGAGTCACGCGCAATTTTCACGCCCCATTCAAGTCTATGGAGATGCATCAAGAACGCATTACACTCGCAATCATTGCAAGTGCAATGCGAGTGCAATGCGTTTTAAACGTAAGGGTTGCTAGGTTACCAGAATAACAGTATTTCCCCTGCTCGCGATCGAGCATTTAATTAAAAAAACACAGTGAAGAAATCATTGTACACAGTGAACACAGTACAGTATTTAAACATCTGCAATGTGTTCTTCACACACATATATATTGTTCTTCACATGCTATTTTGTTTGCGCCGTTCCGCGCGTATCTCCCGACAAGTAAGCAGATGTGCCGAAAATCTGTAATCCATTCTGCACTGTGTTCTGCACTGTGTTTTTATCTTAAATGATCCTGTGTTCACTGTGTTCACTGTGTACAATGATTTTATTCTATTCTTCACTGTTCTTCACATCTGCTAAATTGTCGGGAGATAATATACACGCGGAACAGTGAAGAATAGATCGCAGATGTTTGCAAATTATCAGAAGACATTATTTTTCAATTAAATAACACATTTTAATCCCAAACCATGGTCCCTTTGAAAAATGCTCGAGTCTCCCATTGAATCGCGCGTGAAAAATGCGCCGACAACGCAAAAAAAACGCTAACAACACGCGCGTGAAAAACGCAAAAACGCTAATTACTCCAAGGAAAAGTGGAACAAAAATGCAGCCAAAAACGTCAGTTTTTCACGCATTGCACCCTGACGTGAAACGCAACGCTAGTGTGGAAGAGGCCTTAAGTAGGGGACCGCCTGTACTTTAACCTAAAACCCATTGAAAAAGCCAATATGCAAATATGATGCATTTTTCAAGAATGCAAAAACGCAATGAAAAAGTTAGGGTGGTGGCACGCGTGCCGTTTTGAACCCGTTTTTGGGCCGTTTTTAAGAAGCCCATTAAAAGACGCATGCGTTTTTGAAAAATGCATGCGTTTTTTGACAGTTTTGACCAATTATCTTAATTCAAACTGGTCAAAAAAGTATGCAATTTCAAAAAAACACATGTGATTTTTTTGACGGACTGCTTAAAAAGTGCCAAAAACGCGTTCAAAACGCTACGTTTGCCATCAGCCAAAAATTTTTTGCCCGTTTTTAAGCAGTCTGTCAGAAAACGCATGCATTTATGACCAGTTTGAATTAAGATAATTGGTCAAACCTGACAAAAACGTTTACATTTTTTTTAACACATGCGTTTTTGACGGACTGCTTAAAAACAGGTCAAAAACGCGTTCAAAACGCCACATGTGCCATCACACTTTCAGCTCCATAAGGACGCCTGGCACTTGGCTGTACTCAATAGAAAAGATAGAGCATGGCGGTTGTCCTCGCAATACCACGGCCTGGCGCCATAGGTGTCTATGGGGTTCTGTGGCTTGATATATTTCCCCATAATGTTTGTGTGCAAGGGGTCTTAGGCCGGTGCCACACGTAGCGCTTTGTCTGCGCTTGCAAACGCAAACGAAGTCGCGCTCACCGGGGCGGGCCACGGCCCGATCGCATCGGGAACAAGCCGGCAGTGTTTTGCGTTAATTTAACGCAAAACACCGGCGGCTCGTTCCCGATCGCAGGTGTTTCCATAGAAACGCCAATGTGATCGAGCCGAGGCCCGCCCCGGTGGGCGCGACTTTGTCTGCGTTTGCAAGCGCAGACAAAGCGCTACGTGTGGCGCCGGCCTTAGGGTGAGTTCACATTGGCGTTTTTTTTCACTGAAGACATTTAGGTTTAGGCCGCGGTCACATGTTCCGCTAGCGTTGTGTTCATAACATGGCGCTAGCGCAAAGGGGGGGTCGGGCTAGGCCCGATCGCATATATGTTTCCAGAGAAACCCATGCGATCAGCCCACCCCCATTGTGCTAGAGTCGCACTATGAATGCAACGTTAGTGGAATGTGTGACAACGTTACCTGCACACAACGCAAACAAGGGTCCCTTAAAAATCACTGCATTTAAACAATACGTGATCGGGCCACACTTTGATTTAGTTTCTAAATTTAATCGCCCTGAGGGCACGTTCAGATGTTGCGCTTTGGTTGCGTTTTCATTGCGTTTTAAAACGCATTACAACAGAGGAGAGGTGATTTGCCTAATTACATTACTGTTAACATTTGCGTTTACAAAAAGCACATTAAACGCGATGTTAATGCATGCGTTAACCCCTTAACGCCGCAGCCCTTTTTCGTTTTTGCGTTTTCATTTTTCACTCCCCACCTTCAAAAATCTATAGCTTTTTTATTTTTCCATGTACAGAGCTGTGTGACAGCTTATTTTCTGTGTAACAAATTACATTTCAAAATGGTGGTATTTAATATTCCATTCCATGTACTGGAAAGCGGGGAAAAAATTCCAAATGCAGTGAAATTGGTGAAGAAACGCATTTGTGCCGTATTCTTGTAAGCCCCAAATGACATGTCTAATTTATTCTTTGGGTCGGTATGATTACAGGGATACCAAATTTGTAAAGGTTTTATAATGTTTTCAGACATTTAAAAAGATTAAAACCTCCTGTACAAAAATTTTTTGGGGGCTTTTGCCGTCTTCTGGCGCTAATAACTTTTTTTACGGATTTTGATGACGTTTACAATGTTATCATTTTTGCACGTATGACCTTTTGATCACTTTTTTTTTTTTTTAAAAGTATTTATTTTTGCAATTTTGAAATTTTATACAATTAAAATAAACAAAATCGAAGAACAAGATTGTCTGTCACATATTTCTTTCCTCCCATTACAGGATTATTATACAACAGCCATGATAACAGTCAGGTTCTTGCTGCGTTCCAAAATTAACTGAGAGATATTACACAGTAAATGACAGCAGGATACTGTAGCCAGACATCTTGATACAACACAAATAACTATTGACACAAAGACAATCAGTCACACACACACACATACCAGCACGCTCAGTCTCCTTCATCATGGAGAGGAGTGTATATCACACGTGATTATAAGGCAGTATGGGGAGTCGCGCACCATCTGGACCAGATGCGATCAAACTTCTGGGGACACTTCCTGTTGGTATACAGGGACCGGTAGTGGGGAATGACACTATTAATAAGTAGTATCCATCTTTTTAATGGAGGGGGCTCCTGGTCCTTCCAGGTCATCACCACCACTTTTCGGGCGTAGTATAAGACAAACCTAAAGAAAATTTTGTCATAGTGGCCATTGACAACTTCATTTATGATGCCGAGGAGACACACAGAGGGAGACAGTAAGCGTGGGAAATCAAAGTGTAAATTTAGGAACTCCAGCACTTCGGACCAGAAGACATGAACCCTAGGGCAGGCCCAGACACAGTGCAGGAAGGATCCGACTTCAGCCTGACAGCGAAAGCAAAGGTCATTGGGCATTGCTCCCATACGGAATAGTCTAGCAGGGGTGAAATATACACGATGGAGGAATTTAGATTGGATCAGGAAGTCCCTCGCACTCACTACAGATGTGAAGTAGGACAGTTCGACCTCCCTCCAGTCATCATCTGACAGGTCCGGGATATCCTGTCTCCAGCGTTCACAGGCTCTATCAAACGGTCTGGACTTTTGCTCTTGTAGGAGAGCATAGCACTGAGTGAGTGGCTTAGGGAGGTCCGGGGAACTCATCAGAGTCTCTAGTTTGGAGAATTTCACTGTCAGGCTGAAGGAGCCGAATTGGGCTTTGAATGCGTGTCGCAGTTGCGTGTAATGGAAGCTAGCCGTATTGGGTACAGTATGTCTCTCCCTTAACTCATTAAAGCTGAGTAATTCTGCTTCCGGGGATAAGAGCTGACCCACAAATTTCACTCCCGCTGCCCCCCACATTGTCCAGCCCGGGAGGGAGAGGAAGTGAGAAAGCCACGGGTTGAGCCACAATGGAGTCCTAGGCGAGAGAGGGGGAGAGCTGCCTGTTTCTACCAGGGATTGCGCCCTACGCCAGCACACCGCTACCGTACGTAGGGGGAGTGGGGTATCAGATGGGGACTTGTATCTGTACAGCAGGTTTGTAAGGGCCTCGTAGGAACCTACCAGGGCACCAGCCAGTGCAGTAGCTGCATTACCCATGTCTATATCTATCCACCACTGGGCCTATACTAGCTGGGAAGCCAGGTAATAAAGATACAGATCCGGGGCAGCCAATCCACCCCTAGACTTGGGAGCCTGAAGCAGCGCTAAACTGAATCGCGGGGCACTACTCTGCCAGTAGAAGGACCTGAGAATGCCGTCTATGCGTTTAAATAGGCTCATAGGAAGTAGTATAGGGCAGGCATGGAAAAGGTATAGAAATTTGGGGAGGAAGATCATTTTAAATATGTTAATACGCCCGTACAAAGACAGGGGGAGAGTGGACCAGGCTTTTAGACGCGATTCGGTTGCAGTTATCAGGGGTGTAATGTTTAACTCCGTAAATGCCTGGACCTTGCGTGATACCTGGACTCCCAGATATTTAAGTGTGGACACCACCTGAACTGGAATGGGGAGGGAGTGTACCCCTACATCAGATAAGGGAAAGAGGGACGATTTGTCCCAGTTAACCCGAAGGCCTGAGAACCCCCCATAACGTTCTATCAGGGACAGAAGGGATTCCAGAGAGGGGCCCACATCCCCAAGGTATACCAGTGTATCATCAGCATAGAGAGATACCTTTTCAATGATAGAACCTCTAGCAATGCCCTTAATGCCCTCGGAGTGGCGGATCGCCACAGCAAGGGGCTCAATGGCGAGTGCGAAGAGGAGGGGAGATAGTGGGCAACCCTGTCTAGTGCCCCTGGCCATAGGGAGAGTAGGTGAGATGTTAAGATTAGTCCGTACCCTAGCCTTGGGGTCGTTATACAGTAGTTTGACTAATGCTGTAAATCGAGGGCCAAAACCCATTCTAGGCAAGAGGGTCCATAAATATGTCCATTCCACGGAGTCAAATGCCTTACAATTGTCTAAGGACAATATAAACCCAGGGTCCGAAGACTTCTCTGCCTCTGCAATGTTCAGGTGTAATCTTTGTATATTTATGTCCGTTCCCCTCCCTGGCATAAAGCCTGTCTGGTCCGGGTGGACCAAGGATAGTATTACTTTATTAAGCCTTGTCGCCAGAATTTTTGCTAGTATTTTAACATCTGAGTTTAGGAGGGAAATTGGACGGTATGAATCGGGAAGAAGCGGGTCCTTACCAGGCTTAGGAAGTACTACAATAAGGGCCTCTCGCATGGAGTCGGGGAGGGAACCACTGTCAAACGCATCGGAGTACAGTCTGAGGAGATGGGGAACCAGAGTCTCACAGTTATCCCTATACCATTCACCACCCAGCCCGTCAAGTCCAGGTGTCTTACCGGGGGGCAACGATTGGATGGCCAGTTCCACCTCCTCCGCCGAGAGCGGGGCATCAAGCTCCGATGACTGTGCCGATGTGAGTCTCCAAAGTGGAAGACTGTCAAGGAATCTGGAAATCTCGACGGAAGAGGCGGACAATCTGGAGCTGTAAAGAGAGGAATAGAATTCATAAAATACCATGTTAATGGCCCGGGGTTCTGTGATCAATGCTCCGTTACCATCAGTAATAGAGGGAACGGAAGCACAAGGACGTTCAGCCCGCGAAAGATACGCAAGCAGCTTCCCGTTTTTATCTCCGAATTCAAAGATGGACGCCTCCCTGGCTAGCAGGCGCTTGCTGGTGCGCTCCTTCACTACAGCTAGATGGTTCCTCTGCGCCTGAGCCCAAGTCTTTTTATTCCCCGGATTCGGTTTCTTTAGATACTCCTTTTCTGCGGTCACCAGTGCGGCGGTCAGCCCCTCCTCCTGCGCATTTAAAGACTTTCTATGGCCAGCTACACCTGACATGAATGCTCCCCGCACCGAGGACTTGTACGAGTCCCAGACTAGAAGTGGATCAGGATGGGTTGAGTGTACATCCCAGAACTCGCTGTGCGCTGCCCTAACAGTACTCTGGACCGCAGGGGACAGGAGCCAAGCCGGGTGCAGGCGCCATAAGCGGGAGTCGCTGGGGGGGCCTATAAGGAGACTGATGAGCAAGGCGGAGTGGTCTGACGCACTGCGCGGGTAATAGGATACCTGATCAACATGCTGCAACATATCAGGGGAGACAAAGGCCAGGTCAATCCGAGAGAAGCTCTTATGAACGGAGGAATAGAATGAGTATTCTCTCTCCTGAGGGTGCTTACAACGCCAAACATCGGCGAGGTCTAGAGAAGAGAGCCACTCATTCAGACGGACCGAGCCTGTGTCCAGACCACTTGTACGATCCAAGGAGGGATTAGGGACTGCATTGAAGTCACCAATGCAGAGTATCGGACTGGGAGGCATAGCAGCCAGTTTACCGGATATTAGGTGCAATACAGCTGGATCAAAGGGAGGAGGGACATAAATAGACGCTATAGTAAAAGTAAAGCCCCACAAGACACAATGTACGATCACAAAACGGCCAAAGTGATCCGGTGCTACCTGTATGACTTCTATGGGAAGCGCTTTGGATATGAGTATGGATACTCCCCTGGCGTAGACAGAGTAGGAGGAATGATAACCTCTAGCCACCCATGCCCGCTTCAGAGACAGGACTTTTTGACCCGTAAGGTGTGTCTCTTGGATACATACAATGTGAGGGGCCTGACGCTTAATGACATCTAACATCAGAGCCCTCTTGAATTTGGAGTTGAGTCCCCTCACATTCCAACTCATTACCTTAAGTGAAGACATCTTAGCGGAAGGGAAAGGGGTGTGGGGAAGGAGACGTGAGCAACCAAGCATTCATCCTTTCATACCACAGAGACATAGACAGACAGACAACAGTGAGCATAACAAATATAACAGAACTGTACTAACAATCCCAAGAATACAAACCCCCTGTCTAACACCCTAACAGCAGTAGTGTAGACCTATACCCACTAACAGTCAAATAGTAGAACAGTGGTCCCTAACTCAAGACAAACCTACACCATTTGCCCCGGGACCTTCAACCCTTAGTGAATAGATGATCAGGAGGTTATTAGGCAGCCATATTTTGCGAGAACCAAAGAGGAGATAGGGGAGGGGGGGGGGGGGAGCAAGGAGGGAGACGTAGGGAGGTAGTGGTAACAGGAAAGGGGGGAGGAGGGAGAGGGAGGAGGGCGGAGGGAGAGGAGGAGGGAGAGGGAAAAGTGCCATGTGTGGCGCACTGGTCGATATGACCAAAAAATAGAACGCAATCAGTCACAGGGTACATTTTGTGAGGCACGTAGTATGTAAACAGATAGTAAAAACCTATAATAGTGATCTGGGACCCCTAAATATCTAATCAGGACTAAGTCCAGCACTGTCATTGCATATGAGATAAAAGGATATATGAGTCCAGTCACTCAGGAGGTGCGGGCCTTCCAGCTGGAGCCCGTGGAGCTGCATCAGCCCAGTGAAGTGCTTCGGTTGGGCAGGTGAAGAAACGAGTCTTCTGTCCGTCCACAATCCGGAGCTTGGAAGGATACATCATGGAGTATTTATACCCCTTGTCACGGAGACGGGCACGGACCTCAGTAAATTGTGCTCGCTGTTTCCTGACGGATGCAGAGAAATCAGGATAGAAGGACACTCTGCTGTTGGCATAGAGAATTTCTCCCTTGGTACGGACAGCCCTGAGGATAGAGTCCCTGTCCCTAAAGTGCAGCAGCCGGGCCAGGAAGGGTCTTGGATTGCCCCCTGGGGGGCCAGGGCGGGATGGCACTCGATGGGCCCTCTCGACTGTGAAGAACGGAGAGAAGGTATCTGCAGGCAGCATATTTTTGAGCCAATTTTCAAAAAAGGATACCGGGTCAGACCCCTCCACTTTTTCGGGGAGGCCAACCACTCTGACGTTGTTCCGTCGCAGGCGGTTTTCGAGGTCGTCAGCTCTGTCGATGGATGCAGACATTTGGCGCTGAAGCTCTCTGATCTGTGTCGGCATAGGCCTCTGGACATCCTCCACCTCAGATATTCTGCGTTCAGTTTCAGTAATTCGCTCTTTAGCTTTGTGGACATCATGCCTTAAAAGAACAAAATCCTGTCGCAGCTCATCCACCTTGGTAACCAGTTTGGATTGGCATCCGTTAATGGCCGCCAGCACCTCTGCAAATTTTCGATCCAACTCCGTGGCCGCGTCAGGCGGATCATCGCCCTCTTCATAGCTTACAAGCTGCGGCGGGCTCTGGGAGCCTTCAAAGAGGGAGGGAGAGGAGTTTGGGGACCCCTGAGGAGAGCAAGGCTGTGTGCGGGAGAATCTCCCCAACTTTTTAGCAGCATTCGACTGTATCTGCGCAAGAACGGCTTGGGATGTGGAGCAATCCTGCGCGTCCAGGGGTTCCAGGGACTGGAATGGAGGATCTTCATGGATGGATTCATCATCCGATGGAGGCGCAGACACTGCTTTGAGCATTTTAGCCGTTCTCCTCCGGTTACCCATGGCGTCTGGGCAGGGGGGCCAGTGATAAACAATCGAGGAGCCTAGCGTCCTGTAATTAGCAGAGATACAGTACAAACCCACGTGGAGTATTGCAGCGGCACTGCGAGGGTTAATATAAAGCAGAACCCAGGAACAGGGGATCACTGGGAGTATGGAGGACTCAGTGCTGGGCTGCACAACTAGGGGTCCCCAGGGCAGAGGTGGGCAGCAACAGGGGAATTACTTCCCTACCTGGTCCCGGCTCAGTCTGGCAGTGTCAGGGTTAACCCTGCGCGCCTAGGCCTCAGGCAGCGCAGGGGAGTCCCACAAGATGGCGCCTCCGGCAGGATGCAGTGCTGGCTGGAGCTGTCACGGTGCCTCCGGTGGTGGAAGCGGTGTTTCGGGCTGCAGGGGAGGCGGATGATTTCCCCGGTGATCAGCAGCGCTGTGTACCTGCCGCGGTACCGGGCGGCTAGGATCGGGCCGCAGCGCTGGTCACGTGGCCGGCTGCAGGGGAATGCCGGGGAGCGGTGCGGAGTCCACAACCGCCTCAAGATCGGTGCCGGTGGACAGCGGCAGGTGTGCGGGGCACAGCGGAGCAGGAGAGAGGTGGCACAGGTGAGGGATGGCTGCCTGGGAAGGGAGATAGGGTGTCGGGTCCCGGGAGCTCCGCGGCGCACGTCCGCTCAGTCCGGCATCAGGCCACGCCCCCCCCTTTTGATCACTTTTTATAGAATTTTAAATTTTTTTTTTTTAAATAAAAACCACTATCATATTTTGATAGATCGGGCATTTTTGGACGCGTCGATACCTAATGTGTTTAGGATTTTTACTGTTTATTTATATTTATATCAGTTCTAGGGAAAGGGGGTGATTTGAATTTTTAGGTTTTTTTATTATAATTTTTTTTTTTTTTTTTTTTAATTTTTACTATTTTTCAGACTCCCTAGGTTACTTTAACCTTAGGTTGTCTGTACGATCCTATTATATACTGCCATACTACAGTATGGCAGTATATGGGGATTTTACTACTCATTCATTACAATGTGCTATTCATTGTAATGAACAGGTTAACCCGAAGAAGCCTCGGGTACCATGGTGAGGCTCGGGGAGCGACAATCCTCAGAAAGATGGCGGTGCCAGCGATCACCGGAAACACTTATCCGCTATGGAGAGGGCTCAGCCCGTAAGCCCTCTCCATGCACCCGGACGTGGCGTAGTATAACGTCACATGTCGGTAAGGGGTTAATGCGAGCGTTTAGTTAACACATGTGTTAACATTGAGTTAACAAATGATAATGTAATTAGGCAAATCATCTCTCCTCAGCTGTTGTAATGCATTTCAAATACAATGAAACGCAGGCCAAAAATCAACCTGTGGCCCTGCAAACTGAGCTGTTAAGGTAACAGTAGTATATACAGAACCATGGACGTGCCCTGAGGAATCTACATGAATCAGTCACACTCACGTCTATTTTTTACGTACCGATGTCGAATTGGTGCACTATGCGTATTGGGATATACCAAAAACGTTTCTACATACTACACCCCCTCTAAGAAACTGCGTGGATTATTCCAATCACGTGATCAACTTTGCCCGCGAAATCCGAGTTCCCCGCTGAGTTCTATCCTGGACTCACAACCAATAGATGGACACGGAAGCTGTGGCGCCCCGCCCCGGATGAGGTGACCACTGGTTCTTTTCGCGGGTTTGCACTCAGAGTTCAGCGAGTGTTGTGTACAGTAGAAGCGGACATGGCGCAGATGCGAGTCACCGATTTTTTCGGGCAGCGTAAGCGTGCTGCTGCAGGCGGACACCTGGAGGCAAAACGTAGCAAGCCTCAGCCGGTGCATGAGTCGGCCCCCCGGACCGTGACCCGCAGCCAGAAATTAGAGGAGCTACTGCGTCCTCCCAGCACCCCGGAGCGACCCGCGCCCACAGAACCGGATACCACCAGCTCACTCCTGCCCGGCAGTAAGAAGCGGAGTCGTCAGGGCTCTGACCCCGAGGTCATCCGGCCGGAGGTCACAACTAAGAGGTCTGCGCGCAAAAAGCTGAGACTACCGGAAGACGAGCCCCCGGTACCTGCCCAGGTAATGCAGAGCGATGTGTATGAGACTGTGATGCCGCCGGGCTCGTGCACTGTTGTAGTGGGGCAGCCCCTGTGAGTAATAATCTTGGGCTCCAAAACAGGGGGCATCGCAAACTCGACACGTATGCTGAGTAAGCAGCTTCCCACAATGCACAGAGATTGATCCAGGATTTATCTTTCCGCTGTTATCTGGGCCATTCAAGCTTCAATAATCCTCAGGATGGTGCACACCTGGGCATTATACCACTGCTTTCTTTGTAGCTTGTGGATTTGACAACATGGAAATTTACTTGCAGCCATATTCCTCCCTGTGCCATGCTGCCTGTAGGTCAGCATAAAGGCTGAGGGTAAGGGTGATATCACATGAACTTGTGTTCCCCCCCCCCCCCCCCCCCCACAGCCGGGCGTGAATGCGTCTGGTGCGCTAGCGAGTAGATGGGGTGACCCCCCCCCTCCATACATGTTTTCCTTGTTTACGGTGCGATATGCACACCTTGTGGCCATTGGTGTCAATGGGCGTGTATGTATGTATGGCCGCAAGCTTGCGGCAAACATATGTCGCCCTTATGTTTATCTAAATGCAGCTTAAGGTAGATTTATAATAAACCTTATGATGCATTAGATCACCAGAAGCTTCCACAGTATTACTGGTAAAATTGGCAGCAAGGCCTCACGCATATGCCCATTATGGGGTTTGTGACCTGTTGACGGTATACCGTTCCCATAAAAGTTTATGGCACCTCATCACGTTGTCTTGACCACACGGTGTCACCTCACCGTGACTTGGCCATGCAGCTGCCTGTACAAAATGTGGGACATTTCCTTAACTTTGCATGGCTGAATATGGGAGGGGTGAGCATGACCTCCAGGAATTGATGCCATGTTACTTATTTGATGCAGATGAAAAAATGTGCACCGCTGAGTCAATTTCTCTGTAGATATTTTCTGCATTTTGTGTATGGGATTGCTTTCTTGCACTGCTACTGTAACTTCAGATTTGCACTATTTTGGAAGTGAAGGAGTGACTGTTATAAGCACTTTCACCATACTACTAGCTTCAGTAGTCATTGGGGGATAATCCAGAGTTCTAGATGTTTTTTGTTTAGGTCTCTCTGGTCTCCTTTAAAGGACATCTACCACCAGGATCAATGATTATAAATCAATGGCATACTGATGTGTGCCCTATGTCCGGATCTGCAATTAATTTAGCTTCTTATTCCATTTTTTTTTTTTTACAATATGCAAATAAACATGAGGGGCTCCATAGCTTTTAACAGAGCCCTTTGTGCTCATTTAAAAACCTTTTATTCACCACAAGGGCAAAATAAGCTTGTGTAAAAGATCTTGGCAGAAGATGTGCTTGGTTTACCATCCTTGATCCGGTTGTTGATTTCCTTTAAGTTCTTCTCTGCTGTGATTTATTGATTCATTTGAGTACCCAAGTTGGGTGACTGGATACCCTTCAAGGGGTTAAATTGTCTAGCTTTAGTAGTGCCACAGCTCATAGTGAGAATTGAATTTCTATGTCAATCATGGTTAAGTTGGTAGCAATACGAAGTACATGTATAGTAAAATTATACATAATTTTTTTTTTCAGTCTCTGAGCCCCTGCTCCAATGCAGAACTCCAGTGTGAAACTCCATCTTTGGGGAAGAAGATAAAAGACTTGGTCAACGTGACACTATCTCCAAACAGCAGTGTGTTGAAGACTAGCCCAGCGGTACAAGATGGGAAGGTAGTTCACGTAATTGTTCTGTTCTGTAACATATGAAACGTGTATGTTTAGAATTACTAATGCAGGCTTTTTGGTGCCATTACTGAAACATGTCTACAATGCCTATAATAAAAGGGGTTGTCCTTGTGTGTATCTCTATATTAAAAACTTTGCAACCAAGTACGAACTATATCGTCCTCATGCTGCAAAGGGTGTATGGAGAGAGCTCACAAGCTGAGCTCTCCCCTTACACAGTGGGTGACGGCTGTATAACACAGCCGATGCCCGTCTTACTACTGCGGTTAGTGCTGGCACCGATAGTCAACCTGTTAAGTGCTGCGGTTGAACCCGACCACGGCACTTAACTCGCCTTTACATGGGCGCTGCCTTGGATGGGCAGATCACTGTTCCCTGTGATTGTTTGCCATGGCAGCTTAGTCTCATTGAGACTCGTAGGCTTGCCATGTGCAATGATCTCTAATAGCTTTTAGATGGCACGCTATTAGAAATCATAGTAAAATTGCTATATACTGCAATACAGCAGTTTATAGTATTAGCAATCGGACCCTGCAGGGTTAAATTACCTTTGAGGATCTGAAATAATGGTAAAAAAAAATATTTGAATGGTAAAAAGTAAGTTTAAATCGCCCCCCTTTCCCTAGATCGCAAATAAACATAAACATGTTTGGCATCTACAGAAAATGGCGCCCAAAGTCGATAGTGCCACTTTTTTGCTATTTTGAAAAATATAATAAATCCTATAAAAGGTGACTAAAAGGCCGTTCAATGGTAAAAATTATAGCATTAATGTCATCAAGTCGCAAAAAATGACACCACCCACAGCTCCGTACACCGAATACAAAATAAGTTATTAGTTCCAGAACATGGCAAATGAAGACTTTTTTTTTTTTTATTAAAACCTTGGCAAATTTGGTATCCTTGTTGTACCAACCCAACAAATGAAGTAGACATGTAATTTGTGGCGCTCAGTGATAGCTGTAAAATCCAAGCCCACAAGAATATGGCGCAAATGCATTTCTTCATTTTCGCTGCATTTGGAATTTTTCCCGCTTCCCATTACACAGCATGCAATTTGTTGCACAGAAAACAAGCCCAAACACAGCTGTTTACATGGAAAAATGAGTTAGTTTTTTGAAGGTGGGGAGTGAAAAATGGAAATGCAAAAATGAAAAAGTGCCACGTCCTTAAGGGGTTAAGATAGGTGTACAACCCATCCACAATGTACATAGGCTGTGCTGGCAAAGTGAAGTAATCGCAGTACTGTAGTTTTAATTCATAGAATAGGCAACTTGTTTAAAGCAATTGTCTGGACTGAAAAAAACTACTTAGCCAGCCTCATCTCCTCTGATGCTCCTGTTGTCCTGTGCCAACGCCAGTCAGTGTTAGAGGCAGCCGTTGCCTGACACGGCATTATATTCAATGCTGTGCCATGTGCATTTAAAATAGATGAAGATATTGGTACATTTAATTAAGACTAACCAAAGAAAATGATGGGTTGTTTATGTCGTTAGTTTTATAACAAAAGCTTTGTTGATGGAATCTGTCAATTGTTTTAATTCAGGTGTCATCCAAGGAGAACCTTGAACTAAAAACTCGACTTCAGAGGATACAAGAGCTCGGTCAAAGACTAAAAGTTCCAGCTGCTCCAGAGGGCAAAGTTACAATCTCGGATTTGAAGTCTAGACTTAAACAAGCAAAAGAACTTGAGTCTAAGATCAGAGAGAAAAAATCGTCAGAGAAAAAAGTTGAGCAGATAGTTGAGGAGCCAAATAAAGAAAGGTGAGAAATGAAAGAATTGCACTTGGCTAAAAGTTAAATCAAATTTTGTTGTTTATTCCTCAACAAGGATTACTGCATGTTCTTTGTAAAGAGTTAACATTTATTAATTTTGCAGGGAGAAGGCTCCAGCCTATGAACGATTCCACACACTTGCCCAAGATGTTCCACCTGGACTCTCTCTACCGTTCAAGTACAAAGTTCTGGCAGAAATGTTCCGTAGCATGGACACTATTGTTGGCATGCTCTTTAACCGCTCAGAGACTGTAACCTTTTCAAAAGTTAAACAGGGAGTCCAAGACATGATGCGCAAGTAAGTCTAAAACTGGTTACACGTGCTGACTTTTTTTTTTTTAAAGCAAATGATTGGATTTCATAATATATCCTTTTTGCAGGCAATTTGAGCAACATAATGTTGGACAGATTAAAACAGTTTACCCAACAGCCTACAAGTTTAGGCAGGAGAAGAACATTCCCACATTCAAGGATGGAGTGAAGAAGACAGACTATCATCTTACTGTGGAGCCACTTGTTCCAGAAGGTGAAAATTCAGTATTGAGTGTTTAAGTTGTCCCAAATAAATGTTATGTCCAATCTTGACCGCCCACTGTCTCTGGACATCAGGTTTTGAGTCTTCTGCTCACACTAATCCCTGGAGGTCTTATGTTTATTATCGCTTCTTCCTTTGATCCTCACAGCATCGTGCTGAAGTAGTGTGATGCAGAGAGTAGAGCTGTTGCTGCCACCAGCTCTACAGACCCAGTGTTTACGTGATCGCCAGCTTTGTCTGATCTGACCAATCCATCTCTGATCCAACATCTGCCCCCTCATGGGGGGTTGTTTCCACCTGTAACTAGGGATCTTATAGATGGACCAGTTAGATGAAAGAGAAGGTGGAAATGTCCCCTAGGGATCTTCTATTACCTCAATGGGGACATATAAAGTTAAAACGCACATAAATAGCCCCCACTACACTGTAAAAAAATGTTTTTGCCATAGTCGCCCCATCTGCACGACAATACATATTGTATATATCAAAATGAGTCGCACTCTAGGGAATTAATTTAAAATGGTTGTTTTTAGTTATTTTGAAAACGTATACCAATTTAAAAAAATTAACTAACCTCCTAAACAAAAATGGGGATCCCTTAATATTTTTACTATCCCTGTCACAAGATGTTTACTGTATTGCACAAAATTTATGGCCCTTAAATGACCATTTTAAGGAAATTTCTTAAGTCATTAAAGCCTTAAAGGACACCTATCATCAGGCCTGTCACTTCTACCTGTTGAAGCGGCTCACAAGGATCCCATCAGCCTTTATCTAGTCACTTCATGCATAATTTTCAAATCATCTTTTCTTGTGTAAATGAGGCCGGTTACATGGTCAGAGGCAGTGATGTTGACTCACTCACCCCTCCTCTCTCCTCCCCCTGCTCATGTCTGTAATGTATAGTAAAGCATTGCTGGTGTGGTGCATCTGCTGACATGTTCTCTCTCGTAATAATTGTGTGAGACATACATCAGCTACACAAGTACCTGACATGTTCTGCTATAACATGGCTGCCTAGAACTGTATCTCTCCTATACACACAGGCTGCAGGGGGCGCCAGCACCAGGAAGCACATGGAGGAGCAGTTACACCATTATATAGGCTTTTAGTCAAGCACTGGGGGTGTGGTTTTGCCTCACTCATGAATAAGCTGGACAACCGAATATGATTCATTGGACATTTCACAGGTCATTTGCATACAGCTTTAGGACCTCTTTGCTTAGGTTTACAGGCATTTAGAGGGACAATGAAGGGTTAGAGACAATGCTTTCTAATGGCAGTTCATGAAAATGATTTAGTATAGGGGGTTAATTTGCCTGACAGGTTCTCTTTAAGGCCTGGTCACTGTCAGTGATGGACAGTAAGACAATACAGCAAATGATGGCATTGTGTGTTAAAGGAGGCGAATTCCTTCATTATCCATCTACATGCCTTTAGCTGTAAGCAGAGATCCAACTGCTCCACGATGCAACCATGTGTATAGTCGAACATGTCAGGCACTTGTGTAGCTCATATCCGAGTCTCACAAATGTATAGCCGAACACAGCTTGTCTGCAAATAAAGCAGACTAGCAATGCTTTACATTACACGTAGACATGAGCAGGGGGAGGAGAGGTACCTCCCCCCTCCATGTGCTCGAACTCATTTACATAACAGATCATGTATGAATTGACTAGATAAATTCTAAAATCAAGGCTGGGATGGAATCCTTGTTAGCTGCTCCAACAGGTAGTGGTGACAAGACTAGTGACAGACCTGATGGCAGATGTCTTTAAAAAGTAACCTGCCAATCAGTTAGGACTTGTTTAATGAATATAAAATTGATTTGTACAGTATACAGCCAGGAAACTAAAAAATATAATATAACATTCTTAACTTATCAACTTGCAGATGATAAGTTGGATGGACGCCTTCAGCTCACAGCTAGTCGACTGCTTGAACGTAGGAAGTTGTTCCATAGAAACCTTACTAATATTGTGAAGCATCACCATAAGGTAAGTAAAGTGTTAGTCACACAATGTGCAAAGGTATTTGTGTTTTGCGTCTAATCTGCTCTTCCCTATTTAGTCTTTTCTGGAAACACTGAATCCTCCCTTGGTGGTGCCTGATGATCAACTAACTCGTTGGCACCCAAGGTTCAGTGTGGATGAGGTGCCTGATGTAGTGCCATCTGAACTTCCACAGCCTCCACAAGTAGAAAAGCTGACAACTGCACAGGAGGTTTTGACTAAAGCAAGAGGCTTGATGAATCCTAAGGTAAGTCTTGTGGTGAGGCTTTCCTCTTTCAATCTTTTGTTAATTGGGCCTCTGAGCTACAGATTGTTCTCTATTGCACATTTTGTTATCCCCACTGTAGATGGAAAAGGCACTTGCAAACTTGGCTTTGAGAACTGCTGAGACAAATGCAGAAGATAAAAAGCCTACACCTACAGATGAAGCTAAACCTGCCCCAGCTGCGTCAAATGCTCTTAAAGGAGTATCTCAGTCTCTACTAGAAAGGGTAGGCATAGTCTTGAATTATCTAAAAGGGGTTATTGATGTGCTACTCATTGTTAGAAATATTGTTTCTAATACTGTCTGCCTTTCAGATTCGGGCTAAAGAGGCACAAAAGCTTCAAGCCATGATGACTCGTAGACCTCAGCAAGAAGAACGTCTCCTTATGATGTCCAGGCTGCCGGAGCTTGCCCGCATTCTACGTAATGTATTTGTTGCGGAGAAGAAGCCAGCCCTGACTGTAGAAGTTGTATGTGATCGCGTTATCTCTAGTTACCGATCGTCAATGTCCTCGGGTACGAAATGGCTTCATGCCATATATTAAAATGCTTTTGAAAATGATTTTCTTGGATCAGGTGTGAGCTCTCCTTGGCTTGTTCTAATATTTCGTTCTGTACCCCCAGGAGAAATGGAGAAACACTTGTCGTTGCTGGCAGAGCTGATTCCAGACTGGCTTTCAGTTCATCCCATCAGAAAGGACACCTACTACAAATTAAACAAGACAATGGACTTGAATCTTATTTTAGAAAGACTGGCCAAGAAAACCAAGGAAGAGGAGTCACGCTGATTTGCTTTTACATCTTTTTAAATGGATTTTAAAAGGGTGCAATGGTTTTAATGGAATTGACAAGTTGATATACAAGACCATTTGCAGATATTTTATTTCTGGTGTCGGTGCTGCTGTAAAGTAATTGATTAGGAAATGCTTAAAATAGTGAATTAAACCTGGATTTTCTATAAATTTTTATTTGGCAATTTGTAACCAAACTTAGTTTACCATAAACTAAAACTTCCCTTTTTATTGTATTTACATCAAAGACCCATATAGTTTGGATTAAATGTGTGCATCACTTGAGCCTTTCTTGGAAGAGTCTTGTCTTGAAATAGATAGATATATATATATAGATATATATAGATATATTTTTTTTTATTTTAAATTAACCATTGTTGCAGCAAGGATTACTGATTCAATTTTCTACACAACTGCCACTGGCAAAACTAGCCCATATCTAAACAATATAACATGTAATAAAACATCACTTATTATAAGTAGGTGCAGGTACACCACATATTTTGTCATCTGAGTTTTAATTTTAGGAGAACATAGAGGCCAATGGAAACTACACAAATGGTAGCAGTTACTTCACATGTATTGGAAAATTGATTAGATATCCAGTGATTAAGCTGGTGTAACCTATGGGAATTTTGCACTGTATGCTGTATGTCTAGTATTCAGAACTTGCGAATAAATGGCCACCCCACCAATCCTCAAACGGTTTGCTGATATGTGCTGACAATCTTTATTATCCTGGCGTTGTTGCACTTGGATTAGTATCACCCCTGAATTCCCTGGTGAAACGTAGGGGGTACTAATCTTGGAATTTTTAACTCCACCACAAATATATTCACTATTCAGCCTATACCTTTGGGAGCATGCCAGTGTTCTCAATACATCATACAGTGCAAATTCCTATAGCTTACACCAGTGATGGCAAACCTTTTAGACTGAGTGCCCATACTACAACAAAGACCCAATTTTCTATCGCAAAGTGCCAACACAAATTTAATTTGTGATTTATACTCCCTTCTGTCACAGCTCACTGAGGACTCTAATAAATCAGACAATAGAAGTAATTTGGATGATCATTGTAGCTTCCCTCCAGGGTCCCATAAACA
Organism: Engystomops pustulosus; assembly: GCF_040894005.1. NCBI lineage: Eukaryota > Metazoa > Chordata > Amphibia > Anura > Leptodactylidae > Engystomops > Engystomops pustulosus. Next base: position 101,513,529 of record NC_092417.1, on the reverse strand, counting down.
GGAAGAATTGTCAGGACCGGAGCTGGAGCTACAATAATGATCCAGATCTGTCCACAACTTCCCTCTCCTTCAGTAGTCCTGTCACTTTAAAATAGCTCTGTGCACAGCAAGTCCTGGACTGTCTGGGACTGCAGGAAGATACCAGGAGTCATCTCTGATGGTCTGAGTGCCACAGGTTAGCCACCACTGGTTTACACCATCTTAATCACAGCATAGGGATATGTAATCAATTTTCCAATATATGTGAAGTAGCTTCTACAATTGTGTGTAGTTCACACTTGCCCATACCCCTATCTTTTGGTAGTGTTCCCCTATAATTCAAATAACAATATATGGGGTGTATCTGACACGGTTTTTAAAACTCTTCTTTTTGGAGCACGCTGTAGCATAGCCATTTAGATAATTTTGCTTATACTAGCATCCATTTTTCATGTTCCAATAGATTGCGATAAGAATATGCAGGCCAGAAACTCGTGGCTGGGAATAGGACCTTGTCTGAGTATTGCACCATAAGCAGTCTGCAACAGTTGAAATGGTGATTTGGCATGTGGCTCCAAACCAAAGGCTGAAGAGTATGAACACTTGCCTTCGTGGTGCTAGACTATCTAGAAGTCCATATACAAATAATTGCTGTATGCAGGCCATGCCTCTATCTGGGCCATTTTTGAGCACTTTATTCCACCCTGTCTGGTAGGATGACTTCACATAAAGTCCTAAAAGGGGTATTCCTAGAGATGAGCGAACGTACTCGACAGAGCTTGATGCTCGTTCGAGCATTAGCGTACTTGAAACTGCTCGTTGCTCTGACGAGCATTTCGCAAGCTCGAGAAAATGGCAGCTCCCGCCGTTGTGATTTTTGGCGGCCAGAAACAGAGCCAATCACAAGCCAGGAGACTGCACTCCACCCAGCATGACGTGGTACCCTTACACGTCGATAGCAGTGGTTGGCTGGCCTGATCAGGTGACCCTGGAATAGACTAGCCCCTGCCCACGCTGCTCGGATCATTCTCTGTCTGGATGCCGCTAGGGAGAGAGCTGCTGCTGGTCAGGGAAAGCGTTAGGGTGTTCTATTAGAATAGTGTTAGGCAGGAGTGATTCTACAAGAACCCAACAGTCCTTCTTAGGGCTACAATAATGTTTTATTTTACTTTTTTTTTTGGTTTGCCTGTGGCTGGGCTTGCTGCCATTAGTAGTGCAGCTAGTACCATATAGTGAGTAATTTGCTGGGAGACTTGTGACCGTTGTGTTTAGCTCTTAGTGACACACATATCCACCTTAAACACCGAAGTGGGACAATTTTATTAGGGGTTTGATTTGAATTAGGCAGAGTCTGCTGATTTATTTATTTTTACGTTAATTTCTTTTTATAACTCAAAGTCATCTGGCAAAGCAGTGTGCTTTCAGTGTAGGCTAAAAAATAGCCATAGGAGAACCCCAATGGCTTATTTAGGCCTACAATAGCGTTATATTTTCCTTTTTTGTTTGCTTGTGGCTGGGCTTGCTGGCATTAGTAGTGCAGCTAGTATCATATTGTGAGGAATTTGCAGGGAGACTTGCGACCGTTGTGTTTAGCTCTTAGTGACACACATATCCACCTCAAACACCGAAGTGGGACAATTTATTAGGGGTTTGATTTGAATTAGGCAGTCTGCTGATTTATTTTTTTTTTACGTTTCTTTTTATCGGGCACAGCACAAAATCCAGTTGTGTGCTGTCAGTGTAGGTTAGAAACTAGCCATAGCAATAGGATAGCATAGTTTTGTTTAAAAAAAAAATGTAAAGTTTACACTTTAATTTGGAAAATGTTTAACCCGAGGGCTAGGGGTAGAGGACGTGGGCGTCCAACTACTGCAGGGGTCAGAGGTCGTGGTCCTGGGCGGGGTGAGACACCACCTGCTGATGAGGGAGCAGGGGAACGCCGCAGAACTACACTCCCTAGGTTCATCATGTCTCAAGTTACTGGGACTCGTAGAGCACTGTTGAGGCCAGAACAGTGCGAAGAGGTGATGTCGTGGATTGTGGACAATGCTTCTAGCCATTTGTCCACCAGTCAGTCTTCCACGCAGTCCACCCATGTCACCAAAATCAGCACTCCTCAGCCTCCTTCCCCCCAGTCTGCCCCCTCCCAGCAAAATTTGGCATTTGAACCGGCATACTCTGAGGAACTGTTTTCTGGACCCTTCCCACAGTCACAAACCACTTGTCCAGTTGCTGCTGAGCTATTTTCCGATGCCCAGGTTTTCCACCGGTCGCAGTCTGTGGATGATGATGACATTATTGACGTAGTGGAAGAAGTGTGTAAAGAGGTGTCGGACGATGAGGAGACACGGTTGTCAGACAGTGGAAGTTGTTGTCAGGGCAGGAAGTCCGAGGGGGGAGCAGACTGAGGGATCGGAGGATGATGAGGTGACAGACCCAAGCTGGGTTGATAGGCCGGGTGAACACAGTGCTTCTGAGACGGAGGCGAGTCCTATACCAGAACAGGTTGGAAGAGGCAGTGGTGGGGCCAGACAGAGAGGCAGGGCCAGAGCTGGTGCATCAGCGCCAAATGTTTCCTGTAGTCAAGCTCCCGTGGTGAGGGCTAGATTTTCAGAAGTCTGGAGGTTCTTTAAAGAAACACTGGATGACCGACGGACTGTGGTGTGCAACCTGTGCCAAACCAGGATCAGCAGGGGTTCCACCACTACTTGCTTAACTACCACCAGTATGCGCAGGCATATGAATGCTAAACACCCCTCTCAATGGCACCAAGCCTGTTCACCTCCGGCCGGGCACGCCACTGCTCCTTCCCCTGTGTCATCTGCTAGTCAGCCCCGGCCCAAACACCTCCCGTGCGAAAATCCCATCTTCGCCTCCACGATCCTCCACAGCATCCAACAGCGTTCAGCTCTCCATACCCCAGACGCTGGAGCGCAAAAGGAAGCATAGTTCAACCCACCCACACGCCCAAGCCCTCAACGTCCACATCTCCAAACTGCTTAGCCTGGAGATGCTGCCCTATAGGCTGGTAGAGACCGAGGCCTTTCGAAACCTCATGGCGGCGGCCGCCCCTCGGTATTCGCAGAGCGATTGTAGACTGCCAGATGTCAACTTCCACCAGAACTGATAGTCAGGTCAGTCAGCTTCCTCAAGTCTACAATGAGGAGTGGACGTGGATGTCTGATATCTGTCAGGTGCTGAGTAACTTTGAGGAGTCAACACAGATGGTCAGTGGCGATGCCGCCATCATCAGCCTCACCATCCCGCTGCTTGGCCTGTTGAAAAACTCTCTGGTCAGCATGAAGTCGGAAGCTTTGCGCTCGTCACAAGAGACAGGGGAAGAAGATTCCCTTGTTGATAGCCAAAGCACCCTTAGGTCTGTTTCTCAGCGCATATTGGAGGAGGTGGAGGAGGATGAGGAGGAAGAGGAGAATGTTGGCGAGACAGAAGAGGGGACCATTGCTCAGTCCTTCACTGTTCAGCGTGTATGGGCAGAAGAAGAGGAGTTGGAGGAGGAGGAGGAAATGGACAGTCAGGCCAGTGAGGGGAGTGAATTCTTGCGCGTTGGGTATTCCAGCACCGATTACTGGGTATTCACTCTCCTAGACCCACGGTACAAGCAAAATCTTTCCACTCTCATCCCTAGAGAGGAAAGGAGTGTGAGAATGCATGAATACCAGCAGGCCCTGGTGCACAAGCTGAAACAGTATTTCCCTTCTGACAGCGCTAGCGGTAGAGGGCGTACTTCTGCGGGACAAGTAGCGAGGGAGAGTAGGCGAGCAGGCAGCTTGTCCAGCACTGGCAGGGGTACGCTTTACAAGGCCTTTGCCAGTTTTATGTCACCCCAGCAAGACACTGTCAGCTGTCCCCAGTCTCGACAGAGTAGGGCTGATCTTTACAGAAAGATGGTGATGGAGTACGTAGCTGACTATACCATCGTCCTAAATGATCACACAGCTCCCTACAACTACTGGGTTTCAAAGCTGGACATGTGGCACGAACTGGCGCTGTACGCCTTGGAGGTTCTTGCCTGCCCTGCCGCTAGCGTGTTGTCCGAGCGGGTTTTCAGTGCAGCTGGTGGCATCATCACCGATAAGCGTACACGCCTGTCGACTGACAGGCTGACGCTTATCAAGATGAATAAAGCCTGGATTTCTCAGGATTTCCAATCTCCACCAGGTGAAAGAAGCTCAACCTGAATAATGTTTGCACTCCTCCTCCTCATTGTCCTCCTTCTTCTCCTCTTTGTACACTAAAGCAGAGGAAACTGGCTATTTTTTGCCAGGGCCAACTGGCTCTAGCTATAGTACTCTACCTGCCTGCTCCTACCTGCTCCTCTGGTTTGAAAACTTTTTTGGACTGCCACACACAGGCACTCAATTTATTTAATTTTTCTGGAGGACCACCTACCTGCTCCTCTGGTTTGAAAACTTTTTAGGACTGCCACATACAGGCACTCAATCTATTTACCGTATTTTCCGGACTATAAGGCGCACTTAAAAGCCTTGGATTTCCTTGGAAATCCAAAGTGCGCCTTATAGTCCGGTGCGCCCTATATGAGGCAGCGGACCCTACTTACATAGGTCCCCGCTACCGGAGACAGCAGATCTCCAGTGGGAACTGCAGACCACGCGGCACGAACAACTTCTGCCGCGTGGTCTGCAGTTCCCGCTGGAGATCTGCTGTCTCCGGTAGCGGGGATCTATGTAAGTATTCTATTCTTTACCTCCCCCTCACCTTCCCCGCTCACCTTCCCCGCGTTCCTCGTCTCGGCGTCGCGTCGCGTCCCGTCGGGTCTCCGCTCCGCCCCCGGACCTCCGCCACGCCCCCGACCCTGCGCCTTATAGTCCGATGCGCCTTATATATGGAATTATTACATATATAAGGCGCATCGGACTGTTGCGCCTTATACTCCGGTGCGCCTAATGGCCCGGAAAATACGGTAATTTTTCTGGAGGACCACCTACCTGCTCCTCTGGTTTGAAAACTTTTTTGGACTGCCACATACAGGCACTATCCAAATTAAATTGTCTCCATAGCAGCCTCCACACGTCGTCTTTTTAGCTGCCTCCACACGTTGTCTCCATTGCTACCTCCACACGTCATCGCCATAGCTGCCTCCAAAAGTCGTCCATATAGCTGCGTCCATACATGGTCCCCTTATCAAACGAACTGTGTCAGGCGGAATTTTGGGTTGTTTTCATGGCTTCCACATCAAACTTGTTAACTTCGTCGCCACCATGCTGTGTAATCCACAAAATATACTGGCAAACTTTTATAATTTACCGATATTATTTCAGCGCTTCTTGCGCAACTGTTTACATTCCCCTCCCCTCACCCGCCATAACCCAAACTTATAAGAACACTACTACACTTGATCTTATACAAAAGGTTCTTAGAAGTGCTGTTTGGGGAGTAGCCTAGAGACAGGTGCTTGGATTGACGAAAGCTCACCTGGCAGCGGAGCGCCAGCTCCATCCCAAGATCCAACTAACATAGTTTTAACTGCAGCACCTTTAATCTACTACTAGTTCACTGCCTCCATACATCGTCCCCTTATCAAACGAGCTGTGTCAGGAAGAATTTTCAGGTGTTTCACCAGATACATAGTGGAACTCGGCCCATCTGTCGCCGCCATACTGGAGACCTGAAGTTGCAATCATAGCAGCGCAATATGGATGCCCCATACTGTCGCTCTTAATCATGGAACCATTTCCGAAAAAACAATTAAAAATAGAACCACTATGCTATTCCATTATACCTAGGTGAAATATTCAAACGACCCGGCCTGCTTTGAAAATTATAATTTTTTCAAAGTAAACGCTTCTGGCCCCCAGGCCCATTTTGGGTGGGGAGGAGCCGAGAGACAGGGGCTTGGACAGGCGAAAGCTCGCCTGGCAGCGGACCGCCAGCTCCATCCCAAGATTAGGCAGCCTCAGAGGCATCCATGCATACTGCCCCTGCTGTTTCCTGTCCATTTTGCCTCCACGATCTTCCACAGCGTCCACCAATGTCTCCATGCGCAACTTTCAACTCTCTATACCCCAGACGCTGGAGCACGAGAGGATATGCAGCACCTCATCCCCTTATCAAACGAGCTGTGTCAGGCAGAATTTTCAGGTGTTTCACCAGATACACAGTGGAACTCGGCCCATCTGTCACCATGCTGGAGACCTGAAGTTTCAATCATAGAAGCAATATGGATGCCCCAGTAGTCACTCTTAATCATGGAAGTCGTCTCTATGGCTGCCTCCACATGTCGTCCCTTTATCAAACGTGCTGTGTCAGGCTCATTTTTCGGGTGTTTCACCAGATACGTTATGGAACTAGGTCACTATGTCGCCACCATGCTGTGTTATCGACTAAATATACCGTCAACCTTTTGTTCACATAGGAAATCATTTCAGCGCTTCTTGCTCACCTCCTTTGGTGAAACCTGAGTCCATTTAGGGTATGTCGCCATGACACTCTCTAGCCTGCCACTGCTGCCTCTGCATGCCGTCCCCTATAGTGTCAGGGTCAATTATTATATGTTTTAGATGCTATCTAGCCTCATTCGGTCACTCTGTCATGGCCATGCTGTTGCCCATAATTTTGGCATAATGGTGCGATTAAGCAGCCTCACAGGCATCCATGCATGCTGCCCCTGCTGTTTCCTGTCCATTTCCGTGGTGTTTCCATCCTTTTCTGAGGTTTCCAGGTGTTTGGCCAAGCTTCTCTGTGCAGAGCCTTGGTCCCCTTGAAAAATGCTCGAGTCTCCCATTGACTTCAATGGGGCTCGTTATTCGGGAAAAGTTTGTCTCGAATAACTAGTACCCGAGCATTTTAGTGCTCGCTCATCTCTAGGTATTCCCAAGAAGAAAAAAAACATTCTAATTCACTGTTAACAAAAATCCAGCATTTCAGATATAATTCCAACCTGTCCCTCAGTCCTGGTGTACAGTCCTGTTTCAGTTGCCCCTAGACATGACCCTGTAGCTTCTGACTTAGGGTTGGGGGAGCCATCTTGGATTCCTGTGTGATGGCGTGCTGTGGAGTTTCTCGGTCTCTGTACTGTAGCTTTGCCCCCTTGCAGTAAGCATGCATCTCACTCACTGCGGCACAGACTTATCATCAAGTTTGAGGTAAAACTGTTCTAGATGCCCATGGAATCATCATATCGGAGCTCAGCATAAATTTTATAAACTGTGAAAAAGAAAGCTGAGCTCTGGTTGCCATGGGTAACTAGCACAGTTTTGCTCTAAGAGACTGATGATACATTTCCCCCACAATCTTTAGTTCCTGAGGCAGCAGCAGCCAGAGAACTACAAACTACAGTTGTTTTATTTGGGGAGGCACATCACATCTACAGTATGGCCAAAAGTTTTGAGAATGATACAAATGTTAATTTTTACAAAGTCTTTGCACCGATCGCCACTATTAACGCGGCTATTAACCTTTCCAATACCGCCAGCATTTAAAAGACAACGCATGGGTGCTGCCATCTTTCTTCTGTTTGTCTCTCCTCCGAATGTCATCAGGGGGCAGCGAATGGTGGCCTCTTCAGGCGAAGAAGCCTGAAGAGGCGAAACCTGGGTCGGGCGAGGTGTTTGACGCTGTATGCTTACATTGAAACGTGATTATAACTTATATGTTGTAAGTATATACAATAAAAAAACTCTTCCTTTACCTTGGAAGTCTGCACTATTTCTCCATACATTTCCTGACATAGGATCTGTAGTACACCACGGACACAGAGGTGATACGAGGACTGCAATCAGATCCAGTGGAAGGAAACAAAGGAGCAGCGAACCTGGGAGATTTTCCATTTTTAACCTGTGGACAGGTGGTTAGACTACTCATTGTGACTAAATAATTAGTTTTGAGGAGTTTAGCACTGACATTGACTGATTTGGTGATCAACAAGGCCTTTTGCAGTATGATGGAGCACCTTGCCATAAAGCAAAGGTGATAACTAAATGGCTCAGGGAACAAAACAAAGATTTTGGGTCCATGGCCTGGAAACGCCCCAGATCTTAATCCCATTGAGAACTTGTGGTCAATCATCAAGAGACGGGTGGACAAACAAAAACCAACAAATTGTGACAAAATGCAAGCATTGATTGTGCAAGAATGGACTGCTGTCAGTCAGGATTTGGTCCAGAAGTTGATTGAGAGCTGCCAGGGAGAATTGCAGAGGTCCTGAAGAAGGGTCAACACTGCAAATATTGACTTGCTGCATTAACTCATTCTAACTGTCAATAAAAGATTTTGTTACTCATAATATGATTGCACTTGTATTTCTGTATGTGATAAAAACATCTGACAAACACACATAAAAACCAGAGGGCTACAGATCATGTGAAAATATATTTGTCATTCTCAAAACTATGACTGTATGTGACACCTTACTGGTTAAGACAAAAACAGGTGCAAGTAAAAAATACAAAACTACAGTGATCAGGAGACTAGTAAAAGAAGGACCCTGCCCATGAGGGCTCACGATCTATATGGGGGCACGAGATAGAGACATGAGGTGAGGGAGCAGTGCAGTCATTGTGAATTATAGGCAATCCTGAACAGGTGGGTTCTCAGGTTACATTTGAAGGTTTAGAAGGTGGGGGACAGTCTGACAGACTTTGGTAGAGAGGTCCAGAATATGGTAGACGCACGGGAGAAGTCCTGAATACATTTGTGAGAAGAGCAGGAGATAATAGAGTGAAGCTGAAGGTCCTGTGAGGAGTGGAGATTACGTGTGCCTGATGAGTTCAGAGATATATGCAGGGGACAGGTTGTGGACGGCTTTGTAGGTCATGATTAGTATTTTAAATTGAATTTGCTGAACAATGGGTAACCAGTGGAGAGCTGCAGAGAGGAGAGGCGAATTGAGGAGACAGGTGGATTAGCCAGAGTTTAGGATAGATTGGAGGGGTGTTAGAGAGTTAGCTGCGAGACCGCAGAGAAGAATGTTGCAGTAGTCCAAGCAAGAGATGATGAGGGCATGGACTAGTAATTTTGTAGACTCTGGATTGAGGAAAGGTCGAATGAGAGAGATGTTCTTGAAATGGAGGTAAGGTTTAAAGAGAACCCGTCATGCAAAATAACCCCCCTAAACTAAATATATTTTCATAAACTGCCATTAGAGAGTATTGCCTCTATCCCTTCATTGTCCCTCTACATGCCTGTAAACCTAAGCAATGAGGTCCTAAAGCTGTATGCAAATGACCTGTGAAATGTCCATTAAAGCATTAGCATATTCAAGCTGTCCACCTTATTCATGAGTGGGAGGCACAGACACACCCCCAGTGCATGACTGACAGCCTGTATAATGATGTGAGGCTGTATAATGATGTGCTTCCTGGTGCTGGTGGCCACGCCCCCCTGCATCCTGTGTGTGCATGTGTGTGTGTTTAGGCGAGATACAGCAGCTCCAGGCAGCCATGTTACAGCAGAACATGTCAGATTCATGTGTAGCTGATGTCTGGTGTCTCTCACCTGTATATTAGGAGGATGCAGCATGTCAGCAGATAAAGCACACACACTAGCCATGCTTTACTATACATTACACACAGACATGAGCAGGGGGAGGAGAGGGGAGGGGTAACAGGGGTGACATCACTGCCTCTGACCATGTGACCAGCCTCATTTACATAATAAAGAATAGATGATTTTACAATGAATAACGTATGAAATAACTAGATAAAGGCTGGGATGGGATCCATGTGAGCTGCTCCAACAGGTAGTAGTGACAGGACAAGTGACACAGACCTGATGACAGGTGTCCTTTAAAGGATAAATCAGAGTCAAAGAAGGCTCCAAGGCAACAGATTTTAGAGACTGGAGTGGGAGCCATGAATTGTGAGGATTAGATCTGCTGGGAGGGGATGTGTTTGGTCGAGGAAAGATTATGAGTTCTGTTTTGTCCATGTTAAATTTTAGAAAACAGGAAGAGAAAAAGGAGGAAATCTGTCACTGATCATGCAAGTCTCATTAAAACGCACAGTACTGTTTATGGTAGTGTGATAACTAATGAGCCATGTGACCGCACGTGACAGGGACAGATTTTTTTGCAATTAATCTTTATATAAATTGATAGCAAGCAGAGATCTAGAAAACCATAATTAATCATTACAGAAAGTATATTGGAAAATTGAACATTTGCAGAAACTATTTCCCAAATGTGTAAGTGATATGTATGTAGGGGGACTGGGGTCATATGCTGAATGAGTAAAGAAAGACAGTAGGCTTGGGAGAAAGTAGCCTCTAATTACTGTACTTCAATCTAATCTATATACTAATAAGAACACACATTCTCTAATTCACTGTTATTAACAAAAATGCAGCATTTCACAGATATAAGTCCAACCTGTCAATATCAGTCCTGCTGTACACAATTAAATTGTTCCCTAGACACGGTCCTGTAACTTCTGAATTAGGGTCGGGCGCCATCTTGGATGGGATCAGGGAGCTGAGTTTCTGTCTGTCTCCGCTGTGTGACTGCAGCCCCGCCCCCTGCACGGAGCTCACAGACACTCACTGATTATATCCCGTCAGCAACTGGTGAGCAGAGAGAAAGGCTGCAAGCTACAAGGTGATAAGTGATCTTGGGGTAGGGGAAAGCAGGCACATGTCAGTGAGATGTAGCAGAGCTGTGTGTCTAATAGGAATCTCATGCATCTCTGATCTGTCTCATCTCACTATGTGTCAGTGTGTTAGGACAATGTCAGAAGTCAGATGAAAGTGCATATACACCTTGTACCCTAATAATGTAACCACATTGTCACCCCACAGAACTAGATAGATAATACCCTGAGATTTTACACTGAGCTGCATAGAGAGTGATAACAGCAATAACACTGAGTAACATTGTAAAGTAAGGGGTTAAAATGCCTTACGTGTGTAGGTACCCACCACCCCCCACCGCCTAGTGGCACCCCTTTTGGAACTCTACGCATGGGGGTCAATCCTCAATTAAATACTGTGAGACCAATGGTATCCCCAGAGGGGGGAAAGGAGGAAAGACTACAACAACAGTGAGTGGAAAATTAATAAATCTTTATTGATATAGTATATTAAAACCACAGACTGAATATAAAATGCAGGATGCAAGACATACAGAGCAGTGATACACAGAAGAAATGCAGTCATGCACATGGACAGCACATGGAACGCAAAGAAAAGGTCTAGTCTGCATGTAGAAATGAAGGAACTGGAATAAATAGTGTAATGACCCAAGGATATCCTAATGAAGCGCTGTGCGAGGTAGTGACCATGCTAGTGCGGAAAAAAGAGTTTTCAGGTATCCGAGGTTATATAAATGCCAGTCCTTACCAAGTAGTCAGATAAAAGTGTTCCGGTGTCCGAGACGGCTGCACGCCCCGACGCGCGTTTCGGCTCCAAATGAGCCTTCGTCTGGGGGCTCATTTGGAGGGCTCAGACGAAGGCTCATTTGGAGCCGAAACGCTCCAGTCTATGGTTTTAATATACTATATCAATAAAGATTTATTAATTTTCCACTCACTGTTGTTGTAGTCTTTCCTCCTTTCCCCCCTCTGGGGATACAATATTCCCCTCAGTTACATAAATCTAGGCAGTTTTGCTAGTAATAAGGTATGGGTGCAGATGCCTTTAAACATACAAAGCCGCATTCACACATTGAGTTTTGAAATGCAATGTAGAGGGACCAGGCCAATCGTATATATGCACTTACACTCTCATTCCCGACAGCATTTGTTTCAAGAAGCAACAGTTGACATCCCTCTCACATTTGACTAATATAAAACCACTTTGCAAAGAGAGCCTCAATCTCCACGCCATCCTCTATCAATTGTTTGCAGCATATAATAAAGTACAACAGAACATTTTTTTCAGCAAAACTCATTCTACAGTAGAGCAATTTTTGTTTTAATTTTTTTGTTTTTAAGATTTTTTCCCCCTTGATTGTCATGGACAATGATTCTTCAAAACCACAAATAATGTTAGTCTATATAAACAGAATATATGAAGATTGTCAATACAGCTCAATTCTTGTGATTTTTACAGATTTCATGGCTTTGGCCTATAAAGACCCACATATGCATTTTTCGGGAGCTTTGGTCTATTCAATGATTCTTCTGTCCCACATGACATGGGTTCCCCATTTTGTTTATGTGCATAGATACAGATTGCACATACATATATTAAATATTGCGTAGCGCTCCAGAACCTTAGTCGTACTGCAGCAATGCATGGACAGGGTAAGATTTAAGTTTCTCTGCCCCTTTAAGTGGTGAGAGCTCTATGACCACCAAACAGGCCACAATATCTGCATTTCTTCTCTTCAGTAGTTCACATGCTGCAGCCATTGTCCCTGCAAACAATGAAACATGGAAAATTACTCTATGGGCATTGTATGGTCACTCTCCTTCTACAATATAGGACCAACCTACTGACACCTCTTAATGGTGCCTACTTGCCATTTAGTGCCCTTGGAGATGAAAAGTATGTTCACGTCGGTGTAATTTTTCACTGAAAAATAAGAGTTAGAAAACCAGAATATATATTTATATATATAATCATAGTTGTTGAAATCTGTGCGCTTCATGCATCATAATGATATAATTAAAGGGATCCCTCCTTCCCTGCAAAATAGCAGCACCGTCACTAATTATGATTAGCGAGTATTCATGTGTACACTATTATGTGCCTTTAGCCTGAGATTTAGGTTATCAGCTCCCTCTCTGCTACAAAGGTCCTGCCACTCAGTCTTGCCCCATCTCACAGCAGCAAGTTCAGTGCTCCTGCTCCTCTACAATGTGGTCATTCCATGACTCAGGACACTGTACCAGCGACCATCCACAGCAGTGTAAAACTCATTGTCCCAGAAAATGTGTCTGCATTCAACCGTGATTAACTGGACTGAGCCCAGAACAGCTTAACTGAACTCATAGTTCCCCCCACTGAGCTCAACTTCTATTAGTAAGCAGGCATTAAGCAACAGTTTCTAGCAGAGGTCGCACTAACATTTTTCCAGAAGGGTAATAATACTCCTCTCACAATTTTTGAGGAGTATTTTTAACCCAGGAGGAGTACGAAATTTTCACTAATAAATGTATAACTCCCAGGCGTATATATAGTGTTAAGAGACGTCTATTAATACAAGGGAAAAGTTACAGCTCCTGTTTTCTGTGCTTAAAAGGGTTTTCCCACAAATTCAAGTTAGGCCCTATCCACAGGATAAGGTCTAATTTGAATTCTAAGGAAAACTTCTTTAGGGCACATTCACACTTTTTTTATGCGTTTTTGACGTATCCAAAGGCTTCACGTGTTGAAGTAACGCTGCGTTTTAGCCAATGCAATGGAAACGCAATTTTACTTCAACACGTGATCAAGGTTGAAGCCTTTGGAATGCGTAAAAAACTCAAAATGTATGTAATAACCTCACCCTTATGCTACATTCACACTACCATATGGGGACGTATGTACGGCCGCAAGCTTGTGGCTGTACATGTCCTCAATAGATAGCAATGGCCGCACGGAGCGATACGGCTCAGTACACGGGAAAATGACATGTCTTTCCCCGTGTTACGGCCAGTACCCAATGCATTTTAATGGAGAGGGGTGGGAACGCATGCCTGCACGGCCATGGCCTGGCGGGAGTACGTTTGTGTGAATGCAGCCTTATTGTCTACAGAGCAGACTATGGCTGATGGCGGCCCCCAGACCAGTCTGGGGCTGATGCTGCTGAAATTTTAATTAATTTATTTTCTTCGGTTTGGGAACAACTCTTTTTTTATTTAATTTTTTTTTGTTTACAGGGGCACATTTAGGGAGGAACACATAATATATGTGTGCCTGCTTTACTCAAATATAACTCACACATAACAGGGATCTAATGGTAAGAGCCCATTGGATCACTGTCATCAGTGATCTGTATACAGAGACATGCAGAGAGGATGCATACAGCACCTTCCCTGCATGCCTTTCACTGTATACAGGGGATGCTGTGACTGATAATAATCAGCCCCTGTCACAGTACACGATCGGGTATTAATACGCTTGGTGATTTTTTGGGGGAGTAAATCAGCCTCTAAACGCGTCTATGAAGCGTGTAGAGGCGTTATCGCGACCTCTGGTTTCTAGACTTTGTCTTAAAGGGAACCTGCCACCACATTTTTCACAAATACAGCTAGTGACAGGTTCCCATAGAGCCCTATAGGTTAAATGCCACACATCGTTTTAGCTCACATCCTCAGAATCAACTTTGTTATCTTACCTGGCATCAGAGGCAGTGTGTCTTGCTCAGGTGACCCCTCCCATGTACTCAGCCTTATGCCTCCTCACTATTCAGCACTTAGTGTCATGTGACCAAGGTGATTCACATCTACCTCATGTATGCATCTTATCACATGAAATCACAGCATGCATCCATAAGGATGGGATGGGAGTCCACGGGGGCATGCTGTGATTTCATGTGATCAGATACATACCTTACCAGTCAGTCAATCAGGAACAAGAGGCAGGGTAAGGCTTGTAAAATGTAATATGCAGTTATATGCATTAATAACATTGAACTCACTACAGGTGAATTGTACATATGTTTATAAACATATTTTTAACATAGCAGAAATGGAAAGAAACCATTTAGGGATAAAAACAATGTTTGTTTTTCATTTTTGGTGGGTTAATTTAAATGGCAGGTTCATTACAGTGAGAGATAAATCTGGCATAGGTGTTAAGACTGGGTTTATAAACTTTTTCACAATTTTGTGTTACACTAGCTGACACATTGAAAGGGTCTATGTCTAGAGGAATCAGACAATTCTATTCCAAATGCCTCCCCTCAGATGATTCTATGTAAAATCCAGTAAATCCCACATATGCACAAATCTAATTTGTTATAACAAAATAGTTTTTAAGCAAAGGGCTTTTTCACATAGCTGTAGCCTATGGGTCAGTAAAAAATACTGACTACAACACAATCCTGATCCATTGCAATAGAAAACATAGACCACATTCATCAGTTGTTTTTTTTAGTTACACATATTAAAAATAGATGAAACTTTACTGAGGTAATACTTTGATGATTGAAAACAGAAAACTGATTAAAATCTGATGGACAATTAGTTTTTCCACTGATTAATCAGAAAATTTCTGCAACATATGTAAAAGCACCATCATACAGTTCTGTTGCTTCCCTCCATACATGGAAAGGAATCAGCTCATGAACCGACTCTACACAGCCTTAAAGGGGGTTTTCCCACAAAACAAGTAAGCCCTAACTTGCTGATCAGTAATGGGATCACAAAAATGGGGGGTCCGAGGCACCTTCATCGGACCCGTTGTTCCGCCCCGAGATGAGCGGAACAGCCGCTTGTGCGTGTCCGTGCTGCCCCGTTCATCTTTGTGGAGCTGACGGAGATTGCAGAGTACAGCGCTCAGCAATCTCCGTCAGCTCCATAGAGATGAATGGGGCAGCACGGCTGGCTGCTCCACTCATCTCTGGGATCAAAGAGGGGTCCGATGGAGGCACCTTCATCGGACCCGTGATTGTGCCCTGAGATGAGCGGAGCATGTCCGTGCTGCCCGCTCATCTCGGGGATCAAAGAGGGGTCCGATGGAGGTATCTTGGACCCCATCAGACTTCCCCTTCACCTGATCTGTGGTGGTTTCATCAGTGAGACCCCTGCCGACCAGCTAGTTAGGCCCCAACTTGTTTCATGGGCAAACCCTTTTAACCGTACCGTGACACCGAGTTGTTATATAATTTTGCGGCTTCAGTTCTCTTATTCAATATTCCTCTTTTAAAGGAGATGTACCGACAAAATCAATCATGAGAAACCAGGGACACTGACTCATATATCCATGCATCATTAATGTGATAATCTTATAACCCTTTTTTTTTCCCCAGAAAACCCCTTAGAATTGACTTTTACATAATAGGACATATATTCCTTCTCTATGGATCGTTGCACATGAACGGAAGACGAAAATATATTTTTACCTCCGGTGGCCAATAAATCATCTATTATCACAACTTTCTGTCCAGGGTCAACAGCATCAACCTGAATTTCAATCTCAGCCTTAAGACACAAAAAATAGACATGTTAAAAGATACAGCAAAGTATATAAACATTTCCTTCCTTTTTGCCCGCATGGCATAATTTATCTCTATCCATACAGTGTCCTTAGGCCTCATGCACACGAGCGTGCACAAAGAACAGGCCCTGACGGGGTGGTTGAGCTCTGCTCACCCCTTCTATCTCCATAGGAAGCTGAGTGACCACATCTTGACTGTGCACAATAGACCTCAATGGCGGCTGTATGGCTAGCTCATAGCTGTCACGGCTGTGTACATGATACCTTAGACCAGGGGTAGGGAACCTATGGCTCGGGAGCCAGATAAGGCTCTTTTGATGGCAGCATCTGGCTCTCAGACAAATCATTGATTAATAGCGATGGGCAGTGTGTACATATAAGATACATAGGGACGATCACTGGATGCAGGCAGAGATGTTACCGCTGCCTGCGTCCTTTTTGTGACCAAGGTGCCATCACCGCACCATTGCTTAGGTGACAGCACCTGTGTCATAGAGAAGAGCAGCATCCACTCCTCTCTATGACCCAGGCGTCTGCCTAAGCAACTATGGGTGATGGAGAAGAGCGCGTGAGTGATGAGAAGCTGCTGAATGGAGATGAGGTAGGTGAGTATTCATTTTTTTGCTGTGACTTCCTATCTACTGGGGGCAAGTATGTGCTGGCACTACCTTTTTACTGGGAGGCATGTGCTGTGACTACCTATCTACTGGGGCCTGGGGGCATGTGATGGGGCTACCTATCTACTGGGGACACGTGCTGTGTCTACCCATCTACCTTGGGCATGTACTGTGGCTACCCAAATACTGGGGAGCATGTGCTGTGACTACCTATTTACTGGGGGGGTCATGTGCTGTGACTATTTATCTACTGAGGGCATGTGCCTGGGCTAGATTTGTACTGGGGGCATGTGCCTGGGCTAGATTTCTACTGGGGGCATGTGCCTGGGCTAGCTATCTAGTGGGTGAATGTGGTATGACTACCTATATAATGGGGGGCATGTGCTGTGGCTACCTATTTACTAGCAGGCATGTGAAGGTGCTACCTATCTAATGGGGGGCATGTGCCATGGTTACCAATATACTGGGGGAAATGTGCTGTGGCTACCTATCTACTTGGAGGCATGTGCTGGAGCTACCTATCTATTTCGGTGCATGTGCTGTGGCTACATATGTACTGGGGGGAATGTGCTAGGGCTACCTATCTACTGGGGGGCTTGTGCTGGGGCTACCTATATACTAGGGGCATGTACTGGGTGTATCTACTGTGGGTCATGTACTGGGGCTACCTATCTACTGAGAGGCCATGTGCAGTGGCCACCTATCTACTGGGGGGACACATGCCATGGCTATCTATCTACTGGGGGCAATGTGCATATTGCATGGCT
Organism: Engystomops pustulosus; assembly: GCF_040894005.1. NCBI lineage: Eukaryota > Metazoa > Chordata > Amphibia > Anura > Leptodactylidae > Engystomops > Engystomops pustulosus. The sequence goes on along the minus strand of NC_092417.1, from coordinate 101,496,110 downwards.
CTCACAGAATTACATTTTAAAAAATGAGGTGTTCATGGCTGTCTCAGCCAAAAAAGTTCCCGACCCTTGCCTTAGACCAGTGATGGCGAACCTATGGCACGCGTGCCAGAGAGGGCACGCAGAGCCCTCTCTGCTGGCACGCGTACCTTCTCCCCAGCCTCATCAATGATACCTACCCCTGCCGGGTCCCAGCACTCTGTTGACCGTTCGACCCCGGCTACCGCTGCCTGCTCGTTCGCGCCTGGCCCACCCTGCTGCCTGCAGAGTCGCGGGGTCCCGATGCCTGCTTGTCCCCGCCCTGCTGCCTGCAGAGTCGCGGGGTCCTGATGCCTGCGGGGTCCCGGTGCCCGCTGCCTGCGGGGTCCCGGTGCCCGATGCCTGCGGGGTCCCGGTGCCCCATGCCTCCTGCCTGCTCCTGTGCTCCGACGTCACTGCTCCTGTGCTCCGAGTCGCGGGGTCCTGATGCCTGCGGGGTCCCGGTGCCCGCTGCCTGCGGGGTCCCGGTGCCCGCTGCCTGCGGGGTCCCGGTGCCCGCTGCCGGCGGGGTCCCGGTGCCCGCTGCCGGCGGGGTCCCGGTGCCCGCTGCCGGCGGGGTCCCGGTGCCCGCTGCCGGCGGGGTCCCGGTGCCCGATGCCTGCGGGGTCCCGGTGCCCGATGCCTGCGGGGTCCCGGTGCCTGACGTTTCCGCGGCTGCTGCACTTAGTAAGGCCCTCTATGTGTGTCTGTCTATGCTGGTGTGAGTGTATTGGAGTGTGTGCTGTGTGAGTGTAGTGGTGTGGAGTGTGTGCTGTGTGAGTGTAGTGGAGTGTGTGCTGTGTGAGTGTAGTGGAGTGGAGTGTGTGCTGTGTGAGTGTAGTGGAGTGTGTGCTGTGTGAGAGTAGTGGAGTGTGTGCTATGTGAGTGTAGTGGAGTGGAGTGTGTGCTGTGTGAGTGTAGTGGAGTGGAGTGTGTGCTGTGTGAGTGTAGTGGAGTGTGCGCAGTGTGAGTGGAGTGTGAGTGTAGTGGAGTGTGCGCAGTGTGAGTGGAGTGTGAGCGGAGTGGAGAGTGCGCAGTGTGAGCAGAGTGGAGTGTGAGTGGAGTGGAGTGTGTGCTGTGTGAGTGGAGTGGAGTGTGCGCAGTGTGAGTGGAGTGGAGTGTGCGCAGTGTGAGTGGAGTGTGAGCGGAGTGGAGTGTGCGCAGTGTGAGCAGAGTGGAGTGTGAGTGGAGTGGAGTGGAGTGTGCGCAGTGTGAGCAGAGTGGAGTGGAGTGTGCGCAGTGTGAGTGGAGTGTGAGCGGAGTGGAGTGTGCGCAGTGTGAGCGGAGTGGAGTGTGAGTGGAGTGGAGTGTGCGCAGTGTGAGTGGAGTGTGCGCAGTGTGAGTGGAGTGCTGTGTGTGCAGTGTGAGTGGAGTGGAGTGTGCGCAGTGTGAGTGGAGTGTGCGCAGTGTGAGTGGAGTGCTGTGTGTGCAGTGTGAGCGTAGTGTGCGCGGCGTATTACCAAAATTTTCATACTCCTCCTCGGGTAAAAATACTCCTCAAAAATGGTGAGAGGAGTATTATTACCCTTCTGGAAAAATGTTAGTGCGACCTCTGATAATGGTCTTTTATGCTATTTATGTGGTTGTAATGGTGGCGTCATGATGTCACAGTGTTATTTGTCTCATGTATAGTGGTATTGTGGCGCTATTGGACTAAACTGCTATGTTGGCACCTTGCACTAGAAAAGTCGCCTTTGGTTTGCAGTTTGGGCACTCGGTCTCTTAAAGGTTCGCCATCACTGCCTTAGACTGTGCCTGCTCCTCTCCTTAAGTGCTGGACTTCCGGGGTAAATAAATATAGGTGCCATCTGACTGAGGTTTCTGACTACTATACAATCAGTAAAGCCTTATACATTGTACTTACCTTTCCATACTCCAAAGAATAGGATACACACTCTGTTGGACCGGGTAACTTTCCCTTCTTCCGAATCAACACAAACCCAATTCCAAATCTTTGTGCCAGAGCAGGACCAAAAAGAAATCCACGGGAGTCTAGCCCTGCATTGAGGAAATGCTTATACTTTATACACAAGTGACTTTTTCAGGGGGTTGCACATTGTATACTGCAGAGCAAATAATTCAGCATTTGACCAGAAACAAAGTACCTCTATCCTTCCCGAGATACACAGACAAGCACCACGTCATATTGGAGCCTCTGAAGATGAATGACAGATGTTACAGCCTTTCTTACAAAACGTTGTCTTACCAGCAATAAGATCGATCTTCGGAAAATGATCTCGGAGGTAGCTCTCAAACAGGTCGATGGCAGCTGAGAATGCAGTGGGGTCTTTAAGAATTGGGGTGATGTCCCTGGAAAGAATAAGAAGGTACACACAATAGTAGAGAGTCGTAATATCTGGGCAAAAATATGACAATAACATTTTTCTTTATTAACCCCTTACGGACGCAGCCATTTTGTAGCTTAACTGTTATAAACCCTCCAAAAATTAAGATTTCTACCTATTCAATCCCACAAAAAAATGCTATAAAAAGTAATCAAAAAAACATATGTACTCCAGAATGATACTGGTGCAAAGTACAACATGTCCCGCAAAAAACAAGCCATCAACCAGCTCTGTAGCCAAAAAAGTAACAATGTTATGCCACTTGGAAGATGGCAATACAAAAATGATAGATTTTTCCCCACATTAGGGTTTTATTTGACAAATTTAGTAAAGAAAAAGTAAAAAATCCAGTACAGAATTGATGCTTTTCTACTCCTGCCCTCAAAAAAAAGTTCCTAAATTTTCAACAATAGGGGATACCAACCCCAAAATGGTAACACTGTAAAAAGCATCTCATCCCGCAAAAAAAAAAAATGCCGTCACAGCAAAAATTTTATAGCCTACAAAAGGGGCCAATGAGGAAACTAAAATCCTGGCAGCTGCAGGGCGCTCCTTCCCTTCTGCGCCTCGCTGTGCGCCCATAAAACAAGTCACGGCCACATGTGGGGGGTCTCTGTACTCAGTAGAAATTATAGAACAAATTATATTCTTTTGGAAATGTGTAAATTTTAGGGCTAAATGAATGTATAACCGGCACAATTGGACCATTCTAAATTTCACCTCCATTTTGATTCAGTTACTATGAAGATCTCAAGAGGTTAACAATCTTCCTAAAAGCCGTTTCTGATAGTTTGAGGGGTGCAGAATTGAAAATGGGTTGATTATACAGGCAGTCCCCGGGTTACATACAAGATAGGGTCTGTAGGTTTGTTCTTAAGTTGAGTTTGTATGTAAGTCGGAACTGTATATTTTATCATTGTAATCCCAGCCAGAACTTTTTTGGTCTCTGTGACAATTGGATTTTAAAAATGTTGGGCTGTCATAAGAATCAGGATTAACACTAAAGCTTCATTCCAGACACATTTGATAACTGTTTCATCTGTTTACTGTAGCCTGGGACTAAAGTACAATAAATTACCAATATCCAGAGGTTCGTTTGTAACTATGGGTCGTATGTAAGTCGAGTGTTCTTAAGTAGGGGACCGCCTGTATAGGGTTTTTTTTATGCTAAATATGTAAAATTTCATTCAAAACTGTATTTATCCCCAAAATAGTCAATTCTGAAAATCCGGAAAAGCGATATTCAATTTGTAAGCCGCGTGTCAGAATCCAAAAAAAAATCCGGAATCTTTTGTATTCTGACTTGCGTCGCTTTATATGGTTATAACTTTTGAACACTGTTACTTATCAAAGCGATACTGAGATTGCTTTTTCGCCACATGTTGTACTTCATTTTAGTGGTAAATGTCGGCTGATAAGTTTTGCGTTTATTTACAAAAAAAAAAATTTTTTGAAAAATTTGCCATTTTTCAAAATTCTAAATCCTTGTGTTTTCAGGCAGATAAATTTACTACCTAAATAAGTTGCTGAATAAACTTTCCCATATGTCTACTTTACATTTTCATCATTTTTGAAATGTCTGGATAATTTATTTTGATGTCACGCGGCTTACAAATTGAATATCGTTTTACTGTATTTTCAGAATTGACTATTTTGGGGATAAATACAGTTTTTAATGATATTTTACATATTTAACATCAAAACTCCCTATATAATCTACCCATTTTCAAATCTGCACCCCTCAAGCCATCAGAAACAGCTTTTAGGAAGATTGTTAACCCCTTGAGATCCTCATAGTAATTGAATCAAAATGGAGGTAATATTAAGAATGGTACAATTTTGACGGTTATATGTTCATTTAGCCCTAAAATTTACACATTTCCAAAAGATAAAAAGAGAAAACCCATCTGCAATTCCTCCTGAGTACAGAGACACCCCCCCCCCACATGTGGCCGTTACTTGTTTTATGGTTGCACAGCGAGGCGCAGAAGGGAAGGAGGGACCTGAAGCTGCAAAGATTAAAATTTTCTCATTGGTCCCTTTTGTAGGCTATACAATTTTTGCTTTTTCGTTATTGGGGCCATGTGACGGCATTTTTTTTTTTTTGTGGGATGAGATGCTTTTTCCATTGTTACCATTTTGGGGTTGGTATCCACTATTGTTGAAAATTTAGGAACTTTTTTTGAGGGTAGGAGTAGAAAAGCATCAATTCTGCACTGGATTTTTTTTTTTTGACGTTCATCATATAATCTAATCATCATGTTATCTTTATTCTATGGGTCAGTACGATTACAGGGATACCAGACATGAATATATTTTCTTACGTTTTACTAAATTTGTCAAATAAAACCGTAATGTGGAGAAAAATCTATAATTTTTGCTTTGCTGTCTTCCAAGTGGCATAACATTTTAAATTTTTTGGCAATGGAGCTGGTTGATGGCTTGTTTATTTTGAGGGACATGTTGTACTTTGCACTCATTCTGGAGTACATATGTTTTTTTAAATGACTTTTTATTGCATTTTTTTGTGGGATTGCATAGGTAAAAATCATAATTTTTTGCAGGCTTTTTACTGTTTTTTCAATGGCGTTCATTGTGTATATTATTTTCTTTTTTTCTATGGTTTGTTACGGACGCAGTGATACTATAAATGTGGGGTTTGTGTTATGCTTTAGACTATTTTTTGGGTTATATCTCTCTTTATATGTAATGGGGAGTATGGGCATTTTTACTGATTTATTACTTTATTGAATAACATTTTTTTTAACTTGTTCCACCATGGGACATGAACAAGCAATTATCTGATGATGATAATACTCTGTAATACTGATGTATTGCAGGGTATTAGCAGTGTCAGCCTACGCACACTAGGCTGACACTGTGCCTTTAAGATGACATCACAGATCGGCGCTCTCTGAAAACGTCGCGGGGGGGGGGGCCCAAAGGCAGTTTAAATGCTGCGGTCGCACTGACAGCGGCATTTAACGGGCTAAACACCCACGATCAGAGCCCACTTCGACCGCGGGTGTTGGCTATCAGTTACAGCTGGCACCACGTGTCCCAATGCCGGTTCGGCTACGATCTTGAGCTGAACCGGCATCAGATCTGCGTCCGATAAATCGGACGCTGAGCGCTAAATCACTGCACTCAGCGTCCGATATATTCGACGCAGAGCATTAAGGGGTTAAAGTAGGGGGCTAAGGGGTTATAGTATCATTTATGTATGTATTGTAGTCAGTAATATGGTGGCCTCATTGTACAGACGTGACACCATATGAATGTCACCTATGTGAATTATTCTACTGACATCCAGAACTATGACCCTGATCGCTTCCTAGGCAGTGTCTGCAGGGACTTTGCACCGCCTCTGGCTGCTCTTATACACCGCCTAGACATGCAGCAGGGCACTGACCTGAAGCAGATTCCCGGGGAGGGGAAGTCAGGAAATTCCCGCACAGAAGAGCGGAGCAGCGCCCGCTTATCACCCTCATTCATGGCACTGGACTCCCTCGTGGCTAGCTGCTAGAATAGAGGGACCAGGATGAGGCGTGATGTCACTGGTCACATGTCACTCCAGATCATGTGACCAAGGTGATGTAGGCTGGGGGCGGGGCTTAAAGTTTCCCGTCTGTATGTGTGTGGAGGAGATGCAGGGCTGCTGAGTGCTATGTGTGGAGGAGATGCAGGGCTGCTCAGTGCTGTGTGTGGAGGGATTATCATGGTGAGTACATCTGCTCTATAGTCTAATGGAGGGCTCTGGGAGCTGTGAGCAGAATGTGTGGGCGGCTGCAGCCTGCAGGTGTGGTAAGCGGGTGATATGCAAAGAAGCCTGGGCTCCAAGGGGAGCAGCTTGTCACATAGAGGAGCCTGGGGGTACGTATGTAGTGAAGGGTGAGGGTCATGTATGGCTTGTGAGGGGTGTAATGGATGCATATTGCCACATTGGGACATATATCATTAATGTGGGGTACATGCTGTGTGTGGATGTGCAGTGTATAACATAGGGGGTACATACTACACGGGGGGTGGGTGCAGTGTATAACACGGGGGGTGGGTGCAGTGTATAACACGGGGGGTGGGTGCAGTGTATAACACGGGGGGTGGGTGCAGTGTATAACACGGGGGGTGGGTTGCAGTGTATAACATGGGGGGCGGATTGCAGTGTATAACATGGGGGGCGGATTGCAGTGTATAACATGGGGGGCGGATTGCAGTGTATAACATGGTGGGCGGATTGCAGTGTATAACATGGTGGGCGGATTGCAGTGTATAACATGGGGGGCGGATTGCAGTGTATAACAAGGGGGCGGCGGGTGCAGTGTATAACAAGGGGGCGGCGGGTGCAGTGTATAACAAGGGGGCGGCGGGTGCAGTGTATAAAATAAAGGGGAGGCGGGTGCAGTGTATAACATATAGGGGGGGCGGGTGCAGTGTATAACATATAGGGGGGGCGGGTGCAGTGTATAACATATAGGGGGGGCGGGTGCAGTGTATAACATATAGGGGGGGCGGGTGCAGTGTACAACATATAGGGGGGGCGGGTGCAGTGTACAACATATAGGGGGGGCGGGTGCAGTGTACAACATATAGGGGGGGCGGGTGCAGTGTATAACATATAGGGGGGGCGGGGGTTGCGGTGTATAACATATAGGGGGGGCGGGGGTTGCGGTGTATAACATATAGGGGGGGCGGGGGTTGCGGTGTATAACATATAGGGGGGGCGGGGGTTGCGGTGTATAACATATAGGGGGGGCGGGGGTTGCGGTGTATAACATATAGGGGGGGCGGGGGTTGCGGTGTATAACATATAGGGGGGGCGGGGGTTGCGGTGTATAACATATAGGGGGGGCGGGGGTTGCGGTGTATAACATATAGGGGGGGCGGGGGTTGCGGTGTATAACATATAGGGGGGGCGGGGGTTGCGGTGTATAACATATAGGGGGGGCGGGGGTTGCGGTGTATAACATATAGGGGGGGCGGGGGTTGCGGTGTATAACATATAGGGGGGGCGGGGGTTGCGGTGTATAACATATAGGGGGGGCGGGGGTTGCGGTGTATAACATATAGGGGGGGCGGGGGTTGCGGTGTATAACATATAGGGGGGGCGGGGGTTGCGGTGTATAACATATAGGGGGGGCGGGGGTTGCGGTGTATAACATATAGGGGGGGCGGGGGTTGCGGTGTATAACATATAGGGGGGGCGGGGGTTGCGGTGTATAACATATAGGGGGGGCGGGGGTTGCGGTGTATAACATATAGGGGGGGCGGGGGTTGCGGTGTATAACATATAGGGGGGGCGGGGGTTGCGGTGTATAACATATAGGGGGGGCGGGGGTTGCGGTGTATAACATATAGGGGGGGCGGGGGTTGCGGTGTATAACATATAGGGGGGGCGGGGGTTGCGGTGTATAACATATAGGGGGGGCGGGGGTTGCGGTGTATAACATATAGGGGGGGCGGGGGTTGCGGTGTATAACATATAGGGGGGGCGGGGGTTGCGGTGTATAACATATAGGGGGGGCGGGGGTTGCGGTGTATAACATATAGGGGGGGCGGGGGTTGCGGTGTATAACATATAGGGGGGGCGGGGGTTGCGGTGTATAACATATAGGGGGGGCGGGGGTTGCGGTGTATAACATATAGGGGGGGCGGGGGTTGCGGTGTATAACATATAGGGGGGGCGGGGGTTGCGGTGTATAACATATAGGGGGGGCGGGGGTTGCGGTGTATAACATATAGGGGGGGCGGGGGTTGCGGTGTATAACATATAGGGGGGGCGGGGGTTGCGGTGTATAACATATAGGGGGGGCGGGGGTTGCGGTGTATAACATATAGGGGGGGCGGGGGTTGCGGTGTATAACATATAGGGGGGGCGGGGGTTGCGGTGTATAACATATAGGGGGGGCGGGGGTTGCGGTGTATAACATATAGGGGGGGCGGGGGTTGCGGTGTATAACATATAGGGGGGGCGGGGGTTGCGGTGTATAACATATAGGGGGGGCGGGGGTTGCGGTGTATAACATATAGGGGGGGCGGGGGTTGCGGTGTATAACATATAGGGGGGGCGGGGGTTGCGGTGTATAACATATAGGGGGGGCGGGGGTTGCGGTGTATAACATATAGGGGGGGCGGGGGTTGCGGTGTATAACATATAGGGGGGGCGGGGGTTGCGGTGTATAACATATAGGGGGGCGGGGGTTGCGGTGTATAACATATAGGGGGGGCGGGGGTTGCGGTGTATAACATATAGGGGGGGCGGGGGTTGCGGTGTATAACATATAGGGGGGGCGGGGGTTGCGGTGTATAACATATAGGGGGGGCGGGGGTTGCGGTGTATAACATATAGGGGGGGCGGGGGTTGCGGTGTATAACATATAGGGGGGGCGGGGGTTGCGGTGTATAACATATAGGGGGGGCGGGGGTTGCGGTGTATAACATATAGGGGGGGCGGGGGTTGCGGTGTATAACATATAGGGGGGGCGGGGGTTGCGGTGTATAACATATAGGGGGGGCGGGGGTTGCGGTGTATAACATATAGGGGGGGCGGGGGTTGCGGTGTATAACATATAGGGGGGGCGGGGGTTGCGGTGTATAACATATAGGGGGGGCGGGGGTTGCGGTGTATAACATATAGGGGGGGCGGGGGTTGCGGTGTATAACATATAGGGGGGGCGGGGGTTGCGGTGTATAACATATAGGGGGGGCGGGGGTTGCGGTGTATAACATATAGGGGGGGCGGGGGTTGCGGTGTATAACATATAGGGGGGGCGGGGGTTGCGGTGTATAACATATAGGGGGGGCGGGGGTTGCGGTGTATAACATATAGGGGGGGCGGGGGTTGCGGTGTATAACATATAGGGGGGGCGGGGGTTGCGGTGTATAGCATATAGGGGGGGCGGGGGTTGCGGTGTATAGCATATAGGGGGGGCGGGGGTTGCGGTGTATAGCATATAGGGGGGGCGGGGGTTGCGGTGTATAGCATATAGGGGGGGCGGGGGTTGCGGTGTATAGCATATAGGGGGGGCGGGGGTTGCGGTGTATAGCATATAGGGGGGGCGGGGGTTGCGGTGTATAGCATATAGGGGGGGCGGGGGTTGCGGTGTATAGCATATAGGGGGGGCGGGGGTTGCGGTGTATAGCATATAGGGGGGGCGGGGGTTGCGGTGTATAGCATATAGGGGGGGCGGGGGTTGCGGTGTATAGCATATAGGGGGGGCGGGGGTTGCGGTGTATAGCATATAGGGGGGGCGGGGGTTGCGGTGTATAGCATATAGGGGGGGCGGGGGTTGCGGTGTATAGCATATAGGGGGGGCGGGGGTTGCGGTGTATAGCATATAGGGGGGGCGGGGGTTGCGGTGTATAGCATATAGGGGGGGCGGGGGTTGCGGTGTATAGCATATAGGGGGGGCGGGGGTTGCGGTGTATAGCATATAGGGGGGGCGGGGGTTGCGGTGTATAGCATATAGGGGGGGCGGGGGTTGCGGTGTATAACATATAGGGGGGGCGGGGGTTGCGGTGTATAACATATAGGGGGGGCGGGGGTTGCGGTGTATAACATATAGGGGGGGCGGGGGTTGCGGTGTATAACATATAGGGGGGGCGGGGGTTGCGGTGTATAACATATAGGGGGGGCGGGGGTTGCGGTGTATAACATATAGGGGGGGCGGGGGTTGCGGTGTATAACATATAGGGGGGGCGGGGGTTGCGGTGTATAACATATAGGGGGGGCGGGGGTTGCGGTGTATAACATATAGGGGGGGCGGGGGTTGCGGTGTATAACATATAGGGGGGGCGGGGGTTGCGGTGTATAACATATAGGGGGGGCGGGGGTTGCGGTGTATAACATATAGGGGGGGCGGGGGTTGCGGTGTATAACATATAGGGGGGGCGGGGGTTGCGGTGTATAACATATAGGGGGGGCGGGGGTTGCGGTGTATAACATATAGGGGGGGCGGGGGTTGCGGTGTATAACATATAGGGGGGGCGGGGGTTGCGGTGTATAACATATAGGGGGGGCGGGGGTTGCGGTGTATAACATATAGGGGGGGCGGGGGTTGCGGTGTATAACATATAGGGGGGGCGGGGGTTGCGGTGTATAACATATAGGGGGGGCGGGGGTTGCGGTGTATAACATATAGGGGGGGCGGGGGTTGCGGTGTATAACATATAGGGGGGGCGGGGGTTGCGGTGTATAACATATAGGGGGGGCGGGGGTTGCGGTGTATAACATATAGGGGGGGCGGGGGTTGCGGTGTATAACATATAGGGGGGGCGGGGGTTGCGGTGTATAACATATAGGGGGGGCGGGGGTTGCGGTGTATAACATATAGGGGGGGCGGGGGTTGCGGTGTATAACATATAGGGGGGGCGGGGGTTGCGGTGTATAACATATAGGGGGGGCGGGGGTTGCGGTGTATAACATATAGGGGGGGCGGGGGTTGCGGTGTATAACATATAGGGGGGGCGGGGGTTGCGGTGTATAACATATAGGGGGGGCGGGGGTTGCGGTGTATAACATATAGGGGGGGCGGGGGTTGCGGTGTATAACATATAGGGGGGGCGGGGGTTGCGGTGTATAACATATAGGGGGGGCGGGGGTTGCGGTGTATAACATATAGGGGGGGCGGGGGTTGCGGTGTATAACATATAGGGGGGGCGGGGGTTGCGGTGTATAACATATAGGGGGGGCGGGGGTTGCGGTGTATAACATATAGGGGGGGCGGGGGTTGCGGTGTATAACATATAGGGGGGGCGGGGGTTGCGGTGTATAACATATAGGGGGGGCGGGGGTTGCGGTGTATAACATATAGGGGGGGCGGGGGTTGCGGTGTATAACATATAGGGGGGGCGGGGGTTGCGGTGTATAACATATAGGGGGGGCGGGGGTTGCGGTGTATAACATATAGGGGGGGCGGGGGTTGCGGTGTATAACATATAGGGGGGGCGGGGGTTGCGGTGTATAACATATAGGGGGGGCGGGGGTTGCGGTGTATAACATATAGGGGGGGCGGGGGTTGCGGTGTATAACATATAGGGGGGGCGGGGGTTGCGGTGTATAACATATAGGGGGGGCGGGGGTTGCGGTGTATAACATATAGGGGGGGCGGGGGTTGCGGTGTATAACATATAGGGGGGGCGGGGGTTGCGGTGTATAACATATAGGGGGGGCGGGGGTTGCGGTGTATAACATATAGGGGGGGCGGGGGTTGCGGTGTATAACATATAGGGGGGGCGGGGGTTGCGGTGTATAACATATAGGGGGGGCGGGGGTTGCGGTGTATAACATATAGGGGGGGCGGGGGTTGCGGTGTATAACATATAGGGGGGGCGGGGGTTGCGGTGTATAACATATAGGGGGGGCGGGGGTTGCGGTGTATAACATATAGGGGGGGCGGGGGTTGCGGTGTATAACATATAGGGGGGGCGGGGGTTGCGGTGTATAACATATAGGGGGGGCGGGGGTTGCGGTGTATAACATATAGGGGGGGCGGGGGTTGCGGTGTATAACATATAGGGGGGGCGGGGGTTGCGGTGTATAACATATAGGGGGGGCGGGGGTTGCGGTGTATAACATATAGGGGGGGCGGGGGTTGCGGTGTATAACATATAGGGGGGGCGGGGGTTGCGGTGTATAACATATAGGGGGGGCGGGGGTTGCGGTGTATAACATATAGGGGGGGCGGGGGTTGCGGTGTATAACATATAGGGGGGGCGGGGGTTGCGGTGTATAACATATAGGGGGGGCGGGGGTTGCGGTGTATAACATATAGGGGGGGCGGGGGTTGCGGTGTATAACATATAGGGGGGGCGGGGGTTGCGGTGTATAACATATAGGGGGGGCGGGGGTTGCGGTGTATAACATATAGGGGGGGCGGGGGTTGCGGTGTATAACATATAGGGGGGGCGGGGGTTGCGGTGTATAACATATAGGGGGGGCGGGGGTTGCGGTGTATAACATATAGGGGGGGCGGGGGTTGCGGTGTATAACATATAGGGGGGGCGGGGGTTGCGGTGTATAACATATAGGGGGGGCGGGGGTTGCGGTGTATAACATATAGGGGGGGCGGGGGTTGCGGTGTATAACATATAGGGGGGGCGGGGGTTGCGGTGTATAACATATAGGGGGGGCGGGGGTTGCGGTGTATAACATATAGGGGGGGCGGGGGTTGCGGTGTATAACATATAGGGGGGGCGGGGGTTGCGGTGTATAACATATAGGGGGGGCGGGGGTTGCGGTGTATAACATATAGGGGGGGCGGGGGTTGCGGTGTATAACATATAGGGGGGGCGGGGGTTGCGGTGTATAACATATAGGGGGGGCGGGGGTTGCGGTGTATAACATATAGGGGGGGCGGGGGTTGCGGTGTATAACATATAGGGGGGGCGGGGGTTGCGGTGTATAACATATAGGGGGGGCGGGGGTTGCGGTGTATAACATATAGGGGGGGCGGGGGTTGCGGTGTATAACATATAGGGGGGGCGGGGGTTGCGGTGTATAACATATAGGGGGGGCGGGGGTTGCGGTGTATAACATATAGGGGGGGCGGGGGTTGCGGTGTATAACATATAGGGGGGGCGGGGGTTGCGGTGTATAACATATAGGGGGGGCGGGGGTTGCGGTGTATAACATATAGGGGGGGCGGGGGTTGCGGTGTATAACATATAGGGGGGGCGGGGGTTGCGGTGTATAACATATAGGGGGGGCGGGGGTTGCGGTGTATAACATATTGGGGGGGGCGGGGGTTGCGGTGTATAACATATTGGGGGGGCGGGGGTTGCGGTGTATAACATATTGGGGGGGGCGGGGGTTGCGGTGTATAACATATTGGGGGGGGCGGGGGTTGCGGTGTATAACATATTGGGGGGGGCGGGGGTTGCGGTGTATAACATATTGGGGGGGGCGGGGGTTGCGGTGTATAACATATTGGGGGGGGCGGGGGTTGCGGTGTATAACATATTGGGGGGGGCGGGGGTTGCGGTGTATAACATATTGGGGGGGGGCGGGGGTTGCGGTGTATAACATATTGGGGGGGGGGCGGGGGTTGCGGTGTAACATATGGGGGCAGGGACATCCTGTATGTATGCGTGGAGTGCACATTGTTCCCTACTTATCCCCTTCACCTTGTGACTCCCAATTATGAGCACCTGCCCCCTCGCCTCGCCACCCCCACACAGTGTATGTCACTTCTTTCTCGTTTTACTATATAACTATATATATGCCTGTGGGGTATTCTTATGTTTTCTTTTTTGATCCTTTAGATTCTATTCTGTATTGGATCCTGAATGGAGCCTGTGTCATCGGAGAAGATCACAGCAACATGGACTGGGACTTGAGAACAAAACCTGCTTGAAAGGATAGAGGATAGTAATGTGATTGGTGGGGATCAAATGCTGGGACCCCCGCTAATAACTGGATTTCCGTTCTTAGGTACAAATGGAGCAGCAGGTCAAGTATGCGTCTTGTTGCTTTATTCATTGCCTGAGTGTGCCAGGTCGCGTGGTTATCTCTGGCACTGTCATTGAGGTTCAGGAGAGTGCCAGAAATACCCAGGCGCTGTGCTTGCCAATTTACAAAACTTCAATGGCAGAACACCGGGTTCACCTACTGCTCCATCAATTAGCTGTACATTCTTGTGATCATTGGAGGTCCCTGAAGTCACCCCCCCAGATTGCTATTCCCTATCCAATGGAAAATATCCTATACTTGCCTCTCCCCTGCATTTACTTGTGTGTGCACCTTCTGGTCTTTGTTTGCAAAAAGAGGCTGTAGCAGGAACGTCATGTCCGCTGTAGCTTTATATTCCTCTCTGTCAAACACCTCTGAGGCCAGGAGTAGAGCGTGCCAGTCATGTCTCATCATCATGAAATCACTGCTGTAAGAGAGGCTAGGATCTGCTGGCAGGAGGATGCTCCCCTGCTATTGTGTAGATATTCCTATGTTGTGGACAACTCTTCTATGTCCCCTAGTGGCACATTAAAAAAAAAAGTCCAGGCAATGTTTTATAAAATTAAAACTTCTTAAAATCATTTCTCTCCTGATTAGTTTCATGTGTAATAATAAAGAAATATACAAAAAATAGAGTTTAGAAGTTGTAACCACTTTGTGACTGGGTTCATAGGGTACGTTTTTGTATAAGACAAGCAAATCGTCCAGTTTGGACGTGTGTTCCCAATTGTCACTAAAATATAACTTTTAATAATTTCTAATTTAAAAAGTGAAAGCTAGTAGTGTACAGCGGATAGAAGGCGAAGGTACAATTCCAGTGCACTCAGGTTAAAATTACAGTCAGATGAGTTGTTAGAGTTTAGTTTTCCTCAGTATCAGATAAGTCCTATGAGTGTTTTTTCAGTGTATTAGTAGTATTCCGGGTTTATGTTTGACTTCTCACTATGGTCTGATTAGTGAAAAGGACTCAGAGAGGAGAGGGCATTCACCCCTATCCCTGTTGGTGAACCTCCATTGGATATGTGTGGGGGTACATAAGTCCTCCCTAATTTAGAGGCAGATTTCATCCATATACTGGCCTCATATTCTAATGGTTCGTGTAGTCCTGCCTCTCTTATTCCTATTTAGGAGTATTAGTAGACGTTTTATAAATTCTGCACTCCGGTAAATACTCTATAGGTTTTTACACTCAATACAGTTCAGCTATATTAATATCCCTCTTTTTTGGCTCTACAACTCTGCTGCTGATCTAAAATCCTAAGGGTATAGCCCCCCCCGACATGTTTCACTGCATAGAGCAGCGTCCTCAGGGGTGCCGGGGCTATAATGCGGCACACCACGTGAATTCCCGTCCTTTATGACTTCTCATTCTGACGTAGTCAAGAAGGGCCCGTCTCTCCCATCCAATCAGAGGGCTAGGTTCCAATAGCCAATCGCGGCGGTGGGCTATGTCTACTGTTGTCCAATCCTCGTGGAGTCACCCTGTGACATCACCGATAGCGTCCCTTCCCTGCGCATGTCCGTTTCTCTTAGTGCCGAATATATTCATTTCAGTGCGCTTGCGCAAGGGTATCACACCTAGGCTCCTGCGCATGTCTATTTTACTTAGACTAGATCACGGTAAATCCTCTGCGCATGCGTATCGACTTAGTGTTCCGTGCACTCGGTTCCTTGTCTTCACGCATGCGCGCTGACTTGGTATCTTGTGCGCTTGGTTCCTTCTCTTTGCGCATGCGCGTTGACTTAGTCTTTTGTGCGTTCGATTCCCTCTCTTCGCGCATGTGCGCTAACTTCGTATTCCGTGCGCTCGATTCCTTCTCTTCGCGTATGGTCAGGAACCTATGTGGGATTCGGCTGTTTTCCCATCTACTTAATAAGTGGATCCGGGCGAGTAAGTAGATTCCAATGGCTATGTGTTATTTATCAATACTAGGGGGGACGGAGTTATAACAGTATCAAGCGATGGAGTTATCTAATGATGGGATCTAATGATGGGATCTCTATGTCTACAGATACGAAGTCGTATCTAATGATGGGATTTCTGTGACCACAGAGATATAACAATATCAAGTGACGGGATGTTTGTGGCTCATTTTTAGTTTTGGTCCATTTCTGGTGTCTCAATTCTTTGATTAGCACCTTGACACAGTAAGTGATGTGCCTCTTAGGCTGGAATATCCTTCATCCTACAATTCCTATTTATTATCATTTATAAATTCAAAACAAGATTCATTTATAGAAAAGCTGCATAAGTAAATCCCTCATTAAGGCCTTTGGGGCTCATCGTTCCTAATTTGTAAATCCATTTTGCCTCCAGTTGGAGGAGGTCTCGATCGAGGTCACCCCCTCTTATACCCGTCTTTAGGTGATCAATGCCCCAGAAGCGAAGCTGCTCAAGGTCCCCATTATGTGTCATCTTCATATGTTTTGAGAGGGTTGTGTCTTTCTTTGTTCTTACTGTACTAAGATGTGAGGAGACTCTTTTTCTTAACTCCTGTACTGTTTTTCCTACGTACATTTTTGGGCATCTACATTGTGCCACGTATATCACCCCTGTTGTTTTACAATTAATAAAGTGTCTAATCTGGTAAGTTCGAGTATTGTCTGGATTAGAGAATTCTTTTTTTCTAGACATATATTTACAGAGGGAGCAGTCCCCACAGGGAAACGAACCAGTGGTTCGAGGTGGCAACCACATTTGTGGGGTTAGACGTTTGTCTGCATAGTGGCTATGTACCAGGAGGTCTTTTAGGTTTTTTCCTCTTCTATATGTTATTGACGGGTGTTCTGTTAGAGCGGGTTGAATGTCATTATCGGCCATCAAAAGCGGCCAGTATTTTCGAAAGATATGTTACTTCCTGCGAGTAACCATCAAAGGTGCCTATGCATCTAATTGGTCCCTGTTGTTCCTGCTTCCTTTCATTTTTTAGTAGGGTTTCACGAGCTGTCCCCTTCGCTCTCTGGTAGGCTCTATGTAGGGCTTTTTTAGGGTACCCTCTGGTTCGAAATCGTCCGTATAGTTCTCCACATTCCTTTTCGAATTCCAGATCTGATGAGCAATTCCTCCTCGCCCGGAGGTACTGCCCCACTGGAATGCCTCTTCTAAGGGGGGTTGGGTGCCAGCTTTTCCAGCTTAGCAAGTTATTGGTCGAGGTCTCTTTCCTATATATTGAGGTCTGTAGGGAGCCCTGTTCGTCTATTCTGATGTTCAAGTCTAGAAAGCAGATGTGTTCCTGGTGTATTTCTGATGTAAAGTGCATTCCTATTTGGTTAGTGTTCAGGCAATCGACGAAGTTCTTAAAAGTGTCTCTGTCCCCCTCCCAAAGGATCAGGACGTCGTCGATATACCTTCCACAAAGTGCTATGTGCTTGGTGAACTGTGCTAGTTCATCTGAAAAGACAATTGTGGCTTCCCACCACCCTAAGAAAATATTCGCGTACGTGGGTGCACAGATGGTCCCCATGGCGGTGCCCTTCACCTGATGGTAAAAGGCACCGCCAAAGAGGAAATAGTTGTGAGTAAGAAGAAACCTTAGTAAAGAAATCAAAAATGCGTTATGCTTTTTAAATTGTACAGCCTTAGTGTTCAGAAAGTAAGTAACTGCCTCTAGACCTAATGTGTGTTGAATACTACTGTACAAGGCCTCAACATCCAAGCTTGCCAGGTAAGTATCCTTTGTCACTGTTATTCCCTGTAATTTGGTAATTACATCTTTCGTGTCCCTAAGGTACGATGGTAGGGAGGTCACGAATGGCCGTAGTAGTTTGTCAATATACTCACTTATCCCCTGGGTGAGACTATTATCACCCGAGACAATAGGTCTCCCGGGTATTGGTTTGACCTGTTTGTGCACTTTTGGCAGTGCATAAAACGTTGGTATTGTAGGTTTTTTTGTATAGAGATATTTAAACTCATCCTTCGAAATCATATTCTCCTCCAGAGCCCATGTTAGTAAGTCTGAGAGTTCTTGTACGAAACCACTTGTCGGATCTCGTTCCAATAATTTGTAGGTGTCCCTGTCTGCCAGCAGTCTTTTGACCATATCCACATAATCGCATTTATCCATCAGTACCGTGTTCCCCCCCTTATCCGAAGGTTTAAACACAACCTCTTCTAAGGAGGTTAATTCGTCTAGAGCTTTACGCTCCTCATTATTCAAATTCGAGGCTATTCTCTTCTTGTCTGGTTTAATTTTTTCCAGGTCATTCGTCACCATATTGACAAAGGCCTCAATAAGTGGGTACTGAGAGAAGAGCGGTGTGTTCTTGCTCTTTGGTTTTAAATTCGTTAGTGGCGGGGTTATATCGGTAGGTGCTACCAGGTTTTCTTCTGCTAGTTCTGATAGAAGTTGTACTACTCTTTCATCATTGGTATTTGTCTCTTGTTGCGAGAGTTTGTGATGTTTATAAAGGGCTACTTTCCGGGCAAACAGGTTCAAGTCTTTTATCCAGCCAAATCTATCAAAACTAGGTACAGGGGTAAATGATAAACCCTTCCGAAGTACCCTCAATTGCATTTCGTTGAGTTCTAGTTTTGACAGATTGATCACAAGTTTATCTGCTTGATTCTGCACGAAGATATCTGTATCTATTTCCCATTGTATCCCCAACTTTCTCTGTCTCTTAGGGACATATTTTGGGTTGCCCCTAAAAAAGGGACCGCAGGGGGGAGTGTTTGTTGAAGATTCCTGTTTGCTCCCGCCTGTATTGGGTTGGTGGTACTTATTAGATACGGAGTAATGGTATTGTAGGTCCTTGGTCTCCCGGTGAGGTTCACGTGTGATGTCACTGGGGTAGTGACAGGGACACTCGTCTGTGTTGGTAACCCAGATGATTGTGAGGAGACAGTTGAGGAGGATAGAGTATTCGGCTGTTCTATATTTAGCCATTGTCTTTGCTCCCTTTGTGGCTGTTCTGTTTCTGTCTTTTTTTGAGGTTCACTTGGGAATTGTCTCTCTCCCTGGTGTGCTGGCTTCTTAAAGCGCTGTTGATACGCTAGTTTCTTGTTTTTATTTTTACGTTTAATTCCGCTTCTGTCTCCTACTATCGTTCTTTCCTCAGAGGCTGAGGTTTCAGATTCCGAAATGTCAGAATAGTAGTTCTGACGCTGATTGTTTTTCTTGTTATAGACTTGTCCTGTTTCAAAGTCAGTAAGTCCCTTATATATTTACGATGTTTTCTCTCTTTGATTTCCGTTGTATAAGTATTAAGATTTTTCTGAAGTCTTTCCTCTAAGTCTTTAAATTCTGTGTTGTTACTAAGTGTCTGAATTTCCTCTATTTCCTTCTCTAAGGTCTTACTTGTTTTAAGTAAGTAAGCTTTTTCGTAGTCATAGAGATAATTGATCAGTCGGAGAGAGCTCTCTGTTAGTATTTGTTGCCAACCTCTGAGGAACTCTGTGTCCTCTTGATGGGCATTTGGGGATAAATTAATTCTCAATCCTCTATAGATAATTTTTTGTTTGAGGTAGGTTTCCAGGCTAGCCACCTCCCAACTGGCTCTTATATAGGATTTATGTGTCTTGGATAGTCCTTTAAAGGCTGTATTGATGTCTACTTTATTAAGGGGAAAATTCTCTTTCGAGAATACAAATGCAGCTTCTGTTGGAATCGAATCAAAGGTAGGTTTCTGTGACAAGAAACCTGCCATTACCTCAATAGGTGTGTGAGTCTACTGATTGTATCTCTGGTAGACCTTGTGGAACTTATTGTTCCTAGGTAAGACTCCAGTGAGTCTTAATAATAAAGAAAAACCACAGAACCAAAGCTGAAGGACTGTTCAGCTTTTTTTCTAAGGTTTTTTTTTTTTTTTGCAAAGATGATCCTTAAAGGGACTGACTGACTGACTTTTAAAAAAAAATTTGCAAGTGGGCTGAGGTTATAAAAAAAAAAAAAAAAAATCCCTTTATTTTTTTCTCCTCCATCAATCCCCTCTTTCAACGCTGTATCAGGCATTGAGAAAGGTCAGCATGCCAGGCTGCAGGAAGTTGTTGAAGTGGAGGGGCTGTGCCACTGTGTGTATATAACTGTGTATATATGTGTGTGTGTGTGTGTGTATGTGTGTGTATATATGTATATATATATATATATATATATGTATATATACAGCCAACCTATAAAGTTTTTTAAATAGTCTGACAACCTCTTTAATGTGGTTACGCTGTCAAATAGTTTTATGACTTGTAGAAGGCAGCGGTTCCCAACCTTTTTGTAACCTGTAACCTGCACCCAAAAAAAAATTTCCAGGTACTTTCAGGTTTCCCCTGACAAAATTGTGTGCTCCGTAATTAGCTCCTACCTAACTCCAACCCATGTAATGTCCCTTTTCCTGCAGCCCCTATTTTATAATGTCTCTTTAATGCAGCTCCCTCATTATAGTGCCGCTATTTCTGTTGTACCCCTCCTTTTTTTTGCACCGTTTTCTTTGGTCTGTCTTTATAATAAGGGGGCTACAGAAATGGGGACATTATAATACCACTTTTTCTAAAACCCCCACTCGCCACATATAATGTCCCCTTGTATTTGGCCTTTACTCATTTGTGCACCCAAAACCCACCCAACCTGCTTTTCAATGTGAGAGAAAATATATAATATACTCTTCCCAGCTGCCCCAAAGCAGCAGGTGTCTATTTTGTCTCACATTTTCTGTGGCAGAGCCCAGCTCTGAGGTTGCCTTTACACGTGGCGTTTTGGATGTGTCGAAATGTGTGCGTCAGAACCCATGCGTTTTTACAATCTTACAATGTATTTGACTCTGGATGCGTTTAACTCCGTAAAGGAAAATAGCGTCCAAGTCACAAATTGCACTTTTTTGTAATTTTAAAAAAAATATAAAAATTCTATAAAAGAGTCGTACAGTCCTTAAAATGGTTGCATTGAAAACGTCATGAAAAGTCACACAAAATGACACCACCCACAGCTCCATACACCAAAGTATGAAAAAGTTATTAGCGCAAGAAGATATATATAAAAAAAATTGTACAGAAGGTTTTAATTTTTGTAAATGTATGAAAACATTAAAGAAACTTATACAAATTTGTTATCTCCGTGATCGCACCGACCTAAAGAATAAAGTAGACAACGTTTTTTCACCATTTTCACTGCATTTGGAATTTTTTTCCCGCTTTCCAGTACACGCCATGGAATCTTAAACACCATCACTATGAAGTACAATTTGTTAAGCAGAAAACAAGCCATCACAGAGCTCTTTACATGGAAAAATAAAAAAGTTATAGATGTTTGAAGGTGGGGAGTAAAAAATGGAAATGAAAAAACAAAAGGGCCTGGTCACAGCACCCGAAGAATTGAATTCCTGAAAAAAGTACTGTATATACTCGTGTATAAGCTGAGTTTTTCAACACAAAAAATGTGCTGAAAATCCTCAGCTCGGCTTATACATGAGTCAACACACGAGCCCAGTACTAAAAAAAAAAACCCCAAAACTTACAGTATACACTCACCCGCCCCTTTATTAGGTACACCTGTCCAACTGCTCGTTAACACTTAATTTCTAATCAGCCAATCACATGGCGGCAACTCAGTGCATTTAGGCATGTAGACATGGTCAAGACAATCTCCTGCAGTTCAAACCGAGCATCAATATTGGGAAGAAAGGTGATTTGAGTGCCTTTGAACGTGGCATGGTTGTTGGTGCCAGAAGGGCTGGTCTGAGTATTTCAGAAACTGCTGATCTACTGGGATTTTCACGCACAACCATCTCTAGGGTTTACAGAGAATGGTCCGAAAAAGAAAAAACATCCAGTGAGCGGCAGTTCTGTGGGCGGAAATGCCTTGTTGATGCCAGAGGTCAGAGGAGAATGGGCAGACTGGTTCGAGCTGATAGAAAGGCAACAGTGACTCAAATCACCACCCGTTACAACCAAGGTAGGCAGAAGAGCATCTCTGAATGCACAGTACGTCAAACTTTGAGGCAGATGGGCTACAGCAGCAGAAGACCACACTGGGTGCCACTCCTTTCAGCTAAGAACAGGAAACTGAGGCTACAATTTTCACAAGCTCATCGAAATTGGACAGTAGAAGATAGGAAAAATGTTGCCTGGTCTGATGAGTCTCGATTTCTGCTGCGACATTCGGATGGTAGGGTCAGAATTTGGCGTCAACAACATGAAAGCATGGATCCATCCTGCCTTGTATCAACAGTTCAGGCTGGTGGTGGTGGTGGTGTCATGGTGTGCCACGAAGAATTGAGGCAGTTCTGAAGGCAAAAGGGGGTCCAACCCGTTACTAGCATGGTGTACCTAATAAAGTGGCCGGTGAGTGTATACTCACCTTCCGCTGCTCCACCAATGTCAGCGCGGCTCCTCTTCTGTCTTCCGCGCCTGTCTTCTTTCTTCTGTATTAAACAATACCAATAGAAGGAAAATTGAGCAATATAGGAATAAAAATAAAAAATTTATTGAAGTCAGTTTAAAAATAGAACATCACAACAGGGTAGTTACATATAGGTGCTGGGCAGCGAGCACACAAAGGCTAACAGTAAATAAGAGATATAAAGTGCTTAGTGCACAGCCAGAGGGTGCAATACATCACAGGCGGTCACAGTAACAAACAAATGAATACATACATCAAGCGCGCACAGGATAGCTTCTGTATTAGCTTGCAGGGCACAGCCATGTTTCTTCTCGGCCGGCGCATAGTATGACGTCAGCAGCGGCCGCGTTATAGTATGCGCCATCCGGGAAGAAACATGGCCGCGCCCTGCAGCCTGATACAGAAGAAAGAAGACAGGTGCGAAAGCCAGAACAGGAGCTGTGCTGACATCGGGGGAGCAGCGCTGCGCATCGGGGCCCCTCAGAGGCTGTATACTACTGGGGACAGGCTGGGCTGGCTGTATACTACTGGGGGTAGGCTGGGCTAGTTGTATACTACACGGGGCAGGCTGGGCTGGCTGAATACTACTGGGGGCAGGCTGGGCTGGTTGTATACTACACGGGGCAGGCTGGGCTGGCTGTATACTACAGGGGGCAGGCTGGGCTGGCTGTATACTATTGGGGGCAGGCTGGGCTGGCTGTATACTACTGGGGGCAGGCAGGCTGTATACTACTGGGGGCAGGCAGGTTGTATACTTCTGGGGGCTGGCTGTATACTTCTGGGGGCTGGCTGTATACTACTGGGGGCAGGCTGGGCTGGCTGTATACTACTGGGGGCAAGCTGGGCTGGCTGTATACTACTGGGGGCAGGCTGGCTGTATACTACTGGGGACTGGCTGGCTGTATACTACTGGGGGCAGGCTGGGCTGGCTGTATACTACTGGGGGTTGGCTGTATACTACTGGGGGCAGGCTGGGCTGGCTGTATACTACTGGGGGTTGGCTGTATACTACTGGGGGAAGGCTGGGCTGGCTGTATACTACAGGGGGCAAGCTGGGCTGGCTGTATACTACTGGGGGCAGGCTGGCTGTATACTACTGGGGGCTGGATGACTGTGAACTACTGGGGGCAGGCTGAGCTGGCTGTATACTACAGGGGACAGGCTGAGCTGACTGTATACTACTGGGTGCTGGCTGTAAACTACAGGGGGCAGGCTGAGCTGACTATACTACTGGGGGCAGGCTGAGCTGACTGTATACTACTGGGGGCAGGCTGGGCTGGCTGTATACTACTGGGGGCAAGCTGGCCTGACTGTATACTACAGGGGGTAGGCTGGGCTGGCTGTATACTACTGGGGGTAGCCTGGGCTGGCTGTATACTACAGGGGGCAGGCTGGGCTGGCTGTATACTACTGGGGACAGGCTGGGCTGGCTGTATACTAAAGGGGGCAGGCTGGGCTGGCTGTATACTCTAGGGGGCTGGCTATATACTGCTGGGGGCTTGCTGGCTATGTACTGGGGGGGTCTGTGACCAAAGCATTTCCCACCCTCGGCTTATACTCAAGTCAATATGTTTTCTCAGTTTTTGGTGGTAAAATTAGGGGACTCGGCTTATACTCGGGTCAGTTTATGCTCGATTTTATATGGTAATACTCATCCGGTGCCTGGATCCTCTGCGCGGCTGTCGGCGGCTCCTTTTCTTCTCTTTCTTCTCTAGCCGGCACACACTTTGTGCTTGGCATACAGGGCGCAGGCTGGCTGTATACTATATGGGGCTGGCTGGCTGTATACTACATGGTGTTGGCTGAATACTACAAGGGCATACATGTGCATATCAATATTTTACCTTCCAGACCACTTAATTTAAAACCATCATCATGTTTCAAAACTCCGATTCCGTATTTTTGATGGAATACCAAAATACCGGAGAGGATGTGACAGAGAAAAAGCATTGAAACGTCTTGAACCCAAATGGATATATGAACTGAATATCCTTGAACCGAATGGGTTAAATAGGGAATTTAAAATGGGTGGTGTCATTTACGGTAGGTTCCGTCCAATGTATTTGCATCATTTGTCCGTAATAACATGAAGTGTTTAATGAAGAACATTAAGTTTATGTACCCAGTGACCATTGGCTCACTTTGTCCTTCATATTTAGTTGTCTATATATTTTATAAGTAATTCTGTTTTTATATATTTTTTCACAGATTTCTTGTAGGAACAAAATAATTACTTCACCTAATATTTCCTTGTCCTGACATTTGGATGAATATTCTTCCACCTGTCCTGGATGCTCGTGTCTGACAGATATGACTGTACTATATCTTCTTCTATGCCTTTTTGTATATATAACTTTTTATTTTTTTGTGGCTTGGGGGTGTATGATGGTTGTCTGTACCTCCGAATATGTAATACATTTTTTTTCTCTTGTTTTTGGTCTCCATCTAGATATACTTGGTTGTACCTGTATTCACGATCGGGGATCGGGTTAAATTCCAATGCACTCTACAATCAGTTTTTTCACTCCTTTCTATTTACTAACTACTCGTTTTATTTATTAAGACAAAAGCGATTGTATTTACTTACGGATAGTGCCCAGGAAATCGCTGTCTTCTCTAGATATTTTTGGAGATTCCAAAGCTTTTACATGTTCGGAACAAAAGAAGTAACTCGGTCCGGATTGACCATGTGATTAACTGGGTTGCTTTGACAACCAGAATAACTACACATGCGCATACTGATTGGACGCATTGTGAAAGAAGACACGGGCTCGTTACATTGATATTGAACATATGAGGGGGGTGTTCCTTTATTGGCGTAACCACTTTTTACAAAATATTGATATGCATATGTATTTTAAATATTTATTTATGTATTACAACACTATATAGCTTTCTTATATGGGTTTGTATAAGAATTAATGGTTATGAGTCTACACAATACGTCACGAGACGCCGTGCGGGCATACTGCCGTGTACTGGAGAGGAGGAGGAGGTGACCCCTCCTCCCTCCATACAAAACAGCGGCTCACGGCCGCACACACGCCCAAAGATAGAGCATGCTTTATCTTTTTGCGGTGTGTGGCACCGGATCCGGGCCGTGCCGCTATCGCCGTCTATGGGGACGAAAATGCGGCCGCATGTTCGGCCCCGCAGACGGCAGTGTGAATAAGCCCTAAAATACAGGCACAAGGGGGAAACCTCTTTCTGGTAACTCCATTCTAGCTGCCTCTTTGGTGAACAGGCTAGAATACTGACACCAGAATAAGACCTCATTCTAGCATTTTCTATAGTGAACAGACTATAATACTGACACCAGAATGAGACCTCATTCTGGTAACTCCATTCTAGCTGCCTCTGTAGTGAACAGGCTAAAATACTAACACCAGAATGAGACCTTATCCTGGTAACTCCATTGTAGTAGCATCCCTCCCTCATGGGCTATAGGACCTCCGGTGATGTTATGGCCACGTGACCAGGGTCAGATTAGGCAGGAGCTTACAGGAAAGCCACACAGGAAGAGGCGTCTTCTGACAGGTCACCTGCTGTGTGTGCGCGGAACGTATAGGCGAAGGTTAGGCTGTGTTCACGCGCTAAACTTTCTAAGAGCAATTAAGAATGCAGGCTGAGGAGGATAGGGATGAGAAGCTGTTACCAGAAAATTACATACTTAATCAAGTTTTTATATTAACCCCTTCCCGACATTTGACGTAATAGTACTGCATCGCGGGAGCTGCGTTCCCACAAAATGCAGTACTATTACGTCATGCTTCTGGCACCGGCTCCTGAACGGAGCCGGCGCCAGAAGCTGCGGGTGTCAGCTATATATTATAGCCGACACCTGCCTCTAACACCCGCGATCGGAGATTTCTCCGATCGCGGGTGTTAACCCCTGACACTAACCGGGGGGGTCCGCTGCTCCGATCGCAGCCCCGGGACTGCCAGTGCCCGGGGCTGCGAGATCCTCCTCTGTGAGCCGGGTCCGTGCCTTCTAGCAGGACCCGGCTGTAACACACTGAGCATGCGCCGCATGCTCAGTGCGTTACATTACACAGTGTAATACATCTGTATTACACTGTGTAATGTGAAAAATAGCTTGAACAAGCGATCAGTGCACCTGTAAAAGTTAATTTAAAAAAGTTAAAAACATTAAATAAAATAATTTTTTAATAAAAAGAATTAATTAAATAAAGTTAAAGTCCCCTAAACACAAATATTCCCTATACACATGCAATAAAGTGAAAAAAACACAAAATCGCAAAAAAACCCCACATATTTGGTATCGCCGCATCCGTAACAATCCGTACAATAACTCAGAAACATTATTGGACCCGCTCGGCAACACCGTAAAAACAAAACCCGAAAAACACGCCAAAAATGTACATTTTTCATAAAATCTCTACACAAAAATGTTCTAAAAAGTGATCAAAATCGTTATGTGCGCCAAAATGGTACCACTGAAAAGAACAACTCAACACGTAAAAAATAAGCCCTAAACTAGCTCTGTCAACTAAAAAAATATTAAAGTTACGTCTCCGAAAAGATGGCGATGCAAAAACAAATGAGATTTCCTCTATATTAGTTTTTATCCAGTGAAATTGTAAAAATAAATGGAAAACTATATAAATGAGGTATCACCGTAATAGTAGTGACCTATAGAATAAAGATAATATAGTATTTTTAGTGAACGGTGTACGACCCCCAAAAGGATTAAAAGAAAGTAAACCAAAATTGACAATTTTCTTTTCACCCATACATTCATTTAATAAAATCTCATCAATAAGCTAATGACCCACAAAAATGAAGTATTTGTAAAGTGCATCTCATGTCGCAAAAAATAAGCCCTTATATGTTCAAATTGCCAAAAAAATAAAGATTGTATAGCCAATAAAAAGTGACAATGCATAATCTGCTCTGAATGGTGCAGCTCCCTTCGATGCCCTGGCGTGTGCCCATACAGCAGGTTACCACCACATATGGGGTATTGTTATACACGGGAGGGATTGGGTATCAAATTTTGTGGAGCGTTTGGGTATTTTATCCACTGAAAAAAATTTTACTTTCAAAATTGCATCCGATTTTGTTTTAACCCCTGTAAAACAATTAAAGGGTTAACAAACTTCATAAAAGTTGTTTTACGTACGTTGAGGGGTGTAGTTTCTATAATGGGGTAATTTATGGGGTTTTACTTTTATTTAGGTCTCTCAAAGTGATTTGAAACCTGAGCATGTCCCTCAATAGCAGGATTTTGCGTTTTTTATGAAAACGTGAAAAATCGCACCTAACGTTCAAAGCCCCATAACATCCGACAAAAATAAGAGTATGCATAAAAAACCATGTCCACATAAATTAGACATTCGGTGAATGTTAGTTATTACGTTTTTTTGCGGTTATGACTATGTATGGAAAAAGTAGAACATTTTGAAGTTCGAAAATCAAGAATTTTTAAAAATTTTCACCAAATATCTGATTTTCTCATAAATAAATGCAAAACATAACACCAAAATTTTTCAACTAACATGAAGTACAATGTGTCACGAGAAAACAATTTAAAAATCACTTGGATATGTTAAAGCGTTCCGACGTTATAACCACTTATAGTGACATAGGGCTGATTTGAAAAAATGGGCCGTGTCAGGAAGGTGAAAAGTGGCTTCAGCATTAAGGGGTTAAGGTTGTTTTTTGATATTTCAAGACAATGTTTCCTTGTTACTATTTAGATTTTATAGTAGTTACTATGGCCTGCGCTTGACTGTCACACAACAAACCTGATAGGAGACCCAGTGTAAATAACAACCTAACACTGACAGAATTCTCAGGGGTGAGCTGTGTGTATCAACCCCATGTAGTATATAGCCTGCCAGTCCCTGTGGTACATGGCCTGCAAGCTCCCTGTAGTATATAGCCTGCCAGCCCCCTGTAGTATATAGCCTGCCAGCCCCCTTGTAGCATATAACCAGCCAGCCCCCTGTACTATATAGCCTGCCAGCCCCCTAGTATATAGCCAGCAAGTCCTCTGTAGTATATAGCCTGCCAGTCCCTGTAGTATATAGCCTGCCAGCCCCTGTAGTATATAACCTGCCAGCCCCCTATAGTATATAGCCAACCCCCTGTAGTCGATATCCCACCAGTCCCTGTGGTATATAGCCTGCCAGCCCCCTGAAGTATATAGCCAGCCAGCCGCCTGTAGTATATAACCAACTAGCCCCCTGTAGTATATAGCCTGCCAGCCCCTATAGTATATAGCCAGCCAGCCCCCTGAAGTATATTACCAGCCTGCCCCCTGTAGCATATAGCCTGCCCCCCTGTAGAAAAAAAAAATAACACTGTGCTTATCTTTCCGAGGCCCGCAGTAGGTCCTTTTCTTGCTCCGGATCCTCTTCGGGTCGTTCGGCTCTCTTCGGGTCTTCGCGCTCAGCCAGCCACTTGCTGACGTCATTGTTTGTGAGCTGCCGGAGAGGAGCAGAAGGACCCGAAGCATCGGAAGCAAGAAGAGGACCTACGGGGGGCATCGGAAAGTTGACTACAGTTTTAGTTTTTTATAGACTCGAGAATAAGCCGAACTAGGGGTTTTCAGCACAAATTTTGTACTGAAAAACTCCACTTATACCGAAGTTTATATATATGTTAGCCGAGCTGCTGGCTTAGCTGGCCCAGCAGCAGTACTGACTAATAGTCCTAGATGCCAGGCATGCCTAAAAACCTCTATAGACTTCAGGTGGGCTGAAGGCTAGTGCTCCCTATGGCCATGAGGCTGTTGTAAACCATATGGCTCAATGTTTTAATAGGCAAGATAGGAGCCTTCATAATTATGAAGATAAAATTGAAGAAAAATAAAATATAATATATTGAAAAAAATTAATTACTTTGTTATCTGATTTAAATAAGTCAAAAGAGAACATGTGGCATGGTCCCCTTAACCTTTTAGAAAGTATGCACTCGGCTGTGGCTGCTCTCCTCCAGGTGGCGTAGGCATAAAAATAATCACAACTTCTTGCAGTGCAGAGTTGGCTGGAGAGAGGGGTATAGTCACTGAAAAAATAGAAACATCTATAACCTTTAAGATATAGTAAGGACAAGCACTTCACGGAGTAAATCCAAGAAAAATTGTTGCCAAACAAGTTCCTTTATTCACATAAAAATGTCCATTTCAACACGAGGGGGAAAAGGCTGGTTAAACCACCTTTACAATATTCTTTAAAATTAGCTTTCAATTAATTGCTACACAACTACACAAATAAGTAGTGTCCTGGTAAACACTTGAGGCCTTACGTGGATCACTACTCACTCCACATTTATGACTCAAGACATAGAAATTCATAGAAATTGTTAAACAAAGAATTGTTACGCACTAGCGATACGCGTTTTGCTGTTCAGGTATATCGGCTTCTCAGGGGTCTTGCCATGGGAGAAAAACGGACCAAATATTGTCCTCACAATATATTTCAAAATACATAATACAAAGAACAATATGTAAAGATACAATCCATCATCGAGATTGATATGGCCACTGCTTATACTCAACCAGTTAATGTATTGCACGAGCCCACTAGAGCACAAAAATAACAAAAGGGTATAGTAGGCTGTAGAGTGCAATCACTGAGTGTCAAGATAAACATATAGGGGGTCATTTACTAAGGGCCCGATTCGCGTTTTCCCGACATGTTCCCAGAATATTTCCAATTTGCGCCGATTGTACCTGAATTGCCCCAGGATTTTGGCGCACGCGATCGGATTGTGGCGCATCGGCGCTGGCATGCACGCGACGGAAATCGGGGGGCGTGGCCGAACTAAAACCCGACGTATTCGGAAAAACCGCCGCATTTAAAAACTGAAATTGTGTCGCTTGGGACGCGCTTACCTTCACCTGGTCCAGCTCGGTGTATTCCGCCGCGTTCAGTTGATTTTCAACTGGAACCACCTTCATAAATCCCGTCCGGACCCGAATCCTGTTCAGAGAACGCGCCGCTGCATCGCGAATGGGCCGGGTAAGTAAATCTGCCCCATAATCTAATTCAGTAAACGTGCATAGGTACTGCCGGTATTGAGAATAAGAAAACAACTATACTTGGCTACATGACTGCACGGTATAAGGGGGGGGGGGGTAGAGGTGAGATCGGTGGTCGCATCACAAACAGACTGGCATACTGTCAGATCGATGGTTGTGTTGAGAGTGGTGGAGGTAGGGTAATTAGTTGCCATGCCATGTTATGTAAGATTCCCTATTACACTATGGGAAGCTGTTGAATCATTAGCCATCAAAACCTATGTTACATGTCTACAACACTGTTTTTCTAAGGTAAAGTGTTTAATGTGGATAATACACTATAAAGGAAATTAAAACATTATATCATGAGACATATTGCTGCATTTCCCATACATACTTTTACATTTGAACTAAAGAATGTTTAGATTCTGTCATCAAGAAAATTAACCAATCAAATCTTTGTTATTTTTCATTATTTAAAAAACAACTGTGAAAACCAACCAATCAGATGAGTGTTTTTTTCTGAAGATGTGACAGAATCAGCCAATTAGAATCAGCCAATTCTTTATAAATAAGAAAGTGGCAGTTAGCAGCAACCAATCAGAGGCTTCCTTTAAAGGAGGATGACAGTTGGGAGATGACAGTTGGAAGGTTACTGCGGCTGCAGGAGGAAGACATCAGACCACGTCCCACAGCAGGAATCTCAGCACAAAGACTCCAGCTCAGCCTCCATGGATCAGCAAGGACGTCTCAGGAGGAAGATTTACAAGGAACATCACAGGAGATGAAGTGATGATAGGTGAGGGAGCAGACGTGTGTATGATAGGAGACATCAGCAGATGGTGGGGACCTCACATCATGTACAGTACAGATATTGGTAGCACATTATATAGCAGTGAGCACCTCATAGGATAAAAAGGGACAACATGAAACACTGGTTACTAATGTATATTATATTAGTGGCCAGACAATGTACTGCATTAGACAGGAAAACTGCTCAAAGTCAATGTTAAAATTTGTGTAAAGTAAATATGTATATACAACATGAATCTGTGATAGCCCAATCTGAGGAGAGATGAAATAAAATGAGGGGTTTCTGGGATTATTGTCCCAGATTCGTTGGTTTTAGAAATGGAAATAGTGACAGTTGTGAATTCACTAAGCAGTCCTGTCACAGAGCGGCCATAGAAAGCTGCACATACACAGAAGGGCGGTGTTATCATGGATGCCTTGTAACCATTGCATTGTATTGTATCATATCTTGTATTGTATTGTTTTGTATACTGTAATGTTTGTATCAAAATATAAAAATGTAAAAATGGGTGTGGTCAAGTCTGCACAAAAATTAGTACTTAGCCATGTATATGCTTTGCATTGTATTATGTAAACTGTCCATGTAAATTATGTCAGCACCTTTCCCATTTTATAATGTGTTCACCACTTGTTTTCTAAATGTTTTATCTTCTGTAATTCAATAAAGAACGTTTTTGTCATTTCATGTGTAAATTGTGGTCTAGAGCCTCTATTTGGCATAATGTACGGATGTGAATTAAGACAATTTAGGAAGTGTGAAGTTAAAATATATTTATAATCTGGCATCATACATCTACATCTACATCTATTGTAGTGGAAGGCGCTAGTCCAATTTAGTAACTTGTGTCACTTCTAGACAGTATTAGTACATTTACTCCATTATGTCTAATCTTTCTTATAGTTTCTCTTTCTCATTATTTATTAGTACAATTTTGAGCCATTGCATCATTAGGATTTGCCTTTATGTTACATCATATATTGTTATTTCACTTATTTGTTTATACTCATGCATTTTAATCTATGGAGTTGAAAATATTATTAGCATTTTTGTGAGATTCTTAGCATAGAGTTTTATCAAATAGTCAGAGCCAGAACAGGATTACCTCTTTAGATGGCTCTCAACACTAAACAGACAAACTTCACACGATCGTATGGGGGATGCATATACATCCGTACATACACCCCCCATAGAAAGCAATGGCTGCACGGAGCCACATGTGCGGCACCGTACCACTACGTACACGGGGAAAAGATAGGTCATGTCCTATCTTTCCCCGTGTTATGGGCCGTGCGCAATGTATCGCTATGAAGAGGGGAGCGGTCACTGCTCCTCCTCTCCATCTCAGCTGACGTGTGCCTGCCCCGGTCCTAGCCGTGCGGGCATACGTCATAGTGCATGTAGCCCAAAGAGGCCTTTGACACCTGTGAGGAGTGCCTGTCCAACATGGAAGCAGCAGCACTCCCTCATGTACACTGCCACAACAAGGTCAGAAAGCAACAAATAACAAACTGAAAAAAAGGACAATTTACAATAAGCAAGTGCCCCATGTTTTTTATGATGGTATATTTCCTTTCATTTCCTTTGTATTTCTAATGCCACTCACCCATAGGGGGAGATTTATCAATGGTTCTTCACCAGTTTTCTGGCGTAGAAGCAATGAAATGACAAATTCTTGTGCACTGCAAGAAATTGCAATTAATTATGCGACTAACCCACCTCTACCTTATGTGGGCGTGGATGGGACTTCTAGGAGCCTTCCTACCCAGTGTCTGCACACTTTCTAAATACCTGCAAACATTTAGGCTGCGGTCACACGTCCCTCTAGCGCACAGGGGGCGGTCCTCGGCTCCATCGCATATAGGTTTCCAGGGAAACACATGCGATCGGTAATCAGGCCCCGGTGTCTTGTATTGTTTATCAATTATTGGTTATCAATCACATGCATTTCCCTGGCAACACATATGCGATTGAGCCGAGGCCCGATCCTGTATGCTAGCATCTCATAATGAACGTAACGCTAGCGGGACGAGCTATAGAGTTTAATGTTTGCAGGTATTTACTGAAAGCTATGCTAACACAATGATGTATTATGCGGTAGGTGGCGGGGCTTTATAATACACCGGCGTACAGAGCGCCAGCCTATGATAAATCTCCCCCTTACTGTGCGGTTTAAAGGTTCTTTTTTATACACCTGTAATTAATTCACACACAAAGTGCTAACACTTAGCATTAGTGGCATTGTAGTGGTGTATATCACTAGTTGCCATGAGTTAGCCTCAAGTATGGAGGAGTCTTTCCTTTCCTTCCATGTTTTGCCAGAGATGAGTCATGCTCAGAGGTTGGAGGAGAGCATCACTTTAAATGCCTATATCTTGGGTTCTATAGCTGTAAGAACCATGTTTCTTCAAGAAAAGTTTTTTGAACCGTATCAGGCTTGCGGTTCTGTGATCTGCAGAACCAGAGATTTAGCCAGTAGTTGGGAATGCAAGCTAAAGATAAAGATCCTATTCCTGCCTGTTTCTTTAACTACCTGTATCTCACAGCGCCACAGGCCTGATGCTGTTAGAAAGATGAGATTCTCATCTATTAGAGCCATAGTTCTATCTGCTATAAAATCCAAGATAAAAGTGTGGAAGTTAAATGACACTCACCCTCCAACCTCTCAGCCTGACTCATCTATACTTGAAATGAGTCATGATGAGAGGCTTGAAGGGTGGCATTATATCAGATGTCCAATATCATTTTTCAAATAGTATCAGACTTGTTATTCAGTGAGTTATGGAACCTGAGATACAGGAAGTTAAAGACATAGTAAACCCCCCAAGTTCCAGATATTTGGTAAATTTTCTGCCCAGCGGTGTATTGTAAAGGGAAAGGTGATGCCAGTGGTGTGCCATCAATAGAGGTACACCACACAGAAGCTATGGGGGCCGACCCCTCACATTGTCAGACACTAGTAAAGCCATATATAACGGCTGAGATTCAGTCCAAGGTAAATCCTCAGCTTCTCATAGTTACTGCTATGATGCTCCTGATCTTTCCCTGTCATAAAGTCTTGCAGGAGAGTGAGGCCACCATAAAGGTTCAGCCAATCAAAGCTGAGCCTGGTAAGCTCCTCCCCTGCCCCTGTGTCACCCCCATGACATGAGGAGGAATCCTGGCACAGAGCAGCTCATGGACTGCCAGCTCCAACATCAAGGGTCAGATGCCCCCTTTATGTATGTGTCCTCCCTACCCATTCATGTGTTCTGCCCCCCTTATGCCCCTATGTGAAATTCTCCAATTTATGTGTTTCTGTACCCCCTCATGTACTCTTTACCCCATTTATGTGTTCTGTACCCCCTTTATGTGCTCTGTACCCCATTTATGTGTTCTGTACCCCTTTATGTGCTCTGTACTCCCTCATGAGCCCTGTAGCCTCTCATGTGCTCTGTACCCCATGTATGTACTATGTACCCCATGAATGTGCTATATACCCTCTCGTGTGCTCTGTACCCTCTTGTGTGCTCTGTACCCTCTCATGTACTATGTACCCCATGTATTTGCTATACACCCTCTCGTGTGCTCTGTACCCTCTCATATACTATGTACCCCATGTATTTGCTATATACCCTCTCGTGTGCTCTGTACCCCCTCATGTACTATGTACCCCATGTATTTGCTATATACACTCTTGTGTGCCCTGTACCCCCTCATGTACTATGTACCCCATGTATTTGCTATATACCCTCTTGTGTGTTCTGTACCCTCTTATGTACTTTATGTACTATGTACCCCATGTATTTGCTATACACCCTCTCGTGTGCTCTGTACCCTCTCATGTACTATGTACCCTATATATTTGCTATATACACTCTTGTGTGCCCTGTACACCCTCATGTGCTATCTACACATGAGGGGGTGCTACATACCCTATCGTCCTTTGTGTGCTATATATCTTCTCATGTTCTCTGTAGCCCCTCATGTGCTCTGCTCCCATAGATCTTTCTTTCTTTTCTATACTTCCCCAGACCTCTCTTTTTATAATTTGCTTCCCTTGTTTGTGGCTCATCAGTCATTAGCACACGAGGCCCACTCACTCATAATACAGGCAGGAATAGAAATCGGCTCATACACCGGGCTCTGGAATCCATCTATGTATGAGCCCATAGAAAGTAATGGGGCAGAGCGCTGTCCAGCTACCACATGGTTCTAAAAAACATTCATGTGCATGACCCTCAACTGCACTGCACTTCACTGCACTCCCTGCTCATCCACATTAGTAAGATAAAATAAGACAAATGCAGAAGGTGGCAAAAAAACTTAATGGGGCAGATTTATCAAGCCGTCTGAAAGTCAGAATATTCTTAGTTGATCCACTAGCTAACAACCAATGACACCCTGAGGCAGCTTTCACATTATGCATTTATATTGTGTTTTTTTTTTTTAAATTGCAAACGCATCAGTAAAAAACACATCATATAACACGTGTGTTTTAAAGGGAACCTACCACCACGAATCTACCTATAAAGGTAGATAGGGTGGTAGGTGGATGTATGGGACGTGAGGATAGCCCTTTTTAGAGCTAATCCTCACGTCCCCGCTAGCCTAGCATAAACTTTATTGGCCTAATATGTTAATTTAATTAAGCGGCTACCGGGGCGTGGAGTAGCCGGACACGAGGCTACACGGCGCGGCTACTCCACGCCCCAGTAGCTGCTTTCCCCCGCCTACCCTGTGATCTTCGGCGCGCAGCTCCTGGCAGCTGCGCGCCCTCGTCCGAGAAGCCGGAGTTCTGCGCATGCGCAGTAACTCCGGCCAAGATGCGCGATCTCGGGAACGAGGCCGGAGTTACTGCGCATGCGCAGAACTCCGGCTTCTCGGACGAGGGCGCGCAGCTGCCGGGAGCTGCGCGCCGAAGATCACAGGGTAGGCGGGGGAAAAGCAGCTACTGGGGCGTGGAGTAGCCGCGCCGTGTAGCCTCGTGTCCGGCTACTCCACGCCCCGGTAGCCGCTTAATTAAATTAACATATTAGGCCAATAAAGTTTATGCTAGGCTAGCGGGGACGTGAGGATTAGCTCTAAAAAGGGCTATCCTCACGTCCCATACATCCACCTACCACCCGATCTACCTTTATAGGTAGATTCGTGGTGGTAGGTGCCCTTTAAGTGATATAAGCAGCAATGTGTTTTGCAATGTTAATCGTTATTACCACCGCCCCATGCCTGCTACTTAACTCTTAGCTGTAGAAAGCACGTGGCTGTGGCGGGACTGCGCGGTGGGTGAATGGAGCACTGCAGTGAGTGGTTTATTGTCTGTATAGCGCCACCCCTCTCCCCAGCCATATAACACTTTTTTATTCCCTGAAAACCACTTTAAAATGCATAACACATGTTGCTCTTTGTCGTGCGGTTACATGGTGCTTTCTTGGTGCATTCTTAAACGCATTGCAAAATGCACGCGTTGGAAAATGTTTTGCAGTGCGTTTAAGAAAGCAACAAAAATGCATCGGTGACCACACCCTCACAAATAAGGTGCTCAAAGAAGCGCCTTTGTCTTCATGCATTTGTAATGCTTGTCAAGACATAATGAAATGTGTTATGTGAGGGCTGCCATCAGTTTGCTAGAATGGCAGTCAGGAACAAAGGAACTGGGGGCCCCAGTTTGTTAAACAACTCAGGGCCTATCATCTACTTAATCTGCCACTGTACTAGGCAAACGGCAGCTAGGATACGGCCACCGTATAAGTGCATTGTGCATGGCATGTCACAGTGGTCATACACTATACCATTCCATGCAGTCACCAGAAAAAAATGATAGAGCATGCTTTATCTTTTGTCATATGTACAACACAACTGCATGGCTACCTATGG
The DNA here is from genome assembly GCF_040894005.1 of Engystomops pustulosus. Taxonomy (NCBI): domain Eukaryota; kingdom Metazoa; phylum Chordata; class Amphibia; order Anura; family Leptodactylidae; genus Engystomops; species Engystomops pustulosus. The sequence goes on along the minus strand of NC_092417.1, from coordinate 101,459,320 downwards.
GGAGGGGTGAAGAGCGCTCACCCCTCCACTTATCCAGCCGAACTTATGCTATGGCCTGGTCCTGGCCTGGGCGTAGCATACGTGTGTGTGAAAGGGGCCTGACTTTAGACAAACTATTTTTGGTCCCTGGGTAAAATGGACATTAAAAATTGTAATTAACAGTAAATTGTAATAAATGTAATAAACGGTTAACTACCAGCATCCAGACAACTTCACCAGAGGTCACAGGGTGCAGATAGGTATGTTTGTAACTAGGGGTCATGTAAGTCAGGATCTGCCTGTATATATGTAACTAGGGGTTGTGTAAGTCAGGATCTGCCTGTATATATGTAACTAGGTGTTGTGTAAGTCAGGATCTGCCTGTATATATGTAACTAGGGGTTGTGTAAGTCAGGATCTGCCTGTATATATGTAACTAGGTGTTGTGTAAGTCAGGATCTGCCTGTATATATGTAACTAGGGGTTGTGTAAGTCAGGATCTGCCTGTATATATGTAACTAGGTGTTGTGTAAGTCAGGATCTGCCTGTATATATGTAACTAGGTGTTGTGTAAGTCAGGATCTGCCTGTATATATGTAACTAGGGGTTGTGTAAGTCAGGATCTGCCTGTATATATGTAACTAGGGGTTGTGTAAGTCAGGATCTGCCTGTATATATGTAACTAGGTGTTGTGTAAGTCAGGATCTGCCTGTATATATGTAACTAGGGGTTGTGTAAGTCAGGATCTGCCTGTATATATGTAACTAGGTGTTGTGTAAGTCAGGATCTGCCTGTATATATGTAACTAGGGGTTGTGTAAGTCAGGATCTGCCTGTATATATGTAATTAGGGGTTGTGTAAGTCAGGATCTGCCTGTATATATGTAACTAGGGGTTGTGTAAGTCAGGATCTGCCTGTATATATGTAACTAGGGGTTGTGTAAGTCAGGATCTGCCTGTATATATGTAACTAGGTGTTGTGTAAGTCAGGATCTGCCTGTATATATGTAACTAGGGGTTGTGTAAGTCAGGATCTGCCTGTATATATGTAACTAGGGGTTGTGTAAGTCAGGATCTGCCTGTATATATGTAACTAGGGGTTGTGTAAGTCAGGATCTGCCTGTATATATGTAACTAGGGGTTGTGTAAGTCAGGATCTGCCTGTATATATGTAACTAGGGGTTGTGTAAGTCAGGATCTGCCTGTATATGCCATGGTCGCCTGGAGTTTTTATAAGACTCTAGTCTTAGTAAGAATTTGGCACTCAATGTAATTCAGGACCTCAAATGTTTTTATTCTTCTGTCAAACAATCCCAAAAAAATTATGATTTCGGCCCAAGATGGACCTTCATCAGGTTCTACAAGTGAACAGAACACATACATATTTACATGAGTAATATATAATTGCACTAACAGACATATAAATAAATCATATAATGAAAAAATGACATGTGATCAAATGTTTGAATTATATAGTTCAGACAATACAAGGTATATTTATTTATTTCACGTCGCATTAGAATTATATCTAAAAGTATTTGATGTAATACTTTTATGTATTATTTAGATCCACCAGAGAAGAAGAAAATAACAATAGTAAGAGGATATATAGTCCATTTGAAGAAATAATATTTGGAGAAAATACAATAGCAGGAGAGTAACATAACCAGATAGGAGTCACATTTGGGTGCTGCATGGACCGGAAGGGGACAGGGTGCTCAGTCCATACGGCCGTCAGGAGGGGGCCAGCTTGACTTCTTGGTCAAACTCCCCACATCTTTGACGGGATGATAGCAAGGAATAGAAGGTCTATCTACAGGCATGCTGCGGCATTGGCCGATGATAAAAACACCATTGGAACCAATGAATGATGCCAGATACAGTACTGTTTGTGGTTTTACAGGGTATTTGGATGTGACAGGTTTCCTTTAAGCTACTATTTTTGATAGGATATTTAATGTTAAGATTACAGAGTGATTAATAGAGAGATTTATTTTTTTAATTTTAATATTTTTAATGCAGTTGTTCAATAAGGTAACAAAAAGTAGAACAGTTTGACATTTTCTTAAATGGAAAATTTTTAAAGAGGACCTGTCACCCATAAAAAATGCACAAGGAGCTGCCTACTAAAGTAAGCAGCTCCTAGCGCTAGCCCATGTTTAGCAGTGATAAACTGCTAGCTTTATCAGAGTCCTCCGATAAAGCTAGCAGACACTGCCGCGAAGTACAATAGAAACGCCGGACCACGCCCAAAGTGGACAGGCGTATTAATGAGGGGGCGGTCGGAGGCGCTGCTTCTCCCCCGGACCATCCCTCCCACTTCATAGGCCAACTGTGACTGCCAAGCTGTGTGCCGCAGTCACCTCTTTCTAGTCCCGCCCCCTCATGAATATGCCCGACCGCTTTGAGTGCGGTTCGGCGTTCATATTGTACTTTATGGCAGTGTCTGCTAGCTTTATCACAGCTAATAAAGGGCTTTAGTAACTATCTCCTAGTGCCTTTGTTTTTAGGTGACAGGTCCTCTTTAATTTACATTGGGAAGTAGATATGGGAAGTTAAACTGTTGAATAATGTTTACCAAAATATTTATGCTTCCTCACTTAAAGAGGACCTGTCACCCGCAAAAACAGTACTAGGAGCTGCTTACTAAAGTGCTAAAAAAGACCCAGCAGTGTTACACTGTAAGGCTGCATTCACACACATGTATGGGGGACGTATATACGTCCCCCATACACTTCTATGGGCTCGCGGCGCCCTATGGGAGTGGTACGGTGCAGCACACGTGCGGCACTGAACCGCTCCGTAACCGGGAAAAAGATAGGACATGTCCTAACTTTTCCCGTAATACGGCGCCGTGCGCCATTTATCCCTGTGGATAAAGCAGCGCTCTCCCCCTCCTCCTCTCCCCGTGTGCTGCCGTGTGCCCGCCGTGCTACGGTGCAGCGGGCAACGGCAGTGTGCATGTAGCCTTAGTGTTATCCGAAACCTCTGATAACACTAACAAAAAACTGCTGCATTGTACACTGGAAACCGGTGTATTCATGAGTGGGAAGTCCGAGGCGCTGCCTCTTCCCCGGATCGCCCCCTTAACTTCATAGGCCAGTGTTATCGGAGGTTTTAGCACTAGTTCCGTTTTTGAGGTCCTCTTTAACATGAATACTAAGGCAGTTTAATTGTGTGCACAGGTTGTATTATAGTTCTCTTTAACTACATAAAATGCATTTGGTAGACTGACCTCTCGGTGTGGAGAAGGGTGGGCTGATGTTATGTACTTAAGGTCCTCTGCACACAACGTGAAATACATGTCCCTCTGCTAGCACATGTCCCCATTTTCTTCTATGGACTCATGCACAAGAGAGTCGATCCATGACCCTGTGTATGAGCCAACTTCTTTTAATATTGTCATAAGCAGGTGTATGTTGTATGCACCCAGAGGCGTAAAAAGGAGAGGCTGGGCCCCATAGCAGACTTCTGCATGTCCCCCTTAAAAAAAAGTACATATTTGTACACACTTTTATACAATCACACACATGTATACACTTACATATACACACATTCTATATAGGCGGTCCCCTGCACATACACACACAGCATATACATTCATACAGCACACACACAGCATATACACTCATACAGCACATTCACACACCACATACACTTATACAGCACATACACACACAGCATATACACTCATACAGCACATTCACACACCACATACACTTATACAGCACATACACACACAGCATATACACTCATACAGCACATTCACACACCACATACACTTATACAGCACATACACACAGCATATACACTCATAAAGAAAATACATAAACACCATGTACGTCCATAAAGCACATACACACACACCATATACACTCCTACCGCGCATACACACAAAGCATATACACTCATACGGCACATACACATGATATACACTCATACAGTACACACACACCATATACACTCATACAGCACACACACACACCATATACACTCATACAGCACATACAGAAACACCATGTACGCTCATACAGCACATACATAAACACCATATATACTCATACAGCACATACACAAACAACATATACACTCATACAGCACACACACAATATTCACTCATTCAGCACATACAGAAACACCATGTACGCTCATACAGCACATACATAAACACCATATACACTCATACAGCACATACACAAACAACATATACACTCATACAGCACATACACACAGCATATACACTCATACAGCACACACACAATATACACTCATATAGCACATACATAAACACCATGTACACTCATACAGCACATTCATAAACACCATATGTAGTCTTACAGAACATACACACCCCATACACTCATACAGCACATACACAAACATCATATACACTCATACAGCATATAGACAAACACCATATACACTCATACAGAACATACACAAACAACATATACACTTATACAGAAACACCATGTACGCTCATACAGCACACAAATAAACACCATATACACTCATACAGCACAAACACCATATACACTCATACAGCACATACACACTTCATATACACTCATACAGCACACACACACCATATACACTCATACAGCACACACACAAACACCATATACACTCATACAACACATACAGAAACACCATGTACGCTCATACAGCAAATACATAAACACCGTATACACTCATACAGCACATACACAAACAACATATACACTCATACAGCACACACACAATATACACTCATACCGCACATACAGAAACACCATGTACGCTCATACAGCACATACATAAACACCAGATACACTCATACAGCACATACACAAACAACATATACATTCATAATGCACATACACACAGCATATACACTCATACAGCACACACACAATATACACTCATACAGCACATACATAAACACCATGTACATTCATACAGCATACATAAACACCATATGCAGTCATACAGCACATTCATAAAAACCATATACACTCATACAGAACATTCACACACCCCATACACTCATACAACATATACACAAACATCATATACACTCATACAGCATATAGACAAACACCATATACACTCATACAGAACATACACAAACAACATATACACTTATACAGAACATACAGAAACACCATATACACTCATACAGCACAAACATCATATACACTCATACGGCACATACACACTTCATATACACTCATACAGCACACACACAATATACACTCCCACAGCACATATATAAACACCATGTACACTCATACAGAACATACACAAACAACATATATACTCATACAACACCTATATGAACACCATATACAGTCATACAGCACATACACACAGCATATACACTCATACAGGACACACACACACCACATACACTCATACAGCACATACACGCGCAGCATATACACTCATACAGCACACACCATATAGATTCATACAGCACCTTACAGACACTCGTACAGAAAATACATAAACACTATGTACGTCCATAAAGCACATACACACACACCATATGCACTCATACCGCACATACACACACAGCATATACACTCATACGGCACATGCACACAGCATATACACTCATACAGTACACACACACCATATACACTCATACAGCACTCACACCATATACACTCATACAGCACATACACAAACACCGTATACACTCATACAGCACATACACACAGCATATACACTCATAAAGCACACACACAATATACACTCATACAGCACATACATAAACACCATGTACACTCATACATCATACATAAACACCATATGCACTCATACAGCACATACATAAATACCATATACACTTATACAGAACATACACACATCCCATACACTCATACAGCACATACACAAACACTATATACACTCCTACAGCATATAGACAAACACCGTATACACTCATACAGAACATACACAAACAACATATCAACTCATACAACACACACACACCATATACACTCATACAGAACCTACACAAACACCATATACACTCATACATAAAATACATAAACATTATGTACGTCCATAAAACACATACACACCCACCATATGCACTCATACGGCACATACACACAGCATATACACTCATACGGGACATACACACAGCATATACACTCATACGGGACATACACACAGCATATACTCTAATAGAGCACACATACACACACAATATACACTCATACAGCATATACACAAACACCATATACACTTATACAGAACATACAGAAACACCATGTACGCTCATACAGCACATACATAAACACCATATACACTCATACAGCACATACACAATCAACATACACTCATACAGCACATACACACAGCATATACACTCATGCAGCACACACACAATATACACTCTTACAGCACATACACAAACATCATATACACTCATACAGCATACATAAACACCATATGCAGTCATACAGAACATTCATAAACACCATATACACTGATACAGCACATACACAAACATCATATACACTCATACAGAACATACAAACAGCATATATACTCATACAGTAAACACACAATATACACTCATACAGCACATACATAAACACCATGTACTCTCATACATCATACATAAACACCATATGCACTCATACAGCACATACATAAATACCATATACACTCATACAGCACATGCACAAACACTATATACACTCATACAAAACATACACAAACAACATATATACTCATACAACACCTATATGAACAACATATACAGTCATACAGCACATACACACAGCATATACACTCATACAGCACACATACACACCAGATATATACAAACAGCATATACACACAGCATATACACTCATACAGCACACACACACCACATACACTCATACAGCACCTACACAAACACCATATACACTCATACAGAAAATACATAAACATTATGTACGTCCATAAAGCACATACACACACACCATATGCACTCATACCGCACATACACACACAGCATATACACTCATACGGCACATGCACACATCATATAAACTCATACAGCAAACACACACCATATACACTCATACAGCACATACACAAACACCATATACACTTATACAGAACATACAGAAACACCATGTACGCTCATATAGCACATACATAAACACCATATACACTCATACAGCACATACACAAACACCATATACACTCCTACAGCACATACACAAACACCATATACACTCATACAGCACATACACACAGCAAATACACTCATACAGCACACACACAATATACACTCTTACAGCACATATATAAACACCATGTACACTCATACAGCACATACATAAATACCATATACACTCATACAGAACATACACTCACCCCATACACTCATACAGCACATACACAAACACTATATACACTCATACAAAACATACACAAACAACATATACTCATACAACACCTATATGAACACCATATACAGTCATACAGCACATACAAACAGCATATACACTCATACAGTACACACACCATATACACTCATACAGCACCTACACAAACACCATATACACTCATACAGAAAATACATAAACATTATGTACGTCCATAAAGCACATACACACACACCATATGCACACATACCGCACATACACACAAAGCATATACACTCATACAGTACACACACACCATATACACTCATACAGCAAACACACACACCATATGCACTCATACAGCACATATACAAACACCATATACACTTATACAGAACATACAGAAACACCATGCACGCTCATACAGCACATACACACAGCATATACACTCATGCAGCACACACACAATATACACTCTTACAGCACATACACAAACATCATATACACTCATACAGCATACATAAACACCATATTCACTCATACAGAACATTCATAAACACCATATACACTCATACAGAACATACACACACCCCACACACTCATACAGCACATACACAAACATCATATACAATCATACAGCATATACACAAACACTGAATACACTCATAGAGCACATACACAAACACCAAATACACTCATACACACAGCATATACACTCATATAGCTCATACACACAGCATATACACTCATAAAGCACACACACAATATACACTCATAAAGCACATACACAAACACCATATACACTTATACAGGACATACAGAAACACAGTGCAAGCTCATACAGCACATACATAAACACCATATACACTCATGCAGAACATACAAACAGCATATACACTCATACAGCACATACATAAACACCATGTACTCTTATACATCTTACATAAACACCACATGCACTCATACAGCACATACATAAATACCATATACACTCATACAGAACATACACACACCCCATACACTCATACAGCACATACACAAACACTATATACACTCATACAGCATATAGACAAACACCGTATACACTCAAACAGAACATACACAAACAACATATATACTCATACAACACCTATATGAACACCATATACAGTCATACAGCACATACACACAGCATATACACTCATAAAGCACACATAAACACATCACATACACTCATACAGCACATACACACACAGCATATACACTCATACAGCACACACACAAACACAATATACACTCATACAGCACCTACACAAAACAATATACACTCATACAGAAAATACATAAACATTATGTACGTCCATAAATCACATACACACACACCATATGCACTCCTAACGCGCATACACACACAGCATAAACACTCATACGGCACATACACAAACACTATATACACTTATACAGAACATACAGAAACACCATGTACGCTCATACAGCACATACATAAACACCATATACACTCATATAGCACATACACAAACACCATATACACTCATACAGCACATACACACATCATATACACTCATACAGCACACACACAAACACTATATACACTCATACAGCATATAGACAAACACCGTATACACTCATACAGAACATACACAAACAACATATACTCATACAACACCTATATGAACACCATATACAGTCATACAGCACATACACACAGCATATACACTTATACAGCACACACACACCATATACACTCATACAGCACCTACACAAACACCATATACACTCATACAGAAAATACATAAACATTATGTACGTCTATAAAGCACATACACACACACCATATGCACACATACCGCACATACACACAAAGCATATACACTCATACAGTACACACACACCATATACACTCATACAGCAAACACACACACCATATACACTCATACAGCACATACACAAACACCATTTACACTCATACGGCATATACACAAACACTGTATGCACTCATACAAAACATACACAAACAACATATATACTAAAACAACACCTATATGAACACCATATACAGTCATACAGCACATACACACAGCATATACACTCATACAGCACACGCACACACCACATACACTCATACAGCAGATACACACACACCATATACACTCATACAACACCAACACAAACACCATATACACTCATACAGAAAATACATAAACACCATGTACTTCCATAAAGCACACACACACAGCATATACACTCATATGGCACATGCACACAGCATATACCCTCATGCAGTACACACACAACATATACACTCATACAGCACATACACAAACACCATATACACTTCTACAGAACATACAAAAACACCATGTACGCTCATACAGCACATACATAAACACCATATACACCCATACAGCACATTCACAAACACCATATACACTCATACAGCATATACACACAGCATATACACTCATACAGCAGACACACAATATACACTCATACAGCACATACATAAACACCATGTACACTCATACAGCATACATAAACACCATATGTAGTCATACAGCACATACATAAGCACCATATAAACTCATACAGAACATTCACACACCCCATACACTCATACAGCACATGTACAAACACCATATTCACTCATACAGCATATACACAAACACTGTATACACTCATACAGAGCATACACAAACAACATATATATTCATACAACACCTATATGAACACCATATACAGCCATACAGCACATACACACAGCATATACAAGCATGTAGCACATATACACACAGCATGTACACTCATACAGAACACATACACAAACACCATAAACACTCATGCAGCACATACACACACCATATACACTCATACAGCACACACACCACATACACTCATACAGCACATACACACACAGCATATACACTCATACAGCACACACACCACATACACTCATACACCACATACACACATAGCATATACACTCATACAGCACACACACACCACATACACTCATACAGCAGCTACACAAACACCATATACACTCATACAGAAAATACATAAACACAATGTATGTCCATAAAGCACATACACACACCATATGCACTCATACCGCACATACACACACAGCATAGACACTCATACAGTACACACACACACCATATACACTCATACAGCGCATATACAAACACCATATACACTTATACAGAACATACAGAAACATCATGTATGTTCATACAGCACATACACAAACACCATATACACTTATACAGCACACACACAATACACACTCATACAGAATATACATGTACACACATACAGCATACATAAACACCATATGCACTCATACAGCACATACATAAACACCATATACACTCATACAGAACAAACACACACCCCGTACACTCATACAGCACATACACAAACACCATTTGCACTCATACAGCATATACACAAACAACATATATACTCATACAACACCTATATGAACACCATATACAGTCATACAGCACATACACACAGCATATACACTCATACAGCACACATACACACCACATATATTCAAACAGCATATACACACAGCATATACACTCATACAGCACACACACACCACATACACTCATACAGCACCTACACAAACACCATATACACTCATACAGAAAATACATAAACATTATGTTCGTCCATAAAGCACATACACACACACCATATGCACTCATACCGCACATACACACACAGCATATACACTCATACGGCACATGCACATATCATATAAAATCATACAGCAAACACACACCATATACACTCATACAGCACATACACAAACACCATATACACTTATACAGAACATACAGAAACACCATGTACGCCCATATAGCACATACATAAACACCATGTACACTCATACAGCACATACACAAACACCATATACACTCATACAGAAAATACATAAACACCATATACACTCATACAGAAAATACATAAACATTATGTACGTCCATAAAGCACATACACACACACCATATGCAATCATACAGCACACGCACACACCACATACACTCATACAGCACATACACACGCAGCATAGAAACTCATACAGCACACACACACCATATACACTCATACAGCACCAACACAAACACCATTTACACTCATACAGCATATACACACAGCATATACACTCATACAGCAGACACACAATATACACTCATACAGCACATACATAAACACCATGTACACTCATACAGCATACATAAACACCATATGTAGTCATACAGCACATACATAAGCACCATATAAACTCATACAGAACATTCACACACCCCATACACTCATACAGCACATATACAAACACCATATTCACTCATACAGCATATACACAAACACTGTATACACTCATACAGAGCATACACAAACAACATATATATTCATACAACACCTATATGAACACCATATACAGTCATACAGCACATACACACAGCATATACAAGCATGTAGCACATATACACACAGCATGTACACTCACACAGCACACATACACAAACACCATAAACACTCATGCAGCACATACACACACCATATACACTCATACAGCACACACACCACATACACTCATACAGCACATACACACACAGCATATACACTCATACAGCACACACACCACATACACTCATACACCACATACACACATAGCATATACACTCATACAGCACACACACACCACATACACTCAAACAGCAGCTACACAAACACCATATACACTCATACAGAAAATACATAAACACAATGTATGTCCATAAAGCACATACACACACCATATGCACTCATACCGCACATACACACACAGCTTAGACACTCATACAGTACACACACACACCATATACACTCATACAGCACATATACAAACACCATATACACTTATACAGAACATACAGAAACATCATGTATGTTCATACAGCACATACACAAACACCATATACACTCATACAGCACACACACAATACACACTCATACAGAATATACATGTACACACATACAGCATACATAAACACCATATGCACTCATACAGCACATACATAAACACCATATACACTCATACAGAACAAACACACACCCCGTACACTCATACAGCACATACACAAACACCATTTGCACTCATACAGCATATACACAAACAACATATATACTCATACAACACCTATATGAACACCATATACAGTCATACAGCACATACACACAGCATATACACTCATACAGCACACACACGCACCATATACACTCATACAGCACCTACACAAACACCATATACACTCATACAGAAAATACATAAACATTATGTACGTCCATAAAGCACATACACACACACCATATGCAATCATACAGCACACGCACACACCACATACACTCATACAGCACATACACACGCAGCATATAAACTCATACAGCACACACACACCATATACACTCATACAGCACCAGCACAAACACCATTTACACTCATACAGAAAATACATAAACATCATGTACGTCCATAAAGCACATACACACAAAGCATATACACTCATATGGCACATACACACTATATACACTCATACAGTACACACACACCATATACACTCATACAGCACACACACCCCATGTACACTCATACAGCACATACACAAACACCATATACACTTATACAGAACATACAGAAAAACCATGTACGCTCATACAGCACATACATAAACACCATATACACTCACACAAACACCATATAATCTCATACAGCACATACACACAGCATATACACTCATACAGCACACACACAATATACACTCATACTGCACATACATAAACACCATGTACACTCATACAGCATACATAAACACCATATGCACTCATACAGCACATACGCAAACACCATATACACTCATACAGCACATACACAAACACCATATACACTCATACAGAAAATACATAAACACAATGTACGTCCATAAAGCACATACACACACCATATGCACTCATACCGCACATACACACACAGCATAGACACTCATACACTACACACGCACACCATATACACTCATACAGCACATACACAAACACCATATACACTTATACAGAACATACAGAAACATCATGTATGTTCATACAGCACATATACAAACACTGTATACACTCATACAGCACACACAATATACACTCATACAGCACATACATAAACACCATGTATACTCATACAGCATACATAAACACCATATGCACTCATACAGCACATACATAAACACCATATACACTCAAACAGAACATACACACACCCCATACACTCATACAGCACATACACAAACACTATTTACACTCATACAGCATATACACAAACACTGTATGCACTCATACAGAACATACACGAACAACATATATACTCATACAACACCTATATGAACACCATATACAGTCATACAGCACATACACACAGCATATACACTCATACAGCACACACACACACCACATACACTCATACAGCACATACACACGCAGCATATACACTCATACAGCAGCAACACAAACACCATATACACTCATACAGAAAATACATAAACACCATGTATGTCCATAAAGCACATACACACAAAGCATATATACTCATATGGCACATACACACGATATACACTCATACAGCACATACACACAGCATATACACTCATACAGCACACACACAATATACACTCATACAGCACATACATAAACACCATGTACACTCATACAGCATACATAAACACCATATGAACTCATACAGCACATACATAAATACCATATACACTCATACAACACCTATATGAACACCATATACAGTCATACAGCACATACACACAGCATATACAAGCATGTAGCACATATATACACAGCATATACACTCACACAGCACACATACACAAACACCATATACACTGATGCAACACACACACAAACACCATTTACACTCATACAGCACATACACACACCACATACCTTCATACAGCACACACACTACATACACTGATATAGCACATATGTAAACACCATATACACTCATACAGCACATACATATAGAGGGACTTACTTGTATCTTTGGTTGGGGCGTCAGGCAGGTGTCTGTGGTGGTCGGTGGGCCTGTGATTGAGTGGTCATGGTGTCGGGTTGGCAGTACAGATGTCCGTGGTGGTGGTTGGTTGAGTGTAGTGTCGGGCTGGCGGGACCCTTATTTGTGGAGGTGGAAAGGCAGCTGGACGTAGGCGGATAGGCAGCACCAGAGTCTGAGGCAGCAGGCGGCTGTCCTTAGCATCAGACAGGCGGATAGGACAGGTGCCTTGGAGTTGGGTGGGCAGGAAAAGTGAGTGGGCCGCAGACAAGGTGTGCAGACGGCCTGGTCAGCTACGCCCTGCTGCACCTGTCATGATGGAGAACGCAATTGATAAATTTTGGTTCTATCCTCCATCCTAGCTCCCTATGCTGAGTGAGTCCCTTTGCAGCTGCTACGGCTGTTGTTATGCCCCTGCATATACCTGATGATGACATACAGGCTGCAAACAACTGTCTTTGGGGTTGAAGCCAAACTCTTATTCTGGATTGTCTTACACTAGCTTAACTAAAAATTCCATAGTAACTAACTATAAACTTACCATTATTACCAAAATTGTCATTGCATTTAACTGTATGAGGGGCTCTCCCGCTATGGTAACATATTTAGAGAATGTAGTGATAATGAAGGTGTTTTATAGAAATCATCAAGTGAATAAGCAGTTGACTGCTATAGAGGAGGTCTAAGGATCAGGATGCAAACCCCTAAAACTGGTAAGAAAAGTCCACAATCCTGTAAAATTGTAACCAATCTTTTAAGTAAGTTGAATGCAATCATCAAGTATCAGAGAGATGAACGTCTTCTGATAGAGATTGCATTTTTACTACTACCTATTTTTCAAAGTTTTGTTTTACCTAAAGATCACACAAGAAGAGACAGAACACAGTTCTGGTCCATCGCTTTTCCTAGAATCTCCAACATTGAAAATTGCAACCTATGGCCGCTTCATTCCAACAGAATGTTTGGACAGAGACAAAGTAAGTAGAAATGTATCTTTCATTTTAATCACATTACTTATTTCAATTGTGTGCCTATGAAAAATACTTGAACTAACAAAACTTCTCTTTTTTTTATGAAGCACAGACAAGTCCACTTCATCAAGTACCGATTTAAAGTGTTGTCGAGATAGAGGGTCCAAGTATACAGATGCCGAACCTACGGCTGTTAAAAAAGGTCCACCATTCTGTAAAATTGTGACCAATCTTTTAAGTAAGTTGAATGCAATCATCAAGTATCAGAGAGATGAACGTCTTCTGTTAGAGATTGCATTTTTACTACTAACCATTTTTCAAAGTTTTGTTTTACCTAAAGATCACACAAGAAGAGACAGAACACAGTCCTGGTCCATCGCTTATCCTAGAATCTCCATTGTTGAAGATTCCAACTTATGGCCGATTCATTCGGACACAATGTTTGGACAGAGACAAAGTAAGTACAAATCTATCTTTGTTTTTATTCACATTACTTTTTTTAATTGTGTATCTATGAAAAAAACTTGAACTAACAAAATGTCTCTATTTTCTTTTCTGAAGCACAGACAAGTCCACTTCATCAAGTACTGATTTGAGCTGTTGTCGAGGTAAAAGGTCGAGGTATACAGATGCCGACCCTACGGCTGGTAAGAATGGTCCACCATTCTGCAAAAAATTGTGACCAATCTTTTAAGTAAGTTGAATGCAATCATCAAGTATCAGAGAGATGAACGTGTTAGAGTAGTTTAACTTGCTTGGTTAACTAATTTAGTTATCTGCTTCTTTACTTATGTTATCATGAACTTTGTACACACTAAGAATCTGGAATACAGAAATATAGTTTGTTTATGCACAACGGTTGCACAATAGTTGGCCTCTGACTTGGATGTTGGACGGATGCGGAGGACCACAAGGATATGTAGGGGTATAATCGGATTTTGATAAACAATGTTGTGAAATCTGTATAAATGTTAAATGGGAAACACATGTCTGTTTTTATCCTTTTTCCACATTTTTCTATATTTCATTAATCATGCTGTCATGAGTTACTTACGTAAATGATATAAAACACTCCTATTTTGAAAAGGTATAAAATAAACTGCGTGGGGATAATTTTTCAGATCTCCATGATACAGATATATCGTTGTCTGTGTCTATGTTATTTCGGCCGTTTTATTATTTTAATTAATTACTCTCTGCCTGATTGATATTGAACTCTTTATTACTTCAACATTTTGGAGGCCCCAGCGAGATCCTGAACCTTGATCTGAAGACTGGCCGGCAAGAGCAGCTCCCTGGTTGAGGAAATCGTATCCTAGGTGAGTGAGCCCTTGTCTCACTGCTTTCCTACGCTAAGGGCTGTTTTGGCTCAGTCCAGATTGCAAGCTCCAGGCATCATCGCAGGTAGATTGTGATTAATTTTTAATATAGAATTTTTTTGAGGGGTTATATATATATATCTTATTTTTAAGCTTTTGTAAAAGTTTCTAATAATTTTTTTCCTTTCTCCCTAATCTTTCCTACCTTTTTACCTCCCTTTCTCTATCCCTCCTACTTGGATTCCTGCCTCAAATGTCATATTGAATCATATTGTATTGATTTACTTGGTTTATTTTTGTTACTAACCATTTGCCTGTGCCTTTCTTAGATATGCGTATGTAAGCCAGTGTGTTTCTGTGTCTTCTGTCTGTGAGATTTGATTTCCTTGTCCTGTTTGTCCAAACACCCATGAGACTCCTTGCTTGTGGAATGCTTGTATGAGGGTTAAATAAACCATACCCTGTGTGAAGAGCGTTAGTGATCAGATCACGCTCTGCCTGACTGTCATAAAGGAGTCCGTTAGTATAATTAAAATAAATTTGAAGTTGTAGGTATTTAAAACTTCAAATTAGTTCAGCCTTTAGTGAATAGTAAAAACACCCAGGCACATTGTGTGTGTGACTGCTTTTGTTGAGTTGTTTTTGTCTTGTGTACACTGCAAAAGGGTTGATATCTATTAGCCCAGCGCAGCCTGAGTGAAGTGGCTAATCCTGGCAACAGGAGAGGTCCAATTGAGTCGGGATAGGACTTCTGTAGTTCCCGGTGATTGACCTGGTTCGCCAAGGGGCACCGAGTCAGGAGTCAGTCTGTCTCTCTATATGTTATTTCTGCTTTTAACACATCCTGCCTATAAGTAGTGGTAATTATCACCAGATTCTCCAGTATCTTGCTGCTAAAAATCTATCTTGCTGCTAAAATAGTGAGAGAAGGTAATGTTGCTGTGCACATATATGTTTTTTGAGAATTAGGGTAGAATTACCAGGGGTGTATAAGCATACTAATGTATGAAGAGTATATAGCTATTGTTATTGGATTACTTTTGTGGTTCTTTGTTTATACCTACTTGTGGTGCAGGATTTGTCAGCAAGCACGAGAACCTCCTCGTACTGAGATACAGCTAGTTTCCTATACAGAATTTACAAACGTCTAGTCTGACCAACTCAGGGGATTTGTGAATTCAGAGTGATTTTACATAGCGGGATATTACACTGTGCAATTAGCTACTGCACGGCTGACTGCTATGGGACTTATCTTTTCTAAATCCAGGAAAGGGGCAGGAAAGGTCATCCCCAAGATTACAATGAAGGATTTAGTTAAGGTAGAGCATGGGAAATGGGCAATCAAGAATGCCAAGACTATCCTTAAGAGAGCTGGTATGCCACCAGTTGGATGTCTTGATGCTAATAGGTGGAAGAGATTTCTAAAGGAGGAGAAGGACTGGATAGACAGGCATGGGTATCGCATGCAAGTTCAAGCATGGCTGACAACCTCAATGAGGCATGATCCCCTTTATAATACACAGGATGATGAGGAGGAATATAGGGTTAAGAATTTTTGCTCAGATGCACTAAGGTATGGGAGATATCATGTAGGTGTCCCAACTCCAAGAACCCCTATAGTGCCTGGACAAGCTAGTTCAGGCATATATCCAGATCTGTCACCCCTTATGGACTGGGGTCATCACAGTTCCAGTACTGAATATGGGGATATGACAGCTTTAGAAAGGGCAAACATGGGACCCCCAGCATATACGAGCACAGCAACATGGGCATGGAGGCATTCTAATCCATCTTCTCCTTCAAGTCCTTCCTTTCAGGGAGGTGAGCAAGGTTGGAGGTGTGGCTATTGCCAATACTGTAACTTTGAGCAGGCAAATAGATGTGAAAGATGCAAAACACCCAAGAGTGAGTTTGCAAGTGTCTGCTGGAGACTAAATAGTTTCCCTAGTAATTCTCCAGTTTCCCCTGTAGGAGTGTCAACTCCTTACACCCTTACACGTCCACGGTTATTAACAAAGATACTTAGGGATGGAGAGAGCTGGAGTGCTCATAGCATCAATGGTAGGGGAGAGAGAAGTAATGTAGTTGAAGAACCTAATAAGGATAAAATGAATTTGCGTTCAGCAACATGGGTTTGTAAATGTGGTACTGTGCATACTCATGAGACTAGTCCAGGATGTTCTACATGTGGTCAGCAGACACCTAGAGGAGTAGCAGCATTTCCTGTTATAACTCAGAGGACAACAGAGGGAGAATCAACTGACACAGTACAGCGAATAACCTGGTATAAGCCCTGGACCCAGGGGGAACAATTAATAATGGTTGACAAATTACCAGACCCATACAAAAATCCTAATGGGTTCTACAAAAATATGGAGAGGATTCGACTAACATATGATGCAGCATGGGTTGATTTGTATTCCCTCTGTAGTGCTGCAGCAGGATTTCCTTTTGTTGACAGGATAACTAGTGTACCTGTTACAGGGATTAATGGAATTGAGGAGGTTCCAGTTAATGGAAATGAAAGACTGAGCAAGTCAGGTGAAATGTTCATGAAGAGGCTTAAAATTGTGACCAAGGAGATATTTAGTCAATCTGGGATTGGATTGCCTGAAGCTTTCCAATTCTCTGATGAGTCTGTGGACAAGTATCATGCGAGGTTAGTTTCTATTTTTGTGGACCAAGACTTTAATGTGTCACAATCAGATGGCAGAGATGGGAGGATATTGAGAACGTGTTTCATAAATGGTTTAAGAGAAGAATTAAAGACAGAATTGCTGAGAATCCGCCCAGAATGTATGCATACTCCCTTGGAGCAATCGTTGGTTGTTCTTCGGAGTTTAGAGGAGCAAATTAACAAAAAGAAAAAGAAGCAGGCAGCCAAACAGACAACTGTACCTATACTGATTGCAGACTTAGCACAGGCAGTAGCAAGAAAGGAGAACCAACAAGGGGACAATGAAAAAATGGACAGGTTTAGGAAGAAGGGACTGTGTTTTGAGTGTGGAGGAAGAGGACATATGAAAAAGGATTGTCCTTCAAGAGGCAGGGGTAATCAAGGAGGTCGCTCTGATGACTCTCAACGTAAAAATTTTGGAAATCGTCCCTTTAGGGATTAGGAAATTGGCAGCCCCCAACTAGTGAAGTCCTCGGTAGTGATTGTGCCACCCCATTCTGGTCCTAATGCATCAGTTAAATTGACACTACCTGATGGCCACGATGTCAACTGTATGGTGGACACGGGGGCGAGCCGTACAATTATCACTTCTCATGATATCCCACGTGAGTATCTGGGGACTACACAGGTTGTAGGTACGGGGTTGGGGGGCAAGCCCTGCATGCTACGAGAAACAAAACCCTTAAAATTGCGATTATCAGACACCACCGAGCTTTGCATGCAGCTTTTGGTTTCTGAAGATTGCCCTGTGAATTTACTTGGTGCCGATGTTCTAAATGCAATAAATGCTGTTATCAGATTTGGGAAAAAAGGGATATCGGTAACAGGGCCCCTTACTGAGCCTATTCTTGCGGTACTAACTGCTATGTTTAACCCATTACAGGAGCAACGGTGGAAGGGAAATGAGCAGGACATGGAGGTAGCAGATATGCTTGCACAAGTTCCTCCTGAATTATGGGTAAAGAGTAAAACGGATGTAGGGCTGCTCAGAGTAACCCCGGTAAAAATTAAATTGAAGCCAGGAGCAGTACCTGTAAAGATGAAACAATACCCCCTGAGCAAGGAACAGACAGAGGCCATAGCAGTGCAAATTGAAGAGTACCTTAAGATTGGGGTCATAAGGGAGTGCCGATCCCCTTATAATACACCACTTTTTCCGGTAAGGAAAAAGACAGAACCAGGACAGCCCCCGGTATACAGGATGGTACATGATCTTAGAGAAATAAATAAACTCATGATCATAGATACTCCTATAGTGCCAAATCCCCACACCTTGTTGAATCAAATTCCTCCAGGGGCTGTATATTTTACTGTAATTGATCTGGCAAATGCTTTCTTTTCAGTCCCAGTAGATGAAGAAAGTCAGTTGTATCTGTCTTTTACTTTTTTTGCCAGGCAGCTCTGCTGGACTAGGTTGCCCCAAGGGGGAGCTACATCGCCTTCAGAGTTTTCTGAAGCAATGGCTAGGATACTCCTCTCTTGGCATCCAGAGGATGATAGCACTTGTTTGCTTCAGTATGTGGATGATTTACTCATTTGTACAAAGACTAAATCCATTTGTCTCAAGGAAACTTTGTCACTCCTTTTGTTTTTGCAATTGGAAGGATGCAGAGTTTCCAAAGACAAATTGCAGGTTGCCAGACTCAAGGTGGTGTTCCTGGGACATTGTATATCCCAGCAGACAAAACACATTACACCAGACCGTAAAGATGCAGTTGCTCGGCTTGCTGAACCCAGGACAGTCCGTGAATTGAGGACATTTTTGGGTTTAGTTAGCTATTGTAGAGAGTGGATTTCATCCGCCTCTTCCTTAATGCAACCACTGTTTGATGTTCTGGCATCCTGCAATAAAGGCCAGCAGTTCTCGCTTACTCTGGAGGCTAAAGAGGGGTTCAAAAATTTAAAGGAAGCCATAACCTCAGCTCCGGCTTTGGGAATTCCTAATTATGACTTAAATTTCAGTTTGTTTTGTCATGAAGTCAACGGACATGCAAAGGGGGTGTTAACCCAATTGCATGGAGGTAAACACCGTCCCCTTGGATATTATTCAGTACAGCTGGACACAGTGATCAGGGGTGCACCCTCTTGCATTCGCGCTGTGGCAGCATGTGCACTACTAACAGACAAAGTTGCTGATATGGTTCTAGACCACGCATTAACTATCTTTGTACCGCATGCAGTACAGGAATTGCTATCGCAAGCTCGAATAAGACATTTATCAATGGCAAGACTAACAAAGTATGAGGTGACACTTTTAACTCCACCTAACATTACTATTAAGAGATGTACTATCCTTAATCCAGCTACTCTGCTACCTGAATTGAATGAGGAAGAGCAGCCTGATATTGATGCAGATCATGATTGTTTTGAGTTAATGAAAACTGAAACAAAAGAGCTTGACAATGTAACTGAATTACCAATTCCAAATGCTGACTTTGAGTTTTTTGTTGATGGTTCCAGGTACTATCTTGATGGGAGACCATACACCGGATATGCTGTGACCACCTTGGAAGAAGTGGTAAAACAGGGTTCACTCCCTTCCGGGTGCTCGGCCCAGGAGGCAGAGTTGAAGGCACTCACTGAGGCATGTATAATGGCTGAGGGACAAACTGTAAACATATATACCGATTCACGTTACTGTTTTGGCATTGCGCATGATTACGGCCAGATATGGCGGAGTAGAGATTTTGTTGGGTCCTCAGGCAAACCCATCAAGAATGCTGAGGCGGTGGCTCAACTTTTCCGAGCATTAGCCTTACCTAAATTGGTTGCAATAATTAAGGTACAAGCTCATACCAAGGAACAATCTAAGGAAGCAGAAGGGAACCGCAGGGCCGATGCAGCAGCTAAACAGGCAGCTCTGCTTCCCCTCCCCTTATCAGCTCACACCGTGGCCCTAGTGCCACATAAGGGGGAGGTGGATATGGACCTTCTCAGACAATTTCAGGAACAATCTCCTAGACAGGAGAAAGAGGAGTGGAAGAAGAAAGGAGCTGAGAAGAACGAGGAAGGTATGTATGCAATTAGTACAAAATTATGCCTTCCTCGAGCACTCTACTCTATGATGTGTGCCACAGTACATGGACCTACCCATCAGTCTAAGGAAGCAATGGTAAGTTTGGTCAATCAAGGATGGATGGCCCCGGGATTCAACAACGCTGCTACTAGGTATGTTCAAGGTTGTATCATATGCGCATGCCATAACACTGGTAAGACAGTTAAAGTACCTTTGAGGTGCAGCCCAAAGCCATTCTACCCGTTTCAGAGACTACAGATAGATTTCATTCAGCTTCCACGAGTGGGCACATATGAGTATGTTCTGGTGTGTGTTGATCTCTTCTCGGGATGGCCAGAAGCTTGGCCCACAGCAAAAGCAAATGCAAAGACAGTGGCAAAAAAAATCTTGGCAGAAGTGGTGTGTCGATATGGGGTGCCTGAAGTTATTGAGAGTGATAGAGGGACCCATTTCACCTCTGAAATCTTACAGGAAATATTACAATCTCTGGGAATTGAGCAAGCTTTCCATACCCCTTACCATCCCCAGAGCAGTGGGAAGGTGGAAAGATTAAATGGTACATTGAAGTTAAAAATCCAGAAAGCCATGGCTGAAACGGGTAAACCTTGGACAGAATGTTTGCCATTAGCTTTACATACGGTCAGGACAACGCCAACTAGAAAAGCCCAATTAAGTCCCTATGAAATCTTATTTGGGGCTGCTCCAAGGACAGGTTTTTATTTTCCTCAACAGCTCCAGGCATTACATTCAGACATGACACAATATGTAAGTGCAGTACATAAGAATTTGCAACAAATTCACAATCGTGTTTTTAGTTCCATTCCAGATCCTTCCTCCATTGAAGGCACCCATCCACTGAAGCCCGGAGACTGGGTTACGGTTAAAAGACACGTGAGAAAGGCATTGGATCCACGTTTTGATGGTCCATTCCAAGTCCAGTTGACTACTCCCACATCAGTAAAACTGGAGGGGAAACCAACCTGGATTCACGCTTCCCATTGCAAAAAGTTGCTTAAATCATGAAATTAGGGAAGTATATCGTGTCTTATTTTCTTTATTTCCAAATTATTGTTTTAACTAAGGGAGAGATAAGTATGACGGAAAATAAGTTCATCAAGTATCATAAAATTGTGGCTGAAATGAGAAATCTCTCAGATTGCTGGATTTGCAGTCACTCACCTGTTTCTGCTAATTCTATGCCATATGCCGCCAACCCTTTACCGATAGAAGAGTTGTTACAAGTCCCCTGTCATGACTTGTTCCCCTTATGGTTAGATTCTCCACAACGGGATACCGCTATATCCTTACCTGTAATCGGGTGGGTAAAACAACCCTGGTGGCAAGTTAATATATCATCTAGAATTGGTACTTGGTACAAGTATGACCATAGGGAAGATGGGTGGAAAGGGAGGCCACAGGCATCCATAGAGGTTGGAGAAGTCCCTAACAGAAATCTCAAAATAAGTTTTGCTGGTGAAGAAAGGGATTATGCTAATGCTCAGAAGTACTATTTGACTAGAGTATTACATGATTTGCACTGGAATTACACCACACTTTTTCCCTCAGGTGACAAGGCTGAGTGTTTTAAATCAGGTGCCTTCTTTAGACCAAATTATCTAGGAGAAAATATTGATGAAGAAGTGGAAGGCATTAAGGGGGATGGAGCAGATGACATGAGTATTGATCCTAGGAAACGGGTACCTAGTCATCCAAAATGTGGCCCTCTTATGTTTTATCAAATTGTTACAAGTGATGACAACCCCGAACCGTGGTGTCTGTATGATGAAACTGTCATGTTAATCTCTATAGTAGATGCTTTGGTTCGAAGGTGGCAGTTTAAGTTACCCAATGATGTATATATAGTCTGTGAAAATCAGGCATTTAAATGGCTACCCCAGGGAGCAGGGGGGACTTGTACTCTAGCTAGGCTGGAGCCAGCTACTTGGGTTTGGGATTCTAAGGATATTCCCTTTGAACATTTACCAGCACATATGTTGTCAAAAAGGGAGACACCCCATTTTCCCAAAATGCCTGAAACACCACAATTCAACCATCCTACTAAGTTAATACATGCAAAACCTACTTGGGCTGAGAGAGTTGGTATGTATGCCCCAGTAATTAACAGTTACTTCTTATCAGAAGGAATTCTCAGAAATGCCAAGGAAATTGAGGATTTGGGGGAGCTGTTTGATAACATCACAGATTATCTTTTTGATGCAGTGGCTGTAACATCTATATATTTGAAACAGTTAATTATTGTTACTAATCAGCATGCAGTAGTATTGGATTATCTTACCGCAGCCCAGGGTGGTTTGTGTCAGATAGTAGGTTCGGCATGTTGTCATTTTATTGATCCCAATGGCACCTTTCAGATCACTCATGATTTGAATCGAGCAAACCAACTTAAAGAGGGGTTTAGGGGTACTCATCTAGCGCCACCCGAATTCACCTGGCCAGATTGGCTATCATGGCTTAACCCATTCAATTGGTTTAAAGGAATTGGAGGGTGGATATCGGGAATTTTCCATATGTTGATACAAGGTTGTTTCCTAATACTGATAATTTTTATTCTAGTGAAGATTTTCCTTTTAATATTGAAAAAGATCCTAAAGTCCAATTGTTTTGCAGGACAATCGAAATCAGCTAATTTGACTATCATCAAAGACTCCACATCCCCAGTAATGATGATGACCATACCTGCTCCACTCCCTCAAGTAGAGATACAGACTTCAGATATGGATGCATCAACCACAACAGCTCCAAGCCCAGCTTCACAGTTTAAGTGCACCTATTGTGGAAAACAAGCCGTGGAGAATCTCGCCAATTGCATTTATTGTGGAGTAGTGTTATAATGCTACTCCTATACATTCTTATTAATGGACTTATCTAATGGAAACATTATGACGACTCCTATTAATGGACTTATCTAGTGGAAACATTATGAAACATATTTCCTCTTCTTTTACTAGTTTATGTGAACTAAGAAAAGTTGAGATAGGGGAAGCAGTGGGGTTTTCTGGATGGATGCTGGACGTCCCATAATTTGTGAGGACTAGTGCTCTCACACATTGTGTAGGAAGGATGACCTTATGCACTGTTTCCCATGGAAATTGAGGCTAGGTAGAGAGGGATAGTTCATGTATCTAGTAAAGAATTGATAAAAAGGAGGGAATGTTAGAGTAGTTTAACTTGCTTGGTTAACTAATTTAGTTATCTGCTTCTTTACTTATGTTATCATGAACTTTGTACACACTAAGAATCTGGAATACAGAAATATAGTTTGTTTATGCACAACGGTTGCACAATAGTTGGCCTCTGACTTGGATGTTGGACGGATGCGGAGGACCACAAGGATATGTAGGGGTATAATCGGATTTTGATAAACAATGTTGTGAAATCTGTATAAATGTTAAATGGGAAACACATGTCTGTTTTTATCCTTTTTCCACATTTTTCTATATTTCATTAATCATGCTGTCATGAGTTACTTACGTAAATGATATAAAACACTCCTATTTTGAAAAGGTATAAAATAAACTGCGTGGGGATAATTTTTCAGATCTCCATGATACAGATATATCGTTGTCTGTGTCTATGTTATTTCGGCCGTTTTATTATTTTAATTAATTACTCTCTGCCTGATTGATATTGAACTCTTTATTACTTCAACAAACGTCTTCTGATAGAGATTGCATTTTTACTACTAACCATTTTTCAAAGTTTTTTTTTACTAAAGATCACACAAGAAGAGACAGAACACAGTTCTGGACCATCGCTTATTCTAGACTCTCCATCGTTGAAAATTCCAACCTATAGTCGATTCATTCGGACACAATGTTTGGACAGAGACAAAGTAAGTAGAAATCTATCTTTGTTTTTATTCACATTACTTTTTTCAATTGTGTGCCTATGAAAAATACTTGAACCAAAAAAAGTCTCTCTTTTCTTTTCTGAAGCACAGACAAGTCCACTTCATCAAGTACTGATTTGAGCTGTTGTCGAGGTAGAAGGTCGAAGTATACAGATGCCTTCCCTACAGCTGGTAAGAATGGTCCACCATTCTGTAAAATTGTGACCAATCTTTTAAGTAAGTTGAATGCAATCATCAAGTATCAGAGAGATGAACGTCTTTTGATAGAGATTGCATTTTTACTACTAACAATTTTTCTAAGTTTTTTTTACTTAAGTTCACACAAGAAGAGACAGAACACATTCCTGGACCATCACTTATCCTAGAATCTCCATCGTTGAAGATTCCAACTTATGGGCGATTCATTCGGACACAATGTTTGGACAGAGACAAAGTAAGTAGAAATCTATCTTTGTTTTTATTCACATTACCTTTTTCAATTGTGTGCCTATGAAAAAAACTTGAACTAACAAAACGTCTCTCTTTTCTTTTCTGAACCACATCAAGTCCACTTTATCAAGTACTGATTTGAGCTGTTGTTTAGATAGAAGGTCCAAGTATACCAATGCCGACCGTATGGCTGGTAAAAAAGGTCCACCATTCTGTAAAATTGTGACCAATTTTTTAAGTAAGTTTTATGCAATCATCAAGTATCAGAGAGATGAACGTCTTCTGATAGAGATTGCATTTTTACTACTAACCATTTTTCAAAGTTTTGTTTTACCTAAAGATCACACAAGAAGAGACAGAGCACAGTCCTGGTCCATCGCTTATCCTAGAATGTCCATAGTTGAAGATACCAACTTATGAGCGATTCATTCGGACACAATGTTTGGACAGAGACAAAGTAAGTATAAATCTATCTTTGTTTTTATTCACATTACTTTTTTCAATGGTGTGTCTATGAAAAAAACTTGAACTAACAAAATGTCTCTCTTTTCTTTTCTGAAGCACAGACAAGTCCACTTCATCAAGTACTGATTTGAGCTGCTGTCGAGGTAAAAGGTCGAAGTATAGAGATGCCGACTCTACGGCTGGTAAGAATGGTCCACCATACTGTAAAATTGTTACCAATCATTTCAGTAAGTTGAATGCAATCATCAAGTATCAGAGAGATGAACGTCTTCTGATAGAGATTGCATTTTTACTACTAACCGTTTTTCAAAGTTTTGTTTTACTAAGGATAACACAAGAAGAGACAGAACACAGTCCTGGACCATCGCTTATCCTAGAATCTCTGTCATTGAAGATGCTAACCTATGGCCACTTCATTCAAACAGATTGTTTGGACAGAGATAAAGTAAGTAGAAATGCATCTTTGGTTTTAATCATATAACATTTTTCAATTGTGTTCCTATTAATATTGAACTAACAAAACTCTCTTTTATTTTCTGTAGCTCGGACAAGTCCACTTCATCAAGTACCGATTTGATCTGTTGGCAAGCTAGAAGGTCCAAGTTTCAAGATGCGGACCCCTATGGCTGGTAAGAATGGTCCACCATTTTGTAAAATTGTAACCAATCTTTTAAGTAAGTTGAATGCAATCATCAATTACCAGAGAGATGAACGTCTTCTGATCGAGATTGCATTTTTACTACTAACCATTTTTCAAAGTTTTTTTTACTAAAGATCACACAAGAAGAGAGAGAACACAGTCATTGACCATCACTTATTCTAAAATCTCCATCGTTGAAGATTCCAACTTATGGCCGATTCATTCGGACACAATGTTTGGACAGAGACAAAGTAAGTAGAAATCTATCTTTGTTTTTAATCACATTACTTTTTTCAATTGTGTGCCTATGAAAAATACTTGAACTAACAAAACGTTTCGCTTTTCTTTTCTGAAGCACAGACAAGTCCATTCCATCACATACTGATTTGAGCTGTTGTTGAGGTAAAAGGTCGAAGTATACAGATGCCGACCCTACGGCTGGTAAGAATGGTCCACCATTCTGCCAAAAATTGTGACCAAACTTTTAAGTAAGTTGAATGCAATCATCAAGTATCAGAGATGAACTTCTTCTGATAGAGATTGCATTTTTACTACTAACCATTTTTCAAAGTTTTTTTTTACTAAAGATCACACAAGAAGAGACAGAACACAGTCCTGGACCATCGCTTATCCTAGAATCTCCATCGTTGAAAATTCCAACCTATAGTCGATTCATTCGGACAGAATGTTTGGACAGTGACAAAGTAAGTAGAAACGTATTTTTGCATTTAATCATATTACTTTTTTCAACTGTATGCCCATGAAAATACTTGAACTAACAAAACTTCTCTCTTTTGTTTTCCGCAGCTCGGACAAGTCCACTTCATCAAGTACCGATTTGAGCTGTTGATGAGATAGAAGGTCCAAGTATCAAGATGCCAACCTATGGTTGGTAAGAAAGGTTTACCATTCTGTAAAATTGTTACCAATCTTTTAAGTAAGTTGAATGCAATCATCAAGTATCAGAGAGATGAAAGTCTTCTGTTAGAGATTGCATTTTTACTACTAACCATTTTTCATAGTTTTGTTTTACCTAAAGATCACACAAGAAGAGACAGAACACAGTCCTGGTCCATCGCTTATCCTAGAATGTCCATAGTTGAAGATTCCAACTTATGGCCTATTCATTTGGACACAATGTTTGGACAGAGACAAAGTAAGTAGAAATCTATCTTTGTTTTTATTCACATTACTTTTTTCAATTGTGTGCCTATGAAAAAAACTTGAACTAACAAAACGTCTCTCTTTTCTTTTCTGAACCACATCAAGTCCACTTTATCAAGTACTGATTTGAGCTGTTGTTGAGATATAAGGTCCAAGTATACCAATGCCGACCGTATGGCTGGTAAAAAAGGTCCACCATTCTGTAAAATTGTGACCAATCTTTTAAGTAAGTTTTATGCAATCATCAAGTATCAGAGAGATGAAAGTCTTCTGATAGAGATTGCATTTTTACTACTAACCATTTTTCAAAGTTTTGTTTTACCTAAAGATCACACAATAAGAGAAAGAACACAGTCCTGGTCCATCGCTTATCCTAGAATGTCCATAGTTGAAGATTCCAACTTATGGGCGATTCATTCGGACACAATGTTTGGACAGAGACAAAGTAAGTATAAATCTATCTTTGTTTTTATTCACATTACTTTTTTCAATTGTGTCCCTATGAAAAATACTTGAACTAACAAAATGTCTCTCTTTTCTTTTCTGAAGCACAGACAAGTCCACTTCATCAAGTAATGATTTGAGCTGTTGTCAAGGTAAAAGGTCGAAGTATACAGATGCCGACCCTACGGCTGGTAAGAATGGTCCACCATTCTGTAAAATTGTGACCAATCTTTTAAGTAAGTTGAATGCAATCATCAAGTATCAGAGAGATGAACGTCTTCTGATAGAGATTGCATTTTTACTACTAACCATTTTTCAAAGTTTTGTTTTACTAAGGATGACACAAGAAGAGACAGAACACAGTGCTGGACCATCGCTTATCCTAGAATCTCCATCGTTGAAAATTCCAACCTATAGTCGATTCATTCGGAAACAATGTTTGGACAGAGACAAAGTAAGTAGAAATCTATCTTTGTTTTTATTCACATTACTTTTTTCACTTGTGTGCCTATGAAAATAACTTGAACTAACAAAACGTCTCTCTTTTCTTTTCTGAAGCACAGACAAGTCCACTTCATCAAGTACTGATTTGAGCGTTTGTCGAGGTAAAAGGTCGAAGTATACAGATGCCGACCCAATGGCTGGTAAAAAAGGTCCACCATTCTGTAAAATTGTTACTAATCATTTCAGTAAGTTGAATGCAATCATCAAGTATCAGAGAGATGAACGTCTTCTGATAGAGATTGCATTTTTACTACTAACCATTTTTCAAAGTTTCGTTTTACTAAAGATCACACAAGAAGAGAAAGAACACAGTCCTGGTCCATCGCTTATTGTAGAGTCTCCAACATTGAAAATTCCAACCTATGGCCGCTTCATTCCAACAGAATGTTTGGACAGAGACAAAGTAAGTAGAAATCTATCTTTGTTTTTATTCACATTACTTTTTTCAATTGTGTGCCTATGAAAATAACTTGAACTAACAAAACGTCTCTCTTTTCTTTTCTGAAGCACAGACAAGTCCACTTCATCAAGTACTGATTTGAGCTGTTGTCAAGGTAAAAGGTTGAAGTGTACAGATGCCGACCCTACGGCTGGTAAGAATGGTCCACCATTCTGCACAAAATTGTGACCAATCTTTTAAGTAAGTTGAATGCAATCATCAAGTATCAGAGAGATGAACGTCTTCTGATAGAGATTGCATTTTTACTACTAACCATTTTTCAAAGTTTTGTTTTACTAAAGATCACACAAGAAGAGAAAGAACACAGTCCTGGTCCATCGCTTATCCTAGAATCTCCATCATTGAAGATTCCAACTTATGGCCGATTTATTCGGAAACAATGTTTGGACAGAGACAAAGTAAGTAGAAATCTATCTTTGTTTTTATTCACATTACTTTTTTCAATTGTGTGCCTATGAAAAATACTTGAACTAACAAAACGTCTCTCTTTTCTTTTCTGAAGCACAGACAAGTCCACTTCATCAAGTACTGATTTGTTCTGTTGTCGAGGTAAAAGGTTGAGGTATACAGATGCCGACCCTACGGCTGGTAAGAATGGTTCACCATTCTGTAAAATTGTGACCAATCTTTTAAGTAAGTTGAATGCAATCATCAAGTATCAGAGATGAACGTCTTCTGATAGAGATTGCATTTTTACTACTAACCGTTTTTCAAAGTTTTGTTTTACTAAGGATAACACAAGAAGAGACAGAACACAGTACTGGACCATCGCTTATCCTAGAATCTCTGTCATTGAAGATGCTAACCTATGGCTACTTCATTCAAACAGATTGTTTGGACAGAGATAAAGTAAGTAGAAATGCATCTTTGGTTTTAATCATATAACATTTTTCAATTGTGTACCTATTAATATTGAACTAACAAAACTCTCTTTTATTTTCTGTAGCTCGGACAAGTCCACTTCATCAAGTACCGATTTGATCTGTTGGCAAGCTAGAAGGTCCAAGTTTCAAGATGCGGACCCCTATGGCTGGTAAGAATGGTCCACCATTCTGTAAATTTGTAACCAATCTTTTAAGTAAGTTGAATGCAATCATCAATTACCAGAGAGATGAAAGTCTTCTGATCGAGATTGCATTTTTACTATTAACTATTTTTCAAAGTTTTTTTTACTAAAGATCACACAAGAAGAGAGAGAACACAGTCATTGACCATCACTTATTCTAAAATCTCCATCGTTGAAGATTCCAACTTATGGCCGATTCATTCGGACACAATGTTTGGACAGAGACAAAGTAAGTAGAAATCTATCTTTGTTTTTATTCACATTACTTTTTTCAATTGTGTGCCTATGAAAAAAACTTGAACTAACAAAACGTCTCTCTTTTCTTTTCTGAACCACATCAAGTCCACTTTATCAAGTACTGATTTGAGCTGTTGTTGAGATAGAAGGTCCAAGTATACCAATGCCGACCGTATGGCTGGTAAAAAAGGTCCACCATTCTGTAAAATTGTGACCAATCTTTTAAGTAAGTTTTATGCAATCATCAAGTATCAGAGAGATGAAAGTCTTCTGATAGAGATTGCATTTTTACTACTAACCATTTTTCAAAGTTTTGTTTTACCTAAAGATCACACAATAAGAGAAAGAACACAGTCCTGGTCCATCGTTTATCCTAGAATGTCCATAGTTGAAGATTCCAACTTATGGGCGATTCATTCGGACACAATGTTTGGACAGAGACAAAGTAAGTATAAATCTATCTTTGTTTTTATTCACATTACTTTTTTCAATGGTGTGTCTATGAAAAAAACTTGAACTAACAAAATGTCTCTCTTTTCTTTTCTGAAGCACAGACAAGTCCACTTCATCAAGTACTGATTTGAGCTGCTGTCGAGGTAAAAGGTCGAAGTATAGAGATGCCGACTCTACGGCTGGTAAGAATGGTTCACCATTCTGTAAAATTGTTACCAATCATTTCAGTAAGTTGAATGCAATCATCAAGTATCAGAGAGATGAACGTCTTCTGATAGAGATTGCATTTTTACTACCAACCGTTTTTCAAAGTTTTGTTTTACTAAGGATAACACAAGAAGAGACAGAACACAGTCCTGGACCATCGCTTATCCTAGAATCTCTGTCATTGAAGATGCTAACCTATGGCCACTTCATTCAAACAGATTGTTTGGACAGAGATAAAGTAAGTAGAAATGCATCTTTGGTTTTAATCATATAACATTTTTCAATTGTGTACCTATTAATATTGAACTAACAAAACTCTCTTTTATTTTCTGTAGCTCGGACAAGTCCACTTCATCAAGTACCGATTTGATCTGTTGGCAAGCTAGAAGGTCCAAGTTTCAAGATGCGGACCCCTATGGCTGGTAAGAATGGTCCACCATTTTGTAAAATTGTAACCAATCTTTTAAGTAAGTTGAATGCAATCATCAATTACCAGAGAGATGAACGTCTTCTGATCGAGATTGCATTTTTACTACTAACCATTTTTCAAAGTTTTTTTTCACTAAAGATCACACAAGAAGAGAGAGAACACAGTCATTGACCATCACTTATTCTAAAATCTCCATCGTTGAAGATTCCAACTTATGGCCGATTCATTCGGACACAATGTTTGGACAGAGACAAAGTAAGTAGAAATCTATCTTTGTTTTTATTCACATTACTTTTTTCAATTGTGTGCCTATGAAAAATACTTGAACTAACAAAACGTTTCGCTTTTCTTTTCTGAAGCACAGACAAGTCCATTCCATCACATACTGATTTGAGCTGTTGTTGAGGTAAAAGGTCGAAGTGTACAGATGCCGACCCTACGGCTGGTAAGAATGGTCCACCATTCTGCCAAAAATTGTGACCAAACTTTTAAGTAAGTTGAATGCAATCATCAAGTATCAGAGATGAACTTCTTCTGATAGAGATTGCATTTTTACTACTAACCATTTTTCAAAGTTTTTTTTTACTAAAGATCACACAAGAAGAGACAGAACACAGTCCTGGACCATCGCTTATCCTAGAATCTCCATCGTTGAAAATTCCAACCTATAGTCGATTCATTCGGACAGAATGTTTGGACAGTGACAAAGTAAGTAGAAACGTATTTTTGCATTTAATCATATTACTTTTTTCAACTGTATGCCCATGAAAATACTTGAACTAACAAAACTTCTCTCTTTTGTTTTCCGCAGCTCGGACAAGTCCACTTCATCAAGTACCAATTTGAGCTGTTGATGAGATAGAAGGTCCAAGTATCAAGATGCCAACCTATGGTTGGTAAGAAAGGTTTACCATTCTGTAAAATTGTTACCAATCTTTTAAGTAAGTTGAATGCAATCATCAAGTATTAGAGAGATGAAAGTCTTCTGTTAGAGATTGCATTTTTACTACTAACCATTTTTCATAGTTTTGTTTTACCTAAAGATCACACAAGAAGAGACAGAACACAGTCCTGGTCCATCGCTTATCCTAGAATGTCCATAGTTGAAGATTCCAACTTATGGCCTATTCATTTGGACACAATGTTTGGACAGAGACAAAGTAAGTAGAAATCTATCTTTGTTTTCAATTGTGTGTCTATGAAAAAAACTTGAACTAACAAAATGTCTCTCTTTTCTTTTCTGAAGCACAGACAAGTCCACTTCATCAAGTAATGATTTGAGCTGTTGTCGAGGTAAAAGGTCGAAGTATACAGATGCCAACCCTACGGCTGGTAAGAATGGTCCACCATTCTGCAAAAAATTGTGACCAATCTTTTAAGTAAGTTGAATGCAATCATCAAGTATCAGAGAGATGAACGTCTTCTGATAGAGATTGCATTTTTACTACTAACCATTTTTCAAAGTTTTTTTTTACTAAAGATCACACAAGAAGAGACAGAACACAGTTCTGGACCATCGCTTATTCTAGACTCTCCATCGCTGAAAATTCCAACCTATAGTCGATTCATTCGGACACAATGTTTGGACAGAGACAAAGTAAGTATAAATCTATCTTTGTTTTTATTCACATTACTTTTTTCAATTGTGTGCCTATGAAAAATACTTGAACCAAAAAAAGTCTCTCTTTTCTTTTCTGAAGCACAGACAAGTCCACTTCATCAAGTACTGATTTGAGCTGTTGTCGAGGTAGAAGGTCGAAGTATACAGATGCCTTCCCTACAGCTGGTAAGAATGGTCGACCATTCTGTAAAATTGTGACCAATCTTTTAAGTAAGTTGAATGCAATCATCAAGTATGAGAGAGATGAACGTCTTTTGATAGAGATTGCATTTTTACTACTAACAATTTTTCTAAGTTTTTTTTACTTAAGATCAAACAAGAAGAGACAGAACACAGTCCTGGACCATCACTTATCCTAGAATCTCCATCGTTGAAGATTCCAACTTATGGGCGATTCATTCGGACACAATGTTTGGACAGAGACAAAGTAAGTAGAAATCTATCTTTGTTTTTATTCACATTACTTTTTTCAATTGTGTGCCTATGAAAAATACTTGAACCAAAAAAAGTCTCTCTTTTCTTTTCTGAAGCACAGACAAGTCCACTTCATCAAGTACTGATTTGAGCTGTTGTCGAGGTAGAAGGTCGAAGTATACAGATGCCTTCCCTACAGCTGGTAAGAATGGTCGACCATTCTGTAAAATTGTGACCAATCTTTTAAGTAAGTTGAATGCAATCATCAAGTATGAGAGAGATGAACGTCTTTTGATAGAGATTGCATTTTTACTACTAACAATTTTTCTAAGTTTTTTTTACTTAAGATCAAACAAGAAGAGACAGAACACAGTCCTGGACCATCACTTATCCTAGAATCTCCATCGTTGAAGATTCCAACTTATGGGCGATTCATTCGGACACAATGTTTGGACAGAGACAAAGTAAGTAGAAATCTATCTTTGTTTTTATTCACATTACCTTTTTTAATTGTGTGCATATGAAAAAAACTTGAACTAACAAAACGTCTCTCTTTTCTTTTCTGAACCACAGCAAGTCCACTTTATCAAGTACTGATTTGAGCTGTTGTCGAGATAGAAGGTCCAAGTATACCAATGCCGACCGTATGGCTGGTAAAAAAGGTCCACCATTGTGTAAAATTGTGACCAATCTTTTAAGTAAGTTGAATGCAATCATCAAGTATCAGAGAGATGAAAGTCTTCTGATAGAGATTGCATTTTTACTACTAACCATCTTTTAAAGTTTTGTTTTACCTAAAGATCACACAAGAAGAGACAGAACACAGTCCTGGTCCATCGCTTATCCTAGAATGTCCATCATTGAAGATTCCAACTTATGGCCAATTCATTCGGACACAATGTTTGGACAGAGACAAAGTAAGTAGAAATCTATCTTTGTTTTTATTCACATTACTTTTTTCAATGGTGTGTCTATGAAAAAAACTTGAACTAACAAAATGTCTCTCTTTTCTTTTCTGAAGCACAGACAAGTCCACTTCATCAAGTACTGATTTGAGCTGTTGTTGAGGTAAAAGGTCGAAGTATACAGATGCCGACCCTACGACTGGTAAGAATGGTCCACCATTCTGCAAAAAATTGTGACCAAACTTTTAAGTAAGTTGAATGCAATCATCAAGTATCAGAGAGATGAACGTCTTCTGATAGAGATTGCATTTTTACTACTAACCATTTTTCAAAGTTTTGTTTTACTAAGGATGACACAAGAAGAGACAGAACACAGTCCTGGACCATCGCTTATCCTAGAATCTCCATCGTTGAAAATTCCAACCTATAGTCGATTCATTTGGACACAATGTTTGGACAGTGACAAAGTAGGTAGAAACGTATTTTTGCATTTAATCATGTTACTTTTTTCAACTGTATGCCCATGGAAATACTTGAACTAACAAAACTTCTCTCTTTTGTTTTCTGCAGCTCGGACAAGTCCACTTCATCAAGTACCGATTTGAGCTGTTGATGAGATAGAAGGTCCAAGTATCAAGATGTCAACCTATGGTTGGTAAGAAAGGTTTACCATTCTGTAAAATTGTTACCAATCTTTTAAGTAAGTTGAATGCAATCATCAAGTATCAGAGAGATGAAAGTCTTCTGTTAGAGATTGCATTTTTACTACTAACCATTTTTCATAGTTTTGTTTTACCTAAAGATCACACAAGAAGAGACAGAACACAGTCCTGGACCATCGCTTATCCTATAATCTCTATCGTTGAAGAGTCCAACTTATGGCCGATTCATTCGGACAGAATGTTTGGACAGAGACAAAGTAAGTAGAAACGTATTTTTTGCATTTAATCATATTACTTTTTTCAATTGTATGCCCATGAAAATACTTGAACTAACAAAACTTCTCTCTTTTGTTTTCTGCAGCTCGGACAAGTCCACTTCATCAAGTACCGTTTTGAGCTGTTGATGAGATAGAAGGTCCAAGTATCAAGATGCCAACCTATGGTTGGTAAGAAAGGTCCACCATTCTGTAAAATTGTTACCAATCATTTCAGTAAGTTGAATGCAATCATCAAGTATCAGAGAGATGAACGTCTTCTGATAGAGATTGCATTTTTACTACTAACCATTTTTCAAAGTTTTGTTTTACCTAAAGATCACACAAGAAGAGACAGAACACAGTCCTGGTCCATCGCTTATCCTAGAATCTCCATCGTTGAAGATTCCAACTTATAGCCGATTCATTCGGACACAATGTTTGGACAGAGACAAAGTAAGTAGAAATCTATCTTTGTTTTTATTCACATTACTTTTTTCAATTGTGTGTCTATGAAAAATACTTGAACCAAAAAAAGTCTCTTTTTTCTTTTCTGAAGCACAGACAAGTCCACTTCATCAAGTACTGATTTGAGCTGTTGTCGAGGTAAAAGGTCGAAGAATACAGATGCTGATCCTACGGCTGGTAAGAATGGTCCACCATTCTGCACAAAATTGTGACCAATCTTTTAAGTAAGTTGAATGCAATCATCAAGTATCAGAGAGATGAAAGTCTTCTGATAGAGATTGCATTTTTACTACTAACCATTCTTCAAAGTTTTTTTCACTAAAGATCACACAAGAAGAGAGAGAACACAGTCCTGGACCATCGCTTATCCTAGAATCTCCATCATTGAAGATTCCAACTTATGGCCGATTCATTCGGACACAATGATTGGAAAGAGACAAAGTAAGTAGAAATCTATCTTTGTTTTTATTCACATTACTTTTTTCAATTGTGTGCCTATGAAAAATACTTGAACTAACAAAACGTCTCGCTTTTCTTTTCTGAAGCACAGACAAGTCCATTCCATCACATACTGATTTGAGCTGTTATTGAGGTAAAAGGTCGAAGTATACAGATGCCGACCCTACGGCTGGTAAGAACGGTCCACCATTCTGCAAAAAATTGTGACCAAACTTTTAAGTAAGTCTAATGCAATCATCAAGTATCGGAGAGATGAACGTCTTCTGATAGAGATTGCATTTTTACTACTAACCATTTTTCAAAGTTTTGTTTTACTAAGGATAACACAAGAAGAGACAGAACACAGTCCTGGACCATCGCCTATCCTAGAATCTTCATAGTTGAAGATTCCAACTTATGGCTGATTCGTTCGGCCACAATGTTTAGACAGAAACAAAGTAAGTAGAACTCTATCTTTGTTTTTATTCACATTACTTTTTTCAATTGTGTGCATATGAAAAAACCTTGAACTAACAAAACGTCTCTCTTTTCTTTTCTGAAGCACAAGCAAGTCCACTTCATCAAGTACTGATTTGAGCTGTTGTCGAGGTAAAAGGTCGAAGTATACAGATGCCGACTCTACGGCTGGTAAGAATGGTCCACCATACTGTAAAATTGTTACCAATCATTTCAGTAAGTTGAATGCAATCATCAAGTATCAGAGAGATGAACGTCTTCTGATAGAGATTGCATTTTTACTACTAACCGTTTTTCAAAGTTTTGTTTTACTAAGGATAACACAAGAAGAGACAGAACACAGTCCTGGACCATCGCTTATCCTAGAATCTCTGTCATTGAAGATGCTAACCTATGGCCACTTCATTCAAACAGATTGTTTGGACAGAGATAAAGTAAGTAGAAATGCATCTTTGGTTTTAATCATATAACATTTTTCAATTGTGTACCTATTAATATTGAACTAACAAAACTCTTTTATTTTCTGTAGCTCGGACAAGTCCACTTCATCAAGTACCGATTTGATCTGTTGGCAAGCTAGAAGGTCCAAGGTTCAAGATGCGGACCCCTATGGCTGGTAAGAATGGTCTACCATTCTGTAAAATTGTGACCAATCTTTTAAGTAAGTTGAATGCAATCATCAATTACCAGAGAGATGAAAGTCTTCTGATCGAGATTGCATTTTTACTATTAACTATTTT
Organism: Engystomops pustulosus; assembly: GCF_040894005.1. Taxonomy (NCBI): domain Eukaryota; kingdom Metazoa; phylum Chordata; class Amphibia; order Anura; family Leptodactylidae; genus Engystomops; species Engystomops pustulosus. Next base: position 101,420,559 of record NC_092417.1, on the reverse strand, counting down.
TCAAAGTTTTTTTTACTAAAGATCACACAAGAAGAGAGAGAACACAGTCATTGACCATCACTTATTCTAAAATCTCCATCGTTGAAGATTCCAACTTATGGCCGATTCATTCGGACACAATGTTTGGACAGAGACAAAGTAAGTAGAAATCTATCTTTGTTTTTATTCACATTACTTTTTTCAATTGTGTCCCTATGAAAAATACTTGAACTAACAAAATGTCTCTCTTTTCTTTTCTGAAGCACAGACAAGTCCACTTCATCAAGTAATGATTTGAGCTGTTGTCAAGGTAAAAGGTCGAAGTATACAGATGCCGACCCTACGGCTGGTAAGAATGGTCCACCATTCTGTAAAATTGTGACCAATCTTTTAAGTAAGTTGAATGCAATCATCAAGTATCAGAGAGATGAACGTCTTCTGATAGAGATTGCATTTTTACTACTAACCATTTTTCAAAGTTTTGTTTTACTAAGGATGACACAAGAAGAGACAGAACACAGTGCTGGACCATCGCTTATCCTAGAATCTCCATCGTTGAAAATTCCAACCTATAGTCGATTCATTCGGAAACAATGTTTGGACAGAGACAAAGTAAGTAGAAATCTATCTTTGTTTTTATTCACATTACTTTTTTCACTTGTGTGCCTATGAAAATAACTTGAACTAACAAAACGTCTCTCTTTTCTTTTCTGAAGCACAGACAAGTCCACTTCATCAAGTACTGATTTGAGCGTTTGTCGAGGTAAAAGGTCGAAGTATACAGATGCCGACCCAATGGCTGGTAAAAAAGGTCCACCATTCTGTAAAATTGTTACTAATCATTTCAGTAAGTTGAATGCAATCATCAAGTATCAGAGAGATGAACGTCTTCTGATAGAGATTGCATTTTTACTACTAACCATTTTTCAAAGTTTCGTTTTACTAAAGATCACACAAGAAGAGAAAGAACACAGTCCTGGTCCATCGCTTATTGTAGAGTCTCCAACATTGAAAATTCCAACCTATGGCCGCTTCATTCCAACAGAATGTTTGGACAGAGACAAAGTAAGTAGAAATCTATCTTTGTTTTTATTCACATTACTTTTTTCAATTGTGTGCCTATGAAAATAACTTGAACTAACAAAACGTCTCTCTTTTCTTTTCTGAAGCACAGACAAGTCCACTTCATCAAGTACTGATTTGAGCTGTTGTCAAGGTAAAAGGTTGAAGTGTACAGATGCCGACCCTACGGCTGGTAAGAATGGTCCACCATTCTGCACAAAATTGTGACCAATCTTTTAAGTAAGTTGAATGCAATCATCAAGTATCAGAGAGATGAACGTCTTCTGATAGAGATTGCATTTTTACTACTAACCATTTTTCAAAGTTTTGTTTTACTAAAGATCACACAAGAAGAGAAAGAACACAGTCCTGGTCCATCGCTTATCCTAGAATCTCCATCATTGAAGATTCCAACTTATGGCCGATTTATTCGGAAACAATGTTTGGACAGAGACAAAGTAAGTAGAAATCTATCTTTGTTTTTATTCACATTACTTTTTTCAATTGTGTGCCTATGAAAAATACTTGAACTAACAAAACGTCTCTCTTTTCTTTTCTGAAGCACAGACAAGTCCACTTCATCAAGTACTGATTTGTTCTGTTGTCGAGGTAAAAGGTTGAGGTATACAGATGCCGACCCTACGGCTGGTAAGAATGGTTCACCATTCTGTAAAATTGTGACCAATCTTTTAAGTAAGTTGAATGCAATCATCAAGTATCAGAGATGAACGTCTTCTGATAGAGATTGCATTTTTACTACTAACCGTTTTTCAAAGTTTTGTTTTACTAAGGATAACACAAGAAGAGACAGAACACAGTACTGGACCATCGCTTATCCTAGAATCTCTGTCATTGAAGATGCTAACCTATGGCTACTTCATTCAAACAGATTGTTTGGACAGAGATAAAGTAAGTAGAAATGCATCTTTGGTTTTAATCATATAACATTTTTCAATTGTGTACCTATTAATATTGAACTAACAAAACTCTCTTTTATTTTCTGTAGCTCGGACAAGTCCACTTCATCAAGTACCGATTTGATCTGTTGGCAAGCTAGAAGGTCCAAGTTTCAAGATGCGGACCCCTATGGCTGGTAAGAATGGTCCACCATTCTGTAAATTTGTAACCAATCTTTTAAGTAAGTTGAATGCAATCATCAATTACCAGAGAGATGAAAGTCTTCTGATCGAGATTGCATTTTTACTATTAACTATTTTTCAAAGTTTTTTTTACTAAAGATCACACAAGAAGAGAGAGAACACAGTCATTGACCATCACTTATTCTAAAATCTCCATCGTTGAAGATTCCAACTTATGGCCGATTCATTCGGACACAATGTTTGGACAGAGACAAAGTAAGTAGAAATCTATCTTTGTTTTTATTCACATTACTTTTTTCAATTGTGTGCCTATGAAAAAAACTTGAACTAACAAAACGTCTCTTTTTTCTTTTCTGAACCACATCAAGTCCACTTTATCAAGTACTGATTTGAGCTGTTGTTGAGATAGAAGGTCCAAGTATACCAATGCCGACCGTATGGCTGGTAAAAAAGGTCCACCATTCTGTAAAATTGTGACCAATCTTTTAAGTAAGTTTTATGCAATCATCAAGTATCAGAGAGATGAAAGTCTTCTGATAGAGATTGCATTTTTACTACTAACCATTTTTCAAAGTTTTGTTTTACCTAAAGATCACACAATAAGAGAAAGAACACAGTCCTGGTCCATCGCTTATCCTAGAATGTCCATAGTTGAAGATTCCAACTTATGGGCGATTCATTCGGACACAATGTTTGGACAGAGACAAAGTAAGTATAAATCTATCTTTGTTTTTATTCACATTACTTTTTTCAATGGTGTGTCTATGAAAAAACTTGAACTAACAAAATGTCTCTCTTTTCTTTTCTGAAGCACAGACAAGTCCACTTCATCAAGTACTGATTTGAGCTGCTGTCGAGGTAAAAGGTCGAAGTATAGAGATGCCGACTCTACGGCTGGTAAGAATGGTTCACCATTCTGTAAAATTGTTACCAATCATTTCAGTAAGTTGAATGCAATCATCAAGTATCAGAGAGATGAACGTCTTCTGATAGAGATTGCATTTTTACTACTAACCGTTTTTCAAAGTTTTGTTTTACTAAGGATAACACAAGAAGAGACAGAACACAGTCCTGGACCATCGCTTATCCTAGAATCTCTGTCATTGAAGATGCTAACCTATGGCCACTTCATTCAAACAGATTGTTTGGACAGAGATAAAGTAAGTAGAAATGCATCTTTGGTTTTAATCATATAACATTTTTCAATTGTGTACCTATTAATATTGAACTAACAAAACTCTCTTTTATTTTCTGTAGCTCGGACAAGTCCACTTCATCAAGTACCGATTTGATCTGTTGGCAAGCTAGAAGGTCCAAGTTTCAAGATGCGGACCCCTATGGCTGGTAAGAATGGTCCACCATTTTGTAAAATTGTAACCAATCTTTTAAGTAAGTTGAATGCAATCATCAATTACCAGAGAGATGAACGTCTTCTGATCGAGATTGCATTTTTACTACTAACCATTTTTCAAAGTTTTTTTTCACTAAAGATCACACAAGAAGAGAGAGAACACAGTCATTGACCATCACTTATTCTAAAATCTCCATCGTTGAAGATTCCAATTTATGGCCGATTCATTCGGACACAATGTTTGGACAGAGACAAAGTAAGTAGAAATCTATCTTTGTTTTTATTCACATTACTTTTTTCAATTGTGTGCCTATGAAAAATACTTGAACTAACAAAACGTTTCGCTTTTCTTTTCTGAAGCACAGACAAGTCCATTCCATCACATACTGATTTGAGCTGTTGTTGAGGTAAAAGGTCGAAGTGTACAGATGCCGACCCTACGGCTGGTAAGAATGGTCCACCATTCTGCCAAAAATTGTGACCAAACTTTTAAGTAAGTTGAATGCAATCATCAAGTATCAGAGATGAACTTCTTCTGATAGAGATTGCATTTTTACTACTAACCATTTTTCAAAGTTTTTTTTTTACTAAAGATCACACAAGAAGAGACAGAACACAGTCCTGGACCATCGCTTATCCTAGAATCTCCATCGTTGAAAATTCCAACCTATAGTCGATTCATTCGGACAGAATGTTTGGACAGTGACAAAGTAAGTAGAAACGTATTTTTGCATTTAATCATATTACTTTTTTCAACTGTATGCCCATGAAAATACTTGAACTAACAAAACTTCTCTCTTTTGTTTTCCGCAGCTCGGACAAGTCCACTTCATCAAGTACCAATTTGAGCTGTTGATGAGATAGAAGGTCCAAGTATCAAGATGCCAACCTATGGTTGGTAAGAAAGGTTTACCATTCTGTAAAATTGTTACCAATCTTTTAAGTAAGTTGAATGCAATCATCAAGTATTAGAGAGATGAAAGTCTTCTGTTAGAGATTGCATTTTTACTACTAACCATTTTTCATAGTTTTGTTTTACCTAAAGATCACACAAGAAGAGACAGAACACAGTCCTGGTCCATCGCTTATCCTAGAATGTCCATAGTTGAAGATTCCAACTTATGGCCTATTCATTTGGACACAATGTTTGGACAGAGACAAAGTAAGTAGAAATCTATCTTTGTTTTCAATTGTGTGTCTATGAAAAAAACTTGAACTAACAAAATGTCTCTGTTTCTTTTCTGAAGCACAGACAAGTCCACTTCATCAAGTAATGATTTGAGCTGTTGTCGAGGTAAAAGGTCGAAGTATACAGATGCCAACCCTACGGCTGGTAAGAATGGTCCACCATTCTGCAAAAAATTGTGACCAATCTTTTAAGTAAGTTGAATGCAATCATCAAGTATCAGAGAGATGAACGTCTTCTGATAGAGATTGCATTTTTACTACTAACCATTTTTCAAAGTTTTTTTTTACTAAAGATCACACAAGAAGAGACAGAACACAGTTCTGGACCATCGCTTATTCTAGACTCTCCATCGTTGAAAATTCCAACCTATAGTCGATTCATTCGGACACAATGTTTGGACAGAGACAAAGTAAGTAGAAATCTATCTTTGTTTTTATTCACATTACTTTTTTCAATTGTGTGCCTATGAAAAATACTTGAACCAAAAAAAGTCTCTCTTTTCTTTTCTGAAGCACAGACAAGTCCACTTCATCAAGTACTGATTTGAGCTGTTGTCGAGGTAGAAGGTCGAAGTATACAGATGCCTTCCCTACAGCTGGTAAGAATGGTCGACCATTCTGTAAAATTGTGACCAATCTTTTAAGTAAGTTGAATGCAATCATCAAGTATGAGAGAGATGAACGTCTTTTGATAGAGATTGCATTTTTACTACTAACAATTTTTCTAAGTTTTTTTTACTTAAGATCAAACAAGAAGAGACAGAACACAGTCCTGGACCATCACTTATCCTAGAATCTCCATCGTTGAAGATTCCAACTTATGGGCGATTCATTCGGACACAATGTTTGGACAGAGACAAAGTAAGTAGAAATCTATCTTTGTTTTTATTCACATTACCTTTTTCAATTGTGTGCATATGAAAAAAACTTGAACTAACAAAACGTCTCTCTTTTCTTTTCTGAACCACAGCAAGTCCACTTTATCAAGTACTGATTTGAGCTGTTGTCGAGATAGAAGGTCCAAGTATACCAATGCCGACCGTATGGCTGGTAAAAAAGGTCCACCATTGTGTAAAATTGTGACCAATCTTTTAAGTAAGTTGAATGCAATCATCAAGTATCAGAGAGATGAAAGTCTTCTGATAGAGATTGCATTTTTACTACTAACCATCTTTTAAAGTTTTGTTTTACCTAAAGATCACACAAGAAGAGACAGAACACAGTCCTGGTCCATCGCTTATCCTAGAATGTCCATAGTTGAAGATTCCAACTTATGGCCAATTCATTCGGACACAATGTTTGGACAGAGACAAAGTAAGTAGAAATCTATCTTTGTTTTTATTCACATTACTTTTTTCAATGGTGTGTCTATGAAAAAAACTTGAACTAACAAAATGTCTCTCTTTTCTTTTCTGAAGCACAGACAAGTCCACTTCATCAAGTACTGATTTGAGCTGTTGTTGAGGTAAAAGGTCGAAGTATACAGATGCCGACCCTACGACTGGTAAGAATGGTCCACCATTCTGCAAAAAATTGTGACCAAACTTTTAAGTAAGTTGAATGCAATCATCAAGTATCAGAGAGATGAACGTCTTCTGATAGAGATTGCATTTTTACTACTAACCATTTTTCAAAGTTTTGTTTTACTAAGGATGACACAAGAAGAGACAGAACACAGTCCTGGACCATCGCTTATCCTAGAATCTCCATCGTTGAAAATTCCAACCTATAGTCGATTCATTCGGACACAATGTTTGGACAGTGACAAAGTAGGTAGAAACGTATTTTTGCATTTAATCATATTACTTTTTTCAACTGTATGCCCATGGAAATACTTGAACTAACAAAACTTCTCTCTTTTGTTTTCTGCAGCTCGGACAAGTCCACTTCATCAAGTACCGATTTGAGCTGTTGATGAGATAGAAGGTCCAAGTATCAAGATGTCAACCTATGGTTGGTAAGAAAGGTTTACCATTCTGTAAAATTGTTACCAATCTTTTAAGTAAGTTGAATGCAATCATCAAGTATCAGAGAGATGAAAGTCTTCTGTTAGAGATTGCATTTTTACTACTAACCATTTTTCATAGTTTTGTTTTACCTAAAGATCACACAAGAAGAGACAGAACACAGTCCTGGACCATCGCTTATCCTATAATCTCTATCGTTGAAGAGTCCAACTTATGGCCGATTCATTCGGACAGAATGTTTGGACAGAGACAAAGTAAGTAGAAACGTATTTTTTGCATTTAATCATATTACTTTTTTCAATTGTATGCCCATGAAAATACTTGAACTAACAAAACTTCTCTCTTTTGTTTTCTGCAGCTCGGACAAGTCCACTTCATCAAGTACCGTTTTGAGCTGTTGATGAGATAGAAGGTCCAAGTATCAAGATGCCAACCTATGGTTGGTAAGAAAGGTCCACCATTCTGTAAAATTGTTACCAATCATTTCAGTAAGTTGAATGCAATCATCAAGTATCAGAGAGATGAACGTCTTCTGATAGAGATTGCATTTTTACTACTAACCATTTTTCAAAGTTTTGTTTTACCTAAAGATCACACAAGAAGAGACAGAACACAGTCCTGGTCCATCGCTTATCCTAGAATCTCCATCGTTGAAGATTCCAACTTATAGCCGATTCATTCGGACACAATGTTTGGACAGAGACAAAGTAAGTAGAAATCTATCTTTGTTTTTATTCACATTACTTTTTTCAATTGTGTGTCTATGAAAAATACTTGAACCAAAAAAAGTCTCTTTTTTCTTTTCTGAAGCACAGACAAGTCCACTTCATCAAGTACTGATTTGAGCTGTTGTCGAGGTAAAAGGTCGAAGAATACAGATGCTGATCCTACGGCTGGTAAGAATGGTCCACCATTCTGCACAAAATTGTGACCAATCTTTTAAGTAAGTTGAATGCAATCATCAAGTATCAGAGAGATGAAAGTCTTCTGATAGAGATTGCATTTTTACTACTAACCATTCTTCAAAGTTTTTTTCACTAAAGATCACACAAGAAGAGAGAGAACACAGTCCTGGACCATCGCTTATCCTAGAATCTCCATCATTGAAGATTCCAACTTATGGCCGATTCATTCGGACACAATGATTGGAAAGAGACAAAGTAAGTAGAAATCTATCTTTGTTTTTATTCACATTACTTTTTTCAATTGTGTGCCTATGAAAAATACTTGAACTAACAAAACGTCTCGCTTTTCTTTTCTGAAGCACAGACAAGTCCATTCCATCACATACTGATTTGAGCTGTTATTGAGGTAAAAGGTCGAAGTATACAGATGCCGACGCTACGGCTGGTAAGAACGGTCCACCATTCTGCAAAAAATTGTGACCAAACTTTTAAGTAAGTCTAATGCAATCATCAAGTATCGGAGAGATGAACGTCTTCTGATAGAGATTGCATTTTTACTACTAACCATTTTTCAAAGTTTTGTTTTACTAAGGATAACACAAGAAGAGACAGAACACAGTCCTGGACCATCGCCTATCCTAGAATCTTCATAGTTGAAGATTCCAACTTATGGCTGATTCGTTCGGCCACAATGTTTAGACAGAAACAAAGTAAGTAGAACTCTATCTTTGTTTTTATTCACATTACTTTTTTCAATTGTGTGCATATGAAAAAACCTTGAACTAACAAAACGTCTCTCTTTTCTTTTCTGAAGCACAAGCAAGTCCACTTCATCAAGTACTGATTTGAGCTGTTGTCGAGGTAAAAGGTCGAAGTATACAGATGCCGACTCTACGGCTGGTAAGAATGGTCCACCATACTGTAAAATTGTTACCAATCATTTCAGTAAGTTGAATGCAATCATCAAGTATCAGAGAGATGAACGTCTTCTGATAGAGATTGCATTTTTACTACTAACCGTTTTTCAAAGTTTTGTTTTACTAAGGATAACACAAGAAGAGACAGAACACAGTCCTGGACCATCGCTTATCCTAGAATCTCTGTCATTGAAGATGCTAACCTATGGCCACTTCATTCAAACAGATTGTTTGGACAGAGATAAAGTAAGTAGAAATGCATCTTTGGTTTTAATCATATAACATTTTTCAATTGTGTACCTATTAATATTGAACTAACAAAACTCTCTTTTATTTTCTGTAGCTCGGACAAGTCCACTTCATCAAGTACCGATTTGATCTGTTGGCAAGCTAGAAGGTCCAAGGTTCAAGATGCGGACCCCTATGGCTGGTAAGAATGGTCTACCATTCTGTAAAATTGTGACCAATCTTTTAAGTAAGTTGAATGCAATCATCAATTACCAGAGAGATGAAAGTCTTCTGATCGAGATTGCATTTTTACTATTAACTATTTTTCAAAGTTTTTTTTACTAAAGATCACACAAGAAGAGAGAGAACACAGTCATTGACCATCACTTATTCTAAAATCTCCATCGTTGAAGATTCCAACTTATGGCCGATTCATTCGGACACAATGTTTGGACAGAGACAAAGTAAGTAGAAATCTATCTTTGTTTTTATTCACATTACTTTTTTCAATTGTGTCCCTATGAAAAATACTTGAACTAACAAAATGTCTCTCTTTTCTTTTCTGAAGCACAGACAAGTCCACTTCATCAAGTAATGATTTGAGCTGTTGTCAAGGTAAAAGGTCGAAGTATACAGATGCCGACCCTACGGCTGGTAAGAATGGTCCACCATTCTGTAAAATTGTGACCAATCTTTTAAGTAAGTTGAATGCAATCATCAAGTATCAGAGAGATGAACGTCTTCTGATAGAGATTGCATTTTTACTACTAACCATTTTTCAAAGTTTTGTTTTACTAAGGATGACACAAGAAGAGACAGAACACAGTGCTGGACCATCGCTTATCCTAGAATCTCCATCGTTGAAAATTCCAACCTATAGTCGATTCATTTGGACACAATGTTTGGACAGAGACAAAGTAAGTAGAAATCTATCTTTGTTTTTATTTACATTACTTTTTTCAATTGTGTGCCTATGAAAAATACTTGAACTAACAAAATGTCTCTCTTTTCTTTTCTGAAGCACAGACAAGTCCACTTCATCAAGTAATGATTTGAGCTGTTGTCAAGGTAAAAGGTCGAAGTATACAGATGCCGACCCTACGGCTGGTAAGAATGGTCCACCATTCTGCAAAAAATTGTGACCAAACTTTTAAGTAAGTTGAATGCAATCATCAAGTATCAGAGAGATGAACGTCTTCTGATAGAGATTGCATTTTTACTACTAACCATTTTTCAAAGTTTTGTTTTTCTAAAGATCACACAAGAAGAGACAGAACACAGTCCTGGACCATCGCTTATACTAGAATCTCCATCATTGAAGATTCCAACTTATGGCCGATTTATTCGGAAACAATGTTTGGACAGAGACAAAGTAAGTAGAAATCTATCTTTGTTTTTATTCACATTACTTTTTTCACTTGTGTGCCTATGAAAATAACTTGAACTAACAAAACGTCTCTCTTTTCTTTTCTGAAGCACAGACAAGTCCACTTCAGCAAGTACTGATTTGAGCGTTTGTCGAGGTAAAAGGTCGAAGTATACAGATGCCGACCCAATGGCTGGTAAAAAAGGTCCACCATTCTGTAAAATTGTTACCAATCATTTCAGTAAGTTGAATGCAATCATCAAGTATCAGAGAGATGAACGTCTTCTGATAGAGATTGCATTTTTACTACTAACCATTTTTCAAAGTTTTGTTTTACCTAAAGATCACACAAGAAGAGAAAGAACCCAGTCCAGGTCCATCGCTTATTGTAGAGTCTCCAACATTGAAAATTCCAACCTATGGCCGCTTCATTCCAACAGAATGTTTGGACAGAGACAAAGTAAGTAGAAATCTATCTTTGTTTTTATTCACATTACTTTTTTCAATTGTGTGCCTATGAAAATAACTTGAACTAACAAAACGTCTCTCTTTTCTTTTCTGAAGCACAGACAAGTCCACTTCATCAAGTACTGATTTGGTCTGTTGTCGAGGTAAAAGGTTGAGGTATATAGATGCCGACCCTACGGCTGGTAAGAAAGGTCCACCATTCTGTAAAATTGTGACCAATCTTTTAAGTAAGTTGAATGCAATCATCAAGTATCAGAGATGAACGTCTTCTGATAGAGATTGCATTTTTACTACTAACCATTTTTCAAAGTTTTTTTTTACTAAAGATCACACAAGAAGAGACAGAACACAGTCCTGGACCATCGCTTATCCTAGAATCTCCATCGTTAAAAATTCCAACCTATAGTCGATTCATTCGGACACAATGTTTGCACAGTGACAAAGTAAGTAGAAACGTATTTTTGCATTTAATCATATTACTTTTTTCAACTGTATGCCCATGAAAATACTTGAACTAACAAAACTTCTCTCTTTTGTTTTCTGCAGCTCGGACAAGTCCACTTCATCAAGTACCGATTTGAGCTGTTGATGAGATAGAAGGTCCAACTATCAAGATGCCAACCTATGGTTGGTAAGAAAGTTTTACCATTCTGTAAAATTGTTACCAATCTTTTAAGTAAGTTGAATGCAATCATCAAGTATCAGAGAGATGAAAGTCTTCTGTTAGAGATTGCATTTTTACTACTGACCATTTTTCATAGTTTTGTTTTACCTAAAGATCACACAAGAAGAGACAGAACACAGTCCTGGACCATCGGTTATCGTAGAATGTCCATAGTTGAAGATTCAAACTTATGGCCTATTCATTCGGACACAATGTTTGGACAGAGACAAAGTAAGTAGAAATCTATCTTTGTTTTTAATCACATTACTTTTTTCAATTGTGTGTCTATGAAAAAAACTTGAACTAACAAAATGTCTCTCTTTTCTTTTCTGAAGCACAGACAAGTCCACTTCATCAAGTACTGATTTGAGCTGTTGTCAAGGTAAAAGGTTGAAGTATACAGATGCCGACCCTACGGCTGGTAAGAATGGTCCACCATTCTGCACAAAATTGTGACCAATCTTTTAAGTAAGTTGAATGCAATCATCAAGTATCAGAGAGATGAACGTCTTCTGATAGAGATTGCATTTTTACTACTAACCATTTTTCAAAGTTTTGTTTTACTAAAGATCACACAAGAAGAGAAAGAACACAGTCCTGGTCCATCGCTTATCCTAGAATCTCCATCATTGAAGATTCCAACTTATGGCCGATTTATTCGGAAACAATGTTTGGACAGAGACAAAGTAAGTAGAAATCTATCTTTGTTTTTATTCACATTACTTTTTTCAATTGTGTGCCTATGAAAAATACTTGAACTAACAAAACGTCTCTCTTTTCTTTTCTGAAGCACAGACAAGTCCACTTCATCAAGTACTGATTTGATCTGTTGTCGAGGTAAAAGGTTGAGGTATACAGATGCCGACCCTACGGCTGGTAAGAATGGTTCACCATTCTGTAAAATTGTGACCAATCTTTTAAGTAAGTTGAATGCAATCATCAAGTATCAGAGATGAACGTCTTCTGATAGAGATTGCATTTTTACTACTAACCATTTTTCAAAGTTTTTTTTTACTAAAGATCACACAAGAAGAGACAGAACACAGTCCTGGACCATCGCTTATCCTAGAATCTCCATCGTTAAAAATTCCAACCTATAGTCGATTCATTCGGACACAATGTTTGCACAGTGACAAAGTAAGTAGAAACGTATTTTTGCATTTAATCATATTACTTTTTTCAACTGTATGCCCATGAAAATACTTGAACTAACAAAACTTCTCTCTTTTGTTTTCTGCAGCTCGGACAAGTCCACTTCATCAAGTACCGATTTGAGCTGTTGATGAGATAGAAGGTCCAAGTATCAAGATGCCAACCTATGGTTGGTAAGAAAGTTTTACCATTCTGTAAAATTGTTACCAATCTTTTAAGTAAGTTGAATGCAATCATCAAGTATCAGAGAGATGAAAGTCTTCTGTTAGAGATTGCATTTTTACTACTAACCATTTTTCATAGTTTTGTTTTACCTAAAGATCACACAAGAAGAGACAGAACACAGTCCTGGTCCATCGCTTATCCTAGAATGTCCATAGTTGAAGATTCCAACTTATGGCCAATTCATTCGGACACAATGTTTGGACAGAGACAAAGTAAGTAGAAATCTATCTTTGTTTTTATTCACATTACTTTTTTCAATTGTGTGTCTATGAAAAAAACTTGAACTAACAAAATGTCTCTCTTTTCTTTTCTGAAGCACAGACAAGTCCACTTCATCAAGTACTGATTTGAGCTTTTGTCGAGGTAAAAGGTCGAAGTATACAGATGCCAACCCTACGGCTGGTAAGAATGGTCCACCATTCTGTAAAATTGTGACCAATCTTTTAAGTAAGTTGAATGCAATCATCAAGTATCAGAGAGATGAACGTCTTCTGATAGAGATTGCATTTTTACTACTAACCGTTTTTCAAAGTTTTGTTTTACTACGGATAACACAAGAAGAGACAGAACACAGTCCTGGACCATCGCTTATCCTAGAATCTCTGTCATTGAAGATGCTAACCTATGGCCACTTCATTCAAACAGATTGTTTGGACAGAGATTAAGTAAGTAGAAATGCATCTTTGGTTTTAATCATATAACATTTTTCAATTGTGTACCTATTAATATTGAACTAACAAAACTCTCTTTTATTTTCTGTAGCTCGGACAAGTCCACTTCATCAAGTACCGATTTGATCTGTTGGCAAGCTAGAAGGTCCAAGTTTCAAGATGCGGACCCCTATGGCTGGTAAGAATGGTCCACCATTTTGTAAAATTGTAACCAATCTTTTAAGTAAGTTGAATGCAATCATCAATTACCAGAGAGATGAACGTCTTCTGATCGAGATTGCATTTTTACTACTAACCATTTTTCAAAGTTTTTTTTTTACTAAAGATCACACAAGAAGAGAGAGAACACAGTCATTGACCATCACTTATTCTAAAATCTCCATCGTTGAAGATTCCAATTTATGGCCGATTCATTCGGACACAATGTTTGGACAGAGACAAAGCAAGTAGAAATCTATCTTTGTTTTTATTCATGTTACCTTTTTCCAATTGTGTGCCTATGAAAAATACTTGAACTAACAAAATGTCTCTCTTTTCTTTTCTGAAGCACAGACAAGTCCACTTCATCAAGTACTGATTTGAGCTGTTGTCGAGATAGAAGGTCAATGTATACAGATGCCAACCCTACGGCTGGTAAGAATGGTCCACCATTCTGTAAAATTGTGACCAATCTTTTCAGTAAGTTGAATGCAATCATCAAGTATCAGAGAGATGAACGTCTTCTGATATAGATTGCATTTTTACTACTAAACATTTTTCAAAGTTTTGTTTTACTAAGGATAACACAAGAAGAGACAGAACACAGTGCTGGACCATCGCTTATCCTAGAATCTCCATCGTTGAAGATTCCAACTTATGGCCGATTCATTCAGACACAATGTTTGGACAGAGACAAAGTAAGTAGAAATCTATCTTTGTTTTTATACACATTACTTTTTTCAATTGTGTGCTTATGAAAAATACTTGAACTAACAAAACATCTCTCTTTTCTTTTCTGAAGCACAGACAAGGTCCAAGTATCAAGATGCGAACCCCTATGGCTGGTACGAAAGGTCCACTATTCTGTAAAATTGTAACTAATCATTTAAGTAAGTTAAAGGGGTTTTCTCATTCTGGGTATTCACAATCAGTTTGATAAATCTTCCATATGTAAACATTTCTTCCATTAGATGTTATTAAAAAAAATGTTCCCGTGTGAAGATAATTTCTCATAAATATAGTCATGTTGTCCCTTAGAAACGAGAAAGCTTCCCCGGATACGACCACCTCTGCTGGATGGATTTCCCAAATAAACAAAAAGTTTTTGTATATGAAATGTTCGGGAGTTACTACATGTCCCACAGCCGTCCTGTAGTAATGATTGCTTAATCCAGGAGGTCAGGCAGGGCTCAATAGCGCATGTCTGGCCACCGCTGCCAGAGTGTGACGTGGTCGTAACCGAGGAAGCTATCTCATTTCTAAGGGACAACATGACTACATTTATGAGAAATTATCTTCACACAGGAACATTTTTTTTAATAACATCCAATTGAAGAAATGTTTATATATGGAAGATTAGTGAAACTGAATGTGAATGCCGAGACGAGAATACCCCTTTAAATGCAATCATAAAGTATAAGAGGGATCAAAGTCTTCTGATAGAGATTGCATTTTTACTACTAACCATTTTTCAAAGTTTTGTTTTTGCTAAGGATCACACAAGAAGAGACAAAACACAGTCTTCCACCATCGCTTATCCTATAATCTCTATCGTTGAAGAGTCCAACTTATGGCCGATTCATTCGGACCGAATGTTTGGACAGAGAGAAAGTAACTAGAAATCTATCTTTGAATTTAATTATATTACTTTTTTCAATTGTGTGCCCATGAAAATGCTTGAACTAACAAAACTTCTCTCTTTTATTTTCTGCAGCCCAGTCAAGTCCACTTCATCAAGTATAAATTTGAGCTGTTGACAAGATAGAAGGTCCAAGTATCAAAATGTGGACCCTATGGCTGGTAAGAAAGGTTCACTATTCTGTAAAATTGTTAGCAATCTTTTAAGCAATTTGAATGCAATCATCAAGTATCAGAGAGATGAAAGTCTTCTGATAGATATTGCATTTTTACTACTAACCGTTTTTCAAAGTTTTGTTTTTGCTGAAGATCACACATGAGGAAACATTACACAATCCTGGGCCATCGCTTATCGTAGAATCTACAATGTTGAAGATTGCAACCTATGGCCGCTTCATTCAGGCAGTAGTTTAGCAAGTCCGATCTTTATGTCTCTGTTAATATTCTACGTTCTTTTCACAATAATATTTTGAGTGAATTCTCTGGTTAAAGAGTAGACTTTTCATTGTGAAATAATGGCCATTTACAGATGGAAAGGAATTGTGTGTGAATTGCATTGGCCATGGTGGAGTTCAAGCATTTTTTCTAAAAGATTTCTTAATCTGATTTTCCATGTTTTTCTAATAAGCTTCATCAACTTTTTCTGATACTGAACAAATTTTCGTACCTTCAAGCAAAATGGGACTTCAAAACAAGCCAGATCAAGCTGAGTTATGGTCCATAGTCATGGACAATGACAAAGTAAGTAGAAATGTATCTTTGCTTTGAAGCATTTTCCTTATTTGTTTGTGTTCCTACTTCGCCATTTTATTTTGTGCAGTCTAATATAGTCCACTTTTTCAAGTACCGGATTTAGCAGTCAACTGGATGGTGTCACAGAGTGCACTTGTAGGGACAATTGTGTAAGGTAAAAATCTCTTTGGGAAGATTCTGTGGACCCTCTAGACCACCACGGTAGATGATGATGGTACTAGCCGCAACCCGGGACCGGAGTCCAAGTGGTACCTGGTCTTTGCCAGCGCCCGCCGCAAAGCGGGATGGTCTTGCTGCGGCGGGGTGCCACTTGGTCGTTCCACGGGTGCAACTAGGCCCACAGTGGCAAAGGAAGGATGCAGGACACAGTAGCGTAGGGGCGCTGGAGACACCAGTGGAGCGTAGGAACACTGAAGAAACCGCTGGACTGGAAACCTAGAAGGTACAGCAGGAGGCACGAAGGCAGACTGAAGACACAGGAGCCTATGGGAAAGCTGGAGACAGGAATACGGAGGAACACTGGTAATGCTGGAGACAGGAACACAGAGGAACACTGGAGACAGGAACACTGGAGACACAGGAGCATATGGGAATGCTTGAGACAGGACCACAGGAGCGTATGGGAACGCTGGAGACAGGAACACAGGAGCGTATGGGAACGCTGGAGACAGGAACACAGGAGCGTATGGGAATGGTGGAGCATACGTAAACGCTGGATGGCTTTCTCTTCCACAGGAATGGCTTAGGGAAGCCTGGCATGGAAACCAAAGAAGATCCTAGGAGAATATCCGGAGGGGAGTGAAGTGAGGTGTCAGATAATAAGGGCGCAGCCGGATTAGCCTACTAGGAGGACGCTGGCCCTTTAAGGCAGGACGAACCGGCGCAAGCGTGCCCTAGCAGCGGGAGTGTGCGGCCTAGTCGGGGAAGCCGGCGTGCGGCCTGGACGGGACCGAGGCAGCATCAGGAGCCAGGAGAGGTGAGTCCGGGCTGAGGGACGGGGACACCGTGCCACATAGGAGGGCACGGATGTATCCGCGATCCGTACCAGGGATCGCAGGTATGGCCGTGACAGATGGGAGGTCCAAGTATCAAGATGCAAATCCCTATAGCTGGTAAGAAAGATCCACCATTCTGTTCAATTGTAACCAATCTTTTAATGAAGTTGAATGCAATCATCAAGTATTAGAGACATAAAAGTTTTCTGATTCATGAAGCAGCATCCGGCAGTAATAAGATGCCCCATGCAGCAGTCTCCCCCAGTAATTTAATGCACCACGCAACAGCCTTCCCTGCTAATGAAATCCCCCATGCAGCAGCCTCCGCAATATGACAATACAAGTCACCAAAGAGTTGTGCAGATCATCAGGGAGCATCGGAAGTTGAGTATATAAGATATTTTTATGTACAGGCTGTCTTCTACTTAAGAACACTCGACTTACATACAACCCCTAGTTACAAACGGACCTCTGGATATTGGCAATTTATTGTACTTTAGTCCTAGGCTACAATGATCAGCTGTAACAGTTGTCAAATGTGTCTGCAATGAAGCTTTAGTGTTAATATTCATTCTTATGACAGCCCAACATTTTTAAAATCCAATTGTTGCAGAGACCAAAAAAGTTCTGGCTGGGATTACAATGATAAAATATACAGTTCCAACTTACATACAAATTCAACTTAAGAACAAACCTACAGACCCTATCTTGTATGTAACCCTGGGACTGCCTGTATTCATGTACTTGCCTTGGGCTTTTACAGCTCATTTTTTGTGTGCTGAAGAACTCAACTTATACACAAGCATATACAGTAAATGCTCTGGATAAAGAGTAGATTTTACTGTATTTACAGAGGGAAATGATTTGTGTTTGAATTTCAAAGCCCACAGTGGAGTTCATACATCTTCTCCAAAACAGCATCAAAGCTGATTCTCCATGTTTTTCTCATCAGCATCATCTCTTTTGCAGATCTTGAAGAATATTCTGGACCTTCAAGCAAGATATGATTCCAAAGAAGCCAGATGAAGCAGAGTTACATCACACTATGTTATGTGAGTCAGTGATTGGTTAAGCTCAGATACAAATTGGGAAGAACACTTGTATTAATGTCTAATAATAAAGCACTTATGCTTTATTTATTTTAAACAGTGGGTACGGAAAATATTAAGACCCCACAGGTAAGATCAAGAAAGTTCTGAATTTTTTCTGTCAAGATGGGTGCAGTGTGTAAATTAATGAGCAAAAAATAAGAATTGTAGATGTATTTGCTAATTTATTAAACATGAAAAACTGACATATCACACGGTCATAAGTATTCAGACCTTTTGCTGAGACACTTATATTTAACTCACACTGTTCATTTCCTTTTGATCCTCCTTGAGATAGTTCTACTGCTTCATTGCAGTTTAACTGTGTTCAATTAAAATGATTAGACTTCAATAGGAAAGGCACACACCTGTATATATAAAACCTCACAGTTCATAGTGCATGTCAGAGCACAAAAGAATCATGAGGTCTAAGGAACTGCCAAGGGAGCTCGAATTTCAGCTAAAGGGACATGACGGTTGCAGTTGACGGAAAGATGAATGCGGCCAAGTACACAGATATCCTGGATGAAAACCTCTGGACCTCAGACTGGGCTGCAGGCTCACCTTCCAACAAGACAATGACCCTAAGCACACAGCTAAAGTAACAAAACAGTGGCTTCAGAAAAACTCTGATTATTTTTGACTGGCCCAGCAAGAGTACTGACCTAAACCCAAAAGAGCTTCGCCCGAGAGACTTGAAAATGGATTCCACCAATATTCAACATCCAACCTGAGGGAACTGGAGAGGATCTGCAATGAAGAATGGCAGAGGATCCCCAAATCCAGGTGTAAAAAACGTGTTGCATCATTTCCATGAAGACTCATGATTGTACTAGCTCGAAGAGTGCTTCTACTTAGTACTGAGCAAAGGGGATGAATACTTATGACCATGTGATATTTCAGATTTTATTGTTTAATAAATTACCAAAAATATCTACATTTGTTTTTTTTCTGTCAAGATGGGGTGCAGAGAGTAAAAAATCAACTTGCCAAAGCCTCTTAGTATATCAGGTGTAGCTGGGGTAATGTTAAGAGCTCTTGATAAGTCTAGTTTCTCTGTACCCTGTAATTTAAAGGGGTTGTCCGAGTTTAAAAAAAAAACTATATGTGGCTGGGAGCGGGCTGCCTAAAACAATAAAGATGTACTTACCTCCCGGTGCCCTCCCGTATCCAGCGCTGCTGTCGCTCCGGTCCGGCCGCCATGTAAACAAACATGGCCGCCGGAGCAGCGCTGGACTCAGTTCCGGCCGGACCCGACAACCTTCCGGCCCCCATACACAATGCTGTGTATAGGGACGGATAGGCGTACCCGGCCACGGTCGGCCGGAAGCTGAGTCCAGCGCTGGATACCGGAGGGCACCGGAGGTATGTACATCTTTATTATTTTAGGCAGCCTGCTCCCGGCCACATATATTTTATTTTTTTTTAAACTCGGACAACCTCTTTAATTATCAAATTAGTGTCCTTCATTTTGGATGCTGTCAGGACGCAGCCTGTTTGTACATTAAGGCTCAGTCCTTTTTTTTTATAAATTTGACCAGTGTCTCTTCCTGTGGTAATAACTTTTCAACACTAACATAATTTTGAGAATATTTTCTCGTGAGACATTGTAGTTTATGTTAGTCATATAATTTTGCTGATAAGTTACTTTTTTTTGGGGGGGGAGGCGGTGTTAAAAATACAATAATTCAGGAACGATGAAAAAAAATGTAAATTTTCAAAGTTTCAAATATTCTACTTTTTAGACAAAACAGCAAATTTTTTTTAGAAACCTTTTGCCATTCGTCTTCTTTATATTTCCATAACAGTAGAAACCCCTAAGTCAGTGATGGCGAACCTTTTAGCGACCGAGTACCCAAATCCCCTTCATTTATCGTGAGGTGCCAACCAAAATTAGAACAGTATCTTATTGCTCCCTGTTCATCAACACCATTCAATCTTACTGGCCTCCTGAGGACACCAAAACAGTAGAAAGAAAGGAGGGAAAATTTGCATCATTTTAGCTCCTTTCCAGTTTCCCTCTGTACACAGAGAATCATTATCTCCTTCAAAGATAATTAGGCCCTGTCTGCACATTCTCCCTCTTCGTACAGTCCCAAGTAGCCAAGTAAGTTACTTAAAAGATGCTGCTTTCAGTGATATTTTAAAGTTGCTTGGAACTACAGGAAAATCCCTTGAGTCCTGTCTGGTGTGCTGGGGCGATGGCCCGGGTGCCCACAGAAAGAGCTTGGAGTGCCGCCTCTGGCACCCGTGCCATAGGTTCGCCACCACTGCCCTAAGTACTGAACCTATTTTGAAAACTAGACCCCTCCATGAATTAACCCAGGGGTGATATCCATTATGTCATATTGTACCCAGCTCCTGCCACACAGAGTTAGGCCACTGAAGGGTTAAGGGGGGACGGCATTTTAATTTTCGCCTCAGGCAGCAAATTTTGCTAGAATCGGCCCTGCTGCTTCAATAAAACTCCCCGGAAGTGCTCCTCCAGTAAAATTCTACCAACAGTGCCCCCTAACAAAGAAAACACTTACCTCCAGCGCTCCTCTTCACCCCGTGGCTCTGATTTCTTGGCAGTGCCAGCAGAGGCACATCTACACTCACCGGCCACTTTATTAGGTACACCTGTCCAACTGCTCGTTAACACTTAATTTCTAATCAGCCAATTACATGGCGGCAACTCAGTGCATTTAGGCATGTAGACATGGTCAAGACAATCTCCTGCAGTTCAAACCGAGCATCAGTATGGGGAAGAAAGGGGATTTGAGTGCCTTTGAACGTGGCATGGTTGTTGGTGCCAGAAGGCCTGCTCTGAGTATTTCAGAAACTGCTGATCTACTGGGATTTTCATGCACAACCATCTCTAGGGTTTACAGAGAATGGTCCGAAAAAGAAAAAACATCCAGTGAGCGGCAGTTCTGTGGGCGGAAATGCCTTGTTGATGCCAGAGGTCAGAGGAGAATGGGCAGACTGGTTCAAGCTGATAGAAAGGCAACAGTGACTCAAATCGCCACCCGTTACAACCAAGGTAGGCAGAAGAGCATCTCTGAACGCACAGTATGTCGAACTTTGAGGCAGATGGGCTACAGCAGCAGAAGACCACACCGGGTGCCACTCCTTTCAGCCAAGAACAGGAAACTGAGGCTACAATTTGCACAAGCTCATCGAAATTGGAGAGTAGAAGATTGGAAAAACATTGCCTGGTTTGATGAGTCTCGATTTCTGCTGCCACATTTGGATGGTAGGGTCAGAATTTGGCGTCAACAACATGAAAGCATGGATCCATCCTGCCTTGTATCAACGGTTCAGGCTGGTGGTGGTGGTGTCATGGTGTGGGGAATATTTTCTTGGCACTCTTTGGGCCCCTGGGTACCAATTGAGCATCGTTGCAACACCACAGCCTACCTGAGTATTGTTTCTGACCATGTCTATCCCTTTATAACCACAATGTACCCAACATTTGATGGCTACTTTCAGCAGGATAATGCGCCATGTCATAAAGCTGGAATCATCTCAGACTGGTTTCTTGAACATGACAATGAGTTCACTGTACTCAAATGGCCTCCACAGTCACCAGATCTCAATCCAATAGAGCATCTTTGGGATGTGGTGGAAAGGGAGATTCGCATCATGGATGTGCAGCCGACAAATCTGCGGCAACTGTGTGATGCCATCATGTCAATATGGACCAAAATCTCTGAGGAATGCTTCCAGCACCTTGTTGAATCTATGCCACGAAGAATTGAGGCAGTTCTGAAGGCAAAAGGGGGTCCAACCCGTTACTAGCATGGTGTACCTAATAAAGTGGCCGGTGAGTGTATGCTCTGGTATTACATGGCCCTATTGCTCGCTGATGACCTCATAGCCGGTGCGAGCGGCAGAGAGCTTAGACGTGCCTCTGCCTGCACTAAGCGCAGAGCCGCAGGGTGAAGAGGAGTGCGAGTACTGATTTTTTTTCTCCAAGATTCATATACCAGCAGTATTCAGCCACCAGACCATGACCCAGGACCGGCCTGAGGGTTGGAGGCTGCTGCCCCACATCATGCATTTTCTATGTGTTTTTACACAACAATCTGGCTTGCAAGGACAGCTATAGTTTACCCCCAACCCCCCCGAAAATGAGAGCCATTGATTTTCTATTATCTTCTTTTCCAAGTTGATCCTCTGTCTGCTCTTTGGACATAACTTTTTCATAAAGTTCCCATAAAATTGATTTTGAATTTGATGGTGCTACATAAATAAAGATTAGTATTATTATTATTAAAATTCTAAAACACAAAAAGGTGTCAGGGCAGCTAGAAGCTTTTATTATATATTATTTGCACAATCTGTACACTTTAATCCAAGATTGTTGTGTGGAATTGTGTTGACAAAGTAATCATTTCATCATTCTCCCAGTAATTCATACAGAGCTCCTGCCAGCAGGTCTACAGTCCATCATACAGAAGGCACATTGGTCAAAGCATCCTTGAGTCAAATCATGTACACAAGGAATAAAAAACCCATAGCAGTGTATTAGCATAAAAGAGTAATAAACATGTAAAATGTAACAAATTTACACAAATTGAATTGCTAACCTGAAATTCACATTGCCTGAGAAATGTAAAAACTAAATAGTTATGGTGCTGAAAAATTTTCAATGAACATGAAAACAGACCATACATAGTTCTTTGGTTTGCTCCAAAATGCTGAGTACATGGTAAGGATCCAGTGATTATGACTTATGGGTGGTGAAGCTGCAGTCACACCTAGGATATAATGCTCCTGAGGGCCTAAACACTGCAATATAGGATGAGATGAACAACATAATAGCAGTAGGGATTTAGTACAGATTTTGCATCAGGTGTGGCAGGCTATAAGTCTCTATAGGTGGCTTGTGCTGTAAACTACCCCTCCCTTTGCATTGGTGGTCCTTAAGGTCTCCATTCGGTTTCTAAACCCCATTTTAATTTAAAAAGATCAATTAATAGCGAAACAATATATAAATATTCAACAACATACAAATGGACCCAGTTTCAGCCTTAGTTACTAGTGAAGTTGTCTGAACATTTTCCACCATGCTAGATTAAAATGTTGTGCAGCATTGAGCTTTTTTCATCTTACCCCCAACATAGCTTCTCACACTACTGATATTGTCAGATATACCCTAGAAGGGTGTTCCTGGATTGGTTGAGACTACCCCAGGGAGTAGCCCCAAATTGTATCAACAAAACTTAGTAACTATTTCCTATTGAGGTATGCAACTGGTCAATGTGTAGTTATAAACTAACATAGCCATGTTCATAAGTCCTAGTACTGTATTACCTGTTTTTATGGACATCTATTTAATAGCTAAAGGGTTAGTACACCATGTAATACATTTTTATGGATCTTCTTGTGGAGACGTGTCCCTTATAGTATTCTAATGGCGGCTTCTACAGACTCACAATTCATAATGGGAATGCAGCATTTTATGGAGGGCTAAGGCAAAGCAATAAGAATAAAAACAAAATGCATCTGGAAGGAGGTGCATGCACTTTTGATTTTTTTTCTTTGATCTAAGTGACATGTTGACTAAACATTTTTCACATGGAAAAAACACTTGATCAACAATGTAAGCAGATTTCCCTGTGCGGTTTTGGTGCATCAGTGGGGCCAGGCACATTTCCACGGTTTTGACTCTGGGGGTGTCAGACATTTTCCAAGCTTCTCACATCCGGGGGGTGACCAGTTCTGCGGGACAAAAAAGGTTTTCAGCTTTGTTAAATATTAATCTAAGTTTAATGCAATTACATTGTTAAGCATAGAAAATGTAATTTAGGCTAAGTTCACACCATCGCTCGTGGTATCCTTTATACTATTCCATTATGAAAAAAACTCACGGTACACAAAAGACCTTCCCATTGACTTGCATGTAAGCAGGTTTTCTTCCGTTATGCTTCTGTATGTAATGGTAAAATTTGCGTTGCAGCAAGCATTAGTTTTGCTGTTAAAGGTTTAAGTGATAGACCAGTAATGGTGGTGTGAAATGAGCCTAATTCACAAAGTTAATCCCTTTTCAGATAGAAGCCACTGCAATGATTGTTTGATTCATACCCTGGTAAGCTGGTAGACAGGGGTGGTCCTGGGTCACCGTTAATAGGTCCAGGACGTTTTAAGCACCGGGCAAGACTTGCAACCACCTGATGCACCAGAAAAGTGGGGTCACCAGCAGAGCCTCTGCTGTACAGCCTGCCTGCTCTACTTCTCTCTTTTCACTAGAGGAGTCAGAGTCAGTGAGAAGAGAGGAGCGGGCGAAGCCTATCAGGAGACAGGGGCGTAACTTGAGGGGGTGCAGAGGTTGCGATCGCACCTGGGCCCAATAGGTTTAGGGGGCCCTTATGGTGTCACTTTCCCATATGAGAAGACTAGTACTATAAACCATACAATATAGTCGGGGGCCCGGCACAGACTTTGCACTGGGGCCCATCAGCTTCTAGTTACGCCACTGACAGGAGATAATGCAGGACTCAAAGTGTACATGAAGAGGAAGGCGTTTTACCCTTAATCTGCCCCAATAAAGCTCTATGCAACCTGGATTGCCTTCCTGCATGCATGACAGACTTCATTGGGGGTAAATATGTGGGAGATAAGTGTGTGTGAATAACTGAACATAAAGTGCTTGCCTGAGTGTGTGAGAAAAGAGAAATGGACCTGAAATATATAACACGGTGGAGTGTGTGCATATTTCTGCATGTACATATATGTATGTATATTTATTAATGGATGTGTATTTCTCTGTATGTATGATAATGTTATTTTGAAGTTTAGGTCATATATGGACATTATTTATCAGAGATGTACATAATGGTAGTTATATGTGTAAGGCCCAGTTCACCTCTCCATCAGCGACTCCTCCATCCTCCTGTTCCAATGTTTGTAAATAAATAAAATGTGTAAATAAAATTTAATGCAAACATGTTAGAAGGTGCCTTCTGTACATGTACCAGCATGGGGAATAGAAGGAATGGAAGACCTTTTATAAGTGAATAATCTAAACTATAAAAGAGAAGAGCATAACAGGAAAGAGCTGCAGTCTGAACTTAGTTGCCATCATGTCCTTCCATTATTTAAAGTAGAAAAATAGCACTTCAGCCAATTTTTCTGCTATAAACAAGAATGACAGAAGGAAGCCCCAAACATGTAACATAATGGGGAAAGGAGGGAGGATGGAGACCTTCAATACAGCTTCTGTTATTCTCTTTTATAGCAAAAGGAGATATCAGAAATAATTATTTGACATGTATAAGAACACGGTCTATCCACACTGGACTGAAATGCTTCAGAATTTCCACAAAAAGTTTCTGCAACGTGTTACAGCATTTATAAGAGTGAAATCTGTCATAAATCCAGGTGTGTATTCCAAAGTTCTGCAGCAGCAGCTGAGGTGTATAATATGAGGTTCTGCAAGCAACTGAGGTGTGTATAATAAGGTTCTGTGGCAGTTGAGGTGTGTATAATAGGGTTATGCGGCAACTGAAGTATGCATAATGAGGTTCTGCAAGCAACTGAGGTATGTATGATGAGGTTCTGCAAGCAACTGAAGTATGTATAATGAGGTTCTGCGGCAACTGAGGTGTGTATAATAAGGTTCTGCGGCAACTGAGGTGTGTATAATAAGGTTCTGCAAGCAACTGAGGTGTGTATAATGAGGTTCTGCAGTAACTGAGGTGTGTATAATGAGGTTCTGCAGTAACTGAGGTGTGTATAATGAGGTTATACAGTAACTGAGGTGTGTATAATGAGGTTCTACAGTAACTGAGGTGTGTATAATGAGGTTATACAGTAACTGAGGTGTGTATAATGAGGTTCTGCAGTAACTGAGGTGTGTATAATAAGGTTCTGCAAGCAACTGAGGTGTGTATAATGAGGTTCTGCAGTAACTGAGGTGTGTATAATAAGGTTCTGCGGCAACTGAGGTGTGTATAATAAGGTTCTGCGGCAACTGAGGTGTGTATAATAAGGTTCTGCAAGCAACTGAGGTGTGTATAATGAGGTTCTGGAGTAACTGAGGTGTGTATAATGAGGTTCTGCAGTAACTGAGGTGTGTATAATGAGGTTCTGCAGTAACTGAGGTGTGTATAATGAGGTTCTACAGTAACTGAGGTGTGTATAATGAGGTTATACAGTAACTGAGGTGTGTATAATGAGGTTCTGCAGTAACTGAGGTGTGTATAATAAGGTTCTGCAAGCAACTGAGGTGTGTATAATGAGGTTCTGCAGTAACTGAGGTGTGTATAATGAGGTTATACAGTAACTGAGGTGTGTATAATGAGGTTATACAGTAACTGAGGTGTGTATAATGAGGTTCTACAGTAACTGAGGTGTGTATAATAAGGTTCTGTGGCAGCGGAGGTGTATATAATGAGGTTCTGCAGTAACTTAGGTGTGTATAATGAGGTTCTACAGTAACTGAGGTGTGTATAATAAGGTTCTGTGGCAGCTGAGGTGTGTATAATGAGGTTCTGCAGTAACTGAGGTGTGTATAATGAGGTTCTACAGTAACTGAGGTGTGTATAATGAGGTTCTACAGTAACCGAGGTGTGTATAATGAGGTTCTACAGTAACTGAGGTGTGTATAATGAGGTTCTACAGTAACCGAGGTGTGTATAATGAGGTTCTGCAGTAACTGAGGTGTGTATAATAAGGTTCTGCAAGCAACTGAGGTGTGTATAATGAGGTTCTGCAGTAACTGAGGTGTGTATAATGAGGTTATACAGTAACTGAGGTGTGTATAATGAGGTTCTACAGTAACTGAGGTGTGTATAATAAGGTTCTGTGGCAGCGGAGGTGTATATAATGAGGTTCTGCAGTAACTTAGGTGTGTATAATGAGGTTCTACAGTAACTGAGGTGTGTATAATAAGGTTCTGTGGCAGCTGAGGTGTGTATAATGAGGTTCTGCAGTAACTGAGGTGTGTATAATGAGGTTCTACAGTAACTGAGGTGTGTATAATGAGGTTATACAGTAACCGAGGTGTGTATAATGAGGTTCTACAGTAACTGAGGTGTGTATAATGAGGTTCTACAGTAACTGAGGTGTGTATAATGAGGTTCTGCAGTAACTGAGGTGTGTATAATGAGGTTCTGCAGTAACTGAGGTGTGTATAATGAGGTTCTGACACCATGACAAAAGGGAGATGCACAAAAAAATTGTGCAAATGTGCCAGAATTCTTCTGGTATCTTTCTGCTGTAACCTAAGCCAACAAAATATGAGGTGCAAGGCAAAGCTAGACTTGACATTCTTAAACTACACAAGTCATCAGACACTTTGATAAATCTGGTCCCGCATAAAACTGTCTAATCTCACCTTGCACTGTCTAACGATTTGACAATTTTTATAAATCTGCCCCAGAGATCATGTACTAAAGATTCATGTATGCAATGCTTCGGCCACTAGAGGGCACTTGCAGTTTATAAACTGAGCAACATAGAAATGTATCACAAGAGCAAATTTATGGGAATACACACCAAATTATTACTCAGACTTACCATAGCAGCCAGGTCACACACGTTGAGTTGAGGTTCCCCTGGTATCATGGAGTCCTTGTGCTGACGAACCACTGGGGAAATTCCTAACATCACAGTCTGGTACTCAATACTTGATATTCTGTGAAATAAAGCATAGGTCCCAAATGAGCACTCTGGCCTCGTCAAAAGGACATATATCCCCTGAATTTACACTGTATATTATATCTGGCTGCAGGTCTGGTCCTCATGATTCTGTTCTATTATCTGGAGCAGGTGCAGATTTAAGATTAACCCCCTTCTTCTACCTAAGAGCTTTCACAATGTAATGGGGCGTCCCCTGGGACAGGAGCACAGGTGTGCAGTGCACTTGCTTCATTTACTATAATTGACCCTTCAGCTATGTGCTGGGTTGTCTGGTGTTGGGAGCAGCTGTGCAGCAAGACACTAGGGTCACATTCCTCATATGGTGAGGATCTGCATAACCCTACACGAGACATGGTATGCAAAGATATCAACTCCGATCTGTCTTACCTCCTTAACCATATCAGGAACCTAGTGAACATAAAGTGGCTTAATGTGCTTGGCAAAACTCTACCAACCACAATGATCTTAAGCCAGAGGACTAGGGTGCCCAGAGGTCATTGCCCCATCTATATCACTCTCATTATGGTCTCCAGTAGATCTTGCAATAAACTGATTTTTTGCTGTTAATATTGATTCCCTGATATTTATCTACTGTGTTTTTCCATACAAGCTGTGCAATAGCTCCTTCTCAGTTATAGTTAATAAAGAAACAGTAGCAAGTACTTAAAATTATGTGTCAAGGAAGAGTAGACACTGTGGGGGAAATTTATCATAGGCTGGCACTAGTGCACCAGCGTATCATAAAAGCCATGGCCCTCTAGAGGCTTAGGCCGGGCGGTGCAGTTGCCGGGCAAAAGTACAACATGTCCGACCTGGTGTAGATCTGCGTAAAAACCTGTGAACAGAGTTTGCAGGTTTTTAAAAAGCATGCAGGCATGAGCAGGAGTGCCCTGTGCCCGCCCACTCCACCGGCCTCCATGCCCCCTCCTCATCCATATGATGTGTAGTGGCGTGGGCCCGATAACAATCACAAATTCTTGCAATGTGCAAGAATTTGCCATTATTTTAGTGCTTTTATGCAACCAAACTGGCATAGAAGCACGGATAAATCTCCCCCTATATTTCTGTGTTAAAATTATTTAGGTTCAGTAGCCAGCACACTTCCCCGAGTATTTCTATACTCATACATATGACTATGGTTTTCATGGCTCTGTTTATCTGGCGACTACCAGAACCGCAAAACTCAGAGCAGGGCCTACTCCTGCCCAAGTTTGTAGCTTGAGCAGTCCTTTCCTACGGTCATCAGTGCGTGAACAGTCAAACCAAAGACACATGGGCTGTAAACAACATGTGCCATGTTTTGCGGTAGGAATTGCTGCAGGAAACATAGGGGGAGATTCATCCAGACCAGTGCTGACCAGTCTAAATTTATAGAGATGCTCACGCCTCACCATAAATTAAAGAAATTAAAGGCATAGGCTTTAGTGGCTCATGCCACTTTTCTAGTATAAATCTGCCAAAAGTGAGTATACTATATTCTTTTTTTCCAAGGCACTTCAAGGTTTTTACAATGAGCATTTTATTATGTTACCTCATGGGGTACTTTTCTCCAGGGTCCCTTCCCAAGTGGAACAACAGCGGCTTGACGTACTCTACTTGGTCATGTGTTGTTACACCAGTAATATTTTGTCCTGGACAGAAATTTATACCCTGTAACAAACATTTACATTGGATTGGACTGGTGGCAGGATCTTGGGCAGAACTGACTGGCTGCACAACTGCTTACCTGGGAAAGTTCCTCCCATGAGTTACTCCAGGTCCAGTAATGCGCTTTGTATTGCCCCAGCCGGACTGCCATAAGCTCATTGCCACGATAATAAAATATTGGTCTGTTGAATATAGCACAAGAAATGGATATACAAAGACATAGGTGCCCTGTAAATGTACATAAAAATTGACAAATGGATTTATTTCTTCACTTTGTCAATAGCTCTTACACATTGTACCACCCTGCTGCATTGTAAATAACCATACATATTTGCTGTCAAACTGCAAAATCATAAAGCCATTAATGAGTAGCCACATAATGGGGAATGGTATATTGTGCAGCTGTTCCGTGTGTCCTTACCCCGAGACCATCAAATTATAGAGAAACCCACTCTACTGACAAAGGGAGGGATAAAATCCATTTGAACTATAATTGAAACACTTCTAGATCAAATATCAGAGGAACGGCATGACATAGTATGCAGGTGTTGCTGCAAGTAACTATGCAGCTCCCTCACCCGACTACAACTAGGAAAACCAACGGGCAACCCTGGCAAATTTAATTCTTGGAATGTGATGACATGATATTTTTTTGGAAAACTATTTTCATCAAATTCATGAAGTGTACTACTCACCTGTAGAATAAAGTTATCATATTATTTATACCACATAGTGGATATGTATATTAAAATTATTTTAAAAAGCCAGAATTGCATATTTTCCAAATTTCCCCAAATTAATGGTTAGTATTTTGATCAATAAATTCTACGTATATCAAAATGGTTTCATTAGAAAAATTAAACTCTCAAAAAACAATGACTATGATGACAGAAAATGTCATAAGTTGAAAAATGATAATGAAAAAAAAACAATAACATTTTTTAAAAAGCAGGCTGTCGTATTGGGTAACACATTAGTTATTTGCAATAAAAAACTGTGTGCAAGCCTAACCTCTCAATTTCTTTGCCATCCAGAATGACAGGAGTTAGATCAATGCCATCTATTTCTCTGTCTACAGGAGGGTCCAGTCCTGCCAGGACCAGACTTGTTGTAAACAGATCCATGACATTTGCTATCTGGTAGCTCACCTTTAGGAAATAAATAGGAAATAGGAAAGCAAAAAGGAAAATGTTAAGGGGTTTGTTAGACTTCAATAGAATTGACATAGGAAAACTTATTAAAAAACATTGCCCTTATTCCTAAATGCCTCCTTTCCATGGCTGCAACTTTAAAAAATATGTTTTTAAACTTATATGCAACTCACCTGATGCGAGTTAAATGATATTATTGGGGTCCTGCATATTACATTTTACTTGCATTTCCCTTCCTACTTTTTCCTGATTGTCACTCTGCTGCGACATGCAGCTATATGGAACTAGGACTTATTGACTGTCTGCCAAAATTTAACTACACTAATACACAGCTTTCCTTACTTCCCCTGCTGGGACTGTAGGAAAGATAGGTAGGAAGTTGTACACAATCCCTTGCTCAAACATTCAGAGAGAGAGACACACACACACACACACACACAGACAGGGGCTGTGTGTGACTCAGCACTGCTACGTCATTAACCACTCCCTCAGAAAGGTGGTGGCTGAGAGGGACCTGGCTATGTGAAGAAAAATCAATCCCATGCTGCCCTCCAGAAGGGTCTTCAGAGAGTCACATGTCTATCTCATTCAGCAGTGTCACCCCAGTGAGGAGGTGGTGTATAAAGTAGGTATACTGCAGCTCTCCACCTCCATTAATGGAACAAAGAACATCAATAAAAATATCTTTTAGAGCAGTGATGGCTAAACTATGGCACTGGTGCCAGAGGTGGCACTCAGAGCCCTTTCTGTGGGCGCTCAGGCCATCACCAGAGATGACTCCAGGTATCTTCCTGCAGTCCGAGACATCCCAGGACTTGCTGTGCACAGAGCTATTTTAAAGTGACAGCTGTACCTGGGACTATTTTCTGCTTTATTGGTGTCCTCAGAGTGCTGGTATCAATGAAAACTGACAGAGAAGAGTATAAATCATAAATTAAATTTCTGTATTGGCACTTAAAAAAGCGATAAATAAGCGAGTCTTTGTTGTAGTTTGGGCACTCGGTCTCTAAAAGGTTTGCCATCACTGTTTTAGAGGAATGGTGGCTCTAATCCCATGGATAGAGGCATCAGTGGAACATGTATAAAGACATCTAGAAGGTACTATAAGTGGAGGGAGGTTGCAGGTGACAGGTTCTCTTTAAGTAAATGGGACCGAACTTTTATACCAATAAGTAAGGAGCTGTGTCTAGAAAAAAAAAGCTGTCCAGTTGCTTTATGGTAGAAGGGCTTCACTTCTCAACATTAACAATGTATTCACAATATTGGTCTGAAATTTTCTACTTGTCCCGGTTATTGATTGAAAATTCCAAATCTTGAAAAATCTGGCAGGAGTCCCAGGGCAGTGGTAGGAAGATGCATATTAGAGGTAATCAATATATCAGTAAATAAGGTAATATATTGTCAAATTAATAGCAATGATCTGGAATGTCAAATGTCTAAATCTGTTAGCCAAATTTTTCGGAATAGCCCTTTATTATTCATCACAATTTCTTAAACTAGTAAGAAAGTCCAGAATCAAAGAAAAACTTGCTTGCAGTTTTCTAATGAAGTAAAGAATGAATGGCCACATACTGTTATCTGTAAGAAACATACATGTGGTCACTTTCCTTCTGCATTGTATTTCCTGACAGTTAAATTTGTCATTTGAGACCTTAGAAAAGCTAATAACAAGCAATCCAAATAATAGTTTGTCACTACAATCTAGTAGCCTAATGGATACCATCAAGATAGTAAATATTCTTCTGTGATTTAGGTGCTGCTCTTTTATTAAGTTCTGCACTTATCTTTCACAACAACTCACCCGACCAGCGGCCAAATGTCCAGGCCACCAAGCAATGCCAGGCACCCTCATACCACCCTCAAATGTTGTCTGCTTCCCACAAAGGAAAGGGGAGTTACTACCGCCTGGAATATAATAAAAAAAAGACATACAGAAAAAAGAGAAGTTATATAGGAAGCTGAATTATTTTGTATTCAAGAAAATCTTAAGTATAGTACCTTGGTTTGGAGCAGAGATGAGTGCAGCTCCATTGTCAGATGTGAAGAACACAAAGGTATCCTTGGCGATTCCTGTGGTCTTTAGAACGTCCAAAATCTTTCCTATGCTAAAGTCAATTTCACGGACTGCATCTCCATACCTAGGGTAGGTTAAGTCATAAAGCTACAATGGGTTCAGGCCCCTTTACATTTTTCACTCTATGTTTCATTGCAGCCCATTGGTAAGATAAAAAAAGTTCCTATTTTGCTCATTAATGTACACTCTGCACTCCTTTTTGAAAGAAAAAAAAAATTACATGGTCATGTGTTCAGCCCCCTTGCTGTGACAGTCATATTTAACTCACATACTGTTCTATTCCTTCTAATCCTCCTTGAGATGGTTGTACTCCTTCATTGGACTCCAACTTTGTTTAATTAAACTGATTGGACTTGATTTGGAAAGGCATATACCTGTCTATACAAGACCTCACAGCTCATAGAGCATGTAGGACATGAGAATCATAAGGTCTAAGGAACTCCCCAAGGAGCTCAGAGACAGGATTGTGACAAGGCACATATCTGGCCAAGGTTACAAAAGTTATGCAGCACTAAAGGTTCCTAAGATCACAGGGGCCTCCATAATCCTTAAATGGAAGATGTTTGTGATGACTCTTCCTCAACCCGGCCTTGGTGAGAGAGGTAAAGAAGAACCCCAGAAGAGCTCCAGAGATTCAGTAGGGAGATGGGAGAAAGTTACTCAAAGTTAACCATCAGTGAAGCTCTCCATCAGAGCTATTGCAGAGTGTTCTGACCGAAGCCTCCTCTCCTGATGAAGGACACGCAGACTATGAGAAATAAGATTATCTGGTCTGATTAAACGAAAATGTGACTTTTTGGTGTTGATTCTAAGCGTTATGTGTGGAGAAAACGAGGCACTGTTTATCACCTGCCAAATACAATCCCAACTGTGAAACATGGTGGCGTCAGCATCATGCTACAGGGATGTTTTTCAATTGCACAAACTGGACAACTGGTTGAAGTTGAAGGAAAGATAAACTGGAGGTACAGAGATATCCTGGATGAAAACCTCTTCCAGAGTGTTCTGGACCTCAGACTGGGCCCAGGGTTCACTTTCTAAGAAGACAATGACCCTAAGCACACAGCTAAAATAACAAAGCAGTGGCTTCAGAACAACTCTGTGACCTTTCTTGACTGGCCCAGCCAGAGCCCTGACCTAAATCCAATTCAGCATCTCTGGAGAGACTTGAAAATGGCTTCCACCAGTGGTCACCATCCAACCTTAGGGAACTGGACAGGATCTGCAAGGATGAATCGCAAAAGATCCCCAAATCCTGGTGTCAAAAACGTGTCGCATCATTCCCAAGAAGACTCATACTAGCTCAAAAGGTGCTTCTCCTCAATACTGAGCAGATTTTTGACCATGTGATATTTTAGTTTTTCTTGTTTAATAAATGTGCAAAAATATCTACATTTCAATTATTTTTTTTCTGTCAAGATGTGGTGCAGAGTGTACATTAAAGAGCAAAAAAATTGACCTTACCAATTGGCTGCAATGAAACAATGAGTGAAACATTTAAAGGGAGCCGAATACTTTCCGTACCTATATATCACTGTATATCAGCTATGTAACATCCAATAGTCTGTGTCGCTACTTAAAGGGCTTGGTCACTTTACCTCATGTTTTTGTAATGTGTGCAAGTGTGGGGGGCAGGATATTAGGTAACTTACCAATATACATTTATTAAAAGTTCTGCTCTGCTTTCTTGATATGCAAAGTAAAGCCTCCTTTCTTTTACCTCATCAACCAGACATTTCTGTCCATAAAATGGCCGCATAGGGAAGGGGGAGAGTCATTTCATCTCTCTCATTCCTAGAACAACTGCTCTTGAATACTATCATAAGGTACTGGCAGGGCAATTGTTCAGAGATATGACAGAGATGACATGACCCACCATCTGCGCCATTTTATGGACAGGAATGTCTGGCTGATGAGTTAAACAGGAGGCTTCACTTTACATATCAAGAAAGCGTCAAAACTTCTTTATAAATTACTGATCAATTAAATACTTTAAGCAGAACTCCTCAAACAATGTGTTTTTTATTCCACCAGTGTTCACACAGGCAATGTTTTACTTTCTCAATGAGGAGTGCTGCTTCATCATATTTTATTGATCTGGATAAAACCTTCAGAAGGCCTGCACCCATTGCTTGGTGCAAGTGCTTCTCCAAATTATTCGGTTTTTTGTATTGATAAATTACCTAACATGCTATCCCCACACTTACACACATTAAAATAAAAAAAAACCTGAGGTAAAGTGGCCAACCCCTTTAAGATTAAGAATATAGAAAAATGTGTTTTCTTCTATCCATTCAATCAAGGCCGGAATAGGGGGAGGCAAACTGGGCATTTGCCCATGCCCCCCTGTCCTAAAGGGGCCCCTTGCATGTAGACTTTTGTGGGCAGAGGATGTATTGCTCTTTTAATACCCCTTAGTTAAATTCCAGGGTGAAATTCCTTATCATCTCCTGTCTATCTATCTATTTATCTATGTCCTATAATTTGTCTATTTCATATCTGTATACCAGTATAACTTTTTGTTTATCTATATATCTTCTATCTACATGCTATCTATTATCTATCAACCGATATATATTATATATATATATATATAAATATATATATACAGTACCTTTCATATCTATCTTGCTATCTATATATAATCTACTTTATATTTATACATCTATAAATCTATCATCTTTCATATTTATCTATCAACAATCTACCTATCATCTCCTATACCAGTGATGGCGAACCTTTTAGAGAACGAGTGCCCAAACTGCAACTAAGACCCACTTATTTATCGCAAAGTGCCAACACAGAAATGTAATTTGTGATTTATGCTCCATGCTCTGTTACAACTTCCATTTATATCAGCACCCTGAGGACACCAAAAAGAAGAAATTATGAGAGATTTGGATGATCTTTGTAGCTTCCCTCCAGGGTCCCCTACAATGATAATCCAGATCTGTCCACACCTTCCCACTCCTCCAGTAATCCCAGATAGCACTGTCACTTTAAAATACCTCTGTGCACAGCAAGTCTGAGACTGCAGGAAGATAGTCCTTTGTGGTGATGTCCTGGGTGCCCACAGGAAGGGATCTGAGTGCCACCTATGGGATCCGTACCATAGGTTCTCCACCACTGTCCTATAAAATTCTCCTCTAGTCCCATATTACAGATTGCCTTACCGTGCTACTGTTTGTAAGCTACAAAGTGTTATTATTGTGCCTCTAAAGGAGCCTCTTACTGACTGTGACTGTTCATAAAATAGCCTTCAATTATACATTAAAATAGTGCTACAGAAGAAAACTGTAACATTACAATGGGCAAAGTCCATGTATGGCTATGGCAGAAAAAGTCACTCATAATATAGAGTTTTATCACATGGGCACATAACTTACAGTCCTCGACGACTTGTTCCAAGGAAGCTGCTGGAAGCGTAGACAGGCGCATGAGTGGCATCAATGGCCCAGTACATAAAGAATGGCTGGCCAGAATTCCCATACTTGTTAATAAATTTTATGGCTTCCTGATGGTAAGATGAAAGTCAACCAATTAGAAGGAATACAAAGTAAAAAAAAAAATCATAATTCAGTGAGTGTTATAGACATGCGTTATGTGTCTGGAATCTACAATCAGGCACATGGTGAACACATCTTTGCACCAGAATCTGCAACAAATTCCAGGTGAAAACCTGCAGTTAACCCTTCATTGACATCATTTGATGCACCACAGATTTTGATTTAGATTTGGCAAATATAATGACAAAGGAGAAGTTTATTGTGGTGTGGATTGTAAAACATCACTTTCCAAGATTTCAAAAATCTGAACATGCCAGTACTCTATTAGGGTATGTTCATATTGTTTTCTTTGGGCGCGTGGACTTATAAAATCATGCACCTTACATCAGACTCGCTGTCCGACACCTTATTCTGAAGACCATCTCCAACCGCACCTACATATTTGTATACCCAAATCAAAGTTGATGTGAGCCACTTTCAGAATTTGTATTTATAACCAAGACAACAGACATCACTGTTAGCCTAGATTCAGACACCGTCTATGGGGATGTATTTGTAGCCACATATATGTCCCTATATCAGGCAATGGTGGCCTGGCGGCAGTACGGAGCCTGCTCTATCTTTCCGCAAGTGTGCGGATGTGCGCCGCTGTTTCCTATGGAGGGGGGAGGAATCACCTCCTCTCCAGCGCATGGCGCGGCATACCGCTGTGTGAATTCACCCTTAGTAATAGATGTACCCTGAGTATAATATTTATTGAACATCTACATCCCTCAACATTACAGAGAAAAGCCACAGTTGCACCTGTGTATTCCATGACAATAATATCTCAAGCGATAAACACTAGAAATCCCCCAGACCTATAAAACCTAAACATTCAATCTTAATATGTACTAAGGTCTTAGATTAGTACCTGTAAGTATATCTGAGTTAAATTTGACTCCCCAGTCTTGTGATTAATATATATGTCTTCATAATATCTAGACGGAAAGGGAAAACAATGGAAATGAGTATGAAAAAGGGAAAACTAGCTAAAAATACAAAATACCGTTATCTTTTCAACTTTAATAATCTTTATGATTGAGTCATTTTTAAGAGGTTGTCTAGATTTTTTAGTGTAATACCAGCTTCAAATGTCCTGTTGCTGCAGCCCTTGCCAGCCCTGTAGCAATGATGTCACATGCATTATTCAGGTGAACCCCAGCACCAGTCATTGGCCATGCTCTTCATATGCTGTATCTGATGGTATAATCATAATCAGGTCAGTGATGGGCTGCAGCAGTCATGTAAATGATATATGTGATGTCAGAACTAGCAGATGCTGGAGTAGAGGAACATTTAAAGAGATCTCCATCAATAACCTGTAACCTGGAGGGAATAGGGGAGCAATTGTAACACTGCTAAATAAAGTATTACACCATTTTGAATTGTCCATGTGATGTGCCAATTCCTCCAGTCTTCTAGACTTGTATCTGCTCTGACTAATAGATGACACTAGTTGTTTGGAACATGGTGCAGTGTTCACATTAAACAATCACATTAAAAGGGTTAATTCTTACAGTGGAGTTGATATGTTACCTTCCAATCATCTCCCAGTCCTTGTACACTGGTATATTTGGACGTTCAACATTATCATAAGGTCCAAAATGACAGTTTGGAGAACCGAACCATTCATCAAAACCATGGCTCAGAGGGTGATATTTTCTTCTGTGCCCCAAATGCCTGCAAGTTTAGATTTCAATATAAGAAAAGAAACAGAGCTAATAAAGGGGTATTCCCATTAGGGCATTCACATTTAATTTAATTCATTTTCCATATGTCGACATTTCTTCAATTCGATGTTATTACTATTGATGCTGCCTGACCACATGGATTCAGCAATCACTAACACAGGACGGCTATGGGACCTGCAGTAACTCCCAGACATTTTATATACAAAAACCTTTTGTTTCTTTGTTCAATCCCTCCAGAGGTGGCCATATCCAAAGACACAAGCTTGTTTCTAAGGGATAATATTACTACATTTATGATAAATTATCTTCTCACAGGTACATTTTTTTTAATAGCATCTAATTGCAGAAATGTATATATATGGCAGATTAATGAAATTTAATGTGAATGCCAAGACGAGAATACCACTTTAAGAACTGCATATTTTATTACATTACTTTATAGTGAGTTTCACTGAATATTTAGGTTACAAATCCTTTTCAATTTCTCTGCTAAGCCATCTTAGCAGACATTCACAAAGGATGATACTTTTATTCTTTTTTTCAAGAACACAATATTACCAGCCTTTCTAGATCAATATCAGATCGGCAGAATGGAGAGAGGACTCGCCGATGGGCGATTGCCTACCAGAGCCTGGGGCAGGGTAGTAGGAGCCAGTGCAGCAGCAGTGCAGGTCTCTATTAGGAGTGAAGCAGCCATGCTGAACCCTCGGCCTGCGATAACATAGGTGCAACCTCAGATAGCACAGAACATGCAGGAAAACCGATGGAGAAGACCGTGAGTGACTTCTGTGTAGGCTATTTTAGTATATGCTTACTACTTGCACCACCCACATTACTAGCCCGGCCCCCGAAGTATGTAGCCCTCACAGACAGTTGTGGCCCAACTAATAAATGGGCCACAAATTTTTATTGTATCCCGACTACTAGCCACCTTTGAGCTGTCATTAGCCAGACAGCTATACACCTGAGGGCCATCAACACTTGTTGTTTCCCGATACTATTTTGGTTACCAACTTCAAAACCCCTTCATGGATGTGGTTTGTAATTTCTGATTACAGTATGAAAAATATCACTCCAAAAAAACACTAAAGTTGGGCATCAAAAACTGACTTAGCACCATATATCAATAAATTCCCCCCCATTAAGTCTTCTAATTTTTTACCGACTGTGCAGGGAGCAAGCACCATTTAAGAGGAACCTGTCAGCAGGTTTAGGCCCCTTTAACAGTCAGCATGCCTTCATGTAGCTGGGGTTTAGCTTAGTTCCAGAGCTTCCATATGGTAAAAGAGTCAGGGGTCTGGTGACTTTTTTGGATCTGTGAGTAAGCGTCCCTGGTTCATTCTTATGATAGATTTGCTTTAAAGTGCCCAGGTTTTGGACCCTAAACTCCTGCTGCATGAAGGCATGCTTGAGGCTTAGGGGCTCCAAACCTACTGACAGTTTCCTGTTAAGTTATGCAGGATGAACTGCAAATTCTTGCACATCACTTGGCTGGGACACCGGCCTAAACCAGACCTTTGGTCTCTCGACTCTCAGGATAGCCCCCGCTGATCATAAAGAAAGGGTATATGTCCGCAATTCTATATGCTATGTATAACCTAGAATGTTACCATTTGCCGATAATTTTGTTGATGTATCCAGCCTTCTTCAACAGTTCCGGTAGCAGCACCTCAGAATCAGGTATCCCACCCAGGATCTCTTGTGGTGTGTAAGCTGTGAACAGGAGGACTCACATTCACATATTTCCACTTTGATAACTTGTAATTAATGAAAATCTTAATTACTGCATCTCTGAATATTTACATGAATTAATGAATAAAAATAAAACTTCTAATTAATAAATTAACTTATAGAT
The DNA here is from genome assembly GCF_040894005.1 of Engystomops pustulosus. Classification (NCBI taxonomy): domain Eukaryota; kingdom Metazoa; phylum Chordata; class Amphibia; order Anura; family Leptodactylidae; genus Engystomops; species Engystomops pustulosus. The sequence goes on along the minus strand of NC_092417.1, from coordinate 101,381,048 downwards.
TTACAGCAGCGGAACCAATCTGTTCTTACCATTCCTGGCATGGTCATTTGTGGTATAAAAACCATTTCGGATGGGAAGACGTCCGGTTAATAAAGAGGCTCTGGCTACACAATAACAGAAAAATAACATTGTGAAGGAACAAACGTTTACATTTCTTTACAAAATATAAGATGATACTAGGTACAGAGGAAAATCCATAAAGATAAATAAACTTCCCCTGAGGAATATGCCTCACAAAGTATTATGCCTGCCACACATTTCAAATAGCTTTGGTCCGCAACTGCTTTCTTGGCAAATTCCAATTTCTATACGCAGGGAATATTGCCACTATATTCACACAACTATGCAGTTTCTCGGCCAGGAGTACCAAGCATTTTTTATTCATTTGCTATGGCCAATTTGCAACCGTGTGACATATGTTTTGTTTCAATATGTCCGTTTTTCATGGCCAAGTTGCATCCTTGTTGCTTTTATTTGTTTTTATTTTTCCCATAAGGCTTTGCAGTGAACTTTCTGGTGCCCTAGAATGTATCTTAGCAACCATCAAAGTGCCATCCGTTTTGTTTTTCCACAAACCTCTTCTGCACAAATTGTTCATTGAAAATGGATATGCCTACTCTTTAATGGAACAGGAAAACATAAAATAAAAAAAAAAAACATCTGCTTGAGTTGAACCATTTAAGTATCATATTTAGTGTAGCCGTGGTGTGAATAAGCCAGTATATAATTTCCTAGTGAACACAAGGGTCAGGCAAGGTGTTCCATATCTGTTGTAGCAGAGAGTCTGGAAGACCTCATATACATTGATTGGTCCGATAAATATTTAAGGTTATAACCAGCTTTGAATGTAACATTGTGATTCCCTTATCTACTCTGGGCTGACTATTACAATGCAAACTTATAAACTGGCTACATCATCACAATTATAAGTATTTGGGTGCATACCGCATACCACACTCGCAGAGAGATATAGCAGGCTCTAACTTTTCCTGGTGTACGGTGCGGAACGGTGTACCCTTATTTACTATAACTGATATGCATTTATTATAAAACCTGTATAACTAATTTCTAGTAAGGGTTATATTGGGTTGTGCATTGTCCCTTGTAGCTATATTTTTATATGGAGCAACACCACAACCTTATCATGGGAAGGTGGATATTTATAAAGGACATGGAACCCAATATTTGGGGAAGCAGCCATCTTCAAAAATGCAATATCACTTCAACCAGAATTGGAGGGCAAACAGAGTTATTTAATGCATGCAAATAAAGACAAAAGATAGCAGCACTCACCCAGGAATCTTCTTTATTCTGTTTTTTGCATGTGACAGGGAGGTGCAGCACAAGAAAAACTTCGGCGACGGGCCGTTTCGCGCACTCCTGCGCTTCTTCAAGCCGGCTTGACGAAGCGCAGGAGTGCGCGAAACGGCCCGTCGCCGAAGTTTTTCTTGTGCTGCACCTCCCTGTCACATGCAAAAAACAGAATAAAGAAGATTCCTGGGTGAGTGCTGCTATCTTTTGTCTTTATTTGCATGGACTATTTACCTGGCGTTTACAGCAGTGCACCACCAAAATAGTCTTCTCTACCCGGTCCCAAGTATTGTGTGCTGTCCGCACCTCATTAATTGACTTGGTCTGGCAGTGCCGACATTTCAGTCGGGTGACTTGGCGGTCCCCGACATTCCACTCTTACAATCAAGAGTTATTTAATGCTAAGGAAATCCATCACTTACAATGTACGTGCTTATTACATCTCACATAATAGTTGACACACTTACATGGAGAGCAGAGAGGATTGGCTGTGTAAAAATCTGGGAACAGGATGCCTTCTGATGCCATCTGATCAATATTAGGGGTCTCTTTGGAGGGTTCTCCGAACACACCGATATCTCCCCATCCCATCTGTAGGGCACACAAAGTTTTAACAAATTACTATTGTTTATATAGTGTTATTATTGGATAGAAAAACTTTTCACAGGAATAATCACGGACCTCAAATCTTTCAGGGGCAATTCAGCCCAATTGTAACTCCACAACTACTCTGTTCCCAAACAAAGAGACACAGAGGGTAAGACACATAGGATACCTAGCCTAAATCATGAAAACATACAAGCCAGAGCAGTTGTTACTTCCCCCTATTAGAAAACTGCTGGTGCTTTATGGCTATAAGAGAAGTCACAATATCAGCTAAGATAAGTGCACTGCAGTTTGGAAAGTTCTGCTCCTCGCAGAGCAAACCCTCAACTTTTATAAATGATTGAATAACGTAAAAAGTGTGACCCCAGCCCGCCTGTGCTCTCACGTCGTCCATCAGTAGCAGGATAATGTTAGGTCGGGTCCCATTTGTTGCCAGGACTGTTCCCAAAAAGCATAAAACCACCAGGGAGAATGCAGGAAACATGATTGCCGTTGAAAAGAAAGCAGCTGCTGGGGCCTAGGGGGTTAAAGAGACACATGATAATTTAGAAATCATGTGACAGGAGTGGGAGGTGTAAGGGTATGTGGTTTGCTGCTGCTGCTGGAAGTAGTTGTTAACCATTTAGGGACCAGACACACTTCCTAAATGCAGTAGAAACTATAGAATTACATTCCTGTATCCTTTGGCTTTCCAGCTACTTGCCTGACGCCGCCAATGCTTGCTGGGAGTTGTAGTTTCACAGTAGACTGAGGTTGAGGAGCTCTGAAATAAACTTTTATTTTCTCAGAACCCGTAAATACATTAAGTAGTGGAGCAGGCGTTTCAGAGAAGGCTGTCATTAAATACTGTAAGCTTCATCCTATTATGAAATAATGGATAACTTCAAACAATAGATGAGGATATTGCATGGCATGGCTAATGTAGATATGATATGCATGACTACTAGTGATGTAATCTAGAGCTCTGCTTATCATTATAACCAGCCATAACATATGTGCCAGGTGCTGGTTAGTTTCTACAGCAAAATTACCAGAACATAACACACTTAATCTGTGACCCCCTGTTATCAAGTGGGGGATATAATGAATTATAATTATTGGTAATAGTTTATTCCACTACTTTTTCCTAGGTGTTTCTTTTCCCATTATATTGATGTACATAGAGTATTAATTATGCACTTATTATTGGGGAGATGTATTAATGTGTTCTTTTTAAGAACAGTGTTGAGTGAATTAGACAGTTATCTGTTGCCCAATTTAATCCCTGTATCTGATGCTGGGTGATTAATCTGGTGCAGTATAAGACTGGTGAGTCCTACTTTGCACATCCTATTAGTTGGTCTTGTTTGCTATACCACAATATTGAATTTTCTGGTACATAGGCTATTTTCTGTCTAGGCATGTCCTCTTTTTAATGAAGCCACAGCCTAAGGCCGGGAGCACACGTGTCATTTTGAATCCGTTTTTGGGCTGTTTTAACCGGTTTTACCAATTATCTTATTTAAAACGGGTCAGAAACAGATGCATTTTCAAAAACCGCATGCGTTTTTAACGGACTGCTTAAAAACGGCCCAAAAACGGGTTCAAAATGCCATGTGTGCTGCCGGCCTAAAAATGGTCTAAAACCTTCAATACATGTGGCACATTTAAGTTGCCAATTACACCAAAATTCTGCCATAGACAGATTGATACATCTTCACTATCGAGGGAATGTATTATGTGTGGCACATTGTTCATATTGTGGCAAATTTAAAGGGCAGTCTTTATCATTGAAATCAATATTGTGGCACACAACCATTTTTGTGGCACAGCACTAAGAAAGAACCCTAAAAACTAAATTTATAAAAGAGTGTGGAAGTTTTTGCTTTTGCCTGGCCTAACTGTGCACCAAACAATTTGCCAAATAATATAAATAGATGAGGTGACCTGTCGTCAAACAAAAGCCTTCACCACATTAGGAACCAAAAATGATGAGGGTCTGGAAAACAACCTTATTGTGACATAGCAGGTGCAAACCAAAAAAACTTGGAATTAACTGACAAAAAAAAAAATTTGGCACAAGCATCAATACATTTCCCCCATTCAAATTTATCAATCTGTGCTACAATTCTGTCATACTGTCACAGTCTATGGGAATAGTCCCTTGGGACTAAAGTCAGTGGACTCCCTGGACCACTGCGGGGAATAACGATGCTAGCCGCAACCCGGGAGTGGAGTCTAAGTGGACTCCTGGTCTTCACCAGAGCCCGCCGCAAAGCGGGATGGTCTTGCTGTGACGGGGAGCCACCAGGTCGCTCCACAGGTGCGACTAGGCCTGCGATAACAGCCAAGGTAGGGACACGGGTAGGCAGGACCACGGGTAGGCAGGACCAGGGGTAAGCAGGACCACGGGTAGGTAGGACCACAGGAAGGCAGGACCACGGGAAGGCAGGACCTCTGAAGGACGGCTGGCAGGACCTCGGAAGTCCACAGGATAACCAGACCACCACAGGATAACCGGACCACCACAGGATAACCGGACCACCACAGGATTACAGGACCGCCACAGGATTACAGGACCTTTACAGGACCGCCACAGGATTACAGGACCGCCACAGGAACACGGGAACACCACAGGAACACCACAGAAACACAGGAACACCACAGGAAAACGGAAACACCACAGGAACGCGGAGGCATCTGGAAATGCTCAGGAAACTCGGAGGCATCTGGAAACGCTCAGGAAACTCGGAGGCGTCTGGAAACGCTCAGGAAACTCGGAGGCGTCTGGAAACGCTCAGGAAACTCGGATCAGTCTGGAAACGCTCAGGAAACTCGGAGGTGTCTGGAAACGCTCAGGAAACTCGGAGGCGTCTGGAAACGCTCAGGAAACTCGGATCAGTCTGGAAACGCTCAGGAAACTCGGAGGTGTCTGGAAACGCTCAGGAAACACGGAGGCGTCTGGAAACGCTCAGGAAACTCGGAAGCGTCTGGAAACACTCGGAGGCTTTCTCTTCAGCAGAATGACCTGAAGATCCGGAAGGGGATTCTGGGAGTCACCAGGCTATATAGCAGAGCTGGGAATGCTAGCGCCAATAAGGAGGACGCTGGCCCTTTAAATTGTTAGAGAGTAGGCGCGCGCGCGCCCTAGCAGCGGAAGCGCGAGGCCTAGTCAGAAGGCAGACCTGCAGCCTGGATGGGACCACGACGGAGCCAACAGGAGCCGGGAAGGGTAAGTAGCGATCTGGAGCCGGGCAGCAGCAGGCACGTGGTGGAGCACGGGTGTACCCGCGATCCGAGACCTGGATCACGGGGTCACCTGTGATACATAGTTTGTGGCAAAAAACTGTCTGAAATGCCTTGTGCCACATTCAATAATGCTTTTTCTGACAAAAGGTATGTGTTTTTGATTAAAAAAAAAGTCAGTGCAGCAAAGATTATGCAATTGCACCAGGCCCGCGATAACAGCCAAGGTAGGGACACGGGTAGGCAGGACCACGGGTAGGCAGGACCAGGGGTAAGCAGGACCACGGGTAGGTAGGACCACAGGAAGGCAGGACCACGGGAAGGCAGGACCTCTGAAGGACGGCTGGCAGGACCTCGGAAGTCCACAGGATAACCAGACCACCACAGGATAACCGGACCACCACAGGATAACCGGACCACCACAGGATTACAGGACCTTCACAGGATTACAGGACCTTCACAGGATTACAGGACCGCCACAGGAACACGGAAACACCACAGGAACACCACAGAAACACAGGAACACCACAGGAAAACGGGAACACCACAGGAACACGGAGGCATCTGGAAATGCTCAGGAAACTCGGAGGCATCTGGAAACGCTCAGGAAACTCGGAGTCGTCTGGAAACGCTCAGGAAACTCGGAGGCGTCTGGAAACGCTCAGGAAACTCGGAGGCGTCTGGAAACGCTCAGGAAACTCGGAGGCGTCTGGAAACGCTCAGGAAACTCGGAGGCGCCTGGAAACGTTCAGGAAACTCGGATCAGTCTGGAAATGCTCAGGAAACTCTGAGGCGCCTGGAAACGCTCAGGAAACTCGGATCAGTCTGGAAACGCTCAGGAAACTCGGAGGTGTCTGGAAACGCTCAGGAAACACGGAGGCGTCTGGAAACGCTCAGGAAACTCAGAAGCGTCTGGAAACACTCGGAGGCTTTCTCTTCAGCAGAATGACCTGAAGATCCGGAAGGGGATTCTGGGAGTCACCAGGCTATATAGCAGAGCTGGGAATGCTAGCGCCAATAAGGAGGACGCTGGCCCTTTAAATTGTTAGAGAGTAGGCGCGCGCGCGCCCTAGCAGCGGGAGCGCGAGGCCTAGTCAGAAGGCAGACCTGCAGCCTGGATGGGACCACGACGGAGCCAACAGGAGCCGGGAAGGGTAAGTAGCGATCTGGAGCCGGGCAGCAGCAGGCACGTGGTGGAGCACGGGTGTACCCGCGATCCGAGACCTGGATCACGGGGTCACCTGTGATACATAGTTTGTGGCAAAAAACTGTCTGAAATGCCTTGTGCCACATTCAATAATGCTTTTTCTGACAAAAGGTATGTGTTTTTGATTAAAAAAAAGTCAGTGCAGCAAAGATTATGCAATTGCACCAAACCTTTGGCACAGTTTTCTGGATTAACGTAGACCAACTACACAGTCTTATACTATGCCAAATTTATCATCCAGGGAATATATATTTACTTAGTTATACAGTTATCCCCTTCCATGTAAGGCATTGTGAATCCAAGGAAGCACAAGTTGTGCAAAATGGTCTGCCATTCATGTATGTTGGGCATGCTGTTTGCTCTTTGTGTAATTATGCATAGTTTCCTCTTATATACACTGGTCTCACTCCTGGGAATCTAGCTCATTCAAGTAAACCACATATCACATATATTGACACATGCCAAGGGATAGTGCCAGTCCTAAATCAACTCTTTTTTTATATACTATAGTAATAAAGTTTTAATATAATATTATAAATTTCCACTTCCAGTGGATAGAAACTGGTTCATGGTCATGTGATGTCACACAGTTCCTCGGCTCTTTGGTATGACAAAGAGTAATCACAACTGTGTTTTATAACCATATGGCCATGGATTGGTGTTTATCCACAGAAAGTAAAACAATGAAGCTTCCAAAAGAATTACCACAAGCAGAGATCTAGAAAACAGTAAGGCATTTATACAGAAAATATATTGAAACATTTTATACATTTTCATTATAAAAACAATAGCAATTAGTTGCTGAAAGTGGACAACCCCTTTAAGTTACTGTTTACATGCCAAATGTAACAATAACTTGTGAAAAAAAATATGATTGGGTAAATCATACCCTTGCGCTAGATGGCAATAATAACCCCATCCAACATCCTGAAGCTTACTAATGGAGTGTAAAAGGTTAAGCAACAATTGTACTCTCTACTGATACGGAGTGAGGTTGCAAGCCCTGCCAGTACTCTAGATCAGGATCTTTGTATGACATATTTACAGCACTAAAGCATTATTTAAGTCTTGTGTAATTCTAATGGCAATATTACATGGAATTTTCCTTATTTGGGTCATACACAACCCTGGTGGATCTACCAGCCATTCACCATGACAGCCAGGTCAAACATACACTGACATAGTCAACCACCAGAGATTAAAGAATCCCAGTGCCAGATCACAAAGGAAATCCTCTACCTGTCAACAAAGTAGAACAGAAGGGAATTAGGGAAAACTCCACAGCAGCATGACAACATGGTGAAGCTTAAAGGGCACCTGCTGTTGTGCATCCCGCCAAGCCTGCTGTAATGAATTATATAAGAGATATGCTAAATAACTAACAACAGTTGCCTTTCCCACTGATGGTATAGATGTAAATGCTCCCAAAATTATGCAATTTTTAAATAGATGTCAACAAATCCTTAGGTTATATTCTGGACCGCATACATAGTGCAGCAGACCCTGCTATTCCTGCTGTCAATATACTAGTACCGCTGGAGAAAAAAATTAAAGTGCCATAGTGGGGTCCTATGTTAGTACTATACAAGTAGAAGGGCATCAAGAAGTCCAAGCTAACAAGTCCTAAAAAATAAGGTACTAATGTCCAGAAATAAAGGCCAAGGACAGGCATAGCTATCACAAAATCATTGACCCATCAGACACACAAGTACATAAAAATCGTACTGCCCCTTTTTTATCTCCCCCCCAAGTTTACTGAATCTGTAGAGTACTATGCATGAGAAACCCAAACTACAGAGGGTTAATTAAGAAGTATATGGTGCCTGGTAATACCTGGCTTGGTCCCATTGGTACTGCAGCGCAGGTGAAAGTCAGGATTAACCCTTCTACTGTCACAAGAGACAATCTAATGAGAGTAAAGTTGGTAACAGAGCAATGTGTTTTAGGTTCCATTATGCCCAGACTTGCTGCATAGATTGCTGTGGAAATCTCATTCTGATGGATGACACCCCCTCCTTTCTTTCCAAGACCTGCCTGTCTGGTCCCCGGGGCCCCGAGCACAGGTGTGCGGTGTTCTCACTTCATTTATTATAATTGCCCCTCTGGTGCTGGACTGGAGCTTCCGGTGTGGGGAGCAGCTGCATATCAAGACACCAAGGTCACATTCCTGATGCTGAAGAGACCTGTGGGACCCCAGGTCTGGTTGCGTGTCATTCGCCGTGGACTGTCTGTATAATGTAAGAGAAAAACAAAGCACACATTGTCACTGCCAATAATAGACTGAATGCTTTTCTCTATGAAACTGCCATCAGAATAAGGCTATTTCAATAAAGACATGTAGGCTACACATGATTGGTATAATATATTATTCTAAGGCTCAGAACACATTTTCTTTATGGGTTTTCCTCCAGGTGTTCAGACTACTATACTTGATGTAAAAATAACAGAACACATGGCGATACCTGATGGACCTCAATATAACTTAAAACGATGATCTGTCAAGATCCATTGATATCATTCATCATGGGTTTAAAGATGTTAGACCATAAGTGAGATTACTGATTTAGCGGGAAATCATTGTGATAGACAGACGCCAGACAAAATACTACTCCTATAAAAATGCCACAAGATGAAAACCCCAGAAACCAAATGAAAATATTAATCTACTTTATTGAAAACATCCAGAATTAGTCAATATTCATCCACAAAGTTTAAAAACGGACACAAAAGGCAGCTATAAATGTATGTAGATGCGACATAGTACATACGTATACAATATGCAGTATGGTACTGCAGGAAAAGATAGGCTGGCTGAGTATTTTTCCATAATCTGGGTATTTGGTAGATAGAAAAATATGACTAATCTGTAAAATGCTCAATAGATATTACATAACAACATAAGAAAACTATTGCCTAGTATCCACCCAACACATGTTTCCGTTACACTAAACTTCATAAAGGAATTCAACTTTCAAGTACAGGCAGTCCTCGGGTTACATACAAGATAGGGTCTGTAGGTTTGTTCTTAAGTTGAATTTGTATGTAAGTCGGAACTGTAATCCCAGCCAGAACTTTTGTAATCCCAGCCAGAACTTTTTGGTCTCTGTGACAATTGGATTTTAAAAATGTTGGGTTGTCATAAGAACCAGGACTAACACTAAAGCTTCATTACAGACATCTTTGATAACTGTTACAGCTGATCATTGTAGCCTAGGGCTAAAGTACAATAAATTACCAATATCCAGTGGTCCGTTTGTAACTTGGGGTTGTCGAGTGTTCTTAAGTAGGGGACTGCCTGTATCCAGAAAACATAATGGGGCGATTTACTTACCCGGTCCATTTGTGATCCAGCGGCGCGTTCTCTGCGGTGGATTCGGGTCTTCCGTCAATTCACTAAGGCAGTTCCTCCGACGTTCACCAGGTGTCGCTGCGCTGAATGCACTGAAGTACACCAAGCCAGGCCGAGTGGAGGTAAGCGCGTGTCCAGCGACACTTTTTTTAAAAAATGCGGCGGTTTTTCCGTATCCGTCGGGTTTTCGTACGGCCACGCCCCCAATTTCCGTCGCGTGCATGCTGGCGCCGATGCAACACAATCTGATCGCGTGCGCCAAAATCCCAGGGCAATACAGGGAAAATCGGCTCAAAACGGAAAAATTTGGGTAACCCGCCGTAAAAACGTGAATCGGGCCTTTAATAAATGACCCCCAATGTCATGGCACATTAAATATCTTGAGTTTCAGAGAGGAGATCTCAATGAGGCGCTAAAAATGACCCATGGAAATAAATCGCTTCATTGATTCTTTGTCATGCAGAGATTTATCTTTGATGATTGTAGCTTTTCCCCTTCGGCATTTTACCATTTACTAAATAGCCTTGATCAGATGGCTGTATCTCTGGACACATTGATATTTTCTTCCTGCTTTATCAATTCTGTCATTCCTTATTGTCAAATATAATAGGAGCTGTAAACATATTATAGTAATTTCTCATCTTTCAACAACCAAAACAAGAATATTTTTGGATATAACATGCTTTATATAATTTTGACTGAACTTGTTTTATATTTTTAGCTTCTTCTCAAGTCAAATAAAAATGTTATCTCCCAGCTCCCTATGATCAGCTGGAACACTACAAAGCAAAAAAATACTTAAAGGAAACCTACCACTTGAAGTGGCAGGTTTCAGATGGAAATACCGAGCACCAGCTCAGGGTGAGCTGGTGCCGGAGCTTATTTTTGTTAGTGTTTTGTAGTGCTGTATTGCGGTTTAAAACACTTTTTAAACTTTATAGCTGGCGCAGGGAGGTACGCGCTTGGCGCTTACCATGCGCGCGGCTACATAGGAAGTGAAGGAGAGCCGCGCGCATGGTAAGTGCCGGGCGCGTACCTCCCTGCGCCGGCTATAAAGTTTAAAAAGTTTTTTAAACTGCAATACAGCGGTTTAAAACACTAACAAAAATAAGCTCCGGCACCAGCTCACCCTGAGCTGGTGCTCGGTATTTCCATCTGAAACCTGCCACTTCAAGTGGTAGGTTTCCTTTAAACCTTCATCAACCTTCTGCACCAGAATAGTCAGATAATAAAGGGGTTGTCCACTATCAGCAAATAATTTAATATTGTTTGTATATGGAAAAGTTATACAATTTTCTAATATACTTTGTGTATCAGTCTATCACAGTTTACTAGATCTTTCCCTGCTATAGGAAGATTTGTTGTCCCTGCTATTGTTGTTTACTTCCAGTAGATAAACACCAGTCCCTGGTCATGTGATGTCACACAGGAGCATACTTTCTCATTAGTATCACAGAAAGTAATCAGAGCTATAAAGAGACATGCACCTATGTGACATCACATAATCATGAACTTGTCACCAGGAACCTCATTTTCACTATAAACTTGTTGCAGAAGCCCTTCACATCTGCATTGCAAATATGCCTTCCTGCTGTCTCTAAGCATTTGTAATACAATATAATTGTGTGTTACCTTGCACCCTGACAAAATCCTCTGTGTAGTCCCAGGGGTTGGGCATTGGTTTGGATGCATTTCAAAAAACACCAAGTCAGCTCCCACCTTTGTGCTCCTGTACAGCTCCTCCCTCTCCCACTGATGTCAGCTCACCAGACTGTGACTTCTGTGAAGGAGCAGGAGGGAGGATCTGTACAGGAGCTTAGCACAGGAAGTAAGCAATGTGTCACGGGTGGTCCCGCGACTCATATCGCGGGTCGCGGGCTCACCCGTGCTCCCCGGGGCTCGCAGGCGCAGCGCCGGCGCAGCTCACCTCTCCCCGGTCCTGTGTCTCCGTCTGGCTCCGTGCGCGCGCGTCCCCGTCTCCTAGGGCGCGCGCGCGGCACCTTCAGAAGATTTAAAGGGCCAGCGCACCGCTGATTGGTGCACTGGCTGAACACTTCACCTTTAAAAGGCAAGTACCTCCCTTACTACCTTGCCGGATCTTTGTGCCTTACAGCCTAAGAGAAAGCTCTGTTGCGATTTGCCTGCGTTCCTGTGTTCCCTGCATTCTAGTGTCTCCTGTGTCTCCTGCGTTCCTGAGTCCTTCCGTGTTCCAGTGTCTACCCGAATCCCTCCGTGCTGCTGTCCTGTGTACCAGTGTTCCTCCGTGCTGTTGTTCGTGTGCCGTATTCCCGTACCCTTCTGCTTGGACCTCCTGTTGCTGACCCCGGATTTGACCCTGACGTTGCACCTCTGCTGCCTGCCCTGACCTTTTGCCTGGACCCGACCTAGAGACTGTTTGCCGTTTCTGTACCTCGACCTTGGCCGCCACTGCAGACAAGTCACTCCTGTGGAACGACCTGGTGGTACCACGCCGCAGCTTGTCTAACCCGCTTTGCGGCGGGCTCTGGTGAAAACCGGGTACCACTTAGACTCCGGTCCCAGGAAGTGGCTTGTGTCATCGTCTGCAGTGGTCCAGAGGATCCACTTTCCTCCAGCCTGACAGTCCAGCCTGACAGTAAGATCCGGCCATGGATCCCGCCGAGGTCCCGCCTCACAGCAAGCCTGATCTTGCCACAATTGTGATCCACCAATCCCGGCAGATTGCTGCACAGCGTGATCAACTGGAGCAAGTCACCGCCATGCTGCAACAACTGCTAGCTAACCAGCAACAGGATCCTGAGGCTGCTATTGCGACTCCTTCTGCTCCGTCTGGTCTACCTGCTGTTGAACCCAGAATGCGGCTGTCCATGCCCACCAAGTATGATGGCGATTCCAAGATGTGCAGGAGCTTTATAACTCAGTGCTCTCTGCACATAGAATTTATGCCGAGCCAATTTATCACGGAACGTGCCAAGGTGGCATTTATAATCAGCCTTCTTTCTGGGAAAGCCCTGGCCTGGGCTACCCCCCTTTGGGACCGGAACGACCCAGTCACGACTTCCCTTGCGGCCTTTCTGTTTGAATTCCGGTCTGTATTCGAGGAACCGGCTCGGGCCTCCTCCGCTGAGTCTGCCTTGCTGAATTTACGTCAGGGGAATTCCTCCGTCGGAGAGTATGCCGTCCAGTTCCGCACCTTGGCGTCAGAACTCTCCTGGAACGACGCGGCTTTGTCGGCAGCTTTTAAGAAGGGTCTATCTTCGCAGGTTAAGGACGCACTGGCCGCTCGTGATCTGCCATCCTCTTTGAGTGACCTCATCTCTCTGGCCACTCGAATTGATGTGCGGTTCAGAGAACGTGCTGAAGAGTCACGTTTTGAGCAACTTCCACTCCGTCCACGACGCCTCCCTCGCCTAGCTCCTACCTTCCAAAGACCATTCCAGCCTCCGGTCGCACCACCTGCAGAGGAGTCTATGGAAGTGGACAGAGCCAAATTGACACCGCAGGAGCGTACCAGAAGACGCCAAGGAAACCTCTGCCTCTACTGCGCTAGTCCTGAGCATTTCCTTGGGTCTTGTCCTGTCCGACCCCAACGTCCGGGAAATGCCAGCACCTAGGGTTCTTGGGAGAAGCGTCCCTAGGTGTGAGCAGTGCTTCTCCACGCTTGTTGATTCCGGTGCTTCTCAGCGTTGGTGCCGGCAATCAGACCCAAGTTTCTGCCTTCCTGGACTCCGGCTCCGCGGGGAACTTCATGGATGCCGCACTGGTTTCCCGGTATCACTTTCCAGTGGTCCTACTTGACAAGCCACTGGTTATTTCCTCAGTTAGCGGACAAGTCCTCTCTGATCCGGTGCGATATCGCACTAAGCCTCTAACTATGCAAGTCGGTGCTCTACACAAGGAGAAGTTGTCCTTCCTGGTGCTACCTCGCTCTACTTCGTCTCTTCTGCTAGGCCTTCCATGGTTGCAGAGCCACGCACCAGTCCTTGATTGGAGGACGGGAGAAGTTCTTCGTTGGGGTCCGGATTGTCGGTCTCGTTGCTTAGACGTCCCTCACCCTGTACCTGTCTTGCCAACTACCATGGGCGACAAGCCTCTGAAAAACCTTCCAGCGTGCTACCGAGACTATGCCGACGTTTTTTCTGAGAAACAAGCGGAGGTCCTGCCTCCACACCGTTCCTATGACTGTTCCATCGACTTGCTATCGGGTACATCTCCTCCTCGAGGACGAGTATACCCGTTATCAGTGCCTGAGACCGAAGCCATGTCTGCCTATATAAAGGAAAATTTGGAGAAAGGATTCATCCGGAAGTCTTCTTCCCCCGCTGGAGCTGGCTTCTTCTTTGTATCCAAGAAGGATGTTTCACTCCGTCCGTGCATAGATTACCGTGGCCTCAATAAAGTCACGATAAAGAACCGCTATCCCTTGCCTCTCATCACCGAACTCTTTGACCGTCTACGGGGTGCCAAGGTTTTCACCAAGCTGGATCTGCGTGGGGCATACAACCTCATTCGTATTCGGGAAGGCGACGAGTGGAAGACAGCTTTCAATACCCGTGACGGCCATTTTGAGTATTTGGTGATGCCCTTTGGACTTTGCAATGCTCCAGCGGTTTTTCAAGAATTTGTTAACGATATTTTCAGAGACTTGCTCTACTCTTGTGTCATAGTCTACTTGGACGACATTTTGGTGTTTTCCCCAGATCTACAGTCTCACCAGACCCACGTCCGACAGGTTCTTAGGCGCTTAAGGACCAACCGTTTATATGCCAAACTCGAGAAATGCCTATTTCACCAGAGTAGGCTTCCGTTTCTGGGGTACGTCATTTCTGATAAAGGACTTCAGATGGACCCTTCCAAGTTGGCAGCCGTACTTCAGTGGCCTCGTCCAGTCGGGTTACGTGCCATACAAAGATTTCTGGGCTTCGCCAATTATTATCGACAATTTATTCCTCACTTCTCCTCCCTTGTGGCTCCCATCGTGGCATTGACTAAGAAGGATGCCAACCCGAGACTATGGCCTCCGGCTGCTGAAGAAGCCTTCACTGGGTTGAACTCTGCCTTTGCTACTGCGCCAGTACTCACAAGGCCTGACACGGAGAGGTCTTTCCAATTAGAGGTTGACGCCTCATCCGTGGGTGCTGGGGCCGTCCTCACTCAGAAGGGGCCCAAGGGTCGTACCCTCACCTGCGGTTTTTTCTCAAAGACTTTCACACCTGCCGAAAGAAATTATTCCATTGGTGATCGGGAACTCTTAGCCATAAAGTTAGCTTTGGAGGAATGGCGCTATCTACTGGAGGGAGCTCGTCATCCGGTTCATATTCATACCGACCACAAGAACCTCCTGTATCTCCAGACCGCTCAGCGTCTTAATCCTCGACAGGCTCGTTGGTCTCTATTCTTCTCCCGATTTGATTATTTAATACATTTCCGCCCTGCAGAGAAGAACGTTAAGGCCGATGCCCTCTCTCGTGCTTCAGATGTGGTTGGAGAAGATTCCGTTCCTAGTCATATTGTTCCTCCGGAACGACTGGTTCAGGCTGCTCCAGTGGATCTCCGGCAGCTTCCACCAGGCAAGACGTATGTCCGACCTGCTCTTCGGAAGAGAATTTTAACTTGGGGACATTGCTCTCGTGTGGCTGGGCACCCTGGGGTGCAGCGTTCTATAGCCCTCATTTCCCGCTACTATTGGTGGCCAGAACTGGCCAAGGATGTGCGGGATTTTGTGGGTTCCTGCATTTCCTGTGCTCGTAATAAGCCATCTCGCCTTAAACCTGCTGGTCTCCTGATGCCGTTGCCGATACCCAGCCACCCGTGGACGCACATGGCCATGGACTTCATCACAGACCTTCCATTGTCCTCTGGGAATACTGTCATCTGGGTGGTAACTGACCGGTTCTCTAAAATGTCCCATTTTATTCCGTTGCCTGGACTGCCGTCTGCTCCACGCCTAGCCAACCTATTCTTCAGTCACATCTTTCGACTGCATGGATTTCCGTTGCACATTGTTTCGGATCGAGGGGTTCAGTTTGTCTCCCGCTTCTGGCGATCTCTATGTAGCCAATTACAGGTGAAACTGGACTTTTCCTCTGCATACCATCCACAGTCTAATGGACAAGTAGAGAGAGTCAACCAAACTCTGGGCTGTTATCTTCGCCATTTCGTCTCGGCCCGCCAGGACGACTGGTCCGCCTTGTTGCCATGGGCGGAGTTCTCATACAATTCCTTGAACTCTGAGACTTCTGGTTCTTCTCCCTTCTTCATCGTGTATGGACAACATCCACGTCCTCCTCTTCCTCTACCTGTGCCCACTGATGTTCCTGCTGTTGATGTGTTGATACGAGATCTGAAGACCATCTGGGAGCAAACTCGCCTTTCTTTGCTGCAGGCCTCTGCTCGCACCAAACTCCAGGCCGACAAAAGACCCAGGCCTGCTCCAGTCTTCGCTCCTGGTGACAAGGTCTGGTTATCCGCTAGATACATCCGGTTGAAGATTCCTGGGTACAAACTTGGTCCACGATTCTTGGGTCCCTTCATGGTTCTTTCCCGCATAAATCCAGTCTCCTACAAACTGCGCCTTCCCTCCACCATGCGCATCCCGAACTCCTTCCATGTCTCCCGACTCAAGCCTGTCATCCTGAACCGTTTCTCCCGGCAAGTACCTACTCCTGCCCCGGTGGCTGACTCCTCGGACGTTTATGAGGTGAAGGAGATCCTCGACATGAAGATGGTGAGAGGGAGGCGGTTCTTCTTGGTTGACTGGAAGGGGTTCGGGCCAGAAGAGAGATCCTGGGAGCCTGAAGACAACATCCTGGACCATGACCTCCTACAAAGGTTTCTACAGCCCAAGAGGAGGGGGAGACCGAAGGGGGGGGGGTACTGTCACGGGTGGTCCCGCGACTCATATCGCGGGTCGCGGGCTCACCCGTGCTCCCCGGGGCTCACAGGCGCAGCGCCGGCGCAGCTCACCTCTCCCCGGTCCTGTGTCTCCGTCTGGGTCCGTGCGCGCGCGCCTCGTCTCCTAGGGCGCGCGCGGCACCTTCAGAAGATTTAAAGGGCCAGCGCACCGCTGATTGGTGCACTGGCTGAACACTTCACCTTTAAAAGGCAAGTACCTGCCTTACTACCTTGCCGGATCTTTGTGCCTTACAGCCTAAGAGAAAGCTCTGTTGCGATTTGCCTGCGTTCCTGTGTTCCCTGCATTCTAGTGTCTCCTGTGTCTCCTGCGTTCCTGAGTCCTTCCGTGTTCCAGTGTCTACCCGAATCCCTCCGTGCTGCTGTCCTGTGTACCAGTGTTCCTCCGTGCTGTTGTTCGTGTGCCGTATTCCCGTACCCTTCTGCTTGGACCACCTGTTGCTGACCCCGGATTTGACCCTGACGTTGCACCTCTGCTGCCTGCCCTGACCTTTTGCCTGGACCCGACCTAGAGACTGTTTGCCGTTTCTGTACCTCGACCTTGGCCGCCACTGCAGACAAGTCACTCCTGTGGAACGACCTGGTGGTACCACGCCGCAGCTTGTCTAACCCGCTTTGCGGCGGGCTCTGGTGAAAACCGGGTACCACTTAGACTCCGGTCCCAGGAAGTGGCTTGTGTCATCGTCTGCAGTGGTCCAGAGGATCCACTTTCCTCCAGCCTGACAGTCCAGCCTGACACAATGACGCTTCATAACCTGGAATCCTGACCTGATCCTGCATCCTGAAACTATATCTGGAACCCTGAATCTGGAACCTGCTAAATCTACTATATATATTGCCTGATCTAGAACTCTGAATCTTGAACCTGTACTCTGAACCCTGTTTCAGAGCCTGTACCATGTTCCTGAGCTTATACTCTGATCCAGTGCCTGTTCCCTGATACTCATATATTTGCATGTTTATCTGCCTTGAATAAATATCTATTTATCTGAAACCCAGACAGAATAACCAGCTCTCAACAAACTCTGGTATGCATTTTATGATGGTCCACTGGCTCCTCCTTAAAGGGGTGGGGGTACTGTAAGAACCCTCTGAAATGACTCATTGACAGCTGCCTTGCGGGATCTGTTCCCTGAAAGTTGGGTGGTTTCATACTAGACAAAGTCGGGTCTTCATATAGGCAGTATGGGCGGGCCTTTGGTTTCCAAAGAGCCCACTCCCACCCACACCTGGGCCCTATATGAACATCTGCCATCAGTCTTAAAAAAAAAAGTCTATACTCACCTCAGGCTTCTTCTCCCTGGACCCACGGCTCTATCTTCTCCTTCCGGCTTGAGTGCATAAACTATGACGCAGCAGTGATCATAGTGTATGCGCTGTGCGGGCAGGAAGAGGAAAAGACAGAGTCGCGGGGAGAAGAAGCCGAAGGTGAGTACAGAGGGTTTTTTTTTCAAAGGGGCTCAGTGTGGACATTTCATTAAAGGTAATCTACCACTGCTCGCATGATGAAATCAAATGTGCACACCACCCTGTAGGCTATTCAATACTGATTACGGCACATACTTTGGTTAGGGACATCAACCTTTAGTTTAGCTAAAAAATCGATTTATCTACATATGAAAATGAGGCTTCGGTGCTACCCCTATGTCACTGCCCACCTTTTGTTCCCTCCTGAACATTTATTATGCACGCCTGCGTCTTCCTATGTGCCCTCCTTCTGCTGCCGAAAGCTGTGATGTCACGTCGCTCTCGGCACTTATTGCCCATGTGCAGAGACAAATTATTGTGCAGCTGCAGTGAGATAGTTTGTCTCTGCGCGATAAGTACCGAGAGCATTGTGACGTCATGTCTCTTGGCACCAGAAGGAGGGTGCATAAGAAGACATACATAATTGACGTTTGGAAGGGAACGAAAGGTGGCCAGTGACGTAGGGGTAGCACCGAAGGCTCATTTTCATATGCAGGTAATTCAATTTTTTAGCTAAACTAAAAGTTGATGTCACTAACCAAAGTATGTGCCGTAATCAGTATTGAATAGCCTACAGGGTGATGTGCTCACATGATTTCATCATGCGAGCAGTGTTAGATTTCCTTTAATAGGGGGGGATCTCTGGTGTGGACATTTATGTAAAGGTGAGGTCCTGCAGTGGACTTTTTAGTAAAGAGGCGCATCATATTTGGACATTCCATTAATGGGGGGCATCTGCTGTGGACATTTCATTAAAGGGGGGCATCTGCTTAGGACATTACATTAAAGGGGGGCTCTGCGGTGGACATTTCATTAAAGGGGGGCATTTGCTGTGGACAATTGTTTAAGGGGAACTCTGCTGTGGACATTTCTTTAAAGGAGGCTTCGCTGAGGACATTTCTTTAAAGGGGGACATTTTTGTAAAAGGGCATCGCTGTGTAATCGCATATGCTGTGTAATCTGTGTGCGCTATATAAACAGAGGAATTATTATCGTTATTTATCTGCTGTTTCATCAATGAGGTGTGGCTGCTGCTTGACATTTTGTTAGAGTAGCGGCTCTATTTGCTACCCTATATTCAAGTCAATAACTTTTCCCCAATTTTTTTTTTTGTGGTAAAATTAGGAGCCTCGGTTTATACGCTAATATTTACAGTATGAGGGGGAGTTCAGCTGCAGAGCGCACAGAGGCCGGGCCAGCCAGGGGTAGCATCCACATCTCCAACACTGTCTGGGAGAACTGGTCTGAACAGTAGTCCAGGTGGACATTTTCATGCATTTTAGGGAATGTGATTGGCTTTCCTACATAGATGGGTTATAAGAGCACATTTGAAGTTCATAGTTAAATTACTTTTATGAACAGTGCAAGATTAAGCATATAGAGGATATAGAGTAGTACTTAAAGGAAACCTACCACTTGAAGTGGCAGGTATAAGAGGGAACTACCCTGAGCTGGTGCCGGAGCTTAGTTTTGTTAGTGTTTTAAACCGCAGTATTGCGGTTTAAAACACTTTTTAAACTGTATGGCCGAAGCGGCTTCGGCGCAGGGAGGTACGCGCTCGACGCACCATGTGCGCGACCGTGCACGCGGCTACATAGGAAGTGAATGAGAGCCGCGGGCACGGTCGCGCGCATGGTGCGCCGAGGGCGTACCTCCCTGCGCCGAAGCAGCTTCGGCCATAAAGTTTAAAAAGTGTTTTAAACCGCGATACTGTGGTTTAAAACACTAAGAAAAATAAGCTCCGGCAACAGCTCACCCTGAGCTGGTGCTCGGTAGTTCCCTCTTATACCTGCCACTTCAAGTGGTAGGTTTCCTTTAAGTTCTAACATTTGGCACATGTTGGTTTGGATGCTGGGGGGCCCTAGCCGTGTGATCAGCCCAGGGCCCATGGGACACTTAACCCGTCACTGATACTGGAGCTCTTTGTTAGACTCAGCTGTAGGTTGTGTAATGCAGGTCCAAGTTAGTCAACTTCTGGCAGTGGCATTCAGGGGCTGGACAAGTTCCCAGGGCTCAGTTCACTCGGGGCTGGTTATTGGTTCTTCTGTTACCTTACTCCGTGTACCTCAGCCTGATACCGTACTTCTGTGACCTGTAGTAATACTGCCAGTTTGTGTTTTGCGGGATTGAAATCCAGTCTGAACTGAAGTCGCTACCCTGAACTGTTACCGGTACCTGGTCCTGTTTCCTCATAGATTCCTGTATCTGCTGAATATGTACCTGTCTGATCCATAACTCTGAACCCCAAACCTGCACTCTGAAATTTATATCCAACACCACTGGCGTAACTTGAAGCTGATGAACCCCAGTGAAATCTCTGTGTGTATGGTTATAGTACTAATCTTCTCACATGGGAAAGAGACACCTCTTGGGCCCTCCCTGTCCGGCACCCTCTCATGAATTTAATAACATCCAGCACCCCTTTATGCATTACTTTATATGTGGTAATCCCTCATTAAATTATATGTAGCAACTTCTTATAAATTAATTAATTACAGCACCCTTCCTGAAATTCCATAGCTGGTGCAATCATGTAATTGACTTGTCTGTTAATAGGGCGTACGTAGAGATATTTTAAAGGGAACCTGTGACCTCCAAACTACTAAGAAAAAAACAAACAATCCTTATAACAAACAATTTAACCCCTTAGTGCTCTGCGCCGTAGCTGTACTGTGCTGAGTTCTGCAAATAGCGCTCAGCGCAGTACAGATACTGCGCGGAGACAATGCCAGTTCAGCTCTGCACAGGAGCCGGACTAGCATCGGGGGTCGCGGGATGTCAGCGGTAATCTACCGCTGACATCCCCGGCTAACACCCGCGGTCGGAGTATTTAACATGCCTTCCGGGGGTCTTTCTTCCACAATCGGCCTCTCCGCACCGTTTACGGGGGCGACTATTGTTGCTATGGCATCTCTGGGGTCTGATCGGGACCCCAGAGATGCCTGAAGGCAGTGCCTTTAAGATGGTGTCTGTGACGTCATCTTAAAGGCACAGTGTCATCCTATGCATGTGCATAGGCTGACATTGCTAATACCCTGCAATAAATTAGTATTGCAGAGTATTATCATGAACAAGCAATCAGATGATAGCTTGTTCATGTCCCATGGTGGAATAAGTAAAAAAGTGAAAAAAAAATGTTTTTCAATAAAAAATAAGTTTATGAAATGCCCATAAGCCCCAAAACACATAAAGAGACATATAACGCTCAAAAAAGTCTAAATCATAACAAAAACCCCACATATATAGTATCACCGCGTCCGTAACAATCTGTAGAATAAAATTAAGTATTAATTTAAGTATTGAACCCGTACGGTGAACACTGTAAAAAAAAACTTTAAAAACCTGCCAAAAATTATGATTTTTACCTATGGAATCCCACAAAAATGCAATAAAAAGTGATTAACAAAACATATGTACTCCAGAATGATACCATTGCAAAGTACAACATGTCCCGCAAAAAAACAAGCCATCAACCAGCTCTGTAGCCAAAAAAGTAAAAATGTTATGTCACTTGGACGACGGCGAAAATGATACATTTCCCCCCACATTAGGGTTTTATTTGGCAAATTTAGTAAAACATAAGAAAAAATATTCATGTATGGTATCCCTGTAATCGTATCAACCCATAGAATAAAGATACCATGATTATTAGGCTATACAGTGAACACGAAGAAAAAAAAAAAGAAAAAAAATTCAATAAAGAATTGATGCTTTTCTACTCGTGACCTCAAAAAAAAGTTCCTAAATTTTCAACAATAGGGGATACCAACCCCAAAATGATAACATTGGAAAAAGAATCTCGTTCCGCAAAAAAAATGCTGTCACATGGCCCCAATAACTAAAAAACGAAAATTTTATAGCCCACAAAAGGGGCCAGTGAGGAAACTAAAATCCTGAGGGCGCGTTCACACGTTCCTCTAGCGCCGCGTTCATAACACAATGCTAGCGCACAGGGGGCGGAGTTTGGGGCGATCGCATATGCGTTTCCAGAGAAACGCATGCGATCGGGTTATTAATCGCATGCGTTTCCCGGGAAACACATATGCGATCGGCCCGAGCCCCGCCCACTGTGCGCTAGCATCTCGTTATGAACGCGACGATAGCGGAACATGTGAACGCGCCCTGACAGCTGCAGGTCACTCATTCCTTTCTGCGCCTCGCCGTGAGCCCATAAAACAAGTAACGGCCACATGAGGGGGGCCTCTGAAATCGGGAGAAATTTCATAACAAATTGTATGGTGGGTTTACTCTTTTGGAAATGTGTAAATTTTAGGGCTAAATGAATGTATAACCGACAAAATTTGACCTTTCTAAATTTCACCTCCATTTTGATTCAATTACTATGAAGATCTCAAGGGATTAAAAATCTTCCTAAAAGCTGTTTCTGATAGCTTGATGGGTGCAGATTTGAAAATGGGTTGATTATATAGGGGGTTTTAATGTTAAATAGGTAAAATTTCATTTAAAACTATATTTATCCCTAAAATAGTCAATTCTGAAAATACACAAAAAATCGATAATAATTTGTAAGCCGTGTGACATCAAAATAAATTATCCAGACATTTCAAAAATGATGAAAATGTAAAGTAAGACATATGGGAAATGTTATTCAGCAAGTTATTTAGGTGGTAAATCTATCTGCCTGAAAACGCGATGATTTTGAATTTCGAAAATGGCAAATTTTTCAAAAAATTCATCATTTTTCTTTTGTAAATAAACGCAAAACTTATCAGCCAAAATTTACCACTAAAATGAAGCACAACATGTGGGAAAAAAACAATCTCAGAATGGTTTAGATAAGTAACAGTGTTCAAAAGTTATAACCATATAAAGCGACTTAGGTCAGAATCCAAAAAATGGAACTGAGCATTAAGCTACAAAATGGCTGCCTCCTTAAGGGGTCAAAGGTATCTTATTGTTCATACTACTGCCCATGTACGTTGGTGTGGTATAAAAACAACTTTTAATCATTTTTTTAAAATATCCAGTCGAGGAGGTGGGAAAGCCCTCCTCACGGCTGCCCTGCCTTGGACCTCCGCCCCTTCACTGTAGTTTGAAACTCTCACGCATGCGCCGTGAACCTGGCAGTTTGATTCCAGTCTGCGCATCCATTGCCGGCTCAACAGGTGCACTGTGCATGTGACAGTAATGTGCATGGCGCCGGTGGGAGACAGAGCTAGATGGCCATGCACGACCTGCTCTGTCTCACACCAGTTCTGTGCACATTATTGGCGCATGTGCAGTGCATTGGTGGAGCCGGATATGGACAGGAAGGACAGTACCAAACTGACAGGTTCACAGCGCATGTTGGGGAGTTTCAAACTACAGTGTTGGGACATGGAGTTGGGGCAGAGCAGAGGGACGGGGGTCCAAGGTAGAGCAGCCGTGAGGATGCTGGGGAGCTTGACTGAATCTCAAAGTTCTCCCGCCTCCTTCACTGGATACCTGAAAGGGAGATTAAAAGTGTTTTTTACACCACAACATCAAGGAACGTGAACAGCAGTAGAAACACTGAGACACCTTTACAGTCTGCTATAATGTACTGTTTGTGGTCTATTTAGTAGGGATTTGGTAACAGGTTCCCTTTAAATACTACTGATTACCTTACGAGTAATACAGAGCTGCCAAGTAGCGTAGTTGTGGGTCCTGTTACACATTCTGCATTGGGAACCAGAAGCTTTATATTACAGTTCTGCAAATACAAGTCTAGTATATTTCACTGCTACCATATGTTCTTGGTCTACGTGCAAAACTGTCATTTCTGTTTAATCCTATGCAACACTATATTCTGCTAAGCAGATTGTAAGCAATTCATGAATAAGTAATAGTGCTGCTACAGAAAAGACGTACACCTTTCTTCTAAAAGACTCCTTAGGGTGTCTACACATCATTATCATTCCTGGCAGCTGGCCACCGGGGAGGACCTGTTTGGGACTATGCCATTCTGACTGTCTTCCATTCTCACTATGAGTTCCTATGCAGTTTGTACAAATTGTATTCAGATCAGAATGTTTGATGTATTAGTTTATGAATCTGCTGCAGGTTTACACTAGTTCTAAATGTAGGTTTACATGATCCATTACTAATTCTTATATATATATATATATATATATATATACACACTCACCGGCCACTTTATTAGGTACACCTGTCCAACTGCTCCTTAAAACCGAGCATCAGTATGGGGAAGAAAGGTGATTTGAGTGCCTTTGAACGTGGCATGGTTGTTGGTGCCAGAAGGGCTGGTCTGAGTATTTCAGAAACTGCTGATCTACTGGGATTTTCACGCACAACCATATCTAGGGTTTACAGAGAATGGTCCGAAAAAGAAAAAACATCCAGTGAGCGGCAGTCCTGTGGGCGGAAATGCCTTGTTGATGCCAGATGTCAGAGGAGAATGGGCAGACTGGTTCAAGCTGATAGAAAGGTGACAGTGACTCAAATCGCCACCCGTTACAACCAAGGTAGGCAGAAGAGCATCTCTGAAGGCACAGTACATCGAACTTTGAGGCAGATGGGCTACAGCAGCAGAAGACCAAACCGGGTGCCACTCCTTTCAGCTAAGAACAGGAAACTGAGGCTACAATTTGCACAAGCTCATCAAATTTGGACAGTAGAAGATTGGAAAAACGTTGCCTGGTCTGATGAGTCTCGATTTCTGCTGCGACATTCGGATGGTAGGGTCAGAATTTGGCGTCAACAACATGAAAGCATGGATCCATCCTGCCTTGTATCAACGGTTCAGGCTGGTGGTGGTGGTGTCATGGTGTGGGGAATATTTTCTTGGCACTCTTTGGGCCCCTTGGTACCAATTGAGCATCGTTGCAACGCCACAGCCTACCTGAGTATTGTTGCTGACCATGTCCATCCCTTTATGACCACAATGTACCCAACATCTGATGGATACTTTCAGCAGGATAATGCGCCATGTCATAAAGCTGGAATCATCTCAGACTGGTTTCTTGAACATGACAATGAGTTCACTGTACTCAAATGGCCTCCACAGTCACCAGATCTCAATCCAATAGAGCATCTTTGGGATGTGGTGGAACGGGAGATTCGCATCATGGATGTGCAGCCGACAAATCTGCGGCAACTGTGTGATGCCATCATGTCAATATGGACCAAAATCTCTGAGGAATGCTTCCAGCACCTTGTTGAATCTATGCCACGAAGAATTGAGGCAGTTCTGAAGGCAAAAGGGGGTCCAACCCGTTACTAGCATGGTGTACCTAATAAAGTGGCCGGTGAGTGTATGTTGCTGGCTGTATCCCATGTTAGCTTACCTCATACCCCTCTACACACAGAAGTAAAGATTTATGTAGGATATAGGTATGATCCGAAAAAAAAAAATCTATATAAACATTGAAATTGCTCTTTTTGTTCTAAACATTTTTTTTATTTCAGCCAACATTGCTTAGCGATTACAGTTTTGTTACAGGAAGCAAAAGAAAAAAGAAGGCCGTTTTCAAACTCTGCGTCATGTTCCACCTACTCAGGCCTGACACTGTTTTGCTTAGTCTTAAAGGGCATCTACCACCAGGATAAAGGGCTGTATGCAAATAAGCCTGAGGGGCTCCACGAGTGTTAATGGAGCCTGGAGCACCTCAGGCTCATTTGCTTACAGTCTTTCATCCTGGTGGATGAAAGCAGCAGTGCACACGTTCCTTCTTCTTTCTACTGTATTGGTGCCCACAGGAAGCTGATAAAAAGCTGTGAAAGCTGTGAAAAAGCAGGTAGCAATACATTTATGCCTAAGTTGCTGTGTTCACCATTACTGCCTTAAATGGCCAAACATTTGGTTATAAATTAAGTATCTAGGATTATGCACCAAATATACTGTAGTATAAGGCAAAATTTTCAGGACAATTTTTGTGCTGGGGGACATTTCCACATTTTTATACATTTTTTTTTACTAGTTTCTGGTTTTCACCTGTAACTGGTGCATCTATAAAAGAGCCCCAATTACAGGGGAACCCAACCACCTGTGGGTGCCGGCTCTCCTACTCTCTGAGGATCGGAGAAGGAAAATATGGTAATAAACTTCTCGTCCCTCACTGCCCACTGATGAAAAACGTCAGAAGGCATGGGTCCAGAGTCTGCAGTCTGTGACTAATCACTCTAATCGAGGGGAGCAGGAGACCCAATTAGCACAGGAGCATAAGAAAACTGCAGCAACGTCAAAAGACGTAGTTTCAGACTTGATGTCTTCTTTTGTCAGGGGTCCTGGTACGAGTTTATTTCTGCATTCACTCACGATCTTCCTGAAGGCACACACGGCGGTGGATTGGTTGGCTGTTGCGATGATTCTGTTGTGGAGCAGGAGTTTAGTAGTACCTCAGCCTTGATCCAGTAGTTAGTAGGCAGGAAACATAAGCCAGGTTGGCTCTGCAGCAAGCTAGATGCATGTCTCTGTAGGAATCTCAAGAGTGGGACTAAGAGTCTAGATGTATAGACTTAAAATGAGCCATTTTTGGAAAATAGACCTTCTATATAGCCATTTCTAGAAAATTCTGAGCCTTCCAACCAATCACAAGCCTAGGATTTTGCACGAAAGTTACATTAACTTCAGACAAAACATAAAAAGATAGCACATTTACGCCTTAGTGGTAGGCAAGGTGCAGTATAGATATAGCATATATTAAATGAAACTCAGGGCCAAATTACAGCCCATTTTTTGGATTCTGACATGCGTTGCTTTATATGGTTATAACTTTTGAACACTGTTACTTATCTAAACGATTCTGAGATCGTTTTTTGCTCACATGTTGTACTTCATTTTAATGGTAAATTGTGGCTGATAAGTTTTGCATTTATTTACAAAAAAAAGGAAAGATTATGAATTTTTTTGAAAAATTTGCCTTTTTCCAAATTCAAAATCATTGCATTTTCAGGCAGATAGATTTACCACCTAAATACGTTTCTGTATAACATTTCCTATATGGGTAGTTACAGACGCGGTGATACTATATATGTGGGGTTTATGTTTTTCTTTTTTATCTTTTTTTGTGTTATATATCTCTTTATATGTTATGGGGCTTATGGGCATTTTTATTGATTTATTGTTTTGTTTTTTTATTGAATAAGATAAGATTACTTTTTCACTGTTTCCTTCATGGGCCATGAACAAACAATCATCTTATTGCTTGTTCATGATAATATCCTGCATAGGCTTACTTTTTCACTGTTTCCTCCATGGGACATGAACAAGCAATCATCTTTCAGGCACTGCCAGCAGGCAGCTCTGGGGTCCTGATCGGACCCCAGGGCTGCCATAGGAAAGATCGTCGCCCCCTGTAGATGATTGGGGGAGGGGGGATCGTGGGGGAACGACTAACCTCCATGTCTAATGAGAAGCTCCATGTGTAATGTGTTTATGTAGGCTGCCTGACCCAGCTTTCCCAAGGTCCTTGATAGGGATATTTTATGCAGGGCCCCAACAGCCCTCTTGACTTTTGTAAGGTGAGTCCTAATTAACCCATGGTTGTCCTGATTGAACATAAAGACCAAGACACAGGTCAATCTCTTAGTCAAGATCTTCTCCCCTTTAATAATCAAAATGCATAATATATAACAGACAGAAGAGTCATCAAAGGGGCGTGAATAGTATACTGTAAAACTATTGGTCATCAGCACATTCTGGGAAAAAAGTTAATTAATTGTGCTCAGTTCTCAGAGACCTTGTACACAGATATTGTTTGTACTAATTTCCTGAGAAGTTGATTAGTGGGCTCCAGAATCCTAATATCATGCAGCATCGAGGACAGACTGGCTTCTCATTAAAGGTCAAAGGGTATTAGCTGACGAGCAAACAGGTTACATAAAATGAAGTTTGAATCATGACATTAACTTGACAATGGTTAGGGAACATGGCCGCTGTATCTAAGATGGCGGACAGAAGTCAAGATGGCGTCCGAAACCAGTGCGATCTCCTTAACATCCTGAATGTTATAATTGTTTTCTTTAGCAAAACCACTCAGCACAGGGATTAAACAAGTTATGATCCTGCATCAATATTCTCAAGGTATGTTTGCTTCATAATGTATGAAATCAAAGTTAAAGGTGCTAAATTTAGCGATGACCCACCTTGCAGGATAATACAGGGGCACTGGTGCAGACATTATATTGGAGACACTCACTGGAAGCACTGGCTGTATCTTATAAGGGCACGAGTATAGACATCATAATAATGGAGACACTCTCTTGGGGCACTGCTGCTGACACTGAAGTGCCTGGCTGGTTTTCTAGTGTGGGCAATGCTTTTGTAGGTTGCTCTCCAAATCCGACTGAAATAAAACACTAAAAATACTGTGTGAACGGGGGCTAACAGCAATGGCCAACACCAGAATGTCGAGAAAGCCACACAAGTCACATAGCATCGCTAATTAAGAACGCGAAGACAGCAACAAGTTTGAACTAGAACGGCCTCCGTTAAAGAAATGCAGAGAAACCACGTGATCCCAGCGTCATGTGATCACGACGAAACCCGTCTAGCGAGAACTACGTCATGTGACCGGTAGTTCACGTCATGTTGTTGGTGGACCAAGATGGCGGTGTGTGTGGCTGTCATCGCTAAGGAGGTGAGCTGACATGGATCTATATAGTATTATCACAACCACCGAGTGACCCGGGAGCAGTATAGACTTATATAAAGATATCTCTCTACATAATTAATCTATTAGACCCGTATCGTCTCATCCAAAGTACAACTTGGATGATAAGTGCTGATATGTAAAATCTGAAGAGTTTTCTATAGGGGTTTACCCTTTCCAGAATGTATGTATTGTTTTCTTATTTTGCCCATAGGTGATTACAACCCCTTCCATGCATTTTATATTCTGTGATGTATATTCTGTCATGTGGAAATGCTGGGGATTATCACAGCCTTGTACATACATGTAATATTCTCTGAATATGCTTACACTTAACAATCCCGCTTTAATTCAGTTTGTCGGATCACCCTCATAAACTGGCGCAGTGGGAGGGTCAGTAACAGCATGTGCTTGTTTCTGTTGCAGAATTACCCCCTCTATATCCGCAGCATTCCCACTGAGAACCAGCTGAAGTTTCATTACACAGTGCACACCTCCCTGGATGTGGTGGATGAGAAGATTTCAGCCATGGGGAAGGCCCTTGTGGATCAAAGAGAACTCTACTTGGGACTTCTATATCCCACAGAAGACTACAAAGTGTATCCTTCCAGAGGAACTTGTGTAATCAAAATGTAGTAAATGCTTATTAGATTATTCATGTGACTCTGCAGAGTACTGCCATCTTGCTTCGTGTGTCTGGAGAAGAAGGGTTGGTTATCATGTAGCCTAGGAACGCTTGGTTTGCACCTTTGGGGTTTTTTTGTGCAGTATTTTGGACTCGTAACAAGAATTGTATATTTTCTTCTATATATGTGTATCCCACTTCTTGTGTCAGGGAGATGGACTGTGAGAGAAAGGACTCAATGGACGACAACATTAGGAGGGACTGGAGAAGTGAGAAACAAAGTTCTGTATATTGTCGCAGAAAAACAACAGTTAAACAAGCAAACAAATTATACACATGGCTTTTATGTTTTTATACTGCTTAGATTCTAAAACAAAAAATGAATAGTATTTTAAGGGGAACCTGATGCCAGAGGGAGGATGTGGGAGGCACAGTCTTGAATACTGATAAGGAAATATTCTACTTAGGAAGCGCCTGTAGACCACTAAGCTATGGTACAAGCATGTCTGCAATCTACGTTAGAGGTTCTATGGGAACCAGTCCCCACCGAAATATAGACTTCTGGTGACAGGTTTCCTTCCATTTCTCATTGGAGTACATTTATCAAATGGGGAAAAAAAAAGCATAAATATGACATCTACAATCCTATACCTTGAGACAATGCGAGGTATAGGATGGACATTAGACGGCTACACTACAGCTCTATATTGTCATGCTCTACTTAATATGATCACCCTTAACTGGCTTTCAGATATGGGTATGTCACAAACTCAAAAGTCAAGTTTGTTATGGTAGTGGACTCCTCAAACACAGCTCTTCGTGACAATGAGATACGCAGCGTGAGTACATTTTGGGCAACTTGGGTAATCTGGAAGTTCAATTGTAAGGTGTAGGTGCACCTACATGTCTATATTGGGGAACTGCATGTATTAACAAGTGCATGATAAAAATTGTCTTGTAAGTTTTGGGAGTGATCTGATTAAGGTCATTATATATATATATATATATATATATATATATATATATATATATATATATATATATGAGCCATAAGCCATGACCCCTTGCCATCTTCATGTACTGCCAAAGGCAGTAAACAATGGCTTGCATGTGGGCAGTGATGACAAACCTTTTATTGACTGATTGAACGGTGTCAGTACCAGATGCTGCCCATCTCTAGTGCCCGCTATTTGAGTTTGCCTGATCGCGGGCTTTAACCGCTTACACACTTCAGTCACGTATGATCGCGGCATGCAAGGGGCTTCTACACTAGATCGGACCCTCTTGGAGGATCCGTAGCTCGGTTGGCAGCCTCAGGTTCTGCCAGTGCCCTGGGGCTGTGAAATGTATTTTCGGAACCGGGTCCTGCCAGGGGCATACTGAGCATGCACAGTGTGTTACATAACACAATGTTATACAGCTGTACTACACTGTGTTATATGAATAAGAGCTTGAACAAGCGATCAGAGCATAGTTTGTAGAAGAAAAAAAAAAATGATTAGACGGACCGTGCCGTAGGACATCAGCAACGACGGAGGAGGTGAGTACAGCTTTATTTTTAAGCCCCAACCCGGCCCTAAGTTGTTACTACAGCCGGTTCCCTACTTAACCCCCAGTTACAAACAGACTTCTGGAGTTACTTTAGCCTTAGGCACCAATAAACAGCTATAACAGTTATTAAAGGTGTCTGCAATTAAGCCTTATTGTTAATCCTGGTTCTTATGACAACACAACGTTTTTAAAATCCAATTGTCACAAAGACCAAGAAAAATTCTGACTGCAATTATAAAGTACAGGCGGTCCCCTACTTAAGGACACCCGACTTACAGACAACCCATAGTTACAGACAGACCCCTCTGACCTCTGGTGAAGCTTTCTGAATGCTTTGCTATAGTCACAGACTGCAATGATCAGCTGTAAGGTGTCTGTATTGAAGCTTTATTGATAATCCTTAGTCCCATTACAGCAAAAAATGTTTAAACTCCAATTGTCACTGGGGCCAAAAAATTTTTTTGTCTTGATCTACAATTAGAAAATATACAGTTTCGACTTACATACAAATTCAACTTAAGAACAAACCTCCGGACCCTATCTTGTTCGTAACCCGGGGACTGTCTGTACTCTCGGATAACCCCTTTAATAAAATTGCATCAAGAAGCTAATGACCCAATAACCCCTTCATGCTCTGTCACAAAGCTATGAAGGGTGTATTAAGAGGGCTCATGGGGGCGACTTCCTTTGACCCGAGGCTAAATGGCTTCTGCCTATTCATTACAATGAGCCAGTGACTCATTGTAATGTATAGTCTTCAGAAATGCCATATAATGTACCCTAGATGGTCTAAGAAATAGTGGGAAAAAAAAGTTTAAAAAAATGTAAAAAATTAATAAAATATTTTTAGTTCAAATCGCCCCCTTTCCCTAGAACTCATATAAAATATATTAAACAGTAAAAATCACAAACACATTAGGTATCGCCGTGTCCTAAAATGCCCAATCTATCAAAATATAAAAACGGTTTTAACCGGCGGTGACCTCCAAGACGGGAAATGGCGGCCAAATGTCCGAAATGCGACTTTTACACCTTTTTACATGACATAAAAAATGTAATGAAAATTCTCAAAATGGTAGCAATGAAAACGTCGACTCATTTCGCAAAAAATGGCACCTCCCCCAGCTCCCTACCCCAAAGTATGAAAAAGTTATTAGCGTCAGAAGATGGCGAAATTTTTTTTTTCTTTTTCCGTACACATTCGTAAAATTTTTTAAAATTTATTAAAACGCAATAAAACCTATCGTATATATCGTCGTATAAGACGACTTTTGAAGACAGAAAAATCTTCTGTCTTCGGTCGGGTCCCGATGCATGGAGAGGGCTCACGGGCTGAGCCCTCTCCATAGCCGGTAAGTCTTTGCTGCATATTGATGGCGATGGCTGCCGGCAGCGTCAAAAAGACATTGGGGCGCATACTCACCCTCCGTTGGCCCCGATGTCTGCGCGGCTCGTCTTCAGTCTTCCGCGCCGTCTTCTTTCTTCTGCTGGGCGCCGCCATGTTTTTCCCAGCAGCGGTGCGTCATACTAGGCGCCTGCCGGGAAAGATCAATGGCGGCGCCCAGCAGAAGAAAGAAGACGGCGCGGAACACTGAAGACAAGCTGCGCGGACATCGGGGGAGCAGCGCAGCACATCGGGGCCACCGGAGGGTGAGTATATAAGTTTTTTTTTTTTTTTTTTAATGCTGTGCTGTATACTACTG
This sequence comes from Engystomops pustulosus, assembly GCF_040894005.1. NCBI lineage: Eukaryota > Metazoa > Chordata > Amphibia > Anura > Leptodactylidae > Engystomops > Engystomops pustulosus. Next base: position 101,348,521 of record NC_092417.1, on the reverse strand, counting down.
GGGGCAGTGCTGTATACTACTGGGGGCAGTGCTGTATACTACTGGGGGCTGTGCTGTAATGGTAATGTTGTTGTTGTATGCCTTATGTTTATGAGCGACACTTTTCCTGCTGTATACCTGCATGTCATAAGAATTTAAATTAAAAAAAGGACCATGTTAAATTCAAATGTTTTATTTTTAATTTTTACCGGTGTTTTGTATGCGTTGGAAAAGGGGTGGTCTTATACGGCGAATATATCTTAAACTCTATATTTTAAACAGGAAAGTAGGTGGGTCGTCTTATACACCAGGTTGTCTTATACACCGGAATATACGGTATATAAATTTGGCAGCACCGCGATCTTACCGAAGTCGTAAAAACTGTGCTCACAAGAATGTTTTCATTTTTTTTTTTTCCAGTACACGCCATGGAATAATAAATAACATCACCGGAAAGTAAAATTTGTTACGCACAAAATAAGCCCTCATACGGCTCTGTACACGGAAAAATTAAAAAGTTATGGATTTTTGAAGGTGGAGAGCGAGAAATGAGTGAAAAAACCCTGCGTCCTTAAGGGGTTAAAATGAAGTATTTGTAAAAAGCATCTAATCTCGCAGGCCTTATGTCCAAATAGCCAAAAAAATTAAGATTGTATAGCCATTAAAAAGTGACAATGCAAATCTGCTTTGATTGGCGCAGCTTCCATTCAATGCGATGGCGTGTGCCTATACAGCAGGTTGTTATCACATATGGGGTACTATTCGACTCGGGAGAAATTGAAATGAAAACACATTCATTTAGCTAAAATGTGTTTTTGTGTTTTTTTTTGTTTTATAAATATGTGAAAAATCGCACCTAAAGTTCAAAGCCTCATAATAAGCAGAGTTAGGGTTTTCAGCACAAGTTTTGTGCTGAAAAACTCGGCTTATACTCGAGTATATATATACGGTATTCCGTTTTTTTGCTGTTATGACTGAAGAACATTTAGAATTTCGAAAATCAAGATTTCTCCAAATCTTCACCAAATATCTGGGGGTTTTTTTCATAAATAAAAGGAAAACCTACCACCAAAATTTTTCAACTAACATGAAGTACAAAGTGTCACGAGAAAACAATTTCAAAATCACTTGGATGTTAAAGTGCTCCAAAGTTATGACCATTTATAGTGACACAGGGCAGATTTGAAAAATGTGCTGTCAGGAAGGGGAAAGTGGCTTCGGCGTTAAGAGGTTAAAGGGGTTAAGATAGCTCAGCAAGTCTTTGGCTGTCTGGGAATCCATGGTGTCCTCTTTGGTGATGGCCTCGGTGCCCACAGAGAGGGCTCTGAGTCCCACCTCTGGCACCCATGCAATAGGTTCGCCACCACTGACCTAGGGAATTTTTGTGAATATTGACCTTCAAATCAGTGGTATGTCTGAATATTGAATCCATCCCTAACCAGAAGGACATTATTTGGAGAATCATTGTATACTATAGATTTGCCATAGATGTAACAATTTCCTAATTCACTTTTTGACTATTATTATTTTGTACCTGTATATCACCAGATGTTCCGGAAGCTTCATAACTCCTATACAGATGTGATGTGTAATCCATTCTATAACCCAGGAGACCCTATTCAATCACGGTAAATCAGTTGCCAGCTTTCTACTTCTGGTATAATACAGAACATTTTGCTGCTGTTTTCCCTGCTGACCTTTCTTTCTCTTGATTTCTTTTCAGGGCATTTGACAACACGGTCACATCTATGATGGTAGCGGCATGCTGAACACCTCTTTCTAGCTTCTATGTAAATAAACTTAAGGCCAGTTCTGTGGCTTCACAATTGACATGATAGGAGTATGTCTTTTACTAGGCTTCAACTCTCCATACGTTTGTGTGAATGGGATGCTTGGAGAGCAGGAATAGCTGTGTTTGTGAATGGTTGTCACAGCTCCAGCTCTGCTTTTATCACCACTGTAAAGTCACATGCCAAAGGGCTCTTTCCGTCAACCATGTTTGATCTGGAAAACATATTGGGGCAAATTTACTAAGGGCTTTGCCACACCCTTTTTTTGGTTTGTGCCACAGTTAAGTAGTGGGTACGCTGTGATCGTGTCGCACGTGATCAGTTTTTGGCACAGCAGCGCCCGCTTCCATGCGGCACAAATTAGGGGGTGTGCTGTCAGATAATCTGACTAGTTCGGACTGAGCGGGGGATTTAACTTTCAAATTGTGTCGCAAGCCCTAGATTTTGGATGCACCACTAAAAAGATAGTGAACTCTGTTGGACCTGAGCGGGGAAGCGACACATTCATGATATCGGGCGCACGATCTTAGTAAATCGCGGCGCAGTGCATTATAGTTGGACATTGCACTTTCTGTGAATTTCAGTGACTGGGTAAGTAAATGTGCGCCATTGTCTCCTGACTGGCTGTTATTTGGGGCCTATATATATTTACCCCAACATGCATAAAATCTTTTATCATACTTGTGACTGACAAGAAAAGCAAATCATCCACCTCCTAACATCCACACATTTAAACTGATGAAAGGTTTATTAAAATGGTCAATTACAAATTGTATCGATGTTTAATCCCATCTACTTTCTATATGTGTCTGATATTATCAATGGTATAGGATATTAGTGTATATAATAGTTGTCTATGGAATAATAAATGTATCAAAAAAACATACAATTTGTAAGTTTTATTACCATGGTTCATGTAATTAGTTTCCCATAGCTTTACAAACCATAATAAAGTAGTAATGAAAGTGTATATTAATTTCTTTGCCGGCATTCTGAATACTGGCACTACTTTATAACACTCACATTACCTGGCTCCCTGCCAGCAGTCTGTGGCTAGTTCTGGGAAGTGGGGGGTAGCAGCTTGTGTCTCACTCTTCTCAACGCATTCTTCATTACCACCACACCATCTCCCTTATTCCCCTTGTAATGGCAGTATTTAGAATGCTGACAAAGGCATTTTAAAATCGGCACAGCATATTGGAAATATCTAAAAATGACATTTCTGGTGACTGGTTCGCTTTAACCCCATCCTAACATTTAACGTAATAATAATGCCTGGCAGAAGGGTAGTTCTGACATTCTGCATTACTATTACATTACTGAACGGAGCTGGTACCAAAAGGATCCACAAAGTTTTATACCTAATTTCTCCCCCGTAGCCCAGTACCCCATATGTGGTGGTAACCTGCTGTATGGGCACACGCCAGGGCATTGAAGGGAAGCTGTGCCATTCAGAGCAGATTATGCATTGTCACTTTTTAATGGCTATACAATCCTTCATTTGGACATGAAAGGGCTTTTGGGGAGGGGGGGGGGATTAGAGACACTTTACAAATACTTAATTGTAGGGGTCATTAGCTTATTAATAAAATGTTATTAAATGTATGGAATAAAGACAATTGTGAATTATTTGTACATTTTTGGGGCTGTTCACCATAACATAAAAATATGTTATCTTTATTCAATAGAGCACTACCATTATGGTGATGCCTTTATATAGTTTTAAAATATAATTTTTCCAATTTTACTGAAGGAAAAACTAATATAAAAAAATCTCTTATTTTCGTATATCGCCATCTTTTCAGCAACATAACAAATACTTTTTGGTTGACAGAGCTGGTTTAGGGCCTATTTTTTACATGTTGAGTTGTCCTTTTCAGTGGTACCATTTTGGCGCGAATAACCTTTTTTCTATCATTTTTTGGAACACTTTTGTGAAGGGATTTTATGAAAAATGTACATTTTTGGCAAGTTTTTTGGGTTTTGTTTTCACAGCGTTCATAGAGTGGATCCAATAATGTTTGATTTATTGTACAGATTGTGGACGTGGTGATACCAAATATGTAGGGTTTTTTTGGGGGGGTGATTTTGTGTTGTTTTTTTTTTTTTTTTTGTACGTTATTTGATGTGTATAGAGGTTGATGGTGTTTAGGCGACTTTTACCTTACTTAATTAAGTTTGTTACAGCCGGGTCCTGCCAGGCTTTCCGGTCTCTAACACCTGCGATCGGAGATTGCTGCATATAAGGGGCTTCTAGACCAGATTGGACCACCCCACCCCTCCCGCTACACGCTTACAGGGGATGGGAATCCATGTTTCCGATGGAAGCCCTGGAGTCTGCTAGTGCCCAGGGGCTGCGCAAAGTACACAAAAAAAAAACTTGCCAAAAATTTTACATTTTCATAATCACAAAAAGTGATCAAAAAAGTTTGTGTGCCAAAATGGTACCACTGAAAAGGTAAAAATGAAGCCCTAAACCAGATCTGTCAACCAAAAAGGATTGAAGTTATGCATATTGCAGCAAAGACTTACCGGTAACACCCCCGATAGCTGCCGGCCGTTTCAAAAAGATGGCGGCGCATGGGCTCTGACATCTAGCTGGGGATCATCGCTCCCCGTGACGTCATCGGGGAGTGGCAATCCGTCGCCATGACACCCTCGGGTCTTCTGAAAAGGTAACATGAGTCCAAGTCTTGATGACTCTCAGGGAGACTACACATATCCAGATGGAAAAGATCCTTATAGCAAAGCATTAACCCAACATTAATCATATATTGTAACTGTACTATACATGCTTTCCCCTACTTAAGAACACTCTACTTACATACGACCCCTAGTTACAAACAGACCTCTGGATATTGGTAATTTATTGTACTTCAGTCCTAGGCTACAATAATCAGCTGTAACAGTTATCACAGGTATCTGTAATGAAGCTTTACAATGATAAAATATACAGTTCCGACTTACATACAAATTCAACTTAAGAACAAACCTCCAGACCCTATCTTGTATGTAACCCGGGGACTGCTTGTATATGAAGACAGCGAGTTGTCATGCACATGCATTGTAGGCAGGTCCAGTAAACACATTGACATAAAAGACAAAACATACAGGGGGTAGGGATAGGAAAGGAATCCCCTCACCTCTTACTCTCTCTGTAAAGCAAACTTAAATATGCTATTGCAACCCTATGTATCACCAGGTAAGCAATCCCCCAAAGCTATCAGGCGTCAGAGAGGGAGGAGCACCATGGCCCCCAGATTTTGTCATATTTGTCAGTGGTGCCAAATAGCAGCTACAATCGTTAATCATAATCCCCATGAGCTTCGTCTTCAGCTACCCCATTGGTATGGATTGAGATTTCTTCCCCGCCACTGTCGGAGAGCGACATATATATTCCAATGGGATTAGTGTTGTGTCCCTATGTTTGATCTTCCACAAGCTAAGAAAGCTACTGATCTGTCTAGAATGGTATTCCTCAGAGGGTGGAAGGGAATGAGTGTCCCCTAAAGTATTCCACTGTCTTCATGTTTTCCCCCACCCAAGAGTCCCTAATATGGTAAAATCCTTTATTCAGCCACCATTGAAACTCCTCAAATTTTCTTAACCCTGCAGCATATAGTGGCTAGAGGTGCAGGTGGCAAGATTAAGGCATGTTGTTTCAGGAGAGTATCCCACAGGGCAATCATTTGCGATAGGATGAGTGACAAAATAGGAGGGCAATATTGTGGTTTGAACCACAGTATAGTTTCGATTGGGATTGGGTGTGTGGCTCTGGCTTCAGTCTTCACCCACTGTGGGTAGTAAGGTAGAGTATAAATACGGTAGTTGCCATGTCCGCAATCTTAGCAGTGTGGTAATATTTCAATAAGTTGGGGACCCTCAAGCCAACACAAATTTTTGGAATATATAGTGTGCTGCATGCTATGCAGGGGTGCTTGTGGCGCCAGATATATTTCATAATCTTTGCTTGGAATAAAGCTAATTCTGGGAACCTAATAGGAAGGTTCCTAAATAGATAGAAGATGTGAGGCAGTAATGTCATCTTAATAGTAGCTATACGTCCCATCCACGATAAAGGATATCGAGACTAGGACTGTAGGTTGCTTTCAAGCTTGCGGAGGAAAATTTGCCTTCTATAAAGAAGTGACCATCGTTGTCAGCTTGAGACCCAGATATGGGAGCGCATGTGAAGCTGAAGGAAACTTGAAGTTGATGTGGATTAAGTTCACAGTCTGTACAGGGAGACCTACAGTTAAGGTCAATTATTTGCAATGGTTCACCACCAACCCAGAAATTTTTCCAAACTTACCCATGTGATGATAAAATCCCTGGTATCTCCGGGTAAAGAAGAAATAGGAATATAGTAGTATATCATGCAACACCAAAAAACCTCTTTAGGCAATTAGTAATTTTTAAAAACACTTGTGTGTGTTTATAAGCTTTGTGTTAAATTGTTCAAAATCTCATGAGGTAAAATAGAAAAAGGTATGTTTTAATGGCGGGGCCCTCTCACTGTACCAATATACAAAAATACAAAAAAAAACTGTACCAATATGTAAAACACAGTGGCTTATCGATCTATAGCTCTAAACATCCAAAACTCGGACAATAAGCAACCCATTCTGGCTGTACATATGTACATTAAAAAGTTATTATTGCATATATTCGCTGCATGTATAGGGTCTAAACTGTATACTATATAATTGGTTAGTGGTGATATGGTGTCCAAACGATACTGCTCTTAATAGTTGGTGAAAAGTACTTTCACTCCGGTATTAAGTCTCAGCGTTTTCCTTAGGTGTTCACCTCTCCACGTTGTATCTGCAAGCGAGGCTCACTCTAGATAGAATCGAGACTTTGTCCGATATCAAAGAGGAAGTTGTCAAAAGGTAATCTGGTGAATTTTCTACTTCTGGATATAATGTAGAAATCTATATCACCACATAGATGTAGACATAGTAGTAAGCGCAGTCTATAAAGTCCGTATTTGCAGCATTTAGACTATAAACTGTACAATTGTGAGAGCTGGACGCGTTTCGGAACTCTAGTTCCTTCCTCAGCAGCAGAGGAAGAAAACCTATGCCCCGACCACCTTAAGCTCTTCTCCCCCCCAACAAGTCAGGCAAAGATTCGACTTGGCTCAAGCCGATTCCAAGTGAAGGATTCCAGGTGAAGGAAAAGCTTTAAAACAAGTCATTTAACTCAGTATACTCCTTTTCTTTCGTTTTCTGAAGAGCCACCACCTTTTTTTTTTCTTTTTTGTCCCAACCGCTACAAACTTCCCCTGCATCTTAATATTGTGATCCTTCGAATGTAATATAGGATTGTGTACTTCTGCTAAGGTATTGCTCACAGTGGTAATCAATTTCAGCTTTCATTGATTTGTAATATAGAAAGGCTTTCCTATGTTTCATTGGAGAGTTGAGTCCCTGTACATTGATACAATCACATAGGGTATACTACGTTGAGATTCAGCCATAGGGATGGAAGTAGGATAGTGTGGAAGCACAGGCAACAGAAGAGACATGGGTCCAAGGACACATTAGGGAAGGTGGGGGAAGGGTGAGAAAGGGAAAAGGAAAACATAAGTTGACAGGACAAATAGACACATCTACATGGAAAACAGCAGGTAGCCTTATAACCTGATATTTAGTAAATGCTAGCAGTCTGTAGTGACTGCAGACCCGATGGGGAGGCTGCCCTTAGATAGAGAGATCTCTCTCTCTCTCTCTCTCTCTCTCTCATATCCTCTCTAACAATAGTATTAATACAAAACTAAATACCTGACGGGGCAGGCCTCAGATATTAGAGATGACGCCTCTGCTGCATGTGGCTGCCCCGGTTCTAGACCTTATTGGGCCCTCCTTTGTACATCAGAGCATGCAGGTATACTTCTCCCACAAGGTACCCTGGACAGGACCACAAGTTATATTTGGTGCAAAGAGGCTGCTGTTCCTTGTGCAAGAATGGACTACTTTGTAGCATATAGAATACTTGGAGTCATGACAAATGGCTTCAGACGCTTTAGAAGTTTTTCAAATTCCTTTGTAAACTAGGTAGGTAAAGGGAAAAAAAAATGTATGAAAAAGAGGTCAACACAAAAGGGTTTTTGACATCTTTACTTAAGGGAAACATTTATTTATCCATAAGAAAATGTCAGAAACTGTTGTATTCAAACTACACATAGGGAATTCATGTTCCCCCTCCCTGTACAGAGCAACAGATCCATAATGGTTTGTTCAAAGAGGCTCCTTGGTGTAGGAGGTTCTACAATATTCTGGTGTATTTGTTGACACGATTGTACAGTTTCCAGCCACTATTACCCAGGTTTATTCCATTGGCCTGTTCTTCCACGACCTCTAGGAAGAAAGAGTTGAATGAGGAGTAATAAAAGCATTTAAAATACCCACATTATCCAATCATTTTGTTAGAGGTAAAGTATCAAACAAAGCTCATGGACTATAGTGGTGCCATTTGTAGTAATGGTGCAAGCCCTTTATTGTTTTGGCAGCATTAGAACTTATAAATGTCATGTAGCCGAAATCCCCCTATATAGGATTTCTTTCCAAATACTAGAATGGAAAGTAACTGTCCAAATGGAACGCTCTCTTTAGGCTCAAAGACAGGTTGCACTAGTAAAATTTGCCATATATTTTATTCAACGGAAAGCTTTGTTGTCTTATTTTTTTGTCTTATTCTTTTTGCATGTATTACTGTGTAACTACACCTCTCTACTCAGATTATATATAAAGAGTAGTTCAAGATTCTAATGACAAATGTGGACTGAGTGACAAATCCTTGTTGTGAAAAATTTTTATCATCTTTTTAAAATCATATGTATGATAAAATAGAATGCGCTGGCCATGGACAAGAGTCAAAGCATCATAGTGAAATAGTTCCTTTCTGCCTGTCAAACAGCAACACCAACAATAAACTGTAAGATGATGTTCCACAGCACAGGTTTGTGTTCCTGTCCAGCTTATCCAAGTTTGAAAAACAAATAAAAAAAAAAATACTCTTGCCATATGGGCATACTTCCACCCATATAAGCATACTCCAATTCTGGGCAAACATTGTTCCAGTCCCTTTTGCTAAGGTTGGAAGCTTAGGCCAAAGAGGCATATCCCCCCCCCCCCCCCCCCCCAAGTAAACTTTATATATTACCTTCAGTATTGATCTAACAGCATAAAAGAGGCTTTTGAAATTTTGTTGAACTTTGAGCTTATGATGGGAGATACAAACATTCCTTGTACATCAGAATAGGGAGTCACAAATATAGATTTACAAAAAATGTACTACCGTATTTTTCGGCCTATAAGGCACACCAAAAATCCTTTAATTTTCTCAGAAATCAAAGGTGCGCCTTATAGGCCAGTGCGCCTTATATATGAACTTGTACTGTACATTTACCAGTGTTTAATAGCTCCAACCCCAGAAATGTCCTGCACCTTCCCACACAGTATACAGGGTCCCTAGCTCCTGAAGTGCCCTGGCACCACAACTAACATTGTGCCCATCCTGCCCTCCCCTAGCACGGAGAGACCGGAGCTGACATAGTGCCGACCACGAGGCAATCATCATCATCAGTAAACAATCCCCCATACCTGACAGCCCTGTAACAGGGGAAAGAGAAGGAGCCAAAGGGAACCCCATAGGAATAACACCCTGGCTGAGGAGGGAAGGAGAAGGGGCAGAGGGAGACCGCTTAACCCCTGCTGCATCACCCTGCATTAACCCCCAGCAGCCCATACCTCTGAGATCGGAGCTCTCTGACACGCTGAAGACAAGTTTCCCAGGAAGTGTAGCTGGCTTGAACTGTGCACAGGTCTGCCACCTGCTGGTCATTTTTAGGTACTGCATTTGATCCTGCGCCTTATACTCCAGTGCGCCTTATATATGAACCTAGATGTCTTAGCAGGCATTTATTAGAGGTGCGCCTTATACTCCGGTGCGCCTTATAGGCCGAAAAATACGGTATGTTCTTTTTATATAAACTAGTGCACTGACCTGTACGGACGACCCCTAGGCCTATGTCCTCTTTGAATGTTCCCCCTATGCCCTCGAGGTCTTCCACGGAACCCTCCCCTATCTGTAGTGCTGATTCCAGGCATATTTGTCCTTTTAGGTAGAACCTAGAGAAGGGAAGAATAGAAGCAATCGTAGGATCTACAAATAGTTGGGGCTTCATAGATAAGCGGGAGCAAGATCCCGTTAGTTTTCCTCCAAAACTTGTTTATCCAAAGAATCCATTCATACACACAGTTCTAATCCCTCCTTGAGTAGAAGGATATCACAAAACAAAAAAAATTAGCCAGCCACACATAAGAATATATGGAACAGGATACAGTACATGTTTAATATGCAAACTCAAGACACTAAGGGTAAGGCTTAAAAGTCTGGGCATTGATGATGATGATTATTTTTAATCTGCATATATGGCAGGAAAATTAAATTTTCAATGCTCAGACTAGACTCCTTTCTAGCAGGTTGCCCACAAGCAATTTCAGTCTCTTGACTAGCTCAGCTTCAGTCCAACAATACAAGGTGTGTAGTCTGGGAAACCCAAACAATGCACAGAGCATTTTTCTCAGACTGAACTTGTTTGTCCGCATTTGGCCTAGATGACCATGGGTTAGGTGAACATTCTTATTAGTGGACGTCCGACAACTAGGATACCCGCCCATCATAAGGTTGTGGTTAGAGGATAAACATCATAATATATACAAACATACATATAACCTACAGTTCAAGCTAAATTTATAGCACATGTTCATGTATCTTACATGACTTTAGAACCTTGTAAAAAGAGTCTTAAAAATAAAACTTTTTGGTGCTAATTACCGTATGCCAATTCTGATTCCATTCTAATAATAAATCTGTTAAACCTTTACTATAGGGATACACACTAGATCTCAAAGTCTAAAGCCTTACCTTAATAGTTCGTCCTCTAAACACAGTTTCATCCATCGCTATGGCAGCTTCTACTGAGCTCTTTTCTGCAAATTCTATGTATGCATATCTAAGATATAGGACATGTTAAGGACCATCAAGGTTAGGTCTCCATTATAAACACATGTACTAGTAACATTAGTTAGTGTTTATTTAAGATGCAGTTTACACCAGGAATTCAATAAGATGAAATTCCATTGTTTGTAATCAAAAAATTGCTGAAAAAGATAATAGATTTTCATTTCCGGAGGCAAGATCCTATTGACTTGAGCAGATTCAGGAAGTAAAATGCAAAGCAGCAACCCTGTATATATGATTTTTTTTCTGGAATCATAAGAGAAATCAGCACAGAAGACAAAGCTAATGCATAGACAGACTTAACTGAGGAGGATAGCAAAGAAACTGATAACAGGCAAAGTTTTACATCCCAAGAGCTATTGATTTCTTTAAAAAAAATATATACAATTTTGCTCTTAAGAGGCTTAAGTAAAATTGCCATTTTTAATTTTTTTTTTTTATTTTTTTTTTTACAAAAGTCGCAAAGAGACTCCAAAAAGTCTCAATCAGCTCTAAACGGAGGAAACGTTCACATCTGGAAATCGGGTGATAACTCGGGAAACAATTCTGAAAGCTTGAGGAGCTTTCAAGGGAGACTTTGTCTTAGGCACAAAAAGGTGCAAATTTGCATCTGCCATGAAAAGTCACAAATAAAAAAGCCAAGCCAAAAATTAGATACATGTGGCCGATGGAGTCCTTATATCAATCCAAACTACATTTCCGGACTGTAGTCTTGTGGCGAGGCAGGAACTCCTAGCATCACATATGACTAATGCTTGGAGTCCAGGTCCCAAGACAGTTTTCAGTCCATGAAATATTCAGTTGACATTGGATTACTGCTCCAAATTTTGATTCAGATCACAATCCAAAATGTTTCTCTGTGACAAATCAGCTTTTGTGGACATAGCCTTAGGTGGTTATTTATAGTGTGCCGGCGGACGATAGCGTAGACGTAAACGTCAAGAGGCTTTGGCCTCTTGTTGTATCCGGCAGGGTTCTGTGCAGTGTTAATCTCTACGCTAGTAAGGCTTTATATGGGTTATTCAGTGAAGGGGTTTTTATATGTGAAAATTTGCCGGCTGCAGCTAGTGCGCAGGCGTGGGGGACAGGAACTCCCCACACCCCTCTTTCACTTCCATCTGGCGTCAAGGTGGAGGTTTGGGGAGAATAATTGCAAGCACTAGCTACAAGCTAGAATCTGACATTATTTCAGGGCTTCTATGCCACCGACATGACGCAGAAGCCTTTATAAATACCCCCCTTAGTGTCTAATCCCAGGAAGATTTATTCTAAATACATGCTTGATATACAAAGTAAAATTACTTCTTACCCTTTGGGATGACCTGAGAATTTGTCACACAGAATTGTTATCCGGTTGATGGACCCACAGTTGCTGAAATGACCTTCTAAATCCTTTGCTGTGCCTCCGTAATCCACCTGTGATTGGGCAACAAATAATTTACCAATCTTCAAAAGAACAAAACCTTGAATAATCTAACAATTTAAGAAGTGTAAGCATTGCTTATGAGAAGGTTCTGGGGTGAATGGACATGAATCTTAATCGAATCTAATCAACCAGGTTAGTAGAAAACACTTACATTTCCTACATACACAGATCGTTTGTCAGCTTCCCGCTTTTCCTCAACACTCAGAGGATGAAGAGTTCCTGTAAAATGAAAAGATGAAAGTCAGTGGGGACATGTGTTAATTTCTATTTATTTTTCTCTTTACTTTTTGATCCTTTTGGGGAGTATTCACACATTTTTTCTTCGCCTTAGCCAAGGTGAACAAATTAGAGACGTTTTAGGCACAAATCGAAGTACCACTGACGCATACATACCCTCTCCCCTTCCCCCCCCCGAAAATAAGGCACCCACTGAAAATAGCTAGTTTCATTTTTTTCAAGCTAAGAACTCCCCTGAAAATAAGACTTAGCAGTAGTGACTGCAGCAACTTCCCCTATGTCGTACATTAGCATTAGTAGAGGATGTAGATATTGCATGGGGTTGTGACATGGGTGAAGAATTCACAGGATAAAAATCATTGACAGCCGGGGTTGCAAATGTGTTACAAGCAGAAGGGGTCAAGTAAGGAAAGTGTTATTGCTAAAAATGAGAGAGTTGGGCCAATGATTCCAATAGAAACGGACCCACAAGACATTAAGCTTAAAATTCAGAGTTTGGATAGTTATAACGATGTTCAAGAAGTTAACAGACATGTCAACAATGTTCACAAATATCAGGATCATTAATGTGCCATAGTTTGTTGTATATGGAAATAGAGTCACAAGACTCTATTCAGATGGTTATCCTAATTATGTAATGGCATGACTACAGTATATTAATAAATGTGAATTCTTGGGTGTGGAAAAATAAGAGTGCTTTTTAGGAGCAAAAATAAATTTAAGAAACTATCTTATTTTCGGGAAAACACAGTAATTCCATAAAAAGTCACAAAAAAAGAAAAATGTTCAAACCTACATCAAAATAATAAAAAACATTTTCTTATGCATCTCAGACAGATACAAAAGAACACACAAGTGTGCTGACAGCAGACAACTTTGAAAAGGAGCAACCGAAATACAATGATACACGTGCCCCAGTGTATGGCGATGCCCTTTGGCTAGCTAGTAAAATTATGATTGTGCATAGTAGCAGGTAAGGAGGAGATTATACATTTTCCACTGGCATAAGAACTCATTTCCAGAATTCCTTTAACACTGAACATTACAACCTACCAGCTTTAGAACTCCCAACTGGCACTGTATCATCCCCAGTAAGTCCCTTCAGGCGCTCTGTCTCCTCTTCCATCTCCCGTACTCGCATCCTTATTGCTTTCAGTTCCTGGAGAATACAGCATGGCCAAGTTTGTAAAGAACATTCTTCCGAAAGGGAACCTGTCACCAGAACCACATTTTCACTAAAGACAGATTGTAAAAGCCCATGACACCTGCAGTACAAAAATGCCTCTCTGCCTATTCTAAGCATTTGCATTACAATATAATTGTGTGTTATAACTTACTCTTGCATCCTGACAAAATCCTGGGGTAGTCACAGTGGCTGGACTTTGGTTTGGATGCATTCAAAAAACAACATGTGACTTGTCTTAGCTGCAGGCTGCCTCCATCTTTGTGCTCCTGTACAGCTTGTCCCTCCCTCACTGATGTCATACTGACCAGGCTGTGACCTCTGAGAAGGAGCAGGAGCTATACAGGAGAACAAAAGGTGGGGGCCAAGCTATGAGGACTGAGTAACACAAATATCACATGGTTTTTGAAATGTATCCAAACCAAAGTCCAGCCCCTGTGACTACCCCAGGATTTTGTCAGGGTGCACGTTAAGTTATAACACACAATTACAGGCGGTTCCCTACTTAAGAACACTCGACTTACATACGACCCCTACTTACAAACGGACCTCTGGATATTGGTAATTTATTGTACTTTCGTCCTAGGCTACAATGATCACCTGTAACAGTTATCACAGGTATCTGTAATGAAGCTTTAGTGTTAATATTGATTCTTATGACAACCCAACATTTTTAAAATCCAATTGTCACAGAGACCAAAAAAGTTCTGACTGGGATTACAATGATAAAATATACAGTTCCGACTTACATACAAATTCAACTTAAGAACAAACCTACAGTCCCTATCTTGTATGTAACCCGGGGACTGCCTGTATATTGTAATGCAAATACTTAGAAAAGGCAAAATTTGCAATGCAGGTGTAAAAAGCTTCTGCAACCTGTCTTTTGTGAAAATGAGGTTCCTGGTGACAGGTTCCCTTTAATAATTGCACATTTGGAGATCTTCTCATTCAGCAGTTTCTGTACAACCAAAGGCCATTAGGTTACCCTCGTTCCCGATCGCAGGCGTTTCCATAGAATCGCGGGCCCGGTGGGTGCAGCTTTGTCTGCGTTTGCAAACGCAGACAAAGCGCTACGTGTGGCACCAGCCTAAGGATGATTCACAACCAAAAAATATGGTCAGTGTTCTGGTCAAAAATACTGGCCTGAATCCAGCACAGAAGAACTGAACCCCGAAATAGAACCAAGGCCCCCTGCACAGTTGTTATACTATCAGTACTGCTGTTTGACCGGCATACTAGGACTTCATCTTATTTCTCCCTGCACACAGAAATAAGCCCTCACAGGACTCTAAACTGAAAAATAAAAAGCATGGCAGGAAGGTAAAATTGGGCAATTAGAGACACAATCTAAGGGTTTACCCAGGTTTATTATTTTAGGCTCCAGTGACCTATGGATAATTTCCCAGCCTTTTAATTACACCACCACACAGAAATAACAGAATAAAAGTCTTCAACTCACGGGATCATCATAGTCACAGTCTTCTTGTTGGTCCTCTTCAGTATGCTCTGGGATCTGTTCAGAATCCTTCCCAGACATTTTCCACATTACATCACAATTAGAAGGTAATTGGCTGTGGTTACCCCACACCTTACTAATGTAGCTCAGGTCTGAGGAATACAACAGAAAAACAGCACATATACACTTAAATACAACCTCATATAGATAATAGAGAATGTGGACCATTGATGGTGTAACTTAATGGCATCTGTTCACTAAACAAATAGACAGATATAATTAATGGTACATTACAGTTAATGGTACATTACAAGCCTGGATTTTGGGTTGAGGACAGAAGCTTCTAGACATACAGCAATCCAATGTATTTGCCCCATTCCAAGTCAACACTGATACTTTTAGTTCTGGTGCTGATTGACTTTAACCATTTCATGTCAGATATAGATGGAAAGAAAACTATGCATGCTAACATCTTATAGTTTCAGAGAGTAGAAACATTTTGTCCTAACAGGGGACACCTAATATCCTGAGTAAAGGTACCTGCTTGTATCATGACACTCACATCCAAGTTTCTGCAGAAAGTTGCATTGCTATTGGGAGGAGACAACCATTCCTACTACAGCTGCCCTCATATTGCACACCCACCCTTTCAGGCCCATGAAATGGGCTAAGAATAAGCATACTGAGGCCGTGAATGCCCTTAAAGCACTGCAAGGGTTAATAAAGCAGGTGCAGACACAATCACACTGGTTAATAGAGAAGCGATTGCAGGGAGATGGTGGCTGGGGAAATCTGTTCAGGCCGTGTTCACATGCAGGATGCATTCACATGTTGCGTTTAACGGATGCGTTTAAAAAGGCATTGCAATAGCTGAAGAGGGATTTGCCTAATTAAACAGCTGTTAACACTTGCGTTTACAAAACGCGGCCATTAACGCATTGTTGATGCATGCGTTAACATCACATTAATGCATGCATTTGTTAACAGTTGTGTTTTGTAAACTCGTGTTAACAGCTGTTTAATTAAGCAAAACTCTCTTTAGCTATTGCAATGCGTTTTTAAACGCATCCGTTAAACGCAACGTGTGACTGCACCCGCAGTGTTTGTATTTTTAAACGCAACACAACACATATGCTGGAAGGGTGGGACTAGCTTGATTGGAGATGCATTTCTACAGAAACACTTGCAATCGGTAACAATCAACACATATTTTGCATTGGTCATAAGCAAAATAAATCTGTGTTTGGGTAAGCCCATACCTCACAGCATTTGCGTTGGAAGGGAGGGGCTTACGTGGTGTTTGCAGTTTGAAATGGTTTGCAAAGGCTCCTCCTGTGATCACATGTTAAAGTAAGATTATGCTTCAATTGGTTTTAATAAATGCCATGTTACTTTAAGGGCGTGGTCACACGGTGTGTTTTCATTGCATTTTAAAAAGCATAAGGGCGCTGTCCCACGTTGCGTTCGCAGACGCATTCAAAACCGCGCCCACCGGGGCGGTCCGCGGTCCGATTGCATCGGCGTTTCTATGGAAACGCCTGCGATCGGGAACGCAAAACACCGGCGGCTCGTACCCGATCGCAGGCGTTTCCATAGAAACGCCGATGCGATCGGACCGCGGACCGCCCCGGTGGGCGCGGTTTTGAATGCGTCTGCGTTTGCGAACGCAACGTGGGACAGCGCCCTAACAAAAGCTGATTTGCCTTGTTACATTACTGTTAACATTTGCATTAACCAAACGCTGTGTAAATGCAATGTTATCACACGCGTTAACAACACATTTGTGATGTGTTAATGATTTGTTCACACATGCGTTAACATCGCGTATACACTGTGTTTTGTAAACGCAAATGTTAATAGTGATGTATTAAGGCATATCGCCAAAGGCCGGTGGCACACATGGGGGGACATTTACTTACAGTGTCGGTGTCTGCATTGGCTTTGTTACCGACCTGCTCTCGGTAAGAAGACACACATTTAATATTGTGGAGCTGTGCAGAGACATTTCTGGCGCCGAGACTATTTTCTGTCCCTGGGACAAAATCTGTCCCGAGCACCAGAAATGTGTCCAACAGTCCCTGCTAGACCAGTTTTCTTTTGGTCTACTTTCCGTCAGTTTACACCGCCCAAAAAGGGCTGCGACACATATTAATTGGGTCTGAGCTTCCACTCCGCCAAAGCCACGCCCCTTTTGGGAAAAGAGTCGGAGCAGATGGAAAAAGGCATTTTTTCTGTCCCCGACAGCTAATAAATAGGTCGGAGAGCAGAACATGTGGTGAGAGCGCCACAAAACTGGCGGAAACGCCATAGTAAATGTCCCCCATGGTGTTTTGAACAAGTTTTTGGGCTGTTTTTAAGCAGTCCATTAAAAAATACATGCGTTTAAAAACGCATGCGTTTTTGAAAGACGCATCCGTTTTTGACCCGTTTTAATTAAGATAATTGGTAAAACTGGTGGAAAACGCATGAGTTTTTAAATATTATTTATTTATGCCTCGTTCCCTGATTCTGGAGTCTGAGGGCGCGTTCAAACGTTCCGCTAGCGCCGCGTTCATAACGCGACGCTAGCGCACAGGGGAAGAAGTTTGGGGCGATCGCATATGCGTTTCCAGAGAAACGCATGCGATCGGGTTATTAATCGCATGCGTTTCCCGGGAAACGCATATGCGATCGGCCCGGGCCCGCCCACTGTGCGCTAGCGTCGCGTTATGAACGCGACGATAGCGGAACGTGTGAACGCGCCCTCACACATACTTTTTTTGCACGTTTTTTTGCACGGTTTTAGTGTGTAAACTTTTAATCCCATATCCCAGTTTTCATAAGTAACTTTTTGTAGTCACCCTCCCTTTATTCACCAGTCACCTTAAAATTCACTTTTAGGCCGGTGCCACACGTAGCGCTTTGTCTGCGCTTGCAAACGCAAACGCAGACAAAGTCGATCCCACCGGGGCGGGCGCAACTTTGTCTGCGTTTGCAAGCGCAGACAAAGCGCTACGTGTGGCGCCGGCCTTAGTTCACACACCACTCACCCTTTCATTCATTAACCCCTTATCACCGACACTAGTTTTCAGCTCAATGACCAGACTCGATTTTTCAAATCTGCCCTGTCTCACGATAATTGGTTATAACTTCGGAACGCTTTAACATATCTGGGTGATTTTGAGAATGTTTTCTCGTGACACACTGTACTTCATGTTAGTTATAAAATTTAAGTGATAAGTTTTGCGTTTCGTTCTGAAAAAAAGTGAAAATTTGGCAAAAGTTTGTAAAAATTCTTCATTTTCCAAGTTTGAAATGTTCTGGTTTCCAGACAAGATGTAAAACTACCCAAAAAGTTTGATAATTAACATTTACAGAATATCTGATTTATGTTGGGATGATATTTTATGCTTCCGGTCATTTTTCTAGGATGTTATGAGGCGCAGAACTTTAGGTGCGATTTTTCTTATTTTCATGAAAATTGCCAAAACTTTTCATTTTGAGGGACAACTCAGCTTTCAAGTGACTTTAAGAGGCCTAAATAATAGTGAAACCCCATAAATTACCCCACTATAGAAAGTTCACCCCTCAACATATGTAAAACAACTTCTATTAAGTCTATTAACCCTTTAAGTGTTTCACATGGGTTAAAAAATATGGACCTGCGATTTAGAAACTATAGAATTTTTTTTGAAAATACATTCATGTAGGCCAAAACTGACATTTTCAGAATAAATTAAATTATGAAACGCACTGCAACGCTTGATGCCCAATTCCTCCCGAGTTTACTGATGGTGACTGCTGTACGGGCGCACAGCCAGGCAAAGAATGAATGGAGGCGCCCTTCACAGCAGATTTGTATTGTCACATTGTATGACCTATAAATTTGTATTTTTTTTGGTAATGCGAACATATGAGGGCTTATTTTTTATGGGATGAGATACAATGTATAGATAATTTATTTTGGGAGTCTAAAGCTTATTCTTGAGATTTTATTAACTATTTCAAGGGGGACACAAACAAAACCATCAATTTTTATTTTGGATTGTTAGCATTTTTTTTCCCCTGCTCACCGTAATGTAAAAATAATATTTTATCTTTGTTCTCTGGTTCACTACGATTGCGGTGATACCTCATTTATATAGTTTTTCTTATTTTTGCTTAATTTTCCTGAGCAAAACCAATATTGGAGAAAATCGCATTGTTTTTACTATTGACAACTTTTCAGGGCCATAACTTCTGTATTTTTCTGTTGTCAGATCTGGTTGAGGGCTTATTTTTTGCGAAAAGAGTTGTTCTTTTCAGTCGTATCATATAAGGGAACGTAACTTTTTTTGATCACTTTTTAGAACATTTTTTGTGATGGTGTTTGATGAAAATTTGTATATTATGGGAAGTTTTTTGAGTTTTTTTTTTTACGTAGTTCACCGAGCGGGTTCAATATTGATTTAGATTTATTGTACAGATTAATACGGACGCAGTGATACCAAATATGTACGTGTTTTTGTGTTTTATTTACTTTATTTGCATTTTATGTGTTACTGGGGAGATTATGGGACTTTTATTTTATTTATTTAATTATATTATAAAAAGATTTAATTTTTAACTTTTTTACATTTTCTACTTCTTAGCTTGAATGTTTGACCGCGGCGTGTAAGGGGTTAAACACCCGGGATCGGAGTTTTTCCGATCCCAGGTGTTAGTGCCGGGTCTGGGCTGTGATATCAGCGAGACCCGGTGTCCCGAAATCTTCTTCTGACGCGCCGCCGTAGAAAGGCGTCGCATCAGAAGAAGTACCCTTAACGACCACCGTAAAAAGCCGATACGGCGGTCATTAAGGGGTTAACATACACTGTTGCTCTCTCGCATTCTGGTTAAGCTGCTTTTTGTTCTGTATTGTGGCGAAAATGCTACCTTATGAATGAATGCTCTGCGACTTCCGAACTTTGACACGCAATGATGCAGACTCCTTTCTTCCGGCGTTTGGCGGGCATGCCTTCTAGCTGGACCGCATCATGCACCTGTCCTCTGTCGGACTTCAAAAGCAGGGTACGGTATATGTACCTCTGGTATTTTGTGAGGCTGATGCCCCACGTACCGCTTTGTCTGCGCTTGAAAACGCAAATGCAGAGAAAGCCGCACCTACCGGGGTGGG
The DNA here is from genome assembly GCF_040894005.1 of Engystomops pustulosus. Classification (NCBI taxonomy): domain Eukaryota; kingdom Metazoa; phylum Chordata; class Amphibia; order Anura; family Leptodactylidae; genus Engystomops; species Engystomops pustulosus. Next base: position 101,328,283 of record NC_092417.1, on the reverse strand, counting down.
CCGCGGCCCAATCGCATCGGCGTTTCTATGTTTTGGGTTAATTTAATGCAAACTTCAGCAGCTGGTTCCCGATCGCAGGCGTTTCCATAGAAACGCCGATGCGATCGGGCCGCGGCCCTCCCCGGTAGGTGCGGCTTTGTCTGCGTTTTCAAAGCATTGCGTGTGGCACCAGCCTAAGGCCGGCGCCACACATAGCGCTTTGTCTGCGCTTGTTAAATTAACGCAAAACACCGGCGGCTCGTTCCCGATCGCAGGCGTTTCCATAGAAACGCCGATGCGATTGGGCCGAGGAAACGCATGCGATTAATAACCCGATCGCATGCGTTTCTATGGAAACGCATATGCGATCGCCCCAAACTCCGCCCCCTGTGTGCTAGCGTCGCGTTATGAACGCGGCGCTAGCGGAACGTGTGAACGCGCCCTAAGGCCGGCGCCACACGTGGCGCTTTCTCTGCGCTTGCAAACGCAAACCCAGACAAAGTCGCGCCCACCGGGGCGGGTCTCGGCCCGATCGCATCGGCGTTTCTATGGAAACGCCTGCGATCGGGAACGAGCCGCCGGTGTTTTGCGTTGATTTAACGCGAAACACCGGCGGCTCGTTTGCAAGCGTAGACAAAGCACCACGTGTGGCGCCGGCCTAAGGGTGATGTCACACATGGCGTTTTTGGTCTGTTTTTCCCAATTATCTTAATAGATAAACAGGTTGTAAGCAGCCAAATGCATGGTAAACAGCCAAAAATGGACTGAAAACAGATGTTTAAAAACGGACCAAAAACGCCATGTGTGACATCACCCTGAGGGTGAAGACACACGTGGCGTTTTTGGGCCGTTTTTAGTTAGTGCGTTTTCAGATCGTTAAAAACACAAGTGTTTTTGAAAGACGCGTGCGTTTTTGACCAGTTTGAATTAAGATAATTGGTCAAACCTGTCAAAAACGCATGCGTTTTCAAAAAACGCATACGTTTTTTGCGCTCTGAAAACGCACTAACTAAAAACAGCCTAAAAACGCCACGTGTGTCTTCACCCTAAGGCCCCTTTCACACTTTTTTTTCACGCGCGTTTTCTGCTCTTGCTTTTGACGCGCGTTTTCTGCGCTTGCTTTTGACGCGCAGAACTTACATTGCACTCTGACCCATTGTAACCAATGGGTCTCTTCAGACTTGCATTTTTTTTCACACACACACGCGCGTTTTTTAAAATGCACGTTTAAATCTTATCATGCTCTACTTTGCAAGTCACGCGCGTGAAAAACGCACCATACAAGTCTATGGAGATGCATCAAAAACGCATTGCAGACACTTGCAAGTGCACTGCAAGTGCAATGCGTTTTTCACGCATCAATTGCTATAGAAAAGATAGAGCTCAGTCCTGAGTCCATTTCACACGTATTTTCTGCACGTGAAAAACGCATTGAAAATACAACATCAGCTGTTGTATATGCGTTTCAAACGCAATGAAAACGCAACCAAAACGCAATGTGTAAACACGCCCTGAGGAAGCCTGCTTGCACAGGCGGAACGCGTGTGTCTTCTTAGGGTGAAGACACACGTGGCGTTTTTAGGCCGTTTTTAGTTAGTGCGTTTTCAGATCGTAAAAAACTCATGCGTTAAAAACGTTTTTTGACAGGTTTGACCAGTTATCTTAATTCAAACTGGTCAAAAACGCATGCGTTTTCAAAAAACGCATGTGTTTTTTTGACGGACTGCTTAAAATCGGGCCAAAAACTCGTTAAAAACGCCATGCGTGCCATCACCCTTACGGCGGATTCCCACACATTTTTAAAACACATCCAAAACACAAGTGGATGGTGGCCAAAATGCATATGCTTTTCCCTTGAACCGCATGCATTTCATGGAAAACACATATGCGGTTTTGGCCAAACTCCCTCCCACATGTCTTTTGGATGCATAAAAAAATGCGACAAAAGCTCCACGTAGGAATCCGCCCTTAAGTAGCAGCCCTGGAGAATATGTGTACTGTTAGTGGAAGCAGGACAGTTAAAAATGGCCTTCTAGTCCAAGATTGTAGGTAGACTGTAGTGCATAAGGGCTCTGTATAGAGGTTCTCTATAACCTTTCTCCCGTGCTCTGAGTCACTGCTTTAATATTCAAGCAGAAGCCTGTTCCAGCAGTCACTCATAGGGTAAGGGCTGTTAGCACTCCATGGGGAGAACAATTCGTCACTGCTCAAAATTCAGCTCAGTTCTGGAATATAAAGGCATTTTCCATAGACGTGTTTCTGCTTAACACCAAAGCCCCTTTTCACCTTCTTGACACGGCCCATTTTTTAAAAACTGCCCTGTGTCACTATAAATAGTTATAACTTTGGAACGCTTTAACATATCGAAGTGATTTTGAATTTGTTTTCTCGTGACACATTGTACTTCATGTTAGTTTAAAAATTTTGGTGGTATGTTTTGCATTTATTTATGAGAAAATCAGATATTTGGTGAAATTCGCAATTTTCGAAATTCAAAATGTTCTACTTTTTTCACACATGAGTCATAACACCAAAAAACATAATAACTAACATTCACTAAATGTCTAATTTATGTGGACATGGTTTTTTATACATACTCTCATTTTTGTAAGATGTTATGGGGCTTTGAACGTTAGGTGCAATTATTCACATTTTCATAAAAAAAAGCAAAATCCTGCTATTGAGGGCCCTGCTCAGGTTTCAAGTCACTTTGAAAGGCCTAAATAAAAGTAAAACCCCATAAATTAGCCCATTATAGAAACTACACCCCTCAATGTACGTAAAACAACTTTTATGAAGTTTGTTAACCCTTTAATTGGTTTACAGGGGTTAAAACAAAATCGGATGCAATTTCGAAATTACATTTTTTTTGGCTAAATGAATGTGTTTTTCATAAAATGTACAAATTCTCAGTGGCTAAAATACCAAAACGCTCCTCAAAACGTGATACCCAATCTCTCCCGTGTATAACAATACCCCATATGTGGTAGTGACTGCTGTATGGGCACACGTCAGGGCATCAAAGGGAAGCTGCGCCATTTAGAGCAGATTATGCATTGTCCCTTTTTATTGGCTATACAATCTTTATTTATTTGGCAAATTTGGACATACAAGGGCTTATTTTTTGTGACATGAGATGCACTTTACAAATACTTCATTTTAGTGGATCTGTAGCTTTTTGATGAGATTTTATAAACTCTTTAATGTATGGAGGAAAAGAAAATTGTCAATTTGGGGTTTCTTTTTTTTGTATATTTTGGGGGTCGTACACCATACACAAAAAATACTATAATATTTTTATTCTATAGATCACTACGATTACGTTGATGCCTCATTTATATAGTTTTTCATTTATTTTTACAATTTTACTGGAAAAAAACTAATATAGAGGAAATCTCATTTGTTTTTGCATCGCCATTTAAAATTTTTTGGTTGACAGCTTGTTTAGGGCTTATTTTTTTACGTGTTGAGTTGTCCTTTCAATTGGTACCATTTTGGTGCACATAACTTTTTTTGATCACTTTTTGGAACATTTTTGCGAAGGGATTTTATGAAAATTTACATTTTTGAAGAGTTTTTCGGGTTTTGTTTTTACGGCGTTCACCGTACGGGTCCAATAATGTTTCTGACTTATTGTACAGATTGTTACAGATGTGGCGATACCAAATATGTGGGGGGTTTTGGGTGATTTTCAGTTTTTTTTTTACTTTATTAGATGTGTATAGGGAATGTTTGTGTTTAGGGGACTTTAACTTTATTCAATTAATTATTTTTATTTAAAAGTGTGTTTATTTAGTGTTTTTAACTTTTTCTCTTTATTTTACAGGTTAGCTTGAACAAGCGATCCACTGATCGCTTGTTCAAGCTATTCTTCACCTAATACAGTGTAATACAGATGTATTACACTGTATTATGTGACACACTGAGCATGCTGCGCATGCTCAGTGTGTAACAGCCGGGTCCTGCCAGAAGGCAGGGACCCGGCACCCGGAAGAAGATCGCGCAGTCCCGAGCATTGGCTGCGATCGGAGCAGCGGACCCCCCCAGTAAGCGCCGCGGGGGTGTGTGTCAGAATCCAGTTAAATGCCCCTAGCACACCGCGGTCAGCGCGACCGTGGCGTGCTAGGGGTTAACACCCGCGATGGGAGAAATCTCCGATCGCGGGTGTTAGAGACAGGTGTCGGCTATAATATATAGCCAACACCCGCAGCTTCTGGCCCGGCTCCGTTCAGGAGCCGGGGCAAGAAGTTTGACGTACTATTACTGCATATTGCGGGAACGCACCTCCAGCCATGCAGTAATAGTACGTCAAATGTCGGGAAGGGGTTAAAACACACACAAAAATATGGTTACACAGCTTTCCAGGGACAATACCTAATACTATCTGCAGCTTTGTATAGAAATCGACTTTCAAAATCAAGCATGATAAACCAGGGACACTTTGGCTGTTACCTTGTGCTGCAGATTCATAGGCTTTTATACTGTGGAGGAGCACTTCCCCCTCCCACTGTGTGCTGAAACTTCCTCTGCTGCAGTAAGATAATATCAGGCGAGGGGGAGGGGGGGTGCTAGGGGGCAGAGGAGAAATATGAGAGTGTAACAGCCTGTGAAGTTACCAGAGGGGCTCTAATACCGTCCCCAAAGTCCTTCTGGCTCATTAGCATAATTTAAAAAGTTGACAATGACAATACGTGCCCCTGGTTTATTATGCTTGATTTTGATGCTATATTTCCATTTTAGAGCATGCTACCTTTGTGAGGAATAGGTGGAGTGATTACTAGTGTAGGTTTAAAGGAAATCTACCATCAAAATCAAGGTATACCAAGGCCACCTACACATAGGACCAGGCACTGTGACTGTGGTAATTGTCATATATTTGGTATCCTTCCTTCTAAAATTAATTTTTAAAATTATGCCATTGATCCTGAAGGGCTATTGGCTTGTTTCAGAACCCCTATGTGCTGCAGATTCACAGACTGCTATGTTCTTTAGGAACACTTCCCCCACCACTGTGTGGTTTTACTGCTGAGATTACAGGAAGTGCAGGGTGAGACTCATATGTGCTGCTGCAGTGTAACAACTGCTTGTGAAGCTAGAGCACAGAGGCAGGGGCATAACCACAGTGGTAGCAGCCATAGCCACCGCTATGGGGCGCACCGTGTCAGGGTGCCCCATCATCCAACCTGACACTAAAGAATGGAGGATGTGCACCATTATATACATATTATGGTGCACATTGTACAGCATAATATGTATATAACATATATGTGATGTATATATGCTGTATATTTGTGTATATGTGGTGTGTATGTGCTGTACATCTGTATATGGCACAGTATGTGTGTGATGTGCTCTATATGTGTGCGTATGTGTGTACGAGTATATAAATGTGTGTGTATGATCTATATGTTTATGTATATAGGTATATAAATGTGTGTGTGTATATGTGAGTGTAATATGCATAATTTAAAAAGAACTTGACATGATAAACCGCTACCAGTATGTTGTCAAGCAGCTGAATACCTTCTTGATCAGGTTTCTCTAATGGTTCAGTGTGGTGGCATCATCCAGAAAATCCAGAAAATCAACTTTAAAGTAAGTTTAAATTGGTTGTATTGGTCATGGAGATTTTAACACTGAATTCAAGTTCTCTCTTTCTCAAAACCCCACATTCATTGTCATTGATGGTCCTGCACCCAGAGGAATCACTAACCAGGTCTCCAGAAGTTCTGTTCATGATGTCAATCACAGGGGAGGAGGTGTTCTGAGGCAGGGAGAGCTAGACTTCCAGTTAAACTTTTCTGCCTTATTCACATTATACATCCAATTTACATCTCACTTCAAAGTTGCTTTTGTGGATAATGGAACCAAGCTAAACTAGCTAATAAACATCTAAAAGATCTGGAAGGTGTAAAGCTACTAGACAACATATTGGTAATCGTTTATTAAACCAATTTCTGATGACAGGTTCCCTTTAAAGCGGGAAGGGTGGCCCCATTCAGTAGTCTGCTATGGATCCCTGCCTCTCCTAAATTAAATGAATTTTACTTCAGTAGATTTACTCTATATACTCGAGTATAAGCCAATTTTGCAGCAAATAAAAATGTGCTGAAAAACCTAACTCAGCTTATACTCGATTCTATTAAAAAAAAGTGTACTCACCTTCCAACGCCCCTCACCGGCAGGACCACTTCTGTACATCAATGCTGCAGCATCGGCTCTGTGTCAGTCGCGTGCATCATGACATTAGCCGTTCGCTGACATTATAATGTGTACATTATAGCTACTATACACTAGTGCAGTGATGGCAAACCTTTTAGAGACCAAGTGCCCAAACTACAACAAAGACCCGCTTATTTATCGCAAAGTGCCAACACAGAAATTTAATTTGTGGTTTATACTCCCTTCTCTGTCACAGTTTTCATTAATACCAGCACCTGAGGACACAGATAAAGCAGAAAATAGTCCCAGGTAGAGCTGTCACTTTAAAATACCTCTGTGCACAGCAAGTCCTGGGCTGTCTGGGACTGCAGGAAGATACCTGGAGTCCTCTCTGGTGATGGCCTGAGTGCCCACAGAAAGGGCTCAGAGTGCCACCTCTGGCACCAGTGCCATAGGTTAGCCATCACTGCACTAGTGGATAGTAGTATCAGAACTCAGTAAAATAGTTTGTATACAACTGAAGGAGATGGTCCAATAATTGATCATACTAGATAATACACAGTGTTGTATTGTATGTCTATAATGTATTGATCTGTAATATGGCTAAATTTGCCTACTACCTATCTATATTTTGGGACATTGTCATACATACCTGCTTATTTTCTGACAAATTGGGGAGAGGCAGAATGAAGTCCAAAGCTCCTTGTATTTTTACCATTTAGGCCCCTTTCACACTTGCGTTTTTCACGCGCGTTTTCTGCGTGTGCTTTTGATGCGCAGAACTTGCATTGCACTCTGAGCCATTGTAACCAATGGGTTTTTTCAGACTTGTATTTTTTTTCACGCACACACGCGCGTTTTTTTTACGCGCGTTTAAATCGCGTGAAAAACGCACCATACAAGTCTATAGAGACGCATCAAAAACGCATTGCACTCTGAGACACTTGCAAGTGCAATGCAAGTGCAATCCGTTTTTCAGTCATCAATTGCCATAGAAAAGATAGATCACAGTCCTGAGTCCATTTCACGTGCATTTTCTGCGCGTGAAAATGCATTGAAATTGCATTGAAAACGCGTGTGAAAAACTGAGACACTGAACAAACTCTGACTGAAAACTGATTGCACTCTGATGCAAAATGTGCGTTTTTCACTGACCAAACCCTGATTGCACCCTGATCAAACTCTGATGTGATCTGCAACGCAAGTGTGGAAGGGGCCTTAGAGCCCAGATATTTACATGGCAGCCAATGCTGGGAGGTCTTTTTTCATAAAATTATTTATAAAAACAGTATTCCAATGTAAACTATTCTTCTTTAGGCTAGTTTCATGGAAACATAATATGGATTCATCCATCAGACTGTGATAACCACCGCCATATGAACGGTTGGAACGTGCCCAGGACATCCGTAAACCTTAAATACTGCTCGGCCCCCTCTATCCGCTGGAAGGAAGCAGGACACGGGGTGTCACAGGAAGTCCTACTCCAGTGGGTCACTTGACCCGCAGTTCCTTTACAAGGGTAAGTACAATGCATGGGTCCCTGGGTGATGATGCGGAAACTCTCTTGTCGCCTACTGGTCTGCACTATGGGGCTCATTTACTTACAGGGTCACCGAAGTTCACAGAAAGTGCATTGTCCGACTATAATGCACTGTGCAGCAATTCACTAAGATCGTGCGCCCGAAGTCATCAATGTGACGGTAACCCACTCAGGTCCGACAGAGTTCAGCATCTTTTTAATGGTGCATATAAGTGCTTGGGCTGGAGACAGAAAGCTGATGGTGGTTCCTCTGCTCATGTATGGTGGGTGTCTTGTACAGAGAAGGTATTTTACTGAAAGAAAAGAGCTGCTGCAAGTTGAAATTACTCAACCCACTCTCATTTTGTATAGATATGCTTTAACCCTTTCCCAATGTGCGCCATAATATTGCGGTGCAGTGTCGGGTGTATGGAGAGGGCTCTTAACGCGACGCTAGCGCACAGGGGGCGGGGCTCGGGCCGATTGCAATTGATAACCTGATCGCATGTGTTTCTCTGGAAACTCATATGCGATCGGCCCGAGCCCTACCCCCTGTGTGCTAGCATCGCGTTATGAATGCGCCCTCAATGAAGTAGAGCGTAACTTGCTGAGCACCATGATTGGCAATCTCTATCAGCTCCATAGAGATGAATGGAACAGAACAATGAAAGCCAGCGCAGCTGCGTCAAAATCCAATCGCGTGTGACACAATGCCAGAGAAATACCTGTTAAATATCTGTCAAAACCGTGCAATTCCCGAAAACGTCAGAAAGTCCAGCGAAAGTGCCATCCACGACCCTTGGTAAATAAGCCCCAGTGTATCTAACTACCTAGACCCCCAGCAATCTGAAATGTTCCCCTGCACAATAAATATTGGACTAGCTCTGTAAATATAAATATACTTAAAGAGGTTATATATTAGTTGAGAAACATGGATTCCTTCTTTCAAAAACAGCACACACGTGACTATGGTTTCTGCAGGTAAATCAGCCATATAGAAATGAATGAAGCTTGATTGTAGTAGGTACAACCCTTGGTCAGACAAGACGCTGATGTTTGGAAGAAAGCAGCCATATTTTTCAAGCCCTAGACAACCCCTATAACCGGTTCAGGACCGGGCCCTTTCCTGTTTTTTCATTTCCATTTTTTACTCCCCACCTTCAAAACTCTATAACTTTTTTATTTTTACACATGAAGAGCTGTGTGACGGCTTGTTTTCTGTGTAACAAATTGCACTTCATAGTGATGCTATTGAATATTCCATGCAGTGAAAATGGTGAAAAAACACATTTGCGCCGTTTTCTTGTGGGCTTGGATTTTACGGCTTTCACTTCACGTCCTAAATGACATATCTACTTTATTCTTTGGGTCAATACGATTACGCAGATACCAAATTTTTAAAGGTTTTATAATGTTTTGATACATTTACAAAAATTAAAACCTCCTGTACAATTTTTTTTTTAATTTTGCCGTCTTCTTGCGCTAATAACTTTTTCATACTTTGGTGTACGGAGCTGTGGGTGGTGTCATTTTTTGAGACTTTTGATGATATTTTCAATGATATTTAATATATAGAATTTTAATTTTTTTTAAAAATGGCAAAAAAGTGCCATTTTTTTACTTTGGGCGCGATTTTCTGTTACGGGGTTAAACGCAGTGAAAAACCGTTAGTATATTTTGATAGATCAGGCATTTACGGACATGGCGATACCTAATGTGTTTATGATTTTTACTGTTTATTTAGATTTATATCAGTTCTAGGGGGGTGATTTGAATTTTTAGGTTTTTTTATTATAATTTTTTAAAAACTTTTTTTAATTTTTATTTATACTATTTTTCAGACTCCCTAGGGCACTTTAACCCTAGGTTGTCTGATCGATCCTACCATATACTGCCATACTACAGTATGGCAGTATATGTGGATTTTACTGCTCATTCATTACAATGTGCTGATAGCACACTGTAATGAATGGGCTAAACAAAGTAGCCTCGGAACACCCGAGGCTACCATGGCGACGGATTGCTGCTCCCCATGACGTCACGGGGAGCGACGATCTTCAGAAAGATGGCGGGGCACATGCGCCGCCAGCTTTTTGAAGCCGCCGCCAGCTTTGCCGGGTGCTAGCACCGATCGCGGGTGTTACCGGTAAGCCTTTGCTGCAATATGCAGCAAAGACTTACCAGCTATGGAAAGGGCTCAGCCCGTGAGCCCTCTCCATGCACCGGGACCAGACCGCCGTGAATACAGGGCGGGCGGTAGTGAACCTGTTAACAAACATGTTTACATATTGGGGGTCATTTACTAAGGGCCCGATTCGCTTTTTCCCGGCGTGTTACCTGAATATTTCCGCCGTTTCTCCCGGGATTTTGGCGCACACGATCGGATTGTGGCGCATCGGCGCTGGCATGCACACCATGGAAATCGGGGGGCGTGGCCGAATGAAAACCCGACGGATTCGGAAAAACCGCCGCATTTAAAAAAGAAAATGTGTCGCGGAGCTTGACTTTACCTTCACTAGGAATAGGCCGGTGAACTTGAGTGCGTTCCGATGCTCTTCAGCGCAGCAGTGGACGTCGGAGGAACTACCTTAATGAATCCCAGCCGGACCCGAATCCACCGCAGAGAACGCACCGCTGGATCGCGAATGGACCGGGTAAGTAAATCTGCCCCATTGTGCATAAAATGCATGCGTTAGACGCTAACAAAATGTAAGATGTGACTGCAGCCTAAGTTTTGCTATAATGCACACATCCATATGCAAGAGGTCTAAAAATAGACATGTAATATTTCCATGTAGCTGTTGGTGGGCCCTTAGAATCAATTTCACTGGTGGGCCATAGTCCCCCTGTCCGACCCTGTATGTGTTCATTTAAAGTAAAGGGTCTTTTTACAGTAACTGTTGATATGCAATGATTTGTGTAATTGTATAACTTTTATAGAAAACAACCATAAAGTCTCCATAATAAAGTTTCCTTTATGACACATATACTGATCACAGAACAGACATTGATCTGAATGAATGATTACAACTGTCACAGATCAGACATACAAAACATTGAGATACCAGCATGCAAAGATGCGCAGCTCTATGTCTGCTGGGGCTACGCTGGCCCAACTTGTTCCACCAAGAATTGTCATCTCCAGGTCTCTGTGCATTGTGCCTCACAGTGTCCTCCTGCTTGGTGTAACTTCCATATGCTAGCAAAAGTCCCTTACAAAAACGGTTCTCTGGCAACAACCTGACCCTTATAGGATGAGCATTAGATTGCCCGTAAACATTGCCTCCAATAACGGTAATAAAGACTACATTGATGTCCATATCGGACAAGTCACTATAGGTTAAATCCATTGAAGGGAATTGTTAGGAATAAAGTGTTGGATCTCTGCACTGGACATCTTAAATTTCTCCCAATGCAAGCTAGAGGTTTTCATAAATGAGGGAAAAAATAGAAAAAGTTACAGGAGGTCGTATGCAATTGTATATATGTACGTTATGGATAAAATGTGTATTTATAGTTCTCATTTTTTATGTTTAACATTTGATTTGCATCTTTGCTAAGAATCAATTGATACAGCTGGTGCTTAGAAAAGTTTGGTTGTCACATAGCCGTTTTTACTCCTCTTCCAAGACATGACAAGAATTACAATTCATAACAAACAAAGCTATGTAAAATGAAGGCGAGTTCAACCCCTATTTTAACTGTTTCTCACATAGGGTTTTTTTTTAAAATGTGGTTGTGTAATTTGGTCTGTTTTCTTTACTATCCTCACTGTAAGAATTGTTCTTTTTGAATCCAATGTTCTATTTACTGCAATGTTCGATAGAAATAAAGCTTAATCATTGTATACTAAAAGCTTGTAAAAAAGATAATGTACTTTAATGTACTTTATGGTTATGAATTTCTTACTCATTTGAAGATCTCTGATTGCTGTCTGTGAATTGAAAGCATTATCTGCCTTTATACCCATTACATTATATCATTGCTTTGGTCTGGTTCAGGATGGCTCCAAAACCAGTGCATAGACATACATTATGGCTGTCTTTTGTTGCCAACATAGGGAGTGTTAGTCCCTGTTCATGAGTAGGAATTTGGATTAAAAAATCCTTATCTAACACCCCGGAGGAAGGGGCTTTTACTTCTGGAAGCTGGCCCCAAATCCAATTCAAAGTGTGAGTGATCGGATACCCTGCAAGGTTGTGGAATATTATTTTATTGTATAAACAGTGTACTGTACTATACTGTATAAACAGTTTCCAGTAGGCTTCTAGTAATGGCAGCATGGAGCTAGGATTTTGTTTTTTAACTATGCAGGTGGATTTAAAGCTCTGCATGATAAAAAAAAAGCTCTTACTACTGTACGCAGCAGACATTCTGCAGCGAATCCAGCAACGATAACACACTGCCACGGCTTTTACCAAAATTTGCAACAATAAAGCATCATTTTTATAACCTACAGCATGTGGATGGGATTCGCCTGACAATACACTTGTTACAATGTACCAGGCCAAGTTTTTTGCCTCTGGATGTAAATAAGGTGGCAGACAATTTTTGACAGCAGACAGTGATCTTCAATATAGTGAAAAATTGTAAAATATAAAAAGGTTCAGTGACTTTGGTTACATAATAATTAAGCTTTATTTACAAATCCGGTAATTCCCTTTAAAGATACCTTTGGCAGAGAAAGGAACAGTAAACAAAGAAATACACAGTAATGAAATAATTTATAACAGAACAATTAAAACATAAAGCTCCTGCAATGAATATTCTGAATGACCCAGATTTTTGGATTTAGGCTGAGGCTAACAAATGAGGGATAACCAATGAGAAGGGACTCTTGCAGGTTGGCAGTGTGGCACAGGAAGACCACTGCAGAAGACCAGATCTCTCTGGTGTCTGGGAGAACCAGGCTTGTATTGGATTCATAGAGGCCAAAACACAAGATGTAAGAATAAATTAAAGAGCTGCCATCTTTTAAAGCTACGACCTCTTCGAGTTAACGACAAGCCTCCGACTCAGAGGTCCCTGTTAACTAATCCTTGGGACATTGTATATTTAAAGCTGTTTTTTTTCAGTCTGCACTGCCCAAGTCATTTCTCCACAATGACATTTTGGTTAAAGTATGAAGTTTGGTGGCATTTATGTAGTTCCACTTAGGGTTGTGAACTTAAGAGGTAGTGCAAGAGAATTAAGAAGGGCAGTAATCCGTGCTGAGATTGAAAGTCCAGCTGTTCAGATCTCTTCAAATCCACCTTAAATATGGTGCCATGTGGAGGCAAGTGCATTGAATCTAATATATCACAGAATTCTGTGGATGAAAATAATGAATTACAAAAACTGGCCTACAACAAACTGTGCTGAAAGAAGTGTGAAAAAAAATATGGAGATTAACAGAACAGATGTCCTGTGATACGGCCACGTAAACACAGTAACAGAGAGACGGCTGCATGAAACAAGATAAAGGCCACCTTAAGAGAATGGTGGCCATAGGGCTATCATACATACAGTAAGGGGATTACACAAGCAGTAAAGATACAGCATCTTGCTGCTATAAATACGCACACACATCAAATATTTTATATATTACTTTGTCCTTTTCATAAGATGTATAAAAAAATAAACATCCTTCATATCTGAATATTGTAAAGATGGGGATGCGCAGAAATGTAGGGGACTTATTTAAAGGAAAAGTATCAAATAATCTGTGTTAACCAGCGATCCCTTTAAAGGATGGATATTACCTGCATACTGGTATACGATTGGTTTAAGCTCCTGAAACCATACTAATCTTATAATTTCATTAGGATGTTTCAAATCTTTGTATAATGTATTTGACCCTTCACCAGAAATGTTTTCCATGCCTGAGCTGTCAATAGTTATGTCCACATGACAAAAATGTGCATTGGAAAAATCTGCCAAGTATTGTGCGGCTTAGCCACGGTTTTCTGCCATTGGTTGGCCCATTCCATTGTCATTGTGACCAGATTGTGTCACCATTGTCAAATTGTGTATGTTCTTGTAAAGAAGCTTTAAGAATATGTTTTTATGATAGTTTTCCTTTAAAGACACTGCAAAAAAGGGGTGGGTGGGCAACATAGTAAATGTGCACCATGTGTACACGGTTACTGTCTCCTGGACACAATTTCTAAGCTACATTGAGTAACAGTAAATGTGAGCTGGCATACTGTATGGGTACTTTATCTACAGCTTAATTACAGCTTCAACGATGCCTTTGCTAGGTGGCAGCAGGGATGTTCATCCATGTACTTAGCAGGATGTTATAATAAATGGGTTGCCACTTTATCAGCGTTTTCTAATGTGCGTGGAAGTGTTGTGGGCAGGATATTAGGTAGTTTACCAATATACATCTATTAGAAATTCTGCTCTGCTTTCTTGATATGTAAAGTGAGTCCTCCTGTCTTTTACCTCATCAGCCAGACATTCCTATCCATATAATGGCCACAGATGGAGGGTTATGTGATCTTCTCTAATTGCTCATGGACATTTAGAGATCACATGACCCTCCATCTGCGGCCATTTTATGGTCAGGAATGTCTGGCTGATGAGTTAAAATACACTTTACATATCAAGAAAGCAGAGCAGAACCTTTCATTGACGTATATTGGTAAATTATTTAATATCCTGCCCCCCACACTTACATACATTATAAAAAACAAAAGGTAAAGTGGGCAACCCATTTAATTCCAAATAATTTTGTAGAATTTTTGACTATAGAAGTGCTCCTTGTTAACTTTTTTACTCCCATTTGTATAACTAGGTTGTAATAATGTGTATGGCTGGCTTAACATGAACCTGTTCACATCAAGAGTAGTCCTATAATTAACTAAAATAGCTCTGGCCCATTAGCTAAGGTGACATTGTTTCTGTCAATAAATAAAATAGGACTGGACAATTCCATTTGTGGAAAAAAAGACTGCTTTAAAAATTACACATAAGAACCAGTCACCATGGCATAACCCCTAACATTGCACCTCAGTGTAGCTATACTAGTGGATGCAACTAAATGCCTCACCTACAGTACAGCAAAGGGAGGGATGGGTACGCAACAGTTATGGAGACTTCCACTTCCTACTATGATACACTGAGAAATTTGTAAGGTCAAATAATATTTGGGAGACCACCAATGCTACTGTTATTTCTGCTCTCATCTGGTACTCCAGTGTAGATTGGGTGTCTTTTGGGTACAATTGCCCCAATAACTGCACTATAATATTACTAAGGTTACAAAGTTTAAAGGGGTTGTCGCTTTCCCTGTTTTTTATGCTGATGACCTAATACTGATGATATATCTTCAGGTATTTGTGGCATATCCACATGCTTTCCCATATATATATGACATGATACAGATGCAAAAAAAAGATCTGTGTCCATCATGCATGCATGGCATATCTTGTGAAAGTGCCATAAATGTTCAAAAAGGGATTTTCCCTTAAAAAACTAATTCTATTTAATACAATGGCACATCCGACTGCAGCAGCTATAATGCATGATGATCTACATGTGCCCAAATGTAAGCGTAAGTTGTAGCTTTTTTTTGGCACATGTCAGTTTAGACAGATACTACTGAAGCCATCAACTTGCCAGACACTCTTCACAAGTGGCAAGACAAGATGACCTGGTTTTCTGGAGTCCTGCAATGCAGCAGATTTATAACTAGCACAAAGTTTTAACTAGTTATCAGTATTGATCAATGTGGTCCAATGTGTGAATACACCCTTAAACAATTCTGTCACTAGAGAAAACATCCATGTGGGGAGGGGTCTAGCAAATATTCTCTAGTTCCAATTAATATCCAATTTGAGTCGCTTGTTCCTTGTAAACTGTCCTTCAACCCACAAAGTGTTTGCCTGCATAGTACATGGCAGGTTCTTCACTATTTTTCTTCCCTCAGTTGGCTCCAGGTCATATCATAGTAAGAGGTTATGTTTCAATTACTTATTAAAAAAACTCATTACAGGTCTGTAGAACTACTAGGCGATCTGGGGTTATAGGGATGCAAAAATATGACTCTGTAAAGCCAGATGATTTATGGCTAATGCCAGTCCTAGTTCAGTGGTCTGCAATTTTTACTTCCCACAGATCCCACTGGTATAGGGAGTCTTACAGGTAATGTCCCCTAGGATAATTTATGCAAATTATTTGACAAGGATGTCACTCTTGTGCCACATGGAGAACCAAAGATTTTTTAGATCTGTAATTTCTTACCTACAGATAGAATCCTTTACACAGGTGACCTTCTTTTATATTAGGAAGAGGTTGAACACCTACTGCTAAGGAACATGAGAGTTGTGCTGATGTTGTCCATTTGCCCTTATGATACGTACACATTTTCCACCCCTTATCTGCCACTATTTTATATACAAGTGCTATGAAGATTAGTGCTAATAAATACTGGGAAGATTCCTATATTCCTATAAATAAATCTGAGTGGGGGGAGGGCTGTGGTGTTCTTCACACACCTCTGGAATGAGTCAGAATCTTTCATAATTTGAACTCCTGAGACCATAATAGAAGATGATAAGAACTAATAATAAAAACAAACTGCCATCTGGTACTTATGCGCAGACAATACTTAGGAAAGTTGAATGCTATATAGTGACAGTTATGCTTTAAGGATTAAAATGGGCAAGTTTTGTTCCAGCATCAATGTACTGGTCTTACAATATATTAGTGATGGTGACTGTTGCCATGCCAGCTACAATGTGTCTCTAAACAATTGTGTACTGCATTGGAGCACCATTGCAGAAAAAAGTTGGGAGAATACATAATTTTTTTAAATCTCTGCTACTGTATTTTTTTGTCTATCTAATTTGTCACCCATTTTTCCTTTACAAATATATAAATTTGCTGTTGAATCCGCATCCATCAGTAGCCTTGCACTTTTTATATTGCACTCATGTCCCCTACATGGGAATCCTTTTGTTTTTCTTTTTTTTATAAATAGAAAATAAAAAAAAACTGTACAATTTTTCCAAGTGTGGGCTAATGTCTGTGAGCCAGGATGGGGAAGGGCCTGGTTTCAACTCCCACCAGTCCCCAAAAGACGTATTTGCTGCAAAAATCCATTAAATATTCCATTCAGTGAATCTCCACACTGGACACAGAGAAGAACAGAACTGAGGTGTAGCAGAGACACTTATACAGAAGATCTCAATGTCTGTCTGAACAGGACAGAAGACAAGTCTCTAGGTGTCTTTTTTCTCCCTCTTATATAATCCAAGAGTTGCACAAGTTCTCCTGGAGAGCTCAGTAACATGAGGGGCAATGTACTAGAGGAGAGGTAGCGGAGGAAGATCCAAGTGCAGCGATGGTGGGGCGTCCAGGGAAGAATCTTCATTAGTAAGTCATTGTGTGCCAGAAGTTCTGTGCACCCAGCAGAACTCCCAGTATGCAATGGACATCTTTTCTCTGTAGGTGCCTCCCTCTGCTCCTCTCGTCATGACGGACCAGGCTTTGGCAGGGCTGGTAATGTTTGGATAAGGGTTTAATTTTTGGGATTTCTTTTAAAGAGGTGTTCTTGGTGTCTGACATTTCTTGGCTGTCTAGCAAGGTAGTTTAATTTGTATATCTGTGTTTTTTTTGGATTTCAAATAGGTTTAAAGCCAAAGATTTGAGTGTAGTTTTAGGCAAAATAACTCCCACACCCCATACTGTTCTGTCTACCCTCCTTAAAGGGGTTATAAGCTCCTGCAAAAGTAGGAAGGGTAGGGCTTTTTTATTGTTCAAATCAGGTTCAATTCCATACCACAATGACATAGATCCTAACCCACCCACAGGCAGGGGCAACATGGGGCAGTGATGTCTTCATAGAATTTGACGAGGGCCCCATGATGCACCTGTTGGGTTCAGATAGCCATGTGGATTTTCTTTGTTTGCTGAGATGCAATGGTTGTTGTATCCATCAGCGAGAAGCCGTATCCAGCAGTAGAGGTGTGGCCGGGGTCCCAGAGCGAGAGGCTGAACTGCTTGTTGTGGGACTGGCAGCAGGTGTGGCTGGGGTGGTTGGGGCTGGTTGTACACTTGGTGGGTGGTGCAAGGATTGGCCACAGACATGATGGTGTTTTTCCCAGTCTTTGTGTTGGCAGAAAGAACCACAATATCGTGCTGTGTTGCAGCCACTGCAGGTCTCACTTGCTTTTCGGCCACAATTCCAACAACTCTGTAAGAGATGAAAATAATGAGATATTACATCTGCCACTTACACTTCAGGTTATAGTTAGAGTGTGAGACAGAAATATTCTTACTATGTGGTCTATATAGTAAAATACTTGATTTTTATACCATATTTGCAAAATTAAACTCCCACAAAGCTTATGTAAGGTTCACAAAATCTTGACAAAACTGAATAAGATTTGCTTATCCTTTCTAATATTTAAACACATGGGGTGGCCGGAGTGTTCCTGTCCCTGTGTCTGCGCACTCGCTGCAGCCGGTGCATTTGAAAAGTAAGCAGCTTTTTTTATTGCACACGGGCATCAGCGTATGATAAATAACCCACTTTGTCTAGAAACTACAGTACATTTTAGACTGTCTAGTTTACTTCCCGACCCTAGTCAAAAGCTTCTCACTCTACCAAACCAGTTCCCTATGCAGTACTGAAGAGACCCTACCAGGTTGGAACAGTGCTGTCTACAGTTGGGAATCTGTTCCTTCTGGAATAGATATGCTGGTTTGGTTTTAATCCCGCATCATGTGATAAGGCTTCCAGAAGGTCATGCAAGGGATCTGCCGTACAAGCCGGCTAATAGAGTTGTGTTTTTCTTTATCCCAGTCTGGAAAACTTTACATATTTTCTTAGTTTACATTAACACAACCTAAAAATTTTTTTTTTTTTTTATTGTGACAAAATTTGGATATAAAATTCTAGTGCAGATATGCTTGTTGCTTTTCATAAATAAAAGAAAGTAACCTTCTTGAGATTGTGATATTTTTTAATGGCTACTTGAAATATAAGATGTTACAAAGAAGCTTTCAGGACAGCTATGCTCCCTTCATCAGGCATGGTATAACAGGCTTTCTGAAGTTACAAAATAGGGCACATTTACTAAGCTCCGTACACCAGTCTTCCGTCAGGCTTTGCACATTCTTTCTAGTGCAAACTGCTGTATTTAAGAAAGGTCCTATGTGTCGCACACAACCCTTTTGTGGTGCGGCGGCACTGTTCTTAATGCGATAAAAATCAGTTGGACCGCGCACCAGATTTAATAATCAAAGGCCATCAGAATGTTAAAGGTGCAACAAAAAAAACCTAGTACTCTCCTTTCGTGGCAGTGAAGAGGACACCAGATTCATGCAGAACGTGCGCCAGAAATCCTGAATCTGGCGTACCCTGCACACTTCACAGGCAAACTGCATTTAGTGCAGTTTGCACTGCTCTTAGTAAATGTGCCCCAATGTGTATAAAATCTGTGTCACTTCCGAAAACCTGTTACACTATGTCTGATGAAGGAACCTAAGTTACTTTATTTGACCTATCAAAAGCAACAGGAATTTGTTCAACTGGCTAACACAGTACAAACATTTTTTTCTTGTGACAATGGCAGACATTACAGACCCCATGATCACAAGAGTGTGACCCCATCAAATCTGGAGAATAAGGCTCCTGTTCCCATTAATGGGTGGAGTGGCACATCAACCATGCGTCCTGCAGCTCAATTCAATTGTAAGTGAGTGTAGGAAATTGCAAAGCACATGCTCAACCTGCCGTTCCATCTATTAGTGAGAACTTGACCTAAGTTCTATGGATTACTGGGGGTCCCGATCTAAGATTGTGGGGGTCCTAGCATTTAGACCCTCGCCAATTAGATTGTAATCTTATATAGTTGGTAAATACCTTTACCATACCTTTTTTTTTATAATGCCCTCCCACAAAGCTCTATGCCTGTTACCTCACTTGAGTCTTCCTGCTGATTGATGACGGACACGGCATCCTCTGATGCTTGTCGCTTTGCTTCCGCCAATGCTCGCTCCATTTTGGCTCTCTCTATAGTGATGAGGTCGTGGGCCTTGCGTTCTGCTTCGGACACAGCTTTCTGCAGCTCCGACATGGCCTGGCGTTTGACTTCGTTCACCGCCTCCTCTGTGCGGGCAGAGAGACAGCTCAGATGGGAAGATGAGCCCTGAGAGGTGGGGGGACTCAGGTGTAGGAGGGGTTTAAATATTTAAGTATATACCCTACAATACAACTTTTATATGGGTACCATTAAATTAAAATTGACCACATAGCCAGAATGCATGCATTTATACTGCAACCCATACTATAAAACATTGCAGATGTATGCTATATAACGTAAATGGCTTATTTTTTAAAATATTTATCTAGGGTCCAAATTATACACTAAGGACCCTTTGTAAACATTGTGTAAATAACAATGGTAAAAAAATAGTGTGAGCCATAAATAATAAGCATAATAGCTAAAAAAGCAGTGAGACTAAGATTCCAATATGAACTGCAGATGATGGGAATATGCTAATCAAATATCATATCAATTGCCACACATTGCTCTATATTGTCCTTTCACTGCTACCCACAGAGCTCACTCACCTGCCTTCCTCCAGATCTCTTCTGGCATATATCCGGCTGGTGGTCGATGTAGGAATTCCCGTGATGGTTCTAAAGGGGAAAAACATTTATGGAATTAAAGCTAAATGGCAAAAAGTTTTCTTCCAATTCCTGTGCCAAAATCATTAGTCATATATTATGTGTCCCATAGATACTTCTGCTAACCTGCAGGGGAGGACTCCGTACTAGAGGAATTGTTGATGTGTCTAACCGGTTGAGCCACAGAGCTGACACTCTTTTTCAAGTCCTCTGCATCACTGTAGCGCCGTATCCAGTGGTTAAGCTCTTCTCTGTCTGCTTCCTGGCAGCGGCGGAGGACAGTCAGCGAACGGCGAGTTTTCTCCACCATATCCATAATGCAGTTTAACAGCTGATAAAAAATAGATACTATTCTAATGATCCATCCCTCATATTTTATTTCAGACATTTACTAATTAGGAACTATAAAACAGCACAGAAATATCTATTAAAGGGAATGTAATATCTGGAACTGTGATATGTAGAATATCCAATGTGTAGAAGGACTGTTTTTTGTAAAGTACTGTCAATTCCTCTTTAATACTATGATTGCCTCTGCCCACTCACGTTGTTGAGATGTTTCCATTCCTCCGCCCACTCGCGTTCCGTCAGCCTATGGTCAATAACTTCGTGCACAGCTGAAATGCATAAAACTCAAGCTGGTTAGGTGGGATTCTTTAACAATTAGATTTGTTTTTCAGCGGTCTGTTTTATATAAAAAGCTAGGAGTCAGGAAGCCTATTTTCCAGAATGCATATATGCAATGATGATGGACCGAGCAAGTACATATAAGCCTCTGGCAATGGAAAGCTACAATCCAGCAATGTATGTCATTGGTGTGATCACACTATTCTTTGGTAGTAATGTGATTGCGCTGTACACAGCTTGTATGCTGGACTGTGAGAGGCATGAATCATAGTGGTGTTATCACACAGCATGGCAGTATGAGTGACACGGTGTAATAGTGCGATCACACAGTTTTATTGGCATCTGCAAAATTATAATCCAGAAGCACTAAGAGTAGAATCCGTCTGAAAATTTATAATGTAACTACAATATAATATATAAAATATAAACACACTCAATGGGATTATAAAAAGGAATTCCTACAGATATTTGTACTATTCATTTCCTCAGTACAACTCCTTGAAGTAGATTTCCCATAAGAACAACCCGTTCTTAAAAAGAAAGCTTAGGAGTGGTTGGCTGGTCACAGGTCCGCTCCTCAAACCTCCAATGACCTGCTGTATTTGACATGAAACGCTGCCGCTCTGACTGAATCTGGCGGAGAATTAGACAGGGATGATCACTGTGTAATTAGTAATTTAATGTATACTGTAACACATGAAGCATCTCCCTCACCTGCCTGTCGGTGTCTTTCTCGCATCTCCCTTGGATCTGTATGTCGGTAGTGGTGGGCAAGCACCATATCCTCTAGGCGATAGTGCTGGGTAGGTGGAGGTGTGGGGTGTGGGAGACCATTGGTGGGTGGTTGAAGAAGCCCATTACTGGGACTATATCTTTGTGCTGGACTTGTGGTGCATGGACGCTTGGGGAGGTGATCCGGATGGAGACCTTCCTGCACACTCTCTTTGGTCCTGATACAAAAGAAGATTCTTATTAATTTTTAGTTTTGCATGATCCTGTCTTTACATTCTTGTCACAATGTGACATCTATGAAGTGGACATTCTGAATGTAAGCATTCTTCATTTGCTTCAGGTCATATGTCCTTAACCTACACACAATAAGTGAATAAGCCTACGTTCATGATAGCCATTTTCCCCTCACCTATTGTACAACCATTTGATTCTATCTATAATAAAGGGGTTGTCCAGTATTAGAACAAAAATGTTATTGTTTGATAATAAGGTATACAGTTTTCCAGTTTACTTCCCGTGGTCAGTATCACAGAGGGTAATGAGCCGTGCACCGGTGCGACATCACATGACTATGGAAACAATAAAGGTTCCTATAGCATAACAGCAACCAGAGATCTACAAAACCATGAGGAATGGATATAGAAGGTATATTGGAAAATGTATAACTTTTCAATGTACAAACAATGACATTTATTTGCTGGAAGTGGACATCCCCTTTAATTCACTATTTTCAAGCTAGGTTTTGTCTTGGGTGAATGTTGTACCTGTCAGGTGTCCTCCTCTTGCCATTCTCATTCACTTCCAATAAGATCTCAGAGGAATCACTTGGAGAACTGCTGACACTAGTGTCAAGAAGTAGCTGTTCATGTTGTGCTAAATATTGTGCAGGACTTTGCTTTGCGAGACGAGCACAGTGGAGAAGCTCCCTCTGCAGTAATGGAAGGTTAGCCTATAATTGAAGTCAAAAAGTAAGACATTCATAATGTAATTAAGTGAAATCACAAAAAAGTTGGATCTTATAATAATAACATAACTTATAAGTATATATGTGCTACAGAAAACGGGTTATACCTTAAGGAAGGGGATGACAAATGGACGGAGAGGAAAGTTGGTGGCTTCTTGTAGTTTTGAATGAAACTCTTCAATGGTGAGTGTGGAATTCTAGGAGAATAAGAAAATAATAGAATTCTACTTTCAGTTCACTTTTGATCTCTCCAGATTCTCTATGTCTCTACGTGTTGTAAAAAATCCCTACAACCATTCTTGCAAATGAACAAAACTACAGTGGTTTCCCCACTAATAATATGTATCCTATATTCACACTGGTCACTGGGGTCTGACCTAACGGTCAAAATCTTCTACTTCCGCTTCCAATATTGTGTCAATTCCGATGGGTAAACGGCAGTTCACATCTGGTCTTTGCTTCTGTCAGGAAGTATTCCACAACATACCAGCCCAACATCACTCATTGACGTCTATGGAGATTTTGCGATGTATGCCCTGTGTCAGTAGTGAAGGAAATGATGGTCTTTTCTATACAGGTGTTATCTTCTTTTGTAATCATGTCTCATGTCTCTCTGTAATCATGAGGTGTCTGCTCTATAGAAAATTCCTACAGAATTACCAAACCTGGGCTTTGTCAACCTGTGTGTGGTTTTTTTAAACTTTTTTTTTTGTTTATAATTTGTATGTATTGTATATTTTGTACACTAGCAAATACATGTTTTTTTTACGTGTTGGGCGTGAAGGGTTTTCTGGACTTTTTGTACTGTACCTCCTTTGGACTGGTGTGTGGGGTTTTCCACAAAACAAGTTAGGTCTTTTCCACAGGGGGTTATGGGACCCCCACAGATGACTAGAATGTGCCCCAGTCGGACCCCTCGTAGCTCCTTAGAGATGAATGGGGCAAAACCCCTTTAATGTGAAACTTTGGATGTTAGACAAGTGCCAGGGCATACATATAGGTATGGGACTGAGTGTGGGCATAGGATACAGTTTTTTAAATGAAAGGTGTGAAAAAAAGTTCAGTCTGGAATAACAACTGCAGAATATTGTACTTTTATTAACTTATATAGTAACCTGAAATATCAAAAAGAAACAATTCCTACAAATATGTTAAACATAAAAATATTTCTTTTAAGCAGTCTGGGAGACAGATTTTTAGCCTTGTACTCACCACAAGCCCAAGGACCAGTGCACGTACGCGCTCCCCGATTTCTGGAGATATATCACTCCCAAACTGCTGTAAGGTAGTCAGAAAACGCTTGAGTTTGCTTAGCTGGCGAGCCCCGCAGGCCGGGGGTAACTGTTGATTGGTTAAAGCGGCAGAAGATGATGCTGATGGTCCATTACTGAAACCATTGGGGGTAGAGGGTGCTCCGTTAATGGCAGTGGGAGAGTGACTGCTCCCGTTCATCACTGTAAGGAAGAGTCATTAAGGATTATTACTTCACACGACTGCACAGTTGCACAACTCAACATGATATTTATAAACCACACACAACATTCCAGTCCATGCCCACCCCACAGTTGTATTGCCCAGACAAGAAGAGTAGCAAAAATCCCATGTCAGATGCATTTCCTTTACCATGTAGCCCTGGCAATGCTTATTCATGATAAATACTTTTGGATTTTTATGTTAACCCTTAATTAGCCAATGTGTGACGGAATGACAGAAAAGACCTTTGAGAAATAGAACATTATATAGCAGAGAAGACATTTCATACTATATTATGACTGTTGCACATTTACATACATTAAGAAAATACACTAAATTGTAGGCCTTGAAAATTATAGGACATCAACAAACAGGTCTAGTGAAATATATATATTTTACTCAATGCAAGATTCATGATCCAAATAACCCATACAAGTGTTTCTGCAAATGTTCTCTTCAACTTTTTTCATGTATATGAATATATGATATTCATACACTGAAATTATTCACAAAAGATAAGTCCTCTGAATCATGTAGAGGAGCCGCCATGGTCCTACAGCCTTCACTTACCTTTCACGATATCCTACCCCTCTACCCCTATAGCCGTCTGCTGTAGCACTAACATACTGGCACAGAGTGCAAGCCAAGGGGCGGCCCACGAAAGAGCAGCCCAAAATAACTACATGCCCACAACTGACAGGTGGGATCCCAAAGTGACACAGAGTATGTGTGTATGTCTATCTCACTTGCTCTCTATGTATCAGTGCTGCATGCTTGTAGTGTGGATAAATGTAGACAACAGACTGCAGGAAAGAACTTCAGAATATACATCACAGCCACTCAATAACAAACACAGAATGTGTGGATTACAGACACAGAAGCATACACATTAGAGACATAGATTATGGACACACGATACACACACATGCATCTGTTCCTCTTCAGCTTAACCTAAAACCCATCAGATCACAAGCCTCCCAAACTCAACCTCTAATTAGACAACATCTGGCCAAAGGCAGCAAAGCCCATGGACCTGCTGAGAGACACTGCTGCAGAACACTAGATACTTGATGGAGAGGACAATAGACATGGTCACCTATTTTATCAATAATTCAAAAGATAGAACCAGCATATGAATTACTCCCCAAAACTAAGCCTGTCACAGTTTTCAGCCATTAGGTAAATGTTTGCGTTTACAGGACCAATTCTGGCTAAAGCTTCAGCAATGTTTGCTCTACTGCAATAACCCACCTAAAATTGCTACAAAAACTTGGATATCAAGATAAAAATGTCAGTGAAAAAACAGGCAGCCAACCAGAATACAGGCAAATTCACCTATAGGCACCTGTAATTATTTACAGATACTGCG
The DNA here is from genome assembly GCF_040894005.1 of Engystomops pustulosus. Lineage (NCBI taxonomy): Eukaryota > Metazoa > Chordata > Amphibia > Anura > Leptodactylidae > Engystomops > Engystomops pustulosus. The sequence goes on along the minus strand of NC_092417.1, from coordinate 101,302,836 downwards.
GTTTACGTTTAAGGCCAAACAAAACCGGTTTGTAACACTTTTTATGGGAAGACAAAAGGGGAAATTATTGTTCCTATTTGGAATTGCAGCCAAGACCTCATATTCATCAGCGCTAAAAGAATAGTTTAAGAATAGTTGCTAGGACCTGAAATTGGATGGTATCAAAAACCATAAGACAAATGTGGCATCATGTGAGCCATCAAATGTACTCAAGTCTCTAAAAATTAGGGGGTCATGGTCTTATCGAGGGGTGCTGATCTGTTTGCTCATTTGGGCAATTGTTTTATCCATAGAGATTTGTAAGGAGATAGGCCATCTTCATCATGATGAAGTTACCTGATTCCTGTTTTCTGATACATGCTAGAATTCCAGTTGCAAGTTAATAGTAAGGTAATCTGGCAAAATGTCAAATAAAGGTTCAGTTTATATCTAGGCATCTCTTGAAAAGAAATAAAAATAAATTCTATACTGAGCATGATATAGCGCCATCTCACTTGTGCTCGGTGTGAAGGAGGAGTTGCGGTTGGCCACCTGGCTCAGGGCAGGTGAGGGAGGGGGCATGTTGGGCGGAGTGGTCCTTGTCTGGGTCTTCACATCAGCTGGGGAGTCTGGCATTGTAATGGCCGTATTGTAGAATTTGCCTGTGAAGAGAAGACAGCCTTGTGAGTCAAAGGATGCACAGAGGATTTACATCATCACCTAGAAAGAAAACAAAGTATGTCAGGATGGATGGAAATTACCATTCAGGTGGAGACCAGGGGACAGGACAGAAAGCAGCAGTTAAAGCTATTCCCAAACACCTGCTGTTAGGATCAGCTGTGCCCCCTCTGTTACCCTCCCTCCTCCTGCCACACTCTGCTATTATTAACCCTTGCCTGGCTGCCGTGCTCTATCCCTCCGCCAGCAGAATGGTCCTCAGAGTTCACTGCAGTTTGAGAGCTAAGGACAGGTGTGTGGCAGCTGCTGGGATCTATCCCACTCTTCAATGTAACTCTGGCCAAGACCAAAGAAGGAAACATAGGGCAGGAGACAGGAGGAGAGAAGTTTGCCAGGGGAAGCCCTTCACCCGCAGCCTTAACCCATGCTTTTCTGTACGACAGCAAAGAGAACTGGGTTCCCAAGAGGCTTCTTTACAAACCATGTTATATCTGTATTGTATTGTATTGCATACGCGTATGCATACTAACACAAACTCCAGCGGTCCCAGAAACATATGGGACTCCTTCCCCAGTGCCCCCTCCTGGAGGTGATCTCACAGTCTGTGCCACAGATAAGAGGCTTCTGTTATGAGAAACAGTTTCTCACCGCTGGGATTGTTTTTGCACTGGGTTTTTGACAGGTCCCTGGAAAACTCCAGAGCTCCCAGAACAGGCTCCAGTCAGGAACTCTCCTCCTCTCTTTGGATTATTTTAATTTACTCTGTAATGGACTGCAGCTGGACATTTGTGTGAATCTGACATCTGGATTCCATCACAAGCCGCCTGGGCAGCCAGAGATGCCTAATATACTACTTGCATCTCTACAAATGTGCCACATACACGGAGAAGGCAGGACTGAATGGGGGCACCTTCCATTGTAAGCTCAGGCAATCTGTGCCACGCAATCAACCAGAAGTTCCAGCAAGCTCTGCCAGCTGAGTGTTGCAGTTTGAGCCCAGCTGAAGCGACACCAGTAGCTTGCATCTGCTCAGACTGGTCAAACCATAGCTTGCAGCTGTCTTCTGCACAATGAGAATAACAGTGATAAATTGATTTGGCAGCCATAAAAAATTTGCAAAAATTACATGTAAAATGTTTAATGGTACAGCTGCCCAGAAGTGGTTGTGCCAAACTACCCATTGTTAATAGACATTGTCCTGCCTTTCATATTTGAGGGGATGCATTCATTACTCCACAAGTATCAAGGTGTTGCAGATAATATCCTATACAACGTGCATGATACATATATGGCGAGTGAGCGGACCTCACACAACAATGACAAAAGGACCACAGTTCATACATGATGGTGTGAAGGCCCGTTATATGACTCTGCTGTGCATGAACGTTTCTTTGTGTTGCATGAGACCTAAATGTCATAGGTCCAGGATTTAGCTTATTCTTGGCTTTTAATGCAGATTCAAACCAATGCAGGTAAACGGGAATGTGAATGGTGTTTCTGTACACAAATTCATTTAATCAAGAAAAGCCAAGGACAGATTTCTACCATAGGGCTTTCATTATTCTAGGACCTGTAATAGTGGCCCTATTGGTTGTCAACCAGCTTTTCCTGAAACAGATATTTTAAAATATTTTACTTGCTAACATAAGAAGACTAAGGAACAGTAACTGATTTCACAGAGAAATGGTCTACAATTCACTCAAAATGAAATAACTGAAAGGACATAATGGAGGCATGAGGTACCCAAGTGATGCCCTCCCACCTTTTACAGCATTTGGGATAAGTCCATTTGCCAAGCATAGTAATTAGAGGCGATTCATGCTTCACATCAGTTACTTTTTAGTGGTACATTGGTAAAGTAGTTAAGGTGGCAGGTCCACATTGGGAACATCAGGGGAAATAAATGTTAAAATGTACATTAATGTCACAAAAACCTTATTAATTCCTGGTTTGAATAGGAGAGCTGCCTGCTATGTGTGTAGGTGACATACTTTACTAGATATGGGGAAGAGGCAGAAAAAGAGGAAGAAAATTAACTATATTAATGCAAACAAGCACACAGGAAGAGGAAGAGAGAGCGTGAGAAATGGAGATGTGCTGGGATCATACAACCATCTGACAGAGGGTGAAAAATGACAAGTAGAGAGCGTGGGAGAAGAGCAAGGGTTAAAAGATTTCCCCCATCAGTCCTGTCCATGCTCTTTAAATGGCTGGAAATACAGAGCAGATGTTGGGAGGCTGATCCCAGCCAGAGCCAGCCCTGCTCCTAAATAAAGTAAAGTATTCCTGAAATTCAGGACTAAGCCCCGCCAAGAACAACTCCAGATAAGACCCTGAGACACGGGGCTCCATCTGGTCTGTGTTATGGAAACACTCAGTGCAGCTGGGAGCCAGGCAAAGGTTGGAGCTGGGAATGAAAGAATGTGCGTCTTGTAATGGTGATGGCTAGAGCGGGCACTACCTGACTGTATCACAACACCCTCCATCTGCTTAGTCCAATCTTATAGGGCAATTCCACCCCCAGAATGTTTTTACAACTCTAAACTCTGCCTTCAGATATAAGTAAAGCAGTAGAAGCATTCTGAGAATCGCTTCTTAATATTTATTTTAATTCCTTCTTAATGTCTCCTTCTTAATGTCTTTTGAGGTCTCAAATGTAAGGACCAAAATGAACCCGCCCTGAAAGCTGGTTTATTTGTTATTTTTCCAAACTATATAGTATTAAAGCAGTGTTTAGGGATAAAAACAAAAAGTTTATTTTTTTATTTATACAGGAACAGCGCCACTCATGTTAATGGGTCGTGTGGAGTATTGCAACTTATTCCTATTCTATTTTACTTTGCCAAGTTTTCCCAACAGCTGTCTCCTCCTGTCTTCCACTCTGCTTGGTCATATAAACTGCTTGTAGGCTGAGGCTTCTAGGTTATGCACAGGGCTTATTGTATCTGGCATCAATCAGGGACTATCTTAGACATTCTAATCGCACATTGCATATATTTTATAATACACAAATGCGACTCTTTAATGGACAAATAGAGACAGACAGAGGCATCAGGTATCTATGCATGGTTACATTTTTAGTAGGGGGTAGAGGGTCAGTTTGTTATTTTTAATATTGTAACACAATTTTTTTTACCAAATTATGCACTTTCAACAAGTCACTATCCTTTTGTGACAGTTGGTTGAGCCTATCCAATTCTAAAAGCACCTAGCATGCCCTCTATTATAAACTTGCTGAGCATAATAACACCTTTAATACCAATCTGCACAAGCTAATATCCCATCTGTTACAGATCTGCAGGAAGCAGTCAGCCACAGACGCATCAAGTCTAACACTGAGCACATGGGGTACCAGAAGAACAAACCACATACCAGCACAGGTCAATACAAATCCAGGCATCAGATATCGACAGGTTAATATTTCCATACCACAGCTGCATATCTCAATATATATATGTTAATACCAGTGCACAATAGTATTTACATATCCTGATATCCCCATAACTATATTCTATGATTATATCTTCAATCTAGTTAAATAAGCATTGTAAATTGGAAGCTAGAGGCTTATATTGTCACATAAGAAATATTAGGTGTCAGAAATAGGTGGCAACAACCTGATATGAATAAAGGCACATAAATGAACCTAAGAAATTGTAATGCTTTGGTTCGAGATATATAAATACTTGGCCAACTCTAAACAGTGATCATCTCAGTAACAACAGGAGTCATTGGGGGTAATTTATCATTAGACGGCTCCTTGGGACAGTTCTATGTCTGTCTTTGGAGCTCTGCTGCTCTTCAGATTCATTGTGGATTTATTATTATTATTGTTATCAGATTCATTATTAGTGTCTTTGGCCCTTTAATAAATGTTCTTATGCTCTATGTGAGTCTGGGGTTTTTTTTGCGAATTTTTTTGGTTTTTAATAAAGGGGCAAGCCATGAATCTGGCATAGCATTAGCAGTAGTTCTATGTTCATGCCAGTATAGTGAAGTTGTGGGAATAGTCCTGTTCAACTTTGGAGCAATGCCAAAACCCTCTTTGCAATTTTTTTGGCACTTTTATGTGCCAAAGCCCAGCAAAACCAATAATAATTCTCCCCTATTGTTCAAAAGAGGACTCTACTGTTCCTACAACCAGCCTTGCACCTATAAACAAATTCCTATAACTTCCCCAGGGAGTTAGGTTTTATGAAAGGGTTGAGGTTAATGTGGCCCAATCCTCAAGAGTGCGTGTCCTGGCCCTAGGAATGCCAACTTTTCTGAGGACTTTCCAAAAACCCAGCCCTTGTAGTGGGGTAAGATATATTTGCTGGAATTGTCTCTGACCTTTTCAGGACAATGCAGGCATCACTTTGGCATGATGAAACAGACCAAGTGCCTAACCACAACCAATTTGATTCAGCTTTTTGCAAGTAGAGACTATAACATGTCAAGGTCAACAAAAGATGGTCACAGTTCCAAGGTTTCTGTTCTCTCTGACATCTTTGTCACAGAAAGCTTGGTATATGACTCCGCCACAACTTGGGTGGTGACTGTTCAGTGACACCCCAGTAAGAAAACACTTTACTTTTAGAACGTCACACCTTGTCCAGTACCTATGGGAATGAGCCATCAGTAAATGTCTTCTGCTACATGTCATGCATCACCTTGTCTTATAAACAGTCTGCAGAGCATTCCCACGTTTTGACTGACAGCCAAAATTGGGAAAGTGTCATCAAGAGTAGACTACCCCTTGCATTTTTTGTCTTTTGATGTCTACAGCAGTACAGTTACAGAAAAAAGCTATGGCAGAAATAAGAACTATAAAGCACAGGAGAAGGGGAGCAATTAACATGTATTTTACAACATATAAAAAGAGGATTATCACCTGGTTAGCATTTTACCAGCTAGGTATAAAAGATATTTTAGATATGATAGTACCCACTCCAACATTAATTGAGCTTTGTCTTTAGTTTTCAATGGAAAATAGCAGAATTGTGAACGCAGCTCTTGTTTTACAGAAAACTGCATCTCAGGGTCACTACCAGCCAATGTTTGAGTGAAGCATTATGGTCTGACATTATTGTTAAGCTTCATCTCAGTCTTTTGACAAAGTGTATTTCAGGTGAATCCACAAACCCACAATGTCGGATGCAGACAAGTATTACGGCTATAAGGGCTATGAACTGGCGTCTTAGTTGGAAATGCATTAAACAGTTGCACACAGGAAAATGCATTTGGTTTTGACAATCTGCTGTTTATTTCCACAAATTACCATCAAATACATATTATATTGATGATGTGGGTCATTGAACTACACCTCCTGTAATCTGCAGCTGGTAATTGTCTCAAAGGGATGTTAGGAACTATAGTCTGTACCCAGCTGGAGGGACCCGGACTGAATACACCCGATTAAAAGTGTAATGTTGCGCTGAAATCTATACTGCAAGGCTGTATCTTGGCACCTCCACATCCATCTGTCAGGGTATAAATGATAACAATTTTTACCCCCTTAAACCAAATTGTGCGGACTTCTGCCAAACAATATAAATGACAATCTGATGATATTTGGGTTTGTGCTCTAATTGTCCCCGGGCGTCTGGATCGTTTTTGATGTCAGACTTGTCACACTAGGCCTGTCACTCACACGCCTCACTTTTGTTTATATAAACAGGTGAATTGTTTGATGCCACAATTAAAACCATCTGCCATGCAAATGACTGCCAATTAACTCATCCTGTTTTAATTACCCTGATAATTGAACTCAATGTGTGGAGAGAATTACAGAGCAATACTAAGTGGTCATAAGGTTCAAAATACCCAAAAGCGAAGCATGGACAACTTAATATTTAACTCACTCCCTATGAAGGATGCCTTTGTGGCACTTCGGCATTGCTGCTGGACCGGCACCAACTCCTAATGTCTGATTATTTAATTGTGCATGTGTCTTTAATTGTGTTAGGTGACAACAGATAATATCCACTTGATAAGGTAGTAGGTTAAAAAGAAATACATTTTCCATAAGAAAACTGGACTAATTCCTTTATTTATATAGCTCACATAGATTACGCAGCTCTGTTTTGGAGTGTGAGAGGAAATCCCTGGAAACAAGGTGAGAACATACAAACTCTGCAGATGTTGACCCTGGGACTTGAACCCAGGTCCCCAGCGCTGCAAGGATGTAGTACAAACCACTAAGCCCCTGTGCCCCCCATACTGTTGTTATAATTTGAAATTTCAATTTTGCACCTACAGGTCATTAAGAATGCAATCACAGTTTGTGGCTTAGTTTTGTGCATATATATTTACATGCACATATATACTGTATATAAAATGGCATATAAAAAAGCAGCTAATAGCGTTGGGAGGTCAATAATTTAGCACCAGCTGTTGATTTGGAAACTTGATTCTTCTTTCCTTTCATATCTTGAAACAATATATATATACAATATATATACCCCCTGCTCAGTCTGTGATGCTCATCAGGCAGAGGCATATAACTTATGGTAATTGGTGTCATACATTATTAACCAACCTGCTTTTAGTTTTTTTTGTCTTGGTTTTAAATTTTGGAATAGATAAACAGAATATTTTTGAGGACCTTAATGACTTTTTTAGGAGAAAGTTCATGTTAGCAATACACTAATTTTGTCCAGCCCATGATATTGTTTTGCCTATGGTATGTTGGATTTCTGGGCATAACTGAGTATGGTATGCAATAGCATATGCTCTACACAGCCTGGGCCAAAGTGCTTCTAGATTATTGGCTTTCCAGACTTGAATAACTACAGTACTTTGCTGTATTACTGGAATATTATGAAAATGTTAAAACAAGACCTTGCAATGTTATCAGTGAGCAATTCTGCAGAAGGGCATCGATTTGCAGATCCTGTCAGTGTTACTTGGCACATGCCAGGCTGAAGCATTGAGGGGGTTGAGGTGTCTCTACATGCTGGGTGCGAGGATGATGGAAGCACAGATAGCACACTGTTTGCACAGGAACAGAAGGGCTGGCACTGATCAGTATCACGGTGTGTGTGAATGGCACAGTGCCACTCCTGACAGAACTCAGGAAGGGGAATGATTATAACCAATATTGGCTAAAACCATAGAAGAATAGGAGAATAATAATAATAATAATAATAATAATAATAATAATAATGTGTGTGTTAATTAAAGAGCACTCTTGGATATTATTTGGACATATATTCCTAACTCATCTAAAAATCAGTAAAGAGGACCTTTTACTAAATGCTGATTGGCTCTTGTTTTCATTGCTGCTGTGTCCTTGATAAATTTGAGGTTTGTAATATTTTATCTATGTGCCCAAAACATACTGCACCAATTAGTCAATATTTAAATAGGCTCATAATAGGCAAGGGGCCAGTAAACTTTTACTGAATACACAGAGAAACATCCCTAGAGACCATAAAAGGTTATCATCCAATTCTATAGATTGGGAGAGTTCACTTATACGCATCCAGGGGCCATATATTGTGAATGGATGAATTTACAAACTGCGCCAAACTGATTGAGGGCATGGCAGTAATTGAATGAGGTATGTCATTCAGCATTTTCATTTTTTTTAATCAGTTTTATCTATGCACTTTGGACCCTTCCATTGTTAGCAGCTGTGCCATGTGATCCCCAGTGTGACTACTTACAACTTGCTCTCTAGTGTAGACAAGAAGTCAGTAACTTGTGTGATATGTAACTCTGCATAATCTCTGGTAATCTTGAGATGCAGCATCCCACTTCTGCCTCCTGCCCCTGAATTTAAGTGCCAGCAAATAAGAAACTAAACACATGCACAAGAAAGGGGCTAAAATTGCAGTGTAAATTAGAAGTCAGTTCCCCTGTTTTCTGCATCCCTGTGCAGCGTGGTATCCCCCACCAACGGTGTCTATTTGTATGCAGAGACCACAGGGTATGGCCATTACAGCTTCTTGCTATGGCCTGTATTAGGCAGCAGGGGCCATGGACTGTAGACATTACTGAACTGCAGGCTTATGCTGGCACATAGGTCAATCCACTGGCGGACCTCCAAGCTAGGTGGGCACTCAGGCCATGTGTGTGTAGTGCATGACAGAATAGCATCACTGTATTTTACACAGATACTTATCATGCATCATTTAAACATCCCACATATTCATATAATAAGTTAAAAGCAGGAGTCAGTGAGCAAGGTACAGTGCTTCTAGATTCAGAATGATACTTTATATATCGCAAATAAAGATCTAAAGTTTTATGAACACAGATCAAAAAAAAAACAGGTAGCCATTACTGAAACTTCCTGCTGGCACCCGCCATTTTTTTTTCGAATGAAATCTATGGGAGGTCTTGTTATGTGGTTTCTACGTAAATCAAACTTACTCCAAGAGTGATCTAATTCTTACAAGTCTACAGTAAGTAGTCAAACCCTGGTATATTGTCTATGTATGCTCTTACTCCATGGATGCCATGTATGTAATGCCTGATCACTCAGCTACAAAAGAATACTATGGAAGCAGACAAATTAACGATCACAACCAAATCACATCGTGATCTGATGGAGGCCCAGATCAAACATAAATCAAGCTTTTCTGGAAGCACTACTCTGCCCCAGCCCCATTCATTAGAACCCCAGTGGAACTCAATGGAACCACCAGTAACATGTTGCACTAAATATCAGCAGCCGGTCCATAAAACATAACTCATTGATAAGAGATAGGTTGCACACAGCTGTCAACCTCTTAGTAGAAGATGAATATGTTTCTTCACTAGGTGATAATATTTGTAGATGACCAATGTAAATGATGAACATGTTTGTGCTAAACAATGAATAGAATACATAAAATATATTTAGTCCACCCATCTATAGATTCATCATATACCAGTCATGGTGAGCAGAACAGACGTGCAATACAGGTAGCACTACAAGAAGTGATTCCTCTTAGCTATGCAGAATGGCTATGAGGGTCATCGAGGGGAGGCACTTTATTTCCAATTACACATGATTGGGTAGTTGGGATTATTTAATGGACTCCACTACTTCTTGTAGAGCTTCCAATCATTTTTGTATAACACTTGCAAATAGCTTCTTTGATATAAAATACAAATATAACATGATAGAGGTGTTGACCCAAGAACATAAAGTAGTTTTAAATCAATCATCAAATTAGCTGTAACATCCATAATGGGTATATGTCAGTGAGTGCAAAAGAATGCATGAACCCATAAAACTATGTTTTCCAGTTGGAACTTGGCAGTATGTCTTTTCCCGTGGGGATCTTGTGATCTCATTTTTACCACAAAGGAAGTGTGAGAGGCGGGGGATTGGGGGATGCTCAATATAGTGGCAATTCAATTACCAAAACAAATTACAAAAAAACTTCAAAACATAAACGTATTGGTAAAAATGAAATAGACGTAAACTTGTATCTTATCAACCATTACTGAGCAGGTGCCTCTATTGTCTTCTGGATGAATAAGAGATATGATATTAATAGGACTAGTCAAAAGACACACATCCTTGAGGCTCCAGCTGATGTGATTCCCACCATTCTGAAACCTGGTCCATTTCTGTACTTCCGGTTACATGGACGATGTAGTATGGCCTACTCACCATTGGTAGCTTTGTACAAGATGACCCGTACTTAAGCGTCAAATTGTTATAAGTGAGATATGTTTAGATTATTTCCATTTTACCCAACGGGGAGCCATGTAGGATGCAAATTATCTTATATGGAGCGCACAGCCTGGATGGGCCATTACTGGCAGTATGATGTCATCATTTCATTGCCATCCGAATATCCTGATAATCAATGTCATATTGTTCACCCTTACAATGTCCACCAAAACACATAAAATAACATAAAAGAAACTGTACAGCAATAGGAGCAGCAAGTATAAGAACATGTATTACCCTGGAAAAAAAAATATATGCCATTCAGGGGCAGTAAAAAAAGTAGATGATAAACCCTATAAGCACACTAGTGTCTGACAATACTCGTGCGATTGGAAATTCAGCATTTGTAGGATCTGAAAATGCAGCATAGACCAATAAAATCCTTTACATTTGACGACTATGGAATATATTTTATAATTTTTCTTGATTAGTAACATACACAAAGATAACATTTACTTACATAATTTTCATTGAACATTCTATCTAAAACCCAAAAAAAAGCCTCAACCTCCTCTTATTGCCACAGATGAGTGAAGTAAGTTCCTGTATATTATGCAACAAAGGATTCCTGCCACAATTTCTCTATTGTAATACTGCAGCTGTAATGCAGCAATTCTTGTAAATACATAAACAAAACACAGTCAAACAAATGACAAAGAGAACTGATACAACATCTACTGATATAGCGGTGTTGGTTTTTTTTCTGAATCACAACCTATTATTTTAACAGGTCTTGCAGTTTTAGAGCAACCCAAAAGTGGTAAATGACCATTTTAGTCCTGCTACATCAGTACAACTTGTGAAAACAAAGCTCTAAACCCCCACATTTTCTATTGTTTAAACTTTTGAGAAGAAATCATACGTAAAAGAGATCATACACTTTTTTAGTCAAAAGCACTTTTAAGTTGTAGATTTCTGGGATTCCTAAAATTAGACCACTTGTAGTAATCCTAACTAACAAAGTCAATAGTCCATGTAAAGAAAATAATTGCAGGATCCTACCCAAAAGATGTAAGCAGGTATCTATAGAGAATAGTCCTTATCTATTATTCTCTGTCATGTGTATGGCCGCCTTTAAGGAGTCTGTGGCTTTAATGTCTCCTTGTTGTCACTGCTAGCCACCAGCCAGGTGTCAGGGACTTCATTTCTGGTACATTGCAGACTCCATAACACTCTGGGTGACAGACGGATTCTGCAAACAATACCCTGGCAGTGCTTGGAAGAAGATTACATCTTGTATTGTTTGAGAGATGACAGAGCTTACAAAACCATGCAAGAAGCATCCTCCTCTGTTGATGATCTCCAAAGATGATCATTCCTGGACTACACCAACAAGAACACGTTTCCTATGCATTAGGAATATGGGACCTGATTGCAAGCTTTGAGGACAAATCCCACCAGTGCATGTATAATTGGGCACATATTTCTCTTTTTTTTCTATGTTTTTTCTGATAACAAATAAAGCAAAGTACAAACAGTGGATCTCTACCTTTTCTGTGGAATAATTTTCGACTCAGGAAGAAATTGGAGCTGGGACCTGATCCACCCCTCACAAGGGATTTTAAATACATTATTTTAAACCTTGGTAACATTATACAGATGTGAAATGCAACATATTAAATACAAACCAAATATTAACATAAAATATAGTTACAATACACACAATCATAATGAAGGAGCTAAAGTGCTGTATTAAAATGATAGTAAACAGGGACTTTATTTATAGTCTATATAGTGTGACCTGTGTGCCAGTATGTCAACATGGCAGAGAAACCATAGTAGTGAAAAAGTCAAGTAAAATGGGATGGCAATAGTGCAACAAGAGATCAAAGAGCTCTCCAAAATCCACATCAAAAGATTTATAGACAAACAGATAGATTGGAAAAACAATAAGTAAATGAGTAAACACATAAGACTCATATGGATTTATGTATTAAACTGAAGTATACTGGATTGCAGGTAGATTTATATAGCATTTCTTTAACACTATAAAGTTACCGTTTCACTATAAGGGATGTGTATGTACTTGATATTTTAATGTATATTATTACTATATTGGAGAAATATAAAGATAATAACAAGACAGATTAGATAGATATAGATAGATGTTATCTCTGGTCACTTGTCACTCACCTTCCCAGGATCAGACTGGAGCTGGAGGTTACAAATCACCAGGAACAATGATGGGTCCAACAAGAGGTAGCAGTACCTTGTCACATCCTGGGGTCCCCTATCCCAGCCTAGCTGTGTCTGTTACAGGCAGTGTCCCCACAATTTACAGGGCAGCTCCGCAGTTGGTGGCTATCCCTTCCCACTTTGTAATCTTTCTTTTCTTTAGTTTGGGTGCTTGGGTGCAAGGAGTTATCCAGTTCCTGACCAGTTGCAGGGTGTCCCGTTGGCTTTGCAGTGCAGGGTGTCCGGGATGCCTCCTCCTTGCTTGGCTCTCAGCCTCACACTGCCGCTGCTCCTCGGCTTCTCAGCTGAGAGATGCACAGGCTGTAGTACCAAGAACGGCCTGGAGGGGGAGCTCCCCTCCTGTCTCAGCTCTGTTAACCCTGTCATGCCCCAAGCACAGCAGAAATAACTGTGGGGGATCAATGAGCTTGTCTCAGGTCAGATTTGTCTGTTTGGGTGCAGCACATGCTTAGATGTCCATATATACTTCAGAACATGAAAGCAACATGCTTCAAAGCAGCCATGATATCCATCAATGTGCAGAAGGAAAGGACTAAAGTCTATAGATAGCTCTACTGTCCTAAAATGTGGCAGCTGCTGAGGCTTTAAAGGTTACACATATGTACTGGCAGGGTAATCCTAACAGAACACCATGAGTGCAAACTAAGCCTGGCAGTGTGTGCAGTGCTGTCATACCAACTTCCCAAAATGTGCCATGTGATAAAGGAAGAGCATGGGGAATCAGGCCAGAGAGCTACAAACCTGATGACAGCTCTGGCCATTCTTCTCCAGGCCTAAAAGTGCATGTTACCGCTCTGCAGATGGTATCTAGCAATGATATTAGCCATAGACTAATGTCCGCAGTTGTGCTGTATGGAGGTAGCACAAATGTATAATGAATCTGAAGCATAAATTATTTTTACCACCCATGTGATATACAAGAATGCTGTATATGATGGGTTCCAGGTTGCTCCTTGGTTGGGTTTCTTCCAGCACTGGAAAGGTTAATAATGTCTGATGTCTCCTGGTCCCCTGGTGTCACACTGCCCCTGAGAAGCCTGACCTGTCACTGGTGGTTGTCAGCGACTCCCTATCTCTCTGCTGCCTCTCTGTGTGGCTGCAATTACCAGCACTTGGAAGACAATGCTGCCTCTGTTAGGGTGACGGATGGATCCAGCACTCAGGTCTGTCATATCACAGCAGACAGACAGCTTGCTCCCATTTCTAATTAACAAACTATGAAAGCAGCAGGAGACCCAAGGCGACATAGGGGTTAATCTATTCATTGACAAAGCCCTTGGACCAGTCAAGGTGAACTAGTTAATAGGTTTTGTTATGAATCCTTGTGGTATAAAGGGTTTTTCGTGAAGGATCTCCAGAGGTACATGCATTTACCAATAGTAATTTATACGGCCTATTTTACTTTTTAAACAAATGAAAGACATACTCACCCCTCCGCTCTATTACTGATGGAGTCTGGATCCCTGACTCATTGCACTTTCTGGTCCAATGAAGATGCATTGACTGGTAACTAACTACAGCCAGCCACTGCAATGAATATATCAATTCCCTGTATTTGGATGTTGACACTGGACCGGGGGGCACAGAGCAGTGGGGGGAAAGGTCTGAAAAAGAGTCGTGAGTTGAGTCTGCGCTTTTTTATTTTAAGACTGTTAACAATTTTGAGTATAAGACAGCCGTTTTAAAGGCTAAAACATTTGAAACAGACAAGACTATTTAGGATATCAACTACAGTGGGCCTGGCACCACTCACAGATTACCAGGATCTTAAGCCCACTTGGCATAAGGGAAGGACAGAAAAAGGTCTGTGGAGGCCCCTGGAAAGGAAGATTGCAAAGGACCTCTAACTAAATTCAATTCATACATCCAAATTGTACAGTTATGTCTAAACCCCTCTCCCCTCCATAGAGGAAAGTGCTGCACAGCCGCACACACATGAAAAGATAGAGCATTCTCTATCTTTTCCCCGTGTACGGTGCAGAACGTGTGTGGCACCGGACCGCTGCCATTGCCGGATGGGGATGTATATGCGGCCACAAATTTTCGTCCCTTTAGTTTAGGAGGTAAGACATACAGATACAATGAGCAAACCAACAACATTTTGATGTTTTCTTTATCACTTTTTAGATCCTTGCTGTGGTTCATCAGAACTGTAGATGCTGGACATTTCCCCTTGGTAATATACATCCCCAATAGCTTAATTGAGCCTTTGGGGCTCATGTACTAATGGTTGCACACTGCTCGTCTGTTCTGCTTTCGACTGTTCGTCTTTTTAGGGGTTTGCACGGCTTGGACAGGTATTTAGCAGGTGTCTGCACTGGGATTGGGGGAGTGCCATCGGACGATCCGACTGATTCGGACTGAGCGTGGGATTTAACTTTCAAATTGTGTTGCAAAACAATGTGCTTACATGCACCACTAAGAAGAAGGTAAACTCTGTCGGACATGAGCGGGGAAGCGACACATGCAGGATATTGGGCGCACAATCTTAGTGAAGTCATTTTCATTGTAAATGTTCTTCATCTGTGATTACACAAAACTCCCAATATCTTTACCCACCAGCCTTGTACCCGGAATCTGAGACAGTTGAAATGTGGAATCTATGATATGAAAGATTTGATACAGAGCTTATTATGTCTCGCTAGGACATAAAATCACCCAGTATATCATTGCCTCAGTATGAGGCCTCTATTGGCTTCTGATTACGGAAGTCTCTGCAGGAGCCATTATTGAGAGTGATCTGCTAGTGTATGGGTGCAGATAAGCGCCTTCTAGTAGACTGGGATGCTGATAACAAGCGGTTTGCATCCTGTAAACAAAGCTGCTTAAAACTACAGGCAGCAAATGGAAGTTACCACCAGTAAGCTATGTTTATATGTTACTTTTCTGTACTTTGCTGGAAAATGGAGAATCAGCCTTAGTATTTATGAACAATAATCTGTAAACCAATGTAGAATTTGATGCTATATAAAGATTATTATTTTTATTATATTAGATTGATGTAGACACAATAAAAAGTATATATACAAAAAAAAATACAGACAGGCATTCCTATAAGGAGTTCTTATTGAGCTGGGAAACATTGCATTTTCACAGGCTGCCTCTATTTTATGATTTTTGTTTTGATTGACAAACTTGGCCTGTGTCACTGTATCCGATAAGAACTTTACAACACTTTAACTTACCCATTAGATTTTCAGACAATTTTATGACATGTTGTACTTCAGTTTAGTGTTAAATTTTGGTTAAAGTGTTTTGCATTTATTTATGAAAGAAGGGAAAGTTGGTGAAAATTTAGAAATGTAGAAAAAGTCACCATTTTCAAATGTTTTGCTTTTGAAACAAAAACCTCAAACTATAAGGTAGGTTCTAAAAAGAAGCCCCCACCAACTCTCGAGTTCAGTACCCACCTTGGAAGACCCAGGAGCATCCGAAGCTCACCCCCGAAAGAGGGACACGGTGGACGGAGGGAGAGAGGTGGACGGAGGGGTTTCGGTCATCTCCAAGGATGTGTTCTGCAAGAAGATGCTGCTGGATCAAGGGATAGCGGCCTCAGATATCTTTGGGATTCAAGCATCACATACAATTCAGCGTTACATACAGCTGGGCATGGTCTGATATGGAATGGGAGAGATAATAAGAGGCCTCACTAATCAAGGAAAGGGTCAGATAATCAGCAAGGCACATATCTATGCGGGACATGGAATTATATGAAGTGTAGAAGTGGGAGAAGGCTCTGATATCAGTGTGTAAAAGGCGCAAAACATTTTTCAGCCCCAGGCTCTCAGCAAGGGCATGGAACGCAGTTGGGGTGGATGGGGCAGACCTCCGGTCACCCACCAAGTTCTTGTCCAAGGACCTATCCCACACGGTATTGAAGTCTCCCACCCACATTACAGGGTGCAGTAGCATAAAGTCAAGGACAGGCCGGAGGAGATCACACCTGAAGGGAGGAGATATATAGACACTGGCCAATATCAGGGGGGCTCCATAAAAAAGTGCATGGATAATGACGTATTGGCCATCAGGATCAATGAAAGCTTCCAGTAGAGTAAAAAACACACCCCTGCGCACAAAAATAGATACTCCCCTAGCATTAGAGGAGAAAACAGAGGGATACGCCCAACCCATACAAGCTTTCTTGAACCAGTATAGCAGGTGCGTCTGTAGGCACATGATATCGAAATTATATTTTCATATTACATATTACTTTCTCCTGGTTGTAGGCCTTGGATGGACAGAAGCTCTCTCGTCTACTCCAAGGCAGCAATTTGTTTTAAACCCCTTTGTATGGGGATCGGGGACACTCTGGACTATATATTCAGAGGCAAGGAGGCAGGATCCTCTTCAGATACGATTCCGGCGGACACAGATAGAGCGCCGCTGACTGTGGGTAAAAATTGAGGTCCCAGCTTCTGGTGCTGCACTAGGACACAGACCAGCTGATGCCTGGAGCTTGCTCAAAAATGCTCCCTGTGACACCGGACCCCTCCTAGGGAGCTCTGGGGGTTGAGTAGAAGGTCGAATGGCCTCTATATAGGCTAGGATGGCCCTAGATTAAGTTGCACAAGTTGGAGCACAGGAGAACAACATTCTGTGCGCTCTCAACTGGTTTGGTTATAAACTTGATGTCATAGGGCAGTGATGGCGAACCTTTTAGAGACGAGGTGCCCAAACTACAACCAAGAACCACTATTTTACCATCAAGTGCCAACATGACAATTTAAACAGTAACTTATTGCTCCCTGTTCTTCCACAACATTAAATTGTTTTGGCCCCCTGAGGACACCAATACAATTTAAAGTGCAATGTTAGACATCATTGTAGCTTCTATCCAGGTTCTCTCTGTACAGGAAGAATGATGGGGCCAGCAAGGGAATGATAATTTGGCCGTGTTTATACTTTCTCACTTTTTCTGCAGTTAAAATCCGTCAAGGACGTGTCACTTTTAAATAGTATTGAAAGCAGCATTTCAACATGTCTGGGACTGCAGGTAGATTCGAGTCCTGTCTGGTGAACTCTATCCTCAGATGACAGCCTGGGTGCCCACTGAAAGGGCTCCGAGTGCTGCCTCTGGCACCTGTGCCATTGGTTCGCCATCACTGTCATAGGGATTCCTGAAGGTTATGCTTGATGGTAAGGGAGCTGCATTACAAGGTAGCTAAAAGGTGTGTGGTTTTCCTTATCCCATCCTGGAAAACTTAGTTGCATATTTTCCCCTCTCTCAGGGTTCTATTATGAGGTCCTTTTTCTTGTTAAAGCTAAACTTTGGGTATACCATCATATAGACTTGTACAGGTCATACATTACATACAATCCTCTCCTTGCAGCAGTAACTTTATTTTGAAATATATATAATGATTTTGGGTTTTAGTGCAATTTGGTTGAGATATGCTGTATACTTTTTATTTGTTGAACTTTATCAATCATTCTATGAGCTATTTCATACAAAGCCTGGCAAATCGGCATCCCACAAAGTAGTATACCGTGAGATATACATATTTTGCAACTGTGCAACTGTGTAAAATGTGCAACTGTGTTTCAATACAGACACCCATATCATAGGTGACCTTTACCATGTAGACCCCAGACCTAGTGTGAATAGTCCCTAAGGTAGCTACTTCTGGTCCATTGCTTAGCTCTCTATAGAAAGGTAATTTGGTGCTTGATTCCCTTACTAGTTCTGTGGAATAAGCTCCAGGCTACTAGCCCTTTAGCTTCCCACTAGTTGTGTCTGCCTGCTGTCTATCTGCTTCGCCACGCAGTATCTGGCTCAGTGTGCTGCAGCTTTTGCTGTGTGCATGCAAAGAGCAGATAAGGGGCTCAGTATGAAAACAGGGAAGTCTCAGCCGGGTGTTAGCGGATATCACACACTGCAGCTGGGTCTGAGTGGCCACATCTGGCATCAGCCTCCCATCCTCCCTCAGCCTCCTCTATAAACATCTCACCTCGCCCCCTCCCAGCTCCATCCAGCTCTCTCTGCTATTATCTTTTCTTGTCAGTCTCTCTCAGGCGCTTTCTTTAATATGATGAATTAAAGTTACTGCATTGTTGACTGTGCCTTCCTCTTCTTCTTGCCATATTGAATAGAAGGAAAATCTTCCTATGTGTCTTCAGGACTTCAGACTTTTTTTTAAGAAATACATTGTACCATATTATTTTGCTTGGCCTGCTTAGTAATTATTTCATTTTCTTTTTTACATCTTCATTGTACCAATTATTATCGATTTGCTTCCCCTTTGTCTTGTAGATGACATATGACATCATTGGCATCCATAGGTTATATAGAGCTGATGCGTTTGTGTGGTGAAAGAATAAATGGCACAGATTGATTTGCTCATCTCTAGGTGTCCGGGAGTTGTCCAGTATAGAATTTTCTTTTTCATATTCCCTATTTTGACAGTTCTGACTAAAAATCGTGTGTTCTAGTTTGTGTTCTGTTTGAACTGGTTGACTACTGTGGCATAGCTCCCAGAAAGAGGAACAAAAGGGGTGGCACACTTAAAGCACCGCAAAACATACTTTGTGCCATAGACCATGCCCATTGTCCCTCCAATTAACCCACCCTCAAGCACAGTATACTATTAACCTTAATGGCTCCCCACATAGTACAATGCCCCCTTCTTGTGGCCAACCACCCTATGGACCTAAATAATACACCCTCTTCATTTATTACACACTTATATTGCCATAGCTTTCTGTACTCCAACACCTTCCCCTTTATATTGTGGCCCCTGTCCACCATCGCTCTCATACTGTGGGCTCCTGTCCTTCATCGCCCTCATATTGTGGCCCTGTGCTCCAAGCCCTCATATTTTGGCCACTGTGCTCCATCCCAATCATATTGTGGTCTCTTGTCCTCCATCCCCCTCTTATTGTGGTCTTTGTCCCCCCCCCCACTCATATTGTGGCCTCTGTCCTCCACCCCCTCATGTTGTGGCCACTGTCCTCCATCCCCCTTATGTTGTGGGCTCCTTTGATCCATCCTCCTCATATTGTGGCCCCTTGTCCTCCATCTCTTTTATATTGTGGGAGCATGTCCTCTATCCCCCTCATATTGTGGCCCCTTGTCGTCTATCCCCTTCATATTGTGGCCTCTGTTCTCCATCATTTTTAAATTGTGGCCCATGCCCTTTTAATGTAACTGTATTAAACAACAAATACAATTTTACTTACCTTTCCCTCATTACCCCGCAGCAATCTTGCCTCCTTTTATGATGCCAGGTTTTTTAGCTGACGCAGAGGAGGGGGACAGGGCCAGCCCAGGGGAGGAGCTACCTCCACACATGCCATGGAGTAAAGAAGAAGCATGTAAGGAGGTAGCAAAAAGCTGATACCACCTCCTCCTGGTCCTGATGCTGCTCTGCAGCTATAGCGTATAGGACCAGGAGATGGCGGGAAGAAGCAGGCAGTCCAGGACAATCTCCGGGACAGCGGTGAAAAACCAGGACTGTCCCGCCAAATCCAGGACAGTTTCGATTAGGGGACCCTTCTAAACATACAGCTTGTCACTACCAGACATGCTTTTTTAGCATTTGCATTTTCTCTTCTTCATTAAGAATATGTAAAAATATAAAATACACTCCAGCTCACGCACAACTTGCTGCTGTATTTACAGGAATGAGGTAGGAGCACATTCCAAATTTAGGTGTACCAGCTGCTGGACACCCACCTTTCAGCTGGCTATGACTATGATCTATCCTGTGGCTGTAGTATGTGACATGAGTATTAGGGCAGTTTAGTACTGCCATGGTCAATCTGTCCCTTCTACTCAGAAAGAAGCAAATTGAATAATCGTTAATAGACTCCCTACATCATTATGATGAAAGGAGTCCTGTGATTCATGGACCAACAATGGCAGTGTGAAATTTAAGTAAATTCTCTATCCATAATTGATCTTTTTCAACCAATAACATATTTTGGTCAATGAAGGTACTGCCGGTGAAGTCATTTGTAAATCTGTACCCTATCCATCTCACCAAACAACCCTGTCCAAATCTGCTTATAGGGAAATATTTTGAATTTTCACATGTTGTGTAAAAGATATTTGTACAAAACCAGATAGTTCCTTTTAAGGAAATCCACCATCAAAGTCAAGTATAATAACCCAGGGACACTTACTCATAGATCCAGGCAGTGTTGGTAATCTTCCCATACATGTTATCCACGGACTCCTTTCTTTTAAAATAAACTTTTCAAATGCTAATAATAAATAAACTATGCTACTGAGCCAGAATGCCTTTGGGGGGCCGTTAACAGATGCTCTGACTTCGCAGACTATTACACTGTACTGGAGTATTTACCTCCTGCCTAGTGTGCTGAAGCTTCCTCTGATGCCGTGGGATTAAAGCAGTCAGAGGGAGGTGGGAAGAGGGAATGGTGAGATTGGGTGGGACAGAATTACAGCCAGTGAAGCCAAAGGGGCTCTAGTAAAGGGGCTCCCCCATAGCACTTTCAGCTCATTAGCATACTGTTAAGTTAATTTTAGAAGATGACCGCAGTCAAAGTACCGAGATCTATGAGTAAGAGTCCCTGTATTATCATGCTTTATTTTAATGGTAGATTTCCTTTAAGTAACTGCTAAGAGAAATTTGTTGCTCAGCAGATGAGTGTAATTTATAAGTACATAGTTTTACACATTTTGATAAAAGTTCTCAACAAATAACGTTTGGGTCAGCTTCATTATTGATAAGAAGGGAAACAATAAAAAGTAATATTCTATTAGCCAGTAGTAACTATCTAGAGATATTTTTCAGGGTCTCCCCTTTAAAATGTAAGGTAATGGAACCTGGCTTTCACATGCTACCGGGATCCTGTAGTGATTGCATGGGCTTACCTACTGAGATCATCATGATGTAACTTTAAGTCATAGTGCAGTAACTACCGGCACCTTATGACGTACAGTTATGTCAGGGAGCGGGAAGGGGTTAAATTTGTTAGCTAACTTTCACATGTTAAAAAACACAACTGCATGTGAATTTCTGAATATCAAACTGCATTATCAAAATGCCCCATAGATTTTCATTTGTAGGGCTAATATGTGAGAATGTCTTTTATTGCAAATCATTAGGAATGGTTAAATAGCTTTTTAATATATTCAATAGTCTGCTATCATTAGGAATTTAGTATTTCCCTAAACAGTACGTAGTGTAGGCTACATGGCTCCAAGTAGTCACAGCAGGCAAAACACGCATCAACGCCTGTACAAGAGTACTAGACACTTGTCCAGGCAGTTTTACTCCTCAAAAAAAACTCTTGTGCGGATAAATCTGCAAGAGAGCTTTCTTTTCTCTCCCTTAGTCCTGGCCCTGATAGAAGATCATGTGACCAAAGCAGTGTCATTTATCATTGGTTAACTCACATGACCTTCTACAGTGTCAGAGAGCTACAGCCATAGGCAGGATCAGAGATCCAATACAATGTGCCTGCATGGGGTTCCTGTGACACCTGACTCCCTAAGCAGAGGGGATAGATTCATACAGAGATTGTGCAATATGCATGCTCTCCAAATACCTACAGATCACTGGTATATGTGATCTGGGGACACATGAAAATTAAAGGACTATCACCAGATCAAGGATTGTAAATCAAGCACACCAACATACTGGTGTGAGCCCCATCTGAAAGGATCTGCTCTTCTTTTAGCTTCTTATTGTCAGGGTGCAGGGTCAGTGGACCGGAGTCTAAGTGGCACCTGGTATTCACCAAAGCAAAGCAGGATGGTCTTGCTACCAGGTTGTTCCACAGGTGCGACTAGCCCATGGTGGCAGCCAAGGTCGCAGTACAGAAACGTGATACAGGCTCAACGTCAGGAGCAGGCAGAGATACAAGATCACAGGTGAGGTCCAAGGTCACAACAGGAATTCAGACAAAGGTTTGTTTTTCCTTTTTCTCCATCTAGTTGCTTTGCTTTACTTCAGACTTTCCCCAGGGTACTCCAATTCCTGTTCTTTTAATAGAGGGAGTGACATTTCTGCTGTCTGTGGTCACTCGAAATGCCCAATGTCACATAAAAAAACAAGCTTGTTTAAGGCTCTACCACCTGCCATCTGTCCATTGCCGGACTCTGCCCGCTTAGAACCCATGTGCCAGCCAAGTACAGATTCATCTCCCAGCTGTCTACTCCCAGCTCCCCCGAATCTGTGTCAACATCTATATGTGTGCACAGCCCAGTGTGTCAACATATGTAGTTTGTAGCACGTGATCTCTTACACAAATTAACCTATTGAGGGCAATGAAGGTATAAAACCCAGGTAAAAACACTGTGAAATGTAACATATTTGACTTTGTGTTCATGAACATAATGCATCCTAATTTAATGGCCATTTCCACCTGCTATCCATTCAAAGATGCCAGCAATAAGTACAGTAACTGTTCCTAAATGAAGCATTAAAACATATCCTAATCCACATCCTTTTGATGTCCGCAGTATTACATGTAGACTTTCCATAGAGTTTGATGTCTTTAGTCTTGTGAAACAAGCTGCACATGCTGGGCTTGAATTATATTTAGAAATGCAATTCAAGCGCAGTGGAACGCTTCCAATTGAGAATGATCAATATGTAAATACTGTAACGCATTCCCCAGCACAAATATTTCAGTGTTAATATACCTGCGATTGGGAGAAACTTCTTCCCACTGTGAATATCTAAACACAAAATAAGGCGCAGTGTGTGAACGCAGCCTTAGTCCTTCTCTGTGTGGAGGAGGTGGGTGACAGCCTTACTGTGTTGCTAACTGTAATACAACCAAAACTCGAAATACCCCTATTATCTGTAAGAGATACTATGCAGCCCTTAAACAATCCAACAACCAAAGAGAAGAAAGAAAGCTGCAACAAACCATAAAAAATGAAATATATCCTTTATTACAGTGTCAATACACAAATATAAACAAAACATATGCAGTATAATGTACAAAGGGGACACAGAGGTACGTGGGCAATCCAAGGAGGGCGGCCAGTGAATTATAACTGTAATTCACTGGCCGCCCTCCTTGGATTGCCCACGTCTCATTATGCCTTCGGGTGAGTGCATTTGATATATGCGGATTCAGTGAGGCCGTAAGGTACCTCCGGTCCTCATCTTGGCTGTTCTTCTATCTGATACTTATATCCCCGTTTGCCTTACTTGTTTCTGTATCTTATTTTACATTGGAGACTTCAGATATTTTTAGATTACGGGGCTTCTCTCTGGGGGGTGCCGGCTTTTGTTTTCTGTGGTTGCCCCTTATTCTATCTGGGCCACTTGTGTCCCCTTTGTACATTATACTGCATATGTTTTGTTTATATTCGTGTATTGACACTGTAAAAAAGGATATATTTCATTTTTTATGGTTTGTTGCAGCTTTCTTTCTTCTCTTTGGTTGCTAACTGTAATAGCATGCATTATAGCGTCTTATAGTAATAGTAACCAAATGGACATTTTCATTTCTCATAACTTTAGTGGCTCAATTCATGGTTCCACAACGATATAGTTGCTATTCCTCCTCAGAACAAACACCTATATGCAATCATTTTGACATCAACATGTGACATGCTTCATACATTTTTTATTCAGCTCTAGAAAGGTGACCTACTCTGAGGACAGGCTTCCTTTATGTTAGGCTTAGTTGAACCCAATAAATTTCTCTTGAAATATGTCACCTAGGTTAAATCGGTCACATCTGCAGTGAAGTGTCATAAGAGACCTGCAGACTATAATGAGTAACGCAAGGTGTTCCCAGGGGGATATTATCAGTGGAAACATGCAACACCTTATAGCACCCACTACGGCATCATTAGGGCATCTCTGTATTTTTGCACTATCCAATTCTATTGGTTTTGTTGCACTTATATAACCAAAAACCACATATAGCCATCTTTCCACAGTAAAAAACATACCTTTCACTCAGGAGGATTTATCATAGTTATGGAAATGACTGACGGGATAGGTGTCAATCAAAACTTCAGTTTAGTTTTCTTAAATAGCACGATTCTGCACTGATCATTTGACTGTTGCATCGGTGAAGATGAAGATAGAGCCATTTCTTCATTTTACAACCTAACTAAATTACCGGTACTCAGTTTCATTTATTTTTGCAAATCTTCATATAACCATTCTTTGAGTGGCAATTGTGTCAGCCATGGTCACCAGTCTCACTTGCTGGTACGTTTATACCAGAATGTAACAGATGCAGTTGCAGCTGAGTACTTTGTCCTCACAGATGGTCCACTTTCACAACCCCTACATTAACCACAAAACCTCTCCACCTCGCCATGAGGAAACACACATCATACACGGCTAGATCAGTACTATTCCTGTACACATCTGCAACCATGTTCATCCTTCTAGAACCATACACCTGTTATTGCAGTGTCTGCAAACCTCTGAAAGTGTTATCCGCAGGGTGTAACTGTTAGCCATGGCACACAAACAAAACATATATGACCTACATATGACCATAAATGGACCAAAAAACTGTTTAGGTTGTAAGATCTCAACTTTTGTTAATATTTACTGTTTTGTGCTGTTTAAAGTGTTCGTTTAAAGGATGGCCCTTTATTTTCGTTGGCTTCACTTGTAATCTTAAAGTTTTACTAAAGAGGATATAATAATAATAATAATTCCTTTATTTATGAACCTTTTGTACATATTCTGCTACCAATAACTACTAATCAGAGTAGATCTCAACAGCAAAACCTACATCAACCAGATGAACCACCAAGAAAAAGAAATGTGTCATACAAAAGTTTTTGTGGACCTTTAAGGGTGCTGGAAGGGCTCTTGTATACATGTGTATCTAGAGTCGGCGATATGCAACAGGGTCTCATGGCTGGAATTAGAAAGGCATATGGCAAATACTCTGATTCTCAAGGGGTCATTTCTTTTTATAAAAATGAATAATATTGGCCTTTTTACATAAATGATGCCCACCTATTTCATACTTTTTGGAAATGCTTTAGAAATGGGTAACTACTGGCAAGAGATTCTTGATATTATTTAGTCCCAAAAGGGAGCCAATAAAATATAGGTATTCTGAGGATAATATACCAAGGCAGGACAATAAATGCAGTCTAATGAATACAATCTATTGTCCTACAACTCAGGGATTTAAAAATGAATGGGGTTCTTACATTAGAAATGTACAAAATTTTGGGAGCTATAGTGACAATACAAATCTACACAGTGGGGCACCACGGTGGCTGAGTGAGTAGCACCCAGGTCAACATCTGCAAAGAGTTTGTATGTTCTCTGTGTTTCTGTAGGCTTTCTCCGGGTTCTCCGCTTTCCTCCCACACTCCAAAACATACTGATAGGTTGATTAGATTGTGAGCCCCATTGGGGACAGAGATCAATTTGGCAAACTCTGTGCAGCGCTGCGTAATCTGTGTGCGCTATATAAATAAAGAAGTATTATTATTACATGGTCATTTGAATGAATATTGTGTAGGTTAACTTGTTCATTAAAAATAAAATAGCTGATTAATAAAATGTAATGGGGTTTGGGGATACAGTAACTGAAGCCCACAACAGCCAGCTGATGCTATGGACTTGGTATGTTACCCAAATTAGTTTGATCTGCATGTTTCAATCAATATATGTGCTTTTCCTGTGATGGTCTCATCTGAATGCTTGCAGTTTGGAATTTACTGGTGCCTTCTTTCTGCTCCTCATGATAGCTGGCATTGACAGCATATTATTTTGCCTTCCTTTGGATAAACACTATTAAACCTAATGGGTCGTATGCGACCCATTGGACACAATTTTGGGGGGCGTGCCATTGGACAGTCCGACTGATTCGGACTGAGCACCGTATTTAACTTTTAAATTGTGTCGCAAGCCCTAGTCCTAAGATGCACCACTAAAAGATGGTGAACAATCTTAGTAAATCGCCACATGCAGCATTGAACAATGTGAACTCCAGTGACCGGGTATGTAAATGTTACTACTGTAAAGAGCTTTTTCTGTCCAAAAACTATTAATAGTTGATTATGGGGGAGAGACACTAGGCACCTCCCTGGATCAGCTCTTTTACATAACTGAAAGAATATAGCTCTGGCTTCAGACTGAAAACCATTTTAACTTTAGTTAGTCTAAGCCAACTATGGTGAATTCACTGGGAAAAAAAAATTCTCTAGAGAGCTAAAACATAACTATGCTTCAAAAAAATCGTTAACAAAACACCACATTTTGTGTACAAGATTATGTGAAAAAATATAAAGGTTTATTACTCCTGTCACAGCATTAGTACAGTAATGATGCCTCATCACGGGGATAAATCCATCTGTTAAAAAGGATTTAGAGCAAAACACGACACTAGATAACTGAAGGCGAATATTGGCTGATGCATTGACAGTCTACCTATATTTTTCCTGGTCAGCTGTCCAATATTAAGGTTATATCTCGCTAGCCCTCACTAGTGCCAAATGTTCACTAGATTTTTATATTCCAACATGTTTCTAAATACAACCTTATACATTTCAAAGATCAGGGGGGCTATCTTGTTCATTATAGCACATCACACTGTCTAATAATTCATTTTACATAGACATTGACAGATCCAGAACTGTCAATAAACATATAGGAAATGTGAGTTCTGAATTGAAATCTGCCTTGTTATGAGGATATACAAATGAAGAGCATGTATGTATGTATGTAGGCAAAAAAAATTGACCTTATATACTCAAGTATAACCGAGTATAAGCTGCAAAACCTACTTTCACCAAAAAAGTGGAAACACTGATTGAGCAGCAGCTCCCCCCCAATTAATAAAATGTCCACCAGCAGCCCCTCCCAATTAATGAAATGTCCAACAGTAGCCCCCCACTTAATGAAATATGCAGTAGCATCCACCCCAATTAATGAGATCTCCACAGCAGCTCCTCCAATTGTCCAGCAGTCAGCCACATTTATGAAATATCCAGCAGCAGCAGCAGCCCCCCAGTAACGAAATGTCCACAGCAGCCCCCTTTGTTAATTAACTGTCCACTGCAGCCTCCCCATTAATGAAGTGTGCAGGCCAGCCCCTCCAGTGTCCTCTTCTCCCCGCATCTCCTCTTCTGGTCTTCCGGTTGCCGGCAGCGCAGGCAGATGCACGTTTATGCGCTCTGTCCATGCACACACTATGAAAGGGCTTGTGATATCATAGCGTGTGCGGGCAGAACGCATAGACATGCATCTGCCCTCTCTGCCGGGAACCCAAAAACCAAAAGAAGAGATGTGGGGAGTAGAGGACGCTGGAGGTGAGCGCCGGAGGGTTAATACTAAGTTTATTTCTTATATATACTCTATACTATAGGCCCTTATGGACATGTGGTTTAGGGTCCAAAATCAACCTGTATGATGGATGTATGTGGGCAAAATTAAAAAAAAAATCCTTTTATACTTATTTTTTAAAGGAAACCTACCACCAAGGATCTACCTATTAAGGTAGATCCCGTGGTAGGTGCATCTAACGTATGTAAGGATAGCCCTTTTTAGGGGTAATACTTTACTCCTTTTTTAATCTTTAACCCCTTAACGACCTGGCCCTTTTTGTTTTTTCATTTCTACTTTTTAACTCCCCACCTTCAAAAATCTATAACTTTTTTATGTTTACACGTTAAGAGCTCTGTGATGGCTTGTTTTATGCGGAACAAATTGCACTTCATAGCGATGGTGTTTAATATTCCATGCAGTCTACTGGGAAGCGGGAAAAATGCAGTGAAAATGGGGAAAAAACGCATTTGTGTCGTTTTCTTGTGCGCTTGGATTTTAAGGCTTTCACTGTGCGCCCCTTGTGACATGTCTACTTTATTCTTTGGGTTGGTACGATTATGGGGATACCAAATTTGTATAGGTTTTATAATGTTTTCATACACTTACAAAATTAAAACCTCCTGTACAATTTTTTTTATTTTACCATCTTCTGGCACTAATAACTTTTTCATACTTCGTTGTACAGAGCTGTGGGTTGTGTCATTGTTTGCAACTTTTGATGAAGTTTTCAATGCTAGCATTTTTCGGAATGTACGACCTTTTGATCACTTTTTATTGCATTTTTTATATTTTTCAAAATGGCAAAAATGTGCCATTTTTGACTTTGGGTGGTATTTTCAGTTACAGGGTTAAATGCAGTGAAAAACCGTTATATTTTGATAGATCAGGCATTTTTGGATGTGGCGATACCTAATATGTTTATGATTTTTACTATAAATATTTATATGACTTCTAGGGAAAGGGGGTAATTTAAATTTTTATTTTTTTTAATCATAATTACAATTTTAATGTAATTATAATAATTTTTTTTAACTTTTTTTAATTTTTATTTTTACTATTTTTCTTGCAGTTTGTCTAGGTTGTCAGATCGAATCTACCATATACTGCCATACCACAGTATGGCAGTATATGGGGATTTTCCTCCTCATTCATTGCAATGTGCAAATATTTTTCCCATAACGAAAAATATATCCCAGATGTCATAAATACCACTTTTTTTGTAATTTTGCAACAAATTAAACTAAAAAATGATCTAAAGATTGCACACTCCCACAAATGGTATCAATGTAAACTTCAGGTCCTGTAAAAATGGACACATTACACAGCTCCATATGCCAAAGTATGAAAAAGTTCTTAGCGTCAGAATATGGTAAAATAATGAATATTTTTGTAATTTTTATTTTATTAGTACCTAATAAACCTATATAAATTTGGTATCCCCGTAATTGCACCGACCCAGAGAATAAAGGGGAAGCGTCACACAGTGAAAGTTGTTAAAACAGAGCCCACCAGAAAATTGAACACATGCGTTCACTGCATTTGGAATTTTTTTCCTGCTTCATAATACACGCCAAGTTGATTTCTGCCAATAAGAAGTACAATTTGTTACAAAGAAAACAAGCCCTTACCGAGCTCTGTATATGTAGTAAAGGAAATCTACCATCGGGATCTTGGATTATAAACCAAATACACTTACATGCTGGTGCGTGCCCCCTTTATCAGGATATGCTCTTTTTTAACCTCTTATGCCCCCGATTTTTAAGAAAAAATACTTTAAAAACTATGCAAATGATCCTGAGGGGCTCCAGGCTCCATTAACGTCTATGGAATATAGAGTCCCTCAGGCTCATTTTGAAGCCTTTTTTTCGTAAAAACAAAGGCATTAAAAGCTTAAAGAAGAGTGGATCCTGACAAAGGGGGCACACACCAGCATGTAAGTGTGTACTTGGTTCATAATCCATAATCCCGATGGTAATGTAATTTAATTAAAAAGTTACAAATTCTTAGAGAATTGAAAGGGTGAATAAAAATGGAAATAAGGAACAACAGTGGCAGGTGCCCCTATCCATCTCAAAAAATATTTGCTCCAGATTTCTAACAAAGGATAGACACCTAATTATTAAAACTAGTAAATGAGGCTTAGGCCTATGGCTCACCCCTTAGGCCCCTTTCACACTTGCGTTTTTCATACGCGTTTTCTGCAAGTGCTTTTGACGCGCAGAACTTGCATTGCACTCTGACCCATTGTAACCAATGGGTCTTTTCAGACTTGCATTTTTTTTCACGCACACATGCACGTTTTTATCTCGACATGCTCTACTTTTGCAAGTCACGTGTGTGAAAAACGCACCATACAAGTCTATAGAGATGCATCAAAAACGCATTGCACTCTGAGACACTTGCAAGTGCAATGCGTTTTTCACGCATCAATTGCCATAGAAAAGATAGAGCTCAGCCCTGAGTCCATTTCACGCGCATTTCCTGCGCGTGAAAAGCGCATTGAAATTGCATCAAAAACGTGTGTGAAAAACTGAGACACTGAACAAACTCTGACTGAAAACTGATTGCACTCTGATGCAAAATGTGCGTTTTTCACTGACCAAACCCTGATCGCACCCTGATCAGACTCTGACATGATCTGCAACGCAAGTGTGGAAGGGGCCTGAGAAGGGACTTGAACCCTCTGCAATGGAGGTGAGACAATTTTCCAACATTTCTATCAATATTTTATTATTTACATTTAGTACTATATACTATACTATACATTTACTATAAGATCCACTGTCAATGGGGTCTTTGGTTTGCACCCCAATGGTAGCCTCATATCAGCAGTCATAGGTAGCAGTGGATTTGTAAACCAAATAAAACATCTTGCAGTCAGGTGGACAAGGTTGCTCAGTGTATTTGAGAAATACTTTTATGGGGAGGTCATCGTATGAAATTGGATTTTATGGATCTTCTTCAATAAAACCTGATGACTTTATTTAATTGTCGGAAGCTTTCTTTGTAGATTAGGGAACTACTAGCCATGATCCCTTTTAATATGATGGCTCTCACATTCACTTGAAGCAGGCATACTTACATGTACTAACTATGTTGATGTGGAAATATGAGTCATGGATATTTGTCTGCATGTTTCTAATAGATAAGTAAATTTTACAGTATGTTGTTCTAAGGTTCCAACTTACACCTATTTATCTGTGGCGGGGGTAGAGAATCTTCCTGGCATAGTTATTGTATCGTTGTAGAACAATCCCTACAGTGAATCGTGCAGGGACAGGCGGGTGAAGAGTCTGTTATCTGCCACAGACACACTTGAGATGTAATGTTACATATACTGCGCTATCTCTACAATGGCAGACGCACTCAGGCAAGTATTTAAGTGAATGATGTACACTCAGTATGAATGAACAAGACTTTATACCTATTACCTGGTAACCTCCTGCCACATCCAGGGCCTGATGATGCAATTGACCCGAAAGCGAAACACAATGGGGGTCATTTACTAAGGGCCCGATTCACGGTTTTATGGCGGGTTACCCGAATTTTACCGTTTTGCGCCGGATTTCCCTTAATTGCCCTGGGTTTTTGGCGCACACGATCGGATTGTGGCACATCGGCGCAGGCATGCACGCCTTTTTTTTAAAAAAAGTGTTGCTGGACACCTGGTGGACGTCGGAGGAACTGCCTTAGTGAATCGCCGGAAGACCCGAATCCACCGCAGAGAACGCGCCGCTGGATCGCGAATGGGCCGGGTAAGTAAATCTGCCCCAATGTCTGTTACTACTTCAGCTGTTTTTAACAGGTTATTTTCCTGTTGGAAAAAAAATACGGAAGTATCTTTCAAAACTGAAGAGAGATGTTATTCCAATTAATATCTGTAATCCTCTGGGAGGTACTTACCTATTTCACTCCATGCTAGCTTATGACATTGTTTGAACTGATATTGTGATTGACTGGGATAAAGTTGGCCGTGAAATTTTCGGGTCCTTTAACTGGATAAGGAACTCAATCTTCAACTAGTTACTTTTAACAATCGCTTTCATAAACTACTATATAAAGAGAAGGCTTGGCATGCACAATACTCTCTTCATTGCAGTCTATGGTGGTTACAAACACTGCTCAACCATTGTGATTGGCCTTTTACTTACATTGACCTTAAATATGACATTAAATATGTCACCAATTTTCACTTTACTCAGGAAGCAAGTATTTTCTTATGGCTTTCAACAGTGCCTGAACCCTTTTGGGCATTTTAGCGATCAGATTCAAGCATGTCTGGTGCATATTGCTCAACTCACAGTCTGGGGACTGTGGGAGTAAATCCACTAACCATACTTCATTGTCAATGAACCATTTCTTTGCCAATCTCAAAGTATGCTTTAGGTTATTGTCTTGCTTGGACACTATTTTGTTCTTTTCATATCCTTAGAACCCGAGTTCTAAGTAATTCATCTTGTAGAACACTCGCATAGAGCTCAACATTGTGACTATCATCAAATCTGGTCCATCCATCCAACCCTTTTCCACCTATCTGAGCCTATTCATCTCAGTTGCCAAAAACACTGATATCTTCTACTGTCCACTTTGTACTTTTTTGTAACATGCTTCTCATGTTCAAAATGAAGGGTTTTCTTTTCTGGGTCCACCATTCTAGGCTTATGTAAAGTGCATAGCATGGTGCTTCCATGTTCTGTGATCTCAATATTACAAAGCATACGAGTTACCTCCACTGCCATTTGTCACTTCATAACCCATAGGGGATATTTATTACTCACAAGCGCATGGTGCGACAGCTCATGATGAACACCCCTTTCATTTGTGCCACGGTCTATATCAAGAGGTTGTGGCCTCTTAATAAATCCGGTGGGCAGTAGCAATGTCAGACATTTCCATGCCCTGTTCTGTCTGGTGTAGTATTGCACTATAAGCTGGCACATGCTATAGCCAGTGTACAGACATACAAGCCTTGCCGATTTTCCCCCATTATGATGAGCTAATGTGTCATTTTTCTTGCTTAAATTAGCTTGGGAGGGCCGAATACTGTCTACTCAACAGTAGATATTGATGTGTTTTTTGGAGAGAAAAAAATCCAATGTGGCTATTGTGCGATCCTGGCTGTACACTGTTAATTCAGTGAGAAACTTGTAGTTATACGGCTGTAAAGGGAAACTGTTTTTGAGGCTACGGTACATGAGTGGTATGATTAAAGCTAGGCTATAAAATTGTGGTCCGTCTTTATTTGATACTCTGTAGAGCAACCCCCTTCCCCGCCTTTATGTTTTTTCCCTTTTTTTGTTTCGTTTTAATGTTTTTGTTTCGGTGGGCGATGGCCAGGAAGGTTGGGATGTACCAGGTCCTATCTAGGGTTCCTCAATTCATTTTGGTTATTATTATGGTTATTATTTTTCTATGTTGTTTTGTTGGTTTATTAAAAATTAATACAAAATATTGTGAACTATCACAAAAACTTGGTTTAAAATAGTTAATTTGTGGTGACATTTTTCCTTTAATACAGTAGCATGCATGCCTGCTGACCCAAATATTTACACCTTCACTTAGTTCCTTACGATCAATTATTTTGGAACCCAACCTATCAAATATTTACAATATATGTGACAGATATAGTATAAATGTCACAATACTGATTGTAGATTTATTTACATTAACTCACTTTAATATAATAGTAAAAAAATTGTTAAAGGAGTACAATTCAAG
Organism: Engystomops pustulosus; assembly: GCF_040894005.1. Classification (NCBI taxonomy): domain Eukaryota; kingdom Metazoa; phylum Chordata; class Amphibia; order Anura; family Leptodactylidae; genus Engystomops; species Engystomops pustulosus. Next base: position 101,269,374 of record NC_092417.1, on the reverse strand, counting down.
ATATATTTACTGCAGATTTTATTATATCAGGTGGCAATGATCACTGACGTGTGGAATTTAGCCTCTAGTGATGTGATAAGCTGCAGTCTCCATATACAAAGTACATCTGGGTGATATTTCTCTAAACATAATATATGTGGTGTATAAACAGGACATACATATCCATTAACACATACATAGAGAACATACTCTGTCCCCATATAACCCTCCTGTAACATTCCCCTCCTGTCTACCACGTTACTCCCAGCCCATTAAAGCATGCACTCACCCTACATGCCTGCTGTCAAGTATATTTGTCCAACCATATTTATTATTGATTATACCTAATTCTCAGTGGGGTCATTTTCCACTCCATGACAGAAAAACCCTGCAATACACAAGGGTACATAGATGCATATTTTCGACCCTTCTAGTACCATAAAGTCAATTACAGTCAGAACTGATATTATATCTAATAGCTCATTAAACTTAAAAAAATTATAGTAACAAGACACGTACAAGTTATATAGAACCAGAGTCGGACTGGCCCACTGGTCTACCAGTCACTGAGACTGTCGGCATCACAGTGCACACAGCAGGAGCAGAGGAGAGGAAAAAGGACTTTTGCTGGGTAAGTATTCAGACCCCTTTAAATGTTTCACTCTTTGTTTCATTGCGTTGTTTCCAGTTGATAAGATCAAAAAAGTCCTTTTTTTTGCCCAATAATGTATACTGTGCACCCCATCTTGATGGGAAAAAAAAATTAAATATTTTTTGATAATTTATTAAACAGGAAAAACTGAAATATCACATGGTCATAAATATTCAGACCCTTTGCTGTGACATTCATATTTAACTCACATTCTGTCCATTTTGTTCTTCAGATGGTTCTACTTCTTTAGGGTGCAGTCACACGTTGCACTTAAAACTGCATCACAATCAGTTTTGAGGTGGTTGTAGGTGCAGCTTCTTATTTTAACAAGTGAAAGACATTGGGGCACATTTACTTACCCGACCCCAGCGTGATCCCCGAGGTGCGTTGTCCAACGAGGATGAAGTGCCGCGATTCACTAAGATCGTGCGCCCGATATCCTGCATGTGTCGCTTCCCCGCTCAGGTCCACTGGAGTTCACCTTCTTCTTCCCGGTGTATGTAAGTGCATGTCTTGCAACACAATTTGAATTTTAAATCCCACGCTTAGTCTGAATCAGTCGGGTTGTCTGGAGGCCTTGCCCCCCCGGATAGTGTCGCAGGAAAGTCGCGCGACTGCACCAAAATCCGATCGCTTGCGGCAAAAACTCTTGTTAAATGCGTCGAAAACGGAAATGCAGTCCGCAGACCCTTAGTAAATGTGCCCCATTGAGGCTAATTTATCAAGCTGTCTAAAACTCAGAATGTTCTTAGTTGCCCATGGCAATCTATCACAGCTCCCCTTTAAAATATTCAAGAGCACTGGTAAAATGACAGCTAAGTGAATGACATTTGTGGAACAGATTTCCTCTTCAAAATCAAATTCACCCATTCAGTTTATGTCTTTAAACCACCTCAAAACTGATTGTGATGCAGTTGTGCAACGTATGATTGCACCCTCAGAGTCCAACTGTTTTAAATTTAACTGATTGAACATGATTAGGATAGGCGCACACCTGTCTATGGAAGACCTCACAGTGCATGTCAGGGCACATGAGAATCATGAGATCAAAGCAACTGCCCAAGGAGCTCAGAGACAGCATTGTGTCCAGGACCAGATCTGGCCACGGTTACAAAAGAATTTCTGCAGCACTCAAGGTTCCTAATAGCACGTGGCCTCCATAATCCTTATATGGAAAAAGTTTGGGACAACCACAAGATGAGAGGAAGATGAGGAGGGGGCGACAAGATGAGGGGGGCCTCAAAACGATGGGAAGATGAGGGGGGCCACAGTATTAGGGAAGATGAGTGGGGTCTCAATATGAGGGAAAGATTAGGGTGGATCCACAATATGAGGGAGAAGGGAGGGTGCCCACAATATAAGGGGGTCCCAAATGTGAGGTTGACATAAGTGGGGCCAATATGAGGGGGATATGAGAAGGGGGGCATATGAAATGCGATTTCTAGAATTCCCTCTTTTATGTGAAATCTCAACTGTTTACATACAAAACAATCGCTCCCAAAGTCAGGCAAATATGACTCTTCTTACCTCATTAGATCAGTCAAATATGCAAGTTACAGTGCTAGTGTCAGTTCAGAAGCTCCTATCTTTGGTTCTATAGTATCTAGAAACATTTTTTTGTCTCATATTGAAGAGAAGAATCTCATCTTTAAGATCACACTAAGGTGTGCTACAGAACTGGGCATACCGGCAGTTAAAAATCTTTATTATCCATAAGCCTTATATGATCTAAAAGATAAGATTCCTAAGATAAGATCTTTTATATGACACAAAATACATGTTTCTAGGTTTTACTGAACCAAAGATAGGGGCTTTTGAAATGACCCTCCTACTGTAATCACTAAATGTGACTCATCTCATTTGAAAATGGGTTGAGAATACTCATATTTGCCTGATGTTGGGGGATATTTTTCATAGGTTAACAGGTCATAAAAGAGGCTATTCTAGAATTTTTCATGCCCTACTGGGCGCCAGTTGTTTAGTGGGGTAAAACTGGGTGTTGTCTTTTAGGTCATTCTTACATGCTGTTAAATTGCATATTAGAAAGCACTTTAAGTTACTCCTCCCAAAACGAAGATATGTTTAGATCTAATTGTTTGCATCCTGTAAGTAGATACAAGTGTTTTTTCAACACACCAAAACATATGTTAACCAAGCCAAGATTTTCTAGAGCCCCAAGCCATGAAGGCATAACCACTTTAGGCCCCTTTCACACTAAGGCCCCTTCTCCACTGGCGTTTTTCACGCGCGAGTTCTGCGCGTGCATTTGACGCTCAGAACTCGCATTGCACTCTGTCCCATTGTATTCAATGGGTCTTTCTCCATTAGCGTTGTTTTTGACGCGCGTGCTTGCGTTCGTTTGCACGCGCGTCAAAATCGCAACATGCTCTATTTTTGCGAGTCACGCGCAATTTTCACGCCCCATTCAAGTCTATGGAGATGCATCAAGAACGCATTGCACTCGCAATCATTGCAAGTGCAATGCGAGTGCAATGCGTTTTAAACGTAAGGGTTGCTAGGTGACCAGAATAACATTATTTCCCCTGCTCGCGAACGATCATTTAATTAAAAAAACACAGTGAAGAACAGTGAAGAATAGAATAAAAACAGTGAACACAGTGAACACAGTGAACACAGGATCATTTAAGATAAAAACACAGTGCAGAACACAGTGCAGAATAGATTACAGATGTTCGGCACATCTGCTTACTTGTCGGGAGATACGCGCGGAACGGCGCGAACAAAATAGCATGTGAAGAACAATATATATGTGTGAAGAACACATTGCAGATGTATTTAAACATCTGCAATGTGTTCTTCACACACATATATATTGTTCTTCACATGCTATTTTGTTCGCGCCGTTCCGCGCGTATCTCCCGACAAGTAAGCAGATGTGCCGAACATCTGTAATCTATTCTGCACTGTGTTCTGCACTGTGTTTTTATCTTAAATGATCCTGTGTTCACTGTGTTCACTGTGTTCACTGTTTTTATTCTATTCTTCACTGTTCTTCACATCTGCTAAATTGTCGGGAGATAATATACGCGCGGAACAGTGAAGAATAGATCGCAGATGTTTGCAAATTATCAGAAGACATTATTTTTCAATTAAATAACACATTTTAATCCCAAACCATGGTCCCTTTGAAAAATGCTCGAGTCTCCCATTGAATCGCGCGTCAAAAATGCGCCGAAAACGCAAAAAAAACGCAAATTACTCCAAGGAAAAATGGAACAAAAATGCAGCCAAAACGTCAGTTTTTCACGCATTGCAACCTGACGTGAAACGCAACGCTAGTGTGCAAGAGGCCTTAGGCCCCTTTCACACTTGCGCTTTTCACGCGCGTTTTCTGCGCGTGCTTTTGACGCGCAGAACTTGCATTGCACTCTGACCCATTGTTACCAATGGGTCTTTTCAGACTTGCATTTTTTTTCACGCACACACACGCGTTTTTTTTAACGCGCGTTTAAATCTCGACATGCTCTACTTTTGCAAGTCACGCGCGTGAAAAACGCACCATACAAGTCTATGGAGATGCATCAAAAACGCATTGCAATCTGAGACACTTGCAAGTGCAATGCGAGTGCAATGCGTTTTTCACGCATCAATTGCCATAGAAAAGATAGAGCTCAGTCCTGAGTGCATTTCACACGCATTTTCTGCGCGTGAAAAACGCATTGAAATTGCATTGCAATTGCATCAAAAACGTGCGTGAAAAACTGAGACACTGAACAAACTCTGACTGAAAACTGATTGCACTCTGATCAAACTCTGACGTGAAATGCAACGCGAGTGTGGAAGGGGCCTTACGTTGCAGATCACGTCAGAGTTCAATCAGTTTTCAGTCAGAGTTTGTTCAGTGTCTCAGTTTTTCACGCGCAATTTCAATGCGTTTTTCACGCGCAGAAAATGCGCGTGAAATGGACTCTGGACTGAGCTCTATCTTTTCTATGGCAATTGATGTGTGAAAAACGCATTGCACTTGCAAGTGTCTCAGAGTGCAATGCGTTTTTGATGCGTCTCCATAGACTTGTATGGTGCGTTTTTCACACGCGTGACTTGCAAAAGTAGAGCATGTCGAGATTTAAACTCGCGTTAAAAAAACACGCTTGTGTGCTTGAAAAAAATGCAAGTCTGAAAAGACCCATTGGTTACAATAGGTCAGAGTGCGATGCAAGATCTGCGCGTCAAAAGCACGCGCAGAAAACGCGTGTGAAAAACGCAAGTGTGAAAGGGGCCTTATTATGTGTGTCATTCCCCTTTTTACAACACACTGAGGGAGCTTTCACACGATGCTTTTTTGATGCGTTTTTGACCCATTCCAATGGCTTCAGCCTTGATCACATGCTGAGGTTACATTGTGTTTTAACAGATGCAGTGGAAACACAATGTAACCTTAGCATGTGATAAGGGTTGAAGTCTTTGGAATGTGGCAAAAACGCATCAAAAAGCGTGACGCAACGCATTGTGTGAAAGCGCCCTGACAAAATGAGGTCGGGATGGGGGTTGAGTTTGCAATTGCTCATAACCAGGGAGGGGCTTGCAGCTCGTGCAGGTGCTTTGGAATTCGGAAGAGCTCTCAGTGATCAGGTCCCCCAAAATCTAGCAGCCATCTATCCAGTAAATAGCAGATGACTAACGTTTATCAGGAATCATCAGCATTCCCTTTAAGTAGAATTACCAAGCTTTTATTTTTTATATTTTCAGAAAAGAGGAGTAATGACAGGAAAAGTACATACCCAGCGCATGAAAATGGTCTCTTTACAGGCCCTCTAGCTCAGCACTAAATACTATGATATGTAACCATGTTCATACCCATTGATCTGCATGGTAAGGAGAGTTTTAGTACCTGAATGAAGTTGCTCTATTGCTTTGCAGGGTAGTGGCTACTGAAGGGTTAAGAGACAGAAATTGCAGTAGACAATAGGGGAACACTGGCAGCTTGTGATGGATCCCGAAACCATTCAGCCTCTGTCTGCTAAATTCTGTATTTTTAACAACATTTTAAATGGTGAGCGGCAGATTAATAAGGTGCTGGTAACGGCTTCAGCCGCCTGTATTTATTCTATCTTAAATGGCACTTTGTCAGGCTGCGTGGCTGGGCCTTGCAGAGCTGGATTGGGGATAGCATATACTAGGATTTGGTGTTATCTCTCCAGAACAGGCTTCATCCTGTGTGTTATCAGTCCTATGCAGCCCTGGCTGGCTCTTAAAGTGACGGTAACCTTCTCACCACACATTATTCCCTTCTCCGTCTTACTCCCTTTATCAGAAGAGACGCAGCAAGCTTGAAATTTCCATTTTTATCTCTTTTATTTACTTCTCTGTAATGTCCTTTGGAGCATATTTTATTTTCATCAAGACTTGGCTATTGATGACCCTGCACTACACCCCTCCTTCCCTTTTCCAAAACATTACTAGTCCACCTGACCTGCCTCTGGGATGAGGTTTAGAAAGAGGAAATAGGCTTTTTTTAAGTTCTGCATTTCCCCTTATTATATAGGTTTAAATATGCACCTTTTAAATCCCTTCAGGGTTTGGTGGGACCTGACAGGTATCTTAGCCACTCTAAAGCATTCTAAAGACGTGTCAACTACAACAGGACCCCTGCATTTGGGAAGGGGGCCTTATCAGGAGAACTCTTAATCTCAGTTAGGGGTATTACTGTAGTGTGTTCAGAGGTTGTGATTATACATTGGCCCTAATGCCTTCACTCTGCTGCACAAAAACGTGTTAAGCCCATGGAAACGGACCACAAAGTTAATCTGATCGCACTGACTGATCAGAATGAACATAGTGCACAGGTGGGAGTCCTTGCATCACAGAAATATGATGCAAGGTCTCCCTGATTGCTGGCCCAAGTGCAGCATCGGTACTGTAAGAACTGTTACAGTATGGGCGCTACAGCTTAGTAGACAGGGGGTCTTTGCATTATATTTCTTTAGGATGCAAGGACTCCCACCCCGTGCAACATTTATGTGAAGATGGACTTAGTATTCTATCTGTGACAACATACTAACCCTTTATTCTCTACATGCTTTTTCACATTTCAGCTTTTTTTCTACTGATCCTGGTCTGTGAAAAAAATTTAGAGCCTATTAAATTTTTTAAAACATTTGCAGATCTTGGACACCAATAAAGGTCTGCAAAAAACTATTTGTGTTCAGCCAATGTTTTTCACTTATAACGCTGGGGAAGCTTTGCCTTCTTATTAATTTAAACCATCTTTTTTTGGTAGAAAAACTGATGACTGAATGCCATACAGATGTGAAAAAAACATACGAGGTCCAATACTGATATTACATGGCAATAGCAGGGTTTTTTACAGGCTTTGCATTCAGAGCCAGGAGTTTGCAGATATTTTACTGTTTATAGTGCTTGTGTTGGGAGTTGCGGTACCACCGTAGTGAATTTGGGAATTATTGTAAGGGTAATCTATACAGCTCCCCCCACTTCATGCCTTTGACTGTGACCCCCTAAAATCTGCAAGACACAAGGGATTTATGTACATTTTCTCTATGAAAGATTCTAGAAAATGGCATACGGTAACTTTTAACTATCTTGCAGAATGCTAAATTAGGCTTTCATATCCACTAGTCTGTCTTCCATTTAAAGTGTGCCCTGGCATGGGGCAGAAACCTAGAGACACATGGCAGGTGTGAGGAGGTCTGGTGGCAGAGGGAGGGGAGGTGGCAGGCGCAGGAGGAAGCCAACGATTGAAATGAGCTCGCTCTAATCGCATTACACCTCAGCAGCGTCTGTCGACTGCCATCTGTTCACTATACCAAGAGCGTCAGAGGTGTGCGCAGAGAGGGCGGGGGAGGGCACGGGGATATGTATAGATCCAGAGGGAGCAGAGCAAGAGAGGAGGGGAGCAGCAATGCTACCAGAGAAAGTGAGCAAGGGAATGACAGAAAGACAGTGAATTATCCTCATTGTAATCTCTAAGAACACAGATAATAACATACTTTCTATCTTTGGGCACTGCCAGACTGCTATCAAATATTATGGTATCTTGATGCCCATGATATATGACTGTTGCTGTTTAGTATGCTGTATACCTGTGTAGTCTGGGCACTTCTCACACCTTTAGGGCCTGGTTACACGTTGCATTTTGGTAGCGTTTTCATTGCGTTTTGAAGCGTATTACAACAGATAAGGATGCTACCATACGGGGCGTTTTGGACTGTTTTAAAAAAAACTGAAACTCATCCGCAGGGGCGTAACCGGGCCCTAAAAGAGGGGTGGGCCCCGCGGATGTTACACTTCAGTATCTGCTGAGTGCACTGCACTGATACAGAAAGTGCACAGTATCGGCGCAGAGCACGGGGCAGATGCTGTTACATTGAACTGTACCCGCCGCGGCCCCCTGTCAGAGCCACACTGCCCCTGATGTAAGTAATAAACTCACTACTCTGCCACTGTGCACACACCTGACAGGAATGGAGCCATTTCTCCCCTATGCTGGATGCCTATTATGGATGCCTGGGGTGAGTTTTACAGAGGGGGATTAGAGTTTATAGTGGTTGTGGGGGAGCTGATGATATCTGGGGAGCTGAGGGGATGGGGAGCTGATGATATGTGGGGAGGGGCTGAGGGGATGGGGAGCTGATGATATGTGGGGGGCTGAGGGGATGGGGAGCTGATGATATGTGGGGGGCCTGAGGGAATGGGGAGCTGATGATATGTGGGGGGGGGGGACTGAGGGGATGGGGAGTTGATGATATGTGGCGGGGCTGAGGGGATGGGGAGATGATGATATGTGGGAGGCTGAGGAAATGGGGAGCTGATGATATGTGGGGAAGGACTGCGGGGATGGGGAGCTGATGATTTGTGGAGGGGCTGAGGGGATGGAGAGCTGATATTGTGTGGGGGGCTGAGGGGATGGGGAGCAGATATGTGGGGGGGCTGAGGGGATGGGGAGCTGATGATATGTGGGGGGGAGCTGACAAATATGTGGAAGGGCTGAGGGGATGGGGAGCTGATGATATGTGGGGAGGGGCAGAGGCGGTGGAGGGCTGATGATATGTGGGGGGCTGAGGGGAGAGGGAGCTGATGATATGTGGGGAGGGAGTGATGGGATTGGGAGCCGATGATTTGTCGGGGGGCTGAGGGGATGGGGAGCTGATGATATGTGGGGGGAGCTAATGATATGTTGGGGGGGCTGAGGGGATGGGGAGCTGATGATATGTGGGGTTGGGGAGCTGATGATATGTGGGGGCAGAGGGGATGGGGAACTGATGATATGTGGGGGGCTGAGGGTAGGGGGAGCTGATGATATGTGGGGAGGGACTGATGGGATTGGGAGCCGATGATTTGTGGGGGGGGGGCTGAGGGGATGGGGAGCTGATGATATGTGGGGGGAGCTAATGATATGTTGGGGGGGCTGAGGGGATGGGGAGCTGATGATATGTGGGGTTGGGGAGCTGATGATATGTGGGGGCAGAGGGGATGGGGAGCTGATGATATGTGGGGGGCTGAGGGTAGGGGGAGCTGATGATATGTGGGGAGGGACTGATGGGATTGGGAGCCGATGATGTGTGTGGGGGCTGAAGGGATGGAGAGCTGATGATATGTGGGGTTGGGGAGCTGATGATATGTGGGGGGGGCTGAGGGGATGGGGAGATGATGATATGTGGGGGCAGAAAGCATGGAGGGCTGATGATATGTGGGGGGCAGAGGGGGTGGGGAGCTGATGACATGTGGGGGGCTGAGGGGATGGAGAGCTGATGATGTGTGGGGGTGCTGAAGGGAGGGGGAGCTGATGATGTGTGTGGGGGGGGGGGGGGGTGATGATGTGTGGGGGTCCTGAGGGGAGGGGGAGCTGATGATATGTGGGGGAGGCTGAGGGGATGGGGAGCTGATGATATATGGGGGCTGAGGGGATGGGGAACTGATGATGTGTGGGGGTGCTGAGAGGGTGGGGAGCTGATGATGTGTGGGGGGCTGAGGGAATGAGATGCTGATGATATGTGGGGGGGGGGGCTGAGGGGATGGTGAGCTGATGATGTGTGGGAGGGGCTGAGGGGATGGGGAGCTAATGTGAGGGGGTGTGGAGGGGATGGGAAGCTGATGATGCGTGGGGAGGCTGAGGGGATTGGGAGCTGATGATGTGTGGGGGTGCTGAGAGGATGGGGAGCTGATGATGTGTGGGGGGGCTGAGGGTATGGGGAGCTGATGATGTGCAAGGGTGCTCAGAGGATGGGGAGCTGATGATATGTGGGGGTGCTTAGAGGATGGGGAGCTGATGATGTGTGGGGGGGCTGAGGGGATGGGGATCTGATGATGTGTGGGAGGGGCTGAGGGGATGGGGAGCTAATGTGTGGGGGTATTTTCAGAATTGACTATTTTGGGGATGATCACTGTTTTGAATTAAATTTTAAACACCTTGAGATCTTCATAGAAGATATAGAAGTTTAGAAATGTAGAAGTTTAGAAATTCAGAAGTTACTTTCATTTAGCCCTAAAATGTACACATTTCAAAAATATGAAAAGAGAAAACCCATCATCAAAACCCAAAATCCCCCCATATGTGGCCGTTACTTGTTCTATGGGTGCACAGCGAGATACTGAGGGGTAGGAGCGCCCTGCAGGATTTTAGTTTCCTTTTTGCCCCCTTTTTTAGGCTATAAAATTTTAGCTTTTTTGTTATTGGGGCCGTGATTTTTGCATGCATTTTTATAGCATTTTCCAGTGTTACCATTTAGAGGTTGAAAATTTCTTAACTTTTTTTTATAAGGGCAGGAGTGGAAAAGCATCAATTCTGTACTGGATTGTTTACTTTTTCTTTTGTTGGTGCTCACCGTATAGCCTAAAAATCATGTTATTTCTATTCTATGGGTCAATACAATTACGGGGTTACCACACTTACAAAATTTGCCAAATAAAACCTACTATGGTAAAAAAAATCTATCATTTTTGCATTGCAGTCTTCCAAGTGGCATAACATTTTTACTTTTTTGGCTACGGTGCTGGTTGATGGCGTGTTTTCTGCGGGACATGTTGTACAAAATAACAGTATCATTCTGGAGTACATCATTTTTATTGCATTATTTGTAGGATGAAATAGGTAGAAATCATTATTTTTTGGTGGGTTTTTAACTTTTATTTTACAGTGTTCAACAAGTGGGTTCAATAATGATCTTATTTGAATACTTTAATTCATTTTAATTCGGGGGGTTGATACGGATGCGGTGATACTATATGTGGGGTTTGTGTTATGATATAGGCCCCTTCCACACTAGCGTTGCATTTCACGTCAGGGTGTAATGCGTGAAAAACTGAAGTTTTTGGCTGCGTTTTTGTTCCATTTTTCCTTGGAGTCATTAGCGTTTTTGCGTTTTTCACGAGCGTGTTGTTCAAGTTTTTTTGCGTTTTCGGTGCGTTTTTCACGCGCGTTTTTTAAGTCAATGGGACTTTTTCAAAGGGACCATGGTTCGGGAATAAAATGTTTTATTTAATTGAAAAAGAATGTCTTCTGATAAGTTAGCAGATGTATGCAAACATCTACAATCTATTCTTCACTGTTCCGCACGTATATTATCTCCCGACAAGTTAGCAGATGTGAAGAACAGTGAAGAATAGAATAAAAACAGTGAACACAGTGAACACAGGATCATTTAAGTGAAAAACACAGTAAAGAACACAGTGAAGAATAGATTACAGATGTTCGGCACATCTGCTTACTTGTCGGGAGATACGCGCGGAATGGTGCGGACAAAATAGCATGTGAAGAACAATATATATGTGTGAAGAAGACATTGCAGATGTGTTTTTTTAATGAAATGCTCAAGCTCGAGCAGGGGAATTATTCATGTCACCTAGCAACCCATCCGTTTAAAACGCATTGCACTCGCATTGTACTTGCAATGCTTGCGAGTGCAATGCATTTTTGATGCGTCTCCATAGACTTGAATGGGGCGGGAAAAACGCGCGTGAAATGCAAAAGTAGAGCATGCTCCGATTTTGACGCGCGTCAAAACAAACGCAAGCACGCGCGTGCAAAACAACGCAAATGAGGAAAGACCCATTGGAAACAATGGGACAGAGTGCAATGCAAGTTCTGCGCGTCAAAAGCACGCGCAGAACTCACGCGTGAAAAACGCTAGTGTGGAAGGGGCCTTAGACTTTTTTTTTGCGTTATATGTCTCTTTATTTGTGTCTCTTATTTTTTACATTAATTGCGTTCTACAGAATAATCCCAGAGCGTGTATGCCAAATAATGGCAAGTAAAATGGAGGTTAGCATTACTTTGATTCAGTGGATTTATAATTACTTGACACTAAGACCACAGAGGGTGCAGATTAGGAATATCATGTCTGAGGTGGCTGTGAGCTATCTTGGTGCCCAGCAAAGGACTGTTCTGGCTCCGTTTTTATTCGCCATTTATACTGCTGACATTAAAAAAAAACAAAAGTCAATGTTTTATGCAAAGATATTCGGACTATACTGCTATAATAGGATATATAAATCAGGGTGACTTAGTGGAGTACAGATCAACCATTGACTCGGAGTGGTGTGGTGTGAATGGACTGGAACTAAATTTATCTAAAACAAAAGAAATGGTGATAAGTTTCCAAAGGGAATGGAATACTAGTCGAGAGCCAATGCAATGTGGTACAATGGTATTTCAGCTATTGGCTACAGCTGACACCCAGTGTATTTTAATGCCGGCCCAGCTCCGATATCGAGGTGAGCCGGCATCTAAGTTACAGCGCTCAGCGTCCGGTATATAGAGCGCATAGGGTTAAGAGATTGAAGAGCTGTTAACATGTGTGTTTAGAAAACGCAACTGTTAATGCATTTGTTAACATGTGTTAAAGCAATGCTTCACAATGCGTTAATGCATGTGTTTTGATAGCGTAAGCATTAACATTGTGTGAACAAATGTAAACAGTAATGCAATTAGGCAAATCACCTCTCCTCAGCTGTTGTAATGCATTTCAAAATGCAATAAAAATGCAACCAAAACACAAGGTGTGAATGCAGCCTTAGAGCGGGTACTTATGGTAGAGGGGAGTTACACAGAATTATTAAAACGATTTGCTGACCCATACATATCCTTGAGATAAGTCATGAAATCGTGGGTTCGCAGAAACTGCCACCCCTGTTGATCAGCTGCTATCAGTGCTACTACACCCGGAAGCAGCCAAAAGCACATGGCTCTGTCCGTTGTGCAGCAGCCATGCAGGCTTACTTCAATGGGAGCCAAGGGTGAAGTAAATTAGCGTATATACTCGTGTTAAGCCGAGTTTTTCAGCACAGAAAATGTGCTGAAAAACGTCCCCTCGGCTTATACACCAGTCAATATAAACTTAATATTTAAAAATATTTAAAAATAATAAACTTATATACTCACCCTCTGGTGGCCCCGACGTGCAGCGCTGCTCCCCCGATGTCCGCGCAGGTCCTCTTCCGGCTTCCGCGCCGTCTTCTGTCTTCTCTAACTTCGTACTGTCATAGTAGGCGCCGTCTGGGGGAGAACAATGGCGGCGCCCAGCACAAAGTTAGAGAAGACAGAAGACGGGCGCGTAAGCCAGAAGACAAGCCGCGTGGACATGGGGGGAGCAGCGCTGCACGTCGGGGCCACCAGAGGGTAAGTATATAAGTTTATTATTTTCTTTTAATGCTGGGCTGGCTGTATATTACTGTAGGCAAGCTGTAAACTACTGGGGGCAGTGCTGTATACTACTGGGGGCAGTGCTGTATACTACTGGGGGGGCAGTGCTGTATACTACTGGGGGGGGAAGTGCTGTATACTACTGGGGCAGTGCTGCATACTACTGGGAGCAGGCTGTATACTACTGGGGGCAGTGCTGTATACTACGGGGGCAGTGCTGTATACTACTGGGGGAAGTGCTGTATACTACTGGGGGCAGTGCTGTATACTACTGGGGACTGCCTGTATACTACTGGGGGCAAGCTGTATACTACTGGGGGCAGGCAGTATACTACTGGGGGCAAGCTGTATACTACTGGGGGCAGGCAGTATACTACTGGGGGCAGGCTGTATACTACTGGGGACTGCCTGTATACTACTGGGGGCAAGCTGTATACTACTGGGGGCAGTCTGTATACTACTGGGGGCTGGCAGGCTGTATACTACTGGGGGCAGTCTGTATACTACTGGGGGCTGGCAGGCTGTATACTACTGGGGGCAGGCTGTATACTACTGGGGGCAGGCTGGCTACATACTGGGGGGGTCTGTGACCAATGCATTTCCCACCCTCAGCTTATACTCGAGTCAATAGGTTTTCCCAGTTTTTGATGGTAAAATTAGAGGTCTCGGCTTATACTCAGGTCAGCTTATACTCGAGTATATACGGTATTACAGCTGTCTGCTTCCAGCTCCATCCTGCTTGTAGCAGAGCTGCTGGATGTTCCAAAAAGACCATGTAGGTACAGCAATAAACAGCGCTGAGCGCCTGACAAATGCCAACTAGATCTTTTTATACCGAGGCCTGTGACCAGGACAAGGGGACATCCTCTATGCCTAGAGGAGAGACGATTCTACCATCAACATAGAAAAAGGTTCTTTACTGTAAGAGCAGTGAGACTATGGAACTCCCTGCCGCAGGAGGTTATTATGGCGGACTCTATGTACATGTTCAAGAAGGGCCTGGATGCCTTTCTGGAGAGAAAAAATATCATGGGTTATGGGGATAAAACATTTATTTAATTCTTAAAGGATGGACTTGATGGACTTGCATCTTTTTCCGGCCTTATATACTATGATACTGCCCAGGCAGTGAGAAAGCTTGTGCTGTAATTGGAGGAAGCCAGAAGATGCCTCCCCTCGTGATGGGTCATACATAGAGATGAGCGAACATACTCGTCCGAGCTTGATGCTCGTTCGAGCATTAGCGTACTCGAAACTGCTCGTTGCTCGGACGAATACTTCGCCCGCTCGAGAAAATGGCAGCTCCCGCCGTTTTGTTTTTTGGCGGCCAGAAACAGAGCCAATCACAAGCCAGGAGACTCTGCACTCCACCCAGCATGACGTGGTACCCTTACACGTCGATAGCAGTGGTTGGCTGGCCAGATCAGGTGACCCTGGGATAGACTAGCCGCTGCCCGCGCTGCTCGGATCATTCTGTGTCTGGATGCCGCTAGGGAGAGAGCTGCTGCTGGTCAGGGACAGCGTTAGGGTGCTAGTAGATTACTGTTAGGCAGGAGTGATTCAACAAGAACCCAACAGCCCTTCTTAGGGCTACAATAACGTTATACTTTTTTTTTTTTTGTTTGCTTGTGGCTGGGCTTGCTGGCACTAGTAGTGCAGCTAGTACCATATTGTGAGGAATTTGCAGGGGGACTTGCTACCGTTGTGTTTAGCTCTTAGTGACACACATATCCACCTCAAACACCAAAGTGGGAAAATTTATTAGGGGTTGGATTTCAATTAGGCACAGTCTGTCATTTCCTTTTTATTTTACGTTTATTTTTTCATAACTCAGCGTCATCTCATCAGTGTACTTTCATACTTGGCTAGAAAATAGCCAAAGGAGAATCCAAACGGCTTACTTACGCCTACAATAGCGTTATATATATTTTATTTCTGGTTGATCTGCTGGTGGCTGTCCTTGCTGCAGTGCATATACTAGCCAATTGTGAGGAATTTGGAGTGAGACTTGCGACCGCTGTGTTTAGCGCTTAGTGACGCACATATCCATCGCAAAGACCGAAGTGGGAAAATTTATTAGGGGTTGGATTTCAATTAGGCACAGTCTGCCATTTCCTTTTTATTTTACGTTTATTTTTTCATAACTCAGCGTCATCTCATCAGTGTGCTTTCATACTTGGCTAGAAAATAGCCAAAGGAGAATCCAAACGGCTTACTTACGCCTACAATAGCGTTATATATATTTTATTTCTGGTTGATCTGCTGGTGGCTGTCCTTGCTGCAGTGCATATACTAGCCAATTGTGAGGAATTTGGAGTGAGACTTGCGACCGCTGTGTTTAGCGCTTAGTGACGCACATATCCATCGCAAAGACCGAAGTGGGAAAATTTATTAGGGGTTGGATTTCAATTAGGCACAGTCTGCCATTTCCTTTTTATTTTACGTTTATTTTTTCATAACTCAGCGTCATCTCATCAGTGTGCTTTCATACTTGGCTAGAAAATAGCCAAAGGAGAATCCAAACGGCTTACTTACGCCTACAATAGCGTTATATATATTTTATTTCTGGTTGATCTGCTGGTGGCTGTCCTTGCTGCAGTGCATATACTAGCCAATTGTGAGGAATTTGGAGTGAGACTTGCGACCGCTGTGTTTAGCGCTTAGTGACGCTATCATCTCATCAGTGTGCTTTCATACTTGGCTAGAAAATAGCCATAGCAATAGGATAGCATTGTTTGGTTTTAAAAACTAAAAAACACAAAAAAACACAAAAAAACACAAAAAAAAGTTAAAAAAAAAATTAAAGTTATATAACTTTCATTTTCAAAATGTTTAACCCGAGGGCTAGGGGTAGAGGACGAGGGCGGGGACGTGGGCGTCCATCTACTGCAGGGGTCAGAGGCCGTGGTCCTGGGTGGGGTGAGACACCACCTGCTGATGAGGGAGCAGGGGAACGCCGCAGAGCTACACTCCCTAGGTTCATCATGTCTGAAGTTACTGGGACTCGTGGTAGAGCACTGTTGAGGCCAGAACAGTGCGAACAGGTGATGTCGTGGATTGCCGACAATGCTTCGAGCAATTTGTCCACCAGTCAGTCTTCCACGCAGTCCACCCATGTCACCGAAATCGGCACTCCTCCAGCTCCTGCACCTCAGCCTCCTCCCCCCCAGTCTGCCCCCTCCCAGGAAAATTTGGCATTTGAACCGGCATACTCTGAGGAACTGTTTTCTGGACCCTTCCCACAGTCACAAACCACTTGTCCGGTTGCTGCTGAGCAATTTTCCGATGCCCAGGTTTTCCACCAGTCGCAGTCTGTGGGTGATGATGACCTTCTTGACGTAGTGGAAGAAGTGTGTAAAGAGGTGTCCGACGATGAGGAGACACGGTTGTCAGACAGTGGTGAAGTTGTTGTCAGGGCAGGAAGTCCGAGGGGGGAGCAGACTGAGGGATCGGAGGATGATGAGGTGACAGACCCAAGCTGGGTTGAGAGGCCGGGTGAACACAGTGCTTCTGAGACGGAGGAGAGTCCTATAGCAGAACAGGTTGGAAGAGGCAGTGGTGGGGCCAGACGGAAAGGCAGGGCCAGAGCAGGTGCATCAGCGCCAAATGTGTCACGTAGTGAAGCTCCCGTGGCGAGGGCTCCCGCGGCGAGGGCTAGATTTTCAGAAGTCTGGAGGTTCTTTAAGGAAACACCGGATGACCGACGGACTGTGGTGTGCAACCTTTGCCAAACCAGGATCAGCAGGGGTTCCACCACTACTAGCTTAACTACCACCAGTATGCGCAGGCATATGAATGCTAAACACCCGAATCAGTGGCACCAAGCCCGTTCACCTCCGGCCGTGCACACCACTGCTCCTTCCCCTGTGTCAGCTGATAGTCAGCCCCCTGCCCAGGACCCTGGCACAAAAACCCCATCGTTGCCTCCACGATCCTCCACAGCATCCACCAGCGTTCAGCTCTCCATACCCCAGACGCTGGAGCGGAAAAGAAAATATAGTGCAACCCACCCGCACGCCCAAGCCCTTAATGTCCACATCTCCAGATTGCTTAGCCTGGAGATGCTGCCCTATAGGCTAGTAGAGACCGAGGCCTTTCGCAACCTCATGGCGGCGGCCGCCCCTCGGTATTCGATCCCCAGCCGCCACTACTTTTCCCGGTGTGCCGTCCCAGCCCTGCACCAGCACGTGTCAGACAACATCATCCGTGCCCTGACCAACGCCGTTTCTGACAAGGTCCACCTGACCACGAACACGTGGACGAGTGCTGCCGGGCAGGGCCACTATGTATCGCTGACGGCACATTGGGTTAACTTGGTGGAGGCTGGGACCGAGTCTGACCCTGGGGCTGGTCATATACTGCCGACGCCGAGGATTGCGGGGCCTACCTCGGTCCAGGTCTCAAAGGCCTACTATGCCTCCTCCTCCTCCCACCCCTCCTCCACCTCCTCCTCCGAACTACCATCCGTGGGCATGGCGCCATCAGTCGCTAGCTCTAGGCACAGCAGCAGTGCCGTCGCTAAGCGACAGCAGGCGAAGCTCAAACTGCTGAGCCTAGGCGATAAAAGACACACCGCCCAAGAACTATTACAGGGCATCACGGCGCAGACTGATCTGTGGCTGGCACCGCTGAACCTGAAGCCAGGCATGGTTGTGTGTGACAACGGCCGTAACCTGGTGGCGGCTCTGCAACTCGGCAGACTGACACATGTGCCATGCCTGGCCCATGTGTTAAATCTGATAGTTCAGCGTTTCCTCAAGACATACCCCAATCTGTCAGATTTGCTCACGAAGGTGCGCCGCATCTGTGCGCATTTCAGGAAGTCCAGCACAGATGCTGCCACTCTCAGGGCAGCGCAGCGCCGCCTCCAACTGCCCGCTCACCGACTGTTGTGCGACGTGCCCACGAGGTGGAATTCAACATTAACCATGTTATCCAGAGTTTACCAGCAGCGCAGAGCGATTGTAGACTGCCAGATGTCAACTTCCACCAGAACTGGTAGTCAGGTCAGTCAGCTTCCTCAAGTCTACAATGAGGAGTGGACGTGGATGTCTGATATCTGTCAGGTGCTGAGTAACTTTGAGGAGTCAACACAGATGGTCAGTGGTGATGCCGCCATCATCAGCCTCACCATCCCGCTGCTTGGCCTGTTGAAAAACTCTCTGGTCAGCATGAAGTCGGAAGCTTTGCGCTCGTCACAAGAGACGGGGGAAGAAGATTCCCTTGTTGATAGCCAAAGCACCCTTAGGTCTGTTTCTCAGCACATATCGGAGGAGGTGGAGGAGGATGAGGAGGAAGAGGAGGAGAATGTTGGCGAGACAGAAGAGGGGACCATTGTTCAGTCCTTCACTGTTCAGCGTGTATGGGCAGAAGAAGAGGAGTTGGAGGAGTTGGAGGAGGAGGAAATGGACAGTCAGGCCAGTGAGGGGAGTGAATTCTTGCGCGTTGGGACTCTGGCGCATATGGCAGATTTCATGCTAGGCTGCCTATCCCGTGACCCTCGCGTTCAAAGAATTTATTCCAGCACCGATTACTGGGTATTCACTCTCCTGGACCCACGGTACAAGCAAAATCTTTCCACTCTCATCCCTGGAGAGTAAAGGAGTGTGAGAATGCATGAATACCAGCAGGCCCTGGTGCACAAGCTGAAACAGTATTTCCCTTCTGACAGCGCTAGCGGCAGAGTGCGTAGTTCTGCGGGACAAGTAGCGAGGGAGAGTAGGCGAGCAGGCAGCTTGTCCAGCACTGGCAAGGGTACGCTTTACAAGGCTTTTGCCAGCTTTATGTCACCCCAGCAAGACACTGTCACCTGTCCCCAGTCTCGGCAGAGTAGGGCTGTTCTTTACAGAAAGATGGTGAGGGAGTACGTAGCTGACCATACCATCGTCCTAAATGATCACACAGCTCCCTACAACTACTGGGTTTCAAAGCTGGACATGTGGCACAAACTGGCGCTGTACGCCTTGGAGGTTCTTGCCTGCCCTGCCGCTAGCGTCTTGTCCGAGCGGGTTTTCAGTGCAGCTGGTGGCATCATCACCGATAAGCGTACACGCCTGTCGACTGACAGCGCTGACAGGCTGACGCTTATTAAGATGAATAAAGCCTGGATTTCTCATAATTTCCAATCTCCACCAGGTGAAGGAAGCTAAACCTGAATAATTTATGCACTCCTCCTCCTCCTCATTTTCCTCCTTCTCCTCCTCTTTGTACACTAAAGCAGAGGAAACTGGCTATTTTTTGACAGGGCCCACTGGCTCTAGCTATAGTACTTTTTTTGCATTTAATTTTTCTGGAGGGCCACCTACCCGGTCCTCTGTTTTAAACAATTTTTGGGAGTGCCACATACAGGCACTCAATCTATTCAATTTTTCTGGAGGGCCACCTACCTGCTCCTCTGGTTTGAAAACTTTTTTGGACTGCCACATACAGGCACTCAATCTATTTCATTTTTCTGGAGGGCCACCTACCTGCTCCTCTGGTTTGAAAACTTTTTTGGACTGCCACATACAGGCACTCAATCTATTTCATTTTTCTGGAGGGCCAGCTACCTGCTCCTCTGGTTTGAAAACTTTTTTGGACTGCCACATACAGGCACTCAATCTATTTCATTTTTCTGGAGGGCCACCTACCTGCTCCTCTGGTTTGAAAACTTTTTTGGACTGCCACATACAGGCACTCAATCTATTTCATTTTTCTGGAGGGCCACCTACCTGCTCCTCTGGTTTGAAAACTTTTTTGGACTGCCACATACAGGCACTCAATCTATTCCATTTTTCTGGAGGGCCACCTACCTGCTCCTCTGGTTTGAAAACTTTTTTGGACTGCCACATACAGGCACTCAATCTATTTCATTTTTCTGGAGGGCCACCTACCTGCTCCTCTGGTTTGAAAACTTTTTTTGGACTGCCACATACAGGCACTCAATCTATTCCATTTTTCTGGAGGGCCACCTACCTGCTCCTCTGGTTTGAAAACTTTTTTGGACTGCCACATACAGGCACTATCCAAATTAAATTGTCTCCATAGCAGCCTCCACACATTGTCTCCATTGCTACCTCCAAAAGTCGTCCATATAGCTGCCTCCATACATCGTCCCCTTATCAAACGAGGTGTGTCAGGCAGAAATTTGGGTTGTTTTCATGGATTCCACATCAAAGTTGTTAACTTTGTCGCCACCCTGCTGTGTTATCCACAAAATATACTGGCAAACTTTTATGATTAACCGATATTATTTCAGCGCTTCTTGCGCATCTGTTTACATTCCCCTCACCCGCCATATCCCAAACTTATAAGAACGCTACTACACTTAACTTGGTGGAGGCTGGGACCGAGTCTGACCCTGGGGCTGGTCATATACTGCCGACGCCGAGGATTGCGGGGCCTACCTCGGTCCAGGTCTCAAAGGCCTACTATACCTCCTCCTCCCACCCCTCCTCCACCTCCTCCTCCGAATTACCATCCGTGGGCATGGCGCCATCAGTCGGTAGCTCTAGGCACAGCAGCAGTGCCGTCGCTAAGCGACAGCAGGCGGTGCTCAAACTGCTGAGCCTAGGCGATAAAAGGCACACCGCCCAAGAGCTATTACAGTGCATTCCACATCAAAGTTGTTAACTTTGTCGCCACCCTGCTGTGTTATCCACAAAATATACTGGCAAACTTTTATGATTAACCGATATTATTTCAGCGCTTCTTGCGCATCTGTTTACATTCCCCTCACCCGCCATATCCCAAACTTATAAGAACGCTACTACACTTGATCTTATACAAAAGGTTCTTAGAAGTGCTGTTTGGGGAGTAGCCTAGAGACAGGGGCTTGGATTGGCGAAAGCTCGCCTGGCAGCGGAGCGCCAGCTCCATGCCAAGATCCAACTAACATAGTTTTAACTGCAGCACATTTAATCTACTACTAGTTCACTGCCTCCATACATGGTCCCCTTATCAAACGAGCTGTGTCAGGCAGAATTTTGGGTTGTTTTCATGGCTTCCACATCAAACTTGTTAACTTTGTCGCCACCCTGCTGTGTAATCCCCAAAATATACTGGCAAACTTTTATCATTTACCGATATTATTTCAGCGCTTCTTGCGCATTTGTTTACATTCCCCTCACCCGCCATATCCCAAACTTATAAGAACGCTACTACACTTGATCTTATACAAAAGGTTCTTAGAAGTGCTGTTTGGGGAGTAGCCTAGAGACAGGGGCTTGGATTGGCGAAAGCTCGCCTGGCAGCGGAGCGCCAGCTCCATGCCAAGATCCAACTAACATAGTTTTAACTGCAGCACCTTTAATCTACTACTAGTTCACTGCCTCCATACATGTTCCCCTTATCAAACGAGCTGTGTCAGGCAGAATTTTGGGTTGTTTTCATGGCTTCCATGTTAACTTTGTCGCCACCCTGCTGTGTAATCCACAAAATATACTGGCAAACTTTTATCATGTACCGATATTATTTGAGCGCTTCTTGCTCACCTCCTTTGGTTCCTCTCTGCCACCCATTGGTTTGAAGCCTGAGTCCATTTAGGGTATGTCGCCATGACACTCTCTAGCCTGCTGCCGCTGCCTCTGCATGCCGTCCCCTATAGTGTCAGGGTCAATTATTGGATGTTTTAGATGCTATCTAGCTTCATTCTGTCACTCTGTCATGGCCATGCTGTTGCCCATAATTTTGGCATAATGGTGCGATTAAGCAGCCTCAGAGGCATCCATGCATGCTGCCCCTGCTGTTTCCTGTCCATTTCCGTGGTGTTTCCATCCTTTTCTGAGGTTCCCAGGTGTTTGGCCAAGCTTCCCTGTGCAGAGCCTTGGTCCCCTTGAAAAATGCTCGAGTCTCCCATTGACTTCAATGGGGCTCGTTATTCGAGACGAGCACTCGAGCATCGGGAAAAGTTCGTACTCGTCTCGAAACGAGTACCCAAGCATTTTAGTGCTCGCTCATCTCTAGTCATACACAAATGTGCCCTCTCTAACAGCTGGCTTTTTTACATGAACGACGGGAGCCGGCTTCCCTGAGAGAGCCGATGGCTCACTTAACCCCACCCCTGACAGGTTAAAAGTGGTTTAGATTGGGGGTACCTATGAAACATGTAGAAGGGAGCCGTTCAGGAGCCTGTAGAGCTGGCTCTTCTTAGAGAATGGAGGCTAATGAGCCAGCTTGCTAAGAGGAGCCTTTCCATCACTAGCCTCTACAAACTGACTGATCCAGTGGTTACTGAAACGGAAGCAGCACCTGTAGTTATCCTCTTCCTGCAAGTACAGACCCCTGCAGGTGCAGGTGCAGGTGGCACCCTGAACCCAGGTCAAAAATGATGTGGTAATGTGGTAATGATTGCTGAATCTCAATAGTGCATATCTAGCCACTTCCGCCAAAATGTGAGGTGGGCGTATCCGAGGAAGCTATCTTGTTTCTAAGGGACAACATGGCTACATTTATGAGAAATGATCTTCACACAGGAACATTTTTTTAATAACATCCAATTGAAGGAATACTTACATGTGGCAAATTAATTAAATTAAATGTGAATGCCCAGATGGGAAAACCCCTTTACTTTAATTGATTAGAGAATAGAATATCATTCACTTGTTTTAATATACTTACATTTACAATTTTGTCCACATTATTCTAACAACTTGTCTCTAATAAATAAATAAGAAACAAAATAGGTATCAGTCCATTAAGAGTTTTTAAATACTACTGAGTTGTGTAAGTTCTCTTTTCTTCAAACTGTAGAATTTGTAGTGCATTGATACAAGACTTCTTAATGCAGCCTTTAACCCCTTTAGGACACAGCCAGTTAAAAGCTTAAAGGTGATGCCACACGTCCCATTTTTGGACCAGTTTAAAGCTTCCGTTTTCAGTCTGTTTGTAAGTTAAGGTTCATTCTTTTTTTTTTATTTCACCAGTGCATATTCCTGTTGAAATAACTTTTCAACACTTTAACTGTGATTTTGAGAATTTTTTCTCGTGAGACAATGTAGTTTATGATACAAGTATCATTTTGGTGATCAGTTTCTTTTTTGGGGGGGGGGTAAAAATTCAATAATTTAGGAAAAATTAGAAAAAAATTACAATTTTTCAAAGGTTCACATTTTCTACTATTAGACAAACAGTCATAGAACAAATTATTTTTTGGAGAAACCTTTTGCCATTTGGTCTTCTTTTTATTTCCATAGTTTCCATTTTTTTATGGATGTGAGAAGTTTTCAATTTTTAGTAGCAACTTCTCAGATTTAAGCCCTATGAAGGCTTATGTAATATAAACCTCCACAAGTAGCACAATTCTATGAACCTAACATCTCAAACTATTCAAATCAGCATTTGGGAAGTCTGTTAACCCTTAAATTCTTTCTCTGGAAGCAAACAAAAATGGATTGAAAATTTTGAAATTTCAATTTGAATAAGATTATTCTCATTTAGCCCTAAAATGGACACATTCAGAAAGAATTTGAGGTATATATACATCCCAAAATTTTTTCCCTGCTTCTTCCAAGTATGGGAAACATGTGGATGTCAACTGCTGTTTGGTCGCACAGCGATATCCAGAACAGAGTGAGTGCTATTGGGTTTTTGGCAGGCCAATTTGGCTACAAATGTTTTGTGGTGCCACAGTATACTTGAAGAGCCCCTGAAATAACAGTACAATGGAAAACACCCAAAGATGTCACCATTTAGGAAAACTAGACCCCTCTAAGAATATATCTAGGTCTGTAGTGAGCATTTTATCTCAAAAATGTAATTTTAGTGCCTAATATATTGTGCCCAACCCATACCACTTTAGACAAACACCCCAAAAATCATTCTGCGGGTTGTCTTGAGTACTGGGTACACAGCAGGGCTGAGAAGGGAAGGAGCGAAATTTTTCTTTTGGAGCACCCTTGTCACTAGACTGGTGTTGGGGTGCCCCTGAGATACCAGTGCACTAGAACCACCTGAGTAGTGACCCCATTTTAGGAAAGGACACCCCTCAAAGAATTTATCTAGGGTTGTATGAAAATTTTAACCCCTGAGATGCTGGCCCAAATGTAAGACAAAGTGAAGGGGGCAATGTAAAAATTGCATTGTTTTCTCAAATGTGTCCTAGTAGGAAGAAATGTATTCAGCCCAACTCATGCCACTGTGGATAAACACCCCCAAAATCATTCTGTGGGTTATTACGGGTATGGCAATATTCCATGTGTAGCAATAGTCCACATGCTGGGGAAACAGCAGGCCTGAGAAGAGACAAACACAATTTAGCTTTTGGAGCACCCTTTTCACTAGACTGGTGTTGGGGTGCCCCTGAGGTACCAGTACAATAGAAACCCCCGAGTAGTGACCCCATTTTAGGAAAGGGCAACCCTTAAAGAATTTATTTAGGGTTGTATGAGCATTTTAACCCATAAGACCCTGGCTCAAATGTAACACAAATTAAATGGTGTCAAGTAAATTTTGCTTTGCAATTTCTCAAAATCTCTCATTGTAGTGTCAAAGGTCAATTCATGCCACTGGAGACAAACACCCAAAAATAGTCATGCAGGGTATCCCGGGTATGTGGCAATAATGTACAAGATAGAGACACGCCAGGGCTTGGAAGAGAATGACATTTGGAGCACAGACATTTAAAAAAAGTTTTGGCACCATAAAACATTTTTAGATGCCCTTAGGGATCAGTACAGGAGAACTGACCCTATTTGAAAACTACACCCCGCCATGAATAAATCTAGGGGTTTGGTGAGCATTTTAACCACACATGTGGACCCCAAGTATGATCCATAATGGATAATGGATATTTTATACTATGCACTATGTCATCTTGTGCCCAGCTACTGCCACAGGAGACAAGACCCCAAAAAACATGGGCTTGGCAATACCCCATATGTGGCAATAGTATACACAATATTTCATGCATAACCTCTGGCAGTTTGGGGAACTTCTCCTGGAAAGTGCTGCCCTGGTACAATGGGTGATGTGGCCCCGCTTCCAGAGGTACTAGCACTCCCCCCTTCCTGGTCTCTAAAAATCAACTGCTTGACTCCCACCTCTTGAAATTCCAAGAAAGTTCCCTCTGGTACATCGATGTAGCATATAAGTATTACACAGTGCTATCTGCATGATGTGCATGGCCAGCTTCTTGTACCACACCCTCGACTTCCGCATGGGGTTATATGGTTAAAGGACCTGGTCCGACAAATCCACCCCTCCCACGTACCTATTATAATCCAAAATACAGTCTGGCTTGGGGGCTTCTGTACTGGTACAACACAGAACAATGCCTACACGCAACACCTGCTCCTCCATGCAACACCTGCTCCTCCACGCAACGCCTACTCCTCCACAAAAACGCCTGCTCCTTCACAAAATGCCTGCTCCTCCACAAAATGCCTTCTCCTCCACGCTACGCTTCTCCTTCACGCTACGCCTACTCCCCCATGCTACTAATACTACTGCTCCACGCTACTACTACTGCTCCACCTTACTACTCCTAACAGATCGCACTTAAAAGGTTGTGGGGGATAGGGAAAACATACAATAGGGGGGTAATCGTGTGTTTTGGGGTACAGTAAAGGGACAGATCACTAGCACAACTCTCTGCAACATCATCAATCCCAAAAAAGAGATGTTGGAAAGCGTTGGGCTAGGAAGATCTGCCCAAAAATCGTCACAGATCGCTGTCAATCAGATTGGTCCTGTGATGTCATCGGAGGGGTGCCGATGCCGACACCTCCCAACAAGGTCTGGGGAATTTTTTTGTTATTTGACGTGTTATTTTACAAATACTTCGGAACACTTGAACTTACCAAAAGTGATTTTGAAATCAACATTTCCCATATGTCTTCTCTATATTTTCATAATTTTTTAAATGTTGGGATAACTTACAAATCAAATATCGGTTTTCCATACTTTCAAGGAAATTTCGGAATTGACATTTTTGGAGGATTAATATTGTTTTTAATGAGATTTGAAATCTACAATATTCAAAACCCCCTATATATCGCTCCATTTTCAAATGTGCATCCCACAAAGTATCAGAAACAGCTTTCAGGAAAATTGCTAATCCTTTGAGATCTTCATAATTACTAAAACAAAATGGAGGGGAAATTTAGATGGTTCAGCACACCACATGTGGACGTTACATGTGGGTGCAAAGCAAGGCGCAGAAGGGAAGAGAAGCCATGCACTTGGGTGGCTGTGCCCTATTACTGAAAATGTATTAACTTGGGGGGGGGGGGGGGTTGTAGAACATCAATTCTATAATAGATTTCTTTTTCATAGTATAGCCTAAGTAACATGTTATCTTTATTCTTTGGGACAGTACAATTACGGTGATAACAAATACCTATATTTTTGCTTCTTTTAATAATTTTGTAGAATAAATCCTAATGTGGGTAAAAAATTATAATATTTGGTGTTTTTATTAATATATTGGTTTTTTTTTTATTTACAAATTTTTTACTTGTCCCACTATGGAGAGCACAAAGAGGTTGAGAGGATTTCATTTGTCTTGTCAATAGACCTGCTGCCAATCATCAACATCTGATGAGGGGTTAACAGCTGTAACCACCATTGACACTGATTAGGGCTATTGCTGACAGTGAACAGACAGTGGCATATGATGTATCCATTGAGCTTAAATCTTTCTGTGCACAACTTTAAAATTACCATTGAATATATCCAAAAAGAATAGCAAAAAGTAGCAATACCCCTCTTATGTACTGTGGAGTTTTTATCTTTCGTCTTGGTGACCATACATTCCATGGAGGTATATGTTTGTGGTATAATGATTGTATATATTATTATATGTGTTATATTAGATGCTGATATGTATTTATATGTGTGGTTATTGACTACAGGTACATATTTATGTGTGTAGTAAAGTCATTGCAGAAACTGTCCAACTTTCCAACAGTATCCAGTTATTTGAACTGGAAAAAAAGTGAAAACTGCTTTTGGAAAAAAAAAATATTTCACATGCTATATATAGGAAAATCACTTGGTCTCATATCATTGTGTCAGTGATTTGTTTTGGGGCTGAAGACAGAAAACACAAAACATTTTTTTTTCGGGATATCACTTCTGCCTTGTCTTTAGAATTGGTTGACAGATAGATGTCTGTTGTTCAGTTTGCAGCTCTGATCCTAGGATTCCATTGGAATAGATAGTGATAATAATAGTAGGTGTGTAGATGAGAGGTCCATTTACCAGCAGCACTGATCAAAATTTGAAATATGATTTTTATATTTCTTCTGAATTTTTGCAAATCTCATTAACATACAATAAATTTTTTGGCTAAAAAGTTTTATTTGAATAGTAAACCAATACATTATTCCCCAATCAGATACTACAGTTGTCTAGTGGATTTCCCCTGAACCGGTCTACTGATAAAGACTAAAGGATATTCATTCTGATCAAAGGAAAGGAATGTTATCTTCAATCCAGGAAGTGGCATCAAACTGACAACCACAATGTAAATTGTACTACAATGAAAGTTTTGGTTGCAGATTGTGCTAAAGCATTTCAAGCATTGTAATTTTTTTTAAGATCTTGGGTTTTACTGACCTAAACTTCCATCAGCTGCATAAAGAACAGAGAAATCTCAAGACCAGAAGGCTGTCCTTGCCAACTGGACTAAAGTCTTAAAGGGAACCTGTCACCAAATCTCAGGAAATCTCGTGCATGTGAGTCGGCTTTTTAGCTGAGAGCCAGGTGATGTCACCGGCTCTCGGGGCAGCAGGAAAGAAGTGGGTGGGAATGAAAGCACACGCTGTAGGCATGCATAATTAGGAATTGAAGAAGCAATGGGACTCTTGTGTGACATCCACAGGAGCACCTGAGCTGATTAGCATTTTTTATAAACTCGCTTTCTATCTTTTAAAAGGTGTTTCAAGAATACTAAAAAGAAGTTTTTCGAATACTCCAAAAAAGGCCCACCAGTAAGTGTTCATAGTTCAAATAGCGTCTACCCATGTGGTAGATAATGTTAATATCTTACTGACAATTGTTGGTAAGAGTGCTGTATAAGGAAAGGGCTCAGGAGCTGATCCCTCTCCTTACATGGTTGGTGTTATACAGCAGACACCCAACTCTAACACCTGTGATTGGTGCTTGCTCTCATCACAGTTTTTAACCTATTAAATGTTAAATTAAAGTTGAACCCTATTGCAGCACCAAAATGCAGAGTGGCAAGTTCACCTATCCCCACTTCCCCACCGAATGTCATGGACAGGTGGATTGATTGTCAGGATTGAACTGACACTATCACAGCCATTATAATTCATATGCCTTAACAGGATGTTAAAAATTGGAAAAATAAACAAAAGTAAACATAACAATACAAGTATTTGGTATCCCTGTGTCCAGAAATGCCAATACAGGCAGTCCCTGGGTTACGTACAAGATAGGGTCCGGAGGTTTGTTCTTAAGTTGAATTTGTATGTAAGTCGAAACTGTATATTTTATAATTGTAGATCCAGACAATAAAAAATGTTGGCCCCAATGACAATTGGAATTTAAACATTTTTTGCTGTATTGGGACCAAGGATTATCAATAAAGCTTCATTACAGACGCCTTACAGCTGATTATTGCAATCTGGGACTATAGTAAAGCATTCGGAAAGCTTCACCAGAGGTCAGAGGGGTCTGTCTGTAACTATGGGTTGTCTGTAAGTCGGGTGTCCTTAACTAGGGGACCGCCTGTATAATAACATATACAATTCAATGCTTGATCGACATTTTAGCCTATGAAAATATTAATAAATAGTCATCAAAAGTCATGGTCAAACTAGTATCATCAAAAAAACAAACAAAAAAAGTTGTCCATCCCTGGCCTAAGACAAGTTTTTTTAAATATACTCAGGATAACAAATTAACACATTCTCTAATTCACGGTTATTAACAAAAATACATTATTTCACAGATATAATTCCAACCTATCTCTATCAGACCTGCTGTACACAATTTCAGTTGCCCTACAAACGACCCTGTAATTTCTGATTTAGGGTCGGGGAAGCCATCTTGGAAATCTGTGTGATGGCCGTGGAGCTGAGTTTCTCTCTTTCTGCACTCTAGCCCCACCCCCTGCAGTCCAGGACAGAGCTCACATAGACACTGACATCCTGCTGGCAGCAGCATGAGGAGAACTACAAGCTACAGGCACATTTAACACTCTGGAATCTTACACTGACCATCACTGAGTGATAGGAGCTAAAACAGCAATAAGACTGATTAAAATTGTGAAGAAAAGGGTGAAAAAGGGTAAATCTTTATTGTGTGAACTTCACTAGGGGATAGCAAATATTTCAAAATTTCCCCACATTATTATGAAAAAATATTCAGAACTTACTGCACTGATCAAATTATATTGATTTATTATATATATTTAGGGTTGAAGTGGGTCCATTTTATCCGAACTCAGTCTCATTTAAAATGATTACAGACTCCATTATTCCAACTCCTCAGCCCTGTAAACCTCCAACTCACATGTCATTGGCATGTAAGGGTGATGCCACATGTCACGTTTTTTGTCACATTTCACAGTTGCCTACACTTCTAGAAATTAAGACAAACAGGTTCAAAGCAGCCAAACGTATGGTAAACATTCAAAAACGCATCCTTTAAAACTATCCAAAATCATGACGTGCGGCATCACCCTAAGGGTGAAGACACACATGGCGTTTTTGGGCCGTTTTTACTAAGTGCGTTTTCAGATCGTTAAAAACGCATGCGTTAAAAAACGCATCCGTTTTTTGAAAACGCATGCGTTTTTGTCCGTTTTTCCGAAATTGCGCAATGGACAAAAACGCATGCGTTTTCAAAAAAACGGATGCGTTTTTTAACGCATGCGTTTTTAACTATCTGAAAACGCACTTAGTAAAAACGGCCCAAAAACGCCATGTGTGTCTTCACCCTAAGGTGTGCCGATGACAATAGAAATTGACTGCTCATACACAGGGCCATAGAAACCATGGATGACCCCACTGAAATACATGGGGCCGTGTGCTAGCTGTTGAAAAAACGGCCAGCACATGGTCAAAAAGAATGTTTCTATGCATGTAGCCTAAGTTCATAGCAAATCACAGTGGATCGTAAAGTTCATCCCGACTCCGTTTTAGTGCACTAAGCTTATGCCAGGTTGTATTGTGCCGTATTCTCTGCTGAATAAAAATCCAGACAAAGACAGCTGGATACAAATGTCCCGATCAGCAGTGAAAACCCCTCTCCAATCTGCTGGATGACCCACATTCAGTCTTTCGAGGTGTGCTCTTTAATTCTGGCCCTGTTAGCTTTTGTGATGGTATCTTTTAAGCTGCGCTCAGATTTCTCTCTCCTACAACAGCTGCCAGTGCTTAATTAAAACCCAAACTGCTCTGGGTACACCTGGTGAGGAACTGCCAACAAACAACATAGCAAATGCATCATAGGAGATGAGGTATTATTAACCCAGTCACTACTGAGAGTTCTGCTTATACACAGGGACATATACATACAGTTATCTCGCCCATAAAATATTAAAACAGACAGCGCTTCCACTGAACATGTCGAGACTAGGGATTTAAAACGGTAAAGAGGGAATAGTATGGTTACATTAGGCCCAAACCAATAATAACACCTGTTAGGAAGGGGGTTTCCATTTTCTGTATAAAAGTACCATTATTTTCGTAATTAACAATTTATTCTGTACTTAAAGGCCAATTTCCATATGAATCAAATTACCGTAAGTAAGAGTTTTAAAGTAAAATAATACTTAAAAACTGTATATTACAAGAAATCAGAACTGCGCCACCTAGTGACTCAAAATGTGTACAAAATGTAATTTTTTGTTCCTTGTGTATAAAAACTTATGTTTTCAAAATTTTAGGCAGACGTACAAAGTAACTGATTCACAATTTCTGCATGGACAGTTATAAAATCAAAGAAGTTATTTTATTTGCTGTGAAGATATCACACCTCAAATCTGTGCCTTCCGTATGTTTTTTAAACAAAGCTTTAAGAAGTTGGCATATAGTAGAATCATCTTAATGTTAATGTAAATTGAAACTAAATTGCCACAGTTTGCACCTCCCTGTAGGTGCCAGGGTGTGTTCACATATAGCGTTTTGGGAATGCATTAAGACGCCACCTGTGAACGCACCTCATGGACCAATATAGACATTTGCTCAAAAAGTTGCTGAATGCGATGATTATTTCATTAAATGCTTGGATGTGTCAAAGGTCCCTGAGATGCTGACAAAGCTCGGACCCCCATACCAATGTTATGACGGTACTGACTAATACTACAATCCAGCATCTATATAACCATTGCGCAAATTATCATTTTTCCATAAGTCCAAATGCACAATTAAAGGGAACCTTTTTTCAGGAAGGCTTTTTACATGATGACAGGTCTTTGTTGCACATCTGAATAATTCCGCTGCTTTCTAATAATTTCTTTAACGTTACCTGGCTCCCTGCCAGCAGCATTTGGTGAGTCCTAGGGAAGGGGGGTGTCAGTTCAAATGAAAATTGCTTGTGGCGGTGATCTGACGTAAGTGGGGGAGGGAGCAGGGGAGAGGCTGAGGGAGGGGAGGGCATTGAGTGAGGAGGAGGTATTGAGACTGAGTGTGGACTTACCACACACTGCTGGCACCAAACCATAATAACTACTTAATTTTATTATTATTTATTTATTATTTAAGATAATTTGATGTTAGAGAAACAATATAAAATAGGCCCAATTATATATGTGTTTCCATTGAAACACATGTGATCAGTATTGCTTTGCGTTTCTAAACACATTGTAGATGCCAGTGTGACTACACCCTGAAAGAAACTAAATGAGGAGAGAAAAAACCACTGATCTCCCATAAAAAATGCATTACTAGGTTTCTTATATATTCATCTTCGTCACTGATTTATGCATATTTTTTTGTTGGTGACAATAATTTACAAAGCATAATATAAACACATACATTATAATTATAATAATAATAATCTTTATTTATATTGCACCATCAAGTTTTGCAGCGCTTTACATATCATAGGGTTATAATGACTGGGATCTTCATAAATAACACATGATCTTAGTAAAACCGCATCCATAATGCATTTACGAACCAATAAAGCATGGTCCTTACAGAGCATGCATTATATAGTATATTCATTGAAAAAACTGAACCACACAATTGCAAAGCATGTTATTGGTGTTGGCACTATACCTGATGAGTGGCTCATGGAGCACCAGGACTGAGCCCATACTCATTGATAGCCAATTGTGCTATGCACATATGATAAACTGATGGTGTCGCCCCCACTGGCACACATCGGATCTATGTGGCTCTAGCCTCCTGACAAGTCCTGGCAGGCAGCTGTGATGCGCTTCCCTGGTCGAGCACTTCTACGCCTGGTCTGAACTGGCATACAATTGCTCCCTACCCTGATCCTGAACGGGTGAAGACTACAGTAAGGCTCCGAAGCCCCACCCCAACCAGTGTAGAGGGTGGGATAGTTGTAATTCCCAGCTCTTTGCTTGAAACTTGCTTGAAACTTGCCCACTGAAATTAATGATGGCATGAAAAATCTCCAGTGGATCAGAGCTGTAAAATTCAGTTATGAAAATCTGACACAACTAGGATGACACTTCAGAATATCAAAATGTATTGTTGCACTAGGATGGCACTAGAAAATCTGATTAAATTCTGATCAAAATCATCCAATTATCGCTGATCATAATTGTAAGATTGACACTCCGTGTGAGGGCAAATGGTCCAAGTAAAAGTAGGGGAAGGTCACCATTCAGCTTCATAGTGCCAGCAATAGTAAGTGTTCTGGTCATTATCCCACTGCTACTTGGCTCAGTTTGTCCAGTCCTTCAGTAAATGGCTGATGGGTTGTTATTTTTGCTCACTAATTACGATTGTTTCGGTGGTTATGGGCTCAGTCAAAACGTTGTGCACTGGGTGCCCATCCAAAACTGACATATTATTATTTGATAATGGTATTTAAAATATTGATAAGGAAAAAGTGGGTGTGGTACGTGTTACATTAGAATTTTAATAGAACTGGTGTAACAGAAAGTGATATAACATCTGAGGACAGTACTATTAGATTTAACCTCTTGCCACCGTAGCCCCTTTCTGTTTTTCATTTCTGTTTATTGCCGCCTCTGCCCAAAAGCTAAATTTTATTTATTTTTCTGTTTAGAGAGATTTTACGGAAGCTTTTTTCTGCATGGCAAAGTGTAGTTCTCAGAGGCACCATTTAATATATCCAAATGTGACAAATTTGACAAAAAAACACCTTGGCACCATATTCTTACAGGCTCTGCGTCTATGGCTTTTATTGCCCTAGGCATTCTGTAGAAATGGAGACCATATAAGCAGGGGGTATGCTACTGGAAATTAGACAATATAAGAAGGGGCACTTGCCGCAGGAAAGGGGACAATATAAATGGGAGAGCCTGCTGTAAGAAACTGGACAATATAGGCAGAGGCACATTCTGTAGGAATGAGGGCAATATAAGCGAGGAAGCATGCTGGAGGAAAGGGGCAATATTAATCAGGGGCATGCTGCAGGAAAGGGGCTATATAAGCGGGGGGGGGGGGGGCAAGCTGTCAATATAAGCATGCTGCAGGACAGGGGGCAATATAAATGGGGGCATGATGTTGCAGGGAAGGGAGAAATATATGTAGAGGGAATGCTGCAAGAAAGAGGACAATACAAGCGGGGAGCATGCTTCAGGGCAATATAAATGCTGCATGTTGCAGGGATTAGTCCATGGAGGAAATTGTTTGTGTACAGCCGGTCCCTGGTAACAAAGAGTTAAAGAGAACCCGTCATGCAAAATAACCCCTAAACTAAATATATTTTCATAAACTGCCATTAGAAAGCATTGCCTCTATCCCTTCATTGTCCCTCTACATGCCTGTAAACCTAAGCAATGAGGTCCTAAAGCTGTATGCAAATAACCTGTGAAATGTCCAATGAGTCATTAGCATATTCAAGCTGTCCAGCTTATTCACCAGTGGGAGGCACAGCCACACCCCCAGTGCATGACTGACAGCCTGTATAATGATGTGAGGCTGTATAATGATGTGCTTCCTGGTGCTGGTGGCCACGCCCCCTGCAGCCTGTGTGTGCATGTGTGTGTGTTTAGGAGAGATACAGCAGCTCCAGGCAGCCATGTTACAGCAGAACATGTCAGATTCATGTGTAGCTGATGTCTGTATCTGTCACCTGTGTATTAGGAGGATGCAGCATGTCAGCAGATGCACTAACTATGCTTTACTATACATTACACACAGACATGAGCAGGGGGAGGAGAGGGGAGGGGTAACAGGGGTGACATCACTGCCTCTGACCATGTGACCAGCCTCATTTATATGATAAAGAATAGATGATTTTACAATGAATAATGTGTGAAATAACTAGATAAAGGCTGGGATGGGATCCTTATGAGCTGCTCCAACAGGTAGTGGTGACAGGACTAGTGACACAGACCTGATGACAGGTGTCCTTTAAGGACCACTGCTATAGGGCAATGCACAAGTTGTTTTAACATTTTATAAAAGTCATGGGGGCACATTTACTTACCCGTCCCATTGCTTCCGCCGATCCGGAATGTACGACGAGGATTCGGAGCTGCCGCGATTCACTAAGATCGTGCGTCCAATTTCCTTCATGCCCCCCTCTCAGGTCCGCCAGAGTTCATCTTCTTCTTCCCGGTGCATGTAAGTTCGTCTTGCGACACAATTTTAAAAGTTAAATTCCGCAGTTTGTCCAAATCAGTCAGATTGTCCGACAGCCACGGGCCCGATTTTTGTTGCGGGAAAGCCGGTGTGTGATTCAGGGCAAATCAGAAATATTCAAGAAACCCGACAGAAATGCGTCCGACGGACCCTTAGTAAATGTGCCCCATGGTGTTTTGTAACCATGGGGACCCACAGCAAAAATTGTAATGGGACAGGACACTTTTCAGCCAAATAGTCAAAAGACAAAGATTATACAAATCATGTGATGTCACTATAAATAGCTAATTGAGACAGTGGAGTCGCATTACAGAAATATACAGTGATGTCAAAGTAGCGGATAGATAAAATAAATGATTTCACTTTAAATAGAACACAGCAATTTCACAATACAGAAGTAATACATACAATGATGTCACAGTACAGGAATAATAAACATAGTGATGTCACAGTACAGGGATAATAAATCAAGTGATGTCACAGTGTAGGGATAATACATACCATGATGTAAAAGTACAGGGATGATAAAGTAGTGTCACAACATAAAGATAATACACACGATGGAGGATATACACTCAACGGCCACTTTATTAGGTACACCATGCTAGTAACGGGTTGGATACCCTTTTGCCTTCAGAACTGCCTCAATTCTTCGTGGCATAGATTCAACAAGGTGCTGGAAGCATTCCTCAGAGATTTTGGTCCATATTGACATGGGATGGCATCACACAGTTGCCGCAGATTTGTCGGCTGCACATCCATGATGCGAATCTCCCGTTCCACCACATCCCAAAGATGCTCTATTGGATTGAGATCTGGTGACTGTGGAAGCCATTTGAGTACAGTGAACTCATTGTCATGTTCCAGAAACCAGTCTGAGATGATTCCAGCTTTATGACATGGCGCATTATCCTGCTGAAAGTAGCCATCAGATGTTGGGTACATTGTGGTCATAAAGGGATAGACATGGTCAGCAACAATACTCAGGTAGGCTGTGGTGTTGCAACAATGCTCAATTGGTACCAAGGGGCACAAAGAGTGCCAAGAAAATATTCCCCACACCATGACACCACCACCACCAGCCTGAACCGTTGATACAAGGCAGGATGGATCCATGCTTTCATGTTGTTGACGCCAAATTCTAACCCTACCATCCGAATGTCGCAGCAGAAATCGAGACTCATCTGACCAGGCAACATTTTTCCAATCTTCTACTGTCCAATTTCGATGAGCTTGTGCTAATTGTAGCCTCAGTTTCCTGTTCTTAGCTGAAAGGAGTGGCACCCGGTGTGGTCTTCTGCTGCTGTAGCCCATCTGCCTCAAAGTTCGACGTACTGTGAGATCAGAGATGCTCTTCTGCCTACCTTGGTTCTAACGGGTGGCGATTTTAGTCACTGTTGCCTTACTATCAGCTCCAACCAGTCTGCCCATTCTCCTCTGACCTCCCCATACTGATGCTTGGTTTGAACTGCAGGAGATTATCTTGACCATGTCTACATGCCTAAATGCACTGAGTTGCCGCCATGTGATTGACTGATTAGAAATTAAGTGTTAACGAGCAGTTGGACAGGTGTACCTAATAAAGTGGCCGGTGAGTGTATATCAGAAGTGTTTGAGAGCAGAACTGTTCTCATTGCCAATGGCAACCAATAAGAGCTCAGCTTTCATTTTCCCACAGCTGTTTATAAAAATAAAGTTGGGCTCTGATTGGGTTCCATGGGCAACTAGAACAGTTTTGCTCTCAGTCTCTTCTGATAAATCTCCCTCAATGTGACAGTACATCTTTGGGATGTGACACACAGTTAAAGTTAAAGACACATCCCAAAGATAATAAACAAAGTGACATCACAATACAGATTAGCATTGATGTCACAGTACAGAGATAAAACATACAGTGATGTCAAATTAAAAGAATTGTACCCACAGTGATGTCACAGCATTAGGATAATAAACAGCAATGTTACATTGGTAATAAGTAATACTGATGTCACAGTACAGGCATAATGCACACAGTAATGTCACATAATTAATCTCCCTAGGTATCAAACAACAGAAAATAATTTATACCATGATTCAAAGATCATATATTATGCAATATTATTAATATTATTGTCATAACTAATTGCTTGCCACATGAGTTGATATGGACACCTTATTCGCATATGCTATACTTGCCATCCTGGTAGTGATTGTTATGCTACGATTCCCGGTCTACAGAACCCATGTCCTCCAGCAATTTTCAGTGCTCTCATGTACAACAGGCACCACAATGTTAGCAAAGAATCTATCAATAAGGTGCTCATTCCTCCTTTCTTATAAATTGGCAGTTGTGAGGGAACCTCTCATTAGGGTGGACACATTTCTTCTTTTTGTTTTTTCTGTTATTAGGTGCTTTAAAGGGACATTTCACTTTCAGCAAATAAATAACATTTCCCATATATTTTCTGTATTAGATTTTCACTATTTTATCACCTCTGCTTCTTGTTATCAATAGGTTGGGTCTACTGGATGCCTACTCGATCTGGTCATGCAATGATCACACAGGTGAAGACTTGTCTTGTAATGGGTGCCCATGATACCCCTCTATGACACTTATTTAAGGTAATAATTAGAGATGAGCGAACACACTTGTCCAAGCTTGATGCTCGTTCGAGCATTAGCGTACTCGTAACTGCTCGTTGCTTGGATGAATACTTCGCCAGCTTGAGAAAATGGCATCTCCCGCCGTTGTGATTTTTGGCGGGCAGAAACAGAGCCAATCACAAGCCAGGAGACTCTGCACTCCACCCAGCATGACGTGGTACCCTTACACGTCGATAGCAGTGGTTGGCTGGCATGATCAGGTGACCCTGGAATAGACTAGCCCCTGCCCGCGCTGCTCGGATCATTCTTTGTCTGGATGCCGTTAGGGAGAGAGCTGCTGCTGCTGCAGGCATGGCCGGCGCCAGCACCCGGCTTACCCGGGCAAGTGCCGGGGTCCCAGAGGGAGGGCAGCATAAGTAAGCTCAATTACATCGGCATACTTCGCGATGTAATTGAGAGAAGCGTCGTAGTTGCAGTGGCGGCGCGGCTGACAGGGGGCGGCACCACAATTGGACCCTCACACAACATAAGTGCATCGGCGCGGCCGATGTATTTCTCCCGCGGAGCGTCTAATACTGTGCAGGACGCTGCCGACGTGATGACGTCACGCCGCCAGCGTCCCTACTGCTGCAAGGTAGACACTGCTGTCACTTGGAAGATGTAGAAGAAGTGTGCAACGCTTCAGGTAAGTTAGCGTTTATTATTTTTATCTGGTCACTTTTAATGTGTTTTTTATTAATTAATGGAGCCTGTCCGCGGTGTATATTAATTAATGGAGGGTGGTGTGGTGGTGGGGGGTGTATATTAATTAATGGAGCCGTGTGGGGGAGTGTATTTAAATGAATGTAGCGGGGGGGGGGGGTGTATATTAATTAATGGAGCCTGGGTGGGGGGGTGTATAATAACTAATGAAGCCTGTGGTGGGGGTGGGGTGTATATTAATTAATGGAGCCTGGGGGGGGTATATTAATAATGGAGGGGGGGTGTATATTGGAGCCTGGAGGGTATATTTATTACTGTATTCTGGCTGGGGAGGGGTGTATGTTAATTAATGGAGCCTGACTGGGGGGTGTATATTAATATTGGTATCTTAAGGTTGTGTGTTTTTAATGCCACCACATGAGTTCACTGCTAAGGGGCCCAGTGAGGCACTGTCGCCCAGGGGCCCACTGAAACCTGGAGCCGGCCCTGGCTGCAGGGATAGCGTTAGGGTGTTATATTAGCTTACTGTTAGGCAGGAGTGATTCTACAAGAACCCAACAGCCCTTGTTAGAGCTACAATAGCGTTATGTTTTTATTTTTTTTTGTTTGCTTGTGGCTGGCCTTGCTGGCATTAGTAGTGCAGCTAGTACCATATTGTGAGGAATTTGCAGGGAGACTTGGGAACGTTCTATTTAGCTCTTAGTAACACACATATCCATCTCAAACACCTAAGTGGGACAATTTATTAGGGGTTTGATTGAATTAGACACAGTCTGACGATTTTTTTTTTTTTTTTAAACTTAAAGTGACTTAAAATCCAGTTGTGTGCAGTCAGTGTAGGTTAGAAACTAGGCATACAAGAACCCAACCGACTTTCTTAGGCCTACAATAGCGTTTTATATATATATATTTGTTGATTTGCTTGTGGCTGGCCTTGCTGGCACTAGTAGTGCAGCTAGTACCATATTGTGAGGAATTTGCAGGGAGACTTGCGAACGTTATATTCAGCTCTTAGTGACACACACATGTCAAACACCTAAGTGGGACAATTTATTAGGGGTTTGATTGAATTAGGCACAGTCTGACGATTTTTTTTTTCAAAACTTAAAGTGACTTAAAATCCAGTTGTTGTGTGCTGTCTGTAGGTTAGAAACTAGGCATACAAGAACCCAACCGACTTTCTTAGGCCTACAATAGCGTTATATATATATATTTTGTTGATTTGCTTGTGGCTGGCCTTGCTGGCACTAGTAGTGCAGCTAGTACCATATTGTGAGGAATTTCCAGGGAGACTTGCGAACGTTATATTCAGCTCTTAGTGACACACACATCTCAAACACCTAAGTGGGACAATTTATTAGGGGTTTGATTAAATTAGGCACAGTCTGACGATTTTTTTTTTTTCAAAACTTAAAGTGACTTAAAATCCAGTTGTTGTGTGCTGTTAGAAACTACGCATACAAGAACCCACAGGCACAGGCACAGTCTGCAGATTTTTTTTTTTACTTTTATTTTTTTTTATAACTCAAAGTCATCAGGCACAGCACAAAATCCAGTTGTGTGCTGTCAGTGTAGGTAAGAAACTAGCCATAGCAATAGGATAGCATCGTTTTGTAAAAAAAAAAACACAAAAAAACACAAAACAAAAAAAAAAACAAAAAAATCCAAAAAAAATTACTGTTTACACTTTAATTTTGAAAATGTTGAACCCGAGGGCTAGGGGTAGAGGACGAGGGCGTCCAACTACTGCAGGGGTCTGAAGCCGCGGTCCTGGGCGGGGTGAGACACCACCTGCTGATGAGGGAGCAGGGGAACGCCGCAGAGCTACACTCCCTGGGTTCATGTCTCAAGTTACTGGGACTGGTGGTAGAGCACTGTTGAGGCCAGAACAATGCGAACAGGTGATGTCGTGGATTGCGGACAATGTTTCTAGCCATTTGTCCACTAGTCTTCCACGCAGTCCACGCATGTCACCGAAATCAGCACTCCTCCACCTCAGCCTCCTTCCCCCCAGTCTGCCCCCTCCCAGGAAAATTTGGCATTTGAACCGGCATACTCTGAGGAACTGTTTTCTGGACCCTTCCCAGAGTCACAAACCACTTGTCCGGTTGCTTCTGAGCTCTTTTCCGATGCCCAGGTTTTCCACCGGTCGCAGTCTGTGGGTGATGATGACATTGTAGAAGTGTGTAAAGAGGTGTCGGACGATGAGGAGACACGGTTGTCAGACAGTGGTGAAGTTGTTGTCAGGGCAGGAAGTCAGAGGGGGGAGCAGACTGAGGGATCGGAGGATGATGAGGTGACAAACCCAAGCTGGGTTGATAGGCCGGGTGAACACAGTGCTTCTGAGACAGAGGAGAGTCCTCGATGAGAACAGGTTGGAAGAGGCAGTGGTGGGGCCAGACGGAGAGGCAGGACCAGAGCTGGTGCATCAGCGCCAAATGTTTCACATAGTGAAGCTCCCGTGGCGAGGGCTAGATTTTCGGAAGACTGGAGGTTTTTTAAAGAAACACCGGATGACCGACGGACTGTGGTGTGCAACCTGTGCCACACCAGGATCAGCAGGGGTTCCACCACTACCAGCTTAACCACCACCAGTATGCGCAGGCATATGAATGCTAAACACCCCACTCAATGGAACCAAGGCCGTTCACCTCCGGCCGGGCACACCACTGCTCCTTCTCCCGTGTCATCTGCTGCCTCTGCAGCCCCGGCGCAAACACCTCCCGTGCGAAAACCACACCTTCGCCTCCACGATCCTCCACAGCATTTACCAATGTTCAGCTCTCCATACCCCAGACTCTGGAGCGCAAGAGGAAGTACAGTGCAACCCACCCACACGCCCAAGCCCTCAACGTCCACATCTCCAAACTACTTAGCCTGGAGATGCTGCCCTATAGGCTGGTAGAGACTGAGGCCTTTCGCAACCTCATGGCGGCGGCCGCCCCTCGGTATTCGGTCCCCAGCCGCCACTACTTTTCCCGATGTGCCGTCCCAGCCCAGCACCAACACGTGTCAGACAACATCATCCGTGCCCTGACCAACGCTGTTTCTGACAAGGTCCACCTGACCGCGGTCACGTGGACGAGTGCTGCCGGGCAGGGCCACTATATATCGCTGACGGCACATTGGGTTAACTTGGTGGAGGCTGGGACCGAGTCTGACCCTGCGGCTGGTCATATACTGCCGACGCCGAGGATTGCGGGGCCTACCTTGGTCCTGGTCTCTCAGGCCTACTATGCCTCCTCCTCCTCCCACCCCTCCTCCACCTCCTACGAATTACCATCCATGGGCATGGCGCAATCAGTCGGTAGCTCTAGGCACAGCAGCAGTGCCGTCGCTAAGCGACAGCGTGCGGTGCTCAAACTGCTGAGCCTAGGCGATAAAAGGCACACCGCCCAAGAGCTATTACAGGGCATCATGGCACAGACTGATCTGTGGCTGGCACCGCTGAACCTGAAGCCAGGCATAGTTGTGTGTGACAACGGCCGTAACTTGGTGGCGGCTCTACAACTCGGCCGACTGACTCTCAGGGCTGCGCAGCGCCGCCTCCAACTGCCCGCTCACCGACTGTTGTGCGACGTGCCCACGAGGTGGAGTTCAACATTAACCATGTTATCCTGAGTTTACCAGCAGCGCAGAGTGATTGTAGACTGCCAGATGTCAACTTCCACCAGAACTGATAGTCAGGTCAGTCAGCTTCCTCAAGTCTACAATGAGGAGTGGACGTGGATGTCTGAAATCTGTCAGGTGCTGAGTAACTTTGAGGAGTCAACACAGATGGTTAGTGGCGATGCCGCCATCATCAGCCTCACCATCCCGCCGCTTGGCCTGTTGAAAAACTCTCTGGCCAGCATTAAGTCGAAAGCTTTGCGCTCGTCACAAAAGACTGGGGAAGAAGATTCCCTTGTTGATAGCCAAAGCACCCTCAGGTCTGTTTCTCAGCGCATATCGGAGGAGGTGGAGGAGGAAGAGGAGTAGAATGTTGGTGAGACAGAAGAGGGGAGCATTGTTCAGTCCTTCACTGTTCAGCGTGTATGGGCAGAAGAAGAAGAGTTGGAGGAGGAGGAAATGGAGAGTCAGGCCAGTGAGGGGAGTGAATTCTTGCGCTTTGGTACTCTGCCTCATATGGCAGATTTCATGCTAGACTGCCTATCCCGTGACCCTCGCGTTCAAAGAATTTATTCCAGCACCGATTACTGGGTATTCACTCTCCTGGACCCAAGGTACAAGCAAAATCTTTCCACTCTCATCCCTGGAGAGGAAAGGAGTGTGAGAATGCATGAATACCAGCAGGCCCTGGTGCACAAGTTGAAACAGTATTTCCCTTCTGACAGCGCTAGCGGCAGAGGGCGTACTTCTGCGGGACA
Organism: Engystomops pustulosus; assembly: GCF_040894005.1. NCBI lineage: Eukaryota > Metazoa > Chordata > Amphibia > Anura > Leptodactylidae > Engystomops > Engystomops pustulosus. Next base: position 101,226,771 of record NC_092417.1, on the reverse strand, counting down.
AGTAGCGAGGGAGAGTAGGCGAGCAGGCAGCTTGTCCAGCACTGGCAGGGGTACGCTTTACAAGGCCTTTGCCAGTTTTATGTCACCCCAGCAAGACACTGTCACCTGTCCCCAGTCTCGGCAGAGTAGGGCTGTTCTTTACAGAAAGATGGTGAGGGAGTACTTAGCTGACCATACCATCATCCTAAAAGATCACACAGCTCCCTACAACTACTGGGTTTCAAAGCTGGACATGTGGCACGAACTGGCGCTGTACGCCTTGGAAGTTCTTGCCTGCCCTGCCGCTAGCGTGTTGTCCGAGCGGGTTTTCAGTGAAGTTGGTGGCATCATCACCGATAAGCGTACATGCCTGTCGACTGACAGCGCTGCCAGGCTGACGCTTATCAAGATGAATAAAGCCTGGATTTCTCAGGATTTCCATTCTCCACCAGGTGAAGGAAGCTCAACCTGAATAATTTATGCACTCCTCCTCCTCATTTTCCTCCTTCTCCTCCTCTTTGTACACTAAAGCAGAGGAAACTGGCTATTTTTTGCAAGGGCCAACTGGCTCTAGCTATAGTACTCTATGTATTTAATTTTTCTGGAGGGCCACCTACCCGGTCCTCTGTTTTAAACAATTTTTGGGAGTGCCACATACAGGCACTCAATCTATTTAATTTTTCTGGAGGGCCACCTACCTGCTCCTCTGGTTTGAAAACTTTTTTGGACTGCCACATACAGGCACTCAATCTATTTATTTTTTCTGGAGGACCACCTACCTGCTCCTCTGGTTTGAAAACTTTTTTGGACTGCCACATACAGGCACTATCCAAATTAAATTGTCTCCACAGCAGCCTCCACACGTCGTCTTTTTAGCTGCCTCCACGCGTTGTCTCCATTGCTACCTCCACACGTCATCTCCATAGCTGCCTCCAAAAGTCGTCCATATAGTTGCCTCCATACATCGTCCCCTTATCAAACGAGCTGTGTCAGGCAGAATTTTGGGTTGTTTTCATGGCTTCCACATCAAACTTGTTAACTTTGTCACCACCCTGCTGTGTTATCCACAAAATATACTGGCAAACTTTTATCATTTACCGATATTATTTCAGTGCTTCTTGCGCATCTGTTTACATTCCCCTCACCCGCCATAACCCAAACTTATAAGAACACTACTACACTTGATCTTATACAAAAGGTTCTTAGAAGTGCTGTTTGGGGAGGAGCCGAGAGACAGGGGCTTGGACAGGCGAAAGCTCACCTGGCAGCGGACCGCCAGCTCCATCCCAAGATCCAACTAACATAGTTTTAAAGGGGTATTCTTGTCTGGGCATTCACATTACTTCCATTTATAAACATTTGTTCAATTGGATGTTATTAAAAAAAATGTTCCTGTGTGAAGATAATTTCTCATAAATGTAGTCATTCTGTCCCTTAGAAACGAGATAGCTTCCTCGGTTACGACCACATCACACTCTGGCAGCGGTGGCCAGACTTGCACTATTGAGTCCTGTCTGACCTCCTGAATTCAGCGATCATTACCACAGGACGGCTGGGGACATACAGTAAATCCCAGATATTTCATATATAAAAACCTTTTGTTTCTTTGTGCAATCCCTCCATCAGAGGTGGCCGTATCCGAGGAAGCTATCTCGTTTCTAAGGGGCTACGACAGGCGAAAGCTCGCCTGGCAGCGGACCACCAGCTCCATCCCAAGATTAGGCAGCCTCAGAGGCATCCATGCATACTGCCCCTGCTGTTTCCTGTCCATTTTGCCTCCACGATCCTCCACAGCGTCCACTAATGTCTCCATGGGCAACTTTCAACTCTCTATACCCCAGAAGCTGGAGCACGAGAGGATATACAGCACATCATCCCCTTATCAAACGAGCTGTGTCAGGCAGAATTTTCAGGTGTTTCACCAGATACATAATGGAACTCGGCCCATCTGTCGCTGCCATGCTGGAGACCTGAAGTTGCAATCATAGCAGCACAATATGGATGCCCTATACTGTCGCTCTTAATCATGGAACCATTTACGAAAAAACAATTAAAAATAGAACCGCTATGCTATTCCATTATTCCTAGGTGAAATATTCAAACGACCCCGCCTGCTTTGAAAATTATAATTTTTTCAAAGTAAACGCTTCTGGCCCCCAGGCCCATTTTGGGTGGGGAGGAGCCGAGAGACAGGGGCTTGGACAGGCGAAAGCTCGGCCCATCTGTCGCCGCCATGCTGGAGACCTGAAGTTTCAATCATAGAAGCAATATGGATGCCCTATACTGTCACTCCTAATCATGGAAGTTGTCTCCATGGCTGCCTCCACATGTCGTCCCCTTATCAAACGAGCTCTCAGGCTCATTTTTCGGGTGTTTCACCAGATATGTTATGGAACTATGTCGCCACCATGCTGTGTTATCGACTAAATATACCGTCAACCTTTTGTTGACATAGGAAATAATTTCAGCGCTTCTTGCTCACCTCCTTTGGTTCCTCTCTGCCACCCATTGGTTTGAAGCCTGAGTCCATTTAGGGTATGTCGCCATGACACTCTCTAGCCTGCCGCTGCTGCCGCTGCCTCTGCATGCCGTCCCCTATAGTGTCAGGGTCAATTATTGGATGTTTTAGATGCTATCTAGCCTCATTCGGTCACTCTGTCATGGCCATGCTGTTGCCCATAATTTTGGCATAATGGTACGATTAAGCAGCCTCAGAGGCATCCATGCATGCTGCCCCTGCTGTTTCCTGTCCATTTCCGTGGTGTTTACATCATTTTCTGAGGTTTCCAGGTGTTTGGCCAAGCTTCCCTGTGCAGAGCCTTGGTCCCCTTGAAAAATGCCTGAGTCTCCCATTGACTTCAATGGGGCTCGTTATTCGAGACGAGCACTCGAGCATCGGGAAAAGTTTGTCTCGAATAACGAGCACCCGAACATTTTAGTGCTGGCTCATCTCTAGTAATAATACAAATTTTGTAGGGGTCTTTGGCATCCCAAGACAATCACACAAACAGCTTTTTTAGTTAGCACATGTTGATAAATCTGCATTATCTGAGGGTTGCCTAGATATTCATCATTTCTTATAAATCACTGGTTCTAAATGTTTCCTGCATTAGAAATATGTTATGTGAATGACACAACAGTTAATCAGTCACTCTGCATGCCGTTAATAATGTCAGCTTGACGCTCAGGCCCCATACAGCTTCAGAGCTATGTATCCCAAGTGCAAGCAGAGGTATTGTCATGGTTACAACTCATCTCTGTCCCAATTCTTCTCTTCCATCTTTATAAAGTTTGGAATGACACAGGCAATAGGTTAACTTAATGGGAAATGCTAGAAAGTACACCTGGACCTTTCTCTTGCCTCCTGTTCCTCCATTCTGTCCAGTTAGAATCCTTTCAAGATTGTCACAACCTCTTCCATGCTTCCAAATTCTAAGTCAAGCTTACCCTCCTCCATTGTCCTCAGATGTACTATCAATTGTCTTCAGCATTGATGGATGGCTGCCATCCAAGGGCTTTGGAAGGGAGAAACATCGTTTTAGAACTTCATACAGCTCTTGTCATGGGAAAGTCTGCCACCATCTTTCACAGTTCAAGCAAAGGCTGCACAGGAGGGACAGAGGTTATCAAGTATTCTGGCAATGTATGCATCAAGGTTTTAGACCTGACCAGGGACATAACTTGAGGGGGTGCAGAGATTGCGATCGCACCCGGGCCCAAGAGGTTTAGGGGGCCCTTATGGTGTCACTTTCCCATATGAGAAGACTATTACTATAAACCATACGTTATATTTGGGGCCTGGCACAGACTTTGCACTGGGGCCCATCAGCTTCTAGTTACACCACTGGACCTGACAGACACTTTTTTCCTGAGTTTCACAGAAAAGTTATGTTTTTCAAAATCCCAGCAAATTCTGAATGTGTACAATTTGGGGTAGTCTACAAATCCAGAAAATTGCTAATTCCCTGCCTAGTGGGGATATGAGACAATTGCCACACAGTTTAAACTGGTGAACCCAAGTCGCTTAACCACTGCTCCTGCCCCTTCATTCTTCAGGTGTATAAATTCTTCAAATCCAATATATATATATTTTTTACTCTACTCCCGTTAAATAATAAGCTTAACTAAGTTTTGTTGTTAACGTATCTCCTAATAATGTATGGGTTGTGCAAAATAAGCAACCTTAACCTTAATCTCAACTTTTCCCTATGACGATTCATTATGAAGGTGCACCCATTAAACCTCCCCCTCACCTCCAGACATCTGGATGACAGGATGCACGGTACAAGGACAACACAGGGACAGGGTTGCTTGGCAACAGTGATATCCCTATTATTGTCACAGGTAATATTTAGGCTGCAGCTGGTATTCAGAGCTCTGCAAACACCCCCACACCTGAGAAACACAGGTAAGGGATGTTGTGTATACCCCATCCTCCCCCCACATGCCATTTCACATTCACTTACTTTACTTAAACATACTGAATTGTTTGTAACTATAAAAATTGCCTATTTAAAATCATGCTAGAATCCACTCAATTATTATTCAGTGGCCAAATGATGGGGTAAGGGTTGTATCTACTATGAAGACAGCCCACTGGGGGTATCGGGAAACATGGTGGGGAAGCCTTGGTTGACCTCATGTCTTGTTTTAATGAGTGGTGAGAACTGAGTGCAGGTAAATACATGGTCTCTAATGATACGGCAAGGGAGTGGTTATTGACCCAAGTGTCTTTATAATTTTCATCCCCATAAAACAACATAATTTTTTATTCCCTGCTGTCCTTTGTCTCCATTCTTGTCCTGTGCTATTCTGGAGATTTGCGGAGACACTGTTTACAAAATACAAAATTTCTCCATTGTCATTGAGCCTCCATATTTAATACTTCAGGAAAGTAATATCATTTTGGGGGAGTTTAATAGACATGAACCAAACCTTCTGTTTTCTTTCAAGGATGAATCAGACCCTGTATATGGCGGTGGCAGATATCTTATCAAACGTTGTACCAACTGCTCATCAGATGAAACAATATTGGTCATTCTTAATAGTCTGTGTCCTTATATCACATTTGGTGTCCATTATCTAAAATAACACAACTCCAGTGACGAAGGAGGGCTACTAGTTAATTCAGGCACAGAGGAGTTAACCAGCAGTCACGGCGGCAGACGCAGGCAGATTACTCATTCTCGAGAAGAGCCTGCTCTGTCTAAACTTTTCAATAATTATCAGGAGGGAGCAGAGAGGGAGAGAGCAGAGTTATTAAAATTCATGTGCACAGCTTGGTGCTGCAGCAGATGTTGGTATAATTAGAGAGGAAAAAATTATGAAATTAATTTCTGGTTCAGTGTAAATTTCAGCGCTGGGGGAGAAGAAGGGAGCGTAGCTCATGTATACAGAGAGTGTGGCACAGGGGAGCCAGCACACACACACACACATACGCACACACACACTCACCAGCTGCCAGGGAAGCGGTAATTGTCAGAAGATATCCAGGGGGAGACAGCGAAAGAGAGAGAGAGCCTGGCATAAAATATTACCATGTATTATTCATTCACTTAAAGGCATAGGCAAGACAAATGGGGGATATGTGGTGTGCAAAAGAATGCAATGCAGCTTATCAGAGAAAAATTTACTTCATATTGAAACGCCAACTACATGAAGACTATGAAAGGGGCATATCAAAGGCCAATAGGCACCAACTTTAGTGACAATTAATTACAAAACACTGTCTGTCATAGACAGACACTCAAAGGAAACATCCAATGCCAGTGATGTTTTGTGATGAGAATTTCAATGCATATATGACTCATACCACCTTCACAAGTAAAATCACAAGTAACTATATCCTTGTGTCTACCTGTGTGGAGACTTTTATAGCCCATCAAGCCACTCACAGGAAAGGTGCGTATGCACATGATGCTACAAATAAAAACTGTAAATTGTTAATGTAAAATGTAAGGTTTACCTTTTAACCCATATGTGACCAACCTATTCGGGGCAATTTTTTGCACGTCAAGAGTCACACCTTCTTTCCACGTGACCGAAAAATTGATTTTTTTTTTGCGGTATGTAGTAGTTTTTAATGGCACGATTTAATGGTTTATGTTACTGAACGATTACATTTTATTAACTCTTTTTGGGTAGAAATAAGGGAAAAAAAACATTAATGATGCCATTGATTTTTTACAATATAAATTATAAATATTTGAACTGTTTCTGTTTTTTTAGCTAATTACTAGGACTAACACACTGTAACAAACCCTCAGCTGTGCTACAAGAAAAGGTAGTGTTTCATTCTTTTAAAGCTGAAGTGAGCAAAATCACAAAATATTATATAAATGTTATAATGATTCTACTCGGAATAATCTGCAGGACCAAAGTGAACATGAGAGGTGTGTATTTAAAAGCTGAAGAACATTGGTGTTTTATCTGAGGGTCAGATTTTTTACATTTAGTGGAGAAGGCCATGTCACATCTATTGTCATGTACAGTAATATCTGCTTGTCTTAAATAATTGCAGTTTTATAATAATGTCTGTCTCCTGGCTTGTCTTTATGAAATAAATTTGTAATGTTTTGGATGTTTTCTTGGAGCTACATTAAAGGAAATCTACCATTTGTTTTTATGCATCGTGAACCAAACATACCTTGAGAATGCTGTAGCTACACTGATGCAGAAACATATCTTGTTTAATCCCTGAACAGAGTGGTTTTGTTCAATAAATAATTATAAAATTCAGGACCTTGGGAAAGCTGGGTGCATACTGCCTGCCACACATAAACACATTAGACAGAGCTTCCTGAACTGTCCAGACAAGACTAATCAACCTGAGCTGGATGCCTCATACACAGCAGCTGGGGGATGGTGCAGCAATAGATTACTTTTGCCTGTCAGGGGCAACACAGTGACAACATCATACTCTGAAGCAGTGCATAATTAGGGTAAATGGAGAAGTGCCAGGGCAGCCACAGGAGCGCCAGAGCCTCATTATCATAGTTTTACAATTGTTTTTTCAGCAAAACCCCTCAGTTCAGGAATTAAACAAGATATGCTTATGCATCAGTGTAGCTACAGCATTCTCAAGGTATGTTTGGTTCATAATGCATAAACACAAATTTCCTTTAATCTGGCAATGTTTCCACTGGAGTTGGAAATTTAGACCACTTTTTTTTTGTTGAAACGCTGAAACCATGCATACTTTTATCCACAATGGATTAAATGAGTGAGCTCTGCACCAGAGCAAAATCTTATTTATATTATTCAGCATTAGATGTGAGTAAATCCGAAGTTTTAAGGACATCTATAACCAGGATGGAGGACTGTATGCAAATGAGCCTGAGGGCTCCAGGCTCTATTAACACCAAAGGAGCCCGGAGCCCTTCAGACTCATTTGCATACTGTCTTTCATCCTGGTGGTAGACTATGGGGGTCATGCATCCAGACCAGTGTCAGTCTTGATGCCCCCTGCACATGCGCACTTTGCAGATTTTAATTTAATTTAAATCTGGTAATGGTTTTAAGCAAGATTAAAGGCTCTACTTGCCTGCTTACTTCAAACAGTACTATTAGCATTCACAAGATTCAAAACTATTGGGGTCCAAATGTAGCAGTTATTATTGGGTCTGCCAGAAGGTGCCTTAACACTAACATAACACCATTATTATATATGGAAATGATTTACCGGGGAATCAAAACAAATTTAGCAATTTTGCTTCCAGTTCCATAATGCACTTTATTTAACCCCTTAAGGACGCAGCCATTTTACAGCTTAAGGCTCAGTCCCATTTTTTGGATTCTGACATGCGTCGCTTTATATGGTTATAACTTTTGAACACTGTTACTTATCAAAACGATTCTGAGATTGTTTTTTACCCACATGTTGTACTTCATTTTAGTGGTAAATTTTGGCTGATAAGTTTTGCGTTTATTTACAAAAAAAAAGAAAATATGATGAATTTTCTGAAAAATTTGCCATTTTTGAAATTTGAAATCATTGCGTTTTCAGGCAGATAGATGTACCACCTAAATAAATTGCTGAATAACATTTCCCATGTGTCTACTTTACATTTTCACCATTTTTGAAATGTGTGGATAATTTATTTTGATGTCACGCGGCTTACAAATCGAATAGCGCTTTTCCTGATTTTCAGAATTGACTATTTTGGGGATAAATACAGTTTTGAATGAAAATTTACATATTTAGCATCAAAACCCCCCATATAACCAACCCAATTTCAAATCTGCACCCCTCAAGCTATCAGAAACAGATTTTACGAAGATTGTTAACCCCTTGAGATCTTCATAGTAATTACATCAAAATGGAGGTGAAATTTAGAATAGTCAAATTGTGCCGGTAATACGTTCATTTAGCCCTAAAATTTACACATTTCCAAAAGATAAAAATACAAAACCCACCATACAATTTGTTCTACAATTTCTCCCGAGTGCAGAGACCCCCCACGTGTGGCCGTGACTTGTTTTATGGGCACACAGTGAGGCGCAGAAGGGAAGGAGCGCCCTGCAGCTGCCAGGATTTTACTTTCCTCATTGGCCGCTTTTGAAGGCTGTAAAATTTTCGCTTTTGGGCAATTAGGGCCATGTGATGGCATTTTTTTTGCGGGATGAGATGCTTTTTCCAATGTTACCATTTTGGGGTTGGTATCACCTATTGTTGAAAATTTAGGAACTTCTTTTTGAGAGCAGGAGTAGAAAAGCATCAATTCTCTACTGGTTTTTTTACTTTTTTTTTTTTTGTGGTGTTCACCGTATAGACTAATAATCATATTATCTTCATTCTATGGGTCGATACGATTACGGGGATACCAGACACGAATATATTTTCTTGCGTTTTACTAAATTTATAAAATAAAACCCTATTGTGGGGAAAAATCTATCATTTTTGTATTGCCATCTTCCAAGTAACATAACTTTGTGACGTTTTTGGCTACGGAGCTGGTTGATGGCTTGTTTTTTGCGGGACACGTTGTACTTTGCACCAGTATCATTCTAGAGTACATATATTTTTTTGATCACTTTTTATAGCATTTTTTGTGGGATTGAATACGTAAAAATCATAATTTTTGGAGGGTTTATAACAGTTTTCTTTTACGGCGTTCATCGTGCGGGTTCAATAATTATTTATTTTTATTCTACGGGTTGTTACGGACGCGGTGATACTATATATGTGGGGTTTGTGTTATGATTTAGACTTTTTTTTTAGTTATATGTCTCTTTATATGTTTTGGGGCTTTTGGGCATTTTTGGTGATTTATTACTTTATTTTTATTGAATAATTTTTTTTTTTACTTTTTCACTTTTTCCACCATGGGAAATGAACAAGCAATCATCTGATTGCTTGTTCATAATAATACCCTGCAATACTTATGTATTGCAGGGCATTATCAGTGTCAGCCTATGCACTTGCATAGGGTGGCACTCTGCCAGTAAGATGACGTCACAGACGCAATCTTACCGTCAGTTCCTGCAGGTAACACTGGGGTCCAGATCGGACCCCAGTGATACCGTAGCAATGATCGGTGCCCCCGAAAATGATTCGGGGGGGCCGATCGTGGGGGAAAGACACCCCAGATGCATGTTAGATGCCGCGGTCATCGCGGGTTAATCACCCGCGATCAGAGACAACTCCGATCGCGGGTGTTAAACTGGGGTGCCGGCTATCAGTCACAGCCGGCACCCCGTGTTTCCCGATGCCGGTTCGGCTCAAATCTTGAGCTGAACCGGCATCGGCTCAGCGTCCGATATATCGGACGCTGAGCGCAAGGTCACTGAGCTCAGCGTCCGATATGTCGGACGCTGAGCGTTAAGAGGTTAAAAAGAGTGTTACTACAGATACCAGGAGAAAGATGATTTATTTTTTATGAATACTATCCTACATTTATTAAAGTGTCTGCGCCAGTTTTGTGTTGCGGCTGAACTGTGTCCGACAAGACAGAAAAAAAGTGCACCTAAAGGGGTGTTTTACTGCTTAGTCAGACAGCGTGCTACAATTCTGTCCAACAAGCACGACAATTGTTTCTGCCACAATTCTGTAGCATGAACAAAGTGCACTAGCAAAAAAATATGGTGCACACTTCCAGAGCAGTGCAGGGAGCACCAGATTCATGAAGAACGTGCACCACAATTCCTGAATCAGGCGCACCCTGCACACCACACAGACATACTGCATATAGTGCAGTTTGCACTGTTTTTGATAAATGTGGTCCATTGTGTCATGATATCCCTCCATACTGTTGCTAAGAATGTCTTTACCTGGAAGAAGCAAATTAAGGCATCAATAAACCTATTTTTGAGGAGGTTTTGGATTCCACAGGCCAGGAGACATAGGTGCTACAATTTCATATAGTTGTGTGATGAGAAGGAGTTGTTCCCCTTTCCAAGTCTTTTTTGTATAATTATTGCTAATAGGCTAGCAATGGAGGATTCAGTACAGATAGGGTAAAAGACAACATAACCTCATCTTTGGCTTTCAGAGTCTTTTTAGTTTTCACACAACTGTTTTTAAGTAGTTTAACAATGTGTTGGAACAGCAGTGATATGTTCAGTAATGGGGCAATAAGGTATTCATCACCCTGAGGGGTTGATGTGTCTAGAATGTAGACATATATTCATGTGTATTCCAATAGACAACTACTGGAAAGATTGGAACTTCACAGGCTATTTGGTGAATGGATTCAATTTAATCCATTAATTTTTTTCTAAAATGAAGCTTGTTGTTATATGTTAGTATATATAGTTATTTCTATGAATATTTAGATCACCATTTCAGAAAGATCAAGGGTATGTTTCCCAGTTTCCAGGTAATAAATAGTCTTATTGGATCCATTGTCTACCCAAGTCTGAAGCTAGTTTAACCAGAATACAATGGCCTCCATCCAAGGCCATATGGTCTTGGTGGTTTGTAGGTAGGGCTAGACATGTATGACCCTCAGCTTGGTTGTGCCTCTATGTCTGTAACTAATTTGTTAACGGTGATGCCACACATGGCGTTTTTGGTCCGTTTTTAAGCATGTGTTTTCAATCCGTTTAAAAACACATGCGTTTTTAATACGCATCTGTTTTTGACCATTTACCATGCCTTCGGATGCTTTGAACCTGTTTACCTATTAAGATAAATTGGTTCTAGGTAGCCAAACGCATGGTAAACAGTAAAAAACGGATGCGTTTTAAAAACGGTTGCTTTTTTTAAACGGGCTGTAAACGCACGCTTAAAAACTCATTGGAATAGAAAAATAGACGCATGAATGCCCCTGGTTATGGACCATATTACACTATAACCAAGCTGGATCTGCGTATTGGATTTTCGCCAGTTTGTATATCCTTCTGGCTTAGATGGCATGGTAGCAAGACAGAACACAGGGCGCACATTCACTTACTCGTCCTGCTCGATCCCCAAAAGTGCATTGTCCGACCAGAATGCACATCTGCTGCGATTCACGAAGATTATGTGCCCGATATCCTGCATCTGTCTCTTCTCGCTCAGGTCCGTTGGAGTTCACCATCTTCTTTCTGGTGTATATAAGTGCATTGTCTTGCGACACAAATTGAATGTTGTTGCACCAAAATCCGTTTGCGTGCGACACAATCCCCTGCTAAATACCTGTCACAGCGGCCTGTCAAGACCCTTAGTGAATAAGCCCCAGCATGTCATGTCTCCAATAGCAGTGGGCTACCTGACTGTCGCACCTATGGGACTGTCGCACCTATGGAAATTCATGGACATTTAGAAATTGAAATAATTTTAATCCCTACATTGTTAGCTGGATCAAGATATCATGTAAAGAGAGAAATATTGCACAGCATATGAGGAGAATGTCAAACATGGGTGTCCTTCCACCGATTATCAAAAACGGGTCTGCTTGCGGAAAATTGTGTCCGTTGTTAAAGACAGTAGAACAAATATTGGCATTTCACTTCTGTACATGACCCCCATTGATAATCATAATTGCTATTTAAAGTAGATGGAAAATTGGTGAAACCTCTCCAATCTGCTTTCCCTGACTCAGGCAGATTTCCTGGCATTTCTGAGCGCGGTAAAAGACCAGAAGTCATTTGCTGTGAGGAAATTAAAAGTACGTTTTAATTGCGCGCACACTGCAGTATGTAAATGAAGATCTGCACATTACTACAGAGGCACAGAAGATCAAGGAATGTTAACCGTTTGCTGCACAGTACAGCTGTGATCTCACGCAATGTACCCATCCCCAATTACAGCAGAGGAATGAAGCACCCACAGCTAACAAACCCACTGGATTTCTTTCATGTTACTGCCAAAAGATCACAGCATCCCCTTGGTAAGCAGGGGAGCAGAACAAATCTATGTGTCTGTCTAAGCTCTTTAACAACACTATCCCACATCATTGAATGTCTCAAAATATCAAATGGCCTGAAAGTGCAGGTAAAATCAGTCATTTATTTCCAAGGAATTTGTGAATGGAGGTACTACCAGATTCACATAATCAGTCCTAATGGGTGCTTGCTACCTTAATCCTTTGCTGCCGATGCCCTTTTCTGGTTTTGTGTTTACATTTTTTTGCCCCTCTCCTTCCAAAAGCCAGAACTTTTTTATTTCCATTTACAGAGCCTTATGAGGGCTTGTTTTCTTCATCACAATTTGTTCTTCCTAGTGGCCTCATTTAATATACCATGCAATGTACTAGAAAGCTGTTAAGAAAATTGCAAATGAGGTAAAATCTACATGGGCTCTTTATGGGCTCTGGCTTTCCAGCTTTTCCTTTGCGGTTCAAGTGACACATTCACTTATTATTTGGGTCTGTACGATCACAGAGATACCAAATTTATATAGGTTTGATTAATACACTTTAAGACATTTAAAAAATGCTTGCTACATTCTGACACCCATAACTTTTTCATACTTCCATGTACGAAACTTGTTAATTTTCATTCTTAGCACGATGAGCTGATGTTTAAATTGTTACTATTTTGGGAACTGTATGAACTTTTGATCACTTTTTAATAAAAATTTTTGCACCATTCAAATAATTTGCGCCACTTTCATATGGGCTCTATTATTAAAGGGAAACTGTCGTCAGAAATTGGCATAATAAACCACTCCTCGTATATTGTCAGGTAGCATAACACCTTCTAGTTTTTGTTTCTTTAACCCCGTAATGCTCTGCGCCGTAGCTCTACGGCGCAGAGGTATAAGGAGTGTATGAAGAGGGCTCACGGGCTGAGTCCTCTTCATACAAAGGTGGGGGTTTTTGCTTTTTTGCAGAAAACACCCACCGCTAATAACCGAGGTCGGTGCTTGCACCGATCGCGGCTATTAACCCTGTCATTGCCGCCGGCAAAGTCGCTGGGGGCGTTTAAAAGACGGCGGCGCGCGGGCGCCGCCATCTTTTTTACGATCGCCGCGCCCCCGAACGTCATCGGGGGTGGCAATCAGTTGCCATGGTGGCCTCGGGTCTTCTTTTGACACAAGGCTACATGGCTTCTGCAGATTCGTTACAATGAGCCAGTGACACCACACACAGCTCCGTACCCCAAAGTATGAAAAAGTTATTAGCGTCAGAAGATGGCAAAATTTTTTTTTCTTTTTTGTACACATTCGTTTAATTTTTGAAAATATATTCACAATAACACAATAAAACCTATATAAACTTGGTATTACCGCAATTGCACCGAACCAAAGAATAAAGCTGAGGTGTTATTTTGAGAGCACAGTCAAAGTCGAAAAAACTGAGCCCACAAAAACGTTTTTTAAAAAATGTTTCCACATTTGGAATTTTTTTTCAGCTTCGCAGTACACGGCATGTTAAAATAAATAACATTACGGGAAAGTAAAATTTGTTACGCACAAAATAAGCCCTCACACAGGTCTGTACACGTAAAAATGAAAAAGTTATGAATTTTTGAAGTTGGAGAGCGAGAAATGAGCGGAAAAACCCTGCGTCCTTAAGGGGCTAATGGTCCAGGGTGGTGGCATCATCCAGAAAATCAACTTTGAAGCGAGATGTAAATTGGTTGTATAAAGTTAAGGCGGAGAGTTTAACACTGAAGTCAAAGTGGGGAGCTCTGAATGCCTTCTCTGTGATTGAAATTGTGCCTCGGACTTCAAGAGATCTGGTAAATGATGTCTCTGGATGTAGGACCATCAATCACAGTGAAGGAGGCTTTCTGCAGAAGAGAGATCTTGAGTTAAAATCTCCACCTCCTTAACTTTATAGAACCAATTTACATCTCACTTCAAAGCTGATTTTCTGGATGATGCCACAACACTGGGCCATGAAAGAAACACAATCTGGAAGGTGTTCTTCTGCTTGGCAACAAACTGGTAGCAGATTAAGTCAATTTCTGATGATGGGTTCCCTTTAAAGCTTTCATGTTGGTGTACAAAAGAAACATCCACTTTATCATTTGGGTCAGTTGTTGGTGCTGCTCTATGCTTAGTAGACAGGGGCTCTTTTCATCACATATCACTATGGACTCCAGTCCACTGCACTGTGCTCGGTATGTGGCTACTGACCAGCGCATGGGTCTATTTCCATAGACCAAGCACATTCCTGTGTAGGAGGCCTTAAAGGACACCAACCATGAGGAATCTACCATCAGAAGTAGATCTGATGGTAGATTCCTTCTGCCTGCCTCTTCCCTGTATCTGTATCTGTAATATACTAGTCCTGGAATATGTAAATTAACTGCAGAGGCTACCGGGGCATGGAGTAGCTTTAGCTCCCGGTACCGGCCAGGTTAGTATATGCACGCATGTCTAGTATTTAAAGAATGGTGACTCTAATTCCATGGATAGAGGCTTCCGTGGAAAACATCTAAAAGGTACGTGTGTGGTTTGTGAGGGGAACTTGGTGACAAGTTCCCTTTAATTCTATCTTGATTAAAAGTAAAAATACACTTTCCTTGCCCCACTGTTATAGTCACCACTATGTGTTTTTATTTTTCAATACATGCCGAAAACAGGCAGCTTTGAGAAATAATCCAGGGATGGATTTGATCATTTGAATACATGCCATTTAAATTGATGAATGGTTCTCACGTGATAAAGAGTCAATTGGGATTAGGCAAAAATGGCAAAATTCAAGATTTGTATTTGACCTTGAGAATCCTTATACTTCTTTTACTTGTCCAAGGTAGAGGAGCCTGGCAGCATGGTAAATTTTATGTGTATGGCTGACTGTCTAAATTATTCTAAACACTTTCCATCAAATTCTCAGGAATCCCATAAACTATCCCCTGTGCAAAGCCACATTGGTGCCTTTGAGCAGGTTAAACAAGGCTGTGCAGATCTTTACGTCGGGATGTGATGTGCTGCACAATGCAGACTTCCCAGTAGAGTGATGCTGCTGCAATGCTCTGCAGGCATACGCTCACATAAAAGAGGTTAGCAGATGCTCTGTAATTTGTGTGATTAAATTCTTAAGTGATACCTTTAACCCCTCTGTCGCATGAACCAGTGCCAAGGCGTTGCAGTACCAAAGTCGAATTAAGGCCTGTGGAAGTCAAAGCGTTAAAGATGAGATAGTGTCTTGGAAAAGGAGGTGTTAAAAGCCATTGTATATCCACGGAAGAATGCTGAAAACATTTTCTTTCTTTCAAGAAAATTAATATGCAAATTCCTCCACCCTTCTGGTCCCCCCCCCCCCCCCCCCACAAGCCCTTGCTTTCTTCCCCACCTCGAAATTAGCCAGGCAGAATGCTGTAGCTGATTATGTATTCAAATGAGCAGCCTTCGTTAATGTGGTATTAAGAGGAATACTGGAAATGAGTCTGAGGGGATGGGGGAAGGGAGGCGAGTAAAGGAGGTATAGGGGTGGGGGTGACAAATATAGGGTTGGGGGGGGTTATAACACAGGAAAGCAAGTGAGAATAAAGAGAAAATGTGAATATTGAATGAAGCACATAGGTGACATATGACAATGTACCATAGCTGGTGTATATGAAGTGACACGCCTTTGCATTAGGATTGTCCACTGTGTGCACATGAACATCAGCTGCACATCATATTCTAGTGTAATAAAATTTGCTGCACATTACTGAACAGCCTGAATTTCCATGTTATGGGATGGTTTTTATTAAAAGGTAAGGTCCAACATTCTGTTAAGATATTCTCAATGGATCTCATAGGGACAATGAAAATCTTTATAAACAATAGTCACTTTTCTAACCCAACATCCCCCTTTCCCCTGGGTCAGTAGCATCCTTATTGTCATTGATGCCAAGATGTTGGGAATGGTCTATGAAGAAATGGTTTTCTTTAGTATTTCCTAATAAACTTTTCTATTTCCTCACAATCATAGGAAACCTATAACAATACAGCCAAGAGCTCTATAAAATCCCTAAAGAAGGCCTTATAAAGCCAGTTTATCTTCGCTATAAGGCAAAGTATCCTGAGGTTGTGGGATATTGAAAATCCCCCCTGGTGAGTCTAATGGGTCAAACCCCTTAATCACATATTGGGGCAGATTTACTTACCCGGTCCTGTCGCAATCCAGCAGTGCGTTCTCTGTGGAGGATTCGGGTCCGGCCGGGATTCACTAAGGTAGTGCGCCCGATGTCCATCAGGTGTCGCTGCTGCGCTGAAGTCCGTTGGAGTTCACGATCCATTGCTGGGTGCAGGTAAGCGCGTGTCAAGATACACTTTTTAAAAAAAAATAAATGTCGGGTTTTCTGATGGCCATGCCCCCCGATTTCCTTGGCGTGCATGCCGGCACCGATGCGCCACAATCCGATCGCGTGCGCCAAAAACCCGGGGCATTTTAGGGAAAATCGGTGCAAAATGGTAATATTCGGGTAACCCGACGGAAAAACGCGATTCGGACCCTTAGTAAATGACCCCCATTGTGTATGGAGGAATTGATTGCACAGAGCAGAAAAATTGAAGGGTCTTGGCTCAGTTTTGTTCGCCCTACTATGGTTACTCTAGACCAGTGATGGCGAACCTTTTAGACACGGAGTGCCCAGACTACAACCAAATCCCGCTTATTTATCCCAAAGTGTCAACATTTAAGTACAATTTAAGCAGTAACTTCTTGCTCCCTTCTCTTTATAGCTTTCAATCGTATCAGAATCCTAAGAACACCAAAACAGTAGAAAGAAAGGGTGACAAATTCAGGTTCTTCTGAATAGGAAGAATTTTCGGACCTGGAGCTGAAGCTACAATGATAATCCAGATATGCCCACACCTTCCCATTCCTCTTGTAGTCTCAGGCAGCACTGTTTCTTTAAGACAGCACTGAGCACAGAAATTTCTGGGCTGTCTGGGAATCCATGAAGATCCCTTGTGTCCTCTTTGATGATGGCCTGGGTGCCCACAGACAGGGCTTTAAGTGCCACCTCTGGCACCCGTGCCATAGGTTCGCCACCACTGCTCTAGACCTTGGTTTGTGACTTCATAGATTCTGTTCTTGGGTGGAGGGAAGCTTTTTATAAATGGCCTCATGTCCTGCTGTACGTTGGCTGTTTTATTCTTGTTCCATTTTTCCTCTTAGGTTCTACCCTATTGTTTTCACCAATGGTTTGCTTGGTCACATTCTCCATTCATATCATTCTTCACCCAGTGTGACCCTATTTCTTTGTCATATATGCTTCCTTCATAGTGTGACATATCACATACATATATGTAAGCTTCTGCATTAGAGTCACTTTACAGTTTTATCATAGATCATCTATTACTATTGGATTTGTGAATGGTTTTTAATAAAATCTCATGAGATCATAATACCTTTTAGTTCAGTACTTCTTGGTTTCTTGTAATATTCTTATAATTTTTTGGAATCTCTTTCTCCATAATCAGTACATTCCCTAGTTACTATACAAATACTTACTGCAGACAACATATGGGTATACCCATGCTGGCAATTTCCAAACTGGTTCTGATCTGCACAAATCTTTGTGGGTTTTCCTGGGCTGGAACTTAAACAAGCCACTGGAGTAGCCTTTTTTCTTCTTCTTTATTTTACCCCAAAAAAGGCTTTTAAGTGAATATCTACTCTGTGTCATTAATAATTCATTTTTAAATACTAAATACTGCAAACATGTACATGTAAATGCTGAAATGTTTATACATTTTATATAGATGTAAAAGTATCTTTATACTATATACTATCAATGGGACCTTTTCATTCACTCAGAGTCGGAATCTGAGTCAATCACACATTATTGGAATATCCTGTGAATATGCCATAACTAAGAATAACCTTATAACATTTATATAAGCAATAAGACTAGAGCCCAACAGGAATATGCCACGAAATAGTAGATAGACTGGATCTACACTTGAGATTTAAATATTATATAACTAGTGAGGTTTGCTCATCCAAATAACAAACCATATTTCAATAAATGGATGACATACCCTGAAACTCTTATCCCTCTGTGGCTGCTGGATATGATTCATTCTCAGATAAATCGATATGTAGCAAGAAGAGACTTTTTAGGCTCATACTGTTATACGTATGTTCTATTGGTCTTGGGACACGTGGTGTAAGCCGCTAAATCTACATATTCAATTGACAAAAAAAAACAGTCACTTGTGCACGTGTCACAGTATTATGATAATATAAAGAAGATAATACAAGTTTCCAGAAATAAGCAGACAAAAATCCTCTTACAGATTAGATTCAACGGGGTTATACTATATGAGGCTACCAATAACACTTTCAGCTCAGTTTCACTAGCAAAAAGTCTATCTGCATAAGAGCATGTTCGTTCAACCTCTGCAGCACCATGAACCACAATATGAAATTCCACTGTGTCTGGTCATGCCCCAGGGTGATACCCTTCTGCTCTGAAGTACATGAAATCCTGGGTATGTTCTCTGCATGCGATTCTGGCAAAACCTTTGACTTAATCGAGTGGAATTATTTATGGGCCATCCCCTGTAAAGTTGGGCTTTGGCTCATAACTTATGGCATGGGTACACACAACCAAGCATGGAGGATTCGAGTGAATGGTGGCTTATCTTGTAGATTTATACTAGAATGTGGTACTCACCACTTTCATCCCTGCAGCTTGCATTGCCACAGAACCTTTGGCTCTGCCTTGTTTGTTTGACTGACTTAATTTAGGGGTTTAGAGGTCCAGGGTGGGAGGATCGCATACAGGGAACCTGTTAGTCAGTTGTTACACTAGTTTAACCCCTTTGCGCATCTTATTACTTCCTGGTTCTGCAGGGGGGGTGTATGGAAAGAGTTCACAGGCTTTCCATACACAGTGGGTGTTGGCTGTATAACACAGCTGAGACCTGCCTGTAACTGCTGCAGCCACCGATCGCAGCTGAAACTGACCTCGGCACCTAACACAGCTGCCATCTTGAATTGACGAACGTCATCTTCCGAGGGCGCCGATTGGTTGACATGGCAGCCTACAGTCTCATAGAGACTCGTAGGACTGCTATGAATAGTAGCCATTGGCAGTTTTAGAGATTACTATATAGTGTAATCCAGTAGCATTGCAGTATATAGTGTGAGCAATGAGACCTGGCAGGGTTAAAGTACCCTAGAGAGTCTGAAATAATAGTTAAAATTCTTTTTTTTGAAATCTTAATTTTTTTTTTTCTAAAGTAAAAGTTTAAATGACCCACTTTCCCTAGAACACATATAAAAATATTTAAACAGTAAAAATCATAAACATGTTAGGTATCTCCAAGTCCCTAAATGCCCTTTCTATCAAATTATAAAAAAAGATAGTAATGGAAAATAGTGCCCCAAATGTCAGAATTGCCATCTTTCCATCCATGACTTTTTGAATAAATAAAATTTTTGTAGGTCAAAAAATGACTCTTACATGAGTGTGAAAAAGTTATTGGCCTCAGCATTTGGCAAAATGGGAAATATTTATTTTGTACAAATTTTTTAAAAATCTACTAAAACCTGTATAAATTTGGTAGCCCTGCGATCATACCGACCCAAAGAATAAATGGGAGGTGTCATTTGGAGAGAAGAATGAAAGCTGTAAAAACAGAGCCCACAATAAAATGTTGCAAATGTGTTTTTTTCAACTTCACTGCACTTGGAATTTTATTCCAGCTTTCTTGTACATTGCATAGTATGTTGAGAAAATTGTAGAAGTACCATGTTAGCCATGAAAAATCATGGTATCCATGCCTGAAGAAGGGGCCTGTGTGCCCTAAAAGCTTGCAACAAATATCATGATTCTGGTTGGCCGAAAAAGGTATCATTCCTTAAGCACCTTTTTTCTAAAGGTTTCACACAAGTATTTACAACAGAATTCTGTACATTGCATGGAATATTAAATGGCGCCACTAAAGAGTACTATTTATCCCACAGATAAAAAGCCCACATATACCTCTGGAATGAGGGGAGTAAAAACTGAAGCACAAAATTAAAAAGTCCCGTAAGGGTTAAACAGTGTTAGTGCTGCAAATATGCCCCTAAGATCCCTTCTATCAATGGCTGGGTCCAACTGAAGATCCTTTTACAAATTCCTTTTTATGTCTCTTGTTCCGGATGGTTTGCAACGATTAGATACCAAAACATCTGGTACCTAATTATCATTGAAAAAACTATACACAAATGTCTTCAGTTTTCTTGTGGACCCCTAGACTTTTATTGTCATTCATAACCAACAAACGTGAAAAAAAAATAAGATAGGCTTTACGGACAACAGATCTATTGGAAAAAAAACTGAAATGTGAAAAACATTACATAGAGAATAAAGGGACAGAATAAGCCCTGAAGCTGTAAGTGTATTCCTGGCTTCACTCTGCAAGTTGACAGCATGAGATTGTAGAGATGAGTGGCATGGCAGAGTTAGCAGTGGCAGGGACACATGTAGTGGAGGAATGGAGTTTAGACAAGGAGAGCTTAATTTTTATCATAAACGCTCTGACCCCTGACTTCAGTCTGCTACAAAACTTAGTTATCAATGGGACATACGCTATAAAATTGCACTCACAGGTTACATTTAAAGGGAACTTGTCATTAGCAATTGGTCTAATAAACCACTGCCAGTATGTGGTAAAGTAGCTGGATAGCTTCTAGATCATGTTTCTTTCATGACCCAGAATGGTGGCATCATACAAAAAATTCAACTTTGAAGTGAGATGTAAATTGGCTGTAAAAAAACAGCACCTTTATTGTAACTGATGATCCTGCATCCAGGGACATAACTAACCAGATCTCCTCAAGTCCGGCACATGATGTCAATTACGGAGAAGGAGGCATTAAGAGGTGGGGAAAGCTTGACTTTAGTGTTAAATGCTACACCTCCTTGGCTGCACAGCCAATTTTCATCTTAGTTCAAAGTTGATTTTCTGGATGAAGTCACCACACTTGGCCATGTCACCACACTTTAGGCTATCTATTACAATGTGCGATCCAACACCTATGGAGCCTGGAGCCCCTCAGGCTCATTTGCATACTTTTAAAATCCCTTTTTTGTAAAAAAAAAAAAGACATAAGAATCAGTGTGCTTGGTTTACAATCCTTCATTCTGGTGTTGGATGTCTTTTAAGGGTATAGTAGTCAGGTTAATGCCAAAAGGTTGAAAAGCATAGGGGCACATTTACTAAGGGCTTTAGGCCACCCTTTTTTCAGAGTTTGCACGTTCTTGTAGGGGAAATCGGCTTTCAGAGGTATTTAAGAAGTGTCTGTGCCACTATTGAGTTGCACGCAGCTGCGCTGGCTTCCATGCGGCACAAATTAGGGGGGCGTGCCGCGGTTGGTCCGACTGATTTGATCAGAGTGCTTTTTTAACTTGCTAATTGTGACACATGCCCTATGTCTCAGGTGCACCACAAAAAAGTCGTCCCAATGCGGGGAAGCAACAGATTTATGATTCTGGCACACGTTCTTAATGAATCGGTAGCACCAAGCATTATTCACAGAAAATCGGAAACTTCACTAAAAGTGCCTTTTCTAAGTAAATGTGCCCCATATTGTCACGAGTGCATCGCATTCTGCATTTCTGTTTTACCTGCTGCTATTCTTCATCTCTGATTTGCTATCAATCCCATGATGCATCAGCACAGAATCGCAACACCATTATCATGAATACCCATATCTGCTATCTGGGAGTGCACTGTGATTATGAACTCCTTCACCTATATTTTCCATACCATAAGTATAAGGTTAGGTAGGCTTAGATGGGGTGTCTTTTTTTATAACAGTCTATAATTATTACTATTAATTTTGATGGGTGTATTTGTCCCCTCTGTGGAGAGCATATGTGGTACACGCTATACAATTTTAAAAATACAAAGAGATCTTAGGGAATAGCAAGAAAATTATCAGGTAAGTATTGACACATTAAAAAAATCATAATAAAAAACATGGGATTTTTTAATTTTAGAAGGAGGGACCCATTAATACATCAAGGTATCCATTGTGATGAAAACTTCACAATACATTAATTTTTCTGGGGCTAAAACTAACATACATAACATACATGGTTAGTAAAAGGAATAAGAAAAATCAGTTTATAGAAGGAAGAGGCGATGTGGATTATGTATTCCAATGTAGGGATGTTGTTGTACAGAATAGGAAGATTTTGAGAACATTAAGATATAGGTGAACCTGTATTTTTCTTTTTCATTTCAATTCCTGCTCATTCAGGGCATTGGAGTCCAGGGGACTCCTTTATCAGCACACCTTTAAAAGGATGACTGTAAAACATGCCCGGGATACAAATTTAAATACATGAATTGTCGGTTATACCAAATCTTTCTCCTCAACAATTATATATTCATCTGCCCAGCTCTTCTTGGCTTATACCATGTTTCCCACATATTGGTCTGAAAGTTCAATGTGAGAGGTTTGCTTTAAGGTATTGACCGTGTCATTATGCTCAATTTTCCAGGGATGCAGCTCTATATATTTGATTAATATTAACAATCAATAAAGTAACAGTGTGAAAGAGATGTCTGTGTGTAAGTGCTTCCCCTATTCCCATCTCATCCGGCTGCAGCATGCTCCCAGCACCAAGCTCTGAGTAAATACCCCTGGGAGCTCCTGTTGAACAGGTAATATCTGTCAGTATGTGATGTATGAGTTGCTGGGTGAGATCTGTCAGAGGCTGCACAGTAACAGAGTAATCAATAGGGATGAAAAGACGTTAAGCAGCTTAACAGCCCCTAATAAATAGCGCAATGAATAGACAGCAGAGACAGACGCTTACAAAGCAAAATTCCAAACACAACTATGAGATTCAGATACGTGAGTATTACATGGCGCCCCTATGTGCATTATACATGCAGATCCCATTGGGCACTATTGCATAAGACCCATACAGCAACCACTGCTAGCACCTGACTTGTAGCAACTTTCAATAGCACCCTAGCATAGGGCCACAGAGGGACATGTAGATCCCATGTAGACATAAGTTTGCAGTTGAATTGAGAGTTTACAAATGAAGCTTTCTTTATGTATAGAATGCACACGTGATACATTTATTGAAATTTGCTTCTTACAAAAAGTGCACAAAACACACATCTATGAACAATGCTGCAGACACACAGGGGGAGATTTCCTGGCATAAAAGCACTGAAATAATCACAAATTGTGATTATTCTTGTGACTACACCACTTCCACGCCATGTGGTTATCCCCTTTAACATCATGCATGACTTTGTCAGAAAGCCTAGTGACATAATGCCAAACTAGTACAGGCAGTCCCCGGGTTACGTACAAGATAGGGTCCAGAGGTTTGTTCTTAAATTGAATTTGTATGTAAGTCGAAATTGTAGATCCAGACAAAAAAAAATGTTGGCCCCAATGACAATTGGAGTTTAAACATTTTTTTCTGTATGGGGACCAAGGATTATCAATAAAGCTTCATTACAGACACCTTACAGCTGATCATTGACCGCCTGTATATCTATTTCATAAGTAGACAACGCTGTTTAGATGCGTTTGCAATGCTTCAACACAGTGTAGGGAATTTATGTCGCTAGATGAGTGGTTATAGATCGGCTGGGGAAGTAAGAAGTCTCCTTAAATGGGTTTTCCTATGAAAGAAAATTATCAAATCTCAATCCCCTAGTCATGTTAACACAATAAAGATCATTTTTAACCCTTTACTTTACAATTTACAATTACAATTTTACAATTTACTTTTACAAGTTTTATTGTTGTTTTAGCTCCTAGCTCCTATCACACACACAGTGATGGTCAGTGCAAAATTCCAGGGTGCGGACGGGACACTCTAAGCAGACACATTATGATACATCTAGTTCTCTGAGCTGAAAATGTGGTTAGATTTTCAGGGTACAAGGTTTATATACACTTTCATTTAGCTTCTGAACATTGTTCTAGTATCTGACACAGAAAGAGAGATGAGACAGATCAGAGATGATGAGATCCTTGAGATATATATTACACCCAATGACAATCAGCTCTCCTACATCTTTGCTATTCCACAACAAACTAGATTTGCTGTGCCTTCCTCCCCCTCCCCAGATATAGAACTTTTCTGTCTGTAGCTTTATACTCCTCACACTGCTGCTGGCAGGAAGTCAGTGAGTGTGAATCAGTATGAGCTCCGTCCTTGAAAGCAAGGGGATTAATTTGATTAATTTGGTGCAGCACAAGACTAGTGATGAGCAGCTCTGCACTGCCAGAGCCTGAGACACATGAATTCCCCCTATTGTGTCAGCAACCTATGGTAGCCATAACAGTGCCCACAGTAGATGTAAGTCTCACATATTCACAGAATTGCAGCATGAAATAGACAAGAGCAAGAGCAGAAAATTAAGTGGAGTTGAGTCCGCTCACACACCTATGACAATAGAAAGAGATGGCTCATACACAGGGTCTTGGAAGCCATAGCCGTGTGTATGAGCTCACTGAAGTACATAGGGCCACATGCTGGCCATTGAAACAACAGCTAGAAGACTGCCAAAAACAATGCATGATGCCATACTGAAATCATAAACCAACAACCATTACAAGGGGGATAAAAATATCCCAAAATGATTATTTATAAATGCATAGCAGCATCAGAGCATAGCAATAATAGCTCACTAAACCCCATCTCCAATTGGCTCACCACGCCCCATTTCACCCAATAAATTTGGGTCAAAAGTGGTGTGGAGTTGGGAACTGGCTGGGCTATATAGATTTAATAGGGAGAAATTCAGGAGCCAGAAGAGCCGGCTCTTTTTAGTGAGCGGAGCCTAATGTTCTAGCTCTGGAGCCATAATTCCCATCACTAGTGTCCAGCAGGAGAATGTGCCAGCCTCACATTGCTCAGTGTGTAACCAGATGCCTTCTGAGAAGACTGCATAACAGGCTTCAGTGTGGGTAAATATATATGTACATCATCTTTATTAAATACAAATGATGTTCTGAGGTGCTTTCAATAAACATGAATTAATCATAAGTGTACTGAAGTGCATGTGTGTGTATGTCCACATGTATCTTTTGCATATGCATACATGTGTGTCTGCTTGCATATATCATCAGTCAGCAGGTCTGTATATATGGCTGTATGATTGTGTTTGCATGTATGCCTATGTGCAAGTATCCATTTATGCATGTGTCCATATGTGCATGTGTATCTAAGTGCATGTGTCTGCATGTGTCTTCTGTGCACAAGGTTCTGCAGAAGCTGTGGTATGTATTTTGAGGTTCTGCAGCAGGCAAGACATGTATTATGGGGTTCTGCAGCAGCTGATGTGTGTATTGTGAGGTACTACAGCAGCTGAGGTCTGTAATGTGATGTCAGTACAGTGATTAAATTTATATAATTTTGAAATGTCCAAATCCTTTTTGTATCAAATTTCTTTTTCTGTATCAACATATTCTGACACCCTTAAAGGAAACCTACCACTTGGGATAGGGCTTATAAGCTGGACATGCCGTGCACCAGCTCGGGGTGAGCTGGTGCCGGTGCTTATCTCCGTTATGTTTTTAAACAGTTTTAAAGTGTTTTAACAGTTTATTAATGTTTATATCTTTACTAGCTTTCCCGCACCGGGGTCCGCGCTCGGTGCACCATGGGCGCTACCACTTCCTATTCAGATGCACGCCCGGTCACGCGCATGGTGCGCCGAGCGCGGACCCCGGTGCGGGAAAGCCAGTAAGGATATAAACATTAATAAACTGTTAAAACACTTTAAAACTGTTTAAAAACATAACGGAGATAAGCGCCGGCACCAGCTCACCCTGAGCTGGTGCACGGCATGTCCAGTTTATAAGCCCTATCCCAAATGGTAGGTTTCCTTTAACTTTTTCATACTTCAAGAACTGTAATGGGTGATTTGGCATTTGTTACCAATTTGTATCTTTTGACCACTTTTTTTTTTACAGTTTTTACTAACGTTCTTTGTATGAGAAATGTATTTAAGATAGATTGGGCATATTTGGATGTGGGGACAGCTAATGTGCTCACAATTTTATTTGTTCACTTACCGTATTTTCCGGGCCATTAGGCGCACGGGAATATAAGGCGCAACAGTCCGATGCGCCTTATATATGTAATAATTCCATATATAAGGTGCATCGGACTATAAGGCGCAGGGTCGGGGGCGTGGCGGAGGTCCGGGGGCGGAGCGGAGACCCGACGGGACGCGACGGGACGCGACGCCGAGAAGAGACGCGGAACGCGGGGAAGGTGAGCAAGGAAGGTGAGGGGGAGGTGGAGAATAGCATACTTACATAGGTCCCCGCTACCGGAGACAGCAGATCTCCAGCGGGAACTGCAGGCCACGCGGCAGAAGCTGTTCGTGCCGCGTGGTCTGCAGTTCCCGCTGGAGATCTGCTGTCTCCGGTAGCGGGGACCTATGTAAGTAGAGTCCGCTGCCCTCATATAGGGCGCAAGGAAATCCAAGGCTTTTAAGTGCGCCTTATAGTCCGGAAAATACGGTATTTATTTTAGCCTTCTAAGGAAAGAGAGTCATTTGAATTCTTAAGTTATTTACTTTTTATATTTTGTCCCTAGAATTTTTAAACTTTAGGGGATCTGATAGCCCAAACAATATACTAAAATTCAGCTGTATTGCATTAAATAGTGAATATACTATACATTGTGAATATACTGTAATACAGTAGATTGTGCCTAATGACACTTAACCAATCCAGACCAAAAGACAGCAAATTCTGTAAGCATTTGTATACAGTGAAGTTGTTCCTCATGGATCTCTAAAGGAAAACAGGGTACAGTATGGAGCTATAGAATGGTGGTGTCGTTGAGCTTTATATCTGTGGACCTACCAATAGTGTTAATAGTGATCTAGCAGAGAAAATAACAGACCTATTCTTTTCCTTCTTAAAAATCGCACCAAAGACAGAACAATTTTGGCTAATCAAAGAGCGGTATAATAGGATGCACTGACAGGACTCTAATTGACCCAGTCTATATATAACATTTATTGATTTCTTTGGAGAAATTGGTGCCTAGGGAAATAGGTTCACACAAGGTCAGATAGCAGCTGGGTACATACCCATGAGAGGAATGCAGAGCCCCATGTGCTGTGAAGAATGAATACTGGAGTAATCATATGAATGGACTGAAAAATAAATTTTTCTCAATATCCACCATACCTACAGTCTGGTGGATATTGCATTTAATATCATAACGTGACACTGTCACAAAGGACAAAGAATATTCTGTAACTGATCTTTAGAAACGGGAATATAGAATAGAAAATGTATGTTTGCCAAGAGTTAAGGACCATGAAACCCAATGGAGCTCTTATAAAGCCACATCCCCATACTGAGAGAAACCCACTGTAGAATTGTCAGTGCTCTTAGAATAACAGGCATTGAACAATATGCCATAAGCCATTTCATTATCATAGAAAATTACCTTTAAAAATACTACTAAAGCTGAATGTTTTTATATGAATTAATGGAAATCTACTACCAGGATGAAGGATTGTAAACCAAGCACACTTACATGCTGGTGTGTGCCTTCTCTGTCAGAATCCACTCTTAATTAAGCTTTTAATGCTCTCGTTTCTAAGAAAAAAAGATTTAAACATTATGAAAATGAGTCCGAGGGGTTCCAGGCTCCATTAACACCTATGGAACCTGGAGTCCCGCTGTCTCATTTGCATAATTTTCAAAGTAAAAAAAAAACACAGAAAAAAAACAGGGCATATGATGCTTAAAGACTGGTAACTGGTAGCCAGGTGCTGAAATGGTTGTGCTAGGAAGAAGAGCTGATCTTTGCCCCCTTATTAGATATTATTAGACTGTCCTGAGCATTGGCCTTCCAGGTATTCCAGGTGTCAACCGATCATCTGCTGGAAGTAGTTGCTAAACAATGGATCCATGGTCATTTTTTGCAGTTTATCATTAGTTTGTAAATTTGATGCTGAGATGCATGTGCGCAAAAATAGTCCATAGGTCAGTCTTTTGTTGGGTACCCCCCCACCCAAAAAAGAAACGGAAGGCTAGTAAATAATGTCACTATCGTGTCCCAAACTCTTTAACTTATGTTACCTAGGAATTGATCAGTATTTTTCAGTTCCAGTAGACTTCTATTGAAAGGCCCATGCCACTAATATGTGCAGATATGTGGACCTGCTGTGAGTTTTCTACAGCCTGCAGAAGGAATTGTGAAAAACACGTGTGCATGGTCCATTGAAATAAATGTGTCAGTGGCCTAGATTTATTAACCCCTTAAAGGGGTTATCCGGGTTTAAAAAATTTTTTATGGCCGGGCTGGGGAGGGCTATTTAAACATAATAAACATGTTCTTACCTCCTCCGGTGCTGCCGATGTCCCGCGCCGCGGCCCGTCTTCTCCGTGCGCCGGTTTCATTACACCGGCGCACAGGGAGCTTCCGGCCGGCCGGATGCTCCCATGCGCACCATCTCCCAGCGCTTACAACGCTGAGAGATAGGGACGGATGGGAGGAGCCGTCCACAACGCGTCCAAACTGTTTGTTTACAGGGGCACGGAACGAAGTGACCGTGGTGCGGGACATCGGCGGCGCCGGAGGAGGTAAGTCCATGTTTATTATGTTTAACTAGCCCTCCCCAGCCCGGCCATAAAAAGATTTTTAAACCCGGATAACCCCTTTAGGGACCAGGCCCTTTTTCGTTTTTGCATTTATATTTTTCACTCCCCACCTTCAAAAATCTATAACTTTTTTATTTGTCCATGTACAGAGCTGTGTGATGTCTTATTTTCTGCGTAACAAATTGCACTTCGTAGTGATGGTATTAAATATTCCATGCCGTGTACTGGGAAGCGGGAAAAAAATTCTAAATGCAGTGAAAATGATGAAAAAACACATTTGCACTATTTCTTGTGGGCTTGGTTTTTACAGCTTTCACAGTGCACCCCAAATGACAGATCTACTTCATTCATTGGGTCAATACGATCACAGAGATACCAAATTTGTATGGGTTTTATAATGTTTTCATACATTTACAAAAATTAAAACCTCCTGTACAGAAAAAAAATTCTTCATTTTACA
This sequence comes from Engystomops pustulosus, assembly GCF_040894005.1. Taxonomy (NCBI): domain Eukaryota; kingdom Metazoa; phylum Chordata; class Amphibia; order Anura; family Leptodactylidae; genus Engystomops; species Engystomops pustulosus. The sequence goes on along the minus strand of NC_092417.1, from coordinate 101,197,413 downwards.
GTGTTCTTGCGCTAATAACTTTTTCATACTTTAGTGTACAGAGCTGTGGGTGGTGTCATTTTTTGCGACTTCTGATGACGTTTTCAACGCTTTGATTTTTAGGACTGTATGACCTTTTGATCACCTTTTATAGAATTTTTTCTATTTTTCAAAATGGCTAAAAAATGCAATTTGCGACTTCGGGCGCTATTTTTCGCTACGGGGTAGAACGCAATGAAAAACAGTTATTATATTTTGATAGAACGGGCATTTTCGGATGCGCCGATACCTAATGTGTTTAGGATTTGTACTGTTTATTTATATTTATATCAGTTCTAGGGAAAGGGGGGTGATTTGAATTTTTATGGTTTTTTAATATAACTTTCTTTTATTTATTTTTTTTACTATTTTTCAGACTCCCTAGGGTACTTTAACCCTAAGTTGTCTGATTGATCCTACCATACACTGCCATACTACAGTATGGCAGTATATGGGGATTTTGCATACCTTCTATTACAATTAGAGATGAGCGAGCACTAAAATGCTCGGGTGCTCGTTATTCGATACGAGCTTTTCCCGATGCTCGGGTGCTCGTATCGAATAACGAACCCCATTAAAGTCAATGGGAGACCCGAGCATTTTTTTTTGTAAAAGAGAACATTAAAAGAACAGTGCATAATAAAATATCCCAGATGTTTACTGATGTTTTACTTGTAAGAAAAAATTGAAATAACACTATTCTTCACTTTCTAGGTGTTCGCGCGTGTCTCCCGCTAAGTTAGGAGATGTGCGCGCACATCAGCAATGTGAAGAATAGTGTTATTTAAATGTGTTCTGCCCTTAAATGTTCGTGTTTTCACTGTTTTTAATGTTTTAATTCTATTCTTCACATTGCAGGTGTGCGCGTGTGTCTCCCGATAGGTTCGGAGATACGCGCGCACAGCTGCAAAGTGAAGAATAGAATTAAAACATTAAAAACAGTGAAAACACGAACATTTAAGTGCAGGACACATTGAAAGAACACTATTCTTCACATTCCAGATGTTCCGAACATCTCCTAACTTAGCGGGAGACACGCGCGAACACCTGGAAAGTGAAGAATAGTGTTATTTCAATGTGTTCTTACAAGCAAAACATCAGTAAACATCTGGGTTATTTTATTATGTAATAAAAATACTGTTCTTCACTTAATTTAATGCTCAATCTCGAGCCGGCGAGATACTCGTCCGAGTAACGAGCCGGTCCGAGTATGCTAATACTCGACCGAGCTGTATACTCGGACGAGTATACTCGCTCATCTCTAATTACAATGTGCAGAAATGTTTGTGTCACATTTATGTTGACAAAATTGTGGCGTACGCCTATTAGACGGAGTTTACCAGAAAAAACTAGTTTATGCGCCAATGTGTCAATCGGTTAAATAAACGGATAGCATTTACTATGAAGCTTTACTGATGAGGACTATAAGGAAAGTTATTTGACACATTTTTTGTTGCTGTAGCGGTACCTGTATTTTTTGTTACTATGCTTTTTATGGGCAGACTGCTGTCGAACCTATGGAAATTATAACCATCCCATTTCAAAGGTTGAAGGAACAGATATGGACATAAGTAACAGTGAATTGAGCATTGCACTTCTTGTACATGGAATGTTACTGTTACATGTTTTAATGGCCAATGTGTAATGCCCCTGTGCCCCTGTGGTGGTTCAGCAAGGAAGGAAAAACCTGCTATCAAATCAGCTCCCATTTTACAGCTGATTAATGGTGAGCCTCAGCACCCGATTTCCATATAGGCAGCTTACTATAGGGGACATCTTTTAAAAAACAAGGTAGTGACCAAAGCACAAAACCTCTTTCATTACTATTTGGAAGGCTGTAACTTCTGATTCTCTCTCACCAGTTCTGCACTACATTGCTTTGTTTATAACACTTTAATGATACGCTCCTAGAGATTCCTGTATATAGGAACAATAGCACAGCAGTCATTCCCGACTACTCACTAACAGGCCTTGTAAATGTTTTAAATTGATTTACTATCCTTTAAATTTATACAAAAGTTGTATATAACGTAAGGTACAAACAGCATAGTGTGTAAACTATTTTGCACTTTTAATAAACTACCCAAATGATTACTGAAGCCTACACATTGACATTCATCTGCTGCTTCCGTAAAGCTCAGCGTGGATTTATTGATACTTAATACCAAGTCCCTTTCTAGTATTTAAAGGGTTAATTGGAGCCGCAGATCATTCTCAAGTGGAATGTGAGCATTTTGCATTTTAAATAGCTGCCACATTCTGCAGCTGTGCAGCCATCCTCATACACCCCCACGCCTGAAAGGCTGTTCCCCACTTGTATAGTACCTGTCTGCCTTTCTAATCTTTATACTTCTATGTCTCATACTCTCCCTGACTGCAGTGTCACTGTTTATAATATTCTGGTTTGGTTATGGCAGGTGTACCGTGTGCGGCACGTGCCCTGGTTTTGGGTCCCAGCAGCCGCTGGCACATCACGCAGGCAGGTTTATGAATATTTCATAAGATGAGGAGGGGGAAGATGTGCCGGGGAGCCCACAACATCTGGCGGGTCTCAGGGGGAACCCAGCTCTGTGCAGCAAGGCAGAAACTGTTAAGTATGAAAAAAAAGAAGCAAAGAAGGGAGAGTGTGAAGAGACTCACGGAGAGAGTAGACAGCTCATGCTGTGGAGAGAATAAATGCTGGGAGACTGGAAGTGAGGGAGCAGAAAAACTGAAATATAACTAAATACATATAGATGTACACATAGCAAGTAAAAAATCAGGAACATCCAAACCTCTAAATCACTATGTTAATGTTAGGATAATCCCATTTCATATATAAACTGTGTAATCATATATTTCCCTATCTAGAAACACACACACACACATATATATATATATATATCTGTACATCTTCTTATCCATCCCCGCATCCCATCTGTTAAGATAAAATCCGCAGCTGCAAATACTGGCTGAACCCACAAATCTTTCTTCGTTTTGTATTTTGGTAAAAAGACTTTATACAAGGTCCATACTGCAAGTGGTTAAAAATCTAATTCTAAAATCCAATAAAACGACATCGCAGTTGGATCACATCTCACCAACCTGCAGCAGGGATGCTGTTCTGTGAAGACGCATTTCTATGCACTTGCCCCCTAAATTGCTTGATTAGCGCTAAGCAAGAGCTTCCCTGTAGGAAAATTTAGGAAGGAAAAAAAAAAGATTTTCTACAAAGATCAGAACAAGCTGATAATAAGTACTATAATGGGAGGGGTATTGGCACTAAGCCAGGGGAAAAGGTTACACTGCTAGAAAGTAACTCAGAGAGTGCAGTAAAAGAATCTTCATCTGTGTGAACACTGAAGGCAGCAAGGAACTGCTGAATATATTGGTGATGTTACAAGCTTACTCTTAAAACATCTCTTACACAGAGACTCGCACAAAGCAACCACATGGAAATGCATAGCGTAAAGAGAGTTGTTGCCTAGATGGATCTGGTTATTCTTTTGACAAAAACATTACTGTAAATGGCAACTGATTTCATCATATCTCTGCAGTAGAACATCAACACTGCCGCCCTATAGGCACAAAATAGTAACTTTCCACATCTTCTTTCAACAAACTGGAAATGCATGAAATGAAAATCATCCTAAATACACAAATTTTAAATAAAAACTAAATTATTGGGTTGGAATAAAAATAATGCATTCATTGAAGTGTAAAAAGTAAATGCGATTCCAGGCTTGAGGTGAGCAGAAAGCTGGCGACTGTGGCACCACCGCCATTGTTGCCAAAAAGAGATGCAGCAAAATTAATGGATCCATATTGTAATTTGGCATCCGATAATCTGTACATCCAAAGAATAAGCCAAAGCGTGTCCTTAGGTATTTCCATATGCAGCAAATCCCAAGGTAGGAATTCTTCCATGAATCTGGAAAATGCGGCCACTTCCACCGCAAGTCACAGCGCTTCAATGCAACAAAATACGACAAGATATGGAAAGTAAAGAGGCAGATGGGAATGTCTGGGAAAAGTGCCCAAATCCTTAGATATCCCTCTGTCTGGGTGTTCAAGAGGCCACAGAAAACAGACGCCCCAAATCAAGAAGCGGCGGCGCCACCACCATTGCTGGTCTGCAGAGGAGGGAGCCCATATTCCAGAATGCAGCTGCAAAGAATGACTGAATAGAATCCCAGTGTGTATATAGGCTGCTGCTACCTGCTGATATGTCCATTGTATACCTACTTTATCTCTCCCACTCTTTCATTCTGGGTTAGTCTCTTCTTTCTGTATAACCCTCTTTCTCAGTCTCCTGCTTCTCTGTCTGTCTCGCTCACGTTGTATGTTGTGTCATCCTCAATGGCGCCTGTGCCAAACCACCTCCCGCCTGCCGGGGTATGCGGTGCCAGCTTCCCTGGCCCCATGCTGCCACACTTGGCACCTTCTCAGCTCCAGCTTGTGTGGCATCTGTCCATCTTTACGTCTGTGATCTCCCATCCTCCTCCCTATCGCCCCCGGACCTATGGTACCAGTGCCAGCTATCTGCAGAATTGGCAGCGACAAAGCCACGTTGTTTTCCCACAGCTGCTGAGTATTGGATTCCTTTTTGAAAAGCACAGAATGGGCATAAATGGGGAACGGAGGCTAAATCCAACAAGGGACAAGTCGCCTGAACTGGCAGGTTAGAAATGCATAACTACACGGGCAGGTAATGTGTCTCATGTTACACACAAAACGACACACACCAATTTCATTTCACACTTTGTTCCTGTCCAGGGACCACATTCGACAAGACACCTGGAGAGGCTGGATGGCAGCATAGATGCATTCGGTTCACATTGAACTTGGGCAGCTCTCCAAGTATGAAGCAGATGCACTGAAAAGTTGCAAAATATTCCTGCAAACCTCCACAGCCTCTTATGGGTTAATTCCGGGATACTCAACTGTGATATCTTCATTCACACTATTTATTCCTGTTATGTAGTGATAGAGTATAGGATCCTTATTCATAGATAATGAGAACTGGGACCATGAAGTGATGTCAGACTAGAAAAGTATAGATCATGGAGGAAAGCATGACATATGCAGGGCAAGAAATTGCACATACTAAAGCTCCCTGGGTAACAATGACTGCATCTGATCTTTATGTATCATGTCATATGGTTGTATGTTTATGTGCAGATCTTTGCAGAGCAGCTGCATAAATATGAGCATGGAGGGAACACATTTAGGTCCTCACACCTGTGACTATGGCCTGGGCTGGAAAATCCCCATGAAGCTAGCATCAGTGGCAAAATGCTGACCATGTCCATCCTGACTGCCACTATGCAAACTATCACATAATTCAGATGACATGCCTGTGTTTGCATGATGGCTTAATCAGTCATTTTTGGACAAATACATTTTAATCTTACAGGACAAATAAACTTTCAGCAAATTTTCATAAATTAATAGTGCAGATGATAATAATAAACTATCCTTTATTAAAGAAAAATCTCTCCATATTTTACCCCTGCCTTTCATCCCTTATTTAAACAGTTTGTTTAAATCAGCTTTCTGTTCCATATACCTCTGACAGCTGATAGATAAAGAAACTTGGAAATGTTTCCAATGACTGCACTCTTATCTTCTCAGAGTGCTAAATTGTCAAGTGAAACTTTCTCTAGGTATGGAAATATTAAATCTTTAGCCGCCTTTTATCATCTGTATTCAGGATATCGGAGACACTGCTCACTACAGGATAAAGAAGAGCAGAAAAAAGTCACAGAGAAGCCGCTCTACTTAACAGAGTATGTTGCAATTCTTTCCATAACTAGAGAAAAGCCCCTACAATATTTATAAACTGCATTTGTGCCATTAAAAAATTGCTTCAAGAGGTATAAGACAGCTGCCGCAGTGGACCTTTTTCTTGTTACAGTGGCTAGGGTATAGTGGATAGCTCTTGGGCTGCACCTAAATACAGATGTTTTCACTCCAACCCTTGGCTGCCTCACCTTGTGTCCCTCACTGTGGTTAAGTTATGGGTTGGGACGGGTATTAAGCTTCTTAGGAAACTTCTGTTGGGAGGTCATGTGCTTTCATTCTTTGCTGACCTACAGAAATGGTTGGGCTTATTGAATTGAGGTTTTTCACTATGTTCAACTAAGACATGCCATTAAGGCTTAGTTTCTTTCTCTGAATCCAAAGGCATCCATTTCTAAAATTGTGGACCTGCTGGGTTCCCCTGAAATTTGTAAGCCACTGACCTAGAACACAACTCCTTAACAGGGCGTTTCAGCAGTCTAGTACGGATATTGAGGAGCACGATGAGAAGGAGTGGAGGGAGGTTGAAAACTCCCTCTCTTCAGTGGTGAGTTCTTGGGATTTCCTGGTCCCGTCACATTTTTACATTAGTTTTCACCCTGGTCCAATCCTGGACACTCTCATCTTCCACTGCCAGACTGAGCTGGGAACTTCTGTAAACAAGACCTGTCACCTGTAAAAAAGGCACTAGTAGCTGTTTACTAGAGTAAGCAGCTTCTAGTGCTAAAACAGACGCAGCAGTGTTACACTGCTAGTGTTATCGGAAACCTCCGATAACGCTAGCAGACACTGCCGCGCTGTACAATAGAAACGCCGGACTGCGCTCGAAGCCCATCCTACTCCATAGGCCGGCGGTGACTGACGAGCTTCATGCGGCAGTCACCACCCCTAGTCCAGCCCCCTCATGAATACGCCAGACCGCTTACAGCGAGGTGTTTCTATTGTACATCGTGACAGTGTCTGTTCCGATAACACTAGCAGTGTAACACTGCAGGGTCTGTGGTAGCACTACTTACTTTAGTTTACTTTGAGTTCCTTGATGAACACTATGGGGCAGATTTACTTACCCGGTACATTCGCGATCCAGCGGTGCGTTCTCTGCGGTGGATTCAGGTCCGGCCGGGATTCACTAAGGTAGTTCCTCCGACGTCCACCAGGTGGTGCTGCCGGCTGAAGTTCCCCCGAGGCCCGCCGGAATGCACTGAAGTTCACCGCCTATTCCTAGTGAAGGTAAGCGCGAGTCCCGCAACACTTTTTTTTCCGAATCCGTCGGGTTTACGTTCAGCCATGCCTCCCGATTTCCGTCGCGTGCATGCCAGTGCCGATGCGCCACAATCCGATCGCATGCGCCAAAATCCCGGGGCAATACAGGGAAAATCGGCAGAAATCGGAAATATTCGGGAAACACGTCGGGAAAACGCGAATCGGGCCCTTAGTAAATGACCCCCTGTGGCTTTCCGAGATTATAAAAGAGTGACTAACTGGTACAAAGGGAGAGAGGATCTTGCATTTGAGGGCTTATAATCTACATGGGTGATATCAATGTCCCCATACAAAAAAATCTCCAATGCTAAAGGTCATTTGTCACATTTGACTTTTTTGGGAGGAATTAGGCTATGCTTCTTTCTCAAATAGTATGCAAATGACTGCCATTTCGATTGCATAATTGGTGAGATATTTGTTGTTTTACTGCATGTGCACATAACCTGTATGTCATAGCTCCTGGGCGCATGGGCTCCGCCATCTTGCCTGGGATCGTCGCTCCCCGTGACGTCATCTGGGAGCGGCGATCCGTCTCCATGGTAGCATCGGGTCTTCCGAAGACCCGAGGCTATTTTGTTTTAACAGAAGAACGATATTCAGTTTACCCTTACTCGCAAAGAGAATGGAAAAAAAAAAAAAAAAAAAAAAAAGGTATACTGAGCGTGTTTGTTTTATCCATAAGGCCTTTTTAATCTTTACTCTTGTGAGTATTACTATTAAAAACATTTTTTAACGACCAAAAAGTACTGCACCATCGTTCTTTTCCTTTCTCTTCCTAAATCAAATAGTAATTAGAAGAAGGAACAAAGAAAGTGGAACGAGTAGTGGAGGAACAAGTTCCCGGGTGGGAACAATTAGGAGTAGCACAGAAGCTACGAGCTACCCTGAGAATCCCCAAGAGGGACGCCGTGCTAAGCTACCGTATCCTGTATGAGGATTTTTCATGCCCTGGGCATGCAACGCTGAGGACATTGGGTATGGACTAAGGACTGTCCCCGTGAGTACCAAAAATCTCTGGTTGAGAAGGTACTGCATTATTTTTTTCCTAAATGTGGAGTGGATGAACGTAGAGGCGGAGGATTAATCAATTTTGTACTAATATTTCGTTTTAACCCCTTCATTACAATGTGCTAATAGCACATTGTAATGAATGAGGAGGAATATCCCCAAATACTGCCATACTGTAGTATGGCAGTATATGATAGGATCGATCAGGCAACCTAGAGTTAAAGTACCCTAGGGATTCTGAAAAATGGTAAAAAGAAAAAGAAAAAAAATTATAATAAAAAAAAAAAAAAATTCAAATCACCCCCCTTTCCCTAGAACTGACATAAATATAAATAAACAGTAAAAATCATAAACACATTAGGTATCGCCGCGTCCGAAAATGCCCGATCTATCAAAATATATTAACGGTTTTTCAATGGGTTTAACCCCGTAATGGAAAATAGTGCCCAAAGTCGAAAATGCCACATTTTTGACATTTTGAAAAATATAAAATAAATCTATAAAAAGTGATCAAAAGGTCGTACAGTCCTAAAAATTATATCATTGAAAATATTATCAAATGTCACAAAAAATGACACCACCCACAGCTCGGTACAACAAAGTATAAAAAAGTTATTAGCGCCAGCAGATGGCAAAATCAAAAAAAAAATTTTTGTACAGGAGGTTTTAATTTTTGTAAATGTATGAAAACATTATAAAACCTATACAAATTTGGTATCCCCGTAATCATACCGACCCAAAGAATAAAGTAGACATGTCATTTGGGGCGCTCAGTGAAAGCCGTAATATCCAAGCCCACAAGAAAATGGCGCAAATGCGTTTTTTCACCATTTTCACTGCATTTGGAATTTTTTTCCCGCTTCCCAGTACATGGCATGGAATATTCAATACCTCCACTATGAAGTGCAATCTGTTACGCAGAAAACAAGCCATCACACAGCTTTTTAAGTGTAAAAATAAAAAAGTTATAGATTTTTGAACGTGGGGAGTGAAAAATGGAAATGAAAAAATAGTAAAGGGCCCGGTCCTTAACCGGTTAAATAATGATTCTTCATCAAACTTTGCCCAAAGAACAATACAAGTAAATATAAGAAAATGTTTGATATTTACTTAAGAGGAAAGTTCTTCTATCTCTACTCTCTCTACTCATGTCCGTTCCCTGACCGTTAAAAGTGACAGTCTCCCTCAAATCTATGCTGAATATCAAATTGACTGACCCTCGCAGAGGATTCGGATTATATAGAGGCTTATTGAGAAAGGAATATGTTCAGTTCAACTATACTGGTTGCAAGCGGATAAATCCGTCTCAACACAAATGAAGTCCTTTAAACCAAATTCAGCCATATGAAGCAGCAAAAGAGACTGTAAAATATGGTGAATGCAACTCACTAAATGTCCAGAAACAGTGTTACTCCTCATGCAGACCACTGATTTATACAAAGTTTGTTAAAAGATTAGCTAAACTTTAAAGCAGGTAGATTTGGGCTACCTGCACACGAATATATATCCTAGTCAGAACTAGACTACAGTTCATGAGGATCTGTGGAAAACTAATGCCAAAATAATGCAAATCGGCCATGAAAAATGAATGTTAAAGGAAGTCTACTACCAGGATTAAGGATTATAAACATGCTCATGTCTGCATCCTCTGGCAGGATCTGCGCTTCTTACGCCCTTATTTTTACAAAAATTGCTTTAAAAATTATGCAAATGAGCCATAGGAGCTCCAGGTTCATTTATCAGCTATGGAACACAGAGCCCCTCAGGCTCATCTGCATAATTTTTAAAGACTGCTTTCTAAAAGAAGAGCAGATCCTGCCATAGGGGGCACAAACCTGAAAGTAAGTATGCTGGTGGTAGATTTAATTACACTTTCATTTTTATGGCCCAGTTGCAACTGTCTTGCATCAGTTTTTCACAGATCCTCACAAACTATAGTCTAGTTCTGACTAGGACATGCTCTATTTTTAAGGGATCACTAGTACTGACCCATTAAAAAGCATTAATAATCTATGGCAGACAGATGATTTTCATTGTCTTGTACCATTGGCCTTAAACTGTTAGGTCAAATGTCTGACAGTCGTGTGAAGATAACCTGCTCTCTGTTTTCAAGGGAAACCAGCTGAATTTTGAAAACAGCTTGGGATGTAAGTGAAAGTAATGAAATAACGCTTCAATATAATGAAGTGTATCCTACAACCTATATGGATTCACCACAGACAGTGAGAGTCAAAATGCCTCACCCAAACTTGAGCTCCCCAAAACCTACAAATACGACAGGATTTCAGTGCCTTTCTGCTCAAGCTTTAAAACGTTGTTAAAGTTTCAGTTTATTTTATTACACCAGTTTTTAATTTTTTCGATGTTTCAATTAAAAACCAGGGTAAAAAAAAAAACCCACAGAAAACCATTAAAGACAATGACAAACAAGCATTAAAACCAGGGAGCTCTTAATGCTTCTGTGTTTTCTGGCTTTTAAGTGCCTCTGCAGGACTGGTGTTGGCAAGCATCAGCCTTTTGAACTTTAAACAAGGCTCTCCCTATGCCGCAGCCTCGTTCCCGTTGTCTTGTGGTCGTTCTGGGCAGGAAAGGGTAAATGCCCTAACTCTAGTTTCAGGCTGTTCAAACTGTTAGCTCCTTTCATTTCATTATTAATTATTCACTTAAATTGTCTTTCTTGTAATTCAGTGAGTGCGAGGTGGCAGAGTCGTTAACAGACTGCTGCCTTTAACAGGTATTCTTTTAAGTGGCTTTTGATGCTTCTTCATTATTAATTCATACTGAAGCACTAATGACTATAAATGCATTGAGTATTAATGGGTTTCCAGGAGCCCTTCTGCTGGAATTCTGTGTTAATTAACACTCAGATGCCAGGCGGGTCTAGCACAGTAATAAGTTACAAAGTTCTCTATGGACCCCAGGCCTGTCTGTCTGGTTAATCCCCTCTCATTTGTCATTACAACTCCGTGAAAGATAATACATATTCGGCCTATGTAAACTCAGTACATCGCCTGCCTACATAGGGAGAACATAACCGTAAAATAGCCTTGTAATCAATGCAGTAAAAAATATTTCCCTGTAACTATAACAAGAACAGAGATCTATTCAGTGGCGGTGGGGGCTGTAACAAGGCTTGTACTATCATATAAGTTTTGAAAAAGTAGTAATTTTCAATTCAGTTCTTGATCCATTAGCCTCCTTTTCTTTGACTCTTCCAGACCCATCTGCACCCATCAGAGACCAGCCTACTGACTTTTAGCTCATTGCTCCACTTCTACACAATATTGAAGTTGAGGCTTCTTCGCGCTTTTTCGAGCCACCATTCCAGACTTGTGTAATGTACTTGCATAGTGCTTGTGCGGAGATCTGTGATCTCTCTACTATGAGGCATATGAGCCACTGCTGTGATGAGCCGACTTGTTGAGTCCAATATTTTGGACGTCTTGGCCTATCTTCATTTCATATTTTTCCAACTGTCATGGTACTCACAATGTACTTTAATAATCTTCTTGGCTATTGCTACGGAAGAATTGGATGACAATGCTTCTCTTTTCTTGATAAATCTTATTCAATGGTACTCCTTGATTTGAACCATTGACCTTTCACTATGAAATCAACCTAATAAAACACTTAACTATTAGGGAATTTGAGAACAGGTTTTAATTTGTAGTATACAAAAAGAAAGTGTATAAAGTCTCTCCATGACATATCCCTTTTAACCGATCTGACACTTAAAGTGACTGTGTCACCAGATTTTACCACATTAAACAATTAGCATCCTCAGGTAGAGTATAAAATGTCCTTTCTAGCATTTTCTGTTTTATGTGAAATCTCAGCCGTTTACCTATAATAATCTCCATAGTCTTATGCAAGTGAGGTAAGAAGAGTGGTATATTGCCTGAGGGAGTCATTTTTAGAGGTTTTATGGGAGTTGTGTCACTCCAGATGCTCCTATAACAGAACCAGAGATATGGGCAGTTAAAGAAATTGGTGGGAACTGGATCTTTATATGTAACATTTGCAACACCCCTGCCAATGTTTAGGTAGGGGAGTGTTTGTGAATAAGGCCCTCTATCTGTTAGGACCCATCTAGTGAGTCTGATCAACTCATTAAGGGATAATACAGAAACACTCAGGTAATTAGCAGCTGTAGATTCTGCCTGAACAGGTAAGGGTTAAGTGGATGTGAATTCTAACCAATTGTATTTCACCATGTACACTTTAGTATGATTGGAGAGTTAGCCACCACCTGACCAGTAAAACAAAACCTCTAGACAGGGAGGGGCTAGAGGTCAGTCCAGTCAGACAGAACACTGTATACAGAGTGAGGAGAGAGAGAGAGTGTGAGTCCGCCATCAGGGCTGACATTTAGCTAATCCCAGAGCCAACGTCTGAAGACTCAAAGCTGAAGCTTCCACAACTGGACACAGCTCCCTCCCAGCCTGCATCTACTACTATGCTGGTGAACCATTCCTGCTTACCACTCTCCATGACCTCTCCTGTACCAGTTCTGCTGTGAGATCCCATTGCCTGCAGTTGATCTAATAAAGAACATTGAGTTATTTTGCACAACATTGCCTCCGTCTGATCCCTGGATACGGCTGTCACCACAACGGGCTCCCCATCGATTACCCAGAGACATATGTTACAGACTTTAAGGGGTTGCCCCACGGAGATCCAGTACCTCAGCCTCTCCCTTCATATTTCTTGCACACACCACCTGCTGGAGACCTGCCAGGCTGTAGGACAACCCTCCTGTCCCTATACCAAGCACCGTGACATCAGCGTGCCTAGGTCACAATCGCCAGCCACTTCGGTATTCTGGGCTCCGGCTGCATCTAGGCCACAAGAAAAGGCTAGGCCCCAGTGGGGGATGTTGCAGATTTCCAACTATGTGTCCAACTGCCTATATTTCCAGATCCCTAGTTCAAAAAAGCACATACCTAATGTGATCTGAAAGATGAGATTTTTATCTTTAATAACACCAAAAAGCACAGTTCTAGGTACTATAGAACTGAAGTACCTAGGCAATGCATGGCTCTTCTGAGTCAATGCAAAGGGTATGATTTTAAGGCCCTTTTCACACTGTGCATGGGAAAAATATAGAGCATGTTCTATCTTTTCTTGTGTTAACGCCCGGGTACCGTGCATTGCTATGGAGAGGAGAGGGATAAGCAGTGCTCCTCTCCAGCGCACTGCTCCAGGAGCCTAAAGGTGATTTTTTTTTATAGGTTAACAGGCAAGATTTCACATAAAAGAACCAATGCTACAAAATATATTGCAGAAAAACATGAACTAGACTATCTTATATGGACTTAACAGAAGCTCTAGGTCTCCAGCTATAAATCACCATAGCCATATGTCATTCACATTATCAATATGCAGTTTGCGGACAAAAGTATTGGCACCCTCAGCCTAATACTTGGTAGCACAACCTTTAGACAAAATAACTGCGAACAACCGCTTCCGGTAACCATCAATGAGTTTCTTACAATGCTCTGCTGGAATTTTAGACCATTCTTCTTTGGCAAACTGCTCCAGGTCCCTGAGATTTGAAGGTTCCTTCTCCAAACTGCCATTGTGAGATCTCTCCACAGGTGTTCTATGGGATTCAGGTCTGGACTCATTGCTGCCCACTGGTCTCCAGTGCTTTCTCTCAAACCATTTTCTAGTTCTTTTTGAAGTGTGTTTTGGGTCATTGTCCTGCTGGAAGAACCATGACCTCTGAGGGAGACCCAGCTTTCTCACACTAGGCAAAATTTGTTGGTAGTCTTCAGACTTCATAATGCCATGCAGCAGTCCAGTACCAGAGGCAGCAAAGCAACCCAAAAAAATCAGGGAACCTCCGCCATGTTTGACTGTAGGGACCGTGTTCTTTTCTTTGAAGGCCTCATTTATTTTCCTCCCAAAACATGTATTCTCCCAAAACGTTTTGGTCTTTCTCAGGTAAGTTTTGGTAAACTCCAGTCTGGCTTTTTATGTTTCTGTGAGGGGTCTTACTGGGTATCCTACCATACAGTCACTTTTCATTCAGACGCCAATGGATAGTACGGGTTGACACTGTTGTACCCTCGGACTGCAGGACAGCTTGAACTTGTTGGGATGTTAGTTGAGGTTCTTTATCCATCATCCGTACAATCTTGTGTTGAAATTTCTCGTCAATGTTTCTTTTCCGTCCACATTTAGGGAGATTAGCCACAGTGCCATGGGCTTTAAACTTCTTGATGACACTGCGCACGGTAGACACAGGAACATTCAGGTCTTTGAAGATGGACTTGTAGCCTTAAGATTGCTCAGGCTTCCTTACAATTTTGATTCTCAAGTCCTCAGACAGTTCTTTAGTCATCTTTTTTTTATCCATCCTCAATGTGGTACACACAAGGACACAGGACTGAGGCTTTAGAGTCAACTTTAATCAATTTCAATTGGCTACAAGTGTGATTTAGTTATTGCCACCACCTGTTAGGTGCTACAGGTAAGTTACAGGTGCTGTTAATTACACAAATTAGTCACATGATTTTTTAAACAGTGCCAATACTTTTGTCCTCCCCCTTTTTATGTTTGGTGTGGAATTATATCCAATTTGGCTTTCTGACAATTGTTTTTGTGGTTTTCCATTGAAGACAAATTAAATGAAGATAATCAAGCCAAAAAATTTCTGATTGCAATAATGAGGTGACATCTAGGGTTAACCATAAGTATGAGGGTTTTCACTTGACATAACTGGTAGGATCACAGATATGAGTCTAAATTGCCAACATATTGCCTATTGCATACATATTTCTATAAAAGCATATTCACATGGTGAGACAGATTTCCAGTGAGTGATGAAATACCTGAAATAATGGTTGGTTATTCTATTCTCTTTCTTTTGGAAATGATTTCATTGTTTGCATCATGATCAAAAAGAGTTCAACAGACATTTTAATATTACTGTTAATATCTCTAAATTCCTTTTCCAACATAGATAAAAAAGTATCGATATGATTGCTTCTGAGGTGTGATAGATGATACGTAGGACTTAGGCCGCGGTCACACGTACGTCATAACGCGAGGCTAGCGCACAGGGTGTGGACCTTGGCCCCAACGCACATCCGTTTCCAGGGAAACGCATGCGATTGTTAAGCCGATCGCATGCGTTTCTCTGGAAACGCATGTGCATTCGGGCCGAGGACCTCCCCCTGTGCGCTAGCGTCGCGTTATGAACGGACGTCTAGCGGTACGTGTGACCGCGGCCTTAGTTTTAAGACCTGTGGGTATGATTATAACTTCTGTATTACGTGAAGATAGGATGGGGGTGTTGTTGATATTAGAAAATATTTAACCCCTACGGGACTCAGCCTCTTTTGGCCTTAAGGACGTGGCCCCATTTTTCAAATCTGACCTGTGTCACAATAAGTGGTTATAGCTTTGGAATGTTATGAGATATCCAGGGGATTTTGAGATTGTTTTCTTGTGACACATTGGACTTCAAATTAGTTTAAAAATTTGGATGAAATCTTTTGCGTTTAGTTATGAAAAAAAAACAAATTTGGAAAAATTCTTTATTTTCAACATTCTAAATTCTCTACTTTTGATGCAGACAGTCATAGCACCCAAATAAATTCATAACTTACATTTCCCAAATGTCTGCTTTATGTTGGATGGTTTTTTAAGATTCCACATATTCCACATATATTTACTAGAATGTAATGAGGCTCAGAAGTTAGGTATAATTTTTCACATTTCCTGTAAAATCACCAAAACCTGTATTTAGGTTATGGAAACTACACCCCTCAATGTATGAAAAAACACTTTTAAGAAGTTTGTTAACCCTTTTGGTGTTTTATAGGGGTTAAAACAAAATGGCGGTGCAGTCTGCACATTGTAATATTTTTTCACAATACAGTCATTTTGGGTGGAAAATTAAACATTTACAATGGATTAAATGAAAAGAAGGCTCCACAAAGTTTGTTACCCAATCTCTCCCGAGTGCACTGATACCCCATATGTGGTGGTAACCTGCTGTATGGGCGCACGGTGGTCTTATTTTAGAGTGCATAAGATTTTTTAAATCACTTTTTAGAGCATTTTTTATAGGGTATTAATTGAAAATTACCGTATATACTCGTGTATAAGCCGAGTTTTTCAGCACAAAAAATTTGCTGAAAATCCTCAACTCGGCTTATACATGAGTCAATAGACAGCCCAGCACTTAAAAAAAAAAAAAACTTATATACTCACCCTCCGGTGGCCCCGATGTCCGCGCTGCTCCCCCGATGTCCGCGCTGCTCCTCCGATATCCGCGCGGGTCCTCTTCTGTCTTCTATCTTCCTCTGTCTTCTGTCTTCCGCAGCGCACCGCCATGTTCTTCCGGCCGCAGCACCGACCGCGTCATACTATGCGCCTGCCGCCGGGAAACATGGCGACGCGCTGCGGAAGACAGAAGACAGAGGAAGATAGAAGACAGAGGAAGACAGAAGAGGACCCGTGCGGACATCGGGTGAGCAGCGCGGACATCGGGGCCACTGGAGGGTGAGTATATAAGTTTTTGGTTTTTTTTTGTTATTGCTGGGCAGGCTGTATACTACTGGGGGCAGGCTGGGCAGGCTGTATACTTAAGGGGGCAGGCTGGGCTGGCTGTATACTTAAGGGGGCAGGCTGGACTGGCTGTATACTTAAGGGGGCAGGCTGGGCTGGGCTGACTGTATACTTAAGGGGGCAGGCTGTATACTTAAGGGGGCAGGCTGGGCTGGCTGTATACTTAAGGGGACAGGCTAGGCTGGCTGTATACTTAAGGGGGCAGCCTGGGCTGGCTGTATACTTAAGGGGGCAGGCTGGGCTGGCTGTATACTACTGGGGGCAGGCTGGGCAGGTTGCATAGTACTGGGGGCAGGCTGGCCAGGCTGTATACTTAAGGGGGCAGGCTGGGCTTGCTGTATACTACTGGGGGCAGGCGGGGCTGGCTGTATACTACTGGGGGCAGGCTGGGCTGGCTGTATACTACTGGGGGCAGGCTGGGCTGGCTGTATACTACTGGGGGCAGGCTGGCTATATACTGGGAGGCTGTGACTAATGCATTTCCCACCCTCGGCTTATACTCGAGTCAATAGGTTTTTGGTGGTAAAATTAGGGGTCTCGGCTTATACTCGGGTCGGCTTATACTCGAGTATATACGATATCCTTTTTTGGTTTTTTTTTTACGGGGTTCACTTTGCGGATCTAATAATGATTCTGTTTTATTATGAAGATTGTTAGGGACGCAGGGATACCAAATATGTGGGGGTTTTGTGTATTTTATTCAATTGTACTGAATAAAAACCAATTTGGAGAAAATCTTGTTCATTTTAGCATCACCATCTTTTCATATGCATAACTTTTTTATTTTTCGGCTGACAAATCTGGTTAGGGGCTTATTTTTTGCAAGTAGAGTTGTTCTTTTTAGTGGGCTTATTTTGCAGTGCATAACATTTTTTAAATAACTTTTTAGAGCATTTTTTATAGAGTATTAATTAAAAATTATCTTTTTTCAGAACTTTTTTGAATTTTTTTTCTCCGGCGTTTACCGTGCGGGTCCAGTAACGATTCTGTTTTATTATACAGATTGTTATGGGCATCTAGCCCCGGGGACGTACTATAACGTCCTGGTGCGCCTAGGGGTTAACTTAGTTCTGGTCCCTGTGTGTAGAATGTTAAAATGTCTGGTTAGTGTTAATTTTGTGATAAAAGATTGCAGATCTGTTAAAAGATCAAATTCCTTGAACTTCTTTGTTGGGCAAAAAGATAGCCCTTTGTTTAGTAGAGAAATTTCATTTCTTTGGAGGATGTGTTATGATTAACTATTTTTTACATCAGTTTTTTGGGGGGGTTTCTGGATCACAATCATGGACTCTTGAGGGACTGAATTTAGACTAACTTTCTCTGTGCCCTCTTCTTTATTTTTTATTTTTCTTTGAGCTCTTAATCTTACTATCTCCTTGATTTTTACTAATACAACGGGTCACTGCTGGGGAAAGTGTTCCTGTTAGGGGAATGTATGAGGCAGAGTTTGGAGTTTTTTGTGATACCAAGTCCATTTGTTCGAAAAGTTCAAAATCTTCATGTATAGTAAATGATGAGCCATTAAACATATTGTATAGGTCGTTGGTTCAGTGGGGTCTCAATAGTTTGGAAAGCTGTTGGATGGTACATGAAAAAGCTGTATTGGCTAACAGCTATCTCTGGTGACTCAGCTCAAAATGCATATTTATTGCTTAAGGGAATTGAGCATAAACCACTGGTAATCTCCCACTCAATCTGAAATATTAAAGTTTGACATCTGGAGATTAATACTACTACAACTGTTACTAGTGTTAGCTTCAACTATAGACTAGGTGCCAAAAACACATCAATGATTACTATATTGTTTTAACTGCTTAGAAATTAAGCCATGGATTTGGAGTTCCAGAACTAATACTTTATTAATAATTTAGCTATGATTAGTTATGAAAAACGAAAAAAAGAGCAGCACAGTCTATCCAAAGTCAAAAAATTACAGTTGTGGGTGCTATCCTAGTACTCTTACCAATTGAGTCCAAATGTAGAAAACAGAAACTGGCAGCACTCCGTTTGTGTGAAAAAAGGGTGTTTATTCCATCCTATGCAACGTTTCAGCTGTATCCCAGCCTTTCTCAAGCATCATGTGCAGTGTTACAACCAAACATATAAAGGCACAATGTAGTGACGTCATCAGTGAGTCATTAGCATATTAGTTCAACAATGTAGAGAATCAATCAAAGAAGTATATATATACAAATATACAAGAGCATAAAAATCACGTCATCACAGTTGTATGTACAGCAAATCACATAAACAGTGGCAGAACAGTGCATAACCATGTATACATCAAAAATAATGTATGCAATCACCTGTGTGGTGAGAAGTGACGAGGACCCTCCTGACCAATTCGGAGCTAAAATCGCATATCGTGTCAGAAAGGCGCGACTAAGCATGTCTATGTTATCGTAAAGAGCACAAACGTAAACAAATGGGCGTGTGCGCCAAATAATAAAGGGTGCGCCATATTGTGTCTAAGCTGCGACACATATGTGGCGCATGCGCATAACCTCAAAAGTGAGCACAGTGGCCATCTTGGATGTGGTAAATACTGCAAAGGATAGACACTATACAATGTAGTCTACTATTGGCAAAGTAAAGTGAAGACTAATTGCCAAGCAAGTAGTGCAGTGATCAATATAAAGCACGGAGGTATGAATTAACACTAGCATCGAAGGCTACAAGGCGATCTCAGTTATGTCACCTAAGAGAAAAAGAAAACTAAGTAGTCACAAAATATGGGCTAATAAACGGGTATGAAATAGGTAACCGCAAAAAATATGAGTCACAATGAGTCAGAACCCCATTAAAATGGGGGAGACCCAGGTGTGGGGTAAGTCACCATATTGATCGACGGAAATACCATCTGATCGCAGGGGATAAACCTCTCCTCAATAGTGGGACCATGTCAAAGAAGCCCTAGTGGCTACCTAGAATCTAAGCGAAAAAAGCCTACTAGTGACAAATAACCTCAAATTGCTGAATGATAGTGGCCTAATATGCTCAAACGATAACACATAGACATGAAATACAAAAAATATTAAATTTAATGAAAGATCACATTTTCAAAGAAAAAGACTTCTTGTCAGGAAGGCAACTATATTCAGGTTCATATCGTAGGCAACTATATTCAGTTGCAAGTGGTTCATAGTGCAGATAAGTGTAGATGTGTTTCAAAGTGATAAATAATCTGAAAAAAAGGAGAAAAAGATTAACATATTTTGGTATTGTCATAACACCAATACCCTACCAAAAGGGAAAGTCACAGGTTGGGAGCGGGGACCTGGAGGCAAGCAAGTATCACAAAGTAACCTAAAATAAACCACTCGTTTTGAAATCCACATTTAGACCATTGGGTTTCAAGGTATTAAGTCTGTGGATCCACTCCAGTTCTCTCCTTTTGAGTAACTTCATGCGGTCACCACCTCTCCTAAGTGGTGGGATCCTATCTATCAACCGAAATCGTAGTTGATTTTCCCTTTCTACCTGCTCTGATGGTGTAGCGGTGTTGATTTAAACGAGTCTTAAAATCAAGTGTTGTTTCACCTACGTACCAAAGGTTGCATGGGCACTGTAACAAGTAAATGACATGGTCTGAGTCGCACGTCAGGAAATGTTTGATCTCGAATTTAGCATTGGTGGTCGGGTGTGTGAAAATATTACCTTTGAGCATCATGGTGCAATTCATGCATTCGAGGCAAGGAAAACAGCCCATTTTAGGTGGTAGGTCTTAGTTTTTTGCCAGAGCCTATGTCAGCCCTCACTAGTTTGTCTTTGAGACTAGGTGTGCGTCTATAGGAGAATAAAGGTGGGGCATCGAATTCCAAATTATTTGGAAAAGCGTCAGTAAGGATATGCCACAAACTTTTTTTGCACCACCTAAAATGGGCTGTTTTCCTTGCCTCAAATGCATTAATTGCACCATGATGCTCGAAGGTAATATTTTCACACACCCGACCACCAATGCTAAATTCGAGATCAAACATTTCCTGACGTGCGACTCAGACCATGTCATTTACTTGTTACAGTGCCCATGCAACCTTTGGTACATAGGTGAAACGACACTTGATTTTAAGACTCGTTTAAATCAACACCGCTACACCATCAGAGCAGGTAGAAAGGACCTCCCTGTGCCCAAACACTTTAATGAATGTGGACACAGGGAAAATCAACTACGATTTCGGTTGATAGATAGGATCCCACCACTTAGGAGAGGTGGTGACCGCATGAAGTTACTCAAAAGGAGAGAACTGGAGTGGATCCACAGACTTAATACCTTGAAACCCAATGGTCTAAATGTGGATTTCAAAACGAGTGGTTTATTTTAGGTTACTTTGTGATACTTGCTTGCCTCCAGGTCCCCGCTCCCAACCTGTGACTTTCCCCTTTGGTAGGGTATTGGTGTTATGACAATACCAAAAGATGTTAATCTTTTTCTCCTTTTTTTCAGATTATTTATCACTTTGAAACACATCCACACTTATCTGCACTATGAACCACTTGCACCTGAATATAGTTGCCTACGATATGAACCTGAATATAGTTGCCTTCCTGACAAGAAGTCTTTTTCTTTAAAAATGTGATCTTTCATTAAATTTGATATTTTTTGTATTTCATGTCTATGTGTTATCATTTGAGCATATTAGGCCACTATCATTCAGCAACTTGAGGTTATTTGTCACTAGTAGGCTTTTTTTCGCTTAGATTCTAGGTAGCCACTAGGGCTTCTTTGACATGGTCCCGCTATTGAGGAGAGGTTTATCCCCTGCGATCAGATGGTATTTCGGGCGATCTATATGGTGACTACCCCACACCTGGGTCTCCCCCATTTTTATGGGGTTCTGACTCATTGTGACTCATATTTTTTGCGGTTACCTATTTCATACCCGTTTATTAGCCCATATTTTGTGACTACTCCGTGCTTTATATTGATCACTGCACTACTTGCTTGGCAATTAGTCTTCACTTTCCTTTGCCAAGAGACTACATTGTATAGTGTCTATCAGGGGCGGACTGGGAATTTAAAATGGCCCTGGAAAAAACTGTAAAAGTGGCCCCATTTTATGGGTGGAGTCAAAACAAGTGGGTGTGGTCAGATAATGTGGGTGGGGTTATAACAGACAAATTGTTGGTAGATGGCCTTAACGCAAAACAAGAACATCTTTTACTAGTAAGTGAATCTAATGTGCAAAGAATGTGACCTGTCGATCAGTAAATGATGCAAACACACAACCCGGTAAGCCTTATATAACTTTCTCCTATGTACAGGAATATAACTACTATAATACTGCCCCCTATGTACAGGAATATAACTACTATAATACTGCTCCGTATGTACAAGAATATAACTACTATAATACTGCCCCCTGTGTACAAGAATATAACTACTATAATACTGCCCCCTATGTACAAGAATATAACTACTATAATACTGCCCTCTATGTACAGGAATATAACTACTATAATACTGCTCCGTATGTACAAGAATATAACTACTATAATACTGCCCCCTGTGTACAAGAATATAACTACTAAAATACTGCCCCCCTATGTACAAGAATATGACTACTATAATACTGCCCCCTATTTACAGGGATATAACTACTATAATACTGCCCCCTATGTACAGGAATATAACTACTATAATACTGCCCCCTATGTACAAGAATATAACTACTATAATACTGCCCCTATGTACAGGAATATAACTACTATAATACTGCCCCCTATGTACAGGAATATAACTACTATAATACTGCCCCCTATGTACAAGAATATAACTACTATAATACTGCCCCCTATGTACAGGAATATAACTACTATAATACTGCTCCGTATGTACAAGAATATAACTACTATAATACTGCCCCCTGTGTACAAGAATATAACTACTAAAATATTGCCCCCTATGTACAAGAATATGACTACTATAATACTGCCCCCTATTTACAGGGATATAACTACTATAATACTACATATTGTGAGACACTGAAGGGGTTAACTGTGGATGGGCGGTATGTTTCCCCTAGGTTTTGCTTCTATGCAAGGCCTTAGTGCTGAGGTGGGTTTGTCCAGCACCTTGGACACAGGTGATGGGTGCAGACTAATGAGCCTGGATAAAGTCACTCAGCAGAGTTGAGTGTGTGGTCTCTCTCTCTGGAAGGAGGCTGGGGAGCACGCAGCCTTGTTCTCTGGGCCTGGAGCAACAAAAGTGTTTTGTTAGCGGTGAGTCAGAGAACCAATGTTTAGTTAGCACCCTGACGGGTAGGATATTATTTTGTTTGGATGCCTGAATGTGAAGGCTGTTTTATTTTACTTTTGCTGCAATAAACGCAGGCGAGACCTGTTTTGGACTGTACCTTGGTGTCACTGTCTTGAACTGCATCACAGCACCCCGTTACCACGGTCTCTACTGGGCCAAATCCCCACAATATATACACAGAAGCGAACATGCAAAAAAAATCAGTATTTATCATATACAGCTACAGAAAACACATGAGATCCTCACCTATTGCATCCAGTGACATTAGGTGACGTCTCCTCTGATTGTTCTCGTTCCTCATCTTCTCCATTAGTTCCACCATCACTTTGTCTCTTTCTCCAGGTACACAGCTTTCCGGCAGAGTTTACCACACAGACGTCTTATGTTCTGCACTTTCCCATTGTCCCTTAACTGTCCCTTCTTCTGCTACCACCAATACTGTGCCCCAAATACTGTAATAGAGCCCCCTACAATATTAGTACCACACAAATAGTGCCCCATAATGTAACACACTGTAATGGGAAGGATAATGTATTTCTTCTTTCTCTCCTTTAACCTCCTTAACCCCCCACTTCCACCCCAGTATTGATAGAGCTCCGACTATGACCCAGGTGTAATAATAATGGCCCCGGCCTACCCCAGTCATAAAATTAATGCCCCCAACCTGCCCCAGACACAGAATCAATGCCACAGACTGCCCCAGACATAAATTGAATAGCCCCAGCCTTCCCCAGTCATAAAATTAATGCCCCCAGCCTACCCCAGACATAGAATTTATGCCCCCAGCCCGCCCCAGACATAGAATAAATGGCCCCAGCCTACCTCAGACATATAATTAATGCCCCCTGCCAGTTCCAGATATACAATAATACCACCACCATATAATTGATGCCCCTTGCCAGCCCTAGATGTAGAATTAATGCCCCCTGCTAGTCCTAGATATACAATAAGGCCCCCCCGCCCCAGACATATAATTTATGCCCCTGCCCCAGACATATAATTTATGCTCCCTGCCAGCCCTAGATATACAATAATGCCCCCTGCCCCAGACATATAATTAATGACCCCCCGCCCCAGACATATAATTTATGCCCCCTACCAGCCCCAGATATAGAATAATGCCCTCCCCCCGCCCCAGACATATAATGTATGCGCCCTGCCCCAGACATATAATTAATGCCCCCGCCCCGCCCCGGACATATAATTTATGCCCCCTACCAGCCCCAGATATAGAATAATGCCCTCACCCCACCCCAGACATATAATTTATGCCCGCTGCCAGCCTTAATGCACCCCCCTCCCGCCCCAGAAATAATTATTGTCCTCATTCTATCATTAAAAAAAAAACAAAACATCATACTCACCCTTTTAAGCACAGGTTTCTTCCCTCGGTCTTCTGTGGCTTGGTGTAGAGGCGCGGGATAGTGACGTCACTGCTCCGCGCCTCCACACCAAGCCGCGGAGCTACAGGGAGGGCCGGACAGCTGACATAGTAAGTGCCAGCCTCCTCCACGCTACACAGGTCGCGCAATGACGTCAATTGCGCGACCTGTGTAGCTGCCCGTTATACACAGACGCAGAAGCAGCGGTGCTGCGCTGCGTCTGTGTACTAATCAATAGTACCTGCATCGTACGATCGTACGATGCAGGTACTATAGATTAGATGAAAAGTTGTAGGGAGGGAGTGCGGACCGGCCCCGCACCAGCTCCGGACCGGCCCCACACCGGCCCAGGACCGACCGGCCCACCGGGAAAATTCCCGGTGGGTACAATGACCAGTCCGCCCCTGGTGTCTATCCTTTGCAGTATTTACCACATCCAAGATGGCCACTGTGCTCACTTTTGAGGTTATGCGCATGCGCCACATATGTGTCGCAGCTTAGACACAATATGGTGCACCCTTTATTATTTGGCGCACGCGCCCATTTGTTTACGTTTGTGCTCTTTACGATAACATAGACATGCTTAGTCGCGCTTTTCTGACGCGATATGCGATTTTAGCTCCGAATTGGTCAGGAGGGTCCTCGTCACTTCTCACCACACAGGTGATTGCATACATTATTTTTGATGTATACATGGTTATGCACTGTTCTGCCACTGTTTATGTGAATTGCTGTACATACAACTGTGATGACGTGATTTTGTATGCTCTTGTATATTTGAATATATATATATACATATACTTCTTTCATTGATTCTCTAAATTGTTGCACTAATATGCTAATGACTCACTGATGACGTCCCTACATTGTGCCTTTACATGTTTGGTTGTAACACTGCACATGATGCTTGAGAAAGGCTGGGATACAGCTGAAACGTTGCATAGGATGGAATAAACACCCTTTTTTTCACACAAACAGAGTGCTGCCAGTTTCTGTTTTCTATGGTTAGTTATGACTACTTTCTTCTTTTCTAGCCACAATGTGGCAATACACCTACCGTATATACCGGCGTAGAAGACGACTTTTGAAGACAAATCTTCTGTCTAGTCTGGGGTCGTCTTATATGCCGGTAATCCCGGTCCCGGTGCATGGAGAGGGCTCACGGGCTGAGCCCTCTCCATAGCCGGTAAGTCTTTGCTGCATATTGCAGCAAAGGCTTACCGGTAACACCCGCGATCGGTGCTAGCACCGATCGCGGGTGTTTTCACAGCGATAGCGGTGCATACTCACCCTCGATGTCTACTCACCCTCGATTCTAGCGATTCATACTAGGCGCCTGCCGGGGAAGATCAATGGCGGTGCCCAGCAGAAGAAAGAAGACGGCGCGGACATCGGGGGAGCAGCGCAGCACATCGGGGCCACCGGAGGGTGAGTATATAAGTTTATTTTTTTTTTAATGCTGGGCTGGGCTGTGCTGTATACTACTGGGGGCTGTGCTGTATACTACTGGGGGCTGTGCTGTATACTACTGGGGGCAGTGCTTCATACTACTGGGGGCTGTGCTGTATACTACTGGGGGCAGTGCTGTATACTACTGGGGGCTGTGCTGTATACTACTGGGGGCAGTGCTGTATACTACTGGGGGCAGTGCTGTATACTACTGGGGGCTGTGCTGTATACTACTGGGGGCAGTGCTGTATACTACTGGGGGCAGTGCTGTATACTACTGGGGGCTGTGCTGTATACTACTGGGGGCAGTGCTGTATACTACTGGGGGCAGTGCTGTATACTACTGGGGGCTGTGCTGTATACTACTGGGGGCTGTGCTGTATACTACTGGGGGCTGTGCTGTATACTACTGGGGGCTGTGCTGTAATGGTAATGTTGTTGTTGTATGCCTTATGTTTATGAGCGACAGTTTTCCTGCTGTATACCTGCATGTCATAAGAATTTAAATTAAAAAAAGGACCATGTTAAATTCAAATCTGTTTTTTTTTTTTTTTTTTACCGGTGTTTTGTATGCGTTGGAAAAGGGGTAGTCTTATACGGCGAATATATCGTAAACTCTATATTTTAAACAGGAAAGTAGGGGGGTCGTCTTATACACCAGGTCGTCTTATACGCCAGAATATACGGTACAAAATCAGTTGCCCCATTAGTTGAGCTAACGTTAGAACAAAAGTATCCCACATGTGATATCCACTAATAATACTCTAATGATAATGGGCATATTGATTTAGCATATTATAGATTTAAAAATAAAACTTTCATCAGGTTTTCCCATTTATGGTTCAAAAATAATTTATTAAGATGTGCACACGGGACATAGTGGGTGCACCAACATAAAGACATTGTTAATGTAACATTCAGTTCACATTATGCACGAAATGCTGCACAATAAAATAAAGTACAATTTTATGGCAAGTAAAACATTAAGACTCCAAACTGGTGTCAATGAAGGTAATCAAAGAACAATTAGAAAACAGGGCTTGGTAAGGAAGGAAAACAGAAATGGAAAGCATGGGAGGGAATTAGGGAACAAGGGATTAGGAGGGAGAGAGGAGGAAGTATATGAACATATCTATGCCCCAGTTTGACTCGAGGTGCCACCAGTGGTCACTCAATACCAGACCAGTAGAAGATCAAAATACAAGCCAGAGGGACCAACTCATGTAGAAAAAATTTGTATATTCCATCATCCACGGCCTGTAATTCCTAAAGATGTATAACGTGGTTGAGGGCTTCAACCAATTGCAACCGGGAGAGGGTTCAGAGGATTTCCATAGATTTCCAGAGTATTCTGTGTTGCTTCCATCAGGACATGTTTAAGTAGACCCTTCTTGAATTTGGATACAGGTCCAGGGAACAGGGACAGTAAAGCCAGCTCTGGAGATGGTTGTACTAAAGTGTGGCAAGGATCACTGTACAATATTCTATAACACTGAGTGGTAAGAATGACCACTGAGAATCACCAGCATATTGTACAGTCATGGCCAAAAGTTTTGAGAATGATACAAATGATAATTTTTACAAAGTCTCCTGCATCAGGTTTTATAATGGCAATTTGCATATACTCCAGAATGTTATAAAGAGTGATCAGCTTAACAGCAATTAATTGCAAAGTCAATCCCCTTTCCGATTGTTTGGAACATCTGTAGAACAGCTTGTTCGGAGAAGACAAGGTGAGCGATACCACCAGTCTTGTCTCATGCCAACTGTAAAGCATCCTGCGTCCATTCATATGTGGTGTTGCTTCTCAGCCAAAGGAATCAGCTCTCTCACAGTCTTTCCTAAAAACACATCCATGAATAAAGAATGGTACCAGAATGTCCTCCAAGAGCAACTTCTTCCAACTGTCCAAGAGCAGTTTGGTGATCAACAATGCCTTTTCCAGCATGATGGAGCACCTTGCCATAAAGCTAAATGGCTCAGGGAACAAAACAGAGATTTTGGGTCCATGGCCTGGAAACTCCCCAGATCTTAATCCCATTGAGAACTTGTGGTCAATCATCAAGAGACGGGTGGACAACTAAAAACCAACAAATTGTGACAAAATGCAAGCAATGCCGGAGACCGGCACATCTCTGTATTGTCCTGTCAGCTGAAATAAAAATCTGCACTTTTTTGGTGAGTGACCCGTTTGTTTCTCCTTTTTGATTGGAACAGGATATATGTCTTGCCTTTTCTTATCCGGGGTGCACCACCGAAGCAGAGTTAGACCATAGCCTGCAACCTCCGATTATACGAAGGTGTCAGTGTTGACGCAGTTGCCTACTTCACCGCTTTAATCTTTGGAACACGATAATATTTGTGTCATTCTCAAAACTTTTGGCCATAACTGTCCTCTATTGGAGAGACAGTTTTGTATGATGCAAGGGATGATAGACACCATTCTTGAAATGGAGTGAGATCAATATGTAAAGCAGTGAAATGTTCTAAGGAAGCAACTGCAGGTTTAGAAGTACAGGAACCATCAAGTAGGGGGAAACTCCAGTATTTCAGATACCTCTGCCATGGATCTGACCTCCAAATTGTCCATGATCAGGTTTTCCTATTTAAACCTAATGACCTGTCCCTGTAGAAATTAAAACAATGAATTCAAAGCTTCTTTTATAATAAAATCCATTGTTCCTATTATCAAAAGGCAAGTTTAAAATGTACCTGCCTCCTGTAACACCCTTGCCAACATATAGGCAGAGGGTTATTGCGAATTAGGCCCTCCATCTGTATCTCCCCAGCAGGTGAGCCTGTGCAACTCGCCTCAGGGAGAATACAGTCATTGTTAGGCACCACCAGCTGTAGATACTGCCTGAACAGGCAAGGGTTAAGTATTGTAAGATTGTCATCCAATGATATTTCTTTATGTGAACTGGAGTGTGATTGGAGAGTGAGCAACCACTGGACCAGGGTTTACCAAAACCCCTGGACAGAGAGACAGTGTGTAGCACACCTTAAGTGCTACACATAGAACTACCACCCAGGACAAAGCTGCGGCATCCAGTATTGGACACAGCTACATCCCAGCCTGCATCTACTACCAGGCTGGTGAACCAACTCCTGAGGATCACTCTCCATGACCACTCCAGTAATCCGGAATCATCCAGTAATCCGGAATCTGTAACAAGATCGTTTGGCCCGTTGCCTACAGTTGTTCTAATGTTCTAAAGAACCGTGAGTTATTTTGCACACTGTTGCCTCCGTCTGATCCCTGGATATGGTTGTATCACCATAACGGGCTCCCCATCCATTACCCAGGAACATATCTTGCAGACATTAAGGAGTTGCCCCAAGACGAACCAGTACATCAGCCTCTCCCTCCATATTTCTTGCGCACGCCACCTGCTGGGGACCTGCCAGGCTGTAGGACAGCCGTCCGGTCCCTATACCAAGCACCGTGCCTAGGCCGCAACCACCAGCCACTGCGGTATTCTGGGCCCCGGCTGCCTCTAGGCCCCAAGAAAAGGCTAGACCCGGTGGGGGATGTTGCACTCCTCTATCCATCCTCCATAGTCATCTCCATATATCAATGGCTCTCACAGCTACCTATTTCCCCCTTCCTTCTATGTGACTTTAACTTCTAGATCTAATACTTTGTATACGAGGTACACTCCCATGCTTCTGACATGTGCAGTGAGTAGTAAAAAGGCCTGTCACTAGGCAGTGCAATACTTACTATGGAGTTTGCATACCATCGGTACCTCACAGTCTAAATAGGGTTGTGTACACAGAATCTTTGTAGGAGGGGAGCAGTGAGTCAAAGGCAGGGCCATTTGCAGCGCCAAGACTTAGCATATGATGAATAGAATTGTTCAGGTATCTTAACTTTAATATCCAGCCAGAAGCTGGAGTGCAGCTCCTCTCACTGCTGGCTACCACAAAAGAAATCTGTGGAACGTCTATTGTATGCAGCAGATTTTGACAGCAAAATGCAAAAGATGAAATCTGTAACAAATTCATAATGCACTGCTCTTTTTTCCAATGTATTTGAAAGGTTACAAGAACTTTAACTTCTTTATTTAGTTGTGGTTGAGCTTATCAATTCTAGTTCTGGTACAGTATAGGGTGGTGTATCAAGAATTATGGCCAGCAGAAGACCAGTAAAATATCCAATCTCCATTCTTAGTGGTAGGATAAAAAAAATGATAATCACATTTCATTACAACTGTAATTTCTGCTACTGCCTAATAAATAACTAAAGTTCACCAAAGTATCTTTTACATAAAACCAGAGCTAAAGGCTTTGTGCTCTGAAAAGCATCTCACTGAGACATCAGGCGATGTGCACTCTAATGCAATACTGGCTTTGACCTACAGCACTGCAGCTGGAGTGTTAGGAGCAATGAGATGAGAATGTTTCCAGCTCCGGGAAGCCCAAGATTGGATAGGCTAAAATACCCCCCAGTGAGAAGCCCTGTGTTCACACCCCAGACGCTTCATTATCATCATTAAAAGTGCAACCGAGTTTTTAGGCTAAGGATTAGGTGTGAGAAGTAAGGAGTGGGGGCAGAGGGATCTCCAGATGGCACAGGGCCAAAACAGAAGGGACTCAGTCACAGCGGAGTTAATTTGTTAACTCGTTTCTAACCACAGTTAGTCAAGTACCAGATCAAAAACCAAAAGCCCAAAAATATGGATTTAAGAGGTCATATAAGCAAAATGCTGTCTAATGTGTTATATTTCATTATTAAGTATTGCTTTTATCAAGTGTAAAAAACAGTAGGCATAAAATGATTGATATCTGTAGCATTACAGTAATATGGTAATTATATCTTTATAAATATTCTTAAATATTATATTAAATGCTAACCTTATTAGAATTAATATTATTTACCGTTCCATTTTTTATTGACCACTAAATGTTAATGAAAACTATAATGATTATTTATATAAAATATAGGATATTAAAACAAATATTTTTTGTAAATATTTTTCAAAAATCTGTAACAGCATTTCAAATTTCAATTTTCCTTCAAGATTCCAAAAAAAGGCAACATGTATTCTGTTAACATCGTTTAACATGGTACCACTGAAAAAAACGTATATGTATAGAGGAAGATTATGTTTGCAGAGGCGAGATCTAGTACCTTTAGGTTTTAAGAATATGTGAGCTCTTTCTCCTCCTGTTCCTGGTTGCTAAATATTATTATGGGGTATTTGTAGTAAGTAATTCTGATCTTAGGAGATGTTGAAGTTATAGCAATCAATAATAATAAATAGTAATGTGTGTATATTAGTGGTTCTGAGGCCCTTCTGTCATTTGCAGGGTTTAGAGTGAATGAATTGAAGAGGGAGGGGTGGTGTAGACTCACTGCAGATGGCTACAACCTATAAGTGCAACTAGGGATAAAGCCATGGACGGGGGATGTGGAGGACACTTAGGCCGGACATCTGCTCAGAAAGTAAGCTTAGCTGCCGAGCTGTACTGTCACAAAAAATCTTACATTATCCCATGGCTTCTGATTCATTTCTATCACCCTTGTATTAAAATATAAAGCACAGTGATTACATATATAAATGAAACAAAAATTCTCATCAGTGTTGTCTGCCAAAATTTTGTTAATGTGGTCATGTATATTCTGCACTGTAAAGTATATTCAGAATGGACTGACAATTTTAGGGGTAATAATGCATGTGCAAAACTGATGTTACACTGATCATTACATTAAAAATATGGTCAATACAGCCGACTGAAAAGGCTGCGCATGTAAGACATACAATAATTCAGGGCTGTGCTTACCAGACATCATTAAAGCTGTTCCTGTGTCGGTGTAATCTGGTCCCCCCCAAGGAGGCAAGACAATGGTGCACCAGATCAAACTTGCTGCTTAAAAGCAAGTCTATCTTATTGTCTCATTTCACCGTCAATGAATAATAACACCCCACCCCACCCACAAAGAATATAATAATAATAAAAAAAAAAGGCTTGACAACTGCCCTCAACCTCCCCCCCCCCCCTCCCGCTCTAGAGGCTTGTGGACAGATGGCATGTAAAGCGAGGACAAGCGATGCAGAGAGTGACAGCTGTCAGCGAGGTTACACTGACACACGTCACCTCGCTGTCCTGGGCTTATGTTAGTTCACTGAGATGCTCAGCCCTGGACAAATACAGCACAGGGAGAGTGACAGCTGTAGGGCTGCCGATGTGCCCTCTGTTGGCCATAAGAGCTGATAATCTTCATGCTCACTGTAGACAAGTTCAGCAAAGCATGCCAGAATAGTGATACATAAATAATAAAGCATTAAATAATCGTAACTTTTTTTTACCAAGAAGGAAAATAATTAAAGTCTTTCTTATGTAAATTGCATGAAAAAAGTCAAAACACTAAACGGAAAGATATTATAGGATGTTTTAATCCTATAACGTAATTAATATTTAATATTATTCTTATTTCCACTGAAAAAGGCTTCTCTTTTTATGGACTTTATGTGCTACTGAAGATGTTCCTTAGCATCAAACAAAATAGCTAAGATGAACTGCACATACTCTCCATTGTGTTTTTTTGCCATTGTGGAGATGTACCCTCCTTCACATATGGTGGGGATGCCTGAAAGTTTTTACATTCTTGGAGGTGTATGTGCCACTTACTCAGGCATTAGACCCCCCCCCCCCCCTCCCAAAGCCCACTAACAGTAGCTTCTTCTGTAATATGAGTGTTGCCTGAAAGTCTTTTAGCATATTTCTAGGTTGCAGCATGAATGAAAGATCATCTTTTATTCTTTTGTAGGATACAGTCAGTCAGTCAGACAGTCAGGTAACCCCACCTCCTGCAGTCAGCCTGCTCTGCCCACTCCATTCATCTGGCCCGGCCCTGCCTCTTAATTGTGATGTCATCCTCTGCCTGGATCTGTAGATCTAGGAGGCAGGTCTGGGCTACATGTATGGAGTGGGCAGAGCAGACTGACTGCAGGAGGAGGGGTTACTTGACTGCAGGAGGAGGGGTTACCTGACTGCAGGAGGAGGGGTTACCTGACTGCAGGAGGAGGGGTTACCTGACTGCAGGATGTGTGGCTACCTGACTGCAGGATGTGCGGCTACCTGACTGCAGGATGTGCGGCTACCTGACTGCAGGATGTGCGGCTACCTGACTGCAGGATGTGCGGCTACCTGACTGCAGGATGTGCGGCTACCTGACTCCAGGAGGCGGGGTTACTTGACTGCAGGAGGCGGGGTTACCTGTCCGACTGATGATTTTTTTAATTCATACTGTAACCCATAAATATGCTAAAAGCACATCCATGAGACGTACATATTACAGAAGAAGGTATTGTTTGTAGCCGTGAGGGGTTAGTGTGATGGTCCTCTTTTTGAGAGTCAGTCTCAAAAAGAGTATAAGGGAATAAGAAGAATCAATTTATCAACCCCATCCATCTGCAAGTACCACTTTATTTTCCACTCCCAACAAGGTATCTGAGGACTTAATGGCCACTGCCACTTGTTCTTAAATGATTGCTCTGGTGGACACCTGATAGGTGCTTGCATAAACCTTCCCTATTTTTAGACAAGAAGCAAGGTGTTTTGGTTACTATTATTGCCCATGATGAGCCTGTGTTCAGGCAAAACATGACATGTTTGGATGTATGCTGAAGGACCATTTGTGTGAAATATTACAACCAGAGATCACTGTAAATGGTCACTACATTTTCAAATAACTGTGTACATCAATAGTACAAGTGAATAAAAAAGACTTTGAAATAAATCAGAGCAAAGTACTCCCTTGTCCACTTACTTTGCCTTTTGCCTCCTTCTTTCCTTTCCTATTTGCTTTTCATTGTAATATCTCTACTAAATGTAGAGACAGATAGAAGCTTATGGGTGTATGAGATTCTATGAAAGATTTATGCAGGTGCTGAGCCACTATTAGGAATTTCAGGGACCCTGACTGTCAAATTGGGTCCCCTCACCACCATATTATTATTATTACAGAACCGTATATACTAGAGTATAAGCCGACCCAAGTAAAAGCCAAGACCCCTAATTTTACCACCAAAAACTGGGAATACCTATAAGCCGAGGGTGGGAAATGCACTGGTCACAGCCTCCAGTATATATCCAGCGAGCCCCCTGTATTATATAGCCAGCCCCCAGTAGTATGTGGCCAGCCAGCCCCATGTAATATATAGCCTGCCAGCCCCATGTGGTATACAGCCAACCAGCCCCCAGTAGTGTACAGCCAGCCTGCCCCATGTTGTATACAGCCAGCCAGCCCCCAGTAGTATATAGCCAGCCATCCCCATGTTGTATACAGCCAGCCTGCAGTTTGCCAAGCACATAAAAGAAAATAAACTTGCATACTCACCTTCAGGCGGCCTCGATGCTCCATTCCCCGTGGCTCCTCTTCTTTTCTCTTCTTTCTTTCTTGCGCCGGCTGGCAGATCGCATAGACGCGTCTGTGTAGGCTAATACAGCATAGAGAAGACAGAAGAGGAACCGTGCCGAGCATCAGGAGATGCGCCGGGCATTGGAAGTGCTGGAGGGTGAGTCTGTAAGTTTTTTTTTTTTTAATTGACTCGTGTATAAGCCAAAGTGAGGTTTTTCAGCACATTTATTGTGCTGAAAAACTTGGCTTATACACAAGTATATACGGTAATTTCACAACTTGATGCATAGCATCCATAACATAGCTAAAAATATTACATGGGGGCAATACCAAAACCAGAATACAGAATGGGAGCCATGCGTACTATATAGATACCAGAACAAAACCAACAACATAGAAACAGCACCGAATTCACGCTTACTATATATATATATATATATATATATATATATATATATATATATATAGGACTGGAAACAATATTTCTACATAGATAGGGTGACAGAACCAAGCTTTCTACAAATATGTTAGCAGAACCAAGAGTACATAGATACAGCACTGGAACCAGATACAAGAGCAGAATCAAGCAAAGTAATACACAGCCTTATACTGCACCAGTTATATCATTGTCTCCGATGTTGTGTGATAAATCTGAGTATAAGAATGTCTCCATTGTAGAAGATAACAGAGGGTAACAGCACAGAGGAGATGCTGCAGAATTGTGAGCTCATGGGTAAAACCAGCACTTTCTGTAAACTTGGTGACACGTTTCAGTATCTTCTTCTACCCGGCCACCAATGTCAGCTTCTTTTATTCCGTCTGTGTAGATTTAGCAACACAAAAATGTTAGGTTCCTCCCTTCATCAGCATCTCTTCCACCTTCTTAAACATTACTATTCTCTTGCTCCCCTTCAAATCAATATTATGCCCCACTGTAGCCATTACAGAAAAAGTGCCCCCACATTTTTCGTAATATGCATAGTGCCTATACAGTATCCAAAATAATAGCAGTGCCCTCAAAGTAGCATATAGTCATAGTCCCCTCACTGTAGCTCATAGTCACAGTGCCCCCGAGCAGTCAATATTCACAGTTCCCTCACATTAGCAAATATAGTATCCAATATATAGCAGCCAATAGTCACAGTCGTCTACAGTAGTCATTAGTCACAGTGCTCCCTCAGTAACCAATAGTTACAAAGCCAATAACCAGGGTGTCCCCACAGTAGCCTATTGTCACAATGACCCCACAGTAGCCAATATTGTTATCTTGCCCCCAGCAGTCCGTAGTGAATGTCTCTCACAGAAGTCATTCTCACATTGCCCCCACAGTTGCCCATAGTAACAGTGCCCCCACAGTAGCCCATATTAATAGTGCCCCAAATAGCCATTTGTAACAGTGCCCTCAGTAGCCATTAGTAACAGAGCACGCCACCCCCCCAGATGTTATTTATAACAATGTGCTCACCACACCATAACCGAGTGCTATAACACCTACATATGTTGTTTCTGTACTTGGTTTAGCATTCTTTACAGGACATAAACCAAACAATAGTAGTACACAGTAGTATATGTGATCAAATCATGCCAAACATTCAGCTAAACTTTTTTAATTTGTTCCCCGAAGAAATTGACCGCTTTTGGAACCAATGCCCGATAAAAAGTTTCAGACAGGTAGAAGAAATATACATGTCATATTGACATTTGAAAAACATTTTGGGCACAAAATAGCACAATCACTAAATCACTTGACATTCAGATCTGATGCTAACATGACCTCGGGCTAGAAGAGGGATCAGTAGCCGAGGATGATGCGACAGGTGGTGGGGGACCAACAAGTGACATGTCTGGATCATGGTAATCATGCTGCAAGGGGAAGGCATGGCCACAGACATGTACAAAAATATGCCACTGCTCCAAGGCAA
Organism: Engystomops pustulosus; assembly: GCF_040894005.1. Taxonomy (NCBI): domain Eukaryota; kingdom Metazoa; phylum Chordata; class Amphibia; order Anura; family Leptodactylidae; genus Engystomops; species Engystomops pustulosus. The sequence goes on along the minus strand of NC_092417.1, from coordinate 101,161,386 downwards.
TAAATAGCAGCAATAAGTATGGAAAGTGATAATTGAAAAACCATCCTTCTATCCTCTCCTAGGGAATATCTTTGAAATATGGGACTAGACTTTTCATATAACCTTCAAGATAGTATTCATTTTTTTTCTGCCTAATGTTTTGGATTACCTAATCACCCACAATTTCAGATGAACCTGAATTTAGTCCAGATGATGATCCACCTTTGCGTCGGCATGTATTGGGCCTGACAGGCAGTTCCACATCTTGTGCAGCTGGGGCCTAAATGGTTGCGGCATCATAAATGGTTGCAGGTCGTTGAAATTGAAGTCCTTAGTTACATCTTGAAAGAAGAATAACAAGTAAAACTAGTAGCGGGCAAAAATGTGAGCAAGAAACACTTGCTGTACTCAAGAGAAACATTAGGGAATATGGGTTTGCGGTGTCTGCCCCACTGACATACTAAAGCGAACTGTTGCTAAATGTCAGCCTCAGGGGTAGTGGATCCTCTGAACCACTGCGGACGATGACACAAGCTGACACCTGGGACCGGAGTCTAAGTGGCACCTGGTTTTCACCAAAGCCCGCCGCAAAGCTGGTTGGACAGGCATGACTTGTCTTCGGTGGCAGCCAAGGTCAGGAGTCGGGGATGTAGCAATAGGTCAGGGCAGGCAGAAGAGGAGTCAGCAACGGAACCGGGGTCACAATGGGAAATCTCAATAACAGCTCAAGGCATGATGAAGCGCTAGGATTAGCGCGAAATGACTTGTCCCAGAATGCTCCTTATGCATAAGATTCTCCTCTCCCTGTAACGCACGCCATTTTTAAGATGTAAGAATCAAAGAAGATTTTAAAGAAAGTGGTGAATGCCAACTTTTTCTTTTCTCGTCTAAAGACAAGCTCAAGGCATCAGACACAGCTTTCTCTAAGGCACGAGGCACAAACATCCGGCAGGTTGTGATGAAAGAGGCAGGTTTAAATAGCCTTCTGGGAAAATGGCCAGCGCCAATTAACGGTGCGCTGGCCCTTTAAATTTCCTGAAGCTGGCGCGCGCACCCTGGGAGACTGGGATGCTTGTGCGTGGACAGGAATCCAGAACAGGGATAGGTGAGTAGCACCAGGGGGCACCGAGGGCATGAGTGAGCCCACGTGAGCAAGTGTGACAGTAACTGTGGAATGGATATTTAAAGAAGTTGTGCTAAAGTGAACTGTTGCTAACTATAGAGTGGGTATTTGCAGGGAATGAGAAGTTGTGCAATCAATGCTGTCACAATATGGAGTTTTTAGTAAGGCAAAGCTTTTAGTATTCAGTACACTGTTACAGGCGGTCCCCTACTTAAGGACATCCGACTTACAGACAACCCATAGTTACAGACAGACCCCTCTGACCTCTGGTGAAGCTTTCTGAATGCTTTACTATAGTCCCAGACTGCAATGATCAGCTTTAAGGTGTCTGTAATGAAGCTTTATTGATAATCCTTGGTCTCAGTACAGCAAAAAATGTTTAAACTCCAATTGTCACTGGAGCCCAAATTTTTTTGGTCTGGATCTACAATTATAAAATATACAGTTTCGACTTACGTACAAATTCAACTTAAGAACAAACCCCCGGACCCTATCTTGTACGTAACCCGGGGACTGCCTGTACTTACCTGTGTGCCAGGTACTTATTAAACCGTTGCCAGTGGTTCTTAGAGTTGTATTCCTACCATATGGGTCCTATCCCAATATTATAAACCTAAAGAACCCATTCACCATTCAGATAATGTGGGGACTGAGGTTAAAGAAATGTAAAATACACCATAGAGAACTCTAGATGGGTTCATGTTTGGGAGAGGTTTGTCACCACTCAGTGGGTTATCTCAACTTGTCACATGAATATTACAATGAATATTATAAAAATACAGTCCTGAGGGACTTCACACTATAGTCTATTACTGGGGGGGCACCAATTACGGGTTAACACCCACTCCAGAGACCAGGACAACTTGTCAATGTTCTGTGACAAGTGGGCAATTATCATGATCCCTAGACAGCAATGCCCACAGGCTGGAGAGAGGGGGAGAAGACTAGTGTTATCAAGGAGTAACCATTAAAAAAAATCCCCCAAATAAGACATTATAAAATCATTTTTATTTACCAAATTAAAGCTTCTTAGCACAGCCACAAATTATTAAGAATTTCATGAAAAGTATATTAAATAATAATGTAAACACCTAACATAGTAGTTTACTTCTAAAATAAAGACAACAACTAACATTCCCAATTAAAATTGTTTGGCTTGCACCTCCTACCCTATTTTTTTTTCCCCATCTTATAAAGGCATTACATAGTATGGTTCATATCATCAGTGGATTACTGAAAGCAGTCCGATCCAAAGACCTAAATAGGTCTAAATAGATCTAAATAGGTCATGAAATCATGGCATATTTGAATAATAAAGAATGCAGGGGCCTCAGCCCAGGTTTAGTGCTTTGTTCTCTTCATGTGTTTTTGCTGCAAAGTGGCCCACATGGCACTCAATGTTTAAAGGAGACACAGCTCTAAACAAACACTGTGACCCCTTCATTTTAGGAACAATGTTGTTTCCAGATGTTGCTATATGCCATTGAGATGAGAAAACCCTATTATCACAGTCTAAAATCTAGTGAATAGACTTTGGCAGTAGTAGCGATTATTGAAAACACATTCTAATTTCTGATCTAATTTCTCTCATTTAAAATATTTTGAAAATAATTTCCCACCAGAACACAATGGGGCACATTTACTTACCTGGTCCCTGCGCAATCCCCGATCCGACAAGGATGAACTCTGCTGCGATTCACGTAGATCGTGCGCCCGATATCCTGCATGTGTCGCTTCCCCACTCAGGTCCGCCGGAGGTTACCATCTTTTTCCCGGTGCACGTAAGTGCTTGGCTTGCGACACAATTTCAAAGTTAAATCCCACGCTTAGTCAGAACCAGTCGAATCATCTGATGGCCCGCCCTCGCTTTGTCGCATAAAAGGCGGCGCCGACGCGACAAAATCTGAACGCATGCGACAAAATCCTCTGCTAAATGCGGCACAGATTGTAAATCGCCGGACTATCCGACCAAAGTGCGGCCGCAGAGGACCCTTAGTAAATAAGCCCCATTATCTGTACAAAGATCTCCATCCCAAGCATCTAATAAACAATAATAAAAAATTTCTTTAGAAAAATGAATTCCTACGGTTCTTATTAAGCCTCCTACTGGCAGAGACTTTGTGAATTCATTTGCAAGAAAATAATATGAAAAATTGTGACTGCATACAATATATTTCTCTAGCAACATATCAAAACCTGGAGGTGCTGGGAAAAGAAAATGTCATTAGTACGAGTAGATTTATCCCTGTATGAGGACTACATAGGTGCAATGGAAGAGCCATGTCATATAAGGTACATCAAAAAATATGATACTACAGGTAATATACCTCTTACTGGAGCAAATAATTGAGTAAACTGAATACCTATTGGTTCTGTAAGGATGCCCCTATAAGATGATAGGCACATTTACTGACCCGTCCGATGGAGTTCACAGAAAGTGCATTGTCCAACGATTATGCACTGTGCCGCAATTCACTAAGATCGTGCGTCCGATATCCTGCATGTGTTGCTTCCCCACTCAGGTCCGACGGAGTTAACCTTCTTCTTCCTGTTCTCATAAGGAATTAATATTTCGGTTCCCCAAAATTCCCTTTTAAGGGTGCCTAAAAGTGTTTTTTCCTGGGTTATAGATATTGATGAGCTATACTTCATTTATCAGACTGATGGTACCAACACAATCCCCCCACCACCACCACCACCCAGGTTATACCAAAAGTCCATGCCAGGCAGGGTCTGGTGTAGAATTGCCAGGCCACACCTCTTGATAAATCTGGCCGGACTGAAGGTGCGGGGAATAAATCAAGCACTGGCACACATTACCAGTGTTTGATAAATCTCCTCCAAAGTTTCTATTTTGTATCAGATAACAATTTTTTTTATTCTGAACTTATTCTGATCTACCTGCTTTGACTATGTGGCAGGTGGAGCCATGTACATTCTAATATAATGCAATGATACTGTGCTTTTATTTCACGCATAATGAAAAGAGAGAAGAGCAACTGGCTTTTTCTAAAGAACTAATGTGGGGTAAATGATAGTGGTCAGGACAGCCATGGTAGCTGAATGGATTATGAAATCTACAAAAAAAAACTTATATCAGAGACAAACCCACAAAAGCAGAGGCGTAATAAAAGCCGTAGCAGCTGCTATGTGTCCCTCAAGGTACTGGGCTCGTGGTGAAAGGCCGGATCATAATTTATCATTGTTGTGCTCCCTGGCCCGACTGTGACTGTTCCATTACAAGGGCCCACTGCCGTGATGTAATGTGCGCACATATATATGTATGTTTCTGTATATATGTGTGTATATATACACTTGTGTGTGTATATGTGTATGTTGTGGGCAGCATAGTGGCTACACAACAGCCTTGCAGCGCTGTGGACCTGGGTTGAAGTCCCATCCAGGTCAACATCTGCAAACAGTTTGTATGTTCTCCATGTGGCAAATGACTATACTAGATGCAAACGTTTAGTTTTTCATGCTATATCTACATAGGTGTATATAGGCCCATTACCAACAACCACCACTCCAATAGTTTAATTGTACATTGTGTTTTAGAACTGTGTAAAAAGGCTAATATATGTTAATAAAACCCTTGTTCAAGTATGCTAGCACAGATGAAAGTAGTTTGGCTGTTTAGAGAAGCTATAAAATTGACTTCCTTTGAGCTGGTTGAGAATCTAGAGCATCACATTTGATTGTTCTATGAAACTCTCACAATGGCCATACAGAAAAGAATGTAAAACTCAACAGTCTATTCTTATTCTTAGAAATAAAGGCCATCCCAAAGGGGGGTGGCCCATGCATGGGCTTTCCCAGAGAGTAGACTGATCATGAAAGCCCCCTTAGACCGTCTGTGGCAAACTGCAAAGGCATTGATACTATGTGCAAAGAGCACTGCGCGATGAATCGCTTGCATAACTTGGCATCTCCGTCATACTTGCAGGTCATGGATAGTCACAGTCTGGATTCAGCAGTAGACATTGTAGATGTAGTAGCGGGAAGTGTCACAGGCACTGGACACTGCTGCTGGGTAGCCAACAATTGCTACAAGACGTTGGTGAGCTGACCCAGGTGCTGACCCTGCACGGCAATCTGCTGGGACTGCTGGTGCTGAGATCAGCCCGTTCAGGTACCGGAACCTTGGCGGGATCCATGGCCAGATCTTACTTCATGGTCAGGGGTAGTGGAGCCACTGAACCACCGCGAACAATTACATAAGCTGACACCTGGGAGTAGATTCTAAATGCCACCCGGTTTTCACCAGAGCCCGCCACAAAGCGGGTTGGAAACCACAATATACGCAGGAATATCACAGGGAAGCTTTCTCTGAGGTACTAGGCACAAAGATCCAGAAAGGAAACAGGAAGGGCCCGGCAATTTATCAGGGTAGGCGGCCGGCAAGCACCAATCATCAGCGCGCTGGTCCTTTAAATTCTACAGAGCCGTCGCACATACCATAGGAGGCAGGAACGTGCTTGCCAAAGCGAGATGACTGCTGCTGGAACAAGGGAAGGTGAGTGAGGCTTGGGCCGTGCTCCAGAGGGACAAGTTCGCCAGATTCATTGATGGCAGATGGTTAGTGCCCAATGTCCGTCCCATTCCCATTTGCAGTAATCTAATTTTGGTATATCTTGGAATGGCTACATTTTGAAAAAAAAATTGTTTACTTTAAAGATTCAAATGAGCTTGAGGTTCTCTGGAGAGCACCTTCAGATTCCACCATATTGTAATCTTGTGCATGCTTGATCATAACATTCGTTGCACTGCCGACTTGCTCTCCAGTGGAGGACATTGACGTCAACAGCTCTCGGAATGCTCTGTAGGCAGTGCCAGTCAGACCAGGGGCATCAATATATTATCATTTGAATATATTAAAAACATATTTTTTTTCAAAATACAGCGCCTCCAAAATATATTGAAATAAGATTACTGAAATAAGATTTTTCAAAGAGAACCTCTCATGCATATGAACCCACCCAAAATAAAGGCTTCATTAAAAACTATGATTAAAATGCATCGCCCTTATCCCTAAATGGTTCCTTTCTATGGCTCCAATGTTACAAAGTTTGTAAATTGCTATGCTATTCTGCTGTATAGAGAGCTCTGTTACATCATTGGGCACTTAAAGTCATGTGATCAAGATGATATCATCAAAGGTCCTGTTACATCTGCAGCGTATAACTAATCTATGTCTCTGATCACATGAAATCACAGCATGCCTCCATGGTGGATGGGGAGGATTAGAAGTCCATGCAGATATGATTCATGACGTGATTTCATGTGATCAGATACATACATGGTGTACAGTTTGCTAATCTTAGGCTAAAGGACCTATGATGATGTCACCCTAGTCACATGACATGACAAGTGGCATCGGACATGTGGAGGAGTAGGTGGGAAGAGCTGGCAGAGCCGAGCAGAAGCCTTTTCTGATGCCAGAGAATAACATATAAAGTGGATTTATGTGGATGTAAGGGAAACAATTTTTAGCTAAAAGAAGTTTGTCAGTTAGTTAATAAAAATAAAGAAACCTGGAACTAGCTGTATATGTAAAAATGTGTGACAGGTTCCCTTTAATAACACGTTTCTCCTATGGTTGTTATAATCAATCAGATCAACGTGAAAATTTAAAAAATACATGAAATAACTTCTACCTATGTTATCTTTAGACAATGATAATCTTATAAGATGATACCTTTAACCCCTTTTCTACTGCGCAGAGGTGCTGGGGGTTTATGAAGAGGGCTCTTCATACACAGGTGCGGGTTGTTGCATATTGCAGCAACCCACCACCGCGACCGTGGTCGATTGCCATGACAGCCTCGGGTCTTCGTCAGACCCGAGGCTGCATGGTTTCTGCAGTTTCGTTACAATGAGCCAGTGGCTCATTGTAACGTATACTGTGCAGAAATGCCATAAACTGCAATACAGTAGTATAACAGTATATGGTAGGAATGATCAGACCATCTAGGGTTAATTTACCCTAGGGGGTATAAAAAAATGTAAAAAAAAAGTTTTAAATTTTTTTTTAAAATGTTAAAAACCTAAAAGTTCAAATCACCCCCCTTTCCCTTGAACTGACATAAAACGTAATACAGTAAACAGTAAAAGTCATAGACACAATAGGTATCACCATTTCCCAAAATGCCCAATCTATCAAAATATAAAAACGGTTATTGCCAGCGGTGACCCCCAAAACGGAAAATGGCCGTAACACGACTTTTACAATATTTTACTTTTCATAAAAAATGGAATAAAAAGTGTCCAAAATGTCGCACAGTCCTCAAAAAGGTAGAAAAGAAAATGTCGTCTCTTTTCGCAAAAAATGACAAACACACAGCTCCGTACACCATAGTGTGAAAAGGTTATTGGTGTCAGAAGATGGCAAATTTTTTTTTCTTTTTTTGTACACATACGTTTAATTTTTGAAAATTTATTAAAACACAATAAAACCTATATAAATTTTGTGTCACCACGATCGTACCAAACCAAAGAATAAAGTAGAGGTGTTATTTGGAGCGCACAGTGAAAATTGTAAAAACTGAGCCCACAAGAACGTGACGAGAAAAAACATGCTTTTTTTCCACATTTGGAATTTTTTTTTCAGCTTCCCAATACACGGCATGGAATAATAAATAATGTGACAGAGAAGTAAAATAAGCCCTCACACAGCTCTGTACATGAAAAAATGATGGATTTTTGAAGGTGGAGAGCAAGAAATGAGCAAAAAAAACCCTGCATCCTTAGAGGGTTAAAAAAAACCTGTCATCACGGAGGGGAGAGGAGGAAAGTTAAAGGGGTATTCCCACCAAGACAAGTTTCTTGAATGTATTCAGGATAATTCAATGTTATTAACAAAATTACAGCATTTCACGGATATAATTCCAGCCTGTCTCTATCAGTCGTGGTGTAGCTTCACTATGACTCCAACAGAGGACATCAATAAAGGTCTTTTTTTTGAAGAATGGTGACTCTAATCCCATGGATAGAGGCATCAGTTGCACATGTATAAAGAAATCTAAAGATTACCGTGTGGGGTTTGTGGTGGTGGTGACATTTTTGTTAAAAAAATTTATTTGTTAATGAAATGAAAGTGTTAATTTCTCATGTGACTAAATTTTTTTAAATTAGGAAGATCCAGCAATGTCTTATCTATGATTAAGAATCCCAATTTATTTGAAACGCGTCAGAACTTTCCCTTATTCTGCCATGACAATCTTAAGTTTTTAACATGATTCTAATAAATTTTTGATTTTTATCAATCTTTGGAATTGACATTGCTGGATCTTCCTAACTTTTCTACATATGGACTGACCTCGACTTAGCTTAATCCGTGCAGTGGAAGTTTACTAGGACATATTGCCTCATAGGTGAGCTGTTTTTCCTTTTTGGACTAAATGTTTTACAATGTTTACAGGGTCTTACTAGACTACCATTCTAAAAACACACGTATACATGTTTTTCTCAATGACATGAAATCAAAATACACCTTTCCCATTTTAGGTTAACTAGGCTTAGCAAAATTATTTACATTTTCAAATGCCAGCATAATTAAAGAGGTATTTTTTTACATACACTAAGATTGCTATGTCTTTAACCCCTTAAGGAAGCAGCCTGTTTGTACGTTAAGGCTCGGTCCTTTGTTTAAAAATTTGACCAGTGTTTCTTCCTGTGGTAATAACTATTCAACGGTTTAAGATATCCCTGTGATTTTGAGATTGTTTTCTTGTGAGACATTGTAGTTTATTTCAGTGATCAGTTTCTTTTTTGGGGGGTAAAAACTAAATCATTTAGGAAATATTTGAAAAAAATTACAATTTTTTAAGTTTCAAATGTTCTACTTTTTTTGTAGAAATCTTTTGTCATTGGTTCCATAATTTGTTTTATGTTTCCATTATTTTTACAGATGTGAGAAGGTTTCAAGTTTTAGTAGCAACTTCTGCGGGTTACCCCGGTTAGGGCAATACCCCATGGCCGACTCCAGGTTTTAATAGGCCCCGTTGCAATAAACGCAAGCGGCGGAATTGAAAAATCAGAAACTAAAACAGTCTCCTGTTCCCTAAAGTATTCCCTAGTTCAGTGATGGCTAACCTATGGCACTGGTGCCAGAGGTGGCACTCGAAGCCCTTTCTGTGGGCACTCAGGCCATCACCAGAGAGGACTCCGGGTATCTTCCTGCAGCCCCAGACAGCCCAGGACTTGCTGTGCACAGAGCTATTTTAAAGGGACAGCTCTACCTGGGACTATTTTCTGCTTTATCGGTGCCTCCGGGTGCTTGTATCAATGAAAACTGTGACAGAGAAGGGAGTATAAATCACAAATTAAATTTCTGTGTTGGCACTTTGCGATAAATAAGTGGGTCTTTGTTGAAGTTTGGGCACTCGGTCTCTAAAAGGTTTGCCATCACTGCCCTAGTTTATCATTCCAAAGAGCCCCCTCGTGGATTATTTTATATAAAGCCAATGGGGACTAAGATTTGGGTCATGTGGGCCCCTCCAGCAACTCTGGGCCCCGGCACTTGCCCACTTGCGCTGGCCCTGCAATACCCCATAGTTGGCAATAATCTGCAGGATGGAGACATGGTGAGGCTCAGGAGGAAAGTAGCAAAATTTAGGTTTCAGAGCTCCGTTTTCACTAGATTGGTGTTGGGGTTGCTCCTGGGGTACCAGTACAATATAAACCCCCAAGTAGTGACCCCATTTTGGAAACGGCACCCCAAGTCAAGACTCCCCTTGATAAAGCGCTCATAGCGAAACACGTGTCAGGGCAATTTCCCATGTGTGATCTGTTCTGGTATGGTATCTGCTTTCCATTTTCTCTTTGTCATTTTTTCCTACAGGATTAGTCTGTGCATTTACTTAAACCCTATTGTTTTATGCATGTATACTTACGGCCATGCCATATGACTATTCATTACCTACCCATATACTTAGAGAAAACTATTGTTAGTGTTACATCACTTTTTGATCAAATTGTTAGTTTTTGTATTGGGACCCGATTGTGGCCGGTTTATTTGTCCACATCTATCGGGTTTAACAAGTTTTGTTGGTGTTCTTAGTTCTTACTACAGTAATAACTGGTACTTCACTTGCCCTGAATTATGTGGGAATCGTGGCACCTGCTATATAACAGGCCCCATGTTCGTGATTGCTATATAACTGCCATGTCCTAGTACATGACACTAGACTAACCCTGGAGCAAATTGACACTATGCTAAGTATCGGCTGTCTGATTAGAAAGCGCACACACACTGCTAGTTAAAAGATTCAGACATTAGCCCCCCCGACATGTTTTGCTAGTAAACTGGCTTCATCAGGGGCTCGGGCTAATACTATGCGTGGTGCGACAATGCCTGGTATTTAAAGATAAAGCCACTCCCATCAAAGTAATCACTGTCCAATGGTAAGACGGAACAGTGACCATCCCCCCGAAAATGAATGACACTGGTAGGACAGAATAACCAGACTGACGTGCATGCTTAGCCATACGGAAAATAATGTCAGCGGGCACTGCATGCGTGTCTCCAATGTGCGCTATTGGTGCATGCACGGGATACTTGCAACCAAATGGCACAGAGCCAGTATCCAGTGTCAGCTGATCAGAAGACCTGCTGACACAGGGAAGCCTCACTCTGTACATGACCCTGTACTTAGCCGAATAATGAAAGTACTGCGCATGTCTACGCTCATGGTTGTGAAACAGAAAATTTAGTTAATAGCAAATGACAGCGATCTTAGCCGCATTTACAAGTAGGTATTTTATGTGTCCGACATAAGCTTTTGACATTGTGACATTATATTTAGTTCATAGTCATTATTCTTCACATTTAAATACACTCGGGACATACCCATAACGCACACGTACCCAGTGTACATAAGTACAGGCGGTCCCCTACTTAAGGACACCCGACTTACAGACGACCCATAGTTAAAGACGGACCCCTCTGCCCCATATGACTTCTGGTGAAGGTCTCTGGATGCGTTACTATATTCCCAGACTGCAATGATCAGCTGTAAGGTGTCTGTAATGAAGCTTTATTAATAATCCTTGGTCCAATTACAGCAAAAATTTTGAAACTCCAATTGTCACTGAAACAAAAGAAAAAAAATTTGCCTAGAACTTCAATTATAAAATATACAGTTTCGACTTACATACAAATTCAACTTAAGAACAAACCTCCGGACCCTATCTTGTATGTAACCCGGGGAATGCCTGTATATATGAGTATATAATTGCAGCACTCTCGGCCATAGATGTGAATAAATGTTGTCACGGAGATGGCGACATATTTGACCGAGACTGCGCCTGCCCTGTGTGGTTCTCTCGGCGAGGTAAGGGGATCACAGCTGCCTGATTGATAGAGCCAGCACGGCAAGTCAGATGTAAGGGGATGTATCGTATGAGCAGCTAGCGATGTACATCACTGGGAATAGTGATGGAGGGGACTTGATTTTGTAGATCGCAAGAGGGAGTGAAAATGTAAAATAATAGATTTAGTTCTTTCTTTAGTTGGGTAAATAAATGTTATTTAGTAAAATTAAATGAGTGAGATATATAAACAGATACATTAGATTAATCCATTTAAACTAAACAGATGGATAAACTATGTTGTATAGATAAAGCAATTAACTGATTGTAGGGATTTTGGTTGACAAACTGTATTAAATCGGGAAAGATATATAATGAAATAAATAAATAATAGAAACAATGGTGGTGGTGATTTATAAGGTACATGTATAGTGGTGGTGCTTTGTGAAGCACATGTATAGTGAATGATGGATTCAAAAAACGTTTTGATGTTAAGGATACAGGATTTGGATTAGGCTGAGCTGTGTGAAAAATCCTGGATGATATGAAAGTTCTGGAGTAGTTTGTGTAGGATCACATATATATATATATATATATATATATATATATATATATATATGTTAAATTTTATATATCCAGTACATCTCCCTTTGGCATAATTTGTTGTATTTATTATTTCCCGCTGGAATTTGTTCAAACGTGGTGAGACCCGCAAAGTCATCTTGGTGATGAATGTGACTGTGGCTTGAAACGCCATGTTTCATAAATCCATTTGTTACATTGCTACTAGAGATGAGCGAGTATACTCGTCCGAGCTTGATGCTCGTTCGAGTATTAAGGTACTCGAAACGGCTCGTTGCTCGGACGAGTATTTCCCCTGCTCGAGATCGAGCATTTAATTAAAAAAACACAGTGAAGAACAATGAAGAATAGAATAAAAACAGTGAACACAGTGACCACAGGATCATTTAAGTGAAAAAGACAGTGAAGAACACAGTGAAGAATAGATTACAGATGTTCGGCACATCTGCTTACTTGTCGGAAGATACGCGCGGAACAGCAGCAGGGAGACATCAAGCAGCAGGGAGACATCAAGCAGCACGGGGAGACATCGGGCAGCGGGGAGACATCGGGCAGCACGGGGGAGACATCGGGCAGCACGGGGGAGACATCAAGCAGCAGGGAGACATCAAGCAGCACGGGGAGACATCGGGAGCGGGGAGACATCGGGCAGCACGGGGGAGACATCGGGCAGCACGGGGGAGACATCGGGCAGCACGGGAGACATCGGGCAGCACGGGGCAGACATCGGGCAGCACGGGGGAGACATCGGGCAGCACGGGGGAGACATCGGGCAGCACGGGGGAGACATCGGGCAGCACGGGGGAGACATCGGGCAGCACGGGGGAGACATCGGGCAGCACGGGGGAGACATCGGGCAGCACGGGGGAGACATCGGGCAGCACGGGGGAGACATCGGGCAGCACGGGGAGACATCGGGCAGCACGGGGAGACATCGGGCAGCACGGGGGAGACATCGGGCAGCACGGGGAGACATCGGGCAGCACGGGGAGACTTCAGTGGAAGAAGAGGAGCGATTCCGGGACAGCGTATCACCCCGACAAGTAAGCAGATGTGCCGAACATCTGCAATCTATTCTTCACTGTGTTTTTCACTTAAATGATCCTGTGTTCACTGTTTTTATTCTATTCTTCACTGTTCTTCACATCTGATAACTTGTCGGGAGATAATATATGCGCGGAACAGTGAAGAATAGATTGCAGATGTTTGCATACATCTGCTAACTTATCAGAAGACATTCTTTTTCAATTAAATAACACATTTTATTCCTGAACCATGGTCCCTTTGAAAAATGCTCGAGTCTCCCATTGACTTCAATGGGGCTCGTTATTCGAGACGAGCACTCGAGCATCTGGAAAAGTTTGTCTCGAATAACGAGCACCCGAGCATTTTAGTGCTCGCTCATCTCTAATTGCTACGATGTTTATTGATTTTTGTGTTTAATTGCTGAATCGTGCGACCAATATATTGCAGTCCACATGGACATTCCAGTAGGTAAATAACACACGTGGATGTACAATTCAGAAAAGACTTTATGTTAAATAGTTATTTTGTTGTGTTGCTTTTGAATAGTTTTGTCCTATGGCTTATATTACAGCAGCATTTGCAACTGGATTGTCCACATCTGTAGCTGCCGACAGTTTTTCCAGGGAGGAAATTAGGCAGGTGCTGAGTCTCGGTCAAATGTGTCGCCATCTCCGCGGCAGGCAACCTTTTGGTTGTAGGAGCGTCTGCTCGTCAGGCGCGAGCCTCCCCGCCAAGACAGGATAAAAGACTCAAACTGCACCCTCGGCATTAGAAAAGTGTATAATACTCGGTTTTAACTGAAGTACTCTAAATATGAAAATGACTTGACCTTACATTGCTATATAGTTTTGAAATGTTTTTATTGGTGACACCAAGTGTTTTGTATATGAATTTTTAATTATATGTATTTTTAACTGTTACATTAATTGGTCGGTATACAAGTATGTATTGTATATTTATGTATTTTTATTATGAACTCTGTACCTCTGCATAATAGCTATTAATTATTATATCTATACGACTGAACTACAGCTGCATTATATAGCTGATGTGCAAATTTTACAATAAGTACAACATTGTTTTTTTATGGGTGCAAGCACTAATGTTTTTATGTTTTTAAGCACTAATGGCCTAAAACTCTATCCATGCAGTTGCAAAATCCCTGCCAATGCAAGGCAAAGGAGTTGTTGTGAATAAGCCCCTTATATGTGTGTCCCCCTGGTAGTGAGTCTGATGAGCTCCCCTGCAGGACACTACACATATACTCAGGTAATTGTGCAGCGGTAGATTCTGCCTGGATAGGCAAGGGTTAAACATTATTTCTTGTTATCGTCCAATGATATGCCTCAATGCACTTAACTGTGAACTGGAGTGTGAATGGAGGAGGAGACCATCTGACCACGGATTAACTAAACCCTTAGTTAGGGGAGGAGTCACTCTCTTCCGGCCCAGCTCTGCCAGTGAGCAGATGTGTCTTTGGCCCAGCTCTCCACACAGGAGGGAGAGTTTCAGAAACTTCAGAGAGAGCAGATCTCTCAGGCAAAGCTCTCACCACATGAGAAGCTCCTAGGCCTCAGTAACTACAGACAGAGTGACACAGGACAAACAGGACAAAGCTGCAGCTTCCAGCATTGGACACAGCTACATCCCAGCCTGCCCCTGCATCCAGGCTGGTGACCCAACTCCTGAGGTTCCTTCTACAAGATCACTCCAGTACTGCACTTGTACAGAATCATTTGGCGTGTTGTTAAGTTACCTTCATGCACAACATTGCCTCTGTCTGGTCCCTGCTACGGCTGTATCACCATCAAAGGCGCCCCATCTACCTACCAGAGACACATACTACAGACTCTAGGGGCTGCCCCAGGGAGAACCAGTACATCAGCCTCTCCCTCTATATCATTTCAAGCACATACCACCCGCTGGAGACCTGCCAGGCTGTGGGACAGCCCTCCGGTCCCCATACCGCACCGTGACACTAGCGTGCCTAAGCTGCAACCGCCAGTCACTCCTGTATTCTGGGCCTCGGCTGCCTCCAGGCCCCAAGAAAAGGCTAGGCCCTGGTGGGGGTGTTGCACAGTTATGTCTGTATATTCTTCCCAAGTGTTGATTTAACCAAGACCTTTCTATTTATTTATATGCCTTCTTCATTCTATGGATTGAAACCTTTGTTCACCCTTTGTTAATTTTATTAGTCTTTGTCCACTTGAGAAAGGGAAACGCGTTGTGTTTTAAAGACCTCCAATAAAACATTTCATATACCCACCTCTGAGTGCGCCATCCTTTTGGACCAAAATCACAGACCACTTACACATATCCTGTATAGTGTGGCGACGTTACACAGGAGATCGCATTTGGGAGGCAGCAACAGATTCCATCTATCGTGAAGCCCACAATAGCGTTGTGCCTATCCGTGGCACAACCCTGTGCGATAAGTAGGGTCTTCACCCTCACGTCTATACTCATCCCCTAAGATGTCACACTATTAGCGCTCTCTCCCTGTCCTCTCTTGCCACTTTTTCTACTACATATAGCATGATGACATATATACACTTCTCATATATTTTGATAACTTTTAGTCAAACCACCTCCAGAGTGTCAGATAAGTATAAAAGTGTGTATTGAAAGTACCAGAACATTGTGTGGACATGAAGCTTCTTGATAAGTAAAAAAACTATTGCAGAAGAGTGTATAACAATCAGCTCAGCCAGTATTAATGGAGGAAAAGCTTGAAGTATAAATATAATACAGAGGGAGCGACTCATTCCCATGATAAGAGCATCATGAGTAACATAGTAAACAATCTGTTAAATCGAGGATAATCGAAAATCAGGTATGCCACAAAAGGGAACCCTTCATTAAGGCCTGCTGGGCTCAGGGATTTCAGCCGATGTATCCACCTGGCTTCCAGTTGTTGAAGTTTTCAATCAATGTTTCCCTGACGAGGTCCTGTCTGGACCTGATCAATAGCCCAAACCAAAGAGTACCTGTGTTGCCATCATGGTGAAGTCTCAAATGTCTAGAAATATGAGTATCCTTGTTTGTCGTGATGGAGCTAATGTGACTAGAAATTGTCCTCCGAAGCTGCTGTCTAGTTTTGCCCACATATATGCGAGGGCAAGTACATTGTGCCACATAGACCACTGCAGTACTTTTACAGTTCATGAAGTGTCTGATAGAAATGATCTGTTTGGCTGGATTAACAAAACTTCTGGTCCTTGGCATGAGTGGACAGAATGAGCATGATCCACATGGAAAGGAACCTGAGATGGAATTCCTCGATCTCTGAGTGGATACTGGAGCTTCACAAAAGTGACTATGCACTAAGAAGTTCTGCAGGTTAGAGCCTCGTCGATATGTTATTGTGGGCATGTGTGTTAGCCTCTATCCCAAGTCTGTCCCTGCGAATCTATACAGATGGTCAAATCCAAGAAATTGATCTGAGTATCATTCATTTTGGATGCAAACCGCATCCCTATGTCATTGCTATTGAGTTGATTTACAAAATCATCAAATAGCTTTTTACCCCCTTACCCAAAAAAACCAGTACATTATCTATGTACCTACCCCAATATGCTATATATTGGATGAAACTGGACATCTCTTCTGAGAAGACTATGGTATCCTCCCACCAACCAAGAAAGATGTTAGCGTATGAGGGTGCACACGTCACCCCTTTCACAGTTCCTCTTACCTTGTAGTAGACGAACCTTTAAACAAAAAGTAGTTTCGAGTGAGTACAAAATGTAAAAGCTTTAGTAGGAACTTATTATGTTCCCTGAATTGGATGCCCTTGGTGCTGAGGAATAACTCAACAGCCCTAATGCCCAACTGGTGTGCTATACTGGGATTTAACGTCAAGGCTGGCAAGCATTGTATTTGGTCCTGTATCTTTTAGATGGTGTCCTTAGTGTCTTGTAGGTATGAGGGTAGGGCACAGACAAAGGGTTGTAGCATTTTGTCTATATATATGCTACATGATTGAGTCAAACAATCACAACCGGAGACTACCGGTCTGCCTGGAATTGGTATACGCCCCTTATGCACCTTTGGTAGTGCGTAAAATGTTGCTACCGTGGGATGTTTATTGAACAGAACTTTATACTCATTGTCACAACTTGTCATTTTTTGCTTCTGATATAAGTTGCTCCAAATCGTTGACGTATATTGGTGTGGGGTCAGTACGAAGAATCTCATAGGTTTGCCTATCTGAGAGAAGTCTTTGGACCATGTCAACATAGTCCTTTGTATCCATGACCACTGTGTTACAGTGGGTTTCACTGTTAGGTCAAAATCTGATTGTAGGTCCTCCAGGGACTTTATCTCCTTAGTGGTCAGATTTTTGAATTGTTGTTTTCTGTCCATTTTGAGTTTCACCATATCGTTAGAGACCAATTGTACAAAGGTCTTTGATATTTTGAAAATGGAGGGGTATGTTTAGACCTAGGTCACATATCTGTCAGTGGAGCTTCTATACTAGATGGACATTAAGTATTTTCTTCCTCCTCCTTACCGTTACAATTGGTCCATTTTTTGTGATACATTCTGAGACATTGCACACAAAAAAATAAGAATGTGCAATAGAAAAAAACTATAGAACGTACGGCCGAAAAATTAGATGATGTGCACCCAACTACATCGATAAACCGTCTAGCCAGCGCACAGATGGCAGACAAACAAAAAATGAAAAAAATGTGCACCAAACCACACGGACAAGCCGCACAGATGGCACACAAAAAAATTATGCGCCCCAAACCACACGGACAAGCCGCACAGATGGCACACACAAAAAATAATGCGCACCAAACTACACGGATAAGCCGCATAGATGGCACACAGAAAAAATAATGCGCACCAAACCACACAGACAAGCCGCACAGATGGCACACAGAAAAAATAATGTGCACCAAACTACATGGATAAGCCGCACAGATGGCACACAAAAAAGTGATAATGCGCACCAAACTACACAGACAAGCCGCACAGATGGCACACAAAAAAAATAATGTTCACCAAACTACACGGACAAGCCGCACAGATGGCACACAAAAAAAAAGTGCACCAAAACACACGGACAGGCCGCACAGATGGCACACAAAAAAAAAATTGATGATGTGCACCAAACTACACAGAAAAGCCGCACAGACGGCACACACATAAAATAGATAAGTGCACCCATGGCACCCTGGAAAAAAAAACCCTAAGTGCACCCAGCTTGCCTTAAGACAACCTAACTACCACTAAAGATACTGTGCAGCGCTATTCACACAGCGCACTAAAAAGTGTGTCCAGTGCAGAACAACGCTAACACAGTGCACTGAGCGTTTGAGTTCAGAAGGGACAGACAGGAGATGGGAAAAATGGAAGACAAAATGGATCAGATAGTGTTTTGGTGCAAACAGTAACGCTCTGCTCCTCTCTCCAGCGATACCAAACCAAAATGGTGCCGCTGGAGATAGTGGAAGGAGCTAAAAACACGTTTTTAGCCCCAAAACCCTGCATTTGGCCAGTCAGGATTGACTGGCCTATCGCTGCGATCACTTTACGGCGGGCTCTAGTGAAAACCAGGTACCACTTAGATTCCGGTCCCAGGTGTAAAGTCATCGTCCGCGGTGGTCCACTGGGTCCACTACCCCTGGTACCTGACAATGCAAAAATACAAACAAGAAGGGAATCTGATTTCAACAGGGTGTAAAAAAAAAAGGTCAGGATGATTGAATATCCCATGATATACATTTTGGATCAAACAATTATCTATCCAATTATATCAAGCTTTGGCTCTGTAATCGCCAAAAATAGAAATATGTGATCCACTTTTTGTTGTACATCATCATGAGTCTTTTTCAAGCCAAGTGATAAGTGTAGGAGGTATATATATATATATATATATATATATATATATATGTATATATAGTATATATATATATACAGTTAGGGACAGAAATATTTGGACAGTGACACAAGTTTTGTTATTTTAGCTGTTTACAAAAACATGTTCAGAAATACAATTATATATATAATATGGGCTGAAAGTGCACACTCCCAGCTGCAATATGAGAGTTTCCACATCCAAATCGGAGAAAGGGTTTAGGAATCATAGCTCTGTAATGCATAGCCTCCTCTTTTTCAAGGGACCAAAAGTAATTGGACAATGGACTCTAAGGGCTGCAATTAACTCTGAAGGCGTCTCCCTCATTAACCTGTAATCAATGAAGTAGTTAAAAGGTGATGTCCATGGGTTCCAGACTTAAGGCAGTCATTGCCTCCAAAGGATTCGCAACAAAATATTGAAAATAAAAATATTTTGTTTGGGTTATGTTTATTTGTCCAATTACTTTTTAGCTCCTAAAATGTGGAGTGTTTGTAAAGAAATGTGTACAATTCCTACATTTTCTATCAGATATTTTTGTTCAACCCTTCAAATTAAACGTTACAATCTGCACTTGAATTCTGTTGTAGAGGTTTCATTTCAATTCCAATGTGGTGGCATGCAGAGCCCAACTTGCGAAAATTGTGTCACTGTCCAAATATTTCTGGCCCTATCTATATATATATATATATACAAAAAAAATTACTACAATATTCCCTCCCCCTCATTAACATAACCCATATTAAATATCATATAAAATACAATTGTGAATAATTTTGACATTGAATGTTTCATTTAGAGTGCAAGCATACATAAATATATTGCCATAACGTAATTATAAAGTGCCGATGTGTAAAAGAGCATAGTGTTATAAAGCATAAAACGTGTTTAAAATGGTTTATGGATAGCTCAAGATCCCTCTCACTGCATCATACAGCATAATTGTAACTTAGCGTTGCTATCAATGCACTGAGTATGCGTGACATGGGCAATTATAAGCTTATCTTGGAGAACAAAATCATCCCCGTTTACAGGGGAGATTCAGTTCCCAATGGGTATTCCCAGGGCTCCCATTATCATATGGGTAATAGGGACCCCAAGTGGGTCACCCCGTAAGCATAAAAATAAGACTAAAGCATAATAATGCTATTAGCCACCAACTAATTTGTGATCCAAATCCAATGAATGATGCAATTCCAATTGAATGATACAAAAACCCATAAAAATATATAGACACAAAAAGTCACAAAAAGATGAAAATTACTCTTACCGGTAATTGGATTTTCTGTAGGCCTCTAAAATGGCGCTGACAGGAGGGATTCCCCGCCTCTCCAAGGGCAGGAAACAACATAAAGCCAATAAATAGGGGTCCCTTCCCTGGAGCATCAGTTGTATTCAAGGAATTTTAGAAGGCATGAAACTCTGGTGAAAATCACTATACTACCGGTAAGAATAATTTTCATCTTTTCCTGACAGAAGTAATGACAGAGTAGTCCCTTTAGGGTGGAACAACTGCGGATAGGACTTTCTTCCCGAACGAAAGGGCTGGATTGGGACCTACATCAAATTTATAATGTCTAAAGAAGGTGGTAGGATTCTTCCATGAGCCAATGCTTTTTCTGCCCAGGAGGTAGATATGGCTTGAGTAGAATAAGCTTTTAGTTTCTTGGGGATGGGTAATCCTTCAAGTTGGTAAGCTGAGGAAATGGTAGACTATCCAGTTTACTATCGTGGACTTGCTTGCTGCAGAGCCCTTACTGTTTCCCTGGAATTGTACTAGGAGATGATCTGACTTCCTGAAGTTTTTGGTAGCTTCCAAGTATGTTAGGATACATCTTCTCACATCTAATGTGTGGTATTGCTCCTCCTTTCTGGTTACAGAATGAAGAATAATAGGGACCCCAAGTGGGTCACCCCGTAAGCATAAAAATAAGACTAAAGCATAATAATGCTATTAGCCACCAACTAATTTGTGATCCAAATCCAATGAATGATGCAATTCCAATTGAATGATACAAAAACCCATAAAAATATATAGACACAAAAAGTCACAAAAAGATGAAAATTACTCTTACCGGTAATTGGATTTTCTGTAGGCCTCTAAAATGGCGCTGACAGGAGGGATTCCCCGCCTCTCCAAGGGCAGGAAACAACATAAAGCCAATAAATAGGGGTCCCTTCCCTGGAGCATCAGTTGTATTCAAGGAATTTTAGAAGGCATGAAACTCTGGTGAAAATCACTATACTACCGGTAAGAATAATTTTCATCTTTTCCTGACAGAAGTAATGACAGAGTAGTCCCTTTAGGGTGGAACAACTGCGGATAGGACTTTCTTCCCGAACGAAAGGGCTGGATTGGGACCTACATCAAATTTATAATGTCTAAAGAAGGTGGTAGGATTCTTCCATGAGCCAATGCTTTTTCTGCCCAGGAGGTAGATATGGCTTGAGTAGAATAAGCTTTTAGTTTCTTGGGGATGGGTAATCCTTCAAGTTGGTAAGCTGAGGAAATGGTAGACTATCCAGTTTACTATCGTGGACTTGCTTGCTGCAGAGCCCTTACTGTTTCCCTGGAATTGTACTAGGAGATGATCTGACTTCCTGAAGTTTTTGGTAGCTTCCAAGTATGTTAGGATACATCTTCTCACATCTAATGTGTGGTATTGCTCCTCCTTTCTGGTTACAGAATGAAGATACAATTTGGACACTACTTTAGGTAGGAAACCAAGATGATGTCTTAGGATAATCCTGTCATCTAGAATCGTTAGATAGGGGTCTTTGAATGAGAAAGCCTGGATTTCTCCAATCCTCTTAGCTGTTATAATTGCTAGTAAAAAAAAGGCGTTTTAAGCAAAAGTTGTTTGAGAGAGATTTTTTCTAGCGGATCAAAGGGATTGGTAGTTAGATGGGATAGGACCACTGAACATACTTGAGGCCTCATTCTTTCTGATGCTTTCAAGAATCTTTAAATCCATGAGTTTTCAGATAACTTGTTGTCCAGAAAGGCACCCAAAGAAGCTACTTGCACCTTAAGAGTATTAGGCCCTTTTCCAGACACTCTTGGAGGAAATCTAGGATGGACGCTGTGCTGGGAGATAGTGTTCCTGACTTTTCCATGAAGCCTTTGAAGGCATTTCAAGATCTTAGGTAGATACCGGTCGTAGTCTCTTTCTGCTCTTTAGAAGAGTGGAGATGACTGCATATGAAAGCCCCCTGTTCTTCAAGATTATCCTTTTTTTCTTCCAAGCTGTTAGTTGAAGCAGATTTGGATGGTGAATTGGTCACTGGGACAAGAGGTCTGGGAATTTTGGGAGCGTCAGGTAGTCAAAAGTACTGGGAACCATTGTTTCTTGTCCAGAGAGAAGCGATGAAGATCACTCATGCTCACATTTGTTGGATCATTTTTAGGGTCTTGGAAATGAGGAGGAAGTGAGGAAACACATACAGAAGGCCTCGGGGCCAGGACTGGGCTAGGGCATCTACTCCCCCAGGGGGAGTTCGTGTGACGGAGAGAGATAAATTTTTATACTTGCCACTTCTTCCTTGTAGCAAACATGTCCATTACTGGAAGGCCCCACATTTCCACTAGGAGGGAAAAGATATTGGGATTGAGTTTTCATTATCCTTCCCTCAATCGGACTCGACTTAAGAATTCGCTCTCTCGTTTAGTGTGCCCTTCAGGTGGATGGCTGAAAAAGAGAGGACATTCTTCTCTGCCCAGTGGAAGGTGTTGTCTGCTATCTTGAT
Source organism: Engystomops pustulosus (assembly GCF_040894005.1). Classification (NCBI taxonomy): domain Eukaryota; kingdom Metazoa; phylum Chordata; class Amphibia; order Anura; family Leptodactylidae; genus Engystomops; species Engystomops pustulosus. Next base: position 101,138,749 of record NC_092417.1, on the reverse strand, counting down.
AAGATTTGTGCTCCTGGTGCCTCCTTGCTTGTTCATGTAAGCTACTGCTGTGGAGATGTCTGTCAGGATTTTTATATGATAATTTTTATCAGAGAGAAAAAAAATGTAATTACTTCTTTTATAGCATAAAGTTCCCATACACTTGAGGAAGCTTTGTTCACCCCCTCCCCCCAGGAGTCCTGGGCTATAACAGGTCCCCAGTGGGCACCCCAACCCGGGGAGCTGGCGTCTGTTGTTATAACCAGCTGGGGAGTTGGTCTCCGAGATACTCTGCTTCTTAGTTTTCTCCTTAAGAACCACCAATTCAAGCTTTCTCGGGAACAAGGACCTTCTTCTCTAACGATAGAGGGTTTTTGTCCCAGGTTTGGAGGAGAAAAGACTGTATCGTCCTTGTATGGGACTGAGCCCATTGAACCGCTGGTATAGTTGAAGTCATAAGCCCTAGGATCTTCATTATCGCCTTTATTGAACAGACTTTTTCCCTTTTCAGGGTATAGATTTTTGGGGGTATCGTGATTACCTTCTCCTCTGGAAAAAAAGTTTGCTAGAGTCTTAAAAGATCCCTAGGAATAGGATTGTCTGAGAGGGAATGAGGTTCGATTTTTCTCTGTTCACAAGTCAACCAATGAAAAAGTCTTCATTGTAGTCTCCAGGTCTTCTAGTACTCTGGAATGGTTGTACACTAAAATAAGGAAGTTGTCGAGGTAGGGTGTTATTTGGATACTGTTCATATGTAGAAAACCCACGACTTCCGCCATCACTTTTGTGAACAATCTAGGTGCAGCATTGGAGTCCAATTGGCAAAACTTTGAACTGGAAATGAAAAATCTCCCTGTTTAGTTCTACTGCTAACCTTAAGTACTTCTGGTAGTGGTGATAAATCGGCACATGGTAGTATGCGTCCTTTAGGTCGACCGTTGCCATGAACACATCCTTCTCTATGTAGCAAACACCCACCTGGTGGGGAGAGGTCTGTGAGCCCTCTCAGTCCTCCTAATCCCGACGAGTGTCGTACTATTATGGCTCACGTCGGGAAAGGGTTAAAGTATTTATGTATGTTTATGATCACAACATACACAGAAGTCATTGTGTCAGATTTATTAACGTGTCTGCACCAGTTTTCTGTCTTACTTTGCACTGAAAAGAATGCACAAATTTCTTGCACATGTATTTATATTTCATATGTGCCAGTTGTGTGTCGCGCCTGCACTGTGTCCACTGTGACATAAAGGGGTCTTCTGATGCAATGTCGGACAGTGCGCCATATTTATTACAGTGGCTCAACAGAAATGTGAAGCAAACATGAGCGTTACAGGGTGTGTCAGATTATTGAACCTTAGTTTGGTTCAGTAAGTGACACAATCATGGGGAAGACTGCAGACTTGACAATTCACAAGGAGTGGACAAGAAGTGGCCAGAGCCTGGAGGAAAAGAGAAGAGACCACAATCCAAGTTACTTGAGGGCTTATGTGACGTTTCCACAATCAGTAATGGTTTTGGGAGACATATCATCTGCTGGTGTAGGTCCACTGTGTGTTTATAAAGACCAAAGTCAGCGCAGCCGTCTGCAAGGAAATTTTAGAGCACTCCCTACTTCTCCCTGCCAACAAGCTTTTGGATGGAATTTTCATATTCCAGCAGGACTTGACACCTGCCCACACCGCTAAATGTGCCAATACTTGGTTTAATAACCACAGTTTCAATGTGTTTGATTGGCAAGCAAACTCGCCTGACCTTAACCCCATAGAGAATCTAAGGTGTATTGTCAAAAGGAAGATGAGAGGCACCAAACCCAACAATGTAGATGAGCTGAAGGCTACTATCAAAGCAACCTGGGCTTCCATAACACCTCTGCATAGCCATCAGCTGATCACCTCCACACTGTCTTGTTGCCGTTATTCATGCAAAAGGAGCCCAGAGCAAGTGCATTTATTTTTTATTTGGTTAACATTTCAAAAAAGTTTTACAATTGGTCTTATATAATATTCACATTTTTTAGTTTTTTCTTGGCTATAAGCCATAATCTTCAATATTAACATAAGTAAACACTTAAATTGTTAACTTTGTTTGGAATGACATATAATATATGATTTTCACTTTTCAAATTAAATTACTGAAAAAAAATAACTTTTTACAAATATTCTAATTTATTGAGAGGCACTTATATACTCACAGAACTATACTCATACGCCTTATATTTATTGTCCAGCAGCAGCTCCCCCCCCCCTTTAACAGCAGCAGTAATTAATTAACACCAACAGCCACCTAAAAAATTCAATGTCCTCAGGAGCCCCCTTAATAATGAAATGTAGCCTCCTTAATAAGGAAAGGTCCAGTAGCAGCCCCCTTAATAATAAGACGTCCACAGCAGCCCCTTTAATAATGAAATGTCCAGAAACAGCCCCCTTAATAATGATAGGTCCTCCAGTGTGCCGGTGATCCCCCTGATTTCTCTTCTTTAATCCCGTGCAGCAGTACAAGCAGAGGCACATCCGTCCATAGGCTCTGCCCAAACACGTTGTATCATGTGGCAGTGGCAATACCTGTTGTACCATCATACAGTGTGAGTAGGCAGATAGCAAGTGTCTGTGCCTGAGTTGCTATTCTAATCCTGCAGGTTTGCGGTCCCTTTTCATCTCGGTGCCTGGTCACATCCCCTGTGACCGCAAGTGTTACACCCCTGATGATGATACATATTGGGGCAGATTTACTTACCCGGTCCATTCGCGATCCAGCGGCGCGTTCTCTGCGGTGGATTCGGGTCCGGCCGGGATTCACTAAGGTAGTTCCTCCAACGTCCACCAGGTGGCGCTGCTGCGCTGAAGTTCCCCGAGGCCTGCCGGAATGCCCTGAAGTTCACCAGCCTATTCCTAGTGAAGGTAAGCGCGAGTCCCGCAACACTTTTTTTTTTTTTGATGCGGTTTTTCCGAATCAGTCGGGTTTTCGGTCGGCCGCGCCCCCCGATTTCCGTCGCGTGCATGCCAGCGCCGATGCACCACAATCCGATCGTGTGCGCCAAAATCCCGGGGCAATTCAGGGAAAATCGGCGCTAATCGTAAATATTCGGGTAGCACGTCGGGAAACCGCGAATCAGGCCCTTAGTAAATGACCCCCATTGTGTTTTTTGAAAGGAAATCTACCATTTGCTTTTTATGTATCAAAAATACCATGAGAATGCTCTAGCTACACTGATGCAGAAACATACCTTGTTTAATCCCTGAACTGAGTGGTTTTGTTGAAAAAACAATTATAAAATTATGATAATGAGGCTCTGTCGCTCCTGTGGCTACTTTGGCACTTCTCCTCTTACCCTAATTATGCACTGCTTCAGAGAACGCTGTATTCACTATGTAGTCCCTTTCAGGCAGAAGTATTCAATTGTTGCACCATCCCCCAGGTTGATTAGTCCTGTCTGGACAGTTTAGGAATCTCCATGTTTATGCACTGAAGCCAGTATGCACCCATCTTTCCCAAGGTCTGGAATGTTATAATAGTTTTTTTGAGCAAAACCCCACAGATCAGGGATTAAACAATATATGTATCTGCTTCAGTGTAGCTACAGTATTCCCAAGGTATGTTTAGTTCACAATGCATTTAAACAATTTCCTTTAAACATTAATGATCAGAAGTAAAAATATAAACTAATGGTTTCAAATATAAAATTGCCAATTTAACATAGAAAAGCTAAATAATAAGCTTCTGAATATGCTGAATAATAAGACATTAACCCCTAGTACGTCCCGGTGGCTAGATACTTAGAGCACCAGGAGGCACTATAGCGTCCTGCTTCTGGCACCGGCTCACGAACGGAGCCTGTACCAGAAGCAGCGGCTGTCAGCTGTCTAGTACAGCTGACACTGCACTGTAACATCCCGCGATCAGAGCTGACTCCGATCGCAGGTGTTAACCCTTTACCCCTTGTAAGGGTCTTCCCCCTATGGATCGGATCCCCCGTGCCACTTACCGGGGGATCCGATCCACTTCTGGGCAGCTCCGAGGACTGGCATGTGCCCCGGAGCTGCCCACTCTCCCTGCCAGTCAGACCATTTCCGGGTCAGTTTACACTGCTCTACAATAAAATAGTATTGTAGAGCAGTGTATTGAACTTAAACCAGCGATCAGAGCATCACTGGTTTAAGTGCAACTATGTATAAGTAAAAACATGCAAAAACACTTAACACTACACATTATAATAAATAAAAAATAAATACATAAAAATATAAGCCCCTTAAATGTCACTTTCCCATAAAAACACTTAATAAAGTATAAAAAACATAAAAACACAAAAAAACCCCGTATATTTGGTATTGCCGCGTCCGTAACAATCTTCATAATAAAACAGAATCATTACTGGACCTGCACGGTAAACGCCGGAGGAAAAAACGCAAAAACCGTTAAAAAAGATAATTTTTAATTAATACCCTATAAAAAAATGCTCTAAAAAGTGATTTAAAAAATTTTATGCACGCTAAAATAAGCCCACTAAAAAGAACAACTGTTCTCGCAAAAAATAAGCCCCTAACCAGATTTGTCAGCCAAAAAATAAAAAAGTTATGCATATGACAAGATGGTGATGCTAAAATGAACAAGATTTTCTCCAAATTAGTTTTTATTCAGTACAATTGAATAAAATACACAAAACCCCACATATTTGGTATCCCTGCGTTCTTAACAATCTGCATAATAAAACAGAATCGTTATTAGATCAGCAAAGTGAACCCCGTAAAAAACAACCTCAAAAAACTCTCTCTGAAAAAAAGATGATTTTTTATTAATGCCCTTTAAAAATGCTCTAAAAAGTGATTTTAAAAAGTTACGCAATCTAAAATAAGACCACTAAAAAGAACAATCCTTCTCGCAAAAAATAAGCCCTTAAACAGATTTGTGAGGTGAAAAATAAAAAAGTTATGCATATGAAAGACGGTGATGCTAAAATTAACAACAATTTTGCCAAATTACTTTTTATTCAGTAAAAATGGGAAAAAATAAAAAATATATATAAATTAAGTAATTTCGTAATCGTGGCTACCCATAGAATAAAAATAATATACTATTTTTAGTGATGATTTTCATTTCCTCCACCAACAAAGAGTTAATTAAATCTCACCAATTAGTTATAGATGCCCCAAAATTACGTACCATCTCATTTGGCAAAAGAAATAAGCCCCTATAGGTCCACAATGAAAAAAAGAAAAAAAATTATATCCTGTACAATGTGACATAGCAAATCTGATCTGGATGGCGCCTCCTTCCCTTCTATGCCCGACCGTGCGCCCATACAGCAGGTTACCACCACATATGGGGTATCGGTGTACTCGGGAGAAATTGGGTATCAAACTTTGTGGAGCCTTTTTTCATTTAATCCATTGTAAATGTTTCATTTTCCACCCAAAATGAGTGTATTGTGAAAAAATATTACAATTTTCAGACTGCACCTCCATTTTGTTTTAACCCCTTTAAAACACGTAAAGGGTTAACAAACTTCTTAAAAGTGGGGTTTTCATACGTTAAGGGATGTAGTTTCCACAATGGGGTAATTTATGAGTCTCGCTATTATTTAGGCCTCTCAGTGTCAATTAGAAGTTGAGCAGGTCCATCTAAATACAAGTTATGGTGATTTTACAAAAAATGTGAAAAATGGCACCTAAATTCTGAGCCTCATAACATTCTAGTAAAATATGTGGAATCTTAAAAAACCATCCAACATAAAGCAGACATTTGGGAAATGTAAGTTATGAATTTATTTGGGCGCTATGACTATCTGCATCAAAAGTAGAGAATTTAGAACATTGAAAATAAAGAATTTTTCCAAATTTTTGCCAAATTTTGTTTTTTTTCATAACCAAACGCAAAAGATTTCATCCAAATTTTTTAACTAATTTGAAGTACTATGTGTCACGAGAAAACAATCTCAAAATCCACTGGATATCTCATAGCATCCCAAAGCTATAACCACTTAAAGTGACACAGGCCAGATTTGAAAAATGGGGCCGCGTCCTTTAGACGTCCCGTAGGGGTTAAAATATCCAGTATGCAGAATAATAAAATATGAAAGTGTGCTGTATGGTCAGTATGCTAAATAATACCATATAAAATGATGGTGATTATGTTGAATAATAAAATATAACAATATAATGTATGGTGAATGCCATAACAAAAAAAACAAAAACATAATGGCCCACATTAATCAAAAGTGCAATTGGATCTATGGTAGATTTCCTTTAAAGGGAACCTGTCACCAGGAGACCCATTTTTAGCACTCCCCCAGTCCCCACAGAGCATAGTACATACCAAAGTGTTTTTGTATTAAAAATTGGTTTTACAGAAAAAAAATATGTTATATTTTACCTTTCATTAGCATCTGCTGTGTGACTAGGCAGTTGCCTATTGGGAGGGGCTGGAAAGACGCAGTTTCCCCCCAACCCTTGGCAAACAGCTACTCCATGTGACCTTTTCAAATATATGAAAACACCCATCACTTGGCTTAGCGACGCCCCCCTGCTGCTCTACAGCCAATCCCGAGTGTGGGGAGTTATTCATATATTTGAAAAGGTCACATGTTTCCCAAGGGTGGGGGGGGGAGCTGCGCCTTTCCAGACCCTCCCAATTGGCAACTGCCTAGTCACACAGCAGATGCTAATGAAAGGTACAATTTAACATATCTATTTTTCTGTAAAACCTATTTTTTTATACAAAAACACTTTGGCAGTGTATGTACTATGCTCTGTGGGGACTGGGGGAGTGCTAAAAATGGGTCTCCTGGTGACAGGTTCCCTTAAGTAGAAAATCAGGTTTTTCATACTTTTTACATTTAAACAATTATTCTTTCTGTGGGTAAATGCCTTGAAAGACCATGGTTTGTCCTGTTGGCAGTCTCTATAGTGCCCTGGCACCAGACTTGCAGCTGCTAGTGTGTCGAAGCCGTTGTGAATACAAGAGGTGTATGTTGCCATCGCTGCAAGCTGTAGACAGCAGTATTGGTAGGTTCAATGAGTCTTGGGAAATCATTGCAGCTGTTCTATCACCTAATGCTACCAGCATAAGGACTGGCGTGTATACTTATGCAATGTTTACATAAGGAAGACAGTAATCGAAAGCTACAGGTAGGTGACACAATCATCCGTGCTGAGATAATAACACCACACATATTTGTGTGTGCCAACACATGGTGCAGCTGCTATCGGAGGAGGCAGATGTGCCCGACGTGTTCTGTGTGCCAAGTAGACTGTCATCCTAAAAAGCGGTGCACTGTGCCAAGTGTTTGCTCATCTGCTGCTGACACATGCTATGGTACTCACACAGCTCCTTCGTTCCAACCAGGTTTCCACATTGTTACACACGTCAAGGGCTGGGAAAACCCTGGCATCCCCACAGGGAGCAGCTGGAGTTGGGGAGCCTTGCAGCATTCTAATCTGAGTCTACAGTTCAATATAATTATGAAATTAAAATTAGTTTTGTGTAGTTTGTCCAAACAAAAGTGGTAATTGAACTAAATATCAAAATTAAATTGTATTTACTTAATTCCCCTTATAGCAAAGATTAAGTAATTTGGATTTAAATTATGGTGGTAATATAGTGGTACATTGATCTGATGGGTCCAATCAATATGCATAGAATGTCATTGGTGTTCTTCCTGTAAGGTCTCCTGTTTCTGCTGTGGCTTGGGTATGGGTGGTCCCAACACTATGCTGGGTCCGCCAGGCTCCATTAAGGTGTCACCACTTGTTGCTGGTCTCTGGAAGGGATGGTAAGGCTTGGTGAAATAAGTCCAGTATGTCAGGGTCTGCAGTGAACAGTTTCCTTCTTTACTGTAGAAATTCTTGTACACAGAAATACAAGCATACCAAAAGGTTGAATTCTCCAATCTCCGCTCTGGCAGACAAAGGGTTAATGCTGAGGAAAGGCCTGGGCAAGCTGTCCCTCTCTTTCTCAGAAGGTTAGTAGTCTAAGGTAGACTGGCAGTCTTCTTCTTCAAGCCCTGCTCCCTAATTGCAAGAAACCAAGGACTGGGACTGTTCTCCTTACATACTTTTTACTAGGTGAGGAGTGGTTACATTTTGCACAAACACAATGACAAAGTTGTTTCCCCATAGACTTACATTGAATACCTATAATATTCTAGGGTTCTAAAGTGAAAACAATTTTCCAGACAGCACCTGTCATTCTAAAGGTGCTTTAATTCCGTTTCTAAACGAAGTTAAAACTGTACGTGTGACCACAGCCTTATCATCAATTTATGATCCTCTCGTGGAGGAATGGGGGATACACCCTTTAAACTTTACACTGCGCCCATCAATAGGGGGAAATTATTATGAATTCTTCCTGCTTTTGCGACCCTCACACGACTTGTCGCGTGTCATGGTTGGGAGCGGGACAGGCGTGCGGCCAGAGGCATATACTATAGTCTCCACCAGTTTTCTGGTGGAGACTATAGCAAACTTTAGCAGAAATCCCTGCCAGGTCAGCCTTGTCTTAGATAAATCTTAATAAATTCCCCCCAGAGTTTAAATGGTCCTGTGTGGAATCACTGAAAATACAGTGCGGAAGCACTTATTCGGTATCTGTACATGTGGCATATTAGCAGCAGATTTACCACATGGCAGATCCGCAGCATTAGGCTACAAGCACAAAAAAGTGTGCTATGCCCGGGTATAGTACACGTACGGTTGGAGAGGCAGAGGGATAAGTGCTTCTCACCCCTACCCTCTCCTTAGAGACCAGTCATACTTGTGCTCTATCTTCTCTGAGCGACAGTACAGTGCGGTAACACGTGTTAGGCGCCATAGGCATCTATAGGGACGTATATCCAGATGATATACGTCCCCATAACGTTTGTGTGCAAGTGGCCTTATAGAGTAACATTGAAGTGTATAAGATTGAAGGTAATACCATATGCACTGTGCAGAAAACATCCGCAGCGGAAACACCTTTTTCTTCCGCAGAAAATAAGTGACCTGTCACTTATTACTGTGCATTGTGGTGTGGAAATCAAGCTGGCCATGGCAATATCTTGGCAAAGCTGCAGGCGACATTAAAAATCGTGGGCACCGCGATGTTGGCGTTAATCCCAGTGACATCATCGGGGAGTGGCAATCTGTTGTCACGTCCCAAAATGTCCGATCAAAATATAATAACTGTTATTCAATAAAAAGAGATCAAAAGGCCATACAGTCTTTCAGATGAACACCACACAAAGCTCTGTACGCCGAAGTATGAAAAAGATATTAGCGCCAGAACATGGCAAAATGAAGAATTTTTTTTTTACAGATTTGAATTTTTTATAAATGTATGAAAACATTATAAAACCAATATACATTTGGTATCCCTTTGATCATACCAACCTAAAGAATAAAGTGGACATGTCATTTGGGATGCACAGTGAAAACTGTAAAATACAAGCCCACAAGAAAACGGCGCAAATGTGTTTTTTCATCAATTTCACTGCATTTGGATTTTTCCCTGCTTCCATGGCATGAAATATTAAATACCGTCACTATGAAGTGCTATTTGATACGCAGAAAACAAGCCGTTACAAAGCTCTTTAAAGGGAAAAATAAAAAGTTATGGATTTTTGAGGCTGGGGAGAGAAAAATGAAAATGCAAAAATGAAAAATGTCCTGGTTGTTAAGGGGTTAATAAACTATGGTTCTATGTGCCCAGGATATGGCCCTCTGAAGTAATGCTGATCTAAGGTTTATTCGCCTGTGATTTTACACAGGTAAACAGTTGGAGGGAGCTGCCTTCCTGTATGACCTGGTCTGTGAGTCTGGATACAAGCACACTTCACATTATACACTGCTGTTTGTTATAGTGAGCAGCTGGCTGTAGCAGCCAACCAGGCTGCAGATTACACTGTCTCAGCAGGGCAAAAAACAAAGCAGTAATCTCAAGTGAGAGTAAAAATAACAAGTATCACTCCTACACAGCATGATCCCGCTTTCTGCAGCACCTGCATTCCTCCACAGGCGGAACCATGTGATCCTAGCTATGTTTCCGGGGGAGCTGTGCAGCATGGACCGGCCCCCCACTGATACAAGGTGAGAGCGGTCCTTGGTGTTAGGCGTTATAAAGGGCCAGTAGGACGAAGTGTGTACATCTGTATGTGACATGAGGCTGCAGAATAGGAGGGACGTTTGTTTCTTCACAACGTAATCCTGTTGTGTGGGACACTTGTGTCATTGCACTGTGTGAGAATAGGGTTAGAATATAAATGGTATTTTACACTGTAGCCCTGCGTATATATAAGTAGTAGTGATCTCTTACTAGGATTTTTTGGCACAAAAACTTGTAAATCTTGGGGTCCATTTCAGAATGGTACATTAAAGAGGTTTTCCCACGAAATAAGTTAGTGATAATTGGTGGAGGTTTTTAGTGATGAGACCCCCACAGATCACGAGAACATGGGGTCTGATGTACCTCCGTCGGACCTATCACCGTTCCCGGAGATCTATGGAGCTAATGGAGATTGCCGAGTGCCATACTACTGTCAGCTCCATAGAGATCTACGGGTAGAATGGACACACGCAGCATTCTGCTCCGCTCAACTTGGGCCATCGACGAGCGGTCCGACTGAAGTACATGGGACTCCCTGTTCTTGTGATCTATGAACTTGTTTAGTGGGAAAAGCCCTTTAACTTAATAATTTGGGTATTAGGTGTTCACATGTTGCATTCAAAATCACAGCCACTCATACACAGGACAGTGGAAACCACAGCTAAGCCCATAGAAATATATAAGGGATGTGTGCTACCATTAGCATGTGGAGTCTGCACAATGGGGGTCATTTACTAAGGGCCCGATTCGCGTTTTCCCGACGTGTTACCCGAATATTTCCGATTTGCGCCGATTGTACCTGAATAGCCCTGGGATTGTGGCGCATCGGTGCCGGCATGCGCGCGACGGAAATCGGGGGGCGTGGCCGAACGAAAACCCGACGTATTCGGAAAAAACGCCGCATTTAAAAACCGAAAAAGTGTCGCTTGGGGAGCGCTTACCTTCACCTGGTTCGAGGTGGTGCATTCCGGCGCGATGAGATGACTTTCAGCGCAGCAGCGCCACCTGGTGGACGGCGGAAGAACTACCTTCTTAAATCCCGGCCGGACCCAAATCCGGAGCAGAGAACGCGCCGCTGGATCGCGAATGGGCGAGGTAAGTAAATCTGCCCCAATGTGTTTGTGTCCCTTTCTTTGTAGGGGGGTCACAATGGCAGTCTTTCACTGTCCTGCCTTGCAACTGTTTGTCATAACCTGCTAATTCCATTGTGCTAACAGCAGAGGTCGCATTTACATCTCACCATGTGTCATAGAAGCATGATGAGGTGCAATTACCCCCCAAAATAATTGTAAAAGTAGGCTTGGCAATTATTCCCTAAGTAGTTCAGCGCGTGCTGCAAAGGAGGGAAATATCAGTGACAGGATTGCAGTGCGCGCCGGACCGCTCAGCAGGACACATGAGGAAGTGATCCGTGTCAGGGGCGCGTTGGAGAGACCTGGAGCAAAAGCCCAGGCCCGCATGCTGCGGGGCTCCCTGCCTGTTCTGCAAGCCTGTGCTGCAGTCGCCAGTGTTAATATGATCCCGGCAGGACCGGAGACCAGTGCCGGGTGAGTGCGAAGCCCAGCCGGGGAGTAGAAGATTATTTTCATGTATAAATGGTGTCTATTAACATTATATACAGCTAGGAGTTAAATATTTGTATTACAGAAAATGTTATACTCCTCCTCTGTTAAAAATACTCCCCAAAAATAGTAAGAGGAGTATTATTACCCTTCTGTAAAAGTAACACAGACACAACTTTTGAAGATGAGAATGTCACGATTTGTAGATTAATGTACCGTATATACTCGAGTATAAGCCGAGTTTTTCAGCACAAAAAATGTGCTGAAAAACACTAACTCGGCTTATACTCGAGTCAAAAAGCTAAAAAAAAAAAGACTAAAAAAAAAATCTAAACTCACCTTTCCAGCGGCCGCGCGAGTCTTCTATGCGATCCCTCTGGCTGCGGCACCAGGTCAGTGCAATGTCAGAGTCACTAACTTCAGCCGCCGCCGCGATCGTATTGTATGTGCCGGCAGCCGGGCCGGGGACCCGGCTCCATAACAGGCCGGGGACCCGGCCCCATAACGGGGACCCGGCTCTTTAAGAGGGCCGGGGATCCGGCTCTTTAAGAGGGCACAGGGGCTGGTGGCTAAATACTTGGTCAGGCTCTGACAGGCTACATATTGGGGCAGGGGCTGACAGGCTACATATTGGGGCAGGGGCTGACAGGCTACATATTGGGGCAGGGGCTGACAGGCTACATATTGGGGCAGGGGCTGACAGGCTACATATTGGGGCAGGGGCTGACAGGCTACATATTGGGGCAGGGGCTGACAGGCTACATATTGGGGCAGGGGCTGACAGGCTACATATTGGGGCAGGGGCTGACAGGCTACATATTGGGGCAGGGGCTGACAGGCTACATATTGGGGCAGGGGCTGACAGGCTACATATTGGGGCAGGGGCTGACAGGCTACATATTGGGGCAGGGGCTGACAGGCTACATATTGGGGCAGGGGCTGACAGGCTACATATTGGGGCAGGGGCTGACAGGCTACATATTGGGGCAGGGGCTGACAGGCTACATATTGGGGCAGGGGCTGACAGGCTACATATTGGGGCAGGGGCTGGCAGGCTCATATTGGGGGCAGGGGCTGGCAGGCTATATATTGCGGGCAGGGGCTGGCAGGCTATATATTGGGGCAGGGGCTGGCAGACTATACTGGGGCAGCGGCTGGCAGGCTATGTACTACTGGGGGCTGGCTGGCAGCTATATACTACAGGGGGCTGCTGTCTATATACTACTGGGGGCTTGGTGGCTATATACTGGGGGGGGGGCTGTGACCAATGCATTTCCCACCCTCGGCTTATACTCGAGTCAATAGGTTTTCCCAGTTTTTTGTGGTAAAATTAGGGGCCTCGGCTTATACTCGGGTCGGCTTATACTCGAGTATATACGGTAATACAAAAAGTGATAAAACAAAAGCATTTCAAGAGGTCTGATGCTAAACTATAGTTTCTCCGCTGTTGCCTCTTATTATTGCCTTGACTTTACTTGAATTGCTGTGATTCTGTCTTACTTGCTCTGGTCTAAATGCAGTCATATACACTCAAGCCCACCATCAACCTCTTAAAGGAAATCTACCATCAAAATCAAGCCTGATAAACAAACTCCTAGATTCAGGCACCATGACTGCGGTTGTCTTTTTATTTTTGTAATCCGAGGATTCCTTCTTTCTTAAATCAACTTATACAATCATTCTAATGAGCCTGAAGAGCTCCTGGGGGTGTTACCATAGCCCCTCAGTGTAGCAGTGATGATTCACAGGCTGTTAGAAAAGAACTTACCCCACCCCCTGTTTGCTGAAAATTACTCTGCTGCTGTGAGGTTATATCTGGCATAGGGGAGGGTAAGACAGTCTACCAGCCTGTGAAGCAGCAGCACTGAGGGGCTCTGTTAACTCCCAGGAGCCTTTCATACTCATTAGCATAATTTTAAAAGTTGATCTTAGATGTAAGGAGGCCATGGATATCATATAAGAATATTACCACAGTCACAGTACCTGGATCTATGAGTAGGTGTTTCTGGTTTATCGTGCCTAATTTTTCTAGTTTTTCCAGTCACTTTCAGCAGTCAGTCACTTTTCAGTAATTTATTCATCTTTCCTCATCCCTGGACTGCTGTGGAGCCCTCAGGTTATGATCAGATGTTTGCAGCTGCCATTGTAACATGGAGGAGGACACAACACAGGCATGGCTTACTTGTTTCTGGTCAGACAGCTATCTTATTATGAAAAAAAACTGAAATTTGGCAAAAATTTCAAAAGATTCTCCAGCAAATAGTCAAAGCACCCAAATTAATTCATAGCTTTATGTTTGCTTGGTCTTGTGAGTTTCCACATTTTTTAGTAGAATGTTTTGATGCTTAGAATTTGGGTGCCATTTTTCACATTTATTTTTGAAAGTTTCTGAAAATTTTTTGTATTAAAAAACACTTTAGGTATTTTATAAGGGCTAAAACAAAACAGAGACGTGGTCTACAAATTGTAATATTTTTGGACAATACATTCATTTTGGGCTGAAAATTAAACATTTGCAATGGACTAAATGACAAAAGGGTTCACAAAGTTTGATACCCAATTTCTCCCAATTATACCGATACTCCATATGTGTTGGTACCATGCTGTATGGGTGCACGGCTGGGCATAGAATGGGACGAGTGCCACCCAGAGCAGATTTTTTTTTTCAAATTGTACAGGCTATACCGTATATACCTGAGTATAAGCCAAGTTTTTCAGCACAAAAAAGTCTGGCAGCCTATATATTGGGACAGGGGCTGGCAGCCTATGTACTGGGACAGGGGCTGGCAGCCTATGTACTGGGACAGGGGCTGGCAGCCTATGTACTGGGACAGGGGCTGGCAGCCTATGTACTGGGACAGGGGCTGGCAGCCTATGTACTGGGACAGGGGCTGGCAGCCTATGTACTGGGACAGGGGCTGGCAGACTATACTGGGGGCTGGCAGGCTATATACTACTGGGAGCAGGGGCTGGCTATATACTACTGTGGGCTGGCTGGCGGCTATATACTGCTGGGTGCTTGCTGGCTATATACTACTGGGGGGCTGCTGGCTATATACTACTGGGGGCTTGCTAGCTATATACTAGGGGGGGGCTGTGACCAATGCATTTCCCACTCTCGGCTTATGCTCCAGTCACTTGGTTTTCCCAGTTTTTTTGTGGTAAAGTTAGGGACCTCGGCTTATACTCGGGTCAGCTTATACTTGAGTATATACAGATTTTTATTCGTTTGGATATATAGGGGCTTATTTTTTGCCACATGAGCTGCACTTTGTACATAATTTTGGGGCATCTATAGCTAATTGATGAGATTTTATTAATTGTAGGTCGAGGAGATGAAAGTCATTAATTTTTGCCTGTTCACCATACCATAAAAAGAATGTCATTTTTATTCTATGGGTCGCCATGATTACAAAAAAACTCATTTATATGGATTTTTAGTTTTTTCTCAATTTTACTGAATAAAAACTAATTTGGAGATAATCTTGTTAGTTTCTTGCACAACCTTTTGAAGCAATCAAACGATCTCTGTAACTGTCAATGAGACTTCTGCACCTCCCAACAGAGGTCACTCCTCATTGTCTGGGATAAGCCTTTTCCAGACGGCTTGTTTCTGCTCCTTCCAAAGGTGCCCAATAGTATTTAGGTCAGGGCTCATAGAAGGCTAGTCCAGAATAGTCCAATGTTTTCCATTCTTGGGTATTTCTAGCTGTGTGTTTTGGGTCATTATCCTGTTGTAAGATCTATGTCCTGCGACTGAGACAAAGCTTTCTGACACTGGGCAACACAGTTCTCTCTAGAATACCTTCATAGCCTTGAGATTTCATTATATCCTGCTCAAATTCAAGACACCCTGTGCCAGATGCAGCAAAGCAGCCCCATTACATAACAGAGCCTCCTCCATGTTTCACAGTAGGGACATTCTCCTTTGGCTTGTAAACAGGTAGTTTTGCAAATTCAAGCTTTTTTATGATGTTTTCAGCAATGTTGTCTTCCATGGTTTTCTCCTATGGGAGAGTAATAAACACCCTGAGGAAAGAGAGCATGTTCTACCTCATCTAAAAAAAAAATTCAACCCCTCCACAATTTTTTGCCGTTTCCTTTATAAATTCAATGCATTTAGGACTGTTATCCACTATCCAGTAACCTAATGTCCAATGATTGGTCCAATGACCCATTTTTATTTTACTAGCTTGTTGTCTATCTTCATAATGAAACAGATAAAGCTAAGGGTCTGATGGAATTTCTGATGTACTTATTTGGTAAATTAATTACTAATAATTTCTATGGTTTTCCGCTTCCAAAAACAGCATAGTGTATTAGCATTTATTTAGGGCAAAGCCAAGTATAGCTCTGTACGTAGTTTACTAGAGGTAAATTGTGAGCTGTGTAAGCATTGTCCACGTACAGACCCCTCTCTTACTGTCTGAGATTTGTTTATTCTGTTTATCCATTCTTTAGACACTAGTCAAATCTAGTGGTTGCAGGGGTAATGATGCTTTATAAGCCCCTATATTTGGTTCTAGAGCACTTACAGATATGCCCTTTGTATCATATAAAAGATATGGATTTCATTTTTTAGATCACATAAGACTTAGGGTGATGGCACACGTGGCGTTTTGAACGCGTTTTTGGCCCTTTTTTAAGCAGTCCGTCAAAAGCCGCATGCGTTAAAAAACGCATTCGTTTTTGACAGGTTTGACCAATTATCTTAATTGAAACTGGTCAAAAAGGCATACACGCGTTTTTTGACGTGTTCAAAACACCACGTGTGCCATCACCCTCATGGCTTTGTGAGCTACAGAACCGGAGATACAGGCAGCTGAAGACATAGCTTATAAGTGCATGCTGCAGATAAAGATCCTGTTCTTAACTATTTTTTAACTGCATATATGTCCAGTTCTGTAGCTCAAAGAAACTTGATGGTATCTAAAACATGAGATTCTCTTCTCTAATATTACACAAAAAGCATGTTTCTAGGTACTATAGAGCCAAAGCGTCTCTCATCAACCAACAAATAAACTTAACTCATCTCATTGTAAAATGGAAGGAGAAGAGTCATATATGCTGGACTCTAGGGGGATTTTTCTTAATAGGTAAACAGAAGAGATTTCCCATAAAGAAGGGAATTCTAGAAAGTACATTCCATACCCTACCTGAGGGGACTAGTAGTTTTGTGGGGTAAAACCTGGAGACAGGTTCCCTTTTAAGAGATTTTTTTATCCTAAGGGCTGTTTTACATCAGCCATGATCAGCCTGTGATCTGTGTCCTGAACCAATCACACTGTCAGCGCGCGTTCACACGTTGCGTTTTGTCCTGGTGAGGCGGGGTGATTTGCCTAATTACATTACTTTGTACATTTGTTAATGCAATGTTAATGCATGTGTTAACAAAATGCATGTGTTAATGCATTGTTAACGCATGCGTTAACATCGCATTTGCAATGCGTTTTGTAAACGGAAACGTTAACAGTAATGCAATTAGGCAAATCGCTTCATCTCAGCTGTTGTAGTGCGCTTTAAAACTTAATGAAAAAGCAACTAAAGCGCAACGTGTGAACGCGCCCTCAGGGACAAGATTCTTGCCGGGATGTGGGCACTACTGTTGAGGTGGGGAAGCAAGGATTCCTAAGACCATATATGACTGTAATGCAGGGAACTCCATCCTTGGCATTGAGGTCTATCTGTGATACCAGACAGTCAGTGATCACGAACCAACCACATCTTTTGTGTGGGAGCTCTAAATAGTATTGAAAACTTTCAACAAAAAGTCCTGCAATCCCAGCTCTGTCCACCATGTAACAGACTCTACATCATATTGATGACCTAGGACCCATTCTATACTTGACTACCTTGTTTGTACTCTCAGATAGTTGGTATGTGCACTTTCTTTCCCTTTCTCTCCTTGTTCTGATATTTGTTTTCGGGAACTATTGTTATTTTTCTCAAAAGCAGTAAAGGAAATAAAAGTGAAATTATTGTGTATCAAATGTATATAAAGACAAACAATCCTTCATCTTAACAACATAGTCTAAACCTTTTGTGCATTGGGATAATTGATTTATTGAGCTGCTTCTGTGCACAATGTAATTATATTAACAGTGCAGATTCCACTACTGAGAACGCTCAATGACCTTGATGATTTTATACTTGTTACATACTTTTAACCTTCTTGTAAAAATGTTTTAAAAAAAAAAAATGTAAAAGATAAAGATTAACTGAAGGAAAAAGAAGAGGCATGAATCTATGTACATGTGTATGAAAGTATGTAACTAGAAGACTTTAGTGGTTGTAAATGTAGGCTGAGCAGCTCTTGGGCATAAACGGTTGTACTGACAAGTTACAAGCCTCTGCAGATGTAAAATAATAATTTATGTCAGTGTAATGTTCCTGACAAGTATTTTCATATGAAATAATATTTTTGTGATTTTTTTTTTTTTTTTTACAGTTCAGACGAATCACTTGACTTCAGTTGTTTAGAATGGTTCATTACAGGTCAGAACTGACCTTAAATCTTCACATTCTTTTCTTGTTTTAAGTCTCTGTTTCACCCTAATATGTGGAGCGAAATGGCTGGAGGATGTCGCCTCTTACTATCCCCTGTAAGAGTATACTGCATCCGTACTTTTACCTGCTCCCTACATACACCTGTGGGCAGCCAATCCCAGCCTTGTGCTCCAGTGTTTTATAAGGCTCCAGCCTATGGTATGAGAACAGCATTGGTTGACCAGTATGGACACCACAGTTACCAGGATTTATATCTCAGAAGCTTTGCGCTATCTAAAGAAATAACCTGTCTGCTTGGTAACCCCAGGAATGACATATCCCCAGAAAGAGTTTCCTTCCTCTGTCCTAATGATGCCTCCTATGTGGTATGTCAGTGGGCAGCATGGATGAGTGGTGCCATTGCAGTCCCGCTTTTTAAAAATCACCCACCTGTTGAGCTGGAATACATTTTGAAGGATTCCCAGAGTGCTTTGGTCATTGCAGAGGCAAAATACACAGATGTAATTGCTCCACTGACAGATAAGTTGGGGATTGCGAACATTACATTACCTCGTTGTCACCAGCACAGCACTAAAGAACCGCTGAACCATCTTGAACCCCATCATTTTGACCTGGATTGGAAAGAAAGGGGAGCCATGATCATTTATACTAGTGGAACCACTGGAAGACCAAAAGGTGTCCTCAGTACCCACAGTAACCTAAGTGCAATGGTAAGAACATAAAATTATTTTGGAAATTTGATAGGTAGGCTCCTTTATGCTGTAATGACAGAATTTACAGTTAGAAGCATGGTTGCTATTGTAATGGAGCCATAGGGAGCATAATCCTGATGGAGGTACGTTGGCGAGTGTATATCAGGGGTGCACAGCCTTTTTCGGTCTGAGGGCCTCATTGTCATACCACTACCCTTCAGGGAGCAGCACTTTTAACCAATACCTTAGATGCGCCAAAAACACAGCAGAGAGCAAATTCTTCTCAGAAACCACTAGTGCATAATACTGCATTTGTACAACAGGCCCCAGAGCATACTACAATACAGCACACAAACAAGATGATAATAATGATAATGGAAACTGTCTGAATCCATGCAGCAGGTAATAATTGTGAATAGCAGGTATTCATACTTATCATCTGCTGCACAGGAATGATGTAACTACTATAATACTGTCCCCTATGTACATAAATTTAACTACTATAATACTCTCCCCAATGCACAAGAATATAAGTACTGTAATATTGCCTCCTATGTACAAGAATATAACTACTATAATACTGCCCCTATGTACAAGAATACACCTACTATAATACTGTCCCCTATGTACAAGACTATAACTACTATAATACTGCCCCCTATGTACAAGAATATAACTACTATAATACTGCCCCCTATGTACAAGAATATAACTACTATAATACTGCCCCCTATGTACAAGGATTTAACTACTATAATACTGTCCCCTATGTACAAGACTATAACTACTATAATACTGCCCCCTATGTACAAGAATATAACTACTATAATACTGCCCCCTATGTACAAGGATATAACTACTATAATACTGCCCCCTATGTACAAGAATATAACTACTATAATACTGCCCCCTATGTACAAGGATATAACTACTATAATACTGCCCCCTATGTACAAGGATTTAACTACTATAATACTGTCCCCTATGTACAAGACTATAACTACTATAATACTGCCCCCTATGTACAAGAATATAACTACTATAATACTGCCCCCTATGTACAAGAATATTACTACTATAATACTGCCCCCTATGTACAAGAATATAACTACTATAATACTGCCCCTTATGTAGAAGAATATAACTACTATAATACTGCCCCTTATGTAGAAGAATATAACTACTATAATACTGCCCCCTATGTAGAAGAATATAACTACTATAATACTGCCCCCTATGTACAAGAATATTACTACTATAATTTTGCCCCCTATGTACAAGTATATAATTACTATTATTGTGCTCAATATGTACAAGAATATAACTACTATAATACTGCCCCCTATGTACAAGGATATAACTACTATAATACTGCCCCCTATGTACAAGGATTTAACTACTATAATACTGCCCCCTATGTACAAGGATTTAACTACTATAATACTGCCCCCTATGTACAAGAATATAACTACTATAATACTGCCCCCTATGTACAAGAATATAACTACTATAATACTGCCCCCTATGTACAAGAATATAACTACTATAATACTGCCCCCTATGTACAAGAATATAACTACTATAATACTGTCCCCTATGTACAAGAATATAACTACTATAATACTGCCGCCTATGTACAAGGATTTAACTACTATAATACTGCCCCCTATGTACAAGGATTTAACTACTATAATACTGCCCCCTATGTACAAGAATATAACTACTATAATACTGTCCCCTATGTACAAGAATATTACTACTATAATACTGCCCCCTATGTACAAGTATATAATTACTATTATTGTGCTCAATATGTACAAGAATATAACAACTATAATACTTCCTCTATTTGTACAAAAAAATAGTAACTGCTAACACTATATATTATAATACTGCTTCTATATACAAGAATATAACTACTATAAAATCTCCTCCTCCCCCCCCATAGGTCTAAAAAGCAAGCCCTCCCCCAGGTCTAGTCCTTCATCCTCCTCACACAGATTATAACCCCCCCCCCCCCATAACTGTCAGTAGCCCTCTTACCTGGCTGCTGTATATTGGAGAAGCCAGTGGGTGATGATTACATCATGACAGGTACTTTGGCTGGACGGCCATTACAGCTGTATTTGTGATTAGAAATACTGCTGCTAGCAACTCGCGTAGTGGTCCTGAAGCACAATACTGTGTGCTTACTGCACACATTTTATTTCATTTTGCCCGTGAATCACAGCAAAAATGCAATGAATTTGGGACCCTGCTTCTGCACTGGGTGCTGCAGGCAGCAGGGTGGGGGGCCACAACCTGAGTCTTTGCAGGCCACATGCGGACGGTGGGTTGTGCGCCACTGGTGTATTTTAAGGTGGAAATGGGTACCATTATTTAATTTTATACCAAAGAGCTTTCATTTAATTTTAGCCCTAGAATGACTTTTTCCTCTTTTCCATCCTAAGCCTCTTCACTTCTATACAGGTAACTGCTCTGGTTGATGAATGGTCGTGGACTAAATCTGACTGCATTTTGCATGTTCTGCCGCTCCATCATGTTCATGGAGTGGTCAATAAGCTGGTTTGTCCCCTTTGGGTAGGAGCTACTTGTGTCATGCTCCCTGAATTCTCTCCAAAAAAGGTAAGAATCTGAGAAGCGCTACTTAAAGTGTACTAAATATTGACTGCATTTAAAGAAACTGTAAACTTAAAGGGATCCTTTCATCTCATCCTTGGCTACAAAAAGTACCTTCTAGATAAGATAATTTAGTACTGGTGTCTCAATGTTCCTAGTGTGGTTATGGGGGGAGGGGGGGGTTCTACGTTGCATATTTTATTCCTTGTGATTTCTTTTATGTATTCAGTCAAGGGGGCAGGATAGCTTATGGATTTATTCAAGCTCCCCTGCCTTTTCACAACCACAATGGGGCACATTTACATACCCGGTCACTGGAGTTCACTGAAAGTGCATTGTCCAACTATAATGCACTGTGCGGCAATTCACTAATATTGTGTGCCTGAAATCATGAATGTGTCGTTTCCCCGCTCAGGTCTGACAGAGTTCACCATCTTTTTTGTGGTGCATCTTAGGGCTAGGGCTTGTGAGACAATACGTGCTCAGGCCAAATCAGTCGGACAGTCCAACGGCACGCCCCCTAAATTGTGTCACATGGAAGCCAGCGCAGCTGCGACACATAAAGGGTTGCGTACACCACAGTCCCAGCACCCAAACATTTTAAATACCTGTGCAAGCCCTGTAAGCCCCGAAAAAGCTGCAAAGTCCGACAAAAGTGATCCCTAAACCCACCTCTATGCTCTACTTTAATCTCCATGTCACTGCGAGACTGTTTGAAATTCCTGTATGTGTGCAGTGCGCCTGTTCTGGGCCAATTAGATGTGTTGCCTTTATGTGCCACGCTCCCTGTAATCTAGCATTTCAGACTCGGAGAGAATGTTGTCAACATGCAGAGAACACTTATCTTCTTCTTATCGTTTGTTATGTAGGCTTATACATTGACATAACAATTGGGCATCAGTATATCGCAAATAGCCATCAGTGGGATAGAAAATAGCTGTTCAAAGATCTTCAGGTCCACCCAGACTCTTAATCAGAATCATATCTATGACTATGGGTCCGGGTGCACCTGAAATGCATAAGATATTTAGAAATCTGCTGGTAATATACAGATGCCTATTTAGTAGAAAAAAAATAACACTTTAACCCCTTATTGACTACAATATCTAGCCATTAAGGGTACGTCTTCTGACATGCCGCTTTATTTAATAATAATTAAATAGAATAAAAGTCCCCTAAGCACCCCAGTTACGTATACAATTTAAAACACAAAAAAGCAGGCATATTTGGTATCACTGTGTCCCTATTAATCTGTACAATAAATCGAAATTAATATTGAACCCGCTCGGTGAACGACGTTAAAAAAACACAAAATACGCCCCGTAATTTACAATTTTTCATCAAATACCTTCAATGAAAATGTTCTAAAAATTGATTAAAAAAAGATATGCACCCTAATATAATACGACTGAAAAGAACAACTCTTTTCTCAAAAAATAAGCCCTCAACCAGAAGTCACTGGGTGCTGGTTCATAGAAACACATATGCGATCGGGGGGTGTAACTAAATGGAGTCAAATTGATATGTGTAACCCCACCCTTAGGCCCCTTTCACACAAAGTATGGCGTCTGCTACGGCTGCATCACAGCCCCCATACATGTCTATGGCACCCCGTCACGGTGCGGTGACCACACACTACGATAGGGCTTAACTTTTGTCCGTGAGAAAACCCTATTAAATATCTACATTTCTGTTTTTTTTTGTCAAGATGTGGTGCAGAGTGTACATTAATGTGCAAAAAAAACAACTTTTTCATATCGTCCCCATGACGGCCCCACTGGAGGTTGCTTCCCCTTCCTCTGTAGGGACAGGAAATTGAGAGCATTAAATAGCCCCTCCCTCAACCTCCCACCAGTGTTTTTCCTGTCCCTACAGCGATAAGGTTGAGAGTAAAAACCTCTCTCTCCTCCGGGGGGGGGGGGGGGGGGGGAAGAGGTGGAATCTCGTACCTCTCATGGGTGCTTGTTTTCCTGCGGCTTCCCTCGTCCGGCCTCCTCGTGAGTCCTACTTGGGGTCTCCAGGTCCCGGATTGCCATTTTTGTCTCCTGTGGACGAGCAGAAGGCAGCAGGCAGTGCCGGCAGAGCTGGAAGTGACGTCAGAGACCTCAGCGTCTCTGCCTAGGAGACAGGCCGTTAAAGATTACGTCAGACGCCGGAGGGCAAGTGAGGAGAAGTCCCCACCGAGTCTGCAAGTCTGCTGAGGTCTATGTGGAACAGTGAATATCCCAGCATGGAAAAGGCTGAATTCTGTTCCTTAACCCTGGGCTCTGTAAGTAGGACATTAGCTGAACGCCAATAGGTTTTGGCACTATATGCTTCTTGGAGTCGGCTTCTAATAAGCAATACTCCTTTTCTTTTTCTAACAACAAGAGAAGGATATTCCTGTAAACGAAAAATCAAAAGTTTTTGATAAAGAAAAACCTAAGAAGTCACCATCCAAACGTTGCCACATTTGTAACACAAAATTGGATATTGCGTATAAGAAAAGTTTATGTAAAGATTGTTTGGACAAAGTGTTAAAAGAGGAAAAGTCATCGTTTATGGATGAATTGCGTGTTGTTATGCGTGAAGAGATTAGGGCATCAAGAAGCCCACCGCATAAAACAGTCAGACAGAACCCTGTATGTCTGGATTCAGATGACGAGCAGCCCTCTTGTTCTTATGAGTTAGACATGGAAGAACAGGATATGGTGACGCAGCAATCGATACCAAATGACCCCAAATATTTGTTTCCTAATGAGGATTTGGATGGGCTGATCAAAGCGTTAAGGGACACCTTGAATATTGAAGACACCATAGAGGAGAGGTCTGTAGTAGATGAATTGTTTGGTGGATTAAGGAGAAAGAGATTTTTCCTGTTATTGAAAGCTTGAAGGATCTTATCCAGGATGAATGGAAGGAACCGGAGAAGCGTATAACAATTCCTAAGGAGTTTAAAAACCGTCTGCTATTTGATCCAGAAGAAACAAAAATCTGGGATAGTGTGCCTAAGGTTGACATCCCTATAGCTAAGGTGGTCAAGAAAACCGCTTTACCATTTGAAGATTCCACCCAGCTAAAAGATGCCATGGACCGTAATTCAGATTGTTTGCTCAAGAAAGCTTGGGAAACTTCTATGGCAATTCTAAAAACTAATATTACTACTACCTCTGTATCCCGTACTCTGTTCTTTTGGCTAGGTCAGCTGGAGGATCACGTTAGAGAAGGCACGTCTAGAGAAGAAATTCTAGACTCTATTCCGTTATTAAGATCAGCAGCGGCTTTTCTGGCAGATGCCTCAGCCGAAACCATTCGGTTTTCAGCAAGAGAAGCTGCACTATCTAATGCAACTAGAAGAGCCCTTTGGTTGAGGTAATGGTCTGGAGACGTACGTTCTAAAGCCAAACTATGTAACCTGCCTTTTTCGGGTGATTTTTTTGTTTGGGCCAGAGTTGGATGAAATCCTAGCTAAATCAGCGGATAAAAAGAAAGAATTCCCGGAGGCCAAACAACAACCCAAGAAGCAGTTTTTTCGGAACTTTCGTCCCACTAAAGAACAGCCAAGATTCGGGAACAAGCAGACCTGGAAACACGCGTACTGGAATACAGCTAAAGGAAGGAAGAATAAGTCCTTTCTTTTCGGTGCCTAAAGTAAACAAGAGAAAGAACAATGACGCCAGAGTGGGGGGGAAGATTGAAAAATTCTCTCCCGCATTGGAAAAATATAACATCAAACAGGTGGGTACTCTCTATAATCGAAGATGGCTATTTTATATAGTTTGTGTCACCACCTCCTCATCGATTTATCCTATCCAGGCAACCATCGAACAGACTAACATGCCACCTTTGGAAGGAGGTATCCGACCTGTTAAAGTTGAACGTCATCTGTCCAGTCCATCCAGAAGAAAGAGGTACGGGTCATTACTCACCTTTTGTTTTTAATAAAAAAGCCAAATGGAGCTTTCAGATTGATCACAAATTTGAAATATTTAAACAAGTGGGTAACCTATGTCAAATTCAAAATGGAATCAATAAAATCTACTACGCCTTTGATACCTTACAAAGCTTTTTTATGTACCTTGGATCTCAAGGATGTCTATTATCACGTGCCTATCCACACAAAATACTTAAGATTTGCTGTATTATCTTCCTCTGGGGAAGAATTTCATTTTCAGTTTACTGCATTGCCTTTTGGTCTCTCCTCAGCCCCCCGGGTCTTTACCAAGGTCATGGCGGAGGCAGTAAAATATCTCCGAACGGAAGAAATCTGCGTGGTTCCATACTTAGACGACTTCCTACTAATAGGAGATTCAATAAGTCATCTAGAAATCCAAAAGGATACAACAGTAGAAGTTTTACAATCCTTGGAATGGATCATAAATTTAGAAAAATCAGATTTAATTCCGAGTCACATAAAAGAATTTTTAGGAGTATCTTTAAATTCTCTAACACAGACCTCTTATCTTCCACAAGAAAAGATGGAACATCTTCTTGGGAAAATCAAGAAATTCGAGAAGAGGAAGTCTGTGTCAGTAAGGACAGCTATGAGTCTGCTGGGGACCATGACGTCATGCATCCAGAGTGTGGCCTGGTGCCAAAATCACTCAAGAACATTGCAGTCATGGATTCTTGCAAAATGGGACAGCAACCATCATCATCTACATTGGCCATTGATAATCCCCTCAAAAGTGAAGAAATCACTAAGTTGGTGGAGGAATCTCAGGAATCTGCAAAAAGGCGTAAATTGGGTCCAATGGCCGTTAACTCAGATTCAAACAGACGCCAGCAGCTCCGGATGGGGGGCTCTCCTTCCAGGCAAATATGTTCAGGGTTACTGGACCTGGGAAGTAGCACAGACCTCTTCAAACGAAAGAGAACTAAGAGCGGTCCTGAACACTCTAAAATCCTGTGCCAACGAGCTGAAAGGTCACCATGTGAAAGTTATGTCGGACAACACCACCACGGTCGCCTATCTAAGAAGACGGGGAGGTACCAGGTCAAAAAGACTACTGAAAATATCACATCAAATATTTTTGTGGGCAGAGGAAAATATCCAGTCGATTTCGGCCATCCATCTGAGGGGCTCAGAGAATATAGTAGCAGATTACCTCAGCCGGTCTCAAATCCTTCCCCACGAATGGAGCCTGAACGAGGAAGTCTTCCAAGAAATCGTTTTAAGATGGGGACTGCCGGACATCGACCTGTTTGCCTCGGGGAAAAATTCCAAAGTGAAAAAGTTCTTCTCCTTGAACCCAAGGGAAGTTCCCTGGGGACTAGATGCATTTTCACAGACCTGGAACCAAGACCTAGTGTATGCTTTTCCTCCGATTCCATTGATAAATAAAGTGTTTGTTGCAAAAGCTGCTAGTCAGTCCAACCAAGCTCATCTTAGTAACACCTTTTTGGCCAAAGAGAAATTGGTTCCCAATTCAACAGAAATTGGCGATAGACTTTCTTTTTATCCTGCCCAGGAGGCCGGACCTTCTACATCAGGGACCAGTCCTGCATCAGAACCCAGGGTTTCTTAACCTAGCAGCCTGGATCCTGAAAGCACCTTCTTAAGATCAAAAGGCTTATCATATAAGGTAACAAGAACCTTAAGGGATAGTAGAAAACCAGTAACCCATGCTATATATTTTAAAATATGGAAAAAGTTTTGTTCCTGGTCAAAAGATATGCCTAACCAGGATTCCCCAAACATCTGTCAGATTCTTGATTTTCTGCAGGAGGGGTTTGAGAAGGGACTACGACCTAGCACCTTGAAAGTCCAGGTTTCGGCCCTGAGCGCCTACTTCGATACAGCGCTAGCAGAACACAGGTGGGTAAAGAGGTTCTTTCAAGCCTGTTCACGCTTACGTCCTACTGTTAAAGTGTCTTCCCCTCAGTGGGATCTATCTCTAGTCCTGGACACTTTAACTATGGGGCCCTTTGAGCCAATCTACCCCAGTAATATGCGTTTTATGACACTAAAAACCACCTTTTTAATCGCCATTACATCAGCTAGAAGACTGGGCGAGTTACAGGCCTTGTCTATTTGTGAACCCTATTTATCTGTATCAGAAGATAGGATCACGCTTAGACTTGACAGAAATTTTTTACCAAAAATTGTCTCTAATTTCCATAGGAACCAGGAAATAGTCTTACCCACGTTTTGCCATCATCCAAAAAATCCTGTTGAAGAAAAGTGGCATCTACTGGATGTAAGACGTGCTGTTCTTAAGTATCTCGAAGCATCCAATTCTTGGAGAAAAGATTTAAATTTATTAATTCAATTTGCAGGAAGGAATAAAGGCAAGAAAGCTTCAAAAGCCACTATTGGACGTTGGATTACGGATACCATCAAAGAATGCTATAGAATTAAAGGTGTTCCACTACCACTCTCAGTTAAAGCCCATTCCACTAGGGCCATGTCTACATCTTGGGCTGCGAGAGGAGGAAATCTGCAAAGCCGCTACATGGAGTACAAATGTCACATTTGCAAAGCACTATAGGCTAAATGTCTTGGCTTCCAGAGATCTGGCATTCGGACGAAAAGTGCTTCAGGCTGTAGTCCCTCCCTAACTGGGCATAAATTTGGTATGTCTCCAGTGGGGCCGTCATGGGGACCATATGGAAAAAAGGAATTAGTCCTCACCGGTAATTCGGTTTCCATAAGTCCACCATGACGGCCCTGATATTTCCCTCCCATGTGTATAAAAGTGTTTTCTTTTTTTTGGATCTTTACCTATGTATGTGAAATTTCACATACTAAATAAAATTGTGTTGAAACCTATACTGGTGTAGTTATCTGATAAACACTGGTGGGAGGTTGAGGCAGGGGCTATTTAATGCTCTCAATTTCCTGTCCCTACAGAGGAAGGGGAAGCAACCTCCAGTGGGGCTGTCCTGGTAGACTTATGGAAACCGAATTATCAGGAATATCCTTCTCTTGTTGTTAGAAAAAGAAAAGGAGTATTGCTTATTAGAAGCCGACTCCAAGAAGCATATAGTGCCAAAACCTATTGGCGTTCAGCTAATGTCCTACTTACAGAGCCCAGGGTTAAGGAACAGAATTCAGCCTTTTCCATGCTGGGATATTCACTGTTCCACATAGACCTCAGCAGACTTGCAGACTCGGTGGGGACTTCTCCTCACTTGCCCTCCGGCGTCTGACGTCAGCTTTAACGGCCTGTCTCCTAGGCAGAGACGCTGAGGTCTCTGACGTCACTTCCAGCTCTGCCGGCACTGCCTGCTGCCTTCTGCTCGTCCACAGGAGACAAAAATGGCAATCCGGGACCTGGAGACCCCAAGTAGGACTCACGAGGAGGCCGGACGAGGGAAGCCGCAGGAAAACAAGCACCCATGAGAGGTACGAGATTCCACCTCTTCCCCCCCCCCCCCCCGGAGGAGAGAGAGGTTTTTACTCTCAACCTTATCGCTGTAGGGACAGGAAAAACACTGGTGGGAGGTTGAGGCAGGGGCTATTTAATGCTCTCAATTTCCTGTCCCTACAGAGGAAGGGGAAGCAACCTCCAGTGGGGCTGTCATGGTGGACTTATGGAAACCGAATTACCGGTGAGGACTAATTCCTTTTTTTTGATCTTACCAATTGACTGTAATGAAACAAAGAGTGAAAAATTTTAAGGGGTCTGAATATTTTCAGTACCCACTGTACATTCATGTGCAAGGGGTCTTACAGTATACTTCCTCTTAAAATATTCATTATTCCTTGTAATCTTGGCCTCATTTGCCTTGCTTTGCCAATTAAAAGCTTGTCTGGCCTTGATCTGTGGGATGACCATTATGTGTGGCGTAAACACTCGGTGTACATTTTACAGCATTTGTCTTCTCATCCAGCTGCGTTGAATTAAGAGGTAGCTGGGTGGTTTTGATGTCTCTCTCGGCCGCAGTAAAGCATGTTAATACTTGCAGTGTTTCAGGGAGAATTGTTGAGGAGCAGCGGTGTGAAGAACACGGAGGAGGGGAGCCGAGACTATTAAGAGCTCTGGGAAATATAAAGCCTAGAGTTTTATACAAGTACTCTGAGGGCATCTGTGAGCTGAGGCGGCAGAGATTCACCTTTAATCAGTCCAGTGCAGACTTCTGCTCATGGCACAGGGCAGCACCGGGTCGATCTGTCAGCCTCTGTTAGCAGTCTCATAGGATAGCGGTAGAGAAGTAATGAGGAGTTTATGCATGTACAAAATATATTTAGTCAGCTTATATACATACAGTATCCTTATACCCTATAGGTAAACCCATTGTGACATGGCTACAGGTATATTCACTTCCACTTAAATAATATTTTCACTCATGGTGGATGGTTTGTTCTTGCTCGCATTGGCAGTACAGTTACTAAAACTTCTGTGCTTTAGTTATGCCATGTGTCTTCCCCACAGGACTTTCCTACTGTAAAACTGCCAGATTTGCTAACATTCGGTGTGTTCTTAGACAGACCTGGCGCCTGCAGCCGGCTAACCTGGGCAAGTGCCAGGGCCCAAGGGTGCTGGAGGCAAGTGCCGGGCCCCCGGATCAATTGTACCAGTGTCGCTTTAAGACACTGGTATAAATGATCACCATCCGGCTTGTCTGGCAGAATCCAAAATTCACCTTACCTCGTTCCCCCGAAGCGGTGCTCCACACTGTATCCGATGGCTCTGAAGCTGGCGCACATGATGGTGTCATTGGATCACGTGTGCCAGCTTCAGAGTCGGCGCATACAGCGGGCACATCCGAAGAAAGAAATCAGCTGTTCCTCTGCTACTTCGGGGGAACAAGGAAATGTGAGTTTTTTTGGTCAGGGGGAGGGGGCCAGTGTGGCTACAGGGGGAAAGGGGCAGTGTGGCTACAGGGGGAAAGGGGCAGTGTGGCTACAGGGGGAAAGGGGCAGTATGGCTACGGGGCAGGGGGGCAGTGTGGCTACGGGGCAGGGGGGCAGTGTGGCTACATTGGGAGGGGGCAGTGTGGCTACATTGGGAGGGGGGCAGTGTGGCTACATTGGGAGGGGGGGCAGTGTGGCTACATTGGGAGGGGGGCAGTGTGGCTACATTGGGAGGGGGGCAGTGTGGCTACATTGGGAGGGGGGCAGTGTGGCTACACTGGGAGGGGGGCAGTGTGGCTACACTGGGAGGGGGCAGTGTGGCTACACTGGGAGGGGGGCCGTGTGGCTACACTGGGAGGGGGGCCGTGTGGCTACACTGGGAGGGGGGCCGTGTGGCTACACTGGGAGGGGGGCCGTGTGGCTACACTGGGAGGGGGGCCGTGTGGCTACACTGGGAGGGGGGCCGTGTGGCTACACTGGGAGGGGGGCCGTGTGGCTCCACTGGGAGGGGGGCCGTGTGGCTCCACTGGGAGGGGGGCCGTGTGGCTCCACTGGGAGGGGGGCCGTGTGGCTCCACTGGGAGGGGGGCCGTGTGGCTCCACTGGGAGGGGGGCCGTGTGGCTCCACTGGGAGGGGGGCCGTGTGGCTCCACTGGGAGGGGGGCCGTGTGGCTCCACTGGGAGGGGGGCCGTGTGGCTCCACTGGGAGGGGGGCCGTGTGGCTCCACTGGGAGGGGGGCCGTGTGGCTCCACTGGGAGGGGGGCCGTGTGGCTCCACTGGGAGGGCGGCCGTGTGGCTATGTAGGGCGGTGACAGTGTGGCTACTGGAGGGGATACCCACTAAAGCTCTGTTGCCCAGGGGCCTACTAAAACCTGGGCCTGGGCCTGGCCCTGTTCATAGAGCAGGTGTACGCTTCTTAAACAATTGAGATGAGAAGAAGGTATGAGAAGATTGCCTCCCCCCATCCTCACTGCTTGATCAGTATTCTCTCTAGCGTTCAGTAATTTATTAGGCAATGGCTTGCTACTATGGGGTGCCGTTTGTTCACAATGTATTTTGTGCAACAAAATGCGTTCAGTGGCTCAAAATAAATTTAGTGATCACAGAATTCATACTATGGACACAGAATTGAAAGTTGTAATCACAAAATATGTTTTATGTTCACTGAAGTAATATTTGTCAACCCAAATTGCCTTTTGTCATTACAAAAATGAATTTTTGTCTACACAAAATCAATTAACTTTTACAGAATGCACAAATGAAAATTTTGTTATGCAGTCTTTTATGTGTGGACAGAATGTATTTTGTCTCACAAAATATAATTGTTTGACTACAAATTGTTATTACGATTTTGTGTCACCTACTATTATTTTGTCATACAGAATTAATTTTGTGATACAAGATTTACAAAATGCATTTTGTTAGAGAATTTATTCTATTGCACAAAATTCACAAAATGTATTTTTTTTTTTTTTTTTTTTTTATTATTATACAAAAATACAAATATATAAACAGGTATAGACAGTACAGACAGACATATACAAAAACTCTTTTTAAATCTTTTTGCGGCTGCATCCTGGGAGGGGCAGCGTTTTACTCTCAAGTTTTAGAGGTGACAAGAATTTTAGATTTCAATTTTCCATTCGAGATAAACGTGACCATTTGTTAAATATTGTGGGCTGAACACTTTAGGGTATCTTTCGAGAGCCAGACTCATTTTACTGAAAAAGGGGACTTCTCCCATATATCCCATTTTTCTTTCGTTCTGCAAACATGCGTGTAATTTGAGGCCATCATAATTTCATAATGCCTATACATGTTTACTCTGTTGCAAACTTCTGTTAGCTTTAATTTTTGTGCCGTCTTCCAGTTTGCAGCTATACATAGCCTTGCTGCAATCAGGATATACGTAATAATCCATCTCTGGGACATTGGGAATTTATCAGTCCCTAAATGTAAAAGGGCTAACTGA
This sequence comes from Engystomops pustulosus, assembly GCF_040894005.1. NCBI lineage: Eukaryota > Metazoa > Chordata > Amphibia > Anura > Leptodactylidae > Engystomops > Engystomops pustulosus. The sequence continues at coordinate 101,106,565 of NC_092417.1, read as the reverse complement.
GGGGGAATATCATTCTGTGCTTGTGTGACAGTGTTAATCAGGTCCCCTATTTGTGACCAAAATGAGGTTAATTTAGGGCATGACCACCACATATGAACTTGGTCTCCTTTAATACGGCATCCCCGCCAGCAGAGAGGAGAAGACGTACCTCCTTTGGATAGTCTGTCTGGTGTGAGATACCATCTCATATGCATCTTTTTTATTTGTTCTAAGTGGTTTATGCATGGCGAACACTGAGCTGTCCATCTAAATGTTTTTGCCCACTGCTCCTCGTCCCATTCTGCATTCAAGTCCGACTCCCATTTTTTCATGTAGCTCAGCTTGTCTGTTATCCCCCGTAAATTAAGAATATTATATGCTATTGATATACCCCTTACTTTTCTCTCAGGGGGCTCAAATAATTTTTTCAGGGGGTACAGTAATTTTTTCAGGGGGTACAGTCAAAATGTATTCTGTGACACTGTTGCAATATTCTCTAATAAATTTATGAACGGGCCTTCATTACAAAATCAGTAAATAAGTGAATTCTGCACACTGTTCCTCCAGTACACAATGGGGCTCATTTACTAAGGGTCCGCACTATCGTCGGAATACCCAACGATTTCCATGTTGTGCCGCATTTAGAAAGGGTTTTTGGCCACTTGTTTGAGAGTGTAGATATACACAACTTTCCACAAAGAGACCACTTTTTCTGTGTGGAAATATGTGGGCATCCACAATCAATAGACACCCTGTGTGTTAAATTAACACCCTACTGTCACTACAACACTCCATCTCAAATCTAACAAGATGTCAAAGGTTTTTTAACGTTATACTTACTGATCCCTAAAGTGTACAAAGCTAACATCATCCAATAAAGTTCTACTGAGACATACATATGACCAATAGAAATCTACTGTGTACAACATAAACATAGAACAAACTGTGTAATACTCGTGGACAACACAGCTGATACCACTGAGCATATGCATTATATGAGAGAGGGTGCCTCTCGTTTTTGGTATACCTGGGAATACCTATACCTATACACACTAAGACCAGCAATTCTGTATTTTTTAATAAACTTTCTACTTCACTCAGACCTATTTTCAATTTTATATGAAATAAACGAATAAAAGTTAAACTTTAATTACTTGGATATGTTGATTCACAGGTTGTTGATTTTAAAAAAAGAGGACATCGATTACAAATATGAGAGGTTTTACAGGGTGCCTCGGTCAGTGTCTGGTTCTATGAGTAATTGTCCCTGGTTTATCATGCTTGTTTTTGATGGTAGATTTTCTTTAATCATATAAATATACAAGGGAAATAATAGACCTTTTTTCATCGCACAATTAACATGTTGTCATCTTTTCTGTAGGTATGGGAGCACTTTCTGAACACAGACTTACGCTCTATCAATGTCTTCATGGCCGTACCCACCATTTACAGTAAACTGATTGAGTACTATGACAGCCATTTAGCAAAGACTGGCGTTAAGGACTTTATAAAGGCAGTATGTCAACAGAAGTTCAGGTATAGATGTAATGATTCCCACTGTGTCAAATCAGATTTAAGTGTCTAAGAACCAAAAGATGATGTTGAGAAAAGGAGAGCATGGTTTCTTTATTATATTGTGAATACACTATAAAAGTTTGTGGTTTAAGGTTTCGGTTTAATTAAAAATACCTCTCAGGGTTCAATGAATAGGAGTCATGTTTTCAATGAAAGAGTTGAACCACTGGTGGATTAAGTGTCCCATGTGACATGACTAGGGCCCCGCAGCATCCAAAACAACATGTGACGGATGTTAGGACTTAAGTACTACTCTATATCCTCTATATGCTTAATCTTGTACTGTTCATAAAAGTAATATAATGATGAACTTCAATCGTGCTCATATAACCTATCTATGTAGGAAAGCCAATCACCATCCCTAACTGCATGAAACCATCCACCCGACTACGTCCAGACGAGATCCCCCAGACAGTGTAGGGGATGTGGATGCTGCCCCAGCGCTCTGCAGCTGAACTCCCCCTCATACTGTATAATACTCACGTGTAAGCCAAGGCTCCTAATTTTACCACAAAAAAAAAACACCGGGAAAAGTTATTGACTGGAGTATAAGTCCTAGAGGTAGGATATGCAGTCGCTATTCTAATAAAACGTCCACCCGCAGAGTCTCCCATTACAGAAATGTCCACCAACAGAATCCCCCATTACAGAAATGTCCACCAGCAGAGTCCCCCATTACAGAAATGTCCACCAGCAGGGTCATCCCTATACAGAAATGTCCACCAGCAGGGTCATCCCTATACAGAAATGTCCACCAGCAGGGTCATCCCTATACAGAAATGTCCACCAGCAGGGTCATGCCTATACAGAAATGTCCACCAGCAAGGTCATGCCTATACAGAAATGTCCACCAGCAGGGTCATGTCTATACAGCAATGTCCACCAGCAGGGTCATGCCTATACAGCAATGTCCACCAGCAGGGTCATGCCTATACAGCAATGTCCACCAGCAGGGTCATGCCTATACAGCAATGTCCACCAGCAGGGTCATGCCTATACAGCAATGTCCTCCAGCAGGGTCATGCCTATACAGCAATGTCCTCCAGCAGGGTCGTCCCAAAACAGCAATGTCCTCCAGCAGGGTCGTCCCAAAACAGCAATGTCCACCAGCAGGGTCGTCCCAAAACAGCAATGTCCACCAGCAGGGTCGTCCCAAAACAGCAATGTCCACCAGCAGGGTCGTCCCAAAACAGCAATGTCCACCAGCAGGGTCGTCCCAAAACAGCAATGTCCACCAGCAGGGTCGTCCCAAAACAGCAATGTCCACCAGCAGGGTCGTCCCAAAACAGCAATGTCCACCAGCAGGGTCGTCCCAAAACAGCAATGTCCACCAGCAGGGTCATCCCACCGCCACGTCATGATGTGTGCGGGCAGGAAGAGGCGAAGATGGAGCCATGGGAATAGGGAGAAGAAGCCGGAAGGTGAGTATAGATTTATTTTTTTTTTAAGACTGTTAAGACTAACAGATCTTCATATAGGGCCCACGTATGCTTGGTTTTGCAGCTTAGTCTTATTATTTTAAAGGGCGTGAGCTGCAACATCATTTACATTTTGTTTTATTCGGTGGGTCAGTATGAAACATTTAATGCCAATGCGGAGCCAGAAGAAGGCAGCAAGCAGCTGATAGGGGGGATGGTGGGCGTCACACCGCCACCAATCTCATAAAGAAGACCTATCGTTTAGTTAAGAAAACTCACTTGATGTCTACTCTTTACTCTTTATTTTTTAATACTACAATTGGTCATGAAATTGTTTCTGTAATTGGATGTTACAGGTTAATGGTGTCTGGGTCATCAGCTCTGCCTGTGCCAATTCTGGAGCGCTGGAGGGAAATTACTGGTCACACTCTTCTAGAAAGATATGGTATGACAGAGATCGGCATGGCACTAACAAACCCACTCAATGGACCGCGTGTACCAGGTAACTAGCGTGTCTGTGACAGTTTTGTCTAAGTTTACACTGATGAAAGTGTCTTTGGAGCTGGCACATGTATTTATTAAGTGTTTGCGCGACTTTCTTGGTGCTTTTACATTTTGTTTTTACATTTATTCTCATGTGTGTACAAACTATGATGTCAGCCACTGCTGGCTATGCACTGCAGGGGCTACCTATATACTACTGGGGGCTGGCTGGCTATATGCTACAGTGGGGACAGGCTGGCTATATACTACAGTGGAGGCAGGCTGGCTATAAAGTACTGGGGGTGGGCGGGCTAAATACCACTGGGGGTGGCCTGGCTGCCTATAATATACTACAGTGGGGCAGGCTGGCTATAAACTACTGGGGGATGGCTGGTTATATACCACTGGGGGTGGGCTGGTTGGCTATATACTACTGGGGGCTGGCTGGCTATACACTACTGGGGGCTGGCTGGCTTTATACCACTGGGGTCTGGCTTTATACCACTGGGGTCTGGCTTTATACCACTGGGGTCTGGCTATATACCACTGGGGGCTGGCTGGCTATATACCACTGGGGGCTGGCTGGCTATATACCACTGGGGGCTGGCTGGCTATATACCACTGGGGGCTGGCTGGCTGGCTATATACCACTAGGGGCTGGCTGGCTATATACCACTAGGGGCTGGCTGGCTATATACCACTGAGGGCGGGCTGGCTATATACCACTGGGGGCGGGCTGGCTGGCTATATACCACTGGGGGCGGGCTGGCTGGCTATATACCACTGGGGGCGGGCTGGCTGGCTATATACCACTGGGGGCGGGCTGGCTGGCTATATACCATTGGGGGCGGGCTGGCTGGCTATATACCGCTGGGGGCGGGCTGGCTGGCTATATACCGCTGGGGGCGGGCTGGCTGGCTATATACCGCTGGGGGCGGGCTGGCTGGCTATATACCGCTGGGGGCGGGCTGGCTGGCTATATACCACTGGGGGCGGGCTGGCTGGCTATATACCGCTGGGGGCGGGCTGGCTGGCTATATACCGCTGGGGGCGGGCTGGCTGGCTATATACCGCTGGGGGCGGGCTGGCTGGCTATATACCGCTGGGGGCGGGCTGGCTGGCTATATACCGCTGGGGGCGGGCTGGCTGGCTATATACCGCTGGGGGCGGGCTGGCTGGCTATATACCGCTGGGGGCGGGCTGGCTGGCTATATACCGCTGGGGGCGGGCTGGCTATATACCACTGGGGGCTGGCTGGCTATATACCACTGGGGGCTGGCTGGCTATATACCACTGGGGCCTGGCTGGCTATATACCACTGGGGGCTGGCTGGCTATATACCACTGGGGGCTGGCTGGCTATATACCACTGGGGACTGGCTGGCTATATACCACTGGGGGCTGGCTGGCTATATACCACTGGGGGCTGGCTGGCTATATACCACTGGGGCTGGTTGGCTCTATACCACTGGGGGCTGGTTGGCTCTATACCACTGGTGGCTGGCTGGCTATATACCACTGGTGGCTGGCTGGTTATATACCACTGGTGGCTGGCTATATACCACTGGTGGCTGGCTGGTTATATACCACTGGTGGCTGGCTATATACCACTGGTGGCTGGCTGGCTATATACCACTGGTGGCTGGCTATATACCACTGGTGGCTGGCTATATACCACTGGTGGCTGGCTGGCTATATACCACTGGTGGCTGGCTGACTATATACCACTGGTGGCTGGCTGACTATATACCACTGGTGGCTGGCTGACTATATACCACTGGTGGCTGGCTGACTATATACCACTGGTGGCTGGCTGGCTATATACCACAGGTGGCTGGCTGGCTATATACTACTTGGGGGCTGGTTGGGCATATATTGGGGGAGGCTGTGACCAATGCATTTCCCTAGGCTTATACTTGAGTGCATAGGTTTTTCCAGTTTTGGGTGGTAAAATTTGTGCCTCGGCTTATACTAGAGTATATACGGTAGGTTTACCAAAATTATTTATATTTGACAAATGCCAGAATATCACCTGATTTAATTAGAGACACACCTGTGGATGTATTTTAAGGTACACACTGCTTCTTTGAGTAACATCACAGGAAAGTCTAAAGAAATCAGTTAAGATATCAAGAAGAGAATTGTGAACTTGCACAAGTCTGGTTCATCCTTGAGTGCAATTTTCAGAAACCTGTAGCTGCCTCCTTCATCTGTACAAACTATTATATAAAGGACCACCACCGTGATTTAGTAATGTTGTATGCTGTTCACCACCAAATTATCATTTTGCATCATTATTATTTGATACACTATAATAATAAACTGTTTCTGAATAAAGTAATATACTATAGTGGCTACCAAGGCTTCTGCCTTTGTAGCCAGGTTTATGTAACTTTGGCTAAATAAACTAGAGAGGGCACACTCGGAGAACAAATTCTGCCCTTTCTTCCTTATCTTTGGCATGCAAAAGGTTTTTGGCCAAATTCCCCCCGTATCAATGTGAATAGGGGGAACATTTCTCCCTACTAACACATGAAAGGCATTGTGGTTCAAGATATAGATATATGACTTTATTTCTAAAACAAAACTTTGCACTATTTCATTTAGAAGGGAATATGTGTTAAAGGAAACTTACCACTTGAAGTGGCAGGTTTCAGATGGAAATACCGAGCACCAGGTCAGGGTGAGCTGGTGCCGGAGCTTATTTTTGTTAGTGTTTTAAAACACTTTTTAAACTTTATAGGTGGCGCAGTGAGGTACGCGCTCGGCGCTTACCATGCGCACGGCTCTCCTTCACTTCCTATGTAGCCGCGCGCATGGTAAGCGCCGAGCGCGTACCTCCCTGCGCCGGCTATAAAGTTTCAAAACTGTTTTAAACCGCGATACAGCGGTTTAAAACACTAACAAAAATAAGCTCCGGCACCAGCTCACCCTGAGCTGGTGCCCGGTATTTCCATCTGAAACCTGCCACTTCACGTGGTAGGTTTCCTTTAAGATCAGCTCTAGATTACATTACAGAGCAGGTGTCAAACAAAAATCCGTGGAGTTTTGCCATTTGGATCTCATCATTGTCTAGCATAGAAATGACAGGGTCTGGACTGCAATTCTAAATCTTGCAACATTAAAGGGGTGTTCCCATTTCAGCAAATCAATGTTATTGTTTGTATTATGGAGAGTTATGCAATTTTCCAATATACTTTCTGTATCAATTCCTCATACACTCTGCACACACTGTAGACGGGCACAATACCCCACATCGGTGCTCTGGCACCGCGATAACAAGATCGTGCAACTCCGTGCATCGGAGCAGGGCAGTAGTAGGAAGAGAGCAGAGCCGCAGCTGCGACCCTGCATGGCCAGCAGTACCAGAGGGGGACTCGTCAGTGACTGGAAGAGGCAAGGCGGAGGAGGGCAGCGGACCCTACTTACATAGGTCCCCGCTACCGCAGACGGTTCCCTTCACAGCAAATCTCCAGCGGGAACTGCAGACCACAACAGGTGCCACAGAGCGAAACAACTTCTTCATCTGCCACGTGCACGGACCCCCTTCTAACCCGGTGTCATCTCCCTGTGTGACCGCTCACCTCTGCTCCCTGTGTCCTTGCTGCTGCTCGGGGACTATGGTGCCGAATACGGTTCACGGCTATTCGGGGTGTTGCTCATGTAGGTATGCACTCGGGGTGCTGACAGTTGCCGGGTCACTGCTGTGGAGAGTCGCTTTACCAGAGCTGGTTGCGACCTCTCTCCGCACGGCATCCAAACCACGCCCCCGGACCCCCTTCTAACCCAAGCAGCCACCAGGAACCTTCGCCTTATAATCCGGTGCGCCTTATATATGCACCTAGATGCCGTAGCTGGCCTTTATTCATAATGCGCCTTATAGTCTGGTGCTCCTTATCATCTGAAAAATATGGTACTCCAGAATGTTATAAAGAGTGATCATCTTAACAGCAATTTATTGCAAAGTCAGTATTTGCCTAGAGAATGAACTTTTTCCCCCAAAACACATTTCAACTACATTACAGGCCTGCCTTAAAAGGAGCAGCTAACATTGTTTCAGTGATTGCTCTATTAACACAGGTGTGGGTGTTGATGAGGACAGGGCTGGAGATCAATCATGATTAAATCATGATTAAGTATGAATCGCACCACTGGAAACTTTAAAAGGAGGCTGGTGCTTGGCATCATTGTTTCTCTTCTGTTAACCATGGTTATCTCTAAAGAAACGTGTGCAGTCATCATTGCACTGCACAAAATTGGCCTAACGGGGAAGAGTTTGCACCTCAGTCAATAATCTATTACATCATCAAGGAATTCAAGGAGAGAGGTTCCATCGTTGCCAAAAAGGCTCCAGGGCGCCCAAGAAGGAACAGTCGCTAAAGTGTTTCAGCTTCGTGATCGGGCTACCAGCAGTGCAGAGCTTGCTCAGGAATGGCAGCAGGCAGGTGTGAGTGCATCTGCACGCACTGTGAGGCAGAGACTCTTGGAGCAAGGCGTGGTGTCAAGGAGGGCAGCAAAGAAGCCACTTCTCTCCAGAAAAAACATCAGGGACAGACTGATATTCTGCAAAAGGTACAGGGAGTGGATTGCTGAGGACTGGGGTAAAGTCATTTTCTCTGATGAATCCCCTTTCCGATTGTTTGGAACATCTGGAAAACCGCTTGTTTGGAGAAGACAAGGTGAGCGATACCACCAGTCTTGTCCCGTGCCAACTGTAAAGCAACCTGCAACCATTCATGCGTGGGGTTGCTTCTCAGCCAAGGGAATCGGTTCTCTCACAGTCTTGCCTAAAAACACATCCATGAATAAAGAATGGTACCAGAATGTCCTCCAAGAGCAACTTCTCCCAACCGTCCAAGAGGAGTTTCGTGATCAACATAACCTTTTCCAGTATGATGGAGCACCTTGCCATAAAGCAAAGGTGGTAACTAAATTGCTCAGGGAACAAAACATAGAGATTTTGGGTCCATGGCCTGGAAACTCCCCAGATCTTAATCCCATTGAGAACTTGTGGTCAATCAAACAAAAACCAACAAATTGTGACAAAATGCAAGCATTGATTGTGCAAGAATGGACTGCTATCAGTCAGGATTTGGTCCAGAAGTTGATTGAGAGCAGCCAGAGAGAATTGCAGAGGTCCTGAAGAAGGGTCAACACTGCAAATATTGACTTGCTGCAGTAACTCATTCTAACTGTCAATAAAAGCTTTTGTTACTCATAATATGATTGCACATCTATCTCTGTATGTGTTAAAAACATCTGACAAACACACATAAAAACCAGAGGGCAACAGATCATGTGAAAATATAATATTTGTGTCATTCTCAAAACTTTTGGCTATGACTGTATATAACAGGAGGAGGACAAAAGTAGAATTTTAGCTATCATGAAGTGCATTTCTGCATCAGAGATAACATACTTTTTGGATCTACATTATTCAATATTTTAATCACACATTTTTACTGTATCATTGCACTAGCCTGTCTCTTAAAGGCATGGGCAGTTTTTATTTGTTTAATGTATCCTCACTAATGTCCCGTGGCACTTGAGGAGAGGGTCTCTTGCATAGAAGAAGGACCCCTATTGTTTTTGTATTCCACAAATACCACATCGGACACAGTGCAATGCTTTTTTGTTTTTGTGGTTGCGCTACGGGAGAATTAAGTATTTGCTGCCAGATTTTGCCCAGAGTAAATGTTTGGTTGCTAGAAGGACACTTTGGGAATTGCCCAAGTAGAGATCATACAGAACTGAGAACCCCTTTAAAGTACATTACTGATTTGTCACAGATGCAGGGATTCCTGTTTCCCATTGGGTGAGGCCCTTGGGTGGCAGGTTCTTATAGATGCAAGCCCACCAAGAAGGATCTAATGTACAAGATAGTTGGGAAAAGGTCATCATTTTGACCTCTTTTTTTAGAGCTATTGTTATCAAAGTATCAGTTGCTGCATGTTTTCACATAAGCTGCAGAAAGGGTTAATTCTGCTGCATTACCCGAGTTTCTCTTCTCTCTCTCTCTTTCTTCACGCACAGAGCTATGAATTATTCATGGGGAGCTCACGCCTCGCCGGGTCTAATCAGCGCTTTAATTGGAGGTTTAGATCACAGTTGGCTAATGGCTGCTCCAGCGGGGACCTGCCGCATTGTGACAGGCGGATAGCAGTGTGTCTTATCACCGTCCTGTCTCAATCCTCCCAGGGCCCCTCCGTACACAGCAGCATGTGGACCCCCCTGAGCCTAGCACATGCAGCATCCTCAATTACACAGCTCTGTTCTTAAAAACCATCTCTATATAAGAGGGTGGGGGACATGTACATCAAGGGCGCACGGCTACTGTGTTTTACTAAAAAGTATACCCCAGATATGAGTTTTGCAGTGCTGTGTGTAAAGTCCATATGTATCACAAAAATGTTCTTATATTCCTATTCAGTTTATTTTCTGTGGAAGAAGAGAGCCATACCTTTTGCCCAGGCCCTTACTCCACCTCCTTGTATTCCCACACAGAATAATGCCCCCATAGTGGCACCCACATAGTATCATCTTTCCATTCTGAGACCCCATCCTGTACATTTACCCAACTATATATGGCCCCCTTATCTAATTCTTAATGTGGCCCACCATTATAAAGTTCCCCCTACCTGCTTAATTTAAGTGCTTAATTTTAGTGCACATTATAACATCCTTTTTCAGTTGGCCCCTCACACATAATGCTCCCTTTTATGTATTACTCCTCCACCCATTTAAACTGCCCTCCCTTTGTGTACCCCTCACTACCACATTGTACCCCACCAGCATCCCTTCACATTGTTCTTCTCCAGCCCCTCCTTGTTTTCTCCATATATAGTGCCCCCTCATTTACCCCCTCATATTGTGGTTCCATCATTCTGCATATTGTGGCCCCTGATTCATATTGGGACCTCCTCAGACACCCAATCCTGTATAATCCTCCAACTGTATTATTCCCCCTTTTTGACCACATATAAAATAATTCTTGGACCACCATCTTATACTGCCACACTCCTGTTGAACACGCACGTATAATGCACCTTTTTAATTTTAGGTCCCATTATAAAACCCCTTTCTTTAGCTCCCATTAATAATACCCTATTTTTTGTTGAGTCCTTTGTGTCATTGTGCCCCATGTCTCTCATGGAGTCTGATAGAGTTAAAAGCTAGGGCGGACCTCCTGCCACACTGGATTCGAGATGGTTGGAGGGTATGTGGGTATAAACATTTGAATACTTATTAAGTTTTTATTTGTATTTATTGCATTTGTGTTGGTGTAAAGCACACCCTTAACTTTTTAAAGATCAATTATATTGAACAATGAGGGACATCTACATCAAAAATCTATTTGATCATGCACTAGTTGGTGTGGACATAGACCGGATCCTTTTATATTCTACATTGTAGGATGTTGACATCATTGGTTTTTCACAGCCAATTTGCATCATTGGGCATCAGATTTGTATCCACCTGCCCGTTTGTGACACATGGTGAAAAAAATGATGACATTAGCATTGAGCTTCTTTGCTCTGAACAATGTACGGTATCTTGGCAACCACCCATTTAGTGGCCTTTAGTAGATTATCAGCCACTAAGACAATCCCCCATGTGATCAATACAGGTTTGAATAGTATTACCAAATAACAGTAAAATAGTAATATTTGTTTGAAATGCTGATCCCACATTGTGATGCTCAAGTGACCCCTAAATTTCTCTAGACACAAAGGACCTGTATTCCTGCCCCTCTCTCAAGGTTCATTATATTTGCCTCTACTAAAATTTTACCTATAGGTCCCTCATCTATATGGTATTTATTAATGGCTGCTATTTGTTTTTGGCAGGGTCAGTGGGTAACCCACTACCAGGAGTAGACGTCCGGATAGCTACTGAGATGCCTCAGAAAGATGGAAGCTCCTATACTATCCTTGCTGAAGGAAATGCTGCTGGCACAGAGGTAATGGCACAATCTGGGCAGCCCCAGTGATTATTTCAGTTTATAATCTGTGGTTTATTCCACATCTCCCCTGTAATCACCTGATCACTTTCTGGGAATCTTTGTATGGAATAACAGATTAGGAAGCTGAGGGTAATACCAAACAGTTTCTCAGGGGAGATGAAGGTTCAGTCATTTTCTTTTTTTTCTTTCATTTCACATTTCCTGTAACATTGTAAGGCGAGTAAAAATCAGCAGGGAATGATATTGCTTCATGATTTTATTTATTCTTACAACAGATGGCTTTAAATGAAATGACACCATCACAACTTGTAGATTTTTTTCCCCTTCCTACTGTAATATATTATGAGATCAAAATCAATTCTAGAATAACTCTTTGCAGAAATGTAGTGTTAATACAAATATGTATTAAAAATTATGCACAGTCATTTTGCAAATGATCCTTGGATCTATACATTAAAAACAAACAGGAGGAATAGGTTTATCACGCCAACAACACGCAAGCAGACATACAGGATGCAAGTTTTTGTTATTGTTTTCTCGCCTTTTCTCTTGAAACCCCCTCCTTCCACCCTCACCCTTCTATTTCTGCCAACTGGCACCAGCCTGTGCCAAGACTCCCAACTGGCAGATGCCGTGCGCAGCAGATGTTTTCCTAAAGATGTGGGAGCGTTACCAAAACTGTAGAAATCATGCAAGGTCAACACCAGCTGCACTTGTGGATTTTTTTTAATAGTAAGGTGGGGCCGTATCTGTCTTACCTGTCATTGGTTAATTTTATCTGTTGCTTTTAAAGGTCTACCCAGGTTTTGAGGACAGAGAAGGAGAACTGCAGGTACGAGGTCCAGCTGTATTCAGGGAATACTGGAACAAGCCACAGGAGACAAAAGAGGCTTTTACTCCAGATGGCTGGTTCAGAACAGGTAGGAGACAGAGAAGACATAGATATATTAATTATATATATATATAATACATATATTTATATACAATATGCATGTGTGCGTGTTGAAAATGGTCAGATTGCTTATACCTTATACTTGAAATAGAATATTCACCATATATAGCTGACAATGTTTATAAGCGGTATTCAGGCGGTCTTCTACTTAAGGACTCCTGACTTACAGATGACCTCTAGATACAGACAGACCTCTCTGCCTACTATGACCTCTATTGAAGCTCTCTAGATGCTTTACTGTAGCCCCAACCTGCAATGATCAGCTGTAAGGTGTCTGTAATGAAGCTTTATTGATAATTGATAATCAGTGTTCCTATGACAGACCAAAATTTTCAAAACTTCAACTGTCAGGAAGACAGAAATTAGTCTGGAATAAGTCATAAAATATACCTGTTCCGACTTGCGTACAAATTCAACTACAAAGTAAATCTACCATTATAAAAACGAAAAAACACCTACACATACTTACCTGTGCTCCTCTTCATCTTGATCCTGGAGGTGTTCTTCTCTAAGCTTAGTGCGGGGAAAAGATGTTCGGCGCTCTGGGCTGCTAATTATGCATGCCCCCTTTGTGACGTCACCTCCTTCTCCAAGATGGGAGAGTGAAGCATCTATCACGCAGGAGCCACATTTCTTTTTTCTGATCATTGCACCACTTGAAGTCATCGGAGAGCGACAAATGGTTTCCATGACTGTTCATTTTGTGCATATTTGGTGCAATGTGCCAGTGTCACATTGACATAAATCATGTGTGAAAATGCATGGTAAAAATGAACAAATTGTCTAGGGTCAAAGTACCCCAGAGGGTCTAGAAATTAGTAAAAAAAATAAAAAAAAACTTAAAAAAAAATCTCCCCTTTTTCCCTAGAACTGATATAAAAATAAACAGTAAATATCACAAACATGTATCACCATGTCCCAAAATGCCTGATCTATCAAAATATAAAAACGATTATTCACAACTGAAAATAACACCACTTTTATGCAATTTTACATCAGATAAAAAATGTAATAAAAAGTGATCAAAAAGTCGTACATTCCTCAAAATGGTAGCAATGAAAACGTCTCACAAAAATGACAATTTTACATTTATTAAAACACAATAGAATCTGAATAAATTTGCTATCACCACGAGGGTACAGAACCAAAGAATAAAGTAGACGTATCATTTGGAGTGCAGAGTGAAAGCTGTAAAAACTGAGCCCACGAGAAAGTGATGCAAATGCGTTGTTTCGCCAATTTCACCATATTAGGATTTTTTTTTGTTCCTGCTTCCCAGAACACGGCATGGAATAATAAATACTGTTACTGAGAAGTAAAATTTTGTTACTTAAAAAATAAGCCCTCACACAGCTATAAAAGGAGACGTAAAGGGGTTGAAGGGGACCTGTCATCAGGTTTTCACCATTAAACCTATCGGTTTAATGAAGGAGACGTTGGCTCGCAGTAGAGATTTCTAAGGGGAGGGGGAAATGAGGGAACTCGGAGAGACGTTGGCTGTGTGTTACTTGCTGAAGGGACTTCCTGTGGTAGGTGGTGAGCTAGTTGCAGTTTTGTCATGGCCGACATATAAGGAAGTGTGAAGTCTTATTCTGCACCAAATAAATCATGCTGGATAATTAATTTGGAGTAGTTTAGAACTGTGGAGTCGTTCATTACACCACCTATATTATTTGGTCTAGTTTGTGTCACAATTTTCTGGTTCTCAGATTGAAAGTTGGCATACTGCCTGAAAATGGCCTAAGACCCTCAATAAATGTGCCACACAGCATTTCAGGTGGAAATTACTCCTTGAATTCTGGCACAGACAGATTGATAAATCTCCTGAAGAAGCCTCCTTTTTTGTTATTTTTACTCACACCCCCCTCCCCATTGTGCCATTGTACACGATTTCCAGTATTGTCCAGTTCTGAACTATTTTCTCCAGAATATGGTTTTTTACTTCTCCATCTCATGCCCTCTATAGTATCAGCAGGTTGTATATCTTTTGCCTCAACAGTTTACCTATACATTTTTTGTCTTATTGTTCATCCCTCTATACAGTACCTGACTTTTTATATGCATATTTCTGTTGCATCGCTTAGGAGGTCATTTGGTGTTACAGATCTAGGCATTGTACTGCATTGTATTATGTTAAGAAACTTGAGCATGCAGGGGATTGGTGGTGAATTGGTGAAAACTCTTTATTATTTTGGGGTGGTAGACTGTCCCTAAATGCATTCTTGTTACCTCAGGGGTTAATTGGGAGTCCTCCTGGCACTTCCCGCATGTCTGCTACCACAAAATATCCACTTTATAACTTTATGGAAATGATCCGGTGGCGTCAAATGATACGGTGGCGTCACCCAGCTGTCTGCTAACCTTACACATGTGCGCGAGCAGCAATTTTTTCATGTATAAATGTTATGCGCATAATAGTTAGTATAACCTCCCAAAAAGATTACTACCAGTAACTAACATACCATATGTCTGCTTTATGATGACATCATTGTTTTATGTTATTTTATTTTATTAGGATTTTAGGAGTCTTACAAATCAATCAACAATTTTCCAGGTTTTCATGAAAATTTAAGATTGAATTTAAGCCTCTTCATATTTGTAGGGATTTTAAAAGTTCCATTTATTAGAAACTCCCCACAAAGTACCCCATTTTTAAATTGCACCCCTCAAACTATTCAACACAGCCATTCTATGATTTGTAAAATGCTGCAGAATTTGATGGCGCAATATAAATAAAGATTATTGTTATTAACCTAATGAATGACCGCCAGCAGAGACATAAAAAACCTTCAGAAATGGAATGGAAAATGTTAAAATATTAAAAATGTATTTAAAGCTCAACTCACACCTGCATCAGGGGTTTCCGTTACACACTCTGTTTTAGGAAGGCTGTCTGACTGCTGTAATGTTTTTTCCTCTATTTGGTTATTGAAGGGGGGAAAAGTACCTCCCGCTCCCAGGTGTGAACTGGGCCTAACTTTATGTGATTAACGTGTTTATGTGATTAAGGTTCTATGGTAAAAGTGCACACTTTTGTCCAAAAAAAAATTGCCAACTCAGTCTGTGTTGCATTTTTGGTTCCATTCACCTTATCATTTAAACCTCTGTTAAAAAAACAGAGGTTAAACATATCAGTTAAACATCCCATTGACATCACTATAAATATTTCGAATGTGAATGTGTTTTTTGGATGGAAAAAAAATAATGCAGAGATGGTTAATGTAGATGATAGATTATAGATAAATGTGAGGGTTAGGTAGATATTTAGATGTTATTGTGTGTTGCAGGAACATCTGGGGTTCTTAGGTTACTCTCCTGTCCGATGGAGAGATAGGAGAAGCCATAGATGGATGGAGATAACGGAGATGCTGACTGTAGTACATTATTTTTGTTCTTTGCTTTCACCTGCGCTCTGTCTGTTCACTCACTTTAAACAAGCTGTGCTCATTTCTCTTATACTCCACGTCTGGTGGATTCCTGTACATCGCTGGTCGGCCAGGGTCCCCAGAGCTCTTGCCCCCCATGTCCCTCTCTGAGCAGATTCCAGCACTGTATCAATCTTGTTTAATAGAGTGAAAGGGTTATTGGCGGGTGGCAGATCTCGCAGAGCGGGTGTGAGATGGATGGCTCGTCTCCCCCCGCCGGTCTCGCTGATGTACAATGAAATATTTATGATTTATTCCGGCTAATAAACTGAGATGAAGAGTGTGATGTATGCGAGCAGATGGAGGACTATTGATGCGGCTCCTTATGTGCGCGAGAGGGGAGGGGGGCAATCTGGGGGGATACCACACACATACAAGAGGGAGAGCCAGTCAGACAAAATCCTGCTCCCCAGTGAGGAGACACTGAGGGCGAGAACCCCCTTAGTGCATTCCAAATTTAAGAAAAGAATTGTCTTTGACCAATCGGTGATGAGCAACAAAAAACCTGCTGGAAAACAGGCATGTTCTTACACAATGCATTAGTAAAGTACACCTGGGTATAGGTTAAATAATTCATCATTCTGAAAAATGCTGCATCATTATCATTGTCATAATTGATAGCAATATTTCTTACACTTTTGGAGGGGAGCCAAATACTTTTTTCTGGTTGATGAATTTGAATATTATAAGTGCTTTTATATTAATGCACAAGGATCTTTTTTTCTGTGTACATGCAATGCAGAATGAGAACT
Organism: Engystomops pustulosus; assembly: GCF_040894005.1. NCBI lineage: Eukaryota > Metazoa > Chordata > Amphibia > Anura > Leptodactylidae > Engystomops > Engystomops pustulosus. Next base: position 101,090,019 of record NC_092417.1, on the reverse strand, counting down.
ACAGGGAAATTCATTATGACATATTTTTCTTCTTTTTCTTCTTTTTGTGCTGAAGCCAATGAAGCAACTACATATAATGTGATTGCCAAGGTAAAAGGTCCACATAGGGAAATATGTTCACTGTATGGATATATAGCCTACTTCTCCAATATAGGATTCACTACAATTCAGGGTGTGCATCTTTATTGTTTCACTCTCTTAGAACACCACCAATCTGAGGTCATGCATGGTGCCCCTATAGATTCCTCTCATATTACTTGCAGGTTACAGAAACTTTCTGTTCATTCATGTTGATTTGGATTTCACTTTCTAGTTACATGGCATGGTCAGGTGTGGTAACCTAAGTTCCACATGTCATGTTTATTATGAACTTGTCTTATCAAGAGACTCAGTATTTAACTCTGCATTTTATGGAGAAACAGAGCAGAACAGTAAAGAAGTTTTATTCCCCAGACTCATCTGAGTGGCTTCCTATCCAGTCCCCAGTTCCATGAACTTCTCTGGGAAATAAATGATACGATAGTCTCTTAATTCATTCTGAGCCTTCTCCCTCCCTGCTCCCCAGGAAAGCACTGCTGTGTTTACTACCTCAGAGACATAATGCTCGGGGCTGGGGATAGTGTATCTCAGTGCCTTTCACAGGCTGGGATTCTTAGTGTAAAGTACATTACAGGACAGGCTGGGAACAATTGCTGTAAACAGTAAAGGACTAATGTCTGTGAGTAGCACATACAAAGACTTATAGTAGTCTATGGAACATCCATAATCACACAGTAACCATTGGTAAACAGCTTGAATGCTGTGCACTGGATAAAGCTGATGTATGGGGCAGTGTTAAACATCACAAAGAGGATACTTAGTTGAACAAAGCAAGTTTAGTGACAATAAATTGACAAAAATTCCCCATTATTGGTTCAAATCTTATAGCGGCTACAAAGAATCCCTCACAATGTAGGTGCTGGTGGTGACACCTGCTGCTCTGCTGGGATGTCCCAGTTATCGGCTTATGAAATATCCTTGGAAATGGGTATGGTCAAATGGAGTTTACAAAATGAGACTAGGGCTAGCAGCAGGATGAATAGATTTCGGATTATTCAATTGATTTATTTTGTAAGTTTTCTTGTGTATTAGAATGCATTGCTCTAAATGTCTGCTCCGTTACTAGTCATTTTGAAAGCTATGTGTTATTTATATGTTTATGTGTGTATCTCCTCAGGTGACACCGCTGTCTATAAGGATAATTCTTACTGGATTCTTGGAAGAACCTCTGTGGACATCATAAAGAGTGGAGGCTACAAGATCAGTGCCTTAGAAGTAGAGCGCCATCTTTTAGCTCATCCGAGCATTTCAGGTGTGAAAGTTTCTACATTATATGAACACATATTTTATTAGGTTGAAGTACCGTATTTTCCAGCGAAAGACGACTTTATAACTCCTGAAAATCTTTTCAAAAGTAGTCGTCTTAAAAAAAAATACTCCATAAAAGTGGTAAGAGTATTAATATTACTCTACTGGACAAAAATCTTCACCTCGTCACTGCAGTTCAGGAGCGAGATGTTACAGTTTTCCTGCTTGTCATAAGCGTTGCCATATTGAAATCAAAGCTGATGGTATTTTTTATTTTTACCATTTGTGAATTGGAAGAGGGTAGTCTTATATGGGGAGCATGTCCCAAACTCTCTATTTTAGCTGGAAAAGTTGGGGGTTGTCATATACAGGGCCGGATCAAGGATGGTAGGGGCCCCTGGGCGCAAATTGGTGGGGGCCCTTCCAACAATGTTTTTGGAAGTATATAGCCTACCAGCCCCCTGTAGTATACAGCCCCCAGCAGAATTTAGCCGCCAGTCCCCTGTAGAAAATGGTCACAAAATCATAAACTTCTTGCTTACCTCATCTTCCCTTCCAGTGATCTCACAACGCAGGCTCTTCCTTGCTCTTCAGGCAGCCCCCGGACACTGAAGACACAGTTGCCATCGCTGGGGTAGATCGCCGATGCACTGTTTTGGCAGCAGCATGTAGTGATCGGACGCCGACAGCATGACATCATCACTCGCCGCCAGCGTCCCATCACAACCTGCTGCCGCCAAAACAGTCCATCGTCGAACTCCCCCAGCGGTGGCAGCTGTGTCTCACTGACACAGCTCACATCCTAGACCCCTATGTGCGATGCGAGCGGCCACGGGCTGCTGCGCTTCACACACGGAGACAGTCAACTACTCAGCTGAGCTGAGTTGCTGGCTTTCAGAAAGTGGTGGGGGCCCCTTAAAAAGTGAAAGTGGTGGGGGCCCTGGTGCTAGAGCCCCAGGAGCACCTCCTTTAATCCGGCCCTGGTCATATATGTCCTGTCATCTTATATGGCAGAAAATACTGTATTTTTTAGTTTTTATATAGTAAGTATATGTTTTGCTCAGCTGTTGTTTGTATTGAACTTATCTTTTGTAATCCTTATAGCAGATACTTGCAGGCATACATACATCGTAGAACCAGTCATGTGTTACCTTCCCTGGTTGTTTTGATGTCTCATAAACAAATACAGACTTTGCTTCTCCCTCCTTTCCAACTTTCACTGTACTGTGAGCTACTGCAGACCATCTACCCTATGCACTGTACTGGGAACTGCTGCAGGCAGTCTTTCCCCTTCAATGTACTGTGAGCTGCTGGATTCAGTGATTTCCTTTCACTGTACTGTGAGCTTCTGCATTCAGTCCTTTCCTTTCACTGTACTGTGAGCTTCCGCATTCAGTCCTTTCTTTTCACTGTACTGTGAGCTTCCGCATTCAGTGCTTTCCTTTCACTGTACTGTGAGCTTCCGCATTCAGTCCTTTCTTTTCACTGTACTGTGAGCTTCCGCATTCAGTCCTTTCCTTTCACTGTACTGTGAGCTTCCGCATTCAGTCCTTTCCTTTCACTGTACTGTGAGCTTCCGCATTCAGTCCTTTCCTTTCACTGTACTGTGAGCTTCCGCATTCAGTCCTTTCCTTTCACTGTACTGTGAGCTTCCGCATTCAGTGCTTTCCTTTCACTGTACTGTGAGCTTCCGCATTCAGCCCTTTCTTTTCACTGTACTGTGAGCTTCCGCATTCAGTCCTTTCCTTTCACTGTACTGTGAGCTTCCGCATTCAGTCCTTTCCTTTCACTGTACTGTGAGCTTCCGCATTCAGTCCTTTCCTTTCACTGTACTGTGAGCTTCCGCATTCAGTCCTTTCCTTTCACTGTACTGTGAGCTTCCGCATTCAGTCCTTTCCTTTCACTGTACTGTGAGCTTCTGCAGAGCATCTACCCCCTACACTGTACTGTGAGCTTCCGCATTCAGTGCTTTCCTTTCACTGTACTGTGAGCTTCCGCATTCAGCCCTTTCTTTTCACTGTACTGTGAGCTTCAGCATTCAGTCCTTTTCTTTCAATGTACTGTGAGCTTCCGCATTCAGTCCTTTCCTTTCACTGTACTGTGAGCTTCTGCAGAGCATCTACCCCCTACACTGTACTGTGAGCTTCCGCATTCAGTGCTTTCCTTTCACTGTTCTGTGAGCTTCTGTAGACAATCTACCCCCTACACTGTACTGTGAGCTTCCGCATTCAGTCCTTTCCTTTCACTGTACTGTGAGCTTCCGCATTCAGTCCTTTCCTTTCACTGTACTGTGAGCTTCCGCATTCAGTCCTTTCCTTTCACTGTACTGTGAGCTTCCGCATTCAGTCCTTTCCTTTCACTGTACTGTGAGCTTCTGCAGAGCATCTACCCCCTACACTGTACTGTGAGCTTCCGCATTCAGTGCTTTCCTTTCACTGTTCTGTGAGCTTCTGTAGACAATCTACCCCCTACACTGTACTGTGAGCTTCCGCATTCAGTCCTTTCCTTTCACTGTACTGTGAGCTTCCGCATTCAGTCCTTTCCTTTCACTGTACTGTGAGCTTCCGCATTCAGTCCTTTCCTTTCACTGTACTGTGAGCTTCCGCATTCAGTCCTTTCCTTTCACTGTACTGTGAGCTTCCGCATTCAGTCCTTTCCTTTCACTGTACTGTGAGCTTCCGCATTCAGTCCTTTCCTTTCACTGTACTGTGAGCTTCCGCATTCAGTCCTTTCCTTTCACTGTACTGTGAGCTTCCGCATTCAGTCCTTTCCTTTCACTGTACTGTGAGCTTCCACATTCAGTGCTTTCCTTTCACTGTACTGTGAGCTTCCGCATTCAGTCCTTTCCTTTCACTGTACTGTGAGCTTCCGCATTCAGTCCTTTCCTTTCACTGTACTGTGAGCTTCCGCATTCAGTCCTTTCCTTTCACTGTACTGTGAGCTTCTGCAGAGCATCTACCCCCTACACTGTACTGTGAGCTTCCGCATTCAGTCCTTTCCTTTCACTGTACTGTGAGCTTCCGCATTCAGTCCTTTCCTTTCACTGTACTGTGAGCTTCCGCATTCAGTCCTTTCCTTTCACTGTACTGTGAGCTTCCGCATTCAGTCCTTTCCTTTCACTGTACTGTGAGCTTCTGCAGAGCATCTACCCCCTACACTGTACTGTGAGCTTCCGCATTCAGTCCTTTCCTTTCACTGTACTGTGAGCTTCCGCATTCAGTCCTTTCCTTTCACTGTACTGTGAGCTTCCGCATTCAGTCCTTTCCTTTCACTGTACTGTGAGCTTCCGCATTCAGTCCTTTCCTTTCACTGTACTGTGAGCTTCCGCATTCAGTCCTTTCCTTTCACTGTACTGTGAGCTTCTGCAGAGCATCTACCCCCTACACTGTACTGTGAGCTTCCGCATTCAGTCCTTTCCTTTCACTGTACTGTGAGCTTCCGCATTCAGTCCTTTCCTTTCACTGTACTGTGAGCTTCCGCATTCAGTCCTTTCCTTTCACTGTACTGTGAGCTTCCGCATTCAGTCCTTTCCTTTCACTGTACTGTGAGCTTCTGCAGAGCATCTACCCCCTACACTGTACTGTGAGCTTCCGCATTCAGTGCTTTCCTTTCACTGTTCTGTGAGCTTCTGTAGACAATCTACCCCCTACACTGTACTGTGAGCTTCCGCATTCAGTCCTTTCCTTTCACTGTACTGTGAGCTTCCGCATTCAGTCCTTTCCTTTCACTGTACTGTGAGCTTCCGCATTCAGTCCTTTCCTTTCACTGTACTGTGAGCTTCCGCATTCAGTCCTTTCCTTTCACTGTACTGTGAGCTTCCACATTCAGTGCTTTCCTTTCACTGTACTGTGAGCTTCCGCATTCAGTCCTTTCCTTTCACTGTACTGTGAGCTTCCGCATTCAGTCCTTTCCTTTCACTGTACTGTGAGCTTCCGCATTAAGTCCTTTCCTTTCACTGTACTGTGAGCTTCTGCAGAGCATCTACCCCCTACACTGTACTGTGAGCTTCCGCATTCAGTCCTTTCCTTTCACTGTACTGTGAGCTTCCGCATTCAGTCCTTTCCTTTCACTGTACTGTGAGCTTCCGCATTCAGTCCTTTCCTTTCACTGTACTGTGAGCTTCCGCATTCAGTCCTTTCCTTTCACTGTACTGTGAGCTTCTGCAGAGCATCTACCCCCTACACTGTACTGTGAGCTTCCGCATTCAGTGCTTTCCTTTCACTGTTCTGTGAGCTTCTGTAGACAATCTACCCCCTACACTGTACTGTGAGCTTCCGCATTCAGTCCTTTCCTTTCCCTGTACTGTGAGCTTCCGCATTCAGTGCTTTCCTTTCACTGTACTGTGAGCTTTCGCATTCAGTCCTTTCCTTTCACTGTACTGTGAGCTTCCGCATTCAGTGCTTTCCTTTCACTGTACTGTGAGCTTCCGCATTCAGTCCTTTCCTTTCACTGTACTGTGAGCTTCCGCATTCAGTCCTCTCCTTTCACTGTACTGTGAGCTTCCGCATTCAGTCCTTTCCTTTCACTGTACTGTGAGCTTCTGCAGAGCATCTACCCCCTACACTGTACTGTGAGCTTCCGCATTCAGTGCTTTCCTTTCACTGAACTGTGAGCTTCCGCATTCAGTCCTCTCCTTTCACTGTACTGTGAGCTTCCGCATTCAGTGCTTTCCTTTCACTGTTCTGTGAGCTTCTGTAGACAATCTACCCCCTACACTGTACTGTGAGCTTCCGCATTCAGTGCTTTCCTTTCACTGAACTGTGAGCTTCTGCAGACCATCTACCCCCTACACCAGTGGTGGCGAACCTATGGCACGGGTGCCAGAGGTGGCACTCTGAGCCCTCTCTATGGGCACCCAAGCCATCACCCAGCACAAAGGTCACCATTCAGGACTCCTCCTCCTGCAGTCACAGGGAGCCCAGAACAGGCCATGTTCAGCACTATTTTAAAGTGACTTGAAGTACAGGAGGAGTGGACAGAACTGGATTATCATTGAAGCCCATTCTCAGGGCCTGTGATTCATCCTGTTAGAGGGAAGCTACAATAATAAACCAAATTGCTCCATCTTTGTACTGTATTGGTGTCTTCAGGATGCCAATACGTTCGAATCTGTGACAGAGCCGGGAGCAATAAGTTACTTTAAATTGGCATTTGGCACTTTGTGAAAAATATGTCGCTTTTGGTTGTAGTTTGGGCACTCAGTCTCCAAAAGGTTTGCCATCACTGCCCTACACTGTACTGTGAAATGCTGAATTCAGTCCTTCCCTTTCACTCTACCATGAGCTGCTGCAGTCTTTTCTCTTCGCTGTACTGTGAGCTTTTGCAGTCTACCCCCTGCACTGTACTTTAAGCTGCTGCAGACCGTCTGTGATCTGTTGCATTGTGTGAAAATGCTAGAAGCTATGGAAGGAAAACAATTACCTCCCTGAGTATAAGCCAAGTTTTTCAGCACGAAAAATGTGCTGCAAAAACCTAAATTATATCTGTACTCACCTTTTTGACAGCCCTGCCCCCCCCCCCCCGCAGGTCCTCTTCTTGCTTCCGATCCTTTGGCTTTGTGTACTGGAGGCAGGGACTAGCTGGCTGTGTACTGGAGGCAGGGACTAGCTGACTGTGTACTGGAGGCAGGTGGCTAGCTGGCTGTGTACTGGAGGCAGGGGGCTAGCTGTCTGTGTAGTGGAGGCAGGGGGCTAGCTGGCTGTGTAGTGGAGGCAGGGGGCTAGCTATCTGTGTAGTGGAGGCAGGGGGCTAGCTGGCTGTGTAGTGGAGGCAGGGGGCTAGCTGGCTGTGTAGTGGAGGCAGGGGGCTCGCTGGCTGTGTAGTGGAGGCAGGGGGCTCGCTGGCTGTGTAGTGGAGGCAGGGGGCTCGCTGGCTGTGTAGTGGAGGCAGGGGGCTCGCTGGCTGTGTAGTGGAGGCAGGGGGCTCGCTGGCTGTGTAGTGGAGGCAGGGGGCTCGCTGGCTGTGTAGTGGAGGCAGGGGGCTCGCTGGCTGTGTAGTGGAGGCAGGGGGCTCGCTGGCTGTGTAGTGGAGGCAGGGGGCTCGCTGGCTGTGTAGTGGAGGCAGGGGGCTCGCTGGCTGTGTAGTGGAGGCAGGGGGCTCGCTGGCTGTGTAGTGGAGGCAGGGGGCTCGCTGGCTGTGTAGTGGAGGCAGGGGGCTCGCTGTCTGTGTAGTGGAGGCAGGGGGCTAGCTGTCTGTGTAGTGGAGGCAGGGGGCTCGCTGTCTGTGTAGTGGAGGCAGGGGGCTCGCTGTCTGTGTAGTGGAGGCAGGGGGCTCGCTGTCTGTGTAGTGGAGGCAGGGGGCTCGCTGTCTGTGTAGTGGAGGCAGGGGGCTCGCTGTCTGTGTAGTGGAGGCAGGGGGCTCGCTGTCTGTGTAGTGGAGGCAGGGGGCTCGCTGTCTGTGTAGTGGAGGCAGGGGGCTCGCTGTCTGTGTAGTGGAGGCAGGGGGCTCGCTGTCTGTGTAGTGGAGGCAGGGGGCTCGCTGTCTGTGTAGTGGAGGCAGGGGGCTCGCTGTCTGTGTAGTGGAGGCAGGGGGCTCGCTGTCTGTGTAGTGGAGGCAGGGGGCTCGCTGTCTGTGTAGTGGAGGCAGGGGGCTCGCTGTCTGTGTAGTGGAGGCAGGGGGCTCGCTGTCTGTGTAGTGGAGGCAGGGGGCTCGCTGTCTGTGTAGTGGAGGCAGGGGGCTCGCTGTCTGTGTAGTGGAGGCAGGGGGCTCGCTGTCTGTGTAGTGGAGGCAGGGGGCTCGCTGTCTGTGTAGTGGAGGCAGGGGGCTCGCTGTCTGTGTAGTGGAGGCAGGGGGCTCGCTGTCTGTGTAGTGGAGGCAGGGGGCTCGCTGGCTGTGTAGTGGGGGCTCGCTGGCTGTGTAGTGGGGGCTCGCTGGCTGTGTAGTGGGGGCAGGGGGCTCGCTGGCTGTGTAGTGGGGGTATGGGCTAGCTGGCTACTGTATATACTAGAGGGCAAGTGGGATGCTGTATATTGGGGAGAAAGGGCACTGGCTAGCTATATACTGGCTGGGGGCTGTGACCAATGCATTTCCCACCCTTGGCTAACACTCAAGTCAATCAGTTTTCCCAGTTCTTTGTGTTAAAATTAGGTACCTCCGCTTATAATCCAGTATATACTTTAAATGTTTTATTTCGTAATATACATAATATGGGCAAATAAATAAATTGCAAAGTTGTTGATTAAAATCCTTTCCTGTTCCTAGATGTAGCTGTAATCGGAGCTCCAGATGCAGCATGGGGGCAGCGTGTATCAGCCATTGTAAAAATGCGTGATGGACATACACTATCCTTGAAGGAACTCAAGGCCTGGGGAAGGTATGTAGTTTACATAAATAGGGGACCAGGAATGATATTCCTTTAGACCCATTTAGAATTTGGTGAATTCTCCAGGCCATATCAATTGGGTACAGCATGTCTGAGACTCTAGTCTCCTGTTTTTACCAAATATTTTAGTACAGGACATTAGTGCTGCTACTGGTCTGAAACTCTCAGTGCCGTAAATAGGTATGATGCCGTTATTTAGGTACAAAGAAACATTGTTCTTGTTTCTTGAACAAGAATTAACAATAAAGCCCTTTGATTATTTGAGCAGGGGACTAAAGTTCAGTAAATTACCAGCACCCAGAGAGCTTCACCAGAAGTCACAGTGGATAGAGAGATCCATCTGTAATTTATGTGTTGTTAACTTGGGGAATGCCTGTATTTTCTAAACATATTGGGGCACATTTACGACAGGCTGAGCCCTCTTCATACAAGGTGGGCAGACCAGTAATACCTGCGATCGGTGCTGGCACTGATTGCGGGCGTTAACCCTGTAAATGCCTCCTGCAAAGCTTGCGGAGGCATTTAAACCCTGGCGGTGCATGGGCTCCGCCATCTTGCATACGATCCCCACCCGCCCAGGACGCCATTGAGAGTAGCGTTCGGTTGCTATGATAGCAACCTTGGGTCTTCCGAAGACCTGAGGCTGTCTGGTTTTAACCCATAGATTAAAATGTGCGATTTGGCACATATGGCAGTATATGGTAGGATCAATCAGACAACCTAAGGTTAAAGGTACCCCAAAGGGTCTGAAAAAAAGTAAAAAAAATTTATGTATGAATTCTATAAAAAGTGATCAAAAGGCAGTGCATTTCCAAAAAATAACACCACCCACAGCTCTTCACATCGAAGTATGAAAAAGTTATTAGCACCAAAATATGGTAAAATGAAGAATATTTCTTTTGTTCATGAGGTTTTAATTGTAAATGTATGAAAACATAAAATTTGGTATCCCCGCGATCACACCAATCCAAAGAAGGAAGCTGTTAAAGATCATTATCAAGGGCTCAAACAGCCCTTCTCAGTTGTAAGGTGACTTCCAGATTAACTGCTATAACCAAAATGGCTACTGGTACCGGGATGAGAGCAGAAACCAAGACACACATTCCAGTCTCTTAGAAAATGCAGACTCACAATCTTTATTAGCACGCAGCCGCATATGTAAAACACAGAAAATGATCTGCATAGGGGCGTGAAACTGTGATAAAATTCTGCAATGCTGTAGGCCAGCTAATTATACCAGAACCTCCCCTTTAAGACATTCTCCCAAAATGTTGATGAACTATGCAGAGTTTCTTCCAGAGGCCTTGTTTTCATATAAACAGAATTTTTATACTAATTGTCCTAATGACCCCTGGCTAAGACAAGATGGCATCTGTAGAGAAATATATCTCTCACAGAAGCCTTTGCAGGTGTTTTGGGTTAATTATTCTAATTTTCTGAGATAATGACTTTTGGGTTTTCCTTGACTGTAAACCATAATCATCAACATTAACATAAATAAACGCTATATAATATACAAAGGCGGTTCAATAAGTACCCATGTTAGAAATAGACACCATTTTTTCAACAAATTATTTTTTTTTATTTTTATTTTTTCAAAAGTCCCCTTTTAGAAAGATACATTTCTCCCAACGTTCCTGCCATTTTTTTAACCCCTCCAAAAAAATAAGATTTGTCGAACTCTCCAAAATACGCCTCGGCGATGACTTCCTCCTTTGAGCTAAATTTTTCTTCAGCAATTCATAATGCAATTCATGCAGTTTGGCGGCCACTACTCCGGATGAATGTGCTGGTGCGTTATTGCGTTGAAACAGCACCTTCTTTTTCGCCAAATGCGGCCGTGTCGCCTTCAATTTTTTGTCGAAGCAGTCCAATAACTCACTGTAGTATTGTCCAGTGATCGTTCTTCCTTTTTCTAAAAAATCCATGAGGATGACGCCGTTAGCATCCCAAAAAATTGTCGCCATGACCTTTCCGGCCGATGGGACCGTCTTGGCCTTATTTGGAGCAGATTCACCGGGAGAAATCCATTGTTTTGATTGTTGCTTAGTTTCTGGTGTGTAATGATGAATCCAGGTTTCAACTCGATGCAAAAACTCCTTCGGATATCGCTTAAATTGCTCCAAACACTGCTTCGAAGTTAACAGCCGCATCCGTTGTTGTCCACTGTGAGCAATCGTGGCACCCATCAGGCCGACAATTTTTCACTTATTATGTAAAATATTAATTACTGTTTGGGTCGACACACCTACGGCCTCTGCTAATTCTCGCACTTTCGTTGTTTGATCAGCGAGTATCATGTCATGGACTTTTTGAATGATTTCCTCGGTAACAACGTCTGCTGGGGGTCTTGGTCGCTCCTCATGAAAAACGGATGCTTGCCTAAATTTAAATTCGTGGAACCAATATATAACTGTGTCATAGATGGCGCAGTGTCCCCATAAACAGCATCCAACTTTGCTTTTATCTCCTCCAAAAACCAAAAGCGATTTACCGAACGATACTGCTCTTTTTCCATCTTAGAGAAAATCACGAAACACGTCTTACTCAAATGGCTGCCAAATCCAAACTAACCTATCAATCAGTCTGCAATTTGTGTTTCCCTTGTTTGATCGATGGTAGCACGCGATGATAACAGCAACTTCCCTCAGGAACGTCCTCTGTCGTGAAACACGGGCACTTACTGAACCGCCCTCGTACTCTATATAATATATGAGTTTCACTTTTTCAATTGTAAGGCCCGTTCCACACTTGCGAGTGGTAGTTTTATTCTTTATTGTGTTTTGTGTTCATATGTTTCCTTTTTTGTGTGTCTTCTGGTGCTAATAAATATTTCTGCAGTAGTAGCTTTTTGCAACATCCTATAAATGTTATCATTTTTATAGATTACATGTTTCTTTTGCAATCACAGCACATACGTGATGAAGTTGCCTAAGTCATATTCCCTTTTCTTATTTAGGGCAGTCATGGCCCCATACTGCATTCCTGCCGAGCTTATCCGGGTGGAAGAAATTCCCCGAAACCAGATGGGAAAAATCAATAAAAAACAACTGCTGGCTCTCTTCTACCCACAATAAAGAGGGGAGGGGGCCAGGATGTACCTGCCTTTACACACAGAGGACATCAAGAGATTTTTTTCTTTTGCACACGGAGCGTATCAAAGAAAGTGTATATATAGGTGAATATACAGATGAAGAACAGTTGAGTTTGCATTTTAAGTTTGTCAAATATTATGTAAAAATGTAGGGGATTTTTGCAGCCATATAGAAATGCATCTCATCATATAACCAAAACTCATACCAAAAAGCAGAATAGGCTCTGCACCTCATAGACCAGACCTTGGAGGCAGTATTTTCATGCTCTGTATTATGAATACAGGGTGATTATATTACAGTATCAGTCTACTGGTTTATAAAGCCCTGGAATCACACATGGGTATATTCACATTTGGCAGATTTGTTGCCAAAATTCTGTCACTTATTTCAATGAAGCTTGCAGAAATCCATGCACATAATTTACACATAACACCATTCAGACAAATTAACTAGATTTTCTGACAATCTACCATATTTTTTTCTTTAATTTCACTATGATGACAATGTGAATAAAATCACGCTAAATGTACATGCAATTCAAATTATTTTCTTATAAAATGAAATCCTTGAAGGAGTTTTTCTAGTGATTTAAAGAAATTTGCCATCACAATCACTTATGGTAGACCACTTACGTGCGCGTCTCATCTCTTGCAGCCCAGAGCTGTCGTTGGTATATTTGAAATCCCTGCAATTTTCTAAAATAATGAATAATATCATAAGATCCTGACAGGGCAATTGTTCATGGCCAGTTAGAGATCACATGACCCTCCATCTGCGGCCATTTTATGGTCAGGAATGTCTGACTATTGAGGAATAAGAAAGAAGGCTTCAATTTACAAATCAAAAAGCGGTACAGAATTTTAAATAGATGTATATTAGCAAATTACCTAATATCCTGCCCCAAACTTGGCTCTTTCACATTGGCGTTGGTGCTCAGCTTCAGTTGTGCATCCGTTGTGTTTGGCCTCAGTTGTGTCTCCGTTTTCTCCAATTTTGTCTGACAGGTTTAACATTGCTTTGAAAATATCACACCTGTTTTTCAGCCTCATCAGTGAAAAAAAAACGTTGTTTCATCAGTTTTTTTGCAGACCCATAGACTTCTATTGCCTTCCGTGATCCACATCTGTGAATAAAATAGAACATGTTTCATATTTTGTTCCACAGACAATGGATCAGTGAAAATACAAGCCATTGTGAAAATACCCATAGAAATCAATGGCTCTTTGAGGCATTCATAGAAATCACTAAACCATGGGCATGAAAAACAAAGCCAATGTGAAAGAGCCCTTAGGGTGTGGTCACACGTGGCAGTAAGACATGTGTTTTCAAACGCATCAGAAAAGCTGAGAAGGGATTTGCCTGATTACATGGCCGTTAACATTGCATTTACAAAACACATGTAGTAATGCAATGTTTAATCATTTGTTAACACTGTTAACACATGCGTTTTGCAAATGCAATGTTAATAGCTATGTAATCAGGCAAATCTCTTCTCAGCTGTTGCCATGTTTTTAAAAACGCATGCGTACTTCCACGGTGAATGCACCCTCACACACACACACACACATTACAAAAAACATGAGGTAAAGTGGCCAACACCTTTTTCTCGAAGAAGTATTGTGCCCTAAATTCACACATGGCTGAAATAAATAATAATATAAATATATATTGCGTACTGCAAGAAATAGTGATTATTCTTGTGACTACTCCTCCTCCAGATCATATTTTGTATAGCGTGTAACATGTAGTGCATAGTTTTTTTTCTTCAGGACATTTGGCCTGAATAGTTGCTGCCATGTTCCTGAACAGAATACTGCTGATCACTGGGTGATCTGGGATACTCCTCGAACACCTTCTTTTCAGAGGAAACTCTTCAACAAAAAAAGAACAGACCTTGCTCTCAAAACTTAATGGGTTATTACCAACTGGACATTCACATTAAAATGTATTCAAATAGATACAATTTGATGTTACCAAAAAAATTTACCTGTGTGAAGATGATTTCCAATAAATGTAGCCATCTTGTCCCTCCTCAAAAAATGGTAATGAACGCTGAATCTAGGTGGTCAAACAGGACTCAATAGCGTATGCCCGGCCATCGCTGCTAGAGTACGGTGGTGGTTGTATCCAAGAACAATTCTCGTTTCTAATGGACCATATGACTACATTTATGGGAAATAATCTTTACACAGGAAAAAAATGTTTTTAATAACATGCAATGGAATTGCGTGCAATTGTACTATTATCTGCAGGTCAGTTTTATACCTCTGGAACACACATTCCCATAATTTCTGCTGTCATATAATTTATTTTTTTTGTCATAGTTACCTGTAGAACACATGGAGTACATTACAGACCTCATCTGCAGAAAGATCACATAATAGTGCAGTGTATTATATTATAAATAATATGGAGTACACTATATTCTGCAGAGTAATATAGTTGCATATTTTATTTATTACACTCTATAACTATATTTTGCATATATATATAATATATATGGAATACAATATTTCCTGAGTACTTCCATAGTCCAAAAATAACATGAGCAATATACAATGGTTACTTGCAGGCAAGTAATATAGCATGGAGTACATTATAGTGTATGGTGCTTATTAGAGATGAGCGAGCACTAAAATGCTCGGGTGCTCGTTATTCGAGACAAACTTTTCCCGATGCTCGAGTGCTCGTCTCGAATAACGAACCCCATTGAAGTCAATGGGAGACTCAAGCATTTTTCAAGGGGACCAAGGGTCTGCACAGGGAAGCTTGGCCAAACACCTGGAAACCTCAGAAAATGATGGAAACACCACGGAAATGGACAGGAAACAGCAGGGGCAGCATGCATGGATGCCTCTGAGGCTGCTTAATCGCACCATTATGCCAAAATTATGGGCAACAGCATGGCGATGACAGAGTGACCGAATGAGGCTAGATAGCATCTAAAACATCCAATAATTGACCCTGACACTATAGAAGACGGCATGCAGAGGCAGCGGCAGGCTATAGAGGGGCATGGCGACATACCCCAAATGGACTCGGGCTTCAAACCAATGGGTGGCAGAGAGGAACCAAAGGAGGTGAGCAAAAAGCGCTGACATGATTTCCTATGTGAACAAAAGGTTGACGGTATATTTAGTCGATAACACAGCATGGTGGCGACATAGTGACCAAGTTCCATAACGTATCTGGTGAAACACCCGAAAAATGAGCCTGACACAGCTCGTTTGATAAGGGGACGACATGTGGAAGCAGCCATGGAGAAGACTTCCATGATTGAAGGTGACAGTATGGGGCATCCATATTGCACTGCTATGATTGAAACTTCAGGTCTCCAGCATGGCGGCGACAGATGCGCCGAGTTCCATTATGTATCTGGTGAAACACCTGAAAATTCTGCCTGACACAGCTCGTTTGCTAAGGGGATGATGTGCTGTATATCCTCTCGCGCTCCAGCGTCTGGGGTATAGACAGTTGAAAGTTGCGCATGGAGACATTGGTGGACGCTGTGGAGGATCGTGGAGGCGAAATGGACAGGAAACAGCAGGGGCAGTATGCATGGATGCCTCTGAGGCTGCCTAATCTTGGGATGGAGTTGGCGGTCCGCTGCCAGGCGAGCTTTCGCCTGTCCAAGCCCCTGTCTCTCCGCTCCTCCCCACCCAAAATGGGCCTGGGGGCCAGAAGCGTTTCCTTTGAAAAAAAGTATCATTTTCAAAGCAGGCGGGGGCTACAAACCTCACTTCTAAGAACCTTTTGTATAAGATCAAGTGTAGTAGTGTTCTTATAAGTTTTGGTTATGGCGGGTGAGGGTAATGTAAACAGATGCGCAAGAAGCGCTGAAATAATATCGGTTAATCATAAAAGTTTGCCAGCATATTTTGTGGATAACACAGCAGGGTGGCGACAAAGTTAACAAGTTTGATGTGGAAGCCATGAAAACAACCCCAAATTCTGCTTTACACAGCTCGTTTGCTAAGGGGACGATGTATCGAGGCAGCTATATGGACGACTTTGGGAGGCAGCTATGGAGATGATGTGTGGAGGTAGCAATGGAGACAACGTGTGGTGGCAGCTATAAAGACGACGTGTGGAGGCTGCTATGGAGACAATTAAATTTGGATAGTGCCTATATGTGGCAGTCCAAAAAAGTTTTCAAACCAGAGGAGCAGGTAGGTGGTCCTCCAGAAAAATTAAATACATAGAGTACTATACCTAGAGCCAGTTCGCCCTGGCAAAAAATAGCCAGTTTCCTCTGCTTTAGTGTACAAAGAGGAGGAGAAGGAGGAAAATGAGGAGGAGAAGTGCATACATTATTCAGGTTGAGCTTCTTTCACCTGGTGGAGAATGGAAATCCTGAGAAATCCAGGCTTTATTCATCTTGATAAGCGTCAGCCTGTCAGTCGACAGGCGTGTACGCTTATTGGTGATGATGCCATCAGCTGCACTGAAAACCCGCTCAGACAACACGCTAGTGGCAGGGCAGGCAAGAACCTCCAAGGCATACAGCGCCAGTTCGAGCCACATGTCCAGCTTTGAAACCCAGTAGTTGTAGGGAGCTGTGTGATCCTTTAGGACGATGGTATGGTCAGCTACGTACTCCCTCACCATGTTTCTGTAAAGATCAGCCCTACTCTGCCGAGACTGGGGACAGGTGACAGTGTCTTGCTGGGGTGACATAAAACTGGCAAATACCTTGTAAAGCGTATCCCTGCCAGTGTTGGACAAGCTGCCTGCTCGCCTACTCTCCCTCGCTACTTGTCCCGCAGAAGTTCGCCCTCTGCCGCTAGCGCTGTCAGAAGGGAAATACTGCTTCAGCTTGTGTACCAGGGCCTGCTGGTATTCATGCATTCTCACACTCCTTTCCTCTCCAGGGATGAGAGTGGAAAGACTTTGCTTGTACCCTGGGTCCAGAAGAGTGAATACCCAGTAATCGGTGCTGGAATAAATTCTTTGAACGCGAGGGTCACGGGATAGGCAGCCTAGCATGAAATCTGCCATATGCGCCAGAGTCCCAACGCGCAAGAATTCACTCCCCTCACTGGCCTGACTGTCCATTTCCTCCTCCTCCTCTTCTTCTGCCCATACACGCTGAACAGTGAAGGACTGAGCAATGCTCCCCTCTTCTGTCTCGCCAACATTCTCCTCCTCATCCTCCTCCACCTGCTCCGATATGCGCTGAGAAACAGACCTGAGGGTGCTTTGGCTATCAACAAGGTAATCTTCTTCCCCCATCTCTTGTGACGAGCGCAAAGCTTCTGACTTCATGCTGACCAGAGAGTTTTTCAACAGGCCAAGCAGCGGGATGGTGAGGCTGATGATGGCGGCATCGCCACTGACCAGCTGTGTTGACTCCTCAAAGTTACTCAGCACCTGACAGATATCAGACATCCACGTCCACTCCTCATTGTAGACTTGAGGAAGCTGACTGACCTGACTACCAGTTCTGGTGGAAGTTGGCATCTGGCAGTCTACAATCGCTCTGCGCTGCTGGTAAACTCTGGATAACATGGATAATGTTGAATTCAACCTCGTGGGCACGTCACACAACAGTCGGTGAGCGGGCCGTTGGAGGCGGCGCTGCGCTGCCCTGAGAGTGGCAGCATCTGTGCTGGACTTCCTGAAATGCGCACAGATGCGGCGCACCTTCGTGAGCAAATTAAACAGATTGGGGTAGGTCTTGAGGAACCGCTGAACTATGAGATTTAACACATGGGCCAGCCATGGCACATGTGTCAGTCTGCCGAGTTGCAGAGCCACCACCAGGTTACGGCCGTTGTCACACACAATCATGCCTGGCTTCAGGTTCAGCGGTGCCAGCCACAGATCAGTCTGCGCCGTGATGCCCTGTAATAGCTCTTGGGCGGTGTGCCTTTTATCGCCTAGGCTCAGCAGTTTGAGCACCGCCTGCTGTCGCTTAGCGACGGCACTGCTGCTGTGCCTAGAGCTACCGACTGATGGCGCCATGCCCACGGATGCTAATTCGGAGGAGGCGGTGGAGGAGGGGTGGGAGGAGGCATAGTAGGCCTGAGAGACCTGGACCGAGGTAGGCCCCGCAATCCTCGGTGTCGGCAGTATATGACCAGCCCCAGGGTCAGACTCGGTCCCAGCCTCCACCAAGTTAACCCAATGTGCCGTCAGCGATATATAGTGGCCCCACGTGTCCGTGGTCAGGTGGACCTTGTCAGAAACGGCGTTGATCAGGGCACAGATTATGTCTGACACGTGCTGGTGCAGGGCTGGGACGGCGCATCAGGAAAAGTAGTGGCGGCTGGGGGCCGAATACCGAGGGGCGGCCGCCGCCATGAGGTTGCGAAAGGCCTCGGTCTCTACCAGCCTATAGGGCAGCATCTCCAGGCTAAGCAGTTTGGAGATGTGGACGTTGACGGCTTGGGCGTGTGGGTGGGTTGCACTGTACTTCCTCTTGCGCTCCAGCGTCTGGGGTATGGAGAGCTGAACGCTGCGCATGGAGACATTGGTGGATGCTGTGGAGGATCATGGAGGCGAAGGTGTGGAGGTGTTTGTGCCGGGGTCCTGGGCAGGGGGCTGACTAGCAGAGGCAGCAGGTGACACAGGGGAAGGAGCAGTGGTGTGCCCGGCCGGAGGTGAACGGCCTTGGTTCCATTGAGTGGGGTGTTTAGCATTCATATGCCTGCGCATACTGGTGGTGGTTAAGCTGGTAGTGGTGGAACTCCTGGTGTGGCACAGGTTGCACACAACAGTCCGTCGGTCATCCGGTGTTTCTTTAAAGAACCTCCAGACTTCCGAAAATCTAGCCCTCGCCACGGGAGCTTCACTACGTGAAACATTTGGCGCTGATGCACCAGCTCTGGCCCTGCCTCTCCGTCTGGCCCCACCACTGCCTCTTCCAACCTGTTCTCGTCGAGGACTCGCTTCCATCTCAGAAGCACTGTGTTCACCCGACCTATCAACCCAGCTTGGGTCTGTCACCTCATCATCCTCCAATCCCTAAGTCTGCTCCCCCCTCGGACTTCCTGCCCTGACAACAACTTCACCACTGTCTGACAACCGTGTCTCCTCATCGTCCGACACCTCTTTACACACTTCTTCCACTACGTCAACAATGTCATCATCACCCACAGACTGCGACTGGTGGAAGACCTGGGCATCGGAAAAGAGCTCAGCAGCAACCGGACAAGTGGTTTGTGACTCTGGGAAGGGTCCAGAAAACTGTTCCTCAGAGTATGCCGGTTCAAATGCCAAATTTTGCTGGGAGGGGGCAGACTGGGGGGAAGGAGGCTGAGGTGCAAGAGCTGGAGGAGTGCTGATTTCGGTGACATGGGTGGACTGCGTGGAAGACTGACTGGTGGACAAATGGCTAGAAGCATTGTCCGCAATCCACGACATCACCTGTTCGCACTGTTCTGGTCTCAACATTGCTCTACCACGAGTCCCAGTAACTTGAGACATGAACCTAGGGAGTGTAGCTCTGCGGCGTACCCCTGCTCCCTCATCAGCAGGTGGTGTCTCACCCCGCCCAGGACCCCGGCCTCTGACCCCTGCAGTAGTTGGACGCCCACGGGTTCAACATTTTCAAAATTAAAGTGTAAACTGTAAAGTTTTTTTGTGTTTTTTTGGTGTTTTTTTGTGTTTGTTTTTTTAACAAAACGATGCTATCCTATTGCTATGGCTAGTTTCTAGCATACACTGACGGCACACAACTGGATTTTGTGCTGTGCCTGATGACTTTGAGTTATAAAAAAAAAGAAAAGTAAAAAAAGAAAAAAAGAAAAAGCAGACTGTGCCTAATTCAATCAAACCCCTAATAAATTGTCCCACTTAGGTGTTTGAGATGGATATGTGTGTCACTAAGAGCTAAATAGAACGTTCCCAAGTCTCCCTGCAAATTCGTCTTAATATGGTAATAGCTGCACTACTAGTGCCAGCAAGGCCAGCCACAAGCAAATCAACAAAATATATATATAATGCTATTGTAGCCCTAAGAAAGCCGGTTGTATGCCTAGTTTCTAACCTACAATGACAGCACACAACTGGATTTTAAGTCACTTTAAGTTTTGAAAAAAAAAATAAAAAATCGTCAGACTGTGTTTGAGATGGATATGTGTGTCACTAAGAGCTAAATATAACGTTCGCAAGTCTCCCTGCAAATTTGTCACAATATGGTACTAGCTGCAATACTAGTGCCAGCAAGGCCAGCCATAAGCAAACCAAAAAAAAAACAAAACATAACGCTATTGTAGCCCTAACAAGGGCTGTTGGGTTCTTGTAGACTCACTCCTGCCTAACAGTAAGCTAATATAACACCCTAATGCTATCCCTGCAGCAGCTCTCTCCCTAACGCCATCCAGACAGAGAATTATGCGAGCAGCACGGGCAGGGGCTAGTCTATTCCAGGGTCACCTGATCAGGCCAGCCAACCACTGCTATCAACGTGTAAGGGTACCACGTCATGCTGGGTGGAGTGCAGAGTCTCCTGGCTTGTGATTGGCTCTGTTTCTGGCCGCCAAAGAGCAAAACGGCGGGAGATGCCATTTTCTCGAGCGGGCGAAGTATTCTTCCGAGCAACGAGCAGTTCCGAGTACACTAATGCTCGAACGAGCATCAAGCTCGGACGAGTGTGTTCGCTGATCTCTAGTGCTTATATAACTGGGATTTCATTATCCCGGTACAGGCGGTCCCCTACTTAAGGACACCTGACTTACAGACAACCCATAGTTACAGACGGACCCCTCTGCCCACTGTGACCTCTGGTGAAGCTCTCTGGATGCTTTACTATAGTCCCAGACTGCAATGATCAGCTGTAAGATACCTGTAATGAAGCTTTATTGATAATTCTTGGTCCAATTACACCAAAAATTTTGAAACTCCAATTGTCACTGGGGCAAAAGAAAAAAAATTGTCTAGAACTTCCATTATAAAATATACAGTTTCGACTTACATACAAATTCAACTTAAGAACAAACCTCCAGACCCTATCTTGTATGTAACCCGGGGACTGCCTGTACTATATTTATATAGTAGTCAAATAATTAACTGAACATTATAGATATATATTGAGTACAGTAACTATCTGCAGAGAAGTAATTTCAGATATTTTCAACATATATTATAGCAAAATTTCCATTGAGGACATTATACCATAATTACTTAGCAAGCAGTCATATAACATGGGGGCACATTTACTTAGAAATTCGGAAAATGCCAAAAAGTGCTATTTCCGTGTATAATGCTGCATGCGGCTATTCACTAAGATCGTGCACCAGAAATCATGAATCTATCGCTTCCCTGCACTGTCCCGACAGAGTTCCCCATCTTTTTTTGGTGCACCTTTAACATAGGGCATGCGACACAATTTGCAAACTAAATACAACACTTGGTCCGAAACAGTCGGACTGACCGCAGACACGCCCCCTAATCCATGTTGCATAGAGGCCAGGGCAGCTGCTCCACAAAAGGGCCGCCTGCGACACAATCCAAGCGCACACACTTTTTAAATACCTGTGCAAGCTGTTTTAGCCTAGAAGAACGTGCCCAGTCTGACAAAAGAACGGCGCAAAGCCCTTAGTAAATGTGCCCCATGGAGTATCATAGTATATAAGGCTGGAAGGAGACGCAAGTCCATCAAGTCCAACCTTTAAGAATTAAATAAATGTTTTATCCCCATAACCCGTGATATTTTTTCTCTCCAGAAAGTCATCCAGGTCTCTCTTGAACATGTACAGAGTCCGCCATTACAACCTCCAGCGGCAGAACGTTCCATATTCTCACTGCTCGTACAGTAAAGAACCTTTGTCTATGTTGATGGTAAAATCGCCTCTCCTCTAGCCGTAGAGGATGCCCCCTTGTCCTGGTCACAGGCCTAGGTATAAAAAGATCTTTGGAGAGATCCTTGTACTGTCCATTCAGGTATTTGTACATTGTAATGAGGTCTCCCCTCAGTCGTCTTTTTTCTAAACTGAATAATCCCAAATTTTTTAATCTGTCAGTGTATTCTAGTTCCCCCATTCCCCTAATAATCCTGGTTGCTCTCCTCTGCACCCGTTCCAGCTCTACTATATCCTTTTTATACACTGGTGCCCAAAACTGTACACAATATTCCATGTGTGGTCTGACCAGGGATTTGTATAAGGGCAAAACTATGTCTTTATCATGAGAATCTATTCCTCTCTTGATACATCCCATTATTTTATTTGCTTTAGCAGCAGCCGCCTGGCTCTGGTCACTAAAATTAAGTTTACCATCCACCAATACCCCCAAGTCCTTTTCAGCTTCTGTTTTACTAAGGAATTGACCGTTTAGAACATAATTATACTTTTTGTTACCATGGCCCAAGTGCATAACTTTACATTTATCTACATTAAACCTCATCAACCATTTCTCTGCCCACTCCTCAAGCTTCCACAGATCCCTCTGTAATGCTAAACTATCGACCTCAGTATTTATAACTTTACACAGCTTAGTATCATCTGCAAATATTGAAACTTGACTGTGTAAACCCACTACAAGGTCATTAATAACAATATTAAAAAGAAGTGGCCCCAATACTGACCCCTGTGGCACTCCACTGGTAACATCAACCCAATCTGAGAATGTGCCATTAATGACCACCCTCTGTTTTCTATCACTAAGCCAATTACTTACCCAAATACACAGATTTTCTCCTACTCCCAGCAGTCTCATTTTATATACCAACCTTTTATGTGGCACGGTGTCAAATGCCTTTGAAAAGTCCAGATATACAACATCCACAGCGTCCCCCAGATCCAGTCTGGAACTTACCTCCTCGTAGAAACCAATCAGATTAGTCTGACAGGACCGATCTCTCATAAACCCATGCTGACGCTGGGTTATAAGGTTGTGCACAGTGAGATACTCCAGGATAGCATCTCTAATAAACCCCTCAAATATTTTCCCCACCACTGCAGTTAGACTCACGGGTCTGTAGTTTCCAGGATCGCTATTTGATCCTTTTTTGTATATTGGTACCACATTTGCTATGCGCCATTCCTGTGGAACATAACCAGTCCTCAGTGAATCTTCAAATATTAAAAATAAAGGTTTGTCTATCACCGTACATAATTCATGCAGAACCCGGGGGTGTATGCCATCTGGCCCAGGTGATTTATCTATCTTAGTGGTTGCAAGGCGGCGCCGTACCTCTTCCTGGGTTAAACTGTTGACATTATAAAAAGAATTTACATTATTCCTCATTGTGTCTTCCACCAGGGGATTTTCCTGGGTAAAGACAGTTGAGAAGGCGACATTCAGTAGATTGGCCCTTTTCTCATCTCCTTCCACCATGACCCCCATGTTATTTCTAAGAGGACCCACACTCTCTGTTTTTAGTTTCTTATCATTTATATACTTGAAAAATAATTTGGGATTATTTTTGCTCTCCCTGGCAATATTTCTCTCAGTCACTATTTTTGCGGCCTTTATCTGCTTTTTACAGGATTTATTTTTCTCTCTATAATCCTGTAATGCCTCATTGCTACCTTCACGTTTTAGCACCTTAAACGCTTTATCTTTCTCGCTTATTGCTTTCCTTACAAGACTAGTTAGCCACATTGGCTTTATCTTGTTCCTCTTATGCTTTTTCCCATAAGGTATGTGTTTCTCACAGGACTTTTTCAGAATATATGAGAAAAAGTCCCATTTTGGGGGGGGGGCTTTTGTCTTTGAGAACATTATCCCAGTCTATGCCTTTAAGGTATTCCCTTAGTTGCTGAAAATTTGCCCTCCTGAAGTTTAGAGTGTTGGTTGCCCCTTCACTAACGCTCTTAGTAAAGCGTAATACAAAATCAATGATATTATGATCACTATTCCCCAGGTTCCCCCCAACCTGTAGTTTTGATACCCTATCAGGTCTGTTGGTTAGGATAAGGTCCAGCAGTGCCCCCCCTCTTGTTGGCTCCAGGACTAGTTGCGACAGGTAATTGTCTTTTGTTGTTGACAAGAATCTGCTGCCTTTGAAGGACCTGCAGGTCTCTGCCCCCCAGTCGATATCTGGGTAATTATTATTCTTTTTCCCTCCTCTTATCTCCACCCATAGGGACTCCACATTTGCTTTACTGATGTCATCTCGCAGGACGGGCTTGAGGCAAGAATTCACATATAAACAAACCCCTCCACCTTTTTTATTTATACGATCCTTTCTAAAAAGACTATAACCATCTATAGTAACAGCCCAGTCATAGCTACTGTCCAGCCATGTCTCGCTGATACCCACTATATCATATTTCCGCTCCAACATCAAGAGTTCCAGTTCCTCCATTTTGTTTGTGAGGCTTCTGGCATTTGTGTACACACACTTTATATGGTTTTCCCTGTCCTTATTCCCCAATCTCATTCAAGCCCCCCTTCCTCCCCCATGGACTATGACTCTTCCCAGCTCTCTATGTACACTGTCTATTTGCCCTGCACAAGTGTAGTTGCCCTCCCCCCAGGTCTCTAGTTTAAACACTCCTCCAACCTTCTAGCCATTTTTTCAACTAAAACAGCGGCCCCCTCCCCATTGAGGTGCAGCCCATCCCTACTGTAGAGCCTGTAGCCAACTGAAAAGTCAGTCCAGTTCTCCATGAACCCAAAACCCTCCTTCCTACACCAACTTTTGAGCCACTTATTTACCTCCTTGATCTGGTGTGCCTTTCTGGTGTGGCACGTGGTACAGGCAGTATTTCGGAGAAAATTACCTTTGCGGTCCTTGCCCTGAGCTTATGGCCTAAATCTCTGAAATCATTTTTAAGGACCTTCCATCTACCTGTTACTTTGTCATTAGTGCCAATGTGGACCATGACCGCTGGTTCCTCACCAGCCCCTCCGAGTAATCCGTCAACCCGATCCGCAACATGCGGAATTACCTTTAAAACTCTCTTATACCATTCAGTTCATTTTACCATGATTACCTGCAAAGCAGTCAAATAACATGGAGTACATTATAGCAAAATTACCTGAAGAAAAGTTACATATCATTGAGAATACACAATGACTTATAGAACTGTCTTATTTATTTTACCGTAATTACCTACAAAACAGTTTTATAGCGCTGAGTACATTATACCATCATTACTTACAGAATGCCTTATGGCATGGGGTACATAATACTGTATTTACCTGTAAGGCAGTCATATAACATGGAGTACATTAGGCCATAATTACCTACAGAAGTGTCTTATAACATGGAGTGCATTATACCCTAATTACCTGCAGAGCAGTCATACAACATGCAGTACATTATACTGTAATTACCTGCAGAGCATTTCTTTACTGTAATTATCTCACATGTCATGTATTTTCCATTAAACATTATAGTGTAATTGCTAATCATGTAACATAGAAAGTAATAAACACACAATAAATCAGATATGTACCATGCAGAGTACAGTACTATAATCACTCACAGGGCACTAGTATTACATGCTGAACATGATGTGCTTATTTTATCATTCTGGGCAGCAGGGTGGCTCAGTGGTTGGCTCTCTTTCCTTGAAGTCCTGCATTTGGATCTGACCAAGGGCAACATCTGCATGAGGTCTGTATGTTCTCTCTATGTACTCTGGTTTCCTCTCATTGTGAATTCAGATAGGGAGCCCTACTGTAGACGGTGCTTGATGGCATTTTCTGTAAAGTGCTTCAGAAAATAAAAGAGAAATAAATGAAGTAAAAACAATTTTATATATAATGTACTTCAAAGGTTATATCATAAAATTTCATACAACACCAAAATAACATAAAATATGGAGCATTATTCATATTGTTGATGTAACTGTGTTGCCAGGGAACTTTCTAGGTTTCTAAGTTTACAGTAGCTTAACCTGTAGGACTGTGCTCATTCCCACAAAATGTCTCTGTCCCCACTTACGTCTATGGCGCCTGGTCACGGTGCAGTGAGCACACGTGACCGTTTACGGTCTTATATTTTGACGTGTTGCGGTGCTGGCCGCTCACTTTTCTATGGAGACAAGAGGGGCGAGCAGCGCTCTCCAGCACGGTGACGTGTGCCTACAGCCAGATGGGCACACGTTTAAACCCTAAAACTACATGAGCTGTATTATCAGGAGTCTTGGCAGGTGACGAGCACAGGTTCAGTACATTCTTCTTTACATTAAACAAATATTTACCACCTAAGGGAACTAATTTGCATAACAGTTCTAGGTTACTTTGTTACTTCTATGTATAACAAAGAGTTAATTCCTTTGCTTTGGTCCCCAGTGTGGCCCTAATTTTGGTGACATGTCCTGGACTTGGCAGCCTGATCAATACAGAGCCGTGGAGGCTCATTCATAACTGCTCCTGTGACAGGCAGGACCCAGCAGGGAATAAATAGCAGGCCGGCCGCTAACGATCCATCTCTGGGCCAGTTCAGCTGTAGGTAATGAAGGGGAATATGTGCGCTTCTTTGTGTGTTGGGTGGGGGGACTGGGAGTCTGAATCATTAGTATAATTCCAGAGGAATCTGTTGTGATAAATGGGATCTAGAATAGGAGCGTTTGGTCTGCCATGCTACAATTAACCTCCTGACCCAGCCACAGGACGAGTAACATGCTACTTCCCCTGTTAGGCTTGTGACAAGACTAATTCTTACAAGAGTAATGAAATGACCACGAAAAAGGCCATATATAGATTTCACATATGCTTCATGCATAGATATTACATTATAGTTCTTTGTTGGAGCTTTACTCATATGAACTTTCAGGAATTTTGTGATTGAAGGCTAACGGTTGTGGCTCGTGGAAGGAAGCTACGCTAAGGCATGCAATATTGTCTTGTCAGCTGAAAGGCTGATATCATTTTCATGGATTGATGTAAGATTTTGTCCTTACAAGATGTGACACTTCTATGGGCTATGTCCAGTATCACACCTCATTCTCATCTATCTGAAAGTGGCCTAGCAGATGGCACTGTACTTCTCATAAAAGTTCTTTGGACTTGAACATTGGAAAATACAGTGATCATAAAGCTGCAATTTTGAATAAACACTGTACCTAATATCATAGGGGTCTGACCCCACAAAACAGTGGTGACCTGCCCTGTCAGTAAAAGCTATAATGGTTCTAAATGATATACATTTTGCTAAGTGACTGAAAGATGTTTTTCCTGACTTTGATCCCATTCTATACCTTTACAGGTATAAAGGAAATATATCATCAGTTTAGTGATGTTCCTCCCCCACTATATGCAGTGATTGTGGAAATACAGAGTTTTAAAAGTTATGCTAATTACCCTGGGGTGCTCAGGCTACGTCACCAATTCTCCTTAGGGAGCCTCGTATTTTAATTTATAAACTCCCCCTGTTGCGCTAGAAGCTCCATCCATCACCTACTCTATGCTACACTAGCACAAAGGGGGCAGTGCATAAATTAAATACTCCCTGAGGTGCTCGGGTGACGTAGCCTGAGCGCTCCAGGGTAATTAGCATAACTTTTATTACTCCATATTTCCGCAAACACGGCATATATTAGAATAAAAGAAGTCCTGTGGAACATCTTTCCCCTGGAACTTCTTATTAGGACACATCTACACTCAGTAAACTGGTGGTAAATGTCCTTGAAGGCCATACATGCTCTGCTTGGGATTTTGTTTAAGGATGTCACCTGGTCCCAATAAAATTGAAGGGTTTGCTCAATATGAATATTATGTGTATGGGCTGCTTCACCATCCCTCAGCCTAAGATATCTGTTACGTTTTAAGAAATCTACCATTATAATCCATCATGATAAACCAGATACACTTACTCATAGATCCAGGCACAGTGACTGTGATAATCTTTTTATATTTGTTATCCACGGCCTCCTTCCTTAGCATAATTTTTAAAGTTGATTTTGGAAGAAAGGAGGCCATGGATAACAAATATAAGACGCATACCACATTCATGGTGCCTGGATCTATGAGTAAGTGTCCACTCCAGTCAAAGCTAATTCCTTCTCTTAGATTTTGGTTGCTAGGGTCGGTCAGTCTACTTTCCTGTTCTCTGTACAAAAGCAGGTATGGCTCATAATGGGTGAGAACATATCATTGAGTGAAGCTGCTCATCTTCTTTTTTAACTCCACTCCTGGTTTGGACATCAAAAACTGCATCGGAAAAAAATTTTTAAAAAAAGAAATAATGCAATCCCCTCCCTGTGGGACAGGGATTTTTTTTTCCAATGAAGTGGCGCTTACCCTTTTAAGCTCATAACTGACCATGATAAGACATTGAGAATAAGTGCATCCCATGTTTAGATTGTTAAAGTGGTGCAAACTGGTGCCCCTGGTTTATCATGCTTGATTTTCACGATAGATTTCCTTTAACGGAAATCTACCATCAGATATACTGATCTTAGACTCCTATAACTTACCTACTCGTGTTCTCTTGCTTCCTAAAACGTTTCTATTACAATCCTTGAGCGGCAACATTGTGGGAAAATATACTTAAATATACAAAATAGCTGGAGACACTCATCATAGCTCCTCCAGGCTCCATTTTAGCTTGGCCCCACCTTGTATCTTTCAGACTGTTGGTGACGTGCACCAGCAATCTGCAAATCGTGCACGTGCATTCCTATCGAGCCACCTGCTAATAAGGAAAGTCCCTGCAAGATTCTCAAACTGACGGCTAATAGCACCAGCAGTCTGAAAGATACAAGGGCGATACAACAGCTAACATTAAAAGAATGGGGGTGTGAATAAATTGTCAGCCCATGGAGATGGGAAGTGCTCTAGTGAGCATCTCTGGCTCATTTGCATATTGTATCACAAAAAAACACCGCTGCTCTAGAATGTAAAAAAAAAATAATTAAAAACGAGAACGCAACAAATAGATAAGGCCCCTTTCACAATACTGTTTTTTTACGCGCCAGTTCTATGCATGTATAACTTGCGTTGTACTCTGACCTATTGTACTCAATTGCACTCTGAGACACATGCAACTGTAATGCATTTTTCACTGATCAGTTGCCATATAAAAGATAGACCACGGTCATGAGACTTTTTTATGCGTGTTGTCCTGAAAAAAAAACGTGCATGAAAAACGCAAAAAGCAAATGAATCAGATCCAAGACACTTGGAAAACTGGATACTCATTGCCAATCAATGCCATGCTAAGGGTAGTAATATGCCGGATAGGCTGTTCAGGTGGCATGGAGTACAGCCGAACCTAAATGGAAATTTTGAGTATGCTAATCTCTGGTTATGACCTTCTAGCATTCTTGGTGCAAGGTTCTTATAAGCTAGTAATGCTTGTCTTCCACAAGGACATTCTTACATTGTACTCCCCTTACTGAAGAGACTTTGGGGTATTGTGAAAGCCATAGATTAACACTCCTGGTGCTATTATGTGTCCATCGTGCTCTCTGTGACCTACTCTTTTGTTGAAATGAACACTTATTGCTCAGAGGTTATGCCATTCCTGCTTCCATTGCTTCTTGCCCTCTGTACTGTGTGCCCAGTATATTGTTTGTATTCAGTTGTGCGAACTCCCAGTGCTCTGCCCGTGCTGTGTTTGCAGCAATCAGCAGACGGTGGAATGTGTGCCCGGGGGGTGCTGGGCTTCCAAGTTTCTTTATAGCTGACATTATCTTTTATTGCCAGATAAAAATTCCAGGCTCGGCTGGTTTTATTACTGCTATATGTGCAGCTCATCCTATCCTCAAAGGATTCTTTCCCTTGACAACACTTGGTACACTTCTGCTACTTTGTAAGAGGGGGGTGGGGATTTATACCCCTATGTCTTTTTTTTTTAGGGTGCATCCACTATTCTGTACATCATAACATTAGTATAACAAAAAACAAAATCCCCCTCCCCTTATACTTAAACCGGCAAGACCGTTGTAATAGGTGGTCTTGTATCCTTATCCATGCACACTTTTTCCTTTTAGCATGAAGAATTATTTAACCTTTCTAAAAATATTTCAAATACATTTTAGATCATTTTTTTCCCCAATGAGTTCCCACGCTTGTGTGTTCATGGTGTTGTATCCTATCCTTGGTTCACAATCCAAGAAGGGGCTGCAGAAATATTCTTGACTCTGGGGATGGATCTGGAATAATATCGAAGCTTCATTCAAAGGCTGGAGGACCTTTTATTGTCTTGATTATTATTAATGCATAGAGAGCCATTAATTCCACGGTGCTGTACAATAAGGGGTTCACATACATTACACTAAAGGGGTTTTACCACAAAGACAAGGTAGGCCCTATCCACGGGCCTAACTTGCTGATCAGTGGGGGTCTCAGTGCTGAGATCCCCACAGATCGCGAAAATGATCCAACCGACCCCTCGCCGCTCCTCAGATTAATGGAGCAGACGGCCATACATGACCGTTCTGCTCCATTAATCTCTATGCAGCTGACGGAAATTGCCGAGTGCTGCGCTCACCGATCTCTGTCAGCTCCATAGAGATTAAAGGACACCTGTCATCAGGTCTCTGTAACTAATTCTGTCACTACTACCTGTTGGAGCAGCTCACATGGATTCCATCCCAGCCTTTATCTAGTCAATTCATACATTAATCATTATAAAATCATCTATTCTTTATTATGTAAATGAAGCTGGTCACATGGTCAGAGGCAGTGATGTCACCCCTGTTACCTTTCCCTCTCCTCCCCCTGATCATGTCTGTGTGTAATGTATAGTAAAGCATTGCTAGTGTGTGTGCTGCATCTGCTGACATGCTGCATCCTCCTAATACACATGTGAGACACAGACATCAGCTACACAAGTACCTGACATGTTCTGCTATAACATGGCTGCATCGTGGAGCTGTTGTATCTTTCATATACACACACACACAGGCTGCAGGAGGCGTGGCCACTAGCAAGCACATGGAGCAGCCATTACATGGAGCAGCTGTCAGTCAAGCACTGGGGGTGTGGCTGTACCTCCCACTCATGAATAAGCTGGACAGCTTGAATATGCTAATGACTTATTGGACATTTCACAGGTCATTTGCATACAGCTTTAGGACCTCATTGCTTAGGTTTACAGGCATGTGGAGGGACAATGAAGGGATAGAGGCAATGCTCTCTAATGATAGTTTATGAAAATATATTTAGTTTAGGGGGGTTATTTTGCATGACGGGTTCTCTTTAATGGAGCATAACGGTCATGTGCGGCTGTCTGCTTCATTAGTCTGAGGAGCGGCGAGGGGTTGGCCGGGCCCTTGTTTTTGCGATCTGTGGGTGTCTCGGCATTGAGACCCCCACTGATCAGCAAATGAGGCCCTATCCCGTGGATAGGGCCTAACCTTGTCTTCGTGGGAAAACCCCTTAAAGACGAGAAGAAATGTAAGAACAAATACTTTGCCAACTGCTTTACCCTTCCACATGGAGTGAAGGGGACGTAGTCACTGTTATTTATAATCAATGTTATAATTATTTCACTGCTTCTATGCCAGAAAACTGGCATAGTAGCAGTGATAAATCTACGCCTATGAATTCTGTTTTCTTTTATTGTTCAGTGTCCAGTCTGCAGACTCACAAACGTTTGGCAACCTGACTCTACTTAGTGGCTATTCACTTTAGGGTTTGTCCCATATATACACGCTTGATGTGATCTCTGGATATCCAGGAACCTGCGGTCTTCTGTAACTCTTGCCTACTTTTGCAGCCTGGTATATTTTCCTTACATATTGGGACTCTCCCTTGTGTTAACAGACACTGATGCTGTGAATATTGAGGTCTTCTAAGTCTCCATGTGAATAGACTGTTGGTGTGATTACCACTGGGTTCACTTCTACGGGACTGACACATTTGAGTGGTTATGTATGTGCATTTCTTGGGTACTGTACAAATTGCAATTGTTGGGGTTCCAGCTGTCAGACAACTAACATATTAGAATGTTTAGCATTGAAAACAGTACTGCGTGTCCAGTCTTTAAATCTGGAGAGGTGCTTTGCTTTATTTACATAGTACTCAGTATGAGCTAAATTGTGTATTTTTCATGGGTTCAACGCAGCTTTCACTTTTTGGCTCTCAAAATTTTCAGT
The DNA here is from genome assembly GCF_040894005.1 of Engystomops pustulosus. NCBI lineage: Eukaryota > Metazoa > Chordata > Amphibia > Anura > Leptodactylidae > Engystomops > Engystomops pustulosus. The sequence continues at coordinate 101,058,313 of NC_092417.1, read as the reverse complement.
TTAAAAAGTTAGTTCTAGCATGTGATCTTGAAAAGACTTCTATGCATGTACACTTGAATGTACAAGGACTGTAGGTAGAGGGCCATACAAACAATAAAACAAGTCCAATAGAGTCCTTTCTATCTTGATGTATCACTAGTATACTTGTATGACCCTTCATCTCACCTAACTCCGTGTGAATTCATCCTAGCTAATATTGCAACACCATGTAGAAGCTAAATATTACACTATGCTACTGTCTATATGGCTTGGTGGACTGGGAGCCCCTGAGATATTGGGGTCATGATTTCTTTCTTGCACCACTATAACTTATATGAATATGCTTCAATGTGCGATAAATGTGTCTTGAATACTTAAATAGGAGGCATGTCCTTGTATTTAATTTTACTAAGGTCGTATAGGACAAAGGTTTGATCATACTGGAAAAAATTGTCACCTAAACGCTTTACGAAAAGCTGTCACTGTGAAGAAATAACATACATGGCAATCTGTAGAACTTAGAAAGTGCCCTACGTACAGAAGTAAGTGGGTTCCAGTGTTTGATTTGTGAGTCCTACATAATAGAATGTTTCTTCATAGAGGTTGTGTATATGAGTTCTGTTGATGCATTCATTTTACTGTTATGGCAGAGGGGGAGGAGGGACTTCCTAGCCCTATGTGCCTTTGTAGTATTAGTGCCCAGGGCAACATGAATCCTTCAGCTGGTGTGGAGGACAGACCAAATATGCTTTGTGCAGCTCTGGCATAATGTGATGTGATGTGGCTATGCCCAGGCAAGCAAGTGCCAGTGGCAGGCAACATCTGCTCAGCTGCCCCTGTCCTGCGAGGCAGTAGGCAGGTCAGAGAGGGGAAGAAGGGTGGTGCCTATGGGTATAGGATGTGCGCTCATGTGAACTACTAAGAGGGGCGGACTGTCCTCTTGTTGAAACTGTCTAGTTCTTTAACACAGTAAACAATCTCTATCAGTGACATTTTGTCAAGGGCACAGATACATTAGACTTCTAGACAGCGCAGATAACTATGGGAACAATGTCAGGAAAAGTGACAATTACTTTGACTGTCAGTGAAATACAGGTGACGAGTACCCCCACATTTATTAACAGAAGTGTTCTGAATGTCTGTTAAATTGTATTTGGATTGCAAAACTAACAATACAGAATTTGTTACAAAAGAAATTCATAGGGATAGATTTATAAAAAGTATCCTATGGTGAGACAGTGCAGTGTTAGACAGTCTTATTCTGCACCAGATTTGTATAAGTATATGAATGATAAATCTGGTGCAGTATAAGATGGTCTAGTCGTACTCTCCACCTCCTATTAGTTGGCTTACTTTAGAGAAAGTTAGGACATAATTCTGTCGGGTCAGGAGTATTTTTGGCCCACTGGCTTTTTTTTGGGAGGGGGGTTTCAGACACTTGAGGTGCAGACACTTTTTGGTGTAAACTACGACAGAATAATAAATCTGCTCCGTAATCTGTATGTTTGTTGTTACATCTTGCCAATATTCTTGCCAACACAGTAAGAAATTCCCTTTATTTCAAATAGTGTTTCCCCTGGATTGCTGCTGTGTTGATTTGAGAATCATACTTGTATTGGCATGACGTTTTGTGTTTTGTTACCAGTTAGAGGTAAGAGTACTGTACTGTGCACATGTAGATCCACTGACAGGGTACACTGAAACTTTTGTAACAACGGCTGTGAGATCTATTAAAAGCATAGATAGTTTGTACCGTTTTTCTGCTCTTTTAGGCACATTTACTAAGATTAGTGCCAACTTCACTAAAAGTGGTTTGCCTGTGTATAATGCAGGGGGCGCCAGATTCATTAAAAACATGCGCCAGAAATTATGATTCTGACTCTTCCCTGCACTGGCACAACAGAGTTCACCAACTTTTTTGTGCTGCACCTTTAACATAGGGCGTGCGACAGACTTTGCATGTTAAATCAGACGCACAGTCCGACTGAGCACTGGAACACCCCCTAAGTTGTGTCGCATGGTGCCTAGTGCAACTGCGCCACAAAACGGTCGTGTGCGACACAATAGTGGCACAAACGCTTCTTAAAAACACTGCACTGCAAGCACTAGAAAGCACTAGAAAGAACGCTCAAAGTCCAACAGAAAACTATCGCACAATGCGCCCCATTGCTTTTAAAACCATTGTTACTACTCTCACATAATATCATGGATGGATACGGATACTCATTTTGCAGAAATATGCATACATTGTATCCTATATTGTTGATGCATACTTAAGTCTAGCCACTAATGACTTTCAGCAAACCAGTAATAGTACATCCATTAAGACGTGTGTGGAAATGCTTAATACATTGTGCATCCATCTAGCCACATCCGCACATAACTAGTCCTATATGTATGCAGGACGGTTAACACCTCTGGACATAGCATCCTGGACTCACCCCCAGCATTGCACACACAGAATGCTATAAAGATTACCACTACTTTGCATTCTAGAACCATTAACACTTTAATGCACTCAGCATCTAATTTCCATTCCCACATCTGCACACATCGAATATTATCCCCAACGGTGGAATAAAGTTGTAAACTTAATGCTAGCTTTCTCCTGTCCACATTATTTTGTCACTGAAATCCTGTGTGTTCTCAGCCATATCTGAATTTCTGGCTGACTCTATGTACACTGCTGAGATGCTGACATTCCCACAGGGAGACTGCAGGGGTCTGTGACGGCAGCTTTCCCTGCTTCTTGTCTGCAGTGTGGTACCAACAGATGCCAACCTTTACACGAATTTAGTGTGCCAGCACAACGTCTCCCTCTGCTGGAGGAGAATGAACCTGCACAAATCTTGACAAATAATGAGCTTTCTTGTAAGCCAGGACACTTACCTGGCTTCTGCCACCACCACACATGGGAGAAGGTACCATTAGGTGTTCCTATACACTCCTATATGAGGAAATTATAGACCGGTGTATCTGGCATCATGAGTTGCAATAAGGACATTTGGTTTTTTTTTTCAACAGAAATGGTTTAAATGCTGCATCAGTGTGTGGAAAATTAGGTCTAGGCCACCACCCTAATAAAATGGTGTCCACAAACTTACGCAAAACAACATTGTAAAAGATGTGCATTTTTGATTAACAAATTTACACCAAATTATGTATCAATTCAATTCCCTATATAAATACAGTATATACATTTCCGTATATAAATCCCAGTTGTGTTATAGTCACATTGTTCTCTACCTTCTTACAAGCAGTAGAATCCAAAGAATGGCAAGCAAGGACAGTCCACTTTAAAATCCCATCTTCCAGTAATCAAAGCATTTTTTATTTTTTGTTACAAAAGGTATATAAGAGGTATATAAAACAACGCGTTTCGACATTGAACTAATGCCTTCATCAGGTTAAAAACCAATATATTTACATCAAGTAGTATAGTCAGTCAATTTCCCTGATGGCAGGTGCCTTTTAAGCTCACAACTGATCATTGCATCTTTTATGAGATTATGTATGTACCAGGGCCGGGACAACGGATAGGCCCTACCCTTGCCTTCCATCCTCGGGCGCCATAGCGACCAGCAATATGTGTATCTTTAAGATACGCATATCGCTGGTTGCTGTGTGCAGCTGGTGCTCTCTAGGGTCATAGAGTGAGACCACGTTGGTGCCACGGAATGGACCATGCGGTTCAATGGAACGCAAGTAGGTGAGTATTTTTTTTATTATGGCTGTATACTACAGGGAGGAGCAGGCTGGCTGTATACTACAGGGAGGGGCAGGCTGGCTGTATACAATGGGGGCAGGCTGTATACTACAGGGAGGGGCAGGCTGGCTGTATACAATGGGGGCAGGTTATATACTACAGGGAGGGGCAGGCTGGCTGTATAAAATGGGGGCAAGCTATATACTACAGGGAGGGGCAGGATGGCTGAATACTATGGGGGGATCTGCTATATACTACTGGGGGCAGGCTGGCTATATACTACAAGGGGGGCTGGCTATATAATGGGGGCAGGATAGCTAAATACTAAAGGGGGCGGCTGGTATATACTACAGGGTTGGCAGGTTGGCTATATACTACAGGGGGACTGGATGGCTTTATACCAAAGGGCGGCAGGCTGCTTATATACTACAGGGGGGCAGGCTGGCTATATATTACTGGGGGACTGGCTGGCTACATACTATGGGGCTGGCTGGATATATATATTGGCTGGCTATATACTGAGGGCACGTGCCACCTATATACTGGGAAAGTGTGCTGGTGCTTCTGGATTAATGAGGCAGAAACTATACGGTAGAATATACTATAGTATATTGATGGGTATAGTGTGGGGCAGGCTGGCTATGACTATATACTACAGGGAGGGGCAGACTGGCTGCATGCAAGTTGGGGGGGGCAATTTACTACAAGGAGGGTCAGGCTGGCTATATACAACGGGGGAGGGCAGGCTATATACTACACGGAGGGGCAGGCTGGCTGTATACATCGGGGGGAAGGCTATATACTACAGGCAGGGGCAGGCTATATACCACAGGTAGGGGCAGACTGGCTGTATGCAACGGGGGCAGGCTATATACTACAGGGAGGAACAGGCTGGGTGTATGCAACGGGGGGCAGGCTATATACTACAGGCAGGGGCAGGCTATATACCACCGGTAGGGGCAGACTGGCTGTATGCAACGGGGGCAGGCTATATACTACAGGGAGGAACAGGCTGGGTGTATGCAACGGGGGGCAGGCTATATATTACATAGAAGGGAAGGGTGGCTGTATACAATGCAGGGCAGGCTAAATACTACAGTGTGGGGCAGGGTGGCTGAATACTATGGGTGGACTTGCTATATACTACTCGGGGCAGTCTGGCTATATACTACAAGGGGCGGCTGACTATATAATGGAGGGCAGGCTAGCTAAATACTACAGGGAGGCAGGCTGGCTATATACTACAGGGGGCCAGGATGCCTATATACTACTGTGGGGGTGGATGGCTTTATACTACACGGTTTGTAGGCTGGCTATATACTACCTGGGGGCATGCTGGCTATTTACTATATATATATTGGCTGGCTATATACTAAGGGCATGTGCCACCTGTATACTGGGAAAATGTGCTGGTGCTACCCGATTAATGAGGGTGAAATTATACAGTAGCATATACTATAGTATATTGACGGGTAGCAGTGTGTTATCTGTATATGCAGGAGGCACTTAGCTGTTATCTAGGGGACATTATATTGACTGTGATTTTTTTAGGGCCAGAGTGTGGAGATGTTCTCCAGAGGCCACAGTCACCCGGGTAGCAAATTCTGCAGAGATAAGTCATGACTGGGAGAAGTTTCCATGACGTTCTCTACCTGATGGAGAAGGATTGGCAACAAGAAGGAGACTATGGGAAGACGAGCGGGATGGACCAAAGCAACACCAACATAGGAGACAACTGCAGCCTAACAGTAAGTGATGTCTGTGACTGAGTGTAGCCCAGATGTGCAGGACATGTAATACTGGTATATGATGATGTGTGTAGTAAATACATTTTTGGTCTATACAAAAAAAAGTACAGGATATTATTATGTGCTGTTTCTTCATTGCTGGTAAATATTTATATGTGTGGCCCAGTAATTGGTATGTATGTGTTTGGTATATTAATTGCAGGAATATATTTATGTGTTTGCTACATTCTTTTTGGTATAAGCATTGCAGTTAGTTTCACCGGAGGGAGATATTTTTCTATTTTACTCTATAAACATGGCTGGGAGGCCTTATTAGATGTTTTCGTATATGTTTCCATACCAGTTAACCTTTCTTATTGTTTTTAATGGGTGGGGGGGGGGGGGGGGTGTTTCATTTTTCCTGTTAGGATCGGCCTTAATTTTGCCACATTTTAGGGGCAAGCACAATATTGCATGTGTGCCTAGGGCACCAAAATGCCTCATCCCGGCCCTGGTATGTACATTGGAGATCAAAGTTAGTGAACAACACACAATTTCCTAAATGTCAACGTCATTGTGTAGTCCTATGTGAATATATCCTAACATGAGTAAAATAACAGTATTTTAAGATTATTTTTTAAATTTATATATTCTAAAGCACAGAATAAAAATGTAAATAAGATTCAGGTGGTCCCCTACTTAAGGACACCCGACTTACAGACAACCCATAGTTACAGACAGTCCCCTCTGACCTCTGGTGAAGCTTTCTGCACGCTTTACTATACTTTCAAATTGCAATAATCAGCTGTAAGGTGTCTGTAATGAAGCTTTATTGACAATCATTGGTCCCACTACAGCAAAAAATGTTTAAACTCCAATTGTCACTGGGGCCAAAATTTTTTTTTGTCTGGATCTACAATTATAAAATATACAGTTTCGACTTACCTTATATACTCGAGTATAAGCCTAGTTTTTCAGCACAAAATTTGTGCTCAAAAACCCTAACTCGGCTTATACTCGAGTCAACTAAAAACATAAAGACAAAACTCACCTTTCTGACGTCACCCATAGGTCCTCTTCTGTCTGAGACAGTCTGAGACAGAAGAGGACCTATGGGGACGTCGGAAAGATGAGTACAGTGTTATTTTTTTTCCTACTACAGGGGCTGGGCAGGCTGTATGCTACAGGGGTTGGGCAGGCTGTATGCTACAGGGGCTGGCAGACTATATACTGGGAGGCTGTAACCAATGCATTTCCTACCCTCGGCTTATACTCGAGTCAATAGGTTTTTCCAGTTTTTGTGTTGAAATTAGGGGTCTCGGCTTATACTCGGGTCGGCTTATACTCGAGTATATACGGTACATACAAATTCAACTTAAGAACAAACCTCCGGACCCTATCTTGTACGCAACCCGGGGACTGCCTGGAATTGTGAAAAAACACTGACGAAAACTAGAGAACACTTTCAGATACCTGCAAGTTATTGTTGTTAATCTGCCACCTGGTGCTGATTTCATTAATTATCTGACAAACCCTGTTTTAATGGCAACCTTACGTTCCAGTTTTAATAACTTTGCAAAAATGCTGTGCTGTTCCAAAGTGACTGAAACCCTTTAGCAGCAGGTTGTCCAGATGAATGCCAAGGGGTGACCCTATCAGTCATAGCCAGAGAAGTTGGTCGTTCCAAGTTGTTACAATATTGCATCTGTGCAACATCACAAACTTATTCAAGTCCCCCAAAACGGCTGGTCACCCTCGAAAGACAGATGCAAGAGAGGACAGAATAATGCAGAAAATCTCCATGGGTAATCGTTTCAACACTGCAGTTTAAATTACTTGCCAGTTCAGCACTGAACAGGGTAAGGATCTGTCATACAGTCATACTTGACATTTGAGAGCAATTGGACTGAAAGCCGTCTCTGCAGTGACCAAACCTCTTATTGTAGTTTAAAGGAGTGAACACGTGGCGCCTGATGCTAAAGATGATGGGAAGATTGATGGTGTTCAGATGAACTGGTGGAATAGGTTAGTGGTAAATCTGGCGGGCTGCAGCGTCTCCCGTCATCCGCAGTGGGACACTGGCGGTGTAAGGAACAATAGAAAAGTAAGTGCAAAAACCACAGGTATATAGGTGCGCGCTGCCCCTAGAGCTAAAATGTAACAGTAAAGTCCAAGATGTGTGTTAAAGGCTTTATTTTTATGGATGAGGCGTTTCGAGGACGAATTGTCCCCTTCCTCATGTCCAAAAGGCAACAGACACTAAAAAACATCAGACAAAATAAAAAGGTATAATAAATAAATGGGTACAAAGAAAGGCGTAAAATTGTGGTGGCTAATAGAAAGGTGAAACCAAATCAGAAATACATACGGGATATAAAGAATCACTCCAATATATAAAAACTTAGATAAAATGTATAAATAGTAGAACAGATAAAAAAGAACGTGAAGACTGGATACAATGTAATGAATGTAATAGGCAGTAAAAAATACAAAAATAAATAAAATAAAAAATAAAAAAATATTTATTTAAAATAAATATATATATTCTTATATAAATAAGTATGTTTATATATATATATATATATATATATATATATATATATATGTAAGAATATAAGTAATAGAATAAATATATGTGTAATGGGTATACTGTGATATGAGGGAAAAAAATTACTATATATGATATGATGGTGGTGGGAGGGGTAGTCATATAAGGGAGAAGGGGGGGGGGGTTAAAAGAGATGTGAAGAGCAGGCTTACCTGGATGCAATGTAGAGACTCACATATGCTCAGCTGGGGTGGGATCTAATTGACCTAGTCCTGTGGTCTTGGAAAAAATGCCTGAGTGGAGAGGATGGCATCACAGTTAGTAAATAGATAGAAGAATGGATCTAAGGAAAGACCTTAGGGGGGGTGAATGAGGGAAGAAGTTACCTTAAGTAGTGGGTGAGCCGGCTAGAAGGGCTACGGCACTGTAGTGAGGCAGGAGAGAGGCCGATCTGTAGGGAGGGTAGGGATACATAAATAAGGTAATAGACGGGGGGCTTTGAGGGTGGTGTGTGAAAGAGGCATGAACCAGGGAGGCTGAAACTTACCGCTGGTGGAATATGGGGTGTGAGTCTCGCTGCACGCCAGAGTATAGCAGTGGCGTGGGGGACTTCCCAAGTTTATATGCGGGAGCCAAGCAAAGGAGGGAGGAAAGAAAAAAAAAGAAAAAATTTTGTGTTCATTTGGCCACAGCCAAATAAAGAGGAGGGGAAGGGGAAAAAAATTGTTCATTTGGCCACAGCCAAATAAAGACAAGAGGGGAAAAAATAAATAAATAATTAAAATATGAATGGCAATTTTGAAGGGATTAGATGAGAACTTAGTGGAGAATGGGGGAGTTGATTGATATGGGGATATGTGGCTGGATAGTGTGTGCAAAAGAGTGGATGATGGCCGGATTGGGAATAGATGAGGATTAAAGGGATAGAAGCTATATTACAGATTAACAAAGATTGTATTATAAATGTAAAGTGTCTGCCGGGTGGTTGTATGTGGAATGAAAATAAAAATGAAGACAGACTAGGGGAGCCATCTGCACGGACTGCAGACGTTTTTAGAAACTCCAAAAACCGCAATAACATAGAAAGACTTTAAGTAAAAATAATTAAAATAATTAAAAGTCCGGCTGCTGTATGGGCATGTGTCAACAGAAAATATGCCCAGAGTCCTGAAAAACGGGTTTGTGCATAATGCCAGACCCACCGGTGATCCTGGATGGCGGGTCTTGAGACTCTATCCAAGCACTCGTTCAGGCCATTGGGATGCAGTGTGTTGAGCTTATAGATCCAAAAGTTTTCACGCTTGATCAGTTGGTCCAGTCGGTTGGGGTGAGTCCTTGGAATATGTTCAATGGGAATCAGAGAAAGGCTGCATATGTCCCTATTGTGGTGTGAAAGACAATGTCTCGAGACGCTGTGAAGGGGAAAACCTGCCTTGATTTTACTTCAGTGCGTGTTAATTCTTTCCCTAAAGTTTGGGACGTGCGGCCAACGTATTGTAGTGTACAGGGGCATTGAAGGAGATATACTACAAAATCTGAGCTGCAGTTGATAAATGAATCAATGGAAAAGGTTTCCTTTGTAGTGTGGGAGGTAAACGTGGTGGCTCTGTGAATGAGGATCTCACAGGTCTTGCATTTTGCTGATCTGCATTTATAAGCCCCTTTTAGCTCGGGAAAGAAACTTATATGGGACTTAGTAGATGGTTTCTTCTTTTTGAGCCTTGATGGGGCCAGTATATTTTTTAGGGTAGGCGCCCTTCTAAAGGTAATTTTCGGTTTGTCTGGTAAGGAATTCGAAATATGGGGGTCCTTCTGCAGGATGTTCCAATGTTTGGTTAGTAGTTTTCTGATGATGTTATGGTCCGTAGTGTACATGGTAATCAAACTGGCATTCCAGTCGGTGTTAGAGGTCTTAGTGCGACTGCTTATTAGCAGAGAGAATCGAAACGCTACCTTGCCTTTGCTGAAGTTTATTTTGTGTGAACAGAGAATAAGTGATCCACAGTTCATTTTAGTGATAAAAGCAAGTTTAATTTATTTGGATCTGATTTGTCAAAAAATTGGGGAAAGACTGAACCCAAAGCATGTAAGGAAGTCAGTGAAAGGTGGTGGAGGAAGTCATGGTTGGGGGAATATTTTTTGAAGCAGGAGTTGGACCTCTCATACAGCTACATGCCAAAGTGAATACAAAGGGTATATCAGAGCCTTCTTCAACAACTTGTGGTTCCTTTCTTGCATTCATCATTCAATCAATCATCATAATTCCCCCTGTCACACAGCAAAACGGTTTAATTTGTTCCTTGAAAAATAAAACACTGAAACTATGAAATGGTCAGCCCAGAGTCCTGATCTAAACAGAATAGAAAAAATTAATTGGTGACAAAGTTATGGCCAAGATACCCACAGCAGTGGAAGAAGACTGGACCAAAATCCTGCCGCAACCGACTCCTAAGTCTTTGGAGCTCTTGGACAACCCCTTTAATGGAGATAACTTGATTTTTTCCCCAAAAAATAATGTAATCATACATTGTTCTTTAATTTTGATCTCCAGTGTATACATAACGTATCTTGTTTAATGGCCCTTTAAATTTGCTCAGACAACGCCTCTTACCTCCAGCTGCTGTCATATGAGCTGAGCATATGCGGGCTGACAAGATGGCACAGCCTGCGGGTATCCTGTGTGGCACATCTTCTGTGACTATATGAGCTGTGACAGCAGGAGCCAGGAGGGTCTCTACAGCGCCACAGCCTGCGGCAGCAACTCTCCCGCCTCAGTATTTTTCTTTGCACAATACATGCTGATTAAATAAGTTATATGAAGTCAGTCTCACTGACAAACGCACACAAGTGAAGGTGAATATAATCCCATTACTCCTTTGCTTTGCGGGACTTCAGAAAGTACAATACAAGGCCCTAAAGTTTGCATTGAGCTCTAAACAAAGTCGTCACTCTTCTTAGCCATAAACCTAACTGTTAAAATAGTAATTACAAAAATAAATATTACCTCTACATAGCAATACTATGATTATTGGCCTATTTTGTGACTCCTTATCTTGCAGTCTTAAGCATGTATTAGTTCTTAATGGTGACTACTATTGGTGAAGAAACTTCTGCATTTCTGTTTAGTGCAGCATTCCCTTTAACCCCAACCCTTCCACCTTTCTGCTGCTTTCCCTTTGTGTCACTTATTATGAGTATGAGATGTAGCATTCTATTCATGAACCCGAAAAGTCATGGTGAATAGGTCCCTTTTGGAACAAATATTGCAGTGTACAAATGAATAATGTTATTATTATAGCATATCTTTATCAGTTATTAACATACAGCACATTTAACTGATCAGATAACCAAAGAGCTACCTGGAATATAGATACAGATTGCATTGTGGCAGGTGCAAATAGTTACTAGTACCATTAACTAGTACATCAGTTTTAATAACTCCTACCCAGGGACATAGCCTGGGGGTGTGCTGTCACATCTAGGCCCAGGGAGAGTAAGAAGGGTTAGTATCCCCCATAGGGAGAGACTAGTACTATTAAGAAGACATTTCAGTTAGGGTGCTTGGTACAGATTTTGCAGTAGGGCCCAGTGTCTTCGAGTTATACCTCTGCTCCAACCCCTTATCGGTCCTTTATACATCATTCGGATACTACATACGCATTTGGCTAACAACACACCATGTAAATGTCCAGAACCCCATATTTTAATTTCTAACACCCAATCAATTATGCATAAAACAGGTTTATCAATCTGAATGGGACACAATTCTAACCCAAATTGAGGCTAAATTGTAGCACACCTGTGTCTTCCAGGGGTCATATGGTGCACAAATTTCCGGAACCTAAAACTAGTAGGTGGTCAAAAGATAGACAAGAGAATCTAAGATACATAAGATCCATTATACACTTGTACTGTAAGCTTACAATTAGAGAATGTTGGGATATTTGAGCCATATTTGAGATATGATGTAGTATGTCACCACCTTCTGGTTGTATTTGGTACTAGTAGAATGTGCCACTTCATAAGGCTTCCTGAGGGTCAAGCTTGATGTTAAGGTAGCTAAAAGAGGCATGGTTTTCCTTATCCCATCCGGGGAAACTTATTTGCATTTTTTCCCAGAAACCGTTAGTGGAGAGCCATTGGCTATTAGTCTCCACATGCCTACAAGGGGACCTAAATCAGCAAAGTCTCTGTAAGGAGAACTCTTACTTAAAGAGAACCCGTCAGGCAAAATAACCCCCTAAACTAAATATATTTTCATAAACTATCATTAGAGAGCATTGCATCTATCCCTTCATTGTCCCTCTACATGCCTGTAAACCTAAGCAATGAGGTCCTAAAGCTGTATGCAAATGACCTGTGAGATGTTCAATAAGTCATTAGCATAATCAAGCTGTCCGGCTTATTCATGAGTGGGAGGCACAGCCACACCCCCAGTGCATGACTGACAGCCTGTATAATGATGTGAGGCTGTATAATGATGTGCTTCCTGGTGCTGGTGGCCACACCATGCAGCCTGTGTGTGTGTGTATAGGAGAGATACAACAGCTCCAGGATGCAGCCATGTTATAGCAGAACATGTCAGGTACTTGTGTATCTGATCTCTGTGTCTCTGTGTATTAGGAGGATGCAGCATGTCAGCAGATAAAGCACAGACACTAGCAATGCTTTACTATACATTACACACAGACATGAGCAGGGGGAGGAGAGGGGAGGGGTAACAGGGGTGACATCACTGCCTCTGACCATGTGACCAGCCTCATTTACATGATAAAGAATAGATGATTTTACAATGAATAATGTATGAAATAACTAGATAAAGGCTGGGATGGGATCCTTGTGAGCTGCTCTAACAGGTAGAGGTGACAGGACTAGTGACACAGACCTGATGACAGGTGTCCTTTAACAAACCACTATTAACTAGGCAAGGTCCTCTTTCTTATGTTATCTTTAGGCTACATTCACACGACCGTATGGAGGACGTATATACGGCCAACGTATATATGGCCGATATACGTCCTCCACAGACGGCAATGGGCGCACAGCGCCCTACGGAAGCGGTACGGTGCAGCACATGTGCGGCACCGTACCGCTCCGTACCTGGAAAAAGATAGGACCTGTCCTATCTTTTGCCGTAATACGGCGCCGTGCGCCATTAATTCCTATAGAGAGGGGCGGGGGTGAGCTGCGCTCACCTCCTCCTCCTCTCCCCGTACACTGCCGTTGCCCGCTACCGTATGGTACGGGTGGGCAACGGCAGTGTGAATATAGCCTAACAAATATGATTATACTGTGGTGCATTTGGCTGTTCATACAGACATACTTCAATATCTTTATTTAAATTCATATACTACATACCAAAACTGATAAAACCAATTATAAACACTATTTAATCTATCATCATATACGCTCTCTAAGACAGCACTCTTATCAAAGGGACTAAATTTTTGCCTCTCAACTAACACTGACAAGTTTGATGAGAGGATTGCTTGTTCAAGCCAACCTTTAAAAGTAAAGAAAAAAAGTTAAAAACACTAATTAAACACACTTTTTAATAAAAAATAATTAATTAAATAAAGTTAAGGTTGCCTAAAACAGTGATTTTCAACCTTTTTTGAGCCGGGGTACACTTTTTATACTTAGAAAATCCTGGGGCACACCACCAACCAAAATAGCACAAAATGACACTAAAACAGTCATATTATACATATAGTTAATAATATGCTGAGTATTCTGCCAACAGTTACTCAGGCAAAAGCTCATATAGTCAGCATTATAGGTGGGCATTATCTTGGCGGTGGGCAAATGCGAGAGTCTCTCCGCTCTCAGGATGATGCGCCGGCCTCGGTGATGTAATTTTGTCTCGCGAGGTTCAAAGCTTGCGCATGTGTTATTGTACACGTCTCCTACATTGTAAGAAGGCGTGACAGCGCATCGCTGCGCATTGCCGGGAAACAAAACACAGGGGGCACCATAGTTTGGGGAACTTTCCCCGCGGCACATCTGACCATGTGTCGCGGCACACTAGTGTGCCACGGCACACTGGTTGAAAATCACTGGCCTAAAACACAAACATTCCCTATACACATCTAATAAAGTAAAAAAAAAACCTGAAAATCACCAAAACCCCCACATATTTGGTATATTCCGTAACAATCTGTACAATAAGTCAGAAACATTATGGGACGCGTACAATGAATGCCGTAAAAACAAAACCCAAAACTCGCCAAAAATGTAAATTTTTCATCAAAATCCCTTCACAAAAATGTACCAAAAAGTGATCAAAAAATGTTATGTGCGCCAAATTAGTACCACTGAAAAGGGCAACTCAACACGTAAAATACAAGCCCTAAACCATCTCTGTCAACCAAAAAATATTAAAGTTATATCTCCGAAAAGATGGCGATGCAAAAATAAATGAGATTTCCTTTTATATTCGTTTTTTTCCAGTAAAATTGTAAAAATATATTTTAAAAACTATATAAATGAGGTATCACTGTAATCGTAGTGATCTATAGAATAAAGATAATATAGTATGTTTACTATACCCTAAAAAGATACAAAAATAAAGAAAACCAAAATAGATTTTTTTTTTCCTCCATACATTCAAGAGTTAATAAAATCTCATCAAAAATCCACAGACCGACTAAAATGAAATATTTGTAAAGTGCATCTCATGTCACAAAAAATAAGCCCTTACATGTCCAAATTGCCAAAAAAATAAAGATTTTATAGCGAATAAAAAGTGACAATGCATAATCTGCTCTGAATGGCGCTGCTTCCCTTTGATGCCCTGGCGTGTGCCCATACAGCAGGTTACCACCACATATGGGGTATTGTTATACTCGGGAGAGATTGGGTATCAAACTTTATGGAGCGTTTTGGTATTTTATCCACTGAGAATTTGTACATTTTATGAAAAACCAAAAAAAAATTTAACTTCGAAATTGCAGCCGATTTTGTTTTAACCCCCTGTAAAACAATTAAAGGGTTAACACACTTCATAAAAGTTGTTTTATGTACGTTAAGGGGTATAGTTTCTATAATGGGGTAATTTATGGGGTTTTACTTTTATTTAGGCCTCACAAAGTGACTTGAAACCTGAGCAGGTCCCTCAATAGCAGGATTTTGCGTTTTTTATGAAAATGTGAAAAATCACACCTAACGTTCAAAGCCCCATAACAGCTTACAAAAATGAGAGTATGTATAAAGAACCACAGAGGCATAAAGTAGACATATGACTATGTGTGGAAAAAGTAGAACATTTTGAATTTGAAAATTGAGAATTTTTCCAAATTTTCACCAAATATCTGATTTTCTCATAAATAAATGCAAAACATAACACCAACATTTTTTAACTAACATGAAGTACAATGTGTCACGAGAAAACAATTTCAAAATCACTTGGATATGTTATAGCGTTCCAAAGTTATAACCACTTATAGTGACACAGGGCAGATTTGAAAAAATGTCAGGAAGGTGAAAAGTGGCTTCGGCGTTAAAGGGAACCCGTCACCACTATTTTCACAAATACAGGTAGTGGCAGGTTCCTATAGAGCTCTAATAACTATCTGACACCCTGCCTGTAGCTAAAAGTAGTTTCCCTCAGATCCCCATAAAATCAGAGTTATAATCTTGCCTGGTATCTATGCAACTTTGGAGCGAGTCCAGGGGGCGTGGCCTAATGTCATATGATCAGGATGACATCATCAAAGATCCTTAAGCTACTTAATATGAAAACTATACCCCATGTACATATCTGACCACATAAAACAATCACCGCAGCCTCCATGGACTTCTACTCCTCTCCATGCAGGCTGCTGTGATTTCATGTGATAAAATATGCTTTGATTTCATGACATATATGCTTAGTGTACAGTTCCTAATGCTACAAAAGCTATAGGACCTGCGATGATGTCACCCTGGTCACATGACATTATAGCAGCATACAACAATAGGGATGGAGAGAAGCTGCTGGACTCAGCCCGAGGAGGCCACGCCCACCTGGACTACATGTAGCCATGCCGTGTTACCACGTAAAACTATAAAGTTGAATATATCGGAATCTCAGGGGAAGAATTTTTAGCTACAAGCAGGGTGTCAGATAGTTACTAGAGCTCTATAGGAACCTGTCACTGCCTGCAAAAAAATCACTGAACCACAGATGTGAAAATACAAATCTGTAGGCGCCAGAACTCTTAGGCTACGTTCACACGTGGCGTTAATTCATGCATTTTTAAAACACAATACAACAGCTTTGCCTAATTACAATACTCTTTTACATTTACAAAACACGTGTTAACATCACATGTGAATGCACCCTAAAAGGTTGGTAGGGGAGCAAATACTTATTTCTTTCACCAAAATGCATAAATATATACAATGTGATTTTTCTGGATTTTATTTTGGTATTCTATCTCTCAATGTCAAAATTATTCTACCCTTAAAATTATATACTGTTCATGTCTTTGTAATTGGTACAAAATCAGCAAGGGATCAAATAATTATTTCATTTACTGTATGTTCTCTCTTGTGGAGGACTCACAGTGCATTAGTTTCCATTGGAATTAAAGATGCCTAGAAATATTTTTGCTATCTACATGTATGCAGATTATAAATGCAGAAGTCATAGTCTTGATGTTCTCTAGCAAGCAGTTCTTAGAGGGTCTTCAATTCAGTGAACCCACAGTCTTTTGGCTCCAGGCTCCCATCAACAGCAACGGGTGCGGTTCCACAGACTGAGCAAGTTCTTGTGCAGCTTCCCTGAACGGACCACAGTTATGGCTCTATTTCTGTACTATACTTGTTAAGCCCAAATTCTCTTTCCCCAAAGATGGTGGGAATTCTCTGCCTAGATTAGTGCATTATAGTCCTAAATTATGGTAAAATAATCCATGATTGTTGGTTAAAGTATACACTACCGCTCAAAAGTTTGGGGACACACAGACAATTTCGTTTTTTTTCATGAAAACTTTTCTTTTCAAATGAGTTGGAAAATGAATAAAAATATAGTCAGACATTGACAAAGTTTGAAATATTTTTTATTCATTTGGAATAATAATCATCAGGCTCCAGGGGTAGTGGACCCACTGGACCACCGTGGACGATGATGTAGGCCGACACTTGGGACCGGAATATAGGTGGTACCCGTTTTTCCCCAGAGCTTGCCGCAAAGCAGGTTGGTCTTGTTGCGGCGAGGTACCACCAGGTTGTTCCACAGGGGTGACTTTGTCCGCGGTGGCAGCCAAGGTGAGGTACACAGACGTCAGGCAGAATCATAGTCGGGGACAAACAGGAGGTCAGGACGGGCAGCATGGGATGTGCAGGGAGAGGCTGGGTATGGCCAGCTCCAATTAACGGTGCACTGGCCCTTTAAATCTTTTGAAGCAGTCACGCACACGCCATAGGAGACAGGGATGCGCGCACAGCCGCCGGAGCGAGGATCGGTTAGTAATGGCTATGGGCGGCTGGGGAACATGGAGGAGCACGGGTGAGCCCGAGACAAATTCCTACTTCCAATTTTGCTTTCATCAAATAATGCTCCCTTTGCTGCAATTCCAGCATTGCAGAACTTTGGCATTCTAGTTGTTAATTTGCTGAGGTAATCACCCCTTCCAGAAGCCCCTCCCACAAGTTGGATTGGCTTGATAGGCTCGTTTTGCGTACCATACGGTCAAGCTGCTCCCACAACTGCTCAATGGGGTTGAGATCTGGTGACTTGGCTGTCTGCTTCTTCCCTAAATAGTTCATGCATAATTTGGAGATGCTTTATGCCATTGTCTTGTTGTAGAATGAAATTGGCTCCATTCAAGTGCTGTCCACTGGGCATGGTGTTGCAAAATGGAGTTATAGCCTTCCTTATTCAAAATCCTTTTAACCTTGTACAAAAATCCCACTTTACCAGCACCAAAGCAACCACAGATCATCACATTACCTCCACTATGCTTGACAGATTGCATCAGACACTCATCCAGCATCGTTTTTCATCTCACAAATGTACTTCTGTGTGGTCCAAACCTTTTTGTCTCTCCATAACACTTTTTTTCCAATCTTACTCTCTCCAATGTCTGTTTTCTTTTGCCCATATTGATCTTTTCCTTTTATTAGCGTGTCTCAGATATGGCTTTTTCTTTGTCATTGTGCCCTGAAGGCCAGCATCCTGAAGTCGCCTCTTCACTATAGAGGTTGACACTGGCTTTTAATGGAGCTGCCAGTTGAGGACCTGTGATGCGTCAGTTTCTCAAACTAGAAACTCTAATGTACATGTCTTGTTGCTTAGTTGTGCAGTTAGTGCCTGTTTGTGCTGAAAGGAGTACTTCTCATCGTTGTAGGATATCTTCAGTTTCTTGGCAATTTGTCCCATGGAATGGCCATCATTTCTAAGAACAAGAATAGACTGCCGAGTTTCACATGAAAGTTCTTTTTTCCTGGCCATTGTGAGAGTTTCATAGAACAAACAAATGTGATTATCCAGATTCTCAACCAACTCAAAGGAAGTTTACTTTTCTAATCAGCCAAACAGTTTTCATACCTGAACATTGTTATTGTATTAAAACATTTAAAATCAAAAAACATTTGCAGCTAGAATAGTCATTTACCATATTAACAATGTATAGAGTGTATTTATGAATCATTTAATGT
The DNA here is from genome assembly GCF_040894005.1 of Engystomops pustulosus. Lineage (NCBI taxonomy): Eukaryota > Metazoa > Chordata > Amphibia > Anura > Leptodactylidae > Engystomops > Engystomops pustulosus. The sequence continues at coordinate 101,039,712 of NC_092417.1, read as the reverse complement.
GGTTTTCCTTCAAAAATAGGGAAATTTCTAAGTGACACCAAACTTTTGAGCTTTAGTGTACATGTGTCAATGTTGTATGTAGATGCTTGCTTTCTACACCTTCTGTTTTCACTCACCCAGATATGAACCTTACATAATCTTGTAAAAGTAATGGTCTGATGATCACTATGAGTAATGCAGGTAATATATTGATAGTGATTTTACACACTGCAGACCTGAACGCCACCAGATGTCTTTATAATGAGTTAAAGAAATTAATGGAATATTTGACAGTTGTTAACCTTTTCTTGAAACATTTATCTTATATCTTAGATGCATATTGTAAAAGTTGGTGATAACTATGGTTTTAAAAAATATATAAAAAACCTGGAAAGTTATTCTGCAAAACTTTGTTCTTGGTATCATAGAAATAAAAACATATCGGCTTTCTAATCTCTAAAACTGGAGCAAATCATGATCACAGGTGGTGCTGTTTTTGGAAGAAGGCAGTCATGTTTTTTAAACGCAAGATGACCCCTTTATCCAGTCTGGAGAAAACCAGTGTATTAGCATTTCCAAGGAGGCCTAGGACTGGAAAGACCCAACTCTTTTTTTTTTTTTTTTTTAGGGGGAAGTGTGTAATACATACTTTTTTTTCCTTTAATAACTTTAATAACTTTATTATACAAAAAGGTATATATGGTACAAAAATAGTCTTGAAGGCTTGAGTACATATACAATATTTTACAACTCTTAATATATATATGATTATAATCATGCTTCTGGGATCTGCATGTATGTATCATTTAACTGCCATCGGCAGCAGTTAAAGTGTAACGTTGTTGGTTAAAGGGGTATTCCGGGAATATGAACGTCTGATACAAAAACCCATAATGCTATAAATAAATGAATGTAACAAAACTTAATGTCATTAGTAACAAAATGGAGCTTAAATAGTTTTATTTTATGATTCACAAAATTTTAATGGATCTCTAAAGTATGCACCAAGATGGGCGCCACTGGAAATTACATGTCCCAAGATCCTTTAGTTCTCAGTAACTCCTCCCACCTGTTATGCTCTTCTCCCAGTGATAATATAACAGGATTTCTTGTTCTGTTACCATAGTAATGATGTGTAACTGGGTGCACTGCAACAAACCGACTACAGCCAAACGTAGTGGTGATCACGTGACCTGCCCAGGCAGGTGCTGGACATGTGATGTGGACATGTGACCAGCGGCCATCTTCTGTCCTGTGTCTTCTCCGCGCGGAGGAAATTAACGGACTGATTAAAGGGCCAGTAGCATTTTAATTCTCCATTACAGTCTATGTCAGGAGCATTTTTCTGCTAAGGGGAGCAAAATTTAAAATAACAACTAATCACATATTAGCTTATATTTTAAGCACCCATTTGTATATGAATTATGCTGATTCGTGGAATACCCCTTCAAGATAATGTTTAATGTGATAATCAACATTATGTGAAAAATGTGATCCCTTATTCATTTGTTTATAGTTAATACAATTACACCATGGGAATGATCCCTTTCTCACTTAACAAAGATTCCCGTTTGTCTACTGACTCTCGTGGGGCCTACATCTGATTTAACTACTCAATCACATATCAATCGTGATTTACAATATGACAAGAGGGGAGGGTTTTGAAACTCAGGGACAGGAACAATACTACCCAATAATTTGGACCAATGCTTACGTATGATGTTTGAAATGGCATCACTTTGTTCATTATAAGTTGACACAAACGGTATTCTTTCATAGGAACCCTTTTCATCCCAGAGGACAATAAATTAGTCCTATCAATATGATAGCTTTTTCAAAATTTTTGTTGATGACCTTCTGAGGATAACTTTGCTGTAAAAAATTTTTTGGCCATGTCTTGTTTGTTTTTGTGTGATTTTTGTGGATCGCTAGTGATACATTTCAAGTAATGTGTTCCTATCCGTAGGTTTTACATATAAATCTGTTTCCAGAGTTCCATCTTTTAGTGTAACCAAAATGTTTAGAAACTGAATCTCATTTTTTAAATGTACCAACGTGAATTTGATAATGAGTAATCAATGGTTTTTAAATATTTGTGAAATTCAAATAATTCTTGTTCTGTACCTGTCCAATGTTGGCATATGTAGGTTCCATATTGGCAAACATTGCAGCTCCCATTAGTTGTAAGAAAAAATTATTGCTCAGAACTAGTTTTAGCAAATCAAGTATACATTTTTGTGCGGCACAAGTGTATTGTTCAGTAGAGAGTTTACTTTTAACAGTATTGAGTCCTCTTTGGTGGTCGATTGATGTTTTTAAGGACACTACATCAAAGGAGGCCAAATACATGCGACCCATCTCCATATTATTCAGCTCACTGAGTTTGTTAATAAAATCGGTGGTACCCTGTATGTATGATTGGCCTGTAGTGGACAGGTCACGTAGCACCCTATCCAAAAAGGTTGCATTGTTGGAGAAAATTGACCCACTACCGGATACAATTTATGCATATCCTTGTCAATTATTTTTAGAGATACAGCCTCATCCAATAAGCATTCGATTTTAGGGTCAGATGCAATACAACAATAAGTATTAGTATCGGATAACTGCCTGCGTATTTCAGCAAAATATGAGCTGGCATCCATGACAATCACCGCTCCGTCTTTATCCACGGGCTTGATAGTAATGTTGCTGTCTTGGGCTAGCTCACTTATTGCCGCTATCTCAGCTTGTATTAAGTTTGGATAGGATAACCCAGAATTCGAGACTGCTGTGCGTAATTTGTAGACCTCTTGTTTAACTGTCGATGTGAAGGCCTCAATATGAGGAGCCTCAAAATCGGGAGTGAACCTACTTCTGTTCCGTTATTGGATACGTTTAAGGGATAATTCAGAATCGTCCAAATTACCAGACATAGTATTAAACATTTAGTTACAAAAGTAGTATTTCAATTTGAAAGTCCGAAAAAATTGTTGTAGATCAATTTCTGTCTGGAACCAATCAGGTTTGGACTCAATACAGAAAGACAATCCTTTGGACAGAACAAAGAATTGATCAGATAATGTTTTGGATGAAATATTTACCACTAAGGATTTTAGTTCCTTTTCCTGAGGGCCATCACGTTGGTGTTGTTGATTTCTGTTTCATACGTGCACTATTTCCTCGTTTTGTGATGCTTTACCTCCCCCTCTCTGGGTTTTGGATCATTTTTTGTTTGTGTGGTCATCGGTGTTCCTAAAAAAGATGTCGATGAAGCTGACTGTGCAATGTCTCTTTTGTTGTCAGAGTTAGGGCTATATCTTTTGCCATTGTGATTCCTAGTTTTCCGTTTATGGTTTTCCCTTTGGCTAGCCTGTGCTTGATTGCCTTGCCATCCATAGATCAATCCTGTTTTGTATTCCTCCATATCATGATTCCATTTTTTACGTTTAGTTTCCTCCTGTTCACGTTTGGAGTTAATAACTCTGGTTTTAATGAGTTCATCACATTTTGCAAAATCATCCTCGACAGGAGCAACCTTTAATGAAGGCTAAGTCTCCTGTATTTTACATTTCAGATTGCATATCTCCCTTTTCAAAAACTCTTTTATTTAAAGGGCACCTACCACCACGATTCTACCTATAAAGGTAGATCGGGTGGTAGGTGGATGTAAGGGACGTGAGGAGAGCTCTTTTTAGAGCTAATCCTCACGTCCCCGCTAACTTTTAATAAACTTTATTCCCCTAACATGTAAATTTAGTTATGCGGCTACTGGGGCGTGGAGTAGCCGGGCACGAGGCTACACAGCGCGGCTACTCCACGCCCCAGTAGCCACAATACTCCTCCTACCCTGTGTGTTCAGCGCGCGGCATCCGACAAGCCGGAGTTCTGCGCATGCGCAGTAGCTCCGGCCTCGGAGCTGTGGCTGCTCAGCTGCGTTCTGCGCATGCGCATAACGCCAGCATGTCGGGCGAGGGCTCCTCGTAGCTGCGCGCCGAACACACAGGGTAGGAGGAGTAACGTGGCTACTGGGGCGTGGAGTAGCCGCGCTGTGTAGCCTCGTGCCCGGCTACTCCACGCCCCAGTAGCCGCATAACTAAATTTACATGTTAGGGGAATAAAGTTTATTAAAAGTTAGCGGGGACGTGAGGATTAGCTCTAAAAAGAGCTCTCCTCACGTCCCTTACATCCACCTACCACCCGATCTACCTTTATAGGTAGAATCGTGGTGGTAGGTTCCCTTTAAGAATATTAAGTCTAAAGAATATTTATTTAAAAATTTTTAACATTTTGCACAAAATTCGGGTTCATGAGAAAAAATGTAGGCGTTAACTCTGGAATGCATCCTTCTCAGTATCATGCGTGATTTATAATACTCGCTCAAGGTTACAACATGCAATTGTAGTTTGACCAACCTTCTAGAGTCATTTTCATATTTGCGCTTTAACTCAGGAGTAGGTGGGGTGGTAAGGAATGCAGCATCAATGTCCAAACCCTGTAAGATCCTCTCTCCGTCCTCTATTGTATAGGCAAACATATGGATTCGGTCCCCATGTATAGCAGTATCCATAATCAGGGCCAGATTAAGGGTCCCAGGGGTATGGAGCACTTAATTTAGGATGGGGCCCCCCAGCTCGGCACCCAACGTGGGGCCCCCTTCCACAACAATATATGTGAAAAAAAGATACCACATAGTTATCCGGTTTCAAATATCAGCGCTATACTATTACCAGATAATGATACCTCAATACTGTCACCAATTAAAACTACCATAAAACCAATATTCCAAACAATTCCAAAAGATCCGTCTAAACTGTGACCCACAGCATTACCACAACATAAAGAAAATACCAACTTCCTGATAATGAACACAAGACTCTATACACAGACCAGGATTACCAATAATTTACCACATATAAACTCCATTTATTGATAAAACTTTACCGCCATATTGTTATTATATAAACACCAACCAGCACAGGGCAATATCACTAATGACACCTCTGTACAAGCCCAGATAATAACATTAAATCAGGATTATCACCACTACATAATGACTGGATAATACTGCAATACTATATGATAACCTACACACAGACCAGTATGTACCAGCATATAGTGACTATATAGTAGTAGATACCAGTCCTGCACAGAGGCTGCAGTGTCATCCAATGACTTACAGGTGACGTCCCCAATGTTGTCTCTTCCTTCCTGTCTGATCTTCCAGGAGACTTCTTCCAGTCACAATTCATTTCTGCTTGTTTATAAAACAGACCTGATTGACATCATCCTATATTCTCCTCACATCTGACCCTCACATATATATCATGTATACCCCTCACACCTCAACTGACCACACTGTGCCACACATATATTATATATACCCCTCACACCTCAACTGACCACACTGTGTCCCCACATATATCATGTATAACCCTCACACCTCAACTGACCACACTGTGCTCCACATATATTATATATACCCCTCACACCACAACTGACCACACTGTGCCCCCACATATATCATATATACCCCTCACACCACAACTGACCACACTGTGCTCCACATATATTATATATACCCCTCACACCACAACTGACCACACTGTGCCCCCACATATATCATATATACCCCTCACACCACAACTGACCACACTGTGCCCCCACATATATCATATATACCTCTCACACCACAACTGACCACACTGTGCCCCCACATATATCATATATACCTCTCACACCACAACTGACCACACTGTGCCCCCACATATATCATATATACCTCTCACACCACAACTGACCACACTGTGCCCCCACATATATCATATATACCCCTCACACCTCAACTGACCACACTGTACCCCCACATATATCATATATGCCCCTCACACCACAACTGACCACATTGTACCCCCCATATATATCATATATACCCCTCACGCCACAACTGACCACACTGTGCCCCCACATATATCATATATACCCCTCACACCACAACTGATCACACTGTACCGCTCATTACCCCCACTACCACTGCATCATGACTGAATAATACCTCCACAGCATTACCACAGCAAAATAATACCACCTAAGGCTACATTCACACGAACGTATGGGGGATGTATATACGGCCAATGTATATACGGGCGATATACGTCCCCCATACACTTCTATGGGGTCACGGCCCTGTACGGGAGCGGTACAGTGCAGCACCGTACCGCTCCGTAGCCCGTATAAAGATAGGACATGTCATATCTCTCTACGTAATTTGGCGCCGTGCGCTGTATATTCCTATAGAGAGGGGCAGGGGTGATCTGCGCTCATCCCCTGTGCTTCTCTCCACAGCGCCGATGTATGCCCGCCATACTACTGTACGGCGGGCATACATTGTGTAAATATAGCCCAACACAAACTCAATTAAAAAAAAAAAAACAATAAATGTATTCAAATTAAAAATGAAATGCTCTGCAGATAAACAAAAACACAAATATTAGAATATAATTATATCTGATTACTCACCGTTTACTGTCTTCGTCATTACAACTTCATTACAGCCTCTATAGCGCCCCCCTGTAGTTTGGGATTCTTCATCTGGTGTAACTCCTCCAGTTGTGATGGATTTGCCCCTAGATGTCTTCAGCTCTTGGCAGCACATCTGTGCCCTTAACCCCTTAACGCTGAAGCCACTTTTCACCTTCCTGACACGGCCCATTTTTTAAAATCTGACATGTGTCTATTTAAGTGGTTATAACTTTGGAACGCTTTAACATATCCAGTTGATTTTGAGATTGTTTTTTCGTGACACATTGTACTTCATGCTGGTTGAGAAATGTAATCAATATATTTAGTATTTATTTATGAAATAAATGGAAATTTGGCAAAAATTTTGAAAAAAACAATGTTTTCCAAATTCAAAATTTTCTACTTTTTGGAAAGTTGGTCATATCACTAAAATAACTTGATAACTAACATTTTCCATATGTATGCTTTAACTTGGCATCATTTTTCCTTTATTTAGGATGTTAGGAGGCTTATAACTTTAGGTGCAATTTTTCCGATTTTCACGAAAATCATCAAAACCTACTTTTGGAGGGTCAATTTAGTTAGAAGTGACTTCATAAGGCCCACATGACAGAAACCCCCCACAAATGACACCATTTTAGAGACTACACCCCTCAAAATATTCAAAACAACCTTTGGGAATTTTGTTAACCCTATGAGCGTTTCATGAGGGTTAAAGATAAATGAAAGTGAAATTAGAGAAATGTAATTTTATCTTACTATAGATTCATTGAACACTAAAATTTGCACCTTCACAATGGGTTAAAAAGGAAAATGCATTTTACAATGTTTAGGGCAATTCCTCCTGAGTATGGCAATACCCATTTTGTCACTGTACCCTGCTGTACGGGCACATGGGGGCACTTGGAATGGAAAGAGCGTTGTTTTGTTTTTGCAGGGCAAATATGGCTGAAAACGTTTTCATGTGTCAGGATGCATTTGGAGAGCCATAATGGTACCAAAACAGATGAAAGCCCCAACATGAGACACCATTTTGGAGAGTACACCCCTTGGAGAGTTTAGCAATGTGTAATTTGTGTATTTTCCCCAACAGGTGTTTGATTCAATTAGGCCCCAAAAGGGAAAAAAGGTGAAAATTTTCTCAAAAAAGTCACTTTTACCCCAAATTTTTGTAAGCCACAAGGGATAAAAGATGAAACAACCCCATAAATGTGTAAAACTATTTCTCCTAAGCACAGAACTGCACCACTTTTGCATATAAAGTGTTGTATGGGTACACAGTAGGGCTCAGAAGGGAAAGAGGGGCTTTGGCCTTTTAGAAGCCAGATTTGACAATCATCCTTTACATGTGTCAGGATGCATTTGGAGAGCCCTAGTGGTACCAAAACAGAGGGGAACCCCAACAAGTGTCACCATTTTGGAAAGTGCACCCTTTGGAGAATTCAGCAAGGTGTAATATGTGTATTTTCCCCTACAGGTGTTTGCTTCAATTAGGTCCCTAAAAGCAAAAAGATGAACATTTTCCCAAAAAAGTCACTTTTACAGCTAATTTTTGTATCCCATAAGGCATTAAAGATGAAACAACCCCAAAAAATGTGCACTAGCATTTCTCCCGAGTATAAAATTGCCCCACACATGCAAATAAAATGTTGTATGGGTACGCAGTGAAGCTCAGAAGGGAAAGAGGGGCGTTGGCCTTTTAGAAGTCAAATTTGACAGACATCCTTTACATATGTCAGGATGCATTTAGAGAGCTGTAGTGGTACAAAAAAAGAGCGGAACCCCAACAAGTATCACCATTTTGGAAAGCACACCCCTTAGAGAATTTAGCAAGGTGTAATATGTGTATTTGTCCGTAAAGGTGTTTGATTTAATTAGGACTTAAATAGATAAAAGGTGAACATTTTCTTATAAAGGTCATTTTACTCCTAATTTTATATAGCCACAAGGGATAAAAAAATGTAATAACCCCCCAAAATGTGTAAACCTATTTCTCTCAAGTGTAGAAGTACCCCACATGTATATATAAAATGTTGTATGGGCGCACAGTAAAAGGAAAGGGGGATGTTTGCCTTTTAGAAGCCAAATTTGACAGAAATGTTTGAAATGCATTTGGAGAACCCTAGTGGTATAAAACAGATAAGAATCCGAAAAGTGACCCTAATCTTTGAATGCACACCCCTTAGAGAATTTTGCAATGTGTAATATATGTGTTTTCCCCTACAGGTGAATGATCCAATTAGGCCCTAATCATTAAAAAGGTGAAAATTTTCCTATAAATGTCACTTTACCCCTAATTTATGTAAGCCACAAGGGATAATATATTAAATAACCCCGAAAAAGGTGTAAAACTATTTCTCCCGAGTGTAGAAGTACCCCACATGTGCATATAAAATGCTTTATGGGCGCACAGTAGAGGAAAAGAGGGATGTTTGTCTTTTAGAGGCCAAATTTGCAAGAAATCCTTCACATGTGTCAGGATACATTTGGGGAGCCGTAGTGATACCAAAGCAGAGGAAAACCCGACAAGTGACCCTAATTGTTGAATGTACACCCCTTGGGGAATATAGCAAGGTGTAATATGTGGTGTAGTGTAATACACGTGGTGAAATGAGCATTTTGAACATATAGGTGGTTTCCAAATATGATGTGCAATGGAGTCCAAGATGGAAATTGCAATTATTTCTGGAAAGTTCAGTGCCCGTTATGTGGCGCCCCTTATGAAATAATGGAGGGGTATAGGGAGCAACGGGACCTAACAGTTGTTACAATTATTCATTTTACCGAAATTAATTCACAACAGGTTGGGCGTGAATTGTGAATGTGTTGTGTATAAGGAGGTGGAATATACCAGGGGACCAACTAAACTTTTGTCACTCTGGAGGTGTCGCAGGTCTCTTATTTATATTGTCTCTTAGTATATAGTGTCCATCCTTACTCCTCTTTTGGAACAGACTCTTTATTGACTCCTACGTTTAGAAGCAGCAGAATTCACCTGGGAAAATGCTGTCCTGGCAAAACACAGGAACATCTAAACCAGAGGTACTGGGGCCCCGTCCTTCTTGTCCCAATATTAGTTTCCTAATATCTTCCTCTTGAAAACGGAGAAATGATACGGCAGGACCTGCACATTGGAACAGCTAGTAAGAGTTGTACAGCATAATCTGTACAATGTGCACGGCCAGCGCTTTTGTACCATATCTTCGTTTTCTGTAGGGAAATTATCGCCAAGTGTTGCTCTTATTCACCCTAGCGATGCCCATTGTGACGAATATTGCTGCTTTTGGCTGGACTAAATCGACCAGCCAATAGCGGCAAACATGGACAGAGGGGGGCAACAAAACCCCTCTGGACCGCAAGGCAAAATTGGTGGCTGTCAGGAACAGCCGCCACCCTGCCCCGATCACCGTGTCTACAGACATAGTGACCGGTATTACTGACGTCATAAGTAAATTCGCTGCTATTGGCTCGTCTGAATTGATGAGCCAATAGCAGCGATAATAAACTGGGGGTGTGGGGGGGGGGGGGGACGTAACCCTTCTGGTCCATGGGGCAGGATGGATGGCTGTCAGGAACAGCCGCCGTCTTACCCCGATCACTGTGTCTGACCGGTGTTGGAAAGTCACTACCCGCCGCACCGTTCTATAACAACGCTTGTTGGGAATAGGCTATACAATCTTTATTTTTTAAGCAATTTAGACAAATAAGGGCTTATTTTTTGCGAGACGAGATGCACTGTAAAAAAACCTTTATTTTAGAGGGTGTTTAGCTTATCGACGCAATTTTATTAACTTTTTACGTGTGGAGGAAAATAAAATCATCAATTCTTGTTTTGTATTTTTAGCATTATTTTGGGGGGGGGGGGTGTTCACTGTAGCATAACAATAATATATTATCTTTATTCTACGGATCACTACGATTATGGTGATACCTCATTTATATAGTTTTATTTTTATTTGTCCAATTTTATTGAAGGAAAACTAGAATAGAAAAAATTGCATTTGTTTTAGTATTGCCATATTTATAGCGGCATAATTATAGTATTTTTTGGTTTACGGAGCTGGTTGTAAGCTTATTTTTTGCGTGACATCTTTTTATTGGTATCATTTTGGTGCTTGTAACTTTTTCGGATCACTTTTTAGAACATTTTTTGTAAAGCAATTTGATAAAAAGTTTACATTTTTGGCAAGTTTTTGGCGTTTTTTTCTACCACGTTCACCGAGCGGGTCCAATTATGATTAGAATTTATTGTACAGATTGTTACGGACGCAGCGATACCAAATAAGTGGGGTTTTTTCGTGATTTAGTGTTTTTTATACTTTATTACTTGTGTAAAGGGAAATGTGGTGTTTGGGGGGACTTTCACTTTCTTTTATTATTTATTTTATTGTAAAAAACCTTTATTTATTTATTTTTACTTTTTTTACATTTACTGACATCTTAGCTTGAACAAGTGATCTTCTGATCACTTGTTCAAGCTATTTTACAGGTTACACAGTGCAATACAGATGTATTGCACTGTGTAATGTAAGACACTGAGCATGCTGCGCATGCCCAGTGTCTTACAGCCGGGTCCTGCCAGGAGGCAGGGACCCGGCTTCCGGAGGAAGATCTCGCAGCCCCGGGCACCGGCAGTCCCGGGGCTGCGATCGGAGCAGCGGACCCCCCCGGTAAGCGCCGCGGGGGGGTCCGATTCACCTTTAATTAACTTCAAATGCCTCTAACACGCCGCGGTCAGCGCGACCGCGGCATGTTAGGGGTTAACACCCGCGATCGGAGAAATCTCCGATCGCGGGTGTTAGAGGCGGGTGTCAGCTATAATATATAGCCGACACCCGCAGCTTCTGGCGCCGGCTCCGTTCAGGAGCCGGCGCCAGAAGCTTGACGTAATAGTACTGCATTTTGCGGGAACGCACCTCCCGCGATGCAGTACTATTACGTCAAATGTCGGGAAGGGGTTAAAGATACCACAATCACTTACAGTGTAATGGCACCTGGATATATATACACATCACCTACTTACTAAAGCTATATATGGCTACCCCATTTATGAATTTATATATAAAAGCTGCCCCTGCTATACAGCAACCCCCACTATACAAATCCCCCCCCCAAAAAAACAATGGCCCATTTCATCTATAAAGTGACCTCCCCTATACAAAGACGGCCCTCTATAAAGCACCCCTCTTGCCCCGAAATACAGTCCCCACATCCACTAAACAGTGGCTCTATACATAAATAGTACCCCCCTTGCCTCTATTCATAAATTACCCCCCTGTCCTCTATACACTGTCAGTATACATGAATTACACTCCCCTGTCCACTATACATGAACTACACCGCCTCTATATATGAATTACAATCCCCATCCTCTATGCAGTGCATCTATACATAAATTACACCACCTGTTCCCTCTACACTTCCTCTATATATGAATTACACCCCTTGTCCTCTATACAATGGTTATATACATTAATTAAACCCCCCTATATACTGCACCCTGTGCCCTATACAGTGGCTCCTCTATATATAAATGACACCTCCCTCCCCTATACAGTGGCTCCTCTATATATAAATGACACCTCCTCCCGTCCCCTATACAGTGGCTCCTCTATATATAAATGACACCTCCTCCCGTCCCCTATACAGTGGCTCCTCTATATATAAATGACACCTCCCTCCCCTATACAGTGGCTCCTCTATATATAAATGACACCTCCCTCCCCTATACAGTGGCTCCTCTATATATAAATGACACCTCCTCCCGTCCCCTATACAGTGGCTCCGCTATATATAAATGACACCCCCCTCCCCGTCCCCTATACAGTGGCTCCTCTATATATAAATGACACCTCCTCCCGTCCCCTATACAGTGGCTCCTCTATATATAAATGACACCTCCTCCCGTCCCCTATACAGTGGCTCCTTTATATATAAATGACACCTCCTCCCCTATACAGTGGCTCCTCTATATATAAATGACACCTCCTCCCCTATACAGTGGCTCCTCTATATATAAATGACACCTCCTCCCCTATACAGTGGCTCCTCTATATATAAATGACACCTCCTCCCCTATACAGTGGCTCCTCTATATATAAATGACACCTCCTCCCCTATACAGTGGCTCCTCTATATATAAATGACACCTCCTCCCCTATACAGTGGCTCCTCTATATATAAATGACACCCCCCCTCCCCGTCCCCTATACAGTGGCTCCTCTATATATAAATGACACCTCCTCCCGTCCCCTATACAGTGGCTCCTCTATATATAAATGACACCTCCTCCCGTCCCCTATACAGTGGCTCCTCTATATATAAATGACACCTCCTCCCGTCCCCTATACAGTGGCTCCTCTATATATAAATGACACCTCCTCCCGTCCCCTATACAGTGGCTCCTCTATATATAAATGACACCTCCTCCCGTCCCCTATACAGTGGCTCCTCTATATATAAATGACACCTCCTCCCCTATACAGTGGCTCCTCTATATATAAATGACACCTCCTCCCCTATACAGTGGCTCCTCTATATATAAATGACACCTCCTCCCCTATACAGTGGCTCCTCTATATATAAATGACACCTCCTCCCCTATACAGTGGCTCCTCTATATATAAATGACACCTCCTCCCCTATACAGTGGCTCCTCTATATATAAATGACACCTCCTCCCCTATACAGTGGCTCCTCTATATATAAATGACACCTCCTCCCCTATACAGTGGCTCCTCTATATATAAATGACACCTCCTCCCCTATACAGTGGCTCCTCTATATATAAATGACACCTCCTGCCCTATACAGTGGCTCCTCTATATATAAATGACACCCCCCTCCCCTATACATATGCTCCTCAATATATATAAAATACACCCCCCCATATACTGAGGCTCCTCTATATATACAGTACATACCCCCCTCCACACACACCCCCTTTCCCCCTCCACTATACATTTGATCCTTAATATATATAAATTATCTTCTGTCTTCTTTGCTGGGCCCCTTTATAACAATAAAATAATAAAAGTTCACTCACCTTTCCCCGTAGGCAGCGCTGACAGCCTGGAAGATCTGTGGCTCCTCTCCTGCTGCAGTGTGCACTACCATATGCAGTGTGCGTGTCAGTATCGGGCTGCTATTAGCGTTTAGCAGCCCGATACTTACTAGCTGATGTCTGCGGGGCCCCTGTAGCCTGTCATTGTGTGCAGGGCCGGATCTACAGCGCCAGACGCCGGGGCCCCATAGAGAGAGGGCTGATCCCGGGGCCCGGCGCAAGTGCTCCAGGAGCGCCAATGTAGATCCGGCTCTGTCCATAATGATGAATGGAAAATTATCAACATAGTAGTAAAATAATGATAATAACCCAAAGACAACAACCCTTCTGTATAAGAGCTATGGTATAACCACAAAGGAAAATGGAGATGGAGATGCCCATTGTAATCAATGGGTTAAAACGAGACAGCCTCGGGTCTTCAGAAGACCTGAGGCTGTCATGGCGACCCATGGCCACAATCCCCCCCCCCCCGATGACATCACTGGGAGTGACGGTCCTCGCAAAGATGGCAGTCGGGTTAACGGTAAGTGTTTGCTGCAATATGCCCTCTCTATGCACCCACATCCGAAATGGGACATACTATTATGTCACATGTCGGGAAGGGGTTAATTGCTGCATATCACATGAATCATCTTTTGCAATGATGCTAAACCGTGGGACAAAAGACCAGCTGATTTTGGCCCTGCTGGGGCAATTTCTGCAGTCATCCTACTTTGTGTGCAGGAAGTCCTAGAAAAAAAAAATTAGGTCAACATCTGCAAAGAGTTGGTATGTTCTCTCCGTGTTTGCATGGGTTTCCTCCGGGTACCACGGTTTCCTCCCATACTCAAAAAACATACTGTTAGGTTGTTTAGATTGTGAGCCCCATGGGGACAGGGACCAATTTGACATGCTTTGCGTAATCATTGTGCGCTATATAAATAAAGAATTATTATTATTATTAAATATAGAGCTTTGGATGAGCAAGGCCTTCCTGATAATCCCATACTCCTTCCAAGGGACTATGTCAGAGTAGTGGGTCTTTAGAATTGTCTCTTTACCATCCCTCTCTCACAGTTTATCCATGAGTCATCACAGCAAGCAGCTGTCTCCTCAGCTTCTCCCATGTCTATTATGCATAACTCTCTCATTGTTAGTAAAGCTATCTTTGACAAAAAAAAAGTTTGTGGGGGCTATGAGATGGCGCTGTCCAATGCTTCCCTCCTGTCCACTAGCCCATGGTCACCGCTAATAAAAACTGCTCCCCCTATTTGTGTTGTTCAGTATCTTTATGCATCTGTGACTGGACCTGACTGAGTTAATTGGCTTAAAATTAGCAGGCATGGTGATATCATCTGAACATCATGGTAACAGCAGAATCCGGAGTTCGTTCTGGATAACATCTCAAAATTCCTATTTTTCCTTTAAACTTAAATAACAGGATGTTAACACTTTGAGGGTCAAGGACGCTTCATCTGTCCAGTAATGAAGGGAGGGAGCATCATCTTACACTGCAGAGGATTTTTTCCCCTCAACAAAAATTTTGTTTAAAAAAAAAAAAAGACTAAGTACAAGAGTCGTCTTTATAGTGCAATGTACATGCTTTTATTTGTGTTTGACAACTGCTTTGACCACTATTCCAGCAATATTCCACAATGGGAAAATTATTTTGGTATAGTACTACATACAAAAAAATGGTTGGCAGTGATACAATGGGGGAGAAGTAGCAATCTGTCTACACCAGAAAACTGGAGTCATTTGCACCTGAAATGCAGCAGAGAGCTGTCTAGTGCTACTCTGCACTGGTCAAAGACTGTCACACATTAATACATATCAGTGTTTTCTCTGAGTATATAAAGGAAATGCATCCTCAATTAGTTTAATTACATAATTACCACCGTGTTAAAAATTCACAAATTACATTTTTACATTAAGGGGTATTCCCGCGAAGACAAGTTTCTTATATGTACTCAGAATGACAAAATAACACATTCTCTAATTCACTGTTATTAACAAAAATGCAGTATTTCACAGATATTCACAGACAGTCAAACCTGTCACTATCAGCCCTGCTGTACACAATTTCAGTTGCCCCTAGACACGACCCTGTAACTTCTGACTTGGGGTTGGGCCGCCATCTTGGATTTATGTGTGAGATCGTGGAGATGAGATTTCTGTCTGTAGCCACGCCCCCAGCACGGAGCTCAGAGTCAGTCACTGGCTGACAGGAGATTGTGAGCAGAGATAAGTGATCCGGGGAAAGGGGGATGCAGGCACATAACTGTGAGATGTAGCAGAGCTCACAGTGCAAGGGTAAATTCACACGGCGGTGTGCCCGTCGGACGCGGGAGAGGAGGTAACCCCTCCATAGAAAACAGCGGTGCACGGCCAAACACTCGGGAAAAGATAGAGCACGCCATTGCCATGTAAGGGGGACGTAAATGGGGCCGCATATACATCCCCATGAACAGGCATGTGATTGACCCCTAACATTGTAAAAGTCTGTCAGCCTTTGTGTAATCTCATGCATATCTGTCTCATCTCTTTCTATGTGTAAGATACTAGTACAATGTCAGAAGTCAGATGAAAGTGTATATACACCTGTACCCTGATAATGTAACCACATTGTCTCCCCACAGAACTAGATGGATCATAATGTGTCTGCTTAGAGAGTCCCCGCCACTACCATGGGATTTTGCACTGAGCAGCTTAGAGAGTGATAGGAGCTAAAACAGCAATAAGACCGAGTAACATTGAAAAGTGAATTGTGTTACCATCACTAGGAGATTGAAATGTGAGAATTTTCTTTTGTGGGAAAACCCCTTTAAAGTGAATACAAAAATAATTTAATGATCCACAGTTACAGTGATATACACTGTAAAGTGCTGTGCAGGGTATATTGTACCATACCCTTCTTCGTGTCCTAAAACAACAGCCCACAGAGGACATTTAAGCAGTCCCCCGGTGGTAAGTGAGAGGAGCTTGCCTTCGTGTCTATAAGACAGGCAGCAGCATGGTAGTATTGGGAATTTTTTTTTTATTCTGCCTAAAAGGAGGGGAAGATATTAATGATGGAAGCCCCATTTAATGTTTACTTGTACAGGGAAGTGGGGGCCATATCTAATGGGTTCCCGCATGGGGGTGGGGGCTATCTATTTATGGATATGCCCTTTCTAATGAGGGAGGCAGTGCCTTATCTAGATTACTGAGGGGGTCTATCAAATGGCCCTCCAACTATCTGAGGGACCCCCTGGTCTATAGCAACCACCAGATGCTATGTGAGTTATCACATGCACCATAGCTCGCTTCTGATCCACAGTGGCCGTATTGGAGTAGCATAACATAACCTTATTGCTTGGCTATGGGCTGAACTATAGGACTATAATTACATCAGCCTCGGGTTTGCCTTGCTTTACAAACGCAAACCACACACCACGTGTGACACTACCATGGCATCTATAAGGCTCGACAAGTACTTAATCTTGTATCAGGATAACACATTACAGGGCCTGCAGGTAATCACATGGGCACAGGTTTGTCTAAACACATGAAATCTGTACTCACAGCTGAAATCTTATGTGTCTGGGAGATCATGTGAATCGCTTAAGTCTGATCTTAATCAGAGTAATGTAGTTTATTGGCTACAGACTGTAGATCAGGTATTCTCATTAGTGGTATCCACAGCAGAAGACAACAAATGGCCCCCTGAGAAGAGCAGTCAGACACATGTATTACCTTGAGTCCATGTAGTAGTCTAGCAAAAGTCTAAATCTAACATAAAGTATCACATTGTCAATTCATCTTTTGAAAAATGGGTAATTGGTTAGAGAGTATCATAGTAAAAAAGGTTATAAAAACATATCAGTCTATTAAGTTCTATTACATTTTTTCTCTCCAGAAAGGCATCCAGGCCTCTCTTGAACATGTACATAGAGTCCGCCATAACAACCTCCTGCGGCAGAGAGTTCCATAGTCTCACTGCTCTTACAGTAAAGAATCCTAATCTATGGTGATGGTAGAATCGCCTCTCCTCTGGGAGTAGGGGATGCCCCCTTGTCCTGATTATGTGTCTAGGTAGAAAAGGATCATTGGAGAGATCCCTGTACTGACCATTCAGGTATTTGTTTAGTAGTTTAGTAATCAGTCATTGTATTCTAATCCCCCCATTCCCCTAATAATCCTGGTTGCTCTGCTCTGCACCCATTCCAGTTCTACTATGTCCTTTTTTTACACTGGTGCCCAAAACTGTACACAATACTCCATGTGTGGTCTGACCAGTGTATAAGGGAAAAACTATATCCTTATCATGAGAATCTATTCCTCTCATGATACATCAAGAGTGGGCTCCACTTTCAGGTCAGCTTCTTAACTATATAATTATGTCCTACTGTATTTTAGGATTTTGACAGATGTAGGAGATACATCATTATGATATAGACTGTAGAAATTTGCATCAATATAGATAATCTGTTGTCTATAGTTGTGAAAGATTGGCCACCATTTATTACAAGGCCTTTTTAATTCTTGCTTCATCATATCAGTGAAGCGGCTGCTCTGTTATAGTGATACTGTTGATCTAGAGACAGGTGGCATTTGATATGTTGCACATACATTCCCTGCTGTATGATTCTCCCCAAGAATACAGGGGTCCAGGAGCTGGGAAGTGACCTTGAATAGAGAAGAGTCTGTAATGGGCACAGCTGCAGACCCCATTCCCCCCCTGTACAAACATACAGCATACACCCCCGGCACCCCAGTGATTCCCCCTCCCACCCCACAGAGTGGAGTAAAGTTACAACTCACAACACTTGTGCTGTCAGTCACACCAGGGAAAGGGAATCAGGGACACAGCCAGACACACACAGACCCACGTCCTTTTCCCACAGAGACAACTTCATTCCAGGCAGGATGGGAAGAGGGATAGTCCTGGCCATGTGCTGCTTGATGTCTGCCTGCTGGCAGGTAAGAGACCTTCTACAACTAATCTCTTAAGCCCTGGTTCTGAACTTAGATTGTATTCAGAGAAAGTAAGGCAAGAGGAACTTACGTACTAGGATCTTAGGAAAGACTTGATATAAAATGTTATCACTGTCATATTGGCTTGGGTATGTCTTTATTGTGGATACTTTACCCTGTGCTGAATAAGCTTGGTGTTATACAGAAGACATGGCCTTGTTTTTTCTTCCAATTTGATTTTAGATAGAAATAACATTTATTAGGAGTTCCTCTTTAAATGTAAGAGCAAATATGTAGATATACATGTGCTCACTATATAAACGTGTTCAGATCCCATGGACACGTTCATATAGTGAGCACATGTCATTTAGGAGAAGACGGTTCCATTGCCTCAATTATTGGCATGTTTAGAAATAGGGTTTCACAATTTTGGAAGTGATTAATTGCATCCTACAGCACATGTATGATGTTGAATCAGTAAACGTATGTGTAACACAGTATTAATATTTAAAAGGGAACTCCACCTCATAGGTATAAAAGTTGAGATTTTATGTATACAGGACCTCTACAGATGTTGGTAAAGGTACCTCCCTCTCTTATTAGAACATCATACAGCATGTTCAGTAATAAGCATTGAGTACTAGATGGGTTGGAAACAAAGCACTATGTCATCAGATTTCTCTGGAATAAGACATGGGGCAGATTTGTCATTCATCAGGCATCCTCTTTGGAGCACTTTTGGTGTATTTGTACATCATATTTATTATAGTGGCTTAGACAACTTGCTATACGTGCACATGTGGTGTTAATGTGTACAGTGTACAGGCAGTCCCCGGGTTACGTACAAGATAGGGTCCGGAGGTTTGTTCTTAAGTTGAATTTGTATGTAAGTCGAAACTGTGTATTTAATGATTATAGATCCAGACAAAAAATTTTTTGGCCCCAGTGACAATTGGAGTTTAAACATTTTTTGCTGTAATGGGATCAAGGATTATCAATAAAGCTTCAATACAGACACCTTACAGCTGATCATTGCAGTCTGGGACTATAGTAAAGCATTCAGGAAGCTTCACCAGGGGTCAGAGGGGTCTGTCTGTAACTATGGGTTGTCTGTAAGTCGGGTGTCCTTAAGTAGGGGACCGCCTGTATTTGTAACTTAGTGACTAAAAATATGAAAATTTGGTGCAACTAGTTCCTGAGACTGTCTTGTGTCACTTTTACCCCTGAGGAAGTCTCCAATTGGAGACGGAATGCGTGGGGAGCCCTTGTAACGTATGACAGCTTTTTGTGTACCTCTAGTGTCTAGCTTCATGTAATGTATTATAACTCTTTGTAGTTCAGTGATCCGTACTCCACTCATCCAACAGCTTTGGTTGTATATAACTTGTGTACAGTTTGTAGTGGTCCACATATGTAATTAATACTGTATAAGAAGTTGGATATGAATTGTACTCATTGACTTCTTATTATAATAATAAACTTATTATTAGGGGTGGTTTAGGAATTACTTACCGTATTTTTCGGCCTATAAGGCGCACCGGAGTATAAGGCGCACCTCTAATAAATGCCTGCTAAGACATCTAGGTTCATATATAAGGCGCACTGGAGTATAAGGCGCAGGATCAAATGCAGTACCTAAAAATGACCAGCAGGTGGCAGACCTGTGCACAGTTCAAGCCAGCTACACTTCCCGGGAAACTTGTCTTCAGCGTGTCAGAGAGCTCCGTTCTCAGAGGTATGGGCTGCTGGGGGTTAATGCAGGGTGATGCAGCAGGGGTTAAGCGGTCTCCCTCTGCCCCTTCTCCTTCCCTCCTCAGCCAGGGTGTTATTCCTATGGGGTTCCCTGTGGCTCATTCTCTTTCCCCTGTTACAGGGCTGTCAGGTATGGGGGATTGTTTACTGATGATGATGATTGCCTCGTGGTCGGCACTATGTCAGCTCCGGTCTCTCCGTGCTAGGGGAGGGCAGGATGGGCACAATGTTAGTTGTGGTGCCAGGGCACTTCAGGAGCTAGGGACCCGGTATACTGTGTGGGAAGGTGCAGGACATTTCTGGGGTTGGAGCTATTAAACACTGGTAAATGTACAGTACATCTTGTCTGTAGTACATTTCTGTATAAGTTCATATATAAGGCGCACTGGCGTATAAGGCGCACCTTTGATTTCTGAGAAAATTTAAGGATTTTTGGTGCGCCTTATAGGCCGAAAAATACGGTATTAGTAGAGGAGGTGTTTGTTGGTAAACCATACCTGGTTTATCCAACTGTTTGTTATATGTACGTGTATACATTTTTAATTGTTTTTATGTGCTCACTATTTCTCTGTTGGATATCTTTTCTATTGATTGAATAAAGATTTATTACATATTTGCTACTTGGGCCTCATGGCACACACTTTTTCTCTTTGTGCAATATTGTGTCAATGGGAGAAGTCACACTTCATATATCTGTCTACCACATCTGGATCCACATGATAAATCTGGAGTTAGTCTTCCAAAGGGAACATTGGAGTGGTTTGGCAAAAATTGGGTCAGATTGGTAGGTAAGACAATTTTGAGATATTTTTAAGACAGAAAATGATGTAACAGCAATGATACAATGGGGTCACACAGATTCTATAAAACATTTACTTTGGCCCATAAGTTTTGTTGTGACTACAGTGCTTTATTATAAGGACACTAGCGCTTTTTTGCACAGTGTACAAATAATTCTATTTTTTGCTCTTATTTGTCTACAATAAGTAAGTGTCCATTTTCATACATTTTATGGCTGGGTCATAGGACCCATTGTGGGCGAGGTTCAGGAGCGGATGGGCTGTATGAATATTCCAAGTCTGGAATTCACTTCCTACATACCCATACTAGAATCAAGCATCTTGAGGAATCGAGGATGCATCCCTTTTGCCAGCCATCTATGGTTTCAGGACCCTTGGAGGACCTTCAAAGGTCCTGAAGGTCCTTGCTCTTGTGTACATCTAGGTCATGCATTGAGAGCAGAAACAGATGTTTTAGGATTTCATGGGTGAAGGTGCTTCTTGGTTTAAAATTTGATTGGGATTTTGGTGGCCATAGGCCCTGGGCTACCGCCTATAAAATAATCCACTACTGCCGAGGTGCCCCTGTATTGGTGCATGGAGATTGTTGTGGATTGTATTTAAGTGTACCCAGTCTAAGGATTTGCACACAAATGTGTTTGTGGAATGTATGGAGGCCTCTGATTTTGCAGCTAGCATATGTTGTCTTGTTGTTTAATGAGCTCACAAACACTGCTCGACCCTAAAAATTCTGAGCAGTCCTATTTCTTCCCGAGTTAGTGGCCTGGGCAGTCTTCTCAGTTGTCATCAGTGTGTGAGCAGTCCTCACAATCCAATGACCTAGGGACCTTAAACCACTAGGGTACCACTTGTTTGTGGCCCATGAAGTACACACATTCACATAACAGAAGCGGAAATTCACATACATTTTCAAATCCACATGCAGTCTACATCCCAGGCATGGCAATCGAGTTTGTGAAACCCAGGTTTCTAGTACTTATTTTAACTGTCACAGAGATAAGTGTCACATTCTGGTACAAAACATGCAACTTTATCTCAATTACAATGGTGCTAATCCCTTATTATAATCACATCAGTATAAATGGATATCAAGGTTCTGCCTCAGATTTCATCTGAAAATAATTTATTTAACCTGTGACTATATCCTAAATCAGTGATGGCTAATCTATGACACGCGTGTCAGTGCTGACACGCTCAGCCATTTTCAGTGACACACGGCCTCCGGAGAGCTAAGTTTCATCCTCGGCTCCTACACGGCCAGGTGCAGTAGCTGGGAGGCTGAGAGATTGTCATGCACTGAGCTCACAGCACTTCCTCCTCCTCCTCTTCCTCCACCGGGCCGGCCTTTCCCCCTGTGTGAGCTGTGCCTCGTGTCTCCAGTCAGCACAGGTATCATCCCGGGGCTCAGCACCAGGAGAGGGGACCCGACCATCAACTCCAGAAACTCCTCTGCAGCTCCTGATAGTTGTGCTGGGGGGAGTTGTTGTGGTAGGTCACCTCTACACTGACAATCTCCACAGCAGGGATGAGGGAGGACAACCACTCTCATCATACATACAAGACATCATACAGTGAGAAATGTCAGTGACTGTATGATAGAAGACAGTCATCAGGGCTTGTGTGTCAGTTTTCTGCCGTACAAGCCCTGAAATAATCACAACGCCTTGCAAATCACCAGACATTGCGATTATTTTGCTCCTCATGAAGGAGATGCGGACAGCGGCACCTGCGACTCACTATAACCTGTGAACTTTCATGACAAAGTTTGCAGGTTACTAAGCAATTCCACAGGTGTCTGATTGTAGCCGATCTATTACAATGTGCGCTTTGCACATTGTAATAAATAGATGATGTGGAAAATCCCCATATATTGCTGGACTGTAGTATACTGTAGTATGGCAGTACATGGTAGGATCATTTCGATAACCTAGGGTTAAAGTACTCTAGAAGTTAAATAATTATACATATTTGTTATTTAAACTATAAATATCAAAAAATTATGTTTTTTTTCAAGGTGACACACCACCTGAGTTATGCTCGGTTTTTTGGCGAATTTGACACACCAAGCTCAAAAGGTTGCCCATCACTGTCCTAAATGGTAAATGGGTTTAAAAAGGGTACTAGCTATATGTGTGCCACATAAACATTCTTCAGCACGTGTCATTATAATTCCCTATTGAAAAAGCATAAACTTACCTCCCTTAAGTGATGTATTCCTCCACCTCTTGTGCTAACTGTATGATTAATAGGAATTAGTATGGTAATTTTGATGTCTCAAACAGCAGCCTGTGAACTGAAACATATGTATGCATGCTTTTATCTGTCTGTGGAGATTAATGGTGCCTCTTCTTTATTATACAATCAGCAGATGAGGACCCAGTACCTGCTGGGAGCCCTTTTACATTGGAAATGACACAGTTAAAATCAGTGTAATGGTCTAATGACGACACAGCTCTTTTATTCTCATGATTATAGGAAATGCAGAGGGGGGAATCCAGAACTGGACTCCGAAGTGGTGGGAAGTGGCTTATGAGCAACAGATGGAATAGTAAATGTTCCCAGGTTCCCCCTACATATGATGGATAGAGGCTGCAGAGAGATAAGCACCTGAGCAAAAGAGAATATGTTAGTGAGTCATACAGGTACTACAATTTCAGTCATCTAGATTCTTCGTTTATAAGAAAGTCCATTAGTGAAGCTCGATTGCATTATATAGGATAAGGCAACATCCCTGAATACCACAGCAAATCAGACTTGGTTGAACTACATTTCGGAGACCTCAATTGACACACATGTTACTTGTCTGTCTGTAAGTCTCTTTTGATTTATCTGAAATTTACACAGCCATAATGTCCCGCAATATCCTGGTAATGGATATTTTTATTTCCCAGCATTGTCTGACAATTTAAAGTATTTGGCATATAGAAGATCAAAGCTCCTTAGCTATCATCAATACGTCTCTCTGACACCATGACGACAGTACGCAGATGTGGCAGGATCAGTATTCTTTCAGGACAGTGTAATACAAATGTCCATGAAAAAGAAATGCTGAGAGTCACCATTCCTGTACAAAATTCAGGTTCTTCCCAAAGTTCCGGAATGGAGCCAGATCGTGTATATATATAGTGGTGGTGCTCTATCGTATATAGACAAGTCTTTCCTATGTGAAGCCATAGAAAGCTAAAAGTGGCACTCCCCAGGAAAACTTAATTGACCTTTTCAGACATGACATATGTAAAGTTGAAATCCAGACAATTTACTATCTACAAAGATAGACTTTTTCCCAATATCTTGAGAAAGGAGAATGATGCTTTTACTTGGCAGCTCCAGATATGTGGCACTAGTTTGCTTTTATGTTAGGGCTTCTTTACTTGGCTGCAGTGGTTCCATTTTACGTCCTTCCGCAGAACAAGTAGACTAAACTTAGATAATAATGGAATGGTATAACATTCTATAAGATAATCTGGCTAAAATGTGACCAAAAATATGGATGTCTGACTGTACCCTTAGTACCACTGTTTTTTTAAAATTTGGCCTGACAATAGAGAGACAGCCATGGAATCTAAGACAGCCATGAAATGCCAAGAATGTCTTGAATTTGTGACTCAGCGAGGACCAAATGGTTCTCTATTTAGCCATGGTGTGGATGCCTCATATATCTGGCTAGGGAGGAAGATGGCTTAGACACATGGTCTCTTTGGAATTCATGGGAAACTAACAGATGTATATTACTAACATTATGTATGTATACAGGCAGTCCCGGGGTTACTTACAAGGTTCGTTTCTAAGTATATATTGTAAGAGTAACTCCAGACCCAATTTTTTTGGACTTAAGGATTAAAGGGGTTTTCCCACAAATTCAAGTTGGGCCCTATACACAGGATCACGAAAACGAGGGGTCCGATGGGGTCCCACGTACCTCAGTCGGACCCCTCGTCTCTCCATGAGAGCAATGGAGCAGACAGCCGCGCATTACCTTTCTCAATGGAGCCGATGGAAATTGCCGAGCGCAGCAATCTCTGTCAGCTTCATAGAGATGAATGGAGCGGAACGGTCAATTGGTGGGAAAACCCCTTTCACAACATAGCTTCATTGCAGACACCTTTGATAACTTTTAAAGTTGATCAAGGCAGTCTCGGTCTAATGTAGTGAGTGGCTGGAAACATTATAAAAAAATCAGGCTTTGTAGATTTTTCTAGTATGTAATTGTGTGTAGCTACCAGATTGGCCCAAGGGAGGACAACTGGTAAACCATGAGGCATGAAGGCAAGCCTAGAAGAACTACTCTTAGCATAAATTACTGAAAAGTCAAATCTTTCTTGAAATTTGGTATTTATAACCTATCTTTCAAAAAAGGTTATACATTTCAGATTGGTGGGGTTCACTGCACAGCATTGGTGCCAAACTGTACAGTGTGTAGAGTGATGGGCAGAAGGCTTAATCCACTGTGTAGTGGTTATGCTGGAAAATTGTAGCTCTGATCAGGTTCACTTGATAACATAATATCAAATTCCCAGAAAACGTCTGTGATAGTAAATGAAGTTGGTAAGTAGTAAAGGAGGTTTTTATATGTTACACATGTGCTTATATTCCCTAGTGTCATTATTAAAAGGGGTTTTCCAAGTATGGTAAAAAACATATACAGACAGTCCCCGGGTTACGTACATACATTCTGTTGGTATGTTCTTAAGTTGATTTTGTACGTAAGTCGGAACTTTATATTTTATAACTGTTACCTCAGCCAAAATTTTTGGGGTTTGACAATTGCATTTAAAAATGTTGGGTTGTCATAAGAACAAGGATTAACAATGAGACACTTTTTATAACTGTTACAGGTGTTCATTATAGCCTAGGGCTAAAGTAGAGCAAATTAACAACATCCAAAGGTCTGTCTGTAACTAGGGGTCGTCTGTAAGTGGGGTGTTCTTAAGTAGGGAGCCGCCTGTAGATGATCCATGGGGCTGTATGAAAAAACAAACGTATACTTACCTTATCCAGCGCTCCCGATAAGCAGCAGATAAGTTAATTTATATGTTTAAGTTTTCATACAGCCTCCCCCCAGGCCACTTATATATTTTTTAACATGCTGGTACAAGCCCTTTAATTTGGACAGACCTATTTTTTATGGCTTGATTAAACTATATTTAACAGTTTTAGTAAAACAGGTGAGAAAAGTTGAAATACAAAGTACTGGTCCAAAATAACATTGAAAGACCGGATAAACAAGGTATAAAGCCAGAATACAGAGTGGTAAAGTACAGGGGTATGCAACCCCCTTCACACCACCTTATACTATGTATACAGTCAGCAGGATAGGTAATAATCTCAGGTTACAGGACTACACCTGTAATGTTATGGCTGATCAATGTATATACAGAGATATGTGTTTAATAGGCTGAAAAACATTTTTGTACATAGCTTTCACACAGATTCAAGTATACTCATACATATAAGAGAGAAGGTGTGTTGAATCTAAATTGTATATACATTATAGGACTAATTAATAATGATTAGTTACACAAAAGGTACATATAAGTAGTTTTTACTCAAACGCATCAATAATCAATTGTATAACTTTATATGATTTCTACCATCATAATCAAGCATGAATAAACCAGGGGCACTTACTCATAGATCCAGGCAACCGACTGTTGTAATCTTCCATGGCCTCCTTTCTTCTAAAATCAACTTTTAAAATGATGCTAATGTTCCAAAAGGGTTCCCAGAAGACGTTACCAGAGCTCCTCCATGCTGCAGCTTTGCTGTGTGCAGGAACTTTAGACTACATTAGGCAGAGGGAGGGGAAAGTGGTGAGGGAGGAGGGGGAGATAGTATCTATGAGTAAATGCCCCTCGTTTTTGAAGCTTGATTTTGATATTAGATTATTGTATACAAAGACTGCACATTACAAGTTTATATAAAAAGTGTTTTGCCTGTTTATACAAGGTGCAGGAGTCAGTAATTGGAGTCTAGATCAGGACCTAAATAAAGTCCTGATTTAAGGCTGAACACTCATCCGGTCCCCACATTGTTGTGCTGTAAGCCACTGCTTTCCTATAATGCAGTGTAAATATCATGGTCAGACAGCTGGACATATTTGTGATACTCTGTGGGCGCAGATCTGGGCATCGTATCCGCCTCATATTCCATGAACACAGTGTAAATATAGCCCAATGTATATCACATGCCTGCAGTGAGCTCGTCACTAGGTGGCTGAAAACCGCAACCTGGTTGGTTACTCTTTATCGTGGAGCTTTGTTGCATTTCATATTGTTTTTATTATACGTTTTGACTCTATATGGGAATCTAAATCACTGCAAAGCTAATTTTTTTTTATTTTTCTATTTTTATAAATATCATATATGCCATTAATTTATTCCCCAACTGCCCAATGTACAGGGGATTATATGATCTATTCATTCCCACTACAATATCCATAAACCCATTATGATACATAAAACCTAATGGGGGGAAACCCCATTAGGTTTTATGTATCATAATGGCTTTATGGATAACAACTGACCCCAAAGGGAAGAGAAATGCTGTATGTTCATCTGACTCCCCTGTAGGTGTCCTCTGCAGAGGAAGAACAGGGAAGAAAAAGAGGTTTCTGGTAACTATTCTCTCACAGACATGTCATATGGTTGGAGGTTTTTACCATCAATCACAGAATATGTATGTCCTGCATAAGAAGAGAGAGGCCGGTTAGGACTACCTCTCTTAGAAATCCATTTTTATTGAAATTCTAATTTAGGAATTGTTAATAATTTATTATTTACTTTCCCCCAGTAAAGATAAATCCATAACAGACACAAAATTAGAAGGGCACAAAGATTTGGTAGACCATACTTTACTCTGTATCAAAACATTGGCAAAAATATTAGTTTCTATAAGTTAGCCAAGAGAAATATTTTTAGAACTGATTTGGTTATGGAAATTAGTTTCATCCCATAACTGGATAGGGGGAGGATAGCAGTGCTTAAAGAGGACCTTTCACCCGCAAAAATCCCTAGGACAGTGGTGGCGAACCTATGGCACGGGTTCCAGAGGTGGTACTCGGAGCCCTTTCTGTGGGCACCCAGGCCTTCACCCCAACACAAAGTTTGCCAGCTAGGACTCAAGGCTTTCTCCTGTGGTCCAATACATCCCAGGACGCGCCATGCACAGCACTATTTTAAAGCAACATCCTTGGCTGCCAGGACTACAGGAAGAATGAGAAGGTGTGGATAGAGATGGATTGTCATTGGAGCTCCTGCTCTGGGTCCCCTGATTCTTCCTCTTCTGGGGACCCTGGAGGGAAGCTACAATCCAAATTTCTCCATCATTCTATTGTATTAGTGAACTCAGGACACCAATACGATTAAAACCTGTGATACAGCAGGGATCAATAAGTTACTGCTTAAATTGTCATGTTGGCACTTTGCAACATATAAGTGGGTTTTCGTTGTAGTTTGGGCACTCTGTCTCCAAAAGGTTTTCTCTAGGAGCTGCTAACTAAAGTAAGCAGCTCCTAGCCCTTCCCCAGCAATAGCAGTGTTAAATCGCTAACTTTATCAGAACATACCGATACAGCTAGCAAACACAGTACTACATAGCCGCCTCCCCTCTTCAAAGCTTCTTCCCCAGACCGCAACTGCCACACCATAGGCCGGCGGTGACAGCCTCCTTGGACCACTCCCTCATGAATACGCCGGACCTCTGTAAGCTTGGTCAAGCATTCGGAGGGCTATGTAGTGCAGCGTTTGTTAGCTTTATCGATATGTTCCGATAAGTTTTAACACTGCTATTACTGGGGTAGGGACTTTAGTAAGCAACTTTTAGAGGGATTTTGTGGGTGACAGCTCCTCTTTAAGCCACTATTGCATTTGGTTACACTGCAACAATGTGATCTGAAAAGACCCTAAAGTAGAGTTTACAGAAAAAATTCTGTGCACTGGCGATGATTGTGATTGTAAGCTTGACAGAATACAACTTTCTACCAGCATTTGGTACTGTTAGTAATAGTAGCTAATAGTAAAAAGTGGCACACATTCCCAGACACAGCACACAGCCTCATGAGTGGTGCACAACTGAAGTGACACTGAGCTGGACGCCTTGGAAAAATGTGTTTAGCAGATTGCCACTGCCTGCCCCTTGTCCCTCATAGTATGCTGGGCCAGGGACGGAAGGAGCGATGTAATAGTAATATTGCTATGACTGTGTAATCTGTAACATGCCAACTGTAACGTGTGTCCCGCCTACAATATGCTGTGCCTGCCTTAGGCGTTTAGTCAAATCTCTAGACCAAAATCTGTGTTTTCTTTGTTAACAAACCAAGAGAAGGAAAAGGACAACAGTAATATGATATTGTCTAGAAAAGAATAGAAATCCTACTAGGTAGATCATTCACGTATACCACTAGTAATCCATATGGAGGTCTCCTTGTACTTGGAGCTGCACTCATAAGGTCTAAGGATGGACAGGAGGCTTACTTGACATCTTCTTTTCCAGAGGAACTGTTCATTCTGCTTTTGTAACTGCTGCATGGAATATTACACATAGCTGTGTGACAACTGTTGTAGGAGATGAAATGGTGGTCATCTGTAATGTTTGTGTAGTATACTTCTTCATCAGCCTCAGTAAAGTATTTTCATATTTCCAGTCTTAGCTGTCTAGAAGTAAACATGTTTTTCTAATCCTTTGGCCCCTTCTGTAATTTAAATGCAACAATCATTGCTACCATGTGTAGGTGAACAAAGCAATCATCCCCATAGAGTGTGCGTATGAGGGCAGCACATTGCAGGATGATGTGGTGCCAACAATCTAACCATAAAATAAGCCTTCACCACATATGAGCATCAGGTATCTGCAGGAATGGTGGGTGATAACTGCAATGTAAGGGTGCTGCCACACGGGGCATTCTTGGTCCATTTTTACATGCATGTGTTTTTGTAATTTATACATACGGTATATTTAGCATAGAGCATCTCAACTATCCTATGTATTTATATGATTATATTAATAGATTATGTAACAAATTTATATCTGTGGTGGCCCCAAGATCAGATTTTACTGGTTGGGCCCAATGAATCCCAGTCTGACACTACTTAACATGGCAATGTATTCCCTTCTGGTTGTGGAGGTTTCAACGAAGTTAGGTACAAGTAGGTTATGTGTAGTTCCTTCTCTATCATAGAAGTTCTTGTTTTACGCAATATTCAGAGGATTCTCTACATACAGATGGGGAGGGCTGAAGAGATGCTGGAACCATCATTGACATCTAGAAAGATGTAAACATATTGTATAGTATCTAGATCAAATCAGATGAAAACGAGAAGCTGTGTGATGGGAATCCTGTATGTGACCCTCTCTGTTATGCGTCACCAGTCTCCGCCAACGTGTCTGTATCCCAGTACTTGAGATAAGCTCCATATAGCAGAGTGTTAAAACCTCACAAGATTCCATTTATGGAAACATTATTATTTTATTATTTTCCTGGAATGTGTTTGCGTCTGGAAATGTCAGACCATATTAGATGCTGCTCTGGTAAGGGTGCAGTCACACATACTGTTTACGCTGCGTTTGCAAACGCAGTACTAGTGTACGGGGACAGGCCTCATGAGCATTTAGGAAATGCAAGACAACGGTGCTGGTTGCCAATGGCATGAGTTTACATAGAAACACATACACAATCAGCCATGGCTCGCGCTATTATGTTTTGATTCAGATTCAAAACGGAATCAAAATGATATACTCTGATAGCACCCTCAGGGTGATGCCACGCGTGGCGTTTTTGGTCCGTTTTTAAGCATGCATTTTCAGTCCGTGTAAAAACACGTTTTTAAAATGTATCAGTTTTTGACTGTTTACTATGCTTTGGGTACTTAGAACCTGTCAAAGCAGCCAAATGGATGGTAAAAAAATGACTGACAGACTGAAAACGCATGCTTAACCCCATAAAGGGAACCTACCACCACGTTTCTATCTATAAAGGTAGAACGGGTGGCAGGTGCATGTATGGGTTGTGTAGCTGCACGCCCTCGTCCGAGAAGCCGGAGTTCTGCGCAGTAGCTCTGGCCCCGGAGCTACGGCCGCACAGCCACAGGCCTGCGTTCTGCGCATGCGCAGAACACCGGCTTCTCGTACGAGGGGGAGCAGCTACAAGGAGCTGCGCGCCAAAGAACTCAGGGTAGGAGGAGTAAAGAGGCTACTGGGGCATGGAGTAGCCGCAACGTGTAGCCTCATGTCCGGCTACTCCATGCCCCAGTAGCCGCTTTACAAAATTTACATATTAGGGCAATAAAGTTTTCTAAAAGATACGAGGGACATGAGGATTAGCTCTAAAAAGGGCTACCCTCACGTCCTATAGATGCACCTACCACCCATTCTACCTTTTATAGGTAGAATTGTGGTGGTAGGTTCCCTTTAAGGACGCAGCCAGTTAAAGCTTAAGGCTCAGCCTCATTTTTTGTATTCTAACATGCATCTCTTTACATGGTTATAACTTTTGAACACTGTTACTTATCCAAACGATTCTGAGATAGTTTTTTTCCCCACATGTTGTACTTCATTTTAGTGGTAAATTGTGGCTGATAAGTTTTGCGTTTATATACAAAAAAAAAAGAAGAAATGATGAATTTTTTGAAAAATTTGCCATTTTCGAAAATCGAAATCATTGCGTTTTCAGGCAGATAGATTTACCACCTAAATAAGTTGCTAATTTTTTCCAATATGTCTACTTTACATTTTCATAATTTTTGAAATGTCTGGATAATTTATTTTGATGTCTCGCGGCTTACAAATCGAATATTGATTTTTCGTATTTTCAGAATTGACTATTTTGGGGATAAATACAGCTTTGGAAAATTTTTTTACATATTTAACATCAAAAAACCCCAATATAACCAACCCATTTTCAAATCTGCAACCCTCAAACTATCAGAAACGGCTTTTAGGAAGATTGTTAACCCCTTGAGATCTTCATAGTAATTGAATCAAAATGGAAGTGAAATTTAGAATACATTCATTTAGCCCTAAAATTTACACATTTCCAAAAGATAAAAGAGAAAACCCTCTGTAAAATTTGTCATGCAATTACTCCCGAGTACAGAGATCTCCCAACATGTGGCCGTTATGGGCGCACAGCTAGGTGCAGGAGGGAAAGACGGACCTGCAGCTGCCATGATTTTACTTTCCTCATTGGCCCCTTTTCTAGGCTTTAAAATTTTTGCTTTTTCGTTATTGGGGACATGTGATGGCATTTTTTTTTGCGTAATGAGATGCATTTTCCATTGTTACCATTTTGGGGTTGGTATCCCCTATTGTTGAGAATTTAGGAACTATTTTTTGAGGACAGGAGTAGAAAAGCATCAATTCTCTACTGGATTTTTTCTTTTTTTTTCGTGTTCACCGTATAGCCTAATAATCATGTTATCTTTATTCTATGGGTCTATACCAGTGGTAGCACCAGTTGTGCCAAAGGTGGCACTCTGAGCACTCTCCGTGGGCAACCAAGCCATCACCCCAGCACAGAGTTTCCAGACACGACTCAAAACCTCCTCCTGCTGTCCCTGCCACCCAGGATGCGCTGTGATCAGGACTATTTTAGCTGCCCGGGACTACAGGAGAAGCAAGGAGATGCAGACAAGACTGCATTATTATTGGAGCTCCTACTCTGGGCCCCACAGTTCTTCCTGTTCAGGGGACCCTGGTAGGAAGCTACAATGATAATCTGAATTCCTCCCCTTTCTTTCAACTGTTATGGTGTCCTCAGGACCCAGATACAATTAAAAGCAGTGACAAAACAGGTAGCAACATGTTCCTGCTTAAATTGCCCTGTTGGCACTTTGCATTTGAATAAGTGGGTTTGGTTGTAGTTTGGGCACTCAGTCCCTAAAAGGTTTGCCATCACTGGTCTATACGATTATGGGGATACAATACTTGAATATTTTTTCTTCCGTTTTACTTGATTTGCCAAATAAAACCCTAATGTGGGGAAAAAATCTATAATTTTTGCATTGCCGTCTTCCAAGTGGCATAACATTTTTACTTTTTTAGCTACGGAGCAGGTTGATGGCTTGTTTCTTTGCGGGACATGTTGCACTTTGCAACGGTATCATTCTACCACATATGATTTTTTTATTTATTTATTTATTTGCTTTATTTTTTATTGAATAAGATTTTTTATTTACTTTTTCACTGTTTCCACCTTGGGGCATGAACAAGCAATCATCTTATTGTTTGTTCATGATAATATCCTTCAATACTGAAGTATATGAATAGGCTGACACTATGCTTTTAAGATGACGTCATCGACGCCATCTTTCAGGCACTGCCAGCAGGAAGCTCTGGGGTCCTGATCGCACCCCAGGGCTGCCATAGCAACGAATGGCGCCCCTGAAGACGGCACAGGCAATCGTGGGGGGAAAGACCACCGTAAGGCAGGTTAAATGCCGCGGTCACGCTGACCACAGCATTTAACGGGTTAAACACCCGCGATCTGAGCCCACTCCATCCGCGGGTGTTACACTGGGGTGTCGGCTGTTCGTTACAGCCTGCACCCCGTGTATCCCGATGACGGTTCGGCTCCGATCCAGAGCTGAGCGCTAAGTAACTGCACTCAGCTGCAAATATATGCGCCGCGTAGCGGGAAGGGGTTAAAAATGGCCCAAAAACGCCACGTGTGGCATCACCCTGTTTTGCATTATCTACCTTCTTTAGCTTTAGTTATATTTTATGGGAAGGAATTGTAATAGGGTTATATTGCTCACAGCAATAGCCAAATGTCCCTGTACAATGGGCACATTTACTAAGGGCTTTTAGGTGTAAATTGCTTGCACAGGTATTTAAGAAGTATTTGCGCTGCTATTGTGTCGCACACTACCTTTTTGTGGTGCAGTTGCACTAGGAACCATGTGACACAAATTAGGGGGCGTTCGGTGCTCAATCGGACCGTGCGCCAGATTTAACATGCAAAGTCTGTCACACGCACAATGTTAACGGTGCGCCAAAAAAAGTTGGGCCAGTGCATGGAAGCAACAGATTCATGATTTCTGGTACACGTTCTTAACCCCTTCCCGACGCGCGCCGTACTAGTACGGCGCGCGCCGGGTCCCGGTGCATGGAGAGGGCTCGCGGGCCGAGCCCTCTCCATAGCCGGTAAGTCTTTGCTGCATATTGCAGCAAAGGCTTACCGGTAACACCCGCGATCGATGCTAGCACCGATCGCGGGTGTTTTCTCCGCGAATGCTGCCGGCGGCTTCAAAGAGATGGCGCCGCATGGGCGCCGCCATCTTGTTGTCGATCGCTGCTCCCCGATGACGTCACGGGGAGCGGCGATCCGTCGCCATGGTAACCTCGGGTGTTCCGAACACCCGAGGCTACTTCGTTTTAACCCATGTATTACAATGTGCTAATTGCACATTGTAATGCATGGGGAGTAAAATCCACATATACTGCCATACTGTAGTATGGCAGTATATGATAGGATCGATCAGACTACCTAGGGTTAGAGTACCCTAGGGAGTCTGAAAAATAGCAAAAGTAAAAATAAAAAAAAGTTTAAAAAAAAAAAATATATAATAAAAAAACCTAAAAATTCAAATCACCCCCCTTTCCCTAGAACTGATATAAAAATAAATAAACAGTAAAAATCATAAACGTAACGGAAAATAGCGTCCAAAGTCGAAAATGGCATTTTTTTGCCATTTTGAAAAATATAAAAAAATTAATAAAAAGTGATCAAAAGGTCGCACAGTCCCAAACATTATAGTAATGAAAACGGCATCAAAATTCGCAAAAAATGACACTATCCACAGCTCCGTACACCAAAGTATGAAAAAGTTATTGGCCCCAGAAGATGGCAAAATAAAAAAAAAATATTTTGTACAGGAGGTTTTAATTTTTTTAAATGTATGAAAACATTATAAAACCTATACAAATTTGGTATCCACGTGATCGCACCGACCCATAGAATAAAGTAGACATGTCATTTGGGACGCAGAGTGAAAGCTGTAAAATCCAAGCCCACAAGAAAACGTCACAAATGCGTTTTTTCACCATTTTCACTGCATTTGGAATTTTTTTCCCGCTTCCCAGTACACGCCATAGAATATTAAATACCGTCACTATGAAGTGCGATTTGTTACGCAGAAAATAAGCCATAACACAGCTCTTTATGTGGAAAAATAAAAAAGTTATAGATTTTTGAAGGTGGTGAGTGAAAAATGGAAGTGAAAAAAATAAAAAAGGCCAAGTCGTTAAGGGGTTAATGAATCTGTCATACCCAGCATTATACACAGGCAGAGCATTTTTAGTGCAGTTTCCCACATCCTTAGTAAATGTGCCCCACTGTGCGGGTCTAGGAGCTTTAATAGTAGCTTGTTCTGGGACCACTGGAACGAACCAATCGTAACATTGCTTTCATTTTCCAATGAAGAAATGGAAATCAGGAATGTGATCGATTGCTATAGGTAACCCCTAGTTTTCTTATACACTCTCTTCTATATAATACAGCACCATAGGTGTGAGGTTGCAGCCATATCAGGGTGATTCTGAAATATTCACATGTAGTAGATGGGACATACATCCATGTGTCTGGCAGTACATGCAGGATTGGCTACCCACCCAATTTTGTGTAGGAATGAGGTAAATTCCTTGGACGCCTGTAATGTGATCCTGCCCTTGAAATACAGGGGCAGCAGCTGGTACTTTCTGGGCCCCTGGGGACTGCTAAACACAAGTTAATCCCACATTTGTTTCCCTTCCCCCTCTGGGCAGCTGGATAATCAGTTACTGCTCCCAGCAGGGTCACATTAATGCCTTCACACCTGCCCCGTGCTGCATGCTGCCGGCTCACACAGGGTTAAATGCTACGCCACAAAGCAGGGAAACAAGCGGCGTAATCTGTATATTCTCACATTTTTTTTGTAGGGAACCTAATCTAACATAGCTAGTAAATATCCTCATATGCACAGATGTGGGGACAGGTGTTAAAGGAGTTAAAAGCCTGGGGCAGGATATAATAAAATGTGTTCTGTGTTTCATGATATATGGGGATGTCTGATTAATAGTATATATATTTTATTTTCAAAAATGTACTGTACGTGGTATAAGGGTGCCGCCTGCAACAGTTGAGGGCTCAGATTTAGTTAAGATAACAAATGTATCCAATGGTGACTGTGCTCACATTTTGTTCAACAACAAAAAATATTTTAATAAAAATTGTAAAAAAAAAAAGATAGTTGATGGTTTAAAGACCAACGAGATACCGGTCTTTGGGAAAACTGAATCCCTAGTCATCCCCTGTAAACTTTGTCAACTGTCGGGCTGCGTTCACACATGGCGTTTACATTTCCTTTTGAAACGCAATTCGCCAGCTGAGGTGGCAGTCACACGGGGGCAAGCAGGCCTCGGCCTAATTGAATTGGCATTTCCAGGGAAAAGTATGGGATCAGTAACCAGACCTGGTATATGGTATTTTTTAAATTCAAGACATCGGGGCCTGGTTGACAATGGCATGTGTTTCCGTAAAAACGCATATACGATCATGTTCAGGCCCACCCCTGTGCGTTAGCATTGCTTTTTAAATGCAACGCTAACGGAATGTGTAATCACAACCTGGGGGGAGGAGATTTGCCTAATTTAATTGCTGTTAACACTCTCGTTTACGTAACACAACCGTTATGCAATGTTGACACATGTGGTAACATTGTGTTAATAAAACACAAACATTAACGTAATAACAATGCAACACATGTTAAAATCTGTATTTACAAATGCTATGTTTTCAGTTATGTAATTAGACAAATCTCCTTTCCTCAGCTTTCAAAATACAGTGTAAACGCCACATGTAAACGTAGCCTAATATACGTAGTTTGACTACACTGGCTTCACTGTGCTAATTCAGTTGCATGTCATCAAAGAGACACCAGGTTTATAATATATTGTAATATAGTAGACGGCCATCTAATGGTCAATATATAATCGTCTGGGAGAAAACTGGAGTAGCCATAGGAAACCCACACACACATGGGAAATGTACAGAATAAATGCATATGTGCTTTGTAGAGGTCAATCCCTAGAACCAATCTAGAATATTGGGGCTATAAATATGACACTACTGATGCAGCCATCACTATATGATGCCTCTAGAACTTGCACTTTACATAACTGAATGGCTTTTGGTGACAGTAATGAGTGACTCTCCAGTGAAGGTGAATAACCCTGACAGATGGCTTTTCATTCATTGTTGACCCCTTCGTGACAGGCACCATTTGGCTTTTCTGGCAACCATCGGCAGCAGCGTAGATATCCTGAAATCAGAGATTTGCACATAAACAAACATGTTTTGTCTTTGGAAACGGGTCTGTGTGCTGTTAGATCTCAGGGACCGGGCAACAGTGCAGGGGATGGGAGTTCTGGCATCATAGCGATATGTCATTATGATGCAAAGAGCCCCTGCATGCCAAACAGTAGAGCCGACATTGT
Source organism: Engystomops pustulosus (assembly GCF_040894005.1). Classification (NCBI taxonomy): domain Eukaryota; kingdom Metazoa; phylum Chordata; class Amphibia; order Anura; family Leptodactylidae; genus Engystomops; species Engystomops pustulosus. The sequence continues at coordinate 101,002,215 of NC_092417.1, read as the reverse complement.
AAGAACTATTACAGGGTTGGCACTGCTGTTTGGCTGAGACATAGAGATGATGCAAGGAATCCAGTCCTCTGCACTGTGCTGGAAATCCGACCAGCACACGCTTAGCTGGAGGGAACATTGAAGCTGACCTTGGAACAGTACTGGCAGTGAAAGGGTTTAAAAGGATTTAGTTTAAAAGTATTGGATAGTTTAAAACTATTGGATATATATTGTAACAGGTTAAGAAACATATATAACTCATAACTGCAGTTTTAATCGGGGTGGTGGGCCTAAGGCCAGCGGCACACGTGCCGTTTTGAACCTGCTTCTGGGCCGTTTTTAAGCAGTCCATTTGTTTTTGACAACTCATCCATTTTTGACCGGTTTTACCAATTATCTTAATTGAAACAGGTCAAAAACACATATGTTTTCAAAAACTCATGCATTTTTTAACGGACTACTAAAAAAACAGCCCAAAAACTGTTTCAAAACGCCACGTGTGCCACCGGCCTTCTACTCAATAGCAAGATAATGACTCAAATAGATCAGTACATTTCTATTGTTAGTGGTCTCTGGTGTGATATAATAATAGCTAAATGGGGCCCAATTACCACGAGGGAGCAATATATAAGATTGCGGCTGCAGTCACACGTTGCGTTTTGTTTGCATTTAACGCATGTGTTTTTAAACAGCTAAAGAGGGGCTTCGTCCAATTACATTGTTGTCATCATTGCATTTACACAAAGCATGCGTTAATGCTTTGTCAACACATGTGTTAATGCGACTAAGGGGCCTGCACTGTCAGGGGGGCCCTGCATGTGCACCATTATATACATATTGAGGCATATTTATCAGTGCCTCTGCGCCATGTCAGTGGCGTAGGAACCCTGAAATAATCGCAAATGTTAGCTAATTGCTAGCACTTGCGATTATTTAGCCCACTCCGCCACCTTCATGGCAGTGGGGCTTGAAGGGGGGGAGCGGGTGGCCAGGTGTGGGGCAGCATGGGGCGTTACAGTCCCCGCGTCTGCGCAATCGTTGCAGCTGATGACTTTTTACATAAAAATGGCGATAAAACGGATACATCAAGAGGCTTCAGTCATTTGATGTATCGCGCTGTGAAAAAGCAGTGGTAGGGCTATCATCATGTATGCTAAATATCCCCCAGTATCTCTAATTACTGCCGTCTACTTCCCCTATGTGGTCATCAGCTATATGTGTGAGCATACAAATATATATTCTGAGGGGGTAGGAGGGCTCCATTCAGAAGTCTGCAATGGGGCCCTGCCTAGAACCTTGCTTTATCATACTAAATATAAGAATCTTATGTTTTAGATCACATCAGGCTTATGGTTCTTTAAGTAACAGAACTAGAATTCTGGGAAGTTAAACCCACATAGTTGGAAAGGCAAGTTGCAGCTCCAGTTTTAGCCAATTTATTAATGTTCCTGTTTCTCTGGTTCATCAGCTAACAGATGAGATTCTTATCATTGATATGACACAAAAAGCCTGTTTCTAGGTATGTAGAACTGAACATAGGAGCGTCTGACACTACCCCTGCGAACTCTAAACTATTCTTATCTCAGGCCAAACATGACTCTTCTCTGCTCATTTTCACATGACTTTGGAGGAGACTTTTCTTTATAGGTAAGTGGGGATTCTAGAAAGGATTTATCATTCCCTACTTGAGGGTGCTGGTAGTTTGAAGAGGTAAAACCTTGTGACAGAGTCGCTTTAAGGCAAGGAAGAAAGCACAAAGGAGCTGATGTATATAACCTTGGCCTCTATGGCATTACAAGCATGTTGATAAGAAGACTTGTAAGGTTGCTCCTTGGCCTGTGCCCTGCCAGTCTACACCTGTTCCTTCACAGTTGTCTTTGTGGGATTATGGAGGATCATCTGTACATTCCCAGGATCTCATACGTGAGCTGTATAGATTGAGACTGACCAGGTGTTCCCAGACAGACTTCTTGGTACCAGTGTTGTGACACCTGCAGGTTCAAGCAGCTGGTCAGAGAAAAATGTGCACATGTGCCACATGTGATGTTCAGGTAACCAATCTATTCAGACTCTACAAGGATAAGCGGGCTGAATGTTTAATTGTCTAGAATGTGTTTAGTACTAGAGATTCATCAGTGATGTTCTCCATATATGTGTACAAGCAGTCCCCGGGTTACGTACAGTATAGGTTCTGGAGGTTTGTTCTTAAGTTGAATTTGTATGTAAGTCAGAACTGTATATTGTAACCCCAGACAATTTTTTTTTTGGTTTCTGTGAGAATTGGATTTAAAAAACGTTGGGTTGTCATAAGAACCAGGATTAACAATAAAGCTTAATTGCAGACACCTTTGATTAATGTTATGGCTGATTATTGTAACCTAAGACTAAAGTACAGTAAATTACCAACATCCAGAGGTCCGTCTGTAACTATGGGTCGTCTTTAAGTTGGGTGTTCTTAAGTAGGAAACTGCCTGTATATACAATTTATCCCCTATTATGTCTATATAGGATATAATCACTGATATACAACTTATACCCTATTCTGTCTATACAAGATATACCCACTAATATAAAACTTATTCCCTATATTCTATCTATATAGCATATATCCACCGATATACAATTTATCCCCTATTCTGTCTATACAGGATATACCCACTAATATACAACTTATACCCTATTCTGTCTATACAGGATATACCCACTAATATACAACTTATGCCCTATATTCTATCTGTACAGGATATAGCCACCAATATACAACTTATCCCCTATATTCTATCTATATAGGATATATTCACCGATATACAATTTATCCCCTATTCTGTCTATACAGGATATAGCCACCAATATACAACTTATCCCCATATTCTATCTATATAGGATATATTCAACGATATACAATTTATCCCCTATTCTGTCTATACAGGATATAGCCACCAATATACAACTTATCCCCTATATTCTATCTATATAGGATATATTCACCGATGTACAACTTATCCCCTATTCTGTCTATACAGGATATACCCACAGATACACAACTTATCCCCTATATTTTATCCATATAGGATATATCCACCGATATACAACTTATGCCCTATTCTATCTATATAGGATATACCCACCAATATACAACTTATCCCCTATTCTGTCTATACAGGATATAGCCACCAATATACAACTTATGCACTATATTCTACCTATATAGAATATATCCGCCGATCTACAACTTGCCAGCTATGCTGTCTATACAGTATATAGCCACCAATATACAACTTATGACCTATATTATGTCTATATAGGATATATCCACCGATATACAACGTATCCCCTATTTTGTCTATGCAGGAAATACCCACAGATATACAACTTATCCCCTAATTTGTCTATACAGGATATACCCACAGATATACAACTTATCCCATATTTTGTCTATACAGGATATACCCACAGATACACAACTTATCCCCTATTCTGTCTATACAGGATATACCCACAGATATACAACTTATCCCCTATATTCTGTCTATATCAGCCGAGTTTTTCCATCACCACTCGGCTAACACTGGGGTATTTAAACAAATAGTCTTTACTCACCTGTCCGAATCCCCCTGACAGGTGCACTACGTGATCCATGGCTGCAGGCAGCGCCAGGTCCGTGCACACTAGTGGTGCACAGACTATGACGTTGGCAAGCTGCTGATGTCTTAGTCTGTGCAACACCAGCACACACGGACATGTCACTGCCTGCGGGAGTGGACCAAGTAGTGGACCTGCATGGCGTGTCGGAAAGGTGAGTACAGAGTTTATTATTTTTATGTGCTGTGCAGGGGGCTGGCTGGCTATATAAAGGGGACTGGCTTTATATGGGGCTGACAGGCTATATAAAAGGGACTGACTGGCTATATACTATATAGGATATACCCACCAATATACAACTTATCCCCTATTCGGTCTACACAGGATATACCCACAAATATACAACTTAGCATATTTACTCGAGTATAACCCAAGTTTTTCATCACCACTCGGCCTATACTGGGGTATATCAAAAAATAAACTCTTTACTCACCTTTTCCATGCCCCTCCCCTCCCCCCCCCCCACCCCCGATTGGTGCACTACTTGATCCATGCCTGCGGGCAGTGCCAGGTCAGTGCACACTAGTGGCACACAGATTATGACGTCGGCAAGCTGCTGATGTCTTAGTATGTGCGCCGCCAGCTCACATAGACATGTCACTGCCAGTGGGACTGGATGAAGTAGTGGACCTGCAGGGGGCTTTGGAAAGGTGAGTACAGAGTTTATTATTTTTATGTGCTGTGCAGTGGACTGGCTTTATACAGGTACTGGCTATATACTGGGGACTGGCTGGCTGTTTACAGGTTCTGGCTGGGTATATACAGCGGACTGGCTGGCTATATGCTGGGGGGCAGGGAGCTGGCTGGCTATATACTGGGGAGCATGGGGCTGGCTATATACTGGGGGGGAGGCTGTGACCAATGCATTTTCCACCCTAGGCTTATACTCAAGTCAATAGCTTTTCCCAAAATTTTTTGGTGGTAAAATTAGGGACCTCTGCTTATATTCAGGTTGGCTTATACTCGAGTATATACGGTATCCCCTATTCTGTCTATACACCTATATACCCACAGATATACAACTTATCCCCGATTCTGTCTATTCAGGATATACCCACCAATATACAACTTATCCTTTATTCTGTGTATACAGGGTACACCCATTGATGCACAACGTATCCCCTATTCTGTTTATACAGGATATACCCACAGATATACAACTTATCCCCTATTCTGTCTATATAGGATATATCCCCAGATGTACAACGTATCCCCTATTCTGTCTAAATAAGTTATGTCCACTGATATACAGTTTATTGCTGTTTCTGTCGATATAGAATATACCCAGACATACAACGTATCCTCTATTCAGTCTATATGGGATATACCCACAGATATACAACTTATCCTCTATTGTGTCTATAAAGGATATACCTACAGATATACAATTTATCCTCTATCCTGTATATATAGGATATACCTACAGATATACAACTTATTCTCTATTCTGTCTATATAGGATATACCCACAGACATACAACTTATCCTCTATTTTGTCTGTATAGGATATACCCACAGATATACAACTTATCCTCTATTCTGTCTATATAGGATATACCCACAGACATACAACTTATCCTCTATTCTGTCTGTATAGGATATACCCACAGATATACAACTTATCCTCTTTTCTGTATATATAGGATATACACACAGATATACAACTTACAGCTCTGCAATGGATTCATAAAATTTGTAGATGCTTCTCTAAATACAAAGCCAAAAGGTGCCCAATTTCCGATAATAATAGTATGCTCCAGTTTTTTTTACCAATCTGAATCTCGAACCTGTTCGGTGTGACGCTTCTTCCGTAGTATATAGCAATGCCATAGAACATATACAAAATCAGTCAGTTAGCCCAACTGCTTCTGCCAGTGACTTCTGCCATTTGGCATTCGGTAGACATGAATGAAAATGTGGCCATTGTTTTCTATAGTTGTGAATAGTCAAACAGACGTGAAACATTTTGGTCATGCTGGATTGCAAACATTTTGTGTCTAGAATTCCTGTGTAGCCCGGGACTACTTTATAAACCACATTATCACTAAAACTTGCCTTTTGAGTGACAGAAATTGCAGCTGTGGATAAAGTCTCTGAAACGTGCCGGAACTGTAGGAAGGTTTAATTAACCACATCTCCTGCCCTACCAGTTATCCTGGTTATTGGCCTGAATGTGGTCTCCCCGGCAATAATGGACTATAAACCAGGATCATGACAGGTGTGTTTATATTCCCCAAAACACCCCAGTAAATGGAATTTTAATATGATAAAAGCATCTCAAGTATTTCTATATAGCCCCTTATATCTGTTGCTGTGAAAGATGGCTGGTAAGCAATAAAGCATTAGCTTATTCAACAATTCCTGACTCATGCGACAAGCAGATAATTCCCATTCACAATATTATGATTAACGTAATATCTATATATATATATATCTTGTAGGTCTTCAGCGTGACACCACAAGATGAAGACATCCAGATTCTGCGACCATGGCAATATCGAGAGAAAGCAGCTGGTGGGATGCAGAGGTTTAAAAGAGCTTGGGTGATTCCTACAATTTCAGTATCGGAGAATATGAAAAGCATCCCATCACAAGTAGTGCAGGTAAGGAAAGAGTACCATGTGCAATACTAGATATTAAAACCCTATAGGAATTGCTGTCCCTACCCAAAAGCACCCCAAAGTTAGTCTGATCCTCTCCATAACTACATGGAAATCCCATTTTAAATGTACGGTCGGTTACTGGATACAAAGTAATGCTGCCCTCTAATATACACAACTGGATTTACATATTAGAAAATTTTTTACAAATCCAGAAAACAAATGACTTATAGATCTAAAATCCACTTCCACAAAAAACTTTTTTTTCATTGGGAAATACTGTAAATGGTTAGAATTATAAACAATATACTGGTTGTAGAATTTCTAAGAAACTTGTAATATTCTCATAAGAGGATATATAATCTCTCATAATATATACCTCAGCTTTTATGATTGATAAATATGAAATGCCCGCATCGTAACAAGTGTAACTTATACAAATGTTACTATCACTGACCTGTCAATCATCATTTCCACCACTATGTATTATAAGATCATATATGAACTTGCGCATGGCAGTGATTTGTACAGTTTTTATTATCTTTTAGATTAAGTCAGACAAGCAATACCAGAGCAGCGTTATCTACAGCATCAAGGGGCCAGGGGTTGACGAGGAACCCAAAGGAATATTCTCTATTAATAAGACAACCGGAATTGTGTACCTGAACGCGATGCTGGATCGTGAGAAGATTGACCGTTTCAATGTATGATATATCATGTATCTGTCGCAAAGCGTTTACACTTCATTGTAATGGCAGATAGTATGTGTAGTCAGGACTGAGGCTTCATTGTCCTCTTTTTTTTTTGTCTCCACTTAGCTTCGTGCTTTTGCACTGGACAGTGATGGAGTTCCCCTTGAAGAACCAACTGATTTAGAGATTGTTGTTCTAGATCAAAATGACAACCGTCCGGTGTTTTCACAGGCACTTTTCAGAGGATATGTGCTGGAAAATGCAATCCCTGGTAATATGGCTGATGCTATGCACTGGTATTCTGCAGGCACTTCAGATATAATGGGGGTTAGGGTCAGCTTATTGTATTAGGCCTGTAGATCTGGTTATAGTGCTTAGAGTATATATTGTAAAAATCACATGTACCCAACCCTTTAGGAACCCTGGTAATGAGGGTGATCGCCACTGATGCAGATGATGCCAACACAGACAACGCACAGCTGAAATATTCCATCATCCAGCAGGACAGTCCAGGGATGTTCAGTATTAACCAGGACACTGGAGAAATCAGGACTGTTCAAGTGGGGCTGGACAGAGAGGTAACATAGCATCCAGGTTTGATTCATGGGAAAGAGTAATGGAATATGTTAATGGTATAATTAAAGGACATCTACTGCCAAGATGAAACTGTATGCAAATGAGCCTGAGGGGCTCCAGGCTCCATTTAAACCTATTGAGCTTGGAGCCCCTCAGGCTTATTTGCATACAGTCCGTCATCCTGGTGGTAGATGCCCTTTAATAGATTTATGTCTTTGTGTATACAGGTAGTGGGATCATACAACCTCACAGTACAGGTGGCCGATATGATGGGAGAAGGGTTATCCAGTACATCCAGTGCAGTCATCTCCATCGGTGATCTCAACGATAATGCACCTTTATTCACACAGGAAGAGGTATAGTTACAAATTTTGTCTGTGAATGCCCTGCTCCTCCATGATGCAATATAATAACCAAACCATTAAATTTATTCCATAAGGAACAGATTCCCAACTGTGGAGACTCCCAGCACTGTTTCGATGTAACAAGATCCAAGAACATCAAAACAGCACTGTTCACTTTTGGGAGTCTGTTCCTTATGAGACTAACAGTGGCATAACGTGTAGCTGATGGCCCCAAATGCAAAGTCTGTACCAGGCTGTATGGTTTATAGCAATAGTCTTCTCATATTGGAAAGTGACAACTTATGGACCCACTAAGAGTCTTGAGCCCAGTTGTGACTGCACCCTTTGCCCTCCCTTCAAGTTACGCCCCTAAGGATAGATTTACTTGTTTAGCTTGGTACAACCGGTTTTACCCCAAAAAGATATTTTGGATTGAATAACCAAATAACAAAGACAATTTTGTTATATAAAAATGAATAGGCTGCACTACACTATAACAAAGGCTAGACCAATATCAAAAATAACAGTAATGATATTTGTATATAACCCAAAAGGTAAAATCATCTGGTCTAGCTCATGATACAATGAGAAGGTTGTATTAAGCACTCGTCCATGATTAAACAAGTAGTTGCCAGGATAACATCAGCCCTAATGTACGTTTTGGTTGGGAGTAGCCTTTGTCTGGCAGCTAGCAGTCATATTTTGATAGCACTACAGCCTTTTCTGATCATTTCCAGATTGCGAGGGATAAACTGTTCTGTGTTCCACTGATTGTGGAAAACATGTATTTTAATTGGTTTTCATTTACAATATTATTAAAAAAAGCTATTTTTTTTTCATCACAAAATGTACTTTTTGGGGTAAAATAGGTTGTATATTGCATCGTTAGCCAGCCAGGGAGAGAGCAGGAAGGGTTAACACCAACTTGCTACAGTTGTGTAAACAAACAGTAGAGAGTCCAGTCATTAATCTTGAAAACAGATCTACCATGGCAATGGAGAAGTAACACTGTTACTAAGGGGCACTTTACAATCTGTTTCTTTTCAAACTAAGTAGACTTTCTTAATGAAGTATATTAGAAAAATGTTTACAACACACGATGAGATTGTGTCACTTTTCTGTATAATAAATTTCCTTGCCTTCCATTGTTGTAGTATGTCATGAATGTCCCAGAGCAGAGCAGTGGTTTAGATGTTGGCAGAGTAAGTGTCGCAGACAGAGATCTCCGTGGCTCCCCGAACTGGATGGTCAAATACTCAATCATCAGAGGTGACCCTCAAGGTGCATTTGCTATTCGCACAGACCCACAGACCAATGAGGGTATTCTGTCCGTTGTCAAGGTAAGAACAGTACTTTTACATACACAAAATACTTGTGGCAAAATTGATCTTGCTTTGTCTTGACCTTACTCTCCTATTATTGATGGATCACCCTATAACAGTATTACTCCATTACAGCCTCTAGATGGTGCTACCTGCCTTATGAAAGCAGGGACGTTCTTCTATATACAATCCCAAATACTTATAAGCCATGTACAGTATTGTGTGTGTAAAGATCCAGTAATAGGAATTTAGCTCAAGTTATGGAAACACAGATCTGCTAACATAACGAAATAAAAGCACTCGCTGTGTTCATGATTTTTTTTCTAAAAGGGTGAAACTCATTGTATGTATAGCACCATGGAATGGTACTCTATAAAGCATTATAAAGTGATATTACAACGAAGGGCAGCAGCATATACTACTGTATACTCATACTCATACAGTAGGATATGTCCCTCAATTCAGCTCCTATCCCTAAAAAGTGGGAGGAAGAGTGAACATCTGCAGCAGCAAGTGATTTGCTTCTGCCGATGTTCTGGAAGCTTCCCGAGTGACATAACTGTCCTTATGTGAACATTACCAGGGAGAGACCCACAGTATAGACTCAGTCAATAGATTAAAAAGTATTCAATGGCTCACCTCAAGTATAGACGATACCATGCTCAGGGAATGCGTCCTGATCTTCATGTCAAGAACTTTAAGCAAAAGAATACATATCACTCTGACACTTGATGTTATTCCTGTAATATAGAAGTTTTACAATAAAAGCAATATGTTCATAATGCCACCATATCAACCAGCGGGAAATCCAGCATATGCGTTCCATGTGTTGGAGCCTATGGATAGATGCCGTACAGTGGCATCTGTCCCACATAGCTTCTAATGGCGTCGACTGAGTTAATACTGCTTCTTCTAGCAGGATGGAGAATCACCGACTGCTGCACTTTTCCATCTAGTGTATCCCGCTGGATGTGACGCTTACTGAGCAGACAGTGAAAAGGGATGTAGACTCGTTAAGGGAGATTTTTCATACAGGTGCACTCCTGCGGGCAGTTTTGTGTAAAAACCAGTGAACAACCACTGGTATTTCAAAAGAACATAGGCACATGTTGGGAACACCCCCGACACCCACCCACCCACAGCCCGTCCGAGGTGCTGATTCTCTCCTGGACATCCCCTCCCACACCATAGGATGGAGGTGACTGCCGGGCTTCATGCGGCAGTCACCGGCCTCCTCAGACCGCCCCCTCATGAATACTCTGGACCGCTGTGAGCTCAGTCCGGCGTTCTGAGGCTATGGCGCTGCGGTGTCAGTAAGCTTTATCGGAGGGTTCCTATAAAGCTAGCAGTGTAACACTGCTACATCTGGGGTAGCGCTAGGAACTGCTTACTTTAGTAAGCAGCTCTAAGTGCATTTTTTAGATTCTCTTTGAAGCCTTAATGACGCATGACATTTCTGTATGACCTGTTGCTGTTAACGGTTGACTATGGTAATCTTCTTGTATTTGTTATCCATGGTCTCCTTCCTTCTAAAATCTACTTTTAAAATTATACTAATGGGCCGGGGGACTGCTTCAGATGTTACTGTCTCCTTCTCCCACAGCCCCCCTCCCCCAATATAATCTCACTGCTGCATAGGTAGTTACAGCACACAGTGGGTGGCGGAAGTGTATCTCCACAGTGTAACAGCCTGGGGGCTGGGGCGAAGCTCTGGTAACAATCCTCCTGGAGCCCCTCAGGCTCATCAGTATAATTTTAAAAGTTTATTTTAGAAGGAAGAAGGCCATGGATAATAAATATACTAAGATCAATTCAGTCACGATGCCTGGATATGTAGGTAAGCACCCCTGATTTGATTTTGATGGTAGATTTCCTTTAAGGATGGATGGAGAGGGTTTAGTATCACAAGGTCATAGGTCACAGGCATAGTATTCCAATGGACAGTTCTACTCAGTGATTTATAGCCTTTCCTGTATGAGTGTGCTTACAAAGACATCTCTCACAGCATGTTAAATCTTTTTCCACAAACTATAATTAATAATAAATGATAATAATTCCTTTATTTATACAGCACACACAGATTACGCAACACTGCACAGAGCTTGCCAAATCGGTTCAAATCAATGTCACTCTACAGGGGGATTCTGGGAAATACGCAAATATGTTTTCCAATTGGCAAAATATCCGTAGGGAGAACTCTTTCTTCCAGGCCCTAGTCAAAAGCATGTCACTCAGCTACACTACACTGTACTGTTGAAGCGTAACTGTAAAGCTATAGTGATTTTACCAAATTATTATATGTTATTCCCCCTTTGAAAACAGAACAATGTCTTCTTTGTGCTGCTCATCCTTTTCTTTCCAAAGTTATGGCATTATCTGTTCTGAATGTGCTTGACAAAAATCTCTCACTAGAGGTGAAGTGGTCGGAGACTAATATCTGTCAGTCTATGCCAGTGATGGCGAACCTATGACACGCGTAGCCATTTTCAGTGACACGGCGCCGTGCTGTAGTGCAGGGGCGGACTGATCGGGGCTGTTTGTGGCTGGTTGCTGTTGTCTGGGGCCAGTGCGGCCGGTGATATGCTCTGCAGCAAGCGGATGCATCTCAGTCAGAGAGATCGCAGCTGCTGCTCCTGCCTTCCCGTCCTGCTCTGCGGAGACCGCGCAATGACGTCAGAGTGGAGTGTGGAGACAGAGCAGCCCCGGCTCGTACAGAAGTGGGAACATCTTCTACACAGGAGCTGAAGCGGCCTGAAGAGGAGTAACAGAGGTCCGAGGCGTCGTTGGAGCCTGTGCCAGTTAGGTTAATTTATTAAGTTGAGCTCTGCCTGGCTGGGCTGTGATGTACACTGCTATGGGGGGCATTTCTCAGGACACAAATGTCCTTAAAACTAGTTAACATGTACAGTGCTTTTTTGTTATTTTTTTGGGGGGGTTCTTAATTGAGAGATTGAGCACTGCCAGTCCTGTTTCTGTCTAAGGGCGTTAGACAGAGGGGGTTAATGTGCACTGCTTTAGGGAAGAGAGTCAAATTGTGTCAGTTATATGTTCATTTGGCCTAGAATTTACACATTTCCAAAAGATAAAAAGAGAAAACCCATCTTACAATTTGTTATGCAATTTCTTCCTCGTACAGAGACCCCCCACATGTGGCCGTTACTTGTTTTATGGGGGCACAGCGAGGCGCAGAATGGAAGGTGCACCCTGCAGCTGCCAGGATTTTAGTTTTCTCATTGGCCCCTTTTGTAGACTATAACATTTTTGCTTTTTCGTTATTGGGGCCATGTGATGGCATAAATAATTATACATATTTGTTATTTAAACTCTAAATATCACAAAATTAGTTTTTTTTTCTAAAAGTGACACACCACCCAAGTTATGCTCGGTTTTTTGGCGAATTTTGACACACCAAGCTCAAAAGGTTGCCCATCACTGGTCTATGCCCTCAGGGTGAGGCCAGTTAGCTTGCCCACAGATCCTGTGATGCCTTGTGTTCTCTCTCAAAGTAATTTAGCATTAAGTCCATTTAGTTTCCCACATGTAAATCCACTGAACACTGCACATACAGGATGTATATGATGAGAGCCTGACATCTTCCATCACATGGAGGAGCAGGTAACATCCACAGTGCACATACAGGATGTATATGGTGAGTTGCCTGGCAGCTTCCATCACATGGAGGATCAGGGAACATGTAATAAGTGGTAGAAATTATAAGTAACCCAGTCACATGAAGTCTATAGTCTGTGCTGTGTGAGCACTGAGGGTTAATAGCTTATCTGCACAGAGCTGATACTGCTAATGGCAAGGGGGAAGGGAGCAGCATATGCACAGGAGACAGACAGATAAAGTTCTGTAGAATAACAAACAGATGGGAGACCTTGTACTTCACCATTCTGTGCAGGAGACATATGCATTCACTGTTCTGCACACTTCCAGCTCTGCTACATTCTCTGTTACATGGCCTCCTCCTCTGTGAGCAGGGAGCAGCAGCTCCTCCCCACCCATGAAACCAAACAGAAACAAAGTGTAAACAACATATCAGCACATGGAGAGAAAGCAGCCGTTGCAGCAATGAGGTAATCTGAGGGCTATAGCAAAGAAACTACTGAATATAGGTAACAACGATAATAGGCAAAGTTGTTTTACATCCCAAGAGCTATTGATTTGTGAAAAATAAAAAAACATTTAAAGTTAAAGTTGCAAACACTTTGAAACAGTGTTGTCTGTAGTTGGGAATCTGTTACCTTTGTAATGGATATAATAGTTTGGCTTAAATCCCGTTTCATGTCAGAAGGCTTCTTAAAAGTCATGCCTAAAGGGAACCCGTCACCACATTTTTCACAAATATAGGTAGTGACAGGTTCCCATAGAGCCCTAATAACTACCGGACACCTTTATTTTAGCTAAAAAAATTTCCCCTGAGATTCCCACATATTCAATTTTATAGTTTTATCTAGTATCTAAGCATGGCTATAGCGAGTCGAGGTGGGCGTGGCCTCCACGGGCTGAATACAGCAGTTCCTCCACATGCTTTTTCTGTATGCAGCTGTAATGTCATGTGACCAGGGTTACATCATCGCAGGTCCTTTGGCTTTTTAGCATTAGAAAACTTTACACCAAGCATATATCTTATGAAATCACAGCATATTGTATAACATGAAATCACAGCAACTTGCATGGAGAGGAGTAGAAGTCCATGCAGGCTGCTGTGATTGTTTTATGTGGTCAAATATGTATATGGGGTAAAGTTTGCTAATGTTAAATAACTTAAAGGGGTACTCTCGTCCGGGCATTCACATTTAGTTTCATTTATCTAAAAATGTACCTGTATGAAGATAATTTCTCATAAATGAGTCATATGGTCCCTTAGAAACAAGATTGTGTCCTTGGATACGACCACCACTGCTGGAATGATAGCACAAAGAAACAAAAGTTTTTTGTATATGAAATGTCTGGGAGTTACTGCAGGTCCAACAGCCGCCGTGGTAATAAACACTGAAGCCAGGTGGTCAGGCAGAACTCAATAGTGCAGGTCTGGCCACTGCTGCCAAAACGTGAGGTGGTCGAATCCAAGGAAGCTATCTCGTTTCTAAGGGACAACATGGCTACATTTATGAGAAATTATCCCACATCTCAACATTTTTTTAATAACATCCAATTGAAGAAATGTTTACATATGGCAAATGAATTAAATTAAATGTGAATGCCCAGATGGAAATACCCCTTTAAGGAACTGTGATGATGTCATCCTGGTCATATGACATTAGGCCATGCCCCTTGACTTGCTCCAAAGATGCATAGATACCTGGAAAGATTATAACTCTGATTTTATGGGGATCTGAGTGAAACTATTTTTAGCTAAAATAAGGGTGTCAGATAGTTACTAGGGCTCTATAGGAACCTGCCACTACATGTATTTGTGAAAAATGTGTTGACAGTTTGCCTTTAAAGAGTAACTGTAAAGGTTTTTTCACAAATCAATAGCTCTTGGGATGCAGAACAACTTTGCCTATTACTTGTGTTACCTACAGTATATCCAGCAGTTTCTTTGCTATCCACCTTAGATTATCTCAGTGCTGCAGGAGATCCTACCTCTGCCTGTGCTGACAAGCCCTGTAGTCCTTGGTATAAACAAACTTACAGACTCTATGGACTCCTGGGAAGGGAGAGGCTGCTGACAGAGCTCTCTCTGAGTATGTAGCAGAGCTGGATGTGTTCCAGACAGTGGATACAGATCTCCCCTGTTGCCTATCAGTCCATCCATCTCAGTCTGTAATTCTACAGAACTTTCTCTGTCTCTCTTTTCACCTCATACTGCTCCCCTCCTCCTCCTTGTCATCAGCAGTATCAACTCTGTGCAGATAAGCTATTAACCCTTACTTTCACATGATTTTTCACATGTTCTCTGCTCTTCCATTTGATGGAAGCTGTCTGTATGTGCACGGTGCAGTGTTCCCTGGATTTACTTGTGGGAAAGTAAATTGATTTAATGCTATATTACTTTGAGAGTGCCCACCGTTCCTATGATGCCTTGTGTTCTAACTAACTGGTCTGAGCCTGAGGGCATAGACTGACAGATATTAGTCTCCCTCCACTTCACCTCTAGTGAGAGATTTTTGTCATGTACATTCAGAACAGAAAATGCCATAACTTTTTGCTGCTCGTCCTTTTCTTTTCAAAGTAGGCATCATTGTGTTTGTGTTCAAAGGAGGAATTGCATATAATAATTTGGTAGAATTATTATAACTTTACAGTTCTAATGAAGCATTGTTTTCTTTATTTGCATATTTCCTATGATTTTTCTGCAACCACAATCCTGAAAGGAAAGTCTACTACCATCCAAAGCTGTGTCCAGAATTCTGCTAGCAGAGTTAGTGAGCTCTGTAACTCTTACAAAGTTAACAAATCTAGAACTATGGACAGTGTCTTTATTATAACAGAATAACTAACACTGTTCTGTTGTCTCCTCCAGCCTCTGGATCATGAATCAAACGCTGTTCATAACCTTACAGTGTTTGCTGAGAATGAAGCTCCACTTCTCCCCTCAGTCCTCCGAACATCCCGCACTCAAGCTCAGATCAAGGTCTTTGTAAAGAACATAAATGAACCCCCAGTCTTTTTAGAGAATCCCATGATGGTGAGAGTAAAGGAGAGGATTAACCCTGGAAGTGTCATGGGTGTCTTCACTGCGAAGGACCCTGACATCAGCCTGGCCCAGGAGATCCGGTGAGACATTGGCGCTGTAACATACCATTTCATTTTCAACTTGACTTCTCCAACAGGGAACTACCACATATAGCAGATAATTGTCCACATGTATCACAGTTATGGGAAGCTGGAAAATAATACAGAAACTATTACTACCCCTTCCCAGCTTGTGAATGTCTACTACTTCTATCTGTAATGACCCAATTGTTAGACATTCTTGGTTACAATAGCTCCTGTATTTTTTTATTCTCCCAGATATTCTTTGGTCTCTGACCCTGCAAACTGGCTTCTTGTGGATGCTCAGTCAGGTCAAATAGGAACCAGGTACAGCATGGAACGGAAGTCGCCATTTCTAGAGAGAGGATGGTACACGGCGCTGATCGCCGCTTCCGATAATGGTGAGTACACCGCACAGCATGTTAATATAAAATAAGCACCTGGATTATAAGACCTGACTTGCTTACTGTGTATTTCAGCGGTGCCCCCTCTGAGCTCCACAGGGACACTATCTGTGGAGGTGATAGAGCTCAATGACCATGCTCCAGTGCTGTGGCAGCATTCTGGGGAGCTGTGCAGCAGCCCACATCATGGTCATGGCATACTGCTGAGCGCCACAGATGAAGACATGCCACCCCAGTCATACCCATTCCACTTCCAGCTGGATCAGGCCTTCATAGACTTGACCCGTAATTGGAGCATCAGCGATATAAATGGTAGGTAACAATGTGTTCAGTATAATGTATAAATCCAATGTCTATGGGGAACATTTGAGAATAGACGGTCAAGTGTTGCAGCACCCCTTCCCCCCAATCTCTTTATTCATGTAGTGAATGGAAATATGAGATTATCTTTAAGACTAATCACTTCACAAATATTCACTCTGTAAACTCAGAGTTGGCAGTCAGTTTGCCACTTGAAAGGTCAGTGCTCTAGAACAAAGTCTTTGCTTTACTAGGCATATCTTGTCTCCCCCTCCCCAGGTACTCATGCCATGCTGGAACTGCTCAGTGAGGTGGAAGAAGGAGATTACACCTTACCATTGCTGGTATCAGACTCTGGGGACCCACCCTTGGCACAGCTGCACATGCTGAATGTGTCTGTATGTCGCTGTGATGCGGCTGGCATTTGTAGTGGCAGTGCAGCTGCTCTCTTCAACTCTGGAGCGGGTATCAGCCTAAGTGCACTCATCATTATCCTAAGCAGCGTGGCCTTGTTATTAGGTGAGTATCAGAACCCATAGTGACTATCCTTATCTGGACTCTCACACATAACATGATACCAGGTGTTAGTTTCATTACCTGAAGAAAAGAAAGATGCAATGTTCGGAGCAGCTGTGGCATTAGAATTTTAGATGGATTTCCCCACTTGTTCCTGGATCATGAATTGGACACAGTGACACAATGTTGCCAAGTGCAACAAAATGAATTTTATTGAATAATTTATGGTGGAACATTGTGGCAGTGAACTGAACATTTACTACTGCTTGTTATGGAGCTGATAAGTCTCCTCCACAGCAAATATCAACTAAACTAATAAATAACAGCACAGGAGCAAAGGGGCAAATACATCACTCAATGGATGTTACCACTTAAGACCCATCACCTGAGAGGGATGACTAGAGGTGACAGATTACGAAAATGAGGGGTCCGTTGGGGTCCAAGTGCCTCCATCAGACTAATGGAGCAGAAGGCCGTGCATGACCATTCTGCTCCATTAATCTCTAAGGAGCTGACGGAAACTACAGACCGCGGCGCCCACTGATCTCCATCAACTCCACAGAGATTAATGAAGCAGAACGGTCATGCGCGTCCATCTGCTCCATTAGTCTGATGGAGCGACGAGGGGGGGTCCGATGGATCCCTCGTTTTTGTGATCTGTGGGGGGGGGGGGTCTCAGCAAGTTATGCCCTATCCCATGGATAGGGCCTAACTTTTGTTCGTGGGAAAACCCCTTTAAGTAAAAAGAATTCACTTTTAAAACACTATCAATGAAAAACCTCCACCTTTACACACAACCAAAATTTGGACACATGACTGTGGTACATGATTTAGGCTTACTCATAACTACGTTAAAGTGTAATTGTTGAGACCCCCACAATCGAAGGAGTCTCTTGACTAGTTAGGTATGTGCAATGTTTGAGTCTGCTGGAGAGAGCGCAGTGCTACGATTGAGCTATCACATAGACATGAATGGAGTGTCTCTGCATGCATGACCAAACACTGCAGAAAATTACCCGAGCAATTCAAAATTATTAGACTAACTAGGAACCTCAGGTATGACCTTAGAAACAAAACTATAAAAAAAAACTACTTAAAAAGAAAAAAACACACAAATGATAAAAACATGGGGTGACAGGTTTATAACAGACTTAAAACCACTTAAAAGGAACATGCAGTAATTCAAGTACATTCTGCAAAGACAACATCTTTTAGATGAATGCAATTTAATTTAATTTCCATTAAGACTCATTTATACTTTCAGTAAGAAAGATCTATTCTGGGTACATTTTTTCTCTGCAACACCATTTCAGCTTAGTGTTATTAGGGATATAAGTTACACACACATATATTTCTTATAAACTTGCATTTTCTGCAAACTGCAGCCTAAATAATGGTAAAAATAGATTCTCTATTGTGTTACTGTTATCTGTACATATAATATTTATGGTCTCAGCAACTATGGCAGTTTTTTTTTTTTTTTTTGCTTTATTTAGATTTTGTTGTGTGTGTTTTTTACACAATGTCTTACAGTTGGCCTTAACTTGTATATATTTTATGTCTGCAAACTACAGGGCTCTTGGCTATTTTTTCAGGCTATTATTTTTCTGAGCCACATGATCTGCTTTTGTGGACCTGCAATAAAAATGGTAGGCTGACAAATGATGTTAGTAGTTGTCCCAACCTACTGATCCGCAAAGTTAGCTGCCTTATGCAGTGGCCGTATTTATCTTTGTAGCCTTGATGTTTGTTCAACTTGTGCGACTTTTGGACTCTGAAATTGTCCCATTCTTGCGCCTAATAAGTTGCAAAACAGAGCATGGTAGACCCAGACTTATTTTTGCAGCCACTATATGGGACTAAAAAGTTGCTCAAAATGCTGACTTCCCTTCAAGATTATATATTATTCTGTCAGCCTTTTCTACATTAAACAGTGTGATTGGTGAAGGGTAAAGTGTCATTTCAACAATCCTAGGTGTATAAGCCCTTCATTGTTATCATTTCTCCCCCATTAAAGATCAAAGATTGTGAACAATAGCAGGACTGCTAATGTCACACTGACTTGATGTGCTTAGGGCTTTCTGACCCTGTAGCCTGGGCATTGAGAAATGTCATTTCAAGTGACTAACATGTGAATGCCACGTGTATTTAAGATCCGAGACTGAATGATACGTGTGCCTTACACAGATTTACAGATTATATATGTGTTCTTGCAGTTCTTGCTTTGCTGCTTCTCCTGTTTCGGTGCACAACTAGTAACACAGCACCAAAGGGATTACTGTCAGACTCTGAGGACGATGTACGAGACAATATATTCAATTACAATGAGCAGGGAGGAGGAGAAGAGGATCAGGTAACGGAGTGCACTGTAATATTAACACCTGAGAAAGCTTTGCTAAACCCCAAAACTAATACTATGCCCTCCTCTTACACAGGATGCATATGATATGAACCGCCTCAGAAACCCAGCCATGGCAGTGCCACCGTCACCCAGATTCAAGCCTCCAATCCGGAGAGATGCTCCCTACAGTCAGACACTTCCTCGCTATCCCCGAAGACCCTCTGACCGACCTTCCGATATTGCAGACTTCATACACGATGTGAGTTCTGCAGTTTTGTCGCTGCCATCAGTAAGGTGGCATATGACTGCACTGTAACCACTATATATATATATATTTTCTTCTTTTTTTTAAGGGATTGCAAGCAGCAGATTCAGACCCCAGCGTCCCCCCATATGATACTGCACTGATATACGATTATGAAGGAGAGGGGTCAGTCGCTGGCACCTTGAGCTCCATCCTATCCAGTGAGGAAGACACTGACCAGGATTATGACCATCTGCAGGAGTGGGGTCCACGCTTTCGCCGTCTGGCAGACATGTATGGCAACCAATGACTATGACGACTTTTCTCAATGAAGAGACAATATAAATCCTCGGTCTTATTTTTCAGCTGGAGGAGCTACAGCAGGCTGTCTTTTGGGGAATCAGTATTTTGCCAAAAGCTTTTGTGAAGATTTCCCACAGCAATATCCCAGTGTATATATTGATAGTTCTGTAATGTTCTATTTTTGTATGGATGATCAAACTGAGGCAGATGGACATTGTAGGTCTCCATGGTCCACAGGAAGACAAACAATCCATGCGGTTTAGTAATTGTTTACAGTAGATGGAAGGCAGAATGTTTTTCTTATTTATGTAACAGTAAGAGAGCGGGACCAGCGTCTGAGAAGAGGAGGTGATGAGGAAAACGTTGGGCTAATCAGCTCTGGGCTTTAGATGTATATGGTACAAGGAGCTGAGGTGAAGATAAGAGGAGGGTGTTTAGTATAACTCACTGGGATCAATGCTGAAGACTAGTAAATAAAAGAGCAGGTCAATGCTGCTAGGACTGAGGTCCTTACACCCGGAGACTTGATAAAAAAGGGTTGGTGGTTCCACATGATGGAAAACTTCCTGACATTTCCACATTTTATACATGTAATAAAAATCATCTTTGTGCCAATGAGGTGTCCTGCCCACTGATCTGTTCCCATAGGCAGGAATGGCTCTTTACTACTTAGGAATAACTTACACTCTACTTGCTGTGGTCCATTTAATCATTGGCCAGAGCCTTATTATCCTGTCCATGTGTGGAGTTACTTCTGATCATTTTCTTTGTGGAGCTTGCTAGCTGGGCATAGCTATCCGCGTTGTAGTCAGCACGTGGTTTGCCATGGGAAAGCAGCGGCACTGCATCCTGAGTAGCTTGTAAAAGAAGTGGAGGGCGGCGCAGACCCTCTCCTTGTCTCAAAGTGTCTGGAAGAGCTTTCCTTTTAGTTTCTGGCAATAAGAGAAGACTCAGGACTGATAAGATACAGAACGATGAGAAGACAACATGGTGCAGAAAAAAGCCAGATCTCTGTTGAAGAACGATCATTGGAAAAGACGCTCGGCCCAACATACTGAGCCCCAGAATGATGCCCAGGCCAGAACCCCTGGATACAAAATAGAAAATTATTTATACAGCATTCTGTAAAACTTGAGAGGTTTACAAATAAATATAAACAGCTAGTAGGTCATGGATTCTAACAGATCTACGAGAAATAACAAAACAATGTCATTTTACGGAAAAAAAAAAAAAACATGAGCCCTATTAAAAGTTAAAGGGGTTGGCCACTCATAGAAAACTAACACAGTAATTATAAGACCCATATTGTACTTAACCCCATAAGGTTTCCCATTTGCAGTAGGAAGCTGCCGATTAGGTTCCCCCAGAGAGCAGGACTTGGGACTTCCTGTGATGTCCTGCCGGTGTCCAGTGGATGAAGGAAGCTCTGCAGGCATTATTGTATGCACGTCCCCTCCGTCACTACTGCTCCCATTTCAGCGGTTGGCGGGGGTGCTGATGTATCACAGAAATGACTGCACGGCCCCCATCATCCACTAGCAGGACAGGGGAAGTCACAGATCTCAAAGTCCTGCTGCCCAGGAATCACAAGAGAACAGACAAATGCAATTCACAGCACATATAGGTCCCTAGCCTAAAGCAATAAACACTGAAACAGCTCCAACCTCCAGACCTCAGGGGCAGTGTTACTGAAGTTTGAATCTGCATTACAGTTTATACTTTAGGGAAGAGAAATAGCGTCAGAGTACTTATCACTTGTCCTACTTATTGAAGATCATATACAAAAAAAAAGTATTAGGTCACATTATTTACTCACCGGATTACTGTTGGTAATACCTCACTGGCATAGAAGACACTCAGCATCACTACAGCATGTGAAGAGAGAGACCCCAGCACAGAGATGGCTATGGATACTGCTGTGAACAGGTCTAAATGGGAGAGAATGGCGATTTAACAGTGAAGGAACTCGGAACAGCATATAGTACCAGCAGCAAATCCTAGAGTCTTACACTGTGTGAGGGCTAGAAGCAGGAGGGAGCAGAAACCAGTCAAGATGGTGAACAGGAGAAGAACTGCACGACGACCCCAGTG
The DNA here is from genome assembly GCF_040894005.1 of Engystomops pustulosus. Lineage (NCBI taxonomy): Eukaryota > Metazoa > Chordata > Amphibia > Anura > Leptodactylidae > Engystomops > Engystomops pustulosus. The sequence goes on along the minus strand of NC_092417.1, from coordinate 100,980,153 downwards.
GTTCACAGTGATACACAGGGAAATACAAGCAAGGACTTCACTACCAGCCTGGAGAAAATATGGAGTAGAGCCGCCTAGAGCCATGAGGTTCCGAGCAAAGCAAGGTCTGATGCCACTGCCAATGAATCTGAAAAATAAGTAAGATAAGTGCACTGCTAGAAAAGTCACTGCACACATGACTAAAGGGAAAATCCTGGTTCAGTAAACAAGACTTTCTTATTTATTATAAATCCAAACACTAGGTGGTCAAGGCCCTTCAGCCACTGTCACAGACACAGGAGGTGGATTCCACCATCCCTACACTTGGAAAAGTGAAGCAGTTGTATATAAGTTGAGCTTTATTTCCCATGGAGGTAAAATAGTTTGTCTCCACCACGGAACACATATACAAAAAGACGCAGTACTAAACTACATAGAAAAGAAGTAAAATTTTCTTACATAGAAAAGTAGTAAAATTTAGTGAATGAAAAAAGATGTCCATTGGCAGCAGGCGAAAAAAGTCAGTGGCTGCTAAAAAAAAGTCTTTATTGAAAAAACAATGGTTAAAACAAGGATACCATGGTAGCAGGTTACGCATTTCAGACCCTAGAGAACGGATCCTTAGTCATACCCAAGTCAGGTCCTTAGTCAGGTATCACTAAGGACCCGCTCTCTAGGGTCTGAAAGGCGTAACCTGCTAACATGGTATCCTTGTTTTAACCATTGTTTTTTCAATAAAGCCTTTTTTTTACCAACCACTGACTTTTTTCGCCTGCTGCCGATGGACATCTTTTTTCATTCATTTTCATTTCATGTGCTTGGAACCAGACCAGCAACCAAACCATCTGTGCACGACATACACAAGCTTACTACAAACTCAGGGGTGAGCATATACCACTGCATTTTTTGCTCTGTTATTTGTACCTTACAGTAAAATTTAGTGTTGCCATACAATCTGCTCCACTTTTGCTTTGAACTAGTTTGGATAACTTTTCTCTGTGACGTAACTTGTAGGAATAGATCCATAGTACAATCAAAAGTAAACCTGAAATCACACACTTAACACTAGGGTTCCTATAGTCATATACGGTAGATCTGAAACACCTCTACTTTGATCAAGAAATTATGTACAAGACATGATCAAGACATATGGCTGGTGACTTACGTAGTGAATCCAAGGATTAAAGCGTTCCTCCAAATAAGACGAGTCCCGACTAGACTGCAGAAGCTATAATATCGAGGACGGGGGAAGCCCCTCCAAAGTGAGTCTATTTCTGAAAAGAAGAGAATTCGATAGGGAGAAAAGAAGGACTTGTGTAAATCGTAGTAATAAATTGCATTAAGTATTTGCTGCTCACCAGTAAATAGACTCTCCCGACCTGCAAAGTCCTCTCCCGTGTCTATTCCATTCGCTCTGGAGAAGAGACAGAGCTCTGCCTTGCACCGATTCAGCTGCCGAGTAGCCAGAAGCCAGCGGGGGGATTCAGGGAACAGTAAGTGGCAGCTTCACATGTGGGGAGACCAGATTCACATAGGAAGCAATGAGGTTTAGAGTCAACACAGAGAAAGCTTACTTGTATATGTAAAGGGAGTGTAGAATACATGACATATACAAAGCACTTACCACCAATAACCAGACAGTAACAGTAACGCTCCACTTATTGCTCCTTGTAACACCTTCCAGTCGGAGCATAGCACAGCCACACCTGGAAGCAGCAGCTCACCCCCTAACCAGAAAAATCCCCCAATCATTGTTATCATGAGCCGGAGACCAGGGGGGCAAAGCTCTAACCCTGGAGTAGAGAGAAACAAAGTTGTTTTCGCTAAGTTACACTACTTATGGTCAGAGACAAAGAAGCTAGATGCAGAATGCTAGTGGTACCTACCTGAGCAAGACTGGGACATCCAGGAAAGCACAAAGCAAGCAAAGCAGGAAATGACAGGAAAAGCGTAAATGTCAATATATAGATTCTTAGAACCACATTGCTGGATACATTCATTGTGTAGAAGAGAATAGTAAACTATGTAATAAATTTCATTAAAGAAAACTTTGCTTCTCCTTACAGCAAGATTAAGTGATTCTGCTTTGTACAAGGCTTGAGAAGGTTTTTCCACACACTTCTCACTACAACAGAAGAAAGATGTAAACATGGACTCAAGTATTTTTCCATAATAAAGTAAATTACAAAGTTTACTATTACCACCTGCACTATTAATTTCTGAAATTAAAAAAAACCTACTTCATAGGTTAGTTATGCTGGTTTGGCGATTATCGTGCATTAGGTCATTAGGTCTTGTAAGGCATCCCCCTTAACATCAAGCAGGACCTACAAGAAGATAGTGTATTCATGAGGGAGTGGTCTGAGGAGGTGGTGACTTCTGCATGAAGCCTGGCAGTCACTGCCGGCCTGTGGTGTGGGAGGGGCAGAGGAAAGGGGAGCACCTCAGACCACCTCCTCATGAATAGGCTGGACTGCTGTAACTTGCCATTCTGAGTGCTAAGTAGTGCAGTGTTTGCCAGCCAATATTCGGGTAACAGGTCCACTTTAAGGAGATTTGCCATTGAAGAACTTCTATATAGTTAATAGACAGCATTACAATCCTGTATATCTGGATACAGAACAGTACTATTACTCCCATTTTGTATTTATAGGCACAGCACAGTAATAATACTCATATGACGCATATACAGGCACAGAACTAACACTACTACCCCGTATTTATGGGCACAGCACGGTACTAATACTCACGTGCTGCATATACAGACACAGCACTACTACTATCCCGTATTTATGGGCACAGCAAGGAACCAATACTCATGTGCTGCATATACTGGCACAGGGCTACTACCATCCCGTATATATGGGCACAGCACGGTACCAATACTCACGTGTTGCATATAAAGGCACAGCACTACTTCGTCTATCCCGTATTTATGGGCACAGCATGGTACTAATACTCATGTGCTACATATACAGGCACAGCACTACTACTTTTATCCTTTACTCAAAGAAGAGGAAGGATGTGATGTGGGACTCACAGTTGTACTGGGCCCCCCTAATGTGTAAGAATAGGCTCTGTCATCATACATGTGACTATTTCCCTGAGAAAAAAATAGGTTTATTGGAATCAAGGTAAAAGATAAACCATAAATGGGGCCAGGAGCTCCGTTGCAAAGTTATAAGCATATTAATGCAATATAATAAAACATTACATGCCTGTAAATGAGGTGCAGCATAGATATATTTTATGCAAATCATAGGTAAAATCTTAAATTTTCTAATTATTTTTGTTTGTGCTCCCCAGACGCATGTCGTCATTTCTGTAATGAGTTACGATGCATATGTGTATTTGGTTTAGACGCTCCCTCCTCCCCTTCGCATTTCAGTCACAAAGTTCCAGCAAACACAGAACCGCCCAAAGCAAATAACAGGAGACAACGTGAGGATGGACAAAGACGCTGAGCCAGAGCTTATTAATATCCCTCCTAGGAGTTCACATATTGCACTCACTCGCTATGTAGAAAGACAGAAAGATTCCAGACAGAGCAGCACCAAACACTATCCGGATGGCCATGAAGCTAAGATACCCTGGAGAGAAGCACAAGGCCACACCAAGGGGCAGTGCCACCACCAGGGCACTGATGAAGCCATTACGTCGTCCAAACCTGAAACACACAGAACATTGCATTATTATTACAACTTGGCTGCTGGAGGGGGCAGGGGAGCCCAATATATCCTTTATCTACTCTGCAGGATTTAGTATCCCTACCCCAAATATTCATGAAGGAGAAGCTACTCTTCTGTGCACTTGTACTATAGATAGATATAGGAGTCATGGCTGGAGTCTGTGTAATGGGCATTGTACTAGTTATGGGCTTCCATTGTTCCACCACAATGCAGTATATAGCGGATGGTCCAGGAGTGAGAACAGCTCTAGTAAAACATGGAAATCATGGAGCGGTATAAGTCTCCTCCTGTTGTGCTAGTTAGGTCAGAAAAATACTGCACTTCTGGAAATATTGAGTGATGCTCCCTTTTGTGGGATCTGCTTGTTTTGATGAAACAATACTGCTTGTTTGCCCAAAACCTTCTGTAGTAAAGAGATTGATAACCCTGTTCCTGCATATGTACTACAAACAGAACAAACATGTCTCCTGTCTTACCTGTCACATACAAGTCCAAATATGATGTAGCCCCACAACCAGCCAATCAGGTAACAGATTTGCTCCAGCGGTACCTTCCAGCCATTCTCGCATACAAGATGCCACTGACAAAAGAGGACACAATTAACAGCCATCACCATATTACAATGGAGAGAAGGGTGTGGAGTATCCATGCACCCCATGTGACACGTCCAGGCCATGGCACATCTAACCCTCAGTGGCAATAAAGTCTATGCTCATGTTCCTGGAAGTAATTTGCTTAGGGCATAACAAGCACCATGTCACCCACCTGAATCCTTCCACCGATATTCTGACAGGAATCTTGTGTTGGTAAGAAGACACCCTGCCGAGGTCTGACGTCCATCTCAGCTATTCCTGGCATCAAAGTAGCATTCCAGATATGTTTAATGACAATTCTGCTATCTATGAGCTTCTAAACCAGTGTATTTAGTGTTATGTGCGATACATCCTCCAAGAGCCAAAGATTGTCCAACAACTGCTACAGAATCTTACACCGGCTGCTGTCCCATCAGGTAGCGGGGCCCTGCACAAGACCCCAACACCTAACCCAAGCCTGCTTGTATCGATCACATCTGAGAGGATGTCATTGATGTAAATGCATAGCAATGAGAAACTTATTGTGGAGCGATCAGCTGATCAGCAGAAGGTTTGCAGTTAGAGATGTATAGAGGCACACACTAGAAGGCAGTATGACACATAGGAAGAGGCAGTGAATGGGTCAGATGCCACACAACACATGGTGCTATGTACACATCTTATCGCCCCTAGGCAGAGCAATGATGTGAGCACACAAGCGGATAATTCCTGGGATATGTAATATGAGCATTTTCCTAAAATACTGCCGACAGAGCTTCACTAGAGGTCACAGTGGGTAGAGAGGTCTGTCTGTAACCAAGGTTCTTCTGTAAGTCAGGTGTCCTTAAGTTGGGGACCCCCTGTATACTCCAAGCACTAAACAGTGAACCAGACCAGACATGCTGAATGGGGAGATTCATCAACCTGTGTACACCAGAATTATGGAGTAATTTCCAAAATGTCATGCTCCACATTTATTAATGGGTTTAAACTATTTTTGGGCAATTTCCCAACTTGTCAGAAAAAGGAATGTGGTCTAATCTGGGCAGCCGAAAATTCAGATGTAAACGAGACCAACTAATAGATGGTGCAATGCACAACTCCACAATTCTAACCAACAACATGATGTTTCTGGGGCGGTGACTCTGCAATGGTCTATTCACCAACACTTTATACATTTCCGTAAATACACACTGGGCAGTTATGAAGAGGAGTATGGAGAGGGTTCCCGGTGTCAGCTATATTACATGGAGACTGGGACGGATTGTAGCAGTTAACCCCTTAGGTGTCACGGTCGAACCTGACCACTGCAACTGAGTGCTGCCATCAAATGGTGGTTGGCGCCCTACGTAATGTCATTGGTTGCATTACAGTATATTGTGTAAGTGATCAGAACCCCTAGGAATCAAGTACGCTAGGAAGCCGATGTTGCACTAACATTTTGCCAGAAGGGTAATAATACTCCTCTCACCATTTTTGAGGAGTATTTTTAGCTGAGGAGGAGTATGAAATTTTCAATAATACAAACTAGTCGTATATAACCCCTTCGCATTGCAGCATTTTTTTCATTAATTTTTCGCTCTCCACCCTCAAAAATCTATACCTTTCCATGTACAGAGCTGTGTGAGGGTTTATTTTTTGCGTAACAATTTTTACTTCTCAGAGATGTTATTTAATATTCCATGTCGTGGGAGGCCGGAAAAAAAATTCCAAATGTGGTGAAATTGGTAAAAAAAAAACCCCACTTTTGCGCCGCTTTCTGGTGGGATCAGCTTTTATGACTTCCACTGTGCGCTCCAAATGATACGTCTACTTTATTCTTTGGTTCGGTAGAATCACAGTGATAACAAATTTATGTAGGTTTTATGAATTTCTGAAAATGTATTCAAACAACATTTCACCATCTTCTGACGCTAATAACTTCTTCATACTTTGGTGTACGGAACTGTGTAAATTGTCATTTTTTTTGCGAGATGAGATGACATTTTCATTGCTGCCATGTTGAGGATTGTACAGCCTGTTGGTCAATTTTTATTAAAAGTTTTTATGTGATGTAAAATGTAAAAGTGACATTTCACACATCTGTGCGCTTTTATCCGTTATGCGTTTCACTGCGGGGAATAACCGTTTTTATATTTTGATAGACCGGGTTATTTTGTGACCCGGCGAGACCTAACATGTTTGGGATTTTTATGGCTTATTACATTTTATATCAGTTCTAGGGAAATAGGGGTGATTTTAATTTTTATTATTTTTTACAGGGGCAAATTTAGCAAGGAACGCATTATATATGTGTTCCCCGCTTTTCTTTTATATAGATCACAGATAACAGTGATCTAATGGTAACAGCCCATTGGATGACTGTTATCAGTGATCTCTATACAGAGACATGCAGAAAGGTTGCATATAGCATTCTCACTGAAGCCTCTCACTGTAAACAGGGGTAGGGTGACAGGGGACTGATAATATCGTAAAGGATATAGTAAAGGATCGTGCTGTCACATAGACAGCTCAAACCCGATCGCACACAGCCAAAGGGATGGGCGGAGCTACTCCCCGCAGCCGCTGTAGCACATCATGTGACCTAAGCACTTGTCACATGACCTGACCTGGCCTGGCAGGGGGCTCTCGTGACTGTGCACGCTGGGATACGGATCACAGGGAGCACTGACACCGCTCGGAGCTGTCAGCCAATGCCTAAACAAGAAAATCACCAAGCGTATTTATAGGCTTGGTGATTTTTTGGATGAGTAAATCAGCCTCTACAAGCGTCATAGACACTTGTAGAGGCGTTATCGCGACCTCTGCTAGGAAGGCTCAAATAATAGTTAAAAAAACCCTTTAATTTAATTTATTTTTTAACACTTTTTAAAAAATAAATAAAAATTAAATCACCCCTTTCCCCTCAAACACATATAAAAATAAATAATCAAGCGAAATCATACACGTTAGTTATCACTGCCTCCCAAATTGTAGGATTTATTAAAATATAAAACCCAATTATTCCTGACACTGAACGGAAAATAGTGCCTAAATATCCAAAAAGCCCCTGTTTTGCCATTTTGCTTCCAATAAAAATTAAGTGATAGAAAGGTCGTACAAATTTAAAAATGGTTTCAATGAAAACTTCATCCCATTCCACAAACAATGACACCTTACACAGCTACGTACAATGAAGTATGAAATATGGTGTCAGAACATTGTGATGCAAGATTTTTTATTTTTTTTTTTTAAAAGGTAATGAGATATAACTATAGAAATTTGGTATCACTGCAATAGTACTGATCCAAATAATAACAGAGGTGTTATCTTAACCGCACATTGAAAGGGTTGTACACGTAAAGCCCATCTGAATATGGCACAACTGTCTTTTTAACAATTCCACCACCTGGAATTTTTTTCCTGTTTCCCAGTACATGGCACAGAATATTAAATGGTGCCACTAGAAAATAACATATAACAAGCCAACATATGGATTTGTAAATGAAAAAAAAAAAAATCAAAAAGTAATGGCTTGTAGAAGGAGAGGAGTGAAAAAACGGAAATGCAATACTTCTGACAGATAATGGAATTGGTCTGATATTTACACACAGATATTTTGTTTGGATGAAACTATTTCTCATCTTCCTCCTCCTTAGGCTGCGATCACACAAGGTGTTTTGATTAAATTCCTAAAATAAACCCTCCACCTGAGACTGCCTGCAGACAACCGGGATTTTTATGGGCTAGAAGGTCAGTTGTCAGCATCCCGTGTGACACCTCAATGTGAGCGCTGCTCCTGTGCTAATGACAGGTGAAGAGAAGGGCTAATGTGACTTGTGTGTGAGGCATGTTTATGTGTATGAGGCGCTGTGTACATGTACACATAACAAGCAGCTATCCCCTGCTGTCTCTGGACTAGTAATTGTACCATCCAGTCTGCGGGTCAGTGATGGGACTGGTACATCACCCGGATTCATGCAGGCCACAGCAGGGAGGAACACAACTAATGTCCCTGTACCAGGATGCAGCTGGCACCGCAGGGTGGGCACAGCCCTGGTGGAAACTACTTCATGTAGAAGAAGAACTTTCCAGCAGAGGAGGATGAGTGTGAGTGTCCGCTCACCTGGGTGACGATGGTGCCGTGCAGCCAGCTCTGAGCCTGGACGCCCCATGCCCCGGGGCAGGTGCTGCTATTGATGAGTGTGGCCCCAGGGCTGCTGCTGTTGTCTCCTCCGCAGGGCCCCCCCTGACACTGGGATTCCGGGCTGCTGGTGTACAGGAACTCGGAGAAGAAACCCAGAGACACACACACATTCGGGAGCCATGAGGCAGCGGCGACGAGCCGGGTGTAACGTCCAAAGCCGCCCGCCAAGGGCCACACTTTCCCGTCAAAGTCCATGTAGTGCGGAAGCCAAGGACTGCGGAGGAGACGGGAGAAAGAAGCAGCTGGAGGAGGGAGGCGGAGGGAGGGGCGAGCGCTGAGGAGGAGATGCCGGGACAGCCAACTACACACCAATCACCAGCCAGCTCTTACGTTCACACCTGCTCCGACTATGAAAGCTGCAATCCCACTGGTTGTTGTGGGGCACTGCTCTGATGTCTGTGCGGTGAGCCGCCAGTACTGCGGCGTAGGCTGCAGGTTCCCCATCATCCTGGAGCACCACACTCACTAATATGCTCTACTAGAGAGAAGCGGACCCGGTGCCCAGGTTCGATGTTCGGGTTCAGCTGCTGACCCAGACAATACGGCAATACGCACCTAGCAACTAGCTATGACATTTGTATAAGGCCAGTAGATTTTTCCTACATATCTACAATCTGTTATGATCCTTCTTTACAGGCAGTTTATATATATAGATTGTTGGTTAATGTTAGGAATATCAGGGATTGCTGTATTCTGGTTATGTGCTCATCATTCCCTTGTAGATGTATTTAGAAATCACCATAGCTGTATACTCATTATAGACCTGACAAAGCGTCCAGTAGGTTGACGCGAAACGCGTTGTTACTTTTATTGTTTTTTAGATTATCTGTTGTTTTTACCTTATGCTTTCCTAGTCTGTATACAATTGCATAACATTCACTCTATAAGTAAATAGCCTGTGTCTATGAATATTCAAAACGCAACAGCTATATAGAAGGTACATTTTAGCAGGTGACATCATGACAATTTCTTCAGTCATATAACAAAACAATTATGAATGAAACAGTATCAAACTCGGGTACGGGGAGGGCAAGAAGGGTAGGAAAGAAGGTAAGGGAAAGGTTGGGCATGGGGGTCTTAGTCTGCCAGTGTGGTATAAGTTGGAGAACGCATAAAGTCCATCCAGGCCCCCATGTCTGATTATGACTTTCTCCCGATCGGTGCAGTTCTGCTGATAGTTCCTCCATTCTCTGTAAGTAGAGGATTTCTGCAAACCATTCAGACATGGACGGTACCCAAGTGGACTTCCACAGCCTCGGGATTAGTGACCCCGCTGCGATCAATAGGAAACCTGTCAGAGATCTATTAATTTTCGGGAGGGACGTTGGAAGTATGGACAGTAAGAGATGAGCTGGGTTATTGTTCAGTGTATAACCAGTCAGTTTATTTATTAAGTCCACAACACGTACCCAAACGGGCTGTAAAACCGGACACTCCCACCAAATATGTGTCATGTTACCAGTGGTCTGTCGGCACCTCCAGCATTCAGCAGGACATGGGTATATTGAGTGTAGCTTGGCGGGGGTCCAGTACCACCTAGATAGAATTTTAAAATTCGTTTCCTGAGCCTTGCCTGAAATGGATAGCTTATGACATAGTTCATAGGCCTTGGACCAATCATCTGAGGTGTTTGTCTGCCCCAGTTCTTCTTCCCAGGCCCTTACATAAGGGGAGATAGCTTTGGCCCACTCGTCTTGGAAGAGTCCGTATAGCACTGAGATTGGGTGAGAGATGGCAATGGAGGAGAGGCATAGGCGCTCGAAGGGGCGGAGTTCTCTATGTAAGTTGAGGTGTACCTTATGCCTGTTATAAAAGTGCTGCAGCTGAGTATATTCCCAGAATGTATGAGGGATACCAGTGTTAGAGGTAAGGAGGCTAGTCAGGGGGCGTAGGGAGGAGTCTTCTAGGAGATCTTTAAATAAAAGCGGGGATGTAGTTCTGAGGGGGGCTAAGAATTCCGCAGGAGTGCCTGGGGGGAAGTCTGGGTTGTTAGTGACTGGGACCATTGGTCCATCTGGGTCGAACATGCGTGTAGGTACGTCTAGTTTTTAGTGTTCTTAAGACTTGGTGAGTAACATAGGGAAGATCGATGATCTTGGCAATGATCGAGTGAGGCGTATGAGTGAGACTAGGGCATTGTGGTGAGAGGGGCGGGTGAGAGACTATCTTCTAGTTGTACCCACAATTTGTTTTTTCTGCCATGGTACCAGTCTAATATCCTCGCGTATGATGCAGCGAGGAAGTATCTTCTACAGTCAGGAAGTCCCAAGCCCCCTTGCAGTTTTCTTAACATCAACGTGGTCTTCGGTATCCTTGGGGGGGGGAAGAGGTCCAGAGTAGGCATGTCAGTTTCTGAAAGAACAGTTTGGGCAAGGCTAGTGGGATTGTCTGGAAGAGGTATAGAAGCCTTGGTAGCAGGGTCATCTTGATACAGTTAACTCTCCCAACCCAGGAGATCTGTTTGGAAGCCCAGTTTGCCAGTTCCCTTCTTGTGTGTAGCAGGAAAGTGTTGTAATTTAGAGCGTAAGTGGATTTGAGGTTTGAGGGGATCTGAATTCCCAGGTAGGTGATGGCTTTATGTTGCCAGGAGAATGGGAATCTCAGGTGCAGTTCTCCTCTCTCAGAGTCCGAGATACCAAGACCCATTGCCACGCTTTTAGACACGTTAATTTTATGGTTGCTGAAGTGGCCAAATGTTTCAAGGACTTCCATAAGTGGGGGCAAAGCAGAGACTGGGTGTGAAAGGTAGAGGAGGACATCATATGCCATACTTTTTAATCGGGTTGCGCCAGCGTAGAGTCTGTTCTTTTCTTTTCCTACACCGCCTATAGAACGAATTTCCTCTTCTCCTGGGGCTAATTGTGCATCTTCTATCGCCGGAAGCATCCCTGCCGGTAAGGACTCGGCAGCACCCGACACGCAATTCATGGTGTTGTGCCCGCCAGCACAACTACCAGAGGTGAGCACCTCTTTTATATTGGCTTTGGACACTCATCTACCTCTGTTTATCTGCAACAGGAAGCGCCTGTCTTTTTTCCTTTTTTCTATAGTATGCATCTAAATAAGCATTGTGTAAGAATGGGATCCATTAACATGGAGAGTAGTTTGTGACTCACAGAGTGAAAGCCACCTAGGTTTAGTGCACAGGGGATGTTAGCATGGGTGAAAAGAAGGATAGCTGGGTGACATATAGGAGGAGTGTAGAGCAGTGTTGCAGGTAGGTAAGTTCTGATATGTAACAAGCAGCTGTGGCTACTTCACACCAGAGCTGGTTTCAGCGCGCACTCGTCTGCAAAGCCAGAGTTCTGCCCATGTGCCTCCGCTCTGGCTTCAGAGAAGAGGTTGCATAGTTGTAGTAGCATGAGCGCGCTGAAGACTGCATGTAGAAGGTATCGGAAAAGGCTACTGGGGCATGGAGTAGCCAGAGCTCCCATTCCATGGCACGGATACTCCTTGCCCCAGTAGCCTCCAAAGAAAATGTACATATTTGTAAGATAAATAAATCTGGGACACAAAGGTTTTTTTTTTTCTCTTTTTTTAAAAAGCACCTTATTAGGTAGATCCGGGATGGTAGGTTTCCTTTAATGACAAGGGTTTGTTCCACAAATGTAGCATCAGTATTCTTCACTGTATGGCGGTTGTGTTCCTAATTGTATGGCGGTTGTGTTCCTAATTGTATGGCGGTACTGTTCCTCCCTGTATGGCTGTAGTGTTCCTCACTGTATGAATGTATTCTTCACTGTGTGGCGGTAGTGTCCCTCGCTGTATCGGGGTAGTTTCCCTCACTGTATGGCGGTAGTCTTCACTGTATGGCGGCAGTGTTCATCACTGTATGGGAGTAGTGTCCCTCACTGTATGGGGGTAGTGTCCCTCACTGTATGGGGGTAGTGTTCCTCACTGTATGAGGGTAGTATGCCTCATTGTATGGCGGTAGTATGCCTCACTGTATGGCGGTAGTGTCCCTCACTGTATGGGGCTAATGTCCCTCACTGTATGGTGGTAGTTTTCCTCACTGTATGGAGGTAGTGTTCCTCACTGTATGGGGGTAATGTCTCTCACTGTATGGCGGTAGTATGCCTCATTGTATGGCGGTAGTGTCCCTCACTGTATGGCGGTAGTATGCCTCACTGTATGGCGGTAGTGTCCCCCACTGTATGGCGGTAGTGTCCCCCACTGTATGGCGGTAGTGTCCCTCACTGTATGGCGGTAGTGTCCCTCACTGTATGGCGGTAGTGTTCTTCACTGTATGGGGCTAATGTCCCTCACTGTATGGCGGTAGTGTTCCTCACTGTATGGTGGTAGTGTTCCTCACTGTATGAGGGTAGTATGCCTCATTGTATGGCGGTAGTATGCCTCACTGTATGGCGGTAGTGTCCCTCACTGTATGGGGCTAATGTCCCTCACTGTATGGTGGTAGTTTTCCTCACTGTATGGAGGTAGTGTTCCTCACTGTATGGGGGTAATGTCTCTCACTGTATGGCGGTAGTATGCCTCATTGTATGGCGGTAGTGTCCCTCACTGTATGGCGGTAGTATGCCTCACTGTATGGAGGTAGTATGCCTCACTGTATGGCGGTAGTGTCCCCCACTGTATGGCGGTAGTGTCCCCCACTGTATGGCGGTAGTGTCCCTCACTGTATGGCGGTAGTGTCCCTCACTGTATGGCGGTAGTGTTCTTCACTGTATGGGGCTAATGTCCCTCACTGTATGGCGGTAGTGTTCCTCACTGTATGGTGGTAGTGTTCCTCACTGTATGAGGGTAGTATGCCTCATTGTATGGCGGTAGAATGCCTCACTGTATGGCGGTAGTATGCCTCACTGTATGGCGGTAGTGTTCCTCACTGTATGGGGGTAGTGTTCCTCACTGTATGGAGGTAGTGTTCCTCACTGTATGGCGGTAGTGTTCCTCACTGTATGGCGGTAGTGTTCCTCACTTTATGAGGGTAGTATGCCTCACTGTATGGGGGTAATGTCTCTCACTGTATGGCGGTAGTATGCCTCACTGTATGGCGGTAGTGTTCTTCACTGTATGGGGCTAATGTCCCTCACTGTATGGCGGTAGTTTTCCTCACTGTATGGGGGTAATGTCTCTCACTGTATGGTGGTAGTTTTCCTCACTGTATGGAGGTAGTGTTCCTCACTGTATGGGGGTAATGTCTCTCACTGTATGGCGGTAGTATGCCTCATTGTATGGCGGTAGTGTCCCTCACTGTATGGCGGTAGTATGCCTCACTGTATGGCAGTAGTATGCCTCACTGTATGGCAGTAGTATGCCTCACTGTATGGCGGTAGTATGCCTCACTGTATGGCGGTAGTATGCCTCACTGTATGGCGGTAGTGTCCCTCACTGTATGGCGGTAGTGTCCCTCACTGTATGGCGGTAGTGTCCCTCACTGTATGGCGGTAGTGTTCTTCACTGTATGGGGCTAATGTCCCTCACTGTATGGCGGTAGTGTTCCTCACTGTATGGCGGTAGTGTTCCTCACTGTATGAGGGTAGTATGCCTCATTGTATGGCGGTAGTATGCCTCACTGTATGGCGGTAGTGTTCCTCACTGTATGGGGGTAATGTCTCTCACTGTATGGCGGTAGTATGCCTCATTGTATGGCGGTAGTATGCCTCACTGTATGGCGGTAGTGTCCCTCACTGTATGGCGGTAGTGTTCTTCACTGTATGGGGCTAATGTCCCTCACTGTATGGCGGTAGTGTTCCTCACTGTATGGGGGTAGTGTTCCTCACTGTATGGGGGTAGTGTTCCTCACTGTATGGGGGTAATGTCTCTCACTGTATGGCGGTAGTGTTCTTCACTGTATGGCGGTAGTGTTCCTCACTGTATGGCGGTAGTGTTCTTCACTGTATGGGGCTAATGTCCCTCACTGTATGGCGGTAGTGTTCCTCACTGTATGGGGGTAGTGTTCCTCACTGTATGGGGGTAGTGTTCCTCACTGTATGGGGGTAATGTCTCTCACTGTATGGCGGTAGTGTTCTTCACTGTATGGCGGTAGTGTTCCTCACTGTATTGCAGTAGGGATACCAAATTTGTATAGGTTTTATAATGTTTTCATACATTTACAAAAATTAAAACCTCCTGTACAAAAAGAAAAATTGAAGATGATAATTTTACCAAAATGTCTGTATACCGTGCAGTATGCTCAAGAGGCATGGTCTGCAGGTATGGCAATGGACGAAGCAACTAAAACTAATAAATATTTTACTAGTGATTTACTAGCAATCCCCTAGTGATGTGAACACAAAGATCATTTTAACCCCTTACTTTACAATGTTACTCAGTGTTATTTCTGTTTTAGCTCCTATCACTCTCTAGGCTGCTCAGTGTAAAATCCCATGGTGTGGGCGGGGCCTCACTAAGCAGACACATTACTGTATTATCCATCTAGTTCCGTGGGTTGACAATATGGTTACATTATCAGGGTACACGGTGTATATACACTTTCATCTGGCTTCTGACATTGTACTAACACACTGACAGAGAGAAGAGACAGATCAGAGATGCATGAGATTACACAATGGCTGACAGACCATTACACTGTTACACTCTGGGCTCTGCTACATCTCACTGTCATGTGCCTGCTTCCCCCTAACCCCAGATCTCTTATTACCTTCTAGTCATGTCTATGGGAAACTGAAATTGTGTAACGTAGGACTGATATTGACAGGTTGGACTTATATCTGTGAAATGCTGCATTTTTGTTGATAGCAGTGAATTAGAGAATGTGTTACGGTCACAGTTCCCACCTATGTACCTCCGTGCTGGTCGCTGCTCTCACAGCGGGACTCACCTCGCCAGATCCAGCGGAGTCTCCCGCGGCTCCCTGTGCATGACTGCAGGTCGACTGCACGTCTGCCAGATTTAAAGGGCCAGTGTTCCGATAATTGGCGCTGAAAAAAGTACAATAAGAAGGTTACCTGGGATGTGTAAATAGGGGTGACCTGAACAAAGAAATCACTTATGGGCATAAAAGAGAAAGTACAACTAGTAATTTTTGTAATTGAAGACGTGTACATTTATTTACAAATATTTACAAGTGATATATAGGTGGGGTATTGTTAGACGTATTCGATTCCTCGACAATGATGAGTAGTCTAAAAATGAAAAAGACAGATGAGCGTATAAGGACTTACCTAGAGTGTTCTCATATGTATAAGAGGTATGTATACAGAGGACTCACCTCATAGGCTTGTTTGTACGTCTCATGAGTCACAGATGAATCATCCATGTAGCTCCTTGGGGAAGTATCAAAGATGGTTTACCCCAGTATAAGTGACTGTCCGGGAAGTCAATATAGTAGAAGTGGAGAGAAACAACAAGTGGAGTACATAGAGTATAAGATACAGGGAGGGGTGATGAATGTCCGTGTGGGCATGGGTCTTGCTGACTCGTTGGTCGTAAAGAATCCCTAAAATAGCCCTGATTTAGGACACAGATCTATCACGCCCTGATAGCCTAGCTTCGGATCTGTGGTCCTATTTAACCACAGTTCCGACCGGAACCTGACCCTGCGATAACTGGCCCTGTTATAGACCTATTTAGCAGGTATAGTCAGGTGATGTGTATTACTTGCGTCAAGTGAGTCACAGGTAGGGTGTAGGTACTGTGTCATAAAGTCATGTCACAGTGAGATATGAAACGGTTTCACTATAGGGCTCAACAGGGGACTGCTGGGTTCATCAACAAAACGTCCTTATCCCTGTGAAGGGCGATACAGGTTTACATATAGTAGCCAGGGAGGCAAGATGGCTGAGAGGGTCAGACGAACTCCTAGTGTCAACCGTGTGAACCAGTCGGTCCTGCCTGGCTACTATATGTAAACCTGTATCGCCCTCCACAGGGATAAGGACGTTTTGTTGATGAACCCAGCAGTCCCCTGATGAGCCCAATAGGGTGAAACAAGCCTTGTCGGGATTTGGGTTTCATATCTCAACTGTGACATGACTTTATGACACAGTACCTACACCCTACCTGTGACTCACTTGACGCAAGTAATACACATCACCTGACTATACCTGCTAAATAGGTCTATAACAGGGCCAGTTATCGCAGGGTTAGGTTCCGGTCGGAACTGTGGTTAAATCGGACCACAGATCCGAAGCTAGGCTATCAGGGCGTGATAGATCTGTGTCCTAAATCAGGGCTATTTTAGGGATTCTTTACGACCAACAAGTCAGCAAGACCCATGCCCACACGGACAATCATCACCCCTCCCTGTATCTTATACTCTATGTACTCCACTTGTTGTTTCTCTCCACTTCTACTATATTGACTTCCCGGACAGTCACTTATACTGGGGTAAACCATCTTTGATACTTCCCCAAGGAGCTTCATGGATAATTGGCGCTGGCCAGATGCCCTACTCTATATATATTCCCAGCCCCTTCCCTGCCGGATCTACGTGCCTCACAGCCTTAGAAAAAGCTCCCTAGCGATTCTCCTGCGTTCCTGTGTCTCCTGCATCTTGTGTGTTCCTGTGTATCCTGCATTCCTGCTCCCGATTCCCCGTGTTCTGTGTCCTGTGTGCCAGTGTTCCCGTTCCCTGGACCTCCCGTTGCTGACCCCGGATTGAACTTGACGTTGCATCTCTGCCACCTGCCTTGACCTTGTACCTGGACCTGACCACGAGACTGTCTTCCTTAAAGAGGTTATTACTTAGGGCCGGGCTGGGGTGGGCTAGTTAAACATAATAAACATCTACTTACCTCCTCCAGCACCGCCGATGTTCCGCGGATAACCCTTTTAAGGTACCTCAACCTTGGCTGCCGCCACGGGTTGGTCGCACCTGTGGAAAGACCTGGTGGTACCGTGCCGCAGCAAGTCCAACCCGCTTTGCAGCAGGCTCTGGTGAAGACCAGGTGCCACTTAGACTCCGATCCCAGGTGGTCCAGAGGACTCACGAATCCCAAATCCTGACAGTTATTTAGTTATCCTGAGTACATATAAGAAACCAGTTTTCATGGGAATATCCCTTTAAGTGTTCTTAGTTCACATTACACTGTAACATGACTTATACATATTATGTCTCAGTTGTATATTGTACATCTTCTATGGATTTACATGTAAAACAGTGAAGGAGAGCGATGGAACCCCTATAGATATAAATAGACCTCTAAAATAATTGCATGTAAAATTTTCTTAAAAATCTGGAAAATTGCTGATCGCTCTGTAGGTCTCTTAACATCCTAATAAAATAAAATAACAAAAAATAATGTCAATATAAAGCAGACATATAGTTAATATTAGTAACCTATTTGAGAGGTAAACTAACTGTATGATAAGCATAACATTTAGAAATCAGAAAATCGCAAGGTTTTAAAATTTTTCACCATTATTATAAATAAATGAAAAACATTTTAACCAAAATATACCACTATGGTGAACTACAACATGTCACGAAAAAAAACAATTTTTAAACCTCCTTGGTATATAGCAGTGATGGCTAACCTATGGCACTGGTGCCAGAGGTGGCACTCAGAGCCCTTTCTGTGGGCACTCAGGCCATCACCAGAGATGATTCCAGGCATCTTTTGCAGTCCCACACAGCCCAGGACTTGCTGTGCACAGAGCTATTTTAAAGTGACAGCTGTACCTGGGACTATTTTCTGCTTTATTGGTGTCCTCAGGTGCTGGTATCAATGAAAACTGTGACAGAGAAGGGAGTATAAAATTTAAATTAAAATTTTAAAAAACTACATTCCTGTGTTGGCACTTTGCGATAAATAAGCGGGTCTTTGTTGTAGTTTGGGCACTCGGTCTCTAGAAGGTTTGCCATCACTGGTATATAGGGACACATGGCAGATATGAAAAATTAGGGTTACAGAAAATTACAGAACAGGTTACTTATAGCACTTTCACTGCCAATGTTAAGACGCTATAGCTGTGCAAATTACAAGTGTGTGAAGTAGGTCTAGGCCGCACTTATCTTGCTGCTATGTCTCCTGGACTGAGGTTACATTCCTGGGCCCATCCCTTCTCTGCGGTCTTGTAAGGAGAGTGTACACTGCAAAACTGCATGATGTGGATTTTGCAGGGCCAGGGAAAGGTGTTTTGAAATCTACTTAAAGAATCACAGGGGCAAATATTTTCTGCAAATTTAGGGGACTCAGCACTAGTTTAGAGCCTCATACCCTTCACTGTGTGGGGGGCTGCATCTATTCCCTCCAAGTGGCTACATCAGCAGTGTGATTCCTTCATTACCCTTTATGTCATGGTTTTATAAAATGGAAATGTCGACTATACCTGTAAATGAACTTATTCTGCAGCTCTCACTATTGTATAATCCCTAAAATCCCCATTGCTCATGGTTACAGGCATCATCAAGCAAGAGAAGAGGGTGTGACAGCATACACAGTGTCCGTAACAGGGCTCAGTGAGTCCGAATTCAGACCAGAAGTCTGCATAATGATGGGGAAAGATAACAGCAAGTATTCCATCCCAGCCTTTATCTAGTCAATTCATACATAAATCATTGTATAATAGTATTTTCTATTTATGTAAATGAGCCTGGGCACATAGATGGAGAAAAGGTGATGATAGCCCTCCTCCTGCTCATATCTATGTGTAATGTATAGTAAAGCATTGCTAGGGTCTGTGCTTTACCTGCTGACATGCTGCATCCTCCTAATACACATGTGTGAGACACAGACATCAGCTACAAAAGTACCTGACATGTTCTGCTATACACATGTGTGAGACACAGACATCAGCTACACAAGTACCTGACATGTTCTGCTATACACGTGTGTGAGACCCAGACATCAGCTACACAAGTACCGGACATGTTCTGCTACACCCATGTGAGAGACACAGACATCAGCTACACAAGTACTGGACATATTCTGCTATACACATGTGTGAGACACAGACATCAGCTACACAAGTACCTGACATGTTCTGCTATACCTATACACACATGCGAGACACAGACATCAGCTACACAAGTACCTAACATGTTCTGCTATACACGTGTGAGACACAGACATGAGCTACACAATACCTGAAATGTTCTGCTATACACATGTGTGAGACAAAGACATCAGCTACACATGTACCTGACATGTTCTGCTATGACAAGTGTGAGACACAGATATCAGCTACACATGTACCTGACATGTTCTTCTATGACATGTGTGGGACACAGACATGAGCTGTGAGAGACACAGACATCAGCTACACAAGTACCTGACATGTTCTGCTATACACATGTTTGAGACACAGACATCAGCTACACAAGTACCTGACTTGTTCTGCTATACACATGTGTGAGACACAGACATGAGCTACACAAGAACCTGGCATGTTCTGCTATGAATGTGATTTTGCCCTCACATTCCCTCACCTGGGACCTTATATAATTTATATATTTTATATTTCTCTCCATGGCCATCCCCCTGAGGTATCACTATTTAATTTATCAATTGCCTATATCGATCCATTATTTATTTATTTATGCATGTACACCAACTTATGATATAAATCTTCCAACTATTCACTTATACTAGTTCATCTTTTCCCTATGATATTTATTTATATTTATATTCATTCACTTCTATATTAGCCATTTACCTATGTATTTTACCATCTATCCCTATTTTATATATTTTAATGCTATGCAATCTATTACACATTCACCTATATGTATACATCCATTAGTTCAATATATTACTTTTCCAAGACCTGAGCTATATATCCAGTCCACCACATCCCACAATACTTTAATTCTGTATTTATACACTTCCATTTGAACTGTTCATCTGCATATCTTTTCATTATGTTTACATCAATTTAAACTTGTTTTTATTTTATTATTATTTATTTTTTTCATTATTTTGTATTGTATTATAGTAATTATGCCTCTTCTTGTAAGATTATCATTTTATAGTTTGGTCTGGCGAAGGGTACTATACTCGAAAGGCGTTACCGATTGGATGACCTTTGTTATTTTACCAAATAAATATCATTTAATCCATCTCCTTCGCACTGCTGGTCTGTCCTACGAGTTGGTTACTAGCGCACCCGTTAAGCCCCATTTTGTCTTGTATCTATACACACATGTGAGACACAGACATCAGCTACACAAGTACCTGACATGTTCTGCTATACACACATGTGAGACACAGACATCAGCTACACAAGTACTTGACATGTTGTGCTATACACATGTGTGAGACACAGCCATCCGCTACACAAGTGCCTGACATGTTGTGCAATACACATGTGTGATACACAGACATCAGCTACATAAGTACCTGACATGTCTGTGTATCACACATGTGTATAGCAGAACATGTCAGGTACTTGTGTAGCGGATGGCTGTGTATCACACATGTGTCTACCACAACATGTCAGGTACTTGTGTAGCTGATGTTCTGCTATACACATGTGTGAGACACAGCCATCCGCTACACAAGTACCTGACATGTTCTGCTATACACATGTGTGAGACACAGACATCAGCTACACAAGTGCCTGACATGTTCTGCTATACACATGGCTGCATCCTGGAGTATTTATGTCTCTTACACAAACAGGCTGCAGGAGCCGCCAGCACCAGGAGTGTTACATCATGGCAGCACAAGCCCTACCCGTAATCCCATTCTTAAACTAATAAATACATACACAAACAAAGCTCCTTTGGACAAATAATGGCCCTGGTGTTTATTAAAGGGTAACATAAATTAATTAATTTAATAAATAAGTAAGTAAATAATTCATTAGTAATAAATAATTAAATATTAATAAAAACAGAATAACTTCAATTTTATTGAATAAAAGAACCCAGTCCACCCAGCATTGCTGGGTGACAATGCCCAAGTAACAAACAACCATGACAGTCTTATGAAAATTAACATAGAGAGGGTGGGGCTCTTCTTGTCTTGACACTAGACGTCTTCTGGCAACTCGCCACCTGGAAAGAGCTGTTTAAATACTATTTACCTCAGAAACTTCTACCAATCACAAATATGCCAACATTCTTCTGCCCAGAGACTTCTAGAACGGAGATACCAAGTCATCGCTAAAATAGGTGAGCCAGACTAAACCATTCCTCTAACCATTAACTTTTATTCCGTCACTAAAATAACACCAACATTACTCTATATCTAAAACTTAAGACTAATTTAAATAAAAACAAGGGGGAGGACTGTCCGGCCATGTGTCCCCCAGATTATACAATGCTGGGGGGACCATTTCTCATTATCCAAGTTGTCAGTCAAGCACTGGGGGTGTGGCTGTGCCTCCCAGCCTGGACAGCTGAATATGATAATGATTAATTGGAACTCTCTCAGGTCATTTGCATACAGCTTTAGGACCTGATTGCTTAAGTTTACAGAGATGTAGAGGGACAATGAAGGGATAGGGGCAATGCTTTCTAATGGCAGTTAAAATACATTTAGTTTTGGTGGTTAACTTGCCTGACGGGTTCTCTTTAAGGCTTGTTCACACATCCATTTTTCTGTATTATGCGATGAGCGATTGCCAAAGACCTCATACTGTATTTAGTCTGTTTATTCAAATTGCCAATAGAAGTGGGTTCACAAAAAAAACTCATAACATCTTTGTCCAGTCATTTTTTTTTAACTTATAAGGCTGGAGAGCTAGGTGTTAAGCCTTCTAACATAAACCATTTTTTTGCAGACATGAAATAAAACAGATCACGGTATGCCATATGGTTGTAAAACAATAGATGTGGAAAGAAAACAAAGAAGCACAATACCTACCCATAAGTAAGTCCCATTATTACGGCACGGTGTATGGGCTTTATGGGGTGTGTAGAGATGATAAAGGATGGTAGTACAGGGTTTTGTCTGGTAAAGAGCATTTTTTAAGTGGGGGTGGGATTGTAAAGACTTTTTAGGGCATATGTGTGTAGACTGAGGAATGAAGTGACAGGGGCTCTATGGTCGGAGCTCAAGGGGTGCTATGTGTGAATAAAGTGGAGCAATTTACACAAAGTATTCCCTAGCCCTCCGAACTTTCTGCAAGCTGAGCAGACTGGTGCAAGGAAGCGAGAAATTCGACAGGATGGTAAAAATAAGGGAAACAAAATAGTTAAAATGACCCTTTTATGAACTGGCATACCTCTTTCATAGCCCTGCAGCAGGGCTCCTCTCTTCAGTTTCATTTATGCAAGTGCTCACTGGATGATAAAGACTCAGATCAATTTTCCAGTGAGGTCCAACTTGACCAAAAAGCAATTTAGAAAAACAAAAAAACAGCCACCTCTCTGCCGTCTGTAATGTGTTGCACTCACCTACACCGCCTACTGCCCTGTATCCTATAGTTTGGTACGTAGTTAAACCGGTTCCCTACTCCCAGCCTGCAGGAAAAGTACTGATCTAGTTATTTGTCAGTAAATGGGATATAATGTATAAGCCCGGAGCAAAGCGGATTGTACAATAAAGTATTCACCTAAACAGGTTTAAGCCAAACAAGTAGAACATAATTTACACCTTAAGAACATAACACCTTATTAACTGTTTCCAGCTGAACAGAATATAAAACAGCTGTTTTGGCACTTGTTTTTTAATAAAACCTTTTTCCCAGTTCACCACAGAGTATTATACACATGATAGATGTAGGTTAGCACTATTAAGGAGACACCATGTACAGGTTTTGTTATGTTGTAATACTGTAAAATAGTGTAAAATAAAACACTTAACGGAAACTACATTTACATATGTGTCGCCATATTATGAGAGCTTTAATGTTTTTATTCCTCATTTAAAAGAGGATTATTGTGGCTTGTTTATTACGGGAAAAAGTAAAGTTTAGATTGGTACGATTATAGGTACACCTGACTTTTTGACTACTTTCAATTACATATTTTTGAGAGGTAGGAAGGACTAAAATATATATTATTAATATAATTATTATAATATTGAAATATTGCAATATATTGCATCTGTCAGTGTATTGATAGTGGACCACCATACATGGCAGACACGGTGGTCTTCATCTGACCTCCGGCTGCCATGGCAACCCCTGTCACCCCACAATCACGTGACGGGGGGGGAAACCCGTTTCCTCTGTCTCTCTTCTTAGCTGCCACAATCATGCTTGATCACAGCAGGCAAAGGGGTATTCCCATGAAGGCCAGATTCTTTTTTTTTTTAATCAGATTGATCTTTATTGGAATTTTTAATTTTAAAACAAACAGAACGTCCGAACAAGGTCTACCTGCCACCCTCCCCCAAGTTCCAACCTGAAATAGCATCCAAAATGTATCCAGCTTGATAATGAGAATTGTCTGCATATCATAGGCAGTCCAGGAGTACATTGCTTATGCAAACATCCTTCTCAATCATCCACCAACATTCACTCCCCGACTCTCGTACATCCTATCACAATCCCATACCTCAATGTCTGAGAAGCCAACCCTGGTGTATTTAACCACAATCCCCACAGTTTCTCAAATTTCTCTGTCCAATTTTTTGTAATCTACATGTATTGCTTTCTATGGTTATAACTTTTGAAAATATTAACATACCACAATGATTTTGAGCTAGTTTTTCATCACATATTGTACTTCATGTTAGTGGTAAATTTTGGTTGATACATTTTTTTATAAATGCAAAATTTAAAAATCCCAACATTTTTGAAAAAAATGCCATTTGCAAAATGTTAAATCCTTTTCCGACAAATATTAACTAATTTGGGTTTAACCAACATTTTCCATTTGTCTGTTTTGTTTTCATAATTTTTAAATATCTGTATATTTTATTTTGATGTGGCGCGACTTACAAATTGAACATCAGTTTTCCGTATTTTCATGATACTTTTTTGGGGTTAATCCATACGAAGAGTACAAACGAAATGAAAGGGACGGCACTCACCCATATCCTTTAGAAATCCAGTTTCTCTTTATTTTGGTGACAAGTACCAAATACTCACAAAAATAGGACCAAGTAGGGAGGGAGTGCAAACATGATGCTCAAAAGAAGGCTACAGCGCAATCTCCGTTTCTTCCGGCCTCCATGCATAGTGATTAAAATAATGGAAAGGAGTTTTATGTTGTCAGGTTAAGATACACGCCCTGGGGTTAATTTTTGTTTTAAATGAGCTTTGGAATATAGAATATTTGAATACCCCTGTATATCAACTATTTTCAAATCTGCTCCCAACAAACTTTATATCTGCAAATCTGCTCCCCAGAAACAGTTTTAACCCTTTGAGATGCTTTCAGTAATTAAAACAAAAGTTGAAATTTAGAATGGTCTAATTTTGTTAGCAATACATTCATTTAGCCCTAAAATTTACATATTGACAAGAGATAAAAAGAGAAAACCCATCTTAAAATTTGTTATGCAATTTCTCCCGAGTACGAAGACCCCCCACATATGGACCTCACTCATCTTATGGGAGAATAGCAAGTAGCAGAAGGGAAGGAAGGCCATACATCTCCCAGTTTTGTACTATAGAATTTTGTGGTTTTTAGTTGGTTCATGGATGCACTTTTGAGAGCTATAAAATGGAGCTGGCACCAGAAGCTGCGAATGTTGGCTGCATATTATAGCCGACACCCGCCTCTAAAACCTGCAATCGGAGATTCCTCCGATCACGACTGTTAACCCCTTACACTCAGTCACGCGTGCAAGGGGCATTTCAACTGATTTGGACCCCCCTTGGCACTTACCAGGGAGGTTTGCTGTTCTGATGGCAGCCCCGGGGTCTGCGCGATCCTCTTCCAGGACCGAGACCTGCCTTCTAGCAGGACTCAGCTGTAACACACTGAGCATGTGCAGTGCAGCATGTTATATGAATGATGGCTTGAACAAGTGATTACAGCATTGCTTTTTCAAGCCAACCTGTAAAAGTAAAAAAAAGTTAAAACCACTTAGTAAAAACATATTTTAATAAAAAGAATCAAAGTAAAAGTCCCCTTAAACACCAACATTCCCTTATACATACCAAATAAAGTACAAAATACACAAAAACACATACACAAAAAACTAAACCCAAAAAACTTGCAAAAAATGTAAATTTTCCATAAAATCCCTTCCTAAAAATATTCCAAAAAGAGATACAAAAAGTTACTGGCACCAAAATAGTACCACTGAAAGGACAACTCCACACGTAAAAAATAAGCCCTAAACCAGCACTGTTAACCAAAAAATATTAAAGTTATGTCTTGGAAAAGATGGTGATACGAAAATAAATGAGATTTTCTCTATATTAGTTTTTTTGCAGTAAAATTGTAAATATATATTATATATTGTGGGGATTTGGCCCAGTAGAGACCGTGGTAGCGGGGTGCTGTGATGCAGTTCAAGACAGTGACACCAAGGTTTAGTCCAAAACAGGTCTCGCCTGCGTTTATTGCAGCAGCAAAATAAAATAGCCTTTACACACAGGCATTAAATAAACAAAAAAAAAAAAACCCTACCCGTCAGGATGCTAACTATACAGGTATTCCACTAACTCACCACTAAACAAAATCACTTGGCTGCTCCAGGCCAGGAGGTCAGGGCTGTGTGCTCTCCAGCCTCCTTTCAGAGAGAGACACTCTCAGCTCTGCTAGGCAGCTTTATGCAGGCTGATTAGGCTGTTCCCACCACCTGTGTCCAAGGTGCTGGACACCACAACCTCAGCACTAAGGCCTTGCATAATAGGAAAACCTAGGGGAAACATACCACCCATCCACAGTTAACCCCTTCAGTGTCTCATATATATATATATAACCTAACTAAATGAGATATCACTGCAATCATAGTGATCTATAGAATAAAGATTATATAGTATTTTTAGTGTACAGTGTACGACCCCAAAAAAATACAAAAAGAAAGGAAACCAAAATTGCCAATTTTCTTTTCACCCATACATTCAAGAGTTAATAAAATCTCATCATTAAGCTACAGATCTACTATAATGAAGTATTTGTAAACTGTATCTCATGTCACAGAAAATAAGCCCTTATATGTCCAAATTGCCCAAAAAATAAAGATTGTATAACCAACAAAAAATGCAATAATCTGCTCTGAATGGCGCAGCTTCCCTTCGATGCCCTGGCGTGTGCCCATACAGCAGGTTACCACCACATATGAGGTATTGTTATACTCGGGAGAGATTGGGTATAAAACTTTGTGGAGCGTTTTGGTGTTTTATCTACTGAGAATTTATAAATTTTATGAAAAACACATGCATTTAGCCAAAAAAAATTTCAAAATTTCAAAATTGCATCCAATTTTGTTTTAACCCCTGTAAAACAATCAAAGGGTTAACAAACTTCATAAAAGTTGTTTTACGCACATTAAGGGGTGTAGTTTTTATAATGGGGTAATTTATGGGGTATTACTTTTATTTAGGCCTCTCAAAGTGACTTGAAACCTGAGCAGGTCCCTCAAAAGCCGGATTTTGCGTTTTTTAATGAAAAAAATCGCACCTAAAGTTCAAACCCCATAACATCTTACAAAAATGAGAGGATGCATAAAAAGCCATGTGCACATAAAGTAGACATTCTGTGATGGTTAGTTATTAAAATTTTTTGTTGTTATGACTATGTATGGAAAAAGTAGAACATTTAGAATTTTAACCCCTTCCCGACATTTGACGTAATAGTACTGCATCGCGGGAGGTGCGTTCCCGCAAAATGCAGTACTATTACGTCAAGCTTCTGGCCCCGGCTCCTGAACGGAGCCGGGGCCAGAAGCTGCGGGTGTCGGCTATATGTTATAGCTGACACCCGCCTCTAACACCCGCGATCGGAGATTTCTCCGATCGCGGGTGTTAACCCCTAACACGCCGCGGTCGCGCTGACCGCGGTGTGTTAGAGGCATTTAAAGTTATTTAAATGTGAATCGGACCCCCCCGCGGCGCTTACCGGGGGGGTCCGCTCCTCCGATCGCAGCCCCGGGACTGCCGGTGCCCGGGGCTGCGCGATCCTCCTCTCGGTGCCGGGTCCCTGCCTCCTGGCAGGACCCGGCTGTAAGACACTGGGCATGCGCAGCATGCTCAGTGTCTTACATTACACAGTGCAATACATCTGTATTGCACTGTGTAACCTGTAAAATAGCTTGAACAAGTGATCAGAAGATCACTTGTTCAAGCTAAGATGTCAGTAAATGTAAAAAAAGTAAAAATAAATAAATAAAGGTTTTTTACAGTAAAAATAAATAATAAAAGAAAGTGAAAGTCCCCCCAAACACCACATTTCCCTTTACACAAGTAATAAAGTATAAAAAACACAAAATCACGAAAAAACCCCACTTATTTGGTATCGCCGCGTCCGTAACAATCTGTACAATAAATCCTAATCATAATTGGACCCGCTCGGTGAACGTGGTAAAAAAAAAAAACCAAAAACTTGCCAAAAATTAAAACTTTTTATCAAATTGCTTTACAAAAAATGTTCTAAAAAGTGATCCGAAAAAGTTACAAGCACCAAAATGATACCAATAAAAAGAGCAACTTGTCACGCAAAAAATAAGCTTACAACCAGCTCCGTAAACCAAAAAATACTATAATTATGCTGCTATAAAAATGGCAATACTAAAACAAATGCAATTTTTTCTATTCTAGTTTTCCTTCAATAAAATTGGACAAATAAAAATAAAACTATATAAATGAGGTATCACCGTAATCGTAGTGATCCGTAGAATAAAGATAATATATTATTGTTATGCTACAGTGAACAACCCCCCAAAAAAATGCTAAAAATCCAAAACAAGAATTGATTATTTTATTTTCCTCCACACGTAAAAAGTTAATAAAATTTCTTCAATAAGCTAAAAACCCACTAAAATTAAGGTTTTTTTTACAGTGCATCTCGTCTCGCAAAAAATAAGCCCTTATTTGTCTAAATTGCTTAAAAAATAAATAAAGATTGTATAGCCTATTCCCAACGAGCGTTGTTATAGAACGGTGCGGCAGTTAGTGACTTTCCAACACCGGTCAGGATAAGACGGCGGCTGTTCACTGATCGGGGTAAGACGGTGGTTGTTCCTGACAGCCATCCATCCTGCCCCATGGACCAGAAGGGTTACGTCCCCCCCACACACCCCCAGTTTATTATCGCTGCTACTGGCTCATCAATTCAGACGAGCCGATAGCAGCGAATTTACTTATGACGTCAGTAATACCGGTCACCATGTCTATAGACACGGTGATCGGGGCAGGGTGGCGGCTGTTCCTGACAGCCACCAATTTTGCCTTGCGGTCCAGAGGGGTTTTGTTGCCCCCCTCTGTCCATGTTTGCCGCTATTTGCTGGTCGATTTGGTCCAGCCAAAAGCAGCAATATTCGTCACAATGGGCATCGCTAGGGTGAATAAGAGCAACACTTGGTGATAATTTCCCTACTAAAACGAAGATTTGGTACAAAAGTGCGGGCCGTGTACATTGTACAGATTATGGTGTACAACTCTTACGAGCTGTTCCAATGTGCAGGTCCTGCCGTATCATTTCTCCGTTTTCAAGAGGAAGATATTAGGAAACTAATATTGGGACAAGAAGGACGGGGCCCCAGTAACTCTGGTTTAGATGTTCCTGTGTTTTGCCAGGACAGCATTTTCCCGGTGAATTCTGCTGCTTCTAATGGTAGGACTCAATAAAGAGTCTGTTCCAAAAGAGGAGTTAGGATGGACACTATATACTAAGGATGGACACTATATACTAAGGATGGACACTACATACTACTAAGAGACCTGCGACAACTCCAGAGTGACAAAAGTTTAGTTGGTCCCTTGGTATATTCTACCTCCTTATACGCAACACATTCACAATTCACGCCCAACCTATTGTGAATTAATTTCGGTAAAATGAATAATTGTAACAACTGTTATGTCCCGTTGCTCCCTATACCCCTCCATTATTTCATAAGGGGCGCCACATAACGGGCACTGAACTTTCCAGAAATAATTGCAATTTCCATCTTGGACTCCGTTGCACATCATATTTGGAAACCACCTATATGTTCAAAATGCTCATTACACTACACTACACTACACCACATATTACACCTTGCTATATTCCCCAAGGGGTGTACATTCAACAATTAGGGTCACTTTTCGGGTTTTCCTCTGTTTTGGTACCACTACGGCTCTCCAAATGTATCCTGACACATGTGAAGGATTTCTTACAAATTTGGCCTCTAAAAGACAAACATCCCTCTTTTCCTCTACTGTGCGCCCATAAAGCATTTTATATGCACATGTGGGGTACTTCTACACTCGGGAGAAATAGGTTTACACCTTTTTTGGGGTTATTTAATATATTATCCCTTGTGGCTTACATAAATTAGGGGTAAAGTGACATTTATAGGAAAATTTTCACCTTTTTAATGATTCGGGCCTAATTGGATCATTCACCTGTAGGGGCAAATACATATATTACACATTGCAAAATTCTCTAAGGGGTGTGCATTCAAAGATTAGGGTCACTTTTCGGATTCTTATCTGTTTTATACCACTAGGGTTCTCCAAATGCATGTCAAACATTTCTGTCAAATTTGGCTTCTAAAAGGCAAACATTCCCCTTTCCTTTTACTGTGCGCCCATACAACATTTTATATACACATGTGGGGTACTTCTACACTCGAGAGAAATAGGTTTACACATTTTGAGGGGTTATTACATTTTTTTATCCCTTGTGGCTATATAAAATTAGGAGTAAAATGACCTTTATAAGAAAATGTTCACCTTTTATCTATTTAAGTCCTAATTAAATCAAACACCTTTATGGACAAATACACATATTACACCTTGCTAAATTCTCTAAGGGGTGTGCTTTCCAAAATGGTGATACTTGTTGGGGTTCCCCTCTGTTTTGGTACCACTAGGGCTCTCTAAATGCATCCTGACACATGTAAAGGATGTCTGTCAAATTTGGCTTCTAAAAGGCCAACGCCCCTCTTTCCCTTCTGAGCTTCACTGCGTACCCATACAACATTTTATTTGCATGTGTGGGGCAATTTTATACTCGGGAGAAATGCTAGTACACATTTTTTGGGGTTGTTTCATCTTTAATGCCTTATGGGATACAAAAATTAGCCGTAAAAGTGACTTTTTTGGGAAAATGTTCACCTTTTTCCTTTTAGGGACCTAATTGAAGCAAACACCTGTAGGGGAAAATACACATATTACACCTTGCTAAATTCTCCAAAGGGTACACTTTCCAAAATGGTGACACTTGTTGGGGTTCCCCTCTGTTTTGGTACCACTAGGGCTCTCCAAATGCATCCTGACACATGTAAAGGATGATTGTCAAATCTGGCTTCTAAAAGGCCAAAGCCCCACTTTCCCTTCTGAGCCCTACTGTGCACCCATACAACACTTTATATGCAAAAGTGGTGCAGTTCTGTGCTTAGGAGAAATAGTTTTACACATTTATGGGGTTGTTTCATCTTTTATCCCTTGTGGCTTACAAAAATTTGGGGTAAAAGTGACTTTTTTGAGAAAATTTTCACCTTTTTTCCCTTTTGGGGCCTAATTGAATCAAACACCTATTGGGGAAAATACACAAATTACACGTTGCTAAACTCTCCAAGGGGTGTACTTTCCAAAATAGTGTCTCATGTTGGGGCTTTCCTCTGTTTTGGTACCACTATGGCTCTCCAAATGCATCCTGACACATGTAAACTTTTTCAGCCATATTTGCCCTGCAAAAACGAAACAACGCTCTTTCCATTCCAAGTGCCCCCCTGTGCCCGTACAGCAGGGTACAGTGACAAAATGGGTATTGGCATACTCAAGAGGAATTGCCCTAAACATTGTAAAATGCATTTTCCTTTTTAACCCATTGTGAAGGTGCAAATTTTAGTGTTAAATGAATCTATAGTAAGATAAAATTACATTTCTCTAATTTCACTTTCATTTATCTTTCACGCTCATGAAACGCTCAAAGGGTTAACAAAATTCCCAAAGGTTGTTTTGAATATTTTGAGGGGTGTAGTTTCTAAAATGGTGTCATTTGTGGGGGGTTTCTGTCATGTGGGCCTTATAAAGTCACTTCTAACTAAATTGACCCTCCAAAAGTAGGTTTTGATGATTTTCGTAAAAATCTGAAAAATTGCACCTAAAGTTATAAGCCTCCTAACATCCTAAAAAAAGGAAAAGATGTTTGAAAAATGATGCCAAGTTAAAGCAGACATATGGAAAATGTTAGTTATCAAGTTACTTTAGTGCTATGACCAACTTTCCAAAAAGTAGAAAATTTTGAATTTGGAAAACATTGTTTTTTTCAAAATTTTTGCCAAATTTCCATTTATTTCATAAATAAATACTAAATATATTTATTAAATTTCTCAACCAGCATGAAGTACAATGTGTCACGAAAAAACAATCTCAAAATCAACTGGATATGTTAAAGCGTTCCAAAGTTATAACCACTTAAATAGACACATGTCAGATTTTAAAAAATGGTCCGTGTCAGGAAGGTGAAAAGTGGCTTCAGCGTTAAGGGGTTAAAAATCGAGAATTTTTCCAAATTTTCTCCAAATTTTTCTCAGAAATAAATGTAAAACATACCACCAAAATTTTTCAACCAACATGAAGTACAAAGTGTCATGAGAACATTTAAAAAAAATTACTTGGATAACCACTTATATTGACACATGTCAGATTTGATTTGGCCATGTCAGGAAGGTGAAAAGTGGCTTTGGCATTAAGTGGGCCATCTGGGATGGACATTTTATTAAAAGGAGGCATCTGGGGTGCATATTTTATTAAAAGGGGGCATCTGTGAACATTTCTTTAAGGGGGTCTCTGCTGTAGATGTTTCTGTAAAGGGGGGCTCTCCTATGGACTTTTCAGTGATAAGGTGTGGCTGCTGCTGGACATTTTAGCAGAGTAGGGGATGCATTTCCTATCCTGTGGCTTATACTCCAGTCAATAACTTTTGAAAAAAGTTTGGAGCATCGGCTTATTCTTGAGCTGCAGACCGCGCAGAGGCCGGGCCAGCCAGAGGTAGCATCTACATCTCCTACACTGTCTGGGGGATCTCGTATGGATGGTAGTTGGGGAGGAGGTGTTCAAGCAGTTAGAGAATGTGATCTGCTTTCCTAAATAGATGGGTTATAAGAGCATGATTGAAGGTGATCGTTTAACTTTATGAACAGTATAAGATTAATGATAGAATGATGTAGAGTATATAGAATAGTAATTAAGTCCTAACATCCGGGCACATGTTGGTTTGGACTCTGGGGGGAAGGGCCTTAGTCGTGTGAACAGCTCGGGGCCCAATGGACACTTAATCTGCCACTGGTTCCAACCAATGTTTCAACAATGCAAAGCGTGTGGAGTTCCTTACTGATCACATGCGTTTCAGCTGTGACGCATATGCAATCAGCCTATATCCCTCCCTGTTCAGGTTGGATTGAGTTTCTATATGCAATCCACATAGAATGTGTTACTGCAGCCTGTAAACAATACAATGAAAGAAGGCGTTGGCAGTGCAGCAGTTTATATTTCTGTGGAGCTGGGGTTCAACTAATGCCCCCCAACCTAATTTTCATATTTCAAAAGTGAAGTTTTGGCATGTAAGGAGCAGCTTGACAATAAAATACTGGCGGGCCCGACATAAGGACATCAGACTTACAGACAACCCCTAGTTACAGACAGACCTCTCTGCCCACTGTGAGCTCCGGTGAAGCTCTCTGGATCAGAGGCATAACTAGGAGAAACTGGGCCCCATAGCAGACTTCTGAGTAGGGCCCCTTCCTTCCTATAAACAAAATATATTTATTTGTACACTCACACATGTTTGTACACCCAGCACATATATACACACATACAGCATATACATATTACATTTGCACATCTATAAATTTATACACTCATACACATGTAAGTATATACTCTCTGTCAGGCAGTCTTTCATAGGACCCAGAAGCTGCCGACCACAAAGGGGAAGTGGAGAGCACAAAGTAGAGATGAGAGACTCCTAGTCCTGTAGTTCGGATGTCCCCTCCCCTAATATTTCTTATCTGAGTGCATGTATGTTATATACATATTATCCTATACAATGTGCAGCATAATAACTGAATAATAATGCACATTCTTTAGTGTGACAGGTTGGATGACTGTGCCCCCTGACACTGTGGACCCCATAGCAGCTGATATGGCTACCACTGTAGTTTCGCCCCTGCTCTGGATGCTTTATTGTAGTCCCAGACTGCAATGATCAGCTGTAAGTTCTGCTTAAAAATTCAACTTAAGTACAAACCTGCTGGTAAAGGTACAGCTGGCATGAAGAATCATGGCACTCCATGTTCCACACACAGCATGCAGTTTTATATGGTGTAAACAGCTGACAGATTCCCTTAAAAAAAGAGACATTGTGACCATGAATTTATCAAGTTTTATATATCCACCATATTTTTAATATCATATTTACAGTGGTGAAAAGGTTTCACCAATGTAAATTTTTCTTTAACATGTAATATTTGTTTAAAGGAGTAAATTACGGAGATGAATATGACATGGATTTCACAAGTATAGGGCAAACCTTACGTAACTTGTGTTCAAATATTTATTTTCAGTTATATACACTTTCTAGAGTAATGTTCAATTATTGCAAAAGAGGGGTGTTTGGTTAGATCATTCTAAAGAAGAATAAAATAAAGTGAGGCACATACACTGGAGATCAAAATTAGATAAAGTTTGATTACTTGATTTTTTCAGAAATTATGTAATCTCCAGTGATCAACATTTGATGTTTTTTTGTAATAAGAGTACAGCAATGTGACACAGAGAAAGAGAACTACATTTTCTGAAGGTTACAATGGTTTCCAATCAGAAGGGAGTGTACAGGCCTTTGTTTCAATAGTTCCTCACACTGTTCTGGTTCGATGTTGGTCCACTCTTCTTCCAGTCTTGGCCATACCTTAGTCACCAAGGATTTTACAGAAGTTTTCTATTTGGTTTAGCTCTGACCATTTCATTGATTTAATGTATTATGTTTCAAGAAACTCCTTTACGGATTTTGCTGTGTGACAGGCGCATTGTCCTGCAGGAAAATTGCTGGCTGATTTAGTGAAGAACGCAAGGAAGGAACCATGTGTTCTCAAGGAAGGTTCTGATACACACTTGCATTTACTCTGGCATGTAGCTGTATAAGAGGTCCAACTCCTGCTGCAAAAAACATTTCCCATACCATGACACATCATCCATCACCTTTCACTTACTTTTTTACACACTTTGGGTTCAGCCTTTCAACAGTTTGTCGGCAAGCATAAGTTCCCATCAGATCCAAATAAATTAAACTTCCTTTCATCACTAAAGTGAACTATGTTCAACCAACATGTAACTTTCTATTTTCTGTTAATGAGAGGTTTGGTCACTGCAAAGTCAGCTTTCGGTCCAAATGCTGTATGACAAGATTAATCCTTACCCTGTTCAGTGCTTAGCTGGTGAGCAATTCCAGCTGAAGGTGGAAACTATTACCCATGTAGATTCTCTGCATGACCCAGTCTATTGCATTTGTTTTTCAAGGAAGACCAGCCTTCTTGGAGGACTTGAATGAGGTTTGTCAAGTGCTAAAGAGCTACCAACTTCTCTTGCTGATAGGATAACCTTTTTGGCTTTCATCTGCACGCCCTGCATTTTTGTAAAGTCGGTGAAAACTGGAAATGTTAGGCTGCCAGTTAAATAAGGTTTGTCAGATAATGAAGGAAGTTAGCTCCAAGTGCCAAAATAACACCACCAATAACGTGCAGGTATCTGAAAGTGGAACCTAATTTTGCCACAAAATACTGGGAAAACTTGACTCGAGTATAAAATCCCTTCATTAAAAAAATGTCCAGCAGTGCCTGCCCCCCATTTATAGAAATGTCCAGCAGAGACCCCTTTTACAAGAAAAAATGTCCAGCAGAGACTAATTTTTTGTTTTGTAAAATCAAAAAATGCAACGCATCTTGTGAAAGCACCCTCAATGTTTGTAAAAAAAAAAAAACCCACTCCTTCGCTCTGCTTGCGTAGGAAAAAGATTAGGATGGGCTGCACAAAAATTTGCGACTTGAAAAAGTTGCAGGCAAAAAACACAAAAAAACAATACCCTCTAACAAATCAAATTTGCAGTCTAAAGATAAATAGTGTGTTGAGAAGAGTGTCCAGTAGGCAGCCATGTTTGATGTGACAATAATAGGTCTAACATTAACGCCAGTTTTTGAGACCAGACCAAAACTAGTTTGCACGGTTTTCCAATAAAACGCTGCAGAAAATAGAGTGGCATACCACATAAAAATTCCAAACCCCATTATGGAAACCCAACAGACCCCATTATTGGCAATGGGTTTGTCCGTGATGTGTACTGGCTGTATGGGATTTCAATGAATATTGGGAATGCAGATTTGAACATAGTATAGAGCTAGATAGATGCTCACAGATCTGTGTAACACGTTCACTACATTTTATGAGTAGTCATGGAAATGACATGTAAGCAATACATAAAGAGGGGTGGAAGGACGTGAAGCTTCAATTGCCTGACTTCCCTGCGTCACAGTAACGCAGGATTTTAAGCCGGTCATAAGGGTATATTTACCCTGTGCACGTAATAATGGATTTCCGAAGACAGAACCGGCCACACAAGTGTCATTATAAACCCCATGAGTGTTCACACATGTTGCAATGCCGGCCTCAAGATCTGATAAACACTGACTTGTGTAGCAACTGAATTTTTTTGTGGGTCGAATGCTATTACCAAACAACGCAAAATAGAATCATTACCAGAAAGATAAATGTGTTCTACTACAAGACACAACAAAATCAGCAAGCAATGACACTACAGTCAGTAATATATATGTCTGGCTTCTCTTCTATGTCATTACAGCGCACTGCATGATGCACAACTCTTTAGAGATTATATTGAAAATGTGGGTTTAATCACATGATCAACTCTACCTCAGAGGAAAAACACTCAGGAAAAATTTTAGTTTAAACAAAACTTTAAAAAAAACTGATGTAACATTGCTTTTCACAGCAGAACAGGCCACACATTTACAAAGTTAACCACAAGTAGATTAAAGAGTAACTGTAAAGTATTTTTAACCACAAATCAATAGCTATTGGGATGTAAAACAACTTTGCCTATTATCTTTGTTACCTATATCCCCCAGATTACCTGCAATAGCTGCTTCCTCTCCCTCTGCTGATAAGCCCTGGAGTCATTAGATTTGTTTATCAGACAGTTTCATGGAAGGGGAGAAGGTCATGTGACAGAGCTCTCTGTGTATGAAGCAGAGCTGGATGTGTGAATGCAGATGTCTCTTGCACAGAATATTGAAGTACACAGTCTCTCCTGTTCATCAGTCCATCCATCCTAGTCTGTGATTGTACAGAATTTTCTCTGTCTCTCTCCTCACCACATTCTGCTCTCCTCCCCCACCTTGTCATCAGCAGTATCAGCTCTGTGCAGAGAAGCTATTAACCCTTAGTGCCCAGAGAGCACAGACTATAGACTTCATGTAACTGGTTTACTTATGATTTCTTACACTTATTACATGTTTCCTGCTCCCAGGACTGGATAATAGGGGGGCCCCACCAAATTGGGGCGATTCAGGCGGTCACATGACCACCCAAATCGCCAACAATGTATTTGGTGCCGGGCTCCCCGGGCCAAATCCCTCTGATGTTTCTGCCTTTAGTCTATGGCAGAGCGAGGGAACAATAAGTTCCCTGCTCTGCCATAGACGATCGAATGGCAGGGCGCCGCCATCTTTGTTTATATCCACCCTGAGGATGAGGACGGTGCACATCGGGGGAACGATGGAGGGTGAGTACAATCTTAGTATTTTATCTAGGTCTGTATATAGTTATTATTGAGGGATTGTATATGTTTATTATGTGTGTGTGGGGGGGGTGTATATAGCAATAATAGGAATATGCATATAGTTATTATAGAGGGTGTATATAGTTGTTAGAGGGGGACTGTATATAGTTATTATAGGGGGTGTGTATAAAGTTATTATAGGGGGTTTGTATATAGTTATTATAGGGGGTGTGTATAAAGTTGTTATAGGGGGACTGTATATAGTTATTATAGGGGTCTGTATGTAGTTATTATAAGGGACTATATAGTTATTTTAGGGGGACGGTATATAGTTATTATAGAGGGTGTGTATATAGTTATTATAGAGGGACTGTATATAGTTATTATAGGGGACTGTATATCGTTATTATAGGGGACTGTATATAGTTATCATAGGGGTCTGTATGTAGTTATCATAGGGGGTGTATATAGTTATTATAGAGGTCTGTATATAGTTATTATAGGGGGACTGTATACAGTGGTTGCTGGGGGAGCTGAATACAGTGATTGTTAGGGGAACTGTATACAGTGATGGCTGGGGGAGCTGTATATAGGGATTGCTGGGGGAGCTGTATACAGTGATTGCTGGGGAGGCTGTATATGGTTATTGCTGGGGAGGGGTATATAGTGATTGCTGTTCCCTGTCTGGCCTACATTCAATGGGGGCCTCCACCATATTTTGCGCCCAGGGGCCCCCACCAACCTTAATCCGGCACTGCCTGCTCCTCCATGTGAAGGAAGCGGTCATATATATACATCCTATATGTGCACTGTGCAGTGTTCAATAATACTAAATTACTTTGAGAGAGAACAGAAGGTCATGTGATCTGTGAGCAAACTAACTGGCCTCAGGCTGAGGGCATAGACTGACAGATATTAGTCTCCGCCCACTTCACCTCTAGTGAGAAAGATTTTTGTCAAACACTTTCAGAACAGAAAATGCCATACCTTTGGAAAGAAAAGGAAGAGCAGCACAAAGCAGGCATCATTCTGTTTGTTTTCGAAGGGGGGATCACATATAATAATTTGGTAAAATCACTATAGCTTTACAGTTATGCTTTAAGCTCATGCAGTTACTAGCCACACAATATAAATGATCACACAGAATGCTGTCCGGGCATTCTGGTATGGAGGCTTTGCAAGAAAGACATTAGTTTTTTGGTGAAAATTTGCACACAAGACACATTTTGGTGTAACTAATTTCTAAGTTTATAAGCTTTTTTTTTTACGCAACTGAAGGACTGCAGTGGATATGAACTTTTTGAAGATTCACAAGTCAAATCGGTCTTGATAAATGTGATGTAAGGTGAAGTCCAAAGAGGAGAAAGTAGGCAAAAGTGACTACAATGATACATTAGCTCCATTCGTTTTATGGCCAAATCAGAAAAAAACTAATCATGGTCTGATACAAGTACAAGAAAACATTCCATGGTTTTACACGTAACCTGACATCTCAGATGCAGAAACAATTACTAAGGAAATCCACTCATTTCCTTTGGCAGAGAACATTGGGTATTGCTGATGACTTGTCACATTGACCCCGGTGCTTGATCTTCAGTTAAATGAGGAATAGCTGAGCAGGTTTATTCACCTCTATTCCTGCCATGTCCAGTGTGTGGTCCTGCTCAGAATATGACTGTGCATAGAGATATACAAGCCATTAAGAAGGTCCACCCACTGGACTACTAAGCATAGACAAAACAGAACTTAAATATATACACATAGATGTAGCTCATGCAAAATAAACACTACTTTTTCTCGTTACACTACCCCAAATCATATCTCTTATTGTACAAGAAAATATGATAATTGTGGTAGCCATCATGTAGTGCACCTAATCAGCTGCACGCAATGTCATGTCCAGTATGTAGGATCTACGGTCAGAAAGTTCAATACCCGTTTATATGGACATGTCAATGATGTAAATAAGACATCTTTTCGTAACATATGTAATGTAGCCAAACACTTTCTCATAACAGTTTATTTAATCATATGTCCGCTGTGATTACTGAAAAAGTATCTGCACCTAAACGGGGTGGAGACAGGAGAAAAATTTTAATCACATGCGAAGCCTTTGGAAACTTACCTTAAACACTAGTCACCCCCATGGCTGGAATCTCAGATCTGATCTATTGCACTTTTATTAATAATCATATGAGGTATTTGTGTTATAATCTACTTTAATATGTATTGTTTCTACTTCAATTTAGCCCCTAATTTGTTACCGTTGTTTTCCTCTCCTTCCCAAAGTTCCGAAATGTGACATGGCTTTTAATGTGTTTTAATTAAATGTTAGATTTTAATGTTTTTCTGTTTTACTTTTGAAAATTTTTACCATCAACACTGGAATTACTCTTTTTACATATGTTCTACTATCTCAGTGCGGCCAGATTCCCTCCTCCATGCAGTTGGTCTACATACGGCATCCTTATTTTTGGTGAGCCAATATATTTTCCTAGATCATTTCTTTTTTTTTTTTATTAGTTTATGTTAGTAGTATAATTTCGCTTATCAGTTCGTTTTTTGGGGGGTAAAAATTCAATAATTTTGGAAAAATGGGAAAAATAATTACAATTTTCAAACTTGGAAAAGTTCTACTTTTGAGGCAAAAAGTCATACCACAAATTTTTTTTTGTAGAAACCATAGGCCTTTGTTTTCTGTGTATTTCCATAATTTGTTTTAAGTTTCCTTAAAATTTTTGAGAGATTTGAAAAAAAGCTAAATTTTCGGGGACCAATTTAGTTTGGAAGTGCCCTAAAAAGGCTTATGTAATATAAACCCCCACAAGTAACACCATTTTATGAATCTAACATCTCAAACTATTCAAAACAAATGGGAAATCTGTTAACCCTTTAATTCTCTCTCAGGAATCAAACAAAAATAGATTGGAAATTTACATTTCAATTTTTGTGTAAGAATATTCTCATTTAGCCCTAAAATGTACACATTCAAAAGGTATTGGAGGTAAAAAAACATCTAAAAAAAATCAAACTAAACCCCCCCCCCCCCAATGAATTTATCTTTTTATCGAATTTTTTCCCCTCAAATATGCCATTTTTGTGGCAAATATATTTTGCCCAACTCCTTCCACTTTAGACAAACACCCCAAATATCATTCTGCGAGTTGTCCCGAGTACGGCAAAACCCCATATGTGGTAATAATCTACAGGCTGGGCACACAGCAGGGCTGAGAGGGGAAGGAGTGAATTTTAGCATTTGGAGTTCCGTTTTCACTAGTTTGGATTTGGAGACCCATGTCATGTTAGCAGAGCCCGAGAAGCAACACCATTTTGGAAACTTCGCTCCTAAAGGAATTTCTATGGTGTTATGGTGCACATTTTAACCCCAAACATGCTGGCCAAAATGTCATACAAATTAAATGGTGCAGAAAAATAAAATTGCCATTTTTCTCAAATATGCCATTTTAGTGGCAAATATATTTGTGCCCAACTTTAAACAAACACCCCAAATATCATTCTGTGATCATTCGGCAATACCCGATATGTGGCAATAATCTCCAATAATTTGGAGCTCTGTTTTCACAAGTTTGGATTTTGAGGGCAATATCATGTACCAGTACAATAGAAACCCCCAAGAAATGACACCATTTTGGAAACTAGACCCCTCAATGAATGTGCACACGGCAGAGCTCAGAAGGGAACAAGCCAAATTTTTGCTTTTGGAGCTCCATTCTCACTAGCCTGGTCACTTCGAATGTTTATATTGTACTGGTACCTCAGGGGCACCCCTCAAAGAATGTATCTAGGGTTTTAACCCCTGGGATATTGGCCTAAATGTGGTACAGTGAATGGGGCAGCATAAAAATTGCATTGTTTTCTCAAATGTGCCATGGTAGTGATTTACACTTGTCTTATACATCTATTCTATGTTTACATGCAGTGCTTCCTTGTTTTTAATATATTCCATTGTTGTGCCACCTTAATATCTCTGTATATGTACTAATAAAGACTATATTGTTTCATATAGTTCATATTCTTTTTCAATTTATTTATGTTACTAAGTATGTATTATATGGTATCTTGAGTGGGGATAAGCCTATGTACATTGCCTTTGCTGCCCATATCCCCTAACTCTATACTATATTGGTATTTATTCTTTCCTGTATTCTCTACAGACGATTTCTATATCCACAACATGGATTTTCGGGCAAAAGAACAAAGTTGGCGTCTGGAAGCGGATGCTGTATTTGGCAACACTAATGGAACCACTGAGGACACACAATCAAAGCAAAATAAGGAATTAAAAACTAACCTAAGAAACCTTTTACATCGACGAACTCGGATTTGGTGGAACCGTCTTTCACTAGAAAAATATATCCTTCTGGGTATGATTCCACGAGGGCTACGTATACAAATCTGTCCCTCCTTTGGATATGATGACCTTATCTTTTGTAATAAATGGGAGGAGATTTGCAATAAAACCTCCATAGCCCTAATGCAACTCATAGTGGAACAAAATACCAAACAACTTGAAAATCTGGACTCAGAAATCAATACTATCCAACTGGAGATTAGATCATCCCTCCCAACTGGGGAATTTGAAATCTTCTCTATGGAAATAGATGAATCTTCAAAAACTTGGGAAAAACAAATTAAAAACCAAAAAGGCAAAGAAATTTCAACGAGACACCCAGGATACAAATCTAGGAAAAATCTACAAATGGAAGAATTTCAAGAACACACCCCATAGCCGCACTCCATCAATATCCTCACAGGTATCCCTAAGTGAGCTGTCGCAGGCATCTTCTGAGCATGTGGACATGAGACCGCACAGAGGGAATAAAAGACGCTATGAACCCTATCACAGACAACAGCCTAAACGGTGGGCACGAGCTGATAACAAGAACGAAACCAGAAACTCTACACTAAAGGTAATAAACTTAACAGACATAATATTAACTAAATCACAATTTGAAGTGTTAAGTCTTGGTCTGTCATTTTCTCCAAGTGACAATTTTAATTGTTTCTTAGCAATAAAGGACCTGCATCTGTTCGCCCGGAAGCTGGCATTCAAAAAGATCTTTCATGACAAGGAAGCATCAATATCACCATACGACCAAGAACATCTGGCCTTATAAGCCCTAGAAGAATTATTAGAAGGACAAGACAACGTATACAAAAAAGGTAAAATCCCCACCACACTATTACCAAAATCTACTAATTTCCCAATCTTATCTAATTTTGCTAATATAGACTTATTTGTCAAACAGATACCGAGACGTGGCCAAGAAACAAATTGTACAGCAGCCCAACGCAAAGCAATTACTGAATTGAGGGAGATGAAAGATGTGACAATAAAACCCTCTGATAAAGGGGGAAACGTTGTACTACAGTCTACAAAAGACTATGAGAAGGAGGCCTTTCGCCAGTTGCGTGACATCACTTGCTATAGAAAACTTACCTTCAATCCCCTACAAAAGTTTAAGGAGGAATTAACATGTATTCTCTCAACAGCAGTGGATAACCACATTCTAACGAAAAGCCAGATGGAGTGTCTCATTCCAGACTACCCAAAGATCTCTGCCCTGTACCTGTTACCGAAAATACACAAACGTCCCAACAACCCACCAGGTAGGCCAATCGTGTCAGGTATCAACAATCTATGCGAACCTATCTGTAAATTAATTGACTACCAACATAATGCCCCCTGGTGGAGGCATTACCGTCATATCTTAAAGATACGACAGATACTCTAAAAAAATTCAATGGCCTCCACTTAGAACCGGACATGCATATTGTCACATGCGACGTGGAGTCGCTATATACATCTATTAGACACAGAGATGGTATCTCTGCAGTCAAATTCTTTCTGGACTCCTCAGATTTGGAACCTGAATTTGCGACACTTCTTATACAATTGCTGGAATTTACTTTAACACATCATTTCTTTCTCTTCAAAGGGAACCTCTACCTACAGCTCCAGGGAACTGCGATGGGGGCGGCATGCGCCCCCTCATACGCAAATCTTTTCCTGGGGCTGTGGGAGAGGGAAATTTTTTCTTACTAATCCAAATATCATGACGTCATTATGACATCGATGACGTCATTATGATCTGGCAGGGCCAGGAATCGGAATTACAAGACTTCATGACATACCTCAATACAAATGAGACTAATATAAAATTGACATATAAAATGGGACGTCATAATATGGAGTACCTGGACATTCTATTTGACATTGATGATTGCGGTCACATCTCATCCAATGTGTTTAAAAAAGAGACGTCCAGCAATACCCTCTTACATGCAAGATCCTCACACCCCAAGAAACTAATCATCGGTATCCCTATAGGTCAATTCCTCAGAATACATCGAATTTGCTCAGACGATGCCTCCTTTGAACAACAAGTCCTTGGCTTACGCCAGAGATTTGAAGAACGGGGATACTCTGAACAATCCATAAAAAGAGGATATATAAGAGCTAAAAAAGCAAAAAGAGAAGAGTTACTAATGCCCAAACCCAAGACAAAAAATAACAGTGACACAATACGATTTATCACAACATACAATTCCCAATGGGAAAAAGTGAAACAAGTGTTAAGAATAGACAACACCCTTCAACAATATCTGCCATCTCATCCAGCAATCACATACCGACGCTCCAAAAACCTACGGGACCAATTGGTGAAAAGCATTCACAAGGAACAGGAGGTAAGTAATATCTTTGGATCTAAGGGTCCTAAATGGGGCAGTCGTCCTTGTGGCAACTGTGTTGCATGCCCTAATATTGAGAGAACTACAATTTTTTCCAACTCTGACAGGCAAAGAGAATATGAAATCAGGCAGACAATCACGTGTACAACGATTGGTGTTATATACTATGCCACCTGCCCATGTGATCTAATATATGTGGGACTTACCACTCGTGAACTTCGTCGTCGTGTCTGAGAACATGTCCTTGGGATTGAGGCGGCTAAAGATGAAAAAGATCTGTACAAACTTAAAACCATCCCACGCCACTTCAAAGATTACCACGGATGCGATGGATCCAAATTTAAGGTAAGGGGCATTGACAAAGTTTTTGTTGACAGCCGAGGGGTTAACTGGAAACGGATCTTGGCCCAAAGAGAAAGTAAATGGATCTATTTATTAGATACTGTTTCACCCTGAGAACTTAATGAACAACTCAGTTTTTCATCCTTTTTATAATACTCATGTGTTCCTCAGTTTTTTTAATTTATTTTACAATAACTATCTGGTTTGTTAGGTATGTGTGTATTCTTTTAT
Organism: Engystomops pustulosus; assembly: GCF_040894005.1. Lineage (NCBI taxonomy): Eukaryota > Metazoa > Chordata > Amphibia > Anura > Leptodactylidae > Engystomops > Engystomops pustulosus. The sequence goes on along the minus strand of NC_092417.1, from coordinate 100,935,732 downwards.
GTTACTGTTCTAGGTTATTATTATTTTTTTCCTTTAAATTGTCCCTCATGATCTAGGGTCTGTCATGCTCTCTCTTTTTTATTTTAACAGATAATGCATATCATTCATGGACCACCACCTTCGTCTCCTCATCAGCGTTTTCCATATCCACTCTATATACATATACTCACCTTGTATCCTGCACACTCAGCCGTGGACCCCTCCATTTATGGACTTCTCTCCCTTGCTATATGTTACTTTTAAACACTGCATGTCATTTTTTGCACTATGCACTGGTTTGCACGTTTTGCACCTTATCTCACTTGTTTTTATATAGCCGATATGATAGGTTATCTATATAAGTGATCTACATGTACAACATAAGATATATCTCTACTTCACATGTATATAGCATTATTTGATAAAATTGCCTATATGACATGCTTTCATCTTATGTTCAACATTATTCAACATGTTCACTTTTTTCATTTTTTATGCTCATGGTCATTAATGTATTTATATGGTTACCTATTGAATTGTTCGTTCTTTGTAAATGTTTCCCAGCACTAGCACTTTTGGTATCACTGGCTACCTCATATATTGTTCCCCCTTTCTGGAATATTGTTATGAGCACTAGCACTTTATATATTATTGATATGCTGCTATACATATTTTGTAATCCACTTACTTGAAGGAGTTAAACTCCCTTACTTACGCTGCTAGTTGATCTCTGTGTGATTTCGGTGTATGTGCGCTTGCGCACGGTTCTCCTTTCTGTCTGGCCGTCCGGCCGGGTGGCGCATGTGCCGGCCCACAGTCCGGTGATGTCATACTATCGCGATGCTTCCCGGCTCAGTCCGGAGTCCGCGATCCCGCGATATCACGCAATGTGAACGCGGTGACTCTTCGTTCCGGCCAAACACCTGGGGTCCAGATGTATCCGGCATGTGTTGTAACAGGAACGTCTTTCATTGGATCTGTAGGCCCCAACACCTCCCACTAGAGTGATGTCATCTTAGAAAACGCTACCTCATTGGTTGATCCTCTCCATATATACCCATCTCCCTCAGTCCCAGATACTCCCCTTGAAAAAGCCTTACGCGAAATTCGTGGTATGGTAACTATGGCTTAGACTTGAATTCTGCGTTGTTGCACAAGTATTCTGTGCTATTTACTACTGCATGCGGGTCTGCCGATGTCTCTATTACCTCTCTACCTCTGATTTACACTTGTCTTATACATCTATTCTATGTTTACATGCAGTGCTTCCTTGTTTTTAATATATTCCATTGTTGTGCCACCTTAATATCTCTGTATATGTACTAATAAAGACTATATTGTTTCATATAGTTCATATTCTTTTTCAATTTATTTATGTTACTAAGTATGTATTATATGGTATCTTAAGTGGGGATAAGCCCATGTACATTGCCTTTGCTGCCCATATCCCCTAACTCTATACTATATTGGTATTTAATACCCCATATGTGGCAATAATCTCCAATAATTTGGAGCTCTGTTTTCACAAGTTTGGATTTTGAGGGCAATATCATGTACCAGTTCAATAGAAACCCCCAAGAAATGACACCATTTTGGAAACTAGACCCCTCAATGAATGTGCACACGGCAGAGCTCAGAAGGGAACTGAGAACTGACCCTATTTCGGAAACTACACCCCTACATTAATCAATCTAGGGAAGTAGTTAGCATAAACCCACAGGTCAACCCCAAAGAAAATGCATAATGGATAGTGCATAGTAAAAAAAATATCCATTATGTTATCTTGTGCCCACCTCCTGCCACGGGAGACAAACACCCCAAAAATCATGATGTGTTCTCCCAGGTACAGCAATACCCCATATGGGGCAGTAATCTACAGGCTGGGCACATTGGGAAGGTCCGGCATGTGGCATGATGTATAAGCTGTGCATAGTACATCAGGGTAACAACAGGGTACTCTAAAAATCCAGGGATGTATGATAAATTCGGAAGCAATCTTTCATACATAGTCCTGGTTTTTTCTGTCTCATAATGGTAAATGGTGTCCTTCTGAATGCCTTTTTTGGAGCGCACCCTGCACCTTTCCTGGAAAGTGCTGCCCTGGTACAAAGTGTGATGTGCCCTCACTTCCAGAAGTGCTGGAACTCCCCCTTCCTGGTCTCTAAAAAGAAAGTACTTTATAACGACCTCTTGTAATTCCAGGAAAGTTCCCCTGTGGCCTGCACATCGATGTAGCACATAAGAATTATACAGTGCTACCTGCATGATGTGCACGGCCAGCTTCTTGTACCACACCCTCGACTTCCGCATGGTGTTGTATGTCTGAAGCACCTGGTCCGACAAGTCCACCCATCCCATATCCTTGTTTTAGTCTAAAATACAGTCCGGCTTTGGGTTTTCTGTACTGTTACAGGGGTGCTGGTGTGCCCATGTATTTTGGTTAATACAAGGACCTTTCTCTTGTCCTTAACCCCTTAAGGACGCAGGGTGTTTTCGCTAATTTCTTGCTCTCCATCTTCAAAAATCCATAACTTTTTCATTTTTCCGTGTACAGACCTGTGTGAGGGCTTATTTTGTGCGTAACAAATTTTACTTTCCCATGATGTTATTTATTATTCCATGCCATGTAGTGGGAAGCCGCAAAAAAATTCCAAATGTGGAAAAATTGAAAAAAAAACTGCATGTGTGTCATGTTCTTGTGGGCTCAGTTTTTACGACTTTCACTCTGCGCTCCAAATAACACCTCAGCTTTATTCTTTGGTTCGGTGCTATCGCGGTGATACCAAATTTATACAGGTTTTATTGCGTTTTAATACATTTTCAAAAATTAAACGAATGTGTACAAAAAAGAAAAAAAAAATTTTGCCATCTGACGCAAATAACTTTTTCATACTCCATACTGGCGCATGGAGCTGGGGGAGGTGTCATTTTTTGCGAAATGAGGCGACGTTTTCATTGCTACCATTTTGAGGACTGTGCGACATTTTGATAATTTTTTTATTACATTTTTTATGTCTCTAAAAAGTAAAAGTCGCATTTTGGACATTTGGGCGCCATTTGCCGTTCCGGAGGTCACCGCCGTCAATAACAGTTTTTATATTTTGATAGATCGGGCATTTTGGGACGCGGCGATACCTAATGTGTTTGTGATTTTTACTATTTATTATATTTTATATCAGTTCTAGGGAAAGGGGGGTGATTTGAACTTTTAATATTTTATTATTTTTTTTAAATTTTTTAAACTTTTTTTCTTTTTTTCCCCACTATTTCTTAGACCCTCTAGGGTACATTAACCCTAGATGGTCTGATCGCTCCTGCCATATACTGCAATACTACTGTATCGCAGTATATAGCATTTCTGCTCACTATACATTACAATGCGCCACAGGCTCATTGTAATGGATATGCAGAAGCCATGTATCCTCGGGTCAAACGAAGACCCGAGGCTACCATGGCAACCGATCGCCGCCCCCCGATGACCGCGGGTGATAGCGATGGGTCTTTGCTGCGATATGCAGCAAAGCCCATCTCTGTATGAAGAAGGCTCAGCCCGTGAGCCTTCTTCATACAATCTTCACAGCTCCATGGCGGATATATCCGTCACGGAGCGTGAAGGGGTTAAAGTTTAACCGTCATTTCAAAAAACTTTTGTGTTGTAGGGCAGGTAATTTTAAAGGAAACCTACCACTTTGCAATAGGGCTTCTAAGCAGCAAATACCGTGTGCTGGAGTATATCCTCATTATGTTCTTAATACGTTCTAAAGCGTTTAAACACTTTAGTAATCTTTATATAAGTGCAACACCCTCGCCGATGCAATGGCGAGGTAGTGTTTGCGAATACGTCCCACCTGCATGTAATTACACTACACAACATGGTTCTGATAGGACATAGGGGTATTGCAGTGGTGAATCCTGCCTGGCAAGGCAGAGGTTAAGTATTTTGTATGATGCAAGATGCTATTGTCCAATGATTTGTGTTACATTCTGTGCTCTGTAAGCTGAGATGTGATTGGAGGAGCAGCCACCACCTGACCAAAGGGAGGTAATAAAACCCCCTGGCCAGGAATGTTCTAAAGATTCTAAGGAACTATTCCAGTATGTCATTCTAGAGAGAAGTCTCTCAGATCTTCAGAGAGATTCCAGTGTAGGAGAATCCTAGTGAGTGAGTGAGTGAGTGAGTAATCTCAGTCTAGCCCATACCAGAGCAGGAAGAGCCTAGCCCCTGCCTCTGAAGAGTGGAGCATTAGACTAGAGTTAGTGTAGTGAGGAAAAGGGGTATCATCTTACCTTTAAAGGTGATACCTGAAGCCCTACAGGACAAGCTGAAGCTTCCTACCAGGACACAGCTGCCTCCCAGCCTGCCCTCTACATCCAGGCTGGTGAACTATCTCCTGAGGCTTCCTCCAACTCACATCTCAGCACTCCATCATCTACCTGTTAAAGGCACGTTGCTGCGGTTCCTGCCGGTTCAAATAAAGAACTGTAAGTTGTTTTCTTCAACTTCTGTCTCCGTCTGGTCCCTGCTAATACGGCTGCCTTCATCACCGGCACCCTGTCCATCACCCAGAGACTCACACTCGGGACATTAAGGGGTTGCCCCAGGGAGATCCGCTATAGCAGCCTCTCCCTCATCTTTTCTTGCCAACACCACCCTGCTGGAGACCTGCCAGGCTGTAGGACAGCCCTCCGGTTCCCTCGTACCAAGCACCGTGACAATAGCGTGCTTAGGCCGCCACCGCCAGCCACTCCGGTACCGCGGGCCCCGGCTGTCACCAGGCCTCTCACGCCAAAGGGCTAGGCCCCGGTGGGGGATGTTGCAAGTGGCGTCACGAACAGGATTGATACTTCTGTGCCTTATTACGGCATTAAAGACTTTCCTTTATTAAAAAGACTGTGCTGCCTAACCCTGCTGCCATCCGGGTTTAGGCCCAAGTGATTGTGTGTTTCACATTGAACTGTTATACTGCTGCCACGTGCTGTCGAGCGCCGCTCCAGCACTCAAGAGGTTAATTCCTGCAAGAACTGTGTCAGCTCTGCTACATCCGGCGCTGCCGCGCCTGAAGCATTTTACCTCAGAGGCGTGTGGCGCAGCAAGTATTTCAAGCCCGCCAAATCTTGACTGGCGGGAACTCCAGAGGCGTCATTAGGCTCCGCCCCCTGCGCGAGTGGCGCGAAGCACCGTGGAGGAGGAGCTGGAGCGTGTGCGGCCGGCAACGAAGAGGGTTAATCGGCCATCTTGGATTTCGGCGCAGGCCGCGCCTGAAGCCTGCCAGCAGTGTGCGCCTCATCCGGAGTTCCGGCGCACGTGTCCTGCGACCGGAGAACACCGCGGCTGATCCTGAGTGAGTACCGCTGGGGAAGTTAAAGGGGGGTAGAGATTGTTTCCGACGCTAGGTTATTGGCTCACCTCCCAAGGAATAGTGACTGTGTCTTAAAGTGCCCACGTCCCATTCTAGCCATCGCCCCTAGCAACGGACATTGTATACCCTCCAGGCTTCCCTCAGCTAGGCCAGTCATGTCCGCCCAGGACGAAGATACGGGACTGGAGCAAGTCCCGTCCCCTGGTCCCTCCTCAGGGTACCGGAGCATGTTAAGTCCTCCAGAGAGTCCCTTCAGCCCTGCTACAGCTAGTGTCCCTGGGACTCCCACCATGATGCCTCTGACTATGCCCTACTATCTGGGGGCCCCCTGGTTACCCTACTACGAGGGAGAATCACATACTCTCCCTGAATTCAGGGACAAGTTGTTAGCCACCTTCGCCTTGCTCCCGTTCACAGAGGAACAGAAAGTGGGCATCCTCATCGGGCAGTTGAAAGGACCCGCTCTCCGGGAAGTCAAGTCTTGGCCCCGAGAACAGTGTCAGAATGTGGTCCAAATTCTTGCTAGGCTACGCAACACCTTTGACAAGTGTACCGTCTCCGAGTTGAAGCAGAAATTCTTCGGGAAAAGTCAGAAGCCCCAAGAGTCCCTCCGAGACTTTGCCCTCTCCCTACAGGAGACATGGAAGGCCATCACCTGCCTTGAGCCCAAAGACGCTGAAACCTCTGATCAAACCTTAAGGGAACAATTTATCAATGGACTTGTTGATAGAAATCAAAGGTGTCAACTAAAGATCATCTCTTCTCAACATGCCCAGGCCTCTTTCCTTGAGTTTAAGGAAATTGCCATTGACATATTAGGAGACCGATCACCTACTGGACCGCAGAAAGAGCCTGAATCCGTAGAAATGGAAGAATCTGTTCTCGCTTGCCATCCCACGCAGTCAGCATCACCTACTCCTGCGACTATGGAAGTTACTGGCATAACAGGACCAGTCCCTAATCTGGCGGACACCCTGCATCAAATCCTTGATCGGTTGACCCAGTTGGAAGTAACTGTCTCTGCTATGAGGAGGAAACCTCCAGAGAACCCGGTACGGTCAGCTACTCCTCGTGAATCTCCGACTAAACAGCGCCCAAAAGAAGCGAAGTCGTTAAGCACCTGGAGTCAGAAGAAACCCCGCCAGCGGTGCAGCTACTGCCATAAGTATGGGCATGAAGAGAATGATTGTCGTCAGTTAAACGACAAACCCTTGGAGCTAAGGGACGACCTCCAAGGGAAGAACTTGTAAGTCCCCGAGATGCCAACTGGATGCCCAGGTTCGTGGGGACTCGCCCCATGGTTCATGTAACCATCAACGGAGTTACCCTACCGGCCTTAATTGATACCGGCTCTCAAGTGACCACCCTCCGGAGTGCTGCCTTCGAGAAATGCCGGGGAAAAGCATCCTTAGTCCAGCCTCCCAAGGCTTACTTGAACATTATTGCTACGAACGGAAAACCCGTTCCCATCCGCGGCTACTGGGAGCCCACACTAACCATTGGAGACACTGAGTTAACCAGACAGGGCGTAGTGGTGACACGTGTGCCCGAAAACGGTAACTTCTCCCTGGTACTGGGTACCAATGTCCTCCGCAACTGCTACCCTGAAGTGCTGAAGGCTCTCCACGACTCCCTGCCAACAGTGCCCAACGGTTCCCGGAAGGTAATTCAGGAGACTATGCAGGTTCTAGCGGCGCAACAGAAGTTTGCTGGCCCTAATGGAGAAATCTGCAGAGCCCGGATCAAGGATCCCCAACCTGTCCGCCTTCAACCTGGGACTGAGACGTTAGTATGGTGTCGAGCCTGCATGGGCGTCCAAGGTCAAGACTACCAGGCGATAGTAGAACCTCTACCAGCTGATGAAGACCTGCCCATTCTAGCCGCCAGGAGCCTAGTCACGGTATCCCGAGGACAAGTACCCATTCGACTGCTAAATGTGGGAGACTCCCCAGTGGATCTGAGAAAGTACCAAGCCGTAGCCACTCTCTTCAGCGTCCATCCTGAAGACTTGGTGGAAACCTCTCTGTCTGCCTCCCAGCAGTTGGAACTGAAGCAAAGTGCTGAAGGTGAGCCTGCCGAGCAATCCTGGTGGCTTGAGCTCAATATTGGAGACAACGATTTTACTCCTGCAGACCAAGTACAAGGTGTCCTGGATGTCGTTATGAAGCACCACCGGGCCTTCAGCAAACACCCACTGGATTTTGGGCAGACTACTCTGATCCAACACACCATCCCTACTGGCTCTCATCCTCCTATCAAGGAACGATACCGGCCCATACCTCCAGCCCGCTACCAAGAGGTGAAAAAGCTGGTACAAGAGATGAAGACAGCCAACGTTATCCGGGAGAGTCACAGCCCATGGGCTGCCCCGCTGGTCCTTGTGAAGAAGAAGGATGGAACCCTTCGATTCTGTGTTGACTATAGGAAGATCAACAATATCACCCACAAGGACGCCTATCCTCTGCCTCGAATCGAGGAGTCCCTCGCAGCCCTAGGGTCAGCTGCCTACTTCTCTACCCTGGACCTGACCAGTGGCTACTGGCAAGTGGCCATGGCACCAGAAGACAGAGAGAAGACGGCTTTCACCACCCCAATGGGCCTGTTCGAGTTCAACAACATGCCGTTCGGGCTATGCAACGCCCCAGGCACATTTCAACGGCTGATGGAGAGATGTTTGGGTCATCGCAACTTTGAGACCGTCCTGCTATATTTGGACGACATCATCATCTACTCCAAGACTTATGAAGACCACCTCCACCATCTGGCTGAAGTCTTCCAAATCCTGACCCAACATGGGTTGAAAGTCAAGCCCGCCAAGTGCCACCTGCTACAACCTAGCGTCAAGTACCTGGGACATGTGGTGAGCGCTCATGGAATTGAGCCAGATCCAGAGAAGATTGCAGCTGTCCACGACTGGCCTACCCCATCAACCGTACGGGACATCAAAAGCTTCCTGGGATTTGCCAGTTATTACAGGCGCTTCATCCCGAAGTTTGCCCAGCTGGCGGCTCCCCTGCAAGAGCTTCTAAGGGGCCTGCCAAAAGAGAGCCAACGTGCCCGAGTAGCCATTGAGTGGACGGCCGAACGAGAAGCTGCCTTCCAGATGCTCAAGCAACGGTTGACTGAGCCCCCGGTGTTGGGATATCCAGACTATAGTCTGCCTTTCACCCTATACACTGATGCCAGCAAGCAAGGTCTAGGGGCGGTATTATCCCAGCTCCAAAACGGAACTGAAAGGGTCATAGCCTACGCCAGCCGTTCCCTCCGAGAACCGGAGCAAAACGACCAGAACTACAGTTCCTTCAAGTTGGAGTTTCTGGCGTTAGTCTGGGCTGTGACCGAAAAGTTCAAGGACTACCTAGCTGCATCATCTTTCACTGTCTTCACAGACAATAATCCTTTGGCGCATCTGAACACTGCACGTCTTGGAGCACTGGAACAACGGTGGGCCTCCAGACTTGCCAATTTCAGCTTTACCATCAAGTACCGGGCTGGTAAGACCAATGACAACGCCCACGCTCTGTCCCGTCTCCCTGACCAGTGGGAGGGACCCTCCACGGATGCTCAGTGGGAAGATGTCGAGATGCCAGCATTCTATGCCCGGTTTGTGCGTCAAGATGCCCAGAGAGTTTACTCCCTACCGACAGAGGCAGCGCCAGCTACTCCTCAAGAAGAGTCAGAGCCCCCTGCGGAAAAGGACCTCTGGATGAGTCTTCAGGCTGATAGCCGTGCCATAGGAGAAGTAATGGACTATCTCTCTAGTGGGCGAGTGCCTGAAAGAATCCGGCGCAGAAGAGCTGATGGAGAACTGTCTCAATTGTGGCGCCAGAGAAAGACTCTGAGCATGCACCAGGGTCTGCTAAAGAGAAGAACTCTGGACCCTATCACTTATGACCGGCTGTACCAGATTGTGATTCCCAGGAGGGATGCCAAAATAGTACTGGAAATGTACCATGACCAGTCCGGACACTTTGGCGCTCAGAAGACTGAAGCCACCCTCCGAAGGCGATTCTACTGGGTCAACATGAAGTCCGACATTGAAGCCTGGTGTCGAGAATGCCCAGCCTGCGCCATCGCTCGAGGAGAGCGACACAATCAAAGGGCCCCTCTACGTCCCATTGTGAGCCAACGGCCCTTGGAGATCCTGGCATTGGACCACGTGAAGTTGGAGCCCAGCAGATCCGGTCACAGTTATGCTCTTACTATCATCGACCACTATACCAAATTTGTGGTTGCAGTACCTGTCAGAGACCTGTCTGCAAGGACCACCGCAGCGGCCCTGTGGAAGAGCTTCATCCTCCCCTATGGCTGTCCGGACCAGATCCTTACCGACCAAGGAACAGCATTTGAGTCCCAAGTCTTCCAGGAGCTGTGCACTCTATATGGCTGCAAGAAGCTGAGGACCACAGCCTATCATCCCCAAGGCAACGGGCTTTGTGAAAAGATGAATCAGACTCTAATCAATATGCTGAGGACTCTGATCCCTGCAAAAAGGGCTGACTGGCCAAAACTGTTGCCCGAATTAGTGTACCTGTACAACAATACCACTCATTGCTCCACAGGGTACACCCCGTATTATCTGATGTTCGGGAGACACGGCCATCTCCCTGCGGATATGACCTGGGATATGGAGTCCCCTGATTCCCAGTCTTTACTCCCCCAGACTGACTGGGTTCACGAACACCAGAGGCGCCTGGCGGATGCCAGAGAAGTTGTGGATCTGCGGTTGGAAGAGGCCCGGGAGAAACAAAAAAGGGACTTCGATCGTAATGCCTGTGCTGAGCCTTTTGCCCCAGGAGATCGAGTGTGGCTGCGCAACAACCATCCTACCAGTAAGCTAGATGGGCGTTGGGAGCGTGAGCCATACCTAGTTAGGGACAGTCTCTCCCCTGAAGTCTACGAGATTTCAAGAGGAGACCGTCCACTACTCCGGGTACATAGGAACCGGCTGAAGAGATGTCTTCGTCCTTTTGCCCCTATGCCCACACCTCTCACCTCGACCCCCAACTTACAGACCTCATTGTGTTCACCTACCCCCAGTTTCTTGGAACTTGTGACTGTGCCTCAATTCTGTTTTGTTTCCACTCCAGTAAGAGGTACCTCGGAGAGACCATCATCCCCACCGCAGTCTCCAATACTGCTGCCTGTGGAGGATGATCCGGCTCCACTGTCTACAAGCCCTGAAGCATCAGAGCCAGCTGAGACTCCGACTCCAGCGCCTGAATCAGAGGAGGACGATGAGGAGATTGTTATCTTCTCCCAGCCGGAACTTCGGAGGTCTCAAAGGGAGACAAAAGGTAAAGCTCCTGCGTACCTGCAGGAGTACCAACTGGTGTCACACAGACGGAGGAGGCAGGTACGCTTTTCTGACACCGAAGTACTTACCACCGAAGAAGATACTGAGTAACCCCTGAAGGGCTGTAGCCCACTTCAGATACTGTACATATTGTATATTTATTTCTGTCCTTTCCCCAAAGAGCCAGAGACTTTCCTGAGACTCTTACCCTTATTTATCTCAGTCAAGAGATTTCTTCAAAGGACTCTGTCCCTCTACACTAGAGGAGACCCTTTGCTTCTCAGTGCACTTTTCCCCACATCAAGGGCTGTACCCAGAAGATGGACTTTGTCACTAGAGACCTTCTGTGAGACTTTTGCCAGATACTACCAGGAAAAGTTGCCACTTTATTTATTATCATTTTGCACTTAATGCCTTCCTTTTTAGGTACGGACATTATGTTTGCAGGAAAAGAGACATTTACTATCTTGCTACCCTGAGTAGCCTATCTACTTCTGTAACGTTTGTAACGTTCAAGATGTGTACCCATTGGGCTCCTAAGCCAATGTGATCTTAACCTGTTTGCACACTGTCAGAATATATGCCAGTAGTCTGCATTAACCCTTTCATAGGCTTTACAGGTTGTAGTGTGGCTGTGTCGGACCGTCTTTCTTGTAAAACACTGACCGCTACCTGATCTCTCAAACCGAGGTTTGCACATGGGGGTAGTCCGTAAACTGCGGGTCCTACGGGGACCGGGGGTGTTACAGAGTTAGCACCTGGGTGCCACCCATACATGGGTAAGGATGCCAGTCAGGAGGTACTCGTGTCGCATATGCTAACGCAATGCATATACACATTATATAATTGCCGCCAGGGAAGAAGTGTTGATACAACAAATATACAGGCCTTGGTGCAAGGAGTGGATTACAGGACATGACACCACACCTTTCCTACTGTACAGTTCGGTTTAATGGCGTCAGCGACCAACTGTCATACAGCTATATGTTTTTGTCTCAGTCCGACACCAACCCAGGTGCCTGTCTCCAGGGCCATGGGCGGTTTGTCCCTACACCTCACATAGCCTGCACTTCCCAGAAGTGCCCTTAGCCCCCTCTGTGCCCCAAACCATCTGTAGTCGAGCCGAGGGCGGCTCTTTCAATTGCCCCCGGGGTATGCAACACCCTCGCCGATGCAATGGCGAGGTAGTGTTTGCGAATACGTCCCACCTGCATGTAATTACACTACACAACATGGTTCTGATAGGACATAGGGGTATTGCAGTGGTGAATCCTGCCTGGCAAGGCAGAGGTTAAGTATTTTGTATGATGCAAGATGCTATTGTCCAATGATTTGTGTTACATTCTGTGCTCTGTAAGCTGAGATGTGATTGGAGGAGCAGCCACCACCTGACCAAAGGGAGGTAATAAAACCCCCTGGCCAGGAATGTTCTAAAGATTCTAAGGAACTATTCCAGTATGTCATTCTAGAGAGAAGTCTCTCAGATCTTCAGAGAGATTCCAGTGTAGGAGAATCCTAGTGAGTGAGTGAGTAATCTCAGTCTAGCCCATACCAGAGCAGGAAGAGCCTAGCCCCTGCCTCTGAAGAGTGGAGCATTAGACTAGAGTTAGTGTAGTGAGGAAAAGGGGTATCATCTTACCTTTAAAGGTGATACCTGAAGCCCTACAGGACAAGCTGAAGCTTCCTACCAGGACACAGCTGCCTCCCAGCCTGCCCTCTACATCCAGGCTGGTGAACTATCTCCTGAGGCTTCCTCCAACTCACATCTCAGCACTCCATCATCTACCTGTTAAAGGCACGTTGCTGCGGTTCCTGCCGGTTCAAATAAAGAACTGTAAGTTGTTTTCTTCAACTTCTGTCTCCGTCTGGTCCCTGCTAATACGGCTGCCTTCATCACCGGCACCCTGTCCATCACCCAGAGACTCACACTCGGGACATTAAGGGGTTGCCCCAGGGAGATCCGCTATAGCAGCCTCTCCCTCATCTTTTCTTGCCAACACCACCCTGCTGGAGACCTGCCAGGCTGTAGGACAGCCCTCCGGTTCCCTCGTACCAAGCACCGTGACAATAGCGTGCTTAGGCCGCCACCGCCAGCCACTCCGGTACCGCGGGCCCCGGCTGTCACCAGGCCTCTCACGCCAAAGGGCTAGGCCCCGGTGGGGGATGTTGCATAAGAAGCAGCTCCGGCGCACGGGGGTACGCGCTCAGCATAGATAGATATGGGATGGATAGATAGATATGACTAGATAATAGATAGGATATACATAGATAGATAGGAAGGAGATAGATATTACATAGATGGCTCTGGTGTCATTGGTCAGCAGTATGCGCTTGTGATGAGGTGACAGGAGGAAGTCCCGTAGGATTTTTGTAGGTTTTTTGAGAGCTGGAAACCCTGGTTGCTATGGGCCAAGAGGTAGTAAATGAGGACCGAGAGGCAAAATACTTTGAGGAATAATTCCCAGGGACACCTAGAGCAAATTATATATTTTAGTTTTTTTTTTGCTCAGAATGACACTTTAACACATAATATGCATAGTGCCTGGCTCTCATGTTTTGTCCAGGTAGGAGGGGGGGGGGGGGGTCCTGGTCCAGCAGTGGGTGCACCAAATCCCACACCAGCTTCACACTAACACCCAGCAGGGGGGGGGGGGGGGAATTCTGGTGGCACTATAGTGGAGTCCTTCTCTTCATACACCCTGAGCTTGTACAAATACCAGGCGGATGAGGAGAAGTAAAGAGGGGACATCATCCCCACTAGCTGACTCTGTCAGAAGCAAGCATGTTTTATGCCTCCCAACAAGGTGTACGTCTTCTGAGACATTGTACACTGATTATATGGCACACAGAATAATAAAATAACGTGCACCAGAAAACTTAGATCAATCCCGTCAATCCCCTGCTCTCTGGCCACAGGCCCTGACCACAGGTAACATTCTCTTACTTGGCTTTTTGATGGTACATTTTCTTATACTTATATTGTCATATCAGTGAGTGGCCTGGAGGGGGAGCTGGAGTACCAGGACAGCTTTATCATAGGCTGAGTATTATCCTTGGAAGGTTCTAATGGCTGATTTTGGTTCACATTTTTAAATGTTTTTATTGTGTTTTGTCTTGTGGTGAAGTTTATATTACATAAAGTATTTAATATTTTTGGACCTTTATGTGCTTTGTTTTTCCTACATTACCAGAAAATGTAGATAATGTGCACCAAACTACACGGACAAGTCGCACAGCCTACAGGCACACCTGACAGAGCGCTCTGGAGAAGCATGGTTATAAAAAAAAAACAAAAAAAAAAAAAAAACCCTGTGTGTCTCACGCAAAAAGGAGCTACAGAAGCACCTAGCTAGCCCAAAGAAGCCCCAACTACCACTAAAGATACTGTGCCGCGCTATTTACGCAGCGCACTGAAAAGTGCATCCAGTGCAGAACAACGCTAACAGCGCGTGCGTTTGGGTTCAGAAGGGACAGACAGGAGATGGGGAAAAAAAAAACAGATGAGAAGTGTGATCACAGTATACAGGACGCAGGATGGATCAGATAGGAAGATAGTGTATTAGTGTAACACTAACGCTCTGTTCCTCTCTCCAGCGATACAAAACTAAAATGGTGCCACTGGAGAGCAAGAACGAGCTAAAATCCACTTTTTCGCCCCCAAAACACTGCGGTTGGCCAGTCAGATTTAACTGGCCAGTCACAGTGATCGTCCGGGCAGGACCGATCTGATTGACTGTGTGACCTCGGCAGGAGGTTGACTGTGGTATCTAAGGGCTTAAAGGGCACCTACCACCATAAATCTAAGTATAAAGGTAGATTGGGTGGTAGGTGGATCAATGGGACGTGAGGATAGCCCTTTTAAGGGCTAATCCTCACGTCCCCACACTTTTTTGATAACTTTTATTATCCCTATATTCAAATTTACTTATGCGGCTACTGGGGTGTGGAGTAGCCGCATCTGAGGTTACACAAGGCGGCTACTCCACGCCCCGGTAGCCACTTTACCCCTCCTACTCACCATGTTCGGCGCGCAGCTGCTCGTAGCTGCGCACCCTCGTCCGGCGATCCTGCCGTCTGCGCATGCGCAGAAGAGCAGGCCCGCGCCTGTTTCGGAGCAGTGAGCGCGCAGGCGCGGGCCTGCTCTTCTGCGCACGCGCAGACGGCAGGATCGCCGGACGAGGGCGCGCAGCTCCGCGGAGCTGCGCGCCGAAGATGGGTGAGTGGGAGGTGTAAAGTGGCTACCGGGGCGTGGAGTAGCCGCCTCGTGTAACCTCAGATGCGGCTACTCCACGCCCCAGTAGCCGCATAAGTAAATTTGAATATAGGGATAATAAAAGTTATCAAAAAAGTGTGGGGACGTGAGGATTAGCCCTTAAAAGGGCTATCCTCACGTCCCATTGATCCACCTACCACCCAATCTACCTTTATAGGTAGATTTGTGGTGGTAGGTTCCCTTTAACACCCGGGTCCTGAGCTTTTCTAATCCCGGTCATTCATGTTGGGGCTGGGCTCTGATAACCGCTCGATACTGGCACAAGCCGGACCCAATTTCCCACAAACTTCTGGCACGGCTCCATAGTAAGGTATTGCATCAGAAGTAACATTAAGAGCGCAGTAGAATCCCAATACGGTGGTCATGAAGGTTAAGATTGCATCAAGTTGAACTATCCAGAGAAAAATTACATACAATACCGCCCAATTTTTTCACAGAAAATTGGTCATTTTAGGTTGCATTCACACATAGCATTTACATTGCTCTAGGAAATGTGATACAAAAGCTGAGGAGAAGAGATTGGCCAATTACATTGCTATTGACATTATCGTTAACTCCGTATACTGATCTGTCATTGTGTGGACTTACGAGGAGCAGGAGTGCTTAACAGCGAAAACTACCATCCATATCGTTATCTGCAATGGTCCATACAAAAAGGGCTGCCGCAATAGGAGCACAATGAGAAGCACGCTTGGACATCACTCCAACATTTGGAAAGTGCTGCCGAATAGAGGTTAGTCCATTATATGAACCATACATTCAGACTGCGACACAGTAGGCTCTCTGCACCTAAGATTTGTATGCTATATATACACACACACACTCACCGGCCACTTTATTAGGTACACCATGCTAGTAACGGGTTGGACCCCCTTTTGCCTTCAGAACTGCCTCAATTCTTCGTGGCATAGATTCAACAAGGTGCTGGAAGCATTCCTCAGAGATTTTGGTCCATATTGACATGATGGCATCACACAGTTGCCGCAGATTTGTTGGCTGCACATCCATGATGCGAATCTCCTGTTCCACCACATCCCAAAGATGCTCTATTGGATTGAGATCTGGTGACTGTGGAGGCCATTTGAGTACAGTGAACTCATTGTCATGTTCAAGAAACCAGTCTGAGATGATTCCAGCTTTATGACATGGCGCATTATCCTGCTGAAAGTAGCCATCAGATGTTGGGTACATTGTGGTCATAAAGGGATAGACATGGTCAGCAACAATACTCAGGTAGGCTGTGGCGTTGCAACGATGCTCAATTGGTACCAAGGGGCCCAAAGAGTGCCAAGAAAATATTCCCCACACCATGACGACACCACCACCACCAGCCTGTACCGTTGATACAAGGCAGGATGGATCCATGCTTTCATGTTGTTGACGCCAAATTCTGACCCTACCATCCGAATGTCGCAGCAGAAATCAAGACTCATCAGACCAGGCAACGTTTTTCCAATCTTCTACTGTCCAATTTCGATGAGCTTGTGCAAATTGTAGCCTCAGTTTCCTGTTCTTAGCTGAAAGGAGTGGCAACTGGTGTGGTCTTCTGCTGCTGTAGCCCATCTGCCTTAAAGTTCGACATACTGTGCGTTCAGAGATGCTCTTCTGCCTACCTTGGTTGTAATGGGTGGCGATTTGAGTCACTGTTGCCTTTCTATCAGCTCAAACCAGTCTGCCCATTCTCCTCTGACCTCAACAAGGCATTTCCGCCCACAGAACTGCCGCTCACTGGATGTTTTTTCTTTTTCGGACCACTCTCTAAACCCTAGAGATGGTTGTGCGTGAAAATCCCAGTAGATCAGCAGTTTCTGAAATACTCAGACCAGCCCTTCTGGCACCAACAACCATGCCATGTTCAAAGGCACTCAAATCACCTTTCTTCCCCATACTGATGCTCGGTTTGAACTGCAGGAGATTGTCTTGACCATGTCTACATGCCTAAATGCACTGAGTTGCCGCCATGTGATTGGCTGATTAGAAATTAAGTGTCAACGAGCAGTTGGACAGGTGTACCTAATAAAGTGGCCGGTGAGTGTATAACCTTGTCAGCGCAGGTACTTAGTAAAAAATTCTTTAAGCATTATCGTTAACACATGTAAAAGGTGAAGAATAAAAAAAATGATGTCTTTTAGGACCTTCATAAAGGGGCGCTCTTTCTAAGCGATGTCATGGCAGTTGGGAACGTGCCTTAATAGACCATTACAAGCGCTCAATAGGTCATCAAGATCTTCTTCCTGAAGCATCTTTTATTAAAGTGATGTTCCCGCTCCAGCAGCAGCGAAAACTGTGTAAATGTTATTACACAGCCAACACAAGTTGTGTGTGTACATATTTATTTTACATAAAAGAGGAATTCTCTAAAACATGTGTGGAAATGAAGGCTTATGGCACGGATGTCAAACACATGGCTCGTCCCCTATTCTGCGCTTGTCGGGAGTGCACAAGAGACAGAATCTTACACTCGCCTTGCCTCACTACCACGCAGCAGCGCCAGCAGCCATCTTCTTCCTTCAGCTAGTGCCTGAACACGCCAGATCTGAAGCCGGCACACGTCATGATGTCTTCACATGTTCTGGCTTCAGAGCCGGTGCGTACAGGGGACGCAAGCTGAAGAAAATGGCTTCTGGTGCTATTTCGTGGGGGTGAGGCAAGGTGAGTAAATTTTTTTTTTCACACTGGGAATGAGGAGTGGCTGCCGGGGGCACTGTTGCTACTGGAGGAGGGCAGCTTCTGGGTGGTGGGGCAGCGTGGCTAAAGGAGGCACTGTGACTGCTAGGGAGGCACAATCACTGGGGTACTGTAATTGCTGGGGGGCAAGGTGGCTTCTGGGGCACTATGACTGCTTGAGAGGGGGGCTGTGGCTACTGGTGGCAGTGTGGATAATGGGGGCTACACGGGTACAGCAATGGCTGGGGCAGTGACTACCGGGGGGGGGGGGGGCTGCGGAATCGGAGGGCTTTGGGGCAGTGTGGCTAATTGCTGACTCCTGGAGGGGAGGGGGGGGGGGTAAGTTGCATTGTGTCTACTGGGAGGAATATGACAGTGTGGCTGTTGGGTCTGGGTACTGTGGCTGCTGGGACAGTTCAGTTTTGCGGTTTCCTGCAAATAGCTGACTGTAATGGTAATTCTGTGCAAATTTAACTACTCAACTATAAAGTCTATATATTTATACAGTAATAAAATGCCAGTCAATCCCTTTAAGGAAACCACAAGTTTGACACCGCTGGCTTATGGGAAATCTAGCATTAAAATCAAGTGTGATAAACCAGGGACACTTACTCATAGATCCAACCACGGGGACTGTAGTTATCTGTTCTCTATGGTCTCTGGTTAGAACCCCCCAGCTCTTCTGGTTCATTAGCAGAAAATTAAAAGTTTATTTTCGAAGGAAGAAGAACAAGGACAACAAATAAATGATTACCACAGTCCCAGTACCTGGATCTGTCCCTGGTTTATCATGATGGATTCTGATTGTAAATTTCCTTTGATATCCATTTAGATTGAGAGCACTATTCCAGTACATTAAAGAGGGGTTTGCCAAGACTACCTTAACTAGGACCCACAGAATAGGAGGCACCAGCATCCCTGGTCATTCTCTATATATCTTATGTATTAATACCAGTCAGAGCATAATGAGCAGCTACAAGAAACATCTTCACCAGATCATTTATGGACGACACTTTCCCTACTCATGTACAAATGTTAAATGAAAGACAGAGACCTGGATATTTTTGTTTAATTTATTTATGAACATTATCTCTGAGGGACAAGAGCATTTCTGGCCTTCGTTCTGTACATGCAATTGTAGAAAATAACATTTTATTTTTACTGTGTTTTCTGCAGGAAGTTGTATACAGCTGAATGATTGAACCGCAAAAGGGCAGCGCAGTGCAAAGGCAGCACCAGCACTGCCAAAACAATATGTACACAAACAAGTGGAAAATAAAAAGAATAAAAAAATTACATTGTTACATTTACCAAGAACGCAATCTGGCTGCTGCAGCAATCCACACACTGTACGTAAGTGAATTGTAACAAAGGGTGTGGAGCGACCTGCTAGCTCGATATTTACACATATGTACAATGTCTCCTAGAACCATTACATGAGGGAAATTTACAATCTGCTGAGACATGAATCAACATACCACAGGTGAGAGAAAAATAAATAGTTGCTACTTTACGTTCTTATTGTGAAACTCTTGCCCTGGAATTGGAAAAAGTTAACATGGAAAGGGGGAAAAAAAATATCCTATTTTGAAAAGACATTCAATATAAAAACCCCAAAACATTGAACATTTAAAATGTTGTTAAAATGTTAAAAAAAACAAAAAACAAACCAACCATGAAGCTGGAGATTGAAAGCACGAGAACAGTAAAGAAAGAAGCTCCCAGCTTATACCATAACATAAAACGCATTTGTTACCTACATACACAGAAAAATGATGCTACTTGTGTTGGAATACGATTCGTCTTGGTAACTGTTTGGAATATGGGTGCAGTCTAAAGAATAGAACATGGAATTTTTATGTAAATTCAATAAAATTTGCTGATAGACATTTTACAAAGTTTTTGCCAAGCAGCAAATCTACTTTGCAGAGATCCTGTTATTTGCATCAGACTTAACTAGGGATATGTCGCCTGGAAACAGCACTTGCAGTACTTAGGCAGTGTGTCCCTTTAATAGGGAACATGTCACCAGCTTTTACCCCATTAAATGACCAGCCCCATCAGGTAAGGTATGAAATGTCCTTTCTAATATCCTCACTTATGTGAAATCTCTCCTGTCCTGAGAAAATGAGCAGAGTGGAGTCGGACTTTCCTCCCAACAAGAGACAAGAGGCTGCAGGAGGAAAGTCGCTTCAGACTCTCTTCGGTTCCATAGGACAAGGAGCCGTGCCTTTGGTGCCATATTTAAAATAAGAATCTCATCTTTAGGGTTTGTGGTGTACAGAACCGGAGATGCAGGCATTTGAAGTGATGGTTCTCTTGCAGCCTCTAAACTCACATATCAGGCAAAATTTGACTCTTCTCTACTCATTTTCACATGACCTTGGGTGCGAATTCACATAAGAAATTTCATACCCTACCTGTGGAGCCTAGTTGTTGATGGAGTAATACCTGGTGATTGAGTTCCTGTAATGTCTCGTCTGTTCAGCCCAAGATAGTTTGTTAGTACACACAATATGGTCACACCATTCATCATCAACATTTAGATAATTTGCATGTTGATTGGAAGAACTTGTATCTGGTTTATGCTGAATATACTTAATTCCCATTGTTATCTGACTCTGAAGAGAAAAAAGGAGGAATTCTGCTTAAAGCTCCCCATATAGTGTTCACCTAGGCTGTCACTATAGAAAGAATTTTGTAACTTTAGAATGAACAACAAGTCCAACAATAAAAAACAGAATTCCCCCTCTTCCTTGCACACTCGGCTTTGCAGTGGGTTTGCAGCGAGCGCCTTCTAGGTTCAGATGCCCCCCATCCCCCCAATGAATGGAATACGTCTAAAATATATTGTCCTCGACAAAAAACTTTGAGGTTTTAACATACTACCATTACAGGTGAAGATGGGTGTAGACACAGATATTCCAGGGCTTTAGCATGCCTACCAATACCAGCTCAGACAGCATGAAGTCCCTGGAAAGCCATGTTCAGTGCATCTTTCATGAATGAACCTGTACCTGCAGTCTGGGATTCAAATGGAAACAGCCTTGGGCTTAGCAAATTTACAAACCCCGAAAACACAAGAATTAAAGTAGAACCGGGGAGTCAATTCAGGAAAAGAAACCGCTAATTAAAGCAAAAGTCCCTTACAGTCTGCACAAATAGTCAACATATAGAATAACACATAGCTTATGACCAAGAGGCTACAAAACCCGCTGCCTGGATTTTATGACTCCATAAAAATGACATGCAGTGATGATCTGAAGCAGCATCTGCTATCCTGCCTAATAGTGCAGTAAAACAGTGAGTGCCACACTGAACATGCAGCAGGTAGATGACCGCAGGCGGTTTAAAAGGCCGACTACTTCTTGCATTGAAAGTCGGAAATAAAAACATATATTCTAGTTCCAATAGATTTCAACATGTAACCATTGAATAAAGTTGTGAACAAGCTTTTCCGGTCTCTTCCCTGTAAAAGGTCAATACCCCTTCAAACATTCCTACCACTTGCTTGTGAGTATGCAGTACAATACCTAATGGGAACCAGTGCTATACTGCACTATACTTCGCCACAGCAGTCACATAACATCTGGGTAAAGCTGGTGACAAAACCCCTGGTGTTTTTAGATAGCTCCACTAGCACTACACGTACTTCCACAACCGATTACTAAAAATGTGCTAAAGCAGAACTTACATCATACTAACCAGCTGCAGCATAGGATTAAACCTGCTAGGAGTACCAAAAAAATAGAAAAACTAAACCAAAGAGTATCCACCAAATCGGCTGACCAAAGATTTACATCAAGGCTCTGAAATGTCCCTACTTAAAGGAACTGTGCGTGTACTCGAGTGCCTTCTGCAGAACTTGACGTGTATACCCCTGCCAGGTGTGCAAAACTGGATCTGCCAGGCATGAACAAAATCTAAAAAGTTTCTCAAAGGAGACAAAAGTAGCGAAATACTGAACAGAACTTTTTTTTTGGCCCATCTGTCGCCCAAACTCCCAGAATCTGTCTCTTCAGAGAAGTGCTGCCTATGGTGAACTATATTACAAAGGTTTTTTAAAGTCATTTATTTCTTTACACAAAACTGAAAGTGATGTTACAGTACATAAGTTATTTACAACTGTGCAGTAATGTGTTTGCAAAATAATTTATCTAGAAGGCAGCAAAGTACATAGGGTAATGTGTATAAAAACTGTACATAATTTACCAGATACTTTTTTTTTGTCTTTTTATACATATAGGAGTATTGGCTCTGTAGTGTTTCAAGTTAAGTTCTCCAACAAGAGAAACAAAATGCCCAAGGTTAAAAGATGTTAAGAAGGGGGAGGAAAGTGACAAAAATTGAGCGTTGTTAGTCTCGTAAAATGAGAATTCTGAATCACCAAGGCTTGGCAAGGTTGGATTGAAAAACAGTTGAAATCCTAAACCAGTATGAACATGATGCAGAATCTGCAAGTACATGGGACTGGAAAAAAAAATCCTAAAGGTTAAAAGTAACTGGCCGACCCTATTCAGCATCAGAGGCCCGGCAATTTAAAGGCTGACGTGAGGTAGTCAGCGGCTGAAGGCGATTCTAATTTCTTGTCACAATGACAAGATGGAACAAAATAAAAAGGCAGGGGGCAGGGAAGTCAAATAAAATGCTCTCATTAAAAGTCCAAACACAAGTAGATCTGCATCTGCAAAAAATAACCATGGAGGGAGGGTTCATCTTTCTCCACTGAATCTCTACGACATCTGTGAAGCACAACAGAGCAGATGGCAGCTGTGTATAACGGCAATGCACGAGGCATCCTTGATCCCTTGCTCCCCCTCCCGGTCACTCCGCCTGTGCATTCTCCATCCACGGAAACCCACTCCGACTGCTACCGAGTGGAGTGGTCGGTTTAAGCCGTGAAGAAGCTGTGCAATTCCTTAAAGGGGGCTTCCACATTAGTTATCAAAATGCTTCCTCCTCTAGTAAGCAGTGGATTCATCAGCAAGCAAAAAAATGCAAGTGAAGTCCGAGCTCCTCTAAGCCAAGGGGGCCGGCCCTTGCCAGTTTTGACTTAAAGAAAAATAAAAATTAAAAAAAAAATAATAATCTCAGGGAGTCCGCCTTGTCATGCTGGCAAGAGCACAAAGTCATCATTAACATCCACCATTGGCACATAGAAAGAGGGAACTTCATTGACGCACAAGGACTTGTGGCTTGTTGGGTCCAGCTCCTGCATCTTTAGCTGCCACTCCATCCTCTGCACTGCATTCAAGGCTGCTGCTTCATGCTGCTGTCTCATTAACACACAAGTCTGCAAAAAATAAAAAAACACAAAAAAACAAAGTTTAGCATGGAAAGCACCTAATCAGTAAAGTGCGGTGAAATAGGATACCGCTATATAAAGATTTATCTAACCCCTTAATGCTATAACCCTTTCCCATTTTAAGCATTTGAGCTTATTACTTGTGAAACAAACTACCGGCGGTCTCCTACTTATGGACATCCGACTTACAGATGACCCCTAGGTAAAGACTGACCCCTCTGGTGAAGCACAAAAAAATTGTCTGGATCTACAATTATAAAACATACAGTTTCGACTTGCATACAAATTCAACTTAAGAATAAACCGATGGACCCCATCTTGTACATAACCTGAGACCGCCTGTACTTCCTACTGGAAGCATTTAAGATGCCATAAAAGCTGGAAAAATTCCAAAAGAGGTGGCAAAAGTGCAGGCTTTGTTATGACAACTTTAAACATGTTAAATATAAAAATCCCCTTTATCATGGAATAACGCAGCCTCAAACTTATAGCTTGTGTTATACTATAAAGTAGTAAGCAGCTCCTAGTGCCGAATTTCTGGGTGACAGGCCCTCTAAGGTTTTCGGCACATCGGTTGACAAACAAACCCTGTTTGTGGTCTATGTCATCAGCCACACACCTGCCAGGAATGCCCAAGCCACAAACAGGGTCAGGAATCAGGCCTGCTGCACGTATGATGTAGAATATAAATGTCCATTGAAATACATGCACTAGCCACTGAATAAAGCTAGCACATGCCTAAGTACAATGTACGTGTGCATTAAAGGAAATCTACCAACTGGGTGAAGGATTGTAAACCAAGCACACTTACATGCTGGTGTGTGTCCCCTCTGGCAGGAACCTCAGCAGGAGCGCATTTGCATAATTTTTAAAAAACCTCTTGTGAAAACAAGGGCATAAGGAGCTAAAAGAAGAGCTGACCCAGGCAGAGAGAACACACACCAGTATGTGAGCCAGTTTTTCACCAGTTAAAGGGGTTTTGGGACTCCAGGCTGGTCATATGATCATCAACCTTTACCCGATTCACTCCTCTGCCTGTGCTCTTGTACATTGTGAAGCTAACAGACTGCCCCCCCCCCCTTCTCAGTTTATGGCCAAGGAAGAAAACAGAGGCGAAATAACATTTTTCTGCGAGACATAACACAGATATACAGAAGGAAGTCAGGAGGGGAAACCTGAGGATGAGAACTTGCGCCAGAAGTGAATTAAGTACCAAGTTAAAAAAAAAATTTCAGATACCCATTCCCATTCAAAAAGTACAGGAGTTCTGAAGAAGCATTCGAATGGAGCCGCAGAAGGCAAGCTCCTTTAGTCGCCTAGTTATCCTCTACGCAGTGAATTGAGGAATCAACAAAAATGTTAAGGGGGCTTCACAAGCGAAGTCCTCTCCATACAGGGTAGGGTCCGCTGTATTAACAGAACAGTGACTGGTGCTGGAACCATTTAAGTGTTTAGGTCCAATTTGTTGCACCATGTAAGGGCAGCAGCCCAAATTTCTAGGAACCAGGAAGGCGAAGCCACTGGGAAGTGAAATTTGCTATATAGAAGAGGGACATTAAAAAAAGGTGATGCTTCTGGAGGACGGAAGTAAAAAAAAAAAAAAAAACAAAAAAAAAAACCCTAACACCATAAAGCCTATAACATTAAAATGTTATCTCAGTTTCCATACAAGATTTGACGTTGAAAATAACGGATGAGCTGCTTTGCATTAGTTTCATTCTTTAGGGAGAAGTCTCTGGTTCATGTGCCAAAATCTAGTTTCAATTGACCATGCAATTGCTACAGTGGTGGTGAGAAAAAGATATCAGTCACCAGTGGGTGAATCAGATCTTTACAAAGCAGAGGTGCGATTTGATTTGATTTTATTTTTACATTATGGATATGCCCATAAATGGCAGATCTTTCCAATGCAAAGCAAGAGGATGACAGCAATTCCACAAAAAAAAAAAAAAAAAAATCTGTTACGTAAACAATTTTTTTCCTCCTCAATCGTGCTTGAGAAAAGCTAATTTTGAGCTGATCTGTCACCCGTTGTGTGATGAATACAGTTTGTGAAAGTGACGGCATCTATTTTGGATTATTCTGGGACTAGTCATCCCAGTCCCGGTGGTGCTGGATACTTTAGATTGAAATAATGCCAATGGTTTACACACTAACCTTCATCCTGTCATACTTATCGTCGACATCTTGTAGCCAGGACAGGAACTGACGAGCATTGAATCGATCTCTGACTGACTTGTTTTCATCTCCCTGCAAAGCACATAACATTAACACTGATTAACCGATAAAGAATCCAACTTAAAAATCCTTGTCTTGTGGGTGGCTTATTCACAGCACATGCTCTCAAAGAGACATTTGTGACCAACTTGTTTCTTACACACTGCAAGGACCTTCCACTACTCCACAGTGAACACACATCTAGGACATGTTCCCACAACACTTTCCTGCTCAGTATTTTTCAAGCTACATCCATACGATTTTTCCTTCCTTTGTACAGTAACATCAAGCAGATTATGATGTGCCTGTACAAAGTAGGGCTAAGACGTATCCCACTGTATGTATACAAGTCGTGATGTTTCTCCCCTCCACTTTGAAAGCTGGCAGAGGAGTAAACGACAGCAGATGTTCGGGGAGTTTCCCCAGTGATAAAACTACAATACTGCTGCATCCATCCCCCATGGGTTTTCGCAGCCTCCGAGTATATAAGTCTCTTAGCAGGATACTGGGAAGAATGCAAAAACGTTTTCCATGGTGTTAAATGGAAAACAATGCCTCCTTTTGCTACCTTGAAAGGCAGCCCCCTTAACACCAAGTATGACCTACAAGAAGTCTAATGACATGATGTGGGATTAAGCCAAACCAGTATATCTATTCCAGAAGCAACATACTCCTAGCTGCAGACAGCACTGTTTCCACCTGGTTGGGTCTCCTCAGTACAGAGTAGGGAACTGGATTGGCTGTGTGAGAGTCTATTGACTAGGGTCAGACAATTGGCAATCTCTCCATAAGGAGAACACCTACCAAGGCGACCTTAACCCCTTCCCACCGCAGCCCTTTTTCGATTTTGCGTTTTCATTTTTCACTCCCCACATTCAAAAATCTGTAACTTTTTTATTTTTCCATGTACAGAGCTCTGTGACAGCTTATTTTCTACGTAACAAATTACACTTCAAAATGGTGGTATTTAATATTTCATGCCGTGTACCGGGAAAAAAATTCCAAATGCAGTGAAATTGGTAAAAAAACGCATTTGTGCCGTATTCTTGTGGGCTTGGAATTTACGGATTTCACTGTGCACCCGAAATGACAGGTCTACTTTATTCTTTGGGTCGGTATGATTACGGGGATACCAAATTTGTATAGGTTTTATAATGTTTTCATACCACCTGTACAAATTTTTTTTGGGGGATTTTGCCATCTTCTGGGGCTAATAACTTTTTCATACTTTGGTGTACGGAGCTGTGGGTGGTGTAGTTTTTTTTGCGGATTTTGATGACATTTACAATGTTATCATTTTTAGGACTGTACGACCTTTTGATCACTTTTTATAGAATTAAAAAAATTTTTTTAAATGGCAAAATAGTGCCATTTTCGACTTTGGGCGCGATTTTCCGTTACGGGGTTAAACGCAGTGAAAAACCGTTATCATATTTTGATAGATCAGGCATTTTCGGATGCGGCAATACCTAACGTGTTTATGATTTTTACTATTTATATCAATTCTAGGGAAAGGGGGGTGATTTGAATTTTTAGGTTTTTTTATTATAATTTTTTTATTTTAACTTTTTTTTAATTTTTATTTTTACTATTTTTCAGACTCCCTAGGGTACTTTAACCCTAGGGTGTCTGTACGATGCTATCATATACTGCCATACTACAGTATGGCAGTATATGGGGATTTTACTACTCATAAATTACAATGTGCTGATAGCACATTGTAATGAATGGGTTAACCCGAAGTAGCTTTGGGTCTTCGTGAGACCCGAAGCTACCATGGCGACGGATCGACGCTCCCCGATGACGTCACGGGGAGCGACGATCCACGATCCTTTGCCGACGGCGATCAGCGGTAAAACACCCGCGATCGGTGCAGCAAACACTTACCGGCTATGGAGAGGGCTCGGCCCGAGAGCCCTCTCCATGTACCGGGACCCGACATGTGACGTACTATTACGTCACATGTCGGTAAGGGATTAAAGACATGTGGAGACAAAGCCATAGATGCTCCACTAGGGAATTCTGGGAAGTATGCAAAAACATTTTCCAAGGTGTTAAATGGAAAACAATGCCTCCTTTTGCTACCTTGAAAGGCAGCCCCCTTTACACCAAATATGACCTACAAGAACATCTTTAGACTTCTTGTAGGTCATATTTGATGTAAAGGGGGCTGCCTTTCAAGGTAGCAAAAGGAGGCATTGTTTTCCATTTAACACCTTGGAAAATGTTTTTGCATACTTCCCAGAATTCCCTAGTGGAGCATCTATGGCTTTAAGTCTCCAGATGCCTTTAAGGTGCCCTTAATTGGCAATCTCTCCATGAGGAGAACACCTACTGTTTGACGCTAAGCAGGATAAAAAGACTTCGCTTTCTGCTTCTTTCAATATTTTCCCTGCCGGATCCAAAGTATACTCTCCAGAGGGTTTATCTACGGATATACTGAAAGGATTCAAAACACTGCAGATATACCAATTATTAAAATTCTCTTTCAGTATCTCTATTGAATAGGCATATAAAATCAAAACAAGTTTGCTTAAATATATATTTATATATCCATCTTCTAAAA
Source organism: Engystomops pustulosus (assembly GCF_040894005.1). Taxonomy (NCBI): domain Eukaryota; kingdom Metazoa; phylum Chordata; class Amphibia; order Anura; family Leptodactylidae; genus Engystomops; species Engystomops pustulosus. The sequence goes on along the minus strand of NC_092417.1, from coordinate 100,908,069 downwards.
ACCATCAGCTTTTTCATAGCCATATTTCCATATTTTCCACTATATCAGGCTTGCAGTGTACATGTGCTACAATGCACACTGTTCATGTTATTACACCTTGTTTTGTTTGTGTCTTTGCATTATACACTGAACAAGCTTTGAATAATCTCATGTTTTCAGAAGATGAATAAATAAAAGGATATATATTTTAAATTTCCTTGATCAGGAAGATAATTTTAAATAAACTGTAGCAGTCCTGGTGTATACAATTTTGGTTGCCCCTGGTATCGACAGTAAATCTTCTGACTATCACCTGATTCTTCTCATGAATAGCTTCTCTTGCCAGCACGCTACAGTGCTACCTGCCCCACCCCCTGCATTACAAAACACAGGCACTTCCTGCCAGCTAGCAGTAGTGTGCAGAGACTTACTCTACAAGCAACAGGCAAGATCACGTCTTTATTTGGGAGCATGGCATACAGGAGAGCCGACTGTTATAGCCGAGTGTCCTTGTGTTTTATATCCATCTCATGGATCGCATCTGCTATCTTTTTCTGTGTGTAAGATACTAGTAGAATGTTCAGAAGCTAAATAAAAAAGTGTAGGTAAACCTGCACCCTGATAATCTAAGCACATTGTGATCACACAGCATCTCAAAGCATAGAGGTGTCCATTTCACCGACCATCACTGAGTTATAGGACCTAATACAGCAATTAAACAAGTCAAAATTGTAAAGGAAGGGGCTAAAAATGATCTTGATTGTGTAAACATCATTAGGGGATTAAAATTTGAGAATTTTCTTTCAAACCCCTCTAAGCCAAAATGGAAAAGCTGTGTGAGACTAAGGCTGCGCCATGACCAAATAGCTTGTTGAGGCACATTTACCACCAATAGCTGGTTGGACAATGTTACCTAAGAGTTAATGTCTTTTGCAAACAGGAATAAGAAACCTTATTTGTTACAGAATAAAACTGAAGTCTTTTGGCACTACGACACTATGGCAGCGAGCACATGCAGAGATTGATAATCTGATTGGTGGGGGTCCACTGATCATGAGTGTGGGGTCCAGTTCGCACTAAATGAATGAATATGGAAGATGCTGAGCCCTGTGTTTATTACAATTCTCATTTGTACCATTTTGGAATGTATATCACTTTTTGCTTACTTTTTTAAAATATTATAGTTCTATGGTTTGATTTTTTAATATGTAATTTATGTAGAACTTGCGTAGCACAGGGCATTGTGCGGTAACTAAAAGACTAGCATACCTTACTAGCGTACTAGCACAGCCTAATACCTACAATGAGGGCAAACCTTAAAGCCTTTTGTTAGACACACAGCTACCATTTAACCGCCGAGCACACTAACCATGTTGGAGACCGTACCGATTCCCAAGCTGTCCCCTTCAGCCAATCAAAAGCCAGTTTTCACACCCTATTCCAGTTTCCCTGGGTAATCGAGTTAAAGCTATTAAGAATTAAAGTGATTGTATTTACCTCCAGCAACACAACAGTGTTTGGGGGCAGTAAGCTAGCCGCAAAAAATGGTGGCCAACTCAAAACCGTCATGGCTTCAGTTTTAAATGTGGAGCCCGGTTGCTTCCCAAATTTTAGAGCATGTTCAATTCCTGCACAAATTTTTGGCAATCATTCGGTGATGCCCTATTGGCCGCAAACTGCACATGGTCTAATTTTAACAGCTTCTAAGGATCAGATTCTTTTCTTTATACTTCAAAGAGAGTTATGTAATTTTTATATTGACTAAGTGTATTGAAAAGGTGTAGGAATTGTAAAAACACTAACCTGATTTTCTAGAGGCATGTTATACACCTCCGAGTCCAGTAACATGGTGCAGGCGCTGAAAGGCACAGCCTGATTTGCAATTGTCCTCGCCGCTCTACAATGAACTCGAAGATTCTCTTGTTCACAGGACACTATGAGTTTCTCCTATGGAGTGTCGAGAAATGGAAAACTAATTAAATTCCATTCACTGGGAAAGTGATGAACAAAGGTTATTGGTAGTTATAAAATAGCCCCTTAAAAACTTGTGACACAATAGTACATCACAAGTCCATTAAGGGAGTATGGAGAGGGCTCACGGGCCAAGTCCTCTCCATACATGCGGGGTATTTCCTGCTTATGATTGGTACTGGTACTGATCACGGGTGCTAACCCTTCGACTGCAAAGCCGCTGGCAGTGCATGGACACCACCATATTTGCTTTGATTGACACTCCCCATGATACGCGGAAGCAACGATCAATTGCTACGACAGCCTGGACCCGTTCTTGCTGCAGATCATGTGCCTTACGCCAATGACACACGTACAGATCTGAAGAAAATTCTCCATATACTGCATTATGGTAATATTGTAATATATACTAGGAGCAGACTCCATAGGGTTAAAGGACATCTATCACCAAGATGAAGGCTTGTAAACCAAGCACATTGACATACTGATGTGTGCCCCCTCTGGCAGGATCTGCTCCTCTTTTAGCTTTTTATGCCCTGTTTTTTTTTTTTTTTTTTTTTAGAAAAAAGGCTTTTAAAAGTATGCAATTAAGCCGGAGGTGTATTAACACTTATGGAACCTGGAGTCCCTAAGCCTCATTTGCATGATCTTTAAAGCCTTTTTAAGCATAGGAAGCTTAAAAGAAGAGCAGATCCTGCCAAACCAGCATGTAAGTGTGCTTGGTTTACAATCCTTGATCCAGGTGGTAGATGTCCTTTAAAAGTACCCTAGTTGGTCGGGGGTAAAAAAAAAATAAAAAATGTAAAAGTTAAAAACCTAAAAAGTTCAAATCAGCCCCCCTTTCCCTAGAACATACATACAAATAAACAAAGATGGCAAAATGAGGAAAACATACCTGTATTAGTTTGGTATCCACAAGTCCACACCAAACCAAAATAGTAAAAGAATGTAATTTGGAGTGCACAGTGAACACTGTAAAAACCAAACCCATAGGAAAATGGTGCAAAACAGTTTCTTCAACACATTTAAAAATTTTTTTTTTTACCACACAAACAGTACCATTTAGAAATGTTTATACATGTTCCATCAATGCCTCCATCCATGGGATTAGAGCCATCATTCCTCTAAATTAGACTTTTATTGATGTCCTCTGTTCCCGTCATGGAAGCTACCCTCTCCCTCCCCAGACACCTGCTGAAGAGAATTCCTGAGGGATGAGGAGAGGATGAGAGGTTTCGGCTACATGAATGACCACTCCACAAAGGCGACGGTTAAAAGTGATGCTGGCTATATGAAGAGAAATTAACCGTGCTCTTCATCCCACACTCAGGAATTCTCTTTAGCCTCAGTTTAGAGTTTGGGGCAGCTTGATGTTAAAGTCATGGAGACGTAGAGCTGTATTATACAGAGGATATCAATAAAATTATTGGTTGCTGCAGGTTCTCTAAAGGTTAAGCAGAAATCATGGATTTTAGACAGTAGGAAAATCGAAGGTAGATCCACCTACTCTTTCAATGCTGTGTTGTAGGCGAAGTTTCCCTCTTACGGCTTCCTGTTGCCTGAATAGTTCTTTTAGTGGCTCAGACAATGATGGAGGTGGTGCAATCTGTAGAAATAACACATGATTAAACACTGCAGACAAATATGTTCAGCACTTGGTTTGTAACTGTCTTCGTAGACCAAAACATTGCTGCTCATTTATTAAAACTGTTGAAGAGCAGAGCTCTTCTAGTTGCTCTTGGCAACAAATCAGAGCGGAGCTTTAATTTTCCTAGAGCGGTTTAAAAAATGAGAGCTCTTATTGGTTGCCATGAGCAACCAGAACAGTTCTGCTCTCAGGACACTACTGATTAATCTCCCCCATTGAGAGCAACATGGTTTCTTATGGTTAAAACTGCTCCCTTACATCCATATGCGACATACCAGTAGCTCCAACATGGATACGTTACTTGGGTATTAAGATAGGAAGGACACCGGACTCTCTCTATACGCTGAATTATCCACCGCTCTTTGCTAAGATAGCTAAGGAACTAAAACACTGGCACAATCTGCCTTTATCGCTTCTAGGCAGAAATCAATTAGTTAAAATGATGAGCCTTTCTAAGTTACTATACCCCATGCAGACCATCCCCTTATTGATCAAACACAAAGATGTCATGTCCCTACACAAGGTGATCACACACTTTTTATGGCGGGGGAAGCGCCCGCGCATAGGTTTACGAAAACTGATGGTCCCCAAAGAGAAAGGGGGAATGGGTCTCCCAGACATAAGACGATATAACCTAGCATGTCTCCTCAGGCATATTATAGACTGGCTAAAGGACACTAACCATTACTCAGATGTAACTTTAGAGAAGGAATACTGCTCCCCATGGGACTTGAGAACACTTCTCCACGTACCCATAGGGAAGCAACCTGCCACAATCAAACAATCCGCGACTTTTAGAGATACACTCGCAGCTTGGAAAGCGATACGTAAGGGCTTGCATCTGCCATGGCTAATATCTAAACACCTCCCCTTGTGGAACCATCCCTGCTTCCCTCAGGGACGCCAGAGTAGGCTATTTGTGGAATGGAGAAACAAAGGGATACATACAGTTAAGGATCTTTTACACCAACAGGAACATAGGTGGCTGACTAGAGAGGAACTGATAGGGAATTATGACCTGGAGGGACCCCAATTCTTTCAGTTCGCACAAGTCAAGCATTTCTGTATGGATGCGGTTAGAGATATGGCACAGGAGGCGGGCCAAAACCAATTTGACAATATCTTACCCATGTCAATACGCAAGGGAGGGATCTCGCTCTTGTATAAGGCACTTAGGAGAAGGAGGACCTATCATTCTCGGGGTGGGTGGCACAACTGGGAGGCGAGGAGACAGCAGACAAAATTTTGAAAGGGTGGCAGGTCCTATGCTCAGCTGTAGTGAACCAAGTGTGGAGAGACACACACTTCAGAATTATACACCGGGCAATATATGCTTTTAACCTCCCACCATCCCCAACCAACCCCCAAAGGTTGACGGCCTGCCCAAAATGCCAGACTCCAGGTACAGACCTATACCATGGTTTGTGGCTGTGCGCAAAGTCACAGGTCTTTTGGGAGCAAATCCGGGAAATAGGAGAGGTCCTATGGAAGAGAGCAATACCCATGGACCCAATGACTTATGTGTTCCATTATGACACGCAACAAGACGACGAGAGCCTCCAGAATTTCTGTTGGTTGCCAAAATTGTTTCACGTGCTGTGCCTGGTGGCCAAGAGGTCATTGCTGCAACAATGGCTGGAACCTAATGTTCCCACAGGGAACAAGGTAATAGAACAGATGAAAAAACTCTTTCATACAGAAAGGCTGGATGCAGAACGCTGTAAGTCCAAATTGGCGGGCAAGCTCTTTAAAAAGTGGAGGTTATTCATTGTAAAGTACTTTACCGTACAGGAAAGGGTTGATTTAATGGAACCTTTCACACTGACCCAATGGTATCTTACAGAGCAGCTCAAGGGTACCTTAGCCAGATGGGGACTAATCTAGAGGCAAGAGAAGTAGATATGCTGGGGGGGGGGGGGGGGGGGGGGGAAATTATTTTTACCATCTGAAACCTGCTTTGCTTTTAGAGTTCTTAATTCTCTGAAGTCACAATTATTTAAATACGATGCCGCTTATAATAACAAGGTGGAACTTTATTGAAGCAAAACAGCTAGGAATGTATTGTCTAATAACTCATGTATGCACACATATGTTTTTATGTTAAATGGCCTGCGTGCCAGTTATTTGTTTGTTTGTCTGTTCCTTTATATGCAAATAAAATAAAACTATATTTAAAAAAAAAAAAACTGCTCCCTTACAGTTCTGGGGTCTATGGCTACATGCTTGACCTCCCAGTAACTGAATGTTGCATTTAAAAGGGACAGCAGTAGCAGAAGTTTAATTACTAATTATTTCTGGTTTAGGCTTCCAAATACTGATGGAAAATAGTGCTGTGAAATGGCCCAAGACTTAAAGGAGTATTCCCAAAAAGACAAGATTCTTACATATACTCGGGATAACAAAATAACACATTCCCTAATTCACTGTTAAAAAAAAATCAACATTTCTAAGATCCAATTCCAACCTGTGTATCAGTCCTGTTGGATACAATTTCAATTGACCTGGGATCCGACCACAAAACAGAAGTTTAGGGTCTGGCAGGACAGATTGTTCAGTGTGACGCTGCAGTGAGCTTCTCTCTGTATCAGCCCCTCTCCTTGCATTCCAAGACAAGCTCACTCAGACTTCAGCAACGGTGTGAGGAGACTTACTCTACACGCTACAGATAGAACGTCGAATGTCTGTTATATGCATCTCATCGCTCTAACCGATGTGTCAGATACTAGTGAATATTCTATTTAAAAGGGGTTATCCGGGTATACAAATTTACCGTACATACTCGTGTATAAGCCGAGTTTTTCAGCACAAAAAAAGTCAATATACTTAAAAAAAATACTTAAAAAATAATAAACTTATATACTCACCCTCCAATGGCCCCGAAGTGCAGCGCTGCTCCCCCGATGTCCGCGCCGCTTGTCTTCAGGCTTTCGCGCTCGTCTTCTTTCTTCTGCTGGGCGCCGCCATGTCTCTCCCCAGGGCAGCGCCTAGTACAGTGGTGGCGAACCTATGGCACGGGTGCCAGAGGTGGCACGCGGAGCCCTTTCTGTGGGCACCTGGGCCTTCATCCCAACACAGGGTTTGCCAGCTATGACTCAAGATTTTCTCCTGTGATCCAATACAGCCCAGGACTTGCCATGCTCAGCGCTATTTTAAAGCAACATCCTTGTCTACCAGGACTACAGGAGGAACAAGAAGGTGTGGATTGAGCTGGATTGTCATTAGAGCTCCTGCTCTGGGTCCACTGATTCTTCCTCTTCAGGGCTCCCTGGAGGGAAGCTACAATCCAAATTTCTCCATCTTTCTATCGTATTGGTGAACTCAGGACAACAATACGATTAAAACCTGTGATACAGCAAGGGTTCAATAAGTTACTGCTTAAATTGTCATGTCGGCACTTTGCGACATATAAGTGGGTTTTGGTTGTAGCTTGGGCACTCCGTCTCCAAAAGGTTCGCCATCACTGGCCTAGTATGACGTCAGCAGTGGCGCGTCATACTAGGCGCCGGCCGGGAGAGAGCAATGGCGGCGCGGCGCGGACATCGGGGGAGCAGCACTGCACATCGGGGCCACCGGAGGGCGAGTATTTAAGTTTTTTTTTTTTTTTTTTAATGCTGGGGCAGGCTGTATACCACTGGGGGCAGGCGTCTGTGGCCAATGCATTTCCCACCCTCGGCTTATACTCGAGTCAATGGTTTTTCCCAGTTTTGGTGGTAAAATTAGGGGTGTCGGCTTATACTCGAGTATATACGGTACTCATGGCCGGGGTGGGGCAGGCTATTTAAAATAAACATGTACTTACCTCCTCCGACGCCGCTGATGTCCCGCGCCGCGGTCAGTCTCATCTGTGTGCCGTTTTGTAAACAGCTTACAACGCTGAGAGATAGGGATGGATGGGAGGAGCCGGCCATATCGCCAACCGGAAGCTCCCTGTGCACGGCTTGTGTGCCCCTGTAAACAAACAGGGGCACGGATCAAAACGAACCGCGGGACATCAGTGGCGCCGGAAGAGGTAAGTACACGTTTGTTATTTTTAAATAACCGGCCCCAGCCCGGCCATAAGTAAATTTGTATACCCAGATAACCACTTTAATGGGCAAACCACTTAAAAGCAATACCTACCATTTGATTTGATGCTTTATGAAGCAAACATACCTTGAGAATGCTGAAGCTACACTGATGCAGGATCATTACTTGGTTAATCCTGGAGCTGAGTGGTTTTGCTGAAAACAGACATAACATTATGATAATGAATCTCTGTCTATGGCTCCTTCAGCGCTTCTCCTAGCATGTGAGGTTTTTCTCTGCAGGAGAGGATGATGTAATCCCTTGCTTGTGCCAGCTTCTGTGTATGAGTGATCCAGCTCAGGTTGATTAGTCATGCTTGACTAACCTCCATTTGTAAATAGAAGCTCAGTGTCTAATGTGTTTGTCTAGGCAGCCAGCCTGACTCAGCTTTCCCAAGGTCCTGAATGTTATAATTGTTTTTTCAGCAAAACGACTCAGCTCAGGGATTAACCAAGATATTATCCTGCATCAGAGTAGCTACAGCATTCTCAAGGTATGTTTGCTTCATAATGGTAATCGAATGGTAGGTTACCTTTAACACAAAGGTTATTAAAGGGATTGTCTGGGAATACGTTTTTTAGATATGGCTGGTGGTAGGGGCTTTAATAAAAAGAACTACCGTATAAACTCGTGTATAAGCCGAGTTTTTCAGCACAAAAAATGTGCTGAAAACCCTCGCCTCGACTTATACACGAGTCAATGATAAAAAAAAAAAATACTCACCCTCCGGTGTCCCCGATGTCCGTTGCGGCTCCCGATCCCTGTCGCGGCTCCCCGTGTCTTCTCTTCTGTCTTCTATCTTTTCTAGCCAGCAGAGTCGCGTCCATGCAATCAGCCGGCCGTCGCACACTGTGATGCATCACAGTGTGCAACGGCCGGCGCGATCTCCCGGCCAGAGAAGAGTGAAGAAGCCGCGACGAACATCGGGGACAACGGAGGGTGAGTTTTAAGTTTATTTGGCTGGCTGTATACTACATGGGGGCTGGCTGGGTGTATACTACACCCTCGGCTTATACTCAAGTCAATAGGTTTTCCCAGTTTTCGGTGGTAAAATTAGGGTTCTCTGCTTATACTCGAGTATATACGGTACTTATACTTGCCTCTACAGCTTCTGTTTGTAGTACAAGGCCAGTGGTGACACGCATCAACAGCTGCACTCCTGCATGAGTTTCATTGAAGAAGCAGGAACACGGCTGTAGAAGCACGGCACCACCAGCTTCTGTACACAAATGGAAGTCAGTAGTGATGGTTGGCACTGTGGGAGAATGGTAGCAGGGAGAGATACCAGTTTTTTTTTTACTTTTAAAGCCACCCCCCCCCCCTATATTAAAAAATACTATTCCTGGACAACGCATTTAAAAGGACACCTGTCATCAGGTCTCTGTCACTAGTCCTGTCACTACTACCTGTTGGAAAAGCTCACAAGGATCCCATCCCAGCCTTTATCTAGTCAATTCATACATTAATCATTGTAAAATCTTATTTTCTTTATTATGTAAATGAGGCTGGTCACATGGTCAGAGGCAGTGATGTCACCCCTGTTACCCCTCCCCCTGCTCATGTCTGTGTGTAATGTACAGTAAAGCATGGCTAGTGTGTGCTTTACCTTCTGACATGCTCTCCCTCCTAATACACGTGTGAGAGACAGACATCAGTTACACATGTACCTGACATGTTCTGCTATAACATGGCTGCCTGGAGCGGTTGTATCTCTCCTATACACACACACACACACACACACACACAGGCTGCAGGTCATTTGCATACAGCTTTAGGACCTCATTGCTCAAGTTTACAGGCATGTAGAGGGACACTGAAGGGATAGGAGCAATGTTTTTTAATGGCAGTTTATGAACGTATATTTAGTTTAGGGGTTAATTTGCCTGAAGGGTTCTCTTTAAAAGGAAAGCTACCATCAGAAATCTGCCTATTAAGCTACCAATTAACCTTCCCATCAACCTAATAAAGACACGATACACGGTCTCTGATTGACCACGGTCTAGCTAGTAAGACATGCTAGGGGATGTTACAATGATACGGTATGAAGAATTGTGATCTCGGATTATGCCACAGTATTAGCTACTCTCGGTAGTGCGCCAAATGGGAGGAAAGCTTTTAAACTTCATATACACTGGTTGACCATAATAGAGCCCAGATTGGGTATGGAGCAGAAAATTAAGGAATATTGGGATAGAAATGTGCATTCTATAAGTAATCCGGTTGTGTAGGACTCCCTCAAATTATTCATCAGAAGCACATTATCCCACGCCATTAACTCAGCAAAAAAGGAATTCAGAGGAAAAGAAGAGGCTTTAAAAATATAATTGGAACAGTCCCTTAAAAAGCTAGACGAGTTTGGAGATGGTGAAAATAAAAGTAGATATAATATAGCAAAAGAAAAACATGCTGGGCTTTCTCAACCAAAAAAAAATAAATCCTAAGATATTTTTCACTGGACAATCCAATTTTACAGAAAAAGGGAAGCCAAGGAAATTGCCCGAAATGATTCAAAATACACGGGGCAGTAACAAAGCTGTCACAGCTAATAGGGTATTGAAATTGAGATCCAGTAAGGTGGCGCACTCAGTAGGATTAACAAATAGAATTTAATATAAGTCTAAAAGCACAACGCGTTTCGGGGTTAGGAAAACCCTTTATCAAGTGAACAGAGACTATAGCGGAAAGAGGATTCGGGTGCTCCGATCTCCGATCCTCTCTCCGCTATAGTTTCTGTGCACTTGATAAAAGGGGTTTTCCTAACCCTGAAACGCGTTGTGTTTTTAGACATATTAAATTCTATTTGTTAATCCTACTCTGAGTGCGCCACCTTACTGGATCACAATTACAATACTACTGTCAAGAAAATGAGTAGTGCAGCCTCGCGAGATCACGCTGTATTCCGTGTGCTGCCAGGGACAAGCGGCTGCACGCACTCGGCACTGCAGACACATGATGCCGGGAGCGCGCAGCCGCTGCTCAGCGCGCCCTCGCCAAACGCCAAAGGAGTCTCTTAGCTGACACCATCCGACGCTGATTGGATGGTGTCAGAATATTTTAGCATACTCACACACCCCCACCCGTGCTGCAGCTCCTCCTTTCTGACGATACAGACCTCGGAATCGTCAGATCACCGGGGGGAGGGGAGGGGGGCATATCTCGGGAACGGAGGGGGCTAGAACGAAAATTCCAAGTGCCCCAGAATCAGGGTACTAGTGCCTACATGCCGGTATGTTCAGTTTGGGAAGTCTGGGGTGGTGACAGGTCCTCTTTAAATGGAGGTAACAGACAGGGCTAAAAAAAAAACTTGTTTGTTACCACTGCATGGGTATAGGGGAGAGGATTTGGACTTAAAAGTATCTGTAAAGATTGGGGAATTTAAATTAATAACCTTTAATAAGAACTACAAGAAGTAGGATACATGCGTGGGATAAGTTGCCCCCTTTCATTTGCAGACAGAGTCGCCCTGATAAAAATGGTTCTACCCCAAATTCTTTTTTGTGGAAGCCTGCTCCATTTGGATTGGCGATTTTAATTTCTAAGCTTTGGAATCACTGTTTATTGAACTCATATTGGCAGAAAAAAAAAAAGAAAAAAACTTAGGCTTAGGGGGTGCCCTTTTTGGCTATTACCTTGCAGCTCAGTATCCCCCGACTGGTGGAACGCATTTGGCACGCGGGCTGCCCCCTAAGTGACGCATTTTCGGCCATTACTACACGCTGGCAATATGTACTGTATAAAAGAAATGTCCTTTTGTTTTTTTGGTTCCTTTGAGTGGTTAAGACATTGTGTATTATAGCGCACTCATGCATTCTTTAGAGCAAGTATTTTGGCTCCTATTCGAGCGCTGACTAGCGGCTGGGTGTGGCCGGCACCCGGATGGGATTTCGCCTCCGGCCGGCCTCTCCTCCCAGGCCACAGCAACTATATAACGCACACTTTCAATGCACTAGGACAGTGGTGGCGAACCTATGGCACGCGTGCCAGAGAGGGCACGCACAGCCCTCTCTGTGGGCACGCGTACCATCTTTCTGTTCCATTTCCCTGTTAATCACTGCAGCTCAGGCAATGCAGGAAAATCTGCCGCTTGCCGAGAGCTTCAGTGATCTCTCATACTGTAGTCTGCATCTGACCTGCTCTGTGCTCACAAGTGCTGCCTTAGACACAGAGCAAGTCAGTGCCCGTCCCTCAACTCCCTCCCCCTCCTCCCCTGCAGCCGGGAACTCCGTGAGAATGAGGGCAGAACATCCGGAGCTTACACAACGCCCGGTGAGTACATGGAAGCAGCAGCTGTTCTGTGTGCGTTACACAGGCAGCAGGCAGTTTTGGGACACTAAACAACTACAGGTCCTTATTGTTTAGTGTCCCAAACTGCCCTGTATGACAGCTTCCCATGGTCACAAATCTACTGCCCCTGGCTGGATCCCTTGTTGCTGTGCCTTGCTGCCAGTGATGCCAGGGTGCACTACACTGCCCTCACTGACAGCATGGCACAGGTGCCCCCCTCCAAATTGAATTCAACAATCCTTCATATTGCCCCTGATATTTGGTCACTGGATGGGGGTAGTGCTCCTCACTGGATGGGGGTAGTGCTCCTCACTGGATGGGGGTAGTGCTCCTCACTGGATGGGGGTAGTGCTCCTCACTGGATGGGGGTAGTGCTCCTCACTGGATGGGGGTAACGTCCCTCACTGGATGGGGGTAGTGCTCCTCACTAGATGGGGGTAGTGTCCCTCACTGTATTTGCTCCTGCTTAGTGATATTATTAGTGATATTGGTCTGTTTATTATCAGTATGGTGGTATTTATCATGTTGTACTGGTAATGGTCATGATACTACTTTATTATATGTCCCTTATAGAGGGGGATTGTCGGTAATTATAGGCTCAATAGCCGGGTTGGCACTCTGCAATGATAGCGTAGACTTTGGTTTGCAGTTTGGGCACTTGGTCTCTAAAAGGTTCGCCATCACTGCACTAGGATATCCCGAGGAAGCCTGTATAACAGGCAATACGTGTGGGGTCTTCCCTCTCCCTCCCAGGCTGGCCTCCATCGACATCACATTGGTAATGCAACCTACTATTGCTGTTATTACAGTATTATTTATGGATTTCATGTTTAATATAGGCATCTCTTTGCTCCAAAAAGCTAATGTGTCTGTTTTTCATATTGATTCCTTACATGCATTCTTACTTTGGAGCTATTTGGTTGCATTGGCTTCTATAGAACCACAATCTAACATTGCGTAGGAGAGGATTTTGTCTCTGTTCAGCGTGTTTGGTTGTTTTAAGAGTTTCTAATGTACGATGAATTATATCACTGTCTGTATAAAAACTTTTTGTCCTGTATACACATACACCTTTTGTTTCTTTGTCTGTATAATTACATTCATTATATGTGTGGACCATATAATCCGTCAGATTAGCCCTACTTTTCTTCTATTAGGCTTGCAGGTCAGCTATCAAGGATAGTGGGCTGGAAGGATGGGATTGACCCTGTCAGGGCACTTATAATAAGAGGTAATCACTTGGGTTTGGTGTTTGAAGCAGACAGACCCCTCTGACCTCTGGTTAAAGAGAACCGGTCATGCAAAATAACCCCCCTAAACTAAATATATTTTCATAAACTGCCATTAGAGAGCATTGCCTCTATCCCTTCATTGTCCCTCTACATGCCTGTAATCCTAAGCAATGAGGTCCTAAAGCTGTATGCAAATGACCTGTGAAATGTCCAATGAAGCATTAGCATATTCAAGCTGTCCACTCTATTCATGAGTGGGAGGCACAGCCACACCCCCAGTGCTTGACTGACAGCCTGTATAATGATGTGAGGCTGTATAATGATGTGCTTCCTGGTGCTGGTGGCCACGCCCCCTGCAGCCTGTGTGTGTTTAGGAGAGATACAGCAGCTCCAGGCAGCCATGTTACAGCAGAACATGTCAGATTCATGTGTAGCTGATGTCTGTGTCTCTCACCTGTATATTAGGAGGATGCAGCATGTCAGCAGATGCACTAACTATGCTTTACTATACATTACACACAGACATGAGCAGGGGGAGGAGAGGGGAGGGGTAACATCACTGCCTCTGACCATGTGACCAGCCTTACATAGAAATTCAACTTAAGAACAAACCTCCGGACCCTATCTTGTACGTAACCCGGGGACTGTCTGTATAGATTTCAAAGAGGGTAAGTAAGTTACTATGAAATGGGCCATGCAGGGGGTTTAATGGCTGGAAAAAGAGGTTAAAAAATGTTACACAATGGTATATTAGAATGCACTCCACTCTGGCACAATTATGAATTCCCTGAATTGAGTAGAATACCAGATTCATTTTACATGGGATTTGTTATTTATCACAGATTAGAAAATGGAAGGGTAGTTTGTTTTGATTTTAGAAAAGAAAAATTTGCAATAGGTGAAAGATATTTTTAATTAGTACAGGTGATTAATGCAATTGAGAAAAAGTGAGAAAAAGTTTAGAAATACAGGGTATAGAATTACTGCAAAATACTGGTAAAAGAAAAGGATTGATTGCCTGTGTTTATAGGTTTTTGGCTAAAGAGGTATTCTCGTCTGGGCATTCAGTTTCATTAATCTGATATATATACACACCGGTACATATACAGGCAGTCCCCGGGTTACATACAAGATAGGGTCTGTAGGTTTGTTCTTAAGTTGAATTTGTATGCAAGTCGGAACTGTATATTTTATCATTGTAATCCCAGACAGAACTTTTTTGGTCTCTGTGACAATTGGATTTTAAAAATGTTGGGTTGTCATAAGAACCAGGATTAACACTAAAGCTTCATTACAGACACCTGTGATAACTGTTAGAGCTGTTTATTGTAGCCTGGGGCTAAAGTACAATAAATTACCAATATCCAGAGTTCCGTTTATAACTAGGGGTCTTATGTAAGTCGAGTGTTCTTAAAGGACACCTGTCATCAGGTTTGTGTCACTAGTCCTGTCACCTCTTCCTGTTGGAGCAGCTCACAAGGATCCCATCCCAGCCTTTATCTAGTTATTTCATACATTATTCATTGTAAAATCACATATTTTTTATCATGTAAATGAGGCTGGTCACATGGCCAGAGGCAGTGATGTCACCCGTTACCCCCTCCCCTCTCCTCCCCCTGCTCATGTCTGTGTGTAATGTATAGTAAAGCATGGCTAGTGTGTGTGCTGCATCTGCTGACATGCTGCATCCTCCTAATATACAGGTGAGAGACACAGACATCAGCTACACATGAATCTGTGGTAACATGGCTGCCTGGAGCTGCTGTATCTCTCCTAAACACACACACATGCACACACAGGCTGCAGGGGGCGTGGCCACCAGCACCAGGAAGGATATCATTATACAGCCTCACATCATTATACAGGCTGTCAGTCATGCACTGGGGGTGTGGCTGTGCCTCCCACTCATGAATAGAGTGGACAGCTTGATTATGCTAATGCTTCATTGGACATTTCACAGGTCATTTGCATACAGCTTTAGAACCTCATTGCTTAGGTTTACAGGCATATAGAGGGACAATGAAGGGATAGAGGCAATGCTCTCTAATGGCAGTTTATGAAAATATATTTAGTTTAGGGGGTTATTTTGCATGACGGGTTCTCTTTAAGTACGGGACCGCCTGTATATATATATATATATATATTTTTTTTTTTAAATAACCTAGTATGTCTATATATACACATTCATACACATTTCTTCAATTAGAGGTTATTAAAAAAATGTTCCCTGTGTGAAGATAATTTCTCATAAATGTGTCCTTGGATATGGGCACCTGTGCTGTAGGGATTACTCAAAGGAAAAAAAAAAAAAAAAAAAGGTTTTGGTATATAAAATGTCCAGGAGTTACTGCATATCCAAGAGTCGTCCTGTGGTAATGAACGGTGACAAATTAAATTAAATGTAAATGCCCAGATGGGAGTACCCCTTTAAGGTTCACTATATAGGGGTGCTACACAAATCACGGGAGAAATGGGGAAAAAGGGTAGGAGCGATATCTGGCGTGGTGTGGGGAGAGATCTACAGGAACGTAAGGCAAGGATAAATAAATGAAAATCAGACTGATTCACGTAAAGATTCTTTATATGTTATAATATTCTCCTATCGATTTATACAAGGGAATTGTCTAAATGTAACAGATGTGGAGAGATGGTGGCTGATTTTTTTTACTGTCCAGAAATTTACAAGTTCTGGAGTGAAATATTTCAACAGATGAATAGTACTTTAGATCTCTCTCTTAATCAGTCACTTATGACAATTATTGAAAGAATCAGCATCTCAGAGTAGAACTGTTCATGAGTCAATTATATCAAGGGATATGGGGTGTTGATAGATATATAATATAAATATATTTCTAACATTAGTATCTGGATATATGGGGTATATGTATGCATATGTATATACTGTGTATATTTGTATCTAGACTAATATGCTCAAGTTAGTCGATACTCTGGGATTTCGAACATGTATGAGATGTAAATGATTTCACTGTCATATGTTTGTTTAAATTTTGTAAAAACAAAAGTAAATTTTTTTCAATTAAAAAACCCTAGTAAACACGAATACATCTTTACCTGATCATATAATACTTTCTAAATGCAGCTAAACGTTATCTACTTAATGTAAACTTTCTAGAAAAGCTACTGGGGCGAGAAGTAGCCTCTCCAGAAACTGAGCGCAAAGCCCACTCGACACCCATTAGCTTTCGCGATCCCACCAGAACCGTGTGGTTACGGCTCAATCTTCACAGTGTTCCAGCTGCTCACTGTTCCAACAGAGCTCTGCACATGGATAAAGTTTAGCTTTGTTCAGAAATAGGATTAAAGATAAAGGTTTAGTATGTTAATAGAAACCAACCATCAGATCTACCTTAATTGGTTATCTTTAAATAAATAGGATGGTAAAGTAGTGTACAATAGTTGCTTTGGTATTAACAACTTACCACTGGAATGTGAAGCTTGCTGAGAGGCTTGCCATCCAAAAGATACGAGCCTGTATAGGTGACATATTCAGCATAGCACTGTGGTGCTTGTGGAGTTATATAACATAAGATTTTCCTCTTCTCTTCAATTTTCTTTCTAATTTGCAAATATTCAAAGTATGGATTAGACCGGTCACTGTGATATGGCTCAATTTCATCCAACTTGATAGCATTCACTATGGCAGCCAATGTCTGTTGTATCATCTCCCGAGTTTGTTGACTGGTGTTGCTTATAATCTGCTGCTGGAGCTGGTTAGGTTTCTGCAACTTTCTCTTCCGTGGGTGTTGTGTTTGTGGCTCTTCCTCCTCATTGATTTTACTTTTGCCTCGAGTAGCTGGTGCAGCTATTACTGGCTGCTCTCTCTCTGTTGGATTGGAGTTTTGTTTATTCTGGTTGGCAAGCATCTGAGCCCTGTTACGGGTCATACGGAGCGGAATCTCCTCCACTTTAGGTGGTTTTGGAACGTCAACTGTTTTCGGTGTCTGTTCTGGAACATCTGCACTGGGGTTAATTTGAGGGGCCTCTGCTTGCATAAGTGGATCAGCAGCATTTTCTACTGGTGTACTTTCTTTTTCCTTGGTATCCACAGCATCAAGTTTCTTTGGCAAAACCTGAACACAGGTTTCTAAAGAGCTTAGGTTTGCCTGAACTTTCGCCTCAATGTGCTCCAGTTGTACGAACGGCAGAGGAAATGATGCTGGATCAAAAATTGGCTTTGAAGGAGGAGGAGTTACCTTTTGGACTTCTAAAGTAGACTCAATTTGATTAACCTTCTCTTCTGTTATTTCAGGTGAGTGGTCAGCAACTTCCATCACACAAGACAGTTCGTTTGGAGTAGCTGGCTTTGGAAGATTACCTTCATTTGGTTGCATTTCAGTTTCGCTCTCCACAGTATTAATAGAAGGAACAGCTGGACTTACTGCAGTGATGGTTGACTGTACACAAGCTTCCTTGTCATTCTCATCTTTTACAGGAAGAGGGAGTTCTGGTAAAGAAAATGGCCCAAATTCCAAGTCATCAACTACTGACGAAAATGGGTTAGGCCATGGCTCAGTCTCTTGACTATTTTGCTGGATTTCACCAGATTGTACAAAATTATCTTTAACAGGTTCTAAAGTGTCTACAATGGGATTTGTATTAACCTGGGGCTCGGCTGGCAGAGTTTGTGTTTCTTCTGGATGGGTTTTACAGTCATCAAAAAATATAGGAAGAGGTGGTGGTGAAGGAGGAAGAGGAGGTGGTGGCGGCGGCGACATATAAGGGATCTGGTCTTCAGGTTGAGGCATAAAATCCTCTACTTCCCCTTTTAATTCCTCAGGAGCAGCTTCAGACATAGGATATGAAACCGGAGAAACTGGGTAGGGAGAGTCAGATGAAATAAATGGAACCGAAGCAGGAAGATTTTTGTCTGATGGGCAAAAATGCTTAGGAGACTCAGAGAATCTTTGAGGTGAGTTAACATGATTGGATCTTATAGACCAATTCCCTTGCTCGTCTGAATTACTTCCCATTAAACTTTGAGTCATAGGCTCTGAGTTACTATGTGCTGGACTTGCCCAACCTAGATTTGGTTCTGAAATAGGAGAGTCAAAAGTATTTTCTTCAATTGGGGGAAGAAAGCCAGATTCTTGCGGTTGTGGAATAAAGGCAGGTTCAGGTGGTAGAAAAGAGGGTTCCGAATGCGAGGAATGGAAGCCTGATTCTCGAGGCAAATAAGCATTCTCAGAAGGGGGGAAATTTGGCGTTGTGTGGATCACATAATTGGGTTCTGATGGAATAAATGATGGCTCAGGGGGCATAAAGTCTGGCTCCTGGGGTAGGAAGGGAGGCTGCTGTGGAATATATGCAGGTTCTTGGTGCAAATAATCTGATTCTTGTGGCATGAAATCAGGTTCAGAAGTATAACTATTACTGTCTGGGATAAAATTATTTTCAGTTTCTAAAAAGGCAGATTCTGGCTGAAGAAAGTTAGATTCTGGGGGTGAAAAGCTTTGTTCTTGAGGAAGAATAGATTCGGTCGCTTGTTGTGCTTCAGCAGAATCACATTGTAACCCAAGGTCTGGAGGAACAGCACTTTCAGTAGAAGGCTCTAGCAGGTCATCTCTTTCTGAAGGAGAAGATTTGGCTTGTACTCCTGAGTAGACGCGGTCGGGTGAAGGAGCAATACTTGCAATGTCGCCAGGTGCAAAAGTAACATCATCAGGTGGGTAGCCTGGTGAGTAATACCCGGGAGACAGACATGGAAATTTCTCTGCAGGCACAAGAGGTTGAACCTTATCTTCTATCATCTGCATGGGTGAACTAAAGCCAGACGATGCTGGAACACTCTGCTGTCTAAAGAATTTCATCTCAGTAGTTGGAAACTCCTCCTCGGGAACACTTCTTACATCAACTGAGACTGAACGACTTCTAATAATAGAAGAAGATAATTTCGTTGGTGTTTGGTTTGGAGTTTCTGTCATCCCAGATGTTGAATACCGATCAAAGAAAGTTGGCGAACATGCATTCATAGACATTGCAGACACAGGCAGAGTATGCTGGCTATCTGAACAGTCAAACATCAGTTCTGGATAGTCTTCAGTGCTACAAGATGGTGTTCTTGGAGTTTGCATTACCTCTTCATAGCTAGGGCATGAGACAACAGATGTAGGAGTTGGGACTCCAGTTGGCCTATTCTGATCTGGTCTTGGTGAAGCTGTGAGCACTTCCTTTATCTGAGGACCATTGAGCCAGTCTTTAGAATCATTCCCAATCACAGATTGAGTTTTATTTTCTGGGGCAGAAATATTCAAAGGTGCCAAATCTTTTGCCTTCTTTTCTTTTTGAAGGGGGTCAATCACAGAGGTTTTCTTATTGTTCAAATCCAAACTCCGCTTGCGTAATTCTTCTGCTTTCTTCTCTTTCAACTTTGGGTCACCAGAACGGTGTCTCATCTTTTCCATTTGTTTCATTCTTTCCTTATGCTTTTTGTGCCTCTCTTCTATCTCAAGATCTTTTTGGCTTAGCATCCTCTCAAAGCTGGTCATCATAAGGTCTCCATCACCCAACAGTTTTTCCCTAGGTCTGGTGTCTTTCTTGTTGGAGTCTTTCATCAGGGTCATCTTTTCATTTCCATTACTGATTTTTACATTGTCTACTTTGTCTTTTTCAGTATTTTCTTTAGATCTGTCCTTTTGCCTGTTTTCACCAAATTTCCCCAAATCATCTTTAGATTTATCTTTTGAGTTCAACTGGGGAGATTCTCTCTCTTTTGTGTTTTTCAACTCATCCCTGTGATGTTTAAAGAATGCCTCCAAATGTTTGTCTCTGTGCTTTTCATCTTTACTTTTTTCACGATGTTTCTCTTTCTTCTTCTTCTCCTTTATAGCTGCTGTGTTCACACTGTAAACTTTGTCCTTTTCTGACTTCTTTATAAGATCTCTCTCAGAATCATGTTTCTCTTTTTCTGAAGTGAACATATAATCCATACTTCGATCCAATTCCTCTTCAGTCTCTGTCTTAACACTGAATACAGGGAAAGAGTCTCCATCTCCTGAAGGATTCTCTTTCTCATACAGCATGGACTCGCGTCTGTAGACATCTTTCACATCATCAGTTTTTTCAGATTTTTTGTCTTTCCGAACTTTATCTTTCTCATGGCTTTTCTTTGAGGATGATGAAGAGTGTCTATTTCTCTCCTTCTCTTTTAGCTTCTCTGCTAAGCAAGGCACAGGAACTGAATCCTTATATTTTTCTTCTATAGTATCCGTGTTGGCTAATCCAGGAGCCCCAAAAAGATTACTCGGATCTTGGCCCCTATCAGTAAAACTATCTGAAGAAATTTCGCTAATTTTGTCATTTGAATCATCCTTATAGTCGTTAAGAGCTTCTTCCTCCAATTTCTCCAGCATGCTTTTCTCAGATTCACCTTTAGAGAACTTCTTCTCCTTTAAATGATCGGACTTCTCTTTGTGTTTAGATTTTACTTTCTCTTCCGTGGGATGCTTCTTGTCCTTTTTGTCAGTCGGTACTTTAATCTTACAATTCTTATCTTGGTTAGAATCAAGGGACAGACGATCCTTGCGATGTTTGTCTACAGAATCCTTGTCCTTCTTATCTTTGTGTTTTTCTGTGTTCTTGTCCTTTTTTTCTTTTCCAGATTCTCCCAGACCCTTTTCCTTTTTCCGCTCTTTCTGTTTTTCACCAGAATGTTGCTTGTCACTAGAGTATTTTCGGTGTTTCTCAGACTGAGATGCATCTTTGTCTAATATAATTGTCTCCCTCTCATGGTAACTATCTATTCTATGCATGTCATTGTAGGCCTCAGTAATTTTAAACCCAGGTACAAACCTTTGCTCTTCCTCTTCACTTTCATCTGTAAAAATGTCAGAAATGTTATACCAGTTTTTCCCCCTGGCTTTCTTTTCATCCTTCTTGTCGCTAAAGTCTTTTTCTAGAGAGGAAGTTTTCTCTCTCTTCTCAGTTTTCTGATCAGAAGAGATTTTTCTGTCTTTGTGCAAATCTTTATGTTTTTCTTTAGACTCTTTCTTATCTTTAGACCCTTTATCAGCTTCTTTCTGACTTCTCTCAGAAGATTTCTCAGCCTTCTCTCGCTCAGAATCTTTAGATTTTTCTCTGTGTTTTTCAGATTTGGTTTTCTCTTTTTTCTCGGAAGCATCTCTTTTCTCTTTACCAGAATGATGTCGTTCTCGTGTCTCCGAATTTTTGGGAAAAGAATCTTGTTCAGGCTTCTCTTTGAAAAAGGTTTCTGAGCTAAAGTCATTTAGTTCTTCTCTATATGACTCCTCTTGTTTCACTTTGGAATCTCTTCGATCCTTGTTTATCAAGGAATCTCTTCTGATAGAATCCCCATCTTTATCTTTTCTGACCTTTGTGCACTCTAGAGAGTCTCTCCGTTTCTTTTCCTTCTCTGTTGTATAGGATGGGATGCCTTTGTGCAAGTCTGCTTGGTCTCTCTTTTTGTCAGAAACTTTGTCTGAAGAATCCCGATCCTTTCTTTTAATGGCTACTTCCTTCTCTGGTTTATCCCCATAGTCTCTCTTGTCTTTGCTTTTTGAATCTTTTTCCTTGACTTCTTCCTTAATAGATTCCACAACTAGCTTTGGGATCATGTTGTTTTTACTCTCCCTAAAGTCTGTGAAGGAAGAGTCCCAGCTATCTTCTGCCTTGAAATCAAAAGAAGAATCTGATGACATTTCAGACATCCACAAACCTTGATCATCTGAAGTACAATACTTTGCTTCCTCGTTGTCTAAAAAATTACTCTTGTTAAACTCGTCAAAAGAAACTTCTTCCTCATGAGTCTTTTCCTTCTTTACTTTTTCTCGCTCATTTTTAGAAAGTTTCTCCTCTTTTACTTCAGATTTCTTTTCAGATTTTGAGGATTTATCTTTTACTTTCTTCTTTTTCTCTTCTTTGTGTGTTTTAGGTCGGTCGTCTTTAGGGGATTTCTCCTTAACAGTTTTTTCTCGATCCGTTTTACTAGAGCGGTCTCTGTCCTCTTTCAAGCTTTTGCTTTCTTTAGCGTCTTTTGTTTTCTTTGATGACTTCTCCTCTTTGAAAACTTTGCCTCCCTCATCTCTAAACGGCCAGTCTTTCTCCTCTACCTTAACCTTGGTAATAGGTTTGTCTTCTTTCCTGAGGTGATCATGATCATGTTTTAATACTTTTAATTTTTCAGGAATGTCTACTTCTAGATTGAAACACTTTTCCGATTTTTGTTTTGAGTCCTCATAGTCAAATGAAAAGCTTTTAAGTATCTTCACTTCCTGGCTTGTCTGGTTTTGAACCTTTTCTTTACTTTTGTGTTTATGTTTTGTTTTATGTTTTTTCACTACTTTACCTTCCTTGTCTAATTTGGGAATTGCACCTTCAACATGAAGATGGAAAGAGTTCTTTTCATATATACTATTATGCGTGTTACTTTTCTTTTTGTGCTCGTGTTTCTTTTTAACCTGTTTCAAAGACTCCAAACTAGAATCTTCTGAAGAGTAATCATAATCACTAGTTAACCGCGTCCTTGTGGAATCGGACAATGAGCTAACATCTGACCAGGTTGGCGATGATACAGTTTTCCAATTGTCTGTCCTCCAATGTTTGGAGTGCTGGTCAGGGATATTAGCATTGTGCTTCTGTGATGCTAAACTCCCTTGAGAAGATGCTGAAGATGCAGATAAGGAGCTAAACAAAGAAGGCTCCTTCAAAGCTAAGGCAGAGTCTTTCACACAGTTTGAATTATCTAAGGAAAGCATATCATTCTCCACATCGCTTTCCAAGTTTTCACTTTCACTCTCAGAACAAAATATATTATTTTTCTTCCCAAACTTTGTTTCTTTATTTTTTGTGTCTTTCTTCCGCTTCTTTTTTACTTTACTCTTTTCTTTATGCTTGGCCACAGGTTGCTCCCTGGTTTTATTGCTCGGTAGAACAGTGTGAGCTGATAACCGGAGCTTATCAGCAGCCCCTAAAGAGACAGAATTTTCCTCTTCATCTGATGTATCAGACAAGATACGGCGAGCAGCTTTCTTTGGTGCAGTCGTATTTTTAGAGTACGTTTTTACTTCCATTTTAGGAATAGAAATATAACTGTTCGCCTTAGTCTCTTTACGGAAGTCTTTTTTTAACAAATGTTTATCATCAACAGGAGGTACCCGGTCTTCCTCATCATCTTCATCAAACTCATATTCGTCCTTCACCGGCGTGCTTTTGGGTGCCTCCTGATGTTTACCCTTATGTTTAGAGCCCTTTTCAAATTCTGAGTCTGTGTTATTGCCATCAACCGAACTGGAGGGCGCAAATGAAGGAGCATCTTCTTCTTCTGAACTTTCTGTATTAAAATTAAAGGAAATACACTATTAGTACCAGATAAATAGACTGCACAAGGGTTTTTTCCAGCCCAATCTATTAAAGACCTATCCAGAAGATAGTCCATTGTTAATCAACAATTAATAAAAGTCCATGCATCACCCATTAATGACCGTCCTATTGAAAGTAATTTATAGCTTGGACCAGGAAAAAAAACATTTAAAAAGTTTATTTTGTAAAGAGCGATGAACTTTAATAAAAATTTTAAGATTTTCTTTTTATGTATGCTCAAGTATAAGCAGATTTTTTCACCACAAAAATTGTGCTGAAAAAAACTTAACTCTGTTTATACTCTAGTCTATAAAAAATGAACACTGCACTACTCACCTTTCCGACAACCTACTCCCTCCCTGCGTAGGTCATCTTGTTTTGTATGCTCCGGTGCCTCTTCGGGTCCCCTCACGATGCCGGGGGTTCACAAACAATGATGTCATTGTGTGTGCCAGCCGTGCATGGGGACCCAAAGAGGAGTTGGACAACCCGAAAAGGCACCGGAGGAGAGGGGGCATCGGAAAGGTGAGTACAGTTAATTTTTTTAATTAAAGGCTTGCCATTCTCTGGGCAGGGGCTGGCTAGCTATATACTGCAGGGGCTGGTAGGCTATACACTGGAGGATATAGGCTGGTCAGCTTTATACTGGCTGGAGGCTGTGACCAATGCATTACCCACCCTAGTCATACTCAAGTCAATAGGTTTCCCAAGTTTTTTGTGTTAAAATTCGGTATCTCTGCTTATACTCGGGTTTGCTTATGTGCATATTGCTACAAGGTTAGCCCTCTACATTCTTTACTGATTGTCAATTTAAGTATTATCAGTTTAATTTCCACTTACCAGTTGAACTTTCCTCACTGGAGGTGTAGGTGCCCTTTCCAAGAAGAAGATTAACCATGGTTGGTGAATTAGCGACTTTTAAAGGGGTCTCTCCCTTTCGGTTACTTTGATGAGGATTGCCTCCATAACGCAACAGTAGTTTCACAACCTGAAAAATACATTGAAAATTACTACCAATTAATGCAAGTGGCGCATGTCACAGGTTAGGAATGAGATTATAGTGGAAACTGTCAGAAACCAAATCATGAATCAAAGGGAACTTACAAAAATTTAGGCACAAAATTGCCACAAACCTTATAGCAAGTTGGTTGACATTATCACAATATTCTGTTCAAATGATCTCCAAGCATAATAATGGCCCTTGGTGGCTTGATTAGCATTATAAAGATCTGGTACATCCACACAAGTCAACTGATGGGTGGCAGCCAGGATAGTATACATTTCAGAATGGACTCTCCATTCTCTCGCAATCTACCGGTCATTTGAACAATCAAACCTATTGACACCTATTTCAGTTTAATTGTATGTCATCCAAAATGTGATGTCATTGTTATTATTTCAGTATCCCAGATTCCAAATAGGTGGAGATGTGGGAGGCCAAATCCTTTTCATGTGTTATCTTCAAATTGTGTGTATAGGCACTAGTTACCAGGCAAAGAAAGTTCCACAGATGGAACTAAACTAAAAGATAACTTCACGCGTTTCTAACACTTATAAAATGCACATGCCTTGAAGTGACCATTATTAGAAGCATCATGGAGGGGAGTGTCATCATCCAACCCTTTGGTGTTAACCTCTGCACCGGCAGCCAGGAGCTGTTTTGCAACATCATAGTAACCTCTGTTACATGCCTCATGTAATGCCGTCCATCCTGAAAAAAAGATTAAGACATTTAGGCATTAAAGTGAAACTGACAATAAGGGGGATATGCATCATCAAGTATCCGAGGTAAACAGTTCTAGTTGCCCAAGGAAACCAATCACAGCTCAGCTTTAATTTTATAAACATCTGTGGGAAAATTAAAGCCAAGTTCTGATAGTTTGCTATGCTCTAAGAGACCCATGATAAATCTCCCCCTAAAATGTTTATATAAAGTAGACCTAGCGAACATGAGCATTAGATTTGTTAGAAAATAATGTCTACCAAACCAGTGTTTGGGAGTAAAATTTAAATACCATAAAAGATACAGGGAGCAAGGCCTTATCACTAAAAATCATAATAAGGCCTCATTCACATGGCCGTTGGGGGGACATATACATGTCAGATATATGTTCCCCCATAGGCCAGCAATGGGCGCACAGCGCTGTATGGAGCGGTACGGTGCAGCACACATGTCCTATCTTTCTCTATCTTTTCTCTTTGGAGAGGGGCGGGGGTGAGCGGCGCTCATCCCCTCCTCTCCCCGGCTGCACCGTGTGCCCACCATGCCATGGTGCGGCGGGCACACGTCAGTGTGAATTTAGCCTAAAGTTGACTGATTTCAACTTTTTCAAGGTAATAGATTTGCTGCACCAATGCTACCTAGCAAAAACAAGGCTTTCAGTGCTGTAAAGATTTGTCTATAATCAGATGTTGAGGTCAGAAATGGCAAAATACTAATATATATAAATAAATAATATATGTATATATGTGTACACACACACACACTGGAAGCAATGCAAATCCCTTACCTGCAAAGTCTTTAACATTGACATCCGCTCCCTCATTTATGAGCTCTTTAATACGGCGTGCATCACCTCGAATGGCTGCCCGATGTAAACGAGTCTCTCCCCGCTCATTTCGCTTGTTCACTTTGTCTTTGGTTTTGGAGGCGGAATTTGGAGTCCCCTTTTGACCGACTGTAGACTGAGAAGGATGCTTTGGTGTTGTGTCAACTAAGAAAACAAAAATTTAAATTTAAGGATAAATAAGATAATAAATTCTCGATTACTTAAAACTTACATGGAAATTTCAGATTAAAACTATGCCAGAAACTAGCTGGAATCCCTGAGGACATTCTGCTGCAATTTCACCCCACCCTCTCCTTTTAGTTTGATGCCTTTTAAAAATAAATGATTGTATATATAAAACGATTTCCATACTGCAGTGACAGGAAGAAAGTGACAACTGTGACAAAGAGCTTCAGATCAACTGCTCACAGTACAACCTTCCCTTCAGTGCTGATCACCAGTTGACACTTTCAATATGTAGAGAAAAGGTGTAGTGCGAGTTTTAGAGGTAAACAAAGAAAACATTGAAATTCACATCAGGATTATGGTATTACCACTCTTGCAGTAATGTAGCAGTAACCGTATTGTATTATATTCACACAGCTGTACAGATGTATTTTCTAAACCAATGTGGACAGTCAGCCATCACCGGTGACATAGGACTGTATAACACCAATGCTTTTTTTGTTGTCACTCTTCCAGTACAGAAGACCAGAAATCTGAAAACCGCTTAAAAGGGTTATCCAGGTTTTAAAAATTACTGAGGGCAGTGCTGGGGCAGGCTATTTAAACATAATAAACATGTACCCACCTCGTCTGGCGCTGCCGATGTCCCCCGCCACGCTGAGAGATAGGGACGGATGGGAGGACCCGGCCACATCGCGGACCGGAAGTTGTGCGTGGCTTCCGTGCCCCTGTAAACAAACAGGGGCACGGATCGAAGGGAATGCAGGTAAGTGGATGTTTATTATTTTTAAATAGCCCTCCCCAGCCTTGCCCTCACTAGTTTTTAAAACCCAGATAACCCCTTTTTTAGAACCAAACTCCTGACATGAAAATACACAAATATATACCCGAAGAATGATAGTATGGGGTTCAACTATGGGAAAACATTCAGTGGGTCAGATATTGTTTTTAAATTTTGCAAATTGCACTTCATAGGAATGGTATTAAATATTCCATGCCATGAACTCTGAAGCGGGAAAAAAATTCCAAATGCAGTGAAAATGGTGAAAAACCGCATTTGCGCCATTTTCTTGTGGGCTTGGATATTACGTTTTTCACTGTGCGCCCCAAATGACATGTCTACTTTATTCTTTGGGTTGGTATGATTACGGGGATAACAAATTTGTATAGGTTTTATAATGTTTTCATACATTTACAAAAATTAAAACCTGTACAAAAATTTTTTTGATTTTGCCAACTTCTGGCGCTAATAACTTTTTTATACTTTGGTGTACGGAGCTGTGGGTGCTGCCATTTTTTGCAAAATTTGATAATATATTCAATGATATCATTTTTAGGACTGTACGACCTTTTGATCACTTTTTATAGATTTTTTTATATTTTTCAAAATGGCAAAAAAGTGCCATTTTCGACTTTGGGCGCTAGTTTCCGTTACGGGGTTAAATGCTTTGAAAAACCGTTAATATATTTTGATAGATCGGGCATTTTCGGACGCGTCGATACCTAATGTGTTTATGATTTTTACTGTTTATTTATATTTATGTCAGTTCTAGGGAAAGGCGGGTGATTTGAATTTTTAGGGTTTTTTTATTATAACTTTTTTTATTTTTATTTTTACTATTTTTCAGACTCCCTAGGGTACTTTAACCCTAGGTTGTCTGATCGATCCTATCATATACTGCCATACTACAGTATGTCAGTATATGGGGATTTTCCTCAGCTATCAGCACATTGTAATTAAGGGGTTAAAACAAAATAGCCTCGGGTCTTCAGAAGACCCGAGGCTACCATGAAGACGGATCGCCGCTCCCCGATGACGTCACGGGGAGCAGCGATCCCAGGCAAGATGCCGGCAGCCATCGCTGTGATAACACCCGCGATCGGTGCTAGCAATATGCAGCAAAGACTTACCGGCTATGGAGAGGGCTCGGCCCATGAGCCCTCCCCATGCAGCGTGACCTGACCGCCGCCATGAATACACGGCAGGCGGTCGCAAACCAGTTAATACCTGGAAAGCAACCCAAGTTTTTCAGTCATGAACTCCTCAAAAGCTTTGGCTCGTGTTTTTTTTTATTTTAAAAAAGCAGAAATGGTAGGATTGCTCTATCATTGCAAGCCCAAGTCAGTCCAAAAAGAAGGGATGTGCAACATTTTTTGTGCGTTTTTCTAACAGCCACAAGAGAGCACTCTCGCTACATTACAACGATTAAAGACACTTTATTGTAGAGATCAGGAAACCATATACGCTTAAGATCGGCGTATAACAATGTTTGGTGGAGAGCAAATGAAATTTAAGCTCTAAGTGCATGTCCCATAGATCAGCAGTCTTCATTTTATAAGGGGTGGGGGGAGCACAGACAGACATTTTATTGGGGAGTAGACACAACAGGAGACAAGGGGGGAGGCCGCTGCGGACATTTCATTGATGAACAGAGACTGCTGGACATTTTATAAAAGAGTGGCAGCTGTATTTCCCACCAAAGGCTTATACTCGAGGCCAACTTTCACAAGGGTTTTTTGGGGTAAAATTAGGTACCTTGGTTTAGGCTAGGGTCGGCTTATACTTGCATATATGTGGAATGTATTTTTTTTCCCCTCACAGTAAAAAGCCCAAAGACAAGGGGACATTATAGGTGTGTGGGGGTTGCTATAGAAAAAGGGATATTATAACGTCCTCTTTTCTGTAGCTGTTTAAGACTTTAAAAGGGGACTGCAAAAAAAAAAAAAAAAAAAGGGCACTATAGAGGGGGGCTGCAGGAAATGGGACATTATAGTATTGGGGTTACATATGGACTATTGGACCGACTTTCAGGGACCATGGTAAGAGGCTAACCTGGCCGGGTCCCTTTTAAGGGAAGCCTGTCCCCGAATACAAAAATGTTGGGGAACACTGCTATAGAAAACAAGAGCCTTTAGCTCCTCATTTAACAAATTCTTTTACATACCCTGCTGAGGCCAATGGGGAAGATGCAAGGAATTATTTTCATTCATCTACTTTTACCCATATTTAAGCCACTTGCTCTAACACCACTCTGGTGTTAAGAACTACTGAATGCGAAGGTAGCCCACACAACAAGCCATGGTCCACCAACTTCAATCATACACATGTCTTACATATGTAGTGTAAAGATTACAGTAGGAAGAATGTCATTACCTGGGCTATTGGCAGACTCCTCTGCTGTCATCTGCATAAGCAAAGCAACCTGCTGTCGCTCAGATAACGGGTATCCAGCTCGAATTCCAGATATCCCAATTCCAAATGGTAAACTAGACTTCCGGTTAGCAGGCTCTTTCTTGATTCTTTTCTTTTCCGGACCTTGCTTTTCTGTATGGAGGAACAAAAAGCCTTAAAATAACATTGAAATAACTGCTTGAAACGCAGTGCCATTAATAATTGTAAAGATGACCTCCAAAAATGCATTTACTTTTCCTGGTTAAAATGAGAATCGATTTGACAAGTTTGGGCTCACACTAATTACTTGTTCCTAGACTTCTGAGCACTAACTATATATAAATGTAGTGAAGAGCAGCAGAAAATCTCAATGCAGCACACGTGTTAGATGGCTGTCATGTGCATCCAGCAGTAAACAGAATTATGAATGTGGCTCTGGAGCAGGCCAAGATAGTACGCACACAACTTAAAAATAATAAAAAAATTTGAATCACTTATGCTTTTACTGGTGACTAACAAAATGTATTGCATGCAAACCTAAAACTGCATCACACTTTAGAGTGATGGCACACGTGGCATTTTGAATCAGTATTTGGGCCTTTTTTTTTTTTAAACAGTCCATTTAAAAAGAAAAAAAAAAAAAAAAAAAAGTTTTTGACTGTTTTACAATTAGCTTATTAAGATAATTAGGAAATCCGGTCAAAAACTGATGCGTTTTTTTAACAAAGTGCATAAAAACGGGTTCAAAACGCCACATGTGCCACCACCCATATGGGTTTTCATTTGCACCGGTTGTACTCTGCTATAGTATCTGTGAGTAGGCCGAAGCGCCTAGAAGTCAAATTATTCTTCTTTCCAAAATTTTCATGCATATTCTGGTACAAATTGTGAGAAGTGCAATATTGAATACACCTTTATAGACAAGGGAAAAAAAACTGTCTACAAGAAAACAAGCCTTTAATAATTAAAACAGGTCCTGTATCTTGCAGCAGCTTTAAAGAGGTTTCATGTCACTTCTGATGAGTGGTGACTCACAAATTAGAATACACTGAACAGGAGAACCCTGAGAAGAAGATACTTTAACTCTTCAGCAACTCAAACATTGTCCAGATACACAGAAACGTAAACATATATCAATGATATCTGCAACCAAGTCATCCAGGGGAACATTACCAATAAATATGGGCACTACATCATGCCAAGAAAAAAAAAAAAACACGAAATCCACCCTTCTTAAATGTTAATGTTACTTTGTGTAGCTGTTGGACATCACTGAAGAGGCACTAATATAAAAAAGGTTTGGATTTAGTGGAAAACATGCCCAAAAGCAAAAACAAACAGATTGCTCTTTCAAGGGAGTTTAAAATTCAAGGGGGTGGGGGTGTTTTAAGCAGTCCATTAAAACCAGTCAAAAACCGCATATGTATTTGGTTTTTAACAATCTTAATTAAAACGGGTCAAAAACGAATGCGTTTTAAAAACACATGCGTTTAACAGACTGCTTGAAAACGGTCCCAAAAAGGGTTCAAAACGCTACATGTACCGCCGGCCTAAGGCCACCACTCACTGTTATAGGTGCAGAAGTCCCTGTACAGCTCATTGACAGCCCCCCCACCCCTTTTACTCCATATTACAGAAACGAAAAACAACCAGCCATCTCCTTCTATAAAAGCAGCTCCCATTCGTAGCACACAAGTATATTACTTACTGGCTTCCTGCAACTAATATTCTGTCAGAATCTTTAAAGAGACCTTCACGGCCATTTGTTGAGCCTTTTTTGCCATCTACCCTCTGAGCAGTTGCTTCTGTGATGAATTCCATGACATCTAGGAAGAATCCTGCCTCACATTCACCTATTGATCTGGCATGTCTCCAGAGCTCATACATTAGCATACAGTGAGTAGACACCTCCTGGAATACAGCTGGCTTTTTACTAAGCTGTTCTCATGCAGAGGCCTGGAGCAGAGCTTTTATAATGCCACTAGGTTGTATTCTGTGTATTCCCTGACAATACTTTACATAATGTGTGTTATGGGTCACTGTACAGGAGCAGAGCCGCCTTCCATGTTTGTTTACTTGTGTCACACAACCGCCATCAGACACATTCAGGAACAAGAGATGCAGGATTTTATTAATAGAAGGTAGTGCAATCACCCAAGAACAAGCTGAAGCAGTGAAACGCTCATAGTATCAGATTTCACTCAGGCACAGGTGATCAACATTTAAAAACATCCCTTTGATTCCCATCGTAGGTCAGGTGTAGGAATGTTGTGGTATATGTAGCACAGGATAACAAAAACATGATTCTCCACTGAAACATATAGCTCCACAATTGTACGCAGGTGGAGTTTGGTACTGTAGCCTTTGTCCTATTCCCTTCAATAAAAATGAGCAGTAGTAGCAGAGACCTTTAAAAGTAAAATTCATCTACAGTCATATGAAAATAAGGAGATGAGTGAAGTCTAAAGATTGCAGTTTGGTCATCACTTCAGACACCGACATCTTCAGTTTTATAGTAGCAAGAAATAGTCTTTCAGTTAGTTATTTCCGCCGCTGAGATGCCGGCTCGACTCCGGAACGGAGTCGAACCGGCATCGGCAGACACGGGGTACTGGCTGTAACATATGGCCGGCACCCCAGTGTAAACGCTCGCGATCGGAGGGGGCTTCGATCGCGGGTGTGTAACCCGTTGAAATGCCGCAGTCAGCGTGTCCACGGCATCTAAAATGCCTCCGGGGGTCTTCCCCCCACCATCGGCCTCCCCTGAACAGTTTTCGGGGGGCACCGATCGCTGCTATGGCAACTCTGGGGTCCGATCTGGATCCCAGAGTTACCTGCAAGAACTGCCAGTAAGATGGAGTCTATGATGTCATCTTACTGGCACAGTGCCAGCCTATGCATGCGCATCGCATAGGTTGACACTGCTAATACCCTGCAATACATGAGTATTGCAGCGTATTGTCATGAACAATCAGATGATTGCTTGCTCATTTCCCATGGTGGAAAAAGTGAAAAAGTAAAAAATTGTTATTCTATAAAAAAATAAAGTAATAAAGCCATAAAAATGCCCATAAGCCCAATAACATATAGACATATAACCCAAAAGAAAGTCTAAATCATAACAAAAACCCCACATATATAGTATCACCGCGTCCATAACAA
Organism: Engystomops pustulosus; assembly: GCF_040894005.1. Classification (NCBI taxonomy): domain Eukaryota; kingdom Metazoa; phylum Chordata; class Amphibia; order Anura; family Leptodactylidae; genus Engystomops; species Engystomops pustulosus. The sequence goes on along the minus strand of NC_092417.1, from coordinate 100,875,486 downwards.
CCTGTAGAATAATAGCAAAATCATTATTGAACCCGTACGATGAACACCTTAAAAAAAAAAAAAAAACTGTTGAAAACCCACCAAAATTTTTCATTTTTACCTATTCAATCTTACAAAAAATGCAATAAAAAGTGATAAAAAAAACCGTATGTACTCCAGAATGATACTGGTGCAAAGTACAACATGTCCCGCAAAAAACAAGCCATTAACCAGCTCCGTAGCCAAAAAAGTAAAAAAATGTTATGGCACTTGGAAGACGGTGATACAAAAATGATAGATTATTCTCCACATTACGGTTTTATTTGACAAATTTAGTAAAATGTAAGAAAATATATTCAAGTCTGGTATCCCCATAATCGTACTGGCCCATAGAATAAAGATAACACGATTATTAGGCTAAACTGTGAGCACGAAAAAAAAAATAAAGTAAAAAATCCAGTACAGAATTGATGCTTTTCTACTCCTGCCCTCAAAAACGAGCTTCTAAATTTTCAACAATAGGTGATATCAACCCCAAAATGGCAACACTTGAAAAAGCATCTCATCCCGCAAAAAATTGCCATCACATGGCCCAAATAACGGAAAAGCAAAAATTTTATAGCCTATAGAAGGAGGCAACGAGAAAACTTAAATCCTAGCAGCTGCAGGGCGCTTCTTCCCTTCTGCGCCTCGCTGTGCGCTCATAAAACAAGTAACGGCCACATGTGGGGGTCTCTGTACTCGGGAGAAATTGCAGAACAAATTGTATGGTGGGTTCTCTCTTACTTTTTGGAAATGTGTAAATTTTAGGGCTAAATGAATGTATAACCGACACAATTTGACCATTCTAAATTTCATCGCCATTTTGATTCAATTACTATGAAGATCTCAAGGGGTTAACAATCTTCCTAAAAGCTGTTTCTGATAGTTTGAGGGGTGCAGATTTGTAAATGTGTTGATTATATAGGAGGTTTTTGATGTTAAATATGTAAAATTTCCTTCAAAACTGTATTTATCCCCAAAATAGTCAATTCTGAAAATACGGAAAATCGATATTCGATTTGTAAGCCGCGTGACATCAAAATAAATTATCCAGACATTTCAAAAATTATGAAAATGTAAAGTAGACATATGGGAAATGTTATTCAGCAATTTATTTAGGTGGTAAATCGATCTGCCTGAAAACGCGATGATTATGAATTTCGAAAAAAAGGCAATTTTTTTTTTTAATTCATCATTTTCTTTTTTATGTAAATAAACGCAAAACTTATCAGCCGACATTTACCACTAAAATGAAGCACAACATGTGGGGGAAGGAAAAAAAAAAATCTCAGAATCGTTTAGATAAGTAACAGTGTTCAAAAGTTATAACCATATAAAACGACGCAAGTCAGAATCCAGAAAATGGGACTGAGCCTTAAGCTACAAAATGGCTGCGTCCTTAAGGGGTTAAAAACACAAGAATCTCATCTTTTAGATCACACCAGGCTTCTTCCATGAGCTAGAACACATTAAAGGAGGGGGAGGTGGGATTTTAAAACGGGTTGTCTAGTTTTAGAAAAAAAAAATTATATAGTATAAAAATATATATTTATCAATACCTTGTAGTTTTCTTGATCTCTGTCTACTGTGATTCCAATAGATCCTTCATTGTTTATTTTCTATGGATAAAAATGGTCCATGGTCATGTGATGTCACACAGGTGCACATCTCATCAGCATCAGATTAATTAGAGATGTGCAACACCCTCGCCGATGCAATGGCGAGGGAGTGTTTGCGAATACGTCCCACCTGCATGATAACCACATTACACTACATGGTCCTGATAGGACATAGGGGTATTGCAGTGGTGAATCCTGCCTGGCAAGGCAGGAGTTAAGTATTTTGTATGATGCAAGATGCTATTGTCCAATGATCTGTGTTACATCCTGTCCTTTGTAAGCTGAGATGTGATTGGAGGAGCAGCCACCACCTGACCAGGGGAGTAACAAGATCCCTGGAAACTTCCAGAAGAGGTTAGTTCTCTCTCAGAAGAGAGTGCAGTGTGAGGAGAGAGTTCACTCTCTCAGATTAGAGACTCAGAGGAGTCTGTGCAGTCAGCACACCAGACCAAGAGCAGGTGAGCCTAGCCCCTGCCTGAAGAGTGAAGCTAATAGCTAGTTAGTGAGAAAAGGGGTATCATCCTACCTTTAAGGGTGATACCTGAAGCAATCCAGGATAAAGCTGAAGCATCCTATTAGGACACAGCTGCCTCCCAGCCTGCCCTCTACATCCAGGCTGAGAATCCCTCCTGTGGCTCTCTCCAACTTGCATCTCAGTACTCCACTACTCTGTTAAAGGCACGTTGCTGCGGTTCCTGTCGGTTCCAATAAAGAACTGTAAGTTGTTTTTGTTCAACCTCTGCCTCTGTCTGGTCCCTGCTACTCCGGCTGTCACCATCACGGGCACCCTGTCCACCACACAGAGACTCATACTCTAGACACCAAAGGGTTGCCCCAGGGAGATCCGCTATAGCAGCCTCTCCCTCATCATTTCTTGCCAACACCACCCTGCTGGAGACCTGCCAGGCTGTAGGACAGCCCTCCGGTTCCCCCATACCAAGCACCGTGACACAAGCGTGCTTAGGCCGCAACCGCCAGCCACTCAGGTACTGCGGGCCCAGGCTGTCTCCAGGCCCCAAGAAAAGGCTAGGCCCCGGTGGGGGATGTTGCAGATGTGTATTATAATGAGGAGTGGATGAGCGTGACATGACCATGGAAGACAAAGAAGCTTCCAACATAACAGCAGTAGGCAGATATCTAGAAAGCGGAATGGATAGAGGAAAAAACTTTTCATTACATAAAACAAGTACGGTATTTGCTAAAACTAGATATCCCCCTTTAACTGCCTCTATCTGAACCAGAAGTGCGCTTATACATCCTAAAGAACTGAATTAGGGGGATTCTGAAGCAACACTCCTCCACTAGACTTTAGTCATACTTTGCTCGAGATGAGCCTTCTCTGCTCATTTTCACATGACTACAGATAATTTTTTCCCCTCACAAAAAAATGATTGAATTCTAGGACATTTCATGTTGGTAGTTCATGGGCTGAGCCCTTTCCATACAGACTGGGTGTTGCAATGCTGTTGGCGGCATGTAACAGTTGGCTGTATAAGGGTGCGGCCACCTTGGCGGTGATCATTCCCGCCACGTCAACCGGGAGTGACAATCCATCACCATGACTTTCATTTCTAAAGATCATTACAAGAAAAAAATTCAAGTCACCCCCATGCTAGAACTTGTATTAAAAAAAAAAACAAACAAACAAACAAAAAAAACATTTATTTTTATTACTATATGGTCATCTCCAGGTCCCTAAAGACCTGCTTTATCAATATATAAAAACAGTTATTCCGAGTGGTGAACCCTAACAGAAAATTGTGCCTGGAGGTATGGAAACGCAAAAACAAAAAAGTATCTTGAAGGCAGGATACAAATGGAATGAATTGAAAACCACCAAAGAGACGGCATTTTGAAAGTATGCACTCATTACTTGTAGCCCATTTACATTGCTTCTCAGGGCTATGGACCGACTTGGACATATAGACACAGATAAATTGTTTCAGTATGATCACTGGAATATAGGCAGAATATTTTTTTCATATGAATTTGGGAAAATTATAACAACGTTACCCTGTCTATTCTATTACCAATTCAAGGATTTAGGTCAGGCAAGAGCAACCTCTATTGGCCCAAGGTACATATTTTCATACTGCACAACTTTAACCCCTTAACGCCGAAGCCACTTTTCACCTTCCAGACACGGCCCATTTTTTCTAATCTGCCCTGTGTCACTATAAGTGGTTATAACTTTGGAACGCTTTAACATCCAAGTGATTTTAAAATTGTTTTCTCGTGACACATTGTACTTCAGGTTAGTTGAAAAATTTGGGTGGTAAGTTTTGCATTTTTGAGAAAATCATATATTTGGTGAAAATTTTGAAAAATTCTCGATTTTTGAACTTCAAAATGTTCTACTTTTTCCACACATAGTCATAACCGCAAAAAAACGTAATAACTAACATTAACCGAATGTCTAATTTATGTGGACATGGTTTTTTATGCAAACACTTATTTTAGTAAGATGTTATGGGGCTTTGAACTTTAGGTGTGATTTTTAAAATTTTCATAAAAAACGCAAAATCCTGCTATTGAGGGACATGCTCAGGTTTCACTTTGAGAGACCTAAATAAAAGTAAAACCCCATAAATTAGCCCATTATAGAAAATATACCCCTCAACGTACGTAAAACAACTTTTATGAAGTTTGTTAACCCATTGTTTTACAGGGGTTAAAACAAAATGAGATGCAATTTTGAAAGTAAATTTTTTTTGGCTAAATTAATGCGTTTTTCAAAAATTGTACAAATTCTCAGAGGATAAAATACCAAAACGATCCACAAAATTTGATACCCAATCCCTCCCGTGTATAACAATACCCCATATGTGGTGGTAACCTGCGCCATTCAGAGCAGATTATGCATTGTCACTTTTTATTGGCTATACAATGTTTATTTTTTTGGCAATTTGAACATATAAGGGCTTATTTTCTGCGACATGAGATGCACTTTACAAATACTTCATTTTAGTGGGTCATTAGCTTATTGATGAGATTTTATTAACTCTTGAATGTATGGAGGAAAAGAAAATTGTCAATTTTGGTTTCCTTTCTTTTTGTATTTTTTGGGGGTCGTACACCGTACACTAAAAATACTATATAATCTTTATTCTACAGATCACTACGATTACAGTGATACCTCATTTATATAGTTTTTCATTTATTTTTACAATTTTACTGGAAAAAAACTAATATAGAGGAAATCTCATTTGTTTTTGCATTGCCATCTTTTCGGAAACTTAACTTTAATATTTTTTGGTTTACAGAGCTGGTTTAGGGCTTATTTTTTGAGTTGTCCTTACAAGTAGTACCATTTTGGCGCACATAACTTTTTTTGATCACTTTTTAGAAAATTTTTGTCAAGAGATTTTACGGCGTTCACCGAATGGGCCCAATAATGTTTCTGAGTTGTATGGATTGTTACCAAATGTGTGGTGTTTTTTGGCAATTTTGTGGGTTTTTTTTACTTTATTACATGTGTATAGGGAATGTTTGTGTTTAGAGGACTTTAACTTTAATTAATTATTTTTATTAAGAAATGTTTTTATTCAATGTTTTTAACTGTTATTAATTACTTTTACAGGTTAGCTTGAACAAGCGATCCAGTGATCGCTTGTTCAAGTTATTCTTCACCTTACACAGTGTAATACAGATGTATTACACTGTGTAATGTAACACACTGAGCATGCTGCGCTGTCCGATTCTTGTCAAATGCCCGACACGCCGTGGTCAGCGTGACCGTGGCCTGTCAGGGGATAACACCCACAATCCCCGATCGTGGGTGTTAGAGCCGGGTGTTAGCTATAATATATAGCCGATACTCGCAGCTATTGACGTAATAGTACCGCAAATTGCGGGAACGCACCTCCCGTGATGCAGTACTATTAGGTCAAATGTCGGTAAGGGGTTAAGGTGCCGCTTCAGTAACATAAAATAACACTCCAGCAACCAAATACTGTGCAACCAAACATGTGATGTAATAGTATGCTGGGTGCATGGAGAGGGCTCACGGGCTGAGCTCTCTCCATAGCAGGCAAGTCTTATTGACGCAAAGTCTTTCTGGTAACACCCACTGTCGGTGCTAGCCATCTTGCCGGGGATCGGCAATCCGTCGCCATGACAGCCTCAGGTCTTCTGAAGACCCGAGCCTTTCTTGTTTTAACTCTTTGTAATGAATGAGTAGTAAAATAGGATCAGACAATCTAGGGTTAAAGTACCCTAGGGAGACAGAAAAATAATAAGTAAAAAAAAAAACCTGATCAAAATAATATGATGTTTTTTCACAGAGTTTAACCCTGTAATGAAAAAAAGCGCCCAAAATCAAAAATGGCACTTTTTGGCCATTTTAAAAAATAAAAATTCTATGAAAAGCGATTAAAAGGTCCTAAAAATTATAGCATTGGAAACGTCATGAAAAGTCGTAAAAAATGACACTAAAGTATGAAAAAGTTAATAGCTCCAGAAGATATCAAAATCTAAAAAAAAAAAAAATTAAAAAAAAAAATTGTACAGGAGTTTTTAATTTTTGTAAATTTATGAAATACAAATTTGGTATCCCCCGTGATCATACCGACCCAAAGAATAAAGTATACATGTCATTTGGGGCATACAGTCAAATCCATAAAATCCCACAAGAATACTATGTAAATGCGTTTTGAACTAAGGAACTCTTCCAACAGTTCTAGAAGCACTTCCTGGTCTCTTGACCGTCAACAGGGTGCAGACCGCAACTCCCTTCACAGGCTGTGGCAACGTGGGTTGTGCATCCTCTTCTAGGCTTTTAGTTGAGAAGAATGTGATTTGCACTTTATGTACATGCTTAGTTTTCAAGCTCCTCTGCTACAGATCAGAGGAATAAGGCACTAGGAAGGAATAACTGCACTCATCTTTAAACTGCTAGAAGGTAGAGTTTGAAGTTGGCAAGTCAACTTCGGAGCCCTACTGCTGTTACTCATTAGAACACATCCTAGGAGGATTGGGGCCACAACCTTCATCACATATTGATGGGCAAAAAGGATTTACTCAAAGGATGTGGTCACACGTTGCCTTTTGTCTGCGTTTAACACATGCGTTTTTGAACAGCTGAAGAGGAGATTTGTCCAATTACATTGTTGTCAACAATGCATTTACAAAACACATGTGTTAACGTTTTGTTAACACATGCATTTGTTATCACTTTGTGTTAAAGCTTGTGTTTTGTAAACATTGACAAGGTAATCTCGCAAATCTCATCAGCTGTTTAAAAAATGCATGGGTTAAATGCAAACAAAATGCAACATGTAACCACAGCCTAAAAAAACCTTATAATGGGGTTGTCCTCGGATCTGCAGTAGTCTAACGTTAGACACCCCATCTGCTGCTTGATAAACAGGTCAGTGATGTTTACTCCTCACATGATTTGTGTGCAGCTCTGCCTCATTTAAGTGAATGTGGCCCAGGTACAACACAAGTCACAAGCACAATACCACATATAGAAGTGCTTGGTAGGAAGTCAACAGGTGCTTTAAAAGGGGTATTCTGGTCTGGGCATTCATATTCAGTTTCATTAATCTATATATAATTGAGATATATGGTCCTTACAAACAAGATTGTGTCCTTGGATACAACCTCCTCTGCTGGAGTGATTGCACAAAGAAACAAATCGTTTCTGAATATGACATGTCCAGCAGGAGTTACTGCAGGTCATGATTGCTGAATCCATGAGGTCAGGCAGGACTCAATAGCGCATCTGGCCGATGATACCAAAATGTGAGGTGGTCGTATACAAGGAAGCCATCTCGTTTTTAAGGGACAACATGACTACATTTATGAGAAATTATCCTCACACAGGAACTTTTTTTTTTTTAATAATATCCAAATGAAGAAATTTTTTACATATGGCAAATGAATTTAATTAAATGTGAATTGCCCAGATGGGAATACCCCTTTAAGGGTGTTGTCAGGGTGTTCTTTGTGCATTTTTAAGCGCATTGAAAAAGTCTGCGTTTTTGCACGTTTACCATTCATTTGGCTGCAAAAACACATGCATTTTCAGGGTGTTAAAAACTGCACAAAGAACACACTGTGTGACAGCACCCTCAGAAGGCTTTAAAGGGAACCTGTCACCAGGGACCACATATTTCACTAAAGACAGATTGTAAAAGCCCATGACTCCTGCAGTACAAAAATGCCTTTCTGCCTTTTCTAAGCATTTGCATTACAATATAATTGTGTGTTATAACTTACTCTTGCATCCTGACAAAATCCTGGGGTAGTCACAGTGGCTGGACTTTGGTTTGCATGCATTTCAAAAAAACAACATGTGACCTGTTTGAGCTGCAGGCTGTCTCCATGTTTGTGCTCCTGTACAGCTTGTCCCTCCACCACTGATGTCAGACTGACCAGGCTGCGACCTCTGAGAAGAAGCAGGAGGTGGAGCTGTACAGGAGCACAAAGGTGGGGGCCAAGCTCTGAGGAGTGGGTAACACAGACAAGCCACATGTTTTTTGAAATGCATCCAAACCAAAGTCCAGCCCTTGTGACTACCCCAGGATTTTGTCAGGGAGCAAGGCAAGTTATAACACACAATTATACTGTAATGCAAATGCTTAGAAAAGGCAGAAAGGCAGATTTGCACTGCAGGTGTCATGGGCTTTTACAATCTGAGGTCCCTGGTGACAGGTTCCCTTTAAGGGAGAAAGTAGTATTGATGCAAGGACATTTTTTCAAGAAAAGCAGTAGGAATCAAAGGTGTTCTATGAATTGTGCACATCAGACTATGTGGGGAAAAAACAAAAAAAACAAACAAACTAGATTTAAAAGTTATTTTAGCATTTAAGCATTTGCACTCTTTGTGTACACAATTATTCTACTGGACTTGAGTACACACACTTCCCATCTGTCATCTTCCAAGATGCTATCAATAGTAACTTTATCCCTGACATATCTGCCAGCTGTCCACAACAGCCGGACTACCAAAGGTTTTGTAGTGACGGGTGGACTAGGGCATAAAACTTTACATTTACCTTTACCCCAGTGTCTTTTAACACATTGCAACGCAACATTTAATAATGAAACCAGTTTCTATTCTAATCCTGTACTACAAGAAAACATGGGAAAGCTGTTTTCTTACAACTACTTCATGCAATGCCAACCACAAACACACAAGGCTACATGTCCATTAACTAGATAAGGTCAAGCAGCACGTATATGAGATATTCCAGCACAGCTAATTCTATCCTAACAGCAAATGCCTTGTGATGTGGTCATCCACTAATTAATCCAAAACCTTGCTTATCCAGACAATAGGACAACTGAAGACCATATACAGTAGGAAATGAAACGAAATTGGACAGCACCTCCCAGCATTTCCAGGCAGTTATTAAAAATTCTGAAAAGAATATTAAAGGGGTTGTCAGAATGCAAACTCTCTCTGTATTGGCCTCAAGCGATAAAGAAAAAAAACAAAAACAGACATTTTGCTTTCTTTGGCCCTCTCTATTCAAGCAGCCTTTGGTCTTATACAAAGGCTTATCGATATGTCGAAGGCACAACCCAGTTTCTGTCTAATACTTTCTGGATGGCTAAATGTCACTGCTGATCCTTGGAACAACAGACGCCAGGGTTGATTGGACTGGAGATCAGGACAAAGGAAAGCAGAAGTTTATTATTTTCACTCAGCTTTGAAAATATATTTTTTTCATGGTCACGGCAAGTTTTATTGCAATCCCAGCCATGAGACTGCGATCCGATGAATAGAGGAGTCCAATTAAACTTGGTTTTACCTGTTCAGGGGTTGGGTGGGGATAGTATAGTGGGAGGACTATGACTCCAAGCATGTTAAAGTTATCATTATCTTCAGCTGGAGAGGAGAGGAGGGCGGGTGGATATTGTTGGGAGGGGCACCAGGAGAGGAGCATACTAACCTCAGCAGCCTTTCAAGTGCAGGAGAATGAGTCATTATTACTGGCAGTATGTAAAAAAACCTCCAGGACCTCAAGTGATGTCACAAGCATGTGACTGGTCATCAAATTACAAGCAGGAAGTTTCTGCATACTGCCTATGTAGTAGGTATGCAAGTATGTAGCAGAGCTAGTGGTATTTGAAAGTTGAATTGTGCATTAGTGGAAAGATGAGTACAGTGTTATTTTTTTTCTTTCCTACTACAGGGGCTGGGCAGGCTGTATGCTACAGGGGTTGGGCAGGCTGTATGCTACAGGGGTTGGGCAGGCTGTATGCTACAGGGGCTGGCAGACTATATACTGGGAGGCTGTAACCAATGCATTTCCCACCCTCGGCTTATACTCGAGTCAATAGGTTTTCCCAGTTTTTTGTGTTGAAATTATGGGTCTCGGCTTGTTTTCGGGTCGGCTTATACTCGAGTATATACGGTAATAGCAAAGGGGGAAAAAAAAAATCCAAAACAGTCTAAGGATGGGTAGTCGCAGCAATGTGGTCTATTGGTGAGATATAATATATATATATATATCCAGCACTTGTAAGTCTTCTCACTGTCTCTATTCCTTTCCAAGAAAAAAGGCCAACATCCCATTGGTGCGTTTCATGAAAATGTTTAATATGTCTGCAGTTTCTAAAGTGCTATTTTTTTTATATCTGATAAAAGGTTTCCTAATGCATGTTTTAAAAGGAATTTATAGTACAACCCACACATTTGCATTTCTTGAATGCTGCCGACGATCTACATCTCAACACCTGCGATCAGAGCTAGCACCATCGCTGGTGTTACCTGTAAGTGTTTGCTGCAATATTTAGCAAACACTTACTGGCTTTGAAGAGGGCTTAGCCCACAAGCCCTCTCCAATCACCCGCAGCCAATGTGTGATGTACTACTAAGTTATGGTCTACTTGTGTTCTTTTAACGCCTTACCAACTCATGACTAAGCTGTAAAGCGAAACACGTAGGTCTGTTTTACCCGAGTTATTATAGTTTGTATGCATACAGCTTTTTAACCGCCTTAATGACCCCCGTATCAAGTTTTCACGGCGGCCATAAAGGGTACTTCTGACACGCCACCTTTCTACGTCAGTAGAGGATTGTGGGACATCTTGTTCTGCAAGTGCCGGTGTCTGGCTGTGACATTACAGCCCAGATCCAGCTATGACACCAGAGATCAAGAAAACTCAGATCCTGGGTGTTTAACTCCTTTCATGCTGTAAGTCCCCCCCCCCCCCCCCCCTCCAGGATCCAGGATTAAAGCATTGAGTTTTCAATCTGTTTACCATGCTTTTGGCTGCTTTGAACATGTTTATCTTCATTTCTAAAAGTGTAGGCAGCTGTTAAACAGATTTAAACCAGCCAAACGCACGGTAAGCTTACAATAACGTGTTTAAAAACGGTCCAAGAACGCAACGTGAGGCATCACCATATCGCTTGTTCTTACACTGCAATACAATGCCTAACAGTGGAAAAATTAAAAATGTAAAAAACTAAGAATCATTTTATAATAGCTAAAAAAGTTCCCCAATCACCACAATGACAAAAACAAAATGTATATAAAACAATAACACACACATTTGGTATCACTGCATCTGAATCAATCTGAACAATAAAAATCTAAAACCATATTGAACTTAAATTGGTAATAATAATTGGAATCCAAAATATAAATTTTTTTTCAGAACGAAACAAACTTATCACCTTAACTTTACAACTAACATGAAGAACACGAAAAAAATGAACATTAAAAAAAAATCTCAATCGCCTTGATATAGGTTACCAATTATAGTGGCATATGAGATTCTAAAAATCGAATCTGGGCACTAAGCGGAAAACAAGCGTCGGTGATAAGGGGTTAATAAGCTTTTACTGGAATAAAGTTTTGAAGTGTTAATTCTCCTGTGAGTACTGGATGATCTTCATTTTCTTAAATTGTGTCTGAAGTTTTCAAGGTTGTTTTTCTACATACACAGTGATGCAGCCATGTGTTCAAATTAAGATTCCTATGTAGGTGTTCTATGGTGTAGGTGGACATGTTTTAACCCCTTCCCACCACGGCCCTTTGTTTTTGCGTTTTTATTTTTTACTCCCCACATTCAAAAATTTGTAACTTTATTTTTCCATGTACAGAGCTGTGTGATGGCTTGTTTTCTGCGTAACACATTGCACTTCAAAATGGTGGTATTTAATATTCCATGCCGTGTATTGGGAAGCGGGAAAAAAAATTCCAAATGCAGTGAAATTTGTAAAAAAAAAAACTCATTTGTGCCGTATTCTTGTGGGCTTGGATTTTACAGATTTCACTGTGCGCCCCAAACGTCATGTCTACTTTATTCTTTGGGTTGGTACGATTAGGGGGATACCAAATTTGTATAGGTTTTATAAATGTTTTCATACATTTAAAAGAATAAAAACCTCCTGTACAAAAAATTTTGGGGGGATTTTGCCATCTTCTGGCGCCAATAACTTTTTCATACTTTGGTGTATGGAGCTCCGGGTGGTGCCCTTTTTTGCGGATTTTGATGACGTTTACAATGTTATAATTTTTAGGACTGTACAACCTTTTGAACACTATCGAATTTTTAATTTTTTTTTAAATGGCAAAAGTGCCATTTTCGACTTTGGGCGCGATTTTCCATCACGGGGTTAAACGCAATGAAAAACCGTATATTTTGATAGATCGGGCATTTTCGGACACGGGGATACCTAATGTGTTTTTGATCTTTATTGTTTATTTACATTTATATGAAAAAGGGGGTGATTTGAATTTTTAGGGTTTTTTAATTATAATTTTTCTTAACCCCTTCCCGACATTTGACGTACTATTACTGCATGGCGGGAGGTGCGTTCCCGCAATATGCAGTAATAGTACGTCAAACCTCTGGCCCCGGCTCTTGAATGGAGCCGGGGCCAGATGCTGCGGGTGTCAGCTATATATTATAGCCGACACCCTCTAATACCCGCGATCGGAGACCGCGGCGTGCTAGGGGCATTTAACTGGATTCGGACCCCCCGCCGCGCTTACCGGGGGTGGGGTGGGGGGTCCCGCTGCTCCGATCGCAGCCCCGGGACTGCCAGTGCCCAGGGCTGCGCGATCTTTTTCCGGGTGCCGGGTCCGTGCCTTCTGGATGCTCAGTGTGTCACACTCAGTGTGTCACATAATACAGTGTAATACATCTGTATTACACTGTATTAGGTGAAGAATAGCTTGAACAAGTGATCAGTGGATCACTTGTTCAAGCTAACCTGTAAAAGTAAAGAAAAAAAAGTTAAAAACACTAAATAAACACAATTTTTAATAAAAATAATTAAATAAAGTTAAAGTCCCCTAAACACAAACATTCCCTATACACATCTAATAAAGTAAAAATACCTGAAAATCACCAAAACCCCCCACATATTTGGTATCGGCGCGTCCGTAACAAGCTGTACAATAAGTCAGAAACATTACTGGACCCGTACGATGAACGCCGTAAAAACAAAACCCGAAAAACTCGCCAAAAATATAAATTTTCATAAAATCCCTTCACAAAAATGTTCTAAAAAGTGATAAAAAAAAAAAAGTTGTGTGCCCCAAAATGGTACCAATTGAAAGAACAACTCAACACGTAAAAAAATAAGCCCTAAACTAGCTCTGTCAACCAAAAATTATTAAGGTTAAGTTCCCGAAAAGATGGCGATGCAGAAACAAATAAGATTTCCTCTATATTAGTTTTTCTCCAGCAAAATTGTAAAAAATAACTGAAAAACTATATAAATGAGGTATCACCGTAATCGTAGTGATCTATAGAATGAAAATATTATAGTATTTTTAGTGTATGGTGTACGACCCCCAAAATATACAAAAAAAAAGAAACCCCAAATTGACAATTTTCTTTTCCTCCTTACATTAAAGAGTTAATAAAATCTCATCGAAAAGCTACAGACCCACTTAAATGAAGTATTTGTAAAGTGCATCTCATGTCGCAAAAAATAAGCCCTTATATGTCCAAATTGCCAAAAAAATAAAGATTGTATAGCCAATAAAAAGTGACAATGCATAATCTGCTCTTAATGCCGCAGCTTCCCTTCTTTGCCCTGGCGTGTGCCCATACAGCAGGTTACCACCAAATATGGGGGATTATTATACACGGGAGAAATTGGGTATCAAATTTTTTGGAGCGTTTTGGTATTTTATCCACTGAGAATTTGTACATTTTATGAAAAACACATTCATTTAGCCAAAAAAAATGTAATTTCGAAATTGCATCCGATTTTGTTTTAACCCCTGTGAACCAATTAAAGGGTTAACAAACTTCATTAAAGTTGTTTTACGTACGTTGAGGGGTGTAGTTTCTATAATGGGGTCATTTATGGGGTTTTACTTTATTTAGGCCTCTCAAAGTGACTTGAAACCTGAGCAGGTCCCTCAATAGCAGGATTTTGCTTTTTTTTATGAAAATGTGAAAAATTGCACCTGACGTTCAAAGCTCCAGAACATCCTACAAAAATAAGAGTATGCATAAAAAACCATGGAGGCATAAAGTAGACAAAAATTGCTAAATTTTCACCAAATATCTGATTTTCTCATAAATAAAGGCAAAACATACCACCAAAATTTTTGAACTAACATGAAGTACAATGTGTCACGAGAAAACAATTTCAAAATCACTTGGATATGTTAAAGCGTTCCAAAGTTATAACCATTTATAGTGTCAGAGGGCAGATTTGAAAAAATGGGCTGTGTCAGGAAGGTGAAAAGTGGCTTCGGCGTTAAGGGGTTAAAACTTTTTTTTTTTTTAATTTTTACTATTTTTCAGACTCCCTAGGGTACTTTAACCCTAGGGTGTCTGTACGATCCTATTATATACTGCCATATTTTACTACTCATACATTACAATGTGCTGATAGCACATTGTAATGAATGGGTTAACCCGAAGTAGCTTCGGGTCTTCGTGAGACCTGAAGCTACCATGGCAACGGATCGCCGCTCTCCGATGACGTCACTGGGAGCGACGATCCTCAGAAAGATGGGAAATACCGGGTGTTGCCGGTAAGCCTTACCGGCTATGGAGAGTGCTCAGCCCGCAAGCCCTCTTCATGCACCGGGACCCGACATGTGACGTACTATTAAGTCAAATGTCGGTAAGGGGTTAATATATATAACACGACTTCCATCATGCCCAGTCTGATTTTGTGGGTTTTAATTGGGCATCATGTGGAAGGTGTGTAAGAAGAATGAACTACAACTCCAAGTATTTAGAGCCAGTCAGGGTTAGAATGTTGTCAGATTCTCATCAAGTGGTAACATCAATATGTCACAGATGCTAGATGCTGCTAGTTTCAGTTATCCAGTGCCTAGTGCCTACAATGTGCTGCTTAATGGAGCTTTGTATAATTCATTAGAATTGGTACTGAAAAGGAATGGAAAATTCTACTTAACATTATGCATTACAGATGACATCTGAATTCTAAAACTGATACACAGAGCAAATTGACAAGTCAATGTAGACATGAAAAACAGAGCCCAAGGTTTATATTAAACAGTATCTCGTTTGGATGTGGTTTACAGCTTTAATGTTTTGATTGGGGACACCTTTTTGGTCAATTTAAAAGATCGACTTTTGTTAAACCAATAAGATTCTAAAGTATTGTATAGAATATGCAAGTATTGCAAATAAAAGAGTAATTTGCTGAAGAAAGCATAATGCCCCAGATGAAGCCAGAAGAGGTAAAACCTGGGCTGGGCAAAGTGTGATACAGATACAACAGTTATTTTTTAAGACCATGACCATCATACAGAAAAATTCTGCATTTAAGCTGCAAAACAGATCTACTAAAATGACTATCCTCATTGCATTGTAATGCATCATAAACAAGCCTTATAGAACCTACTGTGTGGATTTACTGACTAGTCTAGGCACCCGGTTTATACAGTAGTGATGTCTGAGCATTTCTAATTTATATGCTAATTCGGGCTTCATTAGAAGAGCACTAATACGAGATCTTCACTTTGCCTTATGTAAGGATCAGAGCAAATTCTACAACTCCTCTTCACATTGCTGAATGGGCAAGTAAAAAAGGAGGAAGGCAAGATACAGCAGTGGTGAACAAGCCTTATATGATGCAATATGAACATAAGAATACACCTTCATCCAATACCCTGCATGCCCCGTTCTTTGTAAAGAAAGATTTTTTTTATGTAGTCTGATCAGCTACATTTCTTTTTTTATAACCAAAATAAATAAAACTGAAACCCCCAAAGGGAGGGGACAATAAAACACTACACTAAGGGCGCTCATACACAACAAATGGACAAAATCAGAAGATTAGGATGATTCACAATGTATAATTCACCAGTTCACTTCCGATGGTAAATATGAGGGTCAATCAAGTTGCAATTACACTACTAGATTCTTCTCAATTGAGCTTGTATTCAAAATGGACAGAATACAAGAAGGGGAAGGGGACCAGTAAGGGGCAACTGTAAAAGAAAATCAGAAATTTGCTAAACATGCAAGTGATAACTAAAAGGTTTAAATAGATCCCACCATAAGAAATAAAGCTCTGAATTAAAGTAGTTGTCTGCCTACAACGTTTCTTCCATTAAGTGTTATAAGGGTACATTCACACAGCGGTACGCCCGGCGGGCGCTGGCTCCATAGGAAACAGCGGGGCATGGGCCGCACACACAGGGAAAGATAGAGCATGCTCTATCTTTTCCTGATGTATGGTGCAGAACGGTGCCATGTGTGCGCATCGTACCGCCGCAGGGCCGCCATTACCATCTATGGGGACGCATATACATTCCCACAGACGGTCATGTGAATGAGGCCCAAGGCTGTGTTCTACTATATTGCATTTCTCTGGACATGCCATAGAGACTCTGGTGAATGAAACGTATGGCTACCCTTCAATCATGCTTGTATTTTTGGTTTTTAGAAGAGCAGGGATGTCTAGTAGTAAGACCAAGTCACAATATTATCACTAAGCAAGCTTCAGCTAAACAGTTAGCTCTAATGCACAAGCCTGAGCAGGCATGAGGCCAACTCATAACATACTCAGGCATAATAAATATACCAACAATAAGCTCAGTTTTTCACTTTTGGGAGTCCAAGCATCAGTTTTACATTTTACAAGGAGCCCTGCATTGCCGCACAACAACCGCAACATGCTTGGACACCCATCCCTGGAGCAGTGTCCATGCAAGTGACCACTACAAAGTGCATGTTTCAGTCTTGAACAGTCTTACATTTACTGCCTGGCCATACAGTATTACATCTACAAGAGGTTTCTCTATGACATAGTACTCGATGCAATCAAGGGAACACACATACAGCAGTTCCTTTATCTTAACAATACACATATTAGAGATAACTAGTTTGTTTCTTTAAGAAACCCCCTCCTCCCACAGACCTACCCCAAAAGCAAAAATCAGAACAGCATTAAAAGCTGTAACTGGTCCACTTTAGCCATCCACCATTAGGTCAAAGCACCCTGCTTTTAGTGATACAACAGCTAGTTTAACACTTCCAGCTGACTGGGAATGTGATCAATACTCTGCCCAGAAGACTCAACATCCCCCTCACTGCTGCTGCTTCAGTCTGCGCAGGTCCATTAGGCTGATTCAATTAAAATGTCTTCCTAAAGTGAGAAACCGCTGTAATTGACTTGATCAAATATTGCAGTAGACTGTGACCCCCCTCATGACTAGCTCTATTCACACATTGGTCACTACCCAAGAATATGGAATAACCCTTCTAGATAGCAATTTGCATGAAAACAATGATAGTCATTTTTACACACACAGCTGAAGACAATCAAGCAATTCATAAATAGGTTAATCAGCATCAAATTGATATGCAGAAAGTCTTAAGAACTGACAAGCATTACCCATTTTGTCAAAACTAACCACTACTAGTAATATCTGCTTGACTATTCCATTTTTTTGCATCCATGTTCTTGAAAACCATGTTCCAGCAGACAGTATTATGGGAAGATTCACCCACTCTATTGTGCTTTTATAACTGATACAAAACATTGACAATTTTCTGGCCCAGATGTTTCTATATAAAACATCTGTTTCCTTGGTGTCCGCTTTAACGATGACTAGAAACCTGCTATGAGAATTTAGGCCTACAACAAAAACCTTTTTTTTAAATGGTTAACATAAAACAAAATTATGTTCTTTTTTGTTTAACATTAGAATATTTAATTTATTTAATTAATTTAATTAAGTTAATTGAATAAAAAACTGCTCCTTTCCAGCCCCTCCCAATTGGCAACTGCCTAGTCACACAGCAGATGCTAATGAAAGGTACAATATAACATATCTTTTTTTCTGTAAAAACCTATTTTTTTTTTTTTATACAAAAGCACTTTGGCAGTGTATGTACTCTGTGGGGACTGCTAAAAATGGGTCTCCTGGTGACAGGTTCCCTTTAAAAAAGGCTTCAGGAACAAGAATATAATCAGAAGCCACCTTCAGGAGTCAATAAAAAGGTAGCAGCTTTAAGCATACATGCTAGACAAAACTAGTCACAGTTGACAGCCAAAACAAGGGAAGATTTTACCTGTGTCGGAATCTTTTTGATCTCCATTTGTCCCTACTGAGAAAGGCAATTTTCTTTTTGTAGTTTTCTCTTTCCCGCCATCACTTCGATCCAACTTTGGAGTTTTATTTAGAGAAACTTTATCTTTATCCTAAGAGATGAAAAACACAAAAAAAAAATAATGTTTTAGAAACCTATTGATGATTGAAATAGAAATAGTTATATTTTAACAATACAGTATGGTGTTTACAAGTGCTGTCTGGACGATAACTGTACTCCAATTCAGAGGCTATGGCTAAGTATCTTTCTTAATATTCACTCCTGAGGGCACACATGGAGTGGGACTTCACTTACTAACCAGCTTGTGGTGAATGCCATGTTTTTGTGTTTAGCTGTCCTTATTCACCCTTAATAAGGTTTATACAAGAAAATCATCAGTATTTTCGTCGGCCTACGGCTGCCATGTGCAGAAGCGTGAAGCTAAGCAGTAAGGTTGCGCATGCGCCGTAGGCATTTGTGTTATAATTTAGCCGACAGCCGGATGACGTAGGGAGAGGTGTGAGCAAGCCGCAGGACTCGCAAGAATGTATCCGCCCACTTCAACTCACTAGACTATGCCTGGTTACCAGGCAGAGAATAAATGTTAATTTTTTTTCTTTTCTGCGCAGCGATTTTATTAGCTGAAGAAAGGTTGCCCTTATGCCATAAGGGCTCTATGGGAACCTGCCAGCAACTTAATTTTTTTCAAACAGCAGTGACAGGTTTCTTTTAAATAGCAAATTGATTCAGTTATAGTACCAAGGCCTGGACTGCCAAACCAAGTAGACTAGGACTAGCAGAAATGTTCTCTTCCTGAATGTTCTTAAATTCGGGGGAGGGAAGGTGCATAGGTCTAGTAGACCATGAAAAGGTTATTGCATCCACTCTCCAAGCCCTTGGTGACCAAGTTTTCGCTATGAATACTGAAGCCTGGGCTGTAGTCTCCAAATGCGAGCAGATTGTGTCTCCAACAATTAAAGGGAACCTGTCACCAGGGACCTCATTTTTCACCAAAGACAGATTGTAAAAGCCCATGACACCTGCAGTGCAAAAATGCCTCTCTGCCTTTTCTAAGCATTTGCATTACAATACAATTGTGTGTTATAACTTACTCTTGCACCTGACAAAATCCTGGGGTAGTCACAGGGCCTGGACTTTGGTTTGGCTGTCTGAGCATGCACAGACAGTTTACGGTCAGGCCCGGAAGAGGTCTGACTGCTCAGAAGATCGGGCTGCCCCAAGAGCACTTAGCAGACTTTGGGGCTGCCCAGAAGAGGGTCGGATCCCCCGGTAAGCTGCACGGGGGATCCAATCCATAGCAGGAAGACACTTACGCGCCACGGTCATGCTTGACCGGGCCGTGTAAGGGCTTTACAACTGCAATCGGAGTCTGCTCCGATCGCGGGTGGTAGCGCACGCTGTCAGCTGTGATCGACAGCTGACAGCCATTGCTTCTGGTGCCGGCTCCGTACGTGAGCCGGTGCCAGAAGCAGGATGTTATAGCACATCCCCGTGCGCTTAGCATCTAGCTGCAGGGACGTACTATAACACATTGAGCTCCCAGGCCTATAATCTTCTCTATTGCTGAGTACTGAGTGAGTCTTCTCCTTTCATTCCAACCTACCTCTGATTAACTGGGAACGTAAACTCATCTGCGATTCTCTGGTAGGAGCTAGCTTCAACCCAGGCCGCATATGAAGGCCACCATTTGTCTCAATGCGATTTCTGCTCTTTGGCAAAACTTTTTTGCCAGCCCCCGAATCTCTATTTTTCCCTGGGCACACTTAGATACAAGGGATGTTCACCTATGTAAAACCCTAAAAATAGGGGACAGGTAAGATCTAGAACAGATTTTGTCTAGTTCTATTAGAAAAGATGGTTTTCCACCTAAAATTATGTTACATTCCTCCAAATGGTCAATCGGAGCAAATGCAAATGGAAAATTTGTATATATACTAGGCATAAGACGCCTTAAGTGTGTAATGATGGATCTTGGCGCTCATGAAATTTATGGAGCATTTCAGAGGCCAAAACATAACGTTCCAGTGGCCCTTCCGAAGAAACTGAAGTAGTCTCCTGTGTTTTGGGCCAAATGAAATTGTGTGGAATGAGTCTTTTAGATCTATTTTTTATTAGATATATCTCTTTCAAATAAGCCTTAAATGGGTATTCTCGTCTGGACATTCACATTCAATTTCATTAATCTGCCATACATATAAATTTCTTCAATTAGATTTTATGAAACTTTTTTTTACCTGTGTGAAGATAATTTCTCAAAATCTAGTCATATGGTCCCTTAGAAACAAGAATGTGTCCTTGGATATGGCCACCTCTACTGGAGGGATTGCACACATTTTGGCAGCGGTCAGGCCACCGCTGCCAAAATGTGAGGTGGTCGTATCCGAGGAAGCCATCTCCTTCCTAAGGGACAACATGACTACATTTATGAGAAATTATCTTCACACAGGAACATTTTTTTTTAATAACATCCAATTGAAGAAATGTTTACATATGGCAGATGAATTAAATGTAAATGCCCAGATGGGATTACCCCTTTAAGTCTGTGATACTCTCAGTTCTGAACCTTTTTCGTTTCAGGAATCTGTTCAGCGGTTTTACATTCAGCACTGGTCTTAGCGACCAGTCTGTTTTCACTACTGGAAACATACACCTTCGGGTGATGCCACACATGGCGTTTTGAACCCGGTTTTGGTCCTTTTTTAAGCAGTCCGTTAAAAACGCATGCGTTAAAAACGGATGTGTTTTTTTAACGT
Organism: Engystomops pustulosus; assembly: GCF_040894005.1. Lineage (NCBI taxonomy): Eukaryota > Metazoa > Chordata > Amphibia > Anura > Leptodactylidae > Engystomops > Engystomops pustulosus. Next base: position 100,854,569 of record NC_092417.1, on the reverse strand, counting down.
ATGCGTTTAACAGATTGGTTAAGGGTGATGCCACACATGGCGTTTTGAACCAGTTTTTGGTCCGTTTTTAAGCACACTTTTTGATCTATGGCCGCTTTTGAAATCTTTCCCGATTTTAATGCAAAGTCCAGCACCACATGTGGTGAAGGGGGGTTAAGCCTTCTTTTGGTCACTTGGAGCGAGATAAATCACCGGAGCCGAGGCTGCCAGGGAGCTCAGGACACACCTTGTGACCGCAGCGGCTAAGGAGCACCTTGGCGGTCACTTTTAGTGCACCAGAGTTTACAGGAGGCAACCGCTGGTACCCATTAGCTAGTGCTGGGTGGCTGCCTCCTAAAGAATAAATGTTAGTGCAACCTCTAGTCACAACATTCAGCTGCTCTGCTGTGACTCATTTAACTCACATGCTGTCCATTTCCTTCAGGGTGCGGTCACACATTGCAGTTAAAACTGCATCGCAATCAGCTTTGAGGTGGTTTTAGGTGCAGTTTTGTCAATTGAACAGGCACGAACTGAACGAGTGAATTTGATTTTGAAGGAGAAACCTGCTACACAAATGTCATTCACTCGTTCAGTTCATGTCTTTCACCTGTTCAATTGACAAAACTGCACCTAAAACCACCTCAAAGCTGATTGCGATGCAGTTTTAACTGCAATGTGTGAACGCACCCTCAGATCCACTTTCAGATGGTTCTACTCATTCATTGGAGTGCAGCTGTGTTTAATTAGACTGATTGGATTTCATTAGGAAAGGCACATCTGTCTATGTAAGACCTCACATGTCATATTAGAGCAAACAAGAATAATGAGGTCTAAGGAACTGCCAAAAAGCTCTGACAATTGCAGCAAGGCACTGCTCTGGCCATGGTTACAAAAAGAATTTCTGCAGCACTCAAGGTTCCAAAGAGCACAGTGGCCTCCATAATGCTTAAAATTCAAGAAGTTTGTGATAACCACAAATCTTCCTTGACCTGGTCGTCCAGCCAAACTAAGCAATCGTGGAAGAAAAGCCATGGTGAGAGAGGTAAAGAAGAACCCCAAGATCACTGTGGTCGAGCCCCAGAGATGCAGTAGGGAGCCGGCATACAGTTTGCAACAACAAGTATGATGAGACGAAGATTGAACCTTTTGGTGTCAATTCTAAGCACAAAGCTAAAATAAAGCAGTGGCTTCAGGACAACTGTGACCATTCATGACTGGCCCAAACACAGCCCTGACCTAAATCCAATGAAGCCTTTATGGAGGGAGTTGAAAATGGCTGACCAGCAACATTAAGCTGAGGGAACTGGAGAAAATCTACAAGGAAGAATGGTAGAGGATCCCCAACTCCAGGTGTGAAAAACATGTTCACTCCCAAGACGACTCATAGCTGTACTAGTTGGAAAGGTGACCATGGCCTACAAAGCCATCCGCAACCATTTTGAACCCGTTTTTGGGCAGTTTTTAAGCAGTCCGTTAATTAAAACGGGTAGAAAACGGATGCGCTTTTTAAGATAATTGGTAAAACCGGTCAAAAACAGATGCGTTTTCAAAAACCGCAAGAGTTTTTCAAAACACATGCGTTTTGCTGACTGCTTAAAAACGGCCCAAAAATGGGTTCCGCCAATACCGCCAATCTCCGTTCCTCACAGAACCTTCAGCTTCACACTGTTGCCATCCGCTTTTCTCACAACCACATCCAGGACTTACAATGTACATTAACTGCACTGCTCCTTCACCTTGTGTTTCCACCTTCCCCCACCCATATAGATCATGAGCCCTCGCAGGCAGTGTCCTTCTTCTACTTGTCTCCTGATCACTGTAGTTTTCTATTTTGTACTTGCACCTGGTTTTGTCTTAATGTAATGTATGTGAACACCCAACTGATTGTAAAGTACCATGGAATTAATGGTGATTTATAAAATAAATAAAAAAAGGTGCTGCTACTCAATACTAAACAAAGGGTCTGAATACTTATCACCATGTGATTATTCAGTTTTTCTTGTTTAATAAATATGTAAATTTCTCCTTTTTCTGTATGGGAGGCAGAGTGTACATTAATGAGAAAACAAAATTGTCCCTGTAAAGTTGTCCCTGGTTTATCATGCTTTATTTAAATACGTTTCATGCAAGTAAAAATTTTTAGGGTAGTTTCAATTTCATAAAATAATTGTATAATGAAAGGATAGAAGCTTTCTAAAGAATGACAGCAAGTGGAGGTCTAGAAAACCATGAGGAATTGAAACTAAGTAATTTGTAAACAGTCTTAACTTATCATACAAAACATTAACATTTGCGGAAATGGACGTACATAGAATTTAAAGATTTATAGCTGACAAACGACACTCCTGGGAATAGTGTATTAAAAAAAAAAAAAAAAAGTTTAAAATGTTATATTGTGGAAAATCTAACACAATAACAATGGCAGGCCACATGGTTCAACTAATCATCTCTGCAACTGAACATACATGGGTTGACATTTATTTTACACCAGCAACATCCCCTTTGTCGCAGAATGCATTTGGCAGGCCGTGTGGCCGCCGGGCAAAACTACGCCAGCTCCGACCAGTCATACTTTTTTATGTAAATGACGGCAAACGAATGCTCGCTGGCACGGGGTGGGAGGCCCTGTGCCCACCCCCATGGCAAATTTGCAATTTTAATCCAAATTCTTGCATTGCGCAATAATTTAAAGGGCGGGCTGGGAATTTAAAGTGGCCCAGGAAAAAACTAAAAGTGAGCCCATTCTGTGGGTGGGGTCAAAACAAGCATGCATGACCATTTGGGTGGACTCCACACAAACTGTCTAAATCACCATGTAAAGCACAGAGAAAGACTCATACTGCCTCCCTTGTACAGGAATAAAGTGTTGTGTACTCTTTAAAAAAAACAACCCAAAAGTTAATACTGCCTTATACTAAAAAAATACTACAATACCTTCTCCGATAAACCAGAATGTAATTACTATAATACTGCCCTTAAGTAAAATAAATGATAATACAGCCTTTTATGTACAAGAAAATAACTACTAACCAATACTGTCCCCCGTATACATTAATAGAACCACTATAATACTGACCCCTATGTACAAGAATATAACTACTATAATACTGCCCCCTATGTACAAGAATATAACTGCTATAATACTGCCCCCTATGTACAAGAATATAACTGCTATAATATTGCACCCTATGTACAGGAATATTACTACTATAATACTGCCCCTATGTACAAGAATATAACTACTATAATATTGCACCCTATGTACAAGAATATAACTACTATAATACTGCCCCCTATGTACAAGAATATAACTACTATAATATTGCACCCTATGTACAGGAATATTACTATGCCATATACCACCAGTCAGCGCCCCCCCCCCCCCCCCCCAGTATATAGCTAAACAATACTCACCTTTCTAACGCTCCGCCACAACTCCAATAGTTTATGCAGTCCAGCTGGCAGTGACAGCTGTATGCACGCCAGGGTCGCACAGGTTGACGTCCGCCGCTTGCGACGCCGGCGCGCATGGATGGACTGCATAAACTAGTGGAGCGTCGGAAAGGTGAGTGCATGGTTTATTTTCAGAGCAGCCCACCAGCTGGCCAGCCGACCTACATGAATCTCCCCTGGTGTGCTATATGGACAGTCCAACCCTGAAGAATTTGTGATTTCCCCGCTTCTATGCCTGGAAACTGGCACATGGTACCAGGATGATGGGAGCCGTGGCTATAGTTTAGACCCAGCAAATTGGGAGTTTTCTACCACTTGAAATATTTTAACATCTCTCATTTTAGTAACTAATTTAATTGAAGAAAATTGATCATGCTCAACAAGCTGACCAGTATGGAGAAAGGTTTGCTTTCCAAAAAAAAAATAAATCATTTTGATTTTCTAATTTTTGTGTTGTCATAAGAACCAGGATTAACAATAAATCTTAACGGCAGACACCTTTGATAACGGTTACAGCTGATTATTGTAGCCTGGGGCTAAAGTACAGTAAATTACCAACATCCAGAGGGATGTAAGTCAGGTGTTCATATATATGTATAAACAAACCTCAAATAGAAAAATTACTCCATTTATTTATAAGGTCTCAAACAAGCAAAGGAAAACTGGTCGGGGAACACTACTGCACTGTCCAAAACTTCACAACAGAGGATGAATTGGAGATGTCATAACAACAGCTAAACCACATTTTAAAAGTGGTACTCAGACAATGGTCTTTCTTTTCTATAAATAGACAAAACAGGATCCAATATTTTCCTCCAAGTGGCCCAAACAGCCTGCAATCGGGAAAACTGCCAATAATGGCAGGAAGCTGGATAAAATGTCTTCTACAGATTGTTGGCATTAGAGGTAACCAGCAATGAGCCCACCAAGAAGAACCTGGAAATTTAGATTCTGCATTACAATTTACCAGCCAAAATATGGGTGCAAAGACAAAAATAAAATTGAAAAAAGTATTTAGAATTACAAAATGGAGCATCATTCCATAAACCCTTACACAAGACTAAGGCCGAATTCACATGAATGTATGCCCGCCCGTAACCAGCCAGGTGACCCCCTTCCCTCTCCATAGAGATGCACAGCGTACAGCCATGGACACGGGGAAAGATCTGTATGGAGTAGTGGCACCTGTCTTGTTCATTAAGGACTCTTAGATGCAACCACGACTGTTACTTGTAGCAATCTTGCATAAGTAGAATGGTTTACATAGGAATTTTCACAAACAGACACAAAACACAAATACCTCGAGGAAAAACCAAAAAAAAAAAAAAATAAAAAAATAGGTAAAGGCTGCCCAAGCCACGAAAGGATAGGGATTGCTCTGTAATTTGTGACCAAGGACAGTCAGCTTGCTTATGGAATTGTGGAAAACAAGGCTGATGATATGTGCCCATAGAAATACACGAGGATGTGCATTAGCTGCAAAAACAAGTAACACACATCCCTTTTATATGGTCATGTGACTTGTGGCCCAAGACATGATAAACTACCACTATATTGAAAAGTAACAGGTTTGTTCAACATTAACAATCTTCCTGTGGCATTTGTATGCCAAATGTATTTTTACAAAAATGTTGTCTGTTGTGACTAGCCCCTAAAGACCAAGTGGTGCCTTCTGTGGGAAGAGAGGTTCAAGTTCCAGTGTCTGCAATTTCAGAAATGCAAATAAAGCATCCTTGGAATTCCAGCATGAGGGAAAACACTTCAAGAGATAATAAGAAAATCTTTAGTTTCCAGAGGAAAGGAGATGTAATTCAGAGCGGTCTGATCACACTCCTATATACCCTAAGCAACCATCTGACTTTAGACTTCATCTGATATGGGCGCAAGTCTAGAAGTAATAAACATAGCACAGATCAATAGGCGACATGACTACATGGAATAAAAGATGAAAAAATACTAGGGAGATTTATAAGAAATATCCGAGGTAAAAGTGTTCTAGTTTACCAATCAGCTCAGCTTTAATTTGCTCCCCATTGCTGCGGGGAAATGAAAGGAGAGCTCTGATTGGTTGCCATGGACAACTACAACAATTCTGCTGTCAGATATCTTTAATACATCCCTGCAAATGTTTAAACAGTAATGTTTACATCTTAATACCATCAGCTGCCCTGTTTATCCTTAGCCGGCTGCAGGTCTGAACTGGTCTTAAAGGGAATCTGTCAATAGAAAGGCCATTTTTACATGATGACAGGTTCCAATAGCCTCGGGCATGTTTATTTCATGCCTTTGTCAGCAATATGAATAGTTCCACTGGCTTGGTTTTTTTTTTTTTAACATTACCTGGCTCCCTGCCAGAAGCTGGTGGGGGGTCCTGGGTTATGGGTAGTCCAAACAGTACTCTTCTCCTCAATCCCTCCTCCATTCTCATTGCCCTCCCCTTCCCTCAGACTTTCCCCAGCTGCCTCCCCTCACTGACATTTGCACACATGCCAGAGGCTATTGAAATCATGTGTCATCATATAAAAATGACCTTCCAGATGACAAGTTCCCTTTAAGATAAACACTTCTGGGGAGATTTATCAGAAGTGTGAGAGCAGTACTGTTCTTGTTACCCATGGCAACCAATAAGATCTCAGTTTTCATTTTATGAACAGCTGAGGAAAAATGAAAGCTAGGCTTTGATTGGTTGTCATGGATCTCTACTTCTGGTAGAGGTTTGAATATATAGAATAATTTACCAACTGCACTATATGACCTCCGTGTAGCAGAGGGTACCATGTGCTACATTAAAATGACTTATTTAGCTATTTACTTAGAATTGCAAGCAAACCAGCCCCATCCAGACTTGTCTGTGAAGACATTTGAAGGCAACATTGTTACGAAGCTGCCCAACATTGCAGAGCTGTGCAAGACTAGTCTGACAGACGCCAAAAAGAGGAAGCAATGGTCTTGTTCTGTATGTTAATGGGTACACTGATGGGTCAGTGCTGTTCGTTTGGCAGCCTTTTGATTACAAGTGGCAAGTGAATGGTCCTGGGTTGTAGCATTTAGATGGGCATTGCCAACTTGACAGTGTTTTGGCCTGAACACTAAAGCAATTTGTGCCCCATAAGCTAAAGAGACAAATATCCAACTTCACTGGAATCACTGGAAAAGGCCTATTACAGTGATGGCGAACCTATGGCACTGGTGCCAGAGGTGGCACTCAGAGCCCTTTCTGTGGGCACTCAGGCCATCAGCCCAGGAGTTCACCAAACAGGACCAAATCCATTAAATTTTCCCACAGTCACAGGCAACTTATAAGATGTTGCTCTCAGCACTATTTTACAGCGACACTTCATTGGCTGTTTGGAACTGCTTGAAAAGTGAGAAGGTGTTGACAGAACTGCATTAACTTTGGAGCTCATCCTGCTGGACCTAACATTCTTCCTGTACAGAGATACCCAGGAGGGAAGCTACAATGATAGTCTGAATTTGCCCTCCTTCTTTCAACTGTATTAAAGAAGTGGAAGAACAGGTAGAAATAAGTTACTGCTTAAAATGGCACGTTGGCACTTCACGGTAAATAACTGGACTTTGGTTGTAGTTTGGGCACTCTGTCTCTAAAAGGTTCGCCATCACTGGCCTATTACATGAATTTGAGAAGCTCAATATAGGGAAAAGTACTTTTTAAAAGGTACCACTTGTGCTCAGACAGAGGAATAGAGAGCCAAGCCACTCAGTTGCAGTAAATTTACATTTCAAAATGCAAGTCAACCAGAAAGTGTCAAGTAACCATTTGTGTAGTGAAACCCGCAATTGTTTAAATGCAAACAAAACAAATGCCATTCCAAGAGCAATTAGCAGATATAAATGATCATAGAAAGATAGGACATGTTCTATCGTTCTAAGGGCTACGGATCTCCTGTACAGGGCCGTGAGCACTTAGAAGTGTATGGGGGACATGTGTGTGAATGTAGCCTGTCATTCTGAGCAAAAAAAAAAAAAAATCTGTTCCAGGTGTCCCTGGGAATCATTCCTCAAAGTATTTTGCCTCTCGGTCCTCATTTAGTACCTCTTTTGGCCCACAGCGACCATAGTTTCTAGCTCTCAAAAAAACCTACAATCAGCAAGATGGAGGGGCGGGACCTGCCTCCTGTCACCTTATCACAAGCACCTGCTGCTGACCAATGACACCAGAGCTATCCATCTCATATTCATCTATGTACCTAAGTGAAACTTCAGCACAGCACAAGAGCACAGCTTGAAGACTTTGAGTGTCTCCTGCCACTTCCTTGTGTGAGGTAATGGGGGGAGGGAGGGCTGCAGTTTGTCTGTATGGATTATTTGTTTATACACAAGTGCAGGGAAAGCTGAGGGAGAGATGAGTGTAGGTCTTTGGTTATTACATTAGTTAGGGATTCTCCCTGCACATGACTGCTGGAGCAGTGAGACATGAGGTAATCAGCTGACTGCAGGGAGAGAAATGGGGGAGTGTCTCCTGCTCCGTAGTCTCTGCTCCTTTGTGAAGACAGAATGTCCCTAGCAACAGCCATATGAGAGATGACTGATATCTAGGGGAAGTCTGCAGAATACTAGAGAAAGGAGCAAGATTCAGATAACTAATCCAATTGCAAAAAAGGCTTAAAATTACCTGCCCTACAACATATCAAAAGTTTTATGAAATGACTGTTACACTTAAGGTAAAAATAATGTAGTTTTATAATTGATGGATATTTACATTCCTGTTATAATTGTCAGTACACTGTTGCCATCATTTAAAGTCTTTGGGGCAGATTTATCATAACGCATTTTTTAAATGTCTGTAGGGATGCTTTGCACATCAAACTTTTTGGTGTGAGGCCAGGCCTATTTTCATAGTTTTCAGTTTGCTCCACATGTATCAATGGGTTTAGACAGACTGAACCTTGTCAGACAATATTTTAGTGTTAATTACAGTAGACTTTCTTGTACCACAACAGTGGTGGAAAGTTCTAACCACACTGGGCGATTTGGCAGACAGGGAGGTGGGGGAATGTCAGGGGGCTGACAGGCTATATACTGGGTGGAGGCTTTTCCCAACCTATTATACATTATACTTTGTCAATGTTTTCCGCGTTTTTGTGTTAAAATTAGGCAGCTCGCCTTATACTCGAGTACATCTAGTAATCCACTAAAATTACAGTAACTAGGAGCTTATGATGAGATAAAATTGTGCAATGACAAACTCTACCTACAAATTTCCGGTCTTTATGGACAAATGTGCCTTTTTTTTAGTCAGCAGTTAGAATTGTAGCAGGCTATATTTTGCAGGTATGACTGGTCATAAGGTTGTATTTTATTCTATACTGTATATATATTTATGTATAAGCCTATTTTGTCAGCACAAAAAATATGCTGAAAAACCCCACCTCTGCCAGGCCGGCGTAACCCCACTATAACCTAATCAGCGGTGACACCGCCACATCATAGTGTGCGTCAGCCGCGCCTCTACCGGCTGTTACAGCAGAGAGAAGAAAGAGGAGCTGCAGGGACGGGAACATCGGGGAGCAGAGCATCGGGGACCTCCAGCAAGAGTATGTAAGTTTATTCCCAAGCCATACACCACAGGGGGCCAGCCGGCAGGCAAGCTATACACCTCAGGGTACTTTGCAACAGTATCATTCTGGAGTACATTAGTTTTTTTTTATCATTTATTATTGCATTTTTTGTGGGTAAAAAGCTAAAAAAAAAATTTGGCTTTTTTTACTTTTATTCTACGTGTTATGGACGCGGTGATACTATATATGTGGGGTTTGTGTTTGGATCTAGACTTTTTTGCGCATATTGGGGCACATTTACTTACCCATCCCGATCCCCGCTGAGAGTTGTCCGACGAGGATTCTGGTCTGCCGCGATTCACTAAGACCGTGCGTCCAATTTCCTGCATGTGTCGCTTCCCCGCTGAGGTCCGCCAGAGTTCACCATCTTCTTCAAGGTGCATGTAAGTGCTTGATCTTGCGCCACAATTTAGTTTTTAAATTCTGCAGTTTGTCAGAATCAGATGGGTTGTCCGACGGCACGCCCCCTGATTTGTGTCGCATGCAAGCCGGCGCCGCAACAATCAGATTTCGCGCGCCAAAAACCCGGCAGCTCGCCGGAAACAGGAAATATTCGGGAAACCTGACAGAATCGCGGCCCGCGGATCCTTAGTAGATGTGCCCCTATAGGTCTCTCTATATGTTATTGGGCTTATGGGCATTTTTATTAATTTATAAATTTTTTTATTGAACAATTTTTTTTTTAGTAGTTCCACCATGGGACATGAACAAGCAATCATCTGATAATACTAATAATACTCTGCTGCTGATTTATTGCAGGGTATTGGCTGTGTTTTTTTTTTTTTTTTTTTTTTTTTGCAAGTAGAAAAGCTTTATTAAAATACATACAATCCCATTTCATATTACATACATTACATCTCTATACTTATTTTACAATGCTTATCCGGCACATGAGAATACGTCAGAAGGAACACTAACGAAGAATTCTATATTCATATCGTTTCGCATGCGTATAAGAGATCAGAGGAGAGCAGAAACTCTCTACAGAACCATTTTTCAACTTATACGCTTAAAGAATCAAACAGGTTATTTCTTACATCGTCTGTTCTACATGTGCCGATACCGAGAACAAAGATATAACTAACTTCCCTCCCCCACCCCATTTCCCCGCTGGCAAAAAACAAAACAAAACAAAACAAAAAAAAAAAAAAAAAAAAAAAAAAAAAAAGAAACGGAAATTACAGCCCAGACTTAGCCCTATGAACTACCATTTGTCCCATATTGAGACTCTCTGTCTCCCAGATGCTCTATCATTAATCCAGATTTGTTCATATTTCTTAATCTGACCAGAAAGTTTAAACCAGCTCTCCATTTTTGGTTGGTCCTGAGATCCCCATTTCCGAGCAAGACATACTAAAGCTACATTTAAAAGTTTTGTTATTAATTTTCCATATTGCTTCCTAATCGGTTCTTGGTCCACCCTACCAAAGATAGCAGTATTAATTGATGGCTCCAGATTTATATCAAGAGTTATTGATATTTTCTTAAAGATTTCTTCCCAAAAGACTTGAATGACGGGGCATAGCCAAATTACGTGCATAAAATCTGCATTCGCTGCCTGGCATTTCCAGCAGTTCGCATTATTTCTAACACCCATTTTAAATAGCTGTGCTGGTGTGTAATATAGTTGATGAATAAAAAAGAATTTTATCAGTCTGTGATTCCAGTTTATAGAGCTTTTCTCCACACTTTTTTGAATCTCACTCCATTCTTCCTCATTCAGTGCCCCTATAACATTTTCCCACTTATTTCGTGCCTTGTATTTCATGTGAAGAGTGAAACCATTTCTTATATGTTTATATATTTTTGATATAATTCTTTTCCTATTACTAGTGCTTCTAATAAGTTCCAAACATTCATGTGTTTCTAAATTTAATTTATGTTGGTGAGATCTACTCTTAATCATGTGCTCTAATTGTCTATAACGTAACCAGTCCCCTTCTTTCAAACCGTATCTTGTTTGTAATATTGTGAAGGATAAAATGTGGCCGTCCTCGATAATCTGGGAGAGATACCGAACCCCAGCTTTCCACCAGAAGCGTCTATCTAAGTCTTCCTTAGATTTTACAATAAGCCAGAGAGGAGTTTCCTGTATATGGCCTTGTATGTTCAGGATCTTCTTAAAACTTTTCCAAGCTTTAGCTAGCGTCTTCACCAGTACCCAGCTCTTATCTACTTCCTCTTTCATAAGGGGGTTCTCCAGCAGTTCCAACATGGATTCTGGCTCAGTGCTAGACAGCTGAACCAGCTTTTGGAACAAATAATTGTCTTTCCAGCCCACTAATCTTCCTATTTGTGCCGCTAAATAGTACCCTTGTAGAAATGGTATTCCAAGGCCTCCCTCTCCTATTGGTTTATATAACATCTCCAGCTTCATTCTTACTCGTTTTCTTCCCCAGATTAGCCCATTCAGTATTTGCTCAATTAGCTTAAAAAAAGATTGATCTAACCATATAGGTGCAGCAGAGAGAGTGTATAATATCTGGGGGAGGAGCACCATTTTAATCAGGCCAATCTTGTCTGCTTTGGACAACTTAAGTCCATTCCAACTCTGTATTCTATTCCTCAGGCTTTTTACTAAGGGGACGAGATTAAGATGGTAGAATTCCTTTATATTGTTGGAGACCTCTATACCTAGATATTTAAATCTGTCAGTGCAGGTCAGATTACTCTCATTGCTCACCCAGTCTTTCACTTCCTTATCCAAGGGTATAATATTGGATTTGCCCCAATTTACTCTTAAGCCAGAGATCTCACCGAACCCTTCCACCATACCCATGACTTTTGGTATTGTTACCGGGGAATCCTGCAGAAACAACACAACATCATCGGCATAGAGGCAGATTTTATCATTGGGTCCTCCCGCTCCTCCACCTATTATGTCTCCCGCTCTTCTAATTTTAATTGCTAGAGGTTCGATATACAGGGCAAACAAAAGAGGGGAGAGAGGGCAACCCTGTCTCGTACCTCGTGTCAGCCTGAACCTTTCTGACTCTTTCTCTCCTATCCTAATTCTTGCTGTGGGAGCTTTATACATAATTTTAACCATATTAATAAATTTATCACCTAACCCAAATCTCCCCATAGTGCCCCAAAGAAAGCTCCACTCTACCCTATCAAACGCTTTGATTGCGTCGATTGAAAGGATGGAGCGGAGATCCCCCTCTCCCATCTCAATGGCCGCCTGTAGCCTATGGATGCAGTCCCATGTTTTACGACCCGGCACAAAGCCATTTTGGTCTCTATGGACTATTACCGATATCACTTTCTGTAGTCTTAGAGCCAACAATTTTGAAAAAATTTTTATATCTGTGTTTAACAGTGAAATTGGCCTATACGAGGCTGCATCCATAGGGCATTTATCTTTCTTTAAAATTAAGACTATACCAGCCTCAGCCATGGAGTGTGTCGTATTTCCCTCTAAGATAAGTTCTTCAAAAACATTGGTTAGAATAGGTAAGAGTGCTTTACTGTACTTTTTATAAAGACTGAAAGGGATACCGTCCGGACCTGGTGATGTATCCTTGCTAAAGGATTGTAACGCCCGACCAATTTCCTCCTGAGATATTGGCGCATTCAGTTCGTCTTTTTGTTGTGGAGTTACCATTGGGAGGGGAATCTCGTTGAGGTATTCCTCCAGTCGTACCTTACTGCTACCGTCTTCTTCTGATTTATATAGTTCTAAGTAAAAACTACGTAATACATCTAGAATTTTATTGGGGTCCCTAATAATGCTTCCATCTTCCCCTTTTAGAGCAGTGATACAGTTTTTTCCCCCTTGATTCTGTATTTTAGTTGCTAGGTATCTCCCAGATTTACCACCCTCAACAAAGTGCCGCTGTGCCTGGAAAAAGGATTTGTGCTGTGCTTTCTCTATCAAAAAGGTGCATAACTTATTCTTTGTGCCGGTGACTATAGCTCTGTTTTCTTCAGATGGACAGTCTATAAAGGTACGTTCTGCTCTGGCCAGATCTCTGTTTAAACTCTTTTCCTCCTGTCCAAATTCAGCTCTAGCCTGTTTAATTTGTTGGCCATATAACATTTTAATATGAAGTTTTAATGTATCCCATGCTATGCTTAATTTTACCGACTTAGAGTTTATTTCCCAGAACCATTGTATCTCCTTCTCTAGATCAAACTTAGGGTACAAGATTGTAATCCAGTATGGATTCAACCTAAATCTTCTATTACTATTCTCTTTTTCTTTCAATATTATCATTACCAAGGAATGGTCTGATATTGTAATGTTTTCATAGTTCATTTTTCGGATCATATTGAAAAAGGAAATGTTTGTCAAACATAAGTCAATTCGGGAAAGGGTTTGGTGAGATCTACTACTGCATGAGTAGGCTCTCCTATGACCATATAGTTTCCTCCATACGTCCACCCAACCTAAATCTTCACATAAATGCGCTAATCTGCTCTTTTTTTCCATGTTTATACCCCTATTCTGTGGGACTCTGAGTCTATCTCGTCCTTCTTCCATAATCATATTAAAGTCCCCCATTACCAACAGAGGACAATTACCGTGCTTTTCAACATACTCCACTAATAGACGTAAAACCTCAAATGTAGCCGGGGGAGGTAAGTAAATGAACGCTAGGATAACATTTGATCCGTTCAATTTTCCATGAATAAAGATATATCTCCCAATTTTATCCACTGAACAGTCTTTCACTATCAAATCCACATCCCTATGTACCAGTACTGATATACCCTTAGAGAATATATTACCAAAAGAGTGGAATTCTCTACTTATCCATTTTTTTTTAAATCTATGGGCCGTCTCTGGGGTCAGGTGGGTTTCAATTAAGCACACTATTGCTGGTAAATGTTTGTTGATAACGTCGAACATTTGTATACGCTTCAGCCGATCACTGGAGCCTCTAATATTCCATGTTAATATTCGTGTTTCGCCTGCCATTCAACATAATATAATAAAAAAAAAAAAAAAAAAAAAACCCTTCTGCCAGCGGTGATCCCGCCCCTTTCCCACTTGCCCACTTGACCCATATTCTACCTCGCCCACCATAGGTCTCTGAATCTTCTCCCTCACCTAAACCCCCCCCCCCCCCCAACAGCCCAGGCCCAACTCCATTTGTCCCATTCACATATCATACATTTTTGTCTGTGTGCACTGTCCCCAATATACCACCAATTTCAGACCTTCTTAAAGACCTTGTTGATCTAACCACTTTGTTGCTTCCTCAGCAGATTCAAAGAACCAGGTCTTTTCTTTATATATAATACGCAACTTGGTGGGAAACATAAGCGCATACTGTATTTTAGCCTCCAAGAGTCTTTTTTTAACCCCTTTGAAGCTAGCCCTTTTTAATTGTGTGACCCTGGAAAAGTCAGGGTAAACAGAGATTTTGCCCTCTTTTAACACTTCTCTTTCCCGACTTTGTTTTAAAATAAAGTCTCGATCCCGGGAATTAATCAGTTTTATAAGTATAGTTCTGGGGGGGGTTCCAGGCGGAGGTTTTTTAAAGGGGACGCGATGCGCCCTCTCCACACCAAATGTCTTAGAAAATCCCTCTTCCCCAAATAATTCCTTTAGCCATTTTTCCATCTGACTGGACATATCCCTTTCATTCTCCCCCTCTGGGAATCCAATAATTCTGAGATTTGCCCTTCTGGATCTATCTTCAAGCTCCGTCAGTTTGGTCTGTAGGGTAATGTTTTCTTTCTTATTATAATCCACCTCTGCTTTTACATTTTTTAATTTTTTTTTCCCCATTCCTTACAGCTATTCTCACAGTCCCTCATTTTTCCCCTCATCTCATTTATTTCTTCTCTGATCAAACCTGACAGAATCGCGGCCCGCGGATCCTTAGTAGATGTGCCCCTATATGTCTCTCTATATGTTATTGGGCTTATGGGCATTTTTATTAATTTATAAATTTTTTTATTGAACAATTTTTTTTTTAGTAGTTCCACCATGGGACATGAACAAGCAATCATCTGATAATACTAATAATACTCTGCTGCTGATTTATTGCAGGGTATTGGCTGTGTTAGTCTATGCATAGGCTAACACTGTGCCTTTAAGATCAGACGCCATCTTATAGGCGCTGCCAGCGGCCAGCTCTGGGGTCCTGATCAGACCTTAGGGCTGATATAGGAACGATTGGCGCCCCCCGAAGGCTGAGACCCCCAGAAGGGAGTTAAATGCCACGGTCGTGCTGACCTTGGCATTTAACGGGTTAAACATCCCACGCACGGAGCCCACTCCGACCTCGGGTGTTACACTGGTGTGTCAGCTATTAGTTACAGTGGCACCCAGTGTATCCCGATGCTGGCTCACAGTCGGATATATCCACCGCGGAGAGCTAAGTCACTGCGCTCAGTGGCAGATATATCGGCCGTGGAGCAAGAAGGGGATAAACAACTGCATATTTGTTCAGTTCAGCTGCTCTACATTTAGAGTTCTGTGTTGACAATGAAAAACACAGGAGACAAACTTATCTAGACAATTGTACGCAACTTTTTTGACTTACAAGGCATGTAGTGTCACGACTTCCTGGTGTATGACCAGGAGTCCATAAAACTCCGAATCAGGTTGCAGCACTGGAGTAGGGTTGCACAATAAAGCAAATAAGCAAAAAGTTTTTTTTCTCTCAACTGTTTGATGCAAGGAAATTTTTTTTTAATGATTAAGCAGGCCTCAATAGAGATAAGGTCACTTAATTTGCCACTGTGCACTGCCAAAAGGACTCCAGTAGGGGCCTCTGTTATTCAATGCTCAGATATTGGCTTTTTCTCAGTAATTTCAGCACAATTTACCCAGTACATGACGGGGAGCTGAGCAGTGAGAGAAGTAGGGGCTAAAAGACCTGATCAGGACATCATTAATAACTAATCTGTCACATCAAAGTAATCAACCACAAAGGGAGAAACTTATGGGTCATCAAGAAACAGGGTATTACAGAGCACCATGAAGTGCACAACACCAGCTTAAAACTTGCAGTCCACTACCCAGGTTATATCCATCACTTCACAATGCTCCAATGTCTTAATAGAAGTCTCAGATATTCAAGGACTCTAGGCTTGTCATATAAATCGGAAAGGGAATAAGTGTCCAATCAAAGATCTGACAGCTGGAACTCCAAGCAAGAAAAAGGGCTCCTTAAAATCTGTTAGAAGCGGTGTCAGCTGTGTTTTAGAGCTGACACCCTCTTTGTATGGAGAGAGAGATCTCAGCCTGTGAGCGCTCTCCATAAACCCGCACATCATTGTTATACTAGGTCGTGGGGTGTGAAAGGGTTAAATACACACAAATTATTTAAAAAATTTTTTAAAAAAAACGGAACAAAGGTGGTGGAGAAGGGACCTACATGAAAGACTTGCGTTACAGCCATTTCCTTACGAAGATGACATTACCCAAAAGTATAGATCAGTGATCCACAACTTTTTTGTATCTGGGGACCAGCTGCATCCAAAATAGTTTTTTACCAGAGACTGGGCCAGAAAAAAAAAATTACATACCACACATATGCAAGTATAAGCAGACCTGAGTAAATGGAGGTACCCAATTTTACCAGAAAAAACTGGGAAAACTTGCCTGGAGTACAGGCCTAAGCTGGGAAATGCAGCTGCTACTCTTTAATAAAATGTCCGAGCAGGAGCCTCCCCTCACTCCCAACATGTCCGAGCAGGAGCCTCCCCTCACTCCCAACATGTCCGAGCAGGAGCCTCCCCTCACTCCCAACATGTCCGAGCAGGAGCCTTTTTTTTTTTAAACTGCTGGACCAAGGCCCGGTGGTTGACGACCACTGGTATAGATGATGTTGATCACACAAAAATCAACCCAGGCGGTCAGTAATTTAGCAAATAATTTTTTAACGACCCTGTACCATGTGTTACCCATAATCATTTATACATTGGCAAAAATGCTTTATGAATGGCACAACTAGAGGCCACACTAACATTTCTCCAGAAGAGTAAAAAAAAATTCCTTCCCATTTCTGATAAGTATGTTTAGTATATAAATAGGGGATGTAATGGTTTTCCTGCATAAAGTTTATTTTCTGTACTTCAATAGCAAATTATATTGATCTCTCAACATATATTGGGAGCATTATGGTTAATCCATGTCCAACCCACCTAAAGTTATGAAAATTCTATTGTCAGACACATTTGATAATTCATAGTTGACCATTGCAGCTTGGTGCCAGAGTTCAGTACAATTACCAGCATCCAGAGAGCATAATCAAAAGGTCAGAGTGGGCACAACTAGGGGTCATCTGCAAGTCAAACGTACTTAAAAATAAAAGTTACAGGCAGTCCTTGACTTAAGACAAGAAAAGAACCCCATAAAGAACCCCATAAAAGTTGGCATGATGTCCCATCCTTGGATACAACCACCCCGCACTCCAGCAGCAGTGGAAAGACATGCAATATTGAGGCATATGACCTCCTGGCTTCAGCATTTACCACCACCGGGAGTAATTCCCAAACATTCATTGCAAAAGAAGTCACTCCAGTTGCAGTGGTCATATTAACCCCTTAACGCTCTGCGTCGTAGCTCTACGGCGCAGAGGTATAAGGAGTGTATGAAGAGGGCTCAAGGGCTGAGTCCTCTTCATACAAAGGTGGTGGTTTTTGCATTTTGCAGAAAACCCCCACCGCTAATAACCGCGGTCGGTGCTTGCACCGATCGCAGCTATTAACCCTGTCATTGCCGTCGGCAAAGTCATCGGGGGGCAGCGATCGGTTGCCATGGTAGCCTCGGGTCTTCTTTTGACACGAGGCTACATGGCTTCTGGAGATTCGTTACAATGAGCCAGTGGCTCATTGTAATGAATGACCTGCAAAAATGCCATATATTGCAATACAATACATCACAAAAAATGAAATAAAAAATGATCAAAATGTCACACAGACCTCAAAATGGTAGCAATGAAAACGTTGCCTCATTTCGCAAAAAATGACACCTCACACATCTCCGTGCACCAAAGTATGAAAAAGTAATTAGTGTCAGAAGATGGCAACATTTTTTTTCTTTTTTGTGCACATTCGTTTAATTTTTGAAAATGTATTAAAACACAATAAAACCTATATAAATTTGGTATCACCGTGATCGCACCGAACCATAGAATAAAGCTGAGATGTTATTTTGAGTGCACAGTCAAAGTCGAAAAAAACTGAGCCCACAAGAACGTGCACGTGCGTTTAAAATTTTTTTTCCACATTTGGAATTTTTTTTCAGCTTTGCAGTACACGGCATGTTAAAATAAATAACATTACGGGAAAGTAAAATTTGTTACGCACAAAATAAGCCCTCACACAGGTCTGTAGGAGAGATTATTAAAATAAATAAATAAATATATATGTGCAAATGTGCAAAACACGCTCTGCAGAGCACCGCCGCTATATCAATGTATTCATGCCCGGGCCCTACTTAGTACATTATGGAAGCGTACAGAGCTGGTGACATCACGGCTCTCTGCAAAACGTGCACATCGCTGGCATTGTTATCGTGCATGCGCAAGATTTACAAAGTTTTGCAGAAAACTGGTGATGTCACTGGCTCTCCGTACACAGTGGTGCTCTACAGAGCAAGTTTTATTCATTTGCATATATTAAATTTCTCCTAAATGCAGCCATTGCAAGTTAAAATAAAAAAAGATCAGTGCACCCAGGTATGGGGAGGAGAGTTGGAATCATCTACCATCTGCTAGTCTAGTAGATGTCCTTTAACCACTTAACGACCTGGCCCTTTTTTGTTTTTTCATTTCCATTTTTAACTCCCTACCTTCAAAAATCTAACACTTATTTTTACACTTAAAAAGCTCTGTGATTGCTTGTTTGCTGCATAACAAATTGCACTTCATAGTGATGGTATTGAATATTTCATACCGTGTACTGGGAAGCAGGAAAAAATATCCAAATGGTGGAAAAACGCATTTGCACTCTTTTCTGGTGGGTGTGGTTTTTACGGCTTTCACTGTGCGCCCTAAATGACATGTATTTTATTCTTTGGGTCGGTACGATCACAGGGATACCAAATTTGTATAGGTTTTGATACATTTACAAAAATTAAAACCTGTACAAAAAAAAATAATTTGATTTTGCCATCTTTTGGCACTAATTACTTTTTCATACTGCGATTTATGGAACTATGGTGGTGTCATTTTTTGTGACTAAATTATTCTCAATGCTACCATTTTTTACGACTGTACAACCTTTAGATCACTTTTTATATTTTTAAAAACTGCAAAAAAAAATTTGTAATTTCGGGGTTAAACAGTTAAAAATGTTATTATATTCTGATAGATCGGGCATTTTCAGGCGTGGCGATATCAAATGTGTTTATGCTTACTGTTTATATATTTTTTAAACCTTTTTTTTTTTTTTTTCCTTCAACTATTTTTCAGGCAACCCTAGCTTGTCTAATCAGTCCAACCATATATTGCCATCTTTATGAAGCCGCTGGCGATCGCGGGGATAACACCCGCAATTGGTGCTAGAAAATATGCAATATGCAGCAAAGACTTACCGGCTCAGGCCTCTCCATCAAGTACCCGCACCAATGCGCCGTAATTGTAAGGGGTTAAAGTGTATATTTTTCAGTTTTCAATTGACTCAAAATGAGCATTATAAATTCCCAAAAGTGCAAGAGTCATGATATTATAATACATGTCTATAGTCTTGGGCAAACAAGGCATATATGGCAAAGTTTTTTTCATAGTGGGATAAATTTTTATTTGTGATAAATATTTAGAAAAACTATAATACTTCCAAGTTATGGTGTGCTTCGCTTTAGATCTCCCCATTGAAGACATAAAAGAGCCCTGGGACACTTCCAAGATTAAAAGGAATAAAATCCTATAAATCCAGTCCTGATGTTCCTTAAAATCAAGATGTCTGTGGGATATACAATGAGGCCCCTTCCACACTTGTGTTGCAGATTACGTCAGAGTTTGATCAGTGAAAAACTGACATTTTTCATCAGAGTGCAATCAGTTTTCAGTCAGTTTGTTCAGTGTCTCAGTTTTTCACACGCATTTTCAATGCAATTTCAATGCACATGAAAAGGACTCAGAATTGAGCTTTTCCCCTTCTTTGGCAATTGATGCGTATCCATGGACAACAATCTTGTTGGTTTTTGAAGGGAGGGCACGGCTCAATTATCATCAACAAGAATTTCTTTTTTATGTATTTAGAATGTATTTGTGTATATAATATACACAGTGTAAAAGAACGGTCAGATCTTGCAAAATAATCTGTTTTTGCAAAATATTTTAATTATTTTTTTTTAATCAAAAGGATTCTAAACTCAACATCCTACCGACACCCCCTGGGGGTGGGGCAACTTTAAAACTGGAACCCTAACCCTGACACCAGCGGTTGTGTGCGGATTGGTGGGCAGACCAGATAAATTCAGAGTGGGGGAGTGTTAATTTACGCCTACCGCCGAAGCTGTTTGGAATATTTTTATAAAGTTTTTTTTTTTTTTTTTAAGACTTCTGATGCCTTCTCAATGCACATGACAGGAAGTGGGGAGGGGTGGGGGAGCTGCTTAAGTGTGGAGGAGAAAAGACCGACAGCCACAAAGGCTGCAGCAGCCCTCTCCCCCTCTCCCAAAATGAGACTGATCACATGCTGGCAGGGAGCCAGGTAATGAGAATTAAATTTGTGTCAGCATTGTGAATCATTTCAGTAGTTATTATAAAAGTTTAATTCGCATTACCTGGCTCCCTGCCAGTAGCATGTGATGAGTACTAGGGAGCAGCTACAGCTTTTTTGTGGTTCGTCAGCTTTTTCTCCCCCACACTTAAGTAGCTCCCACACCCCTTCCCGCTTGCTGTCATGTGCGTTGAGCAGGCAGGGAGGGGGAGAATGCAAGAGGAAAAACAGGCACACAGGTTTCAGCTGCCACCCTAATCTTTCTCAGACTTGCCACATGAAGCTGGAAGGCACCCAAGCGTAAAAGACCAATTTGGTATAAAGGGGTTTGCCACACAAAATAAAGTTTAAAGTTTGAATCCCCTAGTGATTACACGATAAAAGATCATTTTTAATTTTCAAATTATACAAAGTTTTATTGAAGTTTTTGCCCCAATCCTTGCCCAAGCTGATCAGTAAGATTACAGAGTGTGGGAGGCACAAGATGAACACAGACTTCTTGATTTCTCTGTGCTGTGAGCTGACAATGTGCTTAGGACTCTCATAGTACATGGTTTATTTACACTTTCATTGAGCTTCTGAAGATTCTATTAATATAAAAAAAAAAAAAAAAAAAAAAAAAAAAAATGATGAGAGCGATCAGAGTCATGAGATTGATATAAGACACTGTGCTACCTCCCCTAATTAAGTGAACATACAGCCAAAACTGCTATATCCGCCCCACATCCGATCAAGACATTTTCTTGTTGGTAGAGCGATTGACTCTTCTGCCCACTACTGGACAGGAAGTGCCTCTGTCTACAGTGCTCTCTGCCTCGTGCCCCTCATCCTGCCATACAAGAAAAGTGATTTACGAGAGAGAGGAATACGCCCGACCATAGTTAAGTGTTTTGAAAATGTGTTGGTGTGCAAGTCTCTGTTGTCCCTTGAAACAACTATAAACTCTTAAAACATTAAAACAGTGTTCGATACATCTGGCTCTAGAGCAGTGGTGGCGTACCTATGGCATGGGTGCCAGAAGTGGCACTCAGAGCCCTTTCTGCGGGCACTCAGGCCATTGCTCCAGGTTCAAACACTCCAATTTACCTGCAGTCCCAGTCAACTTAAGAGATACTGCTCTCAGCGCTATTTTAAAGCAATACTCCATTGGATGTTTGGAAAAGTGAGAAGGTTTTGACAGAAGTGCATTATCTTTGGAGGTCCTCTTGCTGGATCCTCCATTCTTTCTGTACACAGAGACCCTGGAGAGAGTCTGAATTTGCCCTCCTTTCAACTGTATTGGTGGCCTCAGGGGGCGATACAATTGAAAGATGAAGAATAAGTAGCATTAAGTTACTGCTTAAATGCCATGTTGGCACTTCATTGTAAATCAGTAGATTTTGGTTGTAGTTTGGGCACTGTCTCCAAAAGGTTCGCCATCACTGCCCTAGAGGGTTGGAAAAGATACTGCAATTCCATAACATTATGATCCCTTGGGCTTCATCTAGGTCTCTTTAAATGCTCAAATTCTAGGGATTTTTCCGGTACAACATAAACACTAAGTACTAACTTGTATCTAGATGCAGAGAAAAAAAAATTACTGCATTTGTAGTTGAAAAGCCAAGAATCAGTCCTATTTGTTACATACACCGAGTCATTTGTTAAAGAGGACCTGTCACCTGTAAAAACGGCACTAGGACCAGTTTCTACAGGTGACAGGTCCTCTTTAAACCTTGAGCAACAAATAAAAAAAAGTTACTGAAGAATAAATGTTGCTGTAACAAAATAAGCCTGATGCCGAGCAATTTATCATACCTTTATCTAACCATATCCAATGCAATGAATACAAGAAGACTTCAGAGCAGATGTTTACCTTTTTCCCAGTTTGTTTCTCCACCATGTCGTAGCTGAGAGAGAATTCTTCTGGCTGTGGTGTTTTAGAACACCCACCCTTGGGCATCGTTTTGCCTTGCTTATTTGGCCTTCATTTATGCCCCTATCGCTTCGTCATCAGTCTGAAATAGAAATCACAAAAGAAGACGTTAATATGGCTTAAGGAGTTAAGTGGTACATATATACACAATTCTAACAACAGAGTGAGACATTGGAGCTAACCAGACGCCTGTTTCTGCTGCAGTCTGTGCTGGTATTGATTGCGGCAGTTAACCTGTTAAAGAGAACCTGTCACCCTCGAAAAATACCCCCACCAAATATGTTCCCCCTAATCCTGTCCCCAGCCCCTTTATGTTTATTCAATTTTTTGTGCGCAAACTTGGTTTAAATCGATCCGACCTCTTACCAAATAAGAGGTCGGATCGTCATACAGGTCACCTAGCAGTCGGCCATATTCATGAGGGGGCCGGCTGACACATCCCCTTCACGCCCCAATGCGGCTCGCTGACAGTGGCTACTCTGCGCTTATTCACAGCGCTGGTTGAATGTTCGGCCGGCGCTGTGAATAAGCCCCTCTACAGCCGCTGTCCTTCCCAAAATTGTCCTTCCCAAAAATAGCATTGACACAGTTTTACAAAAATAACTCTATAGTATGGACAAATAAACCTGTTTGAGACCATGTTCTTGCTACAAAAACTTTAGTCTGCGCTGCCGTCGCTGATGCAGAGGGCTTGGAGGGTGGATGCACTCATTTCAGTGGCAGGGTCTTCACAACCTATATGGCTTTCTTCCAAATTTAATTCCACACACAAAACAGAAAAAGAGAAGATCTCACCCTTGACCTAGTTTATGTGGTTTGGCAGTCCAAGCCTTGGTACGCCAAACTATGCAGAATGCGCATATACAAGAAAGTCCGGCTGGGGATCACAGTAGACTGCAAGCAGGGTCCACACTTATTACATCAACTTCCGCAATTAATGTGGATTGCGGCATCAATAGGCTATTCTGATACCTAGAACAGCAGCCAAAGGAGTTACTAAATTGGTGTTCGAGACCAAAAAAAAAAGTTTTATACATTACAAACCGAAAAAGGACTGCAAGATTTGGCTAACACTTTGAACGCAGCGGTTAAGCATAGATCAGGTATTGCTTCTAACACACTTAAAACCATAGGCGCTGCGTTTAACATAATCCCAACTGTGGCTGAAAACAAAATACATTTGAGATTGAGGTGCTATTGCATCCAGACCAATTGTCCCTAGGTACACATCCATGCGAGACAAATATTTTCAGCAGGATCTCCAAGTACTTCCTGACTTTCAGTTTGATTGTTGTTTCAAACGTTACTGTTATCAATATGCCAAAACCAAAAAAAAAAAAAAAAAATGTAAATATATATGTGACTAGAGTGCTTATAAAGCTTGAAGCTTTTAACTACTCGTACACATAGCAATCATATTCTAGCCTTTGTCTCATTTAAAAAAAAAAAAAATCCTTATATTTCACTGACAGAAGAACTAGGTTCACACAAACTTTCTAAAACCTAACATGTCTATATACAAAATATAATTTCTAGGAATAAGGTTAGGCTATCAAGCCATCTGGAAAAAATTCTGAGGTAAAGCATATGCACGCTCATGACGCACCACTTCACAGCTACGGATCGCTGTGGCTGCCACTTTTCAGTGCGCAGACTGAATTACAGGAGGCAGCCGCTGGTACCCATTAGCTGGTGCTGGTGGCTGACCTATTCCCTAGAACAAATGCAGTTTGCAGGAATCCTATGATTCATCATAACGGAAAATAGCGCACAAATGTCCAGAACGAGACTTTTACACCATATTACATAACATAAATGTAGTAAAAAGTGATCAAAAGGTCACATATTCCTCAAAACGTTAGCATTAAAATGTCAGCTCACACAAAATATGACACCTCACACAGCTCCTGCACGAAAGTATGAAAATATTAGGGTCAGAAGATGGCAAAACAAATTTTGTTCGTACACATTGATTTAATGTGTGAAAAATGTATTAACATACAATATAACCTATATATAAATTTGGAATCACTGATTGTACCGAACCAAAAGTGACAAATGTGTTTTTTTACCACATTAGTAATCTATTTTTCTAGCTTCCCAGAACATGGCATGGAATAATTAAAAAAAAGATCACCGAAGTAAAATTTGTTACGCAGAAATTAAGCCCTCACAGAGCTCTCTACACTAAATAAAGTAAGATTTTTGAATGTTAGGGGTTAATTGGACTAGGACAGTTTGTCAAATTGTGCGCCACAAAAACTGACTTACACCTTTTCCAACATTTATACAGAAAGCAACAGAAAACAGTGTGCCCAACTGGCTTAACACTTTGGAAATTTGCACACTTAATTGGTCCAGGGTTTATTAACTCCTTAATGACTTGGTCATTTTGCACCTTCAACACTGCCTACAGTGACACCTTTCAACACCTGTTTGAAAATAAGTGGTTAAATCCCCTGGATATTTTAAAGCGTTCCATAGTTAAATTATATTTTGTTATTTGAAAAATGTGTCAAAAAAATCTTTGAGTGATAAGTCTTGCATTTCGTTCTTAAAAAAAAAAACAAAAAAAAAAAAAGTGTAAAATTTTTCAACTGCCTAGTCACACAGCAGATGCTAATGAAAGTTACTATATAACACCTTTTTTCTGCAAAACCTATTTTTAAAACAAAAACACTTTAGCAGTGTATGTACTATGCTCTGTGGGGACCGGGGGAGTGCTAAAAATGGGTCTCCTGGTGACAGGTTCCCTTTAATGCATCCTCATTCTTGTAGGATGTTAGGAGACTTAACACATTAGGTGCGATTTTACACGTTTACATGATCTAAAATCGCCAAAACCCAGCTTGGGTTTCAAGTGACTGAAAGCCCTAAATAGTTGCTAAAATGGGTTAATTTATGGAGTTTTACCAATTCCCTTTGCCCGCCTAAAACAACTTATGGAATTTATCAACCCTTTACGGTAAGTGTTTCACATTGGTTAAAACAAAATGGTGGTACATTTTGAAATTTTGTTTAAAAAAAAAAAAAACAAAAAAAAACAAAACATTTCAAAAGATAAAATTCTAGAATGAACTGCAAAGTTTCTTACCCAATTTGTCCTATTTGCACCAGTACCCCATAAGCGGCAGGGCATTGAAGAGAAGAAGCACCCATTCAGAGACTATTAGCTTTGTCACATTGTACACGCCATAAAATTGCTTTTATTTGGTAGTGTGGACATAAGGGTCTATTTTTTGCAGGTTGAGATGCACTTTACAGATACTTTAATTTGGTGGATCTATATCTTATTGATGAGAATTTATTAGCCCTTTCTGGGTTAATATCACCGTTATTCCTGAGTTATTATTGCTTTTTTTTCAGCTGACAGAGCTGGTTGAGAACTTTTTTGCAAGAAAAGTTGTTCTATTCAGTTATATCATTAAGGACCATAATGTCTAGTTCTACACTGGTCTAAAGACTCATTGATACTTATATTAATACATCTCCTCCACAGTTAAAGCTATGAGAAAAGCAACAAATCAGGCCAAGCTCTTCCCCACAGCCTTTCAGAGACAACTCATTTACATTCAGTTAATGTGTTTAAAGGGGTATTCTCGTCTGGGCATTCACATTCAGTTTGATAAATCTGTCATATATAAACATTTCTTCAATTAGATGTTATTAAAAAAAATCTTCCTGGGTGAAGATAATTTCTCATAAATGTAGTCATATGGTCCATTAGAAACAAGACTGTGTCCCTGGATACGACCACCTCTGCTGGAGGGATTACACAAAGAAACAAAAAGTTTTTGTATATGAAATGTCTGGGAGTTACTGCATGTCCTAGAGCCGCCCTGTAGTAATGAACGCTGCATCCAGGAGGTCAGACAGGGCTCTATAGCGCATGTCTGGCCACTACTGCCAGAGTGTGATGTGGTCGTAACCGACGAATCTCGTTTCTATGGGACCATATGACTACATTTATGAGAAATTATCTTCACACAGGAACATTTTTTTTTAATAACATCCAATTAAAGAAATGTTTATATATCAAAGATTAGTGAAACTGAATGTGAATGCCCAGACGAGAATACCCCTTTAAGGGCTAAAGAACAATAGGCAGCAGATCAGTGTGAAGACAACTGTTAGCGCAATTATTACAAAATGGATGAAACACAACATTTTCAATCTACCTTTGATTGGGTCTCCATGCAAGAACCTTCCAGAAGGGGCAAGAATGATATGGGCAGTATATGGCCCCAGCCGGCAAACTCCCCCAAATATGGCCCAGCCATATCCGGGACATGTAGTAACTCCTGGATATTTCATATACAAAAACCTTTGGTTTTTTTGTGCAATCCCTCCAGCAGAGGTGGCCGTATCTGAGGAGGCCATCTGGTTTCTAAGGGACCACAGGCCTACATTTATGGAAAATTATCTACACACAGGAACATTTTTTTTTTTTATAACATCTAATTGAAGAAATATTTACATATGGCAGATTAGTCAAACTGAATGTGAGTGCCCAGACGAGAATATCCCTTTAAGACTGTACTTAACTTTTTCGACTACCTGAGGGGCTAGTTTAGTGTGGGAAAATCTTTTGAGTGTACCTATCAGTTCTTTATAGCATAACTCCAAGCACGAATTCAGCTTCAGAGAAGGTTGTGTTTAAGTGTACTCAGTCATCGAAACAAACCAAAGATTAATGCAATGTGATATTCAGACATAAGGAGAGTCTGACCCAGAGAGGATCAGGGCAGTAATATGCGCATGTACTGCTTGGAACTGAAGATGCAGCAGAAAGTTGGTCAATGGCTTCATAAGGTTATTTTGCAGCAGCGTACAACACATGGTTAAGGGAGAACTCTGTATTCTAAGCAAGTTTACAGCATCTTCATGGTGCCTTTAATCTTGACACCGCTATTATTTCTCTTCTAGGTAAGTGCTGCACGCCAACACAGAATGACAAAAGACTGAACAGGCCGGGCAGTGTTGCCAGGAAACAAGGTCAGGAATAAAAACATGGTTTCAACAAACACTCAGGTACATGTTGTAACCAGACCTGCCGGGAACAGGAGAAATTAGAAACAACTTTATTATATTTAACTAGGGACATCCAAAATACAAAAAAGGACAAAATTATTTTCATCACAAACAAATATCACTGGCTTGGGCCCCAATATCAGGGAGGTGCTGCAGAGATTATTTGGAAGAACAGTAAGCTTTCAAGAACGGACCTACAACATTAGGCAAAGATTAAACCCAAGAATAAAACCTCACACTGTCTAAAGAAAACATTTCTCAACCTACATTATAAAGATCAAATTGTGATGCCCAGATCAGGGACTCAATCATTTTTTCAGATGCATCTCTGCACGTAAGGGGAAGATTTATCTTTATTTTGCCATCAAAGCAATTTTTAGAGATCGGGTCTGATTTAGAGATTCCTGATTCGGCACCACTGCAGTATGCTACGTGTTCACGGCTATCATGTTGCACACAGACACTGAAGTCTGGCTTTAGTCCAAGGATCCATTGTGACCTTGAGCAGGACAAAATTTCTGTTTCTGTATCAGGAGGAATGAAATTGAAGATACTTGGCTGAATTGCACTCCTAAACGCAAAAATAAAAAAGGGTAGGTTTCCATACAGTATTTACTACTTACGTACATATGTTTATATACTGCTGTACCTTGTTTTGGAGGCAAGCAGAGGCTGTCATACAGTCAACACAACACAAGCCTACAATGTGTCACTTGTGTCCTGGTCATTACAATAATGACACAGCCTGTATATAGTAGTGGGGGCAGGCTAACCACATGCTCCTGCATATTACACCCAGTTGCCTGGCAACTGTAGCGCACTGATCAGTGCTCCATGGGGATGGAGGATTTCCAGAGCTGCAGGTTGTTATTGGAGAATTTGCTGCTACAGATATGCCAGCCTTTACCCAATACTACAAAAATCATAAATATTACTGCAGCCAAAAGTTAACTGGATTGACAAGGGATAAAATGGATTTTCCACCCATAAGTAAAAAAATTTAAAAAAAACCCCCAATCAAGATGACTATACACCGCTGCAAGTTACACAGATAGCAATAAATGTTCTATGGTCACTTAAACAAGTGGTCGGTTCGCGCTGCATGGAAAGGCTTACCGGTAACACCCGCGATCGGTGCTAGCAACCGATCGCGGGTGTTATCACAGCGATGGCTGCCGGCACAGCTGCTGGCAGCCTCAAAAAGATAGCGGTGCATGGGCGCCGCCATCTTACCTGGGATCGCCGCTCCCGTGACGTCATCGGGGAGTGGCGATCCGTCTCCATGGTAGCCTCGGGTCTTCCAAAGACCCGAGGCTATTTCGTTTTGACCCCTTCATTACAATGCGAGTCTGAAAAATAGTAAAAAAAAAAAAAAAGTTAAAAAAATTATAATAAAAAAACTTAAAATTTCAAATCAACCACATTTCCCTAGAACTGACATAAATATAAATAGTAAAAATCATAAACACATTAGGTATCGACGCGGCCGAAAATGGCCGATCTATCAAAATACGGTTTTTCGATGCGTTTAATCCCGTAACGGAAAATAGCGCCCAATGGCATTTTTTTGCCATTTTGAAAAATATTTTTTTTAAAAAATCTATAAAAAGTGATCAAAAGGTCGTACAGTCCTAAAAATGATATAATTGAAAATATTATCCGTACACCAAAGTATAAAAAAAGTTATTAGCGCCAGAAATTTTTTTTTGTACAGGAGGTTTTAATTTTTGTAAATGTATGAAAACATTATAAAACCTATACAAATTTGGTATCCACTTAATCGTACCGACCCAAATAATAAAGTAGACATGTCATTTGGGGCGCTCAGTGAAAGACTTAAAATCCAAGCCCACAAGAAAATGGCGCAAATGCGTTTTTTCACCATTTTCACTGCATTAGGAATTTTTTCCCCGCTTCCGAGTACATGGCATGGCATGGAATATTTAATACCATCACTATGAAGTGCAATTTGTTACGCAGAAAACAAGCCGTCACACAGCTCTTTACGTGTAAAAATAAAAAAGTTATTGATTTTTGAAGGTGGGGAGTGAAAAATGGACAATGGACATGGAAAAAACAGGAAAGAGTGCTTAACCGGTTAAAGTGTAAGCGTCATTCTGAACAAAAAAAAAAAAACAACAAATACATAATACTTCTCCCGGTGTCCATAGGAATCATTCCTCAAAGTATTTTGCCTCTTGGTCTGCATTTAGTATCTTTTTTGGCCCATAGAAACCAGGGTTTCCAGCTCTCAAAAAAACTACAATCAGCAAGATGGAGGGCGGGACTTCCTCCTGTCACCTCATCACAAGCACCTGCGGCTGACCAATGACGCCATCTCTCTCCCCCCTCGACGCCATCTCTCTCCCCCCTCCCCGCCATCTCTCTCATCTGTGCACAGCATGCAGACTTGGAGATGGTCTCCTGCCATTTCCTTGTGTGAGGTGCTAGGGGGAGGGGGTGGCTGCAGTTTGTCAGTGTGGATTATGTGTTTATACAGCATACAGGTGTAGGGAAAGCTGAGGAGAGAGAAGATGAAGGTAACAGCTGTGAGCAGGGATGGGGGCGTGTCTCCTGTTCCGTAGTCTTCTTTATAAAGACGGAATGTCCATAGTAACAGCTATCTGAGCAATCACTGCCATCCAGGGGTAACTAATCCAATTGCAAAAGGGCTAAATATTACCTGCCCTACAACATTCAACATAACCACAAATATGGTAAACACTTTTAGAGCATAAAGATTTCGGAAATATTTCACTTTTACACCATGAGTGCACAGCTCATAGAGAACACAGAATCTCCATGTATAGCCCCGTAATGACCGCTGTATCGGCTTTTTACGGTGGTCATTAAGGGTACTTCTTCTGACGCGTACGCCTTTCTACGGCGGCGCTTTAGAAGATTATTTCGGGACACCGGGTCTCGGTGATCCCGGGTGTTTAACCCCTTACGTGCAAGTGTGTCCCCCGTGTATTGCAGTGTAAAGGCTTGAATATGCGATCGGATGATCGCTTATTCAAGCCAAGAAGTAGAAAATGTAAAAAAGTTAAAAAAAAAAAATTTATAATATAATTAAATAAAATAAATAAAAGTCCCATAATCTCCCCAGTAACACATAAAATGCAAATAAAGTAAATAAAACACAAAAACACGTACATATTTGGTATCTCCGTATTAATCTGTACAATAAATCTAAATCAATATTGAACCCGCTCGGTGAACTACGTAAAAAAAACTCCAAAAACTTCCCATAATATACAATTTTCCATCAAACACCATCACAAAAAATGTTCTAAAAAGTGATCAAAAAAAAGTTACGTTCCCTAATATGATACGACTGAAACGAACAACTGTTTTCGCAAAAAATAAGCCCTCGACCAGATCTGACAACAGAAAAATACAGTTATGGCCCTGAAAAGTTGTCAATAGTAAAAACAATGCGATTTTCTCCAATATTGGTTTTGCTCAGGAAAATTGAGCAAAAATAAGAAAAACTATATAAATGAGGTATCACCGCAATCGTAGTGAACCAGAGAATAAAGATAAAATATTATTTTTACGTTACGGTGAGCAGGGGAAAAAAATGCTAACAATCCAAAATAAAAATTGATGATTTTGTTTGTGTCCCCCTTGAAACAGTTAATAAAATCTCATGAATAAGCTTTAGACTCCCAAAATAAATTATCTATACATTGTATCTCATCCCGTACATAGTAAGCCCTCATAAGTTTGCATTACCAAAAAAAAAAAATAAAAAATTTATAGGTCGTACAATGTGACAATACAAATCTGCTGTGAATGGCGCCTCCCTTCATTCTATGCCCGGCCGTGCGCCCGTACAGCAGTCACCACCACATATGGGGTATCAGTACACTCGGGAGGAATTGGGCATCAAGCGTTGCAGTGCGTTTCATCATTTAATTTATTCTGAAAATTTCAGTTTTGGCCTAAATGAATGTATTTTCCAAAAAAATTCTATAGTTTCTAAATCGCAGGTCCATATTTTTTAACCCATGTGAAACACTTAAAGGGTTAATGGACTTAATAGAAGTTGTTTTACATATGTTGAGGGGTGAAGTTTCTATAGTGGGGTAATTTATGGGGTTTTACTATTATTTAGGCTTCTCAAAGTCACCTGAAAGCTGAGTTGTCCCTCAAAATGTGAGTTTTGGCAATTTTCATGAAAATAAGAAAAATGGCACCTAAAGTTCTGCGCCTCATAACATCCTAGAAAAATGACTGGAAGCATAAAATATCATCTCAGCATAAAGCAGACATTCTGTAAATGTTAATTATCAAACTTTTTGGGTAGTTTTACATCTTGTCTGGAAACCAGAACATTTCAAACTTGGAAAATGAAGAATTTTTACAAACTTTTGCCAAATTTTCACTTTTTTTCAGAACGAAACGCAAAACTTATCACTTAAATGTTATAACTAACATGAAGTACAGTGTGTCATGAGAAACATTCTCAAAATCACCGGGATATGTTAAAGCGTTCCGAAGTTATAACCAATTATCGTGAGACTTGTCAAATTTGAAAAATCGAGTCTGGTCATTGAGCTGAAAACTAGTGTCGGTGATAAGGGGATAGTAATTGTATATATTTTCAGTGTTTTTATAGTCCGTTATCCAACTATACATTTCATGAGGTTTTTAAGATCGGTTACACTGATAATACAATGTATCAGGTAAAAAACAAAACAGTTTTTATTGCATTATGGCTTATATACCAATGTAGGAATCTCTTATTCATACTTTTTCATTAAAAATGTCAGTCTCCTTGCTGGTGGTTATAAGTGTCCGAAGTTCCCGATCGAGAGAAAGTTCACACCAATTCACAAATCCTATAGACAAGAGCCATTGCAATATGTTGAAAACAAAACGTAACACTAATCTGTTCATGGGGGATAACTACACGAACAAAAACACACGGACTGTAGCAAAGAGAATCTTATTAAGGTCATACTCCACCCACGGGAGCATTACATGGAGGCAGTGCAGCCCCCTCCCCTGCCAGTTCCACAGACATCTGCAGTGCATAACTAGGCTACAGATACAACAGACCTGTTTGACAGGGTGGAGAAAATGACTGGCGGGATGTTGAAAGTAAGCTGCAATTTCCTGCCCTCTACTAGGTCACAAGGTATTGCATACAAGACTAACCTGAAGTTAAAATAATGAAGTTGTCTTAGACTAGAGAACACTACTGTAAGAGCAAAACACCAAGGACTTACCTGAAACAATACATTCCTTAAGATGCTGTGGATTTCTCTAGTTGTAGAAGTGGACAGTACATCAACACCTCTCACCACATGACAAAATGCAAAATTTTACAGCAGTGCAGCCTGGATCATAGAAATCACAACCTTGTGTGGGGTAGAAGAGAGGACAAGGCATATACACAGCGAGCTACAACTGCCTCCACATTAACATACATTTTACTTCTAGTTTAGCATTCTTCAAATCTGAGCTATAGTTTTATGTACCCTTTATTATGATTAAGGCTTCCTGCACTGAAGATGAAACTATATTCTATAACACACATATATAAGGGATATTAAGTCTTCCAGTGACTTTTAATATATCTTTTTATGAGCAGCAGAACAAGATCTCTCCTGCGTTGCTTACAGACACATGCAAGACTCCTCTGTGTCTATATAATCCATCAGATTAAACCCAACATTTTTCCTTCCACAAGATTCCCAATTACACAGGCATGTTCAGTAGCTAGGCCCCCATTCATAGATCATTTGTACTGTAGCGAGTCAGAACATTGCTAAGCAAGAAGGACACTACTGGAAGTGCTGCTTATAGAGCTCAAATTGCAAGGGTCATCTACAGCCAGCATCACCTACACCGCTCTACCTACATAGGGTAGTGCCCATTAACATTGCTTGTTAACTAAAGAGAAATAATGGCATTTGATAAAGTCATGCAAACCAACATAAGCACACGATATGCAGATGTGGTATGGTTGCATCTGCATAGTGATACTATTTACAAAGGATGTCAGAAGATGTGAGTATGTACATGTATAAGGACATGCTTGATGGCACATTGCACAAGAGTTTATTAACCCCTAGGCGCACCAGGACGTTATAGTACAGTGATGGAGAACCTTTAAGAGATCGATTGCCCAAAAAGAGACCCAAAAAACTCTAGCTTTTCCCAAAGTGCCAACATGGCAATTTAGGCAGTAAACTTATTGCTA
Organism: Engystomops pustulosus; assembly: GCF_040894005.1. Taxonomy (NCBI): domain Eukaryota; kingdom Metazoa; phylum Chordata; class Amphibia; order Anura; family Leptodactylidae; genus Engystomops; species Engystomops pustulosus. The sequence goes on along the minus strand of NC_092417.1, from coordinate 100,820,767 downwards.
CCAGAATCTTTGAGCTCCAATCCGACCCTGTCCAGACCTTTTCACTCTTTGGACAGGACCAAGCAGCACAGGATGAGTCACTTTAAAGTAGCAGGGCACTACCTCGACTTCCTGAGACTGCAGGAAGATGCCATGTCTGGCAAACTCTGTGCCTGGGAGACAGCCCGTGTGCCCACAGAGAGGCCTCCGAGTGCCATAGGTTCGCCACCACTGTTATAATATGTCCCATGGGCTACATGCTAAGCGCACGGGGATGTGCTATAATGTCCTGCTTCTGGCATCGGCTCATGAACGGAGCCGGCACCAGAAGCAGCGGCTATCAGCTGTCTATCACAGACTCCAATAGCGGGTGTTAACCCCTTACACGCCGCAGTCAAGCATGACTAAGCGGCGCAGGGGATCCGATCCACTTCTGGGCAGCTCCGAGGACTAGCATGTGCCCCGGAGCTGCCCGGTCTCCCTGGCAGTCAGACCCCTTCCGGGTCTGACTGTAAACTGTCTGAGCATGCGCCTGCATGCCAGACATATTACACTGCTCTACAATAAAATAGTATTGTAGAGAAGTATTGAACTTGAGCCAGCGATCAGAGCATCACTGGTTCAAGGTCAAGTATGTATAAGTAAAAAGAAAGTGAAAAACACTGAACACTACACATTAGAATAAATAAAAAATAAATACCGTACATTAAAATATAAGCCTCTAAAATGTCACTTTCCCATAAAAACACTTAATAAAGTATAAAAAACACAAAAAACCCCGCATATTTGGTATTGCCGCGTCTGTAACAATCTGTATAATAAAACAGAATCATTACTGGTCCCACAAGGTAAACGCAGGAGGGAAAAAAGTTCAGAAAAAAGATAGTTTTTAATTAATACCCTATAAAAAATGCTCCAAAAAGTGATTTAAAAAATGTTATGCACTCTAAAAAAAAAGCCCACTCAAAAGAACAACTCTTCTTGCAAAAAATAAGCCTTTAACCAGATTTGTCAGCCGAAAAATAAAAAGTTATGCATATGAAAAGATGGTGATGCAAAAATGAACAAGATTTTCTCCAAATGAGTTTTTATTCAGTACAATTGAATAAAATACACAAAACCCCCATATATTTGGTATCCCTGCGTCTGTAACAATCTGCATAATAAAACAGAATCATTATTAGATCTGCAAAATGAACCCCGTAAAAAAAAAAAAAAAAGCTCCAAAGATAATTTTCAATACCCTATAAAATTTGCTCTAAAAAGTGATTTAAAAAATGTTATGCACTCTATATAAAAAAAAAAAAAAAAAAAAAACAAAAACACAAAAACCACTAAAAAGAACAATCCTTCTCGCAAAAAATAAGCCCTTAAACAGATTTGTGAGGCGAAAAATAAAAAAGTTATGCATATGAAAGACGGTGATGCTAAAATTAACAACATTTTTGCCAAATTACTTTTTATTCAGTACAAATGGGAAAAAATAAATCTATATAAATGAGGTCTTTTCGTAATCGTGGCTACCCATAAAATAAAAATATACTATTTTTATGGTTAATAAAATCTTTCCAATTAGCTATAGATGCCCCAAAATTACATACCAGAAAAGTGCATCTCATGTGGCAAAAGAAATAAGCCCCTATAGGTCCACATTAAAAAAAAAAAAAAAATGGATGGCCCCTCCTATGCCCGTCCCTGCGCCCATACAGCAGGTTACCACCACATATGGGGTATCAGTGCACTCGGGAGAAATCAAACTTTGTGGAGCTTTTTTTCATTTAATCCATTGTAAATGTTTAATTTATTTTAAGATATCATTCAAATTTTTAAACTAATTTGAAGTACAATGTGTCACGAGAAAACATTCAAAATCCCCTGCGGCCGCGTCCTTAAGGCCAAAAGAGGCTGAGTTCCGTAGGGGTTAAAGGAGGTCTATCACCTCCCCAAAACATCCCTGGGTAAAACTGGCATTTTGCAGGGGGACAACAATCACAACCTGCTCCCCAAAAGAAAAAGTTTTCTGTTCCTCCATCTCCTTTTTCAAACTGTATGCATATTAGCGTCTCTACACTATTGTGCAATGGGCATCAGTCACGGCTTCCAGCACCCTTTTTACATTGAGCCATGCCTGCAGATGCTCCTGTACTCTAACACAGAAGCCAATTTGCATACATATTGTTTTCTTTATAGGCAGCTTAAACTGCTTTTGGCTGCGTATTTATGAACCCTAGCATGTCCTTTAGCGTCAAGCTTCCTACCACAACACAATCACTGCATAAACTACATCAGAAACCAAACAGTTTTCAGCTGGGATAAAACCTACAGCCATTCCATAACATATACAGTTAGCCCAAGGCTTCATTCACATAGCTTTTACTCACGCTCAGCACATGCGCTGATCAAAAGGAATGTCAGTATGTAGCATGTTGTATACAGCAGAAAACAGAATTTAAAAGGTTAGTAGACTTGGAGAAGACAGCAGAACGTACAATAGCAAAGGCCTTTGCTAGTGTATGGCATCCATCCCCAACTTCTGTAATCTAAAAAAACATTTGTGGATGCTTATAACAACCAATATAAACTATCCAGACAAGCTGCGACTTCAGGAGCAGCAAAACCTCATGGCTGGCACACTGTATTCACCCACATTTGCAACACCATATTTACTATAAAGCATCATGAACTGTGCCAGTTGTGCCATCTTGTATTGATGCTTCTGAATGTTGGTTGCAGTCAACAACTTCTCATTTAACAGATTCACGGCGGCGGCCGGGTCCCGGTGCATGGAGAGGGCTCACGGGCAGAGCCCTCTCCATAGTCGGTAAGTCTTTGCTGCATATTGCAGCAAAGGCTTACCGGTAACACCCACAAAATAGGTGCCAGCACCTATCGTGGGCGTTTTCTAGCTGATCGCCGCAGGCAAAGCTGCCAGCAGCTTCAAAAAGATGGCAGTGCATAGGCGCCGCCATCTTTCTGAGGATCGTCGCTCCCAGTGATGTCATCCGGGAGCAGCGATCCATCGCCATGGTAGCCTCGGGTGTTCCGAATAACCAAGGCTACTTCGTTTTAACCCATTCATTACAGTGTGCTATCAGCACATTGTAATGAATGAGGAGTAAAATCCCCATTTACTGCCATACTGTAGTATGGCAGTATATGATGGAATCGTACAGACAACCTAGGGTTAAAGTACCCCAAGGAGTAAAAAAAATAGTAAAAAATAAATAAATAAATAAAAACCCTAAAAATTCAAATCACCTCCCCTTTCCCTAGAACTGATATAAATCTACATAAATAGTTAAAATCATAAACACATTAGGTATTGCCGTGTTCGAAAATGCCCGATCAAAATATACTAATGGTTTTCCACTGCGTTTAACCCCGTAACAGAAAATCGCGCCCAAAGTAAAAAATAACACTTTTTTGCCATTTAAAAAAAATATATATATTCTATAAAAAGTGAGCAAAAGTTTGTAAAGTCCTAAAAATAATATCATTGAAAACATCAAAAGTCGCAAAAAACGGCATCACCCACAGCTCCATACACCAAAGTATTAAAAAGTTATTAGCGCAAGAAAACTGCAAAATCAAAAAAAATAATTTTTGTACAGGAGATTTTAATTTTTGTAAATGTATGAAAACATAAAACCAGTCACCATTTTCACGGCATTTGGAATTTTTTTCCCGCTTTCCAGTACACGTCAGGGAATATTCGATGCCACTATTTGGAAGTGCAATTGGTTACGCATAAAAATAAAAAAAAGATTTTTGAAGGTGGGGAGTGAAAAATGGAAATGAAAAAACAGGAAAGGGCTGAACCTGAACCGGTTAAAGATAGAATCTGTCACAGGTTATTGTACCCAAAACTGGGTAGCATCATCACAAATGTGCTGCTCATGACCTCGGTACCCTAGGTTTGCGCGATGAGAAGCAGTGTGCTCGAAACAGTGGTATAAACAAAAACAAAAATGTCATATTCCAATGCATACATAGACCCAATAGTCTTCAGTGCTGCACAGCAATTTCCACCAATCTAATCTTAAAGATAGTTTAGCTAGGGTTTTGTTATGCAACTTCTTAGTATCCCAAGGATTACAATCAATTCACAGCTCAAATGGAAGATACACATGCTAGTGCAACCAAGTGGTTAAAGAGAACCTGTCAAGCCAAAATAAATACTTCATAAAAAATATGATTAAAAAGCATTACCCTTATTACTAAAATTGCTCCTTTCCATGTAAAAAAAAACAAAAAAATCTTTGTAAACTTATATACAACTCACCTGATGAGTCCAACTAAGCCCTGCATATTAACTTCATTGCCCTGCCTCCTTGTTCCCACTTGGCAGGCCTCAGAGCTCTCTATGTTGCACATAGCAGTGTTATGATTGTCCACTTCATGTCATGTGACCAGGGTGATGTCATCTAAGGTCCTGTTACATACATGGGGAAGACTGGGAAAATGTATATTTGAGTACATGAAAACACAGCATACCTACATGGAGACATGGGGAGATGAAGTCCACAGAGGAATGCTGTGATCATGCCATGTGATCAGATACATACTTTTGCATGTCTACCCGATGTAACTGGGTACAGAACCATAGATGACGTCAGACTGGTCCCATGACATGCCGAGAAGAGGTGTGGGATATGGGGAGGCATTGATGGGTGCCATGTAATATAAGATAAAGTTGATGTAAAGGGAAAAGCTAGAAAGGGATTTTTGCAAGGTAAAAGTTAACTAAAAAGGAGGGCATCAGTTAATAGGGCTCTATGGGAGTCGGTCTAGCGGTTTTTGTGAAAATGTGACAGGTTCCCTACAAGTCTTCACATAAAAAAGTTATATTATATATATTTTAATAATCCTTTATTAGTCTCACAGTGGGGAAATTCAGAGCATTACAGCAGAGTCCAGTGCAGACCACAAAAAAAAAAAAAGTTTTGGTATCAGTCTGTGAATGGGACCTGCAGGGACTGGTTTGGTGCATGGGCACAACTTACTTCTGTTTGGGCCTCGTTTGTTGAACAGCCTGATCGCAGGAAGGATTTCTGATATCACTCCCTTTCACACTTGTGGTGAAGCAGTTGATCACTGATGGTGCTCCCTAATGCCACCACAGTCTCATGCATGGGATGGGAGCTATTCTCCAGAATAGGATTTCACCTTACACAGTTTCCTCTTCTCAACTACCACATGCACAAGAGGACCCCCCAGGACAGAGCTGGCTTTCCTAATCAGTTTGCTAAGGTGAGCAGAAAACTAGACAGAGATACTGCTTCCCAAACAGGCTACACCAAAGAAGTTGGCCGATACAACTGCAGAGTTAAAGGACTTAAGTACCCCCTGTACTCCAAATGCCCTCAACTTCAGCAGGTATAACCTGCTCTGACCCTTTCAGTGAAGAGTGTTTATGTTCTCTGCCCACTCCAGTTAATTGTTAAGGAGTACACCCAAGTATTTATAGGAGTGCACTGCCTCAATGTCCGTCCCCTGGATGACCACTAGTTGACAAGGAGGACCGTGCTTACGGAAGTCCATCACCATTTCCTTGGTCTTCCAGCATTAATCCCAAGGTGGTTTTGCTGGGAACCAATACACAAATTCGGGGATCAATTCTTTGTACTCCCTGTCGTTCTCACCTGTAATGAAGCCAACTATAGCAGAGTCATCAGGTAGAATTCAACTAGTTGCTACCTCCAGAAGTTCTCTAAAGTCTGCTGTGTACATTGTGAAGAGGAAGGGACCCAGAACTGTACCTTGAGGTGCAGCGGTACTACTAATCATAGTGTGTGACACACAGTCCCGGGCTCTAACATACTGGGATCGTTTTCTGAGGTAGTCTAGGATGCAACTAGAGATGGTGGTCCACTCCGGCCAGATCCAGTTTGTCTCTTAGTAGCCCTGGCTGTATAGTATTGAAAGCACTGGAGAAATCAAAGAACATTCTCAGTGTCCCGATTGCCAGGTTTTTCCAGGTGAGAAAGAGTGATGTAGAAGGTGGATGATGGCATATACACCAAAGCCTGGCCGATAAGCAAACTGTAGGGTGTCCATTGATTAGCTCACTAGAGGGCGGAGATGTGCGAGAACCAACCTCTCGATGGTCTTCATCAAATGGGATGTTAATGCCACCAGTCTGCAGCTGTTGAGGTCCGATGGGTGCAGTGTTTTTGGAACTGGTACCACACAAGACGTTTTCCACAGTTGTGGTACCCTTCCCAACTTCAGGCTCATGTTGAATATATGTGCAATGATACCACAAAGCTGATCACCACAGGTCTTGAGGAGTCTTGCACTAACACCATCTGGACCTGCAGCCTCGCTCACTGAGTGTTTTCAGCTCTTTTCACCTGGGCACTCATAACAATCGCAATATCAATTCTTTTATAATAGCAGGGCATATTCTGATACGCTACCCCAACAAATAAACTCTGCAGCTGTAGTTGCATAAGGAGTGCAGCTTGAAGCCACAGAGCATTCATTCAGTTTATGCCATGGTTTCATGTTAGAATGCATCAGGCCAGATTTTGAACAGGAAAGCTACCGGGAAAACCAACATAAAAAGCTCTCCTATCACTTTCATTAGATAAGACTGGTTCACATTTCCTCGGAAAATCTCCCAGAGCGACCTTGGAATTTAAATGAGGTAATTCTGTGTGCAGAGATCCTGGTCTCACAGCCACACACTGAACACTGCAGGAAAGAAGCTTTTACATGCACTCCAGTTAGTCACACAATGTATGGACCTACAGAAAACCAAGAAATTATTCCAAACAGACATCATTGCATGGCATCAAGTGGCTGCCTAACCAGACTTGTTATCATGCGAGAACTATCTTCTACCTTCCTTTATACCATTCAACAGAAAGCATACAAGCAAGCAGTAATGGCCTTGCAGCAGATAGAACTGCAGAGCTCCTGCTTATCTGGTTCAGTATCCTGGCAACTAGAAGGCTATCCGTTTTGTGATCTGTAAAAATTAATTTCATTATCTTTCTTGCAGATCACAAGAGGAAAGCCAAACACCACAAGTGTGATAGTGAGAATTAACCTTGTAAATGTCACTTAAAAGCCTCCAGCCTATAACTGGAAGTTGTACTTCGCAAACAAATTACAAAACCAGATTTGGGTGGACAGTATGTATTGTAACAAGTTCCCATTCATCTGTACATATATTTGAAAACTTGCATAACTACTCATCATTCAAGAATAAGAAAATTGATGTAAAACAGTCTATTGATGCAATTAGTAAGTTAAATTTGCTCTTAAAGAGAGATAACCCAACAGTGCTAAACACACCCACTAAAGAGGACAGAAGCCTAGGGCGTTACTATAGCACAAGACTGCTGGAGCTTCCACAAGGCACAGCACTTGCATGTCTTTCAAGACTCCCGCACACTATTTGTTCATGGTTCAAAGGCTGATAGATGTTGTATGTAAAGCATTCTTAATCATTGCAATAGTTCTTAAGAGTCAATTTCACTTTTCCTTGTCCTCTGCCAGCAGCATATGGAAAGCTCTGGAAGGGGTGGTGGGTAAACTGCAGCCTGTGTCTCCTCTCTTATGCAGCTCCCTCACCTCCCCACGTCTTGCAATGTGGATTGAGCTGGCAGGGAAGGGAGAGGAAGAATTCAAGAGAAGATACAGGAAAACACAGGCTGCAGCTGCCCCTCCCCGGGGACTTGGCACAAGATGCTGTCAGTGTGCCAGGCAATTTGAATTAAATTATAAAAAGTACTGAAATGATTGAGCATAGCAAAAGCTAAAAATGACATCCTTGATGACAGGTTTCATTTAAAACAAATCTGGTTACAGTTTCTGATCCCAATAAATCCATGTATAACAAATGCATATCTGGCATACTCTCTCACTTAGTGGCTTGCATGTGCTCGTGTCTATGCCACACAAGGTCCAGAACACAAGCAACAGGGCATAAAATGCCCTCATACTTTGTAGCATTACACCATTGTGTTGGGGGGCACATTCACCGGCCTATAAGACTACTAGAAACACAAGTAATAAATGGCTTGTATCGGGTAAAGAAAAAACACACAAAAATTGTACTAATACATAATATATTATGCTGCCCATCACAGAATTGGAAAAAAAAAAAAAAAAAAATTAAAGAAGGACTTCATAATTAACACTTGCTGACCTGGATCTAACGACTACAGAATAATGCCAGAAATAAGGCCAGGAAAAAGGAGCTGATCGACGATTTGTGGCTCAGTCAGTCAAACAGCAATCAGTACACCGGCTACATGTCACTTTACATTGTTTATGGCCAAGTGTACATAGTGGCTATATCTACACATAGCAGAATAGACCACAAAAGTAATCTCAGCCATTCCGTAAGCATAAGAAAGGCAACACCCTCAGAGTTCCCAATTTGAAATTAGGCCAGGATTTTTCTGCGCTTAGGAGGATCAATCTCTACAGTTTGTGCTGTGGACTTTCCAGTGTGTTTATGGGATTTGGATAAATCATGTCCTCTATATTCTGTAATACGCAAATATCAAGCAGTGTGTGCTGCAAAGTGTCTTTGCGAAATGGCACTGAGCATGTACAACACTTCTGGAGGCGAGGATGTATGAGGAATAAATCTAAGCAGAAAATGTGCCCGTTGCTTTAAAACAATTCACAGAAAAAGTTTGGAGGCTGAGTCTGAGGCATGCAAAGGCCTGACTGTAGGCAATTACTAAAAAATGTGGAGAATTGCTGCCCAGCGCGTTTTCACACAGGCTCCTGAAAATACAATAGTAAAACAAATAGTGTAAAAATGTAAGTTCTGCGGTGTAAAAAAGGTGCACTGCCAGACACTGAACACTCATAAGCTGCAGAAGAAGAACGTGTGGCAACCCGCTACCCAGCAAGTTCATGAGGGAGAGAATAGAAACATCAGTAATATTTAGTAGCATCGCTCAGAAAGTCTAATCTACCCTTCTACTCGGATAAACAAATCCATCTGGAGACAATCCAGAACAATGGTATCTGCATGGAATACCAAAAAAAAAGAAAAAAAAAAAAGTAAGGGCCCATTCACAGAGTAGTTTTTTTGAAAAATTTTAAAAAATAGTTGGTCTATCCCGTAATGTTATAAACATAGGTAGATTGCCATATTTAACCCCTTAAGGACGCAGCCTGTTTGCAGGTTAAGGCTCAGTCCCATTTTTTAGATTCTGACCTGCGTCTCTTTATATGGTTATAACTTTTGAACACTGTTACTTATCAAAGCGATTCTGAGATTGTTTTTTCCCCACATGTTGTACTTCATTTTAGTGGTAAATTTTGGCTGATAAGTTTTGCGTTTATTTACAAAAAAAAGAAAAAAATGATGATGAATTTTTAGAAAAATTTGCCATTTTCGAAATTCTAAATCACCGCGTTTTCAGGCAGATAGATTTACCACCTAAATAACTTGCAGAATAACATTTCCCATTTGTCTACTTTACATTTTCATAATTTTTGAAATGTTTGGATAATTTATTTTGACGTCACGCGGCCTACAAATCGAATAGCGATTTTCTGTATTTTCGGAATTGACTATTTTGGGGATAAATACTGTTTGAAATCAAATTTTACATATTTAGCAACAAAAACCCCCTATATAACCAACCCATTTTCAAATCTGCACCCCTCAAACTATCAGAAACAGCATTTACAAAGATTGTTAAGCCCTTGAGATCTTCATAGTAATTGAATCAAAATGGCGGTGAAATTTAGAATGGTCAAATTTTGTCGGTTATACGTTCATTTAGCCCTAAAATTTACACATTTCCAAAAGATAAAGAGAAAACTCACCATAAAATTTGTTCTACAATTTCTCCTGAGTGCAGCGACCCCCCACACGTGGCCGTTACTTGTGTTATGGGGGCACAGCGAGTCGCAGAAGGGAAGGAGCACCCTGCAGCTGCCAGGATTTTAGTTTTCTGGTTGCCCCCTTCTGAAGGCTATAAAATTTTCGCTTTTCCGTTATTTGGGCCATGTGAGGGCATTTTTTTTGCGGGACGAGATGCTTTTTCCAGTGTTACCATTTTGGGGTTGGTATCACCTATTGTTGAAAATTTAGGAACTTTTTTTGAGGTCATGAGTAGAAAAGCATCAATTCTGTACTGGATTTTTTACTTTTTTTTTTTCGTGTTCACCGTAAAGCCTAATAATCCTGTTATCTTTATTCTATGGGTTGATACGATTACGGGGATACCAGACATGAATATTTTTTCTTATGTTTTACTAAATTTGCCAAATAAAACCCTAATGTGGGGAAAAATCTATCATTTTTGCATCGCCGTCTTCCAAGTGGCATAACATTGTTACGTTTTTGGCTACAGAGCTGGTTGATGGCTTGTTTTTTTGCGGGACATGTTGTTCTTTGCAACAATATCATTCTGGAGTACATATGTTTTGTTGATCACTTTTTATTGCATTTTTAGTGGGATATAATAGGTAAAAATCAATTTTTGGTGGGTTTTTAACGTTTTTTTTTTACGCGTTCATCATATGGGTTCAATAGTTATTTAGTTTTATTCTATAGATTGTTACGGACGCGGTGATACTATATATGTGGGGTTTGTGTTAGGATTTAGACTTTTTTGAGCGTTATATGTCTCTATGTGTTTTGGGGCTTATGGGCATTTTTAGTAATTTTTTATTGAAAAACATTTTTTTTTACATTTTTTTACATGATCCACCATGGGATATGAACAAGCAATCATCTGATTGCTTGTTCTTGATAATACTCTGCAATACTAATGTATTGCAGGGTATTAGCAGTGCCAGCCTATGCAAATGCATAGGCTGACACTTTGCCTTTAAGATGACGTCACAGACGCCATTTTAAAGGCAATGCCTTCAGACTTCTCTGGGGTCCCGATCGGACCCCAGAGGAGCCAAAACAGCGATCAGCCCCCCCGAAAACTGTGCGGGGGGGGGGCGATCGTGGGGTAAAGACCCCCAGAAGGCATGTTAAATGCCGCGGTCGCGTGGACCGCAGCATTTAACGGGTTAAACACCCGCGATCGGAGCCCACTCCGACCGCGGGTGTTAGCGGTAAATTACCGTTGAAACCCTGCGGCTAACGATGCCGGTTCGGCTGCTATGCAGCGCTGAACCGGCATTGTCTCTGCGCAGTAGCTGTACTGCGCTGAGCGCTATTAGCGGGACTCAGCGCAGTACAGCTACGGCGCAGAGCGCTAAGGGGTTAAGCAACGTTCTCCATTAAGTGAAAACAGTCCTTATTTTCCGTACCGTCATTGGGAGTCGCGGTATGTCAGCGGTAATCTAAGGCGGATGTTTAACCCGTTAAATGCCAGTGTGATTGCAACATTTAACATGCCTTTGGGGGAGAATTTCCCCAACAATTCCCCCCCTCCTCCACGCGCACGCTATGGCAGCCCCGAGGTCCGATCAGGATCCCAGGGCTGCCGGCAGGCAGTGCCACCAAGATGGAGTATGATGTCATCTTGAAGGCACAGTGTCAGCCTATGCATGTGCATAGGCCGACACTGCTAATACTGTGCAATACTGATGTATTATCATAAACAAGCAATCACAATGCCCAAAAGTCCCATAACATATAAAGACATAATTCACATAAAAGTCTAAATCATAACAAACCCCACATATATAGTATAACCACGTCCGTAACAACCCGTAGAAAAGTAAATTATTCAACCCGTATGATGAATGCCGTAAAAAAAAAAAACGTAAAAACATGCAAAAATTATTTTTACCCATATAATCCCACAAAAATGCAATAAAACATGAAAAACATATGTACTCCAAAATGATACTGTTGCAAAGTACAACTCCCCTCGCCCCTCACCCCCCCCCCCACCAACACCAAACAAAAAACACCAACCAGCTCTGTAGCCAAAAAAGTTAAAAATGTTATGCCACTTGGAAGACGACAATACAAAAAAATTATAGATTTTTCCCACATTAGGGTTTAATTTAACAAATTTAGTAAAGCATAGTATCCCCGTAATCGTATCGACCGATAGAATAAAGATTACATGATTAATAGCCAATATGTTGAACACACACACAATAGAGAAAAATGGAGTAAAGAATGGGACACCAACCCCAAAATGGTAACACTGGAAAAAGCATCTCGCCCCCCCCCCCCCCCAAAAAAAAAGGCAATAACTAAAAAGCTTCAATTTTTATAGCCTACAAAAGAGGACCAATAAGAAAACAAAATTCCTGGCAGTTGCCTTCAGCACCTCGCTGTGCACCCATAAAACATGTAACGGCCATTGGGGGGGGGGGGGGGGGGGTCGGTCTCTGTACTTGGGAGAAATTGCATAGCAAGTTTTAAGATGCGTTTTTTGTGTGTGGGAAATGTGTAAATTTTAGGGCTAAATGAATGTATAACCAACAAAATGGGAACATTCTAAATTTCATCTCCATTTTGATTCACTTACTATGAAGATCTCAAGGGGTTAATACTCTTCCCAAAAAGTGGTTTCGGATAGTTTGAGGGGTGCAGATTTTAAAATGGGTTGATTGTATAGAGGTTTTTTTAATGCTAAATATTTAAACTTTCATTAGAAACCATATTTATCCCCAAAATAATAGATTATGAAAATACTGAAAATCGATATTCTATTTGTAAGCCGCGCGACATCAAAATAAATTATCCAGACATTTAAAAAATTAGAAAAGTGTAAAGTAAACTTATGGGAAAAGTTATTCAGCAACTTAAGGTGCTAAAACTATCTGCCTGAAAACACCATTTCAAATTTAGCAAATTTTCTTTTTTTTTGTAAATAAACAAAAAAAACTTATCAGCCAAAATTTACCACTAAAATGAAGTACAACATGTGGGGGGAAAAAAAATCTCAGAATTGCTTTGATAAGTAACAGTGTTCAAAAGTTATAACCATATAGAGCGATGCATGTCCGAATACAAAAAATGGGGCTGAGCCTTAAGCTATAAACCGGCCACGTCCTTAAGCGGTTAATGTAGAATTAGACATTTTTTAGTTTGTCAACCACTGTAGATCATCTGTTAAGACAAAAGTTTATATAGTTGGAATATGTGATTTTTGGATCAGTGAGCCACTACCTAATGTTGCAATGTCATGTACTGTAATATTGATGTTGCCACACAAAGGTGTTACTAGGATTTCTTGCAGGAGCAAGGAGGAGTATAAAAGGAAAACCTGTAGGTGGTCAAGCAGATGAACCCCTTAGACTCGGGTCAGCAAGGCGCAAGGAGTTTGGTCACTATTTTTCAAAACCAAGTCACTATCCGGTTATAACTTTAGAAGGCTTTAACCCCTTGACGCTCTGCGCCATAGCTGTACGGCGCAAAGGTGTTTGAAGAGGGCTTACAGGCTAAGCCCTCTTCAGACACAGGTGGGGTTTGTTGCATATTGCAGCAAACCCCCACGGCTAATTACCACGGTCGGTACTTACACCGATCGCAGCTATTAACCCTTCCGTTTAGCTAGCCAGTGGCTCATTTTAATAAATACTGTGCAAAAATGCCATGTACTTCCATACAGAAGTAATGCAGTATATGGTAGGAACGATCATATCATCTAGGGCAGTGGTGGCGAATCTATGGCACAGGTGCCAGAGGCAGCACTCAGAGCCCTTTTTGTGGGCACCTGGGCCATCGCCCCAGCACACCAGACAGAACTCAAAGAACCTTCCAAGCAACTTAAAAAATGCTGCTTTCAGTCATATTTTGATACTTACTCCGCTACTTGGGACTGTAGGAAGAGGAAGAATTAGACAGGGTCGAATTATCTTTGGAGGACCTCCTGCTGGCCCCACGATTCTCTGTGTACAGAGGGACACTGGAAAGAAGCTAAAATGATGAAAATTTCCCATCTTTCTACTGTGTTGCTGTCCTCAGGAGCCCAATATGATTGAAAGTTGTTGAACAGGGAGTAATAAGTTACTGCTTTAATTTTTGGTTTGCACCTCGCGATAAATAAGCGGGGTATTGGGTTGCAGTTTGGGCACTCGACCTCTAAAAGGTTCGCCTTCACTGATCTAGGGTTAATGTACCCTAGAGGGAACCTAAAAGTTCAAATCACCACCCTTTCCCTAGAACTGATAGAAAACATAAATAAACAGTAAAAATCAGACAATAGTTATCGCCGTGTCCCAAAATGTCCGATCAAAATATGAAACCTATTATTGTCGGCAGTAAACCACATAAAGGAAAATAGCGCCCAAATGTCCGAAACGCGACCATTTACATTTTTATGTGATGTAAAATGGTGTAAAAGTGTGACAAAAATGTCGCACAGGCCTCAAAATGGTAGCATTGAAAACGTTGGCTCATTTCACAAAAAAATAACACAGCTCCGTGCACCATATGAAAAAGTTATTAGCGTCAGAAGATGGAGAAATTTTTTTTTTGTACACTTCCGTTTAATTTTTGAAAATGTGTTAAAACACAACAAAACCTTTATAAATTTGGCATCACCGTGATCGTACTGAACCAAAGAATAAAGCAGAAGTGTTATTGGAGCACATGGTGAAAGTCGTAAAAACCGAGCCTGCAAGAATGTGCCGCAAACGTTTCCAATTTTTCCACATTTAGAATTTTATGGGGATTTTTTTACTGTTCATTTTTATATCAGCTCTAGGGAAAGGGGGGGGGCGATTTGAATTTTTAGGTTTTTATAATTTTTATTTTAACTTTTATTTTTACTACTTTAACCCTAGGTTTTCTGATTGGCAGTATATGTGGATTTTCATCCTCATACATTACAGTGTGCAATTAGCACATAGTAATGAATGGGTTAAATCCAGACAGCCTCCGGTCTTCGGAAGCCCAGAGGCTGTCATGGCAACTGATCACCACTTACTGATGACGTCACGGAGAGCGACGATCTCCAACAACTTGCTAGCTCCGATCGCGGGTGTTTCCGGTAAGTCTTTGCTCCGATATGCAGAAAATACTTACCGGCTATGGAGAGGGCTGAGCCCATGAGCCCTCTCCATGCACCTGCAGCCGACCCATAACGTGCTATTACATCACAGGTCGTGAAAGGGTTAAGGCAAGTCTAAGAACAAATCTAGTAGCTTGATGTTCAAACTAAGGTAAATAAACACAGAGGAGCAACAAACAAGGCCCACTCCCAATCGGCCACAAAATGCAAAGGCCCCAGAAGAAGCTAGAGTGGGCGAAACCTAGGTCGGGCAAGCAGTTTGGCGTCCGTATGGACTTTTATGTGATGCACGCTTTTATAAACGTACTTTTGTGAGTATAAGAAAATAAAACATTTTAACTTGTTTACCCTGGTAATCTGCACTATCTGTACCAAATTTCCAGCACAGGATCTTTGTGGAACGAGGTCTACTGTCGAGACTACTGCAGGAAATTCACAGAAAGCCAGGAGGAATTACCAAGGAACTCCTCTATTTTTAACCATTAAGCTGGTGAGACTGTTCTGTGGATCAAATACGGATTGATTTGCATATTGGAGTAGAGCACTAACTTCTTTTTGGTTAAGTCTTCACTAGAATCTAAGCCTAAACATATCAATAAAACTAACAAAAAGTTAAAAATGTTATGAAGCCAATATCAACACTATATAAATTTCCGCCCTGATTTTGTATGAACAAACTTCGTTGCTTCTGTGTGAACTAGGCAAAGATTAAAGGGAGCATAAATAACCTGTGGGTGCAGCAATAAAGGTGGAGAAATAATACCGCTTTCTTCCTTCATCCATTCTTTAATCTTCCCATCCCCCAGTGAGGTTTGATTCTGTACTCGAGCCACCCCCTCTCTAGCACAACACTGGATCGTGTTGCTCTTCATATAAATGCTTGGATCCTGTTACCTCACTCAATGCAGCTTTTGAATAAAGCAGAACAGCTTATTCATGTTGGGGGAGAGATGCGGCAAAGGGCCAGTACAATACAGACTGACAGGCTGGCTTCAAGAACACATTGTGGAAGGCAAGAAACAATGTCCTGCTACCAGGACCTCAGGTTTCACAAGGAGTTTACATTCGCTTTTTCTAAAGGTCTCAAGAAAGATGTAATAGTACACTGTACAAAACAATGGCTATAATATGCTACACAGAAATACTAGGTTTCCACTAGGTTTTATCTGGAAGAAAATCATCTACTATAAACCCATCAAAATTGCCAGAAGCAGGATCTCACCAAGGTTGGGAAAATGTTTTCTAAAAACAAACTATGGTCCATTAAGCTGTACTTCAAACTTGGATTTCCACATGCTACCACATAACCAATACCATATCAAATAACTCTGTCAGTCTCGATACAAGGAGCAGCAATGAGGTCCCGTCGGCAGCCATGGCCTATAGCATTACAGAGCACAAAGTAAGGCTGCATGCACACTGCCGTGACCCTGCCGCACCGTAGCACGGCAGGCACACGGCAGCGCGGGGAGAGGAGGAGGAGGTGAGCGCAGCTCACCCCACCCCTCTCCATAGCGATGTATGGCCGCGGCGCCGTAATACGGGAAAAGATAGGACATGTCCGTAGGGCGAGCCCATAGAAGTGTATGGGGGACGTATATCAGCCGCATATACGTCCCCCATACTGTAGTGTGAATGCAGCCCAACTTTTATTTAAAAAAAACTGTGGGGAAAACAAAAGCCACATCGCACAGTTCTGCTGTCAGACACTTCTGTATGAACTCAAAGGGGGAGATTTATCAGATCTCAAAATACCCCAGTTTATATAGTTTTATTACGGCTCATGACATTCAGCTTTCACACAGGAATGGAAGGAGTCGTTGGCACAATATAGTGAATACTATCACTTAACATGAGTGGAAGCCTTGAGAATCCTCCTGGCTCCCAGGACAAGAGAACGGTTTGCTCGATTTCATCAAAGGAAGCTCTGCATTAGTTTCATTAGCTATTGACTCCACATATGTCACGGTCAGAAGTGATCTGGGCATGTGAATCTAGTGGTACTTTTAGCATTCAAATCACAGACTACTGCCAGGGCCAGCACAAGCCACTTAAAGTTGTAAGTAGGTTGAAAAACATTGACGCCTTCATGCAAAGACAGATTGTTGGTTTTGCAACCAAGCTCCATTCAGCTGAATGTGGTTATACGCACTTATCAGATCTGGTTCCTTTTATGGAGAAAGAAGCCAATACATTTCCTGCATCTGGTAAAGGGCTGTACACCTGTACTGTATACGTTTTGAATACAGTGCAGTGAGACCAGATGTACTGCCCTTGGGGTGAAAAACAATATACAAGTCCCATCTAGAGATCATGTTTAACCCTACTACATCACATGCCAGCTGCGGGTATATGGAGCATGGGATGAGCCCTCTCCATACAAATCGGTGTGTGCTGCATATCGCAGTAAACACCCACTGGTAACACCTGCGATAAATGCTGGCAACGATTACAGGCGTTAACCCTGTAAATGCCTCTGGCAAAGTTGCTAAAGGCATATAAATCCTGACGGAGCGCGGGCTGTCCCAAAGCTTTCAGGCCGGCGCCACACAGGGCGCTTTGTCTGCGCTTGCAAACGCAAACAAAGTCGCGCCCACCGGGGCGGGCCTCGGCCCGATCGCATCGGCGTTTCTATGGAAACGCCTGTGATCGGGAACGAGCCGCCGGTGTTTTGCGTTAATTTAACGCGAAACACCGGCGGCTCGTTCCCGATCGCAGGCGTTTCCATAGAAACGCCGATGCGATCGGGCCGAGGCCCGCCCCGGTGGGCGCGACTTTGTCTGCGTTTGCAAGCGCAGACAAAGCGCCCTGTGTGGCGCCGGCCTCAGGCTTAAGCCTATTCCTTACAATGTGCGATTTGCACTTTGCAATGAATGATGGTTAAAAACCCCACATACTGCCATACAGTATGCCATACAAACGCAGCAGTGTTACAATGCTAACGTTATTGGAGACCTCAGATAACGCCAACACAAACGGACCTCTGGATGTTGGTAATTTACTGTACTTTAGCCTTGGGCTACAATAAACACCTATAATAGTTATAAAAAGGGGTCTGCAATTAAGCTTTTTTTGTTAATCCTGGTTCAGGTCCTTATAACAACCCAACATTTCTAAAAATCCAATTTTCAAAGAGGCCATAAAAATTTTGGCTGGGGTTACAGTTATAAAATATACAGTTTTGACTTGCATACAAATTCAACTTAAGAACAAACCTATAGAATCTATCTTGTAAGTAAAAACCTAAAATTGGCAATACATGGTCTTTAACTGGCATGATCATTTAGATTTTACATTCCTTTTATCGGTCCTTGATTAGAGGCCATTATGAGGTTTCATCAGTTAAGAGATGGAGCTCAGCAAAAAGGTTTCTGTAAAGAGGCAAGGGGGTTCATGCAGTTTTATTTTGCCACCATGTGCAGATATATTTTAGCTCAAAGATGTCTGACCATCACTCGCACGAAGGGGGTGTGTATATGTGGAGCTTTGTCTCACTATCAGTTATGTATAGTATAAATGAAAAGATCCTAAAGCAAGCAATATCTCAGCTTTATACGTCACCTTGACCTGCTGGAAATGAAGCAGAACATAGGATACTAAATTTCTCAGCCTCTCACTAGAATTGCGTAGGTGTTGAATTCTCAACAAATCACCTTAGCAACTGCTCTAAACATATGTGCAGTGAGATCAGCTGATAGAGATCTGTAAATAGAGAGAAAAAAATTTTCCTGTCTTCAAATATAAAAATACCTACGCTACAAGAAAGTAAATGCAATCACATTATCTTATTAGAATTGTAATGTGTTCGCAAGACATAGGGATTGTTTATTACCAGTAGGCTACATTTTGATCTTAACCAGGAAGCTTATCAAAGTTAATTTTTCTGATGTGGAGAATGAAGGGGGGGGGGGGTTAGTTTATTTTATGGTTCACACAATGTGTCCCACCTGTGCGGTATTACCAGACTGATCGCCCCTACATCTATACTTACGGATTAACAGAAGTCATTTTTATCTTCACAAAGACACTGGCCATATGCCAACACTGAGGAAGGACATGGCAAGTTTACAGTCCAAAATACGGGAAGTCCCCGGGTTACGTACAAGATAAGTTCCATAGGTTTGTTCTCAAGTTTAATTTGTATGCAAGTCGAAACCATATTTTTAGAATTGTAGCTCCAGACAAAAAATGTTTGCCCCAGTGACAATTGGAGTTTCAAAATATTCTGCTGTAATGAGACCAAGGATTATCAATGAAGTTTCATTACAGACTCCTTACAGCTGATCATTACAGTCTGGGACTATAGTAAAGCTTCCAGAGAGCTTCACCAAAGGTCACAATGGGCAGAGGGATCCGTCTAACTAGGTGTCCAGTGTCCTTAAGTAGGGGACTGCCTGTACATCAGATTCACCACTGTATTGTAGCTTAAAAGAAACTCCAATGTAAATGTGAACAGCACCCACATCTGTAGACGCAAGTGCCTCTACAGATCCAAAAAATATTACTGGTCTGTCTATACGAGCAAGTGCACTCAATTTTTTCTTGGTTTTTATGGTAAATTTCCTTTAAAGCACAGATATTTTTAGCGCATAGTAAAAAGAATTAGTGGGACACATACATACAAGACAAGAGGTTCAGTTCATTCCTATGGTACTACAAGAGTTGTAGGTCTTAGTAGTCCCCTAGTGAATGGAACAATGGTCACACATGTACCTCTCCTCCATTCACATGGCAGACGAGTGGACATCCATTCTTGTGATCAGTCGTATTTACAAGTCAGATCCTTAAGCCATCAGATGTTTAAAAGGTTCTTTCACAAATGATTCTTGTACCCAATACCCAGGATCAGGGATATAATTGGTTTATCAGATGAGGCTCCTCCTGTGACATGGCAGTCTTGCTTTGTGGACATTGCACTTGTATTGTGAGAGGTGAGGCATAATAAAGGCTAGTATTATGTTGTGCTACCTATGAGATACTTGCATGTGGGTGAAACCAGTCCCCTCACTGGCAGCATGAGCTTAATAAATAGCATAGGGCTAGACTGACAGGGATAGCATTTACTTGTCGATTTACCTTCTATAAAAACTAAGAACTGCTGGAGGTTTCATCTGGGATACTCCGCATTTAAAAAACATTTTAAAAACAATGTTAAGATACTCTTGTGCAAACAGCCGAAGAGTACTGTGTTAACCAGTTGAGGAAATTCCTGCCAGTGGGGCAGTGTACCTTAACCCCTTAAGGACACTGGGTTTTTCCACTCATTTCTCGCTCTCCACCTTCAAAAATCCATAACTTTTTCATTTTTACATGTACAGACCTGTGTGAGGGCTTATTTTGTGCCTAACAAATTTTACTTTCCCGTAATGTTATTTAACCCCTTAACGCTCTGCGCCATAGCTCTACGGCGCAGAGGTATAAGGGATGTGTGAAGAGGGCTCACGGGCTGAGTCCTCTTCATACAAAAGGTGGGGGTTTTTGCATATTGCAGAAAACCCCCACCGCTAATAACCGCGGTCGGTGCTTGCACCGCGGCTATTAACCCCTCCGTTACAAAGTCGCCGACGGCATTTAAAAGACGGCGGCGCGCGGGGGCGCCATCTTTGTTACGATCGCCGCGCCCCCCAACGTCATCGGGGGGGGGGGGGGGGGGGGGGGTGCGGCGATCGGTAGCCATGGTAGCCTCGGGTCTTCGTTTGACCCGAGGATACAGGGCTTCTGCATATCCATTACAATGAGCCTGTGGCTCATTGTAATGTATAGTGTGCAAAAATGCCATATATTGCAATACAGAAGTATTGCAGTATATGGTAGGAACGATCTGACCATCTAGGGTTAATGTACCCTAGATGGTCTAAAAAAATAGTGGAAAAAAGAAAAAAAAAAGTTTAATAAAAAAAATTAATAAAATATTAAAAGTTCAAATCACCCCCCTTTTCCTAGAACGGATATAAAACATAATAAAACAGTAAAAATCAAATATATTAGGTATCGCCGCGTCCCAAAATGCCCGATCAAAATATAAAAGCGGTTACGGGCGGCGGTGACCTCCGAGGCGGGAAATGGCACCCAAATGTCCGAAATGCGACTTTTACACCTTTTTACATCACATAAAAAAATAAAAAATGATCAAAATGTCGCACAGACCTCAAAATGGTAGCAATGAAAACGTCGCATCATTTCGCAAAAAATGACACCTCACACAGCTCCGTGCACCAAAGTATGAAAAAGTTATTAGCGTCAGAAGATGGCAAAAACATTTTTCTTCTTTTTTGTGCACATTCGTTTCATTTTTGAAAATGTATTAAAACACAATAAAACCTATATAAATTTGGTATCACCGCGATAGCACCGAACCAAAGAATAAAGCCGTGGTGTTATTTTGAGTGCAAAGTCAAAAAAACTGAGCCCACAAGAGCATTTGGAATTTTTTTTCAGCTTCACAGTACACAGCATGTTAAAATAAATAACATTACGGGAAAGTAAAATTTGTTACGCACAAAATAAGCCCTCACACAGGTCTGTACACGTAAAATTGAAAACGTTATGGATTTTTGAAGTTTGAGAGCGAGAAATGAGCAGAAAAACCCTGCGTCCTTAAGGGGTTAAACATGCCGTGCAATGCGAAGCTGAAAAAAAAATTCCAAATGTGGAAAAAATTTTTAAAAAGGCACGTGCGTCACGTTCTTGTGGGCTCAGTTTTTACGACTTTCATTCTGTGCTCCAAATAACACCTCAGCTTTATTCTTTGGTTCGGTGAGGTGTCATTTTTTGCTAAATGAGGCGACGTTTTCATTGCTACCATTTTGAAGTCTGTGCAACATTTTGATCATTTTTTATTCCATTTTTTATGTCATGTAAAAAGGTGTAAAAGTCGCATTTCGGACATTTGGGCGCCATTTACCGTCTCGGAGGTCACCGCCGGCCGTAACAGTTTTTATATTTTGATAGAACGGGCATTTTGGGACGCGGCGATACCTAATGTGTGATTTTTACTGTTTGTTATGTTTTATATCCGTTCTAGGGAAAGGGGGGTGATTTGAAATTTTTATATTTTATTAATTTTCTTTATTTTTTAAACTGTTTTTAAACTTTTTTTTTCCACTATATCTTAGACCATCTAGGGTACATTAACCCTAGATAGTCAGATCGTTCCTACCATATACTGCAATACTTCTGTATTGCAATATATGGCATTTTTGCAGCTCATTCATTACAATGAGCCACTGGCTCATTGTAACGAATCTGCAGAAGCCATTAAGCCTCGGGTCAAACGAAGACCTGAAGCTACCATGGCAACCGATCGCCCGATCGACCCCCCCCCCCCCGATGACGTTCGGGGGCGCGGCGATCGGAATAAAGATGGCGGCGCGCGGGCGACTTTGCCGGCGGCAACGGACAGGTTAATAGCCGCGATCGGTGCTAGCACCGACCGCGGTTATTAGCATTGGGGGTTTGCTGCAACATGCAACAACCCCCACCCTTGTATGAAGAAGCCCGTGAGCCCTCTTCATACATTCCCTATACCTCTGCGCCGTAGAGCTACAGCGCAGAGCGTTAAGGGGTTAAAGGACACCTGTCATCAGGTCTCAGTCACTAGTCCCGTCACTACTACCTGTTGGAGCAGCTCACAAGGATACCATCCCAGCCTTTATCTAGTCAATTCATACATTAATCATTGTCAAATCATATTTTCTTTATTATGTAAATGAAGCTGGTCACATGGTCAGAGGCAGTGATGTCACCCCTGTTACCTTTCCCTCTCCTCCCCCTGCTCACGTTTGTGTGTAATGTATAGTAAAGCATTGTTGGTGTCTGTGCTTTACCTGCTGACATGCTCTCCCTCATAATACACATGTATGAGACGCAGACATCAGCTATACAAGTACCTGACATGTTCTGCTATAACATGGCTGCCTGGAGCTGTTGTATCTCTCCTATATACACACAGGCTGCAGGGGGCGCCAGCACCAGGAAGCACTTGGAGGAGCAGTTACACCATTATACAGCCTCATCATTCTACAGGCTGTCAGTCATGCACTGTGGGTGTGGCTGTGCCTCCCACTTATGAATAAGTTGGACAGCTTGAATATGCTAATGACTCATTGGACATTTCACAGGTCATTTGCATACAGCTTTAGGACCTCATTGCTTAGGTTTACAGGCATGTAGAGGGACAATGAAGGAATAGATGCAATGCTCTCTAATGGTAGTTTATGAAAATATATTTAGTTTAGGGGGGTTATTTTTCCTGACGGTTCTGTTTAATATGCATATCGAAAAACGTCTTATTAACTTTCAGGCTGGCAGTGAACCACACCCCATAATTGTGACTGACAGCTCTGTGTCTCTTCAAATCACTGCTATGCCTCTTTACTTGGGGACCGTCTGCTAATATTCAGCTATAGACATATAAAGCTATATGTACAGATGGGAAATACTGTATATATTTTTTTCAATGTGCCTCGTGTTACATTCATGACATGTAACCAGTGACCTCATCGCCGGCCCTTCAGCCTTCTTAGAATAGCAAACTGTACACCATATATGATCACATGAAATCACAGCAGCCTCCATGGAGGATGGAGAGCAGAAGTCAATGTAGGCTGCTGTGACTTCATGTGATCAGATACAGGCATGGGGTACAGTATGCCATTGTTATGAGGCTAAAGAACCAGAGACGTCACAATGGTCACATGACACGAACGGTGATCATTAAAAAGGCATAAGGCA
Source organism: Engystomops pustulosus (assembly GCF_040894005.1). NCBI lineage: Eukaryota > Metazoa > Chordata > Amphibia > Anura > Leptodactylidae > Engystomops > Engystomops pustulosus. The sequence goes on along the minus strand of NC_092417.1, from coordinate 100,797,137 downwards.
TGGGGAGGATTAGATGGGAGGGGCAGGATGAGCAGGACATGCCCCCTCTGATGCCAGGGAATATAAAATAAAAAAGGGGATTTATGTGGATGTAAGCGAAACTATTTTAGCTAAAAAAAAAAGCAGTTAATAGAGCTCTACAGGAACCTGTCACCGGCTGTATATGTGCAAATGTGGTGACAGGTTCCCTTTAAAGACATGTTGTGTGCCTATACGTCATGTCAGTCAAGGCTGTATGGTGTTGCCTCACAGGCTGAGCGTGCTCCAGACATAGCAATGTTAGATGCATTATGCAGCTGACATCCATGATTGGTTCTGGCACCGATCGCATGTGTAAAACCCTTAAAGGGAACCTGTCAGCACATTTTCACATATACAGCCAGTGACAGGTTACAATAGAGCTCTATTAACTGACACCCCCTTTTAGCTAAAAATTGTTTCGCTTACATCCACATAAATCACTTATTTACTTGTATTACCTGGCATCAAAGGGAGAGTGTCCTGCTCGGCGGGCCCCTCCCATCAATCCCCCCAAGCCGTATGCCTCCTTACAATTTAGCAGTTCATGTTATAAGACCAGGGTAACTTATCAGGACCTTTAGCCTCTTCACAATAGCAAACTGTAGCCCATGCATGTAAAGAACAAGAGTTTGGACACACCTTCTCAGAGTTTTCTGTATTTTCTTGACTATAAAAATTGTAGATTCACACTGAAGGCATCAAAACTGATTTAACAGGTGGAATTATATACCTAAAAAATGTGAAAATTTACTGCTTTGCACACTCTTGGCATTCTCTTGATGAGCTTCAAGAGGTAGTCACCAGAAAAGGTTTTCACAGGTGCCTTGTCAGTTTAACAAGTGTGATTATTTGCCTTATAAATGGCGTTGGGACCATCAGTTTTGTTGTGCAGAAGTCAAGTGGATACGCAGTCGATAGACTTAGTTGCTTTTTTCTAGCCATAATACAAATTCTAAGTAAAGAAAAACAAGTGGCTATCATTACTATAACCCCTTAAATCCGTATGGGTGGACACTCTCATTTTGTCATGAAGGGGCCTTAGGCTTGGGGCCACCGGGCTCCCTTCTCCTCCCGCCACCTTGTGATGCAATCGCAGGGGTGCAGTCTTCTCAAACGCACAGCTGGGGACCTAATGAAGGTCCTCAGGTCTGCCATCAGCATGTGCATGCTCGGGCCAGATCCCCCTGGCAGATTCATAGGCTGACACTTCTAATGCACTGCAATACATGGTTATTTCAGCGCATTAGTATTAACTAGTGATCACTAGTTCATATGACCATAATAAAAAAAAAATTTTAAAATTTAAATAAAGTTGCGTCAAAGTTCCAGCCATTGAAATTAACCCACCCAAAATACACACTTTATTAACCCCTTGAGGACAGCCACCACCAGGATCAAAAGATTGTAAACCAAGCACACTGACATACTGGTGTGTGCCCTTTCTGGCATAACCAGCTCTTTTTACCCCGGTATTTATTTTATTATTTAAAAGCTACTCAAAAATAATGCATTTGCCTAAGAGTTTAAGCCTCCCATGCCCGTGTTCCTGCCAGAGGGGGCATAGACCAGTATGCTTGGTTTACGCTCCTTCATCCTGGTGGTAGATGTAACCATTTTTGGTGGAAGAGAAAAACGAAGGAAAGGAAGAAAGAAGCAGACGCAGAAGCAGACGTTATGAGCTCAGTTTTTACGACTTTTACAATGCTCTCCAAATAACACCTCAACTTTATTCTTTGGTTTGGTACGATCATGGGACACCATCTCTACAGATTTTATTGTATTTTAATACATGTTAAAAATTAATGCCTCGTGTATGAAAAAAAAAAAATCTAATTTTGTCATCTTTATGCTACTATAATAATTCGGTGTACATAGCTGTGTAAGGTGTCTTTTTGCTGCTGTTTACATGACTACCATTTTGAGGACTGTTCGACTTTTGATCACTTACATTGTTTTTACATGTAACACAATGGCGAAACAGTGGCGGTACAGACATTTGGGCCCTTTTCTCTGTTAAGGGACTCAATGCTGGGAACAGTTCCATTTTGATACACTTTGGGATTTTACAAGTATATTTTTATATCTGTTCTAGGGAAAGGGGGGTGGATTTGAACATTTAGATTATTTTTACCATTTTTTTCAGACCACCTGGAGTACTTTAACACTAGGTTGTCTGGCAGTATATGCTAGGTTCTATCACACTACAGTATAGCAGCATATGGGTATTGCCCACGGCTTATCAGTGCAAATCACACATTGTAATAAATGGGCTAAAACACAATCTCTGGTCTTTGTATGACCCAAAGCTGTCATGCTAAACGATTACCGCTACCCGATGACTAATGGGGAGCGACAGTCAAAACCAAGATAGCAGTGCCCACACCCAACTGTCTTTCAAATGCCGCCAGTGGCATGCAAACGGTTAACACCAAAAACATTAAAAGACGCATTAGCTTTAGAGTGCGCCAGGAGAAACTCAGAATCTCTAGAGACCAGATAATAAGTGTCGCTTACAACAAACCTATCACAATAACAATAAGGGACATGTAAGAGACCGGTTTTGGGCTAGCAACAACTGGACAGACAGGTAGGAAACATTTCATTTAGAAATAAAACATTTCCTGTGCCCACCCACAGGTTGTCTGGGATTGTACATTTTTAGCTTTGTAAAGCTTGTAAACATTGCAGATCCATCTGAATATACCAAAATAACCTCACTGCATTATTCTAAAGCTCAGATGGCCAATATCAAAACACACATAGGGAAAATTAACAATTAAAGAAAATCTAATCAAAATAACACTTCTTCATAGACACAGTGACTGTGGTAATCATATTTAGTCATCTATGGCCTCACTCCTAAAATAAACTTGAATTGTAATGAGCCCAAAAATAGTCTAAGACCATAAATAAACGTATTGCTCCGTATTTCAGACAAGAATCACTTCAAAATTCTGGCGCAGACAGGTTTCCGCATCTCCCCCATTATTTACTTCCTGTGTATAGAACGTCAGAGGCACACATCTCCGATTAATCTGATACATACAAGGAACGCGCCTTTTTATGTATAAAAATAAAAAAGGTGACAGCAAGCAGAGATCTAGTGAATAATGAGAAAGTGATACAGAAATCACATTGTAAAATAAGGTTTAATATGGATTTCGCATCATAATGGGCCGACGGCGGCAACAACTATGCCCATGTATACGTCGGGAGTTTTCCTAGTATATGCAGAACGCATATCAAAAACTAAATAAACCCAGCATTCAAGTATAAACACATTTTACACACAAAATCCTATTTCTTCAGATTTTATACTATCAGCTGCAGTGTGTGCATGAGGAACATTAACATTTCGAGCCCGTCAACTCTTCTGGTATCACATTTTCCCACTGTTTATACATGTTAATTGTCTTTCTAGTGCTAGATTCAGTATTGGGAAGCCAAAACAATGTACAACTTACACCTCCATGCTGCCTGCTTGAGGTTTATGTGCCTTTTTTAAAATGTGGTTGTTAATTGATGGCAGTACTCCTTAACCATCACCAACGCTTGTTTGCAGCTTTAATGTCCAGACTTGATTTTTAGAATCTGACATGCCACGATAATTGGTTAGAACTTCGGAATGCTTTAACATATCATTTAAATTTTAAAACTATCATGAAGTACAATCTCAAAATCACCTGGATAAGTTTTGCGTTTCATTCTGAAAAAAAAATGAAAATTTAGCAAAACTTCATTTTCAAAGTTTCAAATGTTCTGCTTTCCAGGCAGATGGTTAAAATACCCAAAAATCTTGATAACTAACATTTCTGGAATGTCTGCTTTATTTTAAACGTCCTTTTTTTTTCTAGGATGCTAGGAGGCTTAGAACATTAGGTGCGATATTTCTAATCCTCATGAAAAAAAAATGGCCAAAGCTCACATTTTGAGGGGACAACTCAGCTTTAAAAAGACTTTGGGGTTTTACTATTTAAACCTTTCATAAATTATCCCACTATAGCAGTGGTGGCGAACCTATGGCACGGGTGCCAGAGGTGGCACTCAGAGCAATCTCTGTGGGCACCCAGACTGTCAACCTAGCCCAGAGTTTGCTAGACAGGACTTAAGGCTTTCTCTTGCAGTTCAAGGAAATCCAGGACAACAGACAACTGGAGGAGAGAGATGGTGTGGACACAGCTGGGTGACCATTAGAGCTACGGATCCAGGCGCTGTGTTTCTTATTGATCAGGGGACCCTGGATGAAAGCTAAAATGAAGCACAGAATTTCTTTCTACTGTATCAGTGTCATCAGGACACTGATACGATTGAAAGCTCTGACATTGCAGTGATCTATACGTTACTACTGAAGTTGGCACTTTGCAACAAAGAAGTGGGTACTCGTTGTTGTTTGGGCACTTGGTCTCTAAAAGGTTCGCCATCACTGCCCTATAGAAATTACACCCCTCAACATATGCAAAACAACTTCATGAAGTCTATTAACCCATTAAGTGTTTCACATGGGTTGAAACAAAAAAAAAAAAAAAAGTGATTAAGAAACACTTGAATTTTTTGTGAAAATACATTCATTTAGGTCAAAAATTACACTTTCATAATGAATGAAATGCTTTGCAAAGTTAAATGCCCAATTTCTCCCGAGTGTACCGATACCCCATATGTTGCAGTAAACTGCTGTATGGGCAGATGGATGGCCAAGCATAGAATGGAAGCAGCGCAGCAGAGTTTTTATTAACACAGGTTATAAAATTTTAAATCAATGAAAATCACATTTTTAACCATCGGCAACTTTTTATGGGCATAACTTCTATATTTTTCTGTTGACAGATCTAGTTGGGGGCTTAAAAAAAGTGTTTTTTCAGTGGTATCATATAAGAGCCCATAATCACATTTAATCCCTTTTTTAAACAATTTTTAATCAAATACCATCACCAAAAATGTTCTAAACAGTGAAGTTTGTCGCTCACCGAGCAGGTTCAAAATTGCTTTAGATTTATTGTACAGATTGATATGGACGCGGTGATACGAAATATGTACTTTGAGTACTTTATTTGGATTTTATATGTAAATGGGCTGATAAGGGGACTTTTAGGAAGGCGAGGCGTCAGAAGTAGTAACCTAAAAGTTTGCTATAAAAAGCAGATAGCGTGATCATAAAGGGGTTAATTTTAGTGGACTCCATATTTGAAGATCAGTTGCTAGGCAAAACAAGCAATTGAGTGGCATCTTTTGGCAGCCCTTTTTTTGGTGAAGCCAAGTAAGTCACTAAAAAGAATCAGACATGTGCCTTTTCTGCAAATACATTACACACTGATGACATGGACATCAAGAACAGCACACAGGTAGCCCGACTTCCCACTTTGGCTTTATTACATGTACAGCACCATTAACTTCATGTCATTGTACATTGAGTAAGCTGTTCAGATTTATTTCTCCTCATCTTAATGTAATGTAAGTACAAAGATAGAAATCTTTACTGAAGTAAATGGAGGACTGGTGCGTGAGGGTTTACATGTATGTGAGGAAGCATAACAGTGCAGTTATTGAGTGTTGTAGGACATAATGGATTGTTTCCAGTCACAGTTGCAAGATTGGAAACGCGGATGGAAAGCGTGAAACAGGTTGTCTTGTCATAATCAGAGATTATGTGTAGGACAGCACTGGCAGATAAATATATATTTATTGAGGGACAGTGTCAGGCAAGCCTTTTTAATCTGAATGTGTGGATTGGAGAGATATTAGGAGTTAGGCCATGTGAAAATGCCCAGAAAGAAGCCAACAACTACAACCCATAGTAAGACTACCATCTTCACTACAATATACACCAGGTATCTTTCTGACAAGCATTCCATCAGATGCCTTTAAAACATTTTTCTAGAGCATTTTGCAGCGAAGACCCCAAATTCAATCCTGTATGTGAAAAAGAATTGCAACAACCACCTAGAAACACAAAGTACTGGGCAGATGAAATGCATACAGTACAAGGGAAAGGAGGATGCACAGGACATATGCAGGTTGCCATGGTTCATTTCTAAGTTGTCATAACAACCAACACAATGACATCTAGTCCCACACTCTAGACCCAACACTTTCATTGAGGGGGAAATAAAGCGAAATGCAGCTTCAGCTTACAAACAAGTTAGATTCTTGTCATGAACCTGTAAAGTATTATACACCCTGGCAAGTATACAGCCAGATGCAGGGGTACCCTCCTCACCCCTCCCCAGAGAAAGCAGAGTGGCCACACCATTAAACAGCAAACCGTAAAACACAAAGGCGCACTGACTTTCTTCTAGAAGGGTAAGAATACTCCTTTCACCATTTGAGGAGTATTCTTAGCCGAGGAAGAGTATGAAATTTTCCAAGTGGTCCGGCATATGAATGAGGTTGATGCCTCTTCCCCTGACTGCCCCGCCCGCTCCTTAGGCTAGAGGTGACGGCTGCGCATCATGCGGCAGTCACCACCCTCATCAATACGCCAGACCACTGAGAGCAGGCTAGCGTTTCCAGTGTAAAGCACAGCGTTGTTCATTAGCGTTATTGGAGGTTTAGGATGACGCTAGCATTGTAACACTGCTGCGTCTGTTTTAGCACTAGGAGCCGCTCTGGTAAGCAGCTCCTAGTGCAGTTTGAGGGCGACAGGTCCTCCTCAAGCAAGAAAATCATTACCGGTACGACATAGCACAGTACAGTACTACCCCTTTGTAGCAATGGGCACTGCACTATACTATGGTTACAGATCCCTTTTATACAATAGACTATCAGCTGTGTTCACTATACTTTGAAGCCACGTGTTGCACTGTATATAAAAATATAGCACCACATATACAGTATTTAAAGGCAACCTACCATGTTAAAATAGTAGGTGTAAGCTGCAAAAACCGAGCACCTGCTCAGGGTGAGCTGGTGCCGGAGTTTACATTCGTTATTGTCATAAACCGCTGTATCGCGGTTTAAACACTTAAAATCTTTATATCTGCGGCAGCTATGGCGCACGGTTGTGCCCTTGGTGCGCCAAAGCTGCTGCAGATATAAAGATTTAAAAGCGTTTAAACCGCGATACAGCGGTTTTATGACAATAACGAAAGCACCAGCACCAACTCACCCTGAGCTGGAGCTCGGTATTTGCAGCTTACACCTACCATTTAACGTGGTAGGTTTCCTTTAACAGTATCAACACACATAATGGATCACATTGACCAAGGTGCTTGCAACAGGTTTCTGTCAGACTTGTGCAAGCAGCTTGTACTGAAAAGAGCATGCAAAGTATTTATTGCACCACTTGCCCTTTTAGTGTCATGGCTGCACTATTCCTCGCATTACACAAATGTCTACACTGAAATGGGGGTTCCGGTGCCCATTCGTACAGTGCACCACATTTATCATGCAAAGTCTGATAGAAGTGTGCCGCAAATGTTGAAGATGCACCAAAAAAGGGTAGTGCACACTAAACAGTTTAGGGGGGGCACCAGATAAATTGAGAACGGGCGCCAGGATTCCTGAATCTGGCACACACTGCGCACTACACAGGCAAAAGTGAACATAGCGCAGTTTGCACTGCTTTTAGTCAATGGGGGGGGGGGGGCATTTATTGCACTACAAAATGTGTATAGCACAGAACAACATGAAGTCTACACTGTAAGTGATCCCTGGCAGAGGACAGATTTTCTAAGCAGATGCCTGCACAGCTGCCAGGGCTCCTCCACTTCCATGTAAGGGGGTTAGAGGAGGGCCATAGAGGAAGCAGCCACAAAAGGGTAGGCAAAGACTGGCAGACGTGGGGCCCATCAGCGAACCTGTGGCCTTGTATAGAGAAGAGGGGCAGCTGGCTACAGCCCAGAGGAAGTGACCAGCAATAAAGCAGTGTTTGCAGCCATAGCACACTAGTGACAGAATGTACTGCTGTGGGCACTTACCCGCTGACCTAAAGGCAAGAACCTGTTCTGTGTCCACTGATATTCAGTCCCCACAAAAAAGACGATCGGTCACCCTACAGCCCCCATAGTAGAAGGGCAGCCAATAACAAAGCCCCTTACATGCTGCTTAACATCAGCAGTGTGAAAGGAGCTTTGTGATTGGTGTTGAAGAAGCCCTTAGTGCCGCTTTTACAGGTGACAGGTCCTCTTTAAGACCTTTCTGAGGGGAATTGCTTACTTTAGATAAGTGAAAGAGCCAGTTGTGCAGAGTAGACTACAGTCAGTTCTGCTTGCTCCTTTGTACTATACAAGGTGGTCCGAGGTATCATGACACATGCTGTACTGGAACACAAGGTCCTAATACATAAAGCAATTCTGAAACTGAAAATGGCCACAAAAGTTATCATAGCTGTGGGACCAATAGAGATTAATTTGGGTGATTGTAAATCCATTCCAAAATAGGAAGAAAAAAAAAAAAGCCATAGGTAAAAGGGAAAAAGTCTCTTTTGTAGCTCATCTCTCCCACCCCCCAGCACATTTTTACCCCCCCCTCCATCCCTGTCCCTCATCCTCCCATTACCCCTCCTGCTCATGTCAAGCTTGTGCCTTGAAAAGTGGGGCCTGCAATATCCTTCAGCTTCTTTACTTTCAGTGCAGCCAACTCACTCCAGAAGTTCAGTGAGGATCTCTGAATAATCCAATGTTTTCCTAAATGACAGATGATAAATATAAACCACTTGTATGTAATCAAGTCTCTGTATAAATACATCTGCTCTGTGATAGTCTCAGGGTACATACACACGTATGGTACCGTACCGCCAGCAGGCCGCCATTGCAGTCATATACATCCCCTCAGACTGCCGTCTAAATGTACCCTCAGGGTGCGATCACGCATTCAGTTTTACAGATGCAGTTTTGAAGCAAAAAGCAAGTGTGGTTCATAATAGGTGAGAACATCATTGAGAGAAGTGGGAGAGTGTTCATAGGACAACAATCACACGTACACTGCACAAATCTGGCCTTTACAGAAGAGTGGTGAGAGAAAAAGCCATTTCTCAAAGATGTCCATAAAAGTCTTGTTCAAAGTTTGCCACAAGCCACATCGCAGACACCAAACATGTGGAAGAAGGTGTTCTGGTCAGATGAAACCAAAATTGAACTTTTTGGCCACAACGCCAAAAGATATGTTTGGCATAAAAGCAACAAGGCTCATCACCCTGAACACACCATCCACTATTGTCAAACATGGTGGTGGCAGCATCATGGTTTGGGCCCGCTTTTCTTTAGTGGCAGGGAAGATGGACCCAAATATAGTTGGAGTCTGCAAAAGACCCGAGACATTGGCAGAGCTTGAACTTCCAACAAGACAATGATCCAAACAAAAAGCAAAATATGCAGTGGAATGGTTCACAAATGAATGTATCCAGGTGTTGTGTTCACAAATGCTCTTCATCCAACCTCACTGAGCTCGAGCTGCTTTCCAAGGACAAAACTAGCAGACCTGATACCCCAAGCAACTTGCAGCTGTAATCACAGCAAAAAGCACTACAAAGTATTAACTTAAGGGCACCTATGACAAGACATTTTACTGGTGACAGGTGTGAATAGACCATGCATAGTACACCGACACCCTGATTGACAGCTCTGCTCCCCCTCCGTTCCCATAATATCCCCTTCTATAGATTACCTGGCTCTCTGCCAAAAGTCCTTGTCAAGTCCTGGGGTGATGCCACATTTCAAATCCCAACACTCGCCTCCTCATAAGCATAATTATTTGCTCGGCCCCTGGAGTTTAGGATTCACTTATATTCCCTCCCACTTCATGTCAAGTCTCATGAGGACGTCGGCTCAGGGCACAGAAAGCTCGCGCCTGCGCGGCAAGCCGTACTACCTGTAGCGTGCGCAGTTTGCTGCTCGATGCACCCGGCAGGGAACTGCAAATTTGCAAAGTCTCTGCGCACTTCTGTATGTAACTTGCATACCCGAGCGCTGCCTAGTTGTACAATCTCCAGCATAGTGATCAGTACATGGCACAGCACTTATCACAGAATAATGTGAAATAGGTCTTATTCTACATGTGAATATTTTAAAAAAAAAAAAAAAAAAAAAAAAAAAAAAAAACACATTTTACTGGGACTAGCATCAAGTCAATAAGTGGATGTTAAAATGATCCATCACCTTCACCTCTACTAAATAAAGAGTGTGACAATGCCTTTCAGAGAAGGACTTAGAAAAGTGGTTTCAGAGGGGCAGAGGACTTAGCCTAGGCTTTAAATGGTAGTAATAGATTTGTCAGAGAAACTGCAGCTGGGCAGGAGGTAGTGAACAATAAGGATAGTCAGCTTTCTGTGATGTGACCTTACCAAGGCAAGGAGCCAGAAGACCATACATAATTGATGGCAGCAGCTATCCTAGCCAAGAAACTAATGTACAGGCTTACATACAGCCGAACCCCATTACCCATTACATCATTGGTCCTCTGCTCAGCAGCACAGCATTTTTATAGCTTTAAATTATATATTGCAGGGGACTCAACCTACTTGGTCCATTCAAACCAACTGGTGTGCAAAATCACAAATTAGCTTTACACATGGGTCATGAATATTACATGATGGTCTAGAGATGTTAAATATAAAAATACAAAAGCAGGTCCTTTTAAATTATTTCACAAGAAAGCACCATCTCCTCGCCTGCATCCTCCTGTAGCATGCACTGGATGCCTTTCGTCCGGATTCTTCCTGTGACCAGAATGCAGTTATGTGCCAAGGCTTCAGAGAAGACTGTCTAAACCGTGAAATAGATCGTATGGCTGCTTGAACAATTTCAAGTTTCTGTACCATTGACAGAATGATTGAACTTTAATGAACTTGTAAGCTACACAAGATTTTTTGTTATTGAGACATTACTCAGAGAATATTCGTGCTGTAAGAATTTAATATATATGACACCAAAAAATGTATGGAATGATCAACGGTCTACAAACTTCCAATCATTATGGACCAATATGTCCAAGCCAGAAATTAGAATAAAATTCTACCTCCATACATACACATAATGATGGATTACAATTCTGAGTATTGGTAGGCCTGCAATGGGAGGGTGCTGTTGCTGGGTGGCTTTCCTTTCCCTAGAGAAAACGTAGTTTGCAGATCATAGATTCCTGCAATCTCTGCTTTTCTCTATCTAGCTTGTGGGTAGATTAGCACACAGCTGGCATTACTCTCAGTAAATGCACTATTCAGAAACCTCAGTACCTGCCCATACAAGTAACTACGACAGAGATGGCGAACCTTTTAGCGGCTGAGTGCCCAAACTGCAACCCAAAACCCCCCTTATTTATCGTGAGGTGCCAAAAGTTAAAGCAGTAACTAGTTGCTCCCTGTTCAACAACTTTCAATCATATTGGCCTCCTGAGGACAGCAACAGGGTAGAAAGATTGAAAATTTGCATCATTTTAGCTTCTTTCCAGTTTCCCTCTGTACACAGAGAATTGTGGGACCAGAAGAAGGTCCTCCAAACATAATTCGACCCAGTCTACACATTCTCCCTCTACCTACAGTCCCAAGTAGCAAAGTAAGTATCAAAATATGACTGAAAACAGAATCTTTTAAGTTGCTTGGAACTGCAGGAAGATTCTTTGAGTTCTGTCTGGTGTGCTGGGGCGATGGCCAGGGTGCCCACATAAAAAGGGCTCAGAGTGCCGCCTCTGGCACCAGTGCCATAGGTTCGCCACCACTGCACTAGGAATTCAGTTTGAGTTGGAGAATTCAAAATGTTCTGTCAGGAACCATCATTGTCTGCACGTCTAAGAATATTAGATTTTTGAAAATACCAGTTTTTTGGCATGTACAAGCAAAAAGCGCAACGAAGGTCATCGGTCCGCCATATAGGAGTTTATATTTATAAGCAAAATATTTCATGCACAATGAAAAGAAACTGACACTTGTGTCTTTCAAGGGATAATATCAGTATTATCCAGGTCACAATACCCCAGTGCAAACTCTTACACCTGAGACTTTATGGGGTTTCTTGCAATATAACTTATGCCAAATGGGTGAAAAGTTCTGAAAACAATATCTGTGTCCAGCAAATTGCTTTCAAATAAACTAATGTAATGTTAGTAAATTCTAGCATTTGGTAAAATCAGCAGTGAACACAGCATTAATCGTGTTTAAATAGCCACCAACCGCATAACTATACCGCAATTTCATTGAAGCCTATAATACATATACTGTATATTATTATGCAATATTTTAACCAGAGCTTTGACTAAATCTTCTGACAAGTGTGTCAGGCTTTCACTTGCAAGGCTGAATAGTTGGAAAAATTACTGCCCTCAATAGGTTTCTTAAAATAAAAACTTTAAAAAAACCTTGTTGTGAGTAGTATTCTGTGCTCCCATGGGCAATATTAAGCATATGTGGGCTTTATTGTAAAAGTCTACACATGACCCATCTGTTTTGTGTTATAAAAATGCCATCTTAGTCCTTGACTAAATTTTTCAATGAGAACAGTGGCTGAAGTTTTTGCAGATTAATTGTAGTCAAATTTAAACATGAGCTTATCCATATGTCATTTCAAAACAGTCACCCAAGAGAAAGAAAAATCCCTTGGATATAACACACGTATATACACTATGTACTCGTATAATAAAGCAGGTGTTAGAAGCCTTGCAGGCCACATTTTAGTCCTTTTCCCCCCTCTAAACTTTACAAACTGTAAATACTCTACATAAGGGCAGGAAAGTAACCACAGGATGGGATTTTGGGAGATTCACCATAAAGACACAAGGAAATGATATCCAGGATACACACTGCCATACTATTGTTTGACTCCCTGAATATAGGAGGAATGTAAAAATATCCATTGTTTCCTCATCTTGTCCTCATGGTTGCTAGTTGTTTTTTGCAGTAATAAAATAGCTTTGTGTCCTTCCTGATCCAAGCTCCATACAGAGAGTATTGATTGATTATATACGACTTTGTTCCTATAAACAAGGCTGTGATTTGTAGCAGTTATAATAAGAGGGAACAGCCAGTAACCACATTTCCAAAGCTTCACGCTCGAAAGATGTACATGTAGGAAATTTAAATTCATATATATAGTTGCATTAGGCATCAAAATCTTAGTACTTGTGCAATACTTTCAAAGCTAGAACGATTCAATACCAGGTTTGTGTTACTTGCGGTGCTGAAAGACTTCTGCTGGGAATCCTTTGTATAGATGTGTCAGGTTGGCGGCAGAGTAGGGACCAAGAGATCAGGGTAATATCACCATCTGTCCATATATGAAGTTTCACCATCTCCCAGGGCATCACCAGACAAGGATCTAAATTAAGCAATAAAATTTTTTGCCCTGCCCGGGATTAGGACTCACAACCTCCACACTCTACCTTTTTACAGACTCGGAAGGCCAGAAAGAGTACACCATCACTCCATCATACCATTTCCTGCAACACAAAGGCGGTAATATATCACATCGGCATGACCACTAGGGAATTGAAGGTCCGGGTACGTGAGCATGTACGAGACATTAAGGCAGCAAGTGACTCAGAATTTTGCACTGATGGACTTCCAGTGGCAAGACACTAAGGAATTCCACAAGTGTAACCCTAAACTTCCGTCTGTGGTATAGACCACATCAAAGGTAACATCAGGGGTGTCCTGTAGCACAAAGGTTGGCACAATGCGAGACAAGGTGGATCTGGACTCTCAAAACATTGATCCCACAAGGCAGTGATGGCGAACATATGGCACGGGTGCCAGAAGTGACACTCAGAGGACATCACCCCAGGACAGAGTTCACCAAACAGGACCAAATATCAAATCTTCCTACAGTCCTAGGAAACTTAAGAGATGCTGCTCTTAGCATTATTTTACATTGACACTCCACTGACTGTTTGGAACTGCTTGAAAAGTGAGAAGGTGTTGATAGAACTGCAGTATCTTTGTAGGTCATCCTGCTACAGCCACTATATTTCCTGTACAGCGAGACTCTGGAGAGGAGCAACAATGAGTCTGAATTTGTATTGGTGGCCTCGGGCGGCCGATACAATTGAAAGAAGTGGAAGAACAGGTAAAAGTAAGTTACTGCTTAAAATGCCACGTTGGCAGTTCACAGTAAATAAGTGGATTTTGGTTGTAGTTTGGGCACACTGTCTCTAAAAGGTTCGCCATCACAGCCACAAGGCCTTAATGAGACCCTGAGTTATGCACCATTTCTCTGACTCCTGACCCTGTCTGCACCGGGCTTTTAACCCTTTTTATTCTTTTAATATGTTTGTCTTGATTGTTTAATCACTGTAATTTTATTTAGTAGGCTCTGCAAAGTATAACCCTATGATGATTTGAATGTTCTGGGGAGGGCTCCAGTCATCCACAGATATGTTACTTACAGCGACTAGATACGAACTTGAGCGTGAACAACCGTGATACCATCGAACGGATATTTACAAACATCTTATGCGGTAACACACTGAATTAACCTCTCTGGATTAACTGATTACGGGCTCAAATTTTGTATGGAACTCTTTGCATTTAAGATTCATATATAGGTAACCCAACAGTATTTTATTATTCATTACTGTACATGCAAAGGAACAAAAATGTCTCAGATAATTGGCCGTATACAAATATATGTACCTACCGTATATACTCGAGTATAAGCCGACCCGAGTATAAGCCGAGACCCCTAATTTCAACACAAAAAAAATGGGAAAACCTATTGACTCGAGTATAAGCCGAGGGTGGGAAATGCATTGGTTACAGCCTCCAAGTATATAGTCTGCCAGCCCCTGTAGCATACAGCCTGCCCAGCCCCTGTAGCAGGAAAAAAAACAGTAGTTACTTACCGGTAATGATGTTTCCTCGAACCACGACGGCACCAACCAGAGAGAGGGATCCGCCCCCAGGGACAGGAAACCTGAGCATAAAAACATGCTCCTCCTATTCTGCCTCAGTGTTTACAGAGACTTGGAAGAGCCATATCATTAGTACATCAGAAACATATAATCTATATATCGTTTTCCATGTATGCGTAATTTATATATATATAATATATATATGTGTTTTTTTTTTTTTTTTTTTTTTTGTATGCAACACCCGTGAATTATCCTATATAACATAGATTTTAGGAAAGAACACCCTGGGTGGGAATATACCAGGTGCCGTCGTGGTTCGAGGAAACATCATTACCGGTAAGTAACTACTGTTTTCCCCTTCACCACGACGGCACCAACCAGAGAGATTTTCAGAGAAAAAGTATTAGGGAGGGATAACAGAGGAGAGAACCTTCCTCCCAAAAGAAAGTTCAGATGACCCCGCCACATTCACCCGATAATGTTTGAAGAAGGTGTGGGGGGTAGTCCAACATGCAGCCTGACAAATTTGGTCCAAGGAGGCATGTCTGAATTCTGCCCAAGAGGTGGCTAGTGCCCGGACAGAATGGGCGTGAATATTCTCTGGGGCAGATTTCTCAGCCAGTTCGTAAGCCAATTGTATAGTGACTCTAATCCATCTGGCGATGGTTGCAGATGAAGCCTTGGAGCCCTTGTTTCTTCCTGAAAAGAGAACAAATAAACTATCTGATTTTCTCCAGGATTTTGAAACCTCTAAGTATTGGAGAATACTGCGTCTAACATCAAGGTTATGAAAAGATTTTTCACCTTCTGACCTAGGATTTGTGCAAAATGATGGAAGTATTACCTCTTGGGACCTGTGAAAATTAGAGACCACTTTTGGCAGAAACTCAGGGTCGGGTCTTAGAATAATCCTATCATGTAGGACAGAAAAGTAGGGGGGTCTACATGACAATGCTGCTACTTCACCTACCCTCTTTGCCGAGGTGATGGCTGTTAAAAATACTGATTTTAATGTAAGAAGCTTAATTGGGATACTTTCTAAAGGCTCAAATGGGGGACCAGATAATGATTTCAGGACCAAAGACAGGTCCCAAGGGGGGAGTCTAGATCTAATAGAAGGACGAAGTTTCACTGAGGCCTTAATAAATCTAGATATCCAGGGATGACTAGCTATATCCTGGTCATAAAGAGCTGCTAGGGCTGACACCTGAACCTTCAAAGTTGCTGGTTTTAACCCTTTTTCAAGCCCCAACTGTAAGAAGCCTAGAATAAGCTTAAAGTCTGGGTGATCTATGTGTATGTCATGATTTCCTACAAATGAAAAGAAAGCCTTCCATGTTCTAAAATAAATTTTGTAGGTGATAGGCTTCCTGCTATTCTGCAGAGTGGATATTACCCGAGAAGAAAGTCCCCTCTTTTGTAAGATTAACCTTTCAAGAGCCATGCCGTTAAATGAAGCCCTTTCACTTGAGGATGACAGATAGGACCCTGGAATAACAAGTCTTTCCTGTCGGGCAGTATCCACGGGTCTGCGATTGACATATCCCTGAGACTTGAAAACCAAGCACGGCGTGGCCAAAACGGGGCAATGAGAATCACTCTTGCTTTGTCCCGTTTTATCTTCCCCACCGTTCTTGGTATTAACACCATGGGAGGGAAGGCATAGAGTAGATGGTAGTGTCCCCAATTTTGGGAGAATGCATCTATGGCCAGGGGATGGTCTCTTCGATTCAGGGAAAAGAAGTTTTTTACTTTTCGATTCCCTTTGTTGGCGAAGAGGTCCACTTCTGGATACCCCCACAATTTTGTTATCATGTGGAAAATTTTTTCGTTCAGAGCCCAATCTCCCTGGGAGATGAAATTTCGGCTCAGAAAGTCTGCCTGGACATTTTCTGTACCCCTTATATGTACTGCACTTAGGGATTTGAAGTGGACTTCTGCCAACTGAAAGATCTGGGAAGTAATTTGCATTAGGTGTAACCCTCTTGTGCCTCCCTGTTTGTTTATGTAGGCCACAGTAGTGGTGTTGTCTGACCTTACTAACACCCTCTGTTCCCGTAAGAGTGGAAGTGCTGCTTTTAGCCCTTTTAGTACTGCCAATAACTCTTTTGCATTGGAAGATAGGCCGTCTTCTTGTGGTTCCCAGTTGCCTTGAAAAGACTGATCTACTACTTGAGCCCCCCATCCCCAGGGGCTGGCATCTGTAGTAATTATTCCTTCCCAGTCTAACACCCATGGGAGACCTTGTGTTAAGTTTTGGGGAACTAACCACCAGTCTAGAGATTTTAGTACTATGTCGGGAATTCTTATTTTCTTGTCTAGGGATGTTGGACGCTTGTCCCATGTGATGAGGAGAAAATTTTGGAGTTCCCTTGTATGATACTGAGCCCAGGGGACCGCCTGAATGCTTGCCACTAAACAACCCAGAAGAGACATGGCCCCTCTGATGGAGATTTCGGGAGTGGAGATTAGGTCGGTTACTCCTTTTGTAATTTTCTCTTGCTTTTCTAGTGGAAGGAAAGTTTTTTGACACTGGGAATCCAGCAGCACCCCCAGGAAACTTTTTTGTGTTGACGGGGTTGTACAAGACTTTTCTAGGTTTCTGACCCAACCCAAGAAATCTAGGATTTTGCATACCCTGTCTACCTGGTTCCTTACTGCATGTTCTGAGGCGCCCACTAGTAGGAAATCGTCTAAGTACGGGATGAACAGACCTGGCTCTTTTCTTATAAAGGTTGCCATTTCTGAAATAACCTTTGTAAAAACCCTTGGTGCGATGGCTATGCCAAAGGGAAGTGCTCTGAATTGGAAATGCAAGATCCTTTGACCTACTTGAACCGCAAGTCTTAGGTACTTCTGGTATTCCGGATGAATTGGAATATGGTAATAAGCGTCTGCCAGGTCTATTGACGCCATGAAACATCCTGGGAATAGCAGATTTACCGCAGACTTTAAAGTTTCCATTTTGAAACTTGGGATCTGAAGATGTGAATTTAAACCTTTTAAGTTTATTATAGTTCTTAATGACCCGTTGGGTTTTTTCACCCAGAAAAGAGTTGAATAAAAACCTTGACCCTTTTCCCCCGACGGTACCTGACACAGTACCTTTTTGGAAAGAAGAGTAGCAATTTCTGACATCATTGCTAGTCCACCTTTTCCGGACGGGACTTTTGTAATTCTGAATCTCTGAGGAGGGAACGTTGTAAAGTCCCAGGTTATGCCTTGTGAGATGGTACTTAGGATCCAATTGCTGTCTGATATTGTTTTCCAGGCCGGGAGGAAAAAGGAAAGTCTTCCTCCTACCTGGGGCCTTATGTCATTGTGGATGGGAACGGGCCGGTTTGGGCTGATTTGGTCTGGAGTCTTTCTCTCTCCTTTCAAACCTTGCCCTACGAAAGGACCGAAAGGATCTTGATTTATAAGGAACATAAGGGGAAGGGAATCCTTTCCTCTTATCCCCCGCTTTTTCTAGCAAATTATCCAGGACGGGACCGAATAAAAAATCTCCATTACAGGGTATATTACACAGTCTGCTCCTAGAGGCCAAATCACCCGACCAGTCTTTTAGCCAGAGGGCTCTTCTTGCAGAGTTTGATAGTGCCGCAGATCTTGCTGATAGTCTCAGACTATCAACCGAGGCGTCTGCTAAAAGAGCCGCTCCTTTCTGTATATTTGCAATAGAGGACTGCAGACTTTCTCTAGGGACTTTATTTTGTATATCATTCCCCAATTGGCCTAACCACATCAATACTGCTCGGGCCGTGCAAGCGGCTGCCACAGCTGGTTTGAACGCATTTGTCGAAGATTCCCAAGTTTTTTTAAGGTATCCATCCGCTTTCCTATCTAAAGGATCCTTTAGGGAACTAATATCTTCAAAGGGTAGGAAAGCCCCACGGCCCATTTTTATGATTGAAGCATCCACTTTAGGTGGAGGGCCCCAGGATGAAGTATTATCCAAATCAAAAGGGTATTTCCTTTTAATTGCTCTGGAAATAAAGGATTTCTTGTCAGGGTTTTCCCACTCCTTTGAAATTAATGTGGAAATAGTGTTATGAATGGGAAAAGTGCGTTTTTTCTTTTCCGCTAAACTTTCAAACATAATGTCCTGGACTGACTTTGGCTCTCTCTTTTCCTCAATGTCCATAGTGGCTCTAATCATTTTTAACAATTGATCAGTGTCCTCCGTTAGGAATAAAGGACGCCCCGTCAATTCCTCCTCAGAGAGCGAAGAGGTTGTTTCATCCTGAATAATACCCTCTTCTTCAGAGTTTGAAGGGTCTTCTGGGGCTGTTACAGTGGAAGGACCCGGAAAATTTTTATCCGGTAATATAGGTGCCGGATTAATCGTTTCTTTTACTGTCAATTGGACCTCTTCTCTAATTACCGAACGAAGGGTCTCCAGCCATGAGGAGGATTCCTCTGAGATAATCTTTCCAATACAGGAAGCACACGTATTTTTTTCATAACCAGACGGCAACTTCCTACTGCACATCCTACATTCCCTGTGGTGTGTTTTCCTAGTGGCTTTCTTGGGAGTTTCTTCTCCCTAAAACCATTAAGAATCAGAACATTAGTGTGTGTAAGTAAAAATGCCCCATCTGGTAACTCACCACACCTTCATTACCGGAGCTGGGTTCTTCAGGGGTTCAGGGAGCTCACGCTTATCCGCCATTCTCCTGGCCTGAGCTGCAAAGCACCAAATGCTTACTCCTGCATGGCGCTTAAATGTGAAGAGAATCCCGCCAGGCCACGCCCCCTTCCGGTTCCAGCTTTGCCGGCTCGTTCTTCTATTGCATATACACATATGCACAGAACGAGCCCAGCCAGCTCCACAAATACCCCGGTGGATATCTCACCGGTGGGTTTTCTCTTCTTTTCCTCCTGTCTTCACGCTGCCCACTCCGTTCCAGGCAGCGCCGATGCGACCCGGAAGTGAAGAGCAAGCACTTCCGGTCGCGCGCATCAGTCACCACAGCGAGGTGCAACACAGGAGGAGAAGGACCACGTGGAGCCAGCCTTCTCCAGAGAGACGCGACGCGCCCCCCCGGTAAGTCAGAACTGCGGGCACCCGACGGAACCAACCAGAGGTTCCCTCAGCCCACGCTCAGGTCCCTTCCAGGGACAGGAAACCACTGAGGCAGAATAGGAGGAGCATGTTTTTATGCTCAGGTTTCCTGTCCCTGGGGGCGGATCCCTCTCTCTGGTTGGTGCCGTCGTGGTGAAGGGGAAAATAACACTATACTCATTCTTCCGACGTCCCCCATAGGTCCACTTCTGTCTCAGACTGTCTCAGACAGAAGAGGACCTACGGGTGACGTCAGAAAGGTGAGTTTTGTTTTTTAGTTGACTCGAGTATAAGCCGAGTTAGGGTTTTTGAGCACAAATTTTGTGCTGAAAAACTAGGCTTATACTCGAGTATATAAGGTATTTGTGACTATTTATGTACACCAACTCATTCACATTAACAAGATGATGCTTTATTTTAAAAGTAGTTTGGTATATCAAAAATTTGTGATTGGTTCTAAATGTGCTTTTTACGGGTTTTGAATTATGGTGTAACTGGTCCATTTTGGACCTATTCTTTACACAGATCCCTTTACTGCACACTGCACCATGCACTTGCACACCCCCTATTCCACAATTTTTATTTTTGCACGGTTCGCACTTTTGTCACTCACTCTTTTCTCTATGGCAATTTCCGATTATTTAAATTTAATATGCAAATATGCAAATGAGGGATACAGGATTTGACTATTTGCACATGCACTGAGCACTTTTACATGCCAGTAGGGAAGTAGCGTACATCAGGTTGTACGACCAGCACTTAGATCACTTTACTGCATTATTTGCACAATAACCTACCATCGGGCATGTGGCTTATGTATTGCATTATGCGATCTGCATAATAATGTACCCCACCTCCCAATTCGTCCCACATGTTTTTAACGCTCCTATGAGCTAGTCCCATTGACCCATGTGATCTTCCCTGTTGATCAGTTTATGTATTGTGATATTTTGTCTTAATTGAGTATGCAATAAAAGTAGTATACAGGCGGTCCCCTACTTAAGAACACCTGACTTACATACGACCCCTAGTTACAAACAGACCTCTGGATGTTGGCAATTTACTGTACTTTAGCCTTGGGCTACAATAAACAGCTATAACAGTTATCACTGGTGACTACAACGAAGCTTTATTGTTAATCCTGGTTCTTATGACAATCCAACATTTTTAAAATCCAATTGTCACAGAGACCAAAAATAATTTGGCTGGGATTACAATGATAAAATATACAGTTCCGACTTACATACAAATTCAACTTAAGAACAAACCTACAGACCCTATCTTGTATGTAACCCGGGGACTGAAGTTTCTACATCTCCTAGGGCAACACCAGACGAGGATCAAATTATGCAATTAAATAATTTTTTGCCCTGCCCGGGATTTGGACTCACAACCTCCACACTCCACCTGCCATGGAGATACAGGACAGAGTCTACGCACTAGGCTATGGACTTACTGGCTTACAATGGGAGGATTTTATGTAGCCAAGAGCTTCACTGTTACACAGGCTCCATGCTCTTGTATATAGAGAGGGATTTTCTCAGATATCTCTCTTTATATAATTTTGTTATCAGCTTAAAATACAGTAAAATGGCATTAGCAAGAGTGTATAAAGACAAAGAAAAAAAAAGGGGGGGTCATACGGGCATGTCTGCTGCGCATGAGAAAAATATGCAGACATGTCTGTTCAGTCCATATTGTAGCAGTGTTTTCTCACATCCATACACCATCCGTATTTTTCACACATGCAAAAAACTGATTGCCCTGCCCAGTTGGTTGGCTAGAAACTTAAGGGGGGGGGGGGGGGGGGGGAAACACTGTACTGTATTTTTTTTGCAGATCCATCGACTTCCATTATGGATGTATGTGGTCCACATGAGAGAATACTATATGCTGCAATATTTCTAACCGTCTGCACGTCCGTGAAAAAAAAAAAAACACACGTTAAATAGTAAACAATCAGTCCGTATGCCACCGTATATACATCAGTATCCAAGGAGTCCAGAACCTGTGGGAGATGCATTCTGTCAGCCAACCAATAGTCAGCCATCCATAATTTGTCAGCCCACCGTATTTTATACAGTGCCCAACAGGTGAAGAAGTCCTGTATTTTTGGTCAAAATAAAGCAGTATATACAAAATGGGGGAGAGGGGCACACATACAAGTGTGTGCATGAGGCTTCACACTATGGGCTCAATACAATGGCTATATAACATTGCCATAGTTCAGAATTGAATAAAGCATACCAAAAGTAAAAGTACTGCACAATAACATTCCCCTATACATACAACATGCTCGGAATAAAAAAAAAAAAATCCCTCAGATAACAGTCTGATCAGCAGTAAAAAAAGGACTGAGCAGAAATTTCACAGGTATATTTTCTTTAGAAATCCGATAACATCTAAAACCTAGGCGTAGTCGTACAAAGCTGCACAATGGGGCTTGGATTATCAGGCAGGCCATTGCCCTCAGTAATAGCACAGGTCAGAGATACAAGCACCAAATAGATTTTAATTCATACAAAAAGCACTAGTAGCCACACAAAGGATTACAATATGTAAGGTTATCACGAGAGAAAACATTGTTTTATCCCATGTGATTTATTCAGCGATAATCCCTCTAAATGCAATGTATTAAAGCCTTTTCATGAAAGTCCTGCAAGGAAATGGGGTCAGGAGATGAGCCACCGGTATGCTTTCACAGCCATATCTGATTCAATGCAGTATGTTGCCAGTTTAAGACCTACAGGCAGTCCTCAGGTTACATAAAAGATGAGAGGAGGACAAACCTATGGAATCTAAGATATCTTCAGGCCAGCAGCTACGCAATCTTAGCTCCAAAGTCTGAGCTACTGTGCGTGCGCAGAATTCTGGTTTTGCGGACGAGTGCGCACCGCTCCTTGTAGCTGCATTCTGAGGAGGATCAAAGAGGCTACTGGGGTGTGGAGTAGCCGTGCCCTGTAGCCTCAGCACTGGCTACTCCACACCCCAGTAGCCCCTTTAAAACTTTTTTTTTTAGTATGCTAATTTTCTAAAAGTTACAGGGGGTGTTAGGATTATCCCTTAAAAGGGCTATCCTCACATACAGATCAGTGTCTCTTCCTGTGGTAATAACTTTTGAACACTTACTTATCAAAGCGATTCTGAGATTGTTTTTTCCCCACATGTTGTACTTTATTTTAGTGGTAAATTTTGGCTGATAAGTTTCGCGTTTATTTACAAAAAAAAGAAAAAAAAATGATGAATTTTTAGAAAAATTTGCCATTTTCGAAATTCAAAATCACCGCGTTTTCAGGCAGATAGATTTACCACCTAAATAACTTGCAGAATAACATTTCCCATTTGTCTACTTTACATTTTCATAATTTTTGAAATGTTTGGATAATTTATTTTGACGTCACGCGGCCTACAAATCGAATAGCGATTTTCCGTATTTTCGGAATTGACTATTTTGGGGATAAATACTGTTTGAAATCAAATTTTACATATTTAGCAACAAAACCCCCTATATAACCAACCCATTTTCAAATCTGCACCCCTCAAACTATCAGAAACAGCATTTACAAAGATTGTTAACCCCTTCAGATCTTCATAGTAATTGAATCAAAATGGCGGTGAAATTTAGAATGGTCAAATTTTGTCGGTTATACGTTCATTTAGCCCTAAAATTTACACGTTTCCAAAAGATAAAAAGAGAAAACTCACCATAAAATTTATTCTACAATTTCTCCTGAGTGCAGCGACCCCCCACACGTGGCCGTTACTTGTGTTATGGGGGCACAGCGAGGCGCAGAAGGGAAGGAGCACCCTGCAGCTGCCAGGATTTTAGTTTTCTGGTTGCCCCCTTCTGAAGGCTATAAAATTTTCGCTTTTCCGTTATTTGGGCCATGTGACGGCATTTTTTTTGCGGGACGAGATGCTTTTTCCAGTGTTACAATTTTGGGGTTGGTATCACCTATTGTTGAAAATTTTGGAACTTTTTTTGAGGTCATGAGTAGAAAAGCATCAATTCTGTACTGGATTTTTTACCTTTTTTTTTTCGTGTACACCGTATATCCTAATAATCCTGTTATCTTTATTCTATGGGTCGATACGATTACGGGGATACCAGACATGAATATTTTTTCTTATGTTTTACTAAATTTGCCAAATAAAACCCTAATGTGGGGAAAAAAATCTATCATTTTTGCATTGCCGTCTTCCAAGTGGCATAACATTGTTACGTTTTTGGCTACAGAGCTGGTTGATGGCTTGTTTTTTGCGGGACATGTTGTTCTTTGCAACAATATCATTCTGGAGTACTTCTGTTTTGTTGATCACTTTTTATTGCATTTTTAGTGGGATATAATAGGTAAAAATAATAATTTTTGGCGGGTTTTTGACGGGTTTTTTTTACGGCGTTCATCATATGGGTTCAATAGTTATTTAGTTTTATTCTATGGATTGTTACGGACGCGGTGATACTATATATGTGGGGTTTGTGTTATGATTTAGACTTTTTTGAGCGTTATATGTCTCTTTATATGTTTTGGGGCTTATGGGCATTTTTAGTGATTTATAAAGTAATTTTTTATTGAAAAACATTATTTTGTACATTTTTTACATGATCCACCATGGGATATGAACAAGCAATCATCTGATTGCTTGTTCTTGATAATACCCTGCAATACTAATGTATTGCAGGGTATTATCAGTGCCAGCCTATGCAGATGCATAGGCTGACACTTTGCCTTTAAGATGACGTCACAGACGCCATCTTAAAGGTAAACCCTCCAGGCTTCTCTGGGGTCCCGATCTGGGGTCCCGATCGTTTTCGGGAGGGGGGGGGGGGGGGGGGGGGGGCGATCGTGGGGTAAAGAACCCCAGAAGGCATGTTAAATGCCGCGGTCGCGTTGACCGCGGCATTTAACGGGTTAAACACCCGCGATCGGAGCCCACTCCGACCGCGGGTGTTAGCCGGGGATGTCAGCGGTAGATTACCGCTGAAATCCCGCGGCTAACAATGCCGGTTTGGCTGCTATGCAGCGCTGAACCGGCATAGTCTCCGCGCAGTAGCTGTACTGCGCTGAGCGCTAATCGTCGGAAGCTGCGCAGTACAGCTACGGCGCGGAGCGCTAAGGGGTTAATAGCACAAGCTGTTTTTTTTTTTTGTCAACTTCCACCTTTCTCCCAAAACTGGTTTTGTTGAGAGATCCAGCAGGTATTAGGCGTTTTTAGTTAGTGCGTTTTCAGATCGTAAAAAACGCATCTGTTTTTTTAAACCACATAAGTTTTTGTCCGTTTTTAATTGCGTAAATTCGGAAAACCGGACAAAAACGCATTCGCTAGAAACAGCCTAAAAACACCATGTGTGACACCACCCTTATTGTCTGGGAAAGCAATAGGTTTCTATCCAAACCCTCCACTGACTGCAACATTTTTCCACACTTTAGCAAAAAGGAAAGCAAAACCTACATCCGGTTTTAGGCTACCTGCATCTGGGAAGAAAAAAAAAAAAAAGGACCAGGCAAAGAGGAGCAATGGAGGGGAGGTCCTTGTAATGGTGGTGACAAATGCAGTAACTGACAGTGTTAAAATACAAAAATAGAAGGGTACATTTTAAATGCTCTGGTAGTAGACAATATTACCCACTTGCCTTGTACAACTCCCATGCAGCCTTAATATAATCAATCCTGCAGCCACATCTAAACAAGATGCACCACCAATGGTTAATCTTAATGAGATATTGGTGAAGCTGAAGATGTATGTTCTGGCAATGCAACTTAAAATCAAGTATTTGTCACTCCATTCAAAGGAATCTTGTTTTAAGTTTTATACAATAAAATTGTGTTTTAGCTTGGAGCAAGTGCTTCGTCAGGCGTATAATCACACTATGTTTACTAGTAACAAAAGCTGCAGGTCCTGGAAGTGGACAGAGACCTTGGCTCTCCATCTTTTATAAAACCTCCAAGGTGACAAAAGCAAAGTTCATATTTAAGCCATATTGAATAATACAGACTTTTTGCGATGGCTGTACACACATTGATGTCAGCAAGTGGCGGGGCAGGGGGCTGAATTACTATATACTGGGTGGAAGCTGTGACCAATGCATTTACAATACAAGGTTTATACTCGAGTCAATAGGTTTACCCGGTTTGTTAGAATTAGATACCTCGGCTTATACTAGAGTATATACAGTAATTTTAGTTTAAAACTATTTTATGCCGAGTTAATACGTACCTGGAAGGTTGCAGGTGTGACATCTTGATACGCAAAATCAATGTATGGTGACCAAGCAGTCACAGAATGCTAGCTCCCTATGTGGAGCATGCTCACTGCAGACGCTGTATGGCCAATCTGCTTGTCAGGTTCTAGTAGATAACTTTCATCGCGCAGTCGCAGTGAGAAGTTTCACCTGCTATAATATAGGTAGGATGTTCCAGAATGGTACAGGCTTTGTTATGATAAAAGTTTCTTACAGAAAGTCTAGATTTTTTTTTACTGAAGTATGTTTTTAAGTAAACTGTATTGTATTAAGATGAAGAGGAAACCTAGTCCCCCACCCACTTCCAGGACCCACAGCTTTTAAGTTAATAGTAAACAAAGCTAAATGCAATTTGCCTATTTCAAGGCTATGTTGATAGGCTCCATTAGAAACCTGTAACATGTTATGTAGCAAACAGATTGAGAAACTGACATTTTGTATTTTAAAGTACCTGCCCCAATGAAGGAAACCCCATAAGGCTCTATTAAAGTCAATTGGATGCATCCGAAAATAGTGTTGCACAATGCAGCCAAATCTTAGTACTTATAAGTATTGTTTAACCCCTTCCCGCCTCGGCCCTTTTTCGATTTTGCGTTTTCATTTTTCACTCCCCACATTCAAAAATCTGTAATTTTTTTTTTCCATGTACAGAGCTGTGTGATGGCTTATTTTCTGCGTAACAAATTACACTTCAAAATGGTGGTATTTAATATTTCATGCCGTGTACCAGGAAAAAAAAATTTAAATGCAGTGAAATTGGTAAAAACCCGCATTTGTGCCGTATTCTTGTGGGCTTGGATTTTACGTATTTCACTGAGCGCCCCAAATGACAGGTCTACTTTATTCTTTGGGTCTGTACGATTATGGGGATACCAAATTTGTATAGGTTATATAATGTTTTCATACATTTAAAAAAAATGAAAACCTCCTGTACAAAATTTTTGGGGGGGATTTGCCATCTTCTGGCGCTAATAACTTTTTCATACTTTGGTGTACGGAGCTGTGGGTGGTGCAGTTTTTTGCGGATTTTGATAACGTTTAGAATGCTATCATTTTTAGGACTGTACAACCTTTTGATCACTTTTTATAGAATTTTAATTTTTTTTTTAAATGGCAAAAAAGTGCCATTTTCGACTTTGAGCGCGATTTTCCGATTCCAATTTTTTTGATCGGGCATTTTCGGACGCGGCAATACCTGTGTTTATGATTTTTACTGTTTATTTATATCAATTCTAGGGAAAAAGGGTGATTTGAATTTTTAGGTTTTTTATTATAATTTTTTTATTTTAACTTTTTTTTATTTTTTATATTTTTCAGACTCCCCAGGTTACTTTAACCGTAGGTTGTCTGTATGATCCTATCATATACTGCCATACTACAGGATTTTACTACTCATACATTACAATGTGCTGACAGCACATTGTAATGAATGGGTTAACCCTAAGTAGCTTCGGGTCTTCGTGAGACCCGAAGCTACCATGGCGACGGATCGCAGCTCCCCGATGACGTCACGGGGAGAGACGATCCACGGAAAGATGGCGGCGCCCGCTCTCTTTGAAGCAGCCAGCACCTTTGCCGGTGGCGATCAGCGGTAAAACACCCGTGATTGGTGCCGACCCCGATCGCGGGTGTTACCGGTAAGCCTTTGCTGCTATATGCAGCAGAGACTTACTGGCTATGGAGAGGGCCCAGCCCGCGAGCCCTCTCCATGTACTGGGACCCGACATGTGACGTACTATTACGTCACATGTCGGTAAGGGGTAAAGTAGTATTGAATAAGTATGTTTTCAATCAAATTTATTCTTGTTTATACAACTATATATGGGACACAAAACCATCTAAAATTACACCACCGGGTGTAAGAATGTAACCCAGGGCCTAGAGGCATGCATATGCTCTGTACCCCTAAAACCTCATGGCCAAAGTGTACAAAAAGATGACCCAAAAAGAGTACAAGAACAATGTAAGCAACCTACATGTCAAAAATTGTTATAAGGATAAATAAATGTACCATGAACAAGTCATCAAGTATAGGCTGCAAATGGAATCAAAATATAAGCACAAAGA
Source organism: Engystomops pustulosus (assembly GCF_040894005.1). Classification (NCBI taxonomy): domain Eukaryota; kingdom Metazoa; phylum Chordata; class Amphibia; order Anura; family Leptodactylidae; genus Engystomops; species Engystomops pustulosus. Next base: position 100,768,968 of record NC_092417.1, on the reverse strand, counting down.
TAACCTGGCAAGGAAACAAGGCAGCGGCTCTGTGAAGGGGAGGCAAAGAGACCCCCCCATGTGTCATAACAATAAAGTGACTTCCTCATAGGCAAGTGAGGTACTATTGCACCAGTCCCACATATATATCATCTTAGGAGGGGTGCCGCCCACACCCAAATTACCTGCTGCCGCTCAAGTCAACCGGGAATGATTCATCAGCGTGGACAAAAGTACAATGCGAAGAACCGGAAGAAGTCGCACCATAGAAAACAAGAAATAAAGAGTCGGTGCGAGACAAAAAGAGGCACAAAATCTGGCGCATGACTTCCACAGACTCCTTGTATCTGTCAGCAGAGCAGACATCGGGCAGGAATTCATTTGTGTAGATGTTTGGGGTTAGCAGAGCAGGGACCACGTCTTCAGGGTAATATTGCCATCTGTCCATAAATAGTGTTTCTACGCATCCCAGGGTTTCTCTAGACACAAGGCTCTAAATTATGCAATCAAATCATTTTTTGCCCAGTCCGGGTTTTTAACCTATATCCTCCACAATCCACCTGCCATAGATAAACAGGACAGGGCCTCTATCCACTAGGCCAGTGGTGGCGAACCTATGGCACGGGTGCCAGAGGCGGCACTCAGAGTCCTTTCTGTGGGCACCCGGGCCACAGCCCCAGCATACTAGACAAAACTCAAAGAATCTTCCTGCAGTTCCAAGCAACTTAAAAGATGCTGCTTCCAGTCATATTTTGATACTTACTTTGTTACTTGGGACTGTAGGAAGAGGGAGAATGAGTAGACAGGGCCGAATAAGGGCCGAAGGACTCAGACAGGCATGTCCACTTCTCATCTGCAAAAATTGCAAACATGATGTCTGATCAGTACATATTGTATCCGTACGCCATCTTTTTTTCACAAATACAAATTCATATACAAAAACGTTGATGGTTTCTAACCTACTTCTTGCCCTGCCCAATTGGCTGCATCATTTGAGGAAAAAAAAATCCATCTGCATACGGTGGTCATGCAATGTGTATTTTTTGTGAATCCATTGACTTCTATGGATGTACATGGTCTGCATAAGAGACAAAATAACGCATGCTGCTATTTTTTTTCACTGTCTGAACATCCTTCAAAAAATGGACGTGAACAGACCCATAGGAAACCGAGTTCATTTGTTATTCGCAAAAAAAGGATACCATACGGACATTAAAAGCACCTGTCTAAATGATCTGTGAATTTTAAAGATTATCCTGGTAATATTAATATAAAATACTATACTAAATAGTACAATACATATACTACAATATCATAAAGCCCTAAAGCTCTCCTTGCAGAACACAGGTTGACTGGTACCAATCACATGTGTAACAATGAAAATGCAAATGTAATTACGACTACAAAATGTTTGCATTACATTTCTAAATGCAATGCAAACTCCCCAGGTGACTGCACCCTAAACATTCAGATAATGCTTTTTTATTTTCATGAAAATATATCGGTATCGAGTATCGGAATACTTGTCTCGGTATAGTCTCACACTCAAAACTCTGGTATCAGTGCAACTCTGTCCGATAACCATATCAAAAGATGCAGCAATACCGGTTACACAGCTTTGCCAAACAAACAAAATAGGTACATATAGTACATTATTAAAAAATATTTTATCTGCCAAAATAAAATATTTATAAAATCAGTTTTAGCCATGCAAACAAAGGATCAGGAACACCTTATCCCAGGGGTAGGGAACCTATGGCTCGGGAGCCAGATATGGCTCTTTTGTTGGCTGCATCTGGCTCTCAGACAGATCTTTAATAGTGATGGCTGCTGCGCGTCTCTTAGCTGCCTATGTCCATTGATCAGTCTATGTTACCGCCGCCTACGTCTAAGTATGGGTCAAAGAGAAGAGCATGGGAGCTGGCTGCAGAGAGCACTGGTAAGTTTATATTAATTTTTTTTGCATGTGCTGTGGCTACCCATCACCTGGGGGCATGTGCCGTGGCTACCCATCTACCTGGGGGCATGTGCTGTGGCTACTGGGAGTATGAGCGGTGGCTACCTATCTACTGCGAGTATGTGCTGTGGCTACCTATCTAGGTCAAGGCAGGCGGCAATGATGCAAGGTTGGGGATGGAGCAAGAGGTCAGGACTGGCAGCGATGGAGCAGAATCAGGAACAGGTCCAGGGTCACAACGGGAGGTCAACACTTGGGAAGGAAACACTGTGGAAAGCTTCCTCATAGGCATAAAAGCACCAAGATCCGGCGGGGAATGCTGGGAGCCGCCGGTCTTTATAGGAACCCGGGAAGTGGGTAGCTCTAATCAGTGGGATGCTGGCCCCTCTAAATATGCCAGCCAGGATGGGAGCAGGAACATGGAGAGGTGAGTGAGCTCAGAAAGGGGTGCTGCCGCGGAGAGGGGCACGGGTGTGCCTGCGATCCGAGACGTAGATCGCAGGGGCACCTGTGACACTGGGACTACTTATCTACTGGGGGGCATGTGCATATTGTACGGCTCTTACGGAATAACATTTTAAAATATGTGGCGTTCATGACTCTCAGCCAAAAGAGACACACACACACACACAAAAAATTTCAAACATGTACCTGACAGGCTGTGTTCTGTGTTGAACAAGCACAAGGACTGAGTAACAAGCACCGGGGGGTGTCATCATTATACAGACTGTCAGTATGTGTGTATGAGATACTCCTATACACATGAATGCAGAGGGCAACAGCAGCAGGCAGCACATAGAGAAGTCATCACCGGGACTGTCACATTATACAGACTGAGTTATGTGTATAGGAGTATCTCATACACACAGGCTGCAGGGGGCAACAGCACCAGGAAGCACAAATGAGCCAGCACCAGGAGTGTCACATTTTACAGGATGTCAGTCAAGTGCTAGAGGGGTGGGGGGCTATGCCTCCCACTCATGAATAGGATGGACTGCTGAAGACTGATAATGGACCTCTCTCAGGTCATTTGCAAACAGCTTTAATATAGTTCAAGTTTACAGGCAGGTAGAGGGACAAAGAAGGATGGGGCAATGCTTTTTAGTGGCAGTTAAGGAAAATATATTTAGTTTTGGTGATTACTTTGCCTGACAGGTTTAAAAGCAGATTGTACAGGATTTACACCTGGATTATAGATCAGGTGCGGATCTTACACCAAAAATCATAGACCTCTACACCTATGGGGGTGGAACGAACACACACACACACACACACTGTGCTTATGTCACATACATTGTGCACATGGCAACTGAGGCCATGAAATTGGCACAGTCGAATCAGCTATCCCCACACTGCATACAGTTGCAAGCAAAGCCTATTGCTCAACTGCAGGAAATATTTTTTCTGCTCCTCATACAGCTTTTCTAAAGCTATACTGCATCTACACTGGCTGCTGTTAGAAGACTCATCTTGCCCAGCCCCCTCTTTTTCCATCACCCCCCCCCCCCTCCTCTCTCTTCCCAGTCTTCACCCTCCCCCACTGCGGCAACGCAGATGGCAGCAGTGTGACCTCGCTGTTCCTGCCTCCTTGTTTTGATCCTGCAGTCTTGATTGTTCAGGCTAATCCCACACTCTGAGCCTTGGCTGCCGGCCAGATCTGTTATTAATGGTACAAAAGCTTCTCGTTCCTCCTCCTGCCAGATCCACCAATGCCATTGCTGTTTATTTTCCTCTTAGAGCCACTGTGACCCTGCACATTACAACTCTACTCACAAAACAAGTCTAGCTGTGCAAGCGTGTCTCAGGCAAGAGCCGGCAGCTCGTCATCTGTGTTCTGCAGGACTGACAATTCTCTACTGGAGAACGGCGCTAGGGATAAAGATTGTAAATTGTGTAAATCGTTGTGGCTTTCAGTCATCTCATTAACTACTAAACTTGGCTATTTTCACCCCATGCAAAACAAAATTAAAAAAATGCACCACTGCTACAGAGATCAGAGGTAAGATAATTTCCCCAACAAGTTTCTAATATGAAGTCAGGGTATAGGGCGGCCATTGTGGCGAGGAACAGACTAGTGACAAGGAAGACTCTTTGCAATTCACAGAGAAAATGAACCCTGCAGACAGTCTAAGGTTAGAATTCTGTTGCATAAGAGGGTGTCTGATAATACACCTGTTCTGTCTTTGAGGAGTGGTCTTCCAGGGGGGGTTTACTCCTAAATTAATTTTTTGTTGAAGATCCAATGGCCCATAAAAATTTGAAGACATTTTTTTTTTTAAATATATTAAATATTATTATATATATATATATATATATATATATATATATATATATATATATATATATATATATATATTATATATATATATATATATATATATAATTTTTATATCAAAATATATATACATACATACACAGTGAAACCCACCCAACTGCACCATATAAAATATTATATATACATACAGTGAAACCCACCCAACTGCACCATATAAAATATTATATATACATACACACAGTGAAACCCACCTAACTGCACCATATACACCAATCAGCTGGGAAAGTTGCCCCTGTACCTGTAGCCTATCATATTATATGATGTTTGATAACCATGTACCCTTCCAGCATACAATGCAGTCTAGCTCACAATTAGATCTATATGATCTTCCCTGCAATTCTCAGACAGGAGTCTTTAGAAAAATAAAATGTCAAATCAGAATGTACATTACAACAAACAAAACAATCCCATGGACTATACAGAAGGTGCGCTTAAAGAGAACCTGAGAGTAGGATGACGCACCCCAAAGTAATTCCAAATATAGCATTGAACTAAAGACTGAAGATAAAAGTTAAAGGAACAAACACCCCCCCCCCCCCCCACACACACACACTTTCGTGCACTCAAGGAATTCAGAGTACAGTTCAACTTCCAAGACAGCCCTGCTGCATCTTTGACCCCCTTATTAAAGTGGATGCAAAATGTATATTGGGTTGCAGTACAGGGAATAATGAAGCAATGGCAGGTAGCATATTAGATTTTGGGTGACTAGGACACAGAAGTTTAGATCCTTTGAGTCCAAGGATTAACCTTTGCGCTCTGCGTCTGAGGTGATGCCGGTTCAGCTCAAGATCTGAGCCAAACTGGCATCGGGAAACACGGGGGTGCTGGCTGTGACCAATAGCCGACACCCCAGTATAACACCCGCAGTCGGAGTGGGCTCCGATTGTGAGCGTTTAACCAATTAAAAGCCGCTGTCATTTAACCTGCCTTTTTTTTTTGGGGGGGGGGGGGGACTCCCCCCCACAATCGTTATTCAGCAACTTATCTGCCTGAAAACGCAATGATTTAGATTTTTGAAAATGGAAAATTGTTCAAAGAAATTCACTATTTTTGTAAGTAAAGCACAAAACTTATCAGCCAACATTTACCACTAAAATGAAGCACAGCATGTTGGGGGGGGTCAAATAGACAATATTAGAATCGCTTTGATAAGTAACAGACATGAGTCATTTTGTGACAGGACTTAATAAGTAAACAGAGGTTTGATGCAGTAGTAAATCTGGAAACAAGGATACAGGCAGTCCCCTACTTAACACTCGACTTGCATACAACCCCTAGTTACAAACAGACCTCTAGATATTGGCTATTTATTGTACTTTAGTCCTAGGCTACAATCATCAGCTATAACAGTTATCAAATGTGTCTGTAATGAAGCTTTAGTGTTAATCCTGATTCTTATGATAATCCGACATTTTTAAAATCCAATTGTCAGAGACCAAAAAAGTTCTGGCTGGGATTACAATGATAAAATATACAGTATCGACTTGGATACAAATTCAACTTAAGAACAAACCTACAGACCCTATCTTGTATGCAACCTGGGGACTGCCTGTACAGTTAAACTGGTCCACCAGAGCTGGACAGATCCCAGGAAACATGTAGTTAATGTTATTAAAAAGACAAATTGAGAGGAAACACCCATGCTGCTACAAGATGACAAAGCACATTTCAACTCAGAACCGGTCTACTTCTGCATACACATTGCTGCTAGTGTATGTTTGCAGGTCATTACATTCACAAATGACAAAAGCCAAACTTACGAACAAACAGAACACCCAAGTTCACAGCATAGAACTGGTTAACACACCCACATATCGTGCAACATGGAAGGTGAACATCTACAAAGCTTTGATTTCCTCCTGCCGTTACTAAACAGCAGATTATTTTAGAGAAATTAGGCCAAAGTACATACAACCAGCTTTACAAATCATAATGCTGCCAGCATGAGTAAAAAAAACACACACAAGCACATTACAAATTCATAAGCACAGACTGTCACAAGAATTTGGATACACATCTTCCTTCACATAATTTATAGATCCAGAGATAAATGACGTCCAGGGGAGCGATAACCGGAACAAAGATGGCGGCGCCCACCCTCCGCTGCATCGGAAGAGTTAATACTCTTGTTTAGTGCTATCATCAATCAATTAGTGGTGGGTGTTTGCAGCAAAATGCACCCTGTGAGCCCTCTTCATACAGCCTAAGCACCTCTGCAACATAGAAAAGGGTAACAGTCTTAATAAAACAAATGAGTTATTCGTAGCTAGTGTACATATTTTGCAATAAGGTTGCAAAGTTCTTGACACAGCTTCCTGGTTTTACCTAACATGGGATGAGAGGTTTCTTGTTTGGAAGCTTGAAAACAATTTTTTTCCTTTTTACTTTAAAAAGGCCATCAGTTTAACCAGCTTATATTTTTCAGTAGGGGCTAAAACAGATTACCAGACAGTCTGAACCATGGACCCGCAGTGACCAGACTTCAAGGCCAAATCACCACAACAGGACTTAGAGCAGCATAGTGATTTATAGCTGAAGGAACAGGAGTACCAACAATGAATAAGATTACAGCAGGGAGGAAGAGACTCCTTTTATCACCAGTACTAGAATTGGGTCCTCAGACAATCATGAACCAAAAGTGGCAGGATCGCATTATAATAACTTGAAGATAGAGGTGCAAAATGCCATGGAAAGTCATTACACTAGCTTAAACCTATATGTGCTCAATGTCTTCTCCCTGTATAATTTTTCATTACACCAATTTCTGATTTTATGAACTTTTTTTTTTTTTTTTTTTTAATTTTTTTTTATTAAATAGACTCAGTTAATACAAGTAATTCAAAGAAGAGAAAAATTAGGAGATCAGGAACGCGCAGGTGCCTTCTCCTATCATCAAACATTCAATATGCAAATAAATCCTATAATATACATAAGAGTCTGCCTGAACAGTAGAATTTGTTTGCACAGAAGGAAATTTTTTTTTTTTTTTTTTTTCCCCTTTGAATAATGCAGTAATACCTAAACAACATATATAGGGGGGAAGATGAGTATATATCATAAATGGACAGACGTATTTGATAATAAGATACAGAGGTATTTTAGTGATTCTTAGGTCTAGGGCTTCGGGGATCTCCTGGTCCACCAAATAAACCCATCTATGAATAGTGCCCTATAAATCAACCATTTGAAACCATTTTTTTGTTTCATCAAGTTTTACTTCTTTCAAATATATACATGTATTTACATCAATTCATTTTCATTTTCTTAAATCTTCTTATATATATTACAACATTTTTTCGGCTAGTGTGCATACGTCCTAGTGAGTGTGCTATCACATGGATTTTAGAGATATAAAGAAATTCACCTCATTTGGCGCTCTAGTAGTTTTTTTCTTCACAACACTCACATGTTTTGGAGGCCCCAGGGCTGAGACTGCCTTGTCTCTGACTGTTGGACAGAGTGGTATCGTCCACCTGTTGTGACGTTTCGAGGGACACGCCCTCTTCCTCAGAAGTATACGACACACCTCTCCAAGGTATTTAAACCCTGTTGGCCGGAAGTTACCGTATTGTGCATAATATAAACTTAGCAAATGCATACTATAGCTAAATGTGTATATAAATTCAATCTACGATCTAAATGATGGCATAACATCAAGTATATAGGCGTCAAATATCAAAATGTGCAAATTTAACAATATGCATCGCTTACAATTGGAGTTTTCACTTAACCCAATTTTAAACATCAAAGCTGGTGAAAAATAAATTCTATATAAAATATTAAGTTGAGTGCATCTGTGATTTAAATTAATTGTGGATCGAACATTTTTATATATATCTCTACATTGTGCTGCTGTGATAGGCCCAAGCTGATTTATCCATTTTACTTGACTTATATGATTAAAGTTCTGATCTATGTCTGATCTCATCAAATGATAGATCCTAGACAATTTCAGAAGTGACGTCTCTAACCCTAAAATTTCAGAACAATAACCACCTTCGTGTATCGTGAACTTATCGTGATATATTTCTTTCCTAAATGCATGTGCTAGTTGACAATACCTAAAATAATCTTTCTCCTCCAAAATCCCCTTCGTGGACCAAAACTGAAAGGAGGGTAACCCCCCCTGTACCCCCAGATGCTCCAAAGAGTGAATCCCTTTCCTCTTCCAAAATCCGACATCTTCCATTTTATATAGTTCTAAAAAGTTACGATTGCCCCATAACGGGGTGAATTTAAAACCCCCATTAATCCCATGCAACCTCTTAAAGTCTCTCCAGGTGTTTTCCAATAATACTGCCAGTGGAAATATTTTACTAGCACAGCCTTTCAATATACCTGACTCCAATAGGGCGAGAATAGACATAAATCTATGCCCCACCCGGTCACTGATCACCTGAAATAATGTGGAGCATTTATTTTCAAGGATATACTGAATCTGTGCCGACAGAAAATAGTGGTACAAGGAGGGGATTGACAGACCACCCCTCTCCTTGTGAACCATTAATGTTTCCTGTTTGATGCGTACCCTTTTCCTCCCCCATAGTAATTTATTTATGATCGCCCGAATAAAACCAAACCATTTCCTACCAATCCAACAGGGAGAGTTGCATAGTACGTATAACATTTGAGGCAGCAAAATACTCTTTGTGAGGACAACTCTCTCAGCTCGATTTAATGGCAGCGTATTCCATGTATTCACCTTATTTTTCAATTTTGCTAATAGCGGGGCCAAATTCAAAGATATATAATCAGCTACGTTTGATGTAATCTTTAACCCCAAATATTCACATGAAGATGAAATCTTTAGATCCGCCTGGATCAAATTAAGCCGAGAATCGCTATTGAGTGGGACCACAATAGATTTGTGAGTATTGATCTGAAAACCTCCCAAACTGCCTAATCACCTTCAGGGCTTTTGGAACAGATGTATTAGAGTCCTTTAGGCAGAGCAAGACATCGTCGGCATACAACATTATCTTATCTGTAGGACCGGCCAGTCCTCCGCCCCCAATCTCCCCATCTAACCTAATTTTTATTGCCAATGGTTCTATAAAAAAAGCAAATAATAGGGGAGACGGGGCATCCCTGCCTAGTGCCCCTAGACAGACTGAAGAAAGGAGAATAGTCACCATTTATTCTAATACAAACCCTGGGGGCCTGATAGAAGAGTCTAACCCAGTCAACGAATCTGCCGCCCAGCCCGAATCTCAGCAAAACTTCCCAGAGGAAGTCCCACTCCACCCTATCAAAGGCTTTGGAAGCGTCCAATGACAGGATGGAGCGGGACTCCCCCTGTCCCAGCTGAAGGCCCGCAAACAACCGTTTTACATTAGTCCTACCCTGGCGACCGGCCACAAAGCCGCATTGATCTTCATGTATGAGGGTTGACGCATATTTTTTTAATCTATTCGAAAGCAATTTGGCCACCAATTTGGCATCAGTATTAAGAATAGAGATCGGACGGTAGGATTCTGCCTCCAAAGGGTCCTTATTTTTTTTGGGTAATAAAACTATACATGCCTCATACCAAGACTCGGGTAGTCAGTTGCTTCCCCATGTAGATTTTTAATCATAGTAATTCTATTTGATTCCTGTTGTTTTTTAACTTTGTGTAATAGCCCTTTTGAAGGAGAGCCACTCTCGCAATGTGACTTCTGATCCAGGAAGAATAACTTCTGCAAAGCCTTATTGGTAATAAATCTGTTATACTCCTCTTGTGCTTTATTAAATCTATCATATAGATCTAGTGAACTATTTACCTGATAATCCCTTTCTCTTTTTTCCACTTCCTCTTTTAAATTCTTCTCTTGTCTGGCCCATTGTTTACGGAGAAATATAATTTCTGAATTTATTATCCCTCTAAGGAAGGATTTCAAGGCATCCCAGATCAAACCCACATTATCAGAGGTCCTATTAGCAGATATAAAATTACATAATTCTCTCTTAATTTTATCCTCATCTGTTAATAGGGACAGCCAGTGCGCATTAAGTTACCAAAACCTCATAGCAGGTTTAGTTGAGGCGGACAGCTCAAGAACCAATGGTGAGTGATCAGAAATGGACCGATTATCATAACGGATTTTCCGCACCCAGCCGATGGCGTAATCATTGGCCAATGCCAGATCAATCCTTGAGAAGGAGTTATGAGAGCGATTATAGCATGAGAATACTGATAAGTCCCCATTTAAAGACCTCCACACATCCTTCAAGCCCACCTCCTGACAAAATCTGGAGAAGGGGGTGTCCATCGCGGTTGTAACAACCAACTTCCTTTTCCCTAGTCGGTCCTTCTTCTCTGACATAACAGCGTTGAAGTCCCCCAGAGCCAATACGGGACAGTCTCCAACCCTCTCCAGGAACCGCATCAGACTTATCAAAACGTCATATCTGAAGGGAGGTGGAATATATATCCCTGCTACAACGCATTTAATGCCTTCTAAAATACCACACAGAAAGACAAATCTGCCCTCTCCATCGCACCAGGCATCTGAGATTTGAAAACTGATAGCTCTATGGACCAGAATAGATACCCCTCTAGAAAATGATGAGTAGACTGAATTATATACCTGGCAAGCCCACCTCCGGTCTACTAGGGCTAAGGAGTCTTTGTCAAGATGTGTCTCTAACAATATCACAATAGCAGGAAGTTGCTTGATAATGTAGTCGAAAATGATACAACGCTTCAGACGGTCCTTCAGTCCCCTTATATTCCAGGATATAAACCTAGTGCCCATTGAATAAGGTAAATGGGAAAGCGAACAACCAATCAACATCTCCAGCAACAAGGCATCCCTCCCCCCCCCAAACCCAAGCACATGTCCTACCATGGTAGAACTCTTCCTACTTAGGCCACTTACCCACCCCCATCCAACCCCTGCTCCCCCGAAGCTGATATACCTTGCCCATCTGTGTCATGCACTTCATAGACCCTTAAGATCTAACCAGTCAGAGACTTGATCTGGTGTGCTAAAAAACTGGGACTGACCTTTAAAAATAATTTTTAGTTTTGCCGGGAACATCAGTGAATAAATAATACCTTTCTCTCTTAACCTTTTTTTCACCTCAAGAAAACTTTTCCTTTTTTGTAGGGTATCCCTAGAGAAATCCGGATAGAGCGATATTTTTACACCTTGAATCGATAGATCTTTTAGATCGCGTGCTCTTCGTAATATAATATCCCGATCTCTAGAGAGTACTGTTTTACAAATGAAGGTCCGGGGATTATTACCAGGAACATACGATACTGAAGGAATTCTATGAGCACGTTCTATGTCAAAACTAGGGGAGAGATACTCCTTCCCTATTTTTTCCACAAGCCATTCTTTAATAAAAGTAACTGGGTCTTCTCCTTCAGCCTTTTCTGGTATCCCTATAACCCTCAAGTTAGCTCTCCTTGCGCGATCCTCCATATCGGCCAGTTTTCCTTTAAGGCCCTTGTTTTCACTTTCTAATGAGGACGTAACTTTTTTAAGAGTGCTTATCTCTTTCTCAATATTAACAATTTTATCCTCAAAAATTTTCTGCTTATCTCTGACTTTATTCAAGTCCTCTCTCAACAGAGAGACATCTCCTCTCAAGGCGCCCACTTGATCTGTAAGATCCAAAATGGCTGAATTGCAGGTTTTTATAGAGTCAAGAATCTCTCTGAGCATAGCTTTTTCTCCCCCAACTCCTGCCTCATCGCTCTCCTGTTCTTCCCCCTCAAGGACTGCAAATCTCGACCCCTGTGGTCTATTTTTGGGGTCCTGACCCTCATGATCAGGATTTTTCTGTGTTATCAAACCAGTACGTGTTTTCACTGAGGGGGACTTCCATAATTTGTCTAGTTTCGTGGAATTATCCCCTTTGGACCCTCCTTTATCTTTCTCCCTAGGAGATGTTGTACCCAGGGATTTCCTTGAGGTATTCTTGGGTGGCATCATAAAAGATCTATAACCTCTTCTACCAATCCCAACAAATGTAACAGGTTTTCAATATTTAACACCAAACTGGTAACAGTAAAATTATGACATATACACGCCTCACACGGCAAAAGGCCACAAAAATTTGTCTCACAGAAAAAGAGGGCATTTTAACCATGTTACACAGACCCAATAAAGGAGGCGATAAATGCTGACGGAGTTCTATACAATTCCTACTAATATCCCCACAGCCTGCGACAGAGGTTAAAAAAAAAACAAAGGTTAGTATGAAACTGAAATCCATATATTGGAAACTGGTTAGTATCGGATGAAATGACGGCAGAGAAGCAAGTCTTCGTGGTTAAAGTTCGTGATTTTATGAACTTAATGAATAATTACCATTGTGCATTAGAAGGATTTGGAGACACTCTTATCCATAGCACCTTTAGAAATTGGTGAGTAAAATGACATGCACCTTGGCGAAGTGAGGGGAAATTACTAGAAGCGGGAAAAGACAAAAACGTGAAACTATTTGTGCAATATATTAAAACTCAAATATACTGCAGCTAAATAGTGGTGTTAAAAAACACACAAACACTTCCTCAGTCTGCACCAAATGCTCAAACAACTGAAAGCTTATACACCACAAATACATACATCAGGGGGAGTTCAATTGATTTGCGTTTATTCCCTAAGCACCTGTTGGATAAGCTGTGCCTTTACTGCAGCAGCTGCCCAGAGCTCTCACAGAGAATAACTATTGCTTCCAAGAGACTTCTGTGCTTGCACATGAATACAGCCTTGCTATATCTTGAGAATGCTTTGTGTAGCCTTTGCACGCTTCACAGATGTTAATTACCCATCGGAAATGGAAATGGGTTCTCAATTAAAATAGTGGATCTTAAACACACAAACAGTTACTATTCAAGCTTGTCAGACAGTAGCCGGTGCCAGCAAACAGGAAACCCAACTATGAAAAGTATGTGTATGGGCAGATTTGTGTGGCACAGCACAGGGCATCTATGGTTGGAGGGAAGTGAAAAGCAACAGTCAGGGAAACGGTACACGTGTATAATATATATGAAGACCTCCGATTCATACAGAACTTCACACCAATATCTGCTGGCCCTAAAAGGAGGTAAATAAGAACCATAAGTGTTAGTTTATGAAAAACAAAGCAGAGCTGTGGAATTGGAAGCATGATAAAATGGACCGACTCCACAAACTGAATAAAAATTCAGAAATTACCTTTAAAATGTCTTGATCTAAGGCCCCTTCCACACTTGCGAGTGCAGGGATCTGCCGGCCCGAACGCTGCAAACCGGAACTGAACTCAGCATGTCAGATTGCAGTGTACGGACAGGGCGATGCAGGCAGTACTCGCTGAGAATGTGATGCGAGTACTCACAATTGGGGAAGGGGCCTAAAGGTTTAGGCCAGGGTTGAACTTTTATTGGTCCAAGGGCCACATTAAAGTTTAGTATGCAAAGAGCAACATCAATAACCAGCCACCTGGATGTACCAACAACCACAGTACAGCATAAAATGCCACCCCAGAAACTACCACATTACAGCAATACATTTCACCCCCAAAGCCAAATACTGCATTCAGAGCACACAAAAAAAAAAAAATATAAAAAAAATTATATATACTCCTCTCCTTTCTTGGTACCACACCGCAGCTTGCTTTTCTGTGTCCTGCACTGGCTGCATGCACCAACATCAGGACCCACAGCCGCGGACAATACATTACAGCTGAAAATACTTAGCACTCCTGGGTCATCTCCTGCTTCTAGGGCAGTTCTGCTCAGTGTCCTTAAGCCAACACATACACAATCAGTGTCAGGCATCAGGACACAGACTGGAGCACCAGGAGCAAAGGATTTCTTAGCTTCCCTTATCACTACCGGGCTTTCTACACCAATGAATGCTTCCAGCATCATCAGGGAGCGAAACAGCAACTCATGGGTTAAAGGCCGCATGGGGACTGTCAGTGTAGGTCTCACAGCCCTCTTTTAGGCTTTTAGTTAAGATGAAAGTTTGCACCATGCTGTGATATACATGCTCAATAGTAAAGCTCTTTTATTACACATCAGAGCAATAAGGCACCTGCAAAGAATGCCCGAATTGATCTCACCACTGCCTGAGTGAATATTTTGATGGAGCTGGAGATAATAATGTTAGGGAAATTGAAGAGCCTGAGTGGGAAGTTTTGCTTGCCGACTCTACAGCCTTGATGCCAAGACCAACAGAAGTTTGTAAACCAGGGCACAGTACAAGATGCATTGTACAGGTGGCTAAAGTGACATTTATGGGACCACTTGTTTTCAAGATGCTGGATTCATGTGACCAGAGGTTGCATTAAGATAAGTAGAAAAAAAACTGATGCTTGTTAAATGGCTGCGATTCAAACCCATCCGTCGACAAATCGAAGCTCAGTTTTTTATTTTATAACAGCTGTGGGAAAATAAAAGCTGAGCTCCGATTGGGATTTTAGACAGTATTTTAGTGCAAACTATGACATAATTCTGTCATAGATTAATAAATCTCCAATGTGTTTGACGCATCAGACCCGCTTGTGGGCAAGAGGCCTGTTTGAAAAGTTACTGCCTATTTAAAGAAATTTCACTTTGCAAGACTCCACACTGTGGAACAGTTCATAGGCTTCTGCAACATGTCCCAAGCTAAAAATTACATTCCTGGTGACAGATTCACTTTAATGAGCAGCATTCTTAACCCTTTAAAGGACCTGGCTCTTTGTTTTTTCATTTCCATTTTTCTATCATATTGCCATACTGTAGTATGACAGTATATATGGGGATTTTTATCCTCATACATTGCAATGTGCAATTAGCACATAGTAATAAATCCAGACAGCCTCGGGTATTCAGAAAACCCAAGGCTGTCACGGCAACCAATCGCCGCTCCCCACTGACGTCACGATATGCAGCAAAGACTTACCAGCTATGGAGAAGGCTCAGCCCGTGAGCCCTCGCCTTGCACCCGCAGCCGACCCGTGACGTGCTATTACATCACGGGTCGTGAAAGGGTTAAAAGGTTAAAAAGCCATCACCCACCATAAATTACAGGAACTACTGAAGTTAATTTTTGTATAATCAACATTTATTAGAAAGTAAACAATACAGGTAGGAGATGGCAGTACATGACTGATCGCGCAGGATCAGGAGCATCATAGATCATATGTTCGTTGAAACATGGGGAGAAGCGTCATACCATAAGATGTCACGTATAGAGCCCCATATGCCATCCCGATCAACAAAGTTATTATCGTTTGACGAATTAACAAAACAAAAAAATAAAAAAAAGCAAGGAAACAAACATTTAGAAAGCGGTGTGAGGGAGGGGGGGGAGAAAAGGGGGGTAGGGAGCCCGTAAGACAACACATTCGCGGTCGGGAGCGGCAGAGGAGCACTCTATGACAGGAGCAGGTCCTGGAATTCCGGGGTGTTTATGAATACTTCCCAAGGGGCCCATGCAGTGTTGGTCTTCCCCGAGTCTGGGGAGTCGTTGGCTACCAACTCCTCCATTCTCCGTAAATACCCAAGTTCCTGGATCCATTCAACGTCGTGGGAGATTGTGGGTTCTTCCAATGTCTTGGAATAACCGTGCGAGCAGCGGTCAGGAAGTGTCGAAGGAGGCCTTTCTTGACAGTAGAGATAGAGCAATTTGGGGGGATGGGGTGACTCTCTTACCAGTGACCTGGTGGTAGGTATCAAATACTTTGTTCCAGAAGGGTTGGAGAGCTGAGCAGCACCACCATATATGAAGCAGAGTACCCACCTCCGCACCACAGCGCCTACTGAAGTTATTTTATGGCAGCTGGCAAATACGCAATAGTTGGTCCACTACTGACAACTTGCTGCAAATCCAGTGAATACTCCTCCACATCTAAAAATTCTGATCAAAAAAGCTGGGAGGAGCATATTTACTCTGCACTACATTTATTTCTGGCAACCTCTGGCTGTTATGTTCTAGAAGCATGGCCAGTTTTTACCTCCATGTTAAGACATGCTCAAAAACACTTCTCCAAAACAACACTTCTCTCAAAGCAACTGAAAGCAGCTTCCTGACACCAATGCACCTACTGACAAGAATATAAAAGGCAGGGCAGTCACAGACCTTGCTTTAACAATTGTGGGGAAAAAGCAGTGTTAAAAAGGAACATAGGCAGTCATCTTAAATCAGCATATGATGCAAATGCAGTACTATAAAAACCTTTCGTGAAAGGAAACAGATCTAGGGTATAAAAGCTATAGTGAAGGAGTATACATATCAAAATCATTAACCTCTTAAGGATGCAATGTTTTTTTTGCTCATTTCTCACAATTTATTATTCCATGCCGTGTACTGGGAAGCTGGAAAAAAATATCCAAATGTGGGGCAAAAAAAATAGTTTGCGTCATCTTCTTGTGAGCTCAGTTTTTTCAAATTTCACCATGTGCTCCAAATAACACATCTGCTTTATTCTTTGGTTCGGTACGATCACAGTGATACCAGATTTATAAAGGTTTTATTGGATTTAAATATATTTTAAAAAGTTAAACTAAATATGTATGAAAAGTTTTCACCATCTTCTGAAACTAATAACCTTCATACTTTTGTGTACAGAGCTGTGTTAAATGTCATTTTTTGCAAAATGACCTGACGTTTTCATTGCTATCATTTTGAGGACTGTGCAACATTTTATTCCATTTTTTAAGCAATGTAAAATGGTGTCGTGTTTCGGACATATGGGCCCTATTTTCCATTACGGGCGTCACTGCCAGCAATAAGTTTATATATTTTGATACTTCAGGCATTTTGAGAGGCAGCGATAACTATTGTGTCTGATTTTTACTGTTAACATTTTATATCAGTTTTATGGAAAGGGGATGATTTGAACTTTTAGGTTTTTTTTACATTTTATAATTTTTTTAAAAACTTCACTTTTTTAACCCTAGACGGCATGATCATTCCTACCACTGTATTGCAGTATATGGAATTTTTGCACAGTATTCATTAAAATGAGCCACTGGCTCAATGGCCACGATTCTGCAGAAACCAGACAGCCTGGGGTCTGATGACGTTCCGTGGAAGCAACGATCGCAACCAAGATCGGACCCCTCTTCCTGCACCCTCTCCCCCGTACATGTACAGCGTGATGTTTTGAGAATAGTCAAGGTATGCATGGAATAAATGGAGCAGGACTCCTGCCTGTAGGCTCCAAGGATTGTATAAACCAAGACAAAGCAGCAACTATTTACTTCTCAGTAAACACTTCAACATAGAGGGAAGGGGGGTTGGTTTTTCCTCTGCTGGGGAGACTGCATTTATCGACTGTCATTTTCACACAGACTGCATATCCAATCTGCAGTTCTAAAGGAAAGGGGGGCGATTTGAACTTTTAATATTTTATTAATTTTTTACATTTTTAAACTTTTTTTCCCACCATTTCTTAGACCACCTAGGGTACATTAACCCTAGATAGTCAGATCGTTCCTACAATATACTGCAATTAAAACAAAAGAAGGAGAAAAATTATTCTGACCGGAGCTCCAACAATCCTTTATAAATTCTTTATGAATCCAACACGGTATATTGCCATGTGGACATGTGTGACTGGCGTCCTGCTCATGTCTAGATATGCGCATTTTTACAAACATTTTGTGAGTATATTTTTTATAAAATTTTAAACTACAAAGAATATACTACACTATCCGTACGCGTATTTCTTCTAGTGAAATTGTCTTAAAGAGAGATGGCAATGAAGGAGGATTAGGAAACGCGATGGAGTTGGTCTGAATGGACCTATTCTTGCCAGAAACCTGTGGAGACATGCAATACTCATTGAAAAGGATCGATGCGTCAAGCAATATACCGTGTTGGATTCATAAAGAATTTATAAAGGCTTGTTGGAGCTCCGGTCAGAGTAATTTTTCTCTTTCTTTTGTTTTAATTGTGGGACTGTTTGTGGACTGGTCCTGAGCCGTTGTTAGCACCTAGGAGCCAAGTGTGCAACACATTAAGATTGTTATATCATATACTGCAATACTACTGTATCCCAGTACCTGGAGTTTTTGCATGTCATTCATTACAATGAGCCACTGGCTCATTGTAATGAATATGCAGAAGCCATTCATCCAGGCTGTCATGGCAAACAATCGACCCCCCCTCCACCCCGATGACGTTTGGGGAGCGACGATCGGAGGAAACATGGTGGCAAAGAAAAGGTTAACACCCGCGATCGGTGCAAGCTGAAACAGTGTTAGCGATGGGTCTTTGCTGCATTATGCAGCAGAGCCCATGTCTGTATGAGACATAGGTTTACAGAAAAAAAAAAAAAAAAAAAAAGATATGTTATATTGTACCTTTCATTAGTATCTGCTGTGTGACTAGGCACAATCTCAAACAAATCTAAAACCTCTTATGGCATCAGAGAGTCAGGTATTAGACCAGATCTCGATTTTTCTGTACTGCAGTCACAACGGACTAAGGATGATGCTGTATAATGCTCACAATCAGTCAATTTCCTCACAAACCAGTTTGGTCCAACAAATAGTTCTAGGCGTCTCCTGGATTTGCTGTCCCAAACATAGAACGACAGAAGTGAATTTAACATCTCAGATCAGTTCTTTAGTGTTCAGGCCTGAAACTTCAGAAGCCACAGGTTTCATTAGTTGAAACAAATTCAGCACTGACATGTTATTTGTGCAAAGGACAAATGTGGACTGCATGCACAGTGAACTACTCTCAATACTGCATACAACAGCATTAAGAGATCTGCAGATGGCCAATTGAGGTGACCAACAAACATCTTAGGGTTTCCCCTATCCTAAACCAGCATTAAAACCGTTCTGCAACAAAAATTGGGCCCCCACCTTTAAGAAACATTTACTGCAAAGCATGTGGGGTGACAATGTAACTGCTGATCTAGAATTTAGGAGAATAAATGGATTTTAAACTAAAAACAATCCTTGAACACTCATCTCTCCACAGACCATTGTGTTGCATAGCAACAAAGACTAGGCTCTCCTTAACTGCAACATACTCCAACATTACAGATCTACAGAACACATAATGTAAGTAAATCATTTGTAAGTAAATCATTTCTATACAGGTTTGCTCAAGTCCCTGAAGCAATTTGTACCAGAAAACTAGAAGGTTGTAGGTAGGTTCTGCATAAAGACGGACAGGAAGTGGAGGTTTGGCCACAAGCCACCTGACTACAGCTTTCACTTTGCAGCTCAGATTTTACCATGAACATAGTGACCCAACTACAAAGGATAATCCCATCCAGTAGCACCATTTGAAACAAACAGGGTCAATGGGATAGAATTACCAATAGTCATATTTAGAACTAAAAATCGGCAAAAGAAACATCAATGGCCTTTGCCTTTGATTAAGGACTTAAGAATTTGCTTCCCCATGCATACAAACCAAGTACAGTATTTTTCAGACTAAGGCGCACCATTAATAAATTCCTGCTAAAACGTCTAGGTTCGTATATAAGGCGCTCTGGATTATAAGGTGCACCTGATTATGAGGATGAATGACCAGCAGGTGGCAGACCTGCGCACAGTTCAAAGGCAGCTGATGTCTGTGTACAGTTCATATAAAAGGCGCACTGGACTATAAGGCGCACCTTTGATTTCTGAGAAAATCAAAGGCTTTTTTGTGCGCCTTAAAGTCCGAAAAATACGGTATCACATTCAGAGCTTGGGAAATAAGACGCTTCTTACTATAGGACGCACCCCATGTTTAGGCTTCAAAAAAAAGGAAAAATATATTTTACACCAATTAAAATATCCCTGTTAGTCGCACTAAAGTACAGCACACACACACAAACTCTGCATCCCCTATATACACACACACACACTCTGCATCCCCTATACACACACACAAACTCTGCATCCCCTATATACACACACACTCTGCATCCCCTATATACACACACACACTCTGCATCCCCTATATACACACACACACACACACTCTGCATCCCCTATATACACACACACACACACAAACTCTGCATCCCCTATATACACACACACACACACACACAAACTCTGCATCCCCTATACACACACACACACACACACAAACTCTGCATCCCCTATACACACACAAACTCTGCATCCCCTATATACACACACACACACAAACTCTGCATCCCCTATATACACACACACACACAAACTCTGCATCCCCTATATACACACACACAAACTCTGCATCCCCTATATACACACACACAAACTCTGCATCCCCTATATACACACACACACAAACTCTGCATCCCCTATATACACACACACACAAACTCTGCATCCCCTATATACACACACACACAAACTCTGCATCCCCTATATACACACACACACAAACTCTGCATCCCCTATATACACACACACACACAAACTCTGCATCCCCTATATACACACACACACAAACTCTGCATCCCCTATATACACACACACACAAACTCTGCATCCCCTATATACACACACACACAAACTCTGCATCCCCTATATACACACACACACACTCTGCATCCCCTATATACACACACACACAAACTCTGCATCCCCTATATACACACACACACAAACTCTGCATCCCCTATATACACACACACACAAACTCTGCATCCCCTATATACACACACACACAAACTCTGCATCCCCTATATACACACACACACAAACTCTGCATCCCCTATATACACACACACACAAACTCTGCATCCCCTATATACACACACACACACACACACACACACAAACTCTGCATCCCCTATATACACACACACACAAACTCTGCATCCCCTATATACACACACACACACACACAAACTCTGCATCCCCTATATACACACACACAAACTCTGCATCCCCTATACACACTCACACAGAACCACACACATATACATACACACACTTCCACCAGTCCCAGTGCAGCATGGCAGTATGAGACCTGTGGTGATGTAAGAAGCATGTGATCAGTCACATGATACTGACATCAGCGCAGGTCCTGGATCGGGTGCAGCTCTATCTCAGGGCATCACCCGATCTCCCTTACAGAGGTCAGGAGGGTCTGGCAGTGCTGGATCCTCCTGACCTCCAGTCTATAAGACGCAGGCACTTTTTAGCAAGAATTTTTTCTTGCTAAAAAGTGCATCTTATAGTCCAGAAAATACGGACTGCTGCTGGGTCAGTAAAGCAGGTTTAAAACCATTAACTGTCACTTATCACTAAAACATAAGTAAAAAAGTATAAAAAATAATGTGTACAGTCATTTGTACACCAAAAGTTGGTGAAGTTTGTGTACCATCTTTGTGTCCCATCTGTAACAAAAATTTTGATTAAACAGGAAGGCTTGACTTTCTTCAGATTGCCACTGTAGTTCTGACAACAGAAGAGGCAGAAGCCTCATGTAACTGCTTGCACTCAAGCCAAGCAAAAGCAGGAAGCTGGGCTCCAGCCTCAAAACAAAGAAATTATCAGAGTTAACAAGCTACTATATGGAAAAAGTCACGTGAAGAACACACCCGCTGGAAGGCATAAAGCAAATGGTGCGGGGGAGAGCACACAATGTAACACTCACAAAACGAGTCCATTAAGATGCTTGAGCCGAGACATGCACCAGGAAAGCACGTCATAAGACAAACGAAACAAATATCAAGTGCTGCTAAATATACATAATCATGCTAAACTACAGCCTAAGACCACTAAAACGGGACAGTTAGAAGGCAGTAAACTACAACGTAAAAACAGTTCATGAAAATAAAATCGCATTACTAGAAGCTATTAAACACCTATTTAAAGCGCAAACATAATTTCAGATCATTTTTCTATTGTGTGCAGTCTTGGTTAAATTCTGCTTAGGCCTCATGCACACAGGCATATTCTCACCCAGGAAAACACACAATGCACTGGAACAACACACAGGAAAGGGGTTAAACAAAAGAGGAGATAGACCAGTCTCCAATCTGGTAGACAAATTTGCCATAGCAATGAGGTAGTAACATGGTTAAAAAAGGGCATATTGCAACAGGCTACATGACAAATGGTTGACGGTTTTCCTTGGAAAACAATAGGAAATATGGTAATTGGCATGTAGCCTAAGCAGAATTTCTTCATGAAGTATATTAGAAGTTGTTCAGAACCCAAGATGCAGAGAAAAAAGGATTTTTGACCACCCTTACTAACAATGCCTGCTGATAAAGAGTTACAAGTCCTCCCCTTATCACCTAAAATTAGCTGCCAGTGGGCCACTGTACCTTAAATACAGACTTTTCGATATGCAAATTAGCTTGTTAGTCATGTCTGGCATCTATGACTTCTCTCAGGCTGCCAGTGAACCACACCCCATTATTGTGACTGACAGCTCTGTGTCTCTTCAAATCACTGCTCTGCCTCCTTGCACTTAGGGACCGTCTGCTAATATTCAGCTATAGACATGTAAAGCTCTATGTATAGAGGGGAAATATTGTGTCAATTTTTTTACACTGTGCCTTGTGTTACATTCATGACATGTGACCAGTGTCGTCATCATCACAGGTCTCGCAGCCTTCTAAGAATAGCAAACTGTACACCACGGATGCGATTACATGAAATCACAGCAGCCTCCATGTAGGATGGAGAGGAGTAGAAGTCCATGGGGGCTTCTATTACTTCAATTTGTCAGGTACATGTATGGGGTACAGTTTGCTAATGTTAAGAGGCTAAAGGACCAGATATGTGACTATGGTCACATGATGTGAACTGTAAGGCATGGGGAGGAGTAGATGGGAGGGGCCAGCCGAGCAGGGCACGTCCTCTATGATGCCAGGTAATATAAGATAAGGTGATTAATAAGGTGATTTATGTGGATGGAAGAGAAACAATTTTTAGCTAAAAAGAAGGGTGTCAGTGACTATAGGAACTAATATAATATATCTGTCACCACATTGCTGTATATGTGCAAATGTGGTGACACGTTCCCTTTAAGCTGAGCATTCTGTCGTCTCCATAGAGATGAATAGACCAGAGATGTCCGGCTGTCTGCTCCACTCTTCTCAGGGAGGTCCTCGTAACCCATAAGACGCCCCTTTCTTGTTATAATCACGGAAACCCCAACCGATTAGCAAGTAAGGCTGTAAGTATGCTGTGAAAAGGGCCTAACCCATTTAAAGACAGTCTGAGTTTTAGATTCTGGCAGTCATTCAACCACATTAGACACAACATCATCGGCACAACAACAAGGTGAGCAGAGCTTGAGAAACCAAGTCCAAGCTCTATAAATATAGCATTTTTTTTTTGCATCTTCCATGATTCATGGAATTTTCTGGTCATCACCAAGTAGCAAATTCGGATTTCAGAAAAAGCTGAAACATGAGAGAAAGGCCAATATTTGTTAAAACAGCCTTTATTATTTATTATCCAGTGCTTTAGATATACTGAAAATTCAACCTTGAAGGCAGAAACAGAGCATCATTTTAAAGCAGGCAATTGACGCCATCAAATATTGCTCCCCATTACAGCACACAAGCCTATAAACTGTACACAAAGCATCAAATGCAGTAACCCCATCACATCTTTAGGCCTGCAAAGCATTAATTAAGAAGGGCAGAAACATAAAACAGGCTACTGAAGCACTGATGTCAGTCAACACCACTCACTTTTATATTATGAGTCACATAGAGCTCTACAAAGCAGAGAAAACGGCAGCAGCTGGTGGCATCAGAAGGGAGGGGGGGGGAGTGCAAATGGATATTTACCGACTCCATAGTGGAAAGCTGTGATGTGTTAGCCGCATATAAAAATCCAGTGTTTTGCCCAAGCTTGTAAGAAGATTCTGAAAGACAGACATGGATTTTGTTAGATGTACACGAACAGGCAATTCTGTATTTGCTTTTTTTCAGATGTAAAACTGCACTGCAGAACACCACCTTTATTATTTCTGCAATGATAGCTGACATAACCCAAGCAGCACAACACTCCAACACAATGGAAACCAATACACTATGCATCACACCACGAGAACATTTCTGTTAGAAGTTGCAAACTGAAAAAAAATAATAGTAATAAAAATATATATTTAAAGAGAACCTGTCACCAGCTTTAACCCCCACTAAACTACTAGTCTCCCCCACTCTCAAACATGTGTAACTTGACTGCAGGTTGAATCCATTAACATTATACTGAATAAGCTGCTAAAAGATGACCAAAAGAAAAAACCCATGTGGGTTTCACAAGTGTCACATCATAATCATTAAAAAAAAAAGGGGGGGGGGGGGGATATAGCAATATTTGCACAAGGAAAAGCCATACATACATATATATACCCTGTGTAGCCAAGTGTTGGCAAACCAGTATGGTCACCCCTAGTGCAAAGCTCTACAATAAAGCAGATCACAATTATTCCTCATGAGATTTTAGATTCCTTCTAAAATTAAAAGCATACAGGTATAATATGTACCCATAAAATCCTGTAGAGAGTGTGTGTATAACATATAATACTGCGGCATTAGCAGGTCTGTAGAAAACGATGTGATGCTTCCTTAGCAGTCACCAACATTGAACCTCAGTTGCTATAGCAGCAGTCATGCAAAATATACATGTAAAAATATCTAGTATCTGTACAAAATAAATAAGTGGGAGGAAGCAGAACATTTTCAAGGACATGGGTTTAGAAGACAGGGTTCACAGTATTTATCTGCTTTATGTTACAAGTACAGTACAGGAAGATTTAGAAACATTAAGCATAACGGGTAAACATTTAACTATGGAGCCCAATAAGAGGGAAAAAAGCCACAGCCAAGAGTATACATGATATACTACAGGGTGGTCCATGCAAAGACACAGGATAGGCAGACAATCAACCCAATTGCAAACCCGCCCTGTGCTTCCTGTGCAACATCTTCCAACGGAAAACACACCAGTGCACTAGAGCTCTGAAGGAATAATTCTGGTAACCACGTCTCAATCTGGTTGTCAGACAGAAAACCATTAGATTAAAATGATCACAAGAAGGAAAAAAGTTTGTCTTGCCTTACATTATGTTGCTAGTAACCCAGGATGGCAAACATGGTTTCTCAATTTAAAAACTAACACTAAGGGGCATCCGACACCTGGCTTTAGTTGACAAGAAAAAAAAATAAAAAAATAAAAACACCAAAGCAGAACACTAACTATTAACCCCTGGCCAATGACGCAGCCATTTTGTAGCTTTAGGCTCAGCCCCATTATTTGTATTCTGACTGGCATCGCTTTATAAGGTTATAACTTTTGAAGCTGTTACTTATTATAGCATCTCTCTGGATAGGACCATAGCAAATAGGTCATTTTCAGCATCCAGGCAATCCAGGGATTTACACGGATCCAATTAAACCAAAACCATGACCATATGAGTTCCCCTTAAGAAGCTGTGACTTCACAAAGGTTCTCGATGTAATACCGGGTAGGAGGAACCCATGACCCCTCCAGAGGAGTGTCTTCATCTGATCTAATCAGAAATACCATGATGCTTTTGTATGTAAACCCATCTAACATCAAGTGCAGGGGAAGATCTTAAGGTGTGGAGTATCAGGTTCCCTCAGGCCCACACACTTGGTAACTAACTTACTGAACCGCTGATACTCTTAGTGCTACCTTTGCATTTCATACTCTAACTGTATATATCTTTATTGTATATATTGTTATATCTAGTGTGCCCTTAAAGGGATATTTCCATTTCAACAAGTAATGGATATGTTTTGAATAATGAAAAGTTATACAAATTTCCAATACACTTTCTATATCAATTCAGCATGGTTTTCTAGATCTCCGCTTGCTGCTATTCTATAGAAAGCCTCATTGTTAATTTCCAGTGGACAGAAACCTGACCATGGTCACATAGTGCACATCTTGTTATTACCCACAGCTCTGATTACCCTCTGATATGAGCCGTGCACCTGTGTGACCATGGACAGATTTGTGTCTACTGGAACCGCAAGGAATTGATACAGAAAGTACATTTGAAAATTGTATGTTTTTTCATCATACAAGTAACATTAATTTACCCAAGTGGGAATACCCCTTTAAAGAAATATAAAATTTTACCTGCGTTGCTCTTTTAGGCTACATTCACACACATGTTTGGGGATCGTATATATGGTCGATATACGTCCCCCATACACTTCTATGGGCTCACGGCCCTGTACGGGAGCGGTACGGTGCTGCACACGTGCGGCACCGTACCGCTCCGTAGCCCGGGAAAAGATAGGACATGTCCTATCTTTTCCCGTGATACGGCGCCGTATCTTCCTATGGAGAGGGGCGGGGGTGAGCAGCGCTCATCCCCTGCTCCTCTCCGCAGCGCCATCGTGTGAATGTAGCCTTATCTCGATCAACGAACCCATCGTGCATGTTTGTTGCTTAAATACATGCTACCGGTTTGGATCCTCACATTACATAATATTGTTACAGACCAGGTTTATATTAAATGAGAACTGGTGGCAGCTTATTTGGTTTGTTAAGGTCCTGTTTCACTGAGACTAGTGAAAGGAGTCTTATAGCCATTCAGGGTTGGGATTTATTGTTGTGCCATATTCGGAAGTTGTGTGGACTACTTTAAATCACTCCCTGCGCCTCGCAGAACCCAGTGCGTTCTAGGAGTGTCTAATAAGAATAACCAAGTCACTGTCGGTGACTGACCATGGCATTAAAGGGGTTAAATATCCACGGACGGAGTTGCAGTTGACACCCGGCTCCAGCCTCAAGCTGAGCCAGCATCAGCTCTGTGTCAAACTTAAAAGGTTAAAAAATTGTCCACTGGACATAATATCTCCCATTATTTCAGAAAATGTGGGAGGGGGAAATTGTTCTACACTTTCCATCCAATTTTCCCCCTGCAGGCCTAATCGAAAGTTGAGTAAACTGACATCGACAAAAGTCAAAAATCTAAATCGGTTATCATTTTAGTGACGGAAGGTCCAAATGGTGTGAACCAACTCTTGCTAAACACAGCCAGTTTAAATTCCAGTACACAGAAATATATAGTTATGAGAGCAGTAACTTATTTTTCCATTAATATTGAAAATTGTATTTTGTGGTGTCTATTTGGGGTCTTTAAAGGTTATTAACCAAAACGTAACCCTTACCACAAATACTTAAAAGGGGTATTCCCACGAAAGCAAGTTTCTTACATATATTCAGGATAATGAAATGGCACATTAATTCACTGTTATTAAAAATACAGCATTTCAGATATAATTCCAACCTGTCTATCGGACCTGGTGTACACAATTACAGTTGTCCCTAGATATGACGCTGTAACTTATGACTTGGGGTCAGGAAACCGCCATCTTGGATTTCTGGGTGACTGCATGCTGCTGAGATTTCTGACTTTCTGCTCTGAGCCAGTAGCAACACCCCCCTACACAGAGCTCACAGACACTCACCGATTCACTTCCTACCAGCACATCGTGAGCAGAAGAGAAGAGACAATGTAAGAGACAAAGTGTCAGCATCTGTCAGCCTCTGTGTACCTTATATACTCGAGTATAAGCCTAGTTTTTCAGCACAAAATTTGTGCTCAAAAACCCTAACTCGGCTTATACTCGAGTCAACTAAAAACATAAAGACAAAACTCATCTTTCTGACGTCACCCATAGGTCCTCTTCTGTCTGAGACAGTCTGAGACAGAAGAGGACCTATGGGGGACGTCGGAAAGATGAGTACAGTGTTATTTTTTTTCCTACTACAGGGGCTGGGCAGGCTGTATGCTACAGGGGTTGGGCAGGCTGTATGCTACGGGGGCTGGCAGACTATATACTGGGAGGCTGTAACCAATGCATTTCCCACCCTCGGCTTATACTCGAGTCAATAGGTTTTCCCAGTTTTTTTGTGTTGAAATTAGGGGTCTCGGCTTATACTCGGGTCGGCTTATACTCGAGTATATACGGTAATAGGCATCTCATCTCTGATCTGTCATCTCTCTATGCATCAGTGTGTTATTACAATGTCAGAAGCCTTATGAAAGCTAGATGAAAGTATACAAAACCTGTACAATGATAATCTAACCACATTGTCACCCCACAGAACTAGAAGGATCATAATGTGTCTGCTTAGAGTCCCAGTCCATACCCTGGGATTTTGCATTGACCAGCTTAAGGAGAGGTTGGAGCCAAAACTGCAATAAAACTGAGTAACATTGTAAAGTAAGGGGTTAAAATAATGTTTATTGTACCAACATCACTATGGGATTGAGATTTGAGAATGTTCTTTTGTAGGAAAACCCCTTTAATATCTCATTAAAGTGTCCTAAAATCATTGTTTGGAATGTTAAGCTTTTTGGGGGCTGTTCACGTTACCATAAAAATAGGTCAAACAGATTTAATTTATATTTGTCCAATTCTACTGAAGGAAAACTAAATTTTTTTTTTAAAAAGTCAATGCTGAAAAACAAATGTGATTTTCTCTGACAATGTATCTTAGTTTGACAGAGCTGGATGAGGGCCAATTTTTGCTTAATAAGTTGTCCTCTTCAGTGGTACCATTTTTGTGATCGGAACATCATTTTTTTTTTTTTTCGGCTTTAACCAAGGAGCTCCAATAAGGTTTCTAAAATATTATAAATTTTGTTACGACACAGATACCAAATATGTGTAGAAATTGTTTTTAGCACTTAAGTACAAGTGTACCTACAAAATATGCTCCTTTCATTCTGTAGATAGTTTGGTATCATTTGGGGTATGGGCAACTTGTGTTAAATTTATAGTCCAGGTTGTTGAGGACACAGTCATAACCAATATAGACAATCAAAATTGTTTGTTACCCAATTGCTCACTGCAGCAAACTAAAGAGCAGTTTAGAAAACAACATACGTTTTGCGCTCAAACTATTCTGAAGGGGCCTCTATGAGCTCTTACACAAGTCTTAATGTGTCTTTTTGGAAGGAGCTGAAACATGTAATCTGGAAAAGGCACCTGCAGACAACTGGAGCAGTGTGCTCATGAAGAATGGTCAAAATACCTGTCGAGAGGTGCCAAAGTCTTACTTAACCCCTTCTCGCCGAAGCCCTTTTTCATTTTTGCGTTTTCATTATTCACTCCCCACCTTCAAAAAACTAAAAAAAAAAAAATTATTTTTCCTTGTACAGAGCAGTTTTATGGCTTGTTTTCTGCGTAACTTCATAGTGATGGTATTTAATATTCCTTGCCGTGTACTGGGAAGCGGGGAAAAAAAAAATTCCAAATGCAGTGAAATTAGTAAAAAACACATTTGTGTTGTATTCTTGTGGCCATGGATTTTATGGATATCACTGTATGCCCCAAATGACAGGTCTACTTTATTCTTTGGGTCGGTACTATTACGGTGAAATTGTAGTTTTTTTTAAATATTTTCATACATTTACAAAAAGGAAAAAAAAATTGGGGGGGGGAATTTGGTATACAGAGATTTGGGAGGTGTCATTTTTTGCAGATTTTGATTTACAATGTTATCATTCTTAGAACTATACAAGCTTTTGATCACTTTTTATAGAATTTTTTTCTTTTTTTTTTAAATGGTAAAAAAGTGCCATTTGCGACTTTGGCCCAAATTTTCCGTTACGGGGTTAGACGCAGTGAAAAAAAAAATACGTTACTATATTTTGATAGATCAGGCATTTTCGTACCGGGCGATACCTAATGTGTATGATTTTTACAATTTATATTTATATCAGTTATAGGGAAACTGGGGGTGAATTGAGTTTAAGGGGGTTTTATAATTATTTTTTTTTTTATTTTTTTTTTCTATTTTTCAGACTCCCTAGGGCAGTGATGGCGAACCTTTTAGAGCCAGAGTGCCCAAACTACAACCAAAATGCACTCATGTCGCAAAGTGCCCACATGACTATTTAAGCAGTAACTTATTGATCATTGCTGTATCACAGGTTTCCATTGTATTGTTGTCCTGAGGACGTCAATACAATAGAAAGAAAATTTTTAATTTACCTTTCTTCCAGGCAGCCAAGGATGTGTCGCTTTAAAATAGCACTGAGCATGGCACGCCCTCGCCGTTTTAGACCACAGTAGAAAGCCTCAAGTCCTCTCTGTGGTGAAGGTTTGGGTGCCCACAGAAAGAGCTCCGAGTGCCACCTTCAGCACCCGTGCCATAGGTTCGCCACCACTGCCCTAGGGTACTTTAAGTCTAGGTTGTCTGTACGATCCTATTATATACTACTACTGTATGGCAATAAATGGGGGATTTTCCTCAATCAATACAATGTGCTGATAACCCATTCATTACAATGTGCTAACCCTAGAGATGGGCATATCGATTCTAAAGATTCTAACTTCGGTTAGAATTTCAGGAAAAATTAGATTAGTCACGAAACCGAAGTTTATGCCGATTCGCAGGAACGAAGTTGGGGTTTTTTCCTCTTTTTTCAGCTAAATGGGCGCAAGAACAACGTGTTACATGGGGCAGACAACTCTGGGATGGAGAAAGGAACACCCCCGATATCTGCAGACCGGTAAGCCAATCAGCAACCAGCAGGCTTACGTGAGGTCACACTGCCCTATAAAACCCAGCCATTTTCAATCTCAGCCCTTCACACTTCATGTGCTGCCTGTAGAGTCTAGTTGCTGCTACTGTTCTGTGTAGTAACTTCAGCCAAGAGTCTGTGGATTCCTCAGATACAACAATTAGATTGGCATGGCTCAGGAGCAGGTCAGAGGCCCTCACCTTTCCCGCAGCCAGAGAGCTACTAGGTGGTCTGGGCTCAGCGCCACTATTCAGCGAGGACGAAGTGTTTGAAGACCGTCAGCAGCTATTTGGCAGTGAAGAGGTGGGGCAGACTTCTGCTGCTTCCTGCAGTAGGCAGGCTGTGCATACTGACACCTGTGAGGAGAGTAGCAGTGACCGGGAAACGCAAATTGACGATTTGGCGAAGAGAGTGTCAGCTTGCACGTCAGAAAGCAAGTTGTTACTGTGGTCGTGAGTCAGCAGAGCGAGATCTGGAGCCAAAAGTCCGCGAGGTACAAATCCCAACTCGCAGGTCCAAGTAAGCAGTTGCACAGGGGCTCAGCGAGGCAGCGGTGGTAGTAGTCGCTCAGTGCAGAGTGTTGGCGATAAAATTACCGCCTCGGCGGTGTGGCAATTTTTTGTAAAGACACCTGAGGAGCCGAGCGTGGGTATAGGTCGTATCTGCGGGCAGAAAGTGAAGTGTGGCCAGGGAGCCAACCTTGGCACCACAGCCCTGCACCAACACATGCAGCGTCACCATCCAATGGCCTGGGAGAAATGGGTGTCAGATGTGGTCCAACCTGCAGGCAAAGCAACAGCAGCAGCACCTAGTGGCACACATGCCGTTTCAGCAAGTCGAGGCTCCAGCACCTCTGCTGAAGGGAGCGGTTTGTCTTTGACATCATCTACTGATCCAGATGCTCCTGCTCCTCGCTATGCATGGCGCCAGCAGTCATTGAGTGAGGCGATTACAAAAGAGACAACTAGGTGTCCAGCCATCCTAAAGTGCAGCAGCTGACCGTGCTCTTGTTAAAGTTGTTGGTACTGCAGTCTCTCCCTTTCCAAGTCAAGGACTCTGCACCCTTCAGAGAACTAATGGCTTGTGCCAAACCGAGGTGGAGAGTTCCAAGCTGCAATTATTTTTCCAAAAAGGCTGTGCCAGCCCTTCACCAATATGTACAACAGAAGGTGGGCCAGTCCTTGAGCTTATCAGTTTCTTCCAAGGTGCACGGCAGCGCAGATGTGTGGAGCTGTAACTATGGTCAGGGCCAGTACATGTCCTTTACAGCCCACTGGGTGAATGTGCTTCCTGCCCAGCCACACCAACAACTTCCACAAGAGACGGCACTTTCTCCAAGTTGTCAAACTGCTGCTCCTGTGCCAGTGTCAGCTTCCTCCTAGTGACAGCCGAATAGCCAACATCTGCCATAGGGATGACTTGGCTCTCCACCCTCTTGGACCCTCGCTACCGGGCAAAAATGGGTGACTTTTCCAGCTGCTGAACGGGAGAAACAACTGGCATACTATAGAGAAATACTGTGCACAGAGTTGGCCGCTGCCTATGTGCGACATTGTCCATCCTCTGTCAGGTCTGACCAGGGGATTCCTGGCAGTCATTGCTCGTGTACTACTGCCAAGGCTGCTGTGGGGAGCTGGGGGGGTAGGAGCAGTAGCAGCTCCATCAGCAGCAGCTTAAGTCTGGATTCCTTATTGGGCAACTTCCGTCACCCGCCTAGTGAGCACTTTACCACCTCAGGTAGAGGATCCCATGGACTACTGGGCAGCCAAACTTGATGCACGGCCGCAACTTGCGGAGTTTGCAGTAGAGAAGCTGTCCTGCCCGGCCAGTAGTGTGGCATGAGAGCGGGTATTCAGTGCGGCGGGGGCCATCATTACCCCAAGGAGAACCCGCTTGTCCACCCGTAATGACCTTTGTCAAGATGACAGGCTAGTAGTAGGATAGGATAACCGGATGTAATATCGCGCTGCTTAGTGGATTAGTAGAATTAGTGTGCTGCGTGCTGGGCTTTGTAAAGTCAGACTATTCATAAAGGCAGAGAAGTACATATAAATGCAAATATTAAGCATAAAAACATTTATTAGTGTTCGATAACAGA
The DNA here is from genome assembly GCF_040894005.1 of Engystomops pustulosus. Classification (NCBI taxonomy): domain Eukaryota; kingdom Metazoa; phylum Chordata; class Amphibia; order Anura; family Leptodactylidae; genus Engystomops; species Engystomops pustulosus. The sequence goes on along the minus strand of NC_092417.1, from coordinate 100,736,200 downwards.
TAAAAAGGTATGGGGACAACGTGTTTCGGGGAGAATTTCCCCTTCCTCAGGTCCAATAGATTTTTTTGGATGTCGTTCTGTGGTGGATAAAAAAAATATAAAGGAGGGTACATTGCATCAAAGAGTGACGTCATACAATAAAACTCATAAAACTTACATCAAGATATCAAAGGTTTAGGTTTAATTCATACATATATTCGTATATATACATACATTTGATTAAAATACGAGAGTAGTCATGGTTGACATAGACAGAGGAATATTACAGCCACAAATGAGCTGTTTAGAGGAACAGTTTTTTCCTTAAGAATAGGATAAGACATATCTTTTAGAGGTAAAATATGATAAACGATAAAATATGTTATAATGCAAGATAAATATTTTTATTATATGAATTACAGAGAAGTCTAATGTTAAGTACCTGGCTGTATCCTGGGGTAGGTGTAATATCCTTATGAATTTTATGAAATTGGCTAATAATGACAAACTATGGTGGAGAAATGGGTGAATAAATAAGAAAACTGCTCGGTAACTTAGTGTAAGGTTTAGGTACTTAGCATAGTTGGGCTACTTAAAACTGACCTGAGTTGATTAACTGTTATGGGAGTAGCGATAAGTGATGATGAGCTGATATGTGGTACACCAGGGCAGGAGGCAAGTAGCCTTATTGTAATAATAAGCAATGCTGTGGGTGGGGAAAAAAAGGATTAAAATACTGGTAAGGTTCACAGGGAAGATAATTGTGAAAGGAGCCCAAGATTAGACTTAGAGTAAAGGAGACCATCCAGGGCAGCAGCAGCACAAACAATGTGCAAGCTTCTTGATGAGCAGGTTTATATAGCCCAGCTGTGTGGTGCTAGGAGTAGGATGTTTGGAAGAAGGGACGGAACATAGGGGAGATGGATTGGACTAACAGTATATAACTGAAAAAAAAAAAACGGGAACTGTACATCAAAGCGGGGGCTTGGCTGGAAGTTCCAGGTGGAGGTGCCAGATTATGTACTGAGCATATGTCATCTTTTCCAGAAATTCATTTAAGCCATAGTCAAGATGAATTTGTCAAGATGAATCAGGCTTGGATCGGCCAGGATTTCAACTCACCAATGCCTAATGCATCAGATTAGATCAGCCATGACGCCTCCTCCAAAAGTTGAAAAATGACTGGGTTTTAACTACCTGCCTCAGCCACTATTCTGATGTTGCAACCCGCTTGATGCCACACATCTACTGCCAGTTGCTCCACATGGCTATCATCTTTACCAAGCACTGGAATCGTCCACCACATCCACACTATCATTGTACCACTCTGCGGGCTCCTGCTGCTGCTACTGATGCCACCTTCACACTATAACATTGTGCCACTCTGTAGCCTACCATGTTGCCGCCACTTCCACACCTCTGACCTCATGCTGCTGCTGCCACCTTTGGTGTTCTTTTTTGTCAAAGGCCTGATATGTTCAGGAAAACCGGAATGTATTATGGAGGTGGCGTCTCTAATACAAATAGAAGTTTAAATTTTCCATTTTAAATTCATTTCAAACTTCATCATTGTGCCACAATGTGGCCTCCTCTGCTGTTGGCTATATGGGCTCCTGCTGCCGCCACCTCCAGACTGTCATTGTGCCACCCTGCTGGCTCCTGCTTCTACCGATGCCACCTCTACACTATATCATTGTGCCACTCTGTGGCCTAGCATGTTGCCGCCACCTCTACACCTCTGACCTTATGCTGCTGGTGCCACCTTTGGAGTTCTTTTTTGTCAAAGGCCTAATTTTCTCAGGAAAACTAATGTATAATGGATGTGGCGTCTCCAATCTGCTGCTACTGATGCCACCTCTACACTATATCATTGTGCTACCCTGTGTATTGCCCTGTTGCTGCTACCTGTGAGCTCCTGTTGATGCCAACTCCACACTTATCATTGTGCCACTGTGCAATATGCAGCAAAGACTTACGGGCTATGGAGAGGGCTTTTAAATAGGAGGGACCTGGAATCTTTCACGCACTAAGGGGGGAGGGGAGCAGCAGGATGAGTCCTTATATCTTGCTGCTCCCCTCCCCCCTTAGTGCCTGAAAGATGCACAGTGCAGTATGTAGATAACAGTGAAAGGCTGAAGCTCTCCAGGAGGCAAAGACACAGGTTCACATACATGCAGAGACATGTCTAACGGAAGACATTTATTGGAAAGTGGCCAACCCCTTTAAGAGTGCCATCATTTCTGTTCAGGCGTGTCTTAGTTATATTTGAAAAATGTTGTAGCATAGTTGAAAAGCAAAAGTCTGCCTTTAATTTTTATAGACATTTTCTTTTGTCAGCTTCAAGTTCAATTTGTCACTATTGTGGGCTTCCACAGCATCCAAATGAGTTTAAGGCCATGTTCAGAGATTGCACAGTCACACAACTTACACTGTGGAACAGTCTTAAGTGCCATACAGTTACAACAAATATTACAATGCACAAAAATATATACAAAATAAAAAAAATAAGTGGCACAAAGCATTTTATAGCAGTTTTAACCACTGTAGACACTTGACCTTCCAGAATAATTGCACACCTGTTGTGCGATTCCAGTTTTATCAGAACTTATTTCAACGTCACCCATCTGTATGACAAACTATGAAATGGAGCCACTTGTAGGCAGCTCAAACTATTTTCTAGTAGGATTCCTCCTGGGTCATCCAAGGCCTATTCTCCATATATGCTTGCCTTCAAATAACCACTGTATATATTTGCCAAGTTTTACAGCTATCCAGAGAGGAAGGGGTTTATTGAAGGTTCACCTTCCAACAAGACAATGACCCTAAGCACGCAGCTAAAACAAAAGCAGTGCCTTCAGAACAACCATTCTTTACTGGCCCGACCACAGCCCTGACCTAAACCTAATTGAGCATCTCTGAAGGGACTTTAAAAATGGCTTTCACCAACGTTCAACATCCAACCTGAGGGAACTGGAGAAGATCAGCAAGGAAAAATGGCAGAGGATCCCCAAGTTCGTGGGCCTAACTTGCTGATCGTTGGGGGTCTCCGTGATGCGATCACCACATTTCTCAAGAACAAGAGGTCCAATGAGGTCCCATGTACATCTGCCGGACCCCTATTGGCTCCGCAAGATTAGCGGCGCAGCCGGTCGCGCATATACAATCTGCCCCGTTCATCTCTAGGGAGCTGGCGGTTTGCGAGTATTGCTGCTCTTAACAAGGAGGTGCCTCATGACAAACCACACCTTTTCTCAAGTGAAAACAAGGAGCATGCAAGTACTGACTGGACAGTGTCAGCAATGTTTATCTGAAACAACGGAAGAAATAGCTCATAGTAATATATCCAAACAAGGCCCCTTTCACACTTGCAATTCAGATCATGTCAGACTGATCAGAGTGCAATCAGGGTTTGGTCAGTGAAAATCTGAATTCTGATGAAAAATGCTAAGCTTTTTTTAAAAAAATTTCAATGCGTTTTCACAGACAACGCACGTGAAAACATGACTGAGGCTTATCTTATCTGCAGCAATTGATCAGTAAAAAATGGATTGCATTTGAGTGCAATGCGTTTCTGATGCGTGTCCATAGGCTTCTATGGTGAGGTTTTCACCTGTGTGACAAAACCAATTTAATATAATGGGTCAAAGAGCAATGTAAGTTCTGCATGTCAAATACACGCCCAGTACAGGCACACACCGAAAAAAAAAAGTCTGAAAGACTAAGATTTTAAAAAGGGGTACTTCAGCAATTTCCTTTTTGTAGCAGATATTGCAAACTTACAAGCAACCTTTACGCAATTATTGAATAAGGGGCTCTTGCTTACACAATTACTAAAAGGGTGCATTTACATCAATATTTAACCCCTTCTCGCACATGATTTTATGTCATAGGATGTGGGAAGTACATCATGGCAATCGCCAGGGCTCAGAAGCTGAGCCTGTGCGTTCACCATGGGGTTCCGGCAGTACGAGGCAGCTGGGATCGCAATCCCGCCTGTTTAACCCTAGAGAAGATGAAGAATAGAAGTCCCTTAACCCCTTAACGACTTGGCCTTTTTTAGTTTTTTCACTTCCATTTTTCACTCCCCACCTTCAAAAATCTATAACTTTTTTATTTTTCCACATAAAGAGCTGTGTTATGGCTTATTTTCTGCGTAACAAATTGCACTTCGTAGGGACTGTATTTAATATTCCATGGTGCGTACTGGGAAGCAGGAAAAAAATTCCAAATGCAGTGAAAATGGTGAAAAAATACATTTGCGACGTTTTCTTGTGGGCTTGGATTTTACAGCTTTCACTGTATGCCCCAAATGACATGTCTACTTCATTCTTTGGGTTGCTACGATTATGTGGATACCAAATTTATATAGGTTTTATAATGTTTTCATACATTTAAAACAAAATTAAAACCTCCTGTACAAATTTTTTTTATTTTATTTTGTCATCTTCTGGCGGCAATAACTTTTTCATACTTTGGTGTACGGAGCTGTGGGTGGTGTCATTTTTTGCAACTTTTGATGGCGTTTTCATTGCTATCATTTTTAGGACTGTGCGACCTTTTGATCACTTTATTAATTTTTTTATATTTTCCAAAATGGCAAAAAAAAAATTTTTGACTTTTGACGCTATTTTCCGTTACGGGGTTAAACGCAGCGAAAAACCGTTATTATATTTTGATAGATCGGACATTTTCAGACGCGGCGATACCTAATGTGTTTATGATTTTTACTGTTTATTAATATCAGTTCTAGGGAAAGGGGGGTGATTTGAATTTTTAGGGTTTTTTTTTATTTTTTTAACTTTTTTACTTTTACTATTTTTCAGACTCCCTAGGGTACTTTAACCCTAGGTTGTCTGATCGATCCTACCATATACTGCCATACTGCAATATGGCAGTATATGGGGATTTTACTCCTCATTCATTACAATGTGCCGATAGCATGGGGTTAAAACGAGACAGCTTCAGGCCTCCGTGAGGCCCGAAGCTGTCATGGCAACGGATCACCACTCCCCGTGACGTCATCGGGGAGCGATGATCCGCGGCAAGATGGCGGCACCCATGCGGCGCCATCTTTCTGAAGCCTCCGGCAGCATTGCCGGCGGGGATCGTAGTGAAAGCACCCACGATCGGTGCTTGACGGCTATGGAGAGGGCTCAGCCCGCGAGGCCTCTCCATGCACCCGGCATGCGCCGTACTAGTACGGCGCGCGTCGGGAAGGGGTTAAAGTCACATGCAATAAATAAGTGAAAATCACCAAAACTACACATATTGTTTATCACAACATTCATAACAACCAGTACAAATAATATAAAATTGAACCCGTACGGAGAACGCCATTAAAAAGAAAAAAAAACTGAAATTTTGATATTTGACCTCAAAAAGCTCAGAAAAAGTGATGAAACACATTTACCAACATGATACTAAGAAAAAGTACATATGTATAATATATATATTATACACACACACACACACCACATATGTGTGTTGCCCATTGTTAAATGGCAATGCAAAAAAAAAAAAGAATCTCACAAAATGAGTTCTATATCCTGAACTCATAAAAAAAAGCTATATAAAATGGAACATCACCGTATCGTGATGATCCATAGAATAAAGCTAACACTTATAGTACGGTGAACAATCGGGGGAATAAAAACAAGAATTAATGAGTTCTGGTGTTGTCTGATGCCAACAATATGCAACTAACAAGGGAATTCTACTAGGAGAATAAAATAAATATATCTTTGTTTCAATATAAAATATTGAATATTTTTTTCTGTGTCCTATCTGCAACTCTAGGGAACTGCAATGGGGATGTCCTGTGCACCCTCATATTCAATTTGTTCCTGGGGCTATGGGAGAGGGTGTACTCATCAGGGGATGGGGCTTTGTCAGCATCCAAGGTTCTTCTTTGGGCCCTCGGGGTACATTGATGACATCTGGCAGGGTACTGTAGTACAATTATCCAATTGAATGACAACCTTGAATTTTCAACTAACATGCCTTCCACATAATTAAAAAAATAAAAATAAAAAACTGTTATGTGGATGTTATGTCCAGGGGTTAGGGTTTTTTGCAAACAGATGTCTTCCATAAGGAAACTTTCACTTCCTATTTGCATTTGCAGCCCACCCTTCTACAATTGAAGCAAATTCTACAGGACAATTTCTATGCATGCCAATTTTGATTTTAAAAGACAGGCACGTGATCTTAAAGCAAGATTTTGGTAAGGACTGTATTCATGGCACTGCGTACAACAAGCATATCAAAGGTCGAAAAATACAGCTGGAGGAAGACTCCTTTTACCTGCTCCTATACCTGTAGAATTGAAATCAAGGTTTGTAACCACCTATCACAGCAGATGTGATCATAGGAGGCCCATCTCAAAATACTAGCTGTTGCTACTCGGGGACCCAATTTTGAAGAAAATTCTTCCTCCTTATCTGCAAGGCAAGCAGTGAATTTAAGGGATGATTTAGTACAAACTTATCTGGAACAGATAGCGATTCAAAGAATTTTTGCAGCCTCAACTCAGTCCAAAATGGGGATGCAACCAATGCCAACGGTGTATCGCTTGCCCAAACATTGAAACAAGTACAACTCTTTTCAGATGGATTTTGTTCATATGGTATTACCTGGTTGATTGATTGTACTACTGTAGGCATGATATATTAAGCCACATGCCTTTGCCCTAAAATATATGTACACTTAGAGGTGATTCTTTGAAACAGCAATTTCTACGCAAGTAGAGATTTGGACATTCAAACATGTCTTGAATGCATTTGTGTTTCGCGGCTTTTCTCGATGAGCAAGTTTCATGGTACTGTTTATGTGCCCTCCAATTTATGACGTCCTTTTCAATGGTTTAACCCCATAACGCAATAAGACGTAACCTTACGCATGGGGGAGTATGAAGAGGGCTCACAGGCTGAGGCGGGTGTTGACCCTTTGATCGCTGCCGCGGCATTTAAGAGCCAGCGGCGCGTGGGCGCCGCCATCTTGGCCCCGATCGTCACTCCCCGTGATGTCACCGGGGAGCGGTGATCCATTGTCATGACAGCCTCGGATCACACAAAGATCCGAGGCTGTCATGATCGAGGCTATTACAATGTGCGATCTGCACATTGGAATAGATGGTATGCAAAATCCCCATATACTGCCATACTGTAGTATGGCAGTGTATGGTAGGATCAATCAGACAACCTAGGGTTAAAGTACCCTAGGGAGTCTGAAAAATAGTAAAAATTTAAAAATAAAAAAAAATTATTAAAAAAACCTAAAAATTCAAATCACCCCCCTTTCCCTAGAACTGATATAAATATAAATAAACAGTAAAAAATCAAACACATTAGGTATCACCGCGTCCGAAAATGCCCGATCAAAATATAATAACCGTTTTTCACTGCGTTTTACCCCGTAGTGGAAAATAGCGCCCGAAGTCGCAAATTGCATTTTTTAGCCATTTTGAAAAATAGAAAAAAATTCTATAAAAAGTGATCAAAAGGTCGCACAGTCCTAAAAATAAAAGTGTTGAAAACGTCATCAGAAGTCGCAAAAAATGACACCACCCACAGCTCTGTACACTAAAGTATGAAAAAGTTATTAGCCCAACCATACTGTAAAATGAAGAATTTTTTTTCTGTACAGGTGGTTTTAAATTTTGTAAATGTATGAAAACATAAAACCTATACAAATTTGGTATCCCCGTGATTGTATTGACCCAATGAATGAAGTAGACCTGTCATTTGGGGCGCACAGTGAAAGCTGTAAAAACCAAGCCCACAAGAAATGGCGCAAATGTGTTTTTTCATCATTTTCACTGCATTTAGAATTTTTTTCCCGCTTCCCAGTACACGGCATGGAATATTTAATACCATCACTATGAAGTGCAATTTGTTACACAGAAAATAAGACATCACACAGCTCTGTACATGGAAAAATAAAAAAGTTAGATTTTTGAAGGTGGGGAGTAAAAAATAAAAACGCAAAAATAAAAAAGGGTGTGGTCCTTAAAGGACACCTGTCATCAGGTCTCTGCCACTAGTCCTGTCACCTCTACCTGTTGGAGCAGCTCACAAGGATCCATCCCAGCCTTTATCTAGTTATTTCATACATTAATCATTATAAAATCTATTTTTTATCATGTAAAAGATGCTGGTCACATGGTCAGAGGCAGTGATGTCACCCCTGTTCCCCTCCCCTCTCCTCCCCCTGCTCATGTCTGTCTGTACTGTATAGTAAAGCATGGCTAGTGTGTGTGCTGCATCTGCTGACGTGCTGCATCCTAATATACAGGTGAGAGACACAGACATCAGATACACATGAATCCGACATGTTCTGCTGTAACATGGCTGCCTGGAGCTGCTGTATCGCTCCTATACACACACACACAGGCTGCAGGGGGCGTGGCCACCAGCAAGCACATCATTATACAGCCTCACATCATTATACAGGCTGTCAGTCATGCACTGGGGGTGTGGCTGTGCCTCCCACTCATGAATAGAGTGGACAGCTTGAATATGCTAATGACTCATTGGACATTTCACAGGTCATTTGCATACAGCTTTAGGACCTCATTGCTTAGGTTTACAGGCATGTAAAGGGACAATGAAGGGATAGAGGCAATGCTCTCTAATGGCAGTTTATGAAAATATATTTAGTTTAGGGGGTTATTTTGCATGACGGGTTCTCATTAACCCCTGATTTTTTTATTCGCATTGCCTTTTATACATTTTTTTTTTTTTTTAGAATGGGTTTGTGAAGTTCATTATATTCTGCAGTACCTGGATGGCATCGGGAGACGATTTGGGATTATGCGACTGGTCGCTGGTTGGGTGCGATGAAAGCTTTGTCCGGCCATTACCCGGCTTCTCCTGTGACCTACATCCAGCTCGTCACTGGGAACATTCGGGTGCAGACCGCGACGATATGCATCAGACCAGCATGTATGGCAAATTCCTATTGGTGCGGTTGCTCTTTATATACCTACATACTAACACCGTCATCCACTCCAATTGAGTTCGCGAAATGCACATCGGGAGCTGCAATGGTGTCCTGGGTCCCAGGTTCAAGCTCAGTTTACTACATTTTATTTAAGTGCTTTGCATATATTGCCATCTACCCTTGTTTGGGAGGTTACATAGGTGTTCTACATATGAATAGGATATTAGCCTTCTCCCATATTAAGCATGTACCAATATTATTGTGAATGATCAACCATTCGTTAGGAGTTAAAGGGAACCTACCACCACGAATCTACCTAGATCGGGTGGTAGGTGGATGTAAGGGACGTGAGGAGAGCTCTTTTTGGAAAACTTTATTGACCGAATATGTAAATTTAGTTATGCGGCTACTGGGGCGTGGAGTAGCCGGCACGAGGCTACACAGCGCGGCTACTCCACGCCCAGGTAGCCACATTACTCCTCCTACCCTGTTGTGTGCGGCGCGCAGCTAGCCGTCTGACAAGCCGGCTACTGCGCATGCGCAGTAGCTCCGGCCTCGGAGCTGGGACTGCTCAGCCGGCGTTCTGCGCATGCGCAGAACGCCATCATATCGGACGAAGGCGCGCAGCTACGAGGAGCTGCGCGCCGTTCACAACAGGGTAGGAGGAGTAATGTGGCTACCGGGGCGTGGAGTAGCCGCGCTGTGTAGCCTCGTGCCGGCTACTCCACGCCCCAGTAGCCGCATAACTAAATTTACATATTCGGTCAATAAAGTTTCCCAAAAGTTAGCGGGGACGTGAGGATTAGCTCTAAAAAGAGCTCTCCTCACGTCCCTTACATCCACCTACCACCCGATCTACCTTTATAGGTAGATTTGTGGTGGTAGGTTCTCTTTAAATAATACAGGCGGTCCCCTACTTAAGAACCCCTGACTTACATAACCCTAGTTACAAACGGACCTCTTGATTTTGGTAATTTACTGTACTTTAGTCCTAGGCTACAATAAACAGCTATAACAGTTATCAATGGTGCCCGTAATTAAGATTTATTGGTAATCCGGGTTCTTATGATAAAGTATACAGTTCTGACTTGCATACAGACTCAACTTAAGAAAAAGCCTACAGACCCCATCTTGTATGTAACCCGGGGACTGCCTGTACTCTAAAGGGGTCCCTAGCCAGATGTTATTTTGCCCTGTGGGTTTCATTTTTCTAATAATTTATGAATTTTATATAATTGTTTCATTAAAAATTACAATATAAAAAGATTTATTTTATTCTCCTAGTGGAATACCTGTTACATATTTTGGGCTTATCGTCTATAATTGGTAGAACTCTTTCAGTCCATCTATAGCTACTTATAGCCTAGTTAATTATTACATACCTTGGCAGAAGTTGTTGTGTGTTTGGTTACTTAAGTAATTTGCACCCGAAATTCTGTGCACTGTGTTTATTGAAGGTTTTAAACTTCAGGCAGTTTTCCTGACTTGTGCAAAAAGTGCAAATCCTCAGAAAATGGAGGCTTCCCAGAAATAGCCCGTGTTACATGGGGTGCAAAGTAAGACTATCAAGTATCATACTGCACCAGATTATTCTTCCAGCATCGGACAGAGATGGAGCAGCAGAGAACTATCTAGTTCTACTCTGCACTGCTCCAATGACCAACATCTCCCCCATACAAGTGCAATCATATTATGAGTAACAAAAAGCTTTTACTGACAGAATGAGTTAATGCAGCAAGTCAATATTTGCAGTGTTGACCCTTCTTCAGGACCTCTGCAATTCCCCCTGACATGCTCTCAATCAACTTCTGGACCAAATCCTGACTAATAGCAGTCCATTCCTGCACAATCAATGCTTGCATTTTGTCACAATTTGTTGGGTTTTGTTTGTCCACCTGTCTCTTGATGATTGACCACAAGTTCTCAATGGGATTAAGATCTGGGGAGTTTCCAGTCTATGGACCCAAAATCTCTATGTTTTGTTCCCGGAGCCATTCAGTTATTACCTTTGCTTTATGGCAAGGTGCTCCATCATGCTGGAAAAGGCATTGTTGATCACCAAACTGCTCTTGGACGGTTGGGAGAAGTTGCTCTTGGAGGACATTCTGGTACCATTCTTTATTCATGGATGTGTTTTTAGGCAAGACTGAGAGACTATTCCCTTCACTTAGAAGCAACCCCACACATGAATGGTTGCAGGATGCTTTACAGTTGGCATGAGACAAGATTTCAAGTCTTCTCTGAACAAGCAGTTTTCAAGATGTTCCAAACAATCGGAAAGGGGATTCATCGGAGAAAATGACTTTACCCCAGTCCTCAGCAATCCACTCCCTGTACCTTTTGCAGAATATCAGTCTGTCCCTGATGTATTTTTTTTGAGAGAAGTGGCTTCTTTCTGCCCTCCTTGACACCAGGCTTTGCTCCAAGAGTCTCCGCCCCACAGTGAGTGTAGATGCACTCACACCTGCCTGCTGCCATTCCTGAGCTATACACTGCTTGTAGCCCGATCCCGAAACTGAAACACGTAAAAGACGGTCCTGGCACTTGCTAGTCCTTCTTGGGCGCCCTGGAGCCTTTTAGGCAACAATGGAACCTCTCTCCTTGAATTCCTTGATGATGCGATAGATTGTTGACTGAGGCGCTTTCTTTCTAGCTGCGATACTCTTCCCTGTTAGGCCAGTTTTGTGTTGTGCAATGATGACTGCACGTGTTTCTTTAGAGATAACTATAGTTAACAGAAGAGAAACAATGATGCCAAGCACCAGCCTCCTTTTAACCCCATTTTTTGGTTTCTGACCAGCGTCTCTTTATATGGTTATAACTTTTGAACACTGTCTTATCTAAACGATTCTGAGATTGTTTTCCCCACATGTTGTACTTCATTTTAGTGGTAAATTTTGGCAGACTTTTGCATTTATTTACAAAAAAATTTGAATTTGCCATTTTCGAAATAATCATGTTTTCAGGCAGATAGATTTACCAGCTCAATTTCTTGCCGAACAACAGTTCCCATATGTCTACTTTATATTTTCATAATTTATGAAATGTCAGGACAATTTATTTTGACGTCACACGCCTTACAAATCGAATAGCGATTTTCTGTATTTTCAGAATTGACTATTTTGAGGATAAATACTGTTTGAAATAAAATTTTACATATTTAGCATTAAAACCCCCCTAAATAATCAACCCATTTTCAAATCTGCAACCCTCAAGCTATCAGAAACAGCTTTTACGAAGATTATTAACTCCTTGAGATCTTCATAGTAACCGAATCAAAATGGAGGTGAAAATTAGAATGATCAAAATGTGCCAGTTATACATTCATTAATCCTTAAAATTTACACATTTCAAAAAGATAAAGAGAAAACCCACCATACAATTTCTTATGAAATTTGTCCCGAGTGCAGAGACCCCCGACATGTGGCCGTTACTTATGGGCGCACAACGAGGTGCAGAAGGGAAGGAGCGCCCTGCAGCTGCCAGGATTTTAGTTTCCTCATTGGCCCCTTTTGAAGGCTATTAAATTTTTCGCTTTTTCGTTATTGGGGCCCTGTGGCATTTTTATTTGCGGGATGAGATGCTTTTTCCAGTTTTACCATTTTGGGGTCGTTATCCCCTATTGTTGAAAATTTAGGAACTTTTTTTTGAGGTCACGAGTAGAAAAGCATCAATTCTGTACTGGATTTTTTACTTTTTTTCGTGTTTACCGTATAGCCCAATAATCATGTTATCTTTATTCTATGGGTCGATACGATTACGGGGATACCAGACATGAATTTATTAAATTTGCCAAATAAAAACCTAATGTGGGGGAAAATCTATAATTTGTGCATCACCATTTTCCAAGTGGCATAACATTGTTACGTTTTTGGCTACAGAGCTGGTTGATGGCTTGTTTTTTTTTGCGGGACATATTGTACTTTGCAACAATATCATTCTGGAGTACATATGTTTTGTTGATCACTTTTTGGGCTTCAATAGGTAAAAATCATAATTTTTGGCGGGTTTTTAAAGGTTTTTTTTACAGCGTTCATCGTATGGGTTCAATAGTTATTCAGTTTTATTCTACGGATTGTTACGGACGCGGTGATACTATATATGTGGGGTTTGTGTTAGGATTTAGAATTTTTGGAGCGTTCAATGTCTCTTTATATGTTTTGGGGCTTATGGGCATTTTTTGTGATTTATAGTTTTTTTATTGAAAATTTTTTTTTTTTTTTTACATTTTTACTTGATCCACCATGGGACATTAACCCCTTAACGCTGAAGCCACTTTTCACCTTCCTGACACGGCCCATTTTTTCAAATCTGCCCTGTGTCACTATAAGTGGTTATAACTTTGAAACGCTTTAACATAGCCAAGTGATTTTAAAATTGTTTTCTCGTGACACATTGTACTCCATGTTAGTTGAAAAATGTTGGTGGTATGTTTTGCATTTATTTATGAGAAAATCAGATATTTGGTGAAAATTTGGAAAAATTATCGATTTTCGAACTTCAAAATGTTCTACTTTTTTCATACATAGTTATAACAGCAAAAAAACTTAACATTAACCGAACGTCTTCTTTATGTGGACAGGGTTTTTTATACATACTCTTATTTTTGTAGGATGTTATGGGCCTTTGAACGTTAGGTGCGATTTTTCACATTTTCATAAAAACCGCAAAATCCTGCTAATGAGGGACCTGCTCAGGTTTCAAATCACTTTGAGAGGCCTAAATAAAAGTAAAACCCCATAAATTACTCCATTATAGAAACTACACCCCTCAACGTACGTGAAACAACTTTTATGAAGTTTGTTAGCACTTTCATTGTTTTACAGGGGTTAAAACAAAATCGGATACAATTTTGAAAGTACATTTTTTTTGGCTAAATGAATGTGTTTTTCAAAAAATGTACAAATTCTCAGTGGATAAAATACCAAAACGCTCCACAAAATGTGATACACAATCCCTCCCGCGTATAACAATACCCCATATGTGGTGGTGACTGCTGTATGGGCACACGCCAGGGCATGGAGGTGGGAGCTGCGCCATTCAGAGCAGATTATGCATTGTCACTTTTTATTGGCTGTACAATCTATTTTTTTGGCAATTTGGACATATAAGGGCTTATTTTTTGCGACATGAGATGCACTTTACAAATACTTCATTTTAGTGGGTCATTAGCTTATTTATGGGATTTTGAATGTATGGGTGAAAAGAAAATTGTCAATTTTGGCTTCTTTCTTTTTGTATTTTTTGGGGGTCGTACATCATACACTAAAAATACTATATTATATTTATTCTATAGGTCACTACGATTACAGTGATACCTCATTTATATAGTTTTTCATTTATTTTTACAATTTTACTGGAAAAAAAAACTAATATAGAGGAAATCCCATTTGTTTTTGCATCGCCATCTTTTCGGAGTATTTTTTGGTTGACAGAGCTAGTTTAGGGCTTATTTTTTACGTGTTGAGTTGTCCTTTCAATTGATACCATTTTGGCGCTCATAACTTTTTTTGATCACTTTTTAGAACATTTTTGTGAAGAGATTTTATGAAAAATGTACATTTTTGGAGAGTTTTTCGGCTTTTGTTTTTACGGCGTTCACCGAGCGGGTCCAATAATGTTTCTAAGTTATTGTACGGATTGTTACGGACGCGACAATACCAAATATGTGGGGTTTTTTGGCGATCTTGTGTTTTTTTCACTTTATTGCATGTGTATAGGGAATGTGTGTGTTTAGGGGACTTTAACTTTATTTAATTAATTCTTTTTATTAAAAAATGTTTTTATTAAATGTTGTTTTTAACTGTTTTTTTTACTTTTACAGGTAAGCTTGAACAAGTGATCCACTGATCACTTGTTCAAGCTATTCTTCACCTTACAGTGTAATACAGATGTATTACACTGTGTAATGTAACACACTGAGCATGCTCAGTGTGTTACAGCCGGGTCCTGCCAGAAGGCAGTGACCCGGCTCCCGGAAGAAGGATCGCGCAGCCCCGGGCACCGGCAGTCCCGGGGCTGCTATCGGAGCAGGGGACCCCCCCCGGTAAGCACCCCGGGGGGGGGGGGGGGGGGGGGGGTCCGATTCACTTGGAATTAATTTTAAATGCCTCTAACACGCCGCGGTCAGCGCGACCGCGGCGTGTTAGGGGTTAACACCCGCGATCGGAGAAATCTCTGATCGCGGGTGTTAGAGGCAGGTGTCGGCTATAATATATAGCCGACACCCGCAGCTTCTGGCCCCGGCTCTGTTCAGGAGCCAGGGCCAGAAGCTTGACGTAATAGTACTGCATTTTGCAGGAACGCACCTCCCGCCATGCAGTACTATTACGTCAAATGTCGGGAAGGGGTTAACAAGCAATCTGTTTGCTTGTTTATGGTAATATTCTGCAATACTTATATATTGCAGGGTATTAGCAGTGTCAACTTATACACAGACGCCATCTTAAAGGCACTACCTTCAGGCATCTCTGGGGTCCCAATCGGACCCCAGAGATGCCATAGCAGCGATCGGCGCCCCCCAAAACGGCACAGGGGCACCGATCGTGTGGGAAAGACCCCCGGAAGGCAGGTTAACCCTTTCAGGACCTGGCCCTTTTTTGTTTTTTCATTTTCATTTTTTACTCCCCATGATCAAAAATCCATAACTTTTTTATTTTTCCATGTACAGAGCTGTGTAACGGCTTATTTTCTGCGTAACAAATTGCACTTCATAGAGATGGTATTGAATATTCCATGCCGTGTACTAGGAAGCGGGAAAAAAATTCCAAATGCAGTGAAATTGGTAAAAAAACGCATTTGTGCCACCTTCTTGTGGGCTTGGATCTTACGGATTTCACTGTGCGCCCCAAATGACATGTCTACTTTATTCTTTGGGTTTGTACGATTACAGGGATACCAAATTTGTATAGGTTTTATAATGTTTTCATACATTTAAAAAAATTAAAACCTCCTGTACAAAAATTTTTTTGGGGATTTTGCCATCTTCTGACGCTAATAACTTTTTTATACTTTGGTGTACTGAGCTGTGGGTGGTGTCGTTTTTTGCGGATTTTGATGACGTTTACAATGTTATCAATTTTAGGACTGTACGACCTTGTGATCACTTTTTATAGAATTTTTTAATTTTTTTAAATGACAAAAAAAGTGCCATTTTCGAATTTGGGCGCGATTTTCCGTTACGGGATTAAACGCAGTGAAAAACCGTTATCATATTTTGATAGATCGGGCATTTTCGGACGCGGCGATACCTAATGTGTTTATGATTTTTACTGTTTATTTATATTTATATCAGTTCTAGGGAAAGGGGGGTGATTTGAGTTTTTAGGGTTTTTTATTATTATTTTTTTTTTTTAAACTTTTTTTTATTTTTATTTTTAGTACTTTTCAGACTCCCTAGGGTACTTTAACCCTAGGGGGTCTGCACGATCCTATCATATACTGCCATACTACAGTATGGCAGTATATGGGGATTTTACTCCTCATACATTACAATGTGATGATAGCACATTGTAATGCATGGGTTAACCAAAAGAAGCCTCGGGTCTTCGCGAGACCCGAGGTTACCATGGCGACGGATCGCCGCTCCCCGATGACGTCACGGGGAGCGGCGATCCTCGAAAAGATGGCGGCGCCCACGCGCCGCCATGCTTTTGAAGCCGCCGGCAGCATTGCCGGCGGCGATCGAGGTGAAAACACCCGCGATCGGTGCTATATGCAGCAAAGACTTACCGGCTATGGAGAGGGCTCAGCGCGTGAGCCCTCTCCATGCACCCGCGGCCGACCCGTGACGTGCTATTACGTCACGGGTCGTGAAAGGGTTAAAGTAGCTGTACTGCGCTGAGCGCTATAAACAGTGGTGTGATTCTTAATCATGACAGCCCTGTCCTCATCAACACCCACACCTGTGTTACTGGAGCAAATCACTGAGACCATGTCAGCTGCTCCTGTTAAGGCAGGCCTGCAATGAAGTTTAAATGTGTTTTGGGGGAAAAAGTTCATTTTCTAAATATTGACTTTGCAATTAATTGCTGTTAAGCTGATCACTCTTTAACATTCTGGAGTACATGCAAATTGCCATTATAAAACCTGATGCAGTAGACTTTGTAAAAATTAACATTTGTATAATTCTCAAAACATTTGGCCATGACTGTAGAAACAGATAAGTGATCCGGGGTAAGGGGGAGGCTGGCACCTATCTGAACAGATGTAGCAGGGCTGACAGTGTAAGTTTGTCAGCCTCTGCCTGACTTGCCTCTGAGTAATAGGCATCTCATGCATCTCATCTCTGATTGGTCTCATCTTTTTCTGTGTGTCAGTATAATGTCAGAAGCCAAATGATAGTGTATATAAACCTGTACCCTGATAATCTAACCAAACTATTAGCTCACAGAACTAGATGGATCATAATTTGTCTGCTTACAGAGTCCTCACCCACAGCCTGGGATTTTACACTGACCAGCCTAGGTAGTGATCGGAACTAAAACAGCAATAAAATTGGGTGACAAATGTAAAGTAAGGTGTTAAAATGATCTTTGTGTCAACATGACTAGGGGATTGAAATTTGAGAATTCTCTTGTGGGAAAACTACTAAGATATAGCTTATTGGGGGACAATTTTAATGGCTAAAAGAACCCCTTTACATCATAAAATAAACCAAGATTCTAGAACAAGCCACAATGAATTTCACTTCCTATTCACACAACGCCAACGCTCAATTCAGATAGTCAAAATACAAAATATCTGTACAAAACTAATTTTCTTAGAAATGTTGGGCAGGAAATGCATTTCTATCTCTGCATCACAAACAGGATATTTGCATTCTCAAGACTACTGGAAAGTGGACAAAGTTTTCCATGCACGATAAGCAGAGTAAATGTTCTCTAGAGTACCTGTCATTCTTCTCTTCAATGTCTACAAACTAAGATTTCCATTATAATTATGTAACTTCATCCATTTGTTCACATCACTACTTGTAATAAACCATTGTGTACATTACCCAAGCTGGCAACAAGATACAAGGGCCTGGACAAAAGGTTTCAATACCACCATATTTGCTGGTTTGGACATCTGCTTTCACAGAGCCCAACAATTTTTAGAGGCTGGCAATGTACTAACAAATCATACTAGAATAGAAAGCACCCAATATTCAGCTGGGCCTCATGCATGAAGCACATTATGGGACAGATTTATAAAAAAAAGTGTCTGAAGGCGAGACAGCAGAGTAAGACTAGACAGACTTATTCTGTACCAGATTCATACAAGTGTCTGGTGCTGGATGATAAATCTGTATAATGCAGTATAAGACTGTTTAGCCATACTCTTCATCGCCTATTAGTTAGCTTACTTTATGCCAAAAAGTTAAGACAAAATTCTGTAGGGTCAGGAGTATTTTTAGCGCTTGGACCTTTGTGAAGTCCACTTTCCACAACACATGCCCCTTTTGTCGAGCCAGTCGTAGGAGAGCCAGAAAACTGTCTAAATTGCTTTATGAATGTGGTGCAGACACTTTAGTGCAAACTATGACAGAATTCTGTAGTAGACAGTCATTATTCTACCCCATTGCATAAAAAGCTCCTACTCTTCTTAAAGGGAACCCGTCACCACTATTTTCACAAATACAGGTAGTGGCAGGTTCCTATAGAGCTCTAGTAACTATCTGACACCCTGCTTTTAGCTAAAAATTGTTCCCCTCAGATCCCCATAAAATCAGAGTTATAATCTTGCCTGGTATCTATGCAGCTTTGGAGCGAGTTCACGGGGGGCGTGGCCTAATGTCATGTGACCAGGGTGACATCAAAGGTCCTTGAGCTACTTAATATGAAAACTATACCCCATGTACATATCTGACCACATAAAACAATCACCGCAGCCTCCATGGACTTCTACTCCTCTCCATGCAGGCTGCTGTGATTTCATTTGATAAAATATGCTGTGATTTCATGACATATATGCTTAGTGTACAGTTCATAATGTAACAAAAGGTATAGGACCTGCGATGATGTCACCCTGGTCACATGACATTATAGCAGCATACAGAGATAGGGATGGAGAGAAGCTGCTGGATTCAGCCCGAGGAGGCCACGCCCACCTGGACTCGCTGTAGCCATGCTTAGTTACCAGGTAAAACTATAAAGTTGAATATATGGGAATCTCAGGGGCATAATTTTTAGCTACAAGCAGGGTGTCAAATAGTTATTAGAGCTCTATAGGAACCTGCCAGTACCTGTATTTGTGAAAATAGTTGTGACGGGTTCCCTTTAAGTAAAAAGCCATGTCTTGTTCTTTGTCACCATATTTACTTGGATTATGCATTTATCATTTGTTATCTAATGATATATTAGCACTACCTATTGCAATGACATTCTGCTATGCTACAGTCTGGAATGCTGAAATACTAAAAACATTAAAAAAAAAAAAGTTTAAAAAAAATGCCATGTCTACTGCACAAACAATGCCCTAAGATGAAATCACCATTACTAGGATTGCACGATGCATCAATACTTTCATACTCATTTCATTTTTGGTACTTCATGACTTCTCAAATCTCCATATAGCAATACATTAACCTTTAACATATAATACAGTTACACTGAATAAAAATGTATGAGACCCAATATAAAATATATAAAACATTACCAGAACCACCTTCACCTTGATTAATATTGCTCACATGCTTTTCATTGGAAATGCATAGAATTTGATTGGGGTGAGCCCCACTCCAAGACATTTACATTGAGTTTGTAACGCAATGTACATGCCTCATGTGACCGCATCCTAAACATTAAATAAGATACAATCAAGAAAAAAAATAATAAATCGCTATCGAGTATTGAGATACTTCACTGGGAAACTATCACTCAAAATTCAGGTATCAGTGCAACCCTAGTTTGTACAAACTTGAAAAGCTCATAACAATCCAGCACTAGTGTTATGAAGGATAATGAAAGCTAACCTGCCCAATTTTACAACTAAAAAACAAATTTATATTGGAGTGTGTAATGACAGCCCATTAGTAAGGCACGTACAGGCCTGAAGAGAAGGATTTCTTGAAAGCCATATACAGCCAAGGAAACACTTTGAGCCCATTTACAAGCCTGTTCGACAAAGAATTCTGTCATAATTCAACAAAGGTCTGCCACACGTTTATCTAGGGTTTTAACCCCTTACCAACATGTGACGCAATAGTAAGTCACATTCCAGGTCCCGGTGCATGGAGAGGGCTTGCGGGCTGATCCCTCTCCATAGCCGGTAAGTCTTTGCTGTATATTGCGGCAAAGGATTACCGGTAACACCCGCGATCAGTGCCGGCACCGTTCGCGGGCGTTGTCCTGCTGATCGCCACCGGCGAAGTTTTTTTTTACCAATTTCACTGCATTTGGAATTTTTTTTCCCGCTTCCCAGTACACGGCATGGAATATTAAATACCACCATTTTGAAGTGTAATTCGTTACGCAGAAAATAAGCCGTCACACAGCTCTGTACATGGGGGAAAAAAAAAAAAGTTTGATTTGTGAATGTGGGTAGTGAAAAATGAAAATGAAAAAGGGCTGCGACGGAAAGGGGTTAAACAGTTTTAAGATAGTTTAAGTATTTTGGTTTGCTTTTCTGTCGTAAACTAAGAAGGATCAAAGCTTTTTTGACCCAAATAAGTCACATGCAGAGGCTGCACTAAATTTTTTTTTAAAGAAGAGTAAAAATGGTAAGAACATTAAAGATGTATTTTTCTCCAATGAAGAGTATTATATTTTCCCCAATACAAATAACTCATAGGTGTAGATGTTAATAGAATACAATTTCTGTAAGAATCACTGTGCACAATAATTGCAGTAATAATAGTGGTGTATGTGCAGGCACTGAGGGCATAAGATTGAGCAACTTTAGTGGCGCATTATACTGTATAGGGACACAAGGCTGGAATTACACCATTTGGAAATATGAAAGGAGCATGTTGGGCTTTACACAGGAAGGGAGGGAGAAGTTCTCATAAACCATAAACAGTACAAGCAAACACGTTGACATACTACATTTGAACAAATATGTACATAATGTTAACAAGTCAATCAGACATCACACCTTGATACACATTACCTATACATACTTTTCACAGCATTTGATGTAGATGAGAGCTCCGACTGCAGGGCTTAGTCGTAGCCGGTCACGGCATCACACACAGACACACTTTCCTGCACGGTCCTTCCTGTTCTGACTGATGTAGCAGAGTTTAGCAGAAAGGCAGGGAAGGAGCTGTTGCAATAACACAGCTGGTAACACAAAGCAGGAAGCTTCTCCCTCAACTTTAACTGATCAATGCTGCCGAGTGCGGATCCCCCTGTCCCCGAGTGCAGGCTGCCTCCCGCCTGTCTCCTATGCTTTAGGTCGTGTGATCGGGGCCTGTACTAAGTAGATGAGCTACAGTCAGTCAATCTTCTATCAGGTCAGGCGCAGTGAAGAGGCTGCAATTCACGCGATCGACATGGAGACAACATGCAGATTTATCCGCATCAAGCCATTTTCAACAGTTTAAACTGTCCCTACAGGCTATAATATGTGAAGCAATTAAATGGAAATCTACCATTACTAAAAGCCTACAGATACTCACCTTCGCGCCTCTTTATCTTGATCCCGGCACTTGTCTTTTCCTATCTTGACACACCAGGATCAACTGTAAGGAGGGGACGAGATGTCCAGCTCTCCAGGCTGCTAATTATGTGCACCCGCACCATCTCCCTCTCCCAGCATGAGGAAGTATGGTAACAGCAATATCCCGTTCATATCAGTTTTTATTCTGTAGAACAAGTGGTATATAATCGCGATGTAGAGAGAAATCTACTAAGCGCCGTAACTTTTTAGTTTGTTGATTGAGCCATTTTAGGGCTTATATTTTGTTTTACTTTATATTGGTATCATGCAGGGGTAAAAGACTTTTTGATCACTTTTAGAAGTGCTTTTTTGTTTGGGTGGATGTGCAAAAATCATTATTTCTGTGTTTTATTTCCATTTTTTTTTAATTAGTTCACCATACGGGTTCAGTAATAAATAGGAGACATAACCAGTACAGACTAAAAGCAACAGAATAATTTAGGAGCACTGTCATAACTCAGTATGAACAAGCAAAGCCATATGGAAGCTTAGCAACAAGCTACTATGTATGCTGTGTGCATTCAAACCTTGTACCATTCATTGGATGCCTCAGACCTTTCAAGTAATACTCCTTCAACTTTTAAGCTTCAATCAGTTAGAAATGTACATTATGTCAGTTGTAGTGAAGGCAATCTATTTTCACAAAGCACCTGTCAGAACACCTAGCTTACAATTAAGAACCTGTCATGCAAATTAATCCACCCAAAATACTTAAAAAGCATTGCCTTCATCCCTAAAAATTGTTCCTCTCCATGACTGCAATTGTTAAAAAAAAAAAAAAAAACTGCAAACTCATACAACCCACCACACTACCCGACTCCAATGAAGCTCTGCATGGGTTACTGCATTTTCCTGCCTCCTTGTCCCTGACAGGTCTCACTGCTACAGAACATGCTACTATGTGGAACATTGATAGCACTGTTACATCATTGGCAACTTCATGTCATGTGACCGGGATGTCATCTAAGGTAAATTTACATCACAGGGGGGCTCTGGAAACCCCCAGAGCTCCTCAGGCTCATTGGCATAAATATAAAAGTTTATTTTAGAAGGAGACCACGAATAACAAAAATAAGATTACCACTGCTCCTGGATTTGAGCAAGTGCCCCTGGTTTATAATGGTATTCTCATATTTAATTTGATAACGCCACCTATGCCTAAAAAAAAATGCATATATCCACGTGCTGGAGAGAGGAGGGGTGAGCGCTGCTCACCTCTGCATAGCACAGCATGGTGCCCGGCAATATTTACGGGAAAAGATAGAAGATGCGCTCTCATTTGTGGGACAGGTCAGTGACATGTGTGGTAACCATAGGCATCTATGGGGACAGGTTTCCTATCGTGAATTGTGGGGCCGGATATTAGTCCCCACACCATCTGGGTGAAAGGGGCCAAAATGTTAAGGATAGGAAGCTTACATAAAAAAAATACATACAAAAACTGGCAAATTTAGACATTAAAAATTTCCACCTCAGCCACATCAAGTTGGGTTGTTAAAGAAATATATCAGATTCACTAATGGCAGACTACTAGTACTCACATATGGGTTTTTGTTTTTAATTCTCAATATAATAAAATTTTAAATTCTCCATTAATATTTTTCTGGAAAGTTATCTTTCAGAAATATGCAAATGAACCCAGACAGACTGTGGGCATCGTATTTTTGAAAGGTGAATCAAACTAGGCCAAACCAGAACAATAACAGATCCAGTGAGAAAATTTCTACCCGTACACTTGCATGTGGGTTCAGTCTACCATCAGTGAATCAGATGGCAAAATTTATCTGATGAGTGTTACTGTATAACCAGATGTTCATTTGAAGAACCATTAACCAACACATCCAAGCCTGGGAGGAGGGGATAAAAGTCACCAGAATACAGCCCAGTTACAGGCAGCCTAAATCAATAACTCAGGGAGGGAGAGGTATGCTCCTGCTCCCCTGGCAACTCGAAGCAGCTTTGTTTACATCAGTATACATCAGTCGGTATAGACTGTAGGAATTTCATCCACAGGTCCTGTAAAGTTGCACAAGTGTCATCATAGGCGTGCATGCCTTATACAATACTCACTGAGCAACAACAAAAGAGGAATGGTGCGCTAAAGCTGTAGATTTTCTAACAATATTCAGAGCATTTGTCCACTTATACAATAAGGTATAGAAATGGGTAAAGAAATGCTAGGATCTCTGAAGCAACTACAAGATATATGTCCACAAACACTATGGCACATCACCACTACAAGATGAATAACTCCATGCAGATGTTTACAATATGCAAACAATTAGCTATCAGGCCGGTATCAGGTAAACATGCAGGTTATACTTCAGAGCTGTAAAACAGGTTACCTATACAAAGCTAGGTTATCGCAAATTTACACACCACAGATGTATACAGCCACCTATGCTGATGGAATGTAGAGGAGAGATCCTCAGTGTTCAGCAAGTCTTAACAGTGAACAGGAAATATATGCGCAAAAAAAAAAAGAAGAAGAAGAAACTGATCATATTCAAGTAGTAGACAGTTTGTGTGCCATGTGTAAGGAATGCATAAAGTGTACAACGTGACAGGTAAGTGAAATAAGCAGAATACCAATATTTCCAACATATAGCACAGGTAATGTATAATATTGGATGCAGAGGGGGTACAATATAGACTCACGGCATGCCATCCCATACAGATCAGCAGTGGAGTGCATAAGCCCTTACAGAGTGGCCCTAATGTTTATTTCCCACAAGGATCACCATTACTAATGCAGACAAAAAGTATAAAAAATATTCACAAACATCTCATTTCAGAAGCAGAACACCTGCCACCAAAATTCAAAGTTTTTCTACAATACAAAGGCAGAAATCCACAACAGTTATTGTAACATCTTCCACCTCACTCAGTGCTAGTCTACAACTAGGTACTGATGAAATCACCAGCCCTGACTTCTGTCAAGCATCAGCCTGCAGCACCAGTGCCTTCCAGACATTTCCTTGCAAATCATAAGGCACTGCAAATCGCGGTGTCTTTATAGGTTGATAGCAACATACAAATGTTGAGAATAACAATGGATTATTGTGGACAACACCTACACTATAATCTTTGTGTAATCCACTTACCCAAGCTATACAATATCCATATACCTGCCATGTAGCTCCATGAGAGTAACCTATGCACTTGACTACAAATTAACCAGATACAGTGTATAATTATAAATCTCAGTATTTATCCAATGTTTTGAGAGTACAGACTAAACTGGTAAAATATCCAAATCTAATCAATTTTTACTTCTGCTGCGCACCAGTGTAATATTGACTTATGAAAGGCCAGGTCTAAATGGGATAGTAATTTTGTATTTCTAGTCATCGCCATTGGAAAATTTGCATTAGACTATGAAAAATAAGCCCCTACACTTGCTCATAGTAGAAGTCACAGCCTGGAACAAACAAGGATAACCCAGCGGATTATTGTACGGTCGGTCAGCCTTCCACACTACCTATCCATGCCCACACTGCGCAGCATGCCCCGGCTCTTACCGCGTGTGTGCGCTGCTTCTCCGGGCGACCGCCTCTTATTAGTCCTTAATCCCGTCTCTGGCGATTGGAGCCCCGCGGTGTTGGGGCCGGTGCCGAGGAGGAGGAGGAGGGAGGGAAGGCCGCGAACTTGCGCATGGACCCGTCGGGGGCCGCGGCCTACCTCCCCCTCCTCCCCTCCTCCGGTAACCGGGGTGGAAGTGTGGGGGGGAGGGGGGCGAAAACCAGCGACGGCCGATTGAGCACTGTGAGTGTGGAGGAGCTGGCGAAGCCTCTTATGACCTCCGAAGAAACTGTACGGTCCGGTAACAAGGTCCTGACAGGAAGACGGCCCAGGCAACGAATAAAACCAGCTGAGGAGGCGGCGGCGGGGCGGAGACCAAAACACAGCAAGAGCGAGTCCAGAATGCGGTGTGCTTCCCGCTCGTTCGGTGTTGTAGGGGGAGGAGCTCACGGTGCCGGTTGTTTCTTTTCACAGGCCGCTCCCGTGCGCGCCCCCAAACGCTTGCATTGCGAACCGCTTCTACGCGCCCTTTGACTCCCTCAAGGCGCGTTCCCTGGGAGAGAAGGGGAGATGTCGACGTGACGCCCCCTCCTATTGGCCCGCACAACAGCGACCGGTTGCCTTGGCAATGCCGATTGGCCGAAGTGACTTGTGACGCAAGAGAGATGCGGAGATGGGAGGAGAAGGGAAGAGGGAGCGAAAAGGGGCAGGGCAGCGCTGCCATGTCTTCACCGCTTTCTAGCGTCTGTTGTTGTGTGTTGCAGTGACGTCAGCGATTGTGGCGGGGTTTTAGAAGGAAGCCGTCAGTCATAGATACGGTGCACACTGATTGGTCAATTCTACTGAAGGCAAACATACAGAACTTGCCCCGCCCATAAGTACATGATCTCTCCTGCCATGGAAGAGAAGTGGGCAAAACATTTGACCGTGTGTTTAAGCGTCAGTGGTCTGGACTCCTCCGCATACCCATCTAGAATTTGAGTCTATGGACCATTATAGCCTATATATATTACAGCAAATAAAAACAAGCAGAAAGCCAATACTCACAATCATTGTAACATCTACACAACTAAGGTATAATTTAAAGCTGGATTACCATTCTTTCAGCCAAAAAAAAATTACAATCAAACTTTTGTTGGATGACAACTATTCTGATGTCAGATAACACGTAGTTTGTGCTCTATTTGCCTCTGATTGGTGGCGAAGTAACAAGTGGACATCCATTGGCAATTTAAGCTATTACCGAACCTGTAGTATGAGGAGGGACCTGCTGCCAAGTAGAGCTTACTATTAAAAATTATTGTATTGATCACTTATTTCAACTGGGACAAAAGTAATTTTTACTGAGCAACTAGTTATATCACAAGGTTTTTTTGTTTTTTTTTTGCACGGGCAATATACACAGGTGTTATGGCAAGGAAACAAGACAATCAGGGGTTGGATTTACACTTCAGATGATCATGTGCACAAACAACAACCAGACTAAGACCAAGTTCACACTACCATCAGGAATTCTTTTTTACATCCGTTACAAAAAGATAACGGATGATAAATAAAGGTAATACAACTGAACATAACTGTTGACAGTTTCCTTTAACAGTACAAACACTTTAGGGGGATGGCAGACGTGCAGTTTTGTCTGCGTTTACAAAAGCTAACAAAGCCGGACCCACCAGGGCGGGCTGCGGCCGTATTGCATCAGCGTTTCTATGGAAACGCCTGCGATCAGGAACGAGCCGCCCGTGTTTTGCGTTAATTTAATGCAAAACACCGGCGGCTCGTTCCCGATCACAGGCGTTTCCATAAAAACGCTCATGCGATCGGGCCGCGGCCCGCCCCTGTGGCTTTGTCTGCGTTTGCAATCGCAGACAAAACGGCACATCTCCCATCACCCTTATTTTCAAAACATCGATCAATATCTTCTATATCGTTATATCTATCCATCCCATAGATAGCTAGGCAGATTTTCTATCTTTTTTTCTCTGTACCTCACATTTATCTATAATCTACCCAGCAAAATTGACACTATCCCTCCCCATTGACTTCAATGTCAGCCGTTATGGTCAGTTAGGAGTCAGTTTTTTCTCTAACTGGAAAAAAAAAAATGGATGACATTAAAAATTGACTTCAATGGAATTTATATTGAATCCATTCAGTTTTTTACTTTATCAGGAGTCAATTAACCAGTTTCTAAAATAGTATGGTTACCATAACCCACACAACAATAATTCTCACTGAAATAGGTTATGGCTGCAGCAAGGTTAACATATGTGCGTCATACAAGTTTTTCCTATAAAAATTTGTGCTTGTAATACTTGTTGTTAGGGCCAGTGCCACCAGAGCAGAAGCATCGGATACTAGGGTTTTGGTCCAAATACTTTGTACCCGATTTTCCATTAAAAAATAGCAGCGTTTTAGGGCAATCTCAACCCGAGTACTCCAAGCTGCTTGATATTGTATGGGTTTTCTGTGGTGTGCATTATGCAATTGTTTTAGATTCCTCACTTGTTTTTAACAACCCCCATCCCCCCATGTGTCATCAGCATTTGAGGTTTATTAAGGAGCAGTCTGCTGAACGAGTTCTTGGCCAATAGTTCTCATATGTGGCCTTTGCTACAAATTTACATGCAAAAAGGTTCACCGGGCAAAACTATGCAAGGTCTGACCTGGCATAGTTTTGCATAAAATAAACTGTGAACAAAATTTCACAGGTTTATCAAAGTTACGCAGGCCCGCCTACTCTGAAATAGCATTACTGTAGTAACTTAATCTTTAGAAAAACAAAAATATCAGGATTAAGTTCTTGTCATCAACAACTCTTCTGAAAGGTGCCACATGGTAACAACAACCTCCCCCAAGATGTCCCTTTGTAAGGATATAGAATACAACACATACTATACCACAAATACACCCGTCATGTTGTAACGAATTGCCACCCAGTTTTGGACCTTTGCCTAACTGTAATCACAAGTCATCAGATTGAGTGTTTTTTTGTTTTTTTTTAGTAAAGAAGGTCATCTTTAGTATGACCTTCAGAACACTTGTAGACTTCTTGCGTTCATTAGTGGAGTGAATACCACCGACGAGAGGACAGCTGAAATGACCATGCATCTTATCCAGAATATTTGACCCTGCATTTGGTAGTGGAATAAGTTTGCATTCTTCAAAACAAGACAGGACGACATCATTCTTTCAGAAGAACGTTGTCATCTTGTTCTTGAAAACATCTTTGTGGAGGTTATATTCTAAACCTATAGCATATTAAAGGAATCGTCTGGATCAAAAACTCATCCTTCACAACCCCTTTAGAGTCTGCAGAACCTGAGGGATCCTCAGGATCCTGCAATCAGCCAATGATAGACCGGTACTTTTGAAGGTGGAATTAACTCTTCAGACTGGCAACACAAACAGTGTAATTGAGGCAGGCATTTACATTATGGTAGATTGGATTTAAACTCCAGTTACAAAATTGAAAATTGAGTAAATTTCATCCTCTTGCTGTAGGCAAATTTATGGCAGAACACAGAATCTACATGTTTTCCTTGCCCAAAAGGGTTGTTCAACTCAAGCAACCATAATAAACCATACTGCTCTGGCATCTGTGATGGAAGAGGTCATTTCTATGAAAAAGGTGGGGACACTAAAACGTTTATTTCCATCTTTGCCTTTGCTGAGCTGCAGATTTCTTTATTACAGGCAGTCCACAAGTTACATACAAGATAGGTTCTTTGAATTTGGATCCAAGTCGTAAAAGGTATACATTTTCTAATTGCAGCTCCAGACATTTTTGTGTCCCAGTAACAATTTGATTTTCAAAATGTTGTGCTTTTGTGGGAAGAAGAATGATCAATTAAACTTCAATAGACACTTTACAGCTGATCTTCACAGCCTGTGACTAAAGTAAAGCATCCAGAGAGCTTTACCAGAGGTCTGTCTACCTAGTGGTTGTTCTCTGAAAGTCGGGTGTCCTTAAGTCCAGGACTGTATGTATGGTTTGATGCCTCCTTGTTTTAAACCCCATCTAGTATGCTCAGCCCTCTGTAAGGATGCAAGCACATCCATTGTATGTTGTACATGACAGAACCACATGAAAAGCATGGAGTTTTTCCTTGCAGTACCTGCATGTTAATCTTTATATAGCGCCATCAAATTCTGTAGAACTTTACAGATTCTGGGGAACATATACAAATAAAATAAGAGTAACAAGTTATACAAAACAATAGGAATGAGCATGTATGAGAATTATCCTTAATCTGCTTGCTTAATTAATACACAATAAAAATACATATATGTGTTTAGAACTGTATTCGTATGCATGTCCATATATCTCGAAAAGGCAACACAAACCTCGCAATAGTACTGGATTCAGGGGAACAGTCCCAGAATAAATTTGAACACATAGTGAAGCTGTCAGCACCCCTCTAAACTATTGTGCCGTGCGGGAGCGATGTGATGATGTAATGCATCCATCAGCTTCAGAGCTCTGTGTCTCCCAACTTTCTGTGGGCACAATGTCGCAATCAATGAGGGATCTGAAGAAACATTCTGATGGTGACAAGGCTGCAAAGAGAATTCCTACCGCACAGACTCAGATTTTTATGAGGCAGATCCCCATACAGAAATGTTAATGTATCAAGCTATAAAAACTAGCCTGCAATTTAACAAGCATTATCTGTTATCAATTAATACGTTTATTTGTAAATATAAAACCTAATTTGCATAAAATTCAGCTAAACACCAAAATACTATGTGCCATGTGTTGTAAAGTAGGGAAAGCTGGAATGACAATGTGCAGAGGAGCCGTATTTACTCTCCGTATTACATCACTGGTCCCAGCTCCTTGCACTTCCTGTTTTTGTCGCAAGACACCGGATGTAACCTTTCGCATATATCCAATACATAACATTGCTTTTTTTTGTTAGCTATTTTGTAGCGCCATCTGTCTTTCACTCAGTGCAAGGGCACTAAATATTCTACTCTTTAGAAGCTTTTTAACATTTACAGGATTCTAAAAATAGATGTTCCTTTCAAAATCAATTGGACATCTGACTGCACATAGAACAATACAGACATTATTCAGGAAAGACTCATGTAGACTACATGTATTGTTAAAAGTACCTTTGGTACACAGCCAGAAGTAGAAAGGTCTCTATAATGTGGGGTGGTGGTTCAGAGTTGCTGCAGCCTCAGCTTACACTTCACAAGTGCAAAAAACAGACCAAACCAGTCTCCTTGTGGCTCTCTCCTTTGTATCAAAGCCTGCTGATGTCAGCTGATCGGTGGGGGCTCAGGTGTAACATATCTGCCATTCAGAAATCAATGACCTATCCTCTGACTCCATTTCCATGAGGGCGCGTTCACACGTTGCGTTTTGACCTGCGTTTTCATTGCGTTTGAAACGCATATACAACAGCTGAGGAGAGGTGATTTGCCTAATTTCATCACTGTTAACGCATGCGTTAACAAAACGCATCGTAAACGCGATGTTAACGCATGCGTTAACAAAGCGTTAACGCATGCGTTTTGTTAACGCATGCGTTAACATTGCGTTTACAAACGTAAACGGTAATGTAATTAGGCAAATTACCTCACATCAGCTGTTGTATATGCGTTCCAAACGCAATGAAAACGCAACCAAAACGCAACGTTTCAGACCAAAAGCTGGTGTGAAGCATACTTTTTAGATGCAATTTTTGATGTCCAATCCAGGAGTGGATGTGTCCAGTCCAAGAGTAGAGTCAGAAAATTGGCTTTTCTCTGTGATATATTCCCATCCATAATGTATTCACATGTGATATCACTAATGTGTTTTTTTCATTGTTTTGCTGCAATTGAAACATGTTGCAAATGTAATAAAATGCAGCACAAATGCCACTTGTGATTGTGGTCTAAAATGTGTTAAGGCAATCTGAGGGCGCCTTCCCACGTGGAGTTTTTCCTCACTTTTTTAAGGCCACGTTCACACGTTGCGTTTTGACCTGCGTTTTCATTGTGTTTGAAATGCATATACAACAGCTGAGGAGAGGTTATTTGCCTAATTACATCACTGTTAACATTTCTGTTAACAAAACGCATCGTAAATGCGAAGTTAACACATGCGTTAACATTGCGTTTGAAAACGTAAACGGTAATGTAATTAGGCAAATTACCGCTCATCAGCTGTTGTATATGCGTTTCAAACGCAATGAAAACGCAACCAAAACGCAACGTGTGAACACGCCCTAAATGCATCCAAACCGAAAGTGGGAGGGGGTTTGGCCAAAATGCATATGCATTTGCAATGAAACGCATGCGTTTCAGGCAAACCCCCCTCCCACTTGTGTTTTGGATGAGTTTAAAAACACCACTTGGGAAGGCGCCCTGAGGGTGAAGACACACATGGCGTTTTTGGGCCGTTTTTGGGCCGTTTTTGGGCCGTTTTTACTAAGTGCGTTTTCAGATCGTTAAAAACGCATGCGTTAAAAAACGCATCCGTTTTTTAAAAACGCATGCGGTTTTTGAAAACGCATGCGTTTTTGTCCGTTTTTCATTGCGCAATTTCGGGAAAACGGACAAAAATGCATGCGTTTTCAAAAAACGCATGCGTTTTTAAAAAACGGATGCGTTTTTTAACGCATGCGTTTTTAACGATCTGAAAACGCACTTAGTAAAAACGGCCCAAAAACGGCCCAAAAACGGCCCAAAAACGCCATGTGTGTCTTCACCCTGAGGGTGCTTTCACACATTGCGCTTTGGTTGCGTTTTCATTGCGTTTAAAATGCATTACAACAGCTGAGGAGAGATGATTTGCCGTATTACATTACTATATACATTTGTTAATGCGATGTTAACTCATGTGTTAACACATTGGTAACACATTGTTAACATCACGTTTACAATGTGTTTTGTAAACACAAAAGTTAACAGTAAAAAGTTAACAATAAAGAATCATCAGTGAGGGTGATGCCACATGTGGCGTTTTGAACGTGTTTTTGGCCCATTTTTAACCCCTTCCCGACGCGCGCCGTACTAGTACGGCGCGCGCCGGGTCCCGGTGCATGGAGAGGGCTCGCGGGCCGAGCCCTCTCCATAGCCGGTAAGTCTTTGCTGCATATTGCAGCAAAGGCTTACCGGTAACACCCGCGATCGGTGCTAGCACCGATCGCGGGTGCTTTCACCGCGATCGCCTCCGCCATCGCCATCTTGGCGCGGATCTCCGCTCCCCGATGACGTCACGGGGAGCGGTGATCCGTTGCCATGACAGCATCGGGCCTCACGAAGGCCCGAAGCTGTCTCGTTTTAACCTATTCATTACAATGTGCTATCAGCACATTGTAATGAATGAGGAGTAAAATCCCCATATACTGCCATATTGCAGTATGGCAGTATATGGTAGGATCGATCAGACAACCTAGGGTTAAAGTACCCTAGGGAGTCTGAAAAATAGTTAAAGTAAAAGTAAAAAAAAGTTAAAAAAAAAAAAATTATATTAAAAAAACCTAAAAATTCAAATCACCCCCCTTTCCCTAGAACTGATATTAATATTAATAAACAGTAAAAATCATAAACACATTAGGTATCACCGCGTCCGAAAATGTCCGATCTATCAAAATATTATAACGGTTTTTCACTGCGTTTAACCCCGTAACGGAAAATAGCGTCCAAAGTAAAAAATGACATTTTTTTGCCATTTTGGAAAATATAAAAAAATTAATAAAAAGTGATCAAAAGGTCGCACAGTCCTAACAATGATAGCAATGAAAACGCCATCAAAAGTCGCAAAAAATGACACCACCCACAGCTTCGTACACCAAAGTATGAAAAAGTTATTAGCGCCAGAAGATGGCAAAATCAAAAAAAAAATTTTGTACAGGAGGTTTTAATTTTTTTAAATGTATGAAAACATTATAAAACCTGTACAAATGTGGTATCCCTGTGATCGTAGCAACCCAAAGAATAAAGTAGACATGTCATTTGGGACGCAGAGTGAAAGCTGTGAAATCCAAGCCCACAAGAAAACGTCGCAAATGTGTTTTTTCACCATTTTCACTGCATTTGGAATTTTTTTCCCGCTTCCCAGTACGCGCCATGGAATATTAAATACCGTCACTACGAAGTGCAATTTGTTACGCAGAAAATAAGCCATAACAGAGCTCTTTATGTGGAAAAATAAAAAAGTTATAGATTTTTGAAGGTGGGGTGTGAAAAATGGAAGTGAAAAAACTAAAAAAGGCCAAGTCGTGAAGGGGTTAAGCAGCCCATCAAAAACCGCATGCGTTTTTTAACGGACTGCTTAAAAACGGGCCAAAAACACGTTCAAAATGCCACGTCTGGCATCACCCTAACGGCGCGTTCACACGTTCCGCTATTGTCGCATTCATAACGCGACGCTAGTGCACAGTGGGCGGGGCTCAGGCCGATGGCATATACGTTTCCCGGGAAATTCATGCGATTAATAACCCGATCGCATGCGTTTCTCTGGAAACGCATATGCGGTCGCCCCAAACTCCGCCCCCTGTGCGCTAGCGTCGCGTTATGAACGCAGCGCTAGCGGAACGTGTGAACGCGCCCTAAAGTGTAAATAACAAAAAAAAACATTACATATTGGGTTTCACCATGTACGTAAGAACCTGTACAATAAAATTAAATTGTCACTAAACATGTAGAGTGAACACTGTAATAAAAAAGGAAAAAAAATTATGATACTTTCATATTTGAACTCATAATAAGGGATAAAAAACTGATATGATACCAGTACAAGCACAGCTTTGTCCTGCAAAAAACAAGCCCTAAAACAGCTCTGTAAACAAAAAATAAAAATGCTATGCCCATTAATACATGGGGGCTTATTTACTAAGGGCCGCAATTTCGTTGGATTTTCCAACGTTTTCGGATTTGCGCCGCTGTGACAGGTATGTAACTGCACGCGATCGGATTGTGGCACGGCTACACTGGCTTTTATGTGTCAGAATTTGGGGGGCGTGCTGTCAGATGATCCGACTGATTCGGACTGAGGGCGCGGTCACACGTTGCGTTTTGGTTGCGTTTTCATTGCGTTTGAAACGCATATACAACAGCTGATGTGAGGTAATTTGCCTAATTACATTACTGTTTACGTTTGTAAACGCAATGTTAACGCATGCATTAACAAAACGCATGCATTAACGCTTTGTTAACGCGTGCGTTAACATCGCGTTTACGATGCGTTTTGTAAACGGAAACGTTTACAGTGATGTAATTAGGCAAATCACCTCTCCTCAGCTGTTGTATATGCGTTTCAAACGCAATGAAAACGTGACCAAAACGCAACGTGTGAACGCGACCTGAGCACGGGATTTAACTTTCATATTGTGTCGCAAGATCAAGCACTTACATACGACAGGAGTAGGCTCCCTGCATGGAGCTGATGGCTCACTTAACCATGACCCTAATCGGGTAACCACGCTCAACCCACTAAAATCATATTAAAA
This sequence comes from Engystomops pustulosus, assembly GCF_040894005.1. Taxonomy (NCBI): domain Eukaryota; kingdom Metazoa; phylum Chordata; class Amphibia; order Anura; family Leptodactylidae; genus Engystomops; species Engystomops pustulosus. The sequence continues at coordinate 100,701,668 of NC_092417.1, read as the reverse complement.
GTGGTATGAAGAGGGGTGACTGACTGGACCGAGACTCCCTATTATACATGTAACAGGGAGCCGTTCAGAAGCCAGAAGAGACTCTATCTTATCATTGACCTAAGTCTAATGATCCAGCTCACTAAAATGACTCAGAGCTGCCATCACTAGAATGAATAAGCAGAAAGTAGACCCACCAGCTTGGAATGAGCCCCTATTTATGAACCTTTGCCAAGATGGTGCCGTCACCTCCACACCTGCACCTCAGGAGCCGGAGCCCACGTTGAAGGAGGTAACCAGCTTCTAAACGCAATACAAGCCTCTACTACCTCCCTCACCAGCAAAATTGAGGAGATACGTGTTGATGTAGGCCTGCTGCGACATGATTTCCAACAGCTGCGAGAACGGGTCAAAGAGACCGAGACCCGCATCGCTGAGGTAGAGGACACGCTAGCTCCAGTATCTGAGAGGCTGCGATCCCTAGAGAAAGAGGCCGCTATGTGGGCCCAGAAATCCGATGACCTGGAAAACCGGCTTCGCCGGAATAATATCCGCATTTAAGGCCTACCGGAAAGGGCTGAAGGTAACGATCCTGTGGGGTTCATTGAAAAATGGTTACGTGATACCTTGCGGGCTCACAGAGTTCCCGCCAAACCTCCACCACCAGGTGCTCCAGCAAGACCTTTCTTGGCCCGGCTCATCTGCAGCAAAGATCGGGATGCCTTACTGTAAGCAGCAAAGAGACATGGCACCATCACTTACCATAATGCGACTGTTTCACTATTCCCGGACTTTTCTGCCTCTCTACAGAAGTCCCGAGCCTCATTTAGGGCGCTGTCCCACGTTGCGTTCGCAAACGCAGATGCAGACCAAACCGCGCCCACTGGGGCGGTCCGCGGTACGATCGCATCGGTGTTTTTCTATGGAAACGCCAGCGCGGCTCGTTCCCGATCGCAGGCGTTTCCATAGAAACACCGATGCGATCGGACCGCGGACCGCCCCGGTGGGCGTGGTTTGGTCTGCGTTTGCGAACGCAACGTGGGACAGCGCCCTTATGGGAGTGAAGAGACAGCTGCGTGAGCTTCAGATTTCTTACTCAATGACATACCCGGCGAGACTACGGGTGATTTTCGAGGAAAAGACTTTGTTTTTCGATAATCCCAGCGATGCTGAAACATGGCTAAACACCCGAAAGCGTCCGCCACGGCGTTGATATCATTACTGGACTATGAGCGATGGATCCAGTCCTCTACTCCAAACCCTTAGGGTGAAGACACACATGGCGTTTTTGGGCCGTTTTTGGGCCGTTTTTACTAAGTGCGTTTTCAGATCGTTAAAAACGCATGCGTTAAAAAACGCATCCGTTTTTTAAAAACGCATGCGTTTTTTGAAAACGCATGCATTTTTGTCCGTTTTTCATTGCGCAATTTTGGAAAAATGGACAAAAACGCATGCATTTACAAAAAACCGCATGCGTTTTTAAAAAAAAAGCATGCGTTTTTTAACGCATGCATTTTTAACGATCTGAAAACGCACTAAGTAAAAACGGCCCAAAAACGGCCCAAAAACGCCATGTGTGTCTTCACCCTAAGGGTCCGTCAGATGTTAACCACATACTCACCTATCCCACTAGCTCATTTATCTCTCTTGGGCGGTTGCACCCGCTCTGGATAGATGTCATCTAAATTGACATAGGATGCTTGTATTTGTTTTGTAAATGGTGCTGGTCTGGAGGAGCAATAGTCCACTGTAATTACACCTACAGGCGCGTACTTCCCCTGTATACTTAGATTAAGCAAAGCGGTGCTGGACTAACCGCTTGCTACCCGACGAGATCCTCGTTGGCTGAGTGCCTTTGGCGGATCTCACAAAGTGCCCCCAGGTGGACTCCTACTTTTGGAGAACCTGCCTACCATCATCCCTTAAAATCCCTCCCCCCCCCCTCTCTTTTTCTTCCCTTTTAGATTCTTTGTTATCTGGTTATTGTTATTTAATCTATTTGTACCTGAGGCGATATGCCTTTCACAACTATCACATGGAACATTAGGGGTATGAACAGTCCTCACAAACGCAACGTGGTATTCTCAAGACTGCATAAACACAATCCCTCTGTCATATGCTTGATAGAAACTCACCTCGTAGAGCACAATGTCTCCTGGTTGCAGAAACCATGGGTACAATGGGCTGCGCACTCTACTTTCTCCACACACTCTCGCGGGGTATCACTGCTAATACACAGAAGTCTAAGATGGGAGGTAATGGAAAAGGTGGTGGATCCAGAGGGGAGATACCTATTTGTTTATGGCGCTATAGACTGTCAACCATATGTTTTTCTATGTCTGTATGTACCCCCCCGGGCACCCTTACCATTCTGTATGAAGCTACTCAATTTGCAACCCGCTTCCCTAGAGCCACCATAATATGCATGGGCGACTTAAACTCAGTGGTAGACCCTGTACAGGATAGGTTCCCTCCCCCTTCCCCCCCTCTGCTGATGCCAGACCTGACAGGATGACCCCACTTGCTACAGTCCTTTAGGAAATGGGATGGCATGACTTATGGCGCCTTAGACACCCGACCACCCAGGAATACACATGTCACACGCCCGGTCGAGGCACATTATCTCGCATTGATTATATCTGCGGTAATGACCGCGCTAGTCTTAGCCTAGTGTCAATAGAACACTTACCTAGAGAACCCTCTGACCACGCCCCCATTTTATCTGTGTTTAATACTGCTGCCTTAACAGGTCAGACGGGACAGCGTAAGATTCACCCTTTCTGGCTTACTTTGCTTACAGAATCAGACAGAACACCAACATTACTAGCAGACTTTGTGGCATCTAATTTTCCCTTTGACAATCACTCCTTTTTCTGGGATCCACTGAAATCTCACCTACGTGGCTGTCTCCAGTCCGCTATCTCACACATTAAGAGGGAGTCTGCAAAGGAGGAGGAGCACTTAGCTCGTTCATGTGCCGACCTTGAAGCGGCTTTCATAGCTGACCCAACTCCTGACAGAAGACAGGCATGGCTTCAAACGGGTAGACAATATATGCACTGCTTGCATGAGAAAGGCAAACGCCGCATGTTCTTTACTAAACAGCTATTTTTTGAGCAAGGCAATCAATCAAGTAGCTTATTAGCCCACCTTATACATAGAAGCTCAGCCTCCCCCACAATTATTGCCATTAGAGATGAGACTGGACAGATAGTCAACTCAAATGATCTCATACTACAGTCCTTTACAGACTTTTATAAGGCCCTATACACATCCCGATCTATAGCCACTATAGATCAGATAGATGACTACCTTAATGCTATACCATGCCCTACCCTAACAACATCACAGCGTGAGGCCCTGGATGCTCCTATCACAGCGGCAGAGCTTGAAGAGGCCCTTGAAGCTCTTTCCAAGGGAAAGGCCTCTGGACCAGATGGCCTCCCCCTTGAAGTATATGCTAAGTACCAGGAGGAGATGCTACCGGCCCTGCTTAAAACACTACAGGTATCCTTTGAAAAGGAGGCGCTCCCTGCCTCGTTCTACGATGCGAACATAGTAGTTATCCTAAAACCCGACAAAGACCCCCAAGATTGTGCCTCCTATAGGCCGATTTCGCTATTAAACGCAGACTACAAATTACTCACTAGGGTCATGGCGACTAGGCTAAATAAGGTCATCACGGCACTTATACAACGAGACCAATCTGGCTTTATACCTGGCTGTAGTACAGCAGATGACTTGAGGAGGACCCAGATCCTCATGCAGGTGGGTAAAGAAAGAGGGGAGGAATGGGCCTTGGCCTCATTAGATGCGGCCAAGGCGTTTGACTCCATTGAATGGCCATTATTACTGGGGGCTCTACGCCGATTTGGGTTTGGTCCATGATTCATTAAATGGGTATCCATCATTTACAAGAGGCCAACCGCTGGTATAGCACTTAATGGGCAGAATTCTAATAGGTTCCAACTTGAGAGAGGAATTCGTGCAGACGAGGTATTTAAAGGGTTTCGGCATGGTGGAGTGGAGGATCATTTGGCATTATATGCCGATGATCTCCTGCTTTACATGTCAGATCCGGAGACTTCCCTACCCAGAGCAATGCAACTTATTGATAGTTTTGGCAACCTCTCAGGACTACGCATTAACTGGGACAAATCCTGTATCATGTATCTCCCACAAGCTCAGGTACCTGACGTGCAAATCCAAGGGGGACTAAGGGTGGTCTCACATTTCAAATATTTGGGCATAATTTTATCCTCAGATAAATGGAAATCCCTGATTAATTCTATTATACCTCTTGAGAAGGTGCTATATAAGCACCGTGCCTGACTGGACAAATTTGATAAGATTTGGGGTAAATGGTGTGATTCCCCTCTAACTCAATATAGCTCCACTGCGTCCTCGTCCTAGCTCGGTACCTCTTTGTCCCTAAATAATATCACACAAAAGTGTGAAGTAAACCTTTACAAACTAGAGATGTACTGGCCCAATGGGTGATCATGTCTGATAGGCAACACCAATGTATATGTATGACTGGATACCGTACTCAGGTGACAAAGTTTGTTTAATGTTCTGTTTTGCTTTGAATAAGATATAACATGTCCAACTATGTAACCTCACGACTGGCCTTAAGGTAGGGCGGCGATGTGTGCTCTCCCTCCTTAGAAGAATAAGCTAAATTTCCATGTGTAATCCTTACGCTAATGTATAACAACTGTACTCTGGAATGATTTTGCACTCTTTTTGCCCAAACCTTGTACATTATGTATGGATATGTATGTTTTTACTCCTCAATGAAACTGAGTTTAAAAAAATCTTAGTCTGGGTTCACTTCACGTTTTTTGCAATACTTTGTAAGGATGTTATGAAGGGTGTGGGCAGCGGCAGAGTGGGCTGTTCAGGCGCAGGCTAGGGCAGAATTCTGGTGTAGAAGTGCCTTGCCGGCACAGTGCATTACATCTTTTCCTGGTTGTTATTAGCTGGTTGGAGCCTCCTGATAGATCCAGCAGGGGCACCATTTACACTGGAGCACTTAATACCAGCGTATGATTAATTTGCCACCTAGTGGTAACAAAATATGAATGTTAACATTGCCGCAGTATTTCTGGAAGCGAGGCACTTGTATAGTGTAGTGCTGGTGTAGAAATTGTCCAGCTAGAGGTAGTAGCTCTGGTCCAGCAGTGGGTGCACCAAATCCCACACTATCTTCACAGTAATATGCAGGAAGGGGGGGGGGGCATTCTGTTGGCACTATAGGGGAGTCCTTACCTTCATATACTCTGAACTTGTATGTATACCATGATGCAGGGCCGGTTCTAGACAAAGAACTATTTTATAAAACTATTTTATGACCAGTCAAAGTCAGTAAGAGGCTCCCTTTAGTGTGGTAAAACAAACTCTAATATGGAAAAATTTTATTAGGGATAGATGATAGAGATTGATGGGCAGAACATTGGCTCAGTGGTTAGCACTACAGCCTTGCAGCGCTGATCAACATCTGTATGTTCTCTCTGTCTTTGTGTGTGTTTCCTCCGGGTCCTCCAGTTTCCTCCCACACTCCAAAAACTTACTGGTAGGTTGAATAGATTATGAGCCCCATGGGAACAGAGACTGATCTGGCAAGCACATTTCAGAGCTGCATAATCTGTGTGCTCTATATAAATAAAGGAATAATTAATTATAATTATTATAATAAAAGATAATATGAAAGATGATAGAGATTTCTAGATGCAGAACTATAAAGTAAATTATATACAGTAGACAGAAATGAGAGATGACAACAGTAGAAGAGAAATAGAAGATTGATTGAAAAATAGAGAAAAAGCGAGATATATAAATGATCAGATTATATGAGATAGATAACTATACAGATAGAAATATAGACAGGAGATAGATGATAAGCATCTTCACCAATGATTATTAACCCTTTCACTGCCCGGCATTTCTGTATATTTTGTCACTTTATTGACCAGAGCAATTTTTAGAATTTTAACATTTACAAATAAAATCGAAATTACAGCAAAAATAATTAAATTAAACCACACACACTTGCCCCATTTTCAAAACTGCATTAAAGAGTTTATAGACATAGGCGCCTTCATGCAATTTTGATTCAAACTGAAAGATTTTATTAAAAATACTTAAAATTTGACTTTGATGGCAAAAAATGTATTCCACACAGAAAATATTTACCTTCACATTTCCTATATGTTATAGATGGACATGTGTAGAGTTCACAAATGCCTCATATTGATATGTTCACATAAACAAATCATCATAATATCACTAAAACTGAAATAACTAAATATCTGCTTTTCAGCTACAAATTTTAAGACAGTCACAACCTGCAAAATATAGCAATAAAACAGATTAAAAAGTAAGACAACCAGGCGATGCATTTGGCAATTAACATTTGACAACCCTCATGTAACTTTGTGACAAACACAAATTATTAAACAAAAATGCCTTGATAACATACGTTTTTACATAAAACTCACATCATAGTGGAGGTTTACGCACAAATAGGGATTTAAAAATAATAACACAAAGTGAGTGTCACGGGTGGACCCGCGACCCACATCGCAGGTCGCGGGCCCACCCGTGTCTCTCGCTCCCCGTAGGCGCCGCGCCAGCGCGTCTCACCTCTCCCGAGTCCTGGCCTCGCTCCGTGTGTGCGCGGTCCGGGTCAGCGCGTCATTGATTGGCGCTGGTCATTTCCCATGAGGCTATTTATATCTGCCTCTCCCATCTAACCCTGCCGGATCTTTGTGCCTCACAGCCTTAGAGAAAGCTCTGTTGCGATTTGCCTGCGTTCCAGTGTTTCCTGCGTTCCTGTGTCTCCTGCGTTCCTGACTCCCTCCCTGTTCCTGTGTTACCTGACCTCCTCCGTGTTCCCGTGTACCAGTGGTCCTCCGTGCTGTTCTCGTGTGTGCTGTGTTCCCGTACCCTTCTTCTTGGACCTCCTGTTGCTGACCCCGGATTGGACGTTGCATCTCTGCCGCCTGCCCTGACCCTGTGCCTGGATTGTGACCTTGAGTTTGACTGCTGTTTCTGTACTTCAACCTTGGCCGCCACTGCAGACAAGTCACGCCTGAGGTACTGGTGGTACCACGCCGCAGCTTGTATAACCCGCTTTGCGGCGGGCTCTGGTGAAAACCGGGTACCACTTAGACTCCGGTCCCAGGTAGTGGCTTGAGTCATCGTCTGCAGTGGTCCAGAGGATCCACATCCCGTAAGCCTGACAGTGAGCAGATTTATATTTACCACAATACACAACAAGAATTTACACTCCCAAAAATGCTAAAACAAAAACTGTGACATATTTGGTTGATATCTACAAATGTGTTTAAAAATATATCACACACAAAATAAAAAGCTCCTATTCTGTCAAAATCATCATGTAAACAAGAATAACTTTTAAATTCATACACACTACCACCTTCATGCAGCTTTGTTGCAAACAGAAATAAAATGCAAAAATTGCATGAAAATTCTAAATTCCCTCTAAAATATGTACAAATCCAGAATACTTATATAAAGAAAATATACTTTCCTAAACAGCAAGATGTGAGGAGATCAAACATACCCAACATGTGTATATTCATCAAAATATGCAGCAAAAGGAACGTTAAATCCACAGGCGACACCAAACTATTTTTGCAGAAAATTGCACTGAGCATCACACAGATCTATCATTGTATGCTCCTTTACACAATGGTAACCCAAATAAATAACTATATATCCATAAACCAAGCTAATGAGATAATAAGACACTTTTAGATGTGCGCCAATGTATTAGCCACACAATAACAGAACCCTCCGCGCTTCATAAGAATTTGAGTGAGAACATCATAACATAGGTGTAAATAATGGAGGATGGTGTGAAATACAAACTTTATTCCAGAACTTGTGTGTGTTTTTGGTGTTACATATAGCGTTATGGACATGTTCCGGTTTGCGGTAGTAATATGTAGCCATATGAGACGAAGAGGATCAAATTGTATCAGTCAATTGTTGAAAAAAAAAAAAAACACTAAATAAAAGGCAATAAGAGAGAAACTGTGTTCTTAGTTCTGGATAGGAGAGGGTTAAAACATAAATATTAGTTGATATTATTCCTTATCAAAATGTAGTAACATATAAAGTGAATATTTCCATTATCTGTGAGGTGCAGCAGCTCCTGTATGTAGCAAATTCTCCCTGTAGCCTATCTCTGGCTCTGTGACACATAGAACATCACTTCTTTTTTCCTATGAAAGAAAACTCTCCTCTTTTATATGAATCTAAATCTGTGTTTCTAAGTGTCAGGAAAACTGAGATATTGGGGCTTATTTACTAAGGGACACGCGGCCACATTTCCGTCAGATTCTCCGACGTTTTCAGGGATGGCGCCTCTGGGACAGGGATTTAGAAGGGGTTGTGTAACATGCGATCAGATTTTGGTGCATCGACGCCGGCTTTCATGCGCACTTACATGCACCTGGAAGAAGATGGTGAACTCCGGCGGACCTGAGCGAAGCGACACATGCAGTATATATGAATTGCATGTAAGTGAATCGCAGCAAAGTGCATTCTCGACGGACACTCTGGATCGGGGAAGCGCAGGACCGGGTAAGTAAATGTGCCCCATTAACTGTTAAAATGCAGTCGGGAGTGATTTTTATATATAAAAATCGCACCTGAAATTCTTACTTTAAACCTGAATATCTCTGGATCCAAGTCCCACTTTGTCTATCCATACCGCCGGCCCTGCCCTTATGTACTATCACACAGCTTAAATATCTTCACACCATACCTTGACCTCTTATTAGGCAGGTATTGGCGGAATCAAAGTTAACGCAAATGTTAACAACTGTTTAAATAGGAAAATCTATCTCCAGCTGGCGCAGTGCATCTTGAAATGCATGTGTTAGACGCAACGTGTGACTGCAACCTGAGGGCACATTCACACGTGCGGTTTGGTTACATTTTAAAACGCATTATAACAGCTGAGGAGAGGTGATTTGCCTAATAACATTACTGTTTACATCTGTTAATGCAATGTTATTGCATCCGTTTACATTGCGTTTATGGCGCATTTTGCTAAAAAAAATAGGCAAATCACCTCTCCTCTGCTGTTCAAAACGCAACGTGTGAACACGGCCTAAGGCTTCATTCACATGGCTGTTGGCGGTCGTAAATATGCCATAAATACATCCCCCACAAGCCGGCAATGGGTGCATGGCGCCATACAGAGCGGCATCGTACCGTTCCGTACCCAGGGAAAAGCTAGGACATGTCCTATCTTTCCCCAAAATCTTTCTCTATGGAAAGGGGCGGGGGTGAGCAGGGCCTAGGGGTGATGCCACACATAGCGTTTTGAACCCGTTTTTGGTCCTTTTTTAAGCAGTCCGTCCGAAAATGCATCCTTTTTTGACCAGTTTTAATTAAGATAATTGGTAAAACCTGCGTTTTCAAAAAATGCATGCATTTTATAACAGACTGCTTAAAAACGGCCTAAAACGGGGTCAAATCGCCATGTATGCCACCACCCTAAGGGCGTGTTCACATGTTGCGTTTTGTTTGCATTTAACGCATGAGATAGAACGCACTACTCTGATCCAAGTTTTATGTGAAATTTTACCAAGTCAGTGCATGAAAAAAAAATGCCATCACCTCTAGTTTTAAAACGCAATGAAAACGCAACCCAAGCGCAACGTGTGAACGCGCCCTGAGCATTTTCAGGGAAACCCATGTGATTGTTAAACAATAGACACCGGGGTCTGGTTACTGATCGCATGCATTTCCCTGGAAATTAACGCAAGTGCTAATGCAGCCTGAGGGCGCGTTCACACGTTGCGTTTTGGTTGCGTTTTCATTGCGTTTGAAACGCATATACAACAGCTGATGAGAGGTAATTTGCCTAATTACATTACCGTTTACGTTTGTAAACGCAATGTTAAGGCATGCGTTAACAAAACGCATGTGTTAACGCTTTGTTAACGCATGCGTTAACATCGCGTTTACGATGCGTTTTGAAAACGGAAACGTTTACAGTGATGTAATTAGGCAAATCACCTCTCCTCAGCTGTTGTATATGCGTTTCAAACGCAATGAAAACGCAGGTCAAAATGCAACGTGTGAACGCGCCCTCAGGGCGCCTTCCCACGTGGTGTTTTTAAACGCATCCAAAACGAAAGTGGGAGGGGAGTCTGCCTGGAACGCACATGTTTCATTGCAAACGTGTATGCGTTTTGGACAAAGCCCCACCCACTTTCGGCACCCTCACATGTAGCGCTTATTATAGTTTCATTGTTTATACGGTTGAAAAAAGACACTTGTCCATCAAGTTCAACCAAGGAAGGGTAGGGATTGGATGAGGAAGGGATTTAGGGGAAACAATCCTATATAGCATAACAATCAATGTTATTTAGGTGTAAAATGGCATCTAGACCCTTCTTGAAGCTCTCCGCTGTCCCTGCTGTGACCAGCGCCTGAGGCAGGCTATTCCACAGATTGACAGTTCTCATAGTAAAAAAGCCCTGTCGCCTCCGGTGATTAAACCTTGGTTTCTCCAAACAGAGACAGTGCCCCCTCGTCTTTTGATTTGATTTAATCTGGAACAATGACATCTTTTAAACATTGCATCCTTGTATTATGTTACACTCATCATTTAAATTAAATTACATGGCTCCTGATGGATCCATTGATTTTGTATTACTAGAAATTACATTTAAATGGGAGTTGCATCAACTCTGCAGTCATATACATGACTACAGCCAACAACATTTTGGGGCACATTCGCTAATGGCTTTGCGCCAGTTTTCTGACGGACTTTGCACATTCTTTTTAAATCGGTAACCAGCACTCAGCGTCTCGTATTGTCTAAATGCTACACACTGGGTGTTGGTTACAGAGGCCTGGCCCCTGTGCGCTAGCGTCGCATTATGATTGCAACGCTAGCAGAACATGTGACCGCAGCCTTATGGTGATGGCACACATGGCGTTTTGAACCGTTTTTAAGTAGCCCGTCAAAAATGCATGCGTTAAATAACGCATGCGTTTTTTTAAAATGCATATGTTTTTGACCAGTTTCAATTAAGATAATTGGTCAAACCTGTCAAAAAAAGGATGTGTTTTTTGACGGACTGCTTAAAAACGGGCCAAAAATGGGTTCAAAACGGCAAGTGTGCCATCACCCTTTCGGCCGCGGTCACACGTACCGCTAGACGTCCGTTCATAACACGTACCGCTAGACGTCCATTCATAACGCAACGCTAGCGCACGGGGGGTCCTCGGCCCGAACGCACATGCGTTTCCAGAGAAACGCATGCGATCAGCTTAACGTGGAAACGTATGTGCGTTCGGGCCGAGGACCTCCCCCTGTGCGCTAGCGTCGCGTTATGACGGACGCCTAGCGGTACGTGTGACCGCGGCCTTAGGGTGAAGACACACATGGCGTTTTTGGGCCGTTTTTACTAAGTGCGTTTTCAGATCGTTAAAAACGCATCCGTTTTTTAAAAACGCATGCGTTTTTGAAACCGCATGCGTTTTTGTCCGTTTTTCATTGCACAATTTCGGAAAAACTGACAAAAACGCATGCGTTTTCAAAAAACGCATGCGTTTTAAAAAAACGGATGCGTTTTTTAACGCATGCGTTTTTAACGATCTGAAAACGCACTTAGTAAAAACGGCCCAAAAACGGCCCAAAAACGCCATGTGTGTCTTCACCCTTAGGCTGCATTCACACGTTGCGTTTTGTTTGCATTTAACGCATGAGATAAAACTTAGATCAGAGTAGTGCGTTCTATGTGAAATTTTACCAAGTGCATGAAAAAAATGCCACCCTAGTGCTCTCAGTTTTTCCAGACTGGTTCCTGAGGGCGCCTCCCCATGAGGCTGGTGCCACACATACCGCTTTGTCTGCGTTTGAAAAGAATAAGCCGCCAGTGTTTTGCGTTAATTCAATGCAAAACACCGGCGTCTCGTTACCGATCGCAGGCGTTTCCATAGAAACACCGATGCGATCCGGCCGCGGCCCGCCCCGGTGGTGCGTTTGGCACCAACCTATAGCGTTTTTCTCGCGTTTTTAAACGCATCAAAAATGAAAGTGGGAGGGGATTTGACCAAAATGCATGCGTTTCAGGCAAACCCCAAGTGGGATGGCGCCATGAAATGCTGAAGAGGAAGTAGTAGCTCAGAGCTGTGAAAATCCGATGTCAAAAGCTGACACAACTAGGATGACTCTAGGACTACAAAAACACATGGAGGCTTAGTCCAACTTAAATCTAACCAAAATCTGGTGTTTTTCACACACTAGAAACGTACAATTTACTCAAGTTCATGGGCAAGTGGCCTAAGATTTGTGTGACCCTAGAGCAGAGAGAGGGCTTCAGCCTCCCGCTCTGCAGGGTGTCAGGACCTCACAAGGACAAGTATCACTGTCAGCAGGGCTCATTATACAAGCATCAATGTCACGGCCGGGGGCCGGCGCTCGGGCTTGTCAGGGGGCGGGCAGTCACGTAACGTCACAGCCCGGAGTGTACATGCTCAGGAAAGTTACACAGAACTAGGCCGCGGTGAGGCCTCGGCCTCGATTTCTCAGGCCAGCCCAGAAATGGGTCTCTTTCTGCTGTCTCTCAGGAGGCGTCCTGTAGGCCTGAGCGGGGCCTGGCGGCTTGCAGCAGGGACAGGGATAAGAAGTAACAGCTCCGTGGGATTACTGCAGGTATAAAGGGCGAATGCGGGAACGTTATATGGTTGTTTAATAGGTGGGAGGCATCCAGGGTGACGGGTAGTTATAGGAGGGGCAATAATAAGGAATAGATATAAGGAGACAGGGGTAGTTACAGGAGGGACAATAATAAGGAATATATATAAAGAGACAGGGGTAGTTACAGGAGGGACAATAATAAGGGATAGATATAAGGAGACAGGGGTAGTTACATGAGGGACAATAATAAGGAATATATATAAAGAGACAGGGGTAGTTACAGGAGGGACAATAATAAGGAATATATATAAAGAGACAGGGGTAGTTACATGAGGGACAATAATAAGGAATATATATAAAGAGACAGGGGTAGTTACAGGAGGGACAATAATAAGGAATATATATAAAGAGACAGGGGTAGTTACAGGAGGGACAATAATAAGGAATATATATAAAGAGACAGGGGTAGTTACAGGAGGGACAATAATAAGGAATATATATAAAGAGACGGGTAGTTACAGGAGGGACAATAATAAGGAATACATAAAGAGACAGGGGTAGTTACAGGAGGGACAATAATAAGGAATAGATATAGAGACAGGAGGGACAATAATAAGGGATAGATATAAGGAGACAGGGGTAGTTACAGGAGGGACAATAATAAGGAATAGATAAAGAGACAGGAGGGACAATAATAAGAGATATATATAAAGAGACAGGGGTAGTTACAGGAGGGACAATAATAAGAGATATATATAAAAGGAGACAGGGGTAGTTACAGGAGGGACAATAATAAGGGATAGATATAAAAGGAGACAGGGGTAGTTACAGGAGGAACCATAAGGGATAGATATAAGGAGGGGTAATTATAGGAGTGGCAGTAATGAGAGATGTAATAAGTTGGGAGGGTAATAACAAACGGAGATATAGGAATGACGCGGCATACAACACTCAAGAAGGCAGTAGTAAGTGGGAATGATACAAGGGGGCATGAGCAAGTGGGGCAGATATAAAGATTACAGGGTAAAATAATGGGGCCAATACAGTTGTGAGAAATAAGTGAGGCCGATACAGGGATGATCGGGACAATAATAAGAGGGGCATATACTAAAACTAGAGTTATGGCAGATACACAAATATAATGTACAGTGCTAAGAGGAAGGCTGAAGTGTGTAATAGATGGAAGAGCAGATATAAGGGAAATGGCCAGTAGTAGAAGGGGATGATGGGGAAAATAGTAACAGGGGTTACAGGTGGACGGCTTGGTAGAAAGGGGTAATAAAGAAACTTAGGCCAAAATTACCAACATACAACCAAGTTATTAGCCAGGAGCATATGCTGTATTTTGTATATACTGTACATGCATACATGTACAAAGCAAGATCACAGTAGAATGCAAATGTATAATTTTACTGTGTTGACCTGTTTCCTGTCATCTTTTTGCTACAGATGTTGTTGTGCAGGAAAGTGACCCCAATATCTAAGGAAGTTACCAGATTATTAATAAGACAACATGCCTTTCACAATCCAGCTCAGCTCTGGAGGCTTACAGGTCTGTTATTTCATAGTGTACTGTAAGAAAACTAATTATAAATGTAGGTAAATGGGTACTCCAGTCTTGGGCATTTATGGTATGTTCACGGGAATTCTTCCAAATGTCTAATAGTTGTATCTCAGATCGTTGGAGGACTTGTGTGCATGTCTGCATTTATTTATTTTATTTATTTATAATTTATGAGAATGGTATAAATGCCCAAGACAAAATGACCCCTTTATATCCCATCTGAGTGTATTTGCTTGTTTTATATAGGTGCGATCCATTACTTCAGTACTTCTGCTGCAAGGAGCAAAAATGATCAGAATGAAGACTCCAATAAAAGAAATGAGAAAGAAAATGATGGTATGGATGATCATTGCAGACAGGATGATATATAGGGTTGGTCAGGAACTTCTAGCTATGTGCTATCCACAGGACATCAGTATCTGAGTGGTGGGAGGCCACTATAATAATTATTATTTTATTTATATAGCGCACACAGTTTACGCAGAGCTTGCCAAATCAGTTCCAACCCATCAGCTGTTTTGCCAGTGGTAAACCGTGCCAGAAGCAATTGGCTCCATGTACTCTTGGCATTAAAAGGAAATAAGAACTGGAGCTGTTGTGAGCTTGGTCCGCCATCTATTTACACATTAACCCCTTGTTTTTATCACTCTGAATTGCTGATCTGACTGCAGAATTCACAGATAATTGTTTAAAATGGTGGTTTTATTGTATTTATGGCAGATCAGAAATAAGAAATATGAAGGTGAAACTAATAAGTGTTTGCCACCATTTTGCATTTGGCTCCATAAACTGTATCAAAAACTGTTCTGGGTTAAAAAAAAAGTGTTTATTAACAAATTACTGACTTATTAAGTGCCAATACCCCCCCCCCCCTGCTGACATACTGCACATTGGATTTATGAAGAGGCTCTGGCCTCATAGTAAATCGAAGGGTGCGCTCTGCTGCATCAGTCATGTGTTTCAAATCAGTTAAAAGCATGTGTGCACATTGCGAGGAATGACTCGGACAACTGCTGATTCAAGCCTCACTCATGCCACCCGCGCCGGGTAATTCAGCACTGTGCAAGTTTATTTGGTTTCACAAGTCTATATAGAAAAGGAGGAGCATACAAAGCATAACATATCAGGCATTTTCTTGATTGGAGAGTTTTCCTGCTGTCTCGCACTCACGTCACCATAGGGAATTCGTGAAATTCCTCAGCCTCGAAGTTTTAGGTGCGGTCGAGGATGCCGTCGCCATCTTAAAATGTATTCTCTGTTACAGTACTTTTAGGAAAATAAGACAGATCAAATCCTGTCATTTCTACTTATCAGCTAGGTTTTCGTTAACACTGTCAGCTGTAGCATTCAAGGGTTTTTTTCGGCGGGCCGGGCATTCATGCTCCACTCGCCCACTTTAAGATAAGATGGTGTGCAGGGCAGGAAACCACGCACCAGGAATTGTGAAATTTTTCAGGCCTTATCCAGAGTAAAATATGAATACATATTTTTAATTTTCAGATGAAGAGAAGAACAAGGAACATCTCTTGTCAGTATATCGAGTGTTTACCCTTTCTGTACTAGCATTGGGCATATACTTTATGACCACCTTCAATACCATATACGTGTCCTGGAATGAATTTGTGAATGAAATGTTAGCAAAGGGTGAAGTAAAGCGAGTTGAAGTTGTACCTGAGAGTGATTATGTCCAGATCTACTTGCAAGAAGATGCCGTGGTGCTTGGGCGACCAGTAAGTGACATGACCTAATGTCTTTGAAGACCCACTAAAGATTAGGGTTTTCAATATGCAATAAATTTCTGCTGTGTGAGCCCCACTTATTAAGAAAATTTGGTCCCTCTTCAGGATAACCCATGGATTTAATACATCCAGAAAGGAATTACCTGTTTATTTCTCTTTCTCACAGGCCCGAACTCTTTTCTACAGAATGAAAGTAGCCAACATTGACAAGTTTGAGGAAAGGTTGCGTGCTGCAGAAGATGGTCTGAATATTGCTCTGACTGATCGTATACCTCTTTCCTACAAGCGCACTGAATTTTTTGGAAAGTGAGATCATGTAGACATAAAGCCTAGTTTTAAGCTGTGTGAATACTGGGGCAGATTTATCAAAAATGTGTTCATGTTAGACCTCAGAGCCATACTCTGCAACAGATGTATCAAAGTGCAGAATGATATGGTGTAGTATAAGTTTAACTGCACCTCCTTAGGCTGCATTCACACTTCCGTTTGGGGGATGTATATAGGGCCAATATACGTCCCTCAATGGGCACGCGGCGCCCTACGGAAGAGGTACGGTGGGGCACCGTACCCTGTAAAAAGATAGGACATGTCCAATCATTTCTCTGCATTCGGTGCTGTGCGCCATGTTCCTCTAGGGAGAGGGGTTGGGATGAGCAGCACTGTAGACAGCACCCTCTTTTAATGAGGTTGTCACAAAGGCATCTAACAATTGTGTAAAATCTTTGAAAAATATGGTGCAAGGTGTTTGTGTCATTACATATTATTTTGTATGTAATCTGTTATTTCTTTTCATTTTATCACAGTGCTGTATACACCATTGCATTTACAGCTCTTGCCATTGGACTTATAGTCTACTTTTTCCGTCTTATTGGATTAACAGGCCGCCAAGGAGGCTTCAGTGCCTTTGTAAGTCATACTATATTTTGACAGCCCTCAAAAGATTGAGAACTTTTTTTTACTTTATGAGGAAAGAGGTGTAAATCCCCCAAGCCATGCTACTTAGATTGTTTCTGATGTGCCTTTCCAAGACGATGTGCCTTATTAGTGAACCCACATGACTATGTTGAAGTAGAGCCTTTAGGCTAGGAAAAACACATTTGAGGTTCAGGTCCCATTTTTGCCAGAGAGTTCCCAATCTTACACATTGCGCTAGAGAGTAAGATTTGAGGCATAGGCAGTTCTACAAAATTCTACTTTATTTGTGAGGTGCCTAAGAGTTTATACTCTTTGAGAGGATGGGAAATTGTCCAATAGAAGCTTCAATACATCTACTAGAGATGTTTGCTTGCCTATTTGCAGTACTCCAATACTGGTTTTCTTGTACTTTGCTGGAACACTAGGCATGATCGTGGCGTGGCTAGTAATTTGTTGCGTTGGCCATGTGACATGGTCATTGATGTCACTGGGGTACCATAAAGAAAGCACTGAATCTACACTTTTACTGTGTGTTAGCAGATTTTCTTTAATCGATCTATCAAAATAAAGCATGATATACCAGGGACATTTACTCATAGATCCAGGCACAGTGGGACACATTTACTTTCCACGTCCTCGGAGTTCACTGAAAGTGCATTGTCCGACGATAATGCACTGTGCTGCGATTAACTAAGATTGTGCGCCCAATATCTTCTATGTGTTGCTTCCCTGCTCAGGTCCGATAGAGTTCACCTTGTTGTTCGTGGTCCATGTAAGTGCTTGGTCTTGCGACACAATTTGAAAGTTAAATTTCGCACTCAGTCCGAATCAGACGGATCGTCCGACGGCATGCACCCTAATTGTGGGGCAGGGAAGCCAGTGCAGCTGTACCAAAAACATTCGCGTGCAACACATTCCCAGCGCAGACTCCTGTTAAATAACTGTCCGAGCCGTGCAATTCCATGAAAAAAGTGCAAAGTCTGACGAAAGTGCACATGCTACCCTTAGTAAATGAGCCCCAGTGACTGTGGTAATCTTCTTTTATTTGTTATCCATTGACATATCCTTCCTTTTAAAATCAACTTTTAATTTCTAAGTTCTAATGGACCCCCTGCTCTCTCCCTCTTCCCTCTGCCTGTGTAATTTAGCAGCAGGAGGGGGAGAGACTTGCTCTGCTCATTGTAACATGTGGAGCTACGTCACTGCTCTGGAAATGCCCACCGAGGACTCAATATCATAATTATAAAAGATGATTTCAGAAAGAAGGAGGCCATGCACAGCAAATATAAAAAGATTACCAGAGTAACATTGCCTGTATCTATAAGTAAGTGCCCCTGGTTTATCATGCTTTATTTTGATGGTAGATTTCCTTTAAGAAACTGGTCTAGATTCCACTTTCCACACACATTGGTGATCACAGGAGCAGTGGCATGTTCGCCAATTCTGTCCAATCCTGGATTGCTTGTGGGGA
Source organism: Engystomops pustulosus (assembly GCF_040894005.1). NCBI lineage: Eukaryota > Metazoa > Chordata > Amphibia > Anura > Leptodactylidae > Engystomops > Engystomops pustulosus. The sequence goes on along the minus strand of NC_092417.1, from coordinate 100,683,306 downwards.
TTCATTGCTCTTCTCAGTTTTAGGAAAACTTCTCTAAACCGTTTTTTGTGAGAGGACAAATTGTTTCAACATGCACAAAGATCCAAGGAGGCCAATTTGCCATGTGCATGATTTAGTCAAGAGCTTCAAAGCTACTTCTAGCACCAAAACCTCTGTGTGGCCTAAGGGTGATGGCACACGTGGCGTTTGAACGCGTTTTTGGGCCGCTTTTGAGCAGTCCTTCAAAAAACGCATGCGTTTTTTGAAAATGCATCAGTTTCTGACCAGTTTCAATTAAGATAATTGGTCAAACCTGTCAAAAACATATGCTTTTTTTGACGGACCGCTTAAAAACAGGCCAAAAATGCCATGTGTGCCATCACCCTCAGGGCGCGTTCACACGTTGCGTTTTGACCTGCGTTTTCATTGCATTTGAAACGCATATACAACATCTGAGGAGAGGTGATTTGCCTAATTTCATCACTGTTAACGCATGCGTTAACAAAACGCATCGTAAACGTGATGTTAACGCATGTGTTAACAAAGCGTTAACTCATGCGTTTTGTTAACGCATGCGTTAACATTGCGTTTACAAACGTAAACGGTAATGTAATTAGGCAAATTACCTCACATCAGCTGTTGTATATGCGTTCCAAACGCAATGAAAACGCAACCAAAACGCAACGTGTGAACGCGCCCTCAGGGTGAAGACACACATGGCGTTTTTGGGCCGTTTTTACTAAGTGCGTTTTCAGATAGTTAAAAAACGCATCCGGTTTTTAAAAGCGCATGCGTTTTTGTCCGTTTTTCATTGCGCAATTTCGGAAAAACTGACAAAAACGCATGCGTTTTCAAAAATGCATGCGTTTTTAAAAAACTGATGCGTTTTTTAACGATCTGAGAACGCACTTAGTAAAAACGGCCCAAAAACGCCATGTGTGTCTTCACCCTTAGGCTGGTGACACATGTTGCCTTTTTGTTGCAATTTTGAACACAGGGAAAATGCATGCCTTTTTTTAGAATGTTTGCTTGATGTGCGTTAATTGCATGCAGCTGTGTCTCTTGAAATTTGTAAAAACGCATGGATCTTGTTCTCCCTGCTGTTCTACATGCTTTTTAAAACGTAGACCAAAACACGTATTTCCAAAAATTCAACAGCTTTCAAAAGAGCAATGAAAGCGCACCTCAAAAACACAGACACAAAAAATGTAAGGGAGAAAATGCAAAGTTAAGACGCATGAACATGAAAAAAGAAAAAAAAATGTGCTTAAGCTCACCCACCTTGCCTCACAATGTATCCAGTGTGTATCCAAAAAAGCTCCCAAAATTGGCAGCATACTGACACCAAATCAATATGTGGACAGCCCATGCGGCTATCTTTTAAGGGCAGTGTAGGATGTGGGGGAATTATATAAAACATATGCAAATGCATGCACATGACATCCACTTTCACATTGTGCACATCCATTTTTCAGATTAAAAATTATTTAAATTGTGAATGAATATCCTATACTTACTGGAGTGTATAGAGTGTCATGTCCAGTATGTAGGATGCACATCAAGAAAACTAAAATCTTGTATCTCAGAACACATAGGGCAGTGATGGCGAACCTTTTGGAGACAGAGTGCCCAAGCTACAACCAAAACCCACATATATGTTGCAAAGTGTCAACATGACAATATAAGCAGTATCTTATTGATCCCTGCTGTAAAAAACGGTTTTAATCATATTGGCATCCTGAGGACACCAATACAATAGAAAGATGGAGAACATTGGATTGTAGCTTTGCTCCAGGGGACCAAGAGCAGGAGCTCCATTGACAATCCATCTCTATCCACACTTTCTCGTTCCTCCTGTAGTACTGGCAACCAAGGAAGTTGCTTTAAAATAGCTCTGAGCATGGCATGTCCTGGGCTGTATTGGACCACAGGAGAAAGCCTTGAGTCCTATCTAGCAAATTCTGTGTTGGGGTGAAGGCCTGGGTGCCCACAGAAAGGGCTCTGAGTGCCACCTCTGGCACCCGTGCCATAGGTTCGCCACCACTGACATAGGGGGAGCCAATCACAACAACATAGCGAGCACTAAAAATGTATCTGGGGTGTCAAAACACTTGCGTGACAATCACAGAGGATCTGTGAGATCAATGACAGTTACAGCTTTAGAACATGTAACACTTAACAAACGTGGGGGTAATCACATTAAAAAATTACTAATTAGAGAAGCCTATTAAATAATACTACTGGAAACATGCTTTCCACAAGGCATGAAATATAGAAATGATATAGCTTATATTTACTAAAAGATGTTGTTACATCATAGTGTAGTGTTATACACTCGTATAATATTTCATGAACACTACACTACGTTTCCAATACTTCTCATAGCAAACAATATATATTTACGTTGAGACTGACACATCCTCTTTCTCCTCTTGTTTACGCCCATAGTTTAACTTCCATTGGCATTTTCATATAGACTCCATAACGCCAGGCATTATCTGAAGGTATGTTTTAGAACAGTGCTAGTGCAGATGATTTCTCTCTTTTTCTATTGCAAAGTTAAGACGCTTTATCCTAAAACCCATTTAAAGAGCCAATATGCAAAATTAACACGTTTCACAAGGAAGCAAAAACGCACCAAAAAGCCAGATGTGTCACAGGCCTTAATGTTTGCTGGTGATGTTCAATAGTAGCAGTAGTGTAGTGTCCCTTCTGATTCAGTTCTGAAATTTGTCCTCTATAGAGCAACCGAGAAGAGCTTTACATGTTGTGTTTTATCTACCACAATGGTTTCTCTCTTTACTCCAGAATCAGCTGAAGACTGCTCGCTTTACCATTGTAGATGGGGCATCAGGAAAAGGAATCAGCTTTAAAGATGTTGCAGGGATGCATGAAGCAAAGATGGAGGTTAAAGAATTTGTTGATTACTTGAAGGTAGGAAATTAGTTGTCACAATGGGGTATATTTTCTACTGATTGACTACTGGTATAGTTACAGTCATTGCCAAAAGTTTTGCGAATGCCACAAATATTATATTTTCACATTATCTGTTGCCCTCTGGTTTTTATGTGTTACTGCAGCAAGTCAATATTTGCAGTGTTGACCCTTCTTCTTCAGGACCTCTGCAATTCTCCCTGGCAGCTCTCAATCAACTTCTGGACCAAATTCTGACTGTTAGCAGTCCATTCTTGCACAATCAATGCTTGCATTTTGTCACAATTTGTTGGTTTTTGTTTGTCCACCTGTCTCTTGGTGATTGACCACAACTTCTCAATGGGATTAAGATCTGGGGAGTTTCCAGGCCATGGATCCAAAATTTCTATGTTCCCACTTGGAGGATGCCCCTTGACCTCTGTAAGGACAGGAAGCAGAGAGGTTAAAAGCCTCCCGCCAGTGTCTTCCTGTCCCTACAGGGGTCAGGTCAAGAGAGGGTCTCTCTCCTCCTAGTGTGGGGGGGGGACGTTATTTAAAAAAAAAAAAAGGGGGAGACAAATTTTTTTTTTTGGTGTCTCTTACCTGGGGTTACGCTGACTTCGGTCTAAGTTCCCCTCCGGACGGTCCTCGGTCGGTTCGCCGGGTGCGGGCCTTCCCTGTATTATTTTTCGGTCCGGCACTCTTCCTCTCCGTCAGCCTGGTGGATCAGGGCCTACGCACGGACGCGGGAATGTACTAGGACTACATTTCCCAGACATCCCTTGTGGCCAATGACGACTTCCGGTCGCGACCGGAAGTGACCGCGGAAGACGTCCCGGTGCTATCGCTGCAACAAGATAACGTGGACAACGATGGTGGCCACCTGCAAAGGGGGATGGGCTCCCCAAAAAGGTATTTAAATCCTTAAAAGCGGGTAGTCAGTTGATCTGAGGTCTATGCTATCGTTTTGGTGTGTTGGCTGTCCCAGACAAAAAATGGCTGATGAGGCAGACTTGGGCCTACTCCACCCGCCGGTTCACGTGAGTGGTGCTGTATGGCAGGTTCTATTTTTTTGTGTATTGGGAACCCCAAGTCATTATCGGCAAAGCCGAGAAGTCTAGTAGGGAGAAACTTGAGAAGAGTAGAAACCCTGCTAAAAAATGTAATATGTGCCTTCATACTCTACCAGAGGGATATAAAAAAACCTATTTGTAGAGCCTGTATTGAGGATTTCATGCGGGAAGAAAAAACGTCCTTTATGGATGAAATAAAGACCTTTTATAGAAGAAAAAGTTGGTTCTTCGGTTGCAGCAGCCACTCAGAGTGCTCCCACGCAGAAAAGGGCAAGGGTTGTATCTGTCTCCTCATCCGAGGAGGAAGAAGGTTGCATTTCAGATTCCCCATCTTGCTCTTTGGTAGAAGATCAGGAACAACAGGATCCTGAACAGGCGTCCAATTCCCATCATTTGTTCCAGAATGATGATCTGGACAACCTCCTAAAAGCTATGCGGGAAACATTGAATTTAGAAGATGAGGTACCTCCCTTATCTCGTGACGACGAGCTATTCGGTGGTCTTTAAAGCTAAGAAACGTCGTGTATTCCCACTTAATGATACCTTTAGGGGGTTAATCAGTGAAGAATGGAAAGATCCCGAGAGAAAAATCGCAATTTCAAAGAACTTCAGGAAGCGTCTCAAGAGGAATCAAAAGATTGGGACTCATTCCCTAAAGTAGACGTGCAGGTGTCCAAAGTCTTGAAAAAGATGGATCTTCCCTTTGAAGATTCAGCGCAACTCAGGGATCCAATGGATAGAAAATCAGGAGCCCTTTTGAAGAAGGCGTGGGAGACGTCGATGTTAAGCCTCAAGTCAAATCTGGCTGCCACTTCGGTGGCAAGAACACTCTACTTCTGGCTAGGGAAGTTGGAGTCCCATATCCGTGAAGGTACTCCTAGAGACCCCTTACTAGAGAGCATACCATTATTAACCCCTTAAGGACGCAGCCATTTTGTAGCTTAAGGCTCAGCCCGATTTTTTGGATTCTGACTTGCTTCGCTTTATATGGTTATAACTTTTGAACACTGTTACTTATCAAAACGATTCTGAGATAGTTTTTTCCCCACATGTTGTACTTCATTTTAGTGGTAAATTTTGGCTGATAAGTTTTGCGTTTATTTACAAAAAAAAAGAAAATATGATAAATTTTTTGAAAAATTTGCCATTTTCGAAATTCTAAATCATTGCGTTTTCAGGCAGATAGATTTACCACCTAAATAAGTTGCTGAATAACATTTCCCATTTGTCTACTTTACATTTTCATAATTTTTGAAATGTCTGGATAATTTATTTTGATGTCACGCGGCTTACAAAAAGAATATCGCTTTTCCGGATTTTCAGAATTGACTATTTTGGGGATAAATACAGTTTTGAATGAAATTTTACATATTTAGCATCAAAACCCCCCATATAACCAACCCATTTTCAAATCTGCACCCCTCAAGCTATCAGAAACCGCTTTTACGAAGATTGTTAACCCCTTGAGATCTTCATAGTAATTGAATCAAAATGGAGGTGAAATTTAGAATGGTCATATTGTTCCCTTATACGTTCATTTAGCACTAAAATTTACACATTTCCAAAATATAAAAAGAGAAAACCCACCATACAATTTGTTCTGCAATTTCTCCTGAGTACAGAGACCCCCCACATGTGGCTGTGACTTGTTTTATGAAGGCACAGCGAGGTGCAGAAGGGAAGGAGGGCGCTGCAGCTGCCAGGATTTTAGTTTCCTCATTGGCCCCTTTTGAAGGCTATAAAATTTTCGCTTTTTCGTTATTGGGGCCATGTGACGGCATTTTTTTTGCGGGACGAGATGCTTTTTCCATTGTTACCATTTTGGGGTTGGTATCACCTATTGTTGAAAATTTAGGAACTTTTTTTGAGGGCAGGAGTAGAAAAGCATCAATTCTGTACTGGATTTTTTACTTTTTTTTTTTTTGGTGTTCACCGTGTAGACTAATAATCATGTTATCTTTATTCTATGGGTCGATACGATTACGGGGATACCAGACATGAATATATTTTCTTACGTTTTACTAAATTTGTCAAACAAAACCCTAATGTGGGGAAAAATCTATAATTTATGTATTGCCGTCTTCCAAGTGGCATAACATTGTTACATTTTTGGCTACGGAGCTGGTTGATGGCTTGTTTTTTGCGGGACATGTTGTACTTTGCACCAGTATCATGTCTGAGTACATATGGTTTTTTGATCGCATTTTATAGCATTTTTTGTGGGATTGAAAAGGTAAAAATCATAATTTTTGGAGGGTTTATAACAGTTTTTTTTTACAGCGTTTATCGTGCGGGTTCAATAATGATTTACTTTTATTCTACGGGTTGTTACGGACGCGGTGATACTATATATGTGGGGTTTGTGTTATGATTTAGACTTTTTTTTTGAGTTATATGTCTCTTTATATGTTTTGGGGGTTTGGGGCATTTTTAGTGATTTATGACTTTATTTTTTTATTGAATAACTTTTTTTTAACTTTTTCACTTTTATACCATGGGACATGAAGAAGCAATCATCTGATTGCTTCTTCATGATAATATTCTGCAATACTGATGTATTGCAGAGTATTATCAGTGTCAGCCTATACACTTGCATAGGCTGGCACTGTGCCAGTAAGATGACGTCACAGACGCCATCTTACTGGCAATTCTTGCAGGTAACTCTGGGGTCCATATCGGACCCCAGAGTTGCTATAGCAACGATCGGCGCCCCCCGAAAACGGTTCGGGGGGGCCGATCGTGGGGGAAAGATCCCCCAGATGCATGTTAGATGCCGCGGTCGCGCTGACCGCGGCATTTAACGGGTTGAGCACCCGCGATCGGAGACAACTCCGATCGCGGGTGTTACACTGGGGTGCCGGCTATTAGTTACAGCCGGCACCCCGTGTTTCCCGATGCCGGTTCGGCTCTGATCCAGAGCCGAGCCGGCATAAGAGCCGTGGCGGATATATCCGCCACTGAGCGCTAAGTCACTGCGCTCCGTGGCGGATATATCCGCCACGGAGCGTGAAGGGGTTAAGATCAGCCACCGCATTTCTTGCAGATGCTTCAGCAGAAGGTATCCGTTTTGCTGTAAAAGAAGGAGCCCTTACCAATGCCACTAGAAGGGCCTTGTGGCTAAAGCAATGGAGTGGAGATATTCACTCTAAATCAAAACTTTGTAGTATCCCCTTCTCAGGAGCTTTTGTCTTCGGTCCCGAATTAGACGCCATATTAGAGAAAGCATCAAACAGGAAGAAGGGGTTTCCGGAAAGTAAAGCAATCTCCAAGAAGACTCCTTTTCGTCCTTTTAAGAACACCAGAGAGGCTTACCGTGGAAAAGGTAAACGGGGGCGCTGGAGTTACCCCAAAGGAGGAAGGGGCTTCCTGTTCTCCAACCCTCCAGATGGCACAGGAAACAAATGGAAAAAGATCACAACGAATCCCTGGGTACTGAGCATTATGGAGTCAGGCTACAAGATAGAATTTATGTACTCCCCCCTCAAGGTTTATCCCTCCCTTACCATCTGTTTCTCTCTCTACACATTCCCTCATTTGGCAGGAAGTATCTCATCTCGTCCACATGGGAGTTGTGGTGCCGGTTCCTCGAGAGCAAGAAAGGTTGGGGTTCTACTCCCCGTTGTTCTTAATAAAAAAAAAACGAATGGATCAAATCGGCTTATCATAAATCTAAAGGAGCTAAACCACTTCATCACATACAGAAGATTTCACATGGAGTCGGTAAGATCTGCTACCCAGCTAATTCATGTAAACTCCTATATGTGCACATTAGATCTGCAAGACGCATACTATCACATACCTATACACCCCTCATCTCAGAGATATCTCAGATTCTCGGTCCTCTCTCCTGGGGGTTTTGTTTTACATTTTCAGTTCCGAGCACTCCCGTTTGGTATATCATCGGCCCCGAGGGTTTTTGCCAAGATCATGGTGGAGGTGGTTGCCTTTTTAAGGCTACAAAACACATCCATTATTCCCTACCTAGACGATTTGCTAATAATAGGGAAAGACAGACAAAGCCTGTTGTCAGCACGGGAGTCTTCCCTGGGAATTCTATCAGAGTTGGGATGGTTAATCAATTTGAAAAAATCAAATCTAACACCTTCCACTCAAAAGACTTTTTTTGGGGTTATATTGAATTCAACTCATCAAATGTCCTTTCTTCCCCAGGAAAAGATAATCAACATAAAGGACCAGATTCGATCCTTCAGAAAGCAGGACTCTATATCGGTCAGACAGGCGATGAAGATCCTGGGGCTCCTCACAGCTTGCCTTCCTTCAGTCGCCTGGAGTCGGAGTCATACTCGGATTCTTCAGAATTGGATCCTACGCTCCTGGAACAGGAAGTCCTCGGGGCTAGACAAAAGGATCCTGATCCCATCCTTTGTAAAGAGGGACTTACTGTGGTGGATAGAATCAAGAAACTTGGAGAAAAGGGTATCTTGGCACCACCTCCAAAGTATAACCATTGTAACTGGTGCAAGCAGCTCGGGTTGGGGAGCAGCCTTCCCTTCCCACTACGAGCAGGGATCCTGGACTCCATCCCAAGCAAAGAAGAGCTCAAACTACAGAGAGCTAAGAGCAGTTTGGGAAGCCTTAAGTTCAAACACAGCCCGTCTGGAAAACCATCATATACATATCCTCTCGGACAACGTCACGACGGTATCCTATTTAAGGAGACAAGGAGGTACAAGATCTCCGGTGCTATCAAATCTGTCTCACACCATCTTCTCTTGGGCGGAGAAAAACATCCTCTCCATCTCGGCCACCCATCTGAAGGGAACCCTAAACAGAGAGGCGGACTACCTCAGCAGGAGGGAAATCCTACCCAACGAATGGTTGTCTCAACCAAGAGATTTAACCAACATCTGGGGTATTCCCCAAATCGATTTATTTGCCACAAGAAGAAATTCGAAGTGCCAGCAATTCTATTCTCTGGAGTCCAGCGAGTCCAGGGATCACATGGATGCGTTCAGCCATCCCTGGAACGGAAGTCTTGTGTACGCCTTTCCCCCTATTCCCTTAATCGCAAGAGTTCTCAAAAAGATCTTGCTCGACCAGGCGGGGGTGACTTTGATCTGCCCAAATTGGCCAAAAAGAAGTTGGTATCCGCTGCTGAGATCCCTGTCCATTCAACAACCTCTTATCCTACCGGTTCAGAAGAACCTCCTGATCCAGGGTCCGTTATTTCACCCAGATCCGGGGAGACTTCAACTGGCAGCCTGGATCCTGAGTCCGAGTTCCTAAGATCCCAAGGACTCTCCAGAGCCGTAATATCCACATTGAAGGCAAGTAGGAAGAAGGTTACCTTTGCCATATACCACAAAATATGGAAAAGGTTTGTGACTTTCTGTTCTCCAGGCCGTGGTCCCACCCTGATTCTACTTATTTGGTAGATCTCCAAGTGGGCCGTCATGGGGGACGTTATGGAAATGGTGAATTAGTACTCATCGGTAATTCGGTTTCCATCTAGTCCTCCATGACGGCCTATATATTTTTCCCTCCCAAGGTTCTTTCTTTGTTATTACTTATTGTATGTGACTATAAAACATGCATAATAAAATTATGTTGTATCTTCCACCGGTGTAGTTATTTGGTAGACACTGGCGGGAGGATGCGGGTGGGAGGCTTTTAACCTCTCTGCTTCCTGTCCCTACAGAGGTCAAGGGGCATCCTCCAAGTGGGCCGTCATGGAGGACTAGATGGAAACCGAATAACCGGTGAGTACTAATTCACCATTTTGTTCCCTGAGCCATTTAGTTATCACCTTTGCTTTATAGCAAGGTGCTCCATCATGCTGGAAAAGACATTGTTAATCACCAAACTCCTCTTGGACGGTTTGGAGAAGTTTCTCTTGGAGGACATTCTGGTACCATTTTTTATTCATGGATGAGTTTTTAGGAAAGACTGTGAGAGAGCCGATTCCCTTGGCTGAGAAGCAACCCCACATATGAATGGTTGCAGAATGCTTTACAGTTGGCATGAGACAAGACTGGTGGTATCGCTCACCTTGTCTTCTCCGAACAAGCTGTTTTCCAGATATTCAAAACAATTAGGAGTATATGCAAATTCTATGCCATTCTAACATCTGATGCAGTAGACTTTGTAAAAAGAAACATTTGTATCATTCTCAAAACTTTTGGCCATGACTGTACATTGATAAATATCCATATTGCAAAGCATGAGACCTAAAACTAATATGTTATGTTGAATATCTGGATATGACTTTTTAAAGTACATTTCTAGTATCTAGAAGGTTGTCCCCTGTCTTTACAAAATGAAATTATAATCTTCCATAGGAGTACAATTGTTGGAAAAGTGTAAAAGTCTACATACGTACAAATCAGATTTTGACTTTAATTTTGTAGAACCCAGAACGCTATCTTCACCTAGGTGCAAAAGTACCAAAAGGAGCATTACTACTTGGGCCTCCAGGATGTGGAAAGACCCTATTGGCAAAGGCTGTTGCCACAGAAGCTCAGGTGCCTTTCTTGGCAATAGCTGGCTCAGAATTTGTGGAAGTTATTGGAGGTAAGAAAACATACAACTGGTAAGTTATTAAAGGTTCTCTTTAGAAGAGAAGAGTTGAATTCATACCATGTTACAGAACCACTCTATAAACCCCAAACATGGTACCTGTGTAATTGTGTTTCCATGGTACCTTTGTGTCTCTTGTATGTTGAAACTTTGGCCCAAAAAGACTTTTTATTCGTCGTGTTTTGTTTTCATAGATCTAGTCAAGAAGACAGCAGGACTCTATGATCCAGTCTGGTTCTTTCCCTACATGCAGAGTGCACCTGTCATTGTTGCGCTGTGCGGCTCATCCCTGGTCATCTCCAGAGCTGCGCTTCGCATGTGCACATCGGAGTAAAGCCAGCTACCTCTCACTCACACCTGATGCTGTGCAGAGTACTAGCGCATGAGATGTGGAACCACCTGCACAATGCCGCACTGACAGGTGCACAGCAATTTTTAAACTTATTTTTAATGACGTGAGCAGGGGGCAGTGTCAAGGGGCAAGTTACTAGGACAGCATCCATGAGGAGGTAGCGGAGCTTGACTGGATCTATGAGAAGAATAACAGATGAATTTGGGCCAAAGCTTCAACTTAGTTGACACAAAGGAACCATGGTATTTGCAGACATCTATGAGGTACTGTTTGGGGTTTATAGTGTGGTTATGTGGTGACTGGTTCACTTTAATATCTGTTTGCTGTCAGAATGGGAACATTGTTGCTTACATCAATAGGCTTAAAAAACATAGAAAGGCACATTATGTTAGTTTTGTCAATGTTTTGTGACAACATCATTATAGTTGGATAGTGTATGGCACAATGTGTCATAAGTTATAACCGGTCCCAGCTGCTGTAGTTTCAGTTTCAGATGCAGTAGGTACCTAAAACACTAAAGGGGTTGTACTATAGTGTAAGATGAGATCTACCCACCCAACTGTAATGGATATCCCAAGTTGTCTTATTGAGATAATATAAAGAATAGGTATTTATTATAAATTGACAGTAATAGCCTAATTAGTCACTGCAAGGCCTCATGCACACGCCTGTATTGAGGGCCGTGATCTGGCTGCACAAATTGCTGCCATATCACGGCCCCCATAGAGGCTTATATCGAAGTTTAATTCTGCAGTGATTTTAGCTTTATTTACATAAAATTTAAGTAGATTTTACTTTTTGTTTTATAGTTAGTAACTTTAATAAAGTTCACATATTACAGAACTCAAACTTCCAAGGATTGAAACCTAATATTATAGAATTCAGTGCAATTCATAACCTGATTATTTTTTAATTCATGTATTGACATCAATGTAAGTGTAATGACTTGTGCTTTCCATGTATAACTATTATGTAATGCATAATACACAGTAACTGCATATTGTACTACTAGTGCATCTTTTATTTTACTACATAGCATGAAACTAGATATTTTGGTAATGTAGTTTGCATGGGCTTTTTATAACCTGTTAGTAATGGAATTTATAATATCATCTTTACTCTAAATGTTAGGTCTTGGAGCTGCACGTATGAGAAGCCTCTTTAAGGAAGCCCGGATCCGTGCTCCTTGCATTGTGTACATTGATGAAATTGATGCAGTGGGCAAGAAGCGATCTTCTAACATGTCTACCTTTTCAAACACAGAAGAGGAACAGACACTGAATCAACTGCTGGTAGAGATGGATGGTGAGCAGAGGATTCCCTGTACTTCTAGATCTGATGTCTTCATAGGCACAAGTTTTATTGTTACAGACCTGTTTTAATTTGGGTACAGTGACAATTTTCCAGACAGAACAGATTTTTGGCCTACCATAAGGATATCCGAATTCCATCCATCAGTTTAAGGGCCATTGACTACAAAGTGGCATGAAGACAGTGCTTCCATGCATTGTATAATGGTCATCTGCCCTTACTCCAGCTCTACGCATATTCTGCCATCATCTTCTAGCTCTATTCATTTAGAGCCAAGCCAAAACACAGACTCGAAGAGCCCTTAGTTGTTTGGTGCCGGCCCCCACGTATAAAGTGCTAATTGCCTATTCTCCCAATCGGCCATTGAAACTATTTTTGACTTTTTGAAAAACAAGAAAATTGCAGCATGCACTACTTCAGTCTGCAGTTCCAGAGAAATACATTGACTATATTGGGTCAGTGTTCAGTGCAAATCATAATTGTCATAAATTGGACATGTAAATAATACTGGTGTGAAAGGTCCCTTAAGGGATGCCCAGTAGATATGACATGAATACTTATGCGTATCATTTTACCCTAACCCATAGTACCAGTCTTAATTTGTAAAGGATAACATTTGCATGAGTAAATTGGAGGCCTATAAAATTAGCTGCAGTGTCTGTCTAAGACGGGGTACTTTGTGAGCTCTACTTTACAATCTCTGTACAGTGCTGACCACAATGCCACATATTACATTTCCTCTGCAGCACAAATGTATGGATTGCTACATTATCCCTTGTCGAACCTGCCAGCTCCTAAAAACAAATGTGTAAAGACCATGACTATGATTTGTCAACTAATATCCTGTAAGACTGTGGACCCTTGTGACCCGGTTCCATGTGTCATATAGCTGAAAGCCAATTGTTTCTCTCTGAAGTTAACTTCCTTCCTTTGATTTATAGTCCATGTGGATAATCTAGATAGGCCTTGAATATAGAGACTTTGCAACTCTGTTTTCTTCCTTTGCCTGCCAGCTGTGGATACATCTGTGTGTGTGATATAGTGTTTGGCTCTGGAGATGGCTGGCTGTGACAAGGAATGCTTTATTTTGGCTATTCAGTATTGGCATCCTCTCTGAGATGTGACACTATGTCATGGATGTCAGCCAGAACTGAGTATAGCTCCATTCACACGTTCTGGTTTCCTGCCTTCTGCACTGATCCAATACATTTCATTTGGAGCTAATGTATTAATTTCACCCACCCATCTGTCATCACTCATTTGTTAGAATGACAGGTCTAACACATTTTAGGAATATCTTAAACATTACATAAAATATACTTAGGAATATGTATTATTCATGGTTTGATGTCTTCTGTAGGTATGGGCACCACTGATCATGTCATTGTACTGGCCTCCACCAACAGAGCCGATATATTGGATGGTGCTTTGATGAGGCCTGGGAGACTTGATAGACACATTTTCATTGATTTGCCAACACTACAGGTAAGACTGGGATAGTAACTGTGAAGAAAATCTGTATGTCGTTACAGCTGGTCACTCTGATATTTGTTTTTCAGGAGAGAAAAGAGATCTTTGAGCAGCATCTGAAAAGCTTGAAGCTGACTCAGCCTGGAAGTTTCTATTCCCTGCGCCTGGCTGAGCTCACACCTGGATTCAGTGGTACTGAACAAATACCATTATTTCTAATGATATGGGGGAATTTATTAATAGATGTGCACCTGAAATATGGAGTACCGTATTTTGTGTACATGTGTCACTGAGAAGACCTGCTCCATTCTCAACTAAAAGTAAATTTTGCACTGTTTGACAACCTCAAAAAGTTGCAGGGGACAGAGGGAAGACTAAATGCTGTCTTATTTATGACTTGTTTGTGGGCAACATTCTTAGAGGCACAAATAAAAATGTCTCGCAAAGCATGCCATCTGGGTTAATTCCATCTGGTTCTATAAGCTATTGAAAGTTGCAGGGTAATGATGACTCTTCTTTGTACACATTTCCACCTGGGCATCTATACAGAGAAAACCGGACAGTGTCCAAGTTCTTCACAACTTATTAAACTCAGTTGAAATCCTAATCCTAATTGTGTCTGTGTCTCCACCTCAGGAGCAGATATTGCTAACATCTGCAATGAAGCTGCTTTACATGCAGCACGTGAAGGCTACCAGTCCATAGACACCTTGAACTTTGAGTATGCTGTGGAGAGGGTTATTGCAGGTAAATAATAATTATTTTGGAGGGATAACTCCTATGTCTCAGCCTAAAATATTGGGAGATTGGAAGCTCAGAATTTTTGTATGTAAATGTGTCTTCCCATAAAGGCAAGCAAACATGAAGTTTTATTACCATCTAAGAGATTGCTTCAGTATGATATACTATTACTGTAAGTAATATTTTGATTTAAAAATACTTCAAGCTGTAGATTACTACAGGGGACCTACTGGCTCTTCTCATATGTTATTTTTAAGAAATGATTCTATCCTCCATAACCATTCTGAAACATATGTGCTGTGTGCAGTTTTCTGATATACCACAGAGAAATATAAAACTAAACTGACAACTGTGTGTTCCCCCTGGTTATGTGACATGCCTATACACGCTGATTCTGACCAATCTGTGATGTGAAGGCACATTAATGACTGGTGGATTAGTAATTCCTTGTCAATATAATTTCCAGGAGAAATATCAATGACATAATGCAGAGTTCTAAGAAAAAAAATCCAACATTATTTTATTTTACATTTGCTAAGTTTTAGCAACCCTAAATGATTGACACTTGTATCTCCAGGGACAGTCAAGAAAAGTAAAATTATGTCAAAAGAGGAAAGGCGTGTGGTGGCGTATCATGAATCTGGACATGCTTTAGTAGGATGGCTGCTTGAACATACAGAAGCTGTAATGAAGGTAGGAGGAGCAGAATCTTGAAATGCGCTATATGTACGTTAACACTTTCTGAACACAGAAAAAAAACATGGCTGCTTCTATGGATACTTAATTGAGAAATAAATCCTGAAACATCTTTTTGATTTGGATGCATTATATCAGAGGTGTCAAACTCATCAGGGGCTACATCAGTCTCATGGTTGTTTTAAAAGGATCAAATGTCAATTTATTACTGTATAAATATATCTACTCCAGCTGTTAAGTAGTAATATTTATACAGCATTGCCATTACAATCAGCTATTTTAGGACAAAAATAAAGCTTAACATATTGTTAAATAACCAGAAACGCCAGCATGGCCAGTATATTTCCCCACTGTAGCCAATCGGTGCTGTGTCCACACGGATAACACAAGGTCTGCAAGTCTTTATTTTGACACCTGAGCATTATAGAGTTGTACTTTCTCTACAGGTCTCCATTGCTCCTAGGACAAATGCAGCATTAGGATTTGCACAGATTTTACCAAGGGACCAGTATCTATACACCAAGGAGCAGCTGTGCGAGAGAATGTGTATGGCACTAGGGGGAAGAGTGGCAGAGGCAATAACCTTCAACAAGGTCACCACAGGTAGGTAATTAAAAAATATTTTCTTTATTGGAGGTGAATAACATAGTGTAAGACATTTATCCATATTTGTGGAAGACTGAGAAGCCACTCTTGGGTTAATCTCATACAAGCTATTTCTGCACTAAAAAAATAGAATCTTGGTTACACTTCTATATTTCCCTTTTTTCCTTAAAGGGATATTCCCTTTTAACCAAATTAACCCTTTCACGACTTGTGACGTAATGGCACGTCACGGGTCGGCTGCGGGTACATGGAGAGGGCTCACGGGCCCATAGCCGGTAAATCTTTGCTGCATGTCACAGCAAAGACTTATCATTAACACCCACGATTGGTGCTAGCACCGATCGTGGGTGTTAACCCGCACATCGCTTCCAGCAAAGCCGCCGCCGACTTCAAAAAGGTAGCTGCGTGTGGGCGGCGCCATCTTGTTGGAGATAGTTTCTCCCCGTGATGTCATGTCTGAAGACCAGAGGCTGTCTTGATTTAACCCATTCATTACTATGTGCTAATTGCACATTGTAATGTATGTGGATGAAAATCCCCATATACTGCCATACTTTAGTACGGCAGTATATGATCGGATCAGTCAGACTACCTTGGGTTAAAGTACCCTAGGGAAAAATAGTAAAAGTAAAAAAAATGAGAAAAAAAACCCCTAAAAATTCAAATCACCCCACTTTCCCTAGAACTGATATAAATAGTAAAAATCATAAACACATTAGGTATTGCCGCATCTGAAAATGCCTGATCTAATAACGTTTTTTTTTACTTTTTTTTCACTGCGTTTAACCCGTAACGGAAAATCACGCCCAAAGTCGAAAATGGCACTTTTTTGCCATTTTAAAATTTTTTTTAAAATTCTATAAAAAGTGATCACAAGGTTGTACAGTCCTAAAAATGATAACATTGTAAACTTCATCAAAAGTCGCAAAAAACGACACCACCCACAGCTCCGTACACCGGAGTATAAAAAA
The DNA here is from genome assembly GCF_040894005.1 of Engystomops pustulosus. Taxonomy (NCBI): domain Eukaryota; kingdom Metazoa; phylum Chordata; class Amphibia; order Anura; family Leptodactylidae; genus Engystomops; species Engystomops pustulosus. Next base: position 100,666,657 of record NC_092417.1, on the reverse strand, counting down.
AGTTATAAGCGCCAGAAGATGGCAAAATAAATTTAAAAAAAATTCCACACAAGTTTTTAATTTTTGTAAATGTACGAAAACAATAATATAAAACCTATACAAATTTGGTATCCCTGTGATCTCACCGACCCAAAGAACGAAGTAGACATGTCATTTGGGGCGCACAGTGAAAGCTGTAAATTCCAAGCCTACAAGAAAACGCTGTAAATGGGTTTTTTTCCAACAATTTCACTGCTTCCCAGTACACGGCATGGAATATTCAATACCATCACTATGAAGTGCAATTTGTTACGCAGAAAACAAGCCGTCACCAAGCTCTTTACAGGAAAAATTTTTTTTATAGATTTTTGATTGTGGGGAGTGGAAAATGAAAAAACAAAGGGTGAGGTCCTTGAAGGGTTAATTATATTTGTCTGTATTATCAAGCTATACAATTTTCCAATATGCCTCCTGCTTGCTGTCATTCTATAGAAAGCTTATATGTTTACTACCAGTGGACGGAAATCTGACCCTCTCCCTGAAGTTCATGCTGGATTATATGAACTTTCACACTTGGGTGATTATGTTTTGCCTAAAATGCTTGTAACAATTGATTTTTTTTGAAAAAATTGCTAAATAGCAAGTAACAGTGTGGTGAGCGTTTCTTTCGTACTTTGAGGAAATCTGACCATGGTCACACAGGTGCACGGGTCATTATAACAGAATAATCAGAGCTGTATAATACAATGAACTGTGCACCTATGTGACTGTGTGACTATGGGCAGATTTCTGTCCACTGATACTAAATATAGAAGCTTTCTATAGAATGACAGCAAGCAGAGTTCTAGAATACCATGAGGAATCGATACAGAAAGTATATTGGAAAATTGAATAACTTTTGCTAATATTAACAATAACATTAATTTGCCAAAATGGGAATACAACTTTAAACATTGGCTTAAACTGGGGACCCATAAGCATAAACTTCAATGACCCCCATTCATTACCTGCATGTAGCACTGGGGTATTGTTCCATGCAACATAGCCTTGATGCAACTGCATTACTCACTACTACAATATATATAATATATATATAATATTTTCCCTCCATTATTATCCCCTACAGTTCAGCCTGCTTTACAATGTTTGAATTATCATAGTATCATTGTCGTTGAAGGTTTTTTACTCTTTGAATGTAGGAGCTCAAGATGACCTGAGAAAGGTGACCCGGGTAGCATACGATATGGTGAAGCAATATGGCATGGTACCCAGTATTGGGCAGGTGTCCTTTCCTGACTCTTCAACTGGCATCGGAAGACGACCGTTTAGTCAAGGATTACAGGAAATGATGGATTATGTAAGTTTTGTTTTTATATTGGTAAGATTTAGCAGAATTTTTTGTCAAGACACATTGGGAGACCATTAACTGGGCTTGTACGCCAGTTTTCTGGCATGTGAGCGCTGAAATAATTACAATGCCTTGCGGATTTACCAATATGACCTTTTCACGCCAAGTGGTGGTGTGAAGGGTGGTGTGGCCAGTGGCTGAGTGGAACGGTGTAACTGTCTCTTATGTGATCACTGTGCTCAAAACTGATCTGGCTAGTCTTAAGACATTTGCGTCCCTTAGTCAAGAATTTTTGCTGGCTCCCACAGTCTTCTATAGTTATTTACAATTACGTTTCACTGTTGGGGTGTGGTGTAAGGGAGGGACCTGAAGATTGAGCACAGCCCTTTAGAAGCCATTGGCAGGAATAAAGATCTCACAAAACCTACATCCTCCTGTAAACAGTTAATGGACGCTCATCTTAAAGAAATTACACTTAATTGGCGGTCGACAGTTATCAGTGCCTGGGACCAGCTGATACAGGTCAAATGGCAGCACCGAATATAACTGACCCGTTTGCGCAGACTTCCCTCTGATCAGTGCACAAGATGTGGGGAGAGTACGGGTACCCTTTTCCACATGGTTTGGGAATGCCCATCCATTCAGGACAATTGGATGGGCATTCATTTCTACATTAATTAGAATCTGGGCCTCCTTGGGGTCTGCTGCCCTCAGGTATGTTTTCTGGGTTTGGTTAGCGATATTCGACAGGCTAAACTTTTTTGTTTACTAATGTTCTACAGTAGGAAAAAGTAAAAAAGGAAATTGCAAACCTTCTAAGCGACCCCACACCTGTTAAGTGGATCTCGCTAATCAATGCAGATCTTCCTGTTTATATTCTTACTTATGCTGCCATAGACACCTGGGATAGATTCATTGCTTAATTGAAGATGTAATTATCCTAGGATGTTCTTAATATATTACTGCCCAATGCTTTCTGATTGTACTGTGTACCTCCCTGAGTTGGATGTTGATTTTGTATTTTGTTACATTTTTGAAAATTGAAATATAAAGTCTTCAATAAAAGTGACGAAGTAGAATATGAAAGTGTTTAGTCCTCATGTGGTTTATCCATACAGTGAAAAATTTTAATGAGAGGAGGAAAATCAATAGAAAGGTAAGTTTTCAAAGGCATCGATATCCAAAGCCAAAATCCAAAAATATGAGCTGGTCAACTCCTCACAAAGTGTATAATCAAAGACTTCACTCTGTCTCGCCACATCCACGTTCAACACAAATGCAGTACATCTTGGGGTACATTCAGACGGCCGTCTGTGGGGATGTATATGCGGCCCCACAGCGGCCGTTTGCCGATTTTCTCTATGAAGGGCGGAGGGGTCATGTCATCCTCTTCAGCGCCCAATGGTATGCCAAGCGGGCATACGGCTGTGTAAATGTACCCTAATGAAGGAAAGTAAAGTCTCCACAACTTGGCGTTTTAGACGTTCTCGATGTTATTCACGCTGTTCTGACTTAATATATTTATGTGCATATAAAAAGGTTGATTTCCAAGCTACTCCATGCCAAACACACGTTATCCGACCCAGGTTTCTCCTATGACGGCTGTCATGGGCGAAACCTGGGATGGGCAACATGTGTTTGGCATGAAGTAGCTCAGGAATCAAATTTTTTATATGCGCATAAATTTTATGGAAATGTGAGTAGAAACGATAGATAAATATAAATAATTTTTTAACCAGTTAGTGGTCCGCACTATGATATACCTCTTATATCCGCAGTGTCCACTTGCCGCATTCTAGCGCCCAGTTCACATTCACATGTACTGAGGAAGCACGCTGGGAGAACCTACTTCTGCAGATCTGTGTGGAGACAGAACAGTGTGAACATTGAGCGCCTAGAACACTGTGAGACAAAGCAAAGTCTTTGATTATACACTTTGTGAGGGGGTTGAGCAGCTCAATTTTTTTGATTTTGAATAAAAGTGACCTGCCTGCAATTAACGGACTAGTGAAAAGGGTTTGGCCATGTGTATAGTACTGGATTTACATCTCATACTGGGCCTTGTGTGTATTGATCACAATCTGTGTAATAATGTATGCCTTTTCTACTAGGAAGCACAGCAACTTGTAGCTACAGCTTACAAACGCACAGAGAAACTTTTGCTGCAGAACAAGGACAAATTGCAAGAGGTACAGGTCTATATATCTGCCCTATGACTGCATGTATTTTTGAACGTTGTCTTAGTGGGGAATACTTGAGTTTATGAAAGTGAAATCCTCCCCTTTAGTTATTTATATGTGAAGACTTGTTGGGGTAATTGGGGATTACAGAAACAGTTAGGGTTGCACCGATACCAGAATTTTGAGTATGATATGATACCCAGAAAAGTAGTGCGATACTCGATACCGTTACTTTCAAGAAAAGAAAAAAAAGGATTATCTGAATGTTTAGGGTGCAGTCACATGGGGCAATTGCATTGCATTTAGAAATGCAAAGCAAATGTCTGGGGGCAGGGCTCGGTCTGATCACATTAGCCTTTCCTTTGAAACACATGTGATTAGTAACGGTCACTAGTAATTTGCCAGGAGAAGCTTTATTATTTTTGACATGTTATTTTTGTCTTTTTGTCATTTAACTGTATTATATGCTTAAAATAATTTCCATAATAATAATCATCATAATCTCAATAATAATCTTTAATAATAATATCTCAATAATAATATCTCTGAGAAGACACAGTGTAACAGTGAAGCTCTTAGTTACATAAAATCCTCCCATTGATAACCACTAAGCCTACTGGATAGAGGCTCTGTCCTGAATCTCTATGGCAGGTGGAGTGTCGAGGTTGTGGGCAAAAAATAATTTAATTGAATTATATTGAGCCTTGTGTCTAGGGAAGCCCTGGGAGATGTAGACTCCATATATGGACAGATGGTGATATCTCCCTGATTAGGTGATCCCTTCTTTCCCGCCAACCCAACACATCAACAAAAAGAATTTCCTGCCCCATGTCTGCAGATACAAAGAGTCTCTGAAAGTCATTCAGTACGGCACGTAACAGAAACCTGGACGTCAGAGAAATCTGTGACGTCATCGGGGAGCGGCGATCCGTCGCCATGGTAGCTTCGGGTCTCACGAAGACCCGAAGCTACTTCGGGTTAACCCATTCATTACCATGTGCTGCCAGCACATGGTAATGTATGAGTAGTAAAATCCCCATATACTGCCATACTGTAGTATGGCAGTATATGATAGGATCGTACAGACACCCTAGGGTTAAAGTACCCTAGGGAGTCTGAAAAATTGTAAAAATTAAAATAAAAAAAAAGTTAAAATAAAAAAATTATAATAAAAAACCCTAAAAATTCAAATCACCCCCTTTCCCTAGAATTGATATAAATATAAATAAACAGTAAAAATCATAAACACATTAGGTATTGCCGCATCCGAAAATGCCCGATCTATCAAAATATGATAACGGTTTTTCACTGCGTTTAACCCGTAACGGAAAATCACGCCCAAAGTCGAAAATGGCACTTTTTTGCCATTTTAAAATTTTTTTTTAAATTCTATAAAAAGTGATCACAAGGTTGTACAGTCCTAAAAATGATAACATTGTAAACGTCATCAAAATCCGCAAAAAACTACACCACCCACAGCTCCATACACCAAAGTATGAAAAAGTTATTAGCCCCAGAAGATGGCAAAATCCCCCAAAAAAATTTTGTACAGGTTTTAATTTTTTTAAATGTATGAAAACATTATAAAACTCATACAAATTTGGTATTCTCGTAATCGTACCGACCCAAAGAATAAAGTAGACATGTCATTTGGGGTGCACAGTGAAATCCGTAAAATCCAAGCCCACAAGAATACGGCACATATGCGTTTTTTTACCAATTTCACTGCATTTGGAATTTTTTTCCCGGTACAAGGCATGAAATATTAAATACCACCATTTTGAAGTGTAATTTGTTACGCAGAAAATAAGCCATCACACAGCTCTGTACATGGAAAAATAAAAAAGTTACAGATTTTTGAATGTTGGGAGTGAAAAATGGAAATGCAAAATCGAAAAAGGGCCGCGGCGGGAAGGGGTTAAACTTCACTTATTATTGCTTTTCAATATCATGAAAAATGGATATTGCTTTTAAGGAAAAATGGTGTAATGGTTTAAATTAAAGGTAAAATGGAAAAAAATCCAAAAAATTCTGTTTCCGGCATCATCCTAATACAAATTGACACTTATAAAATGATGCCAACACATAGCAGACATGTGGTGTATGTTAGTAACTGATTTGGGTAGTAAAACATTCCATTTGAAAATAGAACATTTTGAATTTTGAAAACGGCAAACATATGATCTATATAAATTTTACCCCTAACTTGAAGTACAGCATGTCACCATAAAACAGTCTGTAAACTTGGGGCATAACTACAGTGATAGCAGCCGCTATGGGACCCACAGTGTCAGGGGGCCCTGTCATCCAACCTAACACTAAAGAATGGAGGATGTGCACCATTATATACAGATTTTGCTGCACATTGTACAGCATAATATGTATATAACGTGATGTATATATGCTGTGTGTTTGTATATGCTACTATTGTGGCCTTATGTGATGTGTAAATGCTCTAGATGTTGTGTGTAAGAGTGTACAATTGTGTGGGTATGAGTGCAGAATATATATATGAGTATAATATGCAGATTTTAAATTGGGAAGGGGGTCCCGTGCAGAAGTCTGCTATGGGGGCCCTGTCTTTCCTAGTTGCTCAAAACAATGTTTTTGAAGTTTAAGCGTTCTAAAGTTATTACCACATACAATGACGCATGGCTGTTTGACGAAATAGGCCTTGGTTATCAAGACACAAATGAGTTCGGTCACTAAGTGGTTAATATAATTAAGATAATGCTTCCTGTGCTTCAGGCATGTATACTGAGATTATGCTGTTGTTTAGAAGTTGCTGATCTATAGATTCTCAATTTCCAATGCTGCCTAATTAATACACTGTCCCCAACTTCATAAATCCTACATACAATTTGTTTTTGATTTATTTACTTTTTTTTTTAGTATAAAGAGCATAGAAATTATTTTTAAAAACTTAAATAAATAGTCTTACAAATATTAGTCTTCTGTCCAAACATAAGAAAAAGTCTTGTTATTGTGTGTGATATCACAACAGCTATAAATATCTCATTGCCTTAAAGAGAACCTGTCACCAGCGCCCCCCCCCCCCCCCCCCCTTGCATGTTTCACTGATGCCTTTATTCTTGGGATTAGAGCCAACATTCTTCTAAAAATATGTTTATTGTTGCTGCAGTATACAGTCAAGTTACCTGCCTCCTAACTGACTCTGACCCTGCTAACCCAGTCCCCCACAGGAAAGAGGGAGATGATAGAGACGCTTGCTGTGTGACTCGCTGAAGAGAATTCCTGAGGAATGTGTCATGTAGAGCTCTCTTCAGCGAGTCACAAATGGTGATGCATTTCTCTTGTTTGTTTTAATTAATTTCACTATTATGAAGTTATTAAATGTAAACATTCTCTACTTTTTTGGTGCTCTCTTGGAGTGAAATACAAACCACTCAAAGCATGAGCAGGATATATTAAGCACCCTTGCCGCTCATCAGACTTTGAATGTGATCTACCACTTCACCTCTCCCTCTATCAGTTGTGGCAGAGAGCAGTAGAAAGACTGGTTACCAAAAAGGTGCCAAGCTTTAAAATTTTACCTGTGTATAAAACATTATTCTGTCTACCCTTCTCTTAAGTATACATTTCCTCTTTCTCCTTAGCTGGCCAATGCCCTCTTGGAAAGGGAAGTGATAAACTATAATGACATTGAGGCACTTATTGGTCCTCCTCCACATGGGCCCAAGAAAATGATTGCCCCGCAGAGTTGGGTTGATGCTGAACGGGATAAACAAGACACTGGAGAAGAGGAATCTCGGAGACCACCACCTCGGAAAGATGAGGATGAAGAAGATGAACCCAATATGACTCCTGCCTAAAATGAATGACAGGCCACTAATGGGCAGGAGAGCATACAATCTCTTTAAAGGGTATTCCAGTAACTACTTCTTACCCTAAGCATACTTAAGGGGAGCCCTGTGTATGCCTTGTGAATACAAGACCAGGTTGCACAAGCTGTAAATAACATTCAGCAGTTCCTTTGTAGTCGCAATTGTTTTATTGTAGCTGCATTCATATGGGCAACACAGGACTTTTGCTGTTGTGATCAGTGGCACCTCGAGGGCAGTACCCAGTGGATAGGGAATAACCTGTTACCAGAATGCCTCATTAAAGTAGTTCAATTGCTTGTTTGATGTTTCCACTTTCAAATTTGATAAGTAAAAACAAAAATTATTAATTTAAACAAATAGAAGTGATTTTCCATTACAAAAATTTCTGCATCAAAACTATGCCAATTTCTCCCATCTTTAAAAATCTGAATATGGTCTATCAACAAACTGGTAATAGTGGGGTGAATCCTGTATTTTATATTTAATAAAGCAAAATTGTAAATTTGAATAAAAATATTGATAGAATGGTGTCATCACTTTTTATCATTTGAAAAGGAGTTTGTCTGCTTTGGATCGATTTAGTTTTAGTGTCCACTACCACTAGCTGTTTTGGATTGGAAGAGACCCTGTAGAGAAGCTACAAGGAGAGTCTGAATTTGCCTTCCTTCTTTCAACTGTATTGGTGGCCTCATAGGCCGATATGATTGAAAGAAGTGGAAAACAGGTAGCAATAAGTTACTGCTTAAAATTCCATGTTGGCACTTCATGGTAAATAAGTGGATTTTGGTTTTAGTTTGGGCACTCTGTCTCCAAAAGGTTTTGCCATCACTGCCCTAGCCCCTCTTGTGCAGTGAGTACTTTCTGGATTATCACAGTCATGGTGCCTAGATCTATGAGTTTGCGTCCATGGTTTATCACACTTGGTTTCGATAGTAGAGTTTGTTTGTTTGTTTTTTTTTTAAATAAAGGGGTTTTCCCACGAATAAAACTTGCTGATGAGTGGGTGTCTCAGTGATGATGATGATCATGAAAACGAGGGATCTGATGGGGTGCCACGTACCTCCATCGGACATCTTGTTGCTCCGTCAGACTAATGGAGCAGACGGCCGTCCATGACCGTACAGCTCCATTAATCTCTATGAAAGTTGGGAAGCTAGATAAGCTGAGGAGTAAAGGTGTCTGAAAAAGGAGCCTCAAGTGTGTCTCCTGCAAATATACTATACCTGCCCTACTAGCTTTTATTTCCTTCAGAGCTAACCGGCGCTTGGTAGGGGAGTTCAGACACTTCACATTTAATGAGAGTTTTTTGACCATAACTGAAAAAGTTGTTGGGGTGTTTTAGAGCCGCACCAGCAGGGTTATATGCTGTTACTGCTCACAGCGGCTGAGTCCTACCTTAGGATCTCTCACATCCAGGCTTAAAACGGGGAATGCTCAGATGCTCAGGAGTTTATAAGAGGAAAGGGGGAGGGAGGAATGGTGGACAAAGACGCTAGACAACTAAACTACAAAGAATGTAAACTGAGATGGGAGAGAAATGCCACTCCCCCTTCTGGTTGGGCTCTAGAACACTTACTCCTCTCGAATGGTTGAGGAACCGGCATGTGGCTGAGAATCTGCCTGAACTAAACCAGGTTGGTCTCTCTATAAACCCAAAACTGGGATAGTACGAGGCCAGGGCACTGCCAAGATAGAACTATTTTACTATATTAGATATCTAAAATCCAATCAAGTAAAACATAGATAACCAGTCCCATGGTGCTAGGGTGGGTATATCATCAACACTATTACATAACCGATAATGTCCAGGCCATATGGTCCGGTGATAAAAGAATATGAACAGAGAAATCCTCCAGTGGGGGTTTGCCCTCCGTTATCCTCGCCCCAGACCTACTCTTCTCCTGGGGGATGATCCTTCTCCTTCTTGCCGTTCTAAGTGACATGTCTGCAGAGTCGCTGAGGAGTTGCTTCACTGCCACATGCATCCGCTGTGCAAGGTGGCACCTGCACCACTGTGCTGGAAAGGACTTGCTGGTACTATGGTCAGAGACAGCAGTCCCAGGTGACCATTGTGCTATTGGCTCTTTCCTTGGGTGTTTTTTGGACGTGGGTGCCAGTGTAAGCTAGTGCAAGTGTACTTATTTGGCACCAGGGGTCCAGAGCGCCGTGCTTACATGTGCTATCCTATAAAGAAGAACATGAATGTGTATTCACTGACTGCACAGATGTAAAACACTATGGATAGATGTTCACATACAATTAATCATTCTGTCCTAAAAATGTAATTTGTGCAAAATAACTGTCCCTAAAATTCCCAACATTTATAAAAAATGTTTTAGACACAAATTGTACAACTAAAGGGACATGGCCTCAAACAATGGTGTAAGGATTTATTAAGCCAAAAATTGGCATATTTTTCTGCCATAGTAAATATGAGTAAGATAAGTAAGACAACAAATACTAGTTTACTGAGGGTCTTAAACTATGCTGGATTTTTCATTTAGAAGTAGATACTTTGATAAACTTGTTATTAAAATTTGCTTTTAATAAAAGATGAGCGGACCCCAACTCCAACCCCAATTATGTTCAGGTCCAAGGTTCAGGTGCGTCCCTGCCGAACAGCCAATCCTGCAAATTGATGCCCCTGGCCAACTAGCCATGTCTATGATTATACAGGGGGACTCCTGAATTAAAAAATAAGGTTCTGCTCAGCTATGACAGTGGCAAAATCCATGGAGGGAGGTAAAGTTTAGAGGGTATAGGGGCTTAATGGAAGCTGATTACTCTACATTTCAGTAGGAGCCTGTAGACAATGCAGTCAATTTAGATTTTTTGATTTACAGCTTTCTACTTCTGATTGTAACTTTAAGAGTGGATATCTCCGGTTCTCTGAAGCATCCGTACACAATCCTTACATCAATTTAAAGGGGAGACGTTCCTGTTTAATAAGTGTTTAATTGTGTTTCTAGGTGCAAGGGTACAGAATGTTGAAAGGTACCGAATGAAGGAGCTGCAGGAAAGACTTTCACTTTGCAGAAGTACAAGCACCCTCTGCATCTATAGCTGCATCTAATGCTGCACATATGTATGGCATATTTTGATAAAAGTTACTACTTGTTAAAAAAAAAACTTTAAGAAAAATTACATAACGGTTTATAATTTTTTTTTCACATTTGTAGTCAATTATTGGAAAATTTTATAAAGAAAATAAAATTGGAATTAATAAAACTTAAGTTAAACTCTCACATGTCATTAAAAATGATGGCTTTGCAGGATAGTTTCATCCAGTTCTGGGAGAAAGGACAGGAGGCTGAGGAAGGGGGGACACACACAATATAATTAACACAAAACAAAACCAAAGAATCATGGCACCTGCTCATCATCTCATCCCTGGAGGTTATGCCACCCCCACACCAGCCCAAGCATGGTGTATGTATAAGATGTATACATTCATATATTAGATTACAAACACTAACATTCCTCATCCAATTTCAATCAAGTTCTATTGGGGCATCTCCCACAAGTTGTCGTTCCTGGTACCACACTGTTCACAAAGCAATTTCTGAGATCTCGCCTCATCTCTGGTGACAGTACACTGATCAAACTTTCCCAAGTGGTGAAAAAAGATTGTACTGACTTTTCCCTACTCAGGGAGGCTTTTATCCAGTCCATATGCATTATATACGTGAGCTTGTCTAGAAACATTCTGAAAGGGGGAGCTGTGGGGCTGAGCCACGTTTGGAGGATGCTTTTACAACCCGCTAGTCACCCTCTGGTACAATGTTGTGTTTCTGTACCTACATACCCAACTATGCGCCTGTTCGATGGTCATAGGGTCTTGAGGACAGTCAATTTGAAGGGCTCTCGGGAGATCTACAGTGAGATATTTTATTAACGTGTCCCCAGTTATTTACTCCGGGATACCCACAAATCCCAGATTATTTCTACTGTCCCTGTTTTCCAAGTCCTCCAGTTTGTCTTTGAAAGACTCCTCCATTGTGATTCTTTGTTGCACGGATTGTTCCAAGGCAGCAACCGAGGTTTCTGTGGCTGCGACTCTGGTTTTCATCTCTCCTATACGCTGTGTGTTGTTGCTGATTTGCATTAGTGCATTGTTAATGGAGGTGTGAAGGACTTCCAGTCTCTTGTCTATAAAAGGCATCAGGACTCGGGAGACTTCTTGGGTAACATCTAGAGATGAGCGAACATGCTCGTCCGAGCTTGATGCTCGGTCGAGCATTAGGGTACTCGAAACTGCTCGTTGCTCGGACGAATACTTCGCCCGCTCGAGAAAATGGCAGCTCCCGCCGTTTTGCTTTTTGGCGGCCAGAAACAGAGCCAATCACAAGCCAGGAGACTCTGCACTCCACCCAGCATGACGTGGTACCCTTACACGTCGATAGCAGTGGTTGGCTGGCCAGATCAGGTGACCCTGGGATAGACTAGCCGCTGCCCGCGCTGCTCAGATCATTCTGTGTCTGGATGCCGCTAGGGAGAGAGCTGCTGCTGGTCAGGGAAAGCGTTAGGGTGTTCTATTAGCTTACTGTTAGGCAGGAGTGATTCTCAAAGAACCCAACAGCCCTTCTTAGGGCTACAATAACGTTCTACTTTTTTTATTTTAATTTGCATCTAGTACCATTTTGTGAGGAATTAGCAGGGGGACTTGCTACCGTTGTGTTTAGCTCTTAGTGGCACACATATCCATAGCAAAGACCGAAGTGGGAAAATTTAGTAGGGGTTGGATTTCAATTCGGCACTAACTCAGTGTCATCTCATCTGGCATATTAGTGTGCTTTGATACTTGGCTAGAAAATAGCCATAGGAGAATACAAACAGCTTACTTACGCCTACAGTAGCGTTCTATATATTTGATTTCTGGTTGATCTGCTGGTGGCTGTACTTTCTGCAGTGCATGTACTAGCCAATTCTGAGCAATTTGTAGTGAGACTTGCGACCGCTGTGTTCTGCGCTTAGTGACGCACATATCCATAGCAAAGACCGAAGTGGGAAAATTTAGTAGGGGTTGGATTTCAATTAGGCACTAACTCAGTGTCATCTCATCTGGCATAGTAGTGTGCTTTGATACTTGGCTAGAAAATAGCCATAGGAGAATACAAAGAGCTTACTTACGCCTACAGTAGCGTTCTATATATTTGATTTCTGGTTGATCTGCTGGTGGCTGTACTTTCTGCAGTGCATGTACTAGCCAATTCTGAGCAATTTGTAGTGAGACTTGCGACCGCTGTGTTCTGCGCTTAGTGACGCACATATCCATAGCAAAGACCGAAGTGGGAAAATTTAGTAGGGGTTGGATTTCAATTAGGCACTAACTCAGTGTCATCTCATCTGGCATAGTAGTGTGCTTTGATACTTGGCTAGAAAATAGCCATAGGAGAATACAAACAGCTTACTTACGCCTACAGTAGCGTTCTATATATTTGATTTCTGGTTGATCTGCTGGTGGCTGTACTTTCTGCAGTGCATGTACTAGCCAATTCTGAGCAATTTGTAGTGAGACTTGCGACCGCTGTGTTCTGCGCTTAGTGACGCACATATCCATAGCAAAGACCGAAGTGGGAAAATTTAGTAGGGGTTGGATTTCAATTAGGCACTAACTCAGTGTCATCTCATCTGGCATAGTAGTGTGCTTTGATACTTGGCTAGAAAATAGCCATAGGAGAATACAAACAGCTTACTTACGCCTACAGTAGCGTTCTATATATTTGATTTCTGGTTGATCTGCTGGTGGCTGTACTTTCTGCAGTGCATGTACTAGCCAATTCTGAGCAATTTGTAGTGAGACTTGTGACCGCTGTGTTCTGCGCTTAGTGACGCACATATCCATAGCAAAGACCGAAGTGGGAAAATTTTGTAGGGGTTGGATTTCAATTAGGCACTAACTCAGTGTCATCTCATCTGACATAGTAGTGTGCTTTGATACTTGGCTAGAAAATAGCCATAGCAATAGGATAGCATTGTTTGGTTTTAAAAACTCAAAAAAAAACAAAAAACACAAAAAAAAACAAAAAACACAAAAAAAAAACAAAAAAAAGTTAAAAAAAAAAAATAAAGTTATAACTCTCATTTTAAAAATGTTTAACCCGAGGGCTAGGGGTAGAGGACGAGGGCGGGGACGTGGGCGTCCAACTACTGCAGGGGTCAGAGGCCGTGGTCCTGGGCGGGGTGAGACACCACCTGCTGATGAGGGAGCAGGGGAACGCCGCAGAGCTACACTCCCTAGGTTCATGTCTGAAGTTACTGGGACTCGTGGTAGAGCACTGTTGAGGCCAGAACAGTGCGAACAGGTGATGTCGTGGATTGCTGACAATGCTTCGAGCAATTTGTCCACCACCAGTCAGTCTTCCACGCAGTCCACCCATGTCACCGAAATCGCCACTCCTCCAGCTCCTGCACCTCAGCCTCCTCCCCCCCAGTCTGCCCCCTCCCAGGAAAATTTGGCATTTGAACCGGCATACTCTGAGGAACTGTTTTCTGGACCCTTCCCACAGTCACAAACCACTTGTCCGGGTTGCTGCTGAGCAATTTTCCGATGCCCAGGTTTTCCACCAGTCACAGTCTGTGGGTGATGATGACCTTCTTGACGTAGTGGAAGTGTGTAAAGAGGTGTCCGACGATGAGGAGACACGGTTGTCAGACAGTGGGGAAGTTGTTGTCAGGGCAGGAAGTCCGAGGGGGGAGCAGACTGAGGGATCGGAGGATGATGAGGTGACAGACCCAAGCTGGGTTGAGAGGCCGGGTGAACACAGTGCTTCTGAGACGGAGGAGAGTCCTCGACCAGAACAGGTTGGAAGAGGCAGTGGTGGGGCCAGACGGAGAGGCAGGGCCAGAGCTGGTGCATCAGCGCCAAATGTGTCAACTAGTGAAGCTCCCGTGGCGAGGGCTCTTGCGGCGAGGGCTAGATCTTCAGAAGTCTGGAGGTTCTTTAAGGAAACACCGGATGACCGACGGACTGTGGTGTGCAACATTTGCCAAACCAGGCTCAGCAGGGGTTCCACCACTACTAGCTTAACTACCACCAGTATGCGCAGGCATATGAATGCTAAACACCCCACTCAGTGGCAACAAGCCCGTTCACCTCCGGCCGTGCACACCACTGCTCCTTCCCCTGTGTCAGCTGATAGTCAGCCCCCTGCCCAGGACCCTGCCACAAAAACCCCATCGTCGCCTCCACGATCCTCCACAGCATCCACCAGTGTTCAGCTCTCCATACCCCAGACGCTGGAGCGGAAACGCAAATATAGTGCAACCCACCCGCACGCCCAAGCCCTTAATGTGCACATCTCCAGATTGCTTAGCCTGGAGATGCTGCCCTATAGGCTAGTAGAGACCGAGGCCTTTCGCAACCTCATGGCGGCGGCCGCCCCTCGGTATTCGGTCCCCAGCCGCCACTACTTTTCCCGATGTGCCGCCCCAGCCCTGCACCAGCACGTGTCAGACAACATCATCCGTGCCCTGACCAACGCCGTTTCTGACAAGGTCCACCTGACCACGGACACGTGGACGAGTGCTGCCGGGCAGGGCCACTATATATCGCTGACGGCACATTGGGTTAACTTGGTGGAGGCTGGGACCGAGTCTGACCCTGGGGCTGCTCATATACTGCCGACGCCGAGGATTGCGGGGCCTACCTCGGTCCAGGTGTTTCAGGCCTACTATGCCTCCTCCTCCTCCCACCCCTCCTCCACCTCCTCCTCCGAACTACCATCCGTGGGCACGGCGCCATCAGTCGGTAGCTCTAGGCACAGCAGCAGTGCCGTCGCTAAGCGACAGCAGGCGGTGCTCAAACTGCTGAGCCTAGGCGACAAAAGGCACACCGCCCAAGAGCTATTACAGGGCATCACGGCGCAGACTGATCTGTGGCTGGCACCGCTGAACCTCAAGCCGGGAATGGTTGTGTGTGACAACGGCCGTAACCTGGTGGCGGCTCTGCAACTCGGCAGACTGACACATGTGCCATGCCTGGCCCATGTGTTAAATCTGATAGTTCAGCGTTTCCTCAAGACATACCCCAATCTGTCTGATTTGCTCACGAAGGTGCGCCGCATCTGTGCGCATTTCAGGAAGTCCAGCCCAGATGCTGCCACTCTCAGGGCAGCGCAGCGCCGCCTCCAACTGCCCGCTCACCGACTGTTGTGCGACGTGCCCACGAGGTGGAATTCAACACTGACCATGTTATCCAGAGTTTACCAGCAGCGCAGAGCGATTGTAGACTGCCAGATGTCAACTTCCACCAGAACTGGTAGTCAGGTCAGTCAGCTTCCTCAAGTCTACAATGAGGAGTGGACGTGGATGTCTGATATCTGTCAGGTGCTGAGTAACTTTGAGGAGTCAACACAGATGGTCAGTGGCGATGCCGCCATCATCAGCCTCACCATCCCGCTGCTTGGCCTGTTGAAAAACTCTCTGGTCAGCATGAAGTCGGAAGCTTTGCGCTCGTCACAAGAGACAGGGGAAGAATATTCCCTTGTTGATAGCCAAAGCACCCTCAGGTCTGTTTCTCAGCGCATATCGGAGGAGGTGGAGGTGGAGGAGGATGAGGAGGAAGAGGAGGAGAATGTTGGCGAGACACAAGAGGGGACCATTGTTGAGTCCTTCACTGTTCAGCGTGTATGGGCAGAAGAAGAGGAGTTGGAGGAGTTGGAGGAGGAGGAAATGGACAGTCAGGCCAGTGAGGGGAGTGAATTCTTACGCGTTGGTACTCTGGCGCATATGGCAGATTTCATGCTAGGCTGCCTATCCCGTGACCCTCGCGTTCAAAGAATTTATTCCAGCACCGATTACTGGGTGTTCACTCTCCTGGACCCACGGTACAAGCAAAATCTTTCCACTCTCATCCCTGCAGAGGAAAGGAGTGTGAGAATGCATGAATACCAGCAGGCCCTGGTGCACAAGCTGAAACAGTATTTCCCTTCTGACAGCGCTAGCGGCAGAGTGCGTAGTTCTGCGGGACAAGTAGCGAGGGAGAGTAGGCGAGCAGGCAGCTTGTCCAGCACTGGCAAGGGTACGCTTTACAAGGCTTTTGCCAGCTTTATGTCACCCCAGCAAGACACTGTCACCTGTCCCCAGTCTCGGCAGAGTAGGGCTGATCTTTACAGAAAGATGGTGAGGGAGTACGTAGCTGACCATACCATCGTCCTAAATGATCACACAGCTCCCTACAACTACTGGGTTTCAAAGCTGGACATGTGGCACGAACTGGCGCTGTACGCCTTGGAGGTTCTTGCCTGCCCTGCCACTAGCGTCTTGTCCGAGCGGGTTTTCAGTGCAGCTGGTGGCATCATCACCGATAAGCGTACACGCCTGTCGACTGACAGCGCTGACAGGCTGACGCTTATTAAAATGAATAAAGGCTGGATTTCTCAGAATTTCCAATCTCCACCAGGTGAAGGAAGCTCAACCTGAATAATTGATCCACTCCTCCTCCTCCTCATTTTCCTCCTTCTCCTCCTCTTTGTACAGTAAAGCAGAGGAAAATGGCTATTTTTTGACAGGGCCCACTGGCTCTTGCTATAGTACTTCATGCATTTAATTTTTCTGGAGGGCCACCTACCCGGTCCTCTGTTTGAAACAATTTTTGTGAGTGCCACATACAGGCACTCAATCTATTCCATTTTTCTGGAAGGCCACCTACCTGCTCCTCTGGTTTGAAAAATGTTTGGGACTGCCACATACAGGCACTCAATCTATTCCATTTTACTGGAGGGCCACCTACCTGCTCCTCTGGTTTGAAAAATGTTTGGGACTGCCACATACAGGCACTCAATCTATTCCATTTTACTGCAGGGCCACCTACCTGCTCCTCTGGTTTGAAACATTTTTGGGACTGCCACATACAGGCACTCAATCTATTCCATTTTACTGGAGGGCCACCTACCTGCTCCTCTGGTTTGAAAAATGTTTGGGACTGCCACATACAGGCACTCAATCTATTCCATTTTACTGCAGGGCCACCTACCTGCTCCTCTGGTTTGAAACATTTTTGGGACTGCCACATACAGGCACTCAATCTATTCCATTTTACTGGAGGGCCACCTACCTGCTCCTCTGGTTTGAAAAATGTTTGGGACTGCCACATACAGGCACTCAATCTATTCCATTTTACTGGAGGGCCACCTACCTGCTCCTCTGGTTTGAAAAATTTTTGGGACTGCCACATACAGGCACTCAATCTATTCCATTTTACTGCAGGGCCACCTACCTGCTCCTCTGGTTTGAAACATTTTTGGGACTGCCACATACAGGCACTCAATCTATTCCATTTTACTGGAGGGCCACCTACCTGCTCCTCTGGTTTGAAAAATGTTTGGGACTGCCACATACAGGCACTATCCAAATTAAATTGTCTCCATAGCAGCCTCCACACGTTGTCTCCATTGCTACCTCCAAAAGTCGTCCATATAGCTGCCTCCATACATCGTCCCTTTATCAAACGGGGTGTGTCAGGCAGAAATTTGGGTTGTTTTCATGGATTCCACATCAAAGTTGTTAACTTTGTCGCCACCCTGCTGTGTTATCCACAAAATATACTGGCAAACTTTTACCATTTAGGGATATTATTTCAGCGCTTCTTGCGCATCTGTTTACATTCCCCTCACCCGGCATATCCTAAACTTATAAGAACGCTACTACACTTGATCTTATACAAAAGGTTCTTAGAAGTGCTGTTTGGGGAGTAGCCTAGAGACAGGGGCTTGGATTGGCGAAAGCTCGCCTGGCAGCGGAGCGCCAGCTCCATGCGCATCATGCGCTTCTTGCGCATCTGTTTACATTCCCCTCACCCGCCATATCCCAAACTTATAAGAACGCTACTACACTTAACTTGGTGCAGGCTGGGACCGAGTCTGACCCTGGGGCTGGTCATATACTGCCGACGCAGAGAATTGCGGGGCCTACCTCGGTCCAGGTCTCAAAGGCCTACTATACCTCCTCCCACCCCTCCTCCACCGAATTACCATCCGTGGGCATGGCGCCATCAGTCGGTAGCTCTAGGCACAGCAGCAGTGCCGTCGCTAAGCGACAGCAGGCGGTGCTGAAACTGCTGAGCCTAGGCGATAAAAGGCACACCGCCCAAGAGCTATTACAGGGCATCACGGCGCAGACTGATCTGTGGCTGGCACCGCTGAACCTCAAGCCAGCCAGCTCCATCCCAAGATCCAACTAACATAGTTGCAGCACCTTTAATCTACTACTAGTTCACTGCCTCCATAATAATAATAATAATAATCTTTATTTATATAGCGTCATCATATTCTGTAGCGCTTTACAAATCATAGGAAACAAATACAAATGTAATGTAACAGAGCACAACATTTGTATGGAACAACAGGAGTGAGGTCCCTGCTCGCCAGAGCTTACGGTTTATGAAGATGATGGGGTAACACGAGGTAAAAGAATATTTAATGGTCAAGCCATTCTTCTTAGGGAATAGAAAAAAATATAATAAATGGAATTGCTGTCGCTTGAACCACTCAGCCGTCATCTTATATACCAGGTCCAGGGTGAATGGGACTGCAGAGAAGTCTGGTGCCTGTTGGTTGCTGGATAACAGATGGGAGGACGACACAGGACGGGTTAGTAGAAGAGTTAAAACTTCATGCAGTTAATGAGTGTTATAGGCTTGCCTAAAGAAATGGGTTTTAAGAGCACGTTTGAAACTTTGGAGGTTAGGTATTAGTCTGATAGTCCGGGGCAGAGCATTCCATAGAATTGGTGCAGCTCTAGAGAAGTCTTGGAGACGCGAGTGGGAGGTCCGCACTAGGGTAGAGGTTAATCTAAGATCACTGGCGGATCTAAGAGCACGGGTTGGGCGATAGACTGAGATAAGAGAGGAGAGGTAGGGGGGTGCAGCATTATACAGAGCTTTATGGATGAGGGTTATTATTATTTTAAACTGTATTCGAAAGGAGACTGGCAGCCAGTGCAGCGACTGGCATGAACTGTAAGCATACATGGTCCCCTTATCAAACGAGCTGTGTCAGGCAGAATTTTGGGTTGTTTTCATGGCTTCCATGTTAACTTTGTCGCCACCCTGCTGTGTAATCCACAAAATATACTGGCAAACTTTTATCATGTACCGATATTATTTGAGCGCTTCTTGCTCACCTCCTTTGGTTCCTCTCTGACACCCATTGGTTTGAAGCCTGAGTCCAATTAGGGTATGTCGCCATGCCACTCTCTAGCCTGCTGCCGCTGCCTCTGCATGCCGTCCCCTATAGTGTCAGGGTCAATTATTGGATGTTTTAGATGCTATCTAGCTTCATTCTGTCACTCTGTCATGGCCATGCTGTTGCCCATAATTTTGGCATAATGGTGCGATTAGGCAGCCTCAGAGGCATCCATGCATGCTGCCCCTGCTGTTTCCTGTCCATTTCCGTGGTGTTTCCATCCTTTTCTGAGGTTCCCAGGTGTTTGGCCAAGCTTCCCTGTGCAGAGCCTTGGTCCCCTTGAAAAATGCTCGAGTCTCCCATTGACTTCAATGGGGTTCGTTATTCGAGACGAGCACTCGAGCATCGGGAAAAGTTCGTCTCGAATAACGAGTACCCGAGCATTTTAGTGTTCGCTCATCTCTAGTAACATCCCCTGCCCTATCCTGTGTGGGTTCCGGTGATGAAGGTGCATCATAGACAGGTGACAAATTTGGAGGAGTGATGTCATCAGGAGGAGGTGAACATGATGCTTCATCTTGGGGACGTACATTAAGGGTGGCTCTGCTTTATGTGCCCTTGTGGCCCGGCCTCTGGGCCTTCTCAGTAGCTTGAGGGTGCGTTCACACGTTGCGCTTCGGTTGCGTTTTCATTGCGTTTTAAAACGCATTACAACAGCGGAGATGCAGTGATTTGCCTAATTATGTTACTATTTACATTTGTTAATGCTGTGTTAACGCATGCATTAACACATTGTTAACGCATGTGTTAACATCGCGTTTACAGTGAGTTTTGTAAACGCAAGTGTGAACAGTAATGTAATTAGGCAAATCACCTCATCTCAGCTGTTGTAATGCGTTTTAAAACGCAATGAAAACGCAACCAAAGCGCAACATGTGAACGCGCCCTTAAAGGGCACCTACCACCACGAATCTACCTATAAAGGTAGATCGGGTGGTAGGTGGATGTATGGGACGTGAGGATAGCCCTTTTTAGAGCTAATCCTCACGTCCCCGCTAGCATACCATAAACTTTATTGCCCTAATATGTTAATTTAATTAAGCGGCTACCGGGGCGTGGAGTAGCCGGACACGAGGCTACACGGCGCGGCTACTCCACGCCCCAGTAGCTGCTTTCCCCCGCCTACCCTGTGATCTTCGGCGCGCAGCTCCTGGCAGCTGCGCGCCCTCGTCCGAGAAGCCGGAGTTCTGCGCATGCGCAGTAACTCCGGCCTCGTTCCCGAGATCGCGCATCTTGGCCGGAGTTACTGCGCATGCGCAGAACTCCGGCTTCTCGGACGAGGGCGCGCAGCTGCCAGGAGCTGCGCGCCGAAGATCACAGGGTAGGCGGGGGAAAGCAGCTACTGGGGCGTGGAGTAGCCGCGCCGTGTAGCCTCGTGTCCGGCTACTCCACGCCCCGGTAGCCGCTTAATTAAATTAACATATTAGGGCAATAAAGTTTATGGTATGCTAGCGGGGACGTGAGGATTAGCTCTAAAAAGGGCTATCCTCACGTCCCATACATCCACCTACCACCCGATCTACCTTTATAGGTAGATTCGTGGTGGTAGGTTCCCTTTAAGTCCTTTTTTGGAGGTAGGTTGTGAAGCTTTTGTAGGCATATTGGACTGTAGAGGCAATACAAACTTTTCCATGCCCTGGTGCCAGAGGAAGATATAATAAGAGGAGGAAAAGTTGGGGAGTAGGTGAAGCAGAATCCCTTCATATTTTGTTCAAAAGTCCACTGATGGGAAGAAAAGGCAGTCGCCCCAAAAGCAGCGGAGGAGACAGTAAATCGCAGGAACAGCAGCTATACAGGTTTGGCGATATTTCAGCACTCTGACGATCGTATCTCCAGAGTAGCATATGATGCTGGGATCCGGGCAGCAGTGAAGATAGCAGAGTAACTCTATAACAGAGTATGATGCAGGGATTTGGGTAGCAGTGATGATAGCAGAGTAACTCTATTACAGGGTATGATGCTAAGATCCAGGTAACTGTGAAGATAGCAGAGAAACTCTATGATGCTGGGATCCGGGTAGCAGTGAAGATAGCCGAGTAACACTATAACAGCGTATGATGCTGGGATCCAAGTAGCAGTGAAGATAGCAGAGTATCTCTGTAACAGCGTATGATGCTGGGATCCGGGAAGCAGTGAAGATAGCCGAGTAACACTAAAACAGCGTATGATGCTGGGATCCAAGTAGCAGTGAAGATAGCAGAGTAACTCTGTAACAGCGTATGATGCTGGGATCCGGGTAGCAGTGAAGATAGCCGAGTAACACTATAACAGCGTATGATGCTGGGATCCAAGTAGCAGTGAAGATAGCAGAGTAACTCTGTAACAGCGTGGGATCCGGGTGGCAGTGAAGATACCAGAGTGACACAGCTACATGTTATGATGCAGGGATCCGGGTATC
This sequence comes from Engystomops pustulosus, assembly GCF_040894005.1. Lineage (NCBI taxonomy): Eukaryota > Metazoa > Chordata > Amphibia > Anura > Leptodactylidae > Engystomops > Engystomops pustulosus. Next base: position 100,644,722 of record NC_092417.1, on the reverse strand, counting down.
AGAGAATATAGCAGAGTAACTCTATAACAGCATAAATCACATATACACAATGCTTCTCTTAATCTCATCTTATGTTTAAACATCGCTTCATAGGAAGATTCCAAAGTCTATTTATCATTGAGACCTACTGGTGCCATCGCATTAGCTCGAAGGATCATGCGCCCATGTGCCATCTTTCCGAGGATCGTCGCTCCCCGTGACGTCATCGGGGAGCGGCGATCCATCGCCATGGTAGTGTCGGATTTCAGGAAGATCTGAAGCTACTTCGGCTTAACCCAGTCATTACAATGTGCTATCAGCACACTGTAATGTATGAGGAGTAAAATCCCCATATATACTGTAGTATGGCAGTATATGATAGGATCCTACAGACACCCTAGGGTTAAATTACCCTAGGGAGTCTGAAAAATAGTAAAAATAAAAATAGAAAAAAAGTTTAAAAAAAATTATAATAAAAAAAACAAAAAATTCAAATCACCCCCCCTTTCCCTAGAACTGATATTAACCCCTTAACGCTCTGCGCCGTAGCTCTACGGCACAGAGGTATAAGGGATGCATGAAGAGGGCTCACGGGCTGAGTCCTCTTCATACAGAGGTGGGGGTTTTTGCATTTTGCACAAAACCCCCACCGCTAATAACCGCGGTCGGTGCTTGCACCGATCACGGCTATTAACCCTCTAAAAGACGCGCGGGTGCCGCCATCTTTTTTTCGATCGTCACGCCCCTGAACATCATCGGGGGGGGGCGGCAATCGGTTACCATGGTAGCCTCGGGTCTTCTTTTGACACGGGGCTACATGGTTTATGCAGGTTCGTTACAATGAGCCAGTGGCTCATTGTAATGTATGACCTGCAAAAAATGCCATATATTGCAATACTGTAGTATTGCAGTATATGGTAGGAGCGATCTGACCATCTAGGGTTAATGTACCCTAGATGGTCTAAAAAATAGTGAAAAAAAAAAGTTTAAAAAATAAAAAAAATTAATAAAATATTAAAAGTTCAAATCACCCCCCTTTCCCTAGAACGGATATAAAACATAACAAACAGTAAAAATCACAGACATATTAGGTATCGCCGCGTCCCAAAATGCCCGATCTATCAAAATATAAAAACGGTTACGGCCGGCGGTGAACTCCGAGGCGGGAAATGGCGCCCAAATGTCCGAAATGCGACTTTTACACCTTTTTACATAACATAAAAAATGAAATAAAAAATGATCAAAATGTCGCACAGACCTCAAAATGGTAGCAATGGTAGCGTCAGAAGATGGCAAAAAAATGTTTTTCTTTTTTGTACACATTCGTTTAATTTTTGAAAATGTATTAAAACACAATAAAACCTATATAAATTTGGTATCACCGCGATCGCACCGAACCAAAGAATAAAGGAGGCGTGTTATTTGGAGCGAAGAGTGAAAGTCGTAAAAACTGAGCCCACAAGAACGTGACGCACGTGCGTTTTTTTTTCAATTTTTCCACATTTGGAATTTTTTTTCAGCTTCGCAGTACACGGCATGTTAAAATAAATAACATTACGGGAAAGTAAAATTTGTTACGCACAAAATAAGCCCTCACACAGGTCTGTACACGTAAAAATGAAAATGTTATGGATTTTTGAAGTTGGAGAGCGAGAAATTAGCCGAAAAACCCTCCGTCCTTAAGGGGTTAATATAAATAAACAGTAACAATCATAAACACATTAGGTATCACCGCGTCCGAAAATGCCCGATCTATCAAAATATCATAACTGTTTTTCACTGCGTTTAACCCCGTAACAGAATATCGCGCCCAAAGTCGAAAATGGCACTCTTTTGCCATTTAAAAAAAAAATTTTAATTCTATAAAAAGTGATCAAAATGTCGCACAGTCCTTAAAACGATAACATTGTAAACGTCATCAAAATCCGCAAAAAACTACACCACCCACATTCACCAAAGTATAAAAAAGTTATTAGCGCCAGAAGATGGCAAAATCCCCCCAAAAATTTTTGTACAGGAGGTTTTAATTTTTTTTAAATGTATGATAACATTATAAAACCTATACAAATTTATTATCCCCGTAATCGTACCGACTCAAAGAATAAAGTAGACATGTCAATTGGGGTGCACAGTGAAATCCGTAAAATCCAAGCCCACAAGAATACGGCACAAATGCGTTTTTTTACCAATTTCACAGCATCTGGAATTTTTTCCCCGCTTCCCAGTACACGCCATGGAATATTAAATACCACCATTTTGAAGTGTAATTTGTTAGGCAGAAAATAAGCCATAACACAGCTCTGTACATGGAAAAATAAAAAAGTTGTACATTTGCGAAAAAGGCCAACTGCAGGATGGGGTTAAAGAGAGGGCATTATATGTTGATGCAAGCCGTATGTTTTTCCACAGATAGCACACATCCTCATTTGCTTATATGGGCTCATGCACACGGCCATTAATTTCACAGCCCCTGGCATATGAGGACTGCCTGAGACGCAGAAGATAGAGCAGGTGCCATCCTGTACGTGTTTGCGTACCGGAAAGTGACATTATACACTGGATTATATGTTTGGGGGTGGGGCAAAGGGCGGGACATAGCACAGGTAAAGGTAAAGGGAGGAACTTTTTGTCCCTCTTTCTCTAGCCCAAAAATTGGGAGGCAGCAGTCCTATGGACCTCCTATGATCTGGAAGGTGTGATGCAGTACGGAGAAATATATTGTCGCACATTTTCTGTATTAAAACTGAAGTGCACTTTCTCCTCCGTGCAGACAGTACAGCAGAGAAATCACCTCCATCTTTAGTGTGGGCGCTGGAAAGCGGCTCGGCTCACTCCTAGTGTACGTTCTCTACGTGACTTCTGATTGGCGGGAGACAATCTACACTTCTGATTGGCTCTAGCGCCGCATATCACATAGTGCAACGAAGAGGCTTCTTCCTTTCCGGCCATTTTCTCCCCATAGAGGTATGTCTGACAGTTCCCGGGCCGCGGCTTTTACTATCCATTAACATCCTCCGCTACTGAGCGCCAGGAGATGCCGCAGCCGGTGTGACGTTGGTGCCCGGTGTCCTGTCGTCACTTCTGGGACATAATGATGGGCATGGTTTCTGTTGGTTTGCGGTTCAGGCCGCGGACCGGGCCTGGTGGTGCAGAGGATGGGGACGTGCATTCAGTAATGCAGGCGGCGCCCCCTATGTGTCGTCCTTATGTAAGGTATTAGCCAGTGCCGTGCTGCTCCCTGAGGGCGAGGGTGAAGGCTGGATGTAGACGTCATTATATGAGCCCTCCCAGTGCTGACCCCCAGCCTCCTGCCATACACCTGTGATCCCGGAGTTCTCCACAATCTTTTTCTCCTGGGAATTTACCTCGTGGAATGTTTTGTGTAAGTTTATTGGTATCCCAGTCATCCAATAAAGATTTGTTTTCCTGAATGGGCAGATGGCTGTAGGTGAACATTTTATGTTCATGTGTATTTTGGTACAGAGAAACCTGCCTGACTACCACCTCCCACTCATTTCTGCTGCTATTGTAAAGCTGTCATGTACTTCACTGTTCCCTTGCTGCAGGGAACAGTCCCCCAAATGCTGAGTGCTGTCATGTTCCAGTGGATCTATACGGTTACCCCATCCATACCTGCATGTGATGGAGCAGAGATTAGTTTTGTGATTGAATAACGTTTACCTTTTGTTTTACAGGGATTAAGTCGCCATGGCACCCAGCAGGAATGGCATGATCTTGAAGCCTCACTTACATAAGGACTGGCAGCGACGAGTAGCTACCTGGTTTAACCAGCCTGCCAGAAAGATCTGCAGGTAAGTTAATGGAATATATCAGTGGTGAACCTATGGCATGGGTGGCAGAGGTGGCACTCAGAGGCCTTTGTGTGCACCTGGACCATCACCCCAGCACACAAGAGAAGACACAAAGAATCTTCCTGCAGTTCCAAACAACTTAAAAAAATGCTGCTTTCAGTCATATTTTGATACTTACTTTGCTACTTAGGACTGTGGGTAGAGGGAGAATAAGTAGACAGGGCTGAATTATCTTTGGCGAACCTCCTGCTGGCCCCACAACTGTGTATAGAGGCACATTGAAAAAGAAGTTACATTGGTGCTAATTTTCCATCTTTCTACTGTTACTGTCCTCGGGCCAACTTGATTGTTGAAGAGCAGTAGGTTACTGCTTTAATTTTTGGTTGGCACCTCACGATAAATAAGGGGGATTTTGGGTTGCGTTTTGGGCACCCGGCTGCTTAAAGGTTCGCCATCACTTGATTATATAATAGTTCTGCATACTTGTGTTTTGTTGGTCTACAGTCAAATGATGAAAATTCTCCGGAACCACTGCATATTCCGTGATGAATCCTCTACAACCCTTTTTATCTGATGACTTTAGACAGTGCTGTGTGCTATAAATGATCAGTTGATAATATCTTGATAGGGATGTTGTTCACAGGCGAGTTTGCCTCATAAGTTTGAGGGACTCTGCTGAACTGACATGTCAGAGTTCAATTCCGCATATGGTAGTCGATCCCTCACACTCGCTCTTGTACAATCGGCCTTAGATGAAAGTGTGGTGTTGAGGGATACTTCTGCAGAAGTTGTATGCTGGAAATCTGTTCTGTATGGCAATCGCTGTTTCTGCTACTTTTCTGACCTATTACCTTTCACTTGTACTTGCAAGGCGTGTCAGGCCAAGGCCCGCTGGATAGCCCCCAAGACCTGTTTCTGGACCAGTCATGCCAGTGGTGAGATGTTACACCTTAAGATACCACTCAAAGGTGCGACTTGGACTGGCAGCAATGAGTAGCTACCTGGTTTAACCAGCTTGCCAGAAAGATCTGCAGGTAAGTTAATGCATTATGATAGTTCTGCATACTTGTGTGGTGGTGGTCTACACTCAAATGATGAAAATTCTCCGGAACCACTGCATATTCAGTGATGAATACTCTAGAACCTTTTTTATCTGATGACTATGGACAGTAAAAGATCTTTATCTAGGGCTTAAACTGCCCTGCAGTTGAACCCTTTTTATGGTTAATGGGATGACGGCAGAAACCTAGACACACCAGTCTCTTAGAAAATGAAGAATCACACTGTTTATTAGCGCGCAGCCACATATATAAAACGCAAAAAATTGGCTTCAAAGGTGGATGAAAAGGTGATGGAATACTGCAATGCTATAGGTCACCTTGAATATCTCCCCATAAATTCACAACATGCAGATGAACTTTACATATTATCTATCACACAGAGCATTGTCTCCAGGGAGACAGAATGTTTTTACCAAGAGTCCTGAAAATAGGACTCCGATGGCTCCTTTTGCTGAAGCAAAAATATAGGACAAGAGTCAAGGACAGAATGGTCTCAGCAGATTTAAACAAAATTGTTTGTATCATGAGATGGCTAGACATTTTACAATATAGCTTCTAACTGGACAACATCCCCCCCCCCCCCCCCCCCCCCCCCCAGTTACCCCATCCATACCTGCATGTGATGGAGCAGAGATTAGTTTTGTGATTGAATAACGTTTACCTTTTGTTTTACAGGGATTAAGTCTCCGTGGCCCCAGCAGGAATGGCATGATCTTGAAGCCTCACTTACATAAAGACTGGCAGCGACGAGTAGCTACCTGATTTAACCAGCCTGCCAGAAAGATCTGCAGGTAAGTTAATGGATTATATAATAGTTCTTCATACTTGTGGTGGTGGTCTACAGTCAAATGATGAAAATTCTCCGGAACCACTGCATATTCCGTGATGAATCCTCTACAACCCTATTTATCTGATGACTTTAGACAGTGCTGTGTTCTATAAATGATCAGTTGTTATTATCTTGGTACGGGTGAGTTTGCTTAATAGGTTTGAAGCACTCTGCTGAACTGACATGTAATTTCGAGTTCAATTCCGTATTTGGTACTGTCGATGCCTGACACTCGCTTTTGTACAATCTGCCTTAAATGAAAGTGTGTGGTGTTGAGGGATACTTCTGCAGCAGAAGTTGTGTGCTGGAAATCTGTTCTGTGGCCATCACGGTTTCTGCTACTTTTCTGACCTATTACCTTTAACTACTAGGCGCAAGGAGTGTCAGACCAAGGCCTGCCGGATAGACCCCAGGAGCTTTTTCTGGATCAGTCAGGCTAGTGGTGAGATGTCCCACCATAAGATGGCACACAAAGGTGCTACTTGGACTGGCAGCAATGAGTAGCTACCTGGTTTAACAAGCCTGCCAGAAAGATCTGCAGGTAAGTTAATGCATTATATGATAGTTCTGCATACTTGTGTGTTGTTGGTCTTCAGTCAAATGATGAAAATTCTCCGGAACCACTGCATATTCCGTGATGAATCCTCTACAACCCTTTTTATCTGATGACTTTAGACAGTGCTGTGTGCTATAAATGATCAGTTGATATTATCTTGATAGGGGTGTTGTATATGGGTGAGTTTGCTGAACTGACATGTCATATCGAGTTCAATTTCACACTTGATACAGTAGATTTCCTCAGACACTCGCTCTTGTACTTGTAGTAAACATGCAATTACCTCCCGATGTCCTACCCCCAACGTCTCGCAGGGCACGGAAGCTGCACCCAGACAGCTGCCCGTTGGCCCACCCGTCCATCGCTGTAATGAAATGGGCAATGTATAGGAGGGACCAAGGAGTTAAGTACGTGTTGCCGCCTTCAGTCTAGATTCCAGCTTGGATCACGATGTACTGCATGCAGACGTGGGTACCCTAATATCACCAGCATTTTAGAAAGCTGGGTATTGAGGACCTATGCGGCTTCTACATAGTAGTATTAATCCTATGATGAAGCTTAACCCCATAGCGCAATAAGACGTAACCTTACGTCTTGCTGCGCATGGGGGAGTATGAAGAGGGCTCACGGGCTGATCCCTGGTTCATAAGATTTAACCCTTTGATCGCTGCCGGCGACATTAAAGTGCCGGCAGCGTGTGGCCGCCGCCATCTTGGCTTCCGGTCATCGCTCCCCATGACTTCATCAGTCTGTTGCCATGACAGCCTCGGATCACACAAAAATCCGAGGCTATCATGTTTTAGGCTATCTATTACAATGTGCGATTTGCGCATTGTAATAGATGGTGTGCAAAATCCCCGTATACTGCAGTATATGATGGGATCAATCAGACAACCTAGGGTTAAAGTACCCTAGGGAGTCTGAAAAATAATAAAAAAATAAATGAAAAGTGAAAAAAAAATTGTAAAAACCTAAAAATTCTAATCACCCCCCTTTCCCCAGAACTGATATAAATATAAACAGTAAAAATCATACTCATATTAGGTATCACTGTCCGAAAATGCCCGATCTATCAAAATAATAAGTTTTTCACTGCGTTTAACCTCGTAACGGAAAATAGCGCCCGAAGTCAAAATGCCAGTCATTTCGAAAAATAGAAAAAAATCTATTAAAAGTGATTAAAAGATCATCCAGTCCTAAAAATAAAAGCATTGAAAACGTCATCAAAAGTCGCAAAAAATGACACCACCCACAGCTCCGTACACCAAAGTATGAAAAATTTATAAGCGCAAGAAGATGGCAAAATGAAGAATTTTTTTTTCTGTACAGGAGGTTTTAATTTTTGTAAATGTATGAAAACAATTAAAATTTGGGATCCCCGTGATCATACTGACCCAATGAATGAAATAGACCTGTCATTTGGGGCGCACAGTGAAAGCTGTAAAAACAAAGCCCACAAGAAGTGGCGCAAATGTGTTTTTTCATCATTTTCACTGCATTCAGAATTTTTTCCCTGGTTCCCAGTACATGGCATGGAATGTTGAATACTACCACTACGAAGTGCTATTTGTAACGCAGAAAATAAGCCGTCACACAGCTCTTTAGATGGAAAAATTAAAAAGTTATAGATTTTTGAATGTGGGAAGTGAAAAATAAAAACGTAAAAAGGAATAGGGCCTGGTCCTTAAGGGGTTAAATAACCTGTCAGGCAAAATAAACCATCTAGGAACACTGCAGCTTCCTATAGTAATAGCGGTGTTGGCTTTATCAGAACATACCGATAATCTCGAGACCGTACATAACAGTCCAAACGCCAGACAAAACTTGAATTGGTCTGCCGTATTCATGAGGGCCGGTGACTGCAACATGGACCCTGGCTATCACTGCCGACATCGGGTGTTGGACCGGGGCAGAATATACAGAGGGGAGCGTCTCCTTGCTTATCCTTACAATAGTGTAATTACTTCTATGTACAAACTGTCTCCAAACACTTTTTTTTTGAGGTGCTGATAAGTCGTTTATCCAAGGATCTTCCATACCCAGTACTTTTCAAATATTGTTATTCCTTAGCATTTACTTAATGCATGTGTATAGTCTTATTGTGCCAAACATCAGTTATTGGACACAATTTAATGTGTTGTGCTGTACCGTACATTTTTACAGTGGCTCACTGTATAGGACAGGTCAGTCTGATTACCATAATGCATACCCCGAACCCAAGAGGTATTACAGCCATATACAGTTTATGGTTCTGAAATCTGTTGTATGGGACAGTTGTGCCATTGTAATGTCAGTATTGTGGATGAATGTTTGAGGGCTTTAGTCAACAAGGTATTTGGTTTATATTTACAGGTTTTTTTTTATTTTTTTATTGCAAGTATGACAATCTTTTTGTTTGTTTTTTGGGTCTACAAGAAGGAAAAACCAAGAGTTTTCACAGACAACGAAAATCACTTCAAAGCCTTTGTGCGAGAGAAGGTGTATGGCACTGGGGGAAGAGTGACGGAGGCAATAACCTTCAACAAGGTCACCACAGGTAGGTGGTTAAAAAATATTTTATTTTATTGGAGGTGAATAAGTCTAAGACGTATATCCATATTTTTGGAATACTGAGAAGCCACTCTTGGGTTAATCTATTAACATACAAGCTATTTCTGTACTCAAAAATTAGAATCTTGGTTACAATTCTATATTTCCTTTTTCCCTTAAAGGGGTATTCCCATTAAGGCAATTTAATGTTAGTCTGTATTTATTTTGTACAATGTTCCAATATACCTCCTGTATAAATTCCTCAGTTTTCTATCTCTGCTTGCTGTCTTAAGAAAGCTTCTGTTTACTACCAGTGGACAGAAATCTGACAATGGTCACAGTTGCATAGCTCAATATAACAGAATAATCAGAGCTGTGTGATATGAGCCATGCACCTGTGACCATGGTCAGATTTCTTGCTATCATTCTATAGAAAGATTTGTTTAGTGTCAGTGGACAGAAGAGTTCCAGAATACCCTGAGAAATTGATACAGGAGGTATATTAGAAAATTGTATACCCTTTGCTAATACAAACTATAACATTAATTTGCCGAAATGGAAATACCCCTTTATTCTTATGGGTCCAGGCAATGCTTAAACCTCAATGACCCCATCCATTACCTGCATGTACCAATGTTATTGGGGCATTGTACCATGTAACATAGCCTTGATGCAACTGCTGCAACAGTATCATTGTCGTTGAAGGTTTTTATACTCTTTGAATGTAGGAGCTAAAGATGACCTGAGAAAGGTGACCCGGGTAGCATAAAATGTGGTGAAGCAATATGGCATGGTACCCAGTATTGGGCAGTTGTCCTTTCTGGACACTTCAACTGGCATCGGAAGATGACACTTTAGTCAAGAATTACATAATCCGTCATCTGTAAGTTTTGTTTTATATTGGTAAGCTTTGTCTGAATTTTTAATTAAGACACATTGACCTTTATCAGGGCATGTGAGCCCTGAAATAATCGCAATGCCTTGCGGATTGCCTGGCATTGCAATAATGTTTACCAATATGACCTTTTCACGCCAAGAGGATGTGTGAAGGGTGGTGTGGCCAGTGGCTGATTGGACCGGTGTAACTGTCTCTTATGTGATCACTGTGCTCAAAACTGATCTGGCTAGTCTTAATACATTTGCATCCCTTGGTCAAGAATTTTTGCTGGCTCCCACAGTCTTCTATAGTTATTTACAATTACGTTACTGTTGGGGTGCAGTGTAAGGGAGGGACCTGAAGATTGAGCACAGCCCTTTAGAAGCCATTGGCAGGAATAAAGATCTCACAAAACCTACATCCTCCTGTAAACAGTTAATGGACGCTCATCTTAAAGAAATTACACATAATTGGCGGTCGATGGTTATCAGTGCCTGGGACCAGTTGATACCGGTCAAATGGCTACACTGAATAGATCTGCGTTGTTTGCAAACTTCACTCTGATCAATGCACAAGATATGGGGAGAGTATGGGTACATTTTTTCCACATGGTGTGGAAATGCCCATCCATTCAATTGGATGACATTCATTTCTACATTGGCATCTGCACGTCGCTTGGTCTGCTACCCTGGGCTAAACTTTTTAGTTTACTAATGTTCTATGGTAGGAAAGGGATTTTACAAAACTGGAAGCCTTCCAAGCTTCCCCACACTTGCTAAGTGGATCTCGCTGATCAATGCACATCTTCAGTTGCATGATAGATGTACTGTCCACCAAATTGTGCAGAAATTTGTCTCATCAGGAATAGTGCAGCCGTGACACAAATGAGTAGCGTGTGACACATGTGGCGCGGACACCTCTTAAATACCTGTGCAAGCAGTTTGCAGGTAAAAGAACATGCAAAGTCTTAAAAAAAATGTCGCAGGGGATTTGGTTTATATAGCCCACTGTGTACTCGCTGCACCTTGACTTGGTGTAGTAGACCTCTGTAAGGGCTGTGATCTGACCAGAATTTGTGAGACCAGATCATGGTTTCCGATGCTGTTGTGTAAATGGAGGCCAAGTTGTACCAAGGGAATGGGGGGTGATTTAAAACTTCTCTTTGTTTTTTATATCAAGAAAAAAATGGATATTGCTTTTAAGCAAAAATGGTGCAATGGTTTAAATTCTGCATGCTGTTGGCAAGACTAAAAACGTCTAGTGCCAGTAGTCTAATCTGAATTATGCAGACAGGTCAGAAAAGTAGAGGATTGTTCCCCTGTCAATTCAGACCAGTTCACCTTTAATGTGAACTGCATCCTATTAAAGTGGTCACTCTTGTAGGCTGATAGGTGAGAATATGCAGCATTGCTAATGGTAGACCTGCAGCCAGTGTTGCTGGTATGTATAAGTGTTTTATTGTACAATTGCTACTCTCCAATCCAGAGAGCTTATCTTGGTTCCAGTATGTAGCAGGCAGCTGTGCTCTCCCCACACTCCACACGTGACCCCACACTCCCACCCTCATTTTTGTCTTCCTGCGATTGTCAGTGCCAGCTTCACAGTAAGACATTTAGGGCCGAGCAGTCTGCCTGTCAGCCAATGCAAGTGCAAAAAAATAAATGTAAAATGGGGGAAAAAATCCCCAAAAATTCAGTTTCTTGCATCATCCTAATACAAAATGACACTTATAAAATGATGCCATCACATAGCAGACATGTGGTATATGTTAGTAACTGATTTGGGTAGTAAAACAATCCATTTGAAAATAGAACATTTTGAAAATGGCAAACATATGATCTATATAAATTTTACCCCTAACTTGGAGTACAACATGTCACCATAAACCTGGGGTGTCACTACAGTGGTAGCAGCCGCTATGGGGCCCACAGTGTCAGGGGGGGCCCCATCGTCCAACCTTCCACTAAAGAATGGAGAATGTGCAACATTATATACAGATTTTGCTGCACATTGTACAGCATAATATGTGTCAGTCAGTCAGTCACCGGGGCCCCCATTCAGAAGTCAGCAATGGGGCCCTGTCTTTCCTAGTTAACCCCTGATCAAAACCATGTCTTTTACGCTTAAGCAATCTAAAGTTATTACCACGTACAATGACGCGTGGCTGTTTGATGAAATAGGCCTTGGTTATCAAGACAAACGAGTTTGGTCACTAAGTGGTTAATATAATTAAGATAATGCTTCCTGTGCTTCAGGCATGTATACTGAGATTATGCTGTTTAGAAGTTGCTGATCTACAGATTCTCAATTTCCAATGCTGCCCAGTTAATACTGCCTGCAACTTCATAAATCCTACATATTCTATAATCATAAAGAATAAATTACAATCTCCTTTTTGGATAATTTAATTTACTTTTAGTATAAGAAACTTACAAATTATTGATCAGAAAATACATAAACAGTCGTACAAATAATGGTGTCTAAACATAAGAATAAGTCTTGTTATTGTGTGTGTGTGTTCCTGAGGGAGTCATGTAGAGGTCTCTTCAGCGAGTCACAAATAGTGATTTCTTTTGTTTTTACTATTACGAAGTTATGAATGTAAAAATTCTCTACTTTTTTGGTGTACTCTTGGAGTGTAATTCAAACCACACAAAGCATGAGTGTGAAATGTTGAGCACACTTTCCGCTCTTCAAACTTTGAATGTGATCTACCACTTCACCTCTCCCTCTATCAGTTGTGGTAGAGTAGAAAGACTGGCACCTTTGTGGTAATCAATCTTTAAAATTTTACCTGTGTATCAAACATTATTCTGTCTACTGTTCTCAAGTATACATTTCCTTTCTCCTTAGCTGGCCAATGCCCTCTGCCCCGCAGTTGGGTTGATGCTGAACGGGAAACAATACACTGGAGAAGAGGAATCTCGGAGACCACCACCTCAGAAAGATCAGGCTGAAGATAAACCCAATATGACTCCTGCCTAAAATGAGTGACAGGCCACTAATGGGCAGGAGAGCATACAATCTTTTAAAGGGTATTACAGTAACTACTTCTTACCCTAAGCATACTTAAGGGGAGCCCTGTGTATGCCTTGTGAATACAAGACCAGGTTGCACAAGCTGTAAATAACATTCAGCAGTTCCTTTGTAGTCGCAATTGATGTATTGTAGCTGCATTCATATGGGCAACACAGGACTTTTGCTGTTGTGATCAGTGGCACCTCCAGGGCAGTACCCAGTGGATAGGGAATAACCTGTTACCAGAATGCATCATTAAAGTAGTTCAATTGTTTGTTTGTTTCCACTTTCAAATTTGATAAGCAAAAACAAAAATTATTAATTTAGACAGATTAAACGGTGATTTTCCAGTACAAAAAAAACTTCAAATCTATGCCAATTTCCCCCATCTTGTGCCCCATACACGTCCATAATGTAAAAATTTGAATATGGTCTATCAACAAACTGGTAATGGGGTGAATCCTGTATTTTATATTTCATGAAGCAAAATTGTAAATGTATTTGAATAAAAACATTGATAGAATGGAGTTATCATTTTTATATGAAAAGGAATTTATCTGCTTTGGATCGATTTGGTTTTGGTGTCCACTACCACTAGCTGATTTGGATTGGAACTTGCAGGTGTAGGCACCGTGACACTGGTAACTTTCTTATTTATTATCCATGGCCGCCTTCCTTCTATAATCAACTTTTTAAATTATGAAATGAGCATCAGGGGTTACCCTAGCCCCTCTTGTGCAGTGAGTACTTTGTCATGGATCAAATATAAGGGGATTACCACAGTCATGGTGCCTGGATCTGAGTAGGCATCCATGGTTTATCATGCTTGATATTGATAGATTTCCAATCCGTACTAATTTTACGGAGGTGCTCAAAAGGAGTGGGCTTGGGGGTAATGAATCTGCAAATGATAGTGGGATGAGGTTGGGATGCGGAATTTTTCTTGAAGGGTGTGTAAGGGGAGTGTATAGAAACCTCTCATGGGTGAGCAGAGGAAATTTGGAGCAGCAATTACACCAGGTTTAAGGTAAAGGCTATGGGGCCCAGCAATGGACCCTCAGGAGGGGGAATTTCGTGGGTCCAAAAAGGAATTGGGATCATATGTGACGAACCAGATTTTTATTTCCATCCACCTCGAGTAGATAAACAATGTTGACCATGCTGGTATATGCCTGAGAAGTACTGCCCAATAGTATTTGATAAGCTCACGCGGCAATAATCCTCCCTTAGATTAATAGGCCAGTAAGACTGATTTGGCCACTCTGTACCGCTTGTGGGCCCACATGTTGTGAAGGAGAGAGCTTTGGAGTGTCTGCAGGCATACTGGGATAGGCAGTGTTTTAAAAGGTTATCAGTAGAGATGAGCGAACACTAAAATGCTCGGGTACTCGTTATTCGAGACGAACTTTTCCCGATGCTCGAGTGCTCGTCTCGAATAACGAACCCCATTGAAGTCAATGGGAGACTCGAGCATTTTTCAAGGGGACCAAGGCTCTGCACAGGGAAGCTTGGCCAAACACCTGGGAACCTCAGAAAAGGATGGAAACACCACGGAAATGGACAGGAAACAGCAGGGGCAGCATGCATGGATGCCTCTGAGGCTGCTTAAACGCACCATTATGCCAAAATTATGGGCAACAGCATGGCCATGACAGAGTGACAGAATGAAGCTAGATAGCATCTAAAACATGCAATAATTGACCCTGACACTATAGGGGACGGCATGCAGAGGCAGCGGCAGCAGGCTAGAGAGTGTCATGGCGACATACCCTAAATGGACTCAGGCTTCAAACCAATGGGTGGCAGAGAGGAACCAAAGGAGGTGAGCAAGAAGTGCTCAAATAATATCGGTACATGATAAAAGTTTGCCAGTATATTTTGTGGATTACACAGCAGGGTGGCGACAAAGTTAACATGGAAGCCATGAAAACAACCCAAAATTCTGCCTGACACAGCTCGTTTGATAAGGGGACCATGTATGGAGGCAGTGAACTAGTAGTAGATTAAAGGTGCTGCAGTTAAAACTATGTTAGTTGGATCTTGGCATGGAGCTGGCGCTCCGCTGCCAGGCGAGCTTTCGCCAATCCAAGCCCCTGTCTCTAGGCTACTCCCCAAACAGCACTTTTGTATAAGATCAAGTGTAGTAGCGTTCTTATAAGTTTAGGATATGCCGGGTGAGGGGAATGTAAACAGATACGCAAGAAGCGCATGATGCGCATGGAGCTGGCGCTCCGCTGCCAGGCGAGCTTTCGCCAATCCAAGCCCCTGTCTCTAGGCTACTCCCCAAACAGCACTTTTGTATAAGATCAAGTGTAGTAGCGTTCTTATAAGTTTAGGATATGCCGGGTGAGGGGAATGTAAACAGATACGCAAGAAGCACATGATGCGCATGGAGCTGGCGCTCCGCTGCCAGGCGAGCTTTCGCCAATCCAAGCCCCTGTCTCTAGGCTACTCCCCAAACAGCACTTTTGTATAAGATCAAGTGTAGTAGCGTTCTTATAAGTTTAGGATATGCCGGGTGAGGGGAATGTAAACAGATGCGCAAGAAGCGCATGATGCGCATGGAGCTGGCGCTCCGCTGCCAGGCGAGCTTTCGCAAATCCAAGCCCCTGTCTCTAGGCTACTCCCCAAACAGCACTTTTGTATAAGATCAAGTGTAGTAGCGTTCTTATAAGTTTAGGATATGGCGGGTGAGGGGAATGTAAACAGATGCGCAAGAAGCGCTGAAATAATATCCCTAAATGGTAAAAGTTTGCAAGTATATTTTGTGGATTACACAGCAGGGTGGCGACAAAGTTAACAACTTTGATGTGGAATGCCCTGTAATAGCTCTTGGGCGGTGTGCCTTTTATCGCCTAGGCTCAGCAGTTTCAGCACCGCCTGCTGTCGCTTAGCGACGGCACTGCTGCTGTGCCTAGAGCTACCGACTGATGGCGCCATGCCCACGGATGGTAATTCGGAGGAGGAGGAGGTGGAGGAGGGGTGGGAGGAGGTATAGTAGGCCTTTGAGACCTGGACCGAGGTAGGCCCCGCAATTCTCTGCGTCGGCAGTATATGACCAGCCCCAGGGTCAGACTCGGTCCCAGCCTGCACCAAGTTAAGTGTAGTAGCGTTCTTATAAGTTTGGGATATGGCGGGTTAGGGGAATGTAAACAGATGCGCAAGAAGCGCATGATGCGCATGGAGCTGGCGTTCCGCTGCCAGGCGAGCTTTCGCCAATCCAAGCCCCTGTCTCTAGGCTACTCCCCAAACAGCACTTCTAAGAACCTTTTGTATAAGATCAAGTGTAGTAGCGTTCTTATAAGTTTAGGATATGCCGGGTGAGGGGAATGTAAACAGATGCGCAAGAAGCGCTGAAATAATATCCCTAAATGGTAAAAGTTTGCCAGTATATTTTGTGGATAACACAGCAGGGTGGCGACAAAGTTAACAACTTTGATGTGGAATCCATGAAAACAACCCAAATTTCTGCCTGACACACCTCGTTTGATAAAGGGACGATGTATGGAGGCAGCTATATGGACGACTTTTGGAGGTAGCAATGGAGACAACGTGTGGAGGCTGCTATGGAGACAATTTAATTTGGATAGTGCCTGTATGTGGCAGTCCCAAACATTTTTCAAACCAGAGGAGCAGGTAGGTGGCCCTCCAGTAAAATGGGATAGATTGAGTGCCTGTATGTGGCAGTCCCAAAAATTCTTCAAACCAGAGGAGCAGGTAGGTGGCCCTCCAGTAAAATGGAATAGATTGAGTGCCTGTATGTGGCAGTCCCAAAAATTGTTCAAACCAGAGGAGCAGGTAGGTGGCCCTGCAGTAAAATGGAATAGATTGAGTGCCTGTATGTGGCAGTCCCAAAAATGTTTCAAACCAGAGGAGCAGGTAGGTGGCCCTCCAGTAAAATGGGATAGATTGAGTGCCTGTATGTGGCAGTCCCAAAAATGTTTCAAACCAGAGGAGCAGGTAGGTGGCCCTCCAGTAAAATGGGATAGATTGAGTGCCTGTATGTGGCAGTCCCAAAAATGTTTCAAACCAGAGGAGCAGGTAGGTGGCCCTCCAGTAAAATGGAATAGATTGAGTGCCTGTATGTGGCAGTCCCAAAAATTCTTCAAACCAGAGGAGCAGGTAGGTGGCCCTCCAGTAAAATGGAATAGATTGAGTGCCTGTATGTGGCAGTCCCAAAAATTGTTCAAACCAGAGGAGCAGGTAGGTGGCCCTGCAGTAAAATGGAATAGATTGAGTGCCTGTATGTGGCAGTCCCAAAAATGTTTCAAACCAGAGGAGCAGGTAGGTGGCCCTCCAGTAAAATGGAATAGATTGAGTGCCTGTATGTGGCAGTCCCAAAAATGTTTCAAACCAGAGGAGCAGGTAGGTGGCCCTCCAGTAAAATGGGATAGATTGAGTGCCTGTATGTGGCAGTCCCAAAAATGTTTCAAACCAGAGGAGCAGGTAGGTGGCCCTCCAGTAAAATGGAATAGATTGAGTGCCTGTATGTGGCAGTCCCAAAAATTCTTCAAACCAGAGGAGCAGGTAGGTGGCCCTCCAGTAAAATGGAATAGATTGAGTGCCTGTATGTGGCAGTCCCAAAAATTGTTCAAACCAGAGGAGCAGGTAGGTGGCCCTGCAGTAAAATGGAATAGATTGAGTGCCTGTATGTGGCAGTCCCAAAAATGTTTCAAACCAGAGGAGCAGGTAGGTGGCCCTCCAGTAAAATGGAATAGATTGAGTGCCTGTATGTGGCAGTCCCAAAAATGTTTCAAACCAGAGGAGCAGGTAGGTGGCCCTCCAGTAAAATGGAATAGATTGAGTGCCTGTATGTGGCAGTCCCAAAAATGTTTCAAACCAGAGGAGCAGGTAGGTGGCCCTCCAGTAAAATGGAATAGATTGAGTGCCTGTATGTGGCAGTCCCAAAAATGTTTCAAACCAGAGGAGCAGGTAGGTGGCCCTCCAGTAAAATGGAATAGATTGAGTGCCTGTATGTGGCAGTCCCAAAAATTTTTTAAAACAGAGGACCGGGTAGGTGGCCCTCCAGAAAAATGGAATAGATTGAGTGCCTGTATGTGGCACTCACAAAAATTGTTTCAAACAGAGGACCGGGTAGGTGGCCCTCCAGAAAAATTAAATGCATGAAGTACTATAGCAAGAGCCAGTGGGCCCTGTCAAAAAATAGCCATTTTCCTCTGCTTTACTGTACAAAGAGGAGGAGAAGGAGGAAAATGAGGAGGAGGAGGAGGAGTGGATCAATTATTCAGGTTGAGCTTCCTTCACCTGGTGGAGATTGGAAATTCTGAGAAATCCAGCCTTTATTCATTTTAATAAGCGTCAGCCTGTCAGCGCTGTCAGTCGACAGGCGTGTACGCTTATCGGTGATGATGCCACCAGCTGCACTGAAAACCCGCTCGGACAAGACGCTAGCGGCAGGGCAGGCAAGAACCTCCAAGGCGTACAGCGCCAGTTCGTGCCACATGTCCAGCTTTGAAACCCAGTAGTTGTAGGGAGCTGTGTGATCATTTAGGACGATGGTATGGTCAGCTACGTACTCCCTCACCATCTTTCTGTAAAGATCAGCCCTACTCTGCCGAGACTGGGGACAGGTGACAGTGTCTTGCTGGGGTGACATAAAGCTGGCAAAAGCCTTGTAAAGCGTACCCTTGCCAGTGCTGGACAAGCTGCCTGCTCGCCTACTCTCCCTCGCTACTTGTCCCGCAGAACTACGCACTCTGCCGCTAGCGCTGTCAGAAGGGAAATACTGTTTCAGCTTGTGCACCAGGGCCTGCTGGTATTCATGCATTCTCACACTCCTTTCCTCTGCAGGGATGAGAGTGGAAAGATTTTGCTTGTACCGTGGGTCCAGGAGAGTGAACACCCAGTAATCGGTGCTGGAATAAATTCTTTGAACGCGAGGGTCACGGGATAGGCAGCCTAGCATGAAATCTGCCATATGCGCCAGAGTACCAACGCGTAAGAATTCACTCCCCTCACTGGCCTGACTGTCCATTTCCTCCTCCTCCAACTCCTCCAACTCCTCTTCTTCTGCCCATACACGCTGAACAGTGAAGGACTCAACAATGGTCCCCTCTTGTGTCTCGCCAACATTCTCCTCCTCTTCCTCCTCATCCTCCTCCACCTCCACCTCCTCCGATATGCGCTGAGAAACAGACCTCAGGGTGCTTTGGCTATCAACAAGGGAATATTCTTCCCCCGTCTCTTGTGACGAGCGCAAAGCTTCCGACTTCATGCTGACCAGAGAGTTTTTCAACAGGCCAAGCAGCGGGATGGTGAGGCTGATGATGGCGGCATCGCCACTGACCATCTGTGTTGACTCCTCAAAGTTACTCAGCACCTGACAGATATCAGACATCCACGTCCACTCCTCATTGTAGACTTGAGGAAGCTGACTGACCTGACTACCAGTTCTGGTGGAAGTTGACATCTGGCAGTCTACAATCGCTCTGCGCTGCTGGTAAACTCTGGATAACATGGTCAGTGTTGAATTCCACCTCGTGGGCACGTCGCACAACAGTCGGTGAGCGGGCAGTTGGAGGCGGCGCTGCGCTGCCCTGAGAGTGGCAGCATCTGGGCTGGACTTCCTGAAATGCGCACAGATGCGGCGCACCTTCGTGAGCAAATCAGACAGATTGGGGTATGTCTTGAGGAAACGCTGCACTATCAGATTTAACACATGGGCCAGGCATGGCACATGTGTCAGTCTGCCGAGTTGCAGAGCCGCCACCAGGTTACGGCCGTTGTCACACACAACCATTCCCGGCTTGAGGTTCAGCGGTGCCAGCCACAGATCAGTCTGCGCCGTGATGCCCTGTAATAGCTCTTGGGCGGTGTGCCTTTTGTCGCCTAGGCTCAGCAGTTTGAGCACCGCCTGCTGTCGCTTAGCGACGGCACTGCTGCTGTGCCTAGAGCTACCGACTGATGGCGCCGTGCCCACGGATGGTAGTTCGGAGGAGGAGGTGGAGGAGGGGTGGGAGGAGGAGGAGGCATAGTAGGCCTGAAACACCTGGACCGAGGTAGGCCCCGCAATCCTCGGCGTCGGCAGTATATGAGCAGCCCCAGGGTCAGACTCGGTCCCAGCCTCCACCAAGTTAACCCAATGTGCCGTCAGCGATATATAGTGGCCCTGCCCGGCAGCACTCGTCCACGTGTCCGTGGTCAGGTGGACCTTGTCAGAAACGGCGTTGGTCAGGGCACGGATGATGTTGTCTGACACGTGCTGGTGCAGGGCTGGGACGGCACATCGGGAAAAGTAGTGGCGGCTGGGGACCGAATACCGAGGGGCGGCCGCCGCCATGAGGTTGCGAAAGGCCTCGGTCTCTACTAGCCTATAGGGCAGCATCTCCAGGCTAAGCAATCTGGAGATGTGCACATTAAGGGCTTGGGCGTGCGGGTGGGTTGCACTATATTTGCGTTTCCGCTCCAGCGTCTGGGGTATGGAGAGCTGAACGCTGGTGGATGCTGTGGAGGATCGTGGAGGCGACGATGGGGTTTTTGTGCCAGGGTCCTGGGCAGGGGGCTGACTAGCAGCTGACACAGGGGAAGGAGCAGTGGTGTGCACGGCCGGAGGTGAACGGGCTTGTTGCCACTGAGTGGGGTGCTTAGCATTCATATGCCTGCGCATACTGGTGGTAGTTAAGCTAGTAGTGGTGGAACCCCTGCTGAGCCTGGTTTGGCAAATGTTGCACACCACAGTCCGTCGGTCATCCGGTGTTTCCTTAAAGAACCTCCACACTTCTGAAGATCTAGCCCTCGCCGCAAGAGCCCTCACCACGGGAGCTTCACTAGTTGACAGTGGCGCTGATGCACCAGCTCTGGCCCTGCCTCTCCGTCTGGCCCCACCACTGCCTCTTCCAACCTGTTCAGGTCGAGGACTCTCCTCCGTCTCAGAAGCACTGTGTTCACCCGGCCTCTCAACCCAGCTTGGGTCTGTCACCTCATCATCCTCCGATCCCTCAGTCTGCTCCCCCCTCGGACTTCCTGCCCTGACAACAACTTCCCCACTGTCTGACAACCGTGTCTCCTCATCGTCGGACACCTCTTTACACACTTCCACTACGTCAAGAAGGTCATCATCACCCACAGACTGTGACTGGTGGAAAACCTGGGCATCGGAAAATTGCTCAGCAGCAACCGGACAAGTGGTTTGTGACTGTGGGAAGGGTCCAGAAAACAGTTCCTCAGAGTATGCCGGTTCAAATGCCAAATTTTCCTGGGAGGGGGCAGACTGGGGGGGAGGAGGCTGAGGTGCAGGAGCTGGAGGAGTGGGGATTTCGGTGACATGGGTGGACTGCGTGGAAGACTGACTGGTGGTGGACAAATTGCTCGAAGCATTGTCAGCAATCCACGACATCACCTGTTCGCACTGTTCTGGCCTCAACAGTGCTCTACCACGAGTCCCAGTAACTTCAGACATGAACCTAGGGAGTGTAGCTCTGCGGCGTTCCCCTGCTCCCTCATCAGCAGGTGGTGTCTCACCCCGCCCAGGACCACGGCCTCTGACCCCTGCAGTAGTTGGACGCCCACGTCCCCGCCCTCGTCCTCTACCCCTAGCCCTCGGGTTAAACATTTTTAAAATGAGAGTTATAACTTTTTTTTTTTTTTTTACTTCTTTTTGTTTTTTTTTGTGTTTTTTTGTGTTTTTTGTTTTTTTTTGAGTTTTTAAAACCAAACAATCCTATCCTATTGCTATGGCTATTTTCTAGCCAAGTATCAAAGGAAGCACACTACTATGCCAGATGAGATGACACTGAGTTATTGCCTAATAGAAATCCAACCCCTACTGAATTTTGCCACTTCGGCCTTTGCTATGGATATGTGCGCCACTAAGCGCAGAACACAGCGGTCGCAAGTCTCACTACAAATTGCTCAGAATTGGCAAGTACATGCACTGCAGAAACTACAGCCACCAGCAGATCAACCAGAAATCAAATATATAGAACGCTACTGTAGGCTTCAAGAAGCTGTTTGTATTCTCCTATGGCTATTTTCTAGCCAAGTATCAAAGGAAGCACACTACTATGCCAGATGAGATGACACTGAGTTATTGCCTAATAGAAATCCAACCCCTACTGAATTTTGCCACTTCGGCCTTTGCTATGGATATGTGCGCCACTAAGCGCAGAACACAGCGGTCGCAAGTCTCACTACAAATTGCTCAGAATTGGCAAGTACATGCACTGCAGAAACTACAGCCACCAGCAGATCAACCAGAAATCAAATATATAGAACGCTACTGTAGGCTTCAAGAAGCTGTTTGTATTCTCCTATGGCTATTTTCTAGCCAAGTATCAAAGGAAGCACACTACTATGCCAGATGAGATGACACTGAGTTATTGCCTAATAGAAATCCAACCCCTACTGAATTTTGCCACTTCGGCCTTTGCTATGGATATGTGCGCCACTAAGCGCAGAACACAGCGGTCGCAAGTCTCACTACAAATTGCTCAGAATTGGCAAGTACATGCACTGCAGAAACTACAGCCACCAGCAGATCAACCAGAAATCAAATATATAGAACGCTACTGTAGGCTTCAAGAAGCTGTTTGTATTCTCCTATGGCTATTTTCTAGCCAAGTATCAAAGGAAGCACACTACTATGCCAGATGAGATGACACCGAGTTATTGCCTAATAGAAATCCAACCCCTACTGAATTTTGCCACTTCGGCCTTTGCTATGGATATGTGCGCCACTAAGCGCAGAACACAGCGGTCGCAAGTCTCACTACAAATTGCTCAGAATTGGCAAGTACATGCACTGCAGAAACTACAGCCACCAGCAGATCAACCAGAAATCAAATATATAGAACGCTACTGTAGGCTTCAAGAAGCTGTTTGTATTCTCCTATGGCTATTTTCTAGCCAAGTATCAAAGGAAGCACACTACTATGCCAGATGAGATGACACTGAGTTATTGCCTAATAGAAATCCAACCCCTACTGAATTTTGCCACTTCGGCCTTTGCTATGGATATGTGCGCCACTAAGCGCAGAACACAGCGGTCGCAAGTCTCACTACAAATTGCTCAGAATTGGCAAGTACATGCACTGCAGAAACTACAGCCACCAGCAGATCAACCAGAAATCAAATATATAGAACGCTACTGTAGGCTTCAAGAAGCTGTTTGTATTCTCCTATGGCTATTTTCTAGCCAAGTATCAAAGGAAGCACACTACTATGCCAGATGAGATGACACTGAGTTATTGCCTAATAGAAATCCAACCCCTACTGAATTTTGCCACTTCGGCCTTTGCTATGGATATGTGCGCCACTAAGCGCAGAACACAGCGGTCGCAAGTCTCACTACAAATTGCTCAGAATTGGCAAGTACATGCACTGCAGAAACTACAGCCACCAGCAGATCAACCAGAAATCAAATATATAGAACGCTACTGTAGGCTTCAAGAAGCTGTTTGTATTCTCCTATGGCTATTTTCTAGCCAAGTATCAAAGGAAGCACACTACTATGCCAGATGAGATGACACTGAGTTATTGCCTAATAGAAATCCAACCCCTACTGAATTTTGCCACTTCGGCCTTTGCTATGGATATGTGCGCCACTAAGCGCAGAACACAGCGGTCGCAAGTCTCACTACAAATTGCTCAGAATTGGCAAGTACATGCACTGCAGAAACTACAGCCACCAGCAGATCAACCAGAAATCAAATATATAGAACGCTACTGTAGGCTTCAAGAAGCTGTTTGTATTCTCCTATGGCTATTTTCTAGCCAAGTATCAAAGGAAGCACACTACTATGCCAGATGAGATGACACCGAGTTATTGCCTAATAGAAATCCAACCCCTACTGAATTTTGCCACTTCGGCCTTTGCTATGGATATGTGCGCCACTAAGCGCAGAACACAGCGGTCGCAAGTCTCACTACAAATTGCTCAGAATTGGCAAGTACATGCACTGCAGAAACTACAGCCACCAGCAGATCAACCAGAAATCAAATATATAGAACGCTACTGTAGGCTTCAAGAAGCTGTTTGTATTCTCCTATGGCTATTTTCTAGCCAAGTATCAAAGGAAGCACACTACTATGCCAGATGAGATGACACTGAGTTATTGCCTAATAGAAATCCAACCCCTACTGAATTTTGCCACTTCGGCCTTTGCTATGGATATGTGCGCCACTAAGCGCAGAACACAGCGGTCGCAAGTCTCACTACAAATTGCTCAGAATTGGCAAGTACATGCACTGCAGAAACTACAGCCACCAGCAGATCAACCAGAAATCAAATATATAGAACGCTACTGTAGGCTTCAAGAAGCTGTTTGTATTCTCCTATGGCTATTTTCTAGCCAAGTATCAAAGGAAGCACACTACTATGCCAGATGAGATGACACCGAGTTATTGCCTAATAGAAATCCAACCCCTACTGAATTTTGCCACTTCGGCCTTTGCTATGGATATGTGCGCCACTAAGCGCAGAACACAGCGGTCGCAAGTCTCACTACAAATTGCTCAGAATTGGCAAGTACATGCACTGCAGAAACTACAGCCACCAGCAGATCAACCAGAAATCAAATATATAGAACGCTACTGTAGGCTTCAAGAAGCTGTTTGTATTCTCCTATGGCTATTTTCTAGCCAAGTATCAAAGGAAGCACACTACTATGCCAGATGAGATGACACTGAGTTATTGCCTAATAGAAATCCAACCCCTACTGAATTTTGCCACTTCGGTCTTTGCTATGGATATGTGTGCCACTAAGAGCTAAACACAACGGTAGCAAGTCCCCCTGCTAATTCCTCACAAAATGGTAAAAGATGCAAATTAAAATAAAAAAAGTAGAACGTTATTGTAGCCCTAAGAAGGGCTGTTGGGTTCTTTGAGAATCACTCCTGCCTAACAGTAAGCTAATAGAACACCCTAACGCTTTCCCTGACCAGCAGCAGCTCTCTCCCTAGCGGCATCCAGAGACAGAATGATCCGAGCAGCGCGGCCAGCGGCTAGTCTATCCCAGGGTCACCTGATCTGGCCAGCCAACCACTGCTATCGACGTGTAAGGGTACCACGTCATGCTGGGTGGAGTGCAGAGTCTCCTGGCTTGTGATTGGCTCTGTTTCTGGCCGCCAAAAAGCAAAACGGCGGGAGCTGCCATTTTCTCGAGCGGGCGAAGTATTCGTCCGAGCAACGAGCAGTTTCGAGTACCCTAATGCTCGACCGAGCATCAAGCTCGGACGAGCATGTTCGCTCATCTCTAGTTATCAGTTTTGGGAGTATTGTCATTTTAATGGCTGATATCCTGCCAAAGAACGAGTGTTTATTTATTTGCTTATGAGACTTATTATATGAACACAACTTCCCAAAACTATTTCCAGGGATTAAGTTATAGGATGTTGTTATATTCGCTCCTAAATATGTAATGGCTTCTGTTTTATAGTTAAACCTATAATTAGCTTTCAAAAGGATTACCAGGGTGTATGTGAATGACCAGTTTAATCTGTTTTTTTTCCGTGTCACAACTGAGGACAAGTGCTTGTTCCTTTCTTTAGTGCCTTTATCAGGTTAATCTTCCCTGTATATTGTCACCCCCTTGACGGCATGGAACAAAACCCACTTGGTCTTTGTATCATGTGAGGAAGTTGTGGGAGCAACAGATTGGCCAAGATCTTTATGTAGATCTTGGTCTGAGGAGTGATATTGGCGTATAGTTGGTGCATTCTGCCCAAGTGGCCTGTATGAGGGTGTAGGACCCGGAGGAAGGTTTGGTAATGTAAGTCAAGGACGCCTGGCCCTGGGGCTTTGCCATTTGGCAACTCATTAACCATGTCTTCTATTTCTTCAGTTGAGAGAGGGTCATTTTGTGAATGAAGGGCATCTGTTTAGATCTTTGAGAGCGAGTAGGAGACTATAAATTCAGTTAGGACCTTTTATCCTCCACCAACAGTGTAAGAGTTTCAGGGAGAGCATACAGTTAAGCGAAATAAGCCTGAAATCAATCTGCAATGGCCTTTTGGCCATGTATCATGGATCCCTGAAGCCCACGAAGTACATGTGGAGTTGGATAGAAAAACATATTCTGTATTTTACTTGCAACTATAATTGGGTGTACCTTAAACTGTTGCTCTAGACACTTTGTAATGTAGAGTTTGATGCTCCCGAAGCTGCCTTGCAAGGATTGTGTGAGATTTCTTCCACTTTATCTAGTATTGTTTTGAGTTACTAACAACTTCTCCACTGTTGGAGTTCTCAGCAATTCTAAGTGCTACCAACCACCTTGATCGACCCTGGAGGGCTTTTTCACCCTATTGGTCTCCAGAGGCCTAATTATTTTGCATAATTCCTCCTCCATGATGCAATCTTTTGGACCTTGACCCCTGCTAAATACATTAGCCCAACATCACTGCCTTGTGAGCTTCCCACAGCATCAATTGGGTGGACACTGTCCACATTAAACTGAAAATATTCTGCGAGGGAAGTAGCTTCTCTCGCACACAGGAAACTTTCAGCAAGGCCTCATTCTGTCTCCAGCGGCGTGTGTGTGTAAGTATAATCATATCTCAGAGTCAAAAGGGCATGATCCAAACGAGATGGAACCCACCTCTGCATCTGGCAACATTTGTAGTGTTTGGATGTCGCCAAAGAAGTAATCAATGCAGGTCTGGAAGACTGCTGCCAAACTGCTTTGTGGACAGCTTGCAGGAGAGCCTGTAGTCATTAACCTGTCCAGGTTAAAAACAAGGTTAAAATTTAGGAAGCTTGTTTATCTTTAATTAGTTAAATCTTGATGTGGAGACAAATTTGGGAGGAGTTAAGGCAGTGATGGCAAACCTTTTAGAGACCGAGTGCCCAAACTACAACAAAGACCCGCTTATTTATCGCAAAGTGCCAACACAGAAATTTAATTTGTGGTTTATACTCCCTTCTTTGTCACAGTTTTCATTGATATCAGCACCCTGAGGACACCAATAAAGCAGAAAATAGTCCCAGGTACAGCTGTCACTTTAAAATAGCTTTGTGCACAGCAAGTCCTGGGCTGTCTGGGACTGTAGGAAGATACCTGGAGTCATCTCTGGTGATGGCCTGAGTGCCCACAGAAAGGCCTCTGAGTGCCACCTCTGGCACCAGTGCCATATGTTAGCCATCACTGAGTTAAGGCATATACATTGCATAGTCTGATTGGACTACTGCTTGGCGTGCCTTTTACAATGAGATATCGCCCCATTGGGTTGGGAAAAAACTGAGGAAACCTGTATCAGGTATATCCTCTATTGCTATTCCAGCTTTCTTACTGTCATGGGAAGCTAGATAAGCTGAGTAAAGGTGTCTGGCTTAGGCAAGTGTTTTCTAGTGTCAAAGTGTGTATCCTGCTAATATACTATGTCTGCCCTACTAGCTTTTATTTCCGCTTAGGGCTAACTGGTGCTTGGTAGGGGAGTTCAGGCCCTTCACATTTAACGATTATGAAATGAGTTTTTTGACCATAACTGAAAGTTGTTGGGGTGTTTTAAAGCCGCACCAGCAGGGTTATATGCTGTTATTACTCACAGCGGATGAGTCCTATGTTAGGGTCTCTCACATCCAGGCATTACATATAGGAATGCCTAGATCCACCTATAGAGGAGTTTGAGAGGAAATGGGGGGGGGGGGGGATGGTGGACAAAGACTCTACAAAGAACATAAACTGAAATGGGAGAGAAATACCACTGTTTGGGGTCTAGACCACCCACTCCTCGAAGGGGACGAGGAACTGGCATATGGTTGAGAATCTGCCTAAACCAGGTTAGTCTCTCCACAAACCTAAAACTGGGATAGTATAAGGTCAGAGCACTTCCAAGATTTTTACTATATTGGGTATCTAAAGTATCAGAACTAAAATCCAATCAAGTACAACATAACCAGACCCATGGTGCTAGGGTGGGTATATCAACACTATAACGTAACCTTTAATACAGTTGGAAGACCATAAAAGGATATAGAACAGGACAGAGAAATCCTCCAGTGAGGGTTTGCCCTCCGCTATCCTCGCCCCAGACCTACCCTTCTGATGTGGGTACTGGGGGTGATCCTCCTTCTTGCCGCAGTGGGGGACATGTCCGGAGAGTCGCAGAGGAGTTGCTTCACTGCCACATGCATCCGCTGTACAAGGTGGCACCCGCACTGCCGTGCTGAAAGGGACTTGCTGGGATTATGTTCAGAGACAGCAGCCCAAGGTGCCGACTGTTGGTCTCCTAGGCAGTCGTGAGGCTATTGGCCCTTTCCTAGGGCATTTTTGGGAATTGGGTGCCAGTGTAAGCTAGTGCAAGTGTGCTTATGGGGCACCAGGGGTCCAAAGTGCCACGCTCGCATGTCCTTTTTGGTTGATGGCTGGCCACGCCCCCCAGTAGATTTCCTTTAACTGTCCCTGGTGTGGGAAATCTCAGAGCTAGTATCCATTAGTATCCTATAAAGAAGAATATGAATGTGTATTCACTGACTGCACAGATGTAAAACACTATGGATAGATGTTCACATACATTTTTAGGACAGAATGATTAATTGTATTTTGTGCAAAATAACTGTCCCTAAAATGCCCAACATTTATAAAAATGTCATGAAAAAAAGGACGTTTGCGGCACTCACCCGTTAAAATTATTCTTTATTGTAGTCTCACATAAGATCAGTCCGACATGGTATAGCCAAAGTGGGGCAGAGGTAGGAGCAGGGGGTCCCGCAAACGTCCTTTTTTTCATGCTATTTTCGATACCTGCACTCTGTATGCTGAGCACCATCCATATTAACATTTTACACTGCCGTACCATCTCTGAAGATATGTATTGACTGCAGGCTCGTGGGGAGTTGCGGTGGTGCCCCCGTATTTCCCGGTTCTTTGTCTGTTATTTCTAAAAATGTTTTAGACAAAAGGGACATGGCCTTGAAAAAGGGCGGAAGGTTTTATTAAGCCAAAAAATGGCATATTTTTCTGGCATAAATTAAGACAAATACTAGTTTACTTTGTTGACGGTCTTAAACTATGCCCAATTTTTCATTTAGCAATAGAAACTTTGAAAAACTTATTAGTAAAATTTGCTTTTAATAAAAGATGAGCGGACCCCAGCTCTATGTTCAGGTCCAAGGTTCAGGTGTGTCCCTGCCGAACAGCTAATCCCGGAAATTGATGCCCCTGGCCAACTAGCCATGTCTATGATTATACAGGGGGACTCCTGAATTAAAAATGAGGCTCTGCTCAGCAATGCAGGGAAATAGACAATACAGCCATGTTGCATGTCCTAAATTTTTTTTTTTTTTTACAGATTAATATTTTCTAATTAACCCCTTCACCACTGCTGTACGGTTATATATGTGCTATATGCACATGCTCCATGAAGGAAGGACATTGATATACGTCATGACAGTGGCCACCTCCAAACGGCTAAACCTGAACTCTAGCACATAGAAACTCAATTAACGAATCTCCCCTTTAATAAAGATATCCACCCTTAAGTTAACCTGTATTGTGCTGTATTGTAATATTGCTGTATGTGTGTACGTAATTGTAATATTTATCTATCCGTGTAAAAATTGCCGGGACACAAAACAATTTGGTGAGCACTGTAAAAACAAAACCCGAAAAACTCCCAAAAATGTACATTTTTCATTAAATGTTCTAAAAAGTGATCAAAAAAAGTTATGTACGCCAAAATGGTATCACGTTAAGTTATATCTCTGTAAAGATGGCGATACAAAAATAAATTAGATTTTCTTATATTAGTTTTTATTCAGTAAAATTGTAAAAATATATAAAAATATATAAATGAGGTATCCCCATAACCTTAGTGATCCATAGAATAAAGATAATGTTATTTTTATAGTACAGTGAATTGCCCCCAAAAAATACAAGAAGAAAGGAGAGCAAAATTTACAAATTTTTCCTACATACATAAAGGAGTTAATAAAATCTCAATGAGCTAATGACCCACTTAAATGAAGTATTTGTAAAGTGTATCTAATGTCGCACAAAATAAGCCTTTATTTGTCCAAATCTCCCAAAAAATAAAGATTGTATAGCCAATAAAAAGGGACATGAATGTAGCAGCTTCCCTTCAATGCCCTGGTGTGTGCCGAAACTACAGTTTACCACCACATATGGGGTATTGTTACACTCAGGAGAAATTGGGTATCAAACTTTGAGGACCATTTTGGAATTTTATCCACTGAGAATTTGTACATTTTTTGAAAAACACATTCATTTAGCCAAAAAAATGTAAATTTCAAAATTGCATCCGATCTTGTTTTATCCCCTGTAAAATAATTAAAGGGTTAACAAACTTCATGAAAGGGGTGTAGTTTTATAATGGGGTAATTTATGGGGTTTTACTTTTATTTAGGCCACTTAATGTGACTTGAATTCTAAGCAGGTCCTGCAAAAGCGTGATTTTATGTTTTTTTATGAAAATTTATGAGAAATCGCACCTAAAGTTCAAAGCCCCATAACATCTTACAAAAATGAGAGAATGCATAAAAAACCATGGAAACATAAAGCAGACATTCGGTTAATGTTAGTTAACAAGTTTTTCTGCTGTTATGACTACGTATGGAAAAAGTAGAACATTTTCAATTTCAAAAATCGAGACTTTCCAAATTTTCACCAAATATCTGTTTTTTTTTTCCATAAATAAACGCAACAGATACCACCAAAATTTTTCAGCTAACATGAAGTACAAAGTGACATGAGAAAACAATTTCAAAATCACTTGGATATGTTAAAGCGTTCCGGAGTTATAACCACTTTTAGAGATACAGGGCAGATTTGAAAATATGGGCCGTGTCAGGAAGGTGAAAAGTGGCTTCGGCATTAAGGGGTTAAATATCATAGGGGACATATACAAATATAATATTACATTACAGAGTACAAACATTTATATGGAACAATAGGAGTCAGGGCCCTGCTCACCAGAGCTTACATTCTATGAGGATGAAGGAGGTGACACAGTAAGTATAAGTTCTAGTATAACGGTCCAGCCATTCTTTATATGGGAACAATATAAAATAGTTTAATAAATAAAAATTCTGTTGCTTGAACCAGCCATCAGCGGCCATCTTATATGCAAGGTCCAAGGTTAAAGTGACTGCAGAGAAGCCTGGAGCTTTGTATATATCTGCTGTTTGCTGGATAACGGACGAGAGGAGCACATAGGGTGAATTAGTAAAGAGAGTTGATATTTCATGCAGTTAGCAAGTGTGATAGGCTTGCCTAAAGAGATGGGTTTTAAGAGCACGTTTGAAACTTCGGAGGGTGGGTATTAGTCTCAGAGTCCAGAAAATTGGTGTGACTCGGGAGAAGTCCTGGGAACGTGCATGGGAGGTTCAAATTAAGGTAGAAATTAATATCACTGGCAGATCGAAGAGCAGCGGGTTGGGCGGTATACTGAAATGAGAGAAGAGAGATAGGGAGGTGCAGTATTATGCAGACCTTTGTGGATGAGGGTTATTAATTTAAACTGTATTCGGAAGGAGACGGGCAGCTAGTGCAGTGATTGGCACAGGTTGGAGGCATCCGTGTAGTGTTTGGATTTGAAAGACAAGCCTGGCTGCTGCATTAATAATGGATTGTAAAGGAGAAAGTTTAGTGAGTGGGAGACCGATTAGTAGGAAGTTACAGTAGTGAATCAACGCAAGAATTAACATTTTAGAATTTTTAATAGTCAGAAATGGTGGATTCTGGAGATGTTTTTGAGATACATGTGGCAAGACTGAGCCAGAGATTGAATATACGGTGCAAAGGAGAGGTCGGAGTCCAGCACAACCCCAAGGCAGCGAGCCTGCTGCCTCGGTGCTATAGTGATCCCACAGACCGAGATGGAGCATCCTGAGGAGGAGCTGGTGGTCCACAGTATCGAACGCTGCAAATAGAATGAGGAACAAATAGTCACCTTTGGATTTAGCAATGAGGAGATCATTGTATTTAGTAAGAGCAGTTTCAGTGGAATGCATAGAGCAGAAACCAGATTGCAGGGGGTCAAGGAGGTAGTTAGCTGAGAGATAGCGAGTCCAGGGAAGGTTTTTTTTTTTAGTAACAACAGCATGCTTGAAAGAAGGGGGGACGACACCAGAAGAGATAGAGAGGTTAAAGATTTGAGGTGAGAAGTGACTGCTGGGGAGAGAGACTGTACGAGATATGAGGGGATGGGGTCACTGATGCAGGTAGAGGGGCGAGCAGAATAAAGGAGCCTGGACACTTCTTCCTCTGTGACTAGCTTAAAGGAAGAGAGTGAACAAGGTAAGGCACCGGATGGAAGGGGATTGGTGGGGTGAGTGGATTGAGAAATTATTTCCTGGTGAATGCAATCAATTTTATATAATAAAATTAAATATAAAGTATCTTATCTTATATCCTCTATTTATGGCCTCTTTTATCCAAAAATTGAGTAATAAAAACATTTAAATGAGCCAGAAGTCCTTCTTCATCTTCATTTCACAACTACTGGAGAGACAGATCTTGAGGCCCAAGATTTAGAGAGCAAAGGTAAAGATTTTGAAAGGAGAAGCTTACGTCAGTGGCTGTGGGGGTAAGCTCTGTAGGAAAAAGATGCAAGTAGGAAGTGCTCTTGGGGGGTATGTATTAGCCTGTAAAGCTAGAACATAGAGGGCGCCTCTGAAGCATTTTTGGCTTAGTTACATGTTTTTATGACTTGCATTTTGGACGAAGGAGGCCATAAATAAAAGATATAAATACAAATCCCTGCTCATATGACCAAGCATGATTTATCATGTCCAAATTTGATTAATGATTTCCTTTAAAGGGAACCTGTCAGCAGAAATATACCTAATAAACCACTACCAGTATGTTGTCAAGCAGCTAAACACCTTTCAGATCATATATCTTTCATGACCCAGGGTAGAGATATCATCCAGAAAATCTACTTTGAAATGAGTGTAAATTTGTTGTATAAAGTGAAGGAGGCAGAGAGTTTAACACTAAAGTCAAACTTTCCCTTTCTCAGAATGCACCCTTCACTGTAATTGATGGTCCTGTACCTAGAGAAATCACTAATCAGATATCCTGAAGTTTGGTGCATGATGTAACTCACAGAAGCTCTGCCTGCCTCCGGACACGGAAAGGATTGACAGATTGATAGCTCTTGACTTCACTGTTCACTGTTGCCTTTATATTACCAATTTACATTTCACTTCAAAGTTAATTTTCTGGGTGATGGAACCATGCTGGGCTATGAAAGAAACATGATCTGTAAGGTGTAAGGCTGCTAGACAACATACTGGTAGTAGTTTTTAGGCCAGTCTCTGATGACAGGTTCCCTTTAATGTAATGCACGTGAACCCCTTATTAAATGTACAGGCAATCAAAATAGTGTGTGGGGTAAGCCTTAGGCCGCGTTCACACATGGTGTTTGTATTTGAAAAGCAATTCCAACAAAACAGGGAGTGGTTTTGCTCAATTGCATATAATTTCCACCAATGAACACCGAGTTTTGCATGTAAATAACATCTGATGCTTATTCCAAAACAAATGCAATTCAGTGGTAACGCATCTGCAATCGGGCCAAAACGCAGTTCAAATGCCATGCATGAATGAGGCTTCGGTCCAAGTACCAAACATTTAGGGCGCGTTCACACGTTGCGTTTTGGTCGCGTTTTCATTGCGTTTGAAACGCATATACAACAACTGATGAGAGGTGATTTGCCTAATTACATTACCGTTTACGTTTGTAAACGCAATGTTAACGCATGCGTTAACAAAACGCATGCGTTAACACACTGTTAACACATGTGTAAACATCGCGTTTACGATGCGTTTTGTAAACGGAAATGTTAACAGTGATGTAATTAGGCAAATCACCTCTCCTCAGCTGTTGTATATGCGTTTCAAACGCAATGAAAACGCAGGTCAAAACGCAACGTGTGAACGCGCCCTCAGGCTTAGCCCAGCCTCCTAACATTACTCCTGCTGGAAGGCTAAAGGCCAGTTCCCATCTGCATTACAGCTTCTGCTTTGCAGTTTCTGTTTTCTTACAGAAAAGATTTTCATTTTGTCTGGACAGATATATTAATACCAAAGTTTCAGTTTTTAACCTCTTCAGGTGTAAGCCATTGTAGGGCATTAGGACCAGGCCCAGAATTTGCCTGTGTCATTATAGGAGGTTATAACTTTGTAACGCTTTAACATTCCAGGGGATTTTGGGATTGTTTTAACATCACACATTGTACTTCACAGTGATAGAAAATTTGGATGATATCTTTTGTGTTTAGTTATGAAAAAAGGGTCGGAAATGCATTGGTCACAGCCTCACAGTATATTGCCAACCGCCCCAGTAGTGTATAGCCTGCCAGTCCCTTGTAGTATATAGCCAACCCCCTGTAATATACAGCTGGCCAGCCCCCAGTAGTATACAACCAGCCCCTTTTAGTAGCCAGCCAAGTTTTTTGGCATTTTTTTTTTTTACGGCATTCACTGTACGGGTTCAGTGACAATTTTATTTTGTTATTTTGTATGGATTGTTACGGACGTTGTGATATGTTGTGTTTTTTGGGGTGATTTTCACTTTTTTATGTTTTATTTGATTATTACATGGGATGGGACTTCAGGGGACTTTATTCATGGGACATGAATGAGTGATCATTTGAATACTAAGGTATTGCAGGATATAACATAGTCAGCCTATGCATTCTGCATAGGCTGACAGGCACTGTTAGATCGTGCATAGTCCATGATCCTAACAGGCTGATACTGAAGGCAACCAAAACAATAGACTTAATAGAAAGTACAATGATCAGCCG
Source organism: Engystomops pustulosus (assembly GCF_040894005.1). Taxonomy (NCBI): domain Eukaryota; kingdom Metazoa; phylum Chordata; class Amphibia; order Anura; family Leptodactylidae; genus Engystomops; species Engystomops pustulosus. Next base: position 100,610,331 of record NC_092417.1, on the reverse strand, counting down.
GTCTAGATATGAAGAAGCCTCTCACGATACAAGATAATATTAGCAAACCAAAAATTAGCACTATCTGCCACAAATCCCATAAAATCTAAATTTTTTTATACACAGATTAAAAGTAATTACATACAAAAATAGTGCTGTAGATGAAGGCATAGACAAAATAGGTGCTGGGCAGTAAGTCAATAGTTCATACAGTAAAGCAGGGGTCTCAAACTCGCGGCCCGCGGGCCAACTGCGGCCCGCGGGCCAATATTTTGCGGCCCCCACCTGGTCGCGCTGCATGGAGAGGGCTCACGGGCTGAGCCCTCTCCATAGCCGGTAAGTCTTTGCTGCATATTGCAGCAAAGGCTTACCGGTAACACCCGCGATCGGTGCTAGCACCGATCGCGGGTGCTTTCACAGCGATGGCTGCCGACAAAGCTGCCGGCAGCCTCAACCTGGGATCACCGCTCCCCGTGACGTCATCGGGGGGCGGAGATCCGTCTCCATGGTAGCCTCAGGTCTTCCGAAGACCCGAGGCTATTTCGTTTTAACCCCTTCATTACAATGTGCTGATAGCACATTGTAATGAATGAGGAGGAAAATCTCCATATACTGCCATACTGTAGTATGGCAGTATATGATAGGATCGATCAGACAACCTAGGGTTAAAGTACCCTAGGGAGTCTGAAAAATAGTATAAATAAAAAAAAGTTTAAAAAAAAAAAATAATAATAAAAAAACCTAAAATTTCAAATCACCCCCCTTTCCCTAGAACTGACATAAATATAAATAAACAGTAAAAATCATAAACATATCAGGTATCGACGCGTCCGAAAATGCCCGATCTATCAAAATATGATGACGGTTTTTCAGTGCGTTTAACCCCGTTACGGAAAATAGCGCCCAAATTCGAAAATGGCACTTTTTTGCCATTTTGAAAAATATAAAAAAATCTATAAAAAGTGATCAAAAGGTTGTACAGTCCTAAAAATGATATCATTGAACATATTATCAAATTTCGCAAAAAATGACAGCACCCACAGCTCCGTACACCAAAGTATGAAAAAGTTATTAGCGCCAGAATTTGGCAAAATAAAAAAAAATATTTTTGTACAGTAGGTTTTAATTTTTGTAAATGTATGAAAACATTATAAAACCTATACAAATTTGGTATCCCCTTAATCGTACCGACCCAAAAAATAAAGTAGACATGTCATTTGGGGCGCTCAGTGAAAGACGTAATATCCAAGCCCACAAGAAAATGGCGCAAATGCATTTTCATTGCATTTGGAATTTTTTTCCCGCTTCCGAGTACATGGCATGGAATATTTAATACCATCACTATGAAGTGCAATTTGTTACGCAGAAAACAATCCATCACACAGCTCTTTACGTGTAAAAATAAAAAAGTTATAGTTTTTTGAAGGTGGGGAGTGAAAAATGGACATGAAAAAACAGGAAAGGGCCCGTAACCGGTTAATCCCCTTCCCTCCGGTACTTGAAGAAGATGAAGTCGCCGCTCTGAACGCACTTGGTGCAGGTCAGAGCGGCAACTTCATCTTCTTCGATGGGAGGGACACGGGGAGGCAAGTACCGGGTGGGGGGGGGGGAATGGAGTGTCCCTGACTGGGCTCAGTGCGGTAGGAGCTTGGGACCCCTCGGTACACAGGACGCGTTCATAGAGAAAACACGTCTCCCAGCTTGGGGCTTTCCTTGCACTGGGAGACGCCGTGACATTTGAATCTGAATAATGATATTTTGTAAGCGCATTTTGTGTGGAAAACTTGATGCGGCCCAGCCTTACCCAGAATCTACCTCCAACGGCCCCCAGGTAAATTGAGTTTGAGACCCCTGCAGTAAAGGGTGACAAAGGTCTGTTGACCGAAACACGTGTCGGGGCTTGTGCTGGGCAGCGTGGTCTCTCTTTTTACTCTACTGAGGTAATGTACTGCATCATTTGTGTTTTATTTTGAGTTGTTGCACTTGCACTTTAACACTTTATGTCAGCTACCTCTGACACATTTAGACTATTAGTGTCAGCATCACATTTTGTGATGCAGTTCTGTTCTCAATTTTGGGACATACCTCAGTAGATATTCTTATATTGATATAACAACACCGGACTGTATGTACTATTGACTTTTGTCTATGCATTCATCCACAGCACTATTTTTGTATGTAATTGCTTTTAATCTGTGTACCAATAAAATTTTGATTTTATGGCATGCTACTGAAGGCAGCCCTGGGGTCCTCAGTGTTGCCATGGCAATGCATTACAGACGCCACAGTCATTATGGCTGCAGCGTCTATATGGTTAAACAGACGGGATCATGATAGTCGCGATCCTGGCTATTACTGCGGGATCCTGGCTACCACGTACTGCCGGGATCCTGCGGTGATCACACGGGCTCAGCTTCATGGCGTAATTATACTTCAAGCTGCAGGAACTTCCCTCATAGAATTACGTCAGGGTGCAGTAAGGGGTTAGTGGATACCTTTAACGGATCCATTTAAAAACACAGGTACTTTGCTTTCTGCTAGCATTAGTTAGTTTACGTTTTTTTTTTTAATTTATAGCAATACATTTTTTTTCCAACTATCTGCTCAAATAATGGAAGAACTACTGGAAGATGTATGAGGATACTAACAGACACCATTGCAAATCAATGGGAAAAAATGGATCCGTTATAATGGAATCCTAAATGCATATGGGAACAGGCCATCAGAAGAGAAGGGAAAGAGGGAAAGGTGAGTAAAGTTTTTTTTTTTTTTTGGTTTGTTTAATACCCAGGAACAGGGGAGGACAGGGGGCCACAATATGAGAAGAATAAAGGACATGTGGCCATAATATTAGGTAAGATGGAGGATACAGGGCCACAGTATGAGGAGGATGGAGGACAGGAGGTCACAGTATGAAGGGGATGGAGGAGATTAGGAGGCCACAATATGAGGGAGGATGGCGGACAGGAGCCCACAATATGAGGGAGGATGGAGGACAGGAGCCCACAATATGAGGGAGAATGGAGGACAGGAGCCCACAATATGAGGGAAGACGGAGGACAGAGACCACTATATGAGGTAGGAGGGTGGACTGGAAGCCACAATATGAGGGGAGATGGAGGATAGGAGGCCACAATATGAGGAAGGATGGAGGACAGGAGGCCACAATATGAGAAAGGATGGAAGACAGGAGGCCACAATATGAGGGAGCATAACATTAAAGAGGGGGCATTATATGTTGATGCAAGCCGTATGTTTTTCCAGATAGCACACATCCTCATTTGCTTATATGGGCTCATGCACACGGCCATTAATTTCACAGCCCCTGGCATATGAGGACTGCCTGAGACGCAGAAGATAGAGCAGGTGCCATCCTGTACGTGTTTGTGTCCTGGAGAGTGACATTATACACTGGATGCAAAGAGATCCACAGGACCCTTGTGTGAGTCCAGTATACATGTGCAGGTAGCCTGAGGTCCATAGTATATGTTTTGGGGTGGGGCAAAGGGCGGGGCATAGCGCATGGTTTAGGAAAAAATGGAGGAACTTTTTGTCCCTCTTTCATCTAAGCCAAAAGTTGGGAGGTCCTATGATCTGGAAGGTGTGATGCAGTACGGAGAAATATATTCTCGCACATTTTCTGTATTAAAACTGAAGTGCACTTTCTCCTCCGTGCAGACAGTACAGCAGAGAAATCACCTCCATCTTTAGTGTGGGCGCTGGAAAACGGCTCGGCTCACTCCTAGCGGAAGTGTACGTTCTCTACGTGACTTCTGATTGGCGGGAGACAATCTACACTTCTGATTGGCTCTAGCGCCGCATATCCCATAGTGCAGCGAGAGGCTTCTTCCTTTCTTTACGGCCATTTTCTCCCCATAGAGGTATGTCTGACAGTTCCCGGGCCGCGGCTTTTACTATCCGTTACCATCCTCCGTTACTGAGCGCCTGGAGATGCCGCAGCCGGTGTGGCGTTGGTGCCCGGTGTCCGGTCGTCAGTTCTGGGGCATAATAAAGGGCATGGGCTCTGCTGGTTTACGGTTCAGGCCGCGGCCCCGGCCTGGTGGTGCAGGGACCGGCCTGTGAAGTGTGCGGAGGATGGGGACGTGCAGTCAGTAATGCAGGCGGCCGGTGTACAGGCGGCGCCCCCCACTTGTTGTCCTTATGTAAGTTTGCAGCCGGTGCCGTGCTGTGCCTGAGGGCTGGATGTAGACCCCATTATATGAGCGCTCCAAGTGCTGACGCCCAGCCTCCTGCCATACACCTGTGATCCCGGTGTTCTCCACAATCTTCTTCTCCTGGGAATTTACCTCGTGGAATGTTTTGCATGACGTTATTGTAGGCCCCTTATCCCAGTCATCCAATAAAGTTGTGTTTTCCTGAATGGGCACAGGGTAGATGGCTTTTAGGTGAACATTTTAGGATGTGTTCATGTGTGTAATTTGGCACAGACAAACCTGACACCCCCCCCCCCCCCCTCATTTCTGCTGCTAGCTGTTATGTACTTCACTGTTCCCTTATAGGAACAATCCCCCAAATGCTGCATAGTTTAGCCCTTCAGAGTTCTGTCACGTTCCAGTGGATCTATATGGTTACCCAATCCATACCTGCACGTGATGGGCCAGAGATTAGTCCTGTGATTGAAAATGTTAACCTTTTGTTTTACAGGGATTAAGTCGCCATGGCCCCCAGCAGGAATGGCATGATCTTGAAGCCTCACTTCCATAAGGACTGGCAGCGACGAGTAGCTACCTGGTTTAACCAGCCTGCCAGAAAGATCCGCAGGTAAGTTAATGCATTATATGATAGCTCTGCATACTTGTGGTGGTGGTCTACAGTCAAATGATGAAAATTCTCCGGAACCACTGCATATTCCGTGATGAATCCTCTACAACCCTTTTTATCTGATGACTATGGACAGTGCTGTGTGCTATAAATGATCAGTTGATATTACCTTGATAGGGGTGTTGTACTCCGGTGAGTTTGCTTCATAAGTTTTGAGCGACTCTGAACTGCTGAACTGACATGTCATATCGATCCCCCACACTCGCTCTTGTACAATCGGCCTTAGATGAAAGTGTGTGGTGATGAGGGATGCTTCTGGACAGAAGTTGTGTGCTGGAAATCTGTTGTGTGACTATTGCTGTTTCTGCTACTTTCCTGACCTATTACCTTATACTAAATAGGCGCAAGGCGCGTCAGGCCAAGGCCCGCCGGATAGCACCAAGACCTGTTTCTGGACCAGTCAGGCCAGTGGTGAGGTGTCCCACCATAAGATACCACACAAAGGTGCGACTTGGGAGAGGCTTCAGTTTGGAGGAACTGAAGGTGAGCGAGATCTTGGGCTAAATAAAGTAATGAAACAAAAGTGGTGTGTGTGTATGGATGTGATATACATCTCGATCACTTTCTCGTGCAGGCTGCTGGTATCAACAAGAAGGTTGCCCGCACTATTGGCATCTCTGTAGATCATCGTCGCCGCAACAAGTCTACAGAATCACTGCAGACCAACGTGCAGAGGCTAAAAGAGTACCGATCCAAACTGATCCTCTTCCCACGCAAACCCTCTGCCCCCAAGAAGGGTGAAAGCTCTGTAAGTAGTGTTCTGTTACCAGATAAAACGTTCAGTATTGTTGAATTTATTTATTTTTTTTCTATGTTAACCACCTTTATACTAGGTTCATCAGATTCTTTGTTCAGGTACATCACTGAGCAAAATTAAGTGAATTGTGTCCAGTAGCTGGAGCTTTTCTGCAACCTCTACATAGCTGACAGTATATCAAAGTCTATTGTGAAGCTTCGGCATCATACTTATACCAACATTTCTCATTTTCCAGGCTGAAGAGGTGAAGATGGCCACACAACTTAAGGGCACTATCATGCCTATCCGCAGTGTAAGTTCTTTGTTTTTTACTATTGCCTATGGTTGTTAGTGTAATGATACCACAGCTTGAATGAGATGTGGATAAACAATTGGGTCACCTTTTGGAGGTAACTTATTTGTGGTGGCTGGTTTGATTTAGCTGTAAGTGCCAAGGTTATGTCATCATGTATTATGTGCTTTTCTGAATGGCTTAAAGGGGTTGTCCGAGAAAGGCAAGAAAAAAAAACAATTGATGTTACCGGGGCACTGCTTAAAAATAAAATGCATGTAATTACCTTCTGGTGTCCTGCCCCGACGTCTTGCAGGGCACTGAAGCTGCTCTCGGACAGCTGCCGGTTGGGACTGAGGAGGGGAGTATGTGGGGTTTTTTTCCCTTGAGGCAACCCCTTTAAGTTTGTACAGCAGATATCTGCAGTTTTTGCTGATTTCTAGCTGAAGCCATTTTTTTACTTTTTATGTAGTTGTCCTTTATTAAAGGTGTTCAGACTATGCATTAACGGACGTGTGTGCTTTGGAGTGCACCTTTTGTAAGGCACTGGTTACATCGGTTGTGATGAGCTTTATGTATAGATATGGGCGATATTGTACATTCACATATTTGTATTTTATAGTGGTTTCATTACTACTTGAGTACATCTAGGGCTGCTGTAAGCTTGGTGTGATGTTCGGATGGCTATGTACTGCAGTATTGCCTAGCTTGGTCATATGTTCTGATATAGGTAGTGATTTAACACTATTACTGGGGTAGTGCTAGTGAGCTGCTTCCTTTAGAAAGTGCTCCTAGAGTTTATTTTGCCTACACTTTGTGTAGTGTATAGTATTTCCCATGGGGAATACAATATTTTGAATATTAAAACTAGTAAGCAAAGTTTTTGAGCACCGTCTTAATAGTGTAATTTCTTCTATATACAAACTGGTTAGCTCCAAACACTTTTTGAGGTGCTAAGTTGTTTATCCGAGGATTTTCCATACCCACTAATTTTCAAATATTGTCATTATTCCTTAGCATTTACTTATGCACGTTTATAGTCGTTTAGTGACCTAGATCTGTTATTGGACACAATTTAATATGTGCTGTACAGTACATTTTTGCAGTGGCTCACTGTATAGGACAGTCTGGTTACAGTAATGCATACCCCACACCCAATGAGGTATTACAGCCATATACAGTTTGATTCTGAAATCTGTTGCATGGGAGCCTAAAAGGACAGTTGTGCCCTTGTAATGTCGTCAGGTGTGGGTGAATGTTGCTTTGAGGGCTTCAGCCAACAAGGTATCTGGTTTTTATTTGCAGCTTTTTTTTTTCTGGCAAGTGACAATCATTTGATTTTTCTTTTTAGGTCTACAAGAAGGAAAAACCAAGAGTTATCACAGAGGACGAAAAGAACTTCAAAGCCTTTGCCAGTCTGCGTATGGCACGTGCTAATGCCCGGCTCTTCGGCATCCGTGCCAAGAGAGCGAAGGAGGCTGCAGACCAGGACATGGAGAAGAAAAAATAAAACTTTCACTAGAACTGTTAATAAAACACAATGTTCTATAAATCTTTTCTTGAGTTTTTCATGGTCCTGGCACCATTGCTGGGAGTCACAGAATTCTTTCAAATGGGTATTTCCACCATGTTCCCATGACAGCCTCCACCTGGAGGTTGCTCCTATATCCTGTAGGGACAGGAAGTTAAAGAGGTTAAAAGGCTCCTCCCTAGCACCCAACACCAGTGTCTTCCTGTCCCTACGGGAGATAGGTTGCAAGAGGTTCTCCGATACAGAGAATAAACATTTTTTAAAAGAAATTTTGCCCTACCCCACACTCTTAAGGTGCTGGGAAAAGGCGACCCCCTTACCCCCTTCCTTCCCCCTCTGGTCGGTCCCATCCAGCCGTCCCGTGAGCCTAATGCTCTGACCGAATCTGAATGAGGGGGGAGGAATCCTTTTTTTTCCACTTAAATGGACTTTGTAAGTGTGCGCCTGGCGTCATCGCTGGGGCCGCCCGGCATGTTCAGGGAGGGCGCCACGGGGCATACCATTACGGATGCTGCCTGGTGTGGTGTCATGCGGCGCCGCTGGACGCATCATCACAAGTGCCGCTGGGTGCGTCGTCATGGGCGCCGCGGGTGCGTCATCAGGGAGTGCCTCTGAGCGTGTCACGAAAGAGCACCATGTGGTCGGGATCGCACGCATCTGCGTTCCCGGGAAACCTGGCATGTGCGCCAGAATACTACCAGTTGTACTTCCAGTTTATCCGGAGGGTAAATGCCATCCACGTGAATGCCATCCAGAATTCAAAAGGCATCCCTGGGTAGCGGATCGCGGCTCCAGTGCTCCCTCAGCAGCAAAATGGCAGACGAGGCAGCAAACATGTTCCAGCTCCTGGTACCAGTAAGTACAAGCCCTGGGCTAACCTCTTATCTGTTATCTGACTTTTTAATTATCTGTTATCATATGTATTCCTTAGGGAAAGGAACAGAAAGAGACCTAAGGAGAGAGAAACCCACTAAAAGACCATCTAAGAGATGTGGGTTATGCAATGCTAAAGTAGCAGAGGATTATAAAAAAGTTACGTCCTGACTGCTTAACTAAAGTCCTTTAAAGAGGAAAGATCTTCCCTAATATATGATCTAAGATTGGCAATTAAAGAGGAAGTATCCTCTTCCATTGCCGCACATCTTCCTGAACCCATAGGAAAGGTTAGATACCAACAATCCTCTGATAAGGATTCAGATGCCCCCTCTGGTTCCCTAGATGAGAAGCTTGAGGATGAATTAGAGGGCCAGTCTAAAGAACGACACACAATCTTTTTTTTTTTTTTTTTTTTTTTTTTCCCCTTCGGATCTAGATATTTTAAAGCTTTAACCCCTTCCCGACATTTGACGTAATAGTACTGCATCGCGGGTACTTCTTTAACCCTGATCAGAAACAGAAAAGACAATGACCAGCAGGGGGGCTTTCTTACTTTATAGCCAAATGGGAGAAAATTTCTCCCAATTTCAACGAAAGTCAAAATCTTCATTCAGAAGCTATGTCACGTGAATGTAGGAGAAAGGGGAAGGATTTTATTCTCCTCTATTCTTAGTCAAAAAACCAAACGGTTCTTACTGTTTAATTATAAATCTAAAGAAATTGAACAAATTTATCAGATACAAGCGGTTCAAGATGGAACCTGTAAAAAAGGCAGCTCCCCTGATAGGGCTAAATTATTTCCTTTGTACGATAGATCTCAAGGATGTGTACGATCACGTTCCCATTTGTCAAAACCATCAAAAATTTCTCAGATTTGCAATCCTATCTCCAAAAGGGGAAATTCTTCACTTTCAATTCGGGGCACTCCCATTCGGAATTTCATCTGCCCCATGCATTTTCACCAAAATAATGGTAGAAGTACAATTGCATAAAAAAAAATGGGTAACGCAGTCAAACAAGACTATCTCGTATGTAAGTATGCCAGAGAAAGTTATGAGGTACCCTCACAAATATACAACTATGAACCTATCCACCTAAACAGAGGGAATGACATACACTATAGCCGTGGTGTAGACAAATAACCTTTATTAAATTCACAAGTTAAAATACAAGTAAAGCATCGCAGGAGAGATGAATGAAACGGCACAGGTTAGTCAACAGGGAACAGGTAATTCAGTAAGCAGGAGTATCATAATAAACATTACACTTTGAACAGTCTTTAACCCCTTAAGGACGGAGGGTTTTTCGGCTCATTTCTCGCTCTCCAACTTCAAAAATCCATAACATTTTCATTTTCCGTGTACAGACCTGTGTGAGGGCTTATTTTGTGCGTAACAAATTTTACTTTCCCGTAATGTTATTTATTTTAACATGCCGTGTACTGCGAAGCTGAAAAAAAATTCCAAATGTGGAAAAATTTTTAAAAAAAACGCACGTGCGTCACGTTCTTGTGGGCTCAGTTTTTACGACTTTCACTCTTCGCTCCAAATAACACGCCTACTTTATTCTTTGGTTCGGTGCGATCGCGGTGATACCAAATTTATATAGGTTTTATTGTGTTTTAATACATTTTCAAAAATTAAACGAATGTGTACAAAAAAGAAAAAAATTTTTTTGCCATCTTCTGACGCTAATAACTTTTTCATACTTTGGCGCACGGAGATGTGTGAGGGGTCATTTTTTGCTAAATGAGGCGACGTTTTCATTGCTACCATTTTGAGGTCTGTGCGACATTTTGATCATTTTTTATTTCATTTTTTATGTAAAAAGGTGTAAAAGTCGCATTTCGGACATTTGGGCGCCATTTCCCGCCTCGGAGGTCACCGCCGCCTGTAACCGTTTTTATATTTTGATCGGGCATTTTGGGACGCGGCAATACCTAATATGTTTGATTTTTACTGTTTATTATGTTTTATATCCGTTCTAGGGAAAGGGGGGTGATTTGAACTTTTAATATTTTATTAACTTTTTAAACTTTTTTTTTTTCTTTTTTTTCACTATCTTTTAGACCATCTAGGGTACATTAACCCTAGATGGTCAGATCGCTGCTACCATATACTGCAATACTTCTGTATTGCAATATATGGCATTTTTGCAGCACATTCATTACAATGAGCCACTGGCTCATTGTAACGAATCTGCAGCTGCCAGATAGCCTCGTGTCAAAAGAAGACACGAGGCTACCATGGCAACCGATCGCCGCCCCCCCCGATGACGTTCGGGGGCGTGGCAATCGAAAAAAAGATGGCGGCCCCCGCACGCCGCCGTCTTTTTAATGCCGCCGGCGACTTTGCCGGCGGCAACGGGGGGGGTTATTAGCGGTGGGGGTTTTATGCATTTTGCAAAAACCCCCACCTTTGTATGAAGAGGACTCAGCCCGTGAGCCCTCTTCATACATCCCTTATACCTCTGCGCCGTAGAGCTACGGCGCAGAGCGTTAAGGGGTTAAAGTGCATAATGCATGTAAACATCGACTTGCAAATGTAAACAAAATGTGCTTAACAGTCAGGTAGCAGCATATAGCATCATAACCTCAATAGAAAGTTTTTTGCATGAAGATAACCATGTGGAACATATTACCTTTCTATCAATTGAGGAAGAAGATGATTTCTGGACATCGGGTACTGCAAGTGCCGGTGTCGGGCTGTGATATCACAGCCCAGACCCGGCACTAACACCCGTGATCGGAAAAACCTCCGATCCCGGGTGTTTAACCCCTTACACGCCGCGGTCAAGCGTGTCCCCCGTGAATCGGACCCCCCCCCCCCCCCCGGTGAGCTTACCGGGGGATCCGATCCCTCCTGCCACTCGTCGGAACCCGGGGCTATCGGCTCCTCTCTGTGCCGAGTTCCGCCTCCTGGCAGGACCCGGCTGTGTGTAACGGAGCATGCTCAGTTACTAATACAATACACTGCAATACAAGTGTATTGCAGTGTAAAGGCTTGAACAAGTGATCGGATGATCGCTTGATCAACCCAAGAAGTAGAAAATGTAAAAAAGTTAAAAAAAAAAAAAATTAAATTAGTAATTTTAGAATATAATTAAATAAATAAAATAAGTGCCATAATCTCCCCAGTTACACATAAAATGCAAATAAAGTACATAAACCACAAAAACGTGTACATATTTGGTATCACCGCGTCCGTATTAATCTGTACAATAAATATAAATCAATATTGAACCCGCTCGGTATACAATTTTTCATCAAACGCTAAACACTAAAAATGTTCTAAAAAGTGATCACAAAAAGAATGAATTAGTTACTCACCGGTAATTCTATTTTCATTAGTCCACCATGACGGCCCACCTGGAGGATGCCCCTTGACCTCTGTAGGGACAGGAAGAAGAGAGGTTAAATTCCCCTCCCCGCATCCTCCCGCCAGTGACTTCAAAATAACCACGCTGAGGAAGATGCAACAATGATTTATTTATATGTTTTGATCACATACAGTTTTATCATTGTGAATACAACGTAATTTTTACAATCAAGGGAGGGAATCTATAGGCCGTCATGGTGGACTAATGGAAATAGAATTACCGGTGAGTAACTAATTCATTCTTTCCACTTCGTCCCCCATGACGGCCCACCTGGAGACTTACAATATAAGTAGTCTTTTAGGGAGGGATTACTGCTTGAAGTACCTTTCTCCCGAAGGACAGATCCTTCGAGGAGGTCAAGTCAAGTCTATAGTGTTTAAAGAAAGTAGAGGAGGAAGTCCAAGTTGCAGATTTGCTCTAGGGAGGCCCCTCTTTTCTCTGCCCAGGAGGTGGATACAGCTCTTGTGGAATGTGCCCTTATTCCTGATGGTACTGGGATCTTTTGGATGTCATAACAGGAAGATATCGCCATCCTTAGCCATCTAGCGATGGTTGCCTTGGACGCCTTCCTCCCCCTATTTTTCCCGTCTAGAGTGTGCCATTCGCGTTCTCTCTCGGAAGACGGATTCTTGCAGAAAGAAGGTAGTATGATCTCCTGACTTCTGTGGAATTCTGAGACCACCTTTGGGATGAAATTTGGGTCCAGCATAAGAATAATTCTATCATCAAGAACCCTCATAGGGTTCCTTAATAGAAATTGCCTGAAGTTCACCCAGTCTCCTTGCTGAGGTGATTGCTATCAGGAATACTGTTTTTAGTGTTAGGTTTTTTACACTAGCAGAAGAAATTGGTTCAAATGGTTCCTTAATTAAAGCATTTAAGACCAAAGAAAGATCCCATGAAGAAGTCCTTTTAAGGACCTGGGGTTTTAATCTAGAGGCTGCTAGAATGAATCTTTTCACTCACCTGTGCTCGATGAGGGGTTGATCGAAGAAAGCACTTAAGGCTGATACCTGGACTTTTAAAGTACTTGTTGAAAGTCCCAACTCCAGACCCTTTTGAAGAAAGTCAAGAACCTGTAAAATATTTGGGTTAGATTGACATGGTGGTTTATCTGTACAAAAAGAAGAAAATTTTTTCCAAATCTTGTGGTAAATGGCAAAAGTGACAGGTTTTCTACTTGCCTTTAGGGTGTTTATAACAGCAGAGGAGAGTCCTTGGGACTTCATATAGTCCGATTTAGGATCAACGCTGATAACTGGAGTTTTCCTGGATTTGGATGAGATATTGGACCCTGTACCAGGAGATCTTCTGATACTGGTAGAATGACTGGATCCTGAGTGGTCATTCGCTTCAGAATTGGGTACCAGCTCTTTTTGGGCCAATTTGGGCACACAAATATGGTCTGCGTCTTCTCTAGGAAAATTTTCTCTAATACTCTGGCGATCAGGGGAATAGGGGGGAAGGCGTAGGCGAAAGTGGTGTTCCAAGAGTGGGAGAATGCATCCAGATGATTTCTGGTCTCCCCTTTTTCCAAGGAAAAAAAGCGTTGACACTTGGTGTTTCCTCTTGTTGCAAATAAATCTATCTGAGGTTTCCCCCAAAGAGAAGACAGGTACTGGAATATCTCTTCTTTTAGGCACCACTCGTTTGGAAGTATTTTCCTTCGGCTGAGGAAATCCGCCCTTATGTTCTCTGTTCCCTTTAGATGGGTAGCTGAGATTGATGGGACCTGGTCCTCTGCCCACAAAAATATTTGTCGTGTTAGGGACATCAATAATGGGGATCTGGTTCCCCCTTGCCTCTTCAGGTAGGATACTGTCGTGGTATTGTCGGACAGTATCAACAGGTGGTGCCGAGCTAGTTGAGCAGTGTTTGAGCTGAGTACCTCCCAGACCGCTCTCAGCTCCCGGTAGTTGGATGACCTTCTGGAGATCTCCTCTGTCCAGGAACCTTGTGTCAATTTTTGAGGAAGCACTGCTCCCCAACCACTCTTGCTTGCGTCTGTCTGTATGGTGATATACGGACTGTTCCTCCAGAAGATTCCCCTGTCTAGATTTGCGTCTATCAGCCACCACTTGAGATCTTCCTTGACTGAAGAGGGGATTGATACTTTTTTGTCCAGTCCTTCCAAACTCCTGTTCCAGGATCTTAGGACCCATTTCTGGAGAGCTCGAGTATGGGCTTGGCACCAGGCCACTGAGGAGATGCAGGCTGTTAGTAGTCCTAGGACCTTCATAGCGACCCTGATGGAGATAAGAGACCTTCTTCGGAATCTTCTTAGCTCCTCCCTGATGTGAGCCCTCTTTTCCTGTGGAAGGAATGACATTTGCAAACATGAGTTTAAATTCACTCCCAGGAATTTCTTTACTGTGGCTGGTGATAAATCTGATTTTTGGTAATTTACGATCCAGCCCAGTCTTTCTAAAGTTCCTATTGTAATATCCCTTGAGGAAATTAGGTTCTGTTTGTCTCGTCCAATAACCAGCAGGTCGTCTAGATATGGTACAATCAGTATGTCCTGCTGTCTTAGAAACGCCACCACCTCTATCATCACCTTGGTGAAGGTTCTGGGGGCTGAAGATATGCCGAAGGGGAGTGCACAAAACTGAAAATGTAACGTGGAACCCCCCGGAGATAGGACAGAGAATCTTAGGAACTTTTGTGAAGACGGGTGAATGGGGACGTGATAATATGCGTCCTTTAGGTCTATGGTGCACATTAAAGCATTCTGGTGGATAATGTGGGTGGCAGACCTTACCGACTCCATCCTGAACTTGTTGTAGACGATGAAGTCGTTGAGTCGCTTTAGGTTGATTATCAGCCTGTTCGATCCGTTCGGCTTCTTTACAAGAAAAAGAGAAGAATAAAACCCTTGTTTTTCTTGTTCCCGAGGAACCTGGGTAATAACTCCGGAAGACAATAAGGAGGATATTTCTTGCCAGATAAGATAGTGGGACATTTCCGACATATGGGGAGAAGGTGATAGGTAATTTGTAGGAGGAAGTTTCTTGAAATCTATCTTGTATCCCTGAAGAAGGATGTCTAGAACCCAGGGATTTGAGGTAATTTTTAGCCATTCCTCTCTGAACTTCAATAATCTTCCTCCTACTATGGCGTCATTGCTTCTTGTTTCTATTGGGATCAGATGATGCTGAGAAAAGAAACCCTTTACCTTTTCCCCCTTTCGGGTAGCTCCAGCGACCCCTTTTCCCTTTATCTTTGTATTCCTCCCTTTGGCCTTTAAAGTCCCGAAAGGGCTGTTTTCTGGGTACTGGCTTATTCTCCGGGAAACCCTTTCTCTTATCTGATGCCCTTTCCAAGATGGTATCAAGTTCTGGGCCAAAGACAAATTCTCCTGAAAAGGGAAGACCACACAACTTTGTTTTTGAACGGATATCCCCGTTCCACTGCTTCAGCCACAGCGCCCTTCTTGAAGCATTTGTCAGAGCCCCTTCTTTTGAAGAAAAACGTACACCTTCAGCTGCCGCGTCTGCTAAGAAAGCCGTTGCTGATTTTAGTAGGGGGAAATTTTCTAATATTGTTGTTCTGGGAGTTCCCTCCTTAATATGAGATTCAAGCTCGTTCAGCCAGTACAGAAGATTCCTCGCAACTGAAGTAGCTGTTAAATTTGATTTTAAACCCCACATGGATGTTTCCCAAGCTTTTTTTTTTAGCAGAGAATCAGATTTTCTGTCCATGGGGTCTCTAAGCTGCGCTGCGTCCTCAAACGGCAGGTCTGTTTTCCTTACTATTTTAGTAACCTGCACGTCCACTTTAGGGCAGGAATCCCATAATTTAGAGTCTTCAGGCTCAAAGACTAATCTCTTCCTGAAGTTTTTTGATATAAGGATCCTCTTTTCCGGTTCCTTCCATTCTTCGGACACTAATTCTTTGAGAGTGTCATTTAAGGGGAACACCCTCTGGCGCTTTGCTTTTAACCCACCAAACAACTCGTCTTCTTTAGATTGGGGTACAACCACGTCCTCAATTTCTAAGGTTTGTCTGATGGCCTTCAGTAAGTTATCTAATTCATCTATTGGGAATAGATGTCTGGATTCAGCAGATTTTACAAAATCCTGAGGGTTTAAGGAGTCTTCTGTCTCTATTATAGAACAAGAAGGAGTCTCCGAATCACTTCCTGCCTCAGATGGTGATGACCCGGGTTCTAATCTGGGCTTTTTACATGGGGGAGCCCTAGATGTAGCAGCAGCAATAGATGAGACCACTTTCTCTTCTATGAAACCTTTAAGCTCGTCCAGAAAGTTTTCTCCTCTCGCATAAAGTTGTCAATACACACTTTACAGATTGGCTTTTTATACGAATCTGGCATAGAGTGGTTACACATGTTACATTTCTTGGTTCTGGTTTTATCCGATTTCTCGGGTCTTTCAGGCCTGCTAGCCTTATCCCCCTTCTCCTCTTTGCCTTTCCCCCTAGACCCCAGGTCTTTTTCCTAAAAGGCAAATACAGGAGACTAGTAACCCACTAACATTGCATACACAGTGGCAATACATCCCCTGCAAATTAACCTCACTTACAGATACTGGAGGGTGCAGGAAGATTGGGTTAACTTCGTCAGTCATAGTAGACAGTAGAAGATTTTGGTCGCAGATACTGGAGCCGTCGTCACAGAGCAACTAGACCTCAGATCATAGTGATCTACCTGCTTTAAATACCTTCATGGGGAGCCCATCCCCCTTAGAAGTGGCCAGGTCCGCGTCCCTCGGCTCCCAGTGATGCTTTGCGGGTTTCCCGCGTCACTTCCGGTCGCGGCCGGAAGTCGTCACCAGACCACGGGCTGCTGGGAAGTGTAGTTTTCTTCGGCCGCGCGCGCGCGTGTAATCAATATTGCGGCGCGGCGGCCAGTCAAACGGACCCCTGGACGGCTTCAAGGAGGACCCAGGGATCGACCGAGAGCCGGGGCCGCCGGGATTTCGCCGTGGACGGCATCACCCGTAAGTAACGCTTCGTCCCCCCCCCCCCCACCTGGAGGAGAGAGGGCACCTCTCTTTGACCTGCCTCGGTAGGGACAGGAAGAACACTGGCGGGAGGATGCGGGGAGGGGAATTTAACCTCTCTTCTTCCTGTCCCTACAGAGGTCAAGGGGCATCCTCCAGGTGGGCCGTCATGGGGGACGAAGTGGAAAGTTTCGTCCCTAATATGATACGACTGAAAAGAACAACTCTTTTCGCAAAAAATAAGCCCTCAACCAGATCTGACAACAGAAAAATACAGAAGTTATGGCCCTGAAAAGTTGTCAATAGTAAAAACAATGCGATTTTCTTCAATATTGGTTTTGCTCAGGAAAATTAAGCAAAGATGAGAAAAACTATATAGATGAGGTATCACTGTAATCGTAGTGAACCAGAGAATAAAGAAAATATTATTTTTACATTACGGTGAGCGGGGGAAAAAAATGCTAAAAATCCAAAATAAAAATTGATAATGTTTGATAAAAATTTAAATTTGTTTGTGTCCCCCTTGAAATAGTTAATAAAATCTCATGAATAAGCTTTAGACTCTCAAAATGAATTATATATACATTGTATATCAAAGCACAAAGGAAAAAACAAAGTTCCAGCTCACCAATCACGCAGTCTGCTTCCAGCGCACGGATACGAGAAGATCCCCATAGACTTATGGCAGCAGTGAAAAAGTAGACAAACCAGCGCTTTTGGAAACGTTCGTAGTATAAAGATGAAAAACTTTCTTTTATTCGTTCCTCTTTAAAATCATATCACGGCAGTGTGCACACACAAGGATACACGGGGTAAATCCATTGTATATCATCCCGTAAATAATAAGCCCTCATATGTTTGCATTACCAAAAAAAATTAAAATTTATATGTTGTACAATGTGACAATACAAATCTGCTGTGAATAGCGCTGCTTTCATTCTATACGCGGCTGTGCGCCCATACAGCAGTTTACCACCACATATGGGGTATCAGTACACTCGGGAGGAATTGGGCATCAAATGTTGCAGTGCGTTTCATCATTTAATTTATTCTGAAACTGTCAGTTTTGGCCTAAATATTGGCCTATAGTTTCTAAATCGCAGGTCCATATTGTTTTAACCCGTGTGAAACACTTAAAGGGTTAATAGACTTAATAGAAGTTGTTTTACATACGTTGAGGGGTCACGTTTCTATAGTGGGGTAATTTATGGGGTTTTACTATTATTTAGGCCTTTCAAAGTCACTAGGAAGCTGAGTTGTCCCTTAAAATGTGAGTTTTGGCAATTTTCATGAAAATGAGAAAAATGGCACCTAAAGTTCTGCACCTCATAACATCCTAGAAAAATGAGAATATCATCTCAGCATAAAGCAGACATTCCATAAATGTTAATTATCTAGCTTTTTGGGTGTTCTACTTCCTGTCTGGAAAGCCGAACATTTCAAACTTGGAAAATGAAGAATTTTTACAAACTTTTGCCAAATTTTCACTTTTTTTCAGAGCGAAACGCAAAACTTATCACTTAAATTTTGTAACTAACATGAAGTACAATGTATCACGAGAAAACAGTCTCAAAATCACCTGGATATGTTAAAGCGTTCCGAAGTTATAACCAATTATCATGATACATGTCAGATTTAAAAAATCGAGTCTGGTCATTAAGCTGAAAACTAGTGTCAGTGATAAGGGGTTAAAAATGAAGAGCATCGTGATTGTACCATACCTGGACGATCTCCTCTTGATTGCCAGAACAGAGGCCGAATTAAGAGTTCATCTACAGATCTCCCTACAGTTTCTGCAGGATCTAGGCTGGATAGTAAATTGCGATAGTAAATTAGCTCCACGGAAGACGAAAATATTTCTGGGGGTAAGGTTGGACTCAACAAAACAGAGTTCCTTTTTACCGCAAGAGAAAGTTCTAAAATTGAAACAGGCCGTAAATCTTTTTCAGAAAAAGAATATCTGCAGGATTCGGGAAGCCCTAAGCCTTCTGGGTCTCCTGACATCTTGCATCCAGTGCGTACCATGGGCTCAGAACCATACGAGGATCATGCAAACTTGGACAATCCAGATTTGGGACAAAAACCCACTACATCTAGATTTCAGGGTAAAAATCCCCTATCTAGTCAAACATTCCCTTACCTGGTGGAAGAACTCCCAAAACTTAAGGAAAGGGGTTTGGTGGAATCCTTCTCCAGCTCTCACAATCAGTATCTGAAGGGTTGGGGAGCAGTACTTACAGGCCTACATCTTCAGGGACAGTGGGATGATTTTTCTTGCTCCATGTACTCAAATTACAGGGAACTAAAAGCAGTCCTAGAGACTCTCAAATCAGTCCCCAAGTCCATAAAAGGACAACATGTCAAGATACTTTCAGACAACACAACAAATGTTTCATATCTGCGCAGACAGGGAGGTACAAAATCAAAAAACTTATCCCGTCTTAAACTTAGATTTATCCCGTCAGATCTTCAAGTGGGCAGAATCCCACCTCCTTTCCCTCTCAGCAGTCCACCTCAAGGGTACAGAAAATGTGGAGGCAGATTTTCTGAGCAGATTCATATTAGATCCAAACGAATGGTCCCTAAACTCAGAAACCTTCAAAGAAATATGTTCTCTTTGGGGGACTCCGTTACTGGATCTCTTTGCAACTCACCGAAACAAAAAGACATCCAAATTCTTTTCTCTGAATCCAAAAGACCTTCCAGCAGGGATAGATGCTTTCAGACAATCATGGGGAATAGACCTAGTCTACGCCTTTAACCCTATATCTTTGCTTCCCAGGGTACTACAGAAATTAAGCGTTTTCTTTGACTTCCCTTTAGCAGACCATCAGTGTGTGAAGAGGTTCATTAGAGGTTGTTCTCGTATCGGACCATACATAAAGTGTGCCCCCTTGGGATCTTTCCCTAGTTTTAAATCGCCTCACGGAGCCTCCCTTTGAACCTCTTGATACAGATAAAATAAAGAATCTTACTCTGAAAACCGCTTTTTTGATAGCCATTACTACAGCCCGAAGATTAGGTGAGATTCAGGCCCTCTCCTGTAAAGATCCTTTCTTAAAAATACTAGACGACAGAATAGTCTTTAAACTAGATCCCTTCTTTCTCCCAAAAGTAGTTTCAGATTTCCACCGCTCGCAGGAAATTGTCCTTCCCTCCTTCTGTACAAACCCTAGAACAGATTGTGAAAAAAAATGGCAAACCCTAGATGTTAGGAGATGTGTACTTTATCTAGAAGCTACACAAAGTTGGAGGAAAGACCGAAACGTATTGATAAATTTTGCGGGGAAAAGCCTCCAAAGCAACTTTAGCTAGATGGATCAATTCTACTATCATTGCTGCTATAAGTCCGCAAATACTCCACTTCTGAAAAACATTAAAGCCCACTCTACTAGAGCTTTGGCAGCCTCATGGGCAGAAAAAAGAGGTGCATCTCCAGAACAGATCTGCCGTGCTGCAACGTGGTCAAGTTCCTCAACATTCGCAAAACACTACCACTTGGACATTGCCTCCCAGGGTGATCTGGCGTTCGGCAGAAAAATTCTCCAGGCAGTAGTCCCTCCCTAATAATGGTATGATCTGGTAAGTCTCCAGGTGGGGGCCGTCATGGGAACGTGGTGGAAAAAGTAGAATTAGTCTTACCGGTAATTCGGTTTCCACTAAGTGACCATGACGGCCCCCATTATTTCCCTCCCTGCCTTCCTTCCTTCCTGACCCTTACCGCCATTGGGCAGCTGCTACAACAATGTCTAATGGGGTTACTTCTAAACTCATTTGTGCACCCCCCCCCCCCCGACTTCTTTTTCTGCTGGTCCGATTATTACCTTACTGAAAAAAAAATTGTTTGCACCTTACTGCCATGAGGTAAAGGAGGAAGTTAGAGGTTGTCCAGTTTGGGCAAATTGTGATCAATTGGTAGATTCTTTTAGATCTCAATGTTTACTAAAAGTATATATACCTGGTATATATCTACATTCGTACAGCTCTATCCCCTCCATTTGTGACTATAGGTTGCTAAAAATAGTCTGATTCTTAGGCACAATGTTATCGCGCAAGAACTCAGTGGATTACTTGGGAAAGGATTTGGTAGAACATGTATTTCATTTTTAAGATGTTCAATTTGGGCTTAATCTCTGCCACTCTTACCATTTTGACACCTATTTAATAAAAAAAAAAATAGTGGCCTGTAGGTCATATAGGACCCAAACTGATACAAAAAAAATTACACAATACACAGGTCTTTGCACCAAAGTATGTTGACCACCAAAGTTATTGACTTCAAAAGTTTTTTTGCGCAAAAGACTTTGGACTTTTCAAATATACTAAAACACCTATGGAAATGTGCGGTCTCCATGATTGTACCAACCCAAAGGATAAAGGGAAGGTGGAGGTTGAAACCGTAAATGCATAGCTCACAGGAAAATCCAGCTAATGGAATTTTGAATACTGACACTAGGAAATACAATTTAAGTGGAAAACAAGCCTTCATACGTCTCTGTACACAGAATAAATGTACTTGTAAGGGTGTGGTCACACGTTGCAGTTAAAACTGCATCGCAATTAGTTTTGGGTTGGTTTTAGGTGGTATTACTTATTTTAACAAGTAAAAGACATCAAATCAACAGGTGAATGAAATTTGTGGAAAAGCTTTCTCCTTCAAAATCCAATTTACCCGTTCAGTTCATATCTTTTACCTGTGAAATTGACAAAACTGCACCTAAAACCACCTCAAACTAATTGCAATGCAGTTTTAACTGCAACGTGTGACCAGTGGCGTACCGACCGCGGTCGCAGCGGTCGCCATTGAGACCGGGCCCATCAGACGGGGGGGCCCGGACGACTGTCTCAATGGCGACCGCGGTCGATATGCCACTGGCAGTCGGGCAGGGGCCTCCGTCCGTCCGGACAGGAAGCTCCGGCCCGTCACTGAATAGTGCTCGATGCGGCAGTAAGCGGCCGCTCGAGCACTATTACTGGAGCGATGTGGCCGGAAGACCACCCCGGCGCACATCGCTTCATGAACTGGGATGCGCGGCTGCGTGATGACGTCATCACGCTGCCGCGCACCCCTTCCTGCCCGCCCGCGGCAAGAAGATAGAAGACGCGGGTCCCGCTGCCAGAGGTGAGTATAGGGTTTTTTTTTAATGGGGCTTATTGTATGAAATCATTAATTTGATCTGATAACTCATTGGGGGGGGGGGGGGGGTTGGTCAAAAATATGTGGTAATTAATTGTGGGGGGGAAATATGTAATAATTAATTGTGGGGGGGCAGAATATGTGGTAATTAATTGTGTGGGGGGGAAATATGTAATAATTAATTGTGTGGGGGGAGAGATTGTAATAATTAATTGTGGGGGGGCAGAATATGTAATAATTCATTGTGTGGGGGGAGAGATTGTAATAATTAATTGTGGGGGGGCAGAATATGTAATAATTCATTGTGTGGGGGGAGAGATTGTAATAATTTTTTTTGGGGGGGAGGGATTGTAATAATTAATTGTGGGGGGGGGGAGAATATGTAATAATTAATTGTGGGGGGGGGGGAGAATATGTAATAATTAATTGTGGGGGGGAGAATATGTAATAATTAATTATGGGGGGGGCAGAATATTTAATAATTCATTGTGGGGGGGGGGTTATAATATTTAATAATTCATTGTGGGGGGTAGAATATGTAATTATTCATTGTGGGGGGAGAGAATATGTAATAATTAATTGTGGGGGGCAGAATATGTAATAATCACTGAAATATCGGTTAGCAGAAAGGGTTTTGAGGTTTTTTTTTTTTAGGTATAATTGGGGGGGGCCCATTAGGAATTTTGTCCCGGGGCCCAGTGGACTTTAGTTACGCCACTGCGTGTGACCGTACCCTAAGGCCGGCGCCACACAGGGCGCTTTGTCTGCGCTTGCAAACGCAAACGCAGACAAAGTCGCGCCCACCGGGGCGGGCCTCGGCTCGATCGCATCGGCGTTTCTATGGAAACGCCTGCGATCGGGAACGAGCCGCCGGTGTTTTGCGTTAATTTAACGCGAAACACCGGCGGCTCGTTCCCGATCGCAGGCGTTTCCATAGAAACGCCGATGCGATCGGGCCGAGGCCCGCCCCGGTGGGCGCGACTTTGTCTGCGTTTGCGTGCGCAGACAAAGCGCCCTGTGTGGCGCCGGCCTAAGGGGTAAAGAAGATGACCAGTTTGGAATCAATATATTTTTCTACAACAGTGGTCTCCAACCCCCAGGATGTGAAACACCTGGTCCTGCTCTGCGGGCAAAAAACTTAGCTTTTTTTTTGGGGGGGGGGGGGGGAGAGGACTGCTGGTGACATTGCAATTGGGGAGGGAGGGGGGGGAGGTTGCCGCGTCAAGGACATTTTATTAATGAAGGGAGGGCTCTGCTGTGGACATTGCATCACACACCCCTAGCGGGTTCTAGTTACTGATCGCTTTCATTTCCATAGAAACGCATGCGATCAGGCCAAGGTATGCTACCGCAGCACTGGCGGTGCATGTGACCGCTCCCTAATGGGTGTACGCTGCGGCCGGGCATTTTATTAGTTAAGGGAGGCTGCTGTAGACTCCTTATTAATGAGGGGGCTGCAGGAAATGGGACGTTATATGGGTTGCGGCTACATATGGAGTATTTGCAAGGCACAACATTTTTTTTTCCATGGCACATGGTAAGAGTTTTACCCAGCCAGTCCCTGGAAAAAGTTGTTTCTAATGGTGCTTCCAAAGAATGGATTGCCTTCAGGTCAAGGAGTGAGAGGAGTGATGCCCTTTTGGATTGTTACTGAGCTGGGCCCTGTAAATATTATAGAATATTTAAATAGCAACATCAAATATTATGATCATTATGCACAAATACAAGTGCCTAAAGAAGATTCAGCTACTGGTTTGGATCAACACCAAGAAGAGCTTCCTTGAGGAATTGCGGCAGCCTGGCATACACAAGTTATTTTGTGGTGAATCCTCCCAGAGACCAAGAATGATTTTCCAGAGAAAAATAAGATGAGAGTCTTGTCATGTCAGCCGCTGGGGACACAGCGTATTGTGTATTAGCTGGAAATTTGTGCCTATTTGGGGGGTTCAATTTTTTGAGCAACCCATAATAAACTTATTTTTCTATGATATCAAGAGTGGTTTTTTAAACATCAACATCATTTATCCATAGATAAATTAGATGCATTATGATAAATTATGGTGAACTTTGCTAGGCAAGTAAAAAAGTCGGAAAAATTCACCAATGCACCCAAAAAAAATATCAAAAAAGGAAAACAAAATGTTACATATTTGTGTATGATACAAGGACTCCTATCCTGTGCAATGTGTGCAGTGCGTGGGATTGAACCAACATTATATGCAGTGGCCTTCAAGGGTGGTGGTCAGCATGTGTAATATAAGATAGAATGAAAAATGGAATACTGTATATGAGGGGTTGATCCGTTTCAGAGTATATCCATGCTTCTATTCAAATCTCAATATTTACCACCAAGTGGCAGCAAATCTCTACAAAAGTAGGTTAGAAACCAGTGGCTTTTATTGCCTGTATTGACAAAATGCTCTTTTAATTAGGCTCATTGACAAATTGCTGAGACTCCACACCTCATGGACTAGAAACAGCTGTCTCTGCCATCATTAACCCACTTCACGCATCTTTGGGGACTGTTCCCTTTTATGACGCTGATACAACTCGTTAAACAAGGGGAAAAGCTTATCATTAAGATGATTCTTCTAATTAGGGATTTGCTAGCTCTGCTGCTAGGGCTCATTGGTATGTTGCAACCTAATTCCAAGGCTGCAGGAAGCTATCCTCATCTCCTCTTCTATACCTATTTAGAAATCAGCCCACATTCTTCATTTTGAATTTCACACATTTGATTCAGATTTTGGAATCTTACTTTGTTGGTTAGTGCAAATTATGATGTGACCATGCTTGCCCAGCAAAAAAGCGTAAATGCCTTTCAAAAGCAAACAATATTTACAGCTCAGTGAGATCTAATTCAGTGTGATAACATACAGCTAATAGATTGGCAAAGCAGTCTGCGGCAGATTGCTTTCCAATGAATAGCCTGCTGTTATAGCTAACGCAGACTTCCTTTCTTAATGGAGCTTCCAGCACATTAATTTACTATATGGCAACAAGCATAGCTCCCAACTGTCCCAGATTTGACGGGACAGTTCCTGTTTTCAACTGCTGTCTTGTCAGTTAGTGGATTGTCCCAGACTGCCCTGCTTTGTCCCTCCTCCTCCTGGTCCCGTACACTACAGCTGCAGTGCAGCTGAGTATCAGTTTCCAGCTTCCTTCTCACATGTTGACGGGGTAGCGCTTCCCCTAGGATAGCCATGCCCGCTCCTCCAAGTCATCTTCAGAGCCCATGAGAAGAGTAAGCAGGACTGCTGGGGAGAGGGGTGGAGGTAATAAATAAAGGTTTTTTTTTTGTTTAATACCCAGCAGCAGGAGGACAGGGGCCACAATATGAGGGGGATGGAGGACAGGAGGCAGCAATATAAGGAGAATGGAGGACAGGGGGGCACAATATGAGGGGGATGGAGGACAGGAGGCAGCAATATAAGGAGAATGGAGGACAGGAGGCCACAATATGAGGAGAATAGAGGACAGGGGTCACACTATGAGGAGGATGGAGGACAGGAGCCCAAATATGAGGGGAAGGGAGGTGGGGGCTACAATATGAGGTGGATAGAGGACATGGGCCACAATGGGAAGAGGAGGAAGAGAGGGACCACATTCATTGGAGAGAGGTGCCACAATGTAAGGAGGAGAGGTGATGGAGGGTGGGTACAAGTACAGAATGTTAGAGCATTATAAGTTTGGGGAGATAAATAAAAGTGGAGGATCAAATGTGCAACACCCTCGCCGATGCAAGGCAGAGCTGTGTTTGCGAATACGCCCCACCATGTAGCTTGCAGCCTGTGTAGGGTCTGATCAGCCCCACAGCATGTCACTACATACTCCCTAGATAACACAGGGGAACACTGCAGTGGTAGAACCTGCCTGGTAAGGCAGGAGTTAAGTGTTTTGTGTGATGTCATATGTGTCAGCCAATCACATGTGTTACACTCTGTTTCTGTGAGCTGAGATGTAATTGGAGGAGTAGCCACCACCTGACCAGTGGGAGTAACAAAACCCCTGTTCAGGAATCTTCTAGAGGTCAGTTCTCTCTCAGAAGAGAGTGCAGTGTGAGGAGAGAGTTCACTCTCTCAGATTAGAGACTCAGAGGAGTCTGTGCAGCCAGCACACCAGACCAAGAACAGGTGAGCCTAGCCCCTGCCTGAAGAGTGGAGCTAATAGCTAGTTAGTGAGGAAAGGGGTATCATCCTACCTTCAAGGGTGATACCTGAAGCAATCCAGGATAATGCTGAAGCATCCTTCCAGGACACAGCTACCTCCCAGCCTGCTCTTGCATCCAGGCTGATGATCCATCCTGTGGTTCCCTCCAACTACATCTAGAGCATTCCACCATCCTGTTAAGGCACGTTGCTAATGTTCCTGTCGGTTCCAATAATGAACTGTAAGTTATTTTTGTTCAATGTCTGCTTCTGTCTGGTCCCTGCTACTACGGCTGTCACCATCACGGGCACCCTATCCGCCACACTGGGACTCATATTCCAGACCCCAAAGTGTTGCTGTAGGACAGCCCTCCAGTTCCCCATACCAAGCACTGTGACACTAGCCACTCAGGTATTGCAGGCCCCGGCTGACTCCAGGCCCCAAGAAAAGGCTAGGCCCCGGTGGGGGATGTTGCAAGTGGCGTCACTTCGAACAGGATATATACTTCTGTGCCTTATTCTGGCACTATAGACTGTACTTTATTGCAAAGATTGTGCTGCCTAACCCTGCTGCCATCCGGGTTTAGGCCCAACTGATTGTGTGCATTTCTACATTGAACTGTGTTACTGCTGCCACGTGCTGTCGAGCTCTGCTCCGGCACTCAAGAGGTTAAACCCTGCAAAGAACTTTGTCAGCTCTGCTACATCCGGCACTGCCGCGTCTGAAGCGTTTACCTCAGAGGCGTGTGGCGCAGCAAGTATTTCCAGCCCGCCAAATCCTCACTGGCGGGAACTCCAGAGTCGTCACTAGGCTCCGCCCCCTGCGTGAGTGGCGCGAAGTACTGTGGAGGAGGAGCTGGAGCGTGTGCGGCCGGCAACGAAGAGGGTTAATCGGCCATCTTGGATTTCGGCGCAGGCCGCGCCTGAAGCCTGCCAGCAGCGTGCGCCTCATCCGGAGTTCCGGCGCACGTGTCCTGCGACTGGAGTAGAACACCGCTGAGCATCACCGAGCCCCTGCTGCTGCCGGTCATCGGGAACGGAGTCTTTCATGCACCGGAGCTGTCCTGTCACCGTGGCTGATCCTGAGTGAGTACCGCTGGGGAAGTTAAAGGGGGGTAGAGATTGTTTCCGACGCTAGGTTATTGGCTCACCTCCCAGGGAATAGTGACTGTGTCTTAAAATGCCCACGTTCCATTCTAGCCATCGCCCATAGCAACGGACATTGTGTAACCCTACAGACTTCCCTCAGCTAGGCCAGTTATGTCTTCCCAGGACGAAGATACGGGACTGGAGCAGGTCCCGTCCCCTGGTCCCTCCTCAGGGTACCGGAGCATGTTAAGTCCTCCAGAGAGTCCTTTAACCCCTGCTACAGCCAGGGTCCCTGGGACCCCCACCATGATGCCTCTGACTATGCCCTACTATCTGGGGGCCCCCTGGTTACCCCACTACGAGGGAGAATCACACACACTCCCTGAATTCAGAGACAAGTTGTTAGCCACCTTCGCCCTGTACCCGTTCACAGAGGAACAGAAAGTGGGCATCCTAACCGGGCAGTTGAAAGGACCTGCTCTCCGGGAAGTCAAGTCTTGGCCCCGAGAACAGCGTCAGAATGTGGTCCAAATTCTTGATAGGCTGCGCAACACCTTTGACAAGTGTACTGCCTCAGAGTTGAAGCAGCAATTCTTTGGGAAAAGACAGAAGCCCCAAGAGTCCCTCCGAGACTTTGCCCTCTCCCTACAGGAGACATGGAAGGCCATAACCCGTCTTGATCCCAAAGACGCTGAAACCTCTGACCAAACCCTGAGGGAACAATTCATTAATGGACTTGTTGATAGAAATCAAAGGTGTCAACTAAAGATCATCTCTTCTCAACATGCCCAGGCCTCCTTTCTTGAGTTTAAGGAAATTGCCATTGACATATTAGGGGACCGACCGCCTACTGGACCGCAGAAAGAGCCTGAATCCGTGGAAATGGAGGACTCTGCTCTAGCTTGCACATCCAACGCAGTCGACATCACCTACTCCTGCGGCTACGGAAGTTGCTGGCTTAGCAGGACAGGTCTCTAATCTGGCGGACACCCTGCATAAAATACTCGATCGGTTGACCCAGTTGGAAGTTACTGTCTCCGCCATGAGGAGGAAACCTCCAGAGAACTCTGTACGGTCAGCTACATCTCGTGACTCCCCGGCCAAACAGCGCCCAAGAGAAGTGAAGTCGTTAAGCACCTGGAGTCAGAAGGAACCCCGCCAGCGGTGCAGCTACTGCAGCTACTGCCGTAAATATGGGCATGAAGAGGATGGATGTCGTCAGTTAAACGACAAACCCTTGGAGCTAAGGGACGACCTCCAAGGGAAGAACCTGTAAGTCCCCGAGATGCCAACTGGATGCCCAGGTTCGTGGGGACTTGCCCCATGGTTCATGTAACCATCAACGGAGTTACCCTACCGGCCTTAATTGATACCGGCTCTCAAGTGACCACCCTCCAGAGTGCTGCCTTCGAGAAATACTTGAACATTATTGCTACGAACGGAAAACCCGTACCCATCCGTGGCTACTGGGAGCCCAGGCTAACCATTGGAGACACTGAGTTAACCAGACAGGGCGTAGTGGTGACACGAGTGCCCGAAAACGGTAACTTCTCTCTGGTACTGGGTACCAATGTCCTCCGCAACTGCTACCCTGAAGTGCTGAAGGCTCTCCACGACTCCCTGCCAACAGTGCCCAACGGTTCCCGGAAGGTAATTCAGGAGACTATGCAGGTTCTAGCAGCGCAACAGAAGTTTGCTGGCCCTAATGGAGAAATCTGCAGAGCCTGGATCAAGGATCCCCAACCTGTCCGCCTTCAACCTGGGACTGAGACGTTAGTATGGTGTCGAGCCTGCATGGGCGTCCAAGGTCAAGACTACCATGCGATAATAGAACCTCTACCAGCTGATGAAGACCTGCCCATTCTAGCCGCCAGGAGCCTAGTCACCGTATCCCGAGGACAAGTACCCATTCGACTACTAAATGTGGGAGACTCCCCAGTGGATCTGAGAAAGTACCAAGCCGTAGCCACTCTCTTCAGCGTCCATCCTGAAGACTTGGTGGAAACCTCTCTGTCTGCCTCCCAACAGTTGGAACTGAAGCAAAGTGCTGAAGGTGAGCCTGCCGAGCAATCCTGGTGGCTTGAGCTCAATATTGGAGACGACGATTTTACTCCTGCAGACCAAGTACAAGGTGTCCTGGATGTCGTTATGAAGCACCACCAGGCCTTCAGCAAACACCCACTGGATTTTGGGCAGACTACCCTGATCCAACATACCATCCCTACTGGCTCTCATCCTCCTATCAAGGAATGATACCGGCCCATACCTCCATCCCGCTACCAAGAGGTGAAAAAGCTTGTACAAGAGATGAAGACAGCCAACGTTATCCGGGAGAGTCACAGCCCATGGGCTGCCCCGCTGGTCCTTGTGAAAAAGAAGGATGGAACCCTTCGATTCTGTGTTGACTATAGGAAGATCAACAATATCACCCACAAGGATGCCTATCCTCTGCCTCGAATCGAGGAATCCCTCGCAGCCCTAGGGTCAGCTGCCTACTTCTCTACCCTGGACCTGACCAGTGGCTACTGGCAAGTGGCTATGGCGCCGGAAGACAGAGAGAAGACGGCTTTCACCACCCCAATGGGCCTGTTCGAGTTCAACAACATGCCGTTCCGGCTATGCAACGCCCCAGGCACATTTCAACGGCTGATGGAGAGATATTTGGGTCATTGCAACTTCGAGACCGTCCTGCTATATTTGGACAACATCATCATCTACTCCAAGACTTATGAAGACCACCTCCACCATCTGGCTGAAGTCTTCCAAATGCTGACCCAATACGGGTTGAAGGTCAAGCCATCCAAGTGCCACCTGCTACAACCTAGCGTCAAGTACCTGGGACATGTGGTGAGTGCTCATGGAATTGAGCCAGATCCAGAGAAGATTGCAGCTCTCCACGACTGGCCTAGCCCATCAACCATACGGGACATCAAAAGCTTCCTGGGATTTGCCAGTTATTACAGGCATTTTATCCCGAAGTTTTCCCA
The DNA here is from genome assembly GCF_040894005.1 of Engystomops pustulosus. NCBI lineage: Eukaryota > Metazoa > Chordata > Amphibia > Anura > Leptodactylidae > Engystomops > Engystomops pustulosus. The sequence continues at coordinate 100,580,375 of NC_092417.1, read as the reverse complement.
GCTGGCGGCTCCCTTGCAAGAACTCCTAAGGGGCCTGCCAAAGGAGAGCCAACGTTCCCGAGTATCCATTGAGTGGACAGCCGAACGAGAAGCTGCCTTCCAGAACCTCCGGTGTTGGGATATCCAGACTACAATCTGCCTTTCACCCTATACACCGATGCCAGCAAGCAAGGCCTAGGGGCTGTACTATCCCAGCTCCAAAACGGAATTGAAAGGGTCATAGCCTACGCCAGCCGTTCCCTCTGAGAACCGGAGCAAAACGACCAGAACTACAGTTCCTTCAAGTTGGAGTTTCTGGCGTTAGTCTGGGCTGAGACCGAAAAGTTTAAGGACTACCTGGCTGCATCCTTCTTCACTGTCTACACAGACAATAATCCCTTGGCGCATCTGAACACCGCTCGTCTTGGAGCACTGGAACAACGGTGGGCCTCCAGACTTGCCAACTTCCACTTTACTATCAAGTACCTGGCTGGTAAGACCAATGACAACGCCGACGCTCTGTCCCGTCTCCCTGACCAGTGGGAGGGACCCTCCACGGATGCTCAGTGGGAAGATGTGGAGATGCCAGCGTTCTATGCCCGGTTTGTGCATCAAGATGCCCAGAGAGTTTACTCCTTACCGTCAGAGGCAGCGCCAGCTACTCCTCAAGAAGAGTCAGAGCCCCCTGCGGAAAAGGACCTCTGGATGAGTCTTCAGGCTGATAGCCGCGCCATAGGAGAAGTAAAGGACTATCTCTCTAGTGGGCGAGTGTCTGAAAGAATCCGCCGGAGAAGAGCTGATGGAGAATTGTCTCAATTGTGGCGCCAGAGAAAAACTCTGAACATGCATCAGGGTCTGCTAAAGAGAAGAACTCTGGACCCTATCACTTATGACCGGCTGTATCAAATTGTGATTCCCAGGAGGGACGCCAAGATAGTACTGGATATGTACCATGATCAGTCCGGACACTTTGGCGCTCAGAAGACTGAAGCCACGCTCAGAAGACTGAAGCCACCCTCAGAAGGCGCTTCTACTGGGTCAACATGAAGCCTGACATCGAAGCCTGGTGTCGAGAGTGCCCAGCCTGCGCCATCGCTTGAGGAGAGCGACACAATCAAAGGGCCCCTCTACATTCCATTGTGAGCCAACGTCCCTTAGAGATCCTGGCATTGGATCACGTGAAGTTGAAGCCCAGCAGATCCGGTCACACTTATGCTCTCGATCATCGACCACTATACCAAATTTGTGGTTGCAGTACCCGTCAGAGACCTATCTGCAAGGACCACCGCAACGGCCCTGTGGAAGAGCTTCATCCTCCCCTATGGCTGTCCAGACCAGATCCTTACGGACCAAGGAACAGCATTTGAGTCCCAAGTCTTCCAAGAACTGTGCACTCTATATGGCTGTAAAAAGCTGAGGACCACAGCCTACCATCCCCAAGGCAACGGGCTTTGCGAAAAGATGAATCAGACTCTAATCAACATGCTGAGGACTCTCACCCCTGCAAAAAGGGCTGACTGGCCAAAACTTTTGCCCGAATTAGTGTACCTGTACAACAATACCACTCATTGCTCCACAGGATACACCCCGTATTATCTGATGTCCGGGAGACACGGCCATCTCCCTGCTGATATGACCTGGGATATGGAGTCCCCTGATTCCCAGTCTTTACTCCCCCAGACTGACTGGGTTCACGAACACCAGAGGCGCCTGGCCGATGCCAGAGAAGTTGTGGATCTGCGGTTGGAAGAGGCCCGAGAGAAACAAAAAAGGGACTTTGATCGTAATGCCTGTGCTGAGCCTCTTGCCCCAGGAGATCGTGTGTGGCTGCGCAACAACCATCCCACCAGTAAGCTAGATGGGCATTGGGAGCGTGAGCCATACCTAGTTAGGGACAGTCTCTCCCCTGAAGTCTACGAGATTTCAAGAGGAGACCGTCCACTACTCCGGGTACATAAGAACCGGCTGAAGAGATGTCTTCGTCCTTTTGCCCCTATGTCCACACCTCTCACCTCGACCCTTAATTTACAGACCTCCTTGTGTTCACCTACCCCCAGTTTCTTAGAACTTGTGACTGTGCTACCTGTGGAGGATGATCCGACTCCAGAGTCTGCAGCCCCTGAGGCATCAGAGGCAGCTGAGACTCCGACTCCAGCGCCTGACTCAGAGGAGGACGATGAGGAGGTTGTTATCTTCTCCCAGCTGGAACTTCGGAGGTCTCAAAGGGAGACAAAAGGTAAAGCTCCTGCGTACCTGCTGGAGTATCAACTGGTGTCACAAAGACGGAGGAGGCAGGTACGTTTTTCTGACACCGAAGTGCTTACCACTGAAGAAGATACTGAGTAATCCCTGATGGGCTGAAAGCCTTATTTCTGCTACTCCCATTTGGGCTGAGGGCCCGCTAACCCTATGGAGCCAGAGACTTTCCTGGGACTCTCACCCTTATTTATCTCAGTCAAGAGACTCTCCTTGAACTGCCCACTGTCATGTGCTTCCTCTGCCACAGCAGAGATTCCTACAAAGGACTCTGTCCCTCTACACATAGAGGAGACCCTTTGCTTCTTTTATTGCACTTTTCTCCACATCAAGGGCTGTACCCAGAAGATGGACTTTGCTATTAAAGACCTTCTGTGAGACTTTTGCTAACTCCAAGGAAAAGTTGCTACTTTATTGACTTATTTTTATATCGCACTTAATGCCTTCCTTTTAGGTATGGACATTCTGCATGCACTTTTATGCCTTTTCCTTTCCAGGTAAAGAGACATTTTATTCTGCTACCCTGAAGAGCCTACCTCTGTAACGTTTGCAACGTTATGTTATAAGATGTGTACCCATTGGGCTCCTAAGCCAATGAGAGTTTACCAAAATGTTTGCACACTGTCAATTTATGCCAGTAGTTTGCACTAACCTTTTATAGGCTTTTCAGATTCTAGTGTGGCTGTGTCGGACCGTCTCTATGTAAAACCCTGACCGCAATCTTATGCCTCAAACAGAAGTTTTGTAAGTTGGGGGTAGTCCGTAAAGTGCGGGTCCTTAGGGGACCGGGGTGTTAAAGATGTAGCACCTGGATACCACTCATACAAGGGTAAGGATGTTAGTCGGCAGGTACTTATACATTTGTATAATGTCTCACTGTGTCACATATGCCAAGGTAATGCATATATACACTATATATTTGTCGCAAAAAATATACAGACCCTGGTGCAAGGAGTGGATTACAGTACATGACACCACACCTTTCCTACTGTACAGTTTGGTTTAATGGCGTTAGCAACCAACTGTCACACATGTCCGTGTCCAACCCAGGTGCCTTTCTCCAGGACCATGGGCGGTTTGTCCCTACAGATCATGTAGCCTGCACTTCACAGAAGTGCCCATATCTACCTCTGCACCCCAATCAGTCCGTAGTTGAGCCGAGGGCGGCTCTTTCAATTGTCCCGGGGGTATGCAACACCCTCGCCGATGCAAGGCAGAGCTGTGTTTGTAAATACGTCCCACCATGTAGCTTGCAGCCTGTGTAGGGTCTGATCAGCCCCACAGCATGTCACTACATAGTCCCTAGATAACACAGGGGAACACTGCAGTGGTAGAACCTGCCTGGTAAGGCAGGAGTTAAGTGTTTTGTGTGATGTCATATGTGTCATCCAATCACATGTGTTACACTCTGTTTCTGTGAGCTGAGATGTAATTGGAGGAGTAGCCACCACCTGACCAGTGGGAGTAACAAAACCCCTGTTCAGGAATCTTCTAGAGGTCAGTTCTCTCTCATAAAAGAGTGCAGTGTGAGGAGAGAGTTCACTCTCTCAGATTAGAGACTCAGAGGAGTCTGTGCAGCCAGCACACCAGACCAAGAGCAGGTGAGCCTAGCCCCTGCCTGAAGAGTGGAGCTAATAGGCCCCAAGAAAAGGCTAGGCCCCGGTGGGGGATGTTGCAAATGTAAACAGAGGATACAATTAAAGAGACATTATACTATGTGTGGGCCATTTAGGTCTATATTATACTATGCTTGGGGTTTAGGAAAAAGGGGAGGGGCTATTGTCCCTCATTCTCTAGCCCAAAAGTTGGGAGGTATGCAATAAAAATTGTGTGTGTACATGTCTAATTTTTAGATGTTAAATGTTTCTCTTTTAGTGATATCTTTGTGCTGCTTACCCTAACTTTATGATTGTGCCTTATACTTCCCTGAGGTGGATGCTGTTGCCTTTTGTGTATTGTTGTAATTTTGGAAAATGAAAAATAAAATCTTAAAAAAAAATCTCTATAGACTTGTATGGGCCGTTTTTCACATGGGTGTCTTGGAAAAGTAGAGCATGCTGAGAGTTTCACGTGTGAAAAAACCTGTGTGTGTGCGTGAAAAGTCTGACGAAGCCCATTGAATACAATTGCATGTGACTTCTGCACATTATAAACAAGAGCAAAACTTGCTTGTGAAAAACACTAGTGTTGAAGGCATCTAAATAAACGCCAACACCTAATAAGTATATAGAGTACATCTGGTTTGTAAAGACCTCAGAGGTTTGTTAGAGAACATTAGTGAACAGAATAATGAAAACAAAGGATAATAATGTGAAAAAGTGCATTTCAGGGGAAGGACAAAGCCCATTTTCTCAACATCTCAGTGAGCTGTTCAACCTATCATCTCTAAATCAAAGGACTATGGCACTGCTTACCCATCAATACATGGCAGTCCACCTAAACTGACAGCCCAGACAAGGAGTGTGCTCATTAGAGAAACAGCTAAAAACCCAGGATCACTCTGGAGGAGTTGCAAAGATCCAAAGCTCAGCACAGAGATTATCTGACCCAAAAGACAACTATTAGTTGTGCGCTCCACAGATCTGGCCTTATTGAAAGAAGGGCAAGAAGAAAATCGTTTGGCAAAAAAACAAGCCAAAAGAAGTCCAGTTTGCAAAAAGCTATGTAGGGGGCATACCAAGGTAAAAGATCTTCTGGTCACACAAGACCAACATAATTTTTTTTGGCTTAAAGGGGTTATCCACAGGATAGAGCCTAACTTGCTGATCAGTGAGGGTCTCAGTGATAAGACCTCCGCAGAACACGAAAACAATGGGTCTGATGGGATCCCATTTACCTCAGTTGGACCCCTTGTCACTTCCGGCGAGTAGTGGAGCAGATGGCTGTGCATGACCGTGCAATAATAAAACTTGGAACAATCAACTTCTCTTGCTATGGCTGCTAGAGTCCCCCCTTTGGCCTTCATCTGGACTACCTGCTGCTGGAGGTTTTCAGTTACTTTGGAATTACACCATTTTTGTAAAGTCAGGGAAAACTGGGAAGTTAGCCTGTCAGTTAAATATGGGTGGTGACACACATGGCGTTTTTAGGTCGTTTTTCGGCTGTATTTAGTTTGCGTTTTCAGATCATAAAAAAACCGCATGTGTTGAAAACCGCATGCGTTTTTGAAAAGGCATGCGTTTTTACCAGTTTGAATTAAGATAATTGGTTAAACCTGTCAAAAACTAATGCGTTTTTCAATGCATGCATTTTTAACGATCTGAAAATGCACTAAAAACGGCCCAAAAACGGCCTAAAAACGCCATGTGTGTCACCACCCTAAGGGTTGTCTGGTAATTAAAGGGGTGTTCCCATCTGGGCATTCACATTTAATTAAATTCATTTGTCATATGTAAACATTTCTTCAATTGGATGTTATTTAAAAAAAATGTTCCTGTGTGAAGATAATTTCTCATAAATGTAGCCATGTTGTCCCTTAGAAATGAGATAGCTTCCCCGGATATGACCACCTCACATTTAGGCAGCGGTGGCTAGATATGCGCTATTGTGCCTTGTCTGACCACATGGATACAACGTTCATTACCACAGGACGGATATGGGACATGCAGTAACTCCTTGGACATTTAATATTCAGAAACTTTTTGTTTCTTTGTCCAATCCCTCCAGCAGAGGTGGCCGTATCCAAGGACACAATCTTGTTTCTAAGGGACCATATTAACACATTTATGAGAAATGATCTTCACACAGAATTGAAGAAATGTTTATATATGGCAGATTAATTAAACTGAATGTGAATGCCCAGATGAGAATACCCCTTTAAGGAAGTTAGAACCAGGAGCCAAATTAACACCAATAACTTGCAGGTATCTGAAAAAGTTCTCTAATTTTGATCAATGTTCTTTTACAAAAATGTCATTTAAATTTTTATTCTATACCTTAGAATATATACAACTTATGAAATAAGCTTGGAAAGGGGGAGAACATTGTTTATTGCAAATTCGGATTTCCCAGGAAAAACTCAAACACAGGGGCCCATTTACTTACCCGGTCCTGTGGCGATCCCCGATCCGGGCGGTCCGACGAAGATGAAGTCTGGCGCGTTTCACCAAGATCTTGCACCCAAGATCCTGCATGTGTCGCTTCCCCGCTGAGGTCCACTGGAGTTCATCTTCTTCTTCCTGGTGTATGTGAGTGCATGTCTTGCGACACAATGTGAGATGTAAAATCCTGCACGTTGTCCGAATCCATCGGATCGTCCGACGGCCCACCCACCGATTTGTGTTGCGGGAAAGGCGGCGCCAATGCGCCAAAATCCGAATGCGTGTGCCAAAAACCCCAGTTAAATGCGGCGCAAAGGGGAGAAATTCAGGAAACCCAACGGAAATGCTTTCCGCGGTCCCTTAGTATATTTGCCCCACAATGTTACCGCGAAAGTGATGTAAACATAAATGTGATGTAAAAGTATTCATATCACATTTGTGCAAACATGAGGTTTGTATAATGGCCTGTCCAATGCAGTTTCATTATGAAGTATTACTCCTATTAGATTGCATGTGTCCCATAGAGCCTGAACACCTCTGTGTGCCATCTACTGTCTATATCCAGTTGCAGCTTGATAACATCTGTCTGGGAAGGAAATGTTTACATGTTGACCAATAGGATGTCATGTTTATTAATGTAAGAAGGTTCCTGGTAGGATAGTAGAACTTGCCACCTCTCAAGGCAAGTTCTTAAAACTCCCTGTGGCTGGAAAGAACCAGGTCTTTGTGGAAGTGCTGAGGAACATGACAGATCTCTGTACACAGCCTGCATTTACCTTACAGAGCACAGCAGATTCTAATCTCTCCAGCCTGAGTCTACATAAACCATGCTGTGATCAGACATAATGCAAACAGCTACCTTGGAACTAGACCAGTTGAAATGTTGCCTTTGCAGTGTTCGTGTTCTGAAATAAAAGAACTGTGAGTTTTAGATCAATCGGCTCCATGTGAACCCTGGAAGCCACATAATACCACGGGCTTCCCCTCTACCATCTACCCTCACACATACATACATCCGTAGTGCCCCAGGGAGAACTGTTTCCATCCACATAAAGCATCGCCCTCTTTCTTGCAATCCATCTGTCAGATACCTGCCCGGCGTGGATGAGGCCTGTTCCACCAATCAACCGCGAGCCATGCCAGCCACTCGATATCAGGTGAATCCAGCTGCCCACAAGACCAAAAGGTCAGGCTCCAGTGGGGGTATGTTGCATTTGTGCTTACACCACATTTGCTTTTGGAAACTTTTGGGACTTGTTTGTTTTAACATGTTGTTTTCATCATAATTTACATTTATGCAACGTTCTTATTTAACCCCTTCCCGCACCCTAACATAACTCTACTTCATTGGATGCAGGTAGTTCCAGCACCTTGACGCAGAGTTACTTTATGGTGATCACCTGGGTTCAGAAGCTAGGCCTTTGTGATCACTGCCGGATCCTGGCAGTACGCAATAGCAACTATTGCGATCGTACCTGTTCAAGAATCTAGACGCTGCGGTCATAGTGACAGCAGCATCTATAGTGCAACGACCAGCACCCTCCGTGCATGGCACAGTGACGTTAGCATCGCGTTTACATTTATGTGGCATTTGCGTTTTAATAATAATAATTAATTCATTTTATTTATATAGCCCACACAAATAACGCAGTGCTACACAGAACTCATGTTTATGTTTGCATCACATTTACGTGGCAATTGCGTCTACGTGACATTGGCATCTCATTTATATTTATGTGGCGTTTGCTTCACATTTGCATTTATGTGGCGTTTGTGTTTGCATTGAATTTGCATTTATGTGTCAGCTTTGTGGCATTTGCTTTTATGTCTGCATGGTGTTTGCATTTATGTGGTGTTTGGGTTGCATTTTACATGGTGTTTGCATGGCGTTTGAGTTTACATGACATTTACACTGCATTTGCGGCTTGTTTGCATTTACATTAAAGAGGCTTTTGTGTTTAAAATGGCTTTTGCGGTTACATGGTGTTTAAACAGCTTTTCCGTTTACATTAACATGGCTTTTGCATTGCGTTTGCGTTCACATGTACTTTGCATTTGCATCACATTTGCAGTGCATGTGCATTTACATGGTGTTTTGTAAATGTAATATAACTTGTTTGTAAACACGGTATAAACGCAATGTTAACTGTATATTAGCGGAATGTTAACACACTGTATGAACACAGCATCTAGATGAGCATACAGGGATCGCACACTGTCTGCCACTGATTGGACAGTATCAGGCGCTGAGAAATAGAACAGATGGAAGTGCCAGGCAGACAGAAGTAGTCAGAGCCAATCGTGCCTACAGGAGATCAGGAGCACCGGAGGAGGTATGTACATGTCTATTTTATTTTACAGCCCACCACTAATCAAGCTCTCCAATATGTGAGAGGCAACGTAAAACTACTATATCCACGTCAGTGTTCCTAGGTTACGCTGAATGTGGTTTCTACATAAAAACTTAGATTCCCCTCTCAAGATAAACCAATTTTTTAAAATTTTACCCTTTTTTGTATTTTTGGCGATTACAGTGCCATCTGTCAATGAAAGTTACTTAATTGATCGAATGAATGTAATTTTTCCTGGGGAATCTGAATTTTCAATAAAAATGGGGATTCCATTTAAGATTTTGGAAGGGGAAGCGGATGAGTGTGAAATCATTGGATAGACTTTTAAAAAATATTTGATACATATATTCTTAGTTTATCGATCTGATGTGTGTTTTGCAAGTTATTCCACCATCCCCACCACTTTGTTACATCCTGTATATATATATATATATATATATATGTATATTTAATCCAGGGACCTCAGGGCTGTACATAATAACCTAGATCCATCACTCTAGCAACTGCAACATGACCTCACACACTGACCTTATAGCCTGCAGGATCTAATGTGTGTGTCTCCAGGGGTCATGCATCTACATCTTTTTCTCTCAAAGCAAGTGGATAGAACCACAGACGTTTCTTGCTAAACATTCTATAGTCTGCTAGTGAAGCATGTTAGATATTATCCCCCACATGAATAATCGTATATACAGTGCCCCCATAAATTATAATATATATATTGTAGGGGTTCGACTCAAACGTGGGGGTTGGCAATGACAAACTCTCATAGACAGCAGGATTCAAGTTGAAACTGTGCATTTATTCTAGAAAAACACCAGCATAAAACAAAGCATCAAACAAAATCCTTTCCTGTCTGGTGCATTGTTAGACCCATTAGAATGTGGAAGCTTTGGAGTGGTGATTACACTTCTATCTCCACTCCAGCAACAAGAGTCATGTACAAGGTCTTCCAAGAGACCAACACATGGGAAACAGCTTCCAGTGTGATCTAATGCACATTCTGGTCGCAGTAATGCACATAACCCCTTATTTTCTCTCCAATTTGCAACAACCCTGCCAATACATAGGCAAGCTGGTAGTTAAGAATAGCGCCCTCTCCAGGTTAGGAGTTGTCAGAGGGAGTCGTGAACCCTTTAGTAAATTTCTAGAACTGAGAGATTATGTAATTGCAGCGGTAGTCTCTGCCTGGCAAGGCAGCAGTTAAATGGTGTAACGTTTTATCCAATAAGTTGGCTGTATTGTAAAGTGGAGTGTGATTGGAGGTACCACCTGAGCAGGGGGGTAAAAAAACCCCTGTGCAGTGGGAGCACATGGTCCTTCAGAGTCTGTCAGCAGTCCAGTCTGACCTCATGGCCTGAGTGAACAGAGAGACAGTGTGTGCAGCACATCTTTAGTGCTGACACAGATACAAATCCCAGGAACTCAATCAGGAGACTCTAATCCAGAGCTGGATCCTCCACAGTTTGGACACAGCTCCACCTCAATTATCCCAGTCTGCATATACCATCAGGCTGGTGCCTTATCCTGCGTACCACTCTCCACGATCATTCCAGTACCAGAATCAGAATTTGCCCTTTGACTGTTTTGGCTCGTTGCTTGCTACCTGTTTTTCAAAGGACTCTGAGTTGATTTGCACAACGTTGCCTCTGTCTGATCCCTGGATATGGCTGTCTTTCACCACGGGCTTTCCCATCCATTACCCAGGGATTTATCTTACAGACACTCAGGGGTTGCCCCAGAGAGAGACAAGTACTTCAGCCTCTCCCTTCATATTTCTTGCACACACCACCTGCTGGAGACCTGCCAGGCTGTATGTCCCCATACCAAGCACCAACCATCAGCGTGCCCTAGGCCACAATCGCCAGCCACTCCGGTATTCTGGGCCCGGGCTGCCTCCAGGCCCCACTAAAAGGCTAAGCCCCGGTGGGAGATGTTGCAAATTCAATAGTGACCTTGTCACAATATATAAAGTGTGCCAATGTTTGGCTGAAACCGAATCTGAAGGTTGTGTTCAGGCTCAGGTAACGAATACAAACACTCACCCCTTCTGTTAATACCCATGATCGGTGGAAGCTGAAGTCCAGGTTCGGTGACTCGCAGTCGCAATGTTCGGCACGGGTCCACTCTTCATTAGTTTCCAATATTTTAATATTTTAGCAGCTCGCTCTGGCGGTATATCTCACCTATAACACACAATCTGCTCTGATAAGACTACCCCTCCCCTGGATAAAGACCTTATCTTGTCTCAGTGGCATAACTAGAAGAGGCAAGGCCCCATAGCAGGCTTCTGAATGGGGCCCTCCTTCCCCCTTAAAAAATATACATATTTATATACTCACAAATGTGAGTTACAGTTACACAGTATACACAGTACACATATACTGGGATTTTCATGCACAACCATCTCTAGGGTTTACAGAGAATGGTCCGAAAAAGAAAAAACATCCAGTGAGCGGCAGTTCTGTGGGCGGAAATGCCTTGTTGATGCCAGAGGTCAAAGGAGAATGGGCAGACTGGTTCGAGCTGATAGAAAGGCAACAGTGACTCAATTGGCCACCCGTTAAAACCAAGGTAGGCAGAAGAGCATCTCTGAACGCACAGTACGTCGAACTTTGAGGCAGATGGGCTACAGCAACAGAAGACCACACCGGGTGCCACTCCTTTCAGCTAAGAACAGGAAACTGAGGCTACAATTTGCACAAGCTCATCGAAATTGGAAAGTAGAAGATTGGAAAAACGTTGCCTGGTCTGATGAGTCTCGATTTCTGCTACGACATTCGGATGGTAGGGTCAGAATTTGGTGTCAACAACATGAAAGCATGGATCCATCCTGCCCTGTATCAACGGTTCAGGCTGGTGGTGGTGGTGTCATGGTGTGGGGAATATTTTCTTGGCACTCTTTGGGCCCCTTGGTACCAATTGAGCATCGTTGCAATGCCACAGCCTACCTGAGTATTGTTGCTGACCATGTCCATCCCTTTATGATCTCAGACTGGTTTCTTGAACATGACAATGAGTTCACTGTACTCAAATGGCCTCCACAGTCACCAGATCTCAATCCAATAGAGCATCTTTGGGATGTGGTGGAACGTGAGATTCGCATCATGGATGTGCAGCCGACAAATCTGCGGCAACTGTGTGATGCCATCATGTCAATATGGACCAAAATCTCTGAGGAATGCTTCCAGCATCTTGTTGAATCTATGCCACGAAGAATTGAGGCAGTTCTGAAGGCAAAAGGGGGTCCAACCCGTTACTAGCATGGTGTACCTAATAAAGTGGCCGGTGAGTGTACATCACATATACGTAATATACATATTATGTGGTACAATGTGCAGCATAATATGTATATAATGAGGTACATCCTCCATTCTTTAGTTTGTCATGTTGGATGATGGGGCCCCCTGATGCTGTGGGCCCCATAGCAGCTGCTATGGCTGCTACCACTGTAGTTACGCCCCTGTCTTGTCTGTAGCTTGTAGAGTAAATCTTCATGATGCAGCTTGCTGGCAGGAAGTGCTTGTGTCTGAGCTGGTCTTGTAATGCAGGAGGGGAAGGAGACAGAGAGCACTGCAAGCGAGCAGAAAAGAGGAGCTATTCATGAAAAGAATCCAATTGCATTCAGAAGATTTACTGTCAGATCCAGGGACAACCCAAATTGTAAATGCCAGGACCGATAGAGACAGGTTGGAATTATATCCGTGAAATACTGTAATTTTGTTAATAACAGTAGATTAGAGAATGTGTTATTTTGCTATGTGGAGTATGTATAAGAATCTTGTCTACATGGGAATACCCATTTAAGCAGTGGGTGAGTATGCCCCTGACAGCAATACCGCCAGTTCTTTCTTGATGACGTCCCTGTGGCAGGCTCTCACAGGGAGCATGTTACGCACACTCCTGTAGGCCCAGGCTTTTCATGTGATAGTGGCACAGCTATAGTGACACAGCCAAAAATGTTAAATTTAATTTGTCTGTCATCAATCTGTTACCTTATCAAAGGTATCTAAAAAGTATTGATATTTCTCCATATTGTGCAAATCAAGTAAAAGTTATAAGTGCAGTTACCCATAGCAACACAATTAATTTGAGCCTGTAGAGTAGCATTTACTCCCACACTTATGGAGTGGAGGGTGAGTTTACATAGTCTTTTGGTTGTATTTTAGTGGCTTTTTAGGCTGTGTACTGGTAAACCTGTACAAATAATTGGTAAAAAAAAAACACCTCATGCCCCACTGTGTGCAGGATAGACAGTGGCATAAATTGCGCAAAAAATAGTCTAAAAAAATCTTAATTTCACAAAAAACCTGGACTACACAGACAAATTATTTGCAAAAAAGGTAAAGGAAAAACCATAGATGACCCCCATGATTTCAGCATGCCGCTGTTTCTATGTTCACCCAATAGTCACTCTTTTTTATCATTAAAAGTCAGCAGGGTCTGCAGGGTCTTGGTCTATATTTATATCTGAACAGTGACGTTAGTGCAGTTGGATGTGGAATAAGCCATTTACCAGGTGTACCCATTACCAATATTAGTGTCGGTTTATGACAGGTGTCACTATCCTGAGTCTTAATTGCTAACTACTTTAGATGCCCCTTTCTACATCACCTTTCTTTACCGTTGGGTGGTGCACTAATTAACCCCTTCACGCTCCGTGGCGGATATATCCGCCACGGAGCGCAGTGACTTAGCGCTCAGTGGCGGATATATCCGCCACGGCGCTTATGCCGGCTCGGCTCTGGATCAGAGCCGAACCGGCATGGGGAAACACGGGGTGCCGGCTGTAACTAATAGCCGGCACCCCAGTGTAACACCCGCGATCGGAGTCGACTCCGATCGCGGGTGTGTAACCCGTTACATGCCGCGGTCAGCACGACCGCGGCATCTAACATGTCTCTGGGGTGTCTTTCCCCCACGATCGGCCCCCCCCGAACTGTTTTCGGGGGGCGCCGATCGTTGCTATAGTAACTCTGGGGTCCGATCTGGACCCCAGAGTTACCTGCAGGCACTGCCAGTAAGATGGCGTCTGTGACGTCATCTTACTGGCATAGTGCCAGCCTATGCAAGTGCATAGGCTGACACTGATAATACTCTGCAATACATGATTATTGCAGAGTATTATCATGAACAAGCAATCAGATGATTGCTTGGTCATTTCCCATGGTGGAAAAAGTGAAAAAGTTAAAAAAAAAATGTTATTCAATAAAAAATAAAGTAATAAATCAATAAAAATGCCCATAAGCCCCATAACATATAAAGAGACATATAACCCCAAAAAAGTCTAAATCATAACAAAAACCCCACATATATAGTATCACCGCGTCCGTAACAACCCGTAGAATACAAGTAAATCATTATTGAACCCCCACGATAAACGCCGTAAAAAAAAACTGCTATAAACCTTCCAAAAATTATGATTTTTAGCTATTCAATCCCACAAAAAATGCTATAAAATGTGATCAAAAAACCATGTGTACTCCGACATGATACTGGTGCAAAGTACAACATGTCCCGCAAAAAATAAGCCATCAACCAGCTCCGTAGCCAAAAAAGTAACAATGTTATGCCACTTGGAAGACGGCAATACATAAATGATAGATTTTTCCCCACATTAGGGTTTTGTTTGACAAATTTAGTAAAACGTAAGAAAATATATTCATGTCTGGTATCCCCGTAATCGTATCAACCCATAGAATGAAGATAATATGATTATTAGTCTATACGGTGAACACCAAAAAAAAAAGAAGTAAAAAATCCAGTACAGAATTGATGCTTTTCTACTCCTGCCCTCAAAAAAAGTTCCTAAATTTTCAACAATAGGTGATACTAACCCCAAAATGGTAACAATGGAAAAAGCATCTCATCGCGCAAAAAAAATGGCATCACATGGCCCCAATAACAAAAAAGCAAAAATTTTATAGCCTTCAAAAGGGGCCAATGAGGAAACTAAAATCCTGGCAGCTGCAGGGTGCTCCTTCCCTTCTGCGCCTCGCTGTGCCCCCATAACACAAGTAATGGCCACATGTGGGGGGTCTTTGTACTCAGGAGAAATTGTAGAACAAATTGTATGGTGGGTTTTCTCTTTTTATATTTTGGAAATGTGTAAATTTTAGTGCTAAATGAACGTATAAGGGAACAATTTGACCATTCTAAATTTCACCTCCATTTTGATTCAATTACTATGAAGATCTCAAGGGGTTAACAATCTTTGTAAATGCTGTTTCTGATAGTTTGAGGGGTGCAGATTTGAGAATGGGTTGGTTATATTGGGGGTTTTGATGCTAAATATGTAAAATTTCATTCAAAACTGTATTTATCCCCAAAATAGTCAATTCTGAAAATCCGGAAAAGCGATATTCTTTTTGTAAGCCGCGTGACATCAAAATAAATTATCCAGACATTTCAGAAATTATGAAAATGTAAAGTAGACAAATGGGAAATGTTATTCAGCAACTTATTTAGGTGGTAAATCTATCTGCCTGAAAACGCAATGATTTTGAATTTCGAAAATGGCAAATTTTTCAAAAAATTTATCATATTTTCTTTTTTTTTGTAAGTAAACGCAAAACTTATCAGCCAAAATTTACCACTAAAATGAAGTACAACATGTGGGGAAAAAACTATCTCAAAATCGTTTTGATACGTAACAGTGTTCAAAAGTTATAACCATATAAAGCGACGCAGGTCAGAATCCAAAAAATCGGGCTGAGCCTTAAGCTACAAAATGGCTGCGTCCTTAAGGGGTTAAATAGCATTCACATAAACATGCCTGCAACATAAATGCACACTATTAAAGGGAACCTTTTGCCAGTATTTGACATTGACTTGATAACAGGTTTTAATAGCCTTTAATATCTTACGGCTTTTATAATCAATCTTCTGTTTGGCAACTTATAACAGTAGATAAAAGAATACCTTCGAGTCATGTGGGTGTCAGCTTCAATGCATCTAGTGTAATCAAGTCATCTTGTGTCATTCTCCATCATCCCCCCTCCCTCCTGCTCCCTCCTCCCCCTCCCTCATACTTGCAGGAGATGTGCCTGCAGTGGTCAGCTCACATAGGCATGAGGGGGGGAGACAGTGGAGGATTCGCTGGGACTCGACACCCTCATGACTCGATGGTGCTTGCCATGGGAGCCAGGTATTATTATTATTCCCTATTATTATTATTATTATAAATCTCAAATCCTGATGAAAGGTTCATTTTAAAAGAAACTCTCCATTGCATAATGCATGTTCAGTTTCCTGGCCATATTCTGTATGTAATATCTTTTTTTCAGTAGCAAAATGAGAAGGTGCTCTCCCGTTGATTTCAATGGGACAATCTGCGTCAAAATCCATCCATGTGAACAGGACTAAGAGCGACTTTACACTTGCCTAATTCGGTCCTGCTTTCCAAATATGCCAGCAGAACCAATACAAGCCATTACATGTGTCGACACTGCTATTTGGGGGGGTCAGGAACTCTGTGCATTCAGTCAATATGGTGCTTGGAGGGAAATTTATGATAAGTCTTTTAGAGCGGAACTATTCTAGTTGTTTATGGCAACCAATCAGGGCTCAGCTTTCATTTCCCCACAGATGTTTCTAAAATTAAATCTGGGCAACTAGAACAGTTTTACCTCAGAAACTTGATGATAAATCTCCCCCTTGGAGTCCTGTCCCCAGGAGAGGGTTTGGTCTGTGAGGCTGGATCCTGCATGGACAAAACTTGGCAATTGTAAAGCCACTCTAACACACTCCATCGGCTTCAACTTTCAAAGGAATAAAGGCCCTCGCTAAACATAGGGTTGGTGCATAGCCACGTCATACTCAGAGGTATCACGTCACAGTTTATTACTTTTTCCTAAAAATAGAATATATCTGAAGTAAAATACTCTAAAGTGAGATCTGAACAAACAATAAGGCCTGCAGCTCTCAGCCTTCTAATATAATAACCAGGTCGGGAGATAAGTGAATTATCCTAGACACACAAAGTGATTCACCACCAGGAAACAGTCAGTGCATAGCCAACAATATCAATCACTTCTGCATGGTTAGTATGATGGGAAACCCTATATTCCCATATTAACCCTATAAAGCCTGCCGTAGGTCTGCCAGCATATGCTTGACTTGTGTCATTCCTTCCTAGTTTTCAGCAGTGACTGGTTAATCTGCTCTGGAAAGAGCCTGAGATGGTGAAATCAATGCAAATCTACTAAGAGGTAATAAAAGATTAGATTAAATAACCATATGAGTTAGGAAATATAGATCTTATGAATAGTGCGGTGCAGTAAGTGGAGACATAGCTGCAGAACTCAAAATAAATGTAATGAAGATTAAGAAGTTTCTTGGAGGGGAAGATTACTTTTGTGTTAGACGCCTATATGAATCTGTTGGGAGTGCATTTTGTTTAACCCTGTGAATACTACTGGAATATTTGTTTATTTTATTCTTTAGACTTTTTTTTTATATAACTGTATTTTTATTAATATTTTTAAAGTTTTTCCAAAATTAACCACATTGACAATCTAACATAAAAGCCACATATATCAAATAGTCTTATTCTATATACTTTTAACATCTTAAAACCAATTAAAACAGATGAGTAAATGAAATATGAGGCCACACTTTACAGCCGCAACTTTACACCATTCCCAGTCTCCGAAAAGCCATAACTTTTTTTTCTGTTAACAGAACCATATAAGGGATTGTTTTCTAATATTCTGTTCATATTGCCTCCTAGATCTCTGGATAGCTAGAGAATGACATCTCTTCTTGCCACCAGTAGCCTCTGAAATAAATTTGTATATACACGGATTAAAGTTTATTAATGCAGCAGCTGCATCCCAGAAATAGGGAAAAATGGGATGCCGCTACTGTAGGGACGCGGAATCTACCATGGGGAATCTTTCAGAAACTAGATTCCCCATGGTAGATTTCCTTTAAGGGTTAAGCCACAGTGTGAGTAAAACCTGTAAGCAAAAGGGTATCATTGATGTGACCTCAAACCATAGTACCCAGCAGCCACTGTGGTTAGCGAATTGATTTGTTAATGAACACATGATTTGGCTGGAATATTACTGTTTCATCTGGAAAACCATAGGACCAAGTGTGCAGCAACCAATCTAGAAACTGAAGCAACCACATACAAGCATTGTTTTTCCCCAGAAGGATTTTGGTTTATTAATAATGGTTTATTCTTAGCTCTAAATAATACACCTCATTTAGGATCTTCATCAATTAGCTAGGGCTTAATGCTGTTACAAGTAGCATCATCCATCTCAGTGGAGGTCTTCACACTTCCATTACATGGAAAACCCAATATATTTAGTGGGATTCAAAGGAAGCTTAATTTCTTCTGTGGTGGTGTTGCAGGGGAACAGAACGCTGCTGGGCTTTCCCTCCTTGTACAATTGCTTGCTGAGGATTCCAGCAGTGGGGCAACCTGCTAGGATATGCCTATCTGTAATAATCCCATCAATTCTGAGAATGAAGAAGCCTAGTGGCTCTTTTACATGTTTTCCCTGCACATGAAAAATACCACATAGTCACTGTGTGGGGAATTACAACACTGCCCTACTTGCTTGCAGGAATCTGTCCCAGGTATCATACCCTAGTTGAAAAGCATTTCCCAGCATGATGAGGGAAAGTCAACTCATTCCTTAGAAATTACTTGCACACCGCTTACCACAATAATGACACTAACTTGTATGTTGGATTATGGCCACAACAGCCATTTTTATTAACATAATTTAACATAGATTCCATAACATAACCAGTCTTGCCAGTAGGGTGGGTCCCCCGAGTCTAATAAGTCTGCCAACCACTCTTTTGAGTGTTCATCTTTTTTACCTCCAGGCGTTGCCCGGCTCAAAGGCAATGAAGAACATCTTTTATAAGGTTTGGGTCTAACTCAAAAAACCATGCCGCATAGTCCCACGCTAGTCCATTAAGCCTCCAGTTGAAGAGTCCAGAGCTCCTAGCAGCTCCCTCCCCAAACTTATAAAATGCACTTCCCCCTGCAACTCTGAGAACCCCCCCCCCCCTACCATGACAAGAATTTTTTTTTTATAAATCCACACACAGGCTTATACACCTCATTGTAATTGTGCAATAAATCGCCCTTTAAAATCCAACTCAATAGCTAACTTAACCTAAATTACCAAAAACCAACAAATAAATTCTATCCTACTCCTAACCCTCAACACTGCTAAACGATTGGTGAGTGGTAGCTGTTATGCCGTTCTGTCCTTAATGTGCAGCTGATGTTTTTTTCCGAGGTTTCCCCCTTTATATCTGCCCCTCCCTAACTCTGTCAGCCCACGCCCCGCTGCTACTGGCCACATTAATATAACACATTTCCTCCTCCCCGTCATGTTGGCCTTCCCCTAAACTCTTCCCAGGATTACTACATGCCAGCACTGACATGGATTGTCAAGAAAATTCACTTTAAGGTTTACCCACAAAGACAAGTTTTTTAAATGTACTCAGGATACCAAAATAACACATTATCTAATTCACAGATATAATTCCAACCTGTCTATATCAGTCATGGTGTACGCAATTGCAGTTGCCCAAGGTTTCCGACCCTGGATCTTCTGACTTTAGGGTCGGAGAACATCTTGTCTGACGCTGCGGAGCTGAGCTGCTCTCTCCCTCTAGCCCCCACCCTCGTATTCCAGGACAAGCTCACACACCGACTTCCTGTCTCCAAACAACACATCACATTGTGAGGAGAGCTACAAGCTACAGACAGATAAGTTTTTTAACCCGGGGGAGGGGGAGGGAGGCATATCAGATCTGACAGTATGTTGTTTCAGAGCAGAGATGGAGCAGAGCACATCAATGTGTGTAATATGCATCTTATAGATATCATCATCTCTTTCTATGTGTCAGATACCAATGCAATGTTCAGAAGGTAAATGGAAGTATATAAACCTGAACCCTGATAATCTAACACATTGTCAGCTCACAGAACTAGATGGATCATAATGTCTTCTTAGAGAGTTCTCGCCCACACCCTGGGATTTTACACTGACCATCACTGAGTGATAGGAGCTAAAACAGAAATAAAACAGAAAAATTGTAAAGTAAGGGGTTAAAAATTATCTTTATTGTGTAAACATCACTAGGGAATTGAAATTTGAGAATTTTCTTTCATGGGCAAACCCCTTTAATGCAGAAATGAACATCATGTAGTCATGTATACATGATCTTTCTTCATCTACATGATACAGTGATTTTAAGGGCTGTTTCAGACAACCAAAGTTGGTGAGTGAATCCCAGACCATGCAGTGTCCTGTTTCATAGGCTTAACACAGTGCTGAGAATGGGGATCTGTGCATTATAGAGATATAAATTACAAGGAGTCTCTGCTTTCCCACTGTTATCACTCCTTGTATAATATGTCACAATGATGCATGATCCTGTCCTCTGCACTGTGGTGGGCCTGACCTGCGGTTGTGTGCAGCTGGCCTAACTAATTCTCCCATGGGACTGATTTGTATGTTTGATGGAAGCAGGAGCAAGAAATATAAGGGTGAGTTCACACATTCAGTTTTTCTGATTCAGTTTTCAAAGCCAAAAGCAGGTGTGGATCATAATGGGTAAGACCATATCATTGAGAGAAGCTATTTTTCGCTCCACTCCTGGTTTGGACATCAAAAACTGCATCTGAAAATTTGAACTTGAACACACCCTAAGAGGGATGGGATCAGTAAAACGGGTTTGCTTATTTTATATCCTAAGAAACAACATCACTCCATAGGTGGTGCCTGGTAATGCTGCTAAGTGAATGGCCCAGAACAGTAATGGCAGGCAGCAATCTGAGTACATTAATCCCATGGTATCTTCATGAATGTAGTTAACCCTACAGTTTCCAGATCAGTCACATCTTGTTTGTTGTCACTTTTATAGTGTAGTCCATTCTGCCCCATAAAATAAGGCAAAGCTTATAGATAGAACAATATGACATTATGTCATCTGACCATGATTAAGATTATTTTTTGTAAATTCGAAACGTATTAGTCTGTTAACTACGTATGCTGCACCTTGAATCTACATTTTTAATAAATTAATAAATTGAAGATGTTTTAACTGGAGTTTAATGTGGAGTGCTGGAGGACATGTATTCATTTTTCATTACTGTTGCATGCCGATTACTGAAGTGGCATTGGAGGTGTGATGTTTCCATCATCTACCCCCCTCTCCTGAGCATTGGTGGTGAAACATTTGGACTTCCATATTTAAAGGCGAGCGGATATGCATACATTTTTCATTGCTGCCAATATGACATTTTATCCTAGGGACCGAAAAGTGCCTGGTACTAGGTAGTTTTGATACTTTTATGCAGTGGAAAAGCAATAAAAGCGGAAGGACTGACCCAGTCTGATCTGATACCATGGAGTGCTGAGGCACCTTAAAATAGAAGTTCCTCCAATAATCTGTGTGGGTAGATGCGTTCTGCGTTCAGTTTTCAGATTAATAGCTTCACTGAATATGCATATGCCTTATAGTAGATGTAGATCACGCCTGTATCTAATTTTAGGAAATTACTACTTCAGTGATTTCCTTATATCTCTCTATCTAAATCTACACATAGAACAAAAAATGGATGGAAAAGTAAATACCCCTTGTGACCCGTGAGAGCATGGAGCCTCCTGTATGTTCTTGTATGGAACAGTGATATTAAATCCATGTGCATGTATGAGGAAACAAGGCACAATTCTAGTTCGGGTTGAGCAGCTGTATAGAGATCCTGGCAGTGAAAGAGTTATTATGACAAGGGCTCCCTCTATGTGTGTACAGCATGAAGTGCAAGCCGTGCGATAGTCTCGAGGATCCAGATAAGGAGCAGGCTACTCAGCACAGATCCGCTGTCTGACCAACACTGCACTTCAGCTCAGGAGGAAAAGGCACAGCAGGTGAGCCCAAGAGCTGACACTCAGCCACATCATATTCTGCGGGAAGAGAGCACATGGAAACATTTACACTGTTTGAGCTTTGAAGTCCTTTTTGCAGAATAAACAGGATATTTGAGGTTTCTTAAAAACCACAAGAAAACCTACAAAAGGATTCAGGACCAAATTTTGGACAGAAGTGACTTATAATTTGAGAAGGTGATGGCTGCGGGTGGGGGCTCTGCTAATGTGGTGAAGAGTGTGGAGATGTGTTCGTTATTAGGTGAGGGTGGGGTGCTGCAGGGTTATAGGTGGGGTGAAAAGAGGAAATGTTACAAATGCCATATTTTGGGTGTTATATGAAGTTGGAGAAGACAGAGAACTGGGGTTTACTTCGGTTGCATTTTGGTAAACATGTTGCTGCTACTATAAGGTTACACACATTCTTCCTATTAAGTAGAAAATAAAAAGTGGAGTAGGAAAGGTAAGTATAGTGGGGGGAACAGTAAGTACTCAGAGATGATAGGAACACCTGGAGTTCAGAGTTTTCTAGAGAGATAAAATATGAAGAGATATAGGGCATGAAAAAAAAACAAAGGTAACAGTAGAAAATGAGAGAAAAGGATATGGAATCAACATTGGTTCTGTTTCATATGCCAGAGATGAGGAAAGTAAACAGTGACCACTAAGATGTTAGATGATGGAAAAGAGGGTTTTATACATGATTCAACCTAGTACCAGTATGGGGTGCAGTATAAGTAGGGATCTAGAATAATATAAGTTATAGGATGCTTAAGGCTGCAGTACATCATGAGATAAAGTGTGGGAGATTAGAATAGTTGGGTATAGCATGATGTAATAGGGACGAAAGAAATGAGGTGCAACATGAGATTACAAAAGGAAAGGGAAAAACGTAAGTTTAGGATGATAAGCAGTGTATTTTGCAGCATAAAATACTAGAGTGAGAGTTTACAACATGATATGAAGGTGATAAAATGGGTAAAATATGAGATGAATGATATAAGTGGTGTAAAATATGAAATGAAGGAGATCAGTAGGGTAAATATGCCAAGAGGAAGATAAATGGGGTAAAATATACATTGAAGGAGATAAGTGGGGTAATATATGCTAAGAGGTAGATAAGTGGGTTAAAATATGACAAGAAGTAGATAGGTGGGGTAAAATATGTAATGAAGGACATAAGTGGGGTAAAATATGAAATGAAGGAGATTAGTGGGGTAAAATATGCCAAGAGGTAGATAAGTGTATCCATATGAGATGGATAAGAACAATAAGCAGGGTAAACATCAAGTGAGGAAAAAAAGTGGTAATGGGGGGATGCGCTATCAGGATGGCATGTAGGGAGGGCTCAGCGTGGTTATAAGGTGCTTAGAACTTCAATGTTTCAGGTCTGTCAATGACTCATTGTTACTTTGTTCTATCAGTGTTTATGACTCACAGAACAAGATGCTTTCAAATAGTGTTCTGTCACATCTCGACTTGTCTCCTGTGTGTTCTGTCACAGGTCTACATGTCTCTTGTGTGTTCTGTAACCGTTTTACATGTCTCCCCTGTGTTCTAGGTTAATACAGTCTTCTGGATTATTCTCTTCAGCATATGTTTCTCATATGACAAATGTTCCTATACGTCTCATATGTGTTTTATGTTTTCACATTTTTCTCTTGAGTTGAGATATTTTCATGTGTCTCACATTTGTTGTATGTTCTGCCCTTTGCCTTCAAGAGGTTAAATGTTTTATACTTAAAAACGTATGCATTGAATATATTTACACATGGTTTTCTTATGTTTTAAATACATATATTTCCTGCACTTAGCATGTTTTCCTTGTCTCCTATATGATGTATGTTTTTACATTTGTTTCTATGTGCTTGTCTCGTGTTCGGTATAGTTGCATTGTATATGCATTGTAGGTTTTGAAATGTGTCATTCATGTGTAGTATGTTAATACTTGTCTCCTATGCATTGAATTTTTTGCATGTTTTATGTTTGACATGTATTTATTTGTTGCTTGGTTTACATGTCTCGTGCTGTATGCTTGTGTCTGTGTACTGGATTTTTTTGCACATATCTCTTGTGTTTTTAAGCTTTTACAATCATATTTTGTCTTATGTTTCTATGTGTGCACCTCATGTTCTACATATTTATCTATTGGTGTATCTAATGTGTTGTATATTTCCATATATGTCTCCCATGTTTTATATGTTCCTTCATGTATTCTGTCTTTTTCCTTGTATAACCTGTGTGCTTTATATTCTTTCATGCACAGTATATTTTAATATTTCCTATTACCGTATATGTATATTTTATCTGTCCCCTGTGTGAAGTATATTGCTACAAGTTACCCATGAGTTTTATGTTCTTTGAATTATGTCATATTGTATATGTCAGGCATCTTTAGTGTCTATGGACTACAAGAAAAGTTTTGTTGATGGATAAAACAAATGGAGTAAAAATATACAAAGTGAGTAAAATCTCACAATTGCAGAAACAAAGGACAAATTCAAGACATGTAAACAAAAAAACTGACTATAGCTGTAACATATGACCCCTTCTGGGGAGCATATTCCTAAAAGAGTAACATACATTTATAGGTTACAATAAACCAAATCCCCAAAAAGGCAAGAGAAGGGTTCAGCCTTGGTACGGTTTGGATCTGCCAAAAACATACTTCAAAAATAAGTTCGCAGAAAGGGGAATAATCTAAAAGGAAGGGGAGAAGGAAAGAAAGACAGAGTGTTATCAGAGTAACACCGCAGACGAGACAGTAAGCAGAACAACCGGCCTGTGGTCTGTTGGCAAAACGAATCCAGGGTTCCCACATGGCAGTGAAAAATCGGCATTTAAGTCTTTAGTGTCTTTGATACTTCTATACGTGTCTCCTATGTTTATATATTCTTTTATGATCTTCCCATTTTTGCAACAACACAAGTGATAAACCCTCTCAGGATCTAACCTTGGTTCACCAAGATATTCATACATCTGTCTGTCTATCTATCAATGAATCTATTTACCATTGACTCTAATCTATCTATACATCTCTCTCTTTAATATAAATATGTTTTTCTGTGTTTTAGTGCAGTAATATCTGCATCTCCAGATTCCAAAACCACTGTCATACATTCCATCACTTATATTGAAAATAGCCCTACACGCAACATTATTTTTATTAGCAAAATACTGAAGACCTCAGCAAGACACAACTGACCCCTATATAAGCCGTAGGGAGTTGTTTGATCGAGCACTGCATTGTGGTTTCTTTTGAAATAAGAGGTTACAAAGCACATGTAAACAGACCTTTATATTTCTGTTTTTAAAGATAAGTTAGATAGGATCCCATCATCATAATTTATAGAGAAAATGTTCATACCATTTTTTCATTCTTTTAGATTTTTTAGTGTAACTTGTGCTTGTTTTAATGTTACAGTCGCTTTTCAAAATGTAGGTGGGGCTTGGTAGCAGTAGGCATTACCTTAACAGTCTGCCAGATTTACTATGTATTGTGTGAGAATTACAGAGGGTTTGAGTAGTGCCTGAGATTGTTAAAAAGGTACACAGTATATTAGGAGTGAAATATTAGAAGCCAGTCTTGATAAAATGGGATTGTTTCAGACTAATAAGTGTGCTGGTGAGAATGAATTAGGGACTCATTCCCCATGGAAGTGGTTCAGACATTAGGCTTGTTGGACAGTTTGATGTAGTGATCCCATTGTTTTCATAGGCAAAGTGCCTATTCTACAGTTATGCAATGTTTCTATTGGATAAACTCCTTCAACATGACTTTGTACCCAACCTTACTAGTTCCCCAGCTACCTTCCTTTATATCCTTCTTCCTAAATGACAGGTGTCTTTGTCTGCATTTTTGTTCTCAAACCTTGTTATCAGAAGACTTGTGATGTACATCATCCGCCTCCCCTGCCGTTCACACCTCATTCTGGTTGTTACGTAAAATCAGATCACACTTTTATTTTTATGCCTCCAAGTAGAAGTTCAGATATTTATAGCCATCACATATATTTGTATGGATAGATACATTGTGATATTCTTTCTGGGATTTTCCCTGACATCACAGCAGGATTGCTTATTCACAGCGGATGCCTGCAGGGTATTCCTCAGTACTAAAGGGGGTATTCTGTTTTCACAACATTTTCTCTGACAACTTCTATATTCCCATAGGAGCTATAATACATTTTAATGTGAGGTTGCACATACAGTATATATTGTTTTAGGCAATCTACATGAAACCAGGTTGACCCCTCTAATTACTAAAATAATTTAAAGACTTCTCTGGTCAATGATTGTGTGTGGTATTAGAAGAAAACATGCAAATACATTTCCGGATGAGATAAGGGACATTTTGGGGCAGATTTATCAAGCAGTCTGAAAGTCAGAATATTTCTAGTTGCCCATGGAAACCAATCACAGCTCCCCTTTAAAATATTCATGAGCACTGGTAAAATGAAAGCTGAGCTGTGATTGGTTGCCATGGGCAACTGGAAATATTCTAACTTTCAGACTGATTGGTATTTTAGCTGCCTTGTAAGGCAACTCCAACAACAAGCATAACAGTTTCATAAAGCCTAATGCCATGTTGTGGGATAAAAGCCAACTGTTGACAGCTCTGTTTTGATGTCTTTCCATCACAACAGCACAGTATAGAGAAGTGATCTGGGTAGATGAGTGGCTATAGAATAGGTCAGGGGAGTAAGACAATGCCTTAATGACAATTTGCCAGCAAAGGCCACCTCTATAGGCATTTGGAGACTTAAAGGCCATGCAGGTTTCACTGGAGATTAAAAATATGAAAATATGTTTTCTAGGATGGGATAGTTAAAGCTTTGGCTCTTGGCTACATTGCAAAATCACATCAAGCATGACTTTCAGAAAGCATAATGACAAAGTTTTCTTTATCCCATCATTAAATATTCTGCATATTTTCTTCCCAGAATCCCCAGTGGAGCATGCATGGCCTCTAAGTCTCCACATGCCTGCAGAGACAGCCTTTAATGGAGAATTCTTCTTACGGAGGTTTCTTACTACCCCGAACTAGTCTGTGGCCTCTCATCTAGCCATATCAATTACGTATACTTTGCTGATGAGGTGAATACATATCAAAGCAGAACTGTCCATAGATGGATTTGCAATTATCTTTCATTAGGATTTTGGAAAAAGTCATGCTTCATGTAAAAGGGGCTGACTAAGAACAAAGTTTCATCCCATCCTTATAAACATACATGCATATTATCTTCCCAGAATTCCCAGTGGATATAGCCTTTAAGTCTCCACATGGCTGCTGTGGTTGCCTTTAATGGCAAATTCTCTTTAAGGGGTTTTCTTACTTCCCTGTGGTATTGTATGTCAGCTACATCTAAATAATTTTGTCTGAAATACTTGGCATGCAATGTTTTACAAAGGGATTCTACATAGCAGCATTTATGAAGGAACATGTAACAGCAAAGGGTTGGTCCCACAACCAGGTAAACCTTTGCAGATGCCAGGGCCCTACTGAATTTAAGGGGCTTATGATGCCCTAAATAAACATGCTCTTTGCTTATCAACCTAGATGTTGGTGGAGAGTCAGTCATTGTCACAATAAGATGCAGCCAACCTGGGGATGTACATGATCTTTAGATATGATACTGCAATGGCAATGCTATAGTCGAAACCTTGCATGAACATATTGTAGGGAAGAAGAAGCCATAAAGCTTCATGGGCGAAAATCTATAGCATGTAGCTGAAAATGTAAAATTTCATCTGTGTGATTTGACATTGAACATAATAAGCTCTGCAAGCCAGTGATTGGAAAAGTATGATGTAAACTATGGATGACACATTATTAGTATGTTTTATCATGGAATCTGGAGTTGCATTTCTATCTGCATCAGTAAAAGCATGTATATCAACCATGATATGTTATCCAAGCGTATAGACCCATGACAAATTTATATTTTCTGTTGCAGGATTTTCAAGCTCACAAATCCTTGTCTTGGTGCTTTTTCACAAACAGATTAATCTTATACGCTGCACAACTGGGACCTTTTTGGATCTTTCATGGTCCATTCCATCTCAAAGAACTTCTCCAAAATCCTGGCCATCAAGAGGTGGCAAACCTTGTGAGGGAACCAATATTGTCCACTTATCCTTATTGCGTACATGTTCAGAGAGTTGAATCATATCTGGAGTGACTTTTAGGCTTGAGTTGAACCTTGAATATCAAGCAAAAATGATGAAGCAGCAAAGTGGCGTGTGATGTTTCAGCGAATATAGTTTAGACAAATTAAAGTTCTTGAAAGTACTATTTTTCTAATGGTGACCTCGGGGGTCATGATAAAGGAATCTCTGATGGCATTGTTCCAGTTTTAGCAGATGATATAGATGCATCGCATATTTATATATTAAGAAGACCTAATGATACATCATGATAAATCAGTGCATTGTTCACTGACATTCTTATAAACAATCGTTGGCCCTCTTATAAACACAGGACACTAATATAAATACAAAACTTGGATACGCTACCAGAGGTCTTCTGAGAACTTCCATGGTCCAGATATACTTTAGAAAAAGCATTGCATGGAGAAGGCACTATCATCCTGACAGTCGTCTGGTGCACTCGTAATTATCCTCATCCTTTACTTGTTAATCTTTAATTACATCCTGTTCGGTAACCACAATATTTTGACAAGATGATGGTGAATGAGGTTTCCGACCTGGCATCTCCATCTTCCTTGGGCGTAGTCACAGCCACCTGTGTGTCTAAGGTAGAGCTTCGAGTGTGTTGCAAGAACCTGCTGGACCGAGACACACTCAACAAGTCTGACCCTTGTGTCCTGCTTCTAATGCAGTCACAGGGCCAATGGATGGAGGTAAGAACAAAATGTTAATATGCTAACAAAATTCGTTTAGCATTTTATGTAGTTTATTCTGGAAAATAATGATGATGGTGGTTGTTAAGGGCTTTCTGGAACATGAATGTTGACATTCATTTGCACTTAAGATTTGTTGAAGGGTTACTTTGGGCATACGGCAAGTGATTTGCCATCATGGTTGTCTGTGTGAAATCATAAGAAACCTGTATTGGCTGTGTCTCATGACTGGGTTAGAACAAAGGCCCACTCTAGGGTCTTTCAGTTGGCCAATTTGACCATGTATAATTTCTCACACCAGTAGAATGAATATCAGTACCAGATCACATGCAAGAGCTACTCGTTGGATATGAATAAAGCTCCGTATACTGTAGATGGACCCCCTCCATTATGGATATCAGTAATGGAGGAGTACAAAAATACCTACAATAATGGGTTCTGTGTAGCTTTTGATTTGCCACATGCAGTATGAACGGGTCTGTATTATATGTTGTCATTCTGTACTGAAATACACAGGATTCTGGAAATCTCTGTCAGAAAGTCATTTGAGCCCAAATCATTCCAATAGACTTTGAGCAAATGTGTCAGAAGCTTCTGAATTATTTATTGCATTATAGTGAAAGTGTGCACTTGTGACCTTCCTTGAAAACATATTCTATGACTCATTAAAGAAGATTGCAGACATAAGTGAAGCATGCAGTGTTTTAGATAATGTACACTCTACTATAGTAATAGCTCTCTATAGCTCTAGTTCTGATCTCCATTTAGTTACAAGTAGAGTGGACTGTGTGACCACCATTTACATATTGGTTTAGATGTATCCTTTGTAAATAGTTTTATTTGGATTTAATTTATTGTATGAATGTATTTCTCTTTGTACTGTATGTAGGTGTAAATCTTGTACTGTTTTATAACATTCCCAATTGACATTGGTTTATTCTCTGCTCTTCCCCTCTCCCGTACAGTCCTGGCCCATAGGGCAGTCAAAATGTGTCCCCTGTCAAACAGCATCTGCCCTTTTAAGGGGTTTTCCAGAATTACTGGAAAAAATCATGTCTTTACCCTGCTCCCAGGTGAAAAGCCAAGCCTTTAAAGGGGTGTTCTTATTAATAATATTAACATATGACATATATCATATTAACATATGATTGCAGGGGGTCTTGGCTGCCCTCCCCCTGCATTAAGTAGAACAGGGGATCACAAGTTCACCTTATCTGCTGTGGACTTCTGAATATACTGTTAGCCTATCAAAAGTTCCATAAAAACAATGGTGCATGGGACGGGGCTCTGCCCCAAGGCTCCATTGACTTCTATGGGCCTTCTAAATCAGAATGCAGCTGAGACAAAACCCAGGAGCACAGAGCAGAGAAGAGGAACTTATGACCTTGCAGTCCAACAGCTCAGACCCCCCACAATCATATATTTAGTCCCAATCCTGTATATAGTGGATATAGTCTGTGGTATCGTGTTACAGCTCCATACAACCCAGACATTGCCGAGCAATTTGTGCCTGAGCCCTTATCTTACAATTTTCCTTTGAACTCAATATTCTACATAGACAGAAAGAAAGATGTATACTATCACATGTGGAGAATTGCATTCTTTGCACTGCGCCTACACAACTATCCGTTAATGACAGTGTATTGTTGAATGCATTAGATTATGCCATGTAAACATGAATAATTACATTAATATCACCTCCTGTCTCACACTAATGGTCGAGAGTTATTGCACGGGGTCCATGAAATGTAATTTTGTATTACATTTAACGTTGTTATTTATGTGTCCTGGTAAAATAAAAATTAATAAAACAAATATGGTAATTAGCGCATTGACAGAACGCGGCTGCCTCCCTAATGCTCAGGACCTGCTGACACACAGAGAGGCTGCTGTTCTCTGGATGCTAATGAAGTATTTTGCTACCTCCCGTTCACAGCAATAAAACAAGCATCCTGTTAAAACTGATTGCCATCACCTCCTCTAATGTTCTAGAAGCAATAATAAGATTGTAAACACCCTCATTTTCCGCTGCTATAATGGTAATTACTGCTTTTCCAAGCTTGGTCTAATAAATATATAGATTTGTTTAATGCAATCCTTTTATAAAATCAACAAAAGCAGCAAAAAGGAATGGATGCCATATACCTCACGCAGATTTTACTTTACTTTACTAAATATGGGGTCAATGAAATGGGCTATGTAAAGGGGTTGCAGTGGTTGCAATTCTATCTGTAAACCAAAGGGCCCATAGATTTACTGATGCTCGTCATTCTAAGTATTCTAAATATATTTGCTCTTTTTTAAAAACTTTATTATTTAAGAAAAAATCCATACAAAGAAAGAATATACATAAACATGATAAAAACATACATCTGTTCCATACATAAGAGAATAAAAGATCAAAAGCGTCTTCCACACTACTTTTGAACTTTTGACAGCCAGAGGGGCACTGATGGCGCTGTTAATTGCTTGCATAACACTGGTATACATAGCCGTGCTGCTAACTCAAGAAATCGCAGCAGAGATCATACATTAACCTGTCTGGGAATCTCACAATGTTGTAAAAGGACAAAAGCTGGCTTAAAAGGAAAATAAATATTCAAATTCTGTTAAATTGTTACAATACCTTTATTCGCTAACCAGAAAAATTATATTTTCTGCAAGCTTTCAGGGCACACGGGCCCCTTCATTAGGCAAAGTTACAAATGAGTCTGTGTGCCCTCAAAGCTTGCAGCACATATAATTTTTCTGGCTAGCCAATAAAGGTATAATTTTTTAAAGAAGTTTGCCCATGAAAAAAAGTTCTCAAATTTCAACCCCCTAGCGATTTTTACACAAGAAAGATAATTTTTAACCTCTTTGCTTTACCATTTGACTAGGTTTTATTCCTGTTTTAGCTTATGTCACTCAATGATGGTCAGTGTAAAATTCCAGAGTGTGGGCAGGGACTCTCTAAGCAGACACTTCATGATTCCTCTGTGCTATGAGATACTGTGAGCTGAAAATGTGCTTAGATGATCAGGTTAGAGGTTTGTCTACACTTTTATTTAGCTCCTAAACATTATACTAGTATCTGACACATAGAAAAAGAGAGATGAGACAGATCAGAGATCATGAGTTCCATGAGATGGATATGACACACCATGACACTCTCAGCTTTGTTCCCTCACCTAATCAATAAAACACACAACTCTGCTATAAAGACCTTATTTATCTGTAGCTTTTAGAGTACCGGTAAGTCTCTGCATGCTGCTTGCTGGCATTAAGTATCTGTGCCTGAGCTGATCTTGTAATGCAGGGGGAAGGGGCAGGAGACAGAGAGCAAAGTGCAGACAATAGAAGCTATTCATGAGAAGAATCCAACCATAGTCAGAAGAATTATGGTTCCAGGGGTAACTAAAATTTTAACACCAGGACTGATAGAGAGGTGGAAATATATCTGTGATTTTGTTATCCTGAGTATATTTAAGAATCTTGTCTTCATGGAAATACCCATTAAAGTACTTTTGTACATAAAAGCATTTAACATCACAGAAGAATTTTTATTTTTTTTGTCTAGCACAGCACTTTTCTCAACATACTGGAGCACATTTACTTACCCGGGCCCTGGGTGATCCTCGATGCAGACTCTCTGACAAGGATGAACTCTGCCGCGATTCATGAAGATCGTGCACCCTATATCCTGCATGTATCCTCCCCGCTCGGGTCCGCTGGGGATCACCTTCTTCTTCCCGGTGCATTTAAGGGCCTGGCTTGCGACATCATTTTGACGTTAAATCCTGCGGTTTGTCTGAATCCGTCAGATCATCCGAAGCCCCCCCCCCGATTTGTGTCTCATGAAAGCCAGCGTGATTGCGGCAAAATCCGATCGCATGCACCAACAACCCCTTTTAAATCCCTGTCCCAGCGGCGCAAAACGGAAATCGACGAGATGTCCTACGAAAGTGCGGTCCGCAGGGCCCTTAGTAAATGAGCCGCAATGTGTCATACTGTGAACACTTTAAGATATGCAGGGGATTTTGAGATTGTTCTCTTGTGACATATTATACTTCAATTAAGTAAAAATTTATACAAATTCTCCATTTTCAAAGTTCAAATTTCTCTGCTTTTCCGGCGGAATACCATACCACCCAAATAATATCATTACTAACATTTCACGAATGTCTGCTAACATTTGCCCGGTTATGTTGGCATGTTTTTTTTTATGCATCCTCTAATTTTTCTAGGATGTAAAGAGATTTTGAATTTTGGGGGCAATATTTAACATTTTTATGAAAATCACCAAAATTCTTTATTAATATGGA
Organism: Engystomops pustulosus; assembly: GCF_040894005.1. Taxonomy (NCBI): domain Eukaryota; kingdom Metazoa; phylum Chordata; class Amphibia; order Anura; family Leptodactylidae; genus Engystomops; species Engystomops pustulosus. Next base: position 100,547,674 of record NC_092417.1, on the reverse strand, counting down.
CCAGCTGAGCTTTCAAGTGACTGAGAGGCCTAAATAATAGTAAAACATTGTAAATTACCCCATCATAGGAACTACACCTCTCAATATATGAACTTTAAGAACTTAACCCTTTAGGTGTTTCTCAGGGGTTAAAAAAAATAAAGGTGCAATTTACAAATTGCTATTTTTTTTAGGCAATACATTCATTTTGGCCCAAAAATGAAACATTCACAATGGATTAAATGATACTCAATATATGTCGATATCCCATATATGTTGATAAACGTCTGTAGATGGGTAGGACCGCCATTCAGAGCAGATTTGCTATGCTTTTTTTTGTAATGTGGACATATGGGAGCTTATTTTTCGGATAAGATCCACTTCTCCGGTAAGTCATTTAGCGGGATTGAATAGCTAATTGATGAGATTTTATTAACTCTTTCTTGGCAGGGGATAAGAAAATCAGTTATTCTAGTTTAGGGTTTTTATTTTACTTTTTTGACCGTTTGCCGAACCATAAAAATAATATGTTATCTATATTCTAAGGGTCAATATTATTATGAAGTAACTTCATGTATATAGCTTTTTATGGTTTACCTGTTTTGTAGAATACAGAACTTATTTGGTGAGAAATTGGTCTGTTTTTGCATCGCAATGTTCTTAGAGGCATAAGATTTTTATGTTTTTGTTTACAAAACTATTTTATGGCTTGTTTTTTGCAAGACAAGCATTACTTTTTATCGGTATCATGTTGGGGTAAATGTTACTTTTTTTCCTGTTTTTAAGATGTTGGATGTGAAAATATTGTCATTTTCATGCATTCAGGAACAATTTTTTGTTATTGTACCAGTTGTAACAGATGTGCTACTACCCAATATGAAGTGTTTTTGTGTTGATTTATATGTGATTTTACATAGTATGGGGCATTAGGGAACTTATTCTTTTTTTTTTAATTGTTTTTTATTTGCACACTTTTTTTTTACTGTTTTATGTGACATGAACACATTTGATCACTTGTTCAGTGTAACATACTGCAATACTGATGTATTGAAGTATATCATATTAAAGGAAACCTACCACTACAGATCTCTACCAATTAAGGTAAATCTGGCTGTGTATGCATCCAAAGTATGTAAGGATAGCCCTTAGGGTTAATCCTTTACTCCCCTCTATCTTTGCTAATCTTTAATCAGGGTACTATGAAAATTGTATAAAGAGGTTGCGTGGAGTAGCCGGAGCTGAGGCTACACGGTGCAGCTACTCTACACCCAGAGGCTATTAAGTATCCGCGCTGTGTAGCCTCAGCCCCAGCTACTCCACACCCCAGTAGCCTATTTAGAAAATTTACATATTACCCTGATCAAAGATTAGCAAAGATTGAGTGGAGTAAAGGATTAGCCCTAAAAAGGAATATCTTTACGTACGTATCGGATCTATTTTAAAAGGTAGATCCGCAGTGGTAGGTTTCCTTTAAACAGTCTGTGTATTCTGCAGGAAAACTGTTAGATCATGCTGAATGCATCTGCTGAAGACAGCCTAAGGGTCCTTCATTGGTCCTGACCGCTGCCATAGAAATGATTGGCTCCCCCGCACCCAGTGTCAATCGTCCGGGTGAGTACCTGGTAATATAGTCTATATAGGGTTAAACAGTCAAGATGATTGCGACTATTGTGATCCTAGCTTTTACTGCAGGAGCCCGGCTGGGATCTTGTGGTGATCCCCCATGCTCAGTCCAGCCCAGGGAGTTACCATGATGTACCACGTACGTCAAGATGCGGTAAGGGGTTAATCGTATGTTGCTCCAGTCAGTTTGGCATCTAAGCTGCATCTGTTTATCATGGAACTTGTGAATGTTGCCTATGTCTTCTAAAGCAATCAAACAAACTGCACTTGGGAGGTGTGCATTGGGGTAGCCTCTTAGTGGCTAGAAGCACAGGTCTGCCATGATTTTAAATGAAACTGAGGCTGGGTTAACAATTAAATTGGGACTTTTGATATAAGTATATGAGTATTTCTTACAGAAGAAATTTATAAGTTTGTGTGTAAGCATATAAGAGATACATCTTTTTGTGCAGCCCCTCCACCTCTGTCTTTAGGAGGAGTGAACAACGGCAGCAGGCGGTGATTTGGGTGTTCATATGGATGAATGCCATATAGCAGCATCTGTCTCCCGTAGGTAATAATTTTCCCCATTAAACATATATATTTTCTTCCAGCAGCCAGACCCATAGTTTGCTGTGATATCCCTCCCTGATGGTAAATGTTTTTCCTGATGGTAAATGTCTATGGACTTGTTTAGCATTTATATTGGGAGCTTTTTTTTCGCAGAAGTGTAAATCTAGCCCAAGACATGCCATGATTTTGTCATCATAGTCAGTGAGAAAAACCTGACATGTCACATTTTATTGTGCTGATCTTTTATATGGTACTCTCCTTACTTCTATGCTTTAGGTATAACTGTAAAGTATAAAATCCTTTTGCCTTACTCTAATTTACTCAAATTAGCTATCTGCAGGTGTCTAGCTGCCTGCTAGCAGGGATTTTACTTGGTCCCCATCTTTCCGTCTGGCTTCATCACATGCTTCAGGTCGGACAATTTCATACATGCTGTCCCGATTCAATTGAATGCCCTCTGTGCAGTGTCCTTATGATACAGGTATGGCTGGAATTGTTGTCAAAGGCTCTCTCCAACTGTGCTAAAAAATTGTCAGTAACTTTACAGTTTATTGTAGATCTTTTATTTTAGGGTAAATGAAATGCATTTGAAGCACCTTTTTTTCAACTATGTTGCTTTGTTGTGGAGTACCTTGGTTTTGGTTTGGTAACATACTGGAGGCGCTGAGTTATGTATAATGGGGGCTATTACCATTTTAATTATATCTGTTCGCTTTTTGATCATATAATTCAGAAATTATGATGTGAAAGCAATAAATAATTTCAATAATGTCAATAGTCAGGTTTATAAACTCATTAAATGCATTACAGATACTAGGTAGTCTGACATTTCCAGCCACAGGAATTTATCTTCATTTACGAGAAAAATGTGATCCCATTACTAAGGGAATTAATGAATGGGTCCCTGGTTATGCAGCGGACGCAGTATAATGCATCGCTATAATCACAGACTCAGTCTTGCTATTTTCCACTGCTAATAGTTCTCTTTTCACAGTCGCCTTACTCAGAATTCTGGGAAGAATAATTAAATCCTAGGGCTTGTTGTGCCCTTTTAATGCTTGCCGACAGAACACATATATAGAATATTTGCTCCAGTGCCTGTAATGCCTAAGATATATTAAAACCTATATATCTTCCTCGCATCCTCAGTATTACTGCACATCACTAAACACAATTCATGATCATGTTTAGGTGTGCAGACATAGAAGTCACGCCATGCACTGGGGCCGGGGGGCCAAAAAACCCTATGCAACACAAAATGACTCCTATATATTACATCTGTGTCCACTTGTGTTGTGTTCTGCTCTTGACATAGATGTGCTTTAACACTGTCTGAACAAGAATATGTGTAAAGGTTCATTGTAATACCTAAGATAACCCCCTTAATTCAAGGCTAATAATAACAATTTCTTTATTTATGCAGTGCACACAGATCATGCGCTACATAGAGTTTGCCAATTCAGTCCCTGTCCCCAATGCGCCTCACAATCTATTCAACCTAACAGTATGTTTTTGTAGTGTGGGAGGAAACCGGAGGACCCCCACGCAAACAAGGAGAGAACAAAGTCTTTGCAGATGTTGACCTGGATGGGACTTGAACCTCAGGACTGCAAGGCTGTACTGCTAACCACTGAGTCAGTGTGCTGCTTCTAAAAGAAGAAATGCTCCCCTTTGTCTATTACAAAACAGTGTACCCCTTGGTGGAACAATTTTATTAGTTTGGTTTTTGCAAATTGAAAGTGGCCAAAATATAGCTGCCACAATTGATGCCAATGCACACAGCTTGATTAAGATTGTTAAAATAAATCTATTATCAAATCAAGCATGACTTAAACCAACACACTTACTCAAAGACACAGTCACCGTACCTGGACTTAATAACTTACTCTAAAGCAGCTACTGTTGAGACTGTTGTTTCTTGGTTTAGGGGTTAAAAAAATGGCATGGTTAGAACGAGACCGAGGACTCCTCGATATGAGATGGCCACTGAAACATATATTGTTTAGATCATTGGTAGGAATACAAACTGCAAATCTAGAGTGGTTTATGAAACTATTAAAATCTGTAAAAATAGGCGAATGTTGGTTATCCTTTCTGCCAAGTGAGGTAGAATCGCATTGGTTTAGGGACACCCTGAGCTTTTGGAAAAGGAATCTTACTATATCCTTTTAAGAGTAACTGTAAAGGTTTTTTTCAACAAATCAATAGCTATTGATATATAAAACAACTTTGCCTATTATCTTTGTTACCTCTATGCAGCAGTTTCCTTGCTAAAGCCCTCAGATTACCTCAGAGCTGCAATGGCTGCTTCCTCTCCATGTGCTGAAAAGCCCTATGAGTCCGTAGCTTGTTTATACTATGTTTCTCAGACAGTTTCATGGGAGTGGAGGAGCTGCTGCTCCCTGCTCAGAGTAGGAGGTCATGTGACAGTGAATGTAGCAGATAGTGATGGGAATTACGGCTCTTCTTAGTGAGCTGGCTCATTAGGCTCTGCTCACTAAGAAAAGACGACTTTTCTGGCTCCTGAACGGCTCACTATTAAATATATAATAGAGAACCGCAGGTCAGTCAATCACCCCATTCCACACCACTTTTAACCCAATTGTATCGGGTTAAAGGGGGAAAAGTGAGATGGTTAGGGGCGGGGTTAAGTGAGTCACCGGCTCACTGAGGGGAGCCGGCACTCGTCGCTCACGAACAAGAGCCTGGTTCGTCGCGAATGACACATCACTTGTAGCAGAGCTGGATGTGTCCAAGACATCTCTTGCACAGAATAGTGAAGTACAAGATTTTCCTGTCCATATCAGCCCTCCATCCTAGTCTGTGATCCCAGTCCGTGATCCCAGTCCCAGAACTTTCTGTCTCTCTCCTCTCCTTATGCTGCTCCCTTCCCCCATGTTGTCATCGGCAGTATAAGCTTTGTTAGATAAGCTATTAACGCTTAGTGCTCAAACAGCACAGGCTATAGACTGCATGTACTTATGATTTCTCCTACTTATTACATGTTCCCTGCTCCTCCATGTGATGGAAGCTGCCAGGCTGGTAAGCATATAAATCCTGTATGTGCAGTGTTCAGTGGATTTTCATGTGGAAAACTAAATGGAATTAATGCTAAATTACTTTGAGAGAGAACACAAGGCATCAAGGGATCTGTGGGCAAGCTAACTGGCCTCAGCCTGAGGGCATAAACTGTAATACATTAGTCACCACCCACTTCACCTCTGGTGAGAAAGATTTTTGTCAAACACTTTAAAAACAGAAAATTCCATAACTTTGTTTGTTTACAAAGGGAGAATCACATATAATAATTTGGTAAAATAACAATAGTTTTACAGTTAAACTTTAACTTTGATCTGGCAATTGTTTAGTCTATGTCTAGGTACATAGGCAGAGATTTGTCAGAAGTGTCTGAAAGCAGAACAGTTCTAGTTGCCCATGGCAATCAGAGCTCAGCTTTCCCACAGATTGCAAGCACAAAAAGTCAATTTAGGTTTGTATGCAAAATATCTAGGCAGGCAACAAAACAATCTAAATCGGGGACATAGAGATATTATAACAACTAAATCTGTAATCATCCTGCCCTTTATGAATCATGGGAAAAATATATGAATAAGGAACTTTCTTTAAATGAATGGCAGCATGCCTGAAAATCAACAAGTAGATTCCATGGACCAAATGTATCACGTTATATAATAAAGTTGGCTGAACTTGACATACTTTAGCAGTGCCATGCATCTCTCTAAATTTGCTGATATGATAGATATCTTTTTTTTTTCCCTTTGTCTGTTTTGCAGGTTTTTTTAACCTTTTTTTTTTTAATTTTTTAACCTTTTAGGAGCACGTATGCATAGGTCAGTTAGTTGTACTTCATTTTACAGCTAAAAAGTCTCTAATTTGCGCTAAAAAAAGTTACAAGACAAAGAAAACATCTATCTTGGAATTATACATTTAAGAACATTGCAACAGACACCCACCAGCTAACTTCTTAAGGGCCTGGCATAGTTAATAATAATAATAATTCTTTATTTATATAGCGCCTACAGATTACGCAGCGCTGCACATAGTTGCAAAAAAATGCACCTAAAATATAAAAAAAAAACTGCAAAAAGAAGAGAAAAAAACCCAGAGCAAAATAAAAATACATGTTCCCCCATGTGTAGTAATCACATCTATTTGGCCAGAAAGTTAGCAAATTTAGCAGAGAGAAGGAAAGCAACATATGATAGAAATGTTGCGGTTAGATCGGTGGGCAAGCTGGCAATGCTAAATATGGGAATGGGAAAGTTTCCAATAAATATAGGCAGGCAGCTATAGACAGCTCTGTTTCAGAATCATTGTTATCCTTCTGATTGTTGAATATGGAAATTACTGTTGCAGGACACTTTTACCTGCACTGAACTGATGAGGAACAATACCTCTGAAACACATTTATCTACAATTGGGTGTTTACTTGTTTGGTTACAATCCCATGTCTTCTTAAAAGACTGGTGTACCCACAATCCTCGGTGAAGCATGCTTGGCCTTTTAAGACTTTGTTCTCCTCTAAAGGTGGCCTGCAAAGGCATTAAATTATCTCCCTGAGACACATTTGAGGCATGGGCATAGGCTCCTATGGTGCCTAAATGTCAGAGTGAAAGCACAGATTAGTCACCACACACTAGAGGGAAGGATGCACAGTGTTACAGTATGCAACATTTTCTCTGCAATCCACTTATTCCAGCTTACACATGTTAGTGTGGTTAAGAATACTTTATTGTAGGAACAAAAAGATTGTACATGGTAAATGTGATTAATAATTGCAACTTTTTTGACACATTTGTATATTTGCGCCTGATTTGTCTTTAAAATCTAGATGTGAACGTATGAAAAAGTTGCAGTTTTGGTACAAATTGTGGTTAAAATTTTGGAAATAAACTCCAGTCCTAATCATGCCTAGGAATAACTTTAGAAGGGGTTGCAAAAGAGTTGAGTTGATTGTTTTAGCTACCTTATATATCAGCCTATAAGATAAATCAAAACCCAGTCTAAAACCCAGAATAACCAAAAAGAAGATGGGCACAAATGTCCTGACTAAAGATAAATGACCCCAATGTGTTTGTTGGCCATTGTCAGATTCCTCCATCTTTATTCTAATTAGAGATGAGCGAACACTAAAATGCTCGGGTACTCGTTATTCGAGACGAACTTTTCCCGATGCTCGAGTGCTCGTCTCGAATAACGAACCCCATTGAAGTCAATGGGAGACTCGAGCATTTTTCAAGGGGACCAAGGCTCTGCACAGGGAAGCTTGGCCAAACACCTGGGAACCTCAGAAAAGGATGGAAACACCACGGAAATGGACAGGAAACAGCAGGGGCAGCATGCATGGATGCCTCTGAGGCTGCATAATCGCAACATTATGCCAAAATTATGGGCAACAGCATGGCCATGACAGAGTGACAGAATGAAGCTAGATAGCATCTAAAACATCCAATAATTGACCCTGACACTATAGGGGACGGCATGCAGAGGCAGCGGCAGCAGGCTAGAGAGTGTCATGGCGACATACCCTAAATGGACTCAGGCTTCAAACCAATGGGTGGCAGAGAGGAACCAAAGGAGGTGAGCAAGAAGCGCTCAAATAATATCGGTACATGATAAAAGTTTGCCAGTATATTTTGTGGATTACACAGCAGGGTGGCGACAAAGTTAACATGGAAGCCATGAAAACAACCCAAAATTCTGCCTGACACAGCTCGTTTGATAAGGGGACCATGTATGGAGGCAGTGAACTAGTAGTAGATTAAAGGTGCTGCAGTTAAAACTATGTTAGTTGGATCTTGGCATGGAGCTGGCGCTCCGCTGCCAGGCGAGCTTTCGCCAATCCAAGCCCCTGTCTATAGGCTACTCCCCAAACAGCACTTCTAAGAACCTTTTGTATAAGATCAAGTGTAGTAGCGTTCTTATAAGTTTAGGATATGGCGGGTGAGGGGAATGTAAACAGCTGCGCAAGAAGCGCTGAAATAATATCGGTAAATGATAAAAGTTTGCCAGTATTTTTTGTGGATTACACAGCAGGGTGGCGACAAAGTTAACAAGTTTGTTGTGGAAGCCATGAAAACAACCCAAAATTCTGCCTGACACAGCTCGTTTGATAAGGGGACCATGTATGCTTACAGTTCATGCCAGTCGCTGCACTGGCTGCCAGTCTCCTTTCGAATACAGTTTAAAATAATAATAACCCTCATCCATAAAGCTCTGTATAATGCTGCACCCCCCTACCTCTCCTCTCTTATCTCAGTCTATCGCCCAACCCGTGCTCTTAGATCCGCCAGTGATCTTAGATTAACCTCTACCCTAGTGCGGACCTCCCACTCGCGTCTCCAAGACTTCTCTAGAGCTGCACCAATTCTATGGAATGCTCTGCCCCGGACTATCAGACTAATACCTAACCTCCAAAGTTTCAAACGTGGTCTTAAAACCCATTTCTTTAGGCAAGCCTATAACACTCATTAACTGCATGAAGTTTTAACTCTTCTACTAACCCGTCCTGTGTCGTCCTCCCATCTGTTATCCAGCAACCAACAGGCACCAGACTTCTCTGCAGTCCCATTCACCCTGGACCTGGTATATAAGATGACGGCTGAGTGGTTCAAGCGACAGCAATTCCATTTATTATATTTTGTTCTATTCCCTAAGAAGAATGGCTTGACCATTAAATATTCTTTTACCTCGTGTTACCCCATCATCTTCATAAACCGTAAGCTCTGGCGAGCAGGGACCTCACTCCTGTTGTTCCATACAAATGTTGTGCTCTGTTACATTACATTTGTATTTGTTTCCTATGATTTGTAAAGCGCTACAGAATATGATGACGCTATATAAATAAAGATTATTATTATTATTATTATGGAGGCAGTGAACTAGTAGTAGATTAAAGGTGCTGTTAGTTGGATCTTGGGATGGAGCTGGCGCTCTGCAGCCAGGCGAGCTTTCGCCAATCCAAGCCCCTGTCTCTAGGCTACTCCCCAAACAGCACTTCTAAGAACCTTTTGTATAAGATCAAGTGTAGTAGCGTTCTTATAAGTTTGGGATATGGCGGGTGAGGGGAATGTAAACAGCTGCGCAAGAAGCGCTGAAATAATATCGGTTAATCATAAAAGTTTGCCAGTATATTTTGTGGATAACACAGCAGGGTGGCGACAAAGTTAACAACTTTGATGTGGAATCCATGAAAACAACCCAAATTTCTGCCTGACACACCTCGTTTGATAAGGGGAGGATGTATGGAGGCAGCTATATGGACGACTTTTGGAGGTAGCAATGGAGACAACGTGTGGAGGCTGCTATGGAGACAATTTAATTTGGATAGTGCCTGTATGTGGCAGTCCCAAAAAGTTTTCAAACCAGAGGAGCAGGTAGGTGTCCCTCCAGAAAAATGGAATAGATTGAGTGCATGTATGTGGCAGTCCCAAAAAGTTTTCAAACCAGAGGAGCAGGTAGGTGGCCCTCCAGAAAAATGGAATAGATTGAGTGCCTGTATGTGGCAGTCCCAAAAAGTTTTCAAACCAGAGGAGCAGGTAGGTGTCCCTCCAGAAAAATGGAATAGATTGAGTGCCTGTATGTGGCAGTCCCAAAAATGTTTCAAACCAGAGGAGCAGGTAGGTGGCCCTCCAGTAAAATGGAATAGATTGAGTGCCTGTATGTGGCAGTCCCAAAAATTTTTTAAAACAGAGGACCGGGTAGGTGGCCCTCCAGAAAAATGGAATAGATTGAGTGCCTGTATGTGGCACTCACAAAAATTGTTTCAAACAGAGGACCGGGTAGGTGGCCCTCCAGAAAAATGGAATAGATTGAGTGCCTGTATGTGGCACTCACAAAAATTGTTTCAAACAGAGGACCGGGTAGGTGGCCCTCCAGAAAAATTAAATGCATAAAGTACTATAGCAAGAGCCAGTGGGCCCTGTCAAAAAATAGCCAGTTTCCTCTGCTTTACTGTACAAAGAGGAGGAGAAGGAGGAAAATGAGGAGGAGGAGGAGTGGATCAATTATTCAGGTTGAGCTTCCTTCACCTGGTGGAGATTGGAAATTCTGAGAAATCCAGCCTTTATTCATTTTAATAAGCGTCAGCCTGTCAGCGCTGTCAGTCGACAGGCGTGTACGCTTATCTGTGATGATGCCACCAGCTGCACTGAAAACCCGCTCGGACAAGACGCTAGCGGCAGGGCAGGCAAGAACCTCCAAGGCGTACAGCGCCAGTTCGTGCCACATGTCCAGCTTTGAAACCCAGTAGTTGTAGGGAGCTGTGTGATCATTTAGGACGATGGTATGGTCAGCTACGTACTCCCTCACCATCTTTCTGTAAAGATCAGCCCTACTCTGCCGAGACTGGGGACAGGTGACAGTGTCTTGCTGGGGTGACATAAAGCTGGCAAAAGCCTTGTAAAGCGTACCCTTGCCAGTGCTGGACAAGCTGCCTGCTCGCCTACTCTCCCTCGCTACTTGTCCCGCAGAACTACGCACTCTGCCGCTAGCGCTGTCAGAAGGGAAATACTGTTTCAGCTTGTGCACCAGGGCCTGCTGGTATTCATGCATTCTCACACTCCTTTCCTCTGCAGGGATGAGAGTGGAAAGATTTTGCTTGTACCGTGGGTCCAGGAGAGTGAACACCCAGTAATCGGTGCTGGAATAAATTCTTTGAACGCGAGGGTCACGGGATAGGCAGCCTAGCATGAAATCTGCCATATGCGCCAGAGTACCAACGCGTAAGAATTCACTCCCCTCACTGGCCTGACTGTCCATTTCCTCCTCCTCCAACTCCTCCAACTCCTCTTCTTCTGCCCATACACGCTGAACAGTGAAGGACTCAACAATGGTCCCCTCTTGTGTCTCGCCAACATTCTCCTCCTCTTCCTCCTCATCCTCCTCCACCTCCACCTCCTCCGATATGCGCTGAGAAACAGACCTGAGGGTGCTTTGGCTATCAACAAGGGAATCTTCTTCCCCCGTCTCTTGTGACGAGCGCAAAGCTTCCGACTTCATGCTGATCAGAGAGTTTTTCAACAGGCCAAGCAGCGGGATGGTGAGGCTGATGATGGCGGCATCGCCACTGACCATCTGTGTTGACTCCTCAAAGTTACTCAGCACCTGACAGATATCAGACATCCACGTCCACTCCTCATTGTAGACTTGAGGAAGCTGACTGACCTGACTACCACTTCTGGTGGAAGTTGACATCTGGCAGTCTACAATCGCTCTGCGCTGCTGGTAAACTCTGGATAACATGGTCAGTGTTGAATTCCACCTCGTGGGCACGTCGCACAACAGTCGGTGAGCGGGCAGTTGGAGGCGGCGCTGCGCTGCCCTGAGAGTGGCAGCATCTGGGCTGGACTTCCTGAAATGCGCACAGATGCGGCGCACCTTCGTGAGCAAATCAGACAGATTGGGGTATGTCTTGAGGAAACGCTGAACTATCAGATTTAACACATGGGCCAGGCATGGCACATGTGTCAGTCTGCCGAGTTGCAGAGCCGCCACCAGGTTACGGCCGTTGTCACACACAACCATGCCTGGCTTCAGGTTCAGCGGTGCCAGCCACAGATCAGTCTGCGCCGTGATGCCCTGTAATAGCTCTTGGGCGGTGTGCCTTTTGTCGCCTAGGCTCAGCAGTTTGAGCACCGCCTGCTGTCGCTTAGCGACGGCACTGCTGCTGTGCCTAGAGCTACCGACTGATGGCGCCGTGCCCACGGATGGTAGTTCGGAGGAGGAGGTGGAGGAGGGGTGGGAGGAGGAGGAGGCATAGTAGGCCTGAAACACCTGGACCGAGGTAGGCCCCGCAATCCTCGGCGTCGGCAGTATATGACCAGCCCCAGGGTCAGACTCGGTCCCAGCCTCCACCAAGTTAACCCAATGTGCCGTCAGCGATATATAGTGGCCCTGCCCGGCAGCACTCGTCCACGTGTCCGTGGTCAGGTGGACCTTGTCAGAAACGGCGTTGGTCAGGGCACGGGTGATGTTGTCTGACACATGCTGGTGCAGGGCTTGGACGGCACATCGGGAAAAGTAGTGGCGGCTGGGGACCGAATACCGAGGGGCGGCCGCCGCCATGAGGTTGCGAAAGGCCTCGGTCTCTACTAGCCTATAGGGCAGCATCTCCAGGCTAAGCAATCTGGAGATGTGCACATTAAGGGCTTGGGCGTGCGGGTGGGTTGCACTATATTTGCGTTTCCGCTCCAGCGTCTGGGGTATGGAGAGCTGAACGCTGGTGGATGCTGTGGAGGATCGTGGAGGCGACGATGGGGTTTTTGTGGCAGGGTCCTGGGCAGGGGGCTGACTATCAGCTGACACAGGGGAAGGAGCAGTGGTGTGCACGGCCGGAGGTGAACGGGCTTGTTGCCACTGAGTGGGGTGTTTAGCATTCATATGCCTGCGCATACTGGTGGTAGTTAAGCTAGTAGTGGTGGAACCCCTGCTGAGCCTGGTTTGGCAAATGTTGCACACCACAGTCCGTCGGTCATCCGGTGTTTCCTTAAAGAACCTCCAGACTTCTGAAGATCTAGCCCTCGCCGCAAGAGCCCTCACCACGGGAGCTTCACTAGTTGACACATTTGGCGCTGATGCACCAGCTCTGGCCCTGCCTCTCCGTCTGGCCCCACCACTGCCTCTTCCAACCTGTTCTGGTCGAGGACTCTCCTCCGTCTCAGAAGCACTGTGTTCACCCGGCCTCTCAACCCAGCTTGGGTCTGTCACCTCATCATCCTCCGATCCCTCAGTCTGCTCCCCCCTCGGACTTCCTGCCCTGACAACAACTTCCCCACTGTCTGACAACCGTGTCTCCTCATCGTCGGACACCTCTTTACACACTTCCACTACGTCAAGAAGGTCATCATCACCCACAGACTGTGACTGGTGGAAAACCTGGGCATCGGAAAATTGCTCAGCAGCAACCGGACAAGTGGTTTGTGACTGTGGGAAGGGTCCAGAAAACAGTTCCTCAGAGTATGCCGGTTCAAATGCCAAATTTTCCTGGGAGGGGGCAGACTGGGGGGGAGGAGGCTGAGGTGCAGGAGCTGGAGGAGTGGCGATTTCGGTGACATGGGTGGACTGCGTGGAAGACTGACTGGTGGACAAATTGCTCGAAGCATTGTCAGCAATCCACGACATCACCTGTTCGCACTGTTCTGGCCTCAACAGTGCTCTACCACGAGTCCCAGTAACTTCAGACATGAACCTAGGGAGTGTAGCTCTGCGGCGTTCCCCTGCTCCCTCATAAGCAGGTGGTGTCTCACCCCGCCCAGGACCACGGCCTCTGACCCCTGCAGTAGTTGGACGCCCACGTCCCCGCCCTCGTCCTCTACCCCTAGCCCTCGGGTTAAACATTTTTAAAATGAGAGTTATAACTTTAATTTTTTTTTAACTTTTTTTTGTGTTTTTTGTTTTTTTTTGTGTTTTTTGTTTTTTTTTGTTTTTTTGTGTTTTTGAGTTTTTAAAACCAAACGATGCTATCCTATTGCTATGGCTATTTTCTAGCCAAGTATGAAAGCACACTACTATGCCAGATGAGATGACACTGAGTTATTAAACAAAATAAACGTAAAATAGAAAAGGACAAATGGCAGACTGTGCCTAATTGAAATCCAACCCCTACTAAATTTTCCCACTTCGGTCTTTGCTATGGATATGTGCGTCACTAAGCGCAAAACACAGCGGTCGCAAGTCTCACTACAAATTGCTCAGAATTGGCTAGTACATGCACTGCAGCAAGTACAGCCACCAGCAGATCAACCAGAAATCAAATATATAGAACGCTACTGTAGGCGTAAGTAAGCTGTTTGGATTCTCCTATGGCTATTTTCTAGCCAAGTATCAAAGCACACTACTATGCCAGATGAGATGACACTGAGTTAGTGCCTAATTGAAATCCAACCCCTACTAAATTTTCCCACTTCGGTCTTTGCTATGGATATGTGCGTCACTAAGCGCAGAACACAGCGGTCGCAAGTCTCACTACAAATTGCTCAGAATTGGCTAGTACATGCACTGCAGCAAGTACAGCCACCAGCAGATCAACCAGAAATCAAATATATAGAACGCTACTGTAGGCGTAAGTAAGCTGTTTGGATTCTCCTATGGCTATTTTCTAGCCAAGTATCAAAGCACACTACTATGCCAGATGAGATGACACTGAGTTATTAAACAAAATAAACGTAAAAAAAAAAGTTAATGGCAGACTGTGCCTAATTGAAATCAAACCCCTACTAAATTTTCCCACTTTGGTGTTTGAGGTGGATATGTGTGCCACTAAGAGCTAAACACAACGGTAGCAAGTTCCCCTGCTAATTCCTCACAAAATGGTACTAGATGCAAATAAAAAAAAAAAAAGTAGAACGTTATTGTAGCCCTAAGAAGGGCTGTTGGGTTCTTGGAGAATCACTCCTGCCTAACAGTAAGCTAATAGAACACCCTAACGCTTTCCCTGACCAGCAGCAGCTCTCTCCCTAGCGGCATCCAGACACAGAATGATCCGAGCAGCGCGGGCAGCGGCTAGTCTATCCCAGGGTCACCTGATCTGGCCAGCCAACCACTGCTATCGACGTGTAAGGGTACCACGTCATGCTGGGTGGAGTGCAGAGTCTCCTGGCTTGTGATTGGCTCTGTTTCTGGCCGCCAAAAAGCAAAACGGCGGGAGCTGCCATTTTCTCGAGCAGGCGAAGTATTCGTCCGAGCAACGAGCAGTTTCGAGTACGCTAATGCTCGACCGAGCATCAAGCTCGGACGAGCATGTTCGCTCATCTCTAATTCTAATGCTCTCTTTTGTCTACAGGTGGACCGAACAGAAGTAATAAAGAGCAATTTGAATCCTGTCTTTTCCAAAGTCTTCACTGTGGATTATTATTTTGAAGAGGTTCAAAAGTTGAGATTTGAGGTTTATGACATTCATGGACACTGTAGCATTGGATCAAGGGAAGATGACTTCTTGGGAGGAGTGGAACTTACTTTGGGACAGGTAAGAATATCACAACGACACATATATGCAAAGTGACCAATGACTAAACTCACAATAAAAGAGGCGCAAATATCCTGTACATTGCTGTTAAAGTTGGACATTGTGGAGTGTTTTAAGTTTCTCATATGCTTACGGTAGGGGAAGAGAATAAACTATGTTGCTTCTATATAATGTACAATAATTTGTCATGCATCTGACTCAATAAGCCAATCATTTTCATACCATACAAGTTCCCACTGAACTTGCACACAAGGGCCCACTGAGGAAATGATGCAGAAACCGACACGCCATCCGTACAACGTATATGAATGACTTTTTGTTGTCATCGCAAACACGCAACACATTTTCACCCCATTATAAATTGCTAGATTTTTTGCCGTTTCCATAGAAGCATAGCATTATTATTTTTATGTGACATAACTTACTTTTAAGGAGAATTTTTTAAATCAGTTTTTATTAAGATTTTTAGTGGATGAGAAAAAAAAGAAAGTTAATTTGGGCATATTTGGAACAGGCTTAATAGTGTGGTAATTTAATAGTTAAGTTTGTTATGGATGCTGGGATCCAAAAAATTTATTTAATTTATATATTTTACTTTTTTTTTACACATTTTATTACTTTCTAAGCACTTTTCAGGATACTTAACACCAGACAGTGTGATTACTGATGCAATGATCTCCATAATGGATAGCATTTGGATCTGATGAAGAAACTATCTTGCTTAGAAACCAATAAAAATAAATAAATTTTACCTCTGCTTGATTTTCCCTTTTTGGCACCTATCTGTTCAATTTTGTGACAAAAGGCTGCTAGTCAACCTATTATGGCATGTTCTCCAGCCTCCTGACCAGAGGACAATGAGATGCACAGACATCCACACGTTTGCACCTCCAACATTGCTCTTTCCATGACATAGTTGTTGGTTGCCATTAGCAATGATCTATTTGCACTGCAGCAGAGACCTTTTCACAATAGACCACTTGGCAGCAACACAGTCCATTTAAGGCATCTGCATACCTGATCCAGTTGGTTGTCCCTGACAATGGCACACACCATGTTTTCAACTGGCGTTGCAGACACATCACAGGCATCTTTGACAATGGAGTGGTATCAGCTTGGCCTGGCAGGCCACCTAGCAGGCAGTGTAGGGCATGCGGGTGGAAACACACCTGTTGTAGACCTTCCATGTTGGCTATAAGTCTGCTTCCATGCAGCCTCATGCTTCACTTTCTATGAGGTCACTTTGCAAGGTCTTTCTCCTGTTTTATTGGCCACAAGTGCCTCACATATTCTTCCATTAGAGCCATGACAAATATTTAAGCAGAGGTAACAGTCTCTATTTAGGCTTATTGCATGCCCACAGTGTTTCCAGCAGCAAACACCAGTCTCTGGTTCCATATTTCGCTCTTCTCAGAAACCATAAACTTTTGAGACAGTCTCGGACATGGGGCTACTGGGCCTTTAACCCTTTCAGGACCTGGCCATTTTTTGTTTTTTCATTTTCATTTTTCACTTCCCATGATCAAAAGTCCATAACTTTTTTATTTTTCCATGTCCAGAGCTGTGTGACAACTTGTTTTCTGCGTAACAAATTACACTTCATAGAAATGGTATTTATTATTCCATGACGTGTACTGGGAAGCGGGAAAAAAATTCCAAATGCAGTGAAATTGGCAAAATAACGCATTTGTGCCGTTTTCTTGTGGGCTTGGATCTTACGGATTTCACTGTGCACCCCAAATGACATGTCTACTTTATTCTTTGGGTCGGTACGATTACGGGGATAACAAATTTATATAGGTTTTATAATGTTATCATACATTTAAAAAAATTAAAACCTCCTGTACGAAAATTTTTTTGGGGATTTTGCCATCTTCTGGCGCTAATAACATTTTTATACTTTGGTGTATGGAGCTGTGGGTGGTGTGGTTTTTTGCGGATTTTGATGACGTTTACAATGTTATAAATTTTTGGACTGTACGATCTTGTGATCACTTTTTATGGAATTTTTAATTTTTTTTAAAATGACAAAAAAGGGCTATTTTTGACTTTGGGCGCGGCGATACCTAATGTGTTTATGATTTTTACTGTTTATTTATATTTATATCAGTTCCAGGGAAAGGGGGGTGATTTGAGTTTTTAGGGTTTTTTTATTACAATTTTTTTTTTAACTTTTTTTAATTTTTACTATTTTTCAGACTCCCTAGGGTACTTTAACCCTAGGTTGTCTGTACGATCCTATCATATACTGCCATACTACAGTATGGCAGTATATGTGGATTTTACTCCTCATACATTACAATGTGCTGATAGCACATTGTAATGCATGGGTTAACCCGAAGTACCATGGCAATGGATCCTCGAAAAGATGGCGTCTTTTTGAAGCCACCGGCAGCTTTGCCAGCGGCGATCAGCGGGAAAACACCTGCGATCGGTGCTGGCACTGATCGCGGGTGTTACCGGTAAGCCTTTGCTGCAATATGCAGCAAAGACTTACAGGCTATGGAGAGGGCTCAGCGCGTGAGCCCTCTCCATGCTCCCGCGGCCGACCCGTGATGTGCTATTACGTCACGGGTCGTGAACGGGTTAAATCCTGTTGCAACACAGTTCATGTGCTATTTTGTGCCATAGCATACCTCCACCATATATAAGGGATTAGGCATGGGATCGTCATCCCCTGGGGCAGACGGGCACAATTCACCAGCACACCAGTAAATTTACTGTCCACACTGTGCGTTTTGTGTAGAACTGACCTCAGAGGTAATACAAAATAAACAAAACATCAAAATAAAGCCTAAACCTCTTCAGCACTTACAAAACATAGACCAGATGCAGGCCTATTGCAAGGCGCCACAGAAGCCCCACAGCCCCACAGTGGAGCCAATGTGGGAAGTCTGCACTAGGTACTTCAGCTGTATGCTAATTTCTCCTCATTAACTAGTTCTAGAGGAAACTACCCAGCTTTTCCTGGGTGGGAAATGTCCTTTTCCAGCAATGAGTGCTGCTCCAACAGCCAACCTATTACACAGTATAGACATTATGATTTCTAATGGACCCAAAAGGGAATTAATCATGTACTGCTTACATCAAACATAGTATATAAGGCTAGACAAAGACGCAAGTCCATCAAGTCCAACCTTTAAGAATTAAATAAATGTTTTATCCCCATAACCCGTGATATTTTTTCTTTCCAGAAAGTCATCCAGGCCTCTCTTGAACATGTTCATAGAGTCCACTATAACAACCTCCTGCAGAAAAGAGTTCCACAGTCTCACTGCTCTTACAGTAAAGAACCTTTGTCTATGTTGATGGTAAAATCGCCTCTCCTCTAGACGTAGAGGATGCCCCCTTGTCCTGGTCACAGGCCTAGATATAAAAAGATCTTTGGAGAGATCCCTGTACTGCCTGCAAGGCCGGCTCCAGGTTTCAGTAGGCCCCTGGGGAACAGAGCCTTATTGGGCCCCTTTGCAGTGAACTCACGGCAGCATTAAATATTCAGAAAATAAAACAGCCTGCTGTTTCCTGAAATATTCCCTAGTTTATCATCCCAGACAGCCGTGTCATGGTCAGGGCAGTTTTGAGGTAATTTAACCAACAGGGCGAACCTAAAAATTTGTGCCCCTCCCTCCTGCCAAGTAATACATCAGCTGCTGCAGAACCTCATAATACGCACCTCAGCTGCTGCGGAACCCCATAATATGCACCTCAGCTGCTGTGGAACCTCATAATACACACCTCAGCTGCTTCGGAACCTCATAATATGCACCTCACATGCTGCGGAACCTCCTAATACACACCTCACATGCTGCGGAACCTCCTAATACGCACCTCAGCTGCTGCGGAACCTCCTAATACACACCTCACATGCTGCGGAACCTCCTAATACGCACCTCAGCTGCTGCGGAACCTCCTAATACACACCTCAGCTGCTGCGGAACCTTCTAATACACACCTCAGCTGCTGCGGAACTTCCTAATACACACCTCAGCTGCTGCAGAACTTCCCAATACACACCTCAGCTGCTGCGGAACCTCCTAATACACACCTCAGCTGCTGTGGAACCTCCTAATACACACCTCAGCTGCTGTGGAACCTCATAATACAAATCACTGCTGCTGTTGAACATCATAATACGCACTTAAGCTGCTTGAATACATAATACGCACTTCAGCTGCTGCAGAACCTCTTAATAAACACCTCATCTGCTGTGGAACCTCATACAAAACAGAACCCTCTCTCCTTCTCATGTACATTGGAGGTGAGTAATATTTTTAGTCTATAAACCAGCAACATTCACACATGCAGCAAGGCATAAATACAGGCAGATACACATGCAGGCAGGTATAGCTACATGCATACAGATACATACAGACAGACACACATGGAGGCAAACACACACATGCTGACAGACAGATACATACAGATCATCACACAAACAATACACTCACTATATGGATCAGATCACCTCTTTGTCCCGATTTCTGTGCTGCCAGATTTCAGATTTACTGCAGCTCCATGTGAAGAGGTGATGGGGGGAGGGC
Source organism: Engystomops pustulosus (assembly GCF_040894005.1). NCBI lineage: Eukaryota > Metazoa > Chordata > Amphibia > Anura > Leptodactylidae > Engystomops > Engystomops pustulosus. The sequence goes on along the minus strand of NC_092417.1, from coordinate 100,527,994 downwards.
TTAACCTGTAATGTGCTGCATCACACAGGCAACTCAGTAGCCTCTGCCTGTGCTGTGCCCTGTCCGAGTGGGGGAGGAACAGTGCAGGACACAGCACTTCCTCAGTACTCCCAGGAAGAGAAGATGTGCACAATGTGTGTGGGACCAGACAGCTCTCTAGGCCCTGGCACTCCCAGGTATGCCGGGTGCTGGAGCCAGCCATGACTGCCTGTTCAGTTATTTGTACATTGTAATGTGGTCTCCTCTCAGTCGTCTTTCTTCTTAACTGAATAATCCCAAATTTAGAAATCTGTCCTTGTATTCTAGTCCCCCCATTCCCCTAATAATCTTGGTTGCTCTCCTTTGCACCCATTCCAGCTCTACTATATCTTTTTTATCCACTGCTACCCAAAACTGCTACCCACAATATTCCATGTGTGGTCTGACCAGGGATTTGTATAAGGGCAAAACTATTTGTCTCTTGATACATCCCATAATTTTATTTGCTTTAGCAGCAGCCGCCTGGCTCTGGTCACTTACCGTATTTTCCGGGCCATTAGGCGCACCGGGATATAAGGCGCATCAGTCCGATGCGCCTTATATATGTAATAATTCCATATATAAGGCGCATCGGACTATAAGGCGCAGGGTCTGGGGGCGTGGCGGAGGTCCGGGGGCGGAGCGGATACCCGACGAGAACAGAAGCGTCGCGACCCGAAGACGAGACCCGACGAAACGCGGCGACGTGGGGAAGGTGAGCGGGGAAGGTGAGGGGGAGGTGGAGGTGGGCAGCGGACCATACTTACATAGGTCCCCGCTACCGGAGACAGCAGATCTCCAGCGGGAACTGCAGACCGACGCGGCAGAAGTTGTTCGTGCCGCGTGGTCTGCGGTTCCCGCTGGAGATCTGCTGTCTCCGGTAGCGGGGACCTATGTCCGCTGTCCTCCTATAGGGCGCACCGGACTATAAGGCGCACTTTGGATTTCCAAGGAAATCCAAGGCTTTTATGTGCGCCTTATAGTCCGGAAAATACGGTAAATTAAGTTTACCATCCACCAATACCCCCAAGTCTTTTTCAGCTTCAGTTTTACCAAGTAATTGACTGTTTACAACATAACTTTTTGTTTCCATGGCCCAAGTGATAACTTTACATTTATCTACCTTAACCCTTTAAGGACCTCGCCCTTTTTTGTTTGTTCATTTTCATTTTTCACTCCCCACAATCAAAAATATATAACTTTTTTTTTAACGTAAAGAGCTCTTGTTTTCTGCGTACAAAAATGAAAAACTCATGTAGAATTTTTTTTTAAATTTTGCCATATTCTGGCGCTAATAACTTTTTTATACTTTGGTGTACAGCACTGTGGGTGGTATCTTTTTTGTGACTTTTGATGAAGTTTTCAATGCTACAATTTTTAGGACTGTACGACCTTTTTTTAGGACGGTACTATCACTTTTTATTGATTTTTTAATATTTTTCAAAATGGCAAAAAAGTCCCTTTTTCGACTTTGGGCGCTGTGAAGGAAACCGCAACATTCCAGACACCTGAAGGCTATACAAGGTCACTCAGTTATCCTTTTACAGACACTCCCAGAAGGCACGGGTTCTGAGAGGCGCAGTAAGTGATTTAAAGTTGTCCACACAACTTCCGGATATGGCACAACCCTAAATCACATCCCTGAATGGCAATAAGATCCCTCTCACTAGCCGCAGTGAGACAGAATATTATCAGCCCTATGCTGCCACCAGTTCTCCTTTAATAAAAGCCCGGTCCGTAACGGGATTATTTAGGGTGAGGAACCAACACGGTAGCATGTATATAAGTGAGAAACCCGGGCGTAAGATTCATGATCGAGATAACACAGATTAGATTTTATATTTAATTGCCTTAAGGACAATACAGTACACACAATAGAAATATACAGTAAACAGAGCACAAATTACATGGGTAGCACTACAAGTCTAAGCAGTTTGGTGAGTTCGTTACCTGCTTATATAAGGTGTGGACACAACTCTGTCCACCCTGAGGATGAGTCAATGGTCACTCCTACCTGGTATTACATCCAGAGCCCTGGAGAAGCCACAGCTACCCCAGGGGGAGTCCTGGGGTCATGGTTCTGGTATCATTGGATCCGGGTGGATCCCAGGATCGCATTGATACCAAACCTGACCCATTTGCTATGGTCCTATCCAGAGATATTGATAACTCTGGAACCGGGTATCCGAGAGCCACGAACCATGGATTGTTAGGGATTCCTGAGAATTACTAATCCAAAAATGTATTTGGTGTTCTGGTGAGACGGACCATAACTGCCTCTATTCAACTTGGTGATTTGAGAGTTTTAATGGCTCTTTAGCTGTATAGAGTGGGGGGTGCCTGGAGTCGGTTTGTCTGCATAGGTCTTTGAAGCCCAGCCACATGCTGAGTTTGTCAACAATGTGGCTCAATTAGGTTAATTTAAGGTGATGCATTACTATCAGGCCTCCCTTCCCCCGGGTCACATTTATCACAGGCGCTATTTTCCATTATGGGGTTAAATGCAGTGAAAAATGGTTATTAAATTTTTAATAGAATGGGCATTTTCGGATGCAGCGATACCTAATGTGTTTGTGATTTTTACTGTTTCGGAAGACCCAAGGCTGTCATGGCAATGGATCGCTGCTCCCGATGATGTCACGGGGAGTGACAATCTCCAACAAGATGGCGGCGCCCCATCTTTTTGAATCCATCTGTAATGCTATATTATCAGCCTTAGTATTAATTACTTTACACAGCTTACTATCATCTGCATAGAGTACCATGGTTGAATCTTGGTTTACTTATCAGTGAACACTACTTTCCCCTACTGAATTTATAAAATCTCTAGCAGGATTCCTTTTGTCTTAAAGGTATAAAACATCCTCTGGGCACAAAGAAGCTTTTGTACATATATCCCTGTTATCTGTCCCAACCAGCATTTCAATCCCACTGATTCATCTTCCGTCTCCATTCAAGTCAGTTTCCTCAGATATGTCATTGTACAAACCTCACATCATCTCCACATTCCATACAAACCCACTTATATCTTGCACTTAGTGCTTTTTACTTATGTCTCCCGTGTACAAACATTTCCACTAATGCATCATTTCCTGTTCAAGTCTTGATGTCTCAATAATGCCGGACTATTCCACTCTACTTTGTCTGTATTACTTTAAAAGCTCGAAGAGTGCGATTGAACAAAGAGTTCAACCTAATGCCAAGGTTTTAATTTTTTTTTTTTACCTCTGAGGTTCCTGTGCAAAATGTAAAACTTAAAAATTTAAACTGCCCCTCCCAAGACATACCCCATTGCCATTTCTAATTTATGCCCTTGATCAATTTTGTATTTTCTTTATATCTGCCCCTTTTAAAAGGAAATGGCCCCAAATAGTACTTATGGTTGAAACTAGAAGTTTACATAAACTATATAAAAACACATATGAATTTTTTTTTCTCACTATCTGACATGAAATTGGAAAAGAACTTCCCAATTTTAGGTCAATTAGCATTACCAAAATTATTAATATTTGACAAATGCCAGAATAATGATAGAGAATTTTATCATGTCTTTTGGTAGGTTTATTGGCAACATTTGAGTTAATTAGGACACACATGAAACACACTGCTTTTTTGTGTAACATCATGGGAAAGATATCAGGAAGAGAATTGTGGACAGGCAGTTGTCTGGTTCATCCATAGGTGCAATTTCAGGATACCTGAAGGTGGATCATTCATCTGTACAAACAAATATATGCAAAAAAATAAAAAGATATGAATGTACAATCATCATACGGCTCAGATAGGAGATGGGCTCTGTGTCCCAGAGATGAACGTGCTTTGGTCTGAAATGTGCATGTCAATTTGAGAACAAAAGCAAAAGACCTTGTGAAGATTCCGGCTGAAGCTGGTAAGAGTGTGTCATTATTCAGAGAAAAAAGAGTATTGTATCCACAGCAATTCTGCCAGGAAGAAGCCATTACTCCAAAAGAAACATGAAAAAGACAGATTTATGTTTCAAATGCAAACAAGAACAAAGACCTTCATTTCTGGAGACATGTCTTGTGGTCTGACAAACTAAAATGGAGCTGTTTGGCCCTGATCACCATTGTTACATTTGGAGGGAGAAGCTAGCAAGGCTGAGAACACCATCCCAACTGTAAAACATGGGGTGGCAGCATCATGCTATGGGGTTGATTTGCTGCAGGAAGGACTAGTGCACTTCACAAAGACATCAAGCCAGGAAGTTAAAGCTTTGGAGCAAATGGTGCTTCCAAATGGACAATGACCCGAAAATACTGGTTACAGAGTGGCATAAGGTTAACAAAATCAAAGTCAATAAAGCCCTGATCTCAATCCTATTGAAAAGTGATAGGCAAAGCTATAAAGGCAAGGCATGACCAAAGTGGCTACAAACATTGCCAAGTCTTACCAGTTCTGTCAGGAGGAATGGGCCCAAATTCCTACCAACTATTGTGAGCAGCTTGTGGAAGGGTATACAAAATTATTGAACCAAGTCATACAGTTTAAGGGTATTGGTATGAAATAATAAAGACATGTATGTAAACTTTGACTTTGCAGAAAGTAATAAAAAATGACTTAATTCTTTCTCACTCATTTTTCTGGCATTCGGCAAATAATTTTGGTACATTTAATTCACCTAAAATGCATATGTATTTTTATGCGGTCCCCACCTTAAGAACACCCAACTAAGAGACAACTCCTAGTTAAAAACAGACCTCTGGATGCTGATAATTACTGTACTTTAGTCCCAGGTTGCAATAATAAACTGTATAAGTTATAAAAATATATCTGCAAAGAGCCTTTATTGTTAATCTTTGTACCCTTGATATCCCAAAATTTAGAAAATACATTTTTCACAGGGCCAAAAAAAAATGTTGTCAGGAGTTACTTACAAAATATACAAGCTTGCATGCAAATTCAACATAGAAACAAACCTGAAGAAATTGTCTTGTGCGTAACCTGGGGATTGTCTATATATGTTAACTTGTAGTTTAAACTCTGTGGAAGGTTCTCTTTAAGGTGGCCATAAAAACAAATGTATAAATATATTTTTACAAATTGAGCTCCAGCAGACAATATATTTGATACACAGAAAACTCACACTCTTTAAACTGGGTTTGTTAACCTCTGCAGAAAGCTAATGCCTCAAGTTCTTGGGGACTAACTACTACAAATTATATGAAACCACTAGGATAGTAAATAACTGCTCTTAGCTACAACAAAATAAAATGTATTAACAAAAGATATTTTATATGTATCTATATACTCAGACTGTCTCTTTTAGTGACTGTCTGTCGCTGGCAGTCTCTTACTGTGACTGTCTGTTGTTGGCAGTCTCTTCCAGTGACTGTCTGTTGCCACCACTCTCATTCCAGTGTCTGTCTGTCACCAGCAGTCTCTTTCAGTGACTACCTGTCTCCGACAATCTCAGTCAACGAACAAGGTGAGTACATTTCTGTGATACCACTAACACTTACCACAACGATATCACCCGAGGCGCCGCTCCTTGTGCCTTTCTTCCTTTTTTCTTCCCTCCACAATCTCAGTCAAGGACTGTTTTGAACGGGCAGTCTCTTTCAGTGACTGTCTGTTACTGGTAGTCTCTTTCAGTGACTGTCTTTCGCCTGCAATCTCTTTTAGTGACTGTGTGTTGTTGGCAGTCTCTTTTCATGACTGTCTGTTGCCGATAGTCTCTTTCAGTGACTGGCGACGGCAGTCTCATTTCAGTGACTATTTGTGTCTGACAATCTCTTTCAGTAACTGTCGCCGGTAGTCTCTTTCAGTGACTATCGCTGACAATCTCTTTCAGTGACTGTCTGTCGCCGGTAGTCTCTTACAGTGACTGTGTGTCGCCAGCAGTCTCTTTTGGTGACTTTCTGTCGCTGGCACTCTCATTCCAGTTACTGTGTGTCACCAGCAGTCTCTTTCAGTGACTGCCTGTTGCCGGCAGTCTCATTTCAGTGACTGTCTGTCTCCAAAAAACTCTTTCAGTGACTGTATATTACCAGCAGTCTCTTTCAGTGACTGTCTGTCGCCGGCTGTCTCTTTCAGTGATTGTCTTTTGGCGGCAGTCTCTTTCAGTAACTGTCTGTCGCCGGTGGTCTCTTTCAGTGACTGTTGCTGGTAGTCTCATTTCAGTGACTGTCTGTCACTGGCACTCTCTTTCCGGTGACTGTCTGTTGCCGGCAGTCTCATTTCAGTGACAATCTGTCTCCGACAATCTCTTTCAGTAAGTGTCTGTCGCCGGTAGTCTCTTTCAGTGACTGTCACGACAATCTCTTTCAGTGACTGTCTGATGCCAGCAGTCTCTTTCAGTGGCTGTATGTTTCCGGCAGTCTCATTCCAGTGACTGTCCGTCTCCGACAATTTCTTTCAACGAATGTCTGTCGCCGGCAGTCTCTTTCAGTGACTGTCTGTCGCTGGCAGTCTCATTTCAGTGACTGTCTGTCTCTGACATTCACTTTCAATAACTGTCTGTCTCCGACAGCCTCTTTCAGTAAATGTCTGTCGCCGGTAGTCTCTTTCAGTGATTGTCACGACAATCTATTTCGGTGACTATCTGTCGCTGGCAATCTCTTTTAGTGACTGTCTCTGGCAGTCTCATTTCAGTGACTGTCTGTCTCTGAAAATCTCTTTCAGTGACTGCCTGTTGCTGGTAGTCTCTTGCAGTGACTGTCTGTTGCCGACATTTTCATTTTAGTGACTGTCTGTCTGTAGCACTCTCATTCCAATGACTGTCTGTTGCCACCACTCTCATTCCAATGACTGTCTTTTGCCAGCAGTCTCATTTCAGTGACTGTCTGTTGCTGGTAGTCTCTTTCAGTGACTGTTTGTCGCCGAAAATTTCATTTGAGTAACTGCCTGTCTCTGACCATCTCTTTCAGTGACTGTCTGTCGTCGGCAGTCTCTTTCAGTGACTGTCTGTCACCGGCAGTCTGATTTCAGTGACTAAAAAATAATTTTTATCTCTGCACTAACCCAACACTGTTTGACTCTATGTAATATAACAGTGGGACAGTGGATGTTCTGTAGGTGTAATACAGGTGCCTATCTGTATTACCAAGATAAAAATTTTTTATACCAAGCACCAATTCAAACTGTATGCCAAGGGTTATATGATAGAAAGTTGTTATTGTAAAACCGAGATCATAAAGTAGTAGGGAAAGTAATAATGATCTCAATGGGAACTGCCAAAAAAGCCTATAAAAAAACACATAAAATGTACATAAACCATAAAAATATATTATTATTATAACATTTTGAACATCACAGGCTCGGCAAAAAAGTAGAGTGGCACTAAAGGGCACACGTATTCACCCTTACCAATTATAAAAATGCATATATCAAGTATCATACATATATCCGTGGGAGAAAAAATTGTTATATTTAGTTTTTCTTGTTAGTCTTATGGTGTGATGGTCTGATTTTTCTGTTATTTACAAAATTCAGTCGTTGGACATTACTTTGATGTTTGAACATAAATGTTCAGTAGCAGACTGTGACTGTAGGTGTCCCGTTTTAAGGATTTGGTTTACTGTTTCAGTGTCATTTCAGTGACTGTCTGTCTCTGACAATCTCTTTCAATCTGTCGCCGGTAGTCTCTTTCAGTGACTGTCTGTTGCCAGCAGTCTCATTTCAGTGACTGTCACCGCCACTTTCATTCCAGTAACTGTCTGTCGCCACCACTCTCATTCCAGTGACTATCTGTTGCTGGCAGTCTCATTCCATTGACTGTCTGTCTCCCACAATCTCTTTCAGTGACTGTCTGTCGCCGGCAGTCACTTTTACTGACTGTCTGTCGACGGTAGTCTTATTTCAGTGACTGTCTGTCAACGGTAGTCTTATTTCAGTGACTGTCTGTTGCCGTAAGTCTCTTTTAGTGTGAGTCTGTCACTGGCAGTCTCTTTAAGTGACTGTCTGTCACTGGAAATCTCTTTCACTGTAGTCTCTTTCAGTGACTGTATGTTGACGTAAGTCTCATTTCAGCGACTTACTGTCGTCGGCAGTCTCTTTCATTGATTTTCTGTCACCTGCAGTATCTTACAGTGACTGTCTGTCGCCACCAGTTTCATTTCAGTGACTGGCTGTCTCCAACAATCTCTTTCAGTGGCTGTCTGTCGTGGGCAGTCTCTTTCAATGACTGCATGTTCCCGGCAGTTTCATCCAGTGACAGTCTGTCGTCGGCAGTCTCTTTCAGTGACTGTCTGTCGCCGGTAGTCTCATTTCAGTTACTGTCTGTTGCTGGCAGTCTCATTTCGGTGACTGTCTGTTGCTGGCAGTCTCATTTCAGTGAGTGTCTGTCGCCAGCAGTCTCATTTCAGTGACTGTCTATCGACTGCAGTCGCATTTCAGTTACTGTCTGCCACCACCACTCTTATTCAAGTAACTGTCTGTTACCGGCAGTCTCTTTTCATGACTGCCTGTTGACAGCAGTCTCTTTCAGTGACTGTCTGTCGCTTGCACTCCCATTCCAGTGACTGTCTGTCGCTGGCAGTCCCATTTTAGTGACAGTCTTACTCCCAGAATCTCTTTCAGTGACTGCCTGTTGCGGCAGTCTCCATTAGTGACTCTCTGTCAGTGGCAGTCTCATTTCTTTGACTGTCTTTCTCCCATAATCTCTTGCAGTGACTTTCAGTCACCAGCAGTCTCATTTCAGTGACTGTCTGTCGACGGTAGCCTCATTTCAGTGACTTTCTGGCGCCAGCACTCTTATTCCAGTGACTATCTGTCTCTGGCACTGTCGCTGGAAGTCTCTTTCAGTGACTGTCTGTTGCCACCAATCTCTTTCAGTGACTGTCTGTGGCCAGTAGTCTCTTTCAGTGACTCTATGTTGATGGCAGACTCATTACAGTGACTTTCTGTTGTCAGCAGTCTCTTTCAGTAAATATATGTCACCATCAGTCTCTTCCAGTGACTGTTGCCGGCAGTCTCATTTCAGTGACTGTTTCCGAAATCTCTTTCAGTGACTGCTGGCTCCTGTAGTCTCTTTCAGTGACTGCCTGTCCCTGGCAGTCTCATTTCAGTGACTGTCTGTTGCCGGCAGTCTCTTTCAGTCCCTGTCTGTTGCCGGTAGTCTCTTTCAGTGACTGTCTATCTCCGGCAGTCTCTATCAGTGACTGTCTGTCAGCCGTAGTCTCATTCCAGTGACTGTCTGTCGACCGTAGTCTCTTTTAGAGACTGTCTGTCGCTAGCATTCTCATTCCAGTACCTATCTGTCACTGGCAGTCTCTTTCAGTGGCTGTCTGTCGCCGGCAGTCTCTTTCAGTGACTGTCTGTCGCTGGCAGTCTCATTTATTGACTGTCTGTCTTCCGCAATTTCTTCCAGTGACTGTCCTGTCATCAATAGTCTCTTTCAGTGACTGTCTGTTGCCAGCAGTCTCATTTAAGTGACTGTCTGTCTACAGTAGCCTCATTTCAGTGACTGTCTGTCTACAGTAGCCTCATTTCAGTGACTGTCTGTTGCTGGCAGTCTCATTTCAGTGACTGTCTGTTGCTGGCAGTCTCATTTCAGTGAGTGTCTGTCACCAACAGTCTCATTTCAATGACTGTCTGTGAACTGTAGTCTTATTTCAGTTACTGTCTGCCACCGCCACTCTCATTTCAGTAACTGTCTGTTACCGGCAGTCTCTTTTCGTGACTGCCTGTTGACAGCAGTCTCTTTCAGTGACTGTCTGTCGCTCACACTCCCATTCCAGTGACTGTCTGTTGCTGGCAGTCCCATTTTAGTGACAGTCTTACTCCCAGAATCTCTTTCAGTGACTGCCTGTCGCGGCAATCTCTGTTAGTCACTCTCTGTCAGTGGCAGTCTCATCTCTTTGACTGTCTGTCTCCCCCAATCTCTTTCAGTGACTTTCTGTCACCAGCAGTCTCATTTCAGTGACTGTCGACGGTAGTCTCATTTCAGTGACTTTCTGTCGCAAGCACTCTTATTCCAGTGACTATCTGTCTCTGGCACTCTCATTCCAGTGACTGTCACTGGAAGTCTCTTTCAGTGACTGTCTGTTGCCACCAATCTCTTTCAGTGACTGTCTGTGGCCAGACAGTCTGTGAAGGCAGACTCATTCCAGTGACTTTCTGTTGTCAGCAGTCTCTTTCAGAAAATATATGTCACCATCAGTCTCTTCCAGTGACTGTCTGTCCCCGTCAGTCTCATTTCAGTGGCTGTCTTTCGGCGGCAGTCTCTTTCAGTCACTGTCTGTCAACTGTAGTCTCATTCCAGTGACTGTCTGTCGACCATAGTCTCTTTTAGAGACTGTCTAGCATTCTCATTCCAGTGACTATCTGTCACTGGCAGTCTCTTTCAGTGGCTTTCTGTCGCCGGAAGTCTCTTTCAGTGACTGTCTGTTGCTGGCAGTCTCATTAAATTAACTGTCTGTCTTCCGCAATCTCTTTCAGTGACTGTATGTCGTCAGTAGTCTCTTTCAGTGACTGTCTGTCGCCAGCAGTCTCATTTAAGTGACTGTCTGTCTCCAGCACTCTTATTCCAGTGACTGTCTGTCTCTGGCACTCTCATTCCAGTGATTGTCTGTAGCCGGAAGTTGTTTTCAGTGTGAGTCTGTCACTGGCAGTCTCTTTCCGTGACTGTCTGTCACTGGCAGTCTCTTTCCGTGACTGTCTGTCACTGGAAGTCTCTTTCAGTGACTGTCTGTTGCTGGCAATCTCTTTCGGTGACTGTCTGTCGCAAGTAGTCTCTTTCAGTGACTGTATGTTGACAGCAGTCTCATTCCAGTGACTTCCTGTCATCGGCAGTCTCTTTCAGTAACTGTTTGTTGCCGGTAGTCTCTTTCAGTGACTGTCTGTTACCAGTAGTCTCTTTCAGTGACTGTCTATTGCCGGCAGTCTCTTTCAGTGACTGTCTGTCCCTGGCAGTCTCACTTCAGTGACTGTCTGTCGTGGGCACTCTCATTCCAGTGACTGTCTCTGTCACTTTGTCTATGGGGGATTTATCAGAATTGCTCTAGTTTATAAAATTGCACATGATCTCTCATTAGTTTCCATAGGTAACTGGAACAGTTTTACCTCAGACAGTCTCCCCCTATCTATGTATCCCTATCCATCTTACCTCACACATAAGTTGTCTTCTAGTCATTATAGTAACAAATCACGGCTCAGAGCTCATATTAATGAGCTGTGGCAGAACAGCAACCAATCACAGCTCAAGTTCCAACTGCTACAGCAGCAGCAGACAATTGCACCACTTTATATGATGGGTAATAAGTGGATTCTGGAAAGTGCAAGGTCAAAATTTTGGCTCAAAATGTGGTCTATGACTTTCCCTCAGTCACAAGCAACAACTGTGCCAAATTTGTTGATTATAAATGCAACGGTGCAGATTCCTTTAGCGGACATACACACACACACACATGCAACTTTATATGTTAGGTTTGTCGCAACATGATAAATGCACAGTAGGCAATACCCCTAGCATTAAAAGTGATTGTTTAGTACGTAATTGTTTATTGGCATATATCAATGAATTTATATCCAATTAAATGTTACAAAAATACTGGACATTCATGTACAGTATAAATATACAGTAGTATCTAAAAATCCGTATAGTGTATGCAAAACACAAGCCATTGAAAGACAATACATGTTTGAGAAAGGTGAAAATACTACACAACTAGATGCCATAGACTCAGAGAAACCCCAAAACATCAGATCCAAAATGTAAATTATGGTGGTAGGGTGCAATAGAGAGGGTAAAATAGGTGGCCACTGCTATAGCCCAAATGCCGCGACCCAGGAAACAAAGGGTGTCTGCTGCTTGATATTTTTTTTTCTCTCAAAATGCAGAAGACAGAACACGAATCATTTGCACGTTTGTCACCAGTTCATAAAGGCATGGGCAAAGCCTTAACAATCTGAGCTCCTCATGTATGACCAGGCATCTGCACAGTAAACATAAGCTACGGAGACACCAAAAAACCCTGGAAACACTTAAAGCGGTATTCCCATTTCAGTAAATTATTGATATTGTTTGTATTATAAAAATTTCTACAAATTTCCAATACACTTTCTGTATCAATTCCTCAAAGATTTCTAGATCTCTGCTTGATGTCATTCTATAGAAAGCTTCTATGTTTACTTCCAGTGGACAGAAATCTGCCCATGGTCACACAAGTGCGCGGATCGTTATACCACACATCTCTGATTACTCTCTGAGATACTAATGAGTCGTGCACCTGTGTGACCGTGGTCACATTTCTGTCCACTCAAAGAAGCTTTCTATAGAATGACAGCAAGCAGAGATCTAGAAAACTTGAGGAATTGATACAGAAAGTACATTGGAAAGTTGGACAACTTCTTATATTACAAACAATAACATTATTTGCTGAAATGGGAATTCCCCTTTAAGGCTCCCCTTCCTGCTTCAGTTGGCCCAGTCTGTTCCACCACCTCCCTAGTCACCTGTCTCTCCTCTTAGGGAGGATGTGATGTCACCACCAGCAGCACCACTCCCTCACCAAGCCTGACCACAACATCCATTCTACTCTGGAGAGAAATCGAAAGACGGACAACTTTAACACCTTAAGGACACAGCCTAAAATGGCCCTCAGGACACAAGCCTATTTTTCAGACCTGACTTGTATCATTTTGTTTGATAATAACTTCAGAACTCATTAACTTATCTTTGTTATTTTGAGATAGTTTTTTAATGACACACTGTGCTTTATGTCAGTGGAAAAAGTTAGTTGATATGATTAATGTTTTTTATTAAAAAAGGAGAAATGTAGCAAAAAATTTAAAAAATCATCAATTTTCCTAATTTAAAATGTTTTTTTTTTTTTTCAGACAATCTTACCATCCAAATTACTTAATAAATAGCATTTACCATGGCTCTGCATAATATTGTAATAACTTTGTAAGCATTCTAAATTTTTCTAGGTTGTTAGCAGACTTACAATAGTAACAGCAATTTTTAGGAAAATTTGGAAACCATGGACTATTGCAATTAAGAAAGAGCTTTTTAAAAGACTTTGCAGTAAGAAACCATCAAAATGACTCCATTCTCAGAAATGTCCCCATCCAGCTTTTCAAAACCCCTTTTAGAAAGTTTGTTAACCCTTTCAGTGTTTCACGGGAATTAAAGCAAAAATATTTATTTTCAATAATATGTTAATTTAGGCCTAACATGTACAAATTTACATTGGGTTGTAGGAAAAAAAAATTATTGCACAGTTCCTTCTGAGCACGAAAATACCCCACATGTGGGTGTAAACTGCTTTTGGGGCATATAGCACGGCACAGAAGAGAGAAAACACCATTTGGTTATGAGTTATGATTTTCCTGAAACAGTTTTATGCCACAACCTTTCATTTACAAAGACTCTGGGGAACGGGAACAGTTAAAAATGCCAACAAGTGACCCCATTTTGGAAACTACACCCCTGAAGGAATTTATTAAGTGGTATAATGACCTTTTCTACCCCCTCTGTGTTTCACAAAAATTAAAATAGTATGAAATTAAGATTTTGAAAAATAATTTTTATCACTAATATATTAATTTAGGCCTAACATGTACAAATTTATAATGGATTGTAGGAATCCCCCCCCCCCAATTTATTTCACAATTCCTCCTAAGCACGTAAATACCCCACATGTGGGTGTAAACTGCTTTTACGGCATAAAGCAGGGCACAGAAGAGAGCGAGCACAATTTGGTTATAAGTGGGTGTTTCCTGAAACAATTTTAGGCCACCATCATTCATTTACAAAGACTCTGGGTAATGGGAACAGTTAAAAACAAGTGACGCCATGTTGGAAACTACACCCTTAAAGGCTCCCAGGATAAAGCAATAGGTCCCATTCCATTCTACAGAATAATGTAAAACCACCATAAGTAATCCTTATTGAAAACAACACCCAGAAAGCAGAAATTATTCATCGAGGGGTATAATGAAAGTTTTTTGGGCTAGTAAAATGAAATTCAGGCAAAATCTATTTGCATAGGTTTTTGAAGAACACTTTTTACTTCTGTATTCATCTCGGGTATAATTAAAGTTTCTGGGGCTAGTAAAATTAAATCCAGGCAAAATCTATTTGCATATGTTGTGAAGAACCCTTGTTCCTTCTGTATTCATCTAGGGGTATAATGAAATCAACTGTGATTTTAAATTCTAGGTATAATATCAATTTGTAAATGGCCAACATTGCAATTAAATTTTGGGCATGTTTGTTCGGGAACATGTAAAAATAACAAAAATGACAAAATAACAATAAAATGAATGTTCCAGGGAAGTATGGTAAGCGCGGAAACAGTCTTTGAAGCACAACCCTGGCCTATCTGGGCAAGTGTCGCATTGATAACCGGTATCTTTACGTGTTCCCTTCTTGCAGCACACACGGCATTTTTTGTATTGCCATCTTTTCTTACCTGTGGGGGGGGATCTCAGTTGGGAAATGTTGTCCCGGCACAATTCTGCTGGCGGGACTAGTTTGGGATGTGCTCGCACCCTCTTCTCCCTATTGGAACAGTAATTGCTTAAAGGGGTATTCCAGGAATCAGCATAATTCATATACAAGTGGGCACTCAAAATATAAGCTAATGTGTAATTAGTTGTCATTTAAAATTTTGCTCCCCTTAGCAGAAAATGCTGGTGATATAGACTGTAATGAAGAATTAAAATGCTACTGGCCCTTTAATCAGTCCATTGCGGAGCAGACACAGGACAGAAGATGGCCGCTGGTCACATGTCCACATCACATGTCCTGTACCTGCCTGGGCAGGGTCATGTGATCACCTGTAGTCGGTTGGTTGCGGTGCATCCAGTATGGCCAGTGTTGTGGTGATGGCAGTTACACATCATTACTATGGTAACACAGCAAGAAAACCTGTTAGATCATCACTGGGAGCAGAGCATAAGTGGTAGGAGGAGTTACTGAGAACTAAAGGATCATGGAACTTGTAGTTTCCAGTGGCTGCCATCTTAGTTATAACTCCGCCTACTTTAGAGAGGCCATAAAATTTTTAAATCATAAAATCAAATTATTTAAGCTCCGTTTTGTGACTAATGACATTGAGTATTGTTGTATTCATTTATTTATATCATCATGGGTTCTTGTGTCAGACGTTCATATTCCCGGAATACCCCTTTAGTTACTAGTTCTTCGTATGCCAAGTAGGGTACTTGCGGTAAATGATAAATGAATTATACAATGCAGTTTGCACTAAATACACTGCAACCTTTTGTTGCTGCCCCCTATGTACAAGAATACAACTGCTATAATACTGCCCCCTATGTACAGGAATATAACTACTATAATACCGCCCCCTATGTACAAAAATATAACTGCTATAATACCGTCCCCTATGTACAAGAATATAACTGCTATAATACCGCCCCCTATTTACAAGAATATAAGAGAGGAATAGATTCTCATGATAAAGACATAGTTTTGCCCTTATACAAATCCCTGGTCAGACCACACATGGAATATTGTGTACAGTTTTGGGCACCAGTGTATAAAAAGGATATAGTAGAGCTGGAACGGGTGCAGAGGAAAGCAACCAGGATTATTAGGGGAATGGGGGAACTAGAATACACTGACAGATTAAAAAATTTGGGATTATTCAGTTTAGAAAAAAGACGACTGAGGGGAGACCTCATTACAATGTACAAATACCTGAACGGACAGTACAAGGATCTCTCCAAAGATCTTTTTATACCTAGGCCTGTGACCAGGACAAGGGGGCATCCTCTACGCCTAGAGGAGAGGTGATTTTACCATCACCATAGACAAAGGTTCTTTACTGTAAGAGTAGTGAGACTGTGGAACTCTCTGCCACAGGAGCTTGTTATGGCGGACTCTATGTACATGTTCAAGAGAGGCCTGGATGCCTTTCTGGAGAGAAAAAATATCATGGGTTATGGGGATAAAACATTTATTTAATTCTTAAAGGTTGGACTTGATGGACTTGTGTCTTTTTCCAGCCTTATATACTATGATACTATGAACTGCTATAATACTGACCATATGTACAAGAATATAACTACTATAATACTGCCCCCTATGTACAAGGCACTAAAAGAGAGGGACATTTGTATAGAAACTATCTATGTAAAGGTGATAGCCTTTACCCAACAGGGGGAATAAAAGATCCCACACAATTTTACCACTTGTGGTTAGGACAGGGGGGCATTCAGGTACACAGATCTGGGAGTCCTTTCCTTCATAGATACGGAATTAGTAGGTGTATCCGCTTTCACTTTCACTTTCACAGAGCTTGTAAACTTTGATTTTGTATCTAGCTCTTTTGCTTGGCAAATATTGCCGAAATTAAGCCTACTTCTAAAAAGTACAAGTGACTCGTCGATGGCTATATTTTTTTGTGGGGTGTTAAAATGAGTCACTACCGGCCTAATTTTATATATTATCGGTCTTGGGCATGGTCACCAGCAGCAGGACACTGACTATTATCGCTGTAATACAGAAATTTTAACAGCGCCAACAGCACCTCAAAACCTGGTCTTGTCATTACAGCCCTGTACATGGGTGCGTGGTATATAATGTCACTGGACCAATGTGACCGGATGCTAGGCTTTTTAACAAGTCCCATATTAAGAAAGAGCCCCAAGAATTTTTTTAATTCTGTGGCATTAGTGGGGTGCCAACTCTGGCCTCTAGCTTAATATGATGTGGGGTCAGAAACTGTTCTGCATACAGATTTGGCTGTGTTACCATTAGGTCTACAAATTCCTCTGTAAATTTAAAAAAAAAAAATCAAGTTCCTTATACCCATCTGTATTAATATTTATTCCTGGATTGGAACTGAATGCTGGAATTTGGGGAGAAAACATATTTGGGGGCTCCCAACTGGGGTCACTTGACTGCTCTTCACTCTCCCTACTGCGCCTTTGTGAGGGTTCATCACTCTCACTTGAGGAGGACATTAGAAAGTGTTGGGTGACGCCCAGAGCAGCTCACAGGCATCAATGGAGCGTGGGTGGGGAGATGGAGAGGAGGAGGACGAGACGCCTCCCACCAAGGACAGGTTGTCCTTGCCTCTGGGCAGCCTGTCCCACTATATGTTCCAGTGCCTGCCTACTGATACCTGAGCTGGTTGGCCACCCTGCCAAATCCATGCTACAAGTATAGCATAGCATTTTTCATTCCAATACTAAAATGAGGGAGTAAAAATGCACTGCTAGAGTGACCAGGAAACCAGGGATGCGGAGTCAGAGTCTAGGAGTCAGAGCCCTTTTTGCTGGAGCTGCAATTGGAGTCAGAGTAAGGGAAATTGAGAAGTCGGGTTGGAAGTTTGTCTTACCCGTTCCACAAACCTGGTTACAGCACCAGTTGTTTCTCCAATATTTAAAAGGGTTGTCCACTTTCAAAGTAATTGATATTGTTTTTGTAAAGAAAGATTATACAACTTACCAATGATAAGTTCTGTATATTCCATTCTTCACTATTTTCTAGATCTCTGGTTGCTGTCATTCTATAGGAAGCTTCATTGTTTTCTTTCTTTGGATGAAAATAACTGTACACAGTCATGTGATGTCACACAGGTGCACGACTCATATCACAGAAATTAATCAGAGCTGTGTATTATTAGGAGCTGTGCATCATGGACCGGTTTTTATTCACAGTAAACAATGAAGCTCTGTGTTGAATGTTCGTAAACAGAGATCTGGAAAACTATGAGCAGGGCCGGTTCTAGACAAAGTGGGGCCCTGGGCAAAACTAAAAGTGGGGCCCCAAAATAAAACTATTTTATGACCAGTCACAGTCAGCAAGAGGCTCCCTTTAGTATGGTAAAACTGTAATTTTGGAGAATTTTATAGGAGATAGATAGACATGTGTAGAGTTCACAAATGTCCCATATTGATATGTTCACATAAATAAATCATCATGATATCACTAACACTGTAATAACTAGATATCTTCTTTTCAGCTAGAAAATTCACACAAATCTATCATTGTATGCTCCTTACACAATGGTCACCCAAATAAATAACTATATATCCATAAACCAAGCTAATGAGCTAATAAAGTCACTTTTAGATGTGCACCATTGTATTATCTGCACAATAACAGAACCCTCCGCGCTTCATAAGAATGAGAGTGAAAACATCATAACATAGGTGTAAATAATGGAGGATGGTGTGAAATAAAAACTTTATTCCTGTGTGTGTGTTTGGTGTTACATATAACTTTATGGACATGTTCTGGGTTTGAATGTTCATCGTATCAGTCAATTTTCCCAACAGCAAAAAACTATCACAAAATAAAAGGGAATAAGAAAGAAAGTGTGTTCTTAGATAGTTCTGCATAGAGAAGGGTTAAAAACATGAATATTAGTTGATATTATCCCTTCTCAAAATGTAGTAACATATAAAGTGAATATTTCCATTATCTGTGAGGAGCAGCAGCTCCTGTGTCCAGCAAATGCTCCCTGCAGCCTGATGGCTAAGAATCTGGAGGGGGGGGGCACACTTCAGGGGGCTGTATCTCTGGCTCTGTGACACATAGAACCTTACTTCTTTTTTCCTATGAAAGAAGAGAGTCTCCTCTTTTATATGAATCTAAATTTGTGTTTTAGGAAAATGGAGATAATAACTGTTGAACTGCCGTTGGGAGTGATTTTTATATATAAAAATGCCACCTGATATTCTCACTTTATACCTGAATATCTCTGGATCCATAGCACCTAGAAACAAAATTCAAGATTCATTTGAAAGAAGAGATTCTCCCCTTTCAGGGGGCCCTGGGCAATTGCCACCTTTGCCTACCCATAGCGCCGGCCCTGACTATGAGGACTTGATAAATAAAGTATATTGTAAACAATACACACAAAGAATATCAATAATTTGCTAAGAGTGGACAACCCCTTTAAGTTCAGAAGTGGTGGTCACTGGACCCATATGGGCTATTAGTGATCGCTGAAACTTTTGGCCTAGCCAGAACTGGAAGGTTAAGAGGTTTAAGAAAGCTCTTTTTTTTTTTGCCACCCCAGCCCCCACGTGTTTTCTGTGATTAGGATTTAATGTATACATTAACTTATAGGAACAGTTTTTTTTACTGCAGCATCATGCAACACAATATTGATGGATGTTATATTTTTGTGTAGAAAAATTTTACTTGGTTGGTAAAAGTTAACATTTGTTTAAGTAATTCATAACCTTAAATTGTTTTATGTGATAATTTGTCACAGTGAATACACTAATTGTATTTTTAACATATGTGCTTATTACTGTATATACTTGAGTATAAGTCAACCTGAGTATAAGCTGAGACCCCTAAGTTTAACACAAAAAATATGGAAAACCCTATTAACTCGAGTATAAGCCGAGGTTCGGAATGCATTAGTCACAGCCCCCCCCAGTATATATCCAGCCCTGGGAGTATATAGCCTGTCAGCCCCTGTAGTATATAGCCAGCCAGCCCCTGTAGTATATAGCCTGCCAGCCCCCTAGTGTATAGCCTGCCAGCCCTTGTAGTATATAGCCTGCCAGCCACTGTAGTATTTAGCCAGCCAGCCCCTGTAGTATATGCCTGCCCCCTAGTTTATGGCCTGCCAGCCCCCTATAGTACATAGCCTGCCAGCCCCCTGTAGTATATAGTCTGCCAGCCCCCTGTAATATAAAGCCTGCTAGCCCCTGTAGTATATAGCGAGCCTGCCCCCTTTAGTATATAGCCTGCCAGCCCCCTCTAGTGTAAAGCCAGCTGCCCATGTAGTATATAGCCAGCCAGCCCCCAGTAGTATATAGCCTGCCAGCCCCTGCCCCCCAGTATATAGCCTCCAGCCCCTGCCTCCAATATAATGCTTGTAGGAAAAAAAAAAGAAAAGTGTACTCGCCTTCCAATTCCCCCCCGCAGGTCCACTTCTATGCATCATGGCTCCGGCATCGGCTCCTTGTCCCTGTGCGGTTCGTCAGGGGCACCATGACGTGAGCCGCATGCTGACATCATAGTGTGTGTCGATGCTGGCGTACACATTAGAATGTCAGCGTGTGGCTGACGTCACGATGCCTGTGACGGATAGCGCAGGAACACGGAGCCGATGCCGGAGCTGCGATGGATAGAAGAGGATCTGCTAGGGGGGTGTTGGAAGGCGAGTACACTTTTTTTTTTTTCTTGACTCAAGTATAAGCCGAGTTAGGGTTTTTCAGTACATTTTTTGTGCTGAAAAACCCGGCTTATACTGGAGTAGATACGGTAATGAGATCTGAAAACTGAAACAATCCCATGGCCCTACACCACACCTTAATTCAGTAAAAAACCTGCATAGATACACTGGGTGAGATTTATCAGGGTTTGTGCTCCAGTTTTCTGGGGTACACGCCCTGAAATAATAGCAATTAGCGTCGAAATGCCAATAATTGCGATTGATTATTTCTCCTTCACCTTCATGCCAAGGGCGCTTGTAGGGGCATGAAGTGGGTCATACGATGGCGGAGTGGGCCAGCATGTGGCATTCCCATGAAAGTAAAAGTTTGCAGGGATGAGCACCAGCATATTATAAATCTCCCCCTATCAGTCTATTTGTAAGTACCTAAATGCTTTTGTTTTTAGTTAGGATTTGCAATTTAAATGAAACTTATCACCATGAAAATGCAATGTAATCTGCATTCAGCATGTTATAGAGCAGGAGGAGCTGCACAGATTGTATTTAGTGCTCCACATGGAGGAAGCATGTTATAGAGCAGTGATTTTCAACCTGTGTGCCGTGGCACACTAGTGTGCCGTGACACATGGTCGGGTGTGCCGCGGGGAAAGTTCACCAAACTATGGTGCCCCCTGTGTTTTGTTTCCCAGAAATGAGAAATACTATAGTCATGAGGCTGTAGTACTACAAGTACCAGCTCATATGCTGAGTATATGAGCTGGCACTTGTACTCTGGCCTCATGGCCACAGTACTTCTCATTGTACCCCTTTATATTGCAGTATATGAGCCACATAATAATCAGCACCATATACTAAAAACAGGGAGAAACTGAGAACTGTTGAGGAAGAGCTTCGTGTGTGTCTTTCCTCCATTCCTGCCAGGATATCCCTTTTGTGTTTATCGAAACAGGCCCAGGTTCCAGTAAAATAAATTTAGAATCTATATTATTAACTATATGTATAATATGACTGTTTAGTGTCATTTTGCGCTATTTTGGTTGGTGGTGTGCCCCAGGATTTTCTAAGTATAAAAAGTGTGCCGCGGCTCAAAAAAGGTTGAAAATCACTGTTATAGAGCAATAGGAGCTAAGCAGATCATGCATTGTGTTTTAAATGCAAAGTGCCTAATTGGAATCTTATACAGTAAGAGGAACTGGACTGAGACAATGAGATGAGAATATATTGCTTAAGAGTCACTTTTAGAAGCTGTAGTGGGAGTGTCACTTCAAACACCTATTGCACCAAACTTTTGGTACCATTTTAAGAATAAAGGATCTTGTCAGGCATTTGGTTCTGTGAGCTACAGCACTTAGGGGCTACATTTACAATGGTTCCTATCCTTTAAGAAAATTGGGTTTGCTGATGCAATGTGTGTTAAATGTTTTCCACTGTACTAAGTTGGTATATTTTGTCACGGTGACAATAATGTATATAGTGTAACCTGGCCAATAAAGTTTGAGCACAGCTGGAGAGAGCCTTTGACAACAATGCCAACAATACTTATATCATTATCTTATACAATGCTTCTGGCTTCTTCCTAGCCTGAGATCCATCCTGGTATATCTATCAACCCTTTTTGTAAAATTCTTTACAGCTCCTGCTGAAGTGGGTGCACACTTCCTAGTTGTGACCTCTATTAAGGACACTAAGACCAGGACAGCTGCCTTCACTTACCATAATGCTGAGCACTTTCACATGCACTATTACTGTTGTTGTGGGAAATAGTAATTTTGTGTTTTATGTGCATTTCATGTTGCAATATTACTGATTTCTTCTTTATCAATTCAATGAATATGTGTTGTACACATTTTTTTATAGATTGTTGCACAGAAAAGGATTACTAAAGGCCTTTTCCTGAAATATGGGAAATATGCTGGGAAGTCCACTATAACGGTGAGAGCTGCTCTACAATCAGCCATATGGTGGTGGGTGGGCTGTGGTTCACAGTTCAAATTTTTAATTATGATGCATTTCTAAAAAAAAATACTTGTATAAACCCAAGTACTCATCCCTTTACTCCATTATGGGCTAATAATCTATCAAACTGTTTATCTGTATAATATTGTGCGTTAGAGAGAGAGCACCTTTAAAAGCATTTCTGTAATGGTGTAAAAAAACACTATTTAAACTAATGGGAATGATGGGTTTAGGCAATTATCTTTCAAATCCATGATTATTTCATGTTTTTGCTTAAAATGACTGAAAAGTCTTCATGTCTCTTTAATATGTTTACATACAGTATAAATCTCATTTGTGCATGACTTAGAGTGTAGTCAGTCATATCCTGAGGAGTAATTAGCAGAATAATCATATCTTACATTGGGGTTTTCTATTAATTAATGAATTAATGAATTAATTTTGCTAGGAAAGTAGGATTTTTTTTTAAATTTAAATAATTTAAAGAAGTGGCATACATCGTTTAACATACAATTACATTGTTTTAGTTCGTAACAATTGTACCTGTAGGGAGTCGGGGAGGGGAAAAGGGAGGATTAATAGGAGTCAGGAGGGTTAGGAAAGGAAAGTAGGATCTTTAAAGTGACATGCACCCACACAATTAGTTACCATTGCATCATTAACCAGTGTGATAGTCAAATCTATTAATCGTTTAACATACAATTACATTGTTTTAGTTCGTAACAATTGTACCTGTAGGGAGTCGGGGAGGGGAAAAAGGGAGGATTGATAGGAGTCAGGGGGGTTAGGAAAGGAAAGTAGGATCTTTAAAGTGACATGCACCCACACAATTAGTTACCATTGCATCATTAACCAGTGTGATAGTCAAATCTATTACTGAATAACAAGTCAACTAAGTTTGTCTCAAGGTGCTCTAGATTTCAAGGTTCCTGTTGTGAGATGCAACCACAAAATTTAGCTTATAGGACTCATAATCATTCATAGTATGCGAGCATTGCTTTTAATAAGTGGATTGCCATTGCCAACTATAGGATAATATTTACCATAGGCAGCCATATTCTATTATTTTAGCCATTTGATGTGTGTACTTATTGTTTGTTATTGGTCTCACCTGTGGTATCAATTGGTTATATTATCTATCTATGATTTCTATATGAGAAACACAACATTCATTATATATGCTCCTTCCCACAGGTCATTTCAGAAGAAATTTCTGGAAATAATGGATATGTGGAATTGTCGTTTTGCGCAAAGAAACTGGATGACAAGGTGACAGAGGATACAGCCTCCTTTTTGGAGACATACTTACTTAAAAACACAAAATATATATTTCTAGGGTATCTTCAGATCTTTAGATTCATATGTGGAACGTAAGATGTTTATTTATAGGCCTAATACAGCTTAATACAACATAGACAATGTATATATAAGTTGAAATTAGTTGCAGCTCAACACTCAATGACATGTACTTCCAAACTGTTTTCCAAGGGTGCACAGAAGAAGGGAGAAGAGTCTGTCAAAAATAAAAAATGGATTCCTCCAGCACTCCAAAATATGTTAAAAGGGAACCTGTCATCAGAAATTGACCTAATTAACCATTACCAGAATGTTGTGAAGCAGATTAACACGTTCTATATCATGTTTATTTCATGGTGGCATCAGTGTGGTGGCATCATCCAGAAAATCTACTTTGAAGGGAGATGTAAACTGGTTGTATAAAGTCATAGAGGTGGAGAGCTCAGCATTGAAGTCAAGCTCTTCTCACCTCAGAATGAAGGAAAACTGCAAAGGGATGTGTCTGGATGCAGGACCATCAATTACAGTTAGGAGGGCATTCTGAAGTTTGGAAAGCTTGACTTCAGTGTTAAACTCTCCGCCCCTTATAACTACTTAAAATCTCCCTTCAAAGTAGATTTTCTGGCTGATGCCACTGCACAGGGCGATGAAATAGACTTAATCTAGAAGGTGTTCAGCGGCTTGATGACATACTGGTAGTGGTTTATTAGGTCTATTTATGATGACAGAATCCCTTTAAAAACCATCTTTATTGTTCCATTAAAAATGCTTAACAAAGACCTTTACTGTGCATTTTTCATTTTGGACTTTCCTAATACAGTTTGTTATCAGTATATGCCATCCCCTACAGATAATTGACTCTCTGGCTTCCAGAGCCTCCATTGGTGATTACAGTGGAGAGGACCAGTTCAATTAGTAATGGTGGTTGTAGGCGCCTTTGTGACTTTTGTACATATTTTTGTCTGTTCCTGAAATTTGGAGCTCTGTATCAGAAGAAAATGAGGAAAGCTAGTAGCATATACTAGAGTCTAATTAGCACAGCACTTGGAACCTAAGTCTTATAGCCTGTACCTCAACCAGTATGTAAAAAAACAAGATGTTAATTCGTATTTTAATTTGTACGTGTTTTAATGGAATTATTTCAATGTTGTCACCCTTACACCATCACAAACGCAAGCAAAAAGTTTAGATCAGACTTTTACCTACACCATAATTGGAGATGGTCATATGTCTCTATATAAATATATAAACGTATATTGATTGAATTGCATTGTAAATCCACTGTGTCCATAACTAATTGTTTTGTTTTGCGTTAGGACCTTTTTAGCAAATCAGATCCATTCCTAGAAATTTACAGAGTGAATGATGACCAAAGTGAACAGTTGGTGTATAGGACAGAGGTAAGATTTGAAGAAAGAGGTTAAATAGTATATATGGAGCTGTACTGGCTGTTTGAATTAAGTCATGACTTCTAGTAGCCAAGTAGTCAAGTATTATAGACTGTGGGGGTGATTTATCAATGCTCTTTTGCAAGTTTTCTGGCATAGAAGCTGTGAAATAATCGCAAATTCTTGTACAGTGCAAGAATTTACATTTAAAATTGCAAATACGCCACCTCCACGCCATGTGGGTTTGGAGGGCGTGTAAAGGGGTGCAATGGTCGGTGGAGGGGGCTGGCACCATCCGTTTCTGGCCCATACCTGAGAAACCAGAAAATTTTGGTTTTCATGCAAAACTGCGCCAGGTCAGACCTGGTGAAGTTTTCCCCAGTGGCGTATGATCCCCCTGTGAATGTAAGGATGCTTTGGTTTTGTGCTAGGCATTTTTACTTGTTTGAATGATTATTGTAGCCAATTAAAGCATTAGGATGACCAATTGGCAAACCTGAAGATTAGGTTTTACTGAAGTCTAAAAATCACTGATTAGTTATGACTGAGTGAAAACATTATGAGAGCGGCTGTAGTGTCAATAAGCTGTGAAAAATAAAGTCTCAGAATACTGTAACTTAAGTGTAAGAATAAACAGTGAGTGCTAGTAGTAATGATAGAAGAACTAACCAACAGCATTGACCAAAGGGCATGGAGAGGGATAAGTGACAAATGAACTTGAATGTTAGAATGACCTATTAACATGACATGGATATAAGAAAGATCAATGAACATGGGCTATATGCATGATAAATGTATGACAGCTGGAGGGTCGACTGCTGGAACCACCATGATGAGTAAAATGGGGGTCCACATTTCCTCATCAGCACTACAGTGCTTATCTGTCTGACCAGGGCTTTAGGATCAGCATTTGATCCAAAATATTGACCAGTTAAAATTGAATAATGGAAATTGTTGTTTTTTCTATATTATTTCCTCTTTAGGTTGTTAAAAATAACTTGAACCCTGTGTGGGAGCCATTCAAGGTGTCCCTGAGTTCTCTGTGCTGCTGTGAGGAAAAGAGAAAGCTCAGGGTAAGTCATTATTGTATTTCTATATACTCGAGAATTTCTATTTCCTGACTATTTCATCATAGTGTCCCCCATTCATTTCCTCTCATTCTCTCTACTAATTCCTCATTCTCTTCCTTATCTCACTTTTTTAACCCACCCCCTCTCTCTTCCATCAGTGCCTAGTCTGGGATTATGACTCCCGTGGAAAACATGATTTTATTGGAGAGTTTTATGCAACCTTTGAAGAGATGCAGAAAGGAATTAGTGGGAACAAGGTGAGAAAAAGAGATAGAATTCACAGAGAGAGAGCAGGCTAGCATGGTAAATAGGGATGTTGGTTTTGAAATGGAAAATTTGGCTTATGTCCTGGTTTAACCCATGCAGTTCTGAACTTTGCATTACATTTACATTAGAAATCACATTGGCAGTGGTGTGCATATAATACAACAGGGTCCAAAGCAATTATCTTATTGGACCCCACATTATGCAGCATATTTTGACAACCATTAACAGATTGGCCAATTGTTGGTTTTCCTCCAGTTAACGGTATCCATCAGCCTTGGACTAATTATTTACCCCCTTGCTTGCTGTTAGAGTGGGTCCTGCATAATTCCCTGACAAGCAAGACCTGTAGGAACTACAAAGGTTTGTCTCCTCTCACTGATGTATAGCCTTACTCTATCATTGTTAATGGTGTTTATACTATTTAATGTTTACTATACAATAATGTTTACCAAATGGTCATTAGGGGATTGCACTTCAATCAAATTTCCATGTGGAAGCTTCTTCCAAGAAGTCAAGAATTTAGTGGTTCTTTATTAGTCAAGTAATAGGGAGGTACTGTTCATATACAGCACATAGTGTGCCTCTATTGGGAGGAGTGTTACCCAATTGGTTCTCATATTAGTGGATTGATGTGTAAAACTAAAGATTATTTGTCTTTCTTTATTCAGGTACAATGGGACTGTATAAATCCTAAATACAAAATCAAGAAAAGAAACTACAAAAACTCTGGCATAGTTATATTATCTGATCTCAAGGTAACGCATCAGTGTCATTTTATGTCTATGTTAGGTATGTTGTATGAACTTGACTTACTAGGTGGATCCTAGATTTCAATGCTGAGTCTAGGCTTTTCTCCATGAATTCTGCGTCAAAGCAACTGTCTGTTTTCTACTGTTTTCTTTTTCAATATTACAGATACACAGAGTCTATTCCTTCCTTGATTATATAATGGGTGGCTGTCAGATCCATTTTACTGTAAGTATCTTCCCTATACTTTGCTTTATTTGTATTGTTTGTGTTCCTATTGTTTGTTACTAGTGTACCATGTATGGTCATGTGCATGGTTAAGGGATAAAAAGTAATTATTGGACCTATTTTCAAGAAATAAAATCTAAACAAGAAACATAAAGCTTAATTTTTTTTTCATTTCTTAAAGCCATAACTTGAAGCTCTATATGCAAAATCTTTAATGCAGCCTTCCATCTGGACTACTATAATGCTATTGTCTTTTCATTCTTCAGAGTAAACTTCTGCCTCTCAGATCTATAGATCTATAGATATACTCCATACTCCTTGGTATTTTAGTACTCTACATGCCACTGGTACTCTACATGCCACTGGAATATAGGTCCTAGTTGCTACTCCTGCTTCCCTGATAGCTATGCACATGAGCATATAGAACTAGAGAGGAAGTACTTTTTGTTTAACTCCATTGGCAAAATCTTGTGTATGCTATTTATCTTGGACCTCCAGGTTTTCTACTACTTCTTTTTCTTCTTAACTCTTGCATGCAACATATCTCCATTTTAATCATATACTGCACCTTTATGGGTGTATCAGTAGCTCACTAACAGCTTCACTTTCTGCTTCTTCTCATAAGGTTGCCATAGACTTCACAGCATCCAACGGTGATCCCCGAAATAGCTGCTCCCTTCATTATATTAACCCCTATCAACCCAACGAGTACCTGAAGGCCTTAGTTGCTGTGGGAGAAATCTGCCAAGATTATGACAGGTGTTCAGCACCCCTTCCTCTGTGTCTGTACTGTTTGTGACTAGATATGATCTTTGGCCAATCTACACTGAATATGTTACAGCATCACAATATTCAACCTTACTGCTTCTGACCTCAAACAAAATTGAGTCATATTTATTAACTATGTCCAACAAATGGTCAGTGAACAAACTAGCCTTTGTTTGGTTTGTTTAATCAAGAATGATAAGTCATTAAGGTTCAATTTGTTCTGCCATTCAGAGTGGAACTGTGTATCAGGAGGGCCAATAGATGAAGCTTTTCTTAGGCTACAAGAAATGCTAAATTTGCCAGTGGGTTCCACATGAACAGAAGAAGGGTCTGTTAAGAATATTGACATACACCAGGGGACCGTTGGTCATCCAAGCAATCATATAGTTCAACCATTCAGGCATATTAGTTAAGTAGAGTCTTATTATGTTGCCCATTTAAGCAGTGACAATGACTTTTCCACTTTTCACCCATTGCAGTGGCAGAGGTGCACAGCATTTGGAATGCATTTATAGGGTGAAGATAATAGAATTCTAATATCTCTGCAAATTTCCTGTATCTTATACCCCAATTTACTGTACTTTTGAATTTTAACCATTTTCAGTGATAAAAGGTTCTCTGCCCTTGGATTTGGTGCACGCATCCCACCAAAATATGAGGTAAGAACATTTTATATTTAATGATAATTACCACAACACCACTCTACAGTAAATGTACTACATGGAAATGTTTTCATAACTGACCTTAATGACAAGCCTGTCTGGAAGTCTGAACTCCAGGACCATTGCCAGTTAGCAGAATAAAGGGTCTGTGGAGCTACAGTCCTCTTAACTTACACACACAGGGAGCACCTTGACTCCATTATTGTTTACATAGACTTGGATCTTTTTCAAGCCTTATATACTAATATGAAATGTAGCTGTGCCTGGTGCTACAGCTCACCCTCATTTAAGTGCAAAACTATCCTTATTCCATGTGCTGATTGGTACGCTCCATGGTCTTGGACTTCCATCAATCAAGCATTGACAGGCTATTATATGGATTTTAATCCTTAAAAGACCCTCTTAAAACCTGGTATTAGTCAGCGGAACTTGGATTCCAACTCCTATTGACAGAACTCAATGTCCGATTTCTACATGTACTAAGCATGTTGTGTTTTATTAGTACATTCACTATTCTGTTTTCCTTAATGTGTTAGATTATTAAAGTATTCTTCAACAGATCATAGTACAATCCTGTTTTGAAGAATTGTAATCATTATGGCTGTCCCATTACTGAAAATTCAAGTTTCAGGTCAATAGCCTCTTGTCTTAAGACACATTATGTTCCTTTCATTGATTCTTATTACTGATGTTTGCTCTATGTCGACACTATTTTCTGTGCCTGTGACCTATTTCTCAGCATCTCCCCCCCCCTCTTCCTTTTCTCCATATCTGATGAGATTTCATCAATGACCCTCAGTAATTAGCTGTACGCACAGGGTCTGTGTTCTAGTCTCGTCCATCTCAGTGATCTCTCAAGTTCCTCTGAGTGCTTTGCCAATTTATTACACTCTGAATAATGCACAAGAATCTCTCTTTAATCAGTGTTTGAGGGCAATGAAACACTCTCTCAATTAAGTGCTGATGTTGCAAATCAAATAGGAAATGTTTCTTTTGAAAACCGTCTTTGAAGGTTCTTGTAATTGGTCTTGAAGTGTACAAGATTGGTAGAACATGACAAGCAAATATCACTCGCTTCTTAATGAATTGGAAGAAAAGACAGACACAATGCGATTAACTGTAATTTAATCATCTTCAGTCTTTAGCTTTTGTTTTTTGGTGTTGTAATGTGAAAAAAAAGGATTTGTTGCTGCTTTCATCCAATCTGCTGTTGAAGTATGTCTTACCCTGATGAAGTGTTTTAAGATTGAACGAGCTTTCTCTTGTTAATGAGATGCATTGCAGCAGTTCCTGTTTGACCAAAGAATTTGGCATTAAAATTCAACATTCCCAATATTCTCTTCTCCCAGTATCAGCTTTCACAGGAATTTTGCCACATGCCATTTTTATAAGATGAATGAAAAGTGCTGTGGAAATCAATGAATTTCGTTGACTCCTATGTACAGTGTATGGGAACCTTAACAGTATAACAGAGGAAAATAAGACCCCAAGGGAAACTTCAGCTGTTGCAGGAGAAATGTAATAATACATGACTTGGGAAGTATGTCTGACATTGGAGGGAACTGCTCATGGCTGTAAATGCAAATCATGGTATTCTCCTTTATGAAGTCCATATAACCTAAAAGAGCAGCATGGCAATGCATATCCAAATAGTACAATTCAAAGAAAAAGTACCTCACTCATAAACAATGGTCATTTGCTGTTCTGAAATTCATCATTGTTTCCTCAGCTTGAGATGATCAACCTTGACACATAAGCTCACATTTACCAAGGGACGTGCGCCAGTTTTATGTTGGATTTTGCACATTTTTTTTGTGCAAACTGCTTGCACAGGTATTTAAGAAATGCCTGCACCACATTTGTGGCGCAGCTACACTATTCTTCATGCAACAAAAATTTCTGCACTGAAATGGGCGTTCCGGTGCTCAATGCAAAAAATTTATCATGCAAAGTCTGACAGAAATGTGTTGCGTGTTGTGCTTTTCTTTTAAGCACAACATATGTTTCCCTTTCATGATTTGGAGCCCTTCTCACTTGTATTTTGCAGTAAGCTCATATACTCACCTCTCTTTGTTCCTATTCAGCAGTCGCCATAGCCGTGTGCCACTCTGAATACGTCAGGCACAATTATGTTGCTACATTGCATCTGCTGGCCTCTGTAGCACATACCAGCAGCATAGAATGGAGGATGACAGGGGGAAGCAGCTGCTCCCCACACTGCCACTGCAGTCAACTCTATCTGCCTCCTCCTGACACAGAGGAGTTGGCAGTATTTCGTAGGCTAGGCCTGCCAGTAGGTCCAGGTATCAAAGCCATAGGCATCTTTATGTAGGGGGGAAACTATCACTAATGTAACTTTCTGATATCTATGAAGCAGGGCATACACCTAAAAGTGTCTTCCACAAATCCGACATAACTTGGATTGTGCATCTTTATTGCCAGATGTCGGTAATAAAGCTAAGTAAGGGCAAGACATGTCTGGGGTATCAGCCATAAGAGTAATGGGTATGAGATCTGGTTTCTTTAAATGATATGTGCAACCATTGTAACATAAATGAGAAGATAGGGCAAGGCTTAGTAAATAACCATTGTAGGAGTTACATTGATAAATGATGATGATAAACATTGGAATGAATGATAGCCAAACCATAATTGGGCTTTCATCTTAAGTTTGGGTTAATTAATTGCATCACTTAGTGAAGGATAATTACCACTGCTGCAATTACCCTTCACATAACTGCAAATAGAAAGGCAGCAGTAGTATATACATAGCTTTCCATTATTTCACGGAGGTAAACTCTACTTAGACCATAAATCTTTCTTATTTTAGGCATATTCCTCAGTTTTTAAGGAGCTGGAAATAAGACATATAATTACACAATCACGCCTATTAATCTATTCTGCATGAAAAAGGATAGCCTATTGTGGGTTTATGGATCTTCCATAAATAACTGTCTCTTCTATTTACATCTATATTCACTGGAATAGTATTATAAAAGAAGTAATTGTGTACATTTGATTGCGTACTATGATGCATCATAGTAGTAGTTATATGTACAAAGGCAGCATAGGCAGCAATACAGCAGTCTACATAATAAATACTTATATAGCAGTTATATTAAGTGGCAGTATTATTGCAGTTATATTCTTGTGTATGGTGGTAGGATTATAATAGTATTATTTTATTAATTATATATATGGTTCATAATTAAATTAGTTATATTCTATTTTCTTGTACATATAAATTAAGTATTATATTAGTTACATTCTTATCATGTACTCTTCCATACGGGGCAGTATTGTAGCAATTATATATTAGAACATAGGGTGCAGTTTTACAGAAGGGCAGTGTTATTATTGCTATTTTCTTGTTTATAAGGGCAGTATTATAGCAGTCATTTCTTGTTTTCATAAGCATTATGATAGCTATATTTTCTAGCATATCCCTGTCGCGACCTTTGAAAAGGGACTGTGAAAATTTCTTCCTGCTAATACCAAAACTGGATTTTCAGCACATATTACGTCTTTGAAGGGAATTTAGATATTATGGTTTGCATATCTATTGTTGAAATGTATGAAATGTATTCACAGATCCTTTAACTTGTGGGGATGACCATTTCATCAAATAAATATTATTTTTGTATAATGAAAAGCTATAATATTTTCTAAAATTCTTTCTATATCACTCTCACACAGTTGTCTTGATTGTAATTTGAAATCTGTCCATGAGCTGTGCCTCTATGGGCCAGTTTTAATCCACAGGAAATAAACACTGATAATAATAATAATCCTTATTTATATACCATCATATTCCACAGCACTTTACAAACTATGATGTTTACTATTGGATGACAGTAAGTAGAGATCTTGAAAACCTTGAGGAATTTGTATAGATATTACATTGGAAAATTGTAAAAATTTTCATTATTCAAAAACCGTATATACTCAAGTATAAGCTAACCCAAGTATAAGCCAAGGTACCTAATTTTAACACAGAAAACTGTGAAAGCCGATTCACCCAAGTATAAGCCTAGGGTGGGAAATGCATTTCTCACAACCTCCCCAGTATATAGCCAGCAAGCACGTGCCCCCAGTATATATCCAGTAGCCCCCGAGTATATAGCCAGTAGCCTCCTGCCCCCTAGTATATAACCAGCACTTGCCCCCTTGTATATAGCCAGCAGCCCCCTGTCCTCAGTATATAGCCAGCAGCTGCCTAGTATATAGCCAGCCCCCTCCACCCTAGTATATATCTAGCGCCTGCCCCCTAGTATACATCCAGTAGCCCCCTGCCCTGCGTATGTAGCACGCCCCCTGCACCTTAATATTAAGCCAGCAGTCCCCTGTATATAGCCAGTGCCTGCCCCCCCAGTATAGAGCAAGTGCCTGCCCCCTCGTATATATCCAGTGGCTGCCCCTCAGTATATAGCCAGTGCCTTCCCCCTTAGTATATAGCCAGCAGCCCCCTGCCCAGCCTACAAAAACCCAAAAAACTCTGTACTAACCTTTCTGACACCCCCCGCAGGTCCTCTTTTGTCTTCAGCTCCGGCTCTGTCTTCGGCTCTCCGCGT
Source organism: Engystomops pustulosus (assembly GCF_040894005.1). Classification (NCBI taxonomy): domain Eukaryota; kingdom Metazoa; phylum Chordata; class Amphibia; order Anura; family Leptodactylidae; genus Engystomops; species Engystomops pustulosus. The sequence continues at coordinate 100,494,948 of NC_092417.1, read as the reverse complement.
GGTCCCGTCGCACACACCATGACGTCAGCTGCTTGCTGACATCATAGTGTGTGCTGATAAATCTTTATTTATATAGCACCATCATACATATTCCATAGCACTTTGAATGAAAGCAAGCAGAGATCTTGAAAACAATGAGGAATTTGTACAGATAGTACATTGGAAAATTGGAAAACTTTTTATTATTAAAATACTGTTGTTTGGATAAATGTTTGACTCAGCATTAGGCTACATTCACAGGATGTACCGTATTTTTCGGACTATAATGTGCACAAAAAATCCTTTGATTCTCTCAGAAATCCTTACGGGCATTGTTTATAAAAATAATACTACATGGCTGTTTAAGAACATCAGTCCATTTCATTTATTGCATGCTCCGGGCATCAGTTTGACATAAATACAGCAAATAATAAATCCCATTAATGATCATACAACCAGCAAGTCTTACCTAAATGAATATACAAAAATGGCCTTTTTACACAATGCTTAATGGGACAGAACAGTCGCTAAAAGCAGCTTGTGTAACACAGAGGAGTCATCCATTTCAATAACCCCCCCCCTTCACACCTACGCTGTGTTATATAACAGTGATGTCTAATTTTAGGATAGTCCTTCATCCAGGGACATCACTAAGCTGCTCTCCTGATGTCCGGTTGAGGGGTTGTTCTGAGGCTGAGAGATCTTGACTTCAGAGATAACCTCTCCACCTCTGTGACTCCATCTCGCTTTAAGGGCACATTCACATGGCAAATTTGCGGCCGCATGTACGTCCCCATAGGCGGCAATAGCGGCGCGGCGCAGATACTTTTGCTCTATCTGCTCTATCTTTTGGCCGTGTGCGGCCGTGCGCCGCTATTCTCTATGGAGGGAGGAGGGGCCGCCTCCTCCTCCTCTCCAGCACACGGCGGTCACCGCCGTGTGAATGTACCCTAAAGTAGATTTTATGGATGATGCCACCAGACTGGGCTCTAACAGAAACATGATCTGGAAGGTAATTTACTGGTAGTGGTGTATTGGGTCCATTTCTGCTGACAGGTGCCCTTTAAATCAAGCCCTTTACATCAAAAATTCATACTTAGGTCCTTCTGTAACTTTCTCACAATAGGTCTCTAGATGGTTTCCTCCAGTAGCAATTTTTTTTCATGAAGAACAGGTTTTTATTGTTACTTCACTCTTGGCCATTGAAAACACTTTAATTTCCCCTGAGTGTAAAAAAATTAACTATGTTCCTAGAAAAAGAGTTGGTATTCATGTAAGCATAAGAAATTAATCCATGCATTGAACCCAACATACTATATACTTTGTGCATCATTCTGAATTCTGATTGTATCTCCCTGACACAGCTAGGTTCCATTATAGAGAAGGTTCTGGGGCCCCTAAAATATGTAAAGCTTCATAGGGAAGCCTTACGTTTGAAGTGTCAGCTTTGTCACACTTCTAGCTCTTCCCCTGAAGTTACAACACACAATATCTTTCCATCGTCCCCTCTCTTATGGTCCCCTGAAGTTATCTGACGTCCTTGATCCATCTTTTATTATTGTATTCTCTATTACTCAGATGCTGCATTCAGCGTTAGTCTTTACCAGCGCTTGATTTATTTTTAAAAATACTTTAATTTCTTTTTTATATTCATTGTGCCGAATTGTTTCAAAAACTGAAAGAGTGAAAGCAGAGTGTAAAGTATTACTCATAGAGAAGTCATTATCGAATGATGAATCATGTACAAAGGAGGCTTTTGTTCACTTTTAATTGCTTCTTTGTATATCCATGTGGGGTATTTTTAGCTTTTAGATGTTCATCAGTGGCACAACCTTATTTTTGTTTTTCTTTGCATGCACGATGATTTTGCACAATAAGGGTCTGGTTTACCCAGCTGCAGGGCCAGGACGAGGGGAAGGTGATTGCTTAGGGCACTACCCTTGCCTCCCATCCTGGGGCGCCGTCCAGGCCCCCGTAGCGACCAGTTGAGCACCAGCTGAGTACAGCCTGCGCCCTCTAGGACCCACCTGGGTCATAGAGTGAGAGGAGGCTGGCAACACAGGCCGGTCCATGCGGTTCCAGGGAGCGCAGGTAGGTAAGTATTATTTTTTTTGGGGGGTGGGCATCACTATATACTACAGGGGGCAGGCTGACTGTATACTACATGGGGGCAGGCTGGCCATATACTATAGGGGGGAAGACTGTTTATATACTACAGGGGGCAGGCTGGCTATATACTACAGGGGGGCAGGCTGGCTGAATACTACAGGGGGGCAGACTGGCTGTATACTACATGGGGCTGGCTATATACGACAGGGGGACAGTATGGCAATATACTACATGGGGCTGGCTATACACTACAGGGGGGCAGGCTGGCTTTATACTACATGGGGCAGACTGTCTATATACTACAGGGGGGCAGGCTAGCTATATGCTACAGGAGGGCAGGTTGGCTATATGCTACAGGGGGGCAGGATGGCTATATACTACAGGGGGCAGCCTGGCTGTAAACTACAGAGGGGTGGCTTGCTATATACTACCTGGGGAAGGGTGGCTATATACTACAGGGGGGCAGGATGGTTATATACTACTTGGGGCTGGCTGGCTATATACTAAAGGGGGATAGGCTGGGTATATACTAAAGGGGGGAAAGCTGGCTATTTACTACAGGGGTGGGGGCAGGCTGGATATGTACTACAGGGGAGGCAGGCTGGCTATATAATATGTGGGGGCAGGCAAGCTATATACTAGAGGGGGGCAGGCTGGCTACATACTACAGGGGGCAGGCTGGCTATAAACTAAAGGGGTTAGGCTGGGTATATACTAAAGGAGGGCAGGCAGGCTATATACTACAGTGGTTTATAACAGGGTGTACTTCAACTCTAATAATAACCACACTGCCATTGTAGGTTCACCACTCAGACTATGGCAGTATTATATTTTCTACTCACTGTAAATCATGTATATCATCTATATTAGTTGTCTGCATAAAAATACTTTATATGCATATTTTATAGGCTAATGTATGTCTCCTGCTGCACATATAGTATTTGACCTAGATTATACAGGATGAAAGATTCCAAAAGGAAACAGACAGGAATTCTGGTTTCTTAAATACAGTGACGTGGTATTAGTGTATGTGTAACAATAAAGGTGATTAAGAAATAACCACCTCGGTTGGTCTTAGCTGTGTGCAAGCTTTATAGTTGAGTAGTTGGATGGTTCCTCCAAGCAGTTTCTCCTTTTCCAAATTTAGTTGTATCCCCTTCCTTCAAGGGGCTCTGTCACCAGATTCCACACCATTAAACTCGCTCCGATGGGGTATCTCCTTTCTTGAATTCCCACTTTTATGTGAAATAAAAACATCTCCTTAATGTGCAAATGAGTAAAGAAGAGTCAGATTTGCCTGAGATGAGTGAAATTTACAGGCCGCAGGGAGAAAGTTACTTCAGATAATCCTATCTTGCGGTCTAAAGCATCTAGAAACATTCTTTAGGGTTATATTAAAGATAAAATTTAGGTTTGGGCTTCTGCAAGCTAAAGAACTAGAAATTCAAACAGCTAAAGACAAAGGGTGGATATTTACTATGCTTTATCTGCCAGTTTTCTGGTGGAGAAGGTATGTAATAAAGACATCTCACTGTTTTTTATATGGAAAGTGAAGTGGCCGGGGCACAGACTCTCATATTTACTGTAGTCTCTGCCTTAAAACCCAGAGGAGACTATAGCTAAAATCTCCACCAGGTCAGAATTGGTGTAAACGAGTGTACTCCAGCCTCTTAGTATATCTGACTACTGTGTGCTGGTGGGGTTTTAAATTTGGCATTTTATCATTCAAAATGCCTTTCAACAGGATAAGGGATAAAGATGTGGTAGACCACAAGTGTCTTGGAGGTGCCTTATAATGGATAACACTTCTGGTATCTGCCATCCAGTAAGCTGTTCCAGAAGTTCCAAAGAAGTCAATGGAGGGGAGGAAGAATTCAATGAGGGTCTTTGGCCCCATATATTCTGTATTAACTGGTATAAATGTGAAGCATTTGTGTATCAGTTATGTGGATGATTACTATTGTCTGCTCAATAACAACCCAGACATTAAATTCAATATGAAGCCAGTGATTTTCTGCAAAGCAGAAATTACTTATATATTACTTTCCCACAAAGGACAATCAGGTAACAATCTCTAAATTCTACAAGCAAGAATTATGCTGTCGAAGTGAATGTCACCCAGCCTTATATCATATCATTCACCAGACAAGAATTTTGCGGGTAATGAGATGTAAATCACAGGTAATTACCAACACTTAGGGCCGTGAGATTCTCAAAGTGACAAGACCAAGAATTCAATTGAAGTCTCGTGAACAATAGATGTGAAGCCGTGTCACTAAGAATTCTGAATCTGGAAGTACAGAGCAGAGAAGACTTCAGAACATCTAGAGAAAAAGAAAAATGATCCCCCCAAATACTAGACTGTCCCAAATGCAAATTCTTTTGTCATGTAGTTGATTTTGTGTATCTTCTGGTGATATTTATTCTATTTGTAAAGCATTGATATTATTTCCTATTACGTATGTAAGTTTTGAATTCTATTGTTCAAAGCATGCATCCCACATTGCCCACATTGTGACAGATGACCATGAATGATAATATCACCCTTGACATCAAGAAGCATGGCAAACAAAAAGTACTCCCAAGTTGAGACAAAAAAAAAAAAAAAAAAGGTGTGATGGTTGGAAAATTGAGGATTTGTTGCACCAACAATGTAAATCTGTTGGAACAGGGGCAATGAAGAAATAAATATAAAACAATAAATAAAAAACAACTTGAGAATGGCCAACATAAAAAAAACTTTGGCTTGATATACTCTCCTGGTTTTGTCGCATCTAGCTGACATAGTTTTGTCTTTTCCATTCCCTATCCTTCACTTCAGAGCGGTGAAAATGAAGGCTGGGATAGTGTGGGTTGGTTCATATGCTCAAGTAGTAGTAGTAGTACTACTCCTTTCCATTTTACCTTCTAGGAATGTAAGGGTAACATATAAGAAACAGAGGAAAGGACTTCTGGAATACCCTACTGCCCAGTCCATACATGATATATATACGTAATAATTTCATATGACATAATCATACTTGAAGAAAGATCCAGAAACAGTGCCACACTTGTCCATGAGTTATTCACCGTATCATATCTTAGTTTAATTGAGATTCAGGTGCAATAATTTTATTATGATTATTTATGGAGTATCAGTAATTCCATGATGCTGTAGAATCAGTAAGAGGTTTGCATACATTATATTAGGACAAGAACAAATGCAAGTACATATACACAAACGACAATGATCAGGAAACAAGTGGAAGGAGGACCCGGCCCGTGAGGGAAGATGGAGACACGATGTGAGAGAGCAAAGCAGTGCAGTTAAGCCTCTTTTACATGAACATATGAAAACTGCCATATGCTAGCCGTACCATACCAAACCATTTTCATACAGGTAGCACATGGCCACATTCATTTTCATGGGCAATACGGCCATCCATTTACATGACCATATTGTCCACTGTACCGTACTGTGCCGTGAGTGACACATAAACAGATATAGAGCTTTGTATGCCCCATAGAAGTCTGTCGGAATGTTTTAAATATGTCTTGCATGCGGTTCTGTCATATATACTTGCAGTATCCAGGGAGACCAAAACCATTGGGAAGTGCATTCTGTCAGCCATCTGCCAGCCCACTGTATTTTATATGGATACGTTACACATACAGTGACATACATGCACTTATGGATGAAAAATGTCACATACAGTATGTACAGATTATTACAGCACAGAAATACAGGACTGGAGAAATTATATGTTCGTGTGAAAGAGGCCTTAGTGTGTATTGCATACAATCCTGAACAGGTGGGTTTTCAGATTACTTTTGAATGTTTGGAAGGTGGGGACAGACTGACAAATTTTAGTAGAAAGTTACAGAGTATGGGGAATGCACTGTAGAAGTTCTGAATATGGTTGTGAGAAGAGCGGATGGTAATAGAGTGGAGTTGAAGGTCCTGTGAGGAGCGGAGATTACGAATGGGACTGTATTGCCGGATTAGTCCAGAGATATACGTAGGGGACCGGTTATGGACATTTTTGTAACCCATGGTTAGTATTTTAAATTGAATTTGCTGTGTAATGTAGTGGAGAAACTGCCAAGGAGGAGAGGCAGAGGAGAAGAGAGGAGACAGATGGATTATCGGGGCAGAAGAGTTAAGGATAGATTGCAGGAGGGTTTGAGAGCTAGCTGGGAGACCACAGAGAATAAAATTGCAGAAGTCTAAGCAGGAGATGATCAGGGATGATCAAATTTGTAGACTTGAGCATTGAGGATGGGTTGGATCCAAGAGATGTTTACGATATGGAGGCGGCAGGTTGTAGTTATGGCCTGGATGTGAGGTTTAATGGAGAGTTAAATATGACTCCAAGGCAGCAGACTTTAGGGACTTGGGAGAGTGTGGGAGTGGTAGGTCTGGTGGGATGTTTTTAAAGTGAGAGAAGATATAAGATGTAAGTCATGTACATATGTCCCAATGTGCAGGTGGCTTGTGCGGCTGGTTAGTCTAGCACAGTAAAGGCAAAAGTGTTGCAATTGCTGTCACAAAATAATAGCAACTGCAGAGTAATATATGCTGGTTGGGTAGCCTAATTGTAGTAAGAGTAAGGGGGTCGCAGAGTCCGGCGCTCAGTTAATGGTAGTGTTATAGAAGGTTGCCGCAGTTTCTACCTACTTGCATGATGATATGTAAGAGAGACCTTGGAAAGTCTCCGAGAGTTTGCAGGTATCAAAATATTTGAGAATCCTATGTTGGTGTAGAAATGGTTGAAGCCAGAATGGTAGAGAAAGTGAATATGTTGTGATCAGATAGGAGAGTACTGTTACACAGATTATATAGGGAACAGAGGCAGGTGAACATTAAGTCAAGCGTGTGGCCCTCTTTGTTAGTGGCTGTAGAGGACCAGTTGCACATAAGAAGAGTTTAGCGGTAGAAGGATGAGTTACATCAATGGGGATGTTAAAGTCACCCATTATGATGGAGGGGATAACAGATAAGAGGAAGTGAAGAAGCCAGGTATTAAAGTGGTCATTAAAAGCAGTGACAGAGCCTGGGGGTCAGTAGCCATTTGCAGTGGACAGAGTGAACTTGAACGTGAAAGGTGAGAGAGGGTAAAGGTGGGAATGAGCTGAAGGAGCAGCTGTCGGACAGGCGAATGCCAACTCCTCCACAAGGTTTATTGCAGGCCCGGCATGTGTGAGTAAAATTAAAAACGCCATAGGAGAGTGTAGCAGGAGAGGCAGTGTCAGAAGGAGTTACCCATGAGAAATCAATTTCTGAGAAATGAAGAGATCATGAATATCAGTGAGTTTGTTGCATATGGAGCGTGCATTCCATAGTGCACCTAAGAGAAAACGTGGTGGAGGTGTTGGAGAGGGCATAACATGCATAGGTTTTAGACCCAACCAAAACTTGCACTAGTGATACAAAGCAGCCATAGATTTCCAGTTCTGTATACCCTTGAGAAAGTATGGATCCTTTAGGGAAATATGTAAATATTACAGATCTGCTAGATTAATAGTTTTGTCATGTCTTCAGGGATTGCTTGGAACTTTGCTTATAACCGAAGGAATGGAAAAGCTACAGGCCTTACATTCTTTAGGGTCTAAACCTGACCTGTTTTTGTGACCTAAGATATGAAACCAGCCTTTGGAAACATCACTCTCCTACTGGTTCCTTGAAGATTATTTGGTTATTTTTCTGCTCTCTATCTGTGCAGATACCACATCCTCTAATGTTCTCATTCTGTCGCTACGCTCATGCATCTGATATATCAGTGTCACATTCTGACCTTGTATGCCTGGTGACTGCGCCAACAAATCTTTGACATTAGCTCCTTGCGGCTCACAAGCTGTTTTTTATTCTCCTTTGTCTTTAACTCTGTGCTGCTTTCTGAAGGAATCAGTGTCTACATGTAAAAAGAAGGCAGCAAACAGCCTGATATCAGTTCTAATAAGGAATGTGAGGTCCTCTGTACTTGGTTATGAAGGGTAGGGAACCACATCAAGTATGTGTACATCTCATGAAGGACATTATTGTATATAGACTGAAGGACCTAGACCTATAAGATCCTGCAGCATAGTTATGTCAAGAAAGGAACAATTTCCTTTTATTTGCTATCCACTCTATTTTCTTAAAATATCTTGTTATTGCAGGTTTCACATGACTTTGCTATCAATTTCAACCCTGATGATGATGAATGTGAAGGTAAGGAACGAAAAAGCAATGGAGATGGCCTTGCTCAAATAGTAGATTGAGGTAGACAGGAATAATATAGTATAATATAAAACTTCAAGATGATAGTGTAAAAATGTGATTTAATGGAAAAGTACCAAACGTTCTATTCAAAAACATAAACACCCTGCCCCAGAGCTCCCAAGAAAACAATCATTTAGACCTGAAAGGTTTTCATACGGCGTCTGATAACATGTAATTACTAAGCAATGTAGTTTGTACAGTATACTCTTTGCATGGTGTGAAATCAATTCATCTAGTTTTGTCCTATTATCTCTATCTTTAGGTATTCAGGGCATAGTAGAATCATACCAGAATTGTCTACCTAAAATTCAGCTGTATGGCCCTACAAATGTGTCACCTATTATATCCAGGGTGGCAAGGCTGGCAGCAGAAGAAGAGAGAACTAAGGAGGCCTCGGTGGGTAAAATGGCATGATTTTGTAAACTTAAAGATGTATTCCAGTAAATGACCTCATCACAAATCCATCTCTTGTTACAGAAATACTATATTCTTCTCATACTTACTGATGGAGTGGTAACAGATATGGCAGATACCAGAGAAGCTATTGTGCGGGCATCCTACTTGCCCATGTCCATCATTATTGTGGGTGTTGGAAATGCAGACTTCACAGACATGCAGATTCTTGATGGGGATGATGGGATTTTGAGAGCACCCAAAGGGGAGCCAGTTCTCCGAGACATTGTGCAGTTTGTACCATTCAGAGAATTTAAAAATGTAAGTTTATGACATCTTTTAAACATTGCATCCTTGTATTATGTTACACTCATCATTTAAATTAAATTACATGGCTCCTGATGGATCCATTGGTTTTGTATTACTAGCAATTACATATAAATGGGAGTTGCATCAACTCTGCAGTCATATACATGACTACAGCCAACAATATTTTGGGGCACATTTGCTAAGGGCTTTGCTCCAGTTTTCTGACGGACTTTGCACATTCTTTTAGGTGTAAACTGCTTGCACAGGTAATTAAGAAGTGTCCGCACCACAAATGTGTTGCACATGGGGCCCTTCTTGTGGCGCAGCTGCACTAGGCACCATGCAACACAAATTAGGGGGCATTCCGGTGCTCAGTCAGACCTTGCGCCAGATTTAACATGCAAAGTCTGTCGCATGCCCTATGTTAAAGGTGCATCACAAAAAAGTGGGTGAACTCTGTAGGGCCAGTGCAGGGAAGCAACAGATTCATGATATCTGGTGCACGTTCTTAATGAATCTGTCATACCCAGCATTTTACACAGGCAGAGCATTTTAAGTGCAGTTTCCCACATTCTTAGTAAATGTGCCCCACTGTGTGCACAATGCTGCCTACATAATTTAAGCACATAAATGAAATCTAGGTCTAGAATGAGGTGCATATTTTTGCCTTAGTTCAACTGAAAAACTAATATATGAAGTGTAAACCCCACCTGGGTCCAAAAATCTAAAGCCTAACCATGGCAGTAAATGTTGTGAAAGAGAAGAAGGAGCTTGGTGTTACCGCTCCTTACCTCAGGTTTTATATGTGCTTTGCATAACAGAGATTGCGCCCACACCATCCACTAAGCCATTGACATAAACACAGATCTACAGAGATTGCCCTATGAGTGCTTGTACCCACCTTTTTATCTTTGAGTACATGTAAGAAAATGATTTCCTTTCTCAAATACTCATTTTGTCTTCTCTGTATTTCAGGCTTCACCAGCAGCCCTGGCAAAATGCGTCCTGGCTGAAGTGCCCAAACAAGTAGTAGAGTATTACAGCTACAAAGTATTCCCTCCCCGCTGCCCAAAGGTTGATTCCCCGGACTCTGCTCTTAATTCTCCACAATGAGCTTTATCTCCTCCTGTCCTAATCAACCTCCCCTGCCCTTTGGTGGAAAAACCATTAAGCTTGCATTAAACAGTATTTTAACCATAATTTAATGCCATGTGAAGGACCAGAAAAACACATTCAGAAGTCCTATCCATAGTCGTTCACATATCTTCAAACAATAGAGGACCATTATTATGGACATCTCATGCACTTATTAACCTTATCTACTGGAAGAGCTGGAAGATATTTGTGTATCTAGTAGAACCTGGATTAAGGTCCATCTCCTTATTCTTGTGGTCCGGTTATATTTTGGAAGAGTTGGACCCTTCAAAAAAGGTTTTGAATGTAAAAATACATCATAAAGACTCTAAAGAAAAGTCTTCTAGACACAGTGTTATCATCTTCAGGCCTATAGCATCTTCACCTAGATTGCCATATGAACCAGTATTGAGAGCTAATCCTTTAATTTTTAGCTTTGTTATTGGAGCTTCTGTTATCCAGCATGTATACCATTATTACTGTTCCACCACATCACTAGATTTCAGGTCAAGCAGTGAATGATATAGTGAATGATATGTTGCGAGACATTTTGTAGGCAGAAGTCACAGTGGGACCTTGTTCATCCGGCAAATTTCTGTCTTCTTGTTTTATTCTTACAGGGAAAGATCTTACATAGCAGAGTGTATTCCTTTTGAAAAGCAAGCCTTTTATAAGCACGACTTAACACTTCATTAGTGCTTATTTTACATTATTTTTTTATATTGGTGAAGTCATAGATTGTAGGGACTGTAGAAATCTGAGTTATCAGGAACATACTGGCTCATTAAAATTATCTACAAAGGGATCTCTTGGGGTCTCTTTGGCTTGCATGAGCACACAAGTCTATGTGACTTTACTTTTGATTTCTGTCAGATTAACACATCTAATAGCAGAGAAGGAACAAGAAGGAAGGGTTGGAAAACATAAAAAAGCTTGTGGGGGACTTAAGCCTCTACCAGGGCTTGATTTCAGGTCTGTTGATAGTGAGGAGACCTCTCTCTGTGTTTATTACCCACATTCCAGTCTTGTCGTATCCAAAGGTTGATGTTAATAAAAAGGGGATTTTTATTCATGTTTTTCATGTTTTTATCATTAATATAACAGTAACAAGCAAGTAATATCCTCACTAAAAAGAGCAGCACATGCTATATTCATGAGCGTAGAATTATCATGCATTTATAACATTCATGTTTTATAATGAACCCATTACAGTTTTACAGAATATTTATGTGACTCAATGATTGTTCTAAATTAAAAAATACAGTATGTGAGGTGAAAATAACAAAGAAAAGGGATCAGAAAGTTGTTAAGATATATATATATATATATATATATATATATATATATATATATATATATTTATATATATATATATATATGGACCTGCAGAATGCACTTATGCTTGTACACATCATATACAGATATATCTATATATCAGTTTATTTATGTGCAGGGCAACAATGTTTGTTAAGGTAACAGGACTGTCTCAGGCTATGAGTTGCATTGAATCTAACTAGTACGAAGATGCATATCATTTATGATTCACGTTTTCAATGCATGTACATTTATCAAATCTTTTGATAATCTGCTTGTACTGTAGCAATTAGAAAGGCCCAGATGTGCACCTCTTTACTATATGTGGGTGCTTTTGTGTGGTCTGCATGCTTCTTGTATTTGTGTCCTGAAAGAGAAATGCCCCCAATAAAGTATTCTGTTCTCTCTCTGTTCTCATGTCTGTGAAGTTCATTTTTTGGCATTTAACTTTTTGGGTTGGACATAAGGAATATCATATATTAAGGATCTTTGGTATACTTTTCTTAAGCTTAAAAGACTATGGCTATACCAAGACTTTGCTGTAAGCATTGATTGCTGTAAATACCTATGTGTCTAGCAGCCTCATTAGTGATGGCTGGAGTCTGCATCTGTATTATGGTTCATGTAAATGCATCCTCTAAAGTGGTATTCCAGGACTTTTTGATCACCTATTCTCAGAATGTTGTGAGTCTGACATCCAATACACTCGGTTTAATGCTGTTTCCTCTACACAGGCCAGCGTAACGGCCCATATATATTATTGTGTATGCGCCAGTTTTTTTTGTCCACATTTGCATGAAAAAAAGTGTCTTTGGAGCTTGCACATGTATTTATCATGGTTGTGCGCCACAATTGTGTCATGGTTGGTATTGTGTGTTCCTACTTTGCGCCACATTTATTAATGCAAGGTGCACCATTCTTTGACAACAACATGAAGCAAAGTGCACCAAGAAAAATTAGGTGCAACTGTGTCACATCCTGCAAACTGACCGGATCAACTAAGAGCCTGAAACCAGGGGCGTAACTACAGTGGTAGCAGCCATAGCAGCTGCTATGGGGCCCACAATGCCAGAGGGCCCTATCATCCAACCTGACACTAAAGAATGAAGGATGTGCACCATTATATACATATTTGTAATATGCATATTTTAAATTGGGAAGGGGGCCCCATTTAGAAGTGTGCTATGGGGCCCTGTCTTTCCTAGTTACGCCCCTGCCCGCAACACTATTAAATAGTAAAGTAGGACAGGGAACCCACAATTGGGCACATTTATAAAACTGAATGTGCCAATTCTCGAGTGCAGTTTACACATAAATACATGTACAAACTGTATGCACATGTATTTTTGATCTGTTTCGGCCAGTATCGTGTTGCAGCTGCATTGTGTCCGTCCCTGTGCAGATTTGCATCGGGCACCACATTTATGTTGAAAGTCAGACATAATTGTGGCACAGACGCCCATTAAACTGAGTGCACCAAAAAAAACCTGGTGTACTCAGTTTAAGCAGGATTATTGAGTGCAGGGTGCGCCAGATTATTGGGATAATTCTGGGCTATTGCTTTTTGACAAGATGGGCTAAAGATGCATGATTCCTTTACTGTAAAATGGAGTTAATTGCGGCATGCTCAATCAGATATATAGGAATATAGGGAGACTATTTTAGTCATTGTAAACTATGATCATTGACATGGAGTCCATACAGCCCCAGAGCTCTCTCATGGATACAAGCTATAAATGTGCCATCCTCCTTAAAGGAACCATTTGCTTTTATGTATTCTAATCCAAACATACTTTGAGAATGTTGCAGCTACATTGAATCTGAAACTTATCTTGTTTAATCCCTAAACCAAGTGGTTTTGCTGAAAAAACAATTATACAATTATGAAAATGAGGCTCTGTCACTCCGGTGGCTGCTCAGGCGCATCTTCTCTTACCCTAATTATGCACTACTTCAGCCTTGTTCAGCGCAGCATAAGCAGAGAATCACTGTGTTGTTCCTGACAGGCAGAAGTAATCAATCACTGCATCATCCCCCAGTTGCTGTGTATGAGTCATCCAGCTAAGGTTGATTAGTCCTGTCTGGACAGTTTAGGAATCTCCATGTAATCAGTCTGCACCCAGCTTTCCCATGGTCCTGAATTCTATAACTTTTTTGAGTAAAACCACTCAGCTCAGAGATTACACAAGATATGTTTCCGCATTAGTGTAGCTATAGCATTCTCAAGATAAGTTTGGTTCACAATGCACAAAATCAAATGAAATATTTCCTTTAAGAGTGTGTTCCTTACATACCACCTATAGATAATCATTTCATACGCTGTAGTTATAAAGAGATATTCTTTCCAGCCAAGGAACCAACATTGGATTAAGTTCAAGAAAATATAGTCTTCATTGCAGCTTTCCTATATAGCAGTGTGTTAGTCCAAATAGGCTCTTCTCAGGTCATTAGTCATGTTACTTTTCCCATTAAATGACCAGTTAACATATGGCTGTGGTCTGTCTGTGATCCCTACAATATAGCATGAGGAGTCAGTACCCAGCCGTTCTGAGTGTGATAATTGCCAACTTTATAGTGTTTCCCCTTTGGGGCTTAGCATCTGGTAAAGCAGAAAATCCCTCGACTGTATGGCACCATATGTCATCAATGAGCTTGTGTTGCGCTTTTGCATTTCTAACAAACTGTCTTACTATCATAGTATCATAGTATATAAGGCTGGAAGGAGACGCAAGTCCATCAAGTCCAACCTTCAAGAATTAAATAAATGTTTTATCCACATAACCTGTGATATTTTTTCTCTCCAGAAAGTCATCCAGGCCTCTCTTGAACATGTACATAGAGTCCGCCATAACAACCTCCTGCGGCAGAGAGTTCCATAGTCTCACTGCTCTTACAGTAAAGAACCTTTGTCTATGGTGATGGTAGAATCGCCTCTCCTCTAGGCGTAGAGGATGCCCCCTTGTTCTGGTCACAGGCCTAGGTATAAAAAGATCTTTGGAGAGATCCTTGTACTGTCCGTTCAGGTATTTGTACATTGTAATGAGGTCTCCCCTCAGTCGTCTTTTTTCTAAACTGAATAATCCCAAATTTTGTAATCTGTCATTGTATTCTAGTCCCCCCATTCCCCTAATAATCCTGGTTGCTCTCCTCTGCACCCGTTCCAGCTCTACTATATCCTTTTTATATACTGGTGCCCAAAACTGTACACAATATTCCATGTGTGGTCTGACCAGGGATTTGTATAAGGGCAGAACTATGTCTTTATCATGAGAATCTATTCCTCTCTTGATACATCCCAATATTTTATTTGCTTAACAGCAGCCGCCTGGCTCTGGTCACCAAAATTAAGTTTACCATCCACCAATACGCCCAAGTCCTTTTCAGCTTCAGTTTTACTAAGTAATTGACCGTTTAGAACATAATTATACTTTTTGTTTCCATGGCCCAAGTGCATAACTTTACATTTATCTACATTAAACCTCATCAACCATTTCTCTGCCCATCCCTCAAGCTTCCACAAATCCCTCTGTAATGCTAAACTATCGACCTCAGTATTTATTACTTTACACAGCTTAGTATCATCTGCAAATATTGAAACTTGACTGTGTAAACCCACTACAAGGTCATTAATAAAAATATTAAAAAGAAGTGGCCCCAATACTGACCCCTGTGGCACTCCACTGGTAACATCAACCCAATCTGAGAATGTGCCATTAATGATGACCCTCTGTTTTCTATCACTAAGCCAATTACTTACCCAGATACACAGATTTTCTCCTACTCCCAGCAGTCTCATTTTATATACCAACCTTTTATGTGGCACGGTGTCAAATGCCTTTGAAAAGTCCAGATATACAACATCCACAGCGTCCCCCAGATCCAGTCTTGAACTTACCTCCTCGTAGAAACCAATCAGATTAGTCTGACAGGACCGATCTCTCATAAACCCATGCTGACGCTGGGTTATAAGGTTGTGCACAGTGAGATACTCCAGGATAGCATCTCTAATAAACCCCTCAAATATTTTCCCCACCACAGCAGTTAGACTTACGGGTCTGTAGTTTCCAGGATCGCTATTTGATCCTTTTTTGTATATTGGTACCACATTTGCTATGCGCCATTCCTGTGGAACATAACCAGTCCTCAGTGAATCTTCAAATATTAAAAATAACGGTCTGTCTATCACCGTACATAATTCATGCAGAACCCGGGGGTGTATGCCATCTGGCCCAGGTGATTTATCTATCTTAGTGGATGCGAGGCGGCGCCGTACCTCTTCCTGGGTTAAACTGTTGACATTATAAAAAGAATTTACATTATTCCTCATTGTGTCTTCCACCAGGGGATTTTCCTGGGTAAAAACAGTTGAGAAGGCGACATTCAGTAGATTGGCCCTTTCCTCATCTCCTTCCACCATGACCCCCATGTTATTTCTAAGGGGACCCACACTCTCTGTTTTTAGTTTCTTATCATTTATATACTTGAAAAATAATTTGGGATTATTTTTGCTCTCCCTGGCAATATTTCTCTCAGTCTCTATTTTTGCGGCCTTTATCTGCTTTTTACAGGATTTATTTTTCTCTCTATAATCCTGTAATGCCTCATCGCTACCTTCACGTTTTAGCACCTTAAACGCTTTATCTTTCTCGCTTATTGCTTTCCTTACAAGACTAGTTAGCCACATAGGCTTTTTCTTGTTCCTTTTATGCTTTTTCCCATAAGGTATGTGTTTTTCACAGGACTTTTTCAGAATATATGAGAAAAAGTCCCATTTTTTGGGGGGGCTTTTGTCTTTGAGAGCATTATCCCAGTCTATGCCTTTAAGGTCTTCCCTTAGTTGATGAAAATTTGCCCTCCTGAAGTTTAGAGTGTTGGTTGCCCCTTCACTAACGTGCTTAGTAAAGCGTAATACAAAATCAATGATATTATGATCACTATTCCCCAGGTTCCCCCCAACCTGTAGTTTTGATACCCTATCAGGTCTGTTGGTAAGGATAAGGTCCAGCAGTGCCCCCCCTCTTGTTGGCTCCAGGACTAGTTGCGACAGGTAATTGTCTTTTGTTGTTGACAAGAACCTGCTGCCTTTGAAGGACCTGCAGGTTTCTGCCCCCCAGTCAATATCTGGGTAATTGAAGTCCCCCATGATAAGTACTTCACCATGCTTTGAAGCCGCATCCATTTCACTTATCAGCATTTCCTCTGCTGCCTCCATTATATTTGGAGCCTTATAACAAACCCCTAGTAATATTTTATTATTCTTTTTCCCTCCTCTTATCTCCACCCATAGGGACTCCACATTTGCGTTACTGATGTCATCTCGCAGGACGGGCTTGAGGCAAGAATTCACATATAAACAAACCCCTCCCCCTTTTTTATTTATACGATCCTTTCTAAAAAGACTATAACCATCTATAGTAACAGCCCAGTCATAGCTACTGTCCAGCCATGTCTCGCTGATACCCACTATATCATATTTCCGTTCCAACATCAAGAGTTCCAGTTCCTCCATTTTGTTTGTGAGGCTTCTGGCATTTGTGTACATACACTTTATATGGTTTTCCCTGTCCGTATTCCTTTTGTCCTTATTCCCCAATCTCATTCCAGCCCCCCTTCCTCCCCCATGGACTATGACTCTTCCCAGCTCTCTATGTACACTGTCTATTTGCCCTGCACAAGTGTAGTTGCCCTCCCCCCAGGTCTCTAGTTTAAACACTCCTCCAACCTTCTAGCCATTTTTTCCCCTAAAACAGCAGCCCCCTCCCCATTGAGGTGCAGCCCATCCCTACTGTAGAGCCTGTAGCCCACAGAAAAGTCAGCCCAGTTCTCCATGAACCCAAACCCCTCCTTCCTACACCAACTTTTGAGCCACTTATTTACCTCCTTGATCTCCCGCTGCCTTTCTGGTGTGGCACGTGGTACAGGCAGTATCTCGGAGAAAATTACCTTTGAGGTCCTTGCCCTGAGCTTATGGCCTAAATCTCTGAAATCATTTTTAAGGACCTTCCACCTACCTGTTACTTTGTCATTAGTGCCAATGTGGACCATGACCGCTGGTTCCTCACCAGCCCCTCCCAGTAATCCATCAACCCGATCCGCAACATGCCGAACCCGAGCACCCGGCAAACAACACACTGTTCGGTATGCACGGTCTTTGTGACAGATTGCCCTGTGTGTTCCCCTAATAATCGAATCTCCCACTACCAGCACCTGTCTGACCTTGCCTCTGCTCCCATTACCCTTCTTACTGGAGCACACATTCCCCTGGTTGCTAGCGGCCACATCTTTCTGCAGCATTGCTACCCCAGAGCTGATATCCCCCTCATCCGCCAGCCTGGCAAACTTATTGGGGTGCACCAGATCAGGACTAGACTCTCTACAACTCTTCCCTCTACCCCGCCTTCTACATGTTACCCAACTAGCTGCCCCTTCACTCTGCACCTCCATACTTCCCTCCCCACAACCATCTTCCCCAGAGAGTTTGTGCTCCAGGAGCAGCAAACTTCGTTCCATATTATCAATTGCCCGCAGCCTTGAAACTTGCTCATTTAGATCCATAATCTGGGCTTCCAGGTGAGCAATTTTCACACACCCCACACAGCAGTATTCCCCCTCGAACGGCTGTTCAAGGAAAGCATACATGGCACAGGATGTACACCGTGTAGCAATGCCACTTATGGAGGCCACTTATGGGAAAGTGTCAGCAAATCCAAGGCCGTGACACAATTCTCTCACCCCTTCATAAACATGTTAGTATGAACATGTGTTGATATGGACATATATTCGCCTACAGCTAGACAAGCTTATGAGATGAAGCCGTTTTGCAATTTCAGTAGGTTTGTTTATCATGCCAAGTTCTTCTCAGCAATTTCCCCAGGCTCAGATTTCCCTATCGGAGACATCCTGTTATTAAACTGTGTTCAAGCTCTAGTGTTCCTTCCTCAACCTACAGAGAAGTCATAGTAGCGAGTGGTAGGCTCCATGCCTAAGACTCCTGTGTTGTGACAGCTTGTATACACATATGCTGTATATTTTACCTTGTCACCAAATATCCAGATCTAAAAATATATCTGTTTGCACGTCTTTATTTACATAGTTGTATAAGTACTGGCTAGAAATAAGTTATATAAGTATTGGATGCAGCAATGGCATATACATTTTGGTGCCCAAGATCATCAGCATGGTACAGGTATTAACGGTATTATTCACAAATAAAAGAAATATTTCCTAAAATCTACAGGAATATGTGACAGGAATATTATTGTGCCTAAGTAGTCATAGTGAAGAGTATGCCTATCATCATTGGCACCAACAAACACTAGATAACAGAATACATAAATTCAACTGGATGTTCTTGGGCTGCAATACCACACATGGCCAGTGGAAAGGTGTTGGTGCAGTTTTTGGAAGAAAGCAGTGATTGAAAATCTGCTATAACCCCTTTAATTTGTATCTTTCTGGGTTTCCTGACTTTCATATATCAGCAATGAAAATTTGAGAGACCTCTCTGCTTATGCCAGCACGGATAACATATTACATTTCTATACTCGTCATTATTTGCTACTAAAATTCAGTTTCACCAGAGAACCTCTCCTGTCGGAGGTATCAATAGCTTCTATTGTGATGACTGCATTGCTAATCTGAATGAAGCAGTGGATGATACTGTATTAGCAGATTAGGTTTTTTATTATTACTGTGTTGTGAGCTCCCTGTCTTTGTCCTCAAAACATCAAGAGAACCTGAGATTTAATTTAGATTGCTGTATTCAAGCAGTGACTGAGAGTACATAGTATGCACGCTTCGAGTACCCTAGGATTAGTTGACATGGGCTCTATAAATATAATTATGAAAGGATCTGGCTATAGTGGTGAGCAGCTCCAAACTGCAAAGCAGGATAAGGATGAAAATTGAAAGATAAAGTTATGAGATTGGCATAATCAGATATCAAGTGGCACATATTGGGTTATTTGGGGGGTTTGGTACATATTTTACTGAACAGGAAGAATCAGGGGGCCCAGAGCAGGAGCTCCAATGATAATTCAGATCTGTCCAGACCTCCTTGCTCCTCCTGTAGTCCTGGCAGTCAAGGATTTGTCGCAAGAAAATAGCACTGAGCATATTCTGGGCTGCCTCAGACTGCAGGAGCTGACCTTAAGTCCTGTCTGGCAAACTCGGTGCTAGACGGAAGGCCTGGACACCCACACGTAGGGTTCTGAGTGCCATCTCTCCTCACCCGTGCCATAGGTTCGACACCACTGCCTTAATGTTTGCACAGGTATAGTTAAATCTTTTGACATCAATTTAATAAATTTCCTACTTTGCAGGACTGATGAGAAGATGGAAGTGGTCTTCTCTTTTTACTGAGCACTAAGGAAACCCACAGTTTGGCTGCCTGTAGTGGACCTGGTAATCACATGATCACTGGAGGCTCCCTGCCATGATAGTAGTTGTAGCCATCTCATGAGCTATTTTAACCAATGGAAAATCACTACATTTTTTCTAGGTTTTTCATGTGTATACATTATGTGAAGAATAAACATATCCATGATTAATAGAATTAACAAAGCATATTAATCTAATTCATTAACATAACCAGAATATTTTGATGCATTATACTTATGTGCTTTGTTAATCAGTAAAGTATAAAATAATTTCTAACTTTTTCACCTTATTTTTTGTACATTTTGGGGGTGTGGGTGGAAGAAAATAATAAAGAGCTGATATTAACCTCTCTTCACGTTCAGTTTCGGCGACGCCAGTCACTGCCGGCCTCTGTTTGTATACAGAGGTCGGCAGCGATGCAGAGAGTCAACAGCGGTGTGCCTGCTACAGCAGGAGTTTCAGGCTGAAACAGGAGCCTGCAGTGTCGGCTGCGCTGTGGCTCAACAGGTACGCAGAGAGGTGAATATAATGTCTTTATTGTTTTCTTACTTCCCACAGCCATATATATATATATAAAAACAACAAGTTTTATTCTAACAAGCTTTGTCCTTCTGTCTTGGTAACAAATCATGGCTGGGCTACTGACAAGTGTCAGATCTTAAAAAGTTCTTGCAATTGCAGTTTGTGAAGACAAAAGACTGTCACCATCAGGATGATTAGAGAAAATCTTGAAAACCCTGCAAAAGGATGTCATCTCCTAGTTTTTCACTACATTTCCCTCCCAGTCTCTCCTGCTATATATTAAAAACCTATAACCAGGTAAAGGAGGGCTCCAGAGGATCCACTTCTATCCGTTCCTCTAAGAACAGGAGCTGCTGGACTTTGTCACAGTGCTGGGGATACAACTTCATTACTTGGGGTTCACATAGAGTCTTGTCTTCAATCCCAGGGCTTCCATTTACAGTGTCTGGATCCTGCTGATAATAGACTTGTTTCCAATAGTTGTAAACCTCTAGAAATGCATCTTCACCCAGCAGCCGAATACATTCCCTGTACACAGAAATCAGCATTCAGTGTGATCACAACTAAAACTTACAATAGAATAGCAGAGAAATGCTTTAAAAAAATTAATAGCAATAAAAAAAACCAAAAAAGGTGATCAACATCCACTATGATTGGCTACAGTTAACCTAGTGATAACAATGGACAGTAGGGGTGAAAGAAGCTGCTCAAAACAAGATCTTTTTGTTGATGGAATTTGTGACCTGTCAAACATTTGTCATCTAATGTAGTATTATATAGCGACTACAGGTAAATAATTGTGCATTTAATACACGGACAGCAACAATCTACCATAATGGTAGATAAATGAAGGGGCTGATCACTGTGGCCTGACTTCTCCAACCTCCAGTGATGAATAAGGTAGTTGCATGTGATTGACATGCTAAACATTCAAATGAATAGCGTACCATGTTATTGAGGGTTTGGTCTGGTTCTCTTAGCTGGGATTAGCTAGATCTGGATTACAAGATTCCAGGTAACTTCACCTTCACCTTGCACTATGTAGTCTATCTACTTGTGTGTACCAGATGTCCTACTGGAAGCCACTATTTGGTGAAACAGGGCATCAACACAAGCAGGAACTCTGATCATCACATCATTAAAGGACAGATCTACCAGCGCCTAAACATTTTTGTAGCCCTGACCACAAAATCGCAGATTTTTATGAAAAGAAAATTTCTAATCTTAGATAGAGAGAGGAGCTTCTGGGAGTACAAGTTTTTAATAACATATACAGATTGATAAATCTCCCCCAATATCAGCCTGTAGCTTACTTTCCTCACAATGCTGCTGTTGTTTGCAGGCAGGAAGTCTGTGTGTGTGTGAGCTTGTCTTGAAATACAAGGATGGGGGCTGGAGTGCAGAGAGCAGCAAAGTGCATCGTCAGACAGGAGAACAATATGTCTCCCTGACCCTAAAGTCAGAAGATTCACGGTCGGGTCATGGAGAAGCCATTGTGTACACCAGGACTAATAGAGACAGGTTGGAATTATATCTGTGAAATGCTGTATTTTGTTAATAACAGTGAATTAGAGAATGTGTTATTTTGTTATCCTGTGCATATTTCAGAATCTTGTCTTCATGGGAATACCCCTTTAAGGAATCTGCTCCTAAGACCTGGTGGGGTCATCACTTTCATGGAGCATATCTCAATGCAGGGACAATAAAAAGATCTCACTACAATATTTACAGCCGTTAGTGTTTACTTTTCTTCTTGCATTGCTTTGTCACTTATTGTTTCTCATCAACCATAGTGTTACTGTGTTCATTTGTGTATAAATTTGTATTCTATTTACATATTATCTTATACCAAGCCAGAGACCTGAAAAGTCTTGAAAGCTTGCAATTATCATCATTCTTTTATCTATTTAACCACTGGCTACCATAGTGGAAAGATTTTTAAACGGTTCTCGCTGTCATTCAGCAGAGAAAGCCTCTCGAGTATGTCCAGATCCACTGTTTTTTATTAAGATAGCATCTTCAATTTGGGGCTTGATGAAAAATATTAGTTTTGGCAATGCTGAGTTGTCTTTCTGTCCACTAATTGAAAAACATGTCTTTCGTGGTTATTATTTCCCTCCTAGGTATTTCCGTGTTTGAAGGCGTCTGCATTTTTAGGCGTCTCAGTCCCTGCTCCACAGTGGTGGTGGTGATAGCTCATTATCTGAGCATTCTGTAATTTTAATGACAACATATGTCTTGTATACGTTTTACTTCAGTGGTGAGAAAACATAGTTACCCCTGCTGCATCAATGAAGCATATAACCAATGCCCTATAAATGAAGAAATATTTTACTACTTTTATCCTTCCCAGATCTTAACACAGTTGTTTCTGCCTGATTATATTTCTATGATAAACTATTATCATATTTGACCTCCAACTGAAGATTGTTCTATAAGTAGATGCTGGTAATTTCTGCTATTGAAGGGAAATATTGAATGTCATTACAGGGAAATCTAAATCAGGAGAAGCTCCTTATACTGATATCATCCCTTGAGGAAGTACTGTAACCATAGCTAGAAATTACTGATCTGTGGGACCAGAAAGACGGAATGTAATCTTTATTTATTTAGCACCATGAGATTCCACATTGGTTCACAAATCAGGGTGTATATATACAGGAAAAACTAGACACTAGGAGTAATTATAGAGTGTAATGTCCTGGAGTTTGGCCAATACTAAATCTGGTGTTCATGATAAGTGGACCAGCAGTGCTCCTTTTAATCGAATGTGAACTACACTCACCGGCCACTTTATTAGGTACACCATGCTAGTAACGGGTTGGACCCCCTTTTGCCTTCAGAACTGCCTCAATTCTTCGTGGCATAGATTCAACAAGGTGCTGGAAGCATTCCTCAGAGATTTTGGTCCATATTGACATGATGGCATCACACAGTTGCCGCAGATTTGTCGGCTGCACATCCATGATGCGAATCTCCCGTTCCACCACATCCCAAAGATGCTCTATTGGATTGAGATCTGGTGACTGTGGAGGCCATTTGAGTACAGTGAACTCATTGTCATGTTCAAGAAACCAGTCTGAGATGATTCCAGCTTTATGACATGGCGAATTATCCTGCTGAAAGTAGCCATCAAAAGTTGGGTACATTGCGGTCATAAAGGGATGGACATGGTCAGCAACAATACTCAGGTAGGCTGTGGCGTTGCAACGATGCTCAATTGGTACCAAGGGGCCCAAAGAGTGCCAAGAAAATATTCCCCACACCATGACACCACCAGCCTGAACCGTTGATACAAGGCAGGATGGATCCATGCTTTCATGTTGTTGACGCCAAATGCTGACCCTACCATACGAATGTCGCAGTAGAAATCGAGACTCATCAGACCAGGCAACGTTTTTCCAATCTTCTACTGTCCAATTTCGATGAGCTTGTGCAAATTGTAGCCTCAGTTTCCTGTTCTTAGCTGAAAGGAGTAGCACGCGGTGTGGTCTTCTGCTGCTGTATCCCATCTGCCTCAAAGTTCGACATACTGTGCGTTCAGAGATGCTCTTCTGCCTACCTTGGTTGTAATGGGTGGCGATTTGAGTCACTGTTGCCTTTCTATCAGCTCGAACCAGTCTGCCCATTCTCCTCTGACCTCTGGCATCAACAAGGCATTTCTGCCCACAGAACTGCCGCTCACTGGATGTTTTTTCTTTTTCGGACCATTCTCTGTAAACCCTAGAGATGGTTGTGCGTGAAAATCCCAGTAGATCAGCAGTTTATGAAATACTCAGACCAGCCCTTCTGGCACCAACAACCATGCCACGTTCAAAGGCACTCAAATCACCTTTCTTCCCCATACTGATGCTCGGTTTGAACTGCAGGAGATTGTCTTGACCATGTCTACATGCCTAAATGCACTGAGTTGCCGCCATGTGATTGGCTGATTAGAAATTAAGTGTTAACGAGCAGTTGGACAGGTGTAACTAATAAAGTGGCCGGTGAGTATATATTGTACTCTGTAAGGGTAAACTGTCATTGGTTGGTTACTCCCAGAATGTATGCACAGTCTGTAATTTTAGGTATTTCTCTGGGTATTTTCTTTAAGACAGGTCTTTTCTCTGTAGTGATAGGAAGTCGGGGTCTTTATAGTGAGCTGAATTGTTATTCTCTCCGCTCTAGGCTTTGATAAGGCTACAGTCACCTCATGTCATAAGAAATTTACCCAAAGGTGAATTAATTAGGGCAAAACGCATATGCTCCTCGGATGAACTCTTTCTTGCGTCTTCTTATAGCATATGCAAAAGACTCCATACACGGGGCTATACTGGGAACAATGTAACTAACACCTTACATCAACTCAACACAGAACCAAGGGCAAACCTTCTGTACCCCCCCAGAAAGAAAGAACATCAAGCTAACGTTCCCAAACTTACCTTTAGTACTACCTACAATAATAGGTACAGGGACATTGTCCATATCATACGCCGCCATCTTCACATCTTATGTCAAGACGATATCTCATCAGAAATCTTGAAGAGTGGAGTCAGGTTCATTTCCAAAAATGCCCCTTCTCTGGGTAAAATTTTATCCCCCAATCTATTTGATTCCAAACCTGCTATTAATAACTGGCTCAAACATAGAGGCAGCACTAAGTGCGGCTACTCTAGATGCAATTCTTGCAAATACCTTGATAAGACATCACACTTTACTTCTACGGTTACTTCCAAAGTTTACAAGATCAACACCCATCTTAATTGTGAAAGTGACCACGTTATCTACCTGGCCACGTGCAACACATGTAAATTGCAATACATAGGGTGCACCACACGTAAACTAAAAAGAAGAATCTATGAACACTGCAATGATTCTCTTGTCAGATCAGATACTTTTACTAGCAAAAATGTTTCAGGTTTGTCCAAACATTTTAGATCGCTACATGCAGGGGATCTCACCAGCTTACACATTGTTCCCATAGAAAAAGTACCACGCCCCCGTAGAGGTGGGGATTGGTTTAAGAAACTTTTATCACGGGAGGCTTTTTGGATTCTGGCATTACAGACTCGGTCGCCATTGGGGCTTAACTATAGAAGTGACCTACTTTATCTGTATTAATATCTTTTTCCTTTATGTCACTTTCCTTTTTAAACATGTGGTTTTTTTCTTTCCATCCCACCTTGTCAATCTGGATGGGGGAGGGGCTTTACGAGGAAGTTGGCTTTCCCTCCTCCTTATATTGTTAGCTTTGGTCATTTTGTTTTATGCTACGACTAAGGACGGTTACCGTCCGAAACGCGTCAGTTCTCTGACCTCATGCTGTATACTTTTAATCATTTTTTCTATTAAAATGGAGTTTTAACTGATCTTTCGTCTTTGGTGCTGGAGCTTCCTCTACTATTATCCCTCAAGGCTACAGTCACGTCAATGATGAGAAGGGGGGAGGGTCAGCACAGCAGGATAAAAACTGCTTTCTTATCCTTCTCTGTATTTCCCCCTTCTCAGGTGGCAGATCTCAGAGTCCTGTGGGGGTAGGCAAATCATATTTTACCTTAAAATGCAATTGTAACTGCATCAAAAAAAGTGGTGCACTCTATTGGAGTTGCAATACCAGACAAGGCCTTTGGACAGCAGTGGTGCTGTTTTTTAAAATTAGCAGGTTCTTTATAGCTTTTTTAGTAATTTCATTCAATACCTTTGATGTGAGAAAAAAAACATTATAACACAAATTGCCTGCATAGACAATAAAGGAGATAAAGATTTACTTCAGAAACATAAGCTTCCCATGCAGTAACCTCGAGGAGGTAAATGGATAGAAAAATATATAAGATACATCAAAGAAACTCTAAAGACATGTCAACACATAAAACCTAATAGTCAGGAAAAATAGAGTCAAAGAGAACATGTCCAGTATTTGGAAGATGAGAAGATAATTTAATGAGAACCGAAATGTGACAAGAAGAGGAAAAACGTTGTGTGAAAACAACAGACGGTGCACTCTCTGGTCTATCGGAGCCATCCAGGGTAACATACGGGGTGTTTAACAATGGCAGATTTCAGCTGACTCATTACACCAGTTACTAATCTCATGAGAAACACTGGGCTAGGGAAATGTGCTAGGTGAAATGTGAAGTTCTGATCTCACTTGTCACACATTTCACAATATTTAAGCAAAATCCAATAAATGATTCAACAATGTGCGTTAACCCAGTATTCTGATATACACATCTCTCTTGAATGCCTTTTGATAGGATCTGACAATACATTAATCGGAAAGATTACTTCAATGAGAGAAGGAATGGGTCATACAGTGTAATCACAAAATTTTACCCCAACTCTAGTTTTAATACATCTTTCCCAACATTTCTCAGCGTGAGGTTTTCTTAAATCTATCTTGAGTGCAAGTTACCTCTTTCAGGATAAGAGTTATAACGTAAGATAAGAAGGTAGCAGTTTGCTGCTCTGTAAGCCATAGTTCTCCAACTTTCCCCAGGAGACCTTACCTAAGGGATTCATCATTCAATTCTACTTATTGTCCTTGCACACTAGGAGATCATGAGAAGAAAATCTATTAATGACTGTTTCCAGTGTGCAATCTTACTGTACTCTGCATCCTGCAAGCTCTAACCTATCCGATTTCTGCAGAAATCTGATGAGATTCTTATTTTACTGTTGATTTTTTGAATTTCACACTGTCCAATATTTAAATCTTCATCAGTACAGAATATTTCAGGATACAGGTTTTTTTTTAATTGCCATACCTCAGCGCTTATATTATATGATCACCACCATTTTAAGGGGGTTGTCTGGCTGAAAAAAACAGCAAATTAAAAAATTTATACCTGACCCCTGCATTCCATTTATGACATCCCAGTTTTATTTGCTGCGGGGTGTTGTGTGAGGGCAAGTTACTGCTGTAGCCAATCAATAGTCTCAGCGGTGACTGCTACACAAAAATGGCCAAGGGCTCACTTACTAACTATCCCAATAACCAAACTCTTGGGGAGAATAGTCATATAATAAATAATTACTCACAGTCAGGGGCCATTGTTACCAGAAGCTGTAGGCTGGGGGGCCATATTGTTATGGTGTATAATTTCCCAAGGCACAAACAACCCTTGAACCACCGCATTGAAAAATGATGGACATGAGAGATGTATGCTTGTATCAAGAAAGAGCAATGTGCATGGCTTGATTAAGAATTTTTATCTCCCGTTTCTAGTAAGGATCCGAACTCTAGAGAACTCTGAACATTCTAATGCATGCTAGCATGGTGTTCTATGGCATATAACATGGTATTCCATAGCATTCCATCAATAGCGATGACAAATCTTAATTTTGATATAAAGGAACTATAAACTGATGAGTACAAGGCACACCGGTTTGTTATGCTGAGTGAAATAAAATCAATATGGGAGATAAATTGTTTGTGACAAAATTCAGTTTCAATTTGCATCAAAAAACTATTTGAAATTCCTCGTGCCACATTTATTAGGGTTTTAGACTGATTTAAGCCACTTTTCCAACTAGTACAGAACAAAATTTATGCAAGTGTGCCAAAATTCTGGTGCAGTTTTCTGGCATGTACTAGACCAACAAAAAGATGGTGCAAAGTCTTGTCAGATTTATCATCTAGCATCAGACAGTCATGAATCTGTCTTGTATAACTGCAGTGGTTTCATCTGTGACACTTTGATAACTATCTCCCAATTTGTGCTGCAGCCATGTATTCCTGCTCCTGGCCATGAAGACTAAATTCTTAGTTTTTTATAACACAAAAAATATCCCACAGCTATAAACGATCACACAGTAATATGTTGTCTGTTAATAAAACCGTATACAATTATCTGAAAGGACATCTATTATCAGACTCCCTGATTATACTCACCTCCTCCCTCCCCTTTGCAGTAAGAGGTTAACTGCTGTGATGTAATTTATTCACGTCTGTAGGTTGGTGCCGGTCACAGTGGAGTCCAGAGGTGCTTTGCAGAGCACCTCAGGTTCATTTGAATATTTTAAAACCTTTTTTTCTACAAAATCTATACAAAAAGAAGATTACTGCAAAGTGGGACGAGAGGTGAGTAGTAATCTTCGACCTTCATAAATCTAATGTCCTTTAATAGTTATAGGTATATTAGCCTTGTCCAATTCTGTAACTTTCATACAAGTGAGAGAGAGAGAGATGTGTGCATTCATTGTGAGGGCAACACTCATCTTCTAAGCATTTAAAGCATGTCCTATGAATGTAGACGCAATCATATATACTGATACAGGAGGTTAGAAGGGGCGATAAGCATACAATATTCAAAAATGTTCCAAAAAAATCTAAAGTTTAATCCTTAAATGACTCAAAAATGTACATTTCTTCTATTTTACAATTTGCTTTGTTAAGTACCGGCTCTAACTGTTGCTCAACTACAGCTTATTCAAGGGTGGAATCGTTATATTCTCTCCACAATAAGAGCTTGGGGGATGTGTAAAACCACAAAAGATTTGCCCTTTGAAAATCAGCATGTGTGCCGGATCAGAAAATGAAAAGAAGCTGCTGACATACATTTTGCTTCATTATGCCAGCTTTCACAAAGCAATCAATGACGGCTGCCTTAGGCACCTCCATCTTCTAATTAGTAAAATCAAGGTTCTATAAACCCATCAACAGTTTTTTTTCCCCTGAATTTCTCTTCTATTGTTGTAACTTGCAAGAAACACAGTAACGCACTTCATGTTGTCCACAACCCATCTAGATGGATGTATGAGGTAGGTCAAATAGAAAATAATCATGTTTTTCTTTCAAGTGCAATTATGGACAGTAAAGTAAAGTCAAAGTCAGACATTTTAGAGGTGTAGAGAAAAATCTCTGGCAACATGGTCTTCTAGTCATCCAGAAAGCATATTTATATATTGACACAATTTTGTTGGGTGAAGTCTGCCTTCCTCTTATTGGACAGAAGACAACAATTGATTAGCAATAGTGATTGGCAGGCTGACTCCCTATAAGATACCCCTCGAACAATGAGCTCACATTTTTTTTTACTTTTGTGGACAAAATGTATAACCTTAATAAGATTTTGGTGGATCTCGGCTCCCTGTCCCACAGTTGGGAGGCTATGCCTTGGAACTGCTATCTAAGGGTAGAATGTGCAAACCTCTATGTGGTTTACTCTCCCAGGAGGGATGTCTTATTAATTTCCAGGCAAGTATCTCCAGTTTGTCACCGCCCTCCTCATGTGATCCCTCTGGTCTTTTTCTTGCATATGTGTTTTATTGCCGGAATCCCTGCACATTGGCCTGTTGGTGAGCTCCATTTGTGCAGAGTAGCTAGGAGGGATCATATTTCTGTACCTGATGGTGTTTAGGAGTTTGCACATGTGCGAGGAGTGGTCTGGCTGGTGTTCAGCCGGGTTCTCTCTGCGCCTGCCCACAATGCTTCCTAGTTCGCCGACAGCCAAACTCATGAGAGTCTTGGAGGATTGTCTAATTCTGCATATTATGCCCAAAGTGCCATAACAAATGGCTATTTAGCAAGAGATTTTTCTTCCTGTGTCCTCAGCAGGCCCAGATGAAGAAATCCAGGAAAGCCTGCAAGCCCTAGAATTTAAAAGAGCAATTCTGTCAAAAGTTGAAAATTTTAGACAAACAGAGGCCTAGTTTATACAGTATAAAAGCACTAACAAAGGGAAAAAAGAAAGCAAACCAACTTTAGCCAGCTGGATAAGAAGCATCTCTGTATGCTACCAGTTAGAAGGGCTTGCATCTCCTCTCAATATCAGGGCACATTCTACTACATTAACTGCAACTTTCTGGGTTGAAAGAGCTCCAGTTCCACTAAAATAAATTTGCGGGACTGCGTTCTGGTCCACTCCATGGACACTACACACTGGATGTAAGCTCTGGGGTAGGCTCAGTCTTTGGCAAAAGAGTTCTCAGTTCAGCTGCCTCATCATAGTGCTACCCTTATTTTTTTGCTTTCCAAATCCCATCCTGTGCTGCCTGAGGAAGATCAGGTATATAAAAATTAACTAACCATAATTTTTCTGTTGTCCGGAGACAGCACAACTTAAAAAAAAAATGTTTGCAGCTTTTGTTAAGCTCATTGTACAAGTTGTCATTGCTAATCAATTGTTGTTTTTTGTACAATAGGAGGAAAGTAGACTTAACTCATTCTGTCCTGTCTTCAGACTACAGGAAACAAAAATTATGGAGAGTAAATGTTCATAATTTTTTTCTTATAGTAGAGAATGACTTTTATGTTAACCAATTACCAATTCAATTGTCCTACAACTATTGGCAAGTCACTAGATTTTTCATATCCACTAAATAAAACATGACATGAACAACTGGAAACCCTCACATAACTATTAGCTAGTTCCTATGTTCATTACTGCTCAGCTAAATGAATCAGATAACTAGACTGATTCAGGATCTTGGATAGAATCTTGGTAAATGAAGGCTTCAGGTAAAGCCATTACGATTTTTGAGTATTTCAGCACTTTGGACAGAGCTTTATAATTTGTTTCATACTTCAGCACCAGGGACAGCTCCAGAGTGAAAAAGTGTTTCACTCTACTAGTAAAGCTATTAGAATTTTGCATATTTCAGCACCTTGGATGGTATTCAACGATTGGAAACGTATTTCAGTACCTTTGATGGTTTTTAAGACAAAAGTCCTAATAATTAAAGGTTTATTCCCACGAAGAAAAGATTCTTAAATATACTAAGGATAACAAAACAACACATTCTCTAATTCACTGTTATTAACAAAAATATTTTGTTACAGACAGCATTTCACAGATATAATTCCAACCTGTCCCTATCAGTCCTGGTGTATACAATTTTGGTTGTCCCTGGTTCCTTCTTAATTTAGGGTCAGGGAAGAAATATTGTTGTCTTGTCTGATGCTGCACTGAGCTTCTCTATGCCTCTAGCCCCCACCCTTGTATTCAAGGACGAGCTCACACAGGGACTTCCTGCCGGCAAGAAACACATTGTGAGGAAAGTAAAGCTACAGACAGATAAGGTCTTTATCCAGGGGAGGGGAGCACATCAGATCTGACAGTATGTTGTGGCTTAGATGTAGCATAACTGAGAATGTCATGTGTAATATGCATCTCTCATCTCTGATCTGTCTCATCTCTCTGTGTCAGATAATAGTACAATGTTCCCAAGGTAACTGAAAGTGTATATAAACATATTACTCTCATAATCTACCCACATTTTCAGCACACTGTATCTCACAGCACTAGAAGGATCATAATGTGTCTGCTTAGAGAGTCCCCCCACACACTCGGGAATCTTATACAGAGTATCACTGAGTGATAGGAGCTAAAACAGCAATAAAACTGAGTAAGATTGTAAAGTAAGGGGTTAAAAATTTTCCTTACTGTGTAAACCCCACTAGGTGATTGAAATTTGTGAAGTTTCTTTCATGGGCAAACCCCTTTAAGCTGTGCAGGCAGAGTTCATGTTTACAGCAGCCTTTCAGATTACTGCAATTCCCTGCAATTCAGGATCTTAAACATTTATTAACTTTGCCTAATCCTCTTATTGGTATTCAATCCGCTTTGTGAAAGTTGTATTTTTTCATTTCCTCTGTTTAATTTAAACAATATGTTTTTTTTCTCCTGCTACAGAATGACTGCAATATAATTGGTCAGACAGGAAGAAGCCTTTGTGTCTTAGATTACACTGCATTTAGAAAGTGTATATTAAGGAATCTTACCCATCAGGCACTACAGCATGAAATCAAGCCTGAGAGGTCACAGAATCACTCACAATACACCAAAGAGTGTAGACATGGATTATATTCTGATTTACAGCGCAGTATTGTATAGATTTATCTTTTCCTCTGAATATCAGGTAACATAAAGAAGGCATTTAACATGGTTGAATTCCTATGTGATATCTGATCTGTGCCCTGGCAGATTGGGCTCGGTACGTAAATGTTCATGTACTCATAAGGAGAGAACAATAATATTCATGGAAGTTGTTGTAATGTCAAATGATTGTAGATCTAGTAGATAAATTAAAATTAAGTGGACCAGAGTGAACAGGACATATTAAATTTTTATCAAACATAGTAATTGGGAAATGTATTACAACGCAGACATTGATGGCTCAATACATTAATGTGTGATTGATAGATTCTGGACCGCTATGACCACCACCAAGGTTATGCGGTGCCATTTTGTCTGTTCTCAGTTCTATTCAACTAAATTTAGAAAATCAAGCAATAATCATGCTAGAGAGAATATATTGGAGGGCCACTGCCAATTCTCAAGGATACTGCAGCTATGTTGATATGGCTCTCTACTGTCACATGGATGAACCATGTTCTCAGTAGAGAACCATAAATAACCTACAATAACAATTTATAAACTTCTACTACACAAAAAATGGCAGAACAGCGCTTATTATACAGTATAATGTAAAGAGTTGGGATTGGTGTTAGCACGGATTGCAGATGTTAACCATTTAAATGCCACCTGCAAAAGTTTCAGGGCCATGAAAATGTCGGCAGTGCGTGGACGTCGCTATCTTGATTCCAATCGGTGTGCTCCGCGACACCGTCGATGCACAACGATCTGTTGCCAAGACTGCAGAGAGTTTATGTCAAACTCCCAGGCCTGTCTTTAGTTTTGTAACGTTCTGTAAGTAACAGATGGATGCAGGTGTAGTGCAAAATTCCCATATACTGCAATATGGTGGGAGTGATCAGACACCCTAGGGCTCAAGTAAAAAATACAGTTAAAAAAAAAGTCTAAAAATATTTTAAAAATGACAAAAAAACTAAAAAGTTGAAATAACCCCCTTTCCCTGGAACTGATAATAATAATAGTAAATAAATAAAAAAGTTAAATCAGAAACATGTTAGGTATTGCCGCAGCCCAAAATGCCTAATCGATCAAAATATAAAAACGGTAAATCCCAGTGGTGAACCGCATAATGGAAAATAGCACCCACTTTTTCTCCATTTTGCAACACATAAAATTTTTTAAGGAAAGTAATCAAAAGGTTGTACAAGACCCCAAAATGGTAGTAATGATAATATTTTTCTTTTTGTACAAAATGTTTTAATTTTTTAAAATTTGTTAATACATAATAAACCATATATAAGTTTGGAATCCCTATGATCGCACAGAACCAAAGAATAAATTTAAGGTGTCATTTGGGGCGCACTGTTAAAGTTAAAATATAGCCCACAAGAAGATGATGCAAATGTGTTTTTTTTCAAAATTTAACCACTTTTGGAATATTAAATTCTGTCACTAGAAAGGACAATTTATAGCATAGAAAACCAGCTCTTCTACAGCTCTGTACATGCAAAAATAAAAAAGTTATGAATCTTTGAGGGTGGGGAGCAAAAGATGGAAACACAAAAATGGGGCAGTGGCATTAAGGGGTTAAGATGCATAATTTCTGCTGCTCTGTCCTTCCCCTTCTGTTAACCTCTGTGCACTGGACTATTTCAGCTCTGTACACCAAAGTATGAAAAAGTTACTAGTGCCAGAAGCACAATAAAAAAAAAAAAATTGTACAGGAGGTTTTAATTTTTGTAAATGTATGAAAACATTATAAAACCTATACAACCTATACAAAAATGTAAGATTTTTGAAGGTGGGGAAAATTGAGAAAAGGCTGCAGAGGGAAGGGGTTAAGCAGTAATTTATTTCTCCATGTTCTTTTACAACTTTTCATCATATCAACCTCCTAAGGACACCAACACAGTTGAGGGGAGAAGGGCAAATTTGCGTATCATTGCAGGAAGATTCTTTGAGTCCTGTATACTCACTGTAACATCACCTAAACATAAAGTAATCACTATCGTTTTTGATTTTAGCAATGATACACCTGGGGAAAAGGCAAAAATTATTTTGACTTCCCATGCTATTGATGAGGTGCCCTAGTGGTATCTCATTGACAAGTTTTAAAAATGGATATTTACAATATGAGATGGGCTTCAGAATTTTCTAAGTCTGATATCGGGCAGACATACACAGTTATAAGAGGAATGCTAATCCTGCTTTTTGGGGTATGACTAGTATTGGATTTGGATGATTGAAACAAGTCATTGCTTTTTATAATTCTGTCCGAATTTTTTGTAGTTTCTGCAACTGTATTGAACCTATTGCTTCTCAGTTAGACTCCTCTTAGGACCTTTATTCAACCATTCTGTGGCAGGAAGAAAGCCCAGGTGTCTCCATAGTAACCTCCAACACTCTCACATCCACTTTCTGGAATTGTTCTTTAGGATAAAGGCATGTCACACATAAAAGCAGAGGTGAAATGCCACTATGTCCCTGCTGTCACATTTTATGATATCAATTTTCTAATGATATGTAAGCTTTAATAATTAAATTCTTAATAACATATCAGTTCTTTAACATATTTTCTTACAAGTATGCAACTTTTATTCTACCTAGAAATGTGTAAATAGTTTGACAATAAGATGTGTCCTTATGAATTGGTAAGAGTGCACATCCCTATACAGCAGGTGTGTCAAAATCATTGTTACCAGGGTTGGTTGCCTCAAAGGGGCTGAATGTAATTTTATTACTGTATAATTGTAATTTTTACAGAATTACCATTACAATCAGCCCTATGAGGGCAACCACACATCTGAGGCTGCGTTCAAACGTGGGGATTTTGTTTCATTTGCATTGCACACAGCCACAGTGCATCTCATCTTTCCCACCTCCCCCAGCAGCCACAGTGCCCCTCATCTCCCCCCCTAGGAGCCACAGTGCCCCTCATCTTTCCCCTCTCCCCCAGCAGTCACAGTGCCCTTCATCTTCCGCCCCAGGAGCCACTGTGCCCCTCATCTTTCCCCCCTCCCCCAACAGCCACACTGTCCCTCATCTTCCTCCCCTCCCCCAGCAGCCACCGTGTCTCACACCACCCAGCAGCCCCCTGCCCCGCCGCAGAAAGAAAAACCTTACCTTTTCCCACTCCCCCGAGGCAGCAACTGTCCTCTTTGTCCTCGCTCCTGTGTGCGACCGTTGTATGAGCCGGTACATGATGTGGAGCCGGCGCGTACAAAGGGTGCACACAGGAGAGAAGATGATGAGGATGGCTGCTGCTGCGGGTGAGCAGAGAAAGGTGAATATCGGAGTTACCTCGCCACTTTACTGCACTCCTGACGAGTGCAGCATAGTTGCAGGCAGCCAGAGCCAGATAACACAAGGCGCAAGCTGGATTTGGCTTGTGGGCCATGTGTTTGACACCTGTGGTATATAGCATGCATTTTAAGGCACTGATTTGTCAAGATCAGAGTATGTAAGCATATACCCTATTGAGAAGAATAATGGTAACACGCAGCTGTGAATAATTTTATTAATTCCAAGGGGAATTACATCTGAGTATAACAGTTTAGGCTAATAGAGTTTAAATTTTAAGAAAAGAGACAGCAAAATACTTGTTCATAACAACCAAGCAAAACTTTGAGGATATCTAAGATATTTTTTTAAGATTTTGGCAAAATGTTGTTAAAGGGTACCTAGAGTGTACATGTATAATAACATAAAATGTAATTTAACTTCCATGGCTAAAGACAATAGGGGAGTTTATTAATCTGTTTATGACAGAATTCTGATGTGATTTGCACTAAAAAAAAGTGTCTGAACCACATTTATAAAGGGTTTTACACAGTTTTCTGGCTACAACTAGCTCGACAAAAGGGAGGTGGTCTGTGAAAGATGTCTCACATCAAAAAGGTCCGTGCCCCAAAAATGCTGCTGAACCGATAGAATTTCTGGAGTAAAGTAAGCCAACTAATAGTAGGTGCAGCGTACGACTAGACAGTCTTATGCTGCACCAGATTTGCATCCATCACCAGACAGTGTGGTCTAACTCGGCACTGTCTAACCTTCGGACACTTTTTATAAATCTGCCCCAATATGGAAGTAAATGATTTATTGCCACTTTTATAACACAGCTAATGCATAAAAGATAGCAATGTTAAAAATGCAAATTCCAAGTTTCTCTCCACAAACATAATTATTTGCTGCTCCGGAAATATACCGCACACTGGGAAGCCAGATGCTCATTTCCAGGCAATGCCTCACGCTGGTATCTGGTCACATCTCTATACACCTGTGCACTCTGGCAGCCCATTTCAGAAATCAGAGTCAGATCTTACAAAGAAGCAAGTCTTTTATTGAGAAGTGGTAGATTTACCAAACTTTCAGTACTTTAAGATTCTTATGTTACCAGGGTCAAAAAGAATAGTATGCTGTAAAAGCTTAGAATGAGAACCTCAACATGACAAGCTTTATCTATGTCACTTGCTGGGGTGTATGGATACATATTGCAGTATTAGCTATTGGAGAGGGCCACTAACAAAGAGCATCTCTTGCCATAGTGAAGTATACTAAATCTACATTCCTAAATCCTTTGATACAGGATTCCTTTTCCTTAGATACAATATTGATGCATCAACAAGTTCTTTTGGCCTAATTTGGCATTTAAAGTGGCCATTTATCAAACACAATTTCCAGATTTGAGTCAATAGAATATATATCTTTGTTACCTCTTAAAGGGGTTGCATGTAAAAAGTAATGTTTTTCTTTAATAATTTTAACTACATGTCCTACCATAAGCATAATGCATAACTTTAAGTAAAAAGAAGACAAAAAATGGTGTTAGCACAGCTGGAGAGAGCCTTTGACAACAATTCTAGCATGCTGCTGGACTCTTCCTAGCCTGAGTTATATCAGCTAATTATATATAAAAATACATTCCAATTTAGCTAATTCTGTTGTGGGTAGACACTTCCTGGTTGTGACATCAGCTCACCTCACTGAAGCAAAAAGAGGAGAGCATGTTTGTAATTGGCCGATCTGAAGCATGTGTTGAGTAACATGCTTGTGATATCACTATAGGCCCTACAGACCATCTCAACAAGCCTCCTGTCATCTCTAACTGTACTATACGGTTTCCCATGGCAACCAGGAAACATGGCAATTGGAGATTAGCAGGGGGGGGGGGGACAAGTTAAAACCTCTGCTAGCGGCTAAACACTTGCAGGTAGCTAATTATAGTAAATTAGATAATTGCTTATTTTTGCTTATCCTTTAATTATTTCCAAATCCTGGAAAACCCCTATAAAATGGAGAAGATTAAAGTTAGATAAACATTAGAGATGAGCGAACATACTCGTCCGAGCTTGATGCTCGTTCGAGCATTAGCGTACTCGAAACTGCTCGTTGCTCAGACGAATACTTCGCCCGCTCGAGAAAATGGCATCTCCCGCCGTTTTGCTTTTTGGCGGCCAGAAACAGAGCCAATCACAAGCCAAGAGACTCTGCACTCCACCCAGCATGACGTGGTACCCTTACACTTCGATAGCAGTGGTTGGCTGGCCAGATCAGGTGACCCTGGAATAGACTAGCCCCTGCCTGCGCTGCTCGGATCATTCTGTGTCTGGATGCCGCTAGGGAGAGAGCTGCTGCTGGTCAGGGAAAGCGTTAGGGTGTTCTATTAGAATAGTGTTAGGCAGGAGTGATTCTACAAGAACCCAACAGCCCTTCTTAGGGCTACAATAACGTTATACTTTTTTTTTTTTTATTTGCTTGTGGCTGGGCTTGCTGGCACTAGTAGTGCAGCTAGTACCATATTGTGAGGAATTTGCAGGGGGACTTGCTACCGTTGTGTTTAGCTCTTAGTGACACGCATATCCACCTCAAACACCGAAGTGGGACAATTTATTAGGGGTTTGAGTAGAATTAGGCAGAGTCTGCTGATTTTTTTTATTTTTTTAGCTGTATTTCATTTTATAGCTCAAACTCATCTTGCAAAGCAGTGTGCTCTCATTGTAGGCTACAAAATAGCCATAGGAGAACCCCAACGGCTTACTTAGGCCTACAATAGCGTTATATTTTCCTTTTTTTTGTTTGCTTGTGGCTGGGCTTGCTGGCACTAGTAGTGCAGCTAGTACCATATTGTGAGGAATTTGCTGGGAGACCTGCGACCGTTGTGTTTAGCTCTTAGTGACACGCATATCCACCTCAAACACCGAAGTGGGACAATTTATTAGGGGTTTGAGTAGAATTAGGCAGAGTCTGCTGATTTTTTTTTTTTTTAGCTGTATTTCATTTTATAGCTCAAACTCATCTTGCAAAGCAGTGTGCTCTCATTGTAGGCTACAAAATAGCCATAGGAGAACCCCAACGGCTTACTTAGGCCTACAATAGCGTTATATTTTCCTTTTTTTTTGTTTGCTTGTGGCTGGGCTTGCTGGCACTAGTAGTGCAGCTAGTACCATATTGTGAGGAATTTGCAGGGGGACTTGCGACCGTTGTGTTTAGCTCTTAGTGACACGCATATCCACCTCAAACACCGAAGTGGGACAATTTATTAGGGGTTTGAGTAGATTTAGGCAGAGTCTGCTGATTTTTTTTTTTTTTTACCTTTATTTCATTTTATAGCTCAAACTCATCTTGCAAAGCACAAAATCCAGTTGTGTGCTGTCAGTGTAGGTTAGAAACTAGCCATAGCAATAGGATAGCATCGTTTTGTTAAAAAAAATAAAAAACTAAAAAAAAATAAACACAAATTTTTTTTTTTTTCAAGTTTACACTTTAATTTGGAAAATGTTTAACCCGAGGGCTAGGGGGAGAGGACGAGGGCGTGGACGTGGGCGTTCAACTACTGCAGGGGTCAGAGGCCGTGGTCCTGGGCGGGGTGAGACACCACCTGCTGATGGGGGAGCAGGGGAACGCCGCAGAGGTACACTCCCTAGGTTCATCATGTCTCAAGTTACTGGGACTCGTGGTAGAGCACTGTTGAGGCCAGAACAGTGCGAAGAGGTGATGTCGTGGATTGCGGACAATGCTTCTAGCCATTTGTCCACCAGTCAGTCTTCCACGCAGTCCACCCATGTCACCGAAATCGGCACTCCTCCAGCTCCTCCACCTCAGCCTCCTTCCCCCCAGTCTGCCCCCTCCCACCAAAATTTGGCATTTGAACCGGCATACTCTGAGGAACTGTTTTCTGGACCCTTCCCACAGTCACAAACCACTTGTCCTGCTGCTGCTGAGCTATTTTCCGATGCCCAGGTTTTCCACCAGTCGCAGTCTGTGGGTGATGATGACATTATTCACGTAATGGAAGAAGTGTGGAAAGAGGTGTCGGACGATGAGGAGACACGGTTGTCAGACAGTGGTGAAGTTGTTGTCAGGGCAGGAAGTCCGAGGGGGGAGCAGACTGAGGGATCGGAGGATGATGAGGTGACAGACCCAAGCTGGGTTGATAGGCCGGGTGAACACAGTGCTTCTGAGACGGAGGCGAGTCCTATAGCAGAACAGGTTGGAAGAGGCAGTGGTGGGGCCAGACGGAGAGGCAGGGCCAGAGCTGGTGCATCAGCGCCAAATGTTGCCCGTAGTCAAGCTCCCGTGGCGAGGGCTAGATTTTCAGAAGTCTGGAGGTTCTTTAAAGAAACACCGGATGACCGACGGACTGTGGTGTGCAACCTTTGCCAAACCAGGATCAGCAGGGGTTCCACCACTACTAGCTTAACTACCACCAGTATGCGCAGGCATCTGAATGCTAAACACCCCACTCAATGGCACCAAGCCCGTTCACCTCCGGCCGGGCACACCACTGCTCCTTCCCCTGTGTCATCTGCTAGTCAGCCCCCTGCCCAGGACCCCGGCCCAAACACCTCCCGTGCGAAAACCCCATCTTCGCCTCCACGATCCTCCACAGCATCCACCAGCGTTCAGCTCTCCATACCCCAGACGCTGGAGCGCAAAAGGAGGTATAGCGCAACCCACCCACACGCCCAAGCCCTCAACGTCCACATCTCCAAGTTGCTTAGCCTGGAGATGCTGCCCTATAGGCTGGTAGAGACCAAGGCCTTTCGAAACCTCATGGCGGCGGCCGCCCCACGGTATTCGGTCCCCAGCCGCCACTACTTTTCCCGATGTGCCATCCCAGCCCTGCACAAGCACGTGTCAGAGAACATCCTCCGTGCCCTGACCAACGCCGTTTCTGACAAGGTCCACCTGACCACGGACACGTGGACGAGTGCTGCCGGGCAGGGCCACTATATATCGCTGACGGCACATTGGGTTAACTTGGTGGAGGCTGGGACCGAGTCTGACCCTGGGGCTGGTCATATACTGCCGACGCCGAGGATTGCGGGGCCTACCTCGGTCCAGGTCTCAAAGGCCTACTATGCCTCCTCCTCATCCCACCCCTCCTCCACCTCCTCCTCTGAATTACCATCCGTGGGCATGGCGCCATCAGTCGGTAGCTCTAGGCACAGCAGCAGTGCCATCGCTAAGCGACAGCAGGCGGTGCTCAAACTGCTGAGCCTAGGCGATAAAAGGCACACCGCCCAAGAGTTATTACAGGGCATCATGGCGCAGACTGATCTGTGGCTGGCACCGCTGAACCTGAAGCCAGGCATGGTTGTGTGTGACAACGGCCGTAACCTGGTGGCAGCTCTGCAACTCGGCAGACTGACACATGTGCCATGCCTGGCCCATGTGTTAAATCTGATAGTTCAGCGTTTCCTCAAGACATACCCCAATCTGTCTGATTTGCTCACGAAGGTGCACCGCATCTGTGCGCATTTGAGGAAGTCCAGCACAGATGCTGCCACTCTCAGGGCAGCGCAGCGCCGCCTCCAACTGCCCGCTCACCGACTGTTGTGCGACGTGCCCACGAGGTGGAATTCAACACTAACCGTGTTATCCAGAGTTTACCAGCAGCGCAGAGCGATTGTAGACTGCCAGATGTCAACTTCCACCAGAACTGGTAGTCAGGTCAGTCAGCTTCCTCAAGTCTACAATGAGGAGTGGACGTGGATGTCTGATATCTGTCAGGTGCTGAGTAACTTTGAGGAGTCAACACAGATGGTCAGTGGTGATGCCGCCATCATCAGCCTCACCATCCCGCTGCTTGGCCTGTTGAAAAACTCTCTGGTCAGCATGAAGTCGGAAGCTTTGCGCTCGTCACAAGAGACGGGGGAAGAAGATTCCCTTGTTGATAGCCAAAGCACCCTTAGGTCTGTTTCTCAGCGCATATCGGAGGAGGTGGAGGAGGATGAGGAGGAAGAGGAGGAGAATGTTGGCGAGACAGAAGAGGGGACCATTGTTCAGTCCTTCACTGTTCAGCGTGTATGGGCAGAAGAAGAGGAGTTGGAGGAGTTGGAGGAGGAGGAAATGGACAGTCAGGCCAGTGAGGGGAGTGAATTCTTGCGCGTTGGGACTCTGGCGCATATGGCAGATTTCATGCTAAGCTGCCTATCCCGTGACCCTCGCGTTCAAAGAATTTATTCCAGCACCGATTACTGGGTATTCACTCTCCTGGACCCACGGTACAAGCAAAATCTTTCCACTCTCATCCCTGGAGAGGAAAGGAGTGTGAGAATGAATGCCAGCAGGCCCTGGTGCACAAGCTGAAACAGTATTTCCCTTCTGACAGCGCTAGCGGCAGAGGGCGTACTTCTGCGGGACAAGTAGCGAGGGAGAGTAGGCGACCAGGCAGCTTGTCCAGCACTGGCAGGGGTACGCTTTACAAGGCCTTTGCCAGTTTTATGTCACCCCAGCAAGACACTGTCACCTGTCCCCAGTCTCGGCAGAGTAGGGCTGATCTTTACAGAAAGATGGTGAGGGAGTACGTAGCTGACCATACCATCGTCCTAAATGATCACACAGCTCCCTACAACTACTGGGTTTCAAAGCTGGACATGTGGCACGAACTGGCGCTGTACGCCTTGGAGGTTCTTGCCTGCCCTGCCCTGCTGCTAGCGTGTTGTCCGAGCGGGTTTTCAGTGCAGCTGGTGGCATCATCACCGATAAGCGTACACGCCTGTCGACTGACAGCGCTGACAGGCTGACGCTTATCAAGATGAATATAGCATGGATTTCTCCGCATTTCCATTCTCCACCAGGTGAAAGAAGCTGAACCTGAATAATGTATGCACTCCTCCTCCTCATTGTCCTCCTTCTCCTCCTCTTTGTACACTAAAGCAGAGGAAACTGGCTATTTTTTGCCAGGGCCAACTGGCTCTGGCTATAGTACTCTATGTATTTAATTTTTCTGGAGGGCCAACTACCCTGTCCTCTGTTTTAAACAATTTTTGGGAGTGCCACATGAAGGCACTCAATCTATGTAATTTTTCTGGAGGACCAGCTACCTGCTCCTCTGGTTTGAAAACTTTTTTGGACTGCCACATACAGGCACTCAATTTATTTAATATTTTTGGAGGACCAGCTACCTGCTCCTCTGCTTTGAAAACTTTTTTGGACTGCCACATACAGGTACTCAATCTATGTAATTTTTCTGGAGGACCAGCTACCTGCTCCTCTGGTTTGAAAACTTTTTTGGACTGCCACATACAGGCACTCAATTTATTTAATCTTTTTGGAGGACCAGCTACCTGCTCCTCTGCTTTGAAAACTTTTTTGGACTGCCACATACAGGCACTCAATCTATGTAATTTTTCTGGAGGACCAGCTACCTGCTCCTCTGGTTTGAAAACTTTTTTGGACTGCCACATACAGGCACTCAATTTATTTAATCTTTTTGGAGGACCAGCTACCTGCTCCTCTGGTTTGAAAACTTTTTTGGACTGCCACATACAGGCACTCAATCTATGTAATTTTTCTGGAGGACCAGCTACCTGCTCCTCTGGTTTGAAAACTTTTTTGGACTGCCACATACAGGCACTCAATTTATTTAATCTTTTTGGAGGACCAGCTACCTGCTCCTCTGCTTTGAAAACTTTTTTGGACTGCCACATACAGGCACTCAATCTATGTAATTTTTCTGGAGGACCAGCTACCTGCTCCTCTGGTTTGAAAACTTTTTTGGACTGCCACATACAGGCACTCAATTTATTTAATCTTTTTGGAGGACCAGCTACCTGCTCCTCTGCTTAGAAAACTTTTTTGGACTGCCACATACAGGCACTCAATCTATGTAATTTTTCTGGAGGACCAGCTAGCTGCTCCTCTGGTTTGAAAACTTTTTTGGACTGCCACATACATACACTCAATCTATGTAATTTTTCTGGAGGACCAGCTACCTGCTCCTCTGGTTTGAAAACTTTTTTGGACTGCCACATACAGGCACTATCCAAATTAAATTGTCTCCATAGCAGCCTCCACACGTCGTCTTTTTAACTGCCTTCACACGTTGTCTCCATTGCTACCTCCACACGTCATCGCCATAGCTGCCTCCAAAAGTAGTCCATATAGCTGCCTCCATACATGGTCCCCTTATCAAACGAGCTGTGTCAGGCAGAATTTTGGATTGTTTTCATGGCTTCCATGTTAACTTTGTCGCCACCCTGCTGTGTAATCCACAAAATATACTGGCAAACTTTTATCATTTACCAATATTATTTCAGCGCTTCTTGCGCATCTGTTTACATTCCCCTCACCCGCCAGAACCCAAACTTATAAGAACGCTACTACACTTGATCTTATACAAAAGGTTCTTAGAAGTGCTGTTTGGGGAGTAGCCTAGAGACAGGGGCTTGGATTGGCGAAAGCTCGCCTGGCAGCGGAGCGCCAGCTCCATCCCAAGATCCAACTAACATAGTTTTAACTTCAGCACCTTTAATCTACTACTAGTTCACTGCCTCCATACATGGTCCCCTTATCAAACGAGCTGTGTCAGGCAGAATTTTGGGTTGTTTTCATGGCTTCCTCATCAAACTTGTTAACTTTGTCGCCACCCTGCTGTGTAATCCACAAAATATACTGGCAAACTTTTATCATTTACCGATATTATTTGAGCGCTTCTTGCTCACCTCCTTTGGTTCCTCTCTGCCACCCATTGGTTTTAAGCCAGTCCATTTGGGGTATGTTGCCAAGACACTCTCTAGCCTGCTGCTGCTGCCGCTGCCTCTGCATAGTCCCCTATAGTGTCAGGGTCAATTATTGGATGTTTTAGATGTTATCCAGCCTCATTCGGTCACTCTGTCATTGCCATGCTGTTGCCCATACTTTTGGCATAATGGTGCGATTAAGCAGCCTCAGAGGCATCCATGCATGCTGCCCCTGCTGTTTCCTGTCCATTTCCGTGGTGTTTCCATCCTTTTCTGAGGTTCCCAGGTGCTTGGCCAAGCTTCCCTGTGCAGATCCTTGGTCCCCTTGAAAAATGCTCGAGTCTCCCATTGACTTCAA
Source organism: Engystomops pustulosus (assembly GCF_040894005.1). Taxonomy (NCBI): domain Eukaryota; kingdom Metazoa; phylum Chordata; class Amphibia; order Anura; family Leptodactylidae; genus Engystomops; species Engystomops pustulosus. Next base: position 100,450,449 of record NC_092417.1, on the reverse strand, counting down.
CGGGGCTCGTTATTCGAGATGAGCACTCGAGCATCGGGAAAAGTTCGTCTCGAATAACGAGTACCCGAGCATTTTAGTGCTCGCTCATCTCTAATAAACATTTCAAACAGTTGCTAGTTAGGAATCCTACCTAATAGGCCTAAAAAAGCACTATGAGCATGTCTCTTTCATGACCCAGTGTGGTGCCATCATCACGAAAATCAACTTTAAATTGGGACTTAAATTGATTGTATAATGTCACAGAGGTGGAGAGTTTTTCACTTAAGTCAAGCTCTCCCCATCTCAGAATGCCCTTTGCACTGAAATTAACACCATGCACCAGACTTTAGCCCTGGCAGTTAGCGATATCTCTGGAAGAAGGACCAACAATTTCAGCGAAGTGTATATTCTAAAGTGAGGATGGTTTGACTTTAGTGCTAAACTCTCCTCCTCTGTGACTTTATAAAACAACTTTCAATCTCACTTCAAAGTTAACTTTCAGAATGATGCTACAAGGCTGGACCATGAAACAAGGTTCAGTTTCCTGGGAGGTTCAGTTTCTCTACTACATGTTGGTGATGGTCTGTCAGGTCAATTTCTACTGACAGATCCCTTTCTCTTTGGGGTAGTCATCTGCTTATCTTCAGATCCCAAATGCCCGCCATAAGTGGTCATCTCCCAAATCAACTCAGAAACAGTTAAGAACATAAGTATATAAGAGGATAGTTTCTTATTTTCCTTATTTCCAAAAGATAAACTGCATGACATCTTTATTTAATACATGAATCTCACTACTAAAAGACAGATTGTCAGGTCAGGAAATGACAGAAGAATAGTCAGTAAATTTGCACTTATTTTCTTATGACACTTTTTCTTGAAAGACTCTTTTGCTGCTGACAATGCAGTTCATTGTCTTTCTGCTGATACATCTCCTGTACAAGGGCAGCTAAGCTGCTCCTCATACAGGCCCCTGTGGGGCAAATATGTCATTCTTGTCTTTCCTTCTTGTTTCTTTATCCTCCTCCCCTTCCACATCAATACTTACTGTCTGAGAAGTGTAATTTCCTGCTCCCTGCAGACAGATACAAATGTGTCTTCGGAATTCCAAGGAACCGAATCCTGAATTTCAGATGCTGTGAGATGGAAGGACAGCACTGTTCAGATAACAAAATGTAACAGCAAGAGAGGGAGAGATACAGAGAGGCATCAGAACATCAAGGGCAAAATATAAATAGCAATAATGGAGATGTCATTCTGGACCTGGGTTGAATCGTAGGTCCGATTTTTAGCAAGATAATGGGGCACATTTAAAAACAACAGGGCAAACTGCAGTAAATTCAGTTTGCCTGTTTAGTGTGCAGAGGGTGCTAGATTCAGGATTTCTGGTGCACGTTCTTCATGAATCTGGCGCCCCTTGCATAGCTCCGACAGAGGGCACCACTATTATTTGATGCACCTTTAACATGGGGTGTGCGACACAATTCTGTCAGACTTTGCCTGTTAAATCTGGTGCACGGTCCTACCAGGGACGTAACTACAGTGGTAGCAGCCACAGCAGCTGCTATGGGGCCCACAGTGTAAGGGGGCCCCATCATCCAACCTGACAAAGAATGGACACCATTATATACATATACATTGTACAACATAATATGTATATAACATATATGTGATGTATATAAGCTGTATCTGTGATGTATATATACTGTATCTGTGATGTGCATATACTGTATGTCTACACAATTTATGATGTGTATATACACTGCATTATGCTCTATATATGTACTGTGTATACCGTGCAACTGTAACTGACATTTGTGAGGATAAAAAAAGGAATATTTTTAAGGGGTAAGGGGGGCCCCATTCAGAAGTCTGATATGGGGCCCTGTCTCTCCTAGCTACGCCACCGGGTCCGACTGGCAACAGAACACCCCCTAATTTGTATCGCATAATGCCTAGCGCAGCTGTGCCACAAAAGGGTCGTGTGTGGCACAAAGCACTTCTTAAACACCAGTGTAAGCAGTTTGCACTAAAAAGAACATGCAAAGTTCGACAGAAAACTGGCACACGGCCCTTAATAAATTTGCCCCAATTTATTTAATTATAACATTTTTTTGGTTTACCTATCTCGCCTTGCCCTAGTGCAGGAGTGGGTTGTTTGGGCCTGCCAGTGTGTAGGACTCTGAGCCTCTTTGCACTCCTTTTACCTTTACATAACAATTCATCAATAAGAATTACAAGGTAATTTAGCAAATCCTTGTGACAAGTGATTGGCTTCAATGCCACCTCCAGATGCTTTTGTCTTTTGAAGTATCCTTCGGGACAGCAGATAAAAGAGTAGTAATAATCTGCATACCTCACAGTGCACATACTATTGTATAATATTAGTAAGTTTATTTAAGAGCAAAATTGAAAAGCCACAGTATATGTGTGTAGTTATACACTCTCACTTCAACCACTAGGGATCCTACCCCGATAAAAGAGAATTAGCAGATAGACATTCGGCATAGTCTTTGTCAAACATGGGGGTATGTAGATGAAAAGCTGTGGTTTGGTGTTGGAAGGGTGCAGCTGCACTGAGCCACAGTATAGTGCAGCCAAATAAGTGTAAGCCCAAATAAACTCCATCTTAAAGCCTATATTGCCCTTTTAAACAAATGTTTGCAGAAAGTGAAATCTACATAAAATGTTGAGCAACTTTGTGAATAAATTATATTTGTTATACTCAAATTTTGAAAACTTGCAGCTCTGTAGTCAATACAAGATGTATTTCCGGTTCTGCAGACTTCTTTCTTTGATTACTTTTTGCCTGCATACTGCTGGCATTGGTAACTTTTATTTATGAAAGAATTGTCTTCCTATCAAAGTCCTATACCTTAGCATTGCTTTGAAGAATAAAAAAAGCAAATCTAGAAATCAGAGCAGCTACTCACTGTCACTGCTGGAGTCCAGGAATCTCCGCAGGCAGCTCTGGTAGGCACTTAATGTACTACTCTGTAAGAATGAAATGAGAATTAGAACAAGATCTGATACCAAATATTAGAGATGAGCGAGCACTAAAATGCTCGGGTGCTCGTTACTCGAGCCGAACATTTCCAGATGCTCGAGTGCTCGTTTCGAGTAACGAGCCCCATTGAAGTCAATGGGAGACCCGAGCATTTTTCAAAGGGACCATGGTTCAGGAATAAAATGTGTTATTTAATTGAAAAATAATGTCTTCTGATAATTTGCAAACATCTGCGATCTATTCTTCACTGTTCCGCGCGTATATTATCTCCCGACAAGTTAGCAGATGTAAAGAACAGTGAAGAATAGAATAAAAACAGTGAACACAGTGAACACAGTGAACACAGGATCATTTAAGATAAAAACACAGTGCAGAACACAGTGCAGAATAGATTACAGATGTTCGGCACATCTGCTTACTTGTCGGGAGATACGCGCGGAACGGCGCGAACAAAATAGCATGTGAAGAACAATATATATGTGTGTGAAGAACACATTGCAGATGTTTAAATACATCTGCAATGTGTTCTTCACACATATATATTGTTCTTCACATGCTATTTTGTTCGCGCCGTTCCGCGCGTATCTCCCGACAAGTAAGCAGATGTGCCGAACATCTGTAATCTATTCTGCACTGTGTTCTGCACTGTGTTTTTATCTTAAATGATCCTGTGTTCACTGTTTTTATTCTATTCTTCATTGTTCTTCACTGTGTTTTTTTTAATTAAATGCTCGATCTCGAGCAGGGGAAATACTCGTCCGAGCAACGAGCCGTCTCGAGTACCCTAATGCTCGACCGAGCATCAAGCTCGGACGAGCATGTTCGCTCATCTCTACCAAATATATATCCTTTTCCATGTAAACAAGTTCATCACGCATAGTATAAGACATTAGGTAAATATATGCAATAAAAATTGAAGTTTTTTTGCATTTTTAAAATCTAGAGAGCACGAATTTAAGGGAATTTTTGTGCAAATTGTAGTCATGAACTTAAAAGGGATTTAACAGATTGCCTTGTTTTTCCTTAAAATCTATCCAGTGTTTTTTATAGGCCGTGACAGGGTTATTGGGTACCATGCATGGAAATTGCTAATGAGAAAAATCATGTTGGATATAAGAATTATGTAGTTTCCATGGAAATAGCAAAGACACAGAACAATGTCCAGAACAATTTTGTCTCCCGAGACCTGTCTTCTGCAGTTGTCTTAGTGCCATTTGCAAGTTGACATGTGACATTTTGCTTGTAAAATCAGGAACACCAGCGGTATATTTTGTGATGATCACCAGATCACAAAATTTTCTTAAATTTATATTTGCGGTAAGGGAGAAATATTTGCAGTGTAAAATCCTACAGTAATTAGAGGTACAATATGCTTTAGAACACTGTGGAGCAAGAACTTTTGTTATTCTGGAAATGTAGAGTTTGTTAGATGTTTTCAAAAGGGTTTTCCCATGAAAGAAAATTCTCAAATTTCAATCCCCTAGTGATGTTTACACAATAAATATAATTCTAAACCCCATACTGCTCACAGCCATAACATACACTGTCAGCTCTGCTGTGCCTCCCTCCCCCTTCCCTGGATAAAGAACTTATCTATCTGTAGCTTGTAGCTTTACTCATCTCATGCTACTTGCTGGCAAGGAGTCTGTGTGTGTGTGACCTCATCTTGGAATGCAAGAGGAGGGGCCGATGCAGAGAGGAGCTCAGTGCTGTGTCAGACAAGAGAATAAAGTGTCCTGCCTGACCCAAGACTTCTAATTCAGCGTCGGATCTTGGGGCAACCAAAATAGTTTATACCAGGACTGAGGACTAATTGAGACAGTTTGGAATTATATTTGTGAAATGCTGTATATTTTTTTAATAAGAGTCAACTAGAGAATGTGTTATTTTGTTATCCTGAGTATGTTTAAGAATCTTGTCTTTGTGGGAAAAGGGACCAATCGTTCACTTTTTTATTGACATCCTTGTATTTGGCTGTTTTATGTGTAATAGTGTTATATATTTTTTTTGTCCTAAAAATAATTATTTTATTATTATAACTAACTAAACCATAGTTACAGTAGTTAAAAACATGTATTTAATATACCTCAGTACCTAGCACTTTAAAGTGCTCAGTCGGGGACTTTATGCCCAAGCCAAGATACATTGTAGTCAACGAATAGTATGTGAGAGGAAGAGGCAGTACCATGGACTGTGGTAAATGTGGTAAACCTCCATAAACTGCCATATAGTACTATGGTAGTATAATCAATCAGACAACCTAGGGTTAAGGTACCCTAGGGGGTCTGAAAAATAGTAAAAATAAAATTTAAAAAAGTTTAAGAAAATTATATTAAAAAAACCTAAAAATTCAAATCGCCCCCTTTTGCCTAGAGCTCATATAAATATAAACAGTAAAAATAATAAACATGTTAGGTATCGCCGCGTCCCAAATTGTCCGATCTTTCAAACTATAATAACGATTATTCACAGAGTTTAACCCTGTAATGGAATAGCGCCCAAAGTTGAAAGTACCACTTTTTGTCATTTTGAAAAATATAAAAAATTCTAGAAAAAGTGATCAAAAGGCTGTACAATCTTTAAAATTGCAAATGTCATCAAAAGTCACAAAAAAATGACACCACCCACTGCTTTGGTACACCGAAGTATGAAAAAGTTATTAGCGCCAGAAGATGGAAAAATGAAGAATTTTTTTTTGTACAGGTCTTAATTTTTGTGAATGTATGAAAACATAAAACCTACATAAATTTGGTATACTTGTGATCGCACTGACCCAAAGAATGTCCTCCAAACCGCTCCACCGTCCGCAGGCAGCCGTGTTCTCTGCGACACTGGAACCAACGGTTTGGTCACCGGCCAGAGTCCACACTCTGCCACCCCTCCTGCAGGACCCTAAAATATCCCCCCTCCTTCAGTCTCTGACCTGATGAAGACACTGTTACGGTGTTGAAACGCGTTGTCAATAAACACGAATAAAATTTCCTTTATTTCACTCTGGATGTAGCGCGTCGATCTTTTTCCCCTTACCATTTTTTACCCCTTGCATCTATTACCCAAAGAATGAAAGAGACATGTAATTTGGGGCGCACAGTGATGGCTTCCTGTTACCCAGTACATGGCATGGAATATTAAATGCTGTCACTATGAAGTGCAATTTGTTATGCAGAAAACAAGCCCTCATACAGCTATTTACATGCAAAAATAAAAAAATTATACATTTTTGAAGGTGGGGAGTAAAAAACGGAAATGAAAAAGGGCCTTTGGCGTTAAAGAAAACCTACCTATTAAGGCAGATCCGGTGGCAGGTTCCTCTAATCTGTAGCAGGATAGCCCTTTTTAGGGGTAATCCTTCAGTGTCCCAAATCTTTTAGAATTTTTAATGGCCCTTAAATGCAAATTTACTAGAGAGGCTACTGGGGTATGGAGTAGCCTCAGTAGAGGCTACACTGCGCGGCTACTCCATGCCACAGTAGCCACTTGCGATCCCCCTACCAATACATCTTTAGCATGCAGCTAGTAGGAACTGTGCACACTTGTCCGCAAAGCCATGCGCATGCTTCAGAGCTACTGTGCATGCACAGAACCCAGCTTCGAGGGCAAGTGTGCACAGATCCTCGTAGCTGTGCTTTGAAGATGTGTTGGTAGGGGGAATTTACATGCATCCCAGTAGCCTCTTTAGTAAATTTGCATACAAGGGCTTTTAAAAATTTTCAAAGATTTGGGGCACTAAAGAATAAGCCCTTAAAAGGGCCATGCTACAGATTAGAGGAATCTGCCTCCAGACCTTAATAGGTAGATCCATGGTAGGTTTCCTTCAAGGGGTTAAAGGATGAGTAGTGCTGTCTGTTTCATTTCTATTGAGACGATCAATACAGCCAAGTCACAGTACATAAATAATTAACACAGTGATATCACATTAAAGGAATAATAAAGACATTGACATCATAGAACAGGAAATACATGTTTAGTCAATGTCTTACCTGGCGGAGATTTTTGCAATAGACTATAGTGAGTAAATGCAACAGTCCAGGGAGCTCACACCCCTGCGCAACCAGCGCCCACTCTGCTCCTCGACTGTGCGGGATGGAAAATCCCAGGGACCGATTTGGGGAGATTGGGGGATGGGGAAAACTGGCAGAAAAGGCCTAATAAATCTCCCCATTGTTGTCTCAAAACAGGAATAATACACACAACAATGTCACAATACAGGATAATACATGCAGCGATGTCACAGTACATTGATAATACACAGTGATGTCACAGAATAGGGATAATACACACACTGATGTTACAGAACATGGATAATATACACAATGGTGACACAGAACAGAGATAAGACACACAAAGGGGCTTAGTTATCAGGGCTTTTGAAAAGTGTAAATCACTATGTACATTATGCCTCTTCTGTGACATTACTGTGTTTATTGTTCCTCAACTATGACATCACTCAGTTTATTATCGGTGCACTTTGAAAAAACTGTGTGTATTATATCTGTACTGTGACATCACAGTGTGTATTATTCCTGTACCAACAGGAAAGTTTCTGTGGTCATACTGGATTAAATGTAAATTTTGCCTGGTAACACCCACCTGTTGTTCTGATTTGGGCAGAGAGATTGAGAGAACTGAACCTTCAAAGGATTCTTCTTGGTCACTGTCCTCCTCCTTACTGCAGATGTCTATGGGATGCCAAAGAAAATATTGAAGAAGTTTTGTACAAGTTTACAGTATAGTAAAAGCAGAAAAGTTTGAATATGAGTGCAAAAATTGCAAAAATTACCCTTTTTATTCCTGTTTTAGCTCTTCCACAATCTATGATACCCCAGTCAAGAGATCTTTGTATACCTGAGCTAACTCCCATTACATTCCATTACATACAAGCAGTTAGACCAGCTAGTCATACAACATTAGAGAGTATGCCTCAACCCTATTGTAGTCAATAACACTATGACTTTTCATATGCTGGAGAAGTATGACTTCTGCTTCCATATTGTGGTCACTGATGTGCTATCTAGTTCATCCTCCCAATTTCTCCAACAACCTTGAAGGTTCAGTCCAGCATTTTCTCCACTGTGGAAGGTAAATGAATGAATTAAAAGGTATAAAACTGGAATGACTCAAAAGGTGTTAGAAATTTGCAGATCTCCTGGACAAGACCTGGTCAGGAAAGACTATACAGGCAGTCCCCGGTTACATACAAGATTCTGTAGGTTTCTTCTTAAGTTGAATTTGTATGCAAGTTGGAACTGTATATTTAATAATTGTAACCCCAGCCAGAATTTTTTTTCATCTCTGTGACAATTGGGTTTTAAGAATGTTGGATTGTCATAAGAACCAAAGTTAATAATAAAGCTTAATTGCAGACACCTTTGATAACGATTATAGCTTTTTATTGTAGCCTAAGGCTTAAAGGGGTTTTCCGGGAATATGAATGATAAGAAGATGACGTGTGTATACGTAGATCTTAGCATGGGGACAATAGTGTCCAAGGTAGTGACTGGAATGGTAGGAGGTTTTCTGCCTTGCTGTTGATGTGGGTAGGGGGAGGGTGGACTGCAGATGTTTTCTTTCCCTCTTTCTCTCACATCCAAGATGGGTTTTTCCTTTCCTCAAATATGGTTCTGATAGAAGAGAAAAAGGTAGTGATCTTTCTCTATAATGCAGCTGATAGAAGGCTTTGAAGAAATATCTGGCCTTGTAATCAACTGGGCCAAATCAGTTTTGCTGTCCCCACATACAGAAGTTTATATTTTTGGAAGGAATGGAACATAGTGATCAATTTAAAAGGTATGTTAGATTGTATGACTATGATGGGATATCAAGAATTTGGTGAATATGTTGGTAGGGTTGATAGGATGTTTTTGAAGAAGCTTGGTTTATGGTTCATAACTCAATTGTTGGAGGTAGCAACTCTTAACAGTAGAGAAAAATTGCTAAATATACCATACAAGTGAAGGGGACAGCATTCTGGTAAGGACAGGAAATGGAAAGAGAGAGGTCTTCCTGTCTGCTCAGGCCCAGATTTGAAGAGACACTGAGCTTTCAGTCAAAAGAAGGAGGCATGGTTCACTGGCAGCCTGAGGAGACATAACTCTTCTCTTGAGAAGTTAACTCTTCTATACTTATTTGCATTTCAGAAAAACATTTGCAATTAAGCTACAGTGCCTCAGTGGCATAATTTTTTAGGTGATGTGGGGAAGAATTTTAACCCTTTACCAGCAGGTATTAAGGGTAAAATTCCACTGACAGGTCTTCTTTAAGTTAGACGTTGAATCCTCCTTACTGCAGATGTCTATGGGATGCCAAAGAAAATATTGAAGAAGTTTTGTACAAGTTTACAGTATAGTAAAAGCAGAAAAGTTTGAATATGAGTGCAAAAATTGCAAAAATTACCCTTTTTATTCCTGTTTTAGCTCTTCCACAATCTATGATACCCCAGTCAAGAGATCTTTGTATACCTGAGCTAACTCCCATTACATTCCATTACATACAAGCAGTTAGACCAGCTAGTCATACAACATTAGAGAGTATGCCTCAACCCTATTGTAGTCAATAACACTATGACTTTCCATATGCTGGAGAAGTATGACTTCTGCTTCCATATTGTGGTCACTGATGTGCTATCTAGTTCATCCTCCCAATTTCTCCAACAACCTTGAAGGTTCAGTCCAGCATTTTCTCCACTGTGGAAGGTAAATGAATGAATTAAAAGGTATTAAACTGGAATGACTCAAAAGGTGTTAGAAATTTGCAGATCTCCTGGACAAGACCTGGTCAGGAAAGACTATACAGGCAGTCCCCGGTTACATACAAGATTCTGTAGGTTTCTTCTTAAGTTGAATTTGTATGCAAGTTGGAACTGTATATTTAATAATTGTAACCCCAGCCAGAATTTTTTTTCATCTCTGTGACAATTGGGTTTTAAGAATGTTGGATTGTCATAAGAACCAAAGTTAATAATAAAGCTTAATTGCAGACACCTTTGATAACGATTATAGCTTTTTATTGTAGCCTAAGGCTTAAAGGGGTTTTCCGGGAATATGAATGACTTAAATAAATCAATATAACAAAACTCAATGTCATTAGTCACAAAATGGAGCCTAAATAGTTTGATTTTATGATTCACAAAATTTTATGGCCTCTCTAAAGTAATCACCAAGATGGCCGCCACTGGAAACTACAAGTACCAAGATCCTTTAGTTCTCAGTAACTCCTCCTCCCTCTTCTGCTCTGCTCCCAGTGATGATCTAAAAGGTTTTCTTGCTCTGTTACCATAGTAATGATGTGTAACTGCCATCACCACAACACTGGCCATACTGGATGCACTACAACCAACCAACTACAGCCAAGCATAGTGGTGATCGAATGACCTGCCCAGGCAGGTGCAGGACATGTGATGTGGACATGTGACCAGCGGCCATCTTCTGTCCTGTGTATGCTCTGCAACGGACCGCGTGGAGGAAATTAACGGACTGATTAAAGGGCCAGTAGCATTTAAATTCTTCATTATAGTCTATAATATAGTCAGCAGCATTTTTCTGCTAAGGGGAGCAAAATTTTAGATAATAACTAATTACATATAAGCTTATATTTTAAGGACCCATTTGTATATGGATTATGCTGATTCCTGGAATACCCCTTTAAGTACAGTAAGTTACCAACATCCAGAGCTCTGTTTGTAACTAGGGGTCATGTGTAAGTCAGGTGTTCTTAAGTAGAGGACCGACCGTAGTTGAAAATAGTGGCCCTCAGCTGCACTAGATGTGTGTGACCAGAACAGGTATTTGTTTGGTCTCCAAGCAGTTCAAAGCCTGGGCAATTATCTCCTATATATATAGGAGATTTATCAGGGCTTCTAAGCCAAAATACTGGTGTAGAAGCCTTTAAATAATGACATTTGCTAGCAAACCACCAGCAATTGTGATTATTTCCTTTTTTAACGCCATCTACTAGGGGGCGTGGAGGGGCGTGGAGGGGCGTGGGTGGCAGGGGAGTTGGCCAGCATGGGGTGTTCCTTGCCTGTGCCTGTTCACTCGCTACAGCAGCCAATATTCATCATGATAAATCACCCTCTATAAGTAACATTTCATGAAATCATTAGGCTTATACATCCTGCATTTAATATCCTTGTTCGATATGTCCTTGGAAAGAGTTCATTAGCATCACTATGTTGCTTTGCAAAGAACGAGAGAACAGATTATTCATCATGGAATAATGTCATCTCAGTAAAATAACTGTGTGAACTGGGAAACATGACAATACTTGGCTTTCAAATGTATTTTCATTACAATTCGATATGTACAAGTGCTGCTGCGGTACATAACAGTACAACTGCTACTGCTATAGGAGTGAGTAGGTGGAAGATGGAAAACATGGTTATTGTACTAAAGACTTGTACTTTATTTATGATGGTCGTTTGTTATCTCATCGTTTGATTAATTATCTATATTTCCAGAAAATAAGAATTAATAATACATCTCTTTGTTTTATTAACTTATTAGGGCAGGATCAGGTTCTCTGGGATAGAAAAACAACAGAATTTTGAGAAGTGCATTTTGTGTGTTGGAATTGCTTTGGTAATTGCTGGAGGAATCCTGCTGCAAACAGTGCCATCCACAGTGGAAACTAGACGCACAAGTAAAAATCTACTGAAAATTGGAATTGAAGGTCAATTTTTTTGTCCTAGTTTATGGGTGATATTTAGTGAAATGTCATCCAGTTTGCTGCTACTATACAAGGCAAAGGGTTAGATGCTGTCCGGTTCACAGTTTCTAATCTGTCATGAATACAGTCCATGGGAACTGAGCTTTAGGGGTCATTTGCTCATCAAAATATGTACTGAACATTTCTACACCATGTGTCTTAAGTTTGGCTGTGTGCTCCTGTCTTTTCGTTTTCTGCTGGTCAGATTGCTTTTTTAATACATTAGAGTTAAGGTCTTTAGTGAATTTGCAAAAGAAGTCCGCAAAAAGTCAAAGCAGCTCTAAGCTATTTCCTAAGCCTGGCAAGAGTAGGTATCGAGCACATGCACCATAAAAAGTTGCTAAAAAAAGAAAAGGCCAAGCCAAAACAAAGCTTGTTCCCCCAGAAATTGTACCAGCCTTTGAGTCCTATTCACTAACTTGACTTTTCTCATAGACTCTGAATGAAGTGGTAATATTCATAGTGAACCATATGTCATATGGCAGCTATGAGGATCAGTGTTCCTAATTTTAGTGGGGTTAAGGAGAATGTATTTCTTTATAACTCCATTTAGTCTAAGGGTGCCCATACGCAATGAGAGGATTTTTGAATATAAGGGCATATTGACCACCAATCTTAGGCGTACTTCTCCTGCCTCTTAGTATCTCCGCCAGGTTAGACATGGAGATTGCTGATGCATTCTCTTCTGGTTTTCTAGCAGAGACTATAGTTAATACTTTAACTATATAAGAACTAGAAATAGATGGTTCAATGGTTATAGTAGTGTCAGACTACTTTATTGAAAGCAGGCTAAGGGTCATACATAATGATAAAGTGTAGTTATTCACCACTCCAGTGAAAGCCATAGACTGGCTAAAAGTGACCGTATAAGCATAGAAAGCTAAAGGAAATAAGAAGATGACGTGTGTATACGTAGATCTTAGCATGGGGACAATAGTGTCCAAGGTAGTGACTGGAATGGTAGGAGGTTTTCTGCCTTGCTGTTGATGTGGGTAGGGGGAGGGTGGACTGCAGATGTTTTCTTTCCCTCTTTCTCTCACATCCAAGATGGGTTTTTCCTTTCCTCAAATATGGTTCTGATAGAAGAGAAAAAGGTAGTGATCTTTCTCTATAATGCAGCTGATAGAAGGCTTTGAAGAAATATCTGGCCTTGTAATCAACTGGGCCAAATCAGTTTTGCTGTCCCCACATACAGAAGTTTATATTTTTGGAAGGAATGGAACATAGTGATCAATTTAAAAGGTATGTTAGATTGTATGACTATGATGGGATATCAAGAATTTGGTGAATATGTTGGTAGGGTTGATAGGATGTTTTTGAAGAAGCTTGGTTTATGGTTCATAACTCAATTGTTGGAGGTAGCAACTCTTAACAGTAGAGAAAAATTGCTAAATATACCATACAAGTGAAGGGGACAGCATTCTGGTAAGGACAGGAAATGGAAAGAGAGAGGTCTTCCTGTCTGCTCAGGCCCAGATTTGAAGAGACACTGAGCTTTCAGTCAAAAGAAGGAGGCATGGTTCACTGGCAGCCTGAGGAGACATAACTCTTCTCTTGAGAAGTTAACTCTTCTATACTTATTTGCATTTCAGAAAAACATTTGCAATTAAGCTACAGTGCCTCAGTGGCATAATTTTTTAGGTGATGTGGGGAAGAATTTTAACCCTTTACCAGCAGGTATTAAGGGTAAAATTCCACTGACAGGTCTTCTTTAAGTTAGACGTTGAATCAGGAAGTATGCTATATAAAATTTTTGTCACGGGTGGTCCCGCGATCCATATCACGGATCGCGGGGTCACCCGTGCCTCTCGCTCCCCGCCTGTGCGGCGCAAGCGCAGCTTACGTGTCCCGGCTCCTGTCCCGGCCTCTCCAGTCCCGGCTGCCGCTGCTCCTCTGTCCTCGGCCGTGCGCGCGCGTCCCCGGCTCCTAGGGCGCGCACGCACCAACTTCTTCAGATTTAAAGGGCCAGCGCACCGCTAATTGGCGCTGGCCATTTCAGGTAAACTATTTATTCCTGCCTCTTCCTGTGATCCCTGCCGGATCTTTGTGCCCTGTGCCTTGGAGAAAGCTTTGTTTATGCCGTGCGCTGTTTATGTGATTTTCCGTTGTGACCCTGGTTCTGTTTTTGACTTTGCTCCTTTGCCGCCTGCCTTGACCTATTGCTACGTCCCTGACTCCGATCCTGTGCTGCCCGTCCTGACCTCCTGCCTGTCCCCGACTACGAGTTTGCCCGCCGTTTCTGTACCCCGACCTTGGCTGCCATTGCGGACAAGTCACGCCTGTGGAACGACCTGGTGGTACCACGCCGCAGCAAGACCAACCTGCTTTGCGGCGGGCTCTGGTGAAAACCGGGTATCACTTAGACTCCGGTCCCAGGTTGTGGCTTGTGTTATCGTCCGCAGTGGTCCAGAGGATCCACAACCTCGAATCCTGACAGTAAGATCCGGCCATGGATCCCGCCGAGGTTCCGCTTCCCACTCGGCCGACTCTGGCTACCATCGTGGTCCAGCAATCCCGGGAGATTGCCGCCCAACGTGAACAACTGGAACAGGTTTCCGCCATGCTGCAGCAACTGCTAGCCAACCAGCAACAACAACAGGTTCCTGTGGCTGCTCCCGTGGCTCCCGCTACCCCGGCTAGTCTTCCCGCCGTTGAACCCAGGCTACGCTTGTCTATGCCCAGCAAGTATGACGGTGATCCTAAGATGTGCAGGAGCTTTATAACCCAGTGCTCCCTGCACATAGAATTCATGCCATCCCAATTCATCACGGAGCGTTCCAAGGTGGCATTCTTCATCAGCCTCCTCTCCGGGAAAGCCCTGGCTTGGGCTACCCCACTTTGGGACAGAGACGACCCGGTCACGGCAAATCTGACAGCATTTCTGGCAGAGTTCCGGTCTGTCTTTGAAGAACCAGCACGGGCCTCTTCTGCTGAGACGGCACTGTTGAATCTACGCCATGGGAACTCTTCCGTGGGAGAGTATGCCATCCAGTTCCGTACTCTGGCTTCGGAACTCTCCTGGAATGATGAGGCTCTGTCCGCAGCTTTTAAGAAGGGACTCTCCTCTCACGTTAAGGACGCTCTGGCCGCCCGGGATTTGCCGCCTACCCTGAATGCTCTCATTACCTTGGCCACCCGTATTGATGTGCGTTTTAGGGAGCGTGTCGAGGAGTTACGTCTTGAACAACCCCAAGTCCGCCCACGACGTCTTCCCCGCCTGGCACCTACTTTCCACAGGCCGCTCCAGCCTCCTGTAGCACCATCTGCCGAGGAGCCTATGGAGGTGGACAGGGCCAGACTCTCTTCTCAGGAACGCAATAGAAGACGTCAGGGTAACCTCTGCCTGTATTGTGCCAGCCCTGAGCACTTCCTTGGGACTTGTCCCATCCGTCCCCAGCGTCCGGGAAACGCCAGCACCTAGGGTTCTTGGGAGAAGCGTCCCTAGGTGCAAGTAAAGCTTCTCCACGCCTGATGATTCCTGTTCTTCTCTGTGTTGGTACCCGCACCCAGATCCAAGTCTCAGCTTTCTTGGACTCCGGTTCTGCAGGGAACTTTGTGGATGCCGTCCTGGTCTCCCGGCATCACATCCGGGAAAAGCCTTTGGTCATCTCCTCTGTCAGTGGCCAAATCCTCTCCGACCCGGTCCAGTACTGCACCAAGCCTCTGTCCATGCAAGTCGGTGTGCTGCACAGGGAGAGTTTGTCTTTTTATGTACTTCCGCGCTCCACCTCCTCCATCCTGTTGGGCCTACCCTGGTTGCAGCTCCACGCGCCCGTTCTTGACTGGAAGTCGGGGGAGATCCTTCAGTGGGGTCCTAATTGTTTGTCCCGCTGTGTGAAGATGTCTCTTCCAGTACCCGTCCTGGCTTCAGCTGTGGCTCCCAAGGCCCTGGAGGGTCTTCCTGTTTGCTATCAGGACTTTTCTGATGTCTTCTCTAAGAAGCAAGCCGAGACATTGCCGCCTCACCGTCCTTACGATTGTCCAGTGGATCTGCTGCCGGGTACCTCTCCGCCGCGGGGTCGTGTGTACCCGCTATCAGTACCTGAAACAGCGGCCATGTCTGACTATATCAAGGAAAACCTGCAAAAAGGATTTATTCGTAAGTCCTCTTCTCCGGCTGGTGCAGGTTTTTTCTTCGTGACCAAGAAAGACGGGTCACTCCGTCCGTGCATTGACTACCGCGGACTTAACAAGATCACCGTTAAGAACCGCTATCCATTGCCGTTGATCACGGAATTGTTTGACCGTCTTCATGGAGCCAAGATTTTCTCCAAATTGGATCTTCGAGGGGCCTACAATCTCATTCGTATCTGCCAGGGAGATGAGTGGAAGACCGCCTTTAATACCCGTGATGGTCACTTCGAGTACCTGGTAATGCCGTTTGGACTTTGTAACGCACCGGCCGTCTTCCAGGAATTCGTTAACGACATTTTTAGAGACTTACTTTATGTCTGTGTTGTGGTCTATTTGGATGATATCCTGGTTTTCTCTCCGGACCTTGAGACCCACCAAGTTCATGTACGGCAAGTCCTCAGTCGTTTAAGGGCCAACCGCCTCTATGCCAAACTAGAAAAGTGTCTATTCCATCAGCAGAGTATCCCATTTCTTGGCTATATAATCTCTGACAGAGGTCATCAGATTGATCCTGCAAAGTTGTCTGTGGTTCTTCAGTGGCCCCGTCCAGTAGGACTATGCGCTATACAGCGGTTTCTAGGCTTTGCGAATTACTACCGGCAGTTCATCCCACACTTCTCCTCGCTGGTATCCCCTATCGTGGCGCTCACCAAGAAGGGTGCTAACCCCCGACTCTGGCCTTCGTCCGCTGAGGAGGCCTTCACGAACCTAAAGTCCAAGTTCGCTTCAGCCCCAGTACTGGTACGTCCTGACACAGAGAAGCCTTTCCATCTGGAAGTAGATGCATCCTCGTTGGGGGCCGGTGCAGTGTTCACGCAGAAGGGTTCCAAAGGCCGAACTGTCACCTGCGGATTTTTCTCCAAGAGTTTCTCCTCCGCTGAGAGGAATTATTCCATAGGAGATCGTGAACTGTTGGCGATTAAGCTTGCCTTAGAAGAGTGGCGTTACCTCCTGGAGGGAGCTCGGTTTCCGGTCAGCATTTATATGGACCACAAGAACCTTCTCTACCTCCAATCTGCTCAGCGACTAAATCCACGTCAAGCCCGCTGGTCACTCTTCTTCGCCCGGTTCGATTTCCTCATTCATTTCCGCCCTGCCGAGAAGAACATCAAGGCTGACGCCCTTTCTCGTGCCTCGGATGTTCTTGGGGAGGAACCGGCTCCTCAGCATGTCATTCCTCCTGACCGACTGGTACTGGCTGCGCCTGTGGATCTTCGTCAACTACCCCCTGGCAAGACATACATACAACCTGCTCTACGTAGGAAGATTCTGTCTTGGGGACATTGCTCACGTGTGGCTGGGCACCCTGGGGTGCAGCGTTCTATCGCCCTCATTTCCCGGTTTTACTGGTGGCCAGATCTGGCCAAGGACGTTCGGGATTTTGTGGGTTCCTGTGCTTCCTGTGCCCGAAATAAGCCGTCACGTCTCAAGCCTGCTGGTCTTCTTCTGCTGTTGCCGATACCCAGCTGTCCTTGGACTCATATCGCCATGGACTTTATTACGGATCTACCGCCTTCTTCTGGCAATACCGTCATCTGGGTGGTGACTGACCGATTTTCGAAGATGTCTCATTTTGTCCCTCTTCCAGGTTTACCATCTGCTCCACATCTTGCCAGCCAGTTCTTCCATCACATCTTCAGACTCCATGGACTTCCCCAGCACATCGTCTCTGACCGTGGGGTTCAGTTTGTCTCGAAATTCTGGCGTTCTCTCTGCAACCAACTTCAGGTGAAATTGGACTTCTCTTCCGCTTATCACCCCCAGTCCAATGGACAAGTGGAAAGAGTCAACCAGACCTTGGGCTGCTATCTACGCCATTTTGTTTCTGCCCGTCAGGACGATTGGTCCACTCTGTTGCCGTGGGCAGAGTTCTCCTATAACTCCTTGGACTCTTCATCCACGGGTTCTGCCCCATTTTTTGTTAATTATGGATTGCATCCCCGCCCTCCTCTGCCCCTGCCTGTGCCATCGGAAGTTCCTGCTGTTGAGGAATTGGTGCGGGACTTTAAGACCATTTGGGAACAGACTCGTTTTTCCTTACTACAGGCTTCGGCTCGAATCAAGTCCCAGGCCGATAAAAGACGCAGGCCTTCTCCTGTCTTCAATCCTGGTGATAAAGTCTGGTTGTCCTCCAAGTATGTCCGACTCAAGATTCCTGGCTACAAGCTTGGTCCTCGTTTCCTGGGTCCCTTTGTGGTGCTGAATCGCATCAATCCAGTTTCCTACAAGCTGCGTCTCCCTCCCACCATGCGCATCCCGAACTCCTTCCATGTCTCCTTGCTTAAGCCTGTTATCTTGAACCGCTTCTCCCGTCAACTTTCCCCTCCTGCCCCTGTGGCCGACTCCTCTGACATCTATGAGGTTAAGGAAATCCTGGATATGAAGACAGTGAGGGGTAAGCGGTTCTTCTTGGTTGACTGGAAGGGGTTCGGGTCAGAGGAGAGATCTTGGGAGCCCGAGGACAATATCTTGGACCAGGACCTCTTGCAGAGATTTCTCCAGCCCAGGAGGAGGGGGAGGCCGAAGGGGGGGGGTACTGTCACAGGTGGTCCCGCGATCCATATCACGGATCGCGGGGTCACCCGTGCCTCTCGCTCCCCGACTGCGCGCCGCAAGCGCAGCTTACGTGTCCCGGCTCCTGTCCCGGCCTCTCCAGCTCCTGGCTCCTCCGTCCTCGGCCGTGCGCGCGCGTCCCCGGCTCCTAGGGCGCGCGCGCACCAACTTCTTCAGATTTAAAGGGCCAGCGCACCGCTAATTTGCGCTGGCCATTTCAGGTAAACTATTTATTCCTGCCTCTTCCTGTGATCCCTGCCGGATCTTTGTGCCCTTTGCCTTGGAGAAAGCTTTGTTTATGCCGTGCGCTGTTTATGTGATTTTCCGTTGTGACCCTGGTTCTGTTTTTGACTTTGTTCCTTTGCCGCCTGCCTTGACCTATTGCTACGTCTCTGACTCCGATCCTGTGCTGCCCGTCCTGACCTCCTGCCTGTCCCCGACTACGAGTTTGCCTGCCGTTTCTGTACCCCGACCTTTGCTGCCATTGCGGACAAGTCACGCCTGTGGAACGACCTGGTGGTACCACGCCGCAGCAAGACCAATCTGCTTTGCGGCGGGCTCTGGTGAAAACCGGGTATCACTTAGACTCCGGTCCCAGGTTGTGGCTTGTGTTATCGTCCGCAGTGGTCCAGAGGATCCACAACCTCGAATCCTGACAATTTTATTTGCCAAACCAGTTATACCTAGAAAATGGATACAAAAGGAAGAACCATCTATTAATGAGTGGAAAATTCTTGTTACACAGATTGGAGTCTATGAAAAAATAAGCCAAAAGATTTTGTCATATTCACTTTAAAATTAGACCAATGGCCAAAATCCTGCAGTTCAGACAGTAAGGCGGGTAAGACCGCGGGTCAGTGATAGGTTGTTGGCAAATGTCAAACATATGTACTCTGTTCCCACTATATGTTCACCCTTAATTTTTTAAAATTAGTTTTACTGATGTCTTCGTGACTATAACTTGAGCCAGTAAATCTGCTACTATATTTTGTCTGTTTTCTTTACAATGTACTATTGAACCTTTAATATATCCTTTACTTGATATGCACCACAACTTCCTGTACTGGTGTTGTATATTGCTGATAATAAAAGATTATGTTTTCATCCCCCATTCCTTCCTTCACTTAATTTTATACCAAGGTGCTAGAGGCCATATAATTATATTGGGATTTTCTTCCAGGAAGAACAGTGTTCATACAATACTGTACAATACATAAACCAGCACTACCATAGAGATATAAGGAGTAAGAATTGCTTTTCTACATTATTACTTATCAATAATAAATGCCTCTGTATTGCTGAGGTGTTTTTGGTTTCACGTGTAGCTTAGAGATGGTTACATTATCCCTATAACAGCCAGATACTGACAGCCGCTAATAGCCGTCTGTCCTTCCCTATCTAATCATTTCTAACTGGCGGAGGCTCATACACCCTAAAGGTAAGCACAGCAACTTCAGTGCACTAGGAAAAATCTATCCTGTTTGTCAGGAGGAACTTAGATTATAATATTTGCAGACAGGGTCAGAAAAGGAGGGAAGCAAAACAAAATAATAACATTCTAAAAAAATGGATACATCTAAGCAAATGAAAGTCATACAGGGACCATTATTAACAAAGCAGAGAATTCAGTCTTTCATCAGGCATGAGGGCACAGGTTCTATGTCTAAACTTCCAATAGCCCCAGAATAAGAAATGCAGCTTATGATGAGCACTCATTTTACCACCTTTAACTTTCAATAGATAATGACTTATCTGATTAGTCACTATAGGCAAGCCGATATGGTAACCCATCAAATGTGATAGAAATAAACCAGAAATAGCATTACCCCCTTATAAGAACTTATAAGGTCCAAAAGAGGTAAAAATGGTGTCAAAATATACTATTCAGTTGCTACCCATACATCATAGTCTTGAGTGTGGAGACGTCTCACATCTAACAGCATTGTAGCTATAGGGGGAAACAGACATAAAACTCAAATCCTACCAAATGCCCTCTGCCACCTAATAAGAAACCGTATACGCTATAGATTCTAGCATTATAAGTAGATAGCAGCAGGGCCATGACAAGGCATTTGGTGCCCTAGACAGACAAGCAAAATTGTGGCTCCCACCTCACAATTGTAGAAAAAACACATCACAATCAGAGCCAAATCTGAGGGGAAAAATGAAATGCATCCTCCCATTAAAAATGATAAAAATGAATCTAAGAGGACCACTGCTATGAGATTATCTACAATAAAGCCTGCAGTAAATATGGCACAAAAAATGTATATACCAAAAATATAAATATATACCTACAATGAATATACCAAGCACATAGATACCAAGGACTATGCTGCACATATGATAATTTACCAGCAATGCATAAACAGCACACATAAATATATACCAAAAATGAATATACTGCAAGTATAAATATATCAGCAGTGAATAACCACAGATAAATATATAGCAGCATTTGATGTACTGTACAACCGGGCTGCACTTGGGCACAGATATCAGTTACTGTCCACAGTGAGGCCCATTTACGAAGAAAGTCCGAAACTTCACTAAAAGCGCTCTGCCCGTGTTTAATGCTGGGTGCAACAATAATAATGTGCGCCAGAAATCATGAATCTGTCGCTTCCCTGCAATGGCCAGACAGAGTTCACCAACTTTTTTGTGGTGCACCTTTAAAATAGGGCATGCAACAGACAGTACGGCACTCGGTACCATTAAGTGCCGGAATGCCCCATAATTTGTGTTCCACAGTGCCTAGCGCAGCTGCGACCACAAACGAGTTGCGTGCGATACAAAAGTGGCGTGGTCACTTCTTAAATACCTGTGCAAGCCGTTTTCACCTAAAAGAACATGCAAAGTCCACCAGAAAAGCCCTTAATGTGGTCCATTATGTTGGGCTGTTCCATCCCGGTCTTCTTCGTGGTGCATCATGGTTGAAAATCCTTTTCAAATTATTTCTAAAACAATTTTTGGGGTATTTTCTTTAATCAAACAAGGGGTACCAACATGTTTGTACATGTGTGCATGTAGCACATGCCCCTAGTATATAGGTAGCCCAGCACATGCCCCCTGTATATAGGTAGCCTAGCACATGATACCAGTATATAGATAGCCAAGAACATGCCCTCAGTATATAGGCAGGCCAAAACATGCCACCTGTATATAGGTAACCCAGCATATTTCCCCAGTATATCGGTAGCCCAGAACATGCTCCCAGTATATAGGTAGCCCACCACATGCCCCCTATTTTTAGGTAGCCTAGGCATATTTGTCCCTATATATAGGTAGCACAGGCACATGCCCCACTATATATATGTAGCCTAGGCACATGCACCCCTGTATATAGTCACACAGAAGGAGCAGGCAGCTGTGATATGGCACTGCCTGTGTCCAGTTATCAGCAGGATGTGTATCTTAAAGACAAACATTGCTATTGAAGGCCAGGAAATCATCCCCAGAGTAGAAGACGATCGCCTACACCTCGTGTCTCGCCTACAAGTCCCAGCCTTGGGTGGCAGGCTAAAATTAAGTGAACATAAAGCTTCATTTTGAGGGATTGAATCAAGATAACTTATATACAGAAATAAGTACGTATTCCTTTAAGACCCATTGCTGTAGTATTCATCTTTTTTAGGAGTGCCAAATGTAGCTGGGTACATCCTTTAAATTTCTATGTTAGTATCATAATGAACAGGAAAATATAGAGGATTTAAATGTGGCTGCTATAGAACCCTTTTTTCTACCCTTTTAACTTCTTGGTTTTCTCAGGACAGATATGGTATTGTGCTAATTTTACAGCTGGTATCCACCTACTTTGGCGTGTTAGTGTACTGTATTTTGGGTATGTCCCCAGTTTCTTCTATTTCAATAGTAGTTTTTATTTTTATTTTAGCCACATGTGTAATAGCATGGGCTCATTACTGAGATAGATGCAAGACGCAGCCCCATATTTCGATGCCTTAGTAAATCCCCTGACTGTGCTTTTCATGTCCTCCTTAATCCACTGCAAGCTAAAGTATAGCTACTAACTAAACACCATGTAATTGCTATGTTCCCGGTTTGTTTTTCCCCTTTTCTCAGAGGAGACATCAATTACCATTCACTTAATGAGCCCCTGTAGTGATTTCGCTTCAACCTGTCATCCTATTATTACTGGATACCACTGGGTAATGTGCCTGATGCCAGATATGCTGCTTACACTATAACAGGGTTGTGCCATTGTATGTACTGGCAACAAAAACACCTGCAATAAAGATGCAAAGTTTATAATTATACATCATTATGTGGAATATAAAATATGAATAAATCACAAGGCAAATTTAGTAAGTTTTGGTAACATAAGACACGCCCACAAATACTGAAGATGAAAAAAAAGGTTCACATTTTTTCAGAATGAGTTGCTGTACACCATGAATAATAACTAACTCTACCCATGCCCTGTATAGAATGAGCCACCATGCCAATGGCATCAGCTCTTGGGTTCTTGGCCTAGTCAGCTAATCTGGCTGAAATATTGCACACTATTTTGTTCCATTTCATGCTCTACCAGTAGATGATTTATTCCATTCCAGACCGTTTAGTGGTTTCTAGGTTAACCTGTATCATACAAGGTAAGGCTGCAAACTCTCAGTTCATTGCAGTATATCGTGTGGTACTAAAAGGTGAGCAGGTTATTACAACAGAAATTACAACAAAAATGAGAGATATATACAGGATACATAAAATATCTTGCTGTCTGCTCAGCCTTATTATGGCCTATCCCAAATTGCATGCTGGGATGTTTTATCAAACATAATACTTATTCATAGTATCCCATTACCTATTATATACTTCTGAAATGAAGAGGGACCACTCTTCTGGTATCTGAGGTAGTCATAAAATGCTTTTCATATATACGTATAATGATCCACACAATACCACATTAAACCCTGACGTTTTAATGTAAATCAATAATAGACAGATGAATCTGCAGACTTGTGAGTCGATGCCATGTCCCATGCATGATAGAGAAATGGTGTTAACTTGTACCTTGCATGTCTGTAAGGTAGCATATTGACTTTGGTCATGAGACTTAAATATAGAAATTTATCGAAGACCACCCCTTTGAAAATATGGCTACCATAGAAATCCACTAAGTTCCATACTGCTAGGTCCAAGAAGCCCCATTAATGTTACGTTTGTTAAATGAAGCCAAGGTCGCCCTGATTTTTCTTTTCATTGGCTGTAATAAGAAATATAGTAATAAAAGGTTGGGCAACTAGTAGACATGACCCCACCCTCCTATGATGTCCATATAAAAGGCGGTTTTCTTCATGAAACAACCCGTTTAAGTCTAAAATCCCCCATATTAACGATGATAAATTATTTAAAATTCTCACTGAAATGAGATTGTGTATTTGTAACTTAAGCAAAGTGCATATGAGTGTTTTTCTGACTAAGTCAAGACATGAAAACTTTGCATGACTTAAACATTTATCTCATCTGATAAATTTAGGTCAAATATGCTTAGTAGAGCAAATTAATGTGAAGCTACATAAATTTTATGAATTATGTGTCACACTCCTGGGTACTTTGTTTTAGCACTTTCAGGAGAAAATGCTAAACGACTCCCGTGACTACAACCATTAGAAGACAAAAGGTTGTCGGAGCTGTAAATAAACCAATTTGTGAAACACCTTAGAATTGCCTTTAGTGCTATCAATGGAATGAGAACAGGGACAGAAAGGATCAGTATAGACTTTATGAATAAACTCTGAATTACCGGTAGTAATGATCCACTTTTTGCTATTTGAAGATACAATTCCTGTAAATTCAAGATTCTTCACAATCTTTAGGTGACTATCCAGGTAACTGCCTGCTGTCACTTTATCTGTGCTACTATTTTTCAGGCTATCACTAATCTATTGCAAAAAAAATAAGAACTGTCGCTCTTGGCCAGTCTGCTTATTCCCGACTATTAATAATTATGAAGGAGCTATGTGCAGGCTAAATAGAGCGGGATTTACTAGATTATTATATTACATTATACGAGTTAGTGGGACTATAGAGAAGACTGTAAGCAATACAGTGAACTATCCTGAAAATGCAGTTGCTAGTACACAGTATTGTACTAGCACAATACTGCCCCCCCAGTATATAGCCTTTCAGCTCCTGCCATCTATAGCAAGCGCCTTCCCCACCTATAGTATATAGCCTGCCAGCCACTGCCCCCTGTAGTATATAGCCTGCCAGCTCCTTCCCCCCAAGTATATAGCCTGCCAGCCACGTAGTATATCGCCAGTCAGCCCCTGTAGTATATAGCCTGTCAGCCCTCTTAGTATATAGCCAGCCAGCCCCTGTAGTATATAGCCTGCCTGCCCCTGTAGTATATAACCTGCCCATCGTCCCCATTATATAGCCTGCCAGCCCCATAGTATATAGCCAGCCCCATAATATACAGCTATACAGCCCCCCCCAGTATATAGCCTGCCAGCCCCAAAGTATATATAGCCAGCCAGCCCCTGTAGTATAAAGCCTGCCAGCCCCAAAGTATATAGCCTGCCCATTCCCCCAGTATATCGCCAGCTCAATCATCCCAGGATGCCAAGCCTATAATTAAAATAAATTAACACTGTACTCACCTTCAAGATGCCCCCCAAAGGTCCTCCTCTTTCTACTGATGCTCCATTGCCTCTTTGGGTCCTATTTAGCTAATTCGGCTCCTCTTCAGCTCCTCTTTGGGTCATTCGGCTCCTCTTTGGGCCCTTGCACATGGCTGGCATAATGATGTCAGCTGCTTTCCGACGTCATTGTTTGTGAGTCGCCGGCATTGTGAGGGGACCCAAAGAGAAGTTATAGGACCCAAAAGACCCAAAGAGGCACCGGAGCATCGGAAGAAACAGAAGGACCTTTGGGGGTGGGGATGTGGGCATCAGAAAGGTGAGTACAGTATATGGCCAGCCAGCCCCTGCCCACCTGTAGTATATACCCTGCCAGCTCCTGTCCCCCAAGTATTTAACCTGCCCATCCCCTCAGTATATAGCCTGCCAGCCACATAGTATTTAGCCAGTCAACCCCTGTAGTATACAGCGTGCCAGCCCCTATAGTATATAGCCTGCCCATCCTCCCCAGTATATAGCCTGCCAGCGCCATAGTGTATAGCCAGCCCCTGCAGTATATAGCCTACCCATCCTCCTCAGTATATAGCCTGCCAGCCCCGTAGTATATAGCCAGCCAGCCCTGTAGTGTATAGCCATCCAGCCCCTGTAGTATACTGCCTGCCAGCCCGTGTAATATATAGCCTGCCCATCCTTCCCAGTATATAGCCTGCCAGCCCCATAGTATATAGCCAGCCAGCCCCTGTAGTATATAGACTGCCAGCCCCTATAGTATATAGCCTGCCAGCCCCTGTAGTATATAGCCTGCCAGCTCCTCTAGTATATAGCTGGCCAGCCCCTGTAGTATATAGCCTGCCCATTGTCCCCAGTATATAGCCGGCCAGCCCCATAGTATATAGCCGGCCAGCCCCTGTGGTTTATAGCCAGCTAGCCCCTGTAGTATATAGCCTGCCAGCTCCTGTATTATATAGCTGGCCAGCCCCTGTGGTATATAGCCTGCCCATCCTCCCCTGCAGTATATAGCCTGCCAGCACCATAGTATATAGCCGGCCAGCCCCTGTAGTGTGTAGCCAGCCAGCCCCTGTAGTATATAGCCTGTCAGCCCCTGAATTATATAGCCTGCCCATCCCGCCAGTATATAGCCAGCCCATGCACCCCAGGATGCCAAGCCTGTAATTAAAAGAAATTAACACTGTACTCACCTTTCCGATGCTCCTCCTCCTCTTCTTGCTTCTGATGCTCCGGTGCCTCTTTGGGTCATTTGGCTCTTCTTCGTCAGCTGCTTGTTGACGTCATTGTTTGAGAGCGGCCGGCATCATGAGGGGACCTGAAGAGGAGTGAAAGGACCCGAATAGGACCCAGAGGACCCGAAGAGGCACCGGAGCATCGGAAGCAACATAAGGAACTTGGGAGGGGAGGGGGGGGGGTTGTTGGAAAGGTGATTACAGTGTTAATTTTTTTATGAACTCAAGTTTAAGCCGAGTTAGGTTTTTTAGTACTATTTTTGTGTTTATACTTGAGTATATATGGTAAGTGAAACTTCAGTAATGTTATGTAAATAATTTGTTGCATTGGCTGATCAATAATGGAAAAATGGCTTTCCGACTAAAGTAATGTGGATAGTCTTTATTATTTTCATACTATTTGCCTTTACCTGCTTTAAGGGAAACCTACCATCATAACTTTGCCTATTAAGGTAGACCTGACGGTAGGTTTCTATTAACCTACAAAACCCTAATCGATCTTTACCTAATCCTATAATACTTTTCATAGTTTCATAGTTTATACGGTTGAAAAAAAACACTTGTCCATCAAGTTCAACCGAGGAAGGGAAGGGATTGCATGAGGAAGGGATTTAGGGGAAATAATTCTATATACCATAACCATCAATGTTATTTAGGTGTCCCTGCTGTGACCAGCGCCTGAGGCAGGCTATCCCACAGATTGACAGTTCTCATAGTAAAAAAGCCCTGTCGTCGCTGGTGATTAAACCTTGTTTTCTCCAGACGGAGACAGTGCCCCCTTGTCTTTTGATTTGATTTAATCTGAAACAATTTACTACCATATTTTTTGTGTGGACCATTCATATATTTATATAAATTAATCATGTCCCCTCGTAGTCATCTCTTTTCCAGACTAAATAAATCTAGTTATTTTACTCTTTCCTCATAAGACACTCCATACCACTTATAATTTTTGTGGCTCTACGTTGAACCCTCTGCAGCTCCAGGGCATCCTTTTTAGAACTGAACAGCATATTCCAGGTGAGGCCGAACCAATGCCTTGTACAGTGGTAATATTACATCCCTATCACGAGAGTCCATACCACTTTGATACATGACAAGATCTTACTAGCTTTACAGGCAGCTGATTGACACTGCATGCTGTTATTCAATTTATGATCTACTAGTACCCCCAGGTCCTTCTCAACAAGGGACTCTCCCAGATGTACTCCCCCAAGGACATATTTTGCCCCCAGGTGCATAACCACATTGAACCTCATTTGCCAAGTGGACGACCAAACACTCGGTTTGTCCAAGTCACCCTGCAGCCTATAAGCATCCTCCATAGACTGTATTACACTACACAGCTTGGTGTCATCTGCAAAAATAGACACAGTGCTATTAACTCCTACCTCTATATCATTAATAAATATATTAAATAGTAGTGGGCTAAGCACAGAACCCTGGGGTACACCACTTCTAACTGGTGACCATTCCGAGTAATTATTATTGACCACAACTCTCTGGATACGATCCTTCAGCCAGTTCTCAATCCAATTGCAAATGATTTCTGACAAACCAATAGATTTTATTTTACCCATCAGGCATCTATGAGGGACAGTTTTCACTGAGGGGAGATAAAGGGAGTATAGATTGGTTAAAACTTAACCTTTAATAAATTATTAAAATGTTGATGTTAAAGATATTGTAACCACAGTGTAAACCTGACACCATTGAGTGTACAGAACAGGTGAAATTAAAATTTAAAAGCCCCAGACTGCAGGTCAATAGTCACTGTTCAAGTCTGGGACCAGTTGAATATGCAGAGGAGGCTGAAAAATTGTGGATAATATGGGTAGACTGAGCTGCCAACCTAACAGTCCATTGTTGTTTTCACATGTAGACTGTATTGTGCTGCTCTGATAAACTAACTATCCCCCACTCGCTCTCCTATAGACAATTTATTTGATTCGAAGAGTTTCCTGAATACAGTCATCAGGGATTAATAGTAGACTAAACTTAGAAAATTCATGTTTGGTCAGTCTATCTAAACACTGATACAGCGTCTCCCCGCATTGATGATAGCGGCAAGGCCAGAAGAAGGTGGATATTAAGGCCCTATAGTTCTGCACCGTGTTCATGACTATGAAGCTACAAGTGCCTGTTGGGGAGTCACCGTCGCCTAGAGCCATCAGCACAGGTTAGTACCAGTAACCTTACAGGAAACTAGTGAAAGACATGCTTTCATTAAGGCCATCTGGTTCCATGGTCCTTGGGTGTAAATCCATATAGTCTCCTTTTGACAGATAAACCTGTCCCAGTTGCCTCCACTTTTGGGTGGTCTAACCTTCTTGATGACCTGAAAGCGTAAACACTTGGGGTTACTGCTGTGTTCACTCGCAAAGTGTCTAGCTACAGTCGTCTCCCGATGGTTTCTAATGTCACCAACATGTTCCTGTATCCTGACATAGTTGAGCGGGCAAGGGCATGTGAGCATATATGCCATTCCTTCTGTTTGACAGTTGGAGTAGTCCCTGATAGAGAATGTCTCCCCTGTGCTCACGCTCTGAAACGTAACTAGAGATGAGCGAACATGCTCGTCCGAGCTTGATGCTCGGTCGAGCATTAGGGTACTCGAAACTGCTCGTTGCTCGGACGAATACTTCGCCCGCTCGAGAAAATGGCAGCTCCCGCCGTTTTGCTTTTTGGCGGCCAGAAACAGAGCCAATCACAAGCCAGGAGATTCTGCACTCCACCCAGCATGACGTGGTACCCTTACACGTCGATAGCAGTGGTTGGCTGGCCAGATCAGGTGACCCTGGGATAGACTAGCCGCTGCCCGCGCTGCTCGGATCATTCTGTGTCTGGATGCCGCTAGGGAGAGAGCTGCTGCTGGTCAGGGAAAGCGTTAGGGTGTTCTATTAGCTTACTGTTAGGCAGGAGTGATTCTCAAAGAACCCAACAGCCCTTCTTAGGGCTACAATAACGTTCTACTTTTTTTATTTTAATTTGCATCTAGTACCATTTTGTGAGGAATTAGCAGGGGGACTTGCTACCGTTGTGTTTAGCTCTTAGTGGCACACATATCCATAGCAAAGACCGAAGTGGGAAAATTTAGTAGGGGTTGGATTTCAATTAGGCACTAACTCAGTGTCATCTCATCTGGCATAGTAGTGTGCTTTGATACTTGGCTAGAAAATAGCCATAGGAGAATACAAAGAGCTTACTTACGCCTACAGTAGCGTTCTATATATTTGATTTCTGGTTGATCTGCTGGTGGCTGTACTTTCTGCAGTGCATGTACTAGCCAATTCTGAGCAATTTGTAGTGAGACTTGCGACCGCTGTGTTCTGCGCTTAGTGACGCACATATCCATAGCAAAGACCGAAGTGGGAAAATTTAGTAGGGGTTGGATTTCAATTAGGCACTAACTCAGTGTCATCTCATCTGGCATAGTAGTGTGCTTTGATACTTGGCTAGAAAATAGCCATAGGAGAATACAAAGAGCTTACTTACGCCTACAGTAGCGTTCTATATATTTGATTTCTGGTTGATCTGCTGGTGGCTGTACTTTCTGCAGTGCATGTACTAGCCAATTCTGAGCAATTTGTAGTGAGACTTGCGACCGCTGTGTTCTGCGCTTAGTGACGCACATATCCATAGCAAAGACCGAAGTGGGAAAATTTAGTAGGGGTTGGATTTCAATTAGGCACTAACTCAGTGTCATCTCATCTGGCATAGTAGTGTGCTTTGATACTTGGCTAGAAAATAGCCATAGGAGAATACATAGAGCTTACTTACGCCTACAGTAGCGTTCTATATATTTGATTTCTGGTTGATCTGCTGGTGGCTGTACTTTCTGCAGTGCATGTACTAGCCAATTCTGAGCAATTTGTAGTGAGACTTGCGACCGCTGTGTTCTGCGCTTAGTGACGCACATATCCATAGCAAAGACCGAAGTGGGAAAATTTAGTAGGGGTTGGATTTCAATTAGGCACTAACTCAGTGTCATCTCATCTGGCATAGTAGTGTGCTTTGATACTTGGCTAGAAAATAGCCATAGGAGAATACAAAGAGCTTACTTACGCCTACAGTAGCGTTCTATATATTTGATTTCTGGTTGATCTGCTGGTGGCTGTACTTTCTGCAGTGCATGTACTAGCCAATTCTGAGCAATTTGTAGTGAGACTTGCGACCGCTGTGTTCTGCGCTTAGTGACGCACATATCCATAGCAAAGACCGAAGTGGGAAAATTTAGTAGGGGTTGGATTTCAATTAGGCACTAACTCAGTGTCATCTCATCTGGCATAGTAGTGTGCTTTGATACTTGGCTAGAAAATAGCCATAGGAGAATACAAAGAGCTTACTTACGCCTACAGTAGCGTTCTATATATTTGATTTCTGGTTGATCTGCTGGTGGCTGTACTTTCGGCAGTGCATGTACTAGCCAATTCTGAGCAATTTGTAGTGAGACTTGCGACCGCTGTGTTCTGCGCTTAGTGACGCACATATCCATAGCAAAGACCGAAGTGGGAAAATTTAGTAGGGGTTGGATTTCAATTAGGCACTAACTCAGTGTCATCTCATCTGGCATAGTAGTGTGCTTTGATACTTGGCTAGAAAATAGCCATAGGAGAATACAAAGAGCTTACTAACGCCTACAGTAGCGTTCTATATATTTGATTTCTGGTTGATCTGCTGGTGGCTGTACTTTCTGCAGTGCATGTACTAGCCAATTCTGAGCAATTTGTAGTGAGACTTGCGACCGCTGTGTTCTGCGCTTAGTGACGCACATATCCATAGCAAAGACCGAAGTGGGAAAATTTAGAAGGGGTTGGATTTCAATTAGGCACTAACTCAGTGTCATCTCATCTGGCATAGTAGTGTGCTTTGATACTTGGCTAGAAAATAGCCATAGCAATAGGATAGCATTGTTTGGTTTTAAAAACTCAAAAAAAAACAAAAAACACAAAAAAAAACAAAAAACACAAAAAAAACCAAAAAACACAAAAAAAAACAAAAAAAAGTTAAAAAAAAAATAAAGTTATAACTCTCATTTTAAAAATGTTTAACCCGAGGGCTAGGGGTAGAGGACGAGGGCGGGGACGTGGGCGTCCAACTACTGCAGGGGTCAGAGGCCGTGGTCCTGGGCGGGGTGAGACACCACCTGCTGATGAGGGAGCAGGGGAACGCCGCAGAGCTACACTCCCTAGGTTCATGTCTGAAGTTACTGGGACTCGTGGTAGAGCACTGTTGAGGCCAGAACAGTGCAAACAGGTGATGTCGTGGATTGCTGACAATGCTTCGAGCAATTTGTCCACCAGTCAGTCTTCCACGCAGTCCACCCATGTCACCGAAATCGCCACTCCTCCAGCTCCTGCACCTCAGCCTCCTCCCCCCCAGTCTGCCACCTCCCAGGAAAATTTGGCATTTGAACCGGCATACTCTGAGGAACTGTTTTCTGGACCCTTCCCACAGTCACAAACCACTTGTCCGGTTGCTGCTGAGCAATTTTCCGATGCCCAGGTTTTCCACCAGTCACAGTCTGTGGGTGATGATGACCTTCTTGACGTAGTGGAAGTGTGTAAAGAGGTGTCCGACGATGAGGAGACACGGTTGTCAGACAGTGGGGAAGTTGTTGTCAGGGCAGGAAGTCCGAGGGGGGAGCAGACTGAGGGATCGGAGGATGATGAGGTGACAGACCCAAGCTGGGTTGAGAGGCCGGGTGAACACAGTGCTTCTGAGACGGAGGAGAGTCCTCGACCAGAACAGGTTGGAAGAGGCAGTGGTGGGGCCAGACGGAGAGGCAGGGCCAGAGCTGGTGCATCAGCGCCAAATGTGTCAACTAGTGAAGCTCCCGTGGCGAGGGCTCTTGCGGCGAGGGCTAGATCTTCAGAAGTCTGGAGGTTCTTTAAGGAAACACCGGATGACCGACGGACTGTGGTGTGCAACATTTGCCAAACCAGGCTCAGCAGGGGTTCCACCACTACTAGCTTAACTACCACCAGTATGCGCAGGCATATGAATGCTAAACACCCCACTCAGTGGCAACAAGCCCGTTCACCTCCGGCCGTGCACACCACTGCTCCTTCCCCTGTGTCAGCTGCTAGTCAGCCCCCTGCCCAGGACCCTGCCACAAAAACCCCATCGTCGCCTCCACGATCCTCCACAGCAACCACCAGCGTTCAGCTCTCCATACCCCAGACGCTGGAGCGGAAACGCAAATATAGTGCAACCCACCCGCACGCCCAAGCCCTTAATGTGCACATCTCCAGATTGCTTAGCCTGGAAATGCTGCCCTATAGGCTAGTAGAGACCGAGGCCTTTCGCAACCTCATGGCGGCGGCCGCCCCTCGGTATTCGGTCCCCAGCCGCCACTACTTTTCCCGATGTGCCGTCCCAGCCCTGCACCAGCACGTGTCAGACAACATCATCCGTGCCCTGACCAACGCCGTTTCTGACAAGGTCCACCTGACCACGGACACGTGGACGAGTGCTGCCGGGCAGGGCCACTATATATCGCTGACGGCACATTGGGTTAACTTGGTGGAGGCTGGGACCGAGTCTGACCCTGGGGCTGCTCATATACTGCCGACGCCGAGGATTGCGGGGCCTACCTCGGTCCAGGTGTTTCAGGCCTACTATGCCTCCTCCTCCTCCCACCCCTCCTCCACCTCCTCCTCCGAACTACCATCCGTGGGCACGGCGCCATCAGTCGGTAGCTCTAGGCACAGCAGCAGTGCCGTCGCTAAGTGACAGCAGGCGGTGCTCAAACTGCTGAGCCTAGGCGACAAAAGGCACACCGCCCAAGAGCTATTACAGGGCATCACGGCGCAGACTGATCTGTGGCTGGCACCGCTGAACCTCAAGCCGGGAATGGTTGTGTGTGACAACGGCCGTAACCTGGTGGCGGCTCTGCAACTCGGCAGACTGACACATGTGCCATGCCTGGCCCATGTGTTAAATCTGATAGTTCAGCGTTTCCTCAAGACATACCCCAATCTGTCTGATTTGCTCACGAAGGTGCGCCGCATCTGTGCGCATTTCAGGAAGTCCAGCCCAGATGCTGCCACTCTCAGGGCAGCGCAGCGCCGCCTCCAACTGCCCGCTCACCGACTGTTGTGCGACGTGCCCACGAGGTGGAATTCAACACTGACCATGTTATCCAGAGTTTACCAGCAGCGCAGAGCGATTGTAGACTGCCAGATGTCAACTTCCACCAGAACTGGTAGTCAGGTCAGTCAGCTTCCTCAAGTCTACAATGAGGAGTGGACGTGGATGTCTGATATCTGTCAGGTGCTGAGTAACTTTGAGGAGTCAACACAGATGGTCAGTGGCGATGCCGCCATCATCAGCCTCACCATCCCGCTGCTTGGCCTGTTGAAAAACTCTCTGGTCAGCATGAAGTCGGAAGCTTTGCGCTCGTCACAAGAGACAGGGGAAGAATATTCCCTTGTTGATAGCCAAAGCACCCTCAGGTCTGTTTCTCAGCGCATATCGGAGGAGGTGGAGGTGGAGGAGGATGAGGAGGAAGAGGAGGAGAATGTTGGCGAGACACAAGAGGGGACCATTGTTGAGTCCTTCACTGTTCAGCGTGTATGGGCAGAAGAAGAGGAGTTGGAGGAGGAGGAAATGGACAGTCAGGCCAGTGAGGGGAGTGAATTCTTACGCGTTGGTACTCTGGCGCATATGGCAGATTTCATGCTAGGCTGCCTATCCCGTGACCCTCGCGTTCAAAGAATTTATTCCAGCACCGATTACTGGGTGTTCACTCTCCTGGACCCACGGTACAAGCAAAATCTTTCCACTCTCATCCCTGCAGAGGAAAGGAGTGTGAGAATGCATGAATACCAGCAGGCCCTGGTGCACAAGCTGAAACAGTATTTCCCTTCTGACAGCGCTAGCGGCAGAGTGCGTAGTTCTGCGGGACAAGTAGCGAGGGAGAGTAGGCGAGCAGGCAGCTTGTCCAGCACTGGCAAGGGTACGCTTTACAAGGCTTTTGCCAGCTTTATGTCACCCCAGCAAGACACTGTCACCTGTCCCCAGTCTCGGCAGAGTAGGGCTGATCTTTACAGAAAGATGGTGAGGGAGTACGTAGCTGACCATACCATCGTCCTAAATGATCACACAGCTCCCTACAACTACTGGGTTTCAAAGCTGGACATGTGGCACGAACTGGCGCTGTACGCCTTGGAGGTTCTTGCCTGCCCTGCCGCTAGCGTCTTGTCCGAGCGGGTTTTCAGTGCAGCTGGTGGCATCATCACCGATAAGTGTACACGCCTGTCGACTGACAGCGCTGACAGGCTGACGCTTATTAAAATGAATAAAGGCTGGATTTCTCAGAATTTCCAATCTCCACCAGGTGAAGGAAGCTCAACCTGAATAATTGATCCACTCCTCCTCCTCCTCATTTTCCTCCTTCTCCTCCTCTTTGTACAGTAAAGCAGAGGAAAATGGCTATTTTTTGACAGGGCCCACTGGCTCTTGCTATAGTACTTCATGCATTTAATTTTTCTGGAGGGCCACCTACCCGGTCCTCTGTTTGAAACAATTTTTGTGAGTGCCACATACAGGCACTCAATCTATTCCATTTTTCTGGAGGGCCACCTACCCGGTCCTCTGTTTTAAAAAATTTTTGGGACTGCCACATACAGGCACTCAATCTATTCCATTTTACTGGAGGGCCACCTACCTGCTCCCCTGGTTTGAAAAATATTTGGGACTGCCACATACAGGCACTCAATCTATTCCATTTTACTGGAGGGCCACCTACCTGCTCCTCTGGTTTGAAAAATGTTTGGGACTGCCACATACAGGCACTCAATCTATTCCATTTTACTGGAGGGCCACCTACCTGCTCCTCTGGTTTGAAAAATGTTTGGGACTGCCACATACAGGCACTCAATCTATTCCATTTTACTGGAGGGCCACCTACCTGCTCCTCTGGTTTGAAAAATGTTTGGGACTGCCACATACAGGCACTCAATCTATTCCATTTTACTGGAGGGCCACCTACCTGCTCCTCTGGTTTGAAAAATGTTTGGGACTGCCACATACAGGCACTCAATCTATTCCATTTTACTGGAGGGCCACCTACCTGCTCCTCTGGTTTGAAAAATGTTTGGGACTGCCACATACAGGCACTCAATCTATTCCATTTTACTGGAGGGCCACCTACCTGTTCCTCTGGTTTGAAAAATGTTTGGGACTGCCACATACAGGCACTCAATCTATTCCATTTTACTGCAGGGCCACCTACCTGCTCCTCTGGTTTGAAACATTTTTGGGACTGCCACATACAGGCACTCAATCTATTCCATTTTACTGGAGGGCCACCTACCTGCTCCTCTGGTTTGAAAAATGTTTGGGACTGCCACATACAGGCACTCAATCTATTCCATTTTACTGCAGGGCCACCTACCTGCTCCTCTGATTTGAAACATTTTTGGGACTGCCACATACAGGCACTCAATCTATTCCATTTTACTGGAGGGCCACCTACCTGCTCCTCTGGTTTGAAAAATGTTTGGGACTGCCACATACAGGCACTCAA
Source organism: Engystomops pustulosus (assembly GCF_040894005.1). Lineage (NCBI taxonomy): Eukaryota > Metazoa > Chordata > Amphibia > Anura > Leptodactylidae > Engystomops > Engystomops pustulosus. The sequence goes on along the minus strand of NC_092417.1, from coordinate 100,414,704 downwards.
TCTATTCCATTTTACTGGAGGGCCACCTACCTGCTCCTCTGGTTTGAAAAATTTTTGGGACTGCCACATACAGGCACTCAATCTATTCCATTTTACTGCAGGGCCACCTACCTGCTCCTCTGGTTTGAAACATTTTTGGGACTGCCACATACAGGCACTCAATCTATTCCATTTTACTGGAGGGCCACCTACCTGCTCCTCTGGTTTGAAAAATGTTTGGGACTGCCACATACAGGCACTATCCAAATTAAATTGTCTCCATAGCAGCCTCCACACGTTGTCTCCATTGCTACCTCCAAAAGTCGTCCATATAGCTGCCTCCATACATCGTCCCTTTATCAAACGAGGTGTGTCAGGCAGAAATTTGGGTTGTTTTCATGGATTCCACATCAAAGTTGTTAACTTTGTCGCCACCCTGCTGTGTTATCCACAAAATATACTGGCAAACTTTTACCATTTAGGGATATTATTTCAGCGCTTCTTGCGCATCTGTTTACATTCCCCTCACCCGGCATATCCTAAACTTATAAGAACGCTACTACACTTGATCTTATACAAAAGGTTCTTAGAAGTGCTGTTTGGGGAGTAGCCTAGAGACAGGGGCTTGGATTGGCGAAAGCTCGCCTGGCTGCAGAGCGCCAGCTCCATCCCAAGATCCAACTAACATAGTTGCAGCACCTTTAATCTACTACTAGTTCACTGCCTCCATAATAATAATAATAATAATCTTTATTTATATAGCGTCATCATATTCTGTAGCGCTTTACAAATCATAGGAAACAAATACAAATGTAATGTAACAGAGCACAACATTTGTATGGAACAACAGGAGTGAGGTCCCTGCTCGCCAGAGCTTACGGTTTATGAAGATGATGGGGTAACACGAGGTAAAAGAATATTTAATGGTCAAGCCATTCTTCTTAGGGAATAGAAAAAAATATAATAAATGGAATTGCTGTCGCTTGAACCACTCAGCCGTCATCTTATATACCAGGTCCAGGGTGAATGGGACTGCAGAGAAGTCTGGTGCCTGTTGGTTGCTGGATAACAGATGGGAGGACGACACAGGACGGGTTAGTAGAAGAGTTAAAACTTCATGCAGTTAATGAGTGTTATAGGCTTGCCTAAAGAAATGGGTTTTAAGAGCACGTTTGAAACTTTGGAGGTTAGGTATTAGTCTGATAGTCCGGGGCAGAGCATTCCATAGAATTGGTGCAGCTCTAGAGAAGTCTTGGAGACGCGAGTGGGAGGTCCGCACTAGGGTAGAGGTTAATCTAAGATCACTGGCGGATCTAAGAGCACGGGTTGGGCGATAGACTGAGATAAGAGAGGAGAGGTAGGGGGGTGCAGCATTATACAGAGCTTTATGGATGAGGGTTATTATTATTTTAAACTGTATTCGAAAGGAGACTGGCAGCCAGTGCAGCGACTGGCATGAACTGTAAGCATACATGGTCCCCTTATCAAACTAGCTGTGTCAGGCAGAATTTTGGGTTGTTTTCATGGCTTCCATGTTAACTTTGTCGCCACCCTGCTGTGTAATCCACAAAATATACTGGCAAACTTTTATCATGTACCGATATTATTTGAGCGCTTCTTGCTCACCTCCTTTGGTTCCTCTCTGACACCCATTGGTTTGAAGCCTGAGTCCAATTAGGGTATGTCGCCATGCCACTCTCTAGCCTGCTGCCGCTGCCTCTGCATGCCGTCCCCTATAGTGTCAGGGTCAATTATTGGATGTTTTAGATGCTATCTAGCTTCATTCTGTCACTCTGTCATGGCCATGCTGTTGCCCATAATTTTGGCATAATGGTGCGATTAGGCAGCCTCAGAGGCATCCATGCATGCTGCCCCTGCTGTTTCCTGTCCATTTCCGTGGTGTTTCCATCCTTTTCTGAGGTTCCCAGGTGTTTGGCCAAGCTTCCCTGTGCAGAGCCTTGGTCCCCTTGAAAAATGCTCGAGTCTCCCATTGACTTCAATGGGGTTCGTTATTCGAGACGAGCACTCGAGCATCGGGAAAAGTTCGTCTCGAATAACGAGTACCCGAGCATTTTAGTGTTCGCTCATCTCTAAACGTAACCCCCAAAAGGACTAGTGAGCAAACACTACAATTACCGCATTTGAAGGTACCAGTCCGAGGCGAAAGCCATGTCGTTGTTGCTCAAGCCGGTTCCAGATGGCTATGAACCAGCCTATAACGTAAGTTTTTCCCTCTTATGTATGTAATTGAAGGGAATGGTTGCAAGCAATTTTTAAGATCCCAATCCGGTCTCAAAATACGCCAGTATTTTTTCACGATCTGTTTAACTACTTCTGCTTTGGTGTCAAAAGTGCCAATAAGGCGTTAAGCCTTATTCTCCTCTCTGATGCGGGGTACTAGAAGGTCCTCTCTTCTGGAAGATAATGCATTCTGGAAGGCTTTACTAATGTTTTTCTAGGAAACCCTCGCTCTAGAAATCTATCTGTTAGATCCCTAGATTGGGTCAGAAAATCCTCTGTGTGGCTACAGTTGTGGCGTAGTCTGAGGAACTGCCCCTTAGGTATACTCCGCTTTAGAGGAGTAGGGTGACAACTCTCCCACCGCAGCAGGCTGTTAGTGGCGGTTTCTTTCCTGTGTACCTTGGTTTGGAGTTGGCCCTCCATAGACTTAGTGATGCGTACATCCAGGAAAGCAATGGATTTCTCCTGGACTTCGCTGGTAAATTTAAGGCCTAGATCATTGATGTTAAGTGCCTGGACGAACTCCTGGAAGTCTGATGGAGAGGAGGTCCACAGGATAAGCACATCATCTATATACCGGAGCCAGATGGATATAGAGGGATCCATCTGGCATTTTCTTCCGAAAAGATGATGCGATCCTCCCACCAGCCGAGGTAAAGATTAGCATAGCTGGGGGCCATTGGGCTCCCCATAGCTGTACCCCTCAGCTGGTGGAAGTTCCTCCTCTCAAAGAGGAATACATTCCTCTCCAAAATGAATCTCAGCAGATCTATAACAAACCGGTTATGTCCACCAAACTGTGTGCCTCTTGTGCTTAGGAAGGCCCCTACTGCCTCACATCCCTTGGCGTGGGGAATGGAGGAGTATAAGGCCTCAACGTCCAGACTTGCCAGGTAGGTTTTCTCGTCCAGCACAATTCCTTCAATTTGTGACAAAGGGTCTGAGTATCTATGAGGGACAGTGTAAAATGCTTTTGCAAAGTCCAAGAACACAATATCCACAGCAGCTCCTCCATCCAGGCATCTGCTCACCTCTTCATAGAAGCAGATCAGGTTAGTCTGACAACTTCTATTCTTAGTAAAGCCATGCTGGCTGTCACTTATTATACTATTTGATGTCACATACTGCAGTATAAAGTCTTTTACTAACCCTTCCAATATTTTCCCTACAATGTTAAGCTTACGGGCCTGTAATTGCCTGGCAAAGTTCTAGAGCCCTTTTTATATATTGGCACCACATTTGCCTTGTGCCAGTCGCTTGGCATCACACCAGACATTGCGGAATCCCTGAAGATTTTAGACAGCGGTACAGCAATAACAGAACTCAGTTCTTTAAGAACTCTGTGGTGCAACCCATCTGGTCCAGGAACCTTGTACACATTGATTTTATTGAGCTTACATTGGATCATGTCTACATTCAGCCAGTCTAGTATATTACAGGATGCATGACTCGCACTGGCACCACCCACATCAGAAGTTCTTTCTTCTATCGTATAAACGGAGCTAAAAAACCTATTAAGTATCTCCGCCTTCTCTTGGTTTCCAGTCACCGATGCCCCATTTTCAGAATACAGGGGTCCAACCTGGGATTTGTTTTGCCATCTTTAGCCACCTGTCTTTCATTTTGTATTTTGGCTGATTTGATTTCCTTTTTACAGATTTTGGTAAGTTTTTGTAAGTATTGAAAGCCTCAGGTGACCTGTCAGATTTATATTTTTTGAATGCCCTCTTTTTATCATTAATTGCCCTTTTAACTGTAGCTGTAAGCCAAGTGGGGTGTAAACTAGCCCGTCTATACTTGTTACCTATTGGAATAAATTTATAAGTATAATGACCCAGGATAGATTTGAATTTCTCCCATTTAACATTAGAATCATCATTTGACAGTATTTGATCCCAGTCTATATCCCGTAGTGCAGCCCTGAATTTCTGAAAATTAGTTTTCTTAAAATTCAAAGTTTTTGATTTTCCCACCTGTTTCTGCTTTTTACAGTTTAAGAGGTAAATAATTATATTATGATCACTGTTCCCAAGGGGTTCCCGGACACTGACATTTTGGACAATCTCCGCATTGTTAGAAATCATAAGGTTCAACAATGCGTCACCTCTTGTGGGATCTTCTACAAGCTGCACCATAAAATTATCCTGCAGAAAGTTGGTTAAATGTCTCCCCTTCACAGACGAAGAAGAGCCCTGACCCCAATTTATATTTGGAAAGTTAAAGTCTCCCATTATCACTACGGTCCCCTCCTGTGCAGCCCGCTCTATCTGTTTATATAGGTGACCCTCTATTTCCTTTGGGATGTTAGGGGGTCTATAAATTACACCAAAAATAATTTTCTCAAAGCTCTTCTGGCTTTGAATTTCAACCCACAAAGTTTCAGCCTCCTCACACTCTGAGACCACTGTCTCATTCACAATAGCTTTTAAGTCTCTTAAAAGCTAAACTTTATCTACCTAATATGTAAATTTTCCAGAGAGTCTACTAGGGCGTAGAGTAGCCCCTCCGGGCAGTGGAAGCGAAGGAAACTCCATACCCAAGTAGCCTCTGCGATTCCCCTGCACCTGCATATTCACAGCGCTGTTCACTGCAGTCCTCCACCATCAGGAGTTTGTATCATTCTGCTGCTGAAGCAGCCATCCATTTATCTCCAGTGTGAAGTAACTATACCAGGCTGTGAGCAATTCCTGTTGAACACTAACCAACCAGCCATCTTACTGCTGTTTTGGCTGTTGCTGGGTTCCGGATAAACGAACTGTAAGTTGAATGATTGACATTCTCTAGTGATCCCTGGGTAAGGCTGTTACCACCAAGGGCAACCCATTCACCACTACCAGGGATCCCTACACCTACATTGGGCTTGCCGCAGGGTGAAACATCTGATTCCTTCGCCCTATTCCTCCTTTTTTGTGCTACCACCTGCCAGAGAACTGCCAGGCTGTGGACGAGGGCTCTGTCCCCTGGTACCCAGCACCACAACCACAGACGAGTGCTAGGCCACGCTCCGCCACTCACTCCAGTACCTCAGGGATCCAGCTGCCCCCAAGCTAGAAAAAGGTTAGGCCCTGGGGGGATAGGAACCTACCATCACCTTAGTTCTGACTACAAATTGCTGTTAAAATCATATCTACTGATAGCAGTGAACAATACAGAAAGCTTTGCAAAAACATATCCCTAGTGTATGCCAAATCAGCTTCCAATGCAGCAATTAAGTTATGAAATCTGAATCGGGAGTCATATAATTAGTGGATTGCTACAGTATATTACTCATTTGTTGAATGCCCCTATGACTTTGTTTAATTTATTTTTTTCCCTTTAACCCCAAGTTTGTTGCCTATTGAAATCTCTTACTGGCAGAGGGTTAATATGATCGGGAATAATTAATTTTAATTGGTTATGCTGTTCCTATTAGACCAACTACTTATTAACTCCTGAACTAGACATAAAAGGAAACCAGTGGTGATCCCTATACAAAAGGCCCAAGAGCTCTAGAGTAGCAAAAAACTTAAAGAAGTCCTGTCACCAGAATTTTACCCCTCACACCAGGGAGTATGAAACAGGCTCACGGGCTGAGCCCTCTTTATACACACCAGGTGTTTGCTTCAAAATGAAGCAAACACCCGTTGCTAACACCTGCGATTGGTGCTAGCACAAATCACGGGTGTTAACCCTTTGATCACCGCCAGCAAAGCTGTCGGCTGCATTAAAGAGCTGCCGCCACGTTGGCACCGCCATCTTGGCTTTGATCGTCGCTGCCCGTGACGTCATTGGGGAGAACTTCTATGGCAGTGGTGGTGAACCTATGGCACGGGTGCCAGAGGTGGCACTCAGAGCCCTTTCTGTGGGCACTCAGGCCATTGTCCCAATTTCACCAAACAGGACCAAATTCACCAAATCTTCCTGCAGTCCCAAGCAACTTAAAAGATTCTGCTCTCAAAGCTATTTGAACTATGAGAAAAGCGAGAAGGTCAGTGTACAGAACTGCATTGTCTTTGGAGGTCCTCCTGCTGGACCCACCATTCTTTCTGGAGAGAAGCTACAAAGATGGTCTGAATTTGCCCACCTTCTTTCAACTCTATTGGTGGCCTTAGGAGAGCCAATACAATTGAATGTTGTTGAAGAACAGGTAGCAATAAGTTACTGCTTGAAATTCCATGTTGGCACTCCATGCTAAATAAGTGGATTTTGGTTGTAGTTTGGGCACTCGGTCTCTAAAAGGTTAGCAATCACTGTTCTATGGGATCATCTACAATTAGGCTTACCAGCAGTAAATCTAGAGCAAATAGGTAGCCCAGCACATGCCCCTAGTAAATAAGTAAGCCACATGGTCCCAGAATATATGTATCTCAGTACATGCTCCCAGTATATATGTAGCTCAGAACATCCACCTGGTATATAGGTAGCCCAGCACATGCCTCCAGTATGTAGGTAGCCTAGCATATGCCTCCAGTATATATGTTTCGCAGCACATTCCTCCAGTATATATGTATCCCAGCATATGCATCCAGTATATAGGTAGCATAGCATATGTAGGTTAGCCGTAAGAAGCCCTCAGTATATAGGTAGGCCAGCACCTTCCCCCAGTATTTATGTATCCCAGCACATCTGTCAAGTATATAAGTAGCTCTGCACATGCTCCCAGTATATAGGTAACCCAGCACATACCCCCAGTATATACATAAGTCAGCACATGCCTGAACTATACAGTATAGGTAGCCCAGCACATGTCCCCATTATATAGGTAAGCCGGCACATGTCCCCATTATATAGACAAGCCCGCACATGCCCGCAATATAAAGGTAGATCAGCACATGCCCCATTATATAGATAAGCCAGCACATTCCCCTAGTATATAAGTAGCCCCTGTACATACCCTAAGTATATAAACAGCCCAGCACATGCCCTTGTATATAAGTAGCCCAGAACATGCCCCTGTATATAGGTAGCCCAGCACATGCAACTGTATATAGGTAAGCAAAGCACATGCCACTGATATATAGGAAGCCCAGCATATCCTCCAGTGTTTATAGGTTAGCCAGGACAGGTGCTTCTTCTTCTCCAGGATGTTGGCTGCATGTTGACACTACTGTCAGTGTCCTTTGTATGACACAGGTGGCTCTGAGGACACCTCTGTTTGGGTAACAGAGAGGACGAATGCAGGGGTAGCATTGCACTGCCTGTGTCCAGTAATCAGTGGTGTGTGCTTCTTAAAGAGGCATATACTGTTGATTACTATTGATGGCTGGGCCCAGCCCCTCAGGGTGCAAGGTGAGGTAAGTGCCCTACGCAACCCCCTACCATTCACAAAAGTTTAGTTGATTGTTAAGTGATGGTTATCATCTGTTTAATATGGTATTGACTAATGCACATTGGTGTGGCGTGTTGAGCACCACTCTTAATTTTCCCCCAGCCTCTTAGTATATCCGAGTTGCACTTGGTCAGTGGATTGAAATCTTCATAATGTCAGACCTAGCAGATGCATCCCAAACGTCATGTGTGACCGTAACCTCATAGTTTGTCATCTCCCTGGGATGTGGCTAGAGTGCTTAAAAATGCTGATCATGGCCTCAAAATTTACAGTAGCGTCCACTCCTGTACATAACCGCTTCACATGGCTTGTGTCCAGGTTCATTTGAGACATTTGCAACAAAAAGAAGTTAAAAATAAAAGACAAGAAAATTGAATTGAACAAGAAAATAGACAAGGCACAGAAAAGACCTACCGAAATTCTAAATTATACACCAAAAATATATGTCCCCCATGGACTCCTTGGAGAATCCTTCTTTATGCATTGTTTGTAGGATGGATTCTAGCTCTTATGCAATTTTGCTGGTGATATATATTAGAGAAAATATGACCATATATCTCAGATTTCAAGTCACTGATAGTTGGCATAAAGAAATGGAAAACCTGATACCAGCAAGGGTCAAGGTTGGCTGAGCACCATTGGAGATATATACGGTAGATCAATGCCAGTAGGTATGCTGTCTGGCTTGGCATCATGGGAGCCATATATAATAATAAAGTAATCAGCAGTGGTAGGTTTGATGTCTGGCTGAGGTCCATGGGAGTCATAGATCAGCACCATCAGATGTTTATGCTTGTCTCACCTCATGAGAAGCGTAAATTTATTTTACAGATATACTGTAAATCATGAAAAATGTGCCAACTATAGTGGCAACTATTAAAGATAATGATTGTATTAATAGTTATGATTAATTTTAACAGAAAGTTGTAAATGAGCTGAAAGCATTATGAGAGACACATAGTTCTACAGTATCTGGAGTAAAGATTGAACTCTAGCTAAGGGCGTTAGGATTTCCAGGTATATTATTGAATATAAAAGCATGTATATGTTGAAAGATCTACTAACACTATGCCTTAAGCTTTAGAGATCAAAAATCACAAGTCAGTAATATGCATCTCATTGATAGTTGCTCACCTTTATCCTCTGAAGTTTTGTCCTCCACGCAATAAATCTTTAGAAAGGAGAAAGCAAAGACATTACTTGAGACATTGGTTTCTTTGAAGATAATTTATTGATTCTTTCAAGATGATAGATAGAGGGTTAAAAGTGGACCTAGCTGTGCTGCATCGGATGGAAGAATTAACTGCTGCCAAGCATAATATCAGTACCGACAACACAACCATTTGGGGCCGCTGGCTCACTTTTAGACAATCACCTGAGTTCAATACTTTTACGTAAAAACGCTCCTTCATTCCATTTATATCTGGATTGCTCTAGCTGATGACTGATTTTACCCCTCACCCCTCCCTCCCTCTTCTTTTTGTACTTTATATTAACTTATCCATTGCTAGAAATATATCTATCTAACAACCTTGGAATTGTTAATATTAACTATTTGGTACATACATATATGACTCACCATTGACCTCATTACGTCTGTGATGTTCTGGCAAACTGATAGTTATTAAAGTCCTTGCTCTAATATATATATACATCTATATATATTTATATAATTTTATATATATATATATATATATATATATATATATATATATATATATACACTCACCGGCCACTTTATTAGGTACACCTGCTAGTAACTGGTTGGACCCCCTTTTGCCTTCAGAACTGCCTCAATTCTTCGTGGCATAGATTCAACAAGGTGCTGGAAGCATTCCTCAGAGATTTTGGTCCATATTGACATGATGGCATCACACAGTTGCCGCAGATTTGTCGGCTGCACATCCATGATGCGAATCTCCCGTTCCACCACATCCCAAAGATGCTCTATTGGATTGAGATCTGGTGACTGTGGAGGCCATTTGAGTACAGTGAACTCATTGTCATGTTCAAGAAACCAGTCTGAGATGATTCCAGCTTTATGACATGGCGCATTATCCTGCTGAAAGTAGCCATCAGATGTTGGGTACATTGTGGTCATAAAGGGACGGACATGGTCAGCAACAATACTCAGGTAGGCTGTGGCATTGCAACAATGCTCAATTGGTACCAAGGGGCCCAAAGAGTGCCAAGAAAATATTCCCCACACCATGACACCACCACCACCAGCCTGAACCGTTGATACAAGGCAGGATGGATCCATGCTTTCATGTTGTTGACGCCAAATTCTGACCCTACCATCCGAATGTCGCAGCAGAAATTGAGACTCATCAGACCAGGCAACGTTTTTCCAATCTTCTACTGTCCAATTTCAATGAGCTTGTGCAAATTGTAGCCTCAGTTTCCTGTTCTTAGCTGAAAGGAGTGGCACCCGGTGTGGTCTTCTGATGCTGTAGCCCATCTGCCTCAAAGTTCGATGTACTGTGCGTTCAGAGATGCTCTTCTGCCTACCTTGGTTGTAACGGGTGGTGATTTGAGTCACTGTTGCCTTTCTATCAGCTCGAACCAGTCTGCCCATTCTCCTCTGACCTCTGGCATCAAAAAGCCATTCCCGCCCACAGAACTGCCGCTCACTGGATGTTTTTTCTTTTTCGGACCATTCTCTTTAAACCCTAGAGATGGTTGTGCGTGAAAATCCCAGTAGATCAGCAGTTTCTGAAATACTCAGACCAGCCCTTCCGACACCAACAACCATGCCACGTTCAAAGGCACTCAAATCACCTTTCTTCCCCATACTGATGCTCGGTTTGAACTGCAGGAGATTGTCTTGACCATGTCTACATGCCTAAATGCACTGAGTAGCCACCATGTGATTGGCTGATTAGAAATTAAGTGTTAATGAGCAGTTGGACAGGTGTACCTAATAAAGTGGCCGGTGAGTGTATTTCCATATAACAAAATATCCATGGTTGTGTAGGGATTAAGCGCCGAATTGTGCCACTAAATACCCACATATATCTGAGACAATGTAGGTTGCTAGCTGCAGTGGCGTTGGATCCCCGCGTTGGAGGGTGTGAGAATGATATATGCTCCATCTCCCACCGTGGTATCTTACCACCTCTTTGGGATGTGATTATACTCACTAAATATCCCACTTGCCCGCATTCTTATGTGTTTAAACCATCTTTCATTAGGTGATGCATCACCATAGTGGGCACCTAGTGCTAACTACCATAAATCACCTTGAATATGTGTATACCGCATAGAGATTTATATTACTATGTTGTATCTTGTTGCCGTGGTAATGAGGGCGGTCTCCTTACTTTAGTAAGCTTACAACCCTTGAAGTTGTTGTCACAGGTCATTTGATGTCTATTTTTTGCCTTGGTGCACACTGCATCGAGGGCTTGGTAGCCCTTTTCCAAGATGGCTTTTCGTCAGCCTATGTTTTGCTATATATATTCAATGTGGGTCACTTGTTAGTTGCTTGGTAAAGGTGTTACACACCGAAACGTAGTCATTTGTTCAATAAAATTCACCTTTCATTATGAAATTGGAACCACGGAGTGCTGCCTGATTTTTACCTTATTTATCTCCAATAGGATTAAGCCAGAACCTTTGGGGGCGCTGCACCCCTCCTTATTAGGAGACATGCTTCAAAAGTACTGACGTACTTTATAATCAGCTTTATCCATTAGTTCCTTGCAGGGCAGCCATGCCAATTAACTCCTCTGTGCCACAGTCTTTTTGCTTGAAGAAATGTGGGACATTCAGCGGATAGGTAATAATTTGCAGTTAACAAAGTAGTATTTTAATATTAATTTATCAATGAAAACTATGGTAATTAACATAGTTTATTTTTTGTAGCACACCTTTCTATCCTAAATTCCTTCCGTATTCTGCAAATCCTAAATGATCTTTTATAGTTAGGCTGCCACATTGGCTTGCAAACAGCCCCTCTCAGTGACATCACAGGCCAGAGAGTGGAAGTGAACCTCTCTTGTCAGTTTGCGTGGGGATTCCACATTGCTTGGAAGGACTTTCTGGATAATCTTGGTGTGAATAACTGCTGGTATACATTATTAAAGAGGTATTCCAGGAATCACATAATTCATATACAAGTGGGCACTCAAAATATAAGCTAATGTGTAATTAGTTGTTATTTAAAATTTTGCTCCCCTTAGCAGAAAATGCTGATGACATGCACTGTAATGAAGAATTAAAATGCTACCGGCCCTTTAATCAGTCCGTTAATTTCCTCCGTGCGGTCCGTTGCAGGACAGAAGATGGCCGCTGGTCACATGTCCACATCACATGTCCTGCACCTGCCTGGGCAGGGTCATGTGATCACCACTATGTGTGGCTGTAGTCGGTTGGTTGCAGTGCATCCAGTATGGTCAGTGTTGTGGTGATGGCAGTTACACATCATTACTATGGTAACAGAGCAAGAAAACCTGTTAGATCATCACTGTTAGCAGAGCATATAAGTGGTAGGAGGAGTTACTGGGACTAAAGGCTCTTGGGACTTGTAGTTTGCAGTGGCGGCCATCTTAGTGATAACTCCACCTACTTTAGAGAGGCCATAAATTTTGTAAATCATAAAATCATATTATTTTAGCTCCGTTTTGTGACTAATGACATTGAGTATTGTTGTATTCATTTATTTATATCATCATGGGTTTTTGTGTCAGACGTTCATATTCCCAGAATACCCCTTTAAGGCTATTAGTTTTTCCCCCTTTTATTTTATAACTGTTTTGTATTTGTATTGTTTGTGTATTCACTGTAACTATTTTTTTTATATTTTTTCAATATTATTATTTTCAATGACTGCACTGTACATCCATGTATTAAATCTTTTATAAATACACCATCTTGGATAGGTGGATGGGGTCATGTGATAAATTGTGAGGCTCCTTAGAGTAAGTGCACCACATGACTTGACCAGAGAGTGGGGGTATGTAGTTGTATTTGTAGTTGTATTTTTCTAAGGGAGTCTGTATTTTGAGCTTTCCTTTATCTTTCTCCATGGAAAATTGATATACTTTTTCTACTACTTTGCTAGCTGCAGTAGTGCCAGTATTTTCTTGGAGTCCAATATCCAAGTATATAAAAACCCCTCCAATCTAACAGTTTGCTATTCGCATTACCAGTGTCCCTATTTGAAAGAGGGGCCTTCGGGCCCCCTCAGGCACAAGTCCTCCTTTATTTTTAATGCGTGCAACTAATCGACTTGCTGTAGTAAACCTTTTATTGTTCACATTGTTTTTATTGGTCTTTCTGGGAACCTACAGAAATAAATGTGACAATTACTGTAGTCCTATAATTTATGTAGCTGTACATAGCATTGCCCTGCTGTAAAACATGATTGCTTTGTAATCCATTAATATATATATATATATATATATGTTGACAGTACTCCCAGTACTGGGCTGTAAAATGACTTTGGTAACAGGGGTATTAAATTAATATATTTTACAGGAAAGTTGCATGTCAGTGCGATTCCTAGCAACTAGAGATATTTTAGTGTTTAATATGTAACACCACTGCTACATACCGTATACCTTTGGGACATCATTTTTATTATTTATTATTCTGTATATCAGAAGGATGAAGCTGCTCTATACCCTACTGCATTATAACATATTTATCAGCTTCATAATGAAAATTGAACTTTATGAAAGTAAATTGATGGATTTAATGTGTTTCCTATGCATAATGTCTATTGTGAGGATTCCTGCACTTAGTGTTATTGTATGATACTTTGCAGCATACTAAGTAATTATCTAGTGAGATCACATGAAATATGCAGGTGACCTTCTCGAAACCGTCACCACAATATCAAAACATCCCAAAGGTATAGCCAAATGAAAGCCCCTGCATCACACACTGCACCCTTGTGCAGACTCACTGGTTTACCAGGCTATAGAGGAGCTTTTGGGCATCCATTATTCAATACTTTTCAGCTAGTCAATAATGGAACTGAGGTGAAATTTCCCAGGCAGTCCACCATCCATATAAATGTCTTTTTTCTAGGATTCTAAGCCACTGGTGGTATAGTGGCGTCATGTCTGGAAGTAGGTATATACTCACTTCTTCACCAGCTTTGTGTCTCCTATTCTGCTCCATTTTCAGGTGGTTCTCTGCATAAACTCTTTCAACTGCTCTTCTGCAAAAGGAAGCCATTCACAATCAAGGTCACAATTTTACAACATTCAGAATTGCTTCTCTTTGTCAGTGCTTTCAATACTTTTATTTTATCATCACTTTTATTGAAATTGTAGTTACTGTATAAGGAAGTATGTATTGAAAAACATGCAGTTACGTAGAGATTAGGAAATTACATTCCTGGTGCTGATGAAATAGTAGGATGTATAAAGGAGTACTCTTAGTCACAATATCAACATAGAAGGACAGATGGCATGTAATGTTTTGTTTCTATTGTTGTGCTCTATTATAGCAACAAAACAGCAAATATAATGTTTAATGTGATGGACACTAACAGACCTCAAAATATTCTATGGACTATAATGGGGTTTCAATTCCTGCTTAGAAAACTTTTTCTTCCAAACCTTCATCAACTTAAAGGTACACTTTAATCAGATTTTACCCCATTATTCTCACAGTAGTCGATATAGTCATAGTTCCCCATCAATAGCTAGTATAGTAACAGTGTTCCCAGAAACCAATACAGTCATAGTGCCCACACAGTAGCCAATATTGTAACAGTGCCACCACAGTAGCCAATATAGTGACAATGACCCCACAGCAGCCAAAATAGTCCCAGTGTCCTCACAGTAGCCAATATATTAACAATGCTTCAATTTTAGCCAATATAGGAACAGTAACCCCCAGGGCAGATAATACTTACAGCAGGGCCCCTCTGTAGCCAATAGTTACAGGCCCTATTTGTAGACAATACTCACAGGGTCTCCATTGCAGCTAATAACTATCGGGCCCCAACTTAGCCAATAGTGAGGGTCCCCCACAAAGCTCTTCTCCAGCCTGTAACCTACCCCCACCCCCTGTACAGTAGAGGCAAAAAAATTAAATGCTGTAGTACTGCAGTATATCGTATTAGTGATCAGACCCCCAGGGTTAAAGTACCCTAGGGGGTTTAGAAAGAGGGTAAAGAATTTTTTTTTAAGTTAAAGATCTATTAAAACAAAAATGTTGCAAATACATTTTTGTCAATTTCACCAAAAATTTTTTTTTTTCCCCCCAGCTTTCCAGTGCATGGCAAGTAATATAAAATGCTACCACTAGTAAATCAAATTCATTATGAAGAAAACAAGCCCTCATACAGCTTCACACATGAAAAAAATAAATATGTTATGGTTTTTTGAAGGTGTGGAGCAAAAAACTGAAAACAGTTAAAGTCCATTGATGGAAATGGGTTAAATACATCATACATACATCATATACACACATACATATAGTATATACAGCACCCTGTACAATATATCAAGAAGCCTCTTGATGCACGAGCGCAAACATATGATAAATAGTTTACGAGTGGGAGGCTGGTCAGCCCAGCAATAACATAATCCTGAATTTCCCATTAGTGCTTGAGTCCTTTTCCCTCCCTGTATAGGGAGCTTTCTGATGAAGTATCTAGGCCGAGCCAAAAGCTACTATGTACTGTTCCTAGAACAATCCAAAGGTTCTTGTACAACTTCCCCTTTGAACCCCAGAAAGATATGACGGAGAGGACTAAGTTTATTCTGGCACCCAAAATACA
The DNA here is from genome assembly GCF_040894005.1 of Engystomops pustulosus. Classification (NCBI taxonomy): domain Eukaryota; kingdom Metazoa; phylum Chordata; class Amphibia; order Anura; family Leptodactylidae; genus Engystomops; species Engystomops pustulosus. Next base: position 100,399,435 of record NC_092417.1, on the reverse strand, counting down.
CTCACTGTATGTCATAAAGCCATGTCACTGAGGCTACAATTTGCACAAGCTCATCGAAATTGGACAGTAAAAGATTGGAAAAACGTTGCCTGGTCTGATGAGTCTTGATTTCTGCTGCGACATTCGGATGGTAGGGTCAGAATTTGGCGTCAACAACATGAAAGCATGGATCCATCCTGCCTTGTATCAACGGTTCAGGCTGGTGGTGGTGTCATGGTGTGGGGAATATTTTCTTGGCACTCTTTGGGCCCCTTGGTACCAATTGAGTATCGTTGCAACACCACAGCCTACCTGAGTATTGTTGCTGACCATGTCCGTCCCTTTATGACCGCAATGTACCCAACATCTGATGGCTACTTTCAGCAGGATAATGCGCCATGTCATAAAGCTGGAATCATCTCAGACTGGTTTCTTGAACATGACAATGAGTTCACTGTACTCAAATGGCCTCCACAGTCACCAGATCTCAATCCAATAGAGCATCTTTGGGATGTGGTGGAACGGGAGATTCGCATCATGGATGAGCAGCCGACAAATCTGCGGCAACTATGTGATGCCATCATGTCAATATATACCAAAATCTCTGAGGAATGCTTCCAGCACCTTGTTGAATCTATGCCACGAAGAATTGAGGCAGTTCTGAAGGCAAAAGGGGGTCCAACCCGTTACTAGCATGGTGTACCTAATAAAGTGGCCGGTGAGTGTACTTAAGTCCAATGCACACCTGGTGAATTTCTCTCACACTTTCAGCTCTTCCCACCACTCCTCCCCCTCTTTCACAATGAAAAATTGATGTTCAGCAACTTCCAATGTGGGTAAAAGTAATTTCTTTATTATTAAAACTTACGAGCATCAAGAAGTCCTTGTGGCACAATAAAAAAATATTTACGCTTTTCAGTCCTTTCAGGCTTTAATCATAATGACTCCTCACCTCCTGTTACAGGTATGGTTTGTGGGTGTGACCCCCATTAGCATGTTACACCTACATTCCAGCAAGTTCTAGGAAAAACTGAAAAGTACTAAAAAGTTGCAGTTTTTAGTTAAAGGAATAAAAAGAACACAAATGTGCCATTGTTCTTACTGATAAAACACAGTAATACTAAATGTATAGGACATTTTTAATGTCCTACATTTGCACAGCAAAAACCTTTTAGAGCATAAAACATTTTGCCTCAGGGCTTGTTTTTTGATAAAAGAACTGTAGCTTTCTAAAACTTCAGGGTCTATTGGGTTAAACACTCAGAATCTTACATTTTCTGATCCTGGGTTTGTGCGCTGGTGTTCAGCTGGGAATCAATACCCAATTGCCTGCAATCGTCTTCTAAAGTGCTGCCATAAAAAGGATTCACCTAAGAAGGACAGCCTTCAATGTCCCAATATTGTAATCATAACAATAAAACAGATCACCAGTATGAGCACAATTTCTCATGTGGTAATTTTTATCATCAAGAGAGAACATGCGAAACATAGATGGGACTATTTTTCAATATACATCTGTTTTTTCCATCAAAAAACTGCTTAAAAAAACCTAACAAAAGAAGTCATTTAGACTGAGTGCACATTCTAGAAATGTTGGAGGATGCTTTACCTTTGGGAGTCATCATACTTTATTCAACCAGATCAAGAGAAGTACAGAGCAGGATGTTATTTCAAATCCCTAAACCAAAATAGGACAGGGTCACCCTGAACTGTGCCCAATTGAGGAAGTGGGTGATATTAGATATATACAGAATAAAAGGTGTTTTATAGAACAGCAAGTTTTAAGTTGCTCAGGGATATCTTGTGATTTTTATATGCACTGGTGGTGTCATCACAATATCTGAGAATTGGAAGAATATATAAAAAAAATTAAAAAACAAACAGATCAAACACAAAAATATTGAAGTATAGCCAGTTGGAAATTATATTGGACGAGAGATGGTAACACTCACCTTCTCAGGTGACCCATCACAACCTATGTAATTGCTTTATATGTCCTAGGAGCAGCCGATGTGAGACTGGGGTAAACAGGTAAAAGAGTTTCTGATTTAGCTCAGTAGGTGTCACAAGCGAGCGCCTAGAGCAGTGGTGGCGAACCTATGGCACAGGTGCCAGAGGCGGCACTCGGAGCCCTCTCTGTGGGCACTCAGGCCATCACCCTATCATGAAGTTCACCAGACAGGACTCAAAGAATCTTCCTGGAGAATCTTCCTACAATGATAGGCGAATTTGGCCTCCTCCTTTCAACTTCGTTGTTGTCTTTAGGAGGCTGAACGATTGAAAGTTGTCAAAGAACAAGGAGAAATAAATTACTGCTTAAATTGCTGCGCTGGCACTTTACAATAAATAAGGGGCTTTTGTTTGAAGTTTGGGCACTCGTGCTCTAAAAGGTTCGCCATCAGTGGCCTAGAGAGTGGATTTTTTGGAAGCTAAATCAGAAGCTCTTTTACCTACTTGCATATCTGACAATCACTACTTGTGTTTAATATTTGCTATTTTTGGTCAAGGATGCTCCCAAAGAAGAACTGATTCCCTGTAGACGAGCCTACAGAAACTTTTGAAGGCCAGCAAAGAATGAAAAATTTCAAGAGCAATTTAACCATTTCATTGAGGGAATCCTTTAGTTTGATGGGCAATCTTCAGCAAAGTAGCAGAAAACAATAAGAGAAGAAAATGACTACTTTGTTTAGACCATTATGCTGAACTGTATTCATTTTGCGCTTTATAAAGGCTGGGAATATTTTCAGAGCAATGTAAATAAAAGACCAAGGCCATTGATAGTAATTGCTAAAGCAATTCCTGAACCACATGGACATTTCACTATTGTTTCTTTGTAGCTCAACATAATAAGAAAAGTTAGCTCTAAATACAACTTCCCTCTCCCAGTTGTATGATTTTGATGTGATTTTGGCCTGATTCTCATTTCCTAGCAACACATGCATGAAATACTGACTCATTAGAATGATGTCCAAGTGTTGCCCGTTTTTTCACGCATCAATGATTTTAATAGACGAGTTTCACAAACAACTTGCGTCATAGTACATGCTACTATTTTCTCAGATAGGATTTGTGGACATGCAATACAACAGATGTGGAGATACAACAGTGGCCTATCAAATTGTCTGAATTGTGTCCAAGTGCTCTCACATGTAGACTTAGACAGCACTTGGGTATAAAACTCACTTGTAAGCGAGGTAGCAAAAGGTTCCTTGGCTAAGTATGTTGGAAGCTTTTTCTAAGATTTGGATAGACTAAAATAATAAGCAGAACTACTAAAATACTTTTGTTGAGGATAGTCTACCCAAGTATAGGGAATTAAAAATATTTTCAAGGAGGAATAGGGACATGTGGGGTGGTTTGAATGTCAGTGGACAGTGTGTAAAGTAGTGTGCTGCTACCCCTTATGGGGAGGTAGATATTCCTAAATGGCAAAGGTCTTTATGCTGTATTGTGTACATTTCCAAAAACAAATAATATTGCAATGTCTCTATGCAACAAAGGAGGTATAACATAGCTTTAATTTTTCCTCAGAGTCAGTTGTGTTTTCAACTTCTGCAACCCTTTGCATGTTATATAATAGAGTGACATAATATTTCCACATCAGACAAATCTAATACATCTTACTCTCAGTTGGCATTTTCACTAGCTTTATAAGCAAGCTGAAATCTTCTCTGCTCAAAATGTTTCATCATTTTTCGAGCAAATACTTTCAGACATAGGAAAATCAATGATCAGTAAATTCTTGGCCTGCTGTCAGACTGGTCAAAGAACAGTTAATAGCACAGAACATTTTCTCTTTTTCTCATGTCAGCAATTAAGGGCATGGGTTGTAGTATCAGTAAAATGTGCAAGTCGGGGGGCACATGAAAAAGAAACACATCTAGGGCGATTAGACAGAGGAAAGAGAAGAAAATAATTATCAGGAGATAGAGAGAAGCAAACTGGACTTATAATGAGGTTTCTCTGATCGACAAGAGAGAGCGAGGGAGAGAGAGCTGCAGGAAAAAAAAAGATAATTGCTTGATAGATTCTATTACTTTTTTAGAAACAGAGATGGTAAATGATGGCTAAGTGTATTTAATTAGAGTGGGGGTGTCTGCTGGCTGCCAGAGATTCTCAGAAGCAGGCAGAGTGCAGGTGTGAAGGAGTAGAGCGAGTGTGTGTCTGTACCAGGGGGTGCAGGGTGGGGAGTGGGTTACTCTAGCTAAAGATAGTAGCATGAAGACTATTCTTCTGAATTCTCATTGTATAAGATGCCAAATGTATGTGACAGCACTTGGAGCAGTGGACAACAGGAGGCAAAAGTAGTTTTAACTTCTCAAGTTGTGTCATTTGTAAATAACTCACTTTTGAAATTATTACAGGCCATGACTTATTATTGTATACAGATTAAGTTCACAATACCGTTTAAATCTTCGTTCCTTACCTCCGTTCAAAAAAGTAAAGAATGGAAGTTTAACAGAGGTTTAATGTTTCATTAAAAAATCCCATTGAAATTAATGTAAATTTTACGGTATCCGTTATGTTCCGTTTAGGCAGGTATCCATTATCCATGTGTTTTTAGTGCAAAAAAAAAAGATTGGGGGCTGCTGTACTCTTCCTATGTTTGAAAAAAAAAAACTCATGGATAACAGATACTTGCCAAACTGACCAAAACAGATTTGTGTGAAAGTACCCTAAAAGTGCAATATAACTTATTAACAAACAAATCAAGGATAAAAAAATGTGTGCCTTATCCAGGTTCCAACGTTAAGTACCACCACTATATGACCATCACATGTAAAATACTATATAGTACAATAAGACTTTAATAACCCTCTTGTTTGGGGAAATAGTTTTGTACTAGTGGCATAGACAGCAAGAGACAAGACACGGGGAAACAAACATAAGCAATCATGTTTACTTATTGGATCCTTATATATTGTACCCACTGTCCGAGTGATTCTCACTTTATACGTTGTAGGGTGATATTGGATCCTTAAAATTGCTTTATATCTCTGCTCTTGTATATCTTATGATATCTATATATCATTCTATTTTTGTTATAATATCTATATATCATTTTATATATCATAATTATTATGGCACCGGTCTGGCATGTTCTTTTGGTCCTGTGAATTATCTCTTTTTAATATATTGTTCTTAATGGCACTTTAATATAATCTGTATATATTTTAATACTTCAAGTTGGCTCTTTACTAGTGTTTCCTCTTTTTCTTTCCTTTTTGGTGCTATGTTTGTACATTAGAGAGGTCTAGGTTAGTCCTGGTATTAATAATATAGGTGCTGTATCGCCTTATTTAAAGTAATATAATCAACGAATTGTACTACTTGGAGTTCTTTAGTACTGGGGGCTATCCAAGCATTTTATCCTGGAGTCCAATGCTCTGCTGTACAGTTCATTTGATTTGGGGTTGATGGCAGTGCGGGGGGGAGAGAGGTTATAGAATCTGGCAGTGCTACGATATGACTGTCATTATCGGTGGCTGATATTGCTCTTTTGCTGGAGCATCGTTGAGGACATGGAGTGGTATTTATTCAGTGAGATTGCCTCAAATTAGCACAAGCAGCTTTTTTACCTTATTGTTACTGTGTCAAATAGACTCAGCGGCTCCCCAATAGTGCTATGTGTCTTATTGATGATCTTGGGCAATTTATTTTTGTCTCTTCCATTTATGCTATCATTAATGCTATCTCCCAGCAAGCTACTGTACTTTCTCAGGGAACATACTTAGTATGTACATGCCCATGTTTTTTGTTGTTTGCAGCCCACTCTAGTTTGTTTTCTATGACTACACTTAAGTACTTGAATGTGTTTACCTCTTCAGTTTCCTATCCCTTGATTGATGGGATTACAGATGGATTGGTTCCTTTGTAAGTCTAGTAACATCTACTTTGTTTTGTCCTCATTAAGAGATTGTGGCTCTCACGCCTTTCTACAAATTTGCCAATGGTCTCCCTGCCATACAATATAAATGTACACTTTTTACATTATTATGGGGACATGGGCTAAATCAAATTCCATTATCTTAACAAAGTTGTGAATTTTAACGTAGTCGTGAACTGGTGGTAACTGTGCAGAGACCAGAATGAAAGAACAGAAACTACACAAAAGTTATCAAACTTTCAATATTGATGAAATGCCTTCCACCATATTTATTAAGGGTCATAGACCTTTTTTAGACACTTTTCCAACTACTAACAGGCTTGAAATGTGGAGAAAAGCCTGCGCTCTAAAAATTATATAAATGCATAAAAATTTTGCACCAACTAGAACTGCTCAGTGTTCCAATGGCCGAAGTTGTGCAGCTTTTCGGAGGACAGGACTGTGCCGGGGAGCTGTCAGGTAGGACACTAGTGTGACTACCTGCATGTGACTGCCTGCATGTGACTGCCTGTGTGTAACTCATTTACGGGGGAAAAGAAAGCAGCAGGAAGAAGAGGCCCGACTGCACAGATCTCTGCTGTCTTTGTGATGATGGGAGTAAGAATGATGATGATAATGGTTGATGGGTGCTGGCCTCATTACATGGGAGGTGGCTGCCTCAGATATAGACTGTACCTGCATCAATCTTATCCCTTTTAATAAATGCCCCTGAATAACTTCAATTATTAACTTTAATTATTAGAGATTAACTTTTCATGCCCTCTCATATAGTGTCCACCTTGCGCATACATCCTATTAGATGGCACTGTGTATGCATAATGTTGGGAATCACTGCCCTGTACTAGAAACATGATGACAGTATAAGACATTGGGTCTAGTGGTACTACAAGCTTATATGTGACTCTGATGTTGTCATAGCAGCCCCTGGCTGCAATGGAAATCTGACAATATTCCAGATTCCAGGCAGCCATGGTGGAAAATAGTCTGCATCTCCAATTTTTCTCTGTTTCACAAAAAATAAAAATTGAAAAAAAAAGTGATCAAAATGTGACCAACAATGTTAGATATGCAAAAGTCATCATGTCCTGTAAAAAATAATACCTTACACAAGTCCATACACAACAGTATGAAAATGGCTGCAGAACATGGCAAAATGAAGAAATATTTTTTCATACAAAAGTTAAATTTTTAAAAATCTATTAAAACCTAATAATACCTATAAAGATTTGGTATCCCTGTGATCATACTGACCCACAGAATAAAGTAGTTGTCATTTTGGCCGCACAGTGAAAGCCATAAAGACGTAGCCCCAAGAATATGAAGAAAATGCTTTTTTTTTGTCAATATTACTGCATTTTCACCATAATTTCGCCGAATTTTTTTCCAGCTTCCCAATGCATTACATTGAATATAAAATACAGCCACTAGGAAGTACAATTTGTTACACAGAAAGTAAGCTATCATGCAGTTCATACATGGAAGAATAAAAAAGTTATGGATTTTTGAAGGTAGGGAGGGAAAAACAGAAATATTAAATGGACAACGCCAGCAGTAAGGGGTTAGAGATGCAAATAGCATTGATTCTATAGCGGTACCTATGGTTCATTGGAGGAATGCCACTGTAACTGTACTCTTAATCTATGAATTTAAAATGTATATTAAACTTTTTTTTTTTTTACTTTTTTTTTACCAGGAGGAACACTGTCATCAGCTTTTACACCACAAAATTAACACCCATAGTTTGGATATTCTTTCTAGCATTCCCTCTGTCATTTTTATCCTCATCCTTTTAGCTATAAATATTTTGCCTCCAAAGACATGAAATAAATTGAGAAGAGTCACTTTTTGCCTGAGTCACTTTTAATGTCAAACAGTTTTATTGAACATAAAAAAACAGAGAATGATGGGTTACAAGACTGCCTGAAGGAATCCCCCACCACAGGGGACAATGTTGCATAGGTAGTACTACACAGCAGTCCAATGGTAGACCGCCTATTGAGACTCACATAAAAAATACTCAATTGCAATTATAAGAAAAGAAAAATACAGATAAAGATAAACTAACACAACCTATATGCTGAAACTGGCCACAACCTCTGAAACACAAGGGTGAGGCCGAAGGGAGGTTTTTATGAATGCGTTCCGGAACCAGAAAGGACCTATGTAGGATCTTAATGGACGTTTCTGCCAACATCACCTGGTGACTTCCCCTCGCAACTGTCTCACAACAATGTCTCCATCTCAGCAACGACAGGTTGATGTTCAAGTCCGACTCTCATTGAGTCATGAAAGCCATTTTCTGATCCCTATCGGGTTGATTCAATATCAAATAGATAGAGGAGAAAACACATCTGGTCGCGTCAATTTTTACAAATAATTTCAAAGTACGTCATGTTTGGGAGGTAAGTCTGAGGACATAGCAAACTAGTAAAATGGAGCAGCTGCCCTAGATTGAACATGTGGGATTGGGGTAGGTCATGTTTCATTGTGAAGGCGGACGCTGTAGACACCTTGTAGACACAATTCTAGGAAATGACGGAGTTGCGTCAAGCCCCTCTCTTTCTACCAAATAAAAGATTGTGGGTATGTCCCTATTTCAAACCCCCTGTGTGGTAATATCACGAGTACTCTAAAGGGATTGTCCGTTAGAGAGAAAGACCTGCACAACCTATGCACCTGAGTGAGAGACAAATAGGGCTATTATTGATAATTTAGGTGGCCGGGGACCTGTATCCCAAAAGTCTTCCAGTAGGGATAGAGGCTTCTGTAGAGAGGTTTCCAATGAGACCCACAGATGAGCAATAGGCCCACCATGCACATGTATTATTTGCACATGTATTATTTGATCCTAGGTTTCCCACCCGTCCATAAAAAAGTAAAGATGGCCTTCTGGAAATCTTTTGTGGTCTTAACAGGAACTTGAATGGGGAGGCAGCAGAACAAGTACATGATTTTAGGTAAAGTGTTCATCTTTAGGGAATTAATGCACCCCACTCAAGATATGACAGAAGTATCCCAATTAGCAAAGTCCGATTGGAGTTGCTGAAACATCGCAGGAAGTTAGCTGAGTACAGCAAGTCCACTGAGGTAGTAATCTTGATGACCAAATAAGTAGTATAATTAGGCTTGGCTTTAAATCCAAAATGTAATTCTATCAGCTTAGCAGTATGAGAAGCAATATTGCAGAAGAGTGCCTCAGATTTATCAAAGTTTATACATAGGCCACATGCTCTTGCAAACCTATCTATCAGCGTGGAAAGATTAGGCAATAACATCAAAGGTTGAGTTATAGTCACAAAACAGATCCGCTGCGAATAGATTAACCTTGTCATGGCTACCTGCCAACTCAAGCCCTGCAATGTTTGGGTTGGCCCTGATCAGTCTACCCAATGGCTCCATTGCCAAGGCAAATAAAGGCGGGGATAGGGGAAAACCTTGCCTGATGCCCCTTGCAATCTGGATAGTAGACCTAATAGTGATCTGGAGCTTCAAGGTGGCTGAAGGAGAGAAGTATACGCGTTTAGTTAGGGAAGGGAAAAGAGCTCTGATATCGAATAGCTTTAGCACAGAGTATAAGTACGGCCAAGTGACGCTACCAAAGGCCTTTTCAAAATCTAGGGCAAGAACCACCATAGGAATTTTAGATACATTGGACTGGTGAATAAAGTTCAGTATTTTTCTAACATTAATAGGCATCTGCCCGGATTGAACGAAGTCCACCTGATCCTTGTGGAGTAGAGATGGAACAATATTCTACAGTCTAGAATGCACTTTAGCAAATTATAATCAATATTCAATAAAGAAATAGTCCTATAGTTCTTAGCAGACGTGTGATCTTTCTGGGGTTTGGGGATTACTGTGATATGAGCCTTCAAGAAAGTCTCCAGGGGAAATTGACCCTCTGTTAAAGCATAAAAGGTTTCCTGCAAAGGCTTCAAGCCTTTAGTAGAGGCTACAGCAACTGGAGACTCAGAATAGAGTTTTGCATAATAGTCTGCAAAGATATTGGGGGTCATCCCGACGTGTTACCCGAATATTTCCGATTTGCGCCGACTTTCCCTTATTGCCCCAGGATTTTTGGCGCACGCGACCGGATTTTGGCGCATCTGCATGAACGGCGACGGAAATTGGGGGGGCGTGGCCGAGCGAAAACCCGACGGATCTGGAAAAACCGCCGTATTTAAAACAAAAAAAGTGTCGCTTGGGACGCGCTTACCTTCACTTGGTTCGGCCCGGTAAATTCCAGTGCGGAACGATGCTTTTCAGCGCAGTAGCGCCACCTGGTGGACGGCGGAGGAACTTACCTTAGTGAATCCCGGACGGACCCGAATACACCGCAGAGAACGCGCTGCTGGATCACGAACAGACCTGGTAAGTAAATCTGCCCCATTATGTATTTTGGTGGGCTTTGAGGTGGTCGCACCAGACCACCAGGTGGTCGCACTGTCGATGCATATGGCATCGACAGTATTGAAAGCTTGGGTGTTACTCGGTTTCTTGGCTAAGAATTTGTCTGGTTTATTGGCCTGCTTAAAGTAAAAAACCTTTGTTTACTAAAGTGCCCTCTCTGTGCACTCTGTTAAGAGCAAATCTAGTTGAAGCTTAGATCTGGTTGGCAATGAATTGTGGTTCTGTGTGCTATAAAACCAAATATATAGGCAGTTAAAGATATAGTTAGGCATGCAATGTGCAGATGAGGATCCAATTTCTGACCAGTGTCTCTGACTCGCCGGAATATCTGATTCTATAGCTCCCAGAACCACGAGCCTGATGTGAATTGAAAAATGAGATTCTCATCTTAAATATACCAAAAGCATCAGGGTTTAAAGTGATGCACGATCCCAGCCTCTAAAAGTGACTCATGTCGAACAAAATGTTACATATCGACTTAATTGCATTTGGCTTTGAGGGCAATTTTCTTTGTAGGTAAATGGGCGAGTGACATAAAAGAAGAAATGCTTGAAGGAAAACAACATACCCTATCTCAGTGGTGGCGAACCTATGGCACGGGTGCCAGTGGCGGCACTCAGAGCCCTTTCTGTGGGCACTCGGGCCAGACAGGACTCAAAGAATCTTCCTGCAGTTCCAAGCAACTTAAAAGATTCTGCTTTCAGTCATATTCTAAAGTGATACCTGCTTCTCTACTTGGGACTGTAGGAAGAGGGAGGATAAGTAGACGCGGCCGAATTATTTTTGGAGGACCTTCTGCTGCCCTACGATTCTCTGTGTACAGAGGGAAACTGGAAAGAAAATAAAATGATGCAAATTTTCCATCTTGTCCTCAGTAGGCCAATATGACCGAAAGTTGATGAAAAACAGGGAGCAATAAGTTACTGCTTTCATTTTTGGTTGGCACCCCGCAATAAATAAGGGGGGTTTTGGGTTGCAGTTTGGGCACTAGGCCGCTAAAAGGTTCGCCATCACTGCCCTATCTGATTAGTTTCGCAGTGTAAAATCTGGTGACAGTGTCCCTTAAAGTGTGCACAGTAACAATAAAATTATAGCAGAATAATCAAATCAAGCCATGTCAGTGCTATGGCAAAATTCAGAAATGCAAGGACATGGAAGAACACTAGGAGAAAAGTGGTGGAGACTTCCCTAGGGAGGGTGCATGGTTCCCTAAGGAGAAGGGAGGGGGGTGCGTTGACCCCTCCCCTTCTCCATCTCCAGCCGAATGCTTCGCCTGGGTTCCGCCCCAGACAAGCATTTGTTCTTGTGAAAGGGGCCTTAATGTCTAAATGCCAATATAAATGTTAGTCTATTGGTAGTGGTGTCTTCCAGGTGGATTGTTGGCGCCAATAACTCCGTTTAGTAGTATAAGTATATAATTTGTTTTATTCATAAGCTATGTAAAACGCGTTTCGAGCCTGTGCTAGGCTCTTCATCAGTTACATATAGCTTCAGAGTTGCGGGGAAACATGAGGTTGATAAGGTGTAATTTTTGGCGCGAGATGCAGATGCTCTGACGTCAAAGGTGTAAACATAAACATTGTTGTAGTAGAGTTCATTCATAAAATTCATTCATAAAATTTTTCCATAAAATTTTCAACCTATTAAAAGCTTATGTAGCTGCATGTGAAATACTTCCGGTCCTATACACATCTATAAAAAAACATTATTTCATATACGAAAGTTTATATTTAAAAGAGGGGGAAAAAAGAAGGGAATTTTATAAGATACAATAAATTCTAAAACAACAAAATACAATCAATGTGATTGTTTAAACTGCCCTGTGTTTGCGATCAGTAGGTTTCGCCTCTTGTGTCGGATCTGTCTTGTACATCTCCGTTCCGTGCGGTCCAGCTACGGAAGCCTGGAAGGGTCAGAATGGAACAGGCGTGAAGTGTCGCGGTGGGGATTAGGTTGTATTGCGGATTATATGGGTTGATGAGAGGGAGTTCTTAGGTGAGTATTGTTTCTGTGACTTCATTGAGGCCGGCCAGTTTTAGGGTTTTTAAACGGTATATTTCTCTCTTTTTTAGTACTCCGAACCTATTGTTGACATCGTGACTGATGTGGTCAATAGGCATGATTGAAATTTTCCCTTCTCCCTTGTGTTTAAGTGTGCAATGTTTTGATAGCCCGTGGGTAAGGATTTTGTGTTTAATATTATATCGGTGTTGGTTCACTCGACAATGTAGTACTTGGGTAGTCCTTGGCATTCAATGAGATAAATGATGTATTGGCTTTGAGATTGAAAGTTTCCATCGTATTATTCGATCTGAAGGTGTCAGAAGTCTTGATGATTCTGCAACAAAGGCATTGGGGTTTTATAAAATTCCCTTCTTTTTTCCCCCTCTTTTAAATATAAACTTTCGTATATGAAATAATGTTTTTTTATAGATGTGTATAGGACCGGAAGTATTTCACATGCAGCTACATAAGCTTTTAATAGGTTGAAAATTTTATGGAAAAATTTTATGAATGAATTTTATGAATGAACTCTACTACTACAATGTTTATGTTTACACCTTTGACGTCAGAGCATCTGCATCTCGCGCCAAAAATTACACCTTATAAACCTCATGTTTCCCCACAACTCTGAAGCTATATGTAACTGATGAAGAGCCTAGCACCGGCTCAAAACGCGTTTTACATAGTTCATGAATAAAACAAATTATATACTTATTCTACTAAACGGAGTTATTGGCGCCAACAATCCACCTGGAAGACACCACTACCAATAGATAGACCGAACAGGGAGAAAAAGCTCTACCTCGATACCCAGGACGGCCGCTGAAACAACTCAACTATTAACGGTGCTCAAACGTGTTGTACCAATCGTACAACCCAGAAAGGTGAGCATTATTCCAAACACCTTGTTTCACTGTAAAACGTTTTTTACACATGTGGCGCCCCTATCACCTCTTTCTTGTCTATATCTGATTGCATGTTCGTCGAGGTCTAATCCCACGTCCAGAGGAGAGTAAACCGGAGCAGCCTAAAAGAAGAAGCACCTACAATGGAATTACTAACAAACCGCAAAGAAATCAGACGCTTGGAGGTAGAAAGGAGCATAGGAGGACCCAAGAGAAAGGACAAAAAGTACAAACCCGGATACGTCATTTTCTGTAACAGAAACCAAAAGAATGAACGATATGTTCAAAGAACTAGAAGATAATATGAGAAACAAACTTATGCATGAACTTGACATCATGTTCTTAGAAATTTATATGAATGAGAACATAGCACCGAGAGGACTTAGACTAAATATACCGTGCACTTTTCCTACAGACCAAACTTACATAGAAATATGGGAAAAAACACTTGACAAATGTTCCAACATGCTTATACAAACCATCTGTGAAAAAAAACACTCTCTATATAATAAAACTAGAGAAACAACCCTTTTCCTACAACACCAACTAACCATTTTTGACACACATGACAACTTCACTCATATATGCCAAAACATTGCAAACAGGATACAAAGAATCGAACAAGAAATCATCAATAAGAAAACCCAAAAACTCAATAGGGACAGAGAAGATAAAAGTGGGAACAATTATAGATATAAACCCAAAACCATATAGGTGGAGGAAACCAAAGGGGAATCGAACAAAGACAATAAGAAACCCCCAATACCGGTCCTTCTGTGCCGGCAACCATACACAAAATAAACAAAAAACCCACACTAAAAACCTGAGAATACAAATCAAATCTCTAAAAAACCTTTGGACCCAGAAAAGACTCTTACAAGTGACACTAAACACGCACAAAGCCCCGAACTTAACCAAGCCCCCCAAAACAAAATCCCCATCCCCACTCCAAATCAGATACCGATCGATGCACCGTCCCAACAAACCCCAGTAGATTACCATCAGAAACACCAGGACCTTCTTAAAAAAAATCAAGAACATCAGAGAAAGGAATGCAGAATTTAACAGAAAATGCGACGCAGCCCTCAATAGGAGATACACCTTATCACAAACCCGATCCGCAAAAATAAAGAATATGCAAGTAGAACTAGAAAGCACGCAAGTAGAACTAGAAACCCTAGCTAATCTCACTATACATCCAGAAGAAAACTCAGTCATCCTGGACCACTCCTTAAGCAGCCCTCTAGTATCAGTCCCCTTCTTAGAACCTCTAACTACCTACACCCCACAGGACCAACCAGAAAATAACAAAACACAGTCATTTACCATCAACCATAATAAAGAAGATTTTTTATGCACCACCCCACACTAACACATAAAAATGAAAACACTAACATAAGTACAAAAAGAAAACACACAGAAGGGGAAATAGGGGAGGCAAAAAGAGAAAAGAAAATGCCCACAGAGAATCCAAACAACCAACAAAAATCTTCAACCTCTCCTCATATAAATTAAATGCCTATGAGACATCAGTCTTAGAAAAAGGACTATCCTTTTGCCCCACTAATAACATGAATTGTTTTGACACTTTTTTAGATTTTGAAAACTGTATAAGGAAACTTACTATCAAAAGACATTTTGCGATTCTATCACTACCCAGTAAAAATGAACAAAACAGCACCACAGACCCATATTTACATATGGATGTCCAAGCCCCCAGTTCATTCTACCCAATCCAAAATCAAGACCTACAGGAACTCAATATTAATAAAACAAAAAAACAACAACCAACCGCCAATAACCTCACTAAAGAAGAAAAAACAGCCCTCAAACAACTATCTCAAAATATGAACATTGTTTTCAGATCGGCAGACAAAGGAGGAGGTACGGTAATACTAAATTTTACAGACTATGAAACAGAAGCAGAACGCATCCTGTCCGACGCTACCTACTACAATGAAATTACAGGTAACCCGTTTCCACAACTTGAAAGAAATTATCAGGAATTTATAAAGGAACATGCTAAAATAGGTCTCCTCACAAAAAAGAAAAGTTCCTATTAATAGAGAACCCCAGCAAACCTTACTTTTATTTTCTGCCCAAAATACATAAAAGCCTTACATCCCCCCCCCCCGGCCGTCCTATTACATCCAACACTAACTGTGTTACAAGCAACCTATCACATTATATTGATCTGTTTTTACAGAAATATGTTACAGAAATGGCAAGTTACCTAAGAGAATCTTCCCACTTAATTAACATTCTCAAAGAAGTAACATGGAGAGAAGACTACATTCTGGCCACCCTAGATGTAACAGCACTATATACAAACATCGACCATACCATTGGGCTAACATGCATTGAAACCATTCTCCAACAAGATCCCAATATACTAGAAATTCAAAAACAATTTATAATAGAGGGCCTCTCTTTCATACTCAAAAATTATTATTTTACCCATGGCAAACGGACGTTTCATCAACAGAAAGGAACAGCTATGGGCACAAAAGTCGCACCCTCCTATGCGAACTTATTTATGCACAGATTTGAAAATATTTTCATTACACCACAAAATATACACCTGGGAAAACTCCAGCTATATAAAAGATTCATTGACGATCTGTTTATTACATGGCATGGAGATTACCTCTCCCTTCAACAATTTTGCACAAAAATAAATAATAATATCTGGGGCCTCAAATTCACTCTTAACCATAGCACACAGCAAGTTGAATTCCTGGACCTTATAATAGGCCATGACGACAAAAAATTTACTACAAAAACGTTCTTCAAGAATGTGGATGTAAATAGCTATCTGGACTACACTAGCAACCATCACAAAAAATGGCTTCGAAATATCCCTTACAGCCAGTTTAGGCGTATACGTAGAAACTGTTCCGACACACAAATCTTTAAAGATCAATGCCTGATCCTAGAAAAAAGGTTCAAAGAAAGAAAGTACCCTAAGGCAATTGTTAGAGACGCAGTGAAACGAGCAAGCCAAATCACACAAATAGAAAGTCTTCAACCAAAAGACCCAAGCAAACAGAAAAACACAGAAACAAAAAAACAGTTGAAATTCATCACGACATATATTCAGGACAGCCAAAAAATTTTAAATATCCTTAAGAATCATTGGAAGATTATAAAATCCGATCCACTGTTAACTAAAATAGTTCCAGACGATATAGCTTGCATCTATAAAAGGGCCCCTACAATAAAAAATTTGCTGGCCCAAGCATTCCCAAACAATATAGACATCGGACAGAACCTTTGTTGAAGAATCATCAAGACTTCTGACACCTTCAGATCGAATAATACAATGGAAACTTTCAATCTCAAAGCCCAATTAAATTGTACTAGCCAATACGTCATTTATCTCATTCAATGCCAATGCGGCTTGCAGTACGTCGGAAGGACTACCCAAGTACTACATTGTCGAGTGAACCAACACCGATATAATATTAAACACAAAATCCTTACCCACGGTCTATCAAAACATTGCACACTTAAACACAAGGGAGAAGGGAAAATTTCAATCATGCCTATTGACCACATCAGTTACGATGTCAACAATAGGTTCGGAGTACTAAAAAAGAGAGAAATATACTGGATGTACCGTTTAAAAACCCTAACACCGGCCGGCCTCAATGAAGTCACAGAAACAATACTCACCTAAGAACTCCCTCTCATCAACCCATATAATCCGCAATACAACCTAATCCCCACCGCGACACTTCGCGCCTGTTCCATTCTGACCCTTCCAGGCTTCCGTAGCTGGACCGCACGGAACAGAGATGTACAAGACAGATCCGGCACAAGAGGCGAAACCTACTGATCGCAAACACAGGGCAGTTTAAACAATCACATTGATTGTATTTTGTTATTTTAGAATTTATTGTATCTTATAAAATTCCCTTCTTTTTCCCCCCTCTTTTAAATATAAACTTTCGTATATGAAATAATGTTTTTTTATAGATGTGTATAGGACCGGAAGTATTTCACATGCAGCTAGGGAGAAAACGCTCTACCTCGATAACCAAGATTGGCCCCCGAAACAACTCAACTATTAACGGTGCTCAAACGTGTTGTACCGATCGTACAACCCAGAAAGGTGAGCATTATTCCAAACACCTTGTTTCACTGTAAAACGTTTTTTACACATGTGGCGCCCGTATCACCTTTTTCTTGTCTATATCTGAATATAAATGTTAGGCTACAACCACGCAAATGTTGTTTTTCTCTGTGTGCTATGAATATGTTAGCTTACGACATTCATTTTAATTTGAATGGCATATGAACATTTTTCAGAAGTGTGGCGGCTCTAGAAAACTCAGAGCAGCTCCAAATTCCTACCTGTGTTTGCAGCTCCAGCCTTTCCCCAGAAGTCTATGAGAACATGAAGAATACAGATGTCACACTGGTGTTACCCGTGTGTTGTTCATATTTGTGGAGCAGTTGCTAGGTAACACAATCATATGAACTTTCAAGAGCAATATCTTGCCAGCCTACCGCTTTTTTTGGGGATCTGCAAAAACCGAAGATGTATAGATGGACTGTAAAAATAGACTGTGGATCCAATGTTAAAAGCCTATAAAAGCACACTGCTTTACATTTAGGGTCTTTCAGCAGTACAATATGACTTGTCTCCCGACAAAAAGGATCCATTTATGGCCACAACAGAGAAAGTATATGGGGAACTGACACTGCAGCCAAAGATGATGTGGATCCAGTACTCTTTTGGTTACTAAGACACTGTAAGTAATTCCTTATATACCAGAAAAATATAGAGAAAAAAAAAAAATGGATCATCCTTTGTAGTCATAAAATTTGATTATTTTCCCAGAGGGAGGTATCAGGAGACAGTGCAAAAACTGATAATCTGACTCATCCAATTAGATCTTTCTTCATGGAGCTCTCAGGTTACATGAATGGTGATAACTCACCACTTTGTATGACAATAAAACGAGACAATAATATAACCTTGTTTGTGGGTTACAGACACAGGCAGCATACAAACAGAATAAATGAGATAGAAGCAGCTGTGCCATGCAATAATAAGAGTTCTCAGTTTTCATAAAACCATAAAAAGATAAAAACAGCGTGATAGGATGTGCATATGTACAAGTACCCTATAAAAACCAGAATGGACACCATTTATTTTGATGCAATCTGCTTTTAAACTGGATATACTCACTCTATGGGCATCTGATGGGTGCATAAGGTGCCCATAAGGTCATCGGTTGTGTCTAGCTTTATCACAAATCTGCTGGCCCATCTTAACTGATTTATATATGTGCCATCTTTTTTATTCACAGCAGGGAAAAACATACCAGTCAGTCATACACTCGGCAAACAGTATCATTCTTGCTGATCCTGCCAATCAGATCACACTTCCCCAAGCAAGCTGTGCAGAAAAATGTGCAAATAATATGGTAAATCCAATGTAAATACAAAAATTAGATATCTAAAAACACAAGTAAGCATATCAAAGATATGGTATTGAATTAAGAACTATTATATTATATAATCTATGATTGGTGCATCTGCAACATCCCCCACCGGGGCCTAGCCTGTTCTTGTGGCCTGGACCCAGAATACCGAAGTGGCTGGCGGTTGTGGCCACAGTGTTTGGTATGGGGATCGGAGGGCTGTCCCACAGAAGGGCTCTTTGAGGATGCATTTACATATAGAGATTTGCCATTGATGTTAACACATTGATGTTAACACAAAACAAATTGTTAACACATGCTAATGGATGAGTTTACATTATGTTAATATTCTATTGCATTTACAAAACATGATCCTTAACGTCGTGTTAACATTGTATTTTGTAGACGCGAGTGTTAAAAGCAATGTAATTAGGCTAATTTCCTCTTCTCATCTCTTGTATTTCATTTCAAAATGCAATGTATTTGGAAAGAGCTATTGCTTAACATGACAGATTGGGGCCAATGATTCTAAAAGAAATAGAGACAGAAAAAATTCAACTGGAAATTCAGGGTTTGGAGAGTTATGATATTCCAGAAAATGATGATTCTATAATGGGGTAATTTACTATTATTTAGTTCTCTCCCTGGGGTTCACTAGGACTAGCAGGGCCCCATAGCAAGCTTCTGAATGGGGCTCACATTCCTGCCTTCTAGGATGTTATGAGGTACAGAACTTTAGGTGCAATTTTTCTCATTTTCATGAAATTGCCAAAACTCACATTTTGAGGGACAACTCATTTTTCAAGTGATTTATAAAGGCCTAAATAATAGTAAAACCCCATAAATTACCCCACTATAGAAACTACACCCCTCATTGTATGCAGAACAACTTCTATTAAGTCTATTAACTAGAGATGAGCGAACATGCTCGTCCGAGCTTGATGCTCGTTCGAGCATTAGCGTACTCGAAACTGCTCGTTGCTCGGACGAATACTTCGCCCGCTCGAGAAAATGGCAGCTCCCGCCGTTTTGCTTTTTGGCGGCCAGAAACAGAGCCAATCACAAGCCAGGAGACTCTGCACTCCACCCAGCATGACGTGGTACCCTTACACGTCGATAGCAGTGGTTGGCTGGCCAGATCAGGTGACCCTAGGATAGACTAGCCGCTGCCCGTGCTGCTCGGATCATTCTGTGTCTGGATGCCGCTAGGGAGAGAGCTGCTGCTGGTCAGGGAAAGCGTTAGGCTGTTCTATTAGAATAGTGTTAGGCAGGAGTGATTCTCCAAGAACCCAACAGCCCTTCTTAGGGCTACAATAACGTTCTACTTTTTTTTTTTTTTATTTGCATCTAGTACCATTTTGTGAGGAATTAGCAGGGGGACTTGCTACCGTTGTGTTTAGCTCTTAGTGGCACACATATCCACCTCAAACACCAAAGTGGGAAAATTTAGTAGGGGTTGGATTTCAATTAGGCACAGTCTGCCATTTGTCCTTTTTTATTTTACGTTTATTTTGTTTAATAACTCAGCGTCATCTCATCTGGCATAGTAGTGTGCTTTCATACTTGGCTAGAAAATAGCCATAGGAGAATCCAAACGGCTTACTTACGCCTACAGTAGCGTTATATATTTGATTTCTGGTTGATCTGCTGGTGGCTGTACTTGCTGCAGTGCATCTACTAGCCAATTGTGAGCAATTTGTAGTGAGACTTGCGACCGCTGTGTTTTGCGCTTAGTGACGCACATATCCATTGCAAAGACCGAAGTGGGAAAATTTAGTAGGGGTTGGATTTCAATTAGGCACAGTCTGCCATTTGTCCTTTTTTATTTTACGTTTATTTTGTTTAATAACTCAGCGTCATCTCATCTGGCATAGTAGTGTGCTTTCATACTTGGCTAGAAAATAGCCATAGGAGAATCCAAACGGCTTACTTACGCCTACAGTAGCGTTATATATTTGATTTCTGGTTGATCTGCTGGTGGCTGTACTTGCTGCAGTGCATCTACTAGCCAATTGTGAGCAATTTGTAGTGAGACTTGCGACCGCTGTGTTTTGCGCTTAGTGACGCACATATCCATTGCAAAGACCGAAGTGGTAAAATTTAGTAGGGGTTGGATTTCAATTAGGCACAGTCTGCCATTTGTCCTTTTTTATTTTACGTTTATTTTGTTTAATAACTCAGCGTCATCTCATCTGGCATAGTAGTGTGCTTTCATACTTGGCTAGAAAATAGCCATAGGAGAATCCAAACGGCTTACTTACGCCTACAGTAGCGTTATATATTTGATTTCTGGTTGATCTGCTGGTGGCTGTACTTGCTGCAGTGCATCTACTAGCCAATTGTGAGCAATTTGTAGTGAGACTTGCGACCGCTGTGTTTTGCTCTTAGTGACGCACATATCCATTGCAAAGACCGAAGTGGGAAAATTTAGTAGGGGTTGGATTTCAATTAGGCACAGTCTGCCATTTGTCCTTTTTTATTTTACGTTTATTTTGTTTAATAACTCAGCGTCATCTCATCTGGCATAGTAGTGTGCTTTCATACTTGGCTAGAAAATAGCCATAGGAGAATCCAAACGGCTTACTTACGCCTACAGTAGCGTTATATATTTGATTTCTGGTTGATCTGCTGGTGGCTGTACTTGCTGCAGTGCATCTACTAGCCAATTGTGAGCAATTTGTAGTGAGACTTGCGACCGCTGTGTTTTGCGCTTAGTGACGCACATATCCATTGCAAAGACCGAAGTGGGAAAATTTAGTAGGGGTTGGATTTCAATTAGGCACAGTCTGCCATTTGTCCTTTTTTATTTTACGTTTATTTTGTTTAATAACTCAGCGTCATCTCATCTGGCATAGTAGTGTGCTTTCATACTTGGCTAGAAAATAGCCATAGGAGAATCCAAACGGCTTACTTACGCCTACAGTAGCATTATATATTTGATTTCTGGTTGATCTGCTGGTGGCTGTACTTGCTGCAGTGCATCTACTAGCCAATTGTGAGCAATTTGTAGTGAGACTTGCGACCGCTGTGTTTTGCGCTTAGTGACGCACATATCCATTGCAAAGACCGAAGTGGGAAAATTTAGTAGGGGTTGGATTTCAATTAGGCACAGTCTGCCATTTGTCCTTTTTTATTTTACGTTTATTTTGTTTAATAACTCAGCGTCATCTCATCTGGCATAGTAGTGTGCTTTCATACTTGGCTAGAAAATAGCCATAGGAGAATCCAAACGGCTTACTTACGCCTACAGTAGCGTTATATATTTGATTTCTGGTTGATCTGCTGGTGGCTGTACTTGCTGCAGTGCATCTACTAGCCAATTGTGAGCAATTTGTAGTGAGACTTGCGACCGCTGTGTTTTGCGCTTAGTGACGCACATATCCATTGCAAAGACCGAAGTGGGAAAATTTAGTAGGGGTTGGATTTCAATTAGGCACAGTCTGCCATTTGTCCTTTTTTATTTTACGTTTATTTTGTTTAATAACTCAGCGTCATCTCATCTGGCATAGTAGTGTGCTTTCATACTTGGCTAGAAAATAGCCATAGCAATAGGATAGCATCGTTTGGTTTTAAAAACTCAAAAACACAAAAAAAAAAAAAAAAAAAAAGTTAAAAAAAAATTAAAGCTATAACTCTCATTTTAAAAATGTTTAACCCGAGGGCTAGGGGTAGAGGACGAGGGCGGGGACGTGGGCGTCCAACTACTGCAGGGGTCAGAGGCCGTGGTCCTGGCCGGGGTGAGACACCACCTGCTTATGAGGGAGCAGGGGAACGCCGCAGAGCTACACTCCCTAGGTTCATGTCTGAAGTTACTGGGACTCGTGGTAGAGCACTGTTGAGGCCAGAACAGTGCGAACAGGTGATGTCGTGGATTGCTGACAATGCTTCGAGCAATTTGTCCACCAGTCAGTCTTCCACGCAGTCCACCCATGTCACCGAAATCGCCACTCCTCCAGCTCCTGCACCTCAGCCTCCTCCCCCCCAGTCTGCCCCCTCCCAGGAAAATTTGGCATTTGAACCGGCATACTCTGAGGAACTGTTTTCTGGACCCTTCCCACAGTCACAAACCACTTGTCCGGTTGCTGCTGAGCAATTTTCCGATGCCCAGGTTTTCCACCAGTCACAGTCTGTGGGTGATGACGTAGTGGAAGTGTGTAAAGAGGTGTCCGACGATGAGGAGACACGGTTGTCAGACAGTGGGGAAGTTGTTGTCAGGGCAGGAAGTCCGAGGGGGGAGCAGACTGAGGGATCGGAGGATGATGAGGTGACAGACCCAAGCTGGGTTGAGAGGCCGGGTGAACACAGTGCTTCTGAGACGGAGGAGAGTCCTCGACCAGAACAGGTTGGAAGAGGCAGTGGTGGGGCCAGACGGAGAGGCAGGGCCAGAGCTGGTGCATCAGCGCCAAATGTGTCAACTAGTGAAGCTCCCGTGGCGAGGGCTCTTGCGGCGAGGGCTAGATCTTCAGAAGTCTGGAGGTTCTTTAAGGAAACACCGGATGACCGACGGACTGTGGTGTGCAACATTTGCCAAACCAGGCTCAGCAGGGGTTCCACCACTACTAGCTTAACTACCACCATTCATATGCGCAGGCATATGAATGCTAAACACCCCACTCAGTGGCAACAAGCCCGTTCACCTCCGGCCGTGCACACCACTGCTCCTTCCCCTGTGTCAGCTGATAGTCAGCCCCCTGCCCAGGACCCTGCCACAAAAACCCCATCGTCGCCTCCACGATCCTCCACAGCATCCACCAGCGTTCAGCTCTGCATACCCCAGACGCTGGAGCGGAAACGCAAATATAGTGCAACCCACCCGCACGCCCAAGCCCTTAATGTGCACATCTCCAGATTGCTTAGCCTGGAGATGCTGCCCTATAGGCTAGTAGAGACCGAGGCCTTTCGCAACCTCATGGCGGCGGCCGCCCCTCGGTATTCGGTCCCCAGCCGCCACTACTTTTCCCGATGTGCCGTCCCAGCCCTGCACCAGCACGTGTCAGACAACATCATCCGTGCCCTGACCAACGCCGTTTCTGACAAGGTCCACCTGACCACGGACACGTGGACGAGTGCTGCCGGGCAGGGCCACTATATATCGCTGACGGCACATTGGGTTAACTTGGTGGAGGCTGGGAGCGAGTCTGACCCTGCGGCTGGTCATATACTGCCGACGCCGAGGATTGCGGGGCCTACCTCGGTCCAGGTGTTTCAGGCCTACTATGCCTCCTCCTCCTCCCACCCCTCCTCCTCCGAACTACCATCCGTGGGCACGGCGCCATCAGTCGGTAGCTCTAGGCACAGCAGCAGTGCCGTCGCTAAGCGACAGCAGGCGGTGCTCAAACTGCTGAGCCTAGGCGATAAAAGGCACACCGCCCAAGAGCTATTACAGGGCATCACGGCGCAGACTGATCTGTGGCTGGCACCGCTGAACCTGAAGCCAGGCATGGTTTTGTGTGACAACGGCCGTAACCTGGTGGCGGCTCTGCAACTCGGCAGACTGACACATGTGCCATGCCTGGCCCATGTGTTAAATCTGATAGTTCAGCGTTTCCTCAAGACATACCCCAATCTGTCTGATTTGCTCACGAAGGTGCGCCGCATCTGTGCGCATTTCAGGAAGTCCAGCACAGATGCTGCCACTCTCAGGGCAGCGCAGCGCCGCCTCCAACTGCCCGCTCACCGACTGTTGTGCGACGTGCCCACGAGGTGGAATTCAACACTGACCATGTTATCCAGAGTTTACCAGCAGCGCCGAGCCATTGTAGACTGCCAGATGTCAACTTCCACCAGAACTGGTAGTCAGGTCAGTCAGCTTCCTCAAGTCTACAATGAGGAGTGGACGTGGATGTCTGATATCTGTCAGGTGCTGAGTAACTTTGAGGAGTCAACACAGATGGTCAGTGGCGATGCCGCCATCATCAGCCTCACCATCCCGCTGCTTGGCCTGTTGAAAAACTCTCTGATCAGCATGAAGTCGGAAGCTTTGCGCTCGTCACAAGAGACGGGGGAAGAAGATTCCCTTGTTGATAGCCAAAGCACCCTCAGGTCTGTTTCTCAGCGCATATCGGAGGAGGTGGAGGTGGAGGAGGATGAGGAGGAAGAGGAGGAGAATGTTGGCGAGACACAAGAGGGGACCATTGTTGAGTCCTTCACTGTTCAGCGTGTATGGGCAGAAGAAGAGGAGTTGGAGGAGTTGGAGGAGGAGGAAATGGACAGTCAGGCCAGTGAGGGGAGTGAATTCTTACGCGTTGGTACTCTGGCGCATATGGCAGATTTCATGCTAGGCTGCCTATCCCGTGACCCTCGCGTTCAAAGAATTTATTCCAGCACCGATTACTGGGTGTTCACTCTCCTGGACCCACGGTACAAGCAAAATCTTTCCACTCTCATCCCTGCAGAGGAAAGGAGTGTGAGAATGCATGAATACCAGCAGGCCCTGGTGCACAAGCTGAAACAGTATTTCCCTTCTGACAGCGCTAGCGGCAGAGTGCGTAGTTCTGCGGGACAAGTAGCGAGGGAGAGTAGGCGAGCAGGCAGCTTGTCCAGCACTGGCAAGGGTACGCTTTACAAGGCTTTTGCCAGCTTTATGTCACCCCAGCAAGACACTGTCACCTGTCCCCAGTCTCGGCAGAGTAGGGCTGATCTTTACAGAAAGATGGTGAGGGAGTACGTAGCTGACCATACCATCGTCCTAAATGATCACACAGCTCCCTACAACTACTGGGTTTCAAAGCTGGACATGTGGCACGAACTGGCGCTGTACGCCTTGGAGGTTCTTGCCTGCCCTGCCGCTAGCGTCTTGCCCGAGCGGGTTTTCAGTGCAGCTGGTGGCATCATCACCGATAAGCGTACACGCCTGTCGACTGACAGCGCTGACAGGCTGACGCTTATCAAGATGAATAAAGCCTGGATTTCTCATAATTTCCAATCTCCACCAGGTGAAGGAAGCTCAACCTGAATTATTGATCCACTCCTCCTCCTCCTCATTTTCCTCCTTCTCCTCCTCTTTGTACAGTAAAGCAGAGGAAACTGGCTATTTTTTGACAGGGCCCACTGGCTCTAGCTATAGTACTTTATGCATTTAATTTTTCTGGAGGGCCACCTACCCGGTCCTCTGTTTTAAACAATTTTTGGGAGTGCCACATACAGGCACTCAATCTATTCAATTTTTCTGAAGGGCCACCTACCCGGTCCTCTGTTTTAAACAATTTTTGGGAGTGCCACATACAGGCACTCAATCTATTCAATTTTTCTAGAGGGCCACCTACCTGCTCCTCTGGTTTGAAAATTTTTTTGGACTGCCACATACAGGCACTCAATCTATTCCATTTTACTGGAGGGCCACCTACCTGCTCCTCTGGTTTGAAAAATTTTTGTGACTGCCACATACAGGCACTATCCAAATTAAATTGTATCCATAGCAGCCTCCACACGTTGTCTCCATTGCTACCTCCAAAAGTCGTCCATATAGCTGCCTCCATACATCGTCCCTTTATCAAACGAGGTGTGTCAGGCAGAAATTTGGGTTGTTTTCATGGATTCCACATGAAAGTTGTTAACCCTGCTGTGTTATCCACAAAATATACTGGCAAACTTTTATCATTTACCGATATTATTTCAGCGCTTCTTGCGCATCTGTTTACATTCCCCTCACCCGGCATATCCTAAACTTATAAGAACGCTACTACACTTGATCTTATACAAAAGGTTCTTAGAAGTGCTGTTTGGGGAGTAGCCTAGAGACAGGGGCTTGGATTGGCGAAAGCTCGCCTGGCAGCGGAGCGCCAGCTCCATGCGCATCATGCGCTTCTTGCGCATCTGTTTACATTCCCCTCACCCGCCATATCCCAAACTTATAAGAACGCTACTACACTTAACTTGGTGCAGGCTGGGACCGAGTCTGACCCTGGGGCTGGTCATATACTGCCGACGCAGAGAATTGCGGGGCCTACCTCGGTCCAGGTCTCAAAGGCCTACTATACCTCCTCCCAACCCTCCTCCACCTCCTCCTCCTCCGAATTACCATCCGTGGGCATGGCGCCATCAGTCGGTAGCTCTAGGCACAGCAGCAGTGCCGTCGCTAAGCGACAGCAGGCGGTGCTCAAACTGCTGAGCCTAGGCGATAAAAGGCACACCGCCCAAGAGCTATTACAGGGCATTCCACATCAAACTTGTTAACTTTGTCGCCACCCTGCTGTGTAATCCACAAAATATACTTGCAAACTTTTATCATTTACCGATATTATTTCAGCGCTTCTTGCGCATCTGTTTACATTCCCCTCACCCGGCATATCCTAAACTTATAAGAACGCTACTACACTTGATCTTATACAAAAGGTTCTTAGAAGTGCTGTTTGGGGAGTAGCCTAGAGACAGGGGCTTGGATTGGCGAAAGCTCGCCTGGCAGCGGAGCGCCAGCTCCATGCGCATCATGCGCTTCTTGCGCATCTGTTTACATTCCCCTCACCCGCCATATCCCAAACTTATAAGAACGCTACTACACTTAACTTGGTGCAGGCTGGGACCGAGTCTGACCCTGGGGCTGGTCATATACTGCCGACGCAGAGAATTGCGGGGCCTACCTCGGTCCAGGTCTCAAAGGCCTACTATACCTCTTCCCAACCCTCCTCCACCTCCTCCTCCTCCGAATTACCATCCGTGGGCATGGCGCCATCAGTCGGTAGCTCTAGGCACAGCAGCAGTGCCGTCGCTAAGCGACAGCAGGCGGTGCTCAAACTGCTGAGCCTAGGCGATAAAAGGCACACCGCCCAAGAGCTATTACAGGGCATTCCACATCAAACTTGTTAACTTTGTCGCCACCCTGCTGTGTAATCTACAAAATATACTTGCAAACTTTTATCATTTACCGATATTATTTCAGCGCTTCTTGCGCATCTGTTTACATTCCCCTCACCCGCCATAACCTAAACTTATAAGAACGCTACTACACTTGATCTTATACAAAAGGTTCTTAGAAGTGCTGTTTGGGGAGTAGCCTAGAGACAGGGGCTTGGATTGGCGAAAGCTCGCCTGGCAGCGGAGCGCCAGCTCCATGCCAAGATCCAACTAACATAGTTTTAACTGCAGCACCTTTAATCTACTACTAGTTCACTGCCTCCATACATGGTCCCCTTATCAAACGAGCTGTGTCAGGCAGAATTTTGGGTTGTTTTCATGGCTTCCATGTTAACTTTGTCGCCACCCTGCTGTGTAATCCACAAAATATACTGGCAAACTTTTATCATGTACCGATATTATTTGAGCGCTTCTTGCTCACCTCCTTTGGTTCCTCTCTGCCACCCATTGGTTTGAAGCCTGAGTCCATTTAGGGTATGTCGCCATGCCACTCTCTAGCCTGCTGCCGCTGCCTCTGCATGCCGTCCCCTATAGTGTCAGGGTCAATTATTGCATGTTTTAGATGCTATCTAGCTTCATTCTGTCACTCTGTCATGGCCATGCTGTTGCCCATAATTTTGGCATAATGGTGCGATTATGCAGCCTCAGAGGCATCCATGCATGCTGCCCCTGCTGTTTCCTGTCCATTTCCGTGGTGTTTCCATCCTTTTCTGAGGTTCCCAGGTGTTTGGCCAAGCTTCCCTGTGCAGAGCCTTGGTCCCCTTGAAAAATGCTCGAGTCTCCCATTGACTTCAATGGGGTTCGTTATTCGAGACGAGCACTCGAGCATCGGGAAAAGTTTGTCTCGAATAACGAGTACCCGAGCATTTTAGTGCTCGCTCATCTCTACTATTAACCCTTTAAGTGTTTCACATGGGTTAAAACACAATGGAAGTTCAATTTAGACACTTTTAACTGTTTTTTAAAATAAATTCCTTTAAGCCAAAATGACACTTTCATGATGAATAAAATGATGAAATGCTCTGCAAAGTTTGATGCCCAATTTCTCTGTATCAACACCCCCCATGTGGTGGTAAACTGCTGTATGGGCATACAGCTGGGCATAGAATGGAATCAGCGCCATTCACAGCAGATTTGTATTGTCACAATACAAATATGAGGACTTATTAAAAAAAAAGTTAGATAAAAGTTTACCTTTTTCTCTGCAGAGCAGTGTCTCGTGTCACATGGGAGTGGCCAGTGATAAGCAGTTGACCTCCCCTCGGGAAACTGCTCCATCATTTGTCCATTTCAAATTAAAAAAGCCCATCTCACTCCTAGGGTGAAACTGTGGGGCTGAAACTGTTTCTCACTGACCACTCCCTTGGGACAGGGATCACTGCTCTGCAGAGAGAAACTTTCATCTAACTTTTCTTTCTATTTGAAAAAGACAGTTTTACTATAAAACACTTTGACAATGTGCACACTATTCTCTATGGGAACATGTTACCTGAAATTTACTGCAGTGGCAGTTGTGGGTTCCACAACTGAATTCAGACATGTGTGGTATATTCTGTGACTATGCCATAAAGATTTGAAACTTTTTAATAGGACACAGGACAAAGAATTGTTCTTTTATTATGATTCTCTGATTTTACAGTCCATAATCTGTGGCACTATGGAAAAGCCGTAACCAGGAGTGAACTCTTGGAAGTTGTAGTTTTATACTAGCTGGAAGGAACACGAAAAGTAAATGTGGCTATACAGTCTCTTACAGTTTTGCTTTTCTTTGCCGACTACTTTAATATGAATTATTTGTTTGACGATGTCTGTTACCTATACTCAAACTTTAACGTTTTTATTTATTTATACACAAAACAATCTGATAAATCCAACTGGTTAATATTATACTGTTAATGTATTCTGTGCAAGTTACAAAATGCTTATCGCCAACTCTGTTGTCAGCTTGGGGTTCATTTGCACATTTTCCATGAGTATATACTTTGTATATACTTACTTTAACTTTCTTATACAGGTTTCTGCCTCTTCTTCTTGACGTATCCTTCTGCGCTGGCGAGGAGCCATCTCCTGCGCCACTCTCATGGCCTGTAGACTGTCTAGATGAAGCTTTTCTTGCCTGGGAAATATAATCGCAATATAGGTGACATGGATGGTGATACTGTTTTATTCCAAGCTAAAACTCATGAAGCTTCAATAAAAACTTTCCAATGCGGACATCTAGCTAACTGTGATTTATACAGTACAGGTATCCACTTATGCGGTAGATTGCCTAGGATCATTATTAAGAAAATTCCAAGAGATTCATAAAGGTGACTGCATATCCTGCTCTGCTATGTGAAAACATAGAAAATTCACTACTTTTTCATAGATCAGACACACAGGCCTTTTTTCACAAACTTGGCTATTAAAATGAATGGGTCTGTGAAAAAATGAATGCAACACAGAATGATTCTTGGTTGTGAAAAACATGGCTGAGAATTGTAACAGAGGTATGAATAAGATAGGACTCAATGCAGTTCTCATCTTACAAGGCAAGAAAACAACAATATGGTTCCAATAATGTGTTGAGAGTCATGTAACCTTAGGTCCAGTGACCTAATATTATATTGACATTGTCTGATCTATGGATGAATTTTATAAATATGACTCTGTTTTTGTTGTGTTATATACATATGGTGAAAGTTGACTAAACCAGAAAATTAAACTAAAATCATCTGTTTCTAAAATCTAAATCTGTTTTTGCATGAATAAGGACCCTAATGTGTCCCCACACCTGATGTTTTACTTTAAAATGTCTTATCCATTATTCCAGCGGGAAATAAGCCACTGCTGAAAGGAAATTGTAGCAGCTTTTTCTGCTCTCCCCGGAGAAATAGCTGCTGGCAATAAGCTTTACAGGATTGTAAGAATCCATACATTATCTACATGACCCTACAGTAATGCTTGCAGAAAATACTTCGAGTAGTGCCTATAATGTCCTCTTATATGATGCCTACAGCAAACGTATCTTTTCAAGATTTATATGTCAGACTCCAGGGGTAGTTGACCCACTGGTCCACCGCGGACGATGATGTAAGCCGACACCTGGGACCGGAATCTAAGTGGCACCCGGTATTCACCAGAGCCCACTGCAAGGCGGGTTGGACTTGCTACAACGTGGTACCACCATGTTGTTCCACAGGTGCGACTTTGTCCGCGGTGGCAGCCAAGCCGAGGTACACAGACGTCAGGCAGAATCGTAGTAAGAGACAGGCAGGAGGTCAGGACGGGCAGCACGGGATCAGAATCGAGGACAGGGCAGGCGGAACAGGGTCAAAGTGAAACACAGAACCAGGGGGAACAATGGGAAGTCGATAAACAAGCGCAAGGCAGGGACACAAGCTTTCTCAACGGCATATAGCATGAAGATCCGCCAGGGAATGCTGGGAGAGGCCAGCTATTAACTATATCCTGGAATGGCCAGCGGTGGCTGGCCCTCGCGAACCGGCATGCGTGCGCCCTAGGAGTCGGGGACGCGTGCACACAGCCGCTGGAATAGGAACAGGTGAGTGGCGCTGGAGTTGCGCTGGAAGGGCGAGAGGGGCACGAGTGAGCCCTCAACCACTATACGGGTTGCGGTACCACCCGTGACATTATACTATAGTTGTTTAACCTTTATTTCAATTCTTTATTTTACTGCATGTATTTTGTTGCTAAAAACCATGGTATCAGTAACTTGATTGTATTGCACAATACATAAGGGTGTCGCTAAAGCAAAAGTACAGTCTGGAACAAACTGGCAGCTTTTATTCTTGCCTAGATATTGTGGCCT
Source organism: Engystomops pustulosus (assembly GCF_040894005.1). Lineage (NCBI taxonomy): Eukaryota > Metazoa > Chordata > Amphibia > Anura > Leptodactylidae > Engystomops > Engystomops pustulosus. The sequence goes on along the minus strand of NC_092417.1, from coordinate 100,368,154 downwards.
ATACATATCTTTTAGTGGCATCATGCGACCCAATGATCTTGAAGAATTCACAAACCGCGAAATGCATGTTTTGCCTCCTTCTCCCCCCAAAAATATAAATTTATTTGAGACAGCATTTCTCACATGGTAGAATGAACAGTGTATAAATTCTGTCTAGGTACCACTTCTACATTCCAATGACATCTCCTCTTATTAAAGAGATAGCAGATTTTATCACACATACATGCATTTTTCTCCAAAGCCTCCCTTATGTGTGGGTATGCTGACCTCCTGCAATGTCACGAAGCTTGTGTACCATAACTCTCCCATAAACTTCCAGACATCAAAGGTGATCAATGTTTTACTATAAGGGACTGTGGGCTCCCAGGCTTATTGGTCCGGTGACATTTGCAAATGCAGTTTGCTTTATCTTTAGCTAAAAGTTTTTGGTTGATGCAATCTGTTTCTGTGACCAGCATGATGAGAAACAGTAAGTCCAATACCCCTGCCAACGCAGTGTATTGCGGAACTAAATTCCCCATACATTTAACAGGGATCTCTGAGCCTGATGAACTCAGGGGGACCTCAAGTGTCTTGGAATTATAATGCAGCTGCTTAATATCTACCTGAGAATAATATTAAGTATTGTGACCAATTAGATGCACTGTTCTTGTGACATTGTACAGAGGTGCTGGTTGGATAACACCAAGGACGCCCCAAGGACGGCCAAGAAGGCCAAGCCCCGCTAGCTTGTGAGGGATATCATATTTCTCCATACTCCATTTTGTTCACTCGGACGACATGTTGTCCACTCAGAAGCCATATTGTTAAATGTCTATTCATCTCATGATTCAAACATCATTTTGTTTAATCTGCTTAGGTACAGTTCTGTCCTAGACTCTTGTCCTATATTTTTGCTTCAGCACCTGCTTATCTTATGTTTTGGCCTCACCGAGGAGCCATCGGAGTCTTATTCTCAGGACTTTTAGTAAAAAAGACAATGCTCTGTGTGAGAAATATGTAAAGTTCATCTGCATGTTTTGTGAATTTATGGGGAGATATTCAAGCTGGCCTATAGCATTGCAGTATTTTAGCACTTCTTCACGCCCCTTTGAAGATGATTTACTGTGTTTTATGCTGCGCGCTGCACGCTAATAAACATTGTGAGTTTGCATTTTCTAAGAGACTGGAATGTGTGTCTTGGTTTCTGCTCTCATCCTGGTACCGGTAGCCACTTTGGTTATGGCTGTTAATTTGGAAGTCACCTTACAACTGAGAAGGGCTGTTTGAGCCCTATATTAAGATATTTAACATGCCTAAGGAATCCAGCTTCCCCTAAGCAAGAAGGCTAGGCCCGGAGGGGGATGTTGCAGTGAGTAAGTTGTTACCCTATAGCTATACCCCTGACTACACATCATACTACAGAATGATGTTCTGTTCTAAATCCATCTCACATTCTATCATCTCACTCAGACTGAGGTCTACTGAACATAATATAAGCTCAAACGTTATTTGAATTTGATTCATTTTATTAGCTGTTAGAGATTTTTGCTTAGTTTAGTTTCAGCAGAGACTGTCCCAGAGCTTTCCTGAAGACACAGCAAGCTACTAAGCCAAATTACATGGGGGGCATTTATCAGTGCTTCTTCACCAGTTTCCTGGCATAGAAGCACTGAAATAATCACATTTTCTTACCTACTGCAAGAAATTGCGATTATTCTTGAGACTACTCCACCTCCACACCATGTGGGTGCTACGGGTGACGGGGACGCGGCTGCCAGGTGATGTGGCCAGCAAGAGGCCTTAATTTCTTGTGACTGTGCACTCGCTAAAGCCTGAGAACACTGAATGTTCGCATGATTTTTCACAAAACTACGCCAGATCGGGTCTGACTTAGTTTTGTGGCGCAGCCATCCAACAGATACATCGAGATGTCTAATCCTACGTTGTATGTTATTTGATAAAACAATAATATAAACATTGATAACATTCATATTATGTAAAGAAACTAGAGATGAGCGAACATGCTCGTCCGAGCTTGATGCTCGGTCGAGCATTAGGGTACTCGAAACTGCTCGTTACTCGGACGAATACTTCGCCCGCTCGAGAAAATGGCAGCTCCCGCCGTTTTGCTTTTTGGCGGCCAGAAACAGAGCCAATCACAAGCCAGGAGACTCTGCACTCCACCCAGCATGACGTGGTACCCTTACACGTCGATAGCAGTGGTTGGCTGGCCAGATCAGGTGACCCTGGGATAGACTAGCCGCTGGCCGCGCTGCTCGGATCATTCTGTCTCTGGATGCCGCTAGGGAGAGAGCTGCTGCTGGTCAGGGAAAGCGTTAGGGTGTTCTATTAGCTTACTGTTAGGCAGGAGTGATTCTCAAAGAACCCAACAGCCCTTCTTAGGGCTACAATAACGTTCTACTTTTTTTATTTTAATTTGCATCTATTACCATTTTGTGAGGAATTAGCAGGGGGACTTGCTACCGTTGTGTTTAGCTCTTAGTGGCACACATATCCATAGCAAAGACCGAAGTGGGAAAATTCAGTAGGGGTTGGATTTCTATTAGGCAATAACTCAGTGTCATCTCATCTGGCATAGTAGTGTGCTTCCTTTGATACTTGGCTAGAAAATAGCCATAGGAGAATACAAACAGCTTCTTGAAGCCTACAGTAGCGTTCTATATATTTGATTTCTGGTTGATCTGCTGGTGGCTGTAGTTTCTGCAGTGCATGTACTTGCCAATTCTGAGCAATTTGTAGTGAGACTTGCGACCGCTGTGTTCTGCGCTTAGTGGCGCACATATCCATAGCAAAGGCCGAAGTGGGAAAATTCAGTAGGGGTTGGATTTCTATTAGGCAATAACTCAGTGTCATCTCATCTGGCATAGTAGTGTGCTTCCTTTGATACTTGGCTAGAAAATAGCCATAGGAGAATACAAACAGCTTCTTGAAGCCTACAGTAGCGTTCTATATATTTGATTTCTGGTTGATCTGCTGGTGGCTGTAGTTTCTGCAGTGCATGTACTTGCCAATTCTGAGCAATTTGTAGTGAGACTTGCGACCGCTGTGTTCTGCGCTTAGTGGCGCACATATCCATAGCAAAGGCCGAAGTGGGAAAATTCAGTAGGGGTTGGATTTCTATTAGGCAATAACTCAGTGTCATCTCATCTGGCATAGTAGTGTGCTTCCTTTGATACTTGGCTAGAAAATAGCCATAGGAGAATACAAACAGCTTCTTGAAGCCTACAGTAGCGTTCTATATATTTGATTTCTGGTTGATCTGCTGGTGGCTGTAGTTTCTGCAGTGCATGTACTTGCCAATTCTGAGCAATTTGTAGTGAGACTTGCGACCGCTGTGTTCTGCGCTTAGTGGCGCACATATCCATAGCAAAGGCCGAAGTGGGAAAATTCAGTAGGGGTTGGATTTCTATTAGGCAATAACTCAGTGTCATCTCATCTGGCATAGTAGTGTGCTTCCTTTGATACTTGGCTAGAAAATAGCCATAGGAGAATACAAACAGCTTCTTGAAGCCTACAGTAGCGTTCTATATATTTGATTTCTGGTTGATCTGCTGGTGGCTGTAGTTTCTGCAGTGCATGTTCTTGCCAATTCTGAGCAATTTGTAGTGAGACTTGCGACCGCTGTGTTCTGCGCTTAGTGGCGCACATATCCATAGCAAAGGCCGAAGTGGGAAAATTCAGTAGGGGTTGGATTTCTATTAGGCAATAACTCAGTGTCATCTCATCTGGCATAGTAGTGTGCTTCCTTTGATACTTGGCTAGAAAATAGCCATAGGAGAATACAAACAGCTTCTTGAAGCCTACAGTAGCGTTCTATATATTTGATTTCTGGTTGATCTGCTGGTGGCTGTAGTTTCTGCAGTGCATGTACTTGCCAATTCTGAGCAATTTGTAGTGAGACTTGCGACCGCTGTGTTCTGCGCTTAGTGGCGCACATATCCATAGCAAAGGCCGAAGTGGGAAAATTCAGTAGGGGTTGGATTTCTATTAGGCAATAACTCAGTGTCATCTCATCTGGCATAGTAGTGTGCTTCCTTTGATACTTGGCTAGAAAATAGCCATAGGAGAATACAAACAGCTTCTTGAAGCCTACAGTAGCGTTCTATATATTTGATTTCTGGTTGATCTGCTGGTGGCTGTAGTTTCTGCAGTGCATGTACTTGCCAATTCTGAGCAATTTGTAGTGAGACTTGCGACCGCTGTGTTCTGCGCTTAGTGGCGCACATATCCATAGCAAAGGCCGAAGTGGCAAAATTCAGTAGGGGTTGGATTTCTATTAGGCACTAACTCAGTGTCATCTCATCTGGCATAGTAGTGTGCTTCCTTTGATACTTGGCTAGAAAATAGCCATAGCAATAGGATAGGATTGTTTGGTTTTAAAAACTCAAAAAAAAACAAAAAACACAAAAAAAAAAAAAAAACACAAAAAAACACAAAAAAAAACAAAAAGAAGTAAAAAAAAAAAAAAAGTTATAACTCTCATTTTAAAAATGTTTAACCCGAGGGCTAGGGGTAGAGGACGAGGGCGGGGACGTGGGCGTCCAACTACTGCAGGGGTCAGAGGCCGTGGTCCTGGGCGGGGTGAGACACCACCTGCTGATGAGGGAGCAGGGGAACGCCGCAGAGCTACACTCCCTAGGTTCATGTCTGAAGTTACTGGGACTCGTGGTAGAGCACTGTTGAGGCCAGAACAGTGCGAACAGGTGATGTCGTGGATTGCTGACAATGCTTCGAGCAATTTGTCCACCACCAGTCAGTCTTCCACGCAGTCCACCCATGTCACCGAAATCCCCACTCCTCCAGCTCCTGCACCTCAGCCTCCTCCCCCCCAGTCTGCCCCCTCCCAGGAAAATTTGCCATTTGAACCGGCATACTCTGAGGAACTGTTTTCTGGACCCTTCCCACAGTCACAAACCACTTGTCCGGTTGCTGCTGAGCAATTTTCCGATGCCCAGGTTTTCCACCAGTCACAGTCTGTGGGTGATGATGACCTTCTTGACGTAGTGGAAGTGTGTAAAGAGGTGTCCGACGATGAGGAGACACGGTTGTCAGACAGTGGGGAAGTTGTTGTCAGGGCAGGAAGTCCAAGGGGGGAGCAGACTGAGGGATCGGAGGATGATGAGGTGACAGACCCAAGCTGGGTTGAGAGGCCGGGTGAACGCAGTGCTTCTGAGACGGAGGAGAGTCCTCGACCTGAACAGGTTGGAAGAGGCAGTGGTGGGGCCAGACGGAGAGGCAGGGCCAGAGCTGGTGCATCAGCGCCACTGTCAACTAGTGAAGCTCCCGTGGTGAGGGCTCTTGCGGCGAGGGCTAGATCTTCAGAAGTCTGGAGGTTCTTTAAGGAAACACCGGATGACCGACGGACTGTGGTGTGCAACATTTGCCAAACCAGGCTCAGCAGGGGTTCCACCACTACTAGCTTAACTACCACCAGTATGCGCAGGCATATGAATGCTAAGCACCCCACTCAGTGGCAACAAGCCCGTTCACCTCCGGCCGTGCACACCACTGCTCCTTCCCCTGTGTCAGCTGCTAGTCAGCCCCCTGCCCAGGACCCTGGCACAAAAACCCCATCGTCGCCTCCACGATCCTCCACAGCATCCACCAGCGTTCAGCTCTCCATACCCCAGACGCTGGAGCGGAAACGCAAATATAGTGCAACCCACCCGCACGCCCAAGCCCTTAATGTGCACATCTCCAGATTGCTTAGCCTGGAGATGCTGCCCTATAGGCTAGTAGAGACCGAGGCCTTTCGCAACCTCATGGCGGCGGCCGCCCCTCGGTATTCGGTCCCCAGCCGCCACTACTTTTCCCGATGTGCCGTCCCAGCCCTGCACCAGCACGTGTCAGACAACATCATCCGTGCCCTGACCAACGCCGTTTCTGACAAGGTCCACCTGACCACGGACACGTGGACGAGTGCTGCCGGGCAGGGCCACTATATATCGCTGACGGCACATTGGGTTAACTTGGTGGAGGCTGGGACCGAGTCTGACCCTGGGGCTGCTCATATACTGCCGACGCCGAGGATTGCGGGGCCTACCTCGGTCCAGGTGTTTCAGGCCTACTATGCCTCCTCCTCCTCCCACCCCTCCTCCACCTCCTCCTCCGAACTACCATCCGTGGGCACGGCGCCATCAGTCGGTAGCTCTAGGCACAGCAGCAGTGCCGTCGCTAAGCGACAGCAGGCGGTGCTCAAACTGCTGAGCCTAGGCGACAAAAGGCACACCGCCCAAGAGCTATTACAGGGCATCACGGCGCAGACTGATCTGTGGCTGGCACCGCTGAACCTCAAGCCGGGAATGGTTGTGTGTGACAACGGCCGTAACCTGGTGGCGGCTCTGCAACTCGGCAGACTGACACATGTGCCATGCCTGGCCCATGTGTTAAATCTGATAGTGCAGCGTTTCCTCAAGACATACCCCAATCTGTCTGATTTGCTCACGAAGGTGCGCCGCATCTGTGCGCATTTCAGGAAGTCCAGCCCAGATGCTGCCACTCTCAGGGCAGCGCAGCGCCGCCTCCAACTGCCCGCTCACCGACTGTTGTGCGACGTGCCCACGAGGTGGAATTCAACACTGACCATGTTATCCAGAGTTTACCAGCAGCGCAGAGCGATTGTAGACTGCCAGATGTCAACTTCCACCAGAACTGGTAGTCAGGTCAGTCAGCTTCCTCAAGTCTACAATGAGGAGTGGACGTGGATGTCTGATATCTGTCAGGTGCTGAGTAACTTTGAGGAGTCAACACAGATGGTCAGTGGCGATGCCGCCATCATCAGCCTCACCATCCCGCTGCTTGGCCTGTTGAAAAACTCTCTGGTCAGCATGAAGTCGGAAGCTTTGCGCTCGTCACAAGAGACGGGGGAAGAATATTCCCTTGTTGATAGCCAAAGCACCCTGAGGTCTGTTTCTCAGCGCATATCGGAGGAGGTGGAGGTGGAGGAGGATGAGGAGGAAGAGGAGGAGAATGTTGGCGAGACACAAGAGGGGACCATTGTTGAGTCCTTCACTGTTCAGCGTGTATGGGCAGAAGAAGAGGAGTTGGAGGAGTTGGAGGAGGAGGAAATGGACAGTCAGGCCAGTGAGGGGAGTGAATTCTTACGCGTTGGTACTCTGGCGCATATGGCAGATTTCATGCTAGGCTGCCTATCCCGTGACCCTCGCGTTCAAAGAATTTATTCCAGCACCGATTACTGGGTGTTCACTCTCCTGGACCCACGGTACAAGCAAAATCTTTCCACTCTCATCCCTGCAGAGGAAAGGAGTGTGAGAATGCATGAATACCAGCAGGCCCTGGTGCACAAGCTGAAACAGTATTTCCCTTCTGACAGCGCTAGCGGCAGAGTGCGTAGTTCGAGCGAGGGAGAATAGGCGAGCAGGCAGCTTGTACAGCACTGGCAAGGGTACGCTTTACAAGGCTTTTGCCAGCTTTATGTCACCCCAGCAAGACACTGTCACCTGTCCCCAGTCTCGGCAGAGTAGGGCTGATCTTTACAGAAAGATGGTGAGGGAGTACGTAGCTGACCATACCATCGTCCTAAATGATCACACAGCTCCCTACAACTACTGGGTTTCAAAGCTGGACATGTGGCACGAACTGGCGCTGTACGCCTTGGAGGTTCTTGCCTGCCCTGCCGCTAGCGTCTTGTCCGAGCGGGTTTTCAGTGCAGCTGGTGGCATCATCACCGATAAGCGTACACGCCTGTCGACTGACAGCGCTGACAGGCTGACGCTTATTAAAATGAATAAAGGCTGGATTTCTCAGAATTTCCAATCTCCACCAGGTGAAGGAAGCTCAACCTGAATAATTGATCCACTCCTCCTCCTCCTCCTCATTTTCCTCCTTCTCCTCCTCTTTGTACAGTAAAGCAGAGGAAAATGGCTATTTTTTGACAGGGCCCACTGGCTCTTGCTATAGTACTTCATGCATTTAATTTTTCTGGAGGGCCACCTACCCGGTCCTCTGTTTGAAACAATTTTTGTGAGTGCCACATACAGGCACTCAATCTATTCCATTTTTCTGGAGGGCCACCTACCCGGTCCTCTGTTTTAAAAAATTTTTGGGACTGCCACATACAGGCACTCAATCTATTCCATTTTACTGGAGGGCCACCTACCTGCTCCTCTGGTTTGAAACATTTTTGGGACTGCCACATACAGGCACTCAATCTATTCCATTTTACTGCAGGGCCACCTACCTGCTCCTCTGGTTTGAACAATTTTTGGGACTGCCACATACAGGCACTCAATCTATTCCATTTTACTGCAGGGCCACCTACCTGCTCCTCTGGTTTGAACAATTTTTGGGACTGCCACATACAGGCACTCAATCTATTCCATTTTACTGGAGGGCCACCTACCTGCTCCTCTGGTTTGAAACATTTTTGGGACTGCCACATACAGGCACTCAATCTATTCCATTTTACTGCAGGGCCACCTACCTGCTCCTCTGGTTTGAACAATTTTTGGGACTGCCACATACAGGCACTCAATCTATTCCATTTTACTGGAGGGCCACCTACCTGCTCCTCTGGTTTGAAACATTTTTGGGACTGCCACATACAGGCACTCAATCTATTCCATTTTACTGGAGGGCCACCTACCTGCTCCTCTGGTTTGAAAAATGTTTGGGACTGCCACATACAGGCACTATCCAAATTAAATTGTCTCCATAGCAGCCTCCACACGTTGTCTCCATTGCTACCTCCAAAAGTCGTCCATATAGCTGCCTCCATACATCGTCCCTTTATCAAACGAGGTGTGTCAGGCAGAAATTTGGGTTGTTTTCATGGATTCCACATCAAAGTTGTTAACTTTGTCGCCACCCTGCTGTGTTATCCACAAAATATACTGGCAAACTTTTACCATTTAGGGATATTATTTCAGCGCTTCTTGCGTATCTGTTTACATTCCCCTCACCCGGCATATCCTAAACTTATAAGAACGCTACTACACTTGATCTTATACAAAAGGTTCTTAGAAGTGCTGTTTGGGGAGTAGCCTAGAGACAGGGGCTTGGATTGGCGAAAGCTCGCCTGGCAGCGGAGCGCCAGCTCCATGCGCATCATGCGCTTCTTGCGCATCTGTTTACATTCCCCTCACCCGCCATATCCCAAACTTATAAGAACGCTACTACACTTAACTTGGTGCAGGCTGGGACCGAGTCTGACCCTGGGGCTGCTCATATACTGGCGACGCAGAGAATTGCGGGGCCTACCTCGGTCCAGGTCTCAAAGGCCTACTATACCTCCTCCCACCCCTCCTCCACCTCCTCCTCCTCCGAATTACCATCCGTGGGCATGGCGCCATCAGTCGGTAGCTCTAGGCACAGCAGCAGTGCCGTCGCTAAGCGACAGCAGGCGGTGCTGAAACTGCTGAGCCTAGGCGATAAAAGGCACACCGCCCAAGAGCTATTACAGGGCATTCCACATCAAAGTTGTTAACTTTGTCGCCACCCTGCTGTGTAATCCACAAAATATACTGGCAAACTTTTACCATTTAGGGATATTATTTCAGCGCTTCTTGCGCATCTGTTTACATTCCCCTCACCCGGCATATCCTAAACTTATAAGAACGCTACTACACTTGATCTTATACAAAAGGTTCTTAGAAGTGCTGTTTGGGGAGTAGCCTAGAAACAGGGGCTTGGATTGGCGAAAGCTCGCCTGGCTGCAGAGCGCCAGCTCCATCACAGGATCCAACTAACATAGTTGCAGCACCTTTAATCTACTACTAGTTCACTGCCTCCATAATAATAATAATCTTTATTTATATAGCGTCATCATATTCTGCAGCGCTTTACAAATCATAGGAAACAAATACAAATGTAATGTAACAGAGCACAACATTTGTATGGAACAACAGGAGTGAGGTCCCTGCTCGCCAGAGCTTACGGTTTATGAAGATGATGGGGTAACACGAGGTAAAAGAATATTTAATGGTCAAGCCATTCTTCTTAGGGAATAGAAAAAAATATAATAAATGGAATTGCTGTCGCTTGAAACACTCAGCCGTCATCTTATATACCAGGTCCAGGGTGAATGGGACTGCAGAGAAGTCTGGTGCCTGTTGGTTGCTGGATAACAGATGGGAGGACGACACAGGACGGGTTAGTAGAAGAGTTAAAACTTCATGCAGTTAATGAGTGTTATAGGCTTGCCTAAAGAAATGGGTTTTAAGAGCACGTTTGAAACTTTGGAGGTTAGGTATTAGTCTGATAGTCCGGGGCAGAGCATTCCATAGAATTGGTGCAGCTCTAGAGAAGTCTTGGAGACGCGAGTGGGAGGTCCGCACTAGGGTAGAGGTTAATCTAAGATCACTGGCGGATCTAAGAGCACGGGTTGGGCGATAGACTGAGATAAGAGAGGAGAGGTAGGGGGGTGCAGCATTATACAGAGCTTTATGGATGAGGGTTATTATTATTTTAAACTATTCGAAAGGAGACTGGCAGCAAGTGCAGCGACTGGCATGAACTGTAAGCATACATGGTCCCCTTATCAAACGAGCTGTGTCAGGCAGAATTTGGGGTTGTTTTCATGGCTTCCATGTTAACTTTGTCGCCACCCTGCTGTGTAATCCACAAAATATACTGGCAAACTTTTATCATGTAGCGATATTATTTGAGCGCTTCTTGCTCACCTCCTTTGGTTCCTCTCTGCCACCCATTGGTTTGAAGCCTGAGTCCATTTAGGGTATGTCGCCATGCCACTCTCTAGCCTGCCGCTGCTGCCGCTGCCTCTGCATGCCGTCCCCTATAGTGTCAGGGTCAATTATTGGATGTTTTAGATGCTATCTAGCTTCATTCTGTCACTCTGTCATGGCCATGCTGTTGCCCATAATTTTGGCATAATGGTGCGATTAGGCAGCCTCAGAGGCATCCATGCATGCTGCCCCTGCTGTTTCCTGTCCATTTCCGTGGTGTTTCCATCCTTTTCTGAGGTTCCCAGGTGTTTGGCCAAGCTTCCCTGTGCAGAGCCTTGGTCCCCTTGAAAAATGCTCGAGTCTCCCATTGACTTCAATGGGGTTCGTTATTCGAGACGAGCACTCGAGCATCGGGAAAAGTTCGTCTCGAATAACGAGTACCCGAGCATTTTAGTGTTCGCTCATCTCTAAAAGAAACCCAACTTATTTTGTAACTAAGAGGAAATAATAAGTCTTTAAGCTTAACATTGGGAACATTGTAGATCCACTCTGTGTTGCCACACACTGTTCAATAGTAGTGCTGCAGCAAAATTAGGTCATCACTATCCTGTGCACAGTTTAAGAGGATCCTGTGGATACTGGATACTTTATGTCCTGGACCTAGAGGTTAATGGCAGACAGGGGTGTATATAGCATGTTATTATTACCAATGCTTCCTTAAGACTGCATTCACCTTTGGAATGTAATGTTCCTCTGCTATCATAAACCTGTGGTCTGCACTTTAGAAGAATAATATGTGTGTCATGGGGTTAATATCTCTAATTCTTTCTGAGAATTTATCTGACAGGCAGACAATATACCTCATGCAATCAAGGTCAATTTCTGATAATGTTTGGGTTGTTTGTTACCCTATCAAAGCAGAGGTGAGGATTAGATTGAAGAACTTCAAGAAAGACAAGGTCATGTGACCCTAGTGAACTTGCCACCATTTATTAAGTTGCTTCTTTGTTTGAGTACTTCTTGCTGTGTTCCTTCACCATTGGGAAGGGAAGTGCCAGACTCTGAATTGGGCAGAAGTGGGAAGTCAATAGCAAATGGACAAGGCCTATCTCCTCCTGTGCTGCTAATTGATTCCTGCATGTTCCCCCAAGGGCCCAGAGACCATTCAACAGAGACTGAGCTCAGCTTCTCGACTCCACAGCAAACCACAGCATCAATTAAAGATCAGCAGAAAGCTACTTAGCTTAACCCTTCAACTGCACAACCTATAGATGAGCCCATTGTGAGGCAGTTATGCAAAAAGGTATGGCTGCATAGTATTACTCGATGAATGTGTTGTGTATTTATGATTAATTTATAAAGAACAGTACAAGAATTTTTACTTGATCAATTTGATTCGTAATGCTTCTAAAGACATTAAATTTGCTAAATTTAAGTAGTCACATGACTACTAGAGTCTTCATCATTAAAGTGTGTTTTCTTTGTAAACAGATTGTGGTAATATTGGTATATAATCTGGATATAAAGGAGGATAATTATCATACACCAGCACATAATGCATACAATAAAAACCTGCCCCTTCTGCCCACCAGATACACCAGGAGCCTCCAGCAGGCTGCACCAGCAGACAATTCTACTGCAGGCTCTTCTTGACATAGAATTGCACTATTACCAGCGAGTATTCACATTTGAATGGTTGCAGGCTATAATGAGTGTGCAGATGTATTATGGTGGTATTACTGGTGGTTTGCAAGGAATTGCAATTGCGACTTATATACCAGAAAACTGGTGTGCCAAACCTGATGAATGTCCCCCAATGTGTGAATACATGTATATTTTAAGTATTTAAGTTTCATTGCAGCCAATTGGTAAGATGAATAAAGTTATTTTTTTGCTCATTAATGTACACTCTGTACCCATCTTGAAAATAACTGAAATGTGGATATTTTTTGCTAATTTATTAAACAAGAAAAACTGAAATATCACATGGTCATAACTATTCAGACCCTTTGCTCAGTATTGAGTATAAACACCTTTTGAACTAGTACAGCCATGAGTCTTCATGGGCTCTCCAGAGATGCTCCATTGGGTTTAGGTAAGGGCCAGTCAAGAATGCTTGCAGAGTTTGGGCCGTTCAACACTTGCTAGTGTGATGAGATGAAGTCGCATCACACTCGCCACGCATGCTGCCCGGATCGCACGGCCCTAACGTTGCAAACCGGGACTGAACTCACATGCTGAGTTCCATTCCGGTTTGCAGCGTTCGGCCGTGCGATCCGGGCAGCATGCGTTGCGAGTGTGATGCAAGTTCTTCCCATCACACTCGCAAGTGTGGAATAGGCCTTATTCTAAAGTCAGTGCTTTGTTATTTTAGCTGTGTGCTTAGGGTCATTGACTTGTTGGGAGGTGAACCTTCGGGCCAATCTGAGTTCCATAGCACTTTTAAAGAGGTTTTCATCTAGGATATCTCTATACTTGGCCGCATTCATCTTTCCTTCAAAACACCCCCATAACACGATGCTGCCACCACCATGTTTCCCTCTAGGGATTGTATTTGGCAGGTGATGATGCCTGGTTTTCTCCACACATACTGCTTGGAATTAACACCAAAAAGTTCAATTTCGTCTCATCAAGTAGTCCTTTATGTGTTATTTTGGTAACTGTAAGTGAGGAGAGGCTTCCATCAGCACACTCTGCAATAAAGCCCCCTAATGGTGGCGATCTGCAGTGATAATTGACTTTGTGGAACTTTCTCCCATGTGCCTACTGCATCTCTGGAGCTCACAGTGATCTTGGGGTTCTTCTTTACCTCATGACTGCTAATTTGGCTGGATGGCCAGGTCGAGGAAGTGTTTTGGTTTTGGAAGAGCCTCTCCCCCCCTAAAGTGGTTGAATGGCTACAAGAAGTCAGGTTTACACAACAGATGGAGGAGTTGTTGGCTGGCGACTCTTTGGACCTTGGTAAGACAATTGCTGTCTGGGCTCCCTTGGAGGCATATCAAAATAATGTAGATTTCCAAAACTTGTTCTTGTGATATACTGAGCCTCTTGTTGATCCCTACGGAGATCAAGATGAATACTCTGGGCGGCCATGTTTGGCTTGGGAATTCCCTTTCCGTACCCTTTACTACCTTCTCTTTTGCCCTTTTCTCCCCTCCTCTTCTTTCTTTTGTTTAGTTATAATGTCAAACCCAAGCAGGCTGCTAAACATTTTTACTTTGCAGCCTTTCAAGGTGCATTTGCAGGTATTGATATGCAGACCTTACACGTCCATTTGGGCGCCTTTCTTTGTCCCAACAGCTATAAATTGGTACGTGCAGTCTATGACTTTCTCTATTAGGTCCTGCGTGACAACTACTTTGGGTAATCTTGTTTTATGTTTTGTCTCTGTAATCTTCAATAAATAAAAAGACCACATTACTTGATGGAGACCTGAATTGGCTGTTATATTATAATTCCCAATAAATTGCTAAGTGTGTGCTATCAGTAGGTGCTGTGTTCCTGCAAAGTACCAAGTGTCAGCAGTGATGGACAGCAGACAACTATAAGGCCACATTCACACATGCGTTTTTGTATTACCTCAATCACACATTGGGGCTCATTTACTAAGGGTCCGAATTGCGCATTTTCCTCGGGTTTCCCGAATATTTCCGATTTGCGCCGAATTGCCCCGGGATTTTGGCGCACACAATAGGATTTTGACGCATTGGCACCGGCTTTCAGGCGACAGAAATTGAGGGGCGTTGCCGTCGGAAAGACCGCAGAATTTTTAAAAAAATTTGTGTCGCAAAAACAGCACTCACATACACCGGGACGAAGAAGGTGAACTCTGGCAGACCTCGGCGCAGCAGCGACACCTGGTGGATATCGGGCACATGGACCTTAGTGAATCCTGGCAGACCCGAATCCTCGTCGGAGAACGCTGGGTCGCGACTGGACCGGGTCAGGAAACATAATGGGGCTTATTTACGAAGGGTCCAGCGGCCACATTTTTGTCGGGTTTTCCAACTTTTCGGGGATCGCCCCTGGGATTGTGTCGCGCGTGACCGGATTCTGGCGCATCGGCGCTGGCTTTTATGCGACAGAAATGGGGGGGGAGGGCAGCCCGTCAGACGATCCGACGGATTCGGACAAACCGCAGGATTTAACTTTGAATTTGTGTTGTAAGATCAAGCACTTACATGCACTGGGAAGAAGAAGGTGAACTCCGGTGGACCTGATCAGGGAAGTGACAGATTCAGGATATAGGGCACACAATCTTAGTGAATCGCGCCCGCTGTGCATTGGAGTCGGGGAACGCTCCTCGGGGATCGCGCAGGGACGGGTAAGTAAATGTGCCCCAATGGGTAATCGTGTGTGGAGCATTTCAATTGTGTTTAAAAGCACAATTGAAATGCCATGTGTGCACCCACCTGGCAATTTACTGTTAAAGGGAATCTGTCAGTTAAACTAACCCACACTAACTAAACATAACTTTGAAAACTGCTATTTGAAAATACTTTAACATTTTATAGCAAGGAGTTTTGGGTTCTTTTATGGCCTTCAACATGTGGGTCCAATAATGCTTCAGATTTATTGTACAGATTGTTACAGATACAGCAATACCAAACATGTTGGTGTTTTATGTTTATTTGTCTTTTTTTTTTGGTAGGTTTATTAGGTATTTCTATGGAAATGTACCATTTTAGGGATTTTTACATTATTATCATTATTATTATAATATAAAAATGTATTTAACTTTCTTTTTCACTTTCTCACATTTTCTTATTATGTACTTGAATAAGTTATGCTCTGATTGCATACCCAGTTACAGCCAGATCAATCTGGCATTGGGTAGACTCAGGGCACTCATCAGACCCATGTCTGCCAAGGAAAGGTTAGATCCCCTAGTCCGATCTTCGGCTGAAGAGGGGTAAACACAGTGTTACACATGTTTGGGGATGGTGTCAAGCAGCTTCTCCCGCAGGCAACACAGCTCGGAGAGGCTTTTATCAAAGTTAAAGGTGTATTCCCATTTCAGCAAATTAATGTTAATGTTTTGACACTAAAAAGTTATAACATTTTCCAAAATAATTTCTTTATCAATTCTTCACAGAGTTCTAGATCTCTGCTTGCTGTCACTATACAGAAAGTGGACAAAAATCTGACTGTGGTCACAAAGGTGCTTGGCTCGTTATAGCCCACATATCTGATTACTCTCTGTGATACTAACGAGCCGCGCACCTGTGTGACCACGGTCAGATTTCTGTCCACTGGAAGTAAACATAGAAGCTTTCTATAGCTTGACAGCAAGCAGAGATCTAAACAGTGAGGAATTGATACAGAAGGTATATTGAAAGTAAAATTGTATCACTTTGTCGTAAAAACATTAGCATTAATTTGCTGAAATGGGAATATCCCTTTAACGACCCGTGACGTCGTAGGTCAGCTGTGGGTGCATGGTGAGGGTTCACGGGCTTTGCTGCATATTACAGCATATCACCGGTAACACCCGCGATTGGTGCTAGTACCGATCACGGTTGTTATCCCGCCGATCGCCACCTTCAAAGCTGCCGGCGGCTTCAAAAAGTTAGTTGGGCATGGACGTCGGCATCTTGCCGAAGATCGGTGCTCTCCGTGACGTCATAGGGGAGTGGCAATCCGATGCTATGACAGCCTCAGGTCTTCCGAAAACCCTAGGCTGTCTCGTTTTAACCTATTCATTACAATGTGCTAATTGAATGAATGAGGAAGAAGTAGTGTGGCAATATATGGAAGGATCGATCAGACAAAGTAGGATTAAAGTAAAAATAGTAAAAATCTAAAAAAGTTAAAAAAATTATAATAAAAAAACATAAAAATTAAAAATCACTCGCCTTTCCCTACAGTTGATATAAATAGAAATAAACAGTACAAATCTATCCCGATCTATCAAAATATAATAATGGTTTTTCATTGTGTTTAACGTAAAAAGTTATTAGCGCCAGAAGATGGCAAAATTTGGACAGGAGGTTTTAATTTTTGTAAATGTGTGTTAACATAATAAAACCTATACAAATGTGGTAACCCTGTGATCCCAACCACCCAAAGAATAAAGTACACATGTCATTTGTTGTGCACAGTGAAAGTCGTAAAATCCAAGCCCACAAGAAAACATTGCGAATGCGTTTTTTCACCAATTGGAATTTTTTTTCCGCTTCCCAGTACATTGCATGGAATTACAAATACCGTCTGTTACAGGGGACATTATTCATAACTGGACCCTCTGCTCTATTATTATATATATTACATATAGTGTAAATGGATACAGTATATACGGATAGCAGCCACTGATATTATGTGGTAACATATCAAAAGGCTTTGAACAGTAAGAAGCCACCATGAACCAGGTGTGAGATTCCCTGCACACACTGGGGTTTATCCTGAGAGGGTCTTAGGGTGGAGTTATAGGGGGTGGTCAGGGACTACACATAGGGATATTTAAGGTGGAAGAACCAGAAATCACTCTCTTGCTTCCTGGCCCCCACCTGGATGAGCAGCACTTAACCCCTAGGGGACGCAGCCTCTTTTGGCCTTAAGGACGCGGTCCCATTTTTCAAATCTGACCTGTGTCACTATAAGTGGTTATAGCTTTGGAACGCTATGAGATATCCAGGGGATTTTGAGATTGTTTTCTCGTGACACATTGTACTTCAAATTAGTTTAAAAGTTTGGATGAAATCTTTTGCGTTTAGTTATGAAAAAAACCAAAATTTGGCAAAAATTTGGAAAAATTCTTTATTTTCAACATTCTAAATTCTCTACTTTTGATGCAGATAGTCATAGCACCCAAATAAATTCATAACTTACATTTCCCAAATGTCTGCTTTATGTTGGCATGGTTTTTTAAGATTCCACATATTTTACTAGAATGTTATGAGGCTCAGAATTTAGGTATCATTTTTCACATTTTTTGTAAAATCACCAAAACCTGTATTTAGATGGACCTGCTCAACTTCTAATTGACACCGAGAGGCCTAAATAATAGCGAGACTCATAAATTACCCCATTGTGGAAACTACACCACTCAATGTATGAAATACCACTTTTAAGAAGTTTGTTAACCCTTTAGGTGTTTTATAGGGGTTAAAACAAAATGGAGGTGCAGTCTGCAAATTGTAATATTTTTTCACAATACACTCATTTTGGGTGGAAAATTAAACATTTACAATGGATTAAATTAAAAAAGGCTCCACAAAGTTTGTTACCCAATCTCTCCCGAGTACACGGATACCCCATATGTGGTGGTAACCTGCTGTATGGGCGCACGCCTGGGCATAGGAGGGAAGGAGGCGCCATCCAGATCAGATTTGCTATGTCACATTGTACAGGCTATAATTTTTTTCTTTTTTTAATGTGGACCTATAGGGGCTTATTTCTTTTGCCACATGAGATGCACTTTTCTGGTACGTAATTTCGGGGAATCTATAGGCTAATTGGTGAGATTTTATTAACTCTTTGTTGGTGGAGGAAATGAAAATCATCACTTTTTAGGAAGATTTTTGTTTGTTTTTTTTTTGGCCGTTTACCATACCATAAAAATAGTATATTATTTTTATTCTATGGGTCCCCACGATTACGAAAAGACCTCATTTATATAGATTTTTTATTTTTCCCATTTTTACTGAATAAAAAGTAATTTGGCAAAAATGTTGTTAATTTTAGCATCACCGACTTTCATATGCATAACTTTTTTATTTTTCGCCTCACAAATCTGTTTAAGGGCTTATTTTTTGCGAGAAGGATGGTTCTTTTTAGTGGTCTTATTTTAGATTGCATAACATTTTTTAAATTAATTTTTAGAGCATTTTTTATAGGGTATTAATTGAAAATTGTCTTTTTTTTTTAGCTTTTTTTGGGTTTTTTTTAACGGGGTTCACTTTGCGAATCTAATAACGATTCTGTTTTATTATTCAGATTGTTACGGACGCAGGGATACCAAATATGTGGGGGTTTTGTGTATTTTATTCAATTGTACTGAATAAAAACCAATTTGGAGAAAATCTTGTTCATTTTAGCATCACCATCTTTTCATATGCATAACTTTTTTATTTTTCGGCTGACAAATCTAGTTAGGGGCTTATTTTTTGCGAGAAGAGTTGTTCTTTTTAGTGGGCTTATTTTGGAGTGCATAACATTTTTTAAATCACTTTTTAGAGCATTTTTTATGGGGTATTAATTAAAAATTATCTTTTTTCGGAACGTTTTTGCGTTTTTTTTCCTACGGCGTTTACCGTGCGGGTCCAGTAACGATTCGGTTTTATTATACAGATTGTTACGGACGCGGCAATACCAAATATGCGGGTTTTTTTTGTGTTTTTGTGTTTTTTATACTTTATTAAGTGTTTTTATAGGAAAGTGACATTTTAGGGGCTTATATTTTAATGTATTTATTTTTTATTTATTGTAATGTGATAACTTTAGTGTTTTTTACTTTTTTTTACTTATACATACTTGAACTTGAACCAGTGATGCTCTGATCACTGGTTTAAGTCCAATACACTGCTCTACAATACTATTTTATTGTAGAGCAGTGTAAACTGTCTGAGCAAGCTTGCGCATGCTCAGACAGTTTACAGTCAGACCCGGAAGGGGTCTGGCTGCCATGGCAACCGGGCAGCTCCGAGGCACATGCCAGTCCTCGGAGCTGCCCAGAAGTGGATCGGATCCCCCGGTAAGCGGCACGGGGGATCCGATTCACGGCGCAGACACCCTTACACGCCGCGGTCATGCTTGACCGCGGCGTGTAAGGGGTTAACACCCGCGATCGGAGCCGGCTCCGATCGCGGGTGTTAGCGCAGGCTGTCAGCTGTACTAGACAGCTGACAGCCGCTGCTTCTGGTGCCGGCTCCGTTCGCGAGCCGGTGCCAGAAGCAGGACGTTATAGAACGTCCCCGTGCGCTCAGTATGTAGCCTCGGGGACGTACTATAACGTCCTGGTGCGCCTAAGGGTTAAGGAACAGGTTATATAGTGTGTGTACTTTCTGTGTATGTATATAACTTTAGAGTAATTATAACATAGTACTTATTATAACATAGTAGACTTTATACGTGTACCTATAGATATTCCAGGTGTTATGTGTTTTACCATATATATACATAGCTAAGTGTTTACAGTGAGTGTGTATATATTAGTGTAAACACATGTACAACCTGTAGCCGTATCCCATTCACACGTGGATCTCTGCCCTGCACGTGTATTGGAGGATTAGATATATAGATGCTATTGTGCATGAGTCTCTATATGTACATGTATATGGTCAGGTATTGGATGTGACTGCTGCTTCAGGGTATATCCAGGAGCTGCTGTAGTAATAGAATATATTGTATATACATACACATTACTGGGTGTCCAAGAGGGGTCAGGAAAAGAGGTTTGTGTGTAGTTGTGTTCTCTATGTATTTTGTATTGTATTTTATGTAGTTACTTTGTCACATGTATGTTGTTAGTAAAGTCTTTGTATATAAGTATCTGCGAGGGTTGTATGTTATTCCTGTGATATATGAAGGACTGGATTAGGTGCTTATGGTAAATAGCACCGACTAAGGGGCTGGACAGAACCACTGAAGCCTAGAGGAACTGAGCAAAAACCCAATCCCCAAAATCCCCTTTATCACCGTCACTATGAAGTGCAATTTTGTAACGCAGAAAACAAGCTGTCACACAGCTCTTTACGTGTAAAAAAGTTATAGATTTTTGATTGTGGGGAGTGAAAAATAAAAATGAATAAACAAAAAAAGGACAGGTCTTTAAAGTGTTAAAGGGATATTCCCATTTCAAGAAGTAATTGATATTGTTTGAATAATGAAAAGTTATTATTAATTAATATTAATTCTTTACGGTTTTCTAGATCTCTGCTTGCTGTCATTCTATAGAAAGCTTCATTGTTTATTTCCATTTGACAGATATCTGACCATGGTCACACAGGTGCGCGGCTCTTTATATCACATGGCTCTGATTACTCTCTATGATACTAATGAGTTGTGCACCTGTGTGACCATGTTCAGATTTCTGTCCACTGGAAGTATTATTATTATTATTAAGCTTTCTTTGGACAACAAGCAGAGAACTAGAAAACTGTGAGGAATAGATATCGAAAGTATATTGGAAAATTGTATTATTTTTCATCATATGAACAATAACATTAATTTGTCAATGTGGGAATAGCCCTTTAAGGAGCGCTGTTATTAATAAACATACTTGATAATGCTGTAATTGAATTGGCGAAATGTTGCACTACTATGGTGGAATAAAAACTTTCTTCATTTGAATTTCCGGAGTGCTGCTTCGTGATTGTCTGTTATTAATAAACATATATTTCTTTAAGGACGCAGCCTGTTTATACGTTAAAGTGTAACCGTCATTTAAAAAAACTTTTGATATGTTGTAGGGCATGTAATTTTAAGCCCTTTTGCAATTGGATTAGTTACCCAAATCTTGCTCATTCCTCCTGTATTCTGCAGACTTTCCCTAGATGCCAGTGACTGCTCATATGGCTGTTACTAGGCACATTCCGTCTTCACAAAGGAGCTGACTATGGAGCTAGAGTCACGTCCCCATTTCTCTCCCTGTAATCAGCTGTTCACCTCATGGCTCAGTGCTCCAGCAGTCATGTGTTGACAGGAACACTAACTAATGTAGTAACAAAACACCTAAACTCTTATCTCTCCCTCAGCTTTCCCTGCACTTGTGTATAAACAAATAATGCACACAGACACAAACTGCATTTCCCCCCCCGTTACCTCACACCCCACCGCAGGAATTGGCAGGAGACACTCTCCAAGTCTTCAAGCTGTGCCCTCATGTGCTGTGCTGAAGTTTTACTTAGGTAGGTAGGTAGATATAGATATATAGATAGATATGAGATAGATAGATAGATAGATAGATAGATAGATAGATAGATAGATAGATAGATATTAGATAGCTATGGTGTCATTGGTCAGCAGCAGGCGCTTGCTGATTGTAGTTTTTTTGAGAGCTGGAAACCATGGTTGCTATGGGCCAAAAGAGGTACTAAATTTGGACCGAGAGGCAAATTACTTTGAGGAATGATTCCTAGGGACACCTGGAGCAGAATTGTGTTTTTAGTTTTTTTTTACCCAGAATGACAGTTACACTTTAAGGCTCAGTCCTTTTTTTAAAAAAAGTGATGTGTTTCATTCTGTGGTAATAACTTTTCAACACTTTAACATATCCCTTTGATTTTGAGATTGTTGTCTAGTGAGACATTGTAGTTTATGTTAGTAGTATAATTTCGCAGATCAGTGATTTTTTTTTGGGGGGGGGGGGAAATTCAATAATTTCCATAATTTATATTAAGTTTCCTTTTTTTTTTACGGATGTTAGAAGGTTTATAGTTTTAGTAGCAAGTTCTTTTTAAGAGATTTGAGAAATGCTACATTTTTGATGAGCAATTCAGTTTGGAAGTGCCTATAGAGGCTTATGTACTATAAACCCCCAGAAGTAACACCATTTTATGAATCTTACATCCCAAACTATTCAAATCAGAACAATAGAAACAGTGCCACCATTTTGGAAACTATAACCCTAAAAGAATTTATCTGGGGTTGTGGTGAGCATTTTAACCCCCAACATGCTGGTCAAAATGAAATACAAAGTGAATAGTGCAGAGTAAAAATTGCATCGCAATTTATCAAATATGCCATTTTGCGCAACCCATGCCACTGGGGACAAACATGTCAAAAATCATACTGCAGGTTATCCTGTTTAGGGCAATGCCCCATATGTGCATAAGCACACGACAGGAAAGGAGCAAAATTTTGCTTTTGTAGCTCCGTTTTCACTAGATTGGTGTTGGGGTGCCCCTGAGGTACCAGTACAATAGAAAACGGCACAGCTTATACATCTTCATGCCTTACCTTAACTTCTTATTGGGCCGGTACTGGCCGTATTGAAGTCTCCCTTTAAATTGTACCAGGGACTTGTCTAGGGCCACCTGTTTCGCGGAGGTATATGCCTGGGCAAACTTATCTTTAAAATAGTCTAATATGGGCCTGACCTTAAACAACAATCATAACTGGGGTCATCTCTGGGTGGGCACTGTGTGTTGTCCATGTAATGCAAAACTTATGGATGGCTTTAAAGCGCATCCTGCTCATCGCCATGCAGGACATCGGGGTGTGGTACAGAATGTCTGTGCTCCAGTAGTCCCCAATTGATGGCTTCTTTACAAGCCCCATAAGAAGTATTATGCCCAAGTACTTCTTCATCTCTGCTGCAGTGACAGGGGTCCACCTGTAGAGTTGGCATAAAATGAAGTGGGGCTTTGGGCAATATGCTGTGCAGCGTAGAGATTGGTCTGGACTAGAGATGAGCGAGCACTAAAATGCTCGGGTACTCGTTATTCGAGACGAACTTTTCCCGATGCTCGAGTGCTTGTCTCGAATAACGAGCCCCATTGAAGTCAATGGGAAACTCAAGCATTTTTCAAGGGGACCAAGGCTCTGTACAGGGAAGCTTGGCCAAACACCTGGGAACCTCAGAAAAGGATGGAAACACCACGGAAATGGACAGGAAACAGCAAGGGCAGCATGCATGGATGCCTCTGAGGCTGCTTAATCGTACCAATGCCAAAATTATGGGCAACAGCATGGCCATGACAGAGTGACCGAATGAGGCTAGATAGCATCTAAAACATGCAATAATTGACCCTGACACTATAGGGGATGGCATGCAGAGGCAGCGGCAGCAGCGGCAGGCTAGAGAGTGTCATGGCGACATACCCCAAATGGACTCAGGCTTCAAACCAATGGGTGGCAGAGAGGAACCAAAGGAGGTGAGCAAGAAGCGCTGAAATGATTTCCTATGTGAACAAAAGGTTGACGGTATATTTAGTCGATAACACAGCAGGGTGGCGACATAGTGACCAAGTTCCATAACGTATCTGGTGAAACACCCGAAAAATGAGCCTGACACAGCTCTTTTGATAAGGGGACGACATGTGGAGGCAGCCATGGAGACGACTTCCATGATTAAGAGCGACAGTATGGGGCATTCATATTGCGCTGCTATGATTGCAACTTCAGGTCTCCAGCATGGCGGCGACAGATGGGCCGAGTTCCACTATGTATCTGGTGAAACACCTGAAAATTCTGCCTGACACAGCTCGTTTGATAAGGGGATGATGTGCTGCATATCCTCTCGTGATCCAGCGTCTGGGGTATAGAGAGTTGAAATGAGACATTGGTGGACGCTGTGGAGGATCGTGGAGGCAAAATGGACAGGAAACAGCAGGGGCAGCATGCATGGATGCCTCTGAGGCTGCCTAATCTTGGGATGGAGCTGGCGGTCCACTGCCAGGCGAGCTTTCGCCTGTCCAAGCCCCTGTCTCTCGGCTCCTCCCCACCCAAAATGGGCCTGGGGGCCAGAAGCGTTTACTTTGAAAAAATTATAATTTTCAAAGCAGGCCGGGTCGTTTGAATATTTCACCTAGGAATAATGGAATAGCATAGTGGTTCTATTTTTAATTGTTTTTACGGAAATGGTTCCAAGATTAAGAGCGACAGTATGGGGCATCCATATTCCGCTGCTATGATTGCAACTTCAGGTCTCCAGCATGGCGGCGACAGATGGGCCGAGTTCCACTATGTATCTGGTGAAACACCTGAAAATTCTGCCTGACACAGCTCGTTTGATAAGGGGACCATGTATGGAGGCAGTGAACTAGTAGTAGATTAAAGGTGCTGCAGTTAAAACTATGTTAGTTGGATCTTGGGATCGCGCTTTCGCCTATCCAAGCCCCTGTCTCTCGGCTACTCCCCAAACAGCACTTCTAAGAACCTTTTGTATAAGATCAAGTGTAGTAGCGTTCTTATACGTTTGGGATATGGCGGGTGAGGAGAATGTAAACAGATGCGCAAGAAGCGCTGAAATAATATCGGTAAATGATAAAAGTTTGCCAGTATATTTTGTGGATTACACAGCAGGGTGGCGACAAAGTTAACAAGTTTGATGTGGAAGCCATGAAAACAACCCAAAATTGTGCCTGACACAGTTCGTTTGATAAGGAGACCATGTATGGAGGCAGCTATATGGACGACTTTTGGAGGCAGCTATGGCGATGACGTGTGGAGGTAGCAATGGAGACGACGTGTGGAGGCAGCTAAAAAGACGACACGTGGAGGCTGCTATGGAGACAATTTAATTTGGATAGTGCCTGTATGTGGCAGTCCAAAAAAGTTTTCAAACCAGAGGAGCAGGTAGGTGGTCCTCCAGAAAAATTAAATAAATTGAGTGCCTGTATGGGGCAGTCCCAAAAATTGTTTAAAACAGAGGACCGGGTAGGTGGCCCTCCAGAAAAATTAAATACATAGAATACTATAGCTAGAGCCAGTTGGCCCTGGCAAAAAATAGCCAGTTTCCTCTGCTTTAGTGTACAAAGAGGAGGAGAAGGAGGACAATGAGGAGGAGGAGTGCATACATTATTCAGGTTGAGCTTCTTTCACCTGGTGGAGAATGAAAATCCGGAGAAATCCAGGCTTTATTCATCTTGATAATCGTCAGCCTGTCAGCGCTGTAAGTCGACAGGCGTGTACGCTTATTGGTGATGATGCCACCAGCTGCACTGAAAACCCGCTCGGACAACACGCTAGCGGCAGGGCAGGCAAGAACCTCCAAGGCGTACAGCGCCAGTTCGTGCCACATGTCCAGCTTTGAAACCCAGTAGTTGTAGGGAGCTGTGTGATCATGGTATGGTATGGTCAGCTACGTACTCCCTCACCATCTTTCTGTAAAGATCAGCCCTACTCTGCCGAGACTGGGGACAGGTGACAGTGTCTTGCTGGGGTGACATAAAACTGGCAAAGGCCTTGTAAAGTGTACCCCTGCCAGTGCTGGACAAGCTGCCTGCTCGCCTACTCTCCCTCGCTACTTGTCCCGCAGAAGTACGCCCTCTGCCGCTAGTGCTGTCAGAAGGGAAATACTGTTACTGTTTGTGCACCAGGGCCTGCTGGTATTCATGCATTCTCACACTCCTTTCCTCTCCAGGGATGAGAGTGGAAATATTTTGCTTGTACCGTGGGTCCAGGAGAGTGAATACCCAGTAATCGGTGCTGGAATAAATTCTTTGAACGCGAGGGTCACGGGATAGGCAGCCTAGCATGAAATCTGCCATATGCGCCAGAGTCCCAACGCGCAAGAATTCATTCCCCTCACTGGCCTGACTGTCCATTTCCTCCTCCTCCAACTCCTCCAACTCCTCTTCTGCCCATACACGCTGAACAGTGAAGGACTGAACAATGGTCCCCTCTTCTGTCTCGCCAACATTCTCCTCCGACGATATGTGCTGAGAAACAGACCTAAGGGTGCTTTGGCTATCGACAAGGGAATCTTCTTCCCCCGTCTCTTGTGACGAGCACAAAGCTTCCGACTTCATGCTGACCAGAGAGTTTTTCAACAGGCCAAGCAGCGGGATGGTGAGGCTGATGATGGCGGCATCACCACTGACCATCTGTGTTGACTCCTCAAAGTTACTCAGCACCTGACAGATATCAGACATCCACGTCCACTCCTCATTGTAGACTTGAGGAAGCTGACTGACCTGACTACCAGTTCTGGTGGAAGTTGACATCTGGCAGTCTACAATCGCTCTGCGCTGCTGGTAAACTCTGGATAACATGGTTAATGTTGAATTCCACCTCGTGGGCACATCCCACAACAGTCGGTGAGCGGGCAGTTGGAGGCGGTGCTGCGCTGCCCTGAGAGTGGCAGCATCTGTGCTGGACTTCCTGAAATGCGCACAGATGCGGTGCACCTTCGTGAGCAAATCAGACAGATTGGGGTATGTCTTGAGGAAACGCTGAACTATGAGATTTAACACATGGGCCAGGCATGGCACATGTGTCAGTCTGCCGAGTTGCAGAGCCGCCACCAGGTTACGGCCGTTGTCACACACAACCATGCCTGGCTTCAGGTTCAGCGGTGCCAGCCACAGATCAGTCTGCGCTGTGATGCCCTGTAATAGCTCTTGGACGGTGTGCCTTTTATCGCCTAGGCTCAGCAGTTTGAGCACCGCCTACTGTCGCTTAGCGATGGCACTGCTGCTGTGCCTAGAGCTACCGACTGATGGCGCCATGCCCACGGATGGTAATTCGGAGGAGGAGGTGGAGGAGGAGGTGGAGGAGGGGTGGAAGGAGGAGGGGGCATAGTAGGCCTTTGAGACCTGGACCGAGGTAGGCCCCGCAATCCTCGGCGTCGGCAGTATATGAGCAGCCCCAGGGTCAGACTCGGTTTCAGCCTCCACCAAGTTAACCCAATGTGCCGTCAGCGATATATAGTGGCCCTGCCCAGCAGCACTCGTCCACGTGCCCGTGGTCAGGTGGACCTTGTCACAAACGGCGTTGGTCAGGGCACGGATGATGTTCTCTGACACGTGCTTGTGCAGGGCTGGGACGGCACACCGGGAAAAGTAGTGGCGGCTGGGGACCGAATACCGAGGGGCGGCCGCCGCCATGAGGTTTCAAAACGCCTCGGTCTCTACCAGCCTATAGGGCAGCATCTCCAGGCTAAGCAGTTTGGAGATGTGGACGTTGAGGGCTTGGGCGTGTGGGTGGGTTGCACTATTCTTCCTTTTGCGCTCCAGCGTCTGGGGTATGGAGAGCTGAACGCTGGTGGATGCTGTGGAGGATCGTGGAGGCGAAGATGGGGTTTGGGCCGGGGTCCTGGGCAGAGGGCTGACCAGAAGATGACACAGGGGAAGGAGCAGTGGTGTGCCCGGCCGGAGGTGAACGGGCTTGGTGCCATTGAGTGGGGTGTTTCTTTAAAGAACCTCCAGACTTCTGAAAATCTAGCCCTCGCCACGGGAGCTTGACTACGGGAAACATTTGGCACTGATGCACCAGCTCTGGCCCTGCCTCTCCGTCTGGCCCCACCACTGCCTCTTCCAACCTGTTCTGCTATAGGACTCGCCTCCGTCTCAGAAGCACTGTGTTCACCCGGCCTATCAACCCAGCTTGGGTCTGTCACCTCATCATCATCCGATCCCTCAGTCTGCTCCCACCTCGGACTTCCTGCCCTGACAACAACTTCACCACTGTCTGACAACCGTGTCTCCTCATCATCCGACACCTCTTTACACACTTCTTCCACTACGTCAATAATGTCATCATCACCCACAGACTGCGACCGGTGGAAAACCTGGGCATCGGAAAATAGCTCAGCAGCAACCGGACAAGTGGTTTGTGACTGTGGGAAGGGTCCAGAAAACAGTTCCTCAGAGTATGCCGGTTCAAATGCCAAATTTTGCTGGGAGGGGCAGACTGGGGGGAAGGAGGCTGAGGTGGAGGAGCTGGAGGAGTGCTGATTTCGGTGACATGGGTGGACTGCGTGGAAGACTGACTGGTGGACAAATGGCTAGAAGCATTGTCCGCAATCCACGACATCACCTCTTTGCACTGTTCTGGCCTCAACAGTGCTCTACCACGAGTCCCAGTAACTTGAGACATGATGAACCTAGGGTGTGTAGCTCTGCGGCGTTCCCCTGCTCCCTCATCAGCAAGTGGTGTCTCTCCCCGCCCAGGACCACGGCCTCTGACCCCTGCAGTAGTTGGACGCCTACGTCCACGCCCTCGTCCTCTACCCCTAGCCCTCGGGTTAAACATTTTCCAAATTAAAGTGTAAACTTTAAAAAAAAAAATTTGTGTTTATTTATTTATTTTTTTTTAAACAAAACGATGCTATCCTATTGCTATGGCTAGTTTCTAACCTACACTGACAGCACACAACTGGATTTTGTGCTGTGCCTGATGACTTTGAGTTATAAAAAGAAATAAACGTAAAAAAAAATAAATCAGCAGACTCTGCCTAATTCAAATCAAACCCCTAATAAATTGTCCCACTTCGGTGTTTAAGGTGGATATGTGTGTCACTAAGAGCTAAACACAACGGTCGCAAGTCTCCCAGCAAATTCCTCACAATATGGTACTAGCTGCACTACTAGTGGCAGCAAGCCCAGCCACAGGCAAAAACTTTATGACCTCATATGCACTTGCGGGGATTATGCTTGCCATATTTTATTGGATTTGCCGAAAATAAAGAGTTCTTCAGTGGAAGACGAATATTTTTAATCAAGCACTGTTGCGGAGTCTCGTGTTTTCCTTGGATTTAGTGGCAGCAAGCCCAGCCACAGGCAAACACAAAAAAAGGAAAATATAACGCTATTGTAGGCCTAAGTAAGCCGTTGGGGTTCTCCTATGGCTATTTTCTAGCCTACACTCAAAGCACACTGCTTTGCCAGATTACTTTGAGTTATAAAAAAAAATAAACGTAAAAAAAAATAATCAGCAGACTGTGCCTAATTCAAATCAAACCCCTAATAAATTGTCCCACTTCGGTGTTTGAGGTGGATATGTGTGTCACTAAGAGCTAAACACAACGGTCGCAAGTCTCCCAGCAAATTCCTCACAATAAGGTACTAGCTGCACTACTAGTGGCAGCAAGCCCAGCCACAAGCAAACAAAAAAAAAGTAAAATATAATGCTATTGTAGGCCTAAGTAAGCCGTTGGGGTTCTCCTATGGCTATTTTCTAGCCTACACTCAAAGCACACTGCTTTGCCAGATTACTTTGAGTTATAAAAAAAAATAAACGTAAAAAAAAATAAATCAGCAGACTCTGCCTAATTCAAATCAAACCCCTAATAAATTGTCCCACTTCGGTGTTTGAGGTGGATATGTGTGTCACTAAGAGCTAAACACAATGGTCGCAAGTCTCCCAGCAAATTCCTCACAATAAGGTACTAGCTGCACTACTAGTGGCAGCAAGCCCAGCCACAAGCAAACAAAAAAAAAGTAAAATATAACGCTATTGTAGGCCTAAGTAAGCCGTTGGGGTTCTCCTATGGCTATTTTCTAGCCTACACTGAAAGCACACTGCTTTGCCAGATTACTTTGAGTTATAAAAAGAAATAAACGTAAAAAAAAATAAATCAGCAGACTCTGCCTAATTCAAATCAAACCCCTAATAAATTGTCCCACTTCGGTGTTTGAGGTGGATATGTATGTCACTAAGAGCTAAACACAACGGTAGCAAGTCTCCCTGCAAATTACTAACAATATGGTACTAGCTGCACTACTAGTGGCAGCAAGCCCAGCCACAAGCAAACCAAAAAAAAGTAAATATATAACGTTATTGTAGCCCTAAGAAGGGCTGTTGGGTTCTTGTAGAATCACTCCTGCCTAACACTATTCTAATAGAACACCCGAACGCTTTCCCTGACCAGCAGCAGCTCTCTCCCTAGCAGCATCCAGACAAAGAATGATCCGAGCAGCGCGGGCAGGGGCTAGTCTATTCCAGGGTCACCTGATCAGGCCAGCCAACCACTGCTATCGACGTGTAAGGGTACCACGTCATGCTGGGTGGAGTGCAGAGTCTCCTGGCTTGTGATTGGCTCTGTTTCTGGCCGCTAAAAATCACAACGGCGGGAGATGCCATTTTCTCGAGCGGGCGAGTATTTTCACTCATCTCTAGTCTGGACTAAAATTAAATTCAATAGCTCTTCATCGAAAAAATACCTAAAGAAGTCCACAGCTTTGAGCCCTGCCGTGTCAAATTTAATTCCAGGTTGGCTGGAAGATTAGGAAGAGGAGAGGTAGAAGGGGACACCATCTCCACTAGCTGACTCTGTTTTAGAGGCCAGCATGTTGTATGCCTCCAACACGGTGTATGTCTTCTGAGACATTGTACACAGGAAAGTAAGATAACACCAAAAAATTCGATAATGTGCAACCAAGTAAATGGTCAAACCGCACAGCCAGCACACAGAAAAAATTAGATAATGTACACCAAACTACATGGCAAGCCGCACAGCTGGCACACAGGTGCACAAAGCTATGGGTACACCTATGTGTGCTCTGGAAAAAAAATAATACTAGGCACCAAAAAAAAACCTATGTGCACTGCCCAGAAAGGTGCTACAAATACACGTAGCCTGCCCTAAGATGCCTTTTCTACCAATAAAGATATTGTGCAGCGCTATTCACATGGGCTCACTGAAAAATTCTCCCAGTGCAGAACAACGCTAACGCAGTGGAATGTAAGTGCGTTCAGGACAAATGTGATCACACAGGGAATATACAGGATCCAGGAGGGAACAGATAGGGATCAGACAGTGTAATAGTGATTTTGGTGTAACAGTAACGCTCAGCTCCTCTCTCCAGCGATACCAGACCAAAATGGTGCCGCTGGATGGAGCAGGAAGGAACTAAAACCACGTTTTTCTAAGCCCCAAAACTCTGCAATTGGCCAGTCAGACTTGATTGGCCAATCGCAGTCATCGGCGGGCAGGACCGATGCGATTGGCCGGGTGTTTTTGGTGGGAGGTTCTCCATCCCCTGAGTTCTATCGCAATATCACCATTTCATGCGACAACGTGACACGCAATGCACTGCGTGTGTGCTGGCGCTGAATTGCAGGAACCCTGCATCGTACTAGTATGTTGCCGGCTATCACCATCCATCCCTATCTCTTAGCACTTTAGGCAACAGGGGCATGAATCAGCTGGACCGCGACGTGGAACAACAGCAGCGACGGAGGAGAGTATGCTCCAGTCCGTCCCTAATTTATTGGTTCTCTCGGGTAACCCCTTTAATAGTTAAAAGGAAATCTCACAGTAAATTTCCTTTAACATATAACAAATATACATTGGAACAGATACACTATTTATCACAAGTGTCTGAGATCAAAACTGTTCTAGTTGCTCATGGCAACCAATCAGTGCTCAGCTTTAATTTCAGAAACTTCAAGCTGAGATGTGATTGGTTGCAATGAGAAATTAAAACAGTTGTAATCTCAGACATTTGTTATAAATCTCCCTCTATGGATTTAAAAATTTCTATTATGGACATAAATTCAAAAGAAGCAGAATAAAATTTTCTGCACAAATTTTCAGCCCCAAAGTTGCAGGCAGGGGCGTAACTAGGAGAGGCTGGGCCCCATAGCAGATTTCTGCATGGGGCCCCCCTTCCCCTTAAAATATATATATATGGCAGGCACACGTCGGGCGCGCTGGAGAGGAGGAGAGGTGAGCGCGGCTCACCCCTCCCCTCTCCATAGAGAATAGAGCCGCATGGTCGTTCTTACGGCCATAGATTGAGCACGCTCTATCTCTTTTGCTCAAAACAGTGAGTACCCGTTGTGCTCACCGTACCAAGCCCCGGCGTATAGAAGCCTATGGGGGGAAGTATATCCGGCAGCAAATCTGCGGCCAGATATACGTCCCCCATATGTTCTTGGGAAGGTACCCCTATACAGACATGTTTATACAATTACACACATTTATACACTGATATATACACACCTTTATATACACACATAAAGTTCTACTCTCGTATACTCACACCCTTATACATACAAGCATTCACTTATACACACATTTATGCACTCATATACATTTATACACTAATACACAGAGTATATACAAACTCATACAGTATACACATTATATACATATAATACATTTACAATATACACACACACACACACACATATATATATATATAAATATATATATACATACATACACAAATACAGTATACACTGACCATATATACACATACATGCAGGATAAAAACACCATATACACACATGCTGCATATACATACAGAATATACACATACATTCAGTATATACAGCATACATACTTACCACATACAAAAACACACATCATATATATATATATGCTAATATAAATACATGCATGTAAAAATACAGTATTTGCTTCAATGCATTTATACACAGTATATACATGTATACATAGTAGATGCATATATACACATACATAGGATTTACATATATATATATATATATATATATATATATACGGAATATGCATAAACAGTATATAAATATATATATATATATATATATATATATATATATTTATGTATACACAGTATATATACACATATACACAGTATATACACAGTATATATACAATATATACACATATACACACATATCACATATACACAGTATATATACAATATATACACATATACACAGTATATATACAATATATACACATATACACAGTATATATACAATATATACACATATACACACATATTCACAGTATATATGCAATATATACACATATACACAGTATATACACATATACACAGTATATACACAATATATACACATATACACAGTATATACACACATATACACAGTATATATACACACATATACACAGTATATATACAATATATACACATATACACGTATATACACAGTATATATACAATATATACACATATACACTGTATATACACTGTATATACATATGTACACAGTATATGCATATAAATACATATATACATACAGATAAATACATATATACATACAGATAAATACATATATACATACAGATAAATACATCTGTATATACTTACCTTTTAGGAAGTTTGTGGGCTGTATGGGTGTTCAGGCAGGTGTTCAGGTGGGTGTCCAGATGCATTCAGACGGCGGGGGGGGGGCGAGCGGGGGAAGGGGGGGGCGAGCGGGGGAAGGGGGGCGCGAGCGGGGGAAGGGGGGGCCGAGCAGGGGAAGGGGGGGGGGGGGGCAGAGAATCAACTGTGCCGCCCTGCAGGCTGATGAGCGGGCAGGTCAGGGAGATGAGGGGGGCGGGTCAGAGAGGTGGCTGGGGGGCGTGTAAAGGATATGAGCAGGCAGGGATCAGGAGACGTGTAGATGCACAGAGAGGGAGGGGCCCGGGGGCACGATCCGGCACTGCAGCCCCGGACCACTTACCCCAGGCCGTGGCAAAGCACTGCAGGGAGCGTGCATCCCCGGGCCCCTGAACCTCACGGGCCCCGTAGCAACCGCTACGGCTGCTATGGCGGTAGTTACGCCACTGGTTGCAGGCATGGGTTCACTCAATGAAAACCTGAGTAACTGGGTGGATCTTCAACTCCAACCATTAGTCCAAGGCAGGGCCGGTGCTATGGGTAGGCAAAGTGGGCAATTGCCCAAGGAGAGAATCTATTCTTTCAAATGCATCTTGAATTTTGTTTCTAGGTGCTATGGATCTAGAGATATTCAGGTTTAAAGTGAAAATATCAGGTGCCATTTTTATATATAAAAATCACTCCAGATGGCAGTTTAACAGTTAATATCTCCATTTTCCTGACACTTAGAAATACACATTTGGATTCATATAAAAGAGGAGTCTCTTCTTTCATAGGAAAATAGAAGCGAGGTTCTATGTATCACAGAGCCAGAGATACAGCCCCCTGAAGTGTAGCCCCCTCCAGATTCTTAGCCATCACACTACAGGGAGAATTTGCTGCACACAGGAGCTGCTGCACCTCACAGATAATGGAAATATTCATTTTATATGTTACTACATTTTGAGAAGGGATATTATCAACTATTATTCATGTGTTTAACCCTTTTCCATCCAGAACTAAGAACAAACTTTCTCTCTTATTGCCTTTTATTTTGTGATTATTATTTTTTTTTAAAATTAACTCCATAAAGTTATATGTAACACCAAAAACGTACACATGTTCTGGAATAAAGTTTGTATTTCACACCATCCTCCATTATTTACACCCATGTTATGACTGCTTCAAAATCTTATGCTTCAAATTCTTATGAAGCACGGAGGGTTCTGTTATTGTGCTGCTAATACATTGGTGCACATCTAAAAGTGTCTTATTATCTCATTAGCTTGGTTTATGGATATATAGTTATTTATTTGGGTTACCATTGTGTAAGGGAGCAAGCAATGATAGATCTGTGTGAAGCTCAGTGCAATTTTCTGCAAAAATTGTTTGGTGTCCCCTGTGGATTTAACATTCACTTTTCTACATATTTTGGTGAACATACACATGTGGGGTCTGTATGATATCTTCACAGCTTACTGTTTTAGGAAAGTATATTTTCTCTTTGTAAGTATTCCGGATTTGTACACATTTTAGAGGAAATTTTGATTGTTAATTGCCAAATGCAATGCCTAGTTGTCTGCTTTCAAAAATATATAGGTTTTAGGGGTGCCTTCACTTTTTAATCTGTTTTATGGATATATTTTGCAAGTTGTGACTGTCTTAAAATTTGTAGCTGAAAAGCAGATATTTAGTTATTTCAGTTTTAGTGATATTATGATGATTTATTCATGTGAACATATCAATATGAGGCATCTGTGAACTCTACACATGTCCATCTATTACATTTAGGAGATGCATGTGAAGGTAAATATTTTCTGTTTGGAGCTAATTTTTTGCCATCAAAGTCAAATTTTAAGTATTTTTTATAAAATGTTGCAGTTTTAATCAAAATTATGTCTATAAACTCTAATGCAATTTTGAAAAAGGGGCAAGTGTCTGCTTTCAGAAAATATGTGATTTGTTGAGGTTTACTTTAATTCTTTTTGCTGTCATTTTGATTTTATTTGTAAACGTCAAATTGTAACAATTGCACTGGTCTGATATTTATATAGCGCACACAGATTACGCAGCGCTACACTGTGCTTGCCAGATCAGTCCCTGGCCCCATGGGGCTCACAATCTATTCAACTACCAGTAATTTTTTGGAGCGTGGGAGGAAACCAGAGGACCCGGAAGAAACCCATGCAAACACAGAGAGAACATACAAACTCTTTGCAGATGTTGACCAGCGCTTCAAGGCTGAGCCACAGTGCTGCCCATCAATCTCCCTATTATCTATCTCCTGTAAGATTCTCCCATATTACAGTTTGTTTTACCATAATAAAGGTAGCCTCTTACTGACTTTGACTGGTCATAAAATAGTTTTATTTGGGGACCCACTCTTAGTTTTGCCCAGGGCCCCACTTTGTCTAGAACTAGCACTGGTCCAAGGTGTCCCTCAGCTGTTCTGAGGATCATGGAGAAAATTGAGGGTGCGGTCACATGTTGTAGTTAAAACTGCATCGCAATTAGTTTTTGGGTGGTTTTAGGTGGTATTACTTATTTTAACAAGTGAAAGACATCAAACCAACAGGTGAATAAAATGTGACTGATTGCGATGCAGTTTTAACTGCAATGTGTGACCACATCCTCAATGGAAAAATGACTATAGATGGGTAACCTGGCTTGTTGCCCTTTATTCATGAATACCACATCACTTAGCATTACAAGCATTACATTACCATTTAAATAAATGTAGTGGTTATTCCAATAATTTGAAAGAATTTTTAATGCAATCTGTAGATTTTTTATTTCAAACAAACAATTTTTGTTTCAACAATGAATTTTTTTCTTCAAGTAGAAGGTGACCCTATGGCAGTGGTGGCGAACCTATGGCACGGGTGCCAGAGGTGGCACTCAGAGCCCTTTCTGTGGGCACCATGGCAATCACCAAAGTGGATGCAATCTATCTTCATGGATTCCCTGACAGCCCAGGACTTGCTGCACACAGTGCTATCTTAAAGCAACAGTGCTGCTTGAGACTACAGGAGGAATGGGAAGGTGTGAGCCTGATCCGGATTATCAATGTAGCTTCAGTTCCGTAAATTCTTCCTTTTCAGGATACCCTGAATTTGTCACTCTCTTTCTACGATATTGTTGCTCTTAGGACACTGATAGGATTGATAGTATGAGAGCGAAGGGAGCAAGAAGTTACTGCTTAAATTGCACTTAAATGTTGGCACTTTGCAATAAAAGTTCGCCATCACTGCCCTATGGGATCAAAATTCCCTCCATCCATCGCAAACATTTTCATGTCATGGTGGGAGGAGAGTATTGCCATAGACGGCATAGACAATATTTTGATTATATGGCAGGGTGATGAGAATAGAATTTCCTGTTTTAAGGAATTTTTAAAACACCTTAAATCTGAAATTTACAGTTAAGGAATCCTTTGGTAGCATATCATTTTTGGATTTGTTTCTAACTGGGGATTCATCCTTGGGTACTGTAAATACAATACTGGATGCAGGTAGTTGCCATCCTCGGCATACTATCAAGTCCATAACCCTTGGTGAGTTTATAGATTAAGAAGGAGTAGTTCCAAGAATGACATTTTTGAAGAAAAAGCTGAAATTTTTACCAAAAAACCCCTTTGCTCGGGAATATGCTAAATAGATGATTTACCACACAGTCAGCTATTCTAAATTCAAAAGGGAATAATAAATATAGGGCTGATTGTCCACAGGTCGCATTTTATACTTCTTATAGTGCCAATTTCCATCAGGTATGTAGTTGCAAATATGTTGCAATGTTAAACCGGGATCCTACTCTCCATGACATTTTAAAATAAAGAGTTTCATATGTTTCTAGGAGAGGAAAATATTTGGGAGATATTTTATCCCTTAGCCTGTATTTAGAAAATACAAAACTTAAAAAAAAGTTTCTATCCATGGGCTGGTCGTAGGTGTAACATGTAAGAGAGAACATTTCAAACATAAAGGAAAAGACTTGAAATTAACTCTTTCAATAACTGCAACTCAGATGTGATCTTAAACTCCAACTACGCTTAGTACTACAGGCTAGTACTAAGCGTAAGATTAAGGATCGCATTAAGAACACATCGGTGATGTTAGAAAAACTACTGCAGTTTCAGGTGCCACCAAACACTTCATAGATAATCATTCTAGATCAATTAAAACTCTAACCTTTTATGGCATAGAAAGGGTGTGGAAACCTTTGAGGGGAGGGTTAGTGCCTTGAGGAAACGTGAGATTTTCTGGATCACAAAACTTAATACTAAAATACCAAAAGGTTTGAATTATTGGGAAGACCTGATGTCAATATATTAATACTTAACATGAAATTTGAAATATTTTGTATTGTTGTATTTTGCATCATTCTATGGTCATTTAACATGAATCAAAGGATATGACATTTGCTATTAAGCTATTGGTCCATGATTGCTTTTAAAACTGTGACTTGTAGTCCAGCATGTTAACCATGACTAAGGGTGTATCCTGAAATGCGTAGGTTCTTGCTTGTATGGACTTTTTAATGCTTTTCTTCTTAATAAAGAATATACATTTTATTCAACCTTGGATGCTGGAACTCCTTTTTTCTACATTATTATGGACATTCCCGTAGCCAGCGGGTTAAGTCTTCTGCATCCACCTGATATGAAACAAGCTCAATTGAACTACAACTTGAGGTGAAAGATTTCTGTGCATCCTGCCTTCCTTTCTTGTTTTGTATATGCTGTTGTTCTCAATTCACATACCACATAGATCCTAGACTATCATATATTAAATGATGTTTCTCAAAAACACTATTAAAAGTATAATTGCTGTACATACATTGCAGCTGTGATCCTGGCAACATCTTCATCCACAGAGTCTTTTCTGTCGTGGTGGATCTCCTCCTGCAGCCATTGTGATAGAGCCTATAATTGACAAGAGGAACCTGCTGAAATCTTCCTATTGAGCATTAACCTCTTTAAGGTAAAGTGTCACACATGTGATTGTGTATTGGCCGGATTACATGACTGACCACAGTGCAAAGGACGGATCTCTGTGCATCCTCGTGATTTATGATCCAAGGAGGCCCTGCTTCCCTATGGAACAGCGTTGCTGAACTGTAATCATGAACTGTAATTTATGGACCAACCACGACCATGTGGTGCCAGCCTTAGTCGGCATAAATAAGGGAGGCAATAGAGGAATTTCCTACTGCAGCGGTTGGAGTATGCTGCTTTTTAGGTTATATTCACACAGAGAGCACTATAAAAAATGGCTACAAGGCCATCAAAAACTGATAAATTGTCCGCTTTTCATGGCTCAGATTTGGTTTGTTTTTCTGACTAAGGCGTTTCTTCATTCTTACTAACATCAGCAGATATATCACAACATGGATGTAACTGGACTGTAATCCCTTCTAACTGTATAGAACTCTCTATGCATCTAGACAATATTATACCGGTATCAACCACACATAGAACTGAGCTGCTTTATCTAAGATATTAATGTATATACCATATATAGAAGTGATCTGCTGTATCTAAGCTGCTATTACTGAGGTATCTACCATCCATAGAGGTGAGCTCTTGTTACTAAGTTGCTCTTGTAATGTCCTGGAGTTGGGCCATTACGAAATTAATTGTTGATAATCTTACCCCATTGGACTTTTTGCGGTGCTGCTGCGCTAGCCAGCATGCAACACAAATTAGAGGGCGTTCCGGTGCTCAGTCAGACCATGCGCTGGATTTAACATGCAAAGTCTGTCGCACGCCCTATTTTAAAGGTGCACCACAAAAAAGTTGGTGAACTCATAATGTGCCCCATAATGTAACATTCATACTATAAACGTACATTAACACACATTACAGGTTACAATCTCATCAACAGCATTTCCCTATTTCCGCTACTTAGTGGTAGTGTGGTGCTAGATATCTACCATACATGGAGGTGAGCTACTTTATAAGCTGCCATTATTGAGGTATCTGCCATACATGGAGGTGAGCTGCTTTATCTAAGCTGCCATTATGAGTTATCTAACATTCAAAGGGCAGAGCTGCTATATAGTAAAGTTGTATTATACATCTAAATTATAGATATTTTGGGAGTAAAACTCAGATAAAACTAAAAGTATTTTACTGAACATTTAAAGTAAACCTTTATATTAAGCAGAATCTGGTGAACTACAGTCAGAGCATGAAATACATAGCTGGATGGAGAGAATAAGGCCCTATGACTTCTGGTATAGTAGAATTGGGGCAGGTATAGTGCAGATCTAATAGTATCATTATAGTTTTATGTTACAGAGACTGCAGAATTATGAGGACTCCTTGGCTACTTTTCAACAAAGCCAACTTCGCTCAGAAGAAGCTTCACTGATAGTGGAATATGTGCCTTTGAACAGAATCATCTTACAAGTTTGCAGCTTCTACCCACCCAGTGAGCCTATTCTGAAAACTTTCCTGGATTCCTTTGTCTTCCCCTGCTTCATTTTCTACCCATCACATCAAGACAGATGAGAGAAGAATGCCAGCAGCAATTAAATCCTAAAGCAAGAACCCAACACATGCTCTCTAAAAGACAGAATATTTCCATAATTGCAAACGACTTGTGTTTCACATACAGAACATGAATGACAGTCTTTAACCCTGTGTATAATTGCCGGTGGATGTAACATGTGAATGGCTTAATTAACCTTATGAACGTTTGGTTACATTTCTGTAAGTATACAATATACATGTGCACATAGCTGATTAACACACCTAGTAGTCTGGATAAATGAAAGAAACTACTACTATATATATATTATATAAAGCTGAAGGAATTTGCACTGTTGCATTTACAATCACTAAAGTTTGCATAGTTAATAGATTTTGAATCAAAATTTTCACCCCACGCCTTCCAAAATACACTTATTAACCATCAAATACAGGCGCTCTTGTCTGCTGCTGCTGTGGCAGGTAGAAGCTGAGCCGCGATTGGGTAACATTTTTGCCACAGGTCATTAATATGAACTCTGAGCTTTGATTTGTTACTTTAGGCAATGAGCATAAGACAGCTTATGTGTGAGGTAAGATGGATAGAGATAGAGACAGAGAGACAGGCAGGGAGAGTGAGAGACAAAGAGACTAGCAGGGAGAGTGAGAAAAAGGCAGGGTGAGTGAGTGAGTGAGTGAGTGAGTGAGTGAGTGAGTGAGTGAGTGAAAGGCAAGAGAGTGACTAGGTGACAGAAACAGACAGGGATAGTGAAAGACAGGCAAGGAGAGTGGGTGAGAAACAGAGTGACAGGCATGGAGAGTGAGTGACAGTGAGATAGGCAGAGAGAGTGAGTAAGTGACAGAGAGACAGGCAGAGAGAGTGAGTGAGAGACAGGAAGGGAGAGTGAGAAACCGGCAGGGAGAGTGAGTGAGAGACAGATAGACAGGCAGAGAGAGTGAGAGGCATGCAGGAAGAGTGGGAGAGAGACAGACAGGGAGAGATAGATACATAAATAGATATAACATATTTTTTGTTAACAGATTCTATTTTGTTATAGCTAAGAGCAGTTATTTATTATCCTGGGCAACACAGGGATAAACAGCTAGTATATATATATATATATATATATATATATATATATATATATATATACACACACAACACATATCCTTTGATAAAAAATATACATTACATACCTGTCCTCTATGAGTTACATAAGGAAACTGTAAAATTTCTTTGGCACTTGGACGAAGCTCTGGGTCCTTCCTAAGCATTCTACAAAAATAAAATATATATATATATTAGAAATCATACATGGGTTTATTATTTACTGAATTAAGTCACCAAAAAGAAGCAAAATGCAGGCTTTTGAGGATCTTCTTGTTCTCTAAACTAGACTTTAAAGGGTTAATTTGGAAAATAGTAAAACTTTTTGTCATAAAAATATCAACATTAATTTTCTAAAATGGGAACAACCCTTTAAGTTCCCCAATGTGAGATACGTGTTGTGACATGCTGTATCTTACCTTCAGGAAATGTGCTATTTTTTGACATTTTATAAACTGTAGGATGTCTTACATGAACTTTCTAATGAAATTTCATTAGCTAAACCCTCGCGTATAGTCCTACTTCATATAGGAACACATGCAGACATTTCTAGTTATAAAGAGGCACATTTCATGAATCAGTATTCAGTTTAAGGCTACCTGTACACGACCTGTCTATCAGGACATTTGACATATGTCCTCATGGATGTTAATGAACTCATGCCCACTGTGTGTTTTTCCTACTCCCTGTTTATTTTGAGTTCAGATGCAATGTACAGTTGGCACTTAGGAAGCACTGAGGAAGTCGCAATCAGGCGACGGAACGCGTGGGGTGCCTTCGGCCACAGTTCTGTGACCTGGAATCTTCCTCCTCCCACTTGGGTCCTATAGAGAACCATTTGACTACTTTGGGCTCTGTTCTGCTCTATACCTATGTGATCATCCCTGCTTCAACCTTATGGGACTACCACTGTTCCCTGTTTCCTTCTGCATTGGCAATTGACCTTTGGCTAGCGACATTATTAACAAGGGCTTTGGTCTTGTGAGTACTTGGACTGTATAGTATATTTCTTTTGGATAGATTATAGGTATGGTGGTCAGGGCTCCATTTTCATTTGCTGTGAGGAATTTGCATTCACATACCCTCTTGTGATCTGTGGCCGCAGGTGGGTCCTGGTTACCAGGCTCTGACCCACCTAGTTGTATATGGATGTGTATTTGTACACTTTTTAAATGTTTTTAATCTTGCATATAGGACACTTTAGCCATTGTTTGTGAATTTCAATAAAGTTTACTGTATTTTAGCCTTTACACACTTGTCTTTCTCTTCTTGTGGTATTAGCTTGTTCCTTAGTGTGTTGGCGTTTGCTATACCTATTGTACTAGTGCATGTTCCACGTTGTTTGGTCGAACAATGTACAGTATGAGACATGTCCTATTCCTGGATGAGTTCTTGTCAAGTCCAGTCCTATTAAAATTGCTTCAAATTCATAGAAAATGGATAGCACAAGTTATAAAGCCTGTGTAATCAGTCTGCAGTCAGTTTGCATTATGTTGCATCCTTCTTTCATTGTTGCAGATCTGCAAAAACTGATGGCATACGGATGAGAATTTGTTTCTGGCCGTCGGATAAGGTACTGATTGCATATTGAACACATACTGAACGCAAATACTGACACTTTACGTCCCATTTAAAAAAATATGTGATGGGCAGGTATCATGGGCAGATCCAGCTACATAGCAAGCAGCTCTGTCATCACCTGCAGAAAAAGGAGAAATGAACAACCTACCCCAGCTACTCCATCCCACTCAAATAAATTAATTGAAGAAATTGAGAAAACCTAGCCACCACAGAGTAAAAACATGAAAACACTTGCTTTAGGAGCAGACATGTGAAAATACTTGGGGAA
Source organism: Engystomops pustulosus (assembly GCF_040894005.1). NCBI lineage: Eukaryota > Metazoa > Chordata > Amphibia > Anura > Leptodactylidae > Engystomops > Engystomops pustulosus. The sequence continues at coordinate 100,325,661 of NC_092417.1, read as the reverse complement.
GAATTTATCATGGCTTGTATGGCAGTTATGAAAATGTCTAAATTCTTAGCACCAGAAAATCCCCCCCCCCCAACTTCACCCTTACGGCAAGTGATTATGACATGGCAGGGCACTACGCAGGTTATACTGCATTTCTTCATCAGACAGGTCCTGGTGTAGAAATAATCTGGCTGCTTTGTAGTATATATAGGCGGGAGCCTCTTAGTATATCCAGCATAAAGTATGCCAGCAGGGGAAACATCCAAACTGGTGCGTGATGTGCCAGCTCTTGATAAATCATTGTGTGGTCAGGATGGTCTACAATTAAATTGTGCCCAAGGGTTATGTGAAGCTTTACTAAGGTGCACTATCATAGAGCTTATTTAGTCAGAGCTGCCTGAGTTGCCATTTTTGTCTGTCCCTGATGGAGAAGAACAGACAGCTTGCTCCTTGCAAGAGAGTGACAGAGAGACCAAATGCAAATGCTTAGAGAAGGCAGAAAGGCATATTTACAATGCAGCTGTAATGGGCTTCTGCAACCTGTCTTTACTAAAAAAAATTGAGGTCCCTGGTGACAGTTTCCCTTTAAAGGGAACCTGTCACCAGGAGAGCCATTTTTAGCACTCCCAGTCTCCACCGAGCATAGTACATACTCTGCCATAGTGTTTTTGTATAGAAAATAGGTTTTACAGAAAAAAAGATATGTTATATTGTACCTTTCATTAGAATCTGCTGTGTGACTAGGCACTCGTCCACTGGGAGTGGCTGTAAAGGAGCAGTTCCCCCCCACCCTTGGGAAACAGCTTCTCTATGTGTCCTTTTCAAATAAATGAATAACTCCCCTCACTCGGGATTGGCTGTAGAGGAGCAGGGGGCGTTGCTAAGAAAGTGATGGGTGTTTTCATTTATTTGAAAAGGACGCATGGAGGAGTGGTTTACCAAGGGGGGGGGGACTGCTCCTTTCCAGCCACTCCCAGTGGACGAATGCCTAGTCACACAGCAGATGCTAATGAAAGGTACAATATAACATATCTTTTTTTCTGTAAAACCAATTTTTAATACAAAAACACTTCGGCAGTGTATGTACTATGCTCTGTGGGGACTGGGGAAGTGCTAAAAATGGGTATCCAGGTGACAGTTTCCCTTTAAGTGTCACACAATGTCAGCAAAGTGTCACATGTCCAAATCAATCTGCTGCCTTTTTAAGAATCTTCTGCGATCTATGACTAGAGATTTACTCTACTGCAAGGACTCTGCAATTCTTTATGACCACCACAACAACCTATGCCCCTGGTTCATGCCATTTGTATCTGTATTTTTCAAAGTAAGGTCCTAAATCAGATTTAACTACATTGATAATTTATGTGTCTTCATATTATCCACCAATACAAACAACAGCTTTTACCTTATTTACAGTAATTCCAAAAATAGGTTCCATACCTGTAAGTAGGATTTATGTTGGGTATAATACTACATGAGTACCTTTACATGATCTGTGCCTATTCTAAAGTCTAATTGCATTCATTATTATTTAGATCATCATTTATTTGAGCTAAAATTCTTAAGTCAACATTTATTTTACTGTAAAATTTCCAGATCATTGCTATGAATAACAGTCTCCCTAATAACATAATGCTCAGCTGTTATGTTTGATCACCAATGAAATTTCCATGGACATTACTTCTCTAATATACAACTTTTTGCTCCCCTGTTCCTGTACTGTTTGGCTCCCTCATGGTTCAGTAGACCTTGAATTCCTTGATGTCGGTTTCTGCAAATAAGAGGTCTGCCCTGTAAGAGATGTGTTTTTTAGGGCGTCTGGTAATGCAATTAAGCGCAAACATAATTGTTCCGCTCAGTAGAATGATTGGGGGAGATGTAACAATTATACACAGTCAGTGGCGCAAATCTAAGGCCTCATTACTGAAGTCTGGCTGGCAGCTTTTTGACTGGGGGGTAAATTATTTTAAGTGACCCAGATATTAGTAGCTGTCAAATTTATAGGTAAGGGCAGGACTGGTGCAAACATTTGGCAAAGTACAGTAATCAACTGCCTGCGGCAACAAAAGTTTTGGAGATGCCAGTGAAGCAGAGTCTAATACTTTATGTAAACACATTATGAGCAATGCTGTGAGTCTGTGCATGCTTTTATATCTGTATCGATCATCTGTATGTATCTGGGCAAACATTTTACCTTTTACTCCTGATACAGTATATAGAATAGACCTCTAAACATACATTAGAAAATTTTTCTAGAGATTTTCAGTAACCATACAGTGAGGTATATGGTACACATACGGTTAAAAAAAAAGTCACATGTATACGGATTCAATCAGCACTGAAATATAAGACTGAAGAAATCATATGTTTGAGTGAAAGGGGCCTAATAACACCCTCTAATATTGCATTTTATACTAGGCACCTGGAACAAATTTACGACGCGGTTGAATAGAACCGCAGGTCTATAATTAAATGGCTGTCATTGTTAAGTTAATATTACATGTTGAAGGTTATTTATCATGATGATGTTGCCCGATATATAAAGAGGCTCCGGTATCTTGATGTATCAGTTGGCTGCAGTGGCGTAACTAGGAGTGGCAGGGCCCCATAGCAGGCTTCGGCATGGGGCCCCCCTTCCCACTTGAATATTATACATATTTGTATATTCACACACGCAAGTTACAATCACACATTTGTACACTTATGCACATATGCTCATATAGAGCATATACACACACATACAGTGACATTTACAAACACACAGCATATATAGACGCATACAGTATATCCAGACACCATACACACATAGAACATATACACATCACAGATGCAGCATATATCATATTATGATGTATAAAGTGCAGCATAATATGGATATAATGATGCACATCCTCCACTCTTTAGTGTGTCAGTTCAGATGCTGGGGCCCCCTAACACTGTGGGCCACATAGCGGTTGCTATGGCTGCTACCACTGGGTGGCTGGCTGTGCAGCATTTATTTCTGAGCAAGGTCTTACCTGCTGTAGAAATATTCCATACACAGCAATCTAATGAGAAATCATATGGCCATGCATATATAACACCATATACAAATACCGTATTTTCCGGACTACAAGGCGCACATAAAAGCCTTGGATTTCCTTGGAAATCCAAAGTGCGCCTTATAGTCCGGTGCGCCCTATGTATGGCACAGGGCAGCGGACCATACTTACATAGGTCCCCGCTACCGGAGACCGGAGACAGCAGATCTCCAGCGGGAACTGCAGACCACGCGGCACGAACAACTTCTGCCGCGTCGGTCTGCAGTTCCCGCTGGAGATCTGCTGTCTCCGGTAGCGGGGACCTATGTAAGTATGGTCCGCTGCCCTCCTCCACCTCCCCCTCACCTTCCCCGCTCACCTTCCCCGCGTCGCCGCGTCTCGTCGGGTCTCGTCTTCGTCTCGGCGTCGCGTCTCTTCTCGTCGGGTCTCCGCTCCGCCGCCGGACCTCCGCCACGCCCCCGGACCCTGCGCCTTATAGTCCGATGCGCCTTATATATGGAATTATTACATATATAAGGCGCATCGGACTGATGCGCCTTATATTCCGGTGCGCCTAATGGCCCGGAAAATACGGTACACAAGAACAGATACAAAAAATGGCCATGATCTGTACAAAAATGTCAATGTTTATTCAACACATATATCACAACACAAGACACACAAGAATACAAACATTTAAAAGAGTACAATGATGTATTGTTCTCATAACCCTGGCGTTAGGGCTAGGTAATACCCGTACCCCAGAACCTCCTTGAACCTATCCACAAATAAATACATACAACCACTATCTCAATGGAAAAGGTCAGGTATCAAGGAAATACTATTTTCTCAGTTGAAAAACCTGAGTGAACCCAAGAAAGCTTACAGTTAATCATGGGTGGTAAATCCTGATGTAATAAATCTACATGGAAGCGAGGAGGGAAATGAGACCTCACGTATATAGTCAGAATGTTTTGACTTCCTCCCTTAAACCCAGATCTTTTGGCCAGGACCCCGAATCTCCTGGTTAGCAGTACAGCTTTACCTCTGCTCGGGTGGATTTCCATGAACTTAACCTTAACTGCATCCACCAAACACAGATAGAGTTGAAAGCAATGATGGAATAGAGAGCCGTCTGCTCCGTATACCACCATGCAGCTTCCACTGCTATATTTAGCAGTTCTGAGGCTTGCTTGGTGTGAGCAGCAGAGAGTAGTGATGTCAGTATCCTGTGCCTCAACACCAAGACGCTCAGTGGTGGTCATTATTGGTGGAGTGGTGTCATTATCATTAAGAGTGGGGGCATTATAAAGACTGGGGCAGTGTGGGGGCATTATAAAGACTGGGGCAGTGTGGGGACATTATAAAGACTAGGGAAGTATGGGGACATTTTAAAGACTGGAGCTCTGTGGAGACATTATAAAGACTGGGGCAGTGTGGGGGCATTATAAAGACTGGAGCACTGTGGGAATATTATGAAGCCTCGGGCAGTTTGGAGACATTATAAAGATTGGAGCTCTGTGGAGACATTACAAAGACTGGAGCACTGCAGGGACATTATAAAGACTGGCACAGTGTTGGGACATTATAAAGACCTGGGCATGTGGGAGCATTATAAAGACTGGAGTAGTGTGGGAGCATTATAAAGACTGGGGCAGTGTGGGGGCATTGAAAAGACTAAGCAGTGTCAGGGTTCTGGGTCTGTGGACCCTCTGAACCACTGCGGGAAATGGTGCTAGCCAACTCTTGGGACCGGAGTCTAAGTGGCACCTGGTGTTCACCAGAGCTTGCTGCAAAGCGGGATGATCTTGCTACGGCGGGTTGCCACCAGGTCGTTCCACAGGTGCGACTAGCCCTGGCAGCCAAGGTGGAAATGCAGAACACAGCCCGGGGTGACAGCAGGAGTACAGTGTAGGAACACTAGAACTCACGGCAGGAACACAGGAGCAGGCACACGGAACAGGAACGCAGGAACAGACTGGAACACAGGAACGGGAACAGAGGAGCAGGATCACGGGAACACAGGAGCAGGAACACAGGAGCAGGATCTGGGACGCAGGAACAAAGAGGGCTTTCACTTCACTGCGAATGTCTTGAAGATCCGGCGGGGAATGATGGGAGCCACCGAATTAAATGGCAGACCCGGAAGTGGCCAGCGCCAATCAACTGTGCAGTGGCCCTTTAAATCTCCAAGGGGCCTAGGCCGGATGGGAGCGTGGAGAGGTAAGTTTGGTGCTGGGGCCGGGGGGCAGCACCATGGAGAGGGGCGCAGGGGCACCCGTGACAGGCATTGTGGGGAAAGTCTAAAGACTAGAGCACTCTGGGTACATTAAAAAGACTGGAGCACTGTGGGAACATTATAAAGACTGGGGCAGTATGGGCACATTATAAAGACTGGAGTATTGTGGGCACATTATAAAGACTTTGACAGTGTAATGGTCATTAAAAAGACTGGGGAATTGTTGGGGGATTATAAAAACTGGGGCAGTCTGGAGGCATTATAAAGACTGGGGCAGTGTGGGGGCATTATAAAGATTGGGGCAGTGTGGGCGCATTATAAAGACTGGGGCATTGTGGGAGCATTATAAAGATTTGGGCACTGTAATGGGCATTATAAAGATTAGGGCAGTGTGGGGGCATTTTAAAGACTGGGGCAGTGTGGGGTCATTATAAAGACATGGGTATGGTGGGGACATTATAAAGACTGTGGCAGTGTAACGGGCATTATAAAAACTGAGGCAGTGTTGGGGCAATATAAAGACTGGGGCAGTGTGGGGATGTTATACAAACTCTGACAGTGTAATTGGCATTAAAAAGACTGGGGAATTGTTGGGAGATTATAAAAACTGGGGCAGTCTGGAGGCATTATAAAGACTGGGGCAGTTTGGGGCATTATAAAGATTGGGGCAGTGTGGGAGCATTATAAAGACTGGGGCATTGTGGGGGTATTATAAAGACTTGGGCAGTGTAATGGGCATTATAAAGAGTGGGGCAGTGTGGGGACATATAAAGACTGTGACAGTGTAATGGGCATTAAAAAGACTGGGGAACTGTTGGGAGATTATAAAAACTGGGGCAGTCTGGAGGCATTATAAAGACTGGGGCAGTTTGGGGGCATTATAAAGAGTTGGGCAGTGTGGGGACATATAAAGACTGTGACAGTGTAATGGGCATTAAAAAGACTGGGGAACTGTTGGGAGATTATAAAAACTGGGGCAGTCTGGAGGCATTATAAAGACTGGGTCAGTCTGGGGGCATTATAAAGATTGGGGCAGTGTGGGAGCATTATAAAGACTGGGGCATTGTGGGGGTATTATAAAGACTTGGGCAGTGTAATGGGTATTATAAAGACTGTGGCAGGGTAATGGGCATTATAAAAACTGGGGCAGTGTTGGGGCATTATAAAGACTGTGGCAGTGTGAGGGCATTATAAAGACTGGGGCAGTTTGTGGGGATGTTATACAGACTGTGGCAGTGTAATGGGCATTATAAAGACTGGGGCAGTGTTGGGGCATTATAAAGACTGGGGCAGTGTGTGAGGACATTATATAGTCTGGGGCAGTGTGGGGCATTATAAAGACTGGGGCAGTGTGTGGGGACATTATATAGACTGGGACAGTGTTGGGGCATTATAGAGACTGGGGCAGTGTGGGAGCATTATAGAGACTGGGGCAGTGTAAGGATATTGTATAGACTGGGGTAGTATGGGGCAATATATAGACTGGGGTAGTGTAGGGATATTGTAAAGACTGGGGCAGTGTGGGGACATTATAGAGACTGGGGCAGTGTTGGGATATTGTAAAGACTGGGGCAGTACTTACCTTTGCTATGCTTGACCACAGGTAAAGATAGAGATAAGTAAAAGTTTTTTTTACATTTTAATACCACCTAGGGAAAAAAACCAAAAACTCAAATCCCGAATAAGCTTGTGTTCACATTATACTTCAGCATTGAAATTGCATTTGGAAACCCATGTGTATTTTAAGTAGCAACATGTGTTTTGCATTTAACAGTCAAGACACACATTGCTACTTAAAAAGTGGGGGTCAAAATAAATGGATTTATGAACCATATAGTCTGCAGGTGCTGTTCTTAAGTGTGGTGACCAAAATGAGGGTCATTGTAAGATTTGGTACTACCGTAGTATTTTCCATATAGCACTGTACCAGTATGTGGGGGGCAGAGTTTATGAGTTCCAGAAGGATCACTATATTAGAGGATGGAAAGTAAAGAACCTATGATGTATTTGTGATAAACTCAACAGTGATGACATGTGGATGGAAGAGGAGACATGATGTTAAGCCTAATGGAGAAAATAAGGAATGAGAACAACTAGAATACAAAGAAACATCAATTGCAGACACTGGATTTCTTCTGTATTTTCAATAGCTGTATAAAAGTACAGTTTTTGGCACGAGCACCTGTGCACGGAGTATATATAGAGGTCTGGCAGCTTCTTAGGATTGGGTACACATGCACTCGTGCCCGCGCCCTGGATCTTTTGATATGGTAAATGTAACAAACTCCTAAGTTTATTTGAATATGATGTAGATGCATTGGTTAGCTGAACTGACATCTAAGTATAGTGTCTGGCCAGTATCATTACTTTCCACATACCATCTTCTCAAACACCTTGCACGACCCCAAACACCAATAATTCTGCAGCATCTTGCTACAGCTGGTCGAAAAATAACATATTCTCTATTTCATTGTTATTAAGGAACATACAGCATTTCACAGATATAATTCTCAGATGTCTCTATCAGTACTGCTAGTGTGTCTTTTGGTTAGCATGGGATACGACCGCAAACTCAGTCCTGACTATGGTCAGGCAGGTCTTCCTGTATTGTCAAATTCCTCTCAAATAAACACTGTACCGCAGGAGCAGGGGCAGGAGGAGGCAGAGATGACTAGAGCTTGAGGCACTTCCTGTCCAGCAGTGTGAAGAGGTGAGCAGCTCTACAAAAAAGACATAGCAGTGCTGTGTGTGTGATTGATTAGGTGAGGCAACGAAGCTGAATGTGTCATTGTGTCTTATATCCATCTCATGACTCTGATCTGTCTAAAATCTCTACTATGTGTCAGATATTTGTAGAATCTTCAGAAGTTAAATGAAAGTGTAGCTACACCCTGTTCTATGCCAATATAAGCCCATTGCCCACACACAGCTACAGGTGGATAGGAGGATGTGCTTGAACATAGCACAGAGGAATCAGTCTGTTCAGCTAATGCCTGCCTACAGGGCTGAATTTTACATTCAGGAGCTAATAGGAGTGAAAGCAAACAAAAAAGTGAGGAAAAAGGAAAATCCTAAGATGAGTCTGAATAAAGAATACTGTAGGTTGCAATGCAGGGAAATGAGTGTCCACTTTTCATTACATCAGGTGATGGGTCCTGTCATGGAAAATATATTTTTGATGGAATGTTGATTTAAGTCCTTTATTTGAAAAAACCCCCACAAACCAATAGAACATTTTAGGTGTATTTCCTACATATAGGGGCACATTTACTAAGAGTCCGAATAGCAATTTTCAGCCAACTTTCTCGAATTTTTCCGATTTGTGCGGAATTGCCTCAGGATTTTGGCGCACGCGATCGGATTGTGGCGCATCGGCGCCGGCTTTCACGCGACAGAAATTGGGAGTGTGGCCATCGGAAAACCCGATGGATTCGGAAAACCCTTGGAATTAAAAAAAAAAAATTGTGTCGCAAGAATAGCACTCACATACACCGAGACGGAGAAGGTGAACCCCGGTGGACGTAAGCGCAGCAGGGACACCTAGTGGACATCGACCTTAGTGAATCCCGGCAGAACCCGAATAAGCGTCGGAGAACGCGCCGCTGGATCACGACTGGACTGGGTAAGTATATCTGCCCCATAGTGTTAACTTTTCTTAAGTAGACAAAACTTTAAAAATGTGTGAAGCAGAAATGAAATGTATGATTCTCTCTATCATAAAAGCTACCTTGCAGCTGTCTTATTCCCACTGTTCTTCATATATGCATTTCTATTTTTATGTATTTAGAAATATGCAGAGAACTGGGATCCTATAATAAACTAGTGTTATATCTGCTGTGATCCTCATAGTGTATAACACAGCTGCATCTACAAAGAGCTGGCATTGTGTCTGAATTTGATGACTTAAATGGAGAGTTGCATCATTGAGATAAGTGGCACAATGAAAAAGTGGGCCACAATATATGCTGATCAGCAGCCAGTTTTCAGGCGCTACACAGATGGTAACAGTAAAAAACCCAACTTGAAAGGGAAGCAGTAAATGTCACATTTAAAGCAGGTATAACTCCTCAAGGTGCTGATAACAGAAGCGAGAAATCCCAGACACTACAAAATCATCTATAAATATTACACAATGGTGAGGATTGTTACCCTTCACTTTCACAATCCTACAGATAACTTTTTTCCTTCTGCAAATAGGATACAATTAAAGTAAATCTACCATAAGGAAACTACTACTTTCTGGAGCAGTTCAGATGCAGATTCCCCATGCCTGCAGCAGCTGCATTCCATTTTTCCTTAATTCTGGGATGCAGCTGCTGCAGAAATAAACTTTAAAGGGAACCTGTCAGCAGAAAGTGACCTAATAAACCACTACCAGTATGTTGTCAAGCAGCCGAACACCTTCCAGATCATGTTTCTTTCATGACCCAGTGTTGTGGTATTATCGAGAAAATCTACATTGAAGTGAGATGTAAATTGGTTGTATAAAGTTAAGGAGGTGGAGATTTTAACACTGAAGTCAAATTCTCTCTTCCTCAGAAAGCCTCCTTCACTGTGATTGATGGTTTTGAATGAAGAGACATCACTAACCAGATCTCCTGAAGTCCGATGCATGATGTCAGTCACAGAGGAGCAGGCGTTCAGAGCTCCCCACCTTGACTTCAGACTCTCTGCCTCCTTTACTTTAAAAAAACAATTTACATCTCACTTCAAAGTTGATTTTCTGGATGATGCCACCACCCTGGACCATGAAAGAAACAATAACTAGGCGTTACGCTGTTTGACTATATTCTGGTAGTGGTTTATTAGGTCAATTGGTGATGACAGGTTCCCTTTATTCCAACATTATGATAATCAATTGTAGAGTCTACTGGGTGCATGTAGTAGCCTCAGAGAGCACTTCAGAGCTGCCTACCCACTCGTCGTTGTGTTCTTGTTGTGTAAGGGCAGTAGCTCCTGTTCTGCTGCTGGAGATTGGCCTGCGGGTCGAGATCTCTGTGCAGTGCTCTCTGCTGCCAGTGTAACATGCCGCCGGACGGGTTATGTTACGAATTTGTGAACCTTTAATACCTTCTAGCTGTAGGAGAATTAGGGCCCACCAATCCTGCAATCTGTATAGGTTCCATAGGACAGACACCTCTAAGGAATAGTATTGTACCTTATGTCAAATGTGCTTCCCTCAGCAGGCCCTATTTGGTACAACAGGTGCTCAATATCTACCTGAGAAGGAATGTTACTACCGAAGATTCGGCTGCAGAGATCCAACAAGGAAGAGGGTTAATCGGCCATCAAGGATTTTTTTACTGCACGCTGCCGAGGAGTGCAGATCCAAGTGCTCTACCACTTACCTTCGCTGGTCAACTCCTGTCTGTTGACTATATCGATTGTGCATCCTCGCGGCTGATCCTGAGTAAGAACCGCTGGGGAAGTTAAAGGGGGAAGAGAGCTAAGTGTATATTGTCTCACCTCCAAGGGAATAGTGACTGTGCCTTAAAGGGACCACGTCCCCATTACTAGCCATCGCCCATAGCAACGGACAACTACTCCTCCTAGCCCCTAGACTTGAAGAGTCCTTTTTCCTATTTCATCACCTAAAATGTTTGTATAATGAAAAGTTATACTATTGTAAAAATACTTTTTGTATCAATTACTCACTGTTTTCTAGATGTTTTTCTGCTTGCTGTCATTCTATAGAAAGCTTCTATGTTTACTTCCAGAGGACATAAATCTGACCGTGGTCACATAGGTGTATTGCTCCTTATAGCAAACAGCTCTAATTACTATCTAATACTAACAAGCTGTGCACCTGTGTGACCGTGGTCAGATTTCTGTCCACTGGAAGGAAACATAGAAGCTTTATATAGCAGGACAGCAAGCAAAGGTCTAGAAAACCATGCGGAATTGATACAAAAAGTATATTGGAAAAATATGGCAGATCACCAGAATGTGTCCCAAATCCTAAATAGGCTTTCAGAATTGTACTGCCTCCAAGCTAAAGCAGCAATTGTTTGGGAAAAGACAGAACCCCCAATAATCCCTCAGAGACTTTGCCCTTTCCCTGCAGAAGATGCAGAAGATATCATCTGCCCTGACCCTAAGGAGGCTGAGAACTCAGATCACATCCTGCGGGAACAATTTATTAACTGGCTTCTGGTTAAGCATCACAAATGTCAACTAAAAATGGTGCCTCTCCAACACTCCCAATACACTACCACCTTCCAAAAGGTCTGACGGACTGAGACTCCTACCTGAGCTGGTGTACCTCTACAATAACACCATTCACTGTTCTACCGGATACACCTCCTATTATCTGATGTTCGTGAGACACAGCCATTTGCCAGTGGATATTGCTCTGGACATAGAAGCACCTGACTCACATCCTCTGCTTCCCCAGGCCGACTGGGTCCAGGAGCACCAGAGATGCGAGGGGAATGCCAGGGAGATCATAGGCCTAAAGGTCGAGAATGTACAGAGCAAACAGAAGCAGGACTTTGACCGAAATGTCTGTGCAGCGCCTCTCTTCCTGAGAGAGAGCAAGTGTGGCTGCAGAATAAATATCCCACAAGTAAGCTACATTTTATACCCTTTCAGATTTACAGCATTCCTGGACCTCCTGGAGGCTGTACCTCTGCCTACCAACTAGCAGCTTAATACCCAACAGGTACATAGCTTTGACATGGGCAGCTTGTTCAATTACTAAGGGGCTAACATCCCACTGGACAGGTTATGTTTCTAAACTGTGAACCTTTAATGCCTTCTAGCTGTAGGAGAAGTAGGGCCCACTAATCCTGCAATCTGTATAGGTTCCATAGGACAGACACCTTCAAGGAAGAGCATTATACCTCATGCCAGATGTCCTTCCCCTAGCAAAGCTGCCATTTACTGGTCCTATTTAGTACTGCAGCTGCTCAATATCTGTAGGAATGTTATTTATGATGACCAATCAATTGCATTGTTATTATAATACTGTACAAAAATGCTGGTTGGATGATGGGCTTGCCACCTCACAAGGGGAGGTTATAAAACCCCTTGTGGCTAGGAAGCTCTCCCTCTTACTGCTCAGGATGGAATAAGGAGCACATGGGTCTGAGGCCTACTGCCAAGACACCCAGCTTAAAACTAAGCGCTGCAGGAACCTGAGCTATACCAGGGCCTGCCTCTGAACCCTGTTGCTGAAGCAACCATTAATCCATCTCCAGCCTTAAGCTACATATATGAGGCTGTGAGCAACTCCTTCGGAACACCATCCAACCAGCCACCGTGAACCAGCGAATTGTTCCTGCTGCTTTGGCCATTGCCGTGTTGCTGAATAAACAAACTGTAAGTTTGACCCCTTAACGCTCTGCGCCATAGCTCTACGGCGCACAGGTGCAGGGAGTGTATGAAGAGGCTCACGGGCTGAGCCATCTTCATACAAGGGTGGGGGTTGTTGCATATTGCTATTAACCCTTCCGGTGCCGCCGGCAAAGTCGCCGGCAAAGTCGCCATCTTTCTTCTGATCGTCGCTCCCCCAAACGTCATCGGGGGGCGGCGATCGGTTGCCATGACAGCCTCGGGTCTTCGTCGGACCCAATGCTGAATGGCTTCTGACTGTGGCTCATTGTAACGAATAACATGCAAAAACGCCATATACTGCAATACAGAAGTAATGTACCCTAGATGGTTTGAGAAATTGAGAAAAAAAAAAGTTTAAAAAATTAAAAAAATTAATAAAAATTCAAATCACCCACCTTTCCCTAGAACTGATATAAAACATAATAAACAGTAAAAATCACAAACACATTAGGTATCGCTGCGTCCCAAAATGCCCGATCTATCAAAATATAAAAACAGTTATAACCGGCGGTGGCCTCTGAAACGGGAAATGGCGCCCAAATGTCCGAAATGTGACTTTTACACCATTTTATATCACATAAAAAATGGAATAAAAAGTGATCAAAATGTCATACAGTCCTCCAAATGGTAGCAATGAAAATGTTGGCTCCTTTCGCAAAAAATTACATATCCCACAGCTCCGTAACCCGAAGTATGAAAAAGTTATTAACGTCAGAACATGGCAAAAAAAACCCATTTTCTTTTGTGTACACATTCATTTAATTTTTGAAAATGTATTAAAACACAATAAAACCTATATAATTTTGGTATCACCGTGATCGTACCAAACCAAAGAATAAAGTAGAGGTGTTATTTGGAGCGCAGAGTGAAAGTCATAAAAACTGAGCCCACAAGAACGTGATGCACAATTTCTCCACATTTGAAATTTTTTCCCAGCTTCCCAGTACATGGCATGTTAAAATAAATCACATTACAGGAAAGTAAAATTTGTTACGCACAAAATAAGCCCTCACACAGCTCTGTATATGGAAAAATGAAAAAGTTATGGATTGTTGAAGGTGAGAAAGTGAGAGTGAGAAATGAGAGAAAAAACCCTGCGTCCTTAAGGGGTTAATAGTTGACATCCCTTGTCTTCGAGTGATCCCTGTGTAAGGCTGATAACACTACAAGCACCCCATATACAATCACCCAGGGATCCCTACATCTACATTGGGGTTGTCCTAGGGAGAAACTTCCGACACCTTCAGCCTCTCTCTCCTTTCTTGTGCTTCCACATGTCGGAGACCTGCCAGGCTATGGACAAGGCCTACTCCCCTGTTACACAGCACCGCAGACAAGTGCTAGGCCGCACACCGCCAGCCACAATGAGTGGGTAGGCGACTCTGAAGTGGCTGCTGGAGGTGTGAAGTACCTTAGTCCTTTGAGCTCTCATTGTTTACTACACACCCCCAGTAGCCTCTACGATTCATTAGCAAAATGTTGGATTAAAAAGTGTATTTATGCGGCAGCTGTATCCCAGAATGCTGGGCAATCTGCTTTCGGAACTACTTCAGAAAGTTGTTTCCAGATAGTAGAATTCCTTTAACTACAAAGTAAATACGTATGAAATCCACACAATTTATTGAACTGGTCCTATTAAGTAGTAGAGGCAGTCACTGGGCTACATGCTGGTACTACTGTATATAACTGCTGTGCATGGGAGCTCAAAATCATATCCTTTATCAACTTTAGGTTCATTAGCATTCATTCCTAAAAAGGAGAATGCAGGTACAGATTAGTTATATAAGTCAATTTTTTTAAATTGTTTGAAATTTACTGTCAACACACAGTACCACAACCAAACTTCTTTGGAAAGGAGGGAGGGCTCCTACTTCAAAGCTCTGAAGGGTTCCTGTATACATGTGTATTGATAGCAGGCACATATGTATGTAGGTTTTCAGAGGTCCTCTCTTCATGATCTCTACAGGACAGCATTAATGGCCATGGGCCCCCTAGAAGCCTTGGGCCCCAGGCTGCAGTCCCAGATTTCCCATATTATAATCCACTACTAGGAGAATGTATGAATAAAGTGCAAGAACCCCATCTATCAGGATGGGATTTCATTAAGTGAATATTTTTTTTTATTGAATAGGATTATTCTTAGTAAATAGAACAGATTATGTTCATGGTGCAATAACACCATGGTGGTATCTAAAATTTTTCTTATACCACTTAAAAGGGACAAAGCCTCCCTGGCAAACAATGGGTTCTTTCCAGATTCTCTGCCACCACTGCTATGTCACCAGCAGCCTATTATCATTTTCTTAGAGATTTCCTAGACATCACAAGTGCTCTGACCTAGTTTCATACTGTGAGAATGAAAATGGTGTCTATTTTGCCAAGTTCTTAAATTAGCAATGCAGTGACCCTCCCCATTGTTTTATATTTCTCCGTATGTTCTCAAGGTGACTATATTTCCTCCACTCTTTGCTTTGAGCTTTGTAATGAGGATGGTACTGTCCATCTTGCCCTGTCATTCGGGAGATGAATTGTTTGCTTATTTGATCCTAGGATGTTCTAAGTGAGCTGAAAAGCTCTGGGGAGCCCTATAGAAGCACTGTAGAGACACAGTGCTAACAGGCTGCAGGAGGGTCCCCAAGGCTTGCTCTCAGCTATCAGTCGAACTGCATTCAATGTCTTTATCAACCAAGGAATTTAGAGCTGGCAGTCTCAGCAGTGTAATTCGAGGGGATACTGCATAGAAAAGAAAAAAATGATTTATACTTAATAAATATGCTTTAATATTATGGTCATAAAAGACTCAAAATGACACACATCAAGCATTCCACATGGTAGGAACTATATGTAAAATAAAAAAAAACGGCTAAATGTTACTGGAGAGTCACCAAAGAGTTACCCTGTTGCCCTATGTCTGTCCCTTTCCCCTTAAACTTTCATTATTACAAGGGCAATTCCTGCTGTTGCCAAGTGTGTTCCAACTCTAAATTCTGGCATATTTCCTAAAATAAATTACATTGCAATCATCAAGGAAAGTGAAGCCAGGAGTAACAAATACCTTACTCTTTAGTTTAGCCATATCCATAACAGATGCCCCACTTTTCAGTAAAGTGGGACTCTGTTGTGGACAGTTCTTCAAAAAGGATCTCTGCTGTGGACATTTCAGTAAAGGGGGCACTGCTGTGGACATTTCTCTAAAGGGGGCTCTGCTGTGAACATTTCAGTAAAGGAGGGCACTGCTGTGGACATTTCTCTAAAGGGGACTCTTCCGTGGACATTTCAGTAAAGGGGACTCTGCTGTGGACATTCCAGTAAAGGGGGACTTTTCTGTGGACAATTCAGTGAAGAGGGACTCTGCTGTGGACTTTCAGTAAAGGGGAGTCTGCTGTGGACATTTCAGTAAAGAGGCACTCTGCTGTGGACATTTATTACAATAGCAGTTGCATTTCCTACCCTAAGGCTTATACTCCAGTCGATAACTTTTCAGTTTTTTTTTAAATTTTGTGGTAAAATTAGGAGCCTCGGCTCATGCGTGAGTATTTACAGTATATGGGGAAGTTCTCCTGCAGAGCGCTGGGGCAGCCAGGGGCAGCATCCACATCTCCTCGTCTGGACATAGTCGGGTTGATGGTTTCAAGCAGCTAGGGAAGGTGATTGGCTTTCCTAAATAGATGGGATTTAAGTACACGGTTGAAGTTCATCATTAAATTACTTTTATGAACATTGAGGATATAGAGGATATAGAATAGCACTTAATGGGGTTTTCCAGATCTCTGCTTGCTGTCACTCTGTAGAAAGCTTCTATGTTTACTTTAAGTGGACAGAAATTTGACCATGGTCACATAGGTGCACAGCTCGTTAGTATCATAGAGAGTAATCAGAGCTGTGTGACATAATAAGCCGTGTGACCATGGTCAGATTTTTGTCCACTGGAAGTAAACATTCAGCTTTCTACAGAATGACATCAAACCGAGATCTAGAAAATTGTAAGGAATTGATTCAGAAAGTATATGGTAAAATTATAACTTTTTATGGTAAAAACATTAACTGTGGGGGGGAGCCTGGTTGTGTGAACAGCCCATGGGACACTTAACCCACCACTGCTGCCGCTAAATCTTATTTTCAGGGGAGCCCTTATATTCAGGAAAACAGGGTAGGATCCTGACAACTTCAAACTTTCTTGCCGATGCAGTTGGTCTGATACCACTAATTAAAAATATATTTACAAGTTGAGATTTCTATCTAGGGCTTAACCGCCCTTCATGTTGTACAGTGACTTTCAAATGAACCCTTACATGGTTGTCCCGGTACCGGAACTTGAACATAAACCAAGACACACGTCAGTCTCTAAGTGCATGTAAAAATCTTCTTCCCCGTTTATTTCACAACCACAGTCGTATATATCAAAAAAGGACAGAAAAGTCGTCAAAGAGGTGTGAATAGAATACTGCTATGGCTATTGGCCATAATGAATTCACCAGCACATTCTGGGAAAAAGTTAATAGGCCTTGTTCACAGACATGTTTATCTACAGAATGTACAGAGAATGTCTCCAAAAGCTTCTTACTAACCAAAACAAGGCATAAGCAATGCTAGAGAACAAGATAAGAAGGAGAACAATCATCTATAACAAGTGTCAAGGAGAAACCCTTTCAGGCAGGTTACAAAATAATGAAGTATGACATTAGCTGGACAGTGCTTGACCCCGGGCGTGACCCCTGGCTAATACTTAAAATGGCGGACAGTAGTCAAGATGTTGTCCGAAACCAGTGCGATCTCCTTAACACAAGTCATATATAAAAACAAAAAATCAAGGTTACAACAATGTTACAAATAATGTTTTATATAGAAAATATATGTATAAAATTAGAAAGTGTTTGGAGCAGCACAGATACAACCTACTCAAGACCCATCTTACCTTATCCTTCAAGAAATAAATAATAATCCATCATGGGGAAGCACTCAAAGTATTCAAAGTGAAATAAACTTTACTTGGAGTGCTTCTTCATTATGGATGTGTCTGGCAAATATATCTAATTACAAATCACCTTATTATTTATATACAGCATGACTATACCTATGTGTTGCCTAAAAAAAACTACTAGGCAGAAGTGGTGGTAGAACGCTTTGAAAAATCCTACAATCCTCTGACATAAAGGTCCTCCAACAATAAGCTGATCACAGGGAGCTCAAGGGATCAGCTGTAATCTGTAGGAGGTTGTAGCAGCAAGGGTTTAATTTTCTTGCAGTGCTACGACAGAGAAAAATAAATCACTGGGTTATCCATATAATGCACAAACTGGCCGTTCTCTGGATCGGTCCATAGCCTCTCCATACTTCTAAGTAGATGAGAGATCTTGTTTGCCTAACAGGATATTAGAAAATTGATTTAAAAAAAACAAAACAAAAAACAGACAGATCCTTTAATAGAACCTTTGTCAAAATGACAGAAGGGGATGACTCAGGGAATCATATTTACTGATGTATTTTAACTTTGTGGGCTAATGCTCTGAAATAAAGCCACATTTATCTGCAACAGAACGCTAGTATAATCATATTTCCAGGAAAGTATAAATCCTTAGCTTAAAACTTATGAAAATGTGATGCGTTATAAATTGTATTGAGGGGCTTCTCTTTGGTTTGCATGAGCACATTTTGCCTGAGCTCAATGCAGACTATAAATGCTTGCTGGTCTTTTATACTTTGTAAAGTTAATTGGCCATTCATAAGTGAAGGGGGTCTCTCAAAAAAAGCCTAAAAATTATAAGATGGAGAGATGCAGGAAAAAGGATCAGATAAGAGCTATATATCTCAAGGAATCCCATAATAAAGTAGGGGAAAAAGGATTTAGTCAGCCACCAATTGTGCAAGTTCTCCCACTTAAAAAGGCCTGTAATTGACATCATAGGTAGACTTCATCTATGAGAGACAAAATGAGAAAACAAATCACATAGTTTGATTTTTAAAGAATTTATTTGAAAATTATGATGGAAAATAAGAGTTTGGTCTATAACAAAAGTTCACCTCAATAGTCTTCACAAGGTTGGCACACATGGTTGCTTGTATGTTGGCCCATTCCTCCATACAGATCTCATCTAAAGCAATGATGTTTTGGGGCTGTCACTGGACAACAAAGACTTTCAAATCCCTCCATAGGTTTTCTATGGGGTTGAGATCTGGAGACTGGCTAGGCCACTTCAGCAACTTCAAACTTCAGATGGGCCCAGATATGTACTGGCTTTAGAAGGGGAAACGTCTGGAATTGCAGGATTTGAGTTCCTGAGTAGTCGGTTACCGATGGTTGCCTTTGTTACATTGTTCCAAGTTTCCTGCAGGTCATTCACTAGATCCCCTATGTCAGTGATGGCGAACCTTTTAGCAGCTGAGTGCCCAAACTGCAACCCCAAACCCCCCTTATTTATTGCGAGGTGACAGCCAAAATTTAAAGCAGTAACTTATTGCTCCCTGTTCTTCAACAACTTTCAATCATATTGGCCTCCTGAGGACACCAGCACAGTAGAAAGATGGAAAATGTTAGCTTCTTTCTGAAAACAGCATGTTTTAAGTTGCTTGTAACTGCAGGAAGATTCTTCAAATCCTGTCTGGTGTGCTGGGGCGATGGCCCGGGTGCCCACAGAAAGGGCTCTGAGTGCCGCCTCTGGCACCAGTGCCATAGGTTCGCCACCATTGCCCCATGTGATTCTGCTCCCACAGATTTTTTCAAACCAAGCTGCTTGTCTATTGCAGATTCAGTCTTCCCCACTTGGTGCAGGTCTACAATTTTGTTTCTGGTGCCCTTCAACAGTTATTTTGTCTTCACCATAGTGGAGTTTCGAGTGTGTCTGTTTGAGGTTGTAGACAGTTGTCTTTTATACTGATAACAAGTTAAAACTGGAGGACAAAGGAGCCCTTTAAAGAAGAAGTTACAGGCCTGTGAGAGCCAGATATCTTGTTTGCTTGTATGTGACCAAATATTTATTTTCCACCACAATTGTGAATAAATTCTTTAAAAAACAGACAATGTGATTTTCTGGATTTGTTTTCACATTTTGTCTCTCTTAATTGAGTTCTATGTGCAAAGTCATTTACAGGGCTTTCTCCTATCTTTTTTTTAGTTGTAGAATTTGCACAATTTTGGCTGACTAAATCCTTTTTTCCCCACTGTATTTGATTATTTGATATCTAAAAGTTGCACAACTTGGTCAGCTGTGGTGTTAAAGTATATGTGCTTTTCTAAGGGAATAACTTGGATGTGACAAGTAAATATTATTTAGGAACACGGTGGGGAACCTATTATAATACAGGAGACACTAAAGTGTAAGTGACTGTTGTTTCTTCAGGGGTGCAGCGTGGAGATATAGTACAAAAGACCTATAGTTGTTATCTGTACCTGTTCGAGCAGAACTGCTACCCTTAAGTAGATAGATTCCACTTCTTATTAGTACTATAGTCACAGAGTAACCTTTGTGTGTGAGACAACTGTCAGAATGTGTAGAGTAATTCCAGGCCTTCAGAATATGGTGTGACAGCATTAGTGTGAAAAGGTTGTCACTGGTTATTATTATGCCTTGTAGTTTTTATGAACATAATATAACAGGGTATTAAAAGTAGGAGTCCAAACTGTACTTTTGCACAAGGGTCCATATCTATGGCTGCAGTCACATTTCTTCTGATTTCTATTGGAAAAAAGACACACCTACACTATTAGACACACATACAGCAGTTTAAATGGGACCCTATGATCCTATATCGTACTATCAGTACAGTGACTGGGGTGTAAATTGTGTAGAAAATCGTTAATATATGAAGGTTGCAGAAATAAACTCTGGGATAACATAGGTCAAGGCAATATATTTACAACATTACTCAACATTTTGCATAAAATGTAGATATAGCAACTGCACACGGTTAAAGCTGTGCACATTGTGCCATTCAAGTATCTCAGCTACAATAATGTGATCATTTGTAATAGTTTTTTTGTTACTACTTCAAATCAAAATTTGAAAAAATTGTAGAATATAAAATAACCATGACCTGTGCTACCTATCAATACCCAATTCCCACTGTGCAATCTGTGGCACTGGCCCAGTAACCACATCCGAAAGAAAAAGGGATTTGTCAGATGTTTTTCCTGAGTGTGCACAGATCCTCCCTGTGGGATATGGGCTCTCTTATTCCAGTAATTGCACAATCCATTTCCACAAGCTTCAAAAAGCCCATAAAAAAGACAGAAGAGGAGCACATGATGCGTCAGATCTCCCTGTACAGCTGTCACACATCGACTGTGAGGTGACAATCAAACATCAGTGAACATCTACACAGCCATTTACCAGAAGAGGAAAAAAGGATGTCGGCAAGGGCACAAATCATCTGCGGCTCAGCCAGTCAGCCAGCTTTCTCATATCTGTGAAATAAAAATCTACATAGTCATGCCATGACAATCCTTCTTTATTGCTATCCTGCTGTTCTGGGGTCTAGGAAATCTAAGTGGCACAATTCTGATGGCCATTTTTGTTTACAGCATGTGGAGAAACAGATATTACAGGTAAAATGGATATTTTTGAAACAACTTTTACAGCATGTATACCTGATGCCACACACCAAGCTTCTTTTATAGCATTAAAAATGTTACATAATACAAAAAAGACATAGGTATCATATTTGTAATGCTGTGAAAACTTGCTTTTTGTAACCGCTAGTATCAAAAGAGAAGTGAAAACTTTTTGACAACATTAAGAAAATCCTTGAAATACAGTAATAGGTGTTTTTTTCTGAGATTCTTATCTGATGGTTATCCTCTCACCTCTGCAGGATATCATTGAGAGCCGTGGAATATATTGAAGGAAGGGTAGGACTGGGGCCATTAACAATCATTGATACAAGCTTGATCCATCTTGGACAGTGAAAGGCACGAGTAAAAGAGCACATTTCATAGAGAATGCAGCCCAGAGACCTGCAAACAAACAAAAAACGATCAATATCCCAAACAAATTAGGTCATATATTCCATACAGTATTGTGCAGTGGTACAGCAGAAATTATGTGAACAATTTGATCCCTCCCTCTTGTTAGACCTTTGCAACACCTCTTCTAGTGGTTGTTGCGAATAGCGCCCTCTCCTTGTTAAGAGCTGTTAGGGAGACTGATCACCTCTCTATGAGATCTCTAAATACTGGAGAACAGTGTAATTGCAGCTGTAGCCAATGCCTGGTAAGGCAAGAGTTAATAATGTGAAAAGTTGTTTTCCAATAAGAATCTCTATACTATTGTTAAGCAAGCTGGAAGCTGATTGGAGAGTGTTGCCACCTAAGGACTAAGGGAGTATAAAAACCCCTGGTGGCCTGGAGCACATGGACGCAGTCTGTCTGTAGAGTCAG
This sequence comes from Engystomops pustulosus, assembly GCF_040894005.1. Taxonomy (NCBI): domain Eukaryota; kingdom Metazoa; phylum Chordata; class Amphibia; order Anura; family Leptodactylidae; genus Engystomops; species Engystomops pustulosus. Next base: position 100,303,715 of record NC_092417.1, on the reverse strand, counting down.
TCAGAGAGGAGAGACTCCATCTTGGAGCGCATGGTCTTCGGAGAGCCAGACCTCATGGTCTGAAGTACATGTTAGTGCTGCAAGTCAATCAGAAACAAGGTCCAGTCTGCAGCTCCTGCTGAGCTGCTATCCAAACATAATACCAGCCACTGCTGAGAGTCCAGGGCAAGTCAGGAGACTTAAGCCCCCAGAGCAGAAGTTACTACCAGGCTGTGAGTAAACCTTCCTGCAGACCAACTCTCCATCAACGTTCCAGAAGGCTGAATCTGCTGCTACTCTTGGGCCATTTCCTGCTGTTTGAGGTTGAATAAAGAACTGTAGGTTGATTTGCTCCACATGCCCCATGTAATACCTGGATTATGCTGCTTCACCATCACCGGCTCCCCACCTTCCATCATCCAGGGACTCCTAAATGCACCTCAGGGGTTGCCCCAGGGAGGAACCTATTGCATCAGCCTCTCCTTCCATACTTCTTGCGCATACCACCTGCTAGAGACCTGCCAGGCTGTTGGCCCATCCTCCTGTCCCAAGACCAAGCACTGTGACCATAGCGTACCCAAGGCTGCATAAGCCAGCCACTCCGGTATTCTGGGCCCCGGCTGTCTAGGCCCCGGTGGGGGATGTTGCACCTTCATCACCTCAGAGCCTCTCTAGAAAGCTAAATATGAGTGATGGATTGACTCCTTATCTGATTTGTTAAAGGATTTTGGGGCATTTGTTACCAGACAATGGGGCATATTTATCATATGCCAGGGCTCATGTGCCAGCGTATGATAGCTACCCCGCTGCTTTTGCATCAAGAGGCTGAAGCCTTCTCATAGAAATAAATGCAGCCTGCAAATTTTCACACGTGACGTGGTGCAGGGGGCCTGATAAACATGCCCCAATATCCGTATTCACATGCATGAAACTTGACACCTCTATATGAATGGTTTATCAGTGTTTTATATATTTTTAGGTAAAAAAAACTGTTCCTCAATACTATGGGGCAGATTTACTTACCCGGTCCGTTCGCGATCCAGCGGCGCGTTCTCTGAGGTGGATTCGGGTCCGGCCGGGATTCACTAAGGTAGTTCCTCCGCCGTCCACCAGGTGGCGCTGCTGCGCTGAAAAGCATCTGAACACACTGGAATTCACCAGGCCGGACCAAGTGAAGGTAAGCGCGTCCCAAGCGACACTTTTATTGTTTTAAATGCGTCGGGTTTTCGCTCGGCCACGCCCCCCGTTTTCCCTCGCATGCATGCCGGCGCGATGCGCCACAATCCGATCGCGTGCGCCAAAATACTGGGGCAATACAGGGAAAATCGGCGCAAATCGGAAATATTCGGGTAACACGATGGGAAAACGCGAATCGGGCCCTTAGTAAATGACCCCCTATATGTGTAAATAAGTATTGTTGTGTTCTCAGTACATTTTTATATTATATAAAAAAATTATTATACAGATTTCTTATAGTCACTTATTATCAACTCTAGTAGGGGGCAAATGATGAGGTGAATATATTATGACTGGCACTTAGTGCCACCGTTGCCTTGCATGCTGGATTCTCCCGCTTCTCAGTAAGTTTGAAGTGAGTATGTGAGCTGGTCAGACCTGGCAGAGTCTCCACTGGTTTTCTGGCGAAAGCTATAGTAAATATGGTGGGCCAAGGCGTCCACCCCTCACTTGCCCTGTCACGCTAACTGGGAAAAAAGTGGCCTTTGGGATGTAAAACCTACCAAAATGTCAGAAATGCTGTTTTTTACATGCTTTGTCTACCAACAACTGGACATAACCATGGGGTTCTTTCTGCATGGAATAACAGCTAAAAATGAGGTTGGCCAACTGCATAACCATTATATATTGAGACCAAATTCTAAGCTATGTGTTGCTCTTCTTATTTCAACTATCAAACATAAATGAGGAGTATGTGCAAGAAGAAGTGTGGAACTGTGTGGAAGAAGTGCTTGAACACCAAACAGAATGTTTACTGCCATATTGGGAAGTTACTGCTGTTAGGAATTTATCGGATTCTGAAGTCTGAAAACCATGGAGCCGCAGGTGCACAAACAAAAGCGTAGAGTTCAGCGGACTTGGAGGGGGGTGTTTAATAGATTACTGCCACTTAGTCCTCCATTGTTATAAACTAATAGGCAGAATGAAAAAGCAGGACCCTCCCCACCTTTGCCCAGAGGGTATATTTGTGTTGCAGAGACAATATTTTAAGTTGTATACACCTGTATAGTATACATACCTACGTCTTATCTAATTTCAAGTCCTTTACTAATAATTGTAACAGATGTTCACAACTCCATGCGAGACCTGTGCTCCTCCAATTATCTTCACGCTGGCAGCCGACTGACAGCCTCATTTCCCTGCTCCGTCAGCCGCATCCTTCCTCATGTCCTACTGTGCCACTCTCTTTCTAAAAATATTTTCCAGCCTTATAACTAATAACCTCTACCTAATGGCTATGACTGTGCACAGAGTCAAATTCAATCATAGGGTAATAGACAGGGACACAAAAGTCACAGAAGGCAACAGACACATAACAAGGCACAGGTATACAACATCACAGCATGGAACAATGATGTAGATAAAAGCCAACACGTAGATATATATAGATATACAGGAAAGTGGGTCCGATGCATGCATCTAGAGGCTCCGGCCTCTTGATGTATCTGTTGGGTGTCTGCGCAGCGTTTATTACGTATGAAAAGTCGCCGGCCGCTGCTAGTGCACCAGCTCAGGGACAGGAATGCCGGCTCTGGCTCACTTCCCCGCTGGTCATGCCCCCTTCACTCAGCTCCATGCTCCCTTTTCTAGTCCTAGCAATTAGCTCGCATTTGTAATTATTTCAGGGCTTCTACGACAGTGTCCTGGCGCAGGAGCCCTGATATATACCCCCTATGTAGGGATTATGTCTTTGCAAAAACAAAACTGAACCTGATTTACTAGGGCTAGCTTCCAGAAAGCTGAGGTATTAAAGTTGTTAAAAGTGCCAAACGTCTTAACGGTATTTTTTGATATGAAACCAAATGTGCCATATAAATCAATAAATTTTTATGCTGTTTTAAAGGAAATCTACAATTAAAACCAAGCATTATAAAACAGGGCCACTTACTCATAGATCCAGCACTGTGATGGTGATAATCTTCTTATATTTGTCATCCATGGCCTCCTTCCTTTTAAATTAAATTTTAAAATTATGCTAACGGACCAGGGGGGTGTACTCCTGGGTCATGTTAGCCAAAAAAAGGAAAATGCGTGACAAAGAGAGCAAACCTTAGTGCAGACTGTCATGTAGGTGTAAAACTGCTTTAAGGCCATTGTAAGGACACTCATCTGTTGTCCCAAAGTAGTGGGCATTGATTATAAATAGCAGCAGATGCCCTACTTCACGTTCCTCATCACGTTCCAGGGACGTAGAGGAGATGAAAATGAACACACCAAGACAAATACAGAAATACAGAAATATTCAGCCCACAAGATTTAGAACACAGTTACCACCAGTATTGTAGATTATCAGGTTCACTTTAATGACATATAGGCAGCACATTTCGGCTTGGGACTCAAACCTTCATCAGGCATCTGATAAAGGCTTCAGTTCTAAGCTGAAACGCCTAGCCTACATGTCAATATAGTGAGCCAGATAAGCCACTCATCCTGGTGGTCACTGGGTTCTACATCTCCTGTGCCAGATACCTGCATATTTCGCTTTGGTGTGTTTATAAATATATGTGTGTGTGTGTATAATAAAGTGAAATATGCAAAAAGTAGAAGACACTGTACCATTTATTTGCTTTAGACAAGAATCATATTTTTCATTATAGTCTGGATTCCAACCTCAGCCAGGACTAGTGGAGTTAAATTGTGTATACACAGGATCAATTATGTCATTAATATTAGTGATGGTATCATTAATAAAGGCGTTGTATGGGTAAAGTACAGACATTAGGGAGAAGCTAATAGTGAGGGTCCCACAATATCATTATAATGAATTTACAGTTTTTTAATATTGTGATGTAATATTTGGTTAAAATGTATAATTTAATATATAAACATTTTAATATAATTTAAATAAACAACATATTTCTGGGAGGTCTAGAAAGCCAGTAAAGCTTTATTTTATATTTGCAGCTCCTTTTTTTGCATGTTCTGTAAATACCAGGGAAGGGGGAAATTTAGCATGCCTTGTCCACCAGATCCAACTTCCGAACTGTCACCAAGTCAAGCTTAGAGATAGCCTCACTTGAAGCATGCAATTACAGAGATACAAGTCTGAACCTCAGTACCTTCCTTATTCCCTGTACGATAACCATGAATGACAATTGTCTCCAGTGAAGAATAAATATAAGCCATTGTCACTTTGATTAATGTGACAACACTACTGCAAAACTAAAAGAGAACATTGATTAATCCCCAAAGCCTTATTACTGAAATGCAGATACCAAGACCAGCCTGATACGCATGATCTAAACCTTTGGGTCATCGGGAATATTTGTATTGAGAACAGATGCAGTGTGACGAGTTAACTTTGTATGCAAAAAATTGCCCATCAAATAAAGGACAACTGGAAAAACTGACAACATTTAGAAAAACGATCCATGTATTATTAATCTTTCCTTTCCGGATTTCTTATTTTTTTGCCAGGTAAAGCCAATACAATATTCACGAACAGGGTTATACTTAAATTAGTGGGGACCTCAACATTCAACAATGAGAGACCAACATTCAACAATGAGAGACATTCTGTCACATATATACTAACACGACTGAAGACCCTTGATATTTACTATCATATGAAGATCAGAGACATGACTCCTGAGCTCCAATGCAGAATTCTGCCCGCAGACTCACCAGATTCCAGGTACCATTGTATCCTCTATATCTCCTTTAACAAGACCTATGATTAATGTATAGTATCTCTGTTCGCTTGGTCACCTTTACTACGCACAATTTTTATTTTCCAGTATAGATTTCAGGGAGAGCTGTAGCTGCTCAACAAGTGTTTGATATAGCATCACGTTGTGAGAAGGGTCTCGTATTAGAAATCAAAGATTCTTTGATGTAGCAGCACATAAAACTTGTAACACAGTACAAGTCACAATACACCTGTTTCCCAAATCTAAAAGTAGAGTATATCTTTTTAGAATAAATTATTTCGTTAACCCCTTATCGACATCTGATATACTACTGCATCACATGCAGGCTGCGAGTGTATGGAGAGAGCTCACGGGCTGAGTCCTCTCCATTGCACATAGCAATAAATGATGAGGAAAATCCCTATACAGGCGGTCCCCTACTTAAGGACACCCGACTTACAGACAACCCATAGTTACAGACGGACCCCTCTGCCCACTGTGACCTCTGGTGAAGCTCTCTGGATGCTTTATTATAGTCCCAGACTGCAATGATCAGCTGTAAGATGTCTGTAATGAAGCTTTATTGATAATTCTTGGTCCAATTACACCAAAAATTTTGAAACTCCAATTGTCACTGGGGCAAAAGAAAATTTTTTTTCTAGAACTTCCATTATAAAATATACAGTTTCGACTTACATACAAATTCAACTTAAGAACAAACCTCCAGACCCTATCTTGTATGTAACCCGGGGACTGCCTGTATACTGCCATACTGTACGAGGGCGGTTCAATAAGTACCCGTGTTTGACGACAGAGGGCGTTCCTGAGGGAAGTTGGTGTTATCATCGTGTGCTGCTATCTATAAAACGACAGCAAACAAATTGCAGACCGATTGATAGGTTAGTTTGGATTTGGCAGCCATTTGAGTAAGACGTGTTTCGTGATTTTCTCTAAGATGGAAAAAGAGCAGTATCGTTCGGTAAATCGCTTTTTGTTTTTCGGATGGGAAAAAATGTGAGGAGATAAAAGCAAAGTTGGATGCTGTTTATGGGGACACTGCGCCATCTATGACATAGTTAGATATTGGTTCAACGAATTTAAACGTGGGCGAACATCCGTTTTTGATGAGGAGCGACCAGGACGCCCGGCAGACATGGTTACTGAGGAAATCATTCAAAAAGTCCATGACATGATACACACTGATCGACGAATGAAAGTGCGCAAAGTAGCAGAGGCCGTAGGATCTGGCTCCCTGCAACTTTTCTTGTTCCCTAACATGAAGAAATGGCTCGCGGGAAAATAATTTAGCTCAAACAAGGAAGTCATTGCCGAGACAGAGGCTTATTATGGAGAGTTCGACAAATCCTATTTTTTGGAGGGGTTAAAAAATGGTAGGAACGTTGGGAGAAGTGTATCTTTCTAAAAGGGACTATGTTGAAAAATAACATTTTTTTGAAATAATGGTGTCTTCATTTCTAACACGTACTTATTGAACCGTCCTCGCAGTTTGGCAGTATATGGTGGGATCAGTCAAACAACCTAGGGTTAAAGTACCCTAGGGGGTCTGAAAAACAGAAAAAAAAAAAAGTTGAAAAAAATATATTAAAAAAAACCTAAAAATTCAAATCACCCCCCTTTCCCTAGAAGTCATATAAAAATAAATAAAAAGTAAAAATCATAAGCATGTTAGGTATCACAGCTTCCTAAAATGTCAGATCTATCAAAATATATTAAAGGTTTTTTTCTGCGTTCAACCCTGTAATGCAAAATAGCGCCCAAATTTGATAAAAGATGATCAAAAAGTTGTATAGTCCTAAAAATGGTAGCACTGAAAGGTGTCATCAAAAGTCGCAGAAATGACACAATACACAGCTCCGTACACTGAAGTATGAAAAAGTTATTAGCACCAGAAGATGGAAAAATGAAGGATTATTTTGTACAGGAGGTTAATTTTTGTAAATGTATGAAAACATTATAAAACCTTCACAAATTTGGTATCCCCATGATCATACCGAACCAAAAAATAAAGGAGACATGTCATTTGGGGCGCACAGTGAAAGCGGTAAAATCCAAGCCCACAAGAATACTGTGCAATTGCGTTTTTCATCATTTTCACTGCATTTGGAATTTTTTCCTGCTTCCTAGTACATGGCATGGAATATCAAATACCACCATTATGATGTGCAATTTGTTACACAGAAAACAAGCTACCACAAAGCTCTTTACGTGTAAAAATTAAAAAGTTATAGATTTTTGAAAGTGGGGAGTAAAAAATGGAAATGAAAAAACAAAAACAAAAACATTTTGTTATGGGGTTATAGGGAACTTGTCATTAGAAATTGGCCTAATAAACCACTAGCAAACCACAGCTCTTTACATGGAAAAAAAAGTGACATTTTTGAAGATGGGGAGTAAAAAATGGGTCATGAATAGAGATGAGCGAGCACTAAAATGCACGGGTACTCGTTATTCAAGACAAACTTTTCCCGATGCTCGAGTGCTCGTCTCGAATAACGAGCCCCATTGAAGTCAATGGCTCAGCAGTTTGAGCACCGCCTGCTGTCGCTTAGCGACGGCACTGCTGCTGTGCCTAGAGCTACCGACTGATGGCGCCATGGCCACGGATGGTAATTCGGAGGAGGAGGAGGTGGAGGAGGGGTGGGAGGAGGAGGAGGTATAGTAGGCCTTTGAGACCTGGACCGAGGTAGGCCCCGCAATCCTCGGCGTCGGCAGTATATGACCAGCCCCAGGGTCAGACTCGGTCCCAGTCTGCACCAAGTTAAGTGTAGTAGCGTTCTTATAAGTTTGGGATATGGCGGATGAGGGGAATGTAAACAGATGCGCAAGAAGCGCTGAAATAATATCCCTAAATGGTAAAAGTTTGCCAGTATATTTTGTGGATAACACAGCAGGGTGGCGACAAAGTTAACAACTTTGATGTGGAATCCATGAAAACCACCCAAATTTGTGCCTGACACACCTCGTTTGATAAGGGGACGATGTATGGAGGCAGCTATATGGGCGACTTTTGGAGGTAGCAATGGAGACAACGTGTGGAGGCTGCTATGGAGACAATTTAATTTGGATAGTGCCTGTATGTGGCAGTCCAAAAAAGTTTTCAAACCAGAGGAGCAGGTAGGTGGCCCTCCAGAAAAATGGAATAGATTGAGTGCCTGTATGTGGCAGTCCAAAAAAGTTTTCAAACCAGAGGAGCAGGTAGGTGGCCCTCCAGAAAAATGAAATAGATTGAGTGCCTGTATGTGGCAGTCCAAAAAAGTTTTCAAACCAGAGGAGCAGGTAGGTGGCCCTCCAGAAAAATGAAATAGATTGAGTGCCTGTATGTGGCAGTCCAAAAAAGTTTTCAAACCAGAGGAGCAGGTAGGTGGCCCTCCAGAAAAATTGAATAGATTGAGTGCCTGTATGTGGCACTCCCAAAAATTGTTTAAAACAGAGGACCAGGTAGGTGGCCCTCCAGAAAAATTAAATGCATAAAGTACTATAGCTAGAGCCAGTGGGCCCTGTCAAAAAATAGCCAGTTTCCTCTGCTTTACTGTACAAAGAGGAGGAGAAGGAGGAAAATGAGGAGGAGGAGGAGTGCATAAATTATTCAGGTTGAGCTTCCTTCACCTGGTGGAGATTGGAAATTATGAGAAATCCAGGCTTTATTAATCTTAATAAGCGTCAGCCTGTCAGCGCTGTCAGTCGACAGGCGTGTACGCTTATCGGTGATGATGCCACCAGCTGCACTGAAAACCCGCTCGGACAAGACGCTAGTGGCAGGGCAGGCAAGAACCTCCAAGGCGTACAGCGCCAGTTCGTGCCACATGTCCAGCTTTGAAACCCAGTAGTTGTAGGGAGCTGTGTGATCATTTAGGACGATGGTATGGTCAGCTACGTACTCCCTCACCATCTTTCTGTAAAGATCAGCCCTACTCTGCCGAGACTGGGGACAGGTGTCTTGCTGGGGTGACATAAAGCTGGCAAAAGCCTTGTAAAGCGTACCCTTGCCAGTGCTGGACAAGCTGCCTGCTCGCCTACTCTCCCTCGCTACTTGTCCCGCAGAACTACGCACTCTGCCGCTAGCGCTGTCAGAAGGGAAATACTGTTTCAGCTTGTGCACCAGGGCCTGCTGGTATTCATGCATTCTCACACTCCTTTCCTCTCCAGGGATGAGAGTGGAAAGATTTTGCTTGTACCGTGGGTCCAGGAGAGTGAATACCCAGTAATCGGTGCTGGAATAAATTCTTTGAACGCGAGGGTCACGGGATAGGCAGCCTAGCATGAAATCTGCCATATGCGCCAGAGTCCCAACGCGCAAGAATTCACTCCCCTCACTGGCCTGACTGTCCATTTCCTCCTCCTCCAACTCCTCCAACTCCTCTTCTTCTGCCCATACACGCTGAACAGTGAAGGTCTGAGCAATGCTCCCCTCTTGTGTCTCGCCAACATTCTCCTCCTCTTCCTCCTCATCCTCCTCCACCTCCTCCGATATGCGCTGAGAAACAGACCTGAGGGTGCTTTGGCTATCAACAAGGGAATCTTCTTCCCCCGTCTCTTGTGACGAGCGCAAAGCTTCCGACTTCATGCTGATCAGAGAGTTTTTCAACAGGCCAAGCAGCGGGATGGTGAGGCTGATGATGGCGGCATCGCCACTGACCATCTGTGTTGACTCCTCAAAGTTACTCAGCACCTGACAGATATCAGACATCCACGTCCACTCCTCATTGTAGACTTGAGGAAGCTGACTGACCTGACTACCAGTTCTGGTGGAAGTTGACATCTGGCAGTCTACAATCGCTCTGCGCTGCTGGTAAACTCTGGATAACATGGTTAATGTTGAATTCCACCTCGTGGGCACGTCGCACAACAGTCAGTGAGCGGGCAGTTGGAGGCGGCGCTGCGCTGCCCTGAGAGTGGCAGCATCTGTGCTGGACTTCCTGAAATGCGCACAGATGCGGCGCACCTTCGTGAGCAAATCTGACAGATTGGGGTATGTCTTGAGGAAACGCTGAACTATCAGATTTAACACATGGGCCAGGCATGGCACATGTGTCAGTCTGCCGAGTTGCAGAGCCGCCACCAGGTTACGGCCGTTGTCACACACAACCATGCCTGGCTTCAGGTTCAGCGGTGCCAGCCACAGATCAGTCTGCGCCGTGATGCCCTGTAATAGTTCTTGGGCAGTGTGCCTTTTATCGCCTAGGCTCAGCAGTTTGAGCACCGCCTGCTGTCGCTTAGCGACGGCACTGCTGCTGTGCCTAGAGCTAGCGACTGATGGCAGCTGGTAGTTCGGAGGAGGAGGTGGAGGAGGGGTGGGAGGAGGAGGAGGCATAGTAGGCCTTTGAGACCTGGACCGAGGTAGGCCCCGCAATCCTCGGCGTCGGCAGTATATGACCAGCCCCAGGGTCAGACTCGGTCCCAGCCTCCACCAAGTTAACCCAATGTGCCGTCAGCGATATATAGTGGCCCTGCCCGGCAGCACTCGTCCACGTGTCCGTGGTCAGGTGGACCTTGTCAGAAACGGCGTTGGTCAGGGCACGGATGATGTTGTCTGACACGTGCTGGTGCAGGGCTGGGACGGCACATCGGGAAAAGTAGTGGTGGCTGGGGACCGAATACCGAGGGGCGGCCGCCGCCATGAGGTTGCGAAAGGCCTCGGTCTCTACTAGCCTATAGGGCAGCATCTCCAGGCTAAGCAATCTGGAGATGTGGACATTAAGGGCTTGGGCGTGCGGGTGGGTTGCACTATATTTTCTTTTCCGCTCCAGCGTCTGGGGTATGGAGAGCTGAACGCTGGTGGATGCTGTGGAGGATCGTGGAGGCAACGATGGGGTTTTTGTGCCAGGGTCCTGGGCAGGGGGCTGACTATCAGCTGACACAGGGGAAGGAGCAGTGGTGTGCACGGCCGGAGGTGAACGGGCTTGGTGCCACTGATTCGGGTGTTTAGCATTCATATGCCTGCGCATACTGGTGGTAGTTAAGCTAGTAGTGGTGGAACCCCTGCTGATCCTGGTTTGGCAAAGGTTGCACACCACAGTCCGTCGGTCATCCGGTGTTTCCTTAAAGAACCTCCAGACTTCTGAAAATCTAGCCCTCGCCGCGGGAGCCCTCGCCACGGGAGCTTCACTACGTGACACATTTGGCACTGATGCACCTGCTCTGGCCCTGCCTCTCCGTCTGGCCCCACCACTGCCTCTTCCAACCTGTTCTGCTATAGGACTCTCTTCCGTCTCAGAAGCACTGTGTTCACCCGGCCTCTCAACCCAGCTTGGGTCTGTCACCTCATCATCCTCCGATCCCTCAGTCTGCTCCCCACTCGGACTTCCTGCCCTGACAACAACTTCACCACTGTCTGACAACCGTGTCTCCTCATCGTCGGACACCTCTTTACACACTTCTTCCACTACGTCAAGAAGGTCATCATCACCCACAGACTGCGACTGGTGGAAAACCTGGGCATCGGAAAATTGCTCAGCAGCAACCGGACAAGTGGTTTGTGACTGTGGGAAGGGTCCAGAAAACAGTTCCTCAGAGTATGCCGGTTCAAATGCCAAATTTTCCTGGGAGGGGGCAGACTGGGGGGGAGGAGGCTGAGGTGCAGGAGCTGGAGGAGTGCCGATTTCGGTGACATGGGTGGACTGCGTGGAAGACTGACTGGTGGACAAATTGCTCGAAGCATTGTCGGCAATCCACGACATCACCTGTTCGCACTGTTCTGGCCTCAACAGTGCTCTACCACGAGTCCCAGTAACTTGAGACATGATGAACCTAGGGAGTGTAGCTCTGCGGCGTTCCCCTGCTCCCTCATCAGCAGGTGGTGTCTCACCCCACCCAGGACCACGGCCTCTGACCCCTGCAGTAGATGGACGCCCACGTCCCCGCCCTCGTCCTCGTCCTCTACCCCTAGCCCTCGGGTTAAACATTTTGAAAATGAAAGTTATACAACTTTAATTTTTTTTTTAACTTTTTTTGCGTTTTTTTGTGTTTTTTAGTTTTTTTTTGTGTTTTTTAGTTTTTAAAACCAAACAATGCTATCCTATTGCTATGGCTATTTTCTAACCAAGTATGAAAGCACACTGATGAGATGACGCTGAGTTATGAAAAAATAAACGTAAAATAAAAAGAAACTGCCAGACTGTGCCTAATTGAAATCCAACCCCTAATAAATTATCCCACTTCGGTCTTTGCGATGGATATGTGCGTCACTAAGCGCTAAACACAGCGGTCGCAAGTCTCACTCCAAATTCCTCACAATTGGCTAGTATATGCACTGCAGCAAGGACAGCCACCAGCAGATCAACCAGAAATAAAATATATATAACGCTATTGTAGGCGTAAGTAAGCCGTTTGGATTCTCCTTTGGCTATTTTCTAGCCAAGTATGAAAGCACACTGATGAGATGACGCTGAGTTATGAAAAAATAAACGTAAAATAAAAAGGAAATGGCAGACTGTGCCTAATTGAAATCCAACCCCTAATAAATTTTCCCACTTCGGTCTTTGCGATGGATATGTGCGTCACTAAGCGCTAAACACAGCGGTCGCAAGTCTCACTCCAAATTCCTCACAATTGGCTAGTATATGCACTGCAGCAAGGACAGCCACCAGCAGATCAACCAGAAATAAAATATATATAACGCTATTGTAGGCGTAAGTAAGCCGTTTGGATTCTCCTTTGGCTATTTTCTAGCCAAGTATGAAAGCACACTGATGAGATGACGCTGAGTTATGAAAAAATAAACGTAAAATAAAAAGGAAATGGCAGACTGTGCCTAATTGAAATCCAACCCCTAATAAATTTTCCCACTTCGGTCTTTTCGATGGATATGTGCGTCACTAAGCGCTAAACACAGCGGTCGCAAGTCTCACTCCAAATTCCTCGCAATTGGCTAGTATATGTACTGCAGCAAGGACAGCCACCAGCAGATCAACCAGAAATAAAATATATATAACGCTATTGTAGGCGTAAGTAAGCCGTTTGGATTCTCCTTTGGCTATTTTCTAGCCAAGTATGAAAGCACACTGATGAGATGACGCTGAGTTATGAAAAAATAAACGTAAAATAAAAAGAAACTGCCAGACTGTGCCTAATTGAAATCCAACCCCTAATAAATTATCCCACTTCGGTCTTTGCGATGGATATGTGCGTCACTAAGCGCTAAACACAGCGGTCGCAAGTCTCACTCCAAATTCCTCACAATTGGCTAGTATATGCACTGCAGCAAGGACAGCCACCAGCAGATCAACCAGAAATAAAATATATATAACGCTATTGTAGGCGTAAGTAAGCCGTTTGGATTCTCCTTTGGCTATTTTCTAGCCAAGTATGAAAGCACACTGATGAGATGACGCTGAGTTATGAAAAAAATAAACGTAAAATAAAAAGGAAATGGCAGACTGTGCCTAATTGAAATCCAACCCCTAATAAATTTTCCCACTTCGGTCTTTGCGATGGATATGTGCGTCACTAAGCGCTAAACACAGCGGTCGCAAGTCTCACTCCAAATTCCTCACAATTGGCTAGTATATGCACTGCAGCAAGGACAGCCACCAGCAGATCAACCAGAAATAAAATATATAGAACGCTATTGTAGGTGTAAGTAAGCCGTTTGGATTCTCCTTTGGCTATTTTCTAGCCAAGTATGAAAGCACACTGATGAGATGACGCTGAGTTATGAAAAAATAAACGTAAAATAAAAAGAAACTGCCAGACTGTGCCTAGTTGAAATCAAACCCCTAATAAATTTTCCCACTTTGGTGTTTGAGGTGGATATGTGTGTCACTAAGAGCTAAACACAACGGTAGCAAGTCCCCCTGCAAATTCCTCACAATATGGTACTAGCTGCACTACTAGTGCCAGCAAGCCCAGCCACAAGCAAACAAAAAAAAAAAAAAGTATAACGTTATTGTAGCCCTAAGAAGGGCTGTTGGGTTCTTGTTGAATCACTCCTGCCTAACACTATTCTAATAGAACACCCTAACGCTTTCCCTGACCAGCAGCAGCTCTCTCCCTAGCGGCATCCAGACACAGAATGATCCGAGCAGCGCGGGCAGGGGCTAGTCTATCCCAGGGTCACCTGATCTGGCCAGCCAACCACTGCTATCGACGTGTAAGGGTACCACGTCATGCTGGGTGGAGTGCAGAGTCTCCTGGCTTGTGATTGGCTCTGTTTCTGGCCGCCAAAAAGCAAAACGGCGGGAGCTGCCATTTTCTCGAGCGGGCGAAGTATTCGTCCGAGCAACGAGCAGTTTTGAGTACGCTAATGCTCGAACGAGCATCAAGCTCGGACGAGTATGTTCGCTCATCTCTAGTCATGAAGGAAACATGATCTTGAAGCTGTTTAACTGTTTAACTGTTTCCCTTTAAAGGTCTGACTGGTGAGACCCACACCAATCTCAGAACTTCAGGTGCCTGCAGCTCTCTTTCTGATTTTTTTGTAGGTACAGTACTTTACCATTAAGTGACAAGTCTAGTGGCACACTGTATGTCTGTGGTCACAATTTAATTTCCCTTAATGATATGAAGAGGTATATTTTATATAGTATCTACAAAACAAGAGAAAATACACCTACACACCCATACATAAACATGGATGGGTGCCACTATGGAGATGCTGTTAAAAATTTTCCATAATATGACAATTTGCAATTGTGTTCCAAACACTGGCTCTACTCCCTTTTTGTGTCATAATTTGAGCACAATTTAATAAAAGGTTGTTGAACTATAAGTATGGATCTCGTACTGTATAACATTGTACAGTTCAAAGAAATAAAGAAAAAATATTTCACTATGACCAGAGCTCCCAGTATTATTCTTCTCCCTCGTTATTCCAACTTTAACCACCAGTGAACGGCACCAATCCTCGATTTCTCCGCTCACCGGTGGTTAAAGATGGAATAACGAGGGAGAAGAATAATACTGGGAGCTCCGGTCATAGTGAAATATTTTTTCTCTATATCTTTGGATTTTTCTAAGACTGTGTGGACCGGTCTTATACTGTGAGTAGCTCATTAAGGGGCAAACTGTGCACCTGGAGAAGGAACAGGTACTGTAAGTTATGTTTTTTATTTACTCCATATTGCTCCATACATACAGCAATGTGCTGGGAAGAACATCCTTTCAATGCTAAAATTCTGTGGCTCCAATCGTAGAGGACCAGTTTAACTTAGAAGCATTTAATAGAAAAGATGATTTTCAGGATGTGTTTCAGTATATGTAAATGTACATATTTTTATATATGACAAAAACTTGTTACCAGTTATTATCTAATAAAAATGAATACAGAAAGTTGGGTCTGATCACAAAGACTAAAGAAGCAGGCATCAGCAGTATCTTGAGAAAACTGGATAATTATATCTGGGAAACAAACATAACTTATTTTTAGCTGACTTTAAACAACCCTTACTGGCACTTGGCCGTGCGTCGTGCTTCATGGTGGAGATCAGTCCAGATATCAGCAAGGAGTAACTAGCTGGGGGGTGGATAGCAAAAACTGCTGAGGAAGTTGATTTAAAAGTTTTGCTAATCATTAGATCTAAGAACCCCCTAATACATCCTTTCAACAAAAAAAGGAAAGATTATTGGAGATGGAAAAATAAAGGATGGGAGGGGTCACATAGATAGAGCAAATCTTTTCATGTGTTCGGGATGATGCCTGGGATGAGGCAGAACTGAAGAGAACTCATCTGTGACTTTGGTTAGAAGTGGCTGCCAGGTTCTTTGTTTGGTTTTGTTCCAAGATCCTCTTATATTTTCTCTTTCATTCATTTGGACTTACAGAGTGAAAAAAACGAGTGGGTGAGAGACAAGAGAAAGGATGAGGAAACTGGATGTTGATGCCAGTTGGGTTCTGTGACTCACAGCGACTTAACAAATCATAAAAAGCTGGAAGCCGTAAACATGTCCTTTAAAGTAGGTGTCACTGTGAACATTCAGACGAGTTGATGTTTCGGTACTAGAGATGAGCGAACACTAAAATGCTCGGGTACTCGTTATTCGAGACGAACTTTTCCCGATGCTCGAGTGCTCGTCTCGAATAACGAACCCCATTGAAGTCAATGGGAGACTCGAGCATTTTTCAAGGGGACCAAGGCTCTGCACAGGGAAGCTTGGCCAAACACCTGGGAACCTCAGAAAAGGATGGAAACACCACGGAAATGGACAGGAAACAGCAGGGGCAGCATGCATGGATGCCTCTGAGGCTGCCTAATCGCACCATTATGCCAAAATTATGGGCAACAGCATGGCCATGACAGAGTGACAGAATGAAGCTAGATAGCATCTAAAACATCCAATAATTGACCCTGACACTATAGGGGACGGCATGCAGAGGCAGCGGCAGCAGCGGCAGGCTAGAGAGTGGCATGGCGACATACCCTAAATGGACTCAGGCTTCAAACCAATGGGTGGCAGAGAGGAACCAAAGGAGGTGAGCAAGAAGCGCTCAAATAATATCGCTACATGATAAAAGTTTGCCAGTATATTTTGTGGATTACACAGCAGGGTGGCGACAAAGTTAACATGGAAGCCATGAAAACAACCCCAAATTCTGCCTGACACAGCTCGTTTGATAAGGGGACCATGTATGCTTACAGTTCATGCCAGTCGCTGCACTTGCTGCCAGTCTCCTTTCGAATAGTTTAAAATAATAATAACCCTCATCCATAAAGCTCTGTATAATGCTGCACCCCCCTACCTCTCCTCTCTTATCTCAGTCTATCGCCCAACCCGTGCTCTTAGATCCGCCAGTGATCTTAGATTAACCTCTACCCTAGTGCGGACCTCCCACTCGCGTCTCCAAGACTTCTCTAGAGCTGCACCAATTCTATGGAATGCTCTGCCCCGGACTATCAGACTAATACCTAACCTCCAAAGTTTCAAACGTGCTCTTAAAACCCATTTCTTTAGGCAAGCCTATAACACTCATTAACTGCATGAAGTTTTAACTCTTCTACTAACCCGTCCTGTGTCGTCCTCCCATCTGTTATCCAGCAACCAACAGGCACCAGACTTCTCTGCAGTCCCATTCACCCTGGACCTGGTATATAAGATGACGGCTGAGTGTTTCAAGCGACAGCAATTCCATTTATTATATTTTTTTCTATTCCCTAAGAAGAATGGCTTGACCATTAAATATTCTTTTACCTCGTGTTACCCCATCATCTTCATAAACCGTAAGCTCTGGCGAGCAGGGACCTCACTCCTGTTGTTCCATACAAATGTTGTGCTCTGTTACATTACATTTGTATTTGTTTCCTATGATTTGTAAAGCGCTGCAGAATATGATGACGCTATATAAATAAAGATTATTATTATTATGGAGGCAGTGAACTAGTAGTAGATTAAAGGTGCTGCAACTATGTTAGTTGGATCTTGTGATGGAGCTGGCGCTCTGCAGCCAGGCGAGCTTTCGCCAATCCAAGCCCCTGTTTCTAGGCTACTCCCCAAACAGCACTTCTAAGAACCTTTTGTATAAGATCAAGTGTAGTAGCGTTCTTATAAGTTTAGGATATGCCGGGTGAGGGGAATGTAAACAGATGCGCAAGAAGCGCTGAAATAATATCCCTAAATGGTAAAAGTTTGCCAGTATATTTTGTGGATTACACAGCAGGGTGGCGACAAAGTTAACAACTTTGATGTGGAATGCCCTGTAATAGCTCTTGGGCGGTGTGCCTTTTATCGCCTAGGCTCAGCAGTTTCAGCACCGCCTGCTGTCGCTTAGCGACGGCACTGCTGCTGTGCCTAGAGCTACCGACTGATGGCGCCATGCCCACGGATGGTAATTCGGAGGAGGAGGAGGTGGAGGAGGGGTGGGAGGAGGTATAGTAGGCCTTTGAGACCTGGACCGAGGTAGGCCCCGCAATTCTCTGCGTCGCCAGTATATGAGCAGCCCCAGGATCAGACTCGGTCCCAGCCTGCACCAAGTTAAGTGTAGTAGCGTTCTTATAAGTTTGGGATATGGCGGGTGAGGGGAATGTAAACAGATGCGCAAGAAGCGCATGATGCGCATGGAGCTGGCGCTCCGCTGCCAGGCGAGCTTTCGCCAATCCAAGCCCCTGTCTCTAGGCTACTCCCCAAACAGCACTTCTAAGAACCTTTTGTATAAGATCAAGTGTAGTAGCGTTCTTATAAGTTTAGGATATGCCGGGTGAGGGGAATGTAAACAGATGCGCAAGAAGCGCTGAAATAATATCCCTAAATGGTAAAAGTTTGCCAGTATATTTTGTGGATAACACAGCAGGGTGGCGACAAAGTTAACAACTTTGATGTGGAATCCATGAAAACAACCCAAATTTCTGCCTGACACACCTCGTTTGATAAAGGGACGATGTATGGAGGCAGCTATATGGACGACTTTTGGAGGTAGCAATGGAGACAACGTGTGGAGGCTGCTATGGAGACAATTTAATTTGGATAGTGCCTGTATGTGGCAGTCCCAAACATTTTTCAAACCAGAGGAGCAGGTAGGTGGCCCTCCAGTAAAATGGAATAGATTGAGTGCCTGTATGTGGCAGTCCCAAAAATGTTTCAAACCAGAGGAGCAGGTAGGTGGCCCTCCAGTAAAATGGAATAGATTGAGTGCCTGTATGTGGCAGTCCCAAAAATTCTTCAAACCAGAGGAGCAGGTAGGTGGCCCTCCAGTAAAATGGAATAGATTGAGTGCCTGTATGTGGCAGTCCCAAAAATTCTTCAAACCAGAGGAGCAGGTAGGTGGCCCTGCAGTAAAATGGAATAGATTGAGTGCCTGTATGTGGCAGTCCCAAAAATGTTTCAAACCAGAGGAGCAGGTAGGTGGCCCTCCAGTAAAATGGAATAGATTGAGTGCCTGTATGTGGCAGTCCCAAAAATTGTTCAAACCAGAGGAGCAGGTATGTGGCCCTGCAGTAAAATGGAATAGATTGAGTGCCTGTATGTGGCAGTCCCAAAAATGTTTCAAACCAGAGGAGCAGGTAGGTGGCCCTCCAGTAAAATGGAATAGATTGAGTGCCTGTATGTGGCAGTCCCAAAAATTTTTTAAAACAGAGGACCGGGTAGGTGGCCCTCCAGAAAAATGGAATAGATTGAGTGCCTGTATGTGGCACTCACAAAAATTGTTTCAAACAGAGGACCGGGTAGGTGGCCCTCCAGAAAAATTAAATGCATGAAGTACTATAGCAAGAGCCAGTGGGCCCTGTCAAAAAATAGCCATTTTCCTCTGCTTTACTGTACAAAGAGGAGGAGAAGGAGGAAAATGAGGAGGAGGAGGAGGAGTGGATCAATTATTCAGGTCGAGCTTCCTTCACCTGGTGGAGATTGGAAATTCTGAGAAATCCAGCCTTTATTCATTTTAATAAGCGTCAGCCTGTCAGCGCTGTCAGTCGACAGGCGTGTACGCTTATCGGTGATGATGCCACCAGCTGCACTGAAAACCCGCTCGGACAAGACGCTAGCGGCAGGGCAGGCAAGAACCTCCAAGGCGTACAGCGCCAGTTCGTGCCACATGTCCAGCTTTGAAACCCAGTAGTTGTAGGGAGCTGTGTGATCATTTAGGACGATGGTATGGTCAGCTACGTACTCCCTCACCATCTTTCTGTAAAGATCAGCCCTACTCTGCCGAGACTGGGGACAGGTGACAGTGTCTTGCTGGGGTGACATAAAGCTGGCAAAAGCCTTGTAAAGCGTACCCTTGCCAGTGCTGGACAAGCTGCCTGCTCGCCTACTCTCCCTCGCTACTTGTCCCGCAGAACTACGCACTCTGCCGCTAGCGCTGTCAGAAGGGAAATACTGTTTCAGCTTGTGCACCAGGGCCTGCTGGTATTCATGCATTCTCACACTCCTTTCCTCTGCAGGGATGAGAGTGGAAAGATTTTGCTTGTACCGTGGGTCCAGGAGAGTGAACACCCAGTAATCGGTGCTGGAATAAATTCTTTGAACGCGAGGGTCACGGGATAGGCAGCCTAGCATGAAATCTGCCATATGCGCCAGAGTACCAACGCGTAAGAATTCACTCCCCTCACTGGCCTGACTGTCCATTTCCTCCTCCTCCAACTCCTCCAACTCCTCTTCTTCTGCCCATACACGCTGAACAGTGAAGGACTCAACAATGGTCCCCTCTTGTGTCTCGCCAACATTCTCCTCCTCTTCCTCCTCATCCTCCTCCACCTCCACCTCCTCCGATATGCGCTGAGAAACAGACCTCAGGGTGCTTTGGCTATCAACAAGGGAATATTCTTCCCCCGTCTCTTGTGACGAGCGCAAAGCTTCCGACTTCATGCTGACCAGAGAGTTTTTCAACAGGCCAAGCAGCGGGATGGTGAGGCTGATGATGGCGGCATCGCCACTGACCATCTGTGTTGACTCCTCAAAGTTACTCAGCACCTGACAGATATCAGACATCCACGTCCACTCCTCATTGTAGACTTGAGGAAGCTGACTGACCTGACTACCAGTTCTGGTGGAAGTTGACATCTGGCAGTCTACAATCGCTCTGCGCTGCTGGTAAACTCTGGATAACATGGTCAGTGTTGAATTCCACCTCGTGGGCACGTCGCACAACAGTCGGTGAGCGGGCAGTTGGAGGCGGCGCTGCGCTGCCCTGAGAGTGGCAGCATCTGGGCTGGACTTCCTGAAATGCGCACAGATGCGGCGCACCTTCGTGAGCAAATCAGACAGATTGGGGTATGTCTTGAGGAAACGCTGCACTATCAGATTTAACACATGGGCCAGGCATGGCACATGTGTCAGTCTGCCGAGTTGCAGAGCCGCCACCAGGTTACGGCCGTTGTCACACACAACCATTCCCGGCTTGAGGTTCAGCGGTGCCAGCCACAGATCAGTCTGCGCCGTGATGCCCTGTAATAGCTCTTGGGCGGTGTGCCTTTTGTCGCCTAGGCTCAGCAGTTTGAGCACCGCCTGCTGTCGCTTAGCGACGGCACTGCTGCTGTGCCTAGAGCTACCGACTGATGGCGCCGTGCCCACGGATGGTAGTTCGGAGGAGGAGGTGGAGGAGGGGTGGGAGGAGGAGGAGGCATAGTAGGCCTGAAACACCTGGACCGAGGTAGGCCCCGCAATCCTCGGCGTCGGCAGTATATGAGCAGCCCCAGGGTCAGACTCGGTCCCAGCCTCCACCAAGTTAACCCAATGTGCCGTCAGCGATACATAGTGGCCCTGCCCGGCAGCACTCGTCCACGTGTCCGTGGTCAGGTGGACCTTGTCAGAAACGGCGTTGGTCAGGGCACGGATGATGTTGTCTGACACGTGCTGGTGCAGGGCTGGGACGGCACATCGGGAAAAGTAGTGGCGGCTGGGGACCGAATACCGAGGGGCGGCCGCCGCCATGAGGTTGCGAAAGGCCTCGGTCTCTACTAGCCTATAGGGCAGCATCTCCAGGCTAAGCAATCTGGAGATGTGCACATTAAGGGCTTGGGCGTGCGGGTGGGTTGCACTATATTTGCGTTTCCGCTCCAGCGTCTGGGGTATGGAGAGCTGAACGCTGGTGGATGCTGTGGAGGATCGTGGAGGCGACGATGGGGTTTTTGTGCCAGGGTCCTGGGCAGGGGGCTGACTAGCAGCTGACACAGGGGAAGGAGCAGTGGTGTGCACGGCCGGAGGTGAACGGGCTTGTTGCCACTGAGTGGGGTGCTTAGCATTCATATGCCTGCGCATACTGGTGGTAGTTAAGCTAGTAGTGGTGGAACCCCTGCTGAGCCTGGTTTGGCAAATGTTGCACACCACAGTCCGTCGGTCATCCGGTGTTTCCTTAAAGAACCTCCACACTTCTGAAGATCTAGCCCTCGCCGCAAGAGCCCTCACCACGGGAGCTTCACTAGTTGACAGTGGCGCTGATGCACCAGCTCTGGCCCTGCCTCTCCGTCTGGCCCCACCACTGCCTCTTCCAACCTGTTCAGGTCGAGGACTCTCCTCCGTCTCAGAAGCACTGTGTTCACCCGGCCTCTCAACCCAGCTTGGGTCTGTCACCTCATCATCCTCCGATCCCTCAGTCTGCTCCCCCCTCGGACTTCCTGCCCTGACAACAACTTCCCCACTGTCTGACAACCGTGTCTCCTCATCGTCGGACACCTCTTTACACACTTCCACTACGTCAAGAAGGTCATCATCACCCACAGACTGTGACTGGTGGAAAACCTGGGCATCGGAAAATTGCTCAGCAGCAACCGGACAAGTGGTTTGTGACTGTGGGAAGGGTCCAGAAAACAGTTCCTCAGAGTATGCCGGTTCAAATGGCAAATTTTCCTGGGAGGGGGCAGACTGGGGGGGAGGAGGCTGAGGTGCAGGAGCTGGAGGAGTGGGGATTTCGGTGACATGGGTGGACTGCGTGGAAGACTGACTGGTGGTGGACAAATTGCTCGAAGCATTGTCAGCAATCCACGACATCACCTGTTCGCACTGTTCTTGCTCTACCACGAGTCCCAGTAACTTCAGACATGAACCTAGGGAGTGTAGCTCTGCGGCGTTCCCCTGCTCCCTCATCAGCAGGTGGTGTCTCACCCCGCCCAGGACCACGGCCTCTGACCCCTGCAGTAGTTGGACGCCCACGTCCCCGCCCTCGTCCTCTACCCCTAGCCCTCGGGTTAAACATTTTTAAAATGAGAGTTATAACTTTTTTTTTTTTTTTACTTCTTTTTGTTTTTTTTTGTGTTTTTTTGTGTTTTTTTTTTTTTTTTTGTGTTTTTTGTTTTTTTTTGAGTTTTTAAAACCAAACAATCCTATCCTATTGCTATGGCTATTTTCTAGCCAAGTATCAAAGGAAGCACACTACTATGCCAGATGAGATGACACTGAGTTAGTGCCTAATAGAAATCCAACCCCTACTGAATTTTCCCACTTCGGCCTTTGCTATGGATATGTGCGCCACTAAGCGCAGAACACAGCGGTCGCAAGTCTCACTACAAATTGCTCAGAATTGGCAAGTACATGCACTGCAGAAACTACAGCCACCAGCAGATCAACCAGAAATCAAATATATAGAACGCTACTGTAGGCTTCAAGAAGCTGTTTGTATTCTCCTATGGCTATTTTCTAGCCAAGTATCAAAGGAAGCACACTACTATGCCAGATGAGATGACACTGAGTTATTGCCTAATAGAAATCCAACCCCTACTGAATTTTCCCACTTCGGCCTTTGCTATGGATATGTGCGCCACTAAGCGCAGAACACAGCGGTCGCAAGTCTCACTACAAATTGCTCAGAATTGGCAAGTACATGCACTGCAGAAACTACAGCCACCAGCAGATCAACCAGAAATCAAATATATAGAACGCTACTGTAGGCTTCAAGAAGCTGTTTGTATTCTCCTATGGCTATTTTCTAGCCAAGTATCAAAGGAAGCACACTACTATGCCAGATGAGATGACACTGAGTTATTGCCTAATAGAAATCCAACCCCTACTGAATTTTCCCACTTCGGTCTTTGCTATGGATATGTGTGCCACTAAGAGCTAAACACAACGGTAGCAAGTCCCCCTGCTAATTCCTCACAAAATGGTAATAGATACAAATTAAAATAAAAAAAGTAGAACGTTATTGTAGCCCTAAGAAGGGCTGTTGGGTTCTTTGAGAATCACTCCTGCCTAACAGTAAGCTAATAGAACACCCTAACGCTTTCCCTGACCAGCAGCAGCTCTCTCCCTAGCGGCATCCAGAGACAGAATGATCCGAGCAGCGCGGCCAGCGGCTAGTCTATCCCAGGGTCACCTGATCTGGCCAGCCAACCACTGCTATCGACGTGTAAGGGTACCACGTCATGCTGGGTGGAGTGCAGAGTCTCCTGGCTTGTGATTGGCTCTGTTTCTGGCCGCCAAAAAGCAAAACGGCGGGAGCTGCCATTTTCTCGAGCGGGCGAAGTATTCGTCCGAGTAACGAGCAGTTTCGAGTACCCTAATGCTCGACCGAGCATCAAGCTCGGACGAGCATGTTCGCTCATCTCTATTCGGTACCTTTCATGGAAGACTTGTTCCTTAGATGCTTAACTAGTCAATAATATAAAGAATGAGTTTCTTGTCTGTAGTCGTTTTAGATCTCGGGAAAGGCACTGTCACCAAAGTAGTGTAAAGAACCTTCTTGGGAGTATATTTGTGGTAGTAAGAGTTTGAGCTAGTCAAGGGGCCAAGGAACATAGAGTGTATGGGCAGTGGCATAACTAGGAGAGGCAGGACCCCATATCAGACTTCTGAATGGGGCCCCCCTTATCCCTTAAAAAATATACATATTTATATGCTCACAAATGTGAGTTACAGTTGCACGGTATACACAGTACATATAAAGGGCATAATGAAGTATATATACACATCATACATTGTGTAGACATATTGTATATACACATCACAGATACAGCTTATATACATCACATATATGTTATATACATAATGGGGCATATTTACTAAGGGTCCAAACAATGCATTTTTGTCGGGTTTCCCGACTTTTTACCGTTTTGCCCTGAATTGCCCCGGGTTTTTGGCACACATGATCGGATTGTGGCGCATTGACACCGGCTTGCATGCGACACAAATCGGGTGGTGTGGACGTCGGACAACCCGCACAATTTTAGTGAATCATGCAGCTCTGAATCCTTGTCGGACATTCAGGATCAGTGGCGTTAATGGGACGGGTAAGTAAATGTGCCCCATTATGTTGTACAATGTATATGTATATAATGGTGTACATAATGGTGTCCATTCTTTTGTCAAGTTGGATGATGGGGCCCCCTGACACTGTGGGTCCCAAAACAGCTGCTGTGGCTGCTACCACTGTAATTACGTTCCTGTGTATGGGTTAGAGAATAACCTTGGTAAACCTTGCTGTATCATCTGAAATAAATATTGAACGTGTTGTTTCGGTTGTAGCAATCTGTTTTGTGTGTAGCAATCCAGCTTTAGCCACAGCTACAGAGGGATTTCTCAGACTCCATATGTAATTCCTGGAAATCTACATATGATTTAACTGAAGCAAAATATCCTTCGAGAGATCTCAGATCTCTAACCGCTGCATGCCATCATGTGGGAATAGAGCAGCAATACTCGGCACACAAATTGGAGCCTTTGGCCCAATTGTGCCAGTTCTGTCACTGGTCCTCATAAAATATACCCTCATTATAGGCAACAATGTTTAGTGTTTCTAAAGCCACAATGTTTATCTTCCAGATCATAGAAAATGTTGTTGATGTGAATCCAAGCTGATTTCCATTAAACATCCTAACATAGACATTGGTCTGTTTGCTGTGAAAACAATAGGTTATAATGAAAACATGAATTATATGACACTAGGGACACGATTATCAATCTCCAGTAAATAGCGTTAACTTATATACCTTTGGATAAAATATGCAGATAACTGACCAAAGCCAGCAATTGAGTTCTTTTATGGTGTATATTCTATACAGGAAAACTTTAGTGGACAGGGGGTAGTGGACACAATCTACCACTAGACTGGATTGGTGCTGGAGCAAGATATTTTACAGCCTTCAATTTGGCATGATTGTTGATGTTTTCAGGATAAAATTTCAGAAGAGGGAATGGGGTCTAAGTGATTTTGCAAAGATGAGGATCACACAACAGATTAATTGAATGAGGATGGGACGCATAAGATGTTCGCATCACAGCTTTATTATTACCCATGACAACAGCAGCAATGCAGAATAATGAGACAATTCAAGCAGAATCTAAGGAAAAGAGATATTGCATTACAGTGAGATCCCCAACCATTGTCCAGTTCAAGGCCAGTTCTAGCATTTATGCTGCCTGAAGCAAAAACTGAAATGCTGCTCTCCCACAAAATAAGCAGAGCCATGATCTTGTCCTATATTCAGTCCACTGAATTTACAGACACATCTTTACAAAGCATCTGACAACATCCACACACAGTGCCACCGGATCACTGCCACCTTGTGATACTACACAGGGTGATGCCGTCTCACACACTAGTAGTCAGTCAGTGAAGCAGATTAGTATCATCTACAAACAAAACAAAAACCAAACAGAGGATGGCGCCTTGAGTAATAACTTTTAGAAAAGTGGGGTGGTCACCTGGTCTCTTCTTGTATCTCAGGCAAAATATCCCATACAGGGAAGTTGTGGTCTCCAAGAGTCCAATAGTCTTATTGGTTTCTAAGCAAAGCAGCCTTAAGCCAAATAACCCAAATCAAAGCTTAAAAACGGCGGACCCAGTGCATGAACAAATATAGTAGAAAGAAAAGTATGGCAATGTAGTGGCACTATGCTAAAAATATGTGAAGCACATACAGAAAATAGATTCTGAAAAAATGTATATATAGGTGGAGTATCTATGACAGAAGGCAATATTACTATGACTTAACTCCAGAGATAACAATATAAAAACTAATTTAATGAAGACCACATAAAAACGGTATTAAAATTTTATGTAATGAACCTGGTAACAGCTTTAGTGGATGCAAACCCTTTCTCAAACACAGGAAACTGTTTGAGAAAGAGGTTGCATCCTTGAAACGCATTACCAGGTTGATGTTACCAATTGGCTGCAATGAAACAAAGAGTTAAAAAAAAACCTAAAGGGTTCTGAATACTTTCCATACTTAGTTTATATCCCAAACTACACAATATTAAAAGATACCACCATATATAAAACATAACCCTTACCCTAGGGGAATATTTATTATATTCCTCCTGAATAAATTATCATAAAGTGCACCCACTAAATCAATTTACCAAATTAATATCAAGCCCCCTAAATAAACCAATATATACTATATAACACTACCCTACTTAACTTATATACAGCCTCCAAAAAAAATAAATACAGCCCCCCTGTTTAATTATATACAGAATCTCATAAACAGCCCTATGTTTAAAATCTGGCCTTTATAGACAGATTCCCCCAGATTAATTATATACAGTACCCCATAAGAGCCCCCCAGTTTTAAGATAAACAGTACACCATTACAGCCCTATCCACAAATACCCCCTGACACTCATATACAACCCCTCAAGTTAAGTTATGATATATAAAGTACTCCATCAGTCAACCCCTCAGTTGATTTAATATTCCATCCCCAGTTTACTTATTAGAGTACTTATATAGAGCCCCTTGTCCCCCATTTTAATCCTGGGTACCAAATTCACTGCCCCCCCCCGGGTTTAGTCATATATAGAGCCCCATAAGGCCAGCGCCATAATTATATACAGCCTAAAGATTTTATTAATAAGGTGGCCAGTTTAAAAATAATAAAACAGACAATCAATTCTCCCAGCTCTTCTGCTAGGTCACGGCTCTGTGTAGCATGACATCATTTTTCATGGCAGATGCAGCCCTGGTTCAGTTACCCAATCTATGACTGCAGTGGTAACCCCAGAACCAGTGTTAAGAAGACCAGAACTGCAAAGTTTTGCAGCAAGTTGGTTGGTAGCTGGCAGCCCCTGCCCAAATTTAGCTATGCCCAATTTTAGCTAGGTCGGAGATGTGACCCTGCATGTCCAGGCACCATTGCAGATAGGAGACAGAGCTAGAGAGAGGTCACTAAACTTGATAGGGTTTATCGGACAGGCTGTTGTGATTTGGGAATCTGAAATAATTGCCCTTTTTGGGCACCCTATAGAACTGCATGTTGCTACTCATAGGAGGACATGTATCACTCCTATTGCGTTCTTTTTCTTTTGGTGTGGAGAGGCAGAAAATAGACTGTGCGCCAAACATTTTAGGACTTTGTGCCACATTGTGGTGCGCAGTTTATAACAACTCTATGTGGGCGGAAAGTAGAACATTATAGTTTTAAACTACACCAGAATTTAACATCACCGTAATAAATGTGGTGGAGCAAAATACAAGTGTTTCCTGTCTTTGCACTGGCGGAGCCTGTGCCACATTGTTACATCTCCCTCAATGTGTTTCGATGTGGAACCCATTTCTTAGTTAGGTCAATCACCTCAAATTTGTCTATTCATCTCTTTGGCAGAGATGTGGAAAAACTTTTGCTTATGTAGTTTGCCTTAATTGTTACATAAAGGTCTTTAATTCTCTTTATTCCTTGGACTTTTTGAACTTGCTTTTCCTCTGTCCTTCTCTAAGACTTTGGGTGTTGAAGCCCTTTAGACTTTCCAAGGATTCTTACTGAATTTATCAAGACTTTTATCTGATGTTTATGTGCTTATGAAACCATTCTCATTGATGTTTTCATCTCTTGATGTTTTTATTCTGTTTACTTTAAATTCCACAAATAAAAAAGCCAGACTGAGATTGCTTATAGCATAGATCCACATATCAGTGCTGCCACCCACACAAAAGGGAAGGGATGTAGAGTGGTATGGCATAGTTTGGTACATAAAGTTCCACATAAAGAACAACATCTAACTTTACTGAAATAGACTTTCTACAGAGTACTATCTTATCATATTCATGCATTTTTCGCCTCGGCCCTTATTAAAACAGTGTAACACTGCAAATAATGCGTGACACAAGTCATTATTGATATTGCAATTTTAAATCACAACTTTCATAATTTTATTTTTTCAAGAACCAAAAGCTGCTTTGCTTTCATTACCTATGTACAGCAGCTTCTTGTCCCTACAGTAGCTGTCTCCCCTCACTGTTCTACTTATGCTGTTAAACACCACATATAAATCACACAAGAAAAATACAGATTCTAACTGATGGAGGGGATGCTGCTCCCTGCTCACTCTGGAGGAAGGAGGCAAACATGTGATGCTCTCTGTCTGTAGTTAGCAGGTGAGCTGTGTCTTTGAAGATCTGTGGAAAATACACCAATATGAGAGAGAGTAGATTACTACTGTTTGTTAATTATAAGTATCATATAGTTTACCCCTATGATATCCCACTTTTAGCTGGTGACAAGTTCCAATAGAGTTAAATAATGATTTTGTCAGCATTCTGAATCATTTCTGTACTTTATGTTAGCTGGAGAAGCTGAAGATGTAAGCTGGAGACGTCAGCAGAATAATGTCTAATATACTTTCATAAAGTACAATTCAGAATGCTGACTAAGACATTTTAAAACTCATCATTGCAGAAACTATTGGAACCTGTAACCAGCTAAAAATGACATTCCTTGTGACAGGTTTCCTTTAGGCTTATATACAAGAAATATGTTTTTTTGAACATTTGAAAACTAACTCTGGGGTGTTGTCATCCCAGAGTTGGCGTTCAAATGGCCACATTTGGGTAAGCATCAGTCCTCTTTTTCCTGATGTACTCGCTCCTTTCACTGCTTTGGCATATTAGGGACCAATACTTCCCTGTATTTGACATTTTATGGAATCAAAATAGTTTATATCCTGCATTTTTATAATTAAACCAAAAGAGGAGGGGGATTGCTAATTGAGTAACTGGGCAACTCAATAGTTACCCCAACATGCTTTTGCAGCCCAGTTGTTGCTCTTCTAAAATGTAACTTTTATTTGCAATCTGTTAAAACAAATATGCAGAACCAGTGTAAATATATACAGTTAAAATCGCAGCTGCAGAGTTTCTCGTGTCCAGGCTGTGTTTTGCTATTAAGGGTCTGAACAGCAGTCTAAGTAGTGTATCCACTGTGTTTCTCGTTGCAGTAGCCTCTGACCAATATTGCCCTTCTTTGGACCACTTTACAAGGCATCAGTCCCCCCAGAATCTCAACTGTTTCATATCAGCACCATGCACCTGTTGCATATGTTTAGCAAGTGATGTATCCTTCCCTGTCCTAACTATACTTCGATGTGGAGAAATTCTCCTCCTTAGTTCCTGCGTATTTTTCCCCATACATATCTAGGGACATTTGGATTGTTCCAGACATATAATGCCTTTGCCTTCTGATCTTATGTGGTTTGGAGTCAACAGGGTTCACAAAATGTTAAATTTAGATATATATATATATAAAACATGTCCTTTATATTGTTCCCATGGCCGAATGTAATGTTAGGTTATGGGCCTATACATTCAAATCATCAGCAGCTAAAAGAATAGGCCAGTATTCGTTTAGAATTTTTTGTACCACGTCTGTTTATGCGCCAAAGGTGCCAATGCATTGTATAATTTCACCCCCTTCTTTCCGATTCTGTAAATTTGAGAACAAGAGTTCATAAGCTCAATTACTTTTTTGTAAATATTTGCATAAGGAAACAGTCATATAGTACCTGGCTCTTTTGCTCAAAAAGCGGTGAGGCATATAGTCCCTGACCTTACCTCCTCACTGACAGCCACAATTTTGGCCACCTTAACCCAGCTCCAAAGTGAGGTTAAGCAATAGGGTACTTGCGTGGGGGTAGCAGAGGAACAGATGAATCCGCAGTTACATTGGGCAAACTCCATGACCTAGAACGTCTCACCCGGGATCTCACAGATAATATTGAGGATTTGGAGAACCGCTCCAGAAGAAACTTCTCTCTAACAGGGGTCCATATTACAAATCTAGAGGTTATTGTTAAGCCACTGATTACAATGGCAGCCCTAAATACCCCATAATTGTGGGTACTAATGAGGTGAGAGAGTGATCCCCATCCATAACCACTTAGAGATTATTCAGTCAAATTTAGAATACTGTCCAGTCCTGTGAATGAGTGGGGTCTTAAAGGGAACCTACCACCACAAATCTACCTATAAGGTAGATCGGGTGGTAGGTGGATCAATGGGAAGTGAGGAATGGGAACTTTTATGAAACTTTTATGCTAATTTTATTATGCGGCTACTGGGGCGTGGAGTAGCCGCATCTGAGGTTACTCGAGGCGGCTACTCCACGCCCCGGTAGCCTCTTTTCTCCTCCTACTCACCATCTTCGGCGTGCAGCTGCTTGTAGCTGCGCGTCCTCGTCCGCCGATCCTGCAGTCTGCGCATGCAGCCCCGGCTTCGGAGCAGTGACCGCGCAGGCGCGGGCCTGATGTTCTGCACATGCGCAGACTGCAGGATCCGCGGATGAGGGCGCGCAGCTACGAGCAGCTGCACGCCGAAAATGGTGAGTAGAAGGAGAAAAGAGGCTACCGGGGCATGGAGCAGCCACCTCGTGTAACCTCAAATGTGGCTACTCCACGCCCCAGTAGCCGCATAATAAAATTAGCATAAAAGTTTGATAAAAGTTACTAAAAAAGTGCGGGGACGTTAGGTTTAGCCCTTGAAAGGGCTATCCTCACGTCCCATTGATCCACCTACCATCTGATCTACCTTTATAGGTAGATTTGTGGTGGTAGGTTCCCTTTAACTTTTTAGTTTTTATTTGATTTTGATGGTTGACAGTTTCTGTGCTGACACGATCATTGTATGGCAACAGTATCGCACCACATGCTAAGTACTGTACCTTCCTGTAGAAATGTTGTCACGGGTTGCAGGCTCACCCCTGCCCCTCACAATACTGTACAGTGCCTTGGCCGCCACCACAGACAAAGTCGCACCTGTGGAACGACCTGGTGGTACCATGCCGCAGCAAGTCCAAGCCGCTTTGCGTCAGGCTCTGGTGAAAACCCGGGTGCCACTTACACTCCAGTCCCAGGTGTCGGCTTACGCCATCGTCCCCGGTGGTCCAATGGGTTCACTACCCCTGGAACCAGACAAATTTGGTATGATGACAGACAGAAAAAAGGGATCAAATGCTGTGAATGCACCTCAACATTATCATAGCCTTGTACTGTATATAGTGAAGGCCAGTTGACACTTTTGTTGCAACAGTAAATCTTATTTCTGTCCGTTACCTGAGAATCTGGAAATTTGTCTTTAGATGTGATGTATAGAATAATGAAGAACACACACTGAGCAATTTCACATCTCACAGATGTCAGGTTATTATTAACCATGTCTGGCATTTGATGGAGTATAGTGCAGTAACTCACAGCAGTTATCGATGTTGATGATTGTCATTAGTTTTGTGGCTATTTAGCTCATGATAGATCACAAGCTTTGTAACTAGATATAAAGGGATCCTGCCTCCTGTCATTCTTTGTCACTGATTAACATTTATACTTGACATCTTTATGCTTCCTGTTGTCTCTTTGAACGGCCAAACATAGGAAGCATAAAACACCCATACAGCAGAGCAGATAAAAAAACCCACTAGGAGCTATTTATTTAACATGTCACACAGCTAGAAGTAAATGTGGGTACAGACAGCAAAATGCAATATATCTACAGTTAGGAAGAACTAAACAAGCTGCTCAAAGGAAAGACAGGGCCAATAGATGCAAGACCAGACTCTATAGGGGACATTTATCAAATCATCTTCTTGAACTTTTGGCATCAATTTGGCACCCAATTGCATTGGGTTTTTTTGTGACTTTTTAGTGCTAAACAATCGCACTGGCCTTTTCACACCATTCAAATAATGGCTAAAACATAAAGCCACTGCTGGTGTAACGATGTGTGAAGACAGTCGCACCACTCCCCTCCTGGCATATGCGTTGCAATTTAATGATTATTTTGCAATTTCTTTTTTGAAACTCGCAGACAGAGCAGATGCATTAAAGGGCCAAGTCAATTCAATAAATTTGACAGGCAATGGAGCTCCAAAGTCAGTCATTTAGCTGTCTCAGTTGCTATTTCTTTTATCAGTCAAGATAAACATAATACTATATATTGTAGTATATGTTACCAATGTAAATATAGTTTTTGATTTTAGATATAAATCTTATTAAACTCTCTCTAGTCTCCTCCTACCTCCATCCTTCTCCAATATCCCTAGATTTCATGGACATCTGATTAGATCAGTATGGGCATAAAAATATTTCACTGAACTAGCAGTCTGTCTTGGGAGACCAAGATATATAAAGGCAACATGCACATATGCAATTTCTGGGCTGCAAGCAACTGCCCATGTGCCCAGATGCCTGTGGGCCTGAGGACATCGTAGATGTCCATTGAATACGACTGGCGATGCAGAAAATCAAGACAGGAATATAATTTGTGGCACAACTGTTTGGCACATTCACTGTGTGGTGAGACAATGACGGTAATTTATCATTAGGCAGGCTCTGCCATTAGATTCATTAAAATGGCTCTGGTCAGTGATAAATCTTTTTGCAGTCTTCTTATGCTATGTAGGTTGTGTGCAACAGTCATATAAAAAGTCGCAAAAAAACATCAAAAGTCGCAGTACAGTTCAGGGAAGTGACGTCAAGTGAGAGGCGTGAATAATTTACAGCCCGGAGCACCAGACATCACGTCCCCACACTCCGGGCTGCTTTTTATAACTCTTTTTTTCTGGCAATCCCAGCATGTCAAGATTAAAGTAGACCATTGCCAGGATAGAGACAAAGAGGACTATAGGCCAATTTAGTTTTACTTTGCTTAATACTTGATGCAATGCAAGAAGATCACTGGAACACTACATTTGACACTGAGGTCAATGTACCCAAATTTGCTAGCCCAATAGCAAGAAGTATAGCCCAATATCAAGAAGAAGGAATAAAACTATGTAAACTCCAACCTCAGAAATTTTGAATTTGGGGGGCAATTTTTTACAGAGATTACATGTTCTGATTTTGTCCAATAAAATGTAAATGAATGAAGGAAATTGAAAAAAAAATCCCATTGATGTACAGTATATCAATAGTATGTTGAGAAAAGTGTGAAAAGAAAGCCATGCTGGGGGATGGAAATGTGAGTGGTACAATGTTTGGGTATCAGAAATAAAACAGACCAACATTTAGTGAGATACAATTCTCGAGACCAGGAATAAAAAGAGTAACCATGATGTGGACAAAGGTTTTGATTGCCATTTTAGGGATTAGGAATGATTTGGCTATCCTGAACTTAAAATTAAAAGGTCAATATGGTTAATAAAGAGAGGAGCCCCCCTTCCCCTAGTGTGTGGAATAGGATGACTTGTTACATTATTAGACATAGTCTGGGCCAGGTTCTGTAAAAAATGATGCAAATTCGGTTGTTCTGCCCAGAGGGCTTCCGCTGTAGTTAAAAGCACCAGCTTACCAGATATCTGACTTTGTGTTGTAGCCTGTATTAGAAAACACCTCAGGACTCATGTAGGAAGCAGTTCCAGTTATAGTGGTGGCCATATCAGATGGAGCAAGGATCCGTGACACGCCAAAGTCACCTAATGCACAAAGCAGGATAAGTAATAGCAGTTCACAGCAGAGTAAAATTAATTTCCTTTTTTTTAATACTTATGTCTGCCTAATAGTTACATTTTTGCTCCAAATACAGTTATGGTAGATTGTTGTTAAAATTTCATTGTAATATAATGTTCCCAAGGAACCTGATATCAATATATAGGGGCTTATTTACTAAGGGTCCGCGGACCGCACTTTTGTTGGATATTCCTACGTTTTTGGGTTTCGCACAGCCAGGACAGGTATTTAGAAGGGGATTTTGGCGCATGCGAACGGATTTTGGCGCAATCGTGCCAGCTTTCATATGACAGAAATTGGGGGGCGGGCCGGTGGACGATCCGACTGATTCGGACTAAGCGCGGGTTTTAACTTTAAAATTGTGTTTCAAGACATGCACTTACATACACCGGAAAGAAGATGGTGAACTCCGGCGTACCTGATCGGGGGAAACGACACATGCAGGAAATCGGGCGCACCATCTTTGTGAATCACGCCACAATGCATGATCGTCAGACACTCCATATTTCGGGAACTCTGTTGGCCGGGTAAGTAAATGTGCCCCACAGTGTAGTTTAAAGTGACTTTGCAAATGTAAATTTCAAAAATGAACTGGATTGCCTAAAGGGATCCCCTTCCGTTCTTATTGTTCCATGTTATAAGACTCTCATGGGTTACTCTTGCAGCCATTGATTAGCTGAGTGGTAATTTCCTCTGTTACTGGATGAGCATACAATGGATGACAGCTGCTGGGAATTGGTGAGTTGTGTTTCTTCTTAAAAATTAGCCACCCAGACAAACCAATTCACTAAACATTGCAGATTAAATAAAAACAAACAGTTACCTATTTAAATGCTCTGAGGGCCTAGATACTTGTTACAACCCCTTTAAGCTACTACAAAATACATTTTTGATCTGAGACCAGTTACTTTCAGTGTTCGGTGTGTAATATTGTCCATTAATATTTAGAATTTTATATTCTAGATTAAATAAATTAAAAATCCTTATTAAATTGGTTTATAATCCCCTTCCGTAGGCAGAAATAGATCAACAATTGATACTCAGCTTTTGCTGCGTCTCAGTACATCATCTGCTTGGGTTGGCATTCTGTGTTGTTTACAGAGCTACATGGACTCATCTTTATGCACAGGTGGGCACTTCAGGAGGGGGCCTGGTCTGCTGATTATTAACAGTTTTTTTTTTTGGTTCACCTACTGGATATTGTAATCAGTTCAGCAGTAAGAAACAATGGATTTCTTCATTTATTTAGCCACAGGAATTTACATTTCAATATTTTTTTTCAGAATAAATAAATTCTTATTCTGTACTTAAATGAGTTCCCCTTAATCCACTAATTGAATTACATGATGATTGGATATAGAATTGGATATACTGACTAGATAACTGTTGTATTTGTTCATAGCCAATCAACTTTCGTTTAAAAAAAAAAGGTATGGGAAAATGAATTCAGAGCCCTCGTAGGTTGCCACACAAAACTAGAACAGTTTTGCTTTCAAGCACTTTGGAAAATTCCCTGAATATATCTTTCTTAGGCTCTTGAGCAGTGGCAAATAATGGTTAACACGGCTCCCAGGCTGTAGAAAGATTGTGGTACCCCCACCTACCATGGGTTTTTAACCCCTTGACCAAGCCCTTTTTTTAGAATCTGATATAACTGACATAACGATATAAAATATCCAGGTAATTTTTTTTTTCTGACACATATTATTATTGATTTTCTGGTTTATTATTGTTTTTTTTTTGTCTGTGTTTTTTTTATTTTGCCGTGCGACACCTGTTGCACCTTATTTATTAATATTTCTCCTTTTCTAACCTCGCACCTTTTTTTATTGCACAATGTGAGCGCAACTTTGAAATCCCAACACTTTTCCTGCGCTTCTACTTAACCAACACTTTTTTGGCACAACTTTGGCATCCACTTAGAGGTGCAGAAAGCTGGTCTACAGAGTTCTATTTCACCCTCATGAATGGGGAGACAGTTCTGAAGCTTTTCAGTCCTGTGCCAATTCATTAACCTCCTCCACCACAATCTAACTTCCCAGTGTAAATAATAGCAAAATTTGTGCGACAAAAATGCTCCTCATAGTACTTCAAGTTAGTTGGAAAACTTAGGTGATGTGCTATTTAGTTATGAAAAAATGGAAAGCTCTCTGCTTTTCAGGAAGTTATTCATACCACCCAAATAACTTAATGTAATTACAAAGATTTACTGAAAACCTTTTGTGCGATTTTTGTCATTTTTATAAAAATCAGATAAACCTATGTATTAAGGGACCTGCTCAGCTTTCCAGTGACCTAAATAATACTAAAACGCCAAACTTCACATATGTAAAACCATTTTACGAAAGTTTGTTAACCATAGTTTGCATATTTTCCCAGAATCTCCCTAGTGGAGCATCCATGGCTATAAGACTCCACACACCTACATGACAGTCTCCGTAAAGAGAACTCTTATCTCCCGACCCTAGTCACAAGCCTCTCACCCAGCCAAACCAGTTCCCTACGCTGTACTGAGGTGACCCAATAAGGTTGAAACAGTGCTGTCTACAGTTGGGAGTCTGTTCCTTGTGGAATAGATGTACTGGTTTGGTTTTAATCCTGCATCATGTCATAAGGCCTCTTGTAGGTCATACTTGATGTCAAGGGAGCTGCCTTACAAGGTAACTAAAAAATGTTTGGTTTTCCTTATCCCATCCTGGAAAACTTTGCATATTTTCCCAAAATCCCCCTAGTGGAGCATCCATGGCTAAAAGACTCCACACGCCTACATAGTGGCATTAATTGGCAGTCTCCATAAGGAGAACTCTTACTACTGACTGTATAACCCAGTCCCGATTGCATAACCCTTATTCCTTTCCATAAAATGGCTGCAGATGGAGGGTCATAACTGGTGAATGTTAAACATTTAGAGATCACATGACCTTCCATTTAATGGGATTGTAGGAGTGCCTAGCAAGAGGTAGAGGTGACAAAATGAATGTGTGCTTTCTTCTGTAGGCCCACTCTTCAAAAAAATGTCTGAATTTCATAGAGCATAACGCTTTATGGTGTAGGGACCCTAAAGGGAGGATGGCTTCATCACATATGTTAATATGTTTTAAGAAATTTAGAGATCCACTCTACACAGTTATAATAATGGAAGCAAGGAAGACTATTACGAAAAAGGAAAGATTGTCAGGGGCAAGCAAGAACTAAGACCTTATTCATGAAGTAAATGGTTGAAGTGGCATGGGCTGGTATTATTAAATATTCTTATGAAATATTTGCTCGCCTGACTAGTATTATTCTAAATCACTCCTATGTCTGTCTCCGCAAAGTTTAGTCAGCAAGCTTAGTATATTTTAAGGTGTTTTGTGTAAATTCATGAAAAAAGGCTGAACTCTTTACCAATTTTCAGTAATCCTTCCTTCAAGAAAATGTTCTTCGTCTTCAGATCTCTGTGCATAACTAATCTGTAAGAGAAAAGTAAGACCTTTCACAGAAGAGATAATGGGGCAGATTTATCAAGCTGTCTGAAAGTCAGAATATTTCTAGTTGCCCATGGAAACCAATCACAGCTCAGCTTTCATTTTACCAGTGAATATTTTAAAAGGGAGCTATGATTGGTTGCCATGGGCAACTAGAAATATTCTGACTTTCAGACAGCTTGATAAATCTTCCCCAATATTTTATTGACAATACTGCCACTTGATTCTAGTCATTAGTGAGGGTCACAGCTTTAAGCCCCCCAGTAGCAATATAGCACTATCATCTTTGATACAATGTTTGGATACTTCATCTATGTCCAAACTGCAGCCAGCTCATGACCTTTTGGCCATGGCCCCATTGCACTGGGCACACCATGTCTCACTGCTCTGTGACAGCGCTGACCAGTCGCACCACATATATAGAGTACAATGAAAATAGAATGACACCTGGTAGGTGTGTATTCAGCTCACCCATGCGATGGAAGTTAAGAGTATTCTGGTATCTGCCTCGGTGCACGCAGAAAAAGGACAGCCGTAGGATATATATTCATTTGTTACATATATAGAGTAGTTCCTATTTTTGCCCGTATTGCAGTGCATAGTAGGAAGAATGGCCTGGGTGCAGCACACAGTTCACTTGCACATAGTCTAAAGAGTTTTTATGTGTTTTCTGGACATTTAAAAATACAGTTAAACTTAAATTACAATGTTTACTACAATATTGGTTGCTAAATGAGGTTTGATTGGATTGTGCTAAACTGTATTGTACTTGGCCCTGAATATTTTAATTATATTCTCTATTAAATTCTCTATTCTCTATTAAATATACTGAATATTTTAATTATATTCTCTATTAAATATACTGTAAGGTTTTATATTTCTAGTGTGACAGATGTCAGTGTGACTGACAACTCCTACTTCCAATTGTATGAAATTGCTGCTTGTTAGATAAGGTTTTCAACCAAACAAAAATATGTCACTTTTAGTCTTATTTTCTTGTAAGATATGTCACATATAGTATATGGGTCTATTATGTGAGCATAATGTGGTACAGGTTAAGTAGCATATGATGAAGTTCTATGGTACGTTTTATGGTAAATATGGCCAGATTTTTTGTAATATCCGTGAACCAATATTGTGAAATTGTTTGGAACTTTGTGGTAGGGTGTTGTTTGATCTAAGAAACTCTGTGTAAGTAAGTCCTAAGACAAGACAGTCATAGACTGTTTATCTAGTCAATATAAAGCAAATAGAAGAACATGCTCTGGTGCGGTTAAGATATGTAAATCATGCTCTTCTAGAATCACTGCACCTCTCATGAAGATAGTTTACTCCAAGCAGAAGTTGGATGAACCATTCTACAACATGTCCTTCTTTGAATTTTTCACCTTTGTCTTTTTGCTGTTGGATGTGACAGTGAAGGTCTCCACCCTAAAAATCATGAAAAAAGGTTATCTGTAGATATTACAAGTATATCTCCAAGTAGATATCTACAAGTATACTCAGAAATAATATATCCACAAATAACATGCACGACAAACGCCCCCACATTACTACAGGCAAAAACACATTGGAT
This sequence comes from Engystomops pustulosus, assembly GCF_040894005.1. NCBI lineage: Eukaryota > Metazoa > Chordata > Amphibia > Anura > Leptodactylidae > Engystomops > Engystomops pustulosus. The sequence goes on along the minus strand of NC_092417.1, from coordinate 100,264,797 downwards.
TGCAATATTCACAGGATAATATTAAAGTAAAATAATATTAAGTGAATGTATGCCTATTTCTTTTTAAAGTAGAAAAAGGTGTTTAATTAAAGAGGAACTGTCACCCAGAAATTCGCTACTAGGAGCGGCTTACTAAAGTAAGCCGCTACTAGTGCTAAAACAAACGCAGCAGTGTTACACTGTTATCGGATAGTGTATTCATGAGGGGGCGGTCCGAGGCACTGCCTCTTCCCCGGACCGCCCTGCGTCATGCGGCAGTCACCTCCCCTAATCCCGCCCCCCACATGAATAAGCCTTAAGCCGGTTTAAGAGCGGTCTGGCGTTTCTTTCTACTTTTTTTATATTTTTGAAAATGCTGACAGTTGTATGCACAGATCACAGTATTACACAATTGGTAAAAGCATATATTGCACATCCATACAGGCAAAGATAGTGAAAGAAAGTAGAAAGAAACGCTCTCTGCAGCGGTGTTAGATTTAGGTTTCCGATAACGCTATCATTGTAACACTGCTGCATTTGTTTTAGCACTAGGAGCTGCTTGCTTTAGTACCGAATTTCTGGGTGACAGGTCCTCTTTAAATATAGTTATGGCCAACACTAAACCTTTCTTTTGGGAGCGTGATATATATTAAGAATTTTTTTAACATTTACAATTGACGTTCATTTTTTATATCTCTTTAAACCTTTACTTTTTGTTCTTTTAATGTAGTATTTCCCCTACATGTATGTTTGTAATTTAATTGCTGATGTAAATTGTTTTGTCTAGGAACAGTTCCCCGATAAGTGAATTATTTTTCATTATATGAAAACCCTGGATATGTTGTATGATATTTATCTGTTTACTCGTGTGCGCCCTTTTTTTTCTGTTGCTTTTCACTGATATATATTGATGTATATCAAAATGAAATCTACGCCATGTCATTCCTGCAGTACATTCTGCTATAACCTGCAATGGTATTCAGGCAAAGGCTTGCAGTAAATTTGGTAGGTCGAGGCTGCCCTGTGACCCAGCCTGCCAGTTTTGGAAAAGTGGCATGCAGAATGTAAAACCCCCAAAATGTTGCAATTGCCTGGTTGTGCGCCAGGGATTGCCACTTTTCTATGCCTTGTACAATGCATGATAAATGCTCATCATTGTTGTTTGTTAATTACAGGATACAACGAGTCCTCTAGGACAAGATACTCTCTTTGTAACTGTTTTCCACTATGGCTAAGAGATCACACCCCTAAACAGAGAGTACCTTCTCAACCAAATATATAGAAATGAGTACAGATACTAAATGCATTGTTAGTTCATCAGTATGTGGATATCCACTAGGACAAAGAATACCAAAAAGTCAAAAAAGGGTTTTATTGGCAACCTATTAAGAGTTTTTTTTATCCTGTTAACAAATTCTGCCATTTTTCCTATATGAATCAATAATGTCTATAACCATGATTGGCAATTTTCAAGGAAAAGATCAGCTGTACTGGAATTTTCATTCATATTTTTTTTTTGTTTCCCCCAGAGATGAATGGTAAAAGAGGCATCTCTGTCAACCCTCCTTGATATGCAAGACTTGTGCCAAATGAGCTTATTCATTGTGACTATGGTAGCAATAATTAGCCAGTCAGCACTTTTTATTCCAGTCTTACTGCAATTTTTTTTTATTTCTAGTATTAATCTGATCAATTGACTGCACGCAGTCCTATGACAAAAAGTCAGGTATTCTTTTAGATGATATAGAGTAAGAGTAACCGTCATTTCAGATAAGTTTGATATTGTGTAGGGTGGAGTGTTGTAAACATTGTTCTAATATCATTAAGAGATTCAGCATAGTTTGTAAAGAAACTGGCTGCAATGTTACCTGTACATTGCTATAGCACATATGTCTACCACATTGAAGACGGTTCTCTCTCTCCTCTCCTGCTTGTTACACAGCTTTGATTGTTAATGCTTTCTGCTCTCTTCCTGACTGCAATGAGTAGTATTTTCAAAGATGAAGCTAAGAAAAAGGGGTTTAACCCCTTAGTCAAGCAGCCGGAAAAGGCTCTAATGACCGGACATTTTTAGCGAATTTTCGTAATTGGTGGTTTAAGGACCTAAACTTTTTTTTGCATGCTTCCTTAAAATTTTTTGTTATTTTCCGACATATAGAGCTATTTAAAATGTAATAAAAGTTTTAAATTTTTTTATTTATATTCTTATTTGGAGTTAAAAGTGGAAAAAGTCTTTTTTTTGTAATTTATAATGCATATTTTTTTCAAAAATGTTCAGATTAACTCAAAATTAACATTATTAATGAATTCCCTATTTTGTTTCAATTGTTTTGATATATAACATGTATAGTCTCTGGCAAATGGGGCGGCTATGGTGGTTTTTTTGTGTAGTATAGTGGGGGATTTTTTTTATTATATGGGGAAATGCGAATGTATTTTTATGAATATTAAGAAATATTTTTTGTGTATGTGTGTTTTTACTTTATATGTCCCCCATGAGGTCATTAAAGACCCCTGGGGTACATTTTCACTTTTTTTTCCCTTTCTAATTTTCCTTTATTCTTTTTATAAGAGCCTAGTTACAAAGAAAAATCACCACCTGTCACTGGTGGTGCTGATCAGAGCTGGACTGGGTCTAATTAGAACCAGCATCTCTGATTAACTCTTTAGACCCAGCGATCACGCAACCGCTAAGTCTATAGAACTGAGAGCGGTGTCGGCTCTGCTCCTCTGTGCATTGCGCAACTTCAGCAAGATGCTGTGAGGAGTGGAGAAGGGAGAAGCAGTAATGAACCGCATCTCCCTAAGGTCCCTGGGTGTCTCTGACACCCGCAGACCAGGTCCTGCTCCCGCAGTTAGAGTGGGAGCAGTAGAAAACTCCAACAACATCTAAACGTCGCTGCAGGGCGCTCTGAGAGAGATTAACTGCAAGAGCTGCTTAACCAAACACAGGGAGATTAGATATGAGCTCTTGCAGCCTCCATAGACACACACTGTACAGGCTGGAATATGCATCTCTATGGGAGGAAGTAACTCAATTTTTTTACAAACTAAAAAATGAAGTATGTTGACCACATCCCCACACACACTATAAGAAATTATCTTATATGATGGTTATGCTTTAAGGTAAACTGTAACACTATATGGCGATTGGGCTCATAGTATTCATAATATTAAGCTTATAGTATTGTTATTATTGGTACTACATAGTTGAAGTGTACCTCACAAAATTCTGTAACAATGCAGAAATCAATTTTCTCCAGGAAACTTCCAAAGAACTGGACTATGAATGGATGCCGGAGGTTGCCTAATAATTTGGCCTCCCTGGCCGAAGGAAGAGTGGCATCTTCTCTCACAGTATGGCATGGAATTCTCTTGATGACTTTCCTGAAAAACAATCAGAATCGGTGAGAAGAGGGATGGGCGGAGACAAAGCATTTTGGCAGACAAGACCTTTCCAACCCCCCCCTCAAACATACATATTGTGAGACTACCCCTGAAATATTTTAATGGAACAGAGCCTTTAAGATTTTGATGGATGATGCTGGAACTGCAAACCATACTGACACGGCCCCTGTAAGCTTTTGATAAAAATGCAAACAATGCTTAGACAGTACCTTTAAGCGTTTTCTGGATGTCAGAACTGCAATCTATAGTGAGACAGCAAGACCTTGTCCACCCCCCATCACACATATTGAGACAACCCTTATGGAACCTATGCAATCTATACTGAGACAGCACCTTTAAGATTTTGCTTAAACTGCTTACTACACTGAGACTGCCCTTTAAAGATTTTGATGGAACTGCAAACTTTACTGAGATAGCTCCTTTAAGATTTGGATGGATGATGCTGGAACTGCAAATTATACTGAGATAACCCTTTAACATTTTGCTGAAACTGCAAACTATAGTGAGATTGCCTCTTTAAGAGTTTGTTGGAACTGCAAACAATACTGAGATTGTGTCTTTCAGATTTTGCCGAATGATGCTGGAACTGCCAAATATACCGAGACTGGCCCTTTAAAATTTTGCTGGAACTGCAAACTATACTGAAACTGCTCTTTTAAGATTTTGCCAAAAATGCTGAAACTGAAAATTATAGTGAGATTATGCCTTTAAGATTTTGCGGGATGATGCCAAATTAAAAACTATACTAAGACACTGCCTTTGAGATTTTGATGGATTATGCTATAACTGCAAATTATACTAAGACTGCCCTTTTAGGTTTTGCTGGATTATGCTGGAGCCTCATGATATATCTGCAGTGGCAGCGACCTTTATCATATGCCAGCGAACGTAACTTCTGATTAACCTACCCCATAGTTGAAATAGTTTGAGATTAGATAAATGGTACTGAATTGCATACCAAAAGGATAGTCAGATAGACCAAGGGTACATATATATAGTAAGTGAATCAAGTATAATAGAGCTAGCAAGAAAATCTTTAACAACATGCTGTAGTTGAGAGGGGCAGAGCTCTGAGAGTATGAGCTTGTTAACCCTTGCTGGTTGAGCGCCAAGTTTGCAGAGAGCCAGGCAAGTAGTTTCAATCAGCAGACCAGCCAATACCAGACCAGCACTGTTCAGATCGCTGACTGCAATTATACAGTCATTATCCTGTAGAATACCCCTTAGTGTAGCAGCCTCTTTTTGTTCAATTTTCGCTCTACACCTTCAAAATTCTAGAACTTTTTCATTTTTCAGTGTACAGAGCTGTGTAAGGCCTTATCTTCTGTGTAACAAATTTTGCTTCTCAGTAACATTATTTATTATTTCATGCCGTGTTTTTACACCTTTCACTGAGCGCTTCAAATGATACATCTACTTTATTCTTTGGTTCAGTATTATCATGGTGATACCAAATTTATATAGGTTATATTGTGTTTTAATACATTTTCAAAAATTAAAACAATGTGTACACCATATTCTAACGCTAAGGGGCAAAATGTAACCATGAAGCTTAAAGGGGTTTTCCCACAAAGATATGTTTCTTAAATATACTCAGGATAACATAATAACACATTGGGGCACATTTACTTACCCGTCCCTTGCGCGATCCCCACTGTGCGTTGTCCAATGATCATGGACTCCAGCGCGATTCACTAAGATCGTGCGCCCGATTTCCTGCTTGTGTCGCTTTTCCGCTCAGGTCCGCCGGAGTTCACCATCTTCTTCCCGGTGCATGTAAGTGCATGGCTTGCGACACAAATTTAAATGTTAAATTCCGTGCTCAGTTTGAATCCGTCGGATCGGCCAAAATCCGTTCGTGCGCGCCACAACCCCCTTTTAAATGTGCCGCAAAATGGTAATCGTCGGAATATCCAACATTTTTGCGGTCTGTGGACCCTTAGTAAATGAGCCCCATTCTCTAATTTACTGTCATTAAGAAAAATACAGCATTTCACAGTCCATATTCCTCTTCTGTCTGATGCTGTGGAGCTGTGCTGCTCCCTAATCTGTCCCTATTTCTATGTGTCAGAGACTAGTACAATGTTTAGAAGGTAAATGAAAATGTATATAAACCTGTACCCTGATAATCTAACCACATTTTCAGCTCACAGAACTAGATGGACCATAATGTGTCTGATTACGGAGTAAGGTGTTAAAAATTATCTTTAATGTGTAAACATCATTAGAGGATTGAAATTTGCAAATTTTCATTCATAGTAAAACCCTTTTAAGCATATTTTCTGTAAACAACACAGCACACTGATACATTTTTATTGGTTGACATGCAGACCCATATAGGGCATATATATTATGCAGCTGAGGCACCCCTTCCCTTCCCCTTAGGCTGGGGACGAGGGTCCGCCACTATGCTCACTGAAAAGTGGGAAGGAAAGGACTTGTAGGGAAATGTTTGTGACGCCAGTCGGGATAATTGCTGACTTGAGCCCTGGGAGATAGGTGTTGTGGGTCAGCGTGATGTTAGAAACCCTTCCTGACTAGGGCTGGCTCCCAAGGGATGAATGTAGGTGGAGGTCACTTGCTTTGTGGTAATGGCGCCCAAAGAAACAACTAGCACACTTGCATTTGAACTTGAACTGCAGGGACACCAGCCACCTTGATGAGCTATCCTTCTCAATGTGCTTCTCAACGTACTCCTCGATATGTTTCAATTGCTCTTTGCTCCTTACAACTTTAGCTCAAACTTTAGATTAAACTTTGCTTAGCTCCTCTGAGCCTCAGGCTCTCCTGCCTGTCACCTCTAGGTCATCCTGCAACGGCCGCTGCTCAATACTTCTGAACACTGACCAATTCTTAAATCGTCCCTTCTTCCTGTAATCCTATGCTCCTCTCTCATCCTTGCTAGGCCGGCCCCTTTCTTTATTAACCATAAAACAATTAAAAGTATATACACAGTACATTGTCATTGCTGTAGGACCCAACATTTTACACAAAGTGGAGGGTGCTACAGACCCATACCAGCTGTCTCCATTGCCAGAATCAACACAGAGAACGGAGCAGGAAGAGCAGCTCTCTTCTCTGTTTAGTGGCTGTTTAATTGACTACACCAGCGGCGCATGCATTACCTCTGACTGCACACACTGTATAATGTTATTGGGGGGGGGGGCACATCATAATGTGTGCACAGGTAGAGCTAATGGACCTCAGGAAGAAGAGGACAATGCAGGGATTGCCGGAGCATGGGAGGTAAGTGATTTTTTTTTTTATATTACTAGGGTTCCTTTGGGGAGGAAAGGCTGCTGGAAAATAAATAGCAAGGATAGGCTGTGGGAATTTTATTATAAATTATTAAAGGGAGGCTGCCAGCCATTTCATCAGTAAGGGGAGACTGCCAGCCATTTGTAAGGGGAGGCTACTGCTGCTGAAATATTCTTTTCTTAGGGGAGGCTGCTACTGGACATTTCATTTGTGAGGAAAGGCTTCTTCTGGACATTTCATTTGGAAGGGCACACTCCTGCTGGACAGTTCATTTGTGAGGAGAGGTTGCTGATGGACATTTTATTTGTGATGGGAGACTGCTGCTGGACATTTCATTTGTGATGAGAGGCTGCTGCCGGACACTTCATTTGTGAGGAAGGGCTGCTGCTGGACATTTGATTAGTGAGGGGAGGCTATTGGACAGCTTATTGAGGGAAGAGTGCTGGAATTTCATTATTAAGGCGAGGCTGCCAGCCATTCCATTTGTAAGGGGAGGCTGCCGGAAATTTCATTTGTCGCACCAGGGACTACTGGTGTCTTATTATGCCACAGGATTTGATTATATTACATAGATGACTGCAAAGTCAAATATCTAAAGGGTGAATAAATGAGTACTAAAATCAAATCTTCTGTCTAAAGTTCTCATATTAATTATTTCATGTCCTGCAAGAAGGTAATTAAAACAGCCTAAATCTCCCCTGTCAAGTTCCAGGATAGAGAAATAATTGCTTTTGACACAGCTTCCTAATCTACAAAATTAAACATTTAAGTCATCATTTACAGGTCCCTAACATCCTGACACATTCTTATTACTGTACTGTCTGTAAAGCACTACCAAATGCCTTTCAAAGACCATTCATGTGGAGTTTTTGCTGAGTGTTTTTTAAGAAAATCATGTACGGTAATTTAGTTCGGACTTTCTTGCTAATTAGATATTTCTTTATATCACTTACATATTGTTTATAAATAGAATATCTTAACCCCTTCCCACACCCTGAGGCAATTCTACATGATAGTATGGGGTTGGTTCCCACACCTTGACGTAGAACAGCTGTGGCTGGCAAAACCCAGGGTTGGGTGGTCGTGTGAGGCTGGTGTCTCACTTAAATTACATGCACATTTTTATCCAATGTTTGTAAGCCGATCTTATTTTATTAAACTTTCAATCTGCAAGACATACTACACGATTTGTGTGCGTGTTTCCTCTAGTGGTCCTCTGGGGTGAACGGTGGAAACAGAAAACCGAGGTCGTGATGGTCTGGATGGTGGGCTATTCTTATTGGAAGATCTACGGACTTGTGCTTGTGTGAAAAAGGAATTATAAGTAAAGTTCAAATATTCTTGAAAGAAAACAGAACAGTGGCAAATAAATGGAGCTCCGGTCAGATAAACGATTTTTATCTTTATTTTTATGTGTTTCTAATGTTGGGACACTCTGGATTGGTCCTGGACCGTTGTGAAGCTCGTTAAGGGTTAAGAGTAAAGAGTGCAGCATGCTATTACAAGAATATTAAGGAAATAGACATGGCAGGTCCAATATGTAGATATGTAGTTCAATATAACCTATCATGTGCAAAATAGAAGTATTGTGAGCTTATTTCATAAACTCTATATACTCTAAAGCCCTGAATAAAAATATAAATGAGATAAATGTAAAAGAACACTGATCAAAATTAGAGAACACTTTCAGATACCTGCAAGTCATTGGTATTAATCTAGCACTTGGTGCTAATTTCCTTAATTATCTTGCAAACCCTATTTAACTGACAGCCTAACATTCCAGTATGCACTGATTTAGCAAAATAGGTGAGCCATTCCAAAATTGCTGAAACTCTTCAGCAACAGGTTTGTCCTGAGGAAAGCCAAATGGGTGACCCTATCAGCCATAGCAAGATAAATTGGTTGTTCCAAGTCTGTGATGTTGTAAAGATTCAATATTCTACAAATCACAAACTCATTCAAGTCCCCCCAAGAAGGCTGTTCATCCTCAAAAGACAAATACAAAAGAGGACAGGATAATGCAGAGAATCTCCATGGGTAATCCTTTCAACAATCCAGCTGGTATTGCTTTCCAGCTTAGCACTCAAAAGGGTAAGGACCTGTCCAGTCATACAGCATCTTGATGTTTAAGAGCATTTGAACTGGTTCACGCTTCTGTTCGCAGTGGCCTTTGAGCCTTTGGCTTGTCTGGTTCAGCAACATCCTGGTCTGCAAGGCTTTAGATATTCTGGGGGGTGGGAGGGGACAATCGACTTCTATTTCTTGCTGCAATTGTTCAGTCCCTGCCCAGAGTCATCTAACTTCTGTCTCTTTGGAGATTTTTCCGGGTTACGTATTAACTGGACAAAGTCGGCTATGCTGCCGCTTCGGGCTACCAGTAGAAGAAGAATTTAAGTATTTGGGTTACAAGATCACTAATGGACTACATTAATCTGAACCTAGGGCCCCTCTTGAGAGTGAAGCACTCTTTAATGTTGGGTTAGAATAAGCTACCCCTGATGGTCTGGGTCATTCAAATCTGATCAAGATGGTTCTGATGCCGCAGCTACTCTATATACTTCATAAAGCACCAATTTGGATCCCGAAGTATTGGTTTTCGGAGAATACATAGCCTGAATAAAACTGGAAAAGCTACAACTTCCTAAGGATTGAAGGGGCTGGTGCTACTGAATGCATGGGTGTGCTACCCAGCAGCGCAGTGCCAGCATTTTGGGAGATGGGATGCATCCGGATCAGAGCCCTGGTGTTCCAAGGTTTTATAGGACACCTGTCATCAGGTCTGTGTCACTTGTCCTGTCACTACTACCTGTTGGAGCAGCTCACAAGGATGCATCCCAGCCTTTATCTAGTCAATTCATACATTAATCATTGCAAAATCATCTTTTCTTTATTATGTATGAGGCTGGTCACATGGTCAGAGGCAGTGATGTCACCCCTGTTACCCCTCCCTTCTCCTCCCCCTGCTCATGTCTGTGTGTAATGTATAGTAAAGCATTGCTAGTGTCTGTGCTGTATCTGCTGACATGCTGCATCCTCCTAATACACAGAGACACAGACATCAGCTACACAAGTACCTGACATGTTCTGCTATAACATGTGTGATACACAGACATGAACTACACAAGTACCTGACATGTTCTGCTATAACATGGCTGCCTGGAGCTGCTGTATCTCTCCTACACACACACACAGGCTGCAGGGGCGTGGCCAGCACTAGGAAGCACATCATTATACAGCCTCACATCATTATACAGGCTGTCAGTCAAGCACTTGGGGTGTGGCTGTGCCTCCCACTAATGAATAAGCTAGACAGCTTGAATATGTTAATGACTCATTGGACATCTCACAGGTCATTTGCATACAGCTTTAGGACCTCATTGCTTAGGTTTACAGGCATGTAGAGGGACAATGAAGGGATGGAGGCAACACTCTCTAATGCCAGTTTATGAAAATATATTTAGTTTAGGGGGTTATTTTGCCTGACGGGTTCTGTTTAAGGCATTTCGGTGCCCCATAGTCTCCAATGGCAGCCCTCGAGGCTGGTGTCTTTGGGAGGATGGCTAGGGGCTGCCCGACTATGTCCCTGGTGCAAAGGATCTGATAGGTGTATAAACGGGTGATGGGGTGGGACCCCTTACTAAATATACTCCTCTGTGGGATAACCCCTTCCTAGGGGAACTATATATGTTGGAAGGCATGCAGGGGTGGAGTCAGAGAGGTGTACAGTTTCTTGCGCAGATATATTATCAATCAGTGTTGAAGTCCTTCCAGCAATTGATAGATCACTTTGAACTTCCTTGCTCAATGATCTTTTTAGTTCCTACAGATTCGACACGCTGTACAAGCCCAATTTGTAGTAGTGTGGGTAGTGTCCTTTTCCTCTATAAGGTGATGAGTGGGGTTGTACCTGCCAAACATATGCAGGTGTAAATATCGATTTTGTACAGGGTACTGTTGGGTGAGGTAGCGGGAGGCCCAATGGTTGAGGTCAGAAGGAAATGGGAGGATAAAGTGGGGATGAGGAGTGGAAAATCCAGAGAAAATCCAGAGCAACACTACAAAATGAAAGTGGTGGTGCAAAGCCACAGGGTCAGTGACAGAGGATCCCAATAAAGAAGTCCAAAAATAGGCAGCACTCCGGTTGTGAAGTCAAAAATCAAGGGTGAAGTTTATTCCATAGCGACGTTTTTGTGGTGGAACCCACCTTTTGCCACTACCGAAACGTCGCTATGGAATAAACTGCACCCTTGATTTTTGACTTCACAACCGGAGTGCTGCCTATTTTTGGATTTATATATATATATATATATATATATATATATATACATACATACATACTGTACATACACAGTGTTGGCTTGGGTGCCTAGGGTTCATTAGTAAAATTATTTTCAATATGTAGTGCCTACCAAATTATTTTATAATTGGTGTCCCCAACTTAATTCATGTAAAGTGTGTAAAAGTTCATGTAAAATATACAATTTTATATATTGTGCCCCTTAAACCCAAATTAATTTATATATAGTTCTTGCATAGTTATTGTATACTTGCTGCCCCCAAATTAATTTATGCATTGATCCTTCCAAATTATTTTATACATAGTGTCCCTTAAAACTCAAACTAATTTATATATAGCGCCTGCCAAATAATTTTATACATGGTGCCCCAAGTAATTCATATAATTAATTCACGATTCCCTAATATGTGTTACCCTCAGTGTTAATAATGCAATTGCCTGTTCTGGCACTTTACCTAGAGATATATTACAGTCACTGGTAGGTGCTTCCAATATAGAGGAAGGCTCATTAAAGTGCATTGTTAATAATGAGGACAGGAGCATAGGTGGGCCAGTTGGAACCTCTATTTGTGTGCATTGTGCTTGTGTGTGTTAAATATGTGTATGCACTGGAATTTTTCTAGGTTATTTACTCGAAAAGGCTGAACTTTCCAAAATTATTCACGCTCAAAGGCATTAAAATATTAACCCCTAAATATAAAATGCACCAAAATTAAATATAACATAAACACCCCCCAATAAAAAATATTTATATTAAATGGGTTTTCCCATGAAAGAAAATTCTCCAATTTCAATCCCCTAGTGATGTTTACACAATAAAGATAATTTTTAACCCTTTACTTGGCAATTTTACTCAGTTTTATTGCCGTGGGCGGGGACTCTCTATCCAGACACATTATGTCTGCGCAGACACATTATTATTATAATTAAGTCGCACTAAGGTCATGCGCCCGATGTCCACTAGGTGTCGCTGGAATGTGAGTGCTATTTTTGCGACACAATTTTTTTTTTAATTCCGTGGTTTTTCTGAATCCGTTGGGGTTTCCGCCGGCCACGCCCCGATTTATGTTGCGTGAAAGTCGGCGCTGATACGTCACAATCCGATCGTGTGCGCCAAAATCCTGGGGCAATTCGGCGCAAAACTGAAAGATTTGGGAAACCCGACGTAAGGGCGCCGTTCGGACCCTTAGTAAATGAGCCCCAATGTGTTATTTTGTTATCCTGAGTACATTTAAGAGACTTGTCTTCATGGGAATACCCCTTTAAAGGAAATCAACCACTCCAAAAACACAAAAAACCTAAAAATATTCACCCCAGAACCAGGATTAGTACATAGATACAGTACAAAGCTCAATATATATATACAGTACCAGAACAGTACAGCCCCACATCAATGCTCATACCATAATTATAGCACCGTAACCACCTCTATATAAAATTAACATATATACAGTGCACCCCCTAATAAATAAGTCCCCCTCCACAAATTAACATGCAAACAGTGCAATCCCCCATATTTTACTGATACATATGTGCTGGCCCTAAATTTATTAAAACATATATAGTGCCTCTCATAATTTATTAAAACACATATAGTTCACCGATCATTAATTTATGCCCCTCCATTATAAATGTGTACGTATATAGTGGCCTCCTTTGTAAAATAGTTAAAAAACATACCTCTGCTGTTGCCTACACCTGCTGCGATATCTGTAGCTAAATGAAGTAATCTATTGCTTGATGTAACAGTGAGAGTGTGGTGAGAGGGTGCGCATACAACAAGTCCTGTGCGGTGCTCACTTCATCAATTACATTCTTAAAGTCTTAAATATGTAGGTACTGATGGTGTGAACTGTAACCAGGGGTGTACATTGCTACTTATAACATTTGATCCCTTATAAGAAATATACATACATGAAATTATTAATTTGATAGTCCATATCCCATAAACATACATAATAATTAAGTTATGATTAAAAAATGCTAATTTATGCTTATCTGATATACCTGCTGCATTTTCTATGAGAAGATCATTCCCTTAACAGTTCACTTTCCCAATGAAAATCTGGATGGCCAGAATACAGCAAATGTGGACCTTCCTTTTCTAATCCTTTATAATTTTACAGTCTTGTCCTGTCTCTGTTGCTCAGTAAAATCAAATTTTCTAATACATAAGGGATTTACAAGACAATTCATGTTCAGTTTTTTTTACTCTGTTCCATAAAATGTCCTCAATCCGGAGTAACAAATTTGAATGTTCTTTATCAGAGAAAATAAAAAGAATGAAATGAGCGGGGGAGGACGAGGGGGAGTCGAGTAGAATGGTTTTATGGAGGAATTGTGAGTGTCAGCTGAACAATAAGAGATTAGGGGATGGCTCAGAACCAGCAGTAAATAACTGGATGTTTCAGAAAGAGATGGGTAAAAAAATTTGGGTATTGTGCACAACTCACCACAATAATTAGTATATCAATATATTGATGCCACTTTTACTCTTTGGGTCAGTAGTTTTGCTGTGTCTAAGTTTGCAAAAAAGTACTGGCCAACATATATTTTTCATTCTTTAGCATACAGAGCTATTTAAGGGGTCAAATGTGTCAACTAGAATTTTTTGGGTGGAAAAATGGCAAAAAAATCTTCATTTCTACATTTTCTCTGTTATGCTATATGGAATAATCTATAAACTTTTAAAGATCAGATGTGAGCGCCATGACAGTTTGGAGAATACAAAATGAAGTCTGTACATCCATTCCAAAGTCAATAATTCAGTTCATCACAAGGTCTATCAGTTCTGGCGCGACAAACACAGCAGTGGAAATTTATGGACGTATAAGTGTATATACACTCACCGGCCACTTTATTAGGTACACCATGTACACTAGTAACGGGTTGGACCCCCTTTTGCCTTCAGAACTGCCTCAATTCTTCGTGGCATAGATTCAACAAGGTGCTGGAAGCATTCCTCAGAGATTTTGGTCCATATTGACAAGATGGCATCACACAGTTGCCGCAGATTTGTCGGCTGCAAATCCATGATGCGAATGTCCCGTTCCACATCACAAAGATGCTCTATTAGATTGAGATCTGGTGACTGTGGAGGCCATTTGAGTACAGTGAACTCATTGTCATGTTCAAGAAACCAGTCTGAGATGATTCCAGCTTTATGACATGGCGCATTATCCTGCTGAAAGTAGCCATCAGATGTTGGGTACATTGTGGTCATAAAGGGATGGACATGGTCAGCAACAATACTCAGGTATGCTGTGGCGTTGCAATGATGCTCAATTGGTACCAAGGGGCCCAAAGAGTGCCAAGAAAATATTCCCCACACCATGACACCACCAGCATGAACCATTGATACAAGGCAGGATGGATCCATGCTTTCATGTTGGTGACGCCAAATTCTGACCCTACCATCCGAATGTCGCAGCAGAAATCGAAACTCATCAGACCAGGCAACGTTCTTAGCTGAAAGGAGTGGTACCCGGTGTGGTCTTCTGCTGCTGTAGCCCATCTGCCTCAAAGTTCGACGTACTGTGCGTTCAGAGATGCTCTTCTGCCTACCTTGGTTGTAACGGTTGGCGATTTGAGTCACTGTTGCCTTTCTATCAGCTCGAACCAGTCTGCCCATTCTCCTCTGACCTCTGGCATCAACAAGGCATTTCCACCCACAGAACTGCCGCTCACTGGATGTTCTTTTTTTTTTCGGACCATTCTCTGTAAACCCTAGAGATGGTTGTGCGTGAAAATCCCAGTAGATCAGCAGTTTCTGAAATACTCAGACCAGCCCTTCTGGCACCAACAACCATGCCACGTTCAAAGGCACTCAAATCACCTTTCTTCCTCATACTGATGTTCGGTTTGAACTGCAGGAGATTGTCTTGACCATCAAAAACAAAAACCAGAGGAGCATACAATGTATAAAATATAATTCACTTTATTCAATGTAATACATACACAATCATAACACCACTTTCAAGAAAGATTCCTGGAAGTAGGAAATATGAGGGGAATAGGCAGTGTCCCAGATGGATATGGGACAAACACAGAGAACCCTTGGCCCTCCTCTCTCCCACTACTGCCTCTCCAATGTGCCAAAAACAGATAGATAAAAGGTTATTATGTCCAAAAGGTAGAACAGGTATTATAGGGTAGTGGACCTAAGTTTTACTGTCAAAGATTCTACAACCGGAGGTACCATCCAGCACTAGTAATGTACATCAATAAACAGGTCACACTTACCCAGAGGCATAGTGAAATAGGCACGGAGGCAGTCAAGGGGAAGGCCAACAGGAACACCCCGACGCGCGTTTCGCACAGATGCTTCGTCAGGAGGTGATGTCTAGATGTTGTGCTTACCTTAAATACACTCAAACGGCTGGACTGCTTAATGACGCGCCCATCACGTGACGCGCCGGCTCCGTGAGGTCGCGCACCGGAAGCGCGTCATCATGACACGCCCTGCCCGGTCACATGACCAGGCCGGCGTTGCCATGGAAGCGCTTCGCTGGAAGGTGCACTCCCCCCGAAGACGGCGCGGCGCACGCGCCTAGGCGCGTCAGCAAACCGCCGGAGAGGTAAGTCTGTGTCAACACATATCAAGGGAATATGACAGCATAATCGACCATGTTGAAAAAAATTCCTGAACAAAATCAAAAATAATACTAATATTATGGCGTATTGGCTCAAATGTGCCTCCCAGCAATAAGAATATATATATATATATATGTATATAGACCTTAGGAGATAGATAATGTCAGCAGGCATATTTTAGTTGCCAGTCCTCAATAAATAGGAGCTAAATGCGGGGGCTGAATAAAGTGCAATATATATAAAGTGCTACTGTGTGTTAAAGTGCTGCAGTGGTAAAAATACAACGGTGTCAAAATGCCACCATAAACATAAAGTGCAGAAGTGAATAAAGTGCATATTAAGCACAAAAAACTTGCGATGCAACTCCTATCCTCTACAGTGTAAACCCTCATCTACATTATACCCAAACAATGACAATTCATTATACAGTATGCAAAATGTGTATTACGTGATCCTTCATATGTATTCCAGTACAATGATCAAAAAAAGAGCAATAGTGTTGAATTCAAAAGAGCATTAGCATTAATGCTCCACTGAAACAAAGTTTTCAGTAAAGTGCAGGTGCCATAAATTTATAATACGTGTAAATACTATATACAATACAAAAGGATTAATTGCAAAAATTATTGTATTCCGGCCCTACATAAACAGGTAAACACAGTTTACACTGTTTGTAAATGCCACCACATGAAAAATATACCGCCTCATACATAAATAACAAACTATAATACAAAGTGACCTCTTATGTGAAAAAAGAAAAAATGAAGAACGTGACAGAAAAGTCAGGTAAATAAAAACGTATTACAAACAGCTCCCAGAATATAGTGGGCACTCTTATTCGCCGATGATCGTATCCTATGATGAAATTGTCCATATATGAAAAATCTTCAGATGCGTTCTTGTCATTGTCTCAAAATAGGACTATAGCCCATCATCTCTCCTAATAACGTGCCGAGCCAATATCAGTAATAAATCACATGTGTCAGATCATAAAAATATATCTATCATCTAAAGAAAAAGAAATAGAAAATTACACACAACATATAGTAAATCAGACAAACATTATAAAAAAGGTTTAAAGCTTGTTGCTTCGTTCGTTGTTCATCGTCAGTGCAGGTGTGCACAATGAACAGCAGGTCCATGGAATAGTGATCTTACATATAAGGGACCCTTGAATCAAGCCACCAGGTCTTACTTATTCAGCGTAGATGCGTTCCACCGCCCGGGAAGACCGCCCCCAGACGAAGGATCAGCCCGAGCCGAAACGCGCGTTGGGGAGGCGGTCTTCCCGGGCGGCGGAACACCTGCACTGACGATGAACAACTTTTAAGGGAATCTCCCCTCCTGGCCACCAGCCATTATTTTCTACATACATATACATTAGCTCCACTTAGCCCGGTGTTAGACCGCCATTTTCTGTCTCTGTGCTTTACCACCCGGTACCGTACTGCATCCTGTGGACATCCTCCATGGTGAGGCCACATTTGCTGTTTTCATGGTTTTTTAATTGTATTATGTGTCATTGTATCAATAAAGGCTATTTCTGATATTTTAACTATGTACTGTATCAGTGCCATTTCTTTTCCCTTCCTTTGGGGGGTAAATTCGGTTACCAAGAAACTGTACCCACTGTACAGCTTCCCATCCACAGCATACAACAATTGGCAACTCACATAAGGTTTCCCAGGAAGAGAGAGAGGGAGAGAGGGAAAGATAGAACATTTCTTTGGATTGACTGTCAAACCTGCTTCCCTGATAGAATTCAGTACTGCTTGAACCCTTGGTAGATGACTCTCCCAATCTAAACCATGTATCATGACTTCATCTAGATAGGCAGCTGCATATTTTCTGTGTGGTTGTAAAATTCTGTCCATTAGCCTCTGAAATGTGGCTGGAGCCCCAAGCAACCCAAATGGAAGAACCACATATTGGAAATGGCCTTTAGGGGTACTAAAGGCCGTTTTCTCTTTGGCCTGCTCTGTCCATGGTACTTGCCAGTAACCTTTTGTAAGGTCTAAAGTAGTGAAATATCTGGCGTTACCCAACCTATCAATTAACTCGTCTACTCGAGGCATGGGATATGCATCATTGATACTGCATTAAGTTTTCGTAAAATCCTTGCAGAAACGCAGGGTACCATCAGGTTTTGGGATAAGGACTATAGGACTAGACCAGTCACTGTGCGATTCCTCTATAACACCCAGTGTGAGCATCATTTGCACTTCATCTCCAATCTCCTTACGTCTGGCCACAGGTACCCTGTAAGGCTTTTGGGTCACTCTGGCACTGTTATGTGGTAATGTTTAATAACATTTGTTTTTCCTGGCAAGTCAGAAAACACATCCCTATTGCTTTCTACAAACTCCTTTACTTCTTGGATTTGAGCATATGATAAAGTGTCAGAAATTTTGACCCTGGTACCCATGTAACGCCCTCCTTTTTACCAGTATTGTTAACCGCTACCAATATCTACCGTTCTTTCCGGGGCTTAATTATATTCACATGATAAATCTGGTAGGGCTTACGTTTACCTGGCTGGTGCACACGATAATTTACCTCTCCCACTTTTTCTACAATTTCATAGGGCCCTTGCTGCTTAGCTAGAAATTTGCTTTCCACTGTATGAACGAGAACCAAGACCCTATCACCTGGGTTAAAGGTCCTTACTCTGGCAGACCTGTTATATACGCGGGATTGGTTCTCTTGGGCTTTCTGTAAATGTTCTTTTACAATGGGGCATTATTTTCTCAATTGTGTCTTGCATCTGGGCTGTGTGCTCAATTACACTTTTGTAAAGGGTCGCCTCATGTTCCCATGTCTCTTTGGCAATATCCAAAAGACCTCGGGGCTGTCACCCATACACCAACTCAAATGGAGAGAAGCCTGTAGAGGCTTGTAGTACCTCCCTCACAGCAAACAGATAAGGGAGAAGACAATCGCAATCCTTTCCATCCTGTGCAACAACCGTTTTAAGCATTCCCTTTAAGGTCTTATTGAACCTCTACACTTAACCATTGGTTTGGGGATGGTAAACTGATATACACAAGTGAGTTATCTTCAATAGTTTACACAACTCCTTGGTGACTTTGGATCTAAATGGTGTCCCCTGATCTGTAAGTATTTCTTTAGATATCCCTGTACTTGTAAACATATGAAACAATTATTTTGTAATCATTTTTGCTGAAGTCTTCCTTAAAGGGATGTGGATAACGTGTTGCGTAATCAACAAGTACCCGAATATGCTGGTGACCTCTAGCGGACTTAACCAGAGGACCTACCAGGTCCATTGCAATTCTCTCAAAGGGAGTTTCAACAATTGGCAGGGGCACCAAGGGACTCCTAAAATTTGGTACAGGCTTATGTAACTGACACCTTGGGCAAGAGTCACAATACTCTTTTACCTCTGTATGCATCCCTGGCCAATAAAACCTTGGCAAGATACAGTCTTTTGTCTTCTCATATGCTAGATGACCACCTAGCACATGTGAGTGAGCTAGATCCATAACCTTCCTACAATGTGATTTTGGAACCACAAGTTCAACAATATGTCCACCCACCTCATCCACTCCAGGGATGAAATTATCGCTGGAGACTGGCAAATCAGGGAGACCAATTTATTCAGTGTTTTCCTCTATATCTCCAGCAAATATGTCTAAGGGAAAACCCTCTGTTTCACCCAGGGTCACCCTTACAGCTTGCACAGGGTCAGGATCACTTAGTGGGATGGGGTCTACAAAAGGCATATTTTCATTAGGAACATCCTTCTTAAGCATTTGCCACAGCTGCCAAAACAATGGAAAAATCACATCCAACAATATCATTATGCATCAAAAATTTTACAACTCCTACTTCATGGCTCACTGTCCCAAATGGAGTTTCAACTGACACTATAGCAGTGGGGTACCCTCTGGTATCCCCATGTATACAGATGACACCCATCTGCTTGTTTTGTAGTTTGTTAGTGTCCACCAAGCTGGCATTGACAAGAGTCACCAAATTACCCGAATCCAACAGAGCATCAACAGAATGTCCTTCAAGATGGCAAATGTGTCGCTCTACATTTGGAGAAAACAAGGCAGAGTAGGTGGGTCTGGCAAACAAGGATTTTCTCCACCCACTATCACACTCCATAGGCTCATCCACAAGGGGACAGTTGGCAGCCACATGATCCAGTCCTTGACACTGCCAACAATGTTCTTTCCACTTATTAGTCGCTTAGGGCTAGCTGGGCTTGATGGCCTAGCTCCAAAGTCAATCCCAGTCACTACTTTGGCCTGTTTTACCCCCTTAATATAAGGGACAGTCTTACCAAGTTCAGAGGTCTTTTGGTTCCTTGGTGTTGCCTGGAAAAAAGAGACATCATGTAGAAAGTCCTTATGCGTGTTTGTCAGATGTTTTTTATCACATACGGAAATACAAGTGCAATCATATGAGTAACAAAAGCTTTTATTGACAGTTAGAATGAGTTACTGCAGCAAGTCAATATTTGCAGTGTTGACCCTTCTTCAGGACCTCTGCAATTCTCTCTGGCTGCTCTCAATCAACTTCTGGACCAAATCCTGACTGATAGCAGTCCATTCTTGCACAATCGATGCTTGCATTTTGTCACAATTTGTTGGTTTTGTTTGTCCACCCATCTCTTACTGATTGACCACAAGTTCTCAATGGGATTAAGATCTGGGGAGTTTCCAGGCCATGGACCCAAAATCTTTATGTTTTGTTCCCTGAGCCAATTACTTATCACCTTTGCTTTATGGCAAGGTGCTCCATCATGCTGGAAAAGGCATTGTTGAACACCAAACTGCTCTTGGAGGACATTTTGGTTCCATTATATTCATGGATGTGTTTTTAGGCAAGACTGTGAGAGAGACGATTCCCTTGGCTGAGAAACAACCCCACACATGAATGGTTGCAGGATTCCTTACAGTTGGCATGAGACAAGACTGGTGGTATCACTCACCTTCTCTTCTCCAAACAAGCTGTTTTCCAGATGTTCCAAACAATCGGAAAGGGGATTCGTCAGAAAAAATGACTTTACCCCAGTCCTCAGCAGTCCACTCCCTGTACCTTTTGCAGAATATCGGTCCATGATGTTTTTTCTGTAGAAAAGTGGCCTCTTTGCTGCCCTTCTTGACAACAGGCCTTGCTCCAAGAGTCTCCGCCTCACAGTGCATGCAGATGCACTCACACCTGCCTGCTGCCATTCCTGAGCAAGCTCTGCACTGCTGGTAGCCCGGTCCTGAAGCTGAAACACTTTTAAGAGACAGTCCTGGTGCTTGCTGGTCCTTCTTGGGTGCCCTGGAGCCTTTTTGGCAACAATGGAATCTCTCTCTTTGAATTCCTTGATGATGCGACAGATCAGTGATGGTGAACCTTTTAGAGATCGAGTGCCCAAAGTGAGACTCAAAAACCACTAGCTTTTCCCAAAGTGCCAACACAGCAATTTAGGCAATAACAAACTTATTGCTACTAGAATCTTTGAGCTCCAATCCGACACCTTTTCACTCTTTGGACAGGACCGAGTAGCACAGGATGCTTCACTTTACAATAGCAGGGCTCTACTTGGACTACCTGAGACTGCAGGAAGATGCCATGTCTGGCAAATTCTGTGCCTTACATTTGTATCATTCTCAAAACATATGGCCATGACTGTAGGCTTTCTGGGACTCACCACTGAGGAATGGAGCCACGACATCCGCCCACTGGCCGGCTGGAAGTTTCTCCCACAACGCCGCTCTTTCAAATATGGTCAGGAACGCTTCCACATCATCCTCAGGGGTCACTTTTTGCAGAGAGGCTTGCACTCTCTTCCTAGCAGAGACAGTTTGTGCCTGAACTTGCGGACTTTCAGACAGCACTTTAATCTGTTCCATCAGCTCTCTGTTTATCACCTGCTGCTCTCTGAAGGCCTCATACTGCTGTGCATTTGTCACTTGCTGCTTTGCATTGGCCTCTTGCTGCTGTGCATTGGCCTCTTGCTGCTGTGCATTGGCCTCTTGCTGCTGTGCATTGGCTTGTTGCAGCTGAATGTTTGTCTGCATCAGCTGTTTAACCCCTACGGGACTCAGCCTTTTTTGGCCTTAAGGACGCGGTCCCATTTTTCAAATCTGGCCTGTGTCACTATAAGTGGTTATAGCTTTGGAACGCTATGAGATATCCAGGGGATTTAGAGATTGTTTTCTCGTGACACATTGTACTTCAAATTAGTTTAAAAATTTGGATGAAATCTTTTGTGTTAAGATTCCACATATTTTACTAGAATGTTATGAGGCTCAGAATTTAGGTATCATTTTTAAAAATTTTTGTAAAATCACCAAAACCCATATTTAGATGGACCTGCTCATCTTCTAATTGAGTGTGAGAGGCTTAAATAATAGCGAGACTCGTAAATTACCCCATTACGGAAACTACACCCCTCAACGTATGAAAAAACACTTTTAAGAAGTTTGTCAACCCTTTAGGTGTTTTATAGGGGTTAAAACAAAATGGAGGTGCAGTCTGCAAACTGTAATATGTTTTCACAATACACTCATTTTGGGTGGAAAATTAAACATTTACAATGGATTAAATGGAAAAAGACTCCACAAAGTTTGATACCCAATTTCTCCCGAGTACATCGATACCCTATATGTGGTGGTAACCTGCTGTATGGGCGCACGGCCGGGCATAGAAGGGAATGAGGCGCCATCCAGAACAGATTTGCTATGTCACATTGTCCCGGCTATAATTTTTTTCTTTTTTTTATTGTGGACCTATAGGGGCTTATTTCTTTTGCCACATGAGATGCACTTTTCTGGTAGGTAATTTTGGGGCATCTATAACTAATTGGTGAGATTTTATTAACTCTTTGTTGGTGGAGGAAATGAAAATCATAAATTTTTGGGAAAATTTTTATGTGTGTTTTTTTTTTGGCCGTTTACCATACCATAAAACTAGTATATTATTTTTATTCTATGGGTCGCCACTAGAGATGAGCGAACATACTCGTCCGAGCTTGATGCTCGTTCGAGCATTAGCGTACTCGAAACTGCTCGTTGCTCGGACGAATACTTCGCCCGCTCGAGAAAATGGCATCTCCCGCCGTTTTGCTTTTTGGCAGCCAATCACAAGCCAAGAGACTCTGCACTCCACCCAGCATGACGTGGTACCCTTACACGTCGATAGCAGTGGTTGGCTGGCCAGATCAGGTGACCCTGGAATAGACTAGCCCCTGCCTGCGCTGCTCGGATCATTCTGTGTCTGGATGCCGCTAGGGAGAGAGCTGCTGCTGGTCAGGGAAAGCGTTAGGGTGTTCTATTAGAATAGTGTTAGGCAGGAGTGATTCTACAAGAACCCAACAGCCCTTCTTAGGGCT
This sequence comes from Engystomops pustulosus, assembly GCF_040894005.1. NCBI lineage: Eukaryota > Metazoa > Chordata > Amphibia > Anura > Leptodactylidae > Engystomops > Engystomops pustulosus. The sequence continues at coordinate 100,241,908 of NC_092417.1, read as the reverse complement.
ACAATAACGTTATACATTTTTTTTTTTATTTGCTTGTGGCTGGGTTTGCTGGCACTAGTAGTGCAGCTAGTACCATATTGTGAGGAATTTGCAGGGGGACTTACGACCGTTGTGTTTAGCTCTTAGTGACACACATATGCACCTCAAACACCGAAGTGGGACAATTTATTAGGGGTTTGAGTAGAATTAGGCAGAGTCTGCTGATTTTTTTTTTTTTTAGCTGTATTTCATTTTATAGCTCAAACTCATCTTGCAAAGCAGTGTGCTCTCATTGTAGGCTACAAAATAGCCATAGGAGAACCCAAACGGCTTACTTAGGCCTACAATAGCGTTATATTTTCCTTTTTTTTGTTTGCTTGTGGCTGGGCTTGCTGGCACTAGTAGTGCAGCTAGTACCATATTGTGAGGAATTTGCAGGGGGACTTGCGACCGTTGTGTTTAGCTCTTAGTGACACGCATATCCACCTCAAACACCGAAGTGGGACAATTTATTAGGGGTTTGAGTAGAATTAGGCAGAGTCTGCAGATTTTTTTTTTTTTAGCTGTATTTCATTTTATAGCTCAAACTCATCTTGCAAAGCAGTGTGCTCTCATTGTAGGCTACAAAATAGCCATAGGAGAACCCCAACGGCTTACTTAGGCCTACAATAGCGTTATATTTTCCTTTTTTTTGTTTGCTTGTGGCTGGGCTTGCTGGCACTAGTAGTGCAGCTAGTACCATATTGTGAGGAATTTGCAGGGGGACTTGCGACCGTTGTGTTTAGCTCTTAGTGACACGCATATCCACCTCAAACACCGAAGTGGGACAATTTATTAGGGGTTTGAGTAAAATTAGGCAGAGTGTGCTGATTTTTTTTTTTTTTTTAGCTGTATTTCATTTTATAGCTCAAACTCATCTTGCAAAGCAGTGTGCTCTCATTGTAGGCTACAAAATAGCCATAAGAGAACCCCAACGGCTTACTTAGGCCTACAATAGCGTTATATTTTCCTTTTTTTTGTTTGCTTGTGGCTGGGCTTGCTGGCACTAGTAGTGCAGCTAGTACCATACTGTGAGGAATTTGCTGGGAGAGCTGCGACCGTTGTGTTTAGCTCTTAGTGACACGCATATCCACCTCAAACACCGAAGTGGGACTATTTATTAGGGGTTTGAGTAGAATTAGGCAGAGTCTGCTGATTTTTTTTTTTAGCTGTATTTCATTTTATAGCTCAAACTCATCTTGCAAAGCAGTGTGCTCTCATTGTAGGCTACAAAATAGCCATAGGAGAACCCCAACGGCTTACTTAGGCCTACAATAGCGTTATATTTTCCTTTTTTTTGTTTGCTTGTGGCTGGGCTTGCTGGCACTAGTAGTGCAGCTAGTACCATATTGTGAGGAATTTGCAGGGGGACTTGCGACCGTTGTGTTTAGCTCTTAGTGACACGCATATCCACCTCAAACACCGAAGTGGGACAATTTATTAGGGGTTTGAGTAGAATTAGGCAGAGTCTGCTGATTTTTTTTTTTTTTAGCTGTATTTCATTTTATAGCTCAAACTCATCTTGCAAAGCAGTGTGCTCTCATTGTAGGCTACAAAATAGCCATAGGAGAACCCCAACGGCTTACTTAGGCCTACAATAGCGTTATATTTTCCTTTTTTTTGTTTGCTTGTGGCTGGGCTTGCTGGCACTAGTAGTGCAGCTAGTACCATATTGTGAGGAATTTGCAGGGGGACTTGCGACCGTTGTGTTTAGCTCTTAGTGACACGCATATCCACCTCAAACACCGAAGTGGGACAATTTATTAGGGGTTTGAGTAGAATTAGGCAGAGTCTGCAGATTTTTTTTTTTTTAGCTGTATTTCATTTTATAGCTCAAACTCATCTTGCAAAGCAGTGTGCTCTCATTGTAGGCTACAAAATAGCCATAGGAGAACCCCAACGGCTTACTTAGGCCTACAATAGCGTTATATTTTCCTTTTTTTTGTTTGCTTGTGGCTGGGCTTGCTGGCACTAGTAGTGCAGCTAGTACCATACTGTGAGGAATTTGCTGGGAGACCTGCGACCGTTGTGTTTAGCTCTTAGTGACACGCATATCCACCTCAAACACCGAAGTGGGACTATTTATTAGGGGTTTGAGTAGAATTAGGCAGAGTCTGCTGATTTATTTTTTTTTTTTACCTTTATTTCATTTTATAGCTCAAACTCATCTTGCAAAGCGCAAAATCCAGTTGTGTGCTGTCAGTGTAGGTTAGAAACTAGCCATAGCAATAGGATAGCATCGTTTTGTTAAAAAAAAAAAATAAATAAAAAAAAATAAACACAAAATTTTTTTTTTTAAAGTTTACACTTTAATTTGGAAAATGTTTAACCCGAGGGCTAGGGGTAGAGGATGAGGGCGTGGACGTGGGCGTCCAACTACTGCAGGGGTCAGAGGCCATGGTCCTGGGCGGGGTGAGACACCACCTGCTGATGGGGGAGCAGGGGAACGCCGCAGAGGTACACTCCCTAGGTTCATCATGTCTCAAGTTACTGGGACTCGTGGTAGAGCACTGTTGAGGCCAGAACAGTGCGAAGAGGTGATGTCGTGGATTGCGGACAATGCTTCTAGCCATTTGTCCACCAGTCAGTCTTCCACGCAGTCCACCCATGTCACCGAAATCGGCACTCCTCCAGCTCCTCCACCTCAGCCTCCTTCCCCCCAGTCTGCCCCCTCCCACCAAAATTTGGCATTTGAACCGGCATACTCTGAGGAACTGTTTTCTGGACCCTTCCCACAGTCACAAACCACTTGTCCTGCTGCTGCTGAGCTATTTTCCGATGCCCAGGTTTTCCACCAGTCGCAGTCTGTGGGTGATGATGACATTATTCACGTAGTGGAAGAAGTGTGTAAAGAGGTGTCGGACGATGAGGAGACACGGTTGTCAGACAGTGGTGAAGTTGTTGTCAGGGCAGGAAGTCCGAGGGAGGAGCAGACTGAGGGATCGGAGGATGATGAGGTGACAGACCCAAGCTGGGTTGATAGGCCGGGTGAACACAGTGCTTCTGAGACGGAGGCGAGTCCTATAGCAGAACAGGTTGGAAGAGGCAGTGGTGGGGCCAGACGGAGAGGCAGGGCCAGAGCTGGTGCATCAGCGCCAAATGTTGCCCGTAGTCAAGCTCCCGTGGCGAGGACTAGATTTTCAGAAGTCTGGAGGTTCTTTAAAGAAACACCGGATGACCGACGGACTGTGGTGTGCAACCTTTGCCAAACCAGGATCAGCAGGGGTTCCACCACTACTAGCTTAACTACCTCCAGTATGCGCAGGCATCGGAATGCTAAACACCCCACTCAATGGCACCAAGCCCGTTCACCTCCGGCCGGGCACACCACTGCTCCTTCCCCTGTGTCATCTGCTAGTCAGCCCCCTGCCCAGGACCCCGGCCCAAACACCTCCCGTGCGAAAACCCCATCTTCGCCTCCACGATCCTCCACAGCATCCACCAGCGTTCAGCTCTCCATACCCCAGACGCTGGAGTGCAAAAGGAGGTATAGTGCAACCCACCCACACGCCCAAGCCCTCAACGTCCACATCTCCAAGTTGCTTAGCCTGGAGATGCTGCCCTATAGGCTGGTAAAGACCGAGGCCTTTCGAAACCTCATGGCGGCGGCCGCCCCTCGGTATTCGGTCCCCAGCCGCCACTACTTTTCCCGATGTGCCGTCTAAGCCCTGCACAAGCACGTGTCAGAGAACATCCTCCGTGCCCTGACCAACGCCGTTTCTGACAAGGTCCACATGACCACGGACACGTGGACGAGTGCTGCCAGGCAGGGCCACTATATGTCACTGACGGCACATTGGGTTAACTTGGTGGAGGCTGGGACCGAGTCTGACCCTGGGGCTGGTCATATACTGCCGACGCCGAGGATTGCGGGGCCTACCTCGGTCCAGGTCTCAAAGGCCTACTATGCCTCCTCCTCCTCCCACCCCTCCTCCACCTCCTCCTCTGAATTACCATCCGTGGGCATGGCGCCATCAGTCGGTAGCTCTAGGCACAGCAGCAGTGCCATCGCTAAGCGACAGCAGGCGGGGCTCAAACTGCTGAGCCTAGGCGATAAAAGGCACACCGCCCAAGAGTTATTACAGGGCATCACGGCGCAGACTGATCTGTGGCTGGCACCGCTGAACCTGAAGCCAGGCATGGTTGTGTGTGACAACGGCCGTAACCTGGTGGCAGCTCTGCAACTCGGCAGACTGACACATGTGCCATGCCTGGCCCATGTGTTAAATCTCATAGTTCAGCGTTTCCTCAAGACATAAAACACCAAAAAAGCCCCATATGCAAACAATGCCGCCCTCCAAATATCCAATCCAACTAACACCAAAAAACGGAGGAACTTAAATGTATAAAATTTAATTCACTTTATTCAACATGATACATATATAGTACAATACAAACACCACTTTCAAGAGGGATTCCTGAAGGTAGAACATATGAGGGGAATAGGCAGTGTCCCAGATGGATATGGGACAGACACAGAGAACCCTTGGCCCCCCTATCCTACTACTACCTCACCAGAGGTGCCCAAAGGAAATATAAATGAAAACATCATGTGTCCAACAAGTAGGACAAATTGTATAGGGCAGTGGACCTAAGTGATGCTGTCTAAAGCTGCTCAACCGGAGGTACCAGCCGGCACTAGTAATCTACAACATAAGGCAGGTCACACTTACCCAGGGGCATGGTGTAGTAGGCACTGAGGTAGTCAAGGGGAGGGCCAGCAGGAACACCCCGACGCGCGTTTCGCTCAGATGCTTCGTCAGGAGGTCAGGAGCGACAGCAGGCGGTGCTCAAACTGCTGAGCCTAGGCGATAAAAGGCACACCGCCCAAGAGTTATTACAGGGCATCACGGCGCAGACTGATCTGTGACTGGCACCGCTGAACCTGAAGCCAGGCATGGTTGTGTGTGACAACGGCCGTAACCTGGTGGCAGCTCTGCAACTCGGCAGACTGACACATGTGCCATGCCTGGCCCATGTGTTAAATCTCATAGTTCAGCGTTTCCTCAAGACATACCCCAATCTGTCTGATTTGCTCACGAAGGTGCGCCGCATCTGTGCGCATTTCAGGAAGTCCAGCACAGATGCTGCCACTCTCAGGGCAGTGCAGCGCCGCCTCCAACTGCCCGCTCACCGACTGTTGTGCGACGTGCCCACGAGGTGGAATTCAACACTAACCATGTTATCCAGAGTTTACCAGCAGCGCAGAGCGATTGTAGACTGCCAGATGTCAACTTCCACCAGAACTGGTAGTCAGGTCAGTCAGCTTCCTCAAGTCTACAATGAGGAGTGGACGTGGATGTCTGATATCTGTCAGGTGCTGAGTAACTTTGAGGAGTCAACACAGATGGTCAGTGGTGATGCCGCCATCATCAGCCTCACCATCCCGCTGCTTGGCCTGTTGAAAAACTCTCTGGTCAGCATGAAGTCGGAAGCTTTGCGCTCGTCACAAGAGACGGGGGAAGAAGATTCCCTTGTTGATAGCCAAAGCACCCTTAGGTCTGTTTCTCAGCGCATATCGGAGGAGGTGGAGGAGGATGAGGAGGAAGAGGAGGAGAATGTTGGCGAGACAGAAGAGGGGACCATTGTTCAGTCCTTCACTGTTCAGCGTGTATGGGCAGAAGAAGAGGAGTTGGAGGAGTTGGAGGAGGAGGAAATGGACAGTCAGGCCAGTGAGGGGAGTGAATTCTTGCGCGTTGGGACTCTGGCGCATATGGCAGATTTCATGCTAAGCTGCCTATCCCGTGACCCTCGCGTTCAAAGAATTTATTCCAGCACCGATTACTGGGTATTCACTCTCCTGGACCCACGGTACAAGCAAAATCTTTCCACTCTCATCCCTGGAGAGGAAAGGAGTGTGAGAATGCATGAATACCAGCAGGCCCTGGTGCACAAGCTGAAACAGTATTTCCCTTCTGACAGCGCTAGCGGCAGAGGGCGTACTTCTGCGGGACAAGTAGCGAGGGAGAGTAGGCGACCAGGCAGCTTGTCCAGCACTGGCAGGGGTACGCTTTACAAGGCCTTTGCCAGTTTTATGTCACCCCAGCAAGACACTGTCACCTGTCCCCAGTCTCGGCAGAGTAGGGCTGATCTTTACAGAAAGATGGTGAGGGAGTACGTAGCTGACCATACCATCGTCCTAAATGATCACACAGCTCCCTACAACTACTGGGTTTCAAAGCTGGACATGTGGCACGAACTGGCGCTGTACGCCTTGGAGGTTCTTGCCTGCCCTGCCGCTAGCGTGTTGTCCGAGCGGGTTTTCAGTGCAGCTGGTGGCATCATCACCGATAAGCGTACACGCCTGTCGACTGACAGCGCTGACAGGCTGACGCTTATCAAGATGAATAAAGCCTGGATTTCTCCGCATTTCCATTCTCCACCAGGTGAAAGAAGCTGAACCTGAATAATGTATGCACTCCTCCTCCTCATTGTCCTCCTTCTCCTCCTCTTTGTACACTAAAGCAGAGGAAACTGGCTATTTTTTTGCCAGGGCCAACTGGCTCTGGCTATAGTACTCTATGTATTTAATTTTTCTGGAGGGCCAACTACCCTGTCCTCTGTTTTAAACAATTTTTGGGAGTGCCACATACAGGCACTCAATCTATGTAATTTTTCTGGAGGACCAGCTACCTGCTCCTCTGGTTTGAAAACTTTTTTGGACTGCCACATACAGGCACTATCCAAATTAAATTGTCTCCATAGCAGCCTCCACACGTCGTCTTTTTAGCTGCCTTCACACGTTGTCTCCATTGCTACCTCCACACGTCATCGCCATAGCTGCCTCCAAAAGTAGTCCATATAGCTGCCTCCATACATGGTCCCCTTATCAAACGAGCTGTGTCAGGCAGAATTTTGGATTGTTTTCATGGCTTCCATGTTAACTTTGTCGCCACCCTGCTGTGTAATCCACAAAATATACTGGCAAACTTTTATCATTTACCAATATTATTTCAGCGCTTCTTGCGCATCTGTTTACATTCCCCTCACCCGCCAGAACCCAAACTTATAAGAACGCTACTACACTTGATCTTATACAAAAGGTTCTTAGAAGTGCTGTTTGGGGAGTAGCCTAGAGATAGGGGCTTGGATTGGCGAAAGCTCGTCTGGCAGCAGAGCGCCAGCTCCATCCCAAGATCCAACTAACATAGTTTTAACTGCAGCACCTTTAATCTACTACTAGTTCACTGCCTCCATACATGGTCCCCTTATCAAACAAGCTGTGTCAGGCAGAATTTTGGGTTGTTTTCATGGCTTCCACATCAAACTTGTTAACTTTGTCGCCACCCTGCTGTGTAATCCACAAAATATACTGGCAAACTTTTATCATTTACCAATATTATTTCAGCGCTTCTTGCGCATCTGTTTACATTCCCCTCACCCGCCAGAACCCAAACTTATAAGAACGCTACTACACTTGATCTTATACAAAAGGTTCTTAGAAGTGCTGTTTGGGGAGTAGCCTAGAGACAGGGGCTTGGATTGGCGAAAGCTCGCCTGGCAGCGGAGCGCCAGCTCCATCCCAAGATCCAACTAACATAGTTTTAACTGCAGCACCTTTAATCTACTACTAGTTCACTGCCTCCATACATGGTCCCCTTATCAAACGAGCTGTGTCAGGCAGAATTTTGGGTTGTTTTCATGGCTTCCTCATCAAACTTGTTAACTTTGTCGCCACCCTGCTGTGTAATCCACAAAATATAATGGCAAACTTTTATCATTTACCGATATTATTTGAGCGCTTCTTGCTCACCTCCTTTGGTTCCTCTCTGCCACCCATTGGTTTTAAGCCTGAGTCCATTTGGGGTATGTTGCCAAGACACTCTCTAGCCTGCCGCTGCTGCCGCTGCCTCTGCATAGTCCCCTATAGTGTCAGGGTCAATTATTGGATGTTTTAGATGCTATCTAGCCTCATTCGGTCACTCTGTCATTGCCATGCTGTTGCCCATACTTTTGGCATAATGGTGCGATTAAGCAGCCTCAGAGGCATCCATGCATGCTGCCCCTGCTGTTTCCTGTCCATTTCCGTGGTGTTTCCATCCTTTTCTGAGGTTCCCAGGTGCTTGGCCAAGCTTCCCTGTGCAGATCCTTGGTCCCCTTGAAAAATGCTCGAGTCTCCCATTGACTTCAATGGGGCTTGTTATTCGAGACGAGCACTCGAGCATCGGGAAAAGTTCGTCTCGAATAACGAGTACCCGAGCATTTTAGTGCTCGCTCATCTCTAGTCGCCACGATTACAAAAAGACCTCAGTTATATAGATTTTTTATTTTTTCCCATTTTTATTGAATAAAAAGTAATTTGGCAAAAATGTTGTTAATTTTAGCATCACCGTCTTTCATATGCACAACTTTTTAATTTTTTGCCTCACAAATCTGGTTAAGGGCTTATTTTTTGCGAGAAGGATTGTTCTTTTTAGTGGTCTTATTTTAGAGTGCATAACATTTTTTTAATTACTTTTTATAGCATTTTTTATAGGGTATTAATTGAAAAGTATCTTTTTTTGGGGGGGCTTTTTTTTTTTTTTTTAAGGGGTTCACTTTGCAGATCTAATAATGATTCTGTTTTATTATGCAGATTGTTACGGGCGCAGGGATACCAAATATGTGGGGGTTTTGTGTATTTTATTCAATTGTACTGAATAAAAACTAATTTGGAAAAAATCTTGTTCATTTTAGAATCACCATCTTTTCATATGCATAACTTTTTTATTTTTCGGCTGACAAATCTGGTTTGGGGCTTTTTTTTTTTATAGGGTATTAATTAAAAATGATCTTTTTTCGGAACGTTTTAGCGTTTTTTTTTTCTCTGGCGTTTACCGTGCAGGTCCAGTAACGATTCTTTTTTATTATACAGATTGATACGGACGCGGCAATACCAAATATGCAGGGTTTTTTTGTGTTTTTTATACTTTATTAAGTGTTTTTATGGGAAAGTGACATTTTAGGGGCTTATATTTTAATCTATTTATTTTTTATTTATTCTAATGTGTAGTTTTTTTACTTACAGTTACTTGAACTTGAACCAGTGATGCTCTGATCGCTGGTTCAAGTTCAATACACTGCTATCAATACTATTTTATTGTAGAGCAGTGTAGTCTGTCTGGCATGCTCGCGCATGCTCAGACAGTTTACAGTCAGACCCGGAAGCGGGCAGCTCCGGGGCACATGGCACTCCTGCAGAGAATTTGATTCGCCCAAATTCACCCATCTCTAGTAGCAGCCCATTGGATCACTTTTATCATTGATCTCCATACAGAGAGATGAAGATAGGATTCACATAGCATCCTCCCAGCATGCCTCTTACTGTATACAGGGGCTTCTGTAACAGGGGACTGATAATATCGGCCCCCTGTCACAGTTAAAGAACGGACTGTAACATAGACAGCTCAATCCTGTTGGTGGTTCTGTGTGCACGAGCTCCAATCACATGACCTTCTATCAGAGCCACAAGCTGGTCTGGTGGTGGAGCTCTGCATCAGATATCCTGGTGGCAACACGCACTGCGATCAGGATCCCAGTGAGCGCCGGGTCCGCTTGGAGCTGCCAGTTAGTGAAACAAGAAAATCACCAAACGCATTTAGCAAAGGCCTTTGAAAGGCGTGTGCAGCATAATATCTGGACATGAGTTTTTGAAGCTCTGCATAAAATGCTGTATCTAATGTAACCGAAATACTTCAGCGCCAGGTAATGCATATTTGGATATAAAAAAAATTTGAAGGGTTTAAGTCCCAGCCCAGCCTATCACAAAAGCCTTTGTCCATCTACCACTGAAATTCGCCTAGGTTGAGGTCCTGGGATAAATTTGGGGTTGTTGAATAGCCTAGTCACAGGGGTGCACAGGGGTTGTAGAGTATTATTGTATTTACTTCTATCCCACAGGGAAAGCAACAAATCGAGGAGTGGGCACAAGATCACCGGCCTTTCTTTAGGACATAGCCACGTCATTGCATGCAGGGGCACTTGTGGACAGGCATATTGTTCGATTAGGAGGCAGTACAGGCAGTACATTTGAGTATATTTAGGACCCCCAAGCCACCCTCCACCTTAGACAAATATATTGAGGCCGCAGTGATCCTGCTTCTTTTCTCCTCAAATTAATCTATTTACTGCATATACTAATTTTAACAAACAAAAAAAACGGGAAACATATTGACTCAAGTATAAGCCTAGGGTGGGAAATGCAATGGTCACAGCCTCCAGCCAGTATAAAGCTGACCAGCCCATATCCCCCAGTATATAGCCTTCCAGCCCCTGCCCCCCAGTATATAGCCCCTGCCCCCCCCAGTATATAGCCTGCAAGCCCCTGCAGTATATAGCCCCCCAGCCCCCCAATATATAGCCTGCTGGCCCCTGCCCCCCCAGTACATAGCCTGCTAGCCCCTGCAGTATAGCCACCCAGTCCCCCAGTATATAGCCTGCTGGCCCCTACCCCCCAGTACATAGCCTGCCAGCCCCTGCAGTATATAGCCAGCCAGCCCCCCAGTATAATGCCTGGAAGCGCCAGCCCTCCAGTATAAATCCTGCCAAAAATGAACACTGTACTCACCTTTCAAACACCCCCTGCAGGTCCTCTTTTTGCTCCGGATGCTCTGGTGCCTCTTCGGGTCATTCGGGTCCTCTTCGGACAATGACGTCAGCCGATTGTCGACGTAATTTTTTTCCGTGTTGCTGGCATAATTAGGTGACCCAAAGAGGAGCAGAACGACCCAAAGTGGAGCCAAAGAGGAGCCGAAGGACCCAAAGAGGCATCGGAGTAAAAAGAAGACTTGCGGGGTGTGTTTTTAGACTTGTGTATAAGCCAAGTTAGGTTTTTTCACCACAATTTTTGTGCTGTATAAGTCGGCTTATATTCGAGTATATACATCTCTCTGGAGTGCCTTTAAGTGAGTTGTAGGAACATAAACATAATACATTTCACAGCTGCAATGCGGCCCATTCAGGACAGATTTAGTTTTACCCATCGGTTCATATCCCCGCTCAGCCTACGAAAAAGGGGTTTATGATTAGATGTAAATAGGGATGCTATTGATGGAGTCAGGTCCATGCCTAAATCCAGTCTTTCCCCCACTGGAAATTAAAATTCAGCTTAAGCAACTTGGCCACTGGGGACAGGACAGTAATATTCAGCGCCACTGATTTATCATTATTCACCTCCAGACCTGATATGGATGAGAATTCTTATCCTTTCTTTATTGTATCAAATCTCTTTATAGTTATAGGTTTCTGTCATATATATATGTATATCTAGGCCAAACCACAATTGAAAAAAGGGCACAGGGACGGAGGATTAATGATTATGAGGACATCAGAGAAGACTCTGCATCCTTCATATGTTTCCTTGGCTTTGTGTACACAGCAAATTCACTTAATGGGTTTATATGGCTCAGAGTCTGGCAGTGCAGTGTCAAGAGGCTTCACTTTTTAGCCTGTTGAACCAAGACAGAAAATCTATCTTGCAATGTAAAGTCTGCGATTGCCAACAGAAACTTAAATTCAGACAAACTGTGCTGGCATTAAAAGCTAATTAATTTCTGTTATTTGTTTGTTCCTAGGTTATTGGCCACTTTATTACATTATCAGTTTGTTTACAGACATGATATAATTTCCAGCACCTAAAAATCTCAATTTATTCCCTTCAAGCAAATAATAGCAATTGAACACAAACCAAACAGAGTTTAATGCCTTTACTGTTTTCCAATTATGTTGAAAAATGGTAAATCTCAGTCTGCACATTTAAGCAGAGGTCCAACTAAATCTAAATCTAGAGGCGTTTCCCCCTTCTTGAAGTCAGCCCATAATACCAAGCCACCATAAATTCATGACAACTAATACTACCGCAGCACAACACAACAACAATAAAACGATATAGAGAAAACTATGCACACTGAAATAAGCTCCCAGACCCTGCATACACCCCTATATGAAATAAGGTTTTGTACTGTATGTTGAAAAGATTTTTGTCTAGTGATTTTTATGACATTTGTTCTAACTATCGAGTTACCAATTTGCATAACAGCTTTAAGATTGGGTCTACCAGCTTTTCTTTGAGGCCATAGCTGCCAGCTGGACTGGATTCTATATTGCAGACTTAACTCTTATCCTGTCTCCTTTTCAGTGATAAGTTATCACCAATCCTGTTGATATGTGTTCCCTCTGGGTGTGGAATTTCCTTAGATTTTCTGCAGGCCTCATCTATCCACACCTGCTCCATTTGTTGGATACTCACTATGCCCACTTGGGCCTAGAGTCCCGCAGGTCATTCTAGCCCTGGGCGAACAGAGACTTTCAGCAGGAATTCCATCTCCTCTGCCTTGACATGACCCCTTTTGAATCTTCCTATATTTGTTATCCATGGCCTCCATACTTCAAAAATAAAACTTTTAGAATTATGCTAGGCCTCTGGTGGGTATTTCCAGAGCCTCCCATTGATGTTTTTTCACTGGTTGTTAAAATGAGAAGAGCAGGTCTTCTCTCCCCCTGCTGCTAGATTATACAGAGGGAGAATGGAGAGAGCAGGGGTAGGGTGAGACATCTTCTGCTCATTGTAACGGCTTGTAAATCTGCAGCACTGGGGGATCTTGTAAAACCCCCCATAGCCCCCATATTATCTGATTAGTCTCTGGATTAAAGAAACATTCCAGTAAATGCTAAAAAATAGTTCAGGACCTGAGGGGGTATGTGTGACTCATTCCCTTATCGTAGAACTACACTAGTTATAATACAGTATATCAGCTTTGCTAATTACCATTGCTTTTAATTATTGGCAAAAAAAATTAAAGAAATGATCCATATACAGTAAATGTTGCAAAAAACTAGTAATTGTGATTTATTTTTTATAAAATACAATACAATATAATACCATAATACAATATTTTGATAACTATATTATAGATATTTGGCGAAAGAAAATTCTCAAATATCAATCCCCTAATAATATTAAACGATAAAGATCATTTTTAATCCCTCAATTTGCAATTTTACTCAGTTTTATTGCTGATACAAAAAGAGATTAAGCTAGGGGTGTGGGCATAGAGTTTCCTATCAAAGGCAACCCCCGCTGTATTTATACAGTACAACCAAAATCTTGGATCAAGATAAAGAATCATAAATCGAAAAGTGCCAGACAAGTAAATTTTATTGTACACAGAATAAATGGCAACACAACAGAGACAATACATATAAAGACAGTGAGTGCAAAGTAATCACAGAAGCAGTAACCAATTAGGAGAAGCAGGCATGGTACAGAAAGTATAGTGTAGGTCAAAACATGAGTAAAACCTCATAGGCAAAGAGAAAACGCATGACCCTAAGACATAGTTACCTATACCAATAAAGCAGGCACACACTGTACAACCCCGACACATGTTTCGCTAGTAGCTTTCTCAAGGGGAGTGCCTCCTTCCCCCTCCCTGGATAACGAACTTATCAGCTTGTAGCTCTCCTCTCCCTGCTGTTGTTGTTTGCTGGCAGGAAGTGAGTGTGTATCAATGTGAGCCCACCCTGAAATGCAAATGTGGGGGCTAGAGGCAGAGAGGAGCTCAGCTACACAGCGTCAGACAGAATAACAAGATTACTGACAACCCTAAAGTCAGAAGATACAGGGTCAGAAAACAGGGGCAACCAAAATTGTGTACACCAGGACTAATAGAGACAGGTTGGAATTATATTTGGGAAATGCTGCATTTTTGTTAATAACAGTGAAGTAGAGAATGTGTTATTTTGTTATACTGAGTATATTTAAGGAACTTGTCTTCGTGGGAATACCCCTTTAAAGTGTTCTATCATCTGTTGTTTTATATGTCCTTAAAATACTTCCATAAAAACTTCTTCCATTATGTATAAATACAGTCTACAATGCTAAAGGGCTGTTGGATTAAAGTGATCCGAACTTCAGACTGAAATGTACATTAATCCCCTGTTATCTTCTCAGGCAGCACTCCATGACCGCAGACACTTCAGCAAAATCTCTGGAACAGGAGCTGCTAAAATATATGTCTGGTTCATGACCGAAAGGTGGAAGTTATACATAATATATAGTCTGAGCAGAGATTGTCAATGTATAAAGTGTATAGGTTTCCAGAAAAGGCGTTTGCAATGATTTCATGAGCATAACTGATTTGGTGGACTAGACTTTGGTATTAAGCTTTGTTGGCCAGTAACGTTAAACTTAAGCAGAACTTTTTTGTATCCTTATTTAGATTTATTCCTCTACATTATTCTGTCTCAGAGCTCTTGAGGAACTTCTTTCCTTTCCACAATCCAAATTGTGTCCAATCAGCTGAAACTTACCACAAAATGGATACCAGTCAAAGGGGAACATATATCTGGGCTACAAAGATAAATACGGCCACTGCATTAAATCTATGAGGCAGCTAACTTTGGTACGCTGCTTGATTCTGCACCTAAAAAGTCTCAAACTGTGAAAAGTCTCACAAAAAGTTGCACAAAAAAGTAAGCAATAGGAGTGATACATGTCCCCCAAAGTGTAGAAATATGTCAAAGACGATCAAGAGTAATGATTAACACAATTGCATCCATGCAAAATGGTGCTTTTGCTTTTTAATAAATTTCAAATGATGATAGAAGAAAACTTAAATTTTATTGTAGGATACATGCCCAACATAAACAACATTATATTGCATCCTTATTGCAATTGCAGGGAAGATAGACAGAGCAACAGTGATGAAATAGGAGGTGCGTCTTAGACTACCTTAGAATTCCCATTGGCACTGAAACAAAATTGTAGTTACCAGAATCAAATAATAGGTAATCTGAAGCAACTCACAATCTATGCTCCATGTTATCATTTATTAACTTACAGATGAATGGCACGGTTAGGCTGCATTCACACGACTGTAGGAGGACGTATATACGGCGTCAAGCTTGCGGCCGTACATATGTCCACCATATGCCGGCAATGGGCGCACAAAGAGCTACGGTGCAGCACTCGTGCAGCACCGAAGCGCTCCCTACAGGGGGAAAAGATAGGACATGTCCTATCTTTCCGAATGTTGCGGCGCCGTGTGCCATGCATCACAATGAAGAGGGGAGGGGTCACCCCTCCTCCTCTATATCGTGGCAAACATATGCCCGCCATTCATGTGAATGTAGCCTTAGAGAATTTTTTGCAAAATGTTTATAGCATGAAAATATATTCATAGCTGGAAAACCTGTTCAAGCTATTTACTTCTAAATACAAAAATGTAAAAAGGGTTCTGTAGTGGAAAGCGTGAATATATTCTTTATATCTCCCATGCAGCTTGACACTTGCCCACCCCACAGTAATCCTTTTTGTACTTTCTGGGAAGGAAGACGGATCAGAGCAGAGGACATAGTAGAAAGTGGAGCAACACACATATAAAAGACGATGAAACGGACTTGTCTATAATCCCCTGAGCAGCAAAAAACTCAGCAGCTATCCATGTGGAAAGAAAAATCAGGCATCCCTGCTAATCAGGCCTTTGTATACTGACTGTACAGAATGACAGCTGATGACCTGACCAAGAATCCCTCTAGTAGAGTGAATGACAGCAAGCGACTGTGTTTCCATTCTACATAATGAGATATTAGGTAAGACAGAAACGACAATGCCCAGGCTCATTGAAGAGACTGTAATGCGTCATTAAGCATTCACTCCAGTGTGCCTTATATTATACTCAAGCTTTTGAGCCACGTATGTGATTCTGTGCCACAGCTTATTTGTTTCCTTATTATCAGAAGAATGAAGAATATCCACCACCTCATTAATGTCATTGATGCATTTATCTCTCCTAACTATTATGCTCCTGTAGGTAACAAAATGCCAAGACATTTTTAGAGGGAACATTAGAATATATTTATTAATTTTCCTTTAGTTCCTTGTTGACTTTGATTTAAAGATTTACGAAACTAAAGTTTCATCACCACAATCTCCACTGTCATCCTAGAAGGCTTTTCCACGGCAAGTGTACATCATTTGAAAACCATGGGAGCACTATTTAAGAGTTCTATGTCTGCCCATACAGTATGATGTGTCTGCAAGCTACCTAAGTAAATGGACAAGATCCAGAAAGAAGCCACTGCTCAGTAAAGACACATGAATCCCTCCTGGTGTTTACAAAAAGAAAAAACAACCAATTGGCCTGATGAAACCATTAAACATTTTGCCTGAGTTCTAAGCACTGTGTCTTTGTGTAATAAGACGAGTGAAAGGGGTCTGACTACAAATGCACTTTAAATATAAACCATTAGTAATGGGCCAATAAGAAGGCTTGGATTTCCACTTTAACTTTTTCCATGGTGAAGATTTTTAAATTTAGGTTATAGGTTATATACTTAAAAGCCATCAAATTTTTTTTTAAAGAATTAATTCTTGAGAAGAACAGAAGAGACAGATTTGATAGCTCACCTATGGAAAGATAAGTTACTAAGAGACTATTCTGGCAGAAGAGAGAGCATCTTCATGGATTAAAAACTTTACAAGGTTTACTGCTATAGGCCCATTTCTTTGTAAGATGGTGAAAAAGCACCCTCTCTGGTATGAAACGATAATGCAGCTAGTCATTTGCATGTTAAGCATTCAGAACCAACTCACATCAACTGCAAAACCAATTTTATTTCAATTGTCCGTCAAGCTCCTTTTGGTGTTTCATTAACACGAGAGCACTCAATCTCACTCAACTTTAGGAAGCCTTGGAGGAATCTGAGGTTAAGAAAAGAACTGCGAAAAAAATATGTGATGGAAAAAAAGCAAGACAAGCTCTGACTGTAAAATTAGAGGCAATGCTGTGAGGTACGGATATACAAGATGAAAGGAATCCTCCTCTGTACCTGCGGCTTATAAAAGATAGAAGACATAACATTTGTACAGTCATGCTTAACAATTTAAACCTATGTGTTCACAGATAATCCAGGCATCAAAGAAAACTCAGGCTTCAAAAAAGACAAAGGAAAAAGAAATGCAGAAAACAAATGGGAGGCTTTAATCTCTCCTGCTCAGCAAATGACAAACAATGATAACCATTGCCACTGGCCCAGGAAATTTGTATGTTATCTAACAGAGACAACATGCAGGTATCAACCCATCTTCATTCTTACAGCTTCTTAACAGAACAACAAAGACAAAAAAATTTACCCAGCACAGTAAATCACAAAAAATGCCTTTCAACGTTTTCACCCCTCATAATTTTTCCAATTAATTAGTTAGTTATTTAATTAGTTAACACAAAGTGAATTTTATTCTAACAATAAGCATGTAGATTTTAGGAGCACAATGTCAAAACAACTTCACCAAAACCTGCACACAGTCTGAATTCAATCTAAGGCCATTTCACATGGAAATCTTCTGGAAAGTCTTTTGCATCAGTATTTGGAATCCAAAACCAGAAATGGGTGCTAAACACAGAAGATGTGCAACTTCCACAATAAGTTTACCTGTAAGATCCAGTCTTTGTTTAGTCTTGCAAATACTCATGGCAAATACTGACCTAAATACTAGTGAAAGAGTATACTTCCATGAGTATTTTTTTGCTGTTGTATTGTGCCTGTTTTTGGAACAGTATCTAATCTTTTACAAAATTATGGATTTTGAAACAGAGAAATCCAACAGAAAGAATTACAGAAAATGCAAAGTTTACATCAGGTTTTGTCCTAGAGACATAGGGGACCTTGCTGCCGCAGATCAAAGCTGTACAAAATAACTGGAGGCTATTCAAAAGAGCTAATCTGCCAGATAACCCTATGTATTTTTATAGTAAAAAATGTGCCTACGAGGAAGGCTTAAAGTCTGGCCATCTGCCAGGTATGAGGGTAAAAGACTGTATGATCATTGCTCCTGAATTAGTTTTTACATGTCACACTGGAGAAGCTATACTGCTGCCAAGTCTTTGTGACTCTGCATGTATCCTCTGTTTTATCAAAATCTGCTTCTCCGTCAGATAATGACAAGAACAAGACATGGACTACATGCTGTGTATCTCAGCAATCCATGTATAATATATGAAGCATGTTCTTAATCAGCATGGTAAGAGGTCTAAGCAGTGTAGCAGAGAAAGCGGTTTTGTTGTCCATAATCCCCCACTGTGAAGGAATTAGCAGTTTGTGGGCCTCACACATTATGTTCCCTGGCATATGTCCTATCGGTGGCACTGAACGGCAAGACATTCTCCAAACCTTACTTGTTATGAGCTCAAAAACATGGGCAGATTTCCTGGCAACTTAATTAATTATCTTCTCTTAGTGATGGGCTGCCTGAATAGAGGATGAATCCCCTCCAACCAAGAAAACACAGGAGAGAAAAAAAAACTCCTGGAAACGTCCCATATTTTGTTTTTCTATGTTTCTTGGATAGAAATTATAAAACACAGCTTCAATCACATGGGAAACAGCAGCGTCCATCTGCTATCGACCTATTGTGGAATTGTACATATCTAAAATCCCTTAATTTAATTTTAGGAATGCATATAAACTTATACTTTATGATGCAGTTAATTCATATCGCCATTATACTGATTCCATGCCGTTATTTATAATGGCTATTTATAAAAGCACAGATTGAAAGAATAAGATTCAATTACTGTATTTTTCGGACTATAAGACGCCTCTTACTATAGGATGCACCCCAGATTTAGGCTTCCAAAAAAGGAAAAATATATTTTTTAAAATATCCCTGTTGATCGCACTAAAGCACAGCACACACAGCCCTGCTACATCCATACATTTACACACACAGCGCTGCTACATCCATACATTTACACACACAACCCTGCTTCATCCATACATTTACACACAGAGCTCTGTTTCATCCGTACAGTTACACACACAGCTCTACTATACACACGAAGACACACACAGCTCTACTATACACATGAAGACACACACAGCTCTACTATACACACACAAAACCCCTTCCCCTCTTCTTCTTACCCTGTCCCAGCGCAGCATGTCCCCATTCTCGGCAGCAAGTCGTGATGTAAGAAGCATGTGATCAGTTTCATGATTCTGACATCACCGCAGGTCCTGTACCTGTAGGTCTATCACCCAACCTCCATTACAGCTGTCAGGAGGGTCTTGCAGTGCAGGATCCTCCTGACCTTCGGTCTAAAAGACGCAGGCACTTTTTAGCAAGATTTTTTCTTGCTAAAAAATGCGTCTTATAGTGCAAAAAATATGGTAGTCATGAGAAGAGACGACGGAGGGTGCGGTCACACATTGCAGTTAAAACTGCATCGCAATCTGCTTTGAGGTGGTTTTAGGTGCAGTTTTGTCAATTGAACAGGTGAAAGACATGAACTGAACAGGTGAATGACATTTGTGGAGCAGGTTTCCCCTTCAAAATCAAATTCACAAAACTGCACCTAAAACCACCTCAAAGCTGATGCAGTTTTAACCGCAACGTGTGACTGCACCCTAAGAGGTGAGATGTTCACTTAATCACCTTCTTAGACAAGGGGTTGCTCCCTCCATCAAGACCTTTAACCATCAGAATTATGAATCTGCAGAATAGAAGGCCACAGGATTCTGCAGGAATAGCCACTTTTTTGCCATCCATGAATATTTGAATAAAAAGTGACTGAACAAATAGGTATAAATATAATGCAGCTGATGCCCGGCTGTTACTGCCACGATCGGTGCTGGTCGAACCCAACCACGGCATCTAACTTACCATTACATCGGTCATCTTGGGTGGACAATCGCCAATCCCCTGTGACATCATTGGGCGATTGGCTCATTGAGACTCTTAGGCTTGCCATGTGTAATGATCTCTAATAGCCAGCAGATGTCAGGCTGTTAGAAATCATCAGTAATATTGCTACTACTGTATTGCAGTATACAGCAATATTACTGATGATTTCTATTGCAGTATATAGTATTAGCAATCTGTTCCAGCAGTGTTAAAGTACCCTGGAGGGTCTGAAATAATGATAAAAAAAGGTAAAAAAAAAAAAAAAATGAAAAATAGTAAAAAAAAGTAAAAGTTTAAATCAACCCCCCCATTTTTAGTGAAAAATGAAAACACAAAAATGGAAAAGGCCATGGTTGTTAAGGGGTTAAATGGTGCCACTAAAAGTACAATTTGTTACAAACCCTCATAATCACTTCGGCAATAAGGGGAGTAAAAAACAGAAACGCAAAAACAAAAGATGTCTGAGTCCTGAAGGTGTTAAAGAGGTTTTTGCGCTAGTCCTGAACAGACTTTCTGCCTCATGACTAACACTAGCACAGCTTGATCTCTTTAGATTGAAAAAGCATAGATACAAGCCCAGCACAAAAGAAATTTACATGGCTGAAAAATAAATAATTTAGTGACAACCTCTTTCACCTTTGTTAGAACTCATCACTGCAAAATAAGGTTTCATGTCATACATAGTGGTTAAAAAACATCCAATTCAACACAGTTGTATAAGGACTGACAGAATATAAAGCTGCTCCATCTGACATCACATTTGTAACATGCACATTTATTTTCTCTCCATAGAACATTATTTCTGCAGTGAGTGTGGATCCAGCTGGCTACGCTGTAGAAAACACTATCAGCTAATTAGTAATAATACAAAGCCAACTGTTATAGAGAAAAATGTCATTCTTCCTAAGACATCAGTAGACAAAGTATTTGCAGATTTATTGAAAATGTCATTCTAGAATGAGGTCAGTTAAAGGAATCCTTACAGGCAGCATGCAAGTAAAATTCTACTTAAATAATCATAAGCAACACGGTCATATTAAGAATGTATTGATCTATTAAGAATTAATGAACAATCTGAGAAGAGGCAGAGTCTTCCACTGAGCTTTCATCAATTCTTAATAATCTGTTTGTCCAGAAAGTGGTTTGTGCCACTGGGGGAAATGTGACATAATCACACTGCAAGAGAAACTGCAAAAAGAGTAACTATCAGTAAATATAATAATCCATCACCAATCTGAATTCTGGTTCAGAATTGTGGGTGCAATTTTTCAAATTTTTATGAAAATTGCCAAAACCCTTATTTAGAGGCACCTGCTTAGCTTTAAGTGACTTTGAGAGGCCTAAATAGCAGGGGGGATTATTGTTTTGTGGATGAGGCCCACTTTTCAGATACAGGCGGTCCCCTATTTAAGGACACCCGACTTACAGACAACTCATAGTTACAGACAGACCCCTCTGACCTCTGTTGAAGCTCTCTGGATGCTTTACTATAGTCCCAGATTGCAATGATCAGCTGTAAGGTGTCTGTAATGAAGATTTATTGGTAATCATTGGTTACAGCAAAAAATGTTTAAACTCCAATTGTCACTGGAGCAAAAAATTTTTTTGTCTGGATCTACAATTATAAAATATACAGTTTCGACTTACATACAAATTCAACTTAAGAACAAACCATCGGACCCTATCTTGTACGTAACCCGGGGACTGCCTGTACATCATTTCCGGTGGGTTCAATAGCTAATAATCAGATTTTATTAACTCTGTCTTGGTGTTTTTTTTCCAGACGTTCACTGTACCATAAAAATAATGTGTTATCTATATTCTATGGGTCATCACAATTATGGCGATACCCCATTTATATAGCCACATTTTTTTACGGTTAACTTGTTTTGCATGTCTTTGCACCGCCATGTAACAATGGGCAGAACATTTATATATTTTTGTTTACAGAGCTGTTTTAGAGCGAATTTTTTGGTGGGACAAGCTGTACTTTTTCTTGGTATCTTGTTGGGGTAAATGTTACTTTTTGATCACTTTTTATGTGCTTTTTATGAGGTCCAGCGACAAATTTATTTTATTGTATGGGTTGTTATGGACACTGTGATACCCAACATATTGTGTTTTTTGGGTGATTTTCACTTTTTTATGTTTTATTTAATTACTGCATGGGAGGGGACTTCAAGGGACTTTTATAATTTTTTAAAAAAAAATTTAATTGCACTTTTTTTTTAACTTTTTTAAAATTTTGTCCTAGGCTGGGACATGAACAAGTGATCACTTGTTCATTGTAATTTGCTGGAATACTAATGTATTGCAGCATATTACAGGCATTCGGCATAGGCTAACAGCTGCACTGTTAAATTGTGCTGTTAGCACGAACCCAACAGGCTGCTGCTAAAGGCAGCCCTAGGGTCCTTATCGGACTTCATGGTTGCCATGGCAACGATCGGCACCACGGAGGGTGCTGATTGTTGCGGTGATGCACTATAGACACTCATAGTGACCGCGGCGTCTATAGGGTTAAACAGACGACTATCACGATCCAGGCTGTTACTGCGGGATCCCAGCTTCTGAGCCCAAGCGATAACCATGACGTAATTGTACGTCAAGGTGCAGGAACTACCCGCATCCTATGACGTAGAATTACGTCAGGGTATGGGAAAGGGTTAATCAAGAAATGTCAAGTGACTCAGTTTATCAATCCACTTCTCAGCTTTTTTATATTGGTAAATTTCCTAATATCATGCCTATACATCCCCTATACATTACAAAAAAATGTAAGTAAATTTGCCAACCCTTTTAGTATACATTTTAAGGCATATTTCCGAATACGTAAAGAAGCCAAAACAGAAAAAACAACATAAAAATGGGTATTCCCACAAAGACAAGTTTCTTATATGTACTCAGCATAACAAAATAACACATTCTCTAATTCACTGTTATTAACAAAAATGCAGCATTACACAGATACAAGTCCAACCTCTCTCTATCAGTCCTGGTGTGAACAATTTCAGTTGCCCCTAGATACGACAAAGTAACTTCTCACCAAGGGTGGGCATTTCAACCCATTTTTAGGCCGTTTTTAATCAGTCCGTTAAAAAACATGTTTTTTTTACCATTTTTGGCCGTTTTCCAATTATCTTAATTAATATAATTGGGAAAACGGTCAAAAACTTATGCGGTTTCAATAAATGCAGGCGTTTTTGAACCGACTGCTTAAAAACGGTCTAAAAATGGGTTCAAAGCGCCACGTGTGCCACCACCCTTGGGGTCGGAAGGCCGCCATCTTGGAATTTTGTGTAAGATCGTGGTGCTGAGTTTCTGTCTGTTCTCTGCACTGTAGCCCCACCCCCCTGCACGGAGCTCACACTGATTACATCTTGTCAGCACATGGTGAGCAGAGAGAGAGGCTGCAAACTACAAGCTACAAGGAGAAGGTGGAGGCAGGCACATGATCTATGAGATGTGTAAGAGCTGTGTGTGCAATAGGCATCTCATCTGATCTGTATCATCTGTATGTGTCAGTGTGTTAGTACAATGTCAGAAGTCAGATGAAAGTGCATGTACACCTTGTATCCTGATAATGTAACCATATTGTCACCCCACAGAACTAGATGGATAATACAGTAATGTGTCTGCTTAGTGAGGCCCCGCTCACACCCTGAGATTTTACACTGAGCAGCATAGAGAGTGATAGGAGCTAAAACAGCAATAAAACTGAGTAAATTGTAAAGTAAGGGGTTACAATGATCTTTATTATCATCACTAGGGGATTGAGTTGTGAGAATTTTCTTTTGTGGGAAAACCCCTTTTAGGATAATGTAATACTATACAAGGCAGTCCATTTCAACTTATAGATTCATAACGATAAATCACCAAGCCAACATTTACTACTGCATAACTTCTAGCACATATCTAGCACAAGCCCAAAAAAACAACAAAATGCACCTTTCCCTCTGTGGTCATATCCGGATGTAAAACTAATGTTAGTCTTAGGTCTCTTTCACACTTGCGTTGCAGATCACGTCAGAGTCTGATCAGGGTGCGATCAGGGTTTGGTCAGTGAAAAACTGACATTTTTCATCAGAGTTCAACCAGTTTTCAGTCAGAGTTTGTTCAGTGTCTCAGTTTTTCATGCACAGTTTTTCAGTGTTTCCAATGCATTTTCAATGCGGTTACCACGTGCGTGAAAAGGACTCAGGTCTGACCTCTATCTTTTCTTATGGCAATTGATCAGTGAAAAATGCATTGCACTTGCATTGGACTTGCATGCGTCTCATAGTGCAATGCGTTTTTGATGCATTTCCATAGACTTGTATCGTGCATTTTTAATGCGGGTGACTTGCAAAAGTAGAGCATGCTGAGATTTAAATGCACGTTAAAAAAACCGTGCATGTGTGTGTGAAAAAATAAAGCAAGTCTGAAAAAAACCCAATGATTACAATGGGTCAGAGTGCAATGCAAGTTCTGTGCATAAAAAGCACACGCAGAACACGCACATGAAAAACGCAAGTGTGAAAAGGGCCTAACACAAAGCACTTCAGAAATGTGTGAAAGCTAAAGCAATACATCTTGCTCTAAATCTGGTAACATTAGATATGGTGGAGACTTCTAGACAAAAAGTGGGCAGCTAAACAGCTGACCTCTCGAAAGATGGCTTAATCATAAGGGGGTTATCTGAGATAACAAATAAGAAGAGTGTATGTTTCTTTCCATAAACCAGCCCAAAGACAAGTGTGGCATTGTTTCTTGGATAAAATAAAATAGCTTACAATAGCTTTTTTCAGTTTACAACCCCTTTAATATTTAAGCTAACTTTCTGGCATTCAATTTGGCAGGACGTATTGGAACATTTATAATTCCTCACGTTCCCTAATCACTGGCTGGTATTCCCTGAATCACTGTGCACAAGGGAAGCTTTAGAAAGACATTAATTGATGGAGAGTGACAAAAGTAAATAATCACCATGCTTAGACATCCCTGATATTGCAGTTTGCAGTTTATATTCTCTGCCCTGGAAACATTGACTATATAAATCAATTTTAATGAGGTGCCATAATGAATGTGTGATGCTGTTGGCCATGTTTAGAAAGGAACATAATTATAAATATCTACAAATAGTCATCAATTATGAGTCGTCATCATTGGAACCATTTCAGACCTGTATATAGCTTATATGTATGTATACTCAATATATAGCTAGAGGGTACAGTTATATGGCATATAAGGTTGATGGTTGGTTCTAGAGTTGACACAAACACATAGATCTGAATCCTCTGTAGTTTTTATGTGTGGTGACTCAACAATTTTTAGAACGCTCTTTCTGTAGCATAGGTCCTACAAACCACATTGTCTGATTTGTAGATGTAGGACTTGACTAACTGTATCTTTCATTTACCTGAAGGCTTTTCTTCTACAGGCAGTCCCTGGGTTACGTCCAAGATAGGTTCCATGGGTTTCTTCTTAAGTTGAATTTCTATGCAAATCGAAACTATATTTTATAATTGTAACTCCAGACAGAAATGTTTTTTTTGACCCAGTGACAATTGGGGTTCCAAAATTTTTTGCTGTAATGTGACCAAGGATTATTAATAAAGCTTCATTACAGACACCTTATAGCTGATCATTGCAGTCTGGGACTATAGTAAAGCATTTAGAGAGCTTCACCAAAGGTCACAGTGGCAGAGGGGTCCGTCTAACTAGGTGTCGTGTGTAAGTCAGGTGTCCTTAAGTAGGGGACCGCCTGTACTTGTTTCTCTATTGAAAAAGATAGCTTTTTTACTGTTTTCAATTATTCCCACTGTGTTACATGTTAGTTTAACATACAGGTCATTTTACTGTTTGTATTCAACTTTTGCATTATTTTGAGTTATTTATTAATAAATAACCACAGCTCTTGGCTAGAGAGGGGTCAGGGAGTAAGAATTCTCCTAATTCTCCTAGCGTGCAGTCCCAATTACTCTTTATACCCAACATATGCTGTAATAGTTCAACTTACATTGAAAAACATTTATAAATATCTATTTGTAACCTATTAGTTCCTATACATATTTCATCTCACTGTAGTCTTTTGTACATTAATCTTTATAAAACCAATTCCTCAACCATACGTTGTTTATCCATTTCATTCATAGACCACATTGCACCATTTTCCATACTGGCCAATCCTAATCTACGGCAGGAAATTCAGATCACCCAATCCCCATCCCCGCAGGCGACACACCTTCCTCTCTCAGGACCGAGGCCAATTGCAGTTCACCATTGCCTCACCCCCCCCCCCCCCCCCATCTCGATGACGTATCCCCATGGACAAATCAAATCCTCCTATCCGCCACATGTCTTTCAGTATGATATGTCCAATCCGTGCACCTAAATAGTGCGCACCTCCCCCAATTTTCTATATCATCTTACTTGTCTGCGACACCTACAGCTCCTAAATTTCCATATTATAATTTGGGACTCGATGAAGGTGCATCAATCCGACAGTGTGTCCAATATTATTTGCATCGTATTTTATCATTACAAAGATGTATTACAAGGATTTATATACCCACATTTTATTTTACCCACACAATAGTACATCTAATCTTATTGGGCTTTCATCTCTCCCTAATGTACAAGGGTATAGAATACAACTCCATTGTACTGTTATAGTTTAATACTATTGGGCTTTCATCTCTCACTAATATACAGGGGTAGAGAATACAGCTCCATTGTACTGTTTTAGTCATAAATCTAACCCTATGCACACCTCTGAAAAATACAGAAATATACAGTACATTAATAACCTGATTATCTCAGATTTTGTTAGTAGATAATGTTAACCCTCCTTTAAAAAAAACATTTAAGGTCGAAGTCTATATTCTATATAGTCTATATAGTCTATGTAAGTGTTCCCAATTTGTGTATCCAGAACCCCTCCCTTCTACTTAACTTAATATTAATATGTTCCCCTCGCCAATGTGCTTTATTTTTCTTTATTGCCCAAATTGTGTACTTTCTTTAAATGTGCAGACACACTGTGACTAATCACCCCTTTTCTTATATTGCGACAATGTTCCGCAATTATCATTTATACTATTATGACATAGAAGTCAAAACGATCATGTGCTATGGTGCTGGAAGGGAACCTGTTGCTTAAAATTTTGTTCCCACCCCTTTCACCGCTTCCTTTTTTTGCATTTCTTTATGTTCTGTTTGTATTTTATACAATTAAAATATCTTTTCAGAGTTTGTTTCCAATGCTCCTTCAAGGGAAGTTCAACCAATTGTAAGCCTGCAAAGGTATTGCCTTGTCTATAGATATGAATAAAGGACTATGACTCCATGAACCGCTCCTCCCTTGGGCTACCAACAGGCAGTTGATGTCGGTAATTGAACCCCCAGCTGCCGTGACTTGTTCATTTGCACAGATGAGTGGCCGCAGCTCATTCCGGAGATGGGGAGTCAGAGAAAAATGACTAGCAGTTAATCTGCTGCCCCAGGATCTGCACATCAGGAAAGATTCCGATTTATCTTATTAAACTCAGCAATGACTGCCAAAACAGATGAACCGAGGGAGTTTTTTTCAGCCCTTCCAAGTCTGAAGTAGCAAACAGCATTCCTTAAATAAGTAGTCTGTTATAATATTTAGGCCTAATTTTTTTCTCTCTATATCCTTTATAAAAAGTCTAATTTTGCTTATATAGCACCAACATATTCCATCACTCACATGGGGCTTAACGGTGGAGTTCCCATATAAAATTACAACCATTAACCATACATGCATAAGAATTAACCAAAAATAGGTCTCTACAAAAAAAAAAATATAAAATTTACAATACACATAATGAGATACACATCAGTTTGGCCACCGACTATTAAAGGGGTTTTCCCATCAGTGCATTCACATTTAATTGAATTCATGTGCCATATGTTAACATTTCTTCAATTGGATATTATTAAAAAATGTTCCTGTGTGAGGATAATTTTTCATAAATGTAACCATGTTGTCCCTTAGAAACTAGATGGCTTCCTCGGATACGACCACCTCACATTCAGGCAGCGTTGGCCAGACGTGCGCTTTTGAGTCCTGCCTGACCACCTGGCTTGTTTCTAAGGGACTATATGACTACATTTATGAGAAATGAGAACATTTTTTTAATAACATTCAATTGAAGAAATGTTAACATATGGCAAATGAATTAAATTAAATGTGAATGCACTGATGGGAATACCCCTTTAATAGTCGGTGGCCAAACTGATGTGTATATCATTATGTGTATTGTAAATTTTATATTTTTTTTTTGTAGAGACATGTTTTTGGTTAATTCTTATGCATGTATGGTTACTGGTTGCAATTTTATATGGGAACTACACCGGTAAGCCATTGAAGAAATGTGTATATATATGGCAGATTAATGAAATTGAATGTGAATGCCCAGTCGAGAATACCCCTTTAAATACTCTGCAATGAGATGCACCTTTTTAAACAACAGAGCAATAATGTATAGAAAGTATGTAACTAAGTGTACCCTTGTCAACTCGTAACACTGTATGTATGTCTTATAAAATTATTGCTCAAATAAGTATTATTTACCTCAGATTAGAGCCGCTCAGATTCATGGCTCATCTTAATGGCTGCTGAGCAAATGCAAACTCTAAATAAATTAAATGTTGAGAGAAGTTATTAAGAAATACACTTCAATTAAATATTCATAAGTAACCTCATAATTAATTTACAACTGCTCCTCCCTTAAATCAACTCCTCTTACCTAACGCACAAACATGATTTTAGCATAGATTTAACCCTTTCACCGTCACATAGCACATCATTTCACAATGGACAAGATAGTAAAACATGCTCATAATCAGAATTTGTATTAAATTTTCAGTTTTACGCTCTACTTTCTATAATGGGATCTGCAGGAGTGTTTCAAGTGCCTATAACCTATAGATGATTGTGTGTTGTTTGCGCTCTAACGTGACTCCGTATTGGCGATCTGATTTTGCCCACTAATGTTTTTTTGTCTATTTTTGAGTTGTTGTTTTTTTTTTTTGAGTGGGAATTGTATCTAGTGTTCACCATGGGCTCTCCATTTGATGTCCCAAAGGGGGTATCAATGGTTAAATGTCTCACTATATAACTATGGCTAATAAATTACAAATTGTTTCATGAAGGGCCTGAATGACGCCAACAAAAGGTGTGTTGTATTATCTGAAATGAAAATCAATAACCCCATTATACTTCATTACTGAAAACAAATATGACTAATGAGTCATATGTGTCTACTCACATCCTTCAGAGAAATAGGATTGCCTCCTCCTATCGCTCTATTTATTCTACCCACTTCAGGGGAGTTAGTGTCTTCATTGCACTATATGCAGAAAACCTGTTATTCCAACAGTGGTATATATACCTTCTCACTTTAATATGGAGGTTCTCAAAACGGCAATTGCCTTTGCAATGGCATCACCTCAGGTCCCAGCCTTTGCCTTATGGGATTAAAACTGTTATTTGTCTCCGGATATGGATACGTTTCACAACAGGGGCTCACCTGCTCGGAAACAATCCACTGCTTTTGAGTCTGTTGTGGTATGATATATGGAGACTACATAATCCTACTGTACATAAATATTCATGTTACTCCATCTCTCTCGGATAGACCTTCCACTTGGGACACACTTTATTTTATCGTGTGTGACGGAGGTGGAATATTTGCTGAGATCTATACCTGACCACTAACCACTGTTAGTTAATCTGCAAATGGTATTGGGTAATTCTGAAAGCTTAACCCATTCTGGATACAGCTGATAGATAATTCGTAGGAGTCAGCGACTGCCATAGAAGAATTTTATCAGTTTAATGAAGGCCTATGAATGGGAAGCTCTAAAGGGTTTTATTGGGGGAAACTATAAACAGAAGATTTGTCGTCAAGTCTACAGGAGGCCCTCTGTAGCATGGCGTTTATGACAGAAGGGGAATATATCAACAATACTTCACTAACTACAGCAAATGATTGGTTTGAAACTCACTCAAAGACCTTTTTAGTACAGCAGATCATAAAAAAAAATTTTATGAAACAAAATTGCATCTTCTGTGGGGCATCTTCTTTCAGTAGTTTTTAGTTCTCAGGAGGAGACCAATTTATTACTACACTAAGACAGCCTGATGGACTTACTTATAAAAGTCTTTAATGATTTGCCTAATAACGTTGTCATTTTTATGTCTTTCTAAACTCCCATATGAAAGAAAATGTCAGACTTGTTAGATAGGGGCATCCAATTCCTCCTTAGCAGACCCTCTTTCCCTGGAGGAGCTTCAGAAAGCTTTGGGATACCTCTCCACTAGCAAGGACCCTGGTATTGATGGCCTACAGGCAGAAGGTTTTTTTAACTATTGTGGGGAATTGCACTGGTAGATGCTTTGTAGCAGTGCAGGAAGCAGGGACACACACAGAGTTAAAGTCCAAAAATCAAGTGTTTATTCACACTTCTTTGTCAAAAACACAAATTCAGCCTTGGCTTAGGCACGTACAAAATACAAAAGAATAAAGCCTGCCCGGCTAAGCACTGTCTAATACATTAACAGCACTTAACTATACGCTCTTGGCCAGCAGAATATCAGGAGGCACTCAGTTACCTTTGCTGTGTGAACACTGTCCAGCCTTCAGCTCTCCAGGTAGTGCCTCACCTACTGCTTCTGGACTGCAGACTAAATCAGGCTCTAACGAGGTCTGTGACCCGCCCCTGTGGGCTATACAGAAACCCAGGACGGAAGCCCGGATGGAGTAGGAGTCCCACTACCAGCCTACCCCTACTCCATAATAAGCAGGCCCAGTACAGACATTACAAAAGGTGTCTATGCTAACTAGGCCAACATAGACCAAACAGACTACTCCTGCTTACCACATGTCTGCATTAACCCTTGGGTTACTGCAGACAAATCCAGGGCTTTTACCACACACCCTTCATCTGCCTGTATGACAGATAGCGGTTTTCCCAAATGACACCTCTCACTTTCTCACATAATATAAGGATATTTTGCTGGCAAAGCTACGCCAGTTATTACATTCTTCTCTGGAAATGAGTAGTTTACCTTCCTCCATGCGTGAAGCTATTATCGTATTGATCGCCTAGCAGGGTAAGGACCCGACACTCCTGAAGTCTTACTGGTCTATCTCATTACTAACAAAGTATGTAAAGATTTTGGTAAAGGCTCTACCTAGAGTAGTTACATGGTTGGTCCATATAAATATATTGGCTTTATACCTGGAAGAGCCACTGCTGTTAATACCCTTTTTCCCCGAAAAAAGACACCCCCCTCAGTAATAAAGATCAAGTACAATTTTTTCAGGTTTAGAAATATGAGGTTCCCCAAAAAATAAGACCTAACGGCAATCATTGTTGCAGCTCCCCCCAAGCCGTACATTAGTATTATTAGATTATTTAAATACTGGAAGGAGGTTGTGACATGGGAGAAGACGGTTGTGTTGCAAATGTGCTAACAACAGCTTCCTGAACAGGAAGGGCTCATGGAATGAAAGTGTTATTGCTAAGCACAAGAAATTGGGGCCAATGATTCGAATGGAAATGGAGTCACAAGAAATTCAGCATGAAATTCAGAATTTGGAGAATTATAAGGAAGCTAGACTTTCTTGATGTAATTCAGATGGTTATACTGGTGTATGTGATTATATATACATTAATAAATGTTGATTTTATTTTTGTTTAACAACAAATGTAAATTCTTGTACATGGATCAATAAGGCTTCCCCTGAAAATAAGACTTAGTGCCTATTAAGGAGCAAAAATTAATATAAGACAGTATTTTATTTTTGGTGAAACACGGTATCAAGCATTTCCATCTAAACCTACAGGCTAGGGCTGCTGAGGGAGGTGGGAGTGCGATCCTCTCACGATGCTGCCAAACCTTTTGACGGCATTGAGGGGGGATTTTTATGGGTCCTAGTCTCAAAAATGGAATCTGGAGATGGCTTTGTTTTCTGGGTAAAATTACTATATTCAGGTCCACAAGCAGGAATTAGCACCAATGGTAGCATTTTTTAGTGTTTTCCTCTGGGTCGAGGGATGAGGCAGGGGTGTCACCTTAAACTTATACACATCATAGGGCCTAGTTATGGATATCATCAAGGACAATGGTATCTACTCAGGACTCGGTAGTAACTTGAACAAATCATTTATACTCAAATGGGACCCTGGACGGACTTCTCCCCTGTCTGGCATAATATGGTTCTACTGGAAATTTTGAGGATGGAGGGCTTTTCCCCTGGATACGGAAGGGATTGATGCATCTGCAACATCTGGTGGATTATGGTATGTTAAAATCCTTTCACCAGCTTATCAGAATTTGACTTGCCAAGCAACAACCTATTCAATATTTCCAATTATGGGATGCGTTCAAATCCCAATTTGATGGTCAGATTATAAACTTTTACCATAATATATTGTTTCAATATACAAATTATTCAAAGGGAAGACTTTGACTGGTATGATATCATCTACTGGTATGATAAATAACATATTTCTTCCTGGCTACAAGGTAATTATCTTGATCAGTTCCCCCTCAAGACAACTCTGGGAAGCTATTAAGGATGAGAATTGGAGAGACCTTTTGGAAAAAGTCCTTCTCCTCTCTGCTAGACGGAATGGTTAAATAGTCCTCATTTATAGGGTCTACAAACACCTGCTATGTTATTCTGAATTAGGGCAGATGGTCACTGAGCTAGATCTGCAGAAAATGATGTGGACCTTATACACATGCTTTGGTCCTGTAGGGAACCAGGACAATTTTGTTGTAATTGCCCTGGGGGAGGCTCTGTATGCTCAGGTAGGCTGTGCATGCGGGTGGACGCGTAGCTCTGTATAGTGTTAATGGGGAATGTTTATAGGGGTTGGATTTTAATTATACTGGGTGGCTTTATATGGAGTACTGTATATTATTTAATTTGGAAGTATCTATATGGGGGCTGATATAAATAAATTAGGGGAATTGTATATAAATAAAACGGGGTGGGGGTGCTGTAGCTGAGGGTGTGTGGTATATATAATTTTCGGTGCTGTATGTACTATAATTTATTTGGGGTCCTATATAAAGGATGTTTTATGTAGGGAATGGTGGATAATATTTATTTAGGAATATAATCCATTATATTGTAAGTGACTGTGGTATTTTTAGGGGCGCTGCATGGAGCTGAAGACATTTGAATGTGAATTCAGCTGAGATAAACCATGGCTCAATGTTCCAGGTCTGCCCACAGAAGCTTTTTTGGCACAAAGATTGCTAAATTAATCTTTTATGACACATGTATGAAACAGTTTGTACACTGATACTTAATAGGAACCCCTGGTTTATTATAGGAGTGTGGTTTATTGGGGAGGAAGGTTATTGTATCCCTTTGACTTTATGTACCAGCACTTTGGGACACAATGTGTGCCATATATGCCTCTCCTTATGCGTTTCCCATGTCTTTGAACCTGTATGTTTTATAAAACCTTTGAAAAATTCCAATAAAAAGGGATTTTAAAAATTATGTAATCTATATTAATCAACATTTAAAAGGGGTTGTTCATTTTAAGTTCATTCTAGCAAA
Organism: Engystomops pustulosus; assembly: GCF_040894005.1. NCBI lineage: Eukaryota > Metazoa > Chordata > Amphibia > Anura > Leptodactylidae > Engystomops > Engystomops pustulosus. Next base: position 100,208,635 of record NC_092417.1, on the reverse strand, counting down.
TAATTGATATTGTTTGTGTAATGAAAAGTTATACAATTTTCCAATATACTTTCTGTATCAATTCTTCATGGTTTTCCTAATTTCTGCTTGCTTTCTTCTTGCTGTCATGCAAAAGGAAACTTCATTTCTTTCTGTAGATAAACATCGGTCCATGGTTCATGTGATGTCACATAAGTGCACTTGTTGCTATATCACAGAGAGTAATTAGAGCTGTGTGTTATAACGAGCCTAGCACCTGTGTGACATCACATGACCAAGGGCCGGCGTTTACCTAGAGGAAATGAATGACGCAGCTTCCTATTGCATGACAGCAAAAAGAAAGCAAGCAGAGATCTAGAAAATTGTGAAGAATGTACACAAACAATATCAACTATTTGCTGGAACGTCCTTAACCCCTTATCACCGACACTAGTTTTCAGCTCAATGACCAGACTCGATTTTTCAAATCTGACATGTCTCACGATAATTGGTTATGACTTCGGAACGCTTTAACATATCCGGGTGATTTTGAGAATGTTTTCTCGTGACACATTGTACTTCATGTTAGTTATAACATTTAAGTGATAAGTTTTGCGTTTCGTTCTGAAAAAAAGTGAAAATTTGGCAAAAGTTTGTAAAAATTCTTCATTTTCCAAGTTTGAAATGTTCTGGTTTCCAGACAAGATGTAAAACTACCCAAAAAGTTTGATAATTAACATTTACAGAATATCTGCTTTATGTTGAGATGATATTTTATGCTTCCAGTCATTTTTCTAGGATGTTATGAGGTGCAGAACTTTAGGTGCGATTTTTCTTATTTTCATGAAAATTGCCAAAACTCACATTTTGAGGGACAACTCAGCTTTCAGGTGACTTTGAAAGGCCTAAATAATAGTAAAACCACATAAATTACCCCACTATAGAAAGTTCACCCCTCAACATATGTAAAACAACTTCTATTAAGTCTATTAACCCTTTAAGGGTTTCACATGGGTTAAAAAATATGGACCTGCGATTTAGAAACTATAGAATTTTTTTGGAAAATACATTCATTTAGGCCAAAACTGACATTTTCAGAATAAATTAAATGATGAAACGCACTGCAACGCTTGATGCCCAATTCCTCCCGAGTGTACTGATACCCCATATGTGGTGGTGACTGCTGTACGGGCGCACGGCCGAGTATAGAATGAATGGAGTCGCCATTCACAGCAGATTTGTATTGTCACATTGTACGACCTAAAAAATTTTTTTTTTTTTTGGTAATGCGAACATATGAGGGCTCATTATGTACGGGATGAGATACAATGTATAGATAATTTATTTTGGGAGTCTAAAGCTTATTCATGAGATTTTATTAACTATTTCAAGGGGGACACAAACAAAATCATCAATTTTTATTTTGGATTTTTAGCATTTTTTTTCCCCGCTCACCATAACATAAAAATAATATTTTATCTTTATTCTCTGGTTCACTACGATTGCGGTGATACCTCATTTATATAGTTTTTCTTATTTTTGCTCAATTTTCCTGATCAAAACCAATATTGGAGAAAATCGCATTGTTTTTACTATTGACAACTTTTCAGGGCCATAACTTCTGTATTTTTCTATTGCCAGATCTGGTTGAGGGCTTATTTTTTGCGAAAACAGTTGTTCTTTTCAGTGGAATCATATTAGGGAACGTAACTTTTTTTGATCACTTTTTAGAACATTTTTTGTGATGGTGTTTGATGGAAAATTGTATATTATGGGAAGTTTTTTGAGTTTTTTTTTTTACGTAGTTCACCGAGCGGGTTCAATATTGATTTAGATTTATTTTACAGATTAATACTTTAATTTTACTTTATTTGCATTTTATGTGTAACTGGGGAGATTATGGGTCTTTTATTTATTTAATTATATTATAAAAAGATTTTTTTTTTTAACTTTTTTTACACTTTCTACTTCCTGGCTTGAATAAGCGATCATCCGATCGCTTATTCAAGCCTTTACACTGCAATACACTTGTATTGCAGTGTATACTGTAAGTAACTGAGCATGCTCAGTTACACACAGCTGGGTCCTGCCAGGAGGTGGAACCCGGCACAGAGAGGAGCCGACAGCCCCGGGTCACTCGTCGGAACCCGGGGCTGAGGCAGGAGGGATCGGATCCCCCGGTAAGCACACCGGGGGGTCCGATCTACGGGGGACACACTTGCACGCCGCGGTCATGCTTGACCGCGGCGTGTAAGGGGTTAAACACCCGGGATCTGAGTTTTTCCGATCCCGGGTGTTAGTGCCGGGTCTGGGCTGTGATATCACAGCCCGACACCGGCACTATAATAACCCGGTGTCCCTAAAACTTCTTCTGACGCACCGCAGTAGAAAGGCGTACGCGTCAGAAGAAGTACCCTTAATGACCGCCGTAAAAAGCCGATAGGGCGGTCTTTAAGGGGTTAAAGTTGACAGCCCTTTTTAGGATTTTTTGTAAGGGATACATTGTGGCACTAGAACAGTGTTTTACAAAATAACCAAAAGTATCCCAACATAAAACCTTTAATTTGCAAAAAAAAAAAAAAAAGATGATCCTAATTAGAAAACAGTGTTATCTCTAGCAAGTGCACAGTAGGAAGTGTACAGGCCTCTGCTTTGGATGACCTTAGCACATATGCAGCCACAGGACATCACTAGTTTATCACACTGCGCTGGTGTAATTTTGGTCCACTCTTCTTCCCGTCACTTCAACAGTTCCATAGGTTTTCTTTTAGGTTTAGATCAGGCCCCTAATCTGGCCATTTCATTATTTCAATGTTTTCTATTTCAAGGTACTACTTTACCCATTTGTTGCTGTTGAAAAAGGTTCTGCTACACAATTGCATTCACTCATAGCTGTATGAGAGGTCCAGCTCCTGCTGTAGAAATCATTCCCCAGACCATGGCACTTCCTCCACCACCTTTCATTGACTTTTCACATTTTGGGTTCTTTCCCCAATTTTTTCCCAGTTTGTCTACAAATGATGTTTCCCATCAGATCCAAACAAATCAAACTTGTTTCATCAATACAATGAGATATGGACCACATTTTCTCCGTCCACACAGCATGCTTTTCGTCAAAGGTGAGGTTTTGACAGATCCTTACCCTGTTCAGAGCTAAACTGGTGAACAATTTCAGCCACAGTGTTAAAATGTTGACCCATGGAGATTCTCTACATTATCTTGTCATCTCTTGTATTTGCGTTTGAATGACCATCATTTTTGCTAAGGCTGATAAGGTCACCTATTTGGCAGTTGTTGGGCCCTCCACGAGCCTAGGGGTATAGGATCTGTGAGGTCTAGAAGTGACTACATAGGAAGCCATGTTGAGTCTTTCATAAACTGTTTTGCCCTAAATTTACCTGCCCCTCTCCATTGCTTAAAGACAATGGGGGACATTAACTTACCAGGTCCTGTCGCGATCCAGCGGCGCATTCTCAGTCGAGGATTCGGGTCTTCCAGTGATTCACTAAGTTAGTGCGCCCGATGTCCACCAGGTGTCGCTAGTGCGCTGAAGTCCGCCGGAGTTCACAATCCTATCCTGGGTGCAGGTAAGCGCGTGTCAAGCAACACATTTTTTTTTTAAATTTCACGTTTTTCTCCGAATCCGTTGGGTTTTCCGACGTCCACGCCTCCCGATTTCCGTAGCATGCATGCTGGCGCTTATGCGCCACAATCTGATCGCGTGCGCCAAAAACCTGGGGCAATTCAGGGAAAAACAACGCAAATCGGTAATATTCGGGAAACCCGACGAAAAATAGTGATTCGGGCCCTTAGTAAATGACCCCCAATGGGGCAGATTTATCAAGCTGTCTGAAAGTCAGAATATTTTTAGTTGCCCATGGCAACCAATCACAGCTCCCCTTTAAAATATTTATGAGCACTAGTAAAATGAAAGCTGAGTTGTGATTGGTTGCCATGGGCAAATAGAAATATTCTGAGATGGCGTTCAGTGACTGAAAAAATACCTTTGGTATTTTAATGGGAAGAGCTCAAAAGAAATTAAATAGATGTGGCAAAATATGTAGTTTGAGTATCTCCCAAATCACGAAAAAATGCCCTTACTTCCTCTCGAGCAGTCCTCCTGCACACATTTAAACATTGGTAGAATGTGTAAAGTTTGGATAGGTCGGCTGGCAGTTGAATCCCCAAATATTTGATACTCTGGGATGTCCATTTAAAACGGAAGGAAACTTCCAATGTCTCCCTTAGTTGTTCTGGTATGGAAGCATTCAGGGCTTCAGACTTAGATCAATTAATGCAAGTTGGACAAATAAGAAAAAGATTGGATTTCCTGCATTAAATTAAGTAGGGAGACCAGTGGGATTGTCAAGAAAAAAAGGAGGTCATTGGCGTATGCAGTTATCTTATACAAAGAGCATTTGACATTAACCCCTGAGATATCGTTATTACGGACTGGACGAAGGAAGGATTCCAGGGAGAAGACAAACAGCAATGGGGATACTGGGCACCCCACTTTATCCCCTTCTTATTTTGGTCTAACATTTGACTGCATTGCTAATACTGTCAACAATACTATTAGGACCCTGCGCTAATAGGGGTAGCCATTGGTCTCCTGTGCTGCCCTATTTTTCATCTGGGGCTACTTGTGTCCCCCATGTACTGCATTTATACCTTCCCACTTGAGGGATATATATGTCGAATTTGTGTATTTACTTTCAATAAAGAGTATTATTTTAAACAAATTAGTGTTTTTTGCCGCTCTGGTTCTTTTTGGTATTCTTGAGTATGCAGTTGGAGAGGCATATATGATCTGTGAAGGAGTGTAGGGGTTTATTTGGTTCTGTTATACTGGGCACGCCTGTCTTGTGCCATTCTGAATATCAAAGCTGTCAGAGAGTGTGCCATTCACTCGGATAGCCAGATCATCCTATCAAAGGCCTTCTCTGCATCAGTTGACAGGAGCACAAGCAGAAAGGGGGCCAGCCTCATTGCTATAACCTTTGCAAATAACTTGAGGTCCTGGTTCAGGAAGGATATTGGTCGATAGTTAGAGTATTTAGTTGAGTCTTTCCCTGGCTTAAGTATTACCACAATATGCACTCTAAGAGTGTCTCAAGGGAGCATTGAGCCTTTAGAACTTTTTGTAATATGGCAAAGAATAACCATTGTATCTGGGGACTTTGCTGACTGTGTCTCCTTGAATGCTAACTAAAAGTCTAGGTCAGTCATAGGATATGTTTGGAGTCCGCGAGGTTGGATCTAATCTACAGGTAATTGTGAGGAGGATGCGTCAAGGTTGTACAATGTTTGGTAATAGTCATGGAACGACCCAGCTATGTCAGAGTTTAGATGTTGGGCAGCCCCTGATGTTGTCATAATTTTTGGGATATAAGTCCGCGCACGTTAATGTCGTAATGCTGTGGCTAGTGACTTTCCACATTTATCACTGTATTTATAGAAGTGTCTGCTACACTTGGCTAAAACCCTTTTGGCTTCACCAATTGGCAATGTTCTAAGAGATGTCTCAACTAGAGAGGTTCGAAGGTCATCCATAGGGGAATGCTTATGGGCCTTCTCTAACACCCTGATTTTGTCTAGTAGGGACGTTATTTCCTCAGCTCTTTCTCTCTTATGGCAAGAGCCATGTGTAATTAGAATACTGCGGATATTGGGGCAGATTTATCAAGCTGTCTGAAAGTCCAAATATTTCTAGTTGCCCATGGCAACCAATCACAGCTCAGTTCATTTTATCTGCGATCATGAATAGTTTAAAGTGGAGCTGTCATTGGTTGCAACTAAAAATATTCTGACTTTCAGACAGCTTGATAAATCTGCCCATTGTGCTCATGGCCTTCCCAGGCTCTGCAGTGATGGTCTAATTTCCTAATTTGCAATCAGGGAATTGTACGCATGTGGGTATCTGCTGCAAATTGGTATGGTCTAGTTTGGCTGAGGTGGGTTTCCTGTATGAAGGCAATCATAATTTTCGTCCCTCTAAGCAGATTAAAAATTATTGATCTTTTCTCAGGACTGTGTAGACCCTTCACATTTAAAGAGACTAATTTACTCTGTGAGCTCTCAGGACTAGACACTGCCTTTGTTGGGGCTGGAGGAGTGGGAAAGGGTGAGGGTAGAGGGTATCCCAGAGTAGAAGTGAAAGGTGGGGGGGCTAGTAGAAGAGCGTTTTGAAGAAAGGAAAAGTAGGTCTAACGGGAGTCAACCAGTGACCCTGGAAGGAAAGCAGAAAGGAGGGAGAAGTATCAGGGATACCACATAGTGGAAAGACAGAGAAAAGTTGAGCGATGGAAATGGGGAACAATCCCTAGATCCCAAGTGTCAACACTAAGGAAGAATCTTCCTATAGAGGAAGCGGTGGAAAACACAGAAAGTGACAGAACAGAGCTTAAGTCCTGACAGGTATATGTGAGATGATTATAGAACTTAAACAGTTATCGTCTATAACTCAAGATGGAACAATCCTGAATCAGGATCATGCACGCCAGTGGCAGGTGATAGAGGAACACAACTTCAATTACAACCTGAGAATAAAAGTAACATAGGAAACGAATTGCAAGAATATCTGCTGATGGTGGAGCGATGGCCGCACACTGGGGGCTCCTCAGGAGCTTAAACAGCCTGATCGAGTAAGTAGGTAGGGTATTATCAATTGATCCAGTAAGGGAGCCTCTATATATAGCAGTATTGGCACCAAATCTGACTGGATAGCATAATGTTCGTAGGGGTAGGGGACGAAGGGAAGCAGACCCCAACGTGCTGTCAAACCCCCTCAGTTCTAACGATCAGACCAGTACAATCGGGAGTCAGCAGTGGCTAAGTGACATCCATGAAAATAGTGGACATTAGATGGCATGGCCTATCCCTGAAGGCATTCCCCGTTTAGAGGGCATTAATATCTGAGACTCCCATATCCCAGAAGGCAACTGCAGAATACTTAGTAACATAACAGTAAGACAAGCAGCAATCATAATGTCAACATTAACTGAACTGGGAGGATGGAGATGGGGGACATACCTCCCAGACCCGTACTGCCACCCCCCTTCCAGTGACCGGTCACCTGGACAGTGCGGAATGGCACACACTTATAGTCATTAGGCTTACATGGGCAGATGTGTGGACTGCAAGATTTCGATGGGAAGGTGCACAGCTAGCCAATTAGGAATCTCTACCATGTTCAGGAAGCAGAAAAAGCCTGGGAGGTCATCTGGCTTTCGTAGAAAATAAATGTTGCCAATGTGGCAGACAACTACATGTAATGGAAGGCTCCATCTGTATGTAGCCCCCAGTTCTTTTATCCAGTGCAGTAGAGGCTGCAGCAGTCACCACATATTGAGGGTTCTGTTCTGCCCATTGTCACAGTATCTGCATCCCTGACTGCACGCATAATCTTTTCCTTATCCGTATAGTAGTGCATGCGGCATAAGATGTCTTTTGGAGTGGTTGGGTCAGAGTTATACAGAGTAAAGGGCTGTTGGAGCATATCATTGAAGATACACGTCACTCTTTCATGCAGATTGTCAGTGGGTGAGCGTTCAAGGAGGTCTTTTTATAAGTATATTATTATGCCTGCCACGGTTATCTTGGTTGTCTAGGAGAAGTGTTAAGTGGTGTACATGTAACCTAGACTGCCTCATCTCTTGCTCCAGGACAGTAACATGTTTATCTATCACCGCAGTGGCATTTTCCACATTTCTCAATTCAATTCCTCCCTAAAGCCCTCTAAGGCCTGCCATTGATATAATTCAAGCCTCTGGATGACAAAGTCTAGAGCCTTGCCTGGTGAGCTTGTATGAGTTCCCACAGGGAATTCAAAATGGAATGAGGCTGAGCTTTCTGAGCGCCCGAGGTATGAGGTTTGGGGCATGATCAGTACCTGTGTTTCCTGGCGAGGTGTGTACCTGCTGCTGGCTGTATGCAATGTGTGATGTGTCACCTTCGTCTGCTGCACATTGAGTATCATGTTGGTATCAGGCAGACGCACGTGTTGTGAGGAGGCCGCTACATGCAGTTGGAGGAATCTCTCCATATTCTGGCCAGGTGTCACGGTTTTGGTACTGGAGGCTCCGCTGGGGCGTCTGGAGCTTCTCCCCCTCCTGTTGGCCATCGCCGGGATACGGGCTGGTGTGTTATGTGGCCATAATGGCGCCTGTCAGCACGGAGTTCATAGAAAAAATATGGTGCAGTGGGCGCCACATTAACAAAGACTGACACAATGTCAATCGGGGTATCACAATTTCCCATTTTGACGTTACAATGCCCATTATGATAGTACAATACCCCATTGGGATATCACAATTCCAATTATGACATCTTAAAACTCCATTGTGACATCAAATTGGCAACAATGACATCACAATGCATGTTATGACACTACAGTGCCCCATTGTGAAATCATATTTCTCCACTTTGACATCACTTTGCACCATTGTGACATTGCAGTGCACCACAGCAAGTAGTGCCCCATTACTTTTCTTCACTGTGATATCACAATGCCTATTATGTAACAATGCCCAAGACATCACAATGTTTTCTCCACTGAGACATTACAGAGTTCATTGTGACATCACATTGCGCCATTCTGACATTACAATGTCTCTCATGAGTTCACATTTTACAACATCACACTGCCATTTATGACATCACAATAGCCCATTGTGACATCACATTGCTTTACTATATGCTTTACTATATTGAAATAAAAACACAAAAAGAGCATAAAAGACCCCAAATTCCTTGCAATCACACTGTTATCCTTCCTTTATTTAGGGGATGGCACATTCACAAATAGCCTACAAGGATTACTGAATCTGGGAATGCTGAAAGTTTCCACTAATTTCACCTTTGGACTAAAGTTTTGAATAACATAGCTTATATTGAAATAAATTGGTGGAAATACACTGTAATAAATATTAAAGATGAAAGAAGTAAATATATTTTGTATATATATATATAACATGCTAATAATGGCCGTCACCGCATATTCACCATTTCTCATTTTTATGAAAGCTTCCTATTAGGTTAGTTTTGCATAAAAAAAAATATGATGGTTTTTAATAACACAAACTCATCCATAGCAAAAAGCCTGGGATTGCTGCCCCAAATACATGGAATTAACCTATTCTGCATTTCCAAAGAGACAAACAGGTCTGACTCCTTCATTTATTATCTTAACACTGTGAAAGTAAAGATTGCAGGACAAGGGAGTTAGAAATAATACACCAGGATACAGTTTCATAAGACACAGACAAGGTGTAGCCTTATTGGCTTCAGAGACTAGCAGAGGCAACGTTGCTTTGGAAACCTGCGTATGAGGAGGAACACAGGCATCCGCTTAGCCTGACCTTTTCATAAGCATCCAGTGCAATAATAAACAGGATAAATTAAATGTGTGTGTACATAGAGCAGGCTAGATCATAAAAACATTGATCAATCTCCAGAGGGTTTATTGCAGCTATTTAGAAAGAGAAGTACTCACATCCAAAGCCTAAGAAATGTGTAGCATTAAGTCTAGGGATCCCCTTAGGTTCTATTCCAAATAACTCTACAAAATGAGACCCTTAGCTCATCCGGCAATGATGAGGTCGAAGACAGCGGTGGTTGTGTATATTACTCTCCTGCTACCATATATTATTAACACTGAGGGGTCAAAAGCACAAGACTCATAGGTGAAAGGAAATCAAATATTAAGGAATACATAAAAATACCCCCCAGGGTTAAGGTTCATTGGGTAATTGGGAGATTGGTTGCTCATTATGCTCAGTTGCTATGATCCTGGAGTCATACTGCTCTACTCATTATGATTATCATCATCGAGTAGTGTTGCGCAGGGTGAATTGTGTTTGTATAGTAAAAGTTAACCTACTCATAGTCTGATTAACCACTTAACAAGAATACAGCAGGTATATGTTAAAATGGATTTGTCTAGATAATAACTATATATTTTTTTTATAGCGCCATCAAATTCCGTAGTCATGAGAGACATACAAATATATAAAGTATGCAAATACAAAGTAAAACATATCCATATGGAAACATTACGAGTCTCGCAAAAGCTTTCAGTGTAAGTCAGTCCCAAGAACCTGGAGAATTTCTTTTCAAAACACAATCTGAGGTCATATCCTTCTTCTGCTGGTTAAACCAGTCTGCAAAATACTGGTCACTCTATTGCTCTGCGATCTGTGAAGGGTATCGCAGTGTGAAACTGCACATTCGTCAAACTCCATTTCCAGGTTTTGGTTGTTGCTCAAATGAGTTGTCCAAATTTGCAAATAATACAGCCCATTGACAGAAGGTTTACTAAAATATAAAAGTAGAACCTATACTTACCTCTGTTCTACTTCCCTGCACATGTCCCATCTTAGCACCAGGCTTTGTTTGTATTAAGAAGTTGCAGGGTTGATGACATGTTGATGGCATGAGGCTACAGTGATGGAGGCCATGTGCAGGAATGGAGGGAAGTAGAGAGGTTGTATAGACTTCTTATTGGTTTAGAACACCACCTGCTAATGGGCAATTATTTTCTTATCTGAGACTAGTAAATTTAACTGACCAGTGTTCATGTCCCTTCCCCACGTGTATGACACAAAAGGACTACTGTAGTTTTGCTAATTCTGAATTTCCCCTTCTTAAAAAGAGCACCATTTTAATAATAATACAGATAAAACTGTCAAGAAGTCAATGTGGGCAGGTTATCCTGGACTCTCATTCTCTATAGCAGTGGTTCTCAACCTGTGGGTCCTAACAACAGCAGAGCCAGGATCATCATACACACACTAGTTGCGGCGGGACCTTGAATGACATCATTCAAGGTCACACTGCAGGGGTCGCTACAGCTCGGCTAAAGGACCGGTGATGATGTAATCATCACATGTCCCTTTGGCTTTTCAATCACATACAGTAGGCCTGCTGACAGTGAGGAGGGGGACAAGGATGGAGGACTAGACCTGTGGGGATCCTGGGTAAGACCTGGGGAGGGGATTCTTTGTTGTGGAGGGGGGTGACAGATTTTGGAGGGGTTTGTTCTGTGATAGGGGGGCAGATCTGGAAAGGAACTTTGTGTTGTGGAGATGGGGGGGGGTAGGGGGGGCCAAGACCAGGGGTTGGGATTCTGTTTAAGGAGGGGGGCAATACCTGAGTGAGGTGAGGAGGAAGACAAGACCTGGGAGGAGCAGTGTTATAGTAATTAAATTTGTTTTACATAGGGGGCAGTAGTATAGTAGTTATATTCATGTACATAGGGGGCAGTATTATAGTAGTTATATTCTTGTACATAGGGGGCATTATAATAGTAGTTATATTCTTGTACATAGGGGGCAGTATTATAGTAGTTATATTCTTGTATATAGGGGGCATTATAATAGTAGTTATATTCTTGTACATAGGGGGCATTATAATAGTAGTTATATTCTTGTACATAGGGGGCAGTATTATAGTAGTTATATTCTTGTACATAGGGGGCAGTATAATAGTAGTTATATTCATGTACATAGGGGGCAGTATTATAGTAGTTATATTCCTGTACATAGGGGGAAGTATTATAGTAGTTATATTCTTGTACATAAAGGGCAGTATTATAAAAGTTATATTCTTGTACATAAGGGGTAGTATTATAGTAGTTATATTCTTGTACATAGGGGCAGTATTATAGTAGTTATATTCCTGTACATAGGGGGCAGTATTATAGTAGTTATATTCTTGTACATAAGAGGAAGTATTATAGTAGTTATATTCTTGTTCATAGGGGGCAGTATTATAGTAGTTATATTCTTGTACATAGGGGCAGTATTATAGTAGTTATATTCCTGTACATAGGGGGCAGTATTATAGTAGTTATATTCTTGTACATAAGAGGAAGTATTATAGTAGTTATATCCTTGTACATAGGGGACAGTATTATAGTAGTTATATTCCTGTACATAGGAGGCAGTATTATAGTAGTTATATTCTTGTTCATAGGGGGCAGTATTATAGTAGTTATATTCTTGTACATAGGGGGCAGTAGTATAGTAGTTATATTCCTGTACATAGGGGGAAGGATTATAGTACTTATATTCTTGTACATAGGGGCAGTTTTATAGTAGTTATATTCCTGTACATAGGGGGCAGTATTATAGTAGTTATATTCTTGTACATAAGGGGCAGTATTATAGTAGTTATATTCTTGTACATAGGGGGCAGTATTATAGTAGTTATATTCTTGTACATAGGGGGCAGTATTATAGTAGTTATATTCATGTACATACGGCGCAGTATTATAGTAGTTATATTCTTGTACATAGGGGCAGTATTATAGTAGTTATATTCTTGTACATAGGGGGCAGTAGTATAGTAGTTATATTCCTGTACATAGGGAGCAGTATTATAGTAGTTATATTCTTGTACACAGGGGGCAGTAGTATAGTAGTTATATTCCTGTACATAGGGAGCAGTATTATAGTAGTTATATTCTTGTACATAGGGAGCAGTATTATAGTAGTTATATTCTTGTACATAAGGGGTAGTATTATAGTACTTATATTCTTGTACATAGGGGCATTATTATAGTAGTTATATTCCTGTACATAGGGGGCAGTATTATAGTAGTTATATTCTTGTACATAAGGGGCAGTATTATAGTAGTTATACAGGCAGTCCCCGGGTTACGTACAAGATAGGGTCTGGAGGTTTGTTCTTAAGTTGAATTTGTATGTAAGTCGAAACTGTATATTTTATAATTGTAGATCCAGACAAAAAAAAATTGGCCCTAGTGAAAATTGGAGTTTAAACATTTTTTGCTGTAATGGAACAAGGATTATCAATAAATCTTCATTACAGAAACTCTACAGCTGATTATTGCAGTCTGGGACTATAGTAAAGCATTCAGAAAGCTTCACCAGAGGTCAGAGGGGTCTGTCTGTAACTATGGGTTGTCTGTAAGTCGGGTGTCCTTAAGTAGGGGACCGCCTGTATTCTTGTACATAGGGGCAGTATTATAGTAGTTATATTCCTGTACATAGGGGGAAGGATTATAGTAGTTATATTCTTGTACATAGGGGGCAGTATTATATTAGTTATATTCTTGTACATAGGGGGCAGTATTATAGTAGTTATATTCTTGTACATAGTGGGCAGTATTATAGTAAAATTCTTGTACATAGGGAGCAGTATTATAGTAGTTATATTCTTGTACATAGGAGGCAGTATAATAGTAGTTATATTCTTGTACATAGGGGATAGTATTATAGTAGTTATATTGAATGACCTCAGCATGTATATAAGAAGATCTGCCATCAGTCTTAAAAACAAAATCTATACTCACCTTTGGCTTCTTCTCCACACGGCTCCACCTTCCCCTTCCTGCCCTTGCACATACACTATGAAGCAGCAGGCCATGTGCAACGTCCAGTGGCGTAACAATAGCCGTAGCAGCCATAGCGGTTGCTACGGGGCCGGGCGGCACAGGGGCCCGGGATGAAAAGACATGATGGGACCGCCCTTGTACAGTCATACGGACCCCTGTGCCGTCCCTCTATCCCTGTCTGCCCACCTTATCTGCAGGCCGCCGGACTTGACCTCTGCATTTGTGGTCACTCAGCCCGCCCACTTCTTTCGGCGCGACCGCCCTGTCGGCTCCAGCAGCCCGCCAGCCTAGTTCCCCCGCGGTAGCCTGCCCCAGTCTGTTTTTGGCCGCATGGCCTAACCCTTCTGCGGCCGCCCGGCTAACCTTGTCCATCTGTGCCCCAGTCTCTTCACAGCTGCCCGGCCAGACCTGGGGCCGCAGGGCCTAATCCGGCGGCGGCCGCCCGGCTGTACCGGTGCTTCCGCGGCCTCCAGGCCGGCCTTGTCAATCCGCGGCCCAGCCTCTACATGGCCGCCTGGCTGGTAGACTTCCTCCACGGTTGCCCGGCCGGCCGACTCCGTCCGCGCCCGCCGAATGTAAGTCCCTATATATGTAAGATTGATGTATGTATGCTGTATGTGCTATATGTATGTGCTGTGTGTATGTGCTTTATGTGCCCATGTGCCGTATGTGCCCATGTGCCGTATGTGCCTATGTGCTGTATGTGCCTATGTGCTGTATGTGCCTATGTGCTGTATGTGCCTATGTGCTGTATGTCCCTATGTGCTGTATGTCCCTATGTGCCTATGTGCTGTATGTGCATATGTGCTGTATGTCCCTATGTGCTGTATGTGCCTATGTGCTGTATGTGCCTATGTGCTGTATGTGCCTATGTGCTGTATGTGCCTATGTGCTGTATGTCCCTATGTGCTGTATGTCCCTATGTGCTGTATGTCCCTATGTGCCTATGTGCTGTATGTCCCTATGTGCTGTATGTGCCTATGTGCTGTATGTCCCTATGTGCTGTATGTGCCTATGTGCTGTATGTGCCTATGTGCTGTATGTGCCTATGTGCTGTATGTGCCTATGTGCCTTATGTGCCTATGTGCTGTATGTGCCTATGTGCTGTATGTCCCTATGTGCTGTATGTGCCTATGTGCTGTATGTCCCTATGTGCTGTATGTGCCTATGTGCTGTATGTGCCTATGTGCTGTATGTGCCTATGTGCTGTATGTCCCTATGTGCTGTATGTGCTGTATGTCCCGATGTACTGTATGTCCCTATGTGTTGTATGTGCCTATGTGCTATATGTCCCTATGTGCTGTATGTGCCTATGTGCTGTATGTGCCTATGTGCTGTATGTGCCTATGTGCTGTATGTGCAACATCCCCCACCGGGGCCTAGCCTTTTTCTCAGGGCCAGGAGTCAGCCGGGGCCCGCAGTACCTGAGTGGCTGGCGGTTGCGGCCTAAGCACGCTTGTGTCACGGTGCTTGGTATGGGGAACCGGAGGGCTGTCCTACAGCCTGGCAGGTCTCCAGCAGGGTGGTGTTGGCAAGAAATGATGAGGGAGAGGCTGCTATAGCGGATCTCCCTGGGGCAACCCTTTGGTGTCTAGAGTATGAGTCTCTGTGTGGTGGACAGGGTGCCTGTGATGATGGCAGCCGTAGTAGCAGGGACCAGACGGAGGCAGAGGTTGAACGAAAACAACTTACAGTTCTTTATTGGAACCGACAGGAACCGCAGCAACGTGCCTTTAACAGAATGGTAGTGGATTGCTGAGATGCACAGGAGGTAGATCGCCAGCCTGGATGCAGAGGGCAGGCTGGGAGGTAGCTGTGTCCTAATAGGAAGCTTCAGCTTGTCCTGGAGTGCTTCAGGTATCACCCTTGAAGGTAGGATGATACCCCTTTCCTCACTAACGCTAATCTATTAGCTTCACTCTTCAGAGGCAGGGGCTAGGCTCTTCCTGCTCTGGTATGGTATGCTGGCTGAATAGAGTCTGGACTGGGGTAACCCAGTCTGCTTCTTCTGATCTGAGCTAGGCTAAATCTAAACTCTTTTGATGTCCTGCAGACCCTCAGGTCTGACCAGGACTGGTCTCTTCTCCCTCCAGGGAGAGACTCCTCTCTAGAACATTCCTGGCCAGGGGTTTTGTAACTCCTCTGGTCAGGTGGTGGCTGCTCCTCCAATTACATCTCAGCTTACATTAGACAGAATGCAATACAAGTGATTGGATGACAGATCTTGAATCATACAAAACACTTAACTCCTGCTTTGCCAGGCAGGAGCTACCACTGCAATGTCCCCTGTGTGATGTGATGACATGCTGTGGGACGTATTCGCAAGCACTCCTTCGCCATTGCATCGGCGAGGGTGTTGCATACCCCCGGGGCAATTGAAAGAGCCGCCCTCGGCTCGACTACAGATGGTTTGGGGCGCAGAGGTAGATAGAGGCACTTCTGAGAAGTGCAGGCTATGTGAGATGTAGGGACAAACCGCCCATGGTCCTGGAGACAGGCACCTGGGTTGGTGTCGGACTAAGACAAAAACATGTAAATGTGAAGTATGACAGTTGGTCGCTAACGCCATTAAACCGAACTGTACAGTAGGAAAGGTGTGGTGTCATGTCCTGTAATCCACTCCTTGCACCAAGGCCTGTATATTTGTTATGTAAACACTTCTTCCCTGGCGACAAATATATAGTGTGTGTACACTCACCGGCCACTTTATTAGGTACACCTGTCCAACTGCTCGTTACTACTTAATTTCTAATCAGCCAATCACATGGCGGCAACTCAGTGCATTTAGGCATGTAGACATGGTCAAGACAATCTCCTGCAGTTCAAACCGAGCATCAGTATGGGGAAGAAAGTTGATTTGAGTGCCTTTGAACGTGGCATGGTTGTTGGTGCCAGAAGGGCTGGTCTGAGTATTTCAGAAACTGCTGATCTACTGGGATTTTCACGCACAACTATCTCTAGGGTTTACAGAGAATGGTCCGAAAAAGAAAAATGCCTTGTTGATGCCAGAGGTCAGAGGAGAATGGGCAGACTGGTTCGAGCTGATAGAAAGGCAACAGTGACTCAAATCGCCACCTGTTACAACCAAGATAGGCAGAAGAGCATCTCTGAATGCACAGTACGTCGAACTTTGAGGCAGATGGGCTACAGCAGCAGAAGACCACACCGGGTGCCACTCCTTTCAGCTAAGAACAGGAAACTGAGGCTACAATTTGCACAAGCTCATCGAAATTGGACAGTAGAAGATTGGAAAAACGTTGCCTGGTCTGATGAGTCTCAATTTCTGCTGCGACATTCGGATGGTAGGGTCAGAATTTGGCAGCAACAACATGAAAGCATGGATCCATCCTGCCTCGTATCAACGGTTCAGGCTGGTGGTGGTAGTGTCATGCTGTGGGGAATATTTTCTTGGCACTCTTTGGGCCCCTTGGTACCAATTGAGCATCGTTGCAACGCCACATCCTACCTGAGTATTGTTGCTGACCATGTCCATCCCTTTATGACCACAATGTACCCAACATCTGATGGCTACTTTCAGCAGGATAATGCGCCATGTCATAAAGCTGGAATCATCTCTGACTGGTTTCTTGAACATGACAATGAGTTCACTGTACTCAAATGGCCTCCACAGTCACCAGATCTCAATCCAATAGAGCATCTTTGGTATGTGGTGGAACGGGAGATTCGCATCATGGATGTGCAGCCGACAAATCTGCGGCAACTGTGTGATGCCATCATGTCAATATGGACCAAAATCTCTGAGGAATGCTTCCAGCACCTTGTTGAATCTATGCCACGAAGAATTGAGGCAGTTCTGAAGGCAAAGGGGGGTCCAACCCGTTACTAGCATGGTGTACCTAATAAAGTGGCCGGTGAGTGTATATGCATTGCGTTAGCATATGCGACACTGACTACCTCCTGACTGACATCCTTACCCATAGTATGGGTGGCATCCAGGTGCTAACTCTGTAACACCCCCGGTCCCCGAAGGACCCGCAGTTTACGGACTACCCCCATGTGCAAACCTCGGTTTGGGGGGATAAGGTAGCGGTCAGTGTTTTATAAAAAGACGGTCCGACACAGCCACACTACAACCTGTAAAGCCTATGAAAGGGTTAATGCAGACTACTGGCATATATTTTGACAGTGTGCAAACAGGTTAACTCACATTGGTTTAGAAGCCCAATGGGTACACATCTTATAACATTACAACGTTACAGATAGATAGGCTACTCAGGGTAGCAAGATAGTAAATGTCTCTTTTCCTGCAAAGGGAAAGGCATGGAAGTGCAAACATAATGTCCGTACCTAAAAGGAAAGGCATTAAGTGCAAAATAATAATAAATTACATGGCAACTTTTCCTGGTAGTATCCGGCGAAAGTCTCACAGAAGGTCTTTAATGACAAAGTTCATCTTCTGGGTACAGCCCTTGAGGTGGGGAAAAGTGCCATAAAATATGCAAAGGGTCTCCTCCATGTGTAGAGGGACAGAGTCCTTTGGAAAGAATCTCTGCTGTGGCAGAGGAAGGGTGCTATCATAGCACATGACAGTGGAAAATCTCTTGACTGAGATAAATAAGGGTGAGAGTCTCAGGACAGTTTCTGGCTCTGTAGGGATAATGGAAATAAATATACATATGTACACAGTACCTGAAGAAGGCTTTCAGCCCATCAGGGGTTACTCGGCATCGCTGGGTTCAGCAGAGACAGGATCCAGCTCCAGCAGGGAATCCTGTGCAGCCTCAGCGGGAGTAGGTGCCGGCTGGGGACACCCGGTGGCAGTAGCGGGTACTGCAGGTGCAGCAACATCCTCCGGACCTTCAGGGGGAGGAGCGCTGTCGCCCAGGGTGTCGGCTGTTCCAGCCGGGGGCTCAACTGAGCCAGGGACCACAGAGGGGTCCAGCAATTAATAGATAGGAACCCGCGGCAGCGCCGCGGCTCCTTCCAGCTCCGGTTCTTCTGGGGCCGGGTCGTCACCCCATTGGTAACCGGCAAGTGGAGAAGTGGGCCTCGTCGGAACCTCTGGACAAGGTTCACTAGCCGGAATGTCTTCTCCCACAGAAGAGCCGCGGGACCTGGCAATGCTCCCGGCAGGGGAGACGGTGGGGGTGGCGCCCTGGATCATGCCCGGCCCATAGATGGCAATGGGACCCGTACTCACGATCACCGTCGATGGAGCATTCACGTGGGTCACCGCTCGGGGACTCGCAGCCGAGGAAGAAGAAGTGTTCGGGGATTCCGGCCACTCGTCGTCCTCATACAGCTCGTGGTACGATGGGTAGCGGTCCTCGTCGGAGTCCGGGATCCGGATCACACCAGCCGCCCATGGCCCTCGGGGCCCCTCCTGCAGGGAGAACTCAATACACTCTCCCGGTCTCAAATTGTGGAGCCTTTCCGGAAGGTCAGGCCTCTTGACGGACCGGCGGGGAATAAATACCTCCCGTCCGGTGTAGTCCTGGGTGGCAAAGCCATAGCCACGCTGCCGGTCGAAGTACCGGACCATGCCGGTGGTGCGATTCTGTTCCACCCAGGCTCCAGCTGCAGACCGGCCGGCCATGTAACGCTGGGCCTCCTTCTCGCGGCGTCGCTGTTCTGAAACAGCGTCTCGGAGTCTCTGGCGGACGGCCTCACCTCGGCCTCGAGGCTGCGGAGGTGCCGGTGCTGGGGCTCGTGGCTCCGCTGCAGGCTCGGATCTCCGTGGTTGTCGGGCAGGTGCCGGAACAGGAGCAGCCGGAGGATCAGGAACCCTCACAGCAGGGCTAGCAGGCCGAACAGCAGGGATAGTAGGCCTCGGAGCAGGTGGCACGGCAGCAGTAGGCCCAGGCGCTGGCTCACCAGGAGTCGGGGCCTCCCCACGTGGCGCCTCCACGTGGGCCCGCGGTACCGACATGGTAACCGGGAGAGGCACGAGGAACCGCCTGGGTGGTAATTGGTACCCCGTCACCGTCTCGACATACCTCCTGGTGACGAAGGCTCGGGTCAGTCCTCGATGCAGCCGGTGCCCAGCAAAGGGCCTTCGGACCGGCTGAGCAGAGACCACAACCATGGTCTCCAAAACCTCGAAGAACTCGGGACGCTCCACGGAAGGGAATGGCGGAGGACCCCACATGATGCTGACCTCACTGTCCAAGATCCGCACGAGTTCTGGCGTTTCGTTGAGGCGGGGCAGGAAGTCCGCTTCGTGCCAGAGGGAGGAGTCCAAGTCCTTCCCGCCAAGAGCTGTGGCGGACTCTAATTTTTCCTGCGCCACAGGAGGCGGGGTTCGCGCCCTTCGCGCGTGGGTGGAGCTTGGTGTGTCGTCTGGGTTTCCCGCCAGTGAAGGTTTTGGCGCGGCAGGCGCCAAAACCTTTAGGCGCGGCAGCGCCGGATGCAGCAGAGCTGGTACAGTTCTTGCAGGGATTAACCTCTTGATTGCTGGAGCGGCGCTCGACAGCGCGTGGCAGTATTAACACAGTTCAATCCAGAAACACACAATCATTTGGGCCTAAACCCGAATGGCAGCAGGGTTAGGCAGCACAGTCTTTTCAATAAAGGATAGTCTTTAATGCCGGAATAAGGCACAGAAGTATCAATCCTGTTCGTGACGCCACTTGCAACATCCCCCACCGGGGCCTAGCCTTTTTCTCGGGGCCAGGAGTCAGCCGGGGCCCGCAGTACCTGAGTGGCTGGCGGTTGCGGCCTAAGCACGCTTGTGTCACGGTGCTTGATATGGGGAACCGGAGGGCTGTCCTACAGCCTGGCAGGTCTCCAGCAGGGTGGTGTTGGCAAGAAATGATGAGGGAGAGGCTGCTATAGCGGATCTCCCTGGGGCAACCCTTTGGTGTCTAGAGTATGAGTCTCTGTGTGGTGGACAGGGTGCCTGTGATGATGGCAGCCGTAGTAGCAGGGACCAGACGGAGGCAGAGGTTGAACGAAAACAACTTACAGTTCTTTATTGGAACAGACAGGAACCGCAGCAACGTGCCTTTAACAGAATGGCAGTGGATTGCTGAGATGCAGCTGGAGGAAGCCACAGGAGGTAGATCGCCAGCTTGGATGCAGAGGGCAGGCTGGGAGGTAGCTGTGTCCTAATAGGAAGCTTCAGCTTGTCCTGGAGTGCTTCAGGTATCACCCTTGAAGGTAGGATGATACCCCTTTCCTCACTAACGCTAATCTATTAGCTCCACTCTTCAGAGGCAGGGGCTAGGCTCTTCCTGCTCTGGTATGGTATGCTGGCTAAATAGAGTCTGGACTGGGGTAACCCAGTCTGCTTCTTCTGATCTGAGCTAGGCTAAATCTAAACTCTTCTGATGTCCTGCAGACCCTCAGGTCTGACCAGGACTGGTCTCTTCTCCCTCCAGGGAGAGACTCCTCTCTAGAACATTCCTGGCCAGGGGTTTTGTAACTCCTCTGGTCAGGTGGTGGCTGCTCCTCCAATTACATCTCAGCTTACATTAGACAGAATGCAATACAAGTGATTGGATGACAGATCTTGAATCATACAAAACACTTAACTCCTGCTTTGCCAGGCAGGAGCTACCACTGCAATGTCCCCTGTGTGATGTGATGACATGCTGTGGGACGTATTCGCAAGCACTCCTTCGCCATTGCATCGGCGAGGGTGTTGCATACCCCCGGGGCAATTGAAAGAGCCGCCCTCGGCTCGACTACAGATGGTTTGGGGCGCAGAGGTAGATAGAGGCACTTCTGAGAAGTGCAGGCTATGTGAGATGTAGGGACAAACCGCCCATGGTCCTGGAGACAGGCACCTGGGTTGGTGTCGGACTAAGACAAAAACATGTAAATGTGAAGTATGACAGTTGGTCGCTAACGCCATTAAACCGAACTGTACAGTAGGAAAGGTGTGGTGTCATGTCCTGTAATCCACTCCTTGCACCAAGGCCTGTATATTTGTTATGTAAACACTTCTTCCCTGGCGACAAATATATAGTGTGTGTACACTCACCGGCCACTTTATTAGGTACACCTGTCCAACTGCTCGTTACTACTTAATTTCTAATCAGCCAATCACATGGCGGCAACTCAGTGCATTTAGGCATGTAGACATGGTCAAGACAATCTCCTGCAGTTCAAACCGAGCATCAGTATGGGGAAGAAAGTTGATTTGAGTGCCTTTGAACGTGGCATGGTTGTTGGTGCCAGAAGGGCTGGTCTGAGTATTTCAGAAACTGCTGATCTACTGGGATTTTCACGCACAACTATCTCTAGGGTTTACAGAGAATGGTCCGAAAAAGAAAAATGCCTTGTTGATGCCAGAGGTCAGAGGAGAATGGGCAGACTGGTTCGAGCTGATAGAAAGGCAACAGTGACTCAAATCGCCACCTGTTACAACCAAGATAGGCAGAAGAGCATCTCTGAATGCACAGTACGTCGAACTTTGAGGCAGATGGGCTACAGCAGCAGAAGACCACACCGGGTGCCACTCCTTTCAGCTAAGAACAGGAAACTGAGGCTACAATTTGCACAAGCTCATCGAAATTGGACAGTAGAAGATTGGAAAAACGTTGCCTGGTCTGATGAGTCTCAATTTCTGCTGCGACATTCGGATGGTAGGGTCAGAATTTGGCAGCAACAACATGAAAGCATGGATCCATCCTGCCTCGTATCAACGGTTCAGGCTGGTGGTGGTAGTGTCATGCTGTGGGGAATATTTTCTTGGCACTCTTTGGGCCCCTTGGTACCAATTGAGCATCGTTGCAACGCCACATCCTACCTGAGTATTGTTGCTGACCATGTCCATCCCTTTATGACCACAATGTACCCAACATCTGATGGCTACTTTCAGCAGGATAATGCGCCATGTCATAAAGCTGGAATCATCTCTGACTGGTTTCTTGAACATGACAATGAGTTCACTGTACTCAAATGGCCTCCACAGTCACCAGATCTCAATCCAATAGAGCATCTTTGGTATGTGGTGGAACGGGAGATTCGCATCATGGATGTGCAGCCGACAAATCTGCGGCAACTGTGTGATGCCATCATGTCAATATGGACCAAAATCTCTGAGGAATGCTTCCAGCACCTTGTTGAATCTATGCCACGAAGAATTGAGGCAGTTCTGAAGGCAAAGGGGGGTCCAACCCGTTACTAGCATGGTGTACCTAATAAAGTGGCCGGTGAGTGTATATGCATTGCGTTAGCATATGCGACACTGACTACCTCCTGACTGACATCCTTACCCATAGTATGGGTGGCATCCAGGTGCTAACTCTGTAACACCCCCGGTCCCCGAAGGACCCGCAGTTTACGGACTACCCCCATGTGCAAACCTCGGTTTGGGGGGATAAGGTAGCGGTCAGTGTTTTATAAAAAGACGGTCCGACACAGCCACACTACAACCTGTAAAGCCTATGAAAGGGTTAATGCAGACTACTGGCATATATTTTGACAGTGTGCAAACAGGTTAACTCACATTGGTTTAGAAGCCCAATGGGTACACATCTTATAACATTACAACGTTACAGATAGATAGGCTACTCAGGGTAGCAAGATAGTAAATGTCTCTTTTCCTGCAAAGGGAAAGGCATGGAAGTGCAAACATAATGTCCGTACCTAAAAGGAAAGGCATTAAGTGCAAAATAATAATAAATTACATGGCAACTTTTCCTGGTAGTATCCGGCGAAAGTCTCACAGAAGGTCTTTAATGACAAAGTTCATCTTCTGGGTACAGCCCTTGAGGTGGGGAAAAGTGCCATAAAATATGCAAAGGGTCTCCTCCATGTGTAGAGGGACAGAGTCCTTTGGAAAGAATCTCTGCTGTGGCAGAGGAAGGGTGCTATCATAGCACATGACAGTGGAAAATCTCTTGACTGAGATAAATAAGGGTGAGAGTCTCAGGACAGTTTCTGGCTCTGTAGGGATAATGGAAATAAATATACATATGTACACAGTACCTGAAGAAGGCTTTCAGCCCATCAGGGGTTACTCGGCATCGCTGGGTTCAGCAGAGACAGGATCCAGCTCCAGCAGGGAATCCTGTGCAGCCTCAGCGGGAGTAGGTGCCGGCTGGGGACACCCGGTGGCAGTAGCGGGTACTGCAGGTGCAGCAACATCCTCCGGACCTTCAGGGGGAGGAGCGCTGTCGCCCAGGGTGTCGGCTGTTCCAGCCGGGGGCTCAACTGAGCCAGGGACCACAGAGGGGTCCAGCAATAAATAGATAGGAACCCGCGGCAGCGCCGCGGCTCCTTCCAGCTCCGGTTCTTCTGGGGCCGGGTCGTCACCCCATTGGTAACCGGCAAGTGGAGAAGTGGGCCTCGTCGGAACCTCTGGACAAGGTTCACTAGCCGGAATGTCTTCTCCCACAGAAGAGCCGCGGGACCTGGCAATGCTCCCGGCAGGGGAGACGGTGGGGGTGGCGCCCTGGATCATGCCCGGCCCATAGATGGCAATGGGACCCGTACTCACGATCACCGTCGATGGAGCATTCACGTGGGTCACCGCTCGGGGACTCGCAGCCGAGGAAGAAGAAGTGTTCGGGGATTCCGGCCACTCGTCGTCCTCATACAGCTCGTGGTACGATGGGTAGCGGTCCTCGTCGGAGTCCGGGATCCGGATCACACCAGCCGCCCATGGCCCTCGGGGCCCCTCCTGCAGGGAGAACTCAATACACTCTCCCGGTCTCAAATTGTGGAGCCTTTCCGGAAGGTCAGGCCTCTTGACGGACCGGCGGGGAATAAATACCTCCCGTCCGGTGTAGTCCTGGGTGGCAAAGCCATAGCCACGCTGCCGGTCGAAGTACCGGACCATGCCGGTGGTGCGATTCTGTTCCACCCAGGCTCCAGCTGCAGACCGGCCGGCCATGTAACGCTGGGCCTCCTTCTCGCGGCGTCGCTGTTCTGAAACAGCGTCTCGGAGTCTCTGGCGGACGGCCTCACCTCGGCCTCGAGGCTGCGGAGGTGCCGGTGCTGGGGCTCGTGGCTCCGCTGCAGGCTCGGATCTCCGTGGTTGTCGGGCAGGTGCCGGAACAGGAGCAGCCGGAGGATCAGGAACCCTCACAGCAGGGCTAGCAGGCCGAACAGCAGGGATAGTAGGCCTCGGAGCAGGTGGCACGGCAGCAGTAGGCCCAGGCGCTGGCTCACCAGGAGTCGGGGCCTCCCCACGTGGCGCCTCCACGTGGGCCCGCGGTACCGACATGGTAACCGGGAGAGGCACGAGGAACCGCCTGGGTGGTAATTGGTACCCCGTCACCGTCTCGACATACCTCCTGGTGACGAAGGCTCGGGTCAGTCCTCGATGCAGCCGGTGCCCAGCAAAGGGCCTTCGGACCGGCTGAGCAGAGACCACAACCATGGTCTCCAAAACCTCGAAGAACTCGGGACGCTCCACGGAAGGGAATGGCGGAGGACCCCACATGATGCTGACCTCACTGTCCAAGATCCGCACGAGTTCTGGCGTTTCGTTGAGGCGGGGCAGGAAGTCCGCTTCGTGCCAGAGGGAGGAGTCCAAGTCCTTCCCGCCAAGAGCTGTGGCGGACTCTAATTTTTCCTGCGCCACAGGAGGCGGGGTTCGCGCCCTTCGCGCGTGGGTGGAGCTTGGTGTGTCGTCTGGGTTTCCCGCCAGTGAAGGTTTTGGCGCGGCAGGCGCCAAAACCTTCAGGCGCGGCAGCGCCGGATGCAGCAGAGCTGGTACAGTTCTTGCAGGGATTAACCTCTTGATTGCTGGAGCGGCGCTCGACAGCGCGTGGCAGTATTAACACAGTTCAATCCAGAAACACACAATCATTTGGGCCTAAACCCGAATGGCAGCAGGGTTAGGCAGCACAGTCTTTTCAATAAAGGATAGTCTTTAATGCCGGAATAAGGCACAGAAGTATCAATCCTGTTCGTGACGCCACTTGCAACATCCCCCACCGGGGCCTAGCCTTTTTCTCGGGGCCAGGAGTCAGCCGGGGCCCGCAGTACCTGAGTGGCTGGCGGTTGCGGCCTAAGCACGCTTGTGTCACGGTGCTTGATATGGGGAACCGGAGGGCTGTCCTACAGCCTGGCAGGTCTCCAGCAGGGTGGTGTTGGCAAGAAATGATGAGGGAGAGGCTGCTATAGCGGATCTCCCTGGGGCAACCCTTTGGTGTCTAGAGTATGAGTCTCTGTGTGGTGGACAGGGTGCCTGTGATGATGGCAGCCGTAGTAGCAGGGACCAGACGGAGGCAGAGGTTGAACGAAAACAACTTACAGTTCTTTATTGGAACAGACAGGAACCGCAGCAACGTGCCTTTAACAGAATGGCAGTGGATTGCTGAGATGCAGCTGGAGGAAGCCACAGGAGGTAGATCGCCAGCTTGGATGCAGAGGGCAGGCTGGGAGGTAGCTGTGTCCTAATAGGAAGCTTCAGCTTGTCCTGGAGTGCTTCAGGTATCACCCTTGAAGGTAGGATGATACCCCTTTCCTCACTAACGCTAATCTATTAGCTCCACTCTTCAGAGGCAGGGGCTAGGCTCTTCCTGCTCTGGTATGGTATGCTGGCTAAATAGAGTCTGGACTGGGGTAACCCAGTCTGCTTCTTCTGATCTGAGCTAGGCTAAATCTAAACTCTTCTGATGTCCTGCAGACCCTCAGGTCTGACCAGGACTGGTCTCTTCTCCCTCCAGGGAGAGACTCCTCTCTAGAACATTCCTGGCCAGGGGTTTTGTAACTCCTCTGGTCAGGTGGTGGCTGCTCCTCCAATTACATCTCAGCTTACATTAGACAGAATGCAATACAAGTGATTGGATGACAGATCTTGAATCATACAAAACACTTAACTCCTGCTTTGCCAGGCAGGAGCTACCACTGCAATGTCCCCTGTGTGATGTGATGACATGCTGTGGGACGTATTCGCAAGCACTCCTTCGCCATTGCATCGGCGAGGGTGTTGCATACCCCCGGGGCAATTGAAAGAGCCGCCCTCGGCTCGACTACAGATGGTTTGGGGCGCAGAGGTAGATAGAGGCACTTCTGAGAAGTGCAGGCTATGTGAGATGTAGGGACAAACCGCCCATGGTCCTGGAGACAGGCACCTGGGTTGGTGTCGGACTAAGACAAAAACATGTAAATGTGAAGTATGACAGTTGGTCGCTAACGCCATTAAACCGAACTGTACAGTAGGAAAGGTGTGGTGTCATGTCCTGTAATCCACTCCTTGCACCAAGGCCTGTATATTTGTTATGTAAACACTTCTTCCCTGGCGACAAATATATAGTGTGTGTACACTCACCGGCCACTTTATTAGGTACACCTGTCCAACTGCTCGTTACTACTTAATTTCTAATCAGCCAATCACATGGCGGCAACTCAGTGCATTTAGGCATGTAGACATGGTCAAGACAATCTCCTGCAGTTCAAACCGAGCATCAGTATGGGGAAGAAAGTTGATTTGAGTGCCTTTGAACGTGGCATGGTTGTTGGTGCCAGAAGGGCTGGTCTGAGTATTTCAGAAACTGCTGATCTACTGGGATTTTCACGCACAACTATCTCTAGGGTTTACAGAGAATGGTCCGAAAAAGAAAAATGCCTTGTTGATGCCAGAGGTCAGAGGAGAATGGGCAGACTGGTTCGAGCTGATAGAAAGGCAACAGTGACTCAAATCGCCACCTGTTACAACCAAGATAGGCAGAAGAGCATCTCTGAATGCACAGTACGTCGAACTTTGAGGCAGATGGGCTACAGCAGCAGAAGACCACACCGGGTGCCACTCCTTTCAGCTAAGAACAGGAAACTGAGGCTACAATTTGCACAAGCTCATCGAAATTGGACAGTAGAAGATTGGAAAAACGTTGCCTGGTCTGATGAGTCTCAATTTCTGCTGCGACATTCGGATGGTAGGGTCAGAATTTGGCAGCAACAACATGAAAGCATGGATCCATCCTGCCTCGTATCAACGGTTCAGGCTGGTGGTGGTAGTGTCATGCTGTGGGGAATATTTTCTTGGCACTCTTTGGGCCCCTTGGTACCAATTGAGCATCGTTGCAACGCCACATCCTACCTGAGTATTGTTGCTGACCATGTCCATCCCTTTATGACCACAATGTACCCAACATCTGATGGCTACTTTCAGCAGGATAATGCGCCATGTCATAAAGCTGGAATCATCTCTGACTGGTTTCTTGAACATGACAATGAGTTCACTGTACTCAAATGGCCTCCACAGTCACCAGATCTCAATCCAATAGAGCATCTTTGGTATGTGGTGGAACGGGAGATTCGCATCATGGATGTGCAGCCGACAAATCTGCGGCAACTGTGTGATGCCATCATGTCAATATGGACCAAAATCTCTGAGGAATGCTTCCAGCACCTTGTTGAATCTATGCCACGAAGAATTGAGGCAGTTCTGAAGGCAAAGGGGGGTCCAACCCGTTACTAGCATGGTGTACCTAATAAAGTGGCCGGTGAGTGTATATGCATTGCGTTAGCATATGCGACACTGACTACCTCCTGACTGACATCCTTACCCATAGTATGGGTGGCATCCAGGTGCTAACTCTGTAACACCCCCGGTCCCCGAAGGACCCGCAGTTTACGGACTACCCCCATGTGCAAACCTCGGTTTGGGGGGATAAGGTAGCGGTCAGTGTTTTATAAAAAGACGGTCCGACACAGCCACACTACAACCTGTAAAGCCTATGAAAGGGTTAATGCAGACTACTGGCATATATTTTGACAGTGTGCAAACAGGTTAACTCACATTGGTTTAGAAGCCCAATGGGTACACATCTTATAACATTACAACGTTACAGATAGATAGGCTACTCAGGGTAGCAAGATAGTAAATGTCTCTTTTCCTGCAAAGGGAAAGGCATGGAAGTGCAAACATAATGTCCGTACCTAAAAGGAAAGGCATTAAGTGCAAAATAATAATAAATTACATGGCAACTTTTCCTGGTAGTATCCGGCGAAAGTCTCACAGAAGGTCTTTAATGACAAAGTTCATCTTCTGGGTACAGCCCTTGAGGTGGGGAAAAGTGCCATAAAATATGCAAAGGGTCTCCTCCATGTGTAGAGGGACAGAGTCCTTTGGAAAGAATCTCTGCTGTGGCAGAGGAAGGGTGCTATCATAGCACATGACAGTGGAAAATCTCTTGACTGAGATAAATAAGGGTGAGAGTCTCAGGACAGTTTCTGGCTCTGTAGGGATAATGGAAATAAATATACATATGTACACAGTACCTGAAGAAGGCTTTCAGCCCATCAGGGGTTACTCGGCATCGCTGGGTTCAGCAGAGACAGGATCCAGCTCCAGCAGGGAATCCTGTGCAGCCTCAGCGGGAGTAGGTGCCGGCTGGGGACACCCGGTGGCAGTAGCGGGTACTGCAGGTGCAGCAACATCCTCCGGACCTTCAGGGGGAGGAGCGCTGTCGCCCAGGGTGTCGGCTGTTCCAGCCGGGGGCTCAACTGAGCCAGGGACCACAGAGGGGTCCAGCAATAAATAGATAGGAACCCGCGGCAGCGCCGCGGCTCCTTCCAGCTCCGGTTCTTCTGGGGCCGGGTCGTCACCCCATTGGTAACCGGCAAGTGGAGAAGTGGGCCTCGTCGGAACCTCTGGACAAGGTTCACTAGCCGGAATGTCTTCTCCCACAGAAGAGCCGCGGGACCTGGCAATGCTCCCGGCAGGGGAGACGGTGGGGGTGGCGCCCTGGATCATGCCCGGCCCATAGATGGCAATGGGACCCGTACTCACGATCACCGTCGATGGAGCATTCACGTGGGTCACCGCTCGGGGACTCGCAGCCGAGGAAGAAGAAGTGTTCGGGGATTCCGGCCACTCGTCGTCCTCATACAGCTCGTGGTACGATGGGTAGCGGTCCTCGTCGGAGTCCGGGATCCGGATCACACCAGCCGCCCATGGCCCTCGGGGCCCCTCCTGCAGGGAGAACTCAATACACTCTCCCGGTCTCAAATTGTGGAGCCTTTCCGGAAGGTCAGGCCTCTTGACGGACCGGCGGGGAATAAATACCTCCCGTCCGGTGTAGTCCTGGGTGGCAAAGCCATAGCCACGCTGCCGGTCGAAGTACCGGACCATGCCGGTGGTGCGATTCTGTTCCACCCAGGCTCCAGCTGCAGACCGGCCGGCCATGTAACGCTGGGCCTCCTTCTCGCGGCGTCGCTGTTCTGAAACAGCGTCTCGGAGTCTCTGGCGGACGGCCTCACCTCGGCCTCGAGGCTGCGGAGGTGCCGGTGCTGGGGCTCGTGGCTCCGCTGCAGGCTCGGATCTCCGTGGTTGTCGGGCAGGTGCCGGAACAGGAGCAGCCGGAGGATCAGGAACCCTCACAGCAGGGCTAGCAGGCCGAACAGCAGGGATAGTAGGCCTCGGAGCAGGTGGCACGGCAGCAGTAGGCCCAGGCGCTGGCTCACCAGGAGTCGGGGCCTCCCCACGTGGCGCCTCCACGTGGGCCCGCGGTACCGACATGGTAACCGGGAGAGGCACGAGGAACCGCCTGGGTGGTAATTGGTACCCCGTCACCGTCTCGACATACCTCCTGGTGACGAAGGCTCGGGTCAGTCCTCGATGCAGCCGGTGCCCAGCAAAGGGCCTTCGGACCGGCTGAGCAGAGACCACAACCATGGTCTCCAAAACCTCGAAGAACTCGGGACGCTCCACGGAAGGGAATGGCGGAGGACCCCACATGATGCTGACCTCACTGTCCAAGATCCGCACGAGTTCTGGCGTTTCGTTGAGGCGGGGCAGGAAGTCCGCTTCGTGCCAGAGGGAGGAGTCCAAGTCCTTCCCGCCAAGAGCTGTGGCGGACTCTAATTTTTCCTGCGCCACAGGAGGCGGGGTTCGCGCCCTTCGCGCGTGGGTGGAGCTTGGTGTGTCGTCTGGGTTTCCCGCCAGTGAAGGTTTTGGCGCGGCAGGCGCCAAAACCTTCAGGCGCGGCAGCGCCGGATGCAGCAGAGCTGGTACAGTTCTTGCAGGGATTAACCTCTTGATTGCTGGAGCGGCGCTCGACAGCGCGTGGCAGTATTAACACAGTTCAATCCAGAAACACACAATCATTTGGGCCTAAACCCGAATGGCAGCAGGGTTAGGCAGCACAGTCTTTTCAATAAAGGATAGTCTTTAATGCCGGAATAAGGCACAGAAGTATCAATCCTGTTCGTGACGCCACTTGCAACATCCCCCACCGGGGCCTAGCCTTTTTCTCGGGGCCAGGAGTCAGCCGGGGCCCGCAGTACCTGAGTGGCTGGCGGTTGCGGCCTAAGCACGCTTGTGTCACGGTGCTTGATATGGGGAACCGGAGGGCTGTCCTACAGCCTGGCAGGTCTCCAGCAGGGTGGTGTTGGCAAGAAATGATGAGGGAGAGGCTGCTATAGCGGATCTCCCTGGGGCAACCCTTTGGTGTCTAGAGTATGAGTCTCTGTGTGGTGGACAGGGTGCCTGTGATGATGGCAGCCGTAGTAGCAGGGACCAGACGGAGGCAGAGGTTGAACGAAAACAACTTACAGTTCTTTATTGGAACAGACAGGAACCGCAGCAACGTGCCTTTAACAGAATGGCAGTGGATTGCTGAGATGCAGCTGGAGGAAGCCACAGGAGGTAGATCGCCAGCTTGGATGCAGAGGGCAGGCTGGGAGGTAGCTGTGTCCTAATAGGAAGCTTCAGCTTGTCCTGGAGTGCTTCAGGTATCACCCTTGAAGGTAGGATGATACCCCTTTCCTCACTAACGCTAATCTATTAGCTCCACTCTTCAGAGGCAGGGGCTAGGCTCTTCCTGCTCTGGTATGGTATGCTGGCTAAATAGAGTCTGGACTGGGGTAACCCAGTCTGCTTCTTCTGATCTGAGCTAGGCTAAATCTAAACTCTTCTGATGTCCTGCAGACCCTCAGGTCTGACCAGGACTGGTCTCTTCTCCCTCCTGGGAGAGACTCTTCTCTAGAACATTCCTGGCCAGGGGTTTTGTAACTCCTCTGGTCAGGTGGTGGCTGCTCCTCCAATTACATCTCAGCTTACATTAGACAGAATGCAATACAAGTGATTGGATGACAGATCTTGAATCATACAAAACACTTAACTCCTGCTTTGCCAGGCAGGAGCTACCACTGCAATGTCCCCTGTGTGATGTGATGACATGCTGTGGGACGTATTCGCAAGCACTCCTTCGCCATTGCATCGGCGAGGGTGTTGCATATGTCCCTATGTGCTGTATGTGCCTATGTGCTGTATGTGCCTATGTGCTGTATGTCCCTATGTGCTGTATGTCCCTATGTGCTGTATGTCCCTATGTGCTGTATGTCCCTATGTGCTGTATGTCCCTATGTGCTCTATGTGCCTATGTGCTGTATGTCCCTATGTGCTGTATGTGCTGTATGTCCCTATGTGCTGTATGTGCCTATGTGCTGTATGTGCTGTATGTCCCTATGTGCTGTATGTCCCTATGTGCTGTATGTGCTGTATGTGCCTATGTGCTGTATGTGCCTATGTGCTGTATGTGCCTATGTGCTGTATGTCCCTATGTGCTGTATGTCCCTATGTGCTGTATGTGCCTATGTGCTGTATGTGCTGTATATCCCTATGTGCTGTATGTCCCTATGTGCTGTATGTCCCTATGTGCTGTATGTGCCTATGTGCTGTATGTCCCTATGTGCTGTATGTCCCTATGTGCTGTATGTCCCTATGTGCCGTATGTGCTGTATGTGCGTATGTATGTGCTTTATGTATGTATATGCTGTACAGAATATACTGTATGTGTGTGTATGTATACTGTATATACCATATGTATTTGTGTATATACTGCATGTGTGGTTATATGCTGTATGTAGAAACATGCATTTAAATAAGTATATGTATATGGTGTATGTGTGTATATGCTGTATGTATATGCATTATGTATGTATACACTGTATATACTGTATGTGTGTGTGTGTATGCTGTATATAGATTCAGTATGTGTATATGGTATTTCTATAGTGCATCTATGTGTATACACAGTGGGTATATACCGTATGTAAAAGAATGTGATGTATGTATATAAATAGTATGTATGAAACTTTGATGCATATAAACTGTATGTATTAGTGTATAAATGTATATATGAGTACCTAAATGTGTGCATATGAGTGTATACGTATGTATGTGTGAATGAGTACATAAAAGTGAATGTAGAATGTTATGTGTGTGTCATTGTATAAACGTCTGTGTATGTATAAATATTTTTAAGAGGGAGGGGGGCCCCATGCAGAAATCTGCTATGGGGCCCTGCCTTTCCTAGTTACGCCACTGGCAACGTCATAGTGTATGCACCACACAGACAGGTTGATGATGTGGACTTATCATTAATGAGGTACTGCTGCTGGAGATTTAATAAGAGTAGTGGCACATTTCCTACCCTAGGGCTTAAATTAAAGTTCATAAATTTTTAAATAATAACCTTTATAA
The DNA here is from genome assembly GCF_040894005.1 of Engystomops pustulosus. Lineage (NCBI taxonomy): Eukaryota > Metazoa > Chordata > Amphibia > Anura > Leptodactylidae > Engystomops > Engystomops pustulosus. Next base: position 100,175,969 of record NC_092417.1, on the reverse strand, counting down.
TAAATAAGGTAAAATAAGGAGTGAGTATTTACAGTATGAGAGGAGTTCAGCTGTAGAGGGGGCAGTCAGGTGCAGCATCCAGATTTACTACACTGTTTCGGAGAACTGGTCTGGACAGTAGTAGGGGTTAGGGGCAGTTATGGAATGTGACTGGCTTTTCTAGATAGATGGGTTATAAGAGCATGTTTGAAGTTCATCATTAAGCGAACTTGTCACCACATTTTCACATCTACAGCCAGTGACAGGTTTCTATAGAGTCCTATTAACTATTAACTGCCACCCTTCTTTTAGCTAAAAATTGTTTCGCTTACATCCACATAAATCACCCTTTATCTTATATTACCTGGAATCAGAGGGGGCTTATCCTGCTCATCATGTGACGAGGGTGACATAATCTAAGGTCCTTTAGCCTCTTAAAGGACACCTGTCATCAGGTCTGTGTCACTTGTCCTGTCACCACTACCTGTTGGAGCAGCTCACAAGGATCCATCACAGCATTTATCTAGTCAATTCATACATTAATCATTGCAAAATCATCTTTTCTTTATTATGTAAATTAGGTTGGTCACATGGTCAGAGGCAGTGATGTAACCCCTATTACCCCACCCCTCTCCTCCCCCTGCTCATGTCTGTGTGTAATGTATAGTAAAGCATTGCTAGTGTCTGTGCTTTATCTGATGATATGCTGCATCCTCCTAATATACAGGTGAGAGATACAGACATCAGCTACACATGAATCTGACATGTTCTGCTATAACATGGCTGCCTGGAGCTGTTGTATCTCTCCTATACACACACAGGCTGCAGGGGGCGTGGCCACCATCAAGCACATGGAGCAGCCATCACACCATTATACAGGCTGTCAGTCAAGCGCTGGGGGTGTGGCTGTACCTCCCACTCATGAATGAGCTGGACAGCTTTAATATGCTAATGTCTCATTGGACATTTCACAGGTCATTTGCATACAGCTTTAGGACCTCATTGCTTAAGTTTACAGGCATGTAGAGGGACAATGAAGGGATGGAGGCAATGCTTTCTAATGGCAGTTTATGAAAATATATTTAGATTAGGGGGTTATTTTGCATGGCGGGTTCTCTTTAACAATAGCAAACTGTACCCCATTTATGTATCTGACCACATGAAGTCACAGCAGCCTCCTTGGACTTCTACTTTTCATCCTCCATGGAGGCTGCTGTGATTTCATGTGATCACATACATGGTGTACACTTTGCTATTGTTAAAAAGCTAAAGGAGCTGCAATGATGTCACTCTGGTCACATGACCTGAATGTAACACATGGCACCGTATAAAAAAAAATTAACACAATATTTCCTATAAATAAATAGAGCTTTATATGTCGGTAGCTGAATATTAAGTACAAGGAGGCAGACCAGTGATACAAGGTACAGTGCCTCACTGGCACCTAATTTTAGGCGATATGGGGTGGACTTGCAACTCTTTAGCAGCAGGCATTGTTAGTCAGGGTTGTAAAATTTTGGTGACTGGTCTTCTTTGACTTTTATGAACAGTACAAGATTAAGGATATAGAGTAGTACTTAAACGATGCAAGTGGTCTCAGCTCCTACCGCGTGAGCCCGTCAAGGAAAGGGAGAGCACGGAAATCGCCTCGCCTTGGTGTGGTAGCTGTATGGTAAAAACTTTTTTCTCCAGCTCAAATCCAACGATATTCAGACGGTGTTGCAATAAAATTGGTACTTTATTCAGGTCACATTAAAAGCGGGCAAATACATCATGAGATGCAACGCATTTCAGACGCTTACTGCATCCTTAGTCATGGATGGACTAAGGACTAAGACTAAGGACTAATGACTAAGGACGCAGTAAGCGTCTGAAACGCGTTGGATCTCATGATGTATTTGCCCGCTTTTAATGTGACCTGAATAAAGTACTAATTTTATTGCAACACCGTCTGAATATCGTTGGATTTGAGCTGGAGAAAAAAGTTTTTACCATAGAGTAGTACTTAAGTCTTTACATCCGGGCGCATGTTAGTTTGGATGCTGGGGGGGTCGTGTGAATGGCCCAGGGCCCATGGGATATTTAATCCGCCCCTGATATAAAAATTATGGTCCTGGCATAGATGAAAATATACTGTCCACAGAGTAACAAAAAGATAGCATAGCTATCCAAGGGGAAAAATGGCATCAGTAGCAATAAAGAAATTAATGTGCAACACACACAATGGTCAGATCAAATTGTAAGCAATATTCGACAATATGTGAAGGCTGACCAATGATGAGTAGGAGAAATATGGGAACATATAAATAAAATCTCTGGTATCAAAATTCCTTTAAATATCAAGCAATTAACCATTTTTTGTATTATGTGTCAAAGATTTTTATACTGATATATTTTTTATACTGACAAATGTTTTAAGTAATCAAGTTCAAGATGATATTGCGTGTGTGTGTTAGGGGGGGCGTTATATATTAATATACTCCATTAAGAAAAATTCTCCTTCAGGTACATTCACATGAATGTGTGCCCATCCCCTCCCCTCTCCATAGAGCAGCATAGGGCCAGCGCTCTATCACGGTGCAATATAGGACATGTCCTTTATTTCAATGTGTAGGGTCACTGTGAGTGAAATGGTGCTATAGGCGTCAATGTGGATGATGACTTATTTTCGTTAAAATTTTCCAACTATGTGTACTCCATTATTTTCTCCATTGACAATATGCGTTTCCAGCAGAATTTACGGTATCAATAAAACCATTCATCTAACCCTTGTCTGCCCCATCTAACACTGTTCTGAAAATACTCATCGATTTATTTTTAGATGAGCGTTCCATAACCCATGGTTTGGTCCATAGTTACAATTTAGTACATGTTTAAATATGTTAACACACATAGGCAGAAACACAAACATTGAATACATAGAGGCAGCCATCACATTTTTGTCACTGTATAATTAATAATTATAAGCCTCCTGTGTCGTATTATGTTGCATTTTAACCCATTGAAGTATCATATAGACATGGTTAGCATGGTTTTCTCATTTGTGCAGTAATTCTGCTTCAAAGTTGTACTGACAGCCATGTTCAAGATGAATCTGAGGCCTGTTCTAGAAAGGTCACAAAAACAGCCGCAATTACTGTGATGTGAAGTCGTGTAGTGAATAAATTACCCAAAAAAGGGACAATTTGCACATCATGAGTTTCACAAAACCGGAAGCAGTACAGTAATTTTCATGGGCAAACATCAAACTCTCACCGGAGGCGGGCTGGGCGCCAGGAGGCCCACTTGATAATGTAGAGTTAATTACAAGACATGCTGATTTGAAGAGCTAATTAAATTCCAATTTTATGACCTAGTCTTTTGACAATTGTTTGATTTCAAACCAAAATTGCAAATAAAAGAATAAGGACTGAAATACAATGAGGATTCTGAACATGATAGGAGTCTGTTAACTATAATTTGGTACAGATGTTAATGCTAAGTACCACACCAAAATGAGTGTGTGGCATGTAGTCTTTTATATTTGTTCAACAATAATTTAACCAATGTTTTCTAATGATATTTCCCTGGTGTAGAATTATATTCCTTGTTTCATATAATGTCAACATATTCCAAAGCATTGCACAAGAATTTTCATAATTTTTAAAGTACTTTCCCTACCTTAATGTTCCACTTTTGGAACTCACACCTACCTATGTCCTTCAGCTAGTCCAAATGGTATGGTCCATCTCTCCATTTAGCCAACCAGTAGGACAGTCAGCAGACCCATCATTTTCCAAATAAGTGTGGGTCTATGAAGTGTTTATGGCAGATCTTATTGATATGTCATTAATACTGTCCATGGGAAAACCCATTCAACCTGACCATACACTTTAGATTCGGTTGACAGCTATCTCAGCCTGATCTCCTATTCAAATGGATACCGTTTTTTTTGGTCTATAAGGCGCACAAAAAATCTTTTGATTTTCTCAGAAATCAAAGGTGCACCTTATAGTCCAGTGCGCCTTATATATGAACTGTATTTACAGACAACAGCTGCCTTGAACTGTGCACAGGTCTGCTACCTGCTGGTCATTCATCCTTATAATCAGGTACGCCTTATAATCCGGTGCACCTTATATATGAACCTAGATGTTTTAGCAGGCATTTATTAATGGTGCGCCTTATAATCCGGTGCGCCTTAGAGTCCAAAAAAACAGTACTTGGCTGAGTACTGCACGTTTAGTGCATAATAATGATAATAATTCTTTATTTATATAGCGCACACAGATTATGCAGCGCTGCACAGAGCTTGCTGGTTCTGTCCCCGTCCCCAATGGGGCTCACAATCTAATCAACCTAACAGTATGTTTTTGGAGTGTGGTAGGAAACTGAAGGACCCGGAGAAAAACCCATGCAAACACGTAGAGAACATACAAACTCTTTGCAGATGTTGGCCCTGGGACATGAACCCAGGTTTCAAGCGCTGCAAGGCTATAATGCTAACCACTGAGCCACCGTGCTGCCCTAGAATTAGGGAAAGGAATCAGCTTATCTGCTAGAAAAAATCCAAATGCCGTATGCCATCAGTTGAGAGTCAGGAGGCTCCCATGCTTTACAATGTAGCCATTGGAAGTCTCAATTCCATATCTTACACCAATGTAACTTTAAAGAATGACTTTCACTTCTACATGGAAAAGGAAAAATATAGGCCCATCTTTAACCAGGGTTGCATGGTGACACAAAGAAGCACAAGCAGATGTTGCTTCTAGGCCCCTCTCTTTGTACACATTGTAGATGTAACAATAGTTGCTAAGAAAAGACTTTTAGCAGTCCCCAGACCTTAAGATGACCATTAATGCTTAAAAATCCCAGTGGACTGGGAGCAGGTTTCCATTTTTTATTATAGGGAAATTTAATTAGTTTGGGAATGTTTTGGCAGCTCAGGTCACCTTCTTCTTTTAATTGGTGTCTATGATTTCCCTGAGCGCCTTCAGCATGCTGACTGTAAATGAGACCTCTGGATGTGTAATATGGTGAGAACATTAATTGAAGAATCTAAACGTGCATGCTGAAATCAATTAAATACCAGTAATATGAGACCGTATTATTTTAATTTTGAAGATAAATAAATGAAAGACAAAATATTTACATTACAATAATTAGAACAAATTAATGATGTACACTTCACTGAAGATACAATGGTCCTACCATATTTCTCGGACTATAAGACAATAGTAAAAAGATAAACCCCAGATTTAGTCATCAAAAAAAATAAATATATTTGAAGCCAATTTAAAATCTCCAATGCTGCATATACATAAACATATATCTCTTATATATAGCTAGTCACAGCCTCACTTTTCCTCTCATCCTCTGGCTCAGCAGCATGGAAGGGTTCAAGGATGGGTTACAGTGATGAAGCACATGTTATAGTGATGAAGCACGTGTTCAGACTTCTGACATGACCTGTCCTGTGCAGAGATTCTGTCAGATTCTTTGTTAATGCTTCACTCGATCTCCATCAAAGTGGTCAGAAAGGTCTGGAGGTGCTATAGCCTCCTGACCTTCAGAATATAAGACACAGGTAATTTTAAGCAAGATCTTTTCTTGCTAAAAAGTGTGTCTTAATTTTCCAAATACAGTCATGTAGACAGAATTTGTCACTAGTTTGCAGTTTGGCAATTTGCTGGTGTTATGCCTCAAAAATTACAAAAAGTGTATTAATAAGTTTGCCCATATCCGTAAAATCATTCTACACAATTTTATCTCCTTTTACATGGTCAAGAAAATGGTCACACAAATATTTGACAATTTTAGAAGTATCCAGTAATAAACCTGTCTAAAAATTCCTTGGCTAAAAAGTCATGCACACTTTCAATGCCAAAAAGTAAAAAGATGTGGATGCATACTATGAGGAATAATTCGCAATTGCACATATATTGACAATATATGCAAAGCACTTAAAGATGCTCCCCATTCGCTTAACATTGATGGGAGGTTAGTCCTATGATGGTTTAAAAAAAAGCTTTATTAAATACCGGTAGCAGTCATCTTCTGAAGGATTGTCCTATAAGTAAGGGCATATGCACACAAACTTTGTTGTTGTACATGTGCTAGATGTTGTATCAATCCATTCAGTTATCTATTATATCTACCCTATGCACAAAAATGTTCTTGATTCTTCATCATCCAAAGAAAATCACTAAAATCTTTAATACTTTATCTAAAGCACAACCCAACTCATAATGAGTTTTACCAAACTGTCTTATGTGATTCTCTCTTTTAATAGGAACCGAACATTTCCCATGTTGTGCTGCTTGCTCTTTTCTTTCCAGAGTTATGGAAACTTCGGTTCTGAAACCTCTTATCAAAAATCTTTCTCAACATCAGTGAATTAGGAGGAGACTAATCTCTTCCTGTATCTGCCCTGAAGCAGAGTCAAATTTAGGTTGCCCATAGTTCCCATGATGCCTTCTGTTTTCTAATTTAAAGAGGACCTGTCACCCTGAAAATTAACCCCACAAAATGTGCCCCCCCATACTCCTCACCCCAGCCCCTTTCTCCCCAGACAGTTTTTAAAAAAAAATATTTGTGTTAAATTGCTTTAAAGCGATCAGACCTCTTACTGAATAAGAGGTCGGATTCTCCTATCTTGTGCCGGGGCCGTCGGCCTTATTCATTAGGGGGCCAGCCGACACACCCCCTCCACACCCCCTGTCTGCGGAGACCTGAAGGAGAAGCCGCCAGCATTGCATGTATTGCGTAATCGCTGCCTGCTCCCCGAGATGTGGCGCAGCCGCAGCTACTGTTAGTTCAGCGCGGCCACCCGGCAATGTATAGGAGAAAGTTTGCGGCCACAGCCGCTGTCAGTGGGGGTCATTTTCGGGGTGACAGGTCCTCTTTAATAATTTAGCAGTAAATCCAGTGAGATTCCTACAAGTAAATCCACAGAACACTGAAAAGTGTACATACAGGATCTAAAAGTATCTTGCCTTTCAGCTTTCATTACATGGAGGAGCATGCAGCGTGTAATTAGTAGAAACCAGCAGTGAAACCGTGCATGAAGTTTATCGAAGTTTTATGTATTCAATTTAAAATACCAACCATGACCTACAAAGCCAACCACAACCTGTCCACTCCATATTTCTGAACTCATCAGGCAATACCGACCCACACCTGTTTTTGTCTTAATGTAATGTATATCAACGCCTTACTGATTGTACATCACCATGGAATTAATGGTGCTCTATAAATAAATAAATAATACATATAATAAATACTGTGTGAGCACTAAGAGTTAATAGCTTCTCTGGTGTGCAGTAGTGGGGAGAGTATTAGGGAGAGAGAGAGAGACTTTGATTTATACCAAAGAGAGGAGATTTTTATCTTTTAATTCTTTGTAGGAGACTTCTGCATCCAAAAGCCCTGAACTAGTGATGGGTCATTTACCAACAAGTCAGCTTTATGAGCTGACTCTTATAGGTAGACAATAGGAGTCGGCTCCTTGCACACTAATCATGTTAAAAGTGGAGTTGAGATGGGTGGTTGACAGCCTGAGAACAATTCCCTGTGTAATTACAGGGAGCCATTCAGAAGCCAACTTTTTTTTAAGTGAGCAGATCCTAATCAAGCTCACTAAGAAGAGACGTGATACACATTTCTGCTTGAATGACACATACAGTATGTGCAACACACCTGCCAATGCATAGGCAAGGTGGCAGTTGCGAATAGCGGCCTCTCCATGTCAGGAGCTGTTAGGGAAACTGATCTCCTCTCTAGGAGGTCTCTAAATACTGGAGAACTTTGTAGCCACTGCCTGGTAAGGTAAGAGTTAACAATGCCAAATGTTATTGTCCGATGATATTTCTTGTGATATTGGAAAGCAAGCTGGAATCTGATTGGAGAGTGCTACCACGTGACCAAGGGAGTATATAAACCCCTGGTAGGTGGGAGCACAGGGGGAGAGTGAAAGACTCCATCTTGGAGCACATTTCAGCAAAACAGCCACATGTCAGCAAAGCAGCTACTGCCGAGCTACACCAGCTAGGGTTTTAATACCAGGAAGCAGAAGTGTCAAGGCAAACTGCCTTACACATTAGGGCAAGTCAGGATACTTAAGTCCTCAAACCGAGATCCACCATCTGAACTCAGCTCCTTCTCTACCAGCCCAGTCTAAAGCTACTACCAGGCTGAGAGCAACCTTCCTGTGGACCAGCTATCTTGCACCAGCTCATCACCTTGCTGAATCTGCTGCTACCGTTTGGCCATTACCTGCTCTTTAAAGTTGAATAAACAACTATAAGTTGAATTGCACAATGTGCCTCCATCCCTGAATATGGCCGCTTACCATCACGGGCTCCCCATCCATCACCCAGGGATTCATCCTACAGACACTCAGGGGTTCCCCCTGGGAGAACCAGTACCTCAGTCTCTCCCTCCATATTTCTTGCACACACCACCTGCTAGAGACCTGCCAGGCTGTGGGACAGCCCTCCAGTCCCAATACCAGGCACCGTGACATCAGCGTGCCCTAGGCTGCAACCGCCAGCCACTCCAGTATTGTAGCCCCCAACTGCATCTTGGCCACAAGAAAAGGCTAGGCCCCGGTGGGGGGAGGGTGCATATGCATGAAGATATTATACATTAATATGTAAAAGGGAAAGTGCTGTCGTGTAAATTTCTGTGCTAATGTCACTGAAATATCAATTGTATCAATTGTATAACTGCCTAAAAATCAAGTAATCTTATTTAAACACATTCAATTATAAGACACAGCCAGCATGTGAATTCAGATGTCTACAATAAACAAACATTTCTGGAACGACACATAGGGGGTCATTTACTAAGGGCCCGATTCGCGTTTTCCCGACGTGTTACCCGAATATTTCCGTTTTGCGCCGATTGTACCTGAATTGCCCCGGGTTTTTGGCGCACGCGACCGGAATTTGGCGCATCGGCGCCGGCATGCGCGCGACGGAAATCGGGGGGCGTGGCCGACCGAAAACCCGACGTATTCGGAAAAACCGCCGCATTTAAAAAAAAAATTGTGTCGCGAAAATTTCACTCACCTTCATCCTGGGTAGGCCGGTGTATTTCGAGGCATTCCAGCGGACTTCAGCGCAGCAGCGCCACCTGGTGGACGGCGGAGGAACTGCATTGATGAATCCCGGCCGGACCCGAATCCAGCGCAGAGAACGCGCCGCTGGATCGCGAACGGACCAGGTAAGTAAATGTGCCCCATAGTCTGGTGTCAAATGGCCAATAGCAAAGGTGTTATCAGTAACAAAAGGTGTTGTAGTCTCTACTGGGGCCTATAGCCTGTGGTGGTTTAGAGGCGCTGCTGGTTTAGAGGGGCTGCTTAAAATAGCACTGTTACTGGCATGTGACGTGTTGCATTGCAGTCTATAAGCTAAGCCTCTGGCTAGCATAGTTCATAAAGTGTATTTCATGGAGTCCACCCACACACAATGTTTAGGCTGCATCTTTCATCATCCATTTGTCAATGTTCATTATAATGATATATCAAAAGAAAACAAAAAGTGATACTTTTCTTTACCATAGAATGATCCACCACAGTTACCCTACTTTTAGGTAAAAATCTTCATTCATGTGGTGGATTTATCCATGATGACACCCATGCAATTGTTTTGGGCCCCAGAAATCAGGGGGGTCCCTCACAATGGTTGGATGCAGCCAGAAGTGGTTGTTAAAAATGATCTACATTAACGGATTTTGGGTATAGATTTTGCATAAAGGTCCAAGAAATGCACTTATTATATCTGGATTCGATCACAAATATGTAAAAAAAGAAGGGTGCTATTCAAAAACATCTTTCGGTTTGTTGTTATTCTTCTCATATATTAAAGCCTTGGGTACAATGTACAAAAAGGCAGCAATATAAGTTTGCTTTACTACTAGGCCATGTTTTATTTAAACAAAAAAAATTTATTATTTTTAGGCTGTAGATAGGCTGGAAAGATGGCTTACATGTATAATGCAAACTTTGTTATTGTTTTTAATGAGCAAAAATAGAAAGAATTCCCTTCCAAAGGTTAAAATACACGTAAATCCGAGAGCACCCGTTTGCCTAGATTCCTTATAATTGGCCCATGCTCCCGTCTCTCCTGTTTTAAATATTTCTAATCTTTTAGTAAAGATCCTGGCGGCTTTTGTGGCTGAACATGTCACATCTTTAAAACAGGTCCTTCAAACCGTGTCACTTTCGGGTGTAGAAGCCGCATTTCCTCTAATCAAGAGACGACCTTCTGCCTTCTGTACAGCATGGGACTGAAATGTTTCTCTCCTCATGACACATTTTCTCAGTGAGCAATAACTGAGATAATAAATGGAGATCACTAAATTTGTTGTTGGATCTAGGGTCATTTGCACATTAAAACAAAAACTATGACTAAAAACAATATATTAGAAGCAATTATCTGCATGTGATGGTCTGCATACTTCTAGGGAAAGAGAATTGTTGAACCTTGCATACATTAAGTTTAGGTCCACATACCTAAGAAGCCGGGTCATTATTGAAAATATTAAACTGTGGTTACAGCCCTGGGGCTATACGTTAATTTTAGCCACATTTATAGAATTGTAACATAGACAATATTTTAAAAGTGGACTTTGTGCCAGGCCAACCAGTCACTGACTTGCCTTCTTCACCATCCCTACGCTGTCCTTTCCCAGATGGTACAGATAATCCCCCACTGCTATCCAGGTTAATGATGCCGATAGAAGCTCCATCTATCAGCCCATTTTACCTTTATGTCCCATTTTGTTCAAACCCAGCATTTCAGTATGGGTAGACCACCCCTAGTTTTCATTTTTCCACAAGGTCAAATCTATGCTGTAAGGATGACAAAACCAGGATTATTAGGGGAATGGGGGAACTAGAATACACTGACAGATTAAAAAATTTGGGATTATTCAGTTTAGAAAAAAGACGACTGAGGGGAGACCTCATTACAATGTACAAATACCTGAACAGACAGTACAAGGATCTCTCCAAAAATCTTTTTATACCTCGACCTGTGACCAGGACAAGGGGGCATCCTCTACGCCTAGAGGAGAGGCGATTTTACCATCACCATAGACAAAGGTTCTTTACTGTAAGAGCAGTGAGACTGTGCAACTCTCTGCCGCAGGAGGTTGTTATGGCGGACTCTATGTACATGTTCAAGAGAGGCCTGGATGACTTTCTGGAGAGAAAAAATATCACGGGTTATGGGGATAAAACATTTAATTCTTAAAGGTTGGACTTGATGGACTTGTGTCTTTTTCCAGCCTTATATATTATGATACTATGAATAACCTGGGAGCTAAAACTCAACAACAATACCCCTATCTTTTCCAGGTTTGGGGCAAGTGGAGATGACATATACTATTTGCTTTGGTCCTGCCCATTCATCCGGTTCATCTATTGGAGGGTGTTAGCCTTTACACACTCATTGGGCTTTGGTCAACAGCAGAAGACTACACCTATAACTCATGCAAATGTTCAATTTTCAGCCTATAAGTAGCACAATTTAAAGTGGGCACAAAAAGTCTGTTAAACTGAGTGTTTTTATTGATATAAAGCTTGAAGAACTTGAAGTATGGTGAGTCCTTTAGTACCTTACAGGATATGATCTGCTCCATTAGGCAGGGGACTTCAATATGATTTCTTCTAGCCATAGTTTATTACTGTTGAATTTACTGCCAGTTGTCTTCAATGCAGCACATGTCCCCACTGCCCCCTAAAAATCATAGTCACTTACAGTATAATAAACAGTGTACATATATATATATATATATATATATATATATATATATACACCCACACGTCTCACAACAACTGAACACATTGTCCCTACATAAAACATTCTATATGTAGTCCCCCTAATAAATTATAGTTTGTGAAGCACACACAATTTATTATATATGACAAACCTCATGGACTGATTACATACAGAAACCCAGTACTGGGGGGTACTGGGTTTCTGTATGTAATCAGTCCATGAGGTTTGATAGATAGATAGTATATAAAGCCAGGCCCCATAGATTATATATACTGCCAGACCTCCCACATAGTATATATAACCAGATGTACCCCCTCCCATAGATAGTTCATACAGCCAGGCCTCCATAGATAATATATACAGATAGTACCTCCCATAGATAGTATATACAGCCAGTACCCCCTTCCCCCATAGATACTATATATAGATTGATTTTTATGATAGTATGGACATGTCAGCATTTGGCAAGTCTGTATGACTGGTGACCTGCCACCCCCTACAGGGATCTGCAATCTGCCACCTGAGGTGGGTTGCACCACTGTTGATGAGTAGAAATTTATGTTGCAACCATATTTCTAGTCCTTTTTAGACTTGTATTAGTGTGTAAGAAAAAGACTCATACGCAGAAATGCCAAATAAAGCAGCTCAAATGGATCTGTTTTTCACTATTCAGCAGAATCTGATGCTACGTGCTACATTGTTAGCACTGCTACATTCTGGCTGGTTTTCCAGGACAGTCTGGGGGCTCTCAAACAGTCTAAGGGTACATTAACACAGACGTGTGAAGCCGGGTGGACATACCACTGTGTGCTGGACTAGAGGCGATGACCCTTCCCCTCACCATAGAGAAAAGCGTTGCAAGGCCACACACATGGAGAAGGATAGAGCATACTGTATCTTTCCACGTGTATGGCACCGTACCACCGTTGGGCCGCTATTGCCATCTATGCCGTCTTGCCGCCGCATATACATCCCCCCAGATGGCCGTCTGAATGTACCCTAAGCTTGGATGTGTTATCTGAACTCAAGGCCTGCAGAGACTAGCAGCCTGCTGCTGCTGTCTTCCCTCACAGTGCTTCCCCTCCTTTGCCTTTCCAAAGAAGCGTGCCTTAACTGCAGCCAAAACAACCATTTTCCAGCCCAAAGCTATAGGACCAGAGCTGTGATCTACAACCAGACTGCATCCAACCACTAGCTACCTTGGACCAGGCAAAAAGGACCTACTACCTCAGTCTGTTACCTAAGCTGTGTTGGAGCCTTGGAATAAAGAGACTGCCACTAACATCACAGGCAGATTTAGTGTCATAGGAGCCCTGGGCTGTTCATATGACTAGGGCCCCCTCAGCATCCAAACCAACATGTGCCCAGATGTGAGGACTTAAGTACTACCCTATATCCTAATACCTTCTATTGTTAATAAATGTAATCTAATTATGAACTTCAAACAAGCTCTTATAACCCATGTCTTTAGAAAAGCCAATCACATTCTCTAACTGCAAGAAACCATTCACCCCGACTTCCGTCCAGACCATATATCCCAGACAGTGTAGGAGATGTGGATGCTGCCTCAGCGCTCTGCAGCTGAAGTTCCCCTCTTACCCACGTATAAGCCAAGGCTCCTAATTTTACCACAAAAAAATTGACTTGAGTATAAGCCCCAGGGTAGGAAATGCAGCCACTACTCTAATAAAGCAGCAGCTGCACCTCATTAATAAAATGTCCACATCATAGCCCCCCTTTAATGTAATTTCCACAACAGAGCCCCCTTTAAAGAAATTTTCACAGCAGAGATCCCCTTTAAAGAATTGTCCATAGCAGAGCTCACCTTTAAAAAAATGTCCACAGTAGAGCCCCCATCAAAACAAGGCCACAGCAGATGCCCTTTTTAATGAAATGTCCACATCAGATGCACCTTTTAATGAAATGTCCACAGCTTTTGCCCCCTTTCATTGAAATATCCACAGCAGAGCTCACCTTTACAGAAATGTCCACAGCATAGTTTCCCTGTTCACAGCAGGGACTCGCTTTAATGAAATGTCCCCAGCTTTAATGAAATGTCCCCAGCAGAGGCCCTCTTTAATTAAATGTTAATAGCAGATTTCCCCTTTATATAAATGTCCACAGCAGATGCCCCCCTTTACATAAATGTGCACAACAGGGCCCCCCCTTTTACACAATGTCCACAGCACTTTTGGCTTCTATTCCCTGCAGCTCTGTCTTCTCCTCCAACTGCCCTTGTGGCGCGAGCACACACAATGATGTCACACGGCCGCTACAATGCTGCATCATAGTGTATCCTCCCTGCAAGGAAGGAGAAGATAGAGACGCGGGGAGAAGAAGCCGAAGGTAAGTATAGTTTTTTTTTTTTTTTAAACTAATGACTAATAAGGCTCAGGTTTGGGCGGGCAAGAAAGCCAAATCCACCAATACGCCTACTTGAAGATCCGCCATTGATCTCAATCCACTCCTTCACCATCTTCTTGGGGATCTGTTCACCACACGTACCTCGGGAGTGCCCCAGGGGAACCTTCTATGGTATTGAAGTCTTCCCCTCTTCTTGCATCCCCTCACTGGCCCTGCCCAACATGGAAGAGGCCCATTCACCTGCTCCAAGCTACCCATGACATGAATAGCGCTAAGCCACTCAGGTACCACGTCAGGCCCTGGACATTGCAGAAGGCACTTAATAATAAATAAAATATCATGATATTTTGCCCTTGGAAAGGGTGAATCCTATACTTCTCAGCCAGAAAGCATATTTTTCAGAATAAGGAATACATCTCGCCTTCCGCCCCTAGTCAATCATTCTCAAAAATCCTTACCCTTACCATGTTCTAAATGGTATGGCCGCCAAATAATAATACATGCCTGGCTACCCATATCAAAAAGGAGGTATCTCTGATTTAAAGCCTATTTTTCACAGCCTCTCTTACAAGTTTGTTAGTTTTAATGTAGAGAATGGCAGAGCATGGAGAGAGGGCTTCCACATAATGTAAGCATAAAGTGTCTGTCGCTTTAAGTGTATATGTATGAAGCTATCAATCTAAGATTCCAATAAATTATACAGTGGAGCTTCACATTTTTCTGCTTAAAAAGTAGCATCATGCCAATTATGGTGAAAGTAATTCAAGCAGGACAAAGTCCCAGAGCCGGCGAGGCAGGGTGGCTCTATCTCACTGCGCTGCAGAAAACAGCTCAGATTGAAATGGGAGTAAAGAGGATTTCACTGAAATGAGAGAGAATAAATTACTGTAAGCTAGTTGGGGTTGTCCAGGACACTGACAGAGGAGATTTAATACTTGCCGGATGTCTGCCTTAACTTGCACACTGCAAAATATCAATTTATTACTTTATTTTTGTTTTGTAAAGACACCAAAAGGTATATTTCACATGACAAAAATCTAATGGGAATGCAAATATGTATTCGCCCTGCCAGGAATTAAATCAATTTCATTAAACTCTCCAAGGAAACTATTATAATGCAGAAAACTACTCACATCCATGTTCTGAATTCATGGTCTCCTACTATGGTACATGATGTAGCCATTCATGTGTCTTGCAATGGAGAGTATAATATGTAGCGGGGACATGGAGAAGATCATTGGGTGAGTTAAAAAAGGATATTTATTTAGGTTAAATTTCTAAATGACTTATTTTCTAAATAGCTAGGCCAGTTTTCTCACAGTAAACTTGTAGTAAGGAACTTAAATACCGTATATACTCGAGTATAAGCCGACCCGAGTATAAGCCCAGACCCCCAATTTTACCACCAAAAACTGGGAAAACCTATTGACTCGAGTATAAGCCGAGGGTGGGAAATCCATTAATCACAGACCGCCCCCCCCCCCCAGTAATTGCAAGCCTGCCCCCAGTAGTATACAGTCAGCCCATTCTGTCCCCAGTAGTATACAGCCAGCCCATTCTGCCGCCAGTAATGTACAGCCAGCCCAGCCTGCCCCCAGTAATATACAGCCAGCCCAGCCTACCCCCTTATGTATACAGCCAGCCCAGTCTGCCCCCAGTATATACAGCCAGCCCAGCCTGCCCCCTTATGTATACAGCCAGCCCAGCCTGTCTTCCGCAGGGCGCCGCCATGTCCTTCTCCCGGCCGTCGCATAGTATGACGTCAGCAGCGGCCGCGTCATAATATGCGCCAGCTGCCCGGGAAAAACATGGCGGCGCCCTGCGAAAGACAGAAGAAGAAAGAAGAGGACCCGCACGGACATCGGGGGAGCAGCGCGGACATCGGGGCCACCAGAGGGTGAGTATATATCTATTTTTTTTTTGTTAAGTGCTGGGCTCGCTATTGACTCGTGTATAAACCGAGTTGAGGATTTTCAGCACATTTTTTGTGCTGAAAAACTCGCTTATATACAAGTATATAGGGTACATAAAAACATATTGTTGGTGCCCCCCTGACAACTAGTACCAGACCGCTACACAATTCCTTGCCTGATACAGTGTTCTATTGGGCCAGATGAAGCCACTATAGCTGTATGTTCTCTTTCATTCACACATCTTTCTTTCTCTTTCCCGATGTAAGTTATTCCTAGTATTAATTAATGACGTCATTACATTAGCATATGAACTGTCTATTCAGTGGGATAATAATACATGGAATGATCTTTATTACTTCAGTGTTATCTTCCTCTTCTTCATACAATTAGACATCATGTACCTGGTCATATTACGGTTCTATAGACATTATAAGTTTTATAGAAGGTAGCAGAGTTGCAGAAGTAAGAGTCCATGTTACACCGGTGTAGGCCTGCAATACCATATTAAACCGTCATAGAAAACAAATGGCGGAATAATAAACTCAATACCATATTGTGGATATATACTTAACTAGAAATGCTGCTGTAAGGCAGAACCATAAGGCACAACCATTGAACTAGCACATGCTCCTGCACAGTGTTTAAGGCCATTGTCAACAATATTTATAATCTCCAATAATGTTACAGAATATGGTGGTAAAATCGCTGCTTCACTTCCTGGCACGTAGGAGGTTAAATGTATATGAGCCAATGATACTTTTAATATACCAATCAGGGATCAGACAGAGCCAATCACAGTGAGAAAAAGATCTGATTTCCTCTATTCTTTCTCTCGCGCACACACTGTAATGATATGCATAATTCAGCTGAGTAGTTTGACAGTAATTAGACCAAAACAATGCTGTAAGTAAAAATTTGGATATTCGGTAATTTACCCTTTTCAGTCTGGGTAAAACACCACCACATCACTCTGCTGCCACCATATGGGCAGTACCTGGAACTGCACAGGTATAATTTACATACATATAGCACCACTTAGTGGACAAATTACTGTTATAAGTTCCCGAGTTGTGATCCATTGCATTTCTGAATAGTGTCAAAGTCTAAGGATTTTGCAGTCATGTTGAAGGGGTATCCCAGTTTTAAGCGCCTAAAGACCAATTCTTTTATAGTTTTTAAGATGTTTATTGCCACTTTAGAGAAGAATATAAAATTAACATTACTGTTTGCTTTGTCACCACTGTTTTTACTGTCCTGATTTTACTTTACATTACATTACAATGTGAATGTTTCTGTGGTTTGACACCAGATTCTGGCGAATTGCAAATGCACATTGCAAATCCTTAAAACTACAGACCTGTCCGTTTAACATCAGTTATAGGGAAAATATTTGAGGGGTTTGTTAGAGATGCTAATCTGGAGTATCAGTTTCGATGAGGAGGTAAGATCTGTGGACGTTGTGTATCTGGACTTTTCCAAGGCATTTGATACGGTGCCACACAAAAGGTTGATACATAAAATAAGACTGCTGGGACTAGAGGAAATCTGTGTATATGGGTTAGAAAATGGCTTAGTGATAGAAAACAGAGGGTTTTCAAGCATGGCACATTTTCAGATTGGGTTGAAGTTACCAGTGGGGTGCCACAGGGGTAAGTATTGGGAACACTTCTTTTTAATATTTTTATTAATGACCTCATAGAGGGTTTACACAGTTTTGTTTTCAATATTTAAAGATGATGCTTAGCTCTGTAAAGTAATTAATACAGAGGATGATAGTATAATATTACAAAGGAGACTTAAGGCTGGGACTGACAAACAGCTAATGAGGTTTAATGTAGATAAATGTAAGGTAATGCACTAGAGTAGGGGAAATTAAAATTATAATTATGTTTTCATTGGTAAATTTCTTGGTAAAACTGAAGGTGAAAAAGACTTGAGGGTATTGGTGGACAGTTAACTTCTAGTCATCAGTGCCAGGTGTCTGCAGCTAAAGCAATTACAATTATGGGATGTATCAAGTGAGGCAAAGATTCACATAAGGACATAAAGGGACATTTATCTGGGCTTCTACACCAGAAAACTGGGCCCTGAAATAATCACAATTGCTAGCAAACTGAAAGTAATTGCAATTATTATCTCTTTTTACCCCATCTCCACACCAAAGACGACCAGAGGGAGACGGACCGGCGCAGTGAATTCCAACACCAACCCTTTGCACTTGTTGCAGCCAGGGAACTTTCTCAAACTTGCAAATATTACACTTGAAGGGAAGGGTACGCTTCGCAGCCACGAGGATTTCATCATAGACTGGTTCACAAGACCAGTGTATGATAAATCTCCCCCATAGTTTTGCCTTTATACAAATCACAGGACAGACCACACATGGAATATTGTGACAGATTACTAAACTTGGGGTTATTCAGCTTAGAAAAAAGATGGCTGAGGGAAGACATCATTGCAATGTACAAATACCTGAATGGTCAGTACAGGGATCTCTCCCATGATCCTTTTCTACCTAGACCTGTGACCAGGACAAGGGGGCATCCTCTACGCCAAGAGGAGATGCGATTCTACTATCGCCATAGAGAGAAGTCTGTCTTTTTTTTTCTATTCTCGACTTTTCTGCTTGTCGGATGTATCTTGGCAGTTTTAAAACAAAAGTCGCAATCAATTCTAAGCTAATTTTTATGCCTGGTCAGATGCAGCCTTAGATTTTAATTAAAATTTAAAGATAAGGCAACCCAAAAGTTTGAAACATGTGCCCCAATGGAACTCTCTGCCACAGGATGTTGTAATGACTGATAATTTGAATATTGACTCCTCCATGAGATATTGGTGAAGGGAGAACATGATGGTGGTAGGGGGGGGACCTATAACAACTGCATTTTATGTGCTAGTATTGATGTAAGATGGTGGACCACTTTAAAAGAACAGAGTAGGTGGTGTATAGTGCAGTACTGTGAGATGGGAGGGGCTCAGGAGTAGATGTCACTTCCTGTCCTATATTTCTAATTCTCTCCCTAGAACAGTGGTGGCGAACCTATGGCACGGGTGCCAGAGGTGGCACTCAGAGCCCTTTCTGTGGGCACTCACCAAACAGGACCAAATCCAACAAATCTTCCTGCAGTCCCAGGCAACTTAAGAGATGCTATTTTAAAGTGACACTTCATTGCCTGTTTGGAACTGCGGCAAAAGTGAGGTACAATGATAGTCTTAATGTGTCAAAATGTGTCAAAAGTGAGATACAATGATAGTCTTAATGTGTCCTCCTTCTTTCAACTGTATTGGTGGCCTCAGTGGGCTGATACGATTGGAAAAAACTGCTTAAAATACAAAAATATATGGATTTTGGTTATAGTTTTGGCACTCTGTCTTTAACCCCTTCCCGCTGCAGCCCTTTTTCGTTTTTGCTTTTTCATTTTTCACTCTCCACATTCAAAAATCTGTAACTTTTTTATTTTTCCATGTACAGAGCTGTGTGATGACTTATTTTCTGCGTAACAAATTACACTTCAAAATGGTGGTATTTAATATTCCATGCCGTGTACTGGGAAGCGAGAAACAAATTCCAGTGAAATTGGTAAAAAAACGCATTTGTGCCGTATTCTTGTGGGCTTGGATTTTACGGATTTCACTGTGCACCCCAAATGACATGTCTACTTTATTCTTTGGGTCGGTATGATCATGGGGATACCAAATTTGTATAGGTTTTATAATGTTTTCATACATTTAAAAAAATTAAAACCTCCTGTACAAAATTTTTGGGGGGGATTTTGCCATCTTCTGGTGCTAATAACTTTTTCATACTTTGGTTTATGGAGCTGTAGGTGGTGCCGTTTTTTGCGGATTTTGAAGACGTTTACAATGTTATCATTTTTAGGACTGTACGACCTTGTGATCACTTTTTATAGAATTTTAAATTTTTTTTTTAAATGGCAAAAAAGTGCCATTTTCGACTGTACGATCCTATCATATACTGCCATACTTCTGTATGGCAGTATATGGGGATTTTACTACTCATACATTACAATGTGCTGATAGCACATTGTAATGAATGGGTTAACCCGAAGTAGCTTCAGGTCTTCGTGAGACCCGAAGCTACCATGGCGACAGATCGCCGCTCCGCGACGATCCCCAGAAAGATGGCGCGCCCGCCGGCGGCGGCGAGCTGTAAAACACCCGCGATTGGTGTGTTACCGGTAAGCCTTTGCTGCAATATGCAGCAAAGCCTTACCGGCTATGGAGAGGGATCAGCCCGTGAGCCCTCTCCATGTACCAGGACCCCACATGTGATGTACTATTACGTCACATGTTGGAAAGGGGTTAAAAGGTTCGCCATCACTGCCCTAGAAAACAGTAAGAAACATGTCCATTCCACCCACCCTGTAGTCTACAAATGTTTATTTAACCATTACATGTATAATGCTTTGACTAATTTAACGTATAGAGGATGTAAAACCTCTGAGGCTGACATTTGGAAGCCTCAAGGGTCTGTTAATGGTAAAGGCAGCCAGGAACAGGCACATTGGTAAAGCACACAAGGGATAATCTTCACTAGGGTGATTGGTACCTTTAAAGTGTACTGGCTCTGCTGGAATGGCAGCCAGAGCGTGCCGCCCCCTTTATTGCTGTCTGGCCGGGTGCTGTATGTAAATCAGCTGTGGATTGGGGTATTGTTGAATCCCACCCCTAGCATGTCACCTGACCTGAGTTTTTCTGACTACCATATTTAGGGTGGGGAAAGAATTTTTCCCTACTGTGAGCAAGTTGGCATCAGCCTCGGAGGGTTTTTGCCTTCCCCTAGATCAAGACTGTATAATGAAGAATTAGCAGGTAAAACTTGATGGACCTTGATGGAAGCTTTCTATAAAATTACATAAAGGAGAGATCTAGAAAACTGTGAGGAATTGATACAGAAAGTATATTGGAAAATGTTATAACTTTTTATCATAAAAAATTAACATTCATTTTCTAAAATCGGAATACCCCTTTAATTGTACAGTATCCACTTACATTAGGAAATTCCATGATTACAGACCTTCCAAGTTCTAAAAGCACTGTAAATTACATAAAACTTGTTGTCGTGGTTGTAAGTAGCAGCCTCAGGCATTTGTGTGATTTTTCCAATAACTAATAAAAATCTTTATTCACAATCATTAAGAATAAATGTAACACACATATTTTGTACAACAATAAATAAATGATTAGAATCATTACTGCTCTCTACGATTACGATCTCTATCATTATAGCTTTTGTGTTCATTGTAAATATTATATAACACATTGCATATTGTCCTGTTAGTGGGAAAACAGCTTGTAATAGATCATACTGTTTGACAAGCCTCATTAAATTTTGACACAACCTATTGTCCCTTTTCTTTTACAATCTCAGCAAACACAGTATTCCTATTGTGTCCCAGAGACATTTTATCATACTCAACATCCGGCTCACTTGTTAGTCCAGACTTTGTTTCACTGCTTTGATTCACTTATATGAACTCGGAAAAAGTTAACTTATCTGTGTACATTTGACTCCAGAAAGACTACAGGAGTTACGACCACTAAAAAAAGTTTCATTGTGACCTTGTTAAACCTGCCTTAAGCAATCATACACGTTGGATATACATCAGCTTAACGTAGTGTAGTGTGCTTGAGGTCCTTTAAATGCTCAGGGGGAAGGGTCTGGTAGTTCAATTTTAACTTTCTGGAAAAGGAGCCTTTACCAGGAGAGCTCAGGTAAAGCCCAAAAGTGAACACCAAGCATTAATTTATGCAAATCTTTATTTCTTTCAAATGTTGTTCTTGGATATGGATAAGTAATCATTTTATAAGTCTAAGAAAATGCCTTAATGCTGCATAGCTCATCTTTATACAGTTTGTATATTGTTTGCAGCGCATCCCATTTTATAATGGGAAGATATACTGCAGACTTTGATAATGTTTATGCTGTACAAAAGATGTTATCATGTGGCTCGGGTGTCAACAGACACCGTATATGGGGTGTTGATCAGAAAACGGTGCTCCAGGAATGCACATCTACCCAATCATCTCTCTTACAGAATTATTAATTGGGAAGTTGTTTCCCAATCAAAACATTTCCCTTTATATCTTAAATACCTTTCCAACACTTTCCAAGGTCAGTGCCCATGATTAACATTCCCATAGTTCATTTCAATATGGAGTTGTGCCCCTGTAACAATGCTTGCCTTCACTGATAGCAAAAAAATATATTGTGCAAAACTATTCTTGTTTTTTGTTTATTTGGTGTAACCTTGATTTTCTGTACATACAGTGATCCAGCCACCAGTTCCAAGCATCAGTCTAGAAGCATTTGGCACTGGTGACTTAGCTGGAAAACCACTTCGGCTATTCAGTGGCCTCCTAAGAACACAGGAGGTCAATGAGGTCACAACTGCCGAAGACAAACAGAGGAAAATGGAGCAGGGTAAGTACACATTGTTTTTGTATTTTTTCAGGCTCTCCTGTGCTACCCTACATAGATTTGTTCCGGGATTCCTGAACAATTCCCTTTTGAGTGACAACTTCCATGAACTGTACTTACTGTATTTTTTTTTACGATATTCATGGTTGAAGTAAATTGCATTGTCTCGCTGCATAAGTGTAATTATACCTGCCATACTATATGTGGATGTATTGAGTAGTGTGGCGTATCATTGAGTATATCGTTTCTCTATGCTTGAAGTTTGTTGCTTTCCAACAACAATTAACAAAGGTGTCAGTCCTGAGAGAAACAAAAGGCAACCCCATGGAAACCAAACACATTGCCTGTAATTGTAACTGGCTGCTCTTCATAGAGGCCATATGAAGTTACTCTCATTATAGCTAACTATACAAGAGGGAATAAAGATGTGGTATCAGTTATTCAACAGCTAAGCAATTCAACTGCCTAGTATAGTATAGAATATTTTTACTTTAAAGTATAGGATTAAGTGGTATGACCATATGGTAAACACCATATTCTCTCCAAAATCAGGTAGCATTGAAATGAATGCAATCGTTTTATAACCCAGAGCTGCAGTCATAATTATACAGGGTTCAGAGGTGAAATATCCTTGAATGTCCAAGGGGTTTCTCGAGAACCAGCACAATTTTAATGTGTCAATTAAGTAAAATGTAGACAGCTACACAGGATCACAATTCATGTAAAACTTACTCAGAATCTCTGTCCTTTAAATCAGTCACCAAGTATGTAGTGGCAAAAGATCCACTGCCCAGCTTCTGGTGTACAACATATCGGTTCATTATATGAGAACCAGGGGAAAATCCACTTGGGCATATTGTTGTTTTATCTCTGTCTACAGTTTGATCCATCTGTAAAATATAACACAAAGACACTTGACAGATCATAATTTGAGCAGTGCTGGGTATACAATCTTCTGGAATAGAGGCTCTAGGTACAGCACCAATAGACCACTAATACACCATTACAAAAGGCACAATAAGGATATGCATACTTCGCAGCCACATAATATGTGACAATTGCAAATCACGTTTCCTTCTATTCAAGTACTCCTATAGCAGAGCCATAACAATTATACCTCCCATCTTTCAGAATGCAGAAATTGTGATAAAAATTGGGGTATCTTTATTGTGAAATTTTTAATGTACTTAGTGTTCCCACACAGTATAATACCCCCTTAATGGCTCCCCCTTATATAACCACAAATAGTAAATGGTAATTCCACCCTTTCTGTGTCAACCCAACTGAGTATAACCAGCCAGTCTTGTGGTCTAAACTGTATATTCCACCATCCCTCTACTGTATATTGCCCTCTGTCCTTTGGCCTTCCCGTAGCCCACCATCTATAATGACACCCTTCTATTGTCAACCAAAAATGCCCCCTTCCTTTATTTCCCACTTTTAAAGCCCCTTATTCTGTAGCCCCACACTGCAATCTTTGTATAGCAAACGCTTTTTGATGTTGCTCCACTCCACTGATAGTCGAGTGCCAACCTCAATCAAAATACCCACTTGTCCGTAGCAGACTACTTAATATGTAGCCAATAACTTATTATGTTCCGAAGCCACTCTCACTTTCAATGCCCTAGCCATTACTATAATTACTCTACTTATAACCCTCCCCATCACATTGTGCCTACCAAGCCCCGAGGTGCATACAGCAGTGGCAGGGCTGAATGGTGTAGCAATGAGCTAAGGGCTTGCCTTGCCTACTAGGTTCCCCCAACATTGACTTGCCTTATAGGTCCCCACAACCACCACCAGCTCCCTTCACATCACTGGCCAAGCTCCTGCTGAATGAAGCAGGGGTTATGATGGCATCACGCTGCCTGTGTCATATCAAAAACATCATACATAGGTAACAAAGTGGTGCAGTGGTGCCCTGCCAATTGCAGTGGGTTCTTAAAGGCTCTGATGCAATTGATTCTTACAGCCGCCTAATACATGAGCATAACAGGGGGATTCATTTACAATTGATATCAATTACAACTCAGGGGCCCACCTGTAGGCCAGTCTGAGCCGGCATGTGGGGTAGTTAACTATGCCATGACTACAGGACAGTGATGAGTGAAATGGCATGTTTGTTTACACCACAATAAAAATATAAAAGGGCCCTGTTCACATGTCAGTTGTCATCACATTGTTCCTGCCTGCAACAGAGCCATGCACAGCCATGGAAGAGGTTTGACAAGAAGAGAGGACTGCAGGCGGTATAGGATTTTTTTTCTTTTCAAAGAGTCCGGTTGCAGCATGCTGGGCATTCTGGAGAAAAGCAGGCATTATTTTGGGGGGACATGTTGGAGGAAAGGGAGCATTATTAATGGGGGTATGCTGTAGGAAAAGGGACATTGATAATGGGGGCCATGCTGGAGGAAAGGGGCCTTAATAATGGGGGCATGGTGGAAGAATAGGGGACATTATTAACCGGGCATCCTGGAAAAAAGGGGGCATTATTAACAAGGGATATGCTCCTGGAAAGGGGGCATTATTAACAGGGGCATGTTGGAGATAAGGGGGCATTATTAAAAGGAGCATACTGGAGAAAAGGGGGCATTATTAACAGGCGGATATGCTAATATAAGCAGGGGTGGCTGCTGTCAGAGGTTTTGGCACACTAAGGGGTTGTGATTATGGTGTGGCCCGCACAAGTCCATGGAGAAAATTGTTTGCCTGCAACTGGTCCATGGAAGCTCAGCAATTGAAATAAATTTGTGGTTAGTCACGAAACCTCCAATGTATAGAATCACAACAGCAAAATTGGGGATAACGATATGAAGGGCTAAAATGCAACTGGTCCATGGTCACAAAAAGTTTGGGGACCACTTCTCTAAGGGGTTTCTGTGCAGCAGTTTTCTCATTTACATCACAGACAAGACTGAATTATAATAGATGATAACACCTCTAGATGATGTCTACTGCTACACTCCCATCTGCACAGAATATGTTTGGAAACCTTTCCATACACCTCCACGAGTCAGCTCCAGAAAACTGCTCCCTATGGCCATGAGGCTGCTGTAAAGCACATCACTTAATAGCGTTACTAGAAATCAGGCAAGATGGCATCCTCCATAATAATGGATATAAAACAGAAGGAAAAAAACATAATTAAAAAAATTATAAAAACAGATTTAAAAACTAATATTGGTGACATATTTCTTCAATAAAATCTGCTGTGTATATATCCCTTTTCTTTTAGTCATTCATGCTTTGCCCAAAGCGACATAAAAAAAAGGCTTTAATTCTGTGATCTGCTCACCTGCTCTGCGCCATTCACAGCGAGCAGGGTTAGATCTTGCTATTAATTGCTGTGAATCATTGCATGTAGAGCACCCAGCTGGGCCCCTGTCTCTGAGGACGATAAGGTTGGGTAAGGCAGTGTGACTCTGTCAGGCTCTTTATAAGGACTGTCACACTGTGAGGCAGCTTTTATCAAAGACTAGACATTTACCAGATTAAATGTTACTGTTGGCAGATTGTAGTAGACCAGATGAAAACAATGTCAGAATCCTGTATACCAGACTTGTATCCAGGGCAAAATTAAAGGGACATTGCACACAAAATGTAACTATTCAATAGGCTTATAGGCTAAAAATAGCTGATGATTTCTTCAGTTAAGCTGTCTGTTAGGGTTCAATCACATCTCATTTTTCTATCAATTTAAAGGATACATTGGAAGGACTACAATGGAGAGCTAAGATGTAAGCACATACAGTACACTGGAATACGTCATCCCGTTCCTCTCCCTTTTAGCAGGAGTAAACATCGGCAGCAGCCATGGTGTTTCCTTAAAGGGAACCCGTCACCACTATTTTCACAAATACAGCTAGTGACAGGTTCCTATAGAGCTCTAATAACTATTTGACACCCTGCTTGTAGCTAAAAATTATGCCCCTGAGATTCCCATATGCAACACCCTCGCCGATGCAATGGCGAGGTAGTGTTTGCGAATACGTCCCACCTGCATGTAATTACACTACACAACATGGTTCTGATAGGACATAGGGGTATTGCAGTGGTGAATCCTGCCTTGCAAGGCAGAGGTTAAGTATTTTGTATGATGCAAGATGCTATTGTCCAATGATTAGTGTTACATTCTGTGCTCTGTAAGCTGAGATGTGATTGGAGGAGCAGCCACCACCTGACCAAAGGGAGGTAATAAAACCCCCTGGCCAGGAATGTTCTAGAGTCTAAGGGAGGATTCTAGTGGAGAGAGATTCCAGTGTAGGAGAATCCTAGAGATCAGGGAGTTAGTGAGAGAAGTCTCTCCCAGATGAGAAGAGGAGAAGATCTTGTAGACTTAGAGCGAGTGAGTGAGTGAGTAATCTCAGTCTGGCCCATACCAGAGCAGGAAGAGCCTAGCCCCTGCCTCTGAAGAGTGGAGCATTAGACTAGAGTTAGTGTAGTGAGGAAAAGGGGTATCATCTTACCTTTAAAGGTGATACCTGAAGCCCTACAGGATAAAGCTGAAGCTTCCTACCAGGACACAGCTGCCTCCCAGCCTGCCCTCTACATCCAGGCTGGTGACCTATCTCCTGAGGCTCTCTCCAACTCACATCTCAGCACTCCATCTACCTGTTAAAGGCACGTTGCTGCGGTTCCTGCCGGTTCAAATAAAGAACTGTAAGTTGTTTTCTTCAACTTCTGTCTCCGTCTGGTCCCTGCTAATACGGCTGCCTTCATCACCGGCACCCTGTCCATCACCTAGCAGCCTCTCCCTCATCATTTCTTGCCAACACCACCCTGCTGGAGACCTGCCAGGCTGTAGGACAGCCCTCCGGTTCCCCCCGTACCAAGCACCGTGACAATAGCGTGCTTAGGCCGCAACCGCCAGCCACTCCGGTACCGCGGGCCCCGGCTGTCACCAGGCCTCACCTCAAGGGCTAGGCCCCGGTGGGGGATGTTGCAAGTGGCGTCACGAACAGGATTGATACTTCTGTGCCTTATTACGGCATTAAAGACTTTCCTTTATTAAAAAGACTGTGCTGCCTAACCCTGCTGCCATCCGGGTTTAGGCCCAAGTGATTGTGTGTTTCTGGATTGAACTGTGTTACTGCTGCCACGTGCTGTCGAGCACCGCTCCAGCACTCAGGAGGTTAATCCCGGCAAGAACTGTACCAGCTCTGCTACATCCGGCGCTGCCGCGCCTGAAGATTTTTACCTCAGAAACTGTGGCGCAGCAAATAATTCAAGCCCGCCAAAACCTTCACTGGCGGGAAACCCAGATGACGCACCAAACTCCGCCCACGCGCGAATGGCGCGAACCCCGCCTCCTGTGGCGCAGGAAAAATTAGAGCCCGCCACAGCTCTTGGCGGGAAGGACTTGGACTCCTCCCACTGGCTAGAGGCGGACTTCCTGCCCCGCCTCAGAGAAATGCCAGAACTCGAGTGGATTTTGGACAGTGAGGACAGCATCATGTGGGGTCCTCCGCCCTTCCCTCCTGTGGAGCGTCCTGAGTTCTTTGAAGTGCTGGAGACCATGGTGGTGGTCTCTGCGCAGCCGGTCCGGAGGCCCTTTGCTGGGCACCGGCTGCATCGAGGACTGACCCGAGCATTCGTCACCCGGCGGTATGTCCAGACGGTGACGGAGTACCAAGTTCCACCCGGGCGGTTCCTCGTACCTATCCCGATTACCATTCCGGTACCGCAGGCCCACGTGGAGGCGCCACGTGGGGAGGCCCCGACTCCTGTTGAGCCAGCGCCTGGGCCTACTGCTGCTGTACCACCTGCTCCGAGGCCTACTGTCCCTGCTGTTCGGCCTGCTAGCCCTGCTGTGACGGTTACTGATCCTCCGGCTGCTCCCGCTCCTGTTCCGGCACCTGCCCGACCATCACGGAGATCCGAGCCTGCACCGGAGCCACGAGCCCCAGCACCGGCACCTCCGCAGCCTCGAGGCCGAGGTGAGGCCGCCCGCCAGCGACTCCGGGACGCTGTCTCGGAGCAGCGACGCCGCGAGAAGGAGGCCCAACGCTACATGGCCGGCCGGTCTACAGCTGGAGCCTGGGTGGAAAAGAACCGCACCACCGGCATGGTCCGGTTCTTCGATAAGCAGCGTGGCTATGGCTTCGCCACCCAGGACTACACCGGACGGGAAGTATTCATACCCCGCCGGTCTGTCAAGAGGCCTGATCTGCCGGAGAACCAGCACAACCTGAAGCCAGGCGAGTGCATTGAATTCTCCCTGCAAGAGGGGCCCCGAGGACCCTGGGCGGCTGGTGTGATCCGGATCCCCGACTCCGATGAGGACCGCTACCCACCGTATGACGACTGGTATGAGGACGACGAGTGGCCGGAATCCCCGAACACCTCTTCTTCCTCGGCTGCGAGTCCCCGGGCGGTGACCCACGTGAATGCCCCATCCACGGTAATCGTGAGTACGGGTCCCATTGCCATCCATGGGCCGGGCATGATCCAGGGCGCCACCCCCACAGTTTCCCCTGCCGGGAGTATTGCCAGGTCCCGCGGCTCTTCTGTGGGAGAAGACATCCCGGCTACCGAACCTTGTCCGGAGGTTCTGTCTAGGTCCACATCTCCCCTTGCCGGTTACCAATGGGGTGATGTCCCGGCCCCAGAAGAACCGGAGCTGGAAGGAGCTGCGGCGCTGCCGCAGGTCCCTGTTTATTTCTTCCTGGACCCCTCCGTGGTCCCTGGCTCAGTTGAGCCCCCGGCTGGATCAGCCGACACCCCGGGCGACAGTGCTCCTCCCCCTGAAGGTCCGGAGGATGTTGCTGCACCTGCAGTACCCACTACTGCCACCGGGTGTCCCCAACCGGCACCTACTCCCGCTGAGGATGCACAGGATTCCCTGCTGACTTTGGATCCTGTCCCTGCTGAACCCAGCGAAGATGCAGAGTAACCCCTGAAGGGCTGTAGCCCACTTCAGGTACTGCACTGTGTACATATGTGTATTTATTTCCTCTCATCCCTAAAGAGCCAGAGACTTTCCTGAGACTCTCATCCCTATTTATCTCAGTCAAGAGACATACCTTGAACTGATTATTGTCCTGTGCTATGATAGCACCCTTCCTCTGCCCCAGCAGAGATTCCTACCAAAGGACTCTGTCCCTCTACACATAGAGGAGACCCTTTGTTTCATCAGTGCACTTTTCCCCACATCAAGGGCTGTACCCAGAAGATGGACTTTGTCATTAAAGACCTTCTGTGAGACTTTTGCCAACTCCAAGGAAAAGTTGCCATGTAATTATTATTATTTTGCACTTAATGCCTCCCTTCTAGGTATGGACATTATGCTTGCACCTTTTTATGCCTTTCCTTTGCAGGAAAAGAGACATTTGCTGTCGTGCTACCCTGAGTAGCCTACCTCTGTACCGTTTGTAACGTTTAAGATGTGTACCCATTGGGCTCCTAAGCCAATGTGAATTTACCTGTTTGCACACTGTCATATATGCCAGTAGTCTGCATTAACCCTTTCATAGGCTTTTCAGGTTGTAGTGTGGCTGTGTCGGACCGTCTTTTTGTGTAAAACACTGACCGCTACCTGATCCCTCAAACTGAGGTTTGCACATGGGGGTAGTCCGTAAACTGCGGGTCTTTAGGGGACCGGGGGTGTTACACAGTTAGCACCTGGATGCCACCCATACATGGGTAAGGATGCCAGTCAGGAGGTACTCGTGTCACATATGCCAATGTAATGCATATACACACACTATATAATTGCCGCCAGGGAAGAAGCGTTGATACAACAAATATACAGGCCTTGGTGCAAGGAGTGGATTACAGGACATGACACCACACCTTTCCTACTGTACAGTTCGGTTTAATGGCGTCAGCGGCCAACTGTCATACAGCTATATGTTTTTGTCTCAGTCCGACACCAACCCAGGTGCCTGTCTCCAGGACCATGGGCGGTTTGTCCCTACACCTCACATAGCCTGCACTTCCCAGAAGTGCCCTTAGCCCCCTCTGTGCCCCAAAACATCTATAGTCGAGCCGAGGGCGGCTCTTTCAATTGCCCCCGGGGTATGCAACACCCTCGCCGATGCAATGGCGAGGTAGTGTTTGCGAATACGTCCCACCTGCATGTAATTACACTACACAACATGGTTCTGATAGGACATAGGGGTATTGCAGTGGTGAATCCTGCCTTGCAAGGCAGAGGTTAAGTATTTTGTATGATGCAAGATGCTATTGTCCAATGATTTGTGTTACATTCTGTGCTCTGTAAGCTGAGATGTGATTGGAGGAGCAGCCACCACCTGACCAAAGGGAGGTAATAAAACCCCCTGGCCAGGAATGTTCTAGAGTCTAAGGGAGGATTCTAGTGGAGAGAGATTCCAGTGTAGGAGAATCCTAGAGATCAGGGAGTTAGTGAGAGAAGTCTCTCCCAGATGAGAAGAGGAGAAGATCTTGTAGACTTAGAGCGAGTGAGTGAGTGAGTAATCTCAGTCTGGCCCATACCAGAGCAGGAAGAGCCTAGCCCCTGCCTCTGAAGAGTGGAGCATTAGACTAGAGTTAGTGTAGTGAGGAAAAGGGGTATCATCTTACCTTTAAAGGTGATACCTGAAGCCCTACAGGATAAAGCTGAAGCTTCCTACCAGGACACAGCTGCCTCCCAGCCTGCCCTCTACATCCAGGCTGGTGACCTATCTCCTGAGGCTCCCTCCAACTCACATCTCAGCACTCCATCTACCTGTTAAAGGCACGTTGCTGCGGTTCCTGCCGGTTCAAATAAAGAACTGTAAGTTGTTTTCTTCAACTTCTGTCTCCGTCTGGTCCCTGCTAATACGGCTGCCTTCATCACCGGCACCCTGTCCATCACCCAGAGACTCACACTCGGGACATTAAGGGGTTGCCCCAGGGAGATCCGCTATAGCAGCCTCTCCCTCATCATTTCTTGCCAACACCACCCTGCTGGAGACCTGCCAGGCTGTAGGACAGCCCTCCGGTTCCCCCCGTACCAAGCACCGTGACAATAGCGTGCTTAGGCCCCAACCGCCAGCCACTCCGGTACCGCGGGCCCCGGCTGTCACCAGGCCTCACCTCAAGGGCTAGACCCCGGTGGGGGATGTTGCACATATATTCAACTTTATAGTTTTATCTGGTAACTAAGCATGGCTACATGTAGTCCAGGTGGGCGTGGCCTCCTCGGGCTGAATCCAGCAGCTTCTCTCCATCCCTATCTCTGTATGCTGCTATAATGTCATGTGACCAGGGTGACATCATCGCAGGTCCTATAGCTTTTGTAGCATTAGGAACTGTACACTATGAAATCACAGCATATTTTATCAAATGAAATCACAGCAGCCTGCATGGAGAGGAGTGGAAGTCCATGGAGGCTGCTGTGATGGTTTTATGTGGTTAGATATGTACATGGGGTACAGGGCCGCATCTGCCATGAGGCGAGATGAAAATCTCGCCTCAGGCGGCAGAATGTGGATCCCTGTAAAGGGCGGCGAAATTCGCCGCTCTAAAGTGGGCGATTCGGGCGCCGTTAACGCCCGAATCGCCCACCTGCTAAATAAATCGCGCCTGTCTCTTTAAGACACAGGCGCGATTTATATGCGGAGCGACGCAGCGCCTTTCTGGCAGCTGCGTCGCTCCGTTCCAATCAGCGACACAGGCGTCATGACGTAACGCCGCCTGTGTCGCTGTGCGGAGCCGGGGCTCACAGGAGAGCCGCGTGAAGACGGGACCCGCGCGCCGAGGGAGCAGCTGCCTGCAGGTGAGTATGATTTTATTATTTTTCATGTATTTTCATTAATTAAATGTGGCCAATAAGGGGGAGTGGGGAGGTGTAATTATCGTGGGAGGGGGGGAGTACTGTATACATTCTATGTGGCCATATTTGTTGCATACTGTGTGTGTGTGGGGGGGGATGCTGTATACATTATATGGATATTATGGGGCCAGAATTGTGTTATACTGGGGGGGGGGGGTACTGTATATATTTTATGGGGCCAGAATTGTTTTATACTGGGGGGGGGTACTGTATATATTTTCTGGGGCCAGAATTGTTTTATACTGGGGGAGGGGGGACTGTATATATTTTCTGGGGCCAGAATTGTTTTATATTGGGGGAGGGGGGACTGTATATATTTTCTGGGGCCAGAATTGTTTTATATTGGGGGAGGGGGGACTGTATATATTTTCTGGGGCCAGAATTGTTTTATACTGGGGGAGGGGGGACTGTATATATTTTCTGGGGCCAGAATTGTTTTATACTGGGGGAGGGGGGACTGTATATATTTTATGGGGCCAGAATTGTTTTATACTGGGGGGGGGGGGACTGTATATATTTTATGGGGCCAGAATTGTTTTATACTGGGGGGGGGGGTACTGTATATATTTTATGGGGCCAGAATTGTTTTATACTGGGGGGGGGGGGACTGTATATATTTTATGGGGCCAGAATTGTTTTATACTGGGGGGGGGGGTGCAGTATATATTATATGGGGCCAGATTTCAGCTGGGGGGGCTGTATATGGGATACAGTATATTACTAAGCTGGGGGGGCTGTATATTAGGGGGTGCTATATATTCACATTGGTCAGGGGAGCACTGTATGTAAAATCATGTAACATAATAACAGGGTGGGATATATTAGTTATAGGATACCATAGATTACTTTGCATCATTTAAACCAAATGTTAGGGGGTCTGTATTAATAAATTGGGGGTGTTGTATATTGATTGGTGCTGTGTATGCTATAATTTCAGTAGAAATATACATGAAGGGATATTTTATATGTGGGGAGAGTGCGGTCAGTTGTGCTGTGAGGGGTATATAATATTTAGGAGCGCAGTGTTGTTATCCAGGAGACTTTATACTGTAAGTGACTGTGGTATTTTTAGGGACGCCGGGTGGAGATGCTGCACGGAGCTGAAGACATCTGCCAGTGAATTCAGCAGTGATACGTCATGGATTGAAGAAATTGAAGAACCAGGAATAAAGTCCCCCTGATGGAAGAGATTGTCATCTATAAGGTACTAGAGGACACTAATGACTCCCAAAACCTGTAGTCAGTAACACAGTCAGGGAGCTGCCTGTGACGATGTTAGTTGTTAGTAAAGTTTTCAACATTTACTTAACAGGGAGCGGGGGGGGGGGGGGGGGGCAGCATTTTAATATTCGCCTCAGGCAGCAAATATGCTAGAATCGGCCCTGATGGGGTATAGTTTTCATATTAAGTAGCTCAAGGACCTTTGATGATGTCACCATGGTCACATGACATTAGGCCACGCCCCCGTGGACTTGCTCCAAAGCTGCATAGATACCAGGCAAGATTATAACTCTGATTTTATGGGGATCTGAGGGGAACAATTTTTAGCTAAAAGCAGGGTGTCAGATAGTTACTAGAGCTCTATAGGAACCTGCCACTACCTGTATTTGTGAAAATAGTGGTGACGGGTTCCCTTTAAGTGATGTAATTATATGGAGGTGCT
The DNA here is from genome assembly GCF_040894005.1 of Engystomops pustulosus. Taxonomy (NCBI): domain Eukaryota; kingdom Metazoa; phylum Chordata; class Amphibia; order Anura; family Leptodactylidae; genus Engystomops; species Engystomops pustulosus. The sequence continues at coordinate 100,142,068 of NC_092417.1, read as the reverse complement.
CCCTCCTGCTGAGCGACTTATATGTTCAGCGGAGGCTGGGAAGTTTTCAATATTTCACATCATTTGCTCTGCTGAGCATATATATACGTTGCTCACCAGGAGGCAGCAGGTTGGAAAGACTCAGTCTGCTGTGTGTATGTTGTCCATACATAAGGCTACATGCACATGACATGGAAATGAGGACGAGTCCTTATTGACTGCTATGGACTCATGCACATAGCTGTAGATGCCACAGCCCGTGCACGAACTGACTGCCCGAGACACAAAAATTAGAGTAGTTCGTATTCCTGCTTGTGTTTGCATCCCAGGAAATCGTTTACGTTTCATCCACTGATGACACACTGGATGTCGTGGACGCCGGATCCCAACATGTGCAGATAGAGGCAAGAGGGCAGCGTGAGACTATCTAAGGATGCCTTCACTCATGTATTTTCGGTTTGTGTGCTATCTGTTGATTCAGCGGACAGCACACAGAATAATTCATTTCAATGGGCTCTTACACACAGCTGTGGTTTCCATCGCCCATTGTATGGGCCAACTACCTGAGACACATAACACAGTGTTGGTCCAATTCCTGACCAAATCTTACAAACTAAGGTAGACAGATTTCAACAGTCGGTGGATATACTAAACCAGTGTCGGACTGGGTCGGCGGGGGGCCGGCGAATCCCCCGGTCCGACATCGACACCGCAACACACGTCCCGCAAATTTGCAGGGGCCTCCGTTTGCACCAGAGGCCCCTGCCACTAGTATGCACATGCGGCCAATACTCGCAGCCGCTAAGATATGGCGCCAGCGGCACCTCCTGACAGCCGGCCCCAGACATGTCATCTGCATCTTTAAGATGACATGTCTGGTCCGGGACTGTCATCGCAGTAAGACTCGCGGTAACAGTCTCCAAGACCTCGGTTGTGTGGCACATAATGAAGTGATTACGCTGCCGCGCATCCCGTCATCATCCTCACTCTTCAATCTGGACCTGTACTAAACTCCTGGTTCACAATGCTTATACTGCAAGTAAAACTGGCCAAAAGATACATAACAGACAAAACTGCTGAAACCAAAGACTTGTCATGTGTTCTCATCAAAGTGCTTCAAACTGTAGCACTCTAAGCCACATTTTCAGTGAATTCTGCATGCAAAATTCTAATTTTAGGCTTGATTCTATTTTCTGTAGTTACTGACAGCCTGTGTAAAACTAGCTTTTATGGAGGCCATTGAGGGTAGTGTCATTGACTGGGGCACTACAGTAGAAGGTATCAAGACATCAGATCCTCATACTATGCAGTGACGCTAGCACCAAGGATTAGAAAAGCTCCGATCTTGTGTGTTTAACCCATTAGACACCTGGCCATCTACAGTCTGTGGTGTCTAAATGGCTTCAGAGGAACAGAGCAATCGCAGGATGCTGGAGGGTCCTTTAAAAATCTCCAGGCCTGCCTGTAGCATCAGGTTGTGCCAGAGGCATGGCCTGATAGAATACATTTCTATTTCTGACAGTAATAATATGATTTCATGTTAGTGTTTACTTATGGAAATAATTATATGTTTAAAATAAAAGTTTTGTGTAAAAAAAACTTTAGAAAACCTCGACAAACATCCAACAGTACCTTATCCTCTACTTTCCAAGCATGCTTTTGGTGATTTTTATAACTTCTATATTATCCAGAATTGTTCCAAAAATCAGACTCTGCCTTCCCTAAGATGAAGTCAAGCTCTCCCACGCTTCCTCCCCATGCTTTGGGTATCCGCCCTGCTTGACTGCATGATTGAGAAAAAAAGCAAGTGTGCCTCATCAGATTCACATCAAGGTGAGTCTAAAAGTTCAAATTTTTATTTTTATCACAAGTAAAGATTTAAGAAAGGTCCATTTGGGACCCAAAACCACAGGTCCATAAGGACTGGTAGTTGGTTTAAGGTCCCAAATTGAACTGACAGGTATTCTTTAAATTTACTTTAGAGAAAAGTTTAGTAAAAGTCAGCAGCAAAGTGTCAAATCTCTTGGGGCCCCCATACACCTATAATGACAGAGATATTACAAAAAAGTCGGCATTGATTAAAGTAGCTTGGTCATTAAGTTGCAGTGGTTAATATGCTTGAACTATATTTATCTATATATATGTCTGTATATATATTATATACCATATAAGTCATATATAAGTCATGTCCTACAGCTCATTGTATAAACAATAACTTACCTGTTACTGCAAAGCTTCATTATACACCTGTAGCAGGTCACTGCAGACATTGCTGGCAGGTCAGCAGAGTCCATGTAAATCTATATGGGGGACTGAGTATTTATAGGAATATTTTTTATTCACCAACAACCAACAGAAATGACAGCAATGGTCACAATGTAACACCAGAATAGAGTGCAGCATAGTACATTGACATTAGTAAGGAGGAAGATATGACTGTTATAGATTCTGACATGCTAATTAAGGTAACTACTCCTGTAACACAACATGGTATACCCCATGTGAGCCGCTGGCTTGGTCACAGTTGTCCCTGGATACTGAAGGTGAGAGATGTATTACTTCCTCTCTGAGGCTCAGGCTGCACACTATTTTAGCACAACAGGAACTGAATTATCATTATTTGGTTAACTGTGATTTTAAAAACTTTAAAGACATCAGTGGTTTTTTGAAGTATGAAAGAAACAAAAAAAAAAACATTCATCGCCCCCAAAAAGTATTCAAAAATATGCCCCCTATTCATTGGGGTCACATCACCATTCACATAACCACTTTGTGGTTTGGGGGGTAGATTTATGACAACTCAGACAGAAAGACAGACAGACAAACAGAAGGAACATACCTCCCAACTGTTCACAAATAGAAAGAGGGACATTAGCCACGCCCTTGGCCACACCCCCTAGTCACACCCCCTTCTCGCTATTCAGTGATTGTTTTCTTTCAAAGCTGAATTTTACAAAGGTGATCACATAATATTTGAAAGACTCAGAGTGCGGTTACACGTACCACTAGCGCTGCATTTACAAACGCAATGATAGTGTATGGGCGCGCCTCGGCTCAATCGCATTTGCGTTTCCAATGAAAGCATGTGATCGCTAAGCAATCACATGGAAATGCAAATGGAAATCACACTGGTAATGCAAATGAGATGGGGCTGAGGCTTTCCCTCATGCACTAGTGTTACGTGTGTAAACGCTACCCTAGTGGTGCATGTGACCGCACCCTGATGTGTATACATGCAATATGCAGTAGCAGTGTCGGACTGGAGTACCTTGGGCCCACCAGAGAAAATTTTTTGGGGTGCCCACCCTTCATGTAACAAGAAAGACTACCAGACTTCTCGTAATTAAAGTGTCAAACACGTTCTGGGAAATTTATTAGAAGTGAGGAGCTCACTCCTCTCCATAGGAGATAGTGGTGCACTGCTGTGCACACAGGGAGAGAATGCATGCGCTATCTTTTCTCCCTGTATGGTGTACACGTGTGCTGTCTATCGGGAGGTATATAAGGCTGCAAACTTGCAACCATATATTCATCCCCACAATGGCAGTGTGAATGCACCCTGTGTCCAATCATTGCTGGGAAAACATCTTATTATATTACTATGTACTGCAGCTGTAGCACCATGTATAACTGTGCGCTGCGGCTGTAGCACCATGTATGGCTGAGCGCTGCGGCGGTAGCACCATGTATGGCTGCGCGCTGCGGCTGTAGCACCATGTATGGCTGCGCGCTGCGGCTGTAGCACCATGTATGGCTGCGCGCTGCGGCTGTAGCACCATGTATGGCTGCGCGCTGCGGCTGTACCACCATGTATGGCTGCGCGCTGCGGCTGTACCACCATGTATGGCTGCGCGCTGCGGCTGTACCACCATGTATGGCTGCGCGCTGCGGCTGTAGCACCATGTATGGCTGCGCGCTGCGGCTGTACCACCATGTATGGCTGCGCGCTGCGGCTGTACCACCATGTATGGCTGCGCGCTGCGGCTGTACCACCTTGTATGGCTGCGCGCTGCGGCTGTACCACCATGTATGGCTGCGCGCTGCGGCTGTACCACCATGTATGGCTGCGCGCTGCGGCTGTACCACCATGTATGGCTGCGCGCTGCGGCTGTACCACCATGTATGGCTGCGCGCTGCGGCTGTAGCACCATGTATGGCTGCGCGCTGCGGCTGTAGCACCATGTATGGCTGCGCGCTGCGGCTGTAGCACCATGTATGGCTGCGCGCTGCGGCTGTAGCACCATGTATGGCTGTGCGCTGCGGCTGTAGCGCCATGTATGGCTGTGCGCTGCGGCTGTAGCGCCATGTATGGCTGTGTACTTTTTTCTGTAGATTCTGTAGAACACAAAAACATTTTAGGCTCTTCACTCCATAAACAGTGTCCCAAAGTGGGAAATTTTACAATGATGACCCCACTGTAGCCAGTATTGTTATGGTGGCCAGTATAGTCCCCCCAGTAGCCAGCATAGTCACCGGGCCTCCGCTCACCCCAGTATAGATACAGGGCCTCCCCTCACCCCAGTATAGATACAGGGCCTCCCCTCACCCCAGTATAGATACAGGGCCCCCCCTCACCCCAGTATAGACACAGGGCCTCCCCTCACCCCAGTATAGACACAGGGCCTCCCCTCACCCCAGTATAGACACAGGGCCTCCCCTCACCCCAGTATAGACACAGAGCCTCCCCTCACCCCAGTATAGACACAGGGCCTCCCCTCACCCCAGTATAGACACAGGTCCTCCCCTCACCCCAGTATAGACACAGGGCCTCCCCTCACCCCAGTATAGACACAGGGCCTCCCCTCACCCCAGTATAGACACAGGGCCCCCCCTCACCCCAGTATAGACACAGGGCCTCCCCTCTCCCCAGTATAGATACAGGGCCTCCCCTCTCCCCAGTATAGATACAGGGCCTCCCCTCTCCCCAGTATAGATACAGGGCCTCCCCTCTCCCCAGTATAGTTACAGGGCCTCCCCTCTCCCCAGTATAGTTACAGGGCCTCCCTTCACCCCAGGGCCTTACACTCACCAAGACGCTCCAACTCATAGACGACTGAGTGCCTGCTGGGCCACAACGCCTGCTAGGCCCCGGCGTCCGAAGCCTGCTAGGCTCCGGTGCCTGAAGCGTGCGTTCAAGGCCTAGCAGGCGCCAGAGCACAGGATGTCAGGTGCGGGGGCTAGCAGGCCTTTGACGCCGAATGTCAGGCACGGGGGCCCCAGATGTCAGGCGCGGGGGCCCAGCAGGCGCCGGAGCACAAGATGTCAGGCGTCAGGGCCCACCGGAGGTTTCTCCAGTACTCCGGTGGGCCAGTCCGATGCTGTGCAATAGTGTCCTCAAGAATGCCTACACTTGCCCCTCTGCTTCTTGGCACCATCTGAATGGTGAGCAATAGGCTACATTCACACAATGTATGCCCGTGGACAGTGGGAGAGAGACAGACAGACAGACAGAGGGAGAGAGACAGGGAGAGACAGAGAGATAGATATAAAATATTTTTGTGACCCGATTTTGTTACAGCTGAGAGCAGTTATGTACTATCCCGGGCAATGCCGCGGGCTACAACTCATCTAATATGTAAAGCTCAGTGTATGTGTGCATGTATGTCCGCTATAGGACTCACCCTATGCTTTCCAAAATAGACTTATTAACCACCATCTACAGAAGTCATTGTCTGCTGGCTACTGTGGCACTGAGCAACCAATCACAGCACAGTTTCTATTTTGCCACAGGTCATTAATATGAGCTCTGAGCTTTGATTGGTTACTTTACGCAATGAGTATAAGACAGCTTATGTGTGACATAGTGGGGGGTCATTTACTAAGGGCCCGATTCGCGTTTTCCCGACGTGTTAACTGAATATTTCCGATTTGCGGCGATTTCCCCTGAATTGCCCGTGATTTTGGCGCACGCGATCGGATTGTGGCGCATCGGCGCTGGCATGCACGCGACGGAAATCGGGGGGGGGGGGCGTGGCCGAACGAAAACCCGACGGATTCGGAAAAACCGCCTCATTTAAAACAAAAAATCTGTCGCGGAGCTTGCACTTACCTTCACTCAGCCCGAGCCGGTGAACTCCAGCGCGTTCCGATTCTTTTCTGCGCAGCAGCGCCACCTGGTGGACGGCGGAGGAACTACCCTAATAAATCCCGGCCGGACCCGAATCCAGCGCAGAGAACGCGCCGCTGGATCGCGAATGGGCCGGGTAAGTAAATCTGCCCCAATGTGTCTGCTTAGAGAGTCCCCGCCCACACCCTGGAATTTTACACTGAGCAGCCTAGGGAGTGATAGGAGCTAAAGTAAGGGGTTAAATGATCTTTATTGTGTTAACATCACTTGGGGATTGAGATGTGAGAATTTTCTTTCGTGGGAAAATCCCCTTTCACTGATATTGCAACGTTGTCTCTTATCACTCACTTTTCTAAGTTTTTTTTTTATATTCTTGTGATGCTGGGCAAAGAACAATAACCAACTCTTATCTAGTAAGAACTGTACCAGGATGATATCTGTTTGTTGTACTTCCTCTAAAAAACACCACCACATGTGTGAATGGTTTGTGTCTTGTGGTGTTGTAGCTCAGCTGGAGTGGATGGAACAGAGCTTTATTACCAGATACAACTCAATGGGCTGATTTACCTTTATTTTTCTCCCTGCTATTTCTGTCTTTTTAAAGACATTTTTTGGTGCATTGCAATTTTTGCGCCTTTTTGTGGGCCTTTTTTAAATGTTAGGCGGACATTTGTTTTTTGTCAGTAGGACACATTTATCTTCTATTCCAGATGCGCTAAATGTCACAAATGACAGTCATCATTTTAAATTGTCTAAAATTTGTGACTTTTTTTGGTGCAAAAAACTCCAGATGAAACCATTTCTAAGGAAAACTTAGAAAATATAAAGAAATAACTTGAGACAGCTGTGCGACATTTTGGACCCGAATCCAGCGCAGAGAACACGCCGCTGGATCGCGAATGGACCGGGTAAGTAAAACTGCCCCAGTATGTAAGGTAATATGAGGTTATATGTTATGTAATAGGTGAGGTAATATGTTAGGTGACAATATGTGAGGTTGTATGAGATGGTTTTGGTAATGTATCTATGATTATAGACCGTTGGGGAGGTCATAATCTCTTTACAATGCAACCTATGATAGTCTTATTGTATTTATATTACTACACTGCATCACAAACATAATATATGAAACTAATGTGAGTCAGGAGCCCCAAAATTCCTAGTGGCAGCCCTGTGTGTCATCAGGAAACTGAAACTTGACTGTATGGCTGCAGTGTACAGTGTGCTGTAGTGGTAACGGAGGGTTTATACGTGGTATTTGAGTTGGGTAGGCGCCTGGCCTGATTCCAATTGTGATATAAAATCAACACAAAGTGTAAATCTGCTTTTCGGTCTATGAAGGTTTATGAAGTTCTGTTTCACCATCATGAATGTGGAGATAAATCCAAGTCCCTTTTTTGGTCCTGTGCCAAATCTAGCATCCCAATGAAATTTTTGCCCCAAAAACACAGGTCCCGTGCCAAAATTGATAAATGCACCACAATCTTTGGCGGGCGCACCCGTGGCTCCCCTCAATACTGTACCTGTCCGCGTTCCTGCTCCGGGAGCCGGCCGCATGTGTCCCCGCTTCTTAGGGCATGTGTGTGCCAGCACAAGGTTTTAAAGGGCCAGTGCAACACTAATTGGTGCTGGCCATTCTCAGGAAACTGATTTAAGCTGTCCTCTCCCAGCAATCCCCACCGGATCTTCATGCCTTGTGCCTTAGAGAAAGCTTTGTTTGATGCCCTGTGCTATTATTGTGATTTCCCGTTGTGACCCCGGTTCCGTTCCTGAATATGCTCCTCCGCTGCCTGCCTTGGCCTATTGCTACATTCCTGACTCTGATACCGTGCTGCCTGTCCTGACGTCATCCTGCCTGTCCCCAACTACGAGATTGCCTGCCGTTCCTGTACCCAGAGCTTGGTTGCCACCGCCAGGTCTTGCCTGTGGAACGACCTGGTGGTACCAGGCCGCAGCAAGACCATGCTGCTTTGCGGCGGGCTCTGGTGAAAACCCGGTGCCACTTAGATTCTGGTCCCAAGTTTTGGCTTGTGTCATCGTCCACGGTGGTTCAAAAGGATCCACTACCTCCAATCCTGACACTTTCTAATACAGGTGTTTATTGTGATTCCTTTGCTACCCTACATCACCTAAAACTGGGAATAGGCTTGTTGCAGCTCTGTGTCTTTGTACAGGTGCACTGCTCACCTAAACCAGTACTTTAGTTCCAGACTAAAGCTGCATTCACACATGGATTTTACATTGTGTTTTGAAATGCAATTCAACAATTGTGTAGAGGAGATATTCTTAACGGCATGTAAATGTATACTAAAAGCAGCCCTGCTATTGTCTGTGTGAGTTAACTTTTATTGGAACTCAGCTCCATTCAATCAAGTTGGGCTGAGGGTGTGGTCACACGTTGCAGTTAAAACTGCATCGCAATCAGTTTTGAGGTGGTTTTAGGTGCAGTTTTGTCAATTTAACAGGTGAATGACATGAACCACACCCTCAGCTGCAATAGTAGACAAAGAAAACTTTACAAAGCATGAACTATTACTATTAGTATTAATGCAGTTTGTAATTCAGCTTTTTTATGACATTTTCCCTAGTTGTACCATACTGCCATAATACATGACATGGTTTGCTGCTTATACCTGGAAATAGGCTTCACTGTTAATATACGTCTGGGTTCTGGTTACTCTTTTATCTGAGCTCGGTGTGGGCAAGATTTCCTGTTTCCTGTGTTTTCTGAATGAAGTGAGTGCAAATTAAGTTGTGTGCTGTGCCCTGAGCTACATGTATAGATGGGAACTCTCTTCTCTTATAAGGTTAAAACAGTATCATAAAAAATTAAAGAGATACATTTTCATATAAGAATCATGACAAAATAATATGGCCTTCCAGAGTTCCAATAAATTGCATAATTCATACCATAGCTAATGCATTTTTTTTTGTGAAACGAAAACACCATATAGCTCTCACATAATGACAAAATGCTTAGCCTAAAAGTGTCTTATTTCATTCTTTACAACACTAAACGGACTTTCGTCAGAGCATGGAAGAAACCTGTCCTTCATTTCGTAGAGATTAAAAAGGGAATAAACTGGAACATGGTAAGTATAATACCCACAGCTATATTAAAGTATAAGCATGATAAGTTTTTTACATTTTCTGTACTCCATGTGCAACTAGACCCTCTCCTCCAGGGCCACATCTGCCATGAGGCGAGATGAAAATGCAGAGCCCTTTAAAGAGCAGCAAAATTCGCCTATCTAATGTGGACGATTTGGGCGCCCGTTGACACCCGATTCACCCACCAGCTAAATAAATTGTGTCTGGCTCTTTAAGACACAGACGTGATTTATATGCGTAGCAACACAGTACCTATCTGGCTGCTGGCGTTGCTACGTTCTATGCAGACACACAGGGGGCGGGTGATGACGTCACACCGCCTGTGTCTCTGATCGGAGCAGCGGCCGTGGGAGCAGCTGCCTCGAGGTAAGTACAAGTTTTATTATTTTCATGTACACTTATTAATTAAATGTGGCCAAATAAGGGGGGAATATAGGGTTATATAGCTAATATAACTGTGTAGGGGTGGGGAGGTTTCTCTATATATTTATATGTGGCCATAATCCTTTTATCTGGGGGGGTGGGGGGTGCGGTGTATTTTACATGGGGCCATAATCGTTTTATACTGGGGGGGGGGGGTGCTGTGCATTTTATATGGGGCCATAATCATTTTATACTGGGGGGGGGGGGGTGCTAATAATTATATGGGGCCATAACCGTTTTATACTGGTGCGGGGGGTGCTATTAATATTATATGTGGCCATAATCGTTTTATACTGGGGGGGTTGCTGTATATATTTATATGGGGCCAGATTTCGGCTGGGAGGCTGTATATGGGGTACAGTATATTACTAAGCTGGAGGGGAACTGTATAGCTGTATATAATTTAATTGGGGGGTGAACAACGAGGCCATTAAATATATGAGAGCAGGGCTTTATAAAATTAAATTATTATACACTCACCGGCCACTTTATTAGGTACACCTGTCCAACTGCTCGTTAACACTTAATTTCTAATCAGCCAATAACATGGCGGCAACTCAGTGCATTTAGGCATGTAGACATGGTCAAGACAATCTCCTGCAGTTCAAACCGAGCATCAGTATGGGGAAGAAAGGTGATTTGAGTGCCTTTGAACGTGGCATGGTTGTTGGTGCCAGAAGGGCTGGTCTGAGTATTTCAGAAACTGCTGATCTACTGGGATTTTCACGCACAACCATCTCTAGGGTTTACAGAGAATGGTCCGAAAAAGAAAAAACATCCAGTGAGCGGCAGTTCTGTGGGCGGAAATGCCTTGTTGATGCCAGAGGTTAGAGGAGAATGGGCAGACTAGTTCGAGCTGATAGAAAGGCAACAGTGACTCAAATCGCCACCCGTTACAACCAAGGTAGGCAGAAGAGCATCTCTGAACGCACAGTACGTCGAACTTTGAGGCAGATGGGCTACAGCAGCAGAAGACCACACCGGGTGCCACTCCTTTCAGCTAAGAACAGGAAACTGAGGCTACAATTTGAAAAAGCTCATCGAAATAGGACAGTAGAACATTGGAAAAACGTTGCCTGGTCTGATGAGTCTCGATTTCTGCTTCGACATTCGGATAGTAGGGTCAGAATTTGGCGTCAACAACATGAAAGCATGGATCCATCCTGCCTTGTATCAACGGTTCAGGCTGGTGGTGGTGGTGTCATGGTGTGGGGAATATTTTCTTGGCACTCTTTGGGCCCCTTGGTACCAATTGAGCATCGTTGCAACACCACAGTCTACCTGAGTATTGCTGCTGACCATGTCCATCCCTTTATGACCACAATGTACCCAACATCTGATGGCTACTTTCAGCAGGATAATGCGCCATGTCATAAAGCTGGAATCATCTCAGACTGGTTTCTTGAACATGACAATGAGTTCACTGTACTCAAATGGCCTCCACAGTCACCAGATCTCAATCCAATAGAGCATCTTTGGGATGTGGTGGAACGGGAGATTCTCATCATGGATGTGCAGCCGACAAATCTGCGGCAACTGTGTGATGCCATCATGTCAATATGGACCAAATTCTCTGAGGAATGCTTCCAGCACCTTGTTGAATCTATGCCACGAAGAATTGAGGCAGTTCTGAAGGCAAAAGGGGGTCCAACCCGTTACTAGCATGGTGTACCTAATAAAGTGGCCGGTGAGTGTATATACACAGTATATATTCATTAGGGGGTGCTATATATTTACATTGGTCAGGGTAGCACTGTATATAAAATCATATGTAACATAATAACAGTGTGGGATATATTAGTTATAGGATACAACAGATTACTTTGCATCATGTAAACCAAATGTTAGGGGTCTGTATTAATAAACAAAGGGTGTTGTGCATGCTATAATTCCAGTAGAAATAAATATTATATAATTATAATGAAGGGATGTTTTATATGTGGGGAGAGTGTGGTCAGTTATGTTGTGAGAAGTATATATTATTTAGGAGCGCAGTGTTGTTATCCAGGAGACCTTATACTGTAAGCGACTGTGGTATTTTTAGGGACGCCAGGTGGAGATGTGCTGCACCGAGCTGAAGATATCTGGCCGCGAATTCAGCTGTGATATGTCATGGATTGGAGAACCCGGAATAAAGTCCTCAATGTCAGTGAGCTGCCTGTGGGAATATTAATTCTTAGTAAAGTTTTCAGCATTTACTGAACAGAGAGCAATGGAACAGGAGTGGGGGGCAGCATTTTAATATTCTCCTCAGGCAGCAATTATGCTAGAATCGGCCCTGCTCTCCTCCCAGAGAGATTATACCCAGGTGCAGATTAAGGCTTCCATAGGCACTGGGCTGTATGAATATTATCGCCCCTACAAGTCTAGGATTTACTACCTGTATATGCTACTAGAATCAAGCTTGGGGAATGGATGTGTCCCTTTTGCCTGCTTTCAATCTGCGGTTTTAGGACCTTTTGAGGACCCTCGAGGTTTTGGTGGCCATGGGCCCTGGGTTACAGCCCAAACTGCCCATATTGTAATCCACTACTTCTTATAACTCATATGTTTAATGCAGCACTCTAGTCCATACTAATATCACTGCACATCTGTATTGCTGTACCACTTTGTAATGGAAATTTAATACCCACATTACAGTACCATATAGTGCACTAATAGTACCCCCATACAGTGCATAAGAGTCATGTAATAGTAATACATCAGTACCACAAAGTGGCTACTTATCAGTTAAGGTCATAATACATGAAACTTACAAGGCAGGCATGGGTCACTAGTAGCAGCTTCTACACGGAGATTAGTACTGTGCATAGATAAGTAATGAATATCAAAGACACATTTTCTTACAAGGTAGTAAAACAACATGCAGGTAGAAAGAGCATTGCTGTAGAATCGGGTGTGGATCAATTTGGGCAGGGTCCATGTTGTGCAATAATTTAAACCACACTCTAGCATTCCAGTGCAAAATTGAACTGGTGCAAAAAAAAAATTGTGGCGCTGACACTTCATTGATAAGGTGCAACAGGGCAAAAAATAAATGCCAGTTTTCTGTCGGAAAGTCAATAATGAATGCCCCAAGTGAGTTGTTATATATTTATGGCTTTTCTTGTTACTCTACCTGATAACTTTCTCATGTAGTTTGCAGAAGTAGGTCAGTTACATCATTTCCTATAGATATAATAAGGAGCCTTCCGCTCTCCTTTCACAATATTTTTAATACTTTAAGGCAGTGGTGGCGGACCTTTTAGAGACCAAGTGCCCAAACTCCAAACCAAAGTCTATGTAATCATTGCAAAGTGCCAACAAGGCTATCTAGTCTAAAATTACTGACAATCCCCCTCCCATATATAATACTGCCACATGATGACCATTACCACTACAACAAGATACTGTAAATACCACCATATTGATAATAAACAGACCACTAAAGAAAGACCAACATCATTAATTATATCACTAAGCAGTAGCAAATACAGCAAGGGACACCACCGCCGCACAGCGAGGGACACCGCCCATCAAATCACCATATATGACACATGTCTGTGGCTATTATATATATATGTATACACATACACACACTGCCCTTGGTTTGGAGCTCTGGGCACCTGTGCCATGCTGTCAAAGAGGGCAGTGTAGTGCACCCTGGCGTCACGGGCAGCATGGCACAGTAACAAGAAATCTCGGCCAAGGGCAGTATATATGTGCCCATGGATGTCTGTCATACAGGGCAATTTGGGACACTAAACAATAAGGAGTCGGAGTGGAGGGGCAGGCACTGACCGACTGCTGTGACTCTAAGGCAGCACTAGTGAGCTCAGAGCAGCCTACCGAGTCATATGCAGCCTACAGTGAGAGAGAGCTCACTGGAGCTCTCAGCAATCGACAGCTTTTCCTGCCTGGCCAGTTTATACAGGCGGTCCCCTACTTAACCCTTTCACGACCCGTGACGTAATAGCACGTCACGGGTCGGCCGCGGGTGCATGGAGAGGGCTCACGCGCTGAGCCCTCTCCATAGCCGGTAAGTCTTTGCTGCATATTGCAGCAAAGGCTTACCGGTAACACCCGCGATCGGTGCTAGCACCGATCGCGGGTGTTTTCACCTCGATCGCCGCCGGCAATGCTGCCGGCGGCTTCAAAAGGATGGCGGCGCGTGGGCGCCACCATCTTTTCGAGGATCGCCGCTCCCCGTGACGTCATCGGGGAGTGGCGATCCGTCGCCATGGTAACCTCGGGTCTCACGAAGACCCGAGGCTACTTCGGGTTAACCCATGCATTACAATGTGCTATCAGCACATTGTAATGTATGAGTAGTAAAATCCCCATATACTGCCATACTGTAGTATGGCAGTATATGATAGGATCGTGCAGACACCCTAGGGTTAAAGTACCCTAGGGAGTCTGAAAAGTACTGAAAATAAAAATAAAAAAAAGTTAAAAAAAAAAAAATTATAATAAAAAACCCTAAAAACTCAAATCAACCCCCTTTCCCTAGAACTGATATAAATATAATTAAACAGTAAAAATCATAAACACATTGGGTATCGCCGCGTCCGAAAATACCCGATCTATCAAAATATGATAACGTTTTTTCACTGCGTTTAATCCTGTAACGGAAAATCGCGCTCAAAGTCGAAAATGGCATTTTTTTTGTCATTTAAAAAAATTAAAAAATTCTATAAAAAGTGATCACAAGGTCGAACAGTCCTAAAATTGATAACATTGTAAATGTCATCAAAATCCGCAAAAAACGACACCACCCACAGCTCAGTACACCAAAGTATAAAAAAGTTATTAGCGCCAGAAGATGGCAAAATCCCCAAAAAAAATTTTGTACAGGAGGTTTTAATTTTTTTAAATGTATGAAAACATTATAAAACCTATACAAATTTGGTATCCCCGTAATCGCACAGACCCAAAGAATAAAGTATTCCTGTCATTTGGGGCGCACAGTGAAATCCGTAAGATCCAAGCCCACAAGAAGACGGCACAAATGCGTTTTTTTACCAATTTCACTGCATTTGGAATTTTTTTCCCGCTTCCTAGTACACGGCATGGAATATTCAATACCATCTCTATGAAGTGCAATTTGTTACGCAGAAAATAAGCCGTCACACAGCTCTGTACATGGAAAAATAAAAAAGTTATAGATTTTTGATCATGGGGAGTAAAAAATGAAAAAACAAAAAAGGGCAAGGTCCTGAAAGGGTTAAAGAACACCTGACCTACAGACGACCCCTAGTTACAAACGGCCCTCTGGATGTTGGTAATTGATAGGGATTTTTATGCAGGGCCCCAACAGCCCTCTTGACTTTTGTAATTAACCCTTTCATAGTTGTCCTGGTACCAGGAACTTGAACATAAAAACTAAGACACGTCAGTCTCTTAACCCCTTCCCGACATTTGACGTAATAGTACTGCATCGCGGGAGGTGCGTTCCCACAAAATGCAGTACTATTACGTCAAGCTTCTGGCGCCGGCTCCTGAACGGAGCCGGCGCCAGAAGCTGCGGGTGTCGGCTATATATTATAGCTGACACCCACGCGGCGTGTTAGAGGCATTTAAAGGTAAATAAATCTGAATCGGACCCCCCGCAGCGCTTACCGGGGGGGTCCGCTGCTCCGATCGCAGCCCCGGGACTGCCGGTGCCCGGGGCTGCGAGATCTTGATCCGGAAGCCGGGTCCGTGCCTTCTGGCAGGACCCGGCTGTAAGACACTGGGCATGCGCAGCATGCTCAGTGTCTTACATTACACAGTGCAATACATCTGTATTGCACTGTGTAACCTGTAAAAAAGCTTGAACAAGTGATCAGAAGATCACTTGTTCAAGCTTAGATGTCAGTTACTGTAAAACAAGTAAAAATAAATAAATAAAGGTTTTTTACAATAAAAATAAATAATAAAAGAAAGTGAAAGTCCCCCCAAACACCACATTTCCCTTTACACAAGTAATAAAGTATAAAAAAACACTAAATCACGAAAACCCCCCACTTATTTGGTATCGCTGCGTCCGTAACAATCTGTACAATAAATCCTAATCATAATTGGACCCGCTCGGTGAACGTGGTAAAAATAAACAACCAAAAACTTGCCACAAATTAAAACTTTTTATCAAATTGCTTTACAAAAAATGTTCTAAAAAGTGATCCGAAAAAGTTACAAGCACCAAAATGATACCAATAAAAAGAGCAACTTGTCACGCAAAAAATAAGCTTACAACCAGCTCCGTAAACCAAAACATACTATAATTATGCCGCTATAAAAATGGCAATACTAAAACAAATGCAATTTTTTCTATTCTAGTTTTCCTTCAATAAAATTGGACAAATAAAAATAAAACTATATAAATGAGGTATCACCGTAATCGTAGTGATCCGTAGAATAAAGATAATATATTATTGTTATGCTACAGTGAACACCCCCCCAAAAAAATGCTAAAAATCCAAAACAAGAATTGATGATTTTATTTTCCTCCACACGTAAAAAGTTAATAAAATTGCTTCAATAAGCTAAAAACCCACTAAAATTAAGTTTTTTTTTACAGTGCATCTCGTCTCGCAAAAAATAAGCCATTATTTGTCTAAATTGCTTAAAAAATAAATAAAGATTGTATAGCCTATTCCCAACGAGCATTGTTTTAGAACGGTGCGGCGAGTAGTGACTTTCCAACACCGGTCAGGGTAAGACGGCGGCTGTTCACTGATCAGGGTAAGACGGCGGCTGTTCCTGACAGCCATCCATCCTGCCCCATGGACCAGAAGGGTTACGTCCCCCCCACACCCCAGTTTATTATCGCTGCTATTGGCTCATCAATTCAGACGAGCCAATAGCAGAGAATTTACTTATGACGTCAGTAATACCGGTCACTATGTCTGTAGACACGGTGATCGGGGCAGGATGGCGGCTGTTCCTGACAGCCACCAATTTTGCCTTGCGGTCCAGAGGGGTTTTGTTGCCCCCCTCTGTCCATGTTTGCCGCTATTGGCTGGTCGATTTGGTCCAGGCAAAAGCAGCAATATTCGTCACAATGGGCATCGCTAAGGTGAATAAGAGCAACACTTGGTGATAATTTCCCTACTAAAACGAAGAAAAGTGCGGGCCGTGTACATTGTACAGATTATGGTGTACAACTCTTACGAGCTGTTCCAATGTGCAGGTCCTGCCGTATCATTTCTCCGTTTTCAAGAGGAAGATATTAGGAAACTAATATTGGGACAAGAAGGACGGGGCCCCAGTACCTCTGGTTTAGATGTTCCTGTGTTTTGCCAGGACAGCATTTTCCCGGTGAATTCTGCTGCTTCTAAAGGTAGGAGTCAATAAAAGAGTCTGTTCCAAAAGAGGAGTTAGGATGGACACTACATACTACTAAGAGACCTGCAACAACTCTAGAGTGACAAAAGTTTATTTGGTCCCTTGATATATACTACCTCCTTATACACTAGACATTCACAATTCACGCCCAACCTATTGTGAATTAATTTCGGTAAAATGAATAATTGTAACAACTGTTATGTCCCGTTGCTCCCTATACCCCTCCATTATTTCATAAGGGGCGCCACATAACGGGCACTGAACTTTCCAGAAATAATTGCATTTTCCATCTTGCACATCATATTTGGAAACCACCTATATGTTCAAAATGCTCATTTCACCACGTGTATTACCCTACACCACATATTACACCTTGCTATATTCCCCAAGGGGTGTACATTCAACAATTAGGGTCACTTTTCGGGTTTTCCTCTGTTTTGGTACCACTACGGCTCTCCAAAGGTATCCTGACACATGTGAAGGATTTCTTGCAAATTTGGCCTTTAAAAGACAAACATCCCTCTTTTCCGCTACTGTGCGCCCATAAAGCATTTTATATGCACATGTGGGGTACTTCTACACTCGGGAGAAATAGTTTTACACCTTTTTTGGGGTTATTTAATATATTATCCCTTGTGGCTTACATAAATTAGGGGTAAAGTGACATTTATAGGAAAATTTTCACCTTTTTAATGATTAGGGCCTAATTGGATCATTCACCTGTAGGGGCAAATACATATATTACACATTGCAAAATTCTCTAAGGGGTGTGCATTCAAAGATTAGGGTCACTTTTCGGATTCTTCTCTGTTTTATACCACTAGGGTTCTCCAAATGCATGTCAAACATTTCTGTCAAATTTGGCTTCTAAAAGGCAAACATCCCCCTTTCCTTTTACTGTGCGCCCATACAACATTTTATATACACATGTGGGGTACTTCTACACTTGAGAGAAATAGGTTTACACATTTTGGGGGGTTATTACATTTTTTTTATCCCTTGTGGCTATATAAAATTAGGAGTAAAATGACCTTTATAGGAAAATGTTCACCTTTTATCTATTTAAGTCCTAATTAAATCAAACACCTTTACGGACAAATACACATATTACACCTTGCTAAATTCTCTAAGGGGTGTGCTTTCCAAAATGGTGACACTTGTTGGGGTTCCCCTCTGTTTTGGTACCACTACGGCTCTCTAAATGCATGCTGACACATGTAAAGGATGTCTGTCAAATTTGGCTTCTAAAAGGCCAACACCCCTCTTTCCCTTCTGAGCTTCACTGCGTACCCATACAACATTTTATTTGCATGTGTGGGGCAATTTTATACTCGGGAGAAATGCTACTACACATTTTTTGGGGTTGTTTCATCTTTAATGCCTTATGGGATACAGAAATTAGCCGTAAAAGTGACTTTTTTGGGAAAATGTTCACCTTTTTCCTTTTAGGGACCTAATTGAAGCAAACACCTGTAGGGGAAAATACACATATCACACCTTGCTGAATTCTCCAAAGGGTGCACTTTCCAAAATGGTGACACTTGTTGGGGTTCCCCTCTGTTTTGGTACCACTAGGGCTCTCCAAATGCATCCTGACACATGTAAAGGATGATTGTCAAATCTGGCTTCTAAAAGGCCAAAGCCCCTCTTTCCCTTCTGAGCCCTACTGTGTACCCATACAACACTTTATATGCAAAAGTGGTGCAGTTCTGTGCTTAGGAGAAATAGTTTTACACATTTATGGGGTTGTTTCATCTTTTATCCCTTGTGGCTTACAAAAATTTGGGGTAAAAGTGACTTTTTTGAGAAAATTTTCACCTTTTTTCACTTTTGGGGCCTAATTGAATCAAACACCTGTTGGGGAAAATACACAAATTACACGTTGCTAAACTCTCCAAGGGGTGTACTTTCCAAAATGGTGTCTCATGTTGGGGCTTTCCTCTGTTTTGGTACCATTATGGCTCTCCAAATGCATCCTGTCACATGAAAACTTTTTCAGCCATATTTGCCCTGCAAAAACGAAACAACGCTCTTTCCATTCCAAGTGCCCCCCTGTGCCCGTACAGCAGGGTACAGTGACAAAATGGGTATTGGCATACTCAGGAGGAATTGCCCTAAACATTGTAAAATGCATTTTCCTTTTTAACCCATTGTGAAGGTGCAAATTTTAGTGTTCAATGAATCTATAGTGAGATAAAATTACATTTCTCTAATTTCACTTTCATTTATCTTTCACCCTCATGAAACGCTCAAAGGGTTAACAAAATCCCCAAAGGTTGTTTTGAATATTTTGAGGGGTGTAGTTTCTAAAATGGTGTAATTTGTGGGGGTTTTCTGTCATGTAGGCCTTATAAAGTCACTTCTAACTAAATTGACCCTCCAAAAGTAGGTTTTGATGATTTTCGTGAAAATCTGAAAAATTGCACCTAAAGTTATAAGCCTCCTAACATCCTAAATAAAGGAAAAGATGTTTGAAAAATGATGCCAAGTTAAAGCAGACATATGGAAAATGTTAGTTATCAAGTTATTTTAGTGATATGACCAACTTTCCAAAAAGTAGAAAATTTTGAATTTGGAAAACATTGTTTTTCTCAAAACTTTTGCCAAATTTCCATTTATTTCATAAATAAATACTAAATATATTGATTAAATTTCTCAACCAGCATGAAGTACAATGTGTCACGAAAAAACAATCTCAAAATCAACTGGATATGTTAAAGCGTTCCAAAGTTATAACCACTTAAATAGACACAGGACAGATTTTAAAAAATGGGCCGTGTCAGGAAGGTGAAAAGTGGCTTCAGCGTTAAGGGGTTAATGTATGTAAAGATCTTCTCCCGTTTAATATCTCCAGTGCATAATATCCAAGACAGAAGAGTCATCAAAGAGGCGTGAATACTATACTGCAAAGCTATTGGTCAACAGCACATTCTGGGGAAAAAAAATTAATTAATTGTGCTCAGTTCTCAGGGACCTTGTACACAGATATTGTTTATATTATCAAAAGCTACAAAAAGTACTGAGAATGTCTCTAGAAGATAAACAATGCTAGACAACAAGATAAGAAGGAGAAAAATTATGTATAACAAGTGTCAAGGAGAAATCATTACAGGCAGCACGCACAAGAACTGAAGTTTGAATTATGAATTTAACTGGACAGTGGTCAGCGAACATGGCTGCTGTATCTAAGATGGCGGACAGTAGTCAAGATGGCGTCCGAAACCAGTGCGATCTCCTTAACAGTAATTTACTGTACTTTGGCCTTAGGCTACAATGATCAGCTGTAACAGTTATCACAGGTGTCTGCAGTTAAGGTTTATTGTTAATCCTGGTTCTTATGACAATCCAACATTTTTAAAATCCAATTGTCACAGAGACCAAAAAACGTTTGTCTGCGGTTACAATAATAAAGTATACAGTTCCACCTTACATACAAATTCAACTTAAGAACAAACCTGCAGACCCTATCTTGTACGTAACCCGAGGACTGCCTGTATAGAGACGGCAGTGGAGATGGTGCGCGTGGCCACAGAAAGGGCTCTGCATGCCATAGGTTCGCCACCACTGCTTTAACCCGTTCACGACCCGTGACGTTATAGCACGTCACGGGTCGGCCGCGGGTGCATGGAGAGGGCTCACGCGCTGAGCCCTCTCCATAGCCGGTAAGTCTTTGCTACCCGAGGCTACTTCAGGTTAACCCATGCATTACAATGTGCTATCAGCACATTGTAATGTATGAGTAGTAAAATACACATATACTGCCATACTGTAGTATGGCAGTATATGATAGGATCGTGTAGACACCCTAGGGTTAAAGTACCCTAGGGAGTCTGAAAAATACTAAAAATAAAAAAAAGTTTTAAAAAAAAATTATAATAAAAACCCCTAAAAACTCAAATCACCCCCCTTTCCCTAGAACTGATATAAATATAAATAAACAGTAAAAATCATAAACACCCGATCTATCAAATGCCCGATCTATCAAAATATGATAACGGTTTTTCACTGCGTTTAATCCCGTAACGGAAAATCGCGCCCAAAGTCGAAAATGGCACTTTTTTTGTAATTTAAAAAAATTTAAAAATTCTATAAAAAGTGATCACAAGGTCGAACAGTCCTAAAATTTATAACATTGTAAACGTCATCAAAATCCGCAAAAAACTGCACCACCCACAGCTCCGTACACCAAAGTATAAAAAAGTTATTAGCGCCAGAAGATGGCAAAATCCCCAAAAAAAATTTTGTACAGGAGGTTTTAATTATTTTAAATGTATGAAAACATTATAAAACCTATATAAATTTGGTATCCCCGTAATCGCACAGACCCAAAGAATAAAGTAGACATGTCATTTGGGGCGCACAGTGAAATCCGTAAGATCCAAGCCCACAAGAAGACGGCACAAATGTCACAGGGCCCCCCCCCCCACCCCAATATTGTCATAGGGCCCCCAGTATAGTCACAGGGCCTCCCCCACTCCCCAATATTGTCATAGGGCCCCCAGTATAGTCACAGGGCCTCCCCCCTCCCCAATAATGTCATAGGGCCCCCCAGTATAGTTACAGGCCCCCCAGTATAGTCACAGGGCCCCCTCCCTCCCCAATATTGTCATAGGGCCCCCCCCAGTATAGTCACAGGGCCTCCCCAATATTGTCATAGGGCCCCCAGTATAGTCACAGGGCCTCCCCCCT
Organism: Engystomops pustulosus; assembly: GCF_040894005.1. Taxonomy (NCBI): domain Eukaryota; kingdom Metazoa; phylum Chordata; class Amphibia; order Anura; family Leptodactylidae; genus Engystomops; species Engystomops pustulosus. The sequence goes on along the minus strand of NC_092417.1, from coordinate 100,120,491 downwards.
CCCCAATATTGTCATAGGGTCCCCCAGTATAGTCACAGGGCCTCCCCCCTCCCCAATATTGTCATAGGGTCCCCCAGTATAGTTACAGCCCCCCCCCCCACCACCACCACCAACCACCAGTATAGTGACAGGGCCAAATCACAACACTCCACATCAGTAGATAAAAAATATATATTTACTTAGCATGTGCAGCAGCCGCGGGCCGGAGTGCAGGACTGACTGAGACTGAGTGCTGGTGCGATGATGTCACCTCTCAGGAAATCAGGCGCCGCCGGGTAGAGGTATTTTGTGCTCCGCTGCGGGCTGACTCTATTTCTCATCCCGGAGCGCAGGGCATAGGGGCCAGGAGCAGAGGCTGGAGCTGAGTGGGCTGCAGCAGGCACAGCACAGGTTGCCGGGGCTGCTCTGTCTCCACGCTCGTGCGGAGTGCGCGGCCTCCGCAGAGCAGGATGGGAGGACAGAAGCAGTGCCATATCACCAAGCGCCCGCCCACCTGCCCGCTCGCCCACTTGCATGGCCGACCGCCCGCCCACCTGCGCGGCCGACCGCCCACAGACAATGGCGACCGGTCACACAGCCACGACCAGCGTGTCAGCGAACATGACTACGCGTGTCATAGGTTCGCCATCACTGTATTAGGGTATACATATTTTGCAGGTTTTGAGAGATTTATTTCATGGGGGGGGTGCAATATTGGGGGACACAGTTAAACTGCCATGTGTGAATATACCTTAAAACAATCCTTACCTTTTTGGTAAAAAGGTGGTAATACTAAGTCAACCCCCATCCACACACAAGTTACAATGTGCCTTAGAACATCAGAACTCCACCATGGACAACCAAAGAAATTGACCTGGTCTTATGGAAATTGTAGTTGTGCTTCTCACAGATCACCAGGATAAACTGCGGGTATAAGGCAAGTGGGCAAGTCAGGGGCATTGCTAGATAAAAATATGCATATGAGATTCTGGTGCTCCAGTTAGGTCACTGGAGCACCTCTCAGCTTCGGCATCTGATTAGGTTTACACATCCTCCACTCTGCTTTGCGAAGTACAGAGTGAGGGGCATGCATAAATGATCAGATGGTGGATTAACAAGGCGCTCCAGTGACGTAGCCAGAGTACCTGTGGATCCTGTGCATATTTTTATAAACAAGTTTTTTACACTAATCCAGAGGTTGCTAAAGCAAACAAAGAAGTTGCTTTCCACTAGAGTAAAGGACGAGCATGCAAGTTTGGACAGTATATCATCAGAAGACCTTTTAATGCCCCCTGATAGTGGCCCCTTTGTAATCATGCCCACTGAAAAGAGCCCACACCTAAAATACCCACACTAAATAATACCATTCCCACTAAGAAATAATGCCATACTGAATAGTGCCCACAGTGCCCAATAATGTCCCCACAGGCCCCCCTGTAATGTGCAGGACTGGGGCGCAGTGCCGTCATTATACTGTGTCACCTGCATCTGGCACTGTAGTCGGCTGTTTGGAGCAGGAGGCGCTGTCTAATAACATCACTGGGTCTCCTGCTCTCTGTAGTGGAAAACGGATCTCAAAGCCCTGTGCTTCACTACAGTACTTACTTCTATCTGTGTACGAAGGACACAGATAGATGTGAAAGATTGTGAGAACAGCCCGGAAAGCAGGCCAAGAGTCCTGCTGAATAGAGGACATATGGGGTTTCGGCCAAAAGATCCAGTGCTACAGATCTTTTGACCTAGCAATGCCCCTGGGGCAAGGGCAGTATGATGGTCCAGACAGGAATATTAACTTTGAAGTTAGATTTGTAATGTCAGAGAGGTGCCGAGTTTAACACTGAAGCAAAGTTCTCTGTGCCTCTGAACACCTCCTCCCATGTGATGGACATCATTCACTGGACTTCAGGAGATTCATCAATCATGTCCCTGGACACAGGACCATCATTTACAGTGAAGAGGACATTTAAAGGTAAGGAAAGCATGATTTCAGTGTTAAACTCTCTGCCTCCTTGACTTCATAAAATCAAGTTACTTCTCACTTTAAAGTTCATTTTCTGGATGAGGCTCACCAGACCACGAAACAAACATAATCTAGAAGCTGCTCAGCTGCTTAAAAACAAACTCGTAGTGGTTTATTTGGCCAATTTCTGATGACAGATTCCCTGACAGACACACTCTCTAATTCAATGTTATTAACAAAAATATAGCATTTCACAGATAAAAGTCCATCCTGTCTCTATCAGTTGTGGTGTACACAATTTTGGTTGCCCCTAAACCCCACCCTGGTTCTTCTTTAGGGTCGGCAGACATATTGTTCTTCTGTCTGATGCTTTCCTTAGCAGTTTTCTGCCTCTAGCCCCCAACCTTGCATTCCAGGAGATACAAGCAGATAAGATCCTTAGATCACGGGAGAGGGAGGGAGGTATATAGCAGTACTGTGTGTATTATAGGCGAGTTATGTAATATGCAGAGCTGAGAGTGTGTAATATGCATCTCATGGATCTCATCATCTCATCTCTCTTTCTATGTGTCAGATACTAGTACAATGTTCAAAAGGTAAATGACAGTGTATATAAACCTGTACCCTGATAATCTAACCACATTATCAGCTCACAGAACTAGATGTATCATAATGTGTCTGTTTACAGAGTCCCCACCTGGAATCTTACACTGACCATCACTGCATATAAACAGCAATAACAACGAGTAAAATTGTAAAGGAAGGGGTTAAAAATTATCTTTACTGTGTAAACATCACTAGGGGATTGAAGTTTGAGAATTTTCTTTCATTGGCAAACCCCTTTAAGGAGTTGAATGCGTCTCCAAATTCCACAGATATTAACCTGATCCAGCACCTGCTGTTATAATTTTTGTGCCAGATGTTCCAGGACCACTTCAAAGTTTTTTGAAAGCATAAAGTATGCAGGAAATTGCTGCATAGTTTTCATTTTTTTGTACCTTCGTTCAATAAAATCCACTGAGATATCTAATAGTGTGTCCTTTTACTCCAAGGCATCACAACTGAACATCCAACATTCCCAGATCTTCTACTTATGTTATATAAGGCAATATGGTCATGATAAAGATAAGTTGGTTATGCAACAGCTGCTACAAGACAAGTGTGTGGTAGGTTACATTCATAACAATGACAGCCAGCTGGTACTTTGAAAATGTGTTACTTGAGAAATTCTTAAAGAAAAGCCACCACTACCTGACTCGGCTGACCATTCTCCATTCTTCTTTTTGCTAAGCAGAGGTGCAGGCTTTTTCTTGCTTTCTTGGTTTAGATGATATCATGTTCAGCATGATATGAGACCTTTGTTAAAGGGAACCTACCACCACAAATCTACCTATAAAGGTAGATTGGGTGGTAGGTGGATCAATGGGAAGTGAGGATAACCCTTTTAAGGGCTAATCCTCACGTCCCCACACTTTTTTGATAACTTTTATTATCCCTATATTCAAATTTACTTATGCGGCTACTGGGGCGTGGAGTAGCCGCATCTGAGGTTACACGAGGAGGCTACTCCACGCCCCGGTAGCCACTTTACCCCTCCTACCCACCCATCTTCGGCGCGCAGCTCCGCCTGCGCGCTCACTGCTCCGAAACAGGCGCGGGCCTGCTCTTCTGCGCATGCGCAGACGGCAGGATCGCCGGACGAGGGCGCGCAGCTACGCGGAGCTGCGCTCCGAAGATGGGTGGGTAGGAGGGGTAAAGTGGCTACCGGGGCGTGGAGTAGCCGTAAATTTGAATATAGGGATAATAAAAGTTATCAAAAAAGTGTGGGGACGTGAGGATTAGCCCTTAAAAGGGTTATCCTCACTTCCCATTGATCCACCTACCACCCAATCTACCTTTATACTTAGATTTGTGGTGGTAGGTGCCCTTTAAAAGTAAAACCAGTGGAAGGGACTAGGCCAGAGATGTCAACTGTTGCATGACAACATGGCCAAGTCATCATCTTTATAAAGAAGGGGTTTACCGACTCTACACAAATTAATTCACTTAAGTAGAAAACATTTTTTATTTTGGAAGGATAAAAATATAAGATTTAAAAAGTCAATATAGTCATTGGAAGGAGCGAATAAAGAGAAAAATTTTAAATGAAAGAGTAATCTATGATTTTATCTTTATCAGCCAAAAAGTTACCAAAATATACCATCTAGTGATGGGAGTGCAGTAGCCTTTGTGCAAATAAAACCATTGATGCATTAGACAAATTATTTTGAAGTCACTCTGCAAAAAACAGTGGTCCATATTTATCAATAACAGTGCTTAGTGCACTATGGGCACTTTGCAGGTTGCGTCAGATTCAGGAATTGTCCAACAGAAAACTAGCAGAGGGGCTTTACTAAATGTGAGCTTGTGACTTTCAAAAGTTCTTACTCAGGGATTGCAACCTCTGGTTACATGATCCACAATTTCAACCTGAAAAGGGGTTCAGCATAAAAAGAGTATTGGGTTTGACCAGTTTATGTTTAAAGCGGACCTTTCACTGCATCCAACAATTGCAACTCTTTGCATCCTTTAACAGATGTTGCTCCACATATGTCTGCTGTATACTGGAGCAGAAAATTTGGCACCTCCCACCTGACACTAGATATCCTAGTTACCATATTGGAGCCAAAATTAGCTTCACTGATGGCTTGGGAATATTAGAGGTAAAAACAAATGGTAGAAAAGCACCTACTAAATGCAAAAAAAGGAAGTTTGTGGAGAGGTTGGAAGGTCCACTTCCAGTCACATGTTTCAATAAAAGAGTCCTTGGTTTCTATTTTTCAGTCTATATTCCACACCATTTCCAGATCACAATTTGACATTTTCTCTTTATAAAGCTTATCAAAGACTTCATTCTGCTCATCTGTGAGGTGGTTTTTCCAATCTCCAACTACCCCTATAATATAAACACAGAAAAGTGAGCAAAGTTCAACAAAATATTTGACAAAAATGGCAACCCCTCCAGCTACTATGGGACCTACAGTGAAGAACTGCTCAACCACAGTCAGTCACAACCTCTTTCCCACAGAAGGACAAGCAACCAATAGCATAGATGCGAACTACCCAGAAATTTCAGACATTGGGTTTGGCTTGCAGGAAATCCATCCAAACGTGTATAGTGCAATCTGGTTTGGGATGGTTCAGGACAGGATTTAAACTAATATATACTTTAAAAATGTTTAGTAATCATGCAATTGTAACTTGATCTTGCTGTAATTTCTAGGAAAGGGACAATGATCTCTGTTCTAGAAGTTGTTAGCTGTTACATGCATCTATATATAGCTTAAGGCCTATATTTTATACTGCTATATCTAGTTGTGTTGCAATCCCCTGCAGCATGTCTACTTAAGTGGGAAAGCCCACTTGTTATACCTACCTTTCCTCATGAACTTGCTCTGCTCATGATCCAGAATCTCCTTGGGTACAAGTGTGTAGTTCACCATTATATTCTTACTCATGATGTCAAATTTGCAATTCTGTTCTATTTTATTTACTTCCTCAGAATACATGGGACAACCAAGGAATCCACACAGCTTCTTTATGGATCTTCTTAAGTCCTATCAAGATATGTGGCAATAAAAAGCCATTAAAGTTTTTCCAAACAGAGATTGGATCCCACAACAACAACCTTGTGTGATAAAGATTTAGGAACAGTGAACAATTAAGCCTCATGCACACAAAATGTTTTTGGACGTTTTGTTTCAGCAGCAAACACAGGTCCCCATTTATTTCTATGGGCTCATATACAGTATTTTTCGGACTGTAAGACGCACGATTATAAGGCGCACCATCAATAAATCACAGGCATATAGAGTAGCAACCTGTAAGAAAATGTTATGATCTTCATTACTCCCATTTGTCACATTTCTGATACAAAGTATCCGGAGATAAGCTAATTTAGTAGGAAAAAATTAAGCAGTAGCCAATCTGCAAATATCTCTTTCTGTATGCACCATCAATAAATGCCTGCTAAAATGTCTAGGTTCATATATAAGGCGCACTGGATTATAAGGCGCACCTGATTATAAGGATGAATGACCAGCAGATGGCAGACCTGTGCACAGTTCAAGGCAGCTGTTGTCTGTAAGTATGGTTCATATATATGGCGGATTGGAATATAAGGCGCACCTTTGATTTCTGAGAAAATCAAAGGATTTTTTTGTGCGCCTTATAGTCCGAAAAATACGGTACACAGCCGTGATTCAAACATTCAGGTGCTCACATTTTTTTTTTGTAGCCCACCCCCTGTGCTTTGCTGAATTGGAGAAAATACCTACCTTACACATATCTTCATATCTTATATAAAATATGTCCAGGTTATTTTTTTGACTGTACCAGCCTTTTACGTGGTCAAACCATGAACCATAATACACTGAAAGATACAAAAGACATATTTGAACCCAATAAACAGTGGTAAGGATCACCAGCAGAGAAACACTTTCAATCCCATAATTTTTTCAACCTCTATAGAGGTTTCTCCTTTACCATGAGACTGAGAAAATAGTCACATGTTTCTGTTTAATTTTATAATAAATTGAAATTGCATTTCTGTATTTTTTGACAATAAAAGGTTTTTCTCAAAATACACAGGAAGTTCCACCATGTATTTTTAGTAAAATCACTTTGTCACCTAAGCTTCACAACCATAGGTTGCATTAACACTTGTCCCGACAATTTTACACTTTTAAAAAGTGTCATGGGTGTGAGCTACATCCACTACATGCTATTCACTGCTGCAGCTCGTGACCCCAATTCATTATAGGCGGCTGATGCACCAAGGTCGCTATAGTGAAGAACCTGTCCGTCCCCATGGCCTTGCATACTCTTTCACACATTGACAGCTCAATCCTGTATTGCAACAGGGGCCCAGTAAAAGGAGTTCCCAGTCATAACGCTGTGCACAATGCTGGGGATCTATTGACGTTAGTGATCGGGTCACCCAGAAGGTGCCATGTGTATCCTTTCTGCATGTGCAGATCACTGGTAACAGTGTGCAAATGGGCTGTAAACATTAGATCACTGTTACAGGTAATGTATATATAAAAAGAGCAGAGAGCACAATGTGTTTTCTGATAACTGGTGCCACAGTAAAATAAATAACGTACATACTAGAGCAGTGGTCCTCAACCTTTTTGTATTCGGGGACCGAATGCACCGGTTTGTAAACACAGCGCTAGCAGCATTTGTGACCGCACCCTAAACCAAAATTGAGACAGCACCTTAAAAAACCTGATTCCTTCATTTTTTAAACTAAAAAACACTAGTATTTTTCTGTGCCAAACTTATCAATGTGATGATAAATTCTAATGCAGTAAAAGACTGTCAGTTTCTATTTTAAACCTAGTTTCATTTGGTCTAAATTGTGGAACACAATTTTTGGTGCACGGACGAATGCCTAATGGTCACGCCCTTTTAAGCAATGCCATACCCATATCCCAAAAGGTTACATCCCCTTAGTCGTAAAGTTACAAAAAAGGTTTGGTAAGCCTTGATAAAATGTGGTGCTAGACATTTTAGTTTTGTGGTGCAAATGCGCCAGAATTCTGGCACAAGTACGTTAATACATTCCCCCTTTTTATCCAAGAGTCTCGAAAAGCAAACCAGAATTGGTCAACAATGGTACTGAATGACAAAGCCATGTATAACGATAAAGGTTACATTCCCAACCCCTCTTAGCTGTGAAAGCTGACCTTGGCCTTCCAGGAAAAGTTTTAGGAATTCAGGAAATGATGTGACATCTGGCAGGAATTTGGCCATTTTATGGAAATAATAAAAGGACACAGCCACATCTTTAGGGTTCCTCATTATGTAGATGACCTGAATAGAGATAAATCCGTTATGTTAATCAGATTCCTTCACAAACATATGGACACAAGTGGACTACCAAGTCATAAAAAAGGAGTTATTTCTTGTAGAATCATTCACCTTAAAACATTATTTAAACAGGTTACAAAAAACCAACCAAAGTGGAGCTTCACTCTTACAGAGTTCAGTCTATGAACGGAAATAATAGCATCACAGATACTGCTCTGCTACATATAGGGGGAAGCAGGAACTCACCAGTATCACCATGGTGCTTAGTCCCATTCCCACAAGTGGGTTTGATTCATAAAGCAGGACACTGCGTGGTCCGTAAACCTCACAGTAAGTATGAAGCAGCCCAAACATACATTGGAACATGCATAAGTTAGAGGAAATCTACTATAAAAATCATGCATGGTAAACCAGGGGCACTTACTGTCTGTCCGATTGATCCTACCACATACTGCCAAACTAGAGTATGGCAGTATTTGGGGACTTTACTGATCATGTATAACAATGTGCCACAAGCACATTTTAATGCATGATCAATACTATCGAGTATTTGGAAGACCCAAGGCTGTCATAGCAACAGATAGTCACTCCCTGATGAGGTCATGGGGAGTGCCGATCTAAACCAAGATGGCAGTGCCCTCACTAAGCCAGGATGGCTAGCACCAATCACAGGTGTTAAAAGTTGAATTTAGAAGGAAGAAAGGAGGCCATAACAAATATAAGAAGATTATCACATTGATGGTGCCTGGATCTATGAGCAAGTGTCCTTGGTTTATCATGCTAGATACAGAAATGCATAGGGAGAATCCAAATTAATAAGAGTTGCTTATTTCTTAAATTTCCTGAAATACAAGATGATAATGGAGACATCTAATTCTAAATCAACTTACCTTAGCTTTAGATTTTTGCAGGGCTGGAGCTAGAATATCGCTAGGAAGGTGAGAAGTGATAAATCGGGGGCCTTCTTCATCCTTTATGTTATCCTTAAAGTATATGTGCTCCAACCATGGAGCTCGCACCCAGTTAGGTACAGAAGTAGCTATAGTTGGATCCCCCTTGCTGTAAATAAGAGTCAAGATCTCTTGCATCCAAGTGGTTCCTACAAAAAGGTAAAACATCATATATCATACATGGTCAGATTTCCAATAAATGGGAAATATAGTGAGCTTATCTATAGCTTTTAGTATTCTGCATAGACATAACATTAAGACAGTTTGGAACTCTAACATACAGCAGCCACCAATAGGATCTATGGATCTCCTGCATACCGTTTATCTTTTGTGTAATAGTATGGCAAATAAAATCTGACTGAATTATTTTAGTACAAGTATCATGTGTATACAGGGATTATAAAAGAAAGTAATATCCAAATAGCCAGCAATACAGCAAAGAATGTTGGCCCTGAAATGATATTAAAGATGGAAATTCCCTTTAAAATGTGTTGTCCAGGTATATAAATGTTTAAATAATAAAAACAGTATATATTCACCTCCCTCCCAGTTGCCGTTCAGTCAACGTCACTGTTTGTTTGTCGTGGTAGCCCCAACCAGCAGCTGCTACTGCCCAAAACTAATGCTTGAACAGGCATGTGGCTGGGATGGCACTGCCAGCCTCTGGTTTCAGAGACTCAGCAGTGATGTCCAGCACCACAGCTGAACAGGAGCATGGAGAGAGGTCATGTTCTTTATTCATTTTAAAGCCCCCACCCCCAGAGATATATATATATATATTAAAAAAAAGTATATACCTGGACAACCCGTTAAGCTTTTTATATTACATTTATGCAAGATGAAAAGATGAACGTGTGAGTGTCCAATTGTCTTTCCAGGCACGGCTTTTCTACTACATTTGTGTGCTTAGTATTCTGAGGCCCATCTTGGTTTACATTTCTCTCATTCCTTCAGAGGGGGAAGGGGGGAGGTTACAGCACAAAGGAAACCAGTAACTTTTTGCAAAAGCCATAGACTGGAGAAATTAATCACATGAGACCGTGTATAATACTCACCATTTGTATATTATTGTTCATCCAGGGAACATATACGGTAGTTAATAATAATTCCTTTATTTATAAGCGCACACATTATGCAGCGCTGCACAGAGCTTGTCAAATCAGTGCCGTTCCCATGGGGCTCACAATTTAATCAACCTACCAGCATGTTTTGGGTGTGGGAGGAAACCTGAGGACCCGGAGGAAACCCACGCAAACACAGAGAGAACACACAAATTCTTTGCAGGTGCAACCTGCCAACATATTTTTGTCATCTTTCACCATTCCACTGAAACTATTTAGTAACATCCTCTGGAAACTCAACTGCATCCCTGTCCTCCGGAAAGAAACAGAAAATCTCATCCGCACCCTAGGAAAAAAACATTATACAACTGTCCCCTCAACTGGATCTTCCATTTCTGGCACTTTATTTCTTCCCTAAACCTCAAAGGACTGTAGTGTGCTACATTTTACCAATCTCCGCACTGCCTGCAAATCTGAAATGATTGAAGGGGTTAGCTCCACATATGCCTTTGAAAAAGCTCTTGCCCATCTCTCTTGTTTTAACCCCTTCAGGACACAACCATTTTGTAGCTTAAGGTGCAGCTCCATTTCTGTATTCTGATTTGTATAATTTTATATGACCCTTACATGTTGTACTTCATTTTTATTCTATAAATAAACACCACTTATCAGCCAAAATTTACCACTAAAATTAATTTTGAAAATTATCTTGTTTTTAAACACCTAAATTATTTGTTGTATAACATTTCCCATAATTCCCATGCTTTCATACATTTTCATAATTTTTAAACGTCTGGATAATTTGATGTCAAATCGAATATTGGTTTGGGGATAATTACTGGGGGCTATTTTGGGGATAATGACGGTTTTTAATGAAATTTTAAAAATATAACATGAAAAAAAAAAAATTATATCAACAAATTTTCAAATCCGCACCCCTCAAAAAAAAAAAAACAAAAAAAAAAAAAAAACAGACACAGCTTTTAGGAAGACTGTTAACCCCTTGAGAACGTCATAGTGATTAAATCAAAATGGAGGTGAAATTTAGAACGGTAAAATTTTGTCGGTTATACGTTCAATTAGCCTTAAAATTTACACATTTCCAAATGATAAAAAGAGAAAACCCATCTTAAAATTTGAGTACAGAGACCCCCACATGTGGACGTTACTTGTTTTCTGGGCGCACATCGAGATTTAGAAGGGAAGGAGCACCCTGCACCTGCCAGGATTTTAGTTTCCTCATTGGGGCTTTCCTCAGAGGCTTTTGTAGGCTATAAAATTTTAGCTTTTTCGTTATTGGGGCCATGTGACAGCATTTTTTTCCAGGGACAAGATGATTTTTACAGTGTTACCATTTTGGGGTTGGTATCTCCTATTGTTGAAAATTTATGAACTTTTTTTTTGAGGGCAGGAGTAGAAAAGCATCAATTCTGTACTGGATTTTTTTACTTTTTTGGTGTTCACCGTATAGCCCAATAATCATGTTATCTTTATTCGATGGGTCAATACGATTACGCGGATACCATACATATTTTTCTTACGTTTTACTAAATTTCCAAATAAAATCCTAATGTGGGTGGAAAAAAAATCTATCATTTTTGCTTTTTTAGTGAACTCTAGTGACATTGTAAGTTAATGTGCCCCATTGCCTTAAAACTTGAATGTCAGAAGGTCCCAAAATAACAGTTCTAACCAATCACATTTTCCGTTTTGTGTTCTGAAATGAAACGGCTTCCTTTCTTATATGTGTAACAATATTCGAGTATAAGCCGACCTGAGTAGAAGCCGAGACCCCTAAATTTACCACCAAAAACTGGGAAAACCTATTGACTCAAGTACAAGCTGAGGTTGGCAAATGCATTGGTCACAGTCTCCAGTATATAGCCAGCCAGCCCAGCACATAAAAAATAAACCCTCCGACGCCCCAATGTTCCACGCGGCTCCCGATCCTCGGCGCGGCTCCTCTTCTATCTTCTCTATGCTGTAGTAGCGGCAGAGATGCGTACACGCGATCTGCTGGCCAGCGCACACTATGACGCATCACAGTGTGCGCCAGCCGGCAGATCGCATGGACGCGTCTCTGTTGCCTACTACAGCATAGAGAAGATAGAAGAGGAGCCGCCGGGAGCAAATCGGAAATATTCGGGTAACACGTCGGGAAAACGCAAATCGGGCCCTTAGTAAATGACCCCCAATATATTTCAGTTATTCAATCATACCATATACACAGCATAAATGCTTTTGCAGGATCAAGTGTTATTAGGTTATGGTTCCCCAGGGAGGGTTCACAATAACAATGGTCCTATACTCACACCTCTCCAGCCCATTGAAATGACATCAGCACTGAGCCTCCATATAAAAACAGGTCAAACTTCATTGTTGAAAGATTGTCAGCAACTCATCACTGACATATACAAATACAGTACTGTACATGGAGATTCCATGGTGCAGACACTTAGCATCTGATTGATGGCACTTTTCACTGCACATCAAAATGCAGAGGTAAAACGAAATTGAGGGTAAAACTAAGTTTATGTAACTGATACAATGAGACCCCTAAATAGTAGGGGGGTCCTGAGACAACATTACACCATGCCCCTTGCCTGTAGTAAGGAAAGGTTTGAGTGGATCCTTGTGACCCATGTGCAGGGCTTCTCCTGTCCATGAAGCTCTCATTGCTTCTTCTATATGCAGAGCCTCTCTTACCTGACTTGGGGTATGTGACAATCACCACATCTTCCTCCCTGAAGGGGAATTCCTGAGCATACTGCAGGGACTGTGGGGTGTGGAGGTGCCCCGGTAGTTGCATCCCAGCAAATTCTTCAGTCACGTTCATCCTGTCCATAGTGACTAGAAGAGGAAGAGCAGGGTTTATGTAGGAAATGTGCACACACCTTCCTGCCACAGCTTCTTTTGGTAACTTCCTACCTCTGAGTCTTTGCCCCGTCCTGTAAGAAATGTTTGTGTAACTTCCCTGTCTGCTGCTGTCATGAGGTAATGGCTCCTGTGTGTGCCTGCTGCTTGTATAGGGTCCTGCTGTATGGCTGACTATATCCTGCCCCGGCTGCTTCCATACTGCTCTTACACTGCCTCTCCGTGACGTCAGCAGCCATGTGTCCTTCCCACACCCCTGACATGCCCAAATCTATCACTCCGGCTGGAAATACTTACATAAACGCATCGCTGATGTTATATTATACTTATACAAACCTGCACTTACAATTCATTCACTCAAGCAAAATGTAATTGAGAAATACCTGGGATTCTCTCACAAATCTAAATGGAGCATGCAAAAAACTCTGGGGGAGCCTCCCCAATGAACCCATTACAAGAACTCTCCCATTCCGTGTGAGCTGTGTTTGGTCAGTAGAGGTTATTAGGAGCTGTGTTCTTCATTGTAAAATTAAGTTTTACATTTATTTTAATAAAGCACTTTCATATTTATTTAAATTAAGCACAAATAAAATGAAGCCCTCCAGGCTCTCTGGCTATTGCACACCCCCTGAAGCACTTATAACCCTCCTCCCTGATCCCTCTCACAGATGTTACACTGCCATGATATTTCATCTGTAGGACCAAGGAGGGAGATCATAAGTGCTTTGGGGGGTGTTATCAGAGCCTCTCCAGGCTCCTGATACCCTGGTTTAGACGTGTTTCGGAGGGCATGTAATTGGCAGAGTACCTGGAGTCTGAAGGGGCTAAGCTTATGCCCTTGAAAATAAACATAGAGCAGTATTACCTATGGAAGCTACCCAGCAGTGTTCATAGTTAATACAGCTCAAACGTAATGATACATTTCCTTTACTCCAAAACATACTAGTAGTGTGATTAGATAATGAGCCCCATTGGGGAGAGGGACTGATTTGGCAAGCTCTGTGCATCACTGTGTAATCTGCGTGGACTATATAATTATTAAGCGTTTCTCTGCAAGTGGCCAATGCAGGAAATTGCAGCTATGCTTCAACCTTGAATTGAATTGAATTCTATCCAGGCTCTAAATTTCTTTCAAATGGATCGCAGAAATGTGAAAAACACAGAATAAAGGGACAGTACGCTATCCATGAAAAAGCATAATGAGGGTCCTACTCGCATTACATGACAAATATATAGGGCTTACTTGGGGATTTCTCTAGGGCAAATGCTGGGATTTCCCTTGTAATGGCAGGAGTCTTTGCTGATTTTTGGGGACTAGAGACACCCTAGGGGCGTCCAACGCCATAATTCCAAGGTGACTCCAATCAATGATAACTGGCTTGCTCATATGACTGTTCGCGTAAGACCGTTTCAATTTACTCTTGTATATTTATCAAGTGCTGTGCATACTGGGAGAAGTAGTGTACAGGGAACGTGGTATTTTTATAAAACTACCTTGAGGTGCTTGCTACCATTTTAATATTTAAGTAAAAGTTACATTTTATTTGTTTTTCAGCTTTGTTTATGTTTGCATTGTCTGCAAATATGATACCATGACATTATTCCTGAGCTAATAATTGCCCCATCTAAATGGACCTAAAAAGCGGAAAAAAACAAAGCCACAAATGCTATTAAAAAGATTTAATTTCATGTTATACTTCTACAAAGACACTGGGGAGTGATCAAAGATAAGCAAGCAATAGGAGATAAGAGAGATGACGAGACAAATAATAGTCTAAAACCAAGGAAAATGTCCGTACCCTTAAACTAAAAATGCCCTGAAGTGTTGATAAGTTTCATATGGTCTAGAACAGTGGTGGCGAACCTATGGCACGGGTGCCAGAGGTGGCACTCAGAGCCCACTATATGGGCACCCAGGCCATCACCCCAGAGCAGGATTCGCCAGACAGGACTCAACTTCTCTTGCAGTCCCAGGCAGCCCAGGACCCTAAAAGGAAACTACAATGATAATCCAAACTACTTCTCCTTCTTTCTATCGTATTGGTATCCTCAAGTGCCTATACAATTTAAACCTGTGAAACAGCAGGGAGTAATAAGTTACTGCTTAAATTGTTGCATTGGCACTTTGCAAAAAAAATGTGGGTTTTGGTTGTAGTTTGGGCACTCGGTGTAAAAAAGGTTTGCCATCACTGGTCTAGAAGAACTGGCCAAACTGGGTCCACAGGATGTGTTAAACTTGCAAGACCCTATTGACCTTCCTGCACACAGCTACATTAGGAACTACATTGAAGTTTTCTTTGTCTATGATTCAGAAGACCTGTATGTATGATAAGTGCTGGAGGCAAAAACTGATTCTTACCAGGAAATAGCAGTCAATCTCTGCCCATGGGGGACATTTATCTTAGTTGGATGCATGTTTTTGGTTGTAATTTAGTGACTATTTATTGTAGTTTTTGCACAATTTTTTGGAACTTTTTCAAGCAGCGGCCATGAGTACCGATAAACCTGCTTTCCACTTAATTTGTCTTTCTATTTCATCTTCTTTCAGATGTTGGTGCATGATTTATTTATTTTATCTATTTGCAGCTACAGAGTCACAGATAATGGAGCAAACACACTCCAATCCCCAGCGGTCATAGTAACGACAGTGGTATGAGTTGCACAATAATTTCCATCTAAAAAGTGTCAATTATATCCTGCATTTGACAAAGAGCCCAGACTACAAAGACAAATTAATCACAAAAAATGCACACTAAAGGTTGCAAAAAGACCCCCATTGTATTTGCTTATGTTCCAGGGCCACATGGCTATATCATTGATTGTGTTAAAGCACTGTATCACACATACTAATACAGTTCTTCACTCATACACATATTTATACACCCTTAGGCCCCATGCACACGATTGTCGGGGGGATGTATGTATGGTCGAAATTTTGCAGCTGTACATATGTCCTCCATAGACAGCAATGGGCGCACGGAGCGTTACGTTACATGTCCCATCTCCCATCGCTATGAAGTGGTGAGGCATAACCCCTCCTCTTCTCCTTGGCTCCGGCTACGGCCGGGCACTCACACGTTCGTGTGCATGTAGCCTTAGGAAACATGCACACGTCATGGAGGGATGAGTGCTGTTTACCCCTCCCCTCTCCATAGAGCAGCGCAGGGCCGGTGCCATAACACAACGAAATATAGGACTTGGTGACCAGGCACCATAAACATCAATGGGGACCGTTATGCGGCCGCAAATGCGGCGTACAATGATGATTCATGACTGGGAAGCTAACGAAGCATGTATTGAGCTGCATCTGACAATGCGCCGATTGCATGGCTACGGTATCTGATAACGTCAAAATTGCATGGCTACTGTATCTGATAAGGTCCACCCTTGGGATCTAGAAAACTGTGATGAATTGATACAGAAAGTATATTGGAAAATTGTATAACTTTTCATTATACAAACAATAACATTTATTTGCTGAAATGTACAAATGTTTTAAAACGGTATGTATGAACGAATAATTTTAAAGGCTGACAAATTTGCCACAATTAACCGTGATTGTGATATTCCTGGAATCTTAGTTTTCTCGGGTATAACTCGAAAATAGATGTTTTTTAAAATTAAATACATCTTTATTTAAATGTTTATTTTTAAATATTAACAAAAATACAAAAATAAACTTTACTGTAACAACATTAAAGCTTTCCAGCAATATACAAAGATATTTCAACAGGTCAAATCTAGAACTCTTTTATGCCATATAAATATGTCATCTCTATGCTTCTCAGAGAATAGGTTTAATAATAATGTTAATAAATCTTTATTTCTAAAGCTCCATCATATTCCATTGTGCTCTACAGATCATGGGGTTCATATGTAAATAAAATAAAACTTAACTGAGAAAAACATAATCAATGGGGAAGAACGGGTGATACAAATGACTTAGAGAATTGTACTGGGTAACACCTGAGTGAAGTTGGCCCCACAGGTTTGTGGTTGCTGGTTTGTGCAGCAGAAATTTTTGTTTGTGCCGCTATCGTTTTTAAGTTATTAAAAAAGTTTCCAGAGGTCAACAGAGGTGAACGAGTCCCCCGACATTACCCAAAGGTGTTTAGGATGAACTGGTAAAAAAAAACCTAGTGACACTTCTCTGGTTTGATCACTGGGGGAGCTAGCAAACACATTATACTTTGGAAAGAATAAACTCTGATGACCTTTGGAAAAAATTCTAAATATAAATATATTAATAAAGATAGCAGCACAAACAAAAATTTTTCCTGCACAAACCAGCACAAACGTACCACAAACATTTGACACTAGTTTTGTTTGATTTGGTTAATGTGGGGGGGGGGGGGGGCTGCATGACCTTTGGACCTTTACAATTTGCTTTATATCTTCAAAACAAAAGCAGCACAAACAAATATGTGAGCAGCCCAAACGTAGCACAATTGATTGGCACCAGTTTTGTTTGATTTGGGCAATGTGGAGGCTGGTTGAACTCCTGATGACTTCTAGAAACTATAATTACTATCTTAAAAATGATAGTGGCACAAACAAAAATTTCTGCTGCTCAAACCAGCACAAATGTAACACAAACATTTGACGCCAATTTTGTTAGATTTGAACAATGTGGTGGGGGGCAGCTTCACTCAGGTCTGGACAACAGGTGTCCATGTTGAAACTATTGTTCGATTTATTGATTACACTGGTGAACAAAAAAATTCTGTGGTGCCTGGAGCTTTCAGATGTTTCTGGGTATTTTTGAGCTGCTGACTCCAAAACTACTGTCACAGGTGCTCCTGCGAAACATGTCTTGGTTTGTGAGCTCACCCGTGATCCTCCGTGTGCCCCTGTGCTCTGCCGAAAGATCTTACCACTCCTGACTCCTGTCCGGCGGCCGTGCGCACACCCCCGTCTCCTAGGGCGTGCGGATGCAGGTTTCTGAAAATTTCAATGGGCAGTGCACTAATTATTGGTGCTGGCCCTTTCAGGAAATGGTTAAAAGCCGGCATCTCCCAAAGCTTACTCCTTTGCCTTGTGCCTGTTATTGGATTCCCCGTTGTGACCCTGGAACTGTTCCAATTTACGCTCCTCCGCTGCCAGCCCTGACCTTCTGCTTTGCCTCTGACCCTAAACCTCTGCCACCTGTCTTGACCTCCTGTCGCTGACCACAAACTTGCCTTTCGACTCTGTCCACTGCGGACAAAGTCGTACCTGTAAAACGGCCTGATGGTACCACTCTGCGGCAAGTCCAACCAAATTTGCCGCAGGTTCTGGTGAAGAACAGGTCCCACTTAGACTCCGATCCTAGGTGTCAGCAGTTTCATCGTCCGTGGTGGTCCTGTGGGTCCATTACCCCTGAAACCTGACAACTACCTTCCATTTCTCTCTTGTTCTTAAAACCTAATGAAAAATCTACAGCCACAAAATATGACATTAATTTTAAAAATTTCTTTAGCACAATATTGAGCCAGCCCAGCCTGCCCCCAGTAGTATACAGCCTGCCCCCAGTAGTGTACAGCTTGCCCCCAGTAGTATACAGCTTGCTCCCAGTAGTATACAGCCTGCCCCCAGTAGTATACAGCCTGACCACTGTAGTATACAGCTTGCCCCCAGTAGTATACAGCTTGCCCCCAGTAGTATACAGCCTGCCCCCAGTAGTATACAGCCTGCCGCCAGAAATATAGAGTCACCCCACCTCCCCCCAGTAGTATACAGCACTGCCCCCAGTAGTATACAGCGAGCCCAGCATTAAAAAAAAAAAACAAACTTATATACTCACCCTCCGGTGGCCCCGATGCGTAGCGCTGCTCCCCCGATGTCCGCGCAGCTCGTCTTCAGGCTTCCGCGCCCGTCTTATGTCTTCTGCAGGGCGCCGCAATTGTTCTCTCCCGGCAGGCGCATAGTATGACGCGCCGCTGCTGACGTCATACTAGGCGCCGTCCGGGGGAAAAACAATGGCGGCGCCCTGCAGAAGACAGAAGACGGGCGCGGATGCCTGAAGACGAGCCACGCGAACATCGGGGGAGCAGCACTGCACATCGGGGCCTCCGGAGGGTGAGTATATAAGTTTTTGGGTTTTTTTATGCTAGAAAAAATGTATATACAAAAGGAGTCTTGTGGCAAAGTGCCTGACTCCTTTTGTATATATTTTTTTTCTTGCATCCCTTATTGTTTTTTTTATCACTCTTTCATATATATTGTTTTATTGGCTGTCCGTACAACTTGAATGCCAGAACGCCGGCCCGCTTACTATTTTGCAATCATATTACGGGCAATAGCACGATTATTTAATCGTGCGGTGTGGCGCATGCGCGTATACTTACTTCCATTCAGACATGACATTTGCGAGATAGGATTTTTTTCGCTCGTTGCGTGTGCCACTTCCGCCGGAAGTCACGTGATTCGAGCCCAGCTGACATCATAGAGCCGCTCCCCCATAAAACGGAGACTGCACAGCTAGTTCAGTACCCCTGAGGAAGCTAGGTGACTAGCGATACGCGTGGGATCTCCTCCCCAGCCTTGTTCCCCCCTACCGCACCTCATCACAGGACGTTGTTATCATAACAGGTAAACCGTGCGTGGATCCTGGGCTTGTGCCTACTTCACTTCATTGTAGCATTGGGGTTTTTTTCCCCTACACTTTGAACATCCGACTACTCAGCCAAATTACATCTTGGTCTAGGGACACAGCACGGTTTTTCAACCGATTCACTCTCAATACATTGCCTTATATTGGTGCAGAAGAAGGGGTTTTTCTGCAGGTAGGGGGAGCTGTATTAATAAAATTGTATATACTTTTTGGTCATATAGCGTACATCTATGTGTTTATTTATATTCTAGAAGTTTCTGGTATAGCTTTGACCGCTACTTTACTTTTCTGATTTTATATTACTCAAGTAGTGCTGATTCCATTTTCTAATTTAACATTGATTAAATGGAGATCGTACATCGCAGGATTTACGGTAAGGCAGAGATGGACGGAGTATTTGAAGATTGCTAGCAATGGTTAAGCTATGATTGTGGGATAGTGCATCGGACAAAGTATTCAGATGGTAAATGTCAGATTATATGTAGTAACTGCAACGGATGGAGGTATATTCCTAAAGCAGTTACAGTACATGGAGTCTATATTATCAGATTTATGGGGGTCGTTATGGTGGTAGTAGCACTGGATTAAATAAAACACGCATACGGGACAAAATCATTGAGATCTCGTGGTTTGACAGTGTCCAGAGAGAAAATCCAGCGCGATTCTCTCTGGCCCACCACTCTGTCATAATCACCACCTCTTATTAGGGGATCGATGGCTTCGATGCCTTGAAAACTGATCACCTCCGGATGTCCTTGATGGAACTCCCAAACATGTCGGGGAATGGGGGTGTCATGTTTATTGATTATGTCCCTAATATGCTCCCCAATTCTGGTACGCAGCTCCTGGACGGTTTTTCCGACGTATTGTATAGAACAACTGCACGTCAATAAGTATACTACTCCTGTAGTCCTGCAGGAGATTAATTTCTTAATCGGAAAAACCCTGTTCGTATTGGAACTTCGAAAGCTGGCACCTTCTTGTATGTATTTGCAATTTTGACATTTTCTACATTTAAAGGTGCCTTTTGGTGTTTTGGGGAGCCAGGTCGTTTTTTGGACAGGAACAAGGTGACTCTGCAGTACGTGATGGAAGGAACTTCACCAACCATTTTCCCTATGTCTGGGTCGCGTTGTAAGATACCACAGAATGTCTCAAGAGTTTGGCGAACCCTGATGTGTCCAGCATCATAGCAGCCTATTATCTGCATCTGAGAGTTGTTTTCCTCCTTTGGATTGGGGTGTAAAAGAGTGTTTCTATTAGATAATGCATGTTGGTATGCATTTTTTAGTACTCCATTTGGGTACCCCCGTTGCCAGAGAGAATCGCGCTGGATTTTCTCTCTGGACACTGTCAAACCACGAGGTCTCAATGATTTTGTCCCATATACGTGTTTCATTTAATCCAGTGGTACTACCACCATAACATCCCCCATAAATCTGATAATATAGACTCCATGTACTGTAACTGCTTTAGCAATATACCTCCATCCGTTGCAGTTACTACATATAATCTGACATTTACCATCTGAATACTTCGTCCGATGCACTATCCCACAATCATAGCTTAAAGGGGTATTCTCATCTGTGCATTCACATTCAGTTTGATTAAATGTTCCTGTGTGAATGTAGCCATGTTGTCCCTTAGAAATAAGACTGTGTCCTTGGATACGGCCACCTCTGCTGGAGGAATTGCACAAAGAAACAAAATGTTCTTGTATATAAAATGTCAGAGAGTTACTGCATGTACTACAGCCATCGTGTGGTAATGACTGCTGAAGCCAGGAGGTCAGGCAAGACTCAATAGCGCATATCTGGCCACCGCTGCCAAATTGTGAGGTGGCCGTAACCAAGGAAGCTATCTCGTTTCTAAGGGACAACATGTCTACATTTATGAGAAATTATCTTCACACAGGAACATTTTTTTTAAATAACACCCAATTGAAGAAATGTTTACATATGGCAAATGAATTTCAGTAAATGTGATTGCCCAGATGGGAATACCCCTTTAACCATTGCTAGTGATCTTCAAATACAACGTCCATCTCTGCCTTACCGTAAATCCTGCGATGTACGATCTCCATTTAATCAATGTTGACATCCGGGGGTCATGTGACCGGTCCCCGTGACACATCCTCCCAGGGCGATCGCGAATGGTACTAGAGCCCCGACTTGAGAGGGTGTGGAAATCCCGTGCAGGTTACTGACAGCAATCTCTCACCGCTAACCAGCGGGATTGTTCCTGCACATGGGCGGGATCACAGCGGCTACAATATAGCTTGATGCTTGTACCGCCCAACCAATCAGAGAGCCTGAAAACGCAGCCCCGCCCCGGACATGACACACACAATGGGTGGTACTAATAGTTTAAATACCCTGTCATTTGTTACCTGAGCTAGGGCCGGTAACAATGCCGTGGGGGGAAATGCTGCTGGTGTGATATGAAACAATGTCACACTTACTAATTAGATCAAAGCACCTCTGAGGACGCATCTAGCTACAATACAATAGATGCAGAAACGCGTTAGGTGTGACTAACATTACAGTAGCAAACTGAAACGTAAACCAGCAATACCTCGTAATTGTGTTTTCAAACAATATAATGTAAGTAAAATATTTACATGGCCAGACGTAAACAAGAGTGAACTCACTTTCAAGTCATGAAGTTGACTTAAGTGATATTCTTATGCTGCTAGCCACTATTCTAACAAATAAGTTATATTTAGGTCTATTTACCACTTGTTAACATGAATGGACTTCTGTCCAGATTAGTTATGAATAATATAGACCACTGTTGATGGGAGTTAACCCCTTTGTGCACCTTGACGTGACTCTACGTCATAGGATGCGGGTCTTTCCCGCACCTAGACGTAGAGTCACGTCACAACTTTAAAGTGTCACTGTCACGAGTGACAGTGACACAGACTCGCGTTCTCGTCGCCGGCCGCCGGGTCCGGTATCCTAGTAACCGGCAAGGGACCTATCACAGCGGTCCCTTGCCGGCGATCGCTCTGATTGGCCGATCTGTACAGAATGGCCAATCAGACAGCGATCACGTGTCAAGAGGAGGACAGAGGAGGGCTGCAAGCTCCATTCTCCCCATTCAGCATTGTGAAGTGAAGAGAACGGAGCCTGTGTCCTTCTGCTGTCCCCTCACAGTCAAAGTCCACCATTTTAACCCTTTGATCACAGCTGCCCCTCTGTGATCATCCCCCATAACTCCCACACTATTAGGGAGTTCCCAGTTTCTTTTTTTTTTTTGTCAAAAAGACTAAAAAAAAAAAAAAGTCAGTGTTAGTTAGTATCAGTGTCAGTCAGTGTCAGTTAGTGTCCGTCAGCGTCAGTGAGCATCAGTCAGTGTCAGTTAGCGTCCGTTAGTGTCAGTTAGCTTCCGTCAGCGTCAGTTAGCGTCCGTCAGTGTCAGTTAGCGTCCGTCAGTGTCAGTGAGCATCCGTCAGAGTCAGTGAGCGTCCGTCAGAGTCAGTGAGCGTCCGTCAGAGTCAGTGAGCGTCCGTCAGAGTTCAGTTTCTTTGTTCTTTGTCAAAAAAACTTATACATAAAAATTTTTTTAAAAAGTCAGTGTTAGTGTTATAATCAATTAGTGTCAGTCAGCGTCCGTCACAGTCAGTCAGCGTCCGTCACAGTTAGTCAGCGTCCGCCACAGTCAGTCAGCGTCCGCCACAGTCAGTCAGCGTCCGCCACAGTCAGTCAGCGTTCACCACAGTCAGTGAGCGTCCGTCACAGCCAGTGAGCTTCCGTCACAGCCAGTGAGCATCCGTCACAGCCAGTTTCAGTGTCAGCGTCCGTCAGAGTCTCCTAATCTAAGGGAGCTTCAGTTTCTTTGTTCTTTGTCAAAAAAACTTATACATAAAAAAAAAAAAAAGTCAGTGTTAGTTAGTGTTATAATCAATTAGTGTCAGTCAGCGTCCGTCACAGTCAGTCAGTGTCCGTCACAGTCAGTCAGCGTCCGCCACAGTCAGTCAGCGTCCGCCACAGTCAGTCAGCGGTCGCCACAGCCAGTGAGCGTCCGTCACAGCCAGTGAGCGTCCGTCACAGCCAGTTAGCGTCCGTCAAAGCCAGTTATCGTCCGTCACAGCCAGTTTCAGTGTCAGCGAGAGTCCAACAGCGTTATTCACTGTCAGACTGACAGTTTTGATCAGTGACAGTTCATCTGTGTCCACCAGCAGCAGTCAGTGTCACTCCAGCTGTCAGTGTGTACGATTGTTACATTTGCAAGTAAAGTACGTTACACATTGTTACAGTTTCAAATAAAGTGCATTAGGCAAAATGACACAAAGAACATACAGTGCTGAAGAGGCGTATGCTATGTTAGCCTCAGACACAGAATCAGCGAGTGAGGGAGGCTCAGAATTTGTTCTGTCCTCCTCTTCTTCTTCCTCATCTGATAATGAAGAACCTCCTCGCAGGGTTAGGAGGGCCATAACTCCAGTTTTACCTCCACCTCCAGAAAGTAACTGGTTTTCCACAGCCTCCTATGTCCCCCAAGTACTTGACTTTACCGCTGTTCCAGGAGCCCAAGTACAAACAGCAGGAAATTATCTGAATATTATCTGAAATATCTGAAATTGGCCATTTCAAATTATTTTTTACAGATGACCTGCTGAACTTGATTGTTGAGCAAACCAACTTATATGCCCAGCAATTTTTAGAAACTAACCCCAATTCATTTTATGCCAGGCCATATAGATGGTATCCAACCACTAGAGAAGAAATTAGAAAATTTTGGGCATTAGTGCTAAATATGGGCCTTACAAAAAAAACCATCAGTAAGGGACTATTGGTCTAAAGATCTCTTACATCATACCCCCTTGTATGGATCAACAATGCCCAGGGCTCGCTTTGAGGCCATCCAAAAATTTCTTCATTTTGCTGACAATTCCCAATGCCCCCCCCAAAATGACCCCAGTTTTGACAGACTGTATAAGATTCGGCCCCTGATTAAATTTCTAAGCCAAAAGTTTTCTTCCCTATACATCCCAAAAAGAGAGATTTCGGTGGATGAGTCCCTGGTGCATTTCAAGGGGAGAATAAAGTTTAGGCAATATTTGCCTAACAAACGTGCCAGATATGGCATAAAGATTTACAAAATGTGTGAGTCCAAAACAGGCTACACTCACACATTTCGGATCTATGAGGGAAGGGACAGTCAAATTCAGCCCCTGGATTGTCCTCCATCCCTCACAATAACTGGGAAGATTGCCTGGGACCTCCTGCATTCAGTGTTTGACAAGGGGTACCACGTGTACCTTGATAATTGGTACACAAGTGTGCCCTTGTTACAGTGCCTGGCTGAGAAAAAAACACTTGCATGTGGGACGATCCACAGGAATCAGAGGCACCTTCCCAAGACCCTAATAAGCCAAACCCTGCAGGTTGGGGAGAGCAGAGCACTTCACAGTGATGGGGTCCTCTTTTTAAAATTTAGGGACAAAAAAGAAGTGTTTATGCCATCTAGCATTCATGATGCCAGCAGCTCCCTTGTCCCTGTCCGCGGAACAGCAGCACCTATCTCAAGACCACTATGCATTCAGCATTACAATAAATTTATGGGGGGAGTGGACATGTCTGACCAGATCCTCAAACCGTACAATGCCATGCGGAAATGTAAAATATGGTACAAAAAGCTGGCAGTATATTTTATCCAAACGGCATTGTACAACTCCTATGTCATCTTTAGGAGCACTGGTCACCAGGGATCATACCTGGAATACCAGGAGAAGGTAATTAAATGTCTTCTCTTTGGTGATAATGCGGCAGAGGGAGGAGAAAGTTCTACCTCTGCGACTGCTGTCTGCAGAATTGTTCCTGGGCAGCACTTTCCTGGAGTAGTGCCCCCCACTGCAAAAAAAAGTCACCCCCAGAAAAGATGTGTTGTCTGCTTCAAAAATGGCAAACGCAAAGACACAACATATCAGTGCGACACATGTCCCTCCCACCCTGGTCTTTGTATTAAAAACTGCTTCCGCATTTACCACACGTCCCTGGACTTATAAATTTCGTTTTTAACTGTTTTCTTTTTTTTTTTATTTGAATACTCTGAACCCCTAATCTCGTCCACCTTCATAATTCCCATTATACCCCTAGATGAATACCAAGTAAATGAAGGCCTCAGAATCCTTGTGGCGTTCTATCACTTCCAGGCCCTGCCATGTGTCCAGGCAGTATGTAAAGGTTTTTTTTATGAAAGCAGGGGAAATAACCTTATAAATGTCAGAGTATATTTTTCCACATTTTTGCTGTTGCATGAAAATTATGTACTAAGTGGACATTTTTGATAAAAATGTGTTTCAATATTTCAAATATTCACCACATCTGTTCCAAAAAACAAGAGAACAATACAAGCGTATATACAAAACCCCTTAAAAAATATTTAGTGTGGTCTTTTATAAAACAGAGGTACTTCTGGCTATAAGGGCCTATGTAAATCAAACTGGGACCTGCAAAACCTATAGGGAAATAGCCCTAAAAGCTTCAAAATCCTTGCATTGTCCTATCACTTCCAGGCCCTGCCAAGTCCAGTGAACATATTTATGCCACTTTGGGGGTATTTCTGAACTCAGGAGAAACAGCACTATAAAAATTAAGCCCATTTGTTTCACTTTCATGCTCTGCATCTGACAAATCTGTCCTATAAATGCTGAATTTGTGAAAAATGTCACAAAATTTTTTTACACGCTACATTTCAACAAAAAACTGTAAAAAAACCACAGCGTCAAAAGGCTTATCATAACCATAAATACATTCTTTCAGGGGTGTAGTTTCAAAAATGGTGTCATTTGTGGGGGGTTTCCATCATTCTGGGGGTCCACGGTCTCTTTGAACATTACTTGGGGCTGGTGAATCAATCATTCAAATATTGGTCTTTGAACGCCTCAGGTTGCTGCTTCACTTGCAGGCCCTGCCGTATGTCCAGTGAACATATTTATGCCACTTTGGGGGTATTTCTGAACTCAGGAGAAACAGCACTATAAAAATTAAGCCCATTGGTTTCACTTTCATGCTCTGCATCTGACAAATCTGTCCTATAAATGCTGAATTTGTGAAAAATGTCACAAAATTTTTTTACACGCTACATTTCAACAAAAAACTGTAAAACAACCACAGCGTCAAAAGGCTTATCATAACCATAAATACATTCTTTCAGGGGTGTAGTTTCAAAAATGGTGTCATTTGTGGGGGGTTTCCATCATTCTGGGGGTCCACGGTCTCTTTGAACATTACTTGGGGCTGGTGAATCAATCATTCAAATATTGGTCTTTGAACGCCTCAGGTTGCTGCTTCACTTGCAGGCCCTGCCGTATGTCCAGTGAACATATTTATGCCACTTTGGGGGTATTTCTGAACTCAGGAGAAACAGCACTATAAAAATTAAGCCCATTTGTTTCACTTTCATGCTCTGCATCTGACAAATCTGTCCTATAAATGCTGAATTTGTGAAAAATGTCACAAAATATTTTTACACGCTACATTTCAACAAAAAACTGTAAAAAAACCATAGCGTCAAAAGGCTTATCATAACCATAAATACATTCTTTCAGGGGTGTAGTTTCAAAAATGGTGTCATTTGTGGGGGGTTTCACCCTTCTGGAAACCTCAGGAACTTTTGAAATGTGTCCTGGCACCTGATCTGTGTCCTTCGCCTAATCTGCCCTCCAAAAGCTCAATGGCGCTCCTTCTATTCTTTACCCTATTGTGGCCTCATAAAGCGGTTTACATCCACATGAGGATTATTGCCATAGTAAAAAGAAACTGCGCAAACAAAAATTTGTGAGGTTTTTTCCTTTTATCCTGCATGGACATATGTATTTTAGGGCTAAATATTAACTTAATTGTAAAAATTAGAAAATTCCAAATGGAACCTCCATCTTGCTTCAATTCATATGAGACACTGAAAGGGTTAACAAACTTATCAATGGCTGTTCTGAACAGTTTGAGGGGTGCAGTTTTAAAAATGGGATGATTTGTGAGGAGTTCCACAAAATATAACTTGTAAAACCCTTTACAATATGAAATGACCTCTAAAATCATTGAATCTTACATTTTTTTGAAAATTAGAAAAATTGCTGTTCTATTAGAAAGTCACCTAATGGCCAAATAAAATATTATAACATTTAAAAAATGATGGCAACATAAAGTAGATTTATGGTAAACGTTAATTAGTTACTAATTTGGGTGGTTAGACTTACTGTAAAATGGGAATAACATTTAGAAATCAAAAAATTGCCATTTTTTCAAAATTTTTACCAAATTTCTTACTTTTTAATAAATAAATGCAAAGCATAACAACCAAAATATACCACTAACGTGAAGTACAACATGTCACAAAAAAACAATCTCAAAATTACCTGGGTATGATAAACCGTTCTAAATTTATAACTGCAAATAGTGACACAGAACAGATTTTAAAAATTGTGCTTGGTCCTGAAGCTATATAATGGCTTAGACGCAAAGGGGTTAAAGAGATGGGGAATTAGTTTATCTGAGAACGGTTGTCATTTGTAGGACCTCATGCACACAACTGTGTGCTTTGGCTATAGGCTAGCCGCACAAACAGCGGCTAACTCACAGCCCCATTACTTTCTATTGAGCAAGCTGATTGCCGGCACAAATAACCATAGAGTATGTCCTATCACTGCCTGTGCCTGCGGCTTGGGCAATCACTTCCTGTAGATATTCTCAGTGTGAGCGCTGCTCACATGCCAATATCAGGTGGGCTGCAATCATTGGCACACAGCTTGTTGCTTGTGAACCACAAAACGCACACAATCGTGCTCATAAGGCCTAAGAATGTATACATTTCTTTATTTTTGTAGCTTGTGCATAACATTTGAAAGAAACAGTTTGCAGGGTATGAACAGGTGAGAAGGCGTTAGTGTGGCTAGTTCATGCTTGAATTATTAACTTCTCATACACTCAGTGGTGCTATCCATGAATACTGGGCACAGAAGCCATTCCTTGGTACATTTTTTGTCATTGTAATACCAAATTGTTACCTGTGGTGGCAGCAAAGACATATACAGTAGAACACCCAAGATGCCCTGAAATACTGGGCTTTAACCCTTTAGAAAGACTGGAAGGCAGGCCAGGGTTAAAACTTTGAGATAGGACGTAGTATCACATTTTCTGGTTTCTTGTACTACTTTTTGAGACTTTTTTGTCTCAGCTGACAAAAACATGTCAAAAAGAAGTACAAGAAACTAGACACATAGGGGCTTATTTACTAAGGGTCTCAGGATCGCATTTCCATTGGGTTTTCCGATGTTTTCGGGGTTCGCGCTCCTGGGACAGGTATTTAGAAGGGGATTTTGGAGCACGCAATTGGATTTTGGCGAAGCGGCGCAGGCTTTCATGCAACACAAATCGGGGGCGGGCTGTTGGACAATCCGACTGATTTTGACTAATTTAACTTTAAAATTGTGTCGCAAGACAAGCACTTACATTCACCAGGAGGAAGATGGTGAACTCAGGCGGACCTGATCGAAGCGACACATTCAGGAAATCGGTCGCATGATTTTATTGAATCGCGGCACAGTGCATTGCATCGGACAATATACCTCCGGGAACTCTGAGGGACCGGATAAGTAAATGTGCCTCATAGTGATAAATCCCCCCTGCAGTGCTGTTGCGCACCTGTCTCAGGTGATTCTTTACAGCATAAACACTCTCCCCTAAGAGAGGTTCCAGTTCATTTGGTCCCATCACTGAGTGTGTACACAGCTTTATCCTGAATTTCTGATTCTAATTTTGTATTGCAGCCTCTGCTTTCATTTACTTGATTTAGCATCATGCACACATGTTGTTGTGACTTTAGCTTGGATCTCTGGTTAGTGATATTGTCATTACGTATTCTCCTGGTTTCAACTTGATTTTTTGTGTTTCAATGTTGCCCAGTAAGGGGTCGTTATTAAGAGTGGTTGTCAAGGTAAGGATGTGTAATATCCCTGTCTATGAATGAGCAGGTGGGTAGTTGTATGAATGAGCAGGTGGGTAGTTGCGAATAGCGCCCTCTCCCTGTCAGGATCTGCCCCTGCCCCTGCACCTGCAAGGCCCAAGCCTGCAGCCCAGCAGCCACACCCAGCGCCTCATCAGCCGCGTGGCCACGGTGAGTCCCTCCGCAGCTGCAGAGCCCATCAACAGCTGCGAACCTCATAGAGCAACCGGCTGGTGAGGCTGACATTCCAGAGGCCAGCGTGCCTGCTCCTGAGCCACAGGAGACCATCAATGACACAGTTACAGATATCACCACCGGGTGTCCCCAGCCGGCTGCAGCCCCATCACAGAATCCAGAACTGGACACTTCCTACTCAGATAGTAACTCCCTGATGGGCTGAAGCCCATTGTCTGCTTGTACATATGACACTTTTCATATTTTTCTCCCAGTTGGGCTGAGCCCACCTACCCTTATTGAGCCAGAGGCTATCCTGGACCCTAATCCCTGGTTTAAAAGTCAAGAGACTCTCCTTGAACTTTTATTCAGTTGTGTTATGAAAAGCACCCCTCTCTGCTGATGCAAAGCTAGCTTCAAAGGATTGTGTCCCTCACCTCAAGAGGAGACCCTTTGTATATTGTATTTTCCCTGCTTTTTACTTCATCAAGGACTATGCCCAGAGGATTGACTCTCTGTACCAGAGCTCTCTGAGAGACTTATAGTCAATACGCTAAGGAAAATGTCTATTTATTGCACTTCATGCCTTCCATTGCAGGAAGAGAGGAAATGGACATTACTATTTTTCTGCTACTAAGAGTAGACATTAGGTTACAGTAACATTATGTAATGTTCCAAGCACCGTACCCATTGGGCTGTTTAAGCCAATGAGAAACTTGTTTTGCTAAATTTTAGTATTATTGATATATGCCAGTTTGCATTTAACCTTTTTGCTAGGTTTTTCAGCTTTGAGGACAAGACTGTGGCAGACCGTCTTTTTTTATTTGTCAAATCCTGTCCGCAGGCTAAGGCCGAAAATCAGAACTCTGTACTTCTGTGGCCTATGTAAATTGCGGGTCTTTAAGGGACTGGGGGTGTCTAAGTAGTGACACCTAGACGTTGCACACTAAGGTAAGACCGTGAGATGGCATGTAGGCCATATGTACTGTATGTACCATATATGTTTATGATAATGCCACGTAGAAGACGTGTCTTCAGACAAATTTCAGGTCTTGGTGCAAGGGGGGAATTACAGGACATGACACCACACCTTTTTTAAGAAAACAGTTGGGTTAAGGGTGTTAGCTACTGTATGGTCCTCACTTATGCACTTAGTCCGACACCAACCCCGGTGCCTGTAGCCAGGACCATGGGTTGTTTGTCCCCCCTACACTGCACATAGCCAGCACTTACCCTAAAGTGTACTTTATTACTCGCACCCCTGCTGTAGTGTGCATGGACCACATTGAAGCTATATGCTGCTGGCCAGCTTTAGCCTACCTTCCCATCCGGTCCATAAACAAGCCGTGGGTGGCTCTTTCAATAACCAAGTGGGTATGCAACACCCCTGCCAATGCATTGGCAGGTAAGTAATTGCAAATAGTGCCCTCTCCCTGTCAGGTTCTATATATTGAGCCTGCACAAATCCAGAAGATAATGCTGGGAGAACTTGATGTAATTGCAGCTGTAGATACTGCAACAGGCAACAGTTAAATTGGAGTAAGTGATTATCCAATGATGTGTCTGTATTATTAGCTGGAGTGTGATAGGAGAGGTTCTACCACCTGCCCGGGGGAGGGGGGGGGTATAAAAACCCCTGCTGGGTGGAAGCACATGGTCTTGTCTTACCACATGCTGTCAGTGAGCACAGAGTGAGTAGCACACGTTCAGTGCGGTCTCAACCCTTAATCCCAGTAACTGAGTCAGTTAATCCCAGTTACTAAGTCAGAGCTGCATCTTCCACAATTTGGACACAGCTTCACCTCAATTATCCCAGCAGGCATCTACTATCAGGCTGGTACACTATTCCTGTGGGCCACTCTCCATGACCACTCCAGCAACCAGAATCCAAATCTGATGTTAACCATTTTTGGGCTGTTGCCTGCTGTTCAATAAAGAACTATAAGTTGATTTGTTGCAGATAGTTTTGGGGTGTCTATGATTAGTTATTACTTCTCCTTCCCTCTCCTGTCCTGGCAGCAACATTAACAGCAGGATAACATTTTTTGATAACACTGAAGATAATTATTATCACTACTTCTAAAAATGTTATAAAATATTACAACTGGCCCAACAAAGAGTGGATGTTCACATAAAATAATTATTTCTCACACAGATAAATGACTTTTTATTTAAAAAGTTTATCAACATATTGGCTAAATCAACCAGGACTTGGGCAATGAAATCATATAAACATAGGACCTGACATACAATTGTCATAGAATTACAAAACCTTTGTGAAAGCATTTATAATAATGAGTCTCAATGGAAAAAAAACCTAACTCAGGGAATGGTAATGATTCACCAAGACACACACTGAAGAAACAAGTACAAAGAAATCTGTCAATAGGCAAATAAATGCTCAGATATTACAGTGGGAGAGAATAGAAACACATTTGCTAGTCATTGATGTCACGGGTGCTCCTGCGACCTATCTCCCAGGTCACAGGTGTGCCAGTGCCCCTCTCTGCTGCTGCCCCGTTTCCCCGGCGAATCACTCACCTCGCCTCGATCCCACACTGACTCCGGCAGCGTCCCCATCTCCTAGGGCGTCGCCTTCAGTAAATTTAAGGGGCCAGCGCGCCATTAATTGTCGTTCTTTGTGCCTCACAGCCTTAGAAAAAGCTCCCCAGCGATATTCCTGCGTTTCTTTGTCGCCTGCATTCCTGTGTCTCCTAGGTTCCTGTGTCTCCAGCATTCCTACTCCTGAGTTTCCGTGTCCAGTGTTCCGTGTATCCTGTATTCCAGAGGTCCCCAACCTTTTTTACACCAGGGACCGGCTTTAAGCTAGACCAGTTTTCCATGGCCCGGTGGGGGTGGGGGCGGGGCTTTGGTCATATGGGGTGGGGTTATGGAGGGGTGGAGCTTATAATATAAGATATCAGGGAGTGTCCGGACCAGATCCATCATATTGGTTTGGTGTAAAAATAAAGCAATGCAAAATGCATACAGCGTATCGCCATGTAGTATAAAATGCATACAGCGTATCGCCATGTAGTATAAAATGCATACAGCGTATCGCCATGTAGTATAAAATGCATACAGCGTATCGCCATGTAGTATAAAATGCGTACAGCGTATCACCATGTAGTATAAAATGCATACAGAATACCGCCATGTAGTATAAAATGTATCCAACGTACCGCCATGTAGTATAAAATGCATACAGCATATCACCGTGTACTATAAAATGCATACAGCATACCGCCACGTAGTATAAAATGCATACAGAATACCACCATGTAGTATAAAATGCATCCAGCGTGCCACCAAGTAGTATAAATAGCACACAGCATGCCACCAAGTATTATAAAATAGATACAACGTACCGCCAAGTAGTATAAAATTCATACCGAGTACTGCCATGTAGTACAAAATAGAAGCCCTGATAAATATCACAAATGCTGCATATACATAAAGCATATATACATATAAACAAACAGTAGATACAGCATATACACACACACATACATATATACACACACATATACATATATACAAACACACATATACACACACACATATATATACACACACATATTACATATATTTACACATATATACACATATTACACATATATATGCAAAGATATAGTAACCTTACCTCTCTATTGTGTTCTTGGAAATTTCGGTGCCTTGTCCTGCAGCGGTGGTGGTGCGGTGAGGTAGCTGGGAGCGGGTAGGTCGTGAGAGCCGAGAGCCGGGAGGCTAGGGAGCCTGGAGCTTAAGCGGGGGCAGGGGGAGCCGGGAGCCGAGAGCCGGAAGCGGGTAGGTCAAGAGCCGAGAACCGGGAGCGGGGGGGCAGAGGGAGCGGAGAGCCGAGAGCGGAGGGAGCGGTAGGGGAGCGTGGAGCTTGAGCAGGGGCAGGGAGCCGAGAGCCTGGGGGGGGGGGCATTAGCGGAGACAGGTTGAGACGGGAGTGGAGAGCCGGGAGCGGGGGGCGGAGGGAGTGGAGAGCCGGGAACCGGAGGGAGCGGAGAGCCGGGAGCGGGGGACGGAGAGCCGGGAGCAGGGGGGACGTTAGCGGAGGGAGCGGGAAAGGAGCCTGGAGCTTAAGCGGGGGCAGGGGGAGCTCAGTGCTGGCCGGTGCCGCCCCCTCATTGAGCAGGAGGCGCCCCTGCACGGACCGGCTGATAATCTCCAACGGCCCGATCCTGGTCCGCGGACCGGCGGTTGGGGACCTCTGCTGTATTCCTGCTCCTGTGTGTTCCTGCTCCTGAGTTCCCATGTCCAGTGTTCGAGTATCCTGCGCTCCTGCTCCTGTGTGTTCCTGCTGCTGAGTTCCCGTGTCCAGTGTTCCTGTGTGCCCTGCGTTCCTGTGTGCCTGTGTTCCCGTTCCCATCTGACTGAACCTCCCGTTGCTGACCCCGGATTGGACTTGATGTTGCACCTGCCACCTGCCCTGACCCTGTTCCTGGACCTCACCCCGAGACTGTCTCCTGCTAAGATACCTCGACCTCAGCTGCCACCGCGGGCTCGTCGCACCTGTGGAGCGACCTGGTGGTATTCTGCCACAGCAAGTCCATCCCACTTTGCAGCGGGCTCTGGTGAAAACCAGGTCTTCATGGACTAGTAGCACCTCCCACGGTGGTCCAGTTGATCCACGCATCCCGAATCCTGACACTTGAGTGCTGAATTTATTCTTTTTTCTAAAAAATCTCATAGTTCTATCAACACTATTACAAAGTTTGATGATGACCAAACTTTCCACTGCAAAGGATATCACTTAGCCTTTGTAAGACCCTAAATTAAATACATATTGCAATGCCCAATAATTTAGCTTACCTTATGATATATGTCTTTATGTAGTATGGAAAACCTAAGAAAAGTTGATATTGTTGACTTATGACCAATCTTCTAAAGCAGATATTAGTGGTATATTTTTATGAGAAAAGGACATTTTTAAATATCAAAGTTTGAGATATTAGGGCATACTAATGGTGTGTTAACACAATGATTGGCAATAGTTTTTGGAGACTTTTTTTTTAACATGCCTATGTTAGCTTGAAAAGCTGTCTGGTTCACTATACCAATGCTTTAACGTAAACTAAAGGATTTGTTTTTAAAATAAAAAATGCCCAATCCTCATGTAATTAGGCCAATGGTAATTTCAGAGGATCCAACCACATACATCAATCAACAAACACCCTCCACCCCCAAAAACCGTGGGTTTGAATGACTTGTCCCTGATATTTATGGAGACTATTAGTTCTGTAAGTTATTAGATGGGGACAGACCAGATATGCTCAAAATGACGTGTGGAAACTGTGAAGGCCATTCAAAGGGTTTTCAGCCATAGCAAATAGTTGACCTATTTATGGTTTGATATTGGTGGCTGTGTGACAGCTGAACCTCTCTCCTGATATTAAATCCGAGAGAGTGTGATACTGGTCACCCCTACTAATTAGGTGCTACCCTTTCACTTTAAAGGGATTGTCAGAGTTTATTAAAAAATCTAGTGGTGGCCTGGGGAGGGGGACTCCTACAGCTACCTGGCTCCCACTGAAATTAAAGGGAGCAGTGATTGCATTGGTACAATCTACTTATACTGTCCACTGTGGAATGAACTGCTGGGCCTACAAATAGCTGATGATTATCTCATTGTGGCTGCTGATTTTCAAT
Source organism: Engystomops pustulosus (assembly GCF_040894005.1). NCBI lineage: Eukaryota > Metazoa > Chordata > Amphibia > Anura > Leptodactylidae > Engystomops > Engystomops pustulosus. Next base: position 100,085,436 of record NC_092417.1, on the reverse strand, counting down.
TCTCAGTTCTAAAATCTTTCTAGAATACCCAGTATTATCCTTTTCAGCACTTTGTGTTGCAATTGCATTGGGTCGGAAGGGCTATTGTTTGTCCACCATTAGCATTAATATTTTTTAGGTACTCACAACTTCATCAATCGCTAGTTATCCTTCTTTGCATCTTTTGCATATAAATAATACCTCACAAGACAAGACTTGCCATTATGGAGCAGCAATGATCAAGTATACTACAAGTTGCTATTTGCATTGTTGAAGTCACTTATGTCACTTATTTGGTTGCCAATTTTAACTACTTCCAAAATATTAACTTTTCGAATCTTCACTTACTGCTTAATATATCCCAACCCTTGGCACTAGATAGTCAAGGTTAATGGCTGACTTAAACAACAGCTATTTGGAAAATTATATAACTACTTGGGTCAAAGTAAATGAATAAGCACCAATTCACTTTATTGTAAGTCCACGTGATAGCTTTATCAGAGGCGTTTATTACCATATCATTTACAAGATAGTCATATCAGATAATTACTATCTGTTATTATTGTAGTCATTGTTCCTCATCTGTCAAACATTTAAAAGATAAGAACAGTCCAGAAGAAAATGTTTCAAAACTTTCTTCCGGGAAAGGTCATAATAATGAGTGTTAGGTTATGAACCAATGCGGTAAGGGGAATACCAGATCGATTAGGTAAAACCTTTACTCAGAAAAGCTCCTTTATCTTTGCATCTTGTATACATTTTTCTTAACAAAAATGAGCATTTTCTCCTGGGCACTCACTTTCCCCATCTCCTAAAAAAATCGCACCCTCCAGTATGTAAATTGCTAAACCGAAGTATTCACATGATAAAATCCTTCTTTCTTCATCTGATGATCTGCCATCTGATAAGAGTCAACACATTCGCATTCAGTTAGCTAAAGGGTACACCAATTTTCATCTGATTTATAAAGACAATTTCAACAATGGAAAAAAATGTTTTTTTCTACAATGGACCTATAGATAGTCCTGTTGGCTTAATGATTCTTTTGATATCGATGTCTTCCACCTTGTGTCTTATTCCCAGAGAAGCATCACATCTCTAATATTATGATACCTTTTTTTCTTTTAAGTATTTGAAAGATTTTTTTTTATTATTAATAAGGGTTTGGTTATGACCAGTGCCATGTGTATTCCTATAGGCATCTATATGGTATCCCTGAATGTTACTATTTACTTCCAAATGGGTTGGTTCTCTGCTGCATTCTGAGCAGACCATTATAAATTGTTAGAGTCTGACCCTAACCGTGAAGGGCAAATCTGCCTTAAAGGGATCTTTTACCATTTCTTATGTGCACCTGAATGCTACCTGATGCAAAGAGTTTGTACGCTCTCCATGTTTTTTTGGGTTTCCTCCGGGTCCTCCGGTTTCCTCCCACACTCCAAAAACATACTGGTAGATTGATTAGATTGATTTTGCAAGCTCTGTGCATCGTTGCATTATCTGTGTGCTATATAAATAAAGGAATTATTATTATTTTTATTACATGATGGTCTGCTGTATAGGCTACAATTAACCTGTCAGTATTATACTGGAGAATTGTTTCAGCATTTCAACCAAGTGACTCCAATGTGGCAAGGCAGTGTGGCAAGTGTTTTCATGATTTCAATACGAGGATAAATGTCACATATTCATGTACACCACAGGTGGTTCCAAAAAAAATATTGTGAAATATATTTATCTAGATTATAATGCTCTGTTTAAGTTCAATGAGAAGAGAATTATCAATGTATGTCCTTGCATGAGTTCACTATCTTATTGTTTTGGATTCAGCTTTCCCATTAGCTCAAGCTTGGTGAACTAGTGCAGAAATTTCTGCAGCTGCTCCATTAATATGAATTCTGGAAGAGAATGGAGAGAGGGGCGCTCCTATAGTGTAGTACCCTTCGTGAATAGGTGACAGAGAATGGTAGTATGAATCTACTAACCTGGTAGAGTTGTGCTAGCAGGCACAACTCTGTGAGATCATATGTAATGGAAAATCCCGTTAGCGTCCTCGTGCAGCCTCGCTCCCGGTGTCAATCCTTACTCCTGTTCTGGATATACGACTCCGGATAGAAAACTGAACATCCAATATACTTCTCTCCTACAGAGGGTTGGGAAGCGGTTTGATATTGTATCTGGGATATGATCAATGGGCATGATAGTGATGGGAAAAGTTTTGCCCGGGTGACAGAGGGTGCAATGTTTTGACACCCCCTGGAGGAGAAACTTATTTTTTACGTTCTCCCGATGCTTGTTTAAACGGCTGCGCAGGGATTGAACTGTTCTGCCTACATATTGTAGGTTGCATATTGTGCATTCTATTAGATAGATTATATATTTACTTTGGCAGGACATGTGAGTGTTGATAGTAAATTTTTCTTGGGTGTTGGTACATAAAAGTTTTGCCTGTTTTGATAGATGCACAACATAAGCATCTGGGTTTACCACATCTCTTTACGCAGCCTTGATCTTTTTTGGGGATACTTTCTTTATGCTGCCTGATGATGCTGGGAGCTAGAATATTTCTGATAGTAGCTGCTTTCCTATAGATTATCTTGGGACGTTCTGGGAGATGCTCTTTCAGAAAGGAATCGTTCTTCAAAATGTGCCAGTGCCTCTGCATGATGTTACGAATTTCATTGTACTTATCATTGTATTTCGTAATAAAATTAGTTTCGTACAAGGAGGTCTTATTCTTTATTATTGTGGGTCTGTTTTTGGATATACACTCAATTTGTTTCAAGGGTTTGATTTTCTGATACGCATTTTTTAGAAGATTTTGCGGGTATCCTTTTTCTTTGAAACGTTTCTGCAGGATCTTGGCTTGTTCTTCAAATGAGGATGTACTTGTGCAATTTTTTCTAATTCTTTTATATTGTGAAAAGGGCACGTTTTTTATCCATTTTTTATGGTGTGAACTCGAAAATTCTAAATAATTATTCGAGTCAACTTTCTTGAAGTGTGTTTTCATTTTGAAAACTCGATCCTCATGGTATATTTCAAGGTCTAAGAAGACAATGTTCTTTTCATTAGTTTCCAGGGTAAAAGAGATGCCCCAATCGTTCTGATTTATGTAGTTAAAAAATTCTATTATCCTTTCCTTGGGTCCGGACCAAAGGAAAAACAAATCGTCTATGTACCTTTTGTACTTTATAATATAGGAAAGAAAAGGGTTATTAGTATTCGAGATGAGTGTTTCTTCAAAAGCTCCCATAAACAAATTAGCATATGTGGGTGCTACTCGGGTGCCCATAGCTGTTCCTAATTCTTGATGGTATAGATTTTTATCGTATGTGAAGTAGTTGTTCTCTAGGACTAACCTGAGACAGTCTAGTAGAAAGGTTTTCTTGCTTTCAGGTAGCTCATGGTCTCTGTCTAGGAATGATTTTACACATTTAATACCCTTGTCATGATTGATATTAGAGTATAGGGCACTAACATCCATGGTGATAAAAATGGTGTTGTCATTCCAAGTCGTTTCGTATAGTTCTCCGATTAATTGATCGGAGTCTTTGAGGTAGCTTGGAAGGTCAGTAACATATTTTTGAAGGTGTAGATCAAGGTAGTGTGAAATGTTACTGGTGCAAGATCCAATTCCAGAGATGATTGGCCTCCCTGGGGGGTTTTCTTCATCTTTGTGAATTTTAGGTAAGAAATAAAAATATGCTGTAGACGGAAAAGGGATGTGTAGAAACGATTTTTCATCTTTAGTGATTACCCCTTTCTCATGTGATAGATCTAAAAAACATTTAATCTTTTTTTGTATATCCGGGATGGGATCACGGGTGGTGATTTTTTTGTAGTATTTCGTATCACTAAGGATGCGGAGGGCTTCTTCTTGATATGCGGTAAAAGTTGGATGACAATACTCCCTCCTTTATCTGCTCCACGTATAACCAGATCTTTATTCCTCTGGAGTTGTTTTAGTGCAGCCTTTTCTTTTTTTGTGAGGTTGTTTTTCACCTTGTTTTTTGCAGCACGATGTGTAGTTTTATCATGGGAACCTGTGAGCATGTTGAAATCTTTGAGGACTAGTTGATGGAAGGTTTTTATGTTATGACTTTGTTCTTTAAGCGGATAGAATCTAGATTTGTTTTTGATGGTAGTGTTTGATTCATAGGTGTCAAAATTTTTAGGGAGATTTTCTTTTTCTTTTTTCAGGAAGAATCTTTTAAGGGTAAGTTTTCTAACATATTGGTTAAGGTCTAAGAACAATTCAAATTCATTAGGTTCAGAATTAGGGCAAAAAGACAAGCCCCTTTCTAACACAGATTTTTCAGCAGGCTTTAGTGCATAATCTGTAAGATTATAAATTCTCACTGTGGATTTTTTACAATCATGGGTTAGGGTTAGGTCATTTTTTCTTTTTTTGCCTCCCCGTTTGCCTCGTTTGAATTTTTTCTTTTCCGTGGTTTTGATAGCTGGAAGAAGGAATGAATCGGTTTGGTTGGAATTGGGCTGTCTCCTAAAAAAAGGGGTTGATCATTATCGATCTTATGGGCAGGGTGGGTGTTGGATATCTGTATGATGGGAATTGGTATAATGGGAATCGGTGTAGATGTATCTTGTGTATTTTCCCGATCGTAAGGGTTGGGGGGGTCCTGTTGTGTTTTTTGAGTGGATGTACAGGGTGTGAGCTCTTGATTGAAATGATTAGAGACAAAAGGTTAAACACCTGTCATAATCTCACACAAGAGATTGACCCTATTCTAAGCCAATTAATAATATACCAGAAAACATCTGAATTTATTAATATCAACTCTAATATTAATTGTAGGTTACAAAAATTAGAACATGAACTAATACACAAAAAAGTACAAAAACTCAGACGAGATAGACAAGATCGAGACAATAAAGTCTATCGAGATTGGTTTAAAAACAAAAATAAAAACAAGAACAACAATAAAAATAGTAATAATGTATCCACCACAAACATACATACAGAGAAACGCCACCAGGACTACGCATCAGTCTACCAAAAAAGAGACAAAAATATTTCACAAAAACACGGCAATACAAAACAAACTACGTTTGGCCTCCATAGAAACACCACCACTTTTTTCAATTCCAATACCCGTCAGCCGATAAACAGTAGTAAATCATCTAAAGTCCACCATCCAGTACCCCAAAAAACAACGAACAATATACAACACATAAACACACCAAATACACCCACACCGGATCCTTCTATAACTGGCACACGGAGCAATCATGCCACCATATCCAATCTCCATCCAGCATCACCAACGAAGTCTTACAAGCACATAACTGATGAATTTTCCTCCACCGTACATACTCTAAGAGCAGAAGTCCGGAAATATATTTCCAACACAGGGACACCCCAAACCCCTCAAAAGATCAAAGAAACCATGGCCCATCTCAAGATTTTATCAGGCCGCAGTAATAGCCCTAAGAAAGTCCACCATCTCACTCCTCCAACTGAGAATACTAATTGGTCCTTCATTACTACCCATGAAGAGCTCACACCCTGTACATCCACTCAAAAAACACAACAGGACCCCCCCAACCCTTACGATTGGGAAAATACACAAGATACATCTACACCGATTCCCATTATACCAATTCCCATCATACAGATATCCAACACCCACCCTGCCCATAAGATCGATAATGATCAACCCCTTTTTTTAGGAGACAGCCCAATTCCAACCAAACCGATTCATTCCTTCTTCCAGCTATCAAAACCACGGAAAAGAAAAAATTCAAACGAGGCAAACGGGGAGGCAAAAAAAGAAAAAATGACCTAACCCTAACCCATGATTGTAAAAAATCCACAGTGAGAATTTATAATCTTACAGATTATGCACTAAAGCCTGCTGAAAAATCTGTGTTAGAAAGGGGCTTGTCTTTTTGCCCTAATTCTGAACCTAATGAATTTGAATTGTTCTTAGACCTTAACCAATATGTTAGAAAACTTACCCTTAAAAGATTCTTCCTGAAAAAAGAAAAAGAAAATCTCCCTAAAAATGTTGACACCTATGAATCAAACACTACCATCAAAAACAAATCTAGATTCTATCCGCTTAAAGAACAAAGTCATAACATAAAAACCTTCCATCAACTAGTCCTCAAAGATTTCAACATGCTCACAGGTTCCCATGATAAAACTACACATCGTGCTGCAAAAAACAAGGTGAAAAACAACCTCACAAAAAAAGAAAAGGCTGCACTAAAACAACTCCAGAGGAATAAAGATCTGGTTATACGTGGAGCAGATAAAGGAGGGAGTATTGTCATCCAACTTTTACCGCATATCAAGAAGAAGCCCTCCGCATCCTTAGTGATATGAAATACTACAAAAAAATCACCACCCGTGATCCCATCCCGGATATACAAAAAAAGATTAAATGTTTTTTAGATCTATCACATGAGAAAGGGGTAATCACTAAAGATGAAAAATCGTTTCTACACATCCCTTTTCCGTCTACAGCATATTTTTATTTCTTACCTAAAATTCACAAAGATGAAGAAAACCCCCCAGGGAGGCCAATCATCTCTGGAATTGGATCTTGCACCAGTAACATTTCACACTACCTTGATCTACACCTTCAAAAATATGTTACTGACCTTCCAAGCTACCTCAAAGACTCCGATCAATTAATCGGAGAACTATACGAAACGACTTGGAATGACAACACCATTTTTATCACCATGGATGTTAGTGCCCTATACTCTAATATCAATCATGACAAGGGTATTAAATGTGTAAAATCATTCCTAGACAGAGACCATGAGCTACCTGAAAGCAAGAAAACCTTTCTACTAGACTGTCTCAGGTTAGTCCTAGAGAACAACTACTTCACATACGATAAAAATCTATACCATCAAGAATTAGGAACAGCTATGGGCACCCGAGTAGCACCCACATATGCTAATTTGTTTATGGGAGCTTTTGAAGAAACACTCATCTCGAATACTAATAACCCTTTTCTTTCCTATATTATAAAGTACAAAAGGTACATAGACGATTTGTTTTTCCTTTGGTCCGGACCCAAGGAAAGGATAATAGAATTTTTTAACTACATAAATCAGAACGATTGGGGCATCTCTTTTACCCTGGAAACTAATGAAAAGAACATTGTCTTCTTAGACCTTGAAATATACCATGAGGATCGAGTTTTCAAAACGAAAACACACTTCAAGAAAGTTGACTCGAATAATTATTTAGAATTTTCGAGTTCACACCATAAAAAATGGATAAAAAACGTGCCCTTTTCACAATATAAAAGAATTAGAAAAAATTGCACAAGTACATCCTCATTTGAAGAACAAGCCAAGATCCTGCAGAAACGTTTCAAAGAAAAAGGATACCCGCAAAATCTTCTAAAAAATGCGTATCAGAAAATCAAACCCTTGAAACAAATTGAGTGTATATCCAAAAACAGACCCACAATAATAAAGAATAAGACCTCCTTGTACGAAACTAATTTTATTACGAAATACAATGATAAGTACAATGAAATTCGTAACATCATGCAGAGGCACTGGCACATTTTGAAGAACGATTCCTTTCTGAAAGAGCATCTCCCAGAACGTCCCAAGATAATCTATAGGAAAGCAGCTACTATCAGAAATATTCTAGCTCCCAGCATCATCAGGCAGCATAAAGAAAGTATCCCCAAAAAAGATCAAGGCTGCGTAAAGAGATGTGGTAAACCCAGATGCTCATGTTGTGCATCTATCAAAACAGGCAAAACTTTTATATGTACCAACACCCAAGAAAAATTTACTATCAACACTCACATGTCCTGCCAAAGTAAATATATAATCTATCTAATAGAATGCACAATATGCAACCTACAATATGTAGGCAGAACAGTTCAATCCCTGCGCAGCCGTTTAAACAAGCATCGGGAGAACGTAAAAAATAAGTTTCTCCTCCAGGGGGTGTCAAAACATTGCACCCTCTGTCACCCGGGCAAAACTTTTCCCATCACTATCATGCCCATTGATCATATCCCAGATACAATATCAAACCGCTTCCCAACCCTCTGTAGGAGAGAAGTATATTGGATGTTTAAGTTAAACACCCTTTCTCCGAAAGGGTTAAATGAAGTTAATGAAACCATTCTTTAATATAAACTACTTACATGTTGAGCTCTCCCAATTCCAATTATCCATCTAGCTTGTGGATTTTCCGTTACCCCTTTTTGACCCTTCTCGGCTTCCGTAGTTTCCACATAGTACACTGACCACAGTCTCCTTCCGTACCTGTAGTTTTCTCTCTACATCACGACCAACTCTTGGCACCGTTCCATCCACCCATGGACACTTACTCCTCCCCTACTCCCGGTAATTGGAGGTTTATTCTCGCACCAAATATCTCTAATATCAAAATATTTTTAAACTCAATGTATATCATATTTATTGTGCTAAACTCTTTTCGATTATTGTCTAATAGATATGTATTGTATATTCTATTTCAAATGTCACAACGTCTCCCTGATCTACCGGAAACGGTCATACTTAGCCTACTAGTATAAATGACAGCCTGTACACCACATTGTTATACGAACCAGAAGAAGCGCTCTGTTCGAGCGCGAAACGCGTTGTTCTTAATTCTTATATCCCCCCCCCTTTTTATTATTTTGTATTTATTAGGGGTTTTATTACCAATAAAATCAGATTTTACACTTCGTAGTAGTCCAGCGCCATTATATCGCTCTACCACATGCACTTTTTACAGTGCTACTTTGTTCATTAATATGAATTAACTTGCTTGTCCCTAAAACAACCCTATTCAGATGAATGGAACTGATATTTATTAGGCTGTTTACTTTTCAACATTTTAAAGGCTACTCTAGATTAAAACAATTAAATAAACTTACCTGTTTCCCTTGTTCCAATACTGTTGACCCAATACTTATGCATGCAGCTCCCATTCTTCTGTTTGGATACTCTTACATCCAATCGCTGGCTTCATCAGTGACCCATGGCATGTCACTGACTGACCTCAGCATGTTAACCAAAAAGAGAAAAACACCAAAATGACACACATCAGGGATAGCATATAAAAAGTATGGCCATGGCATAGATAAAAATATACTGTCCACAGGGTGATAGAAAGATAGAAAGCATAGATATCTTAATTAAAAAAATAAATATGTGTAAGGTGGAGCACAAACAATGGTCAGATCAAATTGCAACCAATATTTGACAATATGCAAAGGCTGGCCAATGATGAAAGTAGAAGAAATATGGGAATATAGTTGGAAGTATACCTGGCTGGAGAGGGAACAGAAAAACCACCACACCCAGAATTTGTATAGAAGTCATGACCTTAAAGAATCTTTTTTTTGGAGATGTAAGATTAAATATGGAAAAAATTGGCCATGCAAAAATATTTTCAGTGGAGTCACAACTCCCACAAAGAAATACCTTTTAAACTGTTTCCATGGGGAATGTAAAGGTAGGGGAGGGTAAGTGGACTGAAAATTTGGTGTCCTTAATCATAATGAAATTCCAATATGGTGGAATTTCATTATGATTAAGGACATCTAATTTCTGGTCTGAAATGCATACATTTTTATCTTCTTACATGTACTTGTTTTTAATATATTCAAATAAACTGTAAGTTGTATCCCATATTCTAAATTTTTTTTTTCTGGTCAAGACTGTAAAGATCCCATAATGTTTATCTAAATAACACTTTAGGTTCATTGTCTTCCCAGATTTCCTGCTTCACTTACTCTCAAAAATTCTCACTGGATATTACAGAACCTGGAACTAGAAATAGCAGAGAGACTCATAGAAGAGTCAGGTAAATATGTCGTTTTTTTTTTTAATTTTAGCCTGGCCCCCTGTATTTTTTCCATTTTCTTGAAGAATTTCTTTAAGCCACCCATGTAATTGGCGAGTTGCTCTTTGACTATAAGGCTACCTTATTTTCACTGTAGGGACCATTTGCCCTAAAAGTGTAGCCCTTAACAGAGGACCCCCTCTATGACGTATTTTGCCTACATTGACCTTTGTCCTAATAGAAAAATCCCTTTAATGTACTACACAATATTTCTATGCTGTCTCTTTACTTGCTATGTGCAAGTGGATTTGCCTACCTGTAGTGTAATCTAGCATGTGATAACAGTACTTTCTGCCGAAGTTACCCACCATGTCCGGGTGAAGCTAAGAATGTAAGGAGTGGGTTCACCAGCTAAAAACGGCACATGTGCAATTATTTGTCCATTTTACTGCATTTGGGACTTTTCCCAGCTTTTGAGTTGATTTCATAGGATAATAAATGGCTCATTAAAAAGTCCATTTTAGAAAAAACAAGCCCTCAAACAGCTCTTTGAATGTAAAAATAAAAAAGTATGCATTTAGGGAGGTCTATGGGAAGGAATTTGTGGTTTAAGAGGTAAAACCCCAGATGAAGTCATCTCATGTTTATTTACTGAGAGATTACAATTTTGAATCTCTAAAACATGATGAAATGATGAAAATTTATGCCACGTTTCTTCAATTCCTTCTTGTTTATATATTTTAATGAAATTTTCATATGTGATAATATCTTTTGTGATAGTTGTACTAATTTTCAGCTGTACTGTTGTTTCAGCTAAAACATAAAATCAATAAGCTAGAATGAAAGAGTTGGAATTATTAGCACCTGAATGCTTATATGAAATCTTACCACCAGGATGAAGGATTGTAAACCAAGCACACTTACATGCTGGTATGTATCCACTCTGGCAGGATCAGCTCTTCTTTTAGTTTCTTATGCCCTTGTTTGTACAAAAAATGCTATAGAAATTATTCAAATGTGCTTGAGGGGCACCGTTAACTGAAACTGGAGTCCCTTAGGCTCATTTGCATTATTTTAAAGCCTTTTGCAAAATCTAGGGTATAAGAAGCTAAAAAAACAGATCTCTGCATGTACGTGTTCTTAGTTTTCAAACATTGATCTTGATGGTAGATTTCCTATAACTGTGAACTGTGAGAATAATGACAGTGGATAAGCGAACATAAATGTGCAATTTGTAACCCACTGGTGTCTATGTAGGCACCATACTGAAATTTCATCATGGTGTGACTAAACCCACAGTGGAAAGTTAACTGCACAGCAGTTTTACCTCCATCTTTTACCCAAAGGACAAGTCAATAGCTGTGGGAGACACTAGATCCGTGTATGCTTGCTGCAGCACAAACATCCAATTTTGTGACTTCTAAAGATAAAATCTGCATTTGCATTTGTTATTTTTGTTCCAACCTAAGGCCCCATGCACGCAACCGTCAGTGACACGTATATCAAGCCGCAAATTTGCGGATATCCTTCCCTCATAGAGGTCTATGGCGCCTGGGCTCGGTACAGTGAGCGCAATGTGTGGACAACGTGTGATCACTGTTCTGTGCCATGCCAGCACAAAAGACAAAGCTAGGTAGCACCAGGTCGTTCCACAGGCGCGACTTTGTCCACGTTGGCGGTCAAGGCATAGTAAAAAAATCATCAGGCAAACCCGTGGTCGGTGACAGGTAGGAGTTCGAGTCAGGCAGCACAGGATCAGAGTCGGGGACGTAGCAATAGGTCAAGGCAGGCAGCAGAGGAGCGTAGTCAGGAACGGTACCGGGGTCACAACGGGAAATCACAATATCAGCACAGGGCATGAGACAAAGCTTTATCTAAGGCACAAGGCATGAAGATGTGCAGGGTGTGCAAAAAGAGGCAGATTTATATAGAATTCTGGGAACTGGCCAGAGCCAATTAAGAGTGCGCTGACCCTTTAAATTCTCTGAAGCCAGAGTGCACGCACCCTAGGAGACGGGAGCGCATGTGCGCGGCCTGAGGTCCGGAATCAGGTGCGGGAAGAGGTAAGCCACGCAAGCAATGGGGGCCCGGGTGAGCCCACGACCCGAGATATAGGTCGCGGGAGCACCAGTGACATGGATGTTGGTAATTTACTGTACTTTAGCCCCATTCTACAATAAACAGCTATAACAGTAATTAAAGGTGTCTGCAATTAAGCTTTATTTTTAATGCTGGTTCTTATAACAATCTGACATTTTAAAATCCAATTGTCACAGAGACCAAAAAAAAATTTGGCTGTGGTTACAATTATAAAATATATAGTTCCGACTTTCATACAAATTTAACTTAAGAACAAACCTACAGAACATATCTTGTACGTAACCCGGGGACTGCTTGTACCTTCATTATGATCCAAATAAAGATTCCAAATTAGTATTTATCAATGCAGAACTTTGACCTCTGTGGTTTAAACAGCTACTACTTAAAGGGAATCGGCTAGATGATACAAAACTGCCAACAATAGAAAGATAACTGTAGTGTGTGAATTGTAAAACATAGTTTTATATTAAAAAAATGTTTGCTTCTCGACACCTTCCAGGTATTCAAGTGTAAGTGATATAAGACAAAAACAAATGGGCAAATGGAACTGGCAAACAAAGAGCAATCCTATTGGTGCTATAGGAAAGCACTATGGGAAAGCACTATGAACTCAACGAAGTATCCACATCAATAAAAATTGACTGTACTCCAAATAAAAATCAGATAAAACCAGGTAAAATATAGGTAGTCTAAGGTAAAATACAATTACAATTGCATGAAACAATGTATTGTCACTGTTAACGCGTTTCGTGGTGGTACCCCTTTATCAAAACCTGTTTTATCAGCACTTATTTATTTATTTCTTGAAATAAAAAGAAATAAATCATTTAGTTAGACGCATGCACGATTTTCATCTGCCGGCAACACTGACAGCGCAGTATGTCACACATGATGCACTTCCTGGGTTCGATGTTGACACCTCCAGTTATGCGCAATGAGGGATTTAGCACGCAGTGGGCCCATGTGTTATAGCTGACTGTTATAATTGGCATGCCCTTCTTTTATGAATCTACAATCAGTGAGTCCCCAGGGACTTATATCACATTGGTCATATTCATATTTGATTATTGTTTGATGCTCTATTAAAATCACTATTTACTATTATATTTTGGATTTGACCAATGTACTTATTTTGATCATGTGATCTGTATTTTTACATTGCATGATTATTCTGATGTCACCTAATTGCCTATTAGATTGTGTATATATACTTCACAATTTACACTGTGTGGATGCTTGAGAAAGACTGCAGACCTGGGAAGTCTACAACGTTGCAAAGGTACATGTTTTGGATGGACTCTTGGAGTGCTGCCATTTTTCTTCATTTTATATATACAGCCATGTATATACACAAAAATATATCTATAGTGAACATTGAACATGTTTTATATATCTAATATGCATGTTTGCATAAATATTAGATACATAGCTCATAGCTTATTATCATTGTAGATAATGTTGGAAAAATACGCAGGTCCATCAAGTTCAACCTATAAGATTAAACAAATGGTTTTTTTTATCCCCATACATAACACATGAGCTTCTGTTCACCTTCCATTATTAATAGCCTTAAAACATTTCCAGGGAGCGAGGTAGGTTGGAAGATTGATGGGCCACTTTTTTGTCTGACTATCATTATCAGTTTTTAAGATAATCAGATTTTTCAGACTTTTATGTATAGAGAGATGAAGGTAGGAGCAGTCCAGAGAAGGATCCGCTGGTTATTGAAGAACCCAGGACGTAGTAGTGTTCTTAGTTTGCGACACATTTATTACTGGTACTGATAAGGCACAGTGCACCAGTTTTAATGTATTTGGGCCATTGTTTCTATGTATTTGTTGTGAAGTCAGGATAGAAGGAAACTGAGGAGATGTTAAAAACGTCAACAAATTACGGATCTTTCCGGTAAGTCTAAGGTGAAGCAGTGTCCTGGTTTCTGTAGATTAACACACATGCCAGGAGCGGTTTTTTAAATATATTTTTATACTCGTTTTTTCATGGAGCGGTTTTGCTGGCGCATTCTGTGCACACTACAGCTCTGCTTACTTTTTATGTTTAGTCAGTCAATAACATGAAGTTTGTCACACAAAGCACAGCCTTAGGCCTCATGCACATGACTGTATTTGGGGGCTGTGAGATAGCAGCATAAATTGTAGCAAATTCATGGCTCCGATAGAGGTCTATTGTGCATGGCCAGGGTGCGGCGAGACGCGGTGCATGTTCTCTGTTTCACCGCACCTTCAGCGAGCCTATGTCCACCGCCAATAGATCCGTAATTTTTTTCCCGTTTGTGGCCCTTATTGCAAACACCGTTGAGTACATGTAACTTTAGAGCAAGGACATAATTTGACATGTCATGAAGGCTAGATAAGTATACATAAAATTGTAAACATTCACATACACAAGACAAAAGAGATACAGGCAATCCCCGGGTTACATACAAGATAGGGTCTGTAGGTTTGTTCTTAAGTTGAGTTTGTATGTAAGTCGGAACTGTATATTTTATCATTGTAATCCCAGCCAGAACTTTTTTGGTCTCTGTGACAATTGGATTTTAAAAATGTTGGGTTGTCGTAAGAATCAATATTAACACTAAAGCTTCATTACAGAAACCTGTGATATCTGTGACAGCTGATTATTGTAGCCTAGGACTAAAGTACAATAAATTACCAATATCCAGAGTTCCGTTTGTAACTAGGGGTTGTATGTAAGTCGAGTGTTCTTAAGTAGGGGACCGCCTGTATATTAACCCACGTGAATCCTACAATTTTTATATTTATTTTGTTTTGTTTATCTCTACAGATAAAAGAAATACTAAACAATGAACATGTATGTTCCAAAGAATCAACAAGGTGACATGTTCTGTTCTGCACCAAAAAGCTACATTATACAGAATATTTCTTAGAACAAAACTTAAAAAATATAGAACTGCTAAAACTGGTAAAGAAGGGACACTGAAGCATTTTCATCAAGTGTCAAGTTGACCAAAGTGCACACTGACTATAAAGCCACAGAAAGGGTTAACCTTTTTCCTCAATGAATGCAGAATACAATAAAGGCCATTTCACAATTCACTCTTAATTTCCTTATGGGTATGTGTATTCTGTTCTTGACTAATCATCAGGTGGAGACGGTGATTAGGTGACATAGTGGACATGGGAGTGACAGTTGAGAAGAGATTGGCTTAGCATAAATTATCACCCTTTATTTTGTACTAATTAGATCATTTCCACGATTGGCCAATACACTTGGAAATAATTTCCCATGAAATCCAGGTATTAAATACATCAACAATAAAGAAAGTACAAGCCATTCGATCAACCAAACAAAACAGCGAGGACTCTTTCTACTCAAGGAGTTGATAGATGGTAACAGAACGCCCAAGCCAAGTCTACTGAGGACCGTGCAAGTGTGAGTATTTTCTGTTTTCTCATAGATTGCTGACAATGTAATGGAAAATACAAAGGTTATCCCTGAATGCCCCTCATATGCTGTAAATTAATCTCCTTGCTAATCTTAAGGGTATTAATGTCCTTAACGCAGTATCTTGGGACCTCTTAAAATCTCTGGGAACATTAGTCACATTTCATTAAAGAGGGGCATCTGGCAGGACATTTCATTTAAAGGGGCATTTGGCTGGACATTTCATTAAACGGGGACATCTGGGGGTGGACATTTCATTTCGTTATGTATCAATGTGGCAATGGGGCCGATGGAGGGAGGGGGGGGCAAACACTCACAGAAGGGAAATTGGTGTTTGACCATGAAGTACTTCTATGCAATACCATGCAGTATATTTAAAACAGTGGTAAAAGTTTTTTTACGTACTGACAAAGGTTGACTTTGTTAAAGAAACATCCACCAAATAAAGAATTCAGCTTGGCCACTATGATAAATCTAGAGAAGTTTAAGACTGTCTAGTCTAACATTACATTAGTCAATCTTCCTCACTGATCTAAAATTTATGAAGGCTTATGTATCTTCTCTAAGGAAATAGAAAGAATGATAAGTGAAGTGCAGAATGAGATCTAAAGTCATTCATAGAAAATGCAGTGCAGGGTCAACCAGTTCTTATCAAGTTATCATATTGTGTGCCCATGTATCTATGGTAACAGCTACACAACCCTTGTACTAGAATGGCTTAATTACCCCAATAAAGGAGATCAGTTTTACAGTATAAGACATTTAGGTTGTGTCCTTACAAATGTATATATGGCCCATGGAGCCCATGAGGTAATATGGTTTCAACTGTGACCTTTTCTTAACAGTATAACATATTGGGGCAGCTTTACTAAGAATGTGGGAAACTGCACTAAAAGTTTTGTGCCTGTGTGTAATGATTGGTGCGCCATATTCATTAAGAACGTGCGCCAGAAATCATGAATTTGGCGGTTCCCTGCACTGGAGTTCACCAACTTTTTTGTGGTGCACCTTCAACATAGGGCGTGCGACAGACGCCTCCTGAGGAAGCAATAGGTGAAACGCGCGTCGGGGCGAGGGGCGCACGGCAGCCACAGCAGCAAGGTAATTAAAACTGAATCCTTATTATGGAAAGAAAAGTTCATTTAAACAATGGGAATGCCAATATATGATACTGTAATGTAATGTACTACTGACTTGCTACAGCTGGGTTGCCTGAGCCCCAATTTACTTTTGGGATCATTTTAAAGTTGAAATAAATTGTTGAACGTATGTTTTATTGCTGATGAAATAAAAAGAAGAAATTTAAAAAATATATATATTTTGTAAGTTCCCCTACTTTTTAGGGTGTTGTAAGTTAGATTGGGGGGAAGCTACCCGTACTCCTTCATAGGACATAACTTATTTGGGTTATATATAATGTGCATGTTAAATCTGGCACTGACTGAGTACCTGAACGCCCCCTAATTTGTGTTGCTTGGTGCCTAGTACAGCTGTGCCACAAAACAGTCGCGTGCGACACTTCTTAAATACCTGTGCAAGCAGTTTACACTAGAAAGAACGTGCAAAGTCCAACAGAAAACTGGTGCAAAGCCCTTAGTAAATGTGCCCCATTGTGTCCCCATGTATCTTTCAAATATCAACATTTTTTCCAGATATATATATATATATACACACATACCATAAGCCCAGTATAAGCTGCATGATATATCACAAACTTCAGCTAACCCCCTTTGTGAATTCTGATGCCCTAGTTTTGTGGCAGTGTCAAAATGAAGGCTCTTCATTGTACTGCTCTGCTTCTATTATGCAGAGCATAACAATCCCAGTCTGCAACACCATAAATCCAGGCAAGATAACGAATGTCTGCAGGCATCAATTCTAAAATTCACCATGGGGACCTGCTCACACACCTAGCTACAGCCAAAGTTCTGACAGGTTTGTTGTGCCAGGTGGCATATGAGGAAGATGGATCACAGCCTCCAGAACTATTACTTAACTTCTCAACTAGAACTCAATTGTCAATTTAAAGTTACAGGAAATTAATCACATAGATGCAGTAATGTACCCCAAGCACACACATACTGCTGCATGTCCCTTGAAACAGGATCTATTCTTCCTTTATCTTTTAATGACCTAATTTTGGAAAACATTGTCTTTTAAAATATGAAAGCGGACATCAGGGTAGCCTATCTACATTACAGAAGGGAAGGGCTGGGAAAGGGAGGTGGCAGTAACGCTGAACAAATTTATGCTTAAAGGAAACCTACCATTTAGAATGGCAGGGGTAAGCTGTAAGTACCGAGCACCAGCTCAGGGTGAGCTGGTGCCGGTACTTACTTTCGTTAGTGTTATAAACCGCGGTATCGCGGTTTTAACACTTTTTAAACTTTAGAGCAGAAGAGGCTTCGGCGCTGCGCGTGACCGTGCGCGCGCAACATCTCCGCTATTTCCTATGTAGGCGCGCGCACGATCGTGCGCACGCAGCGCCGAAGCCTCTCCTGCTCTAAAGTTTAAAAAGTGTTAAAACCGCGATACCGCAGTTTATAACACTAACGAAAGTAAGTACCGGCACCAGCTCACCCTGAGCTGGTGCTCGGTACTTACAGCTTACCCCTGCCATTCTAAATGGTAGGTTTCCTTTAAATAGCAGATGACGGAGCCAGAAGGGGCTTCTGTGATAGTTCCTTTTAAATGCTGAAAAATATTGACATCATAACAGCATGGGCTACATAAATGAAAGCATTTTTGCCAGATTTTGTCTAACTCTACACTGAAAAGAACGTGCAAACGTGCATGCATGAAAAGTGTCGCGGCTGCACTCTGCACATTGAGGGGTGTTCCAATGCACAGTGGGACTATGCGCCATTACCGAGCCTTGTCAGAATTGTGTAACACACTCTGGAGCACATTTATTTACCCATTCCCTGCGCAATCCCCAATCCGGAATGTCTGACGAGCATGAACTCTGCTGTGATTAAAGTAGATCATGCACCCGATATCCTGCATGTGTTGCTTCCCCGCTCTGGTGGGCCGGAGTTCACCATCTCCTTCACCAATGCACATAAGCGCTTAGTCCGAATCAGTCGGATCGTCCGATGGCCCACCCCCCTGAATGGGGGCAGTACGGTCACAGTGGCTTAGTGTTTTGCATTACAGCCTTGCTGCACTGGGAACTTTGGTTCAAGTCCCAGGGACAACATCTGCAAAGAGTTTGTATGTTCTCTCTGTGTTTGCGTTTCCGCCCACACTCCAAAACGTACTGGCAGGTTGATTAGATATTGAGCCCCATTGGGGACAGGGACCCCTCTGTGCAGCGCTGTGTAATCTGTATGTGCTATATAAATAAAGGAATTGCGGTGCTCTTAAAGGACACCTGTCATCAGGTCTGTGTCACTAGTCCTGTCACTACGACCTGTTGGAGCAGCTCACAAGGATCTATCCCAGCCTTAGATCCAAAGAAAACAGGAGACTCCGCAACAGTGCTGATTATAAAATATTTGTCTTCCATTGAAGAGCTCTTTATACTGGTTAATTCCATTAAAAAAGTGGCAAGCATAATCCTCGCAAGTGCGAGTAAGGTCACATAAGCCTACGCGTTTCTGGTGCACAATGCACCCTTAGTCATGGCTAAACTTCCATTGTGTGTGTTGGAATAAGAGCCGCTCCCCTGCCCCACCTCCGTCACGTGACTAGGTTGTTGCAGGAAAACGGACCGAATCTCGGAACGCAATTGCCAGCATATTACAGGTACAAAATATAACCACAATTAAAAGATATAATGGAAATATTAAAACAGAAATTCAAGAAAACATCTCCTACATGGTGATAGGTAAGTTCAATCAACTTTTTGCATTATATGTGTATCCGATAGTGATAGTCACTATATTATCATGTTTCAACAAAACAGATATTCCAGTCCAGGGTTTGGTGTTCCGGTTGGCTTGTACATGCAATATATTTAAGAAGGACAGATTGTATCCATCTAACAAATAAGTGCATAGGATGCTACATAGTATATCCTCTCCTGCAACACTATACGCCTAGTTTTTCTTATAAATATACACCTGATCGTAACTAGACCTAAATGCACTCATAGTTAATTCTAGTTAAGAGAAAGAAAAGGTAATTGGAACAAGAGATGTTAGGGGAAAAAGACATAACAGTATCTCAGATAAAAACTAGTAATGAAACATAATTTCATGTTCATGATTCAGACCCTTTGGAAACCTTGTGTCAAGACAAAAGATCCAATAAGCCTCACGATCCATTAGAACCCTGGTTCTGTCTCCACCTCTCACCAAGGGCTTTATCTGTTCTATTGCCACCCCGTATAAGGATGCTATTTTTCCTTGGTGTCCCTCAATAAAGTGTCGCGCTACCCCAGATAAACTCTTCTTCTTTTCACTTTGTTGCATAATGCTTAATTTGTACCAATTGTTTATATCTCTTAGATGTTCTAAAAATCTCTGCTTAAATTTGCGAGTGGTACATCCGACGTAGGTACACTACAACTAGGTACACTACATGATCGCTGTTGCAATTTACATAGTTGTTTATAGTAAACCTGTGGTCCCCCTCAGAATTAAAGAAGTACTTGGTAGGTGACACATAGTTGCAAGTCTTGCAGGGATACGATTTCTCCCTTGATCTAAATAGACTAGAGGAAACATGATTGCCTATGGTTTTGGTTCTTCTGGCAACCACTTTGCAACCTTTGTTTGAGTCCTGTCCTCAAACAAAATCGGTATATGCTTATGTATTATCTGTCTAATTTGGTGAAACTGGTCTTAAAATTGTAGACAACAGGGACATCATTTGACATATCCTTATTTGGGGGTTTCTCTTTTCTCCTGAGCATGTACTCACGCTCCTTGTCAGCGACAATACCCTTTGCTCTCCTCAACATCCACTGTGGATATTTTCTATCTGTCAATCTACGTTGTATTTGATGGATTTCATGGTTGTAACTTGTGTTTTCAGTACAGTTTCTTCTAGCTCTAGTCATCTCCCCAACTGGGATGGTTTTGATCGTGTGCCTAGGGTGCGAGCTGCTCGCATGCAAGATGGTATTTCCAGCTGTCTTTTTCCGATAAGTAGAAGAAACAATTTTATTATCATCGGAAATGTTCAAAGACAGATTCAGGAAGACCATGTGCTTTGGATCCACACTGGATGTAAATCTGAGGTTCACGGCATTATTATTGATGTATTCAAAAAACGCCGACACATCGGCGTCCCATATAATCAGGAGATCGTCGATGTATCTGCTGTACCAGCGCATGGAAGTAAAAAAAGGATTAGTGGGGACATAAATGAACTGTTCTTCCCAGAATGCCATGACCAAGTTGGCCAATGAGGGCGAATCCCAGCCTTAATCTAGTCAATTCATACATTAATCATTGCAAAATCATCTATTCTTTATTATGTTAATGAGGCTGGTCACATGGTCAGAGGCAGTGATGTCACCCCTGTTACCCCCACCCCTCATGTCTGTGTGTAATGTATAGTAAAGCATTGCTAGTGTCTGGGCTTTATCTGCTGACATGCTCTCCCTCCTAATAACACATGTGAGAGACACAGACATCAGCTACACAAGTACCTGACATGTTCTGCTATAACATGGCTGTCTGGAGCTGTTGTATCTCTCCTATAAATACACACAGGCTGCAGGGGGCGCCAGCACCAGGAAGACTACCGTTATACAGCCTCACATCATTATACAAGCTGTCAGTCATGCACTGGGGGTGTGGCTGTGCCTCCCACTCATGAATAAGCCGGACAGCTTGAATATGCTAATGACTCATTGGACATTTCACAGGTCATTTGCATACAGCTTTAGGGCCTCATTGCTTAGAGGGACAATGAAGGGATAGAGGCAATGCTTTCTGATGGCAGTTTATGAAAATATATTTAGTTTAGGGCGGTTATTTTGCCTGACAGGTTCCCTTTAATGTTAACGGAAAAAGACTAGGACACAAAGAAGAACCGTCAATTTACTTGACCGTTACACATTTATACAGATGGGGACACATACACTTACAATACAATACAATCCTGTACTAGGCTCCTGTAGTTTGGTTAAAATGTACTTTAATCTTTATGTAAAAGAAGTGGAATGTCTCTAAGGGCATCACCAAAATCCCTCCAGGTTGGAGGGGTTTGTTGACTCCCCTAGAGCACTTCCACTACATTTACATACACTACAAACTACTGGAGCACAGCTTGTAACAAACATATAGCTGCAATCACCCTTCTGGTACCTACCCAGCTGCATTAAAGGGAACTTGTCTCATATTCACTAATAAACCTAATCACAGGTTCCAATAGCACTTTGCTAACTCTTGCCCACACTGTAAGTGTCTTATTCATGTGAGGCAATGAGTCTCCAGTATGTCCTTCATGCCCCTCCCTTTATCAGTGCAGAGCAGAGCAGAGGATGACGTCTGCCAAAGGGAGAGGGGTGAGGAACATGCCTGTAGTGTAGGTTTACAAAGTTCAGTTTCTCTGGATAGGAACTATGCATTTTATAGGACAGGACAGTGTGGGCAAGAGTTAGTATAGTGTTATGCAAATTTGTGATTAGCTTTTATAGTACTATCTTTTACAGTATTTTATAGCTAAAACAGTGTGGGCAAGAGTTAGTATAGTGCTATGGGAACCATGTCAATAGCTTTATAAGTGAATATCTGGTGACAGGTTCATTTCAGGGTGAATACAACTATACCGGTTCATTTTAAGGGTGAATACAACTATACAGGTTCATTTTAAGGGTGAATACAGCTATAAACTAATGGTAGATTTCCTTTAAATCTGCAAGCCACACACTAAACTGCACAACCTTCACTGAACTAATGTCTCACTAAGGGCATTTCCTGTTATAACCATTTCTCATCACCCCCAACTGTTAGAACCCGCTGCCTGTATGGGGTCTAATGGTATCCTTACAACGTTCTAACCCTTGCATCTTTATTGAGGGAAGCAAAGATTAACTTTAGGACAATACATAGTTTTGAGGTGTAACTCCTCATTTGAAATTAATGGACTATCAACATAATGTCCATTTAGGCATTTTTGCTCTGGCTAATAAACGGGGCATGCCAATGCACATGACATATCAAAATGAGTCACCTAAGCAACAGTGATCATTGTAGAAGATTAACTACATTATATTCATTATAGTACTCTGTTGATCCATGAATATTATGGTCAATTAAATCTTATCTTCTGGGTTTGGAAGTCCACAAATCAAAGATTATCCATCTTCCCTTATTGACCTGCTGATATGAATGCTTCCTTATAGGGATCCACAGGTTTTCTCTCCCATAATTTAGTTTTTTGTTTACCTATATATGGTTGCTTGTCATAACTAAATTGAATATTTAAACCCCCTAAGGTGGTCAACAAGACCCATGTTGGGACATGATTAAGACATTACTTTTAATTGTATTCAACATTAAACTGTTTGTGTAGATATAAACCTGTGCTTGACTTAGTGATTAAAAACACAGATACTCATGGTGTGATATTTATTTTATTTATTTATTTTAAATTGTGTTGGTCAACGTCACCACAAGTGTGCAAAGTAATATTTAGTACTGTAAGTTCATTTCAGGAATACACTTCAGCGGACTAATAGTCTTATACTTTACCTGCATTACTAAATATTACTTTGCACATTAGTGGTGACGTTGACCTTAAATGAAATCTCACACCATGAGTATCTGTGTTTTCAATCAGTCGAGCACAGTTTCATATTCTTTATCATGTCCGGATACATGTCTTATTGACCACCTTAGGTGGTTAAAATATTCAATTTAATAAGTCAACCCTGCCGGAACAGAGGTCCAACTTTGTTAGTTTATGTCATTACTAACAAATAGAGAATTGGCTCTTCGAACTCATTGTATCTGTTAATTATTAATCCCTACCTGCATGGGACATATAAATGCAATGGTAACACTATGTTCAAATCATTTACCAGGTGTATGAACTAACAAAATGAACTAGATAACATCCTGGAGACATTAACATCTGTATCCAAGAAGACACCTGAAAAAGATACTATGGCCGCCAAACACAGCATGTCACTACTGTGGTTATTACCTCTAATACTCTGTGAGCTTGTAACAATGGTTAGCTCAAACTGGACAGATGCCCTGAGGATAATGAACAACACTCCTGTCATTGATGGGTAAGTTTCGCCCTTCATGTTACTGGTAACAATGAATTAGCACTATGTTAAAAGACAACATCACAGTCATAACTGGAAAAATAACCTAAAGTGTACATCTAGATGTAAATATTTATAATAAGATAGTAATGTACAGTAGTTTATGAGGTTGAATTGTAGTTGTGGTGTTGAGCTATATATCTGCATAGCAATAGGTTTTCATTACACTTGGGCACTAAACCCAATAAATTATATATAGTGGTTTGAAAAAGGTACAGCTATGAACATGGATGGCTCTTTTTATATTGTTTATGGGTTCTTGTGCTACAGGGTCACAATGGGCCAACTGGTTTCTCAGATAACCAATGATAATGTTTCCCAAACTTGGATCTAGAACCCAGCATTTTTGGACATTTTTAGTCCATTGATTTTAATAAGACCTTTGTTATACTTAATTTCCTTTGTGATGGTGCTACTGGTCGACTGATTTCCTTCCTTGTATCATTGCTTAACTCATGAACATTTCTGATAAAGAACAATTATTAAAAGGGCCCAACCCCTTTAAACCATAGGTAAAATACACAGATATATGTTTACAATAAGATCGACCTGAAAACCAACTTAAGCGGGACTTTAATTTTAAAAATAAGTTAGTGTCTAGTAAATGACCACCCATTGATAATAACCCCCCCCCCCCCAACCTATTCTCTCTACAGGCACAATGATCTGCCCTGGCAGCTACTAAGTAAATTCAATAACCAGTTGGGTCAGGTGGATCTTTATACTCTAAATGATACCCACACCAATATTCCCAAACTTGTAGAGGGAAGAGTTGGGGCACAGGTGAGTGCGTAGACATCCGAAGTGAAACAACATATTCATAAATACTGTATATAATGTTACTTATTTTTCTCCTATTTGTACGATCATGGTCCTTAATGTGATCTAAAAACATTTATACACGACATCATCGAGACATTATTCAGTAACAGAATATTTCATTACTTTGCCAACATCTAGCCTATTGATTAACCAGTTACCTAGCAATCTTACAGTTTACTAGTCCCAGTGTAAAGAATGGGGGTCCCACAGGGCTGCAATCTGAACCTCTAGTGGGGTGGCAATATATTCCGACATTCCTTAGATATCACTTATGCATTGCAGCTAAGCGACAGTTATTATCAGAGCTGAGCTGTGATTACTCTATAGCTTAAGTAGCATTGCTTACACTAAGTGACTATAATTTAGGATTTTCTGCAATCATGTCTATTTGGGTTGCATTGAACTTCTCCCTGACTATCTTTCTTACATAGTTCTGGGCAGCCTATGTTCCCTGTGACACTCAAGGAAAAGATGCTGTTAAGAGAACCTTGGAGCAAATAGATGTTGTCCATCGAATGTGTGAAAAATATCCAGATGAATTCCTGTGTGCAAACAGTGTAGAAGGTGAGGACAGAAGAATAATGTTGGAATAATGGGAGCTGTCAGGATATAAGTAAAGTAGGGGAGCTGGTACATGTATGTGTGTTCTGTAGCAAAATATGTGATATTGCCGTATTTGAAAATTGGCAGCTGTATATATTGGTGAGAAACATAAAGGTACAGGGTTTTACAAAAACCTAGTCTGTTCTCTTCTGCAGTATCTGTTTAAGCTTTCCATTGGGGAAATAGATCCATGACCTTTAGAAGGGCAATTCCTAGGGTCATAAAACATCCAGGGCACAAACCTTTTGGCATTTATACTGAATTCTCTATAGCAGCATCTGTCCCTTGTGCCCTATCAATAACTCTGCCCCCAATAGTAATAATGCTTCCTTTTTGTGCCCCCATAGTTATAATTCTTTCCTAGAATTTACATGTAAATGTCACGCTGTATAATTTATAGCCTTCCACAATGTATATTGGCCCCCATATTGTATATATTGGACCTTATATTGTCATGTTTATATATCTTAAATTCCTCACATAGGGATCGCTGAAGCTTTTCGGGATAAAAAAGTGGCCAGTTTGATTGGTGTGGAGGGTGGACACTCCATTGACAGCAGTTTGGGAGTACTGCGGACCTTTTACAATCTAGGTGTACGATATATGACCTTGACACACAGCTGTAATGTACCATGGTAAGAAGAGTAACAACAATTAAAATTCTTTAATATGTTTTTATATTGTGAAATAAAATATAAGCCATGAGTCCTTGTTTACAATATTCTGCTAACATGGAAAATGTCAGGAGGAAGCAAGTCGGGAAGTAAGAGTTCGCCTTACAGAGACTTTACTAATTAAGGCTGCTTCGTAGACGTGTGGAAACTTATAGCCATTGATGCTCCACTAGGGGATCCTGGGACATATGCAAATAACTTTTCCAGTATGAGGTAAGGAAACAATGCCTCTTTAGCTACCTTGTAAGGCAACCCCTTTAACATCAAGAAGACTCTCAGGAAGCCTAATGACATGATGCAGGATTAAGCCAAACAAGTATATCTAACTATTCCAGAAGGAATAGATTCCCAACTGTAGGTGGCATGGTTTTGACCTTAGTCATTAGGCTTCCTGAAAGTCATGCTTGATGTTAAGTGGGCTGCTTTACAAGGTAGCTAAAAGGGCATTGTTTTCCTTATCACATCCTGGAAAATGTATTTGCATATTTCGCCAAGAGGAATAAAAATCATCCATCATATAATGTATCACTGATGATAAAAAATTATATTGACATAATATTGTAGACAAATGTCCACTTGTCTAGAGTTGTAGCTTAAAGCTCTTAGATGTTGTTACAAAGTCTGTGCTTTAATACAATGTATAATCATTGGTTTCTACCAGGGTAGATAACTGGCTGGTAGATACAGGATCAGATCCAGCTAAAAGCAACGGCTTGTCTGAGTTTGGAAAGGTAAGAATGGATTTTAAAAGTCATATTGCTTGTATTTACCAGAACAAGGTTTTTAAAACAATAGTGAACCTGTAATACAACAGGGTCCCAAAGGTCCAGCAGCAGACAATACCGATGTAGAGTGATTGTAGGTTTATGAGGGAGATTTATCATATTGGTTTTGGAAGAGTTTGCATTTGTAGCAATTTGCATTGCTACTGGTACTACATTGCTTATAATTCATACAGCGTTTGAAAATGTTTCACATTCATTAGGCTACATGCACAGAACCATATTTAGGGCTGTGAGATAGCCACACAAATTATGGCTAGCTCATGGCCCCCCATATAAGTCTAATGTACATGGTCATGGTACGTTGAGGCAAGGTATATGTACCTTTTCTCACAGCAGTGTGACTAAGTCAAGTGGCCACTTATTCCTATGTCTACCTGTGCAAAATAGGTGCAGACTTTCCTCCATTTGTGGCCCGTTTTGCATGCATGGCCATGCGCATGAGGCCTAAGTTTTACTCCTGTGTCCAAGAATAGGTACGCCACCGCAGGCTGCAAGTGAATGTTGAGAGTTTCCTTCAAATTCACAGATATGCAGCCATATTTCCATTCACAGCAGCCACAATATAAGAATTGGGATGGGACCTTCTTTAGAAATTTGAAGCACTTCCAGTTGCTATTTCAGAATAAATATGTGGTACCCATTAGACTAATATATAATAACTAGAAGATCAAGTAGTTGCAAGAAGATTGCATATATATGAAAGGTTTCTGGATTCAGATTTATCTTTTAGCCCACTAGTTTGCAGTTGCTATTACAGCACTACAACTCTTAGCATACATTGACAGCTATGGGTTTAAAGGACCAGTTGTAATTTTATAACAGTTACAACTTTGGGGTACAGACCAGACTTGAGTGAAAATATTTGTATCCTATGAACAGATGCAGGTGAAAAAGTTTATGTAACTTGTAATTTTTTGGGTTTATTAGATGAACCATGCCTGGCAAATTATTTGGACTTATTTTCTTAACACAGAATGTCATCTTGGAAATGAATCGTCTTGGAATGATTGTAGATTTAGCACACGTTTCAGTGAAGACCATGAAGGATACACTACAAGTCTCGCAGGCCCCTGTCATTTTCAGTCATTCATCTGCCTACGAATTGTGCAAACATGCCAGGAATGTGCCGGACGATGTTCTCAGAACTGTGGTAAGAAAGGCAGAAGTTTTACATAAATGTCAAGCTGAATAAGTGATGCAGGATAAAGACTTTGGGGAAAGACTTTGAGGATGGTTCTCCAGGCCCCCAACTTAAAATCAATAATTACCAACCTCGGTGACACTAAAATCAACAATATTTTATATAGGTATACATAAAAATTACAATTACACCCAGGAAACAATACAACAATTACAAAACTGTGTTCATAAAAGGATAAAACACCAAGCCAGAAGCATTATTCACAGCTGTCTGATCCACCCTGCCAACAGTAAGGAAATGATTGGTCTTGCCAGGATTACTGCTGTGCCCGGAGGTGTTCAGGTAGTATGGGATCATATCTGTGATGACCATGCAGGTGATACATGCCAAAGCAGCATTAACCAGACATAGGGGGGCTATCTGCCCTAATACCTGCAAAAAGTGACTCTTGCCTTATTTCTTACTGAAGGTAAGCTCATGGGCACTGCGAAGGGGAGCCCTAGTGCCCCCACATGTGCAAACTTGCTCCTGGGCTGGTGGGAAACCACAATATTATTTGAGAATTTACTCCTACAATACATAGTTACATCTTTATACTATGGAGAGGGGTTTGCCTTAATGCAAACCATATAGACTTAAAATGCACATATCAGATTGATAAGAACAAATGACCCATCTCTAGATGTCCTACATACAAAAACTAGCAGTGATATGTTTCAGACCATGATTTACCGTAAACCCACTGCTATAAACTCCCTGTTCTGTTGGGAGAGCCACCACCCTCTCTCTCTTTGGAAAAATATCCATAAAGGTCAATACCTCAGAGTAAGGAGAAATGATAGCACGGACAAGGAACACAAAACTCAAGCCGATGACTTGAAAGTAAGCTTCAAGCATAGGGGTAACCCTGAAAAGGTCTTTTCATCATGCATCACAGGCAAACTGAGCTGTATGAAAGCACAAATACGGAAAGACAGAATGAAGGGCAACCATGCAATATAATATATACTATACGACTTGGCCACTCATTACCTTCAAGTGTGGATGCTCAATACCCCTGAAACCTAAGGGTAGCTGGTTGAACCAGAAACCATTGGGTTGTTTTAGATGCAGCTAAGACTGTATTGATTGTCCCTACATACAAGTCACCAAAAAACTTTACATAGCAATGTAACTGGTGTGACATACATTATGAGGGACTTATTTAACTCTTACACAAGGAGTCATTTAAAAGGCCATGTGTATATGTGTCCTTGAATATGTAGGTAAAACTAAAAGGGAGTGGGAGATCATTTGGGGATTATTCAGCACAGCAACAATATGATGTCATATTGGGGCTATCTATATACTGGGTGGGCACGAGCTGGGGCTATCTATATACTGAGTGGGCATGTGCAGGGGCTATCTATATGCTGAGTGGGCCCATGCAGTAGAGTTGGGTCCTGTCAAAGAGTCCAGGTTGTCATGGCTTAAAAATGTTTTGGTCAAAAACAAAAATTATGTATACAATGTTATGTATCAATGTGGAAATGGATGTTGGGGGGAGTGGGGGGGGGGGGGTAGAGGGACGATTCTGGCCTTTTTGCTGCCTGAGGCAAAAATTTCAATGTCGCCCCCTCCCCCTGAGCAGCCCACTCCTGATCCATTTCTCACTGCAGGAATATCTTTAAAAAGTATCTACAACCTTAGACAGATACCCACCCATATATATATATACAGCTAGTACCCTTAGGCGATGGCTTCTCCGTTCCCAGACTTATGAGTAACTTGATTAAAGTTGTGCTTCCGGCACTGGCTGTGGCAAGTGATTCGGCTTAATGCATGGTTACATTCCACAAAAAAATCTAATCCACCATGATGTAGTTAAATGGGACATCTACTATATATACTTCCAGAGCAACCCCTAATCTAACAATGTAGAAGCAGGCAGTGAAGCCCTGATGCTCTAAGGGTTAACAAAGCAGCAGTGGTTTTCTCTGCCCCACTGAAGGTGCCTGTCCTGACCCGAGACCCCCTAGTCAAGTATATTGGGGGTGCAGATAGGCAGGCTGTGCTCAAATACCTGATCACACTGACAACTGCTTTTTGGACCATTCTCCTCTGATCCTCTCCGGACCACTCCCCTCTGCTCCACACGGAACCGTTCCCCTCTGCTCCTCACCGAACTGCTCCCCTATACTCTTTACCGGACCTCTCCCCTCTTCTCCTCTCCAGACTGCACATCTTGCCTCATGGCAGATGCCACCCTGGGGGGGCACTAGAAATCTTCCAGTCAGGGGCCCCAAAATTCCTAGTGGAATCTGCACATGCTTTGTTTAGATCTTTTATGTCACTTTTTACCAGCTTACATCCTATCTAGACAGATGCATCTAACCAATGCAATGTATTAAGTGCTATTTGACCCCTTCTGAACACACTGTGTACAATTGGGGGATACATTGGGACACATTGGCGCATGGGCGTCGGGGTATGACGGGCTCTTGCACTGCCCGATACAACAAGAGGCCTCAGCATATGAAAATTTGCTGGCTGCAGCAGGTGCGCAGGTGTGGGGACAATAACGCCCCGCTCCGACCCACTCCCCGCAGGCCGCACCGCCGCCCTTCGCGCCCCACTGGTGTGAAGGTGGCTGTTTGGGGAAAATGATCACAAGTGCTAGCTATAAGGTAGCATTTGCGATTATTTCAGGGCTTCTATACCACCGTGATACATATCCTACCTGATAAATATCCTCCATTATCCCTATGGCCCTAAATTTCTTTATATTAACATATACCTGTGAATATTGCCTCTGGCTTGGCATGTTTTATCCATCTATGAACACATTTTTCTTATTGTTGCTATGTTCATTTGATTTTTTTTGTGTTAAATTTTGATGTGTGCCTATTAAAATATTGTTGATTCTAGTCTCTGAATAGAAGAGCTTTTGGTGGGATTCCAAATGTTCCCTCTTCTATTGCCTGTGTGCGAACTGCTTATCTTGAGAGATATACAACAGTAAATACAACAGTACAATACAACATGTCCATTTAGCAGTAATAATGTGGTGATAAAACTAGTTTACTACATGCTGTAAAACAAGCTTTTTGTGACATGTTGTGCTGATAACTAATGACCAACATAACCATTAAACTTCATTATTTTAAATGGACAGACATTAAAGGAAGCCTGTTAGTCAAATTAACCCTCCAAAACTAAATATATTTTTATAAGCTGTGATTAGAAAGCACTGCCCCTATCCCTATAGTGTCCCTCTCCATGCCTGCATAAAAATGGAAGCAAATGACCTGAGGTGAATATAATCAGTCTCCTGCACAGCCACTCCTCCAAGTCCATGACTGACAGCCCATATGATGATCTGATTCATTGTGCTAAAAGGAGCAGAAGGTCACTGTCTGCCCCTTCCCCTGCAGCTTGTAAGAGAAGTAGAGATTCAGCTGTTGGCAGTGTGTGCTGAGGGAATAGTACATGATACAGCCCTCTGTATAATAGAAGGGAGCTAGTACTTCATCTCAGGTACTTTGTCTAGCTGCTGCCTTATTTGTGTCTCTCACATGCAGCAGATAAAGCAAGACTAATTTTTCAAGGATTGATGTATGTATCAATAAGATAAATAGCTGGGATGGGATTCTTGTGAACTGCTCTAAAACTAGTGATATGATTTGTAATGCGCTACGGAATTTGATGGCTCTTTATAAATAAAGATTATTATCTCAAAATTAGTGAGAGAACAGATAAAAGGTTTCCTTTAATACAAAAATAAAACTCCACAAATGATAGACCAATATACTTATGTATATTGTCTGCAATTAAGCTTAATTGTTAATCTTGGTTCTTATGACAATCCAAAAGTTTTAAAATCCAATTATTTAAGGACCGAAAAAAATTTGGCTAAGGTTAATATTATAAAATATAGAGTTCCGACTTACATACAAATTCGACTTAAGAAGAAACCTACAGAGCATATCTTGTATGTAACCTGGAGGCTGCCTGTATATATATGGTCCATATCAAGGAGTTGGAAAATCACAAAATCGCAAAATCACAGCAGAAAGTCAGGATGGGGTATATATAAATAATGGCCAAACTGACCATTCAGGTCTTAAGGTGGTCCACCACGTCTCACTTTAATAGAGTCACTATGCCCATTTTATAAATATATAGGAGCAATTCCTAGAGCTGCTCAAATGTACTTTGTTACGCAGGTCCAAATTTATCTTGTTGGTAAGGAATCTATGAACCTTAAAGAGCTATTAAATGAATGAATGAATAATTGTGGTCACGATTTCTACACACTGATAAAAGAAGGAGAAAAGGGAGAAAAACATTTTTTTATAAAGTATAATACAATGTCTACCATTATCACCTGCACTATTGATTTATGCAATTAGGCTTAAAAGTTTAGTTCCACTTTAGTTTCGTTATTATCAATAGAAGTGTTTTCTAGGTCTATAAGGAGTTAAGCTTTCAGCAAATAAATAATAAAATGTTTAATGAACTATTACTATACTATAACAATTTATTATAGCATGTAGGCCTTTGTGTACATCTGAATTAACCTCTTCTCGACATGGGATATAATTGTACTGCACAGGCCAAGGTAAATTCCAGACCCATTCCGTACTATTACGTCCCGCTTCTTGCACTGGCTCTCAGCTGTGTGGGTGTCTGCTGTATATTACAGCGGACACCTGCCTGTAACACACACGGCTGGAGATTCCTCCAAACGCGGGTGTTAACCCCTTACACGGTGCGGTCACGCATGACCACAGCGTGTTAAGGGCTTCCAATATGAATCGGACACCCGCTCTGCTTACCAGGGAGACATGGGTCTGATCCTTCAATGGCAGTGGACTAGTGCCCTGGGGCTACGCGATCTAAGCGTTAGGTCCTGCCTCTGGACAGGATCCAACTGTAACACACTGAGCATGCACAATATGAACACCCAATATAAGCACAATATGAAATGTACATTTTTCATCAAATCCCTTCATAAAAAAATTATCCAAAAAAGTTATGTAACACAAAATGGTACCACTGAAAAGAACAACTCGAAGTTATGCCTCTGAAAAGAGGGCAATACAAAAACAAATGCTATTTTGGCTATATTAGTCTTTATTCAGTTAAAAATTACTAAATTATATGAAAAACTACATGCATGAGGTATCACAGTAATCATAGTGATCCATAGAATAAAGATAATAAATACTTTTTTTTGGATGATCAATAGCCTACCCAAAAATGCAAAAAACAGAACTGATGATTTTCCATACATTCAAGGGTTAATAAAATTTCATCAAATGCCAACTTAAATAAATTATAATATTATTATTGTAAAGTACATTTAATCTCACAAAAAATAAGCCCTTGTATGACCAAATTGGCAAAAAAACAGATTGTATAGCCTTAAAAAAGTGACAATGCAAATGTGCGCGGAATGGCGCAGCTTTCCCTCAATGCCCTGGTGCGTGTACATACAGCAGTTTAACACCACGTGTACTCGGGAGCAAGTGGGTATCAGACTAACAATTAAAAGGTTGAACAACTTCAGAAAAGTTGTTTTGCATATGTTGAGGGGGTGTAGTTTCTAAAAATATCTAGGCCTCTCAAAGTGACTTGAAAACTGAGCAGGTCCCTGAAAAATATGATTTAGCATTTTTTATGAAAATGTAAAAAAATTGTACCTAAACTTCTAAGTTCATAAGACATTGGGGAAATGATAACTATCAAGTTATTTTTGTTGACTATTTGAATTTTGAATATAGAGAAGTTTTCCAAATTGTCAGCAATTTTTTTTCATAAACGAATAAATGAAAATCACCCTGATATGTTATATGCACATGTCAGATTTGAAAAATGGACCATGTCTGGGAAGTGGAAAATGGCCAAGTGGTTAAACTTGAGATGACTACAAATAATGTAAAACACTTTGGGCACTGTTATTTTTCCATACAGAAGGAAAAAAGGGGCCTGGTGATGGTGAACTTCTATAACGACTACGTCACATGCAAAGGAGCTGCTAATCTATCTGATGTGGCAAGTAAGTAGTAACGTATTAACAGATAGATAATTGTACAGAAGAAAAAATAATTCTCTATTTTGTTTGAAATAGGAAACATAAAAGAGAACCGAATAAATAGAATAAAGCTAAATTAAATATTATTTCATATATATAATATTATTCTCTTTCTATATGTAACATTTGCTTATTTCCTTCTGTAGATCATTTCGATCATATTAAAAAAATTGCTGGTTACGAATCTGTTGGATTTGGGGGCGATTATGATGGAGTGCCCAGGTAAGAAAGAGAATACTTTCAGTGATATAAAAGTATATTTCTGTTCGTTGGTGGCACTTTAAACTGTTCAATTAGGTGTATATTATAGTACAAAGTGCATCTATTACCAGGATGAAGGATTGTATGCAAATTAGCCTGAGGGGCTCCAAGCTCCATAGGTGTTAATGGAGCCTGCAGCCCCTCAGGCTCATTTGCATACAGTCTTTCATTCTGGTGGTAGATTTCCTTTAATGAAAGTAAATTAGGTACTGTAAATGAGCAAAGGTTTAGCTTACCAAATCCAAAAGTGCAGATTAAATTAGTTAGGATAAGTGACGGACAGGAAGCCCACACACATATTTATATAAGGTTCCGCCCTAATATGCACTATTTTATCCTAAGGTTTTTAATAGTAGTCTTCTATTATCATGCAGTAAGGACAAGCATACGTTCTGCTCTAAGTAAACATTTAACTGAAAACCACAAGTATGCTAGTTGATACTTCATACAATGACTACAGGGCAGCAATGTGTTAACCCAGCCTCGTGAAAACGGGTGATGGAAAATAATGAACATTACAGGTTTAGTATCCACAGCATGTCGTAGTACAGCTATGAACAAACTCTGCCCCTACAGCTCTAAATTATCAGTAAACAGCAGAAGAAACCGGCTGTTCATGTGGTCTGTTGTTCAGTCCTATGTGTTCCCAGCCCCAGAGTGGTTTCTTTCAGTTATTTTACAAATACAGCACTGATATTTATTATGCCAAGGTAAAACAATCAAATAATTTTGCCATGATGATTTTGGGACATACTGAAGGGTATCCCTAAAGGGATGTTCCCATTACAGCAAATTATTGTTTATATTATAATAAGTTATACAATGTTCCAATACACTTTCTGTATCAATTTCTTACAGCTATATAAAGCTTCTATGTTACATCCAGTGGACAGAAATCTGACCATGGTCACACAGGTGCACGGCTCATTAGTATCATAGAGAGTAATCAGAAATGTGTGATATAACGAGCGGTGCACCTGTGTGACCATGGGCAGATATCTGTCCACTGGAAGTAACCATAAAAGCTTTCTATATCATGACAGCAAGCAGATATCTAGAAAACCGTGAGGAATTGATACAGAAAGTATAATGGAAAATTGTATAACTTTTTATAATACAAACAATAACATTAATTTGCTGTAATGGGAACACCCCTTTAATGGAGTGTCATTCCCACATTGCCACAACATTAGAGGGCTTTGACATGATTTCACAGCAAAATATATATTTTCAATCTGAGTGTCATCTAGTCAAAGATATAGCCAATTAAAGTTGAAATTTATTAATATACTGTCTGAAACCGTCCTACTAACTTAGGGTACCAGACGGATTGGAAGATGTTTCCAAGTACCCACACCTTGTAGCAGAGCTGCTTAGGAGAGGATGGACACAGACACAATTGGAGGCAGCCCTGGCCAATAACTTCCTTCGTGTCTTTAAAGAAGTGGAGCAGGTGAGAACCTAGTTTTATGCTTTAACAACTAGTAGGTCTCATTTATCAAAGTTGTTGCCTTTTCTTTAGTAGTTCTAGAAGCTAGAAATTGGTTTCTATGGGAAAGCAGTGTCTTCTGTTAGCTATGATTAGTTGGTTTGGTTCCATAGTCTGATAAGAAAGAATATAACATGTTTTTTTATCTTCCTAGACAAGTATCAAAATGAAAACAGAAAAACCTAAGGACGCGCCCATAGCTTATAAGGAGATCGAGAGTGACTGTCACACCAGCTATGGCTATGATATACCAACCGATGCTGCTGCCCATTCACATATTGGCAAAGGACTTCTTCTTGTGTGTTTTCTTTACACCTTGTTGTTTTGAAGTACACCAAAAAGACAAAGATAGGCACATCTATCAATACGCAAAAGAGGTGCACATTTACTATGGTACCAAAAAGGCGCAGTGGATCAGCGTTGTCACCTATCTGCCATTAAAAACAACAACAAGGGTTGCTGGATGTACAATATGGTCCCTGCTTTGTTATGCCACCTGGTAAAAAATGAAAAATGGTATACTTTAATACAGTACATACAATACCAACATCTGATAACATTGTGGTGCCAGCAATTGGTGCAACCATTGGCACATTGCTACATCAGATTATCATTGGTAACAACGTTACAGGTACATTATTTAAAGACAAACTATGTTTTCACATAAAAAAAATAAAATGTTCATTTTTGAAATAGGGAATCTTGTTCTTCTATATAAAGTTTAAACACCAAATAGCTCAGATTTGAGAGGAAAACCCCAACAGATGTCTTAGGGTGCAGGCACAGCTGAAGAGATGCTTTCCTAATTAAACAGCTGTTAACATTTGCAAAATGCAAATGTTAGCACTTTGTGTTAACAAACACATGCGTTAACGCAACATTAATACATGCGCTAACATCACTTTAACGTTTGAGTTTTGTGACCCCTAACATTAACGGCTGTTTAATTAGGCAAATCTCTCTCCAGCTGGTTTGAAATGCATGCATTAAAGGGGTATTCTCGTCTGGGCAATCAGACTCAATTTCATTAATCTGCCATATATAAACATTTCTTCAATTAGATGTTATTAAAAAAAATGTTCATTTGTGAAGATAATTTCTCATAAATGTAGTGATATGGTCCCTTAGAAACGAGATTGCTTCCTCGGTTACGGCCACCTCTGCTGGAGTGATTGCACAAAGAAACAAAAGGTTATTGTATATAAAATGTCTGGGAGTTACTACATTTCGCACAGCCGCCCAGTGGTAATGATTGCTGAATTCTGGTGGTCCGGCAGGCCTCTATAGCGCATGTCTGGCCACCGCTGCCAGAGTGTGACGTGGTCGTATCTGAGGAAGCCATCTGGTTTCTAAGAGACAACATGGCTACATTTATGAGAAATTATCTTCACACAGGAACATTTTCTTTCATAAAATTCAATTGAAGAAATGTTTACATATGGAAAATGAATTGAATTAAATGTGAATACCAAGATGGTAATACCCCTTTAAATGTGACTTGTGACTGCACCCTTAGGGGCCCGATCGCATCGGCGTTTCTATGGAAACAGACGAAGCGCCACGTCTGACATCACCCTAAGGGTAAATAAAATTCATCTTTATTCAGTGCAAAGTCAAAATAATAAAATGATGCATATCAGGAGGGACAATAGGAATGAGCCAGGTAGTTTGTCCAAGGATAGTAAATGCCATTAATGTTAAGATAGAAGTACAAAGATGTTATTATGTATCATAAAGTAAAGCAGACATAATTCCCATTAAGATCCTGCATGATAATATGCAAATAGTACAATGAACATACACAACATAAACCAAAGCTGTAAATTTTCCTGGGACCACATACTACTTGGCGTTCCACCCTGGCGCGCTTTGCAACCACTATAATTCTCTGAGGAAAACCTGTAGAGGTTGAAACATGAGTCTTGAGAATCAGATTTTATATTCAATACAACTGAATGAGATATTGAAACCCTTTTCTGCCCAGAATTCAAAGTCTGGTAGGGAATACAACTTGGGAAGAAAAGGGTTGAACCACAGGGGGGTAACAGGAGACCAAGCCCTAGCGTCATCCCCTCTGTTCTATATCGTCACAGTCACTACCATTTTAGGTGTACAGGCGGTCCCCTACTTAAGGACACCCGCCTTACAGACAACCCATAGTTACAGACAGACCCCTCTGACCTCTGATGAAGCTCTCTGGATGTTACTATAGTCCCAGACTGCAATGATCAGCTGTAAGGTGTCTGTAATGAAGCTTTATTGATAATTCTTGGTCCAATTACAGCAAAAATTTTGAAACTCCAATTGTCACAGGGGCAAAAGAAAAAATTTGTCTAGAACTTCAATTATAAAATATACAAATTCAACTTAAGAACAAACCTCCGGACCCTATCTTGTATGTAACCCGGGGACTGCCTGTATAGTATACCCCACAAGTCTTTCCATCCCTATAGACATTCCTGTCTGTCGTGGCCTTCAGAGTATCTCTTGCAATTCCTGAGGGTTCCTGAAGATGAAAAGTGGGAGCTAGGTAGCAAAGACAATGCTGTACAGGGCAGATAGAGGAGCTTGGGTAGGAGGATCATCTTAAAAATATTATCTCTGCCTACTAGAGGCAAATTGTCCTATGCTTTGAGCTTTGTAGCTACATATCGCATAGCGGGGCCAATGTTAAGGGTTTTAAACTTGGAAACAACTTTATGAATCCTGCAAAATAAGATTTGGGGTCAATTTCATCCATCTGTTTACTTTTTGTGATACTAAGCAGAGTTCTAGAAACACTTGAGGAATCAATACAGAAATTACCGTATATACTGTACACCAAAAGTATATTGGAAAATTGTAGAGCTTTTCATTAATCCTTTCCTTACCAGGCCCTTTTCCATTTTTGTGTTTCCATTTATTATTCTCTTCTTTCCTCGAGTCATACCTTTTTATTTTTCAATTTAAAGAAACTGAAAGAAAGCTTGTTATCTGTGGGACAAATTGTACTTACTAGTCGCAACATTTTGTTTTGCCATATTCTGAGGCCAATACATTTTTTAGAGTTCGGTATACAGAACTGTTTGACCTTTTGATCACTTTTTATTTAAGTTTTTATGTGTTTCGAAATAAGCCCAACATTTGGGCAATTTTTTCTGTTACGTGGTTCACGGTCTGGAATTTAAAATTTTTTAAAAAATTATTGCCGGCCTGATTCAGATCTGATCATTTATGCAATATACTGCAATACAACTGTATTGCAGTATATTGTAGATACAGGCAGTCCTCTACTTAAGGACACCCGACTTACAGACAAACCATAGTTACAGACAGACCCCTCTGATCTCTGGTGAAGCTCTCTGAATGCTTTACTATGGTCCCAGGCTGCAATAACCAGCTGTAAGGTGTCTGTAATGAAGCTTTATTGATAATCATTGGTCCCATTACAGCAAAAAATGTTTAAACTCCAATTGTCACTGGGACCAAAATTTTTTTTGCTTGGATCTACAATTATAAAATATACAGTTTTGACTTACATACAAATTCAACTTAAGAACAAACCTCCAGACCCTATCTTGTACATAACCCGGGGACTGCCTGTATACTGCTTCTATATTACAATCTATCTCAGAAAGACTAATATATAGATATGCTAATGACAGCTATGGGAACCTTGAACAGGTGTCCACCAGCATTTAAAGATGTTGGTGCCCACAAGCAGACTTGCTGTGGTCGTACTGACACCTGACAGGTTAACCAACAAGATTGGTGATGTTACCGGCAGGTGTCAGCTACGTAATACAGCTGACACCTGCTGCGTATGGAAAGGGCCCTCTCCATACAGCCCTTACGGCAGTAAAAAACTGAACTACACCACTGTTGGGTTTGAATAACTCCCAACCTCAATTTTCCAATAGGCAAGTAGACTAATCAATTTTAAAAATTCTCTTTTATTACATAATCAGTTAAAAAATCATAATTCACTCATATATACGGTATATACGGGTTAGTGCCGACCCAACCTGGGTCTTACATCTATATAGTCGTACGATGATAATCTTGCATCAATCTTCTTAAGCCAAAGAGTTTCAATGGAATATTGATAAACAGATATTTCCAGGAAAATATATGGAAACAAGTGATAGATGAAAGTTGAAAATAGGATAAAGCACCAAAAAGTCTTAAAGGGCACGGTTGCCAGAATAAGATAATGGAAATTAATCAAATGTGGATTCTAGTTCCCATATACTGAACCTAATAAGACCTAAAGACCATATGCTATATTGCCCTATAGCCTCAACTCATCTATATATTTCTGAATTATGGTCTTTTATGTAATAAGAGAATTTTTAAAATTGTAACTTGACTAGTCTACTTGCCTATTGTACTCAGTGCAGTAAAGAACTGGTTAAAAAAAAAACTATATTTATGTGCTGAAATAGGGACCCCTGTTAACCCCTTTAAGTCCTTTTTCATTTTTGCTTTTTGCTCCCCTCCTTCCAAAATCCATAACTTTTATACTTTTCTTGTGGGCTCTGTTTTTTTTGGCCTTAACAGTAAGGTCCAAATGACACCTCCCCTTTATTCTTTGTGGTGATACCAAATTTATATGTAGGTTATATTAGGTTTTCGTACTGTATATACTCATGTATAAGCAGAGTTTATACATCACTTCGGCTTATACAGGAGTCAAAAAAATAAATAAACTTACATACGTTCCGGCGCTCCCCATGCTTGGCACGGCTTCCCACAGCTCCTCTTCTGTCCACTCTTTGATGCAGTGGTGTCACTGCTGATTACGTCATAGTGTGCGCCGACCGGCAGAGCACATTGACGTGTCTCTTCCGGTTACAGCAGAGAGAAGAATAAGGAGGATCCGTGGGGACGGGAACATCGGGGACCGCCGGAAGTATGTAAGTTTATTTGTTTTACATGCTGGGGGGCTGGCTGTATACTAAAGGGGGCTGGAAGGCTATATACTACAGGGGGCTGTGACCAATGCATTTTCCACCCTCGGCTTATACTTGAGTCAATAGGTTTTCCCAGTTTTGGGTCGGCTTATTCTTGGGTAGTCTTATACTCAAGTATATATGGTAGATTTATATTGTGATAGATTGGACATTTTAGGGTGCGATGATACCCTATCATCTTTACAATGTTTTTACTATTATTTGAGGCCCCTTTTGGTAGTTTTCACTGTAGTTTTGACCCTTGTGTGATTATTGGCACCACATACACTCTATCATTGTCTGTCTTATATTAGGTAACCACATTGTTTTATTTGCTGTTTTCGATGCATTTACATCAACATAATGTATTTCTCTCACAGAAACTATTTAGGATAACATTAGTAATGTCCTATTTGTTTTGTGTTCTTACGGTATATTTTTATTACATTATCCATATTATGCCATTAAAGCCCTATCTAAATAAAGTCAGTGCCCGGGTCCATATGTTTGTTCTTAAGTTGAATTTGTATGCAAGTTTGAACTGTATATTTTATAATTGTAGATCCAGACAAAAATTTTTTTTGCCCCAGTGACAATTGGAGTTTCAAAATTTTTTGCTGTAGTGGACCAAGTATTTTCATAAAACATCATTACAGACACCTCACAGCTGATCATTACAGCCTTGGAATATAGTAAAGCATCCAGAGAGCTTCACCAGAGGTCACAGTGGGCAAAGGGGTCCATCTTTAACTAGAGGTAGTCTGTAAGTCGGGTGTACACCTGTATTTACCTTCTCAAAACTCAACGGGCCTTCAGACAACAGGACTCAGTACTTCCTGTGATGTCCCGTGTCCTGCTGGTATCTGTCGGATGGAGGGGGCATGCAATCTTTACTGTATGCACGTCCCCTTTGTGGTGACATCAGTGGATCAAGGGGCCTTTAAACTCTAGCCTCTAGAAGTGTAAGTGTGGGGTAGGTTATTTGGTAATTTACATCTATTAAAAGTTCTGCACCATTTTATTGATATGTAAAGTGAGTCCTCCTGTATTTTACCTCATCAGCCAAAACATTTCCTCCCTCTGCGGTCATTTTAAGGTCAGGAATATCTGGCTGATCTGGCTATTTTTTTTTTTTTTTTTATTAGGTTTATATTTATATCCATGGCCTCCTGCCTTCTAAAATCAACTTTTAAAATGATGCTAATGAGACAGAAAGGCTTGAAAGGTTATTACAGCCCCTCCGTGCGGATTCACAGGATGTTACATTCTGAAGCAGAACTTCCCCACTTCCACTTTGTGCTCACTGGCGCTGACATTACAGAAAGTGCAAGGGGAAGGGGCGAGTCTGACACATCCCGCCGCAGTATGACAACAACTTGTGAAGCCAGAGCACAAAGAGCTTCTGTAACATGCCCATAGCGTTTCATGCTTGTGATTTCCATCCTCAGGAAGTGAACATAGAAGCTTCCAATAGAATGACAGCAAGCAGAGATCTAGAAAACTATAAGAATTGATACAGAAAATATGTTTAAAAATGGTATTGCTGCTCTTCTAGTGGAAATATACGGTGTGGCTGTAATGCGGCCAGTCAGATCCAAGGAAAGTCTTAGGCCTCTTGCACACTAGCGTTGCGTTTCACGTCAGGGTGCAATGCGTGAAAAATTGACGTTTTGGCTGCGTTTTTGTTCCATTTTTCCTTGGAGTAATTTGCGTTTTTTTTGCGTTTTCGGCGCATTTTTGACGCGCGATTCAATGGGAGACTCGAGCATTTTTCAAAGGGACCATGGTTTGGGATTAAAATGTGTTATTTAATTGAAAAATAATGTCTTCTGATAATTTGCAAACATCTGCGATCTATTCTTCACTGTTCCGCGCGTATATTATCTCCCGACAATTTAGCAGATGTGAAGAACAGTGAAGAATAGAATAAAAACAGTGAACACAGTGAACACAGGATCATTTAAGATAAAAACACAGTGCAGAACACAGTGCAGAATAGATTACAGATGTTCGGCACATCTGCTTACTTGTCGGGAGATACGCGCGGAACGGCGCGAACAAAATAGAATGTGAAGAACAATATATATGTGTGTGAAGAACACATTGCAGATGTTTAAATACATCTGCAATGTGTTCTTCACACATATATATTGTTCTTCACATGCTATTTTGTTCGCGCCGTTCCGCGCGTATCTCCCGACAAGTAAGCAGATGTGCCGAACATCTGTAATCTATTCTGCACTGTGTTCTGCACTGTGTTTTTATCTTA
Organism: Engystomops pustulosus; assembly: GCF_040894005.1. NCBI lineage: Eukaryota > Metazoa > Chordata > Amphibia > Anura > Leptodactylidae > Engystomops > Engystomops pustulosus. The sequence goes on along the minus strand of NC_092417.1, from coordinate 100,042,851 downwards.
AATGATCCTGTGTTCACTGTTTTTATTCTATTCTTCACTGTTCTTCACTGTGTTTTTTTAATTAAATGATCGTTCGCGAGCAGGGGAAATAATGTTATTCTGGTCACCTAGCAACCCTTACGTTTAAAACGCATTGCACTCGCATTGCACTTGCAATGATTGCGAGTGCAATGCGTTCTTGATGCATCTCCATAGACTTGAATGGGGCGTGAAAATTGCGCGTGACTCGCAAAAATAGAGCATGCTGCGATTTTGACGCGCGTGCAAACGAACGCAAGCACGCGCGTCAAAAACAACGCTAATGGAGAAAGACCCATTGAATACAATGGGACAGAGTGCAATGCGAGTTCTGAGCGTCAAATGCACGCGCAGAACTCGCGCGTGAAAAACGCCAGTGGAGAAGGGGCCTTACATGAAGAGTTCAAGCTCAGCTGCTGGTTTGTTGGAATAAACTCACTCATGCGAGTAGTTTTTTTTTTGCCACCCTACAAAAGCCAGACCACATTTAAGAATTACAAGAATTTATTTGGAAACGTAAATACAAACATCTTTACAGATAAATTACACCCAGAAAAAGACAAAGCTGAGATCTTATCAACAAAAGGCAAATTGGTAAAAAGAAAATAATGCACATAATTTACATTTGGATAACCTAAAAAACAAAGCATGTCGGGATAGGAGCCATATGTAACTGTGATGCTAGGAGCACAACTGTGGGCTGTGATGCTGGGAGCACAAACCATGGAGGTGAATGGTACAAAGACTGTTTAAAGGGGTTGTACAGGATTAAAAAAATCTGGCGGCTTTGTACCAAAAACAGCCTCATCTACAATTTGTGTGTGGTATTGCAGCTCAGCTCAATTTGCTTCAGCAGAGCCCAACGCTAACACTAGACACAAAGCCTGGACAGGCATATAGAAGTTTTTGAAAGTAGTCCTGTTGTATCTTGTACATTATCTTTAATAATCTGGGCACCAAGTAGTGGAAAATCATAATATGGATCAATATGTAGTGTTTTAGAACACCTTCCACCCCCAAAAAAAGGAAAGAAATAAACTGCAAACCTATATTCCTGAGTTTCCTTCTTATTTCAATTTATTTTTATTATTTCTTGAAAAGTAGGCAATAACCTATGTAAACACCATTGCAGCTACTAGATGAGGGTTACCCAATGTTCTTATGTTCCAGAATAAAAATAAAATTAACAGATGTGCAGGGATACTTATATATAATATAGAATGTATATATTACATAAGTGTGCATACTTGCCATCTAGGGCCTTAGGAAAGTTTGGTGCAAGTTTTAATAGCGCTCTATTTTCTTGGAACATATACATCCAAGAAAGGGCAGAATGGCCGCATTATATCATTAATAGGAGGACATGTGTCTTATAAGTACATGGCACAAATACCTGCGTGACATGAAATACTCCTTGGCATTGTCTCCAGCTTATTAAATGTTAACAGGCACATGACACCAACAACTTTTAACCTATTTTGGACAGAGTTTAAAATATAAGCAGACAAGCCCAAATAGATTTAATATTGAGGTTTGGGGAGATTGACTAATAAACAACTCCCAAGGAATCTCCAAATACAGTAACAGGGTTTATAACCTTACACAGAGCGATTTTATTATTGAACATGGGAGGGAGGACATAACATGCTGCACTGCGTCTCTGGCACACACAATATACAGAAAAGCCTACCATAAGATGTTAGGACAGGGGGTAAGGGCATTGTGCAGATAATATGCCCTCGTGTTTATGAGGAAGCACTGATAAATATATCGAGCTAATTCTATGATCACCCTTCGATGTGATGACCAGGGGATTTATGTCTTCTGGCATCACTTCCCTGGTCACTAAAGATTCCCTCATTCCCAGCAAGGCTTATCTGGCAAGGTGTCATGTGTTTGGGAGGTAGGAAGAATGAGAGAAGTATGATATTTGTACATTATCCCTCCAGATGAAATGCTAAATCTAGGCTTAAATCCATGCATCAAGGCCACCGTATGAGAACATAGAGGCCAACTTCAGCTTCCGAGACTGCAGAGTAACTAGAAAGCAGTAGCAGCACAATCCGGGACCCAAGATCCTCCCCAACATTTCAAGGTAAAGGCCACATGTGATTAAGTGACCCCAGAGTACCCCAAATTCCAGGAAGAAGGTGGTAAAGCAGCCATCAGTTCCTTAAGGCAGCCAGTCTGTTAAGAGAAAAGACAATTGTCAAAGGTTATAAAAATATAAACTACAGAGAAACATTCTATAAACAAAATAGAAAAGTTTACAAAAAAAAATTGGTATTAATATCTTCATTTAATTTGCTTACAATGAAAAAACACAAAAGAGAATGGAAAAAAAAAAAGTCAAATCATTGATCATTTTACACAAAACTCCAAAAATGGGCCGGACCAAAGTATTGGCACCCTGAGACTAATACTTGGCACACAGCCTTTAGACAAAATATCTGCGAACAACCGCTTCCGGTAACCATCAATGAGTTTCTTACAATGCTCTGCTGGAATTTTACACCATTCTTCTTTGGCAAACTGCTCCAGGTCCCTGAGATTTGAAGACGCCTTCTCCAAACTGCCATTGTGAGATCTCTCCACAGGTGTTCTATGGGAGTCAGGTCTGGACTCATTTTCTAGAGCTTTTTGAAGTGTGTTTTGGGTCATTGTGCTGCTGGAAGACCTATGAGCTCTGAGGTCATTATGCTGCAAAATTTGTTGGTAGTCTTCAGACATCATAATACCCGGCAGGTGGTCAAGCAGTCCAGTGGCAGAGGCAGCAAAGCAACCCCAAAACATAAGGGGACCTCCGCCATGTTTGACTGTAGGGACCGTGTTCTTTTCTTTGAAGGCCTCTTTTTTCCTGTAAACTCCATGTTGATGCCTTTTCCCAAAAAGCTGTTCTTTTGTGTCATCTGACCAGAGAAAATTCTCCCGAAACATTTTAGGCTTCCTCAGGTAAGTTTTGGTCTTCCTGGGTATCCTACCATACATTCCCTTTTCATTCAGGTGCTGATGGATAGTACGGGTTGTACCCTCGGACTGCAGGGCAGCTAGAACTTGTTGGGATGTTAGTTGAGGTTCTTTATCCATCATCCGCACAATCTTCCGTTGAAATCTCTTGTCAATTTTTCTTTTCCGTCCACATCTAGGGAGATTAGCCACAGTGTCATGGGCTTTAAACTTCTTGATGACACTGCGCACGGTAGACTCTGGAACATTCAGGTCTTTGGAGATGGACTTGAAATTTCTCAGGCTTCCTCTCAATTTTGATTCTCAAGTCCTCAGACAGCTCTGTGGTCTTCTTTCTTTTCTCCATGCTCAATGTGGTACACACAAGGAAACAGGTTGAGTCAACTTTAATCCATTTCAACTGGCTGCAAGTGTGATTTAGTTATTGCCACCAATTACAATTTTGTTAATTACACAAATTAGAGAAGCGTCACATGATTTTTCAAACAGTGCCAATACTTTTGTCCACCCCCGTTTATGTTTGGTGTGGAATTATATCCAATTTGGCTTTTTGACAATTCTTTTTAAATGAAGATAATAATACCAAAGAATTTATGATTGCAATCATTTCTTGGAAAAAACTGAGTATTATCTGACAGAATTGCAGGGGTGCCAATACGTCAGTAAAATAAATATTTCAGATGGTACATTTTGTAGTGGATAGATCACTCTACTTCTGTAGGCTGCAGTAGAAGTTGAACACAAAAGGCTTATGCAATGAGCGTCCTGCATAAAAATCAGTTACATGCTTTCTTTATGTGCACTGCCATTCAACATGGCTTTTCTACATAGTAAGTACAGCGAGCGAGTTTAGCAAACTTTTCATGCCAATTCAATCAACAGTCTAAACAGTTAATGGTCCATACACACCTGCGTGACAGCTGGTCTTCCTGCGTGCGGGTAGAACTCTCCCCCACTGATGCCGCCCCCTGGGGAAGCTGGTTCAGCTGATCCATAACCTCCAGCCCATTCTCCTCTGCGATCTGCACAATTAAGTTATCCACCTGTTCCTGTGGAGTTGTCAGGGTCATAGCAGATCCCATAGAGTCCTCCATTACCTGTGTAAGATAAAGCGATACAAGGTTGTTAACAGAACACAAGACAAACATACAATGCAAATCACAAAGGTTCATGTGCACAAAATATTCAAAATTGCAGACTGCTATAAAGATTTTATTCTGTTTTGCAAATAAGTCATTTACTGTTATAAACTTCTGAGGGACAGTGGATTTACTGGGTGTGTATTTGAAATAAATATTAATAGAAATAATAAAAAAAATATTTGAAAGCGCAAAGTGCACACAAGTGAGTTTTGGTCTGACAACCTCCAACTAAACTACAGTTCCACAGTTTCACGTTACCCACAGATCAGGAGCCGGACTATACATTTCCAGAAGTATTTCCTTCTGAAAATAATTGATTTACATAACAAAGAACTGCTCCTTGCAGGGGATATTAGATAGAAAGAATCCCTTTTTCCTCTTGTAATTTGTCTATGAGGGTGTGTTCACACACAGCGCTTTGCATTGCGTTTAGGGTGGGGGAGCTCGGCTGGATTGTATCTGCATTTAAAATAAAAACGCTTGTGATCGGCAACAAGCACCCAGTGTTTTTCATGTAAACTATGCAAGACACCGAGTACTCATTACTGTTCCCATGCAGAGCCCCGCCCACAGGCGCGTGCCTTGGGTTTCTAATCACAATGCAAGCATGGAATGTGGCCATGCCCTAAATCAATAAAGTTGTATTTTATTGTATCCTATTTTAGCAAAGTACCAAACTGATAAACACAACTTCCCCCTAATGGACACAAGATTTAGTGCATAATAGATGTATAGGATCTGGGTACATATAGATGAGTGGACTGTAACCTACTTCCTGTTCATGCCCAGGATACAACCATGTCAATGTGAACAGTTATTCTCACCTACAGGCACTTACTCACCGATGTGTGAACATCCAGATTCTGAACTTGCTGCTCGAATTTATCCATAACAGCCGACACCTTCTGTAAGTCCATTGAGCTCAGGGCTTTGTCCAGAGCCTTTGTCACCTGGGCCATGTTCTTAGTCACCTGTGTGCAAAAGAACAAGAAAATGCAAAGACGTCTTAGTACTGTTATGTTCTTTAATTTCTTAATGAACTTTTACTCCTATTAAACAATCTTCATTAGGCTACATATAAAGATAGTCTGCTACCAATTTTTTTTTTTTTTTTGTGAACAAACATCCTGCATCAAAAATTACTGATTAATACACAACCACATTTATGCAACTTTACAGAAAAAACTCTGATGAGATGCAAAAATTACATAAAAATTAAACTTTTCCAGCAAAATACCGGTAAGTACAAATCGAGGCACTGAAAGAAAGAAGAGATCTGGCACTCACCATTAAAGTCAAATCTTTATTCCATACTTCTGTAAAAACAACGTTGCAGGGAGGGAGAAGGACAGCAGTGGGATTCTGCTGTCCTTCTCCATCCCTGCAACGTTGCAGGCATCATAACGTCAGCTTGCGGCTGACATCATGATGCCTGCTACGGGACATGGAGCCGATACGATTAGAAGAGGACCTCAGATATCTCAGATTCTGTTTCATTTGTTAAGGTATTACTAGGTGCCACGGTTCAGTAGAAAAGACCATTTAAAGTTACCCCCCTCCAGCCTGTCAGCTGAAGGCAAAATGCAGAAGGAGCTGCAGAAGCCACTACACAAAAGTACATGCACCCTCTGTCTCTGAAGCGGGGTGATGGATTGCATATTTAGAATAGATTTTGGTAAGGGTTTAGACAATTGTACCACTTATTAAAAACATTTCAATGGGAAACATTACTATAAAGAATATTTTTTTCACATGTTTAGTTATAACAGGTGTTTATAGGTGTAACAAGGTGACTGCTTGAGAAGCAAGAGTAGAAGTAGAGTGGAATACTTATTGGTCCCAGTATATATGCAATAAGTGGTGGCAGCGATAATATCTGGAGTGCTGAAGCTGTATGATTTATGCTCAATCTGTGTCCCGAGTGAAAGTTTGAGTAGGCTAAATTAACCCATACAGTCGCACTCCAAGTCACGTGACGAGGCAGCGGCGTCCTCCCCATGGCATGGTGTAAAGTTTGCTATGATGGTAACTGTGAAATCAGGACACATACCCCCTTCATTGTGACTGCCGTTTGTACTTTAGAGGCAACTGCGTCTACCCTTGAAGCCATCCGAAGCCAGTTTAGCCCCTCATTCTTCTTTCTGATTGCATTCTCAGCATACACACGGGCAACTTCCACATTCTTCTGCTGCAGGGCCTACATGAAGAATAAATTAAAAGTTCAGAATTTGCATTTAAGGGCTATTTTGGTTACATGAAACCTATACAATTATACAATTTATGTCTGTAAGCTGGCCCTTAATATAGTGTTATTACACGTTTCTAGCAGTTCTCTTCCAAAAAATATACCCTTGTAGACCACCCAGCCCAACGTTTTCTTTCCGTTGCCTCTAGATATGACCCAGTTGAACATATAGAGTAGTCTCCTTCTCATGGCTTCTGGTTTACCTGGATATCTGGTTTTGTTGATGTACACATGATAGCAGATCTGGCATTATGTAAGACTCTTGTGAAATCTATCTGCCTTGGCAGTAGTAAATGACAAATAAGAGCTCAAGGGGAACTGAGAAAGGGGTGAAGTGACAGTAGATTAATACGTAGGAATTATTTTTGAAAAAACTGTAATACCCATTTAACAATATACTAAGCTCTGATATATGACCTGCTGAAAAGTAGGATGATAAACCAATTCACTGAGCAATATGCACTGCAAAGAGCATATTTACAAACAGGTGCTGTTCCTATACCTAAATAATGGCCCCATAGACTGCTTACTAGGGAAATGTTATGGCATTACTTCATATTCCCAGAATTTTCAAAATATCTATCTAGTATTACCTTGTTTACAAAGAGCAACATTGACAAAACATAGAACTTCCAGCATGGGAAGAAAAAAACATGACTCATCACACGCTGCTGGATAATGGGAAATAAAGTTTTACAAGGTACTGAAATTATTTGAAATGCAGAATTTTTTAACATCAGCATAGCATAGGCTGGTGGATCCTGACACCAGCTAAAAATCACATTCCTCATGACAGGTTTGCTTTACATTTTAAGAAATATACAGATTTAAAAAAAAAAATCAGAGCAATAACTTAGAACTTAACCTCAGGGGAAGATTTATCGGAGAGCAGAAATGTTCTAGTTGCCCATGGCAACCAATCAGAGCTCAGCTTTCATTTTCCGACAGCCTTTTCTAAATTAAAGCTGAGCTCTGATTGGTTTCCAGGGGCAACTAGAATAGTTTTATAATAAATCTCCCTGGAAAGTTGGACGACAATCTCTGCAGAGCTTCGAGGCAGGTCATTTTGGAATTGAATATTTTTTAGTTTGTCACATCTTTAAACTGCTCCATCACTGTGTACAGTAACATTAATGGCTATTAATATTACCTTTTTCACTTTGGCATTTTCAGTATTGGAATCTTTCTCTGCCTTCTTTGCCAGTTTCTCCAGCTGCTTAGCTGTAAACTGAAATGAATAAGAACACACCAATACATGAGATAAGCCCTGATGTAACCTAAGGCAAGAAACTGTGTAAAAAGAAAAATAGACTCACCTTTAACTGGAACAATGTATCTGTAAAACAATAAAAACAACATATTATTGTGAAAGTAATGATAATGGAAAAATAAAAATAAATTAATGAAAAAAAAAGTATAGAAAACAGCAACATTGAGGTTTACCTACCCACAGCTGAGAATTTGCTGCAACTTTACCCAGTTTTTACATCTCTGAATCTAAACAAGAATGCTTCACCCCCACACCTCTAAAATGGTGCTCAATAAAAGGAGGGGAATAAATTAGTGAGTCCTTGCCTTGTGATAACTTGAAGGTTATGTAACATTTGACAATCCCGAATGTCAGGCAGAATGGAATATATAGAGACAGACATATTAAATACATCTCAGAGCCACTATTAACCCAAAACTATTCCTGCAGATCATTGCCAATTGGTGATTGGACCCGATGTCCACAGCCCATCCAACTCAAGGTATTTGCCTTTAACTTGTGCCTGTTTGCGCAACTTGTAAAGATGAGCCCCCTCCTATCTAATGATGAAAATGTATGTATAAAGGGTTAACCGCACATGGGAACGCTTTGACGGTTTCTATATTTTCAGTGGAAATGAATGGCTTTTGAGACATCCCATTTAAATGCCCCAAATATTTAGTCTCATAATAACATGAATGGTTAGATCACATGAGGATATCACAGCAGGAAGAAGGTTGTAGTCATAGCAGGTCACACTTTCCATAACTCAAGTGTTTGTCTCAGTCACACCCCAAACAATTACAATACCAAGAGGCACAGCCTGATAACACTGATACAGTGACACTGGGATGACGTCACTGCCAGGAAGCTATTGTAAAGTCTGAGCCAACCTCCCAACCTGTCATACCCGTATATATAGGGGAGAGGTGGCAAAGAGATCACAGGATTGACCATCACTGGTTCCCTATATACAAATACACACACGGATTACTGTTCACCATTAATGGGGACCACAAAAGAATAACCTATTAAATTAGTAAACAGGGAAAGATATCACATTGCTTTCACATTTCTTGTATAGTAAAATCAATGGGCGACCACATAGTAGTTATCTGCTGAAGCAAGGGATGTACTTTGTTGCATTTCTTCTGTGTGTTCCCATCAAGAAGTACCCCAGATTTTATATACATTCCACAGATTATGATATTAGTTTACACCATAGGCAACATGAACACCAATGAAAATGTGAAATTTTTGGTAACTTCCACAAGATAAGTTCATTCCATAGTTAAAAATTGCAACTGCAATTCAAAGTTACCAGGAGATTACAAGTTACAATGAGATGCTACAAGTACAGCAGCAGAACATGTTAATACTGAGAGTGGACAGATTAAAATCTATGTTTGTCGAATATGATGCTATGATGAAGCCTGAATTGTTTTGTGCAATCCCTCCAGCAAAACAGGTCATATCTGAGTACAACAATCTTGTTTCTAAGGGACAACATGGCTACATTTATGGGAAATTATCTTCACACAGCTACATCCAATTCAAGAAATGTATCCCAATGCCAGATAAATTATATTAAGAGTACATACACACAGCCGTATGCCCAGGTGATACCCCACCCCCAATAGAGGAAAGGGGCGCACGGCCCGCACACAAGGAGAAAGAGAGCATGCTTTATTTTTTCCCCTTGTATGGCACGGATCACTGCCACACATGTATTGTATTGTACCGCCACCTGGCCGCCATCATCTAAATGTACCCTAAATGTGAATACCCAGATGAGAATATACCTTTAATGACAAATAACAGATGTCAGAATAAATGAACTTTATACAAATTTTATAATTTTTCCTGCAACATTTAGAGTCAGTTCACACCTCAGTTATGTGATCAGTATTTTGTATCACATATTGCGAGAACAGATACAAACGTTTTCACTATAATTCATCTCTATGTAGTCTCCACTTCTGGTTTTGGTTCACAATAACTGATGGAAAAACTGATGAAATATCTGAAGTGTGAACAGACCCTTAGGAAGCAGCAGAGGTATATCAAGCTGTGCTGAAGAAAGTATAAGAAAACAGCAGTGAGAACACCCCCTAAGGCCACTTCCATAGAGGTGAACTACCTGGGCTTCATGTATTACATGTCCAACACTCCTCCTGCCAAGGATCATCAGGACAGAGCAGCATTGGATTCTATAGTCCCCATTCCCTCATGCATAGGGGGCATATATCAGTGAGAATAAGCACAAGATGTATGAGATTACTCCTCAAATACTGGACTAGTATGAGCGGGGCATGCTGGTACTTGTAGTCCATCACTACTGGTAGCTGTCTGCGTATATACAGAGTATGGCGCCTTCTGACCCGTGTCTTCTCCCGCCAGCACTTACCGTCCATCCTGAGGCCTCTTTACTCTCCGGACCGAGCACAGCCAGTGACACTTCCGGGTTCTGTCACCTGCGGACTCTTCCAAGTCACGCGATGGTGTGACGTCACGCCGAAAGTCGAAGACGTCACGTGACCGACCAATTTCTGCTGCGCAGAATCACATGACCAAAGCTCTGCGGCTTACTCATAGTTACCTGATCACAGCAGGCAACCGCCAGTACCGACACCTGAGGCCGATCTGAGCCTAGAAGAGCCCTGACACAGCAGGACCAGGGACAAGTGGGAGTGGCTTTTCTAAACGGGGTGTGGCTTGGACAAACAATCAGAGCTTATATAATACCTTATTCCAGCTGTAAAAAGATCTCACTACTGACCTTCTGTTTAGTGATGGCAGTGCACCTTGTTCCGCAGGAGGTGGCTATGCTACAATTGCTCTCAACCTTCCTAACGCCACATTCCTTTAATACAGGGCCTTGTGTTGTGACATAACTGTAACGTTGTTACTGTTATGTAATCAGAGCCAATAGTCACAGCTCCTTCCCCAGAAGCCAGTAATCACAGTGATCCCTCATTAGTCACAGAGCCTGCCCCTAATAGTCACAGCTCCTGCCCCCAGTAGTCACAGTGATCACTACATATTCACAGCGCCTGCCACCACTAGTCACAGTGATGGGCCGAGTAATGACAGTAATCTCCATAGCTACAGCTCCTGCCCCTAGTAGCCAGTAATCACAGAGATCCCCCCTGGTAGTCCGTGATCCCTCCGTAGTCACAGCACCTGCCCCCAATAGCCTTTAATCACAGTGATCCCCTTAGTAGTCACAGGAATGCCCCAAGTAGCCAGTAGTTACAGGAATGCTCCCAGTAGCCAGCATTCACAGTGATGCCTAGTCACAGCACCTACCCCCAGTAGCCACTGTGATGCCCCCCACAAGAATGCAGCCAGTAGTCAGTAATACCCTAAGTAGCCATTGGTCACAGTAATACACCCCGTAGCCAGCAGTCACAGTGAAGCACCACAGTAGTCACATGAATGCCCCTTGTAGGGGGAGGAAAACACCTCATTACATTATTAATTTCTATCGTAAATGACACTACACTTTATTTCCAGAAGATCAGTACAAAATTCTAGATTCTTACACACTCATCACTGTATGATTAAATATGCTGCACACATATATTACTATGAGAAAACCAGCACTCTCTTATTCCGGTTTCTCAGTTTGTGTGGACTAGTCCTCCTATCCGTAATTCCTCTTAGTGGCCACAAGAGGGCGCACTCATCACATCGCTTCATCCCGCTATCCCCAGGCCTCAAAGCCGCGGCCTTTCCTGCACCCTGTGTCCGAGCAAGTAGCGTCCTGGCAAAAATGACTGATGCCGCCCCGGAGCCCGAGCTAGAACTGGAACAAATTCGCCTAAAAAGTGTCAGAGAAGAGAAATTTATTTCTGTGCCTGAGGGGGACCGGGTGAGTGTGTAGCCTGCGTGTAGGTGACCTAGTACAGCACTGCAGTTTTTTTTCTGAGACTATTGCAGTTGGAAGAGATTTGTGTTTGCTTCAGAAAAGCTCCGATCATACAGCAGCCAGACCCTGTGAGGAGTCCTAGTGTGAGGCCGGGGGTGTGCAGAGCTCCCAGGAAGTCTTCCCCAAGGGTGGGAATGAAATATGCACTTCTGTACCCCCTTGTTATACAGCTTCTGTATACAGCTCATAATTTAGATGGCATTCACACGATGAAGGGGAATATATTAGGCTAGTGTTTGTCATAAGTTTCCAGATGTGGATGCCTGAAAAAGTCACACATTTTGGCGCAATTTTCAGACAAAAGACATGTGGCGTTGTGTGCGTTTTGCGATGCGGTGTAACGCTTTCTTTTACTGGGAAGCAGTTTCCCTTCACTTTTTCATCAAAGTCCCAACTTTAAGGCCGCAGTCACACGTTCGGCTAGGCGTCTGTTCATAGGGCCCGAACTCACATGAACGGACACCTAGCGGAACGTGTGACCACGGCCTAAATACTAATACAACGTACTCCCTGCTCCATTTTTCAATGGGACAATCCCAAAAACTAGACACATGTTTACATCCTTAAGATAAATGTCTACATTGGTGCTCGCTTGCGTTAGCATGCATTTCAGTAGAAATGCAGGAGTGATCAGCACAAGCCCCTCCTTGTTCCATCTATATTGCGCTTCAAAACGTAATAATCTACGCCAGCTTCTTTCTGCACCTGTATTGCGGTACAGGCTATAGTCAGTTCAGTGGACCAGGATGGTCCTGCTTTGGGCAGCCCTGTGCCTCAGTATGGACACTTTTCAGAGTGCTGTGAGGCCCAGTAAACAATTAAAAAGTTGCCTAATTATTGAATTTTTTTTTCTAGTGTACAGGCCTTGATAAATCTGCCCAATGGTTTTGGTAGGGACTTTCAAATTGCTGCAGTTGAATTGCGTTCTGATTTGATTTTGATGTGCAAATCATAGGCAGCGGGGAGAAGCTTAACCCAATTGCATATGTGTTTACACTGAAACACTTGCGATCGGGAAAGAGTACCACGTGTTTTACATATTTTTCATTGTCTGTACACAGCTCTTTATTTGTCAGATGTTGGCAGAGACCCCTGGCATTGGGATAAGTTGAGTAACCTCTTGATTTTTTACTAAGTGCAGCGCCATTCTCTTATAAAAGATGAGCTGCAAGCTGGCCATGTGACCATTGAATGTGGCCTGTGTGGTGGAAGAGGTGGGGTTGTGGGTGGGGACTTTGATGATCTAATATTGATCAATTCTGAGGAATGGTCATAATAATAATTAATATTTTAGTCCAGAAAAATCCATATAATTTGTTAGCTTGTTATGATGAGATGTTTCATATCATACTTTTGGATCATTAAAGAGAACCCGTCATGCAAAATAACCCCCCTAAACTAAATATATTTTCATAAACTGCCATTAGAAAGTATTGCCTCTATCCCTTCATTGTCCCTCTACATGCCTGTAAACCTAAGCAATGAGGTTCTAAAGCTGTATGCAAATGACCTGTGAAATGTCCAATGAAGCATTAGCATATTCAAGCTGTCCACTCTATTCATGAGTGGGAGGCACAGCCACGCCCCCAGTGCATGACTGACAGCCTGTATAATGATGTGAGGCTGTATAATGATGTGCTTCCTGGTGCTGGTGGCCCCTGCAGCCTGTGTGTGCATGTGTGTGTGTATAGGAGAGATACAGCAGCTCCAGGATGCAGCCATGTTACAGCAGAACATGTCAGATTCATGTGTAGCTGATGTCTGTGTCTCTCACCTGTGTATTAGGAGGATGCAGCATGTCAGCAGATGCACTAACTATGCTTTACTATACATTACACACAGACATGAGCAGGGGGAGGAGAGGGGAGGGGTAACAGGGGTGACATCACTGCCTCTGACCATGTGACCAGCCTCATTTACATGATAAAGAATAGATGATTTTACAATGAATAATGTATGAAATAACTAGATAAAGGCTGGGATGGGATCCTTGTGAGCTGCGCCAACAGGTAGTAGTGACAGGACAAGTGACACAGACCTGATGACAGGTGTCCTTTAAGTTCCTGGCCTCCGCATTTTACTCTGGTTGTAACAATATTTTCCTGCAGTTCCCATTGTGATTTGGTTGTTTCTGTTTTTTTTATATCCTTAGCTTGGGCAGTGTCGAAGCGTGAAGGAATTTGAAAAGTTGAATCGAATTGGTGAAGGCACTTACGGCATTGTATGTAAGTATTTATGCCCCACACTTGAGCTGTTTCACATCCGCCATTGCTAAAGAACAGGCCCCTTACTCTATAGCGAGTATGATGCATCCAACTGGGATCACACTCACAACGTGTGCTGGCTGGAACATCTGACCCAAATGCTGACAACTGGAACTAAACTGATATATGCTGAGTCCAGTTCTGGTTGTTCAGCATTTGGGATAGAGGTTCCATCCAGCACACAATGGGAGATTCAATATTGCTTTAAATTCCCCTAAAAGGTTTCAACTCTAAATTGTGGTATTTTATGAGATATTGAGAGGGAGTCTATGGTCCTGTGTATCCATGTTCTTCCGCAGGATGTTAGAATTATTTATGTTGTTTTACCCTTCGGTGTCTACTCCAGCTCCATCTGCTGTTGAGAAGTATTATTGTTATTTTTTTATTCTAAATATATATATTATGCAATTAAATTTCTTTCAAAGTGAGTTGTATCATATAATGTTTCTTGCAGACCGCGCCAGAGACACCAGGAACAATGAAATTGTAGCACTGAAGAAAGTTAGGATGGATAAAGAAAAGGACGGTCAGTCTTTATTCATGATACATATATGGTTTGGATTATTTAGCTCACAGTGAGTGGTAGCACTTTTTGGCTTCTAGCTTGGGCATAAACTGAAGAGAAAGTATAATTATAATATTTTATAATAATTATTTTCCCAAAAACTTGTAAAATCATTGTCATTTGCACTAACTTTTATATCTTTCTGTTGCAGGAATCCCGATCAGTAGTCTTCGAGAGATCACACTTCTTCTAAAACTAAGACATCCCAACATAGTGGAGCTGAAGGAAGTTGTTGTTGGGAATCATTTAGAGAGGTTAGAGTAACGTTGCATCTGCAAGAATAGATGAAAAATCGTCAGCCTCTACTTATAGGCTTTAATTAAAATGTTATATGTGTTTTCCTGCAGCATTTTCTTAGTCATGGGTTACTGTGAGCAAGACCTGGCCAGTCTACTGGAAAATATGCAGACTCCATTCTCTGAAGCCCAGGTAGGAGCTTAGGAGTTGTCATTAGGGCTCATTCACACTGTCGTCTGCAGGGCCGTACATGCGGCTGCATGTACGTCCCCATAGACGCCAATAGCAGCACGGCGGGGATCTGGTGCCACACATTTGTGGCACCGATCCGGGCCGCAAACCGCAAAAAGATAGAGCATGCTCTATCTTTCGGCGGCCGTGCGGCCGTGTGCCGCTGTTTTCTATGGAGGGAGGAGGGGCCTCCAGCACACGGTGGTATGCCCGCACGGTGAGCATGTGAATGAACCCTTATACACGATTCCTGCCACACTTCAAATCACTTTTTCCTGAAAGTAATCTTTATATTAATTATTTACTTTTTCTGTTAATTCTTCTGTCTCTTCTGATTGTATGTTCTATATTTACAGAGCATGATCCTTAAAGTTCCCTTTAGTTGGTTAAGCGTCGGTTTCCTTGCTTCTTATTAGATATTACCAGTAGAGAAGTTTTTCTAAGTTGTCCTTGGTCATTGCCGTCCCTATGGTAACTGGTGTTTTCCTTTTACACAGGTAAAATGTATATGTTTTCAGCTACTCACTGGCCTCCAGTATCTACATGAAAACTTTATAGTACACAGGTAATGCTTTTTGTCTTATTGACATTCATTCTGATCAGGAAGTAAGAGTTCTCCTTATGGAGACTTTGCCAATTAAGGTCGCCTTGCAGGCGTATGGAGACTTCTAGCCATTGATGCTCCACTAGGGGATTCTGGGAAATATGCAAATACGTTTTCCAGGATGGAACAAGGAAAACTACCGGTCATATCCTACCTTGCTAGACAGCCCCCTTACCATCAAGCATGACTTTCAGGAAGCCTAATGACATGATGTGAGATTAAAGGGAACCTGTCATCAGTAGCCCTTTTTCTGGTTCCCCAATGTCCTCATAGAGAATAGGGTGCACATTGCCAAAGTGTTTTTATAATAACATTGGCTTATTTATTTTTTGGGGCTTTTTTAAAATTTGAAATCGAGGCTTTGGTGGAACCGCTGCACGGCTCTCGCCCTGCCTGTCCGGGCCTGAGTATTACCTGCAGGAGTGATGTCAGACACACGTGACTGTCAGATGCTCAATCGCTGTAAGCTCATTGAAAATTTTCATGCTGCAGGTTGGAATAGAGCCAGGGGATAAGTGGAAAATGATTGAAGCAGAGTGTGTGTGTATGGGTATGCAACAGCATTGTGCTTGTGTTTTTGACCACCAGGGAATTTAGTAGATCAATAGGGAGCCAACACAAAGGCGCCACTGCAGCTGTGGCTTCCATTTAAGTGTTTGGGAGCTCCAGATAAATTAATGGCTTCTGGCCACTACAGGAACATAAAACAAATTGCCTCTGGCACTGCACTAGGGATTCATGCTAGGGAAGGGAAGATAGAGCTGCAGTACCCCTCCAATTTTTCACTTGAATAATGTAAGTGATGCAAACAGACACTAAATGAAGTTATTAACCCCTTACCGACATGTGACGTAATAGTACGTCTCGCGGGCCGAGCCCTCTCCATAGCCGGTAAGTCTTTGCTGCATATTGCAGCAAAGGCTTACCGGTAACACCCGCGATCGGTGCCGCCATCTTTCCGTGGATCGTCGCTCCCCGTGACATCATCGGGGAGCGGCGATCCATCACCATGGTAACTTCAGGTCTCCCGAAGACCCGAAGCTACTTCGGGTTAACCCATTCATTACCATGTGCTGTCAGCACATTGTAATGTATGAGTAGTAAAATCCCCATATACTGCCATACTGTAGTATGGCAGTATATGATAGGATCGATCAGACAACCTAGGGTTAAAGTACCCTAGGGAGTCTGAAAAATAGTAAATAAAAAAAAAGTTAAAATAAAAAAATTATAATAAAAAAAACTAAAAATTCAAATCACCCCCCTTTCCCTAGAATTGATATAAATATAAATAAACAGTAAAAATCATAAACACGTTAGGTATTGCCGCATCCGAAAATGCCCGATCTATCAAAATATGATAACGTTTTTTCACTGCGTTTAACCCCGTAACGGAAACTAGCGCCCAAAGTCGAAAATGGCACTTTTTTGCCATTTAAAATATTTTTTTTAATTATCTAAAAAGTGATCAAAAGGTCGTACAGTCCTAAAAATGATAACAGTGTAAACGTCATCAAAATCCGCAAAAAAACGACACCACCCACAGCTCCATACACCAAAGTATGAAAAAGTTATTAGCCCCAGAAGATGGCAAAATCCCCCCAAAAAATTTTGTACAGGAGGTTTTAATTTTTTTAAATGTATGAAAACATTATAAAACCTATACATATTTGGTATCCCCGTAATCGTACCGACCCAAAGAATAAATTAGACATGTCATTTGGGGTGCACAGTGAAATCCATAAAATCCAAGCCCACAAGAATACGGTACAAATGCGTTTTTTTACCAATTTCACTGCATTTGGAATTTTTTTCCCGGTACATGGCATGAAATATTAAATACCACCATTTTGAAGTGTAATTTGTTACGCAGAAAATAAGCCATCACACAGCTCTGTACATGGAAAAATAAAAAAGTTACAGATTTTTGAATGTGGGGAGTGAAAAATGAAAACGCAAAATCGAAAAAGGGCCGCGGCGGGAAGGGGTTAAAGTCCATTGAAATCAACAGACATTTGATCCGTTATTATCATTATAGCGACAGAAGTGAATAACTGAGGTTGGAACACAGATGTGAAATCGACCTTATCAATATCTACCACCCAACTGGGAAGATTGTTGCTTGATGCATACTGTCCTCCACTCCCGCTCCCACCACCTTAAAGGAAATCTACCATGAAAATCAAGAATGATAAACCAGGGACACTTACTCATAGATCCAGGAACTATGGCTGTAGTAATCTTTTTATCCATGCTATTTATTCTGTTGCATTGTGAAGGAGCAGCTCCACTCTTTCACTGTGTGAGATTACAGTAGGCAGAGGGAGGGGGAAAGTGCTTGGGGAGCAGGAGGGAGGGTGAGACATGCTTTTGCACAGTCTAACAGTCTGTGAAGCTACAGCACATAGCCCTTTTTACTCATTGGATTAATTATAAAAGTTTATTTTAGAAGAAAGGAGACCATGATAACAAATAAAATAAGATTACCACAGTCACACTATGAGTCTATGAGTAAGTGCCCCTGGTTTATCATGCTTCACTTTAATGGTAGATTACTTTTAATCTGCCGGCGGATTGAAAAAGATGCCATGACGTCATTGGGGAGTGGGGATCAGTCGCCATGACAGCCTTGGGTCTTCCGAAGATCCAAGGCTGTCTCGTTTTAACCCATTCATTATAGTGTGCGATTTTCACATTGTAATGAATGAGGTAGAAAATCCCCATATACAGCCATACTGTAGTATGGCAGTATACGGGAGGATCGATCAGAAAACCTAGGGTTAATGTACCCTAAGTGATCTAAAAAAAATTATAATAAAAAACTTAAAAATTCAAATCACCCCCCTTTCCCTACAACTGATATAAATAAACAATAAAAATCATAAACACATAGGGTATCGCCGCGTCCGATAATGCCCAATCTATCAAAATGTAATAACTTTTTTTTACCGCGTTTAACCCCGTAACGTAAAATAGCTCCCAAAGCCAAAAATGCCATTTTTGCCATTGTTAAAAATATAAAAAAGACAATGAAAAGTGATTAAAAGGTCGTACAGTCCTAAATATGGTAGCATTGAAAAAAATCATCAAAAGTCACACGAAATGACACCTCCCACAGCTCCGTACAACGAAGTATGAAAAAGTTATTAGCACCAGATGGCAAAATAAAAAAAAATTTGTAAACAGGAGGTTTTAATTTTTGTAAATGTATGAAAACATTCTAAAACCTATACAAATTTGTTATCCCCGTGATCGCACTGACCCAAAGAATAAAATAGACATGTCAATTGGTACGCACAGTGAAAGCCATAAACGGCGCAAATGTGTTTTTTCATCATTTTCACCGCATTTGGAATTATTTTCCAGTTTCCCAGTACACGGCATGCAATATTGAATACCAACACTATGAAGCACAGCATTTTAAGTGTAAAAATAAGAAAGTTATAGATTTTAGGGCCAGGTCGTTAAGGGGTTAAGACACCTCATTGTCTTCCTTTCTTCTGTATTTTTATGCTGGACAGGGATCTGAAGGTCTCCAATCTGCTGATGACTGATAAAGGCTGTGTGAAGATTGGTAAACAATATCACGGTTATTTTTATCCATTCATTTAGATGATTGAGTGTTATTATAAAACTTCTGACCGCTATTGATTTCCACATTGCAGCTGACTTTGGTCTTGCCCGGGCATACAGCATCCCTCCAAAACAGATGACTCCAAAAGTAGTGACTCTTTGGTGAGTATCTGTCATGAATGGTTCACCGGGAGTTTCTTTAGTATAAGTGCCATTGTCAGGCAGATAAAATATAATGTGACCGCTAAATGGAACCAAGTCTTTGAAGAGCCAATCCCTATTTGTCTTTACTAATGGCTGAGCACCAGCATGTCAGTCCGGTGTCATTCTAAGTCAATCTGTGCCCTGGCATACTTTATAGTGGTATCTAGAAATTTGCTTTCATATATGATTATAGAAGTTAAAGTAATTAGAGACACTTATACCATGGCTGTGGTAATCTTCTTATATTTGTTATCCAAGGTCTCCTTCTAAAATTAACTTTTAAAATTATGATAATGACCCTGAAAGACTCTGGTGGGTGATTTCCGGAGCCACTCGGCATTGTGTCTTCACAGGCTGTTACAATGAGCAGGTCTCCCCTGCTGCTAGATTACACAGGTAGGGGGAGGAGGGAGAGAGCAGGGCGTTTGGGGTGAGACATGTTCTACTCATTGTAACAACCTGTGAAGCTACAGCACTGAGTGGTTCTGTAAATGAGCATGGAGGGCTCTAGGTCGCATTAGCATATTTTTAACACTTGATTTAAAAAGGAAGGAGACTATGGATAACAAATATAAGAAGATCACCACAGTCATAGTTCCTGGATCTGTAAGTGTCCCCTGGTTTATTGCCCTTGAACTTTGATGGTAGATTTCATTTAAAGTTGCAATGTTAACATTATGTAATCCTGGATCCTGATAGCAAAAAAATAACATCATCCTTGTGTTGAACTGTGCACTATAGTGCTCAAGAGATCAGGAGTATTATTGTGCAGAATAAGGGTACGTTAAGATGGCCGGAATTGTGGCCATGATCTGGCCTCACCAATTGCAGCAAGATCATGGCCATAATAGAAGTCTATGGCTCCCGCCTGATAAATTAACAATAATTGAAACTTCTGCCGTAAGACACCGGCATGGGCAGTGTGGTCCCAACAGTAGCCAGAGTGTCGTCGTCCCACCCTCCCCACACAGTTGCCGTCAGCCCTGCCTTTCCCCCTGTATATATCATGTTGTGGACATAACCTCATCATGTTCACCAGCTTCAGAGCTGGCACCTACGACCACCATACAAAGGACTAATGAAAAAGAATGCCAGTGCTTGTGTTTGACACTTGTGTTCTTATATCTTATATAAAGTGATGTGTAAAGTTCCTAGACCAGTAAAATACATGGTCCAATATTGTAAATGTACAGTGCTTTTTTATTCTTTTAATAGAATTAATTATAGTATTATTGCTTTGTATCTATTTCTTGACTGCCCCCCCCTCTTCTTTTCCTCTGACCCTCTTGTATGTATTATTTTTCCTATATTATCTTTTTTTTTCTTTGCACAACTATTTGTAGCTCACGCGTCTATCTTTAAAAAGCTTCATATAGCTACTGGTACAGGGACCAAGTGTCCTAAGGAGAGACCATCAATGGTCAATCCTGGCCAAACTACTCAAATGTAGTTGTACACGATGTACCAAGAGAAAACATGTCCGACTATGTGGTGCTGAGGGAGCACTTGGAGCTGTTTATTTCTCCTAAGTTTTATTGCAGGTCTGTGTCTTTATATTTTTATCTGAGTTTTGCGGTTGCAGGTACCGTGCCCCTGAATTGCTTTTAGGAAGTACAACACAGACAACCGCTATTGATATGTGGTAAGTATAGCATTGTTAAACCAGTCATTCTTTCTGTTGCAGGACATCTAAGGTGAACCCTGCCACTGCCCTTTTTTGGTTTCACGTTTTAATTTTTTTTCATAATTCATAACTTTTTGTTATTTTTCTGTGTATAGAGCTTTAGGAGTATTTGTTTTCTGTATAAATGGTACTTCCTATTAGCAATATTGAATATTCCAAGCCATATACTGGGAAGTGGGAAAGTATTCCAAATGAGTTTGTTGTTGGCACTGTTTTTGACACTAAAAGCAGACTAGACTATTCATTTTGAGCCTGCTGCGGATTTGGGAGACGGATGCCGCTGTATGGCAATCATTCTCCGCTTACCATACACTGTGAGTGCTCCCACAGTCATGTAATTATTCATATAAGCACTGTTACATCACTGGGAGAACATCTCCTGAATTATACTTATTAGGGCACATTTACTTACCCGTCCGGAGGAGTACACAGAAAGTGCATTGTTCCGACGATAATGCACTCTGCTGCGATTCACTAAGATCGTGCGCCCGATATCCTGCATGTGTCGCTTCCCCGCTCAGGTCCGACAGAATTCACCTTCTTCTTCCTGGTGCATGTAAGTGCATTGGATTGTAACACAATTTGAATGTTAAATCCCACGCTCAGTCCGAATCAGTCGGATCGTCCGACGGCTCACTCCCCAATTTCTGGCACATGAAAGCCGGTGCAACTGCACCAAAATCCGATCTCGTGCGACACAATCCCCTGTTAAATACTTGTCACAGTCGTGCAATCACCGAAAATGTCGGAATATCCAACTAAAGTGCGGCCATGGACCCTTAGTAAATAATTGCCATTGACTGAAAGAGTGACAACGTCTTAAAGGGGTTTTCTTGCCATATTTAAACATGGTATATGAAAGCTCACAAGAGTGAAGGACCACATAACTCACAGAAACTGTGGAAATCATTTTCTACACAACTTTTTTCACAACCTAAGGCTGCATGAACAAAAACAAAGTCTGAAAACTGCATTTCTATGTGCTCATACACACCACCCTTGTTTCCACAGGCCCATGTGTAAGCCAGCTGCCTGAGCAGTCTTTTCTACCATCATCCGTGTTAGAAAAGCACATGCTTTGTTTGCTGCCCAAGAATGAATGCTATCATGTGCAGCTAGGCAAACACTGTGCAGGCCCCAGGTCCCTTTATCCCAGGGATTTATTAGGTCAGAACACGGAACCATATCCACCATTTTCACTGGGTGCATGTGACTAAAACTTTGTAGTTAGACATTTGTTCCTGATAATATTTCCTCTATGGCAGGGCGGTTGGTTGTATCCTGGCAGAACTGCTGGCTCACAAACCTTTATTGCCCGGAACATCAGAAATCCAGCAGATTGATTTAATCATACAACTTTTGGGGACACCAAATGAAAATATCTGGCCGGTAAGTATGTTTCTTTTTCATCGGCCTACTGTGGGTGATCCTATTGGTTAGGCAAGTCTCTGGCTTCTACTATCTGATTCTGGGTATGCAACATGCCATCCACAATCCGCTTGTCACCAAAGAGAAGGCCTTGCATTAGGCTGCTGTCACACTTTCCGCTGGCATTGCGCTCATAACGTAACACTACCACAGGGGGCTAACATTGGCCAGACCACATATGCTTTTCCAGGGAAATGCATGCAATCGGTAACCAGGCCCCGGTGTCTTGCATTTAAACAATACAAGACAATGGGGTCTGATTACCGATCTCATTCATTTCCCTGGAAACGCATAAGATATGGGCCGAGGAACTCCTCCATCCTCCACCCCCCCCCCCCCCCCATCTCCCATGCACTAGTGTTGCGTTACCAATGTAACACTCTTGGAATGTGTGACCACGGCCTTATACAGCCTTCATTTACATAACACTAAAAACATGATTTGCAGAGGCTCAGATCTTTTCTGAAAATCGCTTTTGGGTAAAATCCCTTTCTATAAGGTTAAGTTCACATATGTGCTTTCAAACATGGAACCCTATGGGGAGCAGATGGACCTGCTTTCACCTTCTGCTCAATAACAGAAACTTTTGGTGCATATTTGAACTAGATCTTATTTATACATGTGCTGTCGAAGTGAGCACAATTCGGGCCTACTTCTAAATGAGCTGTCAAAGTGAGGACAACTGGATCCTACTTGGTGTTGCATATATAAAAATATACCACGTAATACCACTTTATTCAATTTTATATAATCCGTATCAATATATACTATAATCCATTATAGAGCCGGAAAGAAAAGCCCTAACAAATTTAATAAAAATGCTGTGTTTTTGTCACCTTACACTTGAGTATTAGCCGAGGCCCCTAATTTTACCACAAATAACTGGGAAAACTTAATGACTCAAGTATAAGCCTATGGTGGCAATTGCATTGCTAGCAGCCTCCCCCAGCAATGTAATGGCCTGCAGCAATGAAATGCAATGCAGCTGCCCCCCCCCCCAGCATTGAAATGCAACGTAGCCCATTAAATGTCAAAGGGAATTAGCTGACAGGTTACATAAAATGAAGTTTGAATCATGACATTAACTTGACAGTGGTCAGCGAACATGTCCGCTGTATCTAAGATGGCGGACAGTCCCTTATTCTGGGATTTCTTAAGTCAAGATGGCGTCCGAAACCAGTGCGATCTCCTTAACACCCCCCAAATAATGAAATTCTCATTACCTTCTGAAGCTCCCCGCGACTCCTCTTCCTTCTTTTCTTCACTCGTAGTAGAGCGGACAGACGCGGCCATGCGCTCTGCCTGAGTGCAGAGTGCATTGACGCTAGCATGGCTGTGCTATGAGGGAAGAGAAGAAGGAAGAGTTTATTTTTTTTTATACTAAGCTAAAATTGGGTTTTACAGCCCGTTTTTTTGTGCTGAAAAACTTGGCTTATACACGAGTATATAAGGTACATACATAATATTAGTTTTTTTTACTTGGCCCCTTCCTGAATGCTCTACATTAAAAATATATATGTAAATATTTTTACTGCAGGGGAACCCTGAAATTACTGAAATCCACAGGTGGGAATTCATCAAGCGCTGGCATGTAATAGCGGGTCCCCCCACCGGTGCATAAGTCTCTTGATCTGACCGGCATTGCTGGGCAACACTATGCCAGGTTAGACCTGGAGTAGTTCTGCATAAAAACCTGCAAATGTTTTTGAAAAGTACCCAAGCTGTCGCCACTCTGTCAGCGACTATTCCCACAAGGCCTGAAGTTGGCATAGTTGCATAATAATCTCAATTTGTGCTGATTTCACTGCTTCTACACCAGAAACTGGTGTGTGAATGTATGCAACAAATCTGAATAACGTCTCTATGAAACACAATGGTCTACATTTACTATTGTCCTTGCACCATTTTTCTGGCAGACTTTGCACTTTGTTTTATGTGCAAACTGCTTGCACACGTATTTAATAAGTGCCTGCCCTACTTGTCGCACGTGACCCTTTTGTGACGTGGCTGTACTATTCTGCGCTAGACACAAATTTCTGCACCAAAAAGGGGTGGTGTTCTGGTGCACAGTCGGACCACGTGACACATTTAACATGCAAAGCCCGACAGAAGTGTTTCTCACGCCCCCAAAAAAGTTGGTGCACTCTATCGGAGCAATGCAGGGAGCGCCAAATTCATTAATCATGAAACCTGAATCTGGCACAATCTGCACACTACACAGGTAAACTGTACTTAGTGCAGTTTGCACTGCTTTTAGTAAATGTGGGCAAATGAGCAATAATAGAATAGCATTTTTTTCTGTATTCCTCAGCAGTATGAGTTAAAGGAAACCTACCACTACAGATGTACCCATTAAGGTAGATCCAGTGGTAGGTGCAGAGTAATATGCAAATTTTCTAAAGAGGCTACTGGGGCGTGGAGTAGCCGGAGCTGAGGTTACGCCGCGTGGCTACTCCACACCCCAGTAGCCTTTTTGATTCTCTTCCCAGACAGGCCTGGCCTCCTTGTAGCTGCGCGCTGAAGATGTCTGGGTAGGAGGGTCAATGAGGGTACTGGGGCGCGGAGTAGCTGCGCAGCATAACCTCAGCTCCGGCTACTCCACGTCCCAGTAGCCTCTTTAGAAAATTTGCATATTACCCTGATTAAAGATTAGCAAAGATAGAGGGGAGTAAAGGATTAGCCCTAAAAAGGCTATCCTTACATACGTTAGATGTTCCTACCAACTTAAACTTAATCATTTTAAGTGGCCACATTGATGTAATGTTTTATTTTCTGACATCCAAGATGCAGCAATACAAAAACAGAAAAACACCTTGAGGTCCCGGAGTCTCAAAATAGGCTTGGCCTTAAATGGGTTAATTGTACTTTTGCATGTTCAGGCAACTTCAGCTATTGAAATGGGGGTTCCTGTTGAACCTTATATTTAATCCACTTCTCTTCTTTTCCCTTTATGATGAAATGACTGGATCTTATATAGGGATTTTCAAAGCTGCCTCTAGTTGGTCAATACACGGTGCGCAAGCAGCCATACAACAATCTGAAGCATAAGTTCCCCTGGCTCTCAGAGGCTGGCCTCAGACTTCTCAATTTTTTATTTATGTATGATCCCAAAAAGAGGTGAGAAAAGATTTATATGGATGACTGCATTACTTCTAGTCAGAACAATGTCCAATCTCTGCATCTTTCCATCTCCCAGAGCTACAGCAGAAGACAGCCTGGCAAGTTCCTATTTCAAGGAGAAACCTCTACGTATGTGTTGTGCTTCATACCTCATTCTATGCATTAGTAAATAGGGAAAGAGTGATAATACTACATAATAATGCTTCATCCATCAGCATTTTCTGGTTTAATGACTTCTCCAATCTTCACCACATATATATATTAGTATTAATTATATTATTAATAGATACCTATTATAAAGGAGAAGGAAATTTGTAGAAAAAATAGATTCGAAATTCCCAGAACCTCCTATAGTGGCGGAAGCATGTATTTCTACAGTTATTAAACACATAGGAACATTGAAGGGCATATATCTTGCCTTGTGTACTCACAGCCAAGAAATTGTGACTTTTTCCCCTTCTCGCCACCCTAACACCACTATTCTTGAAAGGGGGCAGGGCACAGGGCAGGGATGCCTCAACCCACTAAAGAACCTCATAGTAATTCTGGTGTGTTGTGCGCCAGTGCAGAGAGTATTAGCCCCAGTGATAATGCATCCCCCCCCCCCCCTGTACTATAATATTTCTTTGTCTCATGTCTGTAGTTTAACTAGCGATCAAGTGGTTAATCTTGAAATGTGTTGGCACACTGCATCAAAACCTTTTAACCCCTTAATGACCTGGCCCTTTTTAGTTTTCACTTCCATTTTTCACTCACCACCTTTAAAAATCTATAACTTTTTTTATTTTTCGACGTAAAGAGCTCTGTGATGGCTTTATTTTCTGCGTAACAAATTGTACTTCATAGTGATGGCATTTAATATTCCATGCCGTATACTGCAAAAACCGGAAAAAAAATTCCAAATGCAGTGAAAATGGTGAAAAAAGTGTTTTCTTGTGGGCTTGGATTTTACAGCTTTCACTGTGTGCCTCAAATAACATGTTTACTTTATTCTTCGGCTCGGTATGATTACGGGGATACCAAATTTGTATACTGTATATACTCGAGTATAAGCCAAATTTTTCAGCACAAAAAATGTGCTGAAAAACACTAACTCGGCTTAACTCGACCTGTTGCACCAGGTCAGTACAATGTCAGAGTCACTGACTTCAGCCGCCGCCGCGATCGTATTGTGTGTGCCGGCAGCGCTGCGGCTGACGTCAGAGCTGCGTGCCGCACGGACCTGGCGCCGCAGCTAGAGGTCACAGACCATACATGATGTCAAAATAGGCCTGGCTTCCACTAAAACCACGGCCGAACTCACTACTTTTCAATCTGAGCTAGCATATGTGCATATTGTATAATTGTATACTGTTATATGGGATCCTGCAAGACCACTGCATTGCATCTCCAAATGCCCTTTTAATAGTTTTATTCTTTGATTGAAAAAAAAAAAAAAAACTACAGACATGAGACTAAGACTATAGTATAGTGGGGGATGTATTATCACTGGGGCTAATACTTTCAGCACTGGCGCACAACACACCAGAACTACTATGAGGTTCCAGGTGTAGATTTCATCTACAACCTGTGTATTTTTTGTAATTCTATTCCCTTGGATCTGCTAGGAGAAGACTCTCTCCAGAATACACTTTATCTAAACTAGCTACAAGTAAACTGTGTGCAATACAATTATACAGTGATATTGCATATTGTAGTCATTCAATTTTCTCTTATTTATAGCATTGTATTTTAGTTTGGTCTTGTGTTCATGAGACAACCCTGTTGTTATGCCTTTCTTGGAGATATGGATATCAAACTGGGGAGAGCATCTGCTTGGGACCCTTCACTTAGCTTCTCTGTGCCATGCTTGTATAAAGTGGTGTATGCAGTAAAAGTGCAGACAAAGTATAGCGACTTCTCCTCCACAAATTAAAGGCTTTAAAAAATAGTCTTGGGCAGGGAAAGGTGAGATCATAGACGCATGCTGGGAAAGGGGATATTAACCACCAGTCTTGATATATGCCCCCATTGTCTGTGTGTAAAGCAAACCGAATAATTAAGTTTTCATTATTTTGTAGGAAACTTCAAAAGCAGTTCCATTATTTAATGATCAGAACTAACACATTTTCAATAAGGAGCCATGCAATACTGACCATGCAAGGCTGTAAAATTGGCCAAAAATGTAGTAGGTCATTCAGGTAGCCATCTGCACTGCTAAGAGGTTACTGCGAATAACCTACTGAGGTCCTGTATTAAGGATAAGTTATAATATTTCATGGAATAATAAAAGTGTTCTTTCCGCAGCCTGTGAGCCACAGTTGATGCCAACCTTTCCACATCATCGCAACAAAAGAGTGAGCAGCTCAGGCGCAGAGAATCAGGCGAAAAGATGTAAACCATGACACCCTACGCTGAAAAGCCAAGACATTAGTGTGCATGAAGCAGCTACAGAACCCTTACAACTATGGGGTGTTGGAATGTGCCGCAGATGATCACTTTGTGGCTGGGTCATGCTGGTTTTTTAGTCCTGTTATATCTTTAAAGGGAACCTACCACCACACGTCTACCTATAAAGGTAGGTTGGTGGTAGGTGCATCTATAGGACGTGAGGATAGCCCTTTTCACGTCCCCGCAAACTTTTGATAACTTCTATTTCGCTAATATGTAAATATTCTAAAGAGGCTACTGAGGCGTGGAGTAGCCGAAGCTGAGGCTACACGGCGCGGTTACTCCACAGCCCAGTAGCCTCTTTGATCCTCCTACCAGATAACTTCGGCGCACAGCTCCTCATTGCTGCGCGCCCGCAAAGCCTGCCGTCTGCGCATGCGCAGTGGGTCCAGCTTCAGAGGAGTGACGAGGCAGACGCAGGCTGTTCCCAGTAGCCTCTTTAGCAAATTTACATATTTCAGATGCACCTACCACCCGATCAACGTTTTATAGGTAGATCCGTGGTGGTAGGTTCCCTTTAAGTAGGAGAGCTGTTATCTATCAAGGACAATAGATGCGATCTAAACCTATGTGGCTGGGTAAGCCTCTAAAGATCAGCACCAAGTGAAGGTTGAAAGATTTACACCCAGTGGGTGCGCAGCACATTTACTTTAATTTCTTTGTACAAATAGAAATTATAATGACTCCAGGAGCCAGAAGTGTTTGTATTTTTTTCTAGATAAAATGCTATACTTTTCATATACATTATAAAGACTTTTGTTGTCCTGGTTACAGCTTACATTTTACTTTACAGCTTAGCTGGGTTCCTCTTGATAAATAATGATACATATATGAACCTATCCACCTAAACAGAGGGAATGACATACACTATAGCCGTGATGTAAACGAATAACCTTTATTAAATTCACAAGTTAAAATACAAGTAAAAAAGCATCCTTGAGAATGACCAGCGGGTTGAAACGCGCGTTGGGGGCTAATAACGCCAGGTAATATGCTCCACAGGGCTATCTTCTTGCAATAGATTGATTACCAATTGATGCAATATTGTTGTATACTGTTACTTGACCATCCTGCTTATGTTTGTTTACACTTGCAAGTCGATGTTTACATGTATTTTGCACTTTATGGACAGTTCAAGGAGTAACGTTCATGATGATATTTCTGTTTACTGAATTACCTGTTCCCTGTGGACTAACCTCCTGTGCTGTTTCACTTTTATATCTCTCCTGCAATGCTTTTTTACTTGTATTTTCACTTGTGAATTTAATAAAGGTTATTCGTTTACATCACGGCTATAGTGTATGTCATTCCCTCTGTTTAGGTGGATAGGTTCATAGTTGTATATCTGTGAGGGCACTTCATAATTTGGTTTCTCTGGCATACTTACCATATACGAGACAGTCTTGTCTGACTGCGTTACTCACACTTTTGTTTTAGTTTTTTGTCATGTAATGATACATAGTTTAATATCTTTGTGAATATTTTTATGAATTGATGCAGAGTTACAATCTTTCACTGGTTAAGTGAAAAGTTTGTTGCCACCTCTCTTTACATCTTAGGCTACATTCACACTGCCGCATGGGGGACGTATATGGGCCGACATATATACGGCCGATATACATCCCCCATAGACGGCATTGGGCTTACGGCGCCCTACGGGAGCGGTAGAGTGCCCTACGGGAGCGGTAGAGTGCAGCACCAAACCGCTCCGTAGCCCGGGAAAAGATAGGACATGTCCTATCTTTTCCTGTATTACAGCGCCGTGTGCCATACATCCCCATGGAGAGGGACGGGGATGAGCAGCGCTCACCTCCTCCCCCCCCCCCCCCCCCCCCCCGCACGCTGCCGTGTGCCTGCTGAGCTACGGCAGCAACGGCAGTGTGCATCTAGCCTTAGCTGAGCTCCCAAGTTGTCGGTAGACTGCCAATCCCTTATATCAAAGTACTGTATAGATTAAAGCTGTTCGTTATCAAAGCCTGCTCTGACTGTAAACTACAAGCAATGCTAGAAGACTAGACCTTTTTAGCCCCCAGAATTTTGAAAGCAGCTCCGAAGTAGAATACAGATTTTTATCCCTTTGCGGTACTCACAGCCTAAGCACATACACAATAGGTAGGATAAACCAGTGTAAAGAGAAGTAAGACCATGGTTAATGACAAGCAACCAGATTGTACCTGTCTGTCCTTTTACCGTCGTTTCACACTGAGCACACTGACTCCTTGCATCATATCACTATGAGTTCAGTCTGAAACGGGACACTGCACGGTCTGGGATTCATGGACTGACCACGGCAGTGGGAGGCTGCCCTAGCTCTGCATGGAATTTGATCAGTTTCCCCAACGTGTCTACCCTTACTAGAATGGTTTTGAATAGTTTTATGCAGGACATAGTTGTTTGTATACCGTGACGAAAGTCTAATTTACTGTAATGTATTGTTTTAATAAATAAATGTGGAATATTCTCCTGAAAACATTCTAGATTTATTGAAACTTTTTATGAAAGGGTTTGTTCACCAGTTTCAGGTTTGTCGTAGAAATTTCTGGCAGTTGAAAATCTGTTCCATAAGGTTTATTGGCAATTTATTTTAAACACTATTGTAGTTTATTGCAGAACCTCAGGCACATTGCTGAAAAGTTCTTATATTTATTGTTATTTAACCTTTTCATTTTGACCATGTTGAAAAGAGCAATAGTAATACACAACATGAAGTCATGGTAGCCGATACACTGCTAAAAAAGCCAAGGCATATTGTTGTTACAGTTTACAATCCACAAAATGCTAATTTTTTTTTTTGCACATCAAGTAGTACAAAGCTGAGTTTTGTAAAGTCTTCAATATGGATCTGTATCCTATTGTTTCCAAATTTTGCCTCCCCTGACTTCATATAAAATTATATATATTTGCACTACTGTTCTGAAATTTTTACAAATTTTTTTTTTTTTTATAAATGGTACAGAGAAAGGAAAGGTTTCTCTTGCTTCTACACATATTTGATCAAATAATATCTTCTTATACAGGTAAAACTACACTATATAATCAGTAAAAATCATCTGATTCCAACACAGAATTTTTTCATTAGTCTTCACCATTCCTGAATAGTCATTGTCATCAATTCTTGATTTATCAAACTGTTTACCCCATAAATCTGGAGTAATTTGTGCCAAAATACTGTCTGAAATGCCTTGCGACACTTTTATTTTACTTCACATATAACAGTTTTACATAGTTTTTAGGCATTTTTTTTTCAACTACAACACCTATTTAACTATGAAGTAACAGACTTAAGCAACACTATGGTGTAAAAAAAAACATTAAAATAATATTATATATTTCAGTATAAACAATGACAAAAAGTGAATCCTTTGTGTATAAATGTAAGTTACCATTTTACTCAGGCTGAACTTGGTCCTATGTTTACTTAAGCACTTTACTGTTTGTAAGGGAATCTTTTCCTTTACATGTTTACATTTGGGCACTGTGCAACCTTTTCTGTTGTTGCTCCAAATTTGTCATTTGTTGCTTACGTCTGTTACTTCATAGTTAAATAGGTGTTGCATTTTGTTAGAGGATATAGTCATTGGCCCATGACCATTCCCTCTGGATACTTTATTGGTGTCACATTTTTTTCAACTAGTAAGAAAAAGGGCATGACCAAAAACGTATTATTCCTTTCCAACAATACAAAAATAAAGATAAGTAGATGGTACAACTACACAGTCTTAGGCCTATTGCCACACAAGAGACTGTGATGCAATTTACTTGCATCATGAGCTTGCCTGAATGTCCCGCCCAAATGAATCATAAGCATGTCAGTTCAGGAGAGCAGTGTGGGGACCTATAGTTAGCAGGATATTCTCAAGAGAGGAAATAGACATACCGGTACTCTATGGTGGGACCTAACTAGAAATAAGAAAAAAAGGGAAGCTGGAAGCCAGTTGCATCTCAGGGAGGGAGGGCAGGTGGGGATAGGGAAATGTATGTAAGCAAATTTGATAATTGTAAAAAAGTGTATTTTTTGTAAGAGGTCTAAGTACATGCAAAGTTATGAGCATGGTGCCCTGTGAAGGGCCATGCGATGTGCAGAATTGTTTTTAAAAATTTTTGTAAAACCTAATAAAGATGATATTAAAAAAAAAAAAAAGACTGTCAGTTCAGTTCCGGCCTCTAAGCCTTCAGGCTGGACATTCAGACAAGCTTACCATGCGAGTCTGGTGCAATTAAATCACATTTGCTCGTGGGCAATCGGTCTTAAACTAGATCAGATTTATCATCCAGCATTAGTCTGATAAATCTGGCGTAGAAGACTGGTCTGATGTGTGAAACATTGATAAATCTTCCCTACTATGTTAATTTGCCTCAATGCTGTCTCATGGCTAAAGCAGACCTGACCATAAAGAGCCTAGTTAGCTTATTGGGTGCTGAAACAAAGGGCTTATTCACATACACAGAAGAAGTCATATGTGTGCTGATGTTTTTCCCCCTTAGATGTTGCTAGGGAATAATGTTTTAACCAACCATTGATTTTGTTATAATTCAAAAAGTTATTCATTTTTTGTATTAGGAAAACACACAAATAACAGAGATGCATTGGCACTGGTAACACGCAAATCAAGTACATAGAAGATGTCAAGCACAGCAACAGACATATCACCACCTGAGCTGACTTGGTATGATCAAGTGCTATAGAGTCTGAATCAACACTGACAAGGAACAGAAATGAAGTGCAACTGTGAAAGGTCACATCTACCAAAGCATGGCCATTTGCCTCAGGTTGGGGCATCAGGGCAGCAAACTACCGTACTATACATCTGTGAGGGTTGAAACAGCGCTCTGAGTACCAAGAAGCTACACACTATGAGGCCCCATCTATATATTTATCACTTTCTTGTTTGTTTCTATAAGTGATCTGTCATATACAAAATGTGATAACTATGTTGGGAAAGATCCTGTTATGCCCTTTGCTGAGTCATGAACACATCACAGAAGTGCACTAGGACTTGCTCTTGTGAACGGGTATGCTGCTACAAAGGATCTCCAGGTCCATTAAGCTACGCTGAAGCCATAGCTGCTGATCTTTCTCCAACATAATCATGGTAGCTTTATGACCCTCACTCCGGCACTGGACAACACGCTCACACTTAATATAATGAAGCTGTCTGCAATGACTGCAGCGGTAATGGGGTAAATGTCCAGGCTGCAAACAGCAGTGGAGCTGGTGTTTCCTCCCTTGCTCCTCCATCACTGCTTGGATCTTCTCATACGGTGTCATTTGGGTAACCCTATGTTGTTTGTCTCTGCAGTCTTTCACAATGGAGCAGAAGGCGCTGTGGAACGTGTGGCATGGGACACAGCAGTGCTCTAAAGATTTATCTACAAATACACAGTCATGCATGATGAATTCCATCTGTGGTACTTGGGTTTGGGGTCTGTCATCCTTAGGGTGATGCCCATCAACCTTTATACAGTCCCCATTTACATGCTTATCCCAAGATTCATAGCAATGGTCACATAATGGTGGTTGGTATAAGACTTCTGCACTAGAAGTTCCAGTGTCACTCTCCACGCCATTAAAGGGACTGTACTGGACTACAGGGACTGTGCTTGGCTCTAATATCAGTTTTTGCAGTCTTTTCATACATGCATCTTCCCCACGCCAGCAACTTCTTTCTCTGATGAGATCGGCCCCATTCACCAGAGCAGATCCTGAACAGGACACGAGGTCAGCCAAGATGTTACACTCCATCTGAGCAGCCAGAAATCCAAGAGCAGCTATAGCGAGAATATCTGGTGTGGGTAGGACCTGTATCTTTAGACAAGTTCCATCTTCTACTGCTTGATAATTTAATCTTTTCAGGGCTTGTAATATTGTTTCCGGAGGGAAGGCTGTCTCCAGCGTGTGCACATAATGTCCAGAGTATGTCTGGTGGGAGAGGGAAACAAAGCAAAAATGAGAAATTAACAGGTTTTTCAAAAGGATGAATTCAGTAATGGGAACACTTACTGGATAGACCAGTAAAATTGGAGGGCTCTATGGCTACTGTCACACGGTGCGTTCTTTGGCCGTTCTTTGTGCGTTTTTAAAACGCATTGAAAACATATGCATTTTAAAAAGCATGCGGTTTTGTATGTTTACCATGCGTTTGGCTGGTTTGATTCCCGTATTAACATTTCCACAGCTGCTTAAACGTTCCCAAATGAAGAAAAACAGATTCAAACCAGTCGAACGCATAGTAAAGTTGGTGACACACATAGTGTTTTTGTCGCGTTTCTGCAGTGATTTTGAATGAGTTTTTCAAATGTTTGCGCTTTTTAAAAACGCAATGTTTGATGTGCATTAATTGCATTTGGCTGTATCTCTTTGAATTTGTAAAAACGCAGTCATCTTGTCCCTGCTGTTTGTGCATGTGTGTGTTTCACATGTTTTACAAAACGCAGACCACAAACGCATGCTTTTTCAAAAACGCAACCGCTTTGAAAAACGCAGTAAAACCGCACCTCAAAAAAAACGCCACGTTTAGACACAAAAACCCATTGAAAAAGCCAATATGCAAATTTGATGCGTTTTTTAAAAAAAACGGCATGTGTGTCACCAGCCTCACTCTCAAAGATACATGCGTTTTAAAACGCACACAGAACGCACAGTGTGACAGCGCCCTACATAATGAAATTGCCTACTGAGGGTGCAGTCACATTTTCAAAGCTGCTTACACTTCCAGAAATGAAGAAAAGCAGATTCAGGGTGCAGTCACATGTACCGCTAGTGCTGCAGGGGCAGACCTCGGCCCGATTATGTATGCGTTTCTATGGAAATGAATGCAATCGGTAACCAGAACCCAGGTGTATTGCATTAAAACAACGCAAGACATTGGATTGCTTGCGTATCCATAGAAAAGCATACATGATTGGGCCGGTCACACGCAGAGCTAGCGGTGACTGCACCCTCAAAGCAGTTTTTCAATGCGTTTAAAGAGGAATTGTCACTAGAGATGAGCGAGCACTAAAATGCTCGGGTACTCGTTATTCGAGACGAACTTTTCCCGATGCTCGAGTGCTCGTCTCGAATAACGAGCCCCATTGAAGTCAATGGGAGACTCGAGCATTTTTCAAGGGGACCAAGGCTCTGCACAGGGAAGCTTGGCCAAACACCTGGGAACCTCAGAAAAGGATGGAAACACCACGGAAATGGACAGGAAACAGCAGGGGCAGCATGCATGGATGCCTCTGAGGCTGCATAATCGCACCATTATGCCAAAATTATGGGCAACAGCATGGCCATGACAGAGTGACAGAATGAAGCTAGATAGCATGTAAAACATCCAATAATTGACCCTGACACTATAAGGGACGGCATGCAGAGGCAGCGGCAGCAGGCTAGAGAGTGTCATGGCGACATACCCTAAATGGACTCAGGCTTCAAACCAATGGGTGGCAGAGAGGAACCAAAGGAGGTGAGCAAGAAGCGCTCAAATAATATCGCTACATGATAAAAGTTTGCCAGTATATTTTGTGGATTACACAGCAGGGTGGCGACAAAGTTAACATGGAAGCCAGGAAAACAACCCAAAATTCTGCCTGACACAGCTCGTTTGATAAGGGGACCATGTATGGAGGCAGTGAACTAGTAGTAGATTAAAGGTGCTGCAGTTAAAACTATGTTAGTTGGATCTTGGGATGGAGCTGGCGCTCCGCTGCCAGGCGAGCTTTCGCCAATCCAAGCCCCTGTCTCTAGGCTACTCCCCAAACAGCACTTCTAAGAACCTTTTGTATAAGATCAAGTGTAGTAGCGTTCTTATAAGTTTGGGATATGGCGGATGAGGGGAATGTAAACAGATGCGCAAGAAGCGCTGAAATAATATCCCTAAATGGTAAAAGTTTGCCAGTATATTTTGTGGATAACACAGCAGGGTGGCGACAAAGTTAACAACTTTGATGTGGAATCCATGAAAACAACCCAAATTTGTGCCTGACACACCTCGTTTGATAAGGGGACGATGTATGGAGGCAGCTATATGGACGACTTTTGGAGGTAGCAATGGAGACAACGTGTGGAGGCTGCTATGGAGATAATTTAATTTGGATAGTGCCTGTATGTGGCAGTCCAAAAAAGTTTTCAAACCAGAGGAGCAGGTAGGTGGCCCTCCAGAAAAATGGAATAGATTGAGTGCCTGTATGTGGCAGTCCCAAACATTTTTCAAACCAGAGGAGCAGGTAGGTGGCCCTCCAGAAAAATGAAATAGATTGAGTGCCTGTATGTGGCAGTCCAAAAAAGTTTTCAAACCAGAGGAGCAGGTAGTTGGCCCTCCAGAAAAATGAAATAGATTGAGTGCCTGTATGTGGCAGTCCAAAAAAGTTTTCAAACCAGAGGAGCAGGTAGGTGGCCCTCCAGAAAAATTGAATAGATTGAGTGCCTGTATGTGGCACTCACAAAAATTGTTTAAAACAGAGGACCGGGTAGGTGGCCCTCCAGAAAAATTAAATGCATAAAGTACTATAGCTAGAGCCAGTGGGCCCTGTCAAAAAATAGCCAGTTTCCTCTGCTTTAGTGTACAAAGAGGAGGAGAAGGAGGAAAATGAGGAGGAGGAGGAGTGCATAAATTATTCAGGTTGAGCTTCCTTCACCTGGTGGAGATTGGAAATTATGAGAAATCCAGGCTTTATTCATCTTAATAAGCGTCAGCCTGTCAGCGCTGTCAGTCGACAGGCGTGTACGCTTATCGGTGATGATGCCACCAGCTGCACTGAAAACCCGCTCGGACAAGACGCTAGCGGCAGGGCAGGCAAGAACCTCCAAGGCGTACAGCGCCAGTTCGTGCCACATGTCCAGCTTTGAAACCCAGTAGTTGTAGGGAGCTGTGTGATCATTTAGGACGATGGTATGGTCAGCTACGTACTTCCTCACCATCTTTCTGTAAAGATCAGCCCTACTCTGCCGAGACTGGGGACAGGTGACAGTGTCTTGCTGGGGTGACATAAAGCTGGCAAAAGCCTTGTAAAGCGTACCCTTGCCAGTGCTGGACAAGCTGCCTGCTCGCCTACTCTCCCTCGCTACTTGTCCCGCAGAACTACGCACTCTGCCGCTAGCGCTGTCAGAAGGGAAATACTGTTTCAGCTTGTGCACCAGGGCCTGCTGGTATTCATGCATTCTCACACTCCTTTCCTCTCCAGGGATGAGAGTGGAAAGATTTTGCTTGTACCGTGGGTCCAGGAGAGTGAATACCCAGTAATCGGTGCTGGAATAAATTCTTTGAACGCGAGGGTCACGGGATAGGCAGCCTAGCATGAAATGCCATATGCGCCAGAGTCCCAACGCGCAAGAATTCACTCCCCTCACTGGCCTGACTGTCCATTTCCTCCTCCTCCAACTCCTCTTCTTCTGCCCATACACGCTGAACAGTGAAGGACTGAACAATGGTCCCCTCTTCTGTCTCGCCAACATTCTCCTCCTCTTCCTCCTCATCCTCCTCCACCTCCTCCGATATGCGCTGAGAAACAGACCTGAGGGTGCTTTGGCTATCAACAAGGGAATCTTCTTCCCCCGTCTCTTGTGACGAGCGCAAAGCTTCCGACTTCATGCTGATCAGAGAGTTTTTCAACAGGCCAAGCAGCGGGATGGTGAGGCTGATGATGGCGGCATCGCCACTGACCATCTGTGTTGACTCCTCAAAGTTACTCAGCACCTGACAGATATCAGACATCCACGTCCACTCCTCATTGTAGACTTGAGGAAGCTGACTGACCTGACTACCAGTTCTGGTGGAAGTTGACATCTGGCAGTCTACAATCGCTCTGCGCTGCTGGTAAACTCTGGATAACATGGTTAATGTTGAATTCCACCTCGTGGGCACGTCGCACAACAGTCGGTGAGCGGGCAGTTGGAGGCGGCGCTGCGCTGCCCTGAGAGTGGCAGCATCTGTGCTGGACTTCCTGAAATGCGCACAGATGCGGCGCACCTTCGTGAGCAAATCTGACAGATTGGGGTATGTCTTGAGGAAACGCTGAACTATCAGATTTAACACATGGGCCAGGCATGGCACATGTGTCAGTCTGCCGAGTTGCAGAGCCGCCACCAGGTTACGGCCGTTGTCACACACAACCATGCCTGGCTTCAGGTTCAGCGGTGCCAGCCACAGATCAGTCTGCGCCGTGATGCCCTGTAATAGATCTTGGGCGGTGTGCCTTTTATCGCCTAAGCTCAGCAGTTTGAGCAGCGCCTGCTGTCGCTTAGCGACGGCTCTGCTGCTGTGCCTAAAGCTAGCGACTGATGGCGCCATGCCCACGGATGGTAGTTCGGAGGAGGAGGTGGAGGAGGGGTGGGAGGAGGAGGAGGCATAGTAGGCCTTTGAGACCTGGACCGAGGTAGGCCCCGCAACCCTCGGCGTCGGCAGTATATGACCAGCCCCAGGGTCAGACTGGGTCCCAGCCTCCACCAAGTTAACCCAATGTGCCGTCAGCGATATATAGTGGCCCTGCCCGGCAGCACTCGTCCACGTGTCCGTGGTCAGGTGGACCTTGTCAGAAACGGCGTTGGCCAGGGCACGGATGATGTTGTCTGACACGTGCTGGTGCAGGGCTGGGACGGCACATCGGGAAAAGTAGTGGCGGCTGGGGACCGAATACCGAGGGGCGGCCGCCGCCATGAGGTTGCGAAAGGCCTCGGTCTCTACTAGCCTATAGGGCAGCAACTCCAGGCTAAGCAATCTGGAGATGTGGACATTAAGGGCTTGGGCGTGCGGGTGGGTTGCACTATATTTTCTTTTCCGCTCCAGCGTCTGGGGTATGGAGAGCGGAACGCTGGTGGATGCTGTGGAGGATCGTGGAGGCGACGATGGGGTTTTTGTGCCAGGGTCCTGGGCAGGGGGCTGACTATCAGCTGACACAGGGGAAGGAGCAGTGGTGTGCACGGCCGGAGGTGAACGGGCTTGGTGCCACTGATTCGGGTGTTTAGCATTCATATGCCTGCGCATACTGGTGGTAGTTAAGCTAGTAGTGGTGGAACCCCTGCTGATCCTGGTTTGGCAAAGGTTGCACACCACAGTACGTCGGTCATCCGGTGTTTCCTTAAAGAACCTCCAGACTTCTGAAAATCTAGCCCTCGCCGCGGGAGCCCTCGCCACGGGAGCTTCACTACGTGACACATTTGGCGCTGATGCACCTGCTCTGGCCCTGCCTCTCCGTCTGGCCCCACCACTGCCTCTTCCAACCTGTTCTGCTATAGGACTCTCCTCCGTCTCAGAAGCACTGTGTTCACCCGGCCTCTCAACCCAGCTTGGGTCTGTCACCTCATCATCCTCCTATCCCTCAGTCTGCTCCCCCCTCGGACTTCCTGCCCTGACAACAACTTCACCACTGTCTGACAACCGTGTCTCCTCATCGTCGGACACCTCTTTACACACTTCTTCCACTACGTCAAGAAGGTCATCATCACCCACAGACTGCGACTGGTGGAAAACCTGGGCATCGGAAAATTGCTCAGCAGCAACCGGACAAGTGGTTTGTGAGTGTGGGAAGGGTCCAGAAAACAGTTCCTCAGAGTATGCCGGTTCAAATGCCAAATTTTCCTGGGAGGGGGCAGACTGGGGGGGGGGGGGGAGGCTGAGGTGCAGGAGCTGGAGGAGTGCCGATTTCGGTGACATGGGTGGACTGCGTGGAAGACTGACTGGTGGACAAATTGCTCGAAGCATTGTCGGCAATCCACGACATCACCTGTTCGCACTGTTCTGGCCTCAACAGTGCTCTACCACGAGTCCCAGTAACTTCAGACATGAACCTAGGGAGTGTAGCTCTGCGGCGTTCCCCTGCTCCCTCATCAGCAGGTGGTGTCTCACCCCGCCCAGGACCACGGCCTCTGACCCCTGCAGTAGTTGGACGCCCACGTCCCCGCATTCGTCCTCTACCCCTAGCCCTCGGGTTAAACATTTTGAAAATGAAAGTTATAACTTTAATTTTTTTTTTACTTTTTTTTTGTGTTTTTTTTTTTTTTTTTTTGTGTTTTTTAGTTTTTAAAACCAAACGATGCTATCCTATTGCTATGGCTATTTTCTAGCCAACTATGAAAGCACACTGCTATGCCAGATGAGATGACGCTGAGTTATGAAAAAATAAACGTAAAATAAAAAGTAAATGGCAGACTGTGC
Organism: Engystomops pustulosus; assembly: GCF_040894005.1. Lineage (NCBI taxonomy): Eukaryota > Metazoa > Chordata > Amphibia > Anura > Leptodactylidae > Engystomops > Engystomops pustulosus. Next base: position 100,002,825 of record NC_092417.1, on the reverse strand, counting down.
CTAATTTCAATCAAACCCCTAATAAATTATCCCACTTCGGTCTTTGCGATGGATATGTGCGTCACTAAGCGCTAAACACAGCGGTCGCAAGTCTCACTCCAAATTCCTCACAATTGGCTAGTATATGCACTGCAGCAAGGACAGCCACCAGCAGATCAACCAGAAATAAAATATATATAACACTATTGTAGGCGTAAGTAAGCCGTTTGGATTCTCCTTTGGCTATTTTCTAGCCAAGTATGAAAGCACACTGATGAGATGACGCTGAGTTATGAAAAAATAAACGTAAAATAAAAAGGAAATGGCAGACTGTGCCTAATTGAAATCAAACCCCTAATAAATTTTCCCACTTCGGTCTTTGCGATGGATATGTGCGTCACTAAGCGCTAAACACAGCGGTCGCAAGTCTCACTCCAAATTCCTCACAATTGGCTAGTATATGCACTGCAGCAAGGACAGCCACCAGCAGATCAACCAGAAATAAAATATATATAACGCTATTGTAGGCGTAAGTTAGCCGTTTGGATTCTCCTTTGGCTATTTTCTAGCCAAGTATGAAAGCACACTGATGAGATGACGCTGAGTTATGAAAAAATAAACGTAAAATAAAAAGAAACTGCCAGACTGTGCCTAATTGAAATCCAACCCCTAATAAATTATCCCACTTCGGTCTTTGCGATGGATATGTGCGTCACTAAGCGCTAAACACAGCGGTCGCAAGTCTCACTCCAAATTCCTCACAATTGGCTAGTATATGCACTGCAGCAAGGACAGCCACCAGCAGATCAACCAGAAATAAAATATATATAACGCTATTGTAGGCGTAAGTAAGCCGTTTGGATTCTCCTTTGGCTATTTTCTAGCCAAGTATGAAAGCACACTGATGAGATGACGCTGAGTTAAGAAAAAATAAACGTAAAATAAAAAGGAAATGGCAGACTGTGCCTAATTGAAATCAAACCCCTAATAAATTTTCCCACTTTGGTGTTTGAGGTGGATATGTGTGTCACTAAGAGCTAAACACAACGGTAGCAAGTCCCCCTGCAAATTCCTCACAATATGGTACTAGCTGCACTACTAGTGCCAGCAAGCCCAGCCACAAGCAAACAAAAAAAAAAAAAGTATAACGTTATTGTAGCCCTAAGAAGGGCTGTTGGGCTCTTGGAGAATCACTCCTGCCTAACAGTAATCTACCTGCACACTAACGCTAACCCTGACCAGCAGCAGCTCTCTCCCTAGCGGCATCCAGACACAGAATGATCCGAGCAGCGCGGGCAGCGGCTAGTCTATCCCAGGGTCACCTGATCTGGCCAGCCAACCACTGCTATCGACGTGTAAGGGTACCACGTCATGCTGGGTGGAGTGCAGAGTCTCCTGGCTTGTGATTGGCTCTGTTTCTGGCCGCCAAAAAGCAAAACGGCGGGAGCTGCCATTTTCTCGAGCGGGCGAAGTATTCGTCCGAGCAACGAGCAGTTTCGAGTACGCTAATGCTCGAACGAGCATCAAGCTCGGACGAGTATGTTCGCTCATCTCTAATTGTCACCCATAAAAAACGCACTAGGAGCTGCCTACTAAAGTAAGCAGTTAGTAGCGCTGCTCCAATGACTTCCCGGCTTCATGCAGCACCTCCTCCTAGACCCACCCCCTCATGAATACGCCAAACTGCTTTGAGCTTGGTCCAGCGTTCTGAAGGTTCAGCACGGCAGTGTCTGCTAGCTTTATAAGAGGGTTCCGATAAAGCTAGTAGTTTATCACTGCTAAAAATGGAGTAGCGCTACTCCTGTGCTATGAACAGACAGTGACTGCACCCTGAGGGTAGTCTCACTGGCGTTTTTTTTTGCTTCAAAAACTGCATCTGAAAAACTGAACATTTAAACGCACCTTTAGGCTGCATTCTTATTGATGTGTGGCTGCTGTACCGTAGTAGGGTGGGCATACGTCGGCTCCACTCACCCCTGCCCCTCTCTCGGTAGAGGAACATTGCGCATGGTGCCGTTTTCTGGGAAAAGATAGGACATATCCTATCTTTTTACAGGGTACGGAACGTAGGGCGCCATGCACCCTTGCCCTCCATGGGGGACGTATATATGTCAGCCGTATATATATGTCCCCCATAGGGCTGTGTGAATGCAGCCTTATAGATACTTACGGATTGGTTTTCTCTTCCTGGCTTCAGTGATTTTTCACTGGTGCCTCAATTCACACCTTCAGATGCAGTTTTCAATGTACAAACCAGGAGTGAAGTGAAAAAGAAGAGGAGTAGTAGCACCGCTCAAAGATATGTTCTCACTCATTGTGATCCACACCTGTTTTTGGCTTTGAAAACTGCATCTGAAAAACTGAATCTTTTCAATGGGCTTTTTCACACGTAAATTTTTTTCACTGATCAGTGGTCCATTTAGAACCTGTTCTTTTTGTGTCCATTCACAACAGTGGAAAAAAAATGAGGTGTGAAAAACCCCATGTGACAAAATGGGTTCAGTGAAAAATCACTCATACCAGTGTCCAAGTCCACCCTAAGGCTGCGTTTACATGTGGCGTCTATGTTGCGTTTTGTTGTTAACATTTGCATTACAAAATGCAAAGATAACACAATGGGGCTTATTTTCTAATGGTCAGCGGATCGCATTTCCGTCGGACTGTTCATGGTATTCAGGATTTGCGCTGCTGGGACAGGGATTTAGAAGGGGAGTGTGTCTCACGCGATTGGATTTTGGCACAGCGGCACCGGCTTTCATGCGACTAAAATGGGGGGGGGGGGGCGTTGGACGATCCAACTGATTCGGACTAAGCGTGGCATTTAAGATTAAAATTGAGTCGCAAGCGATGCACTTACATGCACCGGGAAGAAGGTGAACTCCGGCAGACCTGAGCGGTGAAGCGACAGATGCAGGATATCGGGAGCACGATGTTAGTGAATCGCGGCACAGTGCACTGTCGTCAAACAATGCACTTTTGGAAACTCCTCCGGACAGGTAAGTAAATGTAGCCCAATGTGTTAATGATGTGTTAACAAACGCAGACAATTTAATTAGGCAAATCTCTCCTCAACTGTTGTATTGCATTTCAAAACTCAATGTAAATGCCACGTGTGAAGGCAGCCACAAGACACTGGCAAGATATAGTGACAAACCATCAATTAGAAGGAAGGGGGTAAAGGTATGTAGAGTTGATGTTGATTTAGAATTATTTACTCCGGTCTTTTTCTAAGATAAGACATAAAGCTACTACTCACTTTTATTGTTTGGAACTCTTTCCTCCATGGAGTGAAGTAAAGATGGAGAGCTGTCTGCTCCAGGGTGTAAAAGGCACCAGCCAAATGTTCAAGTGTAAGGAGAAGGTCCGTCTTACCCTGGAGTCCACAGCCAATTAGGTAGAAAGCGTCATTCTGGAGAACGTTGTGAAGGTCTGGGTTTTCCAAAATCCTTTGTCTCACCAAGTCAATGGTCTTCTTATCTGTGCATGGAGTAAATGTTCCTTCAGAGGAAGCACTGTGCAGCCAGTTGTTGTACAGAGCAAGGAGGGAGTCTGCACTCATCCTAGGAGATACATGGAAGATAACGGTAAGATCTACATGACATGAGCCAGTGTAATAGATGGACTTCCCTATAATAAAGGTCCCGTACACTTTCAGAAGCTGTTTAATTAACTCGACTCCACACACACACACTTCAGGGTCTGTGTTATGGAACCTGAAAAAAAGCTGTCTGTGGTCACCTAATAATGGATCTTCTGCTGACTGCAACCACCCTACATTGTGACCGCTGCTGACTGTCCTCGCCCTATACTATATTCTCCAGTGTCATCCATCTACATTGTGTCCTCTACTAACTGTGGTCAGCCTATACTGTGCCATCTGCTGACCAGCCCCACCCTACACTGTGCCATCTGCTGACTTTACTCAAACAAAATTGTGCCATCTGCTGACTGTCCCCATCCTACACTGAGCCCTCTGCTAACCGGCCCCACCCTACACTGTTCCATCTGCTGACTGTCCCCATCCTACACTGTGCCATCTGCTAACCGGCCCCACCCTACACTGTTCCATCTGCTGACTGTCCCCATCCTACACTGTGCCATCTGCTGACTGTCCTCACCCTACACTGTGCCATCTGCTGACTGTCCTCACCCTACACTGTGCCATCTGCTGACTGTCCCCATCCTACACTGAGCCCTCTGCTAACCGGCCCCACCCTACACTGTTCCATCTGCTGACTGTCCCCATCCTACACTGTGCCATCTGCTGACTGTCCTCACCCTACACTGTGCCATCTGCTGACTGTCCTCACCCTACACTGTGCCATCTGCTGACTCTCCCCACCCTACATTGTGCCATCTGCTGACTGTTCTCACCCTACACTGAGCCCTCTGCTGACTGTCCTCACCCTACACTGTGCCAACTGCTGACTGTCCTCACCCCACACTGTGCCATCTGCTGACCGGCCCCACCCTACACTACACCATCGGCTGACTGTCCTCACCCTACACTGTGCCATCTGCTGACTGTCCTCACCCTACACTATGCCATCTGCTGACTGTCCTCACCCTACACTATGCCATCTGCTGACTCTCCCCACCTTACATTGTGCCATCTGCTGACTCTACACACCTTACATTGTGCCATCTGCTGACTGTCCTCACCCTACGCTGTGCCATCTGCTGACTGTCCTCACCCTACACTGTGCCATCTGCTGACTGTCCTCACCCTACACTGTGCCATCTGCTGACTGTCCCCATCCTACACTGTGCCATCTGCTGACTATCCTCACCCTACACTGTGCCATCTGCTGACTGTCCCCACCCTACACTGTGCCATCTGCTGACTGTCCCCACCCTACACTGTGCCATCTGCTGACTGTCCTCACCCTACACTGTGCCATCTGCTGACTGTCCCCATCCTACACTGTGCCATCTGCTGACTGTCCCCATCCTACACTGTGCCATCTGCTGACTGTCCTCACCCTACACTGAGCCCTCTGCTGACTGTCCTCACCCCACACTGTGCCAACTACTGACTGTCCTCACCCCACACTGTGCCATCTGCTGACTGTCCTCACCATACATTGTGCCATCTGCTGACTGTCCTCACCCTACACTGTGCCATCTGCTGACTGTCCCCATCCTACACTGTGCCATCTGCTGACTGGCCCCACCGTACACTGTGCCATCTGCTGATTGTCCCCATCCTACACTGTGCCATCTGCTGACCGGCCCCACCCTACACTGTGCCATCTGCTGACCGGCCCCACCCTACACTGTGCCATCTGCTGACTGTCCCCATCCTACACTGTGCCATCCACTGACTGTCCTCACCCTACACTGTGCCATCTGCTGATTGTCCCCATCCTACATTGTGCCATCTGCTGACTGTCCTCACCCTACACTGTGCCATCTGCTGACTGTCCCCATCCTACACTGTGCCATCTGCTGACTGTCCTCACCCTACACTGTGCCATCTGCTGACTGTCCTCACCCTACACTGTGCCATCTGCTTACTGTCCTCATCCTACACTGTGCCATCTGCTGACTGTCCCCATCCTACACTGTGCCATCTGCTGACTGTCCTCACCCTACACTGTGCCATCTGCTGACTGTTCTCACCCTACACTGAGCCCTCTGCTGACTGTCCTCACCCTACACTGTGCCAACTGCTTACTGTCCCCATCCTACACTGTGCCATCTGCTGACTGTCCCCATCCTACATTGTGCCATCTGCTGACAGTCCTCACCCTACACTGTGCCATCTGCTCACTGTCCTCACCCTACACTGTGCCATCTGCTGACTGTTCTCACCCTACACTGAGCCCTCTGCTGACTGTCCTCACCCTACACTGTGCCATCCGCTGACTGTCCTCACCCTACACTGTGCCATCCGCTGACTGTCCTCACCCATTTACCTCACCCTCTGATGTGTAAGATCTTCCCCTATTGCACCCTCTGCTGACTGTCACTACCCTATACCCCTATACTTCTACTATACCATCTGCTGAATGTCCACCACATACTGTTGTTGTCACCAATGTATTTTGTAATGAGCACTAATAAAAACCCCGCTTTGTAGTTTCCCAAATATTCCCTTTTAGACCTCTAGACCTGTCATCCTGGTTTTCACCACTAGTTGATCCCCGAGTCCTCTCACCTACTGATAGGGGACATCATGTCCCCTCTTCCTGTGACCCCACTAGACATACCTTTCTACTGCTCCTTCGCTTATACTAGCGCCGGACATCGCTCATAAGCGCCGCCTACTGGCCGTGAACCCCGCACAGTCCCCCAAGACCTCTCACCTGCTGATCAGCACCAGCCTCTAAGTGACTTCCTGGTTGCGCCCCGCCCATGCCAGTGATAGGACCACAGCTAATGATTGACGTGATGAGTTGTACAACGATTGGTCTATTATTCTTAACTCTCTCCTGATAGGTGGAGAAGTTATTTTTCGGCACGTCTGGACCGTGGGTCATTGAACTATGCGACTGAGGAGAAAGAGGAAACGCGTTTTATATGTAAGGAAGACCGTGTGTACTGCGACCTGTAGTCCCACAGCGGACCCAGACCGTCAGCAGCACGTGCAATCCTATTCTCCAGCATCACACGCCCGCAGATTATTACATAGATATGAATATGTGCACTCACATTCACCAACTTATTATTAAGGTACCAGAGGCCATGTACATTGTATTATACCATAGGGGTCATGTACATTGTATTATACCATAGGAGGCCATATACAGTGTATTATACCACAGGAGGCCATGTACATTGTATTATACCATAGGGGGCCATGTACATTGTATTATACCATAGGGGGCCATGTACATTGTATTATACCATAGGGGGCCATGTACATTGTATTATACCATAGGAGGTCATGTACATTCTATTGTATTATACCATAGGGGGCCATATACAGTGTATTATACCACAGGAGGCCATTTACATTGTATTATACCACAGGAGGCCATTTACATTGTATTATACCATAGGGGGCCATTTACATTGTATTATACCATAGGGGGCCATTTACATTGTATTATACCATAGGGGGCCATGTACATTGTATTATACCATAGGGGGCCATGTACATTGTATTATACCATAGGGGGCCATGTACATTGTATTATACCATAGGCATAGGGGATCATGTACAGTGTATTATACCATAGGAGGTCATGTACAGTGTATTATACCACAGGAGGCCATGTACATTGTATTATACCATAGGAGGCCATGTACATTGTATTATACCATAGGAGGCCATGTACATTGTATTATACCACAGGAGGTCATGTACATTGTATTATACCATAGGAGGTCATGTACAGTGTATTATACCACAGGAGGCCATGTACATTGTATTATACCATAGGAGGCCATGTACATTGTATTATACCATAGGGGGTCATGTTCATTGTATTATACCATAGGGGGCCATGTACATTGTATTATAACATAGGGGGCCATGTACATTGTATTATAACATAGGGGGCCATGTACATTGTATTATACCATAGGGGGCCGTGTACATTGTATTATACCATAGGGCAGTGATGGCTAACCTATGGCACTGGTGCCAGAGGTGGCACTCAGAGCCCATTCTGTGGGCACTCAGGCCATCACCAGAAAGGACTCCAGGTATCTTCCTGCAGTCACAGACAGCCCAGGACTTGCTGTGCACAGAGCTATTTTAAAGTGACAGCTCTACCTGGGGCTATTTTCTGCTTTATTGGTGTCCTCAGGTGCTGGTATCAATGAAAACTGTGACAGAGAAGGGAGTATAAACCACAAATTAAATTTCTGTGTTGGCACTTTTCGATAAATTAGTGGGTCTTTGTTGTAGTTTGGGCACTCAGTCTCTAAAATGTTCGCCATCGCTGCCATAGGGGGTCGTGTACATTGTATTATACCATAGGGGGTCGTGTACATTGTATTATACCATAGGAGGTCGTGTACATTGTATTATACCATAGGAGGCCGTGTACATTGTATTATACCATAGGGGGCCATGTACATTCAATGATTGTATTATACCATAGGGGGCCATATACAGTGTATTATACCACAAGAGGCCATGTTCATTGTATTATACCATAGGAGGCCATGTACATTGTATTATACCATAGGAGGCCATGTGCATTGTATTATACCATAGGGGGTCATGTACATTGCATTATACCATAGGGGGCCATGTACATTGTATTATACCATAAGGGGCCATGTACATTGTATTATACCATAAGGGGCCATGTACATTGTATTATACCACAGGAGGCCATGTACATTGTATTATACCATAGTAGGCCATGTACATTGTATTATACCATAGGAGGCCATGTACATTGTAATTATACCATAAGGGGCCATGTACATTGTAATTATACCATAGGGGGTCATGTACATTGTATTTTACCATAGAGGGTCATGTACATTGTATTTATACCATAGGGGGTCATGTACATTGTATTTTACCATAGAGGGTCATGTACATTGTATTTATACCATAAGGGGCCATGTACTTTGTCTTATACCATAGGAGGCCATGTACATTGTATTATACCACAGGAGGCCATGTACATTGTATTATACCATAGTAGGCCATGTACATTGTATTATACCATAGGAGGCCATGTACATTGTAATTATACCATAAGGGGCCATGTACATTGTAATTATACCATAGGGGGTCATGTACATTGTATTTTACCATAGAGGGTCATGTACATTGTATTTATACCATAGGGGGTCATGTACATTGTATTATACCATAATGGGCCATGTACATTGTATTATACCATAGGAGGCCATGTACATTGTATTATACCATAGGAGGCCATGTACATTGTATTATACCACAGGGGGCCATGTACATTGTATTATACCATAGGGGGCCATGTACATTGTATTATACTATATGGGGTCATGTACATTGTATTATACCATAGGGGGCCATGTACATTGTATTTTACCATAGGAGGTCATGTACATTGTATTATACCATAGGGGGCCATGTACATTGTATTATACCATAGGGGGCCATGTACATTGTATTATACAATAGGGGGTCATGTACATTGTATTTGTACCATAGGAGGTCATGTACATTGTAATTATACCATAGGGGGTCATGTACATTGTAATTATACCACAGGAGGTCATGTACATTGTATTATACCATAGGAGGTCATGTACATTGTATTATACCATAAGGGGCCAGGTACATTGTATTATACCATAAGGGGCCATGTACATTGTATTAATTCCATAGGAGGCCATGTACATTGTAATTATACCGTAGGAGGCCATGTACATTGTATTATTCCATAGGGGGCCATGTACATTGCATTATACCATAGGAGGCCATGTACATTGTATTATACCATAGGAGGTCATGTACATTGTATTTATACCATAAGGGGCCATGCACATTGTATTATACCATAGGTGGTCATGTACATTGTATTTATACCACAGGGGTCATGTACATTGTATTATACCATAGGGGGCCATGTACATTGTATTATACCATAGGGGGCCATGTACATTGTATTATAGCATAGGGGGTCATGTACATTATATTAAACCATAGGAGGCCATGTACATTGTATTTTACCATTGGGTGCCATGTACATTGTGTTTTACCATAGGGGGTCATGTACATTGTATTTATACCATAGGGGGTCATGTACATTGTATTATACCATAGGAGGCCATGTACATTGTATTTATACCATTGGGGGTCATGTACATTGTATTATACCATAAGGGGCCATGTACATTGTATTTATACCATAGGGGGCCATGTACATTGTATTATACCACAGGGGGCCATGTACATTGTATTATACCATAGGGGGCCATGTACATTGTATTATACCATAGGGGGCCATGTACATTGTATTATACCACAGGAGGCCATGTACATTGTATTATACCATAGGAGGCCATGTACATTGTATTAAACATCAGGAGGTCATGTACATTGTATTATACCATAGGGGGCCATGTACATTGTATTATACCACAGGAGGCCATGTACATTGTATTATACCATAGGGGGCCATGTACAGTGTATTATACCACAGGAGGCCATGTACATTGTATTATACCATAGGGGGCCATGTACATTGTATTATACCATAGGGGGTCATGTACATTGTATTATACCATAGGAGGCCATGTACATTGTATTATACCATAGGGGGCCATGTTCATTGTATTATACCATAGGAGGCCATGTACATTGTATTATACCATAGGGGGCCATGTTCATTGTATTATACCATAGGGGGTCATGTACATTGTATTATACCATAGGGGGTCATGTACATTGTATTATACCATAGGGGGCCATGTACATTGTATTATACCATAGGGGGTCATGTACATTGTATTATACCATAGGAGGCCATGTACATTGTATTATACCATAGGGGGTCATGTACATTGTATTATACCATAGGAGGCCATGTACATTGTATTATACCATAGGGGGCCATGTTCATTGTATTATACCATAGGGGGTCATGTACATTGTATTATACCATAGGGGGCCATGTACATTGTATTATACCATAGAGCAGTGGTGGCGAACCTATGGCACGGGTGCCAGAGGTGGCACTCAGAGCCCTTTCTGTGGGCACTCAGGCCATTGATCCCAAAACAGAGCTCACCAAATTCTCCAAATCTTCCTGCAGACCCAGGCAATTTAAGAGATGCTACAATCAGTGCTATTTTAAAACGATGTTGGGACTTCAATGGATGTTGGGAACTACTGTAAAAGTGAGAATGTGTTGATAGAACTGCAGTATCTTTGTAGGTCATCCTACTGGACCCTACATTCTTACTGTACAGAGAGACCCTGGAGAGAAGCTAGTGTGCCCTCCTTCGTTCAACTGTATTTTTGGCCTAAAGGGGCCGATACGATTGATAGATGTTGAAGAGCAGGTAGCAATAAGTTACTGCTTAAAATTCAATGTTGGCACTTTGCGGTAATCAGGTGGATTTTGGTTATAGTTTGGGCACTCGGTCTCTTAAAGGTTCGCCATCACTGCCATAGAGGGTCATGTACATTGTATTATACCACAGGAGGCCATGTACATTGTATTATACCATAGGGGGCCATGTACATTGTATTATACCACAGGAGGCCATGTACATTGTATTATACCACAGGAGGCCATGTACATTGTATTATACCATAGGGGTCCATGTACATTGTATTATACCATAGGGGGCCATATACAGTGTATTATACCACAGGAGGTCATGTACATTGTATTATACCACAGGAGGCCATGTACATTGTATTATACCATAGGAGGCAATGTACATTGTATTATACCACAGGAGGTCATGTACATTGTATTATACCATAGGAGGCCATGTACATTGTATTATACCATAGGGGGCCATGTACATTGTATTATACCATAGGAGGTCATGTACATTGTATTATACCACAGGAGGTCATGTACATTGTATTATACCATAGGGGGCCATGTACATTGTATTATACCATAGGAGGCCATGTACATTCTATTGTATTATACCATAGGGGGCCATATACAGTGTATTATACCATAGGGGGCCATTTACATTGTATTATACCATAGGAGGCCATTTACATTGTATTTATACCATTGGGGGTCATGTACATTGTATTATACCATAAGGGGCCATGTACATTGTATTTATACCATAGGGGGCCATGTACATTGTATTATACCACAGGGGGCCATGTACATTGTATTATACCATAGGGGGCCATGTACATTGTATTATACCATAGGGGGCCATGTACATTGTATTATACCATAGGGGGCCATGTACATTGTATTATACCACAGGAGGCCATGTACATTGTATTATACCATAGGAGGCCATGTACATTGTATTAAACATCAGGAGGTCATGTACATTGTATTATACCATAGGGGGCCATGTACATTGTATTATACCACAGGAGGCCATGTACATTGTATTATACCATAGGGGGCCATGTACAGTGTATTATACCACAGGAGGCCATGTACATTGTATTATACCATAGGAGGCAATGTACATTGTATTATACCATAGGGGGCCATGTACATTGTATTATACCATAGGGGGTCATGTACATTGTATTATACCATAGGAGGCCATGTACATTGTATTATACCATAGGGGGCCATGTTCATTGTATTATACCATAGGAGGCCATGTACATTGTATTATACCATAGGGGGCCATGTTCATTGTATTATACCATAGGGGGTCATGTACATTGTATTATACCATAGGGGGCCATGTACATTGTATTATACCATAGGGGGTCATGTACATTGTATTATACCATAGGAGGCCATGTACATTGTATTATACCATAGGGGGTCATGTACATTGTATTATACCATAGGAGGCCATGTACATTGTATTATACCATAGGGGGCCATGTTCATTGTATTATACCATAGGGGGTCATGTACATTGTATTATACCATAGGGGGCCATGTACATTGTATTATACCATAGAGCAGTGGTGGCGAACCTATGGCACGGGTGCCAGAGGTGGCACTCAGAGCCCTTTCTGTGGGCACTCAGGCCATTGATCCCAAAACAGAGCTCACCAAATTCTCCAAATCTTCCTGCAGACCCAGGCAATTTAAGAGATGCTACAATCAGTGCTATTTTAAAACGATGTTGGGACTTCAATGGATGTTGGGAACTACTGTAAAAGTGAGAATGTGTTGATAGAACTGCAGTATCTTTGTAGGTCATCCTACTGGACCCTACATTCTTACTGTACAGAGAGACCCTGGAGAGAAGCTAGTGTGCCCTCCTTCGTTCAACTGTATTTTTGGCCTAAAGGGGCCGATACGATTGATAGATGTTGAAGAGCAGGTAGCAATAAGTTACTGCTTAAAATTCAATGTTGGCACTTTGCGGTAATCAGGTGGATTTTGGTTATAGTTTGGGCACTCGGTCTCTTAAAGGTTCGCCATCACTGCCATAGAGGGTCATGTACATTGTATTATACCACAGGAGGCCATGTACATTGTATTATACCATAGGGGGCCATGTACATTGTATTATACCACAGGAGGCCATGTACATTGTATTATACCACAGGAGGCCATGTACATTGTATTATACCATAGGGGTCCATGTACATTGTATTATACCATAGGGGGCCATATACAGTGTATTATACCACAGGAGGTCATGTACATTGTATTATACCACAGGAGGCCATGTACATTGTATTATACCATAGGAGGCAATGTACATTGTATTATACCACAGGAGGTCATGTACATTGTATTATACCATAGGAGGCCATGTACATTGTATTATACCATAGGGGGCCATGTACATTGTATTATACCATAGGAGGTCATGTACATTGTATTATACCACAGGAGGTCATGTACATTGTATTATACCATAGGGGGCCATGTACATTGTATTATACCATAGGAGGCCATGTACATTCTATTGTATTATACCATAGGGGGCCATATACAGTGTATTATACCACAGGAGGCCATTTACATTGTATTATACCATAGGGGGCCATGTACATTGTATTATACCATAGGGGGCCATGTACATTGTATTATACCATAGGGCAGTGATGGCAAACCTTTTAGAGACCGAGTGCTCAAACTACAACAAAGACCCGCTTATTTATCGCAAAGTGCCAACACAGGAATTTAATTTGTGATTTATACTCCCTTCTCTGTCACAGTTTTCATTGATACCAGCACCTGAGGACACCAATAAAGCAGAAAATAGTCCCAGGTAGAGCTGTCACTTTAAAATACCTCTGTGCACAGCAAGTCCTGGGCTGTCTGGGACTGCAGGAAGATACCTGGAGTCATCTCTGGTGATGGCCTGAGTGCCCACAGAAAGGGCTCCGAGTGCCACCTCTGGCACCAGTGCCATATGTTAGCCATCACTGCCATAGGGGGTCATGTACAGTGTATTATACCATAGGAGGTCATGTACAGTGTATTATACCACAGGAGGCCATGTACATTGTATTATACCATAGGAGGCCATGTACATTGTATTTTATCATAGGAGGTCATGTACATTGTATTATAGCATAGGAGGTCATGTACATTGTATTATACCATAGGAGGCCATGTACATTATGTTACACCATAGGAGGCCATGTACATTGTATTATATCATAGGAGGTCATGTACATTGTATTATACCATAGGAGGCCATGTACATTGTATTATACCATAGGGGGCCATGTACATTGTATTATACCATAGGGGGCCATGTACATTGTATTATACCATAGGGGGCCATGTTCATTGTATTATACCATAGGGGTCATGTACATTGTATTATACCATAGGAGGCCATGTACATTGTATTATACAATAGGGGGCCATGTACATTGTATTATACCATAGGGGGCCATGTTCATTGTATTATACCATAGGGGGTCATGTACATTGTATTATACCATAGGAGGCCATGTACATTGTATTATACCATAGGGGGTCATGTACATTGTATTATACCATAGGAGGCCATGTACATTGTATTATACCATAGGGGGCCATGTTTATTGTATTATACCATAGGGGGTCATGTACATTGTATTATACCATAGGAGGCCATGTACATTATGTTACACCATAGGAGGCCATGTACATTGTATTATATCATAGGAGGTCATGTACATTGTATTATACCATAGGGGGCCATGTACATTGTATTATACCATAGGGGGCCATGTACATTGTATTATACCATAGGGGGCCATGTTCATTGTATTATACCATAGGGGTCATGTACATTGTATTATACCATAGGAGGCCATGTACATTGTATTATACAATAGGGGGCCATGTACATTGTATTATACCATAGGGGGCCATGTTCATTGTATTATACCATAGGGGGTCATGTACATTGTATTATACCATAGGAGGCCATGTACATTGTATTATACCATAGGGGGCCATGTACATTGTATTATACAATAGGGGCCATGTACATTGTATTATACCATAGGGGGCCATGTTCATTGTATTATACCATAGGGGGTCATGTACATTGTATTATACCATAGGAGGCCATGTACATTGTATTATACCATAGGGGGTCATGTACATTGTATTATACCATAGGAGGCCATGTACATTGTATTATACCATAGGGGGCCATGTACATTGTATTATACCATAGGGGGCCATGTTAATTGTATTATACCATAAGGGGCCATGTACATTGTATTATACCATAGTGGGCCATGTATATTGTAGTATACCATAGGAGGTCATGTACATTGTATTGTACCATCGGAGGCCATGTACATTGTATTTATACCATAGGAGGTCATGTACATTGTATTATACCATAAGGGGCCATGTACATTGTATTTATACCATAGGAGGCCATGTACATTGTATTATACCATAGGGGGCCATGTACATTGTATTATACTATATGGGGTCATGTACATTGTATTATAACATAGGGGGCCATGTACATTGTATTTTACCATAGTGGGCCATGTACATTGTATTATACCATAGGGGGTCATGTACATTGTATTTATACCATAGGAGGTCATGTACATTGTATTATACCATAGTAGGCCATGTACATTGTATTATACCATAGGGGTCTTGTACATTGTAATTAAACCATAGGGGTCATGTACATTGTAATTATACCATAGGGGTCATGTACATTGTAATTATACCATAGGGGTCATGTACATTGTAATTATACCATAGGGGGTCATGTACATTGTATTATACCATAAAGGGCCATGTACATTGTATTTTTTCCATAGATGGCCATGTACATTGTATTATACCATAGGGGTCTTGTACATTGTAATTAAACCATAGGGGTCATGTACATTGTAATTATACCATAGGGGTCATGTACATTGTAATTATACCATAGGGGTCATGTACATTGTAATTATACCATAGGGGGTCATGTACATTGTATTATACCATAAAGGGCCATGTACATTGTATTTTTTCCATAGATGGCCATGTACATTGTATTAATTCCATAGGAGGCCATGTACATTGTAATTATACCATAAGGGGCCATGTACATTGTAATTATACCATAGGGGGCCATGTACATTGTATTATACAATAGGGGGTCATGTACATTGTATTTATACCATAGGAGGCCATGTACATTGTAATTATACCATAGGGGGTCATGTACATTGTATTTTACCATAGGGGGCCATGTACATTTTGTTTTACCATAGAGGGTCATGTACATTGTATTTATACCATAGGATGCCATGTACATTGTATTATACCACAGGAGGCCATGTACATTGTATTATACCACCGGAGGCCATGTACATTGTAATTATACCATAGGGGGCCATGTACATTGTATTATACAATAGGGGGTCATGTACATTGTATTACACCATAGGAGGCCATGTACATTGTATTTATACCATAGGAGGCCATGTACATTGTATTATACCATAGGGGGCCATGTACATTGTATTATACCATAGGAGGCCATGTACATTGTATTATACCACAGGAGGCCATGTACATTGTATTATACCATAGGAGGCCATGTACATTGTATTATACCATAGGAGGCCATGTACATTGTATTATACCATAGGGGGCCATGTACATTGTATTATATCATAGGAGGTCATGTACATTGTATTATACCATAGGAGGCCATGTACATTGTATTATACCATAGGGGGCCATGTACATTGTATTATACCATAGGGGGCCATGTACATTGTATTATACCACAGGGGTCATGTACATTGTATTATAGCATAGGGGGTCATGTTCATTATATTACACCATGGGAGGCCATGTACATTGCATTTTACTATAGGGGGCCATGTACATTGTGTTTTACCATAGGGGGTCATGTACATTGTATTTATACCATAGGGGGTCATGTACATTGTATTTATACCATAGGGGGTCATGTACATTGTATTTATACCACAGGAGGCCATGTACATTGTATTATACCACAGGGGTCATGTACATTGTATTATAGCATAGGGGGTCATGTTCATTATATTACACCATAGGAGGCCATGTACATTGCATTTTACTATAGGGGGCCATGTACATTGTGTTTTACCATAGGGGGTCATGTACATTGTATTTATACCATAGGGCAGTGATGGCTAACCTATGGCACTGGTGCCAGAGGTGGCACTCGGAGCCCTTTCTGTGGGCACTCAGGCCATCACCAGAGATGACTCCAGGTATCTTCCTGCAGTCCCAGACAGCCCAAGACTTGCCGTGCACAGAGCTATTTTAAAGTGACAGCTGTACCTGGGACTATTTTCTGCTTTATTGGTGTCCTCAGGGTGCTGGTATCAATGAAAACTGTGACAGAGAAGGGAGTATAAATCACAAATTAAATTTCTGTGTTGGCACTTTGCGATAAATAAGTGGGTCTTTGTTGTAGTTTTGGCACTCGGTCTCTAAAAGGTTTGCCATCACTGCCATAGGGGGTCATGTACATTGTATTATACCATAGGGGGCCATGTACATTGTATTATACCATAGGGGGCCATGTACATTGTATTATACCATAGGGGGCCATGTACATTGTATTATACCATAGGAGGCCATGTACATAGTATTATACCACAGGAGGTCATGTACATTGTATTATACCACAGGGGGCCATGTACATTGTATTATACCATAGGGGGCCATGTACATTGTATTATACCACAGGAGGCCATGTACATTGTATTATACCACAGGAGGTCATGTACATTGTATTATACCATAGGAGGCCATGTACATTGTATTATACCATAGGGGGCCATGTACATTGTATTATACCATAGGGGGCCATGTACATTGTATTATACCATAGGAGGCCATGTACATTCTATTGTATTATACCATAGGGGGCCATATACAGTGTATTATACCACAGGAGGCCATTTACATTGTATTATACCACCGGAGGCCATGTACATTGTATTATACCACAGGAGGTCATGTACATTGTATTATACCATAGGAGGCCATATACAGTGTATTATACCACAGGAGGCCATGTACATTGTATTATACCACAGGAGGTCATGTACATTGTATTATACCATAGGAGGTCATGTACATTGTATTATACCATAGGGGGCCATGTACATTGTATTATAGCATAGGAGGTCATGTACATTGTATTATACCATAGGGGGTCATGCACATTGTGTTATACCACAGGAGGTCATGTACATTGTATTATACCATAGGGGGCCATGTACATTGTATTATACCACAGGAGGTCATGTACATTGTATTATACCATAGGGGGCCATGTACATTGTATTATAGCATAGGAGGTCATGTACATTGAATTATACCATAGGGGGCCATGTACATTGTATTATAGCATAGGGGGTCATGTACATTATATTACACCATAGGAGGCCATGTACATTGTATTATACCATAGGAGGTCATGTACATTGTATTATACCATAGGGGGTATTGTACATTGTATTATCCCATAGGGGGTCATGTACATTGTATTATCCCATAGGGGGTCATGTACATTGTATTATACCACAGGAGGTCATGTACATTGTATTATACCACAGGGGGCCATGTACATTGTATTATACCACAGGAGGTCATGTACATTGTATTATACCATAGGGGGCCATGTACATTGTATTATAGCATAGGAGGTCATGTACATTGTATTATACCATAGGGGGCCATGTACATTGTATTATAGCATAGGAGGTCATGTACATTGTATTATACCATAGGGGGCCATGTACATTGTATTATAGCATAGGAGGTCATGTACATTGTATTATACCATAGGGGGCCATGTACATTGTATTATACCACAGGAGGTCGTGTACATTGTATTATACCATAGGAGGTCATGTACATTGTATTATACCATAGGGGGCCATGTACATTGTATTATAGCATAGGAGGTCATGTACATTGTATTATACCATAGGGGGTCATGTACATTGTATTATACCACAGGAGGTCATGTACATTGTATTATACCATAGGAGGTCATGTACATTGTATTATACCATAGGGGGCCATGTACATTGTATTATACCATAGGGGGCCATGTACATTGTATTATACCATAGGGGGCCATGTACATTGTATTATAGCATAGGGGGTCATGTACATTATATTACACCATAGGAGGCCATGTACATTGTATTATACCATAGGGGGCCATGTACATTGTATTATACCATAGGGGGCCATGTACATTGTATTATACCACAGGAGGTCATGTACATTGTATTATACCATAGGGGGCCATGTACATTGTATTATAGCATAGGAGGTCATGTACATTGTATTATACCATAGGGGGCCATGTACATTGTATTATAGCATAGGGGGTCATGTACATTATATTACACCATAGGAGGCCATGTACATTGTATTATACCATAGGAGGTCATGTACATTGTGTTATACCACAGGAGGTCATGTACATTGTATTATACCATAGGGGGTCATGTACATTGTATTATACCATAGGGGGTCATGTACATTGTATTATACCATAGGGGGCCATGTACATTGTATTATAGCATAGGGGGTCATGTACATTATATTACACCATAGGAGGCCATGTACATTGTATTATACCATAGGGGGCCATGTACATTGTATTATACCATAGGGGGCCATGTACATTGTATTATACCACAGGAGGTCATGTACATTGTATTATACCATAGGGGGCCATGTACATTGTATTATAGCATAGGAGGTCATGTACATTGTATTATACCATAGGGGGCCATGTACATTGTATTATAGCATAGGGGGTCATGTACATTATATTACACCATAGGAGGCCATGTACATTGTATTATACCATAGGGGGCCATGTACATTGTATTATACCATAGGGGGTCATGTACATTGTATTATACCATAGGAGGTCATGTACATTGTGTTATACCACAGGAGGTCATGTACATTGTATTATACCATAGGGGGTCATGTACATTGTATTATACCATAGGGGGCCATGTACATTGTATTATACCATAGGGCAGGGTGTCAGGAACCTTTTTGGCTTAGAGAGCCATGAACATCACATATTTTAAAATGTAATTCTGTGTGAGCCATACAATATGTCCCCCAGTAGATTGGTAGCCACGGCACATGTTCCCCAGTAGATTGGTAATCACAGCACATGGTGCCCCCAGTAGATAGGTAGCCACAGCACTTCCCCTCTAGTAGATAGGTAGCCCCTGTACATGGCCCCCAGTAAATAGTGTGAGAGAGACATTTCTCTACAGATGCCATTTTTAGCCAAGTGGATGCTATCTTGTCATGCTGACCACTGTCACAGCCATATTGTAAAAAATGTCTATTCATCTCATGATTCAAACATTTTGAATCATCTGCTGAGAGACAGTTCTGTCCTTGACTCTTGTCCTATATTTTTCCTTCAGCACCTGCTTATCTTATATTTTTACCTCACTGAATTTATGGGGAGATATTAGAACTGGCCTATAGCATTGCAGTATTCTATCACTTTTTCACGCCCCTATGAAGATGATTTTCTGTGTTTTATATATGCGGCTGCGCGCTAATAAACGTTGTGAGTTTGCATTTTCTAAGAGATTGGTGTGTCTTGGTTGCTTCTCTCATCCTGGTACCTTTTTACATTTTTGGCTAAAAGGGTTAATTCAAAAGTCGCCTTACAACTGAAGGATTGTTTTGAGTCCTAGATAACGATATTTTAGAATAGGTAGCCACAGCACATGTCCCCCACTAGATAGCTAGCCCCAGTACATGGCACCCAGTAAATTGGTAGCCCCAGTACATGCCCCCAGCAGATATGTAGCCCCAGTACATGCCCCCAGTAGATAGTTAGCCACAACACATGGCCCCCAGTACATATGTAGCTACAGCACATGCACTCAAATAGATAGGTAACCCTAGCACATGCCCCCCATTAGATATGTAGTCACAGGACATACCCCTCCATTAGATAGGTAGTCAAAGCACATCCCCCCCCCCCCCCCGAAGAAAGGTAGCCCAGACACATGCCCTCAGTGGATAGGTAGCCACAGCATGTGGCACCCCAGTACATAGGTAGCCACAGCACATGCCCCCAGTAGATAGGTAGCCCCAGTACATGGCACCCAGTAAATAGGTAGCCACAACACATGCCCCCCATTAGATAGGTAGCCCCAGTACCTGCCCCCAGTAGATAGGTAGCACCAGCGCATGCCCCCAGTAGATAGGTATTCACAGCTAAAAAAAGGGAATACTCACCTAGCTGCTCTTCCTTCAGGGGCTTCAAATCACTCCCATGCTCTTCTCTATGACCCAGGCCCTGCTGTCAATGTTGCTTAGGCAGCAGTGCCTGGGTCATAGAGAGGAGTGCATGATTCAAAATTGAAAGTGCTGACAACAAAATCACTAAAAAAATTACACAAAATTAATGTGGAAAAGCACACCACAGGCTGATGCAACTTTGATGTAATGGGGCAGATTTATCAAGTGTCTGAAAATCAGAATATTTCCAGTTGCCCATGGCAACCAATCACAGCTCCCCTTTAAAATATTCATGAGCACTGGTAAAATGAAAGCTGAGCAGTGATTGGTTGCCATGGGCAACTGGAAATATTCTGACTTTCAGAGACTTGATAAATCTGCCCCAATATCTTTAAAATAAGACAAAATGAGGCTCAGTATTGTGTGTGGCCTCCACGTGCCTGCATGACCTCCCGCAACAACGGTTCATTAAAGGGGGCATCCCCGGTGGACAATTCATTAGAGGACATGTGCTTTGGACATTTCAGTAAAGGGGGCTCTGCTGTGGACATTTCAGTAAAGGGGGCTCTGCTGTGGACATTTCAGTAAAGGGGGCTCTGCTGTGGACATTTCTATACAGGGGCATCTGCTGTGGCTGTATTTCCTAACTTGTGGGCTTGTACTCTAGTCAATAACTTTTCCCAGTGTTTTTTTTGTGTGGTAAAATTAGGAGCCTCTGCTTATACGTGAGTATTTACAGTATGAGGGGGGGTTCAGTTGCAGAGCGCACAGAGAGCGGACATCTCCTACACTGTCTGGGGGATCTGGTCTGGATGGTTTCATGCAGTTAGGGAATGTGATTGGCTTTCCTTTATAGATGGGTTATAAGAGCACATTTGTAGATGATCCTTGAATTACTTTTATGAAGAGTATAAAGCTGCATTCACACTGCCGGGCACACGGCAGCGCGGGGAGAGGAGGAGGGGTTGAGTGCTGCCCACCCCCAGCCCTCTCCATAGAGGAATATGGCGTACGGCGCCGTATGCTGAGATAACATAGGACATGTCCCAAGGGCGGCACATGCTATATATATCCCATATGTTGTACTATACACATTGGGGCCTGTTGACAAATAATCATTGCAAACCAAAGGAACAGTTTGGAAATTTGATACTTCCAAAGAAGTAATCATCTGTCAGTATTCTTAAATGGGCCACACTTAGTTAAGAAAATAGGTTTTTAAAATATTGAAATGATCCGGAGGTCCTCTGCAGATGGAGCTTTCCTAATGTATATCCAGAGCGTATAGCAAAAAGACATGTGAACCCTGCCTTAGGGCGCATTCACACTGCCATTGCATGCTATACCATAGCACGGCGGGCACACAGCGGCGCCGGGGAGAGGAGGAGGTGAGTGCTGCTCACCCCCGCCACTCTCCACAGGGATATATGGCGCACGGCGCCGTACGTATGCCGAGAAAAGATAGGACGTCCTATCTTTTCACGACAATGGTATGGTGCCGCCACGCGCCCATTGCTGAACTATGGGGGACGCATATGTGATATATACATCCCCTGTACGGCCGTGTGAATAGGGGCTTACATTGTATCAAAGTGTAATATCCTCAGTGTTTCCCACAACAATATATAATAAAATATAGGGGGGGAGCCCCATTAATACCACTAGGGCCAAGTACCCAAGTACACCCAAGGCATTGTGCATTGTTTTAACCATCAAACTTGAAAATTGGATTCGCACAATCCCAATAATAAGAGATAATAGCCAACACACTAAATACAAATTACTCAAAGAAGCCAAGGAGGTGTGTATAGGCAAAAAATGAGTGTACAATTCATATATTACACAAATGAGGTTGAAAACATTTAAAAAGTGCATCAATCAACAACCTAGGTCAGTGGTGGTGAACCTATGGCACGGGTGCCAGAGGTGGCACTCAGAGCCCTCTATATGGGCACCGTTGCCATCACCCCAGGGTAGAGTTTGCCAAACAGGACTCAAGGCCTCTTGCAGTCCCAGGCAGCCCAGGACCCTTGAAGGAAGCTACAATGATAATCTTAACTTGTTCTCCTTCTTTCTACTGTATTGGTGTCCTCAGGTGTCTATACAATTCAAACCTATGACAGTGCAGGGAGTAATAAGTTACTGCTTAAATTGTCGCATTGGCACTTTGCAAAAAATATGTGGGTTTTGGTTGTAGTTTGGGCACTCAGTGTTTATAAGGTTTGCCATCACTGATCTAGGTACTAGACCAGTGGTGGCAAACCTATGGCACGGGTGCCAGAGGTGGCACTCGGGCCCCTTACTGTGGGCACCCAGGTCTTTACCCCAACACAGAGTTTGTCAGACAGGACTCAAGGCTTCCTCCTGTAGTCCAATACATCCAGGACTTGCCATGATCAGCGCCATTTTAAAGCCATATCCTTGTCTGCCAGTGCTACAGGAGGAACGAGAAGGTGTAGAACAAGACAGATTATTGTTGGAGCTCATGCTCTAGGACCCTGGAGGGAAGCTACACAATCCAAATTTCTCTATGATCTATTGTATTGGTGAACTCATGATGCCAATGCGATTGAAACCTGTGATACAGCAGCGATCAATAAGAGGGTTTTGGTTGTACTTTGGGCACTCTGTCTCCAAAAGGTTCGCCATCACTGTACTAGACCCTGATAAGCCAATGTACCAAACCCCCACAATGCCCCAAACCGTACAATGATGAAAATAGCACTTACAATTGATATCAATAAATGATGATGAGCTGGTAACCTACTATACTTGTGTACTCATAAGATCTCAAGAGTAGTTAGGTAAACACAAATGTAGATAGAAACTATTGGCACCTCCAAGGAAATAGTAAATGAACAAAGTGCATTGTTACCAAGTAGTTAGGAGTCCACACAGATCATAATGTGAGGGTAGGAATGCCTCACACGTTCCGTCACCTTATGCGACTTCCTCAGGGGTCAATCTCCTAATGGTCCTAAGCCCCTTGTATACATCTCACTTACCAATGTAAGAAGATTGTGAAGTAAAACATTTCACATGTGGGTGAAACAACGCTAAGTCTCCATGTTGGATCTCAGTCCACGTAAGACACTCCATATGTATACAAAGCAACATTCAGTCACCATATTGGATTTTGTGTCGCAAGATTATTTTTGGCCTTGCATTGTATCAAAGTGTATATAGTTTCCTACATCAAGATATAATAAAATATAATGGGGAGACCCAGTAATACCACTGGGGCCAAGTACCCAAGTACACCCAAGGCCTTGTGCATTGTTTTAAACATATAACAGCACTTAATACAGTGCTGGGACGGGACAAGTGAGCATGGCAGGTGGCCAGAAGCAGTCAAAATGGAGGTACCATGCCCCTGTAAACACAAAGGTCCCCCCAAGCCACCTCTAGTACCTGCTGCAATATTGAAACTTATGCCAAAGCTGTTTTTCTAGTCAAAATCAATAGCTTAAATCACCATAACATCCAATTAGAAAACAGCCCTGGCATCTTGCCAACACAGACCCCTAAATCATGTGGGCATATTCCATATACAGACGAGTCACAGAGGAAACTCTCTCTTTCCCCCTCCCTTCTAGCATGTATTGATTTTCAAACGTCACATCTACTCCCCTGCTCTTGACATGCTTTAAAGGGGTATTCTTGTCTCAGCATTCACATTTAGTCTCATTAATCTGCCATATATAAACATTTCTTCAATTAGATGTTATTAAAAAAAATGTTCCCTGTGTGAAGATAATTTCTCATAAATATAGTGATATGGTCCCTTAGAAGCAAGACTGTGTCCTTGGATACGACCACCTCTGCTGGAGTGATTGTACAAAGAAACAAAAGTTTTTTGTATATGAAATGTCCGGGAGTTATTGCAGGTCCCACAGCGTCCTGTGATAATGATTGCTGAATCAAGGAGGTTAGGCAGAGCTCAGTAGTGCATGTCTGGCCACTGCTGTCAAAATGTGAGGTGGTCGTATCCGAGGAAACTATCTCGTTTCTAAGAGACAACATGACTACATTTATGAGAAATTATCTTCACACAAGAACATTTTTTTAATAACATCGAATTGAAGAAATGTTTACATGTGGCAAATGAATTACGGTAAATAAAATATAAATATCCAGATGGGAATACCCCTTTAAATCTCTCTCATAGCAGCGCCGGAAGTACATATACTTTGTAGGGAGTTGTGTAGCTCTCTCGCTGCCCAAGCATGTTAGAAGCAGAGGAGCAGAACAAGCTAGTGTGGGATTTGATGTTTGAAAATCAGTGGCACTGCCAAAATAGAAGCGCTGGAATATGTCATTAGGTGTAAATATGAAAACCTGACAGGTTCCTTTTAAAAGCAGAAACGTATTCTGTGCAGTTTCGGTTTCTTGTTATTGTATAAAATGGCAGCTTATTCACAACAAATTACTTATATATTTCTCTTGCTTATGTAGCACCAACATATTCCATAGTGCAGTACAGACATTTTCCTCTCTCAGAATTTGATATGTTATATGTAGTCCTTTGATAGAATTAAAGGAAACCTACCATTTGATTTCATGCATTATGAACCAAACATACTTTGAGTTTGCTGTAGCTACACTGATGCAGGATCATATCTTGGTTAATCCCTGAGCTGAGTGGTTTTGCTGAAAAAACAATTATAACATTCAGGAGCTTGGGAAAGCTGGATCTACACTGAGCTTGTAATTACAAATGGAGGTTGGTCAAGCATGACTAATCAACCTGAGCTGGATCACTCATGCACAGCTGCTGGGGGATGGTACAGCAGTTGATTATTCTGTCTGGAAGGGAGAAAAGTGATTGCATCATCTTCTCCTGCAGGGAAAGACTCCTGCCAGGAGAAGTGCGGAAGCTTAACCCCTTAGGGACGTGGCCCTTTTTCGTTTTTGCATTTTCATTTTTCACTCCTCATCTTCAAAAATCTGTAACTTTTTTATTTCTCCATGTAAAGAGCTCTGTTTGGGCTTGTTTTCTGCGTAACAAATTGCACTTCATAGTGATGGTATTTATTATTCCATGCCGTGTACTGGGAAGCAGGAAAAAAATTCAGAATGCAGTGAAAATGATGAAAAAAACACATTTGCACCGTTTTCTTGTGGGCTTGGATTTTACAGCTTTCACTGAGCGCCCCAAATCACATATCTATTTTATTCTTTGGTTCGGTATGATCACGAGGATACCAAATTTGTACAGGTTTTATAATGTTTTCATACATTTAGAAAAATGAAAACCTTCTGTACAAAAAAATAATTCTTCATTTTGACATGTGGGTGGTGTCATTTTTTGATGACGTTTTTAATGCTATCATTTTGAGGACTGTATGGGCTTTTGATCACTTTTTATAGAATTTTTTATATTTTTCAAAATGGCAAAAAAGTGGCATTTTCGACTTTCGGCGCCAATTTCCGTTACAGGGTTAAACGCCGGAAAAATTTGCGGATATATTTTGATAGATCGGACATTTTGGGACGCGATGATACCTAAAGTGTTTATGGTTTTCACTGTTTATTTATATTTATATCAATTCTAGGGAAAGGGGGGTGATTTAAACTTTTACTATTTTTTTCATTTTTTTTTAAAACATTTTTTATCATTATTTGAGATCCTCCAGGGTAATTTAACACTGCAGGGTCCGATTGCTAATGCTATGTACTGCAATACTACTGTGTTGCAGTATATAGCAATTTTACAATGCCTCGGTCGGCAAGGTGTTAATTCTCAAAATGTTATATCTGTTTTATCATTAAAATCACCCAGCACAGGGATTAACCAAGATATGATTCTGCATCAGTGTAGTTACAGCATTCTCAATGTATGTTTGCTGCATAATGCATCAAATCAAATGGTAAGTTTCCTTTAAATCCATGAACCCAGTTCTACAAGGCAAGTTCATCCCTAGAGTTATACTACTGTATGACTGTACAGGGTCGGACTGGCCCACCGGAGGACCGGACGATCCTCCGGTGGGCCCTTGATACCTCTGCTGCGGCAGGGGCTGCCATCCCCATCGGGGGCCCTGCCAGCAAGGTCGCGTTGGCCCACAGTATGCCCCCGATATCTCCGCTGCGACAGGGGCCTCCATCCCCTGCTGAGGCCCCTGCCAGTGAGTAACAGCAGTGGTACTCGATGCGGCCATAAGCGGCCACTCGAGTACCACCTTTGAAGTAATTGCGCGGCCATTGCTGTGCGTGTGCGACGCGGCCTCTTCTTTTACCCGGCCCGCGTCGCACTATGACCTCTGATGCGCGGCAGCGTGATGATGCAATCACGCTGCCGCGCGCCTTGTTCTTCACAGTTCCTCTGCTGCAGGGAGAAGAGGCGCGGAGGACGCGGGAGCGCTGCGACAGGTAAGTGAATTTTATTATTTTCCTCTACTAGACCAAATATATCATAGGGGGCCAGAGTAGCAAGGGAAACATATAATAAGGGACTCCAAGGGGGCACTAGAAGACTATTTGCTAAAATGGGACTGGTTGCCAGAATATATAATTAATGGCCACTAGAGGAAATATACAGTATAGTAAGGGGGCACAATATGTAATAAGGGGGGGGGGGGTTGTTATTGCACATATATACAGGATAGGAGTAGTAGTACTGTGCTGTGCCCATATATACAGGATAGGAGTAGTAGTACTGTGCTGTACCCATATATACAGGATAGGAGTAGTATTACTTTGCTGTGCTGTGTCCATATATACAGAATAGGAGTAGTAGTTATGTGCTGTCCCCATATATACAGGATAGGAGTAGTAGTACTGTGCTGTCCCCATATATACAGGATAGGAGTAGTAGTTCTGTGCTGTACCCATATATACAGGATAGGAGTAGTATTACTGTGCTGTGCCCATATATACAGGATAGGAGTAGTGGTACTGTGCTGTGCCCATATATACAGGATAGGAGTAGTAGTACTGTGCTGTGCCCATATATAAAGGATAGGGGTAGTAGTATTGTGCTGTGCTCATATATATATAGGATAGGAGTAGTAGTACTGTGCTGTGCCCATATATACAGGATAGGAGTAGTAGTACTGTGCTGTGCCCATATATACAGGATAGGAGTAGTAGTACTGTGCTGTGCCTATATATACAGGATAGGAGTTGTAGTACTGTGCTGTGTCCATATATACAGGATAGGAGTAGTAGTACTGTGCTGTGCCCATATATACAGGATAGGAGTAGTAGTAATGTGCTGTGTCCATATATACAGGATAGGAGTAGTAGTACTATGCTGTGCCATACATACAGGATAGGAGTAGTAGTACTGTGCTGCGCCCATATATACAGGATAGGAGTAGTAGTACTGTGCTGCGCCCATATATACAGGATAGGAGTAGTAGTACTGTGCTGCGCCCATATATACAGGATAGGAGTAGTAGTACTGTCCTGTGCCCATATATAATACAGGATAGGAGTAGTAGTACTGTGCTGTGCCCATATATAATACAAGATAGGAGGAGTAGTACTGTGCTGTGCCCATATATAATACAGGATAGGAGGAGTAGTACTGTGCTGCGCCCATATATACAGGATAGGAGTAGTAGTACTGTCCTGTGCCCATATATAATACAGGATAGGAGTAGTAGTACTGTGCTGTGCCCATATATAATACAGGATAGGAGGAGTAGTACTGTGCTGTGCCCATATATAATACAGGATAGGAGGAGTAGTACTGTGCTGTGCCCATATATACAGGATAGGAGTAATAGTACTGTGCTGTGCCCATATATACAGGATAGAAGTGGTAGTACTATGCTGTGCCATACATACAGGATAGGAGTAGTAGTACTGTGCTGTGCCCATGTATACAGGATAGGAGTAGTAGTTCTGTGCTGTGCCCATATATGCAGGATGGGAGTAGTGGTGCTGTGCTGTGCCCATATATACAGGATGGGAGTAGTGGTGCTGTGCTCATACATATACAGGATAGGGGTAGTAGTACTGAGCTGTGCCCATATATACAGGATAGGAGTAGTAGTACTGTGCTGTGCCCATATATACAGGATAGGAGTAATAGTACTGTGCTGTGCCCATATATACAGGATAGAAGTGGTAGTACTATGCTGTGCCATACATACAGGATAGGAGTAGTAGTACTGTGCTGTGCCCATATATACAGGATGGGAGTAGTGGTGCTGTGCTCATACATATACAGGATAGGGGTAGTAGTACTGAGCTGTGCCCATATATACAGGATAGAAGTAGTATCACTGTGCTGTGCCCATATATACAGGACAGGAGTAGTAGTACTGTGCTGTGCCCATATATACAGGATAGGAGTAGTAGTACTGTGCTGTGTCTTTATATCCATGATAGGAGTAGTTGTGCTGTGCCCATATATACAGGATAGGAGTAGTAGTACTGTGCTGTGCCCATATATTCAGGATAGGAGTAGTAGTACTTTGCTGTGCTCATATATACAGGATAGGAGTAGCAGTACTGTGCTGTGCTTATATATACAGGATAGGAGTAGTAGTACTGTGCTGTGCCCATATATACAGGATAGGAGTAGTAGTACTGTGCCAATATATGCCGAATAGGAGTTTTTATTAGGACTTTTTTATAAAATATTTCATAAGAGGGGCGCTAAATATAAGAATAATAATTAAGGAGAGCATTATATAAAACATAATTAATAAGTAGGAGCACTGTAAGACTGTTTGGATGAAAAGATTAATTGGGAATGATATATTATGAAAGGGAATGATGTTCAATTTAACTTATTAGGTGTATCATATTATTTACTCAGGGGTGTGCATGTAATATACAGTACTGAGGAGTCGCAATGTAATATTTGATTTATGGAGAGGGCACAGTATGGCTTTTGTTATGGGGGGCACAGTGTGGTCAGTTGTGTTGTGAGTGGTAAATATTATTTAGGAGCACAGTGTGGGACAGTGTTATCCAGGTGACATTGTGCTGTAGTGACGGTGATATTTTTAGTTCCACAGTGTGGAGATATGCTACACAGAGATGAAGATATCTGGTGGAAGATTCTCCATTGATAAGAAAAAAATGGGAGAAGTTGTCCTGCAATTCAGTACCCAAAGGAGAAGACGTGTGAGTCTGGTAACTGTAATTACTGACTATTTTTATGTGGTGCAGAGAACATATGGAGAAGGTGAAGGGCTATAGGTAGTTATTCTTATTTGTAAGTTAGTGCTAAGCACAATGCAGCCGCTATGAACTGACAAATATTTCTAGGCAGCGGTATGGTGGGCCCCCAGAATAAATTTCTCTGGTGGGCCCCAGGCACCCCAGTCCGACCCTGTGACTGTATATACATCACAGGCTTCATTTGGATATACTATAATATTTTTATTGTCAAATGGAAAAATCCTGAGAAGTCCTCACATTTTTGCTGCAAATGTGTAGTTTTAACTCCAGGGATCATTATGCATCTTAACCCCAATGAGTATGGTAAATGCTCCAGTATCTACCTTAATAGGGTGACGCTGACATGAACTTTAACCCCTTAGCGCTCTGCGCCGTAGCTGTACTGCGCGGAGGCCCGCGAATAGCGCTCAGCGCAGTACAGCTACTGCGCAGAGACGATGCTGGTTCAGCGCTGCATAGCAGCCGAACCGGCATCGTTAGCTGCGGGATTTCAACTGTAATTTACAGCTGACATCCCCGGCTAACACCCGCGGTCGGAGTGGGCTCCGATCGCGGGCATTTAACCCGTTAAATGCCGCGGCCAACGCGACCGCGGCATTTAACATGCCTTCCGGGGGTCTTTACCCCACGTTCGACACACCCCCCCCGCGCCGTTTTCGGGGGGGGGGCCATCGGGACCCCAGAGAAGCCTGAAGGCAGTGCCTTTAAGATGGCGTCTGTGACGTCATCTTAAAGGCAAAGTGTCAGCCCATGCATCTGCATAGTCTGGCACTGCTAATACCCTGCAATACATCAGCATTGCAGAGTATTATCATGGACAAGCAATCAGATGATTGCTTGTTCATATCCCATGGTGGATCAAGTAAAAAATTTTAAAAAGAAATGTTTTTCAATAAAAAATAACTTTATAAATCACTAAAAATACCCATAAGCCCCAAAACATATAAAGAGACATATAACGCTCAAAAAAGTCTAAATCCTAACACAAACCCCACATATATAGTATCACCGCGTCCGTAACAATCCATAGAATAAAACTAAATAACTATTGAACCCATATGATGAACACCGTAAAAAAAAAAAAGTTAAAAACCCGCCAAAAATTATGATTTTACCTATTATATTCCACTAAAAATGCAATAAAAAGTGATCAACAAAACATATGTACTCCAGAAGGATACTGTTGCAAAGAACAACATGTCAGCAAAAAACAAGCCATCAACCAGCTCTGTAGCCAAAAACGTAACAATGTTATGCCACTTGGAAGACGGCAATACAAAAATGATAGATTTTTCCCCATATTAGGGTTTTATTTGGCAAATTTAGTAAAACATAAGAAAAAATATTCATGTCTGGTATCCCCGTAATCGTATCGACCCATAGAATAAAGATAACAGGATTATTAGGATATACGGTGAACACGAAAAAAAAAAAAAAGTAAAAAATCCAGTACAGAATTGATGCTTTTCTACTCATAACACTGGAAAAAGCATCTCATCGCGCAAAAAAAATGCCGTCACATGGCCCAAATAACGGAAAAGCAAAAATTTAATAGCCTTCAAAAGGGGGCAACCAGAAAACTAAAATCCTGGCAGCTGCAGGGTGCTCCTTCCCTTCTGCGCCTCGCTGTGCCCCCATAACACAAGTAACGGTCACATGTGGGGGGTCTCTGCATTCAGGAGAAATTGTAGAACAAATTTTATGGTGGGTTTTCTCTTTTTATCTTTTGGAAATGTGTAAATTTTAGGGCTAAATGAACGTATAACCGACAAAATTTGACCATTCTAAATTTCACCGCCATTTTGATTCAATTACTATGAAGATCTCAAGGGGTTAACAATCTCTGTAAATGCTGTTTCTGATAGTTTGAGGGGTGCAGATTTGAAAATGGGTTGGTTATATACGGGGGTTTTGATGCTAAATATGTAAAATTTAATTTCAAACAGTATTTATCCCCAAAATAGTCAATTCTGAAAATACGGAAAATCGCTATTCGATTTGTAAGCCGCGTGACATCAAAATAAATTATCCAAACATTTCAAAAATTATGAAAATGTAAAGTAGACAAATGGGAAATGTTATTCGGCAAGTTATTTAGGTGGTAAATAGATCTGACTGAAAACGCAATGATTTTGAGTTTCGAAAATGGCAAATTTTTCTAAAAATTCATCATTTTTTTCTTTTTTTTGTAAATAAACGCAAAACTTATCAGCTAAAATTTACCACTAAAATGAAGTACAACATGTGGGGAAAAAACAATCTCAGAATCGCTTTGATAAGTAACAGTGTTCAAAAGTTATAACCATATAAAGAGACGCAGGTCAGAATCCAAAAAATGGGACTGAGCCTTAAGCTGTAAAATGGCTGCGTCCTTAAGGGGTTAAAGAGGCTCAAGTTCTGTCCCTTTTTTACCTTGACCAGAAAAAAGTAGCCCCTCCTCAATGCCTCACATGTCACCATCATGTTTTCTGGAAAAGAGTTTTCTTCCTAATGTGTTTTCCCAAAAATAAGTGTCTTATTTTTTGCTCCTAAAGAGGCTCTAGGTCTTATTTTAAGGGGATGGCTTATTTTTCCATGACCAAGAATTCACATCTATTGTTGAACAAAAAAATCTTCATTTATTAATATACTGTGACCATGTCATCATATTCATAAACATAATCTGAATTCCCTCAAGAAAGTCTCGTGAATCTATTCCCATGTACAACAATCTATGGTACATTATGGAGACTTATGGGGAAAAAAAGCAACATTTTTCATGCCTATTTTGGCCTCAAGGGCCTGGATGCAGCAGGGGCCCAGAATACCGGAGTGGCTGGCTAGTGCAGCCTAGGGCACGCTGTGGTCACATTGCTTGGTATGGGGACCAGAGGGCTGACCTACAGCCTGGCAGGTATCCAGCAGGTGGTGTGTGCAAGAAATATGGAGGGAGAAGCCGATGTACTGGTTTTCCCTGGGGCGACCCCTAAGTGTCTGTAGGATGAGTCCCTGGGTAATGAGGATCCCATGGTGGTAACAGCCGTATCCAGGGATCAGACGGAGGCAACGTTGTGCAAAATAACTCACGGTTCTTTATTGAACAACAGCAGGCAACGTGCCGAAACGTTCTCACAGCAGATTCTGGTACTGGAGTGGTCATGGAGAGTGGTCCTCAGGAATGGCTCACCATTGGATGGGATGGAGCTGTGTCCAAACTGTGGAATCTGCAGCTCTGAGTCTCCTGACCCTGGTCCTGGGATTTGGTTCCGTATCAGCAGCACTGATGGTGTACTGACACTGTCTCTCTCTTACCTCTGTGTACTGGACTGACCATGAGGTCTGGACCTTGTGCTCTCCAAGAGAGCTGGTGGTAAAGAGAGCAAGCTTCTCCCTGCCCTGTGGTTTTATTCTCGGGGTCAGGTAGTGGCTACCTCTCCAATCACACTCCAGTGCACATTGCAGAAACATAATTGGTTGATAACTCACATCCACTTAACCATTGTCTGTTCAGGCAGGATCTACAGCTGCTGAAGTGCTGGAACCTTCTAGAGCAGTGGTGGCTAACCTATGGCACGGGTACCAGAGGTGGCACTCGGGGCCCTTTCTGTGGGCACTCAGGCCATCACCAGAGATGACTCCAGATATTTTCCTGCAGTCCCAGACAGCCCAGGACTTGCTGTGCACAGAGCTATTTTAACCGGTTCGCGACCGCCCGCCGTGTATTCACAGCGGCGGTCGCGTCGCGCTGCATGGAGAGGGCTCACGGGCTGAGCCCTCTCCATAGCCGGTAAGTCTTTGCTGCGTGTTTTTACAGCGTGGGCTGCCGGCAAAGCTGCCGGCAGCCGCAAACAGATAGCGGCGCATGGGCGCCGCCATCTTACCTGGGATCGCCGCTCCCCGTGACGTCATCGGGGGGCGGCGATCCGTCTCCATGGTAGCCTCGGGTCTTCCGAAGACCCGAGGCTATTTCGTTTTAACCCCTTCATTACAATGTGCTGATAGCACATTGTAATGAATGAGGAAGAAAATCCCCATATACTGCCATACTGTAGTATGGCAGTATATGATAGGATCGATCTGACAACCTAGGGTTAAAGTACCCTAGGGAGTCTGAAAAATAGTATAAATAAAAAAAAAAAAAGTTTAAAAAAAAAAAAATTATAATAAAAAACCCTAAAATTTCAAATCGCCCCCCTTTCCCTAGAACTGACATAAATATAAATAAACAGTAAAAATCATAAACACATCAGGTATCGACGCGTCCGAAAATGCCCGATCTATCAAAATATGATAATGTTTTTTCAATGCGTTTAACCCCGTAACGGAAAATAGCGCCCACAGTCGAAAATGGCACTTTTTTGCCATTTTGAAAAATCTAAAAAAATCTATAAAAAGTGATCAAAAGGTCGTACAGTCCTAAAAATGATATCACTGAAAATATTATCAAATTTCGCAAAAAATGACACCATGCACAGCTCCGTACACCAAAGTATAAAAAAGTTATTAGCGCCAGAAGTTGGCAAAATCAAAAAAAATTTTTTTGTACAGGAGGTTTTAATTTTTGTAAATGTATGAAAACATTATAAAACCTATACAAATTTGGTATCCCCTTAATCGTACCGACCCAAAGAATAAAGTAGACATGTCATTTGGGGCGCTCAGTGAAAGACGTAATATCCAAGCCCACAAGAAAATGGCACAAATGCGTTTTTTCACCATTTTCATTGCATTTGGAATTTTTTTCCCGCTTCCGAGTACATGGCATGAAATATTTAATACCATCATTATGAAGTGCAATTTGTTACGCAGAAAACAAGCCATCACACAGCTCTTTACGTGTAAAAATAAAAAAGTTATAGATTTTTGAAGGTGGGGAGTGAAAAATGGACATGAAAAAACAGGAAAGGGCCCGGTCCTTAACCGGTTAAAGTGACAGCGCTACCTGGGACTACTGGAGGAGTGGGAAGGTGTGGACACATCTGGATTATCATTGTAGCTCCGGCCCTGACAATTCTTCCTGTCTATGGGACCCTGGAGGAAAGCTACAATGATCATACAAATTTCTTCTATTTTCTGCTTTATTGGTGTCCTCAGGTGCTGGTATCAACGAAAGCTGTGACCGAGCAGGGAGTATAAATCACAAATAAAATTTCTGTGTTGGCACTTTGCGATAAATAAGCGGCTCTTGGTTAAATAATAGCTAGACTAGTAAATTACCCCACTGTGGAAACTACACAACGTATGAAAAAGCAGAAGTTTGTTAACCCCTTAAATGTTTTATTGGGGTTAAAACAAAATGGAGTTGTGGTCTACAAATTGTAATATTTTCGGACAATACATTCATTTTTTGGACAGAAAATTAAACATTCACAATGGATTCGCAAATGACAAAAAGTTCCACAAAATTTGATACCCAATTTCTCCCCAGTACACTGATATCAACATT
The DNA here is from genome assembly GCF_040894005.1 of Engystomops pustulosus. Lineage (NCBI taxonomy): Eukaryota > Metazoa > Chordata > Amphibia > Anura > Leptodactylidae > Engystomops > Engystomops pustulosus. The sequence goes on along the minus strand of NC_092417.1, from coordinate 99,966,975 downwards.
TTTAAAACATTTTTTAAGGGTATTAATTAAAAAATTATCTTTTTTTCTGAAAGTTTTTCGAGGTTTGTTTGTTTTTTACGGCATTCACCGTGTGGGTCCAATAACAATTTTGTTTTATTATACAGACTGTTATAGACACAGCGATACCGAATATGTGGGGGGTTTTGGTGCGTTATTTTACTTTACTAAGTGTTTGTATGGGTATTTGTCATTTTAGAGGCACATATTTATTTATTTTTATTTATTTTAATGTTTTAAACTCCTTTTTTTTACTTTATACAGTCATGGGTGTTAGAGCTTGGTGTCAGCTGTAATATACAGCTGGCTCCGGCTGCTTCTGGAGCCAACTCCGTTCATGAGCTGGTGCCAGAAGCTGGGCGTAATAGCATCTACTATTACGTCAATGTGCGGGAAGGGGTAAAAGACCAAGATATCAACTACTTCTCTAACATCCTTATAACTTTCCAAACCATGAATTTCTTTTTTTTTTGTGTCTTTCTTTTTATTGTTTTGTTAGATAATAACATGTGACAAATAATACAATGCATGTATTACAGTGATTACAAATGATGGCTTATAGTATCAAATTTCCAAAGTATAAATGTATATCAAGCAATACATGTCATAACAGAAAAGTAAATAACATGCAACATAAAACATAAAACAATGCCCATTTAAGTGCAAATATTTTAATGACTTAGGATATGTTATTACTAGACTCACAAAAACCCATATAATTTTAATCATAATGGGTGGACAGATAGAAATTCAATCCAAACTTCCCACTGTTTCTCACACAAGTTTCGTTGACCTTTAGTTTTTGCAATAAGTAATTCCATTTTATACTTGATATTAACTGTGCAAAGAATTTCTTGTATGGCGGGAAGAGAAGATGATTTCCAATTCTTAGCTATTAGATTTCTAGTTGCGTTTAAACAATAGAGAGATGATAATTGTTGAATGTTTTCCATACCCATAGACAACAAGGCAATACCTGGGTCCCAAGGAATTGGGTATGAAATGATGACTCTTAATTTTGAGTAAATTTAGTTCCACAATTTTTGGACATTTTTACAATGCCAGAAGACGTGTAATAGAGAGCCTATTTCTTTTTTACATCTCCAACATAAGATTGACAAATTTGGCTACATTTTGTATGGTTTTATAGTTCAACATCAAACTTTATTGACTGTTGCATATTGATATAAAAAGTAGCAATATATTGTTTGGTTTGCAACATGTAGAAATACGTATACATTTACATTATTAGTACATATGTACTTTTATAGTGGTATACATCGCATTTGGCGAAAAGGGTAAACTTTTAACCCCTAGAGGCACCTAGACGTTATACTACGTCCTGGTGAGAGCTTCATTAGCGCACCAGGACGCACTATAACGTCCTCTCTCCCTGGGCGCACTGTAGCTATACACAGTGCCCGGGACCTGGGAGGTCAGCTGGGACGTATAGCTGACCTCCCAGGCTTGCCGACAATGGACCGTTCTTATTGGTCCATTGTCCACGATCGCTGTGACAGCCGGTTCTATACAGAACCGGCTGTCACAGCATCGGAGCCGGCATCGGAGGTTCCCGGTCTCACTGTCTGTACAGACAGTGTCCGGGAACGGGGAGATCGGCTGTCACGGACAGCCTGCACTCCCCTGTCACCGGCAATGGACCGCTGCTGTGGGTCCACTGCCGACGATCGCTGTGACAGGCGGTTCTGCACAGAACCGCCTGTCACAGCAGTGTCACATGCTGATTGCCGGTGCCTAGGATCGCTGTCTGCATAGACAGCGACCGGGCACCGGAGATTCTTGACCCCAGACATGTGACCAGCGATGGACCAATAGATGTGGTCCATCGCTGGCTATCACTGTGATTGGTGGATCAGATCAAACCCACCAATCACAGTGAAGCAGGGTCACAGGCGGGCACAGTATCTGTGCTGACAGGCTCTGATCTCTCTGTTGGTTGAGAGAATTTGGAGAGATCAGAGCCTGTCAGTGAATCGTCTGCCCCCACACCGTGAAATCACCCCATAAACCCCTAATCGCCCTTCTTTGTGCCCCCAGCATCTGACCCCTTCACCTCCCATTCATAAGGGAGAGTTCTCTTCTTTTTTTTTTTTTTTTTCAAAATCTAAAAAAAAGTTTTAGGTAGCTTAGGTGTTAGTGCGTCATCGTCAATTCGTCGCGTTAGTTACTTAGTGTCAGTGCGGCGTCAATTCGTCGCGTTAGTTACTTAGTGTCAGTGCGCCGTCAGTCCGTCGCATTAGTTACTTAGTGTCAGTGCGCCGTCAATTCGTCGCATTAGTTACTTAGTGTCAGTGCGCCGTCAATTCGTCGCGTTAGTTACTTAGTGTCAGTGCGCCGTCAGTCCGTCGCATTAGTTACTTAGTGTCAGTGCGCCGTGAATTTGTCGCATTAGTTACTTAGTGTCAGTGCGCTGTCAATTCGTCGCGTTAGTTACTTATTATCAGTGCGCGGTCAATTCGTCGCGTTACTTACTTATTATCAGTGCGCCGTCAGTCCGTCGCATTAGTTACTTAGTGTCAGTGCGCCGTCAGTCCGTCGCATTAGTTACTTAGTGTCAGTGCGCGGTCAATTCGTCGCGTTAGTTACTTATTATCAGTGCGCGGTCAATTCGTCGCGTTACTTACTTATTATCAGTGCGCCGTCAGTCCGTCGCATTAGTTACTTAGTGTCAGTGCGCCGTCAGTCCGTCGCATTAGTTACTTAGTGTCAGTGCGCCGTCAATTCGTCGCGTTAGTTACTTAGTGTCAGTGCGCCGTCAGTCCGTCGCATTAGTTACTTAGTGTCAGTGCGCCGTGAATTTGTCGCATTAGTTACTTAGTGTCAGTGCGCTGTCAATTCGTCGCGTTAGTTACTTATTATCAGTGCGCGGTCAATTCGTCGCGTTACTTACTTATTATCAGTGCGCCGTCAGTCCGTCGCATTAGTTACTTAGTGTCAGTGCGCCGTCAGTCCGTCGCATTAGTTACTTAGTGTCAGTGCGCGGTCAATTCGTCGCGTTAGTTACTTAGTGTCAGTGCGCCGTCAGTCCGTCGCATTAGTTACTTAGTGTCAGTGCGCCGTGAATTTGTCGCATTAGTTACTTAGTGTCAGTGCGCCGTGAATTCGTCGCGTTAGTTACTTAGTGTCAGTGCGCTGTCAATTCGTCGCGTTAGTTACTTAGTGTCAGTGCGCCGTCAATTCGTCACGTTAGTTACTTATTATCAGTGCGCCGTCAGTCCGTCGCATTAGTTACTTAGTGTCAGTGCGCCGTCAATTCGTCGCGTTAGTTACTTAGTGTCAGTGCGCCGTCAGTCCGTCGCATTAGTTACTTAGTGTCAGTGCGCCGTGAATTCGTCGAGTTAGTTACTTAGTGTCAGCGCGCCGTGAATTCGTTGCATTAGTTACTTAGTGTCAGTGCGCTGTCAGTCCGTCACATTAGTTACTTAGTGTCAGTGCGCCGTCAGTCCGTCGCATTAGTTACTTAGTGTCAGTGCGCCGTGAATTCGTCGAGTTAGTTACTTAGTGTCAGCGCGCCGTGAATTTGTTGCATTAGTTACTTAGTGTCAGTGCGCTGTCAGTCCGTCACATTAGTTACTTAGTGTCAGTGCGCTGTCAGTCCGTCACATTAGTTATTTAGTGTCGCTTTAGATAGATTATCTCTGTTACTGACAGTGATAGTCATTGTCCGTTAGCTGTATTATTTGTTAGTTACCGTCAGTTTGTCAGTGGTTTAGTGGGTTAGTCAGTGTCTGTAAGTGTAAAAAAAACTAAAAAAAATTAAAAAAAAAAGGTTGTTCGTTCATTAGTGTCAGTCACCGTCTGTCATTGTCATTTGTCATTCCGTCCCTGTCAGTCCATTAGTTAGTCAGCGTTAGTGTTAAAAAAAAAAAAATAATAATAATTGTTGTGTCGTGTTTCGTAGTTTATAAAATGGCAGTGAGGATGTACTCCGCTGAGGAAGCGTACGCCATGCTTGCCTCAGATACTGAAAGTGCCAGTGAGGGAGAACCTGAGTTTTTTCGTGATTCCTCCTCCAGTGATTCAGGAGAACCCCCTCGTAGTCGTAGGAGAGTTAGTGCTCAGGTTCTGCCTGAGGATTTAAATTGGGAACCCCTAACAGATTACACCCCCCAAATTCCGGCATTTACTGCAGTAGCAGGGATTAAGGTCCCTACTGAAGGGCTCTCTGCCCTCGGTTTTTTCAAATTAATTTTTACGGACAATTTGGTCCAATTAATGGTAGAACAAACCAATATATATGCTGAAGAATTTATACGGGCAAATCCATCTTCTTTTTATGCCAGGCCTTATAGGTGGCACCCTACAAACTGTGGGGAAATGTTAAAGTGTTGGGGCCTTGTTTTAAATATAGGCCTTACAAAAAAGCCTAAAATAAGATCCTATTGGTCCACGGATGTTCTGTACTACTGCCCGCTGTACCACACAATAATGTCCAGGTCCCGATTCGAAGCTATACAAAAATTTCTTCATTTTGCGGATAATTCCTTATGCCTACCCCAGGATGACCCAAACTATGATCGACTTTTTAAAATACGCCCCGTTCTAACATTTTTAGAAGAAAAATTTTCAGCTGTCTACACCCCTCAAAGGGAAATCTCAGTAGATGAGTCCCTAATGAGCTTCAAGGGGAGAGTTAAATTCCGACAGTATCTGCTTAATAAGCGAGCCAGATACGGAATAAAATTATATAAATTGTGTGAGGCAGACACAGGATACACATTTTCATTCCGTGTATATGAGGGCAAAGACAGGACAATACAGCCCCCAGAATGTCCACCACACATTGGCACAAATGGAAAAATTGTGTGGGACCTTATATTCCCACTACTTAATCAGGGGTACCACTTATACACCGACAATTGGTATTCAAGCGTTCCCCTGTTTAAATGCCTCATGGACAAAAGTACAATGGCCTGTGGGACAGTGCGAAAAAAATCATAAACCCCTTCCCAAAACTTTTGTTAGTCAAACGCTGAGAGCTGGCGAAAGCAGAGCAGTGCAAAATGAGGGGGTGCTGTGCTTAAAATATAAAGATAAAAAAGAGGTGATGATGCTGACAACAGTTCATGATGCCAGCTGTACCCCTGTCACCCTGCGTGGCACTTCCACCACCATCCAGAAGCCTGTATGTATACAGGATTATAATAAATTTATGGGGGGGTTGATTTAAATGACCAGATTTTGAAGCCCTACACAGCGACTAGAAGAAACCGAATCTGGTACAAAAAACTAGCAATCCACCTTGTACAGATGGCAATGTACAACTCCTTTGTCCTTTTCAGACAGGCCGGCCACCAGAGTAAATACTTAGAGTACCAGGAGAATGTCATCAAATCACTCCTCCTGGGTGAAGGGGAAGGGGAAAGCTCTGCCTCATCTATAAATGTTCCCCGAATAGTGCCAGGGCAACATTTTCCGTCTGTGGTGCCACCAACAGAGAAAAAGCGAAACGCCCAAAAAAGATGCCGTGTGCACAAAGAATGGTATCCGCAAGGATACCATATACCAATGTGACACATGTCCTTCCAAACCTGGGCTGTGTATGAAGGATTGCTTCCGAATCTACCACACAGCCCTGGAAGTGTAATTTGGAAAAATCCCATCAGTGCCATTCTGTTATTTGCCCGTTTTTTTTATTTTGCCCATTTTTTAATTTTTATAACAAAACTAAAAGCATCATTATACCCTTAGATGAATACCTAATGATGTTATCTGCACATTTATAGGCCTATGCCAGTGCTGCCCAAAAATTACAAATCCGATGCCACACATAAGATACAGCCTGACAAATGTTACAAAGTATTGTTTCATTTTTATGCTCAAGTCAGTGTCTGAAAAAGTGTCTTATGAATGTAACATTTGTGGAAAAATGAAAAGCTAAAATTTAACCTCGGCTTTTCACTAAATTCTACATAAGTGACCAAGATCAAATTTTATCACTTTCAAAAAGGGATCACATGTTGGGGGCTTTCACTGTACCTTTGGGTATGTGCAAAAATAACATGACTCCGAGATATTTCAGCCAAAACTAAACTTCAAAAATAGCATTCCCTCCATTCTGAACCTTGCTATTTCACTAAAAAAGCAATTTATAACCACATTTGGAGTATTGCCATACTCAGGAGAAATTGTGTGGCATAATTCAGGGTTCTTTTCTACCTTTAACTGCTTTTAAAAATGACATTTAGCTACTTCACCCCTTGTAAAAATGGAATTTCAGGAGCTAAAGTGACATTTGCTTGAACAAATTCTAATTCTTTATTTCCACAGTCATATGCTAATGAATACTGTAAAACTTGACCTGTAGAGTCAAACCATTAACCAAACGCCTTGATATATTCCTTGAGGGGTGTAGTTTCCAAAATGGGGTCACTTTTGGGGATTTATCACTGTTACAGTACTCCAGGAGCTATTTGAACAGGACATGGGGCATGAAAATGATTTCATCAAAATCTGCTCTCCAAAAGCCTTGTTCTCTTTCCAACTCCTGCCATATACCCCTACAGCTACTTACAACCACACATGGGGTATTGCCGTATTCAGAAGAAATTGTGTGACAAAATTTGGGGTGCTTTTCTACCTCAAACTGCTTTTAAAAATGACATTTTGGGGGCTAAAATGAGATTTTCTTGAAAAAAATGTAAATTTTTATTTTCACAGTCTTATGTTCATAAATACGGTGCAACGCCTGTAGGGTCAAACCTTCCACTTTACCACTTGATATATTCCTTGAGGGTTGTAGTTTCCAGAATGGGGTCACTTTTGGGGGTTTATCACTGTTACAGTACTCCAGGAGCTATTCAAACATGACATGGGGCATGAAAATGATTTCATCAAAATCTGCTCTCCAAAGGCCCTAAAGCCTTGTTCTCTTTCCAACTCCTGCCATATACCCCTACAGCAACTTACAACCACATATGGGGTATTGCCGTATTCAAAAGAAATTGTGTGACAAAATTTGGGGTGCTTTTCAACCTAAACTGCTTTTACAAATGACATTTTGGGGGCTAAAATGAGATTTTCTTGAAAAAATTGTAAATTTTCATTTTCACAGTCCTATGTTAATAAATTCTGTGAAACGCCTGTAGGGTCAAGCCATTCACTTTACCCCTTGATATATTCCTTGAGGGGTGTAGTTTCCAAAATGGGTCATTTTGTCAGGGGTTTCTACTGTTCTGACACCTCAGGGGATCTACAAAAGCAACATGACACGTGAATGCTTTTTCATAAAATGCTGCTCTTCAAAAGCCCAGTGGCCCTTCTTCTGCTTTGTGCCCTGGCATGTGCCCAAAAACCAGTTCACATCTACATGTGGGATATTTTCTTACTCAGGAGAAATCACATAACATAATTTAGGATGCATTTACTCTTTTACTCTTGTAAATTTAAATTTTTTGGAACTAATTAAACCTGTTATAGAAAAAATATTATAATTTCTTAACTTTACCTCTTTTTTATTTGAATTCCTGTGAGATGCTTAAAGGGTTAACAGACACCCTTATACCCGTTTTGAGTTGTTGAAGAGGTGCAGTTTATAAATTGGGTGAATTATAGGGGTTTCTAATGTATATGCCTTCAAAAAAACACTTTAGATATGTACTGGTCCCAGAAAAACTTGGTTTTGGAAATTTTCTCTTATTTTGGAAAATTGCTGTTATATATTTAAGCCTTCTCAAATCCTAAAAAAGTGAAAGAACTCTGTCAAAATGATGAAAACATAAATTAGAGATATGGTAAATGTTGGATATAAACTTTTTTGTGAAGTAAAATGATTTATCTGGCAAGCCAAAAATTTCAAACTATGAAAATTGAAAATTTTTCTAATTTTTTGCCAAATTTTGTTTTTTTAAAAAAAAACTACAATACATATTGGCAGACAAACACCACTAACATGATGTACAATATGTCACAAAAAAACAATCTCAAAATCACATAGATAAGTTGAAGTGTTCCAATTTTATAACCATATAAACTGACACAGGGCAGATTTGAAAAATGGGTCTGCGTCCTTAAGGCCAAAATAGGCTGAGTCCCCTAGGGGTTAAAGAACATCAACAACAACAATTGTCAAAACGACCATACGGCCTGTCAACGGTAATTGAGAAACCTGAAAATGAGTGTAAAACATAAGACAAGACAACACATACAAGGATTGAGGGTTGGGGGAAGGAAAAAGGGGGAAGGGGGGAAGTGAGCCGCATTTTCTGCCCTAAACCTATGTTTATGGATCATGTACACTGTTACCTGAGGTTAACCAATCATGCAAGGCAGGGGTGTCTCGATAATCGATCCAAGCAATCCATATGTTGTTGAATTGTTCGTATCTGCCCTCATCGCTCGCCTTCAATTCTTCCATTTGTTTAATTACGTCTAGCGCCTCTATCCACTGCAACCTGGTGGGTGTCTCGGGCGATCTCCAGAGCCTGGGGATTATTTGTACATTTTGTATGGTTTTAAATACCACCTGGAGATTTTTTTAGCCACCCGAAACGCTGGAGACATTCTCCTCTTCTTACCATTCATGGTAAGTCGGGATCGACGGGGAAGATCGCTGTGTGCTTCTTTAATCTAGCCTCGGCCACGGAGCTACTCGCTCACGCGTCTAGCTCCACGCGCCGCTAGGCCACGCCCCCCCAAACCCTGAATGTCATGCAGAATTTCTTGTGGTTCCTTTATATTAGGCTCATTGGCCCTAATATCTAAATATGTTTAGCACTGTCCTTAACCCCTTGCCGACATGTGACATACTAATACGTGCAGGTGTATGGAGAGGGGTGAGCAAATTGCAGCAAACACCCACCGCAACACCAGCATGTGTTAACCCTTCGATTGCTGCCATAAAGGCTTAGATCCCTGTGACGTAATCGAAAGACCCAAGGCTGTCTCATGTTAGTATTTTTTGGCAAAATGTTTGGCACACACTTAGAGTTGCAAAAAGTCTGGTCTATGGATTTCTATTTTACCATCATGAATGTGGACACAATTCTAAAACTTTTTGGTCCTACCCCAATTCACTAAACAATCATTAACCCCACAATCTACCTTCCCAGTGAAAATTGTAGCGCAATTTTTGAGTCAAAAACACTTACCATGCACCAAAATTGATAATTTCCCCACAGTGATTTTATCCCATGAATTCTTCACCCACTTCACAACCTTTTGCAGTGTCTAAATGATCTACTAATGTATGGTTTTGGGGGAGCTGCTGCAATGACTGTTGCTAGGTGTTATTTTCAGGGGAGGACTTCTGTTTCTAAGACTAAAAAACATTGCACTAGGTCTTAATTTCTGGGAGTGTATTATTTTCAGGGAAACGGAGTAATTAATATCTTTCATGGTGGAATGAATGGTACATGGTGCAAAACCACATTGATTATATGTATAGGTTTCAGATGGCCTCCAGGTGGCGCTCTTTAACAGCAAATGACAGATCCTCAGTGTATTACAGCTATAGCCTCAATAGACAACCACCTCAATGACTTTCAGAAACTTTCCATTCATGGACCATGACTTATTAACCCTTACTTTTTGATTAAATTGTTTCTGCCACAATTCAGAAATATGTCTTTTAATATCCCTGTATTTTTAGGATTGCCTATATATTATCCTAAAGAACTTGCAATCACCTTGATCTTGTACCAGTTTATAACCTCTGCTGATGAAGGATATATTGGTCTAAGCAGAGCTAGAAGAAGAATGCATGGGAGGGTGGGGTTTGGTTGGTTTTTTTGGGGTGGGAGTCTTTGGGGAGGTATGAAGGATTTTGGGAGGTGCCATGGAGAGAGGGCTGTTAATATTGAGTCTGTTTGGCTGATCTCTCAGTTTCATTGCCACACATCTCCTTGTGGTCTGGGAATTTTGCTGTTAAATTGATCGCTATGTCTACATCACAAAGGCTGGTTTTGGTTCTTGGGGGAGCTGGTACTGTTGGATCAGGAATTGTGAAAAGTCTTTTGGAAAAAGGTAGGAATAAGCTTTTGGTTTTGTATATAATAGATTAGACTACCTCAATGTCTTGCTGTGGCTCATTTATGCATTGTCCTCATCCCTGCCACAGGCTTCCAGGTGGCTGTGATTTCCAGAGATAATTCCCGCTTGGAGAAGCTGGTGAATTTTGTGGCGGTGCAGTACAGAGAAAGCCTTCACACCATGGTTGGAGATGTGGGTAAGTCTTGTTGAGAAGAAGAAAGTTGTCGTATCACCTATCACCTGGTTATGGACTGTGGACTATGAATATTCTCAAGATTATAAGGATTGCAGCTGTAAAATGCACAAGGGATCCATTATTTCTCAAGCTCCGTTTGCCCAGACATCTATTTTCTATGCATGTCTCTGATATTGTTTTCTCACTACAATAATCTGGAGGGGGGGATTGCCTGCAGCACTGTCTGACTTGTTGACCCTTTATATTTGGGTTTTGTGCAGGCTCAGAACAAGGGGCACAGGAGGCGGCATCTGCTCTGGTAAGCAGAGTAGGAAAGGTGACCGATGTGGTGTCTTCGCTGGGGTTCAGCTGGTGGCAAGGTGGTCCTCCCCACACACAGTCATTGCAAGAGCTGCAGAGGGTAATGAACTTGATCATTTCTTGTAGGAATTACAGCTAAAGTTGCTTTTACAAAAGATCCAGGTGGATACAATCTGTACATCTGTGCATGTCCTTTTTTTCTTTTCTTAAAATCTTACAATCTATAAATGTAGATGGAGTATTGAGGTTTGAGATAGTGGTGTGTTAATGTGATAGATTTATTTACTGTCTATATCAAATGACAGTATATGGCAACTTCATAACATGTACACCCCAAGGATTACTGCAAGTATGACATGTTTGTCCTATACATGACAAATTCAGCCTACTTCATTTTATAAACTGAACATAGCTTAAATCTGTAGTCACATAGATAGACAGATACTCCCTGCACTGTTGGAATGGAAGAGATCGCAAATGGCACAACATCCTATAAAGCAGGGGTGCACAAACTTATTTGGTTTGAGTGTCACATTGTCATACCGCTAACCTTTAGTACTATTATTCTTATCCCTATGTACAAGAATATAACTACTATAATACTGTCCCCTATGTACAAGAATATAACTACTATAATACCGTCCCCTGTGTACAAGAATATAACTATTATAATACTGCCCCCTATGTACAAGAATATAACTACTATAATACTGCCCCCTATGTACAAGAATATAACTACTATAATACTGCCCCCTATGTACAAGAATATAACTACTATAATACTGTCCCCTATGTACAAGAATATAACTACTATAATACCGTCCCCTGTGTACAAGAATATAACTATTATAATACTGCCCCCTATGTACAAGAATATAACTACTATAATACTGTCCCCTATGTACAAGAATATAACTACTATAATACTGCCCCCTATGTACAAGAATATAACTACTATAATACCGTCCCCTGTCTACAAGAATATAACTATTATAATACTGCCTCCTACGTACAAGAATATAACTACTATAATACTGTCCCCTATGTAGTGGAATTTAACTACTATAATACTACCCCCTATGTACAAGAATATAAGTACTATAATACTGCTCCCTATGTACAAAAATATAAGTACTATAATACTGTCCTCTATGTACAAGAATATAACTACTATAATACTACCCCCTATGTACAAGAATATAACTACTATAATACTGCCCACTATGTACAAGGATATAACTACTATAATACTGCCCCCTATGTACAAGAATATAACTACTATGATACTGCACTCTATGTACAAGAATATAACTACTATAATACTACCCCCTATGTACAAGAATATAACTACTATAATACCCCCCCCCCCCCCCCCCCCAAGCTCCAATGATTAATGCAGGATGAATCTCTCTCTGCAGGTTCTGGATATTTTACTTCTCAGCACCTTTACATCCTGGAAAGCCTTTTTTCCATTGATAAAGGATAATCCAAATGGAACATACACCTTTATTACTGGTAGGTGGATGAAATGGTCTGCTAAGCTTTATTACTTACATAGTAATTATTGCAATAACTACTTATCTTCAGCTTTGTCCAAGATCCTCTTTTAAAATATGAAATCAATGATTTACAAACAAAAAATGTCTCTAGGTTTAGATCTTACAGATATTACCGTACTTTAACTTGTGTCTGCAATGCTCAATGTACAGTATTTTCATACAGTTTTAAACACTACCACAGGTGGCGCTGGTGAACGGTTGCTTATGCCTGGTACTGGATTCCTTACACTGGGGGCAGCAGGAGCATTAGCGTTTTCTCAAGTGGTTCGTGAGGAATATCCTGATGTTCCTTGTAAACTGAATGAGGTTTGTGTCATGGCACATATATAAATAAGGATGCTTTTCTATTATGTTATAGGTATATGTATATAGGTGTTAAAAACATGGATATACTTAATGGAAAAGTACCCTAGGAAAGTTCTAAATCTTGTGGTTAGACCCATCTTGATGGACATCATAGGCATAGTCATACCCATAGTACCATAGTAGATAAGACTGAAGAAAGACTCTGGTCCATAAAGTACAACCTATAAATTCTACAGTGTTGAGCCAGGAAAAAAAAATATCTATGGCCCCAACTCCAGTTATCTTCATCAACTATAAACATGGCTATCTTTAGCATACATCTCACAAGCTCTCTTACTGTTTTTGCCAATATCAGGTAAAAGTCAACATGGGAGTGGCTCCTCCAGAGCGCCTCGGTCCGGGATATGTCAGTCATTTGGAGGTGGGAGAAGCAGTTGCGTCATTGGTGGAAAAAAGGAGGGTGTCCCACACAGTGCTGTGCGCCAATTCCACCACTGATCTCAAGACACTTATCTTAGAAGGGAAGTTGTGAGGTTTGCGACAAATCACTGGGTATGAAGCCTAACTTGTTTGTTTTATATTACAAACCCTTCCACCATGTGTACAGTGCCATCACTCCTCCTGTCCAGTAACCCTGAACATAGCAACCTCTGGGAGAACATCAAGACCACAACAGATACATGTCCACAGATGTCCAACAAGAGCCCTTAATATTGATCCGGGATAACATTGAAAGCTTCTTATAATTTGGGAACATTTCAAAAGGGGCACTTCTTAATGGAACTACCATTTCTTTTCATTCACTGGTTGTCAAGGAACCAACTATAACCAGAAGACTAGATTCCAAATGAACAACCCCTCAAAGAATGAATTACTCACAATCCAGTGGACTTCAGTTATGGACGGTGCATTCTGCATCCCCCATTTAGATACCGGTCTTTGATCATAACACGTGATTGTCTCATTTCATTTCTCTGGGAGTTTAATAAGAGTCGGTTTTATAAATTCATCCGCTGACCATCTGCTGTAATCTCTGATGGCTCCTACAGGCTCATACCCTCCCCCTACATTTACCAATCCACTGTTCTCCGTGAATAAAATAAAACTTAATGAAATAATCTTGCGTTTTAAATATATATTAACCTAAATTATTAATCAATAGCTCAAAAGATTGTGATATGTCCTATACTGGTGGAGGACCAAATGTGAGCAATGCTTGTAGAACAAGAATCGATAGTGGGGAAGCGGCTAAAGAAGAAGATGGTGAATCTCTGAAATGTGTAGTTATTTGAGGTTACAAACATCAAATCTGTGCTATAATTGCCTTATTGAGTGACCCCCAACCTCCCTATAATGCCACATAGGTCACAAAACCATCTGTTCCTTCTATAATGTTAACTTATGCCACAAAGTATGCATCTGATCCTAGTCTAAGGAATACATAAAACAGAACAAAGGAAATGGGTTTGTGTGGAACAATAGGTTTGCACTACACCCCTTACTGGAACATGCTTTACTGGTACATAACGGACCTACAGCAGATCGGTGTTATAGAGCCTATAGTGACAATCAGATAAATCAGTCATTGTGATTCAACTTTGAACATTGCCCATATGGATTCCCAGAGTGGTAGAATATTAATGCTCTCCACCATTTTACAAGTTTTACAAGTTTTGTAATTTAAAAAAAAATGGTCAAAGAGTAACACAAGTCAACAAAGCAAAGAGAATCTATAAATAGAGATATTATAAGACGGCACTAATGTTCCTTTTAAAATACTTGGTTTAGTCTCAAAAATGCCTTGCCAAAAAGGAATAGATGTAACACTCCAAGTTATTTCTCATTGTCTTTTGTTACAGAAACTCCAGAGTCTATTTCAGGAAAAGCTTTATTAAAAATATTGTATCCAAGCACAAATGTATAAGCAGAATTCTTATGGATCCCTAGGTCTACGGCAGAGATCTTTAACCTGCTTCTCCCCTTCTATTGCAAAACTATGTTTATAAGGGCTTATTCACAAATTTGTAAAATATATGTGTGTTAATAAAGCCTTACAGTTCCATGACCGTAGGCAGTTATAAGGCCATGGTTGGAGTTGTAGTTCTGCAACAGCCAAGGAAACACATACTGTAGAGCATTGTTGTGTGCTCTGTGAAGCTCCAACCCTTGGTGGTCAGGCCACGTTGGGAGCTTTAGTTTTCCAGATAACAGGCTCTAGCAGAAACCAATCCTTGGTGAATCATAATCTAAATAACTAAAAGTCACAAGTTGAGATTTGTAGTCTGAAAATATGTGGAATGCTGCAGTTTTCTTAAAGAGAACCCGTCAGCCAAAATAACCCCCCTAAACTAAATATATTTTCATAACCTGCCATTAGAAAGTATTGCCTCTATCCCTTCATTGTCCATCTACATGCCTGCAAACCTAAGCAATGAGGTCCTAAAGCTGTATGCAAATGACCTGTGAAATGTCCAATGAGTAATTAGCATATTCAAGCTGTCCGGCTTATTCATGAGTGGGAGGCACAGCCACGCCCCCAGTGCTGGACTGACAGCCTGTATAATGGTGTGCGACTGTATAATGGTGTGCTTCCTGGTGCTGGTGGCCCCGCCCCCTGCCTGTGTGTATAGGAGAGATACAACAGCTCCAGGATGCAGCCATGTTATAGCAGAACATGTCAGGTACTTGTGTAGCTGATGTCTATGTCTCACACATGTGTATTAGGAGGATGCAGCATGTCAGCAGATGCAGCACACACACTAGCAATGCTTTACTATACATTACACACAGACATGAGCATGGGAGGAGAGGGGAGGGGTTACAGGGGTGACATCACTGCCTCTGACCAGCCTCATTTGCATAATAAATACATGATGATTTTGCAATGATTAATGTATGAATTGACTAGATAAAAGCTGTGATGGATCCTTGTGAGCTGCTCCAACAGGTAGTGGTGACAGGACTAGTGACACAGACCTGATGACAGGTCTTTAAAGACTAAAACAATACTCAATATAAATAAATGTAGTGCAATATTATGATTATCAGTCTAATAGATTGTGCTGTATGCCACTGCATTGCCTTCTTTTTGCAAGCATCTACAAAGTAAGCTTGCTTCTCTTAAAAAATGCAAAGGGATGAGCAAAGCATCATTACAAGAAAAATAAAAATAAACATTTTCCCTGCAAACAAGAAATCCCCAGTAAATATATGCCATTTAATATAAGCTATAAGCCAGTAAATATAAGCCAATATAAATCACCACCTCTACCAACTCAAACTCTGCATCCTTTAAGTACAATACAGGCAGTCCCCGGGTTTCGTACAAGATGGTTTCTGTAGGTTTGTTCTTAAGTTGAATTTGTATGCAAGTCAGAGCTGTATATTTTATAACTGGAACCAAAGACAACATTTTTTGGTCTCTGTGATAAGTGGATTTTAAAGCTTTTGGGTTGTCATAACAACTAGGATTAACAATAAATCTTAATTGCAGACATCTTTTATAACTCTTACAGCTGATCATTGTAGCCCGGGGCTAAAGTGCAGTAAATTACCAACATCCAGACGTCCGTTTGTATCTAGGGGTCATCTATAAGTCTGTGGTTCTAAAGTAGGGGACCCCCTGTACTCTTATAGGATAACCCTTATTGTACTTGCCCAGGTAATGTTCCCCCACAGTCCTTGGGAGCGACATGACCCACTAGCAGCAGGACTCGGGTATACCTGTGATGTGTCCAGCAGACTCCTGGTGTATCAAAGAGGCAATGCAGTCATTACAGTATATGCACTTGCTTAGTGAACACCACACCTGTGTCAGTGGTTTTAGGGGGTGCCAAGTACATCTGCCCTTCAAACCACTTATATGGGAGTGGTTATCATGTACGACTGTACACCCACCTTGATCTGCTGAAAGTCCACAAGACTCTGAACTCCACAGGGGGCTCCCACAGACTGCAGAGAAAATTTGCAAGGATAAGCACAACATGAGTGATCCTACAATGGCATTGTACTTTCTTATTAGTGGCCAACCCCTTTAATAGGTGCTGTATGACTCATTGTGGCATATTTGGATTTTTCTTTAGTCCCCATAATTTCTGAGCAATCAATGCCAATATTTGTGCCACTCTCCAAGACCTGTATATCAGATGGGTGGAGCCAGGCTTACTGCATGAGCCCAGGAACACCCATTTCATAATAAACAGCCTAATTAGCACCAACTCTATATACAGTATGCTAATTAGTGCCACTGCTGTCAGACACATGACCCTAGGATAAGGCAGGCATTTTGGATCCGCTCAACTGAGCTGAAAATAATTACACTGTTTGCTTGGAACAGTGGGAACTATAGAGAAAATTCCAACTATTCCAGAATCAGTGGCGTGACAAGTATTAAAGGGTGCAAAGAGTTGGAGATAATGGAGGTGGATTTCCTTCAGGCAAAGCGGGTGTCTTCCCTAAAACTCCTATACAGATTATAGTCAAACATTTCAGATAACTGACTTCTACTCCAAATCACTACATCAGTAGAGTTATCAGGACATATGGATTCAGTACAGAGTTAAGCATAAATTGTAAATGTGCCAGAAAAACTTGGGTGCAACAAATATGAGAGCCACTACAGCTCTGGAATATAGTGTCACCCAAACTGTAGTATGAGAGTAGGGGATGCATCAGTCAGGGAACAACAAAGGTGGGGAGACTTAGCAGCTGTATGTTTCCATCCTGCACAGATGTCTTAAAGGTAGACTTGTAACCTTGGTATAACACTATTTTTCACATTGATGGGAGAATGACCAGTGGTTGAGCTAACTCATAGGTAAGGTGCATAATAATAGGAGATCCATCCACGGGACAGATGCAGCTTGTAACATAAGTAGTTTCTTCAGGTCTCCTCACACATGTGGAGGTGATGGGGGCACGGGAAGTGTCTCCAGATAGGCCAGGGCACTCTGTAGTGAGGTTAGACAGTACCCCTCCTCGCCAATCAGATAACTAGGGATTAAAAAAAACAAGAAAAACCTAGTTTTGTCAGTAGATTTTAGCACAAAATACATTGATATTAATATACCGATGGCACATTCCACTCTCACTTCATTCCTGTGCCTAGAGGGCCTCAAAATCCAAATTGTTCAAGACCTATAAATAGGAAAGTTGCCAAAGAGGCAAATTACCCATATTAGATGATCACTGAGTCTCAATGATGGTACAAGCATCGCCCTATGGCACCATCATTATAGTTTTTAATGAAAACATTGTATGGACTTGCTGGGTCTTTCATGAAGTCATGAAATACAGACCGCCTTATTATAATGCGGATGCACATATTAAAGTGCATTGGGGCACATTTATTCACCCCGTCCCTGCGCGATCCCCGATCTAGAAAGTCAGACGAGGATTAACTCTGCCGCGATTCACGTAGATCGTGCGCCCGATATCGTGCAAGTGTCGCTTCCCCGGTCAGGTCCGCCGGAAATTCACTTTCTTCTTCCCGGTGTATGTAAGTGCTTGGCTTGCAACACAATTACAAAGTTAAATTCCGTGCTTAGACCGAATCAGTCGGATCGTCCGACGGCCCGTCTACCGATTTCTGTCGCATGAAAGCCGGCGCCAATGCGCCGAAATCCTATCGCGTGCGCCAAAATCCTTTGCTATATGCGGCGCGGATCGAAAATCTTCGGAACAAATGATAATAGGGCAGCTACAGGACCCTTAGTATTGTGTCTAGTCACAGGAAAGAAGGGAACTTTAAAGTGCAAAAATAGGCTGCAAGGAAGACAAGCAGAAAAATGCAGTCTAGACTTCGAGACGGATAGGAAAGGGGAAATGTAAGCGGCAAGGTAAAGTGACTAAGAGGAATTGGCACAGACGCGAGTCTGGAGAACTGGCTCAGGGAAACAAGCTACAGACAATAAAGCTGTCACAACAGCAGACATGTCACCCGCTGACTAAAAGTGAGTGACATTACAGGGACAGGGCGCTTTCCTACCATTAGTGGAGGTTCAGTAATACTTATATATAAACTGTCAGATCATAGTAGAAGCTGGAGAGGCACAGAGTAATAGTCCACTCACCCTTCATGTATAAACTCCTCCAGTGCTGAACACTCAGACAGCAAGTGGCACATGTGGCTTTTCAGCACTACAAATGCCAGGATGGGCAGGAGGTCATCGGCGCCACTGGAAAAGATCAGACATTGATACAATAAAGATACATGGAGGGGAAGACCAGGCTTCAAGAGATTGACACACATGAATAATATATGGTATTGTAAGAAAGCTTTCATCTCCATGGCCAGTCATGGTTTTTAACGTCTGGACAACCCCTGGAGAAAAGCTGCAGCGACTGGTAGCCACTTGTTCCACTTTCCACCACCTATGAAAACCTATATGCACTCGGATGAACAGATATGTGTATGAGGGATCTGTAAGGAAAACTCGTTTGATTTACAGCTTGTAATGCCATAAGGGCAGCTTTATCTTCTTCGTAAGCAGTTTGCTGGAGGTCTGTCTGCTTGTGCACAATATAATCTCCGGTAGTGTCTAGAATTGCAGTCTCTACGGTGTCAGTGTACTTTGATTGGTCGATGCCAATGTCGGGTCACACATTAGTAGCCACCAAGTACCCAGTGCACAGTAACACAGTGGCTTCATACATGAAGGTGCATTAGCAGGAATTACCCAGCACAAGTGAATTCGCAGGCACAAGACAAAGGATTCTGGGGAGATTTTGTATCTGTCAAAACAATGGTCTTTGTGATTAACATTAATGAGAGATTTCTTTTGTGTCTGTGTATGGGGTCATGACATTTCTGCCTAGCTGAGCTCACATGGGGCAGAGCAACAGAATGCACATGGGAATAGGGAAGGATTCTTGGGGGTGCTTTACATCTCATATCAAGTGCAACAATATTAGGAATTTAGTCTTCCAGAGTCTTGTCTAAAGAAACATTAAATGTGTCCTGTGAGTCTGGGGTCATCACCCCACAGCTATCCCCTGCTGTCTAGGGTCACAGAGGGCCACTCACAATGCTCATGTGTCTGGAAGTGTGGGTGTTCTTGGCCCATTATGTCCTGACAGTTGCACCCAAAACATGCCCTCAGCAACACAGACTGCTGCTTCCCTCTACTTAAGGGGTAGCAGTCATTCTGAGCAAAAAAAACACATAATTCGGCATGAGGTGTCCCTGGGAATCATTCTTCAAAGTATTTTGCCTCTCAGTCCCCCATTTAGTACATTTTATGGTCCATAGCCACCATGGTTTCCAACACTGAAAATAACTACAACCAGCAAGATGGAGAGGCGGAGCCTGCCTCCTGTGACATCATCACAAGCATGCACTGCTGACCAATGAGATGCACGTTTCGCCCATGGCTTTCTCAAGGGAATCTTGAGAATGCCATGGGAGAAACGAGCATGGGATGCCGGGACAGTCTGGTGTAAACATAGGTAGGCGAATTTAATAGACCTGAGATGATACAACCCTTTTGTTTCCCTCCATAGAGTAAAGTACCTTTTTTGTGATTACAATATACTGGGTAAAACTTGTGACTCTCTTTGAAAGGATTACAAATGAAATATATTAGGGAATTTTGGGGTCTATACACCAGACATACATCTCTGGCTTTTTTGGAATCTATCATTGTTTTAATGGTTTGTGACATACCTATTTTAATATATGAATAATTATAAAATATAATTTTTCGGATATTTATGTGCTCTCTTTTTAGGTGTTTAGATCCTAAATTTAGCTCAAATTTACCTCGCTTTTTCTCAGCTAACATATTTTCCAACCTAGCCACCCTTATCTTTGATTTCAACTCCTTCTGTATTACACGAAGGCCTGCAGCATCACCTTTCCTTAAGGTATCCATTTTCATATTCAAAACAGCTTTAAAATCTTTACCAATTCGAAGCTTATTATTTAGGTATATTATTTCCAAATCCTTAAGGACAATCATATCTACACAAAAGTAAATAGAAGACGAGCTGCTTTCTCTGCCGTTGTTCAACATCTCATCACCTTCTTTAAAAAAATACGGATTACAACATTGAAAGACTTTTCATTCTGCCTGCACCACTACCCCTAAACGGCTTCCTAACCTCCAGAAGTATTTTTGGGCATCTAATTTTTATGCATCAAGTTACATTCCTCAACCTAACAGCTCATTCCTACCGTACCTAAGTAGGAACATGATGGTGCTAGATAAACATTATTCTTAATGTAACCTTTACTTTATACTTATGTCTTCCTTCAATTTCATAGTCGGTCATTAGTAGCAGATTGGGAGAACTGCCTTTGTCTTTATTTTTTTATGATTTTAGAATAATATATCAGACAAAGGCATACACTTTCCATACAGCACCGGGAAAACTGCACACAAATGGTTTCTTACTGTGTCCATACTATTACTAGTAAACCAGTGACGTACACTAAGGAAATAGGAGTCAAACTGGTGCAAGTGATGCCACTCATGTTGGTGATAAACAAAAATCAAGTTTTTTTCCCCTCTACCACATATTCATGATGCTAGGGTTTATTTGCCAACAAGGTCTTTCCACTGAAAAGTTCTCACCAATTCTACAATATGGTGCCTTGTACTTTAGTCTCCATAGACTCCTAAAATAGTGTGGTGAACCATAATTCCACTTCATTGGATGTAAAAATTAATTTATTGTAAATCTAACAGACAAATAGCTATTACCCCCCTCAATGATCAATGATTTATGTCTCTACCTTCAAGCAACTTAAAAATGATGAACAGTATGAGTTCCATTATTACCTGGAACAACTGAGGTTTAGATTGTATTCATTCACTATTAATTCTGCAAGACTAACAATGAATAATTTATTAACACCCCCCCCCCCCATCTCCTGCTGCTCTGTTGGTCACCCTAATCTTACCCCTGACTGTTCTTATACAGATAACATAGCGGATTTACAATAAACCCAGCCTGTCTGACCTGTTTCTTCATAGTTCTTTCTATGTCCTCTCCCCTCCACTATGGTCCCCACCATGACTCATTCCTTGGCCCCCTCCTTTCTTCTATGTTAATTAGAGCAGACAGGCGCTGTGCTTGGGAGCTGCTGCTCTGCAGAGTGCCGCATCCTCCTGTGCTCTGCAGGACAGGCCATGTTCTGCATGAGAGTGTCACATCTCATCCATCAGTAAAGCCCCCTGAGGGACCTCCTATCTGTTCCCTACAAACATCATGTACTCAGCAACCTGTGCACACAAGGAGAGAGAGAGAGAGAGAGGAACGAGACTTATACACAGATGGACAGGGACAGGAAAAAGCTCAGATAAGAGTAGGAAAACCCCATGGCTGTTTTATCTCAGACTGCGCTCCATATATCACCTCACCCTTTCATCCCCTATATCCAAACATACGACACTTACATGGCAGCCGTCCCAGGATTAGGGCAGTATTCTTCTGTGCACTCACAAATGACGCGGAGAGTCTTCACTAATAAATACAGAACCATATCAATTAATATATCACAACATCATATCAGACACTTATTAACCCCCTCAATGTCCAACTGGTTTTACGACCAAACATTTATTTTGTGTCCCCTGCCACCCTGAAACTATATTATACAATGAAGGAAGTAGAGGCTTAAAATGAAAATGAGGCCCCTGGAGGGTTGACTCCCGCGGCACCTTTGCACTCCCATCCCTGCTAAGCACCTGCTTCATCCTGACTTTCTTTCTTTCAGAAAGGACATAACAACTCAGGTTAAATTAGGAGCATAAGCGGCACCTTAATATGTTTTATGCTTTACTAGTTAAAGGGATCTCCTCTTTCCAGCATTAAGCAACTTCAGGCAGTCCTCGTAGAAGATAGGTTCTTTAGGTTTGTTCTTAAGATGAATTTGTATGGAAGTTGGCATAGGTATATTCTGTAAGTGTAACTCTACAAATTTATTTTTTGGTCCCTGTGACTATTTGATTCAGAAAATTTTGGGTTGACAAGAGAACCAGGATTAACAATAAAGCTTAACTGCAGGCACACTACAGTTGATCGCTGAAGCCTGGGGCTAAAGGGTCCTGGGTTCGAATCCCAACCAGGTCAACATCTGCAAAGAGTTTGTATGTTCTCTGCGTGTTTGCGTGGGTTTCCTCCGGGTACTCCGGTTTCCTCCTACACTCCAAAACATACTGTTAGGTTGTTTAGATTGTGAGCCCCATGGGGACAAGGACCAATTTGTCATGCTTGTGCAGCGCTGCGTAATCTGTGTGCGCTATATAAATAAAGAATTATTATTATTATATTATTATTAAAGTACAATAAATTACCAGCATCCAGAGAGCATAACCAGAGGTCAGAGTGGGCTGAGGAGGTCCAAATGTAACTAGGGGTCATCTGTATTTCTGATGGTCTTAGGCAACAACTGTGAAAGAGTCATTCAACCACCAAAGGGGTCGCAATCCACAGGTGGAGATACTGCTCTAAAACTTGTAAAATGTACTACACATGCGCCATCTAAATATTTACAACTAGGCAGATGACACATGGTTCATTGCCCATGCACCAGCCAATCAGACAGATGAGCATGCACCGGATTTCATCATATATCATAGATTGGATGTTCGTGTTGAAGGGGGAGGGTAAGAGTGTAGATGGATGCAGAGTTAAGCAGGGATTGGAGCCAAGACAGACTGGTGCTCTGGGAGCAAAGCGGAAGCACCCATTGCCTATTTTAGATTTTCTTTTCCTAGTGACTAGGTAACATCACATATTAAGAAATGGTTACTAATGGTTTACCAATACACTCCAGTTTTCTTTGCGGAGTGCGATGATGTGGCAGATGTTGTAGATCTTCCACAGCAGCCTTATATGGTTCTTTTATATCTTCAGGATACAGCTTTTTTGGGACGCCCACCACAGATGGTGCAGATGTACTGTACAAATCCATGACCTGAAGTAGAGTTTCTTCACGGGAAAACAACACCTGCCTGATCGAAAAGCACAAAAACAGTTATCTGTTGAACATAATAAATACTAGGGTGTGGGTCAAAGGTTGCCTCTAGGTCTGCAGTAAGATGACAAAGAAATTAAAAGTAATTCTGTCCACACATCAGAACATGGTAACTACTTCCATGATTGTCACCTGTATAGAGCAAGCAGCGCTGGCCAAAGTGGGGGAAAGAGGCTGTCCTCTAAACACTCCAGACAGGCTTCCTTCACTTGTGGACTTGAAGGGAGATTGAGAGACAGCATAGTGGACGATAGCAGACGGTCTGGAGAAACAAAGATCACAGAATAATGTAAAAACATCAAATTTACATCTAGAGAGGTGCCCATAGGAAGAACAAAGGCACAGTTAGGGGCGTCACTTTGTCAAAAGATCCATGGTCTGGGCCCCAGAACTTTTGGCTGAAGCCTGAATGTCCCAGGATCCCACTATCTGGGTGGCTCTTACAATCTAACCTCTATCTGCGTCCTCAGGATGCGGGAGTACAGTAGGGGAGCACAGAGCTGTCAGCTCCATCCTTCACTACAGAAAACAGGAGACGTGGTGATGTCTTCATTCTGCGTCTCCTGCTTTAAACAGCTTAGTAGAGCTTACCTATCTGAGGGCAATAAAGAAAATCACTTACTGGGGGCTGTGGGGGACATTCGTTACTCTAGGGACATTACTTACCCATAAACTTGAATATAAGCCGACCCGAGTATAAACAGAGGCCCCTAATTTTAGCACCAAAACCTGGGAGAACCTATTGACTCGAGTATAAGCCGAGGGTGGCAAATGCATTGCTCACAGCACCCCCGTGTAGTATACAGCCAGCCTGCCCCGTGTAGTATACAGCCAGCCTGCAATAGGGACAGTGTACCGAGTGTAATCCAATATGAGTAGAATGTTTTTGTGAGTTATACAAGGGGTGATTTGGGGGGCAAAATCAAGATATTATAGCACCTGCAATTGTGGCAATATACGTTATAAGGTGTGGGCCAACATTAGGGGGCATTTTACAGTGCAGGGCCTAGAATGCAGGAGGCTGTTACAACAAGTTATTCTGGAAGGCATTGATTATTTGCGTGTTATTAGTATTTTCAGAAGGACTTTCTGTGTATCACTTACAAAAGTAGCAAGTTGGGGGAGAGTGTTAGGGGACCAAGACATAGGGACCATGAAGGACACTAGATGTCTGTGTGGTAAACTCCACAGGGATAAAACATGGCTGGAAGAGGAGACATGGTGATGCTGGGCCTTATGAAGATGAAGAACAGCTACAATGTTAGGACACGTCACCTACAGTCACTGGATGGAATTTTCACTGTGTATTTTGTTGCTATAAATGAAGTAGAGATGATTTTGGCTTTTGGGTTTGTCCGAAACTAACTAAGAAAAAGTGAGGTGGCCACATAAAAAAAGTGGGGTGCATAAAAAAAAAAAAAAAAATAGGACCAGGACGTTATACAGTGCTGGGACAGTGGTGGGGTGGGCGTGCCCGGGACAGTGACAGAGCGCCGCAGGACACCGGGAGCGCAGGTCGAGGTAGGTAAAAAAATTTTATGCAGCCCACCCCGTCCACCTCATTTATTTCTAGTTAGTTTCAGACAACCCCTTTAATCACGCGTGAAGGGGGTTATGTATAGAAGTGGACACTTCTGACAATTAAATACATGCCCTGCCCTGGACATAAGACCCCAGTAACGCCCCTGGACACAGTAATCTCTGCATTGAGGAGATTTTCACATTGATAATAAAATATGGAATTTCACAATGGGAAAGGGACTACAAAGAAAAAAAAGGGAGGTAGTCATCCTGCTGGAAGCCCCACGATTACACGTTATTTCCCGAAGCAACACATTCTAATAATAGTCTAATAACAGATTTCTAGTCATGTAAATAAGGAAAACATTATCTTTCCTCTAGACATAAAGGCTTAGAATCTTACTCATATTACCTCAGCTTAACGGTAACCTCTTCCCATGTATATATAGCATGTCTTAAGGCAATGCATTCTCCGTACTTTATTACATTTTTTGGGCTAGTGTGAACACATGACTTTAATTTTAAGGTCTAAGAAATCCGCTGCTGCCCCCTTGTGTGTAAAGATGGAACAGCTCTTTCTTTTGCATAGGGTTTTTTTTTTTCTTACAAACATTGTTTGTGGGACCCTCCATACAGTAAAATATATGAGAGTGATGGTACCCTGGCAATAGTGGCAATTCAAGCACAGTGATGTCAATGCAGCAGAATCAAGTTTTACAGTTCACTATGTGTCATGAGCCTGACTGCAGCCATAAGGACACCAAGTGATAGGGAAAACAATGTAGATACCTTTAAAGAAAATCTACCATCCAAATCCAGCATGATAAACCAGGGACACTTACTCATAGATCCAGACACTGTGACTTTGGTAATCTTCTTATATTAGTTATCCATGACCAAATGATGCTAATGCGCCACAAGGGCTCCAGGGGTTTTACCAGAGCCCCTACTTGCTGTTTGTGGTGCTTCCCCATCCCACGGTGTACTGAAAGGTACTCTGCTGCTGTGAGATTACAGCAGGAAGAAGGAGGGGGAGCCATGCTCCTGCACAGAATAACAGCTTGTGAAGGCAGAGAATGTAGGGGCTCAGGTAACAATGCCAAAGCCCTTCTGGCTCATTAGAATATTTTAAAAGTTGATTTTAGAAGGAAGAAGGCCATGGATGACAAACATAAGAAGATTGCCACAGTCACTGTGCCTGAGTCTGAGTAAGTGTCCCTGGTTTATCATGCTGGATTTTGATGGTAGATTTAAGCAATCTGTCTTTTCTATTTTCGGATATAAACCACAAATATTATTTATCTCAACTTATCATGTTTACTAGACTAATTTTTTTTGCATTAAGTGCCTCATACCCTGATCACTTACCTCGGGCATTGTGGATTTCTTTCACCACAACATGCAAGTGTTGTGCTACTGTCAGTCTTTGCAGTGCAGCCGGCATAGTCAGTGATGTAGGGGACAATAAACTTTCCAAATCCTCAAAAGAGTTTTCCATTTCTTGTTTGCTTTGCTGGGTGCATCTGGGATTTTCCCAGCTTTCAAGCCCCTCACCTATAGAGCGGCTGTGCTGGATAGAGGGTCGGGGAGGTCCGGAGATGCAGTGTAAACTCTTTGAAGACCTAATTTGGGAAGTGTTAAGGGCTGATAAAGGGTCAGTGTCTAATGGGAGGGAATGACGAAAAAGGTTGGAGGTTAAGGTTTCCTGAGTGGTATCTTTACTGATGACTGGATATAGACGGTTGTATATCTGGCACTGGAGATGGATTATTAGTTTGGCAATAGGATGCTCTGAGGTACTGCAAGAAAGCAAGAAACACGATAAACCAAGATTATAAGAGAAATTACTTATTTCTCTACAAGGTTCATCTTCAACTGGTGGCCTTTCAGCTATCATGGAACTATAACATCCTTAAATCCTCTTTCCCCAACTAGTTCAGTTACGGGTGCAGCAATTTAAAAGCGGTGCAGTTCTGGTAGAGATATAGGTCCTGAGACTCATATTAGCTGGGTAACCTTTGTATAATTTTGCGTTACAGCCAATGCAACGTGCACCTGCATATTGCATTTTGAAAATGTGTAATCTTTGTCTTTTGTTAGGTATATATACAGTCCAAGAGGTTGAACCCAACTGGACAGATATTTATAACATCTTTTAGTTGTAATGTCATCACTGTTATTGGCAGTGCCCAATTCTGAACCCATGTGCCTAATGAAGATTCAGGGGGTATCAGAAGCTGGACATTTTACAATGATACATTGAGAATTTATTCCCCCCCACTGTAAAGACATCCAGTATTCAGTATATTACCTGAGGATCTGGCAGACATAGCTGGAAACCAAGACTTGGTCAGTTGGGCTGCTCTTAATCTTCTCCGTATAGACCTTGGGCCATTCCTATTGCACATAATTATATTCACAGGATATAGATGTTAGATTAAGGAAAGGTGGATGCAATGGAATAAAAACAGAAGTGGATGAAAATACAATGGATGTGTAATACTCTCCCAGCAATGATGTCCTGTCCCCGCATAGCTAGCAACCCAGTCATGTGGTGGTTGCACATGAACATCATACAGCAGGAGGAGCAATTACACAGCACAAGATCTTGATCATTTAGCCCATTAGATCAGGTCCCAATTCACAGGTACCACTGGTCTATTCCTCTAACATAACCTTTAAATACACATTATCATACAACTGTTACACAAAATATATTATAATCCATGTGTGCATTGAACTGTTACCCATAGCAATAAGATTCCAGCAGTAATCTGGTTGCTATTGGCAACTCCTTTGCTTTTAATATGACCTCATTTTGACACAGGTAACCCTATAAAATCATCTTCCGTATCTTAAACTCACATAGTCCTGTTCATATTCCAGCACAGCAGTGTATAGTGCCTTCTGCTCTTCTTCAGCAGGGGTCATCTGCTTGTTTTTGGAGAATCGCCTGCACATAAAACAAGGGGGACATGAAGGAGAAGTACAGTGGATTTGTCAGGGGAAAGGTTTTCTTACATACCTGTTAGACTCTTCCTGCAGCCGCAGCCTGCGCTCCTCCGCTTTCCTCTGTAGCTGTCGATGGTGGTTAAGGAATTATTAAGACACTTCTTAGGCCCTTTACATTAAAACATTGAAGTAAACAGAAATGTAATGGCGGGGCATAAGGTAAAAGCACAACCCCTCTCTCCCAGAATATCTGCAAACCAGAAGGATACCGTCTCTTCTCTGGCTTTGGCTATTACCAGGTTCTCCATCATCTGTCTTTGTAATGAAAGTGTCTATATGTAAGAAATGATTAAAATCATGGGTAACAGCGAGCATTAGAGTGCACAGTAGAGAAATCAACATTTCTAGTATAAAGTGAAATGACATAAGACATATGAGATAGACAAGTCAATGTATAATTGGATGTAACTTTCATATGTAATGTATGTCATGACACTAATGCTACAATGATCTCTGTAGTAAATAGATGGACCAAGGCCCTCAGAGTAGGTGTCACAGATTTAAAGTCTTCTGCATGGGAAAGGACAATTCTTTCTGGCATTTTGCATCTTAAAGGGGTATTCCCACAAAGACAATATTCTTAAAAATACTCAAAATAA
This sequence comes from Engystomops pustulosus, assembly GCF_040894005.1. Classification (NCBI taxonomy): domain Eukaryota; kingdom Metazoa; phylum Chordata; class Amphibia; order Anura; family Leptodactylidae; genus Engystomops; species Engystomops pustulosus. The sequence continues at coordinate 99,938,493 of NC_092417.1, read as the reverse complement.
CACATTCTCTAATTTACTTTTTACTCTACAAAAAATGCAGCATTTCACACATGTAATTCCAACCTGTCTCTATCAGTCCTGGAGTTCACAATTTCGGTTGCCCCGAGATCTGACCGTTAATATTCTGGCAGGACAGATTTATGTCATGAATAGATTCTCCTGTCTCACATTGCAGTGTCTCTGCATTGCCTCTCCCCCCTGCATCCCAAGACAAGCTCACACATACAAACAGACTCTCACACTTCCTGCCAGCAAACAGCAGCGTGAGGAGAGTAAATCTACAAGCAAGATAGGAACTGTATATCAGGACTGTGTGTGATATAGTCAGCAGAGCTGGAGAGTGTCATTGTGTGTTGTATCCATCTCATGAATCTTATCTCTGATCTGTCTCATCTCTGTTTTTCTATGTGTCAGATACTAGTAAATGTTTAGAAGCTAAATAAAAGTGTAGATAAACCTGAACCCTAATAATCTAATCACATGGTCAGCTGACAGAACCAAAGGAATAATGAAGTGTCTGCTTAGAGAGTCCACACCTACACTCTTGAATCTTACACTGAATAGCCTAGGGAGTGATAGGAGGTAAAACAACAATAAAACTGAGTAAAATTGTAAAGTGAAGGGGGAAAAATTTTGTTTATTGTGTAAACATCACTAGGGGATTAGAATTTGAGAACTTTCTTTCATGGGAAAACCCCTTTAAGAGATGCACTGAGAAGAATAGACAGTTACATTACAACTTGGCCCCCTGCTTCCATTATATCTTATAGTTTATTTATTGCCACTCACCAGTGAGGTCTTCTGCGCAGCCTGTCTAGGGTTCAGTCTTGCCAGCCGCACTTCATAGGCCGCTTGGAGTTTCTGGTTCTGTATGGATGCCTCTTCTAAAGGTGTGAGCTCCCTGTAGATAGACAGTGCTCACCTTAGTAAGCAGCTGGCCTCATGGCTTTTTGCCAATTTTTGCCAATTAGTATACACACTTTTTATAGCCCTGTATTTCAGCTGCCCTCAACATCTGAAAAACCTCTGGTGTTGGAAAGGTACTAAGCTTCTGAACCTCATCTGAGCAAGCGCGACGGTGCCCATACTGATGGCTTACAGAAATCTGTGACATCATGGAAGCAGATATGGATGCAGAACATGTCTTTACAGCTGGTGATGAATTAGGGATTTCAGGTGATTGTGAGTTAACATCTGGTTTACCTAAAACAGAAATTGTACAGCATTATTATGAGCTATATTGAAGGTGCACTCCAATTCTTCACCATCTACATGAAATATAAGAATAAAAATGTTTAGACTGTAGTTTTCATAAAATTATGATGATCATCATCAAAATTATGAATTATGATGATTTGTTTTCAAAAACAGCACCTTTTTCCTTTTTCAACAGCTTAAACTGGCAGGAGGGGGAATAATAAATCTCCCCCAGTGAAACACATGCAATACACAATTTATGTATAAAAAAAAAAAAAAAAAAACCTGCTGAGAGCCTAACTTTCAAACTTTAAACCTACAAATGGATGTCGTTCAATGCACCAAGCGCTTCATGGGTTTTCTACAGATGACTTAAAGGAAATCTACCACCAGGATAAAGAAATGTAAACCAAGCACACTGACATACTGGTGTGTGCCCCTCTGGTAGGTTCTGCTTTTCTTATAGCTTCTTAGGACCTTATTTTTACAAGTAAAAGGTTTCACAAATTATGCAAATGAGCCTTCGAGGCTCCAGACTCTATAGATGTCAATGGAGCTTGGAGCCCTGAAGGCTCACCTGCATAATTTTTAAAACCTCTGTTTCTTAAAAACAAAGGCATACAAAGCTACAAGGAGAGCAGATCCTGCCAGAGGGGGCGCACACCAGCATGTCAGTGTGCTTGGTTTACAATCCTTCATCCTGGTGGTAGTTTTCCTTTAAAATAAGTGAATTGCATGTGTTTTCCAAGTAGTTATCCCCTAATAGTACACTATTGTGGTCTCAGGAGAAGCCTTTAACAATAAATAATAAGTGTATAACACACTGTATTGCTCATGTAGTGCAGTGTATTATATTGTGGACAGACCATAGGGACTTGGCTGTCCTACAGGGAAGCTCTCAGGCTGCGAGTGCAATATTTACCTCTGCCACACCTACTGCTTGCACTTGAGTTTTGAAACACAATGCAAGCGCATATGAAACGCAAAGCAAGTGCATATTTCATAGAAACGCATATGTGATCCGGCCATGCCCCCCATGTTGTTGCATTGCGTTTCAAAATGCATTGCAAGCGGTATGTGTGACTGCGTCATCATGACCATCCGGGTAAAAGAAAGACTGCTGCTGGCAAGCTTCTACATGGTTTTCCACCTGCTGCTCACATTTTGTTAATAGAGGGTAGTGAGCATGAGGGGATTCTTCACAGGATCCCAGGGTTAATCCAGCACTGCCTTTTCACTTCCTTATGCAGTATGGCACCACAAATAAATGCATGAAGAGGCAGTGTATGGATTGTAAAAACATAAAGAAATTACTTTAATCAATAAAAAGATTACTAAATAAACCTTATAGTTGTAAGGCAAATACGGTAAACACATACAGTGTAAGCAGAATGGACTCACCCAATTTATCAGCAGTAGTCCGCGCTCTCTCCAAGCACTGCTCCGCCAGCTTTAGCATCCTTTGTGAGTCTGTGCTCAGACCTTCATTTACTGCTAATGAAATGGAAAAGTACAGTAAGCATGGCACGAATAATAATCCTGGCATGTAGACAGCTTTTCTACTCTATGAGTAGAAAGGAATAGAATAGTAACAATTTTTTTCATTTTTAGAAACAAATACCGATTTTGGTTATCAGAATTATATTAGATTATGATCCATATTAAAATTGAACCTAGAACAAGCTTTTTAACAGAGGACAATCCAACTGTATGACTATACTTTAATGAACATAGTACATAGGAGGTCAAATATAGTTACGTTTCTGCTCTGCTTCCTCAGATAGGATTTGGGAAATGAAGTTCACACTCTTCAAGTATTCCACATAGGCGTCCTGTAGAAAATAGGCACTGTGAATTATAAACCTACAACAGATGCACAGGGCCCCACATGGGGTGTCATAAGATAGAAATTTGGAAAGACAACTTCTAGTGCTTAAACAAAAGCCGCAGTGTTAGAATGATATAGTTATCGGAAACCTCCAATAACGCTATCAAACACTGCGGTGGGGTACAATGTAATCACCGACGTATTCATGAGGGGCCAGTCCGAGGCGCTGCCTCTTCCCCGGACCGCCCCGCTCACTCCATAGACGGGCTGTGACCACAATCCCGCCCCCTCATGAATACGTCGGACCACTTTGAGAGCGGTCTTTAAAAGCATTATAGGAGATTTCCGATAACGCTATCATTGTAACACTGCGGTGTTTGTTTAAGGATAAGAATTTATGGTTGACAGGTCCTCTTTAAGCTACAAAATGGCTACGTTCTTAAGGGGTTAATAATATTGCAGTGCCAGTCACACAAAGCCACCGTCTCCCTCACTGCCTCCTTGCCCCATCTTCAAAAATTCTCTTAAAAGAAATCTACCACTAGCAGAAGACAGTTTTGAGCTGAGCTCACATACATAATGCCTGCTTCATTCTGAAATCATCTGTTAACTTCTTTGATCCATAAACAGTGCCATTTCTAAGAAAATAAAAGTTATAAAAATATTCAAATAGGGTCTGGCGCTGTATGTATTTGGATGCTTGGTGCCCCCGTCCGAACATAATTATGCACACATCCTGTTCGAATAATGCAATCCTCCTCCCTTCCCCTTCACTTTAGGGAGTGAAACCACTTCTGGTTTACTAATGCAGCTGTGCCCGTAATGTAGATAGATGGCTCTTGGCCAGTGGGAGGGAGGAGGATAGCGTTATTCGCACAGGAGGCATGCATAATTATGTTTGGACAGAGCGTGAACATCCCAATACATACAGCCTGGAGCGCCGGACCCTAATATATTGAATATATTTATAACTTTTATTTTCTTAGCGATGGCGCGGTTTCTGGAACAAAGAAGATAACAGCCGATTTCAGAATGAAGCAGGCGTTATGTATGTGAGCTCAGGTCAGTCTCCTGCTAGTGGTAGATTCCCTGTTAGTCTCAAAGAGGTGAGCAGGGGGAAGTAAAGAAAACTGTATACATCTCTAATTGAATATTGGTAAACAGACCCTAACTACTGTTTCCAGGGAGGCAAGGCAGTGCGGGGAACAGTGAAAATGCAGGACCCACTTACTGTAACTTGACTCACATCAAGAGAAATGCATATACATTTACAAACTGATGGAAAGGATTCATTTATGGTTAAAGGAAACCTACCACTTCTGATGGTAGGTATTAGATGTAAACAGGGTGAGCTGGTGCCGGAGCTTACCTTAGCTAGTGTTTTAAACACATTTTGATTTACGGCCCCGAGGTAGCTTCGGTATTGCGCGGCCGCGCGAATCGCCGAAGCTCCCTTGTGGCTGTAAATCAAAATGTGTTTAAACCGCGATATAGCGGTTTAAAACACTAGCTAAGGTAAGCTCCGGCACCAGCTCACCCTGAGCTGGTGCCCGGTGTTTACATCTAATACCTACCATCAGAAGTGGTAGGTTTCCTTTAAGGGCAATGCTTTTTAATAATAATATTTAAAGATTTATTTTGGATTAATTTGAATGGCCTGCAGTATATAGAGCTATAGATGAGAATATTGTATAATATTTGTTCTTATTTTCATAAAATGGAGTATTGTAGAATGTAGGGGAGGGGAAGGGTAGCAAGATTATGTCTCCCTGCTGAGGATGACCACTAATGTTTCCATTTACAATATAAGGATGTGTATGTTCATCAGAATAGTATCAATGAGGATGCTCAATGGCTGTCCATATTTCTACAGTGCAAACACAGGCATAATAAAGAAATACACATTTCTTACTGAAATCAATGTGTTTAATACACAGAAATGTTACGTTATCTAGAGCAACAAATTATTTGTAGTCAAGTTATTCCCTGGCTAACAGGAGAGGGTATAATATGAGGAGCCCCCTCTACTAAAAGGATCTACCATCAAAATTAAGCATGATAAACCAGGGGCACTTACTGACAGATCCAGCTACTGTGACTGTGGTATGTTATGCTAATGAACCTGAAGGACTCCCATGGTTGTTAGCTGAGCCTTTCAGCTGTAGCTTCACGTGCTATTATACTGTATCTCCCTCACTCTGCTTTATGTAATCACACTGAAGCACAGGGAAATCAGCTTTCATTTTCCCACAGATGTTTCTTAAATGAAAACAGAACTTTTATTTGTTGCCATGAGCCAGGGGAACAGTTCTTCTCTCAGACGCTTGTGTATAACTGTGTATACATATACAGGTATGTACAGGGAGATGTATACACACAACATAGTTATATACACGTTTAGATGATTTATGTGAATGACTATGCTCATCCTAATGTGAGGGATCTGGTCAGCCCCAGCATATGTCAGCCCTATGTATTCCACCCCTATATATGCAGTGCTCCTCCCCCATCTCTTACCCGGTGCCGGTTCCCGGTGTCCAGCTGGATGGCTCTGTTAGCTAGTTGCATCGCTCTCTGCAGTGGCTTTAAAGCCCCTTCTCCGGCTGACGAAGCCATGTCTGACAAAACAACCATAAATATGAATAAAACCAGTACCCGGAACTATTGTGCTTGTCCCAAGCTTCCACCCGGAATGTAAACACCAGCTGCACAAGAGCCGACCAGGATGACAGACAACTCCTGGACACCGGAGACTACCCACAGCACCCCCTGGCGGCCGGCGTATAGAGCGACAAATACTTCTGAATACAAATGAATGCGATAGCCGGGTGCATGCTGATTTATGAAAAACGTTATTTTTGGGGGGCGCCATAATTTGTTGTATCTGTTGCACTAAAGTAACTTGCTATTGTTACGATACTGGTACAGAGTGTGGCTGTAATGCCCACACATGGCCACCAGGAGGAGGTATCCCCGGCAGCAAGGAGTAGACCCCGGAGCTGTACTAAGGAGGCCCAGGCTGGATGGCGGCTTTCAGGCTGCCGCTTGGGGGTGAGGCTGCGGGATGAAGCGGGACAGGCGCAGGCGGACTACATCGTGTCTGCGGAGGGCAAAGGAAGCGACACAAGTGCCCGCCCAGCCCGCACCGCCACTTCTCCACCAGCCCTCCGAGCCCAAAGCGGGTGAGAAGGGACACAACCTCCTGTAGGAGTTATTTATAAAGAGCACAAGAGATTCTGCAGCAGCTGGGGCATTATCATTTACCTGCCACAGATAAAATATAATAGTTACTAGAAGTGCCAGGATTTTGCCGGTAAAAAAAGTTCTGTACGTCAGGATTGTGAGGGTTAACACTGTGTCATATAGACCAGGCTAGGAATAGTGCTACAGATTCATCAGCACTGTCAGGGTTAACACTGTGTCATATAGACCTGGCTACAACGAGCGCTACAGATTCATCAGCATTGTCAGGGTTAACACTGTCATATAGCCCAGGCTAGTAATGGCGCTACAGATTCATCAGCATTGTCAGGGTTAACAATGTCATATAGCCCAGGCTAGTAATAGCGCTACAGATTCATCAGCATTGTCAGGGTTAACACTGTCATATAGCCCAGGCTAGTAATGGCGCTACAGATTCATCAGCATTGTCAGGGTTAACAATGTCATATAGCCCAGGCTAGCAATAGCGCTACAGAATAATCAGCACTCTCAGGGTTAACACTGCGTTGTACAGATTGGGCTACAAATGATGTACCATGGTAGTGGTGCCTCCAAATTAATCACCATCGTGCAAGAAGGCTTGGCATATAGGAAAGGGTGGTATGGGACCACTGACTGATGGTGGACCACTGACTGATGGTGGACCACTGACTGATGGTGGACCACTGACTGATGGTGGACCACTGACTGATGGTGGACCACTGACTGATGGTGATCCGCCAGACCCTCTCCTATTGCTTTGTAAAATTATATCATGGTTCAGGTAAATTCAGACAGCAAGAGAAGGTGGAATACATGCTCCAGGCACACAAAACCTGTGCTTTGTATATGGCTAAGAGGAGTTGTCTTGGCTAATTCCTGTTGGATGCGTGTAGCAGAGGTAGCTGTATGTAGTTGGGGGGGGGGGGTGCTAGGTATTCCTGTAAGAGATATATTCCTATACAGACATCATTTTAATCTGTGAACTGCATTTTGTGTGAATTGTTTAGAATTTAAAGTGGTATTCCCATTTCAGCAAATTAATGTTATTGTTTGTATTATAAAAAGTTCTACAATTTTTGAATAAACTTTCTATATCAATTCCTGACAGATTTTTAGACCTCTGCTTACTGTCATTTTATAGAAAGATTCTACATTTCCTTCCAGTGGACATAAATCTGACCATGGTCACACAGGTGCACAACTCATTATAACCCAAAGCTATAATTAATCTCCATGATACTAATGAGCCGTGCACTTGTGTGACCATGGTCAGATTTCTGTCCACTGGAAGGAAATGTAGAAGTTTTCTATAGAATGACAGCAAGCAGAGATCTAAACATCTGTGAGGAATTGATACAGAAAGTATATTAGAAAATTATATGTATGTATAACATTTTGTAATACAAACAATAACATTAATTTGATGAAATGGAAACACCCCTTTAAACCTCTGCAGCTCCTCTGTTTAAAGGCCATGTTGTGACTTATACAGAGCTAACACAAGGTCAATTTAGTATAAACATTCGGTCTCTGTGTGAGAAATAATATGTAAAGTTCATCTACATGTTTTGGGAAAGTGAATTTATTGGGAGATATTCATTATAGCCAATAGCATTGCAGTATTTTATCACCTTTTCACTCCCCTATGAAACTGATTTTTTTTGTTTTGTATATGTGGCTGCGTGTTAATAAAGGATTGTGTTTCTGCATTTTCTAAGAGACTAGTGTGTCTTAGTGTATGCTCTCGTCCTGGTACCGGGGAGCCATTTTTGGCTATAAAGGCTTAATTGGAAAGTCACCTTGCAACAAGGGGGGTTTGATAAAAATCTCTTACATTCCCTATGAAGATTAATAACAATTAGAAATGAGAACTTTTATTAGTGTTCTGTGATAACCTCTATGTGTTGTATATTTTCCTCCAGACATTAAAGGAGCGCTAAGCACTGGATACTGCCGACTGTGTCATGGGAAGTTCTCTTCCCGCAGTCTGCGCCAAGCATTTGGCAAGGTGCCAGTCGCTGGTCGCACCTCAGAAGAGCAGAAGCGCATGGACCAGGTGTTCTTTGTTGATTTCCAACAGTTGGTTGGCGTGTCAGTGCGACAGGACCCCCGGCTTCCCCAGTATGTGTGCAAGGACTGCCATGCCCAGTTCTATAAGTGCCGCAGTGTATTACGCACCTTTATACAAAGAGTGAACATCTCCCCAATCACTCCACGCAGCAACACCACAAGGTGGGTGAGGTGAGAGTATTCTACTCCATGTGAGAAATCATGAACAATAGCCCTTTACCTTTATCACTTAGATTTCCTTTAAATGCATAACTATCAACCAGGATGAAGGATTGTAAACCAAGCACACTGACTTACTGGTGTGTGTGCCCCCTCTGGTACAAACTGCTCATCTTTTAGCTTATTATGCCCTGGATTTTGCAATAAAAAAAAGGCTTTTAAAATCATGCAAATTAGCCAGAGGGGCTCCAGGCTCCATAGTAGCTAATTTGCATAAATTTAAAGCCTTTTTTTTCTTAAAAACAAGGGCATATGAAGCTAAAAGAAGAGAAGATCCTACAGGAGGGGGCACAAAACTGCATGTCTGTGTGTTTGGTTTACAATCCATGACCTGGTGGTGGATGTCTTTTAAGGAAATAATTAGGTGGAGAATTATCTAAAGATTGACACAGCTACACCTTAGTAGGTGGTAAGTCGTGCTCACAGCATTCGGCTCAGGTTCCCGCAGACATAATATGGAGGTAGGGTGAGATAAGGCATGAATTCTCACATGAAGTGCCTTATGTAATGTGTAACGTTATGGCTGGAATGTCTGACTTTTCATCTTTTGTGTTTCAGTGGTAAAGTGCACAATCTAGAGGGTGTCTCCACAGGGCCCTGTGCAGGTAAGAGGGACTTCATATTATTGGGGATTCTCAGAAATTAGTATATTGTAGTTATCTTTAATCATTCAGTTATCTGTTTTAAAGCACTATATTGATTATTGATCCCACTGCTTATACCAAAAAAATGCATAGTTACTATACCCATAAAATTAACTTTGTAAGCCTACCTGGCACCCTGCCAGAAGGAGCAGCGAGTCACAAGGGACATATGTTGTTCATGCAAGTCAATGGGGCACATGTATAAATCTTTCGGCGCAAATCTAAGGCTTCCTCTGACCAGGCGTAGACATTAACTTTGAATTGATTGCAACTTTTGGAGAATTTTTTGCAACTTTTGTTTAAAAAGCGTTAAGATTAGAGATGAGCGAACATGCTCGTCCGAGCTTGATGCTCGGTCGAGCATTAGGGTACTCGAAACTGCTCGTTGCTCGGACGAATACTTCGCCCGCTCGAGAAAATGGCAGCTCCCGCCGTTTTGCTTTTTGGCGGCCAGAAACAGAGCCAATCACAAGCCAGGAGACTCTGCACTCCACCCAGCATGACGTGGTACCCTTACACGTCGATAGCAGTGGTTGGCTGGCCAGATCAGGTGACCCTGGGATAGACTAGCCGCTGGCCGCGCTGCTCGGATCATTCTGTCTCTGGATGCCGCTAGGGAGAGAGCTGCTGCTGGTCAGGGAAAGCGTTAGGGTGTTCTATTAGCTTACTGTTAGGCAGGAGTGATTCTCAAAGAACCCAACAGCCCTTCTTAGGGCTACAATAACGTTCTACTTTTTTTATTTTAATTTGCATCTTTTACCATTTTGTGAGGAATTAGCAGGGGGACTTGCTACCGTTGTGTTTAGCTCTTAGTGGCACACATATCCATAGCAAAGACCGAAGTGGCAAAATTCAGTAGGGGTTGGATTTCTATTAGGCAATAACTCAGTGTCATCTCATCTGGCATAGTAGTGTGCTTCCTTTGATACTTGGCTAGAAAATAGCCATAGGAGAATACAAACAGCTTCTTGAAGCCTACAGTAGCGTTCTATATATTTGATTTCTGGTTGATCTGCTGGTGGCTTTAGTTTCTGCAGTGCATGTACTTGCCAATTCTGAGCAATTTGTAGTGAGACTTGCGACCGCTGTGTTCTGCGCTTAGTGGCGCACATATCCATAGCAAAGGCTGAAGTGGGAAAATTCAGTAGGGGTTGGATTTCTATTAGGCACTAACTCAGTGTCATCTCATCTGGCATAGTAGTGTGCTTCCTTTGATACTTGGCTAGAAAATAGCCATAGGAGAATACAAATAGCTTCTTGAAGCCTACAGTAGCGTTCTATATATTTGATTTCTGGTTGATCTGCTGGTGGCTGTAGTTTCTGCAGTGCATGTACTTGCCAATTCTGAGCAATTTGTAGTGAGACTTGCGACCGCTGTGTTCTGCGCTTAGTGGCGCACATATCCATAGCAAAGGCTGAAGTGGCAAAATTCAGTAGGGGTTGGATTTCTATTAGGCAATAACTCAGTGTCATCTCATCTGGCATAGTAGTGTGCTTCCTTTGATACTTGGCTAGAAAATAGCCATAGGAGAATACAAATAGCTTCTTGAAGCCTACAGTAGCGTTCTATATATTTGATTTCTGGTTGATCTGCTGGTGGCTGTAGTTTCTGCAGTGCATGTACTTGCCAATTCTGAGCAATTTGTAGTGAGACTTGCGACCGCTGTGTTCTGCGCTTAGTGGCGCACATATCCATAGCAAAGGCTGAAGTGGGAAAATTCAGTAGGGGTTGGATTTCTATTAGGCACTAACTCAGTGTCATCTCATCTGGCATAGTAGTGTGCTTCCTTTGATACTTGGCTAGAAAATAGCCATAGCAATAGGATAGGATTGTTTGGTTCTAAAAACTAAAAAAAAAAACAAAAAACACAAAAAAAAACAAAAAACACAAAAAAACACAAAAAAAAACAAAAAAAAGTAAAAAAAAAAAAAAAGTTATAACTCTCATTTTAAAAATGTTTAACCCCAGGGCTAGGGGTAGAGGACGAGGGCGGGGACGTGGGCGTCCAACTACTGCAGGGGTCAGAGGCCGTGGTCCTGGGCGGGGTGAGACACCACCTGCTGATGAGGGAGCAGGGGAACGCCGCAGAGCTACACTCCCTAGGTTCATGTCTGAAGTTACTGGGACTCGTGGTAGAGCACTGTTGAGGCCAGAACAGTGCGAACAGGTGATGTCGTGGATTGCTGACAATGCTTCGAGCAATTTGTCCACCACCAGTCAGTCTTCCACGCAGTCCACCCATGTCACCGAAATCCCCACTCCTCCAGCTCCTGCACCTCAGCCTCCTCCCCCCCAGTCTGCCCCCTCCCAGGAAAATTTGCCATTTGAACCGGCATACTCTGAGGAACTGTTTTCTGGACCCTTCCCACAGTCACAAACCACTTGTCCGGTTGCTGCTGAGCAATTTTCCGATGCCCAGGTTTTCCACCAGTCACAGTCTGTGGGTGATGATGACCTTCTTGACGTAGTGGAAGTGTGTAAAGAGGTGTCCGACGATGAGGAGACACGGTTGTCAGACAGTGGGGAAGTTGTTGTCAGGGCAGGAAGTCCGAGGGGGGAGCAGACTGAGGGATCGGAGGATGATGAGGTGACAGACCCAAGCTGGGTTGAGAGGCCGGGTGAACACAGTGCTTCTGAGACGGAGGAGAGTCCTCGACCTGAACAGGTTGGAAGAGGCAGTTTTGGGGCCAGACGGAGAGGCAGGGCCAGAGCTGGTGCATCAGCGCCACTGTCAACTAGTGAAGCTCCCGTGGTGAGGGCTCTTGCGGCGAGGGCTAGATCTTCAGAAGTGTGGAGGTTCTTTAAGGAAACACCGGATGACCGACGGACTGTGGTGTGCAACATTTGCCAAACCAGGCTCAGCAGGGGTTCCACCACTACTAGCTTAACTACCACCAGTATGCGCAGGCATATGAATGCTAAGCACCCCACTCAGTGGCAACAAGCCCGTTCACCTCCGGCCGTGCACACCACTGCTCCTTCCCCTGTGTCAGCTGCTAGTCAGCCCCCTGCCCAGGACCCTGCCACAAAAACCCCATCGTCGCCTCCACGATCCTCCACAGCATCCACCAGCGTTCAGCTCTCCATACCCCAGACGCTGGAGCGGAAACGCAAATATAGTGCAACCCACCCGCACGCCCAAGCCCTTAATGTGCACATCTCCAGATTGCTTAGCCTGGAGATGCTGCCCTATAGGCTAGTAGAGACCGAGGCCTTTCGCAACCTCATGGCGGCGGCCGCCCCTCGGTATTCGGTCCCCAGCCGCCACTACTTTTCCCGATGTGCCGTCCCAGCCCTGCACCAGCACGTGTCAGACAACATCATCCGTGCCCTGACCAACGCCGTTTCTGACAAGGTCCACCTGACCACGGACACGTGGACGAGTGCTGCCGGGCAGGGCCACTATATATCGCTGACGGCACATTGGGTTAACTTGGTGGAGGCTGGGACCGAGTCTGACCCTGGGGCTGCTCATATACTGCCGACGCCGAGGATTGCGGGGCCTACCTCGGTCCAGGTGTTTCAGGCCTACTATGCCTCCTCCTCCTCCCACCCCTCCTCCACCTCCTCCTCCGAACTACCATCCGTGGGCACGGCGCCATCAGTCGGTAGCTCTAGGCACAGCAGCAGTGCCGTCGCTAAGCGACAGCAGGCGGTGCTCAAACTGCTGAGCCTAGGCGACAAAAGGCACACCGCCCAAGAGCTATTACAGGGCATCACGGCGCAGACTGATCTGTGGCTGGCACCGCTGAACCTCAAGCCGGGAATGGTTGTGTGTGACAACGGGCGTAACCTGGTGGCGGCTCTGCAACTCGGCAGACTGACACATGTGCCATGCCTGGCCCATGTGTTAAATCTGATAGTGCAGCGTTTCCTCAAGACATACCCCAATCTGTCTGATTTGCTCACGAAGGTGCGCCGCATCTGTGCGCATTTCAGGAAGTCCAGCCCAGATGCTGCCACTCTCAGGGCAGCGCAGCGCCGCCTCCAACTGCCCGCTCACCGACTGTTGTGCGACGTGCCCACGAGGTGGAATTCAACACTGACCATGTTATCCAGAGTTTACCAGCAGCGCAGAGCGATTGTAGACTGCCAGATGTCAACTTCCACCAGAACTGGTAGTCAGGTCAGTCAGCTTCCTCAAGTCTACAATGAGGAGTGGACGTGGATGTCTGATATCTGTCAGGTGCTGAGTAACTTTGAGGAGTCAACACAGATGGTCAGTGGCGATGCCGCCATCATCAGCCTCACCATCCCGCTGCTTGGCCTGTTGAAAAACTCTCTGGTCAGCATGAAGTCGGAAGCTTTGCGCTCGTCACAAGAGACGGGGGAAGAATATTCCCTTGTTGATAGCCAAAGCACCCTGAGGTCTGTTTCTCAGCGCATATCGGAGGAGGTGGAGGTGGAGGAGGATGAGGAGGAAGAGGAGGAGAATGTTGGCGAGACACAAGAGGGGACCATTGTTGAGTCCTTCACTGTTCAGCGTGTATGGGCAGAAGAAGAGGAGTTGGAGGAGTTGGAGGAGGAGGAAATGGACAGTCAGGCCAGTGAGGGGAGTGAATTCTTACGCGTTGGTACTCTGGCGCATATGGCAGATTTCATGCTAGGCTGCCTATCCCGTGACCCTCGCGTTCAAAGAATTTATTCCAGCACCGATTACTGGGTGTTCACTCTCCTGGACCCACGGTACAAGCAAAATCTTGCCACTCTCATCCCTGCAGAGGAAAGGAGTGTGAGAATGCATGAATACCAGCAGGCCCTGGTGCACAAGCTGAAACAGTATTTCCCTTCTGACAGCGCTAGCGGCAGAGTGCGTAGTTCTGCGGGACAAGTAGCGAGGGAGAGTAGGCGAGCAGGCAGCTTGTCCAGCACTGGCAAGGGTACGCTTTACAAGGCTTTTGCCAGCTTTATGTCACCCCAGCAAGACACTGTCACCTGTCCCCAGTCTCGGCAGAGTAGGGCTGATCTTTACAGAAAGATGGTGAGGGAGTACGTAGCTGACCATACCATCGTCCTAAATGATCACACAGCTCCCTACAACTACTGGGTTTCAAAGCTGGACATGTGGCACGAACTGGCGCTGTACGCCTTGGAGGTTCTTGCCTGCCCTGCCGCTAGCATCTTGTCCGAGCGGGTTTTCAGTGCAGCTGGTGGCATCATCACCGATAAGCGTACACGCCTGTCGACTGACAGCGCTGACAGGCTGACGCTTATTAAAATGAATAAAGGCTGGATTTCTCAGAATTTCCAATCTCCACCAGGTGAAGGAAGCTCAACCTGAATAATTGATCCACTCCTCCTCCTCCTCCTCATTTTCCTCCTTCTCCTCCTCTTTGTACAGTAAAGCAGAGGAAAATGGCTATTTTTTGACAGGGCCCACTGGCTCTTGCTATAGTACTTCATGCATTTAATTTTTCTGGAGGGCCACCTACCCGGTCCTCTGTTTGAAACAATTTTTGTGAGTGCCACATACAGGCACTCAATCTATTCCATTTTTCTGGAGGGCCACCTACCCGGTCCTCTGGTTTGAACAATTTTTGGGACTGCCACATACAGGCACTCAATCTATTCCATTTTACTGGAGGGCCACCTACCTGCTCCTCTGGTTTGAAGAATTTTTGGGACTGCCACATACAGGCACTCAATCTATTCCATTTTACTGGAGGGCCACCTACCTGCTCCTCTGGTTTGAAGAATTTTTGGGACTGCCACATACAGGCACTCAATCTATTCCATTTTACTGGAGGGCCACCTACCTGCTCCTCTGGTTTGAACAATTTTTGGGACTGCCACATACAGGCACTCAATCTATTCCATTTTACTGGAGGGCCACCTACCTGCTCCTCTGGTTTGAACAATTTTTGGGACTGCCACATACAGGCACTCAATCTATTCCATTTTACTGGAGGGCCACCTACCTGCTCCTCTGGTTTGAAGAATTTTTGGGACTGCCACATACAGGCACTCAATCTATTCCATTTTACTGGAGGGCCACCTACCTGCTCCTCTGGTTTGAACAATTTTTGGGACTGCCACATACAGGCACTCAATCTATTCCATTTTACTGGAGGGCCACCTACCTGCTCCTCTGGTTTGAAGAATTTTTGGGACTGCCACATACAGGCACTCAATCTATTCCATTTTACTGGAGGGCCACCTACCTGCTCCTCTGGTTTGAAAAATGTTTGGGACTGCCACATACAGGCACTATCCAAATTAAATTGTCTCCATAGCAGCCTCCACACGTTGTCTCCATTGCTACCTCCAAAAGTCGTCCATATAGCTGCCTCCATACATCGTCCCTTTATCAAACGAGGTGTGTCAGGCAGAAATTTGGGTTGTTTTCATGGATTCCACATCAAAGTTGTTAACTTTGTCGCCACCCTGCTGTGTTATCCACAAAATATACTGGCAAACTTTTACCATTTAGGGATATTATTTCAGCGCTTCTTGCGCATCTGTTTACATTCCCCTCACCCGGCATATCCTAAACTTATAAGAACGCTACTACACTTGATCTTATACAAAAGTGCTGTTTGGGGAGTAGCCTAGAGACAGGGGCTTGGATTGGCGAAAGCTCGCCTGGCAGCGGAACGCCAGCTCCATGCGCATCATGCGCTTCTTGCGCATCTGTTTACATTCCCCTAACCCGCCATATCCCAAACTTATAAGAACGCTACTACACTTAACTTGGTGCAGGCTGGGACCGAGTCTGACCCTGGGGCTGGTCATATACTGCCGACGCAGAGAATTGCGGGGCCTACCTCGGTCCAGGTCTCAAAGGCCTACTATACCTCCTCCCACCCCTCCTCCACCTCCTCCTCCTCCGAATTACCATCCGTGGGCATGGCGCCATCAGTCGGTAGCTCTAGGCACAGCAGCAGTGCCGTCGCTAAGCGACAGCAGGCGGTGCTGAAACTGCTGAGCCTAGGCGATAAAAGGCACACCGCCCAAGAGCTATTACAGGGCATTCCACATCAAAGTTGTTAACTTTGTCGCCACCCTGCTGTGTAATCCACAAAATATACTTGCAAACTTTTACCATTTAGGGATATTATTTCAGCGCTTCTTGCGCATCTGTTTACATTCCCCTCACCCGGCATATCCTAAACTTATAAGAACGCTACTACACTTGATCTTATACAAAAGTGCTGTTTGGGGAGTAGCCTAGAGACAGGGGCTTGGATTGGCGAAAGCTCGCCTGGCAGCGGAGCGCCAGCTCCATGCGCATCATGCGCTTCTTGCGTATCTGTTTACATTCCCCTCACCCGGCATATCCTAAACTTATAAGAACGCTACTACACTTGATCTTATACAAAAGTGCTGTTTGGGGAGTAGCCTAGAGACAGGGGCTTGGATTGGCGAAAGCTCGTCTGGCAGCGGAGCGCCAGCTCCATGCCAAGATCCAACTAACATAGTTTTAACTGCAGCACCTTTAATCTACTACTAGTTCACTGCCTCCATACATGGTCCCCTTATCAAACGAGCTGTGTCAGGCAGAATTTTGGGTTGTTTTCATGGCTTCCATGTTAACTTTGTCGCCACCCTGCTGTGTAATCCACAAAATATACTGGCAAACTTTTATCATGTACCGATATTATTTGAGCACTTCTTGCTCACCTCCTTTGGTTCCTCTCTGCCACCCATTGGTTTGAAGCCTGAGTCCATTTAGGGTATGTCGCCATGACACTCTCTAGCCTGCTGCCGCTGCCTCTGCATGCCGTCCCCTATAGTGTCAGGGTCAATTATTGCATGTTTTAGATACTATCTAGCTTCATTCTGTCACTCTGTCATGGCCATGCTGTTGCCCATAATTTTGGCATAATGGTGCGTTTAAGCAGCCTCAGAGGCATCCATGCATGCTGCCCCTGCTGTTTCCTGTCCATTTCCGTGGTGTTTCCATCCTTTTCTGAGGTTCCCAGGTGTTTGGCCAAGCTTCCCTGTGCAGAGCCTTGGTCCCCTTGAAAAATGCTCGAGTCTCCCATTGACTTCAATGGGGTTCGTTATTCGAGACGAGCACTCGAGCATCGGGAAAAGTTCGTCTCGAATAACGAGTACCCGAGCATTTTAGTGTTCGCTCATCTCTAGTTAAGATACATCTGACCAGAAGGAAAACCAAGAAAAGTCCCAGAAAACAGACAGACAATGCCAGACTTATGATACATGTGCCCCACGGTGTGACAGCCCATGTTTCTAGCATCTCCCTCGTTCTCTCCTCCAGGTTTATTATAATAAACAAAATGTTCACTTTTTTTTTATTTATAGTGTTCACTTTAAAAAATGTATGCTTATGTAGAGAATAAAGTGTTTTTGAGAAAAATTTTACTACATTCCAAGGCCCATGATGATTCAATGTCTGCCTATATAGGACAAGTTGTTTTTATGTCTGTTTTGGGTTTCATATCATGTTCTTGAGGCGATAAATATATAAATGTTGGGGGTCTTAACATTAAGACCTCTAACAAGGACCCTCTTCTCACAATTGGTAGAGGTCTCAAAGTCCCTTTTGTGATTGGAGGAGCAATGCACTTGCTCGATCTAATCATTAAAGTGGGACTGAGGGAGATATCAGTGATTCATCAGGCCTATTAGAAGAAAGCGCAATGGTTATACACAACACTATCATTTCAATCCATCTGACCCTCTAAGTTCATATGTGATTTTCTGATATTTGTGTATTTCCAGATTTGATCACCTTAAGCCCAGAATGCCTACACAGTCTGGTGAGCTGGTCCCATAGCCATGCCATGGGGTGCTCTTCATCACCCAGCTTGCAACAGGTGCTTGCCACACAGTTTTGTGGCATCATTCGAGCACTATGGGCTTGTGGAGAGGGGCATGACTACGTCATGGGCACAGAGTTTGAACTCACTCCAGATGTGCAACACAATGCAGAAGGTCCAATGGTACCTATTGGAAATGGAACGTATTCAGTTAGTAAATCTATAGACGCTGCCAACCTGGGATACATACTGCCAGACAGACTGGACACCGCCCCAGCTATAGTCGATATTGCTCTGCCCCTGGAAACACAGTCTACCTTATGTCCAGATACAGAATCAGTGCAAGGTAAGATATATGGAGCTCCCACATATGTTTCTAGGAAATTGAATTATAGGGTGACACTGAAGTCAGTTGTGTTACAATGAACATCTAGAATTAGCAGACACAGGGAGAACTTGCACGGGCACTATCCTTAGCTGTATGTTAAATTGATCCTCGGTGCAGGGTACATTCACAATATACAGAGGTGTTCAGCAGGAACAGATCAGTCAATTACATCAGAGAAGAAATGTGGCACTCACTAAATCATGTGGACACATCTTTATTCACATGGAGGTTGTGTACAGGTGAGTGCACCACTGCAAACCGCCAAGTCTGGTGGACTCTGGAGTGGGCCGCCTGCTCTAGGACGTGGACGCTGGAGTGGGCCGCCTGCTCTAGGACGTGGACGCTGGAGTGGGCCGCCTGCTCTAGGACGTGGACGCTGGAGTGGGCCGCCTGCTCTAGGACGTGGACGCTGGAGTGGGCCGCCTGCTCTAGGACGTGGACGCTGGAGTGGGCCGCCTGCTCTAGGACGTGGACGCTGGAGTGGGCCGCCTGCTCTAGGACGTGGACGCTGGAGTGGGCCGCCTGCTCTAGGACGTGGACGCTGGAGTGGGCCGCCTGCTCTAGGACGTGGACGCTGGAGTGGGCCGGCTGCTCTAGGACGTGGACTCTGGAGTGGGCCGGCTGCTCTAGGACGTGGACTCTGGAGTGGGTCAGCTGCTCTAGGACCGGGGTCTGGAGTGGGCCGGCTGCTCTAGGACCGGGGTCTGGAGTGGGCCGGCTGCTCTAGGACCGCGGTCTGGAGTGGGCCGGCTGCTCTAGGACCGGGGTCTGGAGTGGGCCGGCTGCTCTAGGACCGGGGTCTGGAGTGGGCCGGCTGCTCTAGGACCGCGGTCTGGAGTGGGCCGGCTGCTCTAGGACCGCGGTCTGGAGTGGGCCGGCTGCTCTAGGACCGCGGTCTGGAGTGGGCCGGCTGCTCTAGGACCGCGGTCTGGAGTGGGCCGGCTGCTCTAGGACCGCGGTCTGGAGTGGGCCGGCTGCTCTAGGACCGCGGTCTGGAGTGGGCCGGCTGCTCTAGGACCGCGGTCTGGAGTGGGCCGGCTGCTCTAGGACCGCGGTCTGGAGTGGGCCGGCTGCTCTAGGACCGGGGTCTGGAGTGGGCCGGCTGCTCTAGGACCGGGGTCTGGAGTGGGCCGGCTGCTCTAGGACCGGGGTCTGGAGTGGGCCGGCTGCTCTAGGACCGGGGTCTGGAGTGGGCCGGCTGCTCTAGGACCGGGGTCTGGAGTGGGCCGGCTGCTCTACGACCGGGGTCTGGAGTGGGCCGGCTGCTCTACGACCGCGGTCTGGAGTGTGCCGGCTGCTCTACGACCGGGGTCTGGAGTGGGCCGGCTGCTCTACGACCGGGGTCTGGAGTGGGCCGGCTGCTCTAGGACGTGGACTCTGGAGTGGGCCGGCTGCTCTAGGACCGGGGTCTTACAATCACAGCAGCTTCCCGGAGGATGAAAGTGGAAGCCGTTGAGGCTTCTAGTAATGGTTTTCCTGATGTTGACCACTTTACTTTATGAATGCCTGTGTATTATATATTTACCTTACTGCAAATGTTCTATTCCTTCACTGGTAAAAATACTTCTAAAAATGCTATGAGGAGTGATTTTACTCTGCCTGAAAAAATTTAGTGCAACCTCTGGATCGATTGTGTGGAGGCCACATTTCAAAGACTGAACCCTGGTTCGGGAATGGGAGTCCAAGCACCATTATTATACATGATGCAATAAGCCCCCACAATACTGCAGGACTACACCGCTGTATTTTTATCATGTTTTCCATCATGTATAGTAATGATGCTTGGTTTCCCGTGTCCAGAGCAGTATTCGGTAAATGAAATGCGGCAACCCCACAGCCCATGTTCCACAAACGGAGCACATTCAAGTGAGTTAATCCTTAAAGGGGTATTCCCTTTGCAGCAAATTCATGTTTTGTTTGTATTATAAAAAATGCATATAATTTTCCAATATACGATCTGCATAAACTCCTTGCAGTTTTCTACATATCTGCTTGTTATTCTATAGTAAGCTTCTATGTTTACTTCTAGTGGACAGAAATCTGACCATGGTCACACAGGTGCGCGGCTTGAGTAAACATTGAAGCTTCCTATAGAAGGACAGCAAGGAATTGATACAGAAAGACTGAGAAATTGATACAGAAAGTATATTGGAAAATTATATAACGCTTTATAATACAAACAGTTTCATTAATTTTTATAATGGGAATACCCCTATAACACTGGGAAGACACAAAGAACCTTACAGTTAAAATATAGTAAATGTTCTAGTAGGAAATGCTGCTGCATGTCTCTTCCATCTTTTATTAATCACATTTTGTTACTTCAGGACAAGATGGAAGAATGTCACCTCAAACTAATGATCCTGCAAAAGATCGAAGCAGTGATCTTTCAGACTGGTGAGGATCGTCTTGTATGTATGTTTGATGGCTCTTGGGTTATGTTGGTTAGAGAAAAATGCTAGTATCTGCAGTAACTAATTATTTTTACACAGCATCTCCCACAATAGAGAGGATGTAGAACAGAGAGATGCCTTATCTTCAGATGACTACTGTGAACCCTATCCAAAAAAAAGGTAAATCTGTGTCCCCTTGATTATTCCAGGTACAGGCATCGTACAAGTGGTCAATTTAGTTGTCATCTTGGATAAAGGTTTTGAGAGAAAATTGTTGGAACAGTTTATTGAACATACACGATACAGTTCCACAGAAATCAGTGGCAATCATTCTTTATAAATCTGTGTACAAAAGAAATCTCTTGTAATTTACAGCAAAAACTGTTTAACTCCCTGCACCAGCTAATAAGTGGCTCAGACTGTCTTACACTATGTCACACCTGTAAGCTTTGGTGCTGACTTTCCTTATAGCCTCTGGACATGGTATTGTTTCAGGTTGCCTGTCTAGGTGCAGTTTTGCAATAACACTTCTGAAGTAAAGATCTATGATGGCACTAGTAAGACATTTAGATGGTGTATGCCAGTCACAGCAACTGATCCCCTATCATGAGAACTGGAGTCTATAGTACCCCAGAAGATTAGAGCAGCTGGTTGCAAATGTGCCCTATACATTTCTACAGCAATGCCAGAGAGTGCAGGGGGCATTATTATTAGTGCTGTGACCTATGCCATGTGACACAACATGGGGTAGTCACCGTAATAACAAGGCTTTGGTTTTAGCTTAGTGTCCATAGGAGGTAGAAATGACCTGAGTCTGCAGGGTTTCTTTTTTAAACTCTTGGTTCACCCTGTGCAGTTTGAAATATTAATTAATCACCAACACCCCAGTCCATCTGATTTTTTTTTCATCCGTGATGGTGACCCCCATCCCCACATGTAGGAGATGTAAATATTACCATTCTTTCCACTGTCTGAGGTCTTGTATCCGCTATAATCTCTTCCACTGAATGCCACTTTCCCGTGTCTCTTTTCAGTGGGCCCTGTGTTCTCTGCAAGGACCTGAAATCTTCCCCATGTACCATATTCAAATGGATATGGTACACCATGTGGGAATCTTACAGATCCAAGGGTTTGGCTCCTTCCTTTCAGATTACTTCCCATTCTATAAAAGCAGTGGGGCCTCTAAGGTCTGCAAGCATGTTCGCTGGGTATTCATACACCTATTTATCAACCTTCTTCACCATTCTTTGGTGTCTGTAAGGAAATAATCTATTACTAAGAAATTACTTTTTGGTATATACCCCGACTTCTTTCTTTTGGGTTTTAGGCCTACTCTCAGAAAGACTAAAACACGAAAAACACATCGGCCCAAAGAGCCTAGAGAAAGGAAGAAGCCAGGACCTAAACCAGGCTGGAAGAAGATTAAACGAGAACGGTTAGTATCATGTCTGTGTCCTCCAATCTCAGGAAAGGCCTGACTTCATAAGAGTTGGAAAGAACAGTCTAGTTCTTAGAATGGTGACAAACCACCCTACATTCAGTCTGAATCCTGTTACTTAATAAGGGATGATTGTAACCTAATCCAAGCAATGTGACAGGCTACCTATGCTTTACAGTAAAACTGCTCTACTTCTTTGGTCTGTTCTGTGTTACAGAGAGGAGCTGCCAACTATTTTTAAGTGTCCTTATCAAGGCTGCACTGCTGTCTATAGAGGAGCTGATGGCATGAAGGTACGTAGATACTTCCAAAGGATTGTATGTCTTTCTTTATAAGATAAGACTTACAAGCTTGCAGGGGGTGGAGGTGAGGTGGCTTATTATACTCTATCCACTGCCTTAAAGCAGAACTGTAAAATATTTTTTTTAAAAACTGAACGATGCCTATGTCGTGCTGCTCATCCTTTTCTTTCCAACGTTATGGCATTTTGTGTTCTGAAAGTGTTAGACAAAAATCTCTCACTTGAGGTGAAGTGGGTGGAGACTAATATCTGTCTGTCTATGCCCTCAGGATGAGGACAGTTAGTTTGCCCACAGTTCCCATGATGCCTTGTGTTCTCTCTAAGTAATTGTGCATTAAATCCATTAAGTTTCCCACAAGTAAATCCAGAGTACAATGCACAGTGCACATACAGGATGTATATCGTTACTAGCCTGGCAGCTTCAATCACATGGAGGAGCAGGGAGCATGTAATATGTGGAATAATAAGCGTAAGAAATCATACATGAAGTCTATAGCCTATGCTGTGTGACCACTAAGGCTTAATAGCTTATCTGCACAGATCTGATACTGCCAATGACAAGCTGGAGGAGGGGAGCAGCATGAGGTGCAGAGAGAGACAGAAAGTTCTGTAGAATCACAGACTGGGATGGAGGTACTGATAGGGAAAGGGAAGATCTTGTAGCAAACTGTGTGCAGGAGACCTCTGTATCCACTGTTCTGAACACATCCAGCCCTGCTACATACGCAGAGAGCTCGGTCATGTGAGCTCCTCCCCACCCATGAAACCGACAGATAAAGTACGGATTCACAGGGCTTGTCAGCACAGGGAGAGGAAGCAGCTAGTGCAGTTCTGAGGTAATCTGAGGGGCATAGCAAAGAAACTGCTGTATATAGGTAACATAGATAATAGGCAAAGTTGTTTTACATCAAAAGAGCAATTGATATGTGGGGAAAAAAAACTTTTACAGTTACTCTTTAATGTGGACAAAAATAAATTACAGTTCCCTATTTTTTCTATTTCTAATTTTCTACTTGGGAACTTATGCTTAGAAGCAATCTGTCAGCAGATTTTACCCCATTAAACTACCATCCCTCTCAGCTTGAGTATGAGTCTAAAAAAAAAGTCATGTGACAATAAGACAAGAGATGGGTCAAGTCTAGAGGCTGCTGATGGAGCCCTGGCAGATAACCTAGTCTAACTCTTCTCTATTGAGCTCTTTTATTCCTTAGTATCTGATCCTTTTTCCAGAAGCTGACCCATCTCTCCCACACACTCAAATGTTTTTCTCGTATACTTTTTCAGCTTTCTTATATGTTTTTCAGCTTTAAAAAAAATATGGGGACAATTTTGCCAAAAATCTAAATCTCATTTTTCCTTCTCTGTTGCCTCCAAATGTTTCACATAATTTTCTCTGTTAGGCCCTTTTTATGCAAACGCTTTTATCTAGGTTTGCAAACTTGGACTTCGATTTTATGTTGTTTTGCGCAGGGGGCTGGCTTCTTGCCTCTTTAACCTATGATGATTTTCTGGACACGTGTGTAGTTTAGAAATAACGGTCTGCAAAATGAATAAACCTGACTGCAACCCACAAATATTTGAGACTTCGATGGGAAGGTACCAGGAGCAAAACAGCTAAAAATAGGACTGTACCTGAGATAACAGCCACGCAAACACAGAACTAGGAAAAAATAAATTTAATTGCCCAGCCCTAGGTAGTATACATAACAGGTGGTTGATCCATTGTATTCGCACTTTTATTTTTTGTGTGATCCAGTTTACTCCATTAATAGTAAATCCTTTCATTTTAGCCACCATTCATCTATGGTTAGTTTTAGTGTATTATTTTGACTCTACACACTTCAGTAAAGCGGGGTTGAAATTCTAGACATCTCTGAATAGGGATGGTGTGGTTACTGGAAAAAGTTGAAATGTAAATGCAGAGTGAGATTATAGAGCGATGAACTAAGCACCACAGTTATTATTGGGGCTTGAGTAACAATTTTTTTTTCTCTAGAAACACATCAAGGAGCATCATGAAGAGGTGCGAGAGAGGCCATGCCCTCATCCTGGCTGTAACAAGGTGTTTATGATAGACCGCTATCTGCAGAGACATGTCAAGCTGATTCATACTGGTAAGTGGAGTGGACAATAGACCCTCTAATGCAGTGGTTCTCAACCTTTCTAATGCTGTGACCCTGCAATACAGTTCCTCATGCTGTGGTGACCCCAAACCATGCAACTCGCAGTAAAAACATAGTAAAATTGCGTCTCCAATGGCTTTAGGCGACCCCCGGTTTTGGTCGTTCGACCCCCACTGGGGTCCTAACCCACAGGTTGAGAACCACTGCTCTAATGCCTCACAGCATCTGCCTAAATTGTGTGATTTCCTTCCCACAGATGAGAGGAATTACATCTGTGACCAGTGTGGACAGGCGTTTAAGCAAAGGAAGCATTTGTCTGTGCATCAGATGAGGCACTCAGGAGCTAAACCCTTACAGTAAGCGTAATCCTTAGGCTGGGCCATCTTCCCATTGTACCTATTAGCTGTTCATGGCTTCCTCTGACCCTGGAACAACACAGTGTATAAAGTCACAGATAGCTTGCTAGACAGCTGCTATTGTAGTGTATGGTCGCTGAGCTACACCTACAGTAGGAGTTATACCTTCGGTCACACATTGGGAACCTAATGCCCCCTGTTTGCAATCAGTGGGTTAGCACCAGTCACAACACCAATGTCAATAGAAAATGAAGCTCGGACTTCAAAAACTGGTAAGATGGTTGTGTGCATGAGGCTTTATAATGAGCCATGAACCTACCACTAGGATATAATGCAATGCAGAGGGGGTAAGTGTGCACATTCCCTCAATGACATGGATTGATACAAAGCTGCACAACACATTCCAGGGAATCCATCTCACTCCCAGCATCTTTGTCCCCCCGACCCCCTCTTAACTATTCTATATAATGAGTTTGTTCTTAGGTCAAGCCTGCATTATACCTGTTCTTTGAATCTGTCAATTGAGTGTCAGGAATAAGTCTACATAAGGGCTGTAGACACTAAACTAAAGAAAGTTGCTTCATTTTAGTTACAATAAACGTCTAGAAGTCTGATAAATGTAGGAAATGTCCTAACACTCCTACTTTCTTGTGACAGATGTGAAGTGTGTGGTTTCCAGTGCAGGCAGAGAGCGTCACTCAAGTACCACATGACAAAGCACAAGGCTGAAGCAGATCTAGAGTTTGCCTGTGACCAGTGTGGAAAGCGCTTTGAGAAGGCCCATAATCTCAACGTTCACATGTCAATGGTTCATCCCCTCACACAGAGCCCTGCAAAGCCCCCAGATACAGAGCCTGACGCCCCCTCAGGAACTATGGAAGAACAGGCAATGAAGGCAGATTTAGCAGAGCAACTTCCCAACTGAAGACTGGTTTGTGTGTGGAAAGATGTAGAGCTTTGAATTTTTATATTGTTTTAAAGAATTTTTTTTTTTTTTTTTGGAGCACAACATTGAGTCTATACAGTATTTACATTCTTTGTACACAGTGCATGCACTGCAGAGCCCTCTTGGCTCCGAGCACTGTGACAAGAATAGGCCTGATTTCACACAGCCCGACCCTGAACTTGGATCTCAAGATCTTACAATGGTTTATATTAAATGGAGGTGTTGCAACCCAACTTTGTAACATGGCAGCAGTGCTGTCATCCCTTTTAGGAAAAAATGTTCCTTACCAATAACCATTAATGTACATAGACAAGTGAATAATTTATAACCACTGGTATGAAAGTTTTTCAATAAATTATTTACAAGTTTGATGGGTAAGTTTCTGTTGGCCCATTACAGCGTCAACTTTAACTACTCCCTAAAAGCTGTACCTGCCTTATAGGGTTTAGGGGCATTTTAAAAAGCAAAAATGGGTCAGTCACCTCCCCTTCTGTCTTAGGAAGGCCCCTGGATGTCACATTTATTGTGCATGTGACAACAGAGGCCAGAGATTGGCTCAACCACCATGTGCGGCATGAATGTAATGAAGGAAATAATTTTGAATACACAGCACTAGATATCAAGAATGGTCTATGGAGCCATGAGGTTTCAGGACGACTCCCTCTGTCACAAACTGAGAAGACTAATATGTCACATTAGGGAGATTCTGCACACATCCAACTGTTCCTTATGGACCTATTCATTTCCATGAAATGCTGTTGTACAGGAGACTGGAAGAGTCTTGAAGGTATTGGATTACCCCTTTAATGCAAAGCTTGAGTCTTGTAGTCAGAAGAGGTCAGGTTCATCAAACATGTCGTCATCATGGGATGGTTGAAGGATGTTCCTCAGGACTGCAGTGAGCTCTGGGTCTTTTTCCTCCCAAGTCTCAGCAATCTGCAGCGTATATATAAAAACAGTTTGAACACTTCATTTTGTAATAGCTGAAAGAATAGCAATGTATCACTATTAGGTGGACAGGCTGATTTATTAAAAAGAAGTTTCTGCAGCTAAACATTACAGAGCATGAGGTGATTTGATATGAAGGCCTTATTCACACATCAACACAAAGATTTGCAGCTGCTTTTTGGGTTTTAACCTGCTCAAAAATAAGGAATTTATCATCATTAAAAAGTCCAGAAAAAAAGGTATTTACAAAGACACTGACAAAATAAGATTTATTTATTTTACATAGTATCCACGCCTCCCTCTCCCAGCAAGGTGTTAGCAGCCTGGAGCGCCAGACATCTTGTCCCCGTTCTGCTAAATGGAAATTTGTTTTCTAGGTGATCCCGGAGTGTCAAGACAAGGGATTTGTTTGAGTGAATCACATGTGACAATTTGGTAAAATTCATTGACATTGGAGTTAGGCTTTAAATGCTGCAGCTAGAGTGTGGGAACCTCTATATATTAAATACAGTCAGTTGGTGGCTGGTTTTATTGGTTATAATATACCTGAGTAAGACGACTTCTGAATACACCACTGGGTGTTGGGCACTTGAGAATACAGTTAAGCAGAAACTGGCGAGCACTGTGAAAAACCCCGCTGGTATCCACCTAAAGACACATCATCTTTAGAATAGCGATTATACTATGTAAGTGTACATTTTCTTCTCCATTGTAAGAATGCAATACCTGGTCCTGAAGTACATTTTCATCTACAAATAGCTGGAAGAAGCTCCCATACATCTCCAGTGTGATAAACACAAAGTCCTGCACCAATATTTCTCTTTTTATTGGACAACAAGGAGCCAAACTGTAATCAGAAGCAGTAACATAAGATATTTGCAAAATGTACAACAAGACCCTCTGCTGCCACAGCACTCACCAGAAGAAAGCCAGAGGAAGCAGCTTACAGAACTCGGCAGAGGCCGTCTGGTGAAGAAGGATCATATCTGGGGAGAAATGTCGATGTTAGCATCTGTAGATTTATATGGAATCACATTATTGTTTATGGATAATCAATGTGATAGAATCAAAACCTGCAACAATATAATTCTCAGATGTGGTCACCATTCTAGGGACTACACACATTTATAGAAAACCATAAAATGGTAAAGATATCAGTTGCCTTGTGCTGCTTTTAAGAATTAAATATCCAGCATGGGTAATATTTTTCTATAGTCTTAAAGATGACAAACCATTTTCTCCTCCCTTTTTCATATTCCAAAAATTCTGTATTTAAGTTGGCTGCCCTCTTTAATGCCCCTGCTGTCACCCATGACATAATACTTCTTAATAAGCATGAGATTGACATGCTTAATGTAAAATGGTAGGAATTGAAATTTTATCCTCAGCTGCCATAAGTGAACTAGTTACTTCTGTGGATTTACCCAAATGAATACAGATAACTCTAAAAAATGATGTATGACAGGCCATTATCACTCAACGGAAAACATTGTGCTTGCCAAGACATACACCAAATAGCAGTGGCCGAGTGTCTCTTATGACCACGTTTAAGACACTTGTTTACTCACACTTTTCCTTTGAGGGCTGAAAGACTGTCAGCCAACTGCCTCCACTCTCCTCCAGACAACCGATTATTGAAAGACAATTTTTTAGCGCTTTTTTGTCCGTTTCTCCTCCCTATTAGAACACAACAGATAAAACACATTTAAAGGATATTGGAGCGATGTGTAAAAAAAAAAAAACCTAATCACTTACCTTCAGCATCACGGGGATGAGATCTATAATAGCAAAAAACAGCAAGGAATTCAACATCTGCAAGAGATAAAATAGGAAAGCATATACTATGTGGATATTGCTACTTCATTATATAAACTCTTTGAGGTAAGGTACTTAAACAATTGCAAGGGAAGTTTATTGCCTATAGCATCCATATTTTACCCCCTTCATTCACACCACAGCATGTCAGCGTTTTCTACAAGAAACTTCTTGGATGTATCAGTAATACAGCTATCCTGAAACAGAACTATTTCTACTATACAGTTAAACATTAGACCCTTCTCACCTGTAGAGATTCTCTGTCAAATAACTGTAAAATGCCTTGTAGGTCCAATTTAGTTCTCTTTATGGTGAAATGCAGAGCAGCGGCTGAGAGCCACATGGAGTCAGTGAGGGGCAGAGATGTTGATTGTGAAAGGCATCTGAGGTACAAGAAGAGACAGCTTAGTGACAAATCATCAGCATCAGCTATGGATGTCCCTTTGTAAAACACAATCTCACCTGTCCACATGACTCTGTATTTCTCTTAGGGTCTCAATAGCTTTAGGCAGGTTTGCCTTAAACAAACGGCCCCATTGACATTTAATGGCCGGACATAGCCGTGGCCACCAAAGCTTAAAAACAGAATTATATTTTACTATGGAGAATAACATTTAAAGTAATTGAGGTAAATGCATATTATCAGAATTATTCCCTGAATGTGCAACTGAAATTGTAATGATCAACTGAAAAATGGATTGGATTAGAGGGGTTATGCACTGCTGTGGTACCGCATTGTTCCTCCATTATTCCTTTAGGTACAATACAATGGTTATCCATAACCGGGTCCCCAATTAAAACTTTTTGGTTACTGTACCCCAAGGCTAATGCCATACCATGGCAGAGGTTAGGATGATTGGACATTGTGCATGAGCTGCACTAATCACAGAATTCACAGCGTCCCTTGGATCCTCACACTGTGTACTGGCCCCAAGCAAGCCCTGCAAAGAAGCAAGCAAATGCTGTCTGCAGTCTTCAGGAACATAGAATATTAACAGAGAATATGAGAGAATAAAGCATAAAAGCCACCTTACCCTAAAAAAATGAACCGTAATATCATACGGTAGTGCACACCCTCGAGGACAAATGTTTTTCTGTAACATGAGGTAAAAATGTTATAATACTGCCTCTAGGTGCTATCCATGAGCATAGTTCATATAGACCAGGGGTAGGGAACCTATGGCTCGGGAGCCAGATATGGCTCTTTTGTTGGCTGCATCTGGCTCTCAGACAGATCTTTAATAAATAGTGATGGCTGCTGTGTGTGTTTAAGACTGATCACTGGACACAGGTCCTTTGTACGACCGAGGTGCCATCGTCTAAGCCTGGGTCAAAGAGAAAAGTGTGGGAGCGATGAGGAGCTGGCTGCAGGGAGCACTGGTAAGTGAATATTCCTTTTTTTTTTGCTGTGCCTACCTATCTACTTGGAGTATACGCTGGGGCTACCTATATACTGGGGGCATGTGTTGTGGCTACCTATCTACTTGCGGCATGTTCTGTGGCTACCTATATACTAGGGGACATGTGCTATGGCTGGCTATCTACTTGGGGGCATGTGCTAGGGCTACCTATCTACTGGGAGTATTTGCTGTGGCTACCTATTTCCTGGGATATGTGCTGGGACTACCTATCTACTGGTCCGGGGACACAATGGGAGATCAACACTTGGGAAGGAAACACTGTGAAAAGCTTCCTAATAGGCATGAAGCACTAAGATCTGACGGGCAATGTGGGAGCCGCCTGTCTTTATAGGAACTCGGGAAGTGGGCAGCACCAATCAGCGGCACACTGGCCCTTTAAATCTGCGAGTGGCAGCGCGCACGCCAGCCGAGATGGGAGCCGGAAAGTGGTGAGTTGAGTGAGCTCGGAAAGGGGCGCCGCCACGGAGAGGGGCACGAGACCTAGATCGCAGGTGCGCCCGTGACACAGACTACCTATCTACTGGGGGGCATGTTAATATGGTACGGCTCTTAGGGAATAACATTTTAAAATATGTGGCGTTCATGGCTCTCTTAGCCAAAAAGGTTCCTGACCCCTGATATAGACTAAGTGGACTGTAATCTTACCAATTCCTTGTTGACAAATCTAAAGAAATCCTCACAGTGTAAACTTGTGCATCCCGTCTCCGAAGATGTGCTGATCAGGAGTGTAGTTGGAAGGCCCAGGAGAATCCTGTGACCAAAAGCATCATTAAAATTGCAATTACTGTGGCATATGTAAATGTCTAGGGGGGTCTGGTGGGTGTTTGTTTGAATAATATACCTGCTTTTGAATTATTCCAAATTTAAAATAAATTGGATCAAAAGACATTTGATGTCCATTACCTTTCGGCAGTGTTCACACTTGGTTTTGCATTGCACATTGCCAATTACATTTCTGTTAACATTTGCGTTTACAAAAACAATGTTAATTCAATGTTTACACAATGTAATTAGCAAATCTCCTCTCCTCAGCTGTTGTATTGCATTTCAAAACGCAATGTAAATATAGCATGTGTGAATGTAGCTTCTGCATTCTCTTCAATCAAGCCTACCTGAAACACATGGCAAGTTCCCCTTGTCTTCTTAGCTGTGCACTTGTGCTCCTGCTGTCTGAGGACGCTTCTAACCTTTGATGGAAGAGGTTAAAAAGGAACGTCAGCCTGCCGGTGGTACCTGAAGGTGACTGACCAAGCAAATCACAGACTACTTCCTGAATGAGGCAGAGAAAAACAGCAGTTAAGAAACTGTAGTACAGAGGTAAATGTAGTTCTAGAGAGTCCTAAAGATCTTTGATCACTGGATATCAAGCTATTGGAACCCTTAATGATCATCTGTAACGTGTAGGGGGTCCAGCAATGAGTACTCTGTAGCACCACCACCAAATGAGAAATTATTTACTACACAAATCCTATGCCACATGCTCCAGCTTTTTTGCAGTTGCTCTCTTGTTAAAAGATAAGGGTGATGAAAGGGGACTACTTCATTACTGTTTCATATACTAGATGATGAAATTCATTTTGCCACATTAATTTAGGATATAAATCTGGTAATGTGGTCAGGACGATGCAGACAATGGAACAAATGTTCAATATTATCATCAATACAGCATTGAAAACCTACCTGTAAACGACAAAGTATGTCAGCAATTCCTGTGCGGGATGGCAGACTGTCTGCACTAGCTTTATATCTACAAGAAAAATAATAATACCACTGCTGAGGTCTTACCAAACAGTATATACACACACGTTCATTGTATGATAAGAAACGTATGAAGGCTCTCACCCACAGTAAAATTCCAGCAGAGCATCCACCATTATAGAACAAGCAGTTTCCAAATCATTTCCACAGCTGCCCTTTGCAGAGAATTCTGGGAGAAAAGAGCAATTCAATGCCCAACGTTGGTATTCTTGTCTGCAGAGAGAGATACGATACGATACGATAAAACTTTAATAATCCCAAAAATGGGAAATTTTCGCCAAAGCACAGATCAAAAAGAACATAAAAGACATGAAAACATAAAAAGAACAGAAAAGTACATATCTATATAAACACCAATATAATAAATTACTGAAACCATGAAAAAGAAGAGACACAATCTCAAAAATATGCATACACTTGTTCCAAAGAACAGCGAAGAGCTACTAGCTACCTACCACCATTGGCAATATTAACCCCTTAGTGACCGCCCATACAGATTTCTCTGTTGGTCACTAAGGGGCCTTAGGCTAGGCCGACGGGTTTCTCTGTCAGCCTAACCCAAGTTCTGCGCAGGCCCCCCGTGCAGGGAAGACCAGTGCCCCAGCTGTCTTATGTCAGCCGGGACCCTGCTCTAACAGTCCGGATCAGAATGGAGCTTTTAACCCCTTAGATCCCGCGGTCAATGTTGTGACCACGGGATACATGTACCTGGAGAGGGAGAGGGCTTCCTCCCTCTCCTCCTGGCACACCGCAATGTGATTCTCAGCTGTCTTCTCAGCAACGCACCCGGGGACCTAATGAAGGCCCTCGGGTCTGCCATCGGCAGGTGCCTGCTCGGTCCAGCCCCTGGCTGATACATAGGCTGACACTTCTAATGCACTGCAATACATGGTTATTTCAGCGCATTAGTATTAACTAGTGATCACGTGATCACTAGTTCATATGATAGTATTGTAAAAACAAAAAGTAAAAAGAAAACACAAAATAAAACCAAAAAATTCATTAAAATGTCCCAAAAGACCCTAATATGTAAAACAATAAATAATAACGGAAAAAAAAAAAAAAAAAAAAGATATCACCACGTCCCAAAATTCCCAATCGATTAAAATGTAGAAATTATTAATCCTGGAGGTGAACCTCGTAACAGAAAAATGCGCTCAAATGTCCGAATCGCCACTTTTTTGCCTTTTCACAACACATAAAAAATTTTATTAAAACGAATCTGATGATCGCGAAAATAGCAAAGAACGCGTCAGCTTGTCCCGGAAAAAATTACACCTTAGCCAACTCAAACTCCATACATAAGTATGAAAAATGTATTGTAGTCAGAATATGGTAAAAGTAATAATTTATTGGAGGTACAAAAAGTTTACATTTTTGGAAAAATCTATTAACACCTAATAAAACCTATATAAATCTGGTATCCCTATGATCATACCGAACCAAAGAATATATTAGAGATGCTATTTATAGTGTACAGTGAAATACGTTAAAACAGAGCCCACAAGAAAACGGTGCAAATTTCCACTTTCCTGTACATACAAGGGATGGAATATAAAATACAGTCACTAGGAAGTAATATTTGTTACGCAGAAAACAAACCCTCATGCGACTCTGTACATGGAAAAATAAAAAGTTATTGATTTTTCAAAGTAGGGAGCAATAAACAAAGTAAAATGTGGCATCAGTGGCAAGGGGTTAAAATGCCCCCTATACCACATGATAAAAAGTTTACAAATTCTCTGGGATAAGGGTTTGTGGTACCTGAGGCCACATTCACACGTGGCATTTTGATTGAGTTTGGAAACACAATCCAAAGGCTCCGCTCTTTGAATAATATAATGGGGTGATATTTGGGGGCTTTCTATTCTTAACAGAACTTCCAAAACCCCTATAGAAATGAAATGGTCCCTAAAATAATGTATTCTAAAATGTTCTTAAAAATTTGAGAGAATGCTATTCGATTTGTGATCTTTTTAGTGTCGTAATAAAACAAAAGGACACTTATAAAATGATAGCAACACATAGCCGAGATATGGTAAATGTTAGTTAGTAACTAATCTGGGTAGTAAGACTATCAGTTTGAAAAGCAGAACATTTTGAAGTATGGAAATAGCTAATTTTTGAACATTTTTTTACCAAAGTCACCTTTTTTTCATTGAAAAATTAACTTGAAGTACAAAATGTCACGGAGAAACAAACTTAAATACATTTGGGTAAGTTAAAGCCTTCTAAAGTTATAAACAGATAAAAATGGTTTTGAAAAATATGCCTTGTCATCAAGGCACAAATGAGCTTGGTCACTAAAGGGTTAAATAAATTAATCGCAGCGGGAAGAAACAAAAATCTAAACTTATTTGTTTTGATTTTGCTGGAACCGGCTAGAGAAGACACTTCTCACTTATTTATAGAGTGGGTGTGATGTAGAGCCCATGATAGACCTGAATTTATCTAGAACTCTCTGCAAATCCCTCCAATTCCATACAAATATGAATGTGTGTTAAAGCCAATGCAATAACTGGTAGGCACATGCATCCATTGCTTATAGCCATAGACTCACCTCTCAATGTCACATAAAGGATCATTATGTGAGCCCAAATTCATCTCCCACAGCAGCCAATCTCTGAAACATAACTGCAAAGGTGAACTGTTACTAGACAGGGAAACCTTTACTAAGCACTCAAAGCTAAATGATGACATATCTGACCACCAGTAAAGATACTCAGTGGTTGTCACTCCATTTACCATTCAGAAGTAAAATTATAATGGTTTTACAATTATTTTAGGTTTATGCAAAAATGTGGTGCAAGTCTATGTTATTACAGGGGGACCACAATATCACCGGGTTCTGCTTGACTGTATAACTAGACAGATTTCCCTTTCAACACTTTATAAAAGATGGGTGACAACTTGAGGAGTAAAGGCAGCCAAAATGGTTATCAATCAGGTTTTTATGAACTATTTGCAGTCATTGAACGCCCACCTGAAAAGCGTCAGCTGTTAGCAGCTGCTGTAAGTGACTCTGGCGCCATAGGCTGACTGCTGCTTCCTTCCAGTCTGTTGAAGGAAATATCACTGAGGAGCCAGGTACATCGGTATCCTCTTCCTCCTCCATGAACCCCTCTTCTCTGGCTTCCAAGATCAATCTGGGCAAAAGATGTTGTAGCTGCAAAGAGTAAAACCAATAAGACATTTTACAGATGCACTTTTTTCCACTGCCAGAAGAAACACTTGCATTATAACTAATGCTAGAGCAGCACGGTGGCTTAGTGGTGGCATTACAGCCTTGCAGCGCTGGGGACCTGGGTTCAAGTCCCAGGGTCAACATATGCAAAGAATTTGTATATTCTCTCCGTGTTTGTGTGGGTTTCCTCCAGGTCCTCCGGTTTCCTCCAACACTCCAAAACATACTGGTAGGATGATTAGATTGTGAGCCCCACTGGGGACAAAGACCGATTTGGCAAGCTCTGTGCAACGCTGCGTAATATGTGTGCGGTATGTAAATAAAGGAATTATTATAATTATTATTATAGGACCATGTCCTCTATAAAATAGAAGGCACACGAAGAACCAGTACAGGATGCAAAACTGACATATCAGGAGGAGAGATTTAGCAGAGCTTGTGCACCATATATCAAACGCTGAAATTTTACAGTTCATAGCGTACAGATAGAAATTGCGCCCATTTCCCCCCCTTAAGCCACCAATAAAGAAAAGTAGGTGTGGAGGTGTCTGAAGAGGAGCAGTGCTCTGCCGTCACCAGCATATGATGAATGTGCAGCACAGGGTCATAACTGACATATCAAATAGCATTAAAGTTTTAACCAAAGATCAATGCGGTCTTCCTAAAGACTTAATATATTACCTTACGCATGAATAAAGGGGGAATACAATCTAGCGGAGCCCCTGGGGAGAGCAGAGAGAACTTGCAGCAGGCATAGGAGACTGCTGCTGTGCAGAACCTGAAAAGAAAGACCATGTCACAAATTTCAGCTACAGGAAAACCACCAAATTTTACCACTATGT
This sequence comes from Engystomops pustulosus, assembly GCF_040894005.1. Classification (NCBI taxonomy): domain Eukaryota; kingdom Metazoa; phylum Chordata; class Amphibia; order Anura; family Leptodactylidae; genus Engystomops; species Engystomops pustulosus. The sequence goes on along the minus strand of NC_092417.1, from coordinate 99,902,694 downwards.
ACAAACACATTCTAATCAAGTGGTAAGCATAAAGTGATTTTCTTCATAGAATTATGGCCAAAAGGAGAATATGGTTACAAATGAGTTCTGCTGCACTCACCGGAGAATGACAGACACAGAGTTGAGACATTGGTTATTCAGCATCAGTTCCCAAAACTTTTCTAGTGCTTTAACTTCAATGTTTGGGTTTTGAAATGATCCCCGGCACTCATGAAGGTGAACAGTAAAAACAGCAAGTCCAACTACATGCTGATCTCTCAGAAGTCCTGCCTGAAATCCCATTAAAAATATTATATATATATATATATATATATATATATATATATATATATATATATATATATATATATATATATATATATATATATATATATATTAATTCACACAGTCATTATAATAACCTCCGTATCTAGTAAAAAGTACCTGCTGGCAAAACAGCTGCAGGGTCCTGCTAAGCACTGCATAGAGAGCCTTGGGATGACCACACAGCATCTTCACGTACAAGGAAGGCCAAGGACCCTGTCTGTACAGAATACAATCAAAGGAATATGGGAGTTCATGTCCACGGCTTAAAGCTGTGAATCTTAAGCAGAGGAGGGGGAATGTTCTTCTAGTTTACTGGGGCAGCCAATATTGGAAGAAATTACAAGAAAAGGGAGCAACACAACTGTAACGTTTGAGGGTGAGGTCACACGTGCCGCTGGTTACCAGCACCCGATGTCTTGTATCGTTTAAATGTAAAACACTGGGTGCCGGTTAATGATCACATGTTTTCATGGAAACCCATACGAGATCAGACCAAGCCCGAATTGTGTTTATAAATACAGTGCTATGGGAAGTGTGACCGCACCTTCAGCTTTGTAATTCAACTTTGTATTTTGTAGCATGGGAGAAATACAAAGTGCAACAACTGCTAGCACATATCAAAAATGCATGTTCTTGTGGATGTACCCCACTTCTGTAAGTCAGAAGCGATTGCTACAGAACCACATAACAAAGTAGTTTACTGGGACATTTAGACCAATATTTTACTACCTGTCAGGGGGATTGGTGCTGGAAGCCACCATGACACACTGGCAAAAGGATGTAATTATCAAATCAGCAACCTATGAAGAAGCAGCAATAATGTAAGCGCCAGAGAAAGAAAAACAAACCCAAGAACAGACACTGAAGGCTCAAACTCACCAGCAGCCGCTGTGGCTCCAGCGTCTTTACAGATTCAGTGAAGAGAGCGTCCATGTTGACACTCCCCACTAGTGACCTCAGTCTATCGGAGATTACAGCCACCCGAGAAGAGATCTCTGAGAGGAAAGACAAACATGCAGTGCATTCTGTTCATTAGACAGTAGCGTATTACCAGTTTGGTTTTTTAGATGCATTGATAGACCTCTGCTCATTACATACCATCATATCGATTTGGGTCTGTGATGAAGGGTCTGAGCTCCCAAAGTGCAGCCTGTAACCTGGCCACAGGCTCATCATTTAGAGAAATCTGCATCTTCTCATTTCCTAGTGAGCGAAATTTAGGATCAGAATGAGAAATATCTTCAATCTCAAAGAAAAACACAAAGCTCCATGTTAAAAAAGAAACATTGGCAGGGCTATAGGAGGCATGAACGTAAAATGAACCAACTAGACCTGATGCTAGAGTAGGAATATTTAACAGTAAATATGAGAAAAGTAAGAGATCCACCAATAGCACCTTACTGACATCTTTCAGAGAGAAATTGCAAGAAAAGCCTCTACAATAAACAAAGTAAAAAAGAGGACCACAAAAATGTTAATTTATATATGATGACAGATGCTGACTATAGCATGTACTATCATATAAACCATATTCATATAAAGTAAATGGTGATCTCACCTTCCTGCTTCCGATGCTTCTCCAGTTCACACGCATCAAGATAAGAGCTCATCATTGGTAGGGGGATTTTATCAGCTCTATAAAAAAATAATTTTGGAAGAAAATAGGTCTTTCTATTCTCCAAAAAATATACAGCGTGGAAGGTAAAGGCATCTTAGCATCAGGTTTACAACCTCCCCCTTAAAATATCTGGATGGAGCCCAAAATGAACAATATCTACAAACTAATTTAAGAGAATAGTGGATTTGGTACTATGCACGTCACAATAAAAAGAAAGAACCACTCTTTTGAATTCTATGATTTAACATTTCAGGATGTAATAAAAAATGGCCCTTATTTAACCAAAATGAAGACAAAAATGGAGAAGCCCAGGTATACCTCATGTATTAATAGCTTCTAGAATCACCCTAACAGTCGTCATTGTCTTTATCAGTTTCTCCCAATGTTTTGGAGGAAACGCTGTTATAGATCATTGACGTGTATGCCCATTCCTTAATGTACTCTCTTACGATCATGACACAACATTTCAATTGGGTTAAGTCTGTACTTTAAGCAGGCCTTTGCATCACCTGGGTTATTTTCCTTTTCCAACATTCTGGAACAAATAGAAGATCTTATCTGTACTAAGGATATTTTCCCAATGTTTTGAGTAATAAATAATTTTTTTCCCTGTAAAATGATGGATTGTAAATGGTTTGGAAATCGTCTTATAACAGTCTCTTCTCTAATATTTTAATCAACAAACTGACAAAACGTAAAGCACTAATGCAGTCAGTCAATTTGTAATGATTTACCGGCAACATTCTTTCACTGGATGTGGCTGGCCGCATCACTGCCGCACCATATATTTCCATCCTTATGCTTTTATAGAGGTGTTGATGATTGAAGTCATCAAGAGTACGGTATTTATTTTTTGTCTTTGTTAAAGGGGTCATCCCAAATTTGCATGTTGGGGAATAACATGCCAACTGGTCAGAGGGGGGCACAAAGATAGGGTACCCTCCCCCCTGTGGTTACGGTATAACATGCAAACCTGGGACAGCCCTTTCAAATAAATAATGACAAGTTGCAATTTGTCATCTGTAGTATGGTGATAAATACAACAATAGAATCTGTTTTTCTCATGGCTAACAATTTTGAAAAAAATATAAAAGTGATATTTAACGTTAGAGTAATAGTAAACATACCAGTAACATACCAGCGTATGATGCCGCCCCTGCTCCTCCAGATACATGCATCTTGTGGGCAGCAGTGCTTGCGGACAGTTCTAAAATTGTGCTGTAGCCAGCGAACTGTAGGCCTGAAGGCCTGTATGTTCATAGACTATAACTATAGCACAGACGCAAAGCAGGAATGCCTGTGCCAGCCTGCCAACATTCAAAGGGGTGAATAATTGCTAGTAATTGCAGTTATTTGAGGGTTTGAACACCAGAAAACTAGAGTACAAGTCCTGATAAATGTCCTCCAATGTGTTATTAAATTACAGAATTACAAGAGACTGTGCTGAGCAAATATGGAATCATATACATTGTAAGCCCTATATACTGCACATTATTACACAGCCATAATTACCACTCACCTCCTTAGAGCATCAATAAGTAACATGAGCGAGTCTGGAGCCTCTGGAAGCTGTAAAGGACAAAGAAATCATTTCCACAATAGATTTGGAGTTTTTATGCTTTCTTCTTCAACATCCAAATTTAAAGCAACATATACAATTCTACTAGTTTCCTCTTAGTAATGTGCATTCTTGTAGCACACATTAAAGACACACAAGTACAACCACACACAGGTGACAATGGAGATTTAAAGGGCAACCAGCAGACTTTAGAAAGCAGCTTTACATGTAAGGAAAATGGTATTTACTTAACGTTAATGGTTTTTCCTCAAACCACAACAGCACAGTGAAACTGCAAATGGCTCATTAAATCAGTTATGGTTCCCATCTGCTTCAATGTGTTTCAGAGACAACACAATGGGCCACATTTATCAAAACTAGTGCAAACTGCGCTATGTACAGATTCATGAAATACATCACAAATTTTACATTCTTCTGCACTTCAAGCATTTTTTTCTGGTGCACTTTCTTCATGCTTTAGAATTGTGGCGCAGAATTGTGGATTCAACTGTGTACAAAAACACCCCTTTTGGTGCACATTTTTTCTGTCTTGTCGAACACAAAACTGGGGCAGACGCTTATAAATACATGTGCAAGTAGTTTGCACGTTCTTTCTAGTGCAAAGTGATCCAGAAAACTGGGGCAAAAACTTTAATAAATGTTGGCCACTAAGTTTGAGTAAACCATAAGTTTCAAATAAACCATATCAAATAACCCAAAAGAGTAGGAAATAGGAGGGTTTGAGGAAATACAATTATTTGTAAATAATTGCCATTTACCCCTTCACCACAACAGCACCACTATCAGGGAAGAACTTAGGGAGGGAAAATAGAGGAAAGACCTTCAACAATAGATACTGTGCATTAGAATAGACCAACCTATAGTTTCAGGAGAAAGTATGGAGAGGACTAGATAGCAGCCCTACTGAGCAGGTGCACAGAAACCTCCCTGAATTCTGCCCTAGATGTGGATACTGCAGATACAGGGAGGTATAATTGCTTTTAATCCATGCCAAACATAAGCGTGAGTCATTTCATGGCTTTGCCCTATTCCTACCCCCGAAAGGAAAAATAATTACTCCTCCTCTAAGGAACAGGACTATAAAAGGTATTAGAAAAGCACCTTTTAGTGGATGAAATTATTTGTGCTTCTCATAGGATGGATAATCTCCAAAAGATTGTATTATAATCTCCTGTCTATAATGGACTCTGGAGGCTTCTATTAGGAGAGTTCTGGGTCAGTGTTTAATAGGACTCTGTCTACCATAATCTTATAATAAGCGAGCTGGAAACCCCTTCTTCCTATCCAAAGCCCTTTCTCAAGTCTCATCACAAGCTGACCAAAATAGAAACTATCCCTCACAGGGAATCCCACACATCATCATCTTTTAAAGCAGAGGTCCCTAACAGGACCGGGCCGTTGGAGTTTATCAGCCGGTCCGTGGCACCGCTGCCGGCTAGCTCCGCGGCCCTGCGCCTGGTCAGAGCTCGCTCTGTGTGGATTTATAATGTTTTCTGCCATAACCGTGACAGCTTGCAGCTCCTGGCAGAGAACATTATGCAGGACGGGGTGGGGCGTCGGGCGGGTCTTAGTGACGCAGCCCTCCACAGCACAGCATGGTACCTGTTGTACGTCACGGGGCGGGTCTTAGTGACGCGGTCCTCCTGCACAGCATGATGTGTTCCTGACGGGGTGGGGCGGCAGGCTCTCCTTACTGACACGCCCCCGGCAGAACATGTTATGTGGGGCGTGCTGGTGCAGCAGACTGGCTTCAGTGACGCGGCTCCCGGTACCGGTGTTCAGTGTGTAGCGCTGCTAAGCAGCAGCGCTGTATACACTGACGCTCAATGTACAATGCTGCTACTTAGCAGCGCTGTACACAGAGGTCCCGCCAGTATCCTCCGCATACAGTGCTGTCTGGTGCATAAAGCAGTGCTAGTAGCAGTGCTGTACACTGAAACTGGGTTTTCTGCCATGACAACAGCAAAAACGAGATTACGGAGTAGACTGGACATAAGGAACACACTTCGGGTTTCACTGTCTCCCATCACCCCTAGATGGTGATGTTGCAGGAAAACAAACCCAGTGCTCCCACTGATTCAGGGAAACAAGCCTGGTGCTCCCACTCATTCTGAACCTATGGTAAGTTAAATGACATTCTCATTATAAATGTCATAATTATATGATAAGTATGCACTAAGCTCCACCCCATATGACCAAAGCCCCGCCCCCACCGGACTATGGAAAACTGGTCTAGCTTAAAGCCGGTCCCTGGTGCAAAAACGGTTGGGGACCTCTGTTTTAAAGCACTTGATGCCAATGGAAATTTTAAAATTTATTAGTTAAGCTTTTTGCTTGACACCTTCAAAAATCCATAATTTTTTGTGTTCAGTGTACAGAGCTTAATGAAGGCTTGTTTTCTACACAATAAAGTGTACTTCCTTGTGACGTTATTTTATATTCCATGAATGTAATGGAAGGAAGGAAAAAATATTGCAATATGCAGAGATATTGAGATGAATATGCATTTGCCCCATATTCTTGTGGACTTCATTTTTACATGACAGCTCTACTTCATTTTTTGTGTCCATATGATCACAAGGATACCAACCTTCTATTAGTTTCAATAGATTAAAGCTTTTTTTATTTAAAAAAATGCATTAGTTTTGGCATAGTTTGATGCCAATAACTTTTTCATATTTCAGTGTACAGACTTGTGTAAGGTGTCATTTTTTAGCATTTGTTTTGTACAACATTTTGATCACTTTTTACTCAAATATTTAGGTGTTCCGAAATGGTAAAAAATGGCGATTCAGATATTTGGATGCATTTTTCCGTTACTGGGTTCAACAACGGATGACCCGTTTTTATATTTTGATAGATCAGGAATATTTGAAGGCTGAAATATTTATTTTCAGTTTGTCTTAATTTGGTTAACTTTTTTTTCTTTTACTGTATTTCTAGGCCCCCTAGAAAGCAAGTTATCGGCAAAAGAGATGGACGCACAGCTTGACGCCTACAATGTCCGGACTAGCTAATCCCATCCTGTCTGTTTCTGTTCCACAGTTCCAACTTTGGAAGACGTTTCTACACATCCCCTTGTTTTTTTTGCTTTGATTTCTGGTTTTAAAATCATGTAAAGTTTCAAGGAACTTGTATAATATACTGCAATACCACTGTACCACTATATTGCAGTATATCATAGAATCACTGGATTTTTAAAACAGCCTATGGCAGGCTCCTTTGCCGATCTTGCTATAACAGCTTTGCAACTCGTGGTAAGGGGCCCAGCTGTCATAGCAATTGGTCGGTGCCCTCCAATCAAAGGGCGTGCTGGCTGGATCCAAGATGGCAGTTCACATGCCTGCGCTGATCATGGGTGTTAGCCACATAATACAGCGGACACCCACTATGTTTACAGTTTACAGTCATATGACCACCATGATGCGGTCATGGTGAAGGGAAAAAAAATATTACAAAGTACTACAAAATCATCCATAAGGCAACACATTTGCAAAACAAAAACCACATACACATTTCATTAATATCTAAAGATTAAGCTCTTAACTGGTAAACAAGCTAATTTTTGTTTTACAATCTTTTAACTAATGGCAGCAGCTGGTCAACAAGAACCCATACTAATCTATCTCTGTCTCCTCTACACTGAGGCGTCCATGTGCCACTGATGCAACATTACCACTGTAGTCTTTGTTTATAGAGACTTATAGTGATGGGAGATGCCATGCTAGACTGAAATGGAGGAGAATTGTGAGCTTAGGTTTCTTTGTTTTATTAGAGCAGACCCTGCCACCAGTGTGTGTCATTTTTGGCCTACATGAATGTATTTTCCCAAAAAATTTAAACGTTTCTAAATCACACTTAAGGGGTATATAGACTTTAGAGGAGTTGTTTCACATACGTAGAGGGGTAATTTATGGCGTTTTACATATTTAGGCCTTTCAAAGTCACTTAAAAGCCGAGTTGTCCCTTAAAATGTGAATTTTGTTGATTTTCATGAAAATTTGACGCATAAAATAGCACTCCAATATAAAGAAGACATTCCAGAAATGGTAGTTATCTATCTTTTTGGGTATGTTAACTATCTGTCTGGAAAGCAAAACATTTCAAACTTTGAAAATGAAGAATTTACCGAATTTCTGTTAAATTTTCATTTTTTTTCAGACGGAAATGCAAAACTTAAATTTTACAACTAACTTGAAGTACAATGTGTCAAGAGGAAATGATCTGAAAATCACCTGGATATGTTGAAGCGTTCTGAGCGGATATGTTAAAGCATCAGATTCTAAAATCGAGTATAGTCATTAAGCTGAAAACAAGCGTCAGGGATAAGGGGTTAATATAAGAAAGTAAATTATATTAATAATGAACCTGTTGACTTATACTGACCAGTCGCGGGGCCATCAGTGCAGTCAGGAAGCGAGATGTAAAATACGGCCTCCGGAAGATGCTATAAAAACCCAAAGAAATATTGTTTTATCCTTGTACATTTACACTCTACTGTAGAAGTGAAGGAGCTTTGAGACATTTTCTGAAAGCAGTTCTAAAGTGTGTTCACAGGACTTTAGCATCCCCGTTCTTATGTGTACACAGGACAGGCTAAAGATTTCCTTTATTACTTCATAATTCAACTCTGTAAGGAGATAAATCTATGTAGTGATTTGATGTCCCATCAACACTATGATGTCCCATCTCTGCTGGCTTTCAGCAGCTGGAGGGGCCGTGCAATCACTGTTTACACAACCCCTCCATCACAAAAACTCCCATATCAGTAGTTGGAGGGGCGTGTAAAAGTCCTTGGCAGTAAAGAATGTACAGCACCCTCCATCTGCCGGGAGCCAGCAGGACATAGGAAGTTCCGAATCCTGCCGCCCGAGGAAGGGGAGAGGGTCACTTGGCACAAGGCACACATTAACAAGGTATAATGTAATGGGTGATTTTTATGATAAGCCAACCCTTTGGGAACCTGAAGAATATCTCATGACAACTTTTCAAAGATGAAAACCCTTCCTCTAATTCTCAAATTCTGTATTCCTCACACAGAAGTATTTTTGTAATGTGGTACATAATTTGATGGCGCTAGATAAATACAGATTACTATTATTGCGGACAACACTACATACCAGTGATTCTGTGAATCCAGCATTAGTATGAGAGCAGCAGCACTTTTTGCATGTCTCCCTCTGTAGCTGCTCCCTATTGCTTATCACTCCCCTTTTCTTAGGCTTCCATGGAAAGCATCAGCAACCTGATCTCTCAGCAGTGAAAGTAATGAGAGTTCATTTGGTATGAAATGGGATATAATCATCACTTATAATAAATGCTTGATATTTATTAAGGCCAATCATATGGGTGGCCCTAAATTAGTGTTTATTGAGAAAACCGATTTCAGTATCTGTCCCACAGAAGCCAAGCATGAAGGAACTTTCACCTACCTGGCCTCCATTACACTGGCTGGGATCTTGCCTGTATTTTCAAATATCTGTACAGCCTTCTCTACATCTTGTTGTGCTGGAGACTGAGTCTGCAGAAAAAGAGACACATACAGGATGACATTATAAACATTCTGAGATTCACTTAAATCAATGAAAACTAGACCATCGTTATCATTACAACAAGAGCTTGGCTTTAAATGTAAAAAAGGGTTATCCAAGAATGACAACTGTTTACCTACACAAAGTATAATTAGTGACTAGTCCACAGCCAAGAGCCACGCCGCCCAAGAAAATGAGGGTGCTATAATACTCCTGTGAATGTAGTGATGGTCATACATGCATATTACCCCTCCATTCATACTCTGCTGGAGATTGCAGTTTACTATAGAATGCAACCTACAGTAGCATGAGAGCTGCACTAGGATTGTAAAGACCTCAGTACTGGCAGTGATGCATTAAATCTTCAACCTCAATTCACACATGTCAAACATTCAGCATCATTGCAGGTGCTAGGGTCCATACTATAGACTGGATGCAAACCTGTTTAGTTGTACAGTATTCCTCAATTACTGAGATAACTAGGCTAATGTAACAATTAGGAGTCTTGGTAACTCACTGATATGGAATCTGTAGAGGTAACCATAATGGTTTTCACAGAGCTTATATCGCCTAGTTATAACTGTCCCCTACCTGATCTTTGTCAGTCCCCACAGAAAGGTCCTCATACAAGCCCATGTCTTCAATAGATACCTGTGGAAAGACATACACATACAGTGTAAATTATGGTAGTTTAATCAGTTTTCACTCTGACACCATTCAGAAGCCTTACCTTCATGTCTGCAAGCTGAGTTTTAGCCAAAGTGATATACTCCATTAACAGTGGGCGAAATTTTGTTGTCACAAAAGGAGGATGGAGTATGTGCACCTGTATGAATGCAAAAAGATTACTAAACGTCCACTTTTTTTCCAGAAACAGCCCCACTCTTGCCAAGGGGTGGTAATCGGCATTGTACATAAACCGGAATACAACTGAGCTGCAATACTGTTTTCTGATCTTATGCAACAAATTTAAAGAACCAGACTGTTCAAGCACTATACGTAAATCTGTACACTCACCTTTAAGTATTGTGGTGTTTCATAGGGGACCAAATCAGAGAGGAATTTCAAAAGGAAAACCAGCGATTTCTTGGTGGTGTTCTGGAAAGAGCTGGCAGTGCCAAACGTACACTAACAATAAAGAATAATGAAATTTTATCTCCCATACAAATAAATGCTTCTTGTAAATATCTCACTCTTTACCAAGTATATGGGTTTTAGGGAAAGCGGTGTTACATCCAATATGAATGGATACAGTCTTAACAGACTCTGGAATTGAAAATATGCCAAGCTATATGGAAACCAATGGATGAATCACTGAATAATAACAGTAGGTCTGAACATATAGGTTTCAAGGATGACCCGGTGTTAATGTCTGTCACCCAGCTTTACCAAACACAGAGGAATTCTCACCTTGAACCATTCTGTGTAGGACATGAATGCAGCAGGTCCTTCTAATGCAGATTGTCGGGCAATGAGAAAAGCTGTGATTAGATACTCTAGCTCATATGTCTCAAAGGCTTGTGACAGAAGTCTGCTCAAAAGATCTAAAATAAAAAAAATATTTACCTTTTTAGGTATAAATGATGCTAAGCTAATCGTGATAACATTATAACATTCAGGTTGCATTTACATTCCATGTATTCCACTATTCGCTCACCTTTTACCACTTGTTGAGCCCCAGGCTGGGAGACAACAAGGCAGGAAACACAGGCTAGAACATGGTGCCAATTGACCTCCTGTGTATCCAAAACCTTTTGTATGCGGGAAGACAGCTTTTCAGCACTGAGCAACACAAAAAGCTATAATGAAGATACAACAGAGAGGGGTAGATCCACAAAATGTTAAAGTGATCCTTTCAGTTCAGTCTCAATATGAAGACATCCTTGTACTTAGAGGCAACCAGAGAGGAGTCTGACAGTAAACTTACCTTTCTATACAAGTCTCTTAACAAAGGGCAAGTCTTCACAAAGCTCCAACTTCCCTGCAATCGTATGGCATCAGATACTATTCACAAAATGCGAGAAAAGAAAGGTATTGACAACAATGAGATACATCAACATAAAAATGTGCAACAATTGAGGTGGACTTGTAAAAATATTCACTTTAGGATATCTTTTAGTTAGAAGTTTACAGGATATATAGAATTACAATTACAAACATCACATAATATTACATTTTGTAGTGAGAAATAGATGCAAACATACACTACTCACAAAAAGTTAGTGATTTTGGCTTTTGGGTGAAATCTATGGTAAACAAACATTTCAAGCTGCAATTATATTATATTATGAATGTAGGGCATTTAAGTCGAACATACAGTGGTGATTTCCTCATCCCAAACAGTTTATTGAAGCCAAAGCCAACAACACAGGTGTCATTCCATTTTTCTTGAAGTATAACCATCAGGACATTGAGGTTCTGGGGGAACAGATGCTGGCCCATGTAAGACAATAATGCCTGTGCCTGGTGGCGTGGTCAGGTGTCCTTACAGGTCATCTAGCATACAGATCATGCTGAGGTTCTGAACGATCTGAAGCGACATTTGGTTGCCCTTAAATATCACTGGAGTTGTGCGACAATCATCATCTGGTTCTGCAGGGCATTGTTTACTATGAATCGATCTTAAGTGTGGGATATGGTCAAAGGACGTCCACATCCAGGTCTTTCTAATCTCTGTGCCATTGGCAGGCTCTAAAAGAGATACTCCAAGCTCATCGTAGACTGGATGTAAGCTTCTGAGCCAAATCCAGACCGATGACATTCCTGCTTGATCAGTTCTTGGAGTTTATTACAATTTCTCAGTTTATTTTGTTCAACAGATTTTTGAAGATTGACCCCAGGTTGTCAATTAGATTAAGATCTGGAATTTTTCTAAATCATGGAACCAAAATTTCAATGTTTGTAGCCCATTATGCTTAGCCGAAGCTTTCATTCATTGCCCCCTGATTGTTGGGAAAAGTGGCTCTTGAATTAAGCCTTTCTGTATTTTCATCCCATAGATGAAAATCACTCCCATACATTAAAGGGATTGTCCAAAAATAAAATAAATGTTATATAAAAACAATAATCCTCCTCAATTAATAATAATCCACTAATTGCATCAGCAGATTCTGCGCTTTTCTGGACTTTCATATTTCCAACCTCACGCAAAAGGGATAAGAACTTTATCACTAAGTAAACAGTAAAATAGACTTACAAAAAGCAGGGCAGAGTGTAAGGATGTGATGTCCGGCGCTCCGGGCTTTAACCATTCACCCCAATGCTGGAGGGGGAGGTGACATGCACCCCACAGCACCGGCCTGCTTTTTTAGGCAATGCTGGCATTAAAGAAGACAAGTGCCGGGATTTAGATGAAGAGGACAATAGGTGAATATGTGTATCTTAGTTTTACTGTCCCTTAGTGGTAGATGTCCTTTAAAATTACTTTCTGCAAAGGCAAAGTAATCCCTCATGACCTCATTGGTGAAATATACAGATTTAGGTTTTCCTCCTCGCCTCCTTCATTAGAAATAACTGGATGTTACCTTTCAGTTTTGGCTTGAATATGAGGGTCTGGCTCAAGGTATGGTTAAAGAACTCCTCTAATAATTCAGGAATCACACGGGTTCTGTATCTAGAAGCATTATAGGCATGTAACCTGTGAATAAGCAGAAGATTAGCACCACAAGATGCCATATGCATAGGAGAATTGTTGTCTAGCATTAGTGGCTCAGTTTCTCATATTAACATTCAGTAGAACAGAGGGAGCATAAATAGAGCCAGAGAAACATCTGATCACACAGGAAGTATCAATCCTGATTCTTATCCCCTATTGAGAAGCTACCAGACCCATAGAATATTTGCCTTTGTTTTATAAAATATTGCGCTGCTGGGGAATTTTATGTTAATATACTTTCTCTAGAGGTTCAATGATACAAAGTAACTAATGGCATTTGAAGGTCTGATCAAAATGAATTCAGCACCACAACAAGTTCAAGTCCATTATAATATTGCCCCCCTCTCCATGCAACTACCAAATATCATCAAATTGTATATAGGATTAAACAAAAAAAAATTTGATAGAGAAAATGATCATAACAAAGCAGCATTGACATACCAGTACTGCTCTGCTCCCGGCTTGAATGAATGATCATTTTGGGCTTCAGGAATTAAATTAAGAAACCCTGGAAGAGAACAATACCCTATTACTGCATAATGTACATCTCATTCTCAGGCAAATATAAAGTTTGGGTTCATTGAAAGGATTGTCCACTTTCCTAATTAAATTCAGAAGTAACATACACTAGAATAAACGCTTGTATACAAACTACACCTATAAAAGCTGTGGTTTGTAATAACCATTGTGAGCAAGTGTGGTCCCGGACCACACTTCTTCCTTTATCCCATTATAATTCAAGCTGAATATTTAAAAAAATCATGGGAAATGTATACTTAAAGGGGATGACCAGTTTCAGCAAATAATTGATATTGATATTGTCTGTGCAATAAAGTTGTACAATTTGGCAAAATACTTTCTGTATCAATTCCTTGCTATTTACTAAATCTCTGCTTGCTGTCATTTTATAGGAAGCCTCACTTCCAGTGGACAGAAATCTCTCCATGGTCATGTGATGTAACACAGCTGCTTTCCTACTGAATAATAGAAAGCAAAGATCTTGAAAACTAAAGAATTGACACACAAAGTGCATTGGAAAAAATTGCATAACTTTTCTTAATTCGAAAAATAAAATGAATTTGCTAAAACTGGACAACCATCTTTAATCTAAGGTCTCAATCTCCTGTTCCTTTAGTGGTACTTACATGAAAGCATATTATCCAATATAGAGAGGGAAATCTGGAAAGAAAATGTAAAAGTGTTGTCAGAAGCAATCATAAATATGGATAAAATACCCGGAGCAAGGTGGAGATAATGGTTACAAATCTCGTTATGAGATTCATCTGCTTCTGGCCTGCTTCAATGGAATAGAGTTATATGATCCGTTTTACGACATTGTTACTGCATTGACCATGGAAATTGTCTGAGTTGATAAATGTAATAATTATTTTGGAAAACTAAAAATATTTTGTGGAAAAAATATGGGTAAAGAAATTTATGCTTGGCAGTTCACATACCTTGGTAAGTTTAGGACTTTCAGAATTCTTCCCAGGTAGAGAGGACTTACAGAAAGCTCTTCCAATTATCACAGTTAAGAAACCTGGGGATAAACAATCACAATCAACATGAAGAAAGCGAACCTTTCATCCCTTTTACCAACCGCAACTCTTAATTGTCATTATTAATGTTAACTATTAATGTCATTATTTTTCCATGACTACTGTCAGATGGGTGGAGTAAGGCTGTAAGTGCCAGTGCAGGATCGCCCATTTGACAGAACAGAGCCTAACTACCATAGTTTCAGTACCCAATAATATTTAAGCTGCCTTGTTGTAGACTGGAGCAAATAGTCCACCCATCTGACAGTAATAACAGGAAAATAATGACACCCATTACTTGCAAATGGTGGGGACTGGAAAGAAAATTACACCTACATCAGAATCATTGGTGGGAAAGCTATTGAAGGATATAAAGACATGGAGATGATGGAGGTGGTGAAACATTCTCTTTATAGGAGGACTATTGCAGTATATACATGGACATTACAATGCACAGTGTGCAGGATCTCTAGCCCAGTACCTTATGGTTAATACTAAATATGTCTGTTCATTGACATGGGCAATGATGGATCAGATCAAAGCACAGGCAGGATGTGTTGTGATAAGGACACTGAAACATAGCAAAGCAAAGTAAATTGTGACTAGCTCACGGCCCCATACCCTTATATTGGGCATACTCATGGGCAAATTACACAGCATGCCAGATGGGACGCAGACGATGCACCCGGCCACAGATCGTGCACAAGGCCTAAGAGGCCATTTACATCCAATTGTGAAGTTTCAAAACCCCTTATGAGTAACCTGATACAGAAAGCTAATAAAGCAAATTTCCAGGTATAACAGAACGGTACTTTCTCCAGTCTTCTTGCACAGTACACAAATCTAGAAAATTCAGAATGCAGACTTACTGGATATCATCTCCTCACAGAAATCTACATCAGGTGACTTTTCCATGTTGAGAAACAGTGAACGCAACTCCCGGCAAAACCAGTCCACTGCAGAGTGCGGGTCCTTGCAACTACAGAAGTCAGAAAGCTTATATATTAGTAATACCACATCGTGGGAAGTTTAGGATTTTGTTAACCAATACAAAAGATGATTCACTTATATTACCAGAATATTCTAGTAAGAGATGGAAATGGGAGGGTACAGGGAGTGAATATTACATCCACAAGGTCTGAGGGCCTCCCACACAACATCAATGTTCACACGAACCCATGTCACACCGCCGTTACAAAGATAGCATTCAATTACCTTTCTAATAAATCCTCCAGTCCCACAATGTCCGAGTTCTGTAAGTGCCATACAACTTCTACTACTGGAGGGCGCTGCAGAGGGGAAATGAAATATTTGCATTTCACTACATAACCTAATATCAGTGATGGCTAATTGGTAACACACAATTACATTTTTTCTATCATGCAGCAAGGTAATAGCATCTGGAGGGGGGGTATCTTTGCTGAGAACAAACTTTGTGCAGTGCCCTTCACTAACAGAGGTACGATGGCTGCTGTTCATGCCACAGTCTCAGCAGAAGAGCTGTCCTGCCTCCAGCTGCTTATGCCGTCTGCTTTCTGATCAGCGTCAGCATCCGGTAACTGGGCAACCGTCCAGTCAAGAGCGTCCATCTTGCCTCGGTTAGTGAAGTCAGTTAGTTAGCCAAGCTCCCACCCGCACTAAATTTATAGCGGATTTGCACCAAGTCAGCTGGAAGAATTAGAACTACGTCCCACCATTGTCAAGGTCCATTCCAGCGAATACAGGGAGGAATAGGAGAGTCATCTCAGGTGTGTGCGCTCCTTACAACTC
The DNA here is from genome assembly GCF_040894005.1 of Engystomops pustulosus. Lineage (NCBI taxonomy): Eukaryota > Metazoa > Chordata > Amphibia > Anura > Leptodactylidae > Engystomops > Engystomops pustulosus. Next base: position 99,886,697 of record NC_092417.1, on the reverse strand, counting down.
AGCCATTATCTTAAATATACCAACAGGCAGCAAATATTCTAGAATCGTCCCTGAGCGCCTACATAACTGATGTACCATTAATGATGGAAGCTATCATTGGTGCAGGAGGCTGGGTAGAGGCGAGTGCAGCTAAGAAGCCCTCAATGCTCTCGTTCTGCCTCCATTCTGTGTACGGATACAGAGAAGAATGGGCCCCAGGAGTGGCAGGTACTTGTTAGCGGTACTCTACTGCTCCCCTACCTTTCTTCCACATGCTGCCGCGTTCAAGCAACGTGGGACACAGAGCATATTGGGATATGGAGGAGAGAAGAAGCTGCAGTATGGAGAAAGGATCGGAAGAGGGCGAGTGGGGGCTTCTCCAGCATTATTGTCGGCATTGGAAGGAAGGGAGAGGAGAGATGCAAGGAGTAGAAGAGAAGCCTGGCAGGGGGAAGGTAGTATTATTGTCAGCCCTTTCATAGTGACCCCTTGGGGGGGGGCACTCCTCCAGTATTATTGTCAACCCTGGGGTTGGAGTTTGAGTACTAAAAGTTTTCTGCCCTCTGTGTCTCGAATACTAAAAAGTTTTCTGATCTGAGAGTCTCTAAATTATTATAGTTTTCTGCTATGAATGCTCCACAGCACTGGATAAGCTTACCTCTTGTTCCCAGATATGCTTTAAAAACACTGAGCGACTAAAACAATTTTCGGTTAGCAGTCCCTTCACTGTCTGAAGAAAACCGTTAAGTCTGTCCTATATGAAAGAAAACAATATCACTGCCAGAGCCTCCCCTCAAACAATGAGCACATTACACGTACAGTATGAATAGTCACTACGTGATTAGTAGTAGAGGTGAAACACCCAGCAACCCGCCAACCTGCTGTTATGCAATATGACTTGAGACGGAAGTGGTCCTGCCACACTGCAAGTGCATTTGTTTACAGGAGGGCTATGACTAGAGTCCTGACGGATGTGTGATACAGTATGGCAGAGCTGTTTTCTTCTGACTGTAGTGTATAACAGCAGATGACGAGTAGCAGGTTGGCCACAAGCCCTTTGGATGGGTCATTAGCAGCATGGCCATGAAATTCTCTTCAACTGTAGATTATAACATGACTCCTGATGTGTAGAAGTCTTTCTTCCTTTATTGTACTGAATGTGACTCACCCTCTGTTCCTGGCTCAGCAATGATTCTTCCCTGTCTGCACCATTATGACAGATCTTCAGAATATTAGACACTGCTGCTTTAGATCCCAGTATATTTGGTGGCAAGTTCAAGTGTAGGGCTTGATCTCGCAAAGCAGAAGCTTTGGAAAAGAGAAAACAATAAGGGAAACAAAAATTCATACACTGTATAGATTTGTTTTCAAATATTACTTTTGCAAAACTACACCATGCAGCAAACCCTGACGCAACAAGAACTAGATATCTACAAACTGGTTCTCCCTGGCTGTTAGATCGTTAAAACCATTTTTAAAATACATGTGAGAAGGCAAAGTGAAGAATACATCACTGTTATTCAAAAGTTTGGATAAGCTGGATCACTACCTGCACAGGTCTTCCTAAATCAGCCATATTGATAAGCCTACATGCACACTGACGTATGCCGGCACAGCTACGGCCGGGTGGGCACATGTCAGCCGCGATGTAGAGGAGAAGGTGTGACCTATCCCCTCTCCATAGTGATCCATTGCGTACGGTCCATAACACAGGGAAAGATGGGAAAAGATAGGACATATCTTCATGTACGGAGCGATGCGGCCATTGATTGACATGGGAGACGATTGCGTCAGCCATACTGTTGTGTGAATGTAGCCTAACACTGTATTTAACAACCAGATACATGACAGCTTAAAAACTAACACTTATGGGTTCCTTACCAATAAATATGTCATTGAAAGCTGCAAACTTCTGTAAATGACTGGAGGGGGAGCAGTCATTATTGCACACCTTCTTACATGGTGGAGCTTCTACCTACAAAGATAAATGTAATGTCATACAGTACAGATATGCATCAAATGTCTGACACACACACAGAAACCTTCCACTATACAATAGTTGTGCCATTGTAACAGTGAGATCCGGAGGACTAAATAAATTGACCAAATGTAGCAACGGGCTGCTAATTCGGACAATCTATTTAGTCCTATGTCCTTAACCAGTTAAAAGGTATCAGCATCCATATTAGTTGTCATCCATAATTGTGTATAGCCTGACTGAAGTGCTAATACTTAAGGCAAATTAACCTGAAATTTGCAATTAAGGACATTATGTAACATTGAGACCATGACTTACTGTGTGGATGCCCCCTATAGCCCATGCCTTTTAAAATTACCCTTAGTAGCATATTTTGTGAACAAAAGAATAAATGAAAGAACCTAGACAAAAAAAATACAGTCTGCATTAAGCATAGAACAATGTAAGGCTATATTCACACTGCCGTTGCCCGCCCGTACCGTACCGTAGCGGGCAACGGCAGTGTACGGGGAGAGGAGGAGGAGGTGAGCGCCGTATTAGCGCCGTATTACGGGAAAAGATAGGACATGTCCTATCTTTTTCCCGGGTACGGAACGGTACAGTGCGGCACGTGTGCAGCACCGTACCGCTCCCGTAGGGTGCCGTGCGCCCATAGAAGTGTATGGGGGACGTATATCGGCCGTATATACGTCCCCCATACGTTCGTGTGAATATAGCCTTAGGGAGAGGTTAACGGACACGGGTTCAGAGAATACAGATTTCCTGTGTCCTCTGTAGTGACAGGTCCTGTCTTACATCATGTTTTTTTTATAGACTTTGTGTGTGTGGGTCAGGATATTAGGCAATTTACCAATATACATCTATTAATAGTTCTGCTCTGATATGTGAAGTGAAGCCTCCTGTCTTTTACCTCATCAGCCAGACATTCCTGTCCATAAAATGGCCGCAGATGGATGGTCATGTGATCTCTATGTGTCCATAAACAATCGCCAGAGATCACATAACCCTCCATCTGCGGTCATTTTATGGACATGAATGTCTGGCTGATGAGCTAAAAAACAGGAGGTTTCACTTTAAATATCACGAAAGTGGTGCAAAACTATTAAAAGATGTATATAGCTACACATTAAAACAAACGAGGGGTTTTTTTTTTAGGTTTACTCTAAACAGCGGAGAACTTTCTTTTTATGTCATCAATGTGGTGAAACCAGAAACCATCAAGACCTTACTTTGTTTCTGATATTATGAGTAATAATGAGGACACCTCGCTTACCTCAGACAGAAACTGGTTTACATCCTGATGACAGCTCAGCAGATACAGGGCAGACTCCTGCAGGCCTTTATTGCTGGATTCAACTTTTCTGTCGGTTTTCTTAGGTCTGATAGCTAGTAAACATTTTAAAAAAGGAGGGATTTATATGAAGAAGGTTGCAAAACTGCTGGCAATGGGAAACCTATAAGCCCCAAGTTTCTTGCGGCTATATACCTTGGGACACATTGTGGATACACAGGCCCACATTTATTAAAAACAGTGCAGGGGGCGCCAGATTCAGGATTTGTGGCGCACGTTCTTCATGAATCTGGTGCTCCCTGCACTGCTCCGACAGAGTGCTCCAACTTATTTTTGGGAGCACCTTTAACAGAGGGCGTGCAACATACTTCTGTCAGACACTGCACGATAAATGTGTTAAATCGTCCGACTCTGCACCTGAACACCCCTTTCAGTGCAGAATTTTGTGTCGCGTCGGGTATAGTGCAGACGTGACAGATTAATTGCGTGCAATACATATGTGGCGTGGACAAGAACGTGCAAAGTCTAACAGAAAACTGGCACAGGGGCTTTCATAAATCAGGAACATAATTCTAATCACTATTTCAGGAAGAGGAAACGGGACATCAGTCATGTCAAGCAACATACATGTTAATGGTGATAACTGGTTTTGAGACTATTGTCTGTCTGTCGCAAGGTGTATAAACAGCTTTAATGGATTTATGTTGGGTATAGCAGCAACATTACCTGCCACAGCAGCCATGCATCCCAGCTTCACAATGCAGCCCTGCAACTAAAATTCAGGTGAACAGAGCTACAATCAGACCCCAAGTTTGTCGCAGCCGATGCGCTCAATCAAGATAGCGAGTGGTGCTATCCCCTAGAAAAGTCCTTGTGTACGTTGTACATGATTAACACTGTAGTAGGCATAGTAGCTGCAAGGTGTCAGAGGACCAGCAGACCAGACTAGTTGGCATACAGTCCTCTCTCAGAATAAACATCTGTTTGGTGGTGCTGGGGGGGACAATATTGTGGGCATCCATTACCACATTATGGTTGCCATGAGGTAAACTCATGTTAATGACCACTAGATGCTGGCAAGTTGTGGTTATTGTTCTGTATTGGAGTGCACCGTATACAGGCACCCATAGACCGCAGGGTGGTGCCAATAGTTGCTATGGCCTTCCGGTCTGTAGGAAAGGCCATTAGTCTCCTCATTCCGATGAGGGGCCTAATAGGCTGCCTTGTCAGTGTGTAAACAATAAAATGAGTGCCTGCGTTATTCTCATTGTGGGACAGACAAAAAAATAAGTGTTTCCCACTACAATATGCATTTTGTATTGCAAAAAATAAACTGCACATACGCATCACTGCATTTGAAATAACCCGCCCAAGTCAACTATTGCGTTATTTGTCTATTATGTGTGATTGCCCTAAAAAAAAAAAAAAAAAAAAAAAGTTAACTAAGACCACACTGCAGGATTTGTCATGCAAAAATGACAATAAAGTGAATAATAAAAATATCCCCTCACATAGGTCCATTGGAAGAAAAATACAAATACAGACAGTCCCCTACTTAAGAAAATCCGACTTACAGATGTTAGTAATTTACTGTACTTAGGCTATTATAAACAGCTATAACAGTTATCAAAGGTCTAATGTGTAATTAAGCTTTATTGTTAATCCTGGTTCTTATGACAGCCCAACATTTTTAAAATCCAATTGTCACAGAGACCAAAAAAATTTTGACTGGGGTTACAATTATAAAGTATACAGTTCCGACTTACATACAAATTCAACTTAAGAACAAACCTACAGAACCTATCTTGTACATAACCCGGGGACTGCCTGTACTGGTCAACTTGGAAGTGGGTTGACACAAATAAATATTTTTGCAAAAAAAGCTTTCATCTTGAGTAGCTTGGTAAACTAATTATTGTAATTAGTAAACTGCAGTTCTAACAGTATGTACTGTACTGCGTCCATCCTTCATTCTCCTGTGCATCTAGATCCCTTTGTAGGTCTTGAGAGAGGCCGGATGCTACATCTTTCAACTAATAAACAGCATCAAGATGGCACAAAACATGGACAGAAATAGGTACTTTTTGTACAAAAACAGATGCCAAGTTATCAAGACATATACGACATAAAAACGGAGATCTTTGGCGTATCTGTCACAGATTATGTGTCTGCTGTGTGCTGAAAAGCAGATGTGAATGTATGCTTAGTGACAGGACATCCTGGCAGCAGGACAGTATGCTCAGGATATAATGGAGTAACACTCTGTATACTGTGACATGGATGCTGTCTACATACACAATAGCAAATAAGACAATTGCTCTACACAGATTACACTGTTGCTCCCCTACTACTCCAGCCACTGCAAAACTACAACTCCCAGCATGCACCTGGCGTCCTGCAGTGTACGATATCACTACAAGTGTATATTATACATGAGGGCAGACAAGCTAACGCAGCAGGTACAGGCTTGTATTATACCCAGAAGCTCCGCCAGGCTCCTCTTGTGGCCGCCCGGATCAGACCCAGAAGCGGCAGACATAACTCCCGCCGACTGCTGGAGGACCTCTGACGTCATCGTGACCATGTGACCAGACCACTCATATGGGAGGAGCTTACAGAAAAGTTAGGCAGGGAGTGCACCAACTTGTCAGGGAACAGAGGAAGAGCAGAGCAGTGAGGGTGCATCAGCTATAATGTGTATCTATAATATATGACACCATGACGGGGGATATTCAACTGTAATGTTCTTAAAGAGAAGATTTTACCAGTTAGTTACATATTTTTAATAAACTTTTAATGATAAATAGATTTTTCTGGGAAATGTAAGTTTCCATGTTACTCTTTATAACCAATAAAAGGTACTATATCCAGTACTTTTCACACAGACCACTGCTTAACCCCTTTGGGACTCCGCCTATTTTGGCCTTTAGGACGCGGTCCCATTTTTCAGATCTGGGCTGTGTCACTATAAGTCAGTGGTGGCGAACCTATGGCACGGGTGCCAGAGGTGGCACTCAGAGCCCTTTCTGTGGGCACTCAGGCCTTCACCCCAACACAGAGTTTGCCAGCAAGGACTAAAGGCTTTCTCCTGTGATCCAATACAGCCCAGGATGTGCCATGCTCAGCGCTATTTGGCTGCCAGGACTAAAGGAGGAGCAAGAAGGTGTGGATAGAGATGGAGTCCTCTTCAGGGACCCTGGTGGGAAGCTACAATCCAAATTTCTCCATCATCTTTCTATTGTATTGATGAACTCAGGACGCCAATACGATTAAACCTGTGATACAGCAGGATCAATAAGTTCCTGCTTTAATTGTCATGTTGGCACTTTGCAACATATAAGTGGGTTTTGGTTGTAGCTTGGGCACTCTGTCTCCAAAAGGTTCGCCATCACTGCTATAAGTGGTTATAGCTTTGGAACGCTATGAGATATCCAGGGGATTTTGAGATTGTTTTCTCGTGACACATTGTACTTCAAATTAGTTTGAAAATATGGATGAAATCTTTTGTGTTTAGTTATGAAAAAAAACTAAATTTGGCAAAAATGTGGGAAAATTCTTTATTTTCAAAGTTCTAAATTCCCTACTTTTGATGCAGATAGTCATAGCTCCCAAATAAATTCATAACTTACATTTCCCAAATGTCTGCTTTATGTTGGCATGGTTTTTTAAGATTCCACATATTTTACTAGAATGTTAAGAGGCTAAGAATTTAGGTGCCATTTTAAAAATTTTGGGGGAAAATCACCAATACCTGTATTTAGATGGACCTGCTCAACTTTTAATTGACTGTGAGAGGCCTAAATAATAGCTAGAGTCGTAAATTACCCCATTATGGAAACTACACCCCTCAATGTATGAAAAACCACTTTTAAGAAGTTTATTAACCCTTTACATGTTTTATAGGGGTTAAAACAAAATGAAGGTGCAGTCTGTAAATTGTAATATTTTTTGACAATACACTCATTTTGGGTCCAAAATTAATCATTTGGATTAAATGAATAAAGACTCCACAAAGTTTGATATCCGATTTCTCCCGAGTACACCGATACCCCATATGTGGTGGTAACCTGCTGTATTGGCGCACGGCCGGGCATAGAAGGGAAGGAGGCGCCATCCAGATCAGATTTGCTATGTCACATTGTACAGGATATAATTTTTTTCTTGTTTTAATGTGGACCTATAGGGGCTTATTTTTTTTCCACATGAGATGCACTTTTCTGGTACATAATTTTGGGGCATCCATACCTAGTTGGTGAGATTTTATTAACTCTTTGTTGGTGGAGGAAATTAAAATCATCCATTTTTAGGAAGATTTTTTGGGGGGGTTTTTTGTTTTCCATACCATAAAAATAGTATATTATTTTTATTCTATGGGTCACCACAATTATGAAAATAGCTCATTTATAAAGATTTTTTTTTTTTTTTGCATTTTTACTGAATAAAAGTAATTTGTCGAGAATGTTTTTATTTTTTAGCTGGGCTTATTTTTTGCGAGAAGCGTTGTTCTATTTGGTGGTCTTATTTTAGATTGCGTAACATATTATTTATCACTTTTTGGAGCATTTTTATTAATTAAAAATTATCTTTTTTTTCGGAGCGTTTTTTCGTGTTGTTTTTTTACGGGGTTCACTTTACGGGTCCAATAATGATTCTGTTTTATTATGCAGATTGTCCTGGATGCAGCGATACCAAATATGTGTGGGTTTTGTGTATTTTATTAAATTTTACTGAATAAAAGCTAATTTGGAGAAAATCTTGTTCATTTTTCCGTTTTTGTACCGGTGCCAGAAGCGGGACGCTATTACGTCCCCGTCCTGGAAGTATCTTCCCGCAGGGACATACTATTGCGTCCTGGTGCGGGGTTAATGGACATCTACCATCAGTTTCGTGATTAGCATAACTTTTATAACTCTATATTTCTGTGATGGTGGGATGTACTGTTATAATAAAAGAAGTCCTGAACTTCTAACTAGGACACATGCACCATCACTGAAAAATTGGCAGATGTCCTTTAACTTTTCCTTACTATTTGTAATGTTTCCCTTTTTTCATTTCCATTTTTTACTCCCCTCTTTCAATGCCATGGGGAGAATTTATCACATGCCAGCGCTAATGTGCCGGCGGATGATAAAGGTCACGCCCCTTTCCTGGCAGATACATCAAAGGTCTTAGACCTCTTGATGTTTCCATTGGGCGGCTGCGACTGGTCAGGCCTGGCATAGTTTTGCTTAAAGGGAACCTGTCATCACATTTGCACATATACAGCCAGTGACAGGTTCCTATAGAGCTCAATTAACTGACACCTGGCATCAGAGGGGGCGTGTCCTGCTTGACCGGCCCTCCCATCTACTCCTCCCCATGGCTTATGCCTCCTTACTGGTCACAGTTCATGTCATGTGACCAGAGTGACATCATCTCAGGTACTTTAGACTCTTAATAATAGCAAACTGTACCCCATGCATGTATCTGACCACATGAAGTAACAGAAGCCTCCATGGACTTCTCAAACTCCTCTCCATTCTCCATGGAGGCTGCTGTGATTTTTATGTAATCACATACATGGTGTACAGTTTGCTATTCTTAGAAGGCTGAGAGACCTGCGATGATGTCACTGGTCACATGTCATGAATGTAACACAAGGCACCATGTAAAAAAATTGACACAATATTTCCCATCTGTACACAGAGCTTTATATGTCTGTAGCTGAATATTAGCAGACGGTTCCTAATTACAAGGAGGCAGAGCAGGGATTTGAAGAGACACAGAGCTGTCAGTCAGAGTAAGGGGGCGTGGTTCACTGCCAGCCTGGGAGAGAGATGAGTCAGAGATACCAGAGATGAGTCAGAAAAGCTAATTTGCATATCAGAAAAACGGCTGTAATTAAGGTACATTGCCCCACTGGCAGCTTATTTTAGGTGATATGGGGAGGATTTGTAACCCTTTATCAGCAGGCATTTTTAGTCAGGGTGGTCAAAATCTGGTGACAGGTCCTCTTTAAAGGGTGTTCACGGGTGTTTAGAAAGTGCACAAGCACCCCTTCAAACCCCTTCCATGACCACATGGCTTGGCAGTGGAGCAATATCAAAATAATCACAATTTCTTGCAGTGCGCAAAAAATGTTATTTTTTTTTAATGCTTCTACCCAAGAAAACTGGTATAGAAGCACTGATAAATGCTCCCCCCCCCCCCATCTTTTTAATTTCCTTTTTACATAAGTATTTGAGGGCTTGTTATAAAAAAAGTACTCTTTTATGTAAAAAAAAAATCTTAGTTTTGTTCCCTATGGCCATCAGGCTGCAGTAAAGCATTCGCTAAATGCTGTTACTAGAGGCTCCCGAGATGGAATCCCCCATAATCATGGACAGGCAATAGAAGAAAAAATACTACAACACAAAAAGTCAATTAAAAATAAAGAAATAAGAAAATATGCAACAAGCTCCCTTTTTCCTTTTAACAGTTGTTCAGTCTTTACGGGTAAGAACAGTTTCAAACAACGGTGATCGTCCTTGAATAACAGACCATGCAGTGTCAAAGATTAGCACCTTCCCTGCTAAATAGCTGCACCAACACTGTGGTTGGTCCATGAAACAGGACACTACCATCTATGATTCATGTGACCAACCATGATCAACTGAAACTGCCTCCAGGCTCATATACTAAACTAAATCTCCATAAAGGGTAGGTGACTGGCATCACAAGTGTTAACCTTTAAAGTGCCAGGATCAAGCCCAACTGTGGAAGGAGGGTGTTCCTTTGCCATCACATGTCAAGTAAGATTCCCTATTACACTCTACTGGAAGCTTTTAATGCTGTACTGTGCAGGGGAGAGAAAGAAATGATCTACAACATGTTTAATATGGATACCTAATATAAAGGAACAAGAAACAACATAAAGGGAACCTGTCAGCATAAAGTGACCTAATAAACCCTCACCAGTTTATTGTCAAGTTGATTAACACCTTTCAGGTGATTTTTCTTTCAGGATTAACCATGGTGGTATCATCCAGAAAATCAACTTTTAAATGAAGAGTGAAATAGTTGTATAAAGTCACTGAGGCAAAGAGTTTAGCACCGAAGTCAAGCTCTCTCTGCCTCAAAACACCACCTTTACTGTATTTGATGCCCTTGGGTCCAGGATAATCACCAGTAGGCTCTCCTCTTATTGGGCAGGGCAAGCTTGGCTTATTTGCTAATCTCTCCACCTTCTTGACTTTATACAACCAGTTTACATCTAACTTTAAAGGTGATTTTCTGAATGATGCCAATATGCTGTGACATGAAACAAAGATGCTCTATAAGTATTAATCTGGTAGTGTTTTATTAGGTCAAATTGTGCTGACAGGTTCCTTTTAAGTACTGTAGTTTCCTGGTTTCACATCTTAACAAAAGAACTTTTTTTCTTTTATTCCTTCTGTCATTTTAATAAGTGTGAGAATAAACCAATCATATCCTTGTTATTTTTTTGTTATTTAAAAAACAACAATGAAAACCAGCCAATCAGATGTGTGTGTTTTTTTCTGCAGATGTGACAGAATCAGCCAATTAGAATCAGCCAATTCTTTATAAATAAGAAAGTGGCAGTTAGCAGCAGCCAATCAGAGGCTTCCTTTAAAGGAGGATGACAGTTGGGAGATGTCAGTTGGAAGGTTACTGTGGCTGCAGGAGGAAGACATCAGACCACGTCCCACAGCAGGAATCTCAGCACAAAGCCTCCGGCTCAGCCTCCAGGGAGCAGCAAGGACGTCTCAGGAGGAAGATTTACAAGGAACATCACAGGAGATGAAGTGATTATAGGTGAGGGAGCAGACGTGTGTATGATAGGAGACATCAGCAGATGGTGGGGACCTCACATCATGTACAGTACAGATATTGGTAGCACATTATATAGCAGTGAGCACCTCATAGGATAGAAAGGGACAACATGAAACACTGGTTACTAATGTATATTATATTAGTGGCAGGACAATGTACTGCATTAGACAGGAAAACTGCTCAAAGTCAATGTTAAAATTTGTGTAAAGTAAATATGTATATACAACATGAATCTGTGATAGCCCAATCTGAGGAGAGATGAAATAAAATGAGGGGTTTCTGGGATTACTGTCCCAGATTCGTTGGTTTTAGAAATGGAAATAGTGACAGTTGTGAATTCACTAAGCAGTCCTGTCACAGAGCGGCCATAGAAAGCTGCACATACACAGAAGGGCGGTGTTATCATGGATGCCTTGTAACCATTGCATTGTATTGTATCACATCTTGTATTGTATTGTTTTGTCTACTGTAATGTTTGTATCAAAATATAAAAATGTAGAAGAGATATCTTTATAATATGGTTATCGTGTATCATGTATGGAATCTGTATTTATGTTATTCTTTGTATTTATAACAATAAAGTTACAACTGTTTGGCCATGTTTACTTATGTTTTTCAGTTACATCAACTATAACTATTTGTAATTTTTTTTGCTTTCGTGTATACCTGTGCTTTTTAATCCATGATGTGACATCACTGGTGCAGCTGATGATACACCGCTGGATTACAAAGGAGTGATCGTGTACTCATCTCCGCAGGATTGCATTTATCAATATAGTATGCTTGCCTGTTTTTTTTTTTTTTATATATATAATTGGGTCAATTTGTAAGTGTAACTTGGGTGCTATTGCAAGCTGTTCATTTATTTAATTTGAGCAAGCTTATGCTCAACTTTCACTCAGGTCACAAATTGAGCATTTATAACAGTGCAGAGACAGTTCTCACCCTTCAAGTATATATAATATTTTCTTCCATCACATATTGTATTCTGAAGTAGCCAAGAGGTACCCCAAGTATACATTCACTCTTGCCTCTCAAGCAGTCACACAGTTAACCACACTGTACAAGTCTATGGATTTGTACAGCATACAGAAACCAACATTAATGTATAAGTATGGAAATCTATCACCATGATCAAGGATTGTAAACCCACCACAATTACATGCTGGTGTGTGCTCATTCTGGCAGAATGGGTTCTTTTTTTTTTTTTTTTAGCTCTTTATGCCCTTTTTTTTTTTTTTAAAAGGCTTTAAAAGTATTACAAATAAGCGTAAGGGGCTCCGGGCTTCATAGCTTTAATTGAGAACAGAGCCCATTTAAATAATTTTAAAGTCTTTTACATTAAACAAAAAGGGCTAAGCTGTAAGTGTGCTTGGTCTACAATCCTTCATCCTGGTGGTAGATTTCCTTTAATACGAAAAAGGATTCAGTGCTTACAAAAATTTAAAAAAAAACTAAGTAAAATGACACACAACATGGCAAAACAGTTACAGAATAAAAGCGAGAAAAATAATAGAAACAAGCTGTAAATCATTGTTTCCTTGGAGGTAGGAGAAACATGGAACACCTTCAGAGTAGGCTGCCACCACCATGTGAACAATGTCTACCTGTAAATTACACTGTTTCATACTTTTACTATATATATATATATATATATATATATATATATATATATATATATATATACATGATACAATAACCAGGCATACTGTATGTATATGATTAAAGAACCTTATAGATATGATAAGTAAACTTAGTTTACTGTATAGACACAGTAACAAATCCAGTTATACTGGTAATGTAACCAAACATACTCTATAAATACAGTAACAGAACTTTGCATACTGTATAGGTATAACAGAACCAAGCTAACCTTATAGATATGATAACAGAACCAAGCTTATTGTATAGATAAAGTAACAGAAGCAAGCTAACTATATCTATGTGGTATCATAAACAAGCTTAATGCATAAATATAGTAACAGAAAAAGCTTATTGGATGGATATATTATTAATAGTACTTACTATATAGATACAGTCAAAGGGGGAAATGTATAACACATTGGCGCTCCAGATTCCCAGGTTTTTCAAAATGACACATTCATGGGTCAGGAATGCCCTCCACGCCCTCAGGAACGCCCCTCCACGCTCACAAGGCATGGAGGCGTCGTAGTCACCGTAAGAATCAAAAAATTCTTGCATTGCGCAAGAAATTGCAATTCTTTCACTGTTTCAGAAAACTGGCATAGAAGCAGTGATTAATCTCCCCCAAAGTCTGCTTCTCAGCCAGACTGTTGTAAAGAAGCATTCAGTCCCTTTTTGCCCCAGCCTGATGCAACTCGAAACTTGGGTGGAGATTTATCATGCACTAGCGCTAGTGCACCTTTAACACTCCTCCACTCCCCCTTCGCGTGTAGATTACATACAGGCTATAATAATCACATTTGCTGGTGGGTTACCAGAAACTGCGATTATTACAGGGTTGACTGATAAATGTCTCCCAAGGTGTGTGTGATGTGAGTGTATGTATCTGGTGTAAGTTCCCCTGAATACTGCTGCTTATTATTAGGATACACAAATGGGGGAAATTTATCAGGACCTGTATGCCAGTTTTTGGCATGCAAGCCCTTAAATGCAATTATGCAATTATTTCCCCCTTTACCCCACCCCACGCCAAGTGGGCATAGAGAAAGGTGAAGGGGGGTATGGCTGGCAGAGGAGAGGGCCAGCACAGAGCGTTCCCATTCGTGCCTTTCATTTGCTAGAGCCTGCAAACATTTATGAGTTGCGGCACAATTCTGGCATACAAAAAAGCAAACCAACCATCTAAATCTGCGCTTCAAAACCAAAATAGCCCTCCTTTCCTTCTGTGCCCCGCTGTGTTCCCAAATACCAGTTCATGATACCAGTACATGATAACACCCACTTAATGTCATATTTGTGGGCATAAACTTAGTACTTTTAACTGTGCAAGTTTGGACTGTAAAGTGTTCAGAGGCTATGAAGCTTTTTTACTCTTTATAAAATATATCAACAGGTTTGTAATTTCTTTGATAAAACTTACCCAACCACACCAGGGGATGTGTAAATGTATTTTCCAGAAATTATTGTGCAGGAGGCAGTGCAAATTGAAAATACAGAAATACAGAATTTCGGTGTCAAATATGTTGTGCTCAGTTTGTTTGATAAGAGATGCCCACTATGAATTGTTTGCTGGGGATGACCTATTAATCGGTTATGTGGAATGTGTGTTTCAGAACTATTGTATTACAGCTATTATAAGTGCTGCCCCCGCGGTATAAATGACCATGGAGTATAAGAACAAGAACAGCTCAATGGCAGATAAATACTGTAGTATACATACCAGTGTTAGGATCAGTGGATCCCCTGGACCACCACGGGAGATGTAACTAGCCAACACCCGGAACCGGAGCCTAGCGGCACCTGGTATTCACCAGAGCCCGCCGCAAAGCGGGTTGGACTTGCTGCGGCAGGATACCACTAGGTCGTTCCCAGGTGTGACTAGCCCACGGTGGCAGCCGAGGTCGAGGTACCTTAGCGGATGACAATCTCGTAGACAGGTCCAGGCACAGGGTCAGGGCAGGCGGCAGAGGTGCAACGTCGGGTCCAAGTCCGGGGTCAGCAACAGGAGGTCCAGGCAGGTGGGAACGGGAACACAGCAACACGGAGGAACTCGGGTAACACAGGACACAGGAGCGGGAACACACAGGAATACACGGGAACGCAGGAATACACAGGAACGCAGGAATACACAGGAACGCAGGAATACACAGGAACGCAGGAATAATCGCTAGGAAGCTTTCTCTAAGGCTATGAGGCACAAAGATCCGGCAAGGGTAACAGGAAGAGGCAGGCTTATGAAGAATTGGGCAATATGGCCAGTGCCAATTAATGGCGCGCTGGCCCTTTAAATTTGGAGAAGGTGCCGCGCGCGCGCCCTAGCAGTCGGGGACGCGCGCGCACAGCGGAGGGGAGCGAGCCAGGAGCCGGGACGGGTGAGATGCACTTGCGGCGCGCTGGCGGGGGCAGGGCGGCACGGGTGAGCCATCGCGGGTCGCGGGACCACCCGTGACAGTACCCCCCCCCCTTCGGCCTCCCCCTCCTCCTAGGCTGGAGGAACCTCTGCAGAAGACTACGATCCAATATGTTGTCCTCTGGCTCCCACGACCTTTCTTCAGGCCCGAACCCCCTCCAGTCAACCAAGAAGAACCGCTTCCCCCTCACCGTCTTCATGTCCAAGATCTCTTTTACCTCATAGGTGTTGGTAGAGTCCGCCACTGGAGTAGGAGGAGGATCTTGCTGGGAGAAGCGATTCAAGATGACAGGCTTGAGCAGAGAGACATGAAAGGAGTTCGGGATGCGCATGGTGGGAGGAAGGCGCAGCTTATAGGCCACAGGGTTAATACGCTTCAGCACCTCAAATGGACCCAGATAGCGAGGGCCAAGCTTGTAGCTGGGAATCTTCAACCGGACATATTTTGAAGACAGCCACACTTTATCCCCTGGAGAGAAGATGGGAGGAGACCTGCGTTTTTTATCGGCCTGAGTCTTGGTGCGGGCAGAGGCCTGAAGCAGGGACTGATGAGTCTGTTCCCAAATAGCTTTAAGGTCCGTTACCAACTCTTCCACAGCAGAAACATCAGCAGACACGGAGAGAGGTAGGGGTGGACGTGGATGTCTTCCATATAGAACAAAGAAGGGTGATGCACCAGCAGACTCCGAATCCAGGGAGTTATATGAGAACTCTGTCCAAGGTAGCAAAGTGGACCAGTTATCCTGACGGGCAGAGACAAAGTGACGCAGGTAACAGCCCAAAGTCTGGTTAACTCTTTCAACCTGTCCATTAGACTGAGGATGGTACGCAGAAGAGAAGTCCAGTTTTATCTGCAGTTGATTACACAGGGCTTGCCAGAAGCGGGAGACAAACTGGACCCCTCGGTCCAAGACGATGTGCAACGGAAGTCCATGTAGGCGAAAGATGTGGGTGAAGAACTGGCTGGCAAGGTGTGGAGCAGACGGCAGGCCTGGCAGAGGAACAAAATGAGACATTTTGGAAAAGCGGTCGGTTACCACCCAGATTACGGTATTGCCAGATGATGGTGGCAGATCTGTAATAAATTCCATAGCCACGTGAGACCACGGGCAGGTAGGCACGGGTAACGGCAACAGAAGACCAGCTGGTTTTTGTCGTGAGGGCTTATTATGAGCACAAGAGGTACAGGACCGCACAAAATCCCGAACGTCCTTGACCAAATCAGGCCACCAATAGAATCGGGAAATTAGGGCCACAGAGCGCTGCACCCCAGGGTGCCCAGCCACACGAGAAGAATGTCCCCAGGTCAGAACCCTCTTTCTAAGTCCAGGTCGCACATAAGTCTTGCCGGGAGGTAATTGCAGGAGGTCCACCGGCGCTGCCAGCACAAGTCTCTCAGGAGGAACGATGTATCTCGGGGCACAGTCCTCCCCCATAACATCCGAAGCACGGGACAAGGCGTCAGCCTTGATGTTTTTCTCGGCAGGGCGAAAATGGATTTGGAAGTCAAAACGGGAAAAGAAGAGAGACCACCGGGCTTGACGCGGGTTCAACCGCTGAGCCGACTGTAGGTATTGGAGGTTCTTGTGGTCAGTGTAGATGCTGACTGGAAATCTGGCTCCCTCCAACAGATGACGCCACTCCTCCAAGGCAAGCTTGATGGCCAGAAGCTCACGATCTCCAATAGAATAATTCCTCTCTGCAGGGGAGAAAATTTTGGAGAAGAAGCCGCAAGATAGAGTTCGGCCCCTAGGCCCCTTCTGAGTAAGGACCGCTCCAGCTCCTACGGAAGAGGCATCAACCTCCACAAAAAATGGCTTCTCGGTATCTGGTCTGGTAAGGACAGATGCAGAAGAAAAAGCAGACTTTAGTCTCGTGAAGGCCTCGTCAGCTTCTGGGGGCCAGGCACGAGAATTGACACCTTTCTTCGTTAGCGCCACCATAGGAGCTACCAGAGTCGAGAAGTGAGGAATGAATTGTCTATAATAATTAGCGAAGCCCAGGAATCTTTGAATAGCCCGTAGTCCCACTGGGCGTGGTCACTGAAGAACCGCAGATAACTTGTCAGGATCCATTTGCAAGCCTTTATCGGAAATAATGTAGCCGAGGAGTGGAAGGCTTTTTTGATGAAACAGGCACTTCTCTAGTTTGGCGTAGAGATGGTTGGCCCTGAGGTGGCTGAGCACTTGCCGTACATGGGAATGGTGGGACTCGAGGTCAGCAGAATACACAAGGATGTCATCCAGGTAAACCACAACACAGCGGTACAATAAGTCCCTGAAGATATCGTTGACAAACTCTTGGAAAACGGCTGGCGCATTACAGAGTCCGAAAGGCATAACTAAATATTCAAAATGCCCATCACGGGTGTTAAAGGCGGTCTTCCACTCGTCGCCCCTCCTGATGCGGATAAGATTGTAGGCCCCACGAAGATCCAGCTTGGTAAAGACTCTCGCACCCCGTAGGTGATCAAACAGCTCCGTGATCAGCGGCAGAGGATAGCGATTCTTAACGGTGACTTTGTTAAGACCGCGATAGTCAATACAGGGGCGGAGAGAGCCATCTTTCTTGGTGACAAAAAAGAAGCCGGCGCCTGCCGGAGAGGTGGATTTGCGAATGAAGCCTCTTTGCAGATTCTCCTGGACATACTCGGACATGGCGGCTGTTTCAGGTACGGAGAGCGGGTACACCCGACCCCGAGGAGGAGAAGATCCAGGCAGCAGGTCGATGGGGCAATCGTAGGGACGATGTGGAGGAAGGGTCTCAGCTTGTTTCTTGGAGAACACATCCGCGAAGTCCGGCTACGGAGCGGGAAGCCCCCCCAAAGGCTTAGGAGACAAGGTAGAAGTCCCAACGATATGTTCCACAAACAATCCCAGATCTTACGAAAAAGATTCAAAGAAAAAGGCTACCCGCAGAACATCATAAGAGATGCCTACTCCAAAACCAAAAAACTTTCACAAAAAGAATGCCTGTTACCTAAGAGTAACAGTGGAAAAAACAACACAGATCAAATTGGAGGCAGAGGACCAAATTTCATCACTACGTTTACATCCGATCATAAGACCATCAAAGCGGTACTGTCAAAATACTGGCCCATCCTCCTCAAGGATCCGCATCTGAAGGAATTCATTCCACCCAACCCACAACTTACATATAGAAGAGCCCCCACACTGAAAACCATCTTAGCCCCCACAAAGATGCGACTACACAAAAAGGCAGACCACCTCGGGAAAAGGAAACCCTCTCTATTCCCAGATCTAAAAGGGAGCTTTAAATGTAACAGTACCAGGTGCCTTACGTGCGATATTATTGCACATCGCACACACTCTTTTTGCTCTACGGTCACAGGAGAGACTTTCGAAATTGACAAATTCCTTAACTGCGCATCTGATTATGTTATATATCTGTTCCAATGTCCCTGCCACCTCCAGTATGTCGGCAGAACAACACAGTCGCTTAGAGAAAGAATCAATACTCACAGAAGCAAAATCAAAAGTGGCTTCCAACTCCACAGTGTCTCACGACACTGCCATCAACACCACAATAATGACATTAACCAACTTTCTCTTTTGCCCATAGAACAAATCCCCAAAGATCACCCAGACCGTTTAACGCAGCTCATTAAACGAGAGAACTATTGGATTTTTAAGCTCAATACTATGTGTCCCTATGGTCTAAATGAAACTCTGGAACGCGTTTAATTCATCCACCATCCAATTTCAATTCATAATACGTGATTTCACCATCCAATTCATACCCCATTTCCCCCCCTCATATGTCTTACATTCTCTAAGTTCCTACAGGTCTATACTTCTACACTTTACAACACTAGATCTTTATTACCATAGTTTACCATATACTTGCCCAATATTCCCCAGACTGGGTGATATAGGTCTCACCATCTCACTTATTTTACTTGCCTCCTATACTTCTACTCCCTAATAACCAATACTCCTCTCATCCTACTAACCTTTCCTACTATCCAGCGCTGTCCCCGAAGCTCCTTTCTCTAACACTCCGACCATGCCCTCACTGCGCACGCGCGTATATCGGTACGCGCATGCGCCATTCACCAAGCAAAAATACATAAAGTACGCACCACTGCGCATGCGCATCTCCGCTCGCGCATGCGCACTACCCACTCTCCATGTCCATTTAAACCAGCAGCGGAGCCGGCAGGGGCGCGCTACACAGCACCCTCGCCGGCCCGCATTGCATCTCCTGTGAGTACACATTTATGTCCTTCATACCCACCGCTAAACCAGTTTCCCTATCCCACCCCATAACAATATATTTTTCCACAGATCCTCCACTATTTGCCGTCTGGCCAGATCCCGACTGTGGTAAGATACCCACACTTACTCACGACACTCCTCCCTTGCAGTAAGATGTTATTACCCTTGCCCTCATTCCTCTCTCTTAACCTGTAGATACCACATTGGGTAACCGTTCTCGCTACACCTGGGACCAATCACTCAAGGGAGGACAATAGGGTAGGGATTCATTCATTTCTATTATACATTCAACTATCAGTGATTTTTTAATAAATACTCATTTATCTATTTATGTATTTATGTATTGATATACTGTAAGAACCGACATTCTCTACTATCGTCTTTCTTGTTTCCTCCCTTTTATTATTAAGTACTGAGATACCTATGAAATTGTTTTATCAATCTTATTTTATCTATTTATTTATGAAATTGTTTTACACACTTGCAACTCAATGCATGAACCTCCACATATGCTAATTGAGAGGCATATCCCTAGAAGCTCTCATATCTTATAAATATTTTATAAACTTTTATTATATGCTTTCTGTTTTTATAACATAATATATACATAATTATGATCTTTTGTAATTGTATCTGGGTCCAGCATCCAGTAGAATATGCGTACCTATTTATCTTGGTCATAGACTTTCTGGTATACTTATTGTGTCTTTGTTATAGATATTTTTGTGTTCGGACCTGATGAAGGAGACATTCCGCCTCCGAAACGCGTTGTCCACTATAATCCTGAAATAAAAATTGAACATCGAGCAGCGCGGTTCCAGCCTGTTTTTTTCCCTTATCTAAACCCAAGGTAGAAGTCCCGACAGGGAGCGGATGTAGAACCTTCATACAGTGTGATGAACAATCCGGACCGCAGCGGAGAATCTCCCCAGAAGACCAGTCCAGAACAGGAGCATGATGTTGCAACCAGGGGAGGCCCAGCAGGAGAGTGGAAGTGCACTGGGGCAGCACAAAAAAGGACAGTCTTTCTCTATGTAACGCTCCAACTTGCAGGAGCAGGGGTTCTGTGCAAAATCCGATGGGCACGGAGAGAATTTGGTCACTGACCGAGGCAATGGACAATGGCTTCCTGAGACGAACCACCGGGAAATGATGCTGGGAGACCAGGGCAGCATCCATAAAGTTCGCTGTAGAGCCTGAATCCAGGAAGGTGGAAACTTGGATCTGGGTGCCAGTGCCAACGCTGAGGAGTACGGGGAGAGTCAAGCGTGGAGAAGCTTTATTCACACCTAGGGACGCTTCTCCTGAGAAGCCTAGGTGCTGGCGTTTCCCGGACGTTGGGGGCGGACAGGACAAGCCGCGACGAAGTGCCCTGGGCTGGCACAATACATGCACAGGTTCTCCTGACGTCGCCTGGAACGCTCTTGTAGAGAAAGCCGGACTCGGTCCACCTACATAGGTTCATCAGCAGAAGATTCAGCCGGGGGCTGAAGCGGCTTTTGGAATACAGGTGCCAGGCGAGGAAGACGTCTAACCCAGCCTTGGGGGTACTCTGAGCGTAGTTCCTCAGCGCGCTCCTTAAACCGCACATCAATTCGAGTGGCCAGGGTGATTAGACCACTCAGAGTTGACGGCAGGTCCCGTGCTGCCAGCGCGTCCTTGACCTGCGCAGAAAGTCCTTTCTTGAAGGTAGCAATGAGGGCCGCATCGTTCCAGGCAAGTTCAGAAGCCAGGGTGCGGAACTGAACTGCGTACTCTCCCACAGATGAGTTACCCTGGCGCAGGTTCAATAATGCAGACTCCGCAGAGGAAGCTCGGGCCGGTTCCTTGAAGACTGACCGGAATTCTGCCAGAAATTCCGAGAGGGTAGAGACAACCGGGTCATCCCTGTCCCAAAGAGGAGTAGCCCAGGCCAGGGGCTTCCCGGAAAGGAGGCTGAGGACAAAGGCCACCTTGGACCGCTCTGTGGAAAATTGCGACGGCATAAGTTCTATGTGCAGGGAGCACTGGGTGATGAAGCCCCTGCACATCTTGGGATCCCCGTCATACTTGCCGGGCAAAGAGAGACGTAGCCTGGGTTCAGCAGCAGGAAGATAAGCCGGGGTAGCAGGAGTCGCAGCGGCCACCTCAGGAGACTGTTGCTGATGCTGGGTAGCTAGCAGCTGTTGCAGCATGGCGGTGACTTGCTCCAGTTGATTCCTTTGTGCAGCAATCTGCCGGGACTGGTGAAGGAGCCTCGGCGGGATCCATGGCCGGATCTTACTGTTAGGATCAGTGGATCCTCTGGACCACCGCGGGAGATGTAACTAGCCAACACCCGGTACCGGAGCCTAGCGGCACCTGGTATTCACCAGAGCCCGCCGCAAAGCGGGTTGGACTTGCTGCGGCAGGATACCACTAGGTCGTTCCCAGGTATGACTAGCCCACGGTGGCAGCCGAGGTCGAGGTACCTTAGCGGATGACAATCTCGTAGACAGGTCCAGGCATAGGGTCAGGGCAGGCGGCAGAGGTGCAACTTCAGGTCCAAGTCCGGGGTCAGCAACAGGAGGTCCAGGCAGGTGGGAACGGGAACACAGCAACACGGAGGAACTCGGGTAACACAGGACACAGGAGCGGGAACACACAGGAATACACGGGAACGCAGGAATACACAGGAACGCAGGAATGCACAGGAACGCAGGAATAATCGCTAGGAAGCTTTCTCTAAGGCTATGAGGCACAAAGATCCGGCAAGGGTAACAGGAAGAGGCAGGCTTATGAAGAATTGGGCAATATGGCCAGGGCCAATTAATGGCGCGCTGGCCCTTTAAATTTGGAGAAGGGGACGCGCGCTCGCCCTAGCAGTCGGGGACGCGCGCGCACAGCGGAGGGGAGCGAGCCGGGACGGGCGAGATGCGCTGGCGGCGCGCTGGCGGGGGCAGGGCGGCACGGGTGAGCCCGCGACCCGCGATGTGGGTCGCGGGACCACCCGTGACAACCAGTATGCAGATTCTTTTGCTTATGGTGGTGTTACTGCACTTGCTTTAGATGTTTGGTCGGTGCAAGCTTTTTATAATCCTTGTTAGTACTCTAATGAAGGTGTTGAAGGATAAGAAAAGTGTGCCATGATGCATGTGAGGGCTATTGTTGGGCTATACAAAGGAAATCTGTTACCCATTTTGACCATACAAACTGTTTTAAAGAGGACCTGTCACCTGTAAAAATGACACTAGGAGCTGCTTACTAAAGTAACACTGCTAGCGTTATCGGAAACCGAGTGCCGTTTTTACAGGTGACAGGTCCTGTCTAAGTATTGAATGGATGTGTAATCATACCATTGTGCATTTTAGCAGCAGGACTATGGAGTTATGAAGTTATAATCCAGCTTTGCGCCTCTTGCAAGGGCTCTGGGTGGGACTCTCAGCTTGAAGAGTTTAATGTTAAATGTTCAACTGCATCAGGATCAATCTACCATAGAGTAAAAAATAAAACATATAGTAGAAGCCCAATCGTTGCTATTGTGAAAAGATATGAGCCACTGATCCATGCTACCTGCGTAGCTGCGCGCCCTCGTCCGGCGATCCTGCCGTCTGCGCATGCGCAGAAGAGCAGGCCCGCGCCTGCGCGGTCACTGCTCCGAAACAGGCGCGGGCCTGCTCTTCTGCACATGCGCAGGCGGCAGGATCGCTGGACGAGGGCGCGCAGCTACGCGGAGCTGTGCGCCGAAGATGGGTGAGTAGGAGGGGTAAAGTGGCTACCGGGGCGTGGAGTAGCCGCCTCGTGTAACCTCAGATGCGGCTACTCCACGCCCCAGTAGCCGCATAAGTAAATTTGAATATATGTGTAATAAAAGTTATCAAAAAAGTGTGTGGACGTGAGGATTAGCCCTTAAAAGGGCTATCCTCACGTCCCATTGATCCACCTACCACCCAATCTACCTTTATAGGTAGATTTGTGGTGGTAGGTTTCCTTTAAATTCCACACCAGAATCCACTGGTAAAGTCCAGTGAACTTTGCTACCTTTCGTAAAGTTTGAGGAAACATATAGGGACGTCACTATAGCATGAGATCTGATGTGTTTTGAACCATTAGGGTCCTTAGTTGTAGGCTACGACTAAGGACTCAAGCGGTCCAAAATGCATCAGATCTCTTGCTATAGTGACGTCCCTATATGCTTTTTTTAATTAGGTGGATTTTAATCTTCACATTTTTTTAATGCCTGGATGCTGGATAACTTCTTTTTTTCATTGAATTAATATAACTGTTACATATTGGCCCAGACTTATTAAACTGTTTGAACCAGTTTTCCATCTGACTTTGCACTAGAAAGAATGTACAAACTGGTTGTACATGTATTTATAAAGTGTCTGCACCAGTTTTGTGTCCTGGCTAAACTGTGTCCAACAAGACAGAAAAAATGTGCATCAAAAAGGGGCGTGTTACTGCTTAGTCGGACCGTGTGCTTATGTACAATACTGGTCATGACCAATCCACCAGGTCCCTAGGCATTATAAAATGGATCAAATGATTGCTCTTGTCTTATAGCATGTCCTGAATACTCAATTATGCATACATACCCCATCTGCATTTAAGATGAGAGTATTAATATAGTCACAGGTAAGACAAAAGCATATTACAGGCAGTCCCGGGTTACATACAAGTCAAGTTCTGTAGGTTTGTTCTTAAGTTGATTTTGTATGTCGGAACTGTATATTTTACAATTGTAACCAGGATTAACAATAAAGCTTAATTACAGACACCTTTAATAACTTTTACAGCTGTTTATTGTTGCCTAGGGCTAAAGTACAGTAAGTTACCAACAGCCAGAGGTCTGTTTGTAACTAGCGGTCGTCTGTAGTTGGCTGTTCTTAAGTAGGGGACCGCCTGTATAGATATTACATTCAGTGTCCCTAACATGGCTTTTCCTATGATTGCCTTCTCCACAAATCATTTCCTCAGAGTTTTTAAACACACATCTGAAGTTCCACACTTTACCATAATTCCCTCTCTCCTGGACCCCTAACAGTATCAGCTTGCTGCAGTTCCTAATGCTATGACCTAAAATACCTCATATCTGCCTAATGTACTACCTAATACTTATGTTCCCTCGGTGTGCCTGTGAATTTCAGTATAATACTCACTAAGTGGTCCCAACCATGGTATGTCACTATTAGTGGCCCCATTCACTATTCCATCCCATTAAGGATCCCTAATAAATATTAAGTTCCTTAATTGCCTGCCTAATATACCAGTGTCCCTGACAATATCCTGTACTATTAGGGTAGCAACACATGTTGAATGGCTGCAGGATTTACAGCATGTTGATACTGCTGTTATTCTGCCATGTCACTTACACTGCACAGATACACAAAGAAGCCACAAGGCTGAATTATCATTGGCTTTGTGGGAGCACCAGAGCCAGGTTCTACAGTTTAAGCAGGGCGCCCCAGCCAGGTAGGTAGAAATACCTCTGCCTTGCTATAATTTTAAGACACAGGAAGCGTGGTACCACCATCACACTATCTGCATCCTTCACTGAAAGCCGGCGGTGAGAAGCTGGAGATGGAGGGAAATGGTTGCTGCATTATATATAAATTTAAGGGGTTGAAGCATTCTATATTAATTAATTATGATGCTTAATTATACATAAATTAACCTGTCATCACTATTAACCTACCCTAAATTACTGCTCTGTTATATTGGGCTACACCAATAAGTACCACCCATATCTTTGTTTTCATTTACCAGATTCTCCTTCCATGCCAAAAGATAAATATGCAAATGTAGATGAAGTTTTTTGGGGTGTTACCAGAGCCCTCAGAGCTCCATCTCGACAGTAATAACAACTCCCTCTGCTACATTTCCACTGCCCAGCAGTGCTCTGCCACACCATTTCAGCCCCATTTCTATATTTTTAAAGTGAAATTTTGGCATGGAAGGATCATCTGTAAATTAAAAATAAACCTAAAGCTGGCATGTGTGGGCAATGCTCTACATAACATAGAAGTCTGTTGGGGTAGATAAATCATGGTGATAGATTTCCTCAACAGGAATGTGTAATAAATTAAAAGTGTATAAGCAACACAATGGGGCTTATTTACTAAGGGTCCGCGGACCGCACTATCATCAGATATTCCGACGATTTATGATTTGCGCCGCATTTAGCAGGGGATTTTGGAGCATGCGATAGGAATTTGGCGCATCGGCCCCGGCTTTGATGCGACACAAATTGGGGGGCGGGCCGTCGGTCTGACTGATTCAGACTAAGTGCAGGATTTAACATTTAAATTGTGTCGCAAGACATGCATTTACATACATCGGTAAGAAGATGGTGAACTCCGGCGGACCTGAGCGGGGAGTGACACATGCAGGATATTGAGCGCACAGTGTAAGTGAATCGGGGCAGCTGTGCATTCTCGTCGGACAATGCACCCCGGGGAACGCACAGAGATGGGTAAATGTGCCCCAATGTATTAATTAATAAAGGGTTGAAGTACCGGGGTGCTGACAATAATGACTGAGCGGGATGCTGTATAATTCAATGAGAGTTAACAATAGTTAACAAGTGAATGTATAACACAAAAGTTATTGTGCAGGATGCTGTATGATACAATAGTTAATATGCAGATGCTCTATAATACCATACTAATGAGCGGGATGCTGTGTAATACAATAATTAATGAATGGGGTGCTGTATAATACAATAGTTAAAAGGTGGATGCTGTATAACATACTAGTGTATTTGCTGGATGTATAACACAATTATTTATGAGCAGGGTGTTGTATGATATAATAATGATTAAACAGGATGCTGTATAATACAACAGTCATTGTGTGGGATGCTGTATAATACAATAATACAATAGATCATGAACAGGATGCTGTACAATATAATAATGAATGAACAGGGTACACTATAATCAATGACACGACTGCCTTCTTATCAGCTATGTCGTTGCAGGACGGGTTTAAGTTTGCCTCTTTCGACGTAGAATGTCTATACACCCGCATTCCACAGGACCTTGGCGTTGACTTTTACACCATAATAGTTTCCATCCCTCGCATGTCAAAACCAGTGTTCCATTTAGTCCGTTTTTACGGCTTAAAAGACTCAACAGTGACAGCTCAAAATTCCAACAACAAGCACATGAACTGACCTCACGTTTCATAGAACGGGGGTATCCAATAAAAGATGTTCTTAATGCATTTCACAGAGCCAATGCAATTCCTCGACGGAGTTTACTTTTCAACGCCAAGAAACGTAGAAACCAGGGCGGAACGAGATTCGCTTTCTCTTTCCATTTTAGCCCTAATGATGGTGCTATCCGTGAAGCTATTATGTACTCCGCCAGGGACCAAAATTGGCTGACATAACAGCTTGTAGGCCCCTTGTGACCCTTAGATGTAGCCCCACAGTAGGTACTGAGCTAGTCCGGAGTAGATACTCCGCCCTAGACAAAGTTGGCTCAGCCAGGGTGCTCCCAAAGGTAACTACAAGTGTGAGCATTGTAACTTTTGCATGTACAACCTGCAGGCTAAAACTCTAAATTTAGGGGGTGTGAAAATAGATGTAAAACACTTTATCACTTGCAGGACCACTTATGTGGTATATGTGCTCATATGTACATGCAATAAATTTTACATCGGAAAGACCATTCGGAACATGTTCACGAGATTTAGGGAACACCTCCATTCAGTGTCCACTGGTAATGGTTGCCCCAGACTGATTGAGCACATAGAGAAAGAGAAAAAAAACAACAACGAAGGAGGACGGCGCCTCGCGTGATAACGCGTGATAGTCCTCCTCAACAAATCTGACTATATCAAAGAATCTTTTCGTCTCCTGTCAGATACGGCCTTCTATTCCAAGCTAGAAAAGAATCCCATACACTTGTTCAAGTCGCAACTTTATACACTCTTGGACGAGGGTTTTAAATCAGGAGTTCTCTCCAAAAAGGAGCTCCAATACCTACGAATCGAAGAACCAGCAACGGCAACGTTCTACTATCTACCCAAGGTGCACAAAAACACCACCAACCCACCTGGACGCCCCATCATTTCTGGGATCAATTCCCTCACGGCCAACCTATCCCATTATGTAGATCTGTTTTTACAAAAATATGTTAAGAATTTGGTCTCTTTTACCCTAGACACTTCAGATTTAATCAGACATGTTCTTCCAGTTCCCTGGTCTGATTCCTATTTGTTCATTACCATGGACATTTCCTCCCTCTACACTGTAATCCCCCACGACCTAGGTGTTTATGCGACTTCACAATTCCTTGCCCGTGATCCTAGTATGTCCAACACCCAGAGCGACTTCATCCTGAGGGCTATTACATTTATCCTCCATCATAATTATTTTTCTTTTAATGACCAGATTTTTATACAAAAAAGAGGCACAGCGATGGGTAGTAAATTCGCTCCCAGCTACGCGAACCTGTATGTAGGTCTCTTCGAAGAACAGAACATCTTCACGCATTCATCTTATGACCAATGTGTCGTCTATAAGCGATATATAGATGACATCTTTATAATCTGGAAAGGGAGTGAAAAGGAAGCTCTGGATTTCATTGGGGACCTCAATACGAACAAGTGGGGCCTACAGTTTACATCCAATATTACATCCAACTTTGTGGAATTCCTTGATGTCACGGTCTATCATGTGGACCAAAGGATCCTTACCAAAACTTATTTTAAATCCGTTGACAGCAACAGTTACCTAGATTTTGCCAGCAACCATTTCAAAAAATGGAAGACTAATATACCTTTTGGTCAGTTCAAAAGAATAAGGCGAAACTGTACCACCGATGCTGACTATATCACACAGAGCACAGTCTTAAAGGATAGGTTCAAAGCTAAAGGCTACCCTCCTCCTCTCATTTCCTCTGCCTGCGCCAAGGCAGGCGTCTTAAGCCAAGACGAATGCCTTAAACCTAGCATAAAGAAGACCGGAGAAGCTTTCAACCGAGCCAACTTTATCACCACATACTCTAATGATGGTGGCAAAATTAAACATATCCTCAAGAAACACTGGAATTTATTACTCCACGACCCATATCTCAAAAATAGCATTTCTGCTAATCCCACCGTCACTTTTCGACGACCGCTTTCCTTAAAAAATATCCTTGCACCTAGTCGGTTACGCACCTCCAAAAAAACAAAACCTGACCTATCTTTCTTTCCAAAAGTCTTAGGCAGTTTTAAATGTGGTCATAACCTCTGCAAGTGCTGCGATACCATCCACCACCGAAGGTCCACTTTCCAATCTAATACAACTGGAGAGTTGTTCGAAATTAAAAGTTTCATCAACTGCAGCTCTAACTTTGTTATTTATTTAATTGAATGTACTTGTAAACTACAGTACATTGGCCGCACTATCCAACCACTGAGAGAACGAATGAATAAACATCGGAGTAACATCACTAACGGTTTTCTCCTCCATAGTGTATCAAGACATGCGGCCCTGTACCACAAACAGAACTATAAGGAATTTAGCATAACACCTATTGAACACATTAGTCCCTCCACCCCCCAGCGTTTCGATCATCTAAAGAAACGCGAAATGTACTGGATTTATAAACTTCAGTGTCTCATGCCTGCCGGTCTCAACGAATCTCTTGAAAATATCTTTTAAATCATACACACATCTCTACTTATACTCTGAGTCCATTTCCACTCCATTGAGGTCAATATATCTTTTAATAGAGTATACAATTCCACACAACACATCTTAATAACGTATGAAATTTATTTATTAAACAATAGATTACATAATATCACAAAATATATTTTATTACGTATGTAATCTATTCACTGAACATTTTTTACTAGTCAGTTTAATATTTTTGTGTACTTTGTCTCATGTAATTTACTGACCATTATTTTAACACCACTAGGTCTCATGTTTTATCCCATATCTATTCAGCTTATGCCAATGGACCTATGGCTCACTGCTTATTTATGACTTAGGCATCAAGATTTTTGTCATTTTTGTCACTTTTATATACCTTATTACGTGTTTCCCCCTAGTTACTTTTTATGTACCTTTATCTACTACCCAAATGTATTATGTATTTATTATTATTATTAATTTTATTTTTATTAATTGTGTATCATTCATATGTATTATTTCTTTCATCCATTTATTTATTCAATCACCAAAATTTATCTTTAAATACCTTATTCTACTATTTAGGTGCTGTCATGTTTAGTCCTTTATTCCTTTTCCCATCTGCCATGTACTTACACTCTGCACAGATACACAGTGCCTACATTTGTCATCCCCTGTATCTTATTTATCGAGGTTCCGATCCCAGTGCGCGTGCGCCGGCTTTCAATTTGTGTCGCACTGCACGCCAGCACCAATGCGCATGCGTCCATCCCCACCGCCCGCCGCTCTACACGCAGGCGCCGGCGTTCCCATCCCTATATCAGACCCACTCCCCGCGCGCCTCCTTCAGTAGCTGACCGACTAAGTTCCCTCTTAGCGCTCTTTTGTAAGTATAATGGACTTCATCCTTCTGTTTATCCCTAATGCCTGTTAATTAAAGGTCCATATCTTGATTCCTTGCCTTTTTGTTTTCCTTTTCAGTCTGAGTTCCCACTCAGTGGTCCCATGTAAGTCTCCTATCTATTATTAATTTTTTAGTTTCAACTTTGCTTCTTATGCCCTCTAGTAATTATAATTATATTTATTTAAATTTATGTATTAGATTTACCTATCTACTGTACCCCTCATACCTTCCAGCTACTTGGCCTTTTCACCCCAATTAGTCTATGTATATTTATTTACCTATTTTACATCATATGTTTACATAAGCCCACTTCATTTCTCATCCTCCACTATCCATTTATCTAATTTCCTGTGCATACACTACAAGTACTGCCCATCTCTTTTATCCTCTATGACCCAGCTATTATGTTACTACTTTCCCTATATGTTTATGTACTTTTCTCGTACTGTACACCCCTTTTCTTTTCTTTATTTTATATCAATACATCTTTTACATTGCCGCGTGTCTTTAATATAATTATTTATTAAATACTTTTTAACCTATTATATTTATATATATGTATTTTCGTTATAATTGTATTTTACTAATTACGAATCGATTTATATGTGTTCACACTTCATGTATTTCATTGTACTCCATCAATTTTATGTATATATCTATTCTACTAGTTCTGGTCTGACGAAGGGGTCTCCCCGAAACGCGTTACTGGATATCACTGCTACCAATAAAATTTGTCGTAACCATTACACTTGGAGAGATCTTTATTCGGTTACAAGCGCACTTTCCAGGCCCCCTCCACCTTTTCCATTATTGCATGATTGAGCACATGAGGTTGCACCACTCCAATGAATCAAACCCACTTCGATTCGCGGGCATAGAAAAGGTAGAGAGTAACCCTAGGGGCTTCTACGCCGTGAAGCGAGGTGGATTCTTAGGTGCAGGGCCATGGGCTCTCTCGGTCTTAATGACTGAAACAATCTCAGTGTTTTTCTATGATCTTTTGAAAAGACGGTATTACTAAAATTTATTCACTTCCATATGCTAACATTACCCCTCTACTGTACTTTCTCGTTTGCTATTGTTTTTAACACACTGTATGTTTGGACAAGTGTTGAAGCTTTCACATATTTGTATGTGTTTCATTGTTGCTATGTATCTATGACAACCTCCCGGGGGCCGGTGCTTATAACGTACATGCCCCAGAAGGATGACGTCAGAGGATAGAGGAAGCGCTGTTCAGCGTGAAACGGCCCGTCGCCTTGCCGCATGTCGGCGTCTTGTACCACCTGTGTATATCTGAATAAAGATTGAAGACTTCTTCGGTGAGTGCCGCGGTCATATTTCCTTCCTTGCTTACCTGAGGGTACACTACAATACAATAGATCATGAACAGGATGCTGTATAATACAATGGTTTATGAATGGGGAGCTAAGTAATGCAATAATTTATGCATTGGAGGCTGTATAATACAATAGTTAATGAGCTAGGCACTGTATAATACAATAATAAAAGAGCAGGGTGCTGTAAAATACTAAAATGAATGAGCGGGAAGCTATGTAATAAAATAATTAATGACGGGGGTTTATTATACAATAGTTAATTAAAGGGGTTATTTTTCAATACCATAAGTAATTAGCCGGCTGCAGGGTTTTTTTAACTAAGGGATGTCTATACAGTAAAAATTTAGTGGGTTGTATTGATAATGAGAGGGCTATGTGAAAAGAAATCAGATGATAAATTTATAAAATATAATTAATTTTGTGGGGAGGACTTTATAGAATTCAGGTGGGCTTTATGCTGTCAAGGTAGGGCTATCTATAATAGAATAATGGTAAATCTTGTGGTCTTACTTTCTTCTCACTGGAAAATTCATGATACCATTTATTCAGACAGATATTCCGGTAGTATGTCCAAATTTTCTCAAGGTTCTTTCTTTGTTCGTGGATTTTCACAATGATAGTTGCAGAGTCTAGTTAATGATTGGATTTTACTTTATCATTGTGAAATGATGTGCATCTAAATAGGAATGGTAATTGCACATGTATTTCATGGGAAACAGTCTTGGTTGATGTTTTTATCCAGAAGAAACATGAAGTGGGTTTTACAAATTTTTCAGAAGCATGCCATTAATTTTGCAGATTTTAAAGAAGATTTTAGACCTTCAAGCAAGAAAGAATCTCAAAAGAAGCAACAAAGTGAAGATTCATTGACCTCTTTTGATACATTTGTACACTGAGACAAGGTAACAAGAAATTTTACTTTACTGCTAGCAATTCACTTTATTTTCCTTTGTGGTCCTACCAGCTCAAATTAATTAAAAAGACTTCATACTTTTATTTTTTGCAGACCAGATAAGTACTCATTTTCCAACACTATCTTGAGCTGTGGGCGAGAGGGTAGTTAGCACAGAACAAGTTCTAAACTCCTATGGCTGGTAAGAAAGGTCTATAAATCTTTAACAATGTAACCAATCTTTTAAATAAGTTTAATGCAATCATCAAGTCCAGAGAGATGAAAGTCTTCTGATTGAGATTGCATTTTTACTAATAACTATATAAAAAGCTTGTATTTCAGGAGAAGATGGTACATGAATCAATGGAATAGAATCTTGGACCATCGCTCATCCTGTAACCTGTTACAGTAAAGATTCCAACCTGTGGCTGCTTTATTCAGACAGATATTCAGGTAGGATGTCCACATTTTCTCAAGGTTCTTACTTTGTCCAGGGATTTTCACAATGAAAGAACGCAGAACTTCGGCTGCGCGGCCGCGGCTCCGGGGAAGGAACTACTGCACATAAAAAAGCTGCATAAAAAAATATGCATATAGATGTAATAAAGTTTTGTAAAAGACACCCGGGATGTAAGGATTAGCCCAAAAAAGGGCTATCCTCACATCCCATCCATCCACCTACCACCCCTTCTACCTTTATAAGTAGAATCGGGGTGGTAGGTTCCCTTTAAATAAGTTTGAGGCAATCATCAAGTTCAGAGAGATGAAAGTCTTCTGATTGAGATTGCATTTTTACTACTAACTATATAAAAAGCTTGTATTTCAGCGGAAGACGGTACATGAATCAATGGAATAGAATCTTGGACCATCGCTCATCCTCTAATCTGTTACTGTAAAGATTCCAACCTATGGCCACTTTATTCAGACAGATATTGAGGTAGGATGTCCAAATTTTCTCAAGGTTCTTACTTTGTCCATGGATTTTCACAATGATAGTTGCAGTAAAGAGTGTAGTCAATAATTGTATTTTACTGTATCATTGTGAAACAATGTGGATCTAAAATAGGAATGGTAATTGTATCTGTTTATAATGGGCCATGGTTTAGGTTCATGTTTTTATCCAGAAGAAACATAGGGTGGGTTTTACAGTTTTTTCAGAAGCATGCCATCAATTTTGCAGATTTTAAAGAAGATTTTGGACATTCAAGCAAGAACGAATCTCAAAACAAGCAGCATAGTGAAGATTCATTGACCACTTTTGATACATTTGTACACCGAGACAAGGTAACAAGAAATGGTACTTTACTGCTAGCAATTCATTTATTTTCCATTTTAATTATATCAGCTTTATTTATTTAAAAAGACTTTCTACTTTTGTTTTCTGCAGGCCAGATAATACCTCATTTTCCAACACTACCTTGAGTTGTGGACGTGATGGTAGTTAGCACAGAACAAGTTCTGAACTCCTAGGGCTGGTAAGAATGGTGTACAATTCTTTAACATTGTAAGCAATCTTTTAAATAAGTTTTATGCAATCATCAAGTTCAGAGAGATGAAAGTCTTCTGATTGAGATTGCATTTTTACTACTAACTATATAAAAAGCTTGTATTTGAGCAGAAGATGGTACATGAATCAATGGAATAGAATCTTGGACCATCGCTCATCCTGTAACCTGTTACAGTAAAGATTCCAACCTGTAGCCGCTTTATTCAGACAGATATTCAGGTAGGATGTCCAAATTTTCTCAAGGTTCTTACTTTGTCCATGGATTTTCACAATGATAGTTGCAGTAAAGAGTCTAGTCCAGTGGTGGCGAACCTATGGCACGCGTGCCAGAGAGGGCACGCACAGCCCTCTCTGTGGGCACGCGTACCATCTTCCCGTTCCATTTCCCTGTTAATCACTGCAGCTCAGGCAATGCAGGAAAATCTGCCGCTTGCCGAGAGCTTCAGTGATCTCTCATACTGTAGTCTGCATCTGACCTGCTCTGTGCTCACAAGTGCTGCCTTAGACACAGAGCAAGTCATTGCCCGCCCCTCAACTCCCTCCCCCTCCTCCCCTGCAGCCGGGAACTCCGTGAGAATGAGGGCAGAACATCCGGAGCTTACACAACGCCCGGTGAGTACATGGAAGCAGCAGCTGCTCTGTGTATATGTGACAGGCAGCAGGCAGCTTTGGGACACTAAACAACTACAGGTCCTTATTGTTTAGTGTCCCAAACTGCCCTGTATGACAGCTTCCCATGGTCGCAAATCTACTGCCCCTGGCTGGATCCCTTGTTGCTGTGCCATGCTGCCAGTGATGCCAGGGTGCACTACACTGCCCTCACTGACATCATGGCACAGGTGCCCCCCTCCAAATTGAATTCAACAATCCTTCATATTGCCCCTGATACTTGGTCACTGTATGGGGGTAGTGCTCTTCACTAGATGGGGGTAGTGCTCCTCAGTGGATGGCGGTAGTGCTCCTCACTGGATGGGGGTAGTGCTCCTCACTGGATGGGGGTAGTGCTCCTCACTGGATGGGGGTAGTGTTCCTCAGTGGATGGGGGTAGTGCTCCTCAGTGGATGGGGGTAGTGCTCCTCAGTGGATGGGGGTAGTGTTCCTCAGTGGATGGGGGTAGTGTTCCTCACTGGATGGGGGTAGTGTTCCTCACTGGATGGGGGTAGTGTTCCTCAGTGGATGGGGGTAGTGATCCTCAGTGGATGGGGGTAGTGCTCCTCAGTGGATGGGGGTAGTGCTCCTCAGTGGATGGGGGTAGTGCTCCTCAGTGGATGGGGGTAGTGCTCCTCACTGGATGGGGGTAGTGCTCCTCACTGGATGGGGGTAGTGTTCCTTACTGGCTGGGGGTAGTGTTCCTCACTGGATGGGGGTAGTGTTCCTCAGTGGATGGGGGTAGTGTCCCTCATTGGATGGGGGTAGTGCTCCTCACTGGATGGGGGTAGTGTCCCTCATTAGATGGGGGTAGTGCTCCTCACTGGATGGGGGTAGTGTTCCTTACTGGCTGGGGGTAGTGTTCCTCACTGGATGGGGGTAGTGTTCCTCAGTGGATGGGGGTAGTGTTCCTCAGTGGATGGGGGTAGTGTCCCTCATTGGATCGGGGTAGTGTTCCTCACTGGATGGGGGTAGTGTCCCTCATTGGATGGGGGTAGTGCTCCTCACTGGATGGGGGTAGTGCTCCTCACTGGATGGGGGTAGTGTCCCTCACTGGATGGGGGTAGTGTCCCTCACTGGATGGGGGTAGTGTCCCTCACTGGATGGGGGTAGTGTCCCTCACTGGATGGGGGTAGTGTCCCTCACTGGATGGGGGTAGTGCTCCTCACTAGATGGGGGTAGTGCTCCTCACTAGATGGGGGTAGTGCTCCTCACTAGATGGGGGTAGTGCTCCTCACTGGATGGGGGTAGTGCTCCTCACTGGATGGGGGTAGTGCTCCTCACTGGATGGGGGTAGTGCTCCTCACTGGATGGGGGTAGTGCTCCTCACTGGATGGGGGTAGTGCTCCTCACTGGATGGGGGTAGTGCTCCTCACTGGATGGGGGTAGTGCTCCTCACTGGATGGGGGTAGTGTCCCTCACTGGATGGGGGTAGTGCTCCTCACTAGATGGAGGTAGTGCTCCTCACTGTATTTGCTCCTGCTTAGTGATATTATTAGTGATATTGGTCTGTTTATTATCAGTATGGTGGTATTTATCATGTTGTACTGGTAATGGTCATGATACTACTTTATTATATGTCCCTTATAGAGGGGGATTGTCGGTAATTATAGGCTCAATAGCCGGGTTGGCACTCTGCAATGATAGAGTAGACTTTGGTTTGCAGTTTGGGCACTTGGTCTCTAAAAGGTTCGCCATCACTGGTCTAGTCAATAATTGGATTCTACTGTAACATTATGAAACAATGTGGATCTAAAATAGGAATGGTAATTGTATCTGTTTATAATGGGTCATGGTTTAGGTTCATGTTTTTATCCAGAAGAAACATGAAGTGGGTTTTACAGTTTTTTCAGAAGCATGCCATCAATTTTGCAGATTTTAAAGAAGATTTTGGACCTTCAAGCAAGAAAGAATCTCAAAACAAGTAGCATAGTGATAATTCATTGACCACTTTTGACACATTTGTACACCAAGACAAGGTAACAAGAAATGGTACTTTACTGCTAGCAATTCATTTATTTTCCTTTTAAATCGAATCAGCATTTTTTATTTAAAGGACTTTATACTTTTATTTTCTGCAGACCAGATAAGTCCTCTTTTTCCAACATTATCTTGAGCTGTGGGCGAGAGGGTAGTTAGCACAGAACAAGTTCTAAACTCCTACGGCTGGTAACAACGGTGTACAATTCTTTAACAATGTAAGCAATCTTTTAAATAAGTTTAATGCAATCATCAAGTCCAGAGAGATGAAAGTCTTCTGATTGAGATTGCATTTTTACTACTAACTATGTAAACAGCTTCTATTTCAGCAGAAGATGGTACATGAATCAATGGAATAGAATCTTGGACCATCGCTCATCCTCTAACCTATTACAGTAAAGATTCCAACCTGTGGCCGCTTTATTCAGACAGATATTCAGGTAGGATGTCCAAATTTTCTTAAGGTTCTTACTTTGTCCAGGGATTTTCACAATGATTGTTGCAGTAAAGAGTGTAGTCAATAAAGTGTAGTCAATACATTGATATTAATGTATCATTGTGAAACAATGTGCATCTAAATGGGAATGGTGATTGTATCTGCTTTTAATGGGCCATAGTTTAGGTTCAATGTTTATATCCAGAAGAACCATGAAGTGGGTTTTCCATTTTTTTCACAAAGATACCGTCAATTTTGCCGATTTTAAAGAAGATTTTGGACCTTCAAGCAAGAAAGGATCTCAAAACAAGCCACATAGTTAAGATTTATGGACTAACTTTAATACATGTGTACATCAAGGCAAGGTAACAAAAATTGTACTTTACTGCTAGCAATTCACTTTAGTTTTCTTTGTGGTCCTACAAGCTTAAATTAAATAACAAGACTTCATACCTTTATTTTCTGCAGACTAGATAAGTCCTCATTTTTCAACACTTTCTTGAGCAGTAGACGAGATGGTAGTTAGCACAGAACAAGTTCTAAACTCCTACGGCTGGTAAGAACGGTGTACAATTCTTTAACAATGTAAGCAATCTTTTAAATAAGTTTAATGCAATCATCAAGTCCAGAGAGATGAAAGTCTTCTGATTGAGATTGCATTTTTACTACTAACTATGTAAAAAGCTTGTATTTCAGCAGAAGATGGTACATGAATCAATGGAATGGAATCTTGGACCATCGCTCATCCTGTAACCTATTACAGTAAAGATTCCAACCTGTGGCCGCTTTATTCACACAGATATTCAGGTAGGATGTTTTCAAAATTTTCTCAAGGTTCCTACTTTATCCATAGATTTTCACAATGATAGTTGCAGTAAAGAGTCTAGTCAATAATTGGATTTTACTGTATCATTGTGAAACAATGTGCATCTAAAATAGGAATGGTAATTGTATCTGTTTATAATGGGCCATGGTTTAGGTTCATGTTTTTATCCAGAAGAAACATGAAGTATTGCCATCAATTCAGAAGCATGCCATCAATTTTGCAGATTTTAAAGAAGATTTTGGATATTCAAGCAAGAACGAATCTCAAAACAAGCAGCATAGTAAAGATTCATTGACCACTTTTGATACATTTGTACACCGAGACAAGGTAACAAGAAATGGTACTTTACTGCTAGCAATTCATTATTTTATACTTGTTTTCTGCAGGCCAGATAAGTCTTCATTTTCCAACACTATCTTAAGCTGTGGACTAGAGGGTAGTTAGCACAGAACAAGTTCTAAACTCCTATGGCTGGTAAGAAAGGTCTATAAATCTTTAACATTGTAACCAATTTTTTAAATAAGTTTAATGCAATCATCAAGTTCAGAGAGATGAAAGTCTTCTGATTGAGATTGCATTTTTACTACTAACTATGTAAAAAGCTTGTATTTCAGCAGAAGATGGTACATGAATCAATGGAATGGAATCTTGGACCATCGCTCATCCTGTAACCTATTACAGTAAAGATTCCAACCTGTGGCCGCTTTATTCACACAGATATTCAGGTAGGATGTTTTCAAAATTTTCTCAAGGTTCCTACTTTATCCATAGATTTTCACAATGATAGTTGCAGTAAAGAGTCTAGTCAATAATTGGATTTTACTGTATCATTGTGAAACAATGTGCATCTAAAATAGGAATGGTAATTGTATCTGTTTATAATGGGCCATGGTTTAGGTTCATGTTTTTATCCAGAAGAAACATGAAGTATTGCCATCAATTCAGAAGCATGCCATCAATTTTGCAGATTTTAAAGAAGATTTTGGATATTCAAGCAAGAACGAATCTCAAAACAAGCAGCATAGTAAAGATTCATTGACCACTTTTGATACATTTGTACACCGAGACAAGGTAACAAGAAATGGTACTTTACTGCTAGCAATTCATTATTTTATACTTGTTTTCTGCAGGCCAGATAAGTCTTCATTTTCCAACACTATCTTAAGCTGTGGACTAGAGGGTAGTTAGCACAGAACAAGTTCTAAACTCCTATGGCTGGTAAGAAAGGTCTATAAATCTTTAACATTGTAACCAATTTTTTAAATAAGTTTAATGCAATCATCAAGTTCAGAGAGATGAAAGTCTTCTGATTGAGATTGGATTTTTAATACTAACTATATAAAAAGCTTGTATTTCAGCAGAAGACGGTACATGAATCAACGGAATGGAATCTTGGACCATCGCTCATCCTGTAATCTGTTACTGTAAGATTTCAACTTATGGCCGCTTTATTCAGACAGATATTGAGGTAGGATGTCCAAATTTTCTCAAGGTTCTTACTTTGTCCATGGATTTTCACAATGATAGTTGCAGTAAAGAGTGTAGTCAATAATTGTATTTTACTGTATCATTGTGAAACAATGTGGATCTAAAATAGGAATGGTAATTGTATCTGTTTATAATGGGCCATGGTGTAGGTCCCTGTTTTTATCCAGAAGAAACATGAAATGGGTTTTACAGTATTTTCAGAAGCATGCCATCAATTTAGCAGATTTTAAAGAAGATTTTGGATATTCAAGCAAGAACGAATCTCAAAACAAGCAGCATAGTAAAGATTCATTGACCACTTTTGATACATTTGTACACCAAGACAAGGTAACAAGAAATGGTACTTTACTGCTAGCAATTCATTTATTTTCCTTTTAAATCGAATCAGCATTTTTTATTTAAAGGACTTTATACTTTTATTTTCTGCAGACCAGATAAGTCCTCTTTTTCCAACATTATCTTGAGCTGTGGGCGAGAGGGTAGTTAGCACAGAACAAGTTCTAAACTCCTACGGCTGGTAACAACGGTGTACAATTCTTTAACAATGTAAGCAATCTTTTAAATAAGTTTAATGCAATCATCAAGTCCAGAGAGATGAAAGTCTTCTGATTGAGATTGCATTTTTACTACTAACTATGTAAACAGCTTCTATTTCAGCAGAAGATGGTACATGAATCAATGGAATAGAATCTTGGACCATCGCTCATCCTCTAACCTATTACAGTAAAGATTCCAACCTGTGGCCGCTTTATTCAGACAGATATTCAGGTAGGATGTCCAAATTTTCTTAAGGTTCTTACTTTGTCCAGGGATTTTCACAATGATTGTTGCAGTAAAGAGTGTAGTCAATAAAGTGTAGTCAATACATTGATATTAATGTATCATTGTGAAACAATGTGCATCTAAATGGGAATGGTAATTGTATCTGCTTTTAATGGGCCATAGTTTAGGTTCAATGTTTATATCCAGAAGAACCATGAAGTGGGTTTTCCATTTTTTTCACAAAGATACCGTCAATTTTGCCGATTTTAAAGAAGATTTTGGACCTTCAAGCAAGAAAGGATCTCAAAACAAGCCACATAGTTAAGATTTATGGACTAACTTTAATACATGTGTACATCAAGGCAAGGTAACAAAAATTGTACTTTACTGCTAGCAATTCACTTTAGTTTTCTTTGTGGTCCTACAAGCTTAAATTAAATAACAAGACTTCATACCTTTATTTTCTGCAGACTAGATAAGTCCTCATTTTTCAACACTTTCTTGAGCAGTAGACGAGATGGTAGTTAGCACAGAACAAGTTCTAAACTCCTACGGCTGGTAAGAACGGTGTACAATTCTTTAACAATGTAAGCAATCTTTTAAATAAGTTTAATGCAATCATCAAGTCCAGAGAGATGAAAGTCTTCTGATTGAGATTGCATTTTTACTACTAACTATGTAAAAAGCTTGTATTTCAGCAGAAGATGGTACATGAATCAATGGAATGGAATCTTGGACCATCGCTCATCCTGTAACCTATTACAGTAAAGATTCCAACCTGTGGCCGCTTTATTCACACAGATATTCAGGTAGGATGTTTTCAAAATTTTCTCAAGGTTCCTACTTTATCCATAGATTTTCACAATGATAGTTGCAGTAAAGAGTCTAGTCAATAATTGGATTTTACTGTATCATTGTGAAACAATGTGCATCTAAAATAGGAATGGTAATTGTATCTGTTTATAATGGGCCATGGTTTAGGTTCATGTTTTTATCCAGAAGAAACATGAAGTATTGCCATCAATTCAGAAGCATGCCATCAATTTTGCAGATTTTAAAGAAGATTTTGGATATTCAAGCAAGAACGAATCTCAAAACAAGCAGCATAGTAAAGATTCATTGACCACTTTTGATACATTTGTACACCGAGACAAGGTAACAAGAAATGGTACTTTACTGCTAGCAATTCATTATTTTATACTTGTTTTCTGCAGGCCAGATAAGTCTTCATTTTCCAACACTATCTTAAGCTGTGGACTAGAGGGTAGTTAGCACAGAACAAGTTCTAAACTCCTATGGCTGGTAAGAAAGGTCTATAAATCTTTAACATTGTAACCAATTTTTTAAATAAGTTTAATGCAATCATCAAGTTCAGAGAGATGAAAGTCTTCTGATTGAGATTGGATTTTTAATACTAACTATATAAAAAGCTTGTATTTCAGCAGAAGACGGTACATGAATCAACGGAATGGAATCTTGGACCATCGCTCATCCTGTAATCTGTTACTGTAAGATTTCAACTTATGGCCGCTTTATTCAGACAGATATTGAGGTAGGATGTCCAAATTTTCTCAAGGTTCTTACTTTGTCCATGGATTTTCACAATGATAGTTGCAGTAAAGAGTGTAGTCAATAATTGTATTTTACTGTATCATTGTGAAACAATGTGGATCTAAAATAGGAATGGTAATTGTATCTGTTTATAATGGGCCATGGTGTAGGTCCCTGTTTTTATCCAGAAGAAACATGAAATGGGTTTTACAGTATTTTCAGAAGCATGCCATCAATTTAGCAGATTTTAAAGAAGATTTTGGATATTCAAGCAAGAACGAATCTCAAAACAAGCAGCATAGTAAAGATTCATTGACCACTTTTGACACATTTGTACACTGAGACATAGTAACAAAAAGTGCTACTTTACTGCTAGCAATTCACTTAATTTTCCTTTGTGATCATATCAGCTTTTTTTATTTAAAAAGACTTTATACTTTTGTTTTCTGCAGGCCAGATAAGTCTTCGTTTTCCAACACTATCTTGAGTTGTGGATGTGATGGTAGTTAGCACAGAACAAGTTCTGAACTCCTAGGGCTGGTAAGAACGGTGTACAATTCTTTAACAATGTAACCAATCTTTTAAATAAGTTTAATGCAATCATCAAGTTCAGAGAGATGAAATTCTTCTGATTGAGATTGCATTTTTACTACTAACTATGTAAAAAGCTTGTATTTCAGGAGA
Organism: Engystomops pustulosus; assembly: GCF_040894005.1. Lineage (NCBI taxonomy): Eukaryota > Metazoa > Chordata > Amphibia > Anura > Leptodactylidae > Engystomops > Engystomops pustulosus. The sequence goes on along the minus strand of NC_092417.1, from coordinate 99,844,735 downwards.
AGATGGTACATGAATCAATGGAATAGAATCTTGGACCATCGCTCATCCTGTAACCTGTTACGGTAAAGATTCCAACCTGTGGCCGCTTTTTTCACACAGATATTCAGGTAGGATGTCCAAATTTTCTCAATGTTCCTACTTTGTCCATGGATTTTCACAATGATAGTTGCAGTAAAGAGTCTAGTCAATAATTGGATTTTACTGTATCATTGTGAAATTATGCTAATCTAAATAGAAATGGTAATTGTATCTGTTTTTAATGGGCCATGGTTTAGGTTCATGTTTTTATCCAGAAGAAACATGAAGTGGGTTTTACAGTTTTTTCAGAAGCATGCCATCAATTTTGCAGATTTTAAAGAAGATTTTAGACCTTCAAGCAAGAAAAAATCTCAAAAGAAGCAACAAAGTGAAGATGCATTGACCACTTTTGATACATTTGTACACTGAGACAAGGTAACAAGAAATGGTACTTTACTGCTAGCAATTCACTTTATTTTCCTTTGTGGTCCTACCAGCTTAAATTAACCCCTTCCCGACATTTGACGTAATAATACTGCATGGCGGGAGGTGCGTTCCCGCAAAATGCAGTATTATTACGTCATGCTTCTGGCGCCGGCTCCTAAACGGAGCCGGCGCCAGAAGCTGCGGGTGTCGGCTATATATTATAGCCGACACCTGCCTCTAACACCCGCGATCGGAGATTTCTCCGATCGCGGGTGTTAACCCCTAACACGCCGCGGTCGCGCTGACCGCGGCGTGTCAGAGGCATTTAAATGCAATCTGAAGGGAATCGGACCCCCCCGCGGCGCTTACCGGGGGGGTCCGCTGCTCCGATCGCAGCCCCGGGACTGCCGGTGCCCGGGGCTGCGAGATCTTCATCCGGAAGCCGGGTCCTGCCTTCTGGCAGGACCCGGCTGTAAGACACTGGGCATGCGCAGCATGCTCAGTGTCTTACATTACACAGTGCAATACTTCTGTATTGCACTGTGTAACCTGTAAAATAGCTTGAACAAGTGATCAGAAGATCACTTGTTCAAGCTTAGATGTCATTACCTGTAAAAAAAAGTTAAAACAGTAAATAAAGGTTTTTAAAAATAAAAATAAATAATAAAAGAAAGTGAAAGTCCCCCCAAACACCACATTTCCCTTTACACAAGTAATAAAGTATAAAATACACTAAATCACAAAAAAACCCCACTTATTTGGTATCGCCGCGTCCGTAACAATCTGTACAATAATCCTAATCATAATTGGACCCGCTCGGTGAACGTGGTAAAAAAAACCCCCAAAAACTTGCCAAAAATTAAAACTTTTTATCAAATTGCTTTACAAAAAATGTTCTAAAAAGTGATCCGAAAAAGTTACAAGCGCCAAAATGATACCACTGAAAAGAACAACTTATCACACAAAAAATAAGCTCACAACCAGCTCCGTCAACCAAAAAATACTATAGTTATGCTGCTATAAAGATGGCAATACTAAAACAAATTCAATTTTTTCTATTCTAGTTTTCCTTCAATAAAATTGGACAAATATAAATAAAACTATATAAATGAGGTATCACCGTAATCGTAGTGATCCGTAGAATAAAGATAATATATTATTGTTATGCTACAGCGACCCCCCCCCCCTCAAAAATGCTAAAAATCCAAAACAAGAATTGATGATTTTATTTTCCTCCACACGAAAAAAGTTAATAAAATTGCTTCAATAAGCTAAACACCCTCTAAAATAAAGTTTTTTTTACAGTGCATCGCGTCTCGCAAAAAATAAGCCCTTATTTGTCTAAATTGCTTAAAAAATAAAGATTGTATAGCCTATTCCCAACGCGCGTTGTAATAGAACGGTGCGGCGGGTAGTGACTTGCCAACACGGTTCAGACACAGTGATCGGGGCAAGATGGCAGCTGATCCTAACAGCCATCCATCCTGCCCCATGGACCAGAAGGGTTATGTCCCCCCCACACACCCCCAGTTTATTATCGCTGCTATTGGCTCATCAATTCAGACGAGCCAATAGCAGCGAATTTACTTATGACGTCAGTAATACCGGTCACCATGTCTATAGACACGGTGATCGGGGCAGGATGGCGGCTGTTCCTGACAGCCACCAATTGTGCCTTGTGGTTCAGAGGGGTTTTGTTGCCCCCCTCTGTCCATGTTTGCCGCTATTGGCTGGTCGATTTGGTCCAGCTAAAAGCAGCAATATTCGTCACAATGGGCATCGCTAGGGTGAATAAGAGCAACACTTGGCGATAATTTCCCTACTAAAACGAAGATATGGTACAAAAGCGCTGGCCGTGTACATTGTTCAGATGATGCTGTACTCTTACGTGCTGTTCCAATGTGCAGGTCCTGCCGTATCATTTCTCCGTTTTCAAGAGGAAGATATTAGGAAACTAATATTGGGACAAGAAGGACGGGGCCCCTGTACCTCTGGTTTAGATGTTCCTGTGTTTTGTCAGGGCAGCATTTTCACGGTAAATTCTGCTGCTTCTAAAGGTAGGACTCAATAAAGAGTCTGTTCCAAAAGAGGAGTTAGGATGGACACTATATACTAAGGATGGACACTATATACTAAGGATGGACACTATATACTACTAAGAGACCTGCGACAACTCCAAGTGTGACAAAAGTTTAGATGGTCCCCTGTTCTATTCTACCTCCTTATACGCAACACATTCAAAATTCACGCCCAACCTGTTGTGAATTCAGTAAAATGAATAATTGTAACAACTGGTAGGTCACGTTGCTCCCTATACCCCTCCACATTATTTCATAAGGGGCGCCACATAACGGGCACTGAACGTTCCAGAAATAATTGCAATTTCCATCTTGGACTCCATCGCACATCGTATTTGGAAACCACCTGTATGTTCAAATGCTCATTTCACCACGTGTATTACACTACACCACATATTACACCTTGCTAAATTCCCCAAGGGGTGTACATTCAACAATTAGGGTCACTTTTCGGGTTTTCCTCCGCTTTGGTACCACTACGGCTCTCCAAATGTATCCTGACACATGTGAAGGATTTCTTGCAAATTTGGCCTCTAAAAGACAAACACCCCTCTTTTCCTCTACTGTGCGCCCATAAAGCATTTTATATGCACATGTGGGGTACTTCTACACTCGGGAGAAATAGTTTTACACCTTTTTCGGGGTTATTTAATATATTATCCCTTGTGGCTTACATAAATTAGGGGTAAAGTGACATTTATAGGAAAATTTTCACCTTTTTAATGTTTAGGGCCTAATTGGATCATTCACCTGTAGGGGCAAATACATATATTACACATTGCAAAATTCTCTAAGGGGTGTGTGTTCAAAAATTAGGGTCACTTTTTGGATTCTTATCTGTTTTATACCACTAGGGCTCTCCAAATGCATGTCAAACATTTCTGTCAAATTTGGCTTTTAAAAGACAAACCTCCCCCTTTCCTTTTACTGTGCGCCCATACAACATTTTATATACACATGTGGGGTACTTCTACACTCAAGAGAAATAGGTTTACACATTTTGGGGGGTTATTACATTTTTTTTATCCCTTGTGGCTACAAAAAATTAGGGGTACAATGACCTTTATAAGAAAATGTTCACCTTTGTCCTATTTAAGCCCTAATTAAATCAAACACCTATATGGACAAATACTCATATTACACCTTACTAAATTCTCTAAGGGGTGTGCTTTCCAAAATGGTGTCACTTGTTGGGGTTCCGCTCTGTTTTGGTACCACTACGGCTCTCTAAATGCATCCTGACACATGTAAAGGATGTTTGTCAAATTTGGCTTCTAAAAGGCCAACGCCCCTCTTTCCCTTCTGAGCTTCACTGCATACCCATTTTATTTGCATGTGTGGGGCAATTTTATACTCGGGAGAAATGCTAGTACACATTTTTTGGGGTTGTTTCATCTTTAATGCCTTATGGGATACAAAAATTAGCCGTAAAAGTGACTTTTTTGGGAAAATGTCCATCTTTTTCCTTTTAGGGACCTAATTGAAGCAAACACCTGTGGGGGAAAATACACATATTACACCTTGCTAAATTCTCCAAAGGGTGCACTTTCCAAAATGGTGACACTTGTTGGGGTTCCCCTCTGTTTTGGTACCACTAGGGCTCTCCAAATGCATCCTGACACATGTAATGGATGATTGTCAAATCTGGCTTCTAAAAGGCCAAAGCTCCTCCTTCCCTTCTGAGCCCTACTGTGTACCCATACAACACTTTATATGCAAAAGTGGTGCAGTTCTGTGCTTAGGAGAAATAGTTTTACACATTTGTGGGGGTTGTTTCATATTTTATCCCTTGTGGCTTACAAAAATTTGGGGTAAAAGTGACTTTTTTGAGAACATTTTCACCTTTTTTCCCTTTTGGGGCCTAATTGAATCAAACACCTGTTTGGGCAAATACACAAATTACACCTTGCTAAACTCTCCAAGGGGTGTACTTTCCAGAATGGTGTCTCTTGTTGGGGCTTTCCTCTGTTTTGGTACCATTATGGCTCTCCAAATGCATCCTGACACATAAGAACTTTTTCAGCCATATTTGCCCTGCAAAAACGAAACAACGCTCTTTCCATTCCAAGTGCCCCCCTGTGCCCGTACAGAAGGGTACAGTGACAAAATGGGCATTGGCATGCTCAGGAGGAATTGCCTTAAACATGGTAAAATGCATTTTCCTTTTTAACCCATTGTGAAGGTGCAAATTTTAGTGTTCAATGAATCTATTGTAAGATAAAATTACATTTCTGTAATTTCACTTTCATTTATCTTTCACCCTCATGAAACGCTCAAAGGGTTAACAAAATTCCCAAAGGTTGTTTTGAATATTTTGAGGGGTGTAGTTTCTAAAATGGTGTCATTTGTGGGGGTTTTCTATCATGTAGGCCTTATAAAGTCACTTCTAACTAAACTGACCCTCCAAAAGTAGGTTTTGATGATTTTCGTGAAAATCAGAAAAATTGCACCTAAAGTTATAAGCCTCCTAACATCCTAAAAAAAAGGAAAAGATGTTTGAAAAATGATGCCAAGTTAAAGCAGACATATGGAAAATGTTAGTTATCAAGTTATTTTAGTGATATGACTAACTTTCCAAAAAGTAGAAAATTTTGAATTTTGAAAACATTGGGGCAGATTTATCAAGCAGTCTGAAAGTCAGAATATTTCCAGTTGCCCATGGCAACCAATCACAGCTCAGCTTTCATTTCACCAGTGCTCATGAATATTTTAAAGGGGAGCTGTGATTGGTTGCCATGGGCAATTGGAAATATTCTGACTTTCAGACTGCTTGATAAATCTGCCCCATTGTTTTTTTCAAAATTTTTGGCAAATTTCCATTTATTTCATAAATAAATACCAAACATATTGATTAAATTTCTCGACCAACATGAAGTACAATGTGTCACGAAAAAACAATCTCAAAATCAACTGGATATGTTAAAGTGTTCCAAAGTTATAACCACTTAAATAGACACATGTCAGATTTTAAAAAATGGGCCGTGTCAGGAAGGTGAAAAGTGGCTTCAGCGTTAAGGGGTTAATTAACAAGACTACATACTTTTATATTTTGCAGACCAGATAAGTACTCATTTTCCAACACTATCTTGAGCTGTGGGCGAGAGGGTAGTTAGCATAGTAGAACAAGTTCTAAAATCCTACGGTTGGTACGAACGGTGTACGGCGCCGTATTACGGGAAAAGATAGGACATGTCCTATCTTTTTCCCGGGTACGGAACGGTACGGTGCCGCACGTGTGCGGCACCGTACCGCTCCCGTAGGGTGCCGTGCGCCCATAGAAGTGTATGGGGGACGTATATCGGCCGTATATACGGCAGCCGTATATACGTCCCCCATGCGTTCATGTGAATATAGCCTTACAGTAAAGATTCCAACCTGTGGCCGCTTTATTTAGACAGATATTCAGGTAGGATGTCCAAATTTTCTCAAGGTTCTTACTTTGTCCATGGATTTTTACAGTGATTGTTGCAGTAAAGAGTGTAGTCAATAAAGTGTAGTCAATACATTGATATTACCTTATCATTGTGAAACAATGTGCATCTAAATGGGAATGGTAATTGTATCTGCTTTTAATGGGCCATGGTTTAGGTTCAATGTTTATATCCAGAAGAACCATGAAGTGGGTTTTCCATTTTTTTCACAAAGATACCGTCAATTTTGCTGATTTTAAAGAAGATTTTGGACCTTCAAGCAAGAAAGGATCTCAAAAGAAGCCACATAGTTAAGATTTATGGACTAACTTTAATACATTATTCTTTTATAGTCTTTTATACATTAGTCTTATTCACACTAGGGAAGATTTACATACCAGTCCCTGCGCAATCCCCTAGGTGCGTTCCCCGACGAGAATGCAAAGCTGCCACGATTCACTTACATCATGTGCCTTATATCCTGGCTGTATATTGGAGTGCAGGCTGGTTGTATACTGGGGAGGCAGGCAGGCTATGTACTGAGGAGGGGCAGGCTGTATACTGGGGGGTCCAGCTGGCTGTATATTGTGGGGACTGGCTGGCTGTATACTGCGGAGGATGGCTGTATACTAGGGGCGGCAGGCTGGCTGTATACTGGGGGGACTGGCTGGCTATATACTGGGGGGGGGCAAGCTGGCTGTATACTGGGGTGACTATATACAGGGGGCTTACTGGCGGTGTTATAGTAGTAGTAATAGTAATTCCTGTGCATAGGGGGCAGTACTTTAGCAGTTATATTCCTATACATAGGGAGAAGTATTATAGTAGTTATATATTTGTGTACATAGGGGGCAGTATTATAGTAGTTATATTCTTGTACATAGGGGGCAGTATTATAGTAGTTATATTCTTGTACATAAAATGCAGTATTATAATATACTTTACTTAGGGGCAGTATTATAGTTACATTCTCGTTTATTGGATAAGGGATTGTAGTATATAAGGCAGTATTACGTTGTGTTCTTTTTTAAAAAAAGCTTTATTCCTGGCAGTATAAGTCTCTTTCATTGTACAGCAATCGAGAAAGGAGACTTCTATCCAGCTAGATGCGAGGAGTCAGTAGATCGGTAAAAACATCAAAATTTATTTAATCCATAAAACAGTAAAAAATACAGCACAGCATATTGGAAAAAAAGGGGAGAACATGAAGGCTACAAGCCTACGCGTTTCGGTACAGGACCTTATTCATGGCTTCTTTCATTGTACTGTGCATGTTGATTCAGACCATCTATAAACAGCTTGTGTGGAATTTAGTAACTCCACCCACATCACATAGTCACGCCTACTTGTGCAGAGGTGGAAACTGGAGAAAGCCCCTCTTGTCTTGTGAGACAACCAAAAAAACTGCTTTATTATTTTTTTTATTAATGTCCCCCTATTTATCTTCTATGACTTTTAGCCTTGTAGTCAGATTATTTCCTATGTTATAATTGTTTCCTTGTTCTCCTCCCCTCCTTCTTCTCTACGTCATATCCTCTTTTGTATAATCATGGGCTATATCCAGTTTATACATTGTTACGATGAGGTGAGTAAAGGTTTATTTTTTTTAAAGCCCTTCCCAGCTTCCTGTTAAATACTTCTAATAATTGGACAACCCATTTATTTGTTTTCCTTATCTGATACCGCTCCGAGACTGCATGAAATCTAGAATTTGCTCAAAAAGTAAGAGAACACAACATTTGAAATTTACAAAGTGTATGCTGTGTAAGAACAGTTATGTCTATAAGTATTGGAGTGACTTCAGTTGCCTCAAGGCATACAGAAGAATTTTCTGACGTAAGGTCACAGATGATGTAAATGGGAGATTTTGACATTTCCTCATTGTGTGAAGTAGAAATACAGCTATTGGGATATGCCCTTCCCTTAGAGTCAGAGCAGATCTTGTTTATGTTCATACTTCATGGGTCACATAACATAAGAAAAATTATTGCAAAGCTGAGGTATGTGGCTGTAAAGCCGAGGATTTCACTTTTAAGCAATTCAGCAGCCTGTGAAGCTAAAACTGGTCTACTGAAGATGAGAAATGTCTTCTGTGAGATTGTTGAGGTGGCTTCAAGCATGTTATACAGATTGAGATACATCTACAGTTAAATGATACCCATAAGTAATGCTTCATGAAGAACTATAGCTACATTATAATATCATGAGTAGGAGTATCCCTCTATAACAGGGGTGTACAAGCTTTTTTGGTCTGATTGCTGCATTGTCTCACCGTTCAACGTCAAGGGGCCACACTGGTAACCAGAACCCTAAATGCGCCAAAAAACACAGTACATCACAAATACCACCACAGGAACCAAATACTACATCTGTACAATAACTAATACAGAAATCAGAGCAGACTACAAATACAATGCACAAACCAGATGATAATAATACTGGAGACCCCCTAAGAGCAGACCTATAATACTGGAGACAGGTCGAGCCAACCTATTATGCTGGAAACCCCCAGAGTGGCCGTTTAATAGTGGAGACCCCTACAGCCAACCTGCAACACTGGAGACACCTAGAGCAGATGTATAATAGTGGACATACCCAGAGCAAACTTATTTTGACTAAAGACCCCCCAGAACAGACATATAATAGCGGAGACCCCTAGAGCAGACCTAGAACACTGGAGACCCCTAGAACAGATGTATAATAGTTGAGACCCCCAGAGCAAACTTATTACACTAAAGACCACCCAGAGTAGACCTATAATACAGGAGACCCTCTAGAGCAGACTTATAGTGAAGACCACCAGCGCATACCTATAATACTGGAGACACCAAGAGCAGATGTTTAACAGTAAAGACCCCCACAGCAGATGTATAATACTGGAGACCTCCAGAACAAACCTATAATAGAGGAAACCCCCAGAGAAGGCTTATTCTACTGGAGACCCCCCAGAGCAGAGGTATAATAGTCGAGACTCCCAGAACAGATGTATAATAGTGGAGACCCTCAGAACAAACTTATTACACCCCCCTCCCCAGAGTATACCAATAACACAGGAGACCCCCTGAGCAGACCTATAATATTGGAGACTCCCACAGTAGATGTTTAATACTGGAGACTCCCAGAGCAAACCTATAATACAGGAAACCCAAGAGGAGACTTATTCTACTGGAGACCCCTCAGAGCAGATGTATAATAGTGGAGACACCCAGAACAGATGTATAATAGTGGAGACACCCCCAGCAAACTTATTATAGCCCCCAGAGTAGACCTATAACACGGGAGAACCCATGAGCAGACCTATAGTATTGGAGACCCCCAGAGCAGATGTATAATAGTGGAGACCCTCAGAGCAGATGTATAATACAGGAGAGCCCCTGATCAGACCTTTTATACAGGAGATGCTCAAAGCAGACATATAATACAGGAATTTTAAATGGGATTTATACACTTTGCTCCACGTGGGTTGGAGGGTATGGGGGTTGAATGGTTCAAAGTGAACTAGCAACCCATATACCCTGAGTGGGATCAAACCCTATTTGCAGAAGTAGGTGATGTGGGTATAAGCTGCTGCAGAGCCTGGTATGCAGGAGCTAGCTCCTGATAAATATATTTAGTTCTATTCAGCAGGAATTCTCCCCTAATACCTATGCTCCCTACAGCATTTTAGCCTAAGAAAATCGTGCGCAGAAATATGGTCAGTTCCGCCCCTTTTTTTCTTTATGACTTTTTTATGTATCATGGCATCAATGTATTTTATTCGTTTTTTAAACTCCTCTTTTGAGGAACTATGTTATTTTAAATAGAACAGTACGTTTAATGTAGTCAACAGGCACACTAAATAATGATATTAATGTTATTGATGATATTTTAGAAAATACTGTTTTTTCATGTTCTTTATCCAATAGCTGTGTCTTGAATGTATTTTATGCATAGTTTGTTGTAATTTATATCATTTGAATATGTGCATTTATCAATGTACCCTGTAAAGCATGGTTTTATAAGCCGATCACTATACTCACTTCATATTTACACACTATTTTTACGTACTTACAGAATTTACGTACTTACTGAAGAAGGGGAGATCTTTCCTGCAACTCATTGTCCTTATACTGTTGACCTGTACCTAACATATGCACTGATCAATAAATGTTTGCTAAAAATCAGTTTTTTATGTATTGACACACACTTGACTGTGTATAATAGAATATATGTTCGTTGCAACTAAGCTTACCTGACCAGCAGCGCAGAACCACATCTGGTAAAACCACATCTGATTTTTCTAATATAATACGAGAGACTCACGGAGCAGGTGAATAATAGTGGGGACCCCCAGAGCAGATGTGGAGATCTCAAAGCCGCCACTAATACTGGAGACTTCCAGAGCAGACAAATAATACTTGAGACATCCCCAAGCATATGTATAATAATATGGATCTTCATTGCAGATGTATTTTACTGGAGACCTCCAGAGCTAACTCATAATACTGGGCACCCCAAGAACAGACCTATAATAGTGGAAACTCCCAGAGCAGACAATTAATATTGGAAACCCCTGAAGCAAACATATAATAGTGTGGACCTTCACTGCAAATGTTTAATACTAGAGACCCCCGGAGCAGACCTATATTACTGGAGACCCCCCGCGTAGACACTAATACTGGAGACTCCCAGAGCAAACATTGAAGGGGTTGCCCAAGACTAAGCATAAAAATAAACAAGGTAGCCGGGTGTGGGCTGCACCCCTGTGGTCTCGTGCTGCGCTCTTTCCACGTTGTGCCCTTGTTTGTTTACAGGGGCACAGAAGTTCTGCTCTTGCAGCTTCCTGTCGGCCCCGCATGCCAACCCATGACCATATCCCAGTGCCTGATAAAGAACGGAGCTTCAGTGCCCCTGCAAACAAACAAGGGCACAGCCAGGAGAGAGCGCTGCGCCTTTTTTTTATCTATGCAGCCCACTCACGCCCACAGGGCTGACGTTAGGAGGCCGCAAACTGGGCATTTGCCCAGGGCCCCCTGAAATGAATCTAAGATTGTGTTTCTAGGTGTCAGAGAACCAGAGATATTCACATTTAAAATGAGAATTTCGGGTGCGATTTTCATATATAAAAATCCCTCCCGATGGCTCGTCAACAGTTAATATCTAGAAGCACAAATTTAGACATAGCCCTCTGAATTGTGCGCCCCTTCCATATTCTTAGCCATCCGGCTGCAATAAGAAATTTTGAGGAGGCTGCAAACAAGAGCTGCTGCACCTTTATCGGGCTTATTTACTTAGGGTCTACGGACGCCTTTCCGATGTTTTCGGGTTTTGCACGGCTGTGACAGGTATTTAACGGCGCATTGTGTTGCACACGATCGGATTGTGGATTGTGGCAGGGCTGTGCTGGCTTTCATGGGACAGAAATCTGGGGACGGGCCATTGGACAATCTAACGGATTCGGAACGAGTGCGGGATTTAACTTTCAAATTGTCTCGCAAGATGTACTAGGAAGAAGAAGGTGAACTTTGTCGGACCTGAGCGGGAAAGCGACATATGCAGGATATTGAACGCACAATCTTAGTGAATTGCGGCAGAGTGCATGATTGTCGGACAATGCACTTTCTGTGAAATCCTCCGGATGGGTAAGTAAATGTACCCCATTATGCTACTAAATGTTGATAATGGATAATATCAACTAATGTTCATATTTTTACCCCTCTCCTATACAGAACAATCTAAGTACACACTTGCTCTCTGATTACCTTTAATTTTGTGATCGTTTTTTGTGAAAAGTGGCTACATATTGACACTGCAACCCAGAACATATTCATAAAGTTATATGTAACACCAAAACACACACACGTTGAGGAATAAAGTTTTTATTTCATACCATCCTCCATTATTTATACCTGTGTTATGACGTTCTCACTAAAATTATTATGAACCGCAGAGGGTTCTGTTATTGCGCAGCTATTTAATTGGCACACATCTAAATGTAACTTTTATTATCTCATTAGCTTGGTTTATGGATATATAGTTATTTATGTGGGTTACCCTTGTGTTAGGGAGCATACAATAATATATCTTTGTGAAGTTCCGTTTTCTGCAATTTTCTGCAAGAAATGTTTGGCGACCCCTGTGGATTTATTGTTCCTTTTGCTGAATAATTTGGTGAATATACACATGTAGGGTATGTATGAACTCTTCACATCTTACTGTTGTATATAAGTATTTTGAATTTGTACATATTTTACTGGAAATTTTGAATTTTCATGCAATTTTTGCATTTTATTACTGTTTGCTGCAAAGTTGCATGAAGGTGGTAGTTGCATGAAGGTGGTTGCATGCATTAAAAAGTTATTCTTGTTGGGGGCGTTCCATATAAAGATCGCCATATAACTCCGTAGCTCCACACTTCCCCGGCCTCCCGACACCTTAAATCACCGCCATCCAGGCTTGCATGGGGAAAAAACTCACCAGGTAGCTTCCCCGAGGACCCCGCCATCCATTGACTCCCATAGCAACATTGGACGCGTTCATCCGTCGCTCCGCAAGGCTCCCGGTCTCCTCTGCTCCTGCCGATCCCCGGCCCGTCGCCATCTTCCCAGGGGAGCCTCAGCGTGGAATGTTGCTACATCATAGTCTATGGCACCCTGGGAGGGAAACCTGTTACCTTTTGCAATGTCTATGCTCCCAATATATCCCAAACTCGCTTCCTCTCTAGAGTCCTTAAAAAAGTTGCCACTTTTCCAGCTGCTATCCTCTTCTTTGAAGGAGACTTTAATATTATTGTGTCAGATGAGGTTGATCGCCAATCACCTGAGAAACCTGCACCCCCTTCCCTCAAGCGACTTTCAAGGGACTTTAAAGTCCTCATTCGTAAACACTTACTGTATGATCTCTGGCAAATTAACCACCCGACTGACAGGTCCTATACCTCTATCAGGTACTCTTTAGATTTTCCCCTATGTCCTAAAACGTACCTATTAAACATATTCTTCCATCTCCTTAGAAAGTATACTCTCACTTTGGCCCTGAATATCCTCACTGCTGCCAGGTGCCTCATAGCTAATCATTGAAGGCAGGTTTCACCTCCCTCCAGGTACGTACTGTATGCCTGTATTAAAGACATCAGACCCATGGATTACCTGTCAGCCACTCTCCAAAACAAGGCGGACAAATTTCATCTTATATGGGACCCTTGGGACTCATACTCCCTCTCTCTTGATTTGCCCTGATGCTGACCTGCCTCCCTTCCCAACCTACTTACCTCTGTTTACAGTCCTGTCTTTGTCTGTCCCCATTTTTGGTTTCGTCTCTCATGTTTCACATATTGCTTCCATTTTACTTTTCTTCTTTATTCCCCCCTCCTGGGGGTTTGTTTCCCACCACAGCGGAATATATAAAGCAATAATACTATCGGCTTATCCCAACTCCACGCCATGTTTTATGTGACACATTTGTGAACTATACAACATGTTGCCATATACAGTAGTTCTCAACTACAGATTTCTATGTTGATCATTGTGAATTGCTTACAAATATTTACTCTGTGATTGTCTGTTTTATTTTATAAAATTTATTCCAATAAAAATATAATTTTAAAAAAAAATTCTTGTTTTTTTTCTTCTTTACACTGAGATTTTTGGTAAAAAAATGATTTTAACAGAATAGGAGCTTTTATTTTGTGCATTATATATTTTTAAACACATTTGTGGATTGCAACCAAATATGGCATGGTTTTTGTTTTAGCATTTTTGGGAGAATAAATTATTGTAGATGTTATGTTTGTCACAAAGTAATATGAGGGTGGTACGCGCTGTCAACTGTTAATCAAGGCAATGCAATGGCCTGGTTGTCTGCTTTCAAAAGTATATAGGGTTTAGGGGTGCCTGTACTTTTTAATCTGTTTTATTGCTTAATTTTAAAGGTTGTGACTGTCTTAAAATCTCTAGCTGAAAAACAGATATTTTGTGATTTCAGTTTTAGTGATATTATGATTTATTCATGTGAATATATGCCTATGAGGTATCTGTGAACTCTACACATGTCCATCTATTACATTAAGGAGATGTGAAGGTAAATATTTTCTGTTTGGAGCATATTTTTTTAAATCAAAGTAAAATTTTATGTATTTTATTATCAAATGTGACAGTTTGAATCAAAATTGCATGACAGCGCCAATGTCTATAAGCTGTTAAATGCAATTTTAATAATGGGGCAAGTGCCTGCTTGCAGAAAACATATGGTTTGTTGGGGTTTACTTTAATTCTTTTTGCTGTAATTTCTGTTTTATTTGTAAACCTCAAAATTGTAAAAATTGCTCTGGCCAATGACTCAACAACATTTCAAGAAATGCCTTTCAAGCAAAGGGTTAATATCCCTTGGTTGAATACCTGGGTGAAGATGCTTATTAACTGTTGACTGTCTTAATATATTTCATCTAACTGTAATGTGTCTATCTTTATTCCTATCTACTATCAATCCATCTATCAATCTCTCTTCTACTGTATTTATCTCTCATATCTATCTTATATTATCTACCTACTGTATATAATCTACTTTATAGTCAGCATCTAGAAATCTATATCATCTTTTATATTTATCATCATCTATTTCCTGTAAAATTCACCTACAGTCCCATATTACAGATTACCTTACCATTACTACTGATTGTAAACTACAAAGTAGTAGGATAGGAACCCTTCTGGTATATCTACTATCGGAGTGCTGTTACAGGTTTTCTGTCAATCTGTAAACTACAAAGTGTTATTATTGAGCAGGGTTAAAGAGAGCTGTTCATAAAATAGTTTTATTTTGGGGCCCCACTTTTAGTTTTGGCCAGGGTCCCATTTTGTCTAAAACCGGCCCTATACGGCCACATCCACATATATGGCAGTATATGATAGGATCGATCAGACAACCTAGGGTTAAAGTACCCTAGGGAGTAAAAAAAAAATAGTAAAAGTAAAAACAAAAAAAAAGTTTTAAAAAAATTATAATAAAAAAACCTAAAAATTCAAATAACCCCCCCCCCTTTCCCTATAACTGATATAAATATTAATAAACAGTAAAAATCATAAACACATTAGGTATTGCCGCATCCAAAAATGCCCAATCTATCAAAATATGATAACAGTTTTCCGTTACGAGTTTAACCCCGTAACGGAAAATAGCACCAAAATTCAAAAATTGGACTTTTTTGCCATTTTGAAAAATATAAAAAAAAATCAATAAAAAGTGATCACAAGTTCGCACAGCCCTAAAATTTATAGCAATGAAAACGCCATCAAAAGTCGCAAAAAATTATACGACCCACAGCACTGTATATCAAAGTATGAAAAAGTTATTGGTGCCAAAAGATGGCAAAATTAAAAAGAAAAATTGTGCCTATACAAATATGGTATCCCTGTAATCGTACTGACCCAAAGAATGAAGTAGACATGTCATTTGGGGCACACAATCCAAGCCCACAAGAAAATGTCGCAAATGCGTTTTTTCACCATTTTCACTGCATTTGAAATTTTTTTCCTGCTTCCCACTACACGGCATGGTAGATTAAATACCATCACTATGAAGTACAATTTGTTACGCAGAAAATAAGCCATCACACAGCTCGTTATGTGGAAAAATAAAAAAGTTTTAGATTTTTGAAGGTGGGGAGTGAAAAATGGAAGTGAAAAAACTAAAAAGGGGCAGGTCGTTAAGGGGTTAAAGTACTTAGCATTAGCACAGCCTGCAGTTACTTTTCAATTTCCTTCCTCTATTTTGACCACAGCACGTGATAATGACTTAATATACACGCCTGTTATGTTTAGGCTTATTATTATATTATTATAGGCTTTGTGGACACTTGCTCACTGGCCCTGATTTCATCATACAAACAAATCTTGAGGGCTAACCATTATCTCAACCATAAGTCAGGATAAAACAATGTGACTGAACAACCACCCACGATACTGTATATATAAGAGTGGATAATTGGTTGCTGCTCCTCCAGAACAAAGAAAAGATAACAAATGACAAATTATGCCAATAATGTTACTCTTATGTCAGGTATAAGATGACTTGATCGACAATAAATGTTGACAGCAATCATCTTTTATTCGGAAACACATGCATTGTCCACTAGACAGGGTCGCAGTGCGTTGGTGCTGTGCCTATGTTTCTTTACAGAGGCAGGCGCTTCCATCCGACTACTTTGAGTCTCTGGATATAGTGTTGAATCTAATGCAGGACAACAGGAGTGCCGGAGTAAGTAAGCACCGTTTACCATTGGTTCTAGGTGTCCACTCTCTTCTGTATCAGAATGGAGCAATGAACACAGTGGCAACAGACATAGCAACTATACAATATATGCTATCAGTGGCGTAAATAGAGCCCTCTGGGCCTGGGGCCATCTTTATTCACAGGTCTGTTTTTTTGCATATTGCAGCAAACCCCCACCGCTAATAACCGCAGTCGGGGCTCACACCGATCGAGGCTATTAACCCTTCCGATGCCGTGGCAAAGCTGCTAGCAGCATTTAAAAGACGGTGGCGCGTGGGCGCTGCCATCTTGGATTTGATTGGCGCCCCCCTCAACGTCATCGAGGGACAGCGATCAGTTGCCATGACAGCCTGGGGTCTTCTTCAGACCCAAGGCTGTCTGGTTTCTTAAGATTCATTACAATGATTGATTGGCTCATTGTAATGAATACTGTGCAAAAATGCCATATACAGTAGTATTGCAGTATATGGTAGGAACGATCAGTCCATCTAGGGTTAATGTACCCTAGAGGGTCTAAAAATTAGTACAAAAAAAGTTTCAAAAATAATAAAGTTCAAATCACCCCCTTTCCCTAGAACTGATATAAAACATAACAAACAGTAAAAATTACAGACACATTGGGGCAGATTTATCAAGTGTCTGAAAGTCAGAATATTTCTAGTTGTCCATGGCAACCAATCACAGCTCAGCTTTCATTTTACCAGTGCTCATGAATATTTTAAAGGGGAGCTATGATTGGTTGCCATGGGCAACTAGAAATATTCTGACTTTCAGACACTTGATAAATCTTCCCCATTGGGGCTAATTTACTATTGGGGGTCCAGGGACCGCACAATCATCGGAATATCTGACGATTTCCGATGTGCATTGCATTTAGAAGGGGTTTTTGTCGCACGCAACGGATTTTGGCGCATCGGTGACAGCTTTCACGCAACACAAATCAGGGGGCATAATGAGTAATGAGGGTGTGTTCTAGCTGCTGAAAAAATGGCTAACTCACAGTCCCAAAAAGTGTTTATGTGCATAAGTACCTAGGTTGTGTCCTCACTTAAGTAAAGTGCCTACTTTTAGGGTTACTGCCCCTTACCTGTTACATCCATCTGATCTCATGATCTATAACCATCTGATCTCATGTTTGATTCCCCCATTCTTAGAAAGTGCCTTCTTTTTACTACTTCTACTTTCTACTTTCTCTGTAAATGTCCCTTTTATTTGCCCCAGTGCATGAAAACTGTAATATGACAAAACTGTAACGTAAATAAAATACATAGATACAGCACTGCAACCAACATTACTACATACATACTACTTTTTTACAGCCCCAAAACAAAGATTACTACCTAGATACATTAACAGAACCAAGATTGCTACATAAATACAGGAATAGAAACAATATTACTATATACAGTGCCTTGCAAAAGTATTTGGCCCCCTTGCACTTTTCTACCTTTGCTACATTTCAGGCTTCAAACAGAGATATAAAATTGTACATTTTTGGTGAAGAATCAACAAGTGGTACCCAATTTGGAAGTTGAATGAAATTTATTGGAAAAATAGATTTTAAACTTTTATAAAAAATAAGAAACTAAAAAGAGGGGCATGCAATATTATTCGGCCCATTTACTTTCAGTACAGCAAACTCAATCCAGAAGTTCAGTGAGGATCTCTGAGGGTGCTGTCACACGTCGCGTTTACTGCATGCGTTTAAAAACGCATTGCTACAGCTGAAGGGATATTTCCCTAATTAAACAGCTGTTAACGCATTCGTTAACATCGCGTTTAACACATGCGATTGTTAACACATTGTTAACACATGCGTTAACATTGCTGTTAACGTATTCGTTTTGTAAACGCAAGCGTTAACAGCTGTTTAATTAGGGAAATATCCCTTCAGCTGTAGCAATCCGTTTTTAAACACATGCAGTAAACGCGACGTGTGACAGCACCCTGAATGGTCCAATGTTGTCCTAAATGACTGATGATGATAAATATAATCCACCTGTGTGTAGTCAAGTCTCTGCATCATGGAGACCAAGGAACACACCAGGCAGGTCCATGATACTGTTGTGTAGAAGTTTAAAGCCAGATTTGGATACAAAAAGATTTTGCAAACTTTAAACACCCCAAGGAGCACTGTGCAAGCAATCATATTGAAATAGAAGGACTATCAGACCACTGCAAATCTACCAAGACCCGGCTGTCCCCCTAAACTTTCATCTCAAACAAGTATAAATTGCAATGAATTTATCGCATTGATCCTGGATGATAAATCTGGTCATAGTACAGGGGAGATTCTGCAGAATTGTGAGTTCATACGTGATACCAGGACACACTATGAATCTGTTAACAGATGACATCTGATTGGAGGAGACACTTTCATTATGTTCTTCTACCAAGCCGCCCTGTCAGCTTCTTCTATCCATTACTTGTCTCTGCAGATTTAGCAACTGGAAAATTTTAGAAACCTCATAACACTAACTTGATGTGTTCTGCCCAGCCAATATATTGTTCCCCCACAATAGCCAATATAATAACATGGCCTTACAGTAGGCAATATAATTACAGAGCCCCCACAGTAGCAATATAGTCACAGGAGCCCCACAGTAGTCAAGTCATAGTGCCCCCATAGTAGCCAAAGTCAAAATGCCCTCTACAGAAGCCAGGTCAAAGCCAATTGTAATAGTCAGTAATACCCCCCACTGTAGCCACCAGTAATATCCCCCCACAGCAGCCATCAGTAGGACCCCTCACAGTAGCCATTAGTAACCCCCCATAGTAGCAATTAGTAAGACCCCTCCAGTAGCCATTAGTAAGATACAACTCCACACTTTCCATTAGTAAGACAACCTCCCACAATAGCCATCAGTGATTCCCCTCCTCACAGTAGCCATTAGTAATATTTCTCCCTAACAGTAGCCATTAGTAAGACACCTCCACAGTAGCCATTAGCAAGACCCCCCCCAACAGTAGCTATTAGTAAGACCCCCCCATAGTAGCCATTAGTAAGACCCCTCACAGTAGCCGTTAGTAAGACACACCCCTACAGAAGCCAATCTAAAGGCAACCCCACATGAAAGATATAGAACCCTGAACCCAATCTGATCCGGAACTTGCATCTGAGGCTATTCCCTGCTCCGGACCCTCTACTCCGATTCTGTACTCTTGTTACAGGGGAACATTATTCCTAACTGGACCCCCTGCTCTCTCTCTCTCTCGCTCTATGTATATATATATATATATATATATATATATATATATATATATTACATATAGTGTAAATGGATACAGTATATACTGATAGCAGGCACTGATATTCTGTGGTGAGATGTGTGTACTGAAGCCATTGCTCATTAAGGCTTTGAACAGTAAGAAGCCACCATGAACCAGGTGTGAGATTCCCTGCACACTTCTGGGGTCTATCCTGAGAGGGTCTTAGGGTGGAGTTATAGGGGGCTGGGCAGGGACTACACATAGGGATATTTAAGGTGGAAGAACCAGAAATCAGTCTCTTGCTTCCTGGCCCCCACCAGGATGAGCAGCACTTAAGGAACATAAGGAACAGGTTATAAAGTGTGTGTGCTTTCTGTGTATGTATATAACTTTATAAGAGTAATTATAACATAGTACTTATTATAATATAGTAGACTTTATACGTGTACCTATAGATATTCCAGGTGTTATGTGTTTTACCATATATACATAACTAAGTGTCTACAGTGAGTGTGTATATATTAGCGTAACTACATGTACAACCTGTAGCCATATAAATATAAATAAACAGTAAAAATCATAAACACATTAGGTATCACCACGTCCCAAAATGCCCGATCTATCAAAATATAATAATTATCCTGGAGACATCTGGAGCATCCTTTGGCTGGGAGATGGACTCTGGTAACTTGCACTTACTCCTCTGCAAGTAGTACGGACGGAGGCTAAGGTACCTCTTGGGAGGCCGGAGCAGCACTCGGAAGCTGGGGAGGCTGGGTTGGCCCCTGGGAGGCCGGAGCAGCGCTGGGAAGCTGTGGAGGCTGGAGTGGCCCTTGGGAGCCCGGGGCAGCGCTGGGAAGCTGCAGAGGTCAGAGCGACTCTTGAGAAGTCAGAGGCGTTGCTACTCTTAGGAAGTCGCAGGCCGGAGCGACTCCTCAAGTGGCTCTTGGCACACTGGAGACTGGTGCAGCTCTTGTCATCCCGGAGTGGTTGACAAGTGGTTGTATCAGGGAGGCCGGATACTCTGGAGCGGCCTCTAGGAAGGCCGGAGACTCTGGAGCAGCCTCTAGGAAGGCCGGAGACTCTGGAGCGGCCCCTGGGAAGGCCAGAGACTCTGGAGCAGCCCCTGGGAAGGCCGGATACTCTGGAGTGGCCTCTGGAAAGGCCAGAGACTCGGGAGCGGCCTCTGGGAAGGCCAGAGACTCTGGAGCGGCCTCTGGGAAGGCCAGAGACTCTGGAGCAGCCTCTGGGAAGGCCAGAGACTCTGGAGCGGCCTCTGGGAAGGCCGGAGACTCTGGAGTGGTCTCTGGAAAGGCTGGAGACTCTGGAGCGGCCTCTGGGAAGACTGGAGTCTCTGGAGAGGCCTCTGGGAAGGCCGGAGACTGGGAGGGCAGGCGTGGGAGCCGGAATTGAGGTTGCTCGAACCTGGACCAGATTTTTGCCAGGAACGTGGTATAGGTAGCCATGTCCGGATCACCACTATCACATAGAGGAGTAGCCCAGGCCAGGGCCTCTCCAGAGAGCAAACAGAAGACAAACGCCACCTTAGAGCATTCGGTGGTGACCTGGGAGGACATCAGTGCAATGTGCAGCGAGCACTAGAAAACAAATTTTCTGCACAATTCGGGGTTGCCATCAAATTTGTCAGGCAAATCCACCAGTAGCTGATGTGGATCCTTAGCACAGTCCATGGCTTTATCATAATTCATGACGTTGGTGGAGTCCATGGCCGGATCTTACTGTCACACACGGGGGTGTGGAAGAGCCTCTTGTGGCTAAAGTCTATGGACTCCCTGGACCACTGCGGGAGATGATGGTACTAGCCGCAACCTGGGACCGGAATCTTAGTGGCCCCTGGTCTTCGTCAGAGTCCATCGCAAAGCGGGATGGTCCTGCTGTGGTGGGAAAACACCAGGGTGTGTCTAGGCCCGCGGTGGCAGCCACGGTAGGGAAGCAGGATAGGCAGGACCTCAGGTAGGCAGAACCTCGGGTAGGCAGGACCTCGGGGTGACAGGATCTCAGGAAGGCCACCCTGATACATTACCATCACAGGAACACAGGACCGCCACAGGACCGCCACAGGAACGTATGACCGCCACAGGAATACAGGACCACCACAGGAACGCAGGACTGCCACAGGAACACAGGACCGCCACAGGAAAACAGGACCGCCACAGGAACTCAGGACTGCCACAGGAACGCCACAGAAATACCACAGGAACACGGGAATACCACAGGAACATGGGAATACCACAGGAACACGGGAAACATGGAGGCGTCTGGAAACGCACAGGAGGAACACAGGAGGCTTTCTCTTTGGTAGAATGACTTGAAGATCCGGCAGAGAATGAAGGGAGGTGCCGGATTATAAAGGCAAGCAGGATTAGCCAGTGCCAATTAGAGGGACGCTGGCCCTTTAAATTCTAGAGAGCCAGCACGTGCACACCCTAGTGTGCTGGGACGCGTGCACGGCCCAGTCAGAGCAGGATAGCGGCCTAGTCAGGACAGGAGCCGAGCAGGAGCCAGGAGAGGTAAGTCCGGGTCGGGAGAGCAGGGTCACGACATTGCAGAGCACGGGTGTACCCGCGATCCGCAACATGGATCACGGGGGTGCCCGTGACAGTGGCAGTATCAATTTCAAGTCAGCATATATCCTAGTACTTGGTAAGAATGTTTTGCAACTTCTTATGTTCTTCGTGGTGCCTATTAATCTGTCATTTTTCTTGATGTTAGGTTATTTACCAATTTACATCTATTAAGAGTTGTGGAGGTGCAAAACATTCTTACCAAGTACTGGGATACACTCCTTCAGGATGCTGACTTGAAATTGATTTTGAGCAATGAAAAATCACAAAAACCCTCTAAGCGACTTTTTTACGACTTTTATATGTTATAAAAGCCCAGCAAAACCAATTTTGTGTTTGTAAATTTACTCATTCTTTCCTGACGCATAATAATTAAACATCCGAACTCATAAAAGAAATTTATGACTATTTGCCGGTTGTGTCTGGAATCGCTTGCAAGGAGGCTGCATATCAAAAACCAATATCAAGTGGTGCCGAATTGCACAAGCACCTAAGGTGAGCAGATTTTCTCACCTCTCACCATCTGTTTATTTTACAGTATTACACTAAAGGTCCCTTCTGTTTTCTCCCCTTTTTCTTCTATCTTGCTAAATCCAGCAAGCACCAGTTATTATGAAGGGTATACCTCTTAACAAATGTTTTGTACCATGAATTATAATAAATGAACCTCCACTGATTTTTCTGAATAGTGGCAAACAATGGCTGGTGCAAAATGTCAAGCCAGTCATAGATTGATATAAGTAGATAGATGTGCAGCTTGTGTGAAGCTTTGTGACTTTTTAAACTAGTAAAGTTACCTAAAGGGTTTAATAACTCCTGGTTCACTTTCCTGTTAAAACCAAGAGAGGGCCCGAAGTGTAAAGAACCGGACACGGATCTATGGCACGGTCTATGGACATGCCCAAAAACGGTAGAATTGTGGGAACAGATTAAAAGATTATGCACTTCATTGTGGGGGTGGGAAATACCGCTGCATCCTCTGATATATATATTTCATTTTAGAGATGAAACAATGGGAGATAACCCCCTCTATTTACCTAGACTGTTCAATGTGATCTGTCTGGTCACTAAAAGATGTATATTACAACATTGGTTACAGGAAATAATGCCAGCGACCACACTGATTATTGACCAGCTGAATAAGCTTTTACATATAGAAAGGATGGAAACGGAACGAAATAAGAGCAAACTGGCAAAAAATTTCTTTAAGAAGTGGCGAATGTTTATTGCACATTGTATGTCCCAAGAGGAAAGGGTCCAAATAATGCAACTGTTCACACTGACAGAATGGTACTTGACTGAAAGTTTGAGGGGCACATTAGGTCCGTTACGAATATAGAGAAACTGGAACCTGGTTGATTTTGCGAGTCTTCTCTCATCACGTAGGGGTCTCGGGCAGACCTTTCACACTTCCAGATGTATTGTGTTAGGAAGGGAAAATTAATAACTTCTTTTAAAACAGTTTTCCACCTTCAGAGACAAAGTGATGTTTTATTGTTTGGAGGGGGGGGGGAGGGGGAAGAGGGGGAGGAGGGGGGGATTATTCCTAAGGGTCTGCGTACCCAAATGTTGTATATTATGTTTGTATAAAATCCAATAAAACATAAATATTAAAAAAAAACAAGAGAGGAATCCATTTGTTACCAATTACTGTTAAAAATCATTCATGGAGTGAGATTATTTGACTTTTTATTTCAAACTACTGTATGTATGAACATACTTTAGAGTCATGCATGAACAGGGCCCTATTCCATTTCCCACACCCAGTTTAAGCAGTCAGTATATCATATGTCTTTCACACACTTACTTTTACAGCACAGTCTGAACCTTTGCACTGATCATATGATAACTTATATTGCACCTTTATTATACTGCAGTACCCAGCACTTTACTTGAATAGTGCATAGGTCAACAAACTCTTATTTTGTACTATAAGTCAGTCAAAAACAAAATAACAAAGAAATTTCTCTATTGTCTTGGCTTGTGGTCTTTAACGCCAAACTATTGGCCTTATTGCAGATGATGGGCCAGATGAAGTGCCCGCACCAGTTTTCCGTTAGACTTTGCACATTCTTTTATGTACAAACTGCTTGGACATGTATTCAAGAAATGTTTGCTCCACATATGTGTCACACACAATTTATTTGTGTCACGGCTGCACTATACCCAAATTTTTCAGCACTGAAAGGGGCGTTTCGGTGTACAGGCTGACTTAAGAAGAGTGTTGCAAGCCCTATGTTAAACGTGCACCAAAAAAAAGTTTTCTGCTGGGGGCGCCAGATTCCTGAAGAATGTGCACCACAACTCCTGAATCTGGTGCACCCTGCACACTTTACAGGCAAACTGTGAAAAAGAAGACACTAAAAAATGGGACACATAAAAAAGTTCTTCATACTAAGAATGGAAGCATTAAACCCTTGCCACCAATGCCCTTTTTTTGTTTCCATACTTTGCTTTCCTCCTTTAAAATTTTTCAGAGCTGTACGATTCATGTTTTCTGCGAAACAAATAGTCCTTCCTAGTGATGGTATTTATATTTATATTCCATGCCTTGTATTGGTAAGTTTGAAAAAAAATTCTAAATCTGGTGAGATGGTGGTGAAAAAAACCCCTACTTTTTCACAATTTTTAGGCTTGCCATGTGTACTCTACATCTACCCTTTTTTCTCTAGGTTGGTACGATCACAGGTATACAAAATATATATAGGGTTTATTCGTTTTTAATAGATTTCAAGAATAAAAATGTGATGTGTGGACTCATATAGTATATAATATTTTGCAGGACGTTGCATTTTCAATTCTAACTTTTTCAGTTTGTACCCCATAATGATCACGTTTCTATTTAAATTGTTATCAGTTGCAAAACTTTAAAAAAGTTCAATTTATTTGGGCACTATTTTTGGTTACAGGGTTTACCCCTAGAATAATTGTTTTTATATTGAGACTTTTGGCACACAGCGATGCACAGCATTTTTGGTATAATAGTAGGGGTGCCCTGGTTAGAAATTGTGTCCAGGAGGCCCATTAGATTTTGGTTACGCCACTGTGCATCAGGAAAAAAGCATAATTATTAATGATTGTAAAAAAAAACAGATGTGTTTTGATTTGCGTATTTCCTGTTGTGTTTGCAATGTGTTTTAATACCCAATTTAAACACTTTGGGGGGAATTCATTAATGTGTTGCTGGGTCTAACAGTGCTGACCTCAACATTAGTCAAGTGCTGCACCAGATTCATCATTGTACTGATGAATATGTTACAGTATACGACTGTTGAGTTCTACTTTTAGATGTGGTTTTTGCTGGCCTAAACAGAAACCACACCCCCGTCTCTCAAAGTCACACCCCTTTCTCAGACAAGTTGGAAAAGGGTCAAATACAATACACAATACAAGTGTTAAGGTTTAAACACATAATTAATTAATCCAGATCCTCTTGAAAAGTGCACAATTTAGTCATCACTAGTGAACATAAAGCAGGACCTCTTATTAAAAGAAATCTTTGCATCGCTCAGTTCTCCCTCATATTGTCACCTCCCTCATCCCCCCTCAAATTGTGATGCCTATCATCTCCCCCTCATATTATGGTCCCCTCATACTGTGACCCCTCTCTTCTCCCCTCTCCCATTGTGGTCCCCCTGACCTTCTCCCTTATATTGGGACCCCATTCATTTCCCTCCTCATTTGTGGCCCCTCATCTTTCCTCTCATCTGTGGCCTCTTTCATCTCTCCCCTCATCTGTGGCCCCTCTCATATCTGCCCTCATTTGTGGCCCCTCTCATCTCCCCTCATTTGTGGCCCCTCTCATCTCTATCCTCATTTGTGGCCCCTCTCATTTCTCACCTCATTTGTGGCCCCTCTCATCTCTCTCCTCATTTGTTGCCCCTCTCATTGTGGTGCCCTCTATGCTTTACTGTGTAAAAATAATAGACACTCAATACTCACCTCTTCATGTTCTCCAGCAGCTCGCCCCTTCTTACTCTGCTGCTGTGTCCTACAGGCCGGCAGGCAATTGCAATCATCATTTAGTGCCTGCTGCAATCTGCAGCAGAGAAGCACATTGATGTTTTGGGGGGCTTACAGCTCTATGCAACATCAATTATTTAAACTTTATCCGTGTTTGGTGAACGCAGATAGCGTTGGATGGGGGCGAAGCAAGTGGCGATGGGACAGAGTCAGTCATGTCCGTTCCCATTAGTGCACACACCGGTATACTCGTGAGCCACTCCGACACTGTATAGAAGCAAACAGTTGCAAACTTATTTGAACAGTAAATGGCTGCCTGAAGTCTGCCCTTGTGCAGTACATTTAATGTCGGTATAAATTTATGTGTGTTTATTTACTGCTGATATATATTTATACATGCATTGTATTCATTTTTGGTATATATTTATATATACCAAATATTGCATTTATATGTGCTGTAAATTCATTGTTAGTAAATATTTATATGTGCAGCATAGTCATTGGTATCTATGTGTTTGGTATGTTCATTGTTGGAATATGTTTATGTGTTTGCTCCATTTTTTGCAGGTATATATTTATTGTTTATACATTTCAGATCTATATTTATATGTGTACTATTTTCATACAATGGACATATTTTTTATGCTTTATTTACTGCTGGTAGACCTTACTGTTGATGATATAGCATTTGGCCTCAGAGATTTCTTTCTAATTATTTTTAATGGGGCAGAGGGAGCCATTTAATCTTTCCTCTCAGGAACAGCCCTGATTATGATGTGTTTTTACTACAATTTTATAGGGTGAGGGTGGCGCTATTTTGCTTGCCTGCCTAGGGCACCAAAATGCCTTGTCCCGCCCTGCATGTTAGTCAAATGAACTATCTGGATTTTTATGGCAAATGCTGAAGAACCAGAGCCAAGGTGAAATCGCATTCTGTTCTCTAGAGACCAGTATGTAAAGCATGTAAATGAACCTTAAAGCAACCCTTCAGTAGAAAATGGTAAAATGAATACACAATTGAAAATTATAGAGATTTTCTGGCCTTCACATGGCATTACAGTCCGTGGGTTTGTTCAGACATGCATTTTTTTTCACAGGTTGCTCTGCTGAGTAATACTCTGTTCAAGTCTTTCTGTCAGTAAGAACAACTGCACTTGTAAACTATTCAATTGAAGTTTGCTTTTTATGTTTTTTCTTTTGCTTTAGAAAATATCTAGCAATTTCCACTCAATATACTAAGAGGCCTTGGCGTGCCCTGTCTGCCGTAGTATTCCACTATTACCTGGCCCACCTTGCGGCGAATTTATCTCTGTGTCTGGTGCTTGATGATAAATCTAAAGGAGTGTAAGATTGTCGAGTTGTACTTTAAACCATCTATTACTAGTCTAATTTACTCCAGAAAACTTTTGGTACATTAAGATAATTTTTGGAGCATGTCACCAAAAATTTGATAAATCTCTCCCGTTGAACACGATCTGAGAACTCAATGAAACTATGACTATCATCCATTTTTTACTGTAAAAAGTCTTATGAAACTCTGTAAACCATTTCTGAAAGGGCCACAACTGCTTTTTAGTAGGGAGAATGGTGGGAGTCGGAAGACCACACTTTAGCCTAAGGGGCCTTTCACATGAACGTTGCAAAAATAGTTAGATTGATATGAGTTGTGGAGGAAGTAGACATTGCCTGACTGCATGGAAAAGGGACTTAGGCCAGGAGTCAGGTGAACAAACTAGTCAAACCAGTAGAGTGACGGCTGACTGGACTTGAACCCACTAATTATGGAGCTGGTGACTGTGTAGTAAGTAAAAAACAGAGACTTTGATCTGTCATTGGAAACACAAACGTACAGCTAAAAAAGTAAATCCGGCACTCTATATAATATTTACCCCCTCTGAGCCTCATAACCAATATACATATGACTTGCTGGTCAGTAGTCGATTCTTTTATTTTGCTGACATACCCTTAAATGAAAAAATAAAAATAACAATGGATAGGAGAAAACATGAAAAAATATACATAAAATCATAGATTACCTTTATTAGTGATATTTAGAATTATTTTCTCTTTTACACCCTTGAAACTATTTTGTAAGCAACTATACAATAGACCTCACATTAACGTTATAGTTTGTATTTTCCTCTTCTTGATTATAATTCTCCATTGGGAATACAAATATGCTGTGGGCTTAAAATTGTTAACGCAGACAGAAGAAGGTAGAGCAATGGAGCAGTTGACTGGGTTCCAGCTAAAGAGTGTTCTTTTGTTATATTAAGGTCTCCTGCACACATTTTTCATGCAAAAAATGGCCCGTGTGTCATATATATGACATGCATTTTTGCAAATCCACAAAAACACTGGTTAATGATTGTGTCACTTTGCAACCAGATTCATCATGTTGCCCCATGTAACCATTATGTCAGTTGCCTCAAGTGAAACCATAACCATTAGGACAGTTATCTCCTCCTTGTTCGGCTGCTCCGCTTGAGTATTCATGTCATTCATGAGTGGAATACTGGAAACACCACCCCAAGTGACAAAGACAGAGAAAGGGAACATAAATAGCAGGATAAATAAAACATACCCTTAAGCAGTCTGTGGAATAGCAATGTATGTTGTAGTTGTAGATGATAAATACTGAAACATTTCCTTCTGTATTTCTCTATTTTTTGTAAAAGTAGATGAAGGGGCCCTGTATTGTTGTTAGTGCAGGCTGACAACAATAGAGCCGCCACTGTTGAGCCGGTTTGCTCACTTTCCTGATCTCCTTTTGTCCCTGATCCTGTGGGACCCAAAATAAAAGCTCTTCTTACATGAAATTAGATTCAGCACGGGAAAATGGCCTCACAGTCATTGCACTTGAGTCTCTTTCAGAAATCCCACTTCTGAGATTCAGAATACAGAGGTCTATTGTGCCAGCATGAAAAACACAGGATGAACATACAGAAGTTTCTTTTTTTACTGAGACTTTGATAGATACAGGGAAAATAAAAATGAAAAATGTGAAAGCAGAGTGTACATAGAAAAGAAAACCCTCGAAATGCAAAATTATTTTGGCCCATTAATGGTTCACATCACATGACTTTCATTTAAGAACATAATCTGGCACATTTACTTGCAGGGTCACCGGAGTTCACTGAAAAGGCACTGTCCATCTATAATGCAGCATGCAGCGATTCGCTAAGATCATATGCCTGAAATACTGAATGTGTTGCTTCCCTGCACAGGTCCGACAGAGTTCACCATCTTTTTTGTGGTACATCTTTAACACAGGGCATGCAACACAATTTTAAAGTTAAATCCCACGCTCAGTCCGAATCAGTCGGACTGTCTGATGGCACGCCCCTTAATTTGTGCCATGGAAGCCAGCACACCTCTGCCACAAAAAGGGTCACATGCGCCACAATCCAAGATACACACACTGATTAAATACCTGTTCAAGCCGTTTTAGCCCCCAAAAAAGGTGCACAGTCCGACAAAAGTCTACAGCGCGACCCTTAGTAAATGAACCCCAATATCTCCCCTAGGCCCAATTCCCATTCTGATCAGTATATCAAAGGCTAAATGAAAGGTAAACATGGGAGAGATAGAAATCTCTCCATTATATTTTCCATTACAGGTGTTTGCTATCAAATATTGAAGTAAAATAACAACCTTCAATCGGAAACTCATTCCCACAAAGAGATTCTGATAGAGAGGAAAAATACTTTATATTAATGAACACAAGGATTTCCAGATAATTAACGTTTCACTGGCAAACACTCCTAGGAAAGAACCCCTTGGTTTTCTGTTTCTGTAAGGCCCCCCTTCACATGAACGAACTTGGTCCATGGAAACGGAGCCATGTGCTGGCCAGTTCTCAAGATCATGCACAGTAGTGTGGTTGAGAGTCCTGAGAGTATCTTAGAGAAATAGGGTACAAGAACTATCTTGCCGGTAGAACAGCAGTGTCGGTGCTATAACAGTGTTGGTGCTGATGTTCGGCTGGCAGACAGGGAGTCCTTGCATCATAATTCTCTATGATACAAGGACTCTAATTCACATCACTGTGGTTGGCCCATGGGTTGTAATCAGCACATGGGTCAATTTCCACAGGCTGAACATGTTTGCGTGCATGGGACTTAAAATGCCTTTAAAGGGAACCTGATACCAGGGACCTAATTTTCACTAAAGACAAGTTCAAAATCCCTTCACACCTGCCTTTATGGCTTCTCAGAACATTTTCATTACAATATAATTGGGTTTTAACCTCACCCGGCGCGCTGACAGAATCTTTTTTTAGTGTAAAATAGGGTTTTTTCGTGACTTTTCCCGTCACTTCACTTTACTGGCGTAAACGTAGAACCAATGCTAGTGCAACACTGTGCAAAATCACATTCATGAGTTGCAACTTTTTTAAAAAGTCGCTAAAAAGTCACATAGTCACTCTATTCCCCTGCTCGTGTATGTGCTGTGACTTTTTATGCATTTTTTGTCTTTTTGAAAGAAAAATCCCAGACACAAGAAAAGCATAAGAATGTTTATTTAAAGGGGTATTCCCATGAAGTTTCTTAATCCCTTAAGGATGCAGGGTTTTACTCTCCTGTGATGTTATTTATTATTCCATGCCGTATACTGGGAAGCAGGACAGCACATTGTAATGAATAAGGAGTAAAATCCCCATATACTGCATACTGTAGTATTGCAGTATATGATAGGATCGTACAGACAACCTAGGCTTAAAGTACGCTAGGGAGTCTGAAAAATAGTAAAAATAAAAATAAAAAAAAGTAAAAAAAAAATTATAATTAAAAAAACTAAAAACTCAAGTCATCCCCCTTTCCCTAGAACTGATATAAATATAAACAAACAGTAAATATCATATATACATTAGGTATTGCCGCATCCGAAAATGCCCGATCTATCAAAATATAATAACAGTTTTTCACTGCGTTTAACCCTGTAATGTAAAAGTAACCCCTGTAAATAATAAAAAAATTTGATAAAAAGTGATCAAAAGGTCATACAGTCCTAAATATTATAAAATTGTAAACATCATCAAAAGCCACAAAAAACAATACCTCCCAAAGCAAAATGCAAAAAAAAATTTTTGTACAGGAGGTTTTAATTTTTGTAAATGTATGAAACATTATAAAACCTATACAAATTTGGTATCCCC
Organism: Engystomops pustulosus; assembly: GCF_040894005.1. Taxonomy (NCBI): domain Eukaryota; kingdom Metazoa; phylum Chordata; class Amphibia; order Anura; family Leptodactylidae; genus Engystomops; species Engystomops pustulosus. Next base: position 99,813,639 of record NC_092417.1, on the reverse strand, counting down.
GTAATCGTACCAACCCAAAGAATAAAGTAGACCTTTGAGGCATACAGTGAAATCCGTAAAATCAAAGCCCACAAGAATACGGCACAAATGCGTTTTTTTTACCAATTTCAGTGCATTTGGAATTTTTTTTCCGCTTCCCAGTACATGGCATGGAATATTAAATACCACCCTTTTGAAGTGTAATTTGTTAAGCAGAAAATAAGACATAACAGAGCTCTGTACATGGAAAAATAAAAAAACTATAGATTTTTAAAGGCAGGGAGTGAAAAATGAAAACGCAAAAACTAAAAAGGGCTGCGGCATTAAGGGGTTAATATCAATTAAACAAGGACAATAATCATTTCTTACAACTACACATTACACTTTCCCATTGTGAAATCTTAATAAGTGGATTTATCACACATCGTCTTAGGGATGTGGAAATGACATGTGACACGAGGGTTCTATTTAGTGTGTCCCATTGTAGAATATAATCCCTGACAGCTACCTTATATACTCGAGTATAAGCCTAGTTTTTCAGCACAAAAAATGTGCTGAAAAACCCAAACTCGGCTTATACTCGAGTCAAAAAAATAAATCAAAACTCGCCTTTCTGGCGGCACCCATAGATCTTCTGTGCGATCCATCCGGTATTGTTGTGCTGCACGACGGGGAAGGGGGGGCTATATACACTGGGGCAGGGGCTGGCTGGCTACATACTGGAGGGGTTGTGACCAATGCATTTCCCACCCTCGGCTTATACTCGAGTCAATAGGTTTTCCCAGTTTTTTGTGGTAAAATTAGGGGCCTCGGCTTATACTCGGGTCGGCTTATACTCGAGTATATACGGTAATCATTAAGAAGTGAGAAGTATTTTCTGCATACTTAGAGGCAGCTAAGTTATTCTTTGTCTGCATTAAATGCCTGGTTACAATCTGTGGACAAAGATTACCATAAAGGCTTTTAAAACATTTAAGAACTTCCTTGTGAAGCAACCATGTGATCAAAGCCAGACGATGCTGAATACTGAATACGATGCTGAATCTTGTCTTTCGTGCATAATAAAGTATAGGAATAAATACAATAAGAATAATGGAATATCTACCCTTGTTAAACAAAATAACCAAGCAGAGCTCAGCTTCAATTCCTTAGGCCCCTTTCACATTATCACGCATACGTGTTCTGCGCATGTTTTTGACATGCCCACCACATGCCCCCCCCCCAAAAAAAAAAATGGTGGCCACTTCCAGAGCAGTGCAGGGGCACCAGATTAATGAAGACTGTGCGCTTGTTTTGATTAATCCGGCGCACATAGCAAAGACTGCCCTAGTTTTGATAAATGTATAATGTTGGTACATGCGTAGCAAGACATTTTATTATTAAGGAGATGGCAAAACTGAAAATTTTCAGAACAGTCATTCCTTAACTTGAGAACACCTGACTTACAGACATCTCCTAGTTAAAAACGAACCCTCTGGCTACTGTGGTCACTGGTTAAGCTTTCTGGATGATGGTAAATGACTGAACTTTAGCTGCAGCATACAATGGTCCCCATAAAAGTTATGTCTGCAGTGAAACTCTATCGTTAATTCTTGTTCCCATAACAGCCATAAATTTAGAAAATCCCATTGTCCCAGGGGAAATAAATTCTGGCCAACATTTAACAGTGCAGTCTCTACTATGTGCAGTTTGCCTTTGAAGTGTGCAGGGTGAGTCAGATTCAGGAATTGTGGCGTACGTTCTTAAAGGGAACCTACCACTACAAATCTACCTATAAAGGTAGATTGGGTGGTAGGTGGATCAATGGGACGTGAGGATAGCCCTTTTAAGGGCTAATCCTCACGTCCCCACACTTTTTTGTTAACTTTTATTAGACATATATTCAAATTTACTTATGCGGCTACTGGGGCGTGGAGTAGCCGCATCTGAGGTTACACGAGGCGGCTACTCCACGCCCTGGTAGCCTCTTTTCCCCTCCTACTTACCCATCTTCGGCGCGCAGCTCCGCGTAGCTGCGCGCCCTCATCCAGCGATCCTGCCGTCACTGCCTGCGCGGTCACTGCTCCGAAACAGGCGCGGGCCTGCTCTTCTGCGCATGCGCAGACGGCAGGATCGCCGGACGAGGGCGCGCAGCTACGCGGAGCTGCGCGCCGAAGATGGGTGAGTAGGAGGGGAAAAGAGGCTACCGGGGCGTGGAGTAGCCGCCTCGTGTAACCTCAGATGTGGCTACTCCACGCCCCAGTAGCCGCATAAGTAAATTTGAATATATGTCTAATAAAAGTTAACAAAAAAGTGTGGGGACGTGAGGATTAGCCCTTAAAAGGGCTATCCTCACGTCCCATTGATCCACCTACCACCCAATCTACCTTTATAGGTAGATTTGTGGTGGTAGGTTCCCTTTAATGAATCTCGCACCCTCTGCCCTGCTCCGACAGATTGCACCTTTAACATGGGGCGTGCGACACATTTCTGTCAGACTTTGCAATATAAATGTGGTGCACAGTCCAACTGAGCACCAGTGCAAAATCTTGTGCCCTGTTTGTGTCGCGGACACTTCATAAATACATGTGCAACCTGTTTGCACTGAACTGAAAGTCCAAAGTCCGACAAAGAAAATGGTGCAGGGTATTTAATAAATGTGGGCCACTGTGTTACACTTACAAGATATACCATTTCTGACTTACACACAGATTCAACCTGTCATCAGGTCTCTGTCACCTTTAACATAGGGCATGCAACACATTTATGTTGGACTTTGCATGATAAATATGGCGCACAGTCTGACTGACTGGCTGCCCCCTTCTGAGCAGAAACTTGTGTTGCATGTAGAATAGTGCAGCTGCGCCAAAAACCGGTCATGTGCGACACAAATGTGTCGCAGGCAGGACCAGATTAAGGTTGGTGGGGGCCCTGGGCACAAAATATGGTGGGGGTCCCTATTGAAATTAGTCCAGACAGGGAACAGCAATCGCTATATACCACTCCCCGGCAATATATACAGCATCCAGTATTCACTATATACAGTGCCAAGTATTCACTATATACAGCTCCCCCAGCAATCACTATATACAGCTCCCCCAGCAATCACTATATACAGCTCCCCCAGCAATCACTGTATACAGCCCCCCAGCAATCACTGTATATACCTCCCCCAGCCACCACTATATACAGCTACCCTAGCAACCACTATATACAGCTCCCCAGCCATCACTATATACAGCTCCCCCAGCCATCACTATATACAGCTCCCCCAGCAATCACTGTATACAGCCCCCCAGCAATCACTGTATACAGCTCACCCAGCAACCACTATATACAGCTTCCCCAGCAATCACTATATACAGCTCCCCCAGCAACCACTATATACAGCTTCCCCAGCAATCACTATATACAGCTCCCCCATCAATCACTATTTACAGCTCCGCCAGCAATCACTATATACAGCCCCCAGTAATCACTGTATAAAGCTCCCCCAGCAATCACTATATACAGCTACCCCAGCAATCCCTAAATACAGCCCCCAACATTACCTATTTACAGTCACACAGCATTAACTATATATATCCCCCTATAATAACTATATACACCCCCTATAATAACTGTGTACAGTCCCCCTATAGTAACTATATACACCCCCTATAATAACTATATACACACCCTATAAAAACGATATACTCCCCCTATATTAACTACATACATCCTCACTATAATAATTATATACAGCCCCCCAATAATAACTATATACAGCCCCCCTATAATAACTATATACAGACCCCTATAATGACTATATATAGTACCCCTTTAATAACTACATACAGCTCCCTATAATAACTATATACAGTCCCCCTATAACTATACACCCCCCTATAATAACTATATACACCCCCTATAATAACTATTTACAGCCCCCCTATAATAACTATACACAGCCCCCTATAATAACGATATACAACCCCTATTATAACTATATACACCCCCTATAATAACTATATACACCCCTTATAATAGCTATATACACATTCCCTATAATAAATAACTATATACCCCCATAATAAATATATACAATCCCCCTATAATAACTATATACAGTCCTAGATAAAAGACTAAAATTGTACTCACCTTCCATCGTTCCCCGGATGTGTGCCATCCTCATCTTCCCTCGTCAGGGTGGATATCGGATGCAAACAAAGATGGCAGGGCCCTGCTACATGCTGCGCCGTCATCACGTGCCGTGATGCTACAAGCCGCAATATCACACTCTGCGCCACCAGCAGCAGGGCACAGCCATCTTTGCTCACATACAATCGTCTATGGCAGAGCAGGGAACTTATTGTTCCCTCACTCTGCCATAGAAGAAAGTCAGGGCACATCGGCGCGACTCGGCCCGGGGATCCTGGAGCCAAATACACTGTGTGTTCTCACTGTTGGGTATTCGGGCGGTCATGCGAATCGCCCACATTTCGGGCAAAGTGGTGGGGCCCCTCCCCTCTGATCCAGCCCTGGTGGCAGACACACTTCTTAAATACATGTACAAGCAGTTTGCACTTAAAAGAACGTACAAAGTCCGCCTTAAAAATGGTTCATGTCCCTTAGTAAACGTGTCCCCTATCCTGTACATAACCCAGGGACTGTCTTTATTAGGTGTGTTCTCATGTTGAGTTTTTCAGATGCAGTTTTTGAGATCCAAACCAGAAGTGGAGTGATGGAGCAGCTACTCTCAATGATATGTTTGCACTCATTAAGATCCACACCGGCTTTTGGCTTAGAAAACTGCATGTGAAACTGAATGCGTGCGTGTGAATACACCCTCAAGTTGTGTGCAAATAGATAGCTATGCGAAGCATTGTCATTTGACAGAGACATAATTCAGGGTGTGTTTGGCAATGCATAATCACCTGTTGCACTATGCGATCACATCCTGTGCATTAGAAACTTTATTTGCCTGGCAGATCAGACTCCCTACATGTACTGTATCTAAGGAGCTTTGTTTTAAGCATGTTTAGTGTACAGCACTACAAGAAAGCTGTATCATAGTAGCAAATATAAGAAGTGTATATAAGAGGTGAGGTGTCAGGCAGCCGGCCAGATCACTCCGATTTATCTTGTGTTCTATGATCTTTGCTCTGGGTTGGGCTGCCATGTGTACAGCTGCCACTTGTTTCCGCTTCCTAAACCTTATTTCCCCGTTGAGTGATTTTACACAAGTATATTCCAATAGGTTTCTTTTTTTTATTGTATATTTTTGTGCACCCTGTACCTGGAACCTGCCCCCAATGAATAGTATATATAAATGTAATTATATTTAGTGGCATTGTAACAAATTGTTTCATGCAGTGTCCCTCAATAAATTATTTATTACATATTATGTCCCACTAATTTTATTAATTATTTTTAAACAGTGTCCACCACCAATAATTGTATATATTCATAGAATGTAAGCTCTTGTGAGCAGGGCCCTCACTCCTAATGTTCCATATAAATCTTTGTACTCTGTAATGTAATGTTATATTTGTATGTGTCACCTATGATTTGTAAAGTGCTGCGGAATTTGATGGCGCTATATAAAGATTATTATTATTATACACTTTTTATAGTGTCCTTCTAATCAATAATTTAATATATGGTGCCCATATCTATAATACCGATTATTATTTTTGATAATTTTCGTCCCTATAAGGATACATTCCCACTTTAGGTAATGGCTGTGGAATTTATCCCAGCAGTAACCCTACAGCTAATACACATGCATCAGAAACCAGCCAAAATCTTCTGGTTTCTGATGCGTTTTAGGCTTTGATTTTGCTGCAGTTTTTCTCAACTATGTGAATGAGATTATAATGTAATGCTATTCACTTCAATGCTATGGTATTAAATGCCACACCGGAATTCTGCACATGATATGTGCAGGTAGTTTGAAGGAACCATCCAAGGAAACAGTGGCGCAGTTTGTGAGTTGTACCTAAGGGGTTTTAATATGGAAAGTGAGTTAATTATAGACATAATAATGAAAAATAGACATATATTAGATAGATAGATATTAGATAGAATTAAAATGTAGATAGATAATAGATAGTGATTAAATATGTAAACAGATATTGATTAGATATTAGATAGATAGTAATTGAAATGTAGATAGACAACAGATATTGATTAGATATTCGGTAGATAGTGATTAAACATGTAGATAGATAGATAGATAGATAGATAGATAGATAGATAGATAGATAGATATTAGAAATGTAGATGCAGACGAGTCAGTGGACATAACTACATGTACACATTCACACTGTGCACTGGTCTCCCTTCTCGTAGCCTGCTCTCACCCCTCCCTGCTGATGACAATGCCCGGTAGGAGGGCTAGGAGGAGGCGGTGCCAGCACATCCCTGCACCGGACTCTCCCTGGCTGGCTGCCCGTGTGATGGAGAGGCGCCCGGTGTGTGCCCGGTGATGGAGCTGCCCGCATGGCCCAAGCTAACACTAGCGGCGGGGGGCCATCTGGGGGCCGCGGGGAGCTGTCCCTGGAGGAGGTGCTGAAATCCTACGAGCAGCCCATCAATGAGGAGCAGGCGTGGGCCGTGTGTTACCAGTGTGCCCGGGGACTTGCAGAGGGAGCCCTGGCACCTTGGACCAGGATACGAGACCCCTCATCTCTGCTGCTTCACCGGGATGGGACGGTCACTGTGGTACCGGAGAACGGGGGCACCGCCGGTGAGTGACACCCCCTGCTTATGGTCATTGTACCCAATTACAAGTGTGAAGGGAGGATAATGCAGATGTAATGTGTACATTAGATAGCATATAGTCAGCATATAGGAAGGAACCCATAGCAGTGAGCTGCGGTATATACATAGACACTGGCTACTGCTGATGTATTGTCTGTAATAGAGGGAATAGCCCAGAACTTTCTAAAAGTCAACCAGACACCAGAACAGAGGGCAGAATGCATTTTATATGGATTACAGTGACCATTGACACTGATAATTCCCTTGCTATAGATGCGAAGTGATAGCTCTTTCATAATATATATAATTGTAATGCATCATTTCTACAATAAGTCTCTAACATCAAATAATAAGCTCCCACTGTTCTGATGGGGCTGGGACCTTTTGGGACACCACCAGGTCCAAACATGTGGGTACAGAATGTCCATCCATGATAGCTGTGTGTGGTATGGGAGCAGGCTCACTACTATCATATCTGGCCAGCAAGGCAGGTTCACTACAGCTATTCACCACAACTCCTGAAGAAAGAGTAAAAGAAGATCTGGTCCATTGGCCACCATGTACAGATCACCCCAGTAAAAAAGAGCTCAGTATGGGCCATCTGATATCTGTGTACTTCTGTGGCCAGATTCTCTACAAAGCAGGCAGTTCACCATTAGCTAAATTGAAAACAGTGAGGATTGTGAAGCACTGGAGAGAATGCTGAGAGTAGTAATAGTACAAGGTCATATTGATTTCTAAGAAAAGATGAAGAGCAATGAGAGGCTGGAAAGAAAGGGCCAGAGAAACTGCACTAAAATCCAATGGACATGAAAAGATCAGACATGTCTGTACTGATGCAGCAAAGCTCATTTTGTCATTTGGCATAACTCATAATGATCCATGCAATGTGTTATCACTGGTTTTATATAGGATTGCATGTAACCCTATTGCAGTGAATTCCCATGGAGTTAACAACAAATGGAACTTATTATTTCAGGTCATAATATTGGAATATGTTAAAGGGGCTGAAGATTATTGTGATAGTCTGAATAAGAGTATTTTTTATTGGATGGTCTGCCAGTAAAACCCTTATGACATGGTGTCCCGTTGGTATTCCAGTGATCTCCCTGTTAGGGAGCCCAGCTGCAAATCTATTTACAGTGGCACCATTGGTATATTGTTTACAAGGTTCCCATTTAAGTCAACTGGTGGCTTGTTTAAGACATCAAAACTTGTGTTCATCCAGAGCAATTGACACTCATTGTAGCTGCTCTCCACTCTGGTTGACAAAAAAAAAAAAAACAAAGCAGTTACAATTACTTGTAATTCCCCAAAGGTTGTAAAACTTGTACTGGATGGTAATGTGGAAATCATTATGGTTAGTGATACACAATAGGTGTCAGTGTATCATCATCCTGCTCTTTCCAGTTGCTTGTTCTTTGGTCTCTATGTATAGCTGCAGCCATGAATCAGAGTGATTTATGGTCATGAAGGAAACTTCTTGCATCATGAATGCAGATAACTACTTTCTCTTTCACACAATTCTCTCATCACCCCTTGAATTCTGCTTTAAATCTTGCAGCAGGGTTATTCTATATATGTGTATAGTGTTACTTTATTGTAGCTTTGTTTTAATGAGGTTAATGACCCCCATATAAACATGAGGCAATCGAAACTCCCCTGTGATGCCCATATCATATTACTGCAGTATAGGAATGCCTGGTAACCAGTGGGTTATATTCAGTTACACCAACGTGGGCAAGAGCTAGAAATCTATGCCAGGGACCCTGTGCCTCAGTGCTTTGTACATTGTTGTTTGTGGTTATTGGTGCCAAGATGACAGCTCCGCACCTGCCCATTGTTTACAATCTGCAGCCTGCGCCATGCAGCAGCATCAGCTTCACATCCCCCACCTCCCTCTGCAATGTGCACATCAGCACCCAACGAGAGACAGATGTATGTCATACTTTGCAGAGGGCGAGCGGCTAATGCCACAGTGCTGTTATTGCAGTGAATGAGATCCAAACCTATCATTTAATGTAATGTACAGCTCACAGCAGGGAGGCTGACTATATCATCCGAGCATTCAGCACAGCGATTCTCTGCGTATGTGTCAGGGAATGTCCATTATGTGCTACTTAACCAGAATAGAGATGTCAGAACAGTCTGTGTTCGTTTGGTTTGCAATTAAAATCTAGTTCAGATTCTGCTTTCTGTTCAGAGGTTTCCTATTTATGTAACTAAAGCATAAAAAACACACCCTTCAAAAGTAATACATTATTATACTGAGCGTCATGTCAGAGGGTCTTTGAATAACCCAGAGACCCACATAAAATGTTTCCGCCAGTTTTCTGACTTTGCACTGAAAAGAACGTGCACACTGCTTGCACATGTATTTATAAAGTATCTGCGCCAGTTTTGTGTCACGACTGCACAGTGTCCGACAATACAGAAAAAAAATGTTCACCTAAAGAAATGTGTTAGTGCTTAGTCAGAGTTTGTGCCACATTTATTACTGATGTGCGCCACAATTCTGCATCATTATATTAAGGTGCATCAAAAAAATGGTGCCCACTTCCAGAGTAGTGCATGAAGACTGTGTGCCAGTGTGGATTAAAGGGGACCTACCTATAAAGGTAGAATGGGTGGTAGGTGGATGAATGAGACATGAGGATAGCCCTTTTTTGGGCTAATCCTCACGTCACGGCTATCCTTTAGTAAACTTTAATGCCTGTATATGCAAATTTTTTTAACCTCTGGGGTACGGCCGCGCACCCTAGGCCTGTGTTCTGCGCATGCGCAGAATGCCTGGTACTCGGACGAGAGCGCGCAGCTACGAGGAGCTGCGCGCCGAAGATTACATGGTAGGCGGAGGAACGAGGCTACTGGGGCGCGAAGTAGCTGCGACGGTAGCCTCATGTCCGGCTACTCCACGCCCCAGTAGCCGCTTAAAAAAATTTGCATATACAGGCATTAAAGTTTACTAAAGGATAGCCGGGACGTGAGGATAAGCCCAAAAAAGGGCTATCCTCACGTCCCATTCATCCACCTACCACCCGTTCTACCTTTATAGGTAGAATCATGGTGGTAGGTCCCCTTTAATCTGGCTCACTCTGCACACTCCACACTTGTACTAGTTGTGATAATTGTGGGCCAGAGAGTCTAAAAAGTAAGAGTGTCCAGGTGTCATTCCCCACCCTCAGTCCCTCTTTTAGGCATAACACTGTGGGGCACATTTACTTACCCGGTCCCTGCGCGATCCCCGATCCAGAATGTCCGACGAGGATGAACTCTGCCGCGATTCACTAAGATCGGGCGCTCGATATCCTGCATGTGTTGCCTCCCTGCTCAGGTCCACCGGAGTTCACCATATTCTTCCCGGTGCATGTAAGTGCTTAGCTTGTGACACAATTTCGAAGTTAAATCCTTCGCTTAGTTCGAATCAGTCGGAACGTCCGCTGTCCCCCTCCCCCCCCCCCCCGATTTGTGTTACATGAAAGCCGTTTTATGAAAGATGATAAAAAACCCAGATATACTCCTGTTCATATAGACCCCTGTTGACTAATGTCATGTCTGCCTCATTTTTTAAAGGGAGCCTGTCACAGGGGCCTCATTTTTACCAAACACAGGTTACAGAAGCCCATTACAGCTGCATTGCACATATGCCTTTTATATAATTGTTTGTTATAACTTACCTTGCACCCTGATATAATCCTCTGTGTAGCCCCAGGGTTTGGGCTTTGGTTTGGATGCATTTCTAAAAACACCACATGACTTGTCTGTGCTGCTCACTCCTCACCCCACCTTTGTGCTCCTGTACAGCTCCTCCCTCTTCCACTGATGTCAGCTCACCAGCATGTAACCTCTGTGAAGGAGCAGGAGGAAGGAGCTGTACAGGAAGGTATACAAAGGCGGGGGCTGAGAGCATCATGGATAAGTCATATGTTGTTTTTTTAAATTAATCCAAACCAAACCCCAGCCCCTTGGACTACACAGAGGATTCTGTCAGGGTGCAAGGTAAGTTATAACACACAATTATATTGTAATGCAAATGCTTAGAGAAAGCAGAAAGGCATATTTGCACTGCGGGTGTGATGGGCTTCTGTAACCTGTCTTTAGTGAAAATGAGGTCCCTAGTGACAGGTTCCCTTTAATCCAACCTTAAACAGGTCATACACATTGTGCAACACCTTGATGGGATCAACCTATGTTGTAATGTGTATATGGAGCTTGTAAACTTCTGATGTTGAGGGAGATAATGAAATGGCTTTTGGGTTTTTAGCTGCCTGATCCTTTTGCCAGAGTTGCTATTAAACACTTGTACTTCTGGGCCAGGTTGAACATGCATGTATGGGAGTCTATGTGTATCTGCTCAAAGTACAACCAATCCAGTACTGGATCACTGGAACTACTACTGCACAAGATAGCTGCCAAAAGTAGGGGACCCAAGAGGCACTGGTGAGGCTTAGCACTAACAATAAAGAATTAGAAATATTTCACATGGGAGTGAATGGCATTTTCAATATTTTATGGTTACAATTCTGTGACTTTAGAGAATGCTGCATTTTTCTTTAGCCCTCATTGTATACAGGGTCTTGTGCTTGAAAATGTACATGGAAATGGCTGTAAAACTGTGATGATGCATTTTCCATAGAAACAGTTCTAGGAATATTTTTTAACCCCTTTGCGGTGCAGCGTTTTGTTCCCACCTTCAAAAATCTACAGTTAACAGAGCTGTGTGAGGGCTTATTTTCTGTGTAACAAATTTTGCTTCTCAGTGACATTGTTGCTGCTGTGTACTGGGAAGCTGAAAAAAAATCCAAATGTGGGGAAATCGGTAAAAAGCCTATTTGTGTCACTTTCTTGTGGGTTCAGTTTTTATGACTTTCACTGTGCGCTCTAAATGATATGTGTACATTATTCTTTGTTTCAGTACTATCATGGTGATACAACATTTATATAGGTTTTATTGTATTTGAATATATTTTCAAAAATTAAAGCGTGTATGAAAACAATTTTTCTTTACACCATCTTCTAATGCTAATAACTCTTCATACTTTAGTGTACGGAGCTGTAAGACAATATTTTTGGAAGATGAGCTTAAATTTTCACTGCTACCTGTGCATCACTTTTTATTAAATATTACATTTGTAAAATGGCATAAAAATATTATTTTGGACATTTGGGTTCTACTCTAGTTATGGGGTGCACTGCCTGGAATTACCGTTTTTATATTTTGATAGCTAGGGCATTTTGGGACGTGGTGACACGTAACATGTTTGTTATTTTCACTAGTCTAGTTTTATATCAGTTCTAGGGAAAGTGGGGTGATTAGTATTTTTAAGTTTTTTAATACGTTAATACAATTTTTTCCCTAGATAGTCTGACTGCCCTACCATATACTGCAATAGTATATGGCATTTTTGCATATGTCGTCACATGGAGAGATGCCCATGGGCAGTCAATTATTTAACACCCACAATCAGTGCCAGCACCGATCGTGGGTATTATGGGTGGGTGTATGCTGCAATATGCAGCAAACTTCACATCTGTATGACCGTGTGAACACTCTTCATACATTATTAGCAGCTGCACACCGTAATAGGATGGCGTGGAGCGCTAAGAGATTAATAACACATGACTTTTTCCATGTTTTTTGTGTGGTAAACTCCATCTCTAAACCCATCCTATATTAATAATAGGATGGTGAGGCCCCAAAATGACAAGACATACAATTATTTTAAAGGGAGTCTGCCTTCTCCCCTAAGTGTAAGAAGCATGGGATGACACTGGAAGAAGAAGGTGATTTAGGCACTAATAGCAGTGGTCCAGCTGCTAGGGCATGACCTTGCTGTACTAGTTTCCTCATTAGCACGTAGATGAAACAGGGAATATCTTGAAAATGGGATAATTTACAGAAATAATAAAGGAGTGTGGAAACCCCTCTGTACAGCTCGTCATCAGCAGATTATAACGCTTGGTGGAGGTGGTAGACTCCCTTTAACGGCATAACTGACTTCTTCTGTCTTAAGAAATTCTGTACATTATTGAAATACCAGTTGAACTTCACACACTAGTGGACAATCCTATTACATGGCAAACTTCACCCTCTTCCTTTCCTCAAACATTTTTCTTTTTGTTGTTAAAAATAAACTTTCCATCTGTGCAAGGTAAAAGGCCATTGCCCTTGGCACACACCAAGCCTTGCACTAAACACATTCTAAAAATACAATTTCTAATGTTAGACAAATGCATTAGCCTGGAGTTTTCAGTATAAAATCTTATGCTAAATATAATGACTGTTTCTGTAAATTGTCCTCCATCAGCATATTCTCCTAATTCGTTAAAGAGGTACTTTCCCCAGAGTTATACTTGACAGTAGGCATTGAAAATGGGATTAATTCCATCTAATCCCCACCACTTCTGGTCTGGCTGGGAATATAAACAGAGGGATTATAGCCACACCCAAGGAACTGGGTACTGAGGACAAATATACAAGTTCATCATCACATGGCACTAGTGCAAATCACATCAAAATATTGAAAAAATATTAATTATAAGAGAAAAGGAGAGAACAACTGAAATTTAAAGATCACAAATATAAGAAAGTGCCCTAATTGTCTATTATACTTTAAAAAGGATTTTTTTTGGTGGGGAATTTCTTCCCCTATACCCACACTCCAATATCTTTTTGCTTTATGCTTAAAAGCGAAACCTTGGACTAGAAGATTCTTAACTGTTTGCTGATGTTGCACTGTACTTCTGAAAAAGGGGACTTTGTGATATTGCCCAACTTGCATGTCATAGTAACTAAGGCCTTGTACCAGGGACCCCATAGCATCTATAGTACTATATAGCAACTGACGTGTGTGGTAAAATCTAATATATAAAGCTGATTGTATGTGTGTGGGTGTGTATGTATGTATGTACGTATGTCCACTATAGGAATCTGCACCGCCGTGTTTAGAATCACCAAATTTTGCATAGTCGCTCTCTGTGACTCAGGTCACTGGAAGAGACGGTCAGAGGCACTCACTGAAAGAGACTGTGAGAGACAGTCACTGAAAGAGATGGTGAGAGACAGTCACCGAAAGAGATGGTGAGATACAGTCACCGAAAGAGACGGTCAGAGACAGTCACTGAAATAGAAGGTCAGGGATAGTCACTGAAAGAGGCAGTCAGAGATAGTCACTCAAAGAGACAGAAACAGAGACGGACAGTGACAGAGATGGTTAGTGAGTCAGAGAGAGAGAGAGAGAGAGAGAGAGAGACAGTTGGAGATAGAGAAATAGATACATATAAAATTAAAAATAAAATAAAACCCATTCTATTTTGTTATAGCTATGAGCAGTTATTTTCTATCCCGGGCAGTGCCGGTATCTACAGCTAGTGCTTTATATAACATCTGCTCCTGCTTTTATGGACGTAGAGAGAAGTTAATGCAGTGGTGAAGCAGGAGCCATTAGCTCCCCATTGGGCCATGATGTGATGACAACTTTTTTTCTTTCTCTTGACATCCTGAAAGCTAGAATGTATCCACTGTATCTGGTCAAATGATTTGTCCATTGCACTCTTTAGCCTTTTCTGAAGTTTTCTCAGAGCAGAGAACTTTTATGTAATAAATAGAAACTATAGACAGCCTGAGGAAGGGAAGTCTGCCCGAAATGTGTTATATAGGACGTTTTTAATGCTATGTGAGCTTCAATAAACCAGCTTTTATTTAGCATAAACATAACAGACATTCCTGTAATAATTCTATGTGTGGTTGACTGCTCTGTAAAAGTGCTGGATGTTTTTTCTTCTTTGGAACCTTTTACGTACATTTCAAATGCTGTGTGAGGTGGTTGCTTTGGCTTGATGGTTGAGGTACATATACCTAAGTTAAAAGGTGAACAGATACACATATTTGGGCTTATTTACTAAGGATCCACGGATCGCATTTTCGTCTGACCTACTGATGTTTTCGGGGATTGCACGGCTGGGACAGGTATTTAGAAGGGGATTGTGTCGCACGCGAGATATCTGAAGTCTCCACCAGGTCTGGCCTGGCTGAGATTCATTCTGGTGCACTACCCGGATCTACTGTTCAAAATGCCTGCCTAAATTAAATCCCCCCAGTATTTCGGATTTAACAGTATATGAGGGAAGCACAATGTTTAGCAGTGCTTCCTTCCCAGGTGAACTGTAATAAGGAGATAATAATCAGATAAATTCCACTCAGCAAATTGTAAATTTCTACTGACTCTAACATTCAAGTGCTGAGCTAGCAAAGTACAGCACATAACTTCTTTCTTGGCTTTTGCAATAAAAACAGGGCTGAATATAGTTATATAGATAGATTGATCTATATGAAGCCACGACAGTCATCATTGCTTACTTTTTTTAATTACTTTTTGGCGCGATATTTGGCACTATATTTGGCGCAAAATTGGACCAACAATAAGCAGGTCTACCAACTTCTAAACTACCGTATATACTCGAGTATAAGCCGACCCGAGTATAAGCCGAGGCCCCTAATTTTACCACAAAATACTGGGAAAACCTATTGACTCGAGTATAAGCCGAGGGTGGGAAATGCATTGGTCACAGCCTCCCCAGTATATAGCCAGCCAGCCCCTGCCCTAGTGTATATAGCCAGCCAGCCCCTGCCCCAGTGTATATAGCCCGCCAGACCCTGCCCCAGTGTATATAGCCTGCCAGACCCTGCCCCCGTGTATATAGCCACCAGACCCTGCCCCAGTGTATATAGCCTGCCAGACCCTGCCCCAGTGTATATAGCCCGCCAGACCCTGCCCCAGTGTATATAGCCCGCCAGACCCTGCCCCAGTGTATATAGCCCGCCAGACCCTGCCCCAGTGTATATAGCCCGCAAGACCCTGCCCCAGTGTATATAGCCCGCCAGACCCTGCCCCAGTGTATATAGCCTGCCAGCCCCTGCCCCAGTGTATATAGCCTGCCAGCCCCTGCCCCAGTGTATATAGCCTGCCAGCCCCTGCCCCAGTGTATATAGCCTGCCAGCCCCTGCCCCAGTGTATATAGCCTGCCAGCCCCTGCCCCAGTGTATATAGCCCGCCAGACTCTGCCCCAGTGTATATAGCCTGCCGCCGCTGCCGGACAGATCGCACAGAAGATATACAGGGGTCGCCAGAAAGGTGAGTTTAGATATATTTATTTGTTTGACTCGAGTATAAGCCGAGTTTGGGGTTTTCAGCACATTTTTTGTGCTGAAAAACTAGGCTTATACTCGAGTATATAAGGTACTTCATGAATGTGGTTTGACATTTCTGACGCTTATTAGTTTACTTACTGTGTGGCAAATACATTAAGGCTGTGTGTCACA
Source organism: Engystomops pustulosus (assembly GCF_040894005.1). Taxonomy (NCBI): domain Eukaryota; kingdom Metazoa; phylum Chordata; class Amphibia; order Anura; family Leptodactylidae; genus Engystomops; species Engystomops pustulosus. Next base: position 99,797,615 of record NC_092417.1, on the reverse strand, counting down.
ATATAAACAATATGCGACACGGTTTAGGGGGCATGCTGTTGGACGATCTAACTGATCCTGAGCGCGAGGTTTAACTTTCATATTGTGTCATAAGCTCAAGCACATACATGTACCACTAAAAAGATGGTGAACTCTGTCAGACCTGAGGGGGGAAGTGACACATAGACGATAGCGGGCTCACAATCTTAATGAATCACAGCACAGTGCATTCTCAATTGACAATGCTGTGAACTCCAGCGGACAGGTAGTTAAATGTTTCCCATTGTCTTCCCTGTATTCCCCTAATAAGCTGTCAGCGGAAATGCATGAGAGACAGAGCTAATGTATTCCCTAAAAAGTAACTTTTTATATTTCTTTAAATTAGCCTATGGAAATAGCTTAGTAAATATATGACTCTTTAGCCTAGTACTGTATATACATGAGTATAAGGCGAGTTTTCAGAACAAAAAATGTGCAGAAAAAAACAAACCGGAATTATACAGTATATACAGTATACTGGCTGACTATATACTATTGGCTTGCTATATTCTATGGGTTATCTAGCTGGGGACTGGTTGGCTTATATACTAGGGGCCTGCAGGCTAAATACTGGGGCATGGGCTGGCAGGCTATATAATGGGGCATGGGCTGTCTGGCTATATACTGGGGCATGGACTGGCATGCTATATAATGGGGCATGGGCTGGCTGTTTATATACTGGGTACATGGGGTGGAGTCTGTGACCAATGCTTTTCCCACCTTAGGCGTATACTCGAGTCAATAGGTTTTTCCATTTTTTTGTGGTAAAATTGGGTACCTCGGCTTATACTTGAGTATATATGGTATACCAATTATGATTATCTCTCAAATTGTTGTAGAATGACTTTTGCACATTCTCCCTGGGATACCAGTCTTTGACTTTTTGTTCTGAAACAGCTTCAGGATACCTAACCTCCTCCGCACACAGATAGGATGCATATAATCGATTTAGCCTTATGAATCCTGTGACGAAAGAAATCACTAGATGCAGATGCTGTGATTTTAAAGCACCTATGGTGGCAGTGGACAGAGCATGGCTATTCTGTACATTGTATTCATTGTCCTGCACCTGTTTTGGTTACTGAACCATGTATTGTATTACTTCTCTTTGATATTCTGCTCCATTAACTTCTAAGAGGCCTTGGCATGTGATTCGGAGTCCTAATATTTCCAGTTTTACAAACAGAATGTGTCACTTATACACAGAATGGTGCAACTGAAAACAGCAAGTGGTAGGCAATACATAATTAACTTAATTACTATATAATGCAAATGTATAATTAAGTATTAAAAAAAGACTCCAACGGGGAACTGAAAGTTCCCTACTAGTTGTAATGGGCTGCATTTACGTTACTACAGCCATAGTTTTAGGTAGGAGACATATCCAGGTCACAGGCTCTAGAGAAAGTACTGAAAGTACCTGTGCCACATTATAGAATGTCGGCTCTAGGTTTTAGTAGACCCCTGGGCGACAGAGCCTTAGAAGTCCCCTTTACAGTGATCTCACGTGGTGGCATTAAAAAAAAAATCAGAAACTAAAACATTCTCCTTTTCCCTAAAATATTCCCTAGTTTATAATCCCAAAAGCCCCCCCTTTACCCGCTATGGATTCATTAAATAAAGCCTTATGTGGGGATCCCTAATGCTGGCGCCAGCCCTGACAGTAGTGGATGATAAAATCCAGTAGTAGTCCAGTGCCCAAGCCTTCTAGTGAGCCCAAGGCCACCCATAACAACCACCAAATTTTAAACTCAGACGAAACTTCGCCCATGAAATCTTGTACATGTTTTCCTACTCTAAATGGCTTTTGTGTGCAAGAGTATTTAATGTCCCAAAACTGCAGATTGAAGAACTCAGATGGGGCACATCCTCCATTCCCAAAGAAGCTGGATACTAGTACCACATGTAGGAAGTGATTCCAGACTTGTAGGGGCTATAATAGTCATACAGCCCCAGGCCCATGTCAGTCTTAATCCCCCCTAAATGTGCATTGTGCTGTAGGAATTCACTTTAGGAAAGTTTACTTCTGTAGTACATGTGATATATTCTTGAATGTGCAAGATTTGTTGAACTATTGGGCAATTACAAACTTTGTTGAAATATATGGCATCCATTGAAGTGTCCATGCCTCTTTTACAACATCCGGCTATAACCGTTTTTATATTTTGATAGATCGGGCATTTTGGGACGCGGCGATACCTAATGTGTCTATGATTTTTACTGTTTATTATGTTTATATCAGTTCTAGCGAAAGGGGAGTGATTTGAATTTTTAATATTTTATTAATTTTTTAAACTTTTTTTTTCACTGATTCTTAGACCATCTAGGGTACATTAACCCTAGATAGTGAGATCATTCCTACCATATACTGCAATACTTCTGTATTGCAATATATGGCATTTTTGCACATGATTCATTACAATGAGCCACTGGCTCATTGTAATGAATCAGCAGAAGCCATTAAGCCTCGGGTCAAACGAAGACCCGGGGCTACCATGGCAACCAATCGCCGCCCCCCGATGACGTTCGGGGGTGCGGCGTTCGGAATAAAGATGGTTAATAAAAGGTAATAGGTTAATAGGTTAAAAGGTTAATAGCCGCAATCGGTGCAAGCACCAACCGCGGTTATTAGCGGTGGCGGTTTGCTGCAATATGCAACAACCCCCACCTTTGTATGAAGAGGACTCAGCCCGTGAGCCCTCTTCCCACATTCCCTGTACCTCTGCGCCATAGAGCTACGGCGCAGAGCGTTAAGGGGTTAAATATTCCTGGACTCTCCCCCCTCATTAACACTTTGCCCAATCCTGAATGACCTTCTGGACTAATTAATGAAGGGGAGGTTTTGAAACCTGAACCAAACTGAGAAGATATAAAACAATATGAAATACAGGAAACCGTGTTCACATTTTGGGTGCTGGTTGACTGGTTGAGTGTGTTTCTTATTTCTCCCACCTCCAGGGAATTAGGATTTACTATAAGTTGTAAGTTTCTGTTATTTTTCTCCCTTTTATTTTATAACTGTTTTGCCGTGTTGTGTGTCATTTCATTTTGTAATTCTGTTGTTTTTAATATCTTTTTTATGCACTGATCAACTTTTTGTAATTAAAGCTTTTCACTTTAATTTTGGTCCCTGTATACTCTGCGAACTCATAGCCTTGTGAAGTGTGGTTAGCTGTGTTACTGCTAAAGTGCTGAGTGTGCAAGTCTAGTGGTGTGACAAAGTGACTGCTTGAGAGCAAGAGTTGATGTAGAGTGGGAAACTTATTGATCCCAGTATAAAGTGGTGGCAGCGGATCTGGTGCTGGATCTGTATGAGGTGTGATTAATTCTCAACTTGGGTCCTGAGAGAAAGGTGAGCGCAAGTTTGAGTAGGCTAAATTAACCCGTACAGTTGCCCCCCACGTCACGTGAAGAGGCGGCGGCGTTCTCGCCGTGACATTATATATCACAAATTATATTCCTAAAACCACATTTTGTGACTTTTTTTCACCTACACATAGTTCAACAAGTAATGTTATCATAAATTTTACCAATTATTAAAGTATATCCTTAAAGGGAAATACATTCCTACCTTGTCTGTTTTCTTAATGATTGTGGCCAATAACTGCCTCCTATGGATTATAAATTCAAGGGCTCGGTGAGTGAACAGATTTACCTGCAGTGAAGATGTAAGTTATGTATATATTAATATTGGATATTAATGCAGGGATTCCTATGGAGAACCTCACTTACATTGGAATTAGCCTGAGGAATGAATCTCTTTGGCACATGTATGCTGTGTTACTCTCTAGGTTTGTTTAATTGTTCATTCTAAGTTTTTATTTCCTGATTTAATGAGATGCTAAAACTTGTATGACTGCTGAAAAATTCATTAGGTGTTTTCTTTTAGACATAATAGATTGCAAATAGAGTATGACAAAAACCATGTAGCATACAGTTAAAGGGGGATATTTATCATACGCTGGCGCTCGTGCGCCAGCGTATGATAGCTCCGCCGCTGCAAATTCGCAGCCCGATACATGAAGAGGCTTCTGCCTCTTCATGTATCGGGCTGCCAGTTGCGTAGCGTTTATCCTACGCCAGGATAAAAGTCGCCGGCAGCAGCGAGTGCGCAGGCGCGGGGACAGTAACGCCCCGCGCCGGCCCTCTCCCGTCCGGCCGCGCCCCCCGCTCGGCCGGCCGCGCCCCCCCTTCACGCCCCTTCACGCCCCACTGGCGTGAAGGTGGCGGATTGGGGAAAATAATCGCAAAAGCTAGCAATAAGCTAGCATTTGCGATTATTTCAGGGCCTCTGTGCCAGTGGCGGTGCGCAGAGGTCCTGATAAATATGCCCCAATGACTATACCATTATAGTCTCCATGAATAAAGAACAAGTGCCTTTCTAGTCAGGAGCGTTTCTTTGGGGGGCTGCTTATTTATCTGCCAGTCTGAGCAGCCATGATAAATGATGTCTTGTAGAGCAACAAGTTTCACAACCAAAGCTCTATTCTAGAGAAAAGCAGGCTTATTAATGTTAGAAAAAGTGGAGATCTTAGGATCATTCCAGAATCAGTAGCATTATGATGTCCCGGAAATGCAAAAAAAAAAAAGCTAATGTATTACTTTAAAAACATAATCTCAGACCTTCACGGTACACAAAGCCATAAAATGTTATCAAACAAGGAAATGGACAATGTACTTAAAGCCATAAAAATATTGCATTCAAGCAGATCCCATAAAGAGACTAATTCTTATCATAGATATAACTTTTGGGGTGGGGGGAATAGGACTAAATATATGAATTGGGATTTGTTTAATTTAGGTGGTTCCGTATCCGTCACTACTTACTCACTTCTATTATACATGACTGAATGACTGTACGAGTGCATACACAGAGTATCATAGCACTCGCATTAGTCATGTGTCACAACAATACATAATACTGCGATTATAAAAATATTCAGGTTACTCATCCACAGGACGCCTGTAATGATCAAATAGGTGAATGACATACAGCTAAAAGCTGTGTAATCATGACATGTTCCACCTAATGAGCAATACGTTTTCATCTAAGGACAGATATCCTCCTGAGATTGTCATCCTGTTATCTGAAACACCTTTAATTTCATCATCAAATTATCTACCAATGGTAAGGGTTCACATACTTTTAACTCTCAGACATTTCATACTAAATAAATGACGGAATACAATATGTTTGGCTCATTTGTTTGATTTTGTTCTCTATAGGGCTTGTGTAAACATCTTGTGTAGTGTTATACTGTTAAGTTTGCACACAAATATTGAAAATTCTGAAGGTGTAATAAACTTTTAAGCACCTCTGCATGTCCCCGCGGGTCATTGTAATAGGGAAGCTTGAGGCCCGTTCCACACTTGCGAGTGTGATGCGATGAACTCGCATCACACTCGCAACGCATGCTGCCGGGAACGCACGGCCCGAATGCAGCACCGCGGGAGTGAACTGACATGCTGAGTTCACTCCCGCAGTGCAGCGTTCGGGCCATGCATTCCCGGCAGCATGCGTTGCGAGTGTGAGGCGAGTTCATCGCATCACACTCGCAAGTGTGGAACGGGCCTAATAGTGTTGGCCACATTACCTCCTGTTTTTGTAATGTTTGTGTAAGTATTGGGGGACAGGATATTAGGTAATTTACTGATATACATCTTTTCAAAGTTATGCACCTCTTTTACCTCACCAGCCAGACATTTCTGACCATAAAATGGCTGCAGATTTCATGTCATGTGATTTCTATCTGTCCATGAACAATTGCAACAACCCCTACTTTTTGGATGGCTGGAGTAAGCCGGGGTCCCGAATACTGGAGTTGCTGGCTAGTGCGGCCTAGCGCACGACAATGATCACAAGGCTTGGTATCAGGAACAAAGGCCTCATCCCCAACCTGGCTGGTCTCCAGCAGGTGATATGTGCAAGAAAATAGACGGAAAGACTCACAGAGTAGCTTTCTTCTTGGTGTGGAGAGAAGGATGGGACACCCTTGATGGTATACAGCCTAATTGAGGGTTCACTCAGAGGCACGTTGGTGAAGCATAACGTTTCTTTATTGGCTATAGGCAATGGCCATAACAGCAGCAAAACTTCAGCTGCATGGAGGTAGCGGGTTGGAGCACAGGTCCTCAGGAAGGTGTGCATGCAGCCTGGTAAGTAGCTTCAGGCTTGTCTAAGAGTAGTGTAGTGTGGAGCAATGTCCTTGTGGTGGAGCTCTGCTATGGATCTCGTCTCCTGTAGGCCAAGGTGTCAAGGCAGCTTGCCTCAGACGCCTCTGTTTCCTGGGTTGACTTCCTGGACTGACTTGACCTCTGGAACTTTGCAGAACCGTTAATAGATGTATATTGATAAAATGGCTGATATCCTATCCCCTTTCTTACACACATATTACAAAAAACATGAGGTAAAGTGGCCAACCCCTTTAAAGGGAACCTGTCACCATGTTTTTCACAAATACGGGTAGTGACAGGTTTCTTTAGAGCCCTAGTAACTATCGGACACCCTGTTTTAGCTAATAATAGTTTCCCTCAGATCCCCATAAAATCAGAGTTATAATCTTGCCTGGTATCTTTGCATCTTTGGAGCCAGTCGAGGAGGCGTAGCATAATGTCATGTGACCAGGGTGACACCAACACAGTTCCTTAAGCTACTTAATATTACTGACATTACAAACTGTACCCCATATACATATCTGACTACATAAAACAATCGCTGTAGCTATCATTGAATTCTACTCCTCTCCATGTAGGCTGCTGTGATTTCATGTGATACAATATGCTGTGATTTCATGAGATATATACTTGATGTACAGTTTTCTAATGCTACAAAAGCTATAGGACCTGTGATGATGTCACCCTGGTCACCGACATAACAGCTGCATACAGAGATAGCAAGGGGAGAAGCTGCTGGATTCAGCATGAGGAGGCCACACCCACTTTGACTCGCTGTAGCCATGCTTAGATACCAGGTAAAGTTCAGGTAAAATATGGGAATCTCAGGGGAACAATTTTTAGCTAAAAGAAAAGGTATCAGTTAGTTACTAGGGCTCTATGGGACAGGTTCACTACCTGTATTTGTGAAAAATCTGGTGACGGGTTCCCTTTAAGATAACTTTTCTGGAAGTACATTCATAATCGTACATTAGGCACCAACCAGTCTACCATGACGTTAATGGCTTCCTATTGCACTTTTTTTGCTTACTCACTAGAAAATCTGGTTTGCAGCAATTATTCGTGTAGCACAGTTTTATTACAGAGTAGGACGCAATAGCTTGATGTGTAGGTTGATGTTCTGTATGGAGGCTTTTGCTGCAATCTCTTGATACTGAACACACACACAGTATAATTGATGCTCGGACAGCAGTCTTATCTGGCAACATTGTCATGTTTGTATAGGATGTTTAACTTTACATGATGTATTTAGATAGATTTTGAAACAAACAAGAGGCAAGCATAATGTTTGTATTAGGTGTTGTTTAATGCAGAGAACTTCAGTCATTAGAGCTATAAACAAGCTTTCTTTTTTCAGTCTAGCAGATGGTGTACTTCTTAAATAGCATTTCCACACCAATAAATATATCTGTGTAATGTCTTCTATTGACATGTTTAGAAGAAAATATAGAATTTCTTGGTTACCACATGTAAAGAACAGAACTTCAAGGACAAAAACACTTAGCAGGGTTATTTTTTTTTTTTTTAAAGAATATTGCCTATGGCCAAACGGTACCACCCATATCCAAGTGTCAATAAAATATAGTTTTTATTCTGATATTTAAAATGAGGTAAGTAATTGATGCAAATAAACTTTTAAGAACCCAATGTTGTGTGGAGAGTTTTGTGAGTTATGTAGTTATTGCATGGTTATTGTGATTTCCACTTGTTGGCTACCTACCAGCCGCAAAGCAACACAGCAGTGTCTCTATTAACACTGAACAAGTGTTATATTTTATCGTCAATTGGATATGGGTGGTACCGTTATGCCATAGGCAACACATGTGAAGAAGGCACCAGTTCACCATGTGGAGATCTAACTGGTGTAGTAGGCAAAGCTTCTGATACAATCGGGGGATTTATTTAGCTTCTTCTATGGTATTCTGGCAGAGAAAGCACATGAATCTCCCTGTCCCAGCCAGTATTCTGGCCTCTCCGATGTGTAGGCCACTTTGGACATGTTGGGGTGGAGAGCGGCTGGGGAGCGGAGGAGACTATAGAAAAATAAAAAGAAACCAGAATAGACTATGGTGCCTGGCCCCGCCCACCTATCCGCTGATGGCACGATTGGTGGGCGGGGCCAGGCGCCATTAACATATATTAGCAGGAGCTGCAGCCAAGAGGCACTCCATTGATGTAGCCCTGAGCACCTTCAGCTCATTTGAATATCTTTATAAAGCCTTTTTTAGAACAATGCTGATGTCCCAGGACTTCATAAAAGCAAAACCATCCTCCGACAGATGGGATGAACAAGTAATTTTGAGACATCTACCATCAGTAAATCTGATGGTAGAGGTCCTTTAATGCTTTCTGAAGAAAGGTCAATATGTAGCTTGTAGGACCAACTTGGCCATGAGCAGCAGCCCCATTCCAGCTTTTCTTTTTTTTTTTTAAATCAGATATTTTTATTGAACATTTTTTAAGAAAAAAAACAACACACCCAACAAGCACAACTTGGAGGGGAGTATGTACATATCTTTACAATAAGCTCTGATTTTGTACAATAATACAGCCTCAAATGATACTCATTAAAGCATTACAGGGTAATTACATTTGTATCCATTTTCTCTTACAGAATGTATGTTTTATCATGAATGCTTATTACTAGTAGCATACTCCCTCCCTCCCTTCCCAACTCCCTCCACCCACCCCTGCGAGCATTCCAGCTTTTCTTAATACTTATATTTATGCAATCATGCTGCAATAATTCAGCACATGATGTATGAAAACATAGCTAGGGAGCCCATCATTTAGGAGCTAGGGGGCCGTACCGTAAATATTCGAGTATAAGCTGAGACACCTAACATTACCACAAAAAAAACGTATTTGAGTATAATCCTAGGATGAGAAATGCATTGGTCACAGCCTCCAGACAGTATATATTGTCAACCAGCCAGCCCATGCCCCCCTAGTATATAGCCTGCCAACAAAATGCCCCTTTGTATATAGCCTGTCAGCCTATGCCCCACTGTATACAGTCAGCCAGTCCATGCCTCCTAGTATATAGCATGCCAGCACATGCCCCCCAGAATATAGTCAGCTAGCCCATGCCACCTAGTTTATAGTCAGCCAGCCCATGCCCCCCAGTATATAGCCAGCCAGTCCATGCCCCCCAGTATATAGCCAGCCAGTCCATGCTCACTAGTATATAACTATCTAGCCTCTACCCCTGCTATATAGCCAGCCAGCCCCCTAATCCCGATATGTAGCCAGCCAGCCCATGTCCCCCAATATATAGCTAGCCCATGCCCCCTAGTATATAGCCCTCCAGCCCATGCCCCCTAGTATATAGCCAGCCTGCCCATGCTCACTAGTATACAGCCAGCCAGTCCATGCCCCCCAGTATATAGCCAGCCCATACCCACTAGTATATAGCCAGCCAGTCCATGCTCCCAGTATAAAGCCAGCCCACGTCCACTACTATATAGCCAGCAGCCCCTGCCCTCAGTATATAGACCGCTCATACCCACTTGTATATAGCCAGCTGCCCCTACCCAGACTATGCCAAGCCTATACAAAAAATTAACTCTGTACTCACCTTTCCGTCGACATCTTTCTTCTGGTGTTCCACCATGTTACCGGTACACACACTATGTAGTTAGCGACTTGCCGACATCATTGTGTTTTCACCGCCACTTTTGTTGGCAAGAAGCTGACTTCATAATGTGGGTGGCGGCATCGCACAGGGATCGGAACACAAAGCCAGAGCACCGGAAGCAAGAAGAGGACCTGCAGGGGTCTTCAAAAAGGTGAGTATGGAGTTCATTATTTTTATAGATTCGAGTACAAGTCAAGCACATTTTATGAACTGAAAGACTCAGCGCCAATTCAAGTATATACGGAAAGCATTATACGATGAATCCATTAATTTGATTGGACTGCATCTTCTGCAGGAAAAATGTATGACCCTTTGAAGTTTCCCTCAACAATAATTGTAAAACTAAAATATCTAATTATCGATTATGGATTCGAAAAAGATCAGTGGTGCAGCTATAAGGCAGGCGGCACATGTGGCGTTTTGAACCCGTTTTTAAGCAGTTTTTTGAAAACGCATCCGTTTTCGACCCATTTTAATTAAGATAATTGGTAAACCCGGTCAAAAAACGGATGAGTTTTCAAAAAACTGCTTAAAAACATCCCAAAACGGGTTCAAAACGCCACGTGTGACGCCGGCCTAAATGGATCTGGAGGTTGCCTTTGTTAATAGGCTTGGCGCCAGAGGATGCACACCTTATTTTAAGTTATGACTTATTTGTACTAAAAATGGACAGCACAAGTGTGATCTGTTGCAGTCATTGGGGCACATTTATTAAGGGCCATGCGCCACTTTTCTGTCGGACTTTGCATTTAGTGCAGTTTGCTCTGTTGTTAGCAAATGTGCGCCATTGTCTCTCCCCATTATGATATTTGTCAAAGAAGGTTACAGATATTATGCTCTATGTTTGGCATCTGTTAAGCTTTGTCTCCGGGAAATAATTGTGTTGGACGCTGAGCACAAGGCAAACAAAGAATACTGAGAAGGTGTTAGAGCGTCTAGTTACCTTATCTACAACTTATTGCTGGGCACACCCTGCTGCCACCAGATTAACTATTTCATTGCATCTTGTATGCAATTAACCACAATAATGAGTGGGTGTCAGAACGTTCATCTTGCTAGAAGCCCTTATGGCTAACTGATATAAATATCTCCACACCAGTAGTCAGAACTACTAAACCCCAAAGTCACTCATAATATAGTAGGTCATGCATTAAGATAATAGGCTCAGCCCGAATAATGTGTGTTTCTCTTTTCTATCTCCAGGGAGTACTGGGAGTGCCCCCATTTTATCACTCACAGAGACACAGGTAAGAACAGTAACCAGATCAGGTAACGTGGGAATTTTATTATGAAAGTCTATGCAAAGAGAACAAATACATTTTAATTGTCCTTTAGATAACTATCCAAGATTTCCTGTAGAAGTAAATGGAGTGGAGGTCAATCATGAGCTCTATTCTGCAATAAACACTTGTATCACAATCACAAGGGGTCCTATTGGTCGGACCCCCCAGCGATCAAACCCCACAGAGGATAGTTCCCAGAGTATGTTCACAACTTATGAGAAGTGTGAGAACTGTTTATGGCCAAGCCCTATACTACAGCAATAGCTAACCTCATATTTCTGAAGGTTCAAACTTCCCTTTGTTACAAGAAATATTTTTATTTCCTGTAAGTGTAAGGTAAGCATTTTAATAGCAAGCTTATTTGGACAAGATTTTAATTGTCATTACATTTACAATGGCATAATTGCATTGTGGTTAGAATAAACCCTAATTCACAGTCAGTAGTGCCCTATTTTGTAGTCACATTACAGTACATGTGATATTCTTTTGTAATGTATGTCCTAGGATAGAGTCTCACACCAGCTTGTGTTCTCACGGCATGTCCAGTTTCTTAGTGGATAGCATATGCCATCAGAGGGGCTATGACTTCTGAGAGCTACAAAGATGCCTGGTATCAAAAGACCTTATTGTTAAAGTATGACCATTAAGTTTCAATATTGAATGGGGGTGAATGTTGTGAAACCCTCTTGAATATACTCCATTGGGAAATGTGCTTAGTTTGTAAAGAAAAAGGGTACAAAGTGCCCTTTAGTAACATTTTACCTCTCTGTTAAGGCATATCTCTCTACCGGGCAGAAGACAAGACTATTTTTGCTTTCCTCTGTGTTTTTTTTCACAGCTCTGAGCAGTGTTTATTAACCCTTTCTCTCCCTAGCTATAGTGTGTTTTGAGCATTATTTTCATACATCAAGCTGCAAGTGAAAAGGTTACTCCTCACTGCGCAGAGCTGTATAAGCAAACACTTAACATAAAGTGATGGCATATCCTTCAGTGTAGGGCAGTTCAACCAGAGAATGCTCCGGTAGACCCAGGTTCTAACCCGATACTGGACACCAGAGTTTCAGGAGAATAAAACCCAGCAGAGGAAAAAATAGAGCTACTTGGCTATATTTTCACAGGGGTTGATGGATTATGGACCCCAAGGAAACCTGTTTGTGGTGGGTCCAAGAAACCCCATTCCATCACTGCATGACTGTCACCCTGCAATTTCATTTACTCCCTCCATACCCCTTCAACATCTAAAGGCATCAGTGCTTAACAAACTGCCATTCATTTAAAGGGTTTCCCATGAAAGAAAGTTGTGAACTTATAACCCCCTAGTTATGTTTACACAATAAAGATCATTTTAACCCCCTTATTTTACAATTTAACTCACTTGTATTGCTGTTTTAGCACCAATTATACCCTAGGCTGCTCAGGGTAAAATTCCAGGGTGTGGGTGGGGACTCTCTAAGCAGACACATTGGGGCAGATTTATCAAGCAGTCTGAAAGTCAGAATATTTCCAGTTGCCCATGGCAACCAATCACAGCTCAGCTTTCATTTCACCAGTGCTCATGAATATTTTAAAGGGGAGCTGTAATTGGTTGCCATGGGCAACTGGAAATATTCTGACTTTCAGACTGCTTGATAAATCTGCCCCATTGGGGGTCATTTACTAAGGGCCCGAATCACATTTTTCCGTCGCGTTACCCGAATATTTCCGATTTACATAGATTTTCCCAGGATTTTGGTGCTCGTGATCGGATTGTGGCGCTTCGGCGCCTGCATGCACGTGCCGGAAATCGGGGGGCGTGGCTGTAAGAAAACCCACCGGATTCGGAAAAACCGCCGTATTTAAAAAAAAAAAAAGTGTCGCTTGACACGCGCTTACCTGCACCCAGGGTAGGACGGTGAACTTCAGTGAACTCCAACGGAATTCAGCGCAGCAGCGACACACTGTGGACATCGGGCGCACTACCTTAGTGAATCGCCGGAGGACCCGAATCCTCCACTGAGAACCCGCCGCTGGATCGCGACAGGACCGGGTAAGTAAATATGCCCCATTATGATCCCTGTGTGCTGACAATGTGCTTAGATTATCAGCTTCTGAATATTCACTAGTATCTGATACATAGAAAAAGAGAGATGCGACAGATCAGAAATGAGAGATAATGTGATCCATGAGATAGATATGTGACAATTACAGGGGTTAGGAGACAGACCTGACAATGTTTGTTATGGGTGGTCGGGACCTATATTTAGAAGAATTTTTTCATATTTCTTGCATCTCTGCAAGAAAAAAGGAGGTCCTTAGACCAGTATTTAAAACTTAACTTTTATTAGTCTTAGGATTAGAACTAACTGATATTTTTCATATTGACAATTCAGAAATTGTGTGCTAGTTAACTGTGCAAATGAATTAAAATCATAACGTGGTGGGGGTAGGTACTATATTACAGTGGGGTTGGGGGGGTGGGTTTATGGCATTGGCTAGAGTGGGTATATGTCACTGCCCTGTTATCGTGCGGTTTGTGAGATAGCCGCTCTTCAACCCGATACCCCCTGAGGACGCCATAATCATGGCGAAACATGTCGGGGGGGCTGTCTGAGCATCTATACTCACAATTTTAGTAGTGGTGACACGAGGTGGGACTAAGCTAGTTTAGCACTGTGTTGATCTGCAGCGACACACTGCAGCTAGGTAACTAATTAGGAGGGAGACTATAGGAAATTTGGCTGGCTGAGTGGCTAATTGAAGAGCGGCTATCTCACAAACCGCACGATAACAGGGCAGTGACATATACCCACTCTAGCCAATGCCATAAACCCACCCCCCAAACCCCACTGTAATATAGTACCTACCCCCACCACGTTATGATTTTAATTCATTTGCACAGTTAACTAGCACACAATTTCTGAATTGTCAATATGAAAAATATCAGTTAGTTCTAATCCTAAGACTAATAAAAGTTAAGTTTTAAATACTGGTCTAAGGACCTCCTTTTTTCTTGCAGAGATGCAAGAAATATGAAAAAATGAGATAGATATAACACACAATGGCACACTGCTAACTGAGCTATTGCACACACAATCAGCTGGTAGACAAAGTCTATGAACGCTGCTACTTACCGGCAGGAAGTGTCTGAGTGTCTGTGTGTGAGCTCCTCTTGTAATGGAGGGGTGAGGGGCTGGAGACAGAGGAGAAGCAAAAAAGGGAATCTATTCGTGAGGAGACTCTGTCCTGTCCAACCATAAAAATCCGATGATTTACTGAAATTGTATACACTAGGACTGATAGAGACTGGTTGGAATTATATCTGTGAAATGCTGTTATCCTGAGTATATTTAAGAATCTTGTCTTCGTGGGAATACCCCTTTAAGGAAGCAACATTTGACATGAGCATTTTGTAGAGTTAAGATCACAGCTTTTGGAAGGCAAATGTGTTTAGACATCGGGACTGAATACCCTTGTGCTTACATTGTATACATAGTATATCTTTACATAATAAAATGACAACTTTCGGCAAAAACTAAAATGTGTCCCAATAGATGCCTATGAATAGAGATGTAACCTAAAGCTCCTTGACCACAATGCAAAATCTATAGCATGGATCATAACACCAACCAAGTTACAAAGTACCATTTATAAGAGTGGTGTTTTCTTATGGGGCAGATAAACGTTTGGCTTTGTTACATCTACTTCTGTAAGGTCTATAACTACATCTTCCACTATACATGGAGCTTTTATAGAAAAAAAACTGTACTTGATCTTCTGGAGACTTCTGAAAACTTGCTGTTATTTTTGGACACCAATCAGTCATTTATAGAAAGAAGGGCACGACAGACCTGTAATGTAGAACAGCCTTTAATGACTCCTGGTGTGATTCCTAAGAAAGCAAAAGGAAGCCTGATGTACAGGAGTTTTTTTTATAGGAGTCCACTATTTTATGTTATGGCAGACCAAATAGCCCCTCATTATTTCATTCTTCTGACCCTTCTATGAAACTTCAGCACCAGACCCCATTTTATGAAATAATGATTGTTCTATCTGTTGTCAGGGTCTAACATCTCTATATCACTTAGACAAAGAAGGCTGAGCCCTCTCCATACTCACTGGGTGTGATTGGTGGTAAAAGCCAGAGGCGCGTGGGCGCCGATATCTTGGCTCGGATTGATGCTCCCTGTGACGTCTTCAGGGAGCGGCGATCCGTTGCCGTGACAGCTTCCGGTCACACAAAGACCGGAGGCTATCATGTTTTAGGATGTTTATTGCAATGTGCGATTTGAACATTGTAATAGATTATGGCAGAATCCCCAAATATTGCCATACAAAAG
Organism: Engystomops pustulosus; assembly: GCF_040894005.1. Taxonomy (NCBI): domain Eukaryota; kingdom Metazoa; phylum Chordata; class Amphibia; order Anura; family Leptodactylidae; genus Engystomops; species Engystomops pustulosus. Next base: position 99,782,187 of record NC_092417.1, on the reverse strand, counting down.
TATGGCAGTGTATGGTAGGATCAATCAGACAACCTAGGGTTAAGGTACCCTAGGGGGTCTGAAAAATAGTAAAAAAAAATAAATAAAAAAATAAAAATTATATAAATAAATTCAAATACCCGCCTTTTCCCTTAGAAATGATATAAATATAATTAAACAGTAAAAATCCTAAACATGTTAGGTATTGCCGCGTCCAAAATGTCTGATCTATCAAAATATAATAACGTTCATTCCTGGTATTTAACCCTGTAATGGAAAATAGCAGCCAAAGTCGAAAAGCCAATTTTTTGCCATTTTCCAAAATATAAGAAATTCAAATGTATGTCTTCAAAATACTAATGTATGAAAAAGTTATTAGCGCCAGAAAATGTCAAAATTGAGAATTTTTATTTTTGTACAGGAGGTTTTAATTTTTGTAAATGCATGAAAACATAATAAAACCTATACAAATATGGCATCTCTATGATCATACCGACTCAAAGAATAAAGTATAAATGTCATTTATGGTGCACAGTGAAAGCTGTAAAATCCAAGCCCACAATAATATGGTTCAAATGCTTTCTTCCATCATTTTCACTGCATTCAGAAATTTTTTCCTGCTTCCCAGTACACGGCATGTAATATTAAATACAGTCACTATGAATTGCAATTTGTTACACAGAAAACAACCCCTCACACAGCTCTTCACATGGAAAAATAAAAAAAGTTAACGCATGCGTTTTTTTAAAATGCATCAGTTTTTTGATAGGTTTTCCGAATTTGCGCAATAAAAACCGGACAAAAACGCATGCGCCATGCGTGGCATCACCCTTAGAGAAGAGAGTTGTAGGGAAATTACAACTACAAGTCACACAGTGATAAGTAACAGTGTTGTTACACATTGGACTAATGATTTCTACAAACCTCCTTGTAAGGTTAGATATACTTTAAAATTTGTATTGTAATGTCCCCATAAATGACAAGAGAATGCTTAGTTTTTTCAGCCATTAACAGGTGCCCCCAGTAAGTAAAGACCAAGCAGCATTGGGGAACGCCCCTAAATTACTTTGTGCCACTAAATTTTTTTTTTTAAATAAAAGAAGCATCCATGATTCAAAATATTTACCGTAACTGTTAAATTTCCCACTTCTCCAGCCACAATGCTTCTGTCTTTCACCAACAATCTTTTTATGAGTTAATATGCTGCTAGTAAGGACAGCAGGTGTTATGTAGCAACCCTGGAGTGCTATGTATCCATTCATTTTGTGAGTACTTGCAGGATTCAGAAAACTGCATTTACATTCCATGATTGTAGCTAGAATTGAAACCCTCTGGTGCATTGATGTGTGGGGTCTCTTTGCTGTACTGCTGCAAAACCCCTTCTCCCTGAGTAATTTCTGTAGCATTCAAACAGAAACCTGCTACACCTCCTACACAAGAATCAAACGGGTCTGGCAAATGATGTTAGTACCTTATCCCAACCCCTTGAAGTGTCACTTGACTGTGTTACCTGGCAAATACAGATGGCACACGAATGAAACCTTTGTTGTAACAGTATTTTTTCACATTCCAATAGACTTCTGAGGGAGGGTTGTGCTCCAAACACTTACAAGAATAGAACCTGTATATGCATGTGTGAGCCCATAGAAATACACGTGGATGTGAGCTAGCCACAAAAACAATAGCTATCACACGTGTGGAAAATATGTTTGTGTGCAGGAGGGCAAAAGGTGTGATATTTTTTTCGCCACACATGAATGCTGGATTCCTAATTTATTATTTGTCTACCCCTTAATGAAATTGTTCACATGAAAATATGTTTGTTACAAAGCAAGTTTTTGTGTGAAATTATTATAAAAAAATAATTATTTTCAACATTTTAAAATTCTCCATTTTTCTATGCATATAAAAAAAAATCTTAGAATCCTGCAGTTTACACCAAGCCAAATAATAGATGGACACTTGTCAATTCTGGAGGTTATTTTGCAGCAGTTGACACCACTGACAAGACAGATAGAAGATAACACCACTGACCGACCACTGTATCAACTACTGACAATAGATGGTTTATCTCCTACCCAACCTACCTGTAGAGAACATATCTAAATAAGCAGGGGGAGGGGGGCATTGTAACAGCCTCTAAAGCCAGGTCACAGAGGGGTTAGGGTAGCCCTTCAGGCTCATTAACATAATTATACAAGTTAATTTTGGAAGGAACTTTTAATAAAAAAAATTCAAAGTTTGCCACATCCATAGTGCCTGGATCTATGAGTAAGATATGGTTGCAAACTCCTTGGTTTGACTTTAGAGAGTACAAAATCTAGAACAAACCTTTTTGAAATACAAAATTTCAATAACACGTAGTGTCTTTTGCTTACCACCGCAGATGGTGCAATGCTTGGGCTTTACCATATACCGGGCACTGGATTGGGGGCTCGATGAGAGCGAGGAACGGGAGCTCAGTCCACAATTGGAGCAGCTCATCGATCTCATGGCCGCCAGTGACTCTGAGGGGGTCATGACAGATGAGGGCTATGAAGGAACAGAGGATGAAGATGAAGAAAGTCCTCCAAAGGTGGTTCGAAGTTTTACCGCAGTTCTCCGCTTCTGTGCATCCCATCTTCCAGAGCCTCAGGAGGCTCCAGTCCACTACCAGGCTGTTTGTAGAGCACTGTTTGCAGAGACTGTAGAACTTCAAGCTTTTCTCCACAAAATATGGGAAGCCAAAGAGGTGAGCATGAAGACCAACAAAAACTGTAGATGAAAAACTTCCTTTGAGAATCTGGATAAGTTTCCATACATGTTAAGGTTTCCATTTTGCAGTTTCTGGTTAAAAAAACTAAGAATAATAAATTCATTTTTCCCATTGATTTCAATAAAAGTGCAATGCTGTCCGTTAGCATCCATTTTTAACTCTTCCATTAGAACTTCCGTTATTTGAGTGGATAGTTGGAGTAAAAATATGGAACAAAATAATGAAAATGTAAGCTGACACATAGAAAGCAAAGTATTTCATTTTTTTTATTTCATCAAAAAATATCTATATATTAAAAAATATAACGTATTTCATTAAAGATATCTGCTAAAAAAAACCGGATACTTTGCTATTAATGATTCCGTCCAGCCATCTTTTGAAAGCGAACCTGTCACCAGGAATGTCATTTTTAGCTGGTTACAGGTTCCAATAGCCTTTACTATGCTGATTTTAAACATGCCTTTGACAGCATTCTGAATCATTTCAGTATTTTATAATAGTTTTATTTACATTACCTGGCTCCCTGCCAGCCGGGTGTAGTGAGTCCAGGGGGAGGGGGGGGGGCAGCTGCAGCCTTTGTCTCCTATGGACAATTTTGTGCTGTCTCCTCATGCATTCTTCCTCTCCTCCACACCATCCCCCTCCCTGCTCAATCCACATGACAGGAAGTGGGGAGGGGTGAGGGATCTGTGTGAGTGTGAAGGAGAGAAGAATGACCCAGCTACACAAAGGCTGCAGCTGCCCCCCCCCTACTGAAATTATTCAGAATGCCGACAAAGAACCTTTAAAAATTAGCAAAACAAAGGCTATTGGAACCTGTGACAAGCTGATAATCATATTCCTGGTGACAGGTTCCCTTTAAATAACACTCCGTTGTTGTTTTTTTTAAGTGGAAACTGCAAATTGTAATCTATAATGCAGATGGTAACTGGCCCTAACCTGTTGGTTTTGATTTCTTAGATGCTGCTAAAGATGAGGGTGGAAGAAACAGAACCAGATGGACTTGTGAACCTGCAGAACACAGATTGGGTGAGTAGGAAGAATAGTATTCCTGCTATGGTTTATAGCAAATTCATTAGCCTGCTGAGAGTTTGTAGCTCAACCCCACCAAATGACTTTTTACCCCATTTTTTTAGAAGGGTTGTTAAATCCATAAGAGAATTAAGTCGTGCCATGCCATATTACCCCAGCATATGATACAGCATATATGGGTGTGTAATACATAGAAAGGAATATAAGGGTATCTGAACATGGTCAGGATTTGATTAGTATTTTGCATCAGTATGTGTAAGCAAAAACAAGCAATGGTCCAAAACTGTGTGCAGATACCCTGAGGGCATGTTCACACAGTCGGGGACATTTACTATGGTGTTTCCGCCAGTTTTGTGGCGCTTTCACCGCATCTTCCGCTCTCCTACCTATTTATTAGCTGTCGGGGACAGAAAAAAATGACTTTTTCCGTCTGCTCCGACTCTTCTCCGAAAAGGGGCGTGGCTTTGGCGGAGTGGAAACTCAGACACAATTAATATGTGTCGCAGCCCTTTTTGGACGCTGTAAACTGGCGGAAAGTAGACCAAAAGAAAACTGGTCTAGCAGGGACTGTTGGACACATTTCTGGTGCTCGGGACAGATTTTGGTCTCGGCGCCAGAAATGTCTCTGCACAGCTCTACAATATTAAATGTGTATCTTCTTTCCGAGAGCAGGTCGGTAAAAAAGCCAATGCAGACACCGACACTTTAAGTAAATGTCCCCCAGTGCGTTGCATCACGTTTTTTGATGCGTTTTTGACACATTACAAAGGCTTCAGCCTTGATCACATGCTGAAGTAACATTGCATGGTTAAAAAATGCAATGGAAACTCAATGTTACCTCAGCATGTGGTCAAGGCTTAAGCCTTTGGGTGATGCCACACGTGGCGTTATTTAAGTATGCGTTTTCAGTCAGTTAAAAAACGCATGATACCAAAGTATAAGGGCGCAGTCACACGTTGCGTTTTCATTGCATTTTGAAATGCATTCCCACAGCTGAGGACAGGTGATTTGTCTAATTACAATACTGTTAGCATTTTGGAAATGCAAATGTTATGTAAATGCAATGTTAATGCTTGTGTTAATGCCATGTTAACAAAACACACATATTAACATCATGTTTACTATGCATTTACAAAACGCTTATGTTAACAGTAATGTAAGAAGGCAAATCACCTCTCCTCAGCTGTTGTAATGCATTTAAAAACTCAATGTAAACGCAACCAAAGCGCAACGTGCGACCGCGCCCTAACAAACTGAGATTTGCTCTACTCACTGCACATGAGACCAGCTGGATGTATTAATCCTGGAGATGCTTGGAGAGAGGCACCTGTGTTGATCCCTGAGCATGATGTGAGTGCAACTTCTGGACGTGCATTCTGCAGCCATCACTTGTGTGTTATCATGTCCTGCGATCATTGTGTGTTCCACCAGGCTACATTCACTGTTTGTGTAGCTGTGTGTTCTGTGCTGTGTGTTACACAGTTCATGTTGTGTAATGTGTGTGTCTCGTACGGCTGTACCCGTCCTATTGTATGCGCAGTACTGTGCACATCACACCTGATGTCTTGTGCTCTTCAGGCACGTTTGTGGGTGCAGCTGATGAGAGATCTGCGACATGGGGTGCAGCTGAAGAAGGTGCGGGAGAAGACATTTAACTCTTTGCCTACTGAGTATCAGTTGACTCCATTTGAGATGCTTATGCAGGACATCAGGGCACGAAATTACAAATTGCGCAAGGTTATGGTAAGTACTGTCTACTGTACAAGCAAGCTATCCTTTCATAGGGGGAGACTTATCAGTGCCTTTTTTTTGGCAAAGTCAATACCTACTTTTTAGATGGGAAAGTTAACATTAGAAAATAGCAAGCAAATACCAAAGGGGCCTCTTGGCTAAAAATCCTGCAGTAACCGTTATACACTTTTCCATTCATATAAATGTCTTGTCTGGAAAAACACAGGGTTAAGCAGCAGTGATCTGCAGCATCATGGTGTCTGCACAAAAAAGGGGAAGAAACTGCTGTTCTGAGGCAACAAAGTACCATGTGCCCTGCATTGTTTACATGCAAAACACATGGAGGGGGATGTATCATGTCTTTTTTTTCTCATCTTTTTGCAGACTGATTTTTTTTCTTTTTTTACTGCAGTGGATTTTCTCTTTTTTTCTGACTTTTTCTCAGATTGTGAGGGCGTGTTCACACTCTGAACAGTGGGCGGGGCTCGGGCCGATCGCATATGCGTTTCCCGATCACCCCGAACCCTGCCCCCTGTGCGCTAGCGTCGCATTCATAATGTGCTTAACGTGTGAAACGTGTTAAACGCCCTCAAGCATTGGTTAGCCTTATTCATCTTAGAGGCTTCCAAATGTTGATTGGTCTTAAGAGTTAGAAAAAAAGTGGCCAAAAACTTGAAATAAGCAACTGTAGGGTATAGGATGTCCAAATAAATTCTACCTGATCGGCCTGATCGCATATGTGTTTTCGAGTAATGCAATCGGTAACCAGACCACGGTGTTTTGTTAGGGTGCGGTCACACGTCCAGCTAGCGCTGCATTTACGTACAGAAGTGGGCCTCGCGCCCAATCATTTTTGCTTTTTTATTAAAAAGCCAGACTGGTTGCTTGAAATGTTTTAATGGGTTCTGGCTGCCCATTGCATGCGTTTCCATGGAAACACATACGCAGTTGGCCCGAGGCTCACCCCCCATGCACTAGCGGTAAGTGCACCCATAGTGTAATGAGTGCTTAGGGTGGTGGCATATGTGGCTTTTTGAACCCGTTTTAAGCAGTCCGTTAAAAAACACATGCATTTTTTTAACAGACTACTTCAAAACGGCCTAAAAACAGGTTCAAAACACTGTGTGCCACCACCCTAACATAAATCTAAGGCTACGTTCAAACGACATTGGACTCGTCGTACTATAGTACGGCGGACGCGCGTCGGGGAGAGGAGGAGGGGGTCACATCGCTCTCTCCATAGAGATATATGGTGCACGGGGCCGTATTCCGAGGAAAGATGGGACATGTTCTATCTTTCTCCTGGCAACGGTAAGTACGGTGGCACACGTGTATTGCTGTCTATGGGGGACATATATATGTCACCCATCCGGCCGTGTGAATGAAGCCTAAGGTTGCGTTTACACATTGAGATTTTTTAGATGTAGTGATGTCTAACAAGGCCGGTGAGCGACGATCCTCGGCAAGATGGCGTTTCCGGCGGCGATCGAGGACATAGCACCCGCGATCGGTGCTAACAATAAAACCTATACAAGACATGTAATTTGGGGTGCACAGTGTAAAATCTACGCCCACAAAAAAAACGCGCAAATGCATTTTTTCACCAATTTCTCTGCATTTGGAATTTTTTCCTGCTTCCTAGTACATGGCATGGAATATTAAATACTGTCACTGTCACTATACTGTGACAATTTGTTACGCGGAAAACAAGCCCTCATACAGCTCTTTACATAAATAAAAAAGTTATAGATATTTGAAGGTGGGGAGTGAAAAATGAAAATGCCAAAACGAAAAAGGGCCTTGGCGCTAAGGGGTTAAAGGGAGCCTGGCAGCATGATTTCACATATCAGGTTAATAGCATGCTGTTGCAGATCACATTATACACAACAGAAAAATGTCTTTGACTTACATTGCTGCTGGTTCATTTTTGAGAATTCACATTTAGAATATGTACCACTCTTTTCAACTTCTGGAGCTGGAGTCATGTGGGACTCAATGACTCAGGCTCCAGAAATGGAATAAATGGGACTTCTTAAAAATAAACCAGGAGAAATCTTGGTCAAATACATGTTTTTCTCCAGCACACAAATTCAGTTTTTCAGATGCAGTTTTTGAAGCCAAAAGCAAATGTGGATCATTATGGGTGAGGATTTTCATTAAGAAGTGCTGCTCCTCCTTTATTTTCACTCCATTTCTGGTTTGGGCATCAAAAACTGCATCTGAAAAACTGAATGCATGGATGCACCCTTAGGGAAAAAAAAGATGACCTTGGTCAGTCTGGGAATTGCTACCTGGATTTCATGGACCGACCACTGTGGTATATGATGCAAGGAGTCGTTTTTTTTTCCTCTGTGGTACCATAGCTCCAAATCTTAAAGGAAACCTACCATTAAGAATGGCAGGGGTAAGCTGGTGAGCTGGTGCCGGTACTTACTTTCGTTAGTGTTATAAACCTCGGTATCGCGGTTTTAACACTTTTTAAACTTTAGAGCAGAAGAGGCTTCGGCGCTGCGCGCGACCGTGAGCGCGCAACATCTCCGCTATTTCCTATGTAGGTGCGCACGCAGCGCCGAAGCCTGTTCTGCTCTAAAGTTTAAAAAGTGTTAAAACCGCGATACCGCGGTTTATAACACTAACGAAAGTAAGTACTGGGACCAGCTCATCCTGAGCTGGTGCTCGGTACTTACGGCTCACCCCTGCCATTCTAAATGGTAGGTTTCCTTTAACCCCTTAACGCTCTGCGCCGTAGCTCTACGGCGCAGAGGTATAAGGGATGTATGAAGAGGGCTCACGGGCTGAGTCCTCTTCATACAGAGGTGGGGGTTTTTGCATTTTGCACAAAACCCCCACCACTATTAACCCTCTAAACGCCGCCGGCAAAGTCGTCTTTTAAACGCCGCCGGCGCCCCCGAACGTCATCGGGGGGCGGCGATCGGTTACCATGGTAGCCTCGGGTCTTCTTTTGACACGAGGCTACATGGTTTATGCAGGTTTGTTACAATGTAATGTATGACCTGCAAAAATGCCATATATTGCAATACTGTAGTATTGCAGTATATGGTAGGAGCGATCTGACCATCTAGGGTTAATGTACCCTAGATGGTCTAAAAAATAGTGAAAAAAAAAAGAAAAAAGTTAAAAAAAAATTAATAAAATATTAAAAGTTCAAATCACCCCCCTTTCCCTAGAACGGATATAAAACATAACAAACAGTAAAAATCACAGACATATTAGGTATCGCCGCGTCCCAAAATGCCCGATCTATCAAAATATAAAAACGGTTGCGGCCGGCGGTGACCTCCGAGGCGGGAAATGGCGCCCAAATGTCCGAAATGCGACTTTTACACCTTTTTACATAACATAAAAAATTAAATAAAAAATGATCAAAATGTTGCACAGACCTCAAAATGGTAGCAATGAAAACGTCGCCTCATTTCGAAAAAAATTACCCCTCACACATCTCCGTGCGCCAAAGTATGAAAAAGTTATTAGCGTCAGAAGATGGCAAAATAGTTTTTTTCTTTTTTGTACACATTCGTTTAATTTTTGAAAATGTATTAAAACACAATAAAACCTATATAAATTTGGTATCACCGCGATCGCACCGAACCAAAGAATAAAGTAGGCATGTTATTTGGAGCGAAGAGTGAAAGTCGTAAAAACTGAGCCCACAAGAACGTGACGCATGTGCGTTTTTTTTTTTTCAATTTTTCCACATTTGGAATTTTTTTTCAGCTTCGCAGTACAGGGCATGTTAAAATAAATAACATCACATGAAAGTAGAATTTGTTAAGCACAAAATAAGCCCTCACTCAGGTCTGTACACATAAAAATGAAAAAGTTATGGATTTTTGAAGTTGGAGAGCGAGAAATCAGCCGAAAAACCCTGCGTCCTTAAGGGGTTAAGTAATGCTTGTTGATGTTGTTTTGCGAGGAAGCAGGGACACCTTAGTCGGTCTGTGAAATCCAGGCATTGCAAAGTCCACGATTCACAGACTGACCACTTATGTCTGTTTTAGCACCTACCTACAGGTTTCACTTCAGACCATAGTGGCTTTCTACCTCTGTATTTCAATGGTGACGTGCCATTTTTTAAAAATAGCATTTGGATGGAACTTGATGAAATCCCAACCTCATTGAGTGTAAAGCAACATGCAATTTGGCAGATTGTGTATATTGTAATGGAATTAAATAATTCTCAGTAAATGATGGAGATGTTCTATTTTACAGGTCGGAGGAGACATTCCACCAAAGGTCAAGAAAGATGCGCATGAATTAATCCTGGACTTCATCAGATCTCGTCCTCCTCTAAAGCCAGTAAGACAGTAATTTTTATGTTATTCATTCAGCTGAGGATCATGACTTGTTAACTGACCAGTTCTGTTCACTTCAGGTTTCTAAACGAAATCTTCCCCCACTGCCTCTCAGACAACAAAGTCTTCATGAAAAAATACTGGAGGAGATTAAGCAAGAACCTAAATTGCGCCCTGTGCAGACGGAAAGACGAGGACAGAAAGGTGCAGTAGTAATTAACATGGAATACATTAACATGGAATACATTATCCTTGTAAATGTTATTATGATTTTTACCATATTGTCATATGTTATTCCCCCTTTAAAAACAAATAGAACAATGCCCATATTGTGTTACTTGTCCTTTCCTTTCCAGAGCTATGGCATTTCCAGTTCTGACGATAATTGGCAAAAATCTTCTTCAGCAGCAGTGCAGTGGGTGGAGACTAACCTCTTCCTGTATCTGCCCAGATGTTGTGTCATATTGAGGTTGCTCTCACTTCCCATGATACCTTGTGCTCTCTCACTCAATAGTTTAGCAGTAAATCCAGTGAGATTCCTACAAATAAATCTACTGAACACTGCATAGAATCTATATGTTGCCAGCCTGGCAGCTTTCATCACATGGAGGAGCATGTTATAAGCCGTAGAAACATGCAGCGAAACAGTTACATGACGTGTATAGTCTGTGCTGCGTGAAACTAAGGGTTAATAGCTTATCTCAGAAGCAGATCCTTTGCAATTCATGCAGGAGGCTGGTTGTATGTGACACTGGCTGGCGGCCACAAAAAAAGTGTGAAAAAAAAAGTAAAAATAAAAATTAAATTTAACAACCCGTACAATAAAATAAAATCATTACTGAATATGTACAGTGAACGCCTTAAAAAAAATATCAAACACAGCAAAATTTATGATTTGTGCACAACCAACCTAGCTCAATGAAAAGTCATCAAAAGGTCACATTTACCCCTGCATGATAATTAAAAGTACATCTCATCCGGCAAAAAAATAATGAACAGAATAATAAAAACGCTACGCCGCTTATTAGCCGACAATGCAAACTCAAGGGATATTTCTTTACTAATGTGTTTTTATTCTGTAGAACAGGTCAAACATTACAAAAAAAAAAATACAAATGCGATATCTCCTTAACCGTACTGACCCATAGACCATAAGTTAAATGTTAGCTATGCTATTTGGTGCTCTTTGGAGGTTTTTACTGCCCTACTATATTAGGGGCTCAGCCAATGCGACATAGCACCTGAAATCTGTTCCAGCAAAATCCACCAATTGATGCTCTTTCCCTACCGAGCCGCATTGTGCGCCCATAAAGCAGTTTGTGACCATGTGTGAAATATAACCGCATTCTAGAGAAACTGGGTAACAAAATATGGTTTTTTGGAAAAAGATTTTAATTTACACAAGACAATGTAAATACTTTCTACAAAACATCTGTGCAGGTAAAAAGGTCAATATAAACTGCACAGCAAAACCTGAAATGTGTTTTCTCATTTTATCCTGCATGAATGTGTACATTTTAGGACTAAATAATTTTATTGTCAAAATGTAAAAATTCCAAATAGAACCTGCATTTTGTTTTAATTCTTGTGAGATGCTTAAAGGGTTAACAAGCTTACCAAAGGCTGTTTTGAATAGTTTAAGGTGCGCAGTTATAAAAATTGGGCGATTTGTGGGGAGTTTATAATAAATGGAACTTTGAAAACCCTAATGAAGATGAATTGTCTTCTAAAAAAAAAAATTTGGAAAACTGCGGTTGGAACTGTAAGCCTCCTAAAGCAGACATATGGTCAATGTTAGCTAGCGACCAATTTGGTTGGTTAGACTAACTGGATGATGAGCATAACGAATGTTAATTTTTCATTAAATTTCCATTTTTTTAAATAAATATGTGCAAAAAATTTTCAACTAAAATATAGCATTAATGTGAAGTACATGTCATGAAAAAAAGTCTGAAAATACTTATAACCGATCACAACAACAAAATCATAAAAAAGAAATGTTAAGAAAAATACAGTTACAATGGTTCGCCATTGTAGTGCTCTAATAAAAGCATAGTTCAGCATCTTTTTCTAGTTCTTTGGCCAGCCCTATATTCAGGCCCCATGACCAATTTGTTACTAAAAATGTGTATATTGTCTGTTCTAATTTTCCATAAAATACTCTCTCTATTAGGATTTGGCTCACTACCATGTATTGTTGATGCCTATTCCACTGACATGAAGTCAACGTCTTGCATTAACCTCTCAGTCCCGGAAACTATGGCACCTCGAGCACGTCCCCGTATCTTACTCAAAGCTCCAACGCTGGCAGAGATGGAAGAGATGAATCTGTCTGAGGTACAAGCACACTGGGGATTTAACAATGTGTCTCAGGTCCCGCAAATCTCTAGGTGGAAAAAAAAATGTTTTACCACTGTGATGATGAATTATTGTACAGCATAAGACTGTCGGTTCCTACTTTAGACCTACTTTTAGTCAGTCTAAACTGTGTGCTATAATTTTGGGTGCACAGACAATTTCCCACAATTCACACCTCTTTTCCCCGAGACCATTCCCCTTCCCGAACAAGTTTTAAAAGTGCTAAAAAAGTGCCTTAATAAATATGGTGTAAGGCATTATTTTTTTTGGTGCAAAACCACAAGAATTGTGGCGCAAGTGCATTAATAGATTCCCCACATTGTGTACATGCATTAAATTATCTTGTACTCAAGATACAGCCTGTATTATTATATTCCAGAACTGCATTCACATTTCTACATGCTTAAGATCTGAAATTTCCAGCATGGTGTTCCCTGTCTGCACAGATTTTGCTCTGCAAATTTGCATTCGAGAATATGGGATATACGCAAATATCATTCCTGAAATGTAAATATATACCAGGCACTGTTTTGTCATCTGATATAGAAAAAAATGTCATCCAGAGGATGACATTAGAGGAGCTTAGAATTGTTCTGCATGTGTTTGTTGACCACCAACAAAACGGTAAGTGTAGCTCTGGAGTAATATAGAGGGTATTATTATTAGATAAGGAATGTATTCACCAAGTGATCATTTTATGTATAGATATACATAAATAAGAATTCAAAGGTAAAGAAATTTGGTGGTTGATAGTAAGAACAGCTGTAAACCTTGATGCAAAGTGACAGCAGAGATAAAAAGGTTGAATTTGGATAACCGTTTTATAAATTGAACAGTAACATGTAGAATTCTGCCATGGAACATCCCTGCATTTAGCAATGTAATATTGAGGTGTCTCTGTTTGCAGGATGATGACTCCCCCAATTCTGAGCTGCGGAGGGTGATAAGTGCTCCATTGCCACTGAAACGTGATCGCTCCTTCTCAGAGCAGGACCTGGCACAGTTACAGAGTGAAATGGGCCACAGGCCACAGAGAGAAAAAGCTGCAGAACAACAAGTACCAAACTACCGGGCACGATCAGGCAGCATGAATACTCCACACAGACCTCTGCATCGGAATCTGAGTAAGGATTTGATACCTCCTTTATCCAGTTTATTATAATATGTATAATTGCAATAATGTCAAATTTCTCCTTCAGTGGGTTATTCACACTATGCCAGTTCTGGGACCCCTTCACCCAGCCGCAGCTCTCTCAGCTCTGTACAAGAGAGGGCAGAACCAGAGTCGTCTTTAGACAGCAGCTCCAGGCATCGTTGGCTGGTAAGTGTCAACTAGTGTCTATAAGGTAACATTCCTTAAAAGAAATCTACCATCAAAATCAAGCATGATAAGCCAGGGACACTTACTCATAGAACCAGGAACAATGACTGTGGTAATCTCCTTATATTTGTTATCCATGTCCTTCTTCCTTTAAAATTATGCTAATGAGCCAGAAGGGAGTTACCAGAGCTCCCCTGTGCTGTAGCTTCACAGGCTGTTACACTTTTCAGTAGCAATACCATCATGCTTCATTTTGAGGGTAGATTTTCTTTGAAGGGAATGTGTTGCAATTCTCTTCTCTATTTATAAAAATCAGTTTTTTATTAGCAGGTTAAGACAATCATTAAAAAATCATCACATCTTATAGAGGAGTCATTGAAGGTTAAGTCTCTTTTGCAGGAGTTCAGTCACCCAGTGGACACCTTGGCATTAACTGTAGAGGAAGTCATAAACGTGCGGCGGGTGCTTGTCAAGGCAGAGATGGAGAAGTTTCTGCAGAGCAAAGAGCTGTACACCAACCTAAAAAAAGGAAAGGTATAATGAATAGCCTTCATCTTCTAATAGACTTTGGTCATAATTTTACAAAGTATGGAACTACTATAAGAATCAACTCCAACCCTAGATCCTGTTTTTTTTGGGGGGGTGAAGAAACTAATATTTCTTGGTTCTGGGAGAGACCCTTAATGATCAGCTAGTTATGGAGGAAGAGAAAATCTATAAACACACACGTTTAGCAGTGTCTGGTGGTACAGGTGTCTGAGGCACTTGTGTCCACCCAGGGTCCTCAGGTATTATTACACCATCATGGACTTGTCACTTTATTCTCCAGGTTTGCTGCTGTTGCCGCACAAAATTCCCTTTGTTCTCTTGGCCTGCAAATTGTCTTTTCTGTAAAAGGTAAGTGACGCGATAATAACCGGATCTAACTCCATGTCACATGGATGCTTAGAAATGGGGTCACATGTAAACATTAATGAATTTTAACTTTTAGTATAAGTAGCAAATGGTCGAGTTTTTTTCTTTAACACCACTATTATCAGATTACATTATGTAGAAGACTTGCATGAATATTTCACTGTTAAAATATTAATAGTTCATGGCTTTTAATATGTAAACTATTGACCTTGATAAAATCGACATAATAAGAAGCATTGTTTGTCAGGTTTTGGCTTTTATGAGTTGCCCTCATAATATATTTTCATAAGAGAATGTTTGAATTCCACAATGAAACTTTGAAGCAGCTTTGCTGTTACAGTCTTGCTGTGTTTTCTCCTGCTACCTAGTGGTTACCATAGAACTGCACAGAATCTACCACCAGTATGAAGGATTGTAAACCAAGTACACTAACATACTGGTGTGTGCCCCCTCTGGCAGCTTCCTATACCTTTGTTCTTAAGAAAAGGCAAACAATTATGTGAATGAGCCTGAGTGGTAGCCCCTGAGGCTTAAGTGCATAATTTTAAAATCCTTTTTTTGTGAAAAAACCCCCCAGGGAATAAGAAGCTAAAAGAAGAGCAAATCCTGCCAGTGTCAATGTGCTTGGCTTACAAGCCTTGATCCTGGTGGTAGATTCTAAGTCTGCAGCCTTTTAATTTACAAATGTTATACTAAAAGATTTTTTTTACAATTTTTTTTTTTTTATTTTTTTTTTTACTAAAATCTTTTTTTTTTTTTCCCCTCTAGGTCTGCTTGTAACTCGTGCAGTGTTAAGGTAAGATATAGAGGTCATTACAATAACTGGCACAGCTAGTTTGTCACTTGTCCTTTTTCAGGTTGGCACCATCACTTAAAGAAAACCTATGATATGGTAGGTGTAAGATGCATACACCGAGCACCATCTCAGGGTGAGCTGGTGCTGGTGCTTACTTTTATTAGTGTCCTAAACCGCTGTATCATGGTTTAAACACTTTTTATTCTTTACAGCCGAAGGAGCTTCGGCGCACCAAGCACGCGACCGTGGGCGCAGCTCCCCGGCATTTCCTATGTAGGCGCGCGCGCTTAGTGCGCCGAAGCTCCTTCGGCTGTAAAGAATAAAAAGTGTTTAAACGGCGATACAGCGGTTAAGAACACTAATGAAAGTAAGCTCTGGCTCGCCCTGAGCTGGTGCTCGGTATATGCATCTTACACCTACCACTTCAAGTTGTAGGTTTACTTTAAATACACATGCAGCACATGCCAGACACCTAAGCATTGACTACATTAAGAAGTATGCTTGCCGTACCCGATTATGATGGTGGTGTTGCTGGTGGTATCCAATGTTCTTTTTTTCTTTTTTCTTTTTTAATTTTGTGTCTAATCATAGATGAAGCTTCCTGCCAAGAAGCTGGGACACATTCCAGTCTACAGTGTGGGGTTTGAGAGCCCCCAAGGAGTATTCGGCACAAGTGGACACACTCACAAAAAACGAGACACCTTCCAGTGAGTATTACTGAGAATGTTATTTGTATGAATCTTTAAGGGGTGCAGTGAATACATATATTACAGGCAATACCCGACTTACAGACGGACCTCTGGTGAAGCTTTCTGGATGCTTTACTTTAGTCCCAAGTTCCAATGATCAGCTGTAAGGTGTCTGTAATTAAGTTTTAGTGATCTTTGTTCCCATGACAGCACAAAATTTTGAAAAATCCAATTTTCATAGGGACATAAAAAATTAGTCAGAAACTACAATTATAAAATACACCTGTTTTGACTGTTACATACAAATCAAATTCAACTCAAGTACCAACCGACAGAACCGATCTTGTATGTAACCCGGGGACTGCCTTTACACTTGTAATCTGCTATAACAGCCCATACTGTGTGCAGGTACAGAAGTCTGTAAAGTCAAAGGGTTTTTATACATGTTTTTCCCATGTATTCCTTTCCCTAGGTCCTGCAGTGGCCTGTCCTGGAAAAATGTAGAGGGTCAGTTCCCCCACATCTATGCCCAGGGTTCTGCTCTAAAGGATGTATGTTCGGACTGTGCTGGCTTTATCCGTGATGTCGTCTGCTCCAGTAGAAAAAGTGTTGACATCCTGAACACAAGACCAAGACTGGGATCCTCTCATCCCCAATATCGGACAGTCAAAAAACCGTGATGACAACACTTTCTGCCCTGTCTCCACCATTTCTTAATGCTAATATAGAGTCTTATAGGAGGGGAAGCAGATTATAACCCCTGCCAATCCAGGGGTTTACAACATTTCCCACATATATTAATAAGCTTCTAATGAACAAAAATACGTAAATGTAGCTTAGCTAGCTTTATCACTGGTCCTTGCAGATCGTAGCGGAATGTCTGACTTATTTGTAGTATTGCTGTGAGAACAGTATTATAGTAATAGGTGGTAAGGAGCAAATAAGTGGGATCAGGTTATACAATTTGTTTCTTAGGAGCTATATTTCCAATGGATGGTGTATGTTTCTGGGCATGTCATCTGAATCAATTAATTATATATGTTGGGCTACTTCTTAAGCCCAAAGACATCTTTGTGGATCTTACTGAATTTATTTATACCATTTGAAATATAAATCCTACTTAGAAGCTATACATTACAGAATAGGGAATTAGACTTGCAGCAATTTCTGTTTTTTTAATTCCATCTTGTAACTAAACATAGGCATGTCTGTAGTCACAAGATGCTGTGGTTCAAGGGCAGTTTGTATTTCCCATTGCAACCCAGTCACTGTGAAGAAATCCCTTTCTAGTATACATATCATGTACCTGCTATAGCATATGCTTATACACCTATAATTGGCAGTACACGTTACTTCAGGGTACACAAATGTGACCATCTGTTGACACACTAACAGCTGGAGACTCAATGGTTACAGGTAACACTATTGTATAACTACCGAAAAGCACTTTAACAGGTGGACAGTAAGTAGAGGTTGCAGCACCCAAATAGTTTGGTAAGAGTAAATGACCCTGTGTTAGGGATACCTACCTGAAGTCTGAACATGAGCTATGATAATATCCTAGGTGCCTTGGTACAGGAATCTTAAACCTATTAACTGTATAGATCTTTTCCCTACTATACATGGTAACTGTCATAGGTAGTGTTTCCCTATGCAGAGGAACCAGGCCTTTTCTTATATCTCTGTATATGACCTGGACCTGTCAAGTTTATGACATAGAAGCCATAAGCAAGAAGAATTCCCTAAAAACTACATTTCATAAAGGTCTTTGGTAAGTGATTTGGGCTTCTGATTAATTGGGCTAACCCAACCAAGTAACTTTTTTGCGAGAGTAGCACTTTGAGGCATGGACGTTCCAGTTCACAGCAGGAGTTGTCACACGCACAGCCTGATGACCTGCATTGTTCCTATTGCATGCAGCACTACCACTACCCCTTATATGCCTTTACTGCAGAGCTTAGATGGCAAATGCCCACATCTGCTTCCCCTCTCTCCCTCTTGTTCTATACAGACTATATCACTATTTCTGCACTGCTATATGGACTTTGTTCAAAGGCAAGGGACCTTAATATGAAAAAGTACAGGTACGCCAACTGAGATTTAACCCCTTTAGGACTACAGAGCTAATTGACTGTTGCAGGGCAACATTTTTTCTAGCCTCTAGCAGTCCTTAGGCGGTTCAAATCCTATTTTTATAAGAAAATGTAAAAAAAATTATAAAAATGTAAAGACTGACTGATTTGTGTAAATATATATATATATATAATGTACATGTATCTTGGATAGCTGCATCTTCCTGACAGCACTCATCATAAAATGTCGCACTGCAGTAAAGATTGTCTTTTCTACATATACAGTGTTGAGGGCTTTTTTTGGCTAAAGGTGGAGAATGCACCAATGATGTATCTGGAGAGGTTATATTATGTACTACAGAGATCCACCACGTAATCATCATATTTTCCAGATAAGCCTTTGAAGATTGCCATGATTGAGTAAACATGCTTGAAAACGTAAGCCCTCCTGCAGTTCGTGGGTTGCAAGCAATGGTCCTGTGGGCCGTTTTTTGCAGCCTGTGTATCATTCATGACAATAAGACTGCCAAAGCAATTAGCTCATGTACAGGCCATGGAAACCACCGCAGTGTACATGAGCCCATAGAAAGATATATGGGCCGTTTGCGAGCTGCTAATACAGCGGCTAGCACATTGCAGTACACTATAGTCGTGTACATGACAGCTTAGGCCCAGTTCAAACCTGCAGTTGAACTTCTGCTATTTATTTCTGTAACAAAAAAAGCGAATACCGGTAACTGAAGAATAACGGATCTGTTAAAATGTCCATTAATGTCATTGGACTTTTAGTGACTTCCATTGGAGTCCGTTTGCACAATTTGAGCAGAAAATTGGGTGGAAAATGCAGAATTATTTTTTCTGCCTGAAATAACCGTAGGCTAAAGGCAGTGGTGCAAATGGATACTAACAGAAGCCATTATAAGTCCTTTGACATCCAGCTTATCTCTGGGGGTACTGGGTGATGGTAATGGGCACAGCCACACTTGCTCTCTAATAATGCTCTCAGTTGTACAAAATGTAATTTTAAAATTCTCACAATCAATAAATTATTTTTTACTTTTGTAAATGGTATGTTAGAGTTATTTTCCTATGGAAGTATTGGGATATAAACCTACTTGATCTAGCTCTATATGGGGGAAACAACCGTGTTACACAGAGGGGGGAGGGCAGGGGGGGTTAAGAAGCCTCTTTGGCCATAATCCTGCCGTAATTTGTAAGATCCTTACCCTGGATCTTTTGGCCAGTCAGCGGTACAGTTTTTCCACTGCTCGAGCCCCATTCCCCGAACCAAACGCTAACTGCATTCTCAGGACGCATATAGAGTTGAGTGCCATGGTGAAGCAGAGAGCACTATATAAAGCCGTTCTGAGACTTACTTGGTACCAGGTGTGCGTGGTCTATCCTGCACCAAGCTGTTTAAGACGGAGAACCGCATTAAATCTGCCAATAGGAAGGAGAGATGGGTATTTTTTAATTCTACAAAGTGGGGACATTAATGTTATGACTGGGGCAGGTTGGGGGCATTATAATCATTATCAAGACTGGGGCAGAGAAGGTGTATTATTATTAAACCTGTGTCACAGTGAGGGCTTTATTAATACTGGGGCAGAGTGGGATGGTTGAAGGGCTTGTTGGAAAATGAAATAAATAAATATATATTTTGGCTCCAAGACAAAGAAATCACGCTTACCTCTTTTTTTTTGCACATGCACTTGTGTGTGTATATATACATAGGGGTCCAGCCACTACTTAGTGTCTGGTACTTGTTCACTGGGGCCTGTGCCCTGAATCTTTTATGGCACAAATTTTAGCCCAGGTAAAAGTAGGTCAAAAATAGAACCTAACAGTCTTAAACTGCTCCAGAATTCCTCATCACAGTGATAACTCTGGTGCAGCACAAGTACACAAAGAGAAGGCAAACCATTATGAAGAAACAAATGACAATATATACATATTTACAACAAGAGAAAACTCAATCACCATATCAAAGTTAGTTACATCCGGATGTATGGTCACAGTGGATGGAAAGCGGGTTTCCTGCTAGTAATTTGTAGAAAGAACACTATTTAAGTCTTGGGGCTTCGAGAAGGCATCACATCGCCTGATCAATTATGATCTTCACTGTGCCACATTGGCTGAACATGACCTGAGGGTCCCTAGGAGACCAATGATATTCAGCAAAGATCAGGACTACCATTTCCAAGTTAAACATTTTCTAAACAAATGCAGCTTCGATCAGATGAACTATTGTGCATCTACAAACAGCTACAACAGAAATCAAGGAATAAATCTCTATACAGCAACAACTTCAGACTACTATATCCCCAGAAAGGATTGTAAACCAAGCACACTTACATAATGGTGTGTGAACCTCTGGCAGGATCTGCTTTTCTTTTAGTTTCTTATGCCCTTGTTTTTACAAAAAAAAAAAAAAAAGACTTTAAACATTATGCTGTTTTGTAGGGGTTGTCCGGAGGTTGAAAAACATGGCACCACATATGACCATGGCGGGGTCAAACTTGCCCACATTTTCATTACAGAAAAAGCTAATTAATTTTTTTTTTTGAGATATCTCCCTAAAAAGTGACACAAAGATTCATATTTCCCCTTATGTTAAACTCACAGCTTTTCCATTCTGAAAGCTGATTCGTACCATCAAAAGAAAGTTATACAAAACATGCCCGTTGGAGAACTACTAAAAACTAAACAAAATTGCTGAGATGAAGTAAGATGAGTGTGTAATAACCTAAAAGATAGAAAATACCCTAACTGGATGCTTACACAAGCGGCCAAATTGTTTCCCATGTCCCAAGAATGGAGTTACGAGAGAGAAATCATAAAAGAACAGAGAAACTTTCTGGATATTCACTTTAAACACATAAGTTCCTCAAGGGTTAAACAAGATGTAATATTGTTCTATCCAAACTGGCGAAGTTTGTGCTCATATTTATGGCCCTTGAACACAGCCTTTGTGCGGATGTAGAATGTCCCCATAGACAGCCATAGCCGTCTGGTGGTGATATACCGTTCCATGCAAAGAAAAAAGAAAGAGGAGGGGAGCGCAGCGCTCATCCTCTCCAGTGCGCTGCCTTGTGCTCGCCTATGCTATGGCCGGACTAGCGTATGTATATGTAGCCTTTCTGAGATGCTTGCTCCTCTTAGTAGAAACGGGTGTTGCATTGCTAGCAGGGGGCAGGTGGGGACTTTAGGACTAGGTATTCAAAACGCCAGTGAATGCCCCCCCATGTTACCTCAACATATAATCACTGTTAAAACCTTTGTGTTGCATTTCAAAATACAACGCAATAAAAACACCACTTTTGAACGTGGCCTGAACCCCTTGCCGCATTTGGACATTCCTGAATGACCTGCAGTGGAGGGGGGAGTATGAAGCGGGCTCACAGGCTGAGTCCTCTTCATACTCAACGGGTGTTTGTTGTACAATGGACCAAACAACCTCCGCTAACACCCGCGATCGGTGCTAACACCGACTGGTGGTGTCATTGGGGAGCAGCAATCCGTTGCCATGACAGCCTCAGGTCACACAAAGACCCGAGGCTGTCATGTTTTAGGTTATTACTATGTGTGATTTGCACATTGTAAAAGATCATGTGCAAAATCCCCATATGCTGCCATTCTGTAGTTTGGCAGTATATGGTAGTATCAATCAGACAGCCTAGGGTTGAAGTGCGCTAAGGGGTTAAGTTAAAAAATTTTAATTAAGAAAAACTAAGAATTCAAATTCCCCCCCTTTTCCCTAGAACTGATATAAATATAAATAAAAGTAAATTTCAATCTATCAAAATATAATTACGATTTTTCCTGGTGTTTAACCTTGTAACGGAAAATAGTGCTCAAATTTGAAAGAGACACTTTTTTGCCATTTTGCAAAATATAAGAAATTCAATAAAAAGTGATCAAAAGTGTGTATAGTTCTCAAAATGGTACCATTGAAAGCGTCCTTAACAGTCGCAAAAAATGATCCCATGCACAGCTCCATAGACCGATGTATGAAAACGTTATATGCACCAGAAGATGGCAAAATGAAGATTTTTTTTTTTGTACAGGAGAATTTAAAATTTTGTAAATGTATGAAAACATAAAACGTTTACAAATTTGTTATCTCCGTGATCGCACTGACCCAAAGAATGAAGTAGACATGTCATTTGGGACGCACATTGAAAGCCCTAAAATCCAAGCCTACAGGAAAATGGTGCAAATGCGTTTTTTCATTATTTTCACTGGATCCAGAATTTTTTTCCAGCTTCCCAGTACACGGCATGGAATATAAAATACCATCACTCCGAAGTGCAATTTGTTATGCAGAAAACAAGCCCTCATACAGCTTTTTACATGGAAAAATACAAAAGTTATAGATTTTTGATGGTGAGGAGTGAAAAATGAAAACGCAAAAATGAAAAAGGGCCTGGTCCTTAAGGGGTTAAAGAAAAAGGAGAAAACCAAAGGAACCCAGTGGTCCTGATGAGAAAGAGGAATCTAAATATCTCTATTCACCGGAAATAATAATGTGAATTATAAGTCTGAGGAACAATGCAAAATTGGGAACACACCTCAAGATCTGCCATTTAGGGGACATTCAGGCCACGGTGACACGTTCCACTAGCGTTCCCAGCTTTCAGGCGGCGGGCCGCGGTCTGAACGCACACGATCGATAACCATGACCCGGTTTCTTGAATTTAAACAATACAAGACATTGGGGGCCTGGTTACCTATCGCATACGTTTCCCTGAAAACACATATGCGTTGGGTCCGGAGTCCGGACTGCTGTGTTGTGTTATGATCGCAAAGCTAGCGGAACATGTGACCGCGGTCTTATGGTGATGTCACACATGGCATTTTTAAAACGTTTTTGGGACGCATTCGTTTTCATAAACCCAATCGTTTTATAAAGGGCAATGTAACACAGAAAATGCAATGTTAAGACAATTTATAAAACAACCCACTTAAACAGCCAATATGAAAAACTAATGCGTTTTACATGGATGCCATAGTGCAGTGATGGCGAACCTTTTAGAGACCGAGTGCCCAAACTACAACCAAAATCCTCTTATTTACTGTGAAGTGCCAACATGGCATTTTAAAGCAGTAACTTATTGCTACCTGCTCTTCCACTTCTTTCAACTGCATCGGCCACCTGAGGCCACCAATACAGTTGAAAGAAGGAGGGCAATTAAAGACTTTCATTATAGCTTCTCTCCAAGTTGCCTGGGACAGCAGGAAGATTTGATAGATTTGGTCCTGTTTGGTGTACTCTGTCCTGGGGCGATGGCCCGGGTGCCCACAGAAAGGGCTCTGAGTGCCACCTCTGGCACCCGTGCCCAGAGCCGGATCATCATTGGCGCTCTTGGAGCGCCAGCGCCGGGCCCCCGGATGCAAATTTATTGATTGGGGGCCCCTGGGCTGCCGCTCCAATGATCCGGCTCCTGCTGTGGCCCCCGGCAGGCCTCGACCATCGGCAGTCGGGCAGGGGCCTCCGTCCGTCCGGAAGCTCCTGCCCGTCACTATATAGTGCTCGATGCGGCCATTTCCGGCCGCTCGAGCACTATTACTGGAGCGATGTGGCCGGAAGACAACCCCGGCGCACATCGCTCCATGAACTGGGATGCGCGGCCGCGTGATGACATCACCACGCGGCCGCGCACCACTTCCTTCCCGGACGCGGCAAGAAGAAGCAAGACACGGGACCTGAGGTGAGTAAAATGTTTTTTTTTTATCAAACAGTATTAAAAGATGGTGGGGGCAGAAATATCTAAAATAATTAATTTGTCGAGGGCAGCACATTAAATAGTTAATTGTGTGGGGGGGGGGCAGCAGCATATTAAATAGTTTATTATGGGGGGGCAGCATATTAAATAGTTAATGGTGTGGGCAGCATATTAAATAATTAATGGTGGGGGGCAGCATATAAAATAGTTAATTGGGGGGGGGGGGGGGGCAGCATATAGTTTGGTAAGAGTAAATGACCCTGTGTTAGGGATACCTACCTGAAGTCTGAACATGAGCTATGATAATATCCTAGGTGCCTTGGTACAGGAATCTTAAACCTATTAACTGTATAGATCTTTTCCCTACTATACATGGTAACTGTCATAGGTAGTGTTTCCCTATGCAGAGGAACCAGGCCTTTTCTTATATCTCTGTATATGACCTGGACCTGTCAAGTTTATGACATAGAAGCCATAAGCAAGAAGAATTCCCTAAAAACTACATTTCATAAAGGTCTTTGGTAAGTGATTTGGGCTTCTGATTAATTGGGCTAACCCAACCAAGTAACTTTTTTGCGAGAGTAGCACTTTGAGGCATGGACGTTCCAGTTCACAGCAGGAGTTGTCACACGCACAGCCTGATGACCTGCATTGTTCCTATTGCATGCAGCACTACCACTACCCCTTATATGCCTTTACTGCAGAGCTTAGATGGCAAATGCCCACATCTGCTTCCCCTCTCTCCCTCTTGTTCTATACAGACTATATCACTATTTCTGCACTGCTATATGGACTTTGTTCAAAGGCAAGGGACCTTAATATGAAAAAGTACAGGTACGCCAACTGAGATTTAACCCCTTTAGGACTACAGAGCTAATTGACTGTTGCAGGGCAACATTTTTTCTAGCCTCTAGCAGTCCTTAGGCGGTTCAAATCCTATTTTTATAAGAAAATGTAAAAAAAATTATAAAAATGTAAAGACTGACTGATTTGTGTAAATATATATATATATAATGTACATGTATCTTGGATAGCTGCATCTTCCTGACAGCACTCATCATAAAATGTCGCACTGCAGTAAAGATTGTCTTTTCTACATTTACAGTGTTGAGGGCTTTTTTTGGCTAAAGGTGGAGAATGCACCAATGATGTGCAACACCCTCGCCGATGCAATGGCGAGGGAGGGTTTGCGAATACGTCCCACCTGCATGTACCCACATCACACTACATGGTCCTGATAGGACATAGGGGATATTGCAGTGGTGAATCCTGCCTGGCAAGGCAGAAGTTAAGTATTTTGTATGATGCAAGATGCTATTGTCCAATGATTTGTGTTACATTCTGTGCTCTGTAAGCTGAGATGTGATTGGAGGAGCAGCCACCACCTGACCAAAGGGAGGTAATAAAACCCCCTGGCCAGGAATGTTCTAGAGAACACTGAGAGAGTTAGTGAGAGAAGTCTCTCCCAGATGAGAAGAGGAGAAGATCTTGTAGACTTAGAGTGAGTGAGTGAGTGAGTGAGTAATCTCAGTCTGGCCCATACCAGAGCAGGAAGAGCCTAGCCCCTGCCTCTGAAGAGTGGAGCATTAGACTAGAGTTAGTGTAGTGAGGAAAAGGGGTATCATCTTACCTTTAAAGGTGATACCTGAAGCCCTACAGGACAAGCTGAAGCTTCCTACCAGGACACAGCTGCCTCCCAGCCTGCCCCTGCATCCAGGCTGGTGAACTATCTCCTGAGGCTCCCTCCAACTCACATCTCAACACTCCATCTACCTGTTAAAGGCACGTTTGCTGCGGTTCCTGCCGGTTCAAATAAAGAACTGTAAGTTGTTTTCTTCAACTTCTGTCTCCGTCTGGTCCCTGCTAATACGGCTGCCTTCATCACCGGCACCCTGTCCATCACCCAGAGACTCACACTCGGGACATTAAGGGGTTGCCCCAGGGAGATCCGCTATAGCAGTCTCTCCCTCATCATTTCTTGCCAACACCACCCTGCTGGAGACCTGCCAGGCTGTAGGACAGCCCTCCGGTTCCCCCGTACCAAGCACCGTGACAATAGCGTGCTTAGGCCGCAACCGCCAGCCACTCCGGTACCGCGGGCCCCGGCTGTCACCAGGCCTCACCTCAAGGGCTAGGCCCCGGTGGGGGATGTTGCAAGTGGCGTCACGAACAGGATTGATACTTCTGTGCCTTATTACGGCATTAAAGATTTTCCTTTATTAAAAGACTGTGCTGCCTAACCCTGCTGCCATCCGGGTTTAGGCCCAAGTGATTGTGTGTTTCTGGATTGAACTGTGTTAATGCTGCCACGTGCTGTCGAGCGCCGCTCCAGCACTCAAGAGGTTAATCCCTGCAAGAACTGTACCAGCTCTGCTACATCCGGCGCTGCCGCGCCTGAAGATTTTTACCTCAGAAACTGTGGCGCAGCAAGTAATTCCAGCCCGCCAAAACCTTCACTGGCGGGAAACCCAGAGACATCGCTAAGCTCCGCCCCCTGCGCGTATGGCGCGAATCCTGCCTCAGCGCGCTGTGGCGCAGCAGAAAATTCAGCCCGCCATAGCTCCTGGCGGGAAAGACTCAAGCTCCGCCCTCTGGCGCGAAACTCTCCCGCGCTGCAACGCCAGTGAGAACCCACGAGGTACCTCAAAGTCAGCGCAGCCGCCATCCAGCATCAAAGAGGTTAATCGGCCATCTTGGATTTCTCCACGTGCCGTCTCCTGTCCTGCCGACATGCCGCACAGCCTCCGAAATGAAGAACCAAGTGTTACATGGCCTGCCCACGAGCCTCGGGCACCTTCCTTTGCTGCACCGCTTACTGCTGTCTCCCGTACGCAGTCTTCAATGGCGGATTCTCCACAGCGGCTGCCTCCTCCGATTCCGGACCTCCTTAGGACCACCGCGGATGTGAGTACCATGGCCCCCAGGGCCTGTATTACAGTGACTGTCACTATATCTCCCTTAGCCCCGGCTGGGGTACAGTCCGGCCTCACTGCAGAGGGCCAGCATCTCCCCATGGGAGGCCCGGCTACAAAAGGGACTCTCTTAAAGGGGCCTGACCCCTTATCTAATGCTGCTGACCGTCCTGCGGAGTATCCAGGACCACCTGCTAAGAGGCCCAGGCTGTCCGGTGAGAACGCCCTGCCAGCTACAGAGGTTACCACCGCCAGCGCAACAGCGCCCCCAAGAGCTACAGGTCAGTCCAGGAACAACAATCTTTCAGCTGTCAGCAGTGAAGAAGTTACAGCTCCTGCGGTCATCATCATGCGCTCCACAGCGCCCTCAGCTACAGAAGGTCAGCCAGAGAAGTGCCTGTCTCCTTCCTTTGCTGAGATGCCTGCCGCCGCAGATGACCTTCCTGCTGTTCCAGCTCCAGCTTCTGGGTGCCCCATGTCAGCAGTTCCAGTGTCTACCACCAGATGTCTTCAGGTGACGGATTTCAACACTGCTTTCTTCACCCAGGCTGATGATGTCCCTGCTGCAGTTCCTGCTTCCATGCCTGCAGCCATTGCTCTTGAGCAGCAAGATTAACCCCTGATGGGCTGTAGCCCTCTCCAGGTACTGTGTACATATTGTATATTTCTGTCCTTTCCCTAAAGACCAGAGACTTTCCTGAGACTCTCATCCCTATTTATCTCAGTCAAGAGACATACCTTGAACTGATTATTGTCCTATGCTATGATAGCACCCCTTCCTCTGCCACAGCAGAGATCTTTTCAAAGGACTCTGTCCCTCTACACAAAGAGGAGACCCTTTGTTTCTCAGTGCACTTTTCCCCACATCAAGGGCTGTACCCAGAAGATGGACTTTGTCATTAGAGACCTTCTGTGAGACTTTTGCCAGATACTACCAAGGAAAAGTTGCCACTTAATTTATTATTATTTTGCACTTAGTGCCTTCCTTTTTAGGTACGGACATTATGTTTGCACTTCCATGCCTTTTCTTTGCAGGAAAAGAGACATTTGCTACCGTGCTACCCTGAGTAGCCTATCTACCTCTGTAACGTTTGTAACGTTCAAGATGTGTACCCATTGGGCTCCTAAGCCAATGTGAATTAACCTGTTTGCACACTGTCAAAATATATGCCAGTAGTTTGCATTAACCCCTTTCATAGGCTTTTCAGGTTGTAGTGTGGCTGTGTCGGACCGTCTTTATTGTAAAACACTGACCGCTACCTGATCCCTCAAACCGAGGTTTGCACATGGGGGTAGTCCGTAAACTGCGGGTCTTTAGGGGACCGGGGGTGTTACACAGTTAGCACCTGGATGCCACTCATACATGGGTAAGGATGCCAGTCAGGAGGTACTCGTGTCGCATATGCTAATCCAATGCATATACACATTATATAATTGCCGCCAGGGAAGAAGCGTTGATACAACAAATATACAGGCCTTGGTGCAAGGAGTGGATTACAGGACATGACACCACACCTTTCCTACTGTACAGTTCGGTTTAATGGCGTCAGCGACCAACTGTCATACAGCTACATGTTTTTGTCTCAGTCCGACACCAACCCAGGTGCCTGTCTCCAGGACCATGGGCGGTTTGTCCCTACACCTCACATAGCCTGCACTTCCCAGAAGTGCCTTTAGCCCCCTCTGTGCCCCAGAACATCTGTAGTCGAGCCGAGGGCGGCTCTTTCAATTGCCCCCGGGGTATGCAACACCCTCGCCGATGCAATGGCGAGGGAGGGTTTGCGAATACGTCTCACCTGCATGTACCCACATCACACTACATGGTCCTGATAGGACATAGGGGATATTGCAGTGGTGAATCCTGCCTGGCAAGGCAGAAGTTAAGTATTTTGTATGATGCAAGATGCTATTGTCCAATGATTTGTGTTACATTCTGTGCTCTGTAAGCTGAGATGTGATTGGAGGAGCAGCCACCACCTGACCAAAGGGAGGTAATAAAACCCCCTGGCCAGGAATGTTCTAGAGAACACTGAGAGAGTTAGTGAGAGAAGTCTCTCCCAGATGAGAAGAGGAGAAGATCTTGTAGACTTAGAGTGAGTGAGTGAGTGAGTAATCTCAGTCTGGCCCATACCAGAGCAGGAAGAGCCTAGCCCCTGCCTCTGAAGAGTGGAGCATTAGACTAGAGTTAGTGTAGTGAGGAAAAGGGGTATCATCTTACCTTTAAAGGTGATACCTGAAGCCCTACAGGACAAGCTAAAGCTTCCTACCAGGACACAGCTGCCTCCCAGCCTGCCCCTGCATCCAGGCTGGTGAACTATCTCCTGAGGCTCCCTCCAACTCACATCTCAACACTCCATCTACCTGTTAAAGGCACGTTTGCTGCGGTTCCTGCCGGTTCAAATAAAGAACTGTAAGTTGTTTTCTTCAACTTCTGTCTCCGTCTGGTCCCTGCTAATACGGCTGCCTTCATCACCGGCACCCTGTCCATCACCCAGAGACTCACACTCGGGACATTAAGGGGTTGCCCCAGGGAGATGCGCTATAGCAGCCTCTCCCTCATCATTTCTTGCCAACACCACCCTGCTGGAGACCTGCCAGGCTGTAGGACAGCCCTCCGGTTCCCCCCGTACCAAGCACCGTGACAATAGCGTGCTTAGGCCGCAACCGCCAGCCACTCCGGTACCGCGGGCCCCGGCTGTCACCAGGCCTCACCTCAAGGGCTAGGCCCCGGTGGGGGATGTTGCAGATGTATCTGGAGAGGTTATATTATGTACTACAGAGATCCACCACGTAATCATCATATTTTCCAGATAAGCCTTTGAAGATTGCCATGATTGAGTAAACATGCTTGAAAACGTAAGCCCTCCTGCAGTTCGTGGGTTGCAAGCAATGGTCCTGTGGGCCGTTTTTTGCAGCCTGTGTATCATTCATGACAATAAGACTGCCAAAGCAATTAGCTCATGTACAGGCCATGGAAACCACCGCAGTGTACATGAGCCCATAGAAAGATATATGAGCCGTTTGCGAGCTGCTAATACAGCGGCTAGCACATTGCAGTACACTATAGTCGTGTACATGACAGCTTAGGCCCAGTTCAAACCTGCAGTTGAACTTCTGCTATTTATTTCTGTAACAAAAAAAGCGAATACCGGTAACTGAAGAATAACGGATCTGTTAAAATGTCCATTAATGTCATTGGACTTTTAGTGACTTCCATTGGAGTCCGTTTGCACAATTTGAGCAGAAAATTGGGTGGAAAATGCAGAATTATTTTTTCTGCCTGAAATAACCGTAGGCTAAAGGCAGTGGTGCAAATGGATACTAACAGAAGCCATTATAAGTCCTTTGACATCCAGCTTATCTCTGGGGGTACTGGGTGATGGTAATGGGCACAGCCACACTTGCTCTCTAATAATGCTCTCAGTTGTACAAAATGTAATTTTAAAATTCTCACAATCAATAAATTATTTTTTACTTTTGTAAATGGTATGTTAGAGTTATTTTCCTATGGAAGTATTGGGATATAAACCTACTTGATCTAGCTCTATATGGGGGAAACAACCGTGTTACACAGAGGGGGGAGGGCAGGGGGGGTTAAGAAGCCTCTTTGGCCATAATCCTGCCGTAATTTGTAAGATCCTTACCCTGGATCTTTTGGCCAGTCAGCGGTACAGTTTTTCCACTGCTCGAGCCCCATTCCCCGAACCAAACGCTAACTGCATTCTCAGGACGCATATAGAGTTGAGTGCCATGGTGAAGCAGAGAGCACTATATAAAGCCGTTCTGAGACTTACTTGGTACCAGGTGTGCGTGGTCTATCCTGCACCAAGCTGTTTAAGACGGAGAACCGCATTAAATCTGCCAATAGGAAGGAGAGATGGGTATTTTTTAATTCTACAAAGTGGGGACATTAATGTTATGACTGGGGCAGGTTGGGGGCATTATAATCATTATCAAGACTGGGGCAGAGAAGGTGTATTATTATTAAACCTGTGTCACAGTGAGGGCTTTATTAATACTGGGGCAGAGTGGGATGGTTGAAGGGCTTGTTGGAAAATGAAATAAATAAATATATATTTTGGCTCCAAGACAAAGAAATCACGCTTACCTCTTTTTTTTTGCACATGCACTTGTGTGTGTATATATACATAGGGGTCCAGCCACTACTTAGTGTCTGGTACTTGTTCACTGGGGCCTGTGCCCTGAATCTTTTATGGCACAAATTTTAGCCCAGGTAAAAGTAGGTCAAAAATAGAACCTAACAGTCTTAAACTGCTCCAGAATTCCTCATCACAGTGATAACTCTGGTGCAGCACAAGTACACAAAGAGAAGGCAAACCATTATGAAGAAACAAATGACAATATATACATATTTACAACAAGAGAAAACTCAATCACCATATCAAAGTTAGTTACATCCGGATGTATGGTCACAGTGGATGGAAAGCGGGTTTCCTGCTAGTAATTTGTAGAAAGAACACTATTTAAGTCTTGGGGCTTCGAGAAGGCATCACATCGCCTGATCAATTATGATCTTCACTGTGCCACATTGGCTGAACATGACCTGAGGGTCCCTAGGAGACCAATGATATTCAGCAAAGATCAGGACTACCATTTCCAAGTTAAACATTTTCTAAACAAATGCAGCTTCGATCAGATGAACTATTGTGCATCTACAAACAGCTACAACAGAAATCAAGGAATAAATCTCTATACAGCAACAACTTCAGACTACTATATCCCCAGAAAGGATTGTAAACCAAGCACACTTACATAATGGTGTGTGAACCTCTGGCAGGATCTGCTTTTCTTTTAGTTTCTTATGCCCTTGTTTTTACAAAAAAAAAAAAAAAAGACTTTAAACATTATGCTGTTTTGTAGGGGTTGTCCGGAGGTTGAAAAACATGGCACCACATATGACCATGGCGGGGTCAAACTTGCCCACATTTTCATTACAGAAAAAGCTAATTAATTTTTTTTTTTGAGATATCTCCCTAAAAAGTGACACAAAGATTCATATTTCCCCTTATGTTAAACTCACAGCTTTTCCATTCTGAAAGCTGATTCGTACCATCAAAAGAAAGTTATACAAAACATGCCCGTTGGAGAACTACTAAAAACTAAACAAAATTGCTGAGATGAAGTAAGATGAGTGTGTAATAACCTAAAAGATAGAAAATACCCTAACTGGATGCTTACACAAGCGGCCAAATTGTTTCCCATGTCCCAAGAATGGAGTTACGAGAGAGAAATCATAAAAGAACAGAGAAACTTTCTGGATATTCACTTTAAACACATAAGTTCCTCAAGGGTTAAACAAGATGTAATATTGTTCTATCCAAACTGGCGAAGTTTGTGCTCATATTTATGGCCCTTGAACACAGCCTTTGTGCGGATGTAGAATGTCCCCATAGACAGCCATAGCCGTCTGGTGGTGATATACCGTTCCATGCAAAGAAAAAAGAAAGAGGAGGGGAGCGCAGCGCTCATCCTCTCCAGTGCGCTGCCTTGTGCTCGCCTATGCTATGGCCGGACTAGCGTATGTATATGTAGCCTTTCTGAGATGCTTGCTCCTCTTAGTAGAAACGGGTGTTGCATTGCTAGCAGGGGGCAGGTGGGGACTTTAGGACTAGGTATTCAAAACGCCAGTGAATGCCCCCCCATGTTACCTCAACATATAATCACTGTTAAAACCTTTGTGTTGCATTTCAAAATACAACGCAATAAAAACACCACTTTTGAACGTGGCCTGAACCCCTTGCCGCATTTGGACATTCCTGAATGACCTGCAGTGGAGGGGGGAGTATGAAGCGGGCTCACAGGCTGAGTCCTCTTCATACTCAACGGGTGTTTGTTGTACAATGGACCAAACAACCTCCGCTAACACCCGCGATCGGTGCTAACACCGACTGGTGGTGTCATTGGGGAGCAGCAATCCGTTGCCATGACAGCCTCAGGTCACACAAAGACCCGAGGCTGTCATGTTTTAGGTTATTACTATGTGTGATTTGCACATTGTAAAAGATCATGTGCAAAATCCCCATATGCTGCCATTCTGTAGTTTGGCAGTATATGGTAGTATCAATCAGACAGCCTAGGGTTGAAGTGCGCTAAGGGGTTAAGTTAAAAAATTTTAATTAAGAAAAACTAAGAATTCAAATTCCCCCCCTTTTCCCTAGAACTGATATAAATATAAATAAAAGTAAATTTCAATCTATCAAAATATAATTACGATTTTTCCTGGCGTTTAACCTTGTAACGGAAAATAGTGCTCAAATTTGAAAGAGACACTTTTTTGCCATTTTGCAAAATATAAGAAATTCAATAAAAAGTGATCAAAAGTGTGTATAGTTCTCAAAATGGTACCATTGAAAGCGTCCTTAACAGTCGCAAAAAATGATCCCATGCACAGCTCCATAGACCGATGTATGAAAACGTTATATGCACCAGAAGATGGCAAAATGAAGATTTTTTTTTTTGTACAGGAGAATTTAAAATTTTGTAAATGTATGAAAACATAAAACGTTTACAAATTTGTTATCTCCGTGATCGCACTGACCCAAAGAATGAAGTAGACATGTCATTTGGGACGCACATTGAAAGCCCTAAAATCCAAGCCTACAGGAAAATGGTGCAAATGCGTTTTTTCATTATTTTCACTGGATCCAGAATTTTTTTCCAGCTTCCCAGTACACGGCATGGAATATAAAATACCATCACTACGAAGTGCAATTTGTTATGCAGAAAACAAGCCCTCATACAGCTTTTTACATGGAAAAATACAAAAGTTATAGATTTTTGATGGTGAGGAGTGAAAAATGAAAACGCAAAAATGAAAAAGGGCCTGGTCCTTAAGGGGTTAAAGAAAAAGGAGAAAACCAAAGGAACCCAGTGGTCCTGATGAGAAAGAGGAATCTAAATATCTCTATTCACCGGAAATAATAATGTGAATTATAAGTCTGAGGAACAATGCAAAATTGGGAACACACCTCAAGATCTGCCATTTAGGGGACATTCAGGCCACGGTGACACGTTCCACTAGCGTTCCCAGCTTTCAGGCGGCGGGCCGCGGTCTGAACGCACACGATCGATAACCATGACCCGGTTTCTTGAATTTAAACAATACAAGACATTGGGGGCCTGGTTACCTATCGCATACGTTTCCCTGAAAACACATATGCGTTGGGTCCGGAGTCCGGACTGCTGTGTTGTGTTATGATCGCAAAGCTAGCGGAACATGTGACCGCGGTCTTATGGTGATGTCACACATGGCATTTTTAAAACGTTTTTGGGACGCATTCGTTTTCATAAACCCAATCGTTTTATAAAGGGCAATGTAACACAGAAAATGCAATGTTAAGACAATTTATAAAACAACCCACTTAAACAGCCAATATGAAAAACTAATGCGTTTTACATGGATGCCATAGTGCAGTGATGGCGAACCTTTTAGAGACCGAGTGCCCAAACTACAACCAAAATCCTCTTATTTACTGTGAAGTGCCAACATGGCATTTTAAAGCAGTAACTTATTGCTACCTGCTCTTCCACTTCTTTCAACTGCATCGGCCACCTGAGGCCACCAATACAGTTGAAAGAAGGAGGGCAATTAAAGACTTTCATTATAGCTTCTCTCCAAGTTGCCTGGGACAGCAGGAAGATTTGATAGATTTGGTCCTGTTTGGTGTACTCTGTCCTGGGGCGATGGCCCGGGTGCCCACAGAAAGGGCTCTGAGTGCCACCTCTGGCACCCGTGCCCAGAGCCGGATCATCATTGGCGCTCTTGGAGCGCCAGCGCCGGGCCCCCGGATGCAAATTTATTGATTGGGGGCCCCCGGGCTGCCGCTCCAATGATCCGGCTCCTGCTGTGGCCCCCGGCAGGCCTCGACCATCGGCAGTCGGGCAGGGGCCTCCGTCCGTCCGGAAGCTCCTGCCCGTCACTATATAGTGCTCGATGCGGCCATTTCCGGCCGCTCGAGCACTATTACTGGAGCGATGTGGCCGGAAGACAACCCCGGCGCACATCGCTCCATGAACTGGGATGCGCGGCCGCGTGATGACATCACCACGCGGCCGCGCACCACTTCCTTCCCGGACGCGGCAAGAAGAAGCAAGACACGGGACCTGAGGTGAGTAAAATGTTTTTTTTTTATCAAACAGTATTAAAAGATGGTGGGGGCAGAAATATCTAAAATAATTAATTTGTCGAGGGCAGCACATTAAATAGTTAATTGTGTGTGGGGGGGGGCAGCAGCATATTAAATAGTTTATTATAGGGGGGCAGCATATTAAATAGTTAATGGTGGGGGGCAGCATATTAAATAATTAATGGTGGGGGGCAGCATATAAAATAGTTAATTGTGGGGGGGGGCAGCATATAAAATAGTTAATTGTGGGGGGGGGCAGCATATAAAATATTTTATTATGGGGGGCAGCATATTAAATTGTTTATTATGGGGGCATTAAGTAGTTAATTCTGGGAGGGGCAGCATATTAAATAGTTAATTGTGTGTGTGTGTGTGTGTGTGTGGGGGGGGGGTAGAATATTAACTCCCTCACGCTCTGAGGTTTACATGTATGGCACAGAGGTGCAGCGCCACCATCTTTATTCCTATCATCGGTTGCCATAATAGCCTTGGGTCTTCATCAGACCCAAGGCTGCATGGCATCTGCAGTTTCGTTACAATGTACCAGTGGCTCATTGTAATGAATACTTTATAAAAATGCCATAAACTGCAATACATATACAGTAGTATTGTAGTATATGGTAGGAATTATAACACCATCTAGGGTTAAAGTACTCTAAAAAGTAGTAAAAAAAAAGTATAAAAAATAAATCCCCCCCT
Organism: Engystomops pustulosus; assembly: GCF_040894005.1. Taxonomy (NCBI): domain Eukaryota; kingdom Metazoa; phylum Chordata; class Amphibia; order Anura; family Leptodactylidae; genus Engystomops; species Engystomops pustulosus. The sequence goes on along the minus strand of NC_092417.1, from coordinate 99,746,742 downwards.
TCCCTAGAACTGATATTAAATTTAATAAACAGTAAAAATCACAAACACATTAGGGATTGCGCATCTCAAAATATCTGATCTATCAAAATATAAAAACGGTTATTGCTGGTGTTGAACTACATTACTGAAAATGGCGCCCAAATATCCGAAACGCAACTTTTACACAATTTTACATCAAATAAAAACTGATCAAAATGTCGCACAGCCCTCAAAATGGTCACACATCTCAGTACCTTATACACTCAAGTATAAGCCAACCCTTATATAGCCAGCAACTGAACCTGATATAGCCTTCCTCCTGCCCTGTATACAGCCAGCCAGCCCCCATATATACCCAGCACCTGCCCCCGATATAGCCTGCCCCTGCCTCCATATATAGCCAGCTCCTGCCATTGTATAGCCTTCCTCCTGCCCCGTATATATAACCAGATCCTGCCCTTGTATAGCCTTCCTCCTGCCCGTACATATAACCAGATCCTTCCCCCGTTTAGCCTTCCTCCTGCCCTTATATAGCCAGCTCCTGCCCCTGAATATAGCCAGCTCCTGCCATTGTATAGCCTTCCTCCTGCCCCGTATATATAACCAGATCCTGCCCTTGTATAGCCTTCCTCCTGCCCGTACATATAACAAGATCCTTCCCCCGTTTAGCCTTCCTCCTGCCCTTATATAGCCAGCTCCTGCCCCTATAAAGCCTTCCTCCTGCCCCAGTATATAGCCAGCTCCTGCCCCGTATATAGCCAGCTCCTGCCCCTATATAGCCTTCCTCCTGCCCCCTATATAGCCTTCCTCCTGCCCCTATATAGCCTTCCTCCTGCCCCGTATATAGCTAGCTCCTGCCCCGTATATAGCCTTCCTCCTGCCCCCGTATATAGCCAGCTCCTGCCCCAATATAGCCTTCCTCCTGCCCCGTATATAGCCAGCTCCTGCCCCGTATATAGCCTTCCTCCTGCCCCCATATATAGCCAGCTCCTGCCCCTATATAGCCTTCCTCCTGCCCCCGTATATAGCCTTCCTCCTGCCCCCGTATATATCCTTCCTCCTGCCCCCATATATATCCTTCCTCCTGCCCCCGTATATAGCCTTCCTCCTGCCCCCGTATATAGCCTTCCTCCTGCCCCCGTATATAGCCAGCTCCTGCCCCCGAATATAGCCAGCTCCTGCCCCCGTATATATAGCCAGCTCCTGCCCCTGAATATAGCCAGCTCCTGCCCCTGAATATAGCCAGCTCCTGCCCCCGTATATATAGCCAGCTCCTGCCCCTTGTAGCACTCAAAAAAAGAAAGTCAAAACGCACCTTTCCTGTGCTTCTCTTGTTCCGTCAGCAGCGTCTACGGACCTGCCGCAGGAAAGGTGGGTTTTGACTTTCTTTTTTTTTTATTGACTCGAGTATAAGCTGAGTTTGAGGTTTTAGCACATTTTTTGTGCTGAAAAACTTGGCTTATACTCGTGATGAGGTTTTAATTTTTTAAGATGTATTAAAACTCAATAAAACCTGTATAAATGTAGTTTCCCTGTGATCTTACTGAACCAAAGAGTAAAGTGTACAAAATTCATTTGGGGGCCAAGTATACTGCATAATTAATGGAGGGGGCAGAATATAAAATAGTTTAGAGGAAGCCAGTGTATGAAATTTATTGGGATGAGGCCCAGTATGTAAAATAGTTCACAGGGTGGGGTGAGGGGGCAGTATATTAAATAACTAAATTAGAGGGTCCAGTCTCTAAAATTCATGTGGCGCCCCAGTATATTAGAAAGGGCCATAAATCGGTAAATTAATTCATTAAAGGGGGCAATATATAAATGAAGTCATGGGGGAACCATATATTGTGTAATTGGCGGGTGACATATAATTAGGGGTACAGTATTACTCAGGGTCTGTAGTATAGTAATATATGCAGGGGACACAGAGGTTTTATTGTGGGGTATATTTGGGGGGGGCATATTTCTGTTATCCAGGTGACATTATACTGTGAGTAACTGTGGTATTTTTAGGTGAACAGTGTGGGGTATGCGCTGCCAGGAGCAAAAGACATCTGGTGGAAGATTCTTCAGACATAGGTTACGTCGATTCTGGCCCTGAAGTAGAAGAAGTAGAAGTCACCTGTGAGGTACTAGACACCACTTCTGCAGTACCGGTAATGTATTCACTGACTAACCTTCTAGTGTGAGACATCTCTGAGCTTGTACTGTACATGTCCTGTGATATTCCTAGTGTCTATAGTGAGCCAACATTGTGGTGTGGGGTTATTGTCATCAGTTATTGTTATGGTTTTCAGCATTTTCTTATTTATCAAGCTTGATAAAGGCTCCCTGTGAGCCAAAACATCGCTCTACTTTATTGTACTCTTTCTTAAACATGGAATAAAGAAGACTACTTGTTTCACCTTACATTGGATATTTTGGAGTGGGTGTGAGGGGTATATATGATATATGTGGGTGCACAGTGTGGGCAGTTGTGGTGTGAGCGGTATATATGATCTGTGGGGGTACAGTGTGGTCAGTTGTGGTGTGAGGGGTATATATGATATATGTGGGAGCACAGTGTGGACAGTTGTGGTGTGAGGGGTATATATGATATATGTGGGAGCACAGTGTGGTCAGTTGTGGTGTGAGCGGTATATATGATATATGTGGGGGTACAGTGTGGTCAGTTGTGGTGTAAGGGGTATATATGATATATGTGGGAGCACAGTGTGGTCAGTTGTGGTGTGAGGAGTATATATGATATATGTGGGGGCACAGTGTGGTCAGTTGTGGTGTGAGGGGTATATATGATATATGTGGGGGCACAGTGTGGTCAGTTGTGGTGTGAGGGGTATATATGATATATGTGGGGGCACAGTGTGGTCAGTTGTGGTGTGAGGTGTATATATGATCTGTGGGGGTACAGTGTGGTCAGTTGTGGTGTGAGGGGTATATATGATATATGTGGGAGCACAGTGTGGACAGTTGTGGTGTGAGGGGTATATATGATATATGTGGGAGCACAGTGTGGTCAGTTGTGGTGTGAGCGGTATATATGATATATGTGGGGGTACAGTGTGGTCAGTTGTGGTGTAAGGGGTATATATGATATATGTGGGAGCACAGTGTGGTCAGTTGTGGTGTGAGGGGTATATATGATATATGTGGGAGCACAGTGTGGTCAGTTGTGGTGTGAGGGGTATATATGATATAGGTGGGAGTATAGTGTGGTCAGATGTGGTGTGAGGGGTATATATGATATATGTGGGAGCACAGTGTGGTCAGTTGTGGTGTGAGGGGTATATATGATATAGGTGGGAGTATAGTGTGGTCAGTTGTGGTATGAGGGTATATATGATATATGTGGGAGCACAGTGTGGTCAGTTGTGGTGTGAGGGGTATATATGATATATGTGGGGGCACAGTGTGGTCAGATGTGGTGTGAGGGGCATATATGATATATGTGGGAGCACAGTGTGGTCAGTTGTGGTGTGAGGGGTATATATGATATAGGTGGGAGTATAGTGTGGTCAGTTGTGGTATGAGGGTATATATGATATATGTGGGAGCACAGTGTGGTCAGTTGTGGTGTGAGCGGTATATATGATATATGTGGGGGTACAGTGTGGTCAGTTGTGGTGTAAGGGGTATATATGATATATGTGGGAGCACAGTGTGGTCAGTTGTGGTGTGAGGGGTATATATGATATATGTGGGGGCGCAGTGTGGTCAGTTGTGGTGTGAGGGGTATATATGATATATGTGGGGGCACAGTGTGGTCAGATGTGGTGTGAGGGTTATATATGATATATGTGGGAGCACAGTGTGGTCAGTTGTGGTGTGAGGGGTATATATGATATATGTGGGGGCACAGTGTGGTCAGTTGTGGTGTGAGTGATATATATGATATATGTGGGGGCACAGTGTGGTCAGTTGTGGTGTGAGGGTTATATATGATATATGTGGGGGCGCAGTGTGGTCAGTTGTGGTGTGAGGGGTATATATGATATATGTGGGGGCACAGTGTGGTCAGTTGTGGTGTGAGGGTTATATATGATATATGTGGGGGCGCAGTGTGGTCAGTTGTGGTGTGAGGGGTATATATGATATATGTGGGGGGCACAGTGTGGTCAGTTGTGGTGTGAGCGGTATATATGATATATGTGGGGGTACAGTGTGGTCAGTTGTGGTGTAAGGGGTATATATGATATATGTGGGAGCACAGTGTGGTCAGTTGTGGTGTGAGGGGTATATATGATATATGTGGGGGCGCAGTGTGGTCAGTTGTGGTGTGAGGGGTATATATGATATATGTGGGGGCACAGTGTGGTCAGATGTGGTGTGAGGGTTATATATGATATATGTGGGAGCACAGTGTGGTCAGTTGTGGTGTGAGGGGTATATATGATATATGTGGGGGCACAGTGTGGTCAGTTGTGGTGTGAGTGATATATATGATATATGTGGGGGCACAGTGTGGTCAGTTGTGGTGTGAGGGTTATATATGATATATGTGGGGGCGCAGTGTGGTCAGTTGTGGTGTGAGGGGTATATATGATATATGTGGGGGCACAGTGTGGTCAGTTGTGGTGTGAGGGTTATATATGATATATGTGGGGGCGCAGTGTGGTCAGTTGTGGTGTGAGGGGTATATATGATATATGTGGGGGGCACAGTGTGGTCAGTTGTGGTGTGAGGGTTATATATGATATATGTGGGGGCACAGTGTGGTCAGATGTGGTGTGAGGGGTATATATTATATATGTGGGGGCGCAGTGTGGTCAGTTGTGGTGTGAGGGATACTACTACTATATGGTTACTATATGCTGGTAGATACTGGTCTGCGTGTGTAGGTTATTATGTAGTATTGCAGTATTATCCAGTCATTATGTAGTGGTGATAATCAGGATGTAATGTTATTATTTGGGCCCTGTACAGTGGTGTCATTAGTGATATTGTACCTTGCAGGGTGGTGTTTGTATTATAACAATATGGCGGTAAAGATCATCAGTAAATGGAGTTTATATGTGGTAAATTATTGGTAATACTGGTCATGTTGTGGTAATCCTGTGGGTCAGTTTCGAGGTATCCTTTGCAAATAGTAGCGCTATTGTTTGGAATTTTGGTCTTATGGTACTTTTATTTGGTAACAGTATTGTGGTATCATTATTCAGTAATAATATGGCGGGAGTATTTTTTAGTTTGTCATGGACCAAAATTGGAAATGGTTTAGTAAAGGTAGGAATTTATCTAAAACTAAAGATACCATTGTTTCTAATATCTCTAGAGCTTTGAAACTGTAACTATGTGATATCTTTTTACTTATATTGTTGTGGGAGGGGGCCCCGCATTGGCTAACGAGCTGGGGGGCCCCATCCTAAATGAGGTGCTCCATAGCACTGGGACCCTTAATCTGGCCCTGCCCGTGCCATAGGTTCGCCACCACTGCCATAGTGCAATGAAAAAACGTACCAAAAACGCCCAAAAAGTGTTCAAAGATTTTCCTATTGTGCCACGAGGTGGCGACATCCTTAGAGAGCCATCATTTGAACACGGAGTTCACCAACCCCACCTGGTGGCCAGAGATTGTATGACGCACAAAGTATCTTGCATGGCACTCACGCATGCGTATAGGCAACTCCTCCGTGCTCGTTCTTGAGCTTTAGTAACTTACGTGCTCGCCGCCCGCGGGTGTGAGCCGGAACTATGTCCCGCCGGGCCCTGAGGAGGCTACGAGGAGAACAGAGGGGACAAGAGGAACCCGGAGGCCCTGATGAGATAGAGGAAGAAGAGGAACCTCTACAGCCCGAGCCACGGAACCGGAAAATCAAGGGGAACCGCAAACTATTGGAGGAACGGGGCCTGAGCAACCCATTCCAGCTGGTGTGTACCGCCCTCTAGAGGCAGCTGTGGGGAGCAGCGCCTGGCAGGAGTGATGTGTCCATAGCTGTGTCCTGCCTGTAGCAGTGCTCGCTGTCACACCGCGCCTGTACTACATGTATAGCTGTCAGTGCCGGGAGATGGGCACACTGATCTCCAGGGCCACATTCACTGCTAGACTAATATTATTATTATGACCCACAAGTAACCCAGAGCCCATGGCCAGCGGAAACCAGACTTTACCTGGAAATTGATGTCATTATGATGAGTAAAGGAAATCTACAATCAAAATTCATCAACCAGGGACAGTTACTCATAGATCTGTGGTAATCTTCTCATATTTATTACCCACGGCCTCTTCCTCCTAATATCTACCTTTTATAATTACTGTATTCTGTTGAGCCTGAGGGGCTACCCTAGCCCCCATGTCATCTGACTTTAAAGAGAACCTACCACCACGATTCTACCTATAAAGGTAGATCGGGTGGTAGGTGGATGTAAGGGACGTGAGGATAGCTCTTTTTAGAGCTAATCCTCACCTCCCCGCTAACTTTTGGTACACTTTATTGAACTAATATGTAAATTTCGTTATGTGGCTACTGGGGCGTGGAGTAGCCAGGCATGAGGCTACACAGCGCGGCTACTCCACGCCCCAGTAGCCACATTACTCCTCCTACCCTGTTGGCGCGCAGCTCCTCGTAGCTGCGCGCCCTCGTCCATCATGATGAGGTTCTGCGCAAGCGCAAAAAGCAGGCCGGTGGCTGAGCAGCCCCAGCTCCGAGGCCGGAGCTACTGCGCATGCGCAGTAGCTGGCTTGTCGGACGAGGGCGCACAGCTACGAGGAGCTGCGCACCGCACGCAACAGGGTAGGAGGAGTAATGTGGCTACTGGGGCGTGGAGTAGCCGCGCTGTGTAGCCTCGTGCCGGCTACTCCACGCTCCAGTAGCCGCATAACGAAATTTACATATTAGTTCAATAAAGTGTACCAAAAGTTAGCGGGGACTTGAGGATTAGCTCTAAAAAGAGCTCTCCTCACGTCCCTTACATCCACCTACCACCCGATCTACCTTTATAGGTAGAATCGTGGTGGTAGGTTCCCTTTAAAGACTGTCAGGGCGCTTTCACATGATGCGTTGAGTCCCGTTTTTGATGCGTTTTTGACGCATTCCAAATGATTCAGCCCTGATCACATTCTGAGGTTACATTGCGTTTTAGCAGATGCAGTGGAAATGCAATGTAACCTTAGCATGTGATCAAGGCATCAAAAAATTCGATGCAACGCATCATGTGAATGCACCCTGACATTGTCTCATCCAGGTCTGTGGAGTCGGTAAGCCTAACTTCCAACTCTTCAATTTCCCTAACTTCAAATCCAGCTCCATCAAAATGGTCACCAACTCCACAGCCCTGTTTTCTTGGTACCCCAGCAGTGCTTGAGATAAATGTGGCCATTACTTCCCAGTGCCTCATTCCTCTGATCTGTTGCAGAGAAGCTTCACTACTGAGCATGTACATAAAGTGCAACACAATAGGCCACATTAGGCCTGGCATGGCATGAGCCTGCACCCTGCTGACAGTCCAATGAGCTCCTCCATAACTGATGGCCGTGTTCAATGGTGCAGTGAGTGCAGCTGTGAAATAATCACTGCTCCAGGGTCCTCTCTTGCCACTTAACTGTGTCCTGACACTGGTTGTATGCGTTGGGGCAAGTATATAGAGCAGGAGAGGACCCTAGAGTGGTAAGTACTTGTCAGCTGTATGGTACTGCTCCCTGGTTCTCTACCTTTCCTAGCGCAGCTCTGCTCTTGGTCCTGATGCCGGCACATACAACCACTGTGGGACACAGAGCAAATCTGAACATGGAAGAGAGAATAAGCTGCAGTGTTGTGCAGCGATATTGTTAGGCTGCTCTGAAGGTGGAGACTGTCTGGTATTGTTGGTCTGCTAAACTGGCCTAAACGCTTAGATCAGGAATAGAACAGACCTTTAAAGGAAATTTCATAAATTTTAAAATGCATTATGTGTTTGTGAAGTAAAAGTTGGTCCATTTTAACACAACTCTGACTCCACCAAAATACTTTTTCTGCACTTCTCTAACAGACTACCACCATTTTCTCGGTGGTAGACTGTCCTATAACACACCCTCATTACCTGCAGGGGATGACTGAGCCTTTTTTAGTTTCCTCCGGGACCTCCGTCAGAGCTAGAAAATAAGGTTATGACAATATTTAAATGAGCCGAAGGCGCTCAGGGTTGCATCGGCCGAGCGCCTCCTGGCTTCTCTGATGCCTAATTTATGCATGCCATCCGCTTCATGGTTTTGCACCCCCTCCCAGCCCTCTCTGTGGCCAGACAGCCGGGTGACGTCACCGGCTAATACAAATGTTGACTGATCACATGGCCGTGACTTAAGTAAAGGTCCTTTAGCTTACTAGTGGCCACAGTGTGTTGTGCTGTGCGTCAGCCGGTTGTCACCAGAGAGTGCTGGGAGGGGTGTTATGCTTATTATAAGCAATACCAGTGAAGATATATAGGACGACAGTATACTCTAACAAGTAATACTCATAACCACTTCAAATTGGAATGTATAATGCAGACTTTATTAATCAATATGGCCATCAAAAAGACATTAAAAACATAGAATAAAATCCACAGGAACAAGAGTGTGGCGATGGTCAACAATATCTAAATACATAACAAGCATTACCAAATGCACACAAATAAGTGAGGACACAGTATACTCAATTTTGGTTGTAATCCAGCACATTACCCACCCGGGTGTTGCATAGTACCAAAATTGCCAGCCTATAGGTAATGACCACCGCCATAGCACCCACAAGCATTTGGTAATGCTTGTTATGTATTTAGATATTGTTGACCATCGCCACACTCTTGTTCCTGTGGATTTTATTCTATGTTTTTAATGTCTTTTTGATGGCCATATTGATTAATAAAGTCTGCATTATACATTCCAATTTGAAGTGGTTATGAGTATTACTTGTTAGAGTATACTGTGGTCCTATATATCTTCATTGGTATTGCATGTTTTTGTATCGATAGTAGGAGTAGTTACCTAGTATTGGGTTTTCCTTTTGGTATTCATTCTATGCTTATAATAAGACATGAGAGGACGGCTGTACCTTCCAGCAGCACATAGGCAGAGGCTGCTGCACAGCAGAACACACTGTGGCCAATAGTAGGCTAAAGGACCTTTACTGACGTCACAGCCAGCGTTTCAGCTGGTGACGTCTCCTGGCTGTCTGACCGCAGAGAAGGGTACATAACCATGAAGCGGAGGACATGCATAAAGTAGATATCGGAGGATTACTGGCTATTTTTATAACCTTATTTACTGGTTCTGATGGAGGCCCCCTGGAGGAAGCTAAAAGAGGCTCGGCCATCCCCTGCAGGTGACCGTGGTGCGTTATAGGACAGTCTATCACCAAGAAAATGGCGCTAGATGTCCTGTAAAACCCGATTACAAAGGGCTTTGTTAGCTCCTCAGGCTCATTAGAATAATTATAAAACTTGATTTTAAAGGGAAGGAGTCCTCGGATAACAAATCTAAGATTACCACAGTCACAGTGCCTGAATTTATGAATTAGTGTCCCTGGTTTATTAAGATTGGTTTTTAGGCTAGATTTCCTTTAAAGCCAGTGCTGTACTGGCGTTCTGTATGATAACATATACTTTGGGAAGTATGCAGATATGTTTTCCTAAGTGTTAAATGGTAAACAATGCCTCCTTTTGCTACCTTGATAGGCAATCCCACATCATGTTATTAGATGTCTTGTATGTCATACTTGGCGTTAAGGGGGCTGCCTTAGTAGGCATTGTTTACCATTTAACTAGTAATATAAAGTCCAGCTCGCCTCCAACCGGTGTAGCGTGCCTGATATGGCGTGGATCACCCCTCTCCAAGGGCCATGGCAAACTGTGCAAAAAGATTCTGAATCCAACCGTGTCGGAGGCGACTCATACTCCTTTGATTGTGACAAACTCTGTGACTTCTTTCTAACAGATCACTGAGCCTGATGAAGACCTCCACAGTGATCCAGACACTGGCCAGATGGCTCAGTCCAGACTCACAGATGAAGAGGAGACCAATGGGCAAGATAAACCTGAAAATGAACCCATTGACACAGTTTTAACTAAGGTTTGGGTTACATTACATTGTATTACATGTGTATGACTTGTATGACTGGTTTTCATTACAACATAGATATTCTTTTTAGACCACTTCTAGCAACAAATCAAAGAAGAAGAAAAAGAAAAAAAAAGCAAAGAAGTCTGCCGATGGTCAGGTAAGATGTCCACTCAGGATAATGGTGGAGATTATATTTAGATTATATAGATTTGATAATTAATGTGCTCTCCACAGGTTCATAAAAGTGACCACCTGTAGGATGTCCTAGTAATAAATTGACAGGGCAAATGTTAAAGGAATTAGTCACTATCACAAAACCTGGTAAAGTTACTGTACAGCCACTGGGATGCAGGACTCCGACTTACTGTGATGTCCCTTGTCCTGCTGCCTTCTGGCTGGGATGGTATTACATGCTGGCATTACTGTATGCACACCCCACTCTGTAATAGGTGCTCCCAGATTATTGTTTGGTGCAGTGTGAGGATGTCCTTGGCACACCTCTCCAACCATTGCTATGGGAGTGGGTATAATGGGTGAGGGGCACGCAGCAATGTTTGCAGTGCCACCTCCATCCACCGGAAGGCAGAAGGACATGTCTCGGGGAGTTCGGAGTCCGGCTGCCAGTGGGTCATGTGACTGTCCTGGCAGCTTTATTTAAACTATACAAGGGTAAGTACTATATTGTACTTTCCCTGGTAAAGATGACCAACCCTTTAACACTCCTCTGCAGCTGATAGCCTACCGCTTAGTAAACCAACTGCAGCTAAAAGCAATGACTGTTCTCATACAAGGATCAGTATCTAGAAGTTAGGGAAAGCCATTTTATCTTTTTCAAAATACCGGTTTAATTTTTTTTTTTTCAGAAAGTACAAACTGAGAAGTATGTTGGATTTATCACTTAAATATGTTAAAGGGCTATTCCCACAAAGACAAGTTTTTTATTTTGTTTTTTTTTTGCACATGTACTCAGCACATCAAAATAACAAATTCTCTAATTCACTGTTATTAACTAAAATGCAGCATTTTACAGATATAAGTCCAACCTGTCTCTATCAGTCCTGCTTTACACAATTTTAGTTGCCCCTAGATCCGACCCTGTAACTTCAGACTTGGTGTCGGGCCCCATCTTGTGTGCGATCGTGCAGATGAAATTTCTGTGTCATGTGCCTGTAGATTGTGAGGAGAGACAAGCTGCAAACTAAAAGCTACAAGGAGATAAGTGATCTGGGAAAAGGGGAATGCAGATCTGTAATAGGCATCTAATGGATCTCATCGCTGATCTGTCTCATCTCTTTATGTGTCAGTGTGTTAGTACAATGTCAGAAGTCAGATGAAAGTGCATATACACCTTGTAACCTGATAATGTAACCACATTGTCTCCCCACAGAACTAGATGGGTCATAATGTGTCTGCTTAGAGAGTCCCTGCCCACACCCTGGGATTTTGCACTGAGCACCATAGAGAGTGAAAGGAGCTATAACAGCAATAACACTGAGTAACATTGTAAAGTAAGGGGATAAAATGATCTTTGTCTTCACATCACTAGGGGATTGAGATGTGAGAATGGAAAACTCCTTTAAGTGCTATGAAAAAGCTTGCAATTTTGTATTTGTATGTTGCTATTAGCAGAGCATAACTTGTCACCCTTTTGTTTTGCAGCTTGATGGCTCTGTAGAAGGTGGTGATGAGCTGGGAGACATTGACAGTATTTTAGAGAGAATAGAAAGCACCAATGGCCATGTGCATCAGATACAGAACAGCAGCAACGCAGACAACCGGGCTCTGCTTTATGTAGAGCACAGGTACATTACAGATTTTTCTAATAGTGATCACATTATCCAGGGTACTTTAACATCTATGTGGGCAATAATATATACTCAGGAGAAGCAGAAAAAGTGGGCATGGAGAAGGTCAAAGGGGAGCGTGGCTGGTGGCAGTGCATTGGGCTGGCGGTGGTCGTTCTTGCCTCCGTCTGCACACTACTTAAAGCTTTCATCTGCTCAGGCCTGAATGGGAGCAGGTTAAATCATAGTCGGCTACTGAATAAATCAGGGGACTGGAGCCTCATGATATATGCGGCAAATAATCATACTGTGGGGAAATCATACACTGGCGCACCATGCACCAATATTTGATAAATAACCCCCGAACTGCATATTAAAAAGAAATTTATACTCGCAAATGTGATAAAAGTCGTTTGAAAGGAAGAGATATATCTGCTGGAATATTGTACCTCCAGTATCTTCCTCCACTCTGCACTCGCATCCATATCAGGAAATATTGTAGGGTTTTTTACTGTGCTGCTATCATTTGAACTGAATTTTTTTCTATCTGTAGGAACCTGAACCCAGAGACCGAACTGAAGAAATTTTTTGGCTCTCGAGCAGTCATGGGAGATCAGAGGTGGGTTTTGGAAATGTATTGTCTTTTCTTAAAGCAAATCAGCCAGTTTAAAAACATTAAAAAAAACAGTATACATAACATTCCTTTTATACACTTGATACGCCATCCCTTTTTCGGCCTTTATGTAATGCACTTATTTTGGAACGTTTGTTAAATACTGTGTTTCTTGCTGCCATTTGTGTTAAGTGATCCAGCTATACATCCATGTAACATCAGGATCCTATAATGCTTGTGGTACTATGCACCCATCCGGACTGTTGTGGGTGGCGGGGCTCAGTTTGTCTCTGAGGAAGAGAGGGTGGGATAGGAATTTGTGTTTTTGTAAAAAAAAAATTAATTTATTATTCCTGAAATGATATTGGTCTTCACATTGCAGACCACGACAGAGGCAACGGCTACAGCATAGAAGCACATGGCTTACATCTCCAAAGAACACATGGCCAAGATACAGTAAGACAGGTGAGTGATACTAAAGATAAAATGGCAATAAACTGGAGGGTATTTAACCTCCTGTCGGATGTCCCTATATTGAACAAGCCCTGTTGTTTGGCTTTGTCTCCCACTTCACTCTATTTATTGTATTGTGTCCTCCTTAGGAATTTCTATGCGTCTTCTAGAGACCAAGCGCGGGGTACAGTATTTCACATTCGAACACCAGCGAGATTATCAGCAGGTTCAGTTTAAGTTTCTGGATGCTGTAGAGTCAATGGATCCAAACAATATTGTGGTAAGAGATGGTCCTTCTCACAATAGTTTTTGTTTTTTCACTGTTACATTTCCAAGTGTTATATTTCTGCTACAATTCGGGGAACTCTCCTTATGGACACTTTACCGGGCCTATTCACTAGCCTCTCAGTCAGGTTAACCAGTTCCCTTTTCTGCACTAATGAGATGCAAAGGCATTGAAACAGTGCTGTCTACAGTTGGTTTGGCTTTAATCCCAAAATGGATCATTAGGCTTTCATGTTAAGAGGGCTGCCTTACAAGTTAGTCTAGAGGCAATGTATTCCTTATCCTATCCTAGAAAATGTGTTAGCATATTTCTCAGAATTATTTTACTGGAGTATCAATGATATCTCCATCCGTTTGCGATCTAGGTGTTCAGGAGTAATGGGTCACAGGAGCAAAGTCTCCTCCTGGCAGCTATGAGACGACCAAAAACGTATTCCCAGGCACTACGGACATAATGCACAACATAAAACACATATCCAAATAATAACGCACATAAAATGTGTGTATTTGATGTGGATGTTCATGCAGGTTTTCCACATGACAATTGGTAATGTGTGCAGCCTAATATATTCTGCCATCACTCACTCTCAGTAGGGCTCTTTCACAAGAACACAGATATAACATTTAACCATGCATGTTACTCTGTGTCATTTGAATCTCATTGGTGAATAGCTACAGTGCAAACTACAAATCTGCCTTGGCCCATTGAATGGAGAAGGTGGAGCCCACCACATACTTTACCTTCTGCCTTACTCTCTTTATGATTTTGAAAAGGGAATGACTTTGCATCATTAGGAAAACTCTTTTTCAGATTAATTGCAGGGAATTAAGAGGTTATATGAAATAGTTTTTACTATTAGGCCCTGGTGGTTGAAAATAAAAACAAAGAACTAATACTTGCCTCAATCCTACCCTCTCGTCCAACGTGGCCCTTCCTGTCACTGGTAGCCTGTGTTAGCATACAGAGGATTACAAGGTGACACTGAGCCTCTGTATATCAATAGATGTGGGCTAGAGGCAATGGCAGAAGAAAGTATAGGTTCTTAATTGCTTTTACACCACCTGGATCCAGTGGTAAATACAAAAAAATCTTTGATCCTAAAAAAACCCAAGGAGCCCAAATCCTATTGTGATCATCCTAGCAAGTTGGCTGTATTTCTGCAGTATGACACCTCTAATCTATAGCGTGTTGTGGTTGATGAATCCATTTTATTTTTTTTTTCCCAATAACTCCGCAGTTACTCCTTCAGATGAACCCATATCATGTAGACTCCTTGCTGCAGCTCAGTGATGTATGCCGTTTACAGGAGGACCAGGAAATGGCCAGAGACTTGATTGGTAAATATCTTATCTTTAAAAGAAATCCTTTATCAAAATCCATCATAATAAACCATATACTCATAGATCCAGCCACTCTGTTTGTGGTAATGTAATTATATTTGTTAATGAGCTAGAAGTGCTCTTTGGGATGTTAGCAGAGTCAGCGCTGCAGCTTCACATACTGTTACACTGTTCAGGAGCACTTCCCCCTCACACTGTGTGCTAAAACTGAAGGGGCTCTAATAACATTCCAGGAACCTTTCTGGCTCATTCACATAATAAAATTTGATTTTAAAAGGAAGGAGGCCAAACATTACCAAGAGTCTGGATCTATGAGTAAGTGTGTTTTATCATGAAAAATTCTTAATTTTGTCTGTAATTTTTATGACTGGAGATCCCTCAAGTCACAATTTTGTCTTTATTTGCAGAGAGGGCCATCTACAGTCTGGAGTGTGCATTTCATCCAGTTTTTAGTCTTACCAGCGGTACCTGCAGGCTTGATTACTGCCGACAGGAAAACAGGTGTGATACCTCTGCTGCCTTCTCATATTTTATAGGAGGCAATTTCCCTTTTTAATTAAGTGGCTTTACCTGCTAATATGAAAATGAAAATCTGTATAGTAACTTATAATGTATCATTTTGGTGACTCTCTGCAAGGTACTTCATCTATCTTTACATTTATTTCCCTAAACCTCTGCACCAGATTTATCAATTCTAAATGTTAAAACCGAAGTGGGGGGGATTTATCAGAAGAGAGCAGAACTAATCTTGTTGCCCATGGCAACCAATCAGAGATCAACTTTAATTTTCCACAGCTGTTTATAACATTAAAGCTGAGCTCTGAATGATTTCCATGGGCAACTAGATCAGTTTTACCACCTTTTAATAAATCTCCCCCCATGAATGCAAGTGATTGTATATCTTTTTCTTTTTGTAGAGGGTTTTTCTTGGCTCTTTTCAAGCACATCATGTTCCTGGAGAAGAGAGGTTGCCTAAGGACCGCACTGGAATTCTGTAAACTAGTCCTCAGGTGAGTGAGAATATCTTACATGTTTAGTATCTCGCTTGCATAATTTAACCACCCGTTTCTAATTTAGTATATTCCTTCCCAACTTCCAGAAACTTTTTTAGTTTTTTTTGTTGATGGCATTGTATGAGGACTTAGGTTTTGTGGGGCAAATTGTAGTTCCTTATGGCATTACTGAATATGTCATGTAACATATAAGAAGTCTGAAAGAAAAATTCAGGATGACTTGGATTTTGATTAAAAAAGACAAAAAGCATTTTCAACTTTCTTACAGGTTTAGTTTTAATGACGTGCACATTTAAAAAGTTAAATAATACGTTTCTCAAAACAAATATTTTCTTTATATTACCATAACCTGGCAGCCATAACTTTTTTAATATTTTTTTTTCTGAAGCCTTGTAAGGTATAACTTTGTTTGGAAGACATTAGCAATTTGAGCATCTTGTTTTCCCTTTTTACCACTGCAGCATTGACTATTTTGAGATATGTTTTTTTATATTTTACTGGATGTGGCACATCAGACACCAGGTTTTTAATTTTTTTTTTTTATGTGGGAGAGGAAATGTTATATTTTTGTAATATTTTTTTACTGATCGCTCATACATTCCTGTTTAATTGAAGTTATATGATTATAGGCCAAGGAGCCTTTAATAGGCTTCCAGCTGCAACTAATCAATGCCTCCCCTGTGATGCCATGCAGCCAATGGTTTAAATGTCCAGATCACTGTTGACCGCGGTATCTAAGAGTTAAATGGCTGCAATCAATGCCTGCACAAAATATAGTTTTTAAGCAACCGACACCCGCAATGTATAGACAGAGCTCTGGATCCCTTTCTATACCCCTGCTCAACACTGTGACTCAATCAGGGGTCCAGGATGCTAAGATTTGGAGATGCATTTCTGCATTGTGAAGACCACACTAGAGTGTAACATTGGAGGAAGAATTCTGTTGGAGTTGACAGCATTGACACCTCACATATTTTCTGGCATTATGTTTTGCAGTCTTGATCCAGAGAATGATCCTCTATGTATGCTGTTACTAGTTGACTATCTGGCATTGCGTGCACGGGAATATCTATTTCTTATCCGGATATTTGACGAGTGGGAGGTACGTCAGCCATGTGTAAAAAAAAAAAAAAAAATTACCTGTTTAACCTCTAGCAGTCACATTAAAGGTCTCCCACGGCTACGATATTTTTTACCCCTTACCAACGGGTGCGGGTACATGGAGAGGGCTCTCCATAGCTGGTAAGTCTTTGCTGTTATCCCCGCGATCGCCACCGGCGGCTTCAAAAAGATGGCATTCCATGGTTGCTGGACTATGGGCCACTTGATAACGACATAGTCTGTGCGCAGCTAGCATGTGCGGATGTGGTGTTGGATTAAGAAGAAGACTTGTGGGGGCGTCAGAAAGGAGAGAGTTTATTATTTTATATACCTTGGTATAAGCCGAATGGTGCTTTTTAAGCACACAAATTTGTGCTGAAAAACCCGGCTTATACTTGAGTATATAAGGTAAGTTGGTGGTTGGCTCCATGCTTATGGTTGTCTTCTGTTGAAGCTACAATGTCCCATAAGTGTTGTTTATTTTCTAGTCCTGGAGTCATGTTTGACTGTAGTGGTTCCCAAGCTTTTGGAAGCTCCACTAACTATAGTGAACTAGTAATATCAAGTAGAATCACTGAATCTTTTCTCAAGTGTAAATTATTTGTTTTACTGCCAGTTTAATCTTAAAAGGGTTGTCTGGGCTTTTTACAAATTTTATGTTAGGTTTGTCAAAATTGTATTCTCTTCCTACTCCCCGCCTGTTACTGTCACCCTTTGTTTAGAGAGGCACGCTGTGGTGGGGACTGGGGTGCAGTGAAGAACTGGAAAGGAGTATAGGGTTTTTGTTTTTTTTTTTGTATAGCCCCCACAAGCCTTATATACATTTCTAAACAGCCCTAAACAGACAACAACTTTAATGTACCGTACATTTATTATATTTGTAATAACTTATTTTTTTCCATTTTCAGGCCCATCGGAATTTATCTCAACTGCCCAACTTTGCATTTTCTGTGCCATTGGCTCTATTCCACTACAGCCAGCAGGAAGAGGTGACAGAGCAGGAGCAAGTAACAACAGATGACAGAGCTTCACACCTCCTTCAGCAGGCTCTTATAATGTTCCCCGGAGGTATGTGCTCCATACATTACAAAGATGCCATTATATTCTCCCCTACAGTCTTGTGTAACACCAAATGCTTTCTTTCCATATTTGCTTGAAAACATTGAAACCATTTAACATCCCACAGCTCTGTTATATTTCTTGATTTTATCATAATGTTTTAGTTGATTTACTGTAAGTCATAGGAGGAGACTAGGATGGGGGTTCTCTGTAAGGCCTGCCTTCCCCTGCTTACTTGCTCTTTCCTACATAAAGCTGGTTCTTTTTTTTTTTTTAACAGTATTGTAGCTTGATCAAGACATCAGAACGGACATAGAAGTAGTGCAGGGGCAGTGTAGAGAGCAGTTCAGGCTGGAAGCAGGCTCAAGGTCAGCAGGTCTGTGCCCGCCCCTCAGGTCAGTGCCTGAGCAGCTAGAGCACCATAGTCCCCCCACCCCTGCTCAGGACTACTGTCACTGTATGGGTGTAACATTAATCAGGATATGGAGGTAATAATTATTATATAGCAAAAAATTAGTCACCGTATGGCGGTAGTGTTCCTCACCGTATGGCGGTAGTGTTCCTCACCGTATGGCGGTAGTGTGCCTCACCGTATGGCGGTAGTGTGCCTCACCGTATGACGGTAGTGTGCCTCACCATATGGCGGTAGTGTGCCTCACCGTATGGCGGTAGTGTGCCTCACCGTATGGCGGTAGTGTGCCTCACCGAATTTGCTCCTGCCTAGTGATATTATCGGTTATGTTGGTTTCTATGGTGGTCTGTTTATTATCAGTGATATTTATCTTGTTGTACTGGTAATGGTCATCATACTACAGTATTATATGTACCTTTTAGAGTGGTAATGTTGGTAATATTAGGTTAAATAGTCGTGTTGGCACTTTGTGATAATTACATGGACTTAGCTTTGCAGTTTGGGCACTTGGACTCTAAAAGATTCGCCACCACTGGTTTAGGGAATAGCCTTTGAACACTTGGTATTCCTCAGAATGGAGTTAAAGGGCCTGTACAGTGGTGGGGTAGAGTGGCACAGTGTAGGAAAAAACAACCTACGTCTGCAGTACACCGCACTTGGCAAGTGATCTTCCAGACTTCCAGCTTTTTATCCAAACTGCTGGAAAAATACATAAGTAAAATCCATGTCAGCCATATTTTGACATCTTTTCAGCTGTCTTCTATTGTAACCGGAATACTCTGCATACTTTTTTTTTTTTTTTTTTGCTATGTGATATTATTATTATTATTATTATTATTATTATTATTATTATTATTATTTATTTATTTTTTCATAGTTCTTATTCCACTTCTTGATGCATGTGGGGTTCAGCCAGACTCTGCTGTAGCTTCACACCCATTTTTTGGAGCTGTTGCACAATTAAGGTAAGTAGGGGTACATTCATGCTCTCATTTAATGTGTGCTGCTCTCCTCTGCAGGGGGATTTATATACTAATTTGGATCAATAATCACCTGCATCCCCATTACTCAAGCACAACTTTGTATTATTATAATTACCAGGTTCTATATTTTGCTTGGATTCATCTATTTCATTTAGTAGCTGGGGTATTTTTTAACTGTTTACATTCCTTCTTTCACACCTATCACGCCCCCTGATTTTAGCAGGGAACACAAATCTGCAACGTTTGCATTCCCTCTCCGATTAAATTTGTTGTTTGGTTTACTTAAATAGTTTTGTAATGTGTGTGTAGGTGTTATACCTTATGAGCTGCCATCCCTTTCCATTAGATAAAAGGAAATGGAGGCTCAAAGGGACAGAAGATAACTATCCATGACCAATCTACCTTCCAGTACCTTAAGCTTGTATTTATGAATACTGTTAAGGTCTTGGACAATGTGATCACATGACTCTCCATCTGCGGTCAGGAATGGCAGATCAATTTACATTTCAGGAAATCTGTGCAGAACATTTAATAGATGTATTGGTGGATTGTCTAATATTCTACCCCTAGGCTAATCAGTTTATAATAAAAAAAAATTGTGCAGAATTTAAAGCATGTCTCTAGATATTTTTTTGACTTTATAATCCCTATTAAATCTGAAGTGCCCTTCCATTATCCAAACTCCACTTTAACCACTCATACTCCATCAGACCTGTTGCAGTGGACATTTTAGCCAAGTAAAGTTCTTTATGCAATCTTGTACATTTATATCTGCATTCTCCACAGTCAGCCTGCTGCCCTTTCCCAGCTGACCTCCCTGTATATCGGAAGATGTCATGGTGTCTGGAAGGATCCTTCCGTCATGTCCTGGTTCGAGCAGAATGTTCGGAAAGTTTTGCACATGGTTGCCCAAAGTGATCCCTTAGTGAAGGAATGTGAGCTCAGGTGAGAGCATTACAGCTTTGCTAAATTGTGGGTGGTTTTGCTAAGAAAAATGTGGTTACCCATGTTCTTGAATGGAAGGGAGAGGGAGGTTTTCTATATAAAGCTGTATCCTAGCTGAGTTCGCAGAAACTATTAGCTGAGGTGCCAAAACTATTGCCCAGTCATTAACGTGACAAGCTGTCCCTCTACAGGACCACCCTAGAAACAAAACAGGAATGATGATGGTTTCATCTGTAAGTGTTCATATTTTTATGAAATGATGAGGTGACCAGCCTGAAATGGAACAGTTTGTAAGAGAATTAAGTTGTAGCTTCACTGCTGGTATCTTGAGAATATTGATAAAGCCGCAGAGCTGGAGTCCTGCCATACATATTCCGGGATTGTGCATTATTTTTTGGCAGTAACTGTCCGCTATAAAACCATATTATATTTTCTCTGCAGAATAGACCACAGGGACTCCCAATGATATTGAAGTCATATGAATTCTCTTTGTGAATCTTGTCATTATATCAGAACATCTTTAATGGTTACTGCCGTGTTCCCTGGCTGCCCGTAAACAATGCCTCTAGATGCCCAGTTACCAAAGTATTTAGGAAGTTGTAGTATAGTTACTAGCTGTAAGATTTATTAACTACTGCAACAAAGGCCTATTGATAACATGAAAGCATTATCTGTTGTTAGAAATATCTGGATCATCCTGTACTTGTGAGTTGTATGAACATTTCTTTTCCATCCCCAGGAGAAAGACCCGGTATCAGAGTGCCCCCAGGAACATACATCGTCATGTTATCTTGTCCGAGATCAAGGGAGCAAATGCTGCATTGCCTCTGGTAAGTATCCAGTCTCTCTGTATGCGATCTGAAGGGGAGGAGGGGGACATTCTCATGATTTTAATACTATTACGTATCTACTGGGATAAGTGCATAATGTTTAAAATTGTGGGTCCGGAGCTGGAAAAATGTCATTGCAAACATGTGGCTGTCTTCTCTTATAGTGGGAAGAAATACTAAGAATCTGCAGATGACTTATCCCTGGGCTGCTTTCTCAGTAATTACATATCAATGTTGAGTAAATAACACAGTTATATAAAGGAACCATGAAAAGCTTCATTTTTGTTATATTTTCCCTTTTATGTGGACATTAGAAGTTTCCACTATTACTTCAGTCTTCTCTAGTTCACTTCTAGAGCTCCTGCACATTTTAGACACACAATTCACCTACTTTACATTACAATTATCAGTTTCCCAAATGCTAATAAAAATAATTAGGCCCAGCTCACACTTCTAAGAAAACCAACTCGTCAAATTATATCACTTCTATTTAAAAAAAAAATATGTACCCTTACGTACTACATAAACTTGCAAAATAAAATGATACTATATTAATTGTATAACTACAAAAAGAGGATCAAGCAATGCAGATGGTGCAGCAAAATACTAGACACAAACACTCATTGGCTCCATCGTGGCCCCATCCTGAATATCCCTTATAGTTTACTGCAAGTTAAAAATATAAATCAACAAAGCTCTCATTTTGTGGTAACAAGCAAACTGTAATTTTCATATAAATCACAATAGTTAAAGGAGAATCCAGGGGTACCACCTTGGAGATATGGTAGGGGTTACCAAGAAAAAGAGGTCGCCTTCGTCATTTGTTATAATCTTTTTCGTGACTGAAGCTAACACAGGATGTTGCCTATACATGCCATATGTGCCATGGAAAATTTAATGATAAATGCCCTATTACAACATTGGAGTCTACCTCAGCTGAAGGACTACTTGAAGAGTAAGGAGCCTAGTGACGTATCTATGTACAAGGAATGGTCCAAAAATATTGATCACCTATCCATTGATGTAAGGATACAACACCGACCTATCAGCTGTCTTCAGACCATGGCATAGGAAGCAAACTACATTGTTTGTTTGGAGATTGTCAATATTCCAGTATTGGCTATCTTGTGAGTCGTGAAAGTGAACAAAACATTCTCTGTAAATATTGAAACCTCATTCAAAACATTTGTTTTTTTGTTTTTTTTGTTAATTTGTGGTTTTCTATAGGATGTAACATCGCAGCCTGTGCTCAGCTTTGATCCGTTACCTCCTCTGGACTCTGTGGTGTCTTATACAAGGCCTGAGAGGTAAGTCTAGTGGTCCGTACCACATCCTACCATGAGGATCGTGAGGTTTTATTTTTTTTTTCTCTTTTTCAGGACAAATCGACCAACAAATGAAGGGACCTTATCTCTGTTCTTTAGATCACTTTTGCCAAATTTTAATTTGCAGGTGAGTTAAAAATAAAAGTTACCTTTAGAGTCTGATTTATGCTGCTGTTTGTTGCTTATTGCTATTGACATTTAGGAGGTTACTGGTTTCAAAATAATTTTTTCTCCATACATTCAAAAGTGAATAAAATCTCACCATAAGCTAAAGGCCCACTAAAATATAAGTATTTTTAAAAGTGAATCTAAGCTTGCTTAAAATAAGCCCTTGTGTGTCCAAATTAAAAAAAAAAAAAAAAGATACCATACATATGTATATATATTATATAAGTATATTATGTATAGCCTTAAGAATGTGACAATGCAAATCTGCTTTGAATGGTGCACCTTCCTTTCAAGGCCATTGCATGTGCCCATACAGTAGGTTACAATCACATATTCATATTCTTCATCTCATTGTCATTTAGGGGTTACAATGAACCAGTAATACTTATGAAAAAATGTGACACTTTCACTACTGTGTAGAAGAAAGTAGATGTGGTACGTGTGGTACTGTACCGTCCTGAAGCCGGGAGAAAGATAGGACATGTCCTGTCTTTCCCCGGAATACGACGCCGTGCTCCATATATCGCTATGGAGAGGTGCGCTGCTAACCCCCTCCTCCTCTCCCCGGCGCCGCCATGTGCCCGCCATGATACGGTACGGGGGCACACATTGTGTGAATGTAGCCTTGGTTGCATTAGTACAGCATGATTTCTGTATGTATTCATGTCACACACCTATGGTTAGCATTATCAGCCAACAATACACAAGGTGCCTTGTTTCTCTCATTAGATTCCTTAGGGTTTTTCTTCTCTTGCTGTTCTATGATTATCACTTGTATGGATCCTTTCTGCAGAAAGGTAACTGGTACGCTCATGTGATAATAGTGAAGGCGAGTTGTATTCTGTTATTTTAGTGTGTATAGAATAGGGTAAAATAGGCACTGGAATAAGTGAGGCCACAAGCAGTACAGAGTATGTCGGAGGTGATCTTATCTTATGCGTAAGGAAGGGACCAATGTGTAACCTGACCTGATATTTATTCATCCTTAATTGGTAGTAGCTTCAACAGACTTTACATGTATAAGAAGTACAAGTGCCTACAAGAAACTTTGACATATCTTATCACAGGAAAGATCACTCACTTTGGTTCTCATCATCCTTCCTTCCTTCCTAGTTGGCTTCTTCTCTCTGAAGTGTCTACTGAATTTAGTCTTGCTAGCAAGATAGACAGCTTACCGAGATGTCAGATTTCTTGTAGCTCTATGGAGAGGGGAGGGGGGGGGGACAGGCAGGGAGTGTCCGCAACCAGCTGCTGTTAGAAAATGAAAATGACAAGTGATGTAGTAACTCAAAACACTGTTACTCTTCATGTACACACACTGGACTACTGCTTTCTACAAAGTTTTGTTGAAGGTAACGTACACTTTCAGCATCATGAGCTTGTTCTTTTTACAGGGTGAGGCTGCTGTTGAGGGAGAAGATGCTGGCGCTGCCCGGGACTTGAATCGAGGTGTGAATCGACTCATGGCAGCAATGAGAGACATGCTGGCTAATATCCAGTTTCAAGAACCTCCGCGGGAAGACAATCCCGATGGGGAAGGAGATGAAGAGTGGGACTAGTATTGGGAACAGCTCACTCGCCAATCCTTCCCCTATCCTCACCACACTTTTTACACAGACTGTACAGTGCAATAAATAGAAATGTGTGACATAACACCGGTTTCGGGGTATGATAATGCTACATATGATGGTTCCATCCCAAATCAATTGCAATTCATGGATGGGAATTATCACGGCTTGTACTGGTGTACTTCTCCCTCCCCTTATGCCTCTAAGTGGGCATGGGGAGACGATGTGTGGGCCGTGCAGTTCCTGGTGCAGGCTGTAGTGTAATTGTACACGATGCAGGACATGGAATTACTCCAGGCGTTTGTGCACCGAAAATACTGAGAGGCTGGAGGCTCTTTAATGTATCCCACATGACCTGTGGGGTGGGATTAACAGCAAGCTTGATAAATCCCCCCCCCCATGTATCCTATACAATTTTCAAAAATCATGTGTCTTCAGTCATTGAGAACATGTGAGTGTCCTGCAATTCTCAATCTCAAGTATGGAGCAAAGAGCAGATATATCCAGATTGGTAATACATCTCATGTGAAGTGCATCATTCCCTTCAGAATTAGACCAGTCACATGGGAAACATGAAATGAAATTGGTTCCAGCCATGAACTACTTTGACCTCACTTGGGACCTGTGATTGATATTATCGTTTTATTGCTGATTTTTTTTCCCCAGGACTGGGGAGTGATGCCTCTTTGCTGGACAGCCCTAGTCTCTGCCCGTAGAGAGGAATAATTTGCACATTTCTCTTTGGCATGCTTTTGAAAACCTAAAGATTTCACTTTTTAACTGATGGGGAAATCTAAGTACTTCAGTAACCCCAACCAAAATTTATATATAACATTCCAGTGTTCCCATTTTATTACCAAAGATGAAGCCTTGGAAAAGTAAATTCCCTTCCAGGAAAAAAAAAATACTTACAATATAACCTCAAAACAAATTGATCCCCTATTGTAAAAGGGACAGGCCTGGTTCTGTTTCCTTTGCAGGCCTTGAGCAGGTTTCAGGCAAAAAGGTGAGACTGCACTACTGTGCTTTTAAAAAAAAAACTCACAGGTCAATCTGTCCACGAGTGGTAAAATCCCCAGGTGGGAGATGTTCCTGGTCGGCTCTATCCCTACCTGTGAACATCCTTATAGTCCGCTTGCTGTGAAACCTGCACACCGTGCGACCAATGTCTCTCGTGGCCTCCAATGACGACTTTCATCTGTGACCAGAAGTAATTCTCCGAGTCCGCGGAGCATCCCTGGGATTAGAGACGCCATTGGGAGCCTCACCTGTAGGGTGGATTGGATCTCCGTAAAGGTAGTCTGTCAGAATGATTGGGGTCTCTGTGTATACTTTATATGTTTCTTTGCAATGGGCTGATCCAGGCAACCATGGCTGATGAGGCAGATCTGGCATCTGCCTTTCTCTGTAAGTGGATATCGGTGGTTATTTGCACTATTGATTATGCTGTGAGCACAAGATTTAGTATCCTTATTTCCTAGACCAGGGGTCTAAGGGGAAAGGCAAGCAGGATAAGGGGGAAAAGGCAGAGAAATCTGAAAAGAATAAAGCCGCAAAGAAAAGTAACGTGCTTCCGTTCAGTGCCTTGCTCGTATAAAAAAAAATAAGTTAAAAGAAAGGCTCTTTTATGGATGAGTTAAAATCCTTCATAGAAGAGAAAGTGGTTTATTCTGTAGCAGCTGCTACCATTAAAAACCCTCCATGTAAAAACCAAGACTTGATTTAGAATTGTCAGTCTTTGAAGACGAGGACAATGACGGAGACACCGTCTTGTTCAGTTGTGACTTAGGACCTAGACTGCTCTCAGAACTCTACTAGAACCCCAGACTCAAGACACATCTTCCAGATGGAAGACCTGGATAATTTACTTAAAAGGAACCTGTCATCAGAAATTGGACCAATAAACCACTGCCAGTATGTTGTCAAGCAGCTGAACAGCTTCTAGATCATGTTTCCTTCATGACCCAGTGAAGTTAGATGTATAAAGTCAGACAGGTGGAGAGTGTAACATTGAAGTCAAGCCCTCCCTGCCTCTGAAACCTCCTACCATGTGATTGAAATCATGTGCCGGACAGGAGATGTGTTGAATGATGTCCCTGGATACAAGACCGTCAATTATAGTGAAGGGTGTTCTTATTCAGGAAAAGCTTGACTTCAATGTTAAACTCTCCGCTTCCTTGACTTCATAAAACCAATTTACATCTAACTTCAAAGTTGATTTTCTTGATGATGGCACCACAATGGACCATGAAAAAAAATATCATCTAGAAACTTCTCAGCTGCTTGACAACAAGCAGTTTTTTTACACCAATTTCTGATGACCGGTGCCTTTTAAAGCTATCGGACAAACTCTAGAGAAGAGTTGGGAAGATGAGTTGTTTGGTGGACTGAAGGCAAAGCTCCAACGTGTCTTTCCCTTAAACAAAAAAAGGCTTTACAAACTATGTAAATGAGCCCGAGGGGCTCCAGGCACAATTAATGTCTATGGAGCCTGGAGCCCTTAGACTTTTTTGCATAATTTTTTTTTTTGTAAAAACCAGGGCATAAGAAGCTAAAAGAATAGCATATTCTACCAGAGGGGACACACACCAGTATGTCAGTGTGCTTAGTTTACAATCCTTGATCCTGGTGTAGATGAACTTATCTCAGAGGAATGGAGGGACCCTGAAAAAAGGATACTATCAAGCAGTTGATTTTCGAGCCTGATGCATCTAGGTATTGGTACTTATGTCTGAAGGTTGATGTGCAAGTCACAAAAGTGGTCAAGAAAAGCGACCTACCTTTCAAGGATGCCATGCAATCGGACTCTTCTAAAAAAAAAAAAAAAAAAAAAAAAAAAAGTGGGAAACTTTCAAGCTAGGACTTAAATCCAACCTAACAGCTACATCAGTAGCAAGGACCCCTTTATTCTGGTTAGTTGAGGTGGATGCATACATCAGAGAGCGAACTCCCAGAGAAACCATCCTGGAAAACTTTCAGCTACTAAAATCATCCACAGCCTTTATTGCGGACCTCTGCTGCTAAAGGTATACGTTTCTTCACTAAAGGAGCCCAGACAAATTCATCTTGGAGGGCGCTTTGGCTCAAGCAGTGTGGCGGTGAAATCCGCTTGAAAATCAAGCTGTGCAACATTCTCTTCGGACCAGAACTCCACCCCATATTATAAAGGGCCTCTGATAAGTAGGGCTTTCCAGAAAATAAGCCTGTGCCGAGGAAACCTTTCTTTCATCCATTCAAAATTACCAAGGATTCATTTAAAGGCAAACGGAAGCAGGGTTGCTGGACATATCCAAAAGGAGGTTAAAGGGTTCCTCTTCTGAACCCCTTCCTATCCAATCAGAAGCAAGAAACAATGACCTCCTGCTTCCCATCTTTTAATATGGTAGGGAGTAGCCTCTCTATTGCAGTGTGGGGTCATTCCAGTTCCACAGGTCCAAGAAAAACTAGGATATCTACTCCTCGCTATTCCTGGTAAAGAAACCAAATGCGTCAAACCATCTCCATCATCAATTTTAAACAACAACAATTTCTCAACAAGTTTATCACCTACAAACAGTTTTGAATGCAATCTGTAAGATCTGCTACACAACGCATTCACAGAGGCCTACATGTGCGCTATAAACCTTAAGGACGCTTATTACCACGTTCCCATGCACTCATTATCAGTTCCTATGATTTTCTGTCCTGTCCAAAGGGGGTCTTACTGTACACTTTTAGTTCTGTGCACTCCACTTCAGAATATCCTCAGCCTTAAGAACCTTTACCAAGGTTATGGTGGAGGTTGCGGCTTTTCTCAGACCAAAAGATGTCCTGATAGTTACCTATCTAAACGACTTGCTTAATATAGGCAAAGACAAACATAACTTAGAATCCTCAAGGACATTACCCTAGAGAACTTTTTAAACTTGGGCAAGATAGTAAATTCACAGAAATCAGACTTGACTCCCTCTACACTCAAATTCTTAGGGGTCCTTCTAAATTTAACTTGCCAAATGTCCTCCCTTCAATAGGAAAAAGAGATCCACATCAGGACCCAGATACAACTCTTCAGGAGAAAATCAGCCACCATGGCCTGAGGAGTCATGAAGACTCTAGGATTAATAACAAAATGTATTCCATCGGTGTCCTGGAGCCAGAGTCATACTCTAGTCTTCCAATAATGGATCCTGCAATCGTGGAACAAAAGACCCTGTGGCCTAAACAAAAAGATTGTTATTCACACAGCAGTGAAAAAGTGAGGGGTGTATAAATCAACCATACATCATGATCCAGACAGATGCAAGCGAGCCAGGTTGGGTAGCAGTCTTTCCTCATCACCCTGACCAGGGATCCTGGTCAGAAAATGTGTCCCGAAAAACCATACACTACAGTGAGGTCCGGCCAGTCTGGGAAGCCCTACACTCAAACACCACTTACCTAGCCCATCAACACCTCCTAATTTTGTCCGACAACACTACGACAGTGTCTTATCTAAAAAAAAAGGTGGGCACAAGATTTACTAGTGGGCACTCCTTTACTAGTGCCTCTGTCACCGAAAATATTCTCTTGGGCCGAAGAGAATGTCCTCTCCATATCAGATACCCACTTAAAAGGCATTGAGAACAAAGAAGTGGACTTCCTTAGCAGGAGGGAAGTACACCCCAACAAATGGTGCCTAAGTTGGGAAACTTTCCACCATCTGACGTTGCTTTGGGGTTTATTTTTATTATTTATAGGGTTCGCCACCAAAGCGAACGCAATGTGTCAACATTACTTCTCTCTGCAAACATGAGAGGCAAGAAAATGCCTGTATGCCTTCTTGTACCCTTCTTGTATATGCCTTCCCCCTTATTCCCTTAGCCGCAAGAGTTCTGTAAAAGATATATCAGGACAAGGCAAAAGTAATCCTGGTCTGCCCAAATTGACCAAAGAAGAGCTGGTATCCGCTCTTGAAAGCAATGTCTCTCCAAGATCTGAAAATCTTTCCAGTATGAAAGAGACTTCTGTTCCAGGGCCCAATCCAACATCCAGATCCAGGAAGACTGCAGTTGTCGGCTTGGATCCTGAGTTTGAATATCTAAGCTCCCGGCGACTTTCCTTGATTTTTCCTGGCTAACACGGTATGTCAACAATTTTCTCAACATACCAAAACCCTGAAGGCAGGTAGAAAACCGGGTACATTTGCAATTTACCACAAAATTTGGAAAAAGTTTACCTCTTTTTGTTAAGACAATCTACCATTACAGGCTAACCCTAATATTTTGCAGGTCCATGAATTCCTGCAGGTGGGATTAGAATCTACCAGCATTCTAAAAGCTCAGGTTTATGCTCTCAACACCTTCGACTGTCCCCCTATCGAACACAAGTGGGTTAAGAGGTTAATTTCAGCTGCCACCAGAATTAAACCTCAGCTCCGCAAGAAGGTCCCTGGGATCTCACTCTCGTACTAAATGCCTAAATGCCTTCACTAAGGAGCCAATCAAACCGATTGGAAAAACTAAATATCAGGAACTCAACCTTGAAAACTACCCTGTTGATAGCCATTACCTCGGCCAGAAGATTTGTCATGCTACAGGCTATCTCAATAAATGAACCTTATTTGTGTATTCTCAATAACCGGATAATACTTACCTTTGAACCAAATTTTGTCATTAAGGTGGTCTCTAACCTCCATAGAGATCAGGAGATCACGTTGCTGTCTTTTTTCTAGAACCCATAATGTGACAAACGGATAAACGGAAATGGCACTTGCTGGATGTAAGGCACAAAGTTATAAAATACCATAACCTTCTTATTCAATTTCAAGGCAAAAATAAGGGGAGAAAAGCATCAAAAGCAATCGCTTGGTGGCCTCTTGCTATGCACTACAAGGGATATCAATTCCTTCTAATCTAAAAGCTTATTCCATTTGTGCTTTATCCGCATTTTGGACTGAAAGAAGATGGGCATTGTTTGAGAAGATCTGTAAAGCCACTACATGGTCATTCACAAAACATTATCAACTACATTTACCTATGTCAAGAGACTTGTCCTTTGGCAGAAAGGTTCTGCAAGCGGTCATCTCTCCCTGAATACGAGACCGTTTATATTGTAAATCTCCAGGTGGGGCCATTATAGGGACAAAGTGGAAAGTGTTATTATATTGTATGTGACTTACATACTAAAATAAAAATCTTGTTGCATCTTCCCCAGTGTAGTTATTTGGCAGTCACTGGTGGGAGGATGTGGGAGGAGTCTTTTAACCTCTCTTCTTCCTCTCCCTGCAGAGGTCAAGGGGCATCCTCCAGGTGGGGCTGTCATGGAGGACCAATGTAAACAGAATTACCGGTGAGTACTTCACCATTTTCCATTTGCAGAGCTGTATGAGGGCTTATCTGCGGGTCAAATTGTAATTCCTAGAGCCTGTATGTAATATCCAAAGCAATGTACTGGGAAGTTGGATAAAAATTACCAGTACAATTGGCGAAAAAATTGTCAGGTAATTTTAATCATCAGGGAGCAGCAATTGGTTGCCATGACAGCCTCGGGTCTTCAGAAGACCTGAGGCCGTCTCGTTTGAACCCATTCATTACAATGTGTGATTTGCACATTTTAATGGATGAGGTGGAAAATCCCCAGTATGGCAGTATATGGTAGGATCGATCAGACAACCCAGGGTTAAAGTACCCTAAGGGGTCTGAAAAACAGTAAAAGTAAAAATTAAAAAAAGTTTAAAAAAAATGATAATAAAAAAACATAAAAATTCTAATCACCCCCTTTCCCTAGAACTGATATAAATAAACAGTAAAAGTCATAAACACATTAGGTATCTGAAAATGCCCGATCTATCAAAATATAATAACTGTTTTTAATAAAGGCATTTTATTGCATGAAATAAGTATCTGATCCCTTAAAAATGAGAAAAATGTCTTGCTCTCAAAGCTGCTAGTTTTCCTTTAACTCCCTCAATGACATGTGATGTAATGGTACATCACACATCGGCTGCCCGTGAGCCCTCTCCATACTCGAAGGTAGTTTGCTGCAATATGCTAGCACCGATCTTGGCTGTTTGCACTGCCATCGCTGCCAGCATCGGGGAGCAGTGATCTGGTCACATGACAGCCTAGGGTCATACGCAGACCTGAAGCTGTCTGTATTTAACCCTTTTTACAATTTGATTTGCACATTGTAATGAATGATGAGGAAAAATCCCCATATACTGTCATACAGTAGTCTGGCAGTATATGGTAGGATCAATCAGACAACCTAGGGTTAAAGTACCCTAGGGAGTCTGAAAAACAAAAATAAAAAAAAAAATTAATTAAAAAAAATAAAAATTTGTTCTAATTACTCCCTTTCTTTAGAACTGATCTAAATATTAACAGTAAAAATCATAACAGTAAAAATTGCTGCATCCTAAAATGTCTAATCTTTTAAAATATAATAACTTCATCGAAGGTCACAAAACAAAATGACACTACCCACAGCTAAAGTATGGAGAAAGTGATTAGCGCCAGATGATGCAAAATGAAGAGGTTTTTTTTCGTACAGGAGGTTTTCATTTTTGTAAATGTATGAAAAATATTATGAAACCTATATAAATTTGGTATCCCCGTACTGACCCAAAGAATGAAGACAGTGAAAGCTGTAAAATCCAAGTCCACAAGAAAATGGCTCAAATGCGTTTTTCACCAATTTCCCTGCATTTTGTATTTTTTTCCTGCTGCCCAGTACACGGCATGGAATCTTAAATACTGTCACTATGAATTGCAATGTTCTGCAGAAAACAAGCCTTCACACGGAAAAATAAAAAGTTATAGATTTTTGAAGGTGGGGAACAAAAAAAAATGCAAAAACAAAAAAAGGGCCAGGTCGTTAAGGGGTTAAGAAGCTTTTCCTACACTGAACTCTGCATGTTAATCACACCTGTTTATCTTATTTCCCGTATAGAAGACACCTGTCCTCACAATCTGTCACACTTCACCCTCCATCATGGCCAGGACCAAAGAGCAAAGGAAACCAGGGATAAACTTTTTGCACTCCTAGGACTCATTGGTGTTTTTTTTCAGTAAATTTTCACTGAAAGATTGGTTTTCTCTTCCTGCCTTCACTGATTTTTTTCACTGATATCTTACTGAACCAATGGGCTTTTTCTCACTTTGGGTGTTTTCCACTCATCACTGGTCAATTTAGAACCTGTTTTGTATGTGTTCGCTGACCACATTGAATCAGTGGAAAAAGTGTGAAAAAAGTCCATTGAGTTCAGTAAGACATCAGTGAGGAATCACTGAAGCCAGGAACAAAAATAAAACCAATCTGCATGTGTCCATAAGCCAAAACGTGTTGAGTGAAAAATCACTGATGTGAAAAAATGTGAAACCTCCCTTACAAGATTTGTGGGAGAAAAAAAAATTAATTTAACATCCCACAACTTTCTCCATAAGCCCCATAAGCACAGCTGAATTTTTCATTCTGGTAAACATCTTTCAGAATACTAAATATTTAATCGCTATACTTTCTTATTGACGCATTCCCACCATTCATGGTACAGTGCAGCATTTTCAGCTCCATACAAAATCCACCTATGTGAATCATTTTGTGTGACCTTGATGTCAGATAATGACTACTATTCAGGGCCGGATTGTAGGCGGGGCTCCTGGGGCTCGAGCCAGATTGGACCCCCTCCAGCGATCGCACCCCAACCCCCCCACCCCCTGTGCGATTGGCGGCTGTATGTAGATGTATTACTGGAGAGTTAGTGGCTGGATGTAGATGTATTACTGAATGTTTGGCGGCTGTATAATCAATGTATTACTAGGGTGAGACGGCTGTGTTACTGGGGGCTTGGCGGCTGTATACGGATGCAGCACTGGTCGGAAAGTAGACAACAAATATACTCCCTCTAATCTTCATTAACACACTTACAAAGCAGTGATATCCTTCTCCACTTAATCAACCAAATGCACTGTGCATCTAAAAAATAGTTACAAGTTATTCACATGAGCCTTTAAATATTATTTCTGGTTAAATTTCCAACCATGAAACCACATGTGCCCTCATTGGCCATCTGCCATTGCATGCCAATTAAAGATGTGCAGGTAGGAGACGGCTGGCGATTTCCTGTTTTGATTGGGTCTCATTTGTGTGGTGAAAGGATAAAAATTTTGAATATGAATTGGTCCCATAAATTACCCCATTATAGAAACTACACCCCTCAACGTATGTGAAACAACTTTTATGAAGTTTGTTAACCCTTTAATTGTTTTACAGGGGTTAAAACAAAATCAGATGCAATTTTGAAAGTGAAATTTTTTTGGCTAAATGAATGTGTTTTTCCAAAAATTTACAAATTCTCAGTGGATAAAATAGCAAAACGCTCCACAAAATTTGATACCCAATCTCTGCCACGTATAACAATACCCCATATGTGGTGGTAACCTGCTGTATGGGCACACGCCATATGCATTGTCACTTTTTATTGGCTATACAATCTTTATTTTTTTGGCAATTTGGACATATAAGGGCTTATTTTTTGCGACCTGAGATGCACTTTACAAATACTTCATTTTAGTGGGTCATTAGTTTATTGATGATATTTTATTAACTCTTGAATTTATGGGTGAAACGAAAATTGTCAATTTTGGTTTACTTTCTTTTCTTTTTTTGGGGGGGTCGTACACAGTTCACTAAAAATACTATATTATCTTTATTCTATAGGTCACTACGATGGTGATACTTCATTTATATAGTTTTTCATTTTTTTTTACAATTTTACTGGATAAAAACTAATATAGAGGAAATCTCATTTGTTTTAGCATTGCCATATTTTCAGAGACATAACTTTAATATTTTTTGGTTGACAGAGCTAGTTTAGGGCTTATTTTTTACGTGTTGTGTTGTTCTTTTCAATGGTACCCTTTTGGCGCACATATCTTTTTTTGATCACTTTTTAGAACATTTTTGTGTAGAGATTTTATGAAAAATGTACATTTTTGGTGTGTTTTTTGGGTTTTGTTTTTACGGCGTTCACCGAGCGGGTCCAATAATGTTTCTGAGTTATTGTACGGATTGCTACGGACGCTACAATACCAAATATGTGGGTTTTTTTGGCGATTTTGTGTGTGTTTTTTCACTTTATTGCATGCGTATAGGGAATATTTGTGTTTAGGGGACATTAACTTTATTTAATAAAATCATTTTTTAATAAAAAGAATTAATGTAATGTTTTTAACATTTTTTATTAACTTTTACAGGTTAGCTTGAACAAGCGATCCACTGATCGCTTGTTCAAGCTCTTTTTCACATTACACAGTGTAATACAGATGTATTACACTGTGTAATGTAACATGCTCAGTGTGTTACAGGCGGGTCCGATTCTTCTCAAATGCCCCTTGCACGCCGCGGTCAGCGGGTGTTAGAGGCAGGTGTCGGCTATAATATATAGCTGACACCCGCAGCTTCTGGCGCCAGCTCCGTTCAGGAGCCAGTGCCAGAAGCATGACGTTATAGTACTGCATTTTGCGGGAACGCACCTCCCGCGATGCAGTACTATTACGTCAAATGTCGGGAAGGGGTTAAAGACAGAGACTTGTTTCGACACAAAAAATGAAGGAACTTCTAAAACAGCTTGTGCAAGCTAATGTTAACCTCCAACAGGCCCATGCCACACAGCAAGAGGCAAATGCCTTATAGCGACAGGTGCCTGAAGAACCCATGAAAGCCCAGTGAGAGATCCAAATCTTGTTAATGCCTGGAAAAATGTTTGTCATTAACGGTGTACCCTAAGAACCAGGCGTTGAATTAGTGTATCCTCACTTTATGGTATACAATGACTTATTGTATAGGGTGAAAAAACCACAAATGATGTAATAGAGCAGCTTGTTGTATTGAGAGAAACGTTTTATGGCTGGGTATTTTATAAAGCGGTTGATGTATTTTGTCAGTCCTGCCCTGAGTATCAAATTAACACTCCTCCGCCGCATTTTCGCAACCCACTCATTCCCCTTCCAATTACTGAAATTCCTTTTTAGTGTATTGCTATGGATCTTGTGGGTCCACTTCCTAAATCTTCCAGGGGTCACCAACACATCTTGGTGGTCCTAGACTATGCAACCGCTATCCAGAAGCTATACCGCTCAGGAATACAGCATCTAAAAGAGCTGTTCAAAATGTTCACCAGAACTGGTATCGCTAAAGAAATACTGACTGACCAGGGCACACCTTTCAAAATGTTAATTTCCATAGCGTCCCCCTTGACGGCCCCAACTGGAGGATGACCCTTGACCTCTGTAGGGACAGGAAGCAGAGAGGTTAAATACCCCACCCCGGCATCCGTACACCAGTGGCTTCCTGTCCCTACACAGGGCAGGGAGTAGAGAGAAGTCTCTCCTCATCCCCAGTAGTTGGGACAGTGAGGGGGGACCATAAGTGGCGCAGGGAATTGTCTCTTACCCCAGGCAGTCTCGGCCTCGATCGGACTCCGGTCCTTTCCTCTGCCACAAACAGAGACGCCATTTCCTCCGGCTCTGCCCGCAGCTCCGTGATGCTAAGGACACCCGGAGCATGTCCAGCACGGAAGTCTCGTGGGCTGGCCGCCGTCCGACTCTGGTGACGACTTCCGCCGGAAATGACGGGGCCGGATGTGACGCCACAATGGCGCGACCCGGAAACAGGAGCGTGGAGCGGTGAGATTTAAAAAGCGAGGTATTCACGTTGATCTGAGGTCTAATAGTTGCATGCTAGCCCTGACTCAAGTGACTCCGAGATCGGACACTATTCTAGGCATTTCCCAGCCATCAAAGGTCGGTTACATGCTGTATGTTTGCCTCATATGTGTCATATACGATCTAGGTATATATACATGTGTATATTTCACTTAGGAGCTTGTGCAGTGTATCCCTTATTCAAGATACTTCAAGGTACTCCTTCACTTATACTCCACATTGTTAAATGTCAGAGTCTATCACACATTTCTGTTAAATGTTTAGGCTTGCTGATATCAGTGTTCCCACGATTGGGAATATGGAGACACATGGCATGGAGGCTTCGAGTCTGGATCTCATATCCTTGAACCCTGTAAGTAGGGTTATTTAGGGATAGGGTGGTGGGTCACCCACATATCCCCATATTATCACATAAGGTGTCCGGTTAAGGACTAATTACTTCTCCTTCTCCTTGGTAGGATCCCAGGGAAAAGGAGAAGGATAAAGGGAGAGCTAAGGACAAAGATCAGTCAGGCACAAGGAAAGCCGCTTCCAAAAAGTGCAGTATGTGCTTAGAAAAACTCCCTACGGACTACAAAAAAACAGTCTGTAAAACCTGTGTGGATAACCTACTCAGAGAAGAGAGAGCCTCATTCGTGGATGAAATGCGTAGTTTTATCAGGGACGAAGTTAAAACATCAGTTGCATCATCCATAACAGCTTTTATACCTCAAGAACCTCCACATAAAAGACAAAGGGTTATAGAATCCATGTCGGACTCCGCATCAGACTCAGAAGGGACCAAGGAATCTGTTGATATGGAGCCAGGGCCCTCAAATTCAGCAAGTAAAATGGAGTCTAGATATCTACTAGCATCCGAAGATCTAGAACCACTTTTAAGGGCTATGAGGGATACCCTCAAAATTGAAGAAATAGAAGAGAAAAAATCTATTCAAGATGAGTTATTCGGACTTCTTAAAGTTAAAAAGAGGCGAGTGTTTCCAATAAATAACACCCTCAAGGAATTAATACTGGAAGAATGGAGAGAGCCTGAGAGCAGAATTTCCATATCTAGAGATTTTAAAAACCGTCTCTCTTTTGACAAAGCGGAAACCAAGATTTGGAACTCTACACCTAAAGTTGACATCCAGGTCACCAAAATGACCAAAAAGACGGACCTTCCATTCGAAGACGCAATCCAGCTAAGGGATCCCCTGGATCGGAAGGCGGACAGCCTTCTAAAAAAGACATGGGAGTGTGCCATGTTAAATTTAAAATCTAATATTGCCATGACATCCATGGCGCTCTTTCACTGGATAACCATATTGGAAGGTCATGTTAGAGACGGTACTCCAAGAGAGATGTTATTGAGTACGTTTTCCACATTAAGAGCAGCTACAGCCTTCATCGCAGATGCCTCAGCGGAAGGACTAAGAGTAAGCGCCAAAGAAGGTGCACTGTCTAATTCAGTCAGAAGATCACTTTGGCTTCGCCAATGGACTGGTGATTTCAGATCGAAGTCAAAGCTATGTGGTATTCCATTCGAAGGGGAATATCTATTCGGTTCCGCACTTGACACGCTTTTGGAAAAAGCGGCGGACAGAAAGAAAGGGTTTCCGGAATCCAGAAATAACCCAAGGAAACAGCCCTTTCGGGACTCCAAGGATAGGAAACAGCCCTTCAGAGGAAAAGGCAAACAGGGCAGATGGAGCTACCCTAAAGGAGGGAGAGGAAGAGACTTCCTACTCAGTGCCAGCAACTCCGCCCAAGCGTACAGAAAACAATGACGCCAGGGTGGGGGGAAGACTATTGAAGTTCCATTCACAGTGGGCTCAAATTACATCAAATCCCTGGATACTAAGTATTCTTCAAGAAGGTTACCACATAGAGTTAACCTCTCTTCCTCCCAAAAAATTTGTTCTGACAGAGCAACCCTCAGAGAACCTCTCAGCCTTACTATGGTCGGAGATACAAAAACTAATTCAGTTGGACGTCATCATCCCGGTAGCTCAGAAACAATTAAAAGAAGGACACTACTCTCCCCTCTTCTTAATAAAAAAACCAAGTGGCACTTTCAAAATGATTTGCAATCTGAAGAATCTGAACAGGTCCGTACATTATCGAACATTCAAGATGGAAACAGTGAGCTCGGCAGCCGTCCTGATACAACCAGGAGCATTTATGTGTACGATAGATCTAATAGATGCGTACTACCATGTGCCAATACATTTAAAATCTCAAAAATTCCTCAGATTCGCAGTACGATCGCCTTGGAGAGAGGAAGTCCACTATCAGTACAAGGTGCTGCCTTTTGGGATTTCTTCGGCTCCAAGGACATTCACAAAAATTATGGTCGAAGTGATAGCTTTCCTGAGGCGGAAAGGGATATTAGTCATCCCCTACCTGGACAACTTGTTAGTGGTGGGCAGTTCAAGACAAGAGCTAATACATCACCGAGATGTCACAATGACGATCCTACGACAGTTGGGATGGATGATAAACTTGGAGAAGTCCAGACTAACCCCAAGTACAAAAGTTGTCTTTATAGGAACATTATTGGACTCGATCCAGCAGATGTCCTTCTTACCGCCAGAAAAAGTAACAAGACTGGTACAACAGATTATAATATTTCAGGAAAGAAATCATTGCACAGTAAGGGAAGCCATGAGGATCCTGGGAATTATGACATCTTCCATACAGAGTGTACAGTGGAGCCAAAGTCACACCAGATCCCTTCAAAGTTGGATATTGGCCTCCTGGGACAAAAATCCCCAACACCTGAATCAAAAGATTCAGATTTCGGAAGTGGTCAAGCAATCCCTGGAGTGGTGGAAAAACACTTCGAACCTGGAAAGAGGAGTATCATGGCATCCCTGGCCAGTAATAAATATCCGGACGGATGCAAGTCTGTCAGGTTGGGGAGCAGACGTAGCAGGTCTTCCCATTCAGGGTCTATGGCCATCGTCAATCAGATCCCGTTCCTCGAACTTCCTCGAACTGAGAGCTGTTTTAGAGATTTCAAGAGCCAGCACTCTAAACTTGAAGGAGAAACATATAAGAATTTATTCGGACAATACCACCACGGTGGCTTGTCTTCATCATCAAGCGGGTACCAGGAACTCCGATTTCCTCAGTCTCTCAGACAAGATATTTGCATGGGCAGAAACCAACATCCGCTCCCTCTCAGCCACCCATCTAAAGGGAGAAAAGAATCTGATAGCGGACTATCTCAGTCGTCAGGTCATAGACCACAACGAGTGGTGTTTAAACGAGAACATCTTTACACGTCTCACACAAAGATGGGGACAACCAGTAATAGATCTCTTTGCCTCCAGCAAAAATACAAAGGTTCCTCATTTCTTCTCTCTAGAACCAAATACTCCGTTTTGCCAAAGGGATGCCTTCAGTCAGTCCTGGAACGGACCTCTGATGTATGCCTTTCCTCCCATACCTCTCATACCGAGAGTTGTTCAGAAGATCAGAGAAGACCAAGCAAAAGTTATTCTCATTGTTCCCTGGTGGCCAAAGAGGAACTGGTTTCCGTGGCTAGGGAAGATGGCATTGGAAGAACCTGTCATGCTGGAACCTCTAAACAATCTTCTGTTCCAGGGTCCAGTTTACCATTCAAACCCACAGGCCCTCCAGCTCTCGGCATGGATCCTCAAAGGATGTTGCTGATATCCAAAGGACTATCAAATAAGGTAATTTCCACACTTAAAGCAAGCCGCAAACCAGTTACTCACAAAATCTATGCAAGGATATGGGGAAGATTTGTATCCTTTTGTGGCAGGACTCCTCCTAACCAATTATCCCCTAATATTTCACAGGTGCTAGACTTCCTGCAAGCAGGATTTGACAAGGGCCTTAAGACGAGTTCTTTAAAAGTCCAGATTTCAGCCCTCAGCGCCTTTTTCGACGCCCCACTAGCAGAAAACAGGTGGATCCAAAGGTTTGTCAAAGCTACTGCTAGGCTAAGACCACATATAAAACAAAATATCCCAAATTGGGATCTTTCATTAGTACTAGATTACCTCACAAGAATACCGTTTGAACCTCTAGAAACGGTTAAGCTTAGAGAACTAACGCTAAAACTTACATTTCTCATAGCCATAACAACAGCTAGGCGTTTGGGGGAAATCCAAAGTTTGTCGATTAAAGAACCCTATCTTAAATTGTGTGAGGATAAGATCGTGCAAATGTTTGATAAAACCTTCACACCCAAGGTAGCCTGATCTTTTCATCGTAACCAAGAGATAATTCTACCTTCCTTCTGTCAGAACCCAAAACATGCCAAAGAATGGGAGTGGCATACACTGGACGTCAGAAGATACCTTCTACATTATCTTGAAGTTACCAAGTCCTGGAGGAAAGACGACAACATTCTCCTACAATTTAAAGGAAGAAACAAAGGCAGGAAAGCTTCAAAAGCATTCATCGCCAGGTGGATCAGAACTGTCATCAAAGAAGCTTATGATGCCAACAACTTGGACATTCCAGGGACTATTAGGGCCCACTCAACCAGAGGAGTGGCAGCCTCCTGGGCGGAGAAACGTGGTGCCTCACTAGAGGACATATGTAGAGCAGCTACCTGGTCTACTCACCTAACTTTTGCCAAACACTATAGGCTAGATGTTCAGAGTGCTAGAGACCAGTCCTTCGGAAGGAAGGTCTTACAAGCTGTTGTCCCCCCCAATTGTTTATCTGGTACATCTACAGTTGGGGCCGTCATGGGGGACGCTATGGAAAAGGAGAATTATTCTCACCGTTAATTCGGTTTCCATTAGTCCACCATGATGGCCCATATATATTTCCCACCCTGTATTTTGAAAAGTTTTAAGTTGCCTATTTGTTCTATGTGCAATAATAACATACAATAAATGGGTTGCATCCAAGGCCGGTGTAGTTATTTGGTAGCCACTGGTGTACGGATGCCG
Source organism: Engystomops pustulosus (assembly GCF_040894005.1). NCBI lineage: Eukaryota > Metazoa > Chordata > Amphibia > Anura > Leptodactylidae > Engystomops > Engystomops pustulosus. Next base: position 99,706,277 of record NC_092417.1, on the reverse strand, counting down.
GGGTGGGGTATTTAACCTCTCTGTTTCCTGTCCCTACAGAGGTCAAGGGTCATCCTCCAGTTGGGGCCGTCATGGTGGACTAATGGAAACCGAATTAACGGTGAGAATAATTCTCCTTTTTTACAAAGTCTACTGCATCAGGTTTTATAATGGCAATTTGCATATACTCCAGAATGTGATAAAGAGTGATCATCTTAACAGCAATCAATTGCAAAGTCAATATTTGTGTAGAAAATGAACTATTTCCCCCAAAACACATTTCAACTTCATTGCAGGCCTGCCTTAAAAGGAGCAGCTAACATTGTTTCAGTGATTTGCTCCAGTAACACAGGTGTGGGTGTTAATCATGACAGATTGATCTCCAGTCCTGTCCTCAACAAGTAAGAATCATACCACTGGACACTTTAAAAGGAGGCTGTTGCTTGGCATCATTGTTTCTCTTCTGTTAACCATGGTTATCTCCAAAGAAACATGTGCAGTCATCATTGCACTGCACAAAACTGGCCTAACAGGGAAGAGTATCACAGCTAGAAAGATTGCAACTCAGTCAACAATCTATCACATCCTCAAGGAATTCAAGGAGAGAGGTTCCATTGTTGCCAAAAAGGCAGGGCGCCCAAGAGGGACCAGCAAGCGCCAGGACCGTCTCTTAAAAGTGTTTCGGCTTCGGGATCAGGCTACGAGCAGTGCAGAGCTTGCTCAGGAATGGCGGCAGGCAGGTGTGAGTGCATCTGCACGCACTGTGAGGCGGAGTCTCTTGGAGCAAGGCGTGGTGTCAAGGAGGGCAGCAAAGGAGCCACTTCTTGCCAGAAAAACATCAGGCACAGACTGATATTCTGAAAAAGGTACAGGGAGTGGACTGCTGAGGACTGGGGTAAAGTCATTTTCTCTGATGAATTCCCTTTCAGATTGTTTGGAACATCTGGAAAACAGCTTGTTCGGAGAAGACAAGGTGAGCGATACCACCAGTCTTGTCTTATGCCAACTGTAAAGCATCCTGAAACCATGTGTGGGGTTGCTTCTCAGCCAAGGGAATCGGCTCTCTCACAGTCTTGCCTAAAAACACATCCATGAATAAAGAATGGTACCAGAATGTCCTCCAAGAACAACTTCTCCCAACTGTCCAAGAGCAGTTTGGTGATCAACAATGCCATTTCCAGCATGATGGAGCACCTTGCCGAAAAGCAAAGGTGATAACTAAATGGCTCAGGGAACAAAACATAGAGATTTTGGGTCCATGGCCTGGAAACTCCCCAGATCTTAATCCCATTGAGAACTTGTGGTTAATAGTCAAGAGACAAACAAAAACCAATAAAATGTGACAAAATGCAAGCATTGATTGTGCAAGAATGGACTGCTATCAGTCAGAATTTGGTAGAGAAGTTGATTGAGAGCATGCCGGGGAGAATTGCAGAGGTGCTGAAGAAGAAGGGTCAACACTGCAAATATTGACTTGCTGCATTATCTCATTCTAACTGTCAATAAAAGCTTTGGTTACTCATAATATGATTGCACTTGTATTTCTGTATGTGATAAAAACATCTGACAAACCAGAGGGCAACAGATCATGTGAAAATATAATATTTGTGTTATTCTCAAAACTTTTGGCCATGACTGTATAAGGGAGGCTCCACAAGCCTCTACAGGGTTCTCACCCTTTGAATTCCTTTAAGGAAGACCTGTAAGAGTGCTCTTGGACATTGTTAAAAAGACTTGGGAGCAGGAACACATGCCAAATAGAAGTGTTGTTAAGCATATAGCTCAGATGCAGGACCGCATAGAAGTAGTAATGCCAATTGTTAAAGAGCATTTGCAGCGAGCTTAAGAGGCTCAATCAAGAGAATCAATAGATCTGCTAGGGTCAGAACTTTCCAACCAGGTAAAAGGGGGTTGGTTCTTGTGCCCACAGTAGAAAGTAAATTTTTGGCAAAGTGCAAGGATCCTATGAGACTGTTGAAAAGGTTAATGAGGTTAATTATAAGGTATATCAACCAGGGAAAAGAAAACCCTACCAGATATACCATGTTAACGTAATTAAACCCTGGAAAGATTGTGAAGTCCTTTGTGCCACAAAACAGCCTTAACAGTTGCCCAGCAACATATTAGCTAATGTCTATGTTACTGAAACTTTATCTGCAGCTCAGAAACAAGAGGTCAGGGAGCTGCTGCAGAGGAACAGGGAAACTTTCTCTGAGTTGTCTGGACGTACTAACCTGATAAAGCATGATATTGTGACTCAGCCAGGAGAAAAGGTTAAACTAAGCCCATATCGTGTTCCCGAAGCCCAGTAGAAAATGTTGGACTTTGGGGTTATTGAAAAATCACAAAGTGTTTGGTCTAGCCCAATCGTTCTCATTCCCAAACCTGATGGTATTATTAACCCCTTAATGACAGCCGAATTGGCTTTTTACAGCTGTCATTAAGTGTACTTCTGATGCAACGACTTTCTACGGCTTATGATTTAGGGACATCGGGTCCTGCAAGTGCCGATGTCGGGCTGTGATCTCACAGCCCAGACCCGGCACTAACACCCGGGATCGGAAAAACTGGGTATTTAACCCGTTACACGCTGCTGTCAAGCATGACCGTGGCGTGTAAGTGTCCCCACCGTGGATCGGACCCCTCGGGTGCTTTCCGGGGGATATGATCCCTCCTGCCGCAGCCCTGGGTTCCGGCGAGTGACCTGAGGCTGCCTACTTCTGTCTCCACCGGGTTCCGCCTCCTGGCAGGACCCGGCTGTATGTAACTGAGCATGCTCAGCATGCTCAGATACTTACACTATACACTGCAATACAAGCGGATGATCGCTTGTTCAAGCCAAGAAGTAGAAAATGTAAAAAAGTTTTTAAAAAAAAGATGAAGTCATTTTATAATATAATTAAATAAATAAAATAAAAGTCCCATAATCTCCCCAGTTCCACATAAAATGCAAATAAAGTATATAAAACACAAAAACACGTACATATTTGGTATTACCGCGTCCGTATCAATCTGTACAATAAATCTAAATCTATATTGAACACGCTCGGTGAACGACGTGAAAAAAAACTCAAAAAACTTCCAGTAATATACAATTTTTCATCAAACATCATCACAAAAAATGTTCTAAAAAGTGATCCAAAAAACTTACGTTCCCTAATACTGAGAACAACTCTTCTCGCAAAAAATAATCCCTCAACCAGATCTGACAACAGAAAAATACAGAAGTTATGGCCCTAATAAGTTGTCAATAGTAAAAACAAGGCGATTTTCTCCAATATTGGTTTTGCTCAGGAAAATTGAGCAATGATAAGAAAAACTATATAAGTGAGGTATCACCACAATCTTAGTGAACCAGCGGATAAAGATCAAATATTATTTTTACGTTACGGTGAGCAGGGGGAAAAAAATGCTAAAAATCCAAAATAAAAATTGATGATTTTGTTTGTGTCCCCCTTGAAATAGTTAATAAAATCTCATGAATAAGCTATAAACCCCCCCAAATTATATCTACATTGTATCTCATCCCGTAAAAAATAAGCCCTCATGTGTTCGCATTAACAAAAAAAAAAATGTATAGGTCGTACAATGTGACAATACAAATCTGCTGTGAATGGCGCCTCGTTCTATACTCGGCCATGTGCCCGTACAGAAGTTTACCACCACATATGGGGTATCAGTACACTCGGGAGGAATTGGGCATCAAACGTTGCAGTGCGTTTCATCATTTAATTTATTCTGAATCTGTCAGTATTGGCCTAAGTGAAACTACCATATATACTTGCGTATAAGCCGAGTTTTTCAGCACAAAAAATGTGCTGAAAAACGTCACCACGGCTTATACATGAGTCTATTAAAAAAATGTTCCACGTGGCTCCCCGATGTCGGCGCATCCCGTCTTCTTTCTTCTGTCTTCTGTCATGGACTCGGCCATGTTATCTTCCGCCCGGCGCATACTATGACGTCAGCAGTGGCTGCGTCAAAATATGTGCCTGCTGGAAGAAAACATGGTTGCGTCCATGACAGAAGAAAGAAGAGGAGCTGCGGGGAAGAAAGAAGACGGAACATGCCGACACCAGGGAGCCGCACCAACATCGGAGGGTGAGTATATAAGTTTATTTTTTTAAGTGCTGGGGGGGCTGGCTGTATATTACATGGGGACTGGCTGTATACTACATGGGGGCTGGCTGTGTACTACATGGGGGCAGGCTGGCTGTATATTACAGGGGTGCTGGATGGTTGTATACTACTGGGGGCAGGCTGGGTGTATACTACTGGGGGCAGGCTGGCTGTATACTACTGGGGGCAGGCTGGCTGTATACTACTGGGGGCTGGCTGTATACTCCTAGGGCCTGGTTGGCTGTATACTACTGGGGGCTGGCTGGCTGCATACTACTAGGAGCTGGCTGGCTGTATACTACATGGGGGCTGGCTGACTGTATACTACTAGGAGCTGGCTGGCTGTATACTACATGGGGGCAGGCTGGCTGTATACTACATGGGGGCTGGATGGTTGTATACTACTGGGGGCAGGCTGGCTGTATACTACTGGAGGCTGGCTGGCTGTATACTACTGGGGGCAGGCTGGCTGTATACTACTAGGAGCTGGCTGTATACTACATGGGGCTGGCTGTATACTACTAGGGGGTGGCGGTATACTACTGGGGGCTGGCTGGCTGTATGCTACATGGGGGCTGGCTGTATGCTACATGGGGGCTGGCTGGCTGTATACTACATGGGGGCTGGCTGCATACTACTAGCAGGTGGCTGTATACTACATGGGGCTGGCTATCTGTATACTACAGGGGCTGGCTGTATACTACATGGGGGCAGGCTGGCTGTATACTACATGGGGGCTGGCTGCATACTACTAGCGGGTGGCTGTATACTACTGGGGGCTGGCTGTATACTACATGGGGCTGGCTGTATACTACATGGGGCTGGCTGTATACTACATGGGGCTGGCTATCTGTATACTACAGGGGGTGGCTGTGTACTACATGGGGGCAGGCTGGCTGTATACTACTGGGAGCTGGCTGACTATAAACTACTGAGGGCTTGCTGGTTATATACTGGGAGGGGGGGGGGGCTATGACCAATGCATTTCCCACCCTCGGCTTATGCTCAAGTCAATAGTTTTCCACAGTTTTTGGTGGTAAAATTAGGGGTCTCCGCTTATACTCAGGTCGGCTTATACTCGAGTATATACGTATTTTCCAAAAAAATTCTATAGCTTCTAAATCGCAGGTCCATATTGTTTTAACCCACTTGAAACACTTAAAGGGCTAATAGACTTTTGGGATTGAGCTGGAGTTCAAGGAGTAAATTGCTGCAAACTGCCAGATATTTTTCAAAAGGTGTCAGTTTTACCTGTCATCTAATCCGGATCTTCGAGTCAATTATAGTATGTAGGGAAGGGCGGACAGGCCATAGGACCCACTGGGGAAATCCTGGTGGGACGATTAGTCAGAGGTCGGTGGAAGAATAAAAAAGGCTTTCCAACACTCCCCATAGCTCTGCTGATGCAATCAGGCCGACACTGACAGCTCCCTGCATGCCGGCGTCGCACAGACGTCAGCAAGAGGATGATGTCATAGTCTGTGAACCGCCGGCGTGCACGGAGTGGTCACTGCTAGCCGGACTGAATCAGGTAGCGGAGCTGAGTTGGAAAGGTGAGTACATCGTTATTTGTTTGTGCTGGCAGGCTGTATACAGGGGGAAGACTGGCTGTATACAGGAGGGGCTGGCTATATGCTGGGGATGGCTGTATACTGTGGGGGCTGGCGGACTATACACGGGGGGGGGGGCTGGCTGTATAATGGGGAGGGGCTGGCTGGCTATATACTGGAGGAATGGCTAATGTACTGGGGGGGTTGGCTGGCTATATACAGGGGCTGGCTGTATACTGGGTGGCTGGCTATATATTGGAGGGCAGGCTGGCTATATACTAGGGCTGGCTGTATACTGGGGGGGCTGGTTGGCTGTATACTGGGGGGCGGTTGGTGGCTTTATATTTCGGGGGCTGGCTGGCTATATATGGGGGAATGACTGGCTATATTCATAGGGCAGGATGGCTGTATACTGGGGGGAGGCTGGCTATATTGATTTAGACCATCTATAATCCATTGGGTAGAGGGGGACCCAGTCTACATATAGTTAATCCATGGGGTTGAGGAAGGCTGCATATAATTAATCCATGGGGAGGTTGCTTATAATTAATCCATTGGGGGAGGGTGGCTGCATATAATCCATGGGGGGGGGGGGGGGTGAGAGGTGCTGCATATAATCAATTTATGGGGGCTACATGTAATCCAGGGGGATTACACTGACATACTGATGTGCCACCCACCTCTGCCAGTTGGTATTATAACATAATCAAACATTACAAAATTATATGAGAAACATCGGACACTAGGAAAAATATTGTTAACCATAAACAGATATAAACTTTAGGAAGATAAAATATTTATAAAAAATTAGGTATGTATAATGTATAATTTTCCTGCGTCTTTTTGGATTGATGCGGTCACAGTTTTTATGGAAATAGTGGATATTACTGTCATCCGAGCTTGATAGGAATAAAGCTCACAAGTCTCTCCATGTTTTGCTTTAGGGACATCCAATGACATGGATCTGCTATATTTGCCAATTTGATAAAAGAACCCTTTGTAACATGGCCTAAAAATACCACAACTGATGTTTCACATGTGTGAGAAGATATCATTGTGCTATAACCCTAGGACCACAACAAAGACGGCTAGGAGATGGGAGCAGTTAGTAACTAGAGGATACCCCAGGCTGTTTCTCTACTTGCCAAATACAGCAACACACTGATTAACACTCTAAATCTTGTGACCATTCGGACTTTTATTCAAAAAAACAGTAATTCATATTAAAAGTTGCTGTCTGGGCCATGACTCTACATTAATGTCTATTAAACATGTATGAAAATATCCAACAGAAAAACTTGATTGCTCATAGCAACTGATCATAATGCAGTTTATAATTCATTTAAAAGGAGCACTGTATACAATAGAATTCAATAGAATAGAATGAGATGCTGAATGTAACATCCGTTATATAGGGGGAACTTCATATATACCATATATACTCGAGTAAAAGCCTAGTTTTTCAGCACAAAATTTGTGCTCAAAAACCCTAACTCGGCTTATACTCGAGTTAACTAAAAAGATAAAGTCAAAACTCGCCTTTCTGACATCACCCGTAGGTCCTCTTCTGTCTGCAATGCTCCAGTGCCGCCTCAGGTACTTCGGATCCTCTTCAGGTTCTTCCGCTCCTCTTCGGGTCCCCCGTGATGCCTGCGGCTTACAAACAATGACGTCAGCTAGTGGCTGACGTTATTTTGTGTGCCGGCCGAGCACGGAGACTCAAAGAGGAGCTGAAAATGAGCGGAAGAATCTGAAGAGGACCGAAGGACCCGAGGCGGCGCCGGAGCATCGGAGACAGAAGAGGACCTACATATGGTGAGTTTTCTTGATGCATGTAAGGTGACTCTGGCTAAATGGATTCAACTCTACATAAGATCAATGTCTTCTTGTATCCTCTGGCAGGTCGGGGACTTAAGGAACCTCCTTAACCCCTTCACTCTCCGTGAAGGATATATACGCCACGGAGCTATGAAGGGTGTATGAAGAGGGCTCACGGGCTGAGCCCTCTTCATACAGAGATGGGCTTTGCTGCATATCGCTGCAAAGACCCATTGCTATCACCCACGGTCGGTGCTTGCACCGATCGCGGGTGTTAACCTGTTGTTTGCCGCCGGCATGGGCGCCGCCATCATATCTCCAATCGTCGCTCCCCCGAACGTCATCGGGGGCGGCGATCGGTTGCCATGACAGCCTCGGGTCTTCGTTTGGCCCGAGGCTGAATGGCTTTTGCCTATTCATTACAATGAGCCTGCGGCTCATTGTAATGTATAGTAAGCAGAAATGCCATATACTGTGATACAGTTGTATTGCAGTATATGGTAGGAACGATTGGACCATCTAGGGTTAATTTACCCTAGAGGGTCTAAGAAATAGTGAAAAAAAAAGTGAAAAAAATGTGAAAAATTTATAAAATATGAAAAGTCAAATCACCCCCCTTTCCCTAGAACTGATATAAAATATAATAAACAGTAAAAATCACGAACACATTAGATATCACTGCGTCCCAAAATGGCGGGAAATGGCGCCCAAATGTCAGAAATTTACACCTTTTACACCTTTTTACATGACATAAAAAATGTAATGAAAAGTGATCAAAATGTCGCACAGTCCTCAAAATGGTAGCAATGAAAATGTTGGCTCATTTCAGAAAAAATGACACCTCCCCCAGCTCCGTACACCAAAGTATGAAAAAGTTATTAGCGTCAGAAGATGGGGAAATTTATTTTCTTTTTTGTACACATTCGTTTAATTTTTTAAAATGTATTAAAACACAATAAAACCTGTATAAATTTGACATCACTGCGATCGTACCGAACCAAAGAATAAAGTACAGGTGTTATTTGGAGCACAGAATGAAAGTCATAAAAGCTGAGCCCACAAGAACGTGACGTTTTTTTTCAATTTTTCCACATTTGGAATTTTTTTCCGGCTTCGAACTACATGGCAGGGAATAATATAACATCACAGGAAAGTAAAATTTGTTACGCACAAACTAAGCCCTCACACAACTCTGTACACGGAAAAATGAAAAAGTTATGGATTTTTGAAGATGAAGAGCGAGAAATGAGCGAAAATGACCTGCGTTCTTAAGGGGTTAATTATGCAGGACAGCAAGTTGTCTTGGAGCACCAGCTCATTGTGATTGCTCACAATAGCCTGGCAGAATTGCAGTGTTATTCTGATAGCTTTCATTCTGATTAGAATATAGATTCTTTTCTTGAGGAGTCCATGATTTCTGAAGTCAGTTGTCTCCTACATGGCACAGCAACCCCAGGAAGAGTCAACCCTCTAACTTTAAGACTTGAGCATTTGCTCATGGATCCACATCTGTCTTCCATCATTCCTAGGCTGTTCAGATGAGTCTTAACTCTTGCCCTGGGGTAAGATAAAGAGTTAATGAAACCATGGTTCTTTGATGTGTCTAGATCTGTCTGATGGAAAGGATCACAGATGTGTATTCTCTTTTTATTAATGAGAACACCCAGGCCTCTTATGTTTTTGGCCAACTTGAAGAGAAGTAACTAAATTTTCTTGCTGGTAGTGCATCTGGCCTGGCATCATAATGGCCTGGTTTTCAGTTTAATGGCCTGTCCCTACCACCCGCCCAGTTATCTAGAGTGAAGCTTCTTGTCCTGAGAGACACAAATAGTATCTTATTCAGTTTTTGATCCATCTGGCCATCTGCTGGTCTTTGCTATTTTTCAGAGCACAGTGTGGGGTTTGCAAGGAGCTGAAAACCTCTGTCGGCTAATTATGGATCAGTTAGTCACAGATATGAGTAGTAGTCATTGACGGCTCTCAGGATGCGTTAACATGTGGCACTTGCATTGCGTTTAGAAACAAAATGCAAATGCCCTGGTGCTGGGTTCAGCCCAATCACATCTGTGTTTCCAGTGAAACACATGCAATAGGCAACAAGCACCCAGTTACTAGTAACGCAGATGAGGTCGGGCCAAGCCCTGCCCCTCTAGGTTTGCATTGCTTTTTTAAATGCAACACAAACGCTACTTGTCAGCGCACCTTTGGTATCCATAGTGCTAGTGACCCAGGTCTGATTTGTTCAATAACAAAATTACAAATACTGGCTTGCAATTTTTTTTGCCATAAACTGTTTGCATCTTATGCCAGACCACCTAATTCCACATACCAGTGTCCCCACACAGAATAAGACTAAATTCACACGGCCTTTGGGGGACATATATACAACCACATCGTATATACGTCCCCCACAGGCCGTCAAGGGGTGCAGGGAGCCGTACGGAGCAGTACAGTGCAGCAAACTGTGGCACCATACCGTTCCGTACCCAGGGAAAAGATAGGATATCTTGCATCTTCTCCTCTCCCGTGTGCCGACGTGTGCCCACCATGCTACGGCACAGTGGGCACACGTGTGTGAATGCACCCTTATATCGCCTTTTCCCCCTAGGTGTTCCCCACTAAAAGGTAACTAACAGAAGTGACATCGCAACAGATATATCGTCAGCATCAGCCATTGAGATAAATCTGTGGCAGTAAAAGACTATAGGAGTGTAAGAGGAATAACTGTCAATTCAAGATTTTATGCTTTCCAACAGTTTGGGTATATCTGCTCCAATGTGTAAACTTGAGCTATACAGTCTATTGATAGAGATAATCAGTAGAATTCCGAGTCCCCATTCCATCCTTCACATGACAATCATCTGAGCAAAAAAAAAGTCATTAATTGCAGGAGACATGGGATAAAGGCTGGAATAGTGTGAGAGGGACAAAAAGGGTTCTATTTTTTGAAGTGAAGCATTAAATTTTTATTATCTTTGATTTTAAGTCCAAATTTGTTGATAATAAATTTCTCAAAATATTTATGGGTGAGGGTGAGGCATAGTGTGGCAGTGAGCCAGTGAGCGTATGAGCTCAAGAGCTGAGCCTTCTTCATACACACTAGGTGGGAGATTTATCATCAAGCTTCTGAGGTAAAACTGTTCTAGTTGCCCATGGAAACCAATCGGAGCACAGCTTTAATTTTATAAATAGCTGTGGGAGAATGAAAGCTGTGATCTGATTGGTTGCCATAGGCAACTAGAACAGTTCTGCTCTATGAGGCTTATGATAAATCTCCTATATGTTTGAAAATTGTCATTATGGATAGGCATGCCCACAAGCTCTGGGAGTGAGGTGCAGTGACCAGGGTCAGATCATTTTTTGGCGCTCTTGGATTTTGCAGCCGCACTCAAGCCTCTTAAGATGCAGGAGTGCAGTGATGACATCACTCTGAGTACAATTAACTAGGGCGGAATCCTGCCTAGTGTATTACTAAGTGGATCCAGCTCAATTACTAAGGGGAACCTTGCCTAATTAATTACTAATAGTGGATCCTTTCCTAATGGATGAATAAGGGGGGACCCTACCTATTATATGATTCCATGTATGTTAGGATGCCAATATGTTGCTATGACAGCCAGGAGCCTGTGTCAGACTACCAAGCTTGTCATTTAGCACAATCTTTAACAGTGTGCCGTTGTTGGGACCAATCAGACCACCTAGGGCAGTGATTGCGAACCTTTTAGCGACTGAGTGCCCAAACTGCAACCCCAAACCCCCCTTATTTATCGCGATATGCCAACCAAAGATTAAAGCAGTTAACTATTGCTCCCTGTTCTTCAACAAAGTTCTATCATATTGGCCTCCTGATGACACCAACACAGTAGAAAGAAGGAGGGAAAATGTGCATAATTATAGCTTCTTTCCAGTGTCCCTCTGTACACAGAGAAACGTGGGGCCAGCAGGTGGTCCTCCAAAATAATTTGGCCCTGTCTACATATTCTGCCTCTTCCTACAGTCCCAATTAACCAAGTAACCAAGTAAATACCACTTTAAAATATCACTGAACGCAGCATCTGCTTGGAACTGCAGGAAGATTCTTTGAGTCCTGTCTTGTGGTCTTGGGTGGATGGCCCGGGTGCCCACAGAAAGAGCTTGGAGTGCCGCTTCTGGCACGCGTGCCATAGGTTCGCCACCACTGACCTAGGGGGTCTAAAAATACAGTATAAAGATTTTTTTAGAAATTAATTTAAAAAAAATTTATAAAAAGCCTAAAAGTTTAAATCACCCCTTTTCTTAAAACTGATATAAAAATAAATAAAAAAAACATGTTAGGTATCCGAATGTCCAAAAATGCCTTTTATATCAAAATATAAAAATGGATATTCCTGCCATTAAACCTAGTATTGAAAACAACACTCAAGCATTGAAATCACAACTTTTTTTTTACCATTTTGCAACCCATAAAAATTTTAAGAAAAAAGTGATTAACAGGTTGTGCAGTCCCCAAAATGGTAGCAATGAAAACGTTATCCTACAACAAAATGACACTATAAACCATTCAGGACACGGAAGTATGAAAAAGTTATTGGCTTCAGAATATGGCAAAAGAAATCATTTAATTTTTGTACAAAAGATTAACATTTTTTTCAATCTACCTAAACATAATAATACCCGCGATTGAGTTATTGGCGGCAAAGGTGGGGGAAGACACATACATAGGGGAAAAGAAGGGGGCTCCTTGGGATGGATATTGCAGCATTTGTTGGGACCCACATCGTTATTGGTAATGTTAGAGGCTCATAGATTTAACTTGTATCCGGGCAACCTCCCGACTTTGCTTGGGCCTGGTCTCCAGACAGGCCAAGTGTATCAAGGCAGCATGCCACTGACACCTGTGCTTCCATGTAGCTCTCTAGACAATGACCTCCTGTTCATCTGTCTTAGGAAGAATTCTCCTTGCATTACAATAGTAACATTACATCTGATTAGTCAACATAATTAATATACCTTCTCAGGCAGAGAATTACCCTGGAGGCCCCCAGTGAGTTGACCAGGCTCATTGAGAAAACCATATTGCAAAGAGAGGGATTTGATTTCGCAACACTAGACCGTATGTTGGAAGGGTTTTGCAGGACAAAAGGGGTTAACACGCATTTCTCAAATGTATAACAATGGCTCCTTAAAGTCGTTCCAGCAGTATATAGCCATATTCTTGACTTTTTTTGTAATCTTTTATTAATGACATGTATACAGGTAAGAGACAGGAACACAGACCCTCATATATTTGCTGAATTATAACCACACATGTTGAGTAAAAAAAACCCGGTATAATATACATATTGAATATAAAACATGTACATTATATCAGCGTTAAATAATACATATGGGCATGACTTGGGTATGTGTAAATACAATCAAGTTCCACCTGCCACCATGCCTTTTTTCTTTTTATTCTGTAGGGGGGATATTGGAGCGGAGCCCAGTGCCCCCCCCCCCCAGGGTCTGCCATAGGGCCTCCAAAATTATAATATTGAAGAGTGGGGGAGAGGAAAGAAGGAGCAAATATGAGAAAAGAAAAAAAAAGAAGGGGTGTGTGAAGGAAACCGTGACTTTTCGGAGCCCTGAAGGATACACAAGGTCACTTAGTTATCCTCTTTAGACACTCTCAAGCTCTGAGAGGCACAGAACGCACAAGCTCTGAGAGGCGCAGGGAGTGATTTCAAGTTGTCCACATAACTAGCGGATATGGCACAACGTTAAATCACAGCTATAACATCCCTTTCACAAGCCTCAGTGAAACAGAATGTTATCAACCCTGAGCTGCCACCAGTTCTCCTTTAATAAAAGCCCGGTTTGTAACAGGATTATTTAGGGTGAGGAACCATCCCGGTAGCATGTATATGAGCAAAGCACAGGCGTTTGGGTTCGGTATCGAGATAATAGAGCAAAGCAGGTTAAATATTATATTTCATTGCCTTAAGGGCATACTAGACAATTCAGTACACACAGTAGATATATATAGTAAACAGAGTACAAAATACAAGGTAGCACTACAAGTCTCAGCAGTTCAGTGAGTTAGTTACCTTGTGTGTGGGGCTAATGGGGATGGATAGTCCACACTTTAAGATCCTCCTTGCGCTTTGTGATGGTAAGGTTTCCCCCAGGTGAAAGACGATGTGGCCTTATAGGTGCCTGATTATATAAGGTACAGAGATACCACTGCCCACCCAACAGGAGGGGTCATGGGTCCCACCCACCTGGTATCACGTCCCAAACCCTGGAGAAGCCATAGTTTCTCAAAGGGAAGTCGTAGGGTCATGGATCTGGTATCATTGGATCCGGGTGAATCCTTGGATCACATTGATACCAAACTACTCAGAGATATTTATATTCCTGGACCCAAGGGTGCTAGAGCCCCAGGAATTGGACAACCGTGATGTCCTGAAGATAACCAATCCAAAAATGTTCGGGCTGAGATGGACCATAACTCCATAACTGTCCCTATTCAACCAATTGGTTTAAGAGTTTTTATGGCTCTTTTGAAAATTGGGGGGAAAATCAGCTGAAGCCTATGGAGACAGCACGACTTTGAAGTTCGGCACCCTCCCGAGCCAGATAACACTCGGCTACCTCCGTTGGGCTAATTATGCGGAGGCTGCGGAGAATTTGATTAGGATAAAGACCCTCTCCCAAATTTATCACAGGGTGGGCAACCAGTCCTGGGGAAGAAAGAGGGGTTACATCCCCTGGCCAGAGCACCTGGAAAAATCCATGGCTACCAGGTCTTATAAAACCTGGCTTGTGTATTATGGATAGACGAAATAAGGTCTAATAAATGGGAATTGGGAGATTGATGCATACTAGATCATGTATAAAGGTATGTGCCCTAGACTCGACTGCAAAGCTGATTATTGACTATCCCTGAAAGAAGCAGCAGTAAAGTCAACTCATGTTCTAAAAAATTAATAAATTGAGACAGATATGATCAATAACCAGTAGGGGGGGTGGGGGTTACTATCTACCACCTGCAGAAATGTGAATGCTCCGCACAGCCAGTGCCTATTATTCTGTTATAGTCATATGGAGCTCTGGAAGTTATACATAGAATGAATCACTGATAATTTGTCTGATGAATATAAGAACAGACAAGAGAGAAAAAAAGAGGATGGCACCCTGGAAAGTAAATCCAATACAAGCTTCCAGTAAGAACTAAAATAGCCGCTCACCTTTTGGAAAGAAGAGATGCATGTACAGGTTGAGTGACTGCATGCCGAGTGGCCAGTCCCTGGTGTATGAGAAAATGCGTAACACATAGGATGGATCTATCACCAAATTTAAAATGGCAAAAGAGCAATTACTAAATAGCAAAAAAAATCTTCTAAAAAAATTCTTCTGATCAGCATGTATTAAATAAAATCTCCAAATTAGATTGATTACGTAATATTACCATTAAAATGTTATGTTTACATGCTAAATGTGGCTGATAAAAATAACTCAGGGCTATTTGGAGTCTAAATAAGGAATGCTTATAAATGGTTTTTCATATGCTTGTGAAAAAAAATTCTGCATAAAATTAATTTTATACCAGAAAACAAACATTCATTTGTACAAGAAAGGGACACATTGGGTCCTTGTCAGTTTTCTGTCGGACTTTGCATGCTCTTTCTAGTGCAAACTGTTTGCACAGGTATTTTTTTTTTAACTTTTTTTATTGCAGAGTCAGAATATCAGGCATGAGTACATTGTCATTGTACACCAAAGTTAACATGCAAAGTCTGACAGAATTGTGTTGCACGCCCTGTGTTAAAGGTGTCCCAAACAAGATGGTGCTCTCTGTTAGGGCAGTGCAGGGACACCAGATTCATGCAGAATGGGCACCAGAAATCCTGAATCTTGTGCCACCTGCACACTATACAAGCGGTTTGCACTGTTCTTAATAATGTGGCTCATTGGAGGGAATGTATCAATATTTCACTGGATCCGCAATTGTAGAACTACATAACAATAGTTTTTGGCCTTCTTTTATTTGGTCTAAATTGTGTCACAATGTGGCACAATGTTTTCTTTTTGTTTGGTGCACTGACTATTTTGTGCCTGGGTATGCCCCTTAGTCGGATTAGTTGGAAAAGTGTAAAAAATAAGGACTAAAAGCCTTAATACAAGTGCTGCAAGACAAAGACTCCAAGTCTGGCATAAGTGGATTAATACATCTCCCCTATTTTGTGTATTCTGGTTCTCCAGTTTGGGTATGTATTGTTTGGATTAAATGAAGTAGGGGTGGCGGCAACTCCACATTTTGTCCCCCCTCGTTGGGGAGAGTTTTAGCCAAAAAGTCATTGAGAATGTTAAAACCCTTGTGTATCCAGAGGCACCAAAAAACCTTACACACTGCAAATTTACTGCCCTTAAATGGCTGAACTCTCACACCAATATCATGGTAAAACTGTCCGACAAGGGTGGTAATGTGGTCTTTATAACCAAGGACTATTACTTCGGGGAAGCCAGGCGTCAGTTAAGGGACAAATTCACCTACACCCCTTTAGGCCAGAACCCCATGTTGAAGTTCCAGACACGATTAAGAAGTTTCCTTAGTATGTTGTTCTCCATACACCACCTATCTGAAGGCACAACAGAGAAATTGTTTCCTACAAACCCAAATCACCTGTGCTAGTACTTCTTACTTCACAAAACCCGCTCCAATCCCCCAGGTCACCCGATTGTGGCGGGCATTGGCTACATTTTTGAACCTTAATCACAACATATTGGGGAAAATATTGGAAGGGTTAGTAATACTATATACTGGAGCATATGACATTAAATAGTATAATAAGTGACAGCCAGCATGGGTTTACTAAGAATAGAAGTTTTCAGACTAACCTAATCTGCTTTTATGAAGAGGTGAACAGATGCCTGGATGGAGGAGCTGCTGTGGATATTATGTTCTTGGACTTTGCAAAGGCATTTGACACTGTCCCTCATAGATCCCTGATGGGTAAAATAAGGTCTATTGGTTTGGCAGAAATCATTTGCAATTGTATTGAGAACAAGCTGAAGGATCGTATCCAGAGAGTTGTGGGTAATGATTCCTACTCGGAATGGTCACCAGTTATGAGTGGTGTACCTCAGGGTTCTGTGCTTGGCCCACTACTATTTAATATATTTATTAATGATATAGAGGTAGGAATTAATAGAACTGTGTCTATTTTTGCAGATGACACCAAGCTGTGTAGTGTAATACAGTCTATTTGGGATGTTCATAGGCTGCAGGGTGACTTGGACAAACTGAATGTTTGGTCATCCACGTGGCAAATGAGGTTTAATGTGGATAAATGTAAGGTTATGCACCTGGGGGCTAATAATCCAAAGGCAAAATATGTCCTTGGGGGAGTAAATCTGGGTGAGTCGCTTGAGAAGGACCTGTAGCTACTAGTAGATCATAAATTGAATAACAGCATGCAATGTCAATCAGCTGCCTCTAAAGCTAGTAAGATCTTGTCATGTATCAAAAGTGGCATGGACTCTCGTGATAGGGATGTAATATTACCACTGTACACGGCATTGGTTCGGCCTCACCTGGAATATGCTGTCCAGTTCTGGGCACCGGTCCATAAAAAGGATGCCCTGGAGCTGCAGAGGGTTCAACGTAGAGCAACAAAAATGATAAAGGCTATGGAGGGTCTTAGTTATGAGGAAAGATTAAAGCAATTAGATTTATTTAGTGTGGAAAAGAGATGACTACGAGGGGACATGATTAATTTATATAAATATATGAATGGTCCATACAAAAAATATGTTGGCAAGTTGTTTCAGATTAAATCAAATCAAAAGACGAGGGGGCACTGTCTCCGTCTGGAGAAATGAAGGTTTAATCACCAGAGGCGACAGGCCTTTTTTACTATGAGAACTGTCAATCTGTGGAATAGCCTGCCTCAGGCGCTGTTCACAGCAGGGACAGCAGAGAGCTGCAGAGAGCTTTTTACACCTAAATAACATTGAAGGTTATGTTATATACTGTTTCCCCTTAATCCCTTCCTCATACAATCCCTTCCCTTCCTTGGTTGAACTTGATGGACAAGTGTCTTTTTTCAAACATATAAACTATGATAAATTAAAATCCAGAATGAGAGATCGGGGTTACCCTATATCCAGGGGCGGACTGGGAATTTAAAATGGCCCCTGGAAAAAAATATAAAAGTGGCCCCATTTTATGGGCGGAGTCAAAACAAGTGGGTGTGGTCAGATAATGTGGGTGGAGTTATAACTGACAAATTGTTGGTAGATGGCCTTAATGCAAAACAAGAACATCTTTTGCTTGTAAGTGAATCTAATGTGCAAAGAATGTGACCTGTCGATCGGTAAATGATGCAAACACACGACCCGGTAAGCCTTAAATACCTTTCCCCTGTGCCATACATGTACAATTCAGAGAAAGAATATATTGATACTGCCTCCTATGTACAGGAATAATGCTACAATAACACATTTAGAATAATACATTCAATCCTGCCTTCTATATACAAAATAAAACTACTACAATACCTTCTCCCATATACAAGCCAACTACTTTAATACTGCCCCCTATGTACAGGAATATAACTACTATAATACTGTCCCCTATGTACAGGAATATAACTACTATAATACTGCCCCCTATGTGCAAGTATATAACTACTATAATACTGGCCCCTATGTACAAGAATATAACTACTATAATACTGCCCCCTATGTACAAGAATATAACTACTATAATACTGCCCCCTATGTACAAGAATATAACTACTATAATACTGCCCCCTATGTACAAGAATATAACTACTATAATACTGCCCCTATGTACAAGAATAACTACTATAATACTGCCCCCTATGTACAAGAATATAACTACTATAATACTGCCCCCTATGTACAAGAATATAACTACTATAATACTGCCCCCTATGTACAAGAATATAACTACTATAATACTGCCCCCTATGTACAAGAATATAACTACTATAATACTGCCCCCTATGTACAAGAATATAACTACTATAATACTGCCCCCTATGTACAAGAATATAACTACTATAATACTGCCCCCTATGTACAAGAATATAACTACTATAATACTGCCCCCCATGTACAGGAATATAACTACTATAATACTGCCCCCTATGTGCAAGTATATAACTACTATAATACTGGCCCCTATGTACAAGAATATAACTAATATAATACTGCCCCCTATGTACAAGAATATAACTACTATAATACTGCCCCCTATGTACAAGAATATAACTACTATAATACTGCCCCCTATGTACAGGAATATAACTACTATAATACTGCGCCGTATGTACATGAATATAACTACTATAATACTGGCCCCTATGTACAAGAATATAACTAATATAATACTGCCCCCTATGTACAAGAATATAACTACTATAATACTGCCCCCTATGTACAAGAATATAACTACTATAATACTGCCCCCTATGTACAGGAATATAACTACTATAATACAACATATATAAACAGAAGCGAACATGAAAAAAAAATCAGTATTTATCATATACAGCTACAGAAAACACATGAGATCCTCACCTTTTGCATCCAGTGACATCAGGTGACATCTCCTCGTATTGTACTCGTTCCTCATCTATTAGTTCCACCATCACCTTGTCTCTTCCTCCAGGTACACAGCTTTCCTGCAGAGTTTACCACACAGGCGTCTTATGTTCTGCACTTTCCCATTGTCCCTTCTTCTGCTACCACCAATACTGTGCCCCAAATACTGTAATAGAGCCCCCTGAAATATTAGTCCCACACAAATAGTGCCCCATAATGTAACATACTGTAATGGTAAGGATAATTTATTTCTTCTTTCTCTCCTTTAACCCCCTTAACCGCCCCACCACGCCACCCCAGTATGGATAGAGCTCCTACTATGACCCAGGCATAAAAATAATGGCCCCAGCCTACCCCAGACATATAATTAATGTCCCCTGCCTGCCCCATATATACAATAATGCCCCCCTTCCACCCCAGACATATAATTAATGTCCCCTGCCATTCCCAGATATAGAATAATGCCCCCTAGACATATAATTTATGCCCACTGCCAGCCCCATATATACTAATATACTATAACCCCCTCCCACCCCAGACATATAATTTATGCACACTGCCAGCCCCATATATACTAATATACTATAATCCCCACCCCAGACATATAATTCATGCACACTGCCAGCCCCATATATACTAATATACTATAACCCCCCCCCACCCCAGACATATAATTTATGCCCCCTGCCATTCCCAGATATAGAATAATGCCCCCCCCCACCCCAGACATATAATTTATGCCCCCTGCCATTCCCAGATATAGAATAATGCCCCCCCCACCCCATACATATAATTAATGCTCCCTGCCATTCCCAGATATAGAATAATGCCCCCCCCCCACCCCAGACATATAATTTATGCCCCCTGCCATTCCCAGATATAGAATAATGCCCCCCCACCCCAGACATATAATTTATGCCCCCTGCCATTCCCAGATATAGAATAATGCCCCCCCACCCCAGACATATAATTAATGCTCCCTGCCATTCCCAGATATAGAATAATGCCCCCCCACCCCAGACATATAATTAATGCTCCCTGCCATTCCCAGATATAGAATAATGCCCCCCCCCACCCCAGACATATAATTAATGCTCCCTGCCATTCCCAGATATAGAATAATGCCCCCCCACCCCAGACATATAATTAATGCTCCCTGCCATTCCCAGATATAGAATAATGCCCCCCCACCCCAGACATATAATTAATGCTCCCTGCCATTCCCAGATATAGAATAATGCCCCCCCCCACCCCAGACATATAATTAATGCTCCCTGCCATTCCCAGATATAGAATAATGCCCCCCCACCCCAGACATATAATTAATGCTCCCTGCCATTCCCAGATATAGAATAATGCCCCCCCCCCACCCCAGACATATAATTAATGCTCCCTGCCATTCCCAGATATAGAATAATGCCCCCCCACCCCAGACATATAATTTATGCCCCCTGCCATTCCCAGATATAGAATAATGCCCCCCTACCCCAGACATATAATTTATGCCCCCTGCCATTCCCAGATATAGAATAATGCCCCCCCACCCCAGACATATAATTAATTCTCCCTGCCATTCCCAGATATAGAATAATGCCCCCCCACCCCAGACATATAATTAATGCTCCCTGCCATTCCCAGATATAGAATAATGCCCCCCCACCCCAGACATATAATTAATGCTCCCTGCCATTCCCAGATATAGAATAATGCCCCCCCACCCCAGACATATAATTAATGCTCCCTGCCATTCCCAGATATAGAATAATGCCCCCCCCCCACCCCAGACATATAATTTATGCCCCCTGCCATTCCCAGATATATGCCCCCCCACCCCAGACATATAATTAATGCTCCCTGCCATTCCCAGATATAGAATAATGCCCCCCCCCCACCCCAGACATATAATTAATGCTCCCTGCCATTCCCAGATATAGAATAATGCCCCCCCACCCCAGACATATAATTAATGCTCCCTGCCATTCCCAGATATAGAATAATGCCCCCCCACCCCAGACATATAATTAATGCTCCCTGCCATTCCCAGATATAGAATAATGCCCCCCCCCCCACCCCAGACATATAATTAATGCTCCCTGCCATTCCCAGATATAGAATAATGCCCCCCCACCCCAGACATATAATTAATGCTCCCTGCCATTCCCAGATATAGAATAATGCCCCCCCACCCCAGACATATAATTAATGCTCCCTGCCATTCCCAGATATAGAATAATGCCCCCCCCCCCACCCCAGACATATAATTAATGCTCCCTGCCATTCCCAGATATAGAATAATGCCCCCCCACCCCAGACATATAATTTATGCCCCCTGCCATTCCCAGATATAGAATAATGCCCCCCTACCCCAGACATATAATTTATGCCCCCTGCCATTCCCAGATATAGAATAATGCCCCCCTACCCCAGACATATAATTTATGCCCCCTGCCATTCCCAGATATAGAATAATGCCCCCCCACCCCAGACATATAATTAATTCTCCCTGCCATTCCCAGATATAGAATAATGCCCCCCCACCCCAGACATATAATTAATGCTCCCTGCCATTCCCAGATATAGAATAATGCCCCCCCACCCCAGACATATAATTAATGCTCCCTGCCATTCCCAGATATAGAATAATGCCCCCCCACCCCAGACATATAATTAATGCTCCCTGCCATTCCCAGATATAGAATAATGCCCCCCCCCACCCCAGACATATAATTTATGCCCCCTGCCATTCCCAGATATATGCCCCCCCACCCCAGACATATAATTAATGCTCCCTGCCATTCCCAGATATAGAATAATGCCCCCCCCCCCACCCCAGACATATAATTAATGCTCCCTGCCATTCCCAGATATAGAATAATGCCCCCCCACCCCAGACATATAATTAATGCTCCCTGCCATTCCCAGATATAGAATAATGCCCCCCCACCCCAGACATATAATTAATGCTCCCTGCCATTCCCAGATATAGAATAATGCCCCCCCCCACCCCAGACATATAATTAATGCTCCCTGCCATTCCCAGATATAGAATAATGCCCCCCCACCCCAGACATATAATTAATGCTCCCTGCCATTCCCAGATATAGAATAATGCCCCCCCACCCCAGACATATAATTAATGCTCCCTGCCATTCCCAGATATAGAATAATGCCCCCCCCCCACCCCAGACATATAATTAATGCTCCCTGCCATTCCCAGATATAGAATAATGCCCCCCCACCCCAGACATATAATTTATGCCCCCTGCCATTCCCAGATATAGAATAATGCCCCCCTACCCCAGACATATAATTTATGCCCCCTGCCATTCCCAGATATAGAATAATGCCCCCCCACCCCAGACATATAATTAATTCTCCCTGCCATTCCCAGATATAGAATAATGCCCCCCCACCCCAGACATATAATTAATGCTCCCTGCCATTCCCAGATATAGAATAATGCCCCCCCACCCCAGACATATAATTAATGCTCCCTGCCATTCCCAGATATAGAATAATGCCCCCCCACCCCAGACATATAATTAATGCTCCCTGCCATTCCCAGATATAGAATAATGCCCCCCCCCCACCCCAGACATATAATTTATGCCCCCTGCCATTCCCAGATATATGCCCCCCCCCACCCCAGACATATAATGAATGCTCCCTGCCATTCCCAGATATAGAATAATGCCCCCCCACCCCAAACATATAATTTATGCCCCCTGCCTGCCCCATATATACAATAATGCCCCCCCCACCCCAGACATATAATTAATGCTCCCTGCCATTCCCAGATATAGAATAATGCCCCCCCCAAGACATATAATTTATGCCCCCTGCCAGCCCCATATATACAATAATCCACCCCCCACCCCAGACATATAATTAATGACCCCTGCCATTCCCAGATATATAATTAATGTCCCCCGTTCTGTAATAAAAAAAAACAAAAACATAATACTCACCTCTTTGGCGCAGGTGTCTTCCTGTCCTCGGTCTTCAGCAGCTTGGTGTAAAGGCGCGGGATAGTGACGTCACTGCTCTGCGCCTCCACACCAAGCCGCGGAGATACAGGAGGCCGGACATCTGACAGCTGGTAAGTGTCAGCCTCCCCTACGCTACACAGGTCGCGCAATGACGTCAGTTGCGCGACCTGTGTAGCTGAGTGTATACACAGAAGCAGCGGTGCTGCGCTGCGTCTGTGTAATAATCAATAGTACCTGCATCGTACGATGCAGGTACTATAGATTATGTTAAAAGTTTTAGGTAGTGCGGACCGGCCCCGCACCAGCTCCGGACCGGCCCCAGACCGGCCCAGGACCGACCGGCCCAACGGGAAAATTCCCGGTGGGTACAATGGCCAGTCCGCCCCTGCCTATATCCTTACTTAATAATGCTTTGGATAAAGCATTGAAAGTATCAAGGGATGATCTTCTTGGAGCTAGGAGGGGGCGGTGCCAGAACAGAGAAAGGAAAGAAAAACGCTTTGTTTATAGTGCCTGTGAAATGGCGACTAGGACAGCCATCAACAAAAACTGGCACATTCTAAAACAGGATCCCCAATCAGGATCCTTACAGCCAACAGACCAATAATAGCATTTAGGAGATGTACAACTGCGGTTGGTCCGCAGTATATATTCATCCCCTTGAGGTACCAGGTTTCATAGAGAAATCCCAAAGGGTAATTAAAGATGCAGATTGTGCCGCTACTGTAATTTTAATAGGCAGGCACATTTTATTAGTTATGGCGGAGTTACCCAGCTGGTGAATGCTTTTATAACATGTAGGTCCACCTTCATTGTGTATGTGGTATTTTTTCCCTGCCAAAGGTACTATTTTAGCAAAACTTATTAGAAACTATATTAGAAACGTGTTCACCCGTTTTAAGGAGCATAGGAGGTCCATCACCACAGGGGTTGGTTGTCCCCATCTCATTGAACTCGTTAGACATCACAATGGGGATGCAAAGATGTTAAGATTTGCGGGCATAGAGAATGTGGAATGGAAGGAGGTGATCGCTCCCTCAATTTACTGCGCCGGGAAAGTAGATGCATCATGAGATTCGGGGCCATGGGAAAATTAGGTCTGAATGACCGCAATGAATTAAATGTGCTCCTTTAGAAATCATGGAATAAGTATTATGTACCAATAAGCATCCAGCAATGTAGGGGTCTCTCTTTATTTTTGGTTTTAACAATGTACGTTTTACAACATGCGTTTTTTTCCATTGACTTGCATCTCATGCTATATAGCGCATTCAGCACATAACATTGGAAACCGTAAAGATGTTTTATGGGTGTGTTTTAACATTGCTTGTTGTTACCATGGCAACGCGTACCTGTGCTCCCTTTTATAACCGGTGGGATGCACGCATGCGTTGTCACTGCCTTGAGAAAGCGCCAAACGTGGCGCGACATGGCCCTTTGGCTTTGCGGTTCTGCGTGCCTCCCTGTGTACACATCATACGAATAAAGAAAGTATGTTCACTTGTACTGGTGAATGCCACTTCGTTTACTTTCTCTATTTGGGTTACATGTTGTAGACTGCTCTATTCCATGCAAAGGAATAATACTAGAGATGAGCGAGCACTAAAATGCTCGGGTACTCGTTATTCGAGACGAACTTTTCCCGATGCTCGAGTGCTCGTCTCGAATAACGAGCCCCATTGAAGTCAATGGGAGACTCAAGCATTTTTCAAGGGGACCAAGGCTCTGCACAGGGAAGCTTGGCCAAACACCTGGGAACCTCAGAAAAGGATGGAAACACCATGGAAATGGACAGGAAACAGCAGGGGCAGCATGCATGGATGCCTCTGAGGCTGCTTAATCGCACCATTATGCCAAAATTATGGGCAACAGCATGGCCATGACAGAGTGACCGAATGAGGCTAGATAGCATCTAAAACATGCAATAATTGACCCTGACACTATAGGGGACGGCATGGAGAGGCAGCGGCAGCAGTGGCAGGCTAGAGAGTGTCATGGCGACATACCCTAAATGGACTCAGGCTTCACCAAAGGAGGTAAGCAAGAAGCGCTGAAATGATTTCCTATGTGAACAAAAGGTTGACGGTATATTTAGTCGATAACACAGCATGGTGGCGACATAGTGACCAAGTTCCATAACGTATCTGGTGAAACACCCGAAAAATGAGCCTGACACAGCTCTTTTGATAAGGGGACGACATGTGGAGGCAGCCATGGAGACGACTTCCATGATTAAGAGCGACAGTATGGGGCATTCATATTGCACTGCTATGATTGCAACTTCAGGTCTCCAGCATGGCGGCGACAGATGGGCCGAGTTCCACTATGTATCTGGTGAAACGCCTGAAAATTCTGCTTGACACAGCTCGTTTGATAAGGGGATGATGTGCTGCATATCCTCTCGTGCTCCAGTGTCTGGGGTATAGAGAGTTGAAAGTTGCGCATGGAGATATTGGTGGACGCTGTGGAGGATCGTGGAGGCAAAATGGACAGGAAACAGCAATGGCAGCATGCATGGATGCCTCTGAGGCTGCCTAATCTTGGGATGGAGCTGGCGGTCCGCTGCCAGGCGAGCCTGTCTCTCGGCTCCTCCCCACCCAAAATGGGCCTGGGGGCCAGAAGCGTTTACTTTGAAAAAATTATAATTTTCTAAGCAGGCCGGGTCGTTTGAATATTTCACCTAGAAATAATGGAATAGCATAGTGGTTCTATTTTTAATTGTTTTTTCGGAAATGGTTCCATGATTAAGAGCGACAGTATGGGGCATCCATATTGCGCTGCTATGATTGCAACTTCAGGTCTCCAGCATGGCGGCGACAGATGGGCCGAGTTCCACTATGTATCTGGTGAAACACCTGAAAATTCTGCCTGACACAGCTCGTTTGATAAGGGGAAGATGTGCTGCATATCCTCTCGTGCTCCAGTGTCTGGGGTATAGATAGTTGAAAGTTGCGCATGGAGACATTGCCTGACACAGCTCGTTTGAAAAGGGGACCATGTATGGAGGCAGTGAAGTAGTAGTAGATTAAAGGTGCTGCAGTTAAAACTATGTTAGTTGGATCTTGGGATGAAGCTGGCGCTCCGCTGCCAGACGAGCTTTCGCCAATCCAAGCCCCTGTCTCTCGGCTACTCCCCAAACAGCACTTCTAAGAACCTTTTGTATAAGATCAAGTGTAGTAGTGTTCTTATAAGTTTGGGTTATGGCGGGTGAGGGGAATGTAAACAGATGCCCAAGAAGCGCTGAAATAATATCGGTAAATGATAAAAGTTTGCCAGTATATTTTGTGGATTACACAGCAGGGTGGCGACAAAGTTAACAAGTTTGATGTGGAAGCCATGAAAACAACCCAAAATTCTGCCTGACACAGCTCGTTTGATAAGGGGTCCATGTATGGAGGCAGCTATATGGGCGACTTTTGGAGGCAGCTATGGCGATGACGTGTGGAGGTAGCAATGGAGACAACGTGTGGAGGCAGCTAAAAAGATGACGTGTGGAGGCTGCTATGGGGACAATTTAATTTGGATAGTGCCTGTATGTGGCAGTCCAAAAAAGTTTTCAAACCAGAGGAGCAGGTAGGTGGTCCTCCATAAAAATTAAATAAATTGAGTGCCTGTATGTGGCAGTCCAAAAAAGTTTTCAAACCAGAGGACCGGGTAGGTGGCCCTCCAGAAAAATTAAATACATAGAGTACTATAGCTAGAGCCAGTTGGCCATGGCAAAAAATAGCCAGTTTCCTCTGCTTTAGTGTACAAAGAGGAGGAGAAGGAGGACAATGAGGAGGAGTGCATACATTATTCAGGTTGAGCTTCTTTCACCTGGTGGAGAATGGAAATCCTGAGAAATCCAGGCTTTATTCATCTTGATAAGCGTCAGCCTGTCAGCGCTGTCAGTAGACAGGCGTGTACGCTTATCGGTGATGATGCCACCAGCTGCACTGAAAACCCGCTCGGACAACACGCTAGCGGTAGGGCAGGCAAGAACCTCAAAGGCGTACAGCCCCAGTTCGTGCCACATGTCCAGCTTTGAAACCCAGTAGTTGTAGGGAGTTGTGTGATCATTTAGGACGATGGTATGGTCAGCTATGTACTCCCTCACCATCTTTCTGTAAAGATCAGCCCTACTCTGCTGAGACTGGGGACAGGTGACAGTGTCTTGCTGGGGTGACATAAAACTGGCAAAGGCCTTGTAAAGCGTACCCTTGCCAGTGCTGGACAAGCTGCCTGCTCGCCTACTCTCCCTCGCTACTTGTCCCGCAGAAGTACGCCCTCTGCCGCTAGCGCTGTCAGAAGGGGAATACTGTTTCAGCTTGTGCACCAGGGCCTGCTGGTATTCATGCATTCTCACACTCCTTTCCTCTCCAGGGATGAGAGTGGAAAGATTTTGCTTGTACCGTGGGTCCAGGAGAGTGAATACCCAGTAATCGGTGCTGGAATAAATTCTTTGAACGCGAGGGTCACGGGATAGGCAGCCTAGCATGAAATCTGCCATATGCGCCATAGTCCCAACGCGCAAGAATTCACTCCCCTCACTGGCCTGACTGTCCATTTCCTCCTCCACCAACTCCTCCAACTCCTCTTCTTCTGCCCATACACGCTGAACAGTGAAGGACTGAACAATGGTCCCCTCTTCTGCCTCGCCAACATTCTGCTCCTCTTCCTCCTCATCCTCCTCCACCTCCTCCGATATGCGCTGAGAAACAGACCTGAGGGTGCTTTGTCTATCAACAAGGGAATCTTCTTCCCCCGTCTCTTGTGACGAGCGCAAAGCTTCCGACTTCATGCTGACCAGAGAGTTTTTCAACAGGCCAAGCAGCGGGATGGTGAGGCTGATGATGGCGGCATAGCCACTGACCATCTGTGTTGACTTCTCAAAGTTACTCAGCACCTGACAGATATCAGACATCCACGTCCACTCCTCATTGTAGACTTGAGGAAGCTGACTGACCTGACTACCAGTTCTGGTGGAAGTTGACATCTGGCAGTCTACAATTGCTCTGCGCTGCTGGTAAACTCTGGATAACATGGTTAATGTTGAATTCCACCTCGTGGGCACGTCGCACAACAGTCGGTGAGCGGGCAGTTGGAGGCGGCGCTGCGCTGCCCTGAGAGGGGCAGCATCTGTGCTGGACTTCCTGAAATGCGCACAGATGCGGCGCACCTTCGTGAGCAAATCAGACAGATTGGGGTATGTCTTGAGGAAACGCTGAACTATGAGATTTAACACATGGGCCAGGCATGGCACATGTGTCAGTCTGCCGAGTTGCAGAGCCGCCACCAGGTTACGGCCGTTGTCACACACAACCATGCCTGGCTTCGGGTTCAGTGGTGCCAGCCACAGATCAGTCTGCGCCGTGATGCCCTGTAATAGCTCTTGGGCGGTGCGCCTTTTATCGCCTAGGCTTAGCAGTTTGAGCACCGCCTGCTGTCGTTTAGCGATGGCACTGCTGCTGTGCCTAGAGCTACCGACTGATGGCGCCATGCCCACGGATGGTAATTCGGAGGAGGTGGAGGAGGGGTGGGAGGAGGAGGAGGCATAGTAGGCCTTTGAGACCTGGACCGAGGTAGGCCCCGCAATCCTCGGCGTCGGCAGTATATGACCAGCCCCAGGGTCAGACAATGTCCGTGGTCAGGTGGACCTTGTCAGAAACGGTGTTGTTCAGGGCACGGATGATCTTGTCTGACACGTGCTTGTGCAGGGCTGGGACGGCACATCGGGAAAAGTAGTGACGGCTGGGGACCGAATAGCGAGGGGCGGCCGCCGCCATGAGGTTTCGAAAGGCCTCGGTCCCTAACAGCCTATAGGGCAGCATCTCCAGGCTAAGCAGTTTGGAGATGTGGACGTTGAGGGCTTGGGCGTGTGGGTGGGTTGCACTATACTTCCTTTTGCGCTCCAGTGTCTGGGGTATGGAGAGCTGAACGCTGGTGGATGCTGTGGAGGATCGTGGAGGCGAAGATGGGGTTTTCGCACGGGAGGTGTTTGGCCGGGGTCCTGGGCAGGGGGCTGACTAGCAGATGACACAGGGGAAGGAGCAGTGGTGTGCCCGGCCGGAGGTGAACGGGCTTGGTGCCATTGAGTGGGGTGTTTAGCATTCATATGCCTGCGCATACTGGTGGTAGTTAAGCTAGTAGTGGTGGAACCCCTGCTGATCCTGGTTTGGCACAGGTTGCACCACAGTCTATCGGTCATCCGGTGTTTCTTTAAAGAACCTCCAGACTTCTGAAAATCTAGCCCTCGCCACGGGAACTTGACTACGTGAAACATTTGGCGCTGATGCACCAGCTCTGGCCCTGCCTCTCCGTCTGGACCCACCACTGCCTCTTCCAACCTGTTCTGGTCGAGGACTCGCCTCCGTCTCAGAAGCACTGTGTTCACCCGGCCTATCAACCCAGCTTGGGTCTGTCACCTCATTATCCTCCGATCCCTCAGTCTGCTCCCCCCTCCGACTTCCTGCCCTGACAACAACTTCACCACTGTCTGACAACCGTGTCTCCTCATCGTCCGACAACTCTTTACACACTTCTTCCACTACGTCAATAATGTCATCATCACCCACAGACTGCGACCGGTGGAAAACCTGGGCATCGGAAAATAGCTCAGCAGCAACTGGACAAGTGGTTTGTGACTGTGGGAAGGGTCCAGAAAACAGTTCCTCAGAGTATGCCGGTTCAAATGCCAAATTTTGCTGGGAGGGGGCAGACTGGGGGGAAGGAGGCTGAGGTGGAGGAGCTGGAGGAGTGCTGATTTCGGTGACATGGGTGGACTGCGTGGAAGACTGACTGGTGGACAAATGGCTAGAAGCATTGTCCGCAATCCACGACATCACCTCTTCGCACTGTTCTGGCCTCAACAGTGCTCTCCCATGAGTCCCTGTAACTTGAGACATGATGAACCTAGGGAGTGTAGCTCTGCGGCGTTCCCCTGCTCCCTCATCAGCAGGTGGTGTCTCACCCCGCCCAGGACCACGGCCTCTGACCCCTGCAGTAGTATTACATATAGAAAATAGCGGGGATGTGCATGAAAAACTGGCCTCAAGAAATAGATATCAAATATACATTTATAAATTCCTTACTTTATTATGATGCCATAGCACTAACATAAAAACATTTAAAAACATCTGGCCACAAATGCCATAATGCAGTGCATAAATGCATACAATTCGTGCAATATGCTGACAACCCCCAATAGGTCCGGTATGGACTAACTCTGGTGTGGGTCTAGAAATCCTGGTCTGCTAGGACTAATTATGTAAACAATGCAGATTGATCTGACAAATAAAGTGGCAAGTGCCTGAAAAGTGATGATTGTGCATCCTATGCCATAGGCAGTCTAACACATAGGGGCAAATTTACTTACCCGGCCCATTCGCGATCCAGCGGCGCGTTCTCTGCTCTGGATTCGGGTCCGGCCGGGATTCATGAAGGCAGTTCCTCCGCCGTCCACCAGGTGGCGCTGCTGCGCTGAAAATCATCTCCACGCGCCGGAATGCACCACCTCGGACCAGGTGAAAGTAAGCGGTCACCAAGCGACACTTTTTCGGTTTTTAAATGCGGCGGTTTTTCCGAATACGTCGGGTTTTCGTTCGGCCACGCCCCCCGATTTCCGTCGCGCGCATGCCGGCGCCGATGCGCCACAATCCGATCGCGTGCGACACAATCCCGGGGCAATTCAGGTACAATCGGCGCAAATCGGAAATATTCGGGTAGCACGTCGGGAAAACTCGATTCGGGCCCTTAGTAAATGACCCCCATAAAGTCCAAAACAGTATAAAAATGATATCACCGTGTTGTTGTTGGGGGATGGAAGGTTGTGCCCCACGCGTTCCGCCTCCACAGGCTTCCTCAGGGGTATCAACTACCAGCAAATTCCTCACAATATGGTACTAGCTGCACTACTAGTGGCAGCAAGCCCAGCCACAAGCAAACCAAAAAAAAGTAAAATATAACGCTATTGTAGGCCTAAATAAGCCGTTGGGGTTCTCCTATGGCTATTTTCTAGCCTACACTGAAAGCACACTGCTTTGCCAGATTACTTTGAGTTATAAAAAGAAATAAACTTAAAAAAAAAAAAATCAGAAGACTGTGCCTAATTCAAATCAAACCCCTAATAAATTGTCCCATTTCGGTGTTTGAGGTGGATATGTGTGTCACTAAGAGCTAAACACAACGGTCGCAAGTCTCCCTGCAAATTCCTCACAATATGGTACTAGCTGCACTACTAGTGGCAGCAAGCCCAGCCACAAGCAAACAAAAAAAAAGGAAAATATAACGCTATTGTAGGCCTAAGTAAGCCGTTGGGGTTCTCCTATGGCTATTTTCTAGCCTACACTGAAAGCACACTGCTTTGCCAGATTACTTTGAGTTATAAAAAGAAATAAACGTAAAAAAAAATAAATCAGCAGACTCTGCCTAATTCAAATCAAACCCCTAATAAATTGTCCCACTTTGGTGTTTGAGGTGGATATGTGTTTCTCTAAGAGCTAAACAAAACGGTCGCAAGTCTCCCTGCAAATTCCTCATAATATGGTACTAGCTGCACTACTAGTGGCAGCAAGCCCAGCCACAAGCAAACCAAAAAAAAGTAAATATATAACGTTATTGTAGCCCTAAGAAGGGCTGTTGGGTTCTTGTAGAATTACTCCTGCCTAACACTATTCTAATAGAACACCCTAACGCTTTCCCTGACCAGCAGCAGCATTCTCCCTAGCAGCATCCAGACACAGAATGATCCGAGCAGCGCGGGCAGGGGCTAGTCTATTCCAGGGTCACCTGATCAGGCCAGCCAACCACTGCTATCGACGTGTAAGGGTACCACGTCATGCTGAGTGCAGAGTCTCCTGGCTTGTGATTGGCTCTGTTTCTGGCCGCCAAACGGCGGGAGATGCCATTTTCTCGAGCTGGCGAAATACTTGTCCGAGCAACGAGTATGTTCCCTCATCTCTAAATAATACCTTATTTTTTGGATGATAAGACGCTCCTTACTTCAGATTTACTATTACAAAAAAGGAAAAATATATTGTACACCAATTAAAATATCCCTGTTGGTCGCACAAAAGCATAGCACAAACAGATCTGCTACTTTTCATACATTTACATACACAACCCTGCTACATCTTTATATTTACACACACAGCCCAGCTACACACACAAACAGAAATAGCAACACAATTATCAGTGCTACATACACTGTGCACTGCTCCATGCACAAATACACAAACACGGACTGGGCACTGCTATACACAGCAACACACGCACAGCTCTGCTATACACACATAAAGAACCCTCTGGGCACTACTATACACATAAACACATACAAACAGTTCTGCTATACACACATAAGGAGGACACTGGGCACAGCTATACAAATAAACACACACACACAGCCCTGCAATACACACATAAAGAGCACACTGGGCAACAGTGTACACATAAGAATGTTTTGCAGCCAGATCTTGTTGCAGTGAACACAGCTGATTTTTGTGGCAAATAACCTTTTTAAGAGCATTCAGAAAAGCGAGTGTGCATTGATCCAAAGTGTGTGCAGTGTCCAAAGTGGGACTTAGGATTAAGGGACTTAAGTTTGAGGGACTTTAGCAGGTAACTGCTGTATTTTTCACTTTACTGTGAATTCTTCCTTCTTCCGTATTTCTCTTGTAATCCCCATTAGAACAATGGACTCCATAAGTGGCAATGCTACACAGTGTACATCCTGTGCCATGTATGCTTTCCTTGATCAGCTGTTTGAGGGGGAATACTGCTGTGTGGGATGTGTGAAAATTGCTCATCTGGAAGCCCAGATTCTGGATCTAAATGAGCAAGTTTCAAGGCGGGCAATTGACAATATGGAGCAAAGTTTGCTGCTCCTGGAGCACAAACTCTCTGGGGAAGATGGGTGTGGGGAGGGAAGTATGGAGGTGCAGAGTGAGGGTGCAGCTAGTTGGGTAACATGTAGAAGGCAGGGTAGAGTTAAGAGTCGCAGGGAGTCTAGTCCTGATCAGGTGCACCCCAATAGATTTGCCCGGATGAGGGGGATATCAGCTCTGGGGTATCAATGCTGCAGCAAGACATGGCCTTTAGCAACCAGGGGACAGTCTGCTCCAGTAAGAAGGGAAATGGGAGCGCAGGCAAGGTCAGACAGGTGCTGGTAGTGGGAGATGGACAGACAGGCAATCTGTCACAAAGACGGCATGTGGCAGATCGGGTTGACAGATTATTTGGAGGGGCTGGTGAGGAACCAGCGGTCATGGTCCACCCTGGCACTAATGACAAAGTAAGAGGTAGGTGGAAGGTCCTTAAAAATGATTTCAGGGATTTAGGCCATAAGCTCAGCGCAAGGACTTCAAAGGTAATTTTCTCCGAAATACTACCTGTACCACGTGCCACACCAGGCAGCGGGAGATCAGGGAGGTAAATAAGTGGCTCAAAAGTTGGTGTAGGAAGGAGGGCTTTGGGTTCATGGAGAACTGGGCTTACTTTGCTGTCGGCTACAGGCTCTACAGTACGGATGGGCTGTGCCTCAATGGGGAGGGTGCAGCTGTTTTGGGGGAAAAATGGCTAGAAGGTTGGAGGAGTGTTTAACCCCTACACGCACCAGGACGCAATAGTATGTCCCTGCGGGAAGATACTTCCCGTACGGTGACATACTATAGCGTCCCGCTTCTGGTACGGCAAACAAACAGAGCCAGCAACAAAAGCAGCGGCTGTCAGCTGTTTATTACAGCTGACACCGCACTGTAACCCTTTACACGCCGCGGTCAAGCATGACTGCGGCGTGTAAGGGTCTTCCCCCTATGGATCGGATCCCCCATGCCACTTCCCGGAGAATCCGATCCACTTCTGGGCAGCCCCGAGGTCTGCCAGGTGCCCCAGGGCTGCCAGATGTTCCAGGCAGTCAGACCCCTTCCAGCCCGGGGCTGCGCGATCTGCTTCCTGGTGCCTTGTCCCTGCCTTCTGGCTGAGCTGCATGCTCAGTGTGTTACATTACACAGTGTAATATATCTGTATGTGTAAGGTGAAGAATAGCTTGAACAAGCGATCACAAAACCCACATATTTGATATCGCCGCGTCTGTAATAATCCGTACAATAACTCAAAAACATTATTTGCCCCGCTCTGTAAAC
Source organism: Engystomops pustulosus (assembly GCF_040894005.1). Lineage (NCBI taxonomy): Eukaryota > Metazoa > Chordata > Amphibia > Anura > Leptodactylidae > Engystomops > Engystomops pustulosus. The sequence goes on along the minus strand of NC_092417.1, from coordinate 99,672,113 downwards.
GCCATAAAAACAAAACACGAAAAACTCACCAAAAATGTAAATTTTTCATAAAATCTCTTCACAAAAATGTTCTAAAAAGTGATCAAAAAAGTTATGTGCGCTAAAATGGTATCACTTGAAAGGACAACTCAACACGTAAAAAATAAGCCCTAAACCAGCTCTTTCAACCAAAAAATATTAAAGTTACGTCTCCGATGTATATGATGGCGATGCAAAAACAAATGAGATTTCCTCTATATTAGTTTTTTTCCAGTAAAATTGTAAAAATAAATGAAAAACTTTATAAATGAGGTATCACCGTAATTGTAGTGATCTGTAGAATAAAGATAATATAGTATTTTTAGTGTACAGTGTACGACCCCCAAAAAATACAAAAAGAAACCAAAATTGACAATTTTCTTTTCACCCATACATTCAAGAGTTAATAAAATCTCATCAATAAGCTAATGTGAAAAACACATTCATTAAGCCCAAAAAAATGTACTTTCAAAATTGTATCCAATTTTGTTTTAACCCCTGTAAAACAATTAAAGGGTTAAAAAACTTCATAAAAGTTGTTTTACATACGTTGAGGGGTGTAGTTTCTATAATGGGGTAATTTATGGGGTTTTACTTTTATTTAGGCCTCTCAAAGTGACTTGAAACCTGAGCAGGTCCCTCAATAGCAGGATATAGCGTTTTTTATGAAAATGTAAAAAATCGCACCTAAAGTTCAAAGGCCCATAACATCCTACAAAAATAAGAGTATGCATAAAAAACCATGTCCACATAAAGTAGTCATTCGGTGAATGTTAGTTATTAAGTTTTTTTGTTGTTATGACTATATGTGGAAAAAATAGAACATTTTGAAATTCGAAAATCGAGAATTTTTCCAAATTTTCACCAAATATCTGATTTTCTCATAAATAAATGCAAAATATACCACCAAAATTTTTCAACTAACATGAAGTACAGTGTGTCACGAGAAATCACTTAGATATGTTAAAGCGTTCCAAAGTTATAACCATTTATAGTGACACAGGGCAGATTAGAAAAAATGGGCCATGTCAGGAAGGTGAAAAGTGGCTTCAGTGTTAAGGGGTTAAACTAGAGACTAAACTACACTTGTGCAGGGCAAAAAGACAGTGTAGAAAGAGAGCTGGGAAGAGTCATAGTCCATGGGGGAGGAAGGGGGCCTGGAATAAGATTGGGGAATAAGAACAAAAGGAATAGGGAAAACCATATAAAGTGCATGTACACAAATGCCAGGATAGCCCTTTTTAGAGCTAATCCTCACGTCCCCGCTATCTTTCTAAAACTTTAATACCCTAATATGTAAATTTTCTTAAGCGGCTACTGTGGCACGGAGTAGCCGGACATGAGGCAACACGTCGCGGCTAATCCAATGTCCTTGGATGATGTAGGAAGCATGTGTTCAGTAACATGATTCTGACATCACTACAGGTCCTGTAGGCAGTGAGTAGTAGAGATGGGAATTATGGCTCTTCTTAGTGAGCTGGCTCATTGGGCTCCGCTCACTAAGAAGAGTCGGCTCTTCTCGCTCCTGAATGAGTATATATTAAATATATAATAGGGAGCTGCAGGCCAGTCAGTCACCCCGCACCACTACACTTTTAACCCAATTGTAAAAGGAGTGTGGTGAGCTGGTTAGGGTTGGGGTTAAGTAAGCCATTGGCTCACTGTTAGGAGCTGGCTCTTGTCGTTCACAAACAAGAGTCAGCTCTTAGAGCTGGCTCATTCACGAACGACGAATCACAACTTAGTAGGCACGTCAGGACACCGGGGAGAGGGAGATAGCAGCAATCTCTCCTCTCTGGGAGATCGGCCATGTCATATAAGACACAGGCACTTTTTATCAAGATTTTTTCTTGTTAAAAAGTGTGCTATTTTAATGATATATGATGGATAGAAGTGGTTTGTAAATTTAAATTGGCAAATATAATGTGGTCTGGGTTGTGTACCAGCATGGCTCTGCTACCTGCTGGTGTGTTCTATTGGTTCTGGTCCCAAGCTCTTGAGACAGCAGTAAATTTGTTACATGATGATCAAATTAGGACACCTTTGGGCTACTCCCTATTAACCCCTTTTTCGTTTTTATGTTTCCATTTTTTGCTCCCCTCCTTTAAAAATTCATATTTTAAAAGCATCTGTCTTAATGATCATTTGGTAGAAGGACTATCTCCCTCTTATATTATATTTTTATTGCCCCTCTCCCGGACATCAAGTCACGATTTATGGATCAGTGGGAATCACTCTTAGGCTGTGAACTTTCCCTGGCGAGATGGGTACACTGCTGTACCACACTGGCAAAGGGTAGCCAGCAGGTTTCACTGATGGAGACCTCTCTTAGGTTATTGCAAAGAGTTTATTACGTCCCTACCTGTAATGCAAAAAATTGGGCTACAAATATGGAAAAGGGTATAGATTTACAATATCTGTGATGCCAGAATAATGGCATTCTATTTGTCAACCCTTTCTAAGTTTCGGTCGAAAATCATCTGGCTGGCTTTTAGAGAACATACACCTACAAACACAAAACTAAGCCATTTTTAGCCAAAAAGTATATAAATCTTTATTTCATTTCATTAAAAAATTACATATTCCACAAAAGGAAGATAAAGGGGAGTGGGGGATACAAGCAAATAGTGAGGATGTCACACAGGGATACTTAAAAACATGAGCGCCTGGGAGAGTAATGAGTGTTAAAACATCATGTCACATGGGTTTAGGGAGGATCATACAATTCATACACAAATATATAGCAACAGCCATGCACGAGATACTAGTATCAGACTGATAATGCAGCTTTTTAAATATATAAAGTGCTCAGTGCATGTGCAAAAAGATGCATTGTAAACATACCCATGTTTAGATTATGTCTCCCGTCTGCTGTGGGTAGATTCCCCGACGCGCGTTTCGGCGCAAGCCTTCGTCGGGGAAGGCTTGCGCCGAAACGTGCGTCGGGGAATCTACCCACAGCAGACGGGAGACATAATCTAAACATGGGTATGTTTACAATGCATCTTTTTGCACATGCACTGAGCACTTTATATATTTAAAAAGCTGCATTATCAGTCTGATACTAGTATCTCGTGCATGGCTGTTGCTATATATTTGTGTATGAATTGTATGATCCTCCCTAAACCCATGTGACATGATGTTTTAACACTCATTACTCTCCCAGGCGCTCATGTTTTTAAGTATCCCTGTGTGACATCCTCACTATTTGCTTGTATCCCCCACTCCCCTTTATCTTCCTTTTGTGGAATATGTAATTTTTTAATGAAATGAAATAAAGATTTATATACTTTTTGGCTAATAATGGCTTAGTTTTGTGTTTGTAGGTGTACGTCCCTACCTGTCTAGATAATATGTACCCCCTACATGTATCCATCAGGAGCCTTTTAATATATCCGGCGGCGCCAGAAGGGAGGTGATATCATCCTGTGCCAGCAAATGAGCATCTACTCAGGCTCCCCAGCCTGTAGCCCTAGAGATACTCACATTCTCCACAGCCAGCTCATCCTATGTATTCAGAGTCTCTGCTCCGGGTCATGTAACTTGAGAATCACATCACCAGATGATGTCATGTTAGGTGCTTGAATTTTACAGTCGAAGCGGCCTAGAAGATGGGGAGAGCAATGCAGAGGTTCTGCTCTCTCAGAGCTTGAGGGAAGCGGTCTGTGAGAGCTACCCCTCATCTCTATTGTAGAGGTCGGGAGAGTCTGGCAGTGTTGGATCCTTCTGACCTTCACACAAAAAGACACAGGCACTTTTAAGTACGATTTTTTCTTGCTAAAAAGTGTCTCCTATAGTCTGGAAAATATTAATGTGAAAAATCATTTAACAATGCAAATGATCATATTATCATATTATATGCCTTATAAAAATGACTGGTTGCTTCTTGCCACATTTCTGCAATTAATCGCAATGCTCTTCCAATATTTATTCAGGGTACTTTAACAATAAAACAAATACATATTTTCATAAGCTAATAGGCATAAAAAGCAGCTGTTCTGGGCTCCGCCATGCTGTTTACTGAAGATGAAGCACTATCTATTTTTATTCCCTTGGCCTTCTAGGAAGACAAGAGATCTCTTGTTTCAACTAATGTCTTTTCTTTCAAGTGCAGAGAAACAAATAAAGAGAAGCTAAAATACATAAATAGTTCACACCCTTATTATATAAATGATACTTTCTTATGGTTGTCCAAGATGTGCAAATTTAGCAGGGTTTGTCAAAGCAGAAGTTAAGGCAAATTAATATCTGCACTGTAATTTTACATAGGAATGCAGATAGACCTTGTTATATCCATTTCTTGCAAATTGTCTGGAAATAACAAAAAAGTATGATTGTTAGGGATAAAACTAGAAGTAGAGGAGGGAAGACCAGTAGCAGATCATAAGTTAGGCAATTTGGGCAGCCAAGTAAGAGCCAAGGACTAAAAAGAGAACCCGTCAAATTAACCCCCTAAACTAAATACTTTTCATAAACTGTCGTTAGAAAGCATTGCCTATATCCCTTCTTCGTCCCTCTACATGCCTGTAAACTTAAGCAATGAGGTCCTAAAGCTGAATGCAAATGACCTGTGAAATGTCCAATGAGTCATTATCATATTCAAGCTGTCCAGCTTATTCATGAGTGGGAGGCACAGCCTGTGCTTGACTGACAGCCTGTATTTATGATGTGAGGCATAATCGTGTAATGTCTCCTCCCATGTGCTTCCTGATGCTGCCCCCCCTGCAGCCTGTGTGTATGAGATACTCTTATACATATGGCTGACAGTCTGTATAATGGTGTGAGGTATAATGCTACAATGGCTACTCCCTGTACTTCCTGGTGCTGTTGCCCCCTGCAGCCTGTGTGTATGAGATACTTCTATACACATGACTGACAGCCTGTATAATGGTGTGAGGTATAATGGTGTAATGGCTCCTCCATATGCTTCCTGGTGCTGGCGGCCCCTGCAGCCAGTGTGTATGAGATACTCCTATATACATGACTGACAGCCTGTATGATGGTGTGAGGTATAATGGTGTAATAGCTCCTCCATGTGCTTCCTGGTGCTGGCGCCCCCTGTACCCTGTGTGTATGAGATACTTCTATACACATGACTGACAGCCTGTATAATGATGTGAGGTATAATGGTGTAATGTCTCCTCCATGTGCTTCCTGGTGCTGGCACCCCCTGCAGCCTGTGTGTATGAGATACTCCTATACACATGACTGACAGCCTGTATAATGATGTGAGGTATAATGGTGTAATGGCTCCTCTACGTGCTTCCTGGTGCTGGCGCCCCCTGCAGCCTGTGTGTATGAGATACTTCTATACACATGACTGACAGCTTGTATAATGATGTGAGGTATAATGGTGTAATGGCTCCTCCACGTGCTTCCTGGTGTTGGCGGCCACACCCCCTGCAGCCTGTTTGTATGAGATACTCCTATACACATGACTGACAGCTTGTATAATGATGTGAGGTATAATGGTGTAATGGCTCCTCCATGTGCTTCCTGGTGCTGGCACCCCCTGCAGCCTGTGTGTATGAGATACTCCTATACGCATGACAGACAGCTTGTATAATGATGTGAGGTATAATGGTGTAATGACTCCTCCATGTGCTTCCTGGTGCTGGCGGCCACACCGCCTGCAGCCACTGTGTGTATAGGAGGGGATGACACCACTGCCTCTGACTATGTTACCAGCCTCATTTACATAATAAAGAAAAGATGATTTTACAATGATTAATGTATGAATTGACTAGATAGAGGCTGGTATGAAATCCTTGTGAGCTGCTCCAACAGGTAGTGGTTGACAGGACTAGTGACAGAGACCTGATGACAGGTGTCCTTTAAAGACAACGTAGGAGATTCTTGGGGGTCAGCAGGAGGCATGATAATGTCACTACTTGGCACTTCCCAGTCCAAACCTTTTATAATAGTGATATCCATGGATCCATCTATTGTATAATTTATTGAAACTTGATTCAAATAAATCTTGATGGATCTCCAAAATGTAAGAAAAACCTGATGGAACATAGACTAACAAAACATGCCCAGTACTGAGATTTCAGGGAGATTTAGAGGATGTTAGTTACATTAGACATATTTTAAATAACGTGTCATTTGTTGTTAGTGTTATGAACAGAATAAGTACTTTAATATTTGTCAACCTCTACCTATGTTTCAGAGTTTTACAATGGAAAGCAGTCATTACTGGTCACCTGAAAGCTCTACTACAGATATGACTCAGGTACGGAGAAGATCCTATTTGGTTAGCCTCTGTATAAAGACGATAAATATCTGATTGCAAGGTGTCCTGCTGCTGGGACCTCTGGGCGAATGGCAGAATGTGGGACCATAAGTACCCTTGTGTTGTCCTGTATAGACTGGGATCTCCAGGATTCCTCCTCCTTGCAGAAAACAAACCTTCATACACCTTTTGTAAGACATGGAGAGAAGAATGTCCCCAGAAAGGGTTCACATACAGTACATGGCAACAAATAACCAGCAATAGATGGTCTAAATCTGAAGTTTCTGGCCCACCAAAATCTGTAGTGTTTGGCTTGCTACTTCAATTCACTACATTGATTTTTTGCAGAGGTCTTTACTGTCCTTGTGTTTTAGATCCTCTTTTGCCCATAATTTGAATACATAATTTTGTAACATTTTATAACATTTATAACATTTTATAACAATAAAAATATCTTGTGATGAACAGGAGAATATTCGACAAAAAAGAACACCCCTTTTTGGAATCCCAAAAAAGGGGACCTAAGTATGTGCCTAGGCCCCTAATTTTACCACAAAAACCTGGTAAAACCTATATTTTTTTTACTCGAGTATAAGCCAAGTTTGGGTTTTCAGCATATTTTTTTGTGCTGAAAAACTAGGCTTATACTCGAGTATATATGTTGAACTTAAGGAAATATGACATTCAAAAATTCAATGGGCATGGAATTAATGAAAACAAGTGTAACAAGTATCAGATTGTAAACCAACTGTGCCACCTAACTGGATTTGCTTTGGGCTACTCCCAAGTGCATTATCTAAGTTGGTTTCACACTTTAACCCTTATACAGACATCTTGTACATTTCAGACCTTTAAGGCAGATATGCTTCAGAATCAAGTTAAATCCTTGTGTTCCATTCATTTGATTTCAGAAGCAATCGGCCAAGTTACAGTTTACGGGAAAACAGTGAACTACATTGTGGAAAACTGTAAACTTTGGATAAGTACATCATACAATATACAGTAGTCTTTTACTAAGGAGTTCATAGCTGTGATTAGTTAACACAGAGAGATACTGTCATGACTTCAGAAGCAATAGAAATGTGATCCATAAATTCAGATTATAGAATAAGTGCACATATTATATATACATACTGATGACCTAGTTGCTTGTTTTTAATTAAAGGGTGGTGGATGCTTGTTGAATGGTTTTGATGGTTTCATAACTTTCCACTGCCTCTGGCCGCCCCAGTCATGTGTGTCTGCCCTGGCCTCAAGGAGGGGCTCAGAAGATGCTTTTAAAGACTCTACAAAGAAAGAATGATACATTCTTTGTCCTCAACTCATCAAAAGAAACAGATATTTCTCAGAGTTAGACAGTGCGGAATAAGATATCAGGAAGAGCGGAATTCAAAAGGTGCCTAAAGTTAATGCATCCAGCTGGGAGGATTCTCAAGGCACTGCCTGTTTGCTCCATCATCTGGACCTGTCAAGGGAAGAAGGTTAAAGACTTCATCTACTGCGAGTCTACTCAAGCAGAAGGACATCCGCCTGGTATGTCAGAAGCACAGTGGGAAACTGCCCTGCTTACAAGCGATTACCCACAAAACAGAACTATAAAAACTGCTGCACTTGACAGGGCATCAAAATGTACAAGGGAAACCAAAAGAACTAAAAGCAGTGTTCCCCACAAACCTTGAGCAAGATCTCCGTTGGAAGGGTACAAGAAAAGGACAACAAAACTAATTTCACTACCAAAACATTCCATATATAAGGTAATAGGACTAATTTGGCATTGCTGCTACTTTTGGTAAATAATGATGTCATCTGTAGATCATGACTATCATCTAGTCACGATCTACCAAATAATGGCTCTCCAAACTCAGCATATGTTTAATGTAATCTTGGAACATAAAGGGGGTGATTTATGAAAACTCGAGGAAAGAATAAGATTACCAGTTGTCCAAAGCAACATATTAGATGCCAGCGCTCATTTCTCTCCAGAGACAGAATTTGTTGCTATGAGAAACTGATTTACTTTTCCTTTGCATTAGTTTTGGTAAATCTTCCATAATGTGGTCCAAAGTTATGCCTGTATTGAAATGAATAATCTAACACTATTTCCTTTTCAGCAATGTAACCCCACAAGCTTGTATGCCTACCAAATTTTTTTTCGTTTTTTAAAAGGTTCTATGACACTTTTTTTTTATAAATAATTCTGAATTCACAGACAAACTTTGTTATTTAGGGACAGCTAAATGCATATATATAATATTTTATACAGATGAGATATATTTATCACAGTACATGTTGACTCTACATAGGTTGGTAACAAGGGGTCACCAAGGATCTATTTTAAATGACTTAAACAATTGAATAAATGAGTAGTAATTCTTAGTAACATTATATGGGAATTACATGATCTCTATTCAGCTCTTACATCTAGTTTTATCTCTAATTTCATCATTTCTTTTCTCTGCATAAAGTTAATATGAAATCTAACACATCCCTAAGCTTCTGTCCATCTTGTTAAATATCACAGAGGATAAATTACAACGTTTTTTCTAAAAGTTCCCTTTTACTATGAATTTATACAAAGTCTCTGGAAAGTTAATGACCATTTCAAGAGTAACTAAACCTTTGAAGCAATTAAATTTTTTTCAGAAATGAATAGTGCAGATTATAATAGTAAACTACGTTTTATATGTAAAGCTTCTTTGTCCCATGTTTTGTTCCTTTCTGTAGTGAGTAGTGTTTCCAAAAGCTTGTACACAGCAGACAGGAATATTTCACTTGATAATCCAGGAGATAAGACTGTTCCATGTCTTTTTTTTTACATAATACATTCTTATGTTATTTAAAGAGAAACATTATAAGCTTCTTGGCTATCTATCTATTGGTATCAGGGAAGGGAATACTGATTTATATACACTGCTAAAAGAAGGAAAAACATCTCCAATAAAATACATTAAAAAGTTGCAAGGTCTAATAGAGATTAACATAGAACTCATTTAGATTTTCCTGGGGTGTATTTATTAAAACTTGATTATCCATTTAATTTGTCAAGTCATACATAAGGCATCTGCAATTAAATTTCTGTTATTTCCTACAATGCGAATTTCCATTGTAGCACTAAATGTGATTGGCTTGTAACATATTTATAGTATATCTGCCCATTATTACAATTTACACAATTTAATTTCTGCTATATAATCAGAATCAATAATTCAAAAGAATCAGATTGCTGCAATAACTTCATGTATTCTAGAATTTTTATCCATCATTTTGCTTATAAATTCTAATATATCTACACATTGGGGCACATTTACTTACCCAGTCCTGTCGCCATCCCGCGGTGCGTTGTCGGACGAGGATTCGGGTCCGGCGTGATTCACTAAGGTCGTGCGTCCAGTTTCATGCAGGTGTCGCTGCTGCGCCGAGGTCCGCCGGAGTTCACCTTCTTCTTCCTGGTGCATGTGAGTGCGTGATCTTGTGACACATTTTGTTTTTAAAATTCCGTGGTTCTTCTGAATCCGTGGGGTCGTCCTATGGCCACGCCCCCCGGTTTTTGTTGCGTGCAAGCCGGCGCCGATGTGGCAAAATCCTGGGGCTATTCGGTGGAATACGGAAATATTCGGGAAACCCGAGGAAATTTCAGCGTTCGGACTTAGTAAATGAGCCCCATTGCGTATTTTGCATATAGGAGATTTCTGTGGTATTGTACATAGAGACCAGTAAACCAGTTATCTTAAATAAATAAGTCAAATCATAAAAAATAATAACAATGAACTCATTATACATCTCAATTACTTACCTTTTTCTTTACATCAGTTATAACTATACATTATATAGTACAAATTTTGAAAACTTTGTTAGGATATTAAAGAAAGGGACACTGCTATTTTCTCCCTGCCTCCTTATGCATGGAAAAATTTTATCAGATATAATTGTTCATCAATTCCTGACAGGTTATAACTATTCTAAATATCCAGCAGATGGTGCTCTATTCAGTCACTATAGATAGCCAACTGCACTTGACTTTCAAACAGAAGAAAATGAGAATGGCGCTCACTAAGCTTCTTTTCTTTCCTTATTGTGATTACATACTTACAAATATTGGCTCTGAATAAGGAATATCAAGTGGCAGATTTACATTGGGGGGTTCCCCTTGTAGAATTGACGGCCGTTTCGCGCCTAATAACCCTCTGATGTACCTCCTCTCTCCCACTTCATATTCCTTATTCTGAGTCAAAATTTGTAAATATGTCATCACACTAAAAAGAAAGAAAAGAAGCTTAGTGAGCGCCATTCTAATTTTTTCTGTTTGAAAGCCAAGTGCTAATACTGACTGTTTAATCCAAAATGGACTGGGGTTATATGGGTTGCACATAACAGCTTTCTCTGTGGGCATGCCATCCCCACTGCTGTGTATATTGTAACTATGCAAATAGAAAATGTGACATTTTATAAAATATATATGTTTTAATATGAATTCAAATTCAATTTACTGTAGAATTCAATAACAAAATGCAAATATACTGTATATCTATTTATTAAATCACACCTCATTTATACAAAGTTTATTAAATGTCAGATTCTGGTAGGGGCTATCGTCCTCTAACGTCGAGCACTGAATTTCTACAAACTACTGTTTGCCCACCCTTGATGTGTGGTAGAGAGCTGGATCTTTTTGAAAAACAAATTGGGGGGAATTTATTAACGGACTTGCGCCACAATTCTGGCGGTTTAGCACCAAAAAAACTGTGTGAAAAGCCATACACCACATTTATCAAGGCTTTTTAGACCTGTTTTTAGCCATTTCCAACTTGTCCGGCTGTGGGGGTGTGACCTTTGGGAAAGGGGTGTGGCTTGGTCTAAAAGGGGGGTGGCTTATTTGAATGTTCCGTGCGCCAAATATTGTGATGCAGAGTTTAGACCACTTTAAAGTAAGTCTAAACTGGAAATCGACAGTCTTATCCTGGACCAGATTCATTAACACAGTAATAAATCTGGCGCAGAAAATGACTAGGGTTTTTCTCCACTAAACTGAAGGAACCTGGGCATATTGCAGCAAACACCCACGGTAATAACCCTTTAACTGCCTCCCACAAAGCCGGTGGAGCGTAGGTGCGGCCATATTGGCTTTGTTCATTGCTCAATGTGATCGGGTAGCAACGACCCCTCACCATGACAGCTTTATAAGACCCAAGGCTGTGTCATTTATGCAGATCTGTGTACTGGTGGCACATTGTAACAGAAACAGATCATGTGCAAAATCCACATATACTGCCAGGGCTGTCAGCTATAACTGGGCAAGGGCAGGACTGATAAGTAGGTGTCAGCCTATGTATGTGAGCCTATGTAGTTTCCTTATGTCCCCTATCCATTACAAAACTCCCATTCAACATAAAAAAGTGAAAATCACCACACAAACACTACACATTTGGTATCGCTGCATCCGTAACAATCTGTACAATAAAATGTAAGCTATTATTGAACCTGCATGGTGAGCACCAAAAAACCCCTTAAAATAAATGTCAAAAATTAACATTTTTGCTCAACTCATCTAACAAAAAAGGTTTAGAGTAGATGATATATTCATATTTACCCATAAATGAAACCAATAACAAATACAACTTGTCCCACAAAAAATAACCACCTACAGCTCCATCAACAAAAAAATTAAAATGATACACCTCTTAGAAGATGGCAATGCAAAAACAAGTGATTTTTTTCACTGAAATTTGGTTTTATTCTACAAAAACATAAAAATATATGAATATGGGATATCGCCGTAATCGACTGACCATACTGACCCACAGAACATAAGTAACATTTTATCTGTGCTATACAGTGAACAGCAAAATAAGCAGTGATAAAAATCATTCTTTAATTATTTTTTGTACCCCCCCCCCCAAAAAAAGGGTCACCTATGAAACCCCCCAAAAATTGTAACATACTCTCGGGTAAAGCTGTGTGTTTCAAGAAGGTTTAGCATTTATGGGGAAAAGAAGACAAGATTTGACTAGCCCAGAATGCACCCCCTCCCACCAACCTAGAGTTTAGTAGTGAGAAATCCAGTATTTATTGCACCCAATGTACTCTGCACTGCTTGTAGAACCTCTCTTTACCATACTCATCCTCACCTGAATGGAACATTTGAGGGCTAAAATACTCACAAAATTCCTTGATGGGTTATGTTTCCAAAATGGTGTCATTCTTTGGGGGTTCTATTATTCTGGTATCTCTGGGAGCCTGCAAATGTGACATAACACATATTTACGTATATAGGACAAATAACACAATAAACTGCGGGGTGTTTTTCTTCTTTACCCCTTTGGGGGTCAAAGCAACAATCTTTGGAAAAAATGAAATTTTTCACTTACACAATTCAAAGTGAATTAAAGGGGTATTCCCACAAAGACAAGTTTAAATATACTCAGAAAAACAAAATAACACATTCTCTAATTCTCTGTTATTAACAAAAATACAGCATTCCACAGATATAAGTCCAACCTGTATCTGTAAGTCCTAGTGTACACAATTTTGGTTGTCTTGGGATCCTATTCTCATGAATAGTGTCTTTTGTCTGCATGCTACAGTGCTCTCTGCCTTCTGCCCCTCACCTCCCCCCTGCATTACGAGACCAGCTCAGACACAGGCACTGCCAGCAAGTAGCAGTGTGCAGACACTAATTCTACAAGCTACAGACAGATAAGGTCTTTATAGCAGAACTGACTCTATTTTATTGATTAGGTGAGTTAGCAGAGCTGAGAGTGTCATTGTGTTTTATATCCACCTCATGAATCTCATCATCTCTCTTTTTCTATTTGTCAGATGCTAGTAGAATGTTCAGAAGCTAAATAAAATTGTAGATAAACTTGTATCCTGATAATATAAGCACATTGTCAGCACACAGTATCTCATAGCACAGAGGAATCATGAAGTGATTACCCAACCCACACTTTGGAATTTTACACTGACCTGTCTAGGGAGTGATAGGACCAAAAACACTACAATAAACAGGACAATAATTGTAAAGTAAGAGGTTTAAAATGGTCTAAATTGTGCAAACATCACCAGGGGATTAAAATTTAAATTTTTTTTTCATGGGGAAACGCCTTTAAGTTCAATGAAACACCAGTGGCGGTAAAATGTTCACTGTTTAGTTTCCAACGACCTGGCCCTTTTTTGTTTTTTTCATTTCCATTTTTCACTCCCCACCTTCAAAAATCTATAAATTTTTTTTATTTTTACACGTAAAGAGCTCTATGACTGCTTGTTTTCTTCCTAACAAATTGCACTTCATAGTGATGGTATTTAATTTTCCATGGTGTGTACTGTGAAATGGGAAAAAAATTCCAAATGCAGTGAAAATGGCGAAAAAACGCATTTGCACCGTTTTCTTGTGGGCTTGGATTTTACGTCTTTCACTGTGCGCCCCAAATGACATGTCTACTTTATTCTTTGGGTCAGCAAAATTACAAGGATACCAAATTTGTATAGGATTTATAATGTTTTTATACATTTACAACAAAATTATAATTTTTTTGCTTTTGCCATTTTCTGGTGCTAATAACTTTTTATACTTTAGTGTACGGAATTGTGGGTGGTGTCAATTTTTGGGACCCTTGATGACATTTTCATTTTTACCATGTTTAGGACTGTGCGGCCTTTTGATCACTTTTTATAGAATTTTATTTGTTTTTCAAAATTGCAAAAAAGTGCCATTTTCGAATTTGGACGCTATTTTCCGTTATGGGGTTAAACACAGTGGAAAACCGTTATTATATTTTGATAGATCTGCCATTTTCAGACGCGGCGATATCTAACTTGTTTATGATTTTTACTGTTTATTTATATTTATATCAGTTCTAGGGAAAGGGGGGTGATTTGAATTTTTAGTTTTTTTAATTCTAATTTTTTAAAACTTTTTTTAATTTTTATTTTTACTATTTTTCAGACTACCTAGGGTACTTTAACCCTAGGTTGTCTGATCGATCCTACCATATACTGCCATAATACAGTATGGCAGTATATGGGGATTTCCATCCTCCTACATTACATTACATTACTCCATGCTCCCTGGTGACGTCATGGGGAGTGACGACCTTCGGCAAGATGGAGACGCTGTTTGGTAGGAAAACACCCCGCGATATGCAGCAAAGACTTACCGGCTATGAAGAGGTCTCAGCCCATGAGCCCTCTCCATTCACCGCCACCGATGAGCACCGTACTATTACAGAGCGCGTCAATAAGGGGTTAGAATTCCATCAAAATCTGCTCTCTAAAATCTCAGTGGTGCTCCTTCCTTTCTATACCCTGCTATAGGCCCTTACAGGAACCATTGTGGGATAACGCCATACATGAGAGAACAATTTTTGCACAACAATTTTTGAGATCTGTTTTCTCCTTGCTTCCATGTATGTGATGAATGCGTGTATGGGTGCCCCCACGTATGTGATGAATGCATTTATGAATCTTTTCATATATGTTCAATGGGTGGAAGGTGGGTGCCTCCATGTATGTGGCCAATGTACGGTTGAGTTTGTGCATGTATATGTACCATGTATATGTCCCCATTGGGGGCAGGAACTGATCTGGCAAGCTCTGTTCAGCGCTGCATAATCTGTGTGCGCTATACAAATAAAGAATTATTATTATTAGTGCATCTGTGTATAATGTCAGTTTGTGGAATGAGTGAGTGCATGTATGTATAAAGTGTTTGTAGGAGTTCAGACAATCATACTTACACACTTTAGCAAAGAATAAAGAGTATCAAAAGATACACACAAAAAGTTTTATGTCCTAAGCCACACCTTTGACCCCCACTATATTATGCTTCCTGTTCTGTGACTATAACTATAACCCATAACTATAATGCCCACCTGTGGACCCAATCTATAGTACCCCATAATGTGGCCCACCAACTAATTACATCTCCCTTCATTTAAGCCCTCCGTTAAATTCCCTATTTCACCTTCATCTTTCACCAAATGTGGAGATAGTTCAAACCATTTTCGGTTGTGCACCAATTCAATAATCCCTTGTGCCAAAATCTAATATTTAATATCTAAAATTACCACACATTTTGTGTGCCAAAATTGATGAATGCCCCCCAATGTGCCTCACAGCATTAGCAACCTATTTCCTTCTAACACAATGGGGCAGATTTATCAAGCAGTCTGAAAGTCAGAATATTTCTAGTTGCCCATGGCAACCTATCACAGCTCAGCTTTCTTTTTAGCAGTACTCATGAATATTTTAAAGGGGAGCTGTGATTGGTTGCCATGGGCAACTAGAAATATTCTGACTTTCAGACAGCTTGATAAATCTGCTCCAATGTATAATCAGTAATTGGAAACTGTACATAAGGTTAGTCATATCCAATAGGCATATCAAGTATACTGTATATAGGAAATACAAAAATAAATACCTTTTATTCAAAGAATTAGTAAAAAAGATTGTCTTTTGGAAATGATTTGCACTTTCCATGAAGTTACACATTTGTTTATGCCTTACTTATTGTGTGTGTTTTTTTTTTATTTCACAGACCCCTGCTCAGCATGACCCCTTTGACTAGTCTACAACCAGACATCAATATCACAAACTTCACTGTCCAAAGTGCCTTTGAGGCGAACCCTAATGCAACAACCATTGTTCATATTGAGGTCCCAAAAGGGGTCTTCTTGTTCCTGTGCTTGCTCAGCCTGCTGGAGAACATCCTTGTGGTTGTGGCTATAGCAAAAAATCACAACCTGCACTCCCCTATGTACTATTTTGTCTGCTGCCTGGCTGCATCAGATATGTTGGTCAGTATTAGCAACCTTATAGAAACACTCATCTTGATCTTTCTGCGCCATGCTGTCATCAAGCATAACATACCCATGGTGAAAATGATGGATAACATTGTTGATACATTGATTCTCTGCTCCTTGGTGACGTCTCTCTCATTTCTCGGAGCCATTGCTGTGGACCGATATGTAACAATCTTCTACGCTTTAAGATACCATAACATCATAACCCAGCGTAGAGTAGTCAGTGCCATAATTGGGATCTGGTTGGCCAGCACTGCTTGCAGTATTATATTCATAGTGTTTTCAGATAGCCATATTGTCATCTTGTGTCTTATTGGATTTTTCATCTTCATGATGGTTTTAATGTTGGGCCTCTACATCCACATGTTTGTTTTGGCAAGAAAACATTGTCAAATGATTATGTCCCAACAAAAAGGAGTGCGAAGAGGATTCTCTCCACATCAAGCAGCTGCAAAACTCAGGGGAGCTATCACCTTAACTATTCTTCTTGGAATCTTCTTTCTGTGCTGGGGGCCCTTTTTCCTTCACCTCACCCTAATTGTGTCTTGTCCAAAAAATCCTATCTGCCTTGAATACTTCAAATACTTTAGAATCACCCTTGTCCTCATGATATTTAACTCTATTATTGACCCTATCATCTATGCCTTTCGTAGTCGGGAGCTGAGAAGAACCCTGAAGGACATTGTGTTGTGTTGTTCCCACTGACGGTACAGGGGGAAAGGGGGGACAAAAGCATAAAGAACATCTGAACTTCTTGTTAAAGTCCTCTCCTTCCCCCAAAGAGTGCACTACCAGTATATGGGGTCTAAAAGGATGCCATAAACAGACTGCAAGTAAATGAATGCTATAAGCACCATGCAGCAATTGAAGTGTTCACAAAGGAATTCTGAGGAACCTCTAATGACTGCTCCTGGATTCGGGCATGTCAGCGTCTCAAATTACAAAAATTACAAAAATTTTGATCCTGAAAGACACCAGGTTCTAATCTATGAGCCATGAGGCTTCTTGTATATAACTCACTAAACAGTCTGAGTGTGGCTATGGGTGCCACTGTCATTAGTTTTATCATATTGAGTTTGGAAGCACCTCCTGAATCACCAAAATTAAAGCACAACAGTCACATGAAATCAAATGTCATGTAATATAGTTCTGGGAATCAACACTTATTGTAATATTTTTATTAGAACAGCCACAAAAGTGTATTTTACATCATCATGTGAACCAAGTTAGTATCACTTTCTGTGAAAAAGTGAGTCACCCTACATGTCTGATAAACACTAAAATGTATTGTGACAGATAGATAGTGGCAGGCTGTGCTATTAATGCCCTAATGGAGAGAGCATAACACAAATGTGTACAAAGCCGAATTTGTGTATTTGTAAAATGTCGTCACATATCATATGGCATATCACTAGAAGGTAAGAGCTCCCTTCATTTCATTCCCTCAACAGAAACACTCCCCTATGCCAATAAAGCTGCAATAATCCATCCATCAACAATGTGCAGACATAAACAAAGGACAATAAGGACTATGGAACATTGTTACATTTTGGCATCTGCTAGACAACGATTTGTGGCAGATATCTGCATTAGGCAAAATACTATGATTGAAATCCAGAAGAGAGCAACACACTCCTAAGTCTGCGTGAAATTAACATAAGTAATTATTTTACCTCACTCAGCTATTTGATGTTTATATTTTTAATGTGTGTATTTTTATTGGAATTTGCATTTGAAATAAACATAACATGTATGAACACAAAAGACATACTTGTCATACAATATACATTCCCCAACAATCCCTCTTTTTACACCATCTACATAGCAAATGTAAACAAGTGTTATGGGTATTATAACTCCATACTCCGGGCTAGATTACAGAGTCGGCTCACACGGTGCAAGCCCCGGTGCCCCTACCACTTTGCCTTTAAAGGGGCTCCCATCAAATGTGGGTGATACAGGCAGAGATGGATGCCAGAATTGCCCACACAATATATGGGTCTGGCTGCCTGTGTGGTGTCCAATAAACTTCAGTCTATAGCAGAGCAAGGGAACACTAAGTTCCCTGCTCTGCCATAGACCACGGTAGCGCATCAAGATGTCGGAGTCCTACCGCTGGACGTCTCACACAGTGACGTCACACACTGTGCACACTGGCACTGGTGCAGTATGCTGACACTGTGAGGCAAGAGGAGGAGGTTGTGGTGCATCGGTGGAATGAAGGAAGCTAAGTAGAATTTTATTATTTTACCTAGGGTTGTATATAGTTATGGGGGACTGTATATATTTATTATAGGGGGATTGCATATGTTTTTTTTAAAGGAGGACTGTATATAGTTATTACAGTGGGCTGTATATACCCTATTTCCCTGAAAATAAGACATCTCCTGAAGATAAGACCTTGTGCAATTTTCTTTCAAGCTTAGAAATATAATCCCTCCCCTAAAAATAAGACATAGCAGCAGTCATTGCTACAGCTTCCTGCATACCATACGTTAGTATTGGTAGATCAATTCGATACTGCAAGAGGTTGTGACATGTGGGAAGAAATAATGGGATAAAATCACTGTTTAGCTGAAAATGCTATGGGCAGCTTCCCAGACATTGAAGGAAAGTGCTAAACATGAGAGATTGGGACCAATGATTCTAATGAAAATGGAGTCACAAGAAATTTAGCATGAAATTCACAGTTTGGAGAGTTAGCCAGAAGTTTTTGAGAAATCTTGCTTTTTGACCATACATACCAGGATTAAAAATGTACCAGAGATTGTTGTACACGGACAGAGAGTAACAAGAGTTTCTTGATGGAATTCAGAATTATATGCTGAACTACAAGATATAAATAAATGTTTTTTGTTTAACAATACATGTGAATTCTTGTTAATGGCAAAATAATACCGTATATACTCGAGTATAAGCTGAGTTTTTCAGCACAATTTTTGTGCTGAAAAAGCCCTACTCGGCTAATACTCAAGTTAGTATAAAAAGCACACAAGATACAGCATGTATGAGGGAGCCGGACAGCTATGTGAGCAGGGTGTTGGAAGCTAAATCATGCGGGATAGATCGCTGGCTAAGAGGCAGAGCGGGGTAGAAAAGACAAGCTCCTGATCACAAGAAGGGAGCTGAAACACGTGCAAGCTGAGCCTCCAAACAGGGGAGATACAGCACCAGCGGCATAACTTCCGCCGTAGCGATTGCTACGGGGCCCGGGAATGCAAAGACTCCCTATGTCCACTCCTAAACCTAGACCACCTGCCCCCTCCCTGAGTCACCCGCCCCCCAGCACAGGTGACCGCCCGCCTACCCCCTTGCATGATGGCAAAGCCTGCCGCTGACAGAGCGGATGGATGCCCCTCCTCCACACTCTACGGCCCAGTCTACAACCCCCCCGCTCGAACAAGCATAATAGTATATAAATGTATATACTGTGTATATATGCATCTACTGTGTATATGTGTATGTACTGTATATATCTGTATATATGCATCCACGTATATCTGTGTGTATATGTATATACTGTGTATATACTGTGCATATATGCATCTACTGTGTATATGTGTAAATATGCATATACTGTGTATATACTGTGTATATGTGTAAATATGCATCTACTGTGTATATATATGTATATACTGTGTATATATGCCTCTACTGTATTTATACACGTACAAATTTATATAAACATATATATGTGCACATTTAAATATATGATGTATGTGTGTTTTTTTATATGCTGTGTGTATGGTATGTATGCATATGCTCTATATACTGCATGTGTGTGTGTGCGTATTTCCCGTATGTGTGTGCGTGTGTATGCTGTATATACTGAATGTGTGTATGCTGTGTGTGTGTATATTCTGTATGTATATGCAGCATGTGTGTATATGGCGTTTTTATACTGCATGTATGTGTATATATGGTCAGTGTATACTGTAATGTGTATGCAGTATGTGTGATGATTAAATACATAGGGGTGAGCTGCAATCACCTCTCCTTCTCTCCAGTGACTGCCAAGCTATAGCCGGGTGGGCAGACGTTTATGTGAATGCAGCTGGTAGATAGTCCCGGATATTCCCTCCAGGTCCTGCACTGGCTGGGGTTGTCCCGGCTCTGGGTCCCGCCTAGTAAACACTTTCAAAGTCTGAACCTGTGATACTGAATGGCTTCTACAAACATCGGGCAGGGAATCCTTTTGAGAGAGGTGTCGGGTTAGCAGAGAGCAGGGATCACGTCATCAGGTTCAGATCCCCATCTGTCCATATATGGTCTCCACATCTCCTAGTTTTTCCCCAGACACAAGGTTCAATTAAATACATCTTTGCCCAGCCCGGGATTCAAACCCAGACCCTCTGCAGTCCAACTGCCATAGAGACTCCATCCACAAAGCCTCTAGCCACTAAGCTATGAGCTCAATGATTATCTATCTGAGGATTTTTGGTAACTAAGAGCTGGTAACTGCTACTGTTACACTGTGACACAGACTTAATGCACTGATATATAGAGAGGGATCTTCTCAGAGATTACAATAATAATAATTACAACAATAATTATTATTATAAATTTTATTATTTTTATTATTATGGAGAAGATTATTAATAATAGTAAAAATAATAATAATCGTCTCCATAATAATAATAAAAATAATAATAATTGTCTCAATAATTACAATCATAATTATAGAGGGGGTGGATATAGGAATTAGGGGGGTTAGATATAAAGGTATTACAGGCGGCTGGATATATTAATTGCTAGCAACATTTACTTTAATGAAAAAAATTGCAGGGAGGGCCCCCAGGGGCCTCTACCGCCCTTACTCAGGCCCTACCCACACTGTATCTGAGACACATCATATGAGCCATTCTAATTACCTGTATCAAGCCACCCACTGCCATCTACCAGTATGGACCACAAGGTGATCAAAACCGCTACAAGGCCAAGACTTTACTCTGCTAATTGTGATACTTACTTGTACCACTCATTCCTTTTGACTAAACAGCAGCGGTCATCTAATAAAGAAGCAGCTACCCACAGAGTATTGCATGTGTATCAATCCATGGCACCCAAAGCTTCTCAAACTTCACCAAAACACCCTTTTTCCAAATGTAGTAACCTGTTTTTTTAACAATATGTTAAGTTCTAGTTGGACAATTGTCACCTTCCACATACATCAAAATGCTAAGGGGAAAGAGTAACATGAACCGGGTAAACAGATTTCATAATGTATACCACCACTACGCCATAAGTCTTCCTGGTTCAAACATGACCACAGCATGTGCACTTAAGGGAACCTGTCAGCAGAAGCTGACCTAATAAACCACTACCAGTTGTGGTCTACCACGACATTACACCAGGATGTTCCCAAGCAGCTGAACACCTTCCAGATTTTGTTTCTTTCATGACCCAGTGCATTGGCTTCATCTAGAAAATCAACTTAGAAGTGAGATGTAAATTAGTTGTATAAAGTTGTATAAAGGAGGCCGAGATTTTAACACTGAAGCCAAACTCTCTTCTTCTTCAGAAACCTCTCATCACTGTGTTTGATGGTTCTGCATCTAGAGCTATCACTATCCAGCTCCTCTAAAGTACAATGCATGATGTTAATCACAGGGGAGGATGTATTCAGAGCTCCCCACATTGATTTCTGGTTTAAACTCGTTGACTTTTCTGGATGCTGCCACCACACTGGGACATAAAAGAAGCAACTACTGGAAGGTGTTACTCTGTTTGACAATATACTGTAATGGTTTATTAGGCGGCCAATTGCTGATGACAGGTTCCCTTTAGGTTTACAACCTCATATCCACATCTTGTCCAGAAGGCATCAATTGTTACTCTAATATCAAAAAAGGAACTGTTAAGTATTATTGACTCCGCAGGAGATTTATCAAAAGTGTTGACAGAGACAGTTATGTTTGTCATGCCACTGCCTTACTTACTCCTTACTTTTGTAATCCATCCATGGAGGGTAGTCTAAAAGGGATTGTGTAACTGCAGCCTGTTGACATCTGTCAATCACTTTCTTCCTCCTAGAGTCTACATTATTGCCCACATTCTGCCACTGCCATTTTACCTGTGTGCCACCTGTTCCCTCATCTTTTCAATGTCTCCATGCCTGTTGACCCCCTGCCCCTTTCCCACATACAATCACCTAACTATATTTGCCTGTTCACTTTGCTTCCCAACTATTTCCTTGCTGTCATTCCATCAAAGCTTTCCAGGGCTGGAACTATCCTAGAGGAGCCGCCCCGACCCTCAATGGCAATCACTGCTGTGTGCAACTAAGATGTTACCGCTGCCTGCGTCTTTTGTGAGTCCCAGGTACCGCGGCCGCCTGTCTCCTTGCCAAGGCAACGGCGCCTGGCTCATAGAGAGGAGTGGACGCGCATCCTCTCCTCTCTATGGAATTCAAGAGTGTGGGAGTGATGAGGAGGAGGCATTTGCTGCTGCAGGTAGGTGAGTATACACCTACCTGTTGGGGCTGTTGAAGGTTGAATAGTGAACTATTTGTCTGTCCGTGTGCTTGTACTTTTTCCTGTTTTTCTCCTTCTGCTGGTTAGCAAACCTTTGTCTCGGTTTACTGTTGTTTCAACAGACAAACCCGTTCAGCAGTCACCACTCAGCATTACCTGATCTTACCTGTGTGAAAAACCTGAGCAGAGTGTGTGCTGGGGTTATATAGCCTGCACCTGATTGTTGCAAGGACTAAAGATATACTAGGGGCATGTGTGCGGATTGCATAGATACTGGGGGAAGGGCATGTATGAGGACTACATAGATACTGGGGGGCATGTGTGGGGACTACATAGATACTGGGGAGAGGGCATGTATGGGGGCTACATAGATACTCGGGGGAGGGCATGTATGGGGACTACACAGATACGGGGGGGGCATGTATGGGGACTACATAGATACTGGGGGGGCATGTGTGGGGACTACATATGTACTGCTGGTATGTGTTGGGACTACCTACGTACTGGGGGCAGGTGCTAGGCAACCTATATACTGTGGGTGCTGCTGTGACTATATATATACTGGGGGTGCTGTTGCAACACCCTTACCAATGCATGGGCAAGGTGGAAGTTCCGAATAGCGCCCTCTCCATGTCAGGAGCTGTTAAGGGGACTGCTCATCTCTCTAGAAAGTCTCTAGGCGTGGTAGAACTAAGTAATTGCAGCTGTAGCTACTGCCTAGCAAGGCAACAGTTAACACTGTGACTGACCAATTATGTTCTTGTAACACAAGCTGGAAGCTGATTGGAGACCAGGGAGTATATAAACCCCTGTTCGGCGGAAGCACATGGTCTTTGGTCTTTAGTTTTAGTCTTTTGCTGTGGCATGGTCTGTCTGCCACAGCCACAGTCCTAATTCCAGGAACTACAGGTGCCTCATGCCTACATCCTAGCACCCAGAGCAACTCCGGAGACTTAAGCCCGGAACTAAGATCCACCACTCATATCCACCCATCTGCACCAGCCCAGCCTGAACCTACTACAGGCTGCATGTAACCCTCCTGTTGACCGCTCTCCATGACTCTTCCATGTTGAGAATCTGCTGTTAATCGTTTGGCTGTTGCCTGCTGTTCATTAAAGAACTGTATGTTGATTTGCACAGCGTTACATCCATCTGATGACTGGATATGACTGTTTACCACCACGGCATTACTGTCCCTGCCCCACTCGCTGACGCTCACTGCCGCCCCACATATGAAAAGTCGCGGGCTCTGAACGGAGCCGGCGCCAGAAGCTGCAGGTGTGGGCTGAATGTTTTTGTCACTGACTGCCTCTGTCAGTCTCTGTTACAGACTGTCTCTGTCAGGCTCTGTCACAGACTGTCTCTCTCAGTTTCTGTCACAGACGGTCTCTGTCAGTCTCTGTCTCGTTCTGCATCTTTCTCTCTCTGTGTCTCTCTCTCTGTCTCCCTGCCTCTATCCATCTTACCTCACACATAAGATGTCTTATACTCATTGCCTTTAGTAACAAATCAAAAGAGCTCATATTAATGACCTGTGGCAAAACAACAACCAATCAACCAACCCAGGCAGGCTCCAGGCCCGACAACTTCTCTTTCTCTGAACACGAAGACCTATCCAGATAGTTAGGAAAAGGACAAAAGGATACTAGGGTCTGGTGTACTAAATTTTGGCTCCCATAACGAAACAATTACTCCAAGTAAACTTGGCAACCAAGGAGTAAGGGTAATAGAGCAAACAGAAATAATGGGTAGCAACCAGAGCAGGTCCAAAAACACTCACTAAAAATAAACATAGACAAAGGGGAACAGACAGGAAAGTGGTGAGTTAATACAAGAGAAAAGATAAAGTTCACAGAATCTCTCACTACAGTCAAAGAAACAAGCTACTTAGTAAGTATTTATATTCCTACAGAACAGAGCCAAGGATAAGCTGCAGATAAAACAATACCTAGCAAATACTTAATGACGAAACCAGCCTTAAATGGAGCCCAGCCACTCCTGATAATACTCGTTCCTTGGAGTTCACAGAAAGTGCATTGTCCGTGTATAATGCACTCTGCCTCGATTCACTAAGATCGTGTGCCCAATATCCTGCATGTGTCACTTCCCCGCATAGGTCCACTGGAGTTCACCTTCTTCTTTCTGGTGCATGTAAGTGCATTGTCTTGCGACACAATTTGAAAGTTAAATCCCGTGCTCAGTCCGAATCAGTTGGATCGTCTGGCGGCACGCCCCCGCATGAAAGCCAGTGCACCTGTGCCAAAATCCCATCGGGTGCGACACAATCCCAGCGCAAGCCCCTGTTAAATTGCTGTCAACGACGTGCAAATCCCAAAACCGGCAAACAGTCTGATGAAAGTGTGATCCGCGACCCTTAGTAAATAAGCTCTAATGTCCTCCGGAACACCATGCATACGAACCACATTTTTAACAAATTCCTTAGACAAAATTTTTGCCGTGGGCAACTTAAGAAAAGGAACCAGATGACAAATTTTGCTCCACTGTTTGGATTCATTCTGCTCCATTTTGATACACAATGACCCAAATGACCGTGTTACCTGCCAAGGGGGGCAGATCAGTAATAAATGTGTCCAAAGACTACCTAGAATAGGTAATGGGTGCAGTAACCCTGCTGTCTGAGCATGAGAGACCTTAGATCTGGTACAAACCGCACATTTCACAACATGCACCGCCACCTTATGCTCTACCCCCAGGCCAGAAACCTTTGTAATACTTTCAAGTTCTCAAGCCTTGGCCATTCCAGCACAGCTTTGACCTTCTCTGGGTCCATTTTGAGCCCCTCAGATGACAAAATATATAAAAAAAATGACAATTCTTGAACTGCAAATAAACATATCTCTGGCTTAGTATACAAGGCATTCTCACTGAGGATCTGTAAGACCTCTGTTATCTTTGCCCAATGAGAGTCCTTGGAGCAGGGACGTTGCTAGGATCTTAAAGAATCCAGGGTACGGGCCCCAATGCACGTGTATCGGACTTTCAGTAATGCCCACTCCTGTACACAAGCCCCTTCTTGTGTAGTTGGGCTCTTAACTACTGTACCTAACATGTACAGCTACAGAAACCACAGGAGAAATCCCTATGCAGTGACTGCAGTTGACGTGTCCTCCAACTTCTCCATTAGGTCCCGGCATCACCATGTCTCTACTTCAGCTACATTTCCTTCCTCTGGAATACATCACACATACATCTTATGTTTTTCAATGTGCAGTACCCCTGCCGATGTAAAGGCAAGGTTGTGCTTGCGAATAAGGCCCTCTACCTGTAGGATCCCTACAGGTAGAGTCTGATCAACTCTCTTTTAGGGTAATATGGTCATTGTAAGGTAATTAGCAGCGGTAGATACTGCCTGTGCAGGCATGGGCTCCTTTCAACAAGCTCTCTTACAAGAGAGTCCTTAGAGCACATGCTCTTAACACAGGCCTCCTAGGCCTCAGCTCTCACTATAGAGCACAGATTGTCAGTGACCAGAGAGATAGTGTGACGCACACCTTCCGTGCTACACACAGAACACAGCTACCTCCCAGCCTGCACCTACTACCAGGCTGGTGAATCTACTCCTGAGGATCACTCTCCATGACCACTCCAGTAACCCGGAATACCCAACAATCCGGCATCTGTAGCAAGATCGTTTGACATGTTACCTCCAGTTGTCTGAATAAAGAGGCACAACGTTGCCTCCATCTGTTTCCTGGACACGGCTGTAACACCAACAGCGCCCCACCCAGGGACGCATACTACAGCCATTACAGGGGTTGCACCAGGGATATTCAGAACATCAGCCTTTCCCTCTACATTTTCTTGCAAACACCAGCTGGAGACCTGCCAGGCTGTTGCAAGCAGCACTGTGACCCCATCGTGCCTAGGCCGCAACACCCAGCCACCCCGGTATTCTGGTACCCAGCTGCCTCCAGGCCCCAAGAAAAGGCTAGGCCCAGTGGGGGATGTGACAAGTGGCATCACGAACAGGATATAGACTTCTGTGCTTTATACTGGCACTACAGACAGTCCTTTTAATGGCACTATAGACTGTCCTTTATTACAAAACTGTGTTGCCTAACCCTGCTGCCATCTGGGTTTAGGCCCAAGTAATTTTGTGCTATTCAACATAGACTGTGTTTCTCTGTCGAGCACTGCTCCAGCACTCCGGAGGTTAAACCCTGTACAAGAACTTTCTAAGCTCTGCTACATCTGGCGCTGCAGCGCCTAAAGTGTTAACTTCAGAAGATTATGCCGCAGCAAGGAGCGCCAAAATCTTCAATGGGCGGTTCCTGCTGCTTCTGGAGACGCCACGTGAGGAGGCCTTGACTCCTGCCGGACAATCGCCTAGGCCTACTGGAGCTGCCGATCACCTCACTACTCCTGCTGCTGTCATCAACCCTCTGGCTGCTCCTGCTCCAGTTCCGGCACCTGTCTGTCCAGCTGTGAAGCCCCAGCCTGCTCCGGAGAAACAGCCTGCAGCACCGGCACCCACCCAGCCTCGAGGCAGAGGTGAGGCCCTCCGCCAGCATCTCAGAGACGCTGTCTCTGACCAGCGTAGACGAGGGAAGGAGGCCCAGCCGTTCACTCCTCAACCTGCCAATCCCCACGTGAGTGCCCCATCTACTGTGATTGTTAGCACGGGTCCCATCACCATCCATGGGCCAGGCCTGGTCCAGGGGAGTACCCCAGCCGCCTCGCTGCCCGTATCCCAGGGATCCACTGTGGAGGGAAATGATCCTTCAGATGAGGCATATCCGGGGGCTCCGACGAAAGATCCGTCTCAAGTTGCGGCCTACCAGTGGGGTCAATGGAGTAAATAAAATGTCATCAAGATAAACTAAAACACTGCTACCTAGAACGAGACCTAAAACATCACTAACCAAATTTTGGAAAAAGGCTGGGGCATTAGTTATATCCAATGGCATGACACTTCTAAAAATGCCCCTCAGGGGTAATGAACGCAGTTTTCCATTTGTCTCGTCTCTTGATCCTCAGAAGAGTGTAGGACCCTTTCAAATCTATTTAAGAGAACCACTTGGCCTCCTCCTTTTGATTAAAAAGGTTTGGAAGGCAAAGGGTAGGAGTTTCTCACAGTAATCTTATTGATTTCCGGGAAATCTAAACACAGACATAAGCCTCTGTCCTTCTTCTTTACTAAGAAAAACCCTACCGCCACAGGAGATGTTGAGGACTAATGTGACCAGCCAAACATTTGGCTAAATATACTTTTAATGCCTCACCTTCGGGTATAATCCAAAGGATGTAGAAAAAAGACGGCACTCCGTGTAGCGTGGTGCACATGGATAGACGAACAAATGCCAGATACACGTGAAAGGAAATATCCCGGCACTCACTTTCTTCCTTTTCTGTGATTCTTTTATTCAATGATTACATAGTGTATACAAATAGATATGTATATGTATATGTACTATGTAATCATTGAATAAAAGAATTACAGCAAAGGAAGAAAGTGAGTGCCAGAATATTTCCTTGCTCACGTTCAGGTATAGGCAATTTTTGGGCATAGGTGCCCCAGGTACAAATTCGATTAGTTTAGATTCTGATTCACTAAACACATCATGGAAGTCAGATATTTCATCAGGTAGAGAGAATTCAGATAATGTTGCAATTCTGGCGTTACAATTTTCGTTACATTCTTTACCCCATGACAAAATAACATTTTTGGACCAGTCTATGACAGGATTATGTCTCCTGAGCCAAGACAGCCTTATACAAGCCTTATACAATACTGTCATTGGTGTGTGAGGTCCACTTACGAGCCAATTAGAGAAGATACTCACTGAGCCCTCTGCAGATTTTTCAACAAAAAAGGTTACTCACCTTCTTCTCTTCCACCTTCCTATCACAAACGCCCATATTAAACAACATAGTACAGGGCATCCACAGTAGCTATTGCAACAGTAGCTAATACTGCACAGGTTTCAGCATAGTACAGGACTCGCACCGAAGCCAGCAAAGTACAGGTCCCCCAGCTAGCATAGTAAAGGGCTCCCATAGCAGCCCGCATAGTATAGGGCCCGTACAGTAGCAGGTATACTACAGGGCCACCACAGCCGCCAGCATAGTACAGGGCACCACAGTAGCCAGCATATTACAGGGCCCCCACAGCTGCCAGCAGCAAGAATAGTACAGGACCCCACAGCAACCAGCATAGTACAGGACTTCACATTAGTCAGCACAATACAGGGCCCTCACAGCATCCAGCATAGTAGAGGGCCCCCGCAGCAGCCAGCATAGTACAGGGTCCCCACAAAATAAGCCAATGTAGTAATACCCCAGGAGAAAAAAAACAGGTTATACTCACCTTTATCTCTGCAGCACCTGCTGAAATCTGTGCAACTGTGTCCCAGACAGACAAAGTGATGTCATTGCTTCCCCCTGCAACAAAATAGGCCTATCCTTATGCTTTGAGTAGGTTGTATTCTGGCACACATCTGCCTGGCCGTAACACTGGGCAAAGGGCCTCTGTCTAGAGTATTTGCTGACACAGCGGTCAAATGACCAGTGAGGCTGTCCGGTCAAAACCAGGTGTGGAAGTACTGTTTTCTCCAGCATATTTCTTTCACATTTCACTATGATCTTCAACCTACAAGACTTTCACAATTCCTCATCTTACATCAAGGCTAGATAGAGAAATATGATGCAAGGAGTTCCTTTTTGCTGGTGGAACAGCAGTGCCATACTATTACAGTCCATTTATCATCCTTTGAAATGTACACCAGCCCCTTGTAGGTACCTGTAGGCATGGCCTACACATAATTTATGACGAGGTTTGCAAAGATAGATGCCCACAGTGTTCTACTGAAAACAGGAATGGTGTATTGCTCTTTCCTTCTACAGTCAGACAAGACAATGGGGCAAATTTACTTACCCGGTCCATTCGCGTTCCAGCGGCGGCTTCTCCGCTCTGGATTCGGGTCCGGCCGGGATTTAATAAGGTAGTTCTTCCGCCGTCCACCAGGTGGCGCTGCTGCGCTGAAAGTAAACTCATCGCGCCGGAATGCACCGAGCTGGACCAGGTGAAGGTAAGCGGTCCTTATGCGACACATTTTCGGTTTTTAAATGCGGCGGTTTTTCCGAATACGTCGGGTTTTCGTTCGGCCACGCCCCCCGATTTCCGTCGCGCGCATGCCAGCGCCGATGCGCCACAATCCGATCGCGTGCGCCAAAATCCCGGGGCAATTTAAGTACAAGCGGCGCAAAACGGAAATATTCGGGTAACACGTCGGGAAAACGCGAATCGGGCCCTTAATAAATGACCCCCAATGACTTGATGGTTCACAGGGGAAAACAAATGATGACAGTGGTCGCATTGTATAGCAGCTGTGCCTGAACAAGCAAAAGTATGTTTTAAGACCAGAAAGGGACAAATAAATTGTGTTCAATTAGGAAGACGTGATTAGGAGTATAATGCCTAGCCCGGCCCCATATGTCAACCACCATCCATCTGTTGGATACATTAGTATTAGTAACTAGGATGTAGTCTGCAAAGCAAAATTATGAGGCTGTGAATCTGGTCTCTCAGATTTGGTGTCAGTTGGAAAACATTTACAACATTTATCAAATTTGCAGTTTTGTATTAAAAGGGTTAAATAAGCATTTCCCAGACTAGTTCAACTTACTTACTTTTCAAACAATGGACAGATTTTTTTTTGGAAGAAACATCCACAACTATGTTTCTCTATTCTTTATGCTTCTATGGA
Source organism: Engystomops pustulosus (assembly GCF_040894005.1). Classification (NCBI taxonomy): domain Eukaryota; kingdom Metazoa; phylum Chordata; class Amphibia; order Anura; family Leptodactylidae; genus Engystomops; species Engystomops pustulosus. Next base: position 99,641,863 of record NC_092417.1, on the reverse strand, counting down.
AACATATTGGGGCTTATTTACTCAGGGTCCACAGACACACTTTCGCCAGACTTTCCGACGGTTTTGCACGGCTGTGACAGGTATTTAACAGGGGATTGTGTCGCATGTGGTCGGATTGTGGCGCAGCTGCGCTCAGGGGTGCACCTAGCCTTTCTGTTGCCTGTGGCGAACTTCAGAAAGGCGCCCCCCTTCCCTCTCACTTTATCATTACAACAGAGAAGAAAAATGCAGTGTAAACACAGCCTTATCTGCAGTACAATTTATACTTTGTAGCGGCAGCATTTAATAATCTATGCTGTGTACCGGAAAAGAGGAAATAAAATCCAAATGCAATTGTGGCATTTTCTTGTGGGCTGTTTTACGGCTGTCACTGTGAACTCCAAATGATATCTCCACTTTAAACTTTAGGTCAGGGAGATGCCAAATATTCTTGTATACAAACACATACGGGCACATTTACTTACCCGGTCCTGTCGCGATCCAGCGGCGCGTACTCCGTCGAGGATTTGTGTCTTCACTAAGGTAGTGGGCCCGATGTCCACCAGGTGTCGCTGCTGCGTTGAAGTCGCCGGAGTTCGCCGGAGTTCACGGCCGATCTTGGGTGCAGGTAAGCGTGTGTCAAGCGACACATTTTTTAAAAAAAAATCCATGTTTTTTCCGAATCCGTTTTACGACGGCCACGCCCACCGATTTCCGTCGCATGCATGCCGGCACTCATGCGCCACAATCAGATCGCATGCACTAGGAACCCGAGGCAATTCAGGGAAAAACGGTGCAAATAAGTAATGTTCGGGAAACCCGACGAAAAATAGCGATTCAGGCCCTTAGTAAATGACCCCCATAAAGTTCCACATTCATACACACACATACATTTATGGACTGATAAACATTTATATACCTATAGATACAGTATATACAATCTCATACAGTATATACACACAGTGAGCCACATTTATTAAAGTGTTTTCATGAGTTTTCTGTCTGGTTTGCACTGAAAAGAATGTGCAAACCGCTTGTACATGTATTTATAAAGTGTTGCAGCTGCACTATGTCTTCTGCGCTACAAAATTGGACTTTCCTGTATAGAGTCGGACCACGCGCCACATTTATTAGCATGACTCAACAGAATAGTGTTGCACGCTCTATGTTAGAGTTGCACCAAAAAAAGTTGTTGAGTTGCCGTAATAAATGTGGCACACAGTCCGGCTCTGCATCGGAACGCCCCTTTGTGGACAGAATTTTTGTCGCGTTGGACACAGGTCAGCCGTGACACAATACTGGTGCAAAGTCACACAGAAACCTGACTCACTGGCCACTGTATAGTATATACACATTGGGGGTTATTTATCATACGCCGGCCTCGTTTATCTCTATGTACATTTGGCGTACAAATACAAATAAACACAGCCAGCCAATTTTCACATATTTTTATGCGCCAACCCCCCCACACTAAAACTGTTTTAAAGGCATAAAAGCCCTGCAGATGAGTAGGGTGGCCAGCCACAGATTGGACCATGGATGAAGACAGGTGGCCGGCCTTGGTGAAGCGGGCAGTGGTCACAGATCAGGCATCAGCTGTGGCACGGATAAAAACGGAGAGCCGGCGCACGGAAGACGATGGAGGGCCGGTGTGCCGATGTGGATGAAGGGCTAGCGTGCGGCTGATGGTGGAGTGCCGGCGCATCAATGAGGATGGAGGGCCAGTGCGTTGATGAGGATGGAGGGCCAGCACGCTGATGAGGATGGAGGGCCGGCATGACGATGTAGCACTGGAGAGTTGGTACGCCCATAGGAACGGAGGGCTGGCGCACCAATGGTGAAGGAGGGCTGGCGCACTGATGAGGATGGAGGGTCGGCATGCCAATGAGGATGGAGGGCCGGCTTGCCGATGAGGATGGAGGGCCGGCGTGCCAATAGCAGTGGGGGGCGGCACATGAGTACGGAAAACAGTGGCCGCAGATGAGGCTAGAGGGTGAAAGGGAGGCAGGGTTGCCACAGATGAGGTGGGTGGGTGTATGGGAGGGGGGAAGGTTGCCACAGAAGAGGTGGGTGGGAGCCTGTTGTTAAGCCAGGGCGATCCACCACTCATGTCAGCAGGGAGGGATGCCACTGTTGTTACTCCACTGAGTCACAGGCAGCCAGGACGTGCCTGCACATTTTACAGTGACACATCCTGGATGCCTAACGTTCAGTCCTAAAATGTCGGCTCCACAACCAGCAGGGGGCGCTGCCGCCCTGAGGCGAGATTCTCAACTCGCCTCATGATATGACATGCAGGATACCTGGAGAAGAAAATATATGAGCGGCAAAACATAGGCATTAAAAGTAAAACAATACAACATGAATAAATTAATAAAAGTGTCAGCTTAAGAATTAAGTGTCAGAAGTGCACATCCCCTTACACAGGGCAGATGAACAGCAGGTGGGTACAAGTCCTTATGGACCGGTGGTTTAGTGTGCAAAATCACCCTTTAGCAAGTTCCTATGTGCAGCTAGTAAAATAAAAAATCACTATACAGGCAGCCCCAAGGTTACGTACAAGATAGGTTCTGTAGATCTGCTCTTAAGTTGAATTTGTATGTAAGTCGGAACTGTATATTTTATAATTGCAACCCCAGGCAAATGTTTTTTTGGTCTCCATGACTATTGGATTTTAAAAATGTTGGGTCATCATAAGAACCAGGATCAAAAATAAATCTTTATTACAGAGACCTTTGATAACTGTTATAGCTTTATATTGTAGCCTGGAACTAAAGTACAGTAAATTACAGAGGGGCGTCTGTAACTAGGGGTCGTCTGTAAATCCAGTGTTCTTAAGTAATGGACCAACTGTACATTCCTAGTACCAGTACTTCCCGCGAGTTGTCGCACAGTGAAGTTGATATACTACACCCCTGGTCCAGCTTAATTGAAGTAGTGCACAGGCAGAACTATAGATTGGTCCGATGCACTTTTTCTTTTTTCATAGCATCCGCAAAAAGATTTGCCAAAGGGCCATTTGGGACATTAAACTACCGGTCCATAAGTCGCCTTGACTGTTCTTCTTTAACATAAGAACCACCGGTCCATAAGTCGCCTTGACTGTTCTTCTTTAACATAAGAAGCCCACAATATGCAGGAGTTACCATAAGGTCCACCCCTTATGGTAAATCCTGCAAATTGTGGGCTTATGTGCTGCCCCAGAGAAGGAGCCCATTGTAAAGGACATGGACATTTACCACAGGACCTGTGGGGACAAATGCTAAAAGTTTCCGCACATAGCGAGCACAGCCCTGTGATAGGTCTAGAGAAGGGGGCCACGGGTGATGGAGGATGGTATAACTAAGAGTGCTCTCAATAACAGTGCAGTTTTAAACATGATGCTACCATAAATTTGTAGACAATCATTTTGGCTTCTCTTGTAACTGTATTGCTGTATTGTCACTGTTTTGCTACTGCTGTTGAAATTAAAAAAAAAATCATACATAATGACGTTCTGATAATCCAGCAACAACTAATCCAGAGAGTAACTAGCAAATAACTAAAACGATACTTCAATGACTATCTAATAATCCAGAATACTTGAGTATCTCTCAGTGCCAGATAAAAGTAATTTTACTGTTTGCACCTTTCTTTCTATAGCTGCAATGGTTTGACAGTCTTTACTATAAATAGATTTAACACCATTCCCAAGTCATTTCCTATCATTTATCTCCTCCCTGTAAATCAGTGATTTATGTAACAGGTAGCCTCATACAATTCCATCATGCAAAAGAGAAACAAAGTGCCAAGTTAAGAGGAGGGAAGACAGGTCATTGTCTTCACAGCAAAATGACTAAGACGTCTTACCCCCTCCCCCATGAAACATCTGCTTCTTCCCAAATATATGAGTCATGCTTTTTCAACCCCTTCCTCTACCAGGACCCATGGAATGTCACTAAACCCCTGTGTCAAGGAGTGGGCCCTATTATATGCTCTCCTTTCTATACGTCCATCCCAACTCTCCAGTAAGGCAGGCTTTGTCTTTTCCAGGGCGTTGCACATCACAGGAGGATCTTTCACCCCCTCGTCTTTGAAAGTGGCAGAGTCTATAATGATACCGTAATAGTGATTGCTAGTAATACTGCTGAGTATATGACTTCATGACTCTGTGCACTTATACTGGGTGGAATGCTTAATTTTTAAAGCTATGTTGCTCTCCTTAGAACAGCGTGACTGTACAGTAATGACATATGATGATCACAAGCACCTCCATACAGTCATATAGGGGGATGTTAAGCACATCATAGCATTTGTGTATTAAATTGTAATATGAAGTACAGCACCAAAAATGTGACATCCAAAACACACCACATTTATGCATTTTATGTAATTCTCATGTAATTTCTTCCCACAGGTTGGAAGAAAGTGGTCTTGTACTCTACAGCAACCAATCAGAGGCCATTTAGAAAGGGAAATACTTAGTGGTTGCTAAGGGTGAAAAGGCTAGTTGTTATAACCTGATCTTACCACAATGCAGGAAATTAAGCTCTTTGTTCTTGTTCCATACTCAGCTAAAGAAAATAGAAATATATATGTATATATAGTTTATCTGTGAAGGCAGTGAATTTGAAGACCTATTCTAAGGATATTTTAGTAATATTTTCAGCCCAGAAAATTAGGTACCTATATTACCCTCCATGGAAATGGTTAAATTTGAGCAATAGTTTTCTGTGTTGCAATTGTAATCATACTAGGGTTCCAAGATCATCCCATGATCCTCTACTGTACAGGAAATTGGCCAGTTGTGTTTAGGTCACTAGGGACCTCATTTTCTCTAAAGACAGGCTACAGAAGCCCATTACAGCTGCAGTGCACATATGTCTTTCTGCCTTTTCTAAGCATTTGCATTACAATATAATTGTGTGTTATAACTTACCTTGTACCCTAAGAGAATCTTTCTAGTCCAAGGGGCTGGGCTTTGGTTTGGATGCGTTTCAAAAATCAACATGTGATTGTCTGTGCTGCTCACTCCTCAGCTCTCAGCCCCCACCTTTGGGCTCATGTACAGCTCCTCCTGCTCCTTCTCAGAGCTCACAGCCTTATGAGCTGACATCAGTGGGAGAGGGAGAAGCTGTACAGGAGCAAAAGAGCTGAGAGCTGAGGGGTCTGCAGCACAGACAAGTCATGTGTTGTTATTTGAAATGTATGCAAACCAAAGACCAACCACTGGGACTACACGAAGGATTCTGTCAGGGTGCAAGGTATGGGCTTCTGTAACCTGTCCTTAGTGAAAATGAGGTCCATCCCTGGTGACAGGTTCCCATTAAGAATGTCAGTCAGAAAATCCTTCCCAAAATACCTCTTCCAGTCTGAAAAGAAGCAACATGTATTCAAAGATAAATAAGGGCAGATGCCACTAAATATTTCAATTATGCCACCCAAAATTCATGAAGGAACGGGGATTTAACCCTGTATTTCACATGGATTTTTCTGGGGAAATCTATATCAAATTCAGCTATTTTCATTTTCACCTTGGAAACCTAAGCTTTTATAATACTTTCGCTTAAAATATAGGTGGTTTATTACCCTATTCAATGGCTGTTCAGCACTGAGTTTATGAAGATACCCCTGCTTTGCTGGCATTGTTTTATTGGTCAAATAAGCGTACAGGTACACACCACTGCCCCCTCAAGGCCTGCACGTACCCCGCCATTTATAACCCTAGCGCGTGCACGACCTATTATACATTGTGCAGCGGCTCCCCCTGTCCAGTGTGTATGGCGCGCGCTCCCGCCGCTCCCCCTGTGCAGTGTATGGCGCACGATCGGGCCGCTCCCCCCATGTAGATCGTATGGCGCACGTTCCCGCCGCTGGGCGTGTCGTGCGCGTCCACACTGTCGGTGCTGATGTTGCAGAGATGTTGCGGCGTGTCGCAGGCGGCTTGTGATTGGCTGCGGGGAACGATGACATCACGCTGCTGCGTTTATAAGGTGTTGTCCGTACGACGTCTCCCTCCAGTTCCCGCATCTCGATCTCGACCTGAGCAAATATGAGGGAGATTGTGCACATCCAGGCCGGCCAGTGTGGCAACCAGATCGGGGCTAAGGTAGGTGCCGTATTCATCCTTTCCAGGTGTAGCTGCCTATATGCCTGCTGCTGAGGGCTAGCGTGTAGCTAAATCATTGTTCTTTATCTTTTACCTGCTAAAATGTATGAAGTATTGTCCTGACTACCTGCTGATCGTTTCCTGCAAACTAATAACCTTCCCACAGATCCCTTTATATCTGACTTGGCACCTTATTAATATAGTATTTTCTATTAAAATTGCCCTTGGACTATGAGATAACCTTGAGGCTGCCACTTCCCTGCTGTCACAATTCACGCCTCAGCCTTTCTAAAAGGGAGGGTGTAGGATTGTGGCACTGCCCGCAGGTGTCTGTGCCAGGTCTATGTCACCAGACAGAGATCAGATGCTGGGTGGGCGCACTGGTAGAAGCAGCCCATTGCTGCAGAACCACACCCATCACTGCAGCACAGGAACAAAGGGTGAAGTGGGTATTGCAGCAGGCTAGGGGGCACTACATGACGGGTGGCTAAAGCCTAGTAGGTGTGACTAGTGCACACTCTGATGACAGAGCTTAAATGGCTATTTCTGTGCCATCATTAACATTTACAGAGGGTATGTGCTGTGTTGGCATTGCATCTGTAATCGGAAAGAGGGTGTGTTCTCCACAGAAACCTTTGTATCCAGGGTTTCATGTGGTTGTCTGGATTCCAGTTTCCTTTCCAGAATCCCGCAACAAAGCCCCCTTTGTTTTTGGGGGATGCTGTTTCAATCATTACAGGCCTTGCTGTTGATTTATTTCAATGAAACCAGCTCTGCCAATTGAATGTGCAATATTCTGACATTTAGGCGTCCGGCAGGCATAAGTAGGGTTAACACAGCCATGCCCTGTGAATTTATTCTCTTTGACAGAGCAAGCGTGTAAATCCTGTTTAATTAAAGGGATCTGTGAGTGAGGGAGGTGTCAGCACCATGATGCAGGATGGGAGGGGATGTGATCCTGGTGATTAGGACCAGGATGTGTCCTGTTGTAGATAAGTCTGATGCTAATGATCAGACAATAGTTGTCCTGCAGAGAGCCTAAGCTACATAATTTTCCATATGATAATCCAACCTTCACTGCAAACCTCCATCAGTGTCTGTGATTTAACTCATGCACTTCTGGATTGCTTATTCATCTATTGTTCAGCGACATGGTGCCACTCCCTCGGTGCTGCAGGGACCTCATTGCTTAACATATAGCAGTCTAGGGTGGTGATATCATTGGCAGGCTATAATTTAATGATATGCTAGAAGACAAAGAATAGACTGTGGGTAACACATGCTCACCCAAGACAAATCCACTCCTATCCAAAATGAAAATAGTGTAAATTCCCTTTAAATTATGAGTTGGGTAGAATAAAGAAACACTATCCATATAGAATACATAATAAATAAGATCCTATATGGTGATGTCATGTCTTTGGTGCCAGACGCCTTACAGACAGATGCTTTCAGCAGTCCCTGGAGTCAGATGATGACAATTCAAAACCTTCAGTAGGTCTTTTATTGTCACAAGGGAACCAAGAAGAAGGATGGAGCAGCTGTTGGGAGACATTAGGGTTATTAGATTAATTATAGAGCTACCGTTCATGCATAGCCTTACAATAGGCTGGTGGGACACTGTGTGCAATATGGAGAACATAAGGGACAGAAGCTCAGCCTTCTGAGAACATTAGAACTGAATAAAATTTTGGACCTACCCAGTATCCACCCAAATGAATAGCATCATTTACTAACCATAGGAGAACAAAGCCAATACATTTATAAAGGGCTAGTACATCAGTGTCTACAGGCGAACAGCGAATACCCCAAACATATAGTTGAATTAAGGTTGTCATTACTGGAGGCATGATACATGAAGTAGCAGTCCTAGGCAGAAGAGTGATTTTTTTTCTAGGATTTGTGCCATGCATCTCATTAAGAAACACTTTAGTCAGCCACTCCCCACCTTGAAAGGATTGGAAGCAGATAATAGCACAGCAATTAGAGAAATCTAAGTATCATAATTATAAAGAATTATAAGTATCATTGTAAATTAAACAAATATTTGTATTGATATTAGTAAATGGTATTCCTTTGAATAATAATTCTAGTTATTCCTAATAAATCAGACTTCTAAGCATAGTTTGTTAATGAAAACTTCAGAATAAATGACTTTGTCAGTGAGCTATAGTCAGTTGTCAGGTCTAACAGCATATTTTGTGTTATTCTGAAGGCATATTTAATTGGTTCCTTTTTAGTTATAATGACCTGTAATGGATTATTATAGCCTCCTGTAAGGTAGTGGAGTTGGGGAACTTTTGGTAAGGCCTTGATATCATAAATTGAATGAATTCTGTTCTTCGGTTCATGTCTCTTCATTGTCATTTTAGTTTCTTTCATCATTCCTCTTTGTCATGATATTTTAACCTCCTCAGCTGCCAGGGTGCCCCACCCTCTCTTCCACGCCCTAGCACTGGAATGTGCTTGTTGGGTGTTGCCAGTACAGAGGCCTAGCCTATGACTTTGTTGTTTTTACTATAATAACCTAGTGATTTCCCTGCAGACAAAGGATACTGAATCCTGTCTGGTTTATATGATTACTGACCACAGGGTTTATGATGGGTCATACCAGGATTGGTGCCACTCATAATGCTCTGTGCATCACAAAACAGTTGTTCTGTTGTAAAATGAAAACTGGAATGTCGGATAGAACATAGTAAAATTTTTGAGAGAAATAAAGATCTTTATTTTTGAAATTTACAGAGCCTATGGTTCCCTGGATCAGTCATTGAACCATTGCGTGTAGACTATAATTCTTGTCAATAAGACGCCATCTAAAGGTCCAGAAAATACAACCAAAATTAAAAGTTATCAGCAACAATTTGAGAGACTTTTAGAATAGTCTGGTGGTGAGAATCAGTACAAAGGACAGCTCCATCTGAGTAGATACAGTGGTCTACGTTTTATTTAGTACAAGAAAACACTTAGAGATGGCTCCCATCATATATGGTAGCTGGGGATACACAAGTCCTTTAATCTTTGTAGATGTAGAACTAAAAGTCTTATAATGTGTGGTTGATATTAAGCTGACAGTCCTATCATGATAATTAGCTGTTATTAAATTACAAACATGTCGATATCCAATAATTTGTTGAAGTGGTCCTATAATTCTCAATTATATGGAGACTATGGTCCTACTAGTCCCATGGTACATAGCAAATGTAGAGCTATATGTCCTGTCCTATAATGTAGATGTGAAACCAGATATCCCATCATATATTGAAGTCTTATGTATGGTACAATATACATACAAGTGTGTATGTATGGTACCATATAGGATGACCTAATAGTACTCATATGTGTTACTACATCTACGGTAAATGGTGAACCAATGATTCTAACATGATTCATGTGTGATAACTTACTTATACTATCATCTCTGTATAGGTATCTGTAAATTAATATTTGGTTTTGTTCTATTTGGAACTTAAAGTATAGCTGCTGGCCCATGAGTTGAACATGAGCATCTGCAGTACTTTACAGATTACACTGCTCCATTAGAGGTGCAGATGTTTGTCCTGGCATATGGTCAATGCGGTAACTATAAAATTCCCATTAAGTGCTGGGATAGGGCCATGGGCTACACAGAAGGGGTCTCTCAGCATGTTAGTCCTGATCTTTATCTGTAAAATCTGCACTGCCTTAGGGGCCAATTAACCCATACTGCTCACTTTTTTTTACTAGTGCTGGTCCTGTTTGTGTTTTTGTATATTTACAGTAGTTAGCTTTGAAATGAAATAGCAATTTCTTCAAATGGCAAATCATGCTTGTTAGTTGTAAAATATACTACTGTATTACTGCAGGATTTATTTTTTTATTACTAGCTATTGATCCATAGTCCTAGATTTGTTTATACTTTATCCCCTATAGATTCAGTATATTTCCATTACTTTGCAATACATTTGTATTAAAATATCCTGCAGAGCTTTGCCTAAGCTAAAGATTCATGAGAAGGCAGGGCAGTGTAAGCTTCTGTGTTATGGCCCTGTATATCATTTTTTATTTTGGTTCTAAACACTCTTCTTTGTTGTAATTTCTCCCCAGTTCTGGGAAGTGATCAGCGATGAACATGGCATTGACCCGTCTGGAAACTACGTCGGAGACTCTGACCTGCAGCTGGAGAGGATTAGTGTCTATTACAATGAGGCATCCTGTAAGTTCCCTGAGCCATACATATTACAATGTACTTTCAGTTGTTTGTTCCCAATTATTCACTAAGGTTGTTCCCTCCACTGCACTGAACTGAAACCCTAATAGAGGGGGTTTTGTGGTCCTGCAGGGGTTCATTTAATTCAAGCAAGACTGGTTATACAATTTCAAGCAAGCACAGGACAATGACTATGCCACTGACATATAAAAGATGCAGAAAGGGGAAGAAAGAAAAGTCTGTTAAATTGCATGAAGACAATTTACATGACCAAAAACCTTCCTGCCCCATGTGACATTGGCAAGGGCAACAGTTAGTGAAAATAATCTACAGACAATTAAAACCTATTGCTAGAAATTGGACAGGGCACACATTGATTTTTTTTCTAGTGTCTGGCTTACAACTCCTGTTGAAACGGGCATAAGTAATTCATTATAATTTTTTACTTTCTGGTAATAGGGAAAAATGAGAACACAAATGTACAGAATCATTCCCTAAAATCCTATATTTCTTCTTTTCAGCACACAAATACGTGCCTAGAGCCATCTTAGTGGATTTGGAGCCAGGAACCATGGACAGCGTCCGCTCTGGAGCTTTTGGACACCTTTTTAGACCAGATAACTTCATTTTTGGTATACAATTCTTAATCCTTTATTCCACCTATAAAGCATTTACACTTTACATATACTTGTAATAAGATAATATAATCCTCACTTATATATATTAAACTAGAAGCTTATTGTAAAGTATGCACAAAAAGTGATTGGTGTGCAGGACAGACGGATCATTTAAAGCTGCAGCACATATTTGGAAGCCAGTTACATCAATGCAAGAGTTTGCCTGACTTCAAATATTCATGTGTGATTGGAACAGGAAGATGAGGCGTATCAGAGGACACAAAGGCATCCAGTTCTACAAGTTATAAAAATACAGATGGATGAAAGAGGGGTGAATAAAGTGTTTAGGTTTTTTTTTTTTCAATAATTTCTGCCATCAAAATTAAGCATGATAAACCAAGGACACTTCCTCATATCCAGACAGTTACTAAGGGTATGAATGCTGCATTTTCGTCGGGTTTCCATACTTTTTACTGGTTTGCCCTGAATTGCCCCGGGTTTTTGCTGCACACGATCAGATTGTGGCGCATCGGCGCCGGCTTGCATGTGACACAAATTGGGGGGGGGGGGGTGGATGTCGGAGAACCCGACTGATTCGGACAAACTGCAGAATTAAAATACAAAATTGTGTCGCAAGATTAGCAATCACATGCACCGGGAAGAAGGTGAACTCTGGCGGACCTCAGCAGGGGAAGCGACGGATGCAGGAAATCAGGCGCACGAGCTATGAGAATCGCGGAAGATCTGAATCCTCGTCGGACAATGCACAGTGGGGATTGCGACGGCAGGGGAAGTAAATGTGCCCAGTGACTGTGATAATCTTCTTATATTTGTTATTCATGGCCTCCTACCTTTTAAAATCAACTGTTACAGTGCTGCACAAGGTGGGAAGGGGGAACTACTCCTTGCACAGTATAACAGAAATCCAGTGAATCTACACCATGGGGGGCTCTTGTAGTGCATGCCAGAGCCAAGGAGGCCAAGGAGAACAATTATAAGAATATTACCACAGTCACAGTGGCTGGATATATGAGTAAGTGTCCCTGGTTTATCATGCTTGATTTAGATGGTAGATTTCCTTTAACATTTGAATCCTAAACGGTCTGATTGCTGGGAGCTTCTGAGAGGCTTCCGACTGCTATAGCAACAAGGCACTGCCCCCTGTTAATGGCCCAAATCAAATCCATGGTGACAGCGGCCATGCTGTACACCGCTTCCTCTATCTGTTGTGTTGATTTTATCTTTTTACTTTATCTTTATTTATAACATGGCATGATCACATGAGAAAGAAAACCATGTTACAAATCACACAGTGAAGCTGTTCTTATACTAATTATTGTATAATTTGTAACAGTTAGTTATCCCATGGGTGTGTAGTATGTGCTAACACAGTTAAGGACCACCTGCACAGCGATAAGAAAGTTATCAGCAGAATTGAAAATATAGGCATATTTGAAAGTAATATAATTTCCCATTCTACTACCAATTTAAAAATATTAAATAAAAGAATAACCCTAGGCCTTATAATCAACTAATTTTACCATTAGAACTCTGCAAAATATGATTGATTTTCTTTTTCCTTTCCAGGACAAAGTGGTGCTGGTAACAACTGGGCAAAGGGTCACTACACTGAAGGAGCTGAATTAGTGGACTCCGTGCTAGATGTGGTCAGGAAGGAATGTGAAAATTGTGATTGTCTACAAGGCTTTCAGCTAACACATTCCCTGGGTGGGGGCACTGGCTCTGGCATGGGCACCCTGCTCATTAGTAAAGTCAGGGAAGAATACCCTGACCGTATTATGAACACTTTTAGTGTAGTCCCCTCTCCTAAGGTGTCTGACACTGTGGTTGAACCATACAATGCTACATTGTCTATCCATCAGCTGGTGGAGAATACTGATGAGACCTATTGTATTGACAATGAGGCTTTATATGACATCTGCTTCCGCACCCTCAAACTGGCTACTCCAACCTATGGAGACCTCAACCACCTTGTCAGTGCCACAATGAGTGGGGTAACCACTTCTCTGAGGTTTCCTGGACAGCTTAATGCTGATCTCCGTAAACTGGCTGTTAACATGGTTCCGTTCCCCCGTCTTCACTTCTTCATGCCAGGCTTTGCTCCCCTGACTGCCCGTGGAAGCCAACAATACCGGGCACTGACTGTACCAGAGCTCACTCAACAGATGTTTGATGCCAAGAACATGATGGCAGCCTGTGATCCACGCCATGGGCGGTACCTGACAGTGGCTACCGTGTTCCGTGGACGCATGTCAATGAAAGAAGTAGATGAGCAGATGCTGGCCATCCAGAGCAAGAACAGCAGCTACTTTGTAGAATGGATCCCCAACAATGTAAAAGTTGCAGTATGTGACATCCCACCACGAGGCCTCAAAATGTCTTCCACCTTTATTGGCAACAGCACAGCCATCCAAGAGCTTTTCAAACGCATCTCTGAGCAATTCACTGCCATGTTCCGGCGTAAGGCTTTCTTGCACTGGTACACAGGAGAGGGTATGGACGAAATGGAATTTACAGAGGCCGAGAGCAACATGAATGACCTGGTATCTGAGTACCAGCAATACCAGGATGCCACAGCAGAGGAGGAGGGTGAGATGTATGAAGATGATGAAGAGGAATCTGAAGCTCAAGGAAAGTAAAAAGCTCTTACAAGAGCAAGAGAAGTCGATTAGTTCCCCCGAGGTTTAGGAATCCCATTCATACTGCATAATGTGTCACTACTGAGTTAGGAATATAGTTCCAGTCAGGATCCAAACTAGCGTACATCTCCCTTATTTGTTTAGCTCTCCGCTGCCAAAAGTACCTGCAGAATTGAATGTGCAACAGTATGTTATTTGCTGACGCAAACATGGAGCTTTCTGCTGGCAGAGTCCTGTAATATATTGTGCATGGTGTACATCATACCTTGCAGGCTTCTGCAGCAGGGATCAAATGTTAAGGGTTTAGTAGCAGTGGAAGGAACTAACTTAAGAAATAAATGGAGGATTATGAAGTGTGGATAAAATCCGGCAGTTAAATACAAGGAGCTAAAAGAAGTGAATGTGTCTTGGTGAAGTGCATGTAAAGTGCTAGGGAATTATGTACATGGAGAAGATGTCAACTTCCAGATCCTGAGAGAATATAAGTGTTGTGAAACTAGCAGCCGAGACCCAGGTTTTACTCTGTGTCTTTTCATCTTTCTCTTGTACCATCTGATTCTTGTTTTTTTTTTTCTTTTAATGTGCTCTTATTTTTATGTCGGTTTTATTGGATTATTTATTTTTAAATAACAAATAAACTTCCTGCTGTCCAACATGTGAGCATGAAATTAATACTTATTTACAGAACAGGCTGCTCTGTGTTCTTTTAATAGCCTGTGTACTGCAAGAAAATATCAGATGATCTCCCTCCAGGATTATTTATCTGTCTACAATCGGAGGCCAATGTTGGACCAATAGAAATTAGAATTAAGAACTATTTTATGAGCCCTCTGATTTCAAACTAAACAAATCCCCCCTTGTAGTAAGTGCATATGACTCTTGTGTATACATATTAATAGCATTCCTGACCTACCTCATCTAGTTTTGATTCATATTTTTTCATATTTAAAATATTTACATCCTGGGCTCACAGCTATTTCATTTTTCTTCAGGGTTGAAGAGATCACTGCTTCCCTCCATTATGTCACTATTAAAGCTCAGTGCTGGGCGGTGGTGCATTTAGTTATTCCACTAACTGCAAAATATTTCTATTTAATTCCTATTAAAACTTAATTTCTTCTTGAAATGATTTCCCAAAATTATATTATTTATAATAACAATTTTAATAAACTAGCCATATTTACACATATTACACATGAAAAAAGGTTTTCTCATGGATGGGAGTGTTTATTCATTATCAAACATTTTGTGTATAGACACACTTGGAAGAGCAGGTGACTTCAAAAACATCCCTAGCAGTGGCTGCTGTCAGACAGATACTTCTTGTCCCAGAAATCAATGCACTGTTGACTGGCTGGAGGAACTCCTGAGAGTAATATCCCTAGCAAATGATAATTATTTTTTTTTTTATCAACTCTTTATTTATTTACATTTTTTCTTATACAAGTTAATTTTCACAAATAAGGTAGCTCTAAGTAGGGCACCCAGATGAGTTTTCACTCCTGTATACTAAATGTGAAATAGCATATTACCAACCAAAGCTATATAAAATTCAAAACATCAAAAAAACAGAATTGTAAACCAAAACTAGTATTCCCATATCACCTAGGGCATTACATAAGGAAGGCAGGTGGAGCAGTTGACAATATTATCTGGGCGTATATGATATACAAAAAGTATCCCAGGTGGACCAAACCACGTCAAACTTATCCAGCTGGTTATTAATTTGCGCTGTCAAGTGTTCCATCAATCGTATGTCCTTAATTCGATTGTATAAGTCCAGAGCAGAGGGTGGAGCAGGCTTTTTCCAGAACAGGGATATTAGGCACTTGGCAGCTGTGAGTACATGAAGGAGCAGTCTGGCGCTTGGACCCCTAAAAGTGACAGGTAGCAGATTGAGTAGATGTACTGTAGGATCCAACGGGATATCCATTCCCAGTAGATCAGTAACTAGTTGCCTAACTGAGTTCCAATGAGATCGGATGACAGGGCAACTCCAAAAAATGTGCATCAGAGAACCCTCAGCCGCGCCACACCTCCAACACACATTCGGGATAGCATTGTTGAATTTGTGGAGCAACTCTGGCGTGTGGTACCAATTCATCAGGATTTGGTTTTCCTTGTAGAGGGTGTTAACAGAAGCTTTCCTTGCTCTGGACCAAATTATTTCCCATTGCGCCCTGGAGAATTTGGTACCCACCCATGATTCCCACTTATCCATGTATTTGTGTGACACTTGGTCTGGAGTCCCTGGGGTGTTAAGGAGTCCATAGATATTAGAGATTAGGCCTTTACTAGATGGGCCACTAGCACAAGTCAGCTCAAAAGGGGTAGGCTGTGGTGCTAGATCCGAGCCTAGGGTAGTCGTAATGTAACCTCTAATCTGTTGATAGGTAAATAGACTTCCCGCCAATTCAGGGTGCCTATCCACCAGTATAGGGAATGGAAGAATCTGCCTCGTGTGAGCGTCTATAAAGTCCTTAATTTGGAATTTCTGGATCTTAAACCAGGGTTTAAACCCTGGTAAGGATATACTATCCGGGAGATGTGGGGTGAAGAGGACTGGGGTAAGTGAGGAGCGTAGTGTGGATAATTGAAATTGTATCCTACATTTTAGCCAAATTTCCCTTGTAAACTGAATGGGACCTAAAAGAGTAGAGGGAGCCACATCATGAACAGGGCCCCAAATTAATGTGGCCGGGTGGAATGGGGCTAACCACAATTTTTCTATTTCAGTCCATCTATTATATGCTGGGAGCATGGTCCAGGAGGCTATATGTCTGAGATGGGTCGCAAAGTAGTACAGTTTTAGATCTGGAAAAGCAAGTCCCCCATTGGATGTCCCTGCAGTCATGACTGACTTTGGGATGCGATGCCTGCGCCCATTCCAGACATAATCCAGGCACCTTGACTGTAGCTTAGATAGCCAGGATAACGATATCTTAACCGGTAGTGTTTCGAATAAATACAGTATCTTAGGCAAAATCGTCATTTTTATCGCTGCAATACGACCAAGTAGTGATATGTGTAAGGGTTTCCATTTGTTCAGGAGGTGGTGAATCTCCTGAAGCAGGGGTGTAAAATTAGCCCCAAAGAGTGCAGCATAGGAGGGGGTTAGGTTAATGCCCAGATATTTTAAAGAGGAGCTCTTCCATACGTAAGGGAAGGACGATTTTAATGCCTCAAGCTCCCGTAGGGGTAGCAAATGATAATTTACGTTATAATTATTTGTACCTGGCCATGCTCAAATCAATAAGAGTGCCTGGCGTCTAGTCATTCAGAAGGACAATAAGCCAAGTGTGCCTTTCTAACGGGGGCTGATGAACCAGGTTGGGGATTGGCAGTAGAGGCAAATTCAGCTGGACTAGATATTCGAACTCATAGAAACCATTGTTTTGTCACAAGGCGATAACCAGATTTTCCTTTAAGGAACCCAGAAAAGCCAGATTACAACCGCTGTATTAATAAGAAATGGAAGGAAACGACAGTAGAAGGCTGTTTTTCGTAAACAGAATTGCCTTAGGATAATCTATTTAAACCTGTAATTTGCACTGTAATTACATTATAATGAAAGTAAAACTGGTTAATTCGGTTCTCAACACTGCGGGAGTTTGTTAAAGCAACTCATCTTAAGATAAAGAGTCTTTGAAGTCTTGCATACGCAAGTCTTCTTCTTACATAAAAAATGATGCAACCTTTAGATTTGCCTCTGTAATTGGTAAAATAATCAGTAAAGATTGACGCAAGCATTTAATACATGCCACATTTACCACTAGAGAATGGGTTTCAAACTCCATAGACACAGCCCTCCCCTTACAGAGTGGTAACCTCCTCTCAATCAAATGCCAACAATTCCCAGCAGGCAGTAACATTTGCCTCTCACCTATTCATTAATTTTACTCTAACTCAAGACACCAATTCCCATACATCAGAAAGGGGTTGTTTTGGCTGCAAGAACATGGATTTATGCAATCCCCATTTATAAGTATGAAACCACAGCAGCATACTACCCATATTTGGAGAGGACCTTCTTGTTAAAATAATAATCTTGACAATAAACCAATATAAGGTTATGTTTGAAATTTTGGATTATTACACAGAGGATGTGTCCTCCACAAATGTGCGCTGATGCCATGAGATGATGTGAGTAACTCATCTCAGGCGGCAGATGGTAGTGTCCCCTCGATGACACATACAGTGCAATATTAGAACCTGGAGGTAAGTTGGAAGGTAAATCTATTTATTTTATTATGCGCCAGCTACATATAACATTATTATAAACACATATTTTAGGGAAGCATTAGACTATTAAATAATTTATTTCTAATCTAATTATTTTAGGTGAGGGCAACATAAATAATTAGGAAGGCTGTCAGAACTCGCTTAATTGCTCTGCAGTAGTCTGGGATCCAGTTTCTGATTTGAAAACCATATCCAAGGCTGCCTTTCAGGAACTTTTCCTTGGGGAAAGCTGGGTGTGATATTGAGTTTGTTTTTTGTGCAGCTGTGGCTTTAGTGATTGATTCAGAACCAGTCAGCTGCTATGGGTGGTGTCCATTACTCCCTTTATAGTCTGCTCAGTTCCATCAGAGGATGTTGGTTCATTCTCAGTCTTCTGACACTTGTGTCTTTGCTATTACTACTGTTACTGCTCCTTGATTAGCTTTTGTTTTCATCTGACCTCTGCTTGTTCACTTGAATATTCTCCTGCCTTTTTGCCTTTGTTGCACTGCCATCTTGGTGCTCCCTGACATCACTTGTTCTGTCTTCTATGTTGTTTTGTCCTTTTGTGTTAGTCATATTTACTGTCCACCCAGTTAGTGCAGAAGGTTGACCAGAAGTGCCTAACCACTATTGTTTGCGAGGCCAAGTGCGGGTTCATCTCGAGCTCAAGACCACTCTCTATACACCCCAGGACATGTCACTTATATAAATGTCCCATACGTCTCCTTTTTTGGTTACATCTACTCTAGCGTCCCTCTGAGGAATTCATTTTATTGGATGAAACGCATCAGGGCAGGGGGATGCAGGGTGTCCGTTAGGGTTCAGTATGAGGTAGTACCCTTGTAAGGGCGGGAGTCATTACGTGGGGGGGGGCCAGGGACAATAAGTTGTTATATCTATTGTATATTCTTCTTTGGCTTTAAGACTAGCCACCTAATATTGGAGACCACAAACCAGACATTAAGAAGCATCTGGTAAGGCAAAAACTCCTTTTTTGAAGGCTGGTGATTGGTATTCTAAACAAACTTATTGCTCATTGCTGTGAGTAATTTACTATTTGGTGTGGTGTTTTTGAGCATTGTGTTTTATGTGGTGTATGTGTACCTATATAGGTACTTTTTAATGCCTACTTAATATAGTTCATGTTTTAGTTTTTATACATTATTGCTGGTGTTATACCGCTTCGGTGACAGAGCCAAGAGGCGTCTAGGAGTCTATCATCAGTCAGTATGATGGTAGATGTCCTTTAAAGGAAATCTACAAGTAGGGGTGACCTTTATTAACTATTCGGTAGATCCCAGGTGAACAATGACAGCTACACTGGAGATCAAAATTAGAGAAAAATGTTTGATCACTTGATTTTTTCAGAAATAATGTTATCTACATTGATTAACATTTGACAGATATTTTGTAAGAAGTACACCATGTCACTAGAACAGCGTTTTACAAAATTACCAAAGTATCTCAACATATAAAAACATGAAGATCACAATTCAAGAACAGCAATGACTGTAGAACAGAGAAAGATTTCATGAAGGTTACAGCAGTCACCAGTCATCAAGAAGTGCACAGGCCTTTGGTATGAATGACTTCAGCATATCTGCGGGCACAGGACATCACTAGTCTCTTACACTGCTCTGGTGTGTTTGTGGTCCACTCTTCTTCCTGTCTCTTCCACAGTTCAGTAACTGTAAAATGAACTTTTAAAATGATGGTAATGAGCCTGAAAGGTTACTGGGGTGGTTCACAGAACCCCTCCATGCATAAGATTCACAGGTTGATAAACTGTCCCATCCTACCCCCTCCCTCTGTCTGGTGTAATTTCATTGCAGCTGAGGAGGGGCTCTGGGAATCGACATAGTAGCCTTTTAGGCTCATTAGCAAATATAAGAATATTCCCATAGTTACGGTGCCTGGATCTATGAGCAAGTGTCCCTGGATGATCCAAAGTAGATTTCTTTTTTTTTTTTATCAAATAAATTTTTATTGAAAGTTTTACAGTTTTACAAGCGTACATAACAAACACCCCCTCCCATGGTCAGCGCCAGTACCCGGCTTACCCGGGCAAGTGCCGGGGCCCCAGAGGTCTCAGAGGGGCCCACAGCACACACTGGTAAGATAAGCATACCCAATTACATCGGCATGCTTATTGCCGATGTAATTGAGAGAAGCACCTTATTCACACTGCCGACGCGCAAGCGGACCCCCACAGAACATAATTGCATTGGCGTCGCCGCACAGCGCCTATTGCTGTGCAGGACGCTGGACGTGATGACTGGACGCTGGATGTGCTGAAGATGTAGCAGAAGAGCGGTGAGCCCCAGAAGAGATGAAGAAGAAATCGCATGCAGCCCTTGAGGTAAGTTAACGTTTATTTTTTTTTCCTGGCCACTAATAATGTGTATTTAATTAATTAATGGAGGCTGGGAAGGGGGTATATATTAATTAATGGAGCCTGAGGGGTCTATATTAATGAATTAATGGAGCCCGGGGAGTATATATCAATTAATTAATGTAGCATGGGGGGTATATATTTATTAATGGAGCCTCAAGGGGGTGTATATTAATTAATGAATGGAGCCTGTGGGGTATATATTAATGAATGGAGCCTGTGGGGTGTATATTAATGAATGGAACCTGGGGGGTATATATCAATGAATGGAGCCTGGGGGGGTATATATTAATTAATTAATAGAGCCTGAGGGTATAAATTAATTAATTAATGGAGCCTGGGGGGGTATATATTAATTAATGGAGCCTGGGAGGGCTTTATATTCTTAATAAATGAAGCCTGGGGTGCTGTATACTGATGGACCCTGGGGGGCTGTATATACGTAATTAATGGAGCCGTGGGGGGGGGGTAGTTGTGTATTAATATCTTAAGATTCGGCGTTTTTAATGCCACCACATTTCACTGCTAAGGGGCCCACTGAGGCTCTGTCGCCCAGGGGCCCACTGAAACCTGGAGCCGGCCCTGCCCCCTCCCTTCCCCTTCCCCTTATCCGTACAATAGTGAGTTGTCACGCAGCAAGCAGACATTGACAATATATCAGATGTTTAGAACATAGCCCTTCTTGCCCCCAACCCCCAAAACAACATTAATGGATCACTTCACATGCAGTGAACTCTCAACACTCTATTTTCTCTCACCCGACCAGGCTCCCCATATTTCCTCAAACTTAGTTATGGCATTACAAAAACCGTGAATACACGGCGGGCGGGCGGTCGGGTCGCGCTGCATGGAGAGGGCTCACGGGCTGAGCCCTCTCTATAGCCGGTAAGTCTTTGCTGCATATTGCTAGCACCGATTGCGGGTGTTATCACAGCGATGGCTGCCGGCAAAGCTGCCGGCAGCCTCAAAAAGATAGTGGCGCATGGGTGCCGCCATCTTACCTGGGATCGCCGCTCCCCGTGACATCATCGGGGAGCGGCGATCCGTCTCCATGGTAGCCTCGGGTCTTCCAAAGACCCGAGGCAATTTCGTTTTAACCCCTTCATTACAATGTGCTGATAGAGAAAAAGTCCCCATATACTGCCATACTGCCTTTTTGATCTATAAAAAGTGATCAAAAGGTCGTACAGTCCTAAAAATGATATCATTAAAAATATAATCAAATTTCACAAAAAATGACACCACCAACAGCTCCGTACGCCAAAGTATAAAAAAAGTTATTTGGCAAAATTAAAAAAATAATTTTTGTACAGGAGGTTTTAATTTTTGTAAATGTATGAAAACATTATAAAACCTATACAAATTTGGTATCCCCTTAATCGTACTGACCCAAAGAATAAAGTAGACATGTCATTTGGGGCGTAAGAAAGACGTGAAAGACGTAATATCCAAGCCCACAAGAAAATGGCGCAAATGCGTTTTTTCACCATTTTTACTGCATTTGGAATTTTTTTCCCGCTTCCGAGTACATGGCATGGAATATTTAATACCATCACTATGAAGTGCAATTTTTTACGCAGAAAACAAGCCGTCACACTGCTCCGTGTAAAAATAAAATGCTATAGATTTTTGAAGGTGGGGAATGAAAAATGGACATGAAAAAACAGAAAAGGGCCTGGTCCTTAACTGGTTAAAGATACTCCCCTTTCTCCATTTTACAAGTTAGATTTCTGATAACGATCTTTAACCCACTCAGTGCTGAACTGGTGAGCAGCAGTGTTAAAATGATTACCCATAGAGTTTCTCTGCATTATTATTTTGTCTTTTGAGGATGACCAGCCTTCATGGGAGACCTGAATAAGTTTATGATGTTGTAAAGATACAATATTCTACAAATCACAGACAAGTTTCTCTCCCTAACCTGCAGTTATCCTGAATGTGTCTCTAATTTTGATCAATGTTCTTTGACAATTATCTCATGTAGATTTTTATTTTGTGCTTTAGAATTTATACAATTTATGAAATAAGCTTAAAACTCTGTTATTTTACTCATATTATGATATATTCACATAGGACTATAATAACGGGTATAGATAAACAGGTATATATATTGTATATACCTGTTTATCTAGCCCATTGAGTGACATTGCATGAATTTAGCTTCGAATACATTGTATATGCCTGTTTATCTAGCCCATTGAGTGTTCCATTATTTTATATTGTTTCACAAAACAAACATCTTTGCGACCAAAGAGATATGTATAGATATATGTGTCGTATAATACAATCCAAGCAATATTTTTTTCTCACAAAGGTATGTCACTAAAATCCAGTCCACAGTTTTTAAAAAAAATTTTTTAGATCATGGTACCCGGGCCAGGTTTTCCAAAATATCCTGAACACTACTATAAAACAGAAGAAAAAACAAGGAGGTTTACAAAGGCTACTGAGGAAAGAGCTGTTTGCTCTGAAACGTGTCTAGCCATAATAGCCGTAACAGCTATAAACCATAGGATCGAGACCCATCTGACAACCACTCACGGAGAAAGTACCAACAATTTAAAATACAGCTCTTACAATAAGAGACCCACAACGGAATATTCCTTGTTACAAACTCTATCGCTTGGGATGGACGCATCCCGTTGTATGTAACAATCACTTACTTAGTGCAAGAGGAATCATCGGGACTGCGAGGGGAGGAGATGAAACAGCCAGAAGCCTTGCCGTTTGACGCAGGAACCGCGCCACAATAGCTGTCTCGGAGCGCCATTGCACAACACACGTGGCGGTGAAGACGCCAAAGTGTACATCACCTACATAACCCTCTATTGTCCTCCATCACGAAGAAACTTGATCAATATGAGAACAAGCCAGAACCGACTAACCGTGAGTGCATGACCACAACTATATAACGTTATCTGTCATTTACATTGGGCCGATCCTATTTTTAGCCATATACTGCAGGTATAGGGCCCTATATCCTGCTAGTCACAAAGGACACCTCCTGGATACTTATTCACCCTTTTTTTCATACGATATCTGAACTTTTTTAAAAATCTTTTTATACTGCATAATACAAGTTTAATATAAATCTTTGATGTACCTTTAGATCGCTAGGATTTTTAATTTCAAGCTAGTTGTCTTTTTGTCATAAAGACCAATTTTTTCATTACAGACGTCTGTAGGTCTGATTTTTATATTTATATGTATCTATCTGTATGTTTGGACTGCACAAATTAAAACCACTTTATTAAGAAATCTGGAACCGATCCTTACTAGTGCCCACCTATATATCTACTTGGAAATCAAGGCAGTAACATAATTGAATGCAACATGCATCACAGCCACTTTAAGTTGATACATGAGGATGAGAGCAAACTAAATCAAGCACAAAAGATATAGTGGAAGGTGCAAACTATACCATCCTCCTTTATAGTCTATTTAAAGCTCAGTAATTGCCAAATGACCTGATCCTATTTGGTACAATTCCTTCTAATTGTTTCAGACTCTCGGGCCGTGGCACTAGCAAGCTGGTAAATGAGCCAAGGTTCACAGATACAAACAAATTACAGAACTAGTATGATATTTTAAAGAGGACCTGTCAGCTCGGAAAACCCACAGACCAAATGTGGCCCCCATAATCCTCCCCCCAGCCCCTTTCTCCCTAGCCGGTTTTTTAATTAATTTATGTGCAGTAAATTGATTTAACACAATCCGACCTCTTACCAAATAAGATCGTGTATCTGGCGCGCTGGCAGTCGGCGTCATTCATTAGGGGGCGCGCCGACACCCCCACAGCACGCCCCTGCCAGTGGTTACATTGTAGGAGAAGCCGGCAGTGATGCGATGCTGCGGTTAAGAAGCCCGGCTCGGCCGGCAATGTGAGTGAGCCAGGTTGCGGCCGCAGCCGCTGTTAGTGCGGTGCGGCCGCACCTCGGAGAGCCGGCAGCAATGCGAAGCTGCCGGCTTCTCCTACAATGAGACCGCTGGCAGGGGCATGCTGGAGGTGTGTCGGCACGCCCCCTAATGAATAACGCAGACTGCCAGCGCCCCAGGTACACGATCTGACCTCTTATTTTTGTAAGAGGTTGCATCGGTTTAAATCAATTTACTGCACATAAATTAATAAAAAAAACGGCTAGGGAGAAAGGGTCTGGGGGGAGGATTATGGGGGCCACATTTGGTCTGTGGGTTTTCCGAGGTGACAGGTCCTCTTTAAACAATTGAAATAAGGAAGTCAATGAACCAAATGACAATACACAGGGCTCGGATACCAGCAAAACAGGGATCTGTAATCACAGATATCAAAGAAAGAACAAAGATTATTTCACAGCCTAAGCCCCGCTCCTTACTGTGCCTCTTATGCCACCTCTTACTGTTGCTACCTACCCCATTACAGCCCTCTCAGTCGTGGGAGGTGGTACTAGCCGAGACCTGGGACCGGAGTCTAAGTGGCACCTGGTCTTCACCAGAGCCCGCCGCAAAGCGGGATGGACTTGCTGCGACAGGGTACCACCAGGTCATTCCACAGGTGCGACTAGGGGCAGCCGAGGTTGAGGTACCTTAACAGGGTCAGGGCAGGCGGCAGAGATGCAACATCAAGTCCAATCGTGGGTCAGCAACAGGAGGTCCAAGCAGATGGGAACGTGAACACGGGCACACAAGAACGCAGGACACGGGAACTCAGGAACAGGAACGCAGGAGACACAGGAAAGCAGGAGAGACAGGAATGCAGGAATATCGCTGGGGAGCATTTTCTAAGGCTGTGAGGCACAAAGATCCGGCAGGGCAGGAAGGGAGGTGTCGGATTATAAGGTGGAGGTGTTCAGCCAACGCACCAATCAGAGGTTTGCTGGCCCTTTAAATTTCTGACAACCAGCGCGCACCCTAGTAGGCAGGGATCCGCGCGCACGGCAGGGATCACGGGAGCGCCCATGACACTCTCACTGTATAATGCCCCCCTTTTCACCTCCCATGCTGTATGATGACCCTCTTGGTGGTCCTCAAATATTATAATGCCATGGCCCCCAATAGTGTATATAATATTCCTCCTTTCCTTACGCCATTACTCCACACTATTTATTACTCTCTTACATATAATGACCCCATATTTGCCCCTCTATCAATCAAATCCTCTTCCAGACTATCCCCTCCATTTTCTTGCAAAATCATACAGCATTTTCCTGTAAAGTTATCACATAATCCTCCCAGCAGCTGAAGTTTCACAATTATTCTCAACTTTATGTGCACCCAGAGGATGCATCTATTTACCTAATGTCACAAATCTGTATAGCTTATTACATTATAATTGGTGATGAGCAGACCTGAAGTGTGGTCTGTACTTAATTTGGCAGATTCGGCACCCATGACTACCGGAACCAAAAGACCACTGCTGTTCAGGCTTCAGGATCGTGTTCAAGGAAAACTCAAAAAGCTGATTGATTGACTATCCAACCAACCAGCTTGCAGTCCTTTAGCAACCACAGGCATGTCCTCCGGAAGCATGGCTGTGATTGGCCAAGTGTGTGCCCAATTGCTGTATAAGAGCAAAGTCACATGTCCAACTACCATTACAGACAGGAGACAGAGCTTGGGAGAGGCTGCTACTCTTCACAGGGTCAGTCAACTAGGCAGGGCCATCTCAAATACCAACAATTGTCCTTTTCAGGGCACTTAGGTAGGAACAGGAGAATGCAATGACTAGGGAAAGGTGAAAATTGCCCTGTTGCGAGCACTGTGAAAAAGTGTATTAAGATACTGATACTGCTATAGTGCAAGACCAAATTTAGTTCTATCAGCATCTACTTATAATTACAATATATTAAAAGCACAATCTCAGTGTAGTTTGCAGTTCCATCAAAATCTTAAAGGCGTTGTCACAGTATAGTTTGTTGTTGTATCAAAATCTTAAAGACACTATCGCAGTATAGTTTGCAACTCCATCAAAATCTTAAAGTTGCTGTTGCAGCATTGTTTGCAGTTCCGTCAAGATCTTAAAGGCACTGACGCAGTTAGTTAGCAGTTTCGGCATAATCCAGCAAAATCTTAAAGGCTCGGTTTCAGTATGGTCTGCAGTTCCAGCATCATTCAGCAATATCTTAAAGGTGCAGTCTCTATATATTTTACAGTTACAGCATCATTAGACTTAGTACTAGTTTTCCCAGCATCATCCAGCAATATTTTAAAGGCATGCTATCAATATAGTTCACAGTTGCAGCATCATTCAAAAATATCTTAAAGGCCTAATCTCAGTATAGTTTGCAGTTCCAGCATCATCCAGAAATATCTGGATAGCACATTCTCAGTATAGTTTGCAGTTCCAGCATCATCCAGCAATTCTTTAAAAGACCAGACTTGGTACTATTAGCTTTTCCAGCACCATCATGCAATGTGTTAAAGGCATGGTCTCAGTATTGTTTGCAGTTCCAGCATCATCCAGTAATATCTTAACATGGTCTCAGGGTAGTTTGCAGTTCCAGCATCATCCAGCAATATCTTAAATATCTTATCTCCACGTGGTCTGTTCTACTCACTAAGGTCGGCTGCACACGTGGCGTTTTGAACCCGTTTTTGGGCAGTTTTTAAGCAGTCCGTTTCTGATCCATTTTAATTAAGATAATTGGTAAAACCGGTCAAAAACGCATGCGTTTTTTAACACATGCGTTTTTTAACAGACTGCTTAAAAACAGCCCCAAAACAAGTTCAAAACTGTGCGACCAGCCTGAGCAGATTATACAAAATGGAAGCTACGTACATAATAGCTAATATCTACTGCAATACTGTAATCTTTCACATTCTGAATATGGGCAGGGCCACGTGGGAAACTTGTGGAGTCCCAGATGTTCCTGAATACATTAGAGGTGTAAAGTGTAAAGAGGAGCTGCCTGGAAAAAAAAAAAAACAAGCTTTACATGACATAATATGATAACGGTTTTTCACTGCGTTTAACCCTGTAATGGAAAATTGCACCCAAAGTTTAAAAACGTACACCAAAGTTTAAAAATGTTATTAGCGCCAGAAGACGGCTAAATCCCCCAAAAATTTGTTTACATTTTTGTAAATGTATGAAAACATTATAAAACTTATACAAATTTGGTATCCTCGTAATCATACTGACCCAAAGAATAAAGTAGACATGACGTTTGGGGCGCACAGTGAAATCCGTAAAATCCAAGCCCACAAGAATACAGCACAAATGTGTTTTTCTACCAATTTCACTGCATTTGGAATTTTTTTCCCACTTCCCAGTACATAACAGCTCTGTACATGGAAAAATAAAAAAGTTATAGATTTTTGAAGGTGGGGAGTGAAAAAGGAAACCGCAAAAACGAAAAAGGGCTGCGGCGGGAAGTAGATAAACAACTGCTCCAACAAATAACTTGTTTGAGCCATACTTTTCAGATTTACAGTGTTTGCAACTGGACAAACACAACCTCTGCATTAAGACCTTGCATAATAGGAAAACCCAGAGGAAACATATCGCCCATCCACAGTTAACCCCTTCAGTGTCTCACAAATGCAAGAACTACCATCCTGTACAATGTGTGCAATTTGTGGGATTGGGTCAACGTAGAGACCCTTTTCCACAGGCGCCAGAGGGGGGGGAATTATAACATTTAACATTCCAGTCTTAATAAATTCCCCACACTTTATCATACTAGGACTTGAATGAAGAAAATATGTTTTTCGCTCCAAACTGATACCATTTTAAAGCTACTTTTTGCAATACAAAATTTTTGATTACAAAGTGGGGCACATTTACTAAGGGCTTTACGCCGCACTTTAGTCGGACTGTTCATGTTCTTCAATGGTAAAACGGCTTGCACGGGTATTTAAGAAGTGTGTGCGCTGGGACCATGCACCATATTTAACATTGAAATGATGTCACACGCCCTAGCACTTAGATGCACCACTAAAAAGATGGTGAGCTCTGTCGGACCTGAGCAGGGAAGTGACACATTCACAATATCAAGCGCACAATCTTAGTGAACTGTGGCACGGTGCATTATGTGAACTCTGGTGACCAGGTAAGTAAATGTGTCCCAGTATATCCACATATGCATAAATTAAACACATTAACACACTGTACACACAATTCCCACACATTTATTAACATACAAACAACACATACAGCATACACATTATACACATGAACATACAATATATACATGAACATATACACCATTTAGATATAAAAAAATGCAGCATACACCTTACATTTATACCTTACAACTCACAATATGTAAACCTTATATTAATATACCACATACAGGCAGTCCCCGATTTAAGGTCACCCAATTTACAGATAACCCCTAGTTACAGCTGGACCACTCTGCCAACCACATAGCTCCTGACAGTCTTGGTTTTTCCCCGCTGACCAGCGTTCTGCGCAGTTGGGAGCATATCCCACCACCTGGTCCCAGTGCCGACACACAAGAGAAGCATCAGGAGGAGGGATCAGCTCCTGATGCCTCCACACATTTCACTCTGCTCTACATCAGAGATGTGTGGAGGTAGCTCCTCCGCTGGCTTGCCCAGGCCCCCCCCCCCCCCCCCCTCTGTCATCTCAGAGCCCCAGGAGAAGAGAAACAGGACCAAAATATGAGAGAGAACATGGGGCCACATTTTTAGAGAGGACAGGAGACCACAATCTGAGTGGAGGTGGCCACAATATTAGAGAGGGAAGGGGGCCACAATATGAAGAATGACATGGGCCACAATATGACAGAGGACAAGGGGCCACAATTTGAGAGAGGAGAGGCGGGTCACAATATTAAAGAGGACAGGGGGGCCACAATATTAGAGAGGACAGCTGGTCCCGGATGCATGGGTGTATTATATGGCTGCCCAGTGTCAGCACTTTGGGGATGGGTGAGACCGGGAGAGAAGACATGGTGTCCAGTGGTGGTTTAGCATTTTGAAGATGCATCAGAACCGGTGGTGCAATAGAGGCAGGGGAGTTGGGAAATAGGGGGAGCTGATGCCCAACACTAGTGTTGATGCAGAGAGTATGGAAGATTTACAAACAGGTTATGAAAATAGGATCTTGGACCAAATATACCCTACTGTGGAATAACCCACATTTGGCATATATGCTAGAAGATGTCCAGAAATGGAAGCAGAGGGGGCTAGCATACCTACAACAATTATATGAGGGGTCCGATCTTAAATCTTTCAGTCAGTTGAAGAAGGAATTCGGGATACATAGGGCTGTGTTTTATCAGTACTCACAACTGCGACACAGCTTGCGGGTACAGTTTGAATCTGGGGATGTTATGTTCTCATTTTTAGGAGTCATGGTGGGAGTGGTACAAGCAAAGACTATGAGAACTCTTATATCAATATTATACGGTCAATATTGGACAAGATGCTGGGAGATTTAATGGAGAAATGGGACCTTGAGGTGGGGGAATTACCACCAACTATTCCTATTACACAGGGCATATAGGACCCCGTTGGTGATGCATAAGAAGGGGTTGAGGGAGGATACGTGTTGTCCAAGGTGCCTCGCTGAAGGGGCCGAGTTAAGAGGATTGTGAAACAAAACTCAGCACTTAATACAGGAAGTGTTTGGAGTCTGGATTCAGCAAGACCCCAAAGTCTGTGTGCTGGAATACATGGGTGGGATAGCTGTCCCTAGGGCATAACAGATGGCTGTGGCAAAATTGCTGTACCAGGTACAAAATACTATTGCACGGGACTAGTTGGATACTGACCCACCAAGAATGTCGGAAATTAAACGATTAATGAATTGTCACAGGTGCTCCTGCGTCCCATGCCCCGGGTCGCAGGCGCACCCGTGCCCCTCTTTGTGTGCTGGGACCCCAGTGGCTGTTTCTCTTACCTTTCCATGATCCACCAACAATCTCCTCACTCTGGCGCACACCTCTTAGGGCGCGCTGGCATTCTGGAATTTAAAGTGCCAGCACATCGATAATAGGCGCTGACTGTCTGCCCTTCCTGTTTAAATCCCGGCCCTTTCTGGTGTCTCCTACCGGATCTCTGTGCCTCGTGCCTCAGAAAAAGCTTGTCCCTTGTGCCTAGTGCTCATTTTGTGAATTCCCATTGTGACCCGGGTTCTGTCCCTGACCACGCTCCTTTGCTGTCTGCCCTAAACTCCTGCTTTGCCTTTGACGTTGATCCCGTGCTGCCTGTCTGAACCTCCTGCCTGTCCCCGATCATGGTTCTGCCTGGCGACGCTCTACCTCACTTTGGCCACCACCGCGGGCAAAGTTGCAATTGTGGAACGACCTGATGGCAGCATGCCGCAGCAAATCCAACCTGCTTTGCGGCAGGCTCTGGTTAACACCGGTGCCACTTCACTCCTGGGTGTCGGCTTACGTCATCGTCCGCGGTGTTACAGCAGGTCCAGTATGCCAGAAGCCTGACACTAACACTATTAAGATGGAGTTGGGGGTATACCTTAAGAGGAACATGGTTGGGAAGTTCGAGAAACAATGAGGCAGATGGCTGGAAAGTCCAGGAGTAGGGACAGAAGGTCTGTTACGGGGATGGCAGAGGGCTCGCCCCGAAGGACGACTAGAATCGTAAAGGGAGAGGGATAGTAAGAGAAATAGGTGTTGCGGTCAGGGACGCTTCTAGAAAAATTGGGGCACTGTGCAAAATTACAAGTAGGGGCCCTAAATTCATGCTACAGCCTTTCACCCCTATGTAAGGTGTCACTGTATACAGTGCTCATACTGAGCTCTGGGGGTGCGTAGTGGATGTCAGCCATAGTCTGACAAGAAGTCTAAAAACCTACAAGAAGTCTAAACCATGATGTGGGACCCTATGCTGTACTGAGGAGACCCAACCAGGTGGAAACAGTGCTGTCGACAGTTGGGAGTCTGTTCCTTCCGGAATACATGTTGTGGTTTGGCTTAATCCCACATCATGTTATTAGACTTTTTGTAGCTCATACTTGGTGTTAACGGGGCTGCCTTCCTTCAGACTCCTCTGTCCTCCTGCTCCAGACTCCTGTGTCTTCCTCTTCCAGACACATCTCTCCTCCTCCTCAATACTGCTCTGTCCACCACCTCCAGACACCTCTGTCCTCCTCCTCCAGGCGCCTCTGACCTCCTCCTTCAGACTACTCTGTCCTCCTCCTCCTTCATACTCCTCCATCCTCCTCCTCAAGACCCCTCTGTCCTCCTCCTCCAGACCCTCTGTCCTCCTCCCCCAGAACCCTCTGTCCTCCTCATCCAGACTCTTCTGTCCTTCTCCTCCAGACCCCTCTGTCCTCCTACTCCAGACCCCTCTGTCCTCCTCCCCCAGACTCCTCTGTCCTCTTCCCCCAGACTCCTCTGTCCTCCTCCAGACCCCTCAGTCTTCCTCCTACAGACTCCCCTGTCCTCCACCTCCAAAATCCTCTGTCTGCTTTCAATAAATATTAAGGTTTTAGGCAATGTGTGAGAAAATTTACTTTGTATGCATATCTAGCATCCTCCCTCAAGGAGCAGGGTGTCCCAAAGGCGTGTTTTATTCATACAAGGCAGTGTGTCTTTCGCCTCATGTCTGCTCTTCTCTCCACTCTCCTGCTCTTCCCACCTCCCTCATCAGCCCAAGGAAGGGGGAGGAGGGACTGTCCTACAGACATGAGGCAGACATGAGGTAATAGACACACTGCCTCGCATGAATAAAACACATGCTCTTGGGCCAGCAAGGCTTACAAAGTTTATTTTGTAGGGATAGGAACTATGCATTTTTTTTAGCTAAAAACTGTGTGGGTACAAGTTAGTATAGAGGGATGGGAACTTGTTATTAGACTTATTAGTGAATCTGGTGTTAGGTTCCTTTTAACCCTAGAATGTCTCATTTAACCTACCATATATTGACATAATACAGGGGGATTTTGTATGTGATCTGTTACAGTGTGCCACTGTTACATTGTAACAGTTCTTCTTAAATTACAAGTCAATGAAGTCTCAGGTAGTGATTGTCACAGCCAAGATAGCGGCATGCTCAGCTTTGCCAGCAGAATGTAAAAGGTGCCAGCACTAATGACGAGTGTTAATGATGGGTTTTTGCTGCAATATGCAGGGGCTGGTAACAGATGTATAAATGGACTTTTCTCCAGTTTTGACTAAACATTTAGCATTTTAGCATCACAACAAGTTTTATTATTGTCCTTTAGGGCACATAATATAATATGTGGTTACGGCATTGGGTGGTAAAAGGGCAGTATTGCCTCTGTGATGAGGTACAGGGGCATAAGTACCACCATCCCTCATAGGTGTCCAGTCTAAGGCTGCAGTCAGGAATCTCCTGAATTGGTTCCTGTCCCACTATTCCCTCCTGTAGTCACCGGCTGCTTTATCTCTATGAGACACTGGGAGCTCATCAGGCCCAAGACAGAGGAGGAAGATCCCAACTATTCATAGGGCCCCAGACAGAACACAGAGGAGGAAGATCCCAACTATTCATGGGGCCCGGACAGAACACAGAGGAGGAAGATCCCAACTATTCATGGGGTCCCAGACAGAACAAACAGCAGGAAGATCCCAACTATTCATGGGGCCCCGGACAGAACACAGAGGAGGAAGATCCCAATTATTCATGGTGCCCTGGACAGAACACAGAGGAGGAAGATACCAACTATTTAGGGGGCCGGTCATATGTTACAGTGAGAGGTTTTACTTATTAAAAAACCTAATCATAAAGGGGGTGCACAGAGACACAAGACACAGATAACATAGGGAAACAGAGGGGGGCACTAGTTCTGAAGAAGGGACACAGAGGGGGCACTAGTTATGTATAAGGGGGCACAGAGTAGGCGCAAGTTATGTACAATGGGGCACAGTAGGGGGGCACTACTTCTGTACAGGGAGCACAGAGTGGTGCACTAGTTCTTAACAGGGGGCACTAGTTCTGTACAGGGGGCTGAGAGGGGGGCACGAGTTCTGTACAATTGGCTCAGAGGAGACACTAGTTCTGCACAGGGGGCACTAGCTCTGTACAGGGGGGCAGAGAAGGGGCATTAGTTCTATACAGGGGGCACAGAACGGGGCGCTAGTCCTGTACAGGGGGCACAGAGGAGGCACTAGTTCTGTACAGGTGGCACAGAGGAGGCACTAGTTCTGTACAGGTGGACAGAGAGAGCACTAGTTCTGCACAGATTGTACAGAGGGGGCACTAGTTCTGGACAGGGGGCACAAAGGGGTGCACTATTTCTATACAGGGGGCACTGAGGGGGCACTAGTTCTGTGCAACTATTATGAAGTGACTGCTTGAAGGGCATTAATACTCAGTGGGGAAACCAAAAGCATCCTAAAGGCAAAATATCTATTGCATTACATTTTTAGATTTTCGTGCTGTGTCTTTTTCCTTAGATAATAACCCAAAGGGTAACATTCCTTTTTTTTTGGTTTTGAAAAATTTTATTGAACAAATCGACATTACAAGTCAAACAAGCATTGGCAGCAGCGGTGCTCGCAGACAACGGCTCCAATCAGTGTACACTAGTTGGATCTTAACAATTTACATTCATTTTAGGTAGATTCCATATAAATGTACGCAATGATAAAGGTTTAACTATAGAGGTACAGGACACGGGGGGCTCAAAGGAAGTGGGAACAAAAGCATTGGAAGGAGAGATTACTGATGTCAGTTTGACTATAGACTTTTTTAAAATTTTGTCGTAATATAAAATCATATCATCTATAAGGGTTCATTCACATGGCCACCAGCGGGGATGTACATGCGGCCGCATGTACGTCCCCATAGACGGCAACAGCGGCACGGCGGCGATCCAGGTCGTACACCACAAAAAGAGCATGCTCTATCTTTCTGTGAGTGTGTGGTCGTGCACCACTGTTTTCTATGGAGAGAGGGGTCACCTCCTCCTCCTCTCCAGCAACATGGCGGTATGCCCGCACGTGAATGCACCCTGAGTATTAGGCATCAATAGTATAACATTCGGCAAGGGTTATGGAATATTTATCATGCAAGTATTTGTTAGAAAATAAATCTTAAACAGCTCAAGGAATAGACCTACATGCTGAAGCAAGGACCTTAGGTGTTTTGTGTAGTCTGGCTACTGATTTTACACCATGGGGACCACATTTTTATAAATGTGGCATGCTTTCTATCCGACCAGCTAAAAAGTTCCTCCAAGCGACACATTTGGTCTACCTTGTTGAACCACTCTGGTATTGTGTGGGGGGTTTTGCTCAACCAATATAGGGGGATAAGCAGCTTAGTTTAAGGCTATATTCACACTGCCGTTGCCCGCCGTACAGTAGCACAGCGGGCAGACGGAAGCACGCGGGGGGGGGGGTGGTGGCTGGTGAGCGCTGCTCATGCCCGCCCCTCTCCATAGGGATGTATGACGCACGGCACTGTAATACGGGAAAAGATAGGACATGTCCCATCTTTTTCCCGGATACGGAGCTGTACGGTGCCGCAGTTTTCCGATGGCCACGCCCCCTATTTCCGTTGCATGCATGCCGGTGCCGATGCGCCACAATCCGATCGTGTGCGCAAAAAACCCGGGGCAATGCGGCGCAAAAAGGTAATTTTCAGGAAACCCGACGAAAAATAGCGATTCGGGCCCTTAGTAAATGACCCCCAATGTGTCTAGGTACTTCGCCAGGTCATCTGGCTGGTCTAAGTTGTTAAGTATTGCTGATGTCAGGATATATTCTATTCTACTCCATATCCCTGAATTGCTTTTGCTAGAAGGCTTTATGTAGAAAGTGTGGAGCCAAGCTGACATAGCAGGAGATGGGGAGGAAAAAAGTGAGCTGTATTGTCTCAGTACTGCCAGGGTAGTTAGCAG
Source organism: Engystomops pustulosus (assembly GCF_040894005.1). Taxonomy (NCBI): domain Eukaryota; kingdom Metazoa; phylum Chordata; class Amphibia; order Anura; family Leptodactylidae; genus Engystomops; species Engystomops pustulosus. Next base: position 99,606,938 of record NC_092417.1, on the reverse strand, counting down.
ATTTTCAGGTGTGCCACCTTGGCTCTCTGTCAGGCCCCAAGCCCAAGCTAATTGCTCGTCTGTTACATTCATAAGCTCTATGTCAAATCCTAACTGTCTTCCCATAGGGGAGTTAATGTGTAACCACCTCTTAATGGGTTGCCCTGCCACAGAAATCTGCGGAATGAGGTTTGTACTCAGTGAAATAAGTGTTCAGGGATGTACAAGGGTATCATCTGTAAAGTAGTTTGGGCATTATGTACGCTTTTAATATGTTTTTTCTGCCCATCCAGGACACATAGGCAGGGGCCTGCCATGAGGCAAGTTGAGAATCTCGCCTTAGGCGGCATGCCACCTGCTGGACGAAGGGACAGCATTGTGCTACCACCCGCCCGCACATGCTAAAAACATCCCCCTTCCCGCACATTCCCGCCGGTTGGCACATCCCACTGCCCACCGGTTGGAACATCCCCCTGCTTGCCAGCCGTCACACCCCCCTGTCCGCCGTCCGACAGGGCTCCCACCTGCCGCCAGTTCACAGTCCCCTCAGTGCTGTGCGATACCCCAGCTCCAGGCTGCGCCCCCCTGCAGACAGTCAGTACCCACAGACTGATGCCAGCTGCAGCCCCCCGGCGCCGGAGTGCGGTGAGTACCCGCTGCCCCTCAGGAGATGCCCTAAGAGAAGCTACACTCACCCCGTCACCCACCAGAGACCCCCAGCACCTGCCCTCAGGGTCCCCAACTCTGAGCCTCCTCTTTATCACTTGGGAACATCTTCCTATGTAATCTCTCATCTCAGCTCATAGAGGAGGGGAACAGAGTGGCCAGGGGGGGGGGGGGGCACAGAAGGGTCCGGGGGGTAGAGGGGCTCACTTATTGTCCAGGATACAGCCTCCCTGAGCAGAGGGTTAATAATCCCCCGGAGTTGGGGTCTCTCTGTAGTTGTGACACAGTTAGTGCCCGTTTGCCCCCCTGTTCTTGATGTGCCGGGGTATGTGCATGGCGGCACACTGTATGCATTTTATACTACATGGCGGCACTCCGTATGCATTTTATACTACATGGCGGTATGCTGTATGCATTTTATACTACATGGCGGCACACTGTATGCATTTTATACTACATGGTGGTATGCTGTATGCATTTTATACTACATGGCGGCACACTGTATGTATTTTACACTACATGGCTCTACGCTGTATGCATTTTATACTACATGGCAGCACGTTGTATGAATTTTATACTAGATTGCGGCACACTGTATGCATTTTATACTACATGGTGGCACGCAGTATGCATTTTGCGTTGCTTTATTTTCACACCAAACCAATATGATGGATTTGGTCCTGACACTCCTTGATATATTACATTTATGATTGGTTCACCCTTGCACAAAGGGTATCTTCAGGGAGTTCAAAAACGGATCTATTGATCTTTATAAAGATTTATAGTTAGCATCAAATAGGTTAAGCAGGTTTTTGGTTATATTTATCCCCAAGTATTTTATCTGGTTGGGTTGCCAGGTGAACCCTGTAATTCTTAAACTAGTCTATTATTGGCTGAAATGTTTAAGGCTTCTGACTTGGTGAACTTTATTCTAAAATTTGAAAGAGAGCCAAACTGATCTGAACTTTTAGGTTTTTAAAATCATTTTGAACCCTGGGTGGTGTAACTGATCCTAACATGTCCTGCAATACTACAGTGTACGTGGATTTTCTCACTGATCTATAACAGGTTGCATGGACACACTGTTACAGACAACGCCAGGGAGTCCCCACATAGACTCCCGACTGTCCCAACAATGGATACTTTAGTTTGGGTGTCCACTAAAAAGTCTGACCCATTAGTAAGTACGCTATGTAAAGGTGCTGAAGTTAGTGCAGCCGTGTGCCATCCGTTCTGAAATATGTGGCACGGGTCGAATTTTTACTGTCAGGTGTCCTAGGCCTAGATCCTGTAACAGCCAACATATACGTGTATGTGTATATATGTATTGTGTACACATACACACACAAATATATACAATAATTCAACACGAATATGTCAGTATATGAGACTGGATGTACTAGCGGAATAGTGAGCGTAGCTCTGGGACTGAGGCTATAGTGTGTGTGTTGGGTTTTAGTGAGCAGCCTTTGGGAGAAAAAAAATCTATATTGATACGTGAGCTAGTGACGGGGCAGTGGTAAGACATAGATGGTGGTAGCGGCTAGCGGTGGCGCCATGTACTGCCCAGATGCTATCCCGTGTACCGAGGAGTTCCTTCATCCTCAGTATAACTCTAGCAACACCAGAGCGGACACCAGAGCGCCCATCATCAGGGACGCTAATGTTGCAGAACATGAAACGTGGTAATAAAATAGCGCTTTGGCAGCAGCTGCTGCTGCTTTTCCATGTGTGGAGAGAAACAGCGACACCTGTTGCCTCCAGGGCGGTACTGCTGCATGCTCCACTTTTGCTGGAAACTGACAGACGAGAGCATTCTGGGTTCTGCAATGTGAAGAAGTGCGCATTGGGCAAATATCGTGGTGGTGGTGGTGATTACATCCATCTAAAACTTTCTGAGTACTTACATTGTGGTGGTGGTGGTGATTACATCCATCTAAAACTTTCTGCATACTTACAGACGCACTGGGGCACATTTGCCCAGAACGGTGCAGTCATTGTACTGCGTGCAGTGTGCTGGGGCCGCACTGCTCTGACAGGGGGCACTGGTTTTTTTTTCTGTTGTTGGTCCTTTAACTTGGGATCTGTGACACCATTCTGTCGGACTTTGCATGTTGACTCTGGTTTACTGTTTGACTGAGCGCTGGAAGCCCCCCAATCCGCGACGCATGATGACAAGTGCGGCCGCACCTTAAAAGTGTTGCGTGCATCACAAATGTGGCGCAGGCACTTTTTGAATACCCGTGCAAGGAGTTTGCACCTAAAAGAACGTGCAATGTCCGTCAGAAAACCGGGGCACGGTCTTTAGTAAATGAGCCCCACTGACTTTTCACATCACTATATAGCGAGAGCGGAGCGGCTCCTTGTGTGAGCTGATAACACAACCTCCCTGCGCTCTCCTGACCGCTCCAGGCCTTCTTCGTAGAAAGCCATTCTCCAAGTTGGCGGCATGCGACTGTAACTGACCAACGGAAATAACGGACAATGACCAGTCTTTTTCAGTGAGGTCATCGTAGACCTTTATTGTAAATGTCAGACATGTAATGCATATACACTGTGGCCGCACCTGCAGCAGCAGAATAGTGAGTGCAGCTGCGGAGTGTAACACGGGATCATGGATGTGACGTGTCCTAGCGGAGCTGTGTATAATGATTGCCCTGTTACCGCAGATGATAGAGCAGCAGCAGATGCTGGAAATTCTGCTGTATGATATCTATGATACTCTAAGTATATGCAACACCCTCGCCGATGCAAGGCAGAGGGGTTGTTGCAAATACGTCCCATCATGTAGCTTGCAGCCTGTGAAGGGTCTGATCAACCCCACAGCATGTCACTACATAACACAGATGAGCACTGCAGCGGTAGAGTCTGCCTGGTAAGGCAGGAGTTAAGTGTTGATGTGATGTAATATGTGTCAACCAATCACATGTGTTATCCTACTGTTTCTGTGAGCTGAGATGTGATTGGAGGAGTAGCCACCACCTGACCAGTGGGAGTAATAAAACCCCTGGTCAGGAAACTTCTAGAAGTCAGTTCTCTCTCAGAAGAGAGTCCAGTGTGAGGAGAGAGTTCCCTCTCTCAGATCAGAGTAGAGACTCTGAAGAGTCAGTGCAGCCAGCACACCAGACCAGAGCAGGTGAGCTCAGCTCCCTGCCTGAAGAGTGGAGCTAAGAGCTAGTTAGTGAGAGGAAAGGGGTATCATCCTATCTTCAAGGGTGATATCTGAAGCAACCCGGGACAAGCTGAATCATCCTACTAGGACACAGCTATCTTCCAGCCTGCCCATTGCATTCAGGCTGATGATCTACTCCTGTGGCTCCCTCCAACTGCATCTCCAGCATTCTACCATTCTGTCAAGGCACGTTGCTACTGTTCCTGTGGGTTCCAATAAAGAACTGTAGTTTTTTTTGTTCAACGTCCGCCTCCGTCTGGTCCCTGCTACTACGGCTGTCACCATCACGGGCACCCTATCCACTACACAGGGACTCATACTCCAGACCCCAAAGGGTTGTCCCAGGGAGAACCGCTATAGCAACCTCTCCCTCATCATTTCTTGCCAACACCACCTGCTGGAGACCTGCCAGTCTGTAGGACAGCCCTCCGGTTCCCCATACCAAGCACCGTGACACTAGCGTGTCTAGGCCGCAACCACCAGCCACTCAGGTACTGCGGGCCCCGGCTGTCTCCAGGCCCCAAGAGAAGGCTAGGCCCCGGTGGGAGATGTTGCATATACATGTAATCTATGTTTATAGATTCTATGTATCTGCTCCCCTGGAGAGTACACTGGTCGCTATGCACCACATTCTGTATCCATACCTCCCAACCGTCCCGTTTTCAGCGCCCACTTTTCCCGATTTGTCCCACCTCCTCCAGACCCCGTAGTTTAGAGCTGCAGAGCAGCCGAGGCATGGGAGCTGGGAGGAGGCGGGACCAGCCCGTTACCTCCTCACATGATGTCTGCACCAGTCATGTGAGGATGTAGCTCCGCCCCCATCTGGCCACGCCCCATCCGTGAGTCATTCAGACTCCAGCCCTGGAGAATATGGAGTGAGTGCAGGTAAGAGACTGAGGGGACAGGGGGGGGGGCTGGGGCACAGGAAGAGGACAGGGGGTTGCTGGAGACTACAATGGGGGCTGGGGCACAGGAAGAGGACAGGGGGGGCTGGAGGCTACAGGAGGACAGGGGGGCTGGGACACAGGAGCAGGACAGGGGGGCTGGGGCAGAGGAGCAGGACAGGAGGAGGCTGGGGCACAGGAAGAGGACAGGGGGGCTGGAGGCAACAGGAGGAGGACAGGGGGGCTGGAGGCAACGGGAGGAGGACAGGGGGGGGGGCTGGGGCACCGGAGCAGGACAGGGGGGCTGGGGCACAGGAGCAGGACAGGGGGGCTGGAGGCTATAGGAAGACAGGGGGCTGGAGGGTACAGGAGGACAGGGGGGGGGGCTGGGGCACAGGAGCAGGACAGGAGGAGGCAGGGGGATCAGGAGCAGGAGAGGGGGCTGGAGGCTATAGGAGGAGGATAGAGAACAGGGGGGCTGAAGGGTACAGGAGGTGGATAGAGAATGGGGGGCTGGAGGCTACAGGAGGAGGCTGCTGGAGAACAGAAGGAGGCTGCTAGTGGGCAGGAGGAGGCTGCTGGTGCGCAGGAGGAGGCTGCAGGTGTGCAGGAGGAGGCTGCAGGAGGAGGCTGCTGGGGAACAGGAGGAGGCTGCTGGGGACAGGAGGAGGATGCTGGAGGACAGGTGGAGGCTGGGGACAGGAGGAGGATGCTGGAGGACAGGTGGAGGCTGAGGACAGGAGGATGCTTGAGTAGGCTGGAGGGCAGGAGGAGGATGCTGGAGGACAGGTGGAGGCTGAGGACAGGAGGATGCTTGAGTAGGCTGGGGAACAGAAGGTGGCTGGAGGGCAGGAGGAGGAGGCTGGGGGACAGATGAAGGCTGGATGACAGGAGGAGGAGGCTGGAGGACAGGAGGAGGAGGGAGGAGGCTGCAGGAGGACAGAAGGAGGAGGCTGCAAGAGGACAGGAGGAGGAGGCTGCAGGAGGAGGAGGCTGCAGGAGGACAGGAGGAGGAGGCTGCAGGAGGAGGAGGCTGAGGGACAGGTGAAGGCTGGAGGACAGGAGGAGGAGGCTGCAGGAGGATAGGAGGAGGAAGCTGCAGGAGGACAGGAGGAGGAAGCTGCAGGAGGACAGGAGGAGGAGGCTGCAGGACAGGAGGAGGCTGGAAGGCAGGTGGAGGCTGGAGGACAGGAGGATGCTTGAGGAGGCTGGGGGACAGGAGGAGGATGCTGGAGGGGGAGGTCGGAGGACAGGAGGATTCTGGAGGGGACTGTGGGACTGGAGGACAGGTGGAGGATGCTGAAGGAGAAGGCTGGAGGACAGGAGGCCACACCATGTGAGAAGGGGTGGGGGTAGGGGTACAGATAATATTATGTGTAGGTTTGGGGAGATAAATAAAAGTGGAAAACAAAATGTAAAGGGAGGATAAAATTAAAGAGGGGTTTTATATGTTGCAGATTTGCGTTAAGGGATATTAAACCGGTCCATTTTGCCAAAGGAAGGGGCACTGTACTATGTGGGGACCGTCAAGGTTGATATTATACTATGCTTGTGGGTGGGACAATGGGCGTGGTTTAGAAAAAGGGGGAGGAGCTTTCATCCCTCTTTCTCTTGTCCAAAGGTTGGGAGGTATGTGTATCCACCAGATTGGGTTATGTCACAGAGATAATGGAACCTTCACAATGGCAGGTGACATCACATCTGGAACCCCTCTGGAGAGCTAACCAGTTGGGGTGCAAAGGTGGGCACCCAGTGTGACCCCTACCCCCTAAGCTTATCGGTCAGTATGGGGACGGCGTGTGCTATGCAGATCCCTACCCCGGAAAAAGATCCCCTAGTCCTGGAGTCGCATCACAGCTCGGACCCCCACCTCCCCCCGGAGCAGGACGGCCAACAGCATGGAGACCCGGGAGGGAAGACACCGACCCCTAAGAGAAGAGAAAGAATGCGCTTAGTGTGGCTGCGGAAGTCCTTCAAGTGGATTTCCAGTCTCCATCACCGAGGGACCTACTACATCAGCGACCCCGACACCCCAGAACCCGGAGGTAAGAGGACTTTCAGCCTAATCTGGTTGCAGCATTTGTCCTGGTTTCCCTTAGCAACCAATCACAGCTCCGCCTCCATGTACCCAAAACACTTCAAAAAGAGTGTTGAGCTATGATTGGTTGATAGGGGTCACTAGGACAGTTTTCCATTTAACCCCTTCCCGTCCAAGTCCTTTTTCGTTTCTGTGTTTCCGTTTTGCTCCCCTTCTTTATATATCCAAAGCCTTTTTCTATTTCTGGTGCAGAGCTTTATAAGGGCTTATTTTCTGTGTAACTATATATTGTACTTCCTAGCGGTGACTGGGAACTGTACTGGGAAGCGGGAAAAACCCCAAATGTAGGGAACTTGACAAAAAAAAACCCCAGCTTTGCGCCATTTTCCAGAGCGCTCTGTTTTTCCTCTTTCACTTTGTGCTCCAAGTGACACCTCTCCTTTATTCTTTGGGTCAGTGCGATTATGGGCAAACTACATTTATAAAGGTGTTATTAGGTTTTAATGGGGGTTAAGGGGGGCTCCCGCGTAGCTGCTGGGGGGGACCAAATAAATTGTAGTTTTGCCATGTTCTGACGCTAATAACTTTGATACTTTGGCGCACAGGGATGTGTAAGGTGCCATTGCATCCATTGGTGGTACCGTGCAAACTTTTGAGGCATTTTTATTACATTTTGGGAGACACCTAACGTGTTTCTGCTTTTTACTGTTTATTTATAGATCAGTTCTAGGGATTTTAACGTTTAGGGTTATTTATTTATGTAGCTGTTTGTCACACCCTCTGGGGCACTTCAACTGTAGGTTGTCCAATGGAACCTGCCATGTACTGTGACACTGCAGCACAGCAGCATATGTGGGGCTCTGCACATGACCTGGTACAATGAGTCACTGATTCACGGATAGTGGCGGATCGTCCCTCTCCGATGATGTCACAGGGAGCGACGATCACAGCCAAGTTGGCGGTGCCCATGTGCCGCCAGCATGTAAAGGGTTACATCAGATGAGGTATGGATTTTTTTCTGCACACTAAAATAAATTGGATGCATAGGTGCTCTGGAGAGGGTCCCAATCCCGTTGAATATAGGAAAATCGTGGACTCTAGTCACACTGTATTTTGTTGCAAAAAAAATCTTTATTGATACAAACTTTGACGTGACGTTTCGGTCAAACAATTGACCTTCATCAGACGTCAAAGTTTGTATCAATAAAGATTTCTTTTGCAACAAAATACAGTGTGACTGGAGTTCACGATTTTCCTAGCATGTAAAGGGTTGACATCCGCAATCAACGCTGATGTTACCTACCTGCAAACACCCTTGATGTTACCTACCTCCATACACCTCTTGCCACGATGCCATAGTATCATGCCGTACCCGCCACCTCCTTCCTTTTTGCGCCAGATGTGTAATTTACCGCTATCACATTGCCATGTCCGGTGCACTGACGTTCTATTTGTCTGCTTCTCTATAGGCGATTAGTCCTCTTCCACCGACATCGGAGATGCAGAGCCCTGCCTGATACCGAGTGCCGGCCAGATGACAGAGACCCCAGAGGAAGAGGAGGCCAGCAGCACTGTGCCCGTATCTTTCTGCTGCTTCACGTTCCATCGCTCCTTGGGAACCGGAGGCTTCGGTGCCGTCTACCTGGCAACCGACAAGAAAAGGAAAGAACGGGTGGCCATTAAAGTGGTGAACAAGTTATTCCATACAGAATTTGGAGGCAGCTTTGTGGAACCCAACATTCTGAGAGTTTCCTATTTGAGTCCATTCCTCATCAAGGGCCTGGCCGCCTTCCATTGCCCCAATAACATCCTCTACGTGCTGGAGCTGGCCACCAGAGGGGATTTGTACGACTTTCTGAAGGAGAAATTTCCACTGGACGTTCCAGCAGTAAAGTTCATCGTGGCTGTAGTGATCCTAGGCACCCAATTCCTACATGGCCACCAAATCCTGCACCGCGATCTCAAGCTACAAAATCTGCTCTTGATGAACGATGGCCACGTTAAAATATCCGACTTTGGCCTCACAGTGGATTGGGTCTCTAAGAGCACCAAAGATACGAGCGATGGAACAGCAGGCTACGCCGCTCCTGAAATGCTCCAAGGCTTGCCCCACGGCAGAGGCAGGGATTATTTCTCCATCTGAGTTATCCCATCTGAGTGTTCCACAGCCCATTCCCCTGCAGAACCCTGGAAGAGTACGAGGAGTCCGTCTGGCAGGCCTGCCCTGCAAAGATCCATTCAAGCGCCTTGGAGTGAAGAAGAACGTCAGGAGCCATCAGTTAGAGATGGAAGGCAGAAGAATAGCGCCACCGGCCATCCTGACTTGAGCTGACATAGACCTCGAGGTGGAGAGGAACCTGGGATGCGCTGAGTCATCATCGCTGCACATCGAGCCCGAACACCAGAATATGTTGACGATTTCAGCTTTGTGTGTCTGGAATGGTCTCAGAATTATCATGCAGAGATCAAGGAGGTCCCCAAGCGCAAGAGCTGGATATCCAGGATCTGCTCCCAGTGGTCACGCCGGGAGTAGGATCCCGCTGCGTCTCGAGGCTCCTGCAGATCATCCACAGTAGAGCCTCTCTTTCCTCCCCCCCCCCCATACTTCTCATAGACCTAACCTACCACCAATAGCTCTCCTGATGTGTAGCGTCTTCCGCCTTCAGGTAGCTGCCATAGGCTTAACCTAACGCAAAGAGCCTCCTAATGTGTAGCGTCTTGCGCATTCAGGTAGTAGCTATAGACTCCATCTACCGGAAATAGCCTCCTGATGTGTAGCGTCTTATGCTTTTAGGTAGTAGCTATAGAAACCACCTACTGCCAATGGCTCTCCTGATGTGTAGCATCTTGCGCCTTCAGGTAGCTGCCATAGGCTTAACCTACTGGAACTAGCCTCCTGATGTGTAGCATCTTGCGCCTTCAGGTAGTAGCTATAGACTCCATCTACCAGAAATAGCCTCCTGATGTGTAGCGTCCTGCACCTTCAGGAAGCTGCCATAGGCTTAACCTACCAGAAATAGCCTCCTGATGTGTAGCTGTCACTGGCTGCCTAATGCACCGCAAGGCCATAGACCTCGTGAAGGCTGCTCCCCGCATCTTCACACTACCGCAAATGGCCTGTTGCTGGCTGCCTCATGCACCGCACGGCCATAGACCTCGTGAAGGCTGCTCCCCGTACCTTCACACTACCGCAAATGAGAGCCAATAGCTACCGCCAATGGCTCTCCTGATGTGTAGTGTCTTGCACCTTCAGGAAGCTGCCATAGGCTTAACCTACCGGAAATAGCCTCTTGATATGTAGCGTCTTGCGCCTTCAGGTAGTAGCTTTCACTGGCTGCCTCATGCACATTCACACTTGTCACACTCATTCACACTCGTGAAGGCTTCTCCCCGCACCTTCACACTACCGCAAATGGCCTGTCGCTGGCTGCCTCATGCACCGCACGGCAATAGACCTCATGAAGGCTGCTCCCCGTACCTTCACACTACCGCAAATGGCCTGTCGCTGGCTGCCTCATGCACCGCACGGCCATAGACCTTGTGAAGGCTGCTCCCCGTACCTTCACACTACCGCAAATGAGAGCCAATAGCTCTCCTGATGTGTAGCATCTTGCGCCTTCAGGTAGTAGCTATAGACTCCATCTACCGTAAATAGTCTCCTGATGTGTAGCACCTTGCGCCTTCAGGTAGTACCTATAGACACCACCTACCGCCAATGGCTCTCCTGATGTGTAGTGTCTTGCACCTTCAGGAAGCTGCCATAGACTTAACCTACCGGAAATAGCCTCTTGATATGTAGCATCTTGCGCCTTCAGGTAGTAGCTTTCACTGGCTGCCTCATGCACATTCACACTTGTCACACTCATTCACACTCGTGAAGGCTTCTCCCCGCACCTTCACACTACCGCAAATGGCCTGACGCTGGCTGCCTCATGCACCGCACGGCAATAGACCACGTGAAGGCTGCTCCGCGCACCTTCACACTACCGCAAATAAGAGCCAATGGCTCTCCTGATGTGTAGCGTCTTGCACCTTCAGGTAGCTGCCATGGGCTTAATCTACTGGAAATAGCCTCCTGATGTGTAGCGCCTCAAGCCTTCAGGTAGTAGCTATAGACTCCATCTACCGGAAATAGCCTTCTGATGTGCAGCGCCTTCAGGTAGTAGCTATAGACACCACCTACCGCCAATGGCTCTCCTGATGTGTAGCGTCTTGCACCTTCAGGTAGATGCCATAGGCTTAAAGGGAACCTACCACCACAAATCTACCTATAAAGGTAGATTGGGTGGTAGGTGGATCAATGGGACGTGAGGATAGCCCTTTTAAGGGCTAATCCTCACATTCCTGCACTTTGTTTAATAACTTTTATTAGATATTTATTTAAATTTACATATGCGGCTACTGGGGCGTGGAGTAGCCGCATATGAGATTACACGAGGCGGCTACTCCACGCCCCGGTAGCCACTTTACCCCTCCTACTCACCCATCTTCGGCGCGCAGCTCCGCGTAGCTGCGCGCCCTCGTCCGGCGATCCTGCCGTCTGCGCATGCGCAGAAGAGCAGGCCCGCGCCTGCGCGGTCACTACTCCAAAACAGGCGCGGGCCTGCTCTTCTGCGCATGCGCAGACGGCAGGATCGCCGGACGAGGGCGCGCAGCTATGCGGAGCTGCGCGCCGAAGATGGGTGAGTAGGAGGGGTAAAGTGGCTACCGGGGCGTGGAGTAGCCGCCTCGTGTAATCTCATATGCGGCTACTCCACGCCCCAGTAGCCGCATAAGTAAATTTAAATAAATATCTAATAAAAGTTATTAAAAAAGTGCAGGGACGTGAGGATTAGCCCTTAAAAGGGCTATCCTCACGTCCCATTGATCCACCTACCACCCAATCTACCTTTATAGGTAGATTTGTGGTGGTAGGTGCCCTTTAACCTAACGTAAAGAGCCTCCTAATGTGTAGCGTCTTGCGCCTTCAGGTAGTAGCTATAGACACCACCTACCGCCAATGGCTCTCCCGATGTGTAGCGTCTTGCACCTTCAGGAAGCTGCCATAGGCTTAACCTACCTGAAATAGCCTCCTGATGTGTAGCGTCTTGTGCCTTCAGGTAGTAACTGCAGACCTCCAGAAGGTTGCCTCTGGCGCCTTCTGTAACCGGACATGACTCATTGAAGGCTGCTCCGTGCACCTTCATATAGCGAAAATGGCCTGTAGCTGGTTGCCTCTGCACCGCACAGCCATAGACCTCGTGAAGGCTGCTCCCAGCACCTTCACACTACCGCAAATGATTCGCTTGATGGCTGCTCTGCACCTAGTGGTCTCAGAAATATCATGCAGAGATCAAGGAGGTCCCCAAGCGCAAGAGCTGGATATCCAGGATCTTCTCCCAGTGGTCACGCCGGGAGTAGGATTCCGCTGCGCATCGAGGCTCCTGCAGATCATCCACAGTAGAGCCTCTCTTCCCTCCCCCCCATACTTCCCATAGACCTAACCTACCACCAATAGCTCTCCTGATGTGTAGCGTCTTCCGCCTTCAGGTAGCTGCCATAGGCTTAACCTAACGCAAAGAGCCTCCTAATGTGTAGCGCCTTGCGCCTTCAGGTAAGCTATAGACTCCATCTACCGGAAATAGCCTCCTGATGTGTAGAGTCTTGTGCCTTTAGGTAGTAACTGTAGACCTCCAGAAGGTTGCCTCTGGCGCCTTCTGTAACCGGACATGACTCATTGAAGGCTCCTCCGTGTACCTTCATATAGCGAAAATGGCCTGTAGCTGGTTGCCTCTGCACCGCACAGCCATAGACCTCATGAAGGCTGCTCCCCGTACCTTCACACTAAAGCAAATGGCCTGTTTCTCGCTGCCTCATGCAGCGCAAGGCCATAGACCTCGTGAAGGCTGCTCCCCGCACCTTCACACTACCGCAAATGGCCTGTCGCTGGCTGCCTCATGCACCGCACGGCCATAGACCTCGTGAAGGCTGCTCCCCGCAACTTCATACTACCGCAAATGGCCTGTCGCTGGCTGCCTCATGCACCACATGGCCATAGACCTCGAGAAGTCTGCTCCCCGCACGTTCACACTACCGGAAGTTGCTTGTCACTGGTTGCATCATTCACAGCACGGCCATAGACCTCATGAAGGCTGCTCCCCACACCTTCACACTACCGCAAGTGGCCTGTCGGTGGCTGCCTCATGCAACGCAAGGCCATAGACCTCGTGTAGGCTGCTCCCCGCACCTTCACACTACCGCAAATGGCATGTCACTGGCTGCCTCATGCACCGCACGGCCATAGACCTCGTGAAGGCTTCTCCCTGCACCTTCTCACTACCGCAAGTAGCCTGTCGCTGGTTGCATCCTTCACCGCACGGCCATGGACCTCATGAGGGCTGCTCCCCGCAACTTCATACTACCGCAAATGGCCTGTCGCTGGCTGCCTCATGCACCACATGGCCATAGACCTCGTGAAGGCTGCTCCCTGCACCTTCACACTACCGCAAGTACCTGTCGCTGGTTGCATCATTCACCGCACGGCCATAGACCTCATGAAGGCTGCTCCCCGCAACTTCATACTACCGCAAATGGCCTGTCGCTGGCTGCCTCATGCACCACATGGCCATAGACCTCGTGAAGGCTGCTTCCCGCACGTTCACACTACCGGAAGTTGCCTGTCGCTGGTTGCATCATTCACAGCACGGCCATAGACCTCATGAAGGCTGCTCCCCGCAACTTCATACTACCGCAAATGGCCTGTTGCTGGCTGCCTCATGCACCACATGGCCATAGACCTCGAGAAGGCTGCTCCCCGCACGTGCACACTACCGGAAGTTGCCTGTCGGTGGCTGCCTCATGCAACGCAAGGCCATAGACCTCGTGTAGGCTGCTCCCCGCACCTTCACACTACCGCAAATGGCATGTCACTGGCTGCCTCATGCACCGCACGGCCATAGACCTCGTGAAGGCTTCTCCCTGCACCTTCACACTATCGCAAGCAGCCTGTCGCTGGTTGCATCATTCACCGCACGGCCATAGACCTCATGAGGGCTGCTCCCCGCAACTTCATACTACCGCAAATGGCCTGTCGCTGGCTGCCTCATGCAACGCAAGGCCATAGACCTCGTGTAGGCTGCTCCCCGCACCTTCACACTACCGCAAATGGCATGTCACTGGCTGCCTCATGCACCGCACGGCCATAGACCTCGTGAAGGCTTCTCCCTGCACCTTCACACTATCGCAAGCAGCCTGTCGCTGGTTGCATCATTCACCGCACGGCCATAGACCTCATGAGGGCTGCTCCCCGCAACTTCATACTACCGCAAATGGCCTGTCGCTGGCTGCCTCATGCACCACATGGCCATAGACCTCGTAAAGGCTGCTCCCCGCACGTTCACACTACCGGAAGTTGCCTGTCGCTGGTTGCATCATTCACCGCACGGCCATAGACCTCATGAAGGCTGCTCCCCACACCTTCACACTACCGTAAGTGGCCTGTCAGTGGCTGCCTCATGCACCGCAAGGCCATAGACCTCGTGTAGTCTGCTCCCCGCACCTTCACACTACCGCAAATGGCATGTCACTGGCTGCCTCATGCACCGCACAGCCAAAGACCTCATGAAGGCTGCTCCCCGCACCTTCACACTACCTCAAATGGCCTGTCTCTCGCTGCCTCATGCAGTGCAAGGCCATAGGCCTCGTGAAGGCTGCTCCCCGCACCTTCACACTACTGCAAATGGCCTGTCGCTGGCTTCCTCATGCACCGCACGGCTATAGACCTTGTTAAGGCTGCTCCCTGCACCTTCACACTACCGCAAGTAGCCTGTTGCTGGTTGCATCATTCACCGCACGGCCATGGACCTCATGAAGGCTGCTCCCCACACCTTCACACTACCGCAAATGGCCTGTCAGTGGCTGCCTCATGCACCGCAAGGCCATGGACCTCATGAAGGCTGCTCCCCACACCTTCACACTACCGCAAATGAGAGCCAATGGCTCTCCTGATGTGTAACGTCTTGCGCCTTCAGGTAGCTGCCATAGGCTTAACCTAATGGAAAGAGCCTCCTAATGTGTAGCGCCTTGCGCTTTCAGGTAGTAGCTATAGACTCCATCTACCGGAAATAGCCTCCTGATGTGTAGCGCTTTGCACCTTCAGGAAGCTGCCTTAGGCTTAACCTACTGGAAATAGCCCCCTGATGTGTAGAATCTTGCGCCTTCAGGTAGTAGCTGTAGACCTCCAGAAGGTAGCCTCTGGCGCCTTCTGTAACCGGATATGACTCATTGAAGGCTGCTCCTTGCACCCTCATATAGCGAAAATGGCCTGTAGCTGGCTGCCTCATGCAATGCACGGCCATAGACCTCATAAAGGCTGCTCCCTGCACCTTCACACTACCGCAAGAAGCCTGTCGCTGGTTGCATCATTCACCGCACGGCCATAGACCTCATGAAGGCTGCTCCCCACAACTTCATACTACCGCAAATGGCCTGTCGCTGGCTGCCTCATGCACCGCATGGCCATAGACCTCGTGAAGGCTGCTCCCCGCACGCTCACACTACCGCAAGTTGCCTGTCGCTGGTTGCATCATTCACAGCACGGCCATAGACCTCATGAAGGCTGCTACCCACACCTTCACACTACCGCAAATGGCCTGTCACTGGCTGCCACATGCCCCGCACAGCCATAGACCTCATGATGGCTGCTCCCCGCACCTTCACACTACCGCAAATGGCCTGTCTCTCGCTGCCTCATGCAGCGCAAGGCCATAGACCTCGTGAAGGCTGCTCCCCGCACCTTCACACTACTGCAAATGGCCTGTCGCTGGCTGCCTCATGCACCGCACGGCCATAGATCTCGTGAAGGCTGCTCCCTGCACCTTCACACTACCGCAAGTAGCCTGTTGCTAGTTGCATCATTCACCGCACGGCCATGGACCTCATGAAGGCTGCTCCCCACAACTTCATACTACCGCAAATGGCCTGTCGCTGGCTGCCTCATGCACTGCATGGCCATAGACCTTGTGAAGGCTGCTCCCCGCACGTTCACACTACCGCAAGTTGCCTGTCGCTGGTTGCATCATTCACAGCACGGCCATAGACCTCATGAAGGCTGCTCCCCACACCTTCACACAACTGCAAATGACTCGCTTAATGGCTGCCTCATGCACCGCAAGGCCATAGACCTCATGAAGGCTGCTCCCCGCACCTTCACACTACCGCAAATGGCCTGTCGCTGGCTGCCTCATGCACCGCACGGCCATAGACCTCGTGAAGGCTGCCCCCTGCACCTTCACACTACAGCAAATGGCATGTTGCTGGCTGCCTCATGCACCGTACGGCCATACACCTCGTGAAGGCTGCTCCCCACACCTTCACATTACCGCAAATGGCCTGTTGCTGGTTGCATCATTCACCGCACGGACATAGACCTCATGAAGGCTGCTCCCCGCACCTTCACACTACCGCAAATGAAAGCCAATGGCTCTCCTGATGTGTAGCGTCTTGCGCCTTCAAGTAGCTGCCATAGCCTTAACCTAACGGAAAGAGCCTCCTAATGTGTAGCGTCTTGCGCCTTCAGGTAGTAGCTATAGACTCCATCTACCGGAAATAGCCTCCTGATGTGTAGCGCTTTGCACCTTCAGGAAGCTGCCATAGGCTTAACCTACCTGAAATAGCCTCCTGATGTGTAGAATCTTGCGCCTTCAGGTAGTAGCTGTAGACCTCCAGAAGGTTGCCTCTGGCGCCTTCTGTAACCGGACATGACCCATTGAAGGCTGCTCCTTGCACCTTCATATAGCGAAAATGGCCTGTAGCTGGTTGCCTCTGCATCGCATGGCCCTAGACCTTGTTAAGGCTGCTCCCAGCACCTTCACACAACCGCAAATGCCTCGCTTGAGAGCTGCTCTGCACCTTGCGGTCATAGACCTCATGAAGGCTGCTCCCGGCACCTTCACACTACTCCAAATGACCTGTCGCTGGCTGCCTCATGCATTTCACGGCCATAGACCTCGTGAAGGCTGCTCCCCGCACCTTCACACTACCACAAGTGGCCTGTCACTGGTTGCATCATTTACCGCACGGCCATAGACCTCATGAAGGCTGCTCCCCACACCTTCACACTACCGCAAATGGCCTGTTGCTGGTTGCATCATGCACCGCACGGCCATAGACCTCGTAAAGGCTGCTCCCCACACCTTCACACTATGGCAAATGAGAGCCAATGGCTCTCCTGATGTGTAGCGTCTTGCGCCTTCAGGTAGCTGCCATAGGCTTAACCTAATGGAAAGAGCCTCCTAATGTGTAGCGTCGTGCGCCTTCAGGTAGTAGCTATAGACTCCATCTACCAGAAATAGCCTCCTGATGTGTATCACTTTGCACCTTCAGGTAGTAGCTATAGACACCACCTACCGCCAATGGCTCTCCTGATGTGTAGCGTCTTGCACCTTCAGGAAGCTGCCATAGACTTAACCTACCGGAAATAGCCTCCTCATGTGTAGAAGGCTGCTCCGTGCACCTTCATATAGCGAAAATGGCCTGTAGCTGATTGCCTCTGCATCGCACGGCCATAGACCTCGTGAAGGCTGCTCACAGCTCCTTCACACTACCGTAAATGGCTCGCTTGATGGCTGCTCTGCACCTTGCGGTCATAGACCTCATGAAGGCTGCTCCCCGCACCTTCACACTACCGCAAGTGGCCTGTCGCTGGTTGCATCATTCACAGCACGGCCATCGACCTTATGAAGGCTGCTCCCCACACCTTCACACTACCGCAAATGGCCTGTCAGTGGCTGCCTCATGCACCACAAGGCCATAGACCTCGTGAAGGCTGCTCCCCACACCTTCACACTACCGTAAATGGCCCGTTGCTAGCTGCATCATGCACCGCACGTACATAGACCTCATAACGGCTGCTCCCCGCACCTTCACACTACCGCAAATGAGAGCAATGGCTCTCCTGATGTGTAGCGTCTTGCGCCTTCAGGTAGCTGCCATAGGCTTAACCTAATGGAAAGAGCCTCTTAATGTGTAGCGTCTTGCGCCTTCAGGTAGTAGCTATAGACTCCATCTACCGGAAATAGCCTCCTGATGTATAGCGCTTTGCACCTTCAGGTAGTAGCTATAGACACCACCTACCGCCAATGGCTCTCCGTATGTGTAGCGTCTTGCACCTTTAGGTAGCTGCCATAGGCTTAACCTACCGGAAATAGCCTCCTGATGTGTAGAATCTTGTGCCTTCAGGTAGTAGCTGCAGTACCTGAAATAGCCTCCTGATGTGTAGAATCTTGCGCCTTCAGGTAGTAGCTGTAGACCTCCAGAAGGTTGCCTCTGGCGCCTTCTGTAACCGGACATGACTCATTGAAGGCTACTCCGTGCACCTTCATCTAGCGAAAATGGCCTGTAGCTGGTTGCCTCTGCACCGCACGGCCATAGACCTCGTTAAGGCTGCTCCAAGCACCTTCTCACTACCGCAAATGACTCGGTTGATGGCTGCTCTGCACCTCGAGGTCATAGACCTCGTGAAGGCTGCTCCCCACACCTTCACAATACCGCAAATGGCCTGTTGCTGGCTGCATCATTCACAGCACAGCCATAGACCTCGTGAAGGCTGCTCCCCGCACCTTCACACTACCGCAAGTGGCCTGTCGCTGGTTGCATCATTCACCGCACGGCCATAGACCTCAGGAAGGCTGCTCCCCACACCTTTACACTACCGCAAATGGCCTGCTGCTTGCGGCCTCATGCACCACACGGCCATAGACCTCGTGAAGGCTGCTCCTCGCTTGACGGCTGCTGTGCACCTCGCGGTCATAGACTCTTTACCCATCTTGACATTAAAAAAAAAAAATAATAATTAATAAAATTCTATGAAAAATTAATGAAAGTCTTTTTTTATTTTCCTATTATGAGAAGAAGCTAATATATTCAGAGTTCTCACATATGCGAGGTGAAGGGGCGGCCAGCTCCCCATAAGCTAAATCAGGTAACGGTGGCTGATGTGCCCGGGCAGAGCTGCACACTTGGAGGGGGCGCTGTGTTGAAGATGTTCCTGGGCCGCCTACAGACACCACATCGATGGGTGATACCACTCACAACCCATGGGCAGGGGGAGGGGGGGCGCTGTGTTTAGAGTAAAGTGGACATATCTCCTTATCCTGGACAAACCCCTTAAGGACAGTGCTTTTTGGTTTTGCGTTGTCCATTTTCACTTCCCACTTTCAAAATTCCATTCCACAATTTTTTTTTTCCATATTAGGGCTTGTTGTCCGTATAACAAATTGCGCTTCCTAGCGATGGTACGTATGTAACACTCCAGGTGTGGGGACTGGGAAGTGGCAAAACGGTTTCAAATGAAACACAAAAAAAAGCACATTTGCCCCATTTTCTTTTGGGCCCTGTTTTTCAGGCTTTCACTGTTCACTCTAAAATGACACTTTGGGGCAGATTTACTTACCCGGTCCGTTCGTGATCCAGCGGCGCGTTCTCTGCGGTGGATTCGGGTCCGGCCGGGATTCACTAACGTAGTTCCTCCGCCGTCCACCAGGTGGCGCTGCTGCACTGAAGTTCCCCGGAGGCGCGCTGGAATGCCCTGAAATTCACCAGCCTATACCTGGTGAAGGTAAGTGTAATTTTCGCTACACATTTTTTTGTCTTAAATGCGGCGGTTTTTCCGAATCCGTCGGGTTTTCGTTCAGCCACGCCCCCCGATTTCCGTCGCGTGCATGCCAGCGCCGATGCGCCACAATCCGATCGCGTGCGCCAAAATCCTGGGGCAATTCAGGGAAAATTGGCGCAAATCGGAAATATTCGGGTAATGCGTCAGGAAAACGCGAATCGGGCCCTTAGTAAATGACCCCCTTTATTCTTTGGGTCAGTGCGATTGTGGGGATACCAAATTTATACAAGTATTGTTATCTTTTAGTACATTTAAAAAATGAAAAATTTTTGTCAACAAAAAACCCCCTTAAATCCTTAATGTTGCCATATTCCTTGGGTTAATAACTTTTTCATCCTTCAGTGTGCAGAGCTGTACAAGGTGTCATTTTTGCAGAACGAGTTGATGTTTTCATTGCTTCCATTGCTACCAAAAAGAAGGGGGGTTGATATAGACCAGAATGTAACGCAGTATCTGTAGAGGATAAGTGATGTGATGTATGTACACAGTGACCAGCAGCTGGTTTCTCTTCTTCCATTGCTCTTTCGCGTTAATATACGGCTCTTTTTTTCAAAGAGTTCGGCCATGGCCCGGGACCAGTTGCTTAGGGAACACTGCTATAGGCGTCCCCAAGGTCTTATCACCAAAGATGTCTCCTAACCCTCCATTATAATAAAATAAACACAAAACCCTCCGAGCACAAGCAGGTGCATAGCTGTAAATGCAGCATGGAGGCTTCCCCTGACCTCCATATTGATGTATGATTACTGCACAGGACAGAGAGATTACTGCACAGGACAGAGAGGTTCTTGTGAGCTGTGCTGTAGATGTCTTTGCCTTAAAACACATCCTAGAACATGGCTAGAACATCCTCTCCAAAGCTAGTTTTCTCTCTGTAGTTCCTCATAGCTGTATATGACCCATATGGGTCAGCCATACAGCAGTCTTCAGCTGGTTTGCTTGGTCCATTAGTCTAGGCTCATAGAAAAACCCTTTTGGCACCTTCACTATTCAAACTTGTGGTTGGTTAAATGGGGTGTAATTCTTCTTCAAAAAAGTTGGTGGAGAGTCCATTATGCTCTATACAGTTAATGCATCAGATAAGTAACTACTTACAGCTCTGAGAATACTTAGAGAATCTAGTCTGGTGGCCTGTATAAAGAGGGTTTCTGGTATCTGCATTAGTTCAGATGATGCAATCAGGGGGTTCATTTTGGGACACATAAGTGTGCAATGTTGTCCATGTGAAATTCAAAATGGATATCTCTCCTACTCTAGCGGATCCAGAACACTTTTACATTGCACCTATAGCCTATCAGTATGAAACTGTACAGTTTATTACCTAGTTTCACTGTGGTCACACTATAGAGGACCTCTGTACTTGTAGTCAAGTCCCCCACAAAGATGGGCAAGAGCAGCAGTACAAATGAGAAAAGATTATACATAAAGAGTCTTTTGAGGATGTTGAAAACTGGGTCCATGACTTGACCCATGACTTGGCCCATAGCATGATGAATAACATAACATACAAAAAATCATTGATTCACCAGTTTCTTAATGAGGCATATACACGTATTCTTGCTTGCTGGAGATCTACGGATCCTCCATCAGTAGGCCATTGGCTTCACAGGATCAATGATATATACCGAGAGCCTGATACACTCCAACCAGAGCTGCTGGGGAGGGCCGACATAAGGCTGTACATAAGGAATCCATAGGGGGTGAGGGGGGCTTTATAAAAAACCCAAAAAACATGAAGTGGCTGTTTAGTATGATGAACTAGAGAATATTTTAGGAAAACGGAAGACTTTTAGTTTCTGAATTTTTAATGCTGCCTCGTGTTTACTGCAAAGCGTGCTATTGAGGCTTTGTAGCCCCAGGGCCTATTGATACCTGGAGCCGACCCCATGTGCTTCTGATGGATTTCATTGTACATGGTCTTTCTGGATATCCGTTAGTTCCACATCTAGGTTTAGAGAACTCCTAGGCTCTTGATTTTGACAAATTCACCCCCCCCCCCCCATTTATTTTTCTCTTTTCCACTTCTCCTTCCTCTGCCCCCTTTTTTTCCTCTCTTCTACTCTCCCATCTCACTAATCGATAGCTATTATTCTTGTGCCCCTCAAAGGGTTTTTCCTCTGTATTTGGTTTTTGGTATAACATTACACTCTTAAGTATTTTTGTTTTTAGAGGTTCCACGATCAAAGGAAAATGGCTGCTTCTTCCAAAAATATCCATCCGATATTATAGCTCTGCTCTAGTGAAGTGAAATCCTTTTCAAAACTGCTGGGTTTTTTATGAAGGGCCAGTCATGTTTTGATAATCCTGGAGACGTTCTGTAGGATTGATGTAGGTCCATATAGAAGAACGAGGCTGAAGAGCAGTTTGTAGGTGCCCTACATGGTAATGAAATGTAGTAGTCCAATAGGAAAATGATATGGGTAGACACCAGGAGCTTAACTGTAAGGTGTTTACCGTTTTGTTGAACTGTATTGGAACTTGAGAATATGGGGGTAACGAATACTTGCTTTTGTACTAGAGCCCACATAGGACCATCTCCATGTTCTCCAAAACAGCCACACTCCATGGGAGAAATTGACTAATTCTAGTGAAACTACCTTGTAGACCGTACTTGCTGGGAAAAGGCACCAAACTCCTTCAAACCTTGTAAGCCCCCGAGTCATATAACATAGTCCAGGTAACACTGCATGTAACACTCACTCACCACCAGTCTCATGATATCAGCAACTTATTATGTGCAACCAACTCTTAGAGACCACCCCTTGGGACCTCCCTATTTTACTCTGGAAAATACAACACAGGAAACAAGAGTTTTTTTCTCTTAACCATGTTTTTAATTATCAGCTTCATATACACGTAGATAACGTTCCATCTAGACTCTTACAAAAGTATATTTTTACGTTATTGTAGAAGAATTTAGAAGAGAGCAGTTTGCTGCACGGCCAAAATCTACACTTCCTGGCTTTCCCAATGTCAAGGGTTGACACAGAGGCCTCCAAAGTTTTTGAACTTTTTAAGATAGACATGTAGAATGTGTTACAGAGGAAAAAAGCTATAACAACTATGCTCAGCTTCAAAGGCCATTGTTTTAAAAACCCAGTTTCTTCAACCTCATCAGTGATCTGCAAAGTACAAGATTACACAAGTTGGAGACATCAGATGAATGCTTTATGGTTAGGGCACCTCATACATGATAGATCAAAATTGTTTGCATATTTCAATACTGGGCTGGTTAGGCTGACTGTCTATTACATTTGGAGCTCCACAACTCTCCTCTGTAGGTAGATGTTGGGAGAAATGAGGATTGATAGGATTGGAGAGTTGATTTCAAAATTGCCCCACCCCTTTGTTTTCAGAAAGCCACAAATCGGTTCTATCCACTCATTACTAGTACATTTTTATCTACTGTGCCAGAGGTCAGACACTTGGCGATTAAAACAAGTCCATCACCCTCATTCGAGTGAAGTTTTACCTTCCTATCTTAAATTAGTGCATGGGGCCCCCTTCCCCTTAAAAAAATATATACATATTTGTACAGACATTTATATACTTATTGTTACGGCCACACACACGATCCTCAATACGGATTGCGGGTAGAACCGTGCCCTTCCATGTGGCGCGGCACGCCCGGCCCTGACTTACCTCTCCACCGCTCCTGCTTCCCGGCCAGGCCACATACTCGCTCCTGCTGCCTGCCGAGGCAGCGTCCTTCCGTTGCTAGGGCACGCGCGCCATCTCTTCCAGCCTTAAAGGGCCAGCGTCCTTCTAATTGGCGCTGGCTAATCCGGCTCATCCCTTATAATCCGGCACCTCCCTTCACTCCCCGCCAGATCATCAGCATTCTTCATGGAACTTCCGAGGTTTCCACACCTCGCTTCCCACAGCGGTTCCTGTTGAAGTAACTGCCCATCAGCGTTTCCAGGCGCTCCTGTCCTCCAGCGTTTCCAGACACCTCCGTGTTTCCTGTATGTCTTCCAGCATTTCCAGACGCCTCCGTGTTACCTGTGTTCCTCCAGTGTTTCGAGACGCCTCCATGTTTCCTGTCTCCAGCATTCCCAGCTCTCCTCCAAGGATTTCTCCATTCCTGTCTGCCTGGGTCCTGTGCTAGCTTCTACCTGCTTGCCTGCAGTGAGTTCCAGCTCATCCTGTCGAGCTGTATTCCTGCTGTCATCCCAGGCTCAGACTGTGTCCTACATCTCTGTCATCCCTGGCTGTCACGGCGGGCCTAGTCGCACCCGTGGAACGACCTGTTGGCACCCCGCCGCAGCAAGACCATCCCACTTTGCGGGTCTGGTGAAGACCAGGTGCCACTTAGACTCCACTTACGGGTTGCGGCTAGTACCCTCTCCATCTCACGCGGTGGTCCAGAGGGTCTACTGGTCCACAGACTCCTCCCTCCAGACTCTTCCCATAGAGACTTTTAGTTCTTTAGTTTAGTTCTTTCGTTTAGTCTGTGGACCATTAAACTTATATACACCATAAAGTTCTACACTGATACAGACACTTTCATACACTTTTACACTCATACATACATTTATTCACTAATATGTACACAATTATGCACTGATATACATTAATACACTTATATTATACAGTGATATACACACAGTGCCCCACATTTATTAAAGTGTTTGCGCCACTTTTTTGTCTGACTTTGCACTGAAAGGAACATGCAAACTGCAGACAAAAATCTGGCGCAGGGTTTTTAATTAAATGGGCCATACTATATAGTACATACACATTGTATACATACATACATATAGTATATATACATCATATACTTACACAAACAGTATTAAGAACGGGTAGGAGCGTGTTCACACTGTACAGAGCAAACACCCACGATGTACACTACCAAAGGATTAAAATATATGTCAAGGAAGGTTTAGGGAAGAGGGAAGAGTTGTGAGTGTATCACTTAAAATATAACTTTTATTTATTCTTGTAATAAAATAACCAAGACTCATATGCGTCTATAAAAACTGTGAGGTTCTAGTGTGGCGCGGCGAACCACACTCAATCAATGTCCTGGGGGTATATATACTGTAAGCCTTGGACAGTAATGCAAGAGGAGGTCCCCTTTATTTGATCAATCCTCTTATAATGTAATGTCACGTCCTCTTAATAATTTTTGTAAGAGGATGAGAGGAGACAGTGATATGTAATTTGCATCATCCAGCGGCAAGTGCCAATGTTCTGCACGCCACTGGAGAACACAGTGCTCCTGCGTAGGCCCCTAGAAGAAGCCGGGGTGACCAGTGATCAATGCTCATAGGATAGGGACACCTACTAATATCGAGCCAGTGCATCACTGGTTTCCTGCGGCTGATAAAATCCACACCACGTGCCTGCACACGGAGGCAAGAGATAGTGAGCCGCTGCTGCTCTGTGTCTAGACAGACACGGCGCATCAATACCAGCTAGGTATCTGACACAGCGCGCCACTGTGTCTCGATCCATACGCAGGAGCACTGTGTATTCCAGTGGTGTGCAGAACAATGGTTCTTGCCGCTGGACGATGCAAATTACATATCACTGTCTCCTCTCATCCTCTTTCAAAAATTATTAAAAGGACGTGACATTACATTACAAGAGGAGTGATCGAATAAAGGGGACCTCCTCTTGCATTACTGTCCTAGGCTTACAATATATAGCCACTGTGACATTGATTGAGTGTGGTTCGCCAAGCCACATTAGAACCTCATGGTTTTTATAGACGTCTACAAGTCTTGGTTATTTTATTATAAGAATAAATAAAAGTTATATTTTAAGTGATACACTCACAACTCTTCCCTCTTCCCTAAACAGTATTAACACACCATATACACACATGCACAAGCATATGATGCTTCTCCCTTCCACCCTGGCAGTCGCCGGATCTATGAGGAGGCTAATGTGCTGTGGTGCCAGGTCCGACCTGGTTCAGAATTACGCCATAGCCTGCACCTGAACAGGCGCAGGCTATAGGCAATGTGCAGGTGCTGCAGGGCAAGAATGCAGCACAGTGCAGCAACCCCACCTCCCGGGCTGATTGGTGTACCGAAGGGGAGAAGTTGCAATTCCCGGCCTCTGTGCCAGCAATTGCGACTAAAACACAGTTTATACACCTATTTCAGGAGTACAAACTGTGATAAATGTGCCCCATACTGCGTGTACACACTGATAGGGATTTCTATGCAGGGCCCCAGCAGCCCTCTTGACTTTTGTAAGGTAAGTCCTAATTAACTCTTTCATGGTTGTCCTGGTACCAGGAACTTGAACATAAAAACTAAGACACACGTCAGTCTCTTAGTGTATGTAAAGATCTTCTCTCTCATTTAATATCTCAAATTCATAATATCACAGACAGAAGAGTCATCACAGATATTGTTTATATTATCAATAGCTACAAAAAGTACTGAGAATGTCTCTTGAAGATAAACAATATCTGTGTACAAGGTCCCTGAGAACTGAGCACAATTAATTTTTTTTTCCCAGAATGTGCTGATGACCAATAGCTTTGCAGTATACTATTCACGCCTCTTTCATGACTCTTCTGTCTGTGATATTATGCATTTGAGATATTAAACGAGAGAGAAGATCTTTACATACACTAAGAGACTGACGTGTGTCTTAGTTTTTATGTTCAAGTTCCTGGTACCAGGACAACCATGAAAGAGTTAATTAGCACTCACCTTACAAAAGTCAAGAGGGCTGTTGGGGCCCTGCATAAAAATCCCTATCAATTGGCGTCCCTTTTTGTTTGGGTGGGCTTAGGAGAGAACAACAACAACACCGAGACAGCCTCCGTGAAGGGCCCCGCCAGCTTGGTGAACAGAACTGACCAGAGAGCTCTCAGGGTAAGATATTAATTTTTATTGTCTACCTTGATATGTCACTTCTGTTTCACTAATTGGACAGACCGGGTAAGACTGTCTCTGTGTCATATATTTGCCACTATTGTTCACTGTAACCTAAGCTCATAGTTTTGGCAAAGAACCACTTTGTAAGGTGATTGGACGGTGACTGACAGAGACTGGACAGTGACAGATGGTCAGACAGTCTCTGAAGCAGTGAGACGGGAAGTAGTAACCCTTAGATGTCTGCAATGCTAGAGTGGGAGATATTCTGTTGTGATAGTCAGATTATCATAGTGTCTGGGATACTGTTTGATTGGGACTGGTTTTTCCCATAGATTGTGACAGAGTTCAGATTGCGGAGACCCACCGTGATCAGATGTGCATTTAGCTCTTTTCGGAGAGTCTGATGGGTCTCGTGTGACTGTGAGAACTAGTGAAGGACAGCAGCATGTTTTAGTCAGTCTGGAAGACAGTGACTTGGTATAGAGTCAGTCTAGTCAGGCAGTGGCTTGGTGTAGCGTCCCTTGTGAGATATTCTTTGGTAGCTAGTTTCTTTGTTTGTCAGTAAATCGAGATGTTGGCATCCGCTGAATCTTGGGGATGTGTCCCTCTAACGGTATCGTAGTTGTAGATACAGAGGGCACAGCAGAGTGAATTGGAATTGAGCCAAGTGCATTGCATTGCAGACAAAGGGATAAGGGAGATTGTTTTTCACATGAAGTGGAAAGATGCAAAGAGACGGTTGTTGAGTTAAGTAGGACTGATGGAAAAGTGCTAGTTGAGATGATCGGACATAAGGGCTGGTAGTTTTGTGCTGAAATGAAAAGTCATAGTGAAGGTTTGAGAGTTTTGGGATGTGTCAGATGATCTGATGATTGTACAAGTGAGAAAACTTGATCAGATTTGCAAACAGACACTTAGAGCCTCTGACTTTGACAGACGGACCAGGACAGAGTGACAGAAATCCTTCAGAGTGCCCATTGAAGAAAGAGACAGGCAATAAGGGACATTTCAAAGTTTTTGATGTGGAAAGAATTTGAGAAAAAGAGATTTTATTATATTTTCCTTGGAGTGAAAGATGGCCCCTGGAATCCAGACTCCACCCCTGTATCTGGTGGTTAGAGAAGAAGACACGCTCTACCATCCTTCAGTGGCGGCCACCTTAAGACAGTTTGTTTTTCAGTGGCGGCCATCTTAAGTTATATTCCCTTCAAGTCCCTGAAAATTAATTGCCTATGACTCTACTCTGTTGGCAGCCATAAAGGCTGGTTGTGGGACTTTGTAGGATAGCAGCTGACCATGCTTGAAGCGTCCTGGCATGCTTGAAGCGTCCTGGCAGACGTTTGAAAACAGACGCCGGCTGGTGATATTTCACCGTTTCGGGTGTCTGCTTAGGGTCTTGGAGTGTTTATTTGAGTATTATTAAAATTTATTTGATCCCGACAATTAGAGAAAAATTACTATAAAAAGTGTTGCAATGTCTCTGGTACCTGCTTTCTGGCGTTTAAGGGGTTAACTAGGCAGACCATGGGGGCAGACTTCTGCGTGGTTTGGATTGGAATTCTGTGTCTGTCTTATCTACGAGAGAGACAGTGACCTTGATGTTCTCGGAAAACTGAATTTCTCCATATTGAGTTGCTTGGAATCTGTGTTCTGTTATCTTGTGGTTCACAGGCTAGTAATAATATTTACAAAAGATAGCTGCGTTTAGAGTTCTCACTGACAATCTAAAAAAAGGGGCTTGAAGGAATTTGATTGTGGAACAAGTATGATGTGATGTCCTCCTGTGTAACCCACGAACAGACTAAGCAAGAACCAGCCCCCCAACTGTATTACAGAGCCTATGACTGACTTTTGTTCCTTTTTGATTAAAAACCAACACAGGTGTACCTGACTTTTGTTGAGAAGTTGGAGTCTGGCCAGAACTTTATAGAAAGCTCAGAACACTGGGCTGGAGATGTGGTGGAGGGACTCTGACACATTGATAGAGGGAATAGAGTAGTTTCACAGACCACGCCAAAGTGAGACTGACAACATTTCCGGAAGTCTCAACCAACCAACCCAAGTGGGCGTGTTTCGACTGCGGGGAGGAGACATTACTATAGTGAGTGGCTCAGGGTCACCCCAACCATGACTATCACTGTAAATATAGGGCTGACCAGGGTCACCCCAACCATGACTATCACTGTAAATATAGGGCTGACCAGGATGCTCCCAGGGTATCTACGGTTGGTGCAACAAAACAATGACCTTCTTTAACATTGACAGCACAGGTAACCCTGTATTAGCAGTGTCTGATGTGTACAGGATTTGTGGGGATAGGAGAGTCAGGTCAGGCCTAGAGGCTGGGAAGGTGAGTGTACTGTGATAAAATCTGTGCATTCCTTCCCCGTGATCCCCAGGAATAAGGTTGATCAGACACATAAAGAAAAGGTAGAGAATCCCAAAGGATTCTGGAAGCCTGAGAAAAGCACCTAGATGACAACATTTATAGAGATACAGTGGGAACACCAAGGGGGGGGGGTCCCGATGAGGTCAAGGTCCATAATCAGATATGGGCAGGTCTAGAGTCCATCCAGATAGCTATGAGCAAAGATGTTGGTTGGATCAACAGTTTTTATTGTAATAAACAGAGATTTGTGAATTATATCCGAGATGCTTCCCAGAACCGCATGGCTTTGGACATGATCCTTGCTGAGGAGGGAGGAGTCTGTAAGATGGTGGGAGTGGCTTGTCGCATATACATCCCAGATGACATCGCCCCCTATGGATCCATTACCCATGCACTTGAAGAGATTGAAGACTGTCCAGGGAACTCAAGAGAAACTCTGAGGTGGACACTTTGTCCTTCACTTTGTGGTTGGGGGATTGGAAGGGGGTGATATTGGGGATTGTGATTTTGCTCTTGTCACTTATTACGTGTTGTGTGGTCCCCCTCATAAAGTCCACCATGTCCCAGATGGCCGTCCAGGCGGTAAGAACCAGGACAGGAGAAGTGCCCAGAGCGGAGGATGATGCTGTCTATTGGAGAACCAGCCTGTTTACAAACCTATGAACCATGGGAACTCAGTGATGTGATTTGAGTGTGCAGACCTGGAGTGACTGGCCTCCAGGGGATCTGGTGAAGAGTTAACAAGTCCAGCAGGTAAGGGCTTAGCCTACCTGTGGGTACCTGGAGCTTGAGGAGGTCGCACAGGATGGAGTTACAGGCCAGCAAAGCTCAAAAGGGGGAATTGTTAAGGAGATTGCACTGGTTTCGGACGCCATCTTGACTACTGTCCGCCATCTTAGATATAGCAGACATGTTCGCTGACCACTGTTCAGTTAAATTCAGTTCAAACTTAATTTTATGTAACCTGTTTCAGTTCAATATTATGATTCTGGAGTCCGCTTATCTTCTTTTTCTCAGGAAATTAGTATGAACAATATCTGTGTACAAGGTCCCTGAGAACTGAGCACAATTCATTAATTTTTTCCCAGAATGTGCTGATGACCAATAGCTTTGCAGTATACTATTCACGCCTCTTTGATGACTCTTTTGTCATATCTTTTGATATTATTTGAGATATTAAACGGGAGAAGATCTTCACATACACTAGGAGACTGACGTGTGTCTTGGTTTTTATGTTCAAGTTCCTGGTACCAGGACAATCATGAAAAGGTTAATTAGGACTCACCTTACAAAAGTCAAGAGGGCTGTTGGGGCCCTGCATAAAAATCCCTATCAACACATACAGAATATACCTATACTCATTCGACACATACACTCACCGGCCACTTTATTAGGTACACCATGCTAGTAACGGGTTGGACCCCCTTTTGCCTTCAGAACTGCCTGTGGTCATAAAGGGATGGACATGGTCAGCAGCAATACTCAGGTAGACTGTGGTGTTGCAACGATGCTCAATTGGTACCAAGGGGCCCAAAGAGTGCCAAGAAAATATTCCCCACACCATGACACCACCACCACTAGCCTGAACAGTTGATACAAGGCAGGATGGATCCATGCTTTCATGTTGTTGACGCCAAATTCTGACCCTACTATCCGAATGTTGCAGCAGAAATCGAGACTAATCAGACCAGGCAACGTTTTTCAATCTTCTACTGTTCAATTTCGATGAGCTTGTGCAAATTGTAGCCTCAGTTTCCTGTTCTTAGCTGAAAGGAGTGGCACCCGGTGTGGTCTTCTGCTGCTGTAGCCCATCTGCCTCAAAGTTCGACGTACTGTGCGTTCAGAGATGCTCTTCTGCCTACCTTGGTTGTAACGGGTGGCGATTTGAGTCACTGTTGCCTTTCTATAAGCTCGAACTAGTCTGCCCATTCTCCTCTAACCTCTGGCATCAACAAGGCATTTCCGCCCACAGAACTGCCGCTCAGTGGATGTTTTTTCTTTTTCGGACCATTCTCTGTAAACCCTAGAGATGGTTGTGCGTGAAAATCCCAGTAGATCAGCAGTTTCTGAAATACTCAGACCAGCCCTTCTGGCACCAACAACCATGCCACGTTCAAAGGCACTCAAATCACCTTTCTTCCCCATACTGATGCTCGGTTTGAACAGCAGGAGATTGTCTTGACCATGTCTACATGCCTAAATGCACTGAGTTGCCGCCATGTGATTGGCTGATTTGAAATTAAGTGTTAACGAGCAGTTGGACAGGTGTACCTAATAAAGTGGCCGGTGAGTGTATACACACACACAAACACGCAGAAAGCGGATACGAATACATACAGTATATACAGCATAAAAACTGCTTATACACACAGATTCAGCAAATACAAACATACACATCATAATGTGTTTATGATGTGTATGTATCTGCTGCATAGATATGTATACACCATATAAACATACATATTTACTGTATTTGTTCTCTATCTTCTCCATTAGGTTGTTTCCTCTTCAGCCACATGTCCTCCCTGTCGAGATTACCACAAAGACATTATGGGGGAGATTTATCATGCGCCGAGGTATGATTGCGGCTGCGCCTTTCCGCCCCTTGCTGTGCCGGATATATCAAAAGGCTTAGGCCTCTTGGTGTAACTGACGTGCAGCAATGCAAAATAATTTGTGATTGTTTTACTGCTTCATCTCCCTCTTATGGTCTTCATTGTTCCTACATCTTGGTTCCCTAACATTGTTATCCTGCTGCTACACCTAACACTCTCCCTTGATTGTTGCAATATGACTAAACAGATAATCTACAATTTATAATGCCTGCAATTGTGGTAATATACAATTGTACTATCCTGATCTTGCCCTCCAATCCCAAATAACCCCCTAAGAATAACGCACACACACTACTCATTTTGGTTTACACACACGCCGTTGTGGCCCCCACAATTACTGCCGCTCTATATTACATGGGCTCCATACTTTACATTACACCCCCTCAATGCACCACCCATGGGCCAAGGATCTTTTAGACTAGCGAATCCCCGGTATCATAGTTTTTTCTGCTATTTGGTTCCATGCACACGTACGCATGAGCAGGCGTGTGCCATGAGCCACAAGCAGGCTGGAGAAGATGGGGGTGAGTGCTGCTCCCCCCTCCCTATTACATAGGGAGATGAGCAGCCTCACTGTAAATCAGGGCAGGGATAGGATCTTCCCTATGTTTTGTGGTGTGGTCGCCCATGCACGTCTATGGCGACTGTAAGATGGTGGCAGATGTGTATGGAGCCTCCGATAGGCCATGAGGAACACTTGAGTCTCTCTTGTGCACGCTGCCATTGTACATTTCAGCCAGTAGACGCTACTCCAGTGGTAAAACCCTTAGGCCTGATATCCCAAAAAAAAGATTTTGCTCATTGCCTACTACTTGGAAAAATGCTATTTTTTTTACTACAAACATTCTCACATTTATCGGGCAACCACTGATCCTCAGATCAGGGCCAGACACAATGCACCCAACCTACAGTCCTCATACACCAAGTGTCTCCTTATGATTTCCTCTCATCTACACAGTAATATAGGTTCAGCTATGCAAGGGGTCACACACCAAGTATTGCTAACATACAGTATATTCCATGCTAGGTGTAAACTATCCTGTCCAAATTACACCTTTCCCTCCTTGACTTTTATATTCCAGCACAATGGTATTTCTACCCCTTATCAGGCAGCTACAACATGGCCGGAATAATAGAATTAGGAGAAAAAAGCCATTTTATTTCCTTGTACCTGGAGGCGGGGCTGAGAGCACGGGGAGCGGCCTGCAGTACTCGCATCTTGCCAGCAGAGGTCACCACGGCTATCACATAGGAGTTATGGGCGTCTGATGACTGGAGCCGGGTGATATCGGACCCGCCCCGTCTGACAACCGGAGGGACCTGGAGGGGGGGTAGTGGTCACCGGGCAGGGACCGGAGGACGGCCGCTCCTGGACGGGGAGGCCCCAGACTGACAGGCCGGACATGCAGAGGTGAGGTGGAGGAAGTGTTTACACCGGTGCATGTAGGGTGGTATGCGGGCACCTATAGCTACCTGGCAGCTACATCATACAGTACCATATACACCACTATATAATGTTTTATCACGTGAATGGCTCCAATTACTGCTCTTTTGGATCATTGGTTCTGAGATCTGTTAGGAACAAGATCCCAAAATAATAAACTCCACATATATATTCCTGCAACGCGCCATACCAGATCTCCCATAGGTCCCCTTTGTATATAGGTGCCGATGACATGTAGTATAGTGATGTCACTGCGCCATACTGTGCATGCGTTACAATGTATCAGCGCCAGTGTAATCAAAGTGGGGCCCAGGCTTTTTCGCGGATATGGATATAGTTTTGGTTCCCCATCAGGTCAGACAAGGGGGTCTGCAGGTAGGTCAAATGCAGTGGATATTTAACATTGAGTTGTGTCTGCAGACAACGTGTATCGTGCACAGATTTTTACGTGTGGAAAAGCGGACGCATAATCCATTAGCTGAAAAGTGTCAATTCTTTTGCTGCAGTTTCCAGCGCAGAATTCAGAAAAGCTCTACCACCCCTGCTGCAGCATTAAAACGCAACATAAACTTGACAAATTAATTAAACATGATATTTTTTATTAAAATTTTGTTTGTTTTACATCACATACGCATTTACATGCTGTGAGGCAGAAATTGATCAGTCATATGGAAAGTCCCTTCTAAGTTGCAAGTCCGACCCGCTGCTTTGTCTAACCAACAACAAGTTGTTTGGGACATTGTGGTTTTGCGCAGGCCCCTAGAGGTGGTCGGGGAGGCCATGGCGTCTGGTCAAGAACAGTTCCTTTGTAGGAAAGAAAAGTCCTTCTTAGTTTAATACTAAGCCTGAGGTTAGCCCTTACCTTAGGGCACATTCACATGGCCGTCTGCGGGGACGTACATGCGGCCGCAATGTGTGATCTGCAGCCCGTGTATATCCTATAAAATATCTGTATATTAGGTGTTGCTACTCTCTTGCAGTGTGACTGGATATGGAATACAATGACAAGCTGGCCAGGTTCCGCCAGGGTCATCTCAACCCCTTCAATAAACCAAAAGAGGAGGAAAGTCCCCGGGAGGACAGAGAGCAGGAGACTTCCAAAGGTTTGTTTATTCATGAGGGCCCAACTAGGAGAGATGGAAGTTCTTGATACTTCCCCCTCCTATCAATATCCTAAATGATAGATCCACCTAGTTTATATCACTCTCTATACTTTGACACATACTAAGGTACATTGCAGGGCTGCAGAAAAGTAGGGTCACCAGTTTATATATGACTATATATTTTCAGAATCTCCACCTGGATCCCCTCTGCGTTTGCCAGAATTCCAGTGCCCTGAGCGAGTAATGGATTTGGGTGTTTCAGAAGATCACTTCTCTCGACCGGTGGTGAGTAGGGCAGAGATCTACAATCTGTGGAGTCAGTAAGACAAATTTCTGACTCCAGCTCTACCAAAATGTTCACTGCCTCTAGCAGTGCTGAGATAAATGCATTTCTCTCTAGTGGCATTTTCCTCTGATCTTTTGCACTCTAGCACTACTGAGCATGTACATAAATTGGAGTGCACATGCATCTTGACTAAAAACCTAGAAGAGGATGCACAACCCACAAAGACAAGCCACATGCAGCTTGTCAGGCTGCAAATTGCAGCCCACACCCTACTGACAGTCCAATAAGCAGTTCCATAACTGATGGGGGCATTCATGGGTGCAGAAAGCCAGGTAGCAATGAGGGAAGCTGAGAAGTCCGTGCTGCTCCCGGGTCCTCTCCTGCTTCTCCAATCTGTGTCCTGCCTCCTGACACTAGTTGTGGCCGTCGATGTCAGGGCCCAGAGCAGAACACCCCCAGGATCAGGAGAGGACCCTGCAGGGGTAAGTACTTGTCAGCTGTACTATACAGTTCCTAGATCCTCTACCTTTCCTGCTGCGGGTTCTGATACTGGCACATACAACCAGCACGGGACACAGAGCAGAGTTGCACATGGAAAAGAGAAGAAGATGTTGTGTGAAGCAGAAGGGGAGCCAGGAAAGATTATTTATTTATTTTTGTTTGTTTGTTTTGGGGTCTCTAGTACTAGCTGTCTGATCTGGGGGCCTCAAGTATTTGTAGTTTTCTGTTCTGGGATCTTCAGTAATATTAGTCTTCTATGGGGTCTCCAGTATTATTGACTACTCTGAAAGAAGTATTTGGTTGCTGGTATTTATTACTGTACTGTGGTATTTATCATTTCTTGGGGGGTGCATTTGAAGCTGTACTGTGGTTGATCTAGGGTCCTGGTTGGTGGTGTGGCCCCTTATAGTTGCGCAATATGACAATTCAGCCCTTGGGTTGTTCACCCCTGCCATGAATCCTTATACCAGAAATAGAACTGAAATTTTTTTTCTTTATTTATCATTTTCAAATACATATATATCCAAAAGAAAAAAAACAAGATCAAACATTACATACATGACATGCAATTACACCTAACAGCATAAAAGAGAAAAAAAACATAAATAACAAGAAAAGAAAAGAAACCCTCCAAAATACAAATATATCCCCACTATTTTATCACTGGCACCGCAGCACCGTACACACAATCCCTCTACCATATTTTCTGAAGCTACTGATCTTCATTTATTGTGTAGGTTTTAAATGTATAGAACTGACATTTAACCCCTTCCCGACACGACGAGCCGGTCCATTTTATCATGACTCCGACTCCACCAAAATGGTCTGATAACCCTCTGTGTCAGACTTCCAGTCATTCACATTTTTCAGCAGTGTCAGAAATTTTTTTCTCCAAATCCAACATTGAGAACGGTTGTGGTCACATACTGGTTGCCCTAGATACTGAGCTGATTGACCAACAGTAAGTGTAATAGTTTTCTCCCTATTTTGACTCCAGGGTCTCTATCAGGCGTCTGATATCCAGCAGTTGAGACAGGCGATTGAGGAGTGTAAGCAGGTGATCCTGGAGCTGCCCGAACAATCAGACAAGCAGAAGGACGCAGTGGTCAGACTCATTCATCTTCGGCTCAAACTACAGGAGCTAAAGGTGAGTATTGTTTTTTGCCTATTTCCCAACTTCATGTTCTTGACAAACAATACAGGAATGATTATCCAAAAGCCCTTTAGTATACATGAGTAATTTACTCCTATTCATATTGATATAGTTGTTTTAATTTGCTGGTGTACTGAAATATTTAAACCAGGGAAGAATTTGTTGCTTTATTATACTCAATCATTTGAATCAAA
Organism: Engystomops pustulosus; assembly: GCF_040894005.1. NCBI lineage: Eukaryota > Metazoa > Chordata > Amphibia > Anura > Leptodactylidae > Engystomops > Engystomops pustulosus. Next base: position 99,571,020 of record NC_092417.1, on the reverse strand, counting down.
ACAAAATCTAAGAAAAAATCATTGTGCCCTAAATGAAGTAGTAGAAAATAAACAGTGCTGAATAATTTGTGTTCAAGGGAAAAGATTAGAAATTCTGCCTGAAAAGAAGAACATTTAAAACTACAATTTAATGAAAACCTTTAAAATTGGGCCACTCTTCAGCCACTGAACTATCAATTTTATTCAGGCTTTCAACAGTGTGGGGATAGTGACACGGTATGAATGTGTCCACAGTCTCACTCTTAGTATCACTTAGTATTCTGTGAATATCATAAATTTATTTCCATTGTGCAGGACCCCCGCGAAGATGAGCCTAACATGCAGATTATATCAGAGCATCGATTCTACAAGGAGAAGAGTAAAAGTGCAAAACAAGTGTGTGATAAGTGCAGCACAATTATTTGGGGCTTGATCCAGACTTGGTACACGTGTACAGGTAAGAGACCATGAGGACACATGGCACCGTTCTACATCCAGTTAAAGTCCTTCTACTACTTTGTTCCTGTCCTACATACCTTTAAATCATTGTCCTTAAATAAAAACTCTACCTTTCAAAATCATGCCTAGGTCAAATTTTGGGCTGATAAAGTTGTTGTTTTTTGTATAACTGTAAGTAATGTATGTTCCAAATCGCCTACAAAATAAACAAATAAAATCCTGTTGTTTTTATGCAGCACGCTCCCCTATTGGCCTTTTCAGAAGACAAGCAGGTCTTCCTTAATGAGTAGTCAAAGCCATTGACTGGTTCCATCTGCAGTTACCATCATATATTCTCCAGCCTCATGCTGTATGCATATCTTTAATTAGCACCATTTAATAATGGAAAAGGGAATTCACAAAAATGTGTGTATTGATGCTTTATTTATAGGATATGTTTAAAAAAAACATGGACTTCAATGGGTTGTCCAATGGGTTTCCACATATAGTTGATACTATTTGTATAATGAAAGGTTTTGCAATTTTCCCAAATACTTTCTGTATCACTTTTCTAGATCTCAGCTTGCTGTCATTCTAAAGGAAGCTTCATTGTTTCAAGTACAGATCTAGAAAACCAGAAGGAATCAATACATAAAGTATATTGGAAAACTTTGTGAATTAAACAAATAATATAATTTATTTGTTGAAACTCAACAACCCCTTTAACTATTTACTTGAATTTGTTAAACTTCACTTAGGCACAAATAGGACATTGTGGTCTATCAAGCTATTGCATTAGGAAGATAGCAAACAGGGGACACAACAGCGCTCATAGGGTGATAACGTCGGATCAGGGTATAGGACGTAGTTAGACAGTCGCTTACCTGGTTTAGTTGTGCTTACACATAAGGCACAACTCTCGTATTGGCATATAGGGTCTTAGTAAGGGTCGAGGTGCAGCCGGCGTAATTGGGGTATCCAGACACGAGGTGCTAAATCGGCAGGTGTGATAGAGTCGGTACAGGAGAGCCAAGAGCAGAGGGCGCACGACAAGACTGGGTTTTCTTTTTTATTAAATCGTCATAAGTACACAGAGGATACACAACGCGTTTCGGGGAACTGTGGTCCCCTTTTTCAAGTGGATAAAGATTCTGTGGGTAGGCGAAGTACAAAAGGGGGATATGTGCATATATAAAATTTATACAAACATTTAAATACAAAGAATGAGGGTTTAGTAAATATGGAAAAATACACGAGAAGAAAATCCATAGATGCATAAATATTAGAACAAGCACCTATTAGATAACAGAATTCTTAAATATATACGACATATATATATACACATACGACATGACATATATACGAAAAAATATAAATCACGTTTCTTAGTATAATTGGTAAAAACAGTTGATAAAATCCAGTATTGATGTAAATTTAATCATAAATATTTATGGTGAGGGATGATGGTTAACCTTCTGGTTAAGAGTATTCATAATACATAAAATTGTGATGTAGCATAGGGATATATACAGAACTTCAATTAATCTCTTAGTTAAAAAATTTATAATAAATATAATAATAATATGTATAAAAAATATATAACAAATTGATGAATAAATGGATAATTAAATAATTATTTGATAAATACAAGGTATGGGTTCAATAATAATAATAATAATAATTAAATTAATTAATAAGTACATGGTATAAAAAATATATATGCTATATACAGATGCTCATTTCTATTTCCCCAACCAAGTGTGATGACGGGCTTACCAATCGCTGGAGTGATAATCGTGGGCGCTCCAGTGTGTGCGCGCGCCAGAATGCATGTTGATTAAATAGCCCGCGGTGTCTCTGTTGGAGGCGGGTGGTGACAGGTTATTGCGCATGCGCGGTCGCTGAAGTGTCGCGTCCCGCGTGCTGGAAGGTGCACGCGGGTTGTGCGCAAGCGCATTGTTGACGAGGAGACCAAAAACATGGCGTCCCAGGGTATGGCGTCATGTATTGTGTGTGTGTGTGTAACACAATGGTGTATTAGGACTTGATCCTATGTGGTGGAAAGTTAATTGCTAGTCTTTATGTAAAAGGCAGTGTGGAATTGTGATTAATGGAGGGAAAGGATTATGTAAAATAGGTAAAACAGGTCACTTGCTTAAAATAAAAATAAAAAGGTGAATGAATGAATAAATATATGGATAAATATATGGATAACAATGAGTTAGGGTGCATTGAAGTGTGGATAATGACAATGGTCGCATAATCTGTATTAAAATTATGTAGAAATGGATATTTACTAGATGAAGCAGAGTTAGATTACGTTTGGGTGTGCCAGGTTCAACAATAAGTTATCAGAAAGGGCGGGGTAGGGGGAGGGGAGGGTTGATGTTGTTAGAAATTCTCTTCAAACATTTCGTTTAGTCCTGCTGGGTGTAAGCTGTTTAATTTAAAAATCCAGTACATTTCGCGTTTTCGTAATTTTTGGAAGCGATCACTACCATCGACGGTTACGGATTCAATGGGTGTGACTGTGAATGCTGAGAAGTCTTTATCATGGCAGGCTAAGGCATGTTTAGAGACACTATGTTTAGTATAGCCATTTGTAATTTTGCTTCTGTGTCCGTTCATTCTAATGCGTAGGGTTAGGCAGGTGCGGCCTACATACTGTAGACCGCATGTGCATTCCATTAGGTATATGACATAGGTAGATGAACAATTGAGAAACTGGTGGATTTTAAAGGTTTCTCCGGTTTGATTGCTGGTGAAGGAGTTCTTCCGATGTTGAATGTTCAGGCAGCATTTACAGTTTATTCGGCCACATTTAAAACTGCCCGTAGTTTGTGGAAAGAGGGAAGTCGTTTTGGTTGTGTTTTTCTTACCCCGTAGTTTTGTTGGGGCTAGTATGCCTTTTAGTGTCTGAGACCGCCTATAAATTATTTTTGGCTGTCTGGGTAAGTTTTTGTTTAGAAAGGGGTCATTTTGTAGTATAGGCCAATGTTTTTTAAGGATGTTTGCGAGGGTTAGATGGTTATTATTGTAGGTAGTGATGAAAACTGGACAGTTGTTGGGTGGTGATTTCTGGGTAGGTTCTTGGCTTGACTTAGATGGTTGTAGACATTCAGCTTGTGTGAGATTAAGGGCTCTATCAAAGGCTGCTTCGACAAGGGGTTTCGGGAAACTCTTCTCTTTGAATCTCCTTTTTAAGATTAGACTCTGTTTTTTATAAGTGTTGGTTTCTGTACAGTTTCTTCGGATTCTCCTAAATTGACTAAACGGAATGTTGCTTTTCCATTTATTATGGTGTGCACTACCGTAGTCTAGGTAACTGTTTGTGTCTACCGTTTTGAAATGAGTGCTCGTGATGATCTGGTCGTTTTTGATGGACAGGTGTAGGTCCAGGAATTCAAGTTCGGTTGGGGAGAAGGTAGCAGTGAAGGATAAACCTGAGTTGTTATTGTTGAGATGATTAATGAATTGGTTAATGGAGGTGGCGGAGCCGTTCCAGATAATGAGTAGATTATCAATATAACGTTTGTACAATACAATGTTGGGTTGCCAGGTGTTGTTATTGTAAATTAGATCTTCCTCAAATTTACCCATGTATAAGTTGGCAAAGCTAGGGGCAAAACGTGTCCCCATAGCTGTGCCTTTAATTTGTCTGTAGATGGTGTTCTGGAAGGAAAAATAGTTATGGGTTAGTATGTAGTTAATCGCTTCAATGACAAAAGTGCTCTGTTGGGTAGGCATTGTGGGATCTTGGTCTAAGTAATATTGCACAGCTTCAAGGCCCTTTTTGTGGGGAATGTTGGAATATAAGGCCGTGACATCCAAGGATAACCACATGTAGGTAGATTTCCATTCAATTTCCTCTAGTGCTAGTAGAACACTAGTGGAGTCTCGTAAGTAGGAGGTCAATTGGGTGACGTGTTTCTGCAATAGGACATCTACATAATGTGAGAGATTGCAGGTAAGTGAAGAAATTCCCGAGATGATGGGTCTACCGGGTGGGTTTTTTGTGCACTTGTGGACTTTCGGAAGGTGATAAAACGTTGGGGTAATTGGAGTGTCTAGCCAGATGTAGTTTCTTTCTTTCTTATTTATAACACCAGAAGTGGTAGCTTTATTCAGTAATGTTTTCAGTTCCATTGTGTAACTGGCGATGGGGTTTGTGGGCAGAATCTCGTAGAATTCCTTATCAGAGAGGATTCTCAAGGCCTCTGACAGATACGTATCCCTATCTTGTAGGACTATTCCCCCGCCCTTATCTGCGTTTCTAATGACTATATCGGGATTGTCCGTAAGATTTTTGAGGGCCGTTCTTTCTGTTGGTTTGAGATTATGTTTGATTTTTAACTCTTTGTTTATATTTCTAAAGTCGCTTTCTACCATAGAAAGGAAGGTATCGATATGACTCCCTCTATGATGTGTTGGATAAAAATTGGACTTTGGTTTAAGGTTAGTGGGGATAATTGGCGGTTCTATAGAGAGGGATGGATTAGTTGGGAGGGTTCCTGGGTTGTCCTTGGTGGTTGATATACTCTCGGTGGGTTTATCTGCTAAGATGTTGAAGTGACGGGTAAGGGTCAGTTTTCTTATGTAGGAGTGAAGGTCGTTGAATAGGTCAAATTCATTGAATTTGGTGGTTGGGCAGAAGGAGAGTCCTTTTGTTAAAAGGGAGATCTCGTTTTGTTCCAAGATATAGGAGGAGAGGTTGAAAATCTTTACTTTTACATTAGTTTCTTGTTCTTTTTTATTCTTTGAATCACGGGCTGTGGTTCCGGTGGAGCCAGATTTGGACTTCCCCCCTCTACATCCTCTTCGACATTTTTTCTTTTTTGGCTTTTGATGGAGCCTTGCTGAAAAAAATGATGAATGGTGTTCAACTTGATCGGACTTTTGTCGAGTGGGATGGTGGGGGTGATGGTTTCTGATAATGGAATATATGGAGCTGAGTTGGGGGTAATGAGGGGTTCAAATTCCGGGCCAGTATTGTTCCCTAAAGAACTGGGGGTAGGGATATATTCCTCATGTATGGTAAGATCTAACAGGGGGGAGAGATTGTGGGCTATACTGGTGAACGTAGTTGGAGGTAGGCCAAGGGGCTGACCGGTTTCCAGTTGTTGCGGTAAGTTTGCGTTCAGGGGGGTGAAGAATAGGGGCGTTTCTGGGTTTTCTAGTAACGGAGTGGAAGGGGAGGGGGGAGGGTTTACTGGTACTGACTGTGTAGATGTCAATGATTGGTGGATGGAGGATGTGGTTGGGATTGTAGTGGAAATGTGCGGTCTATTTGTTTGTTTCTTGTACATGGGTTTGTTCTTTGTTTGGTTATTGGTGTTGATGAAGGTCTTATGGTTTCTATCGTGTTTGTATTTGTTAGTTGATGGGTGTTTTGTTTGGCGGTTGAAAGAGGGTTTGTCGTTTTGTATGAAAACCGTGGTTGTTTTTCTTTGGAAGAGTGGGTTTTTGGATGGGTGAGTGCTTGGGTTATCGGTAGTGGTGTGAGTGATCTGGTTAGTGGGTGTTCTGGGATTGGATGATGTATTATCGTTTTTTTGCCAGAATTTGATATTTCCACTTTGGAAGTCAAGTCTGTCCCGTTTCAGTTTTTTTAGTTTATTTTCTATCCCATCTTTTTCAAAGCTAAGGATTCTGCTTGTTATAAGTTTATCGAACTTGCTAAATTCGGCGTGTAGACGATAAGTATCTAGCAGTTGGTGATAGTGGGAAATATCTCGGTTCATAGAGCTGATTAGCTCTTCTCTTTTGGTTATGAGTTTGTCTATCAAATTTGATGCACATTCCAGGAGGTAACAGTCCCAATCGCCCTTTCTGATAACTTATTGTTGAACCTGGCACACCCAAACGTAATCTAACTCTGCTTCATCTAGTAAATATCCATTTCTACATAATTTTAATACAGATTATGCGACCATTGTCATTATCCACACTTCAATGCACCCTAACTCATTGTTATCCATATATTTATCCATATATTTATTCATTCATTCACCTTTTTATTTTTATTTTAAGCAAGTGACCTGTTTTACCTATTTTACATAATCCTTTCCCTCCATTAATCACAATTCCACACTGCCTTTTACATAAAGACTAGCAATTAACTTTCCACCACATAGGATCAAGTCCTAATACACCATTGTGTTACACACACACACAATACATGACGCCATACCCTGGGACGCCATGTTTTTGGTCTCCTCGTCAACAATGCGCTTGCGCACAACCCGCGTGCACCTTCCAGCACGCGGGACGCGACACTTCAGCGACCGCGCATGCGCAATAACCTGTCACCACCCGCCTCCAACAGAGACACCGCGGGCTATTTAATCAACATGCATTCTGGCGCGCGCACACACTGGAGCGCCCACGATTATCACTCCAGCGATTGGTAAGCCCGTCATCACACTTGGTTGGGGAAATAGAAATGAGCATCTGTATATAGCATATATATTTTTTATACCATGTACTTATTAATTAATTAATTTAATTATTATTATTATTATTGAACCCATACCTTGTATTTATCAAATAATTATTTAATTATCCATTTATTCATCAATTTGTTATATATTTTTTATACATATTATTATTATATTTATTATAAATTTTTTAACTAAGAGATTAATTGAAGTTCTGTATATATCCCTATGCTACATCACAATTTTATGTATTATGAATACTCTTAACCAGAAGGTTAACCATCATCCCTCACCATAAATATTTATGATTAAATTTACATCAATACTGGATTTTATCAACTGTTTTTACCAATTATTCTAAGAAACGTGATTTATATTTTTTCGTATATATGTCATGTCGTATGTGTATATATATATGTCGTATATATTTAAGAATTCTGTTATCTAATAGGTGCTTGTTCTAATATTTATGCATCTATGGATTTTCTTCTCGTGTATTTTTCCATATTTACTAAACCCTCATTCTTTGTATTTAAATGTTTGTATAAATTTTATATATGCACATATCCCCCTTTTGTACTTCGCCTACCCACAGAATCTTTATCCACTTGAAAAAGGGGACCACAGTTCCCCGAAACGCGTTGTGTATCCTCTGTGTACTTATGACGATTTAATAAAAAAGAAAACCCAGTCTTGTCGTGCGCCCTCTGCTCTTGGCTCTCCTGTACCGAAGCTATTGCATTATACATCAGTTACTATGTGCCTGTATACAGAGGAGTCCATTAAAATTATATAGTCATCAACTCTTTGTAAATTATGTTTGCAGTACATGTATGTTAAGTACTATTTACACTTTTTCCTTTAAAGGTTGTTACTATCGTTGTCATAGCAAATGTTTGAACCTTATTACCAAATCCTGTGTGAGGTCAAAGGTCAGTCATCAATCCGAGTATGAATTAACTATATGTCCAGAGGCTGGACTGGACAGTCAGGACTATCGTTGTGCTGAGTGCAGGGCACCCATCTCATTGCGTAAGTACAAAGAAAATTATACAGGATTGTGTCAGTATTTGATTTATGTTCCTAAAAAATGCATTAGTTGCCAGCAGATGGTATTTCTAAAAGCTGGGCACCTCTGACTGCTGAAAAGTGGATGAATGATTCAAAGAGTAAAAGACTGCAAAATGGGTAGGGGCAGATTAAGACTGCCATGGGCCCTGGGCTGTATGAATTTTATTGCCCTTAAGAATTTCAAATTCACTTCTTACATATAGTACTAGGATCAGCATCTCGGGGAATGCAGGATGCGTCTCTTCTGCCTGCTTTTAATCTGCTGGAGTATAACATTTTTTGGGTGTTTTGGGTGGCCATGGCCCTTGGACCTCATGCCCCTCATTCGCCTCTCCCCCAGGAATTCTATTCAGTCGGTTCAGTAGTGTTAGACATTTAAATGTAGGGTGTATGGTTAAAGGTAGACACTATGCAAAGCACATGCTGGTTTAGCTTATAAAGCTAGGTACATGAGAAACCAAAAGCCCAGGATTGTTTATGTAATTTGATGTTGTTTTATCCCTTTACATGATAAACTACACAAAATGCCCAAGTGTTTTGTTTAGCACCAAGTGCCATAATAGTCTTGAATACATCACTTCATTCACATCCTGGTTAGTATCTTCCATAATAACTGAAGTCTAACCAGCTAAAAAGTCTATTGGTTTCTCTGGGCTTTTAATTTTGATCGTGTCAAATTGCGCCACTTTAATTAGGCCCCAATTATTTGAGATTATGTGAGATCGAAAAAGTAATGTTGCAGCTCCTGCCCAATTTAGTTGCTGAAATCCTGAAGACGTGTGGAGCATACTGTACATGTATGTGTCATACAGAGGAAATAAGTGACTGACAATTACTTGGCCCCACTTTTCTCCAGTCGTCTCTTAGTTGAAAGGGTTGTGCAACACATTTTCAAAAACCAAACATAGACTTGGGATGATATAAACTAAATAAGAACACAATTTGCCAGTCACACTTGCCATTCATGCTCACAGGAGTGCCACAACTGCTTCTGACAGACACGGGATACTCACTGATCTAATATTGGTCATCTAGGGTTTAGGTGATGGATGAATACATTCTAGAATACTCCTTTAAATATGAACATTCTGATGTTTCATGTATTTTTCAATAATAAACCTTTTACAGGAGGAGTCCCCTCTGAGGCTCGGCAGTGTGATTACACTGGGCAGTACTACTGCAGCAATTGTCACTGGAATGATCTCGCTGTCGTTCCAGCCCGGGTTATTCACAACTGGGACTTTGAACCACGCAAGGTAGGCACAGATTGAAGCCATGTCAAATGCATAATCATATTGTAGAGTTCTGGAAAGTTTTTCTGACGCCGCATTCTTCCACAAATTTACATTTTAGACTAGGATATATAATGGCTAGATGTTCACTTTAAAGCAGTTGTTGGAGATCAGTTCTATAAAGGGGTCAAACACTAAAAGATCACTTTACTCTTTTTTTCAGGTGCTAAAAAATGGTTGTGATTTGGCTCTTTCCAATCTCTGTTAAGGAAAAGAGGAAGGAGTCACATTAGACTAACATTTCTGGTTCTTTGCTCACCACCATTGACAAGTTAACCAATCCTTACCCTTCATGTATTGCCAATCATCTTTGAACAATCAGCTGATTGAAGGGGTTATCCAGGATTAATAAATTACGGACAAGCGGCTGGGCACAGAAGCCACGCACAGGGAGCTTCCGGACGGCTGAGGTGGCTGGCCATTCCTATCCGTCCCTATCTCTCAGCATTGTAGGGTGTTTGGAGATGGTGTCAGATGGGAGCTTCCGACCGGCCGGTAACTCCCTGTGCGCGGCTTTCGTCCCCATGTAAATAAAGTGGGACATCTGGAGCAACAGAGGAGGTGAGTACGTTTTATTTTTAAAAAGCCGCTCCAGCCCGGCCCTACGCTATTTATTAATCTCTGATAACTCCTTTAACTATCATTGGTAATCGGCAATAGATAATAGATAATCAGTAAGTGGTGATGATTGATATATATTTGGATATATAATTGATGCTAGATTGATAGATGATTGTTTGATCAGTGGCTGGTGATGGATAATTGGTTTATTTATTTATTAGGGATATATGATTGCTGATAAATAGGACTGTTGTTACTTTGTTAGATGCAGGGAATTGTGGATTTCGGCCTATAGTGTGGTCTCCACCTACAGGTGTCTCGCTACAATATGCGATATCTTGCCCTTATGTTGGGACGTCCAGTGCTGAAGCTACGGGAAATTAACCCTTTGCTGTTTAACTATGTGGAAGAGCTGGTGGAGATCCGGGTAAGGGCGAATCAAACCCTAAGTTTACTTGTTTTCCCATATTCAGGCTCAACAGTTCAGTGTAATTTCTAGAATGTGGCTAGATCGGTCTTTTAACTATTTTGACATTTTGTCTCCTCTGTAGAAGTTGCGTCAGGATATCCTTCTCATGAAGCCCTACTTCATCACTTGTAAAGAAGCAATGGAAGCTCGATTGTTGCTGCAGGTCAGCATTGTATTTGTAGTGTCTTTGCCACGTTGTTTGGTGGGTTTTCCACCCTATAATCGCCCCAGAACATAATGACCTTTCCTTTGATGCCCCTCACTTTCTTTTCTGAAAAGCTAAGTTATAAGCTTTTAAAAAAAAATTCAAATTTACTTTAAATCTGGAAAATGCCATGTGCATGGGTGCTAAAACTTTACTATGCCCTGGCTCCCAGTTCCTTTGTCACTTGTTACGTAAAAGAACGACACAACCTGTGGTGTTTCAGAAGAAAGTTCATAGGGAACGAGGGCGAGAGCAGGACAAGTACAATTCAATTTTCTTAAGCAATTCTGCCCCAGATACCAAGGGATTTTTACTACTCACAGCAGCTTCATACAGTCATATAATAATCTTGCTAAATGACAGATTTGGCTGGTAGTTTTGGAGCACATGAGCCTAATGGCAGACGGGCCAATCGGCCTTAGCTGGGCATGATTTAGGGCAGTGAAAGCCAACCTTTTGTCAGAATTTTTTTTTAAAAAAAGCATAACGGGTGATCCATAATTATGTGATATTTGTAGTTCTAATAAGTTCTCTTCCAGCAGTGTTGCTGAGCTGTAATTGTGATGGGTACAGCAATAAATAAACCTAGGGTAGGTTGTTGACGTACCCCAAGAGTGTAAAATGGACGTATTAGAAATGACGCTGATCCAAAGTATTTCCAAAATGGTGTCCATTTATTGGGAAGATAAAAATGGTGCACAACAAAGACTACGTGTTTTGCAAGTTGAGTGCTTCTTCAGGTCTGTGTATACTCTGGAGCTGAGATAAGATCAAGCACTCAACTCCTTTTTGTATTAAAGAAAATGTACCATCAAAATCCAGCATAAACCAGGGACACTTACTTATAGATCCAGACACCATGACTGGGTAATCTTCTTATATTTGTTATCCATGGCATCCTTCGTTCTAAAATAAAGGTTAAAATTTTGCTAATGAGTCTGGAGGGTTTTGGGGGTGTTACCAGGGCCCATCAGTGATGTCTTTTCACTCCCCTCTCTCCCTGCGGGTGCTAGATTTACTCAGACGGGGAGCGGAAGACATGTTACGCTCATTGTAACAGCCTTTGAGGCAGCAGCAGTGAGGGGCTCTGGAAGCACCCGCCAGAACCCCTCGGGTTCATTAGTACATTATTAAAAGTTAATTTTATAAGTAAGGAGGCCATGGATAACAAATATAGGAAGATTACCACAGTCACCGTGCCTTAATCTATGGATCACTGCTTTATTTGTGCTTGATTTTGATTTTAAAGCTCTTTACTTTTAATATTGGTCCCTGTTTGCTCTGTGAATCCATAGCCTAGTAAAGTGTGGTTATCTGTGTGATTGCTAGAGTGCTGAGCATGTGTGTCTAGTGGAGTAACAGGGTGACTGCTTGAGAGGCAAGAGAAGGTGTGCAGTGGAATGCCTGATCCCAGTTATAGTCATAATTGGAGTGTGGGGACTGTCTGGGGTGTGATTTATGCTTAATTTGTGTCCTGAGTGAAAGGTGCGTGCAAGATTGGGTGAGCTAAATAAATTGACCTCATGCAGTAGCAAATCAAATCCAGAAAAGAAAGCTCAATCGAGGACACCATAGAAAAGGTCATTATTTAAAGGGAAACTGTCAGCAGAAATCTACCTAATAAACCACTGCCTGTATGTTGTCAAGCAGCTGAACACCTTCCAGATATATATGTCCCAGGGTGGTGGAATCATCGAGAAAATGAACTTTGAAGTGAGTGTAAATTTGTTGTATAAAGTCATGGAGGCAGAGAGTTTAAAACTGAATTCAAGCTTTCCCTGTCTCAGAATGCACCCTTCACTGTAATTTATGGTCCTGCAATCGGAGAGACCTTGTTAACCAGATCTCCTGAAGTCTGTTGCATGATGTTAGTCAAGGGAGGAGGTGTTCAGAGGCAGGGAGAGCTTGACTTCACTGTTAAACTCTCCACCTCCTTGACTCTATACTACCAATTCATATTTCACTTCAAACTTGACTGCCTGGGTGATGGAACCATACTGGGCTATGAAAGAAACCTCATCTGTAAGGTGTAAAGCTGCTAGACAGCATGCAGATAGTAGTTTATTAGGCCAGTTTCTGATGACAGGTTCCCTTTAAAGCAGCACATTCTAGGACTGGTTCAGGGTGTAGAAAACTAAAGATGCCTTTCACAACATGTTCTTTACAGCTCCAGGATCGCCAGCATTTTGTGGAGAACGATGACATGTATTCCCTGCAGGATCTTCTGGATGTTAGCAGTGGACGACTTGGCGCCTCTCTCACAGATATACACACCATGTTTGCCAAGCACATTAAGCTGGACTGTGAGGTGGGAAGACTAATACCCTCGGATTCTAATAGAAAATAGTGTGTTAATGGTAGAAACTTTATTACTTGCTGAAAAATCATTTGGCTATTCTTCTACTGATGGCAATCTATGACCGCTTTTATGCCACTTTTTTGGTGTAGAAAGCCTTGAAATAATCACAATTACACAGAGAACCGCCTGTAATTAAGATTATTTAACCTCTTTTAAGCCGCATACTTCATGCAGAATATTTGCACTGTAATACAGGAGCAATTTACTGGATGGGATTAATCTAATCCATACGTTGTGTAATAGTTTACCACCTGCAGTAAGTCAGTTCATTGCCAGGGATTCTGTTCCAAAATTCTATATATATATATATATATGTAAACTGAAGGACAGGAACATAGGGAATATACAGGTACATGGTAAGGAAGTAACTAAAGTTTTCCAATCCCCCCATAGCCAATGCTGTCTACAGAAATTACTGCTATTTGCGAGCCGAAAAAACAGTTGGTATTTTGTTTTAGATTATCTGAGAGGACTCATGTTCATAAGTAATCTTTACATTGCAGCGCTGCCAGGCTAAGGGCTTTGTGTGTGAACTTTGCAAGGAGGGTGACATCTTATTTCCATTTGATAGCCACACATCTGTCTGCCAGGATTGTGCTGCTGTTTTTCACAGGTAAGATACTTTACACAAAACATCATATGAATGGGAGGTCAAGTCCCCCGAGGTGATTCTATGAATTGATGCCAAGCTACATGGATGTGTTGCAATGAAGTGCACCCTCGGCATCCTATATCTTATATAGCCATGTCCTAAAACATGATTTGGGCACTGGACCCAGGGAGGCACGGACTTTGAGAATCATATAGCATCAATATAATACTGGAGTATGGATTTTGGGCAGTATATGGTCTATAACAGTGATTTTCAGCCTTTTTTGAGCCGCGGCACACTTTTTATACTTAGAAAATCCTGGGGCACACCACCAACCAAAATAGCACAAAATGACACTAAAACAGTCATAAAAGGCCTCCCTTTACTAATAAAAAACCCCTAGCGGCCTCCCTTTACTAATAAAAAACCCCTAGCGGCCTCCCTTTTACTAATAAAAAACCCCTAGCGGCCTCCCTTTACTAATTAAAAAAACCCTAGCGGCCTCCCTTTACTAATTAAGAGCCCCTAGCGGCCTCCCTTTACTAATTAAAAGACCCTAGCAGCCTCCCTTTACTAATTAAAAGACCCTAGCGGCCTCCCTTTACTAATTAAAAAACCCTAGCGGCCTCCCTTTACTAATAAAAAAAACCCTAGTGGCCTCCCTTTACTAATAAAAAACCTCTAGCGGCCTCCCTTTACTAATAAAAACCTCTAGCGGCCTCCCTTTACTAATAAAATGCCCCTAGCGGCCTCCCTTTACTAATAAAAACCTCTAGCGGCCTCCCTTTACTAATTAAAAGACCCTAGCGGCCTCCCTTTACTAATTAAGAGCCCCTAGCGGCCTCCCTTTACTAATTAAGAGCCCCTAGCGGCCTCCCTTTGCTAATTAAGAGCCCCTAGCGGCCTCCCTTTGCTAATTAAGAGCCCCTAGCGGCCTCCCTTTGCTAATTAAGAGCCCCTAGCGGCCTCCCTTTGCTAATTAAGAGCCCCTAGCGGCCTCTCTTTACTAATTAAAAGGCCCTAGAGGCCCCCCTTTACTAATTAAAAGGCCCTAGAAGCCTCCCTTTACTAATTAAAAGGCCCTAGAGGCCTCCCTTTACTAATTAAAAGGCCCTAGAGGCCTCCCTTTACTAATTAAAAGGCCCTAGAGGCCTCCCTTTACTAATAAAAAAAAAAGACCCTAGCTGCCTTACCTATACAAATAATAACATTATATACTTACCCTAGATGTCTTCTTCCACGTACCTTCACTCCTAATGGCGATCCGCCCACCTTCTGTGGCTCCTGCACCGCGCGCCTCAGGTCACGTGACTTACGCGACCTGACGTCAGGTCGCGTCAGTCACGTGACATGGGCCGCGCGGTGCAGGAGCTACAGAAGATGGGCGGATCGCCTACGCGGGGCTTGTAGGTAAGTATGGGGGCTGAAACACGGGGCGCACGGCGGCAGCGCTACACAGGGGCACCATAGTTCGGGGAACTCAGGTTGAAAATCACTGGTCTATAATATGATATAATACTGTTCTGCCATTTTATGGGGGGAAAAAAACTGAGAAATATTCCATAACTATACCTGTAGCTTAATGTCATCAGAGTATTTCCATTAGAACCTATTATCTTTTAAGCTACATAAACTTGCAGGTAGTTGCAGTCTTTTGATGTTTAAGGACTACATAATATGCCCTGGCAGTGTTTTAGAGAATCTATGTGAAATAATGTTGTATTGTTTTCACTGATTTTATTTTTCGATACCAGGGACTGCTATTACGACAACTCGACAAGCTGCCCCCGCTGTATGAGGATGAGCCTAAGGAAACAGGCACAGGAGCCTGAAGATGCGACGTGGCAGCAGTGAGGAAGAGACCCCACATGCAAGACAACTATGGGAACTATAGGGGAAAAGACACTTTTATAATGTGGGACCTGCTTAGACCTGGCACCAGACCTCAGAGCGAACCATCTAAAGATTGTGGATTAAATAATGTTTGTGAGACCTTACATCTTATGAGAGACTATAGATAATCCGGTCTGTAGCTCTCATGTGGTGCCTTATTGCCACATTCTACACATGTGATTTAATAGTGAAGTTTTGGGGAGTGGAGCTGAGATGAGATGGCTTTTGCTCTCCCCTGTGGCCACTGCCATGGACAGCATCATGTGAAGAAGTTTTATTGTGCTTCTTCATACATTTCCTAACTTCTGTATATACAATGTACAGTCTCTGGCAGTATTTCCAATGTAAAAATGTATATGTATATTCGGTCTCCTCCAGCTAAGATTCTGAGGTACTTTTTGGAAGTTTTAAAATGTTCTGTGGATTTGTTCCACAGGGGCAATTTACATGAATCCTGGCTTCTCTCAGCACAAAACCCTGATGTCTGCCCACCTGCAGAATATTTGGGATACTGTCACACATTGCAGTTAAAACTGCATTCCAATCATCTTTAAGGTGGTTTTAGGTGCAGTTTTGTAAATTTAACAGGTGAAAGACATTTGTGGAGCAGGTTTCTCCTTCAAAATCAAATTCACCCGTTCAGTTCATGTCTTTCACCTGTTAAATTGACAAAACTGCACCTAAAACCACCTTAAAGATGATTGGGATGCAGTTTTAACTGCAACGTGTGACCGCACCCTCAGGGTGCGGTCACACGTCGCGTTTAACGCATGCGTTTAAAAACGCATTGCAATAGCTGGAGAGTGATTTGCCTAATTAAACAGTTGCTAACACCTGTGTTTACAAAACGCAACCGTTAACGCATTGTTAACACACGCGTTAACATCGCGGTTAACGCATGCGTTTTGTAAACACAAGTGTTAAGAGGTGTTTAATTAGGCAAATCACTCTTCAGCTATTCCAATGCGTTTTTAAACGCATGCGTTAAACGCGACGTGTGACCGCACCCTCAAAGCAAACCTACCTACTCGTTAGACCTAAACGATGCTTTGCAGAGGATAAGCAGCCCTGGCTGGGTGACATCATCGGGAGTCGGAGCACTGGTGGTGCTTTGTTGAGGCTAAATTTACATAAGATTTCCTTTAACGTGCCATAGATGGAAGGAACAATTTAGAGGTCTTAAATTTAGAGGCCTCTATGTAACTGTAAGACGAGTTTGGGGGAATTCTGCTACCTAATCAATTATTGTAAAACATTAAAAAAAAGTGATAGCCAATAGGACACATATTGGATTGAATGAGGGGCTGCCAGAATAAAAATATTCATTAAGATCATTATTGCTGTAATTTATCACCTTGTACATTAAAACTGATTTTGTCATTAAAATCAATGGCCATTAATGTAAGCACTATCAGTGTTTTTTCTGATATATTACTTCACCCTATTTAACCCTTGCAGGACTCAGACTTTTTTCGTTTTTGCTTTTCTGTTTTTTACTCCCCTCATATCAAAAGCAATAAGTTTTTTTTTGTTTTTTGTTTTTTTACGTTTACAGAAATTTACATGAGCAAAAAGACTACCCAAAGCGAATGTATAATACAAGAGCCCCCCCCCCCCCTCAAGCAGACCTATAATACAAGAGACACGCAGAGCATAGCACAGGAGACCCCCCAGGGCAGATGTATAATACAAGAGACCCCCCCCCCCCCCCATATGTATAATACAGGAGATTGTAAAAAAAAAAAAAAGATAATCAAGCACTCGCCACGCCCTTTTGTCAAGCTAGTTGTAGGAGAGCCAGAAAATGGTTTAAACCCCTTTATAAATGTGGTGCAGGAAGATTATTTTTTTTGTTTGTGCAAACTACGACATAATTCTGTTATAGACAGAATAATAAATCTCCCCCAGTGTCTAAATGGCGATGACTCGGTCCTCAAGATTAGCACTCAATTTTAATGGTGACCACTCTTCCTCCATGACATGCACTCCTTCACTATGGCGACCACACTGTTTCCATGATGACCATATTGGGGGGAGATTTAAGTGTCTGAAAGCAAAACTTATAGTTGCTCAGGGTCGGCTCCAGGTTTCTACATTATAAATTGCCTGTGTGGATTACTGTATGCAGGTGAGACCACCCATAGGGTACGGAATAATAACTTCTTGCTACCACTGGCGGCACATTTTCAATCCATGCATCACAACCTGGCACAGCTCAAATTCCAGGTAACAGAACACATACCCCGACTGAGGAGAGGGAGAAACGGCATCCAGCTATTGAAAAAGTCGGAGGTATATTGGATACATACCCTACAAATGTTGGAGCCTCTTAGTTTAAATAGAGAATATGATATACTCAGATTTGTTTAGCTAAAGTTCATGTTGTTTTCTAATTATAACTGCTATGTTTATGCACATTAACACCATTCTTTATCTTTTTCTCCTACAGAAAATCCAATACAGAAAATATTTACCTGCACAATGTAATAGATGGACATGTGTAGTGTTTACAGATACCTCATAGTGATATGTTCACATGAATAAATCATCATCATATCACTAAAACGGAAATAACTAAATATCTGCTTTTTAGCTAGAAATTCACAGTCACAGAAGTGAACAGTCATAACCTGCAGAATATGGCAATAAAATCTATATATTTTTTTGAAAGCAGACAAAATGCTAAAACAAAAACCATGCCCTTTTTGGTTGCAATCCACAAATGTGTTAAAAAATATATTAAACACAAAGTAAGAAGCTCCTATTCTATCAAAATTATTTTTTTTAAAGAAATCACCGCCCACCATATATACAAAAATAAAGTTAAAATTCTTACACTCTACCTCTTTCATGCAACTTTGCAACAAATTTCCTCTAAAATATGTACAAATCCAGAATACTGATATAAAGAGAACATACTTTGCTAAAAACAGTAAGATGTGGGGAGATCATACATTCCCCACATGTGTATATTCACCCAAATATGCAGCAAAGGTAATCTTAAATCCACAGGTGGCGCCAAATAATTTTTGCAAAAAATTGCACAGAGCGTCACACAGATATATTATTGTATGTTCCCTTACATAATGGTAACGCAAATAAAAAACTATATATCCATAAACCAAGTTAATGAGATAATAAAAGTCACGTTTATATAATGGAACTCACCACGGTTCATAAGAATGCGAGTAAGAACACCATAACATAGGTACCGTATATACTCGAATATAAGCTGAGACCCCTCATTTTACCACAAAAAATGGGAAAATCTATTGACGCGAGTATAAGCCTAGGGTGGAAAATTCATTGGCCAGTATATAGCTAGTCAGTCCCCTTCCCCACTAGTATATAGCCATCCAGCCCCTGCCCTCCGTGTATAGCCTGTCCCCTGTCCCAGTATATAGCTAGTCCCCTTCCCCAGTATATAGCCAGCCCGTCCCAGTATATAGCCAACCCTCTGGCCCTGTATATACCAGCCCCTTTCCCCAGTATATAGCCAGCCCCCTGCCCCAGTATATAGTCAGCCCTCTGGCCCTGTATATAGCCAGCCCCCTGTCCCGGTACATAGTCAGGCCCCTGCCTCGGTATATAGCCAGCCCTCTGGCCCTGTATATAGTCAGCCCCCTGCCCCAGTAAACTTGGTTTATACATCAGTATATACTGTATAAATAATGGATTGTTGGCAACGTACGCGCTTGGCGGGGCTGTAAAGAGAGATTAAGGTTTAGTGGCCAGACGGAGGCAACAACTATGCCTCCGTCTGCCACTATTTGTCAACGTATACGAATGTGTTGGGTGAACCCAGCCTTAGTTACAGCTGACACTCCTGATGCTGCTTTAGCTCTGTATGATGTATCTATCATTGACCGCAGATTAAGCACACACAGGGAGATTAGATGTAACTCATAGTCAGCACCATAGACACCAACACTATAGGGGCTTAAATATAGATCTCTATGGGAGTGATCTCTGGAGCCTGATATTTTACACCCATACAAACAAAATTTATCATTAATGGGGTATTCCAGGAACAAGCATAATCCATATACAAGTGGGGCCACAAAATATAAGCTAATATGTAATTAGTTATTTAAAATTTTGCTCCCCTTAGCAGAAAATGCTGTGGACACTATGTATATACTATAATGAAGAATTAAAATGCTACTGGCCTTTTAATCAGTCCAGTGATTTTCTCTGCATGAAGCAGACACAGGACAGAAGATGGCCACTGGTCACATGTCCACCTCACGTGTCCTGCAGCTGCCTGGGCAGGTCATGTAATCATCACTATTTTGGCTGCAGTCGGATGGTTGCAGTGCATCCAGTATGGCCAGTGTTGTGGTGAGACGTCAATCGCTAAGAGGAAG
Source organism: Engystomops pustulosus (assembly GCF_040894005.1). Taxonomy (NCBI): domain Eukaryota; kingdom Metazoa; phylum Chordata; class Amphibia; order Anura; family Leptodactylidae; genus Engystomops; species Engystomops pustulosus. The sequence continues at coordinate 99,551,357 of NC_092417.1, read as the reverse complement.
CCTTGTCTTACATCAGAATCTCCAATGGAAGCCGTCTCCAGTGTTATCATTTATGAGCTCTAAGCCATTAAGAGGTATGCAGTGTGTGATGACGTGAGGTAATGTGCAGTGATGGCAGTTACACATCATAACTATGGCAACAGAGCAGGACAGTCTGGTACATCACCACTGGGAGCATAAGAGGGAGGAGTTACTGAGTAGTAAAGGATCATGGGACTTGTAGTCTCCAGTGGTGGCCATTTTAATAACTCCTCCTACTTTAGAGAGGCCATAAATTTTGTGAATCATAAAATCTAACCAATTAAGCTCCATTTTGTGACTAATGACATTGAGTATTGTTATATTAATTTATTTATAGCATTATGGGTTGTTGTATCAGACGTTCATATTCCCGGAATAGCTAGTTAAGCTAGTTCGATGTCCGACTTAGTAGTTCTGCTGGTGGTCCTATTCATTAAAGAGGCTTTGGCCCTTAAATAAATGCTCTTTTGCTCTACTTGCTGTCTGGGATTTTTTTTTTCAGAGTCAAAAAAAAGTTCTGAAATGCATGAAAAGTCCCAGCACATATGCCAGCAGAGGAGTGGGATGACTTTTTTTTTTTTTAAAAAAGTCTGAATTCATGAACCTGGCTTTGCACAGCGTTGCACTAGCAGTAGTTCTATATTTACGCCCATATACAATATATTGAGCTAGATATTATATATAAAACACCCATAATTATTATATGTATTGTGACTCCCCGCTAATAAATTGTATTATATGCCTATTTCCCCCAATGATTAATTTAGATATAAATAGAGTCCCCCAAAAAGTTTAGGCCAGACCCTCTCTGAATGGGGAGTCCTATCAGTGGCTCACCAGCTGTCCAGCCCGCACTACCCTGTAGTGTACATTACAAACTGAACGCGTGACCAAAGTATGTCTAGTACCCCGGCAGCGCTGTAATAGTTAGGAACCAAACTGTAAACGATATGTTCCCTACATTACCACAATATGTGGTGAACACTGAAGGGCCCAGAGTGAAGGACCCAATAGAGTGCCCAGTAATTGCCTGCCTGCAACGCTGCTTTTCTATTGGCTAGAAGTTGACCGGCGTAGTTAGGAACGTAGTAGCTGCCAGTTTCAGTGACATTGCCTCAGCGAGAGAGATGAGTCCCGGGCTCGGACGCCTCTTCTTCTCCGGGGCTGGGAGATTCTATCGTGCCGGCTGGTGGCGGGGTCTGTCCTGTGGAGCCGGGGCACGGCAGGTAATCTATGTCCAGCACTGCCCCCTGTCTGTTATGTGCGTGCATTCTTAAGAATGACAGCATGATGGTTTCCTGGGGCTTCGTGTGATTCATGTTCTTGGATGGTGAAATGTTCTGCAACTACTGACTCCTACTAGTCCTCTTTATTCTCACTATCTCCGCTTGCTAGCTATACATTGAGACATTCAAAGAGCGAAACCTGTACAGTCTAAACACCTTCCACAGCTGAAGATAACCCCCCCATCCTTGTAGGGGGTTGCCAGCATTTACAACTTTTCACCAGATAGTTATTCTCTGCTGTGAATGGGTATTGACATTTAAAGTTGGCACTTTAAATGCTGGAGTCTATTCATCTATTTCTGTTTGATCCATTGCAATAAAAAATTATTTAAAAAAAATAACATGCTGAGAGTTGTAGTATCTAGGTTGCATACTGCTGCTCTAAGGGTTTTTTTTATTTTATTGCTACAACACAGATGACTAACAGTTGTGCTATGTTCTATCCTGTTGCAGTCGCTAAGAGGAAGCCTCGTCTTACATCAGAATCTCCGATGGAAGCCGTCACCAGTGTTATCATTTATGAGCTCTAAGCCATTAAGAGGTACGTAGTGTGTGATGACATACACTGTGCTAGAAGTAAGATGCATACACTGTTTGATCATAATCAGGAAAACATAGCGACCATCTTTAGAAGTAGTGACCCGCCTGGCATTGCAGTTAAGTGAATAGGACTGAACTTCATTTTCAACCTGTGGACAGGCCTGATGCTTTGCAATGGGGATAGATTGTTTCACTGCACTTTGACTCTTCTCACCTTATTTTCCCTTAAAGGGACCCTGTCATCAGAAGTTGGCCTAATAAACCACTACCAGTATGTTGTCAAGCAGCAGAGCAGGTTCTATATCATGTTGGTGGCCTAGCTTGGTGGCATCATCCAGCAAATCATCTTTAAAAATGTAAGTTAGATGTATAAAGTCAAGGAGGTGGAGACTCCCTTCCTCTGAACACCTTCTCCCATGTGATTGACATCATGCATCGGACTTCAGGAAATCTGATTAACCTCTTAACGCTCAGCGTCCGATATATCGGACGCTGAGCTCAGTGACTTAGCGCTCAGCGTCCGATATATCAGACGCTGAGCTGATGCCGGTTTGGCTCAAGATCTGAGCCGAACCAGCATCAGGAAAGACGGGGTGCCGGCTGTGACTGATAGCCGGCACCCCAGTGTAACACCCGCGATCGGAGTTGTCTCCGATCGCGGATGCTTAACCCGTTAAATGCCGCGGTCAGCGCGACCGCGGCATCTAACATGCATCTGGGGGGTCTTTCCCCCACGATCGGCCCCCCGAACCGTTTTCGGGGGGCGCCGATCGTTGCTATAGCAACTCTGGGGTCCAATCTGGACCCCAGAGTTACTTGCAAGAATTGCCGGTAAGATGGCGTCTGTGACGTCATCTTACTGGCACAGTGCCAGCCTATGCAAGTGTATAGGCTGACACTGATAATATTCTGCAATACATCAGTATTGCAGAATATTATCATGACCAAGCAATCAGATGATTGCTTGTTCATGTCCCATGGTATAAAAGTGAAAAAGTAAAAAAAAAAAAGTTATTCAATAAAAATATAAAGTCATAAATCACTAAAAATGCCCCAAACCCCCAAAACATATAAAGAGACATATAACTCAAAAAAAAGTATAAATCATAACACAAACCCCACATATATAGTATCACCACGTCCGTAACAACCCGTAGAATAAAAGTAAATCATTATTGAACCCCCACGATAAACGCCGTAAAAAAAAACTGTTATAAACCCTCCAAAAATTATGATTTTTACCTTTTCAATCCCACAAAAAATGCTATAAAATGTGATCAAAAAACCATATGTACTCCGACATGATACTGGTGCAAAGTACAACATGTCCCGCAAAAAACAAGCCATCAACCAGCTCCGTAGCCAAAAAAGTAACAATGTTATGCCACTCGGAAGACGGCAATACATAATAGATAGATTTTTTTTCCCCACATTAGGGTTTTGTTTGACAAATTTAGTAAAACGTAAGAAAAAATATTCATGTCTGGTATCCCCGTAATCGTATCGACCTATAGAATAAAGATAACATGATTATTAGTCTATACGGTGAACACCAAAAAAAAAAAAGTAAAAAATCCAGTACAGAATTGATGCTTTTCTACTCCTGCCCTCAAAAAAAGTTCCTAAATTTTCAACAATAGGTGATACCAACCCCAAAATGGTAACAATGGAAAAAGCATCTCATCCCGCAAAAAAAAATGGCATCACATGGCCCCAATAACGGAAAAGCGAAAATTTTATAGCCTTCAAAAGGGGCCAATGAGGAAACTAAAATCTTGGCAGCTGCAGGGCCCTCCTTCCCTTCTGCACCTCGCTGTGCGCCCATAAAACAAGTCCCAGCCACATGTGGGGGGTCTTTGTACTCAGGAGAAATTGCAGAACAAATTGTATGGTGGGTTTTCTCTTTTTATATTTTGGAAATGTGTAAATTTTAGGGCTAAATGAACGTATAAGGGAACAATATGACCATTCTAAATTTCACCTCCATTTTGATTCAATTACTATGAAGATCTCAAGGGGTTAACAATCTTCGTAAAAGCTGTTTCTGATAGCTTGAGGGGTGCATATTTGAAAATGGGTTGGTTATATAGGGGGTTTTGATGCTAAATATGTAAAATTTCATTCAAAACTGTATTTATCCCCAAAATAGTCAATTCAGAAAATCCGGAAAAGCAATATTCTATTTGTAAGCCGCGTGACATCAAAATAAATTATCCAGACATTTCAGAAATTATGAAAATGTAAAGTAGACAAATGGGAAATGTTATTCAGCAACTTATTTAGGTGGTAAATCTATCTGCCTGAAAACGCAATGATTTTGAATTTCGAAAATGGCAAATTTTTCAAAACATTTATCATATTTTCTTTTTTTTGTAAATAAACGCAAAACTTATCTGCCAAAATTTACCACTAAAATGAAGTACAACATGTGGGGAAAAAACTATCTCAGAATCGTTTTGATAAGTGTTCAAAAGTTATAACCATATAAAGCGAAGCAAGTCAGAATCCAAAAAATCGGGCTGAGCCTTAAGCTACAAAATGGCTGCGTCCTTAAGGGGTTAATGATGTCCCAGGGCGCAGTGTAGGGAGTATTCTAAGGCAGGGGAAGCTTGAATTCAGTGTTAAACTCTCCTACTGGACTTCATAAAACCAATTTACATCTAACTTCAAAGTTTATTTTCTGGATGATGTTACCACACCAGACCATGAAAGAAACATCATCTAGAAGCTGCTCATCTGCTTTACAACCTACTGGTAGTGGTTTACTAGGTCAAATTTCTGCTGACAGGTTCCCTTTAATATTGGCCTTGTGATATAAGTCTTTGCATTTTTATTACAGATCAGGAAAAAGAACCTGGTTCACAAGGCAGTGGCTGGAACCCTAAGAAAAATAATGGAAACAGGAAAGAACCCACCTGGTGGCAGCGGATCCAGAAGGTGTGTGACTATAAGCACATTAGGACGCCCTATATAACGAAAACCACAGAGAACTACACTGTTTTCCCATTGTTTAAAAAGGCATCTGTCAAAATCCCATTCACCACAATGTAACAAAAAGTGTAAATGTGCTCTGTGTAGGAGTTCTCCTATTGTAATAACTTGTTATGTATTCACATTCATGCATTTGGTGAGGGACCCCCTCTAAATGCAAAACAATTTAAAAAAAAAAAACAAAAAACAACTTCTTGCTGTGCCAGTGGCTGGTCCAGAGGTGATGATAATGTTGTGCTTTAGTGGCTCGGTATCTGCGGCAAAGCAATGAAGTGTAAAAGATTCCTCCAGGTCCAATATACTGTGCATCATGTCACACAACATCTCACCACCTCCCAGGTCAATGGTAGGTGGGGATCACACCTGTGTCTTCCATTCTCAGAATATTTAACAAGCTACAACACAATGGGGGGTGATTTAACAATGTGTCTCAGGTTCCACCAGTCTCTAGCTGGAAAACATTTGTCTTTTGCTGCGGCAGTTACCACTGTGATGATGAATTCTGGTGCAGTATAAGACTGTCGGTTCCTTCTTTAGACCTACTTTTAGTTGGTCTAAACTGTGCGCCAGAAATTTGGGGACTAGGACGATTTTCCGCAAGCCCCTTTATCTAGAGGCCACGCCCATCTCTTGAAGGCCACGCAAGTCGGGAAAGGGGTGCAAGGCATTTTTTGGCCCAAAACCACCAGAATTGTGGCGCAAGTGCGTTTATAAATGGGAGAGGTGTAACAATCTGTCTACGCCAGAATAGTGAAATAATTTGCGCCTGAAATGTGGTGCGCCCCATTTTTTTGAGGGTTTTAGACCATTTTTAGGCAGTTTTCTGAAATGTGGAAAAAAGGGCATTACCTCAGTAGAAGGGAGTGTGGCTGCACCAAAAAATAGACTGTGCACCAGAATATTCAATATTGTGGGGCATCAAACAAGGCCAACTAATAGGAGGTGCAAAGTATGACTCACCAGTTTTATACTGCACCAGAGTGGGTGACGCCATTTGGACAGACTGAAGGAATTAGAAATGGGAAGTTATGCATATATGCAGAGGGCAGCATGATGAGAACATGGAAAGGCTGAAGCTGTTAAAGGACACCTGTCATCAGGTCTGTGTCACTTGTCCTGTCACTACTACCTGTTGGAGCAGCTCATTAGGATCCCATCCCAGCCTTTATCTAGTCATTTCATACATTATTCATTGTAAAATCACATATTTTTTTATCATATAAATGAGGCTGGTCACATGGTCAGAGGCAGTGATGTCACCCCTGTTACCCCTCCCCTCTCCTCCCCCTGCTCATGTCTGTCTGTACTGTATAGTAAAGCATGGCTAGTGTGAGTGCTGTGTATGCTGACATGCTGCATCCTCCTAATACACAGGTGAGAGACACAGACATCAGCTACACATGAATCTGACATGTTCTGCTGTAACATGGCTGCCTGGAGCTGCTGTATCTCTCCTAAACACACACACATGCACACACAGGCTGCAGGGGGCACCAGCACCAGGAAGCACATCATTATACAGCCTCACATCATTATACAAGCTGTCAGTCATGCACTGGGGGTGTGGCTGTGCCTCCCACTCATGAATAGAGTGGACAGCTTGATTATGCTAATGCTTCATTGGACATTTCACAGGTCATTTGCATACAGCTTTAGGACCTCATTGCTTAGGTTTACAGGCATGTAGAGGGACAATAAAGGGATAGAGGCAATACTTTCTAATGGCAGTTTATGAAAATATATTTAGTTTAGGGGGGTTATTTTGCATGACAGGTTCTCTTTAACACCTTTGTTTTGTGTTTTCATTTTTCACTCCCCACCTTCAAAAATCTATATAAGCTGTGTATGAACTTGTTATCTGCGTAACAAATTGCACTTCATATTGACAGTATTAAATATCCCATGCCATGTACTGGGAAGTGGGCAAAAATTTCAAAACGCAGTGAAATTGGTGAAATAAACACATTTGCGCAATTTTCTTGTGGAGTTAGATTTTACAACTTTCACTGTGCGCACTAAATGACATGTCTACTTTATTCTTTGGGTCGGTGTGATCGTGGCGATAATAAATTTGTATAAATTTTATTGTGTTTACAAATATGCAAACCTTCTGTACAAAATGAAAATTCTTCGTTCTGGCACTAATAATTTTTTCATACTTCAGTGTATGGAGCTGTGGGTGGTGTCATTTTTTTTACTTGAGATGTTTTCAATGCTTCTACTTTGAGGACTTTGACCGGACATTTTGGGACGCGGCGATATCATGATAATAATTTTTATTGTTTGTTTATAGGTTTATCACTTATAGGGAAAGGATTTGAATTTTTTTTATTATTATTTATTTTTAAACTTTTATTTCTTTACTATTTTTCAGACCCCCTAGGGTACTTTAACCCTAGGTTTTCTGATTGATCCTACCATACACTGCTATACTACAGTATACGTCACTAATATGTCTATGAAGCAGGATTTATCAAGGCCAGAAATGTGTAACCTTTTTGTCTGCTTGTGGCCGTTTATCTTGTTTTAATCATGGCATATATTTTTGGAATATTTTGCCATTCATTACAAACAATTGCATTTTGTTTAAAATAACTATTTTATCATCATTAACTTTTTGTGTTATAGCAAAATGGCTTTTTTTTAAAGCAGAGATTTTCCTCAGGTAGATGTAGAATTTTTTTTGTGTATTTTTTTTTTTTTAAATGTTAATATTTAGTGTTCTGAATTATCATTATACGTCTGCATGTAGTTGTGCGTTTACTCCAGGTGTCTTGTGTTTTCTAAATCATTAATATTTCTTTATTCATTTCATCCTTATAGGGTGAGTTCCCCTGGGATGATAAAGATTTCCGCAGCCTTCTGTTTCTTGCAGCTGGATTAATCACCGGATTTGGAATATTTTATTTTAGAGACTCAGGCAAAGAAATAAGTTGGAAAGAGTTTGTCCATCTCTACTTGGAAAGGGGACGGGTATGTGACGTTGTGTATTGCAATTGTAACACATGGGTGTTCATTGTTTTTCTCAATGAACCTTCATTTAGACTTTTTGTAGAGATTGTGGTTCCAGAAACTTCTTTTCCACAGAAGGCCCAAGAATTTTGACAATTCAACGCATTGCCATTTCAACATGCATGTGGACAATGCTGGTCTGCAGGTGGGCCGACATAGCCATGCGTGACACCTGTGAGGGCGGCTGATTTGATACTACATTGAGTTGTATTCTGCTCCCCAACATGCATTTTTTTTTTTTTTTGTCCTCAGATCTCCACAAACTTGCTTGTTGGTTACCGCTAAAGGACAATATGTCCCCACATTGTACCCTCGGGACATACAATTATGATTATTTGGAGTATCAACACCTGCATTAGTTATATCAGACTCTACCATTTGTCTTTATTCTGTTTCGTATGTGATGTTTACAGAGTATTTTTTTTATTCTGGGTTTCAATTATTTTACTTTTACTATTGCTGATTGGAGTTTGGGTCACAAAGGGAGCTTGAGTTTTTAGTATCTAGTAGTAACCCTCTTATTATTTGGAATATGTTTATTTGCTCCATGTGAATTTAGTGTATGCATCATCTTGTTCCAATTTTTACATATATGGTACGTTATAAATTGCTTTATAGTTTTTGATTTGATGGTTTTTTTTGGAAGTTTGTAATGTTGTTTGGGCTTTATTTTGTAAGCGACATTATGTATTAAATTCAACCCCTCCAGCCCTTGTTTTGTGCCTACGCATTACATATTGTACTTGGGAATGGACAACCACACTGTGTCATTTCCAGGAGATGGAGCGGACATAGAATCCCTTCCACTTCCAGCATATATTGAGTTTCATTTAGTTTTTCTTTTATTCACTGCAGGTTGATCGTCTAGAAATTGTTAATAAACAATATGTGAGAGTCATTCCAGCTCATGGGGCTTCTGCTGAGGTGTGTAAAGAATTCTTCTACCTACACTACATTTTGTCAAGGAGAAAGTTTAAAGCTATGGCATTTAGTACTCTGCTTCCTGCATGGCTAAGAGTATTTTGGTAATCAATATTTTGACTAAATCTGTATTACTGTAAAGTATGCAATAAATTCTGCACTATCCTTGTGAATTACAGGCACAAGCTTGGTTTAATATTGGTAGTGTGGACAGCTTTGAGCGCAACCTAGAGATGGCACAGCAGGATCTTGGAATAGAACCTGCAGATCGCATTGCTGTTGTATACAACACTGAAAGTGATGGGTAAGTTCAAAGAGACGACAGTGTAACGATATATAATTAAAAATGCCTGCAGTACCTTCTGTTAGAATACATTTAACTGCTCGCCAATAAATATGGCTTAGACATTTAGGTGGAAGTTCTTTAAAAACTTGGAGCTATTTAAATAATTTACTGCTGTTTATTTTAGGTTGCTGCACAATTTGTTGGTTCTGTGTGCATAGAGAATTTTTTTTTTTTCTAACCTGATTCTGCTTGTTTTTACAGATCTTTCCTAGTGAGCCTGATTCCCTCATTACTTATAATTGGATACATATTTTATAGCCTGCGGAGAGGCATTATGGGCTCTGTCCGTGGAGGGAAAAGTGGTGGAATTTTTGGTGTTGGGGAGACCACAGCCAAAATGATGAAAGGAAACATTGATGTAAAGTTTCGTGATGTGGCTGGATGTGAAGAAGCAAAATTGGAGATAATGGAATTTGTGAATTTCCTTAAAAACCCCAAACAATATCATGATTTGGGGGCAAAAATACCTCGGGTAAGCGAACTTGAAGAAGTTGAAAAGCTATGAAGTGGGACTTTTTCCATTTCTAGTTTATTTGTGCCATCTCCCCTAGCATGTTAAATCTATTGATGAAAAAAACATTAAAAATGGCATCTAACTCCATCATGGAGACTGTTAGGGCTGTTTTGAAAATGTCTAGGTTTATTTGAATTAAAAAAACTTCCCTATTATTGACAGCATTGCTGGAAAGGTGACATTCATTTTAGTTCATTTAATTGATTGGTCACTAAGTAGCATGTAATCTATGTATTTTACTGAAGAATTAAAAAGGAATAATTTATATAATGCTTGTTTAGAAGCAGGTGTTCAAGCATGTCTGCCATTTAACCAAGTGTTATTGACTATGTGATCAGTGAGTGCTCTATTGCTGGAAAGTTTAGAAGAACAGGGTTCCTGCTTTCACAAGTGAATGGTGCAACAGGTGAAGAATATCTCCTGCTCTTCCATTCACTATGTATAGGAGTGCTTGAAGTTGCCAAGCACAGGACTCTTTGAGAGCTGGGAACCCAGGTCTGACTCTCCCATAAAATTGAATGGAGCAGCAAGACGCATGCAGGACCTATCATTCCATCAGTTAGTGGGATCTCAGTCGCCAATCAAATTGTTTTTCTCTTATTTTTACATGGAAGATTACAATAAAACAGTTTTTTAACTATGACAACCAATAACCTGACTGGTTTGATTTATTTCTTTTAACTTCATTAGGGAGCAATGCTCACTGGACCCCCAGGTACTGGCAAGACCTTACTTGCAAAGGCAACTGCAGGAGAAGCTAACGTACCATTTATAACTGTGAATGGGTCAGAGTTCCTTGAAATGTTTGTTGGAGTTGGCCCAGCCAGGGTAAGTTTATTGTAGGATGATGCCAGGTGCTTGTCTACATTTTTATTTAAATGGATCCTGTACAGTGAACCTCTAGTCTAATCTGCAGGCTTTCTTGTTATAGAGCAGGAGGAGCTGAGAAGATTGCTATATTGATGTTATGGGAATATATTCTGTATATTTTATGATTATTTGAATTTCTGCTCTTTTTGTTGTGGTGGGGGCATTCCATCTCATAGACCTATATCCCCTATATATTTTAATAAGTCAAACAATCTTTTCGACAAAACTTCATTTTCTCTTTAACATGTTGCTGGAAGATTGGACTACATGTTCAATAGGATAGGATCTCTCTAATATAGATATTCAAATTGGGCATTTTCATTCTTGTTTTAGAGGTTTCATTCCATAATTTAATTGTTCTTTCATTGTTTAATAGGTGAGAGACATGTTTGCAATGGCTCGTAAGAATGCTCCCTGTATTCTTTTTATTGATGAGATTGATGCTGTAGGCAGGAAACGAGGACAAGGGACCTTTGGAGGTCACAGCGAGCAAGAAAATACCTTAAACCAGCTACTAGTAGAAATGGATGGTGAGTGCTTAGCCTATAGTTCTGATGCAGCACTACAAGCTACGTAGCTTTTCATAAACACTGCATGGTTGGCCACAAGGTATCATCATGCTGCGAGTTCAAGTCATTAGAGCCACAATTGGTCAACGATAATACTGTGTAATATGGACAGATTATGGTCATTTGCACACTCGGATATATCAGATCAGATAATCCAGTTATTTGGTAGCTACCCTGCTGGATATAATTTTGTGCTTCATGAACCACTGTAATCTGTGAATTATTAGATGATGCAGGGTCTTGTGTAAGAAGTCTGCATCTTGGATTCTTAAAAAAACTAGCAGGGGGCAACATAGAGCAACTGTGGCACCTATTCTTCTGTACATTGTATTAGCGCAGTGATTTTCAGACTACAGGTGTTTCCCCTACACCCGACTTACAGTCAACCCCTAGTTACGTACGGACGTCTCTGCCCACTGTGACCTCTGGTGAAGCTCTCTGGTTGCTTTACTTTAGTCCCAGTCTGCAATGATAGATGTAAGGTGTCTGTAATGAAGCTTTAATGATAATCCTGGGTCCCTTTTATAGCAAAAAATGTTGAAAATCCAATTGTCACTGGGACAAAAAAAAATTGTCTGCAGCTACAATGTTATAAAATATACAGTTCCAACTGACATACAAATTCAACTTCAGAACAAACCTAAAGAACCTATCCTTTGCGTATCCTGGGGAATGCCTGTACCTCCTCAATGGTAGAAACAACCTTTAATGGTGTCACTTTTAGGGCCATTTTCTGGTTAGTCTATCTGGTTAGTTATTTGAGCAGCTGCAGGGTTAAAGCCTATGACTGTCCCCCTGCACAGTACCAGCTACGGGATGACAGCGCACTCCACATCTCTGCAGTAGCCACTGGAGAGCTTAGATGACATTGATCTAGTAGACCATAATCCAGACTATAATGTTTTTTTCCTTTTTTAATAAATTTTTATTGAAAAACCAACAATGAGTTTTCCATTTTTTTCATATTTAAACAACATAAACAATAAACATGCCCTTACCACCAACCCTCCCTTGGTTGGTGAATAAAATGACCAAGTGTCCATAGTACTCAGATCCATCCGAAGCACACTTGGGTTTTTCAGTAGTCCATATTGCACAGTAGATCAAATGGCAATACACATAGGTGGAGAAGTGACCGCTTGATTTTGCATTAAATAGTGCTGCCAGAGCTCATTAATTATATTTACCTTTGTTCCAGGTTTTAACTCTGACACAAATGTGGTAGTCTTGGCGGGCACCAACCGTGCAGATATACTTGATCCAGCTTTAATGAGACCAGGACGATTTGATCGGCAAATCTTCATCGGTAAGTCAGAGGTCTTAAGGAGAAGGGCTTATACCGGCTTCTGTTCCTTTGTGTAACACTGACAAATTGTTCTACTGTACTAAATTAGTTTGGATCACTGGTAATGTAAATAATTGTCTTGAGAAACATGATTGCTAGCAAGAGTTCTCTGTCCTACAGGCCCCCCTGATATAAAAGGTAGAGCCTCGATTTTCAAGGTTCATCTGCGCCCTTTAAAATTGCCCGAGAGCCTCAACAAAGACGATTTGTCTAGAAAGTTGGCTGCATTGACTCCAGGATTTACAGGTGACGTTGTTATTATTATTTATTATGATTATTATTCTTTTGGTGAGCGTACTTCCTCTTTTCTGGCTGATTAATGATGACTTACATTGCTGATCTTAGGTGCTGATATCGCCAATGTCTGCAATGAGGCAGCTCTTATTGCAGCAAGACACTTGAATGAGTATGTTGTAGAGAAGCACTTTGAGCAAGCCATTGAACGTGTCATTGGAGGTGAGAACAATGGAGATTCATGTCTGTTTTATATTCCAGAACTTTGTGCATTAATAAGATTCTTGTTGGGTTTCCAGGGCTGAGACCTACTCATTGGGTATTGACATATCCATAAGTATATTAAGAATACCCATAGATAAAAATAAACAGTGCCGCTTTTTGGTGCAGTTGTTCCCAGTGTAAGGTCAGAAATAACCTACTCAAAGTATATATTAAAAAATGAATAATGACATCATAAACTAAGCTTAATACAAAATTGTTATTTACCGGCCGGCACATACTACGAGCTCATTAGCGTCCGCTTCATAGTATGCGCCGGCCAGGAAGATAACATGGCCGCGTCCCTGCCTGCTGTACAGAAGACAGAAGAGGAGCCGCGCCGACATTGTGGAGCCGTGCTGAGCATCGGGACCGCCGGAGTGTGAGTATATCAGTTTTTTATTGACTCATGTATAAGCCGAGGTGGCATATATACTCGGCTTATACACGAGTATATATGGTAGATGGGACTCAACTTTGCCCCATATGTATAGTTGTCTTTTTACAGTGATGCCAATAAATTGGAATGTATTCAGCAGCTTTTTGAGTAGAGCACTATAATTGTTAAATAACTCTTTATACAGCTCCATCATATTCTGCAGCACTTTACTGATGATGGGGTATATATACAAATAACAATAATAAGACATTACAGAGTAAAACATAGATTTGTGAAACAACAGGAGTGAGGTAATTGATCTGCAGAAGGAAATGACAACCAATGTTACAACATTTTTGCTTTTAGGACTGGAGAAAAAGACTCAGGTCCTTCAGCCAGATGAGAAGCGGACAGTGGCATATCATGAGGCTGGACATGCAGTTGTTGGCTGGTTCTTGGAACATGCAGATCCTCTTCTCAAGGTGACCTTATGGCTAAAGTCATAACTGTATTGTAAGCTCAGTTTTTCTGTTTCATTAGAGAAACTGATCATCCCTTGACCCACGGTTTTCAAGAGGGGTTTATATAATAGCATTTTTGTGATTCCTCTAAGGTGAGGATATATAGATAATGATGATGTTGCAAATAGGTGCACCATGTTAAACTTTGAAAGTGTGGTAAATTAGGTCAAATAGGACTTGCCAATAGCCAGATGAATTCATCAAGAGATGGTCATTTTTGAAGCTGCCATTCACTTATATTGTCCCTTTTGGAATGATGAAAAGGATATCTCACTTCCTGAAGCAAGAGGTCAATATTAGACAGATACACAAATTGTAAGGAGGTAGGCGGCACTCACCGAAATCTTGTGCAAACAACTTTCTTAGAGGGATGCAGTACAGCAGGGGTGCAAGGGCCAAGCAATGGGATGTTTTGCGCTACATTGGCACATTCTCAAGCTGTTCTCACTTGGACTCATGTGAGCTTATGCTATGTGAGCTTATGCTATGTGAGCTTATGCTATGTGAGCTTATGCTATGTGAGCTTATGCTATGTGAGCCGAGCACCACTGTGCATTTTCGGAGAGTCGTGTGCTTCCTGCTGTTACCTAGAAACCATGTATTGCTGGCTGAGGCACTGCCTTATCAAGGTACAGGGCCAAAAAGAATGAAGAACAATTCAGACATTTCAGACAACACTGAGACAGAATAGATGGTGCTGAGACTTTGCAAGTGAGAAAATGTAGCCTAAGACCATGATCAAGCCCATGCCGCAGGAAAGAAAGAATGGGGAAAAAAAAAGAAAAATGCATCAGAGACTCATTCATCACATCAATCAAAAAAAAAAAAAATGTTCCTGGTCCTGTGGGGAAGCCTGAAAGAATAATGCTGTCTTGCCTTTAGCATAGTTCTAATCAGATGGTAAGAGTAAACACTGGAATTTAAGAATAAAGACTCCAACAGTGATGTTGTGAGACATGGCAAAGAACCAGAAACTAGATGAATTCTGTGTGTTGCCTAGAGTGGGTTGACTTCTGGATACTAGCCTGGTGGAAAGCTATTATAAAGGCAGGAAGGACCAGAACTGAGGTTTGTTCATAATTAAGGCTAGAACTTTTGTGAAGTCACAAAAGCACAGTAGTCGACTCGGAAGGTAGGGCCTTTACTGTAAGTGACTGATTTCAGTGTCCGGTTTTGTTTGAAGGAAAAATGGGTTCATGTAAATAGGCCTCTTTGATATCCTGCCTTGCTCCATTGATGCAATAACAGACTTGGGAGTGTTTTGGGCTAATGCACAATGCGCCAGTCTCAATAAATTCCCCACCATTGTTTTCAAGAGCAGTGGCAGACGTATCATAGAAGTGTTAAAAAATAGGCACAATATTAAATCTTTTTATATGTATTATTTTTTTTTTTTTTTTATAAAATTGCTGCATAATCTGTGTGCACTATATAAATAAAGGAATTATTTGTATAACACTGTTAAATAATACCCAAGGTAGATTGCAAGGCAAAGCACAAGGTAAATCTCACTTCATCCACATCTAGGTTTCGATCATTCCTCGAGGGAAAGGCTTAGGCTATGCACAATACCTCCCGAAGGAGCAATATCTATACACCAAGGAACAGTTATTTGATCGTATGTGCATGATGCTTGGGGGCCGTGTGGCTGAACAGATCTTCTTTGGTCGCATCACAACTGGAGCACAGGATGACCTCAAGAAGGTCACACAGACTGCGTATGCACAGGTGAGGACAAGGTAAATTATATAAATATGTTTAAGGTGTTTTTTAATAACTTTTAATTTGCTTGTCATTACAGATTGTGACATTTGGAATGAGCAAAAAGTTGGGTCAGGTGTCATTTGACCTTGGACGTCAGGGGGAAATGATTGCAGACAGACCCTATAGTGAAGCAACAGCAGAGCTTATTGACCAGGAGGCCAGGGACCTCATCAACTCTGCTTATCAGAGAACTGTGGAGCTGATAACTCGCTGCCGGGATGAGGTAGAAAAGGTAAGGGGATTCCTCATCATGATGGTTGTGAGCTTTGTATTACTAGAATTGGTGTATTCAGGTATGGATTGTCCTGGTGTTTCTTAGTCCCTGTGCGAGTCACTGATTTCCAGAGTTTCCTTCCTTGACTAGTGGGGATTATTATATCCAATAGGATTCAGTCATGGGTTACTATTGTTTAGATACTTCTGAGCCTTTCATTGACTGTAAAAACTAGAAAAGGTTTCAATTACCCATTAATGGTTTGCCCATTAACTACAGTATGTTGACAGAGGCCATGTGTGTTTGAAACACATTGGCTTATTTTAAAGCTGTTTGGATATTGTCACATGTTTATGGTCCATTATAAAAGCATGGAGCATTGTTCTTGACAATATTGGTGAGTTTGTCCTGTCGCTGGATCGAAATAGTGTGGGATCTTCACTATCTACCAATGAGACCAAAAGGAGATTGGTGTACTCTGTATGGTAATTGATTCCCCTTGTACATATTTGCTTTTATACAACAGGGCCTAAATGAGGCCACAGCTGTAACGTGCACTGGGCCATGCTCATACCCAAAAGTAACTAGTTATATTAAGTAACCTTCTTTACTTGCATAACTTTACTTGCATGCAAGACACAAAGAGTAATTTTTCTATTTTTTTTTTTGACCAACAGGTGGGGAAACGGTTACTGGAAAAGGAAGTCTTGGAAAAATCGGACATGATCGACCTTTTAGGTCCTAGGCCTTTCCCAGAGAAGTCCTCCTATGAAGAGTTTGTAGAAGGGACAGGAAGCTTTGAAGAGGACACCACGTTACCTGAAGGCTTGAAAGAGTGGAATCAAGAGAAGACTGAAGAACCTGATGCAACAAAGCAGTAAAACAGCATTTACCTCATTCTCTGATATGGACCTATGAGTAAAGTGTTTACTCGGCTAATCTCAGGGAAAACAATGGGCCAATTTTCTTAAGTTATTAACCACACAGTACCATACATGCCATCAGTGCCTCAACAAAAGCAAATAACACATCATCCAGCAAGACTGGAATCCAATGATGAACAATGGAGGCATTGAAATCAGGAGACTTGCTACAAACAGTGTATGCTCGCTTACTTTGTAAATTATTGAAAAGATGACTCCTTTATCCAAAGTGTTAAGTTTGTACATTGCGGGTGCAAATTTTTACAGAATTCTGCCATTATGACGTGTGTAAAAGAGATCACAGAACCACACCATAGTTCCACCTAGTAGGTGGCAGTGCAAGTGGAAGGCTACTAATTAAACTGAATGTTTCAGGTGGATAATGCTGTATAAAGACACTCTGTCAACCTTCTGGTATCTTGCATTTTATGTAAGTAATGTAAAGGTGCTAGGAACCAAAAACAATCCTTCTTCAGCTCATTTTATGGTGCTAATTTAGGTACTCTGTTACAGAGTGGAATTCCATTACATACAATGAATTTGATGAGTTACTACTTAACAAATGGTAGAATGACTCTCAGATGGCTCTACCAACAGAAACCTGTGAGTTACTTGCAACTGCATTACTATCATGACTGGTATTGTAACTCTGCCTTATTAAAGTGAATGCAGCTGCTTTGCAAAATCCGACTGAGGACATGTTCAAGAGTATGTGGATGTGGATGCAAGCAGACATATTAATAAAGTTTTATTCCTCCTGAAATCTTAGTCACCATATACAGGTAGTCTGTTCCAGCAGTAGTAGCTCCCTAGCGATTACTTCTTGCAATGTTCCATTGCTGTTCAAGTCCCTGCTGCAGCAAATCCCTGGATTGTCGTAAGTTGTGCCATGTTTGTAGGGCAATAAATATAACGCGACATTCCATTGCCATTCAGGTCACTACTCCAAATAGTAAAGGTACTAGAGCGTTGTACTACTGTTTACACCAGAATTCTGACAAGGTCTTCCACAAAGAATTTGTCCACTACAGTGACAGGTGCTTGGGCAAGGGCCACTGTGGCAGCACTTGTTGAATAAAACTTACCGTATATACTTGAGTATAAGCCGAAGCACCTAATTTTAAAACAAAAAAACTGGGTTAACCTCGAGAATAAGCCTAGAGTGGGAAACACAGTGGTCACAGCCTCCAACAAGTATAAAACTGACCAGCCCCAGTATATAGCCTGCCAACCTCATGCACCCCAGTTTATAGCCAGCCAGCCCCTGACCCCCAGTATATAGCCAGAACAGCCCCCCCCCCTCCAGTATATAATCGTCCAGCCCTGCCCTGAGTTTATACTGGGGTCTATTAAAAAAAAAAACAATGAACACTGTACTCGCCTTCCCGAAGCCCCCGCGCAGGTCCTCTTCTTGCTTCAGGTCCTCCGACTCCTCATCTGGTCCTCGCATGGCCGGCACGCTCAGTCACTTCAACTGCTTCCCAACGTCTGTGTTTGTGCTGTTACCCAAAGGAGCTGGAGGATCCGAAGTGATTAAAAAGTGAGTACAGTGTTAATTTGTTTTATAGACCCGAGTATAAGCCTAGTTAGGCTTATACTTGAGTATATACGGTAAGCACTAAAAGTTGGTGTTAAAAAAAAAAAAAGGTTGGCACTGCAGTTTATGTAGATTTGGCACACCACACACAAGCCTTACTAAAGCTTGTGCCCACGAGCCTGTTGGGTCTGATAAGCTTGCTCCCTATGCATGTGGGATTTACTGGACTGCACCAAGAATCACTGACCTGAATGGACATGCCAAAATAATTTCAAGTAAATTGCGATATATGTTCATGCAGCGTGAAGCTGTGAGAGTTTGTGTCAATTTTTCAAAAGCGCTTTCCCCTTTAGGCCTGCTTGTTTTGATAAAGTGATTTGCATGATAGGTGGCAATGGTGAGCACAGAGGAAAGTTCATGTTGAGGGCCATGAGGTCATGAGGACCACTTGCCAAGCCAATGGATTTGACTGATAGAATAACTATCCAAGAAGATGCTTAGACGAACGTTGTCTGTCTTGCTTGACATGGCTGGTTATACAAACTTTCTACATGCAACGTTTACATGATCAGTGAAATAGTATTTCTTAGTTACCCTGGGGTTACCCTGTCTTAGGGGTTGAACCTATGGAGTACAAACATCCATCAAGAAAGACGCCACATAAAGTTGTATAGGGAATCTATTTAGTACACCATCCCTATAAAACTAACCATATGGCTATGTAGTATAGGAATACCTTTTTTTTGATCGTTCAAACTGTTGAGGCAGATATATTTTCTTTTTTCCAATGAGGTGATTGGCACAATAAAGCCAAATCTCTAGTGATTATCCACTAACACTGTCCTGGCCTTCAGGCAACCTCAAAAAATAGCATAGGACTGGCCACATAAAACTTAACTTTTAATATTATATATGATAAAAATCACTTCATTAGTAAAGACACAATGATAAACACAATAATTTAAAAAATGGAGCAGTCTTACCAGTTCGGGCGACAGGATTCGAGATATGTATTTCTATAAGGGACCTAGGAGGGAGATACCTGTATATATTTGGTAAGACTGCTCCATTTTTTAAAGTATTGTGTTTATCATTGTGTCTTTACTAAAGTGATTTTTAGCATATATAATATTAAAAGTTAAGTTTTATGTGGCCAGTCCTATGCTATTTTTTGAAGTTTTCAATGAGGTGATTGGTGCAAAAACCACCCAGTGCTGCCACTTTGTTGTCCTCCTTTCCCAGTGCAGTGCTTTGTTGTCCTGTGCAGCCAAACAGTCTGTAGCAGATTTAGTTTAGTCATGGGGAGGCATGAAGGGCAATGTTACAGTGGGGTAGATGGTGTTTTGAGCGTTGGAAGCATGGACCTTCAAAATAAAGCTGTTGCCGATCGATTCCTTGTTAAAGGTGACCTCTTGCATCAAAGAATCCAAAGTCATTTCCTTCAATCTACTTAGGGTTATTTAGGGTTGTGATGTTAAAATGCTTCAGTAATACGGACCCGGACTCTTTTACCAAGATATTCTCTCACGTTTTCTAAGATGTCTTGATTACTGCAAATAAAGTATCAATTGACCCTGATAGACCCTAAATGTTCCTTATCTTTTATCTGGCATTTATTACGGTGGGATATTATTATGAGTAGAGCGCCAAAATATTACGGTAAGTTCTTCAGTACTGAAAATAAAATAGGACTGCCACATGATATAGTGTTATTCCTTTACTTACATTACGGTCTGTTCATGAGTTAGGACAAAACTGTGCCTGTACATATAATCTTCATAAAATGATAACTGTGTATACAGTGTATCACTGATCCAGGGTTACAGCTTGCTTTATACTGCAGAGCTTCACTCACAATTATGCTACTTATGATGAATGGACTGTAACTTTATATTGGATAAATAGAAGGTAGTCTAAATAATGGTGCACGTTGCTACGTCTAAAGCTATGCCATGTTTCCAACAGGGCTGTTCCTCTTGTCAGACATGTTGTAAAAAAAATTCTAAAACCAGGATAAGATGGAATACTAAAGTTTGCTTGGGAAATGTATTTAATAATAATCTATAAACATTTTGATATCTTTGCAGCACTAGTACAGTGTTTGTACATAATAACTGTAATTCCTTATGTAATCTGGCTTTTCTACTTCATCTATACCGGTGAGTGCTGCCTGCTGTGTTTGGGCCTAGCTGCTATGACACGCTGCTTTCCCTTCCCCTCTCCGTAGACTTCTATATAATTTGACATGTATGTGAACTTTTTGTCTTTCTTTTACTAGATTCAACAGACATTTCAGAGAGGATGTCAAGTTGCTGGAAAGGGAGGGAGCATTTGGCAGTACTCTTTTCTCTGCCAAAATATCCTCCACATTTTCTTTTAGCTGATTTAGGCAAAGTTTTATTAAAAAGTTAGTGATCATTTAAAGCAATATAATGTTGCAAAATCTAGCTGTTAACCAGATGAATTGTGAATGTTGCTGTGAGGTATGAGTTGTTTTTTTTTTGTGTAATGTTTATATTTTAACAGCTGTCATGGCCAAGAGAGCGTTTTATAAATTTACCATCTTCTTTGGGGCCTTCCAATGCTAAGTTTTATGCATCTAAAAGCATTTTTTCCACTTTATCCTTTTATTTCCTTATTGCAGCTGCCTTCTTTCTGACCCACTCTAATGGAGGTGGGAGGGGGGTATAAAATTCCTACAAGGCAGAAATAACTTGCACATACTGTACAGGTCCCTCGAGTTTAATCTTTCTCTTGCACCGTCCCCTTGCTATAGTGAATAATAGATAGAAACCTATCCAAACCTCCGATAACACACTAATGAGAGCAGTTTCCTTCATTGTAGCGTCACTCGGGCCCTTCCTCTCCTGTGGAGTCATTCATTAATAAATCATCCCTTCCCTTCACAACACGACTACTAATTATTTATAAGACCCAATCGTTCAGTTTTTTTCTTGTCTTTTAGGTTTTCTAAATGGCTGAGCAGGAATAATGGAGGAGATATCCCAGGCTTTCACTGCATCACAGCAACGGTGCACAGAAGAGGAGAGGCCAGGAGCCCACAACGCAGGCATTGTACATGACCTAAGTCACGCCTGTCTCCATCAAAGAGCCATGATTTATGTACTGTTAATTCTTACAGCTTTTATACAAACCGTCACATTCAAGCTGGTTACTGAAAGGTGCAAAGTCAATTTTGAATATAAAGGGAAAGGGATGTGTTGGTTTCTCTATATTTATAGGCTGCTTGTAGGAAATTAGGCTTAGTAAAGGTACATTCATAAATGGTAGATTTTATGCACTGTTGCTTTCATCTCCATTAGATTTTTTTTAAACCCAATTTATTTGATTTTAGGTTGTGGTGCACGGCAGTGTCTGAAATGACTCTCCAACTTTACAAAGGTGTCATAGAACTTGATTTGCTTTCTGTGGATCTAAATGTGTAACACAAATTGGGCCAGGAAAAGCTGTCATAAAACTAGAAGTGTGGGGATTCAAAATCTGCGGGCAAGTTGAGCGACAAAATAAAATTACTCTTTGGTGGATAATTATCAGGCCTGCATTCTGGAGTACAAGCCCTGAAATAATTGCTGGTGAACCGCCAGTAATTGCAATTGTTTCCTTATTTTCGCCACTTTCACGCCAAGTGGGCATGGAGGGAGATGTGGCGATCCTGCCCTGCGGCTGCACACTTGCTATAACCACTCTCAGGCTGCAGTGCAATTCTGCACTAGGAAGGACCCAGCAAAGATTTGTAATTTGATACATTAGGAGATTGGTGTATCCGGCAGGACCAGTGGGGCAGGGACATCCCCCATTATAGCTATTCAAATTGTTTATTCATAATGTGTTTTTCCCCGCACACGCTTGCAGTATGTTTTACTTTTGCAGCAGACAAGCATTGAAGTCTATGGGGGATGCATCAAAATGCATAGCACTGTGAGGCTCCTTTTCCTGGCATGTGGGACGTAGGGTGATGCCACACATTTTTGTGTTTACTATGAGTTTGGCTGCTTTTAAACTGTTTATCTTCATTCCTAGAAGTGTAAGCAGCTGTGAAACAGATTAAAACCAGCCAAACACATGGTAAACATTCAAAAACGCATGCGCTTTAAAGCTTGTGTTTTCAGTCCGTTTAAAAACGGTCCAAAAACGCGACGTGTGGCATCACCCTTACAGACTCTGACCCATTGTATTCAATGTTTTTTATCATGTGTTTCACATGTGCCTTAACGTTCCATTAGATGCAATGTCAGAGGGGTGAACTCCTCACAGTGTGCAATTAAATAAATTATTCTGGATAGTTTTGCCCTGATGCTTTATGTTTATAAGAATCTATCCATGCATTGCATTGGGACAGAAATTGCACCTTCAAGAGCATTCATGACCTCCTTTTCTAGAGTTCTTTTCTATTCTCCATTTGAAGTGCTTCTGTGGGAATTTTTGCTGTTTTATTAAAAAAAAACATTTGTGAAGAATACTGGTAACGGGATGAGAGGGCATTTCTGGTAGTGCCGGGGGGGGGGGATCCTTTTTGGACTGTAGTTATTAGTCCACCTCAGAATTGGTGACTTTAATGTACTAAATCCCACAGCACCCCCCCCCCCCCTCCTCATTTATCTTCCTGTGGCATAGTATCTGTGGATCCTAAGGCCTCTTCCACACTAGCGTTGCGTTTCACGTCAGGGTGCAATGCGTGAAAAACTGACGTTTTTGGCAGCGTTTTTGTTCCATTTTTTCCTTGGAGTAATTAGCGTTTTTGCGTTTTTCACGCGCGTGTTGTTAGCGTTTTTTTGCGTTTTCGGCGCATTTTTCACGCGCGATTCAATGGGAGACTCGAGCATTTTTCAAAGGGACCATGGTTTGGGATTAAAATGTGTTATTTAATTGAAAAATAATGTCTTCTGATAATTTGCAAACATCTGCGATCTATTCTTCACTGTTCCGCACGTATATTATCTCCCGACAAGTTAGCAGATGTGAAGAACAGTGAAGAATAGAATAAAAACATTGAACACAGTGACCACAGGATCATTTAAGAGAAAAACACAGTGCAGAACACAGTGAAGAATAGATTACAGATGTTCGGCACATCTGCTTACTTGTCGGGAGATACGCGCGGAACGGCGCAAACAAAATAGCATGTGAAGAACAATATATATGTGTGTGAAGAACACATTGCAGATGTTTAAATACATCTGCAATGTGTTCTTCACACATATATATTGTTCTTCACATGCTATTTTGGGCGCACCGTTCCGTGCGCATCTCCCGACAAGTAAGCAGATGTGCCGAACATCTGTAATCTATTCTGCACTGTGTTCTGCACTGTGTTTTTCCCTTAAATGATCCTGTGTTCACTGTGTTCAATGTTTTTATTCTATTCTTCACTGTTCTTCATTGTGTTTTTTTAATTAAATGCTCGATCGCGAGCAGGGGAAATAATGTTATTCTGGTCACCTAGCAACCCTTACGTTTAAAACGCATTGCACTCGCATTGCACTTGCAATGATTGCGAGTGCAATGCGTTCTTGATGCATCTCCATAGACTTGAATGGGGCGTGAAAAACGCGCGTGACACGCAAAAATAGAGCATGCTGCGATTTTGACGCGCGTGAAAACGAACGCAAGCACGCGCGTTAAAACCAACGCTAATGAAGAAAGACCCATTGAATACAATGGGACAGAGTGCAATGCGAGTTCTGCGCGTCAAATGCACGCGCAGAACTCGCGCGTGAAAAACGCCAGTGTGGAAGGGGCTTAAATGTTTAAACTTATCAATGATAACTCTCACAGCTTATACCTTGAAGGGGGTAAACTTTATGCAGCAGTGACATCATATTGCTGTACCACACTGGAATATTGTGAGGCCTTGAGAAGGAGCCATTCTTCCCAAAATGTTTAGAAACGGGACTTTTCACAATGGGACTGGATTTAGATTGAGTAATCAGATACAGTACATAGGCAATCTGATTTTAATGGCATCTATGCCACAAAGCCGTGCCCTATACCATGTATGTGATGCCATCTGGCGCACAGCATATGGCATCCATCCCTGAAGAGACTGCTGTCTACTTTATCTATACATTAACAGCTTTATTTGTAGATTGCAGTCTCTGTGCAATGTTACAGAATATGCTGGCACTAAATTAGCAACAGGATGAAAAATAAATCTATCCCAAAGACATTTGCAGAAAATGCCAGGAATTCAGGCCTTGAACTTACTCTTATTAACAAGTCAAAGCGCTGACTCAAGCCAGCACCAGCCTCCGATCAATAAAAGCTCCATTATCTAACTGTGACTTAGATGAGAATGGGAAAACAAACGAGAGCTACACATGAATGTTAATGGTTGTTGCCTAAGGAATAGACCTCCTGTGATTCTGCCAGTTTAGCAAGGGTTACATTTCTATATTCCAATTCCTGACGTTTATAAGTGATTTAGCTTCATCCCGCTCCCCTATGCACTTTTATTCCATGTTGCAAACATCATTTTAGCTGCAGGCAAAAAAGGTCAGACTGACGCGATTTCATATTCCCTGCAGGGATACCATGATGAAATGCGTCATTACAAGGGGTAATGGAATTGCACATGTGACACCTTTAGATACGCAAATGCTTCAGATGTTCTCTGACATATAGTATCACAGCCTGATGTGAGCTGCTGGCAGATGAACAATTACCTCCCAACATCCTGCTACCCAATTAACCATCCTGACATTCTGCTTTATGGCTTAACTAAATCTACAGATTGGATGTGGGTCGGTGTTATATAAGTCTCATGAGTTATTAACCTCTGTTGGAGCTTAAAGGGAAACTACTCTATACCAGACTGCAGTTACTTATAATGAACCCATCAATGGGAAAGTCATATTTCCCAAATTTTGAGAAAAATTAGAGAACAATACACAATTTCCTAAATGTCAAGGTCACTCTGTAGTCCTATGTGAATACATCCTACCATGAGTAAAATAGAAGTATTTAAGCTTATTTCATAAATTGTATATATTCTAAGCACACAATAACAATGTAAATGAGATCAGTGTAAAAGAACACTGATCACAATTAGAGAACACTTTCTATAGCTGCACATTAATGGTGTTAATCTGGCACCTGGTGCTAATTTCCTTAATTATCTGACAAACCCTTTTTAACTGGCATCTTATGGCAACGGTCACACCTGGCGCATTGAACAATGTAAGACACTGGGTGCTGGTTACCAATCACATTAACAGGCATATATGTGAACATGACAATGCCTGCCCCCATGCGCTTGTATTGTATTTTCAAACCCAATGCACATGGTGCGTGTGACCACACCCTAACTTTCCAGTTTTTACTGACTTCGCAAAATTGGTGTGCTGTTCCAAATAGATTGTCCAAATCAAGCAGATGACCCTTTTAGCCATAACAAGAGAAACTGGTTGTTCCAAGCCATTGACTTCAAGAATATTACATCTTTATAACATCACAAACTTATTCGAGTTTCAGAAGGCTGGTCATCCTTGAAAGACCGATCCAAGGTAGGATTGGATAATGTGGAGAATCTCCATGGGTAATCATTTCAACACTGCTGATGGAATTGTTTACCAGTTCAGTAATGAACAGATGATCTGCCTCATCGTACGGTGTCTCACCATTTAATAGTATTTGGAATGAAAGCCCAGTCTGTAGTGACCAAACCTCTCATTAGCAGAAAGATTCAAAGGGCTAGACTCGCCTTTGCTAGGAGCATGTTGTATGGACAGATGAGAAGTGGTCCACACTTCATCTTAGTGATGAAAGCAAGTTTATTTTATTTGGATCTGATGGGAAACATTACGTTTGTTGACAAACTAGGGAACGACTGAACCCAGAGTGTGTAAAGAAGTCAGTGAAAGGGAATGTTTTCTGCAGCAGGAGTTGGACCTCCCACACAAATACATGGCAGAGTGAATGCATCAGAACCTGTATCAGAACCTTCTTTAACAACACATGGTTCCTCAGGTACCTCAGACAAAGTTATGGCCACAGAAACCACAACCGCACATAACTTGAAGAAGAGTGGACTGGAATCAGACCAGAGCAGTGTGAGAGACTGTCCTGTGGCTGCAAATGTGCTGAAGTCATTCATAGCAAAGGCCTGTGCACTCCTTACTGATTGGTGACTGCTGTAAATGTAATTATAATATTTTTCTGTGTTTTTTGCAAAATAAAGGTTTTATGTTGAGATACTTTGGTAATTTTGTAAAACCAAATAAATAGACTCCCTAAAACATTACCAGACCCCATTCCTTTTATAATGATCCTCGCCCCTCTATAGACTCCTAATGTATCTGGCAACGGGGTTGCACAGCGTACAATTCTACGTCAGTTATGAAAGTTTGCAGGCTAGAACAAGTGCACAGGTGCTGCTGCAACTCATTTACACCCACTTGGCATGGAAGTGGCATAAAGGGGGAATTATCACAGTATTTATGATTATTACAGGGCTTGTATGCCAGAAAACTGCCCCCCCCCCCATAGATCCCAGATTAAAGGGAACCTGTCATTAGGCAAATCGTTTATAAACTACTAAATGTACATTATATGCTTTTTTATGGTTTCTGCACATGTGTTTATCAATCTCCAATGCTACCTTTATCCTGCAAAAAATATCATTTATTCTTGGACAGTAACCCAACCCCATCTTTCTCATATACAGACCCAACGGCAGTCCCTAGGCCAGCGGCATAGAAATTCCAAATGACAGTGCTGGAAAAAACTGGCCCAGCTCTGGGACAGAATTGTAGTGGTAGTGAAATGGGTTCATTTTGGATGGCATCTGGGAATCTACAACAAGACCAGGGCATTGTTGCCGGCATACAAAAAACTGTCAGGGGTAAGGGTAACAAAAGAGGCTTGAAAGTGGTTTTCCAACTTCATTTATTGGAAACAATCTTCCATGTCAGATCAATGAGATCCAACACTTGAAGGAGCTGCTCAGGCAAGGGAGTTGCCATTCAGCTCCAATTTATTCAAGTGATTCGGTTTTCTAGTTTAGTCACTACATGGAGAACAGGACTGTTTTCTGCTCCATTCACTGTAATAATTATGGTGTTGTAAGCCCCCCATAAATAGTGGATTTTGTGCATTCTGTGCATTTCAGTACTTTGGATCTCCAGCTGCTGTTTTTACTTTGATAATGTCCACTGTATATGGACATTTGCACTAAAATGTGTATATATATGTTTATACATTTGTATATGCGTGTATTTTCTATATATACATACACATATATAGATTTACAGAATGTAACAGGACAGACCTATTTTCTTCCATGAAGTTGGGGATGGGATCAATACCTATACTATGTCTTACCTATACTAGAATCAATTGTATCTTTATCTGTAGATATTAGACTGTGCAAGGCTCCTTCTCTAAGCTTTTGCCTGGTCCTCTCTCTTCAGAAGGGCAGCATTTGAGCACGTTGAGCACTTTGAGTATTTGAGCACATTTCACTGTATATGTGAAAAAACTATTGTAGGCACTGCATATATGTAAAAAATATATTTCTGGAGCCTGGTTCTGGTGCTGTGTTTCTGTACCAAGCTTGCTTCTGGTACTGTATTTCTGTACAGAGTCAGGTTTTAGTGTTGTATTTCAGGACATAGCCTTGGTCTGATGCTGTATTTTAGTTGTGGAGATACATTTCTGTAAAGAGCTTGGTTCTGGTGCTGTTTACTTTTACAAAGTTCCGTTCTGGTGCATGGCTTCTGTGCGGTTCCTAGGTCTACTATTGTATTTCTGTATGGAGCTTGGCTCTGATGCGCTATTGAAGTAAGGAGCTTGGTTCTGGTGCTGTATTTATGTAAAGAGAGAGTTTCTGGTGCTATATTTCTTCTGTACAACCTACTATAGGTTAGATATTCAAATTGGAGAAAGGCACGTGAAATTGCCCAATGGCTGAAAGATTTTGCATTGGCTACATGGTTCTTGCCTTGAGCGAAGACATTTCCACACTTAATTTGGAGAGGTATTGACCTTAACTTTTCATTCACCTAGAATGTGTTAGTGTTATACATTGTATACTTGTGTATATGAGCCCTGTGGTCGTGGAGCCCTGGCAGGACACCATTTTTTTTTTTTAAATCAGCCACTTTATGTGGTTAGAACTTAGGTAAAATGTAACTTACTAATGCAATTTAACTTACTTTGGGTCCCCGAGCACTGCCGTCGCATATACATACATATCATAGCAGCTATTAACCCTAAGTGCTTTGACACAGCTTCAAGGCACATACAGGAAGAGGTTGGTCTCTGCCCACTTCACTGTGAAGAAAGATTTATGACAAGTAGCTTCAGAACAGAAAATGCCATAACTCTGGAAAGAAAATGGCGAGCAGCACAATGTGGGCTTCATTCTGTTTGTTAAAAAACTGCAATCACACTTAACTATTTGGTAAAAATCATTTTGACATCTGAGTTACGATCTAACCCCTTACCAACGTACGCCGTAGTAGTACAGAGCGCGTCAGGTCCTGGTGCATGGAGAGGGCTCATGGGCTGAGCCCTCTCCATAGCCGGTAAGTCTTTGCTGCGTACTGCAGCAACGACTTATCAGTAACACCCACCGAGGATCGTCACCATGACAGCCTCGGGTCTTCTGAAGACCCCAGGCTGCTTCGTGTTAACCCTTTCATTACAATGCGCTGTCAGCACATTGTAATGAATAAGGCAGAAAATCCCCATATACTGCCATATAGTTATAAGTTACTGCCATAAGTTATAGATTTTTGAAGGTGGGGAGTGAACAATGGTTGCTACTCACCTATTTCTTTCTCACTCCTAATAATTATCCCCTCCTCTCCCTGTCACCACATTTTTCTTCAATCTCTCGGCCAGCTTTGTTTTAATACTATACTTTTGTGTATCTCATTATACAATGGTAAGTAAAGTAACCAGTTCTAGCTGGCGGTCACTAGCCCTCACCTCTACTGGAAGTCCTAGGCCTAGCGGCCCTGGTCGCTAGGCTATCAAATTCATCAGCACGTTAGACAAAGCCCTTTCAGCGGGTATGAATATTCATTTATTAAATGGAATTACTGTGGATCTTAAGTCTACAGGATCGATGGGAAGTGACCCCGATGTCTTCTGAGGAAAACAACAATCACACATGCTGAATGTATGAAGCAATATGATGCTTGGGACAATGTCAATAGACAGGGAGTGAAAATGGGCAGATCAGGCATTGTGCAGTAATATAACAGCAAAAGGTCTGGGAAGCAAGCATTGCTTTTTTTTATTCTTGATTTTGTTTATCAAGAGATAAGGGGAACCAGCAAAATGTGGTAGTTGCTTTTCCACCTCTAGTTTATGGTAATGAACATTAAATGTCAGCTATATCAGTTTTTAGCGGTAGCAGATGAGAACAATAAACAAGGAGAACAGAGCTGTTGGTAGTGTAGAAGTACATGGGTGAGCAGGCTAGTGGAGGTCCCTGGGTAATGTATCTCAGGTCCTCTGGGAGCCCCACTGCTGAGCAGGCCCCTTGTCACTGAATACTGTGTACAATGCTGCAAAATAAACCATTGCTGCATCCATAAAAGAAAAACATCAAAATATATATTACATGTAAAATATACATGTAATCCCACACTTCATGCTATTTTGTGTATCCCATGACTGAGAGACGTTCAGCAATAATTTCATCAGAAAAATAAGTAACTGTCGAGGGACCAGAGCATTACGTGAGCAACCTACCAACGAGTCCAACTTATCATTAGCTGCAAAATTACACAATACAGATGACACCCAGGAGGGATAGGAAGAACTTTTGGTACCACAGAAACTGGAGCCTTTGTTAAAGATTACAGTTGCATATGACACATTGACTTCCAGAAAACTTATTGTTAAGATTTTTATTCCTTATAACTCTTCTTATTCACTAGAGATTATTCAAACAGGCCATGAAGTACATCTATGGCCTTTGCACAGAAAACAGGGAAATTCTTAATTTTGAGATTCTTGTTTCATGAATGTGAAGCTAGATCTACAGAGAAGACTGACATAGAGGCCACTTTCACACAGCAGTCACTCACTCATTCTTTCTTTTTTTCTTTAGGGTCCACTCCTGGTTTGGGATTAAAAAGTACTGTACAAAATACTCCGTTTGGCCTAGTAATTTAATTTAGTTCTATACGTTGCACTTTTTTATCATTCAGGGTGCCTGGATATATGCACTGATGTTTTTTTTGTTACTTAACGGTTACTGTATAGAAAGGGACAAAGAAGTTGGGTAGGTATAGTTGTGAGTGTGTTTGTGTTAAAACGTAACTTATATCTCTCAAGCTCAGTTAAAACATCATACATAGCTATGTTTTCGCAGTCACAATCGCTCTCTCCGCATCAGCTGATTGGTGGTGTGCTCTGTGCATGCTCCCCCGCCGGCTCGCTTTCAACGAGGTATATGCCAAGCCTAGAATGTTCCTAATAATTCTGTCCCTGTGCTGTGACTGGGAGTAGAGCAGAGTCCCGACCTGTGTTTGTCCGAGTCTTCTAGGCTTCTTTTAGGGACACAAATGATATATACGATGTATATTGGTTTCTACTTTGCTGTCGTCTTCTACTACCAAGTTAAAAGCAAAGATGAGGATCAATGTTTTACTATATGACAGGGTGAGTATGATGTTGAGGTTGTTATCTTTCAAACAGGCAATGAATGAGTTCTTCTGTTCCTTTCCAAATAAATACAACATCGTCTATATATATTTTCCAAAATACGATCCAATGTGTGAAATCTTGCAATGTCTTACCAAATACCTGCTATTCCTCCTACCATCCAAGGAATAGATTGGCGAATGTGGGTGCGCAAGGCTATTCCCTGGCTCTGGGGGAAAAGCGGGCATCAGAAATAATGTAATTATCTCTGAGAAAAAGTAATGCTTCTAAGATGAAATTGTGTCTCATTGGACTTTTTTCCTGATATCTTTCCAAAATTATTTAACTGCATCACGTCCAGTCTGATGGCCTATACTGGTATAAAGACTTTCGAACAAAAGAAACTTTTCATTGCCTGCTTGAATGATAACAACCTTAACATCAAACTCACCCTCTCATATAGTAAAACATCTCTCCCCTTTTTGGATATTAACATAGAAGTAGAAGACGACGGCAAAGTAGAAATCAATATATTTCATAAGGAGAGAGCGACAAATAGTCTCCTACTTGCTAGCAGTGCACACCTCCAACGTAACATCAAAGGTATCCCCAAAGGAGAATTCTTGATATTCTAGGAATTGCCCAACATTGAAAAGATATAAGGAATATGCCCTTAAGGAACATCTTTGGCAGATAAATTACTCAGCATACAATTCTAAATTGCATACAGAAAGATCCAGGTTCTGGAACCTTCTAGAGCAGTGGTGGCGAACCTATGGCACTGGTGCCAGAGATGGCACTCGGAGACCTCTCTGTTGGCACGCGGGCTGTCTCCCAGGCACAGAGTTTGCCAGACATGGCACCTTCCTACAGTGTCAGGCAGTCCAAGTAGTGCCCTGCTATTTTAAAGTGACCCACCCTGTGCTGCTTGGTCCTTTCTGAAGAGTGAGGAGGTGCGGACAGGGTCGGATTGGATCTTAACGAGACTGGTAGCAATAAGTTTATTACTACCTAAATTGCCGTGTTGGCACTTTGGGAAAAGCTAGTGTCTTTTGGGTCTCATTTCAGGCACTCGATCTCTAAAAGGTTCACCATCACTGTTCTAGAGGGTTCATGACTCCCTCAGACAGTTCCTAACCTGGAGAGGCCGCTGTTCGCAACTACTCCCCTGCCATTGTATTTGCAGGGGTGTTGCATATGCCAATTTCTTGTTAAGATGAAATCCTTTCAGGACAAGGATAGCAACATCTGTGAAATAAAGAAACATATCACATGCTCGTCACCTGGAGTTATTTATGCCCTACAATGTCCTTGTGGTCTTCTTTACACCGGTAAGACCAAAGATGTGGATTAGAGAACATCTTAACGGTATTAAGAATTATGACAAGATGAAAGTTGAAGCTCGGAAACAGAACAAACCGTTTCTGCTGACTCTGATTGTAGAACATTTTAAGATAAATCATAACTGAAACCCTGGGGGCTCAAGGGGAGGCAACACCCAATGAAGTTTAGGAATTTGAGGTGGTAACCTTGATACCATACTTCTTCAAACTGTAAGTAAATGGATATACAAATTGGGGAATTTGTTACCTTACAGCCTAAACAATAATTTCGGCTTTTGATGCTTCTTATGAATCATATGGATCGGTATTCAATTTAAGATAATTGCCAACTGGTGTTGGTTAACAATAACATTCTACTACATTGCTTTCTTGCCGTATCAAATAGTACATTGAAAAAGATATATGAATTGGTATGTCTGAGACCCATTGGTCAAAAGGACAAATATAACCAAGTTCTCTTTTTATTAATAAAATGCATTATGAATTAATTCTAGCGAAAACAACTTTTGAATAGAAAATTTCATTAATACGTGTTAAAATTAATTTGCAGTGCTTGAAATAAAATGCTCCACTGTATACTTTTGACTTTGTATGCCTTCTACGGTCTTTATGCACATTTCTTGACCTCCAAACTACCATCAATTTTTGTCATGTTTAAACAATGTTTATCATCATCATTACTACGTTCCAATATCAATCTGATATACTCATAATGAGACATGAAAAGGGGTATTACAGACAGATTCCACATTTATAGATATAATGGATAATATCTATCTTTATGCAGTATGGTGGTTTCTGATTTCTATACAACCTAGATTTAATTCAGGAGCCCCTTTGGTAACACATACAAAATTAATAGATTTTTTAAAATAGATTTTTAATTAGATTACAGCACTATAGGCAGTTGAACTAAATCTATAAATTCAATATATAGATTCTGTTTCATAGCTAGCCAGATTAAACTGAATCAACCCATGGGGCTATTTATTATAGCCCTTAGGCTACATTCACACGTAGTTGGACTGGCATACATGGGCGGCGGGGAGAGCACTGTTAACCCTGCCCCTCTCCATAGAGTAACATATGGCCCGGCGCCGTATGTCCTATCTTTCTTCGGGCTACGGAACGGTATGTACCGCTTCTGTATGGCGCCTTGCAGCTATTGCGGTGAATGGGGGGTGTACATTTGCAGGAAATACGTCCCCCATACCTCTGTGTGAATGTAGCCTTAAAGGGCTTTTCCCACAAAGGAAAGTTAGGTCCGATCCATGGGATAGGGCCTAACTTGATCAGTGGGGGTCTCGGCAATTTCCATCAGCTCCATAGAAATGAATGGAACAGAACGGTCATGCGCAAACATCTGTTCCACTAATCTGACAAAGGGACAAGTGATCCAACGAACCCCTCGTTTTCACGATCTGCGGGCGTCTTGCAGTTTCATCTGAAACAATTAGATACAGATTGTTTATCTTTAATTCTGTCAGTTTATGAACTCTAATCATGCTTCTATTTACCTGATACATGCCTGCAATTGGCCCATACACCTGCATGATCCAAATGAAAGACGACTGGAATGGGCCGGGGAGACAAGGTGAAACGCATGTTCTTATGACAATCCAATATTTTTAAAATCCAATTGTCACAGAGACCAAAAAAATTTTGACTGGGGTTACAATGATAAAGTATTACATACAAACTCAACTTAAGAATAAACCTACAGAACCTATCTTGTATGTAACCCGGGGACTGCCTGTAATTGAATTCAGTCGGTGGTTTACACCGTGAGGAAACCTTTAGGAAACCTGAGATTTTATTTCTGCCAACAGGATCTAAGATCTGCAAGACAGAATATTTCTAATGTAGTCTTCTGTGAGAAGAGGTGACCAGGATATTTTATTCTAAGAAAACAGAAGGTACCTAAATTTGGATGCAATCTATTTAGGAAAGTGCAAAATGAGTTGGAAGCTGCTGATGAAGAAATATGGTGTCTTCTGCAGAGAGACAGCTTATTACTGTGAGAGTATAAATCATTCCCATGTGTCATAAAGAGTGCAAATTGTCAGGTTACAGAGACATTTGTCTAATAGCATTCTTAAGGGGGATGTCTGTTGGAGTCAAGCCTTATTTGTATGCCCTTTTAGAGGATGTTAATGTACCGTATTTTCCGGGCCATTAGGCGCACCGGAATATAAGGCGCGATGCGCCTTATATATGTAATAATTCCATATATAAGGCGCTTCGGACTATAAGGCGCAGGGTCCAGGGGCGTGGCGGAGGTCCGGGGGCAGAGCGGAGACCCGACGGGACGAGACGCGACGCCGAGACGAGACGCGGAACGCGGGGAAGGTGAGCGGGGAAGGTGAGGGGGAGGTGGAGAATGGCATACTTACATAGGTCCCCGCTACCGGAGACAGCAGATCTCCAGCGGGAACTGCAGACCGACGCGGCAGAAGTTGTTCGTGCCGCGTGGTCTGCAGTTCCCGCTGGAGATCTGCTGTCTCCGGTAGCGGGGACCTATGTAAGTAGGGTCCGCTGCCCTCCTATAGGGCGCACCGGACTATAAGGCGCACTTTGGATTTCCAAGGAAATCCAAGGCTTTTATGTGCGCCTTATAGTCCGGAAAATACGGTAATTTAAAGGACAGCTACAACCAGGAGGAAGTATTATAAACCAAGCACACTTCCATACTGGTATGCGCCCCCTCTAGCAGGTTCTGCTCTTCTTTAAGCATCTTATGCTCTTGTTTAAAAAAAAAAAAAGCTTTAAAAATGATGCTCTATTAACACCTATGGAGCCCACACCACGCAGACTCATTTGCATAATGTTAAAAGCCTTTTCTTGTAAAAACCGGGGCATAAGAAGCTTAAAGAAGAGCAGAGGGGGCACACACATTATATCATTGTGCTTGGTTTACAACCCTGGTGGTAGATGTCCTTTAATGAAATGGAATACCAAGCTTGTACTCTACCCTAGGCGTGCCTCCCAGTATGGAGTCCTTATAAACAGCTCGGTCCCTACAGTGAGATATCTGAAGGTCATCTTAGTGTTAAGGTTGCTATAGATAAAAAGTGGCAGTTTATAAGCATACGGCCATTTTAACCCCTTCATGACCTAGCCCTTTTTTGTTTTT
Source organism: Engystomops pustulosus (assembly GCF_040894005.1). NCBI lineage: Eukaryota > Metazoa > Chordata > Amphibia > Anura > Leptodactylidae > Engystomops > Engystomops pustulosus. The sequence continues at coordinate 99,516,015 of NC_092417.1, read as the reverse complement.
TTTTATTTCCATTTTTCACTAGCCGCCTTCAAAAATCTATAATTTTGTTATTTTTACACGTAAAGAGCTGTGTGACGGCTTTTTTTCTGCGAAACAAATTGCACTTCATAGTGAAGGTATTGAATATTCCATAACGTGTACTGGGAAGCAGGAAAACAATTCCAAATGCGGTGAAAATGGTGAAAAAATGCATTCGCATCATTTTCTTGTGGGTGGTGTCATTTTGTGCGACTTTTGATGACGTTTTCAATGCTTATATGTTTTAGAACTGTACAAACTTTTGATCACTTTTCATAAAATTTTTAATATTTTTCAAAATGGCAAAAAAGTGTTATTTTCGACTATGGGCGCTATTTTCTGTTACGTGGTTAAACGCCGTTATTATATTATATTATAATGTGTTTATGATTTTTACTGTTTATTTATATTTTTATCAGTTCTAAGGAAAGTGGGGTTATTTGAATGGTTTTTTTTATTATATTTTTTTTTGCTTTTTTTATTTTTACTATTTTTCAGACTCACTAGGGTACTTTAACCCTAGGTTGCCTGATCAATCCTACCATATACTGCCATACTACGGTATGGCAGCATATGGGGATTTTCCTTCTCATTCATTACAATGTGCAATTAGCACATTGTAATGAATCAGTTAAAACGAGACTGTCATGGCGACATCACCGCTCCCTGATGACGTCAAGGGGAACGACGATCGTCACCAAAATGGCGGAGTCCATCCGCCACCATCTTTTTGAAGCCTCAGGCAGCCGATGGTGGCGATTGCGGGGATAACACCCCAGATCGCTGCTAGCACCGATCGCAGGTCTTACTGGTAAGTCTTTGCTGCAATATGCAAAGACTTACCGGCTATGGAGAGGGCTCAGCCCGTGATCCCTCTCCATGTACACGAACCCGACGCACGCCATACTATTACGGCGTGCATCAGTAAAGGGTTAATAACTTTTATGTACTGATCTAAAATACCAGGGATGAATGCTATATGATTTTACACATCATCCCTTAAACCAAAAATAAACTTTTAACAAAATTGCATAAATCAATATGATATTGTTTAATTTTTTAAATATACTTTATTACTAATATAATAATAAATATGATCATGTGTTTTCGGCCATAAAATAAACATTATCTGGTAGGTTTATTAAGTCATTTTTTGGTGACAGCTTCACTTTAATGGACATCATGATTTTAAAAGCCTACTTCTTTTGTAAAAAACAGAGCATAAGAATCTAAAAGAAGAGCAGAACGTGGCAGAGGGGGACACACACCAGTATATCAGTCTGCTTGGTTTACAATCCTTCATCCTGGTGTTAGATGTCCTTTAAAGGACAAAAACAAAAAAAAGACAGTGCTAGTTTTCTTGATCGCGGCGCTGTCCGTCACTAGTCTTGACACACCGGGATCATCTAGAAAAAAAACTTATAATTAGCAGCATGGAGCACTGGGACAGGATGACCGGCGCTCCGGGTTGCTAATTATGCACACCCTGGCCACCTCCCTCTCCCAGCATGCTACAGGGAGGTGGTGTAGTTTGTGTAAAGCAGCGTTCTATCCTGTACTCAACTGAGCACTCAGAAATAAAGGAACCTAATAATGTTTTTAATTACTTAACTCTTTACAGACAGTCCCTGGATAGTCTAATCTTCTTACGAAACTGAATAATCAAGTGAAATATTTTCTACGTATGGAAAGAGTTAATCTTTAACCTCCTTTCCTTATCTCTATGATGTGTAAAGGACCTCCAGTACACTGCTCACTACAAATGAAAGAAGGAGCAGAAAAAAGTAAGCAAAGCTGCTTTACTCAATGAAGTATATTATAACATTTACTATCATTATCTGCACTAGTCACTTATGCCATAAAAAATATTAGCTTCAAATGTTTAATAATGCTATAATACATTCCCTACAGTTTATACAGTAACTACAGTTTAATGTATTGATGTTATCCTAGACTCTGACACCAGGATTCTTGTTTTACACTGTTCTGTACATAATCCCATCCAATGTTCTTCCATATATAATTCAATGGCTGAAACTTCCTGACCACCAGTTACAGTAGGAAGAACAGCTCTGAAGCACAAGATGCGTTAAGTCAGAATTAGAGAACAGGAATGCTGGTTTGTTAATGCCAGATTTATTATATGAATTGACTACAGTCGTTACTACAGTAATGATACTGTGTCTTGGAAAAATATAACCAACATATTTTTTTTTTGCTTAATCCAAAATAAAATTAATACATTTTGTTTAAGCAGCTCCTATGCAAATCTGTGTCTCCATGGCAACAGACAAAAATAAAACCCTGTGTATAGTTTAATTTACTTCCTGCTTCCCTACTGAATACCCTCAGAGGGCATAACTCCCAACCGTCCATGATCAAACAGGACAGTCCTGGTTTTTGGGCTCTGTCCCGACCGTTGGGAGGTTTGTGCCAGGACATTGACTTGAGTCGACAGCATCCTCTATTATTCCTGTGCCTCTGCTGTGTGTAGCAGAGCTGGCAGTCGCACTGTTATGATGTCATCTGCTTGTTATTATAGAGCTACATACAGGAGGAGCAGAGGAGAGAGGAGGAATTGGGAAACGAGGGGGAACAAAATAAGAGGGGGAGAGGCTGAAGAAACTCATCTTGTACCTTCTTGGGAAATATGACTAAATTAAAATAAGCCAATGAAAGCTAAGTGTAGTACTTGGGGGATGGGGGTTACTCATCCTAAGCTAGATGATAATAGTTCAATAGTAAATAAGAGAATCTTACCTAAATACTGTGGGTGTTTGTATGGTTCTTTTTATGCATGCATAACTTTGTAATTATCTGATTTAGAACAGATGAATCAATACATTCAGTGGCTTTATTGGTACAGAGGTTTAAGTATGCAATCCAAACAGTGACGGATTAAGTGTCTCATAGGCCCTAAGCTCTTCACAAAACTAGGGCCTCCCCAGCGTCCAAACCAACCTTGTGGCCGTGTCCTAATTTCCTTGGCCCGACAACACCACCGCAGTCCGTACTGGCCCCCCTTTAATAAAATGTCCACAGACAGCAGAGCCCCGCTTAAATGAAATGTCCACAGCAGAGCCCCCTTTTACAGAATTGTTCACAGCAAATGAAATGCCTCCATTAATGAAATGTCCACAGCAGAAGCCCCCCTTTAATGAAATGGCCACTGCAGAGCCCCCCTTTAAAGAAATGTCAACCGCAGAGGCCCCCTTTTAATTAAATGGCCACTGCTGCCCCCCCCTTTAATGAAATGTCCACTGCAGAGCCCCCTTTAATGAAATGTCCTCTACAGAGGCCCAGTTTACAGAAATAACCAAAGCAGAGCCCACTTTAATGAAATGTCCAAAGCAGAGCCCTTCCCACATCAATGAAATGTCCACAGCAGGGCCGCCTTTAAAGGAAACCTACCACTTGAAGTGGTAGGTGTAAGATGCATATACTGAGCACCAGCTCAGGGTGAGCTGGTGCTTACTTTCATTAGTGTCCTAAACCACTGTATCGGGGTTTAAACACTTTTTATTCTTTACAGCCGAAGGAGCTGTTTAGGACACAAGTAAGCACCGTGCTGGTGCTCGGTATATGCATCTTACACCTACCACATCAAATGGTAGGTTTCCTTTAATAAAATGTCCACAGCAGAGCACTACTTTATTAAAATGTTCACAGCAGAGCCCCCTTTATTAAAATGTTCACAGCAGAGCCCCATTTATTAAAATGTTCACAGCAGACCCCCTCTCTTTACAGAAATGTCCACATTAGAGCCCCTTGAAAAATAAAAACTCTGTACACACCGGCAAGTTCTTCTCCCCGAGGCTCCGTCTTCTCCTCTTCCAGGCCGTACACCACACTATGATGTGTGGGGGGAGAAGAATCCAGAGGTGAGTATAGAGGGGTTTTTTTACCAGATTTGGCAGCGGTTATCTTCATATAGGGCCCGGTCCTCTGGGAAACCCGTCCATTCCACCTATATGGAGAACCATCATTGAGCTGCCCAATGTCGCCTGCAGTCAGATCCCTTCTGGCTCTCACTGTAAATGTTTTGTCATGCTCAGACAGTCTGCACTGCAATACATTAGTATTGCAGTGCAGTGCCTTGGACTTGAAGAACTATGTAATGTAAAATAAGTTAAGAAAAAACATAAAAAACAGTGAATAGAAAAATAAAAAATAATCCCCCACCCCACCCCCACATACTTGGTATCACTGTGTTTGTAAAAATCTGCATAATAAAGCGCAATCCTTATTCCACCCGTGCGGTGAACGCTGTACGAAAAAAAAACAAAAGCATTCATAAAAACCCTTATGAACTTGAAAACAAATAAGTGTGCATATATTTCCGTATGGTGGTCACAGAGTGCACTGCCATAGCTGGTGGCGCTGCTGAAACTTAGCAGCATTTTCAGCAGTGCCTGCCACTAACTTAACATTCCAGAGGACGGGCAGATTTTAATGGTGGTTTGGGTGGCCGAGGGCCACTGGGAAGGTATCAGCCTATATGAGGATCCACCATTGGCAGTTTCAGGACCTTTGGAGGACCTGCAAAAGGTGCTGAAATGGCTCTTGTGTACATGTGTATTGAGTGTAGGAACAGATGTATGAGGATTTCATGGGTGAAGGTCATTCTCAGTATAAAATATAGTGGATGGTGTGAATGGCCATAGGCCCCCAGAAAGCCTTGGGCCACCGGCTACTGCCCAAACCGCCTATATTATAATCCAGTATTGAATCCAAAACAATTATCAACAAGTTACGCCATAAATGTCTTACAGCTGCATGACACATCCCTATTCTCCCATGGGTATAATTTGAGGGGATTAAAACCCCTCAAAGGCAGCATTACCACTGTACTTATTGAGAGCAGTTAGGAGACTTAGTAATGTATTTTACTTTACTGTGGTTTAAAGAAGATTTTAATGTAACATGTTGCAAGCAACAGAACCATTGGTAACTATCATGACAAACCATATAGGTGCCAGAAAGCCCTCGTAGGGGCAAAATCCCAATGTTGTGGGACGCAGCCACATCATCATAAAGTGCAAAAGTGTCACCATATTAACATAATAAAAATGGTCACCGGAACACACATTGTAATGCTGCTTTTGCAATATGATGGAACAACTAACTGATATAAATAAGGGTTTGTGCACTGCAACTCCCCATCAAAGTGCTCCACGGTTTAAGGGCTAGGTTGCAAGTCTGTGACACACAGGCTCCCCGGAAAGGTATTTTAGGGACTGGTGGATGGAGGTGTATTTTAAGGCGGAAGGGGAAATTCTGTGCTTATGAAATAAGTTGTGTTAATTGGCATCTCTCCCTAAATATACCTCCTTCTTCTTACCAGGAGGTAATGCGTATCCACATCTTCATGATGTCTTATATTCATGGAGGCGGCTGTCCTATGGCTTCTTCTAAGAAACCAATTAACGTTTGCTGGTCACTGGTCAAGATATTGTCCTAAATTACTCAGTGCAGGGTTTCTTCTTCTTATTCCTATTATATCCTTGCATTTCCAAGCACCATGTAGGATCTCTATGAGTTGAATGGCAACCTGTCATGTCTACTGCACTGGGACTCTCCGAAGTATGCAGTGATGTATTATATTCATTCTACAGCTGAGTTATATTCCCAGTACAGTTAATGGTTCTTCCAAGTCTCCTGTTTATCCTCTGTTTTGTGTTACTGGCACTTGCATGAGTTGACGATGTTTATCCACAGTCCAATATTATTCGGTTTTTACTATGTATATGTCCAGGCCAGGACCTCTACCTAGATACATTTGCTGAGCAGACCTTGTCTATCATCTTAGAGATTATTAGTAGTAGTACTGAGATGGCCCCTATTGAGTCTCAGTGGTTAATGGAGTTTGAGAGCTATGGTGTTGGCACTTTCTGTGGTCCAATCCCTGATATGGATGATAAGGGTAAAAGGAACCAACTTCGGTGGGTAAAGGCGTTCTTATCGTTAGTTCTCTTTGGATCTCTCTGCAGTAAGGAACGTGTCCAGCAGTCCTCCTTGCAGCTCTGAGTCGCTGAGATGTTTTTTCTCCCTTTCAGCTCTAGACCGTGTCCAAGAAGGAGAACGGAGATACCCAGCTCTAGGGAGCGGAGGTAATTGCAGACCTGTATGTGAAAAAGGATGTCAGTGAAGTCATCTGAACATGTGATATCTTCAATGTCTCTGATCCCAGTCCTCGGTGAGAGCCAAAAGAACATCTTAGACATTTAGGACAGGCTCACACTCCAACTGAAATGGTTTAATGAAAGTCTGATTATCCCTGGATTCTACACAGCATGTCTGGAATACTAGTCATTAATCTTAGTCTGCGGAGTCTATTCTCTTACCATTGCTGTTTCTGGACCACAAAGTGATTGCACAGAATTAGAAAAACTTGGGTTTTACTTGGGTATATACTTGAAACAGAATCATCTATTCACAGGCTGTCTGTAGTATTTCAGCTCAGTTTTATTCGCTGTAAAGCTGAGCCACAACACAGAATGCAACCAAAGGAGTGGCCATAATTATGTAGCCAGTGTAAGGGTTCACTTGCAACCAGTGACCCTTCTCCGAATCTGGTTTCCAGACTAATATGTACAATGCTGACTCGGGGCATACGTCACCCTTGCAGACATAAAGCAATTATGATGTGACCAATTTTAAGGGGTATTCTTGGCCTTTATTTTTTAAAATTGTTAGGATAGATCAATCAGATGTTTGAAGCTGTTCAATCAATGCATACAGCAGGATCGGTGGGGTGCTGGGTGTCAGACCTTGATCTTATATTAATCACCTATCCTAAGGATAAATAAATTAGGGAAATCCTGGAGTACTCCTTGCAACTTGAAGTCTAGTTCGGTTTTATTGGGCATTGATGGGGCAAGGCCAATGTGATAAAGAGGGGCATTAATAAAATGATCACAAATCACCAAAGACACAAGGACAATAAGGGAGACACTTCTGATAAATCTCCCTCAATTTGTCTATTTCCCCCAGTCCATTTTTCAAGATCATGAGCTAGACTCTATCTCTCCTGGACCCTTGAAGGAACCGAGCGCATCCTCTATGGTACTACCCCAGTGGGACAGTGTAGTGTTGTCAGACTCACTAGTAAGGCTTGTGGTATACACATTAATTTATAGATTTACCAGTCCCAGATGGGTTTCATAAAAATTAGGACACCAACCAAATCCAATCATGGATTATGGCTTGGGCTACAAAAAAAGATTATTTGCAAATAACATTTATTTGCATGTTGTTTGCCTTGAAAAATAGGAGATTCACATAACACACCTGGAGGGGGCTCGTGGTGTGGATTTTCATCATCCGAGTCAGCAAACACTTCAGCCAGTTCCTGATCAGACATATCTGTTAGTTCTGTCAGATCCAGCAGATCAAAGTGCACCTCAAGAGAGGAAACACTGCTGAGCGGTTCTGCGGGGAGAGAATTCAGCCCATTATGTGTATTATGTGACATATGTAAGAAAATTACTATACTGTTTTATATCTCTGGCTTAATACACAGAAGTTGTACTAGTAAGTTAAAGTCTTGGTGGCATTAAAAGCAATTAATCCAAATTTGTGAAGCTTGAAAGTAGCAGACTGTAAGGGCATGAGGTAAGGTAAGTCAGTCATTATTAAGAAGACATTTCTGAGTGTCAAATGGAAATATCAGCAAAATTACCATACATTATACACAAGATTATAAAAATCTTACAGAAGAGGAGGAAGACCCTAGAACTGTTGGGCACCATGGCATCAATTAATAGAGCAAAAAAAAAGAAGTAATGGAGTTATCCATGATTCTCTCTATGGTAGTGATACTCACGCCTTCTCTCTGTGACATGCAGTAGGCCTGATGTAGGAGCTAGAACTCCAGATTCCTGCTCAGCAACTGGGGGTTGTTGAGGTTCTTCTACAGTCACCTCAGCAGGGGCTCTAGGGTGAGAGCTAACCTCACTTTCTGTTTGTCTGGTCTGCTCTGCACAGAAAACACAACGTATATTTCTTACATCAATAGTTTTGAATGATACACATAAATGCTACATCAGATTAATGTTAGTTTCTGTAAATGATACATGCTAAGCTTCAGTTTGTATTTTGTAGTATAGTACTACTGGCACTTACACTTATGGGCAAAAGAGAGGCATAGTCTTTGAACTTGTATTCCCTGTCCTTGCAAACATTTTTCTAACTGCAAAAGAATACTTTCAGATACTTGCAAGTTATTAGTGTTAATCTGGCAACTGGTGCTTGTTTATTATCTGATAAACCCTTTTAAACTGGCAGCCTAATTTTCCAGTCTTCACTGACTTTGTGAATTAAACCCTCTGGCAGATGAAGGCCAGAGGGGTGACCCTATCAGCCATACCAACATCATTCTAAATCTGTCATTCCTAGAATATTGCATCTTTTCAAAATAACAAACTCATTCAAGTTCCCAAGAAGAATGGTTGCCCTGAAATGACAAAGGCAAGAGAGGTTAGGATAATGCAGAGAATCTCCATGGGTAATCGTTTCAACACTGCAGCTGGAATTGCTCACCAGTTCAGCACTGTACAGGGTAGGGATCTGGCCCATCATACTGTACAGTGTCACAACCTGGACTTTGGACTTAAAGCTCACTCTGCAGTGACCAAACCTCTCATTAGCAGAAAGAATCAAAGGGCTAGACTCACCTTTGCTGAAGATCATATTGTGTGGACAGAGGAGAAGCGTTCCACAGTTTATTATAGTGATAAAAGTTTAATTTGTTTGGGTCTGATGGAAAACATTATATTTATCAACAAAATGGGGAAAGACTGAACCCAAAGTATATAGAAGTCAGTTAAAGGTGATGGAGAAAGTGTCATGGTTTGGGGAATGTTTTCTGCAGCATCAGAACCCTCTTCAAGAACATGTGGTTGTCTTGCGTTCTGAACTAAATCAGCCAGAAATTTTCATGCAGGACAATGCCCTCTGTCACAGAGCAGTGTGGGTAAAGCAGGTCTTTGAACCATAAAACATTGAAACAATAAAATGGTTAGCCCAGAGTCCTGATCTAAACCAATAGAAAACCTCAAGAAAATCCTTGGTGATAATGTTATGTCCAAGAAACCCACAACAATCATAGAACCATAGAAGAGACTGGAAGAAGAATGGGCCGAAATCACACCAGAGCAGTGTGAGAGGCTAGTAATGTCCTGTCCACTACCTAATGATGAATGTTGACTGTTGTAACCTTCAGAAAATTTACTTATAACCATTCTCTGTGCTACAATCATTGTTGTTCTCTAATTATGATCATCACATTTTTTTGCAAAATAGTATTTTGTAAAACACTTTTCTGGTGACACGGTGTACCCCTTTTAAAAATCCAACAAATGTTAATCAGACTAGATTACATTATTTCTGAAAAAAATCAATCATACATTGGGGCTTATTTACTAAGGGTCCGTGGCCGCACTTTTGTCAGATTTTCCAAAGTTTTTTTTAGGGTTTTGCACGTGACATTTGTTGAAATTTGTGACAGCTATTTAACAGGGTCGCACGTGATCGAATTTTGGCGCAGCTGCTTCCATGTGACACAAATTGGGGATGTGCCATCGGTCTGATTTGAACTGAGCACGGTATTTAACTTTCAAATTGTGTCACAAGATCAAGCACTTACATGCACCAGGAAGAAGAGGGTGAATTCTGTTGGACCTGAGAGGGGAAGCGACACATGCAGGATATCAGGCGCACGATCTTAGTGCACAGTGCATTATCGTCGGACATTGCACTTTCTGTGAACTCCTGCAGACGGATAAGTAAATGTGCCCCATTATTCTCTAATTTTGATCTCCAGTGTATATACTCGTAGATTAGTATCTGTAATAAGTTATGTGATATACTGCATCTTGCCACTAATGTTACCAAGAACCTTATAAATGGTCTTTACGATGACTGTTCACCTAACAGAGTTTGGTACTATTACCAGTATCTAAAGATTTCATTATTTTAGCTATCTGAAAAGCCAAAGGTTCAGGATCTAGTAATCTGGAAAGATGATAGTTCATCGATAGCTATACGAGAATTATGTCTGACATTTTTCATGCCAATTAATATTTTCTGCACAGAAAAGAAACTGTACTCCTGGGTATTCAGCCCTTGCTGGCATATCTTATAGTGTAGGACAGCATCAGAGGCATTTCAAGGTGTTAACACTGTGGCACGGGAGACTTATTTTGAATGCATTTTTGCCACTTAAACAGGGCTATGGGGCAATCACTGTCTGGTGCCTAAGATAATGAAAAAATAAATAAGATGTGAAACAGAGGTTTAAGGAGTCAGCAAATTGAATCTGTCCTATCTGGATTTTCTTGATTGAGAACATTCATGTCCATTAGTTTATATGTTACATAACTCTCAGTGAATGTAGTGCAGTGTTGTAGGAACAGATACACTATTACAAGTCGTTGGAAACATTGACTTCCTAACAGAACTTTCCACAACTCAACCCATCTGTGTTGAATAGACCTAAAGCTTTGGTGACTTGTATAATATATACACCCTGACATATACTGCCAACAAGTGCTACACTGCAGCTTTGGAATTAACTGATCACTAGCCATTCTGTAGAAAAATGTGCACAAAGGGACACATTTATTTATCTCTCCGAGGAGCTCACCCAAAGTGCATTGCTACGAAGATTATGCACTGTGCCGCGATTCACTAAGATGGTGCGCCCGATACCTTGCATGTGTCACTTCCCTGCTAAGGTCTGCCTTCTTCTTCCTGGGGCATGTAAGTGCTTCATCTTGCGACCCAATTTGAAAGTTAAATCCAGCGCTCAGTACGAATCACTCGGATCGTCCGACGGCTAAGCCCCCCCCGATTTTTGCTGCATGAAAGCCAGCGCAGCTGCTTCAAAATTCAATCGTGTGCGATACAATCCCCAGTTAAACATCTGTCCCTGCCAAATCCCGAAAACGTCAGAAAAACCGACGAAAGTGCGGCTGCAGCACCTTAGTAAATACGACCCATTGGGCACATTTGGGAGATATGTATATAGCCTTCCTACCACAACTATGTACAAGCCCAAGTTATTGAAGTTGATCTCCTGGACATGACCACAAAAAATAGGAGAGCAAACCAGTAATTTACCATTTACACTGATGCATGTGTGTGATATGATGTACAACACATACTTGTGACCTGGGTGAAGAATATATGTAACATTTTTATGGACTATATTTTAGGAAGCCTTTCTCAGTGAACTGAATGGCATCAATAAAAGATGTGATGAAAAGTTCAATGCAATTTACCTAAATAACTTATATATGTTAGGTTCCTAGAATGCCCATTTAGACTTCATATTTTGAAAAAACTTTAATCCTCATTGGGGCTATTGGGAACCCAGAACTTGGGGTTCTTGGAACCATACAGCATGCCTTATATTATAATTGTAATCTATGCCACCATTATTTCGAGAAGTTTAGCTATAAATACAGACCAAAAAACATGCACATTATTGAAAACACTAACAGTAAGACAGTCATAGAATCTGTGGTAATATCCAGAGTTTAAATAGTTAAGCACAGGAAATAAACATTTATTTTAAAAATGTCCAATGGGAAATAGGAAGTCTCCAGGGAAAAGAATAGAGATGTGGAAGGAGCTGAATGTGTCTCTAGAGTTTGCCCGTATGTCATGTGAATGTTCCCTGCAGGAAAAAGGATGATTACATGAGGAGAGGAAGCAAAATGTATCTATTTATGTAAATTAATATACATATTCAACCAATATAATATATGCACCAATAGGCTTTAAACATTTATGCCTGGACTGACAGCTAAAATTATGTCTTTACATTCAGCATCATGCAAACCTCCCTTACTGTTCCAGTATAGCATGAAAAAAATTCCTCTCCAAGTGATGCTGCACTTGGCACAAGCTCTGTTATTTATAGTTGCAGTGATGCTTTCCTCTGAGGGTGATAACTCTTGGATGAGATGCCATGTGACGCTTAACCTGCTACTTGTCAGAGACACACATGCTGGGCTACCACTGGCATCAACAGACAGAACGTTCTTCAGTTGGGATTGTAATTGGGACTGGCAAACATTACCAAGCGCTATAATTAAGTATATGAAAAGCTGGGTAACCAAGAGCATTTAAGGTGCAGAGTGAGTTGACTGAAGGAGACAAAGACAGATACAAACAACATATACAAAATACATAAGCATAGAAATAGTAGTGAAAAATAATTTAAAAGTAAATAAAAAAACAAAAGATTCAATACAATGTGCAAAATAGAAAACAAAGACAACTAGAAAATAAGTAAGCAAAATCCTGAAAAGGTCTTATGTTTCATCATCATATCTGCTTTTACACAGAAATTAAAATTGTATTTAGATCCCTAAGTGTTAACCACATATAATAGAAGGAGGAATGGGGTCTTTACCAGCATAGATTATTCACCCCATCTCTGACCTCCCCCCTCCCCACCCCATTTAACTGCTGTCTAGCAGGCTCTGCTCTAGGGATTACAGCAATGGCTTTGCAGCTTTGCAAACTTAAAGTAAGCGCCTGGTAGGGGTGGGGGCTTGTGTCTGATTGTCACCATCCCTGTGTATGTGACCGTCTCATAATCTCACTACTGTATTACATATTTCTGCAGCTGTCCTTCTACTACTATAAAGCAAATACTCAGCATTCCCAGATCCTGATTTCTGTCCACCCACTTCTCCGTTGTAGTACTGCAGCCTTAATTGTGGTTTTTAGAGAATGTTCAGCATATTTCTACTATATGTTCCCCGGTCTGCAGCACATGTGGGGTTTTTATTTTAAACTTTCTGCATTAAATATTGGGTATAAGCCCTAACAAAGCTTCTGAATTGTATGTCAGATCCCACTTACATAATTACTGGGTAAGGGTAATATATAGAATAATGTACTGCCATATCATACATATAGACATACGCCTGTACCATACTGAGTTCCTTACATGCCCTGTGTATTAATATCACCAGTCCAATACGGTACCGACCACACACTGCAAGTCCCAGCATCCCACCTCTGACTCATTACTTTTTTACTTACAAAGAGACAATCATCATATTACTTGGACTTCAATTGCCAAAAGTGGGGATCAGCTCAAGCCTGTCGGCCACTCACCTGAGGGACCAGGCCCTTGCTGGGGCTCCATCCAGATGAATCAGGGGTTCCACCCTCCTTCAGCTTAGCAGGAAGAGATGGGGCATAGGGCAGCATCAGATAGAGCCTCCTCCCTGCAGCAAGCACCAGGCTGAGGGATCTGCAGCCCAGACACACATCCCCAAGCTCAGAGCCTCACTGATAAGTGAGCCTTGCATTGCAAATGAGCAGACAGAGGGAGTGAGAGGCTGGAAGGGGAGGGTGGGGATGTGTCTCTGGGTGTCAGAGCTGGGAGAGTGTGCATGCGTGTGTCTGAGTGTGTAATGTAGGAGACACTGGCATGGAGCCCAGACTGGCGAGGTAGGCTAGGGGGGGGTTAGCTCCATCTCACTTTGCAGGAAGAATACCTGACAATACTACAAGGAGCACAAGAATACTAAGTATCCACACTGTCCACCCTGAATACAAATATATGCCCTAGAGGTGATATTGAGTTGTCTCTTGAAAAGATGGGTGGCAACTAAAGATGGGCGATTTTGTTAAAATTCGGTTCATCCTGATTCACAGAATTTTTTATAAAAAATTTGATTCGACCCGAGTCAAATCATGACGAATCACATTAAAAAACAGGTATTTACTGGCTGCAAAGAGCCTGTAGGGTGTTGTAGAACGCTGTGCCATGCTTAAATATGCATAGGGAGCGTGGTTTGGTCTTCAAACAATGCTGTGTTTTAGCATGACACACACATGGCACCCGCCGCTCTTAGTATTGCTTCACTCTTCAATTCCATGGGCACTTACAGAGGCCAACTTCACCAAATAAGCGAAACGGGAACGCAGCCTGACAAGGTAACGTCTGTGCCAGCTCAAAAGGACTGTGCTGAGGGCCAAGGTCCCACTATAACATCAAAGAGTGCATTCTTTTTACACTGACATCAGATAATTCCAACGATTATGACAGAACCTGTTCTGTTAAACGCAGATACAAATGCAGAAACCCCCCAAAAGAATGCAGAGGGTGTCGGAAGTAATTCTGTATTTACGTCACTGATTAATTTGCCCTTCATTTCGTCCGTCAGTGTCCGTTTTCAATCAGTCAATAGTCCATCATCAGTATTGCTAAAGCCAAAAACAAACAGGAGTGGATCCAAAACAGAGATGACCAGCAAATTAGATATTTGCATGTCCTCTGTGTTCTGTATCCACTCCTGCTTTTGGCTATCAATCATGAGGCTTTTCATTCCTTCTGACAGATGAAATGAAGGGGAAACTAAACATAGTGGCAACGCCATAGAGGGATGGAGGGTGAAAACAGCATTATGGAAATCACAGGGTGTTCCAGGGAGACAGCGGTAAGTTGGCAGCATGAGTAGGCCGCAGAGTGGCACAATGACAAATTATGGAGGCGTCGGAAACATGGTAGGCCACAAAGATAAGGGTGTGGAGGTGACGGCAGCAGAAGCAGCAGCAGGAGCCCACAGATGGAAGCAACACGGTGGCATCAACATAGAAAGCCACAGAGTGGCCCAATGATAGAGTGTGGAGGTGGCGGCAGCAGCAGGAGCCCACAGGTGGCAGCAACATGAGAGTCAAAAGTCATCCCAATGCAGGATGTTGACTATTCGGCTGTCACTAGTTAGACAAAGCAGCATGCTGTGGGCCATCTGCGCAAGTGACTCTGAGGGACTCCCGGCCTCCATCTCCACAGTATACTGCCACGGTGCTTCTGGGTCATCTGCCTTGTCTTCTACCTCCTCCGGATGCTCCTGCTCCTCCTCTCTTGTCACCTGAATGGAAAAACCACTGATTTCACCAGACTCTGCTTGTGCTCCAATGTCCTCCTCCTCCACCTCCTCCAGTTCAGCCCCCACCGGACTCGTGTGGCCATGAGATGTAGTCTCCACTTCTCCAGTGCCCTGACAAGACAGATTTTGCGGCATGAGCTCCAGGACATGAAGCAGTGGAATTACGTTATTCATCCCACAGTCCTGGCAACTGACAAATAACAAGGCCTCCTCAAAGGGCCTAAGCAAAAGGCAGGTGTCATGCATGAGCTGCCAGTGGCTGACATCAAAGTTACACAGGGGAGTACTCCGTTCTGCTCAAAAAATCATTAATGGCTTTTCTCTGTTCATACAGGCGGTCTAACTTATGGAGGCTGGAATTCCAATGGGTGGAAACAACACATATCAGACTATGTTGGGGTAGGCCGTTCTGACGCTGCAACTCGAGGAGGGTGTGCTTGGCTTTGTAAGAATGGCTGAAGTGCATGCACAGTTTCCTGCCCATTTTTAGAATGTTTTGCAGATGGGTGGAAGACTTGAGGAAACTGTTGACAATCAGATTGAACACGTGCACCATGGCCCATCCCTCCTCGGTGCAGCGCGGACACCATTGTCTGTCACCATTGTTCTCATTTGCAGTTGTCGTGGAGAAAGCCACACATTGATTTCTTGTTGCATGGCACAGAGCAGTTCCTCCCCTGTGGGCCCAGGCAAACCAGGTGTGACACCGCTGTGCCCTGCACACATGGTATGATGGAGCAGCACTTGTGGAGGCTGAGGTGGAGAAGGAGGAGGAGGAGGAGGCTGCCTGCTCCACTGCCTGATGGGCAAGCTGACACTCTCTTCGCCCGAGGATGATGAATCCCTTGCTACACTCGGCTCCCAAGTGCGATCAGCTACATCATTGTCAATTTGCATTTCCCTGTCACTGCTACTCTCCTCAACGGTGTCAGCCTGCACAGCCTGCCTACTGCACGAAGCAGAGGATGTCTGCCCCATCTCTTCACTGCCAAGCAGCTGCTGACTGTCCTCAAACACTTTGTCCTCGCTGAATAGTGACCCTGAGCCCAGACCACCTAATAGCTCTCTGGCTGAAGGAAATTAACAGGACAGAGGCTGGTTGAGGACAGGTGAAGACCACTGACCTACTCCTGGGCCATGCCAACTAATTGTTGTTTCTGACGAACCCACAGACTCTTGGCTGGGGTTGTCAGATGTTATATTTGAGGAATTGGGTGACCTAGTCAACCAATCAAAAACCTTTGGGTTGTTGATCAACACACTGCCGCTAGATGACAATGGCAGTTCTGGCCTCACAGGCTCACCCCTGCTGCGACCTCCCCTTACTGTGCTGCAACCTCTGCCTGTTCCACCTGCCACCTTTCTGTCTGACATACTGGTTAATCAACCTTGTGAATTTGACACTTATTTGACACTTTCAACTTTAGCAACAAAAAAGTATTGATTTCCTCCTATTGGATTCAGTAACTAAAAAGAATTGCAATTTGGGGTATACAGATCCCCCAAAACGCACACCCTGGGAGAGGTCCACAAATCACTGCAGCTGCTGCATAGATATGAATCAGATTTCTTCCTATTGGATTCAGTAACTAGAAAGAATTGCTATTTGGGGTATACAGATCCCCCTAAACACACATTGAAAAAGGGATTGAAAAATAAATCGCTACAGCACGGTACACTAACAGCAGTCAGATGCTACAGACAGCACATGCAGTGTGAAGTGCCGAGATAGAAAATGGCTGTTTTTTTATAGGGCTGTGTGACATCACATAAGCCTGCCAGTCACTGATTGACTTACAGGTCTGCAGATGTCATCGAGGGTGTTCCTTTCTCCTTCCCAAAGTTCTCTGCCCCATGCAACACGTTGTGCTTGCGCCCATTTAGCTAAAAAAAAACTTCGTTTTCTGTGAAATTCGTATAGAATTCCACTTTGTTTGATTTGCCCATCTCTAGTGACAACCAACATGACAGATATTGTGTATAGTCAGTCAGGTGTCTGGAAAAGTTGAAAGGCAACCATTCTTTATCCCTTCCAGGAGTCTGCATAGTTAATAAGTGATGCCTCTATTTTGGGGTGTGAATAAGCTAAACCCCTTGTAGCAACTGATATTACAACCACTGGAGTTGTCAGCCAGCTTTTCAAGAAAGAGTTAAAGGACTAGTGACGGACAGCGACGGGATCAAGATGAAGACTAGCAGTATTTCTATCTTTTTTTTGTTTTTGTCCTTTAAAGGACATCTACCACCAGGATCAAAGATTGTAAACCAAGCACACTGACATACTGGTGTGTGCCCCCTCTGAGAGAATCCACATGTGTTTTTTAGCTTCTTATTCCCTGTTTATTTTCATAAAGGCTTTGTGTAAATGGAACCTGGAGCCCATTTGCATCATTTAAAGGCTTTTTTTCTTAAAAACAAGGGTGAAGAGTGGATCGTGCCAGAGGTTGCACACACCAGTATGTCAGTGTGCTTGGTTTACAATCCTGCATCCTGGTGGTAGATGTCCTTTAAGACTAGGGGCACACAGTACAGAAACACACTAATGAGGTTTATCAAAACCTCTCCAGTGTGTTTATTTGCAAACTTTATGCAGGCTTTCATATGTCTTGCACATGAAAGAGGCTTCTGTCGGCACAGTCTGAGGGCTACAGTGATAGTTGACTTTCCATAACTTTCTCCCATCTCCTTACTGCATCTCTGGAGCCACAGTAATCTTGGGGTTCTTATTTACCTCTCTCACCAAGGTTCTTCTCCCATGATTGCATAAATAGGCTGGATAGCCGGGTTGAGGAAGAGTTTTGGTTGTTCCAAATCGCTTCCATTTATGGAGGCCAATGTGCTCTTACGAACCTTGAGTGCTGCAGAACTTGTTTTGTAACTTTGTCTAGATCTGTGCCTTGACGCAATTCTGTCTCTGAGTTCCTTGAACAGTTCCTTAGAACTAATGATTCTCATGTGCTCTGAAATGCATTGTGAGCTGTGAGGTCTTATATAGACAGGTGTGTGTCCAATCTGTTTAATTAAACACAGCTGGACACAGTAGAACCATCTCATGGAGGGTCAGAAGAAAATGGACATTAAGTGAGTCAAATATGAGTGTTACAGCAGAGGTTTTAAATACTTATGACCATGTGACTTTTCAGTTTTTCTTGTTTAATAAATTAGCAAAAATATAAGAACTTTTTTGATGTTACCAATTATCTGCAATGAAAAAAAGAGAGAAAAATTTAAAGGGGTCTGAGTACTTTCCATACATGTGTATATGCAAATAGAATGTGCATGATAGGAATACAAATATGCCCCTACAAACTGGGCAGACTAAAATATAAAGTAATCAGCAAACCATTTAATGTGATGCCAGCAATCTGACAGCCAGGGCAGATGTGCCTCTATGAGAAGGAGGAATAATTGTGGTATCTGCGGCAGGAGGGGTTCGGGGCATGAAACTAGAATTAGGAGTCTGATCACACATTGTCACAAGTGCTGGCTGAGCAGGGAGAGGTGTAAGCTCAATTCATCTTCACAGTCATCACCTGATTTTCAGGGTATGGCATGGTTTAACTTTTTCACTGTGATGTAATGAAGGTTAAATGCTGTTCTGCTGTCAAGAGGAGCAGATTATCATTAATATAATTTCTATGTGTCCTTGTTTATTATATGTTGATGTGGGTTAGAGCCGCTCTGTATCTGTAACATCCACACCGGAGGCCGACAGTTTATGGGGTCAGCAGGATACTAGGAACAGGATGGATGGTTTGATGGCAACCGAGCTGCGGATGTCATAGTAGCCCTGTCATAGTGTAGTTCTCATCCACACCCAAAAGCGCCAGCAGGGTGAAAAAAGAAGAGGGGGAGACTGCCTGACTACAAGTTTCCCGCGGGTCATTCCAGACTTTGCCTGGTGGGACAAAACATTACAAGTTTACCCATTTATTGAGCATAAGGCCCATTCAACAAGTGACTTAGCATATTGTGGCCTACCCTATCCCTTACTAACGTATCTCTTTCTAAGTTTAACTAATTCTCTTAATATTTTCTTAGTCCCTACATGACTTGCTGGTATTAGTAAAAGCAATGCCAAATTATCATCAATGGCTTTTAAACAACACTGTGGGGTACATGTACCTTTGTTTTGGCTTTGTGGTCATTTTTTTTCTTAGGAGTTTTGTCTTTTTAATACATGTTGAGATGTGGGGTCTTCTGGCCGTTAAAAAAAAAGAAATCTTTACTCAGGCTTCAGGTCCAAAGAAAAGGCTTGCATTTATTTGCACAAAAATAAAATGTACAGAACAAAAATGCAGATAATTCAGGGGATAGATTGCAGCTACCTTGGAACAAGCAGCTCCCCTGTGGTCAGATCAGACACTCTGACCTAGAGACCATCCATGTACACACAGGTGTCATTAAATACCCAACTATTTCCCTTGAGTTTTAAAGGGATACACCCCTGGGTTGCACCTTTAACAACAAACATCACACAAAGATATATTTCTTACTTAATATACATAATGCCACAATACAATATAATACACAATATAAAAATAAAGGGGAGTTTACAATATACACAAAGTAACCAAAGTTAGAAATGCAAACATAAACCACATGGCTTCAGCTCAGTATCACCTGGCAGTAATCAGGTGCAGCTATATAACCCCAGCTCACCCTCTGCTCAGGTTTTGCACACACACAGGTAAGATCAGGTAATGCTGAGTGGTGACTGCTGAACTGGTTTGTCTGGTGAAACAATAGTGGACAGAGACAAAGGTTTGCTGGCCAGCAGGAGGAGAAAAAGAAAAGGTACAAACACACAGAGAAGACAAACAGTTCACCATTCACCCCTCAACAATACATTGGAGTCTTTTAGTGTTTTTTGTGACTTTATGAACAAAAGTTCCAAAAAAGTTGTCAACAGCTTTCCTATACCTGACAGATACAGCTTTTTAAAGGTAAAGGCTCTGAAAAGACGATTTAACAATGTGGAATCATTCAGACTTCATTTACTGATATAATTTTTAAAGGGAAATGCCATTTAAATGGAAAAGGAATTATCCTACAGCACAGCATGTTTTCGATGTAAAATTTCAAGTTTATTATAATAATATCAGCAGATACAGTCAAGAATGATGCGTTTCGTGCTGAGGTTCTTAATCATAGTCTAAATTACAAAAAATAAAAAATGCAATGAAAAGTTCCAAGACTTTTGAATGAATGAGTAGGACTGAGATGACATCACAATTAAATAGCGGGTGGTTACAAAACACGGTAAGGGATAAAAAAATATTGATGCGCTTGTATTACAAAGATTGCACATGGTACGTTACAAATATTTCACATAGTATGTAAATAAACACAACATTACAAAACAAATTTATAGAAAATTAAATACAATATTGTGGTCATTAACAACATATGTATTATCCAACAGTATCCATCAAGTTGTCTATCTTCAATGATCATTATATTGATCATAGAACAATTCCAATAGTGATATATTAGATCTTGGCGTTTGTTCATTCCTTTTGGGTGTGTTGCGTTTAAAAAAAAACTGTACACTTCTCTGTTTAGAAGCTTACGTCTATGTTCAATACATCTGAATCTAAACCCACTTATATAACCAGTATGAACTGAGTCTTGAAGTGTCTTGAAACTGCAGAGGGGTTAGTAGCCGACGGGTTAGAGATACCAGACTGCAAATGCATTTTCAGAGGAGTTGTAGTGCCGCCAATGTACTGAATTTGGCATAAGGTACAATCAATCAAATACACCACATAACTGGTGTTTCAATTGACATACTTAGAAATTTTGTATTGTTTGTTGGTGGAGAAAGAGAAATTTTTGGTGACTTTTATGAAGTCGCAGGAATTACAAATCCTATGTCCACATTTATAGTTACCGTACCTTTGTGATTGCAACTGGCTCCCAAGAAAAGACAAGGAGATTAAATAAAACCTAGTGGAGGGGCTTTCTTGGAAATGTACCCAGTATTAGTTTTCAATATATGTAATAAAATAAAATGTCATCTTGTACAAGAAATGGGATGTACTTTTGAATAATGCCAGTCACTTGTTTGTATTCTTCCCTATATGTGGTGATAAAGGTGACTGGATTTTGTTCTTTGGGAAATTCCTGGGATTTCATTTTGTTGTGTAATAAGGCAGTTCTAATTTGGGATACATTGTTCTCTGCTCTTTGCACAGCCAATTTGGGATATCTGTGGTGTTACACACACTCTCTCATTGAAGTGCATGCCCACTGAAATCTGTCACTAGACAAGAAATTCCTTTTGGCTCTAATGAATTCACCTTTTGGTAAATTCTTAACAACGAGAAAAGGGTGACAAGAGTCACATGCAGAATTTATTATTTGCAGTATTAGCTATAGCTGGTTTTCTATACGATGAACTAACTATTGTATTTTGGACTATTTTGAAAGAAAGATCCAAGAAAGTAACAGTAATGGGATCAATTTGGGCAGTAAAACGTTAATTATAATGGTTATCATTATGTATGAGATGAGGTTCTGGGTGTCACAGAGACGACCCCCTCCCCCCAAATAAGGTGGAGGTCATCTATATAACAGCCATACATACCACATCATGAAGAAAAGGATTATTTTCATTATAAATGTGATTTTCCTCCTGCCAATATAAAAATGTTGGTAAGGGAGGGGGAGAATTTAGCTCCACGGATTTGTATGTAATATTCCCCATTAAAGAAAAAGTAATCGTGTTGTAACAAAAAACTCACAGACATAACCAAAAATTCTTTAACATTATCTAACATTATCTATACTTGTTAAAAAAATTGGTAAGGACCACAATTGCCAAATGTTGTGGTATAGATGAATATAATGTGGTTACGTCTGCAGTGATCCAACAATAGTTGTTTTGCCAAGTAACTTGACTTATAGTTTGTAAAACATGCTTAGTCTTTCAAGTTACTGGCATATTTACAACAAGAGGCTGCAATAGGTTATCAACTCATTATCCCAGTTGTTCAATAAAGGAACCTATGCCTGCCACAATTGGGCGCATAGAAGGATAAATTGTATCCTTATACACCATTGGAAGAGAATGAAAGACTGGGGGAATGGGCTTTACAACCATACTTTTATCCTTTCATCGAATATCATAGACTCCCAAGACTACACATCATTCAAGAGTGCCAAACTGCTGTTAAACATACGTGTGGGGTCAGAATGTAAATTTCTATATGTAGTTTCATCGCTCAACAAACCTTCATTTATTTTTTTTATATAAGTTAGCATCTAAGAGAACAACTGTGCCCCCCCACCTTTTCGTACGATCTTACTATGACATCCCTATTGTATTGTAAATCAGAAAGGGCCATACGCTCTTTAGTACTGAGATTGTCAAAAGTGAGATCAGCAGACAAAGAGCCATCCAGCAGTACAAGATCTTTTATAATACGCAATCGGATTGTGGCGCACCGGCATGCACACAACGGAAATCGGGGGGCGTGGCCGTAAAAAAACCTGACGGATTCGGAAAAACCCGCCGCATTTAAAAAAAGAAAGTGTCGCTCGACGCGCACTTACCTTCACCCACGATGGCTTGGTGAACTTCAGTGCATTCCGATGGTCTTCAGCGCAGCAGCGACACCTGGTGGACGTCGGAGGAACTGCCTTAGCAGAAAACAGCAGAATGTAGGTGTCTTTGGTTTGGATAACTGGATTCTGCTTGTAGATTTCACTTTAGGGTACAATCAGTCGCGCGCAGGAGAGAGGAGGAGTGAGTGCTGCTCACCCTCCCCTCTTCATAGTGAAGCGAGCAAGTGCATTTCTCCGTGCATGATCATGTGAGACAATGGGGCAGATTTACTTACCTGGTCCTGTTGCAATCCAGCAGCTCTGATTCGCGTTCTGCCAAGATTCACTAAGGTCGTGCGCCCGATGTCCACTAGGTGTTGCTGCTGCGCTGAAGTCCGCCGGAGTTCACTTTCTCCGTCTCGGTGTATGTGAGTGCTATTTTTGCGGCACAATAATTTTTTTAAATTCCATGTTTTTTTTCCTGATACAATCGGGTTAAAAAGTCGAGTGGTGTGGGGTAATTAACTGGCCTGTGGCTCCCTATTATATATTTAATAGGAAGCCGTTCAGGAGCCAGAAGAGCCGGCTCTTCTTAGTGAGTGAAGCCTAATGATCTAGCTCACTGAGAAGAGCCGTAATTCCCATCACTAGTCTGACTCTCTGCTCTGACTGAATCTGACCATTTGCTCCCACCCACCAGGGTGAGGTGGCAGCACCCTCCAACCAGCTTCCAGCTTGCTTTACAATAATACAAAGGATATAATTGGTTATTAATAGAGATGAGCGAGCACTAAAATGCTCGGGTGCTCGTTATTCGGTACAAACTTTTCCCGATGCTCGAGTGCTCGTACCGAATAACGAGCCCCATTAAAGTCAATGGGAGACCCGAGCATTTTTTCACTAACACAACACATTAAAAGAACAGTAAATAATAACACATTCCACATGTTTCCAGATGTTTTAATTGTAAGAATACATTAAAAAAACACTATTCTTCACTTTACAGGTGTTCGCGCGTGTCTCCCGCTAAGTTCGGAGATGTGCGTCGAACATCTGGATGTGAAGAATAGTGTTCTTTCAATGTGTTCTGCAATTAAATGGTCCTGTTTTCACTGTTTTCACTGTTTTAACTGTTTTTATTCTATTCTTCACTTTGCAGATGTTAGCACAAGTCTTCCGATAATGTCGGAGATGTGCGCGCACATCAGCAATGTGAAGAATAGTGTTATTTGAATGTGTTCTGCACTTAAATGCTTTTGTTTTCACAGTTTGCACTGTTTTTATTCTATTCTTCACTTTGCAGATGTTCGCACATGTCTCCCGCTAAGTTTGGAGATACGCGCTAACATCAGCAATGTGAAGAATAGAATAAAAACAGTGAAAACACAAGCATTTAAGTGCAGATTGCAGAACACATTCAAATAACACTATTCTTTACATTGCTGATGTTCGGCGCACATCTCCGAACTTAGCGGGAGACACGGGCGAACACCTGTAAAGTGAAGAATAGTGTTTTATTAATGTATTCTTACAATTAAAACATCTGGAAACACGTGTTATGTGTTGAAGAACAGTGTAAACACTGTTCTTCACTGTCTTTTATTAATTTAATGCTCGAACTCGAGCCGGCGAGATACTCGTCCGAGTAACGAGCCGGTCCGAGTATGCTAATACTCGACCGAGCAGTATACTCGGACGAGTACACTCGCTCATCTCTAGTTATTAACATTTCATGTTAATTCTTGCTTTACCAGACAGTGGTTTCAGCTGCAATTACTAAGTTCTTCTCCCATTGTTTTTCTCCCAGGCGGCGCCTACTATGACGTCAGCAGAAAAACAATTGTGGCGCCCTGCAGAAGAAAGAAGACGGGCGCGGAAGCCTGAAGAGGACCCGCGCGGACATCGGGGGAGCAGCGCTACGCATCGGGGCCACCGGAGGGTGAGTATATAAGTTTTGTTTTTTTTTTTAATGCTGGGCTCGCTGTATATTACTGGGGGCAGTGCTGTATACTACTGGGGGCAGTGCTGTATACTACTGGGGGCAGTGCTGTATACTACTGGGGGCAGTGCTGTATACTACTGGGGGCAAGCTGTATACTAATGGGGGCAGGCTGTATACTAATGGGGGCAGGCTGTATACTCCTGGGGGCAGGCTGTATACTACTGGGGGCAGGCTGTATACTACTGGGGGCAGGCTGGCTATATACTGGGGGGGGGCTGTGACCAATGCATTTCCCACCCTCGGCTTATACTCGAGTCAATAGGTTTTCCCAGTTTTTGATGGTAAAATTAGGGGTCTCGGCTTATACTCGGGTCGGCTTATACTCGAGTATATGCGGTATACATTTCTTCAATAAGATGTTATTTTAAAAAAATTACCTGTGTGAAAATAATTTCTTTTAAATGTAGTCATATGGTCCCTTACATACAAGACCATGTCCTTGGATACAGCCGCCTCTGCTGGAGGTATTGCCCAAAGAAACAAAAGGTTTTTGTATATGAAATGTCCGGGAGTTACTGCATATCCTACAGCCGTCCTGTGGTAATGACCGATGAAGCCAGGAAGTCAAACAGGACTCAATAGCGCATGTCTGGCCACTACTGCCTAAATGTGAGGTGGTTGTATCCGAGGAAGCTATCTCGTTTCTAAGGGACAACATGACTACATTTATGGAAATGTTCTTCACACAGGAACATTTTTTTAAATAAAATCCAATTGAAGAAATGTTTACATATTTAATGAAATTAAATGTAAATGTCCAGATGGGAATACCCCTTTAAATATCGTCAACGCAAAAACGAAAAATTGTCTTGGCGTTAAGGGGTTAATGTTGCTCTTAAGGCTCATTCACACTGCCGTCTGCGGGGCCGTACATGCGGCCGCAAATTTGCGGCAAAGCGGAGATATGGTGCCATACATGCTCTATCTTTTGGCGAGTGTGCGGCCGTGTGCCGCTGTTTTCTATGGAGGGAGGAGGGGTCACCCTCCCGCACGGGAGGGCATACCGCGTGTGTATGTACCCTTAAATGGCTAAGCTTCAGAATTTTTCTACAACAGGGGCTTCAAAATTACAACAGCGTTCCACTTTACCATGAAAATGATAAGAGATGCTTTGTGTACCTTACAAAGGCATGTTAAAAGGAAATATCCTCATCGGTATAGAAATGGTTAATGGAAAAGGAAAACAGACATAACCATACAAGTAGGAAAAGTGGAATAATCGTCTCTACATACGTGTCTGTGCTCCCCTGGTGCGCTGCCAGGAATCCTGCAATGTGCCCTGACTTCATTAAAGGGGAAGTCAGGGCGCAATGACTTATTCATCAGAGGAAGAAGTGGTTAAAAATAGTGTAACCCTCTGCCTGGGTGTCACTTTCATGGGGAGATGTGACACCAGATGATCAGCTGTGCCTGGAGAATGCCTATAAAATCCTGTGATAATCTTCAGGGCAGACTGTCACCAAGACATGCAAATACGAAGACTGGCAGGAGATAGTCACCCTACTCTCCCCGGCTTCTGAATGGCAGATGTGCCTGATTTATTTATATTATTTATTTATAATTTAGGACACTAGGAAAGTTGGGTGACATCCTGTTCTCAGCATAAGTAGATTTCGGTTTTCATCTGAGAGAGTGAGGAGGGATTGGTAGTCGTACACTACAATGACATCCCATTACTTTCTACCATCTCAACCCCCAGTGACGCTTCGGTGCTGCCACCTACAGGCAGCTGACTGCTACTAGCACCAAGCCTCCCCTGTTACTGCTTACAAGGTGTCTATAACGACGGGGTGGATACCGGATGTGAGGAGTTGAGCTCTCGCGAGACTCTGTTGCCAGGAGACTGTGTTACTGTGTATCACAGGGAAAGGAACAAGGAGCAGTATGGTGAGTACAGTGTAATATCTGCATAGTGTATAACCTGTGCTGTAACATCATGTGACCCAGCTTTCCCAGGAGCAGATAATGGAATTGTATTATAATGCATGATGTTATCACTGTGCCATAATATTTGATAGCCAGAGTTATCATAAGGAATGGATCCCATGAGAAATAAAGTGCAATTCATTTATAATCCACAAGTCTGGGACCTGGTCCTTAGTGTGAATATCTGAATATCAGGACCAAAAAGCTCCTGGATAAATGGACGTTTACTATATCCGGTTAGTCCATGTATCTCCATGTGGAGGGCTCAGTTATGAACTGGTCATGTCATATATGTTATTGGGGTTTTCTCCTTAATATTTATGATATGATCTAATTCATGGGGGGTCAAGGATCATCAATGCACGGAGGACCCTACGCAGACTTTCGGTTCTGATTTGGGGCAGATTTTTTTTGCTGTGCCCAATTTGTCAGTGTCTGATGCTGATCTCTTGATAAATCTGTTGTCATTTAAGACTGTCTAGTTGTACTTTGTACCTGCCACCTTTACAGATGACAGGCCCATTTTTGTTCACCAGCCACAAAAAGTGTAAAAACTACCTCAAACCTTTTGATAAATGTGCTGCGTTAGACATTTTTGGGGGGAAATTATCACAGAATTCTGTGTTAAACAGATGTATAAATCTTCCATAATCTGTAATCTCCCTTGCGCTGGTACTGCATGTTATCTCATAGACTATTTATGATCAGTTCTGGGAGACCTGTCAGCACTGTAGCACATTTTTTTGAAAGGATTTAACCTCTTTACAGTACACCACTAATTTTGATAATGTGCCAGACCTGACATCAGGCTGACTACTGCATGCTGAGCAGTACATAGTGGGGCTCATTTACTAAGGGTCGTGTTGCTCAGTTTCGTCAGACTGTGCAACTTTTTCGCAGATTACATGTCTTGCACAGGTATTTTAGCGCATGTAATCCTTTTTTTGCGCAGCTGCGCTGGCTTGCATGCGCTGCAATTTTGGGAGCGTGCGTCATACAAGACCTGACTGATTCAGACTGAGCAAATTGTGTCGCAAGCCCTAGCCCTAACATGCACCAGTAAAAAGATGGTGAACTCTGTCGGACCTGAGCGACACATGCAGGATATCAGGCATACAATCTTAGTGAATATTGGCACAGTGCATTATCATTGGACAATGCACTTTGTGTGAACTTCAGCATTGTATGTAAATAATACAATACTCATACCATAGAGCAGTGATGGCGAACCTATGGCACGCGTGCCAGAGAGGGCACGCAGAGCCCTCTCTGCTGGCACGCGTACCTTCTCCCCAGCCTCATCAATGATACCTACCCCTGCCGGGTCCCAGCACTCTGTTGACCGCTCGACCCCGGCTACCGCTGCCTGCTCGTTCGCGCCTGGCCCACCCTGCTGCCTGCAGAGTCGCGGGGTCCCGATGCCTGCTTGTCCCCGCCCTGCTGCCTGCAGAGTCGCGGGGTCCTGATGCCTGCGGGGTCCCGGTGCCCGCTGCCTGCGGGGTCCCGGTGCCCGCTGCCTGCGGGGTCCCGGTGCCCCATGCCTCCTGCCTGCTCCTGTGCTCCGACGTCACTGCTCCTGTGCTCCGAGTCGCGGGGTCCTGATGCCTGCGGGGTCCCGGTGCCCGCTGCCTGCGGGGTCCCGGTGCCCGCTGCCTGCGGGGTCCCGGTGCCCGCTGCCGGCGGGGTCCCGGTGCCCGCTGCCTGCGGGGTCCCGGTGCCCGATGCCTGCGGGGTCCCGGTGCCCGATGCCTGCGGGGTCCCGGTGCCTGACGTTTCCGCGGCTGCTGCACTTAGTAAGGCCCTCTATGTGTGTCTGTCTATGCTGGTGTGAGTGTATTGGAGTGTGTGCTGTGTGAGTGTAGTGGTGTGGAGTGTGTGCTGTGTGAGTGTAGTGTAGTGGAGTGTGTGCTGTGTGAGTGTAGTGGAGTGTGTGCTGTGTGAGTGTAGTGGAGTGGAGTGTGTGCTGTGTGAGTGTAGTGGAGTGTGTGCTGTGTGAGTGTAGTGGAGTGTGTGCTGTGTGAGAGTAGTGGAGTGTGTGCTATGTGAGTGTAGTGGAGTGGAGTGTGTGCTGTGTGAGTGTAGTGGAGTGGAGTGTGTGCTGTGTGAGTGTAGTGGAGTGTGCGCAGTGTGAGTGGAGTGTGAGTGTAGTGGAGTGTGCGCAGTGTGAGTGGAGTGTGAGCGGAGTGGAGAGTGCGCAGTGTGAGCAGAGTGGAGTGTGAGTGGAGTGGAGTGTGTGCTGTGTGAGTGGAGTGGAGTGTGCGCAGTGTGAGTGGAGTGTGAGCGGAGTGGAGTGTGTGCTGTGTGAGTGGAGTGGAGTGTGCGCAGTGTGAGTGGAGTGTGAGCGGAGTGGAGTGTGCGCAGTGTGAGCAGAGTGGAGTGTGCGCAGTGTAAGCAGAGTGGAGTGGAGTGTGCGCAGTGTGAGTGGAGTGTGAGCGGAGTGGAGTGTGCGCAGTGTGAGCGGAGTGGAGTGTGAGTGGAGTGGAGTGGAGTGTGCGCAGTGTGAGTGGAGTGTGCGCAGTGTGAGTGGAGTGTGCGCAGTGTGAGTGGAGTGTGCGCAGTGTGAGTGGAGTGTGCGCAGTGTGAGTGGAGTGTGCGCAGTGTGAGTGGAGTGCTGTGTGTGCAGTGTGAGCGTAGTGTGCGCGGCGTATTACCAAAATTTTCATACTCCTCCTCGGGTAAAAATACTCCTCAAAAATGGTGAGAGGAGTATTATTACCCTTCTGGAAAAATGTTAGTGCGACCTCTGATAATGGTCTTTTATGCTATTTATGTGGTTGTAATGGTGGCGTCATGATGTCACAGTGTTATTTGTCTCATGTATAGTGGTATTGTGGCGCTATTGGACTAAACTGCTATGTTGGCACCTTGCACTAGAAAAGTCGCCTTTGGTTTGCAGTTTGGGCACTCGGTCTCTTAAAGGTTCGCCATCACTGCCATAGAGTGCAGATAGTAACCATACACTGATCAGGTGTTGTGGGAGATCACAAATGGAGGCACACTTTAAATGTAAAATATCTATCCGTTACTGTAATGCTTTTCAATAATGCAGACTCAGCATATTATGATGGGTTTTTTTCAGCCGCCCAAAAAGAAAGCGTCACCGAAGAAGAAGTCTGCCAAGGGAAAGAAGAGCCCTGGGTTGGTGGATGGATTAGCCACTGAGGAAATGAGTAAAGAACAGGTAATACATAGAGAGGGACAAGAATTGCATCATTATAGAAGGCCTTTATCTTAGCAGCATCAGTGGCAGGTGCTCTATTGGTATATCCTTTTGTGTAATATAACTAATAGTAAGCTATTATTCCTTAGCTGGAGGAGCACATAGGACGTCTGCGAGAGGAATTGGACAGAGAACGAGAGGAGAGGAACTACTTCCAGCTGGAAAGAGACAAGATCCACACTTTCTGGGAAATCACTCGCCGACAACTGGAAGAGAAGAAATCTGAACTCCGTAACAAGGACCGTGAGATGGAGGAGGCAGAGGAGAGACATCAAGTGGAAATTAAGGTATGAGCATTTGTGGCCAGGGGGTTAGAGATCTCACTGTATGTCATATGGGTACTGAATGTTTGAACAAAAAGTACTCAGCAAACTCTGCATCACATTGTAAATTACATTGTAATTTGCCCAGATCTATTGAACTGGCTGCACCAGTTTCGGTGTGACTTTGCAATAGAAAGAACATACAATCTGCATGTACATGTATTTATAAAGTGTCTGCGACCAATTTTGTGTCACAACTGCTCTGTCCGACAAGACAGAAAAAATGTGCACCTAAAGGGGAGTGTTACTGCTTATTTAGAGTTTGTGACATATTTATTAAAGTGGCTTGATAGAATTTTGTCGCACTCTGTACTTTAAAAGTGCACCAAAAAAAATGGTGCACACTTCCAGGGCAGTGCAGGTTGCGCCTGATATTTGAAGACTGTGTGCCAGTATTCAATAATCTGGCGCACTGTGCATATTTGTGAGCCAACTGCACTTTGCATTTTGCCTCACTTGGATACGACCATCTCTGCAGGAGTGATTGCACAAAAAACAATTTTTTTTTTTTTGCAAAGGTCAGGAGTTACTGCATGTCAGACAGCCATCCTGTGGTAGTGAACACTGAATCCAGGTGGGCGGGTAGCTCAATAGCGAATATCTTGATAAAGCTGCCAGGGTGCGGGGGTGGTTATATTCAATGACATTTCGAAGGGACAAAATTACTACATTTATTAGAAATCATCTTCACAATAGTATATTTTTATTACCGTATTTTTCGGACTATAAGGCTCACAAAAAATCCTTTGATTTTCTCAGAAATCAAAGGTGTGCCTTATAGTCCAGTGCGCCTTACACATGGACCGTTCTGACAGACAACAGCTGCCTTGAACTGTGCACAGGTCTGCCACCTGCTGGTCATACATCCTTATAATCAGGTGCGCCTTATAGTCCAGTGCGCCTTATATATGAACCTAGACTTTTTAGCAGGCATTTATTGATAGTGATCCTTATACTCAGGTTTCACAAAAATCTGTGTAACTTCATAAAACTGATCATACATCCAAAATTACCCATTATCCATCTGATGATGCTGGTATATTAAAGGGATACACACTGCACAGACATACACAGATATGAAGGGAATAGGACTAGATGCTTATTTTGGATGAGAGACATAAATGGAAGTCACATATTGGGATGGGGGCAGTTTAATAGTTTTTAATGAAAAGCATTTGTAACAAATGAATGGCCTAAGTTTATTTAATCATCAGGTAGTTATTGGCATGAATATCTATGAAAATTATTGGGGTAAACACTGTTTTGGTGGTTACTTAACCCCTTAACGCTCTGCGCCGTAGCTCTACGGCGCAGAGGTATAAGGGATGTATGAAGAGGGCTCACGGGCTGAGTCCTCTTCATACAAAGGTGGGGGTTTTTGCAAAATGCATAAAACCCCCACCGCTAATAACCGCGGTCGGTGCTAGCACCGATCGCGGCTACTAACCCCCCCGTTGCCGCCCCCGTTGCCGCCCCCGTTTTTCGATCGCCACGCCCCCGAACGTCATCGGGGGGCGGCGATCGGTTGCCATGGTAGCCTCGTGTCTTCTTTTGACACGAGGCTATCTGGCAGCTGCAGATTCGTTACAATGAGCCAGTGGCTCATTGTAATGAATGTGCTGCAAAAATGCCATATATTGCAATACAGAAGTATTGCAGTATATGGTAGCAGCGATCTGACCATCTAGGGTTAATGTACCCTAGATGGTCTAAAAGATAGTGAAAAAAAAAAAGAAAAAAAAAAGTTTAAAAAA
The DNA here is from genome assembly GCF_040894005.1 of Engystomops pustulosus. Classification (NCBI taxonomy): domain Eukaryota; kingdom Metazoa; phylum Chordata; class Amphibia; order Anura; family Leptodactylidae; genus Engystomops; species Engystomops pustulosus. Next base: position 99,484,306 of record NC_092417.1, on the reverse strand, counting down.
TAAAAAAAATTTATAAAATATTAAAAGTTCAAATCACCCCCCTTTCCCTAGAACGGATATAAAACATAATAAACAGTAAAAATCACAAACATATTAGGTATCGCCGCGTCCCAAAATGCCCGATCTATCAAAATATAAAAACGGTTACGGCCGGCGGTGACCTCCGAGGCGGGAAATGGCGCCCAAATGTCCGAATTGCGACTTTTACACCTTTTTACACAACATAAAAAATGATCAAAATGTCGCACAGACCTCAAAATGGTAGCAATGAAAACGTCGCCTCATTTCGCAAAAAATGACCCCTCACACATCTCGGTGCGCAAAAGTATGAAAAAGTTATTAGCATCAGAAGATGGCAAAAATTTTTTTTGCTTTTTTGTACACATTCGTTTCATTTTTGAAAATGTATTAAAACACAATAAAACCTATATAAATTTGGTATCACAGCGATCGCACCGAACCAAAGAATAAAGTAGGCGTGTTATTTGGAGCGAAGAGTGAAAGTCGTAAAAACTGAGCCCACAAGAACGTGACGCACGTGCGTTTTTTTTTCAATTTTTCCACATTTGGATTTTTTTTTCAGCTTCGCAGTACACGGCATGTTAAAATAAATAACATTACGGGAAAGTAAAATTTGTTACGCACAAAATAAGCCCTCACACAGGTCTGTACACGGAAAAATGAAAAAGTTATGGATTTTTGAAGTTGGAGAGCGAGAAATGAGCCGAAAAACCCTCCGTCCTTAAGGGGTTAAAGGGGTATTCCCATCTGGACGTTTACATTTTATTTAATTCATTTGCCATATATAAACATTTCTTCAATTGGACGTTATTAAAAACAAATGTTCCTGTGTGAAGATAATTTCTCATAAATGTAGTCATGTGGTCCCTTAGAAACCAGATAGCTCCCTCGGATACAACCACCTCACATTTTGGCAGCAATGGCCAGACATGCGCTATTGAGTCCTGCCTGACCTCATGGATTCAGCGATCATTATCACAGGACGGCTGTAGGATATGTAGTAACTCTTGGACATTTCATATACAGAAAACTTTTGTTTCTTTCTGCAATCCCTCCAGCAGAGGTGGCCGTATCCAAGGACACAGTCTGCAGACCATATCCAGACCATATGTCTGCATTTATGAGAAATTATCTTCACACAGGTACATATTTTTTTTTAATAACATCTAATTGAAGAAATGTTTATATATGGCAGATTAATGAAACTGAATGTGAATGCCCAAACGAGAATACCCCTTGGGCCTGTAAGTTTATTCCTATAGCAAAGTCCATCTTATACAAAACATCTGTGATCGTGATGGACCTTGGGAAACAGCATGGACACAGAGTCCTCTTCCATTAAGTTAGCATTTTCTGGGAAATAAAGGGAATTCCCTGATGAAGTGTCTAATTCTAGGCTCAAGAAGCCAGCATTCTTTCCTCAGGCCATTATTCTTTTGACCAAACTACAGATACTCCAGAGCTGGTGACAATTTTTCATGTTTAATGCTGTCATTTTTTGTGATTTTCATTCCGGAAAGTGCTTTCTATAAAATAGACCACAGGCATAAATATAAGTGTGAAACTTAGATCTTATGTTATAGGAGTTAACTGTTAGAGGTTGTATATACTAACAGCTTGCTGTCTGTTTTTATTGACAACCTGTTCTTGTCCCTTCTCACGGTTTGAGTACAGGGCAATGACAGCTGTCTTAAACCTCAAATTGAGCTCAGATCACTTACCCTAATCTATAGATTTCCTTTTTGTTTTTCAGGTATACAAGCAGAAAGTAAAACATCTACTGTATGAGCACCAGAACAACATTTCAGAGCTGAAAGCAGAGGGCAGCGTCACCATGAAGCTGGCACAGAAAGAACACCACACACAGGAGAGCCTGTTTCGCAAAGATATTCGAGGTCTACGAGTGGATATCAAAGAGCAGGAACTGGCCAATGAGATGGTGGTGAAGAATCTCAAAATGGTAGGAAACAAGGGAACAGATGAATAGTGATCAATGTAATGAATGTATATTATGCATGTACTTGCCATCACATTCTGTATAGATATAAGCCCTATGTGGTAGTTAGCATCTGGAGCACCACATGCTTTGTGCAGTCACAGGGTACCAAATCCAGGCTAAGACTATAGTACAGGCAGTCTCCCGGTTACATTCAACACAGATTCCTTGGGTTTGTATTTGAATTTGTATGCAAGTTGAAACTGTATATTTTATAATTGTAGATCCAGACAAAAACATTTTTTGCCCCAGTAACAATTGGAGTTTCAAAATTTTTTGCTGTATTGGGACCAAGGATTATCAATAAAGCTTCATTACAGACATCTTACAGCTGATCTTTGCAGTCTGGGACTAAAGTAAAGCATCCAGAGAGCTTCACCAAAGGTCACAATGGGCAGAGGGGTCTGTCTCTAACTAGGGCATCCTCCCTGACTAGGGTCATCTGTGAGTCAGGTGTCCTTAAGTAGGGGACCACCTGTAAATGGGAAAGTGGGCTGAGGGTCAGATAACGTTCAAAATATTGCTACAGGATTTATTACTTTTTTATGCTTTGTATGCCAGAAAAGTGACGTGTATGATGTAATAAATCTGCCCTTATATGTCAGTAGGTGGTGGTCACATGGCTAGAGTTTAATTCACTCACATCCTAATTTTTGGGGGTTGGCTGAGTTGGAAAGGGATGAGTGTTTGTAAGGGCGGTGGGGATGAGGTTGTTTTGGTGGCAGGGAATGTAATGCTCCTAAAAGCTATAGTTCACTATTGGAGTTGGAGTTATGATAGTTTCCATTACATGTGCGTTATGTTTGATATTATTCCCTCCCCGAAACTGGTTATTGTTTTCTTTTTTGTTTATTCTTTTGTTTTTTATAGAAACAAGATGAAGAAATCACACGATTGAGGAATGATTTTGAAAGACAAGTGAAAGGTACCCCCTTCCATGCATCCTTGTATTTTTATGTTTGTATGTTTTTACAAAGAAGTAAATCTACCATCAAAATCAATCATAATAAACCAGGGAGACTTTCTCATAGATCCAGACACTGGGACTGTGGTAATCTTCTTAGATATCCATGACCTTCTTCCTTCTATAATCAACTTTTATACTAATGGAAACCTTAGCACCTCTGTGATCTGGCTTTACAAGCACTTATGTGTCACCCTTCCCCAGAGTAACAGTCTGTACATGCAGATCACAGAGGGGCTAGGGTAACCCCTCAAGCTCATTAGCATAAATTGCTGATGGGTGTGGGCCCTGGCCCTAGATATCACAAGAACAGTGGGGCGTGGTACCCCCAATTTATGGAATGGACATAACCATTGCTGCTCCATTCACTATTTATGGCTCTGACTGAAGTAGCATAGTACTGCGCTTGGCTATCTCTGCCTTAGAAATTACTCTATATACTCCGGTATAAGCCGACCCAAGTATAAGCCGAGGCCCCTAATTTTACCACCAAAAACTGGGAAAACCTATTGACTTGAGTATAAGCCGAGGGTAGAAAATGCATTGGTCACAGCCCTCCACCCCCAGTATATAGCCAGCAAGCCCCCAGTAGTATACACTAAGCCTGCCCCCTGTAGTATACACTAAGCCTACCCCCTGTAGTATACACTAAGCCTACCCCCTGTAGTATACACTAAGCCTGCCCAATGTAGTATACACTAAGCCTGCCCCCTGTAGTATACACTAAGCCTGCCCCCTGTAGTATACACTAAGCCTGCCCCCTGTAGTATACACTAAGCCTGCCCCCTGTAGTATACACTAAGCCTGCCCCCTGTAGTATACACTAAGCCTGCCCCCTGTAGTATACACTAAGCCTGCCCCCTGTAGTATACACTAAGCCTGCCCCCTGTAGTACACAGCCAGCTGGCAGAGACGCGGCCATGCACTCTACCGGCAGGCGCATACTATGACACGGCCGCTGCTGACATTAAAGAATGCGCCAGGCGGCGGACAACATGGTCGCGTCTATGCCAACTGTTATAGAAGACCGAAGAAAGAAGAGGGGCTGCAGGGAAGACAGAAGAGGATCCGTGCCAACATCGGGGCCGCCAGAGGGTGAGTATATATGTTTGTGTTTTTTTTTTTAATTGACTCGTATATAAGCCGAGGTGAGGTTTTTCAGCACATTTTTTGTGCTGAAAAACTCTGCTTATATACAGTTATAGAACAGCAGGGTGCATGTGCTGCTCTTTTAATTTGAGGTCACAAAGGACCTCTGTGCTAATCTAATTTGTGCTAAACTGAAATGAAATACGTTAACTATTGGGGATTACCTTAGATGGTGGAGATGGGAAGCAGCATAAAAAACATACAGGCACCCTTGTTGCTTCCACAGAGGTGATCGTGGTCTCAATTACTGGAACTGCAGAAAGTGACCAAGGAGTAAGTAAAGGATTATAACTTCACCTCTATTTGAAGTCATTCACAGATTAAATGGATATTCCGGGAATTAAAACATCTGTTACAAAATCCCATAATCAGAGTCAGACTGGGGTACCTGGGGCCCACCAGTGAAATTAATTTTGGAGGCCCACCAACTACTACACAGAAATATTCCAAGATATGTAGTAGTGGGGGCAGTAAAACAAAGAATAAACTAAGCCCTTTCTACCTTCCTTTCTGCTTATGCACTGCTCCTGGTTTGTGTGCAGTGGTTGCAGTGGTGACCTTATCTTAGGGCATTGATGTTAGGGATAGTATAAGAATTACCCCTGGTGTCCCGGGCTTTCTGCTAGTGGCTAGGATGTGGTTAGGGATGTAAGTGCAAGGACTACATTCGTAAGCTGAGAGCTGTCTCACACTAGAAGGTTAGTTAGTGAATACAATACTGATCTGACATAGGAACAAATAGGATCTAGTACCTCACAGGTGACATGTCTTTTCCTTCACGTCCAGAATCGTTGTAAAATGATGATTCAGAAATGTGACGTGTCTGCTGGATGCATTCTGGTTGCAGTGTGTGAACCGTGCATGCACAGGGATCCAGGGTACACAACACATGCATAAAACACTTCAGAAATGCAGGACATTTTGACAGTAGATAAGTCAATCACAATGGAGGGGGCCGCTGAGCCGGACTTTAGCATTCAGCTCCTGACTCCCTGACTATGATGCTCCTTAACAGACGGATTTAATTTAGATTTTTTTTTCAACAGGAAAAGTGGATCACTTGCTGCACACAGCACCGGTTACTGGGAAACTCCCTGCTGACAGTGTATTTCTGTATATTGCCCCCAGATATCTTATATGCTTTCACCTCTGTGCATTTTCCAAACCATTTCCCATCATGAATTTCAGTACTGGGCCCCCTGGAATTATACACACTGTGTATAATTAAATGACAACTAATTGCATATTATCTTCTATTTTAATGAGCCATATGAATATGAATTATTCTTATTCCCGGAACACCCCTTTTATCTCTATGTCCCCTTCATCCCTACATGCAGAAATAGAATCTAAATATGATAAGAAGATGCGTTTACTGCGAGATGAGTTAGAGCTCCGTAGAAAGACTGAAATTCATGAGGTTGAGGAGAGGAAGAATGGACAGATCAATACTCTGATGAAGAACCATGAAAAGGCCTTCAGTGACATCAAGAACTATTACAATGACATCACTCTCAACAACCTGGCTCTGATCAATTCACTTAAGGTATGTAAAGCAAGGCTCCATGGTGGTAGGAAACTGGCCTATATTAACTGACATAATTCTGCCGATACCTGCATAGTGGTTAGTGTGAGGGGAGCTGGTTAGATAAGTAAGTAGGGTCAGAGATAAGCAAGTGCTCTAGGCTTAATATGCCATAAATATTTAATCGCCTCCTTTAAGGTGCACTTGGTTTTTCTATGGAAACACATGGTTGGCCTATAGACGATCTTTTTTGCTATATAGATACTGAGCACAAAAGTCTAATTTCATCTGTCCCCTTCTATTCTTTCTCCAACTTTAAAGAGGGTTTCTGTTGAAGGCTGTATACCTACAATAACAGGGAATTCTATTCACTTTAATTGTATACATTTGCATACTACAGATATCCATTGCACAGACATTTTGCTTATTGTTTTATTCACTGTCAAGTTTATTTTGCCCTGAAGGTGTTGCACTACAGCTGGCCATACACCTGACATAGCTGTCACCTGGATAAATGTGTATCTGCACTCTCCCATAGGCATTTATGCATATGTGGCCTATCCGTACATGCATATGTTATGACTGGAATAAGGACTGTCAGTGGCTTAACAATTACTGCCCAATTTCTATCTTTCCCAAAATGTAAGTCAGGAGGACCCTATGCACATTAGATGGTGAGCTTGTCCCAAAAATATCCCAAAATCACAGTATAGGCCAAAATATGGTCAGCTTAACAGATATTGGACCACATTTATTAAAGTATTTGCACCACTTTTCTGTCTGACTTTGCACTGAAAAAACATATGAACTGCTTGCACATATATCTATGAAGTTTCTGCTCTAAGACTGTGCCGCAGCTGCGCTATGCTCGATGCACCACAGATTTCTGCACCTAAAAAGGGAACCCCCCTTTTAGGTGCAGGATTTTGTGGAGCATTGGGCATAGTGCAGCTGCGGTGCAGAGTTGGACTTTGCACCACATTTATTTCCGTGACTTGTGTTGAATGCCCAATGTTCAAAAAAGCTTGGTGCGCCCTTCCAGAAAAGTGCAGGGTGTTCCATATAAATGAAGACTTGCGCCAATCTTGATTAATCTGGCACGCTCTTCAGCAAACTACAAAAAGTGCACTTTGCTCTACTTTTGATAAATGTGGCCCATTGTGTGTTGAGCTCTCTGTTATTTGCTTCTCCTAAACAAAAGATTTCATTCTGCTGATTTCATTGTGACAAAGCAATCCACATATCTCACATATCCTGCTATTTGTCAATAAAATATAAACTTCCATTGTAACAGTCCATTATGTGTCCCACATTACAGGAGCAGATGGAGGAGATGCGTAAAAAGGAAGACCGCTTAGAAAAGGAGATGGCGGACCTCCAGTTACAAAACCGGCGTCTCACTGAACCCCTGCAGAAGGCACGTGATGATGTTACCGAGCTCCACAGACAGCTAGCCAGTTATGAAAAGGACAAGACGTCTCTGGCAGTAAGTCTCTGAATCTGCTGTGACAGTTTTTTTCTCTGTTACATCTTTTCATGGTAAAAATCCCTCATGTCCATGCCTTTGCAGCATAATATCATTGTGATTCGCTCAATAGGATGTCTGCCTTGAAGGAAGGAAGTCCTACTGTTAGTACATGCTGTGTTCTGGTCTTCTGTCTATTACTTTTGCACTCTACGTTTAATGGATTTTATGCTGCATTTATTCTTCTGGACTCCCATGGAAGCACAGATAATTGCCAGGAGGTTGTACATTTTATATTTGCAGTATGGAGGGATGCAATTTTACCATATTGCTACTTCACATAATTCATAATACACTATGAATAGCATAACAATGAGGATAAAAGAGGTGGTATGTAATATACATACATACATTATACATTTTCTACAATCTTGGAAGAATTACCAGTGCTTCAGGAGACTTTTCTTCAAAAACTTCTCACTTTATTATGTTCCAATAAAAGCATATTTCATGGCAATGTGCATAAATGTACATGACACGGCACCTCAGGTAATCTTGGTAATTCTTCCAAAATTGTAATCATGCCCGGAGTCCGTGGGGCTTTGGGTGATCCAAGCGCTGGGAGTGAATCGACCGGAAGGGAGCTGAACTTTGGATTTTCTTGCTTGTAATTATACATTTTCTGTATTACATTCATAGTGAATATTATCAAGGGAATTTTACCATCAAAATCAGGCATGGATAAACCAGGGGCACTTATAGATCAATCTATGCAAAGTGACTGTGGTAATGTTCTATTTGATATCCATGACCCCTTCTTGCTTAAAGCAACTTTTAAGTTATGCTAATGAACCTGGAGGGCTCCTGGGGGTGGTTCCCAGAGCCCCTTGGTGCTACAGATTCACAGGCTGTTACAATGTGCAAGGGGCACTTCCCCCCCATTATGTGCTGAACCTTTCTCTGTCACAGTGAGATTACATCAGGCAAAGGAAGGAGTAAAGTGCTGACATAGTAGGGGTGAGGATGAGACAGTATAACAGCGTGTGAAGCTGCAGGATGTTGATGCAGGAAGTTGATTTTAGAAGAAAGGATGCCAAATATAAGAAGATTGCCACAGTCATGGTGACTGATTCTATCATGATTTTTATCATGCTTAATTTGATGGTAGGTTTCTTTTAATATTTCCGCTTTGGATATTGGTGACTTATTTGGTGAGTGCCTGACACTGCCAACAATATGCTCAATAACAGAAATCTAACTTAGTTTTTCAGCTCAGATCACTCCTTCTAGAGGCTGTTGGAAATAGCTGATGGGGGTACTGAATGTTTAACCACTGCTGATGTGCTATTAATATATTCTATGGATAGGTTATCAATATCCAACTCTTTAAAATATTACCATTTATTACTTCTTTTTTTAAACTTGGTTAATGTTTGACCCAGTTAGAAGTAGTGAGGATTTAATCAGGGTATCTTCACTTCTTCTCGCCTCATATGATTCCTTCTCTCAATACAAACTGTCTGTATATGGCTGCAGGCTCTAAACAAATGACCATAATAATTGTTTTACATCTTCCTGCAGAATACAAAATCTCGCCTGAAATCAGCAGAGAAAGAGCTAGATGATCTGAAATGGGAACATGAAGTGTTAGTGCAAAGGTTCCAGAAGGTGAGCACTGGATGGATGCGAGCTGGATGGGTGCTGTAATAAGCTAAAGTGAGCATTAAAGGGGTTGTCCAGGAATGAGTGCTTTTATACATGGCTGGGGGACTGTAAAAATAACCAACATCTTATTCTTCCACTCTTATTGGCAAGGCTACCGGTCGCCCACTGCCGCATACCTGGTACTGAATTAGTTTCATTTTGTATCAGGGGTGCAGCAGTGTTCGGGGCTGGAGGCAGGCAGTGACTGATAGCTCTTTTCTGTTGTTTTTTTATAGCACCTTCCGCTGTGGATTCCTGGACAGTCCTTTAAAGGGACCTCTATATCAATAATAATAGTTGTTTCGGGTAGTTTAGCACCCAGCACCTCTGCCAGTCAGCTGCTATACAACATGCTCATTTCCGGAACACTGCTCTGTCTGTAGTGTATGTAATATTTTTGTAGTGCAGGGGAAGCTCAGTGTTGGCTGGATGACCATTCATTATGAACCTCTGCATAGGTCATTAGTAGTAAAGGGAGACAGAAAACCCCTTAAGCAGAAACTTCCATAAATAGAAATGCATATCAATGTACTAATGCAGCAAATTGGTGTAGCATGCTGAGGTTAATAGTTTCAGAAAAGCTTCTAATGTAGAAAGTCAACCCATAAGCAAACAAATGCATAATACATGAACCATGGTTAAAACAAAATTAATATAATATACCGTAAGTAGTTATAGTGAGCTCCCAATGGTTCTTTCTAGATGTGCCGTTTAATTTTCCTGGGTAATGTAGTTCATTGACGATGGAGGGAGGGAGTTACTGCATATACAGTAGTAGATCTGGATTTCTTCATTTACAGCTTATTTGCATTAGTATGTGTGCATAATAAATAACCTTTCTACAGATTGGTTTTTACTACTTAGTTTTATTTCGATCCATCTTACCTTATAGATCCAGAGTGAGCGGGATGAGCTGTACAATAAATTCACAGCGGCAATTCAGGAAGTTCAGCAGAAGAATGGCTTTAAGAACCTGCTGCTGGAAAGGAAGCTACAGGCACTGGGAGATACTCTAGAGAAGAAGGAAGCCCAACTCAACGAAGTGCTGGCAGCATCTAACCTGGACCCCATCTCTCTGAGTACTGTTACTCGCAAGCTGGAGGTATGAGATGTTTGGACAGAAACCTGTTTAACGAGGTTGTTTAATGTCCTTTACACATGCAAACAAATCTTTTTCTTTCTTTTTCTGCACAGGACGTCTTAGACACCAAAAATAACGCCATTAAAGACCTGCAGTATGAACTGGCTAGAGTGTGCAAGGTAAGGACTGATAGCATTTGGGAGCCCTGGTAAAGGAAGCAATCACACCTATTCTTAGACACAGTTGACGACATCCAGTACCAGTTAATGCATATTAAAGAGTCTTCGCATTTATTTTAGCTAACAAGCAGAAAATGAGTCAGGTTCGCTCACCACCAGGTTGATTGGCACTCAGAAAATCTGTAAAAATCGTTGTGCAGCTTTATTCATCTGATTATAGGTACAATACAGGCAAATGGCAATAACAAGGAATTGGATGCCATACACATCTGATGCGTTTCAGACCATCAGGTCCTTAGTCATATGACTTATTTTATCTACTGCTTCGCATTTATTTTACCCTGGTCTCAGATGTTCATACAATAGTGACCGTTAAGCTTAATATTTGCCTCCTAAAATCAATTGAATCCAAGCGCCCAGATTTGATATTGGCTTATACCGGAATCTACCATTGAGTTGCCACTGTATGCATAAAGTTTTAGGATAAATCAGTACCAAAAAAGCTGCTGAATTAAGGACTCTACTTTTATTATGTTGATGACTTCTCCATAGACAAGTGCATCAATATCAGATTGGATGCGGGGGAGGGCTGAGCGGTCGGTTAGTGTCAGTCCCCCACTGATGTGATATTGATGACCTCTCCAGTAGATGGTAAAAAACCTTTAATATGATGTAATTGAATCCTGTCCATATGTGCTATATCAGAATTTATATTTATAAAATGGTTTAGCTTTCTAAAATCTTTTATTGCCACACAATTTTAGGCACACAATGACCTACTCCGTACATACGAAGCCAAGATGAAGGCATTTGGAATTCCTGTTGAAGAGTTGGGATTTAAACCTCTGGAGAGTCTGGTACCTGGACAGACCTTTGGACAAGGCCCGGCAGGCCTGGTAGCAGCCAGCACTTAAAGCTGTATTCATCAGGAAGAACAATGAATCATCACAGTCCTTACTGATAAACCATTTGCACATGGATATTACAGAGTATTTATTTTTTAAACAAACCCTCAAACTTTCAGATTCTATAAACTATTACAAAAAAAGTCAGAACCGTGTCTTTGTTAAATGTGATTCAAGCTTAACGTAAGAAAGAGAAAGCACCTTGCTGTTCAGATTTATATATTAGACACTAAGGGGCAGTGATAAAGCAGTAAGTTGAGACGCTAAGGTTGAAAAAAAAACTTGGGCAACTAGTTTAACAACTATCTATTTCTGCAGTGATAAACCAGAACCATTCCAACCTAGTCTTAATAGTTGTCATTTCTCCTTCATTTGTTGTTGTCATTGGCATAATTGTCCTTTGCCCAAGGGTAAGGTGGGAATCTAGGCATAGCAGTGCGCACAATGAATAGTAGTAGTTCTTGTGTAATCTGTTTATTTAACCCTTGGTGTATATGAAATAATGACTTTGAGCTATACATGCATGCATGCACGTATATAGGCAATGCTGGAATAACATAATGTGCTGTAACTCTTCAATGCTATTAACTCCCTCTGTAGGTGCTGTACGAGAATGGACTCAGCAGGAGTGGCACATGGTACTTCTGTTTTGGGTCCGTTATGGTGAAAACAACCTGTCGGATAATTAAATACAGAGAAGATTATTTATGTTTAAAATGGGAAAATGTATACATTTTGGTTTCCTATGCAGATTTTATAAGGTATTTTCAGGTAAGGATTCCCACCCAAATCCAATGTATTTGTAGAGGATGGAGTGTTAACAGGCACACCCAGACTCTGGCCCAGGGCCCATCTTCCATAGAGGAAGATATCAGTATTATAAATCGTTGATGGGGCCCAGTTACAGGTTTTGTCTTTGCATCAGGTGCCCTTAGCTACCTCTCTCCCACTTCCCATGTCAAAACGATGAAGAAGAATCGGCTACTATAGAGAGCTAGAACAGTAAACTTCAGATGATTTGACGGGGGCCCAATCAATACACATGCATATCTGGTACCTCCACATAAGGGTAGAAACTGTCCTGCTGCATCTGTTTCCAGTAGTCCTTTGTGTCAAAGCGTAACTGAAAAGTCCCAGCAGTAAGAGGTTCTCCCCGCAAGAGCCCAGGACAGCGGCCGTCCTCATTAGTGACACTGTCAAAAGAAAGTTCAGTAATAGAAATTTCATTAAACTCTGTTGCATATAGCAAATAATAGAATTATAATCTTCTATTCATCTTCTGATTATTCTAGTAGGTTATATTTACATATAATGTGATGCTGTCTACTTTCTATTTGTTGTAGCAGTCTCATACAAGATACCCAGCGTGCACACCTTCTGCTCAGTTGTACCCATCTTGTCTGGTTGGCTTCCAGCTTGGACAAGGTGATTGTCAGGCCTCTTGCTGGTATCCCCTGTGCTGTATTTAGGACATGGGTGCTCAGCAGGGTGTCACTGCTACCCGACATTTCCTTTCAGAGATGCAATAATAGGAATAGAAGACTAGTTATTATGTCACATCTATGCTGTCCACAAAAGCCTAGAAATGTATAATCTATAGTACAGTCTGTGCTGACATTTTAGGTAACTGTGTAAATAGCAGTAAAGTGCAATTTCAGAGACCATCATAATCTTTTAAGAGGTTGCAGCTTCCCTTTCCTGTGCCTTCTAAGTTTTTTTCTTTGTCCTAGCAATCAGGTCCCACATAATTTTGAACATTCTCAATATTTATGCCGCATTGTTTCTAAGTTTATTAAGCTAAAATCTGTGACCGAGAGTTAATATATGCATATTTCCTTTTTACAAGCCTGCGGAAAAGAAGCAATGGGGAATTTTATGTATTATTGCTGGATATATAACAGTAGGCTCGGAGCATGTTGTGCTCTTTCTATCCTTTGTTTCATGTCATCTGCAGGTAGTTAGTTGCAGATCTGAACTATAGCAGCTATAGGAAGCAGCAACACATATTCTGCAGAGATTGTATAGCAGAAGGTCCCTGTCATCTCTGCCGCATGGTTTGTATCTGTTCTTATTTACCTACTTGTGTCCTGGAAGTTAAGCCAAAGCACTTCCTGCTGCTGGATAAGACAGAGGAGGAGGGCTGTGATCCCGTCATGCCCACACACATATCACAGATAATTACCTGAGTGCCCTGCAGGTGCTGATGAATGAGCTGCAGCCGGTACCTGCTCATAGTAAGACGTGTCCTGGCCGGAGTCCTGACCTTTGTACTGTAATGCTCACGTGTCCTGGGGGTCTTGGTTAACTTTTACCAGATCACTGGTATTTTTTTCTTTTGTTGTTGTCTCCCTGCCAGCTGACCTGTTGCTGGTTTCAGAGACAGATCAGTGACCTTAGAGGCAATGATTGTGTTATATACCATATACTTCCCCAACCCCACATTTAATTATTTCCATTTGTTGTGTAAAAATTATTGTTGCTTTAAAAAGGTAAATGAAAATAGTCTTCCTGATATTGCTACAAACTCTGGTCTCCTTAACAAGTATAATATAACAGAATATCTGACGTGACATGAATTTGGTACACAAAAGTTTATGGAAATTTTGAAGAAAGATGGAGAAATTATGACAAAAATAGCTAATAAACAAAGTCTTTTATTAGTTTAAATAGGCGGTGTGAAAGTTTTATTGCCTCTAGGGAATAGGTGTCAAACAAAGGGCCCACAGGCCAAATCCAAGCCCCCTACACTACACTGTCTTAAAGATTCACCTCTCTCCCCATGCCAGTACCCCACAGTACCTCAGCAATAGTTTTGGGCTGTAGCAGGGTTGGTGCCGGCAGTCACAGGCCAGTGCCGGAGCTGAACACACACACACACACGCCATATAGAACATTTTTTATATACATGGACAACCCCTTTAAAGTTGTAAAGTATGTATCATGAACAGTTAAGTTATAAAGCAAAGTACAAATTATAAATAGTAGTTTTAAGGCAAAGTATATATGGCTATCATTGATCCTTGCCTTCCATCTGTAGAGAAATTCTCTCGACTTTGGAGTTTGCCATTTATTTGTCCAGAGACCCTAACAAACCTCGTGGCACATTTGTTTAAATCGGTCCCTTATAAAGGAAGATGGACATAGAAATGGTGTTCTTCAAAGGTGCCCTACATTACTACCACAGATCAGTTTGGATGGTGGGGGGCAGTCTTGACACAATTTGGTTGATAGTTTCAGAGTATGGGGGATGCACAAGAGAAATCCTGGAGATGGTTGAGAGAAGAGCAGATGGTAATAGAGGGAAATAGGACGTCCTGTGAGGATCGGAGATTACTTGAAGGACGGTATTGGCTAATTAGCACAGAGATATATGGAGCGGACAGGTTATGGACAACTTTGTAAGTCATGGTTAGTATTGTAAACTGAATTCACTGTGAAATGGGTAACCAGTGGAGAGACTGGCAGAGGAGAAGCGAAGAAAGAGATGAATAAGGCAGGCAGCAGAGTTAAAGGGAACCTGTCCCCAGAAGGCTAAATTTCACTGGTGACAGATCACATTAGGCACTGCATAGTACATTCCAAAACTCTTATTTTCACCACTGAGTTCCGCTCCGTTCGTGTAATATCCACGGCTAAAGCTGACCTGGCTCCCTGCCAAGAAGTCCTTCTCAAGTCCTGGAGTGATGCTACTATTCAATTCACAATATTCGCTGGGTAATTAGCATAACACTCAGTCCGGCCCCCGCTCATTGATATTTAATTTCTTCCCCTCCCACCTCCTCCCTGTGACTAACCCTCCCTTTCTGACGTCAGCTCACCACACAGGAAACCTTGAGCCTGTGCAGTGAGCTGCTTGGCGACTCGATGTGCCTTTGCAGCGAACTGCGCATGCGCACCATCTCTGCGCTTTCGAACAAGACTCACTGCGAGGGTGTACATTATTAACTAGCGGTACAGGACGCCGGCGTCCTGTACCACCTGTGTTGTTATGAATAAATACTGAAGCGTTCCTGGTGAGTGCCGCGATTTTCTTCACATCTATTCAAGATTACACTGTTTTCCTGCTGAGCACCACCTGTGGCTTCACCTTACTGCAACATATGCCATACGTTACTCCAACAGAACCGGGGCTCAATTGTGTCACGAGGTGTTTGGGGGTAGTGCCAGAGCCACTCTCTTCTCTCTTTTGTGACGATTATTAACTAGCGACTTTGTAGACTGCGGGGTGAGGGAGGGTTGGATACCAGCGCTCTTAAAGAGAACCCGCCAGGCAAAATAACCCCCCTAAACTAAATATATTTTCATAGACTGCCATTACAGAGCATTGCCTATATCCCTTCATTGTCCTTCTACATGCCTGTAAACCTAAGCAATGAGGTCCTAAAGCTGTATGCAAATGACCTGTGAGATGTTCAATAAGTCATTAGCATAATCAAGCTGTCCACCTTATTCATGAGTGGGAGGCACAGCCACACCCCCAGTGCATGACTGACAGCCTGTATAATTGTGTGAGGCTGTATAATGATGTGCTTCCTGGTACTGGCAGCCATGCCCCCTGCAGCCTGTGTGTGCATGTGTGTGTATAGGAGAGATACAACAGCTCCAGGCAGCCATGTTATAGCAGAACATGTCAGGTACTTGTGTAGCTGATGTCTGTGTCTCTGTGTATTAGGAGGATGCAGCATGTCAGCAGATACAGCACACACACTAGCAATGCTTTACTATACATTACACACAGACATGAGCTGGGGGGGGGGGAGGGGAGGGGGAACAGGGGTGACATCACTGCCTCTAACCATGTAACCAGCCTCATTTACATAATAAAGAAAAGATGATTTTACAATGATCAATGTATGAACTGACTAGATAAAGGCTGTGATGGATCCTTGTGAGCTGCTCCAACAGGTAGTGGTGACAGGACTAGTGACAGAGACCTGATGTGGACTATGGCCCACATTTATAAAAGTGGCTGCGCCAGTTTTCAGGTTGCAAACAAATCCATGTGCAAACAGCTTGCACATCTATTTTTGAAGTGTTTGCACCAGATTTTTGTTGGGGCTGCACTGTGTTCCCCACAATGCGAAACAATGCACCTAAAGGAGAATTCCGGTGCGGATTTGCACCTGCCGCCACAGCTATGTCGGTCCCGACACAACTGAGTGCACCAGAAAAAAATGGCACAAGCAGGGTGAAGATTATTATGTGTGGTTTTCACTCCACCGAGCGATACACCACTGGTAATGGCATTCACTGGGAACGTTACTCTCAAAGACATGTACACTGTGCTGGGCAGAGATCCTAGTTATGCCCTCTGAGGAGTCCTTCCGACAAAACAAGTAAGAGGAATATGTTTCAGGGATTACTAGGACAGTCCTAAGGGACAGACTTTCCTTGGTTCTGCCCTTGTAAGGGCAGGAGTCAATAATTTTGGGTTCCGGTGTGGGCCCTAGGGATTACATTTTGCATATCTGCCCAGACTGTTTATATTAATTATTGGGTACCGTATCTCCACATCTCTGCATTGGTCGGATTTGTCCACTACACAAGGTAGCACCATTAACTCTTGTACAACTGGCGGTCCAGACGTGTTGTTTTTATTGTGGATTTTTTCTTTTTTGTGATTGCACAAAGTGTTGATATATTTTACGTACAGGATAGGTTCCATAGGTTTGGTTCCATAGGTTTGTTCTTAAGTTGAATTTATATGCAAGTCGAAATTGTATATTTTATAATTGTAGACCCAGACAAAAGAAAAAAATTCCCCAGTGACAATTAGAGCTTCAAAATTTTTTTGCCTTAATGGGACCAAGGATTATCAATATAGCTTCATTACAGACACCTTACAGCTGATCAATGCAGTCTGGGACTGCACAGTGGGCAGAGGGGTCCATCTGTAACTAGGGGTCGTCTGTAAGTCGGTGTCCTTAAGTAGGGGACCTCCTGTATAGTAAAAATTAAGTTTTAATTCATAAAATTGCTGTATCTTTTGGCTAAAAGCGGAAATAAATTCCATGCCATTTTCTTGTGTGCCGTTTTTATGTGCACTCCAAATTATATCTCCTCTTTAATTTTTAGGTCAATAAGATTTGGGAGATACAAATATTCTTACATATATGTAGGACTTTTTCATACTTAATTTTTTGCAGGATTAGATGATTATGACGATATATTTGTGTTGGACATGAAGCAAATTTGGTCAGGTGCAGCATGGCTGAGTTGGGCAGGTGCAGCATGGCTGAGTTGGGCAGGTGCAGCTGGGCTCAGTTGGGCAGGTGCAGCTGGGCTCAGTTGGGCAGGTGCAGCTGGGCTCAGTTGGGCAGGTGCAGCTGGGCTCAGTTGGGCAGGTGCAGCTGGGCTCAGTTGGGCAGGTGCAGCTGGGCTCAGTTGGGCAGGCTGCATAGTGCTTAGTTGGTCAAGTGTAGCAGAGGTGATGTGGGACTTCAATGCTGTAAAGAAGTCCTGCTGGAACATCAAAAAACGCTACCTTTAGGCCGCGGTCACACTTTCCGCTATGCGTCCCTTCATAATGCGGCGCGAGCACACAGGGGGCGGTTCACAGCCCGAACGCACATGCGTTTCCAGGAAGTGCATGCGATCAGCTTATCAATCAGCTTGCGTTCAGGGCCGGGACCGCCCCCTGTGCACTAGCGTCACGTTATGAATGGACGCCTAGCGGAACGTGTGACCGTGTCCTTAAATGTCAGCTCCTACACCCAGGGCAGTGAGGGGTTAATGCAGGTACTAGTGAGCACCAACAGACACTGGGGAAGGAGAGGACACACAGGGTTTTATCTCTTGCTGTCTGTAGTCTGTCAGCTGTTACCTTAGGACTTTTCTTCTGCTTCACTTCAAGTAGCAGTGTATTGCTTTATTCCCTTTATAACTCTCCCGCTCTGCTTACAGGCAGCAGGGGAACAGGCCAGTGCCACAGCTATTCTCCTCCCCCGCTCTCCAGCAGTGTCAGCTTCCTATGGAACAACGGAGCCTGCTAGGAGGGGGTATGGGGGGAAGGTGGTGAAGGCCTTCTACTCCAGACCTCTCCTCTTGCAGTCACTGGCAGCCAGGACACGCCAACACTTTTTACAGTGACATGTTTTGGCTGCCTAACTTACAATCCTAAAAAATGCCACCTCCACAACCAGCATGGGCACTACCGCCTGATGCGAAATTCTCAACCCGCCTCAAGGTAGGTGTGTCCCTGCCCACAATTCGATAGCTCTTGGGATGTAGAACAACTTTGCCTATTACCTATTTTTACTTATTTATCCTATTACTTTTGCCTTTTATCTTTGTTACCTATATCCAGCATTTCTTTGCTATACCCCTCAGGACGCGTTTACACGTTCCGCTAGCGTCGCGTTCATAACGCCACGCTACCGCACAGGGGGTGGGGCTCGGGCCGATCGCATATTCATTTTCAGAGAAACTCATGCGATCGGGTTATCAATCGCATGCGTTTCCCATGCAACGCATATGCAATGGCCCGAGCCCTGCACCCTGTGCGCTAGCATCGTGTTATGAATGCGACGCTAGCAGAACGTGTGAACACGCCCTCAGATTATCTGAGTGCTGCAGTGGCTGCTTCCACTGCCTGTGCTGATAAGCCCTGTGAATCTGTAGTTTGTTTATCTGTTGGACTCCTGGGAGGGGCTGCTGCTCACTGCTAACAGAGGAGGTGGTCATGTGACAGAGCTCTTTCTCTCCCTCTCTCAGAGCTGGATGTGTTCAGAACAGTGGATACAGCTGTCTCCTGCACAGAATAGTTCAACCATCCCAGTCTATTATTCTACAGAACTTTCTCAGGCTTTCTCTTCACCTCATGCTGCAGCCCTTCCTCCACCTTGTAATCAGGTCTCTGTCATTAATTCTGTAAAATCATCTTTTCTTTATTATGTAAATGAGGCTGGCCACATGGTCAGAGGCAGTAATGTCACCCCTGTTACCCCTCCCCTACTTCCCCCTGCTCATGTCTGTGTGTAATGTATAGTAAAGCATAGTTAGTGTCTGTGCTTTATCTGCTGACATGCTGCATCCTCCCAAATACATGTGTGATACACAGACATCAGCTACACAAGTACCTGACATATTCTGCTATAACATGGCTGCCTGGAGCTGTTGTATCGCTCTTATACACACACAGGCTGCAGGGGGCGTGGCCACCAGCAAGCGCATGGAGTAGCCATTACACCATTATACCGCACACCATTATACAGACTGTCAGTAAGGTGTATAGGAGTATCTTATACACACAGGCTGCAGGGGGCGCCAGCACCAGGAAGCACATGGAGGAGTCATTACACCATTATACAGCCTCACACCATTATACAAGCTGTCAGTCATGCACTGGGGGTGTGGCTGTGCCTACCACTCATGAATGAGCCGGACAACTTGAATATGCTAATGACTTATTGGACATTTCACAGGTCATTTGCATACAGCTTTAGGCCCTCATTGCTTAGGTTTACAGGCATGTAGAGGGACAATTAAGGGATAGAGGCAATACTTTTAATGGCAGTTTAGGAAAATATATTTAGTTTAGGGGGTTAATTTGCCTGACGGGTTCTCTTTAGGTGTACATGTAGGCAGGTCGGATTAAGGTTGGTGGGGGCCCCCATAATGATTCATACCTTAGCTGCTGCAGAACCTCATAATAAAAATGTCAGCAGGTCAGTACCTCATGATACACAGCTGAGCTGCTGCACAACCTTATTATACAAACATCAGCTGCTGCAGAGCATTGTTATACAAATGCCATATGCTGCAAAACATAATTATACAATGTCAGCTGCTGCAGAACATCATAATACACACCTCGGCTGCTGCAGAACCTCATTATACACAGCTCAGCTGCTGCGGACCATCATTGTACAAATGTCATGTACTGCAGAACACCATTATACAAATTTTAGCTGCTGCAGAACCTCATGATACACAGCTCAACTGCTGCAGATCCTCATTATGCAAACATCAGCTGCTGCAGAGCATCATAATACACACCTAGGCTGCTGCAGAACCTCATGATACACAATAGAAATATGTATCAGGATTTCTCTCTGACATTTAACCCCGATAGTATTGTTTGGCATCAATGGAGGGTGGCTTATGTGAAGAGAGTGTCAGAGAGCTTTACAACAGGAAGTACAATCCAAAATAAAAATAAGCCTATTTTATTACAGCTATTACATGCTGGACATCAAAGGGTTAATGCACTGACATGGGACAGGAAACATATTTATCTGGTGCTGTGCTCTGGAGATGTTACTGGCCACTGCCAGACACTGTTGTAAATCAAGAAGAGTTTACTCACTGTGGCTGCCCTCCTCTTCTGTCACTACTCTGCGTCTCCCTCCCCTACTTACAAGCAGAGCAGGGATTGGCCAGAGCCTGTGCAAGTTTCTCCTCCACCCTCCCTCCTCATCTCCCTTTCTGCTGCTGCTCCCGGGAGCTCATCTATATCGGTGTCCTAATTTATATCTCTGATATAGATTAATTGAACGATTTTCCGTAGGCGTGGATCAAGGTGGGGAGGGGGCCAGGGCACGCACATCGCCCCCATTCTATAATCCAGCCCTGCATGTAGGGTGGACACGTGGAATATTTGTATGAGTTGGTACTTGAGAAATGTGTACATGTGGAATATTTATATATCATACATAGTGGAGGGGGGGATATTTATCAATTCCAGGAATTGATGCATGCATTTCTGCAGTGAGTTTAAAAATGCATTGAAAACGCCATGTGCAACATCCCCCACGAGGGACTAGACTTTTTCTGGCTTGGGGCAACCGGATCCCTAGGTACCTGAGTGGCTGGCAAGAGCATGGTGCTCAGTACCAGGGAACAGAGGCCTCCTCCACAGCCTGGCAGGTGGAAGCGGCACAGTACCGCTCCGTACCCTGTGAAAAAATAGGACATTTCCTATCTTTTCAGGGCATACGGCGCCGTGCGCCGTACATCCCTATAGAGAGGGGTGGGGGTGAGCAGCGCTCCCCGCACGCTGCCGTGTGCCTGCCGTGCTATGGTATGGCGGGCAACGGTAGTGTGAATCCAGCCTAAGTTCTTCCCTCTTAGGAAGAACTCCCTAACTTTCCAGCCACAAGGGGTTTTATAAACTCCACTTGAAGTAAAGAAGACAAAGAATAGTGGCACTCACCCAAAAAAGAGAATCTTCTTTTTATTCAAAGCGGTGCATAGGACAGGGAGGTGTAGCAGGTGTAGCACCTCCCTGTCCTATGCACCGCTTTGAATAAAAAGAAGATTCTCTCTTTTGGGTGAGTGCCACTATTCTTTGTCTTCTTTAATTCAAGTGAACACTTGAGCACCACCCGTGCACTAAGAGTGTACCCGACCTGAACGCCACAACCCTTCAAGGCTGTCCGTGATCCTTCAATGTGAGTCTGGTAGTGCCGACGTCTTCCTTAGATGGTGTTCACACCATTTCTTGGACTTTTTTGTTTTATAAACTCCCCTTGTGAGGTATCCAACCAGCATTCTCTTTATAAATAACAGTACATCTGATTGATCACACAATTACAGCTTGCTTTGCAGGCAGATATTTACCAGCTGCCTTACTATTTCCAGACATGTGGGACTGCACCCTGAACAGAGCTTGAGACTGCGTTCGCACATTGCATTTAAATTGTGTTATGAAACGCAATACTGTCACGGGGATCACGGGTGCTCCTGCGACCCATATTACGGATTGCGGGCTCACCGGTGTTCACGGTCTTACCGCTACTGATTCCCGCGGTCCGTGTGTACACGTCCCCGTCTCTTAGGGTGCCCGCACCGGCTTCAGAAAATTTAAAGGGCCAGCGCACCATTAATTGGCGCTGGCCATTTCCCAGAAGGATATTTAAATCTGCCTCTACCATAACACCCTAACAGATCTTTGAGCATATGCCATAGAGAAAGCTCCCCTGTGTTATCCCTGAGCATTCCTGCGTTCCTGTTCCTACGTTACTGTGTATTCCTGCTCCTGAGTTCCCGTGTTCCTGCGTTCCTGTTCCCGTGCTCCTGTGTGTTCCTGTGTTCCTGTTCCCGTGCTTCTGTGTGTTCCAGTCCGTTCCTGTGTTCCCGTTCCCCTCTGCCTGGACCTCCCGTTGCTGACCTCGGATTAGACTTGACCTTGCATCTCTGCCGCCTGCCCTGACCCTGTGCCTGAACCTTACCACGAGACTGTGGAATGACCTGGTGGCACCCCACAGAAGCAAGACCATCCCGCTTTGCAGCAGGCTCTGGTGAAGCCCAGGTGCCACTTAGATTCCGGTCCCAGTCCCAGGATCCTGAATCCTGAAAAATACAACAGCAGTGGAGATTTGCTTAATTACACGGCTATTAACATGTGCGTTCACAAATCGCAAATTTAATGCAATGTTAACACATGCATTGACACTGTTTTAATGTTTCCGTTTTATTAGAACATGTGTTAACACAATGTTAACCCCTTAACGATCTGTGCCGTAGCTCTACAGCGCAGAGGTATAAGGGATGTATGAAGAGGGCTCACGGGCTGAGTCCTCTTCATACAAAGGTGGGGTTTTTTGCATTTTGCAGAAAACCCCCAGCAGCTATTAACCCTCTCAACGCCGCTGGCCATCGCCGCCATATTTTTTACGATCGCCGCGCCCCCGAACGTCATCGGGGGGCGGCGATCGGTTACCATGGTAGCCTCGGGTCTTCTTTTGACACGAGCCTACATGGCTTATGCAGGTTCGTTACAATGAGCCAGTGGCTCATTGTAATGTATGACCTGCAAAAATGCCATATATTGCAATACAGAAGTATTGCAGTATATGGTAGGAGTGATCTGACCATCTAGGGTTAATGTACCCTAGATGGTCTAAAAAATAGTGGAAAAAAAAAGAAAAAAAAAAGTTAAAAAAATAAAAAAAATTAATAAAATATTAAAAATTCAAATCACCCCCCTTTCCCTAGAACGGATATAAAACATAATAAACAGTAAAAATCACAAACATATTAGGTATCGCCACGTCCCAAAATTCCCGATCTATCAAAATATAAAAACGGTTACGGGCGGCGGTGACCTCGGAGGCGGGAAATGGCGCCCAAATGTCGGAAATGCGACTTTTACACCTTTTTACATAACATAAAAAATGAAATAAAAAATGATCAAAATGTTGCACAGACCTCAAAATGGTAGCATTGAAAACGTCGCCTCATTTCGCAAAAAATGACCCCTCACACATCTCCGTGTGCCAAAGTATGAAAAAGTTATTAGCATCAGAAGATGGCAAAATTGTTTTTTTCTTTTTTGTACACATTCGTTTAATTTTTGAAAATGTATTAAAACACAATAAAACCTATATAAATTTGGTATCACCGCGATCGCACCGAACCAAAGAATAAAGTAGGCGTGTTATTTGGAGCGAAGAGTGAAAGTCGTAAAAACTGAGCCCACAATTTTTCCACATTTGGAATTTTTTTTCAGCTTCGCAGTACACGGCATGTTAAAATAAATAACATTAAGGGAAAGTAAAATTTGTTACGCACAAAATAAGCCCTCACACAGGTCTGTACACGGAAAAATGAAAAAGTTATGGATTTTTGAAGTTGGAGAGCGAGAAATGAGCCGAAAAACCCTGCGTCCTTAAGGGGTTAACATAGCATTTTGTTAAACACATATGATAACAGTAATGTACTTCAGCACATCTCCTTTCCTCAGCTGTTGTATTGCATTTCAAAATGCAATGTAAACGCAACGTGAGACCGCACCCGCAGGGAAAAAAATTAGCCAAGATTGTTGAAATAGAAGCTGGGCCCATAGACTCAGTTCCGGTGGGGGGCCTACTACACACCAGTCTGACAGGGAACTACAGATGGATCCTGCTAGTTAAATAAATACAAATTAACCTCCGCCTCTACGTTCTACTGTTATCGCTAAATAAAATAGAGTAGAATAAGCATACCGCACCTTTTTCAATAAAAGAGTCCCGGTACTCACAAATCTGAAGACTGTCCTATTAAATCAGTGTCCCGAGACCCCAAATGATTAGAGAGGTATGAACGTCCTCTTCTGATGTTGCCGATTCAACGCAAACTGTCTTCCCAGCATCTCTAAGGTAAGCGATGTTTCCTGTGCTACTGCATATTCCTCCCACCGGGGAACTCCGTCTCTTTCACAGTCGTTCCATTTGCTTTGTCCACTCTCCTGTTTGTCACTCAAATGAGAAAAAGGAACACACGATGGTGCAGTAGATTCACAGCTGGAGAAAAGGTTTTTTATTAAAAATACTCACAAAAAACTAAATATAAAAAGGCCTTAAGTATAAATACATGCTCGGTAACGCATGCTCGACTCCGAGTTTCACCTGGGAAGACAGTTTGCGTCGAATCGTCAACATCAGAAGAGGACAATCATACCTCTCTAATCATTTGGGGTCTCGGGACACTGATTTAATAGGACAGTCTTCAGATTTGTGAGTACCGGGATTCTTTTATTGAAAAAGGTACTGCGGTGCGGTATGCTTATTCTACTCTATTTTATTTAGCGATAACAGGAGAACGTAGAGGTGGAGGTTAATTTGTATTTAATTTGTTGGAAACGTGGTGGTCAGTTTGGACCTTTTTTGACCATTTTTCCTCCTTGCGCCGTTCTTTCCTTTTAAACTATTGTCTGCAGGTAGAGGGTACCATATTGTTTTTATTGGATCCTGCTAGTTGTCTGCGGTTCTTCAATGGCCTCACCCAATAGGGCTACATGCAATACAGAGGTTCCTGGGCTTTGTAAATTACTACCCGCAGTTTATTCTGTACTTCTTCTCCCTTGTGTCTCACCAAGAAGGGTGCCAATCCTCGACTCTGGCCTCCGGCGGCCGAAGAGGCCTTCTCTAAATTAAAGTCTGCCTTTTCCTAGGCCCCAGTTCTCACACAGTTAGATACAGAGAAGCATTTCCACCTGGAAGTTGATGCCTCCTCAGTAGGAGCGGGAGCGTTGCTTACCCAGAAAGGGCCCAATGGCCAGACTCTCACCTGCGGTTTCTTTTTAAAGACTTTCTCCTCCCATAGGGGATTGGGAACTATTGGCAATAAAACTCGCCTTAGAAGAGTGGCGCTATCTTTTGG
This sequence comes from Engystomops pustulosus, assembly GCF_040894005.1. Taxonomy (NCBI): domain Eukaryota; kingdom Metazoa; phylum Chordata; class Amphibia; order Anura; family Leptodactylidae; genus Engystomops; species Engystomops pustulosus. The sequence goes on along the minus strand of NC_092417.1, from coordinate 99,459,232 downwards.
AGGGAAGTCATTTTCTGGTCTGCAACTTCACGGATCACAAGATCCTCCTCTATCTCTAGACTGCACAGCACCTCAATCCATGACAAGCCCATTGGTTACTCTTCTTTTCCCGTGTCAATTTCTTCATCCATTTCCATTCGGCTGAAAGGAACTTCAAGGCTGATGCCCTCACTCATTCCTCGGAAGAACCGACTCCTTGGCATGTCATCCCTCCTGAGCGACTGGTAGTGGCCGCTCCAGTGGACCTTTGCCAAGACCTACATCCAAGGGCGAACTGGGAATTTAAAGTGGCCCCAGAAAAAGATTAAAAGTGGCCAATAGGCGGGGCCAATTTACTTTAGGCGTGGCCATCACAAGTAGGTGGAGTCAACTAACCATAAGTGACAATAATGGTGATGCCACACGTTAGTGTTTCGATTCCGTTTTGTAACTGATTCAAGACGCACTGGGGTGGCCAGCGGCCGATTACATATGTGTTTGTATGTAAATGCATGCATCACAATGAGCGCCAGGTGTCCCGCATTTACACAATACGCTCTGAATGCCAATCACATACGTTTGCATAGAAACGCATATGCGATCGGCCGTGGCCTGCCACGATGCGTTTTGATTCAGTTACAAATCGGAATCAAAACGCTCAGGGCGCGTTCACATGTTGCCTGTTGGCCTGGGTTTTCATTGTGTTTGAAACGCAGCTGAGGAGAGGGGGTTTGCCTAATTACATTACTGTCACCCTGCTCCTCCACATTACATAAATGTCACACTGCACCCCACATTACATCCATGTCACCCTGCACCCCCACATAACACCAATGTCACCCTGCTCCTCCACATTACATAAATGTCACACTGCACCCCACATTACATCCATGTCACCCTGCTCCTCCACATTACATACATGCTCCCCTTGCTCCCCTTCTCCTCCTCTCCCTGCACCCCATCTCCTCTCCCTGCTCCCCACCTTCTTCTCTCCCAGCTCCCCACCTTCTCCTCCTCTCCCTGCTCCCCACATCCTCCTCTCCCTGCTCCCCACATCCTCCTCTCCCTGTTCCCCACCTTCCCCTCTCCATGCTCCTCACCTCCTCCTCTCCCTGCTCCCCACCTCCTCCTCTCCCTGCTCCCCACATCCTCCTCTCCCTGCTCCCCACATCCTCCTCTCCCTGCACTTCACCTCCTCCTCTCCCTTCACCCCACCTCCTCCTCTCCCTTCACCCCACCTCCTCCTCTCCCTTCACCCCAACTCCTCCTCTCCCTTCACCCCAACTCCTCCTCTCCCTTCACCCCAACTCCTCCTCTCCCTGCTCCCCACCTCCTCCTCTCCCTGCTCCCCACCTCCTCCTCTCCCTGCTCCCCACCTCCTCCTCTAATTGCTCCCCACCTCCTCTCCCTGCTCCCCACCCCCTCTCCCTGCTCCCCACCTCCTCCTCTCCCTGCTCCCCACCTCCTCCTCTCCCTTCACCCCACCTCCTCCTCTCCCTTCACCCCACCTCCTCCTCTCCCTTCACCCCACCTCCTCCTCTCCCTTCACCCCACCTCCTCCTCTCCCTGCTCCCCACCTCCTCCTCTCCCTGCTCCCCACCTCCTCCTCTCCCTGCTCCCCACCTTCCCCTCTCCATGCTCCTCACCTCCTCTCCCTGCACCCCACGTCCTCCACTCCCTGCACCCCACCTTTCCTCTCTCTGCTCCCCACCTCCTCCTCTCCCTCAGGGCTGCAGCTTCTACCAGGGATCTCCATGGTTCCTGTGTAATGCTAGAGTTGCTCCTCCCACACAAGTCACATGGCGATGATGTCATTAAAGGTACACCACAAGGAAATAGAATCTACTGTAACTTCTCAGAGCAGACACTTTCCAGTGTATACACTACAATGTGCAGGAGATCAGCACAACCCAGTCCTTGCCCTGCCCTGCCCCATCTATAGACCACAACCAGTGCAGAGCAGATGCCGTCACAACTCCAGCCTGAGAGCAGAGCTGGGGCTGCACTGCTGTCTCCAGGACCTGGGAATAAAGGAAGCATTTGATTGGTGTGTGTTTTACGGACAGATATTTATCACAGAATAAGAATTCTGTCGCACAGAATAGTATTTTGTAGTACAGAAGTAGAATTCTGTCGCACAGAATAGTATTTTGTAGTACAGAAGTAGAATTCTGTCGCACAGAATAGTATTTTGTAGTACAGAAGTAGAATTCTGTCACACAGAATAGTATTTTGTAGTACAGAAGTAGAATTCTGTCGCGCAGAATAGTATTTTGTAGTACAGAAGTAGAATTCTGTCGCACAGAATAGTATTTTGTAGTACAGAAGTAGAATTCTGTCACACAGAATAGTATTTTGTAGTACAGAAGTAGAATTCTGTCGCGCAGAATAGTATTTTGTAGTACAGAAGTAGAATTCTGTCGCGCAGAATAGTATTTTGTAGTACAGAAGTAGAATTCTGTCGCACAGAAAAGTATTTTGTAGTACAGAAGTAGAATTCTGTCGCACAGAATGGCATTTGGTAGCACAGAAGTAGAATTTTGTCACACAGAATAGTATTTTGTAGTACAGAAGTATAATTTTGTCACACAGAATGCTATTTTGTCAAACAGAATGGTATTTTGTAGTACAGAAGTAGAATTCTGTCACACAGAATAAGAATTCTGTCACACAGAATGGTATTTTGTAGTACAGAAGTAGAATTCTGTCACACAGAATGGTATTTTGTAGCACAGAAGTAGAATTCTGTCACACAGAATGGTATTTTGTAGCACAGAAGTAGAATTCTGTCGCACATAATAGTACTTTGTAGTACAGAAGTAGAATTTTGTTGCGCAGAATGGTATTTTCTAGTACAGAAGTAGAAATCTGTTACACAAAATGGTATTTTGTCAAACAGAATGGTATTTTGTATCACAGAAATAGTTTTTGTTGTACACAATATGAGTTTTGTCTCACAGAATGGCATTTTGTACTACCAAAATGTAATTTTGAAAAAAAAAAATTATTCTGTGCCACAAAATAAAAAAATCTGTGTCACAAGACAAGTTTTGTGTCTTCAAAATTTAATTCTGTGTCACAAAAATGATTCTGTAAATACAAAATCATTTTTTTTTTGTTCACATAATCTATTATGTAAGCACAAAATAAATTTGGTGTTCACTAAAAGTAGATGTGTATTTTTGTGGAAGTGTAATGTATTTTGTCTTCAAGCCGAATATTTTGTGAACACAAAATTATTCTGTGCTTACAAAATGCACTGTGAACAACCGGCGCCCCATATCATACACACAGCTCATCTCACCCACACATCACTGCCTCCACTCTATCATACAGCTTTCAGAGGAACACGCTGGCACATCAGCCCATCACAACACCGCGATCTGCCACAGATGTCCATTGCCACACTTGACAAGCCCATCTGGTGACAGCAGAGCCGGGAACACAAGCACTAGCACCAACCCCAATTCGCCACAGGTGTCCGCTGCCACACAAGGCCCAGTCTGTCCAATCAGAGAGGGGGAAAGGCAGGCTCTGGCGCCCTAGGATCAAGTAACGCCGGTGATCGCGGAGGTGGTTGCTAAACAGACCCCTAGGTGGGCGGGAGAGGCAACAGGTAGAAGTGCAGGGTTGACCCCGCAGGGAAGTCTATTATTAGGATGGGAGGTAGGTCAATAGGAGGAGCATTATGTGATGTGCTGGGACAGTGCAGGGAGACAGCGGCCACCTGATGTCCCGGCACATAATAGGCAGGAGATACACATTCATATTAGGGAATCCAACCTAATAGGAGACCTGTGTGACCCTAGTCAGGGGGAGTTTATGGTTGTATCCGATGTCAAACATATTACACAGAAGAAGAATTGATGGAGACAGGTCATAAATATCAAATTACAAAATTTGTTAATTTTCCTTTCTGTACGTAATTAGGAATTTTGCCTTTATGGTAATACCCCTTTAATGACCAAGGCATTTTTAGCTAATTTTCATACGTGGTGGTTTAAGGGCTATAACTTATTTTTTTTGTGTGCTACCTTAAATTTTTGCACAGTTTTTTTTCGAGACATATAGGACAAGTCAGACCCAGCAGCTCTGATTAAGCCCTATAGACCACTTCAGCGCGATGCAGTGAGGAACATAGAAAGCAGATATGGTAATAAACCAAATCTCCCTTCTCCCTAGGGCAGTGATGGCGAACCTTTTCGAGCCTGAGTGCCCAAACCTCAACCAAAAGCCACTTATTTATTGCAAAGTGCCAGCGCAGCGATTTAAGCAGTAATTTATTTCTCCCTGTTCTTTGACAACTTTCAATCATTCAGCCTCCTAAAGACACCAACACAGCTGAAAGGAGGAGGGCAAAGTCGCCTAACATTGTAGGAAGATTCTGCAGGAAGATTCTTAGAGTCCTGTCTGGTGCACTTCATGCTGGGGTGATGGCCTGGGTGCCCACAGAGAGGGCTCCGAGTGCCGCCTCTGGCACCAGTGCCATAGGTTCGCCACCACTGCCCTAGGGTCTGAGATCCGGTCTTGCTCCTGTGACTAGAACGGAGCAGAAGAAAATTGCAGTGATGTCTTTAGATGTCGCTGTAGACTCAGGACCTGACTTTAGGCTGCAGCGGGCGATCAGAGATGAGGTTGAGGTTTAGAGAGCTAGCTTTGGAGGCTTACTATGGTAGGATTTTATCTGATGTTATCTATCAGTGTATGAAGGTTGGCATAGCTCTCTCCAGTTCAGCTGGGGATCCTAACTTGAAGTAATCCCAGCATGTGGGATAGCAGTGGACTTTGGTTAGTTCACAGGACGCTGTCATCTTGGCTTTGGCAGGCCGGTCCCTACAAGAATTCTAAGCTCCCTCTGTGGTTCCCTTAGAACGGGTATGTAACAGGAAGTTGTCATACAGGGTTATAATGAGTAGGGGCCAGAGGACTCGGGCTTCATAGTTTGAAGCAAGGCCTCAGCTTTGCAGTCATCTCATTGAGTAGCTATGCATGCAAGGAAATTGCCAGAAGTCATCATCACTAGTTCTCTAGCAGGGGAATGGAGATGGTTTGTAACACTGAATGGAGGTGTGAAAAATTTTCAGTTTCTGTGACGTAGACAGGAGACCCTTATGCTCATTTGCATCATTTTAAAAGACATTTTTCTTAAAAACTAAGCTATTTCTACTTGTGCTGCTTGTTTTAGGAACACAGCATCCATGTGGAATTTTTACTTAAAAAAACTGAGCTTATTGCCCTTTTTTCATCTTTTCATCTACCAATTTACCCAACTATAACTTTCCATCTTAGATTTTGGTCTTGGGGTTATAGTTGTCTCATAGACTGACTCAGACCTTCAGTATATTCAATCTCTTTATGCCATATGTACCTCAAAAACATTTCTAGAATATGTCCTTCCCTTTCTTTGGAAACCTCTTAAACCCATTATTGTTCATTCAGTCTTGATTACCGTAACTCCTTACTAATCTGTCTTTTACTCACTAGACCTTTCCATCCAGAAAATATCCTCACTGCAGCAGACAAGGCACATCTGCCTCCACTGGATGGCTGTCACCTTACAAAATCACAACTTAAAGGAAACCTACCACCATGGATCTACCATTTAAAAGTGGATCCAGTGGTAGGTTCCTGTAATGTGGAGTTGTATAGCCCTTTTTAGGGCTACTGGGGCGTGGAGTAGCCAGAACTGAGGCTACACAGCGCGACTATTCCATGCCCCAGTATCCACTTGCGTTCCGCCTACCCAGACATCTTCTGTGTGCTCTCGTCTGAGAAGCTGGGTTCTGTGCATGCGCAGAATGCAGGCTGCTAGCTGCATGGTCTCGGCTCTGAAGCCGGAGCTACTGCGCATGCGCAGAACCCAGCTTCATAGACAAGTGTGTGCAGCTACCAGGAGCTGTGCACTAAAGATGTCAGGGTAGGCGTGTCTGTATGCAGATCACGCCTCCCAAAAGCATGTCTGTATGCAGATCACTAATAAAAGTGATCCAATGGGTAGTTACCATAAGATCATTGCTATATTTGATTTGTATAAAACAACAGCAGGGAACACATATGTCCCAACAAAACCTAAAGGTCATATGACATAACCAGTTACTCATGTGGTTGCTGAATTATTACACTACCAAGTCTAGATAAATTTATACTTCCATTATGGTTTTCCCTTAAAGGGAACCTGTCACCTTCAAACCTCACATGTGCGATGCACCAGTGGAAGTGCCCAGGGACGTGCTTCCCGGCACCGGAATGCTAAGCATTCTATGCATGAGCATTGTAGTAATGTGGAGCTGTGACAAAGGGTTGGGGCAATAAATGTCCTTTTTGGGCCAAAGCACCAAGGCATTGTAGCCACACTAGCATCATTAAACCACAATTACAGTCGCCTGCCTATAAGGTACGTTTTAAGGTTTATTGTGGCGTTTGGAGGTGGCAGGTCGCCTTTACATGTGTGGTACTTTTAGATGTTAGAAACACTGGAGCTCTGAAGGAACTTGGTATGCCATGCAAAGAAATAAAAAAAAAAAAAAAAGATGCTAAACACTGCTGTATCAAAACATTTATTTATTCATAAAATAGGAAAGTATGAGCGGAGGTAAACCCTTTAGGATCTTCCAAAAGAATCCGCCACCTAGTAGTTTAAAAAACAAGAAAAGAACAGCATATTATATATTTTGTTTATAAGTCTACTTATAAATTCAGAATCATTAGACCTTTATAAAATAAATCATCTTCCTTCCGTCACACTTAAAAGTCTGCCTGTCTGCATTCACCACAAGGGGAGGGTAAACTTTTTCTAGATTTAGACTGTTTTAACTAGTGCCAATAATAGATCTATCTTCTGAAAGCTCCTTCTAGTGGTGGGAGACGGCAGACTGAATATTTTATTATTATTCTATGTCCGTGTAGAGCAATTTTATACTGATATATTATAAATTCAATACCCTATTCAAAAATACATACATGTGACAATTTTATATTTTGTGAAATTATACAATGTCAGGAAACTCAATTTCTGTCAAAACTCTCCTTGTGGTCAGTGTATCAGACATGTCTACATTGGCTGAATACACACCACAGCTGAGAGACTTGTAATGATGTATTTCGATAAATGAGAATATTCAGAATACCTGTTGTTCCCTTTCATTCCACACAAGAATGGGTACAGAGTGTCGTGTTCCTTTGGCATCCCATGCATTTAACACAAAGCTGACAGATCCATCATGGAGGGTGAGTTGTCTTTTCACTGTAACTTTACCATCAGGAAATACTTGAAATCGGGTATCATCAGATGAGTAGAGTGCACGGTTATTAGCAGAGCAGGATGTAAAACTTACTAAAACAGAATAACAAAAAAAAAATTAAAAAAAGATTCACAGATTTACAAGAACTTTTTGGAATGTACTATTATGCTTATAAAAAGTCTATTTGGCACTGTGTATTTAGAAGTGTATTTAGAATTGTGATTATTTGCAGTATTTAAAATGTTATAGTAGAATGTATCATTATCCTGTAGACTGCAATGTTCAGTCTTTATCCATGAATTATATATATTATTATACAGCACTAAATTTGAGCTACTACAAATATAATCATTAAACATATAGTCATTAAATAATTAGTCAGTGCTACCGTGTTTCCCCAAAAATAAGCCAGTGTCTTATATTAATTTTTCAGATTTATTTAATATATTAATATATTGTAGTCATGTCGTCACGGGTGCTCCAGCCGGTGCCACTCCCTTCTTTGTTGTTTATGGTCGATATCCACGCCCACCTCTTCCTTTCTCCAAGCCTTATGATGTTCCTGCCGTGGAAGAGTTGGTACAAGATCTCAAGTCCAGCTGGGAGCAAACTCATCAGTCTACTTCGGGTGTCCGCTTCCCCCAGTCTTCTCTCCGGGTGATAAAGTGTGGCTGTCCGCCAGATATGTTCAGCTTAAGATACCCAGCTACAAACTTAGTCCTCGTTTCCTGGGTCCATTCGAGTTGCTGTAGCGCATTAATCCCAAGGCTTACAAGCTTCGTCTTCCTCTCACCATGCGCATCCCGTCCTCCTTGTCCTAAGGCTGATTCCACCACTGTCTTTAAAGTAAAAGAGGTCCTGGACATGAAGTCGGTTAGAGGGAAGCAGTTCTTTGTCATCGACTGGGAGGAGTTAGGGCCAGAGGAGAGATCTTGGGAGCCTAGAGACCACATTCTGGACCGCAGTGTTCTTCAAAGGTTCCTTCTGGCCAAGAAGAGGGGAGGCCGAAGGGAGTACTGTCACAGGTGCTCCTGCGACCCCGTGTAGCGGCAACCCCAGCGCGGTAGCTACCACGATTCTTACCTGTCCACGCTCCAGTGACGGCTGGTGTGTCGGCTCTGTGAGGATAATTGCGTTCTAATTGTGTTCTTTGATGAACACTGCAGTCCAGAATGTTATCTTCAGGCCCTCAAGATTGCTGCCTTGATATATTGCCTTCCTCTTCCTGTGACCCCTGCCGGATCTTTGTGCCTTGTTATAGTGAGACTATTCTGATCTATACATTGTGACCTTTGCTTAGTTTCCTGACCTCGATTCTCTGCCATCTGCCTTGATCTTCTGCTACGTCTTTGATTCCAATCCTGTGCCGCCTGTCCTGACCTCCTGTCTGACTATGACTCTGATTCTGCCTACCATTTCTGTATCTCGCCTTTGCCACTACCGCAAGCAAGCCATGCCTGTGGTGCGACCCGATAGTAACCCGCTGCATCAAGTCCTGGTGGTATCCCGCTACTTCGGGCTCTGGTGTCGGCTTACGTCATCGCTTGCAGTGGTTCCGTGGGTTCACCACCTCCGATCCTGACACATGTCATCACATACATCCGCATAACCATCTGATTTCCATCAAGAAAATCTCGTGACTCTATTTCTATGTACAACAATCTATGGTACATTTACCAATCCTGGTTTTATGAACAAAAAGCTAAATAGTTTAATTTTGTTTAAATACAGTCATGCTAACAATTTTACTAACATGCTTATAATTATAATTTCATGCTGAATTTCTTGTGACTCCATTTCTATTGAATCATTGGGGAGATTTATCAGAAGTGTCTGAGAGCAATAATGTTTAGTTACCCATGGAAACTAACCAGAGCTCAGTTTTAATTTTCCCTCGGCTGTTTTTAAAAGTAAAGCTGAGCTCTCATTGGTTTCCATGGGTAACTAGACCAAGTTTAACCTCAGACACTACTGATAAATCTCCCTCATTTGACCCCAATCTCTGATGTTTAGCACATTCTTTCAATTACCCCTTCTTGTCAGGTAGTTGCTTTTAGCGGATTACAGCAGAGACTGTCAGTGATTTTAGACCATTCATTTTTCATCCATGTCACAACTTCTTGCAGTATCTAAAAGATCTACTAATACTAATGTATGGCATAGAAGAGCTGTAGCTATGACTGCCGCTAGGCCTTATCTTCAGGGAGGTTCTATATTTTTAAGCCTGACTAAAAATTGCACTAGTTTTGATTTTCGTGAGCTGTTATTTTAGAGACAAGAGTATTAAACTGAAAAATACCACATCTTCATTATGGGACTAGGTAAATACTTCCCACCCTATACAAAAGAGCCACTCATACTTATACTGTAGCATATTTATCATTTTGTCTATTGCTAAGTGATATATCGGATGTAGCATAAGCCTGTCTCCATGTAGGTTGCAGTCATAGGAGAAGATACACAGAAGATAGGAGAAGCACACAGGAGGTGCTGCAGAATTGTGAGATCATGAGTAATACAAGCACTTACTGTAAATATGGTGACCCACAGCGTCTTTAATGGGAGGGAGTCTATTTCATTTTCTTATTTATGATTTGCAGATTTAGCAACACAAAAATTTGAGGTCCATGATCATCTCCTTCACTATCTTATAAAAAACATAACACTGTTCTCTTGCTTCCCTAGAGATCACTATTATACCCCCACAGTAGCCAATATTAAAACAGTGCCTCCCACAGTAGCCAATATGATAACAGTGCTCCCACAGAAGACAAGATAAAAATAGTGCCCCCACAGTAAGAAATATGGTTAGGTTGTCCCCACAGTAGTCAATATATGGTAATAGTGCTTTCACAGTTAGTAATGGTGTCCCTGGAGCAGATAGTCAAAGGGTATCCTCTGTAGCCAATAGCTAAAGGACCCATATGTAGCCAATAGTAACAGGGACCCCTACCATAACTAATAGTCACGGGGCCCCCATCATAGCCAAGATTTACAGGGGACCCACCATTCCCAAAATCCACAGCTAGAGACGAGTGGACCCGCCTGACCCAGACATATTGCCTTATCAGTAATAAACCAATACATTGACTCCCCTAGAAACTAGCCATGGCTATGATTGGCCAGGCGGTGTACGCTTATCTCTAGTAACAGTACTCCCACCATATTTGCCCCAGGAGCTTTGGGAAAAATAGAAAAAAACATGTACTTATCTCTGCTGACTACTTTGAGGCCACTCTTTCTGGGTCAAAGTGCAAAGTGCTCAGGGAAAATCTCCCTGTTCCCTCATACTCTACATCAATGGCATCTGCTTCTTAGAGACTTAGATGCCATTTACTTTCTCAGCTCCATGAATAGTAGTCTCGAGTGTCTGGTTCTAGCTGCATCGAGTGCTATTATTATTACTGGCAGTTTTGGGGTTTTCACAAAGTACATGCACTAAATATGATGGTTTCCCACTGTAAAGATCACACCTTAGTGGATGACATTGTTACTTTACAATTAACCCAACACATTAGTGCTCTTGCTAGGCTTCTGCCATTTTATTTTACTCATTTTACATTCATTGTCCTGGTGGAGCAACCCCAAGAAAGACGTGTTAAAAAATCAATTTATTGACCCTTTTTAATACTTCTTGCAATGCTTGTAATGTAAAGTAGCTTGGGGCACAGCAGACAATCAAGCCTCAACGTTTATGGAGATGTTCTCTATTTAGCTCTGGAAAACTCTGGAATGTGAGCCTGAATTCCTTCTGAGGTTTCTAAGGAATTTATTACTAAGATGTCCAGATGTTGAATACATGAAAGGACTTTGCCATCTTGCAAAATAATGTCACTAGCAGATAGCAGATTATAATCCTAAATAGGCACCCCAACCAACCACTGTGCAGTAAACATGTAAATATATTACTTGTGAGGAGTTAAGGTCTTTAGGAAAAGTTGCAACTTATTGAAACAAAAGTCACATAAACAGCTCTCGGTATTTCCTTCTTCAGGTAGGGAGCAGGTGCTGATTTGTGCCAAAATTTGAGACTTTTGTGGCTAAAAAGCACGTGCCATGAAAATAAAAAATAAAAAGCAAGCCAAAAAAATAGATACACGTGCCCCGGTATATCTTTTGAACAAAATTTTAAAGGAATGGAGTTAAAATAATGAACACCTTTTCCCGTTGCTGCAATCCACATGCTTTGTAGATGAGCAGAGTTCACCCCAATATGAGAACCTATTGACCACAATGTAGGAAAGTGCTGCTAACTCATACCATAAAATGTAAAATACAAGTATGCAAAATATGATTCATTTTTCACAGTAAAATGAAGCTGTATTTCCAATTCTTTACCTTTGCCAATGACTCTGCGTCTCTCCAGGACTTTGCGGGTCACAGTAAAAGCATAACGCTGTTCACTGAAGCCTGGCTTGCATTGTTCTGGCTCTTCTGAGACCACAAGGGACACCTATAAAATAAATCCTGTCTAATACCAGTATATATAAAACTGCATCCCAATTATCATAACGTCAGGTAAATATCTACTGTATGTATACAGGAATTGTCTTGTTGTTACCTTCACTAGGAGTATAAGAAGTGCCAGATGAGTGACTTTCATTGTTCCAGAGATTTCTGAGTGTTGCTTTACTCCTGCGTTTGGATGGAAGTGAAAGTCCAGTCCATCCCTCCTCCTCATCACGCAGGGTGTGGTAGCCATCCCCTCTAGCAATATAAGCATTTACAGATGTGCAGAAAAGCTGAGCCAGCGTTTTTTCTTTTCAGAGCTGATTTTAGTGGCTTATGTAGATCCCAATATAGATGCCAGAAACCTTTGGCAGGTTAAGTGTTCAAAAGAAGTAAATTCCAATCACCACAAAACAAAAAGTATTGCAACTTTCTGATATACTTTAGCGAATCCACAGTTTCGTTCCACTTTCCCTCTCAGGAACTTCTCTAGTGTAGTTTCACATAAGCGATACTTGGATGAGAATAGATCACTGTTCAGACAGTCCAGCTGCGTTTTCTTCTATCTTGTAACGACTCAACTAATTATAGGGCTACTGCAGAGAAGATTCAAGCAGCAATAGTGCAGTATGTTCAAAACAGATTAAAATGTATTTAGATAAAACATACTCACAAAGCAAGAATAAAAATGCGCATATAAAATCCACCATGCGGACGCCAGTCTCGCTAGTTCGCCCGACCCAGGGTTTCGCTACTACGGCTCCGTCAGCAACACCCCGGAAGAAGCCGGGTTAGGGAAACCCTGGGTCGGGCAAACTAGCGAGACTGGCGTCCGCATGGTGGATTTTATATGCGCATTTTTATTCTTGCTTTGTGAGTATGTTTTATCTAAATACATTTTAATCTGTTTTGAACATACTGCACTATTGCTGCTTGAATCTTCTCTGCAGTAGCCCTATAATTAGTTGAGTCGTTACAAGATAGAAGAAAACGCAGCTGGACTGTCTGAACAGTGATCTATTCTCATCCAAGTATCACTTATGTGAAACTACACTAGAGAAGTTCCTGAGAGGGAAAGTGGAATGAAACTGTGGATTCGCTAAAGAATATACAAAAGGACACAAAAGGAGCTCCGGTCAGACTTTTTTATTTTTACTGTTTGCTGGACGTGGGATCGGTCCGTGACTGTGAGATAGCTCCCAAAAGGGTTTAGTGTGCAACTCAGAATATTTTGATTTCTGACATACTTATGTGTCATTTGAAGATCTCTGTTTGCTCTCACCAAATAGGAACAGTTTATCCACTGCAATCTAAATAGCCTGGAGTTTAAGTGTATACATGTTATTTACCCTGATACAATGTATTTTTTTTATTGAGAATTCGAATTACATTACAAAACATGTAATATAAACAGATCCAAAGAGTACATCTTTTATCAACAATTTTCTATCACATTGGATACAAATTGGAATTTAATATTAAGTAGACCCCCCATCAGAAAATGGTACCTTGCCCTGCCTGCCAGCACATTCACTTGGGTGACCATGTACCTGTACCTCAATCACAGCAGGTACATAACATCAAGGGGACGTTTTCCTGCAGGTCTTCTTATGTGGTCTACCTTATTATGTGTCAACAGTGTCCAACCACAGGACTTTATGCTGGGGAAACATGCCGGAGACTCCATCAGCGCATGAACTTGCACCGATTTTATATTAAAACCGAAAGGAGAGATCTCCGAGTAACTGCACATTTCTCCAGAGAAGAGAAATGTTTTCTCCAAATAGGTATCGCCTGTTCTTCACTCTTCTTCAATACTAATCAAACAATCTTATTCCCAAGAACACCCCCTTCCCTCCTGGACCTGGACTGAAAAAGAAAAAAAAATATCTCATCAAAGAAGCCACATCTTCTGCCACGACATAATATCATTTAACTCTACCAAATTTTTCATAAATCTTAACTCTATCCACCATATTTGCCCATTCTACAACAATAGGGGCTTTAATATACCCATACTTTAATTATCATCAACCTAGGAATGAATAATCCTTTAAGAATGTAGTCCAGTCATACTACCTAAAAGAGCATTTTCCATTTTCAAACATATCTGTACCTTAGTCAATCTCATTAATTCCAGACAGGCCCCTTCTGGGAGAAGATCTATCTTAGGGCAGCTCCATAACAAATGTAACAAATTTGCGTCTTCCAGGTTGCATCTCCTAAACCTAAACAATCCTTCCCCATATATTCTATTAGGCAAAGAAGGATAACAATACAATCTAAATATTGTCAGAGTTATCCTGTATATACTATACTTTTTCGTAACATTCTTGTTTCAAAATTTGTCATACTTTGATTGTATTTCATTAGTCAATTACTGTCACACATTTCCTATTTTTATATTAGTTTAAAATATTGTTTTTTAATTTTTATTTACAGATTTCAAGCGTCTGGTGAAAAGTATTCCACCTTCCACCTTCATTTTCTTTTGGGCAAAAGCATCATCTGCAAGATAATCAAAGACACTGCACATACAGAATTCCCTAATTGCCTTGCAGCCATTGATGGCAAACATGTCCGTGTTATCCAGCCACCACATTGTGGTTCTCAATTTCAATTCTTATTTTGGCTATTGCCGATGGCAGAGTAAGCCTTTGGTATCCTAAGTAGTCAGTGGTACATTTTGGGTACAGCCATTTGCTTGGCTCCAAATCATGTGGACGTTGTGGTCAAAGTTTGTTGTGCATGTTGTTGTGTATACAATGTAGTATCAGGATACATTGCCAAGTATTTAATTTCTGCTGAAGGATTTTTAGATTATTGTTGCTTTTCTTTTTAGTTTGGAATATTAAATTGAGAAATGTTTTAATTAAAGAAAAATGAAGATAATACTTATTGTAATTATTAATAACAATATAATTATTATTGAAGACAATAATTATTAATAATGATTGTATTTTTTTATGTAACCTTTTTATTTTTTTCATGAAAGGACTTAAAAACATGTTAGTCTTTTGTTGTGCTTAATTTTGGTTTTTTATTTTTCTCAGGCACCATTCAAAACACATTCTGATTCCAAATAAGGCCAATTTAAAGTCACTAAATTAAATAACAGCAAAAAAAATGGGACCACACTTAAAGGGGTATTCCCATCAGTGCATTCACATTTAATTGAATTCATTTGCCATATGTAAACATTTCTTCAATTGGATGTAATTAAAAAATGTTCCTGTGTGAAGATAATTTCTCATAAATGTAGCCAAGTTGTCCCTTAGAAACGAGATGGCTTCTTTGTAGACTACCACCTCACATTTTGGCAGCGGTGACCAGACATGCGCTATTGAGCCCGGCCTGACCACCTGGATTCAGCGATCATTATCACAGGACGGTTATGGGACATGCATCTCCCGGACATTTCATATACAAAAACTTTGTTACTTTGAGCAATCTCTCCAACAAAGGTGGTTGTATCTAAGGACACAGTTTTGTTTCTAAGGGACAACATTGCTACATTTATGAGAAATTATCTTCACACAGGTAAAAAATGTTTAACAACATCTAATTGAAAAAATGTATATATATGGCAAATTCAATTGAATGTGAATGCCCAGATGAGCAACACCATGAATATGAGGCTTTTAAAACAACCTTTAATACACTGACAAACTAATGCAGTACATTTACACATACACACACCCACATGCCAGATGTTTGTATGATAAAACAACCAATATATTTCCCCATTGACTTTAATCCGTGGCCATTGGTGGAATGTTTCTACACATACAGCACCGTACATGGTTAAAAGATTAAGCCAGTTGTGGCAGAATACGGGTGGGGGTGAGCAACTCCCTTGGCCCACAGTATGCCTGCAACAGTTACAGGCAGCCAAGCATGCATACACATTGTAGATCAAGTGAAGCCCCAAAAGTGTGGACTTTTAAACTTTTTGTTGAATGGCCCCACCAATGCTGATAAAGTGTTTTTTAAATAATGTATGGACATTTGAATATTATTGCAATACACAACGGGGGACATGTATAATAGTTTTTTCTTTCTTTTGGTACATTTTTTAGACATTTGGCAGCTCTTTTTTGTGCCTTATGTATGATCATGTCATTTTTACTTGTGATACATGTTCAGTTTTTCCTCTCCTGGCAGGTGCAAATTTTGACTTCTTTTTGAGACTTTTTGTTGCAAATGTCTCAAATCCACATGGACACAAGTCATGTGAGGTAGGTAATTTTTGAATTTGAGGCTGTGTCCTGCATTTTTAAGCACTTTACTCACACCCCAGGGGGATGACGACATATGAGGCTACGGTCACACATGATGTTAAGGGCGTTTGAATTTTGTTTTGGAATGCATTACAACAGCTGAGGAGGGGTGATTTGCCTAATTACATTACTGTTAACATTTATGTTTACAAAACGCATCGTTTGACAACATTTTAAATATGTGGAATCCACTAGCAGCTTAAAAATATGTGTGATTGAGACAACCTGTGGCTTGTCGTCATGAAGCATGCCTTCCATGAATTGTGGATGGTGCCATAGCTGCTCTTTCTGGTGATGACTCATTTTAAATTTCCCACTCGCATGGTTCCCAAATATTTGCCTCCTCCTCCTTGGAAGATTGATTTCCAGGGCTATCATCTTGGGCTTCATTGGATGGTGGTGATAAAGTTTGGCTTTGAGATATATTGCCCTGTGATCTGTTGGGATTTTGTTAAAAAATAAAGTATTAATTGAACAATCATTTTATGTCTTCAAGACAAATGCAATATTTTTTTTGAAGGTATTAAAATTTGCAAAACAGTGTGCTTTGCATAACCTGTACTCTATTATTTGTTAGAGGTTTACTAGCATTGCTTTTGTTTTAACCCCTTGACGTTCCGCTCCATAGTAATGCAGTATATGGTAGGAATGCTCAGACCATCTAAGGTTAATGTACCCTATAGGGTCTAAAAAAAAATAGTAAAAAAAAAAAAAGTAAAAAACCTAAAAGTTCAAATCACCCCACTTTCCTAAGAACTGATATAAAAACGTAATAAACAGTAAAAATCACACAATGTACACAATTGTTTAACTTTTGAAAATGTAGTAAAAAGCAATAAAACCTTTGGTATCACTGCAATTGTACCGAACAAAAGAATAAAGTAGAGATGTTATTTGGAGCGCACGGTGGAAGTCGGAAAAGCTGAGCCCACAAGAACGAGACACAAACGTGTTTTTTTTTTCAATTTTTCCACATTTGTAATTTTTTTCCAGCTTCCCAGTACATGGCATGGAATAATAAATAATGTCACGGAGAATTCAAATTTGTTACACACAAAATAAGCCCTCACACAGCTCTGTACACGGAAAAATGAAAAAGTTATGGATTTTTGACGGTGAAGAGCAAGAAATGAGCCAAAAAACCCTGCATCCTTAAGGGGTTAAAGACACATTTTTTTACATCATTTTAAATATGTGGAATCCACTAGCAGCTTAAAAATATATGTGGTGGTTCTGAAAAGGTAAATTTTAAACAAAAAAAAATCTCTTAACAAAATTTGTCAGTGTACTTCTAGAAAAAAGGTGTTTCACTTCGAGCCAATACCTCCTTGCACAATTGTCACTGAAACTTTCTACAAACCTCAATGCCAATATAGTCAAAGTTACCATAGTTCTGGTGTTGTTTACCCTGCCCTTTACTTAGCCAATATGCTTTTGAGGATACACTCTGTCCACCACACCATAGGCCAACTGCACATCTCAAAAAACCATTGGTGTAGCAAAATCGATGAGAGGCTGACTCAATACTCAATATGAAGGAGACCATGCCAAGTATGAATTGTACATTAGGACACTAACAGTGACTCAATCTGGCATCTAAATAGCAAAGTATTTTTATGTTTACATCATTTACATATGACAATGTCTTGTCCCCCAAAATAATGGACTTTGCATGATGTGAAAAAATGGTTTCAAAAGGTTACACTTTCAATTCTTTGAAAAATTAAAAGTACAACAGTGGGATTCTTCACAACACTTTGAGACTGTTTTTAGGCCAAAATGTTAAAGAATACCGCCTTGTTGACATTTCTCCACTTCTTAACTTCATCCCTACAAAGGCTGCTCAATGGACATGTCGGGATCCTTATAGGCTGATAGTAAGGTGCAGGATTGAGGAGGAGAGGATAATGCCATACTCTTACCCAAGCTGCAGCAGGCTTTGAAAACACCATAAGTATGCAAGAGTTTTTTTTCTTTTGTCAAAAATATTTCTTTTAAAAAATGTATGTTTGAATTCCAAACATAAGCAAATAATTTACCAGTGCAAAGCAATGGACTAAAAGCCAAAAGACTCACCACTCTTCAAAGTGCACATAGGTTTTTGCTTTTGTTGGAGAGGAACCACTTTTTTCCATTTGCGAATATAATTTTCCAAATCTTAGTACAAGACAGCTAGCGTATTTTTCCATCTATGTGACAAAAAAAAAAAACACACCATCAATTAAATGGCCATCATGTTGTTTAAAAAAGATTGTTAGCCAAAAATGATGGGGTTTGTTTATATGTGAATTCTTACCTCAAGCCCGTCTTGCGAGATGACATCAGTAACGCAAATGCAAATGTGGAGTCCCTATGGGTGGAGATAAGAGGAGGGAAAAAGAATAATAAAATATTACTAGGGGTTTGTTATAAGGCTCCAAATATAATGGAGGTAGCAGAGGAAATGCTGATAAGTGAAATGTATGCGGCTTCAAAGCATGGTGAAGTACTTATCATGGGGGACTTCAATTACCCAGATATTGACTGGGGGGCAGAAACATGCAGGTCCTTCAAAGGCAGCAGGTTCTTGTCAACAACAAAAGACAATTACCTGTCGCAAATAGTCCTGGAGCCAACAAGAGGGGGTACTGCTGGATCTTATCCTTACCAACAGACCTGATAGGGTATCAAAACTACAGGTTGGGGGGAACCTGGGGAATAGTGATCATAATATCATTGATTTTGTATTATGCTTTACTAAGAACGTTAGGGAAGGGGCAACCAACACTCTAAACTTCAGGAGGGCAAATTTTCAGCAACTAAGGGAAGACCTTAAAGGCATAGACTGGGATAATGTTCTCAAAGACAAAAGCACCCCCCAAAATGGGACTTTTTCTCATATATTCTGAAAAAGTCCTGTGAGAAACACATACCTTATGGGAAAAAGCATAAGAGGAACAAGAAAAAGCCAATGTGGCTAACTAGTCTTGTAAGGAAAGCAATAAGCGAGAAAGATAAAGCTAAAACGTGAAGTTAGCGATGAGGCACTACAGGATTATAGAGAGAAAAATAAATCCTGTAAAAAGCAGATAAAGGCTGCAAAAATAGAGACTGAGAGAAAAATTGCCAGGGAGAGCAAAAATAATCCCAAATTATTTTTTCAAGTATATAAATGATAAGAAACTAAAAACAGAGAGTGTGGGTCCCCTTAGAAATAACATGGGGGTCATGGTGGAAGGAGATGAGGAAAGGGCCAATCTACTGAATGTCGCCTTCTCAACTGTCTTTACCCAGGAAAATCCCCTGGTGGAAGACACAATGAGGAATAATGTAAATTCTTTTTGGAATGTCAACAGTTTAACCCAGGAAGAGGTACGGCGCTGCCTCGCAACCACTAAGATAGATAAATCACCGGGGCCAGATGGCATACACCCCCGGGTTCTGCATGAACTATGTAACGTGATAGACAGACCGTTATTTTTAATATTTGAATATTCACTGAGGACTGGTTATGTTCCACAGGACTGGCACATAGCAAATGTGGTCCCAATATACAAAAAAGGATCATATAGCGATCCTATTTGAGGGGTTTGTTAGAGATGCTGTCCTCGAGTATCTCAGTAATCTGATTGGTTTCTACGAGGAGGTAAGTTCAAGACTGGATCTGGGGGACGCTGTGGATGTTGTATATCTGGACTTTTCAAAGGCATTTGACACCGTGCCACATAAAAGGTTGGTATATAAAATGAGACTGCTGGGAATAGGAGAAAATCTGTGTATTTGGGTAATTGGCTTAGTGATAGAAAACAGAGGGTCGTCATTAATGGCACATTCTCAGATTGGGTTAACGTTGCCAGTAGAGTGCCACAGGGGTCAGTATTGGGGCCACTTCTTTTTAATATTTTTATGAATGACCTTGTAGTGGGTTTACACAGTCAAGTTTCAATATTTGCAGATGATACTAAGCTGTGTAAAGTAATAAATACTGAGGTTGATAGTTTAGCATTACAGAGGGATTTGTGGAAGCTTGAGGAGTGGGCAGAGAAATGGTTGATGAGGTTTAATGTAGATAAATGTAAAGTTATGCACTTGGGCCATGGAAACAAAAAGTATAATTATGTTCTAAACGATCAATTACTTGGTAAAACTGGAGCTGAAAAGGACTTGGGGGTATTGGTGGATGGTAAACTTAATTTTAGTGACCAGAGCCAGGCGGCTGCTGCTAAAGCAAATAAAATTATGGGATGTATCAAGAGAGGAATAGATTCTCATGATAAAGACATAGTTTTGCCCTTATACAAATCCCTGGTCAGACCACACATGGAATATTGTGTACACTTTTGGGCACCAGTGTATAAAAAGGATATAGTAGAGCTGGAACGGGTGCAGAGGAGAGCAACCAGGATTATTAGGGGAATGGTGGGATAAGAATACAATGACAGATTACAAAATTTGGGATTATTCAGTTTAGAAAAAAGACGAATGAGGGGAGACCTCATTACAATGTACAAATACCTGCACGGACAGTACAAGGATCTCTCCAAAGATCTTTTTATACGTAGGCCTGTGACCAGGACAAGGGGGCATCCTCTACGCCTACAGGAGAGGCGATTCTACCATAGCCATAGACAAAGGTTCTTTACTGTAAGAGCAGTGAGACTATGCCGCAGGAGGTTGTTATGGCAGACTCTATGAACTTGATGGACTTGAACAAGGTTGAACTTGATGGACTTGCGTCTTTTTCCAGCCTTATATACTATGATACTATGATACTATGATTAGCCGTGCAATAACAGAACTCTCCTTGGTTCATAAGAAATTGAGAAATAACGCCATAACATAGGTATAGGAAGGCCTGAAATAAAAACTTTATTCAGGAACTTGTGTGTGTTTTTTCGTGTTACATATAACTTTATGGACATGTTCTGGGTCCCAGTGTTAATATGTAACCACATTAGGTGAAGAGGATCAAATGTTCATTGTTTCACTCAAATTTCGTAAAAAAGTGATTGCAAGATATAAGGCAAGTGAGCAAGTGTATTCTCAGATTGTTCTGGATAGGAGAGGGTTAAAAACATAAACAGTAGTTGATATTATCAAAATTTTGTCAATTTGTCAATATTTCTATTATCCGTGAGGTGCAGCAGCTCCTGTGTGCAGTATCCTCCAAATTCTCCCTGCAGCCTGATGGCTAAAAATTTGGAAGGGGTTGCACAATTCAGAAGTCTATGGGGCAGATTTATTTACCCGGTCCATTCGCGATCCAGCGGTGCGTTCTTTGCAGTGGATTCGGGTCTGGCCGGGATTCACTAAGGTAGTTCCTCCGACGTCCACCAGGTGGCACTGCTGCGCTGAAGTTCCCCGAGGCCTGCCAAAATGCACTCAAGTTCACCGGCCTATTCCTAGTGAAGGTAAGTGCAAGTTTCGCGTCACTTTTTTTTTAAAATGCGGCATTTTCTCCGAATCCGTCTGGTTTTCGTTCGGCCACGCCCCCCGATTTCCGTTGTGTGCATGCCAGCGCCAATGCGCCACAATCCGATCGCGTGCGCCAAAATCCGAGGGGAATTCAGGGGAAATCGGCACAAATCGGAAATATTCGGGTAACACGTCGGGAAAACGAGAATCGGGCCCTAAGTAAATGACCCCCTATATCTCTGGCTCTGTGGCACCTAGATACTCAATTATTTTTTCCTATGAAAGAAGAGAATCTTTTCTTTCATATGAATTTAAATTTGTGTTTCTGCGTTTCAGAAAAACTGAGATATTAACTGTTAAAATGTCATCGGGATTGATTTTAATATATACAAATCGCACCGAAATTCTTACTTTAAACATAAATATCTTTGGTTCCCTGACACCTAGAAACACAATTTTAGATTAATTTGAAAGAGATTCTTGTGTGTTTCTAGGTGCTACAGAGCCAATGTTATAGCCCTCTGAAGTGAGGATGTATTATATGTATAGTCAAGGAGGTATGTGATAGGTCCTCACTTCAGAGGGCTATAACACGATTGGCAAGGAAAGGGTTAAAAAAGGGTTAAAAACTCACTAAAGATAATCTTTTGGAGGCATCCAGCGACATGCGCAGAGGGGATGACATTTTTCAGCACCAGAGAAGTGAACAGTGTTTGTAATGCATACACAAACACATGGAAATTGCGAGTTAATCTCTATGAGGAAAAGTGATGCAAAAAGAAGCCAAGCATTTCCTTCGCCACCACACCCTGCTTTACAGCAGAATGCAAAAGGTCGTACGCAGAGTAGAACACAAGTAAAAGCGCAACACATATCAATTAAAGTTTCAAGAGCATTGCAAAAATGCAACACAATACACAAAACAGGCACCACAAACACGTGCTTTTCAATGTAACAGGAACTGGAGCTTCTTTTGAAAAACCCATTTAAAAATGCAACGCATCGTATGAAAGCGCCTTCAGCCTTCTGTGCTTGAAAACCACACCCAGAGTTTCCTGTGATTGACAGCCTGCTTTGTGATCTTTCCTTGGGAAAGCTGGGTGTGTGTTTGAACTCATTTTGTCTGCAGCTGTGCTTAGAGTGATGGACGGCTGAACCAGTCAGTGCTGGTGTCCATTGCTCCTCTTATATTCTGCCCTGCTGGTCATTCAGTCTTATCTTGCTAGTGTTATTGTCTTGTTTGCTATTTTGTATATTTGACTTCTGCTTGGCTTACTGACCATTCTATTTACTATCCGATTTTGTAACTTTGCCGCCATCTTGGTTCTGTCCAAGTCTGCTTGTCTGTCTGTATCTGTTGTTTGTCAGTCTGTGTTTCTCCTGGTGTGATCCCCGCTTTCCCTGTCTCAAACTTGTGCTTGTTTTCTGTGTACCAGTGTGAACACTGTTCTATATCTTCATTCCAGTACTTGTCCGCTAGACCATGCAGTAGCTGTCAGATGAAGAAAGTCTTCCTGACACCTTGTAGTGTCTCTCAGGGTACTGATAGCGGGTTCACCCTTGTCAGGGCGGTTTATCTGCTGTAGGCAGGGCCTTAGCCTGTAGGAATTGTGCAGGGTGAGTTCACCACCACTTAGCCAGTCTGACAGCTAACGCCAAGTCTGGTTGTGGTTGCGCTGTTGCTGGACAGGTTCATCACAATTAAATTAAACTGTATTATTCTATAACTAATACAAAATGACACTTTACTTATATTTTCATCCCAAAAGTGCTCTTTATAATTCCTATGTCATATTCTCATTTTCCCTTATTACCATGAAATAAATCCTTATACACAATTTTACTAGACATTTTATAAATAATTTTTTCATAACCTCTGTGTTAAGGATAAATTCAATAACTTAATGTGTATAAACATTGAAGTAGCTCTTATGCTGAATGCATGACAGATTTGCAGATATCTATAATTCAGTGCTGCTTAATTGAACTTACTTAATATTATACTTAAAACCTATCACCTCTTTTGATAACAATTTACCACTTTCAAATAAGTGACATACCTTACGAACACCTAATTTTATCTAAAAATGTTTATCTTCAAAACAGTAAAATTCTTTGAAGTGGGGATGATCACAGACAGCGGTAGAACTTATAGAACCTTTAATGCCCGAAAGATCTTTGACTTTACCCCCATACTTTAACAATGTGTCCACAAATAGGCCACTTCTTTACATAAGATTTACAATTTGATTGGTACCCAACTGGGTCAATTTCATAAAAATGGTAGAATGCTGAGATGCTATTGAACCTGAGGTGCTATAAAATACAAAAAAAATTTCGAAATGAAAATCCTCCTCTATCCACCGTTAGACAGAAAAAGACTTGTTTAATTTTAATTCCCACTTGCTTCCTTCCGCAGATTAATGAATTTAAAACAGAATCTGCAGCCTTGAAAAATTTCCCATCAATCCACACTGGACACACAGTAATTACATACAAAATCGGAGGTAGCCACAACATCGTAATCAATGCAATTCTGTTTACCATAGAAATTGTCCCTAGTCTGGATTTTAATCTTTGCACATACTTTACTCAAAAGGTGGGCCAAGTTCAATTCAGGAAATCTCTTAACCTCCTCACCCACTCTTATGCCCAAATATTCAAAATCTCCTTGCGTATTCAAAATCTTCAAATTTCCCAAATGGGAACATTTTATATCATTGATTGTCAAGGCAACTCTAATCACCTCAGGTATAAAATAATTGTAGTCTGTCAACCATAGAAGAATATCATCAGCATACTATAGTAGCTTGACCCCTACTCCCCCACATCCAAAACCCCTTATATTCTGGTTTTCCCTCATCCTTATAGCTAATGGCTTAACAAAGATGGCAAAAAGGAGGGGGGCAGCCCAGTCTAGTACCCAGAGGAAGGGTAAACCCTTCTGAATACTCCAGATTAATTTTAATACAAGCGGTGGGAGCAAATTATATTAACTTTACCCATGAAATAAAAGATGATCCAAAACCAAAGGCTTCCAAAATCTTCCATAAGAATTCCCACCTCTCCCTGTGGAAGGCCTTAGCAGCAATCAATTACGGGATGGAGCAAAAAGGCTAGCAAAAAGCCTGTGAAGATTCAAATGTATATTTCGCCTAGGTACAAACCCTGTCTAATCTGGATGAATTAGAAATAGAAATAGGAATAGAAGCCACTGTACCCAATTTTAAGGCCAATACCTAGGCCAATAATTTAATATATGTATTTAAAAGCGAGATAGGCCTCAATGATTCAACTTCCAAGGGAAGCTCCAAACCCTGTAGAAAGTTATCTAGTTCCAGTAAATTCTAAATACTACTTAAGTGTAAAGTACCCTCTTGATAATTAATAATATCGAAAGCATTCTACCTGCTCTACCCTGTTGGAAAAATGTTTTCTGACCCGCAAAAAAAATGGCATTCTGAACCTTAATTGTGAAAGGAGAACACAAAATACATTTATTAACCTTTCACCATGTGATCAGATAACTGTCTACAATTACTGTGAAATTACTCTGCTTTAAAGATGGTGTCTGAGTCTGAGTCTTGTTCATTTTGGATCTTCCTATCATTGAGGTGACTCCTGGACGGAAGGTCCTCTCTGGTGACCGGCACAAATCCTTTTCCCTATAGAAAGGTAATAACATGGCTATAGCATTGTGGCTTTCTAAGATAAAGGTCATGCATGAAAAATATTGAAAAACTTTGGTTTTAATAGATAAATTGTTGAGGCCGGGTAAACAATGGTGCAATATCCACTACTCCCACTCACCAGCCAGGATCTGTCATGCCCTGTGCATAGTTTTTAATATCTTTCCTTTTCCTCTTTTTTTCTTTTTTGTGTACCCACGTACACTTTTCTCAATACAAGAGAAGGGCATTATCAAAAATGTAAACCAGTACAATGAATTGATATGGTGTATTTTATCTGAAGTTTGAATAAAAATTGGATTTTTAGCACTCTATAGCCATCTAGTGATGTTTCTTAGTAGGTGCAGTCGGGAGGACAAAATATGGTATAGAGTCCTTCTATATTGATGGACATATATGTGTCTGTGAGAGGATGCTCTGTTGGTGAAATTAAGTGTAAAGTACCCTCTTGATAATTAATAATATCTGAAAGCATTCTACCTGCTCTACCCAGTTGGAAAAATGTTTTCTGACCCGCAAAAAAAATGGCATTCTGAACCTTAATTGTCAAATATTTACAATAATTTTCTGTGAATGACTAAAGGACTAGGTGAAGGTGTGAATGGAGAACACAAAATACATTTATTAACCTTTCACCATGTGATCAGATAACTGTCTACAGTTACTGTGAAATCACTCTGCTTTAAAGATGGTGTCTGAGTCTGAAGACTACTCCCAAAGATGGGGTCTGTGTCTGAGACTGCAACCAAAGATGACGCCGGCATGTTCCTACCCTGAAGTCTTGGTCATTTTGGATCTTCCTATCAAGAAGAGACACAGAACAAAGCTGGCAATGCATACTCTTGTTTCTATATGACTTTGTGTACTTCCTTGAATAAAGCAGAATTGACTGCTTTATAGGGAGTTATAACTGAATATTTTTTCTTTTGTCTGGTGTAATCCTCACACATGCACTTGGAATAAATCAATTTGGACAGGAGCAACAACTCATATAAAAAGGGGGTCTCCCCATAAGGAGATTGTCTAGCTAGTGGTTGTAGGGGACTCTATAATCAGCTAGACAGATAGAATAATTTGTCGCCAAGACTGCCTCAACCAAATGGTTTGCGGTCTCCCTGGTACCAGGGTTCGGCATGTGGTGAAAAGGGTGGATAAATTACTGGGAGGGGCTGGGGATGACCCAGCTGTAGTGGTCCATGTTGGTACCAATGACAGAATAGATGGTAGGTGGAGGAGCCTGAAGAATAGTTTTAAAGAATTAGTTTCAAAGCTTAAAGAGGACCTGTCACCCAAATTTTAGGCACTAGGAGCTGCTTACTAAAGTTACTAAAGTAAGCAGCTACTAGTGCTTGAACAAATGGCGCAGTGTTAGAGTGATAGCGTTACCGGAAACCTCCGCTATAAAACACTGCGGCAGGGTACAGTGTAATTGTCGGACAGCTCGCAAAGCTGTCCGACGTATTCATGAGGGGGTGGGGGCGTAGCTATGGGCGGTGACTGCCGTCTGGGGCTCGACAGTCACTGCAGGCCTATGGAGCGAGCGGGGCAGTCCGGGGAAGAGGCAGCGCCTCGGACCGCCCCCTCATGAATACATCGGACCACTTTGCGAGCGGTCAGATGATTACACTGTAATTGCAGTGTTTGATAGCGTTACCGGAGGTTTCCAGTAGCGCTATCATTCTAACACTGCGGCTTTTGTTCAAGCACTAGGAGCTGCTTACTTAAGTAAGCAGCTCATAGTGCCGAAAATGAGAGTGACAGGTCCTCTTTAAGGAAAGGATTTCCAAGGTAGTATTCTCCGGAATTCTACCTGTGCCATGTGCTACACAGAGCAGACAGCGGGAGCTCAGGGAGTTAAATGCATGGCTCAGATCCTGGTGTAGAGCAGAGGGATTTGGGTTCCTAGAGCACTGGCTCATTGGGGTACCAGCTGTTTTCCGTAGATAACTTGCACCTAAATGGAAGGGGGGCTGCTGTGCTGGGGGAGAAGATCCTAGCAGGGGTGGTGGAGTATTAAAACTAGGACCGGGGAGGAGGAAAAGGAAGACACAAAAGGGGTAGACAGGTCATAGAGGGGACAGGTTATGTTGGTGGGTGGTGAGGTTGGCGGTGTATGGGGGACTAAGGCAGTGGATAAGAAGATCCACAAGTTACAAAACAAAAGTGAGGATATATGTGCCAGTAAAATTACTTTAAATCAGATAAATAACTGTGGAAAATTAAAGTGTATGATCACAAATGCCACAAGTATCGCAGGCAAAATGGTTGAGCTTGAGGCTCTGGTATTAGAGGAACAGTTAGATGTTGTTGGTGTAGCAGAGACATGGCTCGATGCATCACATGATTGGGGTGTTAATATTCAAGGTTTTACACTCTTTCGGAAAGACAGCGCAGACAGGTGTCTGTATGTCCGAAGAGACTTAAAAGCGATTTTGAATGAGGCAGTGGTCTCAAAAGAGTGTGAATTGGCTGAAACTTTGTGGGTTGAAATTCAAAACCAGGAGAGCATTGAAAAAAATCATTTTTGTTGTAATTTATAGACCCCCTAACATCTCTGAGGAAATAGAGGGTCACATATATATAAACAGATGGAGCGGGCTGCACAGGAGGGTACTGTAGTGATAATGGGAGACTTTAACTTTCCAAACAAAAATTGGGGTCAGGGCTCTTCTTCATCTGTAAAGGGGAGACATTTTCTTAACTTTCTGCAGGATAATTTTATGGTGCAGCTTGTAGAAGATCCCACAAGAGGTGACGCATTGTTGGACCTAGTGATTTCTAACAATACAGAGATTGTCCAAAATGTCAGTGTCTGGGAAACCCTTGGGAACAGTGATCAGGACATAATTATCTTCCTCTTAAACTGTAAAAAGCAAAAACTGGTGGGGAAATCGAAAACTTAGAATTTTAAGAGGGCTAATTTCCAGAAATTCAGGGCTGCAATACAGAATGTAGACTGGGATCAGATACTTTCACAAATCTATCCTGGGTCATTATACTTCTTACTTTATTCCAATAGGTAACAAGTATAGACGGGCTAGGTTACACCCTGCATGGCTTACAGCTACAGTTCAAAGGGCAATTAATGATAAAAAGAGGGCATTCAAAAAATATAAATCTGACAGGTCACCTGAGGCTTTCAATAATTACAAAAAACTTACCAAAATCTGCAAAAAGGAAGTCAAATCAGCCAAAATACAAAATGAATCACAGGTGGCTAAAGATAGCAAAACAAATCTCAAGAAATGTTTTAAGTATATAAATGCAAAATAAAATTAGTCAGAGCAGGTTGGACCCCTTTATTCTGTAAATGGGACATTGAAGACTGGAGACCAAGAGAAGGTGGAGATACTAAATGGGTTTTTAAGCTCCGTTTATACGATAGAAGAAAGAACTTCTCATATGGGTGGTGCCAGTGCGGGTCATGCATCCTGTAATATACTAGACTGGCTGAATGTAGACATGATCCAATGTAAGCTCAATAAAATCAATGTGTACAAGGCTCCTGGACCACGTAAGTTACACCCCAGAGTTCTTAAACTCTTGCTGTACCGCTGTCTAAAATCTTCAGGGATTCCATAATGTCTGGTGTGGTGCCAAGTGACTGGCGCAAGGCAAATGTGGTGCCAATATATAAAAAGGGCTCTAGAACTTCGCCAGGCAATTACAGGCCTGTAAGCTTAACTTCCATTGTGGGGAAAATATTGGAAGGGTTAGTAAAAGACTATATGCTGGAGTATGTGACATCAAATAGTACAGTGATGGGCAACCTTTTGAGCTTGGTGTATCAAATTTGCCAAAAAAACGGGTGATGTGTCACCTTTAGAAAAAAAACTAATTTTGTATTAACATGTCCAGCAGCGGCCTCCCCTTATTAATAACATGTCCAGCAGCGGCCTCCCCTTATTAAGAACATGTCCAGCAGCGGCCTCCCCTTATTAAGAACATGTCCAGCAGCGGCCTCCCCTTATTAAGAACATGTCCAGCAGCGGCCTCCCCTTATTAATAACATGTCCAGCAGCAGCCTTCCTTCCCTAATAAAATACCCCAGCGGCCTCCCTTTACTACTAAAATACCCCTAGCGGCCTCCCTTTACTACTAAAATACCCCTAGCGGCCTCCCTTTACTACTAAAATACCCCTAGCAGCCTCCCTTTACTACTAAAATACCCCTAGCCGCCTACTTTTACTACTAAAATACCCCTAACCGCCTCCCTTTAAATATAATATAATAATAAACTTATATACTTACCCAGTGATGTCTTCTTCCCTGTAGCTTTACTGGCAGGTCTGACGATAATGGCGGCTCGGCTCCTACAGGTTGCACCGCGCGCCGCAGGGTCACGAGACTCATGTGACCTGACGTCTGGTCGCCTCAGTCAAGTGACGAGCAGCGCGCACTGCAGCTTGGAGGAGCCGGAGGAGTTGCAGACAGTGGCCGGACCAACGCGGCACCGGACAGGTAAGCAGGGGGCAGCACATTACACAGGGGCAGCACATTACACAGGGAGGGGGGCAGACCGCGGGCGCTGGGCGGCCGCGTGTCACCAAAAATGTCTACGCGTGTCAGTGCTGACATGCGTGTCATAGGTTCCCCATCACTGAAATAGTATAATAAGTGACAGCCAGCATGGGTTTACTAAGAATAGAAGTTTTCAGACTAACCTAATCTGCTTTTATGAAGAGGTGAACAGATGCCTGGATGGAGGAGCTGCTGTGGATATTGTGTTCTTGGAATTTGACACTGTCCCTCATAGACGCCTGATGGGTAAAATAAGGTCTATTGGTTTGGCAGGAATCATTTGCAATTGGATTGAAAACTGGCTGAAGGATCGTATCCAGAGAGTTGTGGTCAACGATTATTAGTGGTGTACAACAGGGTTCTGTGCTTGGCCCACTACTATTTATTATATTTATTAAATTAATGATAAAGAGGTAGGAATTAATAGCACTTTGTCTATTTTTGCAGATGACACCAAGCTGTGTAGTGTAATACAGTCTATGGAGGATGTTCATAGGCTGCAGGGGGACTTGGAGAAACTGAATGTTTGGTCATCCACTTGGAAAATGAAGTTCAATGTGGATAAATGTAAGGTTATGCACCTGGGGGCTAATAATCCAAAGGAAAAATATGTCCTTGGGGGAGTAAATCTGGGAGAGTCCCTTGTTGAGAAGGACCTGGGTGTACTAGTAGATCATAAATTGAATAACAGCATGCAATGTCAATCACTATTATGATTATAATCACTACTATGATTTTTTTAAAGAATAATTCCTCTGAAGGCCTTCATTGAGTTCCAGGCCCAATGCACTGAATCCATGCCACCATTTTTTATCCCACTGAAACTCATTTTGAGCAGCGATACCTTCCCAACCTTCTAATAATAATAATGGCGATCCCTTTATTTATATAGCACACACAGATTACTGTCAAACATTTGCACCAGCAAGTGGGAGTGATCTGATACCAAATGTTACTCATACTTCATAGTTTTAATCCTACATCAGATCATTCCCCAATGCCAGGTCAATCCTCGACATACATGAGAACCATTATAGCAGAGATGGCCAATTTATGCTGGTATTTAAAGGGGTTGTCCACTTTCAGAAAATAATTCATAAGGCTTGTGTAAGGAAAAGTAATGCAATTTTCCAATATACTTTCTGTATCAATTCCTCACCATTTTCAAGATCTCTGCTTGCTATCCTTCTATGGAAAGCTTCTATGTTTACTCCCAGGGGATAGAAATCTGACCATGATCATGTGATGGACATGCAGGTGTACAAGCTGCTATTATCACAGAGAGTAATTAGAGACTTGTGTTATAACAGCTTGTGCACATGTGTATCCATTACAAGACCATTGATGGATTTCTATCCACTGGAAGTAAACACAGAAGCTTTCTATAGAAAGACAGTAAGCAGAGACACTGAAAAAGGTGAGGAATCGATACAGACAGTATATTGCAAAATTGTATAGATTTTACTTACACAAACCAGAACAATTATTTGTTGAAAGAGAACAACCCTTTTAACTCTCCAAATATCACTTAATGAAAAGAGGGGATTCTCCAGGGAATACCCTTCTGGAAGAAGATCGAATTGTATAACATTTTTCATCCATTATACAATTAAAATCACTCACCACTAACACCGGATATCTAGGGAATCTGTCTGCAAATAACAACTGACTTAACCCCTTAACGCTCTGCGCCGTAGCTCTACGGCGCAGAGGTATAAGGGATGTATGAAGAGGGCTCACGGGCTGAGTCCTCTTCATACAAAGGTGGGGGTTTTTGCATAATGCATAAAACCCCCACCGCTAATAACCGCGGTCGGTGCTAGCACCGATCGCGGCTATTAACGCCCCCGTTGCCGCCGGCAAAGTCGCGGGCGCCGCCATCTTTTTTTCGATCGCCACGCCCCCGAACGTCATCGGGGGCGGCGATCAGTTGCCATGGTAGCCTCGTGTCTTCTTTTGACACGAGGCTATCTGGCAGCTGCAGATTCGTTACAATGAGCCAGTGGCTCATTGTAATGAATGTGCTGCAAAAATGCCATATATTGCAATACAGAAGTATTGCAGTATATGGTAGCAGCGATCTGACCATCTAGGGTTAATGCACCCTAGATGGTCTAAAAGATAGTGAAAAAAAAAAGAAAAAAAAAAGTTAAAAAATTAATAAAATATTAAAAATTCAAATCACCCCCCTTTCCCAAGAACGGATATAAAACATAATAAACAGTAAAAATCACAAACATATTAGGTATCGCCGCGTCCCAAAATGCCCGATCTATCAAAATATAAAAACGGTTACAGACGGCGGTGACCTCCGAGGCGGGAAATGGCGCCCAAATGTCCGAAATGCGACTTTTACACCTTTTTACATAACATAAAAAATGAAATAAAAAATTATCAAAATGTCGCACAGACCTCAAAATGGTAGCAATGAAAACGTCGCCTCATTTCGCAAAAAATGACCCCTCACACATCTCCGTGCGCCAAAGTATGAAAAAGTTATTAGCGTCAGAAGATGGCAAAATAATTTTTTTCTTTTTTTGTACACATTCTTTAAATTTTTGAAAATGTATTAAAACACAATAAAACCTATATAAATTTGGTATCACCGCGATTGCACCGAACCAAAGAATAAAGTAGGCGTGTTATTTGGAGCGAAGAGTGAAAGTTGTAAAAACTGAGCCCACAAGAACGTGACGTGTACGTGAAAAAGTTATGGATTTTTGAAGTTGGAGAGCGAGAAATGCGCCGAAAAACCCTCCGTCCTTAAGGGGTTAATACGTGGATGACAACTAAACAGCAGAGGAATATATACTGCAGCAAAAATGTATTTAACATCTGCAGTAATGCAATGCATAAAAGTATATCTGTCCTCCTTATCAATATTCCAATGAAGCTACAGTATTTAAAATCAATATCAATTGATATGCTAATCCCCCTTGAACAGGAAGTAAAAAAGCATGAAACCTATACACCACCCAGCCTCTATCTACCACGCCAGACAACTCCACAGTAAGATGTGTCTACACCAGAACAACAATGGCAGGGATATGCCGAGATATTACGTCTATGATCACACATCTTTTTGCCCACTCGCCCAATCCCCTAATATTCCAGGTTAATCCCCTGATGACCATCTAGAGAGAGGAAAATAACCAAAAAAAAAACGACCCCACCCAGTCTGGGCCCAATCCTCCCACCATCAACCTCCATGCCATTTTATTAGGTCCTCTTCCCACCAAGTTGACTCCAACCACCCCCACCCCTTCCAACATAACCCATATCAAATTTTGTTTAACTATTTAATTTCCATTTGCTTCAAGCCAATGCTTTACTTGATCTGCTGCAGAAAAACTTTATCCTTTACCCTTAATTTAGTGGGAAATAACAATGAATATTTAATACCCGCACCTCCCAGTCTTTTTTTAATTTACTGAAAGCCGTTTCATTTTAGTTGTGTATTCCTGGCAAAATCTGAAAATACTATCACTTTAACTCCATTTATTGTCAATTGCTCTTTTGACCGCAGAAGGCGCAATATGGTGTCCCTATCCCTAAAACACAAAACCCTTACAAGAAGGGTTCCAGGAGCACTCCCAATGGGCTCTCTCCATACAAAACATAGATGATTGTCACTTTTTACAAGGAAGCAGCAAACCTGATAAGGAGAGCAACTAGGGAAACAGGGAAGGGAAAACTGTCCCTTACTCTAAAGCTATGCTAGTCCCCTCCCACGGTTGATGGTCAGCTTACCCGGGCTAGCTCCGAACCCAACAACTTCTCTGTCTCTGAACATGAAGACCTTTCCAGATAGGTAGGGAAAAGGGGTACATAGCACAGTGGTGCAAACAATAAAGGGCCATTGCCTTCTGGAACTCCTATAAATTGGAGATTATTTCTTTTGGACCTATCTTCCATGTCGATCACCTTCTTTTTCAAATCCCTTACTGCATCCTCCATTGACTTCTGCTTATTTACTGACTTAGTAAGATCTTCCTCTATTTTATTAATCCTTATTGTTTCATCCTTTATCTTTTTTCTATGGTTATTAATATCCTCCCGAATAAGAAGGAATAAGTACAGACCGTTTGTTTGTAACTGTCTGAATTGGCGCATTGCAACTTTTATTGATACAAAGTTGCAAACTATAAAAACAGGAGATGAATTATTGCTACAGATGTAGGGGTATTCCCCGCTCAGCCATATTCAAGAGATATTGGAATATGAGAAGATCTTTCTTACGTGTCTGTGTGAGAGTCGCAGAAATCTTTTTTTCTGTAATTTCTACAGAAATTCAAAACGCAAACCTTTAGAAATGCCTTCTTTAAATTAATGAGAGCATTTGGGGTAGGAATAGGTTGTCCCTGTGGTTACGTATGGCATCTGTATCCTGAAGGCAGAAGGCTGCAATTGCAAACAGAGACTTGCATCATGCTGGAGGCACATTCTTAATATTTTTTCTTTCATTTGTTTTATACATTTCTGCTATGTACATAAAAGGATAACAGTTACAATTAATGATATATAGCTATGGTCTACTTGTCAACACAGGTTAAAGCTATAGGCAGAGTCAAAGTTAGACTCTCACTTTATAATAGCCTGACCAAGTCAAAGTGGATTTTTGGTACCCCCTCTTCTCCAATTACAGGAGGAATGTGTGACCTGTTTTACTTGTGAAAACATGTGAATATAAGAATTGGGTTTATAGCGCATAGAGACCAATTAGATAACCATCTACCTGTAAGGGAAGACCCTGTTATCTGAATCTAATACACAAGTTACCTAGTTTCCCCTTAGTGTTGTTTTGAATTGTTTGTTTGGATGGGGCATTCCCAGAGGTAATCGCTGGACCCCAAAACAAAATCCTCACCAGGCCCTGAATAATATTATTTAATTATTTATGGTTCTAGAGAAGAGATAAATGA
The DNA here is from genome assembly GCF_040894005.1 of Engystomops pustulosus. Lineage (NCBI taxonomy): Eukaryota > Metazoa > Chordata > Amphibia > Anura > Leptodactylidae > Engystomops > Engystomops pustulosus. The sequence goes on along the minus strand of NC_092417.1, from coordinate 99,424,757 downwards.
CCTCCCTTAAACTTCTGAGCCCTAAAGTTACTCCCCTGGGCACTGCTGGTCTGGAGAAGAGGCATAATAAGCATTTGCTATTTGTATAATATGTGGTTGAATATTAAAGTCAAAATTATAGAGCTTTATTAGGGCAGAAACCTGGTGTTATTTTGCTACAGGGCCAATGTGAGCTCTCATTTTGTGCATGAAGTCAGCGTGCTTCACACAGCAGCCAATCAGAATCCTGTCTCTATCTCTACCCAGAATATGATTCGCTGTTGTGGAGACTTCCACTTTTCTGGCTTATACCATTTATCTTGTGTTGTGTGGGATATCCCAACCAACTGTCACTGCTGATCGCATCGTTCACAAAGGCTGGCCCAGTTAGTGGTGAGACTAATGTAAAACTGCTTTTTTACTGCTTTTAATGTTATAGGAAATTAATTAATGCCAAGTAATTGAAAAATATAGTATTACAAGCTCACTAGGGGTTCACTTGTGGCCAAGATACAGCACAGTACAATATACAGTACACATTAACCAAATTTGTATTGTGTAAATAGGAGGTGTAATAATTCACTAAATAACATGCTTTGGAGGCAACCATTTTGTACCCCTTAAAAAAGCGTGATGGGTCCACTGCAAATATAATCCTTTGTTTAATGAGCAGAAATTACAATTTTTTATATATTTTACAACATGCTCAAAGATGAAATACCTATCCAGTATAACCAGGGGATGTGCAAGACTGTCTAGTGGCTATACTTGGGGCAAAATGTACCCACCCAAATATTTTTACTAATACTGTAATGTACTTAAAATTGGTTGTGTCACTGCAGAAACATCCCGATTTTATTGTGTAGAAGATGAGGATCTGTAGTCCACAACTCATTTAGGGGAGATACACTGAACGATATCTGCAACTGCTGGAAAGTTTTTACTTAGGGTTGATGACAATTTCTGAGCATGTATACCGTATTTTTTGCCCTATAGGGCGCACTGGACTATAAGGCGCATTAGTCCGATGCGCCTTATATATGTAATAATTCCATATATAAGGCGCAACGGACTATAAGGCGCGGGGTCCGGGGGCGTGGCGGAGGTCCGGGGGCGGAGCGGAGACCCGACGGGACGCGACGGGACGCGCCGCCGAGACGCGACGGGGAACGCGGGGAAGGTGAGCGGGGAAGGTGAGGTGGAGGAGGGCAGCGGACCATACTTACATAGGTCCCCGCTACCGGAGACAGCAGATCTCCAGCGGGAACTGCAGACCACGCGGCAGAAGTTGTTCGTGCCGCGTGGTCTGCAGTTCCCGCTGGAGATCTGCTGTCTCCGGTCTCCGGTAGCGGGGACCTATGTAAGTATGGTCCGCTGCCCAGCGCCATACATAGGGCGCTAGTCCGGAAAATACGGTAATGTCTATAATTTTGTTTGTACCAAGTTACTAAAACTAAAAGTTAAAGGAATATTCCGGGAATATGGCCATCTGATACAAAAACCCACATAATGTGACCAGCAGCCATTTTCTGTCCTGTGTCTCCTCCAAAGGGTCAAAGTCATAGGACTGATTAAAGGGTCAGTAGCATTTTAATTCTTCATTATAGTGTATAGTGTCTTTTAAATAACAACTTAGTACATATTAGCTTACATTTTAATGACCCATTTGAATATGAATTATGCTTATTCCTGGAATATTCCTTTAACGCAAGACTTAATGATCTCTCGGTTTGAGACAACCCCTACGGCTAACAATGGTCAGTTCATTGGAAGGAAACCAGTAACGTTCTCACACTTCAAGACGCTAAATGTGCATATGGATGAACAGGCCAAAATCACCCATTTTGGCAAGGCTAACCAAATGTGCAGCGAATTGTACTGAGTCTCCAATTTGTTGGATTTTGGGAAAATATCTCAAATGTCTCTTTTATCTACCTTGTAAGGCACCCCAGTTATCATCAAGCATGTACTTCAGGAAGCCCAATAACATGACGTGGGATTAATGCTAAACCAGTTCCAGAAGGAACAGATTCCCAACATACTTTGTTGCTATGGGGTATAAGCGACTGGCAGAGGAACCTGGAAGCTGCTTATTTCCCTGTCCCCAGTGAAAACAAATGCATACTTGGGCAAGTATGTGTGTGGGGGATTTGGATAAAATAACCTCAGAGCTTTTTGCAGGAACATGGATCATCTACTATCCTGCTGATGGGGGTTTTATTTGGGTAATATATATCTATACAATTTATACCTTTATTCACAGTATAAGTGCTATTTAATGGAACAATTTGGTGAAAACAGTAATAATTTCTATTATCTTATAACTTAATTGAAATAATGCTTTGGTTAAAACAAGGTTATTTTGATGTTTTTTTTAGCTTTTCCTTGAGACCAGAAAGATGAAAGCCCATGAATCCATTTCCCTGTACACCAGACTCTTTACCATGCTGCTGGTTACTGCTAAGGCCTCCAGGTTGTCTGTCCCCAAAGTTCTATTGCCCTTTTTCCCAGGGGTAGAGGTCCCTTTTACAATTGAGGCTGGTGAAGGATGCTACACCTGGTGAGTCATATCTTTGTAAGCATAATAAACAAGGTGCTGTTTGTAAATCTTGAATGACCCCAAAAGCAAGTAATTTCCATACCATCGAAGTGCTTCAAGCCACATCGGGAAAAAATAACTTACTGAGAATCTTATTATGTACCCCAATTTCTGGAATGTAATGGTCCTACTTACCACTACACTATCTCTACTGCCCATCCTTTGTTCTGGCTGTAGTGGCTTGGCTGAGGTTTGGGAGGTAAATAAAAGTTATTACTAACGTACACTTCTTATACTAGCAAAATGTGTAATCAGTGCAACTGATCAAATCTCTTCATCATAAAGTTAGTATCGCATAACCTGTGTACCAAAATTCTGATGATTTTCTTTTAGGCATGCCCACCACCCAGAGATTATCTCTGTGAAACCAATATATGAGAACAGCACTATATGCTCACAAAAGGCCATTTTATCATCTAAATCAGAACAGCCCAAGCGTGTAACCACGGTAGTGATTGCTGAGGAGATAGGTAGGTACAAATGCAGAGGAGTAAGACTCTTATACATAATGTAAACTATAAGGTTTTGTGTTGCTTACCTGTGTTTTACAGGTTATACAATATTGTTGTATAATACAAAGTGTTTACTGCATTGAAAAGACCATTCACTTTCATTAATAAGGAAAGCAGATGTTTTAAGCTGAAAGGTAGAACATTTGGTAGTAAGGTAAAAGTAGAGTGCACATGGAAAGTGACTGCAGGAATAGACAACACGAAGTTTGTCTGTAGTCTGTTACCATGCAAATAGAAACAGTAAAAAAATAATACATTTCTTGGCCATAGATTGTACAATATTAGGTAAATAAGCATTATTTATCTATGGAAGGTGTGAAGGAAACTGTGATGTTTCTGACCCCTGAAGGGTACGCAAGGTCACTTAGTTATCCTTTTATAGACACTCCCAGAATGCACGGGTTCTGAGAGGCGCAGGAAGGGATTTAAAGTTGTCCACACAACTTCCGTGTATGGCACAATAATAAATCATAGCCCTGAATGGCTTTAAGAATTCTTTCACTAGCCTCAGTGAAACTGAATCTCATCAACCCAAGGAGCTGACACCAGTTTACCTTCAATATAAGCCCGGTTATAATGGGATTATATAGGGTGAGAAACCAACCCAGTAGCATGTATATAACCGAGAAAATCAGAGGTGAGATTCATGGATCGAGATAAAAGAGCAACATAGGTTACATTTTATATTTAATTGCCTTAAGGGCACGCTAGACAATACAGTACATACAATAGATATATACAATAAACAGAGAAAAATATACAAAGGTAGCACTACTAGTAACAGCAGTTCAGTAAGTTAGTTACCTTGTGTGTGGGCCTAATGGAACCTGATAGTCCACACCTTAAGATCTTTTCCTGCACATGTTAAATGGGTTCCCAGAAAAAGACGATCTGGCCTTAGAGGTGTCTGATTATATCAGGTGCAGACACACCTCTGTCCACCCTCAGGGGGGGTCATGGGTGCCTCCTACCTGGTATTATGTCCCGAACCATGGGGAAGCCATAGTTTTTCAAGGGGAAGTTGTTGGGTCATGGTTCTGGTATCACTGAATCCAGTCAATCCCTGGATCGCATTGATACCAAACTTGACCCATTTGCTATGGTCCTTTATTTATATCTCTGGCACCCTACCGAGCCAGGTAACATTATGCTAGCTCCATTAGGCTAATTAAGTGGAGGCTGGGGGTAAGTGGGGAATTTATGTAGGATAAGGCTTCCCTCCCCCTGGTCATATTTATCACAGAAGGTTCCGTTTTTTGGAAGCTTCCAGCTGGTGTTTGCTTGCAGTGCATTCCTTTTGCAGTAGTGACATCACACCCTCAGCAGCTGCAGTCATGTGTTATTGTATGACATGAGATCACTACCTGAAGCATATAAACTATTGTAATCTTCTCCACAGTCAGAGAGGAGGTACTAGAGCAGAGCAGGAAGCATGGGTATTGTGCTACTCTTCTGACATTCTCCAAAAAGCAGTAGGATCTGAATAGAGGCTTTGTACACTCACATTGTGATCATGATGATCTCTAAGCTCATCTAGAGGCTGCGTTCACACAGTGTGTTTACATTCCAGGAACATTACGTTAACATATGACCCTCCTCTGCTTCTGCACCTCCTCTCGGGCAGTTGAGAGCCTTATAATGGTCAGATACCAGGACTAATATCTAAGCAACTGCGGGGGCTAGAAAGAAAATTCAAAGTGCACTTGAATCTGTGATCAGCTCCTACAGAATGGCATGTTCATCCCCCAGTGTGAGGTGGTGTGACTTTTAACTTACATATCGCTTTTACCTACAGTTACAGGTCAGATATTGCGATGTGATGTTATTGTTGATGTCATTGTGACAATGGAAATTGAATCACGGACTCGAGAGCTGTATGTCGATGATGCTCCAGTGGAATTTACTGTTGTTGGACTGGATAAAGAAGGTGTGCCATTAACTTTATTTTCTCTGCTAATAATCTGAAAGCAATTTACTGTCCGGTATCCAAAATTGTCCAAACTTACAGTTATTGTTGCTTCCATTCCTAAGCTTAAAGGAGAATATTAATGGCTGAATTTCCAACTATGAGCTGACATATGGTATGGTATGGTACACAGTCACCACTTTAGAGAATTTTGTAAAGTTGCTTTAGATATTCACTCCCACACCTCAACCCATGTATCTCAGCTAGATCTATCTAGCAAAGCTAGATCAGCAAACAGAATTCTTCAAATGGATGATGAAAGATCAAACTATGAATGAGCTACTAAAAAGCCCAACACTTTTGGCTATCACTGATTGCAATACAGTTTATATTTTACACTCAAAAGTGCATCCAGCTACTAGTAGCTCTACTTCACCGAGTTTTATATTATGACCCAGAGTGTGACTGATGTTCCTTAGGCCCCTCAGATAAAAATGAACCCACCTGGAACCCACCGTACATCAATGCCTAGGAAACAGATCCAAATTGGGTTGTCTTCTGCTGTTGGATCCTCTGGAATAGTCTCACACTGCTATGAGATTATTGTTAAAGGATACCTGTCACATGAATTAATAACCCACAACAAAGCTGCACTTCTAAATCATCTCCTCAGCATATGCATTTTGTTTCTGTTTTCTATAACTTTTTAGTGTTATCTCCAATCGATTGAACTCTCCCTGCAGCGGTCCAGCATAGTCATGAGGAGGTGCTCTGGCCATTTCATCTTCACTCCCCTTTGATTCCAGTTCTTGCGCCTGCACATTGGATGCCAGTAGTGCTGGCACCCAAGCCGCTCCTCTCTCTATGGCTTGCGCATGCGCCACCCACCATGTTTTGTGAGTTCATGTCACAGGAGACTGTCTGTAAACACATCACAGCGGACGGCACATGCGCAGCTGCCGGCATCTGCCACATGATGTGTATTTTTCGTTTGAGTTCATGAAAAATTTCGAATTACTTTGATCACCACTTCTCATGCTCGTCTTGTGATATCTGCCAATGCACGGACGTGCTGTGCGGGGACCAGAGTGAATGAAACCAGAGAAGTAAGATTAGTCCAGTGTCTAGGCAGAGAAACAATTTTGTAGTAAATCGTTAAAATTTCCACTTTATTTAAAAAATAATTCGTTTAAAAACAGAAGAGACGCCTCTTAACAAAAAGAGATCTGACACGTTTCGGACTATGTGTAGTCCTTAGTCGTAGCCTTTTCACATGCTGTTAACACAGAGTATTTAAGCATTGCCGGCAAACCGGAAACAGGTTCACACATGATCACATGATATACAGCGTGTACCTAGGAACAGAAGACTCTTACAAGGTACCGTATATACTAGAGTATAAGCCGACCCGAGTATAAGCCGAGACCCCTAATTTCAACACAAAAAACTGTGAAAACCTATTGACTCGAGTATAAGCTGAGGGTGGGAAATGCATTGGTTACAGCCTCCCAGTATATAGTCTGCCAGCCCCTGTAGCATACAGCCTGCCCAACCCCTCTAGCATACAGCCTGCCCAACCCCTGTAGCATGGAGCCTGCCCAGCCCCTGTAGTAGGAAAAAAAAAATAACACTGTACTCATCTTTCCGACGTCCCCCATAGGTCCTCTTCTGTCTCAGACTGTCTCCTATGGGTGACGTCAGAAAAGTGAGTTTTGTCTTTGTTTTTAGTTGACTCGAGTATAAGCCGAGTTAGGGTTTTTGAGCACAAATTTTGTGCTGAAAAACTAGGCTTATACTCGAGTATATAAGGTAAGTTTACATTTTAATATATATATAACAAATCGTTTCTGTAGTTAAGACCTAGAGGAAATTGTGTTTTTAATGCCAGTATCCAGTATGCCTCTCGTGATTTTAGTGCCTTGGTCCAGTCTCCTCCTCTTTTGGGGCGGAATATTTTTTCTATGGGAGTGATACATAAGTGTGAGATATCACCTTTGTGTTGTTCGTGTAAATGTTTAGAAAGTCCTGACATATTGGAGTGGAATGAGCTGTTTTGTTTTTTTGCTGCTGCAATATGTTCGGAAATTCTTATTTTCAGTTTTCTAGTGGTACACCCAATATATTGTTTATCACATAATGTGCATGTGGCTAGATAAACCACATGATCGCTGTTACAGTTCATGTAAGATTTAATATTATATTGTTTATGTGTTTTTGTGGACATGAAAGAAGTAGTTTTGTGTAATATATGACATAGATTACATCGTATGCCTCCGCATTTGTAGCTGCCTTTATATTTGAGCCATGTTTGTTGTGTGTCCTTTTGTGTCATGAACATATTGGGAGATAATAAATTGCCTAAGTTAGGTGCGTTTTTAGCTACAAATCTTATTCCTTTGTTCAAGATTTGGGACAGTTTGTCATCCTGATATAATATTGGCAGATGTTTCTTAATGACACGTGAAATTTGATTATATTGTTTGCTGTATGTTGTACTAAATGTAATGGGTGGACGGTTAGTATTGTCATTGCTGTTGTTCTTCTATGATTTTTTCTTGCTAAGGTATTCTGTTCTTGATTTAATGTTTACGGATGTTTCAATCCTGTGTACATGGTTGCTTCTATAACCTCTTTTAAGTAGGCGTTGTGAAATTTGTGTGGCAGCTTCTTTGTAAGCATCCTTATCTGAACATATGCGTTTGGCCCGTATGTATTCCCCTCTAGGGAGATTATGTATTACATGTGGTGGATGGCAGCTAGATGCATGCAATAAGGTGTTGCCTGATACTGGTTTTCTATAGAGATTGGTATGTACACTAGAGATGAGCGAACATGCTCGTCCGAGCTTGATGCTCGGTCGAGCATTAGCGTACTCGAAACTGCTCGTTGCTCGGACGAATACTTCGCCCGCTCGAGAAAATGGCAGCTCCCGCTGTTTTGCTTTTTGGCGGCCAGAAACAGAGCCAATCACAAGCCAGGAGACTCTGCACTCCACCCAGCATGACGTGGTACCCTTACACGTCGATAGCAGTGGTTGGCTGGCCAGATCAGGTGACCCTGGGATAGACTAGCCGCTGCCTGCGCTGCTCGGATCATTCTGTGTCTGGATGCCGCTAGGGAGAGAGCTGCTGCTGGTCAGGGAAAGCGTTAGGCTGTTCTATTAGAATAGTGTTAGGCAGGAGTGATTCTCCAAGAACCCAACAGCCCTTCTTAGGGCTACAATAACGTTCTACTTTTTTTTTTTTTTATTTGCATCTAGTACCATTTTGTGAGGAATTAGCAGGGGGACTTGCTACCGTTGTGTTTAGCTCTTAGTGGCACACATATCCACCTCAAACACCAAAGTGGGAAAATTTAGTAGGGGTTGGATTTCAATTAGGCACAGTCTGCCATTTTTCCTTTTTTATTTTACGTTTATTTTGTTTAATAACTCAGTGTCATCTCATCTGGCATAGTATTGTGCTTTCATACTTGGCTAGAAAATAGCCATAGGAGAATCCAAACGGCTTACTTACGCCTACAGTAGCGTTATATATTTGATTTCTGGTTGATCTGCTGGTGGCTGTACTTGCTGCAGTGCATCTACTAGCCAATTGTGAGCAATTTGTAGTGAGACTTGCGACCGCTGTGTTTTGCGCTTAGTGACGCACATATCCATTGCAAAGACCGAAGTGGGAAAATTTAGTAGGGGTTGGATTTCAATTAGGCACAGTCTGCCATTTGTCCTTTTTTATTTTACGTTTATTTTGTTTAATAACTTAGCGTCATCTCATCTGGCATAGTAGTGTGCTTTCATACTTGGCTAGAAAATAGCCATAGGAGAATCCAAACGGCTTACTTACGCCTACAGTAGCGTTATATATTTGATTTCTGGTTGATCTGCTGGTGGCTGTACTTGCTGCAGTGCATCTACTAGCCAATTGTGAGCAATTTGTAGTGAGACTTGCGACCGCTGTGTTTTGCGCTTAGTGACGCACATATCCATTGCAAAGACCGAAGTGGGAAAATTTAGTAGGGGTTGGATTTCAATTAGGCACAGTCTGCCATTTTTCCTTTTTTATTTTACGTTTATTTTGTTTAATAACTCAGTGTCATCTCATCTGGCATAGTATTGTGCTTTCATACTTGGCTAGAAAATAGCCATAGGAGAATCCAAACGGCTTACTTACGCCTACAGTAGCGTTATATATTTGATTTCTGGTTGATCTGCTGGTGGCTGTACTTGCTGCAGTGCATCTACTAGCCAATTGTGAGCAATTTGTAGTGAGACTTGCGACCGCTGTGTTTTGCGCTTAGTGACGCACATATCCATTGCAAAGACCGAAGTGGGAAAATTTAGTAGGGGTTGGATTTCAATTAGGCACAGTCTGCCATTTGTCCTTTTTTATTTTACGTTTATTTTGTTTAATAACTCAGCGTCATCTCATCTGGCATAGTAGTGTGCTTTCATACTTGGCTAGAAAATAGCCATAGGAGAATCCAAACGGCTTACTTACGCCTACAGTAGCGTTATATATTTGATTTCTGGTTGATCTGCTGGTGGCTGTACTTGCTGCAGTGCATCTACTAGCCAATTGTGAGCAATTTGTAGTGAGACTTGCGACCGCTGTGTTTTGCGCTTAGTGACGCACATATCCATTGCAAAGACCGAAGTGGGAAAATTTAGTAGGGGTTGGATTTCAATTAGGCACAGTCTGCCATTTTTCCTTTTTTATTTTACGTTTATTTTGTTTAATAACTCAGTGTCATCTCATCTGGCATAGTAGTGTGCTTTCATACTTGGCTAGAAAATAGCCATAGGAGAATCCAAACGGCTTACTTACGCCTACAGTAGCGTTATATATTTGATTTCTGGTTGATCTGCTGGTGGCTGTACTTGCTGTAGTGCATCTACTAGCCAATTGTGAGCAATTTGTAGTGAGACTTGCGACCGCTGTGTTTTGCGCTTAGTGACGCACATATCCATTGCAAAGACCGAAGTGGGAAAATTTAGTAGGGGTTGGATTTCAATTAGGCACAGTCTGCCATTTGTCCTTTTTTATTTTACGTTTATTTTGTTTAATAACTCAGTGTCATCTCATCTGGCATAGTAGTGTGCTTTCATACTTGGCTAGAAAATAGCCATAGCAATAGGATAGCATCGTTTGGTTTTAAAAACTCAAAAACACCAAAAAAAAAAAAAAACACAAAAAAAAGTTAAAAAAAAATTAAAGCTATAACTCTCATTTTAAAAATGTTTAACCCGAGGGCTAGGGGTAGAGGACGAGGGCGGGGACGTGGGCGTCCAACTACTGCAGGGGTCAGAGGCCGTGGTCCTGGCCGGGGTGAGACACCACCTGCTTATGAGGGAGCAGGGGAACGCCGCAGAGCTACACTCCCTAGGTTCATGTCTGAAGTTACTGGGACTCGTGGTAGAGCACTGTTGAGGCCAGAACAGTGCGAACAGGTGATGTCGTGGATTGCTGACAATGCTTCGAGCAATTTGTCCACCAGTCAGTCTTCCACGCAGTCCACCCATGTCACCGAAATCGGCACTCCTCCAGCTCCTGCACCTCAGCCTCCTCCCCCCCAGTCTGCCCCCTCCCAGGAAAATTTGGCATTTGAACCGGCATACTCTGAGGAACTGTTTTCTGGACCCTTCCCACAGTCACAAACCACTTGTCCGGTTGCTGCTGAGCAATTTTCCGATGCCCAGGTTTTCCACCAGTCACAGTCTGTGGGTGATGATGACCTTCTTGACGTAGTGGAAGTGTGTAAAGAGGTGTCCGACGATGAGGAGACACGGTTGTCAGACAGTGGGGAAGTTGTTGTCAGGGCAGGAAGTCCGAGGGGGGAGCAGACTGAGGGATCGGAGGATGATGAGGTGACAGACCCAAGCTGGGTTGAGAGGCCGGGTGAACACAGTGCTTCTGAGACGGAGGAGAGTCCTCGACCAGAACAGGTTGGAAGAGGCAGTGGTGGGGCCAGACGGAGAGGCAGGGCCAGAGCTGGTGCATCAGCGCCAAATGTGTCAACTAGTGAAGCTCCCGTGGCGAGGGCTCTTGCGGCGAGGGCTAGATCTTCAGAAGTCTGGAGGTTCTTTAAGGAAACACCGGATGACCGACGGACTGTGGTGTGCAACATTTGCCAAACCAGGCTCAGCAGGGGTTCCACCACTACTAGCTTAACTACCACCAGTATGCGCAGGCATATGAATGCTAAACACCCCACTCAGTGGCAACAAGCCCGTTCACCTCCGGCCGTGCACACCACTGCTCCTTCCCCTGTGTCAGCTGATAGTCAGCCCCCTGCCCAGGACCCTGCCACAAAAACCCCATCGTTGCCTCCACGATCCTCCACAGCATCCACCAGCGTTCAGCTCTCCATACCCCAGACGCTGGAGCGGAAACGCAAATATAGTGCAACCCACCCGCACGCCCAAGCCCTTAATGTGCACATCTCCAGATTGCTTAGCCTGGAGATGCTGCCCTATAGGCTAGTAGAGACCGAGGCCTTTCGCAACCTCATGGCGGCGGCCGCCCCTCGGTATTCGTGCCCACGAGGTGGAATTCAACACTGACCATGTTATCCAGAGTTTACCAGCAGCGCCGAGCGATTGTAGACTGCCAGATGTCAACTTCCACCAGAACTGGTAGTCAGGTCAGTCAGCTTCCTCAAGTCTACAATGAGGAGTGGACGTGGATGTCTGATATCTGTCAGGTGCTGAGTAACTTTGAGGAGTCAACACAGATGGTCAGTGGCGATGCCGCCATCATCAGCCTCACCATCCCGCTGCTTGGCCTGTTGAAAAACTCTCTGATCAGCATGAAGTCGGAAGCTTTGCGCTCGTCACAAGAGACGGGGGAAGAAGATTCCCTTGTTGATAGCCAAAGCACCCTCAGGTCTGTTTCTCAGCGCATATCGGAGGAGGTGGAGGTGGAGGAGGATGAGGAGGAAGAGGAGGAGAATGTTGGCGAGACACAAGAGGGGACCATTGTTGAGTCCTTCACTGTTCAGCGTGTATGGGCAGAAGAAGAGGAGTTGGAGGAGTTGGAGGAGGAGGAAATGGACAGTCAGGCCAGTGAGGGGAGTGAATTCTTACGCGTTGGTACTCTGGCGCATATGGCAGATTTCATGCTAGGCTGCCTATCCCGTGACCCTCGCGTTCAAAGAATTTATTCCAGCACCGATTACTGGGTGTTCACTCTCCTGGACCCACGGTACAAGCAAAATCTTTCCACTCTCATCCCTGCAGAGGAAAGGAGTGTGAGAATGCATGAATACCAGCAGGCCCTGGTGCACAAGCTAAAACAGTATTTCCCTTCTGACAGCGCTAGCGGCAGAGTGCGTAGTTCAGCGGGACAAGTAGCGAGGGAGAGTAGGCGAGCAGGCAGCTTGTCCAGCACTGGCAAGGGTACGCTTTACAAGGCTTTTGCCAGCTTTATGTCACCCCAGCAAGACACTGTCACCTGTCCCCAGTCTCGGCAGAGTAGGGCTGATCTTTACAGAAAGATGGTGAGGGAGTACGTAGCTGACCATACCATCGTCCTAAATGATCACACAGCTCCCTACAACTACTGGGTTTCAAAGCTGGACATGTGGCATGAACTGGCGCTGTACGCCTTGGAGGTTCTTGCCTGCCCTGCCGCTAGCGTCTTGTCCGAGCGGGTTTTCAGTGCAGCTGGTGGCATCATCACCGATAAGCGTACACGCCTGTCGACTGACAGCGCTGACAGGCTGACGCTTATTAAGATGAATAAAGCCTGGATTTCTCATAATTTCCAATCTCCACCAGGTGAAGGAAGCTCAACCTGAATAATTGATCCACTCCTCCTCCTCCTCATTTTCCTCCTTCTCCTCCTCTTTGTACAGTAAAGCAGAGGAAACTGGCTATTTTTTGACAGGGCCCACTGGCTCTAGCTATAGTACTTTATGCATTTAATTTTTCTGGAGGGCCACCTACCCGGTCCTCTGTTTTAAACAATTTTTGGGAGTGCCACATACAGGCACTCAATCTATTCAATTTTTCTGGAGGGCCACCTACCCGGTCCTCTGTTTTAAACAATTTTTGGGAGTGCCACATACAGGCACTCAATCTATTCCATTTTACTGGAGGGCCACCTACCTGCTCCTCTGGTTTGAAAAATTTTTGGGACTGCCACATACAGGCACTATCCAAATTAAATTGTCTCCATAGCAGCCTCCACACGTTGTCTCCATTGCTACCTCCAAAAGTCGTCCATATAGCTGCCTCCATACATCGTCCCTTTATCAAACGAGGTGTGTCAGGCAGAAATTTGGGTTGTTTTCATGGATTCCACATCAAAGTTGTTAACTTTGTCGCCACCCTGCTGTGTTATCCACAAAATATACTGGCAAACTTTTATCATTTACCAATATTATTTCAGCGCTTCTTGCGCATCTGTTTACATTCCCCTCACCTGGCATATCCTAAACTTATAAGAACGCTACTACACTTGATCTTATACAAAAGGTTCTTAGAAGTGCTGTTTGGGGAGTAGCCTAGAGACAGGGGCTTGGATTGGCGAAAGCTCGCCTGGCAGCGGAGCGCCAGCTCCATGCGCATCAGCCGCTTCTTGCGCATCTGTTTACATTCCCCTCACCCGCCATATCCCAAACTTATAAGAACGCTACTACACTTAACTTGGTGCAGGCTGGGACCGAGTCTGACCCTGGGGCTGGTCATATACTGCCGACGCAGAGAATTGCGGGGCCTACCTCGGTCCAGGTCTCAAAGGCCTACTATACCTCCTCCCAACCCTCCTCCTCCTCCGAATTACCATCCGTGGGCATGGCGCCATCAGTCGGTAGCTCTAGGCACAGCAGCAGTGCCGTCGCTAAGCGACAGCAGGCGGTGCTCAAACTGCTGAGCCTAGGCGATAAAAGGCACACCGCCCAAGAGCTATTACAGGGCATTCCACATCAAACTTGTTAACTTTGTCGCCACCCTGCTGTGTAATCCACAAAATATACTTGCAAACTTTTATCATTTACCGATATTATTTCAGCGCTTCTTGCGCATCTGTTTACATTCCCCTCACCCGGCATATCCTAAACTTATAAGAACGCTACTACACTTGATCTTATACAAAAGGTTCTTAGAAGTGCTGTTTGGGGAGTAGCCTAGAGACAGGGGCTTGGATTGGCGAAAGCTCGCCTGGCAGCGGAGCGCCAGCTCCATGCCAAGATCCAACTAACATAGTTTTAACTGCAGCACCTTTAATCTACTACTAGTTCACTGCCTCCATACATGGTCCCCTTATCAAACGAGCTGTGTCAGGCAGAATTTTGGGTTGTTTTCATGGCTTCCATGTTAACTTTGTCGCCACCCTGCTGTGTAATCCACAAAATATACTGGCAAACTTTTATCATGTACCGATATTATTTGAGCGCTTCTTGCTCACCTCCTTTGGTTCCTCTCTGCCACCCATTGGTTTGAAGCCTGAGTCCATTTAGGGTATGTCGCCATGCCACTCTCTAGCCTGCTGCCGCTGCCTCTGCATGCCGTCCCCTATAGTGTCAGGGTCAATTATTGCATGTTTTAGATGCTATCTAGCTTCATTCTGTCACTCTGTCATGGCCATGCTGTTGCCCATAATTTTGGCATAATGGTGCGATTATGCAGCCTCAGAGGCATCCATGCATGCTGCCCCTGCTGTTTCCTGTCCATTTCCGTGGTGTTTCCATCCTTTTCTGAGGTTCCCAGGTGTTTGGCCAAGCTTCCCTGTGCAGAGCCTTGGTCCCCTTGAAAAATGCTCGAGTCTCCCATTGACTTCAATGGGGTTCGTTATTCGAGACGAGCACTCGAGCATCGGGAAAAGTTCGTCTCGAATAACGAGTACCCGAGCATTTTAGTGCTCGCTCATCTCTAATGTACACATTTTTTTGAAATGTCCCCAGTTAAAGTTATATCTAGAAAAGAAATTGAACTGTTTGAGTAGGAAAAAGTGAATTTTAGATTATATGGATTGGCATTAAGATATTCTATGAATTTAGGTATATCACTGTTAAGACCCTTCCATATACATAGACAGTCGTCTATATAGCGACCGTACCAGATTATTTCTGATGCAAACATATTATCAGTATGATAAATATATTTCTCTTCAAACCAGGACATATATAGATTTGCCAGCGTAGGTGAAAATTTAGCGCCCATCGGGCAGCCTTGTTGCTGGAAGTAAAACGAGCCATCAAAGTTAAAAGTTTGGGTCAAACGGGAGGTGGAGCATGATACGTACAGCGCGCTGCGGGATGACGTAGCGCGTGCTGCACGGAGCTGAGGGGAAGGATGTGGTAAGCTTAGGAGCTGACGCTCCCATCCAGCTTCTGCGCTCACAACAGCCGCGCTCAAACATATGTGTGAGCTGCTAACAGGCCGCCAAAAGACTGGACGTTAGCCGTCTTTCCGACTGTGGACATCGTTAGATGATACACGCTATGGATGTGAAGATGCTGCAAAAGTCTGTCCGGACCGGCTGAAGCTTTGGACAAACTGAGGCTGTCCCCCATTGACGCGGACGGGATCCGAAGGTTTAATGGAGCAGTGGCTCAATCTGTTACCCCTCAATGTTTGGGCTCTTCTGTGTCTGCTGGTTAACTCTGAGAGCTGACGTTTTTGGAGTACTCCGGCCGAGGTGAAGTCTTCAGTCCAGACCTTGGGGATACCTGCACTCCTGCCCTGTTCCTGCTCCTTGTGGAAAGCAGCGCCTCACGCGACGCTCGGATGTGGTGAGATTATTGCGTGTTTGTGCTGATGTCCAGTGATCTGCTGTCAGTGCTTTCTTGCTGCGGCCAGTGCATATCTCACCACCTTACGCATCGTGCTATGCTATATTGTGTCTCTCAGTGGATTGTGCATGGCCACTAACTCTTACTAACCTGCGCTGTACTTGAAGTTTGTTAGGTATTGGACATAATCCTGCTTATAACGGACTTACTACCCCCTTTCCTATGCACTGCTTGTTATAGATGGAGGCCGAACTCTATAATACTAACATCAGCTATTGAACGATAACTAACCTCCATAAAGCGATGTGAGAACTTTCAATTGAATGGAATCTAAATTATGGCGACCTCTTCCCATTGTATGTGCTAACTCAACGCGCTATCTTGCTTCACTAACTGAACTCTACAGCCACTAACTTACTCTACCCTATATTGCCTGTGAAGCTTTCACTGCTTTGGATCTAATCCTGTTTAAGGCCGGTGAACAATCTTCTCCCTGTTTTCTGTCTGCTATTGACCGTGTTTTGATACTATATCATTAATTAATATTGGTCAACCAGCACACTGGTGATTCTTGGAAACTGATGTATTGAAAATAGGTTTTTTGTTTGATTATAGGTGATTGCACTGTACTGTTGGTATAGCCTTAGGGGAAGGGAAAAAAAAAAAAAAAAAAAAGAACACATATCTACTTATATATTTGATTTTTTGACACAATGGGGAGCAGGAAGCAGCAAAAAAATGTAACCAAAGTGAGACTTTCGGATGCAGGGGGTTCTCCCGGGGGGGAAAAAAAAGAGGGAAAAATGGAGAAATATCTACAATCCCCGGCACCCACACAGAATTTGGGGAGTAAGAATGGAGAAAGAGGCAAGGGCGCAGTGATAACCCAGGCGGTTACAGATGTATCAATGGACAGATCATATATCGAAGATAGTATAGGAGGAAGTGATGAGGGGACCGTGAATATCTCCCTTAAAGACATTTCAGCGCAGATAACGCAATGTCTCTCGGCAGTGGGAGATGTGTTAAAAGAGATGGGTGGACTAAAAAGTGATATTGGATTAGTCAGGGAAGATATTAACAAGCTCAGGGCTAGCACTGAGGAAGTTGAGGAGCGAGTGGGGAAGGTGGAAGACTCGACTGCTGTTCTTTTGAAAAAGGTCCAAGAACTAGAGAAAAATGAACGAGAAAACCAGTCCAAATTGTTAGACTTGGAAAACCGCTCAAGGAGGAATAATTTACGAATTGTAGGGCTCCCAGAGGGTGTGGAGGGCGAAGATGCTACCAAGTTTGTATCAGATTGGTTGGTGGCCACCTTTCCGGAGGGGGTTCGCACCGGCGTATTTCTGGTGGATCGAGCACATAGGGTGCCAGCTAGAGCCCGCCCAGTGGGGTCTTCTCCCAGGAATATGTTGGTCCGACTCCTGTCTCCAAGAGACAGGGATAATATTCTGAAGGCAGTAAGAACGATGGATCATCTGAAATTTGATAATTCCCTGATAATGATGTTCCCCGACTATCCACAGGAGGTACAGAAAAAGCGAGTAAGCTATACTAGTTTGAAAAAAAGACTGAGAGAAAAGGGAATTGCTTACTCGCTATTGTATCCAGCTAAGCTTAAGGTACTATATGAAGGCAAAGCCCACTTTTTTGAGGAAGTAAGCGCAGCGAATGATTGGGTGGAGAGGGTCTTAAAAATCTGAGGCTCCTGGGTGGACCTATCCCCCTCAGCTAAAAAAAAAATGCTCTAGGATGAGTCTAGGGTTATATTACTCTGGACACTGGGAGGGGTTGAAGGGGGTGGGGGGAGGGTTTCTTAGGCGGCTGACAACTGGATGGAAAAATAGAGGGTCAATTAAGATGGAGTATCAGTTACTACAGTTATGGTTGCCATGATAAAAGTATTATCTTGGAATGTGCGTGGTCTTGGGGATAGATTGAAGAGGAAAGCTGTCTTTGACCTATGTGCCTCTTATCAGCCAGAGGTGATCTGCCTTCAAGAAACGCACCTATTAAAAGAGAATTGTAAGAGGATGTGTAAACCTTGGTGTAGTCACTACTACCATGCCACTTTTTCTTCTTATGCACGAGGTGTGACCATTATGATCAACAAAAAGGTGTGCTTTGAAGAGCATAAAGTTAAAATTGATCCATTAGGCAGATATGTTATTCTGTATGCCTCCCTGAATGGTATAAAAATGGTGTTAGTGGGGATATATCTCCCGCCAGTAACACCAGTTGACGAACTAGTGAAAATAGTAAATCAACTACAGATCTATGAAGGGGAGCCCATTTACTTGTTAGGGGACTTTAACCACGTAATGAATGAAGGATTGGATAGGCAAAAAGAGAGGCAACAGAATAATACTAGGACCAAGCAGTCTACTACCTTATTTGGTAGACTGGTGTCGGAATTAGGGTACAAGGATATCTGGAGAGAGAGAAATCCTGTGAAGCGTGCCTATACCTGCTACTCTAAAACGTGTGTATCATTCTCTCGAATTGACCTGGTACTTGCAAATGAGCATGGAAGGGAGCTTGTGGAGGGGGTAGCGATAGGGGCAAGAGGTCTTTCGGACCATTCCCCAGTCTGGTTCTCCCTAGGGAAACTTAGATCAAAGGGAATCACCTATTATAAGGTGAAGCCCTTTTGGTTTAGCTTGGTAAAAGAGGATAAAGATCTGAGCGAAGAAATAAATTTTTTTCTGGAGAAAAACTTAGGAGGGCTGGATATAAGGGTTGTTTGGGATACATTGAAGGCGTGCTTGAGAGGGCTGATTAAGGATCAAATATCTTTTTATAAAAGAAAAAAGGTGGAGGGGATACAATCAATAAAGGGCAAGGTAATTGATCTGGAGGGTAAATTCGTACAAAACCCCACTGAGGAGAACAAGAAATTGTGGTTGGAAGCACAGGAATGCCTCGGTAAATACTGTTTGGAAAAAGCAACTGTGGAGTCAAGAAGGCAAAACCGAAGGGCTATTCTGGGGCAGTACTTGTCAATGAAAAAGTTGTCAAACCTTTTGAAGAGTCAGGATAGGAAAAATGCAATCGGAGCAATAAAAGGGGAAAAAGGATTGCTAGTGACATCATAAGATGAGATAAGAGAGGAATTTAGGCTTTTTTTTGAGAAAATATATGCTTCCGAACTGGGAGTGGGGCAGAGGGGAATAGAGGAAATTCTGTCTAATGTTTCTACTCCAAGGTTATCCATGGAGGAGCGGGAAGCCCTCGACCTCCCTCTCAGTTTCAGGAAGAAATGTCAGTGGCCTTAAAAAATCTGCCCAAGGGCAAGGCGGTGGGTACGGATGGCTTACCACCAGAAGTAATTTTACAGTACGCCGAGGTATTACTTCCCCTCTTACTGAGAGTCTATAACCACTCGCTGTCTGAGGGCTTACTGCCCCAATCGATGAGAGAGGCAATAATTATCTTGATCCTCAAGGAGGGGAAGTGCCCTACGGACCTGGATGCATATCGACCGATCTCCCTGCTGAATTCCGACTATAAGTTGTTGGCCAAAATACTTGCAACTCGCTTGCAGAAGGTGGTGCGTGCGGTGGTGCACGTTGACCAGTCGGGATTCATGCCAGGGAGATCGGTCAGAGATAGCGTCTTGCGTATGTGGTGGTGTATGCAATGCCCTAGCGAGACCACGGGTACCCGTGCACTGGTCTCACTGGACGCGGTCAAAGCCTTTGACCGCGTCGAGTGGGACTATATTTGGCTTGTTTTGGAGAAAATGGGCTTTGGTTCCCAGTTTATCAAGTGGGTGAAGCTCTTGTATGGGGGCGCCACAGCTAGGGTTAGTATAAATGGTAAGGCCTCTGCGGCTCTGCAGCTGTACAGAGGAACGAGGCAGGGTTGCCCCCTGTCTCCTTTACTATTTGCAGTGGTATTGGAACCCTTGGCATGTAGTATAAGGGCAGAGGAAAACATAAGAGGGTTGGTATGGGGACAGAGGGAGATCAAAATTCAGCTGTATGCTGATGACCTACTCCTGTTCTTGGATAACCCAGTGCAGGGGATAAAAGTGGTTTCGGATATGATAGATAAGTTTTGGCAAGTGTCAGGCATTAGAATAAACTGGTGTAAGTCATTGTGCTTGCCTCTAGATTCTCCCCCCCCGTTACTGCCCTCTAACGTACAACTCCCTGTAGTTGAGAAGATGCGATATCTGGGGATCATTGTTAGCAACAGGCCAGGGGACTATACTGAGCTTAATGTAAAACCTCTCATTGTCAGGATAAAACAGAAAATCGCAGTATGGACCAGAATGAATCTCCCCATGGCAGCGAGAGTGGTTATTTTTAAAATGATAGTACTGCCGCAGATATTATTTATATTCCAGAATAGTCCAATAATAATCCATAGGAAATTTTTTGCTGTTCTTGACTCCCTCCTAAGGCAACTTCTGTGGAATGGGGGGATGGCCCGTATAAGTCTTTGGAAATTGTATGCCCCAATAGATAGTGGTGGATTAGCCATACCGGATTTTTATAATTATTTTCTTGCAGCACAATGGCTAAATATCATAGATAGTGATAAGGTAATGGTAGAATATATTTTAAAAAAGAAATATGAGTGTTTATTGGGTTACGATATATGGAGTTTATTAGAAACTAGGGTTTTTTCGAAATTTGATCACAAGGTTGGCTATTCAATTTTTGCGTTAATGCAGTGGGTTTGGGATAGGATAAAAAATGTAAAAGGGGTTAAGGGGTATTTAAATAAAACGCCACTGTGGGGATTTTCAAAATGGACCCTGCTATGCACGGAGTCCTCAAAATTCTGGAAAGGGAAAGGGGTTTTTTTTCTGCACCAGGTGCTAGATCAAGAGGGTCTAAAAACCTTTGAAAGAATGGCTATAGATTTTGGTTTAAGGTGTGGTGATTGGCTTTTTTATGCACAACTCAGGCACGTCTTCAGTGTTAGATTCCCAGACAAGGAGTTGGTACAAGAAGAGCATCTCCTAAAAGACATGTTCACTCCCCAAAATAGTAGAGGTCTAATGTCTAGAGTTTATAAAAATATGATTAAAAATGAAAATCAACTCCCTGCAATTGAATGCTACAAAAAGTGGCAGAAAGATATAACAGACTTGTCAATAGAGGAGTGGGTGGATTCACTGCATATGACCAGGAATACGATTAAGAACATGTCTCATATTATCTCCCAGATCTTTGTTGTACATCGGGTACACATGACGCCAAAACGGCTAAATTATTTTTGGAAAACGGATGAAGGAAAGTGCCCAAGGTGCAGCCTGATAGACGCTGATCTTGTACATATGCTGTGGAGATGCCCAAAGCTACACCGCTATTGGACAAGTGTACTTGATAGTTTGCAAGTAGTATTCAACTGTAGTATCCCTTTGAATCTACAGGTCTGTATCTTGGGATCAAAGATTGGTATTTGTGGCGTATCGAGTTGTATTCCATCTATATTAAAAGGCCTCTTTTTGGCAAGATTGGGAATTCTACACCATTGGAAAGATACAGAGGCACCTAGGGTGAAGGCTTGGGCAGATAGAGTGGACACGCTCTTCTATGCAGAGAAACAGGAGGAGCGTGAAAGTGGTGGAAAAAGAGATAGTATGAGGGATTTGTGGCTTAATCGACTTAGAGAATAATAATGTTTATAGCACTTATTGTTTGATTAAGGGCTTTTATAGCTCCAACTCATAAATTCCATCCTGAACGAGGCTATAGGCCTCTTTTGTGGTTTGGGTTAGTTGTCAGCCGCCAGGGGTGGGAGGGGTGGGAAGGATGGGGATTAAACTGCTATAATGATAAATGTTTTTATGTATTGGAAATACGAATGTAATGATATTGTATATGAAGGTACACGTACCCATATTGCATTTTGTATTGAATTTTGTTTAGAAAAATAAAAATTTAAAAAAAAAAAAAAAGTTAAAAAAAAATTTTTTTCAATAAAAAAAGTAATACCTCTAGAATGTAATTAATGAGCTCCTTAGAAAATTTACTGTACAAGGTTAAATGATGTAAAATTGCTTGAACAGCTAATGTGTGTGGTATACAGGTATATAATCCCACTACATCACAAGTGACCCATGTGTAATTATGTTGCCATTTCATAATGTCCATTGCTTTCAACACTTCGAATGTGTCCTTTATGTATCCAGGAGTTCTTCTCACAAAAGGTTGTAAGATGTTATCCAACCATGCTGCTAAGGAGTAAGATTTGTAGCTAAAAACGCACCTAACTTAGGCAATTTATTATCTCCCAATATGTTCATGACACAAAAGGACACACAACAAACATGGCTCAAATATAAAGGCAGCTACAAATGCGGAGGCATACGATGTAATCTATGTCATCTATTACACAAAACTACTTCTTTCATGTCCACAAAAACACATAAACAATATAATATTAAATCTTACATGAACTGTAACAGCGATCATGTGGTTTATCTAGCCACATGCACATTATGTGATAAACAATATATTGGGTGTACCACTAGAAAACTGAAAATAAGAATTTCCGAACATATTGCAGCAGCAAAAAAACAAAACAGCTCATTCCACTCCAATATGTCAGGACTTTCTAAACATTTACACGAACAACACAAAGGTGATATCTCACACTTATGTATCACTCCCATAGAAAAAATATTCCGCCCCAAAAGAGGAGGAGACTGGACCAAGGCACTAAAATCACGAGAGGCATACTGGATACTGGCATTAAAAACACAATTTCCTCTAGGTCTTAACTACAGAAACGATTTGTTATATATATATTAAAATGTAAACTTACCTTATATACTCGAGTATAAGCCTAGTTTTTCAGCACAAAATTTGTGCTCAAAAACCCTAACTCGGCTTATACTCGAGTCAACTAAAAACAAAGACAAAACTCACTTTTCTGACGTCACCCATAGGAGACAGTCTGAGACAGAAGAGGACCTATGGGGGACGTCGGAAAGATGAGTACAGTGTTATTTTTTTTTTCCTACTACAGGGGCTGGGCAGGCTCCATGCTACAGGGGTTGGGCAGGCTGTATGCTACAGGGGTTGGGCAGGCTGTATGCTACAGGGGCTGGCAGACTATATACTGGGAGGCTGTAACCAATGCATTTCCCACCCTCAGCTTATACTCGAGTCAATAGGTTTTCACAGTTTTTTGTGTTGAAATTAGGGGTCTCGGCTTATACTCGGGTCGGCTTATACTCTAGTATATGCGGTACCTTGTAAGAGTCTTCTGTTCCTAGGTACACGCTGTATATCATGTGATCATGTGTGAACCTGTTTCCGGTTTGCCGGCAATGCTTAAATACTCTGTGTTAACAGCATGTGAAAAGGCTACGTTTACGGACTTTTTGTTATGAGGCGTCTCTTCTGTTTTTAAACAATTTATTTTCAAATAAAGTGGAAATTTTAACGATTTACTACAAAATTGTTTCTCTGCCTGGACGCTGGACTAATCTTACTTCTCTGGTTTGATGAGAATTTGCTCATCCTGTACATCGCCAGTTTGGTCATCCTGCACATGATCCTCCAACATTATCTGCTTCTGACATTGTGATATGCATTGTGATTGACAGGGAACACTTTCAGCAGTCTGGCTGGTATAAACTTCCAGTGGACGGTAATGATGGATGAATCTTTAGGAATCCTTGAACCCTCAACAAAAGTTAGGTAAGAAAATATCATACACTGTGTATCTGTATGATTAATTTCCCTTTTTACAAACATATATCTTTCAGTCAGTTAAAGAGGGACTCCTAATTCATCAAATAAATGTTATTGTTTGTACAATGAAAAGTTATGCAATTTTCCAATATGTTTTCTGTATCAATTCTTCACAGTTTTTGCTGTCATTCTATAGAAAGCTTCTATATTTACTTCCTGTGGACAGAAATCTGACAATAGTTACACAAGTGCGTGGATCGTTATACCACACATCTCTGATTACTGCTGAAGCTTTCTATGTAATGAGAGCAAGCAGAGATGTAGAAAAATGTAAAGAATTGATACAGAAAATACATTGGAAAATTGTATAACTTTTTATTATACAAACAATTATTTGCCGAAATGGGAATATTCCATAAAGTTCAAAGCAGCATTTGGTTTTTGAAAAGAAAATAATATGGCAAAATCCTAAAATGTTGAATTCCTTACAAATTTTTATCTAAAAATTGGTTTACTATTCACAATCACACGTGCCCCAAAAAGACTAAGAGAGCACTACACTTTCTGAAATATTCTGCGTGTCTTCCTCCATTAGGATTCTGCGGTATACTGAGACACAGTATTACATTCCTGAGTACATTACATTGATGGAAAAAGCTGGAAAACAGGGAGAGATTGTTTTAGTGTCAGGTATTAGCACGGGAGCCAGTATTGTCAAAGTGCGGATAGAGGGCGAATTTTACAAGGTGAGAACAAATGATTCTACATATTTAGATCTTTATTGGCACAATTGAAGTGAGTGTTTTACAGTCTTTTATTTATCCCTAGATATATCATATTACAGCAACATGATTTTCACTTATGTCCTTTTTTCTGCAGAACATACCTGCTGCTACTATATGCCTGTTAGTTCTGGAGAAGATATTTGTTACACCATGCTGTGAAGTCCTTCTGCTTGTTCATGCAAATGTCCACTTTCAAGTGAAGCGACTTGTGGAGCGTAAAGTTACAGGTACCCAGGGTTTGCTTAGAGAGACAATGGTGGGAAAGAAATTACCTTGAAAATGGATGTTAAATGAAGATACTAAAGCATTGATTTTCTGTATTTGCAGTGTTGGATCCACCAATAATAAATTATATTGTGCAGCTGGAGAACCAGATGGTACTTCCAGGAGGCAACCCTAACTTGCCTGTGGCTGACTTTGATGAAACATCGCTTGTATTAACAGGTGTACAGCTGGGCTGCGCCAACCTTATATTTGCACATAAGAGTATCCTTATACAATCCACAATTTCCATGTAATTGCAAGGTTATATTACATTAGCCAAATCCCACAGATCCCTGGCTTCAGTATTCCCATGCGAACACTTCTTATTGTTTATCTTTTCTTTGAAGTCTCCTGAGAATTAGATGCAAATTTATTCTAATTCTAACTTAACTTTGTATTAGATATTCATATGCAAGATGGTTCCAGTCTTCCTAACTGTACAGTGTGTGTGGTAGAGCCAGGATATCTTGGTATGATGCACATAGCTTCTTAAAGCCCTCTGTAGAGTAAAATGAGTGAAATACATGTATCATGTAACAGCTCCACTACTTTCCTTAGGATACTCCATTCACCCTGGAGATTTATGGATTCTAGAGGTGGAAGAGTTATATGAAGTCAACATTCAGGTGTATGACAAGATAAGCAGTCGTGGGGTCTATCCCTCTCCGGTATGGACGTCAGTGGTTCATCAAAGTTTTTACTATGGCTTGTACAATACAACTAGCAGATCAATAATGATAGGGCCAAGTATAAGTAGCATTCTGGGTCCAGGTAAAATAGAACATATGTCATGCATTTTTATTAACATTTAATTTAGAGAGTTCCTTAAATGCCATATTCATGTACAGTCCATTATGCCAAGTTAGTAGTCATTTCATGGACAAATAAAAGCTCTAATATAATCTTATATTATATATATATATATATATTTAATGTCTTTAGCAGGTAACATTTGTAGACATAGTGAGGGAAATTAACTAAAATTGTCTAAGACCGATAACACATGCCCTTTTTTGGTCCAAACCATGTCCTTGCCAGATTCCATGGATTAAGGCAAGTGCCAGGGATGGGATGCTTTGCATCATGGTGAAATATAATGCAAGAACTCCTTGCTTTCCAGCAGAACAGAAGTGCAGAACAGTAATCATGGAAATGAAGCACTTCAGCTGTATTTGCTTATTTCTAAAGTTAAAGCAGGTGCAGGTGGGCTGGGGAGGTCTTTTTAAAAAAAAATAATGCTTTACCCACCTCCAGCGCTCCCTGTGTCCCACGCCTTGGTTTGTCGGAGCCGAGCCCCTTTTTGTTTACTGGGGCAAAGCAGCTCCACTCCGACTACTTTGTGGCAGACTGGCACGTACAATCGTCTCCTGTCCCAGCACCTGATATAGCACTGGGAAAAAGGGACAGATGGACATGCCAGGCATCTGAAAGCTGCCAGAGCGCACCACCCCACAGGACACCAGGAGTGCTGGAGGAGTTGAGTAAAGCTTTATACTTTTTTAAAAGCTCTCCCCAGCTGCCTGCTAAAAGTTAAGCACCTTTAACTTTTGGCACAGAAAGAGCAGCAGGACAATAAAAACAAAGGCAAGGGTGGTATATGTGGGCCCTACATTATATATGAGATAGCTTGGGTAGAATAAAGCATGGTGATGGATTCTCTTCATTTGTTTGAGCCCTAGGGGGTATGATCACTTATACTCACACAATAACCTTTGTTTGTGGCTCTATTGACAGAACCTACAGATTGGCATTCGGTTTCCCTCTGAATTCTTTAGTTTGTTGTTTTCCTCTGAAAACGGGTCATACCACATAGTCCGTGCCATCCATATTGGAACCACTACAATTAATGCTTCACTTATTGGTGTTAAGTCTCAGGTAAGATCAAAGGCAGAACCTTTTTCTCATCTTTGAACAAAGCCTTGATGGTGGCATCATACAGCAAGAACACCAGTATCCATTTAGTGATGTTCATGAGGTACAGGAATTAGTATATGCTATCTCCTGAGAAATTAACATCTGTCAAAAGTGTTTTAATGAATAGTAATTCTAAAAGGGTATTTTTACGAAATATAATGATGGTCTATAGTAAGAATATGCCTCATGTCTATTGGCAGTGCTGAGCTGAGAGACAGGCAAGGGTTAAAACATCTTTTACATGTGACTTTGTACTGCCCAGCCATCTTGTTGTGACTTCAGCCTCAACAATTCCCTGGTCAGTGATTCTGTCCTGATGTCGGCTACAGGTTTTGGCTTTGCAGTGTAGGGGACGTCAACAAGTTGCTTTTCGACAGCCGACAAGTAGGCAGGGGAGATTAGAACCAAAACTTCCTTATCTTTCCCCTTCCTGACCCAAATATGTTATCCCTTTATAATCCCTTCCTTGCCCTTCACGCGTTGTCCTATGTCAGTGGTATGCAGCTGAGAAAATGCTGATTTTATCTATAAGAATCATTTTTACTGCTGTGCTTGAACACAGGTTTGGCTGTCTTGCTGTTTGGTGCAAGTTAATTGTATCACATTGGGGGTCATTTACTAAGGGCCCGATTCGTGTTATCCCGACGTGTTATCCAAATATTTCCTATTTGCGCCAATTTTCCCTGAATTGCCCCGGGTTGTGGCGCATCGGCGCCGGTGTGCACGTGACGGAAATTGGGGGCGTGGCCAAACGAAAACCCGACGGATTCGGAGAAACCGCAGCATTTAAAAAAAAAAGTGTCGCTGGACACGCGCCTACCTTCCCAAGGAATAGGATCGTGAACTCGGGCAGACCTCGGCACAGCAGCGACACCTGGTGGACGTCGAAGGAACTGCCTTAGTGAATCGCCAGAAGACCCGAATCCACCGCAGAGAACACGCCGCTGGATCGCGAATGGACCGGGTAAGTAAATCTGCCCCATTGTCTCCTCTGCCGCTCTCCTCTGGTCCAGCAACAGTTAACCTACTGTGCTCCAGCAGGACAGAGGTTTGTAGCGGACCTCTGGCGCAGGGGCTCTCTGGGTTCAGACTTATTCTTCTGGTTTTGCTTATTGGTACTTCGTAGCTATTGCTGTTGTGACCTATTTAGTTGACTATTCTTCATTGTGTTATTTGTCTTATTACAAGTTTACCCTAGGACTGTCATCCAGTTACTGGCCACTGTTTAGGGTGGATCAAGTAAGCAGGATGGGGCCTTTTGTGGGGTTTGATTTTAGGGCTCGCTGTCCTGTTTGTCTTTCCTGAACCTGGTTCCTTCATTTCAAACACTCTAGGTTAGTAATATATTAGGGCACATTTCAAACAACATTGCAAACTGCAGTTAAACTAAATGCAGTTTACCTGTGTAGTGTGCAGTTTCAGGATTTCTGCAGCACGTTCTTCATGAATCTGGCGCTCCCAGCACTGCTCCGACAGAGTGCACCACTTTTTGGTGCACCTTTTACATGGACTGTGCAATACAATTCTGTCAGACTTTGCATGTTAAATCTGGCACATGGTTTGACTGAACATTGGAACACCCCCTAATTGGTGTGGCATGAAGACTAGTGCAGCTCACCCCAAAAGGGTTGCGTGCAACACAAATGTAGCAAAAGGACTTCTTAAACACCTGTGTGAGCAGTTTGCACTAAAAAGAACGTGCAAAGTCCAACAGAAAACTGGCGCACGCCCTTAGTAAATGTGCCCCATTTAATCCAGTTATAGTAACATATATACAGAGCCAAATTAACCTAAACTTTATTTCAAGAATTACAACTCACTTCAGTGTTTTTCATACAAAGGGGTTTATCTCCAACAAGAAATCCTTCTACCTAATACATTTTTCTTGTGTCATTAACAGGATCAACCACTTTGGATATTTAAAAACCCTATTTTCCAGGAACAAGAAGTAAAGATCTTCTTGCCTATTAAACTGTATCCTCAAAGACTCACATTCCCTACTTGTCCAAGAGAAGCATCCTATAGGTATCCTGTAAAGGTGAGATTATCAGGCGCCTCTGTAAAACAACAGAAATAATCTGAAAGATAAATATCTTTTTGTTTTTTCAGTCAATATCTTGAAAAGCAAATATTATGCGATAAAGAATATAACCAAACCATGTTCTAATGAATATAATTTCTTTATATTATGTATAATATACTAAAATGTTTACACAAAAGTTTACATTTTTTTTTTTCCAGGTAGAGGGAGGCAGCGGAAATGTCTCCTGGTTATCCACAAATAAGAATATTGCAAGTGTTACCACCAGAGGTGTTGTCATATCAACAGGTCAACCTGGCCACTGTCTTATCCAGGCTAATGACATTATGAACCAGTTACACAGCGCAGAGACCCATGTCAGTAGGCAAAGGCTTTTTAATTTGTTTTATGGAATTTGTATATTTGTGCTTTCGGACCACTGAAACAAACATTTCTTATACAGATTTTGGTGCTGCCAGTCACATCTTTGGAGCTTCTCCCATCCAGTGCTGATACAGCAGTTGGCCGGGGGATACATATTCCTCTGGTGGTGTATGGCACATATGAGGGTGTCAGCATTCCTTTCATAAACTGTTCTCTGCTTCCACTTCACATCAGCATGGACAAAGATGGAGTGTTCAGTGTAGAAGAAGGTGAGATACATTGTTTTCCAATGAATATGTATAATTGGTCACTAGTTATCAATGATCAGGAAGTAAGAGCTCTTCTTCAGGACACTTTGCCAATTAAGGCCACCTTGGCAGAGGCATGGTTTTCCTTGGCGTGGTTTTCCGTGGCTTTCCAAACCTGATAACTTACATATTTTCCAATTGTATACAACAAAACAGCAAACTAAGGATTGATCAAACATGCAACTTTTTAGATACTATAGATACTACACCAACTTGTAGTTAGAATAGATTTCAATAATAAAACTGGTGAGCACAATAATACATTTGGCAGAGGCTGGGGAATTTTGACAAAGCAAGGGGTAAACGTTCACCTCATTAGCTATTATCTCTATGATTACTGTTATGTTGTCAATAGGATTTATAAATTTGTTCCCTTTGGCAATTCATCTTAATGAATTATAGCAGATATTGAATGCCAATGTCACCACTTTCTTGTATATATATCTCTAAACTATCATCTGTTTTTCTTGAATAGAAATGTGTATGTTTACTCCTCCATCATGCACATGCTTGAAGATACTTGCACAAAGCCCAGGAAATGTTGTACTCACAGTCAGTGTAATAACGGAGGATGGGAAATACCATAACAACACCATATTCTCTGCATATAGTCCTCTTAAGGTACATTTATAAGTCTCCACATAGTTATCTTTTTCTGCTCTACATCGCAATTATACCTTCATCTGTTTACTACTCAGACATTGTTTCTGTAGGCAGTGGATCCTGTACACACCTCTGTACTGTCACTTCACTCAACCAAGGTCATGGTTTTCGAAGGTGGGCCAAGACCATGGCTTCCAGAACCTAGTGGTTTCTTTATTGAGCTCCTTGCTCAAGACTGGAAGAGTATTCAGATTCACCAGATTGCGGATAGCGCCAAGACAAAACACAAATTACACATGTACCGGGTCCAATGCACTAAACTGGGAGAACAGGTAAGTGAATGTCAGAATGTTTCTACATGTGTAAATGAATAAAAGAGATAAACCTTAAGCCTTTATTGCCAGATTCTGACCTTCCAACTGGGGAATAAACCTGGAATTCTAAATCCAAGACCATCTGTGGAAATGGTAGAAGTCAATCTTATTTGTGCTCTTCCTGCAAGAATGTCATTGCATCCGGTATACACTGTGCCTGATGGAGCTCAGTCATGCCCCATACCAAAGCATAACAAACAACTTGTAAGTCTTGGTACCAACATAGACACCAAACATAGAGAAAACTGTTACATAGATTGGTTATCATATCACGTGCTTAGACAAACACGATTTCTTTACAACTTACAGAGACTATTGGTACTTTTCATTTAGGTACCTCTGTCCATGTTGAGGGATACAAAGCTAGAGATGATCATCTATGACCAGCACAAGCGAAGATTTGATAACTTCAGCTCACTGCTAATAGATTGGACATCTTCCAACAAGACCATAGCTGATCTATCTCATAACCTGGGCATGCAAGAAATATCAAGGAGTGATGCCACTGCACAGACATGGTTACATGGTGAGTGGTTAGAATTTACATGCACACATACAGTATGTGCAGGCTGTATGTTTTACTATTCTCAATAGAAAGAAGAAGTTTAAATACATGTTTGGGGAAGAAGGTCAACATTAGAAGTTATTACTGATGAGAAGAGGACAAAAATTGAACTGATAGCAACAACATAAGAACTAAAGACTGAAATGACTGAATGTTCAAGAATAGATACATGAATGGACAGAACAATTTGTGTGTTCCTGTCTGCTGTCAATCAACTTTGTTTAGGAGAACTGTAAGTTATGGATAACTGTGTTGTTTGATGAAAACAGGACGACATGATGGACTGGTAAGATGTATGTAATTCCCCTGGCTACTTTCATATAGCAATGAGAGACGAATAATTAAATAGGTTTGGCTGCAAGACAATGCAATATATTAGTATCTGTTTCCAATAGGTCAACATCTGTTAGAAGTAAAGAACATAAAAGGGACAGTTTTCATCACTGTAACTTGTGCTGGATACAAGCCCTGGGTTCAAGTCCAAGTACGTAACAACAAAAGCATAGTTCCAATGTTGTGGAGAAGAATTGACATGTTACATAAACCTCTTTTTGCAGGATACATCATCGTTTCTCATTACCACTACACTGGAATTATCACTGGTTGATGATGTGTTCATTTTACCAAATGACATCACTGTATTTAATCACCCGGAAGTTGTGGTAAGAAGTCTGCTTTTCATCTGTGTAATATCAATATTGCTGTGTTATGACCATGCACATACTGAAAATAATTATGCACTTTTTGATCATCCCCATCACAACAATACTACGGTTGTAACAATTGGGTTTTATGTTATTTTCTGATTTTTAAACATTCACTATTTTATTTACAATAATTTACAATATTTTATAGGAAACATTGAGTTTGGTTGAAGGTTCGGGGTATTTTCTGGTGAATGTGAGTGATTCCCAGATTGCAAGTACTGCATATGAAGAAACTGAAAATACAGTCAAGGTAATAGGAAGCTAATAGGGAGTTCTAACCTCTATCTGTTTTACCATTTATGAAGCTCTTTCCTGCACACATCTTTTTATGGAATACCATTTTTTGTTGAACATCGATATGTCTGATATCAGCCGGTTTTCTGGCTACATGTCATATGGTTGCCATACATCTGGTATCTCTTGATCCAAATTAGTTGGCCATCAGTAAATTACCAGTGAGGTTACTTCTGGCATAGTAACCTTTAGTACAGGGGATTAAAGGTGGCAACCAGGGAAATACTTAGACAACACCCTCAGGAGTAGCCCAAATTAAATCACTATAGTGGCACAGTGCATCTACACCCACTGTGTTACACATATTCTGCACATATAAGAGTAGTACAGATAATAAGTGTGTTTTTATTGCAATAACTACCATAATTGTCTTTCAACTGAACAAAGTGAAAATCCCAGCATATATGCATCAAAACTTGTGACA
Organism: Engystomops pustulosus; assembly: GCF_040894005.1. Lineage (NCBI taxonomy): Eukaryota > Metazoa > Chordata > Amphibia > Anura > Leptodactylidae > Engystomops > Engystomops pustulosus. Next base: position 99,392,730 of record NC_092417.1, on the reverse strand, counting down.
GAGAGAGTTCAACATATGATCACTACTGTTAAACTATCCTTTTAGTTTGATTTTATACTTTTCTAGTTGAATAGAAATCACAGATCCAAACTCTCTATCCATCTTTCCTTAGGTAATGCCTCTGCATACTGGTACTGTGACGCTGGAGGTACTTGATCTCTGCATCTTATCTGCGAATCATGCCACTGCTACCATCCACATCTCTGACATTGATGCATTGGAGCTCAACTTGGTCCATAAGGTAATGTTTTTATTATATTATCTTCCATTTGTTTTCTACTAAGAGACCCAGAATACATTCCGTTTTATATTTTTTCTCCAGGTGGAAGTTGGAAAGTCCATAGATGTTTTGGTCAAAGTTTGGGATCTTTCTCATACACCGTTCCTGAACAAATATTTTGGCATAATGAAACTAAGTGTCCAGAGCTCCGGCCCCATCGTTTTTCTTAAGTAAAACATGGTTGTTCCCATCCAAATCCTTAACTGGCTTAGACAGAAAATTTCCTTCATTGTGATATTTCATATAGTCCTACTCATCTTACTTTCAATTATTTAGAACACAATGTTTATTACTCCATTTAGTTGGCTCTCTTACACACACTCCTGATGAATAAAAGTCATTTTAACATTATGCAGAGAATAAGGGGGCAATGAGTTACAGCATACACATAGGCTGCAGAGTTCAAAGCTGCTCGACAATATAGAATACCAATTACATAATGACCAGATGCAGTATTACTCCTTATGAACACAAAATGTACTTCTGATTTTTTTCAAATTTGTTAGAGATTGAGGTATGGTTTACTATGGTATGATATAGCATACAAAAATGTTCAGTGCATTTTAATACATAGGTAGAATTTTTACATGAAAATATATTTGGCCATGTCAGTAGCTGGGACATATGAGTGGATGACACTGGTGGAGTCTATGTCTGATCTATGGTAGACATGGGCTCCCAATTGCATGGTTTTGGAGTTCCCATCTACAGGCTTGGAGAGTAAAGGTTCTGAATCAAAAAAATGGATTGCTGGTTATCTGCCATGGCACCTTTGATCAACAGATTAGAGGAGGCCAATAAAATCATTTTAAAAGATTTTATGAGCGAAGCTACACAGAAGTTTTGTCAGTTTGGTCATTTGGACCTCAGTTTAGTTGATAACTACTATAGTCCTTGTGTGTAGTTTCTGCATAAAATTTTCTCTTTCAGAAAAGTACCTGAAAAAGACAAGTTCTCCTGGAGTTACCTTCTTCGTGGTATTGATATAGGACAAACAACCCTGATAGTCACTGCATATGATAAGGCTGGGAGGAGGATGACATCAGCTCCACATTCAGTAGAGGTGCAATGACCATCACTAGTGCTGATACTCTACTTATTGTCTAATCTTATTATGTGTTATATGTGTATTATAAATATTTACTTGCTTTCTCTATAGGTATTTGGGCCTTTTCGACTTGTCCCAGACAAAATCACAATAATTCCTTACAATATGATCCAGGTATGAATATTTATTGGATAGTAGTAAAGGCTGCTTAATACAATTTGTGAATCAAGGTGATACCAAACCAAGCAAAAGCTTTACAATAACCCTGCGTAAGGGATAGACAAAAGTGGGACATTACCTGGCTATATACTTTCAAATATATGCTTAGTTTGTATGGGTCAGATTAACTGACTGGTTTTCTTTAATATCTCAGATGCTTCACATTTAGTAGCAAAGCAGCTCACTATATGAAGGTGTGGAAAGTACCTCTTTCTCCCCTTACCTGGCGTTCTCTCATGCTTCAGTACTAGTATATTATGCTAAGCTTCCTGAAATGTATCATTTATGAAGATCTCTGAAGCACTAGGATAAGGTTTGATGGTAGTATGCAGCTATTTTGTGTCTCCATGTTTTTTCATTATTTACTTAAGAAAATAAATTATTCTTATTCTTTCAGATTACGTCTGAGGGAGGGCCTCAGCCGCAGTCAGCTGTCCACTTTTACAATAGTAATAACAGTGTAGCCACTATAAATGAAGTGGGTCAGGTGACTGGATTAGCTGTTGGAACCACCAAAATCAGAGGGACTGTCCAAGCCATAAATGAAGATATGGGTGGTTCTATGGTGTTTTCTCAGGTAATACCTCTGCATAGGTTTCAGATTACCAGATTATAAGGAAAAAAAACACATGGAATTAAGAAATTCCCCTTCTCATTTATTGTGTTGTATGAAGTCATTTGGAGGGTTCTTTTGCTACATACCCCCATAATCTGCTGACCTTCTCTACATTAACAGAATAATCTGAGTATTAACAAATGTGGCATGCATGTTAGCATCTTAATGGAAAACCATGAGTTTTTTCATGATTTTATTTGTAGCAACCGATTTTTATCTTATAGGATGAGATTGTGGTTGAAGTCATCCATCTGAAAGCAATTAGGATCCATGTACCCGTGACACGTCTTATCACATCTACTGAGGTTTTTGTTTCTGAATATGAGATGAACTTTTCTGAACTGATGGAAATATTAATTTCAAAGTAGCATAATACTAGATGAACATGTGTATATGGTTGGCATTGTTGGTCTCAGAAATAACAATTTCTCTTCTATGTTTTAGATGCCCGTGTATGTCATGGGGGTCTCCAGTACACAGACGCCCTTCTCTTTCGGTAATTCGAAGCCTCCTTTACAATTCTACTGGTCACTAAATAAAAGGGACGTGGTGACATTGGAATCCCGAATGACTGAGGTGATCATCTAAAAAACTTATATAAATCCCATAAATTTGTCTTTTACCAGAAAATATTTTTTTGATAACCATGAAAATTCATCTTTATTTCCAGTCATCCGTGCATCTGCAGCCTGAATTAAACTTTGCTCAGTTGGTACGGACTTGGGCCACTGGCCGAGTAAGCATTAAAGTGACGGTACGCTCTGTAATAGGTGACCAGTTTGAGGGTAATGCCACTGAGTTAAAAGACCAAGTACAAGTAGTGGTAAGTCTGGTTCCTACAGTCCTGCTGATTTTCATAACCACAGCTGAGCTTTCTAATTCTTCAAAGCTTCTTAAATAGGTTCTACGAGGCTTTGCTCTGGTCTTCCCTAAATGTACAGTGCAACAGATCTTGATGGCTCCAAATTCTTACATCACTGTGACAACAAACAAGTAAGAGAAACAGAACATTTTATTTGTTTCCTTATGATATGCAGATGACTGCACTGAAAATCAGCCCACTAATTGTTTCCTTCTGGTTTAGAGATGGAGGAGCTTCTGTGACCTCCAACATTCTTCAATCTTTTCCTAACTCTTCCGTTATTGAAGATGATGGTCAGGTACATATAAGAGCTGGAGGAATTACAGGATCCAGCATCCTGAAGATCTCAACTGTGGAACCATTTGGAATTACTCAGAATCTCGTCATCGGCGTGCATGTAATGGAAGATGTTAATTTCCATTATGGCATATGAAACTGTTTTCATATACACTATCATGTACTTAAAATTTTTCTTACAGGTAGCCCCTGTTTCCTATTTGAGAATTGAAGTCAAACCCAAGCTCCATACAAGAAGTGGTCATCCTCTGGCATCATTTCCTGTTGGCATAACCTTGGAACTTATTGTGCACTTTTACTCAAGCTCTGGGGAAAAATTCCATGCCCAGAAAACTCAACTTTGTTATGCAATAAACAGGTACCTACAAAATGTACTAGAAGAACAAAATCCAAAGAAATACTGACTTCCAAGATTATTCCACAAGGCTGGCATTATGTTTCTCTCTTACAGAGATGATCTGCTACTAATTGAACCTGGTATTCAGAATTACACTTTCCTGGTAACAACAGTGATGCAAGGAGAGACACTCCTAAGAATCTGGGATGAAGCACACCCAGGAATGGCAGATTTCATCCCAATATCTGTAGAAGATGCCATATTGCCAAACCTTAAAAAGCCTGTTGCCATTGGAGAAGTTATCTGTTTCAGTACACATCTGGTCAACAGTAATGGTGAGATTTATCATTCAGGATATTATTAGAAACCCTAAGCTTAAATCTGTCAGCAGGTTTTACTCCGCTAAAATACTATTCCCTTCAGGTAGGGTATGAGCTTTCCTTTCTAGAATCCCCTCTTTAATGTGAAATCTCACCTTTTTACCTGTAACAAATCTTCCCCAAAGATAGCCTGAAATATATTGGAAAAAAATTGTATAGGTAAATGGGCGCAATTTCATATATAAGACGCAATTCTAGAAAGGACATTTCTTTACCTAGTAGTTTAGTGGGATAAAACCTGGTAACAGGTTCCCTTTAAGGAGCATATTAGGACATATTTACTAAGACAGGTACATTGGGGAACATTGACTGAAAACAGTGCAAACTGTACTATGTGCAGTTTGCCTGTGTGTAGTGTGCAGGTTGCAACTGATTCGTGACGTTCTTCAGGAATCTGGTGCCCTCTGCACCGCTCCAACAGAGTGCACCAACTTTTTTTTGGTGCACCTTTAACATGGGTTAATGGCAACATAATTCTATCGGACTTGAGCACCGTAACACCCATTTTAGTGATTAAATTTGTGTTACATGAAGAATAGTGTAGTTGCAACACAAATGGGTCACGTGCAAAACATAAGTGGCGCAGACACTTCTTATATACATGTGCAAGCAGTTTGCACATGAAAGAATGTGCAAAGTCCGACAGAAAACTGCGACAAGGGCCTTAGTAAATGTGCCCCATTGTCTAAGCCATAAGTCATACACCACAGTGACACACAGACAAATCTCCTTACTGTTAATTACAATTTACCAAGTAACTGCCTATGTAATTTAGAACAAAGTAACTTTTGGCACATATTGGGGCTCATTTACTAAGGGTCCGAATCACGCACTTTCGTTGGGTTTCCCGAAGATTTCCGATTTGCGCCGAATTGCACATGGATTTTGGCACACGCAATCAAATTTTGGTGCATCGGTGCTGGCTTTCACGCAACAGAAATCGGGGGGGGGGGGGGGGTGCGTGGCTGTCGCAAGATCATCACTTACATGCACGGGAAGAAGAAGGTGAACTCCGGCGGACTTCGACGCAGCAGCGAGAGAACGCACTGTTGGATCGCGACTGGAGCGGGTAAGTAAATGTGCCCCATTATAGTAAAATGAAGGGCAATTCAATGCAGTCTACCAACAGGCAGTGCAGTGGTCAAGTTCTGTGTAACCATACCTTTCTTAGTGTTGTTAGAAGCAGAAGGACTATGAAAAATGCATTTTTATTCCAGGATTATAGCTGAACTTGCTGCGCAGCCTCTGTGTGGGATGCGGGAGGGGGGGGGGAGAGTCTGGGGCAGATTGAAAGCATAGATCACAGCATACAAGCAAATACAAGGGAAGACTCTCTCAATGCTTGAAGTACAGCTACAATCCTAAAATATATGCACTGTCTGCAGCTATGTTTGGTTACAACTACTGGTAGACTCTCTTAACCCCTTACCGACATGTGACGTAATAGTACGTCACATGCCAGGTGCGGGTGCATGGAGAGGGCTCACGGGCTGGTTGCATATTGCAGCAAAGGCTTACCGGTAACACCCACGATCGGTGGCAGTAGTATGGCAGTATATGATAGGATCGTACAGACAACCTTAGGGTTAAAGTACCCTAGGGAGTCTGAAAAATAGTAAAAATAAAAAAAAAAGTTTAAAAAAAATATATAATAAAAAAACATAAAAACTGAAATCACCCCCCTTTCCCTAGAACTGATATAAATAAACAGTAAAAATTATAAACATATTAGGTATCGCCGCGTCCGAAAATGCCCGGTCTATCAAAATATAATAACGTTTTTTCTCTGCGTTTAATTCCGTAAGGGAAAATAGCGCCCAAAGTCCAAAAATTTTAAATTCTATAAAAAGTGATCAAAAGGCTGTACAGTCCTAAAAATGATAACATTGTAAACGCCATTAAAAGTCACAAAAAATGACACCTCCCAAAGCTCTGTACACCAAAGTATAAAAAAAGTTAGTACCGCCAGAAGATGGCAAAATTCCCCAAAAATTTTTTGTACAGGAATTTTAATTTTTGTAAATGTATGAAAACATTATAAAACCTATACAAATTTGGTATCCCCGTAACCGTACCGACCCAAAGAATAAAGTAGACATGTCATTTGGGTCATACAGTGAAATCTGTAAAATCCAAGCCTACAAGAATACGGCACAAATGCGTCTTTTTACCAATTTCACTGCATTTGGAATTTCTTTCCCGTTTCCCAGTACGTGGCATGGAATATTAAATACCAACATTTTGAAGTGTAATTTGTTTCCCAGAAAATAAGCCATAACACAGCTGTACATGGAAAAATAAAAAAAGTTATAGATTTTTGAAGGTGGGGAGTGAAAAATGAAAATTCAAAAACGAAAAAGGGCTGCGGCGGGAAGGGGTTAAGAAGTACTTTTCTACATCATTGCTGTAGTATATAAATGCAATCCCTGACAAGCCCTATTCTGTTCTTCACAGATGAGCCAGGGGTCTGGCAAACATCAGCAACTCAATTCCTGCAGGTAGATGGAGTTACTGGCGTGGCTGTAGCTCGCAGTAAAGGGATCACAAATGTTTTCTATATCATTACTGGAATGTTTACAACATACAAGCAGGTGAGAGTTACAGGCGTATAGAATAAGACACATATGACACTGAAGTACAGTATAGCCAAAACATAAATGTTGAATAAAATAGCACATACCATATAAAAACCTGCATCTGAGAACAGATTACAGAACTAGTTATAGGATGCACAACATAATTTAGAAGCCTCTTCACCATTGTGGATATACATAGTCATTGCTGAGATCTTTCATTTTAGGTGACTGTGGAATCCTCTGAGTTACTCATTATGAGACTTGCATCACATGGTTATCTCACTAACGTCCCATCCACACGTCAGTATAATGTGCATGTCTCTCTTAGTCTCACAGAGCCTATTATTAAAGGTGAGTATGTGACATGTGTACTTATCTTTTATAAGCTTGTCTGTAAAGTGGCTCCCAAGAACCTGAGTGAAGTTGCCAATCAAATCGGTGTCAAACGTTTGTGCTGGTCTGTGCAGCAGAAATGTATTTATTTCATTATCCGCTATCATTTTTAAGATATTAACCCCTTAAGGACGCAGCCATTTTGTAGCTTAAGGCTACGCCCGATTTTTTGGATTCGGACTTGCGTCGCTTTATATGGTTATAACTTTTGAACACTGTTACTTATCAAAACGATTCTGAGATTGTTTTTTCCCCACATGTTGTACTTCATTTTAGTGGTAAATTTTGGCAGATAAGTTTTGCGTTTATTTACAAAAAAAAGAAAATATGATAAATTTTTTGAAAAATTTGCCATTTTCGAAATTCTAAATCATTGCGTTTTCAGGCAGATAGATTTACCACCTAAATAAGTTGCAGAATAACATTTCCCATTTGTCTACTTTACATTTTCATAATTTCTGAAATGTCTGGATAATTTATTTTGATGTTACGCGGCTTACAAATAGAATATCGCTTTTCTGGATTTTCAGAATTGACTATTTTGGGGATAAATACAGTTTTGAATGAAATTTTACATATTTAGCATCAAAACCCCCTATATAACCAACCCATTTTCAAATCTGCACCCCTCAAGCTATCAGAAACAGCTTTTACGAAGATTGTTAACCCCTTGAGATCTTCATAGTAATTGAATCAAAATGGGGGTGAAATTTAGAATGGTCATATTGTTCCCTTATACGTTCATTTAGCACTAAAATTGACACATTTCCAAAATATAAAAAGAGAAAACCCACCATACAATTTGTTCTGCAATTTCTCCTGAGTACAAAGACCCCCCACATGTGGCTGTGACTTTTTTTATGGGCGCACAGCGAGGTGCAGAAGGGAAGGAGGGCGCTGCAGCTGCCAGGATTTTAGTTTTCTCGTTGCCCCCTTTTGAAGGCTATAAAATTTTCGCTTTTTCGTTATTTGGGTCATGTGATGGCATTTTTTTTGCGGGATGAGATGCTTTTTCCATTGTTACCATATTGGAGTTGGTATCACCTATTGTTGAAAATTTAGGAACTTTTTTTGAGGGCAGGAGTAGAAAAGCATCAATTCTGTACTGGATTTTTTACTTTTTTTTTTTTTGGTGTTCACCGTATAGACTAATAATCATGTTATCTTTATTCTATGGGTTGATACGATTACGGGGATACCAGACATGAATATATTTTCTTACGTTTTACTAAATTTGTCAAACAAAACCCTAATGTGGGGAAAAATCTATCATTTATGTATTGCCGTCTTCCAAGTAGCATAACATTGTTACTTTTTTGGCTACGGAGCTGGTTGATGGCTTGTTTTTTGCGGGACATGTTGTACTTTGCACCAGTATCATGTCGGAGTACATATGGTTTTTTGATCGCATTTTATAGCATTTTTTGTGGGATTGAAAAGGTAAAAATCATAATTTTTGGAGGGTTTATACCAGTTTTTTTTTACGGCGTTTATCGTGGGGGTTCAATAATGATTTACTTTTATTCTACGGGTTGTTACAGACGTGGTGATACTATATATGTGGGGTTTGTGTTATGATTTAGACTTTTTTTGAGTTATATGTCTCTTTATATGTTTTGGGAGTTTGGGGCATTTTTAGTGATTTATGACTTTATTTTTTTATTGAATAACTTTTTTTTTTTTACTTTTTCACTTTTATACCATGGGACATGAAGAAGCAATCTTCTGATTGCTTCTTCATGATAATATTCTGCAATACTGATGTATTGCAGAGTATTATCAGTGTCAGCCTATACACTTGCATAGGCTGGCACTGTGCCAGTAAGATGACGTCACAGACGCCATCTTACTGGCAATTCTTGCAAGTAACTCTGGGGTCCAGATCGGACCCCAGAGTTACTATAGCAACGATCGGCACCCCCCGAAAACGGTTCGGGGGGGGCGATCGTGGAGGAAAGACCCCCCAGATGCAGGTTAGATGCCGCGGTCGCGCTGACCGCGGCATTTAACGGGTTAAGCACCCGCGATCGGAGACAACTCCGATCGCGGGTGTTACACTGGGGTGCCGGCTATTAGTTACAGCCGGCACCCCGTGTTTCCCGATGCCGGTTCGGCTCTGATCCAGAGCCGAGCCGGCATAAGCGCCGTGGCGGATATATCCGCCACTGAGCGCTAAGTCACTGCGCTCCGTGGCGGATATATCCGCCACGGAGCGTGAAGGGGTTAATAAAAGTTTCCAGAGGTCAACCAGCCTGACCCCCCCACACATAACCCAATGGAAAACAAAACAGGTGCCAATCAATTCTGTTACTTTGTGATGCTCAAATTTTTGTTTGTGCTGCTTTTGTTTTGAAGATATTAACTAATTTGTAAAGTTCAAAAGGTCAACCAGTCCCCCCACATTGACCAAATCAAACAAAAGTAGTGTCAAACGTTTGTGCTACGTTTATGCTGGTTTGTGCAGCAAAATTTTTCATTTGTGCCGCTATCCTTTTTAACGTAGGTTTAGGTGTTTACGTAATTTAAAGTGTTTAGGATGACCTGCTACAAAAAACAAATCTAGGGACACTTCTCTGGTTTGATCACCAGAGGGAGCTAACAAACACATTGGGGCTTATTTACTAAGGGCCGCGCTGCTCACTTTCGCCAGACTTTACGCCGTTTTCAGGATTTGGGCAGCTTTGACAGGTATTTAATAGGGGTTTGCGCTGGGATTATGTCACACACGATCGGATTGTGGTGCAGCTGCAACAGAAATTGGAAGGCGTGCCGTCGGATGATCCGACTTCCAATCAGAGCTTCTTATAAAATTATAGCTATGTACACACTGAAGGGAGCTACCCAGCAACCTTAATGGTGAATACAACTATAAACTAGTTGTACATTTCCTTTAAAACTGTTGTACAGTAAAAACAATACTGTGACAGCTCAGCATTCCTCAGCCAGCTATTATAAGCCTGGATTGTGATGGCCACCACTGTGAATTGGAATGGATTTGCCTAGATAACAGAGGAGTACAAGAAAAGCAAAAAAGGTGTTCATCCAAACTTTTATTCTATAATCCATTATAATACATGATTAGCTATAGATTTCCTTAAATGGCCTGTTTTTTCACATTGCAGCACACATCACCCACTATATCCTACAAACAAAATTCATTTTGGACGAAAATGAACTACGTGTATCTCGTTGCAGTTTATTCAAGTTTGGGTTCTAAAAATTAACAAACCAATGGAAACGTAGTGGATGAATTTGTAAATTTATAACTCGAACCATTATAAAAGAGAAGTAACTGGAAAATCCTGCCCAAAATCCCTACCAGCCCCACAAAGAGGCTTGTTGTGTTGGTGGCCTGAAGGAAATATGGCATCTGATCTCAGAAAGAGGAGGACATTATGGCTTCCTTGTCTTTGCTATTTGATCACAGAATACTGGGTACTAAACACACGGTACTAATACGATTTCATTATACAGAATGTCTTCCCTTTACTGAAGTTAATGTTTTTACTGCTTAGGTCCATGCAGCAATGCACAGATAGAAGTGGCACAGGTTATGTTGACATCTGACAATCCCCTGCTCTGCTCTGTGCAGTTCAGTAACCAGTCCTTACTCATCCCAGCCACTAAGATGTTCCAGATCACATCACAGTTCAATTTGGAGACAGGTATGAAGATTGCAAATGGTTTGAAGCAACAAAAGACAAAATGTTCACTTCTTATTGTGGCATCCTAGATTAAAATTAGTATCTCAAAATATGCCAATGATGACAGCCTATGGGGCACGAAAAGACAATCTGGCACTTAAACAATTAAACAGAATACTTGCAATTTACAGTAGCTTTAACTGAGCTTAACATTGAAATATGCTGTTTTATAGGACAATATAATTGTAAGATCTCCATCAGACCATTGACATACATAGAGATCCAAACCTTGAGCACAGCAGAGACCATGGTGGAGTTACGAGCATCTCTACTTGAACATGGAGGAACTGGATTTCTTCATGTCCCGCTCTACCCAGCCTTTCATGTGAACCAGTCTGAGCTGATTTTCAGTAGCCATGAGCTGGAGAATTATATTAGGATTTATGGAATCAGCATTGTTATTGGGAATCTGGAGGTACCACCATTAACCTGCACTTTCAGCTTGTTTTCTAATGTGTTATGTGCAGCATATACAGTATATAGTCATTAAAAACCATAATCTTTTAGACATATTGCTTAAATTTGGAGAAAAATATAATGTATTACATTTTTTTTACATGCAGATAACATCAAGTTTTCCATACTTCTTGTTTGGAAAAGCCATAGTTTCAGCAGAGCACACAGGACTATTTCTCTTCCCTGTCTCTATTGTGGACTTTCAGTCTACCCAGTTCTCCCCAGTGACCCAGTTTATCAATATCTCATGTACTGTGACGGGTCAGGACATGGCACTACCAGTAAAGATTCTGGAAGGTCTGTTTGATAATACTATTACATTAGATAAAATATAACCCTACTGAAATAGGTTTAGTAGTTTATATGCTTGTTTAATATGGATGTGCAGATTAAATTACTGGGTTTTACCTAATGCTATATCTAGAAGTGATCTCTAAATGGCAAAAGATTAGCAGTATCAGTTGGATTTACCCAGTGCTAAAAGTACAGTAGAGTTCGCTGGAAGGAAAAACTGAGAACTGCTGTGTTTTGTCTTCTTCTAAATATAGAAGTGATCTGTACATTCTATTAATTCTACTACAGCGTAGAAGTAATCTCTAGATATCCCTTGGTGTCATGTACTTGGGGTTTACAAAGAAATGGTACAAGAGTGTCAACTACTGAATGTTTCCTAATTTTTTATGTAGGAGTGATATCTAGATTTTCCAGAGTGTCATTTTAGGGCCAGGATCTGGCATTGTGACACACTAAGCAGACAAAGATATGCCTTCTCAAAAACCATAAAGTTAATTCAGAATGATAAAATCATTGATGTAGAAATGGTTATAGTGGTCATGTAAGCGGATACATAGCACTCTAACTACAGGCACAATGAAATAGACTCATTTTTAATTGTGGGTTCTGGTAAGGGGGGTCATTGTGTACTATCTCCTGAAGAAGGTCCTAACCTGAGGATAAAAAGCAATTGTTTTCTGGAACAGGATGGACAGAGACGAGACTAAGGTCCTGGTCCAACCCTGACTGTAGGAAGGAAAGGTGCCTAGGAGTGGAACAGAACATAGGGTGGGAAATAGGCCTTCCAAGTCAGGGGGTAAAACTTGGAGGACTGAGGCTTACGAGTCTTAACAATCGTCTTAAAGACTGGAGCTTAGAATCCTTTGAATCTTAGCACCATGGTTTCAACAACTACAGTGTCAATACAGCTGAGGTGAGGTAACAAAAGGGAGAGGAAAGCCAGGCAGAAAAAAAAAACAGAATAAGAATTTGCCCAAGGGATACCCCAAATCTCACATAGATATGGCACTAACCTCTCCAGCATCTTTGGGTGCCGTAGGTAAAACCCCTTATTGGCCTGACATCCAAGTGGGGCACTGGAATTTCCTCTGCTCATTCAGAGACAGGTGAGGACTGGGTGAGTGTCAGAAACACATCCACAAGGGGAAGCGGCAGTGTGGATACCTCTGCTGAGAAAGCTAAGCTTCTGCACCTAAAAAGGAGAAAAGAGAAGAAGACCTCCACACAGGTCATGTCTATCTCCTACAGACACTAGGCTAAAACTGATCATCATGAGGCCTGTGGTGAGGGTATAGCCCACCAAGGTGGACCCAACATTTTTTTTCTACCTACTAGTGGCTGGGCCTATACACTTTATGATGTGTCCCTAATGTTATAACAAGAAACATAGTTTCTCTATGTGCAATAAGGAGAGAGGTCAATGACTGAGTAGGTTAACGACTATATTTCCAGCACAAAGGCTACAAACTACTTTCAATGGCAGGTTGGCACCTTTGTCTCTGTGTCATCCTTATCTACTTGGTTTTACCTTGGGATATATCTAGAAATGATCTCCTGATGGGACCTGAATACAGACTGCTGGGTTTTATTAAGTGTTAAGCCATATTCATCACATTTTTCCATAAACCCATTTACTTCAAATATTGATTTGGGCCTTTTAAACAAGGTCTGAGCCCCCACTCTGTAAAAGTACAAAAAGTCTATTTTTTTTTCTTGGACATCACATAACCATGAGTTGTATAAATAGAGCCTTATGTAAAGGGGCGTAACTAGGTGTGACAGGGCCCCATAGCAGACCTCTGAATGGGGCCCACTTTCCCCTTAAAAAATATACATATTCACACAGAATATACACACTATGAACACAAAAACAGTATAAACATACACACAGTAAATACACAACATATATACATATAGGATATATACAGTATATAAACAGCACACACACATTCAGCATATACAACCCCAATAATGCAGGTGGTGGGGCCCACTGACACAGTGGACCCCATAGCAGTTGCTATGGCTGCTACCCCTGTAGGCACACCCCCTGCTTATGCATATAAGTAATTTCTTGATGTAATGTTGTCTGCTGAGTTTTTCATAGAAGTTATCATCAGATGACAATGTCCACTATGTTTTACCTGCTGCAATAAATTTGATCTCTAGATGGCAGCAGAGTCTAGCTGTATGGAATTCTAATGAAACTATGAAATTCCACTCTGCTTTCATACCTTTTAATAAAGATTATGCCAAATCTTAAGACTACACAGGACATATCAGGCCTGTCATCATATTTTTCTTTTTTTAGAAATCGCTGCTAGCGCTTATTTCTACGCCAGATAGCACCTGGTGTAGAAATAAACTGGAGCAAGCATTCTACCTGGCATATAAATAATTACAGCCAGGGACTTCTCACATTTGAGAGGTTGGTGGTGCAGCGGGGAAAACCCTTGCCCTGCGCCGACCCACTCCTCCACCAGCCGTGCCCTCTTTAGAGCCCTTGCACGTCCCCCTGGCGTGAATGTGTCAGAAAGGTGGAAAATTCTCACTTGCAAGAAATACCCTCCATGTCTCCTTTTTCCTGTATTCTCACAATAGTGATGAATTTTACTTGCTTTCTCATTGTATTTGCCGCTGTGATTGACCCATTGATGGTATATTATTTTCATTGCAGGAGAGAAGGGCAAGCCTGGGTATCTATCAACTATCACCAATTCCATCTATCTTATACTTTTTAGTGTGTTTTGTGCAGTGGCCATCAGCTGTGGATTGTTTATAGGTATGTAAGTTTGTGCTTTCATGTAGCATTCATGTCCAAGAGAGTTACAGTTCATGTAAAATAGTATACGTATGGTTTCCTATGTTGGTTGTCTCAGCAGCACATACATTGGCACAGCTAGTATAGAATAGAATGTATTATTGTATGATCTGGGGTCGGGTGGGTTGAGTTGGAATACTACGTAAAACGCCACTGATGTAAGGAGCCCTTTGACTTGAATCATTTACCTTATTTCTAGTAGCAGAAATCTCCAAGTACAAAAGGTGAAGGGTAAAATCTCTCTGTAAAGATTTTATTCTGGAAATAGTAGTGATTACATGCTTCACCCTTTTATTAAAAACAGCTTTATTTCAAATGATGCATCAAAACTTTGACATATGTATACTGAGATGCAGCTGAAACATGTAACATTAAATATGACAGTCATTCCAAGAGTGTAACATCTAGCAACCCTCCAACTTGTAATCGTAGAACCCACTTCTACACGGACAGTACCCAAAGACGCTCTGGCAAACCTCTGCAAGAAGCATAAGTCCAGTCATGGCTATCCAATACAAATTTGTAGTTTCTACATGATTAAAATCCATGCAAAAGCATTATTACAATTGACTTACACATTCCAGCTAGTTTCTTTTATCATAGCCATAGCCTTATCATCATCCACAACTGGTCTGTCAATTATAAAATAGTCTTTAACCCCTTAAGGACGCAGCCATTTTACAGCTTAAGGCTCAGTCCCAATTTTTTGGATTCTGACCTGCGTCTCTTTATATGGTTATAACTTTTGAACACTGTTACTTATCAAAGCGATTCTGAGATTGTTTTTTCCCCACATGTTGTACTTCATTTTAGTGGTAAATTTTGGCTGATAAGTTTTGCGTTTATTTACAAAAAAAAGAAAAAAATTATGAATTTTTAGAAAAATTTGCCATTTTCGAAATTCAAAATCACCGCGTTTTCAGGCAGATCGATTTACCACCTAAATAACTTGCAGAATAACATTTCCCATTTGTCTACTTTACATTTTCATAATTTTTGAAATGTTTGGATAATTTATTTTGACGTCACACGGCCTACAAATTGAATAGCGATTTTCCGTATTTTCAGAATTGACTATTTTGGGGATAAATACTGTTTGAAATCAAATTTTACATATTTAGCAACAAAAACCCCCGTATATAACCAACCCATTTTCAAATCTGCACCCCTCAAACTATCAGAAACAGCATTTACAAAGATTGTTAACCCCTTGAGATCTTCATAGTAATTGAATCAAAATGGCAGTGAAATTTAGAATGGTCAAATTTTGTCGGTTATACGTTCATTTAGCCCTAAAATTTACACATTTCGAAAAGATAAAAAGAGAAAACTCACCATAAAATTTGTTCTACAATTTCTCCTGAGTGCAGCGACCCCCCACACGTGGCCGTTACTTGTGGTATGGGGGCACAGCGAGGCGCAGAAGGGAAGGAGCACCCTGCAGCTGCCAGGATTTTATTTTTCTCGTTGCCCCCTTTTGAAGGCTATAAAATTTTCGCTTTTCTGTTATTTGGGCCATGTGACGGCATTTTTTTTGCGGGATGAGATGCTTTTTCCAGTGTTACCATTTTGGGGTTGGTATCACCTATTGTTGAAAATTTAGGAACTTTTTTTGAGGTCATGAGTAGAAAAGCACCAATTCTGTACTGGATTTTTTACTTTTTTTTTTTTCGTGTTCACCGTATAGCCTAATAATCATGTTATCTTTATTCTATGGGTCGATACGATTACGGGGATACCAGACATGAATATTTTTTCTTATGATTTACTAAATTTGCCAAATAAAACCCTAATGTGGGGAAAAATCTATCATTTTTGCATCGCCGTCTTCCAAGTGGCATAACATTGTTACGTTTTTGGCTACAGAGCTGGTTGATGGCTTGTTTTTTGCGGGACATGTTGTTCTTTGCAACAGTATCATTCTGGAGTACATATGTTTTGTTGATCACTTTTTATTGCATTTTTAGTGGGATATAATAGGTAAAAATCATAATTTTTGGCGGGTTTTTAATTTTTTTTTTTTCATCATATGGGTTCAATAGTTATTTAGTTTTATTCTATGGATTGTTACGGACGCGGTGATACTATATATGTGGGGTTTGTGTTATGATTTAGACTTTTTTGAGCGTTATATGTCTCTTTATATGTTTTGGGGCTTATGGGCATTTTTAGTGATTTATAAAGTAATTTTTTATTTGAAAAACATTTTTTTTACATTTTTTTACATGATCCACCATGGGATATGAACAAGCAATCATCTGATTGCTTGTTCTTGATAATACTCTGCAATACTAATGTATTGCAGGGTATTAGCAGTGCCAGCCTATGCAGATGCATAGGCTGACACTTTGCCTTTAAGATGATGTCACAGACGCCATCTTAAAGGCAATCCCTCCAGGCTTCTCTGGGGTCCCGATCGGACCCCAGAGGTGCCAAAACAGCGTCCCCCCTGAAAACGGTGCGGGGGGGCCGATCGTGGGGTAAAGACCTCCAGAAGGCATGTTAAATGCTGCGGTCGCGTTGACCGCAGCATTTAACGGGTTAAACACCCGCGATCGGAGCCCACTCCGACCGCGGGTGTTAGCCGGGGATGTCAGCGGTAAATTACCACTGAAATCCCGCAGCGCTGAACCGGCATCGTCTCTGCGCAGTAGCTGTACTGCGCTGGACGCTATTCGCGGGACTCAGCGCAGTACAGCTACGGCGCAGAGCGCTAAGGGGTTAAGCAGTCCATGGGCCAAGCCTGGATAAACAGTCTTTCCTAGTTCATAAGTAGGCTTTCCTGGCAAACCATAAAGAGTACATACCACAGTCCAGAAACAAACACCTATCAGTGATTAACCAAAGCACCCACTGCCCTCGTCTAGATATCCAGTGTTCCCGATGGTGCTTGAGTCAAAAATCCCAAACCACCGGACATAAATGCATAAATGTACACAATACTCAGCACTCAATGGACACTTCTAAAGATCCTTTAAAATGTTGTTTTCTTTATTCCAAAGTACAAATCAAACATCCACAAGATATAGAAACGATCAACGTGTTTCGACGGCTTGCCTCTTTATCATGATCCCATACCAGTGATGGCGATCCTATGACACGCGTAGTCATTTTTG
Organism: Engystomops pustulosus; assembly: GCF_040894005.1. Classification (NCBI taxonomy): domain Eukaryota; kingdom Metazoa; phylum Chordata; class Amphibia; order Anura; family Leptodactylidae; genus Engystomops; species Engystomops pustulosus. Next base: position 99,375,334 of record NC_092417.1, on the reverse strand, counting down.
CTGACACGCGGCCGCCCAGCGCCCACTGTCCCCCCCCTCCCTGTGTAATGTGCTACCCCTATGTTAATGTCCCGCCCCCGTCCTTGTGTTTCTGTCCCTGTGCAATGTGCTCCCCCTGTGTTAATGTCCCTGTGTAATGTGCTGCCCCTGTGGTAATGTCCCGCCCCCGTCCCTGTGTTTCTGCCCCCTGCTTACCTGTCCGGCGCCGCGTTGGTCCGCCCACCTTCTGCAACTCCCCTGGCTCCTCCAGGCTGCAATGCGCGCTGCTCGTCACGTGACTGAGGCGACCTGACGTCAGGTCACGTCAGTCACGTGACCCAAGGCGCGCGGTGCAACCTGGAGGAGCCGAGCCGCCTGCAGTAAAGCTACAGGGAAGAAGACATCACTGGGTAAGTATGTAAGTTTATTATTATATTATATTTAAAGGGAGGGCGCTAGGGGTATTTTAATAGTAAAGGGAGGGTGCTAGGGGTAATTTAGTAATAAAGGGAGGCCGCTAGGGGTATTTTAGTAGTAAAGGGAGGCCGCTAGGGGTATTTTAATAGTAAAGGGAGGGTGCTAGGGGTATTTTAGTAGTAAAGGGAGGCCGCTAGGGGTATTTTAATAGTAAAGGGAGGCCGCTAGGGGTATTTTAGTAGTAAAGGGAGGCCGCTAGGGGTATTTTAGTAGTAAAGGGAGGGTGCTAGGGGTATTTTAGTAGTAAAGGGAGGCCGCTAGGGGTATTGTAGTAGTAAAGGGAGGCCGCTAGGGGTATTGTAGTAGTAAAGTGAGGCCGCTAGGGGTATTTTAGTAGTAAAGGGAGGCCGCTAGGGGTATTGTAGTAGTAAAGGGAGGGTGCTAGGGGTATTGTAGTAGTAAAGGGAGGCCGCTAGGGGTATTTTAGTAGTAAAGGGAGGCCGCTAGGGGTATTTTAATAGTAAAGGGAGGCCGCTAGGGGTATTTTAGTAGTAAATGGAGGCCGCTAGGGGTATTTTAATAGTAAAGGGAGGCCGCTAGGGGTATTTTAGTAGTAAAGGGAGGCCGCTAGGGGTATTTTAGTAGTAAAGGGAGGGTGCTAGGGGTAATTTAGTAGTAAAGGGAGGGTGCTAGGGGTAATTTAGTAGTAAAGGGAGGGTGCTAGGGGTATTTTAATAGTAAAGGGAGGGTGCTAGGGGTATTTTAGTAGTAAAGGGAGGGTGCTAGGGGTATTTTAATAGTAAAGGGAGGCCGCTAGGGGTATTTTAGTAGTGAAGGGAGGCCGCTAGGGGTATTTTAGTAGTAAAGGGAGGCCGCTAGGGGTATTTTAGTAGTAAAGGGAGGCCGCTAGGGGTATTTTAGTAGTAAAGGGAGGCCGCTAGGGGTATTTTAGTAGTAAAGGGAGGCCGCTAGGGGTATTTTAGTAGTAAAGGGAGGCCGCTAGGGGTATTTTAGTAGTAAAGGGAGGCCGCTAGGGGTATTTTAGTAGTAAAGGGAGGCCGCTAGGTGTATTTTAGTAGTAAAGGGAGGCCGCTAGGGGTATTTTAGTAGTAAAGGGAGGCCGCTAGGGGTATTTTAGTAGTAAAGGGAGGCCGCTAGGGGTATTTTAGTAGTAAAGGGAGGCCGCTAGGGGTATTGTAGTAGTAAAGGGAGGGCGCTAGGGGTATTTTAGTAGTAAAGGGAGGGCGCTAGGGGTATTTTAGTAGTAAAGGGAGGGCGCTAGGGGTATTTTAGTAGTAAAGGAAGGCCGCTAGGGGTATTTTAGTAGTAAAGGGAGGCCGCTGCTGGACATGTTATTAATAAGGGGGGGCCGCTGCTGGACATGTTATTAATAAGGGGAGGCCGCTGCTGGACATGTTATTACAAAATTAGGTTTTTCCTAAAGGTGACACAGCACCCGAGTTATGCTCGTTTTTTTGGCAAATTTTGACACACCTAGCTCAAAAGGTTGCCCATCACTGTCCTATAGTGAACTCTGTCTAGTGAATATTTGAATACCCCAGGGTTCATGTCACGCCAGTGGGTGGCACCACACCCACAATATTCAGCAAACCAATTTCGACACCAAAACCATCCACATGCAAAAGCTAAACTCCACATATACTCAGGGCTCATAAAAACATTGTATACAGTTAAAAAAACATTGGGACATATCTATATCTATGATCTATATGGGCACATAACAAGGGGATCTGTATGGGGCACGTAACAAGGGGATCTGTATGGGGCACATAACAGGGGGATCTGTATGGGGTACATAACAGGGGGATCTGTATGGGGCACATAACAGGGGGATCTATATGGGCACATAACAAGGGGATCTATATGGGCACATAACAAAGGATCTATATGGGCACATAACAAAGGATCTATATGGGCACATAACAAGGGGATCTGTATGGGGCACATAACAAGAGGATCTATACGGGCACATAACAAGGGGATCTGTGTGGTGCACATAACAGGGGGATCTGTATGGGGCACATAACAGGGGGATCTATATGGGCACATAACAGGGGGATCTATATGGTCATGACAGGGGGATCCATATGGGCACATGACAGGGGGATCTGTATGGGGCACATAACAGGGGGATCTATATGGGGCACATAACAGGGGGATCTATATGGGGCATATAACAAGGGGATCTATATGGGACACATAACAGATGGATCTATATGGGGCACATAACAGGGGGATCTATATGCGGCACATTACAGGTGGATCTATATGGGCACATAACAGGGGGATCTGTATGGGGCACATAACAGGGGGATCTATATGGGCACATTACAGGGGGATCTGTATGGTGCACATAACAGGGGGATCTGTATGGGGCACATAATAGGGGGATCTATATGGGCACATAACAGGGGGATCTATATGGGCACATTACAGGGGGATCTATATGGGCACATGACAGGGGGATCTATATGGGCACATGACAGGGGAATCTATATGGGCACATGACAGGGGGATCTATATGGGCACATGACAGGGGGATCTATATGGGCACATAACAAGGGGATCTGTATGGGGCACATAACAGGGGGATCTGTGTGAGGCACATTACAGGGGGATCTGTGTGATGCACATAACAAGGGGATCTGTGTGGGGCACATTACAGGGGGATCTGTGTGATGCACATAACAAGGGGATCTGTGTGGGGCACATAACAGGGGGATCTGTCTGGGGCACATAACAGGGGGGACTGCAGGTATTTGTGAACTAAGCATAGAATCTATATGGGCACATTAAATTAATGCAAATGCAATGCGGCTCGTTCCTGTTCGCAGGCGTTGCAAACACGAACGCAGACAAAACGGCACGTGTGCCACCACCCTTAGGGCACATTCACATGGCCGTCTGCGGGGACGTACATGCGGCCGCATGTACATACCCATAGACGGCAATAGTGGCGTGTGGCACCGATCCGGGCCGCACACCGCAAAAAGATAGAGCATGCTCTATCTTTCGGCGTGTGAGCGGCCGTGCGCCGCTATTCTCTATGGAAGGAGGAGGGGTCACCTCCTCCTCCTCCCCAGCACACGGCCGTGTGAATGTACCCTTAGGGTGATGGCACATGTGCTGTTTTAAACGTGTTTTTGGCCCCTGTCTTTCACTTGTTAAAATAACAAAACTGCACCTTAACCCCTTAAGGACGCAGTGTTTTTCGGCTCATTTCTCGCTCTCCAACTTCAAAAATCCATAACTTTTTCATTTTTACGTGTACAGACCTGTGTGAGGGCTTATTTTGTGCGTAACAAATTTTACTTTCCTGTAACGTTATTTATTTTAACATGCCGTATACTGCGAAGCTGAAAAAAAAAATCCAAATGTATGGATCAGTTTTTTAGACTTTGTGCACTCAAAATAACACCTCAGCTTAATTCTTTGGTTCGGTGCGATCGCGGTGATACCAAATTTATACAGGTTTTATTGTGTTTTAATACATTTTCAAAAATTAAACGAATGTGTACAAAAAAGAAAAAACAATTTTTGCCATCTTCTGACGCTAATAACTTTTTCATACTTTGGCGCACGGAGCTGTGTGAGGTGTCATTTTTTGCGAAATGAGGCGACGTTTTCATTGCTACCATTTTGAGGTCTGTGCGACATTTTGATCATTTTTTATTTCATTTTTTATGTTATGTAAAAAGGTGTAAAAGTCGCATTTCGGACATTTGGGCGCCATTTCCCGTCTCGAAGGTCACCACCGCCCGTAACCGTTTTTATATTTTGATAGATCGGACATTTTGGGATGCGGCGATACCTAATATGTTTGTGATTTTTACTGTTTATTATTTTTATATCCGTTCTAGGGAAAGGGGGTGATTTGAACTTTTAATATTTTATTAATTTTTTTTATTTTTTAAACTTTTTTTTTTTTTTCACTATTTTTTAGACCATCTAGGGTACATTAACCCTAGATAGTCAGATCGCTCCTACCATATACTGCAATACTTCTGTATTGCAATATATGGCATCTTTACAGCATATTCATTACAATGAGCCACTGGCTCATTGTAACGAAACTGCAGAAGCCATGTAGCCTCGTGTCAAAAGAAGACCCGAGGCTACCATGGCAACCGATCGCCGCCCCCCGATGACGTTCGGGGGCGCGGCGATCGCAATAAAGATGGCGGCGTTTTTGAAACACCGCCCGGCGACTTTGTCGGCGGCAATGACATGGTTAATAGCCGCGATCGGTGCAAGCACTGACCGTGGTTATTAGCGGTGGGGGGTTTCTGCAAAATGCAAAAACCCCCACCTTTGTATGAAGAGGACTCAGCCCGTGAGCCCTCTTCACACATCCCTTATACCTCTGCGCCGTAGAGCTACGGCGCAGAGCGTTAAGGGGTTAAACCACCTCAAAACTGATTGCGATGCATTTGAAACTGCAACATGTGAACGCACCTTCAGAGAACCAAGATTTCGGAACTATATAGGACTTAAGATGTCTGTGTGGTGAACTACACAGAAAGGAGACGTGGTGATGCCGGGTCTAAGGGTGGTTGCACATGTGGCGTTTTGATCCCGTTTTTAGAAAACGCATCCATTTTTGCTAGTTTTTAATTAAGATAATTGGGAAAACTGGACAAAAACGGATGCGTTTTTTAACGGACTGAAAACGCTTGACTAAAAACGGACTAACAGCGGGTTCAAAACGTCACTTGTGCCACCACCCTAATAATGAAGTGGACATGTCACCTGCAGTCACTGGATGTAAGTCAGGATTTCTCCAGTGTTTCTGTAGCTGTATATACCCTCATTAAAGTTGTTATTGGCACCGCACAGCCACATGTGAGGGGGTTATGTACAGGAGGGGGCATTACTGAACGTCTGATACAAATGCATTGGGGCCCGTGCCCCGGATCTTTTACCACCCTAGCAACGCCCCTGTAGTGCACAATATGCAGCATAGTATGTATATAATGGTACACATGCTCTATTATTATGTGTGATAGGCTGGGTGGCCGGTCCCCTGACACTGAGGGCCCCATAGCAGTCGCTATGACTGCTACCTTTGTAATTACGTCCCTGCATCCAATAGGGCTTGTGCAAATGGGCAGTGCCAGAAGACATACACACATCTACTCAGTGAATGGGCACATTGGGCAGTATCTTGGCTCTTTGTAATAAATACTGTGCAAAAATGCGATATTGTGCAATACAGTAGTATTGCAGTACATAATAGGAACGATCAGACCATCTAGGGCAGGGGTCCCCAAACTACAGCCTACAGGCCACATGTGGCCTATGGACCATTTGTATCTGGCCCAACGTTGCCTTCAGCAGTCGGGCAGGGGCATCCGGACAGGATGCTTCCGTCCGTCACTGTATAGTGCTCGATGCGGACGGAAACTCACTAATACTGCAGGACGAGCGATGTGGCCAGAAGACAACCCTGGCGCACATTGCTCCTTGAACCTGGATGCGCGGAAGAAAGGCAACGCAGGGGCTACTGCCAAAGGTGAGTATAGGATTTTTTTATGAAATAATTAATGGTGGGGGCAGCATAGGAAATAATTAATGGTGGAGGGACAGCATAAGGAATAATTAAGAGGGGCAGCATAGAAAATAATTAATGGTGTAGGGGCACCATAGGAAATAATTAAAGGTGGAGGGCAGCATAGGAAATAATTAATGATGGGGGGCAGCATAGGAAATAATAAATGGTGGAGGGAAGCATAGGAAATAATTAATGGTGGGGGGCAGCATAGGAAATAATTAATTAGGAGGGGCAGCATAGGAAATAATTATGAGAGACAGCATAGGGAATAATTAATGGTGGAGGGGAAGCATAGGAAATAGTTAATGGTGGGGGCAGCATATGAAATAATGGTGGAGGGGCAGCATTTGAAATAATTAATTATGAGGTGCAGCAAATGAAATAATTAATGGTGGAGGGGCAGCATATGAAATAATTAATTATGAGCGTCAGCATATGAAATAATTATTTATGAGGGGCAGCATATGATATAATTAATGGTGGAGGGCAGCATAAGAAATAATTAATGGTGGAGGGGCAGCATAGGAAATAATTAATGGTGGGGGCAGCATAGGAAATAATGGTGGAGGGGCAGCAAAGGAAATAATTAATGGTGGGGGGCAGCATATGAATTAATTAATTAATGGTGGGGGGTCAACCAAATGCAGGCTCATACTTCCCATTGAGATGCTTGTAAGTACTCTTTACTTTAAATGTTGTATTTGTTTCTGCTTTGTATTTTCACTAAAAAAATAAGATATGTGCAGTGTACAGAGGAATTTATTTATTTTTTTAATTTTAAACGTTAGTCCGGCCCTCCAACGGTCTGAGAAGGACCGTGAACTGCCCCCTATGTAAAAAGTTTGGGGACCCCTGATCCCTAGGGGGTCTAAGATATAGTAAAAAAAAAGTTTAAAAAAATAAATAAAATTATAAAAAACCTAAAATTTCAAATCACCCCCCTTTCCCTAGAACTGATATAAAATGTACAAAACAGTAAAAGTTACAAACACGTCTCAAAATGCCCGATCTACCAAAATATAAAAACTGTTATTGTTGGCGGTGAAACACATAACGGAAAATAGCGCCCAAATGTCCGAAACGCGACTTAAACACCATTTAAAAATCACATAAAAATGTAATAAAAAGTGATCAAAATGTCGCACAGTCTTCAAAAAATGTTGTTCCATTTCACAAAAAGTGACATCTCACACAGCTCCGTACACCGATCTTTTTCGTACACAATCGTTTACATTTTGAAAATGTATTAAAACACAATAAAACCTGTATAAATTTGGTATCACTGTGATTGTACCCAACCAAAGAATAAAGCCGAGATGAAAGTTGGTGAAAATTGTAAAATCAGAGCCCACAAGAAAGTGACACAAATGCATTTTTTTCCAGACTTCACTACATTTGGATTTTTTTTCAGCTTCCCAGTATACCATTATACCCATTATTCCAGCATGGAATAATAAATAACATCACTGAGCAGTAAAATTTGTTATGCAGAAAATAAGCCCTCACACAGCTCTGTACACAGAAGAATTTAAAAAGTTATGGATTTTTGAAGGTGGGGAGTGAAAAATGAGTGAAAAAACCCTCCATCCTTAAAGCAAAACTAGAGGACCTGTCACCCATGAATTCGGCACTAGGAGCTGCTTACAAAGTAAGCACACTAGTGCTAAAACAAACGCCACAGTGTTACAATGATAGCATTATCGGAAACCTCTGATAAAGCTATCTAACTCAGCGGTGGAGTACAATTTAAACGTTGGACCGCTCTCAAAGCGGTCCGGTGTATTCATGAGGGGGCGGTCCGAGGAGCTGCTCTTCCCCGGACCGCCCTGCTTGCTCCATAGGCCGGCGATGACGGCCGCCCATAATCCCGCCTCCTCATAAATACACCTGACAGCTTTGAGACCGGCGTTTCTATTGTACTCCGCCGCAGTGTTAGATAGCGTTATCGGAGGTTTCCGATAACGCTATCATTCTGACACTGCAGCGTTTGTTTTAGCACTAGCACTACTTTAGTAAGCAGCTCCTGATGCCAAATTTCTGGGTGACCAATCCTCTTTAAGCTTTGTAACAATCAGCTGTTAGTGTACATAGAGGAAGTTTTTCTTTAATGCGGTATATTTACACTGTCATAATCTGCACAATTCCTTTATACAATTTTGTTATAACTTTGGTCGTACATTGAGGAGAAATTAAATACAATAAACAAATGTTCTGACTACAGTGGGTGGGTCTAGCACAAATTTTCAAGCAGTACTTTCTTATTGATCTGACTCCTACTTCCTAGGCGGCATTTTGGGCTTCTATTTTAAAGTTCTTAGAAATTCGAAGAATATGAATTTCTTACTAAATATGTCTTTGCCTCTAGTATACAACGCATTAATTGATCATCTACAGAAAACACCCATCATATACATGTCAACTTTAAATGGTGAGTTACTGAAAAGTTGTATCATAAATGCTGATGTGTGTGAAAAATATACAAAGCCCTTTTCCACAGCATCTTCCTGCACTCCCGGTTTAGCGTCTGCATAGAGCTTGCTATACTGTTCTGCATTCTCTTTTTACCACTGTACAAAAAAATGTCAAAAACGTTTGATTTTTAGATGTGCTCTCTATACAGGATCAATAATGGGATCTTCTAACAGTTGTACAATGCAGTAATAGCACTTATGTTTATCTTAATTTGCATAATGAGTGGAGGATGGTTTTTAACACCTTAAAGGGGGTTTCCTGCGATGTATGGAGCAGTACGGTCATGCACAGCCGCCTGCCCCATTACTCTCCTGGAGCGACGAGGGGTCCGACTGAGCAAGTTAGGCCCTATCTTGTCGATTGGGGCCTAATTTTGATTCTATGGAAAACCCCTATAAAGGAAATCTACCACCAAAATAAACCAAGTAGACTTATATGCAGGTGGGTGCCCCCTATGACAGGATCTACCATTAAGTTTCTTATGTCATTTTTTTTAAAGAAAAAAGGCTTTTAACTTTGTGAAAATGAGCCAAAGGGGCACCATGCTCCATTAACATCATTTGCATAATAAAAAAAAAAGATTTTTTTCAAACCATGACATAAGTAGCTAAAAGAAGAGGAGAACCTGGCAGAGGGGACACATGCTAGTATGTCAGTGTACTTGGTTTACAATCCTTATTTCTGGTGGTAGATGTCCTATAACAGTGGTGGCGAACATATGGCACGGGCCACTCTCTGTGGGCAACCGGGCCAACAACCCACCACAGAGTTTCGAGACGGGACTCATAACCTCCTCCTGCAGTCCCTGGTCACCCAGGATGTGCTGTGATCAGTGCTATTTTAAAGCTACACATCCTTAGCTGCCTGGGACTACAGGAGGAGCAAGGAGATGCAGACAAGGCTGCGTTATTATTGGAGCTCCTGCTCTGGGCCCTGCAGTTCTTCCTGTTCAGACGACCCTGGAAGCAAGCTACAATGATAATCTGAATTCCTCCTCTTTCTTTCAGCTTAGTCATCTCTGTACAAAATCTATGCTTGTCAGAAAATGGTGATACGATATAAAAAATTCTCCAAAGTTTGACATTTTTTAAGCAATTTTTCTTTACAGGTTTTTCTGGTCACCTAGAATGTTTGAACCCTATGCAGTGTAATTACTCAGACATTATAACATAACACAACTTTATATGTGCTTAAGGGATTTTCCCACAAAATAAAATTCTCACATTTTAATCTCCTAGTGATATTAACACATTAAAGATCATTTTAACCCCTTACTTTACAATTTTACTCAGTTTTATTGCTGTTTTAACTCCTATCACTCTCTAGGCTGCTGAGTGTAAAATCCCAGGGTGTGGGCAGGGACTCTCTAAGTAGACACATTATGACCCATCTAGTTCTGTGGGGAGACAATGTGGTTACATTATCAGGGTACAGGTGTATATACACTTTCATCTGACTTCTGACATTGTACTAACACACTGACAGAGAGAAGAGACGGATCAGAGAAGCATGAGATGATTACACAGAGGCTGACAGACCATTACACTGTTACTCATGTGCCTGCCTCCACCTTCCCCCGGATCACTTATCTCTTTGTAGTTTGCATCTTCTCTCTGCTCACCATGTGCCGACAGGATGTGAATCAGTGAGTGTCTGTGAGCTCTGTGCAGGGGGCGGGGCTACAGTCACACAGCAGAGACAGACAGAAACTCAGCTCCACAATCTCATCCAAGATGGCGCCCGACCCTAAGTGAGAAGTTACAGGGTCGTGTCTATGGCAAACTGAAATTGTGTAAAGCAGGACTCATAGAGACAGGTTGCACCTATATCTATGAAATGCTGTATTTTTGTTAATAACAGTGAATTAGAGAATGTGTTATTTTGTTATCCTGAGTACATATAAGAAACTTGTCTTCGTGGGAATGCCCCTTTAAAGCCTAACTCTGTCCCTGCTGTTTATCAAAGTAGTTAAAGGGGTTGTCTGGAGGTTAAAAAAAACATGGCAGCTAAAAATCAGCACAACACCTGATTATGGTGTGTGTCGGTATTGCAGCTCAGCTGTATACAAATGAATTAAGCTCAGCTGCAATACCACACACTACACATGGACACAAGAGGCACTGTTTCTGAAAGAGCCATATTTTGCAACCTCAAGACAACCCCTTTAACTTGCTTCAATTCCATCAACAACTAAGCTTTTCCTTTTGAACCCAGGTTACAGTTCAGTCAGAAGCCCAAGGGACATTACTCACCATATAGTCAGGAGAAGATCCAACTTTAATGGAAGACTCTGGAGTTCAAGAACCTAATACTGTATAAGAACTATATCCTGTAATGTAACTTAAGGTTTGCAAGTTAGAAAATAAAAGTTATATCATCTTACTTTGTTGATGAGTTGAAAATGCAGTGAAGGAAGGATGAAACATTGTAATAATTATCATGTGACAGCCATGTGAGCCAAGGCTGGTCCCATCCCTTTTTCTACAATTCTTTTGGATAATTATTAAATGTTGCTGTAGAGTTACAAAAATATATCTAGAACTAGAATTTTATATAATGTTCTATACTATAATATGTCACAATACTTCTCCAATGCTTTGTATAAGAGTAAAAGATTTTCTAAAAGTAGTAAATATTCCAGTATAACCATTAGTAATTTTAATGAGGAAGCCACAATAGAAAACAAAACTTGAACGATGTCAGTAAGTCAGTAAATTGTAGCTTTTATCTCTGTTCAGTTTTAGTTGGAATCTCCCTTCTGCCTCTGCATTATTGGAATTATAATTGTGGGATTTTTACAAGAATCCGAACGTTCAACAAGAGTGGCAGGATGTGGAACGTGGGTTGACACGTACACTCTTCTCCTAAAGGAGTGGGTGAAGCAACACTTGGGAGTCAGCTTGTTTGTACAGGACCACTTCATTTCTTTTCATTTTTAACTACTTACATTAGTCAGCTTATTCAAACAGATCCTGTCAGATATAAATGTCAGATACAACAGTGTTCCATAACCCCACCATGCACAATGCCTTTATACCAATATTACTCCAGTATCCAGGGTAATAACTCAAAAGGTAACAAACTTTAGTAGCTAACATGTCAAGCAGTTAAAGGCCGGTTCTGTCAGAGAGCCTTTGGGCCCCTATATTAAATCATCATTGTGACCTCCTACAGTTAGTGGCAGAACACAATGCTCCATAACAATGTCAATCACAATTATCTCATACACAAGCTATCTATAGTGACCACATAACACATTCCGCCAAATTGCCCTCATACCAGTGTTCCCATAACAGCAGAAAGCCACAATGATTCCTTACAACAGCCATATCTGACACTCCCAAACAATACAGCACTAGTTCCTCATACCATGACCCAGAGCAGGAGGGGAGCCAGAATCAAAATTGGATAAGTGTGCGGAGGAGAGGTGAGCAGTCTGGCTGTCCATCCACTGTTTAGCTATTGCACAATGAATTAAGTTTAACATAAGAACCATAACTTACAAAGCTTTCCACAACCTTTCCTCCTCTCCATATATGTTATCAGCAGGTAGTGAGTGGTGTAACTGAAGTCTTGTACAATGCATAGACATAAATATGCTTAACTCTTACCTGAAGAGTATATCACTTGACAATTTAGCTCTCTGATGAGATAAGCATATACAGGGGAACATTTACTAAAGGTCCGAACACCGCATTTCCGTTGGGTTTCCCGACTTTTTCCGTTTTGCCCTGAATTACCCCGGGTTTTTGGCACACGGGATCGGATTGTGGCGCATTGGCACCGGCTTGTATGCGACACAAATAAGGGGGCATGGACGTCAGACAACCCGGCAGATTCGGACTATGCGCAGAATTTAAAAAACAAATTGTGTCGCAAGATCAGCACTCACATGCACCGGGAAGAAGATGGTGAACTCTGGCGGACCTGAGCAGGGAAGCGACACATGCAGGAAATTGGACACACGACCTTAGTGAATCGCAGCAGCTCTGAATCTTCGTTGGACATTCCGGATCGGTGGCGTCAACGGGACGGGTAAGTAAATGTGCTCCACAGTGTCAGTAAATAATTAAAGGAAATCTACCACATGGATGCAGTATTGTACGCCAAGCATACATACATGCTGGTGTTAGAGATTTTTATCTAGGGCTTAACCGCCCTTACTTCATGTTGTACAGTGACTTTCAAATTAAATATTTCATGGCTCCCGGTACCAGGAGGAGAGAACAAACCCAAGATACAAGTCAGTCTCTTAGTGTATGTAAAGATCTTCTCCCTCGTTTATTTCTCTCAAATGCATAACATCACAGATAGAAGAGTCATCATAGAGGCGTGAATAGAATACTGCAATGCTATTGGCCATAATGAATTTACCAGCACATTTCTCAGAAAAGGCTAACAGACCTTGTTCAAAGACATGTTTATACTAATTTCCCTGAGAAGAAGGAGATAAACTGGCTCCAGAATCAAAATATAATGCAGCATGAAGGACAGACTGGCTTCTCATTAAATGTCAAAGGGAATTAGTTGGCAGGCGAGCAAACAGGTTACATAAAATGAAGTTTGAATCATGACATTAACTTGACAATGGTCAGCGAACATGTCCGCTGTATCTAAGATGGCGGACAGTCCCTTATTCTGGGATTTCTTAAGTCAAGATGGCGTCCGAAACCAGTGCGATCTCCTTAACACTGGCATCCTGGTATGTAAATAGGATCGTCGTTTAAAGTTATGCAAATTAGTCTTGGGGGCTCCTGTGTCTACATGACAGAAGCCCTTATGGCAGAGGAAAATAACGGTCACAGGAACATATTTCATTATATCCCAACACGACATATATTTCTGCACAAAAAGGGGCATTCCGGTGGTCAGTTGGACTATGCAACACATTTATCATGCACAGTTTGACAGAAGTGTGTCGCACAACCCATGTTAAAGGTGCAACAAAAAAAAAGTTGGTTCATTCTGTCTGAAAAGTGCAGGCAGCACCACCCTTCATAAGTTACAGTGCATAGTGCAGTTTGCCCTGTTTTTGATAAATGTGCCCATATCACTTTTAAAAATGCAAAGGAAAAAGAAAAGACACTAAATCAAGAAATCAACTGCACCGGCTTTAGGCTCTAGATGGTCATATTTCTGTAGCTTCCTTTTGGCATAACACTGTTTACTTTAAAATGAGTATTCTTTTGTGAGTCAATAGCATCCATTATAATACTTTATAATCCATTACACAACACATTCATCACGGCTTCTGTAGGTGAAAATTAGTATTGCATGACCTCATTTTATATAAATTTATAATAGTCAGGACAGTTTGGAGTACAATAGCTAATAATGTTAACTGGACAGCTTAGAAAATCATAGACACAAAGGGGACTGAAATGCCCCTTTGTTTGCCCTGTATTGGAGACTTCCAGCCACAGTTCATCCAGTGAGAAAACTTTTTCATACTTCAGTGTACAGAGCTGTGGGTTGGATATTTTTTTGCGACTTTTGATGACGTTTTCAATGCTACCATTTTAACCCCTTAAGGCGCAGGGTTTTTCCGCTCATTTCTCGCTCTCCAACTTCAAAAATCCATAACTTTTTCATTTTTACGTGTACAGACCTGTGTGAGGGCTTATTTTGTGCGTAACAAATTTTACTTTCCCGTAATGTTATTTATTTTAACATGCCGTGTACTGGAAGCTGAAAAAAAATTCCAAAGGTGGAAAAATTGTGGGCTCAGTTTTTTCGACTTTGACTGTCCACTCAAAATAACACCTCAGCTTTATTCTTTGGTTCGGTGCAATCGCGGTGATACCAAATTTATATAGGTTTTATTGTGTTTTAATACATTTTCAAAAATTAAACGAATGTGTACAAAAAAGAAAAAAAATTTTTGCCACCTTCTGACGCTAATAACTTTTTCATACTTTGGTGCACGGAGATGTGTGAGGTGTCATTTTTTGTGAAATGAGGCGACGTTTTCATTGCTACCATTTTGAGGTCTGTGTGACATTTAGAAACAATACAAAAAACCCCGGAGGGGGTGGGTCAAAACTCAAGTGGATGAGGACCCAGAAGAATCACTTATTAGGAGTGAAAATATAATACAATCAGTGATTTAAAAATGCTATTTTTTATTAGTCAGTTTAAGCAGACAGGTAAAGGCTTAAAGAGTCTTTCTGGTGCGAACTTGGCCTCTGCACTGATGGTCAGTCTGAAAGAAGAGAGAATTGATCGTATGAGGGCAAGAATAATGGTGACCTCGTTATGGTATATTGACGTTAACGTAATAACAGGGGCTCACCTTGTTTATTATCAATGCATCTCAAGGGTCAAAGGTAGGAAAACTCTCAAGAGCCTACTGGAGGAAAAATACCCAAGAATGTTCACCTTAACCTTTGTGACTGTCAAAAATAGTCGAATGCGGTCGTAGGTGAGAAAGGTAGAGATCCAAGTGCTTTGGAGTTTAGAAAAAGAAGGGGGTGACTGATAGATATTAGTCCATATGGGCTCGGGTCTTACTGACCGCCGTCATGTAAATCCCTATATAAGCCCTATTAAGGACAAAGCCTATTGCACCCTAGTAACCTAGCCTCGGGACTATGGTCCTATGTGAGCACAGTCCCGACTGGAACCTGTCCCTGCAATAGCTGGCCCTATTAAAGACCTATTCAGCAGGAAAATACAGGTATTTTGAAGCCTATTGGCGTCGTGCACTGTCAAAAGTAAGGGTCAATGAAATGTGTCATAGAATTGAAAGAGAACCCCAATCCCGACAAGGCTTGTTTCGCCCTATTGGGCTCATCAGGGGAACGCTGGGTTCTTCAATAGATGCCCTGTTAAAAACAGTGAATGGTTGCCATGTTATCCCCGGAGAAATGTAATCAGCCTAGGATTGTGGCGTTTACACATGTATAGATTCAATGTGGAAGAAGGTCTTACCTTAATGTCGTGGGGGGTAACAAGGGAGTAGAGTCAAGCCAGGTAATGCTTGCAGCCGTAGGAGACAATGTGAAACTCCTAGTAACAGCTGTCTCAACCAGTGGGTTGTGCTGACTGAGACCGTGCAGGGGTTTAAAAAGGGCGCGCTGCGGCTTTAGGGAGACGCCCCCTGCTCCCCCGTGCCGCCCCACCACGCCAGCCAATCATATGATTAATGCGGCCGGGAGGCGGGCGACACGGGCGCACGCGCGGTGTGCGCCGGATAGGAGGAGTTCCGGCGCAGAGTCGGTACTAAGACACGACTCGCGCATGAGCGCGCCCGACGTGACCGCCGAGCGCGCCCACACGCCGCCGCTCGCGCGCACTGCCATCCGATAAGCTCCGCCCACCCCGGGTGACATCCCGGAGGTGGGCGGATATAGAGCGGCAGAGGGGAGGAGACGCACAGTTTAGGTAAACATGTAAGAGCCGGCGCGATCCCTATATATAGTAGATGTAGAAATAGGACGCCTAAGGCGTTAAAGGGCCAAAGAGTGCTAATTGCACTGGATTGGTCCAGATGCATATAAGGGATTTTATAAGGCATGTACATCAGGGTGGCTGTATACTGAGGCAGGAAGCACTAACGGACATGTAAAGGCATTATTTAGGGCATGAAAGAGGGTACAAAAAGTTACTTATGTACCGATCTATACTGTGGCCTGTATGTGATAATCAGATTTACAGAACTGCAAAAAGGATTACTGAATATATTGGACAGTATTTGGGATGTATATACCCAAGTCGTATTTACAAAGAAAGATTACAGAAAGCAAGAGAAACTCAGCTGTTCATTGAGACCAAGTGGAGATTCCGTACGCATGCGGAAAATCCAGCGTGCCTCTTTTTGTCTTAGGGTGCGATCCCAATTTCCTCCTCTGTCTGGGGGTCTAACAAGATCAATGCCAATAAAGAAAAGACCTGTCTTATCGCCGTGGTGTTCCTCGTGGATATGTCTAGCTAGTGGTTTGTCCCTGTTATGTCTTATGTCCCCCAAATGTTCGCCAATTCTGCGGCGGAATTCTCGAAAGGTTTTGCCGATATATTGTTTCCCGCAGGTGCAGACGGCCAAATATATGACCCCTAGGGATTTACAATTGATAAAGTGGTGTATATCATACTTGTTTCCTGTTGTATGACTACTGAAGTTTTTACAACTTTTGATTACTGGGCAAGCGATGCAACCGCTACACCTGTAGCAGCCTTTTATGTCCCTATCGAGCCATGTTTGTTCTCTTCTTGGCTTTGTAAAGTGGCTGTGTACTACCCTGTCTTTAATGTTGCGGCCTCTTCTAAAGGTAATAGAGGGCTGTGTTGTGGTGACAGGGCTAAGGTCCGGGTCCATTTTAAGAATATGCCAATGTTTGGACAGTATCTTACGTATATTGTCTGTGCCTCCATCATAGGTACCTATTAGCCTAATGGTCTGAGGTGTCGATGGTCTAGGTTTGGTAGTCAGTAGGTTAGGGAGGTCTAAGGCCAATGCTCTTTTATATGCGGATTTGAGGATGTGATCCGGGTAACCTCTTGCCCGAAATCTGGAGCGAAGCTCTTTTGCTTCACTAGTGAAATCTTTTGTTGTCGAGCAGTTCCTCCGAGCCCTAAGGTATTGGCCGAAGGGGATGCCACGTTTGAGGGCGGGGGGATGATTGGATTCCCATCTGAGGAGTGAATTTGTAGCGGTGGGTTTCCTAAATATAGTGGTTTCTAATTCCCCCATATTGTTCTTTTGTATAAGGACGTCCAGGAAGGGGATACTCGCAAGTTGGATATCATAGGTAAATCTGAGACCCATCACATTGTGGTTGAGATCCTCAACCAAAAGTTTAAACTGGTCCATGGACCCTTCCCAAGTCAAAAATATGTCATCGATATAGCGGGCCCAAAGGCCCGCCATACCGATGTGTCTTGGCGATGTGTCATCACCAAACACACAGCAGTGCTCCCACCAGCCCAGGAACAAATTTGCGTATGTGGGGGCACATGAACTGCCCATGGCAGTGCCCCTGAGCTGGTGGTACACACTGCCGTCGAAGGTGAAGAAGTTGTGTGACATTTAGATAATTTTTTATTTCATTTTTTATGTGATGTAAAAAGGTGTAAAAGTCGCATTTCGGACATTTGGGCGCCATTTCCCACCTCAGAGGTCACCGCCGGCCGTAACCGTTTTTATATTTTGATAGATCGGGCATTTTGGGACGCGGCGATACCTAATATGTTTGTGATTTTTACTGTTTATTATGTTTTATATCAGTTCTAGGGAAAGGGGGGTGATTTTAATTTTTAATATTTTATAAATTTTTTTTATTTTTTAAACTTTTTTTTTTCTTTTTTTCCCACTATTTCTTAGACCATCTAGGGTACATTAACCCTAGATGGTCAGATCGCTCCTACCATATACTTCAATCAGGGCCGGCGCTATGGGTAGGCAAAGGTGGCAATTGCCCAGGGCCCCCTGAAAGGGGAGAATATCTTCTTTCAAATGAATCTTGAATTTTGTTTCTAGGTGCTATGGATCCAGAGATATTCAGGTTTAAAGTGAGAATATCAGGTGCCATTTTTATATATAAAAATCACTCCCAACGGCAGTTTAACAGTTATTATTAGAAACACAAATTTAGTTTCATATAAAAGAGGAGACTCTCCTCTTTCATAGGAAAAAAGAAGTGAGGTTCTATGTGTCACAGAGCCAGAGATACAGCCCCCTGAAATTAACCCCCCCCCCCCCTCCAGATTCTTAGCCATCAGGCTGCAGGGAGCATTTGCTGGACACAGGAGCTGCTGCACCTCACAGATAATGGAAATATTCATTTTATATGTTACTACATTTTGAGAAGGGATAATATCAACTAATATTCATGTTTTTAACCCTTCTCTATGCAGAACTATCTAAGAACACACTTTGGGCCACATGTATCAATCGTTTTTTTCTGTTGTTTTTGCGCCTTTTCATTCAGGCGCACCGTTTTTGCGCCATTTTTGCGACTAAACGGCAAAGTAGCTGCGCAGCAAAAATAACTACCTTTCCCTCATTTATCATAGCAATCCAGATGTTTTGCTGAGACTAATGATATTCATCACTTGCAACTTTTCATTTAGGCGCAAAAACGGCCGCAAAAACACTCCAACCCAAAGGTGGCGTTAACTGAGAAGTAAGCACTGAGCCCCTTTGCAGAAGAGCTCATTTCTAGCAGCAAAGCTCATCCAGACACTGCAGACACTAGAACATATAATACAGACATGAGATACTCTGCAGACAGGAGCTGCAGACTCTATTTACAGTTCATCACCTTCTATTTACAAAACATTCTGCAGACTCCTGAGCTCAAAGCAAGAGCTCAGAACTTTGCAGAATGTTGCAGATATCACAGACAAGTGTCCCCCGTGTAATTCTGCACAGTATACCCCTCAGACCAGGGCCGGCGCTATGGGTAGGCAAAGGTGGCAATTGCCCAGGGCCCCCTGAAAGGGGAGAATATCTTCTTTCAAATGAATCTTGAATTTTGTTTCTAGGTGCTATGGATCCAGAGATATTCAGGTTTAAAGTGAGAATATCAGGTGCCATTTTTATATATAAAAATCACTCCCAACGGCAGTTTAACAGTTATTATTAGAAACACAAATTTAGTTTCATATAAAAGAGGAGACTCTCCTCTTTCATAGGAAAAAAGAAGTGAGGTTCTATGTGTCACAGAGCCAGAGATACAGCCCCCTGAAATTAACCCCCCCCCCCCCTCCAGATTCTTAGCCATCAGGCTGCAGGGAGCATTTGCTGGACACAGGAGCTGCTGCACCTCACAGATAATGGAAATATTCATTTTATATGTTACTACATTTTGAGAAGGGATAATATCAACTAATATTCATGTTTTTAACCCTTCTCTATGCAGAACTATCTAAGAACACACTTTGGGCCACATGTATCAATCGTTTTTTTCTGTTGTTTTTGCGCCTTTTCATTCAGGCGCACCGTTTTTGCGCCATTTTTGCGACTAAACGGCAAAGTAGCTGCGCAGCAAAAATAACTACCTTTCCCTCATTTATCATAGCAATCCAGATGTTTTGCTGAGACTAATGATATTCATCACTTGCAACTTTTCATTTAGGCGCAAAAACGGCCGCAAAAACACTCCAACCCAAAGGTGGCGTTAACTGAGAAGTAAGCACTGAGCCCCTTTGCAGAAGAGCTCATTTCTAGCAGCAAAGCTCATCCAGACACTGCAGACACTAGAACATATAATACAGACATGAGATACTCTGCAGACAGGAGCTGCAGACTCTATTTACAGTTCATCACCTTCTATTTACAAAACATTCTGCAGACTCCTGAGCTCAAAGCAAGAGCTCAGAACTTTGCAGAATGTTGCAGATATCACAGACAAGTGTCCCCCGTGTAATTCTGCACAGTATACCCCTCAGACACCAGTGTGTCTGAGGGGGATACTGTGCAGAATTACAGGGGTGCAGCAGAAGATCAGCACTGGGGGATCCCCTCCAGGAGAAGGCCCTGCTGAGGAAATCACTGGGTGCTGGGTGTCACACACCTGGGTGCTGCTGTGAGGGTTATCTTCATTCTGGGCTGTGGGAGAAGCAGAGAGGAGCTTGTAGCAGGATCACATGTAAGAGCCTGAATCTAACATTACGCCTAAACTGCGCCAAAATTGTGTTAAAGTAAAGTGATTAATAAGAGGCAGGAAATATACTTATCACAGATGGTTGTAGCTTGTGATAATTCTTGAAAACAGTGCGCCAGAATTTAGGCGCAACTACTACACTTAGGCGCACAAAAGTGATAAATGGGGCCCTTTCTCTCTTATTCCCTTTTATTTTGTGATAGTCTTTTAGTGTTGGGAAAATTGACTGATGCAATGAACATTCCATCCTCTTCACCTAATGTGACTACACCGCGACCAGAACATGTCCATAAAGTTATATGTAACACCAAAAACACACACATGTTCTGGAATAAAGTTTTTATTTCACACCATCCTCCATTATTTACACCCATGTTATGACTTCTCATTCAAATTCTTATGAAGCGCGGAGGGTTCTGTTATTGTGCAGCTAATACAATGGCGCACATCTAAAAGTGACTTTTATTATCTCATTAGCTTGGTTTATGGATATATAGTTATTTATTTGGGTTACCATTGTGTAAGGAACAGACAGTGATACATCTGTGTGAATTTTCTGCAGTTCCATTTGCTGCATATTTCGGTGAATACAGTACCGTATTTTTTGGACTATAAGATGCACTTTTTAGCAAGAAAAAATCTTGCTAAAAAGTCTCTGCGTCTTATAGTCCGGAGGTCAGGAGGATCCAGCGCTGCCAGACCCTCCTGACCCCTGTAAGGCAGATCGGGTGATGTCCTGATATAGAGCTGCACCCGATCTGCCAGAGAGGAGAGGCTCCGTACTACTGTTACCTCTCCCTGATGTCCTACTGGTACAGGACCTGTGGCGATGTCAGAATCATGTGACTGATCACATGCTTCTTACATCACCACAGGTCTCATACTGCCATGCTGCACTGGGACAGGGTAAGAAGAAGGGGAATGGGGGAAGTGTGTGTGTATGTATATGTGTGTGTGTGTGTATAGGTGAGCTGTGTGTGTGTATATGTGAGCTGTGTGTGTATAGTGAGATGTGTGTGTACGTGTATAGGTAAGCTGTGTGTGTATGTGTATAGGTGAGCTGTGTGTGTGTATAGTTGATTTGAGTGTGTGTGTGTATAGGTGAGCTGTGTGTGTATGTGTATAAGTAAGCTGAGTGAGTGCGTATAGGTGAGCAGAGTGTGTATGTGGATGGATGATGCAGGGCTGAGTGTGTAAATGTATGTCTGTGTGCGCTGTGCTTTAGTGCGACCAACAGGGATATTTTAATTGGTATAAAATGTATTTTTCCTTTTTTTGGAAGCCTAAATCTGGGGTGCGTCCTATAGTAAGAAGCAAAAAATACGGTATATTGGTGTGGGGTCTGTATGATCTCCTCACATCTTACTCTTTTAGGAAAGTATATTTTCTTTATATAAGTATCTGGATTTGTACATATTTTAGAGGAAATTTTAAATGTTAATTGCCAAATGCATCGCCTGGTTGTCTGCTTTCAAAATTCTATAGGTTTTATGGCGCCTTTACTTTTTATTCTGTTTTATTGATATATTTTGCAGGTTGTGACTGTCTAAAAATGTCTAGCTGAAAAGCTATTACAGTTTTAGTGATATTTGTGAACTCTACACATGTCCATGTATTACATTTAGGAGATGTGAAGGTAAACATTTTCTGTTTGGAGCAAATTTTTTGCCATCAAAGTCAAATTTTAAGTATTTTTTATAAAATGTTTCAGTTTGAATCAAAATTGCATGCAGGCGCCTATGTCTATAAACTCTTTGATGCAATTTTGAAAATCTGGCAAGTGTCTGCTTTCAGAAAATATCGGTCCCTCCCCCCAATAGGCCTCACAGTCTAATCAACCTACCAGTAATTTTTTGGAGTGTGGGAGGAAACCGGAGGACCCGGAGGAAACCCACGCAGACACAGAGAGAACATACAAAATCTTTGCAGATGTTGACCAGCGCAGGAAGGCTGTAGTGCTAATCACGGAGCCACCATGCTGCCCATAAATCTCCCTATCATCTATCTATCTCCTATAAAATTCTCCCATATTACAGTTTGTTTTACCATACTAAAGGGAGCCACTTCCTGACTGTGACTGGTCATAAAATAGTTTTATTTTGGGGCCCCACTTTTAGTTTTGCCCAGGGCCCCACTTTGTCTAGAACCGGCAATGCCTCAGACACCAGTGTGTCTGAGGGGGATACTGTGCAGAATTACAGGGGTGCAGCAGAAGATCAGCACTGGGGGATCCCCTCCAGGAGAAGGCCCTGCTGAGGAAATCACTGGGTGCTGGGTGTCACACACCTGGGTGCTGCTGTGAGGGTTATCTTCATTCTGGGCTGTGGGAGAAGCAGAGAGGAGCTTGTAGCAGGATCACATGTAAGAGCCTGAATCTAACATTACGCCTAAACTGCGCCAAAATTGTGTTAAAGTAAAGTGATTAATAAGAGGCAGGAAATATACTTATCACAGATGGTTGTAGCTTGTGATAATTCTTGAAAACAGTGCGCCAGAATTTAGGCGCAACTACTACACTTAGGCGCACAAAAGTGATAAATGGGGCCCTTTCTCTCTTATTCCCTTTTATTTTGTGATAGTCTTTTAGTGTTGGGAAAATTGACTGATGCAATGAACATTCCATCCTCTTCACCTAATGTGACTACACCGCGACCAGAACATGTCCATAAAGTTATATGTAACACCAAAAACACACACATGTTCTGGAATAAAGTTTTTATTTCACACCATCCTCCATTATTTACACCCATGTTATGACTTCTCATTCAAATTCTTATGAAGCGCGGAGGGTTCTGTTATTGTGCAGCTAATACAATGGCGCACATCTAAAAGTGACTTTTATTATCTCATTAGCTTGGTTTATGGATATATAGTTATTTATTTGGGTTACCATTGTGTAAGGAACAGACAGTGATACATCTGTGTGAATTTTCTGCAGTTCCATTTGCTGCATATTTCGGTGAATACAGTACCGTATTTTTTGGACTATAAGATGCACTTTTTAGCAAGAAAAAATCTTGCTAAAAAGTCTCTGCGTCTTATAGTCCGGAGGTCAGGAGGATCCAGCGCTGCCAGACCCTCCTGACCCCTGTAAGGCAGATCGGGTGATGTCCTGATATAGAGCTGCACCCGATCTGCCAGAGAGGAGAGGCTCCGTACTACTGTTACCTCTCCCTGATGTCCTACTGGTACAGGACCTGTGGCGATGTCAGAATCATGTGACTGATCACATGCTTCTTACATCACCACAGGTCTCATACTGCCATGCTGCACTGGGACAGGGTAAGAAGAAGGGGAATGGGGGAAGTGTGTGTGTATGTATATGTGTGTGTGTGTGTATAGGTGAGCTGTGTGTGTGTATATGTGAGCTGTGTGTGTATAGTGAGATGTGTGTGTACGTGTATAGGTAAGCTGTGTGTGTATGTGTATAGGTGAGCTGTGTGTGTGTATAGTTGATTTGAGTGTGTGTGTGTATAGGTGAGCTGTGTGTGTATGTGTATAAGTAAGCTGAGTGAGTGCGTATAGGTGAGCAGAGTGTGTATGTGGATGGATGATGCAGGGCTGAGTGTGTAAATGTATGTCTGTGTGCGCTGTGCTTTAGTGCGACCAACAGGGATATTTTAATTGGTATAAAATGTATTTTTCCTTTTTTTGGAAGCCTAAATCTGGGGTGCGTCCTATAGTAAGAAGCAAAAAATACGGTATATTGGTGTGGGGTCTGTATGATCTCCTCACATCTTACTCTTTTAGGAAAGTATATTTTCTTTATATAAGTATCTGGATTTGTACATATTTTAGAGGAAATTTTAAATGTTAATTGCCAAATGCATCGCCTGGTTGTCTGCTTTCAAAATTCTATAGGTTTTATGGCGCCTTTACTTTTTATTCTGTTTTATTGATATATTTTGCAGGTTGTGACTGTCTAAAAATGTCTAGCTGAAAAGCTATTACAGTTTTAGTGATATTTGTGAACTCTACACATGTCCATGTATTACATTTAGGAGATGTGAAGGTAAACATTTTCTGTTTGGAGCAAATTTTTTGCCATCAAAGTCAAATTTTAAGTATTTTTTATAAAATGTTTCAGTTTGAATCAAAATTGCATGCAGGCGCCTATGTCTATAAACTCTTTGATGCAATTTTGAAAATCTGGCAAGTGTCTGCTTTCAGAAAATATCGGTCCCTCCCCCCAATAGGCCTCACAGTCTAATCAACCTACCAGTAATTTTTTGGAGTGTGGGAGGAAACCGGAGGACCCGGAGGAAACCCACGCAGACACAGAGAGAACATACAAAATCTTTGCAGATGTTGACCAGCGCAGGAAGGCTGTAGTGCTAATCACGGAGCCACCATGCTGCCCATAAATCTCCCTATCATCTATCTATCTCCTATAAAATTCTCCCATATTACAGTTTGTTTTACCATACTAAAGGGAGCCACTTCCTGACTGTGACTGGTCATAAAATAGTTTTATTTTGGGGCCCCACTTTTAGTTTTGCCCAGGGCCCCACTTTGTCTAGAACCGGCAATGACTGCAATACTTCTGTATTGCAATATATGGCATTTTTGCAGGTTATTCATTACAATGAGCCACTGGCTCATTGTAACGAATCTCCAGAAGCCATGTAGCCTCGTTTCAAAAGAAGACCCGAGGCTACCATGGCAACCAATCGCCGCCCCCCGATGACGTTCGGGGGCGCGGCGATCATAAAAAAAAAGATGGCGGCGCCCGTGCACCGCCGTCTTTTAAACGCCACCGGTGACTTTGCCGGTGGCAATGACAGGGTTAATAGCCGCGATCGGTGCAAGCACCGACCGCGGTTATTAGCGGTGGGGGTTTTCTGCAAAATGCAAAAACCCCCACCTTTGTATGAAGAGGGCTCAGCCCGTGAGCCCTCTTCATACACTCCTTATACCTCTGCGCCGTAGAGCTACGGCGCAGAGCGTTAAGGGGTTAAGGACTGTTGAATGCTCTATTTTTAAGTTCTATTTTCATTATTACTGATATTACTCAATGGGGCAGATTTACTTACCCGGTCCCGTCGCGAACCTGCGTGCGTTGTCCGCCGAGGATTCGGGTCCGCCGCGATTCATGCGCCCGAGTTCCTGCATGTGTCTCTGCTGCACCGAGGTCCGCCGAAGTTCACGGTTTTCGCGATTTGTCCGAATCCGTTGGGTTGTCCAACGATCATGCCCCACGATTTCTGTCGCGTGAAAAAGTCGCGCCTGTGGAACGAGCTGGTGGTACCACGCCACAACAAGTCCAACCTGCTTTGCAGTGGGCTCTGGTGAAAACCGGGTACCACTTAGACTCCAGTCCCAGGTGTCGGCTTACGTTATCATCCGCTGTGGTACAGGGGCTCCACTATCACCGATCCTGACAGATTTATTTATTCCTGAGAACCTGAGAATACATGGCTGTTTTTTACTACTAAAAGGCATACAATATTAACAACTGCAAAATACAATTCCTGGATTCATAAAGAAAAACAAACAGTCTGTCCTCAAGGCTAATCTACACTGGCATCGGGTATGGAATCGCTCAATGGAATCTGTCAGCAGGGTGTGGGACGCAACTCGAGGCTTGACAGGCCACATGTGGCCCGATGGCTGTGGGTTGTGCACCTCTGATCTAGGTTTTTAGTTGAAATGAATATGTGCTGCACTTTATGTCATTCTCAGTAGTGAGACTCCTTTTGCTACAGATCACAGAAAAAAGACAATGGAAAGGATTGTCTTGCTGGAGAGACCAGGAGTTGTACGCAGTGACCATTTTGGTGGGTTGTGAGTAGGAGTTAGGGAAATTGAGGAGTCAGAGTTAGGGTAATTGAGGAGTTGAAGTCGAAGGAGTTGAAGTTTGTCTTGACTGTGTCGTGGTACTGCGAGATGGAAGCTATTTTATGTTATTTTTACTCATTATGGAAAAAAATGAACCTCTTTAGGAAACTCAGAAATTCCCACATTTGCCCTACATCAATCTATGGTTTACATTTGCTTCTTACAGCACTTTCATAAGCATTGCTTTATTTCTCACTTCCTAATCTGGTCATATATAGAGGTTTCATTTTCATTACAACTGGAAGTGAAACCACACATAGATAACTAACAACAGATAAACAGGACATTTCTATTAAAAATGCCTATCCATTTGTCTGGATAGAAGACAATGATTGGGGGCGGTCCCTGAATCATGGACGATGTGCTGGCCAGACTTCAAGGACTAAGAACAGTACAGTGTCCGGACTCCAACCATAATAATGATATTTGATCTAAGGAGTCCCTGTATAACAGCAGGGCCAAGCTGTGATCATGATAACACTGTGTGCTTCCATTCGGATTGTCCAGCCACATCAAGTTTTCATCATCAGTATAAGAAATAACTTGCTGATCAGATCTATCGGATCATAAAAACAGGGGTCCCTTGTACCCCTAAATGAACAAAGCAGCTGGATCGCACCTGCGCCTGCTGCTCCATTAATCTCAGTGGTGCTGATGGAGGAGATATCTAAGTGCAGTACTCAGCTACTTGCGTCAGTACCATAAATAGTAAATACAACATCAGTGTGCATATTCGATCTGCCGCTCCATTCATTTGGGGTACCATGCCCACTTTGGCCTACCGACCAGCAATGTATCTCCTAACCTGAGACTACATGGCTGGTTTTTTTTTAATAAGGTTTTTTACTACTAAAAGGCATACAATATTAACAATTGCAAAATACAATTCCTGGATTCATAAAGAAAAACAAACAGTCTGTCCTCAAGGCTTATCATTTTTCTTTTTAAACATTTCCACCCAAGTGACCATTAGTAGGTTTTTTAAAATCACAATTTCGACCTGTGGCAGAATACCCTGAAGATTAGACGTGACTCCTAACAAAATTTAAGATAATTTCATATCTAGTACAATGTTTAATTTTGAACCAATGACCATAAGAACATCAGTCCAGAATTTATGGAGCTTGGAGCACTTCTAAGCCAAATGTAATATATCTGCATTAAACATTCCTAGATATTCCTAGAGAAAGAAATCACCAGATACATAAAGGAATCCACTATTCTTAAAGGGGTATTCTCGTCTGGGCATCCACATTCAGTTTCAGTAATCTGCCATATGTAAACATTTCTTCAATTAAATGTTATTAAAAAAACAGTTCCTGTGTGAAGATAATTTCTCATAAATGTAGCCATGTTGTCCCTTAGAAATGAGACTGACTCATTGGTTACGGCCACCTCTGCTGGAGGGATTGCACAAAGAAACTAATTGTTTTTGTATATGAAATGTCTGGGAGTTACTGTATGACCCATGGCCGTCCTGTGGTAATGATTGCTGAATCCTGGTGGTCCGGCAGGGCTCAATAGCACATGTCGGGCCACCGCTTCCAGAGAGCGAAGTGGTCGTATCCGGGGAAGCTATCTGGTTTCTAAGGGACAGCATGGCTACATTTATGAGAAATTATCCTTACACAGGAACATTTTTTTTAATAACATCCAATTGAAGAAATGTTTACATATGGCAAATGAATTTAATTAAATGTAAATGCCCAGATGGGAACACCCCTTTAAGTCTTCTCGTCTTAGTGTAGAACCTTCTTTGCCTAATGGGAGTACTAACGATTTATCCTAGTTTACATGCCAGATAGCTTAGCAAATTCGTCATATATACCCTGTTGGACATTCCCCGCAAAAGACCTAGTACAATTTTGTTCAAGCGTAGAAATTTAAGACCTCCCCTGAAAATAAGACCTAGCGGCAGTAATTGCAGCAGTTACACCCATGCTGTACATTAGTATTAGACACTGGGGCTTATTTACTAAGGGTCCCGTGGCCGCATTTCCACCAGGTGTTCCGACTTTTCGGGGATCGCGCCTGCCGGGACAGGGATTTAGAAGGACACTGTGTCACACGCGATTGGATTTTGGCGCCGGCTTTCATGCGACACAAATCGGGGATGGGCCGTAGGGCGATCCAACGAATTCGAGAAAACCGTGGGATTTAACTTTAAAATTGTGTCACAAGCTTACATGCACTAGGAAGAAGAAGGTGAACTCCGGCGGACCGGAGCGGGGAGCCACACATGCAGGATATCGGGCGCAGGATCTACGTGGATCGCTGCACGGATCGGGGATCGTGACTCGGATGGGTAGGTAAATGTGCCCCACAGTCTTATTTTTGGGTAAACACTGTATCTATTACATGGTCTATCTCTTTAGAATCCTCAAAATAAAGCAGCATGTTGTTGGCATAAAGATATATCCTTTCCTCCCCATCTAAGAATCAAAATCCTCTAATATTATTACTATTATCTAATTATCTGTTATCTATTATCCTTCTTTGTTTTACATTTCCCACCTGGATAGCAGAAGAAAGGGGAGAGAGGACATCCCTTGACAGAGTGCTCCTTGAAATATCAAACCAGGGACAGTCTACATCTGCTGTGACCA
Source organism: Engystomops pustulosus (assembly GCF_040894005.1). Classification (NCBI taxonomy): domain Eukaryota; kingdom Metazoa; phylum Chordata; class Amphibia; order Anura; family Leptodactylidae; genus Engystomops; species Engystomops pustulosus. Next base: position 99,346,847 of record NC_092417.1, on the reverse strand, counting down.
CCTTAGCTCTAGAGGAAGCATATATAATTTTAACCCAGTGGATAAAACCTGGGCCCAGACCACATTTTTCCGAAACTGTCCAGAGGAAAGTTCCATTCCACCAAATCGAAAGCTTTACTAGCATTCAGAGAATGAGTCCTCAGGGAAATATTGAGCATTATGCATATTAGAAAATAATCTTCTAATATTCTAACTAATATATAATCCAATTTTCCATTAATAAAGCCTGTTTGGTCATGATGTATAGTAAAATATATTTCTCTTGCTATCTTGCTATTTTTGCAATCTGGGCAATCTGAACCAACAAGGGCTTGTACCACAAAGCAAGCAAGATAGGGCCTAACTTGCTGAATGGTGGGGACCGGGGGTCCCATGTACATTCGTCATACCCCTCAATGACCAGAGCAGCCATGCCAAGGCTGCCCCATTCATCTCTGGGGAGCTGATGGAGATTGCTGAGCGCTGTACTCGCCGATCTCTGTCAGCTCCATAGAGATGAAAGGGGCAGCCCGCGCACGCATCTCCGGCTGCTCTGGTCATACATGACGTGACACATTTCATACTGACATCATACTTAGAGGGGTCAGACTCTAAGTAAAAAAAAAAAAGGGAAAGTAACCAAGTGACCATTTCCTTTGGACAATATTTACAAAATTCTAAAAGAATGTCATCTAAGGGCACATTCACATGGCCGTCTGCGGGGACGTACATGCGGCCGCAAATTTGCGGCCGCATGTACGTCCCCATAGACGGCAATAGCGGCGCGGCGCAGATGCTCTATCTTTTGGCGTGTGTGCGGCCATGCGCCGCTATTCTCTATGGAGGGAGGAGGGGCTGCCTCCTCCCCCTCTCCAGCACACGGCGGTATGCCCGCACGGCGGGCATACCGCTGTGTGAATGTACCCTAAGCCAGCAGCTTTATTCAATGGAAGCTGTGCAATAACCTCCAGAATCTCCTCTCTCTGAATTGGGCCCTCAATAACCCTTCTCTGCTCTAACAACTTCCACCTGCCTGGTACAACCAGCCATCCCCTGTCCCCGTGTATGATGCAGCATTAGCGCACCTGCCCCTGCACGGCACTAACGGATGGCAGCAGTGCCAGACAACTGTCCCAGAGAGGAAAATTTCATATGACAATTTCTGTCTGCTCTTTCATATATTCACTGTACTCCTGGCTCCTGCCTCCCTCCCCCATTTTAAAGAGCATAAGCCTTGGTCCTGACGAAGCATTAGTGCGAAACACGCGTCGGGGTGTACCCTTTGGCTTTCCCTTGATCTGCCCAGTGTCAGTTCACCATGTTTGCGGGTAAGTGTGCAATAGCAACATGAATTTTTGAATACTGGATGGTAACTCCAGTTTTGTGTATGGTTCACCTTTACTGCACTACTGCCACTTTATCCCCTTCTTATTTTGGTCTAACATTTGACTACATTGCTAATACTGTCAACAATACTATTAGGACCCTGCGCTAATAGGGGTAGCCATTGGTCTCCGGTGCTGCTCTATTTTTCATCTGGGGCTACTTGTGTCCCCCATGTACTGCATTTATACCTTCCCACTTGAGGGATATATATGTCAAATTTGTGTATTTACTTTCAATAAAGAGTATTATTTTAAACAAATTAGTGTTTTTTGCCGCTCTGGTTCTTTTTGGTATTTCTGAGTATACAGTTGGAGAGGCATATATGATCTGTGAAGGAGTGTAGGGGTTGATTTGGTCCTCCTTTTCTCTATTCAAGCCTGAATAATTTCTTGCCAATTCACCTACCAACCTTATCTCGCCATTCCTCTTTTTGAGCTTTCACTTCGGAGCAGTGACCGCACAGGCGCGGGCCTGCTGTTCTGCACATGCGCAGATGGAAGAATGGTCGGACGAGGGCGAGCTCCTCGTAGCTGCGCGCCGAAAATTGTGATTAGGAGGAGAAAAGAGGCTACTGGGGTGTGGAGTAGCCGCCCCGTGTAACCTCAGATGCGGCTACTCCACGCCCCAGTAGCCGCATAAGAAAATTTACATATAACTCTAATAAAAGTTTCCAAAAAAGTGCGGGGACGTGAGGATTAGCCCTTAAAAGGGCTATCCTCACGTCCTATTGATCCAGCTACCACCCGATCTACCTTTATAGGTAGATTAGTGGTGGTAGGTTCTCTTTAAATACCTGTGCAAGCATTTCACACCTAAAAGAACGTGCAAAGTCCACCAGAAAACTGGTGCAAAGCCCGTTGTGTTTAAAGGGAACCTGTCACCAGGGACCTTATTTTCACTAAAAACAGGTTACAGAAGCCCATTACAGCTGCAGTACAATATGTCTTTCTGCTTTCTTTAAGCATTTGCATTACAATATAATTATGTGTTATAACTTACCTTGCACCCTGACAGAATCCTCTGTGTAGTCCCAGGGGTTGGGCTTTGGTTTTGATTTCAGAAAACATGTGCCTTGTCTGTGCTGCAGACTGCTCTCTGAGCCCCCACCTTTGTGCTCCTGTAGCAGCCACTAGGACTGCTGTTATGCCTCTGGTTGCTTCAGCACACTCACGGGCACCACGGCTCACCCCGCAAACCTCTCCAGCACACTCCAAGACACTGCTCACCACCACACAGAATCAGGAAGCACCAGGTTGTAGTGGATTATAATATCAGTGATTTGGGTGGTACCCCGGGGCCCAAGCACATGGCCACCCAAACCATCCACCACATTTTGGACTGCGAGGGACCTTCATTCAAGAAATGCTTATACATCTGTTCCTACTCTCAATGCACATGTATACAAGCTAATTGCAGGATCTCTGAAGGTCCTCCAAAGATCCTAAACTGCAGCATGATAGCAGACATAAAGGACACATCCATTCCCCAAGAAGCTTGATTCTAGTACCATGGCCCATGGCAGTCTTAATCCATCCCTGGCAACAGGTACGCTGAGATTTCAGAAAACTTCCTCAGCAGAGATACACAACTGTGTTGGCTACAGAGTGCTACATTGTCTGCCGCACACTACTACTGCATGACATCAGAGGGGCTCACACAAATACAAGAAAACTTGAAGTGGCTGGACATCCCCTTTACCTTATGGATTGGTGGTTTAGTGTCCCAAATCGCCATTTACCAAGTCCCTATGTGTCCGCTATTAAAAAAAAATGTTTATACTTACAATGAAGCCAGGGTGTAAACGCTCAGCTTTACTAATGGTGCTCTAAAATAATAATAAGCCCGATGGTCCCCCATTTCTTTTCCCATTGGAACAAATTAAGTATAAAAAGTAAAAATAACAGCATTTTGGGCTTTTCTTTGTATTACTAACGATCCCCCAAAATCTGTAACTGCCTTCCATTGAAACTGGAATATTAACATACAATATTGTGGGATGCCAACCCAGCTTTCCCTGGCTCCTTAATAGTTATCCAACTTTTAGGAGCAAAGAAACTCGTACAATTGTATTGCTTCAGTGCTCAGATGTCAGGGTTGTAGTAAGACTTGTAGACGGCGCCTCTACCGCAATCATCCAACTTTCCCAGAAACAGAATGTTTACCTTGAGGTTGGATCACATAAGACATTATATAAAGGTAACTTTGTTTACAAATAAGAAGATAAGTAAATGAATAAGACGCTCAGAAAGTGACACGAAGTGACAAATCTCACAAGAAACTCCGCAACATCCCAGAGACTCGAGGATGATCGACTGCCCCCAGGGTCACGTGGTCATCACACCCAGGGGCGGGAATAAGGCCCAGATATTTGATTGACGTCCACACAAGCCAATCCGAGCGTTCACCTGCCTACGTCACGCCTGGCCGGGCTCACCTGGCTTGATTCAGAGTTGAAGCGAGCGAGGAGTAGGGCGGGTGTGCTGCACACTTACTGGGAGTTTGTGTTGGACACACACATGGGGGGCCGCAAGTTACCCTTCCTGGCCATGTGCCCGTGGGTTTTATTGTGCGCTTTACAGGTAAGTTACCCTTTCATCCTTCCGTATGAATGCGGGCGTTTTTCGGGTGTATTTGATGGTTTCCCGTATCCTCGTGATCTATTGAGTTGCGATTTGGGAAAGTTCTCGTACACGTTGTTGGAGCGTTTCCTGATGTTATATTACCAAGGTTGTTACGATATGAGGGCTGATTTTATTCGGGTGTCTTTTCGGGGATTTCGAGTGTAAAGGAGCTAAGATAGAGTGTAATGATCCTTTCACTGGAAGTTAAATCCCCGCTTGTACATGTTTGGTGTTGCTCCCTCTCTCACCCGCCGATGGGTGTTGTAGTACTCGGGAAGATGACACATTATTATTAATCAGGGTGTTAATGAAATGTATTGTTAGGATTCCTGAGGGCTTTTTTTTTTTTTTCAAAATGACAATTGTAAGGAAGCCAATGAGTACAGAAAAATCACTTTATTACATTAGGTTTGAATTCCTTTTATTATAGTACATTTAGATTTAAAAGGAAATTTAATTCCCTGGCTTTACCTTGGGTGTGGGAAGATACTTTTAGCTTCATAATGTGTGTGTGTGTGTATGTGTGTATATATATATATATATATAATTTTTTTTTTTTTTTTTTTTTTTTTTTCCCCCTGTGGTTTCTTTACCTCATCAGATTTCGCTCAGTTACTGTAGTTAAACGTACCTTTTTCCTTTCTCTAGGTGTGGACCGTTGTGAGTGCCAGCTCTTCAGCATGTCAGCCTGGCTTTTCTTCGCACGAGCATATCTTTGGTGTGGACCGCAGAGAATTAAAGAAGGATAAGAAGCTTGGAATAGGTAAGGTGTACTGGCCTGGTGCCAAATTCAGTTTTAATAGTGTTCCCTAATCTGCAATGTTGAGCACTGTACCCTTTCTCTGTACCGCTAACCTCTATCCGCTCTGTAGCTCACCAGCCCCCATCATTCCTTTTTGATTCCTTCCTGGGAGTTAATTTTTAGCCAAGCTAAACTGGTGGCAAAGATATCTGGCAGTCTAGTGGTTAATGCTTTTATTTTAGTACTCCTATGTAGCACTTTCAGACCTATACCTTTAATTCTTTGATATGCTGTGTTTGCATTGTGGAGTGCTACTTACTGCAAACCCAATGATTAGTAATATGGGCTCACTAAATACTCGTAGCCTTTAATAATTCATTGGATAACCTTGAAGCTCTAGTACTAATTTATCGCCAGCTGTCCTTTCATAGTTGGATGAGTCTGTGTTATGCAAAGATTTTCTTTTTTCTTGGGCAGTTACCTGTAGTCAGTTATAATCTCCCCATCAGAGGAAGGAATTAATGTCTATATAATTATTGATCTGCATCTGGCTTGGAGTCTATAGTCTCCAATGTACAGATCCATGTGTCCTGTCTTCAATAGGTTTTTAATTGTTTCCTTCCATATTCCAACTACTGACGTCAAAATGTTTGAGGCTTGTAGTTTCTTCTCCTTGTGTTATAAATGGGCTACACGGGGCAAAAGGTTGTAGTAGTACAGTAATGCTCCGCGGTATGTTTGTGCTATGTAATGCACCTTGGCTTGTGTGTAATAAGCATTAAGGCAGTTTTTGAACTCTTGAAATGATGCATTGTGGGATGTAGATTCTCACCGTTGACTATAAGACATCCTAACCTGCAGGGATCGCACCCATCCCCCTCCCCACCTTCTTGCATACCAAGGCTCAGATTACCTGTGAGGCCTTTTCTTCTCTCCTTCCTTTTATAAACAGATGTTTTGTCACCTAGTTTCTGTTGTGTCTTATTTCCCTGCCTGATACTTTATCCCTCTGCTCCTTCCAGGTTGTGACATCCGGTATTAGGTTCTGTTGTGTTTTAATATAAATAAAATGGAATTCCTGAGGGTCTTGGCTACATTCCTTGGGAGAGTGCAGGGTCAGGTTAGGAGTCTCTGGCCTTGTGAGCTGTTTGCACAGACCTTATCTTATCATTGTTTGGCAATGTAATAAATTTTATTCTGGCTGGTGGCCTGTTGTGTAGAGCATTAGCTTTTGCATACAATGTACTGCTCCTATGGTATGGGGTAAATTGTATTATTTCAGTATGTTATACGGGCCTAATGTATTAAAGTAACACCTAGACCCAACTCAATAGTTCAAGAAAAATACCATTCAGATCCCCTTTTAATATTATTGTGAAACTGGAAAGCCATGTGACTTACAATGTCCTTAAAATATCAAGGTAAAAAAACTGGGGGCCAATAGGCAGTAGATTTGTGTATTTGTTAAAAACTTGTAGCCACAATATCAGCTGAACTTTACTGTGCCCTGCTAGAAGCACAAGCAACTGGTTTGTATATTGAGCAATTTGCATTACACTGGCTTTTGAAGTGGTAATAGTACAGTGAGTTCTAGGCAAACACCAGGCAGCCATTGTCCTGCCCCCATCCCCCGCTCCCCATGTTGGTGTGAATAGCTTCTGGTGGTGGTCATTAGCCTGGCCTGTAAGCCATTCCTTTGTGTCTGTATTTGTACAGGACTTGTATGCTGCTAATGCATCTGACTGTAACTGAAACTCCCAAGTTTTTTTTTTTTTTTCCGCAGTACTTAACTCTTCTCCTTGGGCTTTGACAAAGGGGTTATTGTTCTTCTTGCCCAGGTGCATGGGGAGTTCAGTGTAACAAACACCTCCTGAACCTGTAGGCTGCACATAGAAAATTCTTGGATGATGTACTATAATTTAATGTCACTTGTGCGCACCTTTAGGGGGCAAATGGTAAAGGGCAATTCCACTCAAAAGTTTTTGTTTTCCTTGTTTTAGGCAGTATGCACACTGACGTATGTCCGCTTGGCATACGTGCGTACGGTGTCAAAGATGGGCTTGTCCTATCTTTTTCCCATGTATAGAGTGGTACAGTACATAGCTGTTTATGGGGGACGTATGTACGGCTGAAAGCTTGCGGCTGTACATGCGCCCCCCTATGGTCGTGTGAAAGGTAGGGTATATTTATGTTGTCTTGTAAGTGAACAGCTGTATGTTTATATATTCCTGTCCCATTAAAAAATATAAATGGCTCATTGAAATTAAATAATTGTTCTTGTAGAAATGAATATAGAACCTTTCTAAACTGTAGGCTCTACTATTTTACTACTCTTTATCATGGTTAAAACACTTTCTGCACCAATGGGTCAATCCCTTCCAGTTTTTGGATTTTGTGACTGGCTCCATGGCAAAATTGCACTTTGGAGTGTGGTGTGTGTGTGTGTGTGTGTGTGTGTGTGTGTGTTTTTGTTTTGTTTTTTTTTGTGAACATTTGGAATTAAGGCTACATTCACACTACTGTACAGATTAGACGTGATATAGCTGTATTTTCTTTCTATAGGCTCTTGCCCATTGCATTCATTTCCCAGGTAAAAAAAAAATAGGTCCGGTCCTATTCTTGCCGATATTGTGGGACCAGACAGTATTTTTCAATTGGCTTTGGGTATACGGTCTCCGTGGCTAATGACACAACTGACCACAGGACCATTATTTGCGTCCTATATAAAACCTTAAAGTGTATTTTAAGGGAACAACTTTATAATCTATAAAGGTAATAAAAGGCTGCTGTGAACTCCCAGGGAGAACAAAGATTATCTCCAGTTGTTACTTCAAAGCACATGGAAGTAAAAATGTATAAATTAGAGTTTATATTTTTCTAAAAAGAACACCAAAACAATTGTTGAACAATTTTCAGGTACAGGAGGTTCCCCCATGGACGGACCTCTCTGCCCCCATGACCTTTTGTGAAGCTCTCTGGATGCTTTACTTTAGACCCGGGCTGCAGTGATCATCTGTAAGGTGTCTAATGTATCTTTCATGGTCCTGGTTCCAATGAGGGCACTAAATTTTGAATATCTAATTGTCATAGTGGCAAAAATTTGTCAAACTACAACTATAAAATTTGGCATTTTTGACCTGCGTACAAATTCAACCTAAGAACAAACCTAAAGAACCTATCTTGTACATAATCCAAAATATTTTTCAAGGTCATTTGTCAAGGTCTGTACTCTGGTCCTAGATAAGTGGAGTTGCCCAACCTGAATTTCCTATGTTTGTCTGCTGTGGTTGGAGATGAAGACACTTGTGATTAGTCCAGTGATGCTAGACATGGTGTGAAACTTGCTTCCCTATTCTATAATAAGACCGAGAAGCTGCCTACATGGCTGAAATTCCAGCAGGGTAACTTGGAAATGTTTTACTTGTCAGTAGGCCTTGGAGTAGTTCCTGCAAACACTGACTGCTCTATATCCATGCAGCAATGTCTTGGTTCAATGTTGTACATTGTTGCTTATAAATGATGGTTTGTCTGTTACATTGTAATATAAAAACCTTATTCTCAGAATAGAATTGCCATTTATTTGGATTGTTTGGTGGCCACTTTGGATTTGACAACTATGAATTCTCTATATGGTTGGGAGGTGCTTACTTTTTTTTTTAATGAAAGATTGTGTAACCCCAGGAGGAGTCCATGAGACTTCTCACCCATCAATGTACCTTAGTGTTTATAAAATGCAGATGGAGACTTTTAGATAAACTTTTTGTGCTGTAAGATTTTTCTTTTTCCTTGTGTTCCTCTCTGCTGTGGTCCTTAAAAGCTCATTGATTATTTGCAGATACAACACTTGGTTAATGTTTTGTTTGTGGTTGTGTATTCGCCTGTCTAGCATCTAAGTGCTCTGCAGGTCCTGAGCTATTGTAATGGACTGTAAACTCCTAATCTAATCCCTTATTTAATTATTTTGTGTTGGTCACCAGAAATGTTCATAACTGCTGTGATAATCATGCCTGCTCTTGCTGGTGATCAGTGTATTATATATTGAGATGAATACTTCCTCCGGTTTCTGCCATGTTTGGTCTTTAGGCTTCCTCCTCCTGTGCTTGTCTTCTGTTTGTTGCATGCAATGTCTTTGTTGCCAGAGCATAGCGATCCCTTCCCCCATCCCTACAGCTTCACCTGTTCAAACACGCTCCTCCTTCCCTTGAGGAAGCATGAGATGAAGTATCGGTGCAGTTACAATTTATGTGCCTGAATGGTCTGTCTGTACTGTGTATTCGGGGAGGAGTGCTGCATTGGGGTGTTATGGTTTACATGCATCTCTGTATTCATAGCCTTCATTTCCATTTCTTTTCACTGCCCCAAATGCACCCCGGGTTCAGCCAAGCATATGTGTTTTATGGGTAGAGGGAAGTAAGCCGTTGCAAGACCCCTTTTAACTTCCCGGATCAAAGAATCGGGCGTGGAAATTTAAACATGCCTGATCCACCTTTCCCCCTCCATGCTTTGCTTGAATAAATCGATGTTCCCACCTTTAGAAAAATGTGATGGAGGGGGTTATACATCTCTAGGATGGCTTTCACCTCTGCATAGTACAATAGTGATGTATGTAAGAAGGGGATACACGCTGACCTGTGGTCATTGGAAGGTTTCAACGCTTGCATTATGTGCTTTTATCTTGTCAGGGATCTGACTAGTGATCACCTTTCCGGGTCATCTATGCTGCCAATTAATGATGCCTTTATGTAGCATACATACAAGTATAAGGCGAAGCACCTAATTTTACTAAAAAAAAAATGGAGAACTTGTATAGTATCTGGTATAAGGTGGTAAGTTTTGGTCACATTCTACCCTTGTCATATTAAAAAAAAATTTTAAATATTCAAAATAAACTCTTCCCTCCACTTCTCTCCTTCCTTTATAGCAGCGCAGGTAGATGTGTGGGTGTGTGTACCCCAATCTCTACCCATGCTGTTGAACATAAAGCCTAGGGGTAGAGGACCTGGAAAGAGCACTGGAGGGAAGTGGTTTTTGTTTTTGTTTTTTTTTAATGCTGAAAAACTTTGCTTATGCTCGAATATGGCCCTTATGTGTCAAACTTTTAAACTCTTACTTTACACTGAACAGAGGCTGGAAATATTTGCTTATAGGGTTTTTTTATTGCTCTTAAACTTCTAAATGACCTCAGTATGGACCCCCCCAATAATTTCTCTTTGGGAAAATCCATATTGTAAAGTTTAATTCTGGCAGACTTTTCCCATGATGGAGGCTTTTGACTATAGAGATCAGGGGCTGGGATATTTGATGTATTTTTCCATTGTACTACTGATTAGATTCACCTTTTTGCTTCATTCTAAGTTTCAGATTTAGTTGATTTAGTTTTGGGAAAGTGGCCGATTCTGTGCTGGCAATTTGTACCAATACTCGGAAGCGTTTAGCTTTCTGCAGCCTGTGGGTTGTAAATGGGGATGTGCAGCTAACCCTTACACTAATCGATGCTACTTGTCAGACTTTATTTTCCCTTGCGCTGACTAATGTTGCTGTGTTACACATAATGTGTTTTGACAGTTGGTATTCGTTCTCCATAAACAATGATTTGGGCCTCATTACAGCTGGTAACCCCTCAGTCCTGACAGGAGATAAAAAACAGCCTGCATGCTGGATCTCTTCCTATGTGATGACAATTACCTAACACATGAGGGTTATTGGATAAAAATAGACTGCACCATACTTGTACATAAATAATTCAGCAGAAGGCAGAACAATGATGTTCAATATTAATATACAGAGTTTTTTGTTTTCCAACAGACATAAAATCCTCTCCTGTTTGCTATACATACACACTTGAAGTAGACATTAAGTATGTAAGTCAATATGGGCTTCAATAAGTCAAATTATGAATGACTATAATCTGTTAAGTGATGTCAGGTAAATATTAAAGATCCAGCAAACGCCCACCATGAATTGAAAGGGCTTATCATGTGATACCATTTCATACACCCTTGACTCTGTGCATTGATCGTGTCATTAAGGGGTTAAATCAATTTTTTTTTTAACAGTTAACTGTGTCGATGCTGGTGTTAAACCCCTTGCATATTGTTTCTGATAATATAATAGATAGATGATAAAATAAAAAAATAATAGATATTTATGAATTTTATACTTCTGAACTACACAGATAAATGTTTTCTGTGGTGGATACATTTTATAACCTATATAATAGGGGCTTCATGCCATATTTGTGTATTCTATATTTCCATCTTAATATGGTCATACATGGGATACACACTTCATCTATCAGAGTCTCAGCCGTTATCAATTGGTGTCTGGGTACGGAGTGGATTTGGTTTCTTTTGAGTTTCTTGAGCACATAGCAATCTTATGACTACATTACCTTTCTCTGGGAAAAAAAACCTCATAGCAATTATCAGCAAATGAAAGGGATTGTAAACAAATATGTAGCAATGTTATCAGTCTAAGAGTAAAAGAAAAAGATCCACCATCAAAATCCATCATGATAAACCAGGGACACTCGCTCATGGATACAGGCACTGTGACTGATAATCTGTTTTTCACAGCCTCCATCCTTATTATGTTAATTTGCTATGGTGCTACCCTAGCCCTCTATGGTCTGGCTTTATGGGCTGTAACGTTGTCTCCCTCTTTGCACATGGATGGGGGAGGATGAGATGCTAAAAGCAATAAGACCAGAGGGGCTAGGGCTGCCCCTCAGACTAATTGAATAATTCTAAGTTTACAAGTGTTTCAGTGCCTGGATCTATGCACAATTTCTCTGGTTTACATGTTGGTAAATGTTCTTTAAGTTTGACAGATTTCCTTTCCCCAGTGAACCAGTACCATGTTCTAAAGCATATTAACACCTTCCTGATCATGCTTTCTCCATCCATAAAATCTGCATTGAAATGAGATGTAAATTGTCTGATTTTATGCAACCAGAGTTTAGCACTGGAGGGAGCAGTCTGAGGTGGGGAGAGCTTGACTTCAGTGCTAAATTGTTCCCCTCCATGTTTTTATGTAACAAAGTTATATCCTTTCAGTCTCCATTAAAGGAAGCCTTGAAATGGAAGGTGTTTACCTGTTTGACAGCATACTAGTGGTGGTTTATTAAGTAGTTTTTCTGCTGACCGGTCCTGTTTAGGCTCAAAGATCCAGTTTACACTTGCTTCTGGGCGTTATGTAAACTAAAAATAAATTCATACTTTAATTGATATTCTGCTTCTGTTATGCTTCCACTGTTAATTGGAGGGAGCAACGTGGGTTGCTCCACTATTTTCACTTACATATTGGTGTGTGCCCATTTTGGCAGGTTCTGCTCTTTTAGCTTTGTTTTGTAAAAAAAAATAAAAAAATAAAAAATAAAAATATGGCAAATAAGCGCCAAAATTTACCACTAAAATGAAGTACAACATGTGAGGAAAAAACAATTTGAGTCGTTTTGATAAGTGTTCAAAAGTTATAACCATATAAAGCGACGCAAGTCAGAATCCAAAAAATGGGGCTGAGCCTTAAGCTATAAAATGGCTGCGTCCTTAAGGAGTAAATGGAGCCTGTAGCCCCTCATTTGCATTACTTCTTTTTTAAAGCCCTTTTTTTTTTTCTTATAAACAAGAGTATAGGAAGCTTAGAGTGGATCCTATATTGGCATGTACCAATATATCAGTGTGATTAGTTTACCACTCATAATCCTGGTGGTAGATTTTTAAGTTGCTGCTTGATTTTTATAGGTCAAAACCCCATCACTCCCCATGTGAGACTTATGAATGTGTGTGACTGCTTTTCTCACTAAAAACTCAGTTGACCCTCACATGTAATCCATGCAGTCATATGATGTGATGGAAATGTAAAATATAATGTAGGCGTAAGATTACACGATGGGTCATGCACTGGTTAAGAGGAACCACTATAATCATGTGAAATCTATCGCAACCAACGCGTGTATATATATTTATTTTTTTTCCTGTTTATAGCTTACAAGGAAGTGCAGCAGTACCATTCTGTCTAGGGTATTTTTCACAGGTTTTATGACTGGAACAAGATTTTAATATTTGAGGTGCAAATTTCTAGTTGTTCTAAAGGGGGTATTAAAAATAAAGTGAGGAACTGATTTTGAATTGGGGAAAAAAATCTACAAAAAATGTAGTCCAGTACATGATTCAAACTTTTTGGGTTTGATATCTGGAGTGCATTGGGTTATCTGATGTTAATTGCATTATGCTGGAACCAATAAAATTCTGAAAACGTTAATGTTGTCTTGATCTGAAATGCAACGCTATTCCTCTGTAGCAAATTCCCCTCTCAGCCTAGCTGTTTCCTGAAGAAAAACCCAGTGGAGCGTCAACGGTTATAAGTCTTAACGCCTACAAGGCGTCGTTAATTGGCAAATTCTCCGTGAGGAGAGCTCTTCCAACTCTAGTCAAAGGCCTCTCTGCTAATCTCCTTCCCTACCATCTACTGAAAACACAACCTTGTAGAAAAAGAGCTGTCTACAGTTAGGAATCTGATCCTTCTTGGATAAATATACTGGATTAGAGTTAATCCCACATCATATCATTAGGCTTCCTGAAAGTCATTCTTGATGGCATGTTAGCTGCCTTACAAAGTGGTAAGAGGTGTGGGTTTCCTATTCCATTGCAGGAAACTTATTTGCATACTTTCTGACAAAACGTGTAGCCAACCTCCCACTCTTTGCCACCACAACCCTAGTCCTGCTCACTCTCGTCACCCTGGATCCAGCAAGCTCCTGCCACATGGTCCCTTGGAGGTGGCTTTCCTGCCCCTTATCCTTTACATAATTTGTTGGTCCAAGAGACCAATTTCCTGATGTTTAGGTGATTGCGCTGTGACGTGAATGGATGAACAGCCTTCTGTGGAGACCTTTTTAATCTGTAACCTGGGGAATTGTTTCTCAGTAACAAGCAGTATATTAACCTTGACATGCTGGAGGAGTATTACAGGAAATGTTATCTAATGACCTTGTCTAATTTTGCTAGCAGAAAGCATGATTATGGATTTTAATGAAATTGTGCATTTGATAATAACAAGTTGTAATGGTCTCCTGTAGTTGACCAAGCTGATTCTCAGCAGTTATGGAACGCCTGGAAACTAGTGCTGCCTGTTTCTATGAATAGAAGTGTAATATGCTGGGACTTTAGTTTGGTTTTTATAAATGTCAACTCGTTGGGCCTCTTCTACATGTTCTATCTTCTCCTCCATCCTCCTTTTGGAATGGCTAGCTGCCCTAAAAAGATGCATTGTTGCATAACCCAAACACATTCCATGTAGGCAGAGCGTCATTGTTCTTGTCTTGTGTTCTTACTCTGCCATGCTCAAGCTCAGCTAGATGAGCTTCTCTGCACATATTGAGGCGTGAAAGCCATGTTGCATGTCTGAAATATGGAATTCTTCTGAAAAGCCTTCAAAACACATGCCGTCAAATGGATGCTGGATCATAGTGGATTAATGGTCCTTCCAGGTGGATGTAAGCTCTTTAGTGAAATTCTATTAGAAAATGGTCTGCTTTTTCTAATACACTACATTACACTTGGACCTGAACTGTCTAGAGATTTTGAATTGGGTTTACATTCCAGGAAATGTATTTATTGCTGCATAGACTGACGTATCTGGATAACCTCTGCTCAGTCATGGAACTAATGGAAAAATTGAAAAGCTCTAGTCTACATAGGAGCAGGTCTATGAATATTTAAAAGGCTTCTCTCCACCTCAGCAGCTACGGGATTTTTCCATTTGTGATGTCCAGTTTCTAGCCCTAGAGGTCTGTAAGAATATGCACCTTTTTGCATTTGAAATTTAGGTTAATCTGCTTCCAGCAAATAAAGGAGTTTTCTATAAAGGCAAGTTAGGCCCAATCCACGGGATAGGGTCTAACTTGCTGATCAGTGGGGTTCTCAGTGCTGAGACCCCCGCAGATTGCCAGAACGAGAGGTCCGACTGACCTCACTCTAGGTTTCTTAATATATGTTGCGAAATGGCGGTTGTGATAAATGTGACCAGGGGAGGGGGGGTCCTTATCCTACTCAATTCCCTGCTTTCCCCAGCCTCTGCTTAATTACCCTATTGGAGCTAGCAGAGCGTTACCTGGCTCAGAAGGGTGCCAAGCCTCAAAGGATACCCCAGCCAAATCGTCTCCATATGGATCTCCCACCATTTTCAAACAGGAGACAAAGAGCCATGAGACAAAAACCTATAGGTTCAAATATGGAATTATGGTCAACCTCGGGTCAAGGGCAACTACATTTTTGGATTGGTTATCTTCAGGAGATCGTCTGTCCATCCCTGGGGCTCTAGCATCCTCGGATACAGATATATATTTATATCTCTGGGTAAGACCATAGCAAATGGGTCAGCTTTGGTATCGATGCAATCCAGATTCTCCTGGATCCAATGATGCCAGAGCCAGGACCCTAGGACTTCTCAGGTAGGAGGGACCCATGACCCATATAATCGGGTACCTCCAAGGCTACAGGGTCTTTTGTCTCAGAACTATTTTAACCTCAAGACCCGAGAAGGATCTTAAGGTGTGGACTATCGAGTTCCATTAGGACCACACACAAGGTAACTAACTTACTGAACTGCTGATATGTGTAGTGCTACCTTGTATTTTGTACTGTATATATTTTATATTTAATTGCCTTAATTAAATATACCCTGTGTTGCTCTTTTATCTCAATTCACAAATCCCCACGTCCGAGTCGCGCTTTATTGGTGACAAGTCCTAGTTAAAGAAAACCTGTTGGGTAAACGAACCATCCATAACAAATTATATTTTCACAAACTTCTATTGTCACGACATGGCCATGTAATTATATAAAAACAAAAGCACAGGGTGTGTTCAGTCACACTTCCCTAATACAACACCCAATTGTAAACTGAATTCTCTGTAATAGTGATGTTAATGTCACAAATGGTGTTTTTGGTCCATTTAAAAATGCTTGCTTTTTTTTTTTTTTTTTTTTTAATGCGTCTGGCTGATTAAAACCAGTTTTATTTCTTAAGATTGTGTGAAAACTGAAATGCATGCTTTAAAACGGACTAAAAAGGTACGTGTGGAATCTGAGTCTGCAACATTTTCATTTGCTGGTGTTTAACCAGCTGTAACACGACAGCAATCGGCTGGTTTCTTGTGTAAAATTCATTTATGCCAACTGCACACGGGGTATCTTGTCCTAACATGCCTTTTTTAATGGGGGTCTCTAAGCCCTTAATGGGAAAATAATATGAAAGGTAAACTAAAGGGCTCCCTCATTGGGTTCCATATACTAGTGGGTAGCTACAGTCATGCTTCTGGCATACATGGCGGGAGTGGGTGGGCTACGTGCTGCAATGTGCATTTGGCCTTGCCTGTTGGGGTCTTGTAAAAGACTGGGGAGGATGTGACTGGCACTTCTCAATAATGTGTGATGTTAATAGTGATCTGGCCTCCTATCCTGCTTAGTGAAATGACCTTTGCTTTATTCTATATGGCCCTTGTTTCTCTCTTCCTGGCAACTGTGGGGGAGGAGATCGTTAATCCATGTCTCACTGCAGGTGGGAAAACAGGCTTGTATGGGGGGAATTTTTTATTTTATTTTTTTTAAATTTAACTTTATATTCGGTCTTTGTTCGAATGTTTTCACGAAAATAGAGTAGGTTTCTGGACCTGATGAGCCTACAATACATGTGCCTTCAAACCCAATCAGTTTTCTCCCTTTTTATATAACTGCATATGGATGAAAATAATTAAGAAATAAGCATGTGAAAAGGCTGTGGACTCCAGCATTGTTTGTTTTTTGTCCACTTTGTATAGAATCCCAGAAGTGCAGTGTGGACGGTCATAGCTACTTAAAGTAATGAGTGCCTTAATTTCCTCTGTATTAATGTCTTAATTTCAAAATATAACAGAGGACATAATTTATAAGCCTCTTTAAATATAAAGAAAGCCTAAACGGCAGTATGAGCCGAGCCTCTACAATGTTTTTGGGACAGTATAAAATTGGAGCAATCTGCCTTTTATTTTAACTTCTCTCATGTCATTAACTAAAGTTGCTGAATTTTTAATTTAATAAACCTTATTGATCAACAGACTTTTGTATGTTATGTGGGGAAAACCCTGAAATTTCTAAATATTGTGTACAATGGAGGAGTATAGATGGGGTTATGTTGCTGGTGATCCACCCACTCCTGGGGCTTCAGATGGAGTTACAGGATAAAGTGCTCCATTGTTGCCCTGTTTGCTGTACTTGGCATTTTGTCACATGTTTGCCTGCAGGGAAGCGGTCAGCAGATCTTGGCTGGAAATCTGGATATAGATCAAACATTTTCCATTTGTTAGATGGTGCTGCTGTGCAAGACAGAGAATACATAGTGGTTAATGGGAGGTGGGGTGTTCATATTTTACAAGTTCTAGTATACCCTATTTAAATATGCTTGCTTTTTTACATCTGTTTCCTTCTAGGTGTGTTCACACTTGGCGTTTTGGATGCTTTGAAACGCATGCGCCAGGACGCATGTGTTTTTAAATGTCGCTGCGTTTGGCTACTATGGAAGCGTTTTTTTCTTTAATGCTGTAAGTGTAAGCAGATGTGAAAATGTTTAGACAGCTGCTAACACTTCCAGCAATGAAGGAAAAACTCTTCTTTTTTGTAACATTTAAAAACGCACGTGTTTCGATGCATCCAAAAGGCCACGCACCCTTAGTCCCCAGCCTGAAATTGCTGCTAATGGGTGTCATGTTAACTGGTTTCTTAGATTTCCCTTCCATTATCCTGTGAATGACTAATAGTCAGCATTGTCATCCAGCCGTTTTTATCTTTGTCCTTTTTATGCTATTAAAAAACTTTTTTGAATTTGGCTCAACTTTTTCCCCATGACTGTTCTTGGTATCTTTAGCTATTGCTTTGCGTCATAAGTACATGAGCCCTCATGAGTGCTTCTCAATTATCAGATGAATCCTTAAATAATAAAATATGTCCCCTTGAGAGAAGGCAATATCGACTTGACAATCTTGGGAACAAAGATATCCAAGCTTGTGTCTGAGGAGCGACTGAAAGTCTACTTTACCTACAAATACTCCCTTCCCCTGAAAAATATACATAAGGTCTGTTTGCAGTAAACAAAGGTCACAAAGCTCCTAGTATGAATGCCTGACCTATTCAGAGATGTCCTCTGCTACAATGGGAGCCACCGGATGCCTCATACTGATCCATTTTAATGAGCTTTCCTGTTCAGTCAGCAGCCCATTATTTGGGGCACGAGTCTGATGTATTGATATCCTGAGGTGTCCTGTATGACTGACTACTACCACTACAAAGCAGTCTCTATGCTGGTCCTACAGTAATGGCTTTATTGTATAGGCGGCTACTCTGAATTTGTTTGTGTGGTCCATCATGAAGTGTGTGTGTGTGTGTGCTCGCCCCAGTCCTTTGACTATCAAAGCAGTATATATTCTAAACTTTTTAAGGAGTTTTTAAAAGTCCTAAAATCTAGGCTTATTTTAGGCATCTGAAAATCCTTTGTTTAGTATTGTACACAAAGGCATAACCACAGGGGTTGTATCTGCAATGGGGCCCACAATGTAAGGGAACCCCAGCCATGTGGGGTAGCTGTTTGTATGTACTGTATATGATGCATGGGGGTGTGTGTATATACTGTGCAATTGTAAAGTGTGTATTAATACATTTTTATTTTAAGGGGAAGGGGGTTCCATTTGGCCTGCTATGGGGCCCTGTATCTTTGTTTACACCCCCCCCCCCCCCCCTTGTCCTGACTGTATTCTCCGAAATCCTCAACTTGGTCAGCAAGTAACTTTTACTCATGGTTCAGGGATTAGTTGGCTCATGTGCTTGTCGTTTACAATGGTCAGTTGTTAGATGTCTCCATACGGTAGGAAGTCTTGTCTTTACAGTCTTTGAGCAGTATATGTTTCATTGTCTGTGTAAACTGGATGATGACCAAATAGCCAAATCCATGTAAAATTCATTAAATGCATTCCCTCCCTCCCCTATCTCTGTGCAAACGTCTCCTTCCTTAGTTCACACAGTTGTGCAATTAACCAACTATTGCGCCTCAAGCCATTGCCCTCCTTCCATTGACTTTTTTTTTTTTTATTTAATAAGATCAGCAATGAATCACTATTAGGACGTTTTGTGCATGGGGATAACTCATTGAGGCAGAAAATCCTGTTTCCTGGGTCAGTCTCTGAAGTACTCTTCTAACCTGATAATTTTACTGTAGCAAGATTGAAGGATCACTTTTGAAAGATCAGAGAATTGGTAATGTGCCCATTTATTTAGAGCTGCTGAGATGAAAAAGTTTTAAAATGACTGCAAAGACCCTCTGCTTTCCATACTGCCTCTATTGGGGTGTCGCGTCTCTTTATCTGCAGTTCTTTTTCCAGATATGTAACTGCCTGTGCCTGATCTTGTAGCTCACAGAACCACCATCAGGATGGGATTTTCCCTTCAGTAGATGACGTGCACATGGGCTGCAAACCATAGTAATACAGGCAGTCCCCGGGTTACATACAAGATAGGTTCTGGAGGTTTGTAGTTAAGTTGAATTTGTATGCAAGTCAGAACTGTATAATTTATTATTGTAACCCCAGAATTTTTTTTTTTTTTTGTCTGACAATTGAATTTTAAAATGTTGGATTGTCATAAGTATCGGGATTAACAATAAAGCTTCATTACAGACACATTTGATAACTGTTATAGCTGTTTATTGTAGCCTGGGGCTAAAGTACAGTGAACTGCCAACATTCAGAGGTCCGTCTGTAACAAGGGGTTGTCTGTAAGTTGGGTTTTCTTAAGTAGGGGACCGCCAGTATTGCAGTCCATTCTAGACGGGAGTAGGGACGACAAATCTGAGAATGAATAACTCCCATCTATAATCTTTGACACAAGGTAATGCATGGCATTCTATGCACTGGAAGTCTATGGTGGCCTAGAGCTGGCCAGATTATTGGCCATGAGCCATTTTCTACTCTTTCCCTATTCATCTATAATCATTAGTTTCACTGTTACTTTACATGGAGTATTGTCCTGTCTGGTAAAATACTAGCATTCAGTGCTTGTCTAGTTCCTATGCTGATGAACCTTGTGATGGAATTTATGGAAAATCGGCCATGTTCTGGAAACATAACCTAGTTTATCACTGCAACCAGCTTATTTGGCTTTTTGTATCAAACTAATGTAAACCTCTATATTCTTTTCAGTAACCTTTGTTGACTGCACTGCTCGGAAACATATTAAGTATGATGTAGGTGATCACCGGTTCTTGGTGCATGCAGATGGCAGCTTGATAGCCAAACGACACGTAAAGCTTCATGGCCAGGACATAAAGTTTCATGTCAATACTTGGGATGCTCTGGGGAAAAAATATTCCACGGCAATCACTATAAAAAGGATGCAGAGGCCTAAGGAGGTGAGTGTTTGATGATGAGATTGTAAGGACTTTATACCTAGGCTTCCTCTTAATTTCTTACCTGCCTTTTGCTGTAGAGGACTCATCGCAAAGGCAAACCTCCCGTGCTGACTTTTCCAAAAAAACAAAGTGGCCTTAAGAGAAGGAAGAGAGACTGGGTCATTCCACCCATCCATGTTTCTGAGAATGAAAGGGGCCCTTTTCCAAAGAAACTTGTCCAGGTAAGAATAAAATACTTTCCCAATGTCTCGGTTTGTTACATTTTGTGCCCCTCTGCTCTACTTTTACCATGGGTTACATAGCTCTGCTGCAGAATTTTATTCTTAATGTCCACTGATCTGTGAATTTCTTGCATCAGGCCATTGGCAGTCTTCTGAACTGGTAAAGGTGTGTAAAGTAGTAAAGGAGAGTAGTGGTTTTTTTTTTTTCCATTCTCCCCTTGGGTGTTGCCCAAAAAAAAATTCTTCAAAAATTGGTAAATTAAAAAAAAAAATTGAAAACCGGTTTAAGTACTATATCCTGTAATTCTCTGTGAGCATTAGGCTTAAAGGGGTTTTCCAGGATTCAGCATAATTCATATCCAATAGTAAAATATAAGCTAATATGTAAATAGTTGTTTATAATTTTGCTCCCTTAGGCGAAAAATGCTGCTGACATACATTTTAACAATACACCTTTGCTGCTATTATTGCTGTCATGATTTCTCTTGTGTATAGTTACATTTTTCCCTAAATAATATTTCTTCTTTCAGATTAAATCCAATAAAGTAGATCAGATTTTCTATAGCATTACTGGGCAGGGAGCAGATGCCCCTCCAGAAAGAGTATTCACTATTGAGAAGACGACTGGCTGGATGTTGGTGACTAAACCTTTGGACCGTGAAAAATATGCAACATATACAGTAAGTATCTGGTCTTGGCCTGACGTTTTCAGCATGAATTCTTGTATGATATGGTAACTGCTGATACTTGCAATTCTAAATTGCACACATTTGAGGCTGTGGCTTTAACACACTTTTGGTGGGAAGCGCTCAGCATACGAAATATTAAAAATGTTCAAGAAATATTCTGATGTACAGGCAAAAACCCACCACCTCATTGATTTAATTAATAGGTTTAATCCACGAATCAGCAGGTTTTTAAATCTCAAAAAAAAATTGTTTTTAAAATTCTTTTATTTGTAACACAGCTCCTGTCTCACGCGGTATCTGTGAATGGAGAGTCTGTCGAGGAACCAATGGAAATCATTATCCAAGTTCTGGATCAAAATGATAACAGACCTAAGTTCACAGAAGAAGTCTTTAGAGGTTCAGTGAAAGAAGGGGTTCCACCAGGTGAGGCAGATTTCAAAGTCCAGACACTGTTTTGTGTTTCCCTATGGCCTTGGTTCAGTAATAATTTTTAACTATTTTCTCCATTAGGAACACCTGTAATGAACGTCACTGCAACAGATGAGGATGACCCAGAAACGGAAAATGCCATTATTGGTTATTCCATTGTAAAGCAGGAGCCAGAAGACCCCGCTGCTGGGCTTTTTACGATCAATAGTGTGACTGGTGTTATCAGTGTGATTGGGACTGGACTTGATAGGGAGGTAAGCGCACCCCTTTGTGTATTTTTGTAAATAGAATTGTATACTTTTTAACTGATTTGTCAGTTTAATAACCCTAGTTTTGTATCCACAGAGAGTACCAGAGTATAAACTCACTATACAGGCTGCAGATATGGAGGGTAATGGCCTGGCTATCACTGGAACAGCAATTATCAGAATATCCGATGCCAATGATAATGCACCAGTTTTTGAGCCTGTAAAGGTAAATTCTTATTTGATATACTTTGTTACCATTTTGTATGGTACCATTAAATCTATCTTGTACAATAGAATTCGAGCGGAGTACAACTTTTTGAAACTAGCATAATCCTGCAGTGTTATTTTTACAACCTAGAAAGCTTGTTAAAGGAAACCTACCACTTTAAAATGCCAGTTATAACCCTCAAATACCTTATACCTTGCACTAGCTCAGGGCAAGCTGGTGCCGGAGCATATCTTCACTATTTGCAGAAACCGCCATATTCCCTTAAACTTTTTTTATTCTTTAGATCTCAACCATGCTTTGGCGCACCATGCATGTGCCGGAGAGCCGGTGACGTCACCAAAGATATTGTGGTGCGCCAAAGCATGGTTGGGATATAAAGAATAAAACAGTTTAAAAAGGAATACAGCGGTTTCTGCAAATAGTTAAGATATGCTCCGGCATCGGCTCACCCTGAGCTAGTGCAAGGTATTTGAGGGTTAACTGGGTTAAGTGGTAGGTTTCCTTTAAAGGATATTTCCACTAGGATCAAGGATTGTAAACAAAGGTCACCTGACAATACTGCTGTGTGCCCCCTCTGGCAGGATCTGCTCTTTAGCTTCTGTCCTGGTTTTTTTTTTAAGAAAAAGGCTTTAAAAATTTATACAGATAGCCTGAGAGGCTCCAGTCTCCGTTAGCACTAGAGCCCCTCCGGCTCATTTGCATAATGATTTACTAGAGCGTGAGAAGCTAAAAGAGCAGTAGATACTGTCAGAAGTGACAAAAACCAGTATGCCAGTGTACTTGGTTTAAAATGCCCAATCCTGGTGGTAGATGTCCTTAAGGACACTGAGGGTGCAACCACATGTTCAGTTTTTTCAGATGCTGTTTTTTGATGCCCTAACCAGGAATGGAGAAAAAGTAGGTGGAGCCCCTTTCAATTATTTGTCTTAATCCATTATCCTCCACACGTGCTTTTGGCTCCAAAAACTGAAAAATCGGAAAAACTGAACGTGTGGACGCAACCTTAACAATTAATAATGCTCATGGACTGTTAAAGCAATTTACACATTGAGGGCAAAACAGCTTTACTTTCTTTACAAGTCGTCGGGTGAAAACAAACTATATACTCTTGTACATGGGGTGTCCATTTTTGTCTGTAAACTTTTTTTGGCATCCTTATTGTCAGTTTTCCACATCTATAAAGATGACCAAAGCTACTTCCTATTCACAGGCTGGTCCATAGTTCTGGGTACAGGGCTCTGTGTGTAATAGTAATATGCAGGCAAGGAGGGACGCCTTGCATCATAAGGGCAGCACTGAACTGTAATGCATTTTGTTCTGAATATAATTTCTTTTCAGTATACAGCCCTTGTGCCAGAAAATGAAGTTGGATTTGAAGTTCAGAGGTTGTCTGTAACAGACGATGATGAGATGAATACTCCTGCTTGGCGTGCAGTTTATAAGATAAAGGGAAATGAAGGAGGATTTTTCTCAATCACCACAGACAAAGATACAAATGAAGGCATCCTAGCTACTGCCAAGGTTGGTATCTGCACCCCCATGTAGGCGCACTAGAAGGTTTTGTGATAAGACTTGTTTAAGAAATGTAACCCAAAACAGTGAGTAGTTTGTCGGTACAGAAACAGTAATTGTGTAGTCTGTGTCTTCTGACTCCCATCTGACTTTCTGGCGGCAGTGACCTTGCTGTTAGCTCCCTTCTGATGTTTTATTAAAACAAAAAATTAAAGGGAACTATTCAAGATTGTATCCTAAGATGTGAACATGCTGCCCCTAGTGGACAATGTGTGACTTAATTTGTATTGAACACAAGCTGTCCTTTCACAAAACCCTTATTGGTTAGATTGCATTATGTTATCAGCTATTTCCATCAAACAGCTGACTTGTCATTCAATGCCTCTATTCTGTTTTAGATGATTTATCTGTATTATACATTCCGGAATCTCTTCAGTTCATGCAAAGTTGCAATATTATGTACATGTGTAATTGCATTATGGCATTAGAAATGATTACAAAATTCTTATATAGAATTTAAGTTTATTCCTCTTGTCACTTTTTGTATGGGAAAAAAGCCAGACAAAAGGAAAAACCACAGAAGCCTTATTCTTTGCACGGTGGAAACCTTTTAGGAGAAGTTGATCTAGTTGAGATGTGACCAGTACCAGTATTCATATGGACTTTTTTTTTCCCCCATTTTGGCCTTTATAAATTTAGTGATTCTTTTCCACTTGACCATAATACTACAACATGACTTTGATGAAAAAGTTTAAGTTATCTAAAATATTATGTTCCAGTCTTTTCTATGAAACCCATATTTAACCCAGTTTGCCACCCGCGGTTCATATGCATGAGGCTTCCGGTTGGTGAAAAATCAATCCGTTAATATAATGTAGTCAATCCTGTGTTTTGAAAAGATTACTTGCATTTGTTTTACTGCATGTGCATTACCATCCATGTACAAGCTGTCTTTTCGTGCTGGTCAGGTTATGGTTTTTTCCTTCTGAAGCTAGCAAACGTCTGATGTATATCCAAATATACACAAAACATAATGTTTTGTCTATTTCTTGACAGGGTTTGGATTTCGAGACTAGGAAGCAGTATGTTCTGCAGATCACCGTGGAGAATGAAGAACGTTTTGCTGTTCCTCTGCCAACCTCAACCGCTACAGTAACTGTGAACGTGGAAGACGTGAATGAGGCTCCATTCTTTGTCCCTCATGTCAGCCTGGTGGAGGTATCGGAGGACTTGCAACGTGGGCAAAAAATTACAGCTCTGATGGCTCAGGATCCTGACAAACAGCAGAACCAAAAGCTCAAGTAGGTCTGATTGTATGGTATATTATGTATTTGTCTGGCTGCGCTAATGGATATGTACAAGAGTGCCATTTCTTTTGGATGTCTCATATCGATCAGATATGTGACTTTTTTTTTAAATCTCATTCCATATCTGATCCTACTTGGACTTTGTCATCTTGTATTGCAGGTACAAAATTGGTAATGACCCAGCGCGATGGGTTACTATAGGTGAGGACACTGGCATTGTCACCGGAAATGGCAATCTGGATAGAGAGTCTGAATTTGTAAAGAACAACAATTACACAATCATTGTCATGGTGGTTGATGATGGTAAGTGGATGGGTTTTGCTACAATGCTGGCATGTTATGATTTGTGTTGGTTGGTGGGATATTGCATGTTGTATTAGTTTGTTCACATCAATAAATTGTTGTCTTTACAGGGATCCCCTTTGCTACTGGCACCGGTACCCTTGTACTGCAAGTGCTTGATGTCAATGATAATGGTCCTGTTCCCAGCCCTCGCGCCTTTACAATTTGCAGCCGGAACCCTGAGCCATACGAGTTGATGATCTCAGATGCTGACCTTCCCCCAAATACCTACCCCTATGAGGTAGAGTTAACCCATGGCTCTGACTTGACCTGGACAGCTGAAATGAAAAGCACAAGTAAGTAGAAGTCAAGGGGAAACTTCTATGATCACAGTACAGATGCATCTTCATATATCTTGCAATTATTACAGGGTTTTATGGCACAGTTCAACCAGATTGATTTGTAGATTTGTGATCTTCACACTACATATTCCTATTTTGTTTTCAGATACCATGTCCCTCCAACCCAAAGAAGAGCTGAAGGCTGGAGATTACAATCTCTACATTCGGTTGTTTGATGCCCAGAAGCGGGCCCAGGTCACCGTCATCAATGCGACAGTGTGCAACTGTGAAGGCAGCGTGGTCTCTTGTCAAGATAAGATGATTGCTGGTGTTGATCTCCCTATTGTCCTAGTCATCTTGGGATCTGTTTTGGCACTTCTAAGTAAGTGGAAAGCTTAGAATAGCAGTTCTGTTAATGGATGCAGTCCCTGACCGTCTGCATGATGTCCTGTTTTATTCCTATCCACTCTTTTGTGTAATTAAGCCATTATTTGACTTTTATTTCAGTATGTCTAAAGTGGTATTTGTAAGATGCATATGCAGTATATAATATACTAGACCTGAAGACACTGTCTGCACATGATTACTTATGGAGCATAATGGTTACACATGCAGTCCTTATGTATATGAAGACTAGTTTGTGCAGATTGAAGTGCTCATTTTGCGTTATTGAAGCTGAAGTTATAACATTAGATGTTCAGGTGTTTTACCAAATTTTTTTCTTGTCCACAGTTCTAATACTGCTGCTGTTGCTCTTCTTGAAGAGGAAGAAGGTGGTAAAGGAACCTCTGCTGCTTCCTGAAGATGAGACAAGGGACAATATTTTCTATTATGGTGAAGAGGGAGGTGGAGAGGAAGATCAGGTGAGTGTATTATTGAACAAAATACACATTTGCTCACAGTATCTGAACTCTGCCACCCTCTAATCCTTTTCCCGTATATTTTAGGATTATGACCTTAGTCAGCTGCACCGTGGACTAGATGCAAGACCTGATGTAATGAGGAATGACGTTGTCCCCACTCTCATGCCTGCTCCACAGTACAGACCCCGACCCTCAAACCCAGATGAAATTGGGAACTTTATTGACGAGGTAAGATTTGCTTGATAGCTCAAGGAGAACTGTAACATTATCTAGCACCACCTATAAAAATGCAAGCCCCAGAGATGTGATGTTGGGCTACTCACAAGGGTTAAATTGACAAGTCAATTTCCTTTGGGTGGACATTAGCAAGCTTCCACTGCTGCTCATAACGGGAAACTGCTTAATGGATTCTTAAGCTCATTAAAAGCAGAAATTCCCTCTAAACAAGCTGACAGAACATTCCCAGCCTAATGTTCGGCAGGGCTTTTTGCTCTTAAAATTAGAACTCCAGTATCTATTATGCCAGGAGATTTGGTATCAAATTGTAAGTCTGATGTTTTATTTTTTTTCTTCAAAGAATCTCCATGCGGCTGATAATGATCCCACTGCTCCGCCATATGACTCCCTCCTAGTGTTTGACTATGAAGGTAGTGGATCAGAAGCGGCTTCTCTTAGTTCCATAAACTCTTCCAGTTCTGATGCTGACCAGGATTATGACTGTATCAATGAATGGGGTCCTCGCTTCCGGAAACTAGCAGAAATGTATGGTGGAGATGAAGACTAGTTTGTTGGACAGTCTTGAACACTGTATCCAAACTAGAACTTATACCACATCGCCTTAAACCCTGGCCTGGCAAACTTTTTTTTTTTTTTTTTTATTTCTTTTTAAATATAGACCTGAAGATCGGCCTTGAAATGCTATTTGCATGTTTTTGCTTTAACATTCTGGCTTTTGTCCTTGACAATCTGATTTAATGAAACCAAAGTATGGCCAAAATGGTTGTCAAGTTGTATTGGTGACTAACTAGATGCCACCAAAACAGTGCTCAAAGCACTAATAAACTAGAATGTGCCTTTTTAAAATATGGTTTGACTCGGATGCTTTGGTTCACATGGTACTTATGGTTGCCTGGTTTTAACATGCTGTAAGATGGCACCAAATAAGAATTGACTTCTGGATATTAGCCACACGAGAATGGAAAATGCAATGCACTAGACTAAATCTTGGACTTTCCACCATCTTGCATTTTTGATGGTGGCTTTGGAAGAAGACCTATACCACCATATGGATAATCACACCAAAGCCTTTTTTGGCATCAGCAACCACTTATATCATTGTTTCTCATCACCACATCTGCCTGTAACTTGGATGGGTAGAGCTTATAGCTGGATTTTTGTTTTTGGCTTTTATTTTTCTGAAGATCCTGCCTTTTTTGTTCTCTAATACACAACTTGGGTTATTGCAGCAGGTTTTTATATTGTGGTGAATTTTCAATTTTGTGTATTTATAGGAATAAACTTTTTTTTCTAAGTTGAGTTAACCTTGCAAGAAAAGATATGATGTAAAATACTCAAATACATTTTATTAAAGGTTTGTCTTTGTCTTTTCTTTCACACCATGTATAAAAGTACAATGGAATGTTTGGAGGTTTAACAAAAAATATCAGAATTCATCCAAAATCTGTTACCTTGGATGGTTTTACAGGCAACTTTAGAGGACCTCTACCACCAGAATGAAGGATTGTAAACCAAGCACACTGATGTACTGATGTGTGCCCCCTCTGACAGATCCCCTCTTTCTTTAGCTTCTTATTCCCTGGGTTTTGATCAACAAAAAGCTTTTTTTTTTTTTTTTTTTTTTTTACCAATTTGACATGCTTTGTGCAGCGCTGCGTAATCTGTGTGTGCTATATAAATGCATTATTATTTTTGTTAAAAACAAAGGGCATAAGAAGTTTAAAGAAAAGTAGATCCTGCCATATGGGGCACACACCAGTATGTCAGTGCTTGGTTTACATTCCTTGATCCTGGTGGTAGATGTCGTAAAGTCCTCGTGGACCTACCATAAAGTTATTTTATATTTCTGTTTTACAGATTATTATGAATTTAAATTGTGCCTTTTCCTATTTTCACATTTCTTCTATTTGCTTTGTAATAATTATGAAATAATTGAAGAGGTATTGATAAATTTAATGCTATACAAAGGCACATCTAAATTCAAAAATATTCCTTTTTTTTAACCCTGGGTGTATAGCAAAACCCCCTCCCCCCCCCCCCAGAAAAAACCCTTGTGCAGTTGATAAATTTATAAGATTTGCTCAAATTGTATAGTACAGATGTCCACATGACTCCAATTGGAGAATAGTTGGCGCACCAGATTCCAATCGATGGTAAATAAGGTTAAGAATGTTGCACTCCTTTTATATACTTTTTTTTTTTTACAATTTTTTTTTTTTTTAATACAGGGTATTGCAATCAGTGTAACGTTTTGGGCTTTATACCTTCTTCAGACACTGATTTGCAATAGAGTAAGAAGGTAAAGGGCTAGCAGGCACTGATAGGGTATGTACTTCTGTTATTGTACACAGCCGTGTCCTTTTAAAGGGGTTCACCAGTGAAAGAAGCTGCTGAAATTTTAATACCCTAGTCATGATTACACAGATGGTTTTTAACCCCTTAATTTACAATTTTGTGAGCAAAACGGCTATAAAATTTACCATCACTGTGGGCCTTGAAATTGTCCAATTCTGGCATCTAATAAGTCCCAAAACAGAGCATGCTAGACTCAGATTATTTGGGACTAAAAAGTCACACACCACAACAAGTCTTAAAAGTTAAACTAAACAGGCAACTCGTCACACATTAAAGGTTCCCCCTTTATACTTTATACATTGCCAAGATTAAGTAGGCCGATCTCAGGAAACTTGAAAACATGGCAGCTGAAAAACTATGATATGTGTGCCCTAATGACATGTTTTCTTGCTACCTCACCTAACACTGAGCTGTTGAGTCAGTGTAAGGAAACTCTTACACACGGCCTGGGAACTTGGTAGCCCCATGTTTGTGTTGGGGCCCCATCTTCTGACAGCTTGGACCAGCACAATGGGCATTTGAAATTCTCTTATAGGTAGAATTCCCCTTGGCAGGTAGTAATATCTGTATACAGCATCCTCCTGGTAAGGCAGTGAAAACATTGTAGGAAGCAGTACTGACTGGAGTGTTAGTGGATCTCACCGGGAGGAAGCATTTACCGGAGGCAGTGGTTGGTTTCCCACCCCATTTACTACAGAAGGAGAAACCTCTGATCCTCCTCTTACTCCTGTAGATAAAGCAGCATAAATTGTGTGAGCTTCACAGTACCCCATCCATGCACCTGAAGAATGCTGGAATGTTTGTCCCAAAAGTTGATAGGCGTTACAACCTGAGATGCTCAGTTGTAGTTGCTTAGTGTTCCGGCCATCACTTGAATTGGAATCATCACACTTTCTACTGTGTAAGGGGCTTTATATTGATGGGCAGTCTGGTTATTTTTGGGCCCCTTTCACATTTGGGTTGCAGATCACGTCAAAGTGCAATGCATGAGAAACTTATGTTTTGCCTGTTTTGTTCAGCTAGGAGTCATTAGTGGTTTTGGTGCATTTTTCATGCGTGTGCTTCAGATCACGTGATTCTTTGATTGGTACCCACATGACACTTCTTGATGTTTTTTTTTTACATTGCCTAGCAACCCATCCATTTAAAACGCATTGCACTCACAAGTGCACTTGGTTTTTGATGCCATAGTCTTGAATGTGGCGTAAAAAACAAAAGTAGAGCATGCTGCAATTTTCACGGAAAATGGAAAAAAAAATGCAAATAAGAACAAGCCCATTAAAAACAATGGGACAGAGTGCAATGTCAGTTTGGAATGTCAAAAGCATGCACAGAACTTGCGCATGAAAGGGGCCTTCGTGACCTCGATCTTTTGGCGCAGCTCACTAAAAATAGCAGGTTCTTCTGACTGCTGAATGGCAACTTATGTAATTACATAGGAAGGGATTTTCAGGCGGCCATCCCCCACTCCATTTCTAACCCCAAATTTTTTGGGTTAAAAGGGGTCATAGCGGCGGGCTAGGGGAGCTGGCTCTCGGGGAAGCGCTGACTCTTGGTGAACAACCCATAACTACAGTGTAACAGCCTGTGAAGCTACAGCACAGATGACTCTGGTAATGCTACCCAGAGCTCTTCTGACTCATCCGCATGATTTTAAAGAGGACCTGTCATTTGACATTATCAGCAGGCATTGTTAGTCAGGATGGTCAAAGGGTTACAAGTCCTCCCCATATCTCCTAAAATTAGCTGCCAGTGGGGCAGTGTATCTTAATTGAAGACGTGTTTCTGGTATGCAAATTGGCTTTTGTGACTCATGTCTTGTGTTTGTGACTCTTTCCTCTAATGCTGACCGAGAACCATGCCCTATTATTGTGACTGACAGCTCTGTTTCTCGGCAAATCACTGCTCTGCCTCCTTGCACTTAGGGACTGTCTACTAATATTCAGCTAGAGACATATAAAGCTCTGTGTACAGATGGGAAATATTGTGTATTTTTTTTTTTTTTTTTTTTTACACTGTGCCTTGTGTTATATTCATGACATGTGTCGTCATCATCACAGGTCTGGCAGCCTTCTAAGAATAGCAAACTGTACACCATGTATGCTATTACATGAAGTCACAGCAGCCTCCATGTAGGATGAAAAGGAGTAGAAGTCCCCATGGAGGCTGCTGAGACTTCATGTGTTCAGATACATGCATGGGGTACAGTTTGCTATTGTTAAGAGGCTAAAGGACCTGAGATGTCACTCTGGTCACATGACATTAACTGTCATCATTAAGGAGGTATAAGACATGGGGAGGAGTAGATGGGTGCCGGATGAGCAGGGAATATAAAATAAAAGGGGATTTATGTGGATGTAAGCAAAACAATTTTTACAGCTGTCTGGATGAGGTCTTGGCAGCCTCCCTAGTCTTTGGACTAGATGGAAGTGTACCATTTTATTATGCCACTGAATAAGAATATGATTAGAGACCTGATATAATATGATCCATTCTGCCAAAGCACAATTAATGTAAATATATTCTCTTATTGTAGCCATCATAATTAATGGTGTTTTAAGTTGTGAAATATGATTGTATTAGTAAAGAAGGGTGTCACAGTCAGTTCATAGAGCTCTATAGGAACCTGTCAATGGCTGTATATGTGAAATGTGGTGACAGGTTTCCTTTAAAAGTTTTTTAAATTTTAGAAAAGAAGTCTCTCTACAGACCTGGTGCAGGAGGAGAGCACACAGACCTCTGCTGTTCCCCACAGCTTCTGCACAGGAGACAAGGCTCTTCTCTTTCTGAACTTAAGCCCACCAGGAAAGTCCCTGGTATTTTACATTGCCAGTCTGCTCATCTTTGCAGCATGTATTACGGGGTGCCGGGGGTCCCCCTGTGGAATTAAAACTTTGCAGTGCTAAGTTGTTGTTCTGCAGTAGAAAATATTGCAACATCAAGAAAAAAGCATCAGAAACTGATTTCTCTCATGCTTGAGATGATTTATCTGTGAATTGCCATATCTGCTGCTGCTTTTCCTACCATCACTGTGCTGCCCAGTCCCCCTAAATACAACTTCAGTAACTGTGCATGCATGCATACATTGATGCACATATTAACCTGAGGAAGAACAAGTTGTACCATGAAACATGTTGTTTCTGCATATGTTTAAATAATAAATGTTCCCCCATTTGGAAGCGCAGCAACACCCATGTCCATTTTTCTTCTCTTTCGCCATAGAAGGTCTGTGCACATGGACAATAAAATGGAGACCGCTGATGTCATTGCATAGGTGACTTAGTGTTTCACAAGGTAAAATAACAGCCCCACCTAGTGGCTGTGATATTAATATTCAGCACTTGCTTCTATAATACAGACACTGAATTACTGGATACATTACAGCTGTCTGGATGAGGTCTTGGCAGCCTCCCTAGTCTTTGGACTAGATGGAAGTGTACCATTTTATTATGCCACTGAATAAGAATATGATTAGAGACCTGATATAATATGATCCATTCTGCCAAAGCACAATTAATGTAAATATATTCTCTTATTGTAGCCATCATAATTAATGGTGTTTTAAGTTGTGAAATATGATTGTATTAGTATTCAGGTGAGAGTATTCAAGGAGGAGAATGTTTGTTTGTTTTCTCCAAGTTTTTAAGGTCTCATCTAAATAAATTGGGGTCTGTTCCTATTAGAAAGCATATTAAAATGGTATACATGCTCTCACATCATTTACTTCAAAATAGACTTGTTCAATTAAACTTAAGTGGCTAGAATTTTTCTCATCTCTTTACGTGTTGCGGTTCAGAGCTTCACATATTTTTAGGCAACTTGTAATTATTTTTTTCTCTTCCTCATTTTCTTAACTATTGACCTCAGTGGGAGATCTTGAAATTATTAAGATGCTGTACAACAAACTGATATTGGTTTATTAAGGCAATTTCTGCTGACCTATTCCCTTTAATATGCTGTATATGTGTGTGTATATGATGCATGGTGTGTATATACTATATGTATGTGTGTATGGTGTGTATAAACTATATGTATGTCTGTATATGCATGTGTATATGATGTATGGTGTGTGTATATATACTATATGTATGTTGTGTATACACTGTATGTATTTCTGTATATGAAGCATGGTGTGTGTATATATGTATGTGTGCATATGTGTGTATGTATGTGTATGCAGTATGTGGGTATATGGTGTGTTTATTACTCTGTGTGTGTGTGTGTGTGTGTGTGTGTATATATATATATATATATATATATATATATATAGATAGATATAGACAGATATAGATAGGGTTTGTATGTCTAAATATATTATGTCTATATACTATATGGGGGGATTTATAATAGCTTCTATGCCAGTTTTCTGGCATAGAAGCAGTGACATAATCGCAAATGCTTTCACAGTACAAAAATTTGCTATTAAAATAGCGAATGTGCCACATGTTGTGGAGCGGGCACAGAGGGGCGTGGTGGCCGGTGGAGGTGGGTGGGCACAGGGTTAAGTTTTGCTTGCCTGCTGCGCCACCCACCAGATACATCAAGCCTCTTGATGGATCCGGCACGACAAGGGGGAGGGGGTCATTTATAATGTACATGCGCTATACATAATGGGTTTATATGATGTGTATATACTGTATGTGCATATAAATGTATTGATATATATATAAATATGTATGTGTGTATAGATAAAGCGTTTAAGGTGCTAAAACGTGAAGGTAGCGATGAGGCATTACAGGATTATAGAGAGAAAAATAAATCCTGTAAAAAGCAGATAAAGGCCGCAAAAATAGAGACTGAGAGAAATATTGCCAGGGAGAGCAAAAATAATCCCAAATTATTTTTCAAGTATATAAATGATAAGAAACTAAAAACAGAGAGTGTGGGTCCCCTTAGAAATAACATGGGGGTCATGGTGGAAGGAGATGAGGAAAGGGCCAATCTACTGAATGTCGCCTTCTCAACTGTTTTTACCCAGGAAAATCCCCTGGTGGAAGACACAATGAGGAATAATGTAAATTCTTTTTATAATGTCAACAGTTTAACCCAGGAAGAGGTACGGCGCCGCCTCGCATCCACTAAGATAGATAAATCACCTGGGCCAGATGGCATACACCCCCGGGTTCTGCATGAATTATGTACGGTGATAGACAGACCGTTATTTTTAATATTTGAAGATTCACTGAGGACTGGTTATGTTCCACAGGAATGGCGCATAGCAAATGTGGTACCAATATACAAAAAAGGATCAAATAGCGATCCTGGAAACTACAGACCCGTAAGTCTAACTGCTGTGGTGGGGAAAATATTTGAGGGGTTTATTAGAGATGCTATCCTGGAGTATCTCACTGTGCATAACCTTATAACCCAGCGTCAGCATGGGTTTATGAGAGATCGGTCCTGTCAGACTAATCTGATTGGTTTCTACGAGGAGGTAAGTTCAAGACTGGATCTGGGGGACGCTGTGGATGTTGTATATCTGGACTTTTCAAAGGCATTTGACACCGTGCCACATAAAAGGTTGGTATATAAAATGAGACTGCTGGGAGTAGGAGAAAATCTGTGTATCTGGGTAAGTAATTGGCTTAGTGATAGAAAACAGAGGGTGGTCATTAATGGCACATTCTCAGATTGGGTTGATGTTACCAGTGGAGTGCCACAGGGGTCAGTATTGGGGCCACTTCTTTTTAATATTTTTATTAATGACCTTGTAGTGGGTTTACACAGTCAAGTTTCAATATTTGCAGATGATACTAAGCTGTGTAAAGTAATAAATACTGAGGTCGATAGTTTAGCATTACAGAGGGATTTGTGGAAGCTTGAGGGATGGGCAGAGAAATGGTTGATGAGGTTTAATGTAGATAAATGTAAAGTTATGCACTTGGGCCATGGAAACAAAAAGTATAATTATGTTCTAAACGGTCAATTACTTAGTAAAACTGAAGCTGAAAAGGACTTGGGCGTATTGGTGGATGGTAAACTTAATTTTAGTGACCAGAGCCAGGCGGCTGCTGCTAAAGCAAATAAAATAATGGGATGTATCAAGAGAGGAATAGATTCTCATGATAAAGACATAGTTCTGCCCTTATACAAATCCCTGGTCAGACCACACATGGAATATTGTGTACAGTTTTGGGCACCAGTATATAAAAAGGATATAGTAGAGCTGGAACGGGTGCAGAGGAGAGCAACCAGGATTATTAGGGGAATGGGGGGACTAGAATACAATGACAGATTACAAAATTTGGGATTATTCAGTTTAGAAAAAAGACGACTGAGGGGAGACCTCATTACAATGTACAAATACCTGAACGGACAGTACAAGGATCTCTCCAAAGATCTTTTTATACCTAGGCCTGTGACCAGGACAAGGGGGCATCCTCTACGCCTAGAGGAGAGGCGATTCTACCATCACCATAGACAAAGGTTCTTTGCTGTAAGAGCAGTGAGACTGTGGAACTCTCTGCCGCAGGAGGTTGTTATGGCGGACTCTATGTACATGTTCAAGAGAGGCCTGGATGACTTTCTGGAGAGAAAAAATATCACAGGTTATGTGGATAAAACATTTGTTTAGTTCTTGAAGGTTGGACTTGATGGACTTGCGTCTCCTTCCAGCCTTATATACTATGATGATACTATGATGATGAATGTGTGCATAAGTATATAAATGTTCCCCTTTTCTTAGTGTGATATATAAAAGTGCGTAATTTTACAAATTTGTTTATGGGCAATAACCATAAACCTTCCTATGTACTTCATCAAAGGGGCAAGCCAGTCAGCTCATGTTGTCACCTGGCCACAGAATAGAGAAATACTGTAGATTAAGGGGAGTCTAATTACTCTAACCCCCACGATCTAGCCGATTTAGATTTTCAGACTAATATCAAAATAATTGGTGTGTTTAAATTTCCAGTTTTTGACAGAAATCTGACCTATCTGCTGAAAAGTCATGTAAAGCTAATACACAGACGCACAGTGAATGCATAGCATTGCTTCCATCAATTTGGGATTCGGCAGGACAGTCTTGGTTTTTTAACCTCAGTATTGCCATCCCGGTAGTTTGGGAAATGATCAACCTCCTCCTGGTGCGTACACTACAGCTGCAGTACAGGCGGGATAAGCTTCCTACTACTCTCTCACATGTCGGCTTCATCTCTTTAATTTACTCAAAATTAAGGTACAAATTAAAGAAAATATCTGTCTTGCAAAATAAATTAGGAACACTGCAACTGACACAGTGGCAAACTTCTTAATTCCCTGGCTTAGGCTGTCACAAAAATAGGCAAGTACTCCCAAAAAGTAGCAAAAAGAAAAGAAAAAGGTAGGTCAAAACAAAGATACATGTCCCTCAATGTGTCCCTACTTTCTGCTCTATTAGCAATATTTTAGGGTATAAATAGAAAACAATGTTAGAATAGTATATAGTATAGTAGTAATAGTAGTATCATAGTATATAAGGCCAGAAAAAGACGCAAGTCCATCAAGTCCAACCTTTAAGAATTAAATTAAATGTTTTATCCCCATAACCCGTGGTATTTTTTCTCTCCAGAAAGGCATCCAGGCCTCTCTTGAACATGAACATAGAGTCCGCCATAACAACCTCCTGCGGCAGGGAGTTCCATAGTCTCACTGCTCTTACAGTACTTACAGGCCTAGGTATAAAAAGATTTTTGGAGAGATCCTTGTACTGTCCGTTCAGGTATTTGTACATTGTAATGAGGACTCCCCTCAGTCGTTCCAGTTCTACTATGTCTTTTTTATACCCTGTGCCCATAACTGTCCACAATGTTTCATGTGTGGTCTGACCAGTGATTTGTATAAGGGAAGCCGCCTGGCTCTGGTCGCTAAAATTAAGTTTACCATCCACCAATACCTCCTGTGTATATACTGTGTATATGTGTATATACTGTGTATATATGTATATATGCATCTACTGTGTATATGTGTAAATACTGTGTATAGATGAATATACTGTATTTATACACACATATATTTGTACAAGCATATATATGTGCACATTTAAATATATGCATATATATATATGTATATATGATGTATGTTTATATGCTGTGTATATGGTATGTATGTATATGCTCTGTATACTGAATGTGTGTATTTCCCGTATGTGTGTGAAAATGCTGTATACACTGAATGTGTCTGTATTTGCTGTATGTGTGTATATTCTGTATGTATATGCTGCATGTGTGTATATGGTGTTTTTATACTGCATGTATATGTATATATGGTCAGTGTATACTGTATGTGTGTATATAATGTGTATGCTGTATGTGTGATGTATATATACTGTATGTGTGTATATACTTTATGAGTTTGTGTATACTCTGTGTATTAGTGTATAAATGTATATGGGTACATAAATGTGTGTGTATACTTGTATATATATGGGTGCAAGCATATGAGTGTAGAACTTTATGTGTGTATATAAAGGTGTGAATATATCAGTGTATAAATGTGTGTAATTGTATAAACTGCGGGACTGGATGTCTGGTGCGGGCTGAGGTGTATGTTAAATGGGACTGCATATCTGGTAGGGGAGAAGGTAGATACAAAGATGTGTTACTGGGGGTGAGGCGGCTGTGTATAGCTGTGTTACTGGGGGTGAGGCGGCTGTATGTAGCTGTGTTACTGGGGGTGAGGCGGCTGTATGTAGCTGTTACTGGGGATGAGGCGGCTGTATGTAGCTGTGTTACTGGGGATGAGGCGGCTGTATGTAGCTGTGTTACTGGGGGCCAGTTGGCTGTATGTAGCTGTGTTACTGGGGGTGAGGCGACTGTATGTAGCTGTGTTACTGGGGGTGAGGCGGCTGTATGTAGCTGTTACTGGGGATGAGGCGGCTGTATGTAGCTGTGTTACTGGGGATGAGGCGGCTGTATGTAGCTGTGTTACTGGGGGCCAGTTGGCTGTATGTGGCTGTGTTACTGGGGGTGAGGTGGCTGTATGTAGCTGTGTTACTGGGGGCAAGGCGGCTGTATGTAGCTGTGTTACTGGGGGTGAGGTGGCTGTATGTAGCTGTGTTACTGGGAGCGAGGCGGCTGTATGTAGCTGTGTTACTGGGAGCGAGACGGCTGTATGTAGCTGTGTTACTGGGGGCGAGGCGGCTGTATGTAGCTGTGTTACTGGGGGCGAGGCGGCTGTATGTAGATGTGTTACTTTGGGAGAGGCGGCTGTATGTAACTGTGTTACTTTGGGAGAGGCGGCTGTATGTAGCTGTGTTACTGGGGGCCAGGCGGCTGTATGTAGCTGTGTTACTGGGGGCCAGGCGGCTGTATGTAGCTGTGTTACTGGGGGCCAGTTGGCTGTATGTAGCTGTGTTACTGGGGATGAGGCGGCTGTATGTAGCTGTGTTACTGGGGATGAGGCGGCTGTATGTAGCTGTGTTACTGGGGGAAAGGCGGCTGTATGTAGCTGTGTTACTGGGGGTGAGGCGGCTGTATGTAGCTGTGTTACTGGGGGTGAGGCGGCTGTATGTAGCTGTGTTACTGGGGACGAGGCAGCTGTATGTAGCGGTGTTACTGCGGGGATAGTGGATAGTGAGCAGGAGGACGTTTATGCACGCTGCACTCAGTGGGGGCCTTCACCAACCTTAATCCGGCCCTGTGTGCAGGGGTGATGGCCTGGGTGCCCACAGGGATTGTACTGAGTGCCACATTTGGCACCCGTGCCAAAGGTTCGCCACCACTGTCATAAGGCTTTGTGTTCATTGTCAATAACCTGAAACTATAATGAATCATCACAATAGTCTGGTGGCCCAGAGCAGAGGTAGTAGCCTATGTCGCCTTTTGGATTGCTGTTTCCCAGGGAAGTACAAAAGAGAAAGTATCTGATGTCAGTGACTGGATATTTCATTGCCCTTTAATGATAAGAAATGTTTCTGTCCTCCCCCTCTTCCTGTCTCACTGTATGCCTTGGGCTGTTTCATGACTTGCACTATCACCTGGGATCTGAGTCATCAGTATATTCGGTGTCTCAATAGCATCTATGTAGATAAGTGGTCTCCAGTCTGAGACCCTCAGCTCCCAGCATGCCTAGCTGTGGTTGACGGAGCATACTGTAGATTATAGCAGCTAGAGTGTTATACTTGTATGTTGATCAAAACAAATTTAGACTGTTAGTTTTTCAGCCAAACAAGTTTTTGCATATACCTCTGTAATGTCCCCTCTAAATGCTACGGTAAGCACACCAAGTCTCAATGCACTTTTCCAGATATTGGGAGGAAGGAAGGCTTGTGTGTAATCCCTCCCTGTCACATTATCCTATGTGAGCTGATGAGAAAATATCGGTGAGATGTTAAACAATGTTTCCTTTCATCACCTTCTTACATATTTTGTTAAGATGTCACATGATAAAGAACTGGTTTTGGTGCAATATAATATTATCTTCAGTATGTCCTCTATGACATTCCTAGAACCTGATTATTGGTCAAAACTGAAGGCAGAAATGTTTATTTTTATAAGGGCTAGTGCACAGAACCTTTCCTTTATTTTTTTTTAATGAATCAGTGTCCATATTATACTTCTGCATTGCATCCACTCTGTGAGAGGTGTACATTATTTTCTCAGACCCTTAGAATGTGACACTGCTTTTTTAGTGCAAACCAGATTGAGACATACCCCAAAATTGGGAAGGGTGCAACAACTGTGGAAAACATCTTGTGTGATGACATTTCCAACATTTCACCCATCGGATCTTAACAGCTACAGACTGGTAGCATTAACATCCCATTTGATGAAGGCCTTGGGGAGGCCTCTAGTGAGCTCTTCTATGGATGCCCTACAGTTTGCTTATCGGCCAGGCATTGGTGTGATGCCATCATCCACCTTCTACATCAAACTTTCTCACCTGGAAAAAACGGGCAACAATGTGAGAATAATGTTCTTTGATTTTTCCAGTGCTTTCAATACTGGCTGGCTGGAGTGGACCACCATTGGAACGACAGGGAGTACAAAGAATTGATTCGGGGATTTGTGTTTAGGATTAATGCTGGGAAGACCAAGGAGATGGTGGTGGACTTCCGTAAGTACAGTCCTTCTTCTTAACCAGTGGTCATCCAGGGGATGGACATTGAGGCAGTGAAGTCCTATAAGTACTTGGGTGTCCTCCTCAACAATAAACTGGAGTGGGCAGAGAACATAAATGCAATTTACAGGAAGTCTCAGAGCAGGCCATACCTGCTGAGAAGACTGAAGGCATTTGGATTGGAAACTCTGTGCACTTCGTAAGACCTTCTTCATATCTATAGTGGCATCAGCCATCTTCTTTGGGGAACCAGCTAGGGAGAGGAGCAGACTGGACAAACTGTTCCGGGGGGCCCTCTTGACACAGTGCAGGTGGTAGCTGAGAGGAGGATACTGTGCAAGTTGAAATCTATTCTGGAGAATAGC
Source organism: Engystomops pustulosus (assembly GCF_040894005.1). Classification (NCBI taxonomy): domain Eukaryota; kingdom Metazoa; phylum Chordata; class Amphibia; order Anura; family Leptodactylidae; genus Engystomops; species Engystomops pustulosus. The sequence goes on along the minus strand of NC_092417.1, from coordinate 99,306,569 downwards.
TCCAATCCCATGCATGAGGCTGTGGTGGCATTGGGGAGCACCTTCAGTGATCAACTGCTTCACCACAAGTATGAAAGGTGTCAGGATTCAAGATCAGTGGATCCTCTTGACCACCGCGGGAGATGGTACTAGCCGACACCCGGGACGGAATCAAAGGGGCACCTGGTCTTCACCAAAGCCTGCCGCAAAGCGGGATGGTCAACCTGCTATGGGCTTCAATCAGGTCGTTCCACTGGTGCGACTAGCCCGTGGTGGCAGCCGAGGTCAAGGTACCTTAGCAGGAGATAGTCTCGTGGTCAGGTTCAGGCACAGGGTCATGGCAGGAGGCAGAGATGCAAGGTCAAATCCAATCTGGTGTCAACAACGGGAGGTCCAGGCAGATGGGAATGGCAATACAGGAACACAGGACACAGGAATGCAGGAATACTCCCGAATATTGCAGAGGAGCTTTCTCTAAGGCGTAGGCACAAAGATCCGTCAGGGTGTGATGGAAGAGGCGGGCTAAAATAGCCTCCTGGCAAAATGGCCAGCACCAATTAATGGAACACCTGTGACAAAAGGGAGCACTATCAGAAGTCATTCCTCCGAGCTGTGATCAGGCTGTTCAAAAAACAAGGCCCAAACAGAAGTAAGCTGTGCCCACCACCAAACCAGTCCCTGCAGGTCCCATCCACAGACTGATATCAAAACTGCTGATCACTGCTTGTCTTTTTATGTCTTTTTATCCCTTTTTTCTTTTTGTTCATTTGTTCCTAATATTATTGTTCTGTAATTGTTTGTACTGTACTCTATGTACTTTCTGCTGCTGTAACGCTGTGAATTTTCCTACTGTAGGACTAATAAAGGATTATCTTATCTTATATTAAATTTATCACAACAGATGCAAGGATTTTTTTTTTAATTAAGAGATGTGTGCTGTTAAATAGCTGGCACCAATGGATAATTAAAGGTGCATCTGATTGCAGGGGAAGTAGAGGCAGTAGAGGGATCAAAAAATACTGGGCTTTTTCTGACAGCTGTCCTACTTGTTTTCCTTTTCCCCATTGGGTGTTGGCATAATGGCTAAGTAAAAGTTGGCTATTGGGGGAAAGGTTCATTCATAATTGTTTTTGCATTTTTAAAGCTACACCTGAAACCTGCTCATTTAATATTATAAAATATACAGTTTCAACTTACATACAAATTGAACTTGAGAACAAACCTATGGAACCTATTTTGTGCGTAACCCCGGGACTGCAGGAACTTATAAATTAAATAAACCAGCTCACCGTCCTTGTTTTCTCCTGGGGCATGGAAAGCTCTGTTGGCGGATCTAGCTGCATAAATCCCAAAAGAAGTTTAATCCAGCCCGAAGATGTTTGTTGTAAATAGCCTTTATTAGAACATCACACGGATAAAGACTATTTCCACCAAACATCTCCGGGCTAGATTAAACTTCTTTTGGGATTAGCTAATACATCCATGTGGTCACAGGCAGCACACTAAAGATAAAAACAGTTGTATTCATGAATTCTAAGGGTTACATTGAAACTCAACTTAACAAACTTTACAAATTTTGCATTAATCAGTGGTTCACTTTGTATATGACAAAATGAACATTATATTATATTTTATGTTTGATTTTCTCTTCCCTGGGCTGCATAGAGATCTAGCTGCTGTGACTCAGCTCATCATCCCCCCTCCCTTCTCCATAGAGCTTTTATATAGTCACAGCATCTTAGAAAAGGTTTCATAGAAAGAGCCTGTTTACATCACCATTTTAGCTATTCTTGTTCTGCTCCATGGAAAAATTAGACCCCTGATGTGTGAAATAATGATTACTAGCAATGCAAAAATGGGGTCCAATGTGCTTCCTTTGGTTTGTCTTTTATTTCAGTGGACACTGACTTCTGATGGAGCCTCCAAAATAAAAGTGAACTAAGATAAAGTACTTTATCACAAATGAAAGCAGCATTTTGTATTACATCTAATATACTAATATTAAAATAAGAAGGTATGCTAACCGTTCTTTCAGCATCTAGAAGTTGTCCCTTCTATGGGCTCATGCCTACAAGTGACTGTCCGAGTCTTTTTCTATTGTCATCTGCACATGAGCGGCAGTCACTTGCATATGACAGGTAGGCCACAAATAACAGTGCATGGGACTGTTGTGTGCTAGCTCGAGCGACTGCACATATTGGGGCAGATTTATCTTAAGTGTTGTAAGGTAAGACAGTGCAGAATGAGACTAGACAGTTTTATGCTGCTCAAGGTTTATCACAGTGATAAATATGGAATACTGTAAGACTGTCTAGTTGCACCTCATATAAGTTCTCCTCTTGGTCTGTAAAGCATAATATAATGCTATATAAAGATTTATTCTAATAATTAGATGTTATTTGATAAGTTTGTATGACTTTAATAAAAACTTTACTGGTTGGCTGGGGAAGGGACATCTGTGAAATAAAATAAACGTATACTTGCCTCCCTCGGTGTTCCCAGTGTCCCGTGCCGCTGTCTGTCACTGCTGTGCCCCTGTTTATTTACAGTAAACAAACAGGGGCACAGCATCGGTGGACTGCAGCGCCGGCTGTGCCACACCTTGAGTCATCCCTCCGGACACTGAATTCAATCTCCAAGGGTTCCATTCTCCTGGGTTGCTTTCTTCCATAAGACATACGCTTGGGATGAAAAAAACAGCACTAGTGCACCACCATTTGTATATGGGTCAGTAAAAAAGTATTTATTATACTCACTAAATGTATAAAACTGTTTGAGAGAGTGAAAAAGAAGTTTTACATGTTTTAAAGTTTTATACGTTTTGTGAGTATAGTAAATACTTTTTTACTGACCCATATACAAATGGTGGTGTACTAGTGTTGTTTTTTTTTATCCTGAGCATGCATCTTAGGAGAGAGGAACCTTTTGGAGAATGAATTTAGTTTCCAATGGGTGGTGTGGCACAGCCGGCATGGGATACACTTGCTCTAGACAGAAAACACCAGTGTTTGATGCGGGAACTCGTACCTACTGTACTCCAACTTTCATTGTGGTAATAGGTACTGTTGTACATCATTGAATCATTTACTACCTACTAAGGATTTTATATTGATTTTGGAAACTGATATTTGGGACTTTCCTCATATTCAAACATTCCATCCACCTATCCGTAGATGTTTTGAGCAGGGATAATGAGTATGTTTAACTCTAAGGGATGATGGATGACCTCACTAAAAGCCATAGGCAGTTTTTGCTGCCTCCAGTAAAGATTCATTTGCATGATGTCATGCTCTCAGTAGCATTCACACTGGTATGTGTTTGTTGCATATTTACGACCCACATTATAAAAAATGCGTAGATAACTAGCAGTAGTTAAATGAGAGTCGTTGTCTTGTTCAAAACCAGGCCCAGCGGAATCTCTTATATTGGGAGGAGAAAGGAGACCTCCAACATAATAAATTTCAGCAATCCTCTATATTCTCCAGTTTTCTGAAGTAGAAGTAAGTAGGAAATCCCAAGCCATGGCAGTCACTGGAACAAAGTTCTGGTAAGCGACTGATATCTGTGTGTGTAACAGAGTGTACTACCTGTCCTCACATTTGACTTATTATTGAAATCCTAATATAATTGTATAGTCAGACCAATATGAGTACATGGTGCTACTTTTCCATCAGTCCCATGGATTGACTGTATTCAAGGAGGTCCTTTTTGAAACTGTTATTCTGATAACCAAATATACATTGACTCTCCTTACTCCTTTTAATTTTCACTGCAAAATAAGAAGCTGATAACACTTTTAGTAATAGGCTTTCACATAGCTGAAGGTTTCTTACACTGCATTAGCTCAGACTTCTGTATGCCAAACACACAGGTCAAATCTCCATCCTACATATGTTATACTCTAAGCTGATGGATAATGGTAACCTGCTGTTGTTTGAATAAAGCCAGGATAATTCTTGAAGATAATGAACTTTTCATATAATATTTTTTTATTTTATAATATTTTGATGCATCAAAGGAGAGAGGGAACACGCAAATATAATGAAATATGGTTATCACTACTGTCTGGGCATCTGTGCCCCTGGGCAAAACAACCAGGACACATGTCCATGGTGCCAAGTGCTGACAATGGAGTGTAAAGTAATATCGGATGTCTGTAGTAAGATGGAGCTAAATAGTAATCCATCACTGTGCACCAGTTAGACAATTTCATCTATGCTACCGCCAGCCCTAAAATCCTTGTTCCTCCTCCATGCACACAGCACTGGCTTAGAATATCTCCTGTTCCAGAAACAGTCTCTTATCAAACTATAGAGCAAAGTCCACTCCACAAACAGCAAGCAGTGTACACTAGAAGTGACTGCCAAGCGCAAACTAATAAAGTTTCCAGTTTAACTTTGGTTTCTCTGTCACATAGTATGAATGTTTATGGGGCTGGGTTTGGTACACAGTACCTGGTTATATTAGTAGAAGTACAATGGAGGAGTGGGTTAAATTGTCGGAAATTGTGTATTGCCAATATCAATTTATTGAAAGATTTGGTGATTGTAACTGCCCATTTGATCTGCATAGCTAACTATCAATACATACCTTCTGCTATCCAGTAATCTAAGGATTACTATGAAACTAGAGGGTTATCATTACAGATACATTCCAGCACATTATAGGGATGAACCCCTGCCCCTGGTGCTGGGTGGCAACAAGTAACTCTGTCCTGACCAAGGTGTCCAGAAGAAAACTAGGACAGTGAAAAGAATCCTTGCCTCAGGGGAAGGAAAGTCTAATTAGTAAGAGAGGGCCATGTGGTTTCCATTGAAAGTGCAATTCATGGATTAAAGTTCTCTTCTACTCAGTCATGCCCCTTGCGATAAGTTCACTAAAGTAAGCAGCTCCTAGCCCATTTTTAGCAGTGATAAACTGCTAGCTTTATCGTAACCCTCTGATAAAGCTAGCAGACACTGCCGTGTGGTAAAATAGGAACACCAGACCATGCTCAAAGCAGTCCAGTGTATTCATGAGGGGGCGGTCTGAGGTGCTGCTTCTTCCTCGGACTGCCCCTCCTACTCCATAGGCCGGCAGTGACTGTCGAGTTGGATGTGTCAATCACCACCTCCTCATGAATAAGCCCGACCGCTTTGAGCGCGGCCCAGCGTTCCTATTGCACTTCGCCGCAGAGTCTGCTAGCTTTATCAGAGAATTCCAATATAGCTACCAGTTTATCACTGTTAAAAATGGGCTAGCGCTAGGAGCTGCTTACTTTAGCAAGCAGCTCCTAGTGCCTTTATTATGGGTGACAGGTCCTCTTTAAGTCAGTGTTTTGCCTCAAAATTTGCACTAAAATATACCTCAAATCTACCTTCCATTGTTTTCAACAGGAGACAGAGATGGACAGTTTACTTATAGGTGCACTCAAAGAAAGAAGCACCATGCCCTACCATGCCACAATTTCTGTGGGGCAATTATCACTGAGACAGCAGTGGATGGCTGCACATCGGTAAGCCAAGGAGTGGGATTCAAATTTTTAACAACCGGCTCTGTACTTTGGGAACAAGAAGTCTGCCCAGTTATGCCGCACAAGAAAAATTGATACCTATTCTAATCAACAATTCCATTATTTAAAATGCACTTCATATTGATTTACTAATTAAATCTATATTTTTGTATCTAAAAGGAGTTAATTAATGCATTTACTCAAGAAAGCCCCTTTACAAACCATAAATACAAAAATGTTGCGTTAACTCCATAGATCTAGAAGGTAGAACGCATACAACACCAGAAACATGATAAATACAGCACCAGAGCCAAGATCATACTATAAATAAAGTTCTATACATAAATGCAGTACCATAACCAAGCCCAGGGCTTACAGCAAATACTGCACTAAAACCAAGTTTAGTAAAAAAAAAAAAAAAGCACAAAAACTGAGATTAGAAGAAAAAGTATCGGAATCCAAATAAAGATAGAACAAAGCACATTGTAAAATATATTGAGTACTGAGTATAGATTTGTGAGCTCATGTGGAATACCAGCACTTTCTGTAGATCCAATGTTGTCTGATTGGGGAAGACTCATCTTCTTCTTCTATCTTGACGCCATTTCAGATTCTTCTAGCCACGACTCAACTCAGATTTAGCAAAAATTATAGGTGACATTATAGTAACATTCCCCTCTCAGTAGCCATGATAGTAACAGTGTCCTGACACTCACCAAAATAGTAATGGTGCCTACACACAGTAGGCAATATAGTTAAAGGGCCCACCCACAATAGCTAAACTAGTCACAGTGGATGCAAATGATTCACAGTGCCCCCATACATAAGCCAGTAGTCACAGCATCAGCTCCACATTAGCCAATAGTAACACCAACAGCACCCGGCAGCCATTAGAGCAGTGGTTCCCAACCTGAGGGTCGAACGACCAAAACCGGGGGTCGCCTAAAGCCATCGGAGCCAAAATTTTACTGTGTGTTTACTGCGAGTTGCATGGTTTGGGGTCACCACAGCATGAGGAACTGTATTGCGGGGTCACAGCATTAGAAAGGTTGAGAACCACTGCATTAGAGTATCTGCCCCACAGTAGCCACTGTATTCACATTAGCCAATAGTCACAGGGATGCTCTCAGTAGCCATAAAAATGTCCCCAGTAGTCACAGTGATGCCCCACAGTACCTTGTTTCACTGCTTGGACTTTTATCTTCTCAATATCATACATTTGCCAGCAATAGGTCATAGGCCAAAGGACTTTTGACTTGGCGCAGGTGGACACGTCATCACATGGTGCCTGCACAGCATTCACGTTTACATGGGCTGCTCGGTGGCGGCCTGTGTGATGGAGAGCAGCGACAAAAGGGAGATGAAAGCTTTAGTACTCCGTTGCAGCAAGCAAAGCAGGCTCTCTGACCTGTATCACTCTTGCATGGTTAGGCGGTCATGAACTGGGACAAACTGGCGGGATGACACCCTTGGGTAAGCCCCATTTTTTTAAAGCTAATCTAATGTGCCCCAGAATTCATATCTTCATCTTTTGAAGCAGAATTTGAGGAGGAAGAACACTTGCAATTTATGCCCATAAAACTCTCTGGGGCACATTTACTTACACAGACCAGTCGTGATAACACGGCACATTGTCCGACGAGGATTCGGGTCTGCTGACATTCACTAAGATCATGCGCCCAATATCCAGCAGGTGTCACTGCTGCGCCGAGGTCCGTCGGAGTTCACCTTCTTCTTCCTGGTGCATATAAGTGCTTGATCTTGCGACACATTTCGTTTTTAAATTCCGCAGTTTTTCCAAAACCGTTGGGTTGTCCGACGGCCACGCCCCCGATTTCTGTCGCATGAAAGCCAGCGCCGATGCACCACAATCCGGTGGGAAATCTTTGGGAAATCCGATGAAAGTGTGGCTTTCGGACCCCTAGTAAATGAGCCTCTCTGTGTTAAATAGGTCCTATCAGCCCCAACTGTATACCCTTTCATAGTATTTTCTTTGACTGGTTCTGGTGGAGTTGGAATTATTATTCTAGTCCTCACATTTGTGAGTAATTTGTGTATATATTTTTATCTTTCTACTGTCAGCTGTCTACACCAACCCAGGGTCTCTCATCCAACAGTAGAGATTAATATAGTTTCAGGTTACAGTACCCAGTAAGACTCAGATGGGTGGTCCTATGGTAAAAAAATATGTCAGGATCAGAGGTGGTGGACCCAATGAGCCACTGTGAGCGATGATGTAAGTGTCACCCGGTGTTCACTGGTATTCGCAGGTGCCTTTGGACGCTCAAGGTAACAGGATCGACAAGTCGTCTTGTCAAGGGGAAATAAAGTGCCCTAGATAGCAGCCCAGAGTCTGATTGACTCTCTCCAAGCCAGAATCTGGAAATAAACTGGATCCCTCGGTCTTAGACAATGTGCACAGGAAGTGTAAGAAGCCGGAAGATGTGGAGAAAGAAGAAGGTGGCAAGACGAGGAGCTGATGGCAGACCAGACAGAGGAATAAAGTGGGGCATTTTAGAAAGCGGCCTGTGAGATTTTCTCCGCTGGACAAAAATGGATCAGGGAGTTGAAGAGAGAGAAAAAGAGGGACCAACAAGCATGTCATCGATTGAGGCATTGAGCGGGCTGGAGATACAGAGTCCATATAAGAAGCAGGAAGACCTACCAAGGGCTTGTAAGACACTGGAGAAAACAAGGTGGACACAGGATGAAGTGCCGCCAAACAGCATGACTGGCCTTCAGGTCCCCAATGAAGAACTTCCCCGATCTGCTAGATGAGCACAGGAGCGTGATGTCGCAACCACTGAAGACCCAGTAGAACAGAAGATGTAGATGCGGGTAGCACATAAAACGACAGTCTTTCTTTATGCAATACCCCATCTTGCAGCCTGCATGGCAATCTGCTGTGACTGCTGAGACACGATGGTGGTGAGGTCAGCTAGCTCAGGTAGAGGAACCTTGGCTGAACCACCGCGGGCGATGATGTAAGCCGACACCTGGGAGCAGAGTCTAAGTGGCACCAAGCGTCGCTGGGGTGCCACTATATGGGGCATATGGGTGCGCCTGCAACCCGAGACAGAATACAGTTTATCACTGCCCAACTGACTGCATAGATCCAAAAATAATGATAATGATTGCTTCCTGTTTACCGGCAGTAAAGGGAATTTTTTAATGTACTTTGGATGAGCATCAGCTAATGTTAGAGCAGTTGTAGCGGCACAAGAGCATTATAGGCTCCCTACTAACATGACAAATACATGACAAACATGAGGGAGCTACAACATGAGGGAACCAACTTCAGAAATAAGGGGGCAGCATCATCGGAACAAGCAAGACCTGACACAAAACAGTTAAAAAACTGTTGGAAATGATGTACAGTATTTATATGCACCTTGCATTTCCAGCTATGTCTTTAACTACCTCTTATCTTTAATCTGACACCAAAAGCATTTCTCTTGGTATTAAATAACTGAAGATAGCGTCATCTGAAGTGACACTCCCTTTGCAGCCTCTAAACTCCACTCGCAAAATATGACTCTTCTCAGGTTGTTTTCACATGAACTCGAAAGCAATTTTTATAGGTAAACAGGCAAGAGTACACATTAATTATGGTATTGCAGTTTGAACAGTTAGACATAATAACATGTACTAACTGCATTACAAGAAGGACTGGACACTTAACACTGCACATTTACCATTCCTTTTTTTTTTTTTTAACTCTGTTAACACAAAATATCGCTGCTTACCATTAGACTATGAGATCCAAATTGCTGTGTATTCCATTTTAAAAGCTTGTGTTCTTGTTTCTTCATTCCCACACCACCCTCCAGTAAACCATGACAGAAATGTGGTCTCTTCAGACCACATGACATAGGGGTCTTGGGAGACACTTATTCCTCAATAGACACTTTCTACTCAAATATTTTTGCTCCCCATAAAACAGACACATTTGAAGCTAGTGTGGTGGGAGACATCATGCAGAATTAGACAGGCAATTGGTGGTAAATAGGTCCCACTCTAAACCTGATATCCAGGGCAAAATGAGCCCCCTGTCCTAAAGGGGCCCCCAGCATGTGGACTTTTGTGGCAGTGGATGTATTGCTTAAATACCCCGCCTAGTTATCTATCTCCTATAATTTGTCTATTTCATATCTACACTCACCATCCACTTTATTAGGTACACCATGCTAGTAACGGGTTGGACCCCCTTTTGCCTTCAGAACTGCCTCAATTCTTCGTGGCATAGATTCAACAAGGTGCTGGAAGCATTCCTCAGAGATTTTGGTCCATATTGACATGATGGCATCACACAGTTACCGCAGATTTGTCGGCTGCACATCCATGATGCGAATCTCCCGTTCCACCACATCCCAAAGATGCTCTATTGGATTGAGATCTAGTGACTGTGGAGGCCATTTGAGTACAGTGAACTCATTGTCATGTTCAAGAAACCAGTGTGAGATGATTCCAGCTTTATGACATGGCGCATTATCCTGCTGAAAGTAGCCATCAGATGTTGGGTACATTGTGGTCATAAAGGGATGGACATGGTCAGCAACAATACTCTAGGCTGTGGCATTGCAACGATGCTCAATTGGTACCAAGGGGCCCAAAGAGTGCCAAGAAAATATTCCCCACACCATGACACCACCACCACCAGCCTGAACCGTTGATACAAGGCAGGATGGATCCATGCTTTCATGTTGTTGACGTCAAATTCTGACCCTACCATCCGAATGTCGCAGCAGAAATCGAGACTCATCAGACCAGGCAGCGTTTTTCCAATCTTCTACTGTCCAATTTTGAAGAGCTTGTGCAAATTGTAGCCTCAGTTTCCTGTTCTTAGCAGAAAGGAGTTATACCCGGTGTAGTCTTCTGCTGCTGTAGCCCATCTGCCTCAAAGTTCGACGTACTGTGCGTTCAGAGATGCTCTTCTGCCTACCTTGGTTGTAACGGGTGGCGATTTGAGTCACTGTTGCCTTTCTATCAGCTCGAACCAGTCTGCCCATTCTCCTCTGACCTCTGGCATCAACAAGGCATTTCCGCCCACAGAACTGACGCTCACTGGATGTTTTTTCTTTTTCAGACCATTCTCTGTAAACCCTAGAGATGGTTGTGCGTGAAAATCCCAGTAGATCAGCATTTTCTGAAATACTCAGACCAGCCCTTCTGACACCAACAACCATGCCACGTTCAAAGGCACTCAAATCACCTTTCTTCCCCATACTGATGCTCGGTTTGAACTGCAGGAGATTGTCTTGACCATGTCTACATGCCTAAATGCACTGAGTTGCCGCCATGTGATTGGCTGATTAGAAATTAAGTGTTAACGAGCAGTTGGACAGGTGTACCTAATAAAGTGGCCGGTGAGTGTATATATCTGTCTATCTAACCATTTATCTATCTAGCTTTTTGTCTATTTATATATGTATCTTCTATCTTCATGCTATCTCCTATCTATTATCTATCATATCTAGCTATCTATCTATCCATCCATCCATCTATCAATCAATCTTCTAAGTCTCTTCTACTGTATCTATCTATCATCTATCCAGCTATCTATACATAATCTACTTCATATTTATACATATATAATCTATCTATCAACTATCTATGAATCTATCATCTTTCATATATATCTTCTATCATCAATCATCCTACTAAATTCCCATATAACAGATGGTCCTACCAGACAACTGTTTGTAAACTACAAACTATAATTGTGCAGAGCTAAAGGAGCCTCTTACTGAATGTGACTGTAAATAAAATAGTTTGGTTTTTATTTGTATTTAGTATTGCCCACTTTTTCTAAACCCAGCCCTGCTGCCATCTTGAGCTAGTGGGAGAAATTGCATTGTAGCAGGAAATCCAAAATCTCCAATGACAATCCAGCAATGAGTTTAAGTCTCTTTATAATACCTGTGCTCTAAATGACCCCTGGCCACATCTGGCCCTCTAACTATCTCTGAGCGTCCAGCTTGAGATCATTTAAAAATTTGAGCTCCCATGCCTGACTACCCACCCTTGCACCCGAACACTGACCCGCTGAGGTATCGCTAGTTTAATGCAAGATAATTGTGATACCTGCCCAATGGTTTTTGTGTCCTAATCGTCCGGTCTTGGTCCACTCGTGCTGCATGTGGCGATGGAACTGATGTGCTGTGTTGATGCCTCAATGTGCTTTGTTCTTTATTAAGTAAAGGGATGCTAGTCTTTGAAAAATGTGCTTTTTTATGTCCGGGTGTGATGATAGTCTTTTAAACACTGCTAAAGTTTCAGAATCACAAGTTCATTTTGACCCATGGGAAAATGAATTGCCCACCCCTGCTCTACAGTGATGTGCATAAGTCTTTGGGGCAATTATTTGGTCTGCATTACATACCAAGTACAAAACATAGGTGTCTGCCCGTAAATTTACTTCATCTAGAATCCTAAAAGACCCTAGCCAAGACAGAGTTTCTTGATGTCACTTTCCACACCCCTAGCCTATCAAATTCTAAATGAGCTGCTCATACAAAGGAGTAAATAATACTTAGCGGGATGTCTGTCTGAGTGCATCCAAATGAGAGGACACAAAGAATATGTTCCTTCTGTGCAATATTCCGGCTTGTTTACAAATAGATGTCCTGTCATCAGAAACCTTCCTCGGTTACATTCATTAGTACTTAGACACTCCCTGCTTTTACCACTAATGGAGAAGTGAGAGGAGTAAGATAAGAAGCTCTTTAGACACTGTTCCTGCTCTAGAGACAAGATTTCCACCATTTCCCTGCAAATTATCATTACAACTCCTTTAGTTTCTAATACCTCCTCCATCTATGTGACTGAGACTTAACCATGACTAACCTGCAGTCACTGTCACTGATACTACGTTGTACCCTCCCTGAAACAAACTGGTGAAGTCACCACCCACTGAGTACTCTACCTGGCCACCCCCCAGGTGACCACACCTGAAGAAGCCCTGCCCAGCCCGGGAGAGCAGTGAGTAAGCACCAGGAGCAGTCAGACTGTAAGCAGAACTCCACAGGGGATACATTACCATCTGAGGACATCTGAGACACCTACTTGAAACTTTCTCTCAACCGGGGTCCCCAATGGGGATTAACAAGCGAAGCAACTGTGGACTTGTGCTGCTGTGTTTTCTCCTGCAGGTGAGTTATTCTCTCTCATGCATGAAAGTTATCACAAATAAGTCCTTCAATGACTGTTTATTACAGAGCAGGTTTGACTGCTCTGTTCACACAGAATGTTTGATGTTTATTGTCAATTAGAGTTGGTTTTCTAAGTATATTTTCTGAAAGTTATTTCCATGTATCCACAGCTCATAATGTTGGCTACTAATTTCTCCAACTCCCTTTTCCTCAGCTATCTAGGACCCCTTATTGTTACATTCAGTGTTTTAGATGATATTTACCAACATGTTAAGGATATTTGTTAAGGACATTCTTCTACAGTGCTTAGGTGACTCAGATCCGTATAGACCATATGCTGTACAGATTTATTATATAAATCTCTGTGTAGATTCGGACATATGTTAAACCATAAAAAAGATATCTCTCCTAACCAAAGCCACCTTAGAAGCCCAACCTCATCTACTAGGGCCTGAAATGTGACAACGGTTATGTAAGTTGTGTATCTATACTTAACTAAGGATTTCAAATTGCATTTCCTAGTGAACCACCAGGTTCATTCATTATCCATATACTGCATACATCTTTATTCTTACATCTTTATTTGTAAAAATAATAACACTTTCAGTACTAGATACTCATACCCATTTTGGATTCTGTGGCAGATTGCTGTAGGATTGGCAGAATGGGAGATATGTATATTTGGCTTCACGGATGAAGATTATCATTTCAATGTGAAAAGGACCTTGGAGGAAGGAACAGTAGTGGGCCAAGGTAAGAATGACCTTTCAGTGGTTGAATATTTGTTAAATTAACCAGTTGGTGTCCTAAAAAATTAATGATCCCATCTTGTATACTGAATTAGGGCATGCTTCATTAGCTTGTGATCCATTTTATCTAAATGTTCAGTTACATGAAAAGATAATATTCCTGTAACATGCTCTTTGTAGGTTTGGTATGATTTATGGGGTTCCAAGATTGATAAAGAAAACTTGGGCAAACAGTAACAAATTAAAACTCTAAAAGGGCACATGAAATATGTTGATGTAATGCATTCAAATGTATTCACATATATTCTTGACAGAGAAACAATTCTTGAAGCAGTCATTAGGCACCACCACATGGATACATTTGATTGACTGTGTACAGTAGTAACTAGCTAGAGACAGTTATCACCCGATCAGCAGGTTTGGAGGTCTTAGGACGCTTTTGAGATAAATACTGTCCCTTTTTACAAAACAAAAGTGTGTTTGTGTCTCATGTGTATGTTATCTGTCAACTGCCAGGTTCTTTTCACCTATGAGTCACTTAAAAATAGCTAAATACTCTCTAGAATCAAATTTATTGAACACTGAATATTCATGAGGAGATAAAGGCTGACATATGCACAGTGCTCTACCTTACAATCTGATTTACCTTTAGTAAATTTTGGGAGTTATCTATGGATATTAAAGCTTTCCTTAGCACAAGTACTCACTGCCACTCCTTCACTCCATCATTCCCTAGCCAGCATTCTCTAGCAATATCCACCACATCCAGCTTCCCTAATTCAGTTTGGGACAAAGGAAGAAAGCATTGCCGCTGTTCTACAGGTTTTCTCCAAGAGCCACTTTGATAGGAAAATGGCATGTAACAGTAGATTCTTCAAAAATAATATTGAAAAATTCTTGGTTGACATTTTTACTACATTCATCATTTTTAATGCTACTACCCAACAATAATACCAAACATGAACATGTTAATTTAGCCATACAGAGTTAGTAATGGCTTATAAAGTGCACCCAGGTCATTGCTATGGAATATTCTATTCATTGCTATGGAATATTCTATTCGCGGGCTGAGGCTGAATGACTGATTATCTATGGGCTTTTAGCAACTCTTATCTCTTTGGAGACAGTAACAATTATATTTCATTCAGTGTTTAAGACTGGTTACGGCTGGATGGACAGTATTGTAGAATGCCCCTGAATTCCTTCTGCCAACAGACATAACTGAGCATATTATTAATTTTGTACTGTTCTCTCAAAAGAACATTATTATAACTTCCTAGCATCACCCTACCCTGTACCTGGGAGGAGCTGTGCAATTGAACATAATTATATCATCCGGACATTGATGACACAGAGTGCAGCTGTAAAAAGCTTCATCACGTGGTTAACATGTATAATTCACGCAGACATTTTGTACCTTAGATACATTGTGTCTGTTTCTATTTCTATCATTAACCATTGCCAGAACTGATGTATGGAATACTCTATTATGTACAACCCTTGATGGTTGTGTTTAATGGTTTCGTTTCTCATCTCTTAGGGAGGGCAGCTAGAATAGATTCTATATTTTGGGTGCTGATACCAAGCTAATAGGCCACCTCAGCCTATAAGTAAATGTCAGGTTTGTATTAGTTTCTATCATTCTTTTCAAATCTCAAAATTAGACTTTCAGAGCAGAGTGCCATAAACATCCTATTTGCAATAATGGCTCAAGTAGGGTCCAGGTTTTCGAGATGTGATGAAGACACCATCAAGTATTTAGTGCTTAATTCACCCATGATACTAAATTTTGGAGTAGACACATACAGTTCCTAAAGAACCAGTCCACCTGTTCTGTATATAGACATGTTTATAGACAATCCATACGTAAATCCAGTGGCCATACCAGGTCCTTTATTCTACTGAAAACCTACCAGACAAACATATAGCATGTCTGTGTGGGACCCAACGGTCCTCCTTGCCCAGCAAGCCACATTATTTTCTAAAGCTTTAAAGGACATCTACCACCAGGATAAAGGATTGTAAACTGAGAAAACTGACATACTGGTGTGTTCCCCCTATGGCGGGATCTGCTCTTTTCTTAGCTTCTTATGGCCTGGTTTTTACAAAAAAGTGGGTTTTGAGATTATGCAAATGAGCTCCAGGCTTCATAGGTGTTAATGGAGGCAGGACCCCCACAGACTCATTTGCATAATTTGTAAAGCCTTTTCTAAAAACCAGGGCATAGAAAGCTTAAATAAGAGCAGATCCTGCCAGAGGGGGGCACACACCAGTATGTCAGTGTGCTTGCTTCACTATCCTTCATCCTGGTTAAGGAAATAGTTTCTATGTGATGATATCATTTCATGAAACTGGTGTCTTTTATAGTAAAACAGAATGATAGAAGGGGACTTTCCATGGAAACTTCTGTCTGATAGAAACAGAATTAATGATTTTATGTTCATTTTAGTTTCTTTCCTGTAAGTAATGTTGGGACATAGCTACCTGCCTCTCCACACCTTTTATTTCTCTAGACCTTTGTTTCTTGGTGTGCACAGTGACTTGTTATCACAAGCCCGCTGTGGTCATGGGTGTGTATTATGGGCTGTGCTACAACAATTGTAGAAAACCAGTTGTGTGACATTCTGTTTCCTGGGTGTCTGGAAATTAGGAGCGGATTCATTGCCTTGCCTTAATCCGTAGGCTACAGTTTCAGCAGAAAAAATAAGATTTTACAGATGTGTTTTTATTTTCATATTATCAACTTATTACAATTAACACAAGTTTATATTTTGTATTTTTATTTAGTATTTGTAACTCATCTTTTCTTTTCTTTAACCCTGAACAACAAAAAAGCCAGAGATGTTTACAGAATCCTAGAAAATTATTATCATTTTATAATTATCAAACCCTTTGGAAGATATTCGAGATGCCTCTGCAAATTTGTAATATGATATTTCTAAAGAGCTGGAACGCCATTATTATTTGCCTCTTTTGGGGTTTTTTTTGCCTCTTCTTTTTGGCATTTACATAGTTGCTTGTTTTCAGCGTCAGGAGGAGACACATTGTCAGTTTGTGAAGCTTAAAACTACAGACCTAAGCAAAATTTCTGTTCCACAAGCTTAATTTGGAATCATATAGAACTGGAAAGTGTTATTAAATTTCCATTAAATTTCCATTTGTGGGATCTAATCCAGAACAGACATGAAAGCAAGAACTGAAAAGCATATAACGTATATACTGGAGTAATCCTATTGACTCGAGTATAAGCCTAGGGTGGGAAATGCATTGGTCACAGCCTCCCCAGTATATAGCCAGCCCCCAGTGGTATAGAGCCAGCCAGTCCCCAGTAGTATATCACCAGCCAGCCCCCTTAAACATATAGCCAGCCAGTCCCCAGTAGTATACGGCCAGCCAGCCCCTAGTAGTATATAGCCAGCTAGACCCCAGTAGTATATAGCCAGCTCCCAGGAGAATATAGCCTGCCAGCCCCCAGTATGGCCAGCACATAAAAAATAAACTGAGTACTCACCATTACAACGCCCTGGGCAGCTCCTCTTCTTTCTTCATGTGCGCCGGTGGCTGACGTCATAGTTTGTATTCCCTGGCCGGGCCATGCGCGCAGACCTGTCGCTGACCTGGAGCCGACACACATGAAGTATAAGCTGAGTGGGGAATTTTCAGCACCAAAATTGTCCTGAAAAACTCGACTTATACTCGAGTATAAGCAGTATGTTCTTTTTAATGTTCCCTCAAACCCAATAAACAAATGAACCAGCAATAACTCACTCTTCCCAAAAATGCAATGCAAACATGACCAGTGAGAAATCCCATATAACAAAAATCAGTTTTTCATATGCAAAACAGAGGAACCACCATGAGGAATTAGATATTTAGCATCAGAGGTTTTTTTCATCTGAGAAATTTCTACAATAGACTAATATCCAACCATACTACACAGTTATTTGTAAAACTAGATCTATTATTGCAGCTAGAACCTTTAGTAAAACATACCATTATTATTTCTGTAGGAGAAAGAACTGTCACTGGGGCAATACATGCTTTAGGGTATCTCAATGATGATGTTACTGTGGTATAATCGAGGTCAAGTCACAGCCTTTGGGAGGATAAGCACAGGCTTGTTTCATTCAGGTATTTCTTGTAAATGGGAAATATCACTGTTCTTCCTGTTCGTAAAAAATTACCTAACTTTCTACATGAGCACCAAGAGGATGATACATGTTCTTACGAAATCAGTTCTTAAGTTTCACTTTTTCTTAGATTTAGCACTAGATTATTTTTGGGTGAAATATATAGACATGTACATAACTTTGGTGATCATGATGTAAAACAGTATAGTTTTCAGTCATGAACATAAGGATGACCATGGTTAGAGTAATTTGAGAAACCTGACAGCTATACAATGTGTATACAGTGTCGGACTGGCCCACCAGAGTACCAGAGGATCCTCCGGTGGGCCCTGGCTCAACCCAATATTGAACCCCAGAGGTCCATCAGAAAACACCACAATTTGGAGACAGCTAGAGTATATTTCCTGGGAAATAATGAAGAGTGGGCCCCCAAATTGATTTTCTCTGGTGGGCCTAAGGAACCCCAGTCCGACACTGTGTGTATATAGGTAGCTTTTGTACAATTCTAGGCTGTGACAATAGAGGTCTGGTCCCGGTAGCATGAAGCCAAAGTAAGTCTAAATGAGTCAAAGTGACCAATAGCCATGAATCACAAGTTAAATATTTCACACCTGCATTTCACTGTGTAAACAATGGATCACCTTTCTTCCAGTCCTGTGTTTCCTGTCACTCCAGTTACTGCAAGGCAGGGAATATCTAGCTGGTTCATCCTGACTGGTAACATGCAGGGACTTGAGATAGGTTTGCAGTATCCTGTCTAAGTTGGTATTGCAGAGGGTCAGGAAGTAAGAGTTCTCATTATGGATAGTTTGCCAATTAAGGCTCCTTGGTGTTGGAGTTATTTAAACCTGAATGCATATATTGACATTTTGGAATGTGTCTCCAAAAGGATCTTACTTTACAATTACAATTCAGGATTATGATTCTGTTCAATATGGACAGATTGTGCATAGCACAAGAAAGCTGCCAGCCATAAACACAGGATACCAACGTGCCTTCATTCAGTCATGCTTATTCTTTTCTAGTTTCCATTATTTTAATGGTGCTGTACATTCAATAAGGGGATCACATAAATTACATTAAGACGAGAACAACACAAAAAGACAATGGAAGTACAAAAAATAGAAAACCATTTTGAACTCGAAAAGGTGGAAAGGAAAATGAATGTGCTTATGAGGGCTCACAGTCTATATTGGATGGTAGGTGGTGACACTTGGTAAGAGTAAGGTGATCCTCAATCAGTAGGTTTTCAAGCTACATATGAAGGCTTTTGAAGGTGGAGGACAATATGACACATTTTGGTAGAAAATATTAGGGATGTATGTTAGAAGTCCTGGAGACGGTTGTGAGAAGAGTGTATAATAGGAGAGCAAATCACAAGGGTTTGTGAGGATGCAGGACAGTATTGTTCTTATGTAAAGGCAAGAAGTTTGGATAACCCATTCTCATTTTAATGTCATTTTGAACTTCTATTCTCATTGATGTTCAGAAAGGTATAGTTGAACCCATGAACCTTAAAAATTAAAAAAAGAAGATGATCTAAATGTACACTTTTGGTAAAATTCAATTTCTTTAGACAAACTATTATCACATTTGTGAGGCACATCCTCTGCGGAAGGAGAGAACGGGGGATTCTAACAGCATCACAAATTCCTGCTTAGAAAACAACATGTCTGTTCTTGCCATCTTCCTGCTCCTTCTTTGCTGGATAAATAACTTTAATATTGACATATAATGAACACAAAACATGTATATGTTGACAACCTTTATGGAGATATAGAATATGTGCTTAATCAGATGCCAATAATCTGCATGTGTGGAGTAAAATAATATCCATAAATTCTGAAAAAATGTCCATAATTTTTGCTTATTGAAAAGCAATTCAATATTCTGGCCTTACAAATAGAACCACCTCTAAGCCCCTAAGGCACTAGAAACTAGTTTCAATTTCAAATTCTGCCCCCTTCCTTACAGTTCCAGGTGGTATGGTTAAAGTTTTTTGTATTATCTTTTGTACTAAAAATCTAGTACAGATAAGGTGTAGCAGGGACTAAGAAACAACCAAAGATGTCCTAGGGCTGGAAATATGTCTCATTTCCTCTCTATGCAAAAAATGCATTTACTTTCTGATATTATACTCATTAGATTTTCTAAAAAAAAATCAAGTTACTCAAACTAGCCACAGGGTGCATGAAAAAATGTGGGAAAACACAGAATTGGCTTCTGTAGATATGATTGCACAATTTTCAAGTGAAAGCAGCAAATTTTTCAAAGCATTTTTTTTTTCAAAATTCTTGCAAAATGTTTTTTTTTCTGTTGCATAGCCTTGAACTATTGGGAATGTATTAAGAAAAATAATTCACAAACATAATTGATTCTAGTATTTGAGACTGTAAATTTTTTCCCTGGTATTAATTGAGGTATATTGAAAAAGAAAAGGAACGCGGTATGCAGCGGAATAACTCAACAGTGAGAATAATAAGCAAAATCCTTTTTATTACTCCTACATCAATGAGTCTAATCTTTGCAATGGGTCTTCAAATTTTCTATGTTACCAAACTGGTGAGAGGCTTATTCTGCAATGTTCCCAACCTTTTATGTGTTGAAACTAATGGGGTGCAACATTGGATGTGACCCCCTGCATTTTTTCAACTGTTAACTTACTTTGCTTACCTCTGTCTTGTTTTCCTCCACCTTCCTGTCCAGCCCATACCACCACACTACTGTAATTTTCAGGAACAGTGTACTTGTATATTATGACCCCAGCCAATCCTAGAAAACCCTTACTTATAAAATGCAATTCCTTCTGTAGGAAGGTTTCTAAGATACCTTGTTAGCTAGTTTCTGCAAATGTGTCCTGATTCTGCAAATGTATCCTGTTGGCTTTTTCCTTTATCTCTGACCCCAGCTTGTTGTGCAACTTTGTTTTTCGTACCCCACCCCGGAACTGCTTTCGTCCATTTATAACCTTCTTAGTGGTCATGGCTATGAATGTGTGCTGCCAGCCTTGCTCTGACCTAGTTTGACTCTTGACTTGTTATAAATCTGTCCTAAGCTTGTTCCCGATTACTGTACATCTGATTCTTTGTTCTTTGCATGGGCCAGCGGCCACATGTCCACGGAGCAAGCAACCCTGTCCTAGCAATGGCGATGGCGAACCTTTTAGAGACCGAGTGCCCAAACTACAACAAAGACCCGCTTATTTATCGCAAAGTGCCAGCACAGAAATTTAATTTGTGATTCATACTCCCTGCTCTGTCACAGTTTTCATTGATACCAGCACCCTGAGGACACCAATAAAGCAGAAAATAGTCCCAGGTATTCCTGTCACTTTAAAATAGCTCTGTGCACAGCAAGTCCTGGGCTGCCTGGGACTTCAGGAAGATACCTGGAGTCATCTCTGGTGATGGCCTGAGTTCCCATAGAAAGGGCTCTGAGTGCCACCTCTGGCACCCGTGCCATAGGTTAGCCATCACTGGCCTATAACATGGGTTACTATAACCATTGAATACAACATGATAACAATAGCACTTTTCAGTAGCATTAGACCACATACATGAGACGTATGGAGCAGAAGCCTCACAATGCCTTTTGATAAGATCAGATCATAAAGATACCTGCTTCACAGCAGCAACAAATTTTATTAGAATTAATTTACTTTTTCCGCTGCCAAGCTGATGCCAGCAAAGAATTCAATAGTGTAGTTAGCCTCTCTTCTTCTCTCATGTCTTCCACTCCAACATTCATGCGCTTACAACCCCCTGGCCTCCCAAACCAGTCAGTGGGCCACCAGCAACCTGCACATCGCTACATAAGCTTGCATTGTTTTCTGAAACTAGATGCATTTTCCCCCTTGTCACGGCGAGGACGCCGCCGCCTCGTCACGTGACGTGGGATGCAACTGTACGGGTTAATTTAGCCTACTCAAACTTGCGCTCACCTTTCACTCAGGACACAAATTGAGCATAAATAACACCTCATACAGATCCAGCACCAGAACCGCTGCCACCACTTATTGCATTTATACTGGGACCAATAAGTATCCCACTCTACATCAATTCTTGCTCTCAAGCAGTCACTTTGTCACACCACTAGACATGCACACTCAGCACTCCAGCAGTCACACAGTTAAACACACTTCACAAGGCTATGAGTTCGCAGAGCATACAGGGACCAAAATTAAAGTGAAAAGCTTTAATTACAAAAAGTTGATCAGTGCATAAAAAGATATTAAAAACAAAAGAATTATAAAATGACACACAACACGGCAAAACAGTTATAAAATAAAAAGGGAGAAAAATAACAGAAACTTACAACTTAAAGTAAATCCTGATCCCTGGAGGTGGGAGAAATGAGGGACACACTCAGCTTGTCAAGCAGCCCCCAAAATGTGAACGCCAATTCCTGGATTTCATATTGTTTTATATCTTTACAGTTTGGTTCAGATTTCAGAACCTCCCATTCATTAGTTAGTCCAGAGGGTCATTCACAATTGGGCAAAGTGTTAATGAGGGGGGAGAGTCCAGGAATATTTAAACAGTTCTTTGTTTCCAAATTCCTAGATGCAGGGGTGGGGGTAGGTGCAGAGGAGAGGTGACCAAATGGCTTTTGAGGTCACCAGAGAACATTCTGCAGGTCAGAGTTTATCAGGTTGTAAGGATCTCCAGGATGTTGTAAATGAGGCCTGGACGCTTCAATGGATGCCATATATTTCTACAAAGTTTGTAATTGCCCAATAGTTCAACAGATCTTACACATTCAAGAATAATATTTCCTTGACACCTCCCCTTTTTTGATTGTGCCTAGGAGGTTGGCTCACTTGCCATCTTCTTGGCGCACTTCTACCTCTGGCTCCCCCTGGCGAGAGAGGCCGTCTGCATTCCCATGCTCACTACCTTTCTTGTGTTGAATTGTGAAATCATATTGCTGCAAGACCAGGCTCCATCTGAGCAGTTTCCCATTGTCCCCAGCCACCCTATTAAGCCAGCTAAGTGGATTATGATCTGTGATCACAGTAAAGTTACGCCCATACAGATATGGCTGCAGTTTTTGCAGAGCCCACACAATTGCCAGACACTCTTTTTCAATTGTGGCATATGCAACCTCCCGGGGCAACAGTTTCCTACTTAGGTAAAGTATTGGGTGCTCTTCTCCTTTCGGGTTTACCTGACTAAGGACTGCACCTAGTCCGTATGTGCTGGCGTCAGTTTGTACCAAAAATCTGCGGGTGAAATCTGGGGCCTGGAGAACAGGTGAACTGGCCAATACAGTTTTCAAGGCTGAAAATGATTCCTCACACTGATTGGTCCATGCAACAATTTGGGGGAGTTTTTTCTTGGTTAAGTCTGTCAAGGGTTTAGCCAGCGCACTGTAGTTTGGCACAAATTTCCTATAATAGCCGGCTGTCCCTAGGAAAGACATGACTTGTTTCTTAGTTCTAGGGGTGGGCCATGTGGTTATGGCATCTACTTTCCCCGGTTCAGGCCGTAGCACCCCACCTCCGACACAGTGTCCCAGATATTGCACTTCTGACATTGCTATCTGACATTTCTCCGGTTTTACAGTCAAACCTGCCCTTTTGAGTCTTTCCAGCACCTGTGTCAGATGTTGCAGGTGTTCCCCCCATGAGTTGCTGAAAATGGCTATGTCATCAAGGTATGCAACTGCAAAGCTATCCAGTCCCTCCAGGAGTTGGTTGACCAACCTTTGGAAGGTGGCAGGGGCATTTTTCATACCAAATGGCATGACCAAAAATTCGTACAGCCCAAAGGGAGTTATGAAGGCAGACCTTTCCTGAGCGGCCTTTGTCATAGGGATTTGCCAGTACCCCCTACTTAGATCCATAATGGTAAGGTAGGAAGCACTAGCCAGCTGATCTAATAACTCATCTATTCTTGGCATGGGGTAAGCATCAAATGTGGTAATTAGGTTTAGCTTCCTGTAATCCACACAGAACCGTGTGGTTCTGTCCTTCTTTGGCACAAGGACTACAGGGGAGGCCCATGCACTCTGAGATTTTTGTATCACGCCCAGGGCCAACATCTCTTCTATTTGATCCTTCATATTAGATTTGACCTCAGTTGAAACCCGATAAGCAGATTGCCTTATTGGCAGGTGATTGCCAGTGTCCACCCCGTGAATAGCTAGATGAGTTCTCCCAGGCTTCTGGGTGAAGGTATCTGTGAAGGCATTGAGTACCTCCCTGAGCTCACACTTCTGAGTATGGGAGAGTTGGGGGTTGAATTGTGCAGTCTCAAGGGACCATTTGCTTTGTGGCTCAGACACAAGGTCTAATAGGGGATCCCCCTCCCCCTCCTCTGGCAAACTGCAAACAGGCATCACACAAGCTCCCCTGTCATGATGTGCTTTTAACATGTTAACATGAAATACCTTTTGGCGTTTGTTTGCCTCATCGAGGGCCACAACATAGTTAACATCATTTAATCGTTTGCATATAGTATAGGGGCCCTCCCATGCAGCCTGTAGTTTGTTTTGCAACATGGGAACCAGCACCCAGACCTTCTGACCTTCTTCATATATCCTCTGTCTGGCATTTCGGTCATACCAAAGTTTCTGATTGGTCTGGGTTATGGACATATTCTCATGCACTAAGTTACTCAAGGTCTGCATCTTCTCCCTGAGTCTCAGTACATATTCTACAACAGAGACTCCTTGTGTCCCTACGTTACCTTCCCAAGTGTCCTTAATCAGATCAAGAGGCCCCCTTACTCTTCTCCCATAAATAAGCTCAAATGGGGAGAAACCAGTGGATGCTTGTGGTACTTCCCGGTAAGCAAACAAGAGATGGGGGAGGTACCGCTCCCAGTCTCTCCCTACAGTCTCAATGAGCATTTTAAGCATTTGTTTCAGGGTCCCATTAAAACGTTCACACAAACCATTAGTCTGAGGGTGATAGGGGGTGGCTACCAAATGTTCTACCTGCATTTTCTTACAGAGGCTTTGCATCAAATTAGACATGAACTGTGTACCTTGATCCGTCAACATTTCCCTGGGAAACCCAACACGAGAGAAAACAGTCAATAATGCATCTGCTACCTTATCTGCACGTATGGAAGACAGGGCTACAGCTTCTGGGTATCTAGTGGCATAGTCCACTACTGTAAGAATAAATTTCTTTCCTGAGCTGCTAGGTATTTTAAGGGGTCCAATGATATCTACAGCCACCCGCTGGAAAGGCTCATCGATTACTGGTAAAGGAATCAGTGGAGCCTTATGAATATTCCCAGTTTTTCCCACCCTTTGGCAAACTGTGCAAGACCGACAATAATTGGCAATGTCAGTGCCCATCTTGGGCCAATAAAAATTGTGCGTCAAGCGAGCTTTGGTTTTTTGTATCCCTAGGTGCCCAGCTAGAGGGATTTCATGGGCAACCTTCAGCAATCTTTCTCTGAACTGATAGGGAACAACTAGGCGTTTCTCACAATCCCAGAAGTTTTGTTTATCAGTGGGAACACCCTCCATATAGAGCTTTCCTTCTTCCCAGAACACCCGTTCTTTGTCAGACTCAGTAGGAGGTTTACCTGCAAGAAGTTTTAACTTCTCCAATGTAGTATCTGTCTGCAGTGCCTGCATAAAGCTCTGACTATCAGTATGTAAGTCAAGGCCTGATGCAAGCGCTGGACCAGAGCTAGAGGCTTGATTCTCAGGGTATACTGGCTGAACCCCAGGTAGAAGGTTACACGATTCAACTTCCACTCCTGTGGACACCACAGTTTGGGAATTAAATTCACTTTGACTGCGAGTCACAGCTGCAACATATGAAGTTTCCCCAGCATCCTCTACAGGCAAGTCTAGTATATCAGTTTGAGGGGGATCTGATCTTAGCCCTCCCTTCACATCATTACATTTCTCAAATTCATTACGATCTACTTGAGGAGAGCAGTGCTCCTCAATTGTTATCAAGGGGTTAGTAGGAACATATTGAGATACCATTCTGCCAAGGTCAGTGCCTAATAACACATTAGTTGGAATAGTGTTGGATACGCCCACAGTCCTCAAACCCCTTCCTGCCCCCCAGTCTAGATACACATGGGCCATTGGTACAGCAGGGCTAGCTCCCCCAACCCCTGTTACAGACAATGTTTTTCCTGGAATAATGTCATTTGAGTCCACCATTTCTGGACGTACAAGGGTCACTTCTGCTCCAGTGTCTCTTAATCCAACGGTGACCCTATTGCCCACAGTAACAGACTGAAGATTATCATTGTTTTTCCCCACTTTCCCAGCCACAAATAAAACAGATGGTGATGATCCAGACAGTGTTCTGGGAGTATTCTTCCTGTTGGGACATGCAACACTAAGATGTCCCACTTGGTTACAGGTAAAACATTTGCGATTGTCAATAACAGTTTTAGTCCCTGGAGCACCAGAAAAAGGTCGCCCTGGTGGTTGGTTTGCAGAAAAAGGGGAATTCCCCACCGGCTTACCTCCATTCCAGCTGTTTGCAACAGCCTTTCGGGGTTCTGACATCCTGTTGGCGGCATAGGTGTCCGCAATCTGCGCAGCTTCATCCGCAGTTTTAGGCTCCCTGTCACAAACAAACTGTCGTACATCCACAGGACAAATGTGCAGAAATTGATCTTTTATCATGAGATCCTCCAGGTCCTCACGGCTGTTGACAGAAAGTCCTCGGGTCCACTGTAGAAAGGTAGTCCGTAAGTTGCTTACTGTATCAGCGTAGCTGTCAGTTGGTCCTCGCTTTACGCTCCGGAATTTCTTGCGGTACACCTCTGGAGTTAGGTTGTACTTTTTAATCAAAGCAGCTTTTATAGCATCATAGTCCTCATCAAGCTCAAGAGGAAGGTCAGCAAATACTTCCAGGGCTTTGCCTCTTAGCCCTGGGCTCAAATACTGTGCCCACTGCTCACGGGGCAGATGGTATTGTCTGCAGGTCTTCTCAAAAGATCGCAGAAAAATGTCCAAGTCCCCATCCTTGTCCAGTACTGGAAAACGTTCTTGACGAGGTCTTTTGGGGTCTACATCCTGGGATTGGGGTTGCACAGAATTGATACCCCTGTCAATACGCGCCATTTCCAGCCTGAATTCTCTATCAGCCTGGCGCTCACGCTCTGCAGCTGCTCTCTCCTCTCTCTCTGCGGCCGCTCTCTCCTTCTCTCTCTCTGCGGCCGCTCTCTCCTTCTCTCTCTCTGCGGCCGCTCTCTCCTTCTCTCTCTCTGCGGCCGCCTGATTAAATTGAAGGATAAGCTGCAGTCGCAGGCTAGGATCACATTCACCTAGCTGCTGTAGGGCCATTTGTAGAGACACATCCATGCCTTCCTGAGGGCTCCTGCTGTGGGTAGCCTCAGGGGAAACTCTTCCAGGATTAATGTCCATATCTTGGCTCCCTTGAGCCATGCCAGATCCTTGCTCTGCATCTTGCTCCATCAGAGCACAAACCAGCAGCTCTTTGGACTTGTCAGCCGGGTCGATACCTCTCTGCTCACAGAGGTGGACTAGAGCTTCCTTGCTCTGTCTCTTGTAGATGGTTGCCATCACTGAGTGCAACCTTTGCCAAATAAAAGATAGAAAAGAAAAACGGGGAAGGGAAACTGTTTGCACGTGTGTCTTAGAACAGCACTGATTTGGTCCGTGTAAAACTAGGGTACTCCTCGTAAGGATTCCACTAGTCCTTAAGTGCAGGGGTTAGTTGCTTAATCCCAACACTTAATGCTCTGACAAAAAATGAATTTATCCCACCGCTGCCACCAATTTGTCACGGCGAGGACGCCGCCGCCTCGTCACGTGACGTGGGATGCAACTGTACGGGTTAATTTAGCCTACTCAAACTTGCGCTCACCTTTCACTCAGGACACAAATTGAGCATAAATAACACCTCATACAGATCCAGCACCAGAACCGCTGCCACCACTTATTGCATTTATACTGGGACCAATAAGTATCCCACTCTACATCAATTCTTGCTCTCAAGCAGTCACTTTGTCACACCACTAGACATGCACACTCAGCACTCCAGCAGTCACACAGTTAAACACACTTCACAAGGCTATGAGTTCGCAGAGCATACAGGGACCAAAATTAAAGTGAAAAGCTTTAATTACAAAAAGTTGATCAGTGCATAAAAAGATATTAAAAACAAAAGAATTATAAAATGACACACAACACGGCAAAACAGTTATAAAATAAAAAGGGAGAAAAATAACAGAAACTTACAACTTAAAGTAAATCCTGATCCCTGGAGGTGGGAGAAATGAGGGACACACTCAGCTTGTCAAGCAGCCCCCAAAATGTGAACGCCAATTCCTGGATTTCATATTGTTTTATATCTTTACAGTTTGGTTCAGATTTCAGAACCTCCCATTCATTAGTTAGTCCAGAGGGTCATTCACAATTGGGCAAAGTGTTAATGAGGGGGGAGAGTCCAGGAATATTTAAACAGTTCTTTGTTTCCAAATTCCTAGATGCAGGGGTGGGGGTAGGTGCAGAGGAGAGGTGACCAAATGGCTTTTGAGGTCACCAGAGAACATTCTGCAGGTCAGAGTTTATCAGGTTGTAAGGATCTCCAGGATGTTGTAAATGAGGCCTGGACGCTTCAATGGATGCCATATATTTCTACAAAGTTTGTAATTGCCCAATAGTTCAACAGATCTTACACATTCAAGAATAATATTTCCTTGACACCCCTCTTTATAGAGCCATATAATAAATAGAATATTTCAGTCATAGGAACAGAAGAGCAAAAAGTAAACAGTAACAGAAACCAAAAGGTTCCATGGACTATAGTGTGTTCTGTCAGGCTTCATGAATGGCTTCTGTCATTTTGAGCATGTCCTTGGGCATACATTTGGTCAGTATTTTTGGCTGTTGCCATCCTCTCGACTAAATGTACTTTAAAAAGACACAAATCACTGTCACGGTAAGATGATACGTTAAAATGTTTTCTCAAGCCCATGCAAAGTGGCTGCTAGACACTACATATACATAATGTAAAGTCAGGCAGGAAGTGCATAGAATTTTTGGCATATTCAGACAGTAGAAACTATGTGAATAATGAGCGGTTTAGGGTTATGTAAGGCTGAAGAACTAGTAGCTTTCCCTCCAGATGTGGGCTGGATGACCTTCCAAATGATCACCTTCCAAAGCCCAACCATTTGGCCCAACACTGCCTGACACTAGTAGCCGCCCTCAATCCCTTATCTTATGGCTTCACAAGGCAGTGCAATTACACTATTTTAAGAAGCCACCTACATAGGAATTCTGCAATGTGATATTGCACAATTTCACAAAGCAGTTTTGCCTAAGGCATAGGGAGGATGCTGTGTTGGCCAAGCCCATGGGATATAATAGCAGCAGCTACAGCCAAAATGTCCCACTTCAAAGAGACTGTTGCTTTACTAATATAGTAATTGCTGTGTAAGCAAGAAATGTTCAAAGCTGCGGTGTAGTATCTATGTGGTAGATTTAATGATTACATGGTCATTTCATTGATCTGTATGATAGGAGTAACTTGATCTATGATCAAAAGAAATTTTTGTACTATCTCTGATACATTGTGGAGAAACACTTTTATTCCATAAAAAAAAAATTGACTTTTTAAAATATGTTAATTTGCACCGGGCGATGCAATTACATATATCCGCTACCATTCTGAATTACTTAACCCAAGGCGGGCTTTGTTCTGCAAGATGGTGCTTACATCAAAAAACATAGGGGCACATTACTTACCTGGTCCCTCGGAGTTCCTGAAAGTGCATTGTCCGTCCGGAATGAACTGTGCCCGATTCACTTAGATCATGTGCCTGATCTCCTGCATGTGTCGCTTTCCCGCTCGGGTCCGCCGGAGATCACCTTCTTCCTCCCAGTGTATGTCAGTGCTTGGCTTGTGACACAATTTTGAAGTTAAATTCCGCAGTTTGTTCGAAACCGTCGGATCGTCCGACGGCCCACCCCCCGATTTGAAAGCATGAAAGCCGACGTGATTGCGCCAAAATCTGACCGCGTGCGCCAAAAACCCCTTTTAAATCCCTGTCCCACCGGCGCAAATTAGAAATCGTCAGGATGTGCGACGAAAGTGCGGTCCGTGGGGCCCTTAGCAAATGAGCCCCATAGTGTCCACTAAAATGCATAATAGCAGCCTACATAGAACTGTGGTGTGCATGAGGCCTAAAACTGTATTAACACCATATTGCAAGCTGTAAAAGACAAGCAAATAATATGTTTTCAATTCAATATTTTTCATCCCTCTATCATAAATAATAATTTTCAGGCAGATGTTACATTTTCTGTTTCTCAGCAACTAAGTATGGTAGGATGCTGTAGGACTTCATTACCATTCACTCTGATGCTGGAAGGGGTATTTTCCACTCGCTGTTATACATGACTTTACAATGGGTAGTGTTCTGTTAGAGTCTGTGGACTTTACCCTCCTCTTTTCATAGGCTGATAAAGTCATGGCTGCTTTTGTCATGAGGCACACATATTTCTTTTATCCTCATTACTCATTAACCTCCAGTCATTGAAGTTTACAAAAAAAAACCTCTTTATCACTCCTCTAAGTCTGTGGTAAAGTCATTTTTCCAGGGTTAAATGCCTTTAACCCATTACGGGTCATTTACAATATTTATTTATTACAACCACAGCTGTGTAGTTGTAAATCTGTTCTACTGTCAGGGTTAATTATAGGAATGGGCAGCTTTAGAGCCCACTGTGATTAGCCCACTCATAACCACCTCTTGTGAATAACTGTAGGACTCTGCACACAGATTTGGATAAAGTGCTTTAATGTTAAAGCTTAATGTAAATCTTACCATATCTTTATTGTGAAAAATCTAAAATGAACAAAAGACAACCAAAGATGACCTAAGTTTGATTTTTAAAAAATCCTTCAATTTGCAGATTTGTCATAACAATAATAATAATAATAACAATAATAATTTAAGAAACATTTTCAATCCTATGATGCACTCTGCTTTTCACATGTACAAAGATATTTATGTGTTTACTCCAAACTGAACGTATTGCCTATTATTGCTTTCTTTTATCAGTCACTGCTGAGGAGAGGTTGACTTCACCGTCCTTCAATAGGAAGTTCCAATAAGGGAAATATTTTCACTTCTGATAAGTGCCTTATGACTGTCCCTGTTTTTCTATTTAAAAATATCAATTATTTGTGAGAAGTAATAGTGCTTATGAGAAATACATATTGCAGAATTTTATTGGAATCAATACAGTGCAATACATTACTGTTGTGTGCACTTAAGAGAGATGTCCTGTAAAACTCATCTTCTTATGGACAAGAATGAAAGTAGATCCCATTATAAGGTCAGCACATTAAGGATCATCACTTTTTTAAAGTTTTTATTTAGTAAATTTCCATTATATTCTGGATAGAAAAACATCTGTTGCTATCGTATTGGAAACCATCAATGGGCAGGCAAAGTACTTGCAATGAAGCAGCACTTATTCATTTATGAATGTCAATGTAGTCTAATACATACAATTAATATAGTATAAACTGATTTGTTAATGGGGGAGATTTATTAATGGGTCTAGTCTTTAGCACTAGACAGTTCTCTGCTGCACCAGATGAATCCCTGTGTCTGATGCTGGATAATTAATCTGGTGCACTGTAACACTGGTGTTTCGTACTTTGTACAATCTATTACCAGTAGTTAGTCTAGCTTTGTGTGCCAAAATAATACATTTTGTTTTAGCGCACTATTTTTTTGTTGCAATGAATCGCCTTCATTTTTTGTAGGAGGCAGAAAAGTGCTTTAATTTTTCTTAAAGGGGATTTCTCCTGAAATAAAGTTCTCACATTTTAATCCCCTAGTGATGTTCACACAATAAAGATCCATTTTAACCCCTTACTTTTCAATTTTACTCAGTTTTAATGTTTAGTTCCTATCACTCATTGTAAAATTCCAGGGTGTGGGCGGGGACTCTCTAAGTCCATCTAGTTCTGTGAGCTGACAATGTGTTTAGATTATCAAGGTGCAGGTTTATATAAATACACTTTCATTTAGCTTCTGAACATTCACTAGTATCTGGCACATAGAAGAAAGATGAGACAGGTAAGAGACAAGAGATCCATGAGATGCATATAACACACAATGACATTCCAGCTCTGCTATATCTCAGTCTCCTCACATTGTTGCTTGTTGGCATGAAGTGTCTGTGTATGAGCTTGTCTTGAAATGATGGGGGAGGGGCAGGAGGCAGAGAGACACTGCAGCGTGCAGACAAGAGAAGCTATTCATGAAAAGATTTACGGTTGGATCCTGGGGCAACCAAAATTGTATACACCAGGACTGACAGAGACAGGTTGGAATTATATCTGTGAAATGCTGTACTTATGTTAATAACAGTGAACTAGGGAATGTGTTATTTTGTTATGCTGAGTATATTTAAAAATCCTGTCTTCATGGGAATGCCCCTTTAAACCCTTAATAAATGGAGCATAATGTATTTCAGTTTTTACTACAGAATTCTGGTGCAGGCAGCTTGATAGATCTCCCCCAATGTGCAGTACATATACTGAAGAGAAGGAGCAATAGATTCTTCAACAGCATCTATAGCGTATGTTAGAAGAGTTTTACAACAAGAGGTTAAATAAAGATCTACAAGAAACATAGAATAGTATGGTTTTCTAGGAATTACTATTGAATGGGAACTATGCCTTTAGTTATGTTTTTCCGCTATATGTACATGAAACCAAATGATTCAGTTTAATAATAAGAAAAATAATCTTTATTTATATAGCGCCAACAAATTCCGCAGCGCTTTACAAATCATAGTTGACACATACAAATATAACATTACATTACAGAGTACAAACATTTATATGGAACAATAGGAGTGAGGGCCCTGCTCACCAGAGCTTACATTCTATGAGGATGAAGGAGGTGACACAGTAAGTATAAGTTCTAGTATAATGGTCCAGCCATTCTTTATAAGGGAACAGTATAAAACAATTTCATAAATATTCTGCTGCTAGAACCAGCCATCAGCCACCATCGTATATACATTTCCATGGTGAAAATGACCAAAGAAAACCATGAAACTTGGTATATAACTGGTGTTTGCCAGATAAGTAAAGAGAGAGTTGACATTTCATGCAGTTAACGCGTGTGATAGGCTTGCCTAAAGAGATGAGTATTATGAGCATGTTTGTAACTTTGGAGGTTGAGTGTTTGTCTGATAGCCCGGGGAAAGTAATTTCAGAGAATTGGTGCGGCTCAAGAGAAGTCCTGTAGACATGCATAAGAGGTTTGAATTAAGGTAGAGATTAATCTAATATCACTGGCAGATCCAAGAGCACGGATTGGGTAATAGACTGAGATGAGAGAAGAGAGATAGAGAGGTGCAGCATTATGCAGAGCTTTATGGATGAGGGTTACTATTTTAAACTGAATTCGGAATGAGTGGAGCGATTGGCACAAACTGGAGGCATCCGTGTTTGTGTGAATTCTGTTTATGCAGTGCCAAATAGCTGATGGGTGGTGAAGGAGGTCTGGGTGGATTTCAACTTTTAAGTGCAATGCAGTTCTAAACCCGGTCAATGAAAAATTGTATCTGAAAGCTACAGCAGAAACTGTCCATATTTTGGTTGGTTTATGCCACTCCTGGAATCGTTACCAAAATTATTTCACATGTCCAATAAGAATGGAGATCACAGAGCTTCATACCTATCTGAATGAATGGGGTGGTCTTCCAGCCACTCAGTGTTTGAGGGGAAGGGTGGGGGAAAGGTATGTTTATTGTTGTTATTGCTTGGGAATACTTCTGTACGGCATTTTCTACCGTAAGATGCAGCACAGGATGCACAGGTCACATAGTAAAATGAGCCAAAATGTAACACTAATACTTTGCTCCCAATGTCTCACAAGTATGAATCAATTATAAAACATGAAGGGTGTTAAGCCTCCCTAAGGAGGACTTCTGCACCATTCAGTGGTTATGTTGCTTCAGCAGATATAAACATATACTAGCTCTGAGAATATGTCAACCTCTTCTATTGTTCATCTTCAAGGTAAAACGCTATACAATGAACTGAGTCAGAGTGGACTATAAATATTTAATAGCCCACTGATTATGTAAGAGGGAAAAGGTGCGGCTACCACGCACAACTGCTAAACTGGTAAGGGTACAATTCAACCCACTCTGAAAACACCAGCATGAGGCAGGCACATGGTGCTCAACGTGCTGTGAAATGCAATTTAAGCAAATCATAGATATCTATATATAGATATCCCAATGCCACATATTACTTTATATATTTATTTCAGATGAATGGTTTTAAAGTTTAGGCTCAAATGTATCTATGGCCTACGGCCTGGCAAGTCTCTAGCAGGTGGTGTGTGCAAGAAATATGGAGGTAGAGGCTGATGCAATAGGTTCCTCCCTGGGGCAACCCCTGAGGTGCATTTAGGAGTCCCTGGATGATGGAAGGTGGGGAGCCTGTGATGGTGAAGCAGCATAATCCAGGGATTACATGGGGCATGTTGTGCAAATCAACCTACAGTTCTTTATTCAACCTCAAACAGCAGGCAACGGCTAAAAAAGTAGCAGCAGATTCAGCAAGTAGGAAAACTGTTGGCAGATAGCTGGTCGGCAGGAAGGATTGCACACGGTCTTGTAGTAACTTCAGATGGAGCCGAATTGAGATGGTGAACCTCTGCCCCGGGGCTTAGTCTCCGGACTTGCCCTAACGGTGTCACCTCTGAGGCACCTCTGGTATTAGGGCACTTGATGGTGCAGCTCTGCAGGAGCTGTACTCTCCTCTGCTTGCTGTGCTGAATTCTGCTCCAAGATGGAGTCTCACAGTTCTGACCATTTGCTCCCACTCACCAGGGGTTTTTATACTCCCATGGTCAGATGATAGTACCCGACAACCAGCTTCCAGCTTGCTTTGCAATAGTATAAAGATTCTTATTGGACAACAACATTTCACATTGTTAACTCTTACCTTACCAGGCAGTAGCTACAGTTGCGATTAGTAGGTTTACCCAGCAATAGGTTCTGGATGAGTTGCGCAGGCTCACCAGATCCTGGCATGGAGAGGGTGCTGTTTGCAACAACTACCTTGTCTAGATGTTTTTTGTTCATCTATATCTATAATGGAATAGAATAACACAAAAGGCTAGTGCCAGTGTGAACCCGGCCTCAGCATTATAATACAATTGTGTGTCTCAGGCCAAAAACAAGAGCCATCAGCCTGCTCAAAGAGGAATGCTTGGATTAATTATTAATGGTGTACCTAGCACTTTGTGGTGGTAGGATAAGCTCAGCACAGGTTATCAGTGAATGGGAACAAGTATACTTTAATTCACAACAATTTGGCTGCGTTCATACATGGTATTTACATTGACTTTCAAAATGCCATGTGTGAACGCAGCCTTTAAGAAATGCAGCCGAGCATTGATTAGTTGCTATGCCTACTGATAGATTTGGCCAGCTCACCAGGCATATATATACGGTGAGCGTTGTTTAGACTTGTTTTATAATGAGCAGCAGTGTTAGGGTTAAATGCTTTCTGCATACCTTGCTTTCTTATCAGTAAATTGCTAGGGTTTCAGTTCAGGGGGAGGGTGAGAAGAAATTCCTTTTTCCCCTGTCTCTTCCCCCTGGGGCTTGTGGTGATTCAGACCTGACTGTGAGTTGTAGGCGCTGATGTCATTGTTTCACCTGAACCAGTAACTGAGAAGTTTCAAATATGACAAAACAAACATCCTGGAACTCATGGTGAAACGCAGCAGGAACATCCATATAAGGATAGAGAATGTGTCAGGTGTGATTACCATTGCCGCAGTAACTACAATGAGACAATATAGGGAAATATAAGTTATATCTGCCACCGCCTTCCCTGCCCTAAACCTCCTCCCAAAATTATCAGATTAGTATTTTGGGCTCTTTATTCTATTGTCATTTGATCATTAGCATATTATGTAAACACTTTATATTAATTTTTACAAGTATGTATTATAGTCATTGTATAGCACAGTTATTTTGGTAAACAAAACTATAGCAAAATATCCACACAAAATACTGGCGCTAATGCTGTCCCAGGGTTGTTCCAAAGATCTCCCCCATAATTATTTATCAAGGACTGCTTGATATTAATTTTTGGGCACTATTACAGCTAATTGGCTTCTCTCCATATAATTGTGGGTCCCAACCCCATATCCTGTAGTTCTGAATTACATACAGAACTTTCCTTTAAAGCATTACAAAATGATCAATTATTATTGTTGCAAAAAAAAAAAATCAACACTTTTGTAAATATTTTTGTTTATTTTTACCTAATTCATATACCTTTCAACCATGTATATAACCTTTTAGAGCAGGGGTCTCAAACTCGCGGCCCGCGGGCCAACTGCGGCCCGCGGGACAATATTTTGTGGCCCCCACCTGGTCGCGCTGCATGGAGAGGGCTCAGCCGGTAAGTCTTTGCTGCATATTGCAGCAAAGGCTTACCGGCAGTGGCGTACCGATCGCGGTCGCAGGGGTCGCGACTGAGACCGGGCCCATGGTCAGTCAGAGGCCCGCACCTGACCCCTGCGCTGCGCTGATAACTCGGCGCAGCCCAGCGGGCAGATGTTTTAAATTGTGACAGCCGCGGGCCTTCCCGTTACAGCGCACGGACTGTTCTGTATCTGGTCCGTGCGCTGGATCAGGGAGGGCCCGGAGCTGTCCCAATTCAAAATAAGAACGGGCCCCCGATCCACCCACCGTCCCACCCACCTCAGCGACCGTTCCCACCCATCGCATCCATAGACGCCGACACGTCTGCCTGCGCCGGGTCTGCTGAGGTCCATGACCCGGCACCTGACCTGGCAGACGCGTCATCAGCCGTCGCCTGCGCCGATCTGCAGAAGAGAGAGCGCGAAGAGGAGCGGGATAACTAGGTAAGAGTTTTATTTTTTATCTTGCTTAAGTATATGGGGCCCTGTTTCTATTTGGGGGGGCATAGGTGAAAGTTAGGAAATGGCTATTTGGGGGGATATTACCTATGGGGGACATTAATCACGGCTACTGCTGGGGGGATATTAATTATGGCTACTGGAGGGGGGGGGGCATTAATCATGGATACTGCTGGGGGGGACATTAATTATGGCTACTGGAGGGGGGGGGCATTAATCATGGCTACTGCTGGGGGGGACATTAATTATGGCTACTGGAGGGGGGACATTAATTATAGCTACTGCTGGGGGGGACATTAATTATGGCTACGGCTGGGGGGGACATTAATTATGGCTACTGGAGGGGGGGGGGGCATTAATCATGGCTACTGCTGGGGGGGACATTAATTATGGCTACTGGAGGGGGGACATTAATTATAGCTACTGCTGGGGGGGACATTAATTATGGCTACTGCTGGGGGGGACATTAATTATGGCTACTGGTGGGGGGGACATTAATTATGGCTACTGCTGGAGGGGGGGACATTAATTATGGCTACTGGTGAGGGGGGACATTAATTATGGCTACTGGTGAGGGGGGACATTAATTATGGCTACTGGTGGGGGGGACATTAATTATGGCTACTGGTGGGGGGGACATTAATTATGGCTACTGGTGGGGGGGACATTAATTATGGTTACTGCTGGAGGGGGGGACATTAATTATGGCTACTGCTGGGGGGAACATTAATTATGGCTACTGCTGGGGGGGACATTAATTATAGCTACTGCTGGGGGGGACATTAATTATAGCTACTGCTGGGGGGGACATTAATTATGGCCACTGGTGAGGGGGGACATTAATTATAGCTACTGCTGGGGGGGACATTAATTATGGCTACTGGTGAGGGGGGACATTAATTATGGATACTGCTGGGGTGGGCATTAATTATGGCTACTGGTGGAGGGGGGGACATTAATTATGGCTACTGCTGGGGGGAACATTAATTATGGCTACTGGTGGAGGGGGGGCATTGATTATGGCTACTGGAGGGGGGGCATTAATTATGGCTACTGGAGGGGGGGCATTAATTATAGCTACTGCTGGGGGGGACTTTAATTATGGCTACTGGTGGGGGGGACATTGATTATGGCTACTGGTGAGGGGGGACATTAATTATGGCTACTGGTGGGGGGGCATTGATTATGGCTACTGGTGAGGGGGGACATTAATTATAGCTACTGCTGGGGGGGACATTAATTATGGCTACTGGTGGAGGGGGGGACATTAATTATGGCTACTGCTGGGGGGAACATTAATTATGGCTACTGGTGGAGGGGGGGCATTGATTATGGCTACTGGAGGGGGGGCATTAATTATGGCTACTGGAGGGGGGACATTAATTATAGCTACTGCTGGGGGGGACTTTAATTATGGCTACTGGTGGGGGGGACATTGATTATGGCTACTGGTGAGGGGGGACATTAATTATGGCTACTGGTGGGGGGGCATTGATTATGGCTACTGGTGAGGGGGGACATTAATTATGGCTACTGGTGAGGGGGGACTTTAATTATGGCTACTGGTGAGGGGGGACTTTAATTATGGCTTCTGGTGAGGCGGGACATTGATTATGGCTTCTGGTGGTGGGGGGGGACATTGATTATTGCTACTGGTGGATGGTGTTCAATGTTTTTATGCATACTGGAGGGGGGGGCCCTGTTGGGAATTTTGCCCTGGGGCCCAGAGGACTCTAGTTACGCCACTGCTTACCGGTAACACCCGCGATCAGTGCTAGCACCGATCGCGGGTGCTTTCACAGCGATGGCTGCCGGCAAATAAAAAAAATTATTTTTGTACAGGAGTTTTTAATTTTTGTAAATGTATGAAAACATTATAAAACCTATACAAATTTGGTATCCCCTTAATCGTACCGACCCAAAAAATAAAGTAGACATGTCATTTGGGGCGCTCAGTGAAAGACGTAATATCCAAGCCCACAAGAAAATGGCGCAAATGCATTTTCATTGCATTTGGAATTTTTTTCCCGCTTCCGAGTACATGGCATGGAATATTTAATACCATCACTATGAAGTGCAATTTGTTACGCAGAAAACAATCCATCACACAGCTCTTTACGTGTAAAAATAAAAAAGTTATAGATTTTTGAAGGTGGGGAGTGAAAAATGGACATGAAAAAACAGGAAAGGGCCCGTAACCGGTTAATCCCCTTCCCTCCGGTGCTTGAAGAAGATGAAGTCGCCGCTCTGAACGCACTTGGTGCAGGTCAGAGCGGCGACTTCATCTTCGATGGGAGGGACACGGGGAGGCAAGTACCGGGTGGGGGAGGGGGGGGGAATGGAGTGTCCCTGACTGGGCTCAGTGCGGTAGGAGCTTGGGACCCCTCGGTACACAGGACGCGTTCATAGAGAAAACACGTCTCCCAGCTTGGGGCTTTCCTTGCACTGGGAGACGCCATGACATTTGAATCTGAATAATGATATTTTGTAAGCGCATTTTGTGTGGAAAACTTGATGCGGCCCAGCCTTACCCAGAATCTACCTCCAACGGCCCCCAGGTAAATTGAGTTTGAGACCCCTGTTTTAGAGCCTTCATCCCTTGATAGTGGAAACTTCCTGAATATTGATACTTTTACATCATGTCTGGGTGTGCATGCCCCAGGCGTGTCTCTCTATTATCAGTAAAGGCTGGTTTCTGCCTCCTTGTTTGTATTGCTTGGCTTGTGTATCGGTGCGTGGGAGGGGGTGGACTGTGGACAGTCCTATAAGTGGAGGTAGCAGTCTACATTCGGAACAGTGCTTGCATATTCATGAAATTGTACAATACCATACTACGTTTACACTTCCTTTATTCCAACCCAAACACATTATAGAATAAAATGTACCGTTTTATAGATTTTCAGTAAAACAAATTTAATAAAATGATATATTTTTGGATGAATTGTATTTACTTGCATTTGTGCTTTATGACGAGGGCTCATTTTGTAGGTTTTGCTGGTATATTCAAGTATTAATAGTGCAGGATTGCTGTACTGTTTTTGGGGTTTATTTGTTGATTTAATAAATGCTGACTACACAGAGATGTCATCTGTGTGCCGTCCATTCTTTTTTCTTGCAGTCATAGGACTCCACAAGATTAGTCACCCAGTTTTTTTAAACCAAAATTCTATAGCTATTAAGTTACACGTGACCCCTGTTTAAGTTGCAAAACAGACAGCTTAAGACTAGTTTGACAATACTAGATACTTGTGTTTTGTTTTTTTTAGTAAACTTACATTTTCACTGCTCACACATGCATGTAGTCACGCAAAGGACTCTTGAAATCTTTCTACTGTCTCTCTACTAGTTGTTTATATATGGTATTCTTTGACCAATAATGCATTTTTCCAATAGGTAAGAGGACATTAACAGAGTTGTTTTAAAGGATTTTACAATTCTCACGATATGGAGTGACATTTTATATTTCAATAGTTTTTTTATTAAAGATATTTCAATAAACCAATATTACAATAGTTATTGAAGACCTGAAATCTGTCCATATTTGGAAAGGAGAGTAACATCATACAATCTTCTCTTTAAAACTTGCTAGAATAAATTAGGTTTAAACTGAGTTAAAATTAGATCATTTTCTAGTTAAGACGCAAAAGTAAGGATGCGTTCACACGTTGCAGTTAAAAATGCATTGCAATTAGTTTTGGGTTGGTTTTAGGTGGTATTACTTATTTTAACGAGTGAAAGACATCAAATCAACAGGTGAATGACATTTGTGGAACAGGTTTCTCCTTCAAAATCAAATTCTTCCATTCAGTTCACGTCTTTCACCTGTGAAATTGACAAAACTGCACCTAAAACCACCTCAAAACTAATTGTGATGCAGTTTTAACTGCAACGTGTGAACGCATCCTAAAACCCAAGATATTCTTTATATTGGTTGCTGGCACTCCATAATGTATGACAGTATGCAGTTTTAAGTGCATTATATCCTTTACACAACATGATACATTCTATCTGTTTTAAAAAACATGTTGTCCAGAAGAAATTCTTACTACACAATTGCTACAGTTTGCAGCTGACAATGTTCTCATTGTATCAGCACCAATTGCACAATGAGCCTCGGAACTCAAGAACAAATTGATGCCTATTGACCTCTAGACAGCCACAGTTAACCCTGTAATGATAAATCACAATACATGGAATGTATGAGGCTCCATTTCCAAAAATATATCCAGCCATAATAAATAAATCACCAGTACACAGCATCTCCACCAACAGTAAGTGGTTTGAATGATAAAAGAGATGTAATAAAGGCTAGAGCAAAGCAGAATGTAACTGTGAACATCTAGGTCTGTACAAGTTGTCAGCCTCTTGGTGTAAATTACAGATAAACCAAGAAAATGTGAATTAATTCTGGTTTAAAATGCACTAAAAATGGTTTAACATGATATGCACCACATTTTCTTAGACCACACTAACACTGCCAGCACACATTCTTAGAGACTGTTATGACTCGTATAAAAACAGGTCTTTTCAGGAAAGGGGTATGTAAAAGTGTTGCATTTTCATGTTGCATTAATGGCCTTTGGTGAGTTTACTGGTGTAAAAATAAGACAACTATAGGGAAATATAAAGGGAGCCTGCACAGTATAAAACCAGATTTTATATCCAGTATTATACAATTTAAAATATAAGTATGACTGTTTTGTCCAACTTTGAACTATTTAACTTTTTGCCAGTTTTAGTTTATCTCCACAAGCGGTTTTGTTCACTGACAGAAAGCAGGTGTCTTCTAAAGATTAAGGAATTCATATACAAACACAATGGAAACAGACAATCCCTTTACCAGGCCACGTCCTCATGAATAATGATGACTTCCTCTAATATAAACAGGTGACAGGTGTGCTATGGAGCATCACTGCCTACATTTAACAGGAAGATAAGATCTATTATGCTCAGCTTGTTTTTACACAATACACCGTCAATATTTTGTTACTTCCCATAACTCTGGATACAAGGGATTATTTGTGAGCCCCCAGAAACTTTCCTTGCCTGGATCTTATTTCTCTGGACTCTTGCAAACGTTGTTTGATGTCATTCATTGCAGGTTTCACAAAGCCAAGACAAGTGGCTTATTTTAGCTGAGAAGTGTCTTGTTACAATGCAGCTTTGGTTGGGGCATCAGTTTACAATGTGCAGATGATGGGACACAGTGATTGTGTTGTCATTGACACCGAGTGTGTTATCTGAACTAGGCACTCACTACTAGAAAACTTAGGAAAGAAAGGAACAAGAATAGTATTATAAGAGGCTTATTATTCCGGAAAGAGCCACAATATTAAATTCAATGCTTGCAGCTCTTATGTTCCAATGACAAGATTTCCTGTTTGGTGCTGTGGTTCAGACTTGTGGGTCCATTGGGGAGATGTGTTAATCTGTCTACTGGAGCAATTTGCACCTGAAATGCTGTGCGCCACATTTATTGGAGGATTGTCCGACAGAAAATTCAATATTGTGCTGAAGCAAACTAGACCAACTAATAGGAAGATGTGCAGAATACAACTCAACAGTACGAAGTTGCAACTAGATGGAGCGGCCATGTAATGTTAACATTAAACTGTCACTACTTAATAATTTTGTTATGAATCATGGTCACAATTACTTAATTGACATGGACGGCCACATCACAGCCGCATCTGAGGGTGCAGTCACACGTTGCAGTTAAACCTGCATCACAATCAGCTTTAAGGTGGTTTTTGTCAATTTAACATGTGAAAAACATGAACTGAATTTGATTTTGAAGGGAAAACCTGCTCCACAAATGTGATTCACCCATTCAGTTCATGTCTTTAACCTGTTCAATTGACAAAACTGCACCTAAAGCTACCTCAAAGCTGATTGCGATGCAGTTTTAACTGCAACGTGTGACCGTACACTTAGCAGCTTCGTGGCCATATCCTGGCCTATTCGTCTAGTTGCACCCTTAGGCTACATTCACATGAACGTATGGGAGACATATATACGGCCCCGTACACTTCTATGGCCTCACGGCGCCATGCGGCACCGTACCATTCTGTAGCCCGTAGAAGAGAGATTCCTATGGAGAGGGACGGGGTTAGCAGCGCTCATCCCCTGCTCCTCTCCCTGGCGCTGATGTATGCCCGCCGTACTATGGGATACAGCGGGCATACATCGTTTGAATGTAGCCGTATACTGTACCATATTAATCATCAAGGCTCAGCAGTAGACTTCTTTAGTTCTACTCTGCACCGGTCTAATAACCGACACATTAATACATTATGACATTATTATTAAAAGTTCCTGGAGAAAACATATTGAAGTGACTGACATCACCTATACATGACTGCAGTAGTGAATTATAATATAGGCAGCTTGGGCGGTAGGGGGAACATGACCACCCAAACCACTCACCAAATAT
Source organism: Engystomops pustulosus (assembly GCF_040894005.1). Taxonomy (NCBI): domain Eukaryota; kingdom Metazoa; phylum Chordata; class Amphibia; order Anura; family Leptodactylidae; genus Engystomops; species Engystomops pustulosus. Next base: position 99,263,737 of record NC_092417.1, on the reverse strand, counting down.
TATACTCAGAAGGACCTTTACCCATGAAATCCTTGTACATCTGTTCCTGTTCCTGCAGGACATGTACACAGCAGCCATTTTAGGAACTTTCAAGGTCCTCCAAAGGTCCTGAAACCACAGATTGAAAGCAGGCAGAAGGTACATTCCTCCATTCCCCAAGAAGCTTGATTCCAGTAACTTATGTAGGAAATGAATTCTAGACTTGTAGGGGCTATAATATTCACACAGCCCAGGGCCCATAGCCTTAATCCACTCCTGCAGGGGTCTTAATCCACCCCTACATGACTGCATGCATATTTCTTCAATAGTATTGCAATTCTACTTATCAGTAAAATTCCATGTTGCTTGCACCCATTTGATCATACATTCATAGTTAATTCTAAGCTAACACCAAGGGACATTATCTGCAAACCCCTATTAGAAGGTGTAATAAAAGCATAGTAGCAATACTATGAAGCCCCTTTTATTTAAAGGAAATCTTCCACCAAGATCTAGGATTGTAAACCAAGCACACTGACATACTGGTGTGTGCCCCCTGTGGCAGAATCTGCTCTTCTTTTAGCTTATCATGCCCTTGTTTTTACAAAAAAAGGCTTAAACAATTATGCATATGAGCCTGAATGGCTCTGGGCTCAATTAACATCTATGAAGCTCAGAGTCCCTCAGGCTCATTTGCAAAATTTAAAATCTAAAAGAAGAGCTGGCCTGCCAGAGGGGGTGCACACCAGCATGTAAGTTAGTTGTATATTTCTTCTAAAGTATTGCTGATCAGTGATATATTTCAAGGAGCACCTCATTCTTGGGATTGGTAATCATCCTATGCTTCAGGGTTCATCATGATCATATTGCAAAGACATAGGGGGGCATTTTTGATACACCGTAATTCCTGCTCCAGTGTATGACAGGTCTCCACCCATTATTACATCCTTCTATGGACCCACTTTGCCACATTAAATATAAATGAATAGGATTACCAATAAGTGCAAAACACCCCCATCCAATGTAATCCACTGATTTTGAGAATAATCCTTCCATTTTAGGTGGACCAATTGAAATAATTATATCTTTCTCTATATGGGTTGTCTAATCTCCAAGCCTGTATTTACATCCCAGTCTTGAGGCAGAGACAACAATGCCAATTGTAATTAAATCCTCAGTGCGTTTGACTGGAAGAGATTCAGGCTAATTGTCACATATTATTTGATGTCTATTCTGCTTTTATATCAGCTCCAGAGAAAGCTAAGTGACCACTAATATGGCTGCTGTTCTCACTGTGAAAGGGGTTGTCAACCACAACTGTGAATTGTATCAAGAATTACCATATCACTGACTGCATTAGTCATTTGGTCATTTAGGCATATGAGAAAAATGTGCGATAAAAGTAGAAATATATTAGTTTATAGACATTGTAGGGGATCCCATACATTTTAATAGTAGCTATAGCCACAATTTTAAAATAATGAACCTATTGTGCTTGTTGGGAATTGTAGTTTCATAGCAGCCATAGCCTACATGATGGTGGCGGTAGTTGAAAAGAGGCTTATTGTCACCGGTTATGACTTGTATGATAAACAAAAAAGCACTTTGTATTGTATTAAGTATGTATTTATGTAAGTAAGTATGGTAAGCAACATTTCAGCATGTGATGTACAGCAACAAATACTTAGGTGGTGGTGGTTTTATGTGTACACACAATTTATTAATAGCATCCATAATTGCATTCCCTTGTTGATTGGTTATTAGAGATGAGCGAGCACTAAAATGCTCGGGTACTCGTTATTCGAGACAAACTTTTCCCGATGCTCGAGTGCTCGTCTCGAATAACGAGCCCCATTGAAGTCAATGGGAGACTCGAGCATTTTTCAAGGGGACCAAGGCTCTGCACAGGGAAGCTTGGCCAAACACCTGGGAACCTCAGAAAAGGATGGAAACACCACGGAAATGGACAGGAAACAGCAGGGGCAGCATGCATGGATGCCTCTGAGGCTGCTTAAACGCACCATTATGCCAAAATTATGGGCAACAGCATGGCCATGACAGAGTGACCGAATGAGGCTAGATAGCATCTAAAACATCCAATAATTGACCCTGACACTATAGGGGACGGCATGCAGAGGCAGCGGCAGCAGGCTAGAGAGTGTCATGGCGACATACCCTAAATGGACTCAGGCTTCAAACCAATGGGTGGCAGAGAGGAACCAAAGGAGGTGAGCAAGAAGCGCTCAAATAATATCGGTACATGATAAAAGTATGCCAGTATATTTTGTGGATTACACAGCAGGGTGGCGACAAAGTTAACATGGAAGCCATGAAAACAACCCAAAATTCTGCCTGACACAGCTCGTTTGATAAGGGGACCATGTATGGAGGCAGTGAACTAGTAGTAGATTAAAGGTGCTGCAGTTAAAACTATGTTAGTTGGATCTTGGCATGGAGCTGGCGCTCCGCTGCCAGGCGAGCTTTCGCCAATCCAAGCCCCTGTCTCTAGGCTACTCCCCAAACAGCACTTCTAAGAACCTTTTGTATAAGATTAAGTGTAGTAGCGTTCTTATAAGTTTGGGATATGGCGGGTGAGGGGAATGTAAACAGATGCGCAAGAAGCGCTGAAATAATATCGGTAAATGATAAAAGTTTGCCAGTATATTTTGGGGATTACACAGCAGGGTGGCGACAAAGTTAACAAGTTTGATGTGGAATGCCCTGTAATAGCTCTTGGGCGGTGTGCCTTTTATCGCCTAGGCTCAGCAGTTTGAGCACCGCCTGCTGTCGCTTAGCGACGGCACTGCTGCTGTGCCTAGAGCTACCGACTGATGGCGCCATGGCCACGGATGGTAATTCGGAGGAGGAGGAGGTGGAGGAGGGGTGGGAGGAGGAGGAGGTATAGTAGGCCTTTGAGACCTGGACCGAGGTAGGCCCCGCAATCCTCGGCGTCGGCAGTATATGACCAGCCCCAGGGTCAGACTCGGTCCCAGCCTGCACCAAGTTAAGTGTAGTAGCGTTCTTATAAGTTTGGGATATGGCGGATGAGGGGAATGTAAACAGATGTGCAAGAAGCGCTGAAATAATATCCCTAAATGGTAAAAGTTTGCCAGTATATTTTGTGGATAACACAGCAGGGTGGCGACAAAGTTAACAACTTTGATGTGGAATCCATGAAAACAACCCAAATTTGTGCCTGACACACCTCGTTTGATAAGGGGACGATGTATGGAGGCAGCTATATGGACGACTTTTGGAGGTAGCAATGGAGACAACGTGTGGAGGCTGCTATGGAGACAATTTAATTTGGATAGTGCCTGTATGTGGCAGTCCAAAAAAGTTTTCAAACCAGAGGAGCAGGTAGGTGGCCCTCCAGAAAAATGGAATAGATTGAGTGCCTGTATGTGGCAGTCCAAAAAAGTTTTCAAACCAGAGGAGCAGGTAGGTGGCCCTCCAGAAAAATGAAATAGATTGAGTGCCTGTATGTGGCAGTCCAAAAAAGTTTTCAAACCAGAGGAGCAGGTAGGTGGCCCTCCAGAAAAATGAAATAGATTGAGTGCCTGTATGTGGCAGTCCAAAAAAGTTTTCAAACCAGAGGAGCAGGTAGATGGCCCTCCAGAAAAATTGAATAGATTGAGTGCCTGTATGTGGCACTCCCAAAAATTGTTTAAAACAGAGGACCGGGTAGGTGGCCCTCCAGAAAAATTAAATGCATAAAGTACTATAGCTAGAGCCAGTGGGCCCTGTCAAAAAATAGCCAGTTTCCTCTGCTTTAGTGTACAAAGAGGAGGAGAAGGAGGAAAATGAGGAGGAGGAGGAGTGCATAAATTATTCAGGTTGAGCTTCCTTCACCTGGTGGAGATTGGAAATTATGAGAAATCCAGGCTTTATTCATCTTAATAAGCGTCAGCCTGTCAGCGCTGTCAGTCGACAGGCGTGTACGCTTATCGGTGATGATGCCACCAGCTGCACTGAAAACCCGCTCGGACAAGACGCTAGCGGCAGGGCAGGCAAGAACCTCCAAGGCGTACAGCGCCAGTTCGTGCCACATGTCCAGCTTTGAAACCCAGTAGTTGTAGGGAGCTGTGTGATCATTTAGGACGATGGTATGGTCAGCTACGTACTCCCTCACCATCTTTCTATAAAGATCAGCCCTACTCTGCCGAGACTGGGGACAGGTGACAGTGTCTTGCTGGGGTGACATAAAGCTGGCAAAAGCCTTTTAAAGCGTACCCTTGCCAGTGCTGGACAAGCTGCCTGCTCGCCTACTCTCCCTCGCTACTTGTCCCGCAGAACTACGCACTCTGCCGCTAGCGCTATCAGAAGGGAAATACTGTTTCAGCTTGTGCACCAGGGCCTGCTGGTATTCATGCATTCTCACACTCCTTTCCTCTGCAGGGATGAGAGTGGAAAGATTTTGCTTGTACCGTGGGTCCAGGAGAGTGAACACCCAGTAATCGGTGCTGGAATAAATTCTTTGAACGCGAGGGTCACGGGATAGGCAGCCTAGCATGAAATCTGCCATATGCGCCAGAGTCCCAACGCGCAAGAATTCACTCCCCTCACTGGCCTGACTGTCCATTTCCTCCTCCTCCAACTCCTCCAACTCCTCTTCTTCTGCCCATACATGCTGAACAGTGAAGGTCTGAGCAATGCTCCCCTCTTGTGTCTCGCCAACATTCTCCTCCTCTTCCTCCTCATCCTCCTCCACCTCCTCTGATATGCGCTGAGAAACAGACCTGAGGGTGCTTTGGCTATCAACAAGGGAATCTTCTTCCCCCGTCTCTTGTGACGAGCGCAAAGCTTCCGACTTCATGCTGATCAGAGAGTTTTTCAACAGGCCAAGCAGCGGGATGGTGAGGCTGATGATGGCGGCATCGCCACTGACCATCTGTGTTGACTCCTCAAAGTTACTCAGCACCTGACAGATATCAGACATCCACGTCCACTCCTCATTGTAGACTTGAGGAAGCTGACTGACCTGACTACCAGTTCTGGTGGAAGTTGACATCTGGCAGTCTACAATCGCTCTGCGCTGCTGGTAAACTCTGGATAACATGGTTAATGTCGAATTCCACCTCGTGGGCACGTCGCACAACAGTCGGTGAGCGGGCAGTTGGAGGCGGCGCTGCGCTGCCCTGAGAGTGGCAGCATCTGTGCTGGACTTCCTGAAATGCGCACAGATGCGGCGCACCTTCGTGAGCAAATCTGACAGATTGGGGTATGTCTTGAGGAAACGCTGAACTATCAGATTTAACACATGGGCCAGGCATGGCACATGTGTCAGTCTGCCGAGTTGCAGAGCCGCCACCAGGTTACGGCCGTTGTCACACACAACCATGCCTGGCTTCAGGTTCAGCGGTGCCAGCCACAGATCAGTCTGCGCCGTGATGCCCTGTAATAGTTCTTGGGCAGTGTGCCTTTTATCGCCTAGGCTCAGCAGTTTGAGCACCGCCTGCTGTCGCTTAGCGACGGCTCTGCTGCTGTGCCTAGAGCTAGCGACTGATGGCGCCATGCCCACGGATGGTAGTTCGGAGGAGGAGGTGGAGGAGGGGTGGGAGGAGGAGGAGGCATAGTAGGCCTTTGAGACCTGGACCGAGGTAGGCCCCGCAATCCTCGGCGTCGGCAGTATATGACCAGCCCCAGGGTCAGACTCGGTCCCAGCCTCCACCAAGTTAACCCAATGTGCCGTCAGCGATATATAGTGGCCCTGCCCGGCAGCACTCGTCCACGTGTCCGTGGTCAGGTGGACCTTGTCAGAAACGGCGTTGGTCAGGGCACGGATGATGTTGTCTGACACGTGCTGGTGCAGGGCTGGGACGGCACATCGGGAAAAGTAGTGGCGGCTGGGGACCGAATACCGAGGGGCGGCCGCCGCCATGAGGTTGCGAAAGGCCTCGGTCTCTACTAGCCTATAGGGCAGCATCTCCAGGCTAAGCAATCTGGAGATGTGGACATTAAGGGCTTGGGCGTGCGGGTGGGTTGCACTATATTTTCTTTTCCGCTCCAGCGTCTGGGGTATGGAAAGCTGAACGCTGGTGGATGCTGTGGAGGATCGTGGAGGCGACGATGGGGTTTTTGTGCCAGGGTCCTGGGCAGGGGGCTGACTATCAGCTGACACAGGGGAAGGAGCAGTGGTGTGCACGGCCGGAGGTGAACGGGCTTGGTGCCACTGATTCGGGTGTTTAGCATTCATATGCCTGCGCATACTGGTGGTAGTTAAGCTAGTAGTGGTGGAACCCCTGCTGATCCTGGTTTGGCAAAGGTTGCACACCACAGTCCGTCGATCATCCGGTGTTTCCTTAAAGAACCTCCAGACTTCTGAAAATCTAGCCCTCGCCGCGGGAGCCCTCGCCACGGGAGCTTCACTACGTGACACATTTGGCGCTGATGCACCTGCTCTGGCCCTGCCTCTCCGTCTGGCCCCACCACTGCCTCTTCCAACCTGTTCTGCTATAGGACTCTCCTCCGTCTCAGAAGCACTGTGTTCACCCGGCCTCTCAACCCAGCTTGGGTCTGTCACCTCATCATCCTCCGATCCCTCAGTCTGCTCCCCCCTCGGATTTCCTGCCCTGACAACAACTTCACCACTGTCTGACAACCGTGTCTCCTCATCGTCGGACACCTCTTTACACACTTCTTCCACTACGTCAAGAAGGTCATCATCACCCACAGACTGCGACTGGTGGAAAACCTGGGCATCGGAAAATTGCTCAGCAGCAACCGGACAAGTGGTTTGTGACTGTGGGAAGGGTCCAGAAAACAGTTCCTCAGAGTATGTCGGTTCAAATGCCAAATTTTCCTGGGAGGGGGCAGACTGGGGGGGAGGAGGCTGAGGTGCAGGAGCTGGAGGAGTGCCGATTTCGGTGACATGGGTGGACTGCGTGGAAGACTGACTGGTGGACAAATTGCTCGAAGCATTGTCGGCAATCCACGACATCACTTGTTCGCACTGTTCTGGCCTCAACAGTGCTCTACCACGAGTCCCAGTAACTTCAGACATGAACCTAGGGAGTGTAGCTCTGCGGCGTTCCCCTGCTCCCTCATCAGCAGGTGGTGTCTCACCCCGCCCAGGACCACGGCCTCTGACCCCTGCAGTAGTTGGACGCCCACGTCCCCGCCCTCGTCCTCTACCCCTAGCCCTCGGGTTAAACATTTTGAAAATGAAAGTTATAACTTTAATTTTTTTTTTACTTTTTTTTGTGTTTTTTTTTTTTTTGTGTTTTTTAGTTTTTAAAACCAAACGATGCTATCCTATTGCTATGGCTATTTTCTAGCCAACTATGAAAGCACACTGCTATGCCAGATGAGATGACGCTGAGTTATGAAAAAATAAACGTAAAATAAAAAGTAAATGGCAGACTGTGCCTAATTTCAATCAAACCCCTAATAAATTATCCCACTTCGGTCTTTGCGATGGATATGTGCGTCACTAAGCGCTAAACACAGCGGTCGCAAGTCTCACTCCAAATTCCTCACAATTGGCTAGTATATGCACTGCAGCAAGGACAGCCACCAGCAGATCAACCAGAAATAAAATATATATAACGCTATTGTAGGCGTAAGGAAGCCGTTTGGATTCTCCTTTGGCTATTTTCTAGCCAAGTATGAAAGCACACTGATGAGGTGACGCTGAGTTATGAAAAAATAAACATAAAATAAAAAGGAAATGGCAGACTGTGCCTAATTGAAATCCAACCCCTAATAAATTTTCCCACTTCGGTCTTTGCGATGGATATGTGCGTCACTAAGCGCTAAACACAGCGGTCGCAAGTCTCACTCCAAATTCCTCACAATTGGCTAGTATATGCACTGCAGCAAGGACAGCCACCAGCAGATCAACCAGAAATAAAATATATATAACGCTATTGTAGGCGTAAGTAAGCCGTTTGGATTCTCCTTTGGCTATTTTCTAGCCAAGTATGAAAGCACACTGATGAGATGACGCTGAGTTATGAAAAAATAAACGTAAAATAAAAAGAAACTGCCAGACTGTGCCTAATTGAAATCCAACCCCTAATAAATTATCCCACTTCGGTCTTTGCGATGGATATGTGCGTCACTAAGCACTAAACACAGCGGTCGCAAGTCTCACTCCAAATTCCTCACAATTGGCTAGTATATGCACTGCAGCAAGGACAGCCACCAGCAGATCAACCAGAAATAAAATATGTATAACGCTATTGTAGGCGTAAGTAAGCCGTTTGGATTCTCCTTTGGCTATTTTCTAGCCAAGTATGAAAGCACACTGATGAGATGACGCTGAGTTATGAAAAAATAAACGTAAAATAAAAAGAAACTGGCAGACTGTGCCTAATTGAAATCAAACCCCTAATAAATTTTCCCACTTTGGTGTTTGAGGTGGATATGTGTGTCACTAAGAGCTAAACACAACGGTAGCAAGTCCCCCTGCAAATTCCTCACAATATGGTACTAGCTGCACTACTAGGGCCAGCAAGCCCAGCCACAAGCAAACAAAAAAAAAAAAGTATAACGTTATTGTAGCCCTAAGAAGGGCTGTTGGGTTCTTGGAGAATCACTCCTGCCTAACAGTAATCTACCTGCACACTAACGCTAACCCTGACCAGCAGCAGCTCTCTCCCTAGCGGCATCCAGACACAGAATGATCCGAGCAGCGCGGGCAGCGGCTAGTCTATCTCAGGGTCACCTGATCTGGCCAGCCAACCACTGCTATCGACGTGTAAGGGTACCACGTCATGCTGGGTGGAGTGCAGAGTCTCCTGGCTTGTGATTGGCTCTGTTTCTGGCCGCCAAAAAGCAAAACGGCGGGAGCTGCCATTTTCTCGAGCGGGCGAAGTATTCGTCCGAGCAACGAGCAGTTTCGAGTACGCTAATGCTCGAACGAGCATCAAGCTCGGACGAGTATGTTCGCTCATCTCTATTGGTTATGTAGCTGCACATTGTGACATTGTGCAGTCAGGGATGACATTTGTTTCTGGTTGAATTGTACAAGCCATAATAGTATGAGCATGGGTAAATGAATGTACATTACTGTCAGGCTGATATTTTTGGCAATGATATGTGCCATTTAAGCCAATGCTGTTACTTCTGTAGGCATTAATAATCCTTGATGGGTGGTGCTATGTGCCTCTTGCAATATGGAAACATCTAGGGATATTAATAAGCCTGAGGAAACATGTTTGAAAAAGGACAAGCATCAGGTCGCCATGTGTGCCTGAGGCTTTATCCACGTGGCACTAGAGGATATCAGTCTAATTAAATTCTTTTTTTCTGTGTTTCATCCAGTTACCTTTGAGAAGTGTGATGCAAAGACAGTGATCAGCTATGTCTCAAAAGACCCAAACTTCGATATTCAAGCAGATGGTTCAGTCATCGTCAAAAATCACTTGAAACTTCATACCAAAAAAACATTCCAGGTCTTTGCTTTTGATGGGAAGAGTCTTCAGTCCTCCACCACTGTGACCCTGAACACACAAAAAGGTGAACCCCACAAAAAGGTGAGTTGGCTAAATTATGATTAAAATATATGTATACATTTCAATGATAAACCATTTACTATATTTCTCCTTCATTTGACCTTTCCAGTCTGAACATGGCCACAACCACAAAAACTCTGAGCAAGCACAAATAAGGAAGAAGAGAGACTGGATTATACCGCCAATATCTGTACAGGAAAATGAGAGGGGTCCATTTCCCAAAAGAATTATTCAGGTACCTACTGCAGGTGGAAAAATAAGTGTATAGATGCAACGTCTCTTGTGTATCATGGCTGTAAGTGAAACTCCTTAGGAACCTTATTATACCTATACTAAGAAATATGTCTTGTCTTTAATTGTAGATTAAATCCAGTAGAGATAAAGAGATGCAGGTATTCTACAGCATAACAGGACAGGGGGCTGATACTCCACCTGTGGGGGTTTTCATTATGGAAAGATCAAGTGGTTGGTTAAACGTCACCAAGCCACTGGACAGAGAAAATTTAGCAAGCTACCTTGTAAGTATTTTATAAAACATAACCTGGTGATCTGTAAATTGTTCATTGCCGGACATATCTGAAGTGTATTTATATTTGTAGATCCTTGTTCATGCCGTATCTATAAACGGAATAAAACTAGAGATACCGATAGAGATTGTTATCGCAGTCACGGATCAGAATGATAACCGTCCCGTCTTCATTGAGCAAATCTTTGAAGGCACAGTGGCTGAGGGCTCCAAACCAGGTAAGTTGTATCAGAGTCTCGGGAGGTTTGGACCATACTCTAAACTTTCAACCAATCCCATGAGTAAGGTTTTGTACCTATTGTACCACTGTAAACAATGTGTATTCCTGCTAGTATTGCTGTTGATACCTCAGTGATCAGCTATAACTTTTAGAACATTTAACTATGCTACTAAATGTTCAATTGTCCTGCAGCTCCACCACAAGGAAGTGTAATTGTTACAAATTGTCCTCCAGCTGAAAGAGATATCCATCTCTAAACTCTGGTCATATTTTAACAAGATGTACTATGGGTTCAACCTGCAGTATAGTTCTCTAATGTTATTTATAATGAAATTTGTAAAGGTAAAATTCAAAGCACTTAAAACTAGCTTTTTCCCAATTTCTGGCAAATTGATATAAATTAATAATTTTCACATATATGTATGTAAATATGGCACCAAACAAAATCAATTGCAAACAAAAATAGAATAATTAAATTAGTCTTTGCTTACACTTGTACAGTATATGAATTTTGATCCATACAGGAGCAGAACAATAAGGATAATAAAAGAAAGAGAAGAGTGACATATCAGGCATCAAGTGAAACCAAACAATCACATTGGTCCACACTTACTAAAAACCGTGTAGTCTGTACTATGTGCAGAGGCCGTCAGATTCAGGATTTGTGGCACACGTTCTTCATGAATCTGGCCCCCTTTGCACTGACCCCAGAGTGCACCAGCCTTTTTTTTTTTGGTGTACCTTTAACATGGGTCGTGCAACACACTTATGTCAGACTTTGCATGATTAATGTGGCGCTCGGTCTGACTGAACACTGTAACGCAGAATTTTGTGTTGCATCGGCTATAGTGCAGCCACGTCACAAAGTATTACGTGTGCCAGAACTGTGTCCCAGACACTTTTTAAGTATATGTGTAAGCAGTTTGCACTGAAAAGAACATGCAAAGTTCGCCAGAAAACTGGGGCAAAGCCTTTAGTAAATGTGGGCCATTGACTATGAAGTGGTCCATTTGCCTTCCATTAGGGGGTTTTTATTTTAACAAACTGCCCTTAGGTCATTTACATATGTGATATTAACAGAATCTACAACAACTTACATGAAAAACATTAGTCCACTGAATGTCCCATTCACTTTTATCCTCTTATTGTAAGGTACATCTGTGATGGTGGTATATGCAACAGATGAAGATGATGCCATTACTGTCAATAATGGGATCATTGCTTATGGCATATTGAGTCAAGAGCCACAATCTCCTTCCACAAATATGTTCGCCATCAATTCTGAAACTGGTGTGATTAGTGTTTTGCAAACAGGCCTCGATCGTGAGGTAAGTGATATATCTGGAAGCCTGCATTTCTTGGATGGCATAAATGTTTTACTGTGTTTCCTCAAAAATGTGATCTGAAAATAAGGTGTTACTTTTCTGACTTTTCAGAGTAGGGTTGAAATATGTTCTGTAAGCCCTAGTTACAAGGGACACATTTCAAACAGCTACACCCTTCAATGTATGGTTAATTTCAGACTATTTACCATCTGTTAGTCAATCTTCTGAACTATATCACCTAGAACAACATTTCAAGTGCCATTTTAAAAAGGAGAATCTAGGCGCCACACTACAGAACTTATAGCTGTTTGAAATGTGCCCCCATCCGGCCTGTCGGATATGGACAGCATGGAGAAGGATGAAGGGAGCTGACAGATGCAATGCACTACAAGTAGGCTAAATGGACAAGAGGGGCTCATTTAAGGAAAGTGATATTGCTAGGCATGAGAAATTGGGGCCAGGGATACTGAAGACAATAGAGTCTAAAGAAATTCACAATGGAATTCAGGGTTTGGAGAGTCGTAAAGAAGTTCCAAAAGATGAAGATGTGATTATTTTTTATGTTATTTTTTTGTCAAGAATACATGTAGATTTTTGTTCATGGAAAAAAATAAGACTTCCCCTAAAAATAAACCCTAACCCATTTTGGACCAGAAAAATAATATAAGACATATAAGAACCTTTCTTACGGTTTTATCTATTTATTTTATCTTTTTTTAAACACAAGTTTATAGCACCCCCTAGTGTTGTAAATGTCATAATGCATTTTAATCCCAAAACGGTGAACATTGTCCATTCTTAATACTATGGAAATGATTAACGCTGCAGGTTTTGTACCAGCAATAAGTCATTGCTGTGGATTCAAATTTGCATTTCAAAGATAGAAATCATTGCTTAAATCCATGGCAGGGATAGTTGTTGTTTTGGGGGAGGCGGACAAATTTTCTATGTGATCTATGCTGAAGACATTCCATAGTTTTTTGCACATGTATATATTCCTGGCATCGACACAATTCTGCTCTACATGCTGAAGTGGGACGCTGCAATTCAGACCATGAAATAAGGAATTTATACGAATGTATGATACAAAATATGTCATTTATTTACTACATTTACAGACAATCCCTAAATACACACTGATCGTCACAGCAACAGATCAAGAAGGTAAAGGCTTCTCGACTTCGGCTACAGCTGTGATTACTGTCACAGACACAAATGACAATCCTCCAATATTTGAACCAAAAACAGTAAGTAAAGAGAAACCCTTGTTAACATACATTCTCAGCTAAGATGTTTTTTTGATGTACATGGTGTGTACTTCACTGGCAATATTACCTTGTATATGTACTCCATTTTAACTTCAATAAAAAAATTTTGAATGTTAAAAATAACAATCAATTTTCTGGGGGACAGGGAGTTAATATGTCTTTTTACATTTTCAGTACAGCGTTGAGGTTCCTGAGAATAAAGTTGACTATGATGTTACCCTGCTTACAGTAACAGATGAGGATGCTTTCGAAACTGATGCATGGATTGCTGTATATCGGATCATTAAAGGCAATGAAGCCAATGTTTTTAGTGTATCAACTGTTGAAAACAACATGGGCCTTATAAAAACTGTAAAGGTAAAAAGAGTCCTGGAGCTGTTTTAAATAGTAAATGAGTTTACAAGTAATTGTAACACGCTTATCCTCCAATCATGTAGGAGGTTCCCAGCAGAAGATATTATTTTAGGACAGCAGATTGTTGTTACAGAAATAACATTTGTTGTTTTTTTTTAGGGTTTGGACTTTGAAAAGAAGAGGGAGTACATTCTGTCTGTGGTGGTTACAAATAAAGCTAACTTTTCGGTACCCCTGGTGACCTCCACAGCTACAGTGACTGTGATTGTTACGGATGTCAATGAAGCTCCAGTGTTTGATCCTCCAGAAAAAATTGTTTCCGTTCCAGAGGATCTACCCAGTGGCCAGGAGGTGGCATCCTACACCGCTCAGGATCCTGACAAGGCAATGAATCAAAAGATCACGTACGTTGATTAACATGCACCTCATAGACTAAATGTTTTAGTATAAATGCGCTAAAAGTAAAATTTAGGGGTTGTCTGTAAAGAAAATCATAGTTACTTTATTTTTAGAAACAATAACTTTCTTGTCAATATTGCAAATCAACTTCTTTGAAGACAATGTGAATGCAGAGTTGGGAATACCCTTTTAACTCAACATTCCTGAAATTCTAGGGGTGATGTATTAGAAACACTCATTGAAGTTCTCATGAGTTTACAATGCAGGAACCAATGGATGTGGCCAGACAGAAATCATATTTGGATATGACAGATATACTCTTTATTAGGACTCTGCAGTGTTGTAGAACTGCCTTCACTGTACTGGTCCTATTACAGGTCATTGAAGTGGTATATGTTCCCTGCAGGTATTTTATTGGCAATGACCCGGCTGGATGGCTGTCTGTGAACCGAGATAATGGCATTATCACTGGAGATGGCATGATGGATCGAGAGTCAATATTTGTCAAGAACAATACATATAAAGCCATCATCTTAGCTGTTGACAATGGTAACTAATGAATATTAATTAAAATGTATTTGTGTATATCTAGTGCTTGAAAATAGGATAATAAGTGACTGGATCATACAAAAAGTCCAATTGATTTATACATATATTAGCTTCATGAGGCAAGGCTAGGCATGAGATTGATCAGCACCAGACAAGACTCAACTTTTGTCACTTCTAACTGTGGGTTATTTTCTATTGAAAAGTTGCATAATTGTGAGATATATATATATATATATATATATATATATATATATATATATATATATATATTGGATGTTACTAACTCTCTGCTTATCCTTATCCTTTTAGGCAGTCCACCTGCTACCGGTACAGGGACCCTCCAACTTACTCTCATTGATGTAAATGATAATACTCCCTTTTTGGAAGATCAAGAAACTGTATTTTGTCTGAAGGACCCAAACCCTCTATTTATTAACATTATTGACAGGGATGAAAAGCCATTTACAGGCCCCTACACAGCAGAAATCAACCGTGAGGCCCGGGAAAACTGGACAACCACTGTGGTGAATGACCGTAAGTAGACAACAGATCCCTATTAGTGAATCCTTTTGAAAAGAGACCTTTAACATTTAATATGCAGGCTGTATTGTGGGCAGGAGGAGTTTTTAAAAAAAAGCTTTTAAAAAAATTGAGATGAAAAGATTCAGATCTACATTTACTTTTTAATTGATTGATTTATTTTATTTTTATTTATTATTATTAACTTATTTTATTTTATGACTTAGGCTTAATTGGATTTTCCAATTTATTCATACTGATGTCCTATCTGAAAGTAGAGACTCTAACAATCACATGGGTTCAGTGTTCGGTGTAGGGGCTGAGTTGGGTAATTGCATCTCTCATTTAAGTAAAGGATTTAAAGGGTCATCTTCTGGAGATAACCCCATTTAGGACATTCTATATAGGATGTCTATAGGGTGGTCCATAAAAGAAAGTAAAACCAAATGTGAATTACAGTCACATTTACAGTCACAGTGCATTTTTGCCTGTGTTAGTGTAGTCATTTCTCGATCATGCATATTCCACAGTACAGTGCACAGATATTCCACATATTCCACTGTGCATATATATTCCCCAGTACTGTGCATAGATATTCCTCATATTCCACTGTGCATACATATTCCACAGTACTGTGCATAGATATTCCACATATTCCACTGTGCATACATATTCCACAGTACTGTGCACAGATATTCCACATATTCCACTGTGCATATATATTCCCCAGTACTGTGCATAGATATTCCTCATATTCCACTGTGCATAGGTATTCCACAGTACAGTGCACAGATATTCCACATATTCCACTGTGCATACATATTCCCCAGTACTGTGCATAGATATTCCTCATATTCCACTGTGCATACATATTCCAAAGTACTGTGCACAGATATTCCACATATTCCACTGTGCATATATATTCCCCAGTACTGTGCATAGATATTCCTCATATTCCACTGTGCATACATATTCCACAGTACTGTGCACAGATATTCCACATATTCCACTGTGCATACATATTCCCCAGTACTGTGCATTGATATTCCTCATATTCCACTGTGCATACATATTCCACAGTACTGTGCATGGATATTCCTCATATTCCACTGTGCATACATATTCCCCAGTACTGTGCATGGATATTCCTCATACTCCACTGTGCATACATATTCCCCAGTACTGTGCATGGATATTCCTCATATTCCACTGTGCATACATATTCCCCAGTACTGTGCATGGATATTCCTCATATTCCACTGTGCATACATATTCCACAGTACTGTGCATAGATATTCCACATATTCCACTCTGCATACATATTCCCCAGTACTGTGCATGGATATTCCTCATATTCCACTGTGCATACATATTCCACAGTACAGTGCACAGATATTCCACATATTCCACTGTGCATACATATTCCACAGTACTGTGCACAGATATTCCACTGTGCATACATATTCCCCAGTACTGTGCATAGATATTCCTCATATTCCACTGTGCATATATATTCCACAGTACTGTGCATGGATATTCCTCATATTCCACTGTGCATACATATTCCACAGTACTGTGCACATATATTCCACATATTCCACTGTGCATATATATTCCCCAGTACTGTGCATAGATATTCCTCATATTCCACTGTGCATAGGTATTCCACAGTACAGTGCACAGATATTCCACATATTCCACTGTGCATACATATTCCCCAGTACTGTGCATAGATATTCCTCATATTCCACTGTGCATACATATTCCACAGTACTGTGCATGGATATTCCACATATTCCACTGTGCATATATATTCCCCAGTACAGTGCACAGATATTCTACATATTCCACTGTGCATATATATTCCCCAGTACTGTGCATAGATATTCCTCATATTCCACTGTGCATACATATTCCACAGTACTGTGCACAGATATTCCACATATTCCACTGTGCATACATATTCCCCAGTACTGTGCATAGATATTCCACATTTTCCACTGTGCATACATATTCCATAGTACTGTGCACAGATATTCCACATATTCCACTGTGCATATATATTCCACAGTACAGTGCACAGATATTCCACATATTCCACTGTGCATACATATTCCATAGTACTGTGCACAGATATTCCACATATTCCACTGTGCATATATATTCCAAAGTACAGTGCACAGATATTCCACATATTCCACTGTGCATATATATTCCAAAGTACAGTGCACAGATATTCCACATATTCCACTGTGCATATATATTCCAAAGTACAGTGCACAGATATTCCACATATTCCACTGTGCATATATATTCCCCAGTACTGTGCACAGATATTCCACATATTCCACTGTGCATACATATTCCACAGTACTGTGCATAGATATTCCACATATTCCACTGTGCATACATATTCCACAGTACTGTGCACAGATATTCCACATATTCCACTGTGCATACATATTCCCCAGTACTGTGCATAGATATTCCTCATATTCCACTGTGCATACATATTCCACAGTACAGTGCACAGATATTCCACATATTCCACTGTGCATACATATTCCATAGTACTGTGCACAGATATTCCACATATTCCACTGTGCATATATATTCCAAAGTACAGTGCACAGATATTCCACATATTCCACTGTGCATATATATTCCCCAGTACTGTGCACAGATATTCCACATATTCCACTGTGCATACATATTCCCCAGTACTGTGCATGGATATTCCTCATATTCCACTGTGCATACATATTCCACAGTACTGTGCATGGATATTCCTCATATTCCACTGTGCATACATATTCCACAGTACAGTGCACAGATATTCCACATATTTCACTGTGCATACATATTCCACAGTACTGTGCACAGATATTCCACTGTGCATATATATTCCACAGTACAGCGCACATATATTCCACTGTGCCTACATATTCCCCAGTACTGTGCATAGATATTCCTCATATTCCACTGTGCATATATATTCCACAGTACTGTGCATGGATATTCCTCATATTCCACTGTGCATAGGTATTCCACAGTACAGTGCACAGATATTCCACATATTCCACTGTGCATACATATTCACCAGTACTGTGCATAGATATTCCTCATAGTCCACTGTGCATACATATTCCCCAGTACAGTGCACAGATATTCTACATATTCCACTGTGCATATATATTCCCCAGTACTGTGCATAGATATTCCTCATATTCCACTGTGCATACATATTCCACAGTACTGTGCACAGATATTCCACATATTCCACTGTGCATACATATTCCCCAGTACTGTGCATAGATATTCCTCATATTCCACTGTGCATACATATTCCACAGTACAGTGCACAGATATTCCACATATTCCACTGTGCATACATATTCCACAGTACTGTGCATGGATATTCCTCATATTCCACTGTGCATACATATTCCCCAGTACTGTGCACAGATATTCCACATATTCCACTGTGCATATATATTCCACAGTACAGTGCACAGATATTCCACATATTCCACTGTGCATATATATTCCCCAGTACTGTGCATAGATATTCCACATATTCCACTGTGCATATATATTCCCCAGTACTGTGCATAGATATTCCTCATATTCCACTGTGCATACATATTCCACAGTACTGTGCACAGATATTCCACATATTCCACTGTGCATATATTTTCCCCAGTACTGTGCATAGATATTCCTCATATTCCACTGTGCATAGGTATTCCACAGTATAGTGCACAGATATTCCACATATTCCACTGTGCATATATATTCCCCAGTACTGTGCACAGATATTCCACATATTCCACTGTGCATACATATTCCACAGTACTGTGCATAGATATTCCACATATTCCACTGTGCACACATATTCCCCAGTACTGTGCATAGATATTCCTCATATTTCACTGTGCATACATATTCCACAGTACTGTGCATAGATATTCCTCATATTCCACTGTGCATATATATTCCACAGTACTGTGCATAGACATTCCTCATATTCCACTGTGCATACATATTCCACAGTACTGTGCACAGATATTCCACATATTCCACTGTGCATATATATTCCCCAGTACTGTGCACAGATATTCCACATATTCCACTGTGCATATATATTCCCCAGTACTGTGCATAGATATTCCACATATTCCACTGTGCATAGGTATTCCACAGTACAGTGCACAGATATTCCACATATTCCACTGTGCATATATATTCCCCAGTACAGTGCACAGATATTCCACATATTCCACTGTGCATATATATTCCAAAGTACTGTGCATAGATATTCCTCATATTCCACTGTGCATACATATTCCAAAGTACTGTGCACAGATATTCCACATATTCCACTGTGCATACATATTCCACAGTACTGTGCATAGATATTCCTCATATTCCACTGTGCATACATATTCCACAGTACTGTGCACAGATATGCCACATATTCCACTGTGCATATATATTCCACAGTACTGTGCAAAGATATTCCTCATATTCCACTGTGCATACATATTCCACAGTACTGTGCACAGATATTCCACATATTCCACTGTGCATACATATTCCACAGTACAGTGCACAGATATTCCACATATTCCACTGTGCATATATATTCCACAGTACAGTGCACAGATATTCCTCATATTCCACTGTGCATACATATTCCACAGTACTGTGCATAGGTATTCCTCATATTCCACTGTGCATACATATTCCACAGTACTGTGGATAGATATTCCTCATATTCCACTGTGCATACATATTCCACAGTACAGTGCACAGATATTCCACATATTCCACTGTGCATACATATTCCACAGTACTGTGGTGAGATATTCCACATATTCCACTGTGCATACATATTCCACAGTACTGTGGTGAGATATTCCACATATTCCACTGTGCATACATATTCCACAGTACTGTGGTGAGATATTCCACATATTCCACTGTGCATATATATTCCCCAGTACTGTGCATAGATATTCCACATATTCCACTGTGCACACATATTCCCCAGTACTGTGCATAGATATTCCTCATATTCCACTGTGCATACATATTCCACAGTACTGTGCATAGATATTCCTCATATTCCACTGTGCATACAAATTCCACAGTACTGTGCATAGATATTCCACATATTCCACTGTGCATATATATTCCACAGTACAGTGCACAGATATTCCACATATTCCACTGTGCATACATATTCCCCAGTACTGTGCATAGATATTCCTCATATTCCACTGTGCATACAAATTCCACAGTACTGTGCATAGATATTCCACATATTCCACTGTGCATATATATTCCCCAGTACTGTGCATAGATATTCCACATATTCCACTGTGCATACATATTCCCCAGTACTGTGCATAGATATTCCTCATATTCCACTGTGCTTACATATTCCACAGTACTGTGCACAGATATTCCACATATTCCACTGTGCATACGTATTCCACAGTACAGTGCACAGATATTCCACTGTGCATACGTATTCCACAGTACAGTGCACAGATATTCCATTGTCCATACATATCACACAGTACTGTGCACAGATATTCCACCACCCATACATATTCCCCAGTACTGTGCACAGATATTCCATTGTCCATACATATTCCACAGTACTGTGCACAGATATTCTACTGTGCACACATTGGCATTACCTTTTTATTAATGATAACCTTTTATTGTTTTACAGAATTTGAAATAAAACCAAAGAGGGATCTGGAAGCCGGCACATACACAATGACTGTCACCATGTTGGATTGCCAAGGACTAAAAAATACAAGCATTCTAAAGATAGAAGTATGTGAATGTGAGGGTACAACGTGCAGTGGACCAAAGGCAGTGGTTGCAGGGTTTGGTATCCCTGTGATACTTGGCATACTTGGAGGCGTTTTGGCACTGTTGAGTAAGTCTTTCAGTTTACACTTTGTAGTAATGTTACAGTATGCTATCAGACATTTTGGTTTTGAGACATTTGTACATAAAAGGATCATTTTATGATTTCTGTATGAAAGACTGAATGTAGAAGTTAAATTGGGGAGGACCCACTCTCATGTCTGCTAATAGCATATGGCCAGAAATAGCAGATGGCCAGAATAGACCAATATATAACGTAGAGGGGTAGCTGAATGAATTTTTACTAGATGTTACCTCATATAAAAACAGAAAAATAACTGACTTATAATCTTTATAGATTATAATATATACTATTTTTTTTGTAGTACTCTTGTTACTTCTCCTGCTGTTTGTGAGGAAAAGAAAGGTTGTCAAGGAGCCACTGCTACCTCCTGAAGATGAAACACGTGATAATGTGTATCATTATGATGAAGAAGGTGGAGGAGAGGAAGATCAGGTACTGCACCTTAAAGCTCTATTGTCACAAATAACAACTGACTGAACAACTGGTTATAACATCCACTTTCTCTTAAAGGATTTTGATCTGAGTCAACTGCACCGTGGTCTTGATGCCCGCCCAGATATCACTCGTAATGACGTTGCACCGACTCTGATGCCAGCTCCTCAGTACCGACCACGCCCAGCCAACCCTGATGAAATAGGAAATTTCATTGAAGAGGTAGGTGAACATTTAAATAGCTGAATTTTAAGGGATTTTTATCCTGCAATAATGCCACCCTAAGTAGAAGACAGAATGAATGGATACACATGATTTTGCAGAATGTTTTCTTTGGTAGGCCCAAACAATCTCTTAATAATGGCCAAGTCTAAAATCCACTACTTTAAATAGGCATGTTTGCATGTTTTTATTTAAAAAAAAAAAAGCTGTGCCTATGCTGAATTGAGTAATATGTATTCCTACACTTACAAAGACAAATATGGTATATTTTGATCTGCTTGTCATTGAATGGAATCCAATGTTGTAAACTTGTCCTTATCGATGCCAAAACATATGTACAACTACTTAATTCTAAAAACTGTGCTACACTGCGCTCACCCCTCCCATCTCCACCTGGCCGAAATGAGCTGCAAACTTCAACCTGTTTGCAGCACTTTTTAAGCACAAGGTTGTGTGAATTCGAACACTTCACCCATGTCAGTTAGGCATGATAAAAATTTTAGCTTTTAGAACTTTTGTATTTGTTAACCAATGAGCAGTGCTGTAAATAGTGAAGAATAGTGAAGAATTAAAGCACAAAATTTATTGAAAAATTGCATAATTTTCCACTTTTTACCCTAAGAATATAATGTTATGCAATGCATTTAAATCTAATAAATAGTATTTTACTCCATTATTAGAATCTGAATGCAGCGGACAATGACCCAACCGCCCCTCCATATGACTCCCTCCTCGTGTTTGATTATGAAGGCAGCGGATCAGAAGCTGCATCACTCAGCTCACTGAATTCCTCCAGTTCAGATGGTGACCAGGATTACAGCGCGTTGAATGACTGGGGTCCTCGCTTCACTAAACTGGCGGACATGTACGGAGGAGATGAGGACTAGAATGTGACTAAGGCTCATATCTGAGAATATTACTGGCAGAAATGTTTTTTTTTTAATTTCTTCGCACTGTACACTGGATGGGAGGCTGCTCAGTTCTACTTCAGTTTTACTGTAAACTCAGGTGTCATCACAGGACAGTGGTGGTCTTCTTTTGCATTACTACAAAAGTAAGGGATTTTTTAAAGAGAAGCCCTTGTAAATTGTTTAAAGTTTTATCATTTCTGTTGTCCTTTGTGCTCTTGTAAAGGTGTCTTTTAACCTGTGGCTCTCCAACTATTGCAAAGGTAAAACTACCAGCTCCGACATCCACAGGTTAGAGAACAGTATCTAAAAGCAATGCTGTTTGACAGATTGACAATTGTCTATGTTGTGAATTTATTCTTTTTTTTTATTTTATATAATGTGATTAAGTCTCTTCATATAATTTATCCTTAGAACATTCTAATTATGTAAATGAAGATTTACTAAAGTTCTATCCAGAGAATTATATTTTTATGCATAGCCAAAATAAGTGTTTTGTCTGGAGATTGTGTACTAAAAACACTGCTGTTGCCAGTGACCATGTAACCTTCACTTACAAGCCTAATTCTTTTGTTGTTGGATAAATAGAAGTATTGATTAGATTGGTTATTAGGCAATTCCCCTATTAGATTCAAAGTCTGTAACAGACAAATGACTGCACAAAAAGGCAGCCATGACATTTAAGGAATTTACCAGCTCCTAAATCACCCCACAAGTAAAACCAGCATTGATTCTAGAAATAAGTTTTCTAACTTTTTACAATTAGGTGCACTGATGCTGCCTCTGTCTTTTTTCTACACCTTATTTCTACAGGGGGTTACAGGGGTTGTCCACCTTTGGCGAATATTAGATATGGTTTGTATAGGGAAAAGTTATACAATTTTCCAATATACTTTCTGTATCAATTCCTCATGGTTTTCTAGATCTCTGCTTGCTGTCCTGCTTCTTTGTTTACATCCAGTGGATAGAAATCTGTCCATGTGATGTGATGGAGGTGCAGGTGCATGAGCCTTATTATCACACAACTACTATTACTCTCTGTGAACATAATGGCTCGTTCACCTGTATGTGCATCACATCACATGGACAGATTTTTTTCCACTGGATGTAAACATAGAAGCTTTCTATAGCAGGACAGCAAGCAGAGATCTAAAAAAAAAACCTTGAAATATTGATACAGAAAGTATATTGAAAAATTGGATAACTTTTCCTTACACAAACCATATCAAATATTTGCTGAAAGTGGACAACCCCTTTAAATGATTGAATACCGTGATACTGGGTAGCCCTAGGCAGCATTTAAAGAAGAAAACAGATGCACCAGTGATTATGGTTCCACCCCTAGGGCACCAAAAAGTTAATTTGCATAATGATAAAAACTGAATTTTCTGTAATGGTATTGCTCAGCATCCAAGAGCATAGACATTAGCAAAAATAGAAAAACAGAAAACAGCGGCACTCACCCGGAAAAGTGTTGTCTTCTTTATTTCATGCAGAATAAAAATACATGTGGCAGTTGTGCCAACACAGGGTAGAGAAGGGAGCAGGGGTACAGACAAAGGCGACAGCCGTTTCGCGCCGTCCGGCGCTTTCTCTAGCCTCTGGGGCCTCCAGAGTCTATCTATTGCAGAAGGAATAGATTA
Source organism: Engystomops pustulosus (assembly GCF_040894005.1). NCBI lineage: Eukaryota > Metazoa > Chordata > Amphibia > Anura > Leptodactylidae > Engystomops > Engystomops pustulosus. The sequence continues at coordinate 99,239,964 of NC_092417.1, read as the reverse complement.
CTATGGATGGAAAGCCTATAGAGTGTGCAAAATGTTGGTTTAACCTGTGGGGTAATTTAGGAGATGCAGAAGCGGAGATATGAAAAAAAGGGGCACTGTCGAGACTCTCCTGGTACAGTCGCTGATTCAGAGATGACTTAGTGAAAGACAATGAAATGGGTGGTGCTCAGCATCCAAGAGCATAGACATTAGCAAAAATAGAAAAACAGAAAACAGCGGCACTCACCCGGAAAAGTGTTGTCTTCTTTATTTCATGCAGAATAAAAATACATGTGGCAGTTGTGCCAACACAGGGTAGAGAGGGGAGCAGGGGTACAGACAAAGGCGACAGCCGTTTCGCGCCGTCCGGCGCTTTCTCTAGCCTCTGGGGCCTCCAGAGGCTAGAGAAAGCGCCGGACGGCGCGAAACGGCTGTCGCCTTTGTCTGTACCCCTGCTCCCCTCTCTACCCTGTGTTGGCACAACTGCCACATGTATTTTTATTCTGCATGAAATAAAGAAGACAACACTTTTCCGGGTGAGTGCCGCTGTTTTCTGTTTTTCTATTAATTTAGGAGATGGTAGACTCCCTTTAACTACAGCAAAATCCCTTTTAGACAGAATATTTCATTTTTATGGGATTAAGTTGGGTTTAGACTTTCAAATCAAATAGAATTTTTTTTCCTTTCTTGGAACCTTGCCTATTTACCCAAAAAGTGTGAATAAAATGCTTTTTTATGGCTCACTGCTTCCTAGAGGAACCTTCTATGTCCATGTCCAAATATGAAAAATCGCAAGGAAAACTCAAGATATTCATTGTTTATACCTGCCTATATATTTTTTTGTACAAAAATAAAATTGTTTATATAAAATTAATGTTTTACAGTGATCATTATGTTTCTATCACTATAATATTTAGTTGTAAAAATCCCACCTCATGGCAGATGCGGTCCTGCTTATTGGGAAAAGGGCCCAACCCCAACGCTAAGCCAACTTATTAGAGGTACGAAGTACGACTAGACAGTGTTAAACTACACCAGTTTTATCACCTAGCATTAGACAATTAAGGATAAATCTGGTGCAGCAAGTGCTCTGCTGTGTCTTACCTTGAGACACATGATAAATCTGCTCCTTTGCTATTTTCATGCCACCTCTTGGATACTTTACTGTAATCAAATATTTTGTTACTAACTTTTGCGAGACTGTGGTTAATTTATTCCTTAAAGGGAACCTGTCACCAGGGACCTCATCTTCACTAAAGACAGGTTGCAGAAGCGTATTACACCTGCAGTGCAAATATGTCTTTCTCTCTTTTTATAAGCATTTGCATTACAATAGAATTGTGTTATAACTTACCTTGCACCCTGACAAAATCTTGGGGTAGTCCCAGGTTCTGGACTTTGTTAAAAAAAACCAACAGGGCCAGTGTCATAAACCAAGCTCAATCATATATACATGAATAAAATCCAAATATTTATTGGTATGCATTAAAACCACATAAAAACTTGCACAACACCTTGTGCTAAACAGTAACACTGTACAAATGACAGATGAGATGATAATAAATTACCGCAACATACGCTGTCAGGTCTATATATTGGTGAAACAAGGGGTGAGGGACCACCGTGAATAAGATGAAAACCCTGTGATGAATGCCTGGAGGAGGAAAAAACGAATAGAATTTAAATCTGGTGAAGGAGGTGGAGGAGTTTTGAGTGTGTAAGAGAGACACTGGATACCACCAATGACAGGACCAAATGTCAATAGTGATGTGCAAGAAAGTGACTAAGTATGAATTCTATATGTTCCCAAGTGATTTTAACTAAAGCACCAATAAAGGGGAGAAGGGATGTGAAAGAAAAAGTGTGTTAATAAAGTCAAAATGTGATCCACGTATGCAAAAAAAAACTACTTACCTGATACTTACCATAGTGAACATAAAAAGAAAATGGCCACCATGGTCATCAATGTAAACCTCTTACCTCTGTTTGTAAAACCCTATAAATAATAAATCTTCATTTAACCCAAGGGGTGCCATAGACTGCATGGAAAAAATCCATCTTGATTCGCATCGCAGTAATTTTGGAACAACACTACCTCCCCTGATGTTGGAAAATATTCTCTCCAAACCCACAATTTGTACATCCTTGATCTTACCTTTATGATGTTGCAGGAAGTGGTTGGCTACCGATGTCAGATTCTTGTCATTTTCATAGTATCTTCGTTTTGTATTGATCGTGGAGAAGTGCTGTTGAATTCTTCTTTTAAGCGCCTGTGTCGTCTGTCCTACATAAATCTTGGGACAGGAGCAAATGATGGCATACGCCACATCTTTGGTTTTACAGTCGACATAATGTTTAAGCTGATATACTTTACCATCCAGTGGATCCTCAAAGACATCTCCTGAGTTCATGTGTTTACAGTTTTTTTTTTATACTGGTCATTTGATGCATCATCTTTCCTTTTCCAAGTTTTGCATGTGTTTACAGATGTTGCGATTGCCATAGGCATAAGTACCCTTTGATTGATGTCCTCCTGAAGTGCCGGCCTTTGGTCTAGTAAAATGACTGTGGCTTAATTGATCTTTGAGATTCTTTGCTCTTCTAGCTATTAGAGCTGCCTTGTCGGTAATGTGTTCTGTCAACTTGGGCTCACTTAACAGTACGTACCAATTTTTCTTCAAAATAGTATGTATGTCCCCCCATCGATTGTTGTATGAAGCAATCAGCCTCACCTTGTTGTTCGAATATCTTTTTCTTGGTTGCAAAATCTCTTTTCTTGTACTAGTTCTCGCTCTCATGTAAGCTTGAGAAATAATTTTCTTCGGATAGCCTCTTGCACGAAGTTGTATCTCCAATGGTGTCTGCCCATCTAGAGATAACTTGTGGTGCTTCCGCTAGATGTTTTTTTTACCACCGGATCTGATAACAAAATTGGCCAGAACCATTTAAAAATCATGTTCATCTCCCTCCATTGTGCATTATAAGGAGTGATAATCCTTACCTTATTCTCCAGTGAACGTTTCTGATTCTGGATGAATAAGGACCTTCATCAGTTGACTTTGCTTGTAGGTAATCCCTCTGTATATCAGAATCCCGGTATCCTCTTTGTTTGAAACGTGCCTTGAGGATCAGTGATTCATTCTCAAAGTTGCTTGATGTATCGCAAATTCGACGTGTCCTCAAGAACTGACCTGTTGGAATACATCGAACTGTATGTGACGGATGGAAAGACTTGGCATGTAGGAGGGCATTAACAGAAGTTTCTTTGTGGTATATAGTTGTATTGAGGCGAATCTGGATATCTAAAAACTCCATGTGTTCCTGGCTGATATTGTTTGTTAGCTGGATATTTAAATTGTTAGTACTGAGGTCCACCAAAAGCTGACCCAGACCTGTCCTTGAGCCTTGCCATATGAACAGGACATCATCAATGAATCGCATCCATGAGATGACCTGTCCAGATGCCCTGTCCATAGCCTCCTGGACCTCATTCCTTTCCCAAAGACCTAAGAAAAGATTCGCATACGAGGGGGCACACGTGGCCCCCATGGCCACCCCCTTGTCTGCATGTAGAATCTGTCCTTGAAAAATAATTGTGGTCCAATATGAACCTCATCAATACCTTCAGGAATGTTACCAAATCCTTGTCAAGCTTGCGGATACCCAAAAAGAATTTCACCGATGTGATGCCTAAATCATGAGCAATACATGTGCACAACCGTTCTACATCACATGAAACCAGAAACATATGTGGTTCAAGTATAACATCCTCCAATCGTTTCAAAACGTCAGTAGAGTCGCGAATATATGAGGGCAATTCCTCTACACATGGATGAAGATAAAAGTCTACAAATCGGCAAATGGGCTCACACAGACTTCTGCAGCCTGACACAATAGGACGGCCAGATGGTGTTTTGGCGTCCTTGTGAACTTTTGGTTGAAAACATTAGGTGGGTATAATAGGAAATTCCACCTCTAGGCCATTACGGATTCTGGGTGGTATGATCCGTCTGTCCAGTACTTTGTCCAAAATATGGGTCCCCACCATCTTGCCCCCCCAGGGGGCCCCCACCAGCTGAGCATTGTCTGACACTGACTGGGAGCGATGTCCAGCGGTGTTGCTGCAGAGCATCGCTCCCAGACAGGCAGGAAAAGTCAGCGCGCACAGAGCTCGCTCTGCAACCCTGCCCGAACTCTGCTGTGAGCTGACAGCCTCTGGATGGAGCGATGTGCTGCACCGCGGCTGCAGAGCATCGCTCCCAACTAGAGGCAGCTCTCAGTGACCACACAAGCCCTCCACCGATTGAGCCCCCAGCCCTTAGATCGGCAACCATACTCTACCGACACCCCCCTCCCCCCCGCGATCGCCCCCCCCCCCCCGCGTTGCCCCCCCCCCCTCCATACCTGTGGGATACTGTGATGTCAGGAGAACAGACGGAGCCTCCAATCAGAGCAGGAAGTGGAGGAGCTGTGCTGTGACAACAAACTACATGTGGAGAAGAGACAACTTACAGGGTAAGTGGCTGTATACATGGGTCTGTATGTCTGTATGCATGTATACATGGGTCTGTATGGCTGTATGCATGTATACATGGGTCTGTATGGCTGTGTGCATGTATACATGGGTCTGTATGGCTGTATGCATGTGTACATGGGTCTGTATGGCTGTATGCATGTATACATGGGTCTGTATGGCTGTATGCATGTATACATGGGTCTGTATGGCTGTGTGCATGTATACATGGGTCTGTATGGCTGTGTGCATGTATACATGGGTCTGTATGGCTGTATGCATGTATACATGGCTGGGTCTGTATGGCTGTATGCATGTATACATGGCTGGGTCTGTATGGCTGTATGCATGTATACATGGCTGGGTCTGTATGGCTGTATGCATGTATACATGGCTGGGTCTGTATGGCTGTATGCATGTATACATGGCTGGGTCTGTATGGCTGTATGCATGTATACATGGCTGGGTCTGTATGGCTGTATGCATGTATACATGGGTCTGTATGGGGGGCTGGTGCGGCTGTATACATGGGTCTGTATGGCTGGTGTGGCTGTATACAGTACATGGGTCTGTATGGCTGGTGTGGCTGTATACAGTACATGGGTCTGTATGGCTGGTGTGGCTGTATACAGTACATGGGTCTGTATGGCTGGTGTGGCTGTATACAGTACATGGGTCTGTATGGCTGGTGTGGCTGTATACAGTACATGGGTCTGTATGGCTGGTGTGGCTGTATACAGTACATGGGTCTGTATGGCTGGTGTGGCTGTATACATGGGTCTGTATGGCTGATGTGGCTGTATACAGTACATGGGTCTGTATGGCTGATGTGGCTGTATACAGTACATGGGTCTGTATGGCTGATGTGGCTGTATACAGTACATGGGTCTGTATGGCTGATGTGGCTGTATACAGTACACGGGTCTGTATGGCTGGTGTGGCTGTATACATCGGTCTGTATGGCTGTATGCATGTATACATGGCTGGGTCTGTATGGCTGTATGCATGTATACATGGGTCTGTATGGCTGTATGCATGTATACATGGGTCTGTATGGGGGGCTGGTGCGGCTGTATACATGGGTCTGTATGGCTGGTGTGGCTGCATACAGTACATGGGTCTGTGTGGCTGTATACATGGGTCTGTATGGCTGGTTTGGCTGTATTCATGTATACATGGGTCTGTATGGCTGGTGTGGCTGTATACATGAGTCTGTATGGCTGTATATATGGCTCTGTATGGGTGGCTGAGTTGTATGTTACATGGGACTGTATGGCTGGTGTGGCTGTATACATGGGACTGCATGGCTGTGTGGGCTGAGGAGTATGTCACATGGGACTTCATGGCTGGTGCAGGGTGAGGTGTATGTTACCTGGGACTGCGTGTCTGGTAGGGGTGAGGGTAGATATATAGATGTATTACTTGGGGGGGTGAGGCGGCTGTGTGTAGCGGTGTTGCTGGTGGCGAGGCGGCTGTGTGTAGCTGTGTTACTGGGGATGAGGCGGCTGTGTGTAGCGGTGTTGCTGGGGGCGAGGCGGCTGTGTATAGCGGTGTTGCTGGGGGCGAGGCGGCTGTGTGTAGTGGTGTTGCTGGGGGCGAGGCGGCTGTGTGTAGCGGTGTTGCTGGGGGCGGGGCGGCTGTGTGTAGCGGTGTTGCTGGGGGCGGGACGGCTGTGTGTAGCGGTGTTGCTGGGGGCGGGGCGGCTGTGTGTAGCGGTCTTGCTGGGGGCGGGGCGGCTGTGTGTAGCGGTGTTGCTGGGGGCGGGGCGGCTGTGTGTAGCGGTGTTGCTGGGGGCGGGGCGGCTGTGTGTAGCGGTGTTACTGCTGAGATAGTGAGAAGTGAGAAGGAGGACGTGTATGCACGCTACACTCAGTGGGGGCCTCCACCAGATTTTGCGCCCAGGGGCCCCCACCAACCTTAATCCGGCCCTGACTGTACACAGAAAAAATGCCCCAGTGAGAACTTTGCCTATAAGCGGTCCTCCTCTTTCTTGCTTTGCCCTATCATCTGTGACTGGGCTGAGAGGCCCCATTTCAGGAGAAGGCTACCATGACATCCCTGGCAAAGCCCCAGAATCAAGCCAGTCACTCCATTCCTGGGAATTCACCATCTGCCCACACACACATTGCCAGGAGGAGGGTCTTCTCAAAGGACTCCTGTGGTAATACCACAAAATATGGCCATGATTTATTGACTGAATCGGAAATTTTTTACAATCCTTTTTTTCTGACAACTGTATATTTTTGTTGTCTGCACTGTTCATTTGCATTTAATAATTCTCTGCTTGTAGCCTTAAAGAACTAAAGTTTCTGTTAAGATAACATTACCAATATCAATTAAGTAATCTTCTTGCTAATTGGGGTATATATATATATATATATATATATATATATATATATATATTGGGTTGTTAAGGGATTTATGTAGACAGGCAACAATTTACCTTCTTATTATAAATTAATAAGCAAAGTATAGATGATGGCAGCTAAGGTTTCAGATAAAATTTGAGTGAATACCAGGTGTGAAGGAAACTGTGACGTTTCGGACCCTGAAGGATACGCAAGGTCATGGGCACAACAATAAATCACAACCCTGAATGACTATAAAACCCCTTTCACTAAACTCAGTGAAACAGAATTTTATTGACCCAAGGAGCTGCCACCAGTTCTCCTTTAATATAAGCCCGGTCCATAACAGGATTATATAGGGTGAAGAACCATCCTGGTAGCATGTATATGAGCGAAACACGTGCGTTTGGGTTCTTTATCGAGATAAAAGAGCAACGCAGGTTCAATTTTATATTTAATTGCACACTAGACAATACAGTACACACAATAGATATATACATTAAACAGAGTACAAAATAAAAGGTAGCACTACAAGTCTCAGCAGTTCAGTGAGTTAGTTACCTTGTATGTGGCCTAATGGGGATGGATAGTCCACACTTTAAGATACTCCCTGAGCTTGGTGATGGTAAGATTATCCCCAGGTGAGAGATGATGTGACCTTAGAGGTTTCTGATTATATCAGGTGCAGACACACCTCTGTTCACCCCAAGGAGGAGTCATGAGGTCCCTCTTACCTGGTATTACATACAGAACCCTGGAGAAATCATAGCTTCTCAAGAGTAAGTTGTAGGGTCATGGTTCTGGTATCATTGGATCCAGGTGAAACTTGACCCATTTGCTATGGTTCTTCCCAGAGATATTTATATCTCTGGACCCAAGGGTGCTAGAGCCCCAGGAATTGGACCACTGTGATCTCCTGAAGACAATAACTCCAAAATGTAGTTTCCCTTGGGCTGAGATTGGCCATAACTCCATAACTGTCCCTAATCCATGTATTGGTTTAAGAGTTTTTATGACTCTTTGTCTCCTGTTTGAAAATGGGGGGGGGGAGGGGGGAATCCATAGAGACGATTTGGCTGCGGAGATCCTTTGAAGCTCGTCACCCTCCCGAGCCAGGTAACACTCTGCTAGCTTCATTTGGCTAACTAAGCGGAGGCTGGGGGAAAGTGGGGAATTTGAGTAGAATAAAGCCTCCCTCCTCCAGGCCCTATTTATCACACTAGGGCATAGATAGTAGAATTTAGCATAAAGGTACCATCTTGTGCTGAAAAACTTGGCTTATACTCCAGTATATGCGGTAAATGTTCATGCCCAAGCATACAAAGGTATGCAAATACCCAACACTAGTGAAAACATATAATAAAATACTTCTTGGTTGAATAAAGTGCAATAAACTAAAACATAAAAATATGTAGCTATTATAATGTTATTTCAGCGCACTTGTGACTCAAATGGCCCACATTTATTAAAGTGTTTGCACCAGTTTTGCACATGCACACTTCTCAACTTTTAACCAGTTCGCGACCGCCCGCCGTGTATTCACGGCGGCGGTCGGGTCGCGCTGCATGGAGAGGGCTCACGGGCTGAGCCCTCTCCATAGCCGGTAAGTCTGCATATTGCAGCAAAGGCTTACTGGTAACACCCGCGATCGGTGCTAGCACCGATCGCAGGTGTCATCACAGCGATGGCTGCTGGCAAAGCTGCCGGCAGCCTCAAAAAGATAGCGGCACATGGGCGCCGCCATCTTACCTGGGATCGCCGCTCCCCGTGACGTCATCGGGGAGCGGCAATCCGTCTCCATGGTAGCCTTGGGTCTTCCGATGACCGAGGCTATTTCGTTTTAACCCCTTCATTACAATCTGCTGATAGCACATTGTAATGAATGAGGAGGAAAATCCCCATATACTGCCATACTATAGTATGGCAGTATATGATAGCATCGATCAGGCAACCTAGGGTTAAAGTACCCTAGGGAGTCTGAAAAATAGTGAAAATTAAAATTAAAAAAAGTTTTTAAAAAAAAATGATAATAAAAAAACCTAAAATTTCAAATCACCCCCCTTTCCTTAGAACTGACATAAATATAAATAAACAGTAAAAATCATAAACACATTAGGTATCGACGGGTCTGAAAATGCCTGATCTATCAAAATATGATTACGGTTTTCCAATGCGTTAAACCCCGTAACGGAAAATAGCGCCCAAAGTCAAAAATGGCACTTTTATGCCATTTTGAAAAATATAAAAAAATCTATAAAAAGTGATCAAAAGGTTGTACAGTTCTAAAAATGATATCATTGAAAATATTATCAAATTTCACAAAAAATTACACCACCCACAGCTCCGTACACCAAAGTATAAAAAAGTTATTAGCGCCAGAAGATGGCAAAATCAAAAAAATAATTTTTGTACAGGTTTTAATTTTTGTAAATGTATGAAAACATTATAAAACCTATACAAATTTGGTATCCCCTCAATCGTACCGACCCAAAGAGTAAAGTAGACATGTCATTTGGGGCGCTCAGTGAAAGACATAATATCCAAGCCCACAAGAAAATGGCACAAATGCGTTTTTTCACCATTTTCACTGCATTTGGAATTTTTTCCCCGCTTCCGAGTACATGGCATGGAATACTTAATACCATCACTATGAAGTGCAATTTGTTACGCAGAAAACAAGCCATCACACTGCTCTTTACGTGTAAAAATAAAAAAGTTATAGATTTTTGAAGGTGGGGAGTGAAAAGTAACCCCTAAAACCTTTATATTTTTTGAAAGCAGATAACCCGGGGATTGCATTTGTCCATACAACTTTCATGCAACAAACATAAATTATAAAAAAAAAATGCATGATGATGTAAAAATAATAAGTCAAGGTAAGCAGATTTATGTATACCACAACATACAATAAGAATTAACACCAAGCTTCACACAGGTATAATATTTTACTCTCCTTTACACAACAGTAACCCAGTGCCGGAATAAGGGGTAGGCGAAGGTAGGCAACCAATTGGTAAAGTGTCAATTGTAAAGGTGATCGCCAAGGGCAACACACTTACCTTCTACCCGGGGCAAGCTTTCCTAGCCCTCAATAGCTATCAGTGGTATGTGTGTCTTTAAGACGCAGGAGCACTGATTGCTAGACGCAGACAGCGATGTTACCACTGCCTGTGCCCGCTGGGCATACTCATTAGAGAGGTTGGCACCACTGAATAACCACTCAGCCTACACTACTTGAACAAATATCAGTACAGCATATCAAAGAGACAGAGGAAAGAACATTGTACAGACAAGCTAGAATATATTAATACATTTTATTAGATATCCAAGAAGAACAACAAAAAGAAGAAAATAAAAGCAATTAAAAATGGTGGTCAATATTAGACCACCAATCGTACATCTTCAAACCCTTGCGGACACAATACTTGTCACACTAAGGGTTAAGCCCTTTACCAAGGGTTAAAATACTTTACCAAGATCAAAGGTAATAAATAAAGTAGCTGGAGGGAGTGGGTACTAGGCATAGGTAGCTGCTTACTAGTCACCTTTCCAGCAGTGGCCACAAAGACTGGTGACAAAAAAACAAGCAGGTAAGTGATGAATGCAAGCCCTCAAAATCTTTACACACTCTCCCCTCCCCTGCAGGTTCTGACCCACACTCTAGTAACCACTCTCCAAAAACCACAAAGTTGAGTCATAGACATCATTAGTGCTCTCTTTTGCCACTAGATGGTGGTGAAACATAGTTTATTAATGTGTAAATATTTATCTTGGTTTTCTTTGAACATTTATTGAAGATATCATCACATATCATTTATATTAGGCGTGGCCTTGTTATGTGGGTGGAGTTGCTAAACTCCATGCAAACTGTTAATAGATGGTCTAAATCAACTTGTACAGCACAGAGAAAGACACTCATACTGCCATATATGAACACTAAAAACATACTACAATACCTTCTCCAATAAACAAGAATGTAACTAGTATAATACTACTGCCCCTAAGTAAAATATATTGTAATACTGCCCCCTATGTACAAGAATATAACTGCTATATATTGCCCCCTATGTAAAAAAATATAACTACTATAATACTGCCCCCTATGTACAAGACTATAACTACTATAATACTGCCCCATATGTACAGGAATATAACTACTATAATACTGCCCCCTATGTACAGGAATATAACTACTATAATACTGCCCCCCTATGTACAAGAATATAACTACTAAAATACTGCCCCTATGTACAAGAATATAACTACTATAATACTGCCCCCTATGTACAGGAATATAACTACTATAATACTGCCCCTATGTACAAGAATATAACTACTATAATGCTGCCCCTATGTACAAGAATATAACTACTATAATACTGCCCCTTATGTACAAGAATATAACTACTATAATACTGCCCCTATGTACAGGAATATAACTACTATAATACTGCCTATGTGTACAAGAATATAAATACTATAATACTGTCCCCCTATGTACAAGAATATAACTACTATAATACTTCCCCTATGTACAGGAATATAACTACTATAATACTGCCTCTGTGTACAAGAATATAACTACTATAATACTGTCCCCCTATGTACAAGAATATAGCTACTATTACTAGCAGCCCTCCTAGTATATTCAGTCTGCCCAGTAGACGGCCAGACTGCCCGTGCCCCAGTATACGGCCAGACTGCCCGTTTCCCAGTATATGGCCAGACTGCCCCAGTATACAGCCTATAGCCCCAGTATACAGCCCATAGCCCCAGTATACAGCCCATAGCCCCTGGTATACAGCCCATAGCCCCTGGTATACAGCCCCTGACCCGGTATACAGCCAGACAGCCCCAGTATACAGCCAGACAGCCCCAGTATACAGCCCATAGCCCCAGTAATACAGCCCATAGCCCCAGTATTACAGTCCAAAGCCCCAGTATTACAGCCCATAGCCCCAGTATTACAGCTCATAGCCCCAGTATTACAGCCCATAACCCCAGTATTACAGCCCATAGCCCCAGTATTACAGCGCCAGCCCCTGATATACAGCCCATAGCCCCTGGTATACAGCCCATAGCCCCGGTATACAGCCCATAGCCCCGGTATACAGCCCATGGCCCCTGGTATACAGCCCATAGCCACAGTATACAGCCCATAGCCCCTGGTATACAACCCATAGCCCCTGGTATACAGCCCATAGCCACAGTATACAGCCCGTAGCCACAAAAACACATTAAACTCACCTCTCCGACGCTGCTCCCCTGCTTGATCCCAGTCCGGCCGCGGTGACAGTTTCGTACGGGCCGGCATCGCACAGACCATGACGTCAGCTGCTTGCCGACGTCATGGTCTGTTGTAGAGAGAAGGATAGCAAGATATGCAAATCACATCGTATAAAGGAGGATCCACACCAAAAAACAACTGTATCAATGTAGACCAGTGTGGTGTGTATAAATGATACTCAAAGAGATATAAGGTTCAAGTAATAAATGCAAAGTTTATTGAAGACACCATTAAAAACATTTAAAATTGCATGAAAGAATTCATGCGAACAAAGGGAATGGTTATGATGCAACCAAGAAACCCTCCACATTCACCCCTAGATATTAGAATGCAGTGAAATCCTATCACAGGAATTCATTTGTAAGTATTTATGGCCGAAAGAAAGCAGGTAGGTACACAAATCCAATCTATTTCTCCCGGTGGGTCTTATGGCCAGTCTGCCCCTGTGAGGCAGTAATTCACAATTGCAAATCAGACCATGTTGAAGCAGCCGATAATTTATTATATTTAACATTACATTAACCCCTTAATGACTTGACCCTTTTTAGTTTTTTCACTTCCATTTTTCACTCCCCATCTTTTTTATAAATCTATAACGTTTTTGTCGGCTGTTTGTCGGCTTATTTTTTGCGTAAGAAATTGCTCTTCCAAGTGACGGTATTTAATATTCCATGCCGTGTACTGGGAAGCAGGAAAAAAATTCGAAATGCAGTGAAAATGGTGAAAAACCGCATTTGCAAAGTTTTCTTGTGGGTTTGAATTTTACAGCTTTCACTGTGCGCCCCAAATGACATGTCTACTTTATTATTTGGGCCGATGCGATCATGGTGATAACAAATTTCTATAGATTTTATAATGTTTTCATACATTTACAAAAATTAAAACCTCCTGTACAAATCTTCTGGCGCTAATAACTTTTTCATACTGAGCTGTGTGTGGTGTAATTTTTTGCAACTTTTGATGGTGTTTTCATTTCTATAATTTTTAGGACTGTGCGATCTTTTGATCACTTTTTATTGATTTTTTTTTTTTGTGTTTTTCAAAATGGCAAAAAAAGTGCCATTTTCGAATTTGGGCGCGATTTTCCGCTAGGTGGTAAAACGCAGTGAAAAAAACGTTATTATATTTTCATAGAATGGGCATTTTCGGACCCGGCAATACCTAATGTGTTTATGATTTTTACTGTTTATTTATATTTATGTAAGTTCTAGGGAAAGGGGGTGATTTGAATTTTTATTTTTTTTTATTCAATTTTTTTTTTAACTTTTTTTTATTTTTACTTTTACTATTTTTCAGACTCCCTAGGGTACTTTAACCCAAGGTTGTCTGATCGATCCTATTATATACTGCCATACTACAGTATGGCAGTATATGGGGATTTTCCTCCCCATTCATTACATTGTAATGAATGAGTTAAAACGAAGTACCTTCGGGTCTTCGGAAGATCCGAGGCTACCATGACGATGGATTGCCGCTCCCCGATGACGTCACAGGGAGCGATGATCCGCGACAAGATGGCAGTACCCATGCGCTGCCATCATTTTGAAGCCGCCGGCACCATTGCCACCGGCAATCGTCTGGAAAATACCCGCAAACACTGCTGGCACCAATCGCGGGTGTTAACGGTAAGCCTTTGCTGCATTATGCAGCAAAGACTTACCGGCTGTGCAGAGGGCTCGAGCCCTCTCCGTGCACTGGGACCCGGCTTGCGCCATACTAGTATGGCCCAAGTCAGGAAGGGGTTAACAGAGTATGCTACCTAGGCTACCACTGTGAAAAATTACTACTTAGGTTACCCCTGTGAGAGATTGCTACCTCTGTGAGGGATGGCTACCTGGGACACCCCTGTGAGAGATGGCTACCTGGGACACCCCTGTGAGAGATGGCTACCTGGGACACCCCTGTGAGAGATGGCTACCTGGGACACTCCTGTGAGAGATGGCTACTTGGGACACCCCTGTGAGAGATGGCTACCTGGGACACCCCTGTGAGAGATGGCTACCTGGGACACCCCTGTGAGAGATCGCTACCTGCGACACCCCTGTGAGAGATCGCTACCTGCGACACCCCTGTGAGAGATCGCTACCTGGGACACCCCTGTGAGAGATCGCTACCTGGGACACCCCTGTGAGAGATCGCTACCTGCGACACCCCTGTGAGAGATCGCTACCTGGGACACCCCTGTGAGAGATCGCTGCCTGGGACACCCCTGTGAGAGATCACTACCTGGGACACCCCTTTGAGAGATGGCTACTTGGGACACCCCTGTGAGAGATGGCTACCTGGGACACCACTGTGAGAGATCGCTACCTGGGACACCCATGTGAGAGATGGCTACCTGGGACACTCCTGTGAGAGATGGCTACCTGGGACACCCATGTGAGAGATGGCTACCTGGGCTACCCCTGTGAGAGATGGCTACCTGGGCTACCCTTGTGAGAGATGGCTGCTGAGCCACCTCTGTGAGAGATGGTTGCTGGGCTACTCCTGTGAGAGTTGGCTACCACTATGAGAGATGGCTACTGGGGACCCCAATGAGAGACGGCCACTGAAGAATGCTATGGGAGATGGCTACTGGGGAGCACTGTGACTTTTGACTACTGCGGCGCACTGTGACTATTATCTTCTCTCCCACTCATAAATGTTACCCTGTTTTCCAATCCCTGTTTTAATCACATGCATTTCAAAACGCCAACCAGAAACATGCGTTTTCAAAAATGCAACCACTTTGAAAATCGCAATGAATACGCACCTCAAAAAATGCAGACAAAAAAAATGCATGGGAGAAAACGCCAAGTTAAGACCCTTTAACCTAAAACCCATTGAAAAAGCCAATATGCAAATATAATGCATTTTTTAAGTATGCAAAAAGGCAACAAAAACGCCATGAGTGTCACTGGAAGTTTTTATGTAGTCAATTAAAAAACGCATGCGTTTTTGACAGGTTTTACCAATTATCTTAATTAAAACAGGTAAAAAAATGATGCGTTTTCAACGGACTACTTAAAAACGGCCCAAAAACGGGTTCAAAACGCCATGTGTGTCTGCACCCTTAGTTGTAGGCCGTGAGTGTGAGTAGCAGGCCTCAGACATATGTGATTCTTATCAAAGCTTCTCAGCAAAGACCCAAAACTTTCCACCCAAAGGTTTATATAACTTCCTTTGGAAGTGGTCAGCCCAGGTGTTATCCAACAAGCACCTTTGTAACAGATTGAACAATTATAATTTATAAACATTGCATGTTATTGGTCAACAAAAGCATTCCTTCTCAGGCAGATATTAACCAGCTGCTAAACTGTTTATAGACACTTGAAGGCTCACAGGGGTGAACAGTCTCTATGAGACACATTGGGGCAGATTTACTTACCTGGTCCATTCGCGATCCAGCGGCGCGTTCTCTGCGCTGGATTCGGGTCCGGCCGGAATTCATTAAGGTAGTTCCTCCGCCATCCACCAGGTGGTGCTGCTGAGCTGAAAAGCATCGGAACGCACTGGAGTTCACCGAGCCGGGCTGAGTGAAGGTAAGTGCAAGCTCACCAACAGATTTTTTTTTTTTTAACTGCGGCGGTTTTTCCGAATCCGTCGGGTTTTCGTTCGGCCACGCCCCATGATTTCCGTCGCGTGCATGCCAGCACCGATGCGCCACAATCCGATCGCGTGCGCCAAAATCCCAAGGCAATTCAGGGTAAATCGGCGCAAATCGGAAATATTCGGGTAACACGTCGGGAAAACGCGAATCGGGCCCTTAGTAAATGACCCCCATTGCATCTAATAGGAGTTTAAATTGGTAACACACTACATAGGCAGGGGTGTTACATACCCCCCAAGGTTTGGCTATGGACCTGTTGGAAAGAACAGTAATGTGGCTGGTAGGCATAGCCTCAGAGCCTTCAGAAGGTATGCTGCAAACCTGGAAGGATATAAATAATAAATGAATTTTGTAAGGTACCAAGGCCATAAAATGGTATACCCACGAGTGTGGTTAATGGATACAGGGTTGGTACCAGACTAAATACATTACATAAACACAAGTACATTTGGTAGCTACTCGCCCTTAAACCAACAGTTTTCTTTGTTAAGGTCTGATGTCATGTCCTGTAATCCACTCCTTGCACCAAGGCCTGGAAATCTGTCCTAAGACACTTCACCTAGGTGACAATCATACACACATAATACAATTCAGAGTATACCTGCCATCTCATGGTCTTACCCTAGTGTGTAACGTCTAGGTTTCACTGCTCAGACAACCCCGGTCCCTCAAAGACCCACAGTTTACAGGGGCCATACGAATATGGAGCAACAATTTTAGGATTTAGGAAGTGACATAAACTACAGGCGTAGAGACGTTCTGATACAGTCCATTCCACATGAAAAGCCCAGTAAATATAGAGAAAATATTTAAATAGAGATTTCATCTGCTCCATTCATATTGGGGAGTGACGAGGGGTTGAACAGAGGTATCTCGGAGCCTGTCAGACCCCCAGTTCCTGTGATCTGCAGGGGTCTCTTCTCTGAGATCCCCACCGATCAGCAAGTTAGGCCCTATGCTGTGTATTGGACTAACTTGTTTGTAGGAAATAAATACCAATTTTCCAGATACTAAGAATACAATACACGGCTGATCAATGTATACCTATATACAGACTCTATGCTCATCCCATATAAAAAACTTTTTTGTACCAAGTGTCGAGTGGCCATAACAGTTTTGACTATATTATCTCTTTCTAATATTAGGACCAGTGTTGTACTTGTGTTTTCTTTGGGATGTTTTTATGGGTTGATTTTATGTCGTGGTGACTGTAATGTCGATTCATTTTGCATATGTAAATAAAGCTTGTATTTTCGATAAATCAGGTCGTGATTTATTGTGTACATTTCCGTAATTGAGCATAGAGTCTGTATGTAGGTATACATTGTTTGTAGGAAAACCCCTTTAAGTAGATGTAGTTGCATCTGCGTTCAGCAGAGAGGGGTGCTTTTAAGCACATATAAAGTTCAAAGAGTCCTTTGCTTAAGAACTGGGTAAGAAAGTCTCTGGCTCTGAAACAATAGGGATATGGCCGAGGTGGGAGTAAAGAAATGTCATAAATGTAATAAATCAGTACCTGTTAAGAGCTTCCACCCATCAAGGAATTATTCCTTATCAGAAATAATAGCAGAATGTTCCACAAAAAAAGCAGCTGCCTGGACGTCGTCATCAGCAGATGGCTGAAGATTAGCTATTGCAGAATGGGGTACGTTGGTAGCAGCAGCCGGCTGGACACACCTGGTTACAGAAGCAGGTACTACAAGCATGTTTGTGGTATCTTCTGGTGCAGCTGACGCTTTAGCAGAACATTGGCTGCATCAGCTGGAGGATTAACCTGGGAAACAGAAGCTCTCACAGCCTGGAGACCATCCGCTGGAAGGAGGTCATCTGAGGCAGTAGACATCTCAGAGAACAAAGGAGGCTGGCACTTCTCCAACCAACCTTTGGTAGCTGGGAGCACTGTGGAGCCCATGATAGTGACTGCAGGTGCTGTATATTTTCCTCCAACAATGACAAATGGAGTGAAGTCGTTCTCCAGATAAACTGCTGCAATTGGGAGCAGTGTAGAGCCTGCGGTGGTGACCTCTGTAGCTAGCAAGAGCATGTACCTGGCTACTCTGCAGGCTGGTCAGCATCATTTAATGAAGGGTCATGCCCCTTTAAGACAGTCCTTTTGGGACTGAATGTCTCCTATGGGAAGAATGTTGTTCTTTGTTGGGAGGCCAGACTGTACCCCAGCTGGGGCAAATGGAGAGATGGTAACAGTCACCGTGATTAGGGCCCTTGGGGTCATGGTACTCACATCAGAGATGGTTCTCTGTCCAGAATCAGAGAAGGCAGCCGCTGTGGAGAATTCACCACATATAACTTCCGTTTGGATTGGTCAGCCCAGATGTTATCCAACCAGCACCTGTGTAACAAATATAAGTTATAAACATTTCTTGTTATCGGTTAACAATAAACAGCATTCCTTCTCAGGCAGATATTAACCAGCTGCATTAACGTTTATAGACACTAGAAGACTCGCAGAGGTGTTCATACACATTACATCTAATAGGAGTTTAATTTAGTAACACACTGCATTGGCAGGGGTGTTACAGAACGACCACAATTACTACTTAGATTTGTTACCATAACCAAGCTTACTATATAGATACAGGACAGGAATCAGGATTACTACATCGAAACAGTCATGGCCATATTTTCCACTAGGCACCATGGACATGGTGCCTAGGGCAGCCAGAAAGGGAAAGGGTGGAGGGGCGACTGATGGGGCGTATTAAAAAAAGTTACTGAAGACGAAACGGAGGGGGGAGTTGGGGTCTGCCACATCTGCCAGTGGTGGTATTAGCACCGGCATAGCTGTATTATCCCCTATTTTGTTACAGTGTGTCAGTAGCACCAGTATCAGAGATGAGCCTCTGTGGCAGCCCCAGGATGGAGACTGAGGCTTGTTTACTTCCCTCTCATTGGTTAAGAGGCAGACTTGACTTCAATCAGGGGGAAGTAAACTAAACCCACGTGTTTGTGCAGCGCTGCGGCTGAAGTGCACACACAATCTTCATTCTGGGGTAAGTGCCTTTAATCATCTACATTGCCCGGGCTCAGGGTGAGGGTTCCCCAGGGTGTTGGGTAATGAAGGAGGGCATTGTGGGTGGGAAACCTTATTTAAATAGTCTGTTTCCCCAGTGGTCAGGAAGAAGGGATTGGTGGTGTGTGATACAGGTAATAGGGTACGTGGTGGGAAGGAGGACAGAGGTGGGAGGTGGCCAGAGGAGGTAGAGGGGCTCGGGGGTCACTGGTAGGTGCTAGGTAGGTGTCGTTAAGTTCACTGTACTGTATTTAGAATTTTTTCCAGCTCCCCAGTTCATGGCATGGAAAATTAAATATCATCACTAGGAAGTATAATTTAATAATACACAGAAAATAAGCCCATATAGAGCTCTATACACAGAAAAATAAAAAAAAGATAGGGATATTTAAAAAAGGAGAACCAAAAATGGAAATGCATATACAAAAAAGGGCATTGCTGGAAAAGAGTTAAATCACACTCCACACCCTGACAAACATTAACCATCTACAAGTCACACCAACTCCTGGTGTGGCTTCCAAGTCTAGTTGGCTTCCAAGTAAGTATTTAGCAAGTAAGAATTTTACATTAATTTATAAGAATGAATCAGATATCTTATAGCATCACCAGGCGAGACTGGCATTTCCTCTGATCATATGTGTCATCAGAATTGGGTCATATTTACTGTAATTACACTTTTATGGAGAGGTATTAACAAGGATTTCAGGTTACAGCTCATTCCTGTGAAGGGGAATAATCTTACATTGCACTTTTTGCTCTTCCTTACCATATTTATTTCTCACGGTAGAAGCAGGAAGCTTTGATGATTTCATATTTTGTAGAGTCATGTCTTGGCTGTTTAAGATGGTGTTTAAGATAGAGACACACTTGAATATAATTACATAATATGTAAGCCACAGCAGAATGGTGTCCATATGAACATGGAGTGGCGTGCAGACTGGGCCAAGAGCTTTTCTCAATCTATCTGGTGCCTCAACCCCATATAAGAAGAGCACTATATACAGAGCAGTGTAGTTTGGAGGGACCTGACAAGTTTTTGCATAAGGACTCAACATATTCAGGTTGCCTCTGTGTTTGTCAAAATATTGACAAACCCACTTATTCTGCGGGTCGGCTACTAGTCTTGTCTGGATATTATTTATTCCTCTATCCTCATTAAAGGAATATTCACACTCATCAAAGCATGTATATGAAATGGCGAGTCAGAAGGAAATAGAGTGCATGTTAAAGAGAATATGTCGGCAGACATATTTTTGGACCATGGCACTCTCGACCAGCAAGCGTGAAGGAACCTACAACACAATTCTAAGACATTGGGGCAGATTTATCAAGCTGTCTAAAAGTCAAAATATTTCTAGTTACCCATGGCAACTTTCATTTTACCAGTGCTCATGAATATTTCAAAGGGGAGCTGTGATTTGTTGCCATGGGCAACTAGAAATATTCTGACTTTCAGACAGCTTGATTATTTCCATGACAACATTTTGAAAGGGACATCACAGTAGATGTACTGCAGCCTCCATGACTTAGCATAAAAGAAATATTATAGGCAGCTTTGCCTTTTTAAAATTAATTTGTTAGCAGTTTTTAGCACTGTTAGATATCAGCACTGGAGTTTTTGTAACCATAATTCGCACATTTGTGCATGTCTTTATATTGGTGCACTGGTTTCTGAGACCTCTTGTAAAATCCCCAGTGGTGTAACTACAGCCGAAGCGGCTTCTACGGGGTGCTGAAAGTCTCCGCCTTGAGTTCCCACAGCAGCCACTCCTCCTCATGGTACAGGCCCACCCATATCCCCACTATGATCACTGGCTAGTGCTCACAGAGAAGCAGCGAGGCCTAGTCTGCTCCCTCCATACCGTCTGGACACAGTGCTGCTGAGACAATGGGGCCTTGGGAAATGGCAGAAGCCCCAGCCACACAGAGCTCAACACAGCTGACCATAGAACTACGCCATCCCGAGGACTGAGGAGCAGACGGACTAGGCCCCAGGAGAAGGAAGATCCCGAGCTTAACAAACGATCATTGGCCGATCAGTCGGCTTCAGAGAGGCTCTTCTGGTAAGTATATATATATTTGTATATTATATGTGTGTATATGATGTGTATATATAAATATAATATATGCATGTGTGTATGATGTCTATATACTGTATGTATTTCTGTATATGCTGTAAATGTGTGTATGTGATGCATGGTGTGTATATACTATATGTTTGAATGGTGTCTATATACTGTATGCATATGTGCATATGCTATAGTATGTATATACAGAATGTGCGTATATGGTGTGTATGGCCGATGCAAAGGGTTAATAGGTGTTGCAAAGTTATCCCTCTCCATGTCAGGAGCTGCCTGGTTAGACTGATCACTTCACTAGCATGGAGGTCTTTAGCATGGGTAACTTGGTAAAGCATGCGGGTAGCGCCGGCTTATGATAAATCTCCCTCTGTGTTTATAATGTATATGTACTATACAGAATGTGTGTATATACTGGGGGTCATTTACTAAGGGCCCGATTTGCGTTTTCCCGACATGTTACCCGAATATTTCCGATTTGCGCCGATTTTCCCTGAATTGCCCCGGGATGTTGAAAGTCAGATGGCAACCAATCACAGCCCCCCTTTAAAATGTTGGTAAATATTGGTAAAATGAAGGCCGAGCGTGATTGGTTGCCATGGGCAACTAGAAATATTCTGACTTTCAGACAGCTTGATAAATCTGCCCCTTGTGTTTAAAGTATATAAATGTGTGTATATTTGAGTGTGATATATAAATGTGTGTGATTGACATGTATATCAATTTTTTTATGGGGAAGGGGGGCCCCATGCAGAAACCTGCTATGGGGCCCAGCCTCTCCCAGTTACGCCCCTGCCTGCATATACCCACACACACACAAACAGACACTGATCAGCATAGCTGATAATAGCAGGGCAGGAGGTGGGGAGTGCACATAGTAGAAGTTCAGGGGAAATCTATAAGAGCCCCTATTGTGGCAGTAAAACAATACAACCTATGTTTGAAATCCTTCACAGGTTGTAGAGCAGGAGTGGAGCGGGGAGCAGTCTTTCATCTCAGAGCTATGAGACCTTTCAGTAATCATGAATAAAACACTCTGAGGGCTGGGTCTGGCTTCAAAGAAGCCCTCTGAGGCACATAAGGGGCATTTCTCCCAGGGTGAGGTGTATGGAGAGGTTCTGGAGGAGCTCAGCTCACCTTCATCATATGCTTATTATAAGCTTAGAACCACTTGTGTCTATGTGCGATTGGTGGATTATCAGCATTTTATCTGCATGTAACTTCTGGAAAACTTTCTTCTGAACACTTGGAGATATATAAAAAAACAAGGGAAGTTGAAAAGTACAGGTGCTGCAATAAATCATAATGCCCCAAAAAGAAAAGCTACCATTTTGATGTTGCTATGGATAACTGATTCAGGTATCTTTTAACACCTTCACATATGGCTATACATGTCCTATTTGCACATGCCCCGTGCAGAAATGACCTTTATAAACGCCATGACAGTAGGCAACTTCAAACGGCTATATCTCCTGAACCATGGCACCAATTACTGTTGTCGTACATTAAAGGGAACCTGTCACCAGGAGACCCCTTTTTAGCACAATCCCCGCGTCCCCGTAGAGCATTGCACATATACTTCTAAACATTTTTGTATGAAAAATCAGTTTTACAGAACGAAAGACAACTTATATATTACCTTTGAATGACATATGCTGTGTGACTAGTCAAGCCTCCCCCTGGGGGAGTAGTTTTTCCCCTACCCTCGGGAAACCTCTCCTGCGTGTGTGATTTTCAAAAGAATACTCAAGTTCTCCTCCTCCCCCCCCCCCCCCATGCACATGTCACCTACCCACGTCCAGCCTGCTGTCCTGAATTCTCGTTGACTGCGACAGTCATTCTCGCGCCTGTGTTGTCAGCATGTCTCGTATCATGCGCATGGACATGCGCAGATGAAGCAGTGACGGCCGCAAGGTCCCCGCATTCATCTGTGCATGTGCCACTCTACGCTGCCGACTAGGAGTAGCTACGTAGTTTGCTTAACTCCCCATGCCTCACTGTCTACATAGCTGCTCTAAATTGGCAGCGCAGACGAATGCGGGGACCTTTTGACCACCACTTCATCTGCACATGTCCGTGCGCACTGTACCTGACATGCTGACCGCGTAGGCACGAGATGCGGTTAGTGAGAATTCAGGACAGTGGCCGGGACCTGGGTAGGTGATGTGTGCAGGAGGGTCAAGCCAGGGGGCTCTGAATTTGTTTTGATGATATCTGGATTGTGTTTTGATGCTTTACAGAACCAGAGATATCCAGTATAATCAGGTTTTATGTGTTATTTGAAGCTTGGGGCTTTTACATTTTAAAGGAAATCTACCATTTGTTTTTATGTATTGTGAACCAAACATACCTTGAGAATGCTGTAGCTACACTGATGCAGGAACATATCTTGTTTAATCGCAGAACCAAGTGGTTTTGCTCAAAAAATAATTATAAAATTCAGGACCTGTTGGGTGCTGCTGGCTTCCGTACACGGGAGCTACCTGAACTGTCCAGAAAATATCAACCTGAGCTCGACGACTCATACACAGCAGCTGGAGAATGGTGCAGCAAATGATTACTTCTGCCTGTGAGGGAGAACATGATTATGGGTAAGTGGAAAATGCCGGAGCAGTCACAGGACCGACAGAGCCTCATTATTATAATTTTATAATTGTTTTTCAGCAAAACCACTCAGTTCAGGGATGCCAGATTCACAAAAAACATGCGCCACAATTCATGAATCTGGCGCCCACTGAGCACCACAGAGGCAAACTGAACATAGTGCAGTTCACACTGGTTTTGATAAATGAAGGCCAATTTGTCTGTTTTATGCATGTGTTCTTTCAATGATTTTTTTGAATTTTTGGGCGAGTGTTATGTAGGTTTTTTTTTCTCCAGAGAAATATGGGATTCTTATTTCATTGTTTTTGTTATTTTTAAAGAGAATTGTTTGCATAAAAGTTAATTAAAAAATACTAAAAAATTATGTTTGTATATTTTGCTGACTGATTATTCTACAACAGACATTTTAATAATGCCACAAGTGACTTGTAGGTCGAACACATTTTTGGGGCACATTTTTCTCAGGCATTCTTTTAATATCAGTTTTACTCCTGTTGATTTTAATGAAAATGACCATTCATGCCTGATAGTAATCAGGACAAAGTAGAGTGCCCCGGGTGGAAGCAAATAATATATTAATCCCATGTGATATTCTGTAACCATTATATAGAGAGAAACAGATTTAACAAACTCGCATTTTCAATTCTTTGTGACAAAATGTTGAACTAGAATTTTGTCATAATTCTTGCATATTAAACCCCACTCCCCTTTCTGGCAAGCAAAATTGCTTTTATCGTCAAACTATGCCACTTTGTTGGAAAAGATAAAAAAATGTATAAAACCTATAATAAATCTAGTGTACGGCCTTTGGGACAATTATGTGCTGCATTTCAAAATATCCCCAATTAATTTGATAGTGTTAGGATGAAATGCATCCATCCAGCAGAAGTGTAATTGGCTTTTTATATAATTGTATTCTGTGCCCTTTAAGCTTCGTCATAATTAAATGCCACCATCTTCTACTTAATCCAGTATGAATGACTGAATGAGTTAGAATTGCAAAGCCTTCATTTTTATCATCTGCTTTGCTGTTTTGTTATGTGTGTTTGTGGATAAAAGATGAATAAGATAATACAAGAAAGATATGGTTACTATACTGTCAAATTAATATTATAGAGTGTACTTCAATGTAAGATGATAAGTGCAACTTTTATTATCCTATATAGTTTTATTATTATATGTAGTTACAGGCAATCCCCAGGTTACATACAAGATAGGGTCTGTAGGTTTGTTCTAAAGTTGAATTTCTATGTAAGTCGGAACTGTATATTTTATCATTGTAATCCTAGCCAGAACTTTTTCGGTCTCTGTGACAATTGGATTTTAAAAATGTTGGATTGTCATAAGAATCAGGATTAACACTGAAGCTTCATTACAGACACATTTGATAACTGTTACAGTTGATTATTGTAGCCTAGGACTAAAGTACAATAAATTACCAAAATCCAGAGGTCCGTTTGTAACTAGGGGTCGTATGTAAGTCGAGTGTTCTTAAGTAGGGGACCGCCTGGTATATTAGCTTTTTAAAGTTATCACTTCATTTTCCCTGGTAACCATTTCAGTGCAATGTACTATATTCACAAGAATAAGAGTAAGCCACCATATCAGACCCAGCACTGGGTTCCAAATGGCACTCAGGTATTGCCCCAACTCAATCTATAAATTAGTGTAGGAAGACTGAGTGGTTAACTTAACCACTCAATGGGGCTCATTTACTAAGGGTCCCAATCGCACACTTTCGTCGGGTTTCCCGGCGATTTCCAATTTGCACCGAATTGCCCCGGGATTTTGGTGCACGCAATCGGATTTTGGCACATCGGCGCTGGCTTTGGGTGGGCAGGGCCGTCAGACAACCCGACGGATTTCAAAAATTTAAAAAAGAATTTGTCGCAAGATCAGCACTTACATGCACCGGGAAGAGGAAGGTAAACTCCGGCGGACCTCGGTGCAGCAGCGACACCTGGTGGATATCGCACAACCTTAGTGAATCCCGGCAGACCCGAATCAGCGCCGGAAAACGCGCCGCTGGATCGCGACTGGACCGGGTAAGTAAATGTGCCCCATTGTGGGTGTTTGTTCTGGCAGGTTTAGTCAAAGTGTCTCCCTAGGCAAAATTAAAAGTTAGGATCCAAATCCAACAATCTTGTACCTACCACACAATTTCATTCAGTAAATTTAGAGGTTAGACAGTGCACTATTCAACAAGCACAGACGTGCACATCACAGTGCGCTGAATGCAATTACTCTGATATCCACTGTCTCCTTTCCTCCTTGTGTAGTGGGGTTTGTGCTTGACGAAAGCGAGATTTTGCCGAAACGTTGCACAGAAATTTTATTTTGCTGCATAAACAAGAAAATTAAAAGTTAGGATCCAAATTCAGAAATATTGTACCTACCACACAATTTTATTCAGTAAATGTAGACGTTAGTGTCAACAGAAATGCAGTGCTGTCAAGTGGCTACATCCACATAGGATAACCTTTTGTAAGGGTGCGGTCAGACGCACCACTAGCGCTGCATTTATAAACACAGTGCTAGGGTAGGGGGGGGGGGGGCGGTACTCGAGCCAATCGTGTATGCGTTTATATGGAAACACATGCGATCAGTAACCAGAACTCGGTGTCTTGCAATAAAACAATTCAAGACACCCGGTTCTGGTTACTCTCCACTTAGGCATACAAGATCGAGCTGAGGTCCACTCCTGTAACCCTAGTGTTGCGTTTGTAAACACAGCGCTAGCTGTACACGTGACCGCACCCTTAAAGCTGCCACATAAATCATTTTCAGATGGCATTCACACAGGATTTGCCACAGAGTAAGGTTATATTCAGATGAACATGTGCTTGCCTAAGCTATAGCACACTATAGAGGAGGAGGGTCCCCTCTGCCACACCAACGTTCTTAAGGCCAAAGACAGAGCCTACTCTTTTTTGCTGCGACGGCACTGTATGGTGAGCACACATTATACTCACTGTACCGAGGTGCCATAGGCGTCTATGGGGATGTATATCCGGCCATATACGTCCCCACAACAGCTTGTCTGAATGGGGCCTAAACCTACACCATTAATTGACCTGATTGTAATTGAATACTCACAGCACATATCAGTTTACCTGTGTATGTTTTAGTTGCTTGTATTTTACAGGTCACCAAGCTCACTGTTCTTACGGTTGTTTCACATTAGTCCGTGATCACGGACGTGACGAGTGCTGTGCCACAGACTGATCACTGATTACAGAGTTTTAAGTTTCCCTGATATGCAGCAGAGCCGACATCATATATATATGTTTAAAAATGCGCATAAAACAGTATACAAAACTGTCCCGGAAGAAGCTGAGAACGGCGAAACCCAGGGCCGGGTGAGCGAGTGGAGCTGGCGTCCTGTTTTGTATACTGTTTTATGCACATTTTAATATGCTCTTGTGAGTATAATTCTTAAGAATAAACTAAGATTTTAGGAACGTACTACGCCATTTGGTGCTTGTTTCTCTTCTAGTTGTTTCAACCACACTATTGAGTGGGTCTAAGGAGAAAAAAAGTGCACCTTAAGGACGTTCTGAATAGTGACCTACACCTACATCGGTAGACTATAATTAAAGATTGTCGAAAGCATTTAGAAAGGGTTTTTGGCACACGCAATCGGATTTTGGCACATCGGCGCCGGCTTTAACGCAACACAAATCGTGGGGCGGCCCGTCGGATGAAAACAAGGCTTTTAGACCTCTATATATTCTAAGAATGTATATACAATCACATGAATCTGATGAAGCGCTCAGCACGAGTGCAAAACGCGTCATTCCTTTTATCATTTTAAATCTTTTATATTTTATTGCCATAATTGGCTTAAATAAAAGAAACTTTTTGAGCAAGCCAGCGCCGATTCCTTTACAAACGTTCCAAATAGGAGAGCAACGCACCCTTCCTGGATGCTATCCGTCTATTCTTCAAGTTACTGCACATGGACCTTTGGGGAGCCAGCAGCGGAACGAGGCAGCGGCATTGAGTCTCATACCAAGCATCAATAGGAGTTGTGCCCTACCTGCACAACTCCAAAAGGTGAGTGTATCACTACATCTCCTTGACTCCCCTACATCTCTACCAACAGCCCTCTTGACTTTTGTAAGGTGAATCCTAATTAACCCTTTCATGGTTGTCCTGGTACCAGAAACTTTAACATAAAACCAAGACACGTCAATCTCTTAGTGTATGTAAAGATCTTCTCTCTTGTTTAATATCTCAACTGCATAATATCACAGACAGAAGAGTCATCAAAGAGGGGTGAATAATAATATTCTGCAAAGCTATTGGTCAACAGCACATTCTGGGGAAAAAAATTAATTAATTGTGTTCAGTTCTCAGGGACCTTGTACACAAATATTGTTTATATTATCAAAAGCTAAAAAAAAGTACTGAGAATGTCTCTAGAAGATAAACAATGCTAGACAACAAGATAAGAAGGAGAACAATTATGTATAACAAGTGTCAAGGAGAAATCCTTACAGGCAGACTTTAAATAAAAAAAACCTGAAGTTTGAATTATGAATTTAACTGGACAGTGGTCAGCGAAGATGTCTGCTGTATCTAAGATGGCTGACAGTAGTCAAGATGGTGTCTGAGACCAGTGCGATCTCCTTAACAATTCCCCCTTTGAGCTTTTCTGGCCTGTAACTCCATCCTGAGCGACCTCCTCAAGCTCCAGGTACCCACAAGTAGGCTAAGCCCTTACCTGCTGGACTTGTTAACTCTTCACCAGATCCCCTGGAGGCCAGTCACTCAGGGGTTACAGGTCTGCACACTCAAATCACATCACTGAGTTCCCATGGTTCATAGGTTTGTAAACAGGCTGGTTCTCCAATAGGCAGCATCATCCTCCGCTCTGGGCACTTCTCCTGTCCTGGTTCTTACCGCCTGGACGGACATCTGGGACATGGTGGACTTGATGAGGGGGATAACACAACACGCAATAAGTGAAAAGAGCAAAATCACAATCCCCAATATCACTCCCTTCCAATCCCCCAACCACAAAGTGAAGGACAAAGTGTCCACCCCAGAGTTTCTCTTGAGTTCCCTGGACAGTCCTTCAATCTCTTCAAGTGCATGGGTAATGGATCCACAGGGGGCGATGTCAACTGGGATGTATATGCGACAAGCCACTCCCACCATCTTACAGATTCCTCCCTCCTCAGCAAGGATCATGTCCAAAGCCATGCGGTTCTGGGAAGCATCTCCAATATAATTCACAAATCTCTGTTGATTACAATAAAAACAGTTAACCCAACCAACATCTTTGCTCATAGCTATCTGGGTAATAATGGACTCTAGTCCTGCCCATATCTGATTGTGGGCCTTGAACTCATCTGGGCCCCCCTTGGTGCTCCCACTGTATCCATATAAACGTTTTCATCTAGGTGCTTCTCTCTCAGACCTCCAGAATCCTTTGCGATTCTCTACCTTTTCTTTATGTGTCTGATCAAACTTATCCCTGGGGATCACGAGGAAGGAATGCATAAATGTTATCACCGTACACTCACCTTCCCAGCCTCTAGACCTGACTCTCCTATCCCCACAAATCCTGTACACATCAGACACTGCTAATACAGGGTTACCTGTGCTGTCAATGGTAAAGAAGGTCACTGTCTTGTTGCACCAACCGTAGGTAAAGTCTCCTACCCTGGGGGCATCCTGGTCAGCCCTATAGCAAGAAGAATAAGTAAGTTTGCAAATAGTAAGCGTGGAAGCATGCTGACTTCCCTCTAGCTTCACAGACATGGCACTGGTCAGCAGGACTTGGAAAGGACCGTCGTAGTGAGGCTCCAGACTCTCTCTCTCTGGTCTCTTTACCACCATGTAGTCTCCGGGCTTCAGGTTATGCTTCCTGAGGTCTGTCTGGATCTGAAAAAGGAATCAGAAACACTTTTGGCGACCTTTTCCAAGGCCTGGCTCAACTGTGTGGCTTATTCCACCTAGTTTCCTGCCATCAGCTATAGGGTCTATGTCTATGGGAAGTAAAGGCCTAGTTTGGGTGCACAGCCAAAAAGTACTTCAAAGGAGGATAATCCCATCTTTCTGTTGGGGGTGGTCCTAACTGAATGGTGGGCAGCAGGAAAGCACTCGCGCCATGGTTTCCCTGTTACTTCCATGGCCTCCTGGATCTCTAACTTAAGAGTGCCATTTAAAGTATCTCAAACCCACCACCAACTTGGGAAGGGCAAGGGGTGTGCAGGGTCTTTTCTACACCCAGGAGGGACAAGGTTTCAGTCTTTACCTGTCCAGTGAAGTGGGTTCTGCGACCGGACTCTATGGTCTCTGGAAGTCCAAACCTGCAGAAAAATCTCACTCACCAACTTCTTGCCTGCAGCTCTGGCAGTAGCCTTGGTCATGGGAGAAGCTTCTGACCACCCTGGAAAGAGATCAATGCACACAGGCACGTATTCCTACGTACCACTTTTTGGTAGCTGGATAAAATCCATCTGCAGTCTTTGGAAGGGATACAGCAGCTTGGGTGTCACCTTCTGTGGGGTCTTTACCACCTTACCCGGGCTGTGGCGGGCACAGACTATAAAGGCTTTCACTAGTCTAGTGACAGGGGTAGTAATGCCCGGGCAAACCACTGATGATTTATGAGCGCTAGCATGGCCATTTTGGATGTGTGTGCGTGTCCGTGGGCTACTTGACTGACTGTCGGGTGCAGGGCTCTGGGGAAGTACACCCTCTCTCCCAGCATCCAGGTCCCAACGGCATCTGGGCTCCAGCTTTCCTCCACACTTTCTTCACTTCTCATGACTCTCGGGCCACCAGGGACTGGAACACCTGTGGATCAAACTTTTTAGCTCAGAACTCACCGCTGAGACTTCAGGACAGTCTCTGGGTTCCATATGTGCAGCTGCCATCGCCATCCTGTCAGCCACATACTTGCCCTTGGCTTGTGGAGTTACCAAATTGTGTTTGCTTTTACTTTTACTATCCCCACCTCTTGTGGAAGTAAGAGAGCATCCATGAGCTCTTTAGCCAGCGTGCCATGCTTAGAGGGGGTCCCTGCAGAGGTGAGGAAATCTCTAGCCTTCCATAAGGGTTCATAGTCGTGTTAAGACCCCAGACCTATACCTTGTTTGCCCTTTTACCTTCCACCAGCTGTAGCGCTTCCCTGAGTTCCGTCACTTCACCTCTTGCGCTGACCTGTGTGGAGGGAGTGGTTCTGCTTGTACTACCTCATGTGCGCCACTGACCACTGCATATCCAGTGTAGAACCGTGTGTCTTCTCCCGCAGACCTGGAGCTATCTATGAGGAAAAAACTCAACATCTGGGTTAATCACCCTTCTCCCCCCCCTCTCTGAATCCTGGAAGGCTGGCGATAGAATGAAGGATTCAGAGCTGTGCACCTTATCAGTGTATCCTGGGGCATCAGGAGTGCACACTGGAGTCTGAGTTATCTGGCCTTTGCTCAGATGCTTGGGCTGTACTTGGGTGAGGACACTGTGTAAGGTATGTGGGGTTTGCACTGTAACTGAGTGGTCTAGGATCTAGGATCAACTCACTGGCCTTGCTGAGCAGATTGCTGGCTGCAGCTACTAACAGATGAGGGGCTCCCCTTATGACTGAGTCAAACCAGGCCTAATAGTGGGCCACTGGGGAGGCCACCACGTTCCTAGGCTAGGCACCTGTGGCCTAGATACTCGGTGAAAAATAAAATAAAAGGTCTTATCCAATAGGATGTGCCTAGGGCCGGGCAGACAGGATTTGCCAGCTTTCGGCTATGGAATGCATCAATTGCCTCCTGACTAAGGGCAAATGGGGAAAAGGCAATTCAATTATCAAGGGGCAACATCAGGCTGAAGGCAGCAGACCTTATCGCAGGCCTGCAGGAGCTGGCTAGTCCTAGAAACATGTGAAGAGGCTTAGGGCCTCAGGACAGGGGCACATTCTGGACTGCCAGTTTTCTTTCCTCTGTCAGGTATCTGCCTGTGGCTGAGAAGCAATGGTCTAGGAATACCACCACCTCCTGGCAATACTGGAGTTTGTCTCTGGAAACTTTGCAACCCTTCTGGAACAGAAAACACATAAGGTCAATAAATGCATCCTGGCAAACAAAAACAGTAGGTCATCTGCATATTGAAAAGGAGAACATCCAGTAAGGGGCTAGTCTGCCAGTCTACTCTCTGTAGGACCATGGAGTACTGGCTGGGTGAGTTTTACCTCCCTTGTGGGAATCTACATCAGGTATACTGGAATACTGAACTGGTAAAGGCAAATAGGTACTGGCAATCTTCATGTAGGGGCACAGAGAGGAGAACATTTGCCAAATCAATAACAGTGAATAATATGTCACTCTCAGGGACTGCTGCCAGTTTGGGCTAGGGACCATTGGGCTTTAGTACACTCATTGGCAACTTGGAGATCATGGACCATCCTACCTTTCTGGGTCTTTTTCTTGACCGGGAATGGGTTAAAATCATCATCGGGCTAGCAGGGGAGAGTTCTACAATGAAAGGCGCTAACTCTGTTTGGGGGGGCCGTTCAGAAGGGGGACTGTTCTCGCTGACATCCTTGTCCGTAACCACCCCCCTTGTCCTGCCCTGTTGGGGCCATCTCCGCCACTCACTATAGTAATGTCTCCTCCCCGCAGTCGAAACACGCCCACTTGGGAATGTTGTCAGTCTCACTTTGGCGTGGTCTGTGAAACTACTCTATTTCCTCTGTACGTCAATGTGTCAGAGTCCCTCCACCACATCTCCAGCCCAGTGTTCTGTGCTTTCTATAAAGTTCTGGCCAGACTCCAACTTCTCACCAAAAGTCAGGTACACCTGTGTTGGTTTTTAATCAAAAGGAACAAAAGTCAGTCATAGGCTTTGTAATACAGTTGGGGGGCTCATTCTTGCTTAGTCTGTTCGTGGGTTACACAGGAGGACATCACATCATGCTTTATTCTTGTTCCACAATCAAATTCCTTCAAGCCTCTTTTTTTAGATTGTCAGGGAGATCTCTAAACACAGCGATCTGCCCCCCCTTCTGTAAATATTATCACTAGCCTGTGAACCTCAAGATAAAAGAACACAGATTCCAAGCAACTCAATATGGAGAAATTCAGTTTTCCATGAACATCAAGGTCACTGTCTCTCTTGTAGATAAGACAGACACAGAATTCCAATCCAAACCACGCAGAAGTCTGCCCCCATGGTCTGCCTAGTTAACCCCTTAAACGCCAGAAAGCGGGTATCAGACGCATTGTAACACTTTTTATAGTAATTTTTCTCTAATTGTCGGGATCAAATAAATTTTAATAATACTCAAACAAACAACATCCCACACTCCAAGACCCTTAGCAGACGTCCAGAACGGTAAAATATCACCAGCCAGCGTTTGTTTTCAAACGTCTGCCAGGACGCTTCAAGCATGGTCAGCTGCTATCCTACAAAGTCCCACAACCAGCCTTTATGGCTGCCAACAGAGTAGAGTCATAGGCAATTACCTTTCAGGGACTTGAAGGGAATATAACTTGAGATGGCCTCCACTGAAAAATAAACTGACTTAAGATGGCCACCACTGAAGGATGGTAGGGCGTGTCACCTTCTGTAACCACCAGATACAGGGGTGGAGTCTGGATTCCAGGGACCATCTTTCACTCCAAGGAAAATATAATAAAATCTCTTTTTCTCAAATTCTTTCCACATCCAAAACTTTGAAATGTCCCTTATCACCTGTGGCTTTCTCATTGGGCACTCTGAAGGATTCCTGTCACTCTGTCCTGGTCTGTCCGTCAAAGTCAGAGGCTCTAAGTGTCTGTTTGCAAATCTGATCAAGTTTTCTCACTTGTACAATCATCAGATCCTCTAACACATCCCAAAACTCTCAAACCTTCACTATTACTTTTCTTTCCAACACAAAACTATCAGCCCTTATGTCCGATCATCTCAACTTGCACTTTTCCATCAGTCCTACTTAACTCAACAACCTGTCTCTGTGCATCTTTCCCCTTCATGTGAAAAACACGCCCCTTATCGCTTTGTCTGCAATGCAATGCACTTGGCTCAATTCCAATTCACAACTCATCATAAATGCCTACTACTGCAACACTGCCAAACTTGTCCCCACAGATACAGCAAATGCCAACACCTCTATTTACTGACCCCCAAAGAAACTAGATACCAGACTTCCACAGAGCACTCTACACCAAGTCAACTCTGACCTGCCACTACACTTTCACCGACTCTACACCAAGTCAACTCTTTTACTGACTCTTGACCAAGTCACTAGTAGTTCTTACAGTCCCACAAGGCCGTTTAGACTCCCCAAAAAGAGAGCTAAATGCACACCTGATCAGGGGGTGTCTCCGCTGCATGTGCACAAATTGAGCTCTATACCTCTATGGGCAACCCTTTTGGCACCAGTCAAACAGTACTATAGACACTATGATAACCACAACAGAATATCTCCCACTCTCCCAATCTAGCATTACAGACATCTAAGGATTACTACTTCCCATCTCACAGCTTCAGCTAACATCACAGACTGTCTGACCATCCGTCACTGTCCAGTCTCTGTCAGTCACCGTCCAATCACCTTACAAAGTGGTTCTTTGCCAAAACTATGAGCTTAGGTTACAGTGAACAATAGTGGCAAATATATGACACAGAGACAGTCTTACCTGGTCTGTCCAATTAGTGAAACAGAAGTGACATATCAAGGTAGACAATAAAAATGAATATCTTACCCTGAGAGCTCTCTGGTCAGTTCTGTTCACCAAGCTGGCAGGAACCCTTCATGGAGGCTGTCTCAGTGTTGTTGTTGCTCACTCCTAAGCCCACCCAAACAAAAAGAGACGCCAATTGATAGGGATTTTTATGCAGGGCCCCAACAGCCCTCTTGACTTTTGTAAGGTGAGTCCTAATTAACCCTTTCATGGTTGTCCTGGTACCAGGAACTTTAACATAAAACCAAGACACGTCAATCTCTTAGTGTACTGTATGTAAAGATCTTCTCTCTCGTTTAATATCTCAAATGCATAATATCACAGACAGAAGAGTCATCAAAGAGGCGTGAATAGTAGCTATTGGTCATCAGCACATTCTGGGGAAAAAAATTAATTAATTGTGCTCAGTTCTCAGGGACCTTGTACACAGATATTGTTTATATTATCAAAAGCTACAAAAAGTACTGAGAATGTCTCTAGAAGATAAATAATGCTAGACAACAAGATAAGAAGGAGAACAATTATGTTTAACAAGTGTCAAGGAGAAATCCTTACAGGCAGACTTTAAATAAAAAAAAACTGAAGTTTGAATTATGAATTTAACTGGACAGTGGTCAGCGAACATGTCTGCTGTATCTAAGATGGCGGACAGTAGTCAAGATGGCGTCTGAGATCAGTGCGATCTCCTTAACAGACCAGGTAAGTAAATGTGCCCCAAAATCTTTATTTAGTGAAAAACGTAATGCTCATACAGAACAGCAATGACTGTAGCACAGAGAAAGTTTATAATTACATTTTCTGAAAGTTACTACAGTCATCAATCAGTAGGAAGTGTACAATCATTTCACACTGCAGGCTGACAATACCTTTCACAAACCGGAATAATAGCATCTTATGTGGTTAATTATTTGAGCAAATGTCAAGGAAAGAAATCTGTGCTTTATGCTATTTATGGGAATATCATAATGTAGGATAGACACAAATGACGATTATCTAGAGACACTGGGGAACATGGGAACATTTACTATGGACCTTGCACCAGTTTTTATGTCGGACTTTACACATTCTTTTATTTGATAATTGCTTGCACAAGTATTTAAGAATTGTCCGCAAATCTGCACTAAAAGGGGTGTTCCAGTGCACAGTTGGACCGTGTGCCACATTTAACATGCAGAGTTCGACAGAAGTGTGTTGCATGCAGATGCAAAGGATTAGGTAGGTGTTGCTAAAGTTTCCCTCTCCATGTCAGAAGCTGTAACATGGGAAACTTAGTAATTGCAACTTGAAGCTACTGCCTGGTAAGGCAACAGTTAATTTAGAAATGTGTAATTGTCCAATAGTGTTTCTGTAACACAAGCTGGAAGGTGATTGGAGAGGTGCTTCCATCTGACCAGGTGGAGTATAAAAACAGTGCTGCTACAGATATCAATCCCAGGAACTTCTAGTACCTCAGGCCTATTGCCTAGCACCAGGGTGAGTCTGGAGACTCAAGCCTAGAGCTGCAGCTTCCACAACTTTGACACAGTTCCACCTCAACTATCCCAGCCTGCATCTACTACGAGGCTGGTGCACCATTCCTGCGGACCCCTCTCCATGACCACTCTAGTAATCCGAAACCTGCTGTTAACCGTTTTTTTGGGCCATTGCCTGCTGTTCAATAAAGAACTGTGAGTTAATTTTCACAACCTTGCCCATCCACTACCCAGGGACTCATCCTACCAGTGGCGGATTAAGGAAGCCATGGGCCCTGGGCAGTATAAAGTCTGGACCCCAGTCTGTCTTCAGTTTAACAGACATAGATATAGCCTATATTCGGTTTTAATTTAAAATACAGGCAAGTTTTTAAAAAGTCCACACACTGTGATCCAAAAAATCTGAGATCATTGTCAACAATTGACAACATCTTCACACCTTGATGCCAGTCAACATTCAGAAGGCAAACCTCACTGATGCTTCACATGCTATAAAGTTAGTCAGTGACATCATAACAAATAACTCAATGGGGAAGAACTTTATTATGGGGCACATTTTCTAAGAGCCGTGTGCCAGTTTTCTGTCGGACTTGTGGTGTAAGCACCACATTTGTGTCACACGTGACCCTTTTGTGTCACGGCTGCACTATTTTTTATATGATACAGGTTTCT
This sequence comes from Engystomops pustulosus, assembly GCF_040894005.1. NCBI lineage: Eukaryota > Metazoa > Chordata > Amphibia > Anura > Leptodactylidae > Engystomops > Engystomops pustulosus. The sequence continues at coordinate 99,203,700 of NC_092417.1, read as the reverse complement.
GCACTGAAGAGGGCATTCCGGTGCTGTCGGACATTTGCCAGATTTATTGTGCAAAGTTTGACAGAATTGTGTCGCACACCCCATGTGAAAGGTGCACCAAATAATAGTCCTGAATAATCCTGAATCTGGCGCCCCTTCACACTATACAGGCAAACTGTATACAACATGTGGTTTGATTTTTGTAACATTGAAAATTACGACAACAACCTCTTTCACACTCGAGTTGCAGATCACGTCAGAGCAATGTGTCAATCAGTTTTTGGTAGAAGTCATTTGCGTTTTTGCTTTTTTTCATGCACATTTGGGATTTTACTGAGTTTTCTGTGCATGTTTTAAATCACATGATTCTTTAATTGGTGGCCACATGCCTACTTCCTGAATTTTCTTCATATCACCTAGCAACCCATCCACTTAAAACGCATTGCACTTGCATTGAAATGCTCGCAAGTGCAATGCTTTTTCGATGCGTTTCCATAAACTTGGTGTAATGAATGGTGTAATTACACTAAGGTGTAATGAATGCATGTACGCATGTGAAAAAAATGCAAATAAGAACAACCCAATTAAAAAGAATAGGACAGAGTGCTATGCGACTATGGAACATCAAAACCATGCACAGAACTCACGCATGTGTGAAAGAGGCCAACAGTTTAACGCACGTCGCTACATACAAATCACATATGTGTTTGTGTCCTCTAGCTATCATACACCACACTGGGGCACATTTACTTACCCGTCCCGTTGCGTCTGCCGAGCCGGAATGTACGACGAGGATTCGGAGCTACCGCGATTCACTAAGATTGTGCGTCCAATTTCCTGCATGTGTCGCTTCCCTGCTCAGGTCAGCCGGAGTTCACCATCTTCTTCCAGAAGTATGTAAGTGCATGTCTTGTGACACAATTTTGAAAGTTAAATTCCGCGGTTTGTCCGAATCAGTCGGATTGTCCGACGGCCACGCCCCCGATTTGTGTCACATGAAAGCCCGCACCTATGCACCACAATCCGCTCGTGGCGACAAAAACCCCTGTGCGATTCAGGGTAAATCAGAAATATTCGGGAAACCCGACGGAAATGCGTCAGATTTGTAAATGTGCCCCACTGTTATAATTTATTTACAGCACCCACTAATAATTTTATTTAATGTGCCATCCTGACATATGAATATAGCACCATTATTTCTGGCTAACATGTTCCTGACCCCTTCCCCATGTGACCCGCTGCGCTGCATTACCTTATAAAGTTCTATGAAGACTGAAGAGCCAGTGGTCAGCAGCAGCTCAGTGAAGGTGGCGCACACAGGAAGCATCATTAATGACAGCTCAGGGTCAGGGGTCATTTCACATGTCCACATCAAGGAAGGAGGAAGCTTAGGACTTTCTGTGCTGCAGCAGTATTAACTCTTTCCTGCCTGCACACAGACTGTCCGAAGCTTCCTCACATACTCACACATAGGACCCTGCATGATCCACCAGCGGCGCTGCTGTGTCATCAGTGTCACTGACATATACAAAGGAGGTTGGCGGCAGGACACATTTCACTATAGTGGTTTAGGCGGTAATGGGATACTTAAAAGCCAAAGGCCCCAGGCAGTCGCCCATACCGCCTATATGAGCATCTGCCATTGCATCGTACAGATACTCAGGGGTTGCCTCAGGTAGAAACCAGAAACCATCGGCCTCTCCCTTCATATTTCTTCCACACATCACCTGCTGGAGACCTGCCTGGCTGTAGGACAGCCCTCCGGTCCCCATACCAAGCACCGTGACAACAGTGTGCCCTAGGCAGCACTAGCCAGCCACTCCAGTATTCGGGCCCCGGCTGCCTCCAGGCCACAAGAAAAGGCTAAGCCCCAGTGGGGGATGTTGCACATGTCCTATGTTAAAGGTGCACTAAAAAATAGTTGGTGCACTTTGTCTGGGCAATGCAGGGCGAGCCAGATACTTGAAGAATTGGTGGCAAAATTCACGAGTCTGTCGCACCCTGCACACCTCACAGGCTGTTTTTAGTAGATGTGGGCCACTAACCGAAGTGCAGTTTGTCTCACTATTGAAAAAACTGGGCCTCTATGTGCAATCTATTCAGCTTCAGCTGTTCTATAACATGCTGTCTTTCACAGAATTTTCATGGTGATGGGTACCCCATAAATAATCAATCCATATATTTTATTAGTATATGCCTCCCTTCCACACACACTTGAGATGATTACTATCTACGTACATGTAGTAGTAGTAGTAACTGTAACGTATCATCGGCTTAACTGGTTGTCATGGTTCCTTATGGTTTGCTCTTCACATGAAGAAATATTGATCAACTGGTGCTGCTACTATGTTCTCTGAGCTATATGTTGCTATACGATGCCATTTATTGAGAGATCAGTATTACAGATGCATTGTTGTTTCTTTAAATAATTTACATGTGTTCTTAACTTGTTAACTTTCCACACAAACATCACTCACGCAAGGCCAACGAAGTGCAGTGCATTTTCGTGCCACTGAAACACAGCAAACATGTTATATGCTGCAAGTATAATCGTTCATGGTCAGGGCCGATTCTAGCATATTTGCTGCCTGAGGCGAATATTAAAATGCTGCCCCCCCCCCCGCTCCCTGTTAAGTAAATGCGGAAAACTTTACTAACAATTAACAACCCTACAGACAGCTCCCTGACACTGTGTGACTGACTACAGGTTCTGGGAGTCATTAGTGGCATCTAGTACCTTATAGATGACAATCTCTTCCATCAGGAGGACTTTATTCCGGGTTCTCCAATCCATGACGTATCAAAGGTGAATTCACGGCCGGATATCTTCAGCTCCGTGCAGCATCTCCACCCGGGGTCCCTAAAAATACCACAGTCACTTACAGTATGAAGTCTCCTGGATAACAACACTGTGCTCCTAAATAATATATACCCCTCACAACACAACTGACCGCACTCTCCCCACATATAACACATCCCTTCAATATAAATATATATATATATATATTCTACTGGAATTATAGCATGCACAGCACCAATCAATATACAACACCCCCAATTTATTATTACAGACCCCTCCAACATTTGGTTTACATGATGCAAAGTAATCTGTATCCTATAACTAATAAATATATAGCACCCCTAATGAATATATATATATATATATATATATATATATATATAATTTATTTTTATTTATCCCTGCTCTCATATATTTAAAGGCCTCATTATACACCTCCCAATTAAATTATATACGGATCCCATATACAGATCCCCTACAGCTTAAATAAAATCTTGCCCCACATATACAGCCCCTCCCAGCTTAGTAATATACTGTATCCCATATACAGCCCCCCAGCTTAGTAATATACTGTATCCCATATACAGCCCCCCAGCTTAGTAATATACTGTATCCCATATACAGCCCCCAGCTTAGTAATATACTGTATCCCATATACAGCCTCCCAGCTTAGTAATATACTGTATCCCATATACAGACCCCCAGCTTAGTAATATACTGTATCCCATATACATCCCCCAGCTTAGTAATATACTGTATCCCATATACAGACCCCCAGCTTAGTAATATACTGTATCCCATATACACCCCCCAGCTTAGTAATATACTGTATCCCATATACTGCCCTCCAGCTTAGTAATATACTGTATCCCATATACACCCTCCCAGCTTAGTAATATACTGTATCCCATATACAGCTCCCCCAGCTTAGCAATATACTGTATCCCATATACAGCCTCCCAGCTTAGTAATATACTGTATCCCATATACAGCCCCCCAGCTTAGTAATATACTGTATCCCATATACATCCCCCCAGCTTAGTAATATACTGTACCCCATATACAGCCCCTACCAGCTTAGTAATATACTGTATCCCATATACAGCCCCCCAGCTTAGTAATATACTGTATCCCATATACAGCCCCCCAGCTTAGTAATATACTGTATCCCATATACATCCCCCCAGCTTAGTAATATACTGTATCCCATATACATCCCCCAGCTTAGTAATATACTGTATCCCATATACAGCCCCCAGCTTAGTAATATACTGTATCCCATATACAGCCCCCCAGCTTAGTAATATACTGTATCCCATATACATCCCCCCAGCTTAGTAATATACTGTATCCCATATACAGCCCCCAGCTTAGTAATATACTGTATCCCATATACAGCCCCCCAGCTTAGTAATATACCGTACCCCATATACAGCCCTCCCAGCGTAGTAATATACTGTATCCCATATACATCCCCCCAGCTTAATAATATACTGTATCCCATATACATCCCCCAGCTTAGTAATATACTGTATCCCATATACATCCCCCAGCTTAGTAATATACTGTATCCCATATACACCCCCCAGCTTAGTAATATACTGTATCCCATATACATCCCTCAGCTTAGTAATATACTGTATCCCATATACAGCCCCCCAGCTTAGTAATATACTGTATCCCATATACAGCCCCCCAGCTTAGTAATATACCGTACCCCATATACAGCCCTCCCAGCGTAGTAATATACTGTATCCCATATACATCCCCCCAGCTTAATAATATACTGTATCCCATATACATCCCCCAGCTTAGTAATATACTGTATCCCATATACAGCCCCCTCCCAGCTTAGTAATATACTGTATCCCATATACAGCCCCCCAGCTTAGTAATATACTGTATCCCATATACAGCTCCCCCAGCTTAGTAATATACTGTATCCCATATACACCCCCCAGCTTAGTAATATACTGTATCCCATATACACCCCCCAGCTTAGTAATATACTGTATCCCATATACAGCTCCCCCAGCTTAGTAATATACTGTATCCCATATACACCCCCCAGCTTAGTAATATACTGTATCACATATACAGCCCCCCAGCTTAGTAATATACTGTACCCCATATACAGCCCCAGCTTAGTAATATACTGTATCCCATATACAGCTCCCCCAGCTTAGTAATATACTGTATCCCATATAGCATCCCCCCCAGTATAAAATAATTATGGCCCCATATAATATATACAGCACCCCCCCCCCCTTGTATAAAATAATTATAGCCCCAAATAATATCTATAGCATCCCCCCCAGTATTAAAACAATCATAGCCCCAAATAATATATATATAGCATTCCCCCCAGTATAAAATAATTACGGTATAGCCCCAAATAATATATATAGCATCTCCCCAGTATAAAATAATTATAGCCCCAAATAAAATACATAGCATTCCATCATCCCCCCCCAGTATAAAATAATTATGGCCCCATATGATATATATAGCAACCCCCCCCCCAGTATAAAATAATTATGGCCCCATATGATATATATAGCATCCCCCCCCCAGTATAAAATAATTATGGCCTCATATGATATATATATAGCTCCCCCCCCCCCCAGTATAAAATAATTATGGCCCCACATGATATATATAGCATCCACCCCCCCCCCCCCCAGTATAAAATAATTATGGCCTCATATGATATATATATAGCTCCCCCCCCAGTATAAAATAATTATGGCCTCATATGATATATATAGCATCCCCCCTCCAGTATAAAATAATTATGGCCCCATATGATATATATATAGCTCCCCCCCCCCAGTATAAAATAATTATGGCCCCAAATAATATATATAGCACCCCTCCCCCCAGTATAAAATAATTATGGCCCCAAATAATACATATAGAACCCCCCCTAGTATAAAATAATTATAGCCCCATACGATATCTACTGCGTCCCCCCCCCACAGTATTAAACGTTTTCCAGCCCCCCCCCCCCCCCCAGTATAACATAAAACCTCCCCACATTTAATCAAGTTCATTAAAAATAATAAAATATATACTCACGTTCAGGCAGCTGCTCCCTCGGCGCGGCTCCGGTCTTCACGCGGCTCTCCTGTGAGCCGCGGCTCCGCACAGTGACACAGGCGCCGCGCCATGACGTCATGACGCCTGTGTCACTGCTTAGCACGGAGCGACGCAGCTGCCGGAAAGGCGCTGCGTCGCTCCGCATATAAATCGTGCCTGTGTCTTAAAGAGACAGGCGCGATTTATTTAGCTGGTGGGCGATTCGGGCGTTAATGGACGCCCGAATCGCCCACTTTAGAGCGGCAAATTTCGCCGCCCTTTACAGGGACCCGCATTCTGCCGCCTGAAGCGAGATTTTCATCTCGCCTCATGGCAGATGCGGCCCTGTTCGTGGTGGTTCAGTGGGTCCACTACCTCCGATCCTGTCAATCTCCTGTCACCTCTGACAGAAGTTACCCTACCTTACTTTGCCCAGTCCAATTGTAAGTGGTCTGTTTGCATATTATTGCATAGAATTAATTGCTATTTCACATTGAGAACAGCAGGGGGAATTTATCATGCCTTTTACTTCAGTTTTCTGTGTATAAGACTCAGCAATGACCCATTTTCAATGCTATTGGACAAAATCTTGCAATAGGTGAACCCATCCTCCCTTCAATACAGCGCAGTCTTACTGTTTCCTTTGCAGAAAAGCAACTCAAAGCATGACATTTCCACTCCCATGCTACACGGTTGAGACTTGTATGCAAATTTTGTTATGCGGCTACTGGGGTTATGCGGCTCCTCGTAGCTGCGCGCCCTCGTCCGACGCTCCTGCCGTCTGCGCATGCGCAGAACAGCAGGCCTGCACCTGTGCAGCCCCGGCTCCGAAGCCAGGAGCGTAGGACGAGGGTGCGCAGCTATGAGGATCAGTCATAATCTGCTGCAGCTGCTCCTATTTAGCAGAGCTCAGAGAGTCTGCTCATGCAACACCCCTGCCAACGCATAGGCAAGGGGGTAGTTGAAAATAGGGCCCTCTCCCTGTCAGATCCATCTGGTGAGCCTGATCAACTCACCCAAGGGATAATGCCAGGAGGACTTAGGTAAACTGCAGCTGTAGCCTCTGCCTGTAAAGGCAATAGTTACATGGGTGTAAGTTGTTAATCAATTATTTGGCTATATTGTAAACTGGAGTGTGATTGGAGAGGTGCTACCAGCTGACCAGGGGGAGTATAAAAGCCATGTGCAGTTGGAGCACATGATCGGTCTTCAGAGTCTGTCTTAGGTCTCAGGTCTTAGCTGTCTGTCAGCAGTCTGACCTCATGGTCTTCTCTCTTATCTTATCTTGTCTTATCCTAAGGAGAGAGAGAGTGTGAAGTGCACCTTCAGTGCTGTCACAGAAACCAATCCCAGGAACTGAGTCAGGAGACTCTAACCCAGAGCTGCATCTTCCACAGTTTGAACACAGCTCCAACTCAATTATCCCAGTCTGCATATACCATCAGGCTGGTGCACTAGTCCTGCGCACCCCTCTCCAGAAACAGAATCCGAATCTGCTGTTTGACTGTTTTGGCCCGTTACCTGCTATCTGTTGTTCAATAAAGAACCGTGAGTTGATTTGCACAATGCTGCCTCCATCTGATACCTGGATACCACCATGGGCTTCCCCATCCATTACCCAGGGACTCATCCTACAGACACTCTGTAGGATGCCCCAAGAAGAAACAAGGACTTCAGCCTGGAAGTACCAGGCTGTAGGACAGCCCTCTGGTCCCCATAACCAGCGCCGTGACATCAGCGAGCCCTAGGCTGCAATCGCCAGCCACTCCAGTAAGTAGCAAGACTGTTGAATCACTGGTTGAAAATGAAGGGATTATCGACAATTATCCATATCCATATCTTCTATTCTATGGCACCTAGAAACACAATCCATGCTTAGTAAAAAAAAAAAAATATTACATTAGAAAACCCACATTAAAAAAATCTACTATCAAAATCCATCTTAATAAACCAGGACACTTACTCATAGATCCAGGCATCATGACTGGTAATCATCCTATATTTGTTGTCCATGGCCTCCTTCCTTCTAAAATCAACTTTTAAAGTTATACTGATGAGCCTTCTGTGATATGGTTTTATATGCTGTCACGGGTGCTCTCTGACTCCCGCGGATGGGTGTGCCCATCTCTGGCTCCTTGGGCGCCCGCGTCCCGGCTCACAAAGATTTATAGGGCCAGCATGCCGATAATTGGCGCTGGCCTGCCATAAGTTCCTGCACCTTCCTGTGACCCTTGACGGATCTTCAAGCCATTCCTATGTAGAGAAAGCCCTCCATGTTCCTCAGTGTTCCTGTGTCTCCAGCGTTACCAGTGTTCTTCCTTGCCCCTGTGTCTCCAGCATTACCAGTGTTCCTCTGTGTTCCTGTGTCTCCAGCAGTCCTGTGTTCCTGTCCCGTGTGCCAGCTCCAGGTTCTAGACGTGAGTCCTACTGTCTTCTGCTTCATTACCTTGGCTACCACTGCTGGCTAGTCACACCTATGGAATGAGCAGGTTGTACCCGCCGCAGCAAGACCATCCCGCTTGGCGGCGGGCTCTGGTGAAGACCAGGTGCCACTTAGACTCGGGTCCCAGGTGTCAGCGAGTACCATCTCCCGCAGCAGACCAGAGGGTCCACATACTCACAACCCTGACACATGCTGTTACACTGTCTCATCTACCCTGCTTCTTTAGCACTTGTGCAGCGAGCAAGAAGTGTTTTCAACAATTTTCAAAACTGTATTATTCAAAGGTAAATTTTTCTATTTCAAGTGCTGTAGAAAATCCCAGCCTTAACTAGGGTTAATTCTGTTCCTGTAGTATGCAGCAGCCTGTGTGAGTATTTTAGGCTCAGCTCCTACACAAATTCAATTTCTTAATTACCCACTGTGATAAACTGCCAATTTCTGCCGCTCTGTTCATTTTTCAGCGGAGGGAGGGGGGCAGAAGAGGGCTCCCCGTGTATCTATTAATAGGTACACTGCGGGGATGGATGAGATTACAAAAGTAAATCCCTGTTACAAGGAAAGTGTCATTCCAAGAGCAAACACTGCCTGTCAAATAGCTCATTTTGTTTTTTTTTAGTGTAGAGCATCTATAAAAAATTGCATGAGTTATTTTAACAGATTTTATTTCATTTGACATTTAGGGGTCTTTTCACATTTAATATCATGAAAGTAATAATTTCACAAATGCTGTTTATTTATATTTAAATACAAATAGAATAAAACACCCCAAAAAACACTGTTGATGCTTAAAACACTACAAAAAAAACAAAACGCTTTGTGTCATTTTTGCTATAGATTTTGAAATAAAGTGACCATGATATTTTTGAAAAAAAATGCCGGGGGAAACAGCAATGTACACATCAAATGATACACATGGAAATGCTGAGTGTCTCTGTGTACCAATGTTAAACAAGCTGAGAAGATGGATATAATTAGGACCAATGTGAACTGTAAATACTATAATTTTTTCATCTGTAAAAAAAATGAATGTGCCCTATAATGATAGCAACACTAGAATAAAATCATACTCATACTACTATATGATAGTCCTTATATTTTGGGCTCATTTTAAACTTGGAGCAAATGATTATTATTCCAAGACCCTTTGTTCCTTTGGTGTCCCCAATAACATGTGGTTGTCTAACCAAGGTTATGTGCATATAAAGATATGTTTACTGTGTAATCGATTGCCATTGCTTGAATGAGACTCTACGTCTGATCTGCTTAAGGATTTTCCTCGTTTTTAGGCATCGTATGCAGTTTCTTTGTTGACACTAGATGTGATCAATAAAGGAATCCTGACTTTCCTAAAGGTCACTGGACGCATAGCTATAGAGAATCTGCCACCTACAACAATCTTTGTAACAATAGTTTTTCACTTTTCAAATTTCCTTGTGAGTGGGGCCCCCTGAAATAATGTGAAGACTAGTTGGTAGCCAGCTGTAATTTGTGGGGAAATCTATAGCAAAAGAGCTAGTAAAAGTTTTAGGAGGCAAATACAAATGCAACACCCGTGCCAATGCATAGGCAAGGTTGTGGTTGCCAATAGCGCCCTCTCTTTGTCAGGATCTATCTGGTGAGCCTGCGCAACTCATCTAAAAGCTACTGCTAGGTAAACTTAGTAATTGCAGCTGTAGCCACTGCCTGGTAAGGCAAGAGTTAACACTGTGAAATGTTCTTGTCCAATGATATGTCTTGTAATATTGTATAGCAAGCTGGAAGCTGACTGGAGAGTGCTACCATCTGACCAAGGGAGCACAGGTTCGGTCTTCAGAGTCTTGGGTGTCAGTCTGCAGACTCAGTCAGAGTGAGAGACACCATCTTGGAGCACATGTTAGCTCCAGTAAGCAGAGGGAAGTGCACCAGCCAGTGTGTCAATGCCAGGAAGCAGAAGTGTCCAGACAAGCTGCCTGATATATTAGGGCAGGTCCGGAGACTTAAGCCCCAGAGCCGAGATCCACCATCTAGACTCAGCTCCATCTCTACCAACCCAGCCTGAAGCTACTACCAGGCTGTGTACAACCTTTCTGTGGACCAACTATCTCCATCACCCTTCCAGCTTGCTGAATCTGCTGCTACCATTTGGCCATTGCCTGCTGTTTAAATTTAAATAAAGGACTGTAAATTGATTTTCACAACATTGCCTCCGTCTGATCCCTGAATATCGCTGCTTACCATCACGGGCTCCCCATTCATCACCCAGGGTTTCATCCTTCATACACTTCAGGAGTTGCCCCAGGGAAAAACCATTGTATCAGCCTTGCCGTCCACATTTCTTGCACACACCACCTGCTGGAGATCTGGCAGGCTGTAGGTCAGCCTTGTGGTCCCAATACCAGGCACTGTGACCAGAGCATGCCCAAGGCCGCACTAGCCAGCCACTCCGGTATTCTGGTACCCGGCTGCCTCCAGGCCACAAGTAAAGGCTAGGTCCAGGTGGGCGGTGTTGCACAAAGGCACACTTCACTTTTGTGTGTGAGTCAATGTTATTCTATAGGAGCAATAATTTGGTATTGCTACCGTTAGGGGCGTTTTGTGTGTTAGGTGCTATTACGGTTTGGGATCACTAAGAAAACACTTTATGTGAGCAGTTTATGTGAGGCACAAAGGTGACACAACCACTGTTAAGGGGCACTTTGGGGTCACTGTGTATAGGAGACACTTTTACTGTACAGAATACTGTATACTTTTAATGGCACTATGTGAGACCTATGACAGTTTAGGAGCATGGTGGGGGCACTGTGTTTGGAGGTGATATCAGTGTAATTAAAAGTAGAGTATGACCAGCACTCGAACTTGCTTAAAAATTCCGTCTTTATTTCATATCCATTAAAATCAGGATGTTACATTGCAATTCACAGACGACCTACGCGTTTCGAACGTAGATATTTAGTTCTTATTCATGGTCTACGTGGTGCACTTTCACTGTTTATGGTCATTATAACTTTTTAGTGTAATTCTGAAAAGAGTCCTATGTGCTGCTTTTTTGTGTGATGGGCAATATCACTGTTTCTGGGCACTTGGGGGGGGGGGATTTTTTGTGTTGGAGAATATGTGGGGGGAACTAGAACTGTATGTTGGCACTATGGGAATAAAGGTACTGTGAGAAAAGAGGGAGGGAATTAATACTGGTGCAACATCCCCCACCAGGGCCTAGCCTTTTCTTGGGGCTGGAGGCAGCCGGGCCCCGAATACCGGAGTGGCTGGCGGTTGCGACCTAGGGTGTCTGGTATGGGGACCAGAGGTCTGTCCTACAGCCTGGCAGGTCTCCAGCAGGTGGTGTGTGCAAGAGATATGGAGGTAGACGCTGATGTACCGGTTCTCCCTGGGGCAACCCCTCAGTGTCTTTAGGATGAGTCCCTGGGTAATGAATGGGGAAGCCCATTGTGGTAAACAGCCGTATCCAGGGATCAGACGGAGGCAATGTTGTGCAAATGAATTCACGGTTCTTTATTGAACAGGTAGCAGGCAACGGGCCTAAACGGTCTACAGCAGATTCTGGTACTGGAGTGGTTGTGAAGAGTGGTCCTCAGGAGTAGTGCTAGTACAACTGCTAGTAGATGCAGGCTGGGAGAATTTGGATGGAGCTGTGTCCAAACTGTGGAAGCTGCAGCTCTGGGTTTGAGTCTCCTGACTCTGATCGTGGGGTCAGGTTAAGTGTCAGTACTGAAGGTGTACTGAACACTGTCTCTCTCTTCACTCAGACCTTGTGGTCTGAACTGCTGGTAGATTCTAAAGAGCAGGCTCCTAAAAAGGAGCATGAGGTCCAAGAGCCTTGCTGGAAAGAGGCCTGTGCTCCCACTGCACAAGGGTTTTATCCTCCCCCTGGTCAGGTGGTAGCACCTCTCCAATCACACTCCAGTTTACAATACAGCCACATCATTGGATAACATTCTACACCTACTTAACTATTGTTCAGGCAGAATCTACAGCTGCTATTACCTGAGATCTCCCTGCATTATCCCTTGGGTGAGTTGATCAGACTCACTAGATGGATCCTAGATATAGAGATAGAGTGGAGAGACGGAGAGCGCTCCTATGGTGTATTACCCTTGGTAAAATGAATATCGATGGTGTGGTCTTTACACTCACCTTTAGGGGTTGTGCACAAAGGGCACAACTCCTTTTAAATCTTGTAACGAGACTTAATGCCGCTGCCCGATCCCACTGTTCGTTCTCCTGTGGACAGTGTACAGTATTCGAAAGCATCCAATCTGGGTGCGTTAGACCTCTCCTCCAATTCTGGGAAGTGAAAAAGGCGTTGGCTTGCTCGGAGCGTTTTTTGTTAAAAAACCTTTTTATTTAAGCCATAAATGGCAATAAAAGATTAAAAACGGAATGACGCATTTTCCCGCTTGGACTAAGCGCTTCCTCAGATTCCTGGAATCTGAGGAATCCGTTGAATACTAGATGGATCCTGACAGGTAGAGGGCAGTATTCACAACTACTCCCTTGCCTATACATTGGACTGGGTAGGGGGAAAAGGGGTACTATTGATATTTGGGTAACTATTGCCATCTGCAGCACCATTAAAGATTGTCTGGTTGCTATGTTCAACACTTACACATTTCCTCCCAGACCAAACACTTGTCAATTCCATAAAGACATTTCACAGTATCAGAGCAAAGCACTGTGACTACTAGGCCAAGGCCTCAGCTCTTTGTTTCCATGACAATACTTGTCATGTGTTGTAGATGGAGAAACATACATTTCTTTCCAATTCTGAAGTTCTGTGAGAGATGACTGAAAGATGTGTCTTTGGCTTTATTGCAGCATAGGCTAATACTGAACACAAAATACTTAGCTTCAGATATAAAACAGAAAAAAAAATTCTAAGTTGAATAAAATGAGTTGTAGAAAATCAAAGTATAGATTGAGGACCAGGTGGCCTGTGTTTGTCTCGGTTAGTTGTTTAATCTAAATAGGATGTGGCAGGTTCTCACCAGAATCCTACATTTTCCCTGTCTTTTTGCAAAACAATGATGAAAAAAGTTATTCCTAATCCATCAGCTCTTCCGGCAACACAAGGAGTATGACACACGTTCTGTTATTCCTGCAGACTATTAGCTTGTTCCTGAAGCACCAGCACTGTTCTAGCTGTCGTACACTGGAGGTGTATGTCCTGGTGATGTTTATGGATGAGATGGACGGAGGTTTTTTCCAGGTTTAGACGGATGAGAGAATGAGCTGCCTGTTCCTCTCTCCTTTCCTGGATCCAGTTTCAGACTCGAAACAAGGAGATTTTTGTGTTTAAAAAAAAAAAAATTATTTATATCCCTGTAGGAAAGTAGGAGGAGGGCATGAATGTTGGGCTGCTGCATGAAGAAGGTTAGGCAACCAAAAATATATATTTTTTTCTATTACAGATCACTAGGAGTTTTCTCTATGACAAGCACTGTACAGTTTTGAGGGGCGTGAGGTACAGAAATGAAGAAGGAAAAATCCAGATATATATTCCCTATGTGACAGAAATGGTGAGTGAATTATTTAACATTTACACTAAATTGCAATACTATAAGATAATTCAACACATGACCCTTGCTGCTATAGCACTGGTATAAGTGCAGGTTCCATGAGGCCACTAGGAAATACACAATATATTCATATAGAAGAATAAAAGTAAATCCATATCTGAAGGAAGACAGTTCTGTGGGGTCACTTAGTTCTTGACTACCGCCTACACCCTACACTCACTGGGCCGCGCTCTTTTGCCAGCTCCTGTCTATTCTGCATGCAAAGCAGGTCCGGCGTTAAAATCCTGGATTTGTAGCTATTGTTGGGCTGTTACCACGGAGCTCCTGGATAAGTTGTCTTTTTTGTCTATTGCGTGTCTGCCAGTTCTTCTGGAGTTCTCTTTAAGTTGGAGCCCTCAATTAAGTCTTTGAAGACACTAAATATCTTCACTAAGGGTGCTTTATTCGCAGGAACAGGCTTTTCTATCTTGTTAACGCGGCCAGGTTGTGGTTATTAGAATCCAGGAGTGAAGTTCAAGACAGTGTAAACTGTTCTATGTTAGATACCCTGCTTTTCTTATATGCATGCATTGACTGTCACGAATATGTGTGGCTATTGCACACAAAAAAATCACATATATATGTATCTCTTTTCTCTCTCTCTCTCTCTCTCTCTCTCTCTCTCTCTCTCTCTCTCTCTATATATATATATATATATATATATATATAAATCTGGTAAATATACCAAAATCTGGTAAATATACCAAAATCTGGTAAATATACCAAAATCGGGTAAATATACCAAATAGGGCCAAAAAATAAATTTGCAATAAAATATCCCAAATTAACCTACCTTCTTGCTATGGGTGTGATTGGCCAGGGGTTGTCAATCACATCCTTGGCTTGTAGGTAGGGACATTAATATGCCAGATTGGCTGCATGGATGCCAATCCAGCAATATTTCCAGGTGATGTGGGGGCACCAATGCACGGACATTTATGGGCATTTAAGTGGCGCTTACAAAGTTAACACTCATGATTGGTGCCAGTTCGCTCATTGAAAGGTTAAGGGTTAAATTAATACATATTGTAACTGGAATCTACTGTTAGTGCTGGCTTGTATATCTCAGCCCTAGAATTGTAGCATTATTTTTAGATAGATGGGTGCTAGAATGATAGATATCCTTTAAGTCAGTATGTCCTGTATTACATGTTTACTCCCACACCACAAATCATGTATCTTAGCTCCAGTGCTTATATATAGAGATATTCCTTAGAACAGTAGTGGCAAATCTTTGGCACGGGTGCCAGAAGTGGCACTCAGAGCCCTTTCTGTGGGCACCCAGGTCTTTACCTCAGCACAGAGTTTTCCAGAAAGGTTTCAAGGCCTCCTCCTGCGGTCCAAGACAACCCAGGATGTGCCATGCTCAGCACTATTTTAATGCAACATCCTTGGCTGTCAGGACTACAGGAGGAGCAAGAAGGTGTGGACAGAGATGGATTATCATTGGAGCTCCTCCTCTTTGTCCCCTGATTCATCCTCTTCTGGGAACCCTGAAGGGAAGCTACAATCCAAATTTCTCCATCTTCTTTCCATTGTATTTGTGTTTTTAAGATGCCAATATGATTGAAACCTGTGATACAGCAGGGATCAATAAGTTACTGCTTAAATTGTCGTGTCAGCACTTTCCAAGTAGGTTTTGGTTGAGTTTGGGCACTCTGTCTCTTTTAAAGGTTTGCCATCACTGCCTTAGAGGGACAGGCATGCATAGTACGCTCATACACACATACCATGTGACCTGTTATAAATCTGTAATGGATCTCTGTTTGCAAATCTGGGATTTGTTGTCATTAATACTGTTTTATTTGGAAACATTTCCATGAACTGGTTTTTAAAGGGCTTGTCCATTAAAAATAATAATATTAACTCAGCTAGCTGACACTTTTCCAGTGAAATGTCTTGACACACTGCAGCCTTTAATGATGGTAACAGTAACAGTGAATGGTTGCAGCTATGACATTCCCCTGTCTTGGGTGGTCATCACTTGACCAGAAGCCAGCAGAGTGCCAATGAGAATCAGAATCCATGAGCCGAGTGCAAGACCCTAATAGGGTCAACCATATTTTACTTACCACGGTAAAGCTTTCCTATTGCCGGTGGGAGCCACAGATGAGGTGACCTGCTGGCAGAAGGACCTTGGACTTACTGTGAACAGATGATCTACTCGCTTACAGTGGAGTGCAGTCATTTTCTTTGTCATAACCACTCTCATATCAGTGGCTGGAGAGGCGTGCCAGGAACATCTGCATGCCCGTCCAACCACTGACTTAGGAGGGACTACATGGTCACCTCCATCTGCTGGAAGTCAGAGAAACACAGGGCATCACAGAAAGTCATGTGAGCTGCGGCTCTCGCTGGAAGCAGAGAAAATTTACCAGGTTAAGTGCAATATGGGTTACAATATTAGATTCTTCTACTTAGCCTGATGAAGTTTCTTATTAGCAGCCAACCACTTTAAGTTTACTTCTGTTGACCGATTCCCTTAAAATTTTTGTTCAATATTAACACTATTAGAGCATGAATTTTAAAGTGAAGATCACATGTGTTTGGGAATTTCCCTTTAAAATTAACCAGTAGCAGTGAGAGAAATAAGGATGGCACCAAATCAACCTGAGCCTCGTTCTGACTTACACATAGCGGTGGACATGCTGTGATAGAAGATTTGCTGTGGTGGGAGACTTGATGATCGGATATCGTTAAGACTTGATCAGAGCTAGAGCCTCTTAGCAAAGATTGGCACAGAACTGCCATCAAGTGGAATTTTAAGACAGGTGCTCTAAACACCAGTCTTAATGAATTTCCCACCACCCCACCATGCTAGAGCTGTGTGGTCAGTTTCTATGCTGCTCAGCTCCCTATGGAAAGGGGAGAGGTGAGGAGCTCTCCCTTCTCCACCCGGCCATGTACTTTCGCCCAGAAGAGCACACAGACATGTGAATGGAGCCGAACAGTAACATGTGAAGCCCAAGACAGGGTTCAGTGGCGTCTTAGATTAGAGATGTTCAGAACAACCCTGTCAGATAAATTCCCACTAAAAATGAATAAAGGAGTGCTCTCAATGTTGAAATCCTGTACTAAGGATATGGCTTCAACTTGTCAGTTGTGCAATTACAAAATGTGACTTTGGTAGAAATGACACAATAACCAATCTTGTTTTTATTTACGTTCCGTAATACAGTAGTAAAGCTATTATTATTATAATTATTATTTTCAATGCATTTGGTACGTCACATAACCTTTCCTAAACTTTCTACCACCTACCCATACACATGATACACCCTGTAGGAGTAGTGTATTGCTGTCCAGAAGCAGACATTAAAAGCTACATCTTCTAATCTTATTTCAAAGTGACGGCATAACATAGACAATGGTTCTTAAAGGGTCACTGTCACCAGCTTATACATATATATATATATATATATATATATATATATATATATGTATATATATATACATATATATATATATACATATATATATATATATATATATATATATACATATATATACAGCCACCCTCGTTATACATATATACACAGCCCCCCAGTAATACATGTAGTATACAACCCCCTCAGTAACACATATATATATATATATATATATATATATATATATATATACATATATATATATATATATATATATCCCAATATACCTCCCTTGTAATATATATATATTATTTTGCAAATGTCTGGAAACATAACTTCAATGGTCTTATGTAAAATAAAGCAAGATAATGATAAAAGATGCAGCAAGTGTTTTATGATGGACATGGTCTAAAAAGCACTAGGTAAATTGTTGATGTGCTGCCAATAACCGATGGATGGAGCTGCCTCCATTCAGCTCTCTAATCAGTTGACCACCAATAATAATAGTACTATTTCCTTGCCAGATCAGTCCCTGTGCTCAATAGGGCTCACAATCTGATCAACCTACCAGTATGTTTTTGGAGTGTGGGAGAAAACCAGAGGACCTGGAGGAAACCCACACAAACACAGAGGGAACATACAAACTCTTTGCAGTTGTTGACCTGAATGGGTCTTGAACCTAGGACCCCAGAGCTGCAAGGCTGTAATGTTAACCATTGAGCCACCATGCTGCCCACCTATTAATAACTTGTCCTACGGAACTCACAAATCCATAGGATTGATGATGGAAATGCACATTCAGAAATTAGTGCTTGAGTCTTGAATCCAACAGTTTGCTCCTCACTGACCAAACATTAATGCCCTATATTTTTATTTCTATAATGAGGAAACTAACTTTGAATGGTTATTTTTCTGTAGTAGCGGAGATAGGTAGCATTATAATACTCTGATAATTACAGTGTGTAATAATGTTTTAGTGCCTTGCCCAAGGGCATCGTGGAAAATGATCTGTACCTGATACCTGCAGTGCATGTCTTGCTATTTTGGCTACAGTTCTTGTTGAATTCAGTAACTGGGTGGTTCATTCTTTCATGAAAGATCTTGCAATGTAATGAAATCTTCATGTAATTGCTAATCACTAGCATGCTCCAGCCAAATCTGTACAAGGAAGGAAGGAAGAAAACACTGGGGATCATCAATAAAAATCTTAATTTGTCCCCTGCGGCCTAGAGGTGTTAACCTCAGTGGTACATTAGAGAACTGTAATAGAGAAGGGTGCGGTGTCTTACAAAACCTGCATCATTCCTACATCTGAAATAGTTTAAAGTGAGTAAAGTACTTTCAATGAAGTACTTATGTAAAACAGCCCCTGTTCATATTCATATATAGGGCAATATAAACATCATAGAGGTAGACAAGCAAAGGATACGGAGCAGCACTGTGTATGGGAAAAACCAGGTGCACGACTTCGATGGGGTTCAGACAGGAACCGCAGCACAGTACAGTCAGACGATGAAGCAGCACTCCGTATAAGCCAAAATAGTGATTTTATTCCACCATAGAATTGCTCTTGCAATTCTATGGTGGAATAAAATCACTATTTTGGCTTATACGGAGTGCTGCTTCATCGTCTGGCTGTAACATCATAGAGGTGATATCCTGCTTAGGTCGGTATTTTACTGATCTCAAGACTTTTTTATTTTAAAATTTTTATTTTTTTAAATTTTTAAATTTTATTTTTTAGCAGTTCCGTTAGGTGCCTAAATTTTAAAGGAAATCTACCATCAAAATCAAGCAGGATAAACCACGGACACTTTCTCATAGATCTAGTCACTGTGAATTTGATAATCTTATATTTGTTGTCCGTGGCCTCCTTCTTTCTAAAATCAACTTTTAAAATTATGCTAATGAATCTGACTGGCTACCTTAGTTCCTCTGTGGTCTGGCTTTACAGACTGTTACATTGTCTCACTCTCCCCCTGCTTTCTGAGCACAGCAGGAAGTGCTCACTCCACAAGTGCTAAGGGAGCAGGGAACGAGTGTGAGAGAGTGTAACATTCAGTAAAGCCAGCTCACAGAGGGGCTAGGATAGGGCTCATTAGCATAATTTTAAATGTTTATTTTAGAAGGAAGGAGGCCTTGGATAACAAATATAAGGAGATTACCACAGACATGGTGACTGGATCTATGAGCAATTTTCCCTGGTTAATCATGATGGATTTTGATGTTAGATTTTCCTAATGTTTACGCAACCTCCTATTGAGTTTTTTAGGTCATTTGCATGTGACTTTAGAGGAATTTGTGTAAATCCCTGTTGGGGAAAAAGGTTTTAAGAGAATGCAGGCTAGAGACCATGAATGATGGGGTCATCCTAAACTAGGAAATGGACTGGTCAGTATGAACAAAGAGAGAGTGCCACCAATGGTTATGTATGTGGGCTAGCATGATTTATAAACAGTATCATAAGTGGACAGTTTTCTCTAATATAATGATATGATACCAATCATCCAAAATTATGATTTTGGGGATTGTACATATTTGCTGACTTGATTGAGAATATTGGTCCACATTTATCAAAGTGTTTGCAAAGTGTCTGACTTTACAGTGGAAAGAACGTGCAAACTGCTCGTACATGTATTTATAAAGTGTCTGCGCCAGGTTTGTGTCGCAGCTGAACTGTGTCCGACAAGACAGAAAAAAATGTGCACCTAAAGGGTTTTGTTAGTGTTAGTTAGTGCATTTTCCGGCACATTTATCACTGAGGAGTGGCACAATTCTGTCTGCACCACCAAAAAAAAAAATGGTGCATTCTGCAAGAGCGGTGTATGGTGCACTACATTAAAGAAGAATGTCAGTAATAATGTGGCGGAAACTCCCTCCGACTAAGCACTAACAAAACCCTTTAGGTGCAGATTTTTCATGTCTTGTTGGACACAGTGCAACTGCGACACAAAACTGCCGCAGAAACTTTATAAATACATCTGCAAGCAGTTTGCATGTTCTTTTCAATGCAAAGTCAGACAGAAAACTGGCGCAAACGCTTTACTAAATGTGGGCCAGTATCCTGCATATAGCCACATATATCCTGCAACCCCAACAATAAAACAACAATAAACTAAAAAGTTACCGAACCATAATGTGAAGGCTTTAAAAAATAAATAAAATAAAACTATACAAATTTGCCTTTGAAATGCATAAAACAAGTGCAGGGTTCTAAAACTAACTTTTAGTAAACAGCGCAAATAAAATCATAGCCATGTCCATAAAAATATTGCTTAGATTTTCTAGAAGTGTATCCATAGAAAATAGGAAGCAAACTTAAATAAATAAATATATTCATCTTTATTAATAACAACAAAAATTCACAAATATGCGGAAGTTTTGTCCATGTATAATAAGCCTATAAAGCCAGCCGCCACTACCTAGAGTCTAGAAGAGCCAGCGCTGATATTATAGGAGTGTTGTGCATGTACAACATTTCTGAAGGAGTGAGTGACATAAGCAATAAAGGACAGTGTTTTCAAAGCACAGCGGCCGTAAGAGGGCGGAGGGAACTTGACTGCATGGTTCAACATGGTGGAAGAGATAGAATAAAATTGGATTTTAGAAGAATGGTACATCAAAAAAGAATTAGAAAAAAATAAATTATTTAAAAAAAAGCAGCATTAAAAAATAGAATAAAACTACTAAGAACCTGTTGCGGAGACGCAAGGTGACAGGTTTCCTCTAAGAAAGCACATGCACCAGAAGCATCTGACATGGGTACAATAAAGATAATCGGACTTATTGCTAGGTATGTTCATCTGTTTTGGTTTCTTTTTAGCCCTGCCAAGGCAGCTCTCATATAGGATGATATGTAACTCTAAGCCACTGGTGCATAGTGGAACTGTACATTAGGGGTGATCCCTACCATAACTGTGCATGTAGCCCCACATATACCAACACCACCCCTGGATTTCACTAAAGGTAATCAGATAGATAATTCATTAATGTAATTATGGTTCTGAATATTGATATTTAAATTTGTCACATATGTACCTTTGTCTATAAAGGCTATTACTAGATATAATAAAATAAGATGCTTACTGCATAGAGGTCAATGTATGTAAACTCTGCTTAGAACAGGCGCCCAACAAATCCTATATTCTTCCAGACTGTCTGCAGTAAAAAAAAAAAAAAACACCTGCTTTTAAAATCCCCTTATTGACAGCTGTCCATTGCCTTCGCTCTAAATATAGTGTTTGCCTAATAAATAAGAATCTGCCCATAGAACGTGATGATCTCCAGCAACCAGTGACTGCATTAGGGAAGTGCCTGCAGATACACACACACTGGGATCTTACAATTGACTTCCATCCTGCAGGCAAAGAAGCACATGGAGAAGAGAGGTGTGCACAGTACTACAGCAGCTGCATCACATGGAGAAGAGGTGTGCATAGTACTACAGCACATGGGACTGAGAAAAGGAGGCGTCTGATCACAAGGTGGGGTGAGTTACAAAAAGATGGGAAATGAGGGGGGTAAGGGAGGTCTGTCACTGTTCTGTAGGTGGTGGGCTGGCAGTGGGGGGTGGGAAGCTGAAGGTTAAAGCAACCTACTGTGGAAGAGGAAAGAAAGAGCACTGGAGAGGTGACTGGAGGAGATGAGGATAAAAGAGTGCAGAATATAGTGCTGAGTGCAGGGAAGATAAGAATTGTATGCAGAGATTGTAAGGAGATCCCCATCCTGTCCTGAACAGTGCAGCGTAGAAGAGTGCCGGAAAGATGAACACAGAGGGGTGCGTTGTATAGTACAGTATAGATGAGCCCAGAGGGGTGCAATGTACAGTACAGTATAGATGAACACAGAGGGGTGCGTTGTACAGTACAGTATAGATGAACACAGAGGGGTGCGTTGTATAGTACAGTATAGATGAGCCCAGAGGGGTGCAATGTACAGTACAGTATAGATGAACACAGAGGGGTGCGTTGTACAGTACAGTATAGATGAACACAGAGGGGTGCGTTGTACAGTACAGTATAGATGAACACAGAGGGGTGCGTTGTATAGTACAGTATAGATGAGACCAGAGGGGTGCAATGTACAGTACAGTATAGATGAACACAGAGGGGTGCGTTGTACAGTACAGTATAGATGAGCCCAGAGGGGTGCGTTGTACAGTACAGCATAGATGAGCACAGAGGGGTACAATGTACAATACAGTATAGATGAGAACAGAGGGGTGCAATGTACAGCACACTATAAATGAGCACTGAGGGGTGCAATGTACAGCACAGTATAGATGAACACAGAGGGGTGCAATGTACAGCACAGTATAGATGAACACAGAGGGGTGCAATGTACAGCACAGTATAGATGAACACAGAGGGGTGCAATGTACAGCACAGTATAGATGAACACAGAGGGGTGCAATGTACAGGACAGTATAGATGAACACAGAGGGGTGTAATGTACAGCACAGTATAGATGAACACAGAGGGGTGCAATGTAAAGTACAGTATAGATGAAGACAGAGGGGTGTGATGTACAGTACAGTATAGATGAAGACAAAGGGGTGTGATGTACAGTACAGTATAGATGAAGACAAAGGGGTGTGATGTACAGTACAGTATAGATGAAGACAGAGGGGTGCAATGTAAAGTACAATATAGATGAAGACAGAGGGGTGCAATGTAAACTACAGTATAGATGAACACAGAGGGTGCAGAGTAGTGCAGAATAACTGTAGATCCTTATAAGAAATCTAGCATAGAAGACTTTAACAATAGACAGATTCCTTTAAGGAAGGCTAGATCAGGGCAAGAATTGGAGAGATTCCTAGGGGAGTGTAATGTAGAGTGCTGCAGTGTATGCATGAAGTGCAAGGAGCTGCAGTAGGGCAGAGGTGACTTGGATGCTTAGGTCTAGTAGTGATAAGAGGATCCAGGATGCATGAAGAGAAAAGCCATAAAATACCCAGTCTTCTTGTCTTCTGCTGGAAGAGATGAGATACTCAATGCTACAACTGAGGAGCCTATCCACATAGAGGCAAATGCAAGGTGAGACCATTAAGGTGCAATGTATAGAATATAATATATGAATGGGCTTTTTCCTGCATGCCTGCTGACACATTTCTGAATGCCAATTTATATCCATCCACAGATATTATCCTGTTTCCTCCCATTCTGTGTTGTGCACAGAACAGCAGTCACTAAATGCATTGCTAAAAGCTTACAGGGCTCTTACGCATTGGCATTGTTTTTCACGTCTTGTGGTTCAGTGGTTTTCACTGATGCCTTACTGAGCCATTGATTTCAATGGGTGTTTTCACATTCAGTTGTTTTCCACTGATCCGTTGTCAGTGATAACATTTTTTAAACTTCTCCTACTTTGCAAATGTTAGTGTTGTGGTACATAATTTGACGGTACATAATTTGACAATACATAATTTGACAATTACTAGCTTAGTATGGTGGCTTCATTGCCACTTAGATGTTTCTAAGTGATATCTGTACTGGAAATCTAGGGGGAAACTAGTACTCTAGTAGTCTTTATTACTGGTTTAAGCAAAGGCACATAATTTTACCACAAAAAACTGGGAAATGTATTGACCCAAGAATAAGCCTAGGGTGGGAAATGCAGCAGCTACTGGTAAATTTCAAAAATAAAAATAGATACTAATAAAATGACTTAAATTGAGTCATAAGTATGCAACAAACCTCCCCTCCCCTCAAAAAAATGAACTCAGTATTCGCCTCCAACGGCAGAGACAGGTCTATGCGCTCTGCCCCGGCACACTATATGAGGTGGAGGTGGTAGTCCCTGATATGATGATTTATGAGCATCCTTTCTTATCTGCATCATACTGATACCCCTATTTGAAATCTATAAATAAAATGGACAACTGGGAGTTGCCAGTTCCCTTGACAGGACAATAGACAGTACACAGAGACAATCCCCAATTTAATTTATACATTTTTAGGAGTAATAACAATGGAGCTACCTCACCTTTCAAAAAAATGCAGTCCCAAAACTGGATGGAGACCTAGCTGCTGTGACAGACTCCTCATCCTCCCCGCTAAATAAATAATTGGACACCTGAGTGAGCTGCTGAATGTATTGTTAGCTAGTTAGAATTCAGCATAGATTTCTGAGTGAAAAGCAAATTAGGTAGGAAGGAAAGAGTAAGATAAGCCAAAAGTAAGTAGGAAAAGAGGCACTTTGATCTCATTATATGTGTTATAAAATTTCTTATATTTACTTTTACTATTGATTAATGCAAAGTATTTGAAAATGTTAGTGGTCTTTTGAAAACAAATGTCCCTTCCCAGAATACACAGGAGTTGCCTAATAATGGCTACTATAGTGATTATGCCCTCTTTATGGAATATTAATGTCATATAGCAGCCCACAATTAAGCGCCTCTTTAAGCTGGTTGTGCATGAGCAAGTTTGAACAGTTTAGTTCTGCAGTTCGAGGGTTGGACCAGTAAATCCCTAAATCACACAGAGAGAGTTTGCTGGAACAAACTTGCTTATGTTCAACTGGCTTAACATGAACCAACGCAGTAGCTGGTAAGTATGGCAGTCCTGGACCTTCTATGTGAAACATAGATGGCAGTTAGAATTGACACTCATCCAAATGGAACTTGTGAAAACTCAGATGTCTGCCATCTTAGCAAGTGCATTCAGATAAATGAAACCAATTAACATTTGTGGAAATTTGCAGAGCTCCATTAAATAGCATTTTTTCCTCTATTTCTGTTACACAAGAATGCCCTTGTTGCATCCTGCAGAATCAAAAAGCTCAAACAAAGATCACAGCTCTTTTTAGGCTTTGTAACTACTGATCATAACTTAAGTCCAATTTAAAGACAAGCTGGAGACTCCCTAAAATGCAACCTGTTATTAGGATCCCTCCATGCCCCCCTCCCTGTCATACCAGGCTTTTGAAGTCTCTTTGTTCCTTAGGATGTTCTTGTACAGGTAGCCTTTTCATTTCCTCCTCGTCTTCATTACCTCCTTAAGGCCTGGTTATTAGTAATTAGGCTATCAGACTAGTCCACAAACTCTTTCTTTCTTCCATTAATGTGAAAGGGTTACTGAGTAGAGGATCTAACTGCTTAATGACCCCCGCTACATGTGACCTACTCAAAAGTAGTTTCAGATCTGTCTTCAGGAACTTTTGACTCCAGGAGAATATGAGAAAAAAAACCTCCACAGGCACAACAATAAATCAGACTTTAAAAAAACATTGTGGAAAGAACAATGATTTCAGTCAATTTTTCCCCAGTAAACTGTGTATTAATTTGCTCATTCCCCCCTCCCTCCATGGAACTGACTACCACATGTTTTTGCATGTAAAAAATGCAAAACACATGCCGCTCGTTTCCTATCGCATGTGTTTCAGTGAAAACCTATATCTGATGAGTGCTTCAAAACGCAAAACAAATACAACCTCTGAAAATGGCCTAAATGAAAAAAAATTGCCTACCTAAACTTCTGAAATTAATTTTACCTAAATTGCCTGATAATAACACATGATTGAAGGCATGGGTGCTGGATGACAGGTTTCTGCCTGACTACTAATTTTAGGTTACCGAGTGCTTGCAAATTCACTGTGCGGATAATAACGTCGACCATGGGCTTTTTCACATACAAGCAGGACTCTAATTAAAGGGATATTCCCACGAAGACAAGTTTAAATGTACTCAGGATAACAAAATAACACATTCCCTAATTCAATGTTATTAACAAAAATACAGCATTTCACAGATTTAATACCAACCTGTCTATATCAGTCATGGTGTACGCAATTGCAGTTGCCCCTGGTTTCCGACCCTGTATCTTCTGACTTTAGGGTCGGCAGCCATCTTGCCTGATTTTGTGAAGAGCTGAGCTTCTCTCTTCCTCTGCTCTCTGCAGCGGCACATCCTCCCTTCCATCTAGGACTAGCTCACACTGATACACACTCACTTCCTGCCAGCAAACAACATCGAGAGCAGAGCTACTAGCTACGGACAGATAAGTTCTTTATCTCGGGTGGGAGATAGAGCAGAGATGTAGCAGAGCTGACTGTGTCATTGTGTGTAATATGGATCTCATGGATCTCATCATTTCATCTCTGATCTCTCTTTCTATGTGTCAGATACAAGTACAATGTTCAGAAGTTAAATGAAAGTGTATACCCTGATAAGCTAACCCCATTGTAAGCACACAGCATCTCAAAGCACTACAGGGATCATGAAGAGTCTGCTTAGAGATTCCCGCCATGACTAAGGAATCTTACACTGCCCATCATGATAGGAACTGAAACGGCAATAAAACTGAGTAAAATTGTAAAGGAAGTTGTTACAAATTACCTTTATTGTGTAAACATTACTATGTCAAAATTTGATAATTTTTTTTGGTGGGCAAACCCCTTTAAGGATTTTTTAAGACATTTGGGGGGCACCATGGGTATTAGGAAGAAGAGGCACTGTAATCCTTGCCTGTCCAGGAAAACATATTTGCATATTTCCCAGAATGCCGTAGTGAACCATCAATGGCTTCTGTTGGGAGTCTATCTTATATAGCCTTAATCCTACATCATGTTATTAGGTTTCCTAAAAGTCATTCCTGGTGTTAAAGGGTTTGTCCGAGACCCTATAAAAAATAGGTATGTGGTTGGGGTGAGGAGAGGGGGGTTGAACTGCTTAAAAAATAAACTTGTATTTAGGTCCGCGGTCCCTCACAATGTCCCATACCACTATCTGTTTGTTTACAGGGGCATGGTAGCTATGCTGAGAACAGCTTCTGTCCAGCCACCCCCCCCCCCTCCAACACCAACCTAGCGCTGCATCAAGCGCTAAGATATGGGGATGGGTGGTCGTGGCCTACCTGAAACTGTTCTCAGCACAGCACAGCTTTCTTGCCCCTGTAAACAAACAGGGCCACAGACTAGAGAGATGGTCGGTGGGACACCAGGAGGGACTGCAGAGGTAAGTAGTAGTTTATTTTTTTAAGCAATCCCACCAGGCAACATATCTATTTTTCATATGGTCTCAGACTAGCCCTTTAATGGGGCTGCCTTACAAGGTAGTAAATGAGGCAGTGTTTTTCTTGTCCCAACCCGGAAAATTTATTTTCAGGTTTCCCATAAACATTTTTAGCATGTATGATCTTTTGCAAACTCATAAGTAGAATGAATATGTAATTAAAGTAGTTACCACATCTAAGGATGCACTTTACTGTCAGAGTTGGCAGATGCTGCACATATACTGGTGAAGTAGCATGTGGTGACTTGGTGCTGTAACTATATGTAAGTTTCTGTCTCTGTTTAATTTCTATCTGATTTTTTTTTTGTGGCACAGATGCCTGGACGGCTGCAGACAGCCCTGAAGATCCTAGGCACAAGCTTCTTTGCTGTGCTGGTGCTGGGGGGCATACTCGCAGCTTATGTGACTGGGTACCAGTTCATTCACACCGACCGCCATCACTTGTCCTTTGGGCTGTATGGAGCTATCTTGGGTCTACATCTCCTCACTCAGAGCCTTTTCGCTTACCTAGAGCACAGACAAATGCGGAAAGGTGGTGATGGTCTTCCAGGAACCTCCAGGGTGGCGTTGTGCATTGCAGCCTTTCAAGAAGATCCAGAATACCTGAGGAAATGTCTGAAGTCAGCTCGACGGATCTCCTATCCTCACCTCCGAGTCATCATGGTGATTGACGGGAATTCAGAGGAGGATCGGTACATGATGGACATTTTCCGAGAGGTCATGGGATCTGAAGGCACTTGCTGCTATATCTGGGACAACAATTACCATAATGCACAACAAAACGGGCAGGAGGGCGAGCGAGGAGTGCGGGAGCTTGTGCAGAAGTTTCCATACACCTGTATAATGCAGAAATGGGGAGGAAAGCGAGAAGTAATGTACACTGCTTTTCGGGCTCTTGGTG
This sequence comes from Engystomops pustulosus, assembly GCF_040894005.1. Classification (NCBI taxonomy): domain Eukaryota; kingdom Metazoa; phylum Chordata; class Amphibia; order Anura; family Leptodactylidae; genus Engystomops; species Engystomops pustulosus. Next base: position 99,175,564 of record NC_092417.1, on the reverse strand, counting down.
ATAGTGTGGACTATGTGCAGGTAAGACAATATGAGATTCTTTTAATGCATTCATAAAAGGCAAATATTACCTTGAACTTACATCTCAGTTGGCTGAAATACTTTAAGGCTAGGGTGATGTTGCTTCCTGAAACAAATCTACTGCAAAACCTTCTCTGATATTGTATTTTCTGGCTTCTCACCTGTTTCACTTGTGGAATGGCTGTCTTCTCACTCTCGACAGGACAATATTTGCAGACCCCAAAATATGTGTTCTTTAGCAGTACAAATAATCATGAGACTCTTGAACAGATTCCAAAGTTGCTTCCCAACACCAGATTTTCTGGACCAATGAAGGGATATCAGCCCTGTACACCCAATAAAGGTCACTATGGTTTAGTTTTAGTTTTAGTCATTCTATGTTATGGATTTTTACCCTAGACCAGTGGTGGCGAACCTATGGCGCGGGTGCCAGAGGTGGCACTCAGAGCCCTTTCAGTGGGTACTCAGGCTGTTGTTCCATGGCAGAGTTTGCCAGACAGGGATCCTCCTGCATTCCATGGCAGGACTTGCCATGCTTAGCGTTATTTTAGTGTGAAGCATCCTGGTCTACCTGAGACTGCAGGAAGAGAGAGGAGGTGTGGACAGGGTCAGGTTATAATTCTGTGTGACCCCTGAATCTTCCTGTTCAGGGGGCTGTCAAGGGAAGCTCCAGTGGCAATCCAAATCTCTTCTACTTCTGAGAAAGATATTGATGCCCTCAGGCCCATTGAAAACTGTGGTATAGCAGGGACCAAGAAGATTGTAATAAGTTACTGCTTGAATTGCTGTGTTGGCACTTTGCAAAAAATATGCAGGTTTTGGGTTGCAGTTTGGGCACTCAACCTCTAAAAGGTTCGCCATCACTGCCCTAGACCATTTACTGAAAGCTCAGTAAGATAAGAAAGAGTTATCATTCATGTAAGACAAAATATAAATCTATAGACCGTGAACTCCTGTATTCTGTATTATGCATGGCCTTTACTGAATGATAACATTAGAAATAAATATCATAATATATAAAGATGATGTATTTCGTACTATAATAGCATTTATACCACATACTGTTATACTTTACCTTAATGTGCTGGTGGATGTAGGATAAGGATGTTAATTTCAGGATGTTTCCGCCAAGCAAAATACAGACAAATTGGGGCTGCGCCGGAATCAATTTTTGTTGCAGCTGTGCTGCCTGCCATGCGACGCAAAATTGGGGCCCGTGGCGTCGGATGATCCGACTGATTTGGACTAAGCGCGGAATTTCACATTCAAATTGTGTCGCAAGCCCATGCACTTACATGCACCACGAAAAAGATGGTGAACTCTGTCAGACCTGAGCGGGGAGGCAATACATGCAGGATATTGGGCGCACAATCTCAGTGAATCGCAGCACAGTGCATTATCGTCAGACAATGCACTTTTGGTGAACTTCAGCTGTCGGGTAAGTAAATGAGCCACATTATTTTGATGCATGGTAGCACTATTCACAAAAATGTAACACAGATCCATACATGTCCATTGTACTACATGTAGACGGTCATAATTGATTTAGAATAAATAATAAATGAATCTCTTTGTTCCTATATTTGAAGGTTTGTGATTCTGACACAGTACTTGATCCAGCATGCACTGCAGAGATGTTGCGTATATTGGAGAAAGACCCTAAAGTTGGTGGAGTTGGAGGAGATGTGCAGGTGAGATTAAGTTGCTTCTTGCAGTAAACTTATAGTTGTTTGAGTTCTACTTAATTGTTCTATAAAATAAGTTCTATATAATGGTTCTACAAAATAATCAACATTTTTATAGTATGAACTATTTAATAACTAGACTAGATCTTTTTGAACTTTTTCTTTCTACAGATCCTGAACAAATATGACTCCTGGATCTCCTTCTTGAGCAGCGTCCGGTATTGGATGGCATTTAATGTAGAACGTGCTTGCCAGTCCTACTTTGGTTGTGTACAGTGTATTAGTGGACCATTGGGGATGTATCGAAACAGCCTGCTGCAGTACTTTCTAGAAGACTGGTACCATCAGACCTTTCTGGGTCAGAAGTGCAGCTTTGGAGATGACCGTCACCTCACAAATCGAGTGTTAAGTATGGGTTATAGGACTAAGTACACAGCGCGCTCCAAGTGCCTTACTGAAACCCCCACCAAATATTTGCGCTGGTTGAATCAGCAGACTCGGTGGAGTAAGTCATATTTTCGGGAATGGTTATACAATGCACTGTGGTTCCACAAGCATCACCTCTGGATGACTTACGAGTCGGTGGTCACCGGCTTTTTCCCTTTCTTTCTGGTGGCTACTGTAGTACAGCTTTTTTACCGTGGACGTATCTGGAACATAATGCTTTTTCTTCTTACTGTCCAGCTGGTGGGGATAGTGAAGGCAACCTATGCTTGCTTCCTGCGCGGAAATGCTGAAATGATCTTTATGTCTTTGTATTCTTTACTCTACATGACCAGCCTGCTACCTGCTAAAATGTTTGCGTTGCTCACAATCAACAAGTCTGGATGGGGAACCTCCGGCAGGAAGAAGCTGGTGGTGAACTTTATGGGGATGGTGCCAGTATCAGTCTGGTTCTGTGTTCTTCTTGGTGGTCTTGTGTATACAGCATATTGTCAAAGTCAAGATCCCTTTACTGAGACTGAACTATTATTTCTGGTGACTGGAGCAATACTTTATGCTTGTTACTGGCTGGCATTGCTCAGTTTATATCTAGCAATAGTGGCCAGGCGCTGTGGGAAGAAGCAGGAACTTTACAGCTTGGCATTATCAGAAGTGTAAATGATTTATAGATTTTGGGGATATGGCAGAGCCAACTTAATACAAGTTCTGTTGGCTTTGCTGCTAAAAGAAAATGGTAGAGTATGGTGCTGTGTGGTCTATTTGTTCTGGACAATAGAAATGGGCCCCATGTCACTGGAGGCAGTTTTCACCAGCAATTTTTACAGAAACCTTACTATGCAAACATATACCTCAGGCAAATCTAAACCCAGCATTTTGCCAAAGCTATAAGAGCCATATATTGCACAGCCTTAACATATCCATAAACATTCTAATGGTACAATACCACCAGCCTGTAGATGTTCCATAGAGCTTCACCGCCGGCCGGGAAGAGGTTACATTACTTGAGTTCCAAGGATAATGTCCAACGGTGCGTTCATAACCCACACCATAACTTGTGCAACGTGCTGATATTCTTAAGGGACAATATGATTATTAGAGGGCATTACTTTATACAATGGGGCCTTTTACAGCATCTTCTCTAGGTATGACTACTGAGAAACTACATGAGATTTGCTGCAAGAAACTTTACAGTTACAGTTTTAAAAAAAATGTAGATGCAGACCAGAAATTACTGAGGTTAGCAATTGTCTATAACATATAGGGGTTAGTGCAATAAGACATGTATATAATACCTTTCTTATCTCTAGATAGGAGCCCATATCAATTGCATTGAAAATACTTAGTTATATCTGCTGGGGAAAGCTGAATGTCAACTGATAAGGTTTCCATAATAGCTGCTACTAAGGATGTCAGCCTTGCCATACTGTAAATGTCTACCATTACACTATAGGATATTTCTCATTTGTATGTTATATAACCTCTTCAGTGCACAGCCCATGTCACGGTCTACTTATGCCTAGCCATCCTTCACAAAAAAAAAAAAAGGCTTGTGATGAATTAGAGTGGTAAAGGTTGATCTCTATCACTAGAGATCTTAGTGACTCCTTCTTTGGTTTTAAAGTACAAAACCTGGGCGCACTTTGTTCCAACGACAATTTTATTGTTCCAATTAAAATAACATATTAAAATATGTGGAAAGGCAAGACGCGTTTCGGATCCGAACGGGATCCTTCCTCAGTTGCATAAAAAGTGTTCGTACATGGAGTTCTATATATACATATTGTTTTGGCGCGTACACGGTGAAGAGACCGGGGTACGTTGCTGCAGGCATATAAATCAATAACTAATATGATCGATACACACACGGATAAAATGTATAAAAGAAGAATAGTATAAATAGTTATAATCAATATAATTAATATAATTAAAATGGATAAACAATTAATAATAATGATAATAATAATGAATAAAGGTGTTTGTAGCTCTACCTGTTACTGATCGGTATGCTAGATAAGACTTAGGTATCGATCTGTGCCTATCTTACTGCTGGGAACTACTAAAATGGCCGATGTGTGGAGGCAGGACTACAACTACGGAAGCCTGGAAGGGCCAATGTTCCTAGTGATTGACAAGTGGATGTTCGTGCCCTGGAAAGCGTGCATAGATGTGAAGCATGCGAAGCTGAAGAGAGCCTATTACGAGGGTAAGTATATAAAACTCGATATTAACTTGGTGGATGGGAAGTGTATGGGTTTAATGGAGGTATATTATATAGTTATTATATATTTATATAATTGTGCAGAACTGATATTTTTTATATATATAGACAAGTGATTGTTCTAGAAGTATAATTAAATTAGGATCGTTTCAGTTACTTCATTTAAACCAAGTGGTCTCAGTGTTTTAAGTTTAAACATCCAGTAAATTTCTTTGCGTTTGAGGACTTCAAATCTATTAGAGATCTCCTCGTGTACATGGTCAATTGGGGTAATATTATATCTGATATCATTCTTATGTTTTATTTCCATGTGTCTGGATACACTGTGTTTTTTATTTTGGTGTTGAATGTTAAATCTGTGTTGGTTAAGGCGGCAGTGAAGGGGTTGTGTGGTTCTGCCTACATATTGCAGTCCACATTGGCATTCAATTAGGTAAATGACAAATCGGGATTGACAGGTCATGTTGGTTTTAATGCAGAATTTCTCTTCCGAGTTATTGGAACCAAAAGTGGTGGTTCCATGGTTAATGATTTTGCAGCATTGACAGTTTTTGCTAAAGCACTTGCTAACTTTCTGAGTGGAGTTGTCTGGACGTATTTCTTTTTTCAATTGTTTGGGTACACTTGGGGCTAGTCTTTGCTTTAGTGTGGTGGCTCTTCTACATGTAAATATTGGTCTAGCCGAGATATGTTGTTGTAAATAAGGATCGTTGCACAGAATGTGCCAGTGTTTCTTAAAGACTGCCTCTATCTCCTTGTGGTTCTTGGTGTAAGTGGTGATGAAGCGGGTTTCTGAGGCTTTCTTTCTTTCTTTTATTATAGTATCAGTATTATTGTTCCCCTCCTTTCTGATTGGTCTGAGGCACTCCGCTTGTGAGTATTTGCTGGCTCTGTTGAAGGCGTCTTTTATAAGTTCTTTGGGGTAACCTTTTTCCATGAATCTGCTCTCTATGATCTGGGCTTGTTTCTTGAAGGTTTTATTGTTGGTACAATTTTTCCTTATTCTAAGAAACTGACTATAGGGGATATTGTTCAGCCATTTTTTGTGATGGTTGCTCTTGAAGTTTAAATAGCTGTTGGTATCAACTGTTTTGAAGTACGTTTCAGTGATAAAGTTGTGTTCGTTATGTTTAATAATTAGGTCTAGGAATTCGATTTCTTCCTTTTGGACATTCAGTGTGAGTTTAATGCCCCATTCATTCTTGTTGATTTCCTCGACGTAATGGATCAAAGTTGATTTTTTACCCTCCCAGACCATGAACAAGTCGTCAATGAATCTGAAGTAGGTTATAAGGTGTCCTTTATGGATATCCTCTGGTGTAATGTATAATTCTTCAAATGTCCCCATAAAGATATTGGCATATGAAGGGGCTACTCTGGTCCCCATGGCCGTACCTTTAATTTGGTGGTAGACCTTGTCTCCATATTCGAAATAGTTGTTAGTAAGTATGAATTGAAGACATTCTAATAGAAAGATTTTTTGGTCTTCTTTTATACTTTTTCCAGGCTCTCTGAAAATGTATATGATGAAATTGACATTAATGCCTCTATGGATTATGATATAATGCGCAAATTGTTTCATGAGCTAGAAGAAGAATTGAAAAATGAAATGTTTCAGGAGATAGACATTATGTTTCTAGAAATTTATAACAAAGAACTCATTGCACCCAGGGGACTTAGGATTAGTATTCCGTCCACATTCCCTGACGATGAAAGATACACAGATGACTGGAATAACATGCTTGATACATTATCCAAAAATTGTATAGAACTAATTAAGAACAAAAGATTAGTATTGTATCACGAAAGCAAAAGAAATATTCACAAGCTATTAGAACAGCTCAATATTTACCAACTGCACCCAGATTTCGAACACATCTGTCTCAACATCTCCTTAAGAATAAGCAGATCAGAAGAAATTATTATAAATAAAAAAGCACTCAAATTAGAGCGCGATAGAGCAGACAAAAAATCTAACAATTACAGATCACAATATAAGAATCACAAACATCAAAACGACAATAAGGCCATACACCCCAACACCAACAGAAAATATATGACAGAAAAAACACTTCAAAACAGTGTAACCACCACACATCAAAATAGGACTCTACACCCACCAAAAAAACATAGTGACCAGTCTAAAAGCACCACATATTACAACAAAAAAACCAGAGTCCCCATCCCAACAAACAATCCGCCTAAACCAACCGACAATAGCACAGATCAAATGAAACCCACAGAAAGGGCATCAGCCAGCATCGTTAATATTGAGGTTACCAACCCTACAGCTGACACGAGCCACATCAGCGTAGGTTCCATCATTTCACCTCCACCTATACTAGAACCACTCAATAAGACGCTATCTCCTCGAACCAGGCATAGGGACTTCATGAATAGATTGAAAACTATTAGGGAAAGGAATGAGAAATTCAGCCAAAAAATTCTAACACCGCTTGAAAATAGCAGCATTATAGTATCCGACACAACAACATCACCCCCATTTGATCTTTCCAAAATATCCATACATGAAGACGCCTCCCCCTCCAACAACGCACCCATCATCATTGACAATACACACAACACTAAAGGGTGCCTGGTACCGTTTCTACAGCCAATCAATAAACATATCGAATCCACCATCCCTCAGACTGATTTTTTAGACCATCTCCCATTGAACCATACAGTCAAAAAAACTCCGATGAAACCGATCACCATGTTTTTTCCAATAACCCAGAAATCGGTGAAAAAAAGATACAGAGGAAAAAGAGGAGGCAAAAAAAGAAAGAATAGAATCAGCACCATCCTCAAACACCCCAAAGAAAAGAAAACCCACCCTTTGAGGTCCACAATCAAGACACAACAACAAAAAACTAAGATTTTCAATCTATCATCCCATGTTCTCAATACTCATGAGATAAGTCTCCTAGAAAAAGGACTCTCCTTCTGCCCAGATAACAAATCAAAAGATTTCGATTTATTCCTAGATCTCCACCAATTTACTAGAAAAATTACCATTAAACGACATTTTAATCTGAAAACAAAAAATAATTCCAATGATTATAAATCAGTATACGACACCAATCCAGATGAATATGTACATCAAGACGTCCATCCACCCTCCACCTTTTACCCACTAGAGCACCAGGGTCATCATATCAAAACTTTTCATGACCTGGTAGCCCATGACCTTAATAACATAAATAAAAACAAAAATACCCATTTATCCAACTCGAACAAACATAAGTATAAAAAAACACAACACAGCAATACTCATACCAATTTAACTACATTAGAAAAAGCAGCTTTAAAAAACTTGGAAAAAAATCCTAACATCGCCATAAGAGCAGCCGATAAAGGAGGAGGGCTAGTTATACAAGATTGGGCAGACTACCACAAAGAAGCTCTTAACATTCTATCAGACCCAGAGTACTATGAAACCAGTACAAAAGATCCCTTTCCGACCGTCAATAAGAATTTCACCGACCTTATAAAAATTGCATATCAAAAAGGATACCTGAACAAGAAAGAGAAAAAATTCATATCCATCACTCAACCAAATAAACCATACTTTTATCACCTCCCCAAGATACACAAAAACCCCACTGCACCCCCTGGTCGCCCTATAGTATCTAATGTTCAAAGTCTCACAAGTAACTTATCCCACTACATAGATCTGTTCCTTCAACCTCTTGTTACCAAGTTACCCAGTTACATTAAAGATTCAGGGGACCTCATCCAGAAACTACAAAAATTATCATGGCAGAGTAACTATTGGCTGGTCACTATGGATGTAACAGCCCTATACAGTAATATTGACCACTGTATTGGACTTACGTGCGTAGAACTATGCCTGGAAAAAAACACAAGTATAAAAGAAGACCAAAAAATCTTTCTATTAGAATGTCTTCAATTCATACTTACTAACAACTATTTCGAATATGGAGACAAGGTCTACCACCAAATTAAAGGTACGGCCATGGGGACCAGAGTAGCCCCTTCATATGCCAATATCTTTATGGGGACATTTGAAGAATTATACATTACACCAGAGGATATCCATAAAGGACACCTTATAACCTACTTCAGATTCATTGACGACTTGTTCATGGTCTGGGAGGGTAAAAAATCAACTTTGATCCATTACGTCGAGGAAATCAACAAGAATGAATGGGGCATTAAACTCACACTAAATGTCCAAAAGGAAGAAATCGAATTCCTAGACCTAATTATTAAACATAACGAACACAACTTTATCACTGAAACGTACTTCAAAACAGTTGATACCAACAGCTATTTAAACTTCAAGAGCAACCATCACAAAAAATGGCTGAACAATATCCCCTATAGTCAGTTTCTTAGAATAAGGAAAAATTGTACCAACAATAAAACCTTCAAGAAACAAGCCCAGATCATAGAGAGCAGATTCATGGAAAAAGGTTACCCCAAAGAACTTATAAAAGACGCCTTCAACAGAGCCAGCAAATACTCACAAGCGGAGTGCCTCAGACCAATCAGAAAGGAGGGGAACAATAATACTGATACTATAATAAAAGAAAGAAAGAAAGCCTCAGAAACCCGCTTCATCACCACTTACACCAAGAACCACAAGGAGATAGAGGCAGTCTTTAAGAAACACTGGCACATTCTGTGCAACGATCCTTATTTACAACAACATATCTCGGCTAGACCAATATTTACATATAGAAGAGCCACCACACTAAAGCAAAGACTAGCCCCAAGTGTACCCAAACAATTGAAAAAAGAAATACGTCCAGACAACTCCACTCAGAAAGTTAGCAAGTGCTTTAGCAAAAACTGTCAATGCTGCAAAATCATTAACCATGGAACCACCACTTTTGGTTCCAATAACTCGGAAGAGAAATTCTGCATTAAAACCAACATGACCTGTCAATCCCGATTTGTCATTTACCTAATTGAATGCCAATGTGGACTGCAATATGTAGGCAGAACCACACAACCCCTTCACTGCCGCCTTAACCAACACAGATTTAACATTCAACACCAAAATAAAAAACACAGTGTATCCAGACACATGGAAATAAAACATAAGAATGATATCAGATATAATATTACCCCAATTGACCATGTACACGAGGAGATCTCTAATAGATTTGAAGTCCTCAAACGCAAAGAAATTTACTGGATGTTTAAACTTAAAACACTGAGACCACTTGGTTTAAATGAAGTAACTGAAACGATCCTAATTTAATTATACTTCTAGAACAATCACTTGTCTATATATATAAAAAATATCAGTTCTGCACAATTATATAAATATATAATAACTATATAATATACCTCCATTAAACCCATACACTTCCCATCCACCAAGTTAATATCGAGTTTTATATACTTACCCTCGTAATAGGCTCTCTTCAGCTTCGCATGCTTCACATCTATGCACGCTTTCCAGGGCACGAACATCCACTTGTCAATCACTAGGAACATTGGCCCTTCCAGGCTTCCGTAGTTGTAGTCCTGCCTCCACACATCGGCCATTTTAGTAGTTCCCAGCAGTAAGATAGGCACAGATCGATACCTAAGTCTTATCTAGCATACCGATCAGTAACAGGTAGAGCTACAAACACCTTTATTCATTATTATTATCATTATTATTAATTGTTTATCCATTTTAATTATATTAATTATATTGATTATAACTATTTATACTATTCTTCTTTTATACATTTTATCCGTGTGTGTATCGATCATATTAGTTATTGATTTATATGCCTGCAGCAACGTACCCCGGTCTCTTCACCGTGTACGCGCCAAAACAATATGTATATATAGAACTCCATGTACGAACACTTTTTATGCAACTGAGGAAGGATCCCGTTCGGATCCGAAACGCGTCTTGCCTTTCCACATATTTTAATATGTTATTTTAATTGGAACAATAAAATTGTCGTTGGAACAAAGTGCGCCCAGGTTTTGTACTTTAAAACCAAAGAAGGAGTCACTAAGATCTCTAGTGATAGAGATCAACCTTTACCACTGTTTTTACCGGCATCCTTACCGAGACGACTCCCATCAAGGCTGCATCAAGTTCCATAGACTACCTGACATGCGATCTACATGAGTTGCGCCATCAGCGCAACACAATAAGGTGAGGGCATAACCATTTTTTCACTCACCCATCATCTGGAAAATCCTACACATCGAGCGCCCCCGCGCTCTTTCTTTTTCTTTCTTTTTTCCCTTCTTGTGATGAATTAGAGATTTAGGTAAGTTAAGATGCAGGGGACACACACCAGCGGCATGTGAGTGTGCTTGGTGTACAATACTAGGTAGATTTCCTTTAGGTCGAGCTGTGCTATGCAGACCAATTAAAGGTTGGCTTAGAAAGATGGTGAGGGTTTGGTCTACTAACTTTTTGTGAGCTACAAACAGTAGTAGGAGCCCAAAAAGAGAAGAATTGGTGTTTCCATGATACTTTTCAAACTTGTAGCATGCATACCTGGCAGCTTTGACTACAAGACTACATGCATGTATTTTGAAACAAAATAACTAATGACAAGTCTTGTAGGACTTGAAGACCATTATGCTGTAGCTATGCAACATATCCTATAAGATAATGTAACTTGAACATTTTCTCAGGGCTACTTGTTATGTTCCACATTTCTCTGTGCTTTCTGATCAACAAGGATTGCATTGCTTTGTCCCTATATAATACAAGAAAGTTTTGGAGTTCATCCTATTACATATAATTCAGGGTAGTGTCAGCAACGATGGATCGTTTTACCATATTTTAAGCCCACAGAACTAACAAAGCCTACATTCTGAATGAAATGTCTCTGCTATTTATTGCTTAACCTACTAACTGACGCATTAGGGCAGTGAAGGCCTATAGATTGTAGAATCCTGATCCTCAAAGAGCCACCATTTGAGGATTTAGACATTACAGGACCTCTGAGGGTATATGAACTTAAAGTGATTATAAAAAAATACCACCTGCAGTTTTATAAGGTATTAATGTGGTTCCAGATTTTAAAAGCGAATAGTGCTAAATAAAAGGTTTCTTCTAAAAAAAAAAAAAAACAGTAATAAGAAACTATATTCCATTTTTAAAGGAGCTTCAACTGTAAAGTCCATAATAACATTGTTATTTTTTTCATTGCCAATTCACCAAAAATCTGCTCTTAAAATGCTGACAAGTCTCCTACGGACTTTGATGAGAGACAATGAAAATAAAGGTAACACAATATAGGGGTTTTCCATAACACCAACCCACCTCCAACCAATATGTAGAAGAGGGGACCACATGTCCCCTTGGCCAACATGAGATGATAAAAACTCATCCAGTCCTCTATTGACTATAACCATACAGGGTTTCCCAGTGTAAAGATCCTAAGTTCTCAGTCATGTATTACAGTCTCTATTTTCATCTGCCCAATGAGAAGTGTCAGCATTCATTTTCCCAACTTGCCATAAAGCAAAACTATCTCTGGCAGAGTTTGGCACAGTCTGCATGCAGCATGAAATAGGACAAGTTCCAGGTCAATGTAGGTTTGTATTTACTTTGTAAAGTTTGGAAATCTTTTACAAATGTTTATTTATTTTGTGATCTGCATTTTGGAAATTGTTTTTAAAATGTTCATAAAATAAACCGATTCAGAACTTGACATTCCTTTCCACTGAATATATTACATACAAACTCCAAGGAAGGATAGATGCAAATGAAATACAATTTGATTCTGTAAACAAATCCACTAAAGGGGTTGTCCGTCATAAACATTGCCCCATCATAATCTTTTTCTCCTCATTTAATACACTTCCATAATTTTATGAAATTCAAAATTCTGTCCTGTTTCCAGTTATCAAAATCATTTATATCACCATACCTTCATTTCTTTACTCCCCCATCCCCTGGTAACGACTTGTAGTCCTGCCGTTGTCTTCTGTCGCACATGTTTGCAAATTTGTGCCGCGGAGCCGCCTGTTCCCCTGCATCTACTGGGAGTGCGCCCTCACATGAAGGACACAGGGGAGAATATAGATGTACATGTAGGTGGTTCACAGCCTATCGCTTGGACACGCACATGATGGGACTTGAAGTCCCTTGAAAGTGCAGGGTGGCCGTCGTCTTAAATACGAGCAGAGCAATTTGTTGAAAAAGGGAAAAAGAAACAGATGAAAGAACTGGGAATCTTTGGGGAGGATGGAATGTGTAAAGTAAAATTGTGACAGAGGCTTAAAAAAAAAAAATTTAACGTATAGTGGCGGGACAACCCCTTTAAACCATTCCTAGCTATATCACTTTGAGGATTACAAATTTACAGCGTTCCTGTTGACCATATGCCTTCCTTGTTGCTAGAAAAGTAGGAACAATACCGCCATCTTTTATTACTGCCCTTTTATTACGACTTAAAAAATTGGAAAATCTTTGTCAAATAACAGGTCAAATCTGCTTTCAGGTCTCCTGACATGGATGTAGACCACATGCCCTATATTCTAGATGGCATCCACCCAGATACTGCTCAGAACATAGGGCATTTCCATTTCAAAATCCTCTGTGCAAACGAACACTGAAAAGCTAATGATGGTTCTTTACCATCATAAGAATCTCATGTTCTGCAGAATATTAAAGTTTTCGGCAAATGACAGACCAATTACAGTAAAGTGTTAAAGATTTGCTTATGGTAGCTTTCCTGCAGGTTGGGGCTTATTCGCACAAGCTAGTAGATGTGCTATGTACTGTCTGTGATTCTTTACATACCTAATTTTCCAAATTGAATAGATCTGTAAGATATACAGATGTCACATAGGATAATTCTAGGTCATTAAAAACATGAATTGCGAGGAAAAACTGAATAAACTGATAAACATCCTAAGGATGGGGCTACAAGGGCAGGTTTGTAAAACTACCAATTGATTTTTTTATCAAACTTAAGCTGTTGTCAACAGAAATCTTATGGACTGTAGCTGCTACTCAATAGTTAAAATCAATTGTACCCAGAGCCTAAAGACCATATAACTGATTTACCTACCCGGAGCTCCATCCACAGCACATCATAAACAGGAACACAATGGACTCTAACAATCATTCCTCACATCTACACATGCAGCACTATCTAGACCCTATAAGATATGACCTTGTGCTATGAACTATTGATTTTCCATTTAATGTGTTTGTTGGATTGCAGTTCTCTTTTAGGTTGTAATAACATGTTGTTTCAATTACAAGAACACCAGTTGCATAAGCATTTTTTTTAACTCGTTTATTTGCAAAAGTGAATGCAAAGAACAGCAAAAACATGTACAATCGTAGGAGCATATTAGTGTATACAAAGTACATAGTGGTACACATAATCGCCTTCAGAGTGTTCAAAAAGGAAAAAAAAAACCCCACATAACAAATACAAAGAAAAAAAAAAGGAAAGAATGGTTTTCAATCTGTGAGAACAGTTTTTACATATGGTGCCCAATATCAGGGATTCAATTACATTGGATATCCTACACTTTAAACGGGAGGAGCCCAAATGAGGAGGTTGCCACAAATAAAGTCAACAGGGAGTCACACCAACCACCCCAGATTTTATTAAATTTCTTAGGGTGGGATCTATCCTTATACATGATATGTTCAAATGATATGATGTGTTTAAAAGTTTTTTCCATTGGGTTAAATGAGGAGGGCAAGAATTCACCCATTGCAAAGCAATGGACTTGCATGCCAAAAAGAGCGTCACCCAAAGAAGAATTTTAGTATGGTGCATCCACACCTCATCATCTAAAAGTCAAAATAAACAAATTTTCGGACAGAACAGTGTTAAACTCCTTCCAAAAAGTTTGCAATATGGGACACTCCCAAATCATATGGCATAATGAGTGACTGTATCTGCAACATCCCGCATCAGTACTACATCTCACCAGAGTGAGACAGCATTGATGTATAATATATAATTGAATCCGTTTATTGTTCATTGCTGGCGATACATGCCCATGTGACACTAGCAGCTCAGCAAACTCCTCCTCGCTCAGAGGTGATAGTAAGGACTTCCACTCCTCTAATGAAATTTGTTTTAATGAGGTGTGAGTATATGTTGGAAATGAGTCCTCCCGGGACCTGGGACCTAATAACTCCAATCAGGAGGCATTTATACAGTGTGTTAGTCATATTTGGGAACTGGGTCTGCAGTACATGCCTAAATTGAAGAAACCTTCAGTACCCCTGTGGGGATATGAAAGATAGAAGTGAAGCGTCCTCCCATAAATCTAGAATGGTTCGCACTCCATGGGTTTGCCAAAAAGCAGGGTCTAAGGCCTCAGAGAGGCGTGCAAGGTCTTGGTTTTTCCAGAGAGGGGGGAATTTCCAGAGGTGTATTTCTATATGCTGTGACCCAATTGAACTGTCTCCAGACTAATCCAGCTACTTTATGTACTGGTAGAAGCCTGGGTCCTGTCCAAGGAGGAGTATTTAGTATATACCATAGTGAAGGAAATTTGAGATGAGCAACCAAATAAACCTCAGGAGGTTGTGGGTCATCTGTGGATAGCCACAGACTAAGAAATTGTAACTGGCCTGCCAAATAATACAAATGTAAGTCAGGTGATGCCATCAAGTGCCTGAGGCCTGTGCAATTTTGCCAACTGCAATTCTCTGCATAAGCATTTATGGCACATTGCATTGTACAGTGGCTTATAAGTAACTAACTTTCACAACTGCTTGTTAAGACAGCAGATTTGATTGCTGCCCTATTCTTGCAGGATTATAGTTGTTCAGAAGATAATGTTCATAAGCATTGACATAATACCAATCTACACTGTTTGAAATAAAATATTCCTTTGTTATGCTTTCCATGGCTCACTGACCTCTGTTGCCAATGAAAGATCCCTGCCATTACCATGACAGTACCAGCAATTGTACATACCCATAAAAAAAGACAGGCTATATCCAGATCCTCCCTCACTGATCACCTGCTCTTAATGGTGGTAGAAGTAGAACATTGTGAACTGTGCCATCGCCTTTGCCTCCCAGATCTAGAGGAGATGGAAGTGGTCATTTCCATTCTCATAACAATAGAATCTCTAGATTCTAGGCATAGAGCGGTCGGGGACACATTTGATTAATTCCATCCATTCAACTTTATTACAAACCACCAAGTGAAGAATTAATTGTAGTAATTAGTATCTTAGGGTTGCGTTCTTCTTGTGATTGGGGATTCAGATTTGAGGTCAAGGATTACGTTGATGCATTCAGTTGCTTTGATTATAACCTAATAAACACAACACAGTCTGTAGCATGCACTCCCAAAGTAGCTCAAAGGGATTGTCCCAAATAGCCAAGTTACCCCCTAACCAGTACATAGCGAATTATTAGCTGATTGGTGGCGGTTGTAGCAGTTGGACCAAATCACGGGAAATGCGAACCCCTGTAGAAAACAAGGATACCCGTTTTAATGGGTGGAGCAGCAGGACAAGCATGCATCCTGCCACTCCATTCAATTGTATGGAAATATCCCCAACCGCTCCCATAGACACCATTATTGAAAATGAGATACCAGGGACAACCCCAAGTCAGGTACCTCAAACAACCCAATTAAAAGAGCATCTTTCATCAGCATAAATTGGATAAAATAATATGGCAAAATCAAATTCCACTGAACAATTTTTTTTTAAAATAACTTTTTTAATTCCCCGTCTTTATTAAGACTTACAGTGAACAATAAACCCCTTGATCTACCACACAGCACTGTAATAAAATGTTGTAAGTGAGGGGGTTCAAATACTTTGTAACAAAAATATAAATAAATACATTTTATATAGAAAATATCAGAAGAACTAGAACCTTAGGCTATTGAAGTTCAATGCACATCCAAAGCAACTATTGCAAGTTCCCTTCAGGGTGACATTTCTGGAGCCTCACTGCATTTGGATAAGAATTAATTACTTAAAGAACATCAATCAGCAGGATTAAAGACTGTATGCAAATGAGCCTGTGGGGCTCCAGTAAGACCTATAGAGCCTGGAGCCCTTCAGGCTCATTTGCATACAGTCCTTCATCCTGGTGGTAGATGCCCTTAAACACAGAAAAGCTGAGACCAGCTAAATGTTATGCAATTTAGGTTCTGCACTATGTAATGCAGTGGAAGCATCACTTAAGATGACCCTATTTTTGATTTTATAATTCCTAGAACCATGGTGTCTTAGTAAAGATGAAAACCTCCAATCTTTCCAACTGCATTAGACTTGTCGTTCTGTGAGCTGAAGGAGCAGAGATATAGGCAGTCTATCTGCAGCTCGCATTTCTTTAACTGCCTGTATCTACAGTTCTGTAACACAGAACCACATCTGAAAGATGATATGCTTATCTGTAATATGATGCCATGTTTCTAAGTGCTATAAAACTGAAAATAAGGCATCTGAATTGACCCTTCCCATGTAGCCTCTAAACGTAACTAATTTGAGGCAAAAAAGTGACTCTTCCCTGCTCATTTTCCTAGGTGAAATTTTAAATAAAGAGGGAATTCTAGAATGTGCATTGTACACCCAACCTAAGAGGCTAGTAGTTAAAATCTGCAGGTAATTTATGGTCCCATTTATGGTCCCAACTAAGGAAAGGTTGTTCCAGATCAAGTGCCACACCATGAAAGTCTAAATTATCCCAAAAGGCCTGGTCGTCTGCTCATCACACCTTCTTGGGCACATTGGTGATGATAGGTTTCGGACGGGTTTTAAATATGACCTTCCTCTTAATAAGTGCAGTTACATTGTAGTTGGTCTCCGCCACATGTCCAGTGTCCATGGCATCCTCCGAGGGGCTAGTACTTTTCACTAGGACTGCAAAAGGCTTCTCTAGGCGTACTACTTTTCCATACAAGATGTGATGCCCAATAATAAGAAGAGGAACCCCCTGGAGAAGAAAATCAAAATCAAATAATCAGTTTGGCAATCTACCCACAGTCATGTAAAGTAGATAAAGACATAGAGATGCAATGTATTATAATAGGGTTGCACACAACATCAAAACTTTGATACTTTTATATTCCCCCCTTCTAAAATAGTCAATTCCAGGAATTTAAAGGACATCTACGACCAGGATAAAATACTGTATGCAAATGAGGCTCAGGGCTCTATGAACACCTATGGAGCCCAGAGCTCCTCAGGCTCATTTGCATACAGTCTTTTATCCTGGTCGTAGATGTCCTTTAAATTCCTGGAATTGACTATTTTAGAAGGGGGGAATATAAAAGTATCAAAGTTTTGATGTTGTGTGCAAATAAAACATTGCAAAGATTCCACAACACCAAAATATATTTCAAGACTATTATTAGAAGAATATTGTCTATGTGTTTCTTTATTTTTGTTGTGTGTATGTGGGGTGGAGTGGGGGTGACACGTCCTATGTTCTGAAAGGAAGCCACTAGAAATATAAGGCATGAAAATGAAAATCCATAATTGAAGTGCATAATTGAAGTTCGGAAGGGAACGAAAGATGGTGGTTGAGTTAAGAGTAGCACCGGAGGCTCATTTGCATATGTGAGTAAATCGATTTTTATTTTAGCTAAACTAAAGGTTGATGTCCCTAGGCAAAGTATGTGCTGTAATCAGTACTGAATATCCTACAGGGTGGTGTGCTCACATGATTTCATCATGCGACCGGTGGTAGAATTCCTTTAAAAGGCTGAAATCCATAGCTCCACACATGACTATAGCAAGTGTGTAATATTGCAACTAAATTCTGTTGAGCTGAACTGCAGCATAAACCATGACCAGTGCTGCTGTTTGGAAGAAAGCAGCCATATTTTTTTACCCCTGTAAACCCCTTTATGGATTATAAGATGCAGATACGTGAAATGTTTCTGTATGCT
The DNA here is from genome assembly GCF_040894005.1 of Engystomops pustulosus. NCBI lineage: Eukaryota > Metazoa > Chordata > Amphibia > Anura > Leptodactylidae > Engystomops > Engystomops pustulosus. The sequence goes on along the minus strand of NC_092417.1, from coordinate 99,157,362 downwards.
CTTGGGGCTCACACGAGGTTTAGTACTGCTAGACCTTATGATTCCTTACCTCCTTGGTGTAGTGGAGATCACCCATCACTTTCCCAGATAATCCATCCTGTTTTCGGGCTTCTATCTCTCCCTGCAGCTCCATAAGCAACCACTCAGCAGGCTGCCCTTGGGCATCCCTGTAAGGACAGGAGTGTAACAAGGAGGATGTGAGTACCATGAATTGTCTGTGCCATCATTGTAAACAATTGTAAACTGCTCCGCTCCACCTACTACTTTATAACAAGCTGGCTGAAGATCAGACATGATGGAAAACTGTGTTGAATTTGAGAGGCCACATAGATTATACAACAGGGACCACCAGTTTTATGAGGCGCAGCATTTAGCAGATTGACCCATTACTATAGTTTTATTTATCCATGACACTGCAATTACATGGTGACAGATACCTACCTGAAAGGACATCTATCACCAGGATTGAGGATTGTAAACCAAGCAGGGGGGGGGAATGGGTCCCGCTGCTCTGATCGCAGCCCCGGGACTGCCGGTGCCCGGGGCTGCGCGGTCTTCTTCCGGGTGCCGGGTCCGTGCCCTCTGGCAGGACCCGGCTGTGATACACTGAGCATGCGCAGCATGCTCAGTGTGTCACATAATACAGTGTAATACATCTGTATTACACTGTATTAGGTGAAGAATAGCTTGAGCAAGTGATCAGTGGATCACTTGTTCAAGCTAACCTGTAAAAGTAAAGAAAAAAAAGTTAAAAACACTGAATAAACACAATTTTTGATAAAAATAATTAAATAGAGTTAAAGTCCCCTAAACACAAACATTCCCTATACACATCTAATAAAGTGAAAAAACCTGAAAATCACCAAAACCCCCCACATATTTGGTATTGTCGCGTCCGTAACAATCTGTACAATAAGTCAGAAACATTATTGGACCCGTACAGTGAATGCCGTAAAAACAAAACCCGAAAAACTCGCCAAAAATAAAAATTTTCATAAAATCCCTTCACAAAAATGTTCTAAAAAGTGATCAAAAAAAGTTGTGTGCCCCAAAATGGTACCAATTGAAAGAACAACTCAACACGTAAAAAATAAGCCCTAAACTAGCTCTGTCAACCAAAAAATATTAAGGTTAAGTTTCCGAAAAGATGGCGGTGCAGAAACAAATGAGATTTCCTCTATTTTAGTTTTTCTCCAGTAAAATTGTAAAAATAAATGAAAAACTATATAAATGAGGTATCACCGTAATCGTAGTGATCTATAGAATGAAAATATTATAGTATTTTTAGTGTATGGTGTACGACCCCCAAAATATACAAAAAAAAGAAACCCCAAATTGACAATTTTCTTTTCCTCCATACATTAAAGAGTTAATAAAATCTCATCGAAAAGCTACAGACCCACTTAAATGAAGTATTTGTAAAGGTCATCTTATGTTGCAAAAAATAAGCCCCTATATGTCCAAATTGCCAAAAAAATAAAGATTGTATAGCCAATAAAAAGTGACAATGCATAATCTGCTCTGAATGGCGCAGCTACCCCCTCAATGCCCTGGCGCGTGCCCATACAGCAGGTTACCACCACATATGGGGGATTGTTATACACGGGAGAGATTGGGTATCAAATTTTGTGGAGCGTTTTGGTATTTTATCCACTGAGAATTTGTACATTTTATGAAAAACACATTCATTTAGCCAAATAAAATGTAATTTCGAAATTGCATCCGATTTTGTTTTAACCCCTGTAAACCAATTAAAGGGTTAACAAACTTCATAAAAGTTGTTTTACGTACGTTGAGGGGTGTAGTTTCTATAATGGAGTAATTTATGGGGTTTTACTTTATTTAGGCCTCTCAAAGTGACTTGAAACCTGAGCAGGTCCCTCAATAGCAGGATTTTGCTTTTTTTATATAAAAATGTGAAAAATTGCATGTGACGTTCAAAGCCCCATAACATCCTACAAAAATAAGAGTATGCATAAAAAACCACGGAGGTATAAAGTAGACATTCGGTGAATGTTAGTTATTACGTTTTTTGGTGTTATGTGTGGAAAAAGTAGAAAATTTTGAATTTCGAAAATTGCTAATTTTTCAAAATTTTCACCAAATATCTGATTTTCTCATAAATAAATGCAAAACATACCACCAAAATTTTTTAACTAACATGACGTACAAAGTGTCACGAGAAAACAATTTCAAAATCACTTGGATATGTTAAAGCGTTCCTAAGTTATAACCATTTATAGTGTCAGAGGGCAGATTTGAAAAAATGGGCCGTGTCAGGAAGGTGAAAAGTGGCTTCGGCGTTAAACGGGTTGTCCGAATTTTGAAAAAAAAAACTATTGGTGGCCGGGAATGGGGTGCTTAAAACAATAAAGATGTACTCAACTTCTGGTGCCCTCCGGTATCCAGCGCTGCTGTCGCTCCGGGCGCCATGTAAACAAACATGGCCGCCGGGGAAGCGCTGCATTCAGCTTCCGGCCGGACCCGACAACCTTCCGGCCCCCATACACAATGCTGTGAATAGGGACGGATAGGCGTACCCGGCCACAGCCGGCCGGATACCGGAGGGCACCGGAAGGTAAGTAATTCTTTATTGTTTTAAGCAGCCCGCTCCCGGCCACCTATAGTTTTTTTTCGGAACTCTCGGAAAACCCCTTTAAAAACAAGGGCAGTAGAAGCTCAAAGAGGAGCGGATCCGGCCAGAGGGGGCACACACCAGTACGCGAGTGTGCTTGGTTTACAATCCTTTATCATGATGGTAGAGGTCCTTTAAAGAAAAATATATTATACAAATAAAATCAAGCATGATTCACCAGGAGGAACACTTATTCATCCAGGCACAGTGACTTTTATAATTATGCTAATGAGTCAGGAGGGTATTACCTGAGCCCTTCTGTACTGGAGCTTCACAAGCCTACACTGTCCACCCCTCTACTCCCTCAGCATTCCCACCTCCCTCTGCCTGCTGACATCTCACAACAGCTGGAGGTGGTTTCAGCAAACAGTGGGAGGGGAAAGGTGCTCCACCACAGCATAACAGCCTGTGAAACATTAGCATAATTACAAAAGTTGATTTTAGAAGGAAGGAGGCCATGGATAATAAACATAAGAAGATTACCTCAGTGTCTGGATCTATGAGTGGGGGTTTATCATGATGGATTTTGGTAAATGTACGATTCAAGCGTGCTGTACGGGAATACAGACAGTCCCCGGGTTACGTAAAAGATAGGTTAAGTTTGTGCTTAAGTTGAATTTGTATACAAAATGTCTATAAAAGTTTTTTAATGTAGACCACATTGTGACTGGGTTTAAGTCAATTATAAACCAAAGAAAAATTGTCCAATTGGGACACTATTGGTCACTAAAAATTAAATTTTATTTGTATTTATTAGAAGATGGATCTAACTTCATCCAATATTATATGTTAAAATTTTGCAGGGTTGTAGCAGCTTTCACCATAGCAGGGTGATCAGTGTTATTTGATAGAGCACATCACATCAAAAATAGATATCGGAAGCTGGCAGTGCGTTCACTCGCTGCATATGGGATTATGCTACTGTGGCTGTATTTTATATTGTGGAGGGATCCATATTGCTTTATTGGGTTCAAATCGTAGCCACTTCTATGTCGTACTACCCTTAGGGTTACAGATCCAACTCCACAGTGTTATTAGTGTTACAACCCCACGGTGCTATGCACCTCTTGCCAGTACCTTTATCTACCTGTTCAAATTGTTGATATTACAGCTGCTACCCCCTGCACCCTGCAAAATTTTAACATATAATATTGGATGAAGTTAGAGCCATCTTTTAATAAATACTAATAAAAGTAAATTTTTAGTGACCAATAGGTTCATGTGTCCCAATTGGACACTTTTTCTTTGGATGCAAGTCAGATCTGTACATTTTATAATTGTAGCTCCAGGCAAAATATTTGTCACTGCGACAATTGGATTTTCTAGATTTTTTGCTTTAATGGGAAGGATTATCAATAAAACTTCATTACAGACACCTTACAGGTGCCATTGAAGACTCGGACTAAAAGCCTCCAGAGAACTTCACCAGAGGTCCCAGGGGCAGAGAGGTCTGTCTGTAACTACGGGTCATCTGTAAGTCGGGTGTCCTTAAGTAGGGGACCGCCTGTACAGGTATAATAGAAGCATCACCGTTAATTGTTACCTTCCACTTTATGCAACATAACAAGTTGTGACAGTCAAAATATCAGACTGGCAGAAAATGATGAGAATTTCATTTGCAGGTCGTCAAACCTCATCCAATAAGCCAGAGACAGGATAAAGGTGTATGTACAGTATCAAAGTAAGAATTAATGGTCAAAAAAGCCTTGGAGTGGACTTTTAAGACTTCTGTAACAGTCTCCCGGGGAATGTGTAGTAGTAGTCTCCCGGGCAGTGTGTAGTAGTAGTCCTAGTAGTCTCCAGGGCAGTGTGTAGTAGTAGTCTCGGGACCCTGCACTGACCTGGACACCACAATCTGAACCATCCTCCTCACTGCCGGCGCTGCGCTGGGAGATGAACTTGGCGCTCTGGTACAGGAGGGAGGGACCGCCGGAGTGACGTGATTCCGCTTCCGGGCTCCTGTGCCGCACACGTGAAGGAAAAGGAGCAACGTGAGCAAGATCGGGGTTAGTAATGTGTATATAGTCGCGCGTGTGACACTTTAAATTCAGATATATGGCAGTACTGCTGCCCCCAGTCATGTGTTATGTACACCTGTACTACATGTGTGTAGATACACAGGATATACACTGTGCGACACTATATACTTACATGTGTGTGCTTATACTGAGTGCAAATTATGTGCGTATATATATATAGTGTGTGTGTATAATAATTCACACGGGCAGAGCTACAATTTCCCACGTATGTGTGTAAAGTGGAGCACTTTGTATGTCATATATGTGTATATGTAATTAAATGGCCACTGTATTCACTACCAAAACTGCAATGTTCCCCTGTTTCACCACTGGTACAGCACTGTGCAGCTGTGTTTGCATTTCACAGAGAACACCAGAATTGGCAAATATGTCAGTGGCCCCCTGATCTTTTCACCTTTGAGATGAGGTGCACCCTGAACACGTGACAGACATGAACGATTTAGCTTGGTGACACAAGTGGCGTTTTTGTTGCGACTTTGAATGCATTGAAAAATCATCTTTCTAATGTTTGCGTTTTTAAAAATCACAATGCTTGATGTGCGTTCATTTCATGCAGCTGTCTCTTGGAATTTGTAAAAACACAGTGATCTCTCTGCTGTAATCGCATGGGTAAAGTTGAGACACTTTAGGCCGGTGACACACGGTGTGTTTTCGCATCCTTGAAACATGCAGCATATTTGGATATTCGCTTTTACTATGGGTTTTAGGTTAAAGTCTTTCGTTTTATTTCGTCTGCGCTTTCATTGCGCTTTGCAAAGCGGTGGCGTTTTTTAAAACAAATGCGTTTGTGGTCTAACTTTTGAAATGCATGCAATTACTCACACAAACAGCAGGGAGAACAAGATCACTGTAGTTTAACAAATTCCAATAGCCACAGCAGCCTGCAATTACCACACATCAAGCATTGCCGTAACACAAGCAAACATTTAAAAACGGCATGCGCAAAAGCATCTTGTTAACACATGTTTGTTAGCGTATGTGTTTTGTAAGGGTGCAGCCAAATGTTGCATTAACGCATATGTTTTAAAACACTGCAAAAGCTGAAGAGAAATTTTCCTGATTAAATTGCTGTTAACATTTGCACTTACAAAACGAAACTGTTAATGCACAGATTACCATTGCGTTAAAGAGGACCTGTCACAGCGGAAAACCCACCCACCAAATGTGCCCCCCATAATCCTCACCCCAGCCTCTTTCTCCCTAGCCATTTTTTTTTTTAAATTTATGTGCAGTAAATTGATTTACCAAATAAGAGGTCGGATCATGTATCTGGCATGCATCGCATTGCTGGCGGCTCCAGCGGTCGGCAATGTGAGTAAGCCAGGTTGCAGCCGCTGTTAGTGCGGTGCGACCGCACCACGGAGAGCCGGCAGCGATGCAACGCTGCCAGCTTCTCCTACAATGTGACCGCTGGCAGGGGCGCGCCGACTGCCAGCATGCCAGATACACGATCCGACCTCTTATTTGGTAGGAGGTCGGATTGTTTTAAATCAATTTACTGCACATAATTTTTTTTAAAAAAGGGCTAGGGAGAAAGGGGCTGCGGAGGATTATGGGGGCACATTTGGTGGGTAGGTTTTCTGCGGTGACATGTCCTCTTTAATGGCTGCTTTTGTAATCGCAAATGTTAACAGCTGTTTGATTAGGCAAATCTCTGTCCAGCTGTTGCAATGTGTTTTAAAAACGCATGCATTAAACAGCACGTGTGAAAGCACCCTGAGACTGCCTTCACGTGTTCCATTAACACATGCGGTTTCAAGTTAGAGCATCTGAGAGGAGATTTGCATAATTACATTGCTGTCAACGTTGTGTTTACAAAATGCACGCCTTACCACATTGTTAACGCATGTGTTTTGTAAATGCAATTTTGGCAGCAATGTGCTTAGGCAAATCTCTTCTCAGCCGGTGTGATGCGTTTGAAAACGCCTGTGTTAACACAAACAAAAGGCGACGTGCGAACGCACTCCCAGTGGGAGTTGTAGATTCACAACAAGATTCCTCTGGCATACAGGATGGCTTCTTCTAGGGACAAGATAATATGGATGAGGTTCATAGCAACTAATCATGTTGCTGTTTTCTTTTCTCAAAAAATTGTGACAAAGAAAAGCTGGCATCTGTTCTGGTGCTGTGGTTATTGCTAATCCTTTTGGGGATATTTACCCTGGTTAGAAATGATGCAGACATTTCTACAAACAAGGGTTGTGGAGTCAGTAAGCCCAACTCCGACTCCTCCATTTCAACTTCTGACTTTGTTTTCCTGGTCTCTCGATCAGTTGTAAGATGAGTACCGGCATTCCTCCCCCAGTGCCTTTTTCCTCTGATCCGTAGCAGAGGAGCTTCATAACTAAGGCTTCAGAGTGCGATAAGCACTTAACTAATGGCTGCTTTCATTGGTGCAGAAGGCCGAGTAGCACCGAGTTCAGCAGAGAAATCCTCACTGCCATTGATGATCCTCACCTAACTGACTTCTGACACTGGTTGTATGCACTGGGGTAAGGACTTACCGTACTTAGCAGAACGGCCCCAGGAGCAGGAGAGGACCCTACAGTGGTAAGTATTTGCCAGCTGTACTGTACTACTCTCTGGTTCTATACCTTTCCTAGCGCAGCTCTGCTCCAGGTCCTGATGTCGGGTCATACAACTTTGGGACAGAGAGCAAATCTGCACATGGAAGAGAGAATAAGTTGCAGTGTTGTGCAGGGAGCAGAAGAGGAGCCAGGAAAGGAGAGTAATTATTTTATTTTCTTGTCTGCTCTTGGGGTCTCTCCCCTAGAGTGCATATACACTTAATGTGTTTTTACACAGCAAGTTCTTGTGGTTAAAAGGTTTTACACACACTGTCACATAATCTTATTGCTGCCTTTCATGTGTTTTTCAGAAATGGGAGAATTTAAGGTGCACCGCGTCAGGTTCTTTGACTATGTCCCATCCGGTGTGTGCAGTATGGCATACTCTGAGCAGACAGAGAGGCTTGCTGTGGCTCGCAATAATGGATCTGTAGAGATTTACAACTTTCCTGCCAATTACTACCTGGAAAAGGTATGAAGATGTTTAGATTATGCATATAACTGTAGCCTTTAACTCATGGCTGTTTTGAAATTATGACCCAGCTATTATTTGCTATTTTCAGTGGGTATGGAAAGTATTCAGACCCTTTTAAATGTTCACGCTTTGTTTCATTGCAGCCAATTGGAAAGATCAAAAAGGTTTTTTTTACTCAATAATGTACACTCTGCACCCCAGAAAATCTGAAATGTCACATGGTCATAAGTATTCAGACCCTATGCTGTGTCACATGTCAGAGCACATGGCAATCATGATGTCTAAGGAACTGCCCAAGAAGCTCAGAGAAAGAATTGTGGTAAGGCACAGATCTTGCCATGGTTGCAAAATAATTTCTGCAGCACTCAAGGTTCCTAAGAGCACAGTGGCCTCCATAATCCTTAAATGGAAGAAGTTTGGGACAACCAAAACTGTTCCTTGACCTGGCTTTAGCGCAAAACTAAGAAATTGTGAGAGAGGTAAAGAAGAACCCCAATATCCCTGTGATTGAGCTCCAGAAATGCAATAGAGAGATGGGAGGAAGTCAGCTATCACTGCAGCCCTCCACTAGTTGTGGATTTATGGCAGAGTGTTCAATAAAAAATCTTGAATACAGCTTACCAAAAAAACACATAAAGGACTCCCAAACTATGAGAAATAAGATTCTGTTCTTTTCTGTCAAGATGTGGTGCAGAGTGTAAATTAAGGAGCAAAAAAAAAAAATTTTTTTGATCTTACCAATTGGCATACTTTCTGTACCCACTGTAGAAATTCTGGAGCTGGATATAATGTAGAAGCCACTTATGCTGAGAATTTAAATTTTTTTTACACCTGCATGAGAGGTTTGTGTCAAGCTCTTCTGCTCAACTTCCAATCCTCATTAACTTCAGTGAACCTCCCATAATGTGTGCGTTATTTATATTGGAAAAATAATGGAATGTTTACAAGGACCTTTCACGAGAGACCCTCTCCCCATCACAAACCACATGCAGTACCTTTTAGATGTCTTTATAAAAAGTCTTTTTCTCAAGAATGGTGGCTGTAATCCCATTGATAGAGGCATCAGTGAAACATGTATGAAGACATCTAAAAGGTGTGTGTGTTTTTGTGGAGGTTCCCTGTTGACGGGTTCTTTTTAAAGTACACTGTTGAATGCAGGTGTGGACTTGTTTTTTTGTTTATACTTCTATTAATATTTACTTTTCTCTTTGCAGATTATTCCTGGTGATGACAGGAGGTCCACAGAATCCATATGCTGGGCCGCTGGTGACCGTCTGTTTTCCGCGGGTTTAAATGGAGAGATTATTGAGTATGACCTGATGAAGCTCTGTGTAAAATATTCCATTGATGCCTTCGGAGGACCCATTTGGGACATCAAGGCCAATCGCAGTGGAACCCAACTTGCTGTAAGTACTGCATCTCTATCCTCAATATCTATCCTGAGTATTGATCTTGGCAGCATGATTTACACTCACTTGCTGCATCTCTTAATGTTGTAGGTTTGCTGTGAAAATGGCTCTGTTGTACTGTTTAGCATCACGCCTGAGAAGATTGTTTTTGAGAAGTCCTTAGATCGGCAGAAAGGTGATGGACAAGGCATCATATCGTCTAATTAACGGTCTCTGACCATTGTTGATGAACCCGTGTCATTACTTTTACATTTACTTCTGCAGATCGTATCCTGTGTCTGGCTTGGCATCCGTCAGAACCTAGGATTGTCACTGGTTCTGTTAATGTAATCCGTGTATTCAATGCTTCATCAGGTAAATAAAGCAGTATGTCAGTATGTTGTTTTAGCATTTGGGATTGTGCTCACAATCAGACTTGTGGAGTCGGTAAGCCAAAATGATGACTCCTTAATTTGGGTAAATCTAACTCCACTCTTCGAGTTGTGGCTGCCACCCTGCTGACAGTCTAGCGTCCAATGAGCATTTCTTTAACTGATGGAAGAATTCATTGGTGCAAGAGGAGGGGGCAGCAATGAGTGTAGCTTTGAATTCCTTACTGCTCCCCAGTATTTTTATCTACTCCTGGGTCTCCTCTGTTTTTGTCTGCTCTGAATGCAGTATTTGTTTTCTGGGTTAGAATGTATTGCTGAACCGTGGCATTTATAATTTCTGGGGTGGAATTTAGTTGTACTGTGGTTGTTACTGTATCTGATGTGCGTGCTGGTTACTGGTGCTCCCCCTTAACGTTGACTAGTATGACAATGTGACCCTCGGTCCAATAAAGGTTTTAATCACCTGGCATACATCCTTAGATCAGGAGTAGAACAAACATTTAAAGATAATGTCATAATTTCCCCAAATTTTAATGAAAAAATATTCAGCAAATACTGCATTGATCAAAAGGTAGCAATTTATCATGTATTTGTGAAGTTGATCCATTTTATTATGACTCTGACTGCACTAAAAAGGTTACCTGCCTTATGACTTCACAGCCCTTGTCCTAATGAAGTTACCTTATGCCACTACATTGTTTGTCTTGGTAATACACTTATTACATGGTTGACAAAGTTTTTGCCACGGTGAGTAACCTCAGCACTGACCTAGAATAAAAACCCAACAAGCTGCAGTAAATTTTAGTTAGTGGCATGCATGTGTTTGCTCCACTGTTAACCGGTTCAATCGGTACATCTACGCATAATGGCATCTTAATCCAGCACATCAGACTCCTCTCTGGTTCCTGCGCAGTGATTCAATGCAGCCATAGTTGTACAGCCCTGCTTCATTGCGCATGCGCCTTGCTTGCAGTAAATGCCATGAAGCCCAGATGTTTAATACCATCTTTGTTGAATTACCCTGTAGGCGCCATGAGCCCTGGACCAAGTTATATAATTTTGATGTGTTTTATTTTTGTAGGCACAGAGATAAAAACTAATGGGAAATATGGGAATCTAAACCACCAGTCAATAAGGACCTGTGGGTGGTTTTGTGTCCCAAATTTACCATGACAGATTCCCTTTAATTATTTTAAGTTTAATAGCATTGAAGCAGCTTTCTTGTGCAAAACCCTGAAGGACCCCTATGAGATTTTTTTTTTTAATTTGGCCTTACTTCTTTAAATGGTGTTTGGTGTGAATTATTATGGCTACTTGAAGATGGGACACCCACTGATCTCTTTGTAGAATCATGATAATGCATAACATTGGAGAACATTATAAAGTTCTGCAACCATTACACACTAGGTCACAGGCATTTCAAGTCATAAAGTTATCTAAAAACTCTTTAATTGGGTTGGCGTCAGAGGTCGCATTAACGCCTCACCACGCGTCATAGACGCGTGATGAGGCGCCATTACCCCCCAAAATAATTGCCATGCGTAAAGTTACGCTTGGCAATTATTCCCTGTAGCGCGCAGGCTGAGCGGCCCGGCGCGCGCTGCAAAAGAGGTAAATGTCGCGCGATCACAGCGCGCGCCGGGCCGCTCAGCGCGACACTTGACACAGTGATCTGTGTCAGCAGCGCTCCGGAGCGATACCTGTGGACAGCGGGGCTGCTGCTCCCTGTCCTGCTCCATCTCTACCTGCCCGCAGATCCGGACGGGTGAGTGTGTGATTGTAGGTGTAGTGTTCTGTGTGTGTGCAGTGTAGTGTAGTGTTCTGTGTGTGTGCAGTGTAGTGTAGTGTTCTGTGTGTGTGCAGTGTAGTGTAGTGTTCTGTGTGTGTGCAGTGTAGTGTAGTGTTCTGTGTGTGTGCAGTGTAGTGTAGTGTTCTGTGTGTGCGCAGTGTAGTGTAGTGTTCTGTGTGTGCGCAGTGTAGTGTAGTGTTCTGTGTGTGCGCAGTGTAGTGTAGTGTTCTGTGTGTGCGCAGTGTAGTGTAGTGTTCTGTGTGTGTGCAGTGTAGTGTAGTGTTCTGTGTGTGCGCAGTGTAGTGTAGTGTTCTGTGTGTGCGCAGTGTAGTGTAGTGTTCTGTGTGTGTGCAGTGTAGTGTAGTGTTCTGTGTGTGTGCAGTGTAGTGTAGTGTTCTGTGTGTGTGTAGTGTAGTGTTCTGTGTGTGTGCAGTGTAGTGTAGTGTTCTGTGTGTGTGCAGTGTAGTGTAGTGTTCTGTGTGTGTGCAGTGTAGTGTTCTGTGTGTGTGCAGTGTAGTGTTCTGTGTGTGTGCAGTGTAGTGTTCTGTGTGTGTGCAGTGTAGTGTTCTGTGTCTGTGCAGTGTAGTGTTCTGTGTCTGTGCAGTGTAGTGTAGTGTTCTGTGTCTGTGCAGTGTAGTGTAGTGTTCTGTGTCTGTGTAGTGTAGTGTTCTGTGTCTGTGCAGTGTAGTGTAGTGTTCTGTGTGTGCGCAGTGTAGTGTAGTGTTCTGTGTGTGCGCAGTGTAGTGTAGTGTTCTGTGTGTGCGCAGTGTAGTGTAGTGTTCTGTGTGTGCGCAGTGTAGTGTAGTGTTCTGTGTGTGCGCAGTGTAGTGTAGTGTTCTGTGTGTGCGTAGTGTAGTGTTCTGTGTGTGTGCAGTGTAGTGTAGTGTTCTGTGTGTGTGCAGTGTAGTGTAGTGTTCTGTGTGTGTGCAGTGTAGTGTAGTGTTCTGTGTCTGTGCAGTGTAGTGTAGTGTTCTGTGTGTGCGCAGTGTAGTGTAGTGTTCTGTGTGTGCGCAGTGTAGTGTAGTGTTCTGTGTGTGCGCAGTGTAGTGTAGTGTTCTGTGTGTGCGCAGTGTAGTGTAGTGTTCTGTGTGTGCGCAGTGTAGTGTTCTGTGTGTGTGCAGTGTAGTGTAGTGTTCTGTGTGTGCGCAGTGTAGTGTAGTGTTCTGTGTGTGTGCAGTGTAGTGTAGTGTTCTGTGTGTGTGCAGTGTAGTGTAGTGTTCTGTGTCTGTGCAGTGTAGTGTAGTGTTCTGTGTGTGCGCAGTGTAGTGTAGTGTTCTGTGTGTGCGCAGTGTAGTGTAGTGTTCTGTGTGTGCGCAGTGTAGTGTAGTGTTCTGTGTGTGCGCAGTGTAGTGTAGTGTTCTGTGTGTGCGCAGTGTAGTGTTCTGTGTGTGTGCAGTGTAGTGTAGTGTTCTGTGTGTGTGCAGTGTAGTGTAGTGTTCTGTGTCTGTGCAGTGTAGTGTAGTGTTCTGTGTGTGCGCAGTGTAGTGTAGTGTTCTGTGTGTGCGCAGTGTAGTGTAGTGTTCTGTGTGTGCGCAGTGTAGTGTAGTGTTCTGTGTGTGCGCAGTGTAGTGTAGTGTTCTGTGTGTGCGCAGTGTAGTGTAGTGTTCTGTGTGTGCGCAGTGTAGTGTAGTGTTCTGTGTGTGCGCAGTGTAGTGTAGTGTTCTGTGTGTGCGCAGTGTAGTGTAGTGTTCTGTGTGTGTGTAGTGTAGTGTTCTGTGTGTGTGCAGTGTAGTGTAGTGTTCTGTGTGTGTGCAGTGTAGTGTAGTGTTCTGTGTGTGTGCAGTGTAGTGTAGTGTTCTGTGTGTGTGCAGTGTAGTGTTCTGTGTGTGTGTAGTGTAGTGTTCTGTGTGTGTGCAGTGTAGTGTAGTGTTCTGTGTCTGTGCAGTGTAGTGTAGTGTTCTGTGTCTGTGCAGTGTAGTGTAGTGTTCTGTGTGTGCGCAGTGTAGTGTAGTGTTCTGTGTGTGCGCAGTGTAGTGTAGTGTTCTGTGTGTGCGCAGTGTAGTGTAGTGTTCTGTGTGTGCGCAGTGTAGTGTAGTGTTCTGTGTGTGCGCAGTGTAGTGTAGTGTTCTGTGTGTGCGCAGTGTAGTGTAGTGTTCTGTGTGTGCGCAGTGTAGTGTAGTGTTCTGTGTGTGCGCAGTGTAGTGTAGTGTTCTGTGTGTGCGCAGTGTAGTGTAATGTTCTGTGTGTGCAGTGTAGTGTAATGTTCTGTGTGTGTAGTGTAGTGTGCAGTGTAGTGTAGTGTTCTGTGTGTGTAGTGTAGAGTTCTGTGTGTGTAGTGTAGTGTTCTGTGTGTGTAGTGTAGTGTTCTGTGTGTGCAGTGTAGTGTGCAGTGTAGTGTTCTGTGTGTGCAGTGTAGTGTTCTGTGTGTGCAGTGTAGTGTTCTGTGTGTGTAGTGTAATGTTCTGTGTGTGCAGTGTAGTGTGCAGTGTAGTGTTCTGTGTGTGCAGTGTAGTGTTCTGTTCTGTGTGTGTAGTGTAATGTTCTGTGTATGCAGTGTAGTGTGCAGTGTAGTGTTCTGTGTGTGTAGTGTAGTGTTCTGTGTGTGAGTGTAGTGTGTGCTGTGTGTGAGTGTAGTGTGTGCTGTGTGTGAGTGTAGTGTGTGAGTGTAGTGTGTGCTGTGTGTGAGTGTAGTGTGTGCTGTGTTCTGTGTGCGCAGTGTAGTGTAGTGTTCTGTGTGTGCGCAGTGTAGTGTAATGTTCTGTGTGTGCGCGCAGTGTAGTGTAATGTTCTGTGTGTGCAGTGTAGTGTAATGTTCTGTGTGTGTAGTGTAGTGTGCAGTGTAGTGTAGTGTTCTGTGTGTGTAGTGTAGTGTTCTGTGTGTGCAGTGTAGTGTTCTGTGTGTGCAGTGTAGTGTAGTGTTCTGTGTGTGTAGTGTAATGTTCTGTGTGTGCAGTGTAGTGTGCAGTGTAGTGTTCTGTGTGTGCAGTGTAGTGTTCTGTTCTGTGTGTGTAGTGTAATGTTCTGTGTATGCAGTGTAGTGTGCAGTGTAGTGTTCTGTGTGTGCAGTGTAGTGTAGTGTAGTGTGTGCTGTGTGTGAGTGTAGTGTGTGAGTGTAGTGTGTGCTGTGTGTGAGTGTAGTGTGTGCTGTGTTCTGTGTGCTGTGAGTGTAGTGTGTGCTGTGTTCTGTGTGCTGTGTAGTGTGTGCTGTGTAGTGTGTGCTGTGTAGTGTGTGCTGTGTAGTGTGTGCTGTGTAGTGTGTGCTGTGTAGTGTGTGCTGTGTAGTGTGTGTGTGCTGTGTAGTGTGTGCTGTGTAGTGTGTGTGTGCTGTGTAGTGTGTGTGTGCTGTGTAGTGTGTGTGTGCTGTGTAGTGTGTGTGTGCTGTGTAGTGTGTGTGTGTGTGCTGTGCTGTGTAGTGTGTGTGTGTGCTGTGTGCGCAGTGTGTGAGTGTAGTGTGTGCTGTGTTCTGTGTGTGAGTGTAGTGTGTGCTGTGTAGTGTGTGTGTGTGTGTGCTGTGTAGTGTGTGTGTGCTGTGTAGTGTGTGTGTGCTGTGTAGTGTGTGTGTGCTGTGTGCGCAGTGTGTGAGTGTAGTGTGTGCTGTGTTCTGTGTGTGAGTGTAGTGTGTGCTGTGTAGTGTGTGCTGTGTAGTGTGTGCTGTGTAGTGTGTGCTGTGTAGTGTGTGCTGTGTAGTGTGTGCTGTGTAGTGTGTGTGTGTGTGCTGTGTAGTGTGTGTGTGTGCTGTGTAGTGTGTGTGTGTGTGTGTGCTGTGTAGTGTGTGTGTGTGTGTGTGTGTGCTGTGTAGTGTGTGTGTGTGTGTGTGTGTGCTGTGTAGTGTGTGTGTGTGCTGTGTGCTGTGTAGTGTGTGTGTGTGTGCTGTGTAGTGTGTGTGTGTGTGCTGTGTAGTGTGTGTGTGTGTGTGCTGTGTAGTGTGTGTGTGTGTGTGTGTGCTGTGTAGTGTGTGTGTGTGTGTGTGCTGTGTAGTGTGTGTGTGTGTGCTGTGTAGTGTGTGTGTGTGTGCTGTGTAGTGTGTGTGTGTGTGCTGTGTAGTGTGTGTGTGTGTGTGCTGTGTAGTGTGTGTGTGTGTGTGCTGTGTAGTGTGTGTGTGTGTGTGCTGTGTAGTGTGTGTGTGTGTGCTGTGTAGTGTGTGTGTGTGTGTGTGCTGTGTAGTGTGTGTGTGTGTGTGTGTGCTGTGTAGTGTGTGTGTGTGTGCTGTGTAGTGTGTGTGTGTGTGCTGTGTAGTGTGTGTGTGTGTGCTGTGTAGTGTGTGTGTGTGTGTGTGCTGTGTAGTGTGTGTGTGTGTGTGTGCTGTGTAGTGTGTGTGCTGTGTAGTGTGTGTGTGCTGTGTGTGCTGTGTGCGCAGTGTGCTACCGAAATTTTCATACTCCTCCTCGGGTAAAAATACTCCTCAAAAATGGTGAGAGGAGTATTTTTACCCTTCTGGAAAAATGTTAGTGCGACCTCTGGTTGGCGTATTAAGTAAGTCACCAAAGAAAATGTATGCACGGTTTTATGCCTTTTGCAGGTTCATAGAGTTCTCATGCCACAGTATATCAAGGGTATTTATAGAGTGCAAATATTTGCTACTTTCTAGAGGGTAGGACTTTTTTTTTTATACATCCCTGTTGGTAAAATTATTTACTTTCTTTATAAATACAATAGGGAAACATGAATGTTAAAAATGTGTGTATAGTTTTTAACTCGGTGATGTACACCGATACGTCCATGATCAGATCGCCAGAGGGCAGTATTGATGTCAGATTTTTCTGATTATACTTTTTTACAGCAAGGTATAGTCTTGGTAAAGGGAACCTGTCAGCAAAAAGCAGAATTTCACTGGTGACAGGTCCTGAAAGGTTTCGTGTGCAGTGAGCCGACATCACGGAGGGAGGGATGAGAACAGGGAGGATGGTGGAGGGGAAATAACTGAATAATAGGCTTGCACATCTAATCTGTGTTCCTGCTTCATCATTTTTTGTTTGTCTGACAAATTTGTCCTGTCATTCCATGTTAGGTCGTCTTCTTCAGGTGCTGAAACTGGACCGTAGGGTACTGACTGGACGGAAACCTGACTGCATTGTGTGGAGTGTGGCCGTCTTGTCATCTGGAGAGATCATCAGTGTGGATTCTACAGGGAAACTCCAGTTTTGGGATTTAGCACATGGAACACTTATCCGCACATACTCTGTGGCCAGTTGTGGCGTCCTGGCCCTTGCAGTGTCACAGGTGATAATCATTGAATAAGTGTCTCATAAGATGCTAAAGCGTTGAATACTTAAATTAACTTGGGGTGCTTATTTGTAATGGCAGGCTGAGGACAGCTTGTTGGTGGGCACAGCTGAAGGTGTCATCTTCCAATTCCAATGTTTGGCTGTTCAAGCCGGGAAGCCAGAGCGACAGTGGGTTTGCACAAAGCCGTTTCGGTATCACACACATGATGTTAGAGCTGTGGCACACAGCAGCACTTCTCTCATCTCTGGTGGTATGTTGCAGCTTTCAAATGTGTTTTGATATCACAATGCTTTTTCTCATTTCTCATGGATCTTTTTTTGTCCAACAGGTGTTGATGGTCGAATTGTTTGCAGACCTTTGATGGAAAAGGTGCAAATAAAATCTTATGAAGCTGCTTTGAGAAAAATCTTATTTCCACATGTAAGTTTGACTTACAGGTTAGATGTAGTTGCTGCTCTCTGCCAGAATATTTTAAAGCTGGCCTAGGAAACGTGTTATGTTGAAGTTATGGAAAACTGTTACTTTATGCATACTGAGCAAGACTCTTAAAGTTCCCAGGATGTTTGGAAACATGAACCATGCAGTTTTTGGACCGTTCTGAGACACTTTATCTGTATGTCACATGGCGGTTAAGGATGTATGGGCTCATGGGATGAGCCCACTCCATATACAGCGTGTGTAAGTTGCATTATGCAGCTAACACCCGCGATCAATGCTGGCATCAATTTACCCCTTAGGAGATGGTGCCACCATTTTTGATCTGCCCAGCACCCCCAGTGACATCATCGGTGGGCGGTGGCTGGCTACTATGACAGCCAGGACCTTCACAGAGTTTCATAACTGTCATAGCATATCTGTCTGCAGGTTCTTTTATGGATCCAGTGAATTTACAATATACTGCAATACTTGATCAGAACCCCTAGGGTTCTAGTACCCTAGGTCAGTGATAGTGAACCTTTTAGAGGCTGAGTGCCCATACTAGAGCCAAAACCCACTTATTTATAACAAAGTGCAGGCAGAGCCAAAACCCACTTGTTTATAACAAAGTGCAGGCACAGCAATTTAATCAGCAACTTATTGCTTCCTGTTTTGCCACAGCTTCCAGTTGCATTGGTGTCTTAAGGACACCAATGCTGTTGAAAGATGGAAGGTGAATTCCGGATTATTATTGTAGCCTCCCTGCAGGGCCCACTTGAACATAAAGAATTGCGGTGCAGGAGCTCCAATAATAATCCAGCCCTGTCCACACCTCCTTCATGTAGTCCCAGGAAGCTGAGGATGTATAGCTTTAAATTATTGCTGGATACAGCATATCCTGGGCTACCTTGGACTGCAGGAAGAGTGCTTGAGTCATTGAACCTGTCTGGAAAACATGTGAGGTGGTGACGGCCTGATTACCTACAGTGAAGCAGCCTCTGGCACCCAAGCCATAGGTTCTTCCCCAGGGGGTCTGGAAATAGTGGGGAAAAATATAAAATGTTGAAAAAAATATATACAAAAAGCTAAAAGTTCAAATCACTCTCTAGAACACTAATAAAAATATGTAAACAAACAAACATGTTGGATTTTGCCACATCTTAACCACTAGGCGCACTTGGACGTTATAGTACGTCCCTGCGGATAGATACTTCCCGCACAGGGACGCGCTATAACGTCCTGTTTCTGGTATCGGCTCATAAACGGAGCCGGCACCAGGGGCAGCGGCTGTCAGCTGTATATCACAGCTCTCAGTGCGTTAACACCCGCGATCGGGGCTGACTCCGATCGCGAGTGTTAACCCCTTACACTTCGTGGTCAAGCATGACTGCGGCGTGTAAGGGTCTTCCCCCTATGGATCGGATCCCCTGTGCCGCTTACCTCCCTATCCGATGACAATTTTCTTTTCACCCATACATTCAAGAGTTAATAAAATCTCATCAATAAGCTAGTGACCCACTAAAATGAAGTATTTGTAAAGTGCATCTCATGTTGCAAAAAATAAGCCCTTATATGTCCAAATTGCCAAAAAAATAATGATTGTATAGCCAATAAAAAGCGACAATGCATAATTACCACCACATATGGCGTATTGTTATACGCGGTAGGGATTGGGTATCACATTTTGTGGAGCGTTTTGGTATTTTATCCACTAAGAATTTGTAAATTTTTTGAAAAACACATTTAGCCAAAAAAATTTTACTTTCAAAATTGCATCTGATTTTGTTTTAACCCCTGTAAAACAATTAAAGGGTTACCAAACTTCATAAAAGTTGTTTTACGTACGTTGAGGGGTGTAGTTTCTATAATGGGGTAATTTATGGGGTTTTACTTTTACTTAGGTCTCTCAAAGTGATTTGAAACCTAAGCAGGTCCCTCAAAAGCAGGATTTTGTGGTTTTTATGAAAATGTGAAAAATCGCACCTAACTTCAAAGCCTCATAGAGTATGCATAAAAAACCACGGAGGCATAAAGTAGACATTTAGTGAATGTTAGTTATTAAGTATTTTTGCAGTTATGACTATGTATGGGAAAAGTAGAACATTTTGAAGTTCAAAAATCAAGAATTTTTCCAAATTTTCACCAAAAATTTTCAACTAACATGAAGTACAAAGTGTCACGAGAAAACAATTTTAATATCACTTGGATATGTTAAAGCGTTCCAAAGTTCAGCAAACCAACAAGAAGACAAGATGCACCAATAAAGCTCATCTATCACAATACAATATCAATTTTATTTAGATCCAAACAGAGAAACAATCAGACATACAATTAAAATCCCTTAAAACATATAATGTACATGAAAACAACGACTGGCGACCCTGATTTAGGTCCACACAGTATGTCCACCTGCAAAGAGCACTCAATGGTGCACAATGATTCCTCCCACACACTCTACAAATGTGAGCGAATAAGTATGTGTGTCCCAAATAGGGATCCAATATGTAAACAGATATGTATGCCAGCATGCAAAATTTACCATATAGAAAACAAAGATAAATAACTACCAACCACTGGTTAATGCTAGAAAAATGATACTCTCAAGTAATAAGGTGAAAACACAATTGTGTTTATCTAAAGTGCAAGTGCTAAGACAAAAAAAACCAGGGAGAGGTTGAAGAAGAGTGTGCCAAAGATAAGGTGCTAATTACCCATAAGGGTGCTGGCAAGCGGGCATACAGGTGGAGGGAGGAAGGCAGGGGTATGAGGCTCCCCACGCGTTTCGTCGCTCTTGGCGACTTCCTCAGGAAGATTTGGGGGACACATACTCATTTGCTCACATTTTGTAGAGTGTGTGGGAGGAATCATTGTGCACCATTGAGTGCTCTTTGCAGGTGGACATACTGTGTGGACCTAAACCAGGGAATTTTAATTGTATGTCTGATTGTTTCTCTGTTTGGATCTAATTAAAATTGATATTGTATTGTGATAGATGAGCTTTATTGCTGCATCTTGTTTTCTTGTTGGTTTGCTGATTATTGCTTATGCACCAGCTCAATTGTACCATTTGGTTGTGCTACCCTACTTATCGTTTAAGAAAAAGCGTTCCAAAGTTATAACCATGTATAGTGACACAGGGCAGATTTGAAAAAATGGGCCGTGTCAGGAAGGTGAAAAGTGGCTTCGGCGTTAAGGGGTTAATACCCTATAAATAAATCTTATAAAAACATATATAATATCCTTGTGATCGTATCGACCCAAAGAATAAAGTAGAGGTTATTTGGAGTGTACACAGAAAGCCGCAAAAAGGAAGCCATAAGAAAATGGTGGAATGTGTGGGGGTTTTGTTTGTTCTTAAATTACTGCATGTAGATTTTTTTTTTCCAGTGCACGGCATGGAATATAAAATGCCACCACTAGGGAGCACAAAGAAGCCCTCAAAAAGCTCCATACAATGAAAAAAGCTGTGGCTTGTTCAAAGTGAAATGCAAAGAAACAGAAACTGAAAAAGTCCATTGGGGGAAGGGGATAAAAGTAACTAAGTGGCTATTGTTCAGCTTTTCCCTTCTAAATAGATGTAATTATTGTATGTCTGCTTTTTTTTACAGCGCCATCTTGTATCCTGTGCCCAAACCTCCCGGATGCTTCTATTCCAGTTCCCTGAACAGCTAGAGTTGTGGCGACTTGGACAGACAAATGAATCAGGTATGTGTAATATACTATTCCAACTATTACAGGATATTTTACTCTTTCAAATTGTACATCAGAATAAAAGTTGACATTTCTACCATTGAAAAAAATAATTGGGCAGGGAAGCAGGTAAGTGTCTAAAAATTAGGAAAAAAGGTCATTTTTAGTTCCATTTCTGTGTGAGTCAAGTCCCTGCTTTAGTTATCTGTTGAACCAGAAGCAATGACTCCTTATGGACCGGTGGTTTAGTGTCTCAAATCGCCCTGTATGATTAAATACTGGTACTTCTAAAAGGTTTATTTGGACCTGTAGCTGGTGGAGAGTTGAACCAACCCCAACTTGTTCACCTTATCCTTTAGATAATCATTAGTCTCCATAGCTCTCCGCAGTTACATATAAATGACGTGTTACCACTGAGGCCGATGATTGACTGTATAATTAGCGCTGTGTGTTATAACAAGCTACGCACCTGTGTGACCATGACCACATTTCTCTCCACTGGAAATAAACATAGAAGCTTCCTATAGAATGATGGCAAGCAGAGATCTACAAAACGCAAGGAATTGATACATAAAGTGCATTAGAAAATCATAGAACTTTTTATTATACAAACAGTAACCTTAATTTGCTGTAAATGGAATACCCCTGTAAGACTGCCTCAGCCCACCTCAAAAGACCTGCATTCAATAATGATATAGAGCAATGATACCCTAACAAAAGTGCTGGATCCCTTAATCAAATGCAAGTCAAGTCTAGGACCACCCATCGATAAGTAACTCTGCTACACATTGGAGGTAAACTCTTTACCAAAAGATCAATGATGCAAATATTTTTGAAGAGAGATGGGAGGACCCCTTACAGCAGTAAGCTATAAATAAAGCACCTGTTTAAAAGCTATAAATCTATCATGCAGTTATGTCTGGAACCATGTTGTAAATGCATACTTTTGTGTTTTAGGAGTTGATGGGAAGATTCTCAATGTGAGCCAGGAACCAGAACTTCTTTTGCAGTTAAAGCGAAAGGTGAGTAGTACCACTATGTGATAGCCTATAAGTTGTGTAAGACTACATCATGGTTTAGGTCAGGTATATAGTTTGTGAGGGAAAATGTGTGTATGTGTGTTAGTTTGTGAGGGAAAATGTGTGTGTGTGTGTATATATATATATATATATATATATATATATATATATATATATATATATATATATATATATATATTAGCTGTAGTTCCTGTCTTTCTCTGACTGTCCCTGCATCTCTCTCTGTCTCTCTCTCTGACTGTCTCTGTGTCTATGGGGAGGTTCATCAGAAGTGTCTGAGAGCAGAACTGTTCTGGCTGCCCATTGCAGCCCATCAGAGTTTCATTTTCCCACAGCTGTTTATAAAACTACAGCTGATCTCTGATCAAAACTGGGACAGTTATACCTCAGACATTTCTGATAAATCTCCCCCTATTTCTGTATCTCTATCCATCTTGCCTCACACATAAGCATCTTATACTCATTGCCTATAGTATCCAATCAAAGCTCAGAGCTCATATTAATGACCTGTGGCAATACAGCAACCAATCACGGCTCAGCTTCCATCTGCCACAGCAGCAGCAGACAATGGCTCCTGTATATGGTGGTTAATAAGTGGATTTTGGAAAGCGTGGGGTGAAAATTTCTTCTCAAAACCTAGTCACATGACATCCCATGAGTCACAGAGAGAGACCAAAATTTGGTGATTGTAAACAGGACGGCGCAGATTCCTTTAGCGTACATATGTACGTAAGTACATACATATATATACACCCATACATTCAGCTTTATATATTAGATATATATACATAAATATCATATTTTGTAAAAAAAAAAAACAATAACATATATGGGTAAAAATGCTTTTTAAACTCCTTTAAAGGGCACCTACCACCACGATTCTACCTATAAAGGTAGATCGGGTGGTAGGTGGATGTAAGGGACGTGAGGATAGCTCTTTTTAGAGCTTATCCTCACGTCCCCGCTAACTTTTAATAAACTTTATTATGTAATTATGTAAATTTTGTTATGCGGCTACTGGAGTAGCCGGGCACGGCCCCAGTAGCCACGTTACTCCTCCTACCTTGTTGTGTGCCTCGTCCGACGAGCCAGTGTTTTGTGCATGCGCAGAACGCCAGCATGTCAGACGATGGCGCGCAGCTACGAGGAGCCGCGCGCCTCACACAACAGGGTAGGAGGAGTAACGTGGCTACTGGGGCGTGGAGTAGCCGCGCCGTGTAGCCTCGTGCCCGGCTACTCCACGCCCTAGTAGCCTCATAACTAAATTTACATATTAAGGGAATAAAGTTTATTAAAAAGAGCTATCCTCACGTCCCTTACATCCACCTACCACCCGATCTACCTTTATTGGTAGAATCGTGGTGGTAGGTTCCCTTTAAGGATGAGGGCACTCTCTGGGATTACTACACCCTTGGAAGTCCCTCAAAAATGACCTGGTGTCTAAAAGAAACCTAATTTGAATCGTCCAAATATCCCTCCTACCTTTCTGCTTTTTAATTTTTGTGATATAAAACCAGTAATGGGGACTACAAGAGATAAGATACAATGGAAATATTTGCACTTCTACTGTATGTCCAACCATACCTTATTTTGACAATAATTGATGCAAAAAACAATGATGTAACTGAAATGTGAACTGGCAATTTCTATGCGTCTCTGGTGGGATTTAAAGGGTTATTCCTGGTATAAGTAATAATTCATTTTCATTTGAGTCATTATGTATAAGCTAATATGTAATTAGTTATTTAAAATTTTGCTCCCCTTAGCAGAAAAATGTGACTTGGTCCCCGTGGAGCAGACACAGGACAGATGATGTGTGTGCTCTATGCGAATAGACTGCACCAGTCGCATCTATGTTTAACATCTGCTCAATTTCTACCTTTTTGCGATGTTTTTGCACAGTAAATTCTGATACCGCAAAGATAAAATTGAGCAAAAACTTCTCCCTGTAGTAGCAATGGACCAACATATACCACCTCCTAGTGACAGTCTAGTCTTGTAGATCTTCACTGGGAGCTGAGAATGAGAGGGAGGATCTGTTATCGAGAACTGCAGGACACCATGATAAATGACCCATTGAATTTATGAAAAAACATTTACATCTGTGTGACTCTATATATTAATAAGAAAATAAAGGGTATAGAGCGTAAGGGCATTGGGAGAGGAAATAATGACATGGCTTTTTTATTATGTTTGTTACTATACTGCAGCATAGCAGTATTCCAGTAATGTATGGAAAGAGCAGGGACTATTTGAACACAGCTTTGTGGAAGGAGACTTTGAAAGCAGTAATGTAGAGCTGAGAGAGAGGCACCTGCAAAGCATTGTGGGACTTGTGGTAAAACTGCCTCTCTCAGTGCTGTTCATGCACCTTCTAGGCCCCTCCCACTTTTGTTCTTGTGTAGCACAGAATACAGGCCAAAGAAGCATCAGGATAACAAATAAAAATGCCATTTTATTCAATAAAATAGGGCGGCACGGTGGCTGAGTGAGTAGCATTTCTGCCTTGCAGTGCTGGGGTCCTGGGTTCGAATCCCACCCAGGTCAACATCTGCAAAGAGTTTGTATGTTCTCTCCGTGTTTGCATGGGTTTCCTCCGGATACTCCGGTTTCCTCCCACACTCCAAAAAAAACATACTGTTAGGTTGTTTTGATGCCGCATGGGGACAGGGACCAATTTGTTATGCTTTGGCATTGCTGCGTAATCTATGTGCGCTATATAAATAAAGAATTATTATTTATAAACCATTATGAATATGTATATGAAAGTATTTAAACCAGTGAAGGAGCTTTGCAACATAAGTTGGATCATAGCATAACCCCTTAAAGGGTACAGAGCTACATCAGAAGAAGATTGTTTGACCTTGCATCCTGCTCAGTCCCGGCAATAACAAAAACTCAGAAAAACTCGGATATCGGCTGTTTAATCCCTTAGACATTCTGGTCAAACATGTACCACGGTGTGCAGAGGGAATGGGCTTCTTCTGCCAACCATCGGCACTTTGCAGTTGCCAACACATTAAAGGGCCCCAGGGCTGCCTCTGTTATCAGGCTGGAGTGCAGTGCATTATAAAAAAAAGCTCAAACAATCTCATATTAGTGTCCCCTTGTGGGCAAAAGTGAGAAAAATAAATTTAAAAAAAAATAAACTTTGATGTAGTTAAAGAAAAATTATCAAAAATAGTATTTATCCCATACAATAAAAAAATTAAGGAAAAAAGTCTACATGTTTTTTTTTTTTGTAAAAAAAAGGCTAAAGCTGAAACAGACTGTTATTTGATAAATGGATTTCTTTTTATTTGTTTTTCATGAAGGGATCAGAGTGTATCCGATGCAGTGCCATTTCCCGCTGTGGTTCATGGATTTCTTATGCCACATCCTCCCGTATGTTTCTTCATAGGCTGCGTTATGATAACAATAATATAAGTATCAGCCGGGTATGTCAAACTTCTATAGAATTCTTCATTTTATAGTATGTCAAATTTTTCATAGCACTTTCTTGATATGTGCTTTAAAAATAAACTTGTCGTCTTCTTCACCCAGGTTTCTAAAATGCCTCAGTTACCAACTGCAAGTCTGCAACTTCTTTTCTCCCCCGACTCTGAACATCTATATGTAGGTTCAGAGGGTGGATGTGTATATGTTCTGAAGCTGTCTGAGAGCACCTGCACGCACCTTCAAACACTAGAGCCTCCAGCAGGTACTAACAATATTTTAAGCAAAGTGACAAAAATTACACAGTTTAATCCCTTAGCGATTCTCGATGTAATATTACTAGATTGAGTGTTTCATGCAGTAATAGTAAGTCATGAGTGCTTCTCTTACTTAAATTGTCACATGACACGGTGAGGCTGTAACTCCTGCCATAGTCGCTCGGCCAGTTGGAGTGGACCTGTCCTGGCAATCACTGTGAACGTAGTGCTACATTATACCCTGACCAGTACTTAGTGTACCTGTTACACAGTTTTCTGTAGGCTGTGTATGTAGTGTTAAATAAAATCCTGACCAGTACTTAATGCAAATGTAACACATTTATAAGTGCACACTTTATGTAGGAAACAGGGGAGATCTTGTACCTCATTATTCAGGCTGTGAATAGAGATGTCTCCCAAACACAGAGCACTATCACATGATCTTCCCCTCCTTCCACCACAGTAAGCAAGGAAAGGCAACCCCTTCCCACCTGTGAGTCTGCATATTTGTTTACAAGACTGGTTCACAGGGCTTGTCTGCACAGGCAGGGAATACAGCTACTTAAAGGGCACCTACCACCACAAATCTACCTATAACGGTAGATTGGGTGGTAGGTGGATCAATGGGACGTGAGGATTAGCCCTTTTAAGGGCTAATCCTCACGTCCCTGCACTTTTTTGATAACTTTAATTTGATATTTATTCAAATTTACTTATGCGGCTACTGGGGCGTGGAGTAGCCGCATATGAGATTACACGAGGCGGCTACTCCACGCCCGGTAGCCACTTTACCCCTCCTACGCGCCCTCGTCCGGCGATCCTGCCGTCTGCGCATGCGCAGAAGAGCAGGCCCACGCCTGCGCGGTCACAACTCCGAAACAGGCGCGGGCCTGCTCTTCTGCGCATGCGCAGACGGCAGGATCGCCGGAGGAAGGCGCGCAGCTACGCGGAGCTGCGCGCCGAACATGGGTGAGTAGGAGGGGTAAAGTGGCTACCGGGGCGTGGAGTAGCCGCCTCGTGTAATCTCATATGCGGCTACTCCACGCCCCGGTAGCCGCATAAGTAAATTTGAATAAATATCAAATTAAAGTTATCAAAAAAGTGCAGAGACGTGAGGATTAGCCCTTAAAAGGGCTATCCTCACGTACCATTGATCCACCTATCACCCAATCTACCTTTTATAGGTAGATTTGTGGTGGTAGGTTCCCTTTAAGGACTGGGCTAGGATATCAAAGAAACTGCTGGATGTGGGTAACAAAATTAAAAGGCAAAGTTGTTGTACATCCCAAGAGCTATTGATTTGTGAAAAAATTATTGTGATTTAAAGGGTAAACAGACTTCCTAAATGTGTAATATAGTGTGAGATGTTTTGGGAGATTTTTCTCCCAAAAAACATTATTGATCAGAAAAAATATACTGCTAACATAAACTACATGTCACAAGAAAACAGTCTCAAAATTACTTAGATAAGTTAAAGTTATTACAGCAAAAGACATATGTCAAATTAAAAAGAAAAATACAAATAAACTGGCTGCATCCTTAAGGGGTTAATAAGGTTTGACCCTTTCCAGACGCGCGCCATACTAGGACGACGTGTGTTGGGTGCATGGAGAGGGCTCACTGGCTAGGCACCACCATCTTGATGAAGATCGTCGCTCTCTGAGACGTCCTCGGAGAGTGTTGATCGGCCGCCATGACAGCATCGGGTCTCTTTTTTAACCCATTATTTATGTGCTAATTGCACATTGTAATGAATGAGGAAGAAAATCCCCATATACTGCCATACTGTAGTATGGCAGTATATGGTAGGATCGCTCAGACAACCTAGGGTTCAGTCCCCTAGGGGGTCTGAAAAATAATAAATATAAAAATAAAGTTTGTAAAAAATTATCACCAAAAAAACCCCCTAAAAATTCAAATCGCCCCCTGTTCCCTAGAAGTCATATAAATAAACAATAAAAATCATAAACACATTGGGTATTGCTGCATCCGGAAATGCCCGTCATGTCAAAATACAATAACGTTTTTTCACTGTGTTTAACCCCATAACGGTAAATAGCGCCCAAAATAAATAATGGCACTTTCTTGCCATTTTGAAAAATATAAAAAATTCAGTAAAAAAGTGATCAGAAGGTTGTACAGTCCTAAAAATGATCGCATTGAAAACGTAATCAAAAGTCACAAAAAATGACACCCCCCACAGCTCCGTACATTGAAGTATAAAAAAGTCATTAGCGCCAGAAGATGTCAAAACCTCCACACAGGAGGTTTTAATTTTTGTATATGTTTGAAAACATTATAAAACCTCTACAAATTTGTTATCCCCATGATCGCACAAGAATAAAGTAGACATGTCAATTGGGGGCACAGTGAAAGCTGTAAAATCCAAGGCCACAAGAAAACGTCACAAATGCATTTTTCACCATTTTCACTGCATTTGTACTTTTTTTCCTGCTTCCCAGTAAACGGCATGGAATATTAAATACCATCACTATGAAGTGAAAATTGTTAAGCAGAAAACAAGCCGCCGCAGAGCACTTTACGTTGAAAAAATAAAAAAGTAGATTTTTGATGCTAAGGAGTAAAAAATAGAAACTTAATAAAAAAACAAAGGGCTAGGTCAATATAATTTTGGTTTTCTGTGTAGCTAAAACATTTTAGATTTATTATCTAGATAGAAGGTCAATTTCTAAGGTTTCGTTGGTAATTGGGGAAGCCTAGGGATGTAGCTCCAAAGTTTTGTTGATTGTAAGGATTTTGATTGGTAAGTTGACATTGGGAGTTGAGGTATCAGTCAGTGAGTGCTGCAGTGTTCACATGCTGCTTGCACACCAACAAATACTAGGAGCTGCAGTGATGGATCCCAAGGGTAAAATGTTGTTTGCACTGGTAGTTTTATTTAACCCCTTTGGACACCTTAGGATTTGTCGCAACCATCCTGTGGATAGCGGATATTAAGCTGATTGGTTAGGGTTCAACTTCTGATCATAAGAACAGCACCCCCTGCAATTCAGAGAAAGGATGTCCTATTCTCACTAATGTATGGAGCCACGGGAAGAGCATACGTAGTTGCATTCATTTGTGTAGGATTGAAGGAACTAGCCTAACAGAGCTTTTGTCTAGTCATAGATGGCTAGTACAGACACCTAGATAGTTTCTTATATTGGGACAAACATGTTCTACCTTAAGTTAATATCGAATTCAAGATAAGTAACTAGCTTGCTAGACTACTGGGCGCACCTTTTGGCACTTCTAATGACACCTCAACACCATTTTTAAATACACTGTGGGAGGAAGTACAAGTATCCACTAACATAACTTCTAATATTGCAAATTCCCATAAGGACCCGTTCACACCTGCCATATTTATTTCTACTTCCATTATACAACAGTGTACCAGAAACTGAATACTGAGATCTTCTGTAAAATTTTTGTGTGCTCTGGAAGGGCAGTTGAACAGTCTAACCAGAAAGTATTTGACTTCACAGGTTCTTCCTACCCTGTACATCTTTTATCTGCAAGTCTAGATGGATCCCTACTGGCAGTAGCTGCTGTGAACTCTCAAATTGACATATACAACATGAAAACGCATATGGTAAGAAGAATCACTAATATTAATTTAAGTTGGAAGAAACTGTAGTTAAAGTGTATCTTATAGTAACCTTCTGTTGTGTTTCCTCCAGTATGAATGTTCAGTCCCTCAATACAGCTCTCCACCTACTGCCATGAGTATCCACCCATCTACAAAAAACCTGGTCATTGCTCATTCTGACCAGCAGGTAGGCTTTACTTGGTACTGAGAAACGTAACCTGGTGTGTACATAGAAAAAAGTCTTATTTCACCCAAATCTCTATCTAGGTCCTGGAGTTCAGCATTTCCCAGAAACAGTATACAGACTGGAGTAGGAAAGTCCTAAAGAACGGACTCCATAGTGATTGGCTTGAACGTGATACACCCATCACTGGCATAGCATTTAACCCCTCAAAGCCTGAACACATACTTTTGCATGATAATTACATGTTCTGTGTCTTGGATAAGTCACTGGTAAGCAACAAGACTCCTTAAGGTTCCTTAGAAAATATAACGTCAGTCTGCGTTATGACTGTTGCTTAAAAGACTTAAGCTTGGTGTTGGGCAGAACTTTGTTTTTAGCAGATGTTTATATTTTAATACATTTTTATCTCTGCAGCCTCTGCCAGATGAAAATACACCCCTGACCAACCAAAGGTTACTGCAGCAGCTATCGGAGAGGTCAAGGAGAAGTCATGCACATGCCTTTAAAATAACCAGGAAGTTTCAGGTAGGCTGTTGATGACGTGGACTAAAGGTGTTGAAAATGGATGAGCCATAATATATGCCAATATAAAGTGCTCGTTAGTGATTGCACAATGTCAGTGTCTGCTGCATTATCATATCATGAAAATATATTTAGTTTTGGGGGTTTATTTTCCTGACATGTTCTCTTTAAGTTACTGCACCAAAAACTTAATGAAATCAGGAGGATGTCCAAGATTGTCTGCTACTTTTAAAACCTGGGGGTCTGCTATATTTGCATCAAGTGTAGATGGTTCTCTATGCTAAACAAACTATTTATGAATTGGATTTATTTTACATTGTTTAACTGTTTGTTTGTCTTTTTTCCCTCACTTAATATCACCCTTATTGCTGGATACCATGCAGCCATTGCTTTTCATGGACTTGTTGGATGATGGAGAGTTGGTCCTAGTAGAGAGGCCACTTACTGACATCCTAATTCAGTTGCCTCCACCAATGAAACAGAAGAAGTTTGCAACATAAAGCATTGACTAAATAGATTTCTATTTTATAATCATAATATTTTACGGTAATTGAGCTTTGCTCGGGACTCGGACAACCTGGATAGTTTGTATCACCAGCATCAAGGCTGAAATTGGACAGAAGCTAAAAGGACTTGATATGGCACTGATCAACATGACAAGATCGGATCAGCTTAACGTTGAATTTTCTTATAAACAAAGAATTTCCACTCCTAGTTCACTTTGTCTATTAAATGTGGCCTTTCCATTTAATTAATTGTTGTCTTGATTGAGAGATATTTTATCCAGTATTTAGTGCAGTTCACATGACACAAGTTTTATTTCTGATATGAGAAAAAATGGCGAGTCCCTAACTATTGATCTTTTCTTTTGTATAGCCTCTAGTCGCTCAGTTTGAGGTTTCAGTAACTTGCAATATAAAGGATAACATGTTCTGTGATTGCCAAATTTAGAAGGATATTTTTCTATTCTAAACGTGTTCAGATTGTGGAAATGGAAAGTATGCTGGTTAGATCCAACAGACTGAACGGCAATCCTGTCATCATAGAGAAATATGATACCACTGTTTGCAGGTTATACTGCAGCACCGACACTATTACAGAGTCTCCACCGCTGATCAGATGACATCATATTTCCGTAAGAACCCATGACTTCTGGCCACTGCACTGTTTCCAGTGGGTTCGTACCAGAACATGGATGTTCTACATGCAGCTGGCATGCTGTAGCTACACTGATGCAGAAATCTATCTTGTTGAATCTCTGAGCTGAGTGGTTTTGCTGAAAAAAACTATTATAAAATGATGCAATCACTGACAGGCAGAAGTAATCGATCGCTGCACCATACCCCAGCTGCTGTGTATGAGTGATCCAGCTCAGGATGATTAGTTCTGTCTGGATAGTGCAGGCATCTTGTGTAATGTGTTTATGTACTGCAAGAAGCATGCAATCCGATTTCCCAAGGTCCAGAATGTCATAATAGTTTTTTCAGCAAAACAACTCAGCACAGGGATTAAACAAGATAGTAGCTACAGCATTCTCAAGGTATGTTTGGTTCATAATGCATGAAATCAAATGGTAGATTTTCACCAACTACATTGCTATCGTGAAATATCCTGGCATGTGGATCTTTGGGCTTTTACCTTTGTTTTGATGTTTTTATGAAGACTTGTTCTTTATTCTTAAATACAAGGTAAAAGTATGAACTGGACATTCTGAGATTTTATTGTTGAGAGGTGTTGTGCCAATCAAGCTTCATGTGTTTGTAACATACAAAATTGCATGAATGTGCACATTTATTTATCTAACTTCTATTCTATCACAACGGTAAAATTGTCTCTGGAGTGAAAGCATTCTAGGACTTAGTCTGTATTTAAGCAGGGCCATCTAACTCAAACATAAAGCGTGGTTATGTCTTATGGTGGCTCAAAAGTTTTGCCCGGATATCTGGATAATCTGAGTATAAAAGCTGCATATCATACAGAATCTACCAAAATAATTAGCATTCTGTAGATCTTTTATGCCGTATATATAGAAGGATTTGTTATAGAAGCAAAAAAGTAACAAGAGAAGCGCCCAGACAAAAAACAAAACTGACATCCAATAGTGCCTAAAAGATCCAATTAACTCCAATAGCGTCTGTTGGGTTTTATTAATGTCTGTGGAATTTGTTGAACAAAAAGTCTGTGATTGGCACCCCAGAACGAATGTAAGCATACCCTTAAGTTTTCAATTGCTTAAAAAAATATATAGTTATCTACCAATATTTCAATGCTGATTGCTAGGATTTCTGTGCAGCAAGTGAATAGGGCCCCTTTTACTCCTAAATCCTATAACGGTCAGCATACTTACTAGGGTCAATGCACTTAGCCACCACTAATTGCTAATAAACTCCCTCATTATTTATTTAGAGCAGTCTTTTCACACTGGTTTCTTCATTAAGACTGCAGGCTGATGATACCTTTCACTAACCGGAATAATAGCATCTTATGTGGTGATTCATTTGAGCAAATGTCAAGGAGAGAAATCTGCGCTATATGCTATTTATGGGAATCTCATAATAGAGAATAGACACAAATGACGATTATCTAGAGACACTGCGAAAAAAGTGTTTTTCTATTCATTTATTTACCTTGAGGAAAATAATTGTCTGTTCTTCTAGTGAATGATAGTCCTACTGAATATGGTAACTATTCATCCTATATGTATTAAAATGGGCACAAATTATTTTCATTCTCAACATTTGATGGATTTTTTGTAAGGAGTGCACCATGCCACATAAAGATCATAATTAGAAAACAGCAGTGACTGTGGCACAGAGAAAGATTATAATAACATTTTCCATTGGGTCTTCCATGCACCTTGACCTTTGTAGGGACAGGAAGCAGAGTAGTTAAATGTCCCTCCCCCAAATCCGCATTCCAGTCTCTTTCTGTCCGGGCAGGGAGCTATGAGGTACTCTCCTCGCTCCCTCCTCAATGGCGCAGTGGGGGGGGGGGCCTTGTTATGAGTGGCATGGGTCCCGTTACCCAAAGCCCCCCCAGTCCTGGAGCCTCATGCAGTCTATACCCCTCCTGTTTTCATTGGGTTTGATCTCTGCTCAGTCTGCGACTCCAGGATTTCAACTTCAGCCGACACTCCACTATACTGCACATCTGGCCAGCTGACTCACAGGGAGCCTTGTGGCGTTCTTCCGGTTTGCCAAAGCCAGAACAGGTGTTCAGGATCTAGGAGCCTGGAGCGGTAAGTTTAAATAGGGCAGAGCAGGTCTGTGGCGCTGACTCTGAGGTCCCTCTACATTCAGGGGGTCGCGGCTACTGCAAAGCTTTCGAGTTCATATCAGGCATTACTGCTTTGATTCTTCATATGTGCTTAAGGCTTCGGGTTCCTAATATTTATATTATATTCAGGTTTGTGTCCGGCTATGTAGTATCCAGGTTTGTGCTGCATTCCAGTCATGGAAACTCCTACCCCAGAATTCCAGCCCTCAACATCTGTAAGTGGCTCAGTGGCTTCGCGTTAAAGGGGAGGGGGTTGCTAGGAACCCAAAGAGAAAGACAGGAAGGAGGAAGAAAGTGACCACAAAGAGAGAAAAAATCATCTAAAAGATGCAATATGTGCTTTAACCAACTAGCTACTGGCTATGCCCGTTCCAAAACCAGTTTGTCAGCCGTGTATTGATAACCTGCTTAGGGAAGAGAGAATATCCTTCTGTGATGAAATGTGCTCCTTTATTAGAGAACTGCAATTGTCTGTGACACAAAAACAACCAGAACCCCTGCTAAAAGAGCAACAATGAACTATTTGGGGGTTGTAAAAACAAGAAACAAATAGTGTTTCCTATTAATGACACTTTAAAAGAATCAATCCTAGATGAGTGGAGAGAACTGGAAAAACGCATTGGCGTTCCTAAAGAATTTTAGGTCTTTGACAAAGAAGAGACAAAATTATTAAATTTAGTTCCAAAAGTCAATGTACAAGTTACTAAAATTGCCAGAAAAACAGACCTCCTTTTAAAGGCTCGGTTCAACTGCAGGATCCATTAGACAGAAAATCAGAGTACTGAAGAAGACCTGAGAGTCAGCGATGCTTAACCTAAAGGCCAACGTTGCCGCCATTTCTATAGCTTAAACTCTATTTTTGGCTTATGGACCTGGAAAATCACATCAAGTCAGGGACACAGCGAGAACTACTTCTAGACAACTTCTCTATTCTTAAACCTGCTACGGCCTTCATTCCAGACGCTTCCGTGGAGTGTGTGAGATTTAGTGCTAAAGGAGCAGCACTTTCCAACAAGACTCTCCCTCTGTCTCAGACATTGGATTGGAGACTTCGGCTCCAAGGCAAATCTCTGTGACATCAGTTTTCATTGTTAATTTGTAGTCGGACCAGTGTTGGACAGCATTCTAGAGAAATGAAGAAATTGTTGGATATATGAATATAGTAATTCTCTTTCATGTGAAAAAAAAAAAGATTCCAGGTGTCACAGAGCCAAAGATATAGCCCCCTGAAGTGTGACCCCCCTCCCGATTCTTAGCCAGGAGGATTTGGAGGAGACTGCACACAGGAGCTGCTGCACCTCACAGATAATGAAAATATCAACTAATGTTCATGTTTTTAACCCTCTCCTATCCAAAACTATCTAAGAATATACTTACTCATTTATTGCCTTTTATATCTTAATCATTTTTTGCAAAAATTGACTGATACGACGAACATCTGATCCTCTTCGCCTAATGACATATTAACACCGCGACCCAGAACATGTCCATAAAGCTATATGTAACACCAAAAACGCACACATGTTCTGGAATAAAGTTTGTATTTCACACCATCCTCCATTATTTACACCAATGTTATGATGTTCTCACTCAAATTCTTATGAAGCATGAAGGGTCCTGTTATTGCACAGCTTTATACAAGGGCCCACATCTAAATGTGTCTTATCTCATTAGCTTGGTTTATGGATATATAGTTATTTATTTGGGTTACCATTGTGTAAGGGAGCAAGCAATGATAGATCTGTGTGATGCTCAGTGCAATTTTCAGCAAAAATTGTTTGGTGTCCCCTGTGGATTTAACATTCCTTTTGCAGCATATTTTGATGAATATATTGGTGTGGGGGCTGTATGATCTCCTCACATCTTGCTCTTTTAGGAAAGTATATTTTCTTTATACAAGTATTCTGGAGTTGTACATATTTTAGAGGAAATTTTGAATAATCATTTTTGTATTTTATTGCTGATTGCTGCAAAGTTGCATGAAGATGGGTAGTTATTAATGTTGATTTCTGGGAAAAAAAATATTTTGACAGAATAGCAACCAAATATGTCATGGTTTTTTGTTTTAGCATTTTTGGGAGTGTAATTGTGGTATATATAAATCTGCGCAATTTGTGTTATTATTTTTTAATTCTTATTTGTGCGTAAACCGCCACTTAGTTGTGAGTTTTATGTAAAAACTTAAATTATCAAGGCATTTTCAATGTACTTTTTGTTTTATAATTTGTGTTTGTCACAAAGTTACATGAGTGTGGTTGTCTGTTTTCAAAAATCTAAAAAGTAAACACGCCCCTAACACCTATATTCTGTTTTATTGATATATTTTGCAGGTTGTGACTGTCTCAACATTTCTAGCTGAAAAGCAGATATTTATTTATTTCAGTTTTAGTGCTGTAATGATGATTTATTGTGTAAACATATCAATATGAGGCATTTGTGAACTCTACACATATCCATCTATTACATTTAGGAGATTTGAAGGTCAATATTTTCTGTTTGGAGCACATTTTTTGTCATCAAACTAAAATTTTAAGTATTTTTTTTATAAAATGTTCCAGTTTGAATCAAAATTGCATGAAGGGGCCTATGACTATAAGCTCTTTAATGTAATTTTGAGAATGGGACAAGTATCTTCTTTAAAAAAATATGTTTTTTTGGGGTTTACTATGTCTTGTTGCTGTGATTTCGGTTTTATTTTTAAACGTCAAAATTTTTAAAATTGCTCTGGCCAATAACGTGACAAAATATCCAGAAATGCCTGGCAGTGAAAAGGTTAATACCCATTGGTTGAATTCCAGGGTGAAGATGATTATCTTCCATCTCCTGTCTGTATATCTATCTGTCTAGTTAAAACATCTATTTATCAATCTTATATTTCTCTCATATTTATCTTCTATCATAATAATTTTAATGAATAATAAAGCGACTCTAGTTCTGCAGGTAGAGAAATTTCAAAGGGTTGCAATTATGTTCCATCAGAGAAGCCATGAAGTGGCTAGGTCAGATGACCGCCTGTATTCAGATGGTACAATGGCACTGGAATCATACTCTCTCCCTCTCATCTTCGGGCATGAGTCCACAACATCTAGAAGTGAAGGTGAAGATTCCAGTCACAGTCAGAATATCCTCGGACTAGTGGAAAAATATCAGCAACCTTGAGAATGTTGTCCCGTGGCACCTATGGATGATCCTATCCATCCAGACGGATGCAAGCAGCACTGGATGGGGGGCAGCTCTCCCAGGGAACTACTTACAGGGGGTCTGTCCTCCAATAGTAGCAACCAGATCATCCAACAATTGAGAGCTAAGAGCAGATCAGAAAGGCAGCCCAGCATATTTGAATCAAAACATAAAAAGATCTATTCAGACAATACTAGAGTAGTGCCCTCTCCGCGATCAAGGGGGTACAAGGTCCTCAGACCTTCTTCTCCTATCCAGAAACATCTTTGCCTGGGCAGAAAAGAACATTTTGTCGCTTTCAGCAATTCATCTAAGAGGCATCCACAATACTGCAGCAGACTACCTGAGCAGAAATTGGATCTATCCAAATGAATGGTGCTTAAACCACGCAATCTACACTCCTCTAATGAAGACCTGCTGGAATCCCCAGATAGACCTATTCACCACAAGCAAGAACACTAAGGCAAACCATTTCTACTCTCTGGTAAAAGGAAATCCAATGTGCCAGATGGATGCTTTCTGATGTTACTAATTAACAACAGCTGAAGTGTGAAAAAGCCCATTGAAAAGAATGGGTCAGTAAGGTATCAGTGAAAAATCACTGAAGGCAGGAAGAGAAAACCTATTTGTATGTGTCCATAAGCCAAACTTGGTTCAGTGAAAAATCACTTATGTGAAAAGGACCACCAATGTGAAAAAGCCTTTAGGCACGAAGGTTGGTAAAGATTTAAGTGGTAAAAGGTTCCTGGCATTGAGCATATTGGATGCTTCTGCTGACAATGCTAACTCAAGAATGATTGGGATTATAATGTGCTGGAAGTGGACAGAGGTTCCAGAATCAAGTTACAAGAGCTATTAAACTTTGCTTAATATGGACAATGAGAGCTCTATTGTAATTTTCTTGTGTTAGTCTTGGCTCATATATATGTGTTTACAGTGAGTGATTCATATACATGGCAGGCTGTCTTAGTTAAACCGTGTTCAGCATCACAGATCTCGGCAAGTGCATCCCCAGGAAGGAAGGAAGAAACGCCTTCTGTCCGTGCTGGGTTTTCCAGATAAGCAGAACTGACACATAACATAAAACAAATAGGTGAATGATCCACAGTTTATATGTATTGTAGCATAGTGTTCTAGGAAGACCTGGCAAGAGTTTATACATATGCCGCTAAGGGACTATTGTCCCCCATTGCTTGTTTTCTTAAAGGGTATTTCCACCTACTAGACAATACATGTTATTTCCCTATGGTCTTGTGCATATCAGGGTTATAACTAGGCTTTTGGCTCATGGTTAAGATGCATTCCAAGTTTTTAAAGGGTTATTATAGTCCAGGAAAACTTCATTTTGTATCACAGATTCTATGAAATAAAAGTTCTGTGCTGTACTAAATGGGTATGGGTGGTCTGTATTATTACGCATGAGAAAAACACAATGCCATACTTGCCCACACATTTCTACTGGTATTTCAGCTTAACTGAGTCAAAGTGAAATTCTTCATGTTTCTGGATGTCGATGTTCTTTCCTGCTCAGCTGTTTTTCAGCAATTACCATATTAAAGCCCTCAGTGTATGAGAATTTCTATTTTGGGGAAACTGTATCTTCTATACTTCAGCCAGTAAATTGTAATATATTGTTGATAAGAATAGTAAGGGAAAAATATGCCAGAAGGTACCCTCTGAGGCCTTTTAGCGTTAACTTCACAAGATGTGCTGTTATGAAATAAAGATATCAGAGTACAACTTGGTAGCTAATAGGTCTGGCAATTCACAATCCAATTGGATTTAAGAAAGACTCCAAAGCTAATTCACCTTGCATGGTGCAGGGCCTGAAGGGAGGAGCATGACTCATTTTCATTGTATTCCTAGAACATGGAGTTATTCTCCTCCGTTCAGGCCCAGCAATGTGTATCATTCAATGAATCAGCTGTGACTGGAGTGTTCATTTTTTAACATTATTTTCTTCATGCAGACCTATAGCAGTAATCCATAATTGCATATTGTATTCATAGTATTTGTTTCCTGATCCATCACTAAGCTATTTTCAAGAAAAAAAAAACACAATTTACCCTTATAGCACTTTTTTGAAGAAATGTATTTTTTAAAAAACAGAAGTTTGGAAGAGTGGGTACAAGTGAGGCCAGGTAAGGCAAAAACTTTCATAGCATTATACTATACATGGTTAAAGGTACAAAAGTAGGCTCTGTGCCATTAAATCAGACTGAAGAGCCTTTTCACCAGCAGTTGGGGAGTTAGACCGCCTAGGGGCCGCAGACAAAATGGGGCCCCAAAATAAAACTATTTTATGAACAGTCACAGTCAGTAAGAGGCTCCTTTGGCCCTGCACAATAATAACACTTTGCCTTACCGTACTATGTTGTAAATTACAATCTGTAATATTGAGAATTTTATAGGAGATAGACAGATGATAGAAGATAAATATGAAAGATGAGAGAGATATTTTTTTATTAAGCTTTTATTTGATTTTTGTCATTTTCCCACAATAAACAAAACAGCACAGGGGTTTACAGGCCCCAAACAACAATATAAAACATTACAACATGGTGCCAACTAATACATGGAATAGTTCAGAGTGATTTACAGAACAGGACTGGTTACCAAGGATGTAATGTGGAGGGCTACCTTTATAAGTATGTCTGCTTCTACAGTACAGCACATGTAGTGGGCCCAGAGTGCCCTTTAGGTTATCTAGGAGATACCATTGGGTAAGGGTGAAGGGTTGCATCATAGGATGATATACACTCACCGGCCACTTTATTAGGTACACCATGCTAGTAACGGGTTGGACCCCCTTTTGCCTTCAGAACTGCCTCAATTTTTCGTGGCATAGATTCAACAAGGTGCTGGAAGCATTCCTCAGAGATTTTGGTCCATATTGACATGATAGCATCACACAGTTGCCGCAGATTTGTCGGCTGCACATCCATGATGCGAATCTCCCGTTCCACCACATCCCAAAGATGCTCTATTGGATTGAGATCTGGTGACTGTGGAGGCCATTTGAGTACAGTGAACTCATTGTCATGTTCAAGAAACCAGTCTGAGATGGTTCCAGCTTTATGACATGGCGCATTATCCTGCTAAAAGTAGCCATCAGATGTTGGGTACATTGTGGTCATAAAGGGATGGACATGGTCAGCAACAATACTCAGGTAGGCTGTGGCGTTGCAACAATGCTCAATTGGTACCAAGGGGCCCAAAGAGTGCCAAGAAAATATTCCCCACACCATGACACCACCACCAGCCTATACCGTTGATACAAGGCAGGATGGATCCATACTCTCATGTTGTTGACGCCAAATTCTGACCCTACCATCCGAATGTCGCAGCAGAAATAGAGACTCATCAGACCATGGTTTCATAGTTTATACGGTTGAAAAAAGACACTTGTCCATCAAGTTCAACCAAGGAAGGGAAGGGATTGGATGAGGAAGGGATTTAGGGGAAACAATTCTATATAACATAACCATCAATGTTATATAGGTGTAAAAAGGCATCTAGACCCTTCTTTAAACTCTCTGCTGTCCCTGCTGTGACCAGCGCCTGAGGCAGGCTATTCCACATATTCTCATAGTAAAAAAGCCCTGTCGCATCCGGTGATTAAACCTTGATTTCTCCAAACGGAGACAGTGCCCCCTCATCTTTTGATTTGATCTAATCTGAAACAACTTACCACCATATTTTTTGTATGGACCATTCGTATATTTAAATAAATTAATCATGTCCCCTCGTAGTCGTCTCTTTTCCAGACTAAATAAATCTAGTTGTTTTAATCTTTCCTCATAACTAAGACCCTCCATACCCCTTATCATTTTTGTGGCTCTACGTTGAACCCTCTCCAGCTCCAGGGCATCCTTTTTATGGACCGGTGCCCAGAACTGGACAGCATATTCCAGGTGTGGCCGAACCAGTGCCATGTACAGTGGTAATATTACATCCCTATCACGAGAGTCCATACCACTTTTGATACATAATAATAATAATAATAATAATTCTTTATTTATATAGCGCACACAGATTACGCAGCTCTGCACAAAGCATGTCAAATCCCTGTCCCCAATGGGGCTCACAATCTAAACAACCTAACAGTATGTTTTTGAAGTGTGGTAGGAAACCGGAGTACCCGGAGGAAACCCACGCAAACACGGAGAGAACATACAAACTCTTTGCAGATGTTGACCTGGGTGGGATTTGAACCCAGGACTCCAGTGCTGCAAGGCAGAAGTGCTACTCACTCAGCCACCATGCCGCCCATACATGACAAGATCCTACTGGCTTTAGAGGCAGCTGATTGACATTGCATGCTGTTATTCAATTTATGATCTACTAGTACCCCCAGGTCTTTCTCAACAAGGGACTCTCCCAGATTTACTCCCCCAAGGACATATTTTGCCTTTGGATTATTGGCCCCCAGGTGCATAACATTACATGTATCCACAACATTAAACCTCATTTGCCAAGTGCATGACCAAACATTCAGTTTGTCCAAGTCACCCTGCAGCCTATGAACATCCTCCATAGACTGTATTACACTACACATTTTGGTGTCATCTGCAAAAATAGACAAAGTGCTATTAATTCCTACCTCTATATCATTAATAAATATATTAAATAGTAGTGGGCCAAGCACAGAACCCTGAGGTACACCACTCATAACTGGTGACCATTCCGAGTATGAATCATTGACCACAACTCTCTGGATACGATCCTTCAGCCAGTTTTCAATCCAATTGCAAATGATTTCTGCCAAACCAATAGCCCTAATTTTACCCATCAGGCGTCTATGAGGGACAGTGCCAAATGCCTTTGCAAAGTCCAAGAACACAATATCCACTGCTGCTCCTCCATTCAGGCATCTGATCACCTCTTCATAAAAGCAGATAAGGTTAGTTTGACAACTTCTATTCTTAGTAAACCCATGCTGGCTATCACTTATTATTCTATTTGATGTCACATACTCCAGTATGTAGTCTTTTACTAACCCTTCCAATACTTTCCCCACAATGGAAGTTAAGCTTACAGGCCTGTAATTGCCAGGCGAAGTTCTAGAGCCCTTTTTATATATTGGCACCACATTTGCCTTGAGCCAGTCACTTGGCACCACACCAGACATTACGGAATCCCTGAAGATTTAAGACAGCAGTACAGCAATAACAGAACTGAGTTCTTTAAGAACTCTGGGGTGTAACCCATCTGGTCCAGGAGCTTTGTACACATTGACTTTATTGATCTTAGATTGGATAATGTCTACATTTAGCCAGTCTAGTATATTACAGGGTGCATGACCCGCACTGGCACCACTTAAGTCAGAAGTTCTCTCTTCTATTGTATAAACGGAGCTAAAAAACCTATTAAGTAACTCCGCCTTCTCTTGGTCTCCAGTCACCGATGCCCCATTTTCAGTATAAAGGGGTCCAACCTGTTCTGACCCATTTTTTTTTTGCATTGATATACCTAAAAAATTCTTTGGATTTGTTTTGCTATCTTTAGCTACCTGTCTTTCATTTTGTATTTTGGCTGATTTGATTTCTTTTTTACAGATTTTGGTAAGTTTTTTGTAAGTATTGAAAGCCTCAGGTGACCTGTCAGATTTATATTTTTTAAATGCCGTCTTTTTCTCATTAATTGCCCTTTTAACTGTAGCTGTAAGCCACGAGGGGTGTAATCTAGCCCGCCTATACTTTTTACCTATTGGAATAAATTTAGAAGTATAAAAACACAGGATAGATTTGAATTTCTACCATTTAACATTAGTATCATCATTTGACCGAATCTGATCCCAGTCTACATTCTGTATTGCAGCCCTGAATTTTTGTCAATTAGCCCTCTTAAAATTCAAAGTTTTCGATTTTCCCACCTGTTTCTGCTTTTTAAAGTTTAAGAGGAAAATAATTATATTATTATCGCTGTTCCCAAGGGGTTCCCGGACACTGACATTTTGGACAATCTCCTCATTGTTAGAAATCACAAGGTCCAACAATGTGTCACCTCTTGTGGGATCTTCTACAAGCTGCACCATAAAATTATCCTGAAGAATGTTCATAAAATGTCTCCCCTTCATAGATGAAGACGAGCCCTGACCCCAATTTATATTTGGAAAGTTAAAGTCTCCCATTATCACTACGGTCCCCTCCTGTGCAGCCCGCTCCATCTGTTTATATAGGTGACCCTCTATTTCCTCAGAGATGTTAGGGGGTCTATAAATTAGGCAACCAGGCAACGTTTTTCCAATCTTCTACTGTCCAATTTCGATGAGCTTGTGCAAATTGTAGCCTCAGTTTCCTGTTCTTGGCTGAAAGGAGTGGCACCCGGTGTGGTCTTCTGCTGCTGTAGCCCATCTGCCTAAGTTCGATGTACTGTGCATTCAGAGATGCTCTTCTGCCTACCTTGGTTGTAACGGGTGTCGAATTGAGTCACTGTTGCCTTTCTATCAGCTCGAACCAGTCTGCCCATTCTCCTCTGACCTCTGGCATCAACAAGGCATTTCCGCCCACAGAACTGCCGCTCACTGGATGTTTTTTCTTTTTCGGACCATTCTTTGTAAACCCTAGAGATGGTTGTGCGTGAAAATCCCAGTAGATCAGCAGTTTCTGAAATACTCAGACCAGCCCTTCTGGCACCAACAACCATGCCACGTTCAAAGGCACTCAAATCACCTTTCTTCCCCATACTGATGCTTGGTTTGAACTGCAGGAGATTGTCTTGACCATGTCTACATGCCTAAATGCACTGAGTTGCCGCCATGTGATTGGCTGATTAGAAATTAAGTGTTAACGAGCAGTTGGACAGGTGTAGCTAATAAAGTGGCCGGTGAGTGTAGATATATAGATAGATGCATAAGTATAAAGTAGATATATTTATATTGAAGATAGATACAGTAGAAGAGAGATAGAAGTTCGATTGATAGATAAAGGGATAGATAATAGATAGACAAAAACCTAGACAGATAAATTGTTATATATACAGATAGGAAATAGATAAATAATAGGAGATAGATAATTAGACGGATAGATGATAAGCACCTGGGCATTTAACCAAGGGGTATTAAAGGAGCAACGCATCCTCTGCTCACAAAAGTCCACATGCAGGGGCCTCCTTTATGACAGGGGACCTGCGGCAGATGCCCAGTTTGCTGCCACCTAGCACCGGCCCTGAGCCCGCCACTGTCCGCTCAGGAAGCGGATAAATACAAGCACATCAGAAATGTGAGGCTCCTATATACATGCAATGCGGATTATTCACATGTAAATAAGCATCAATTATGATTGTTGCATAAATTCGTGTTACTTGTAGTCTTTTTTTAATAGATTTAAATTCATTTTATCTGATATGACATCACAAATCTGCTTAAAATTTCCATCATGATGTGGATTGGATACAGATTTCCACAAGCCCATGGACTTTAATGTAAAAAAGAAAGTTGGCGTGGAAAATCCACAAGTAATTCACAATGCACAGATCAGGCTACTTTCACATTATTCCGTGACCACAGACTAATCACTATGCTGGGGACTGAACTCTGTGTAGCATATGGATTTATGATGCACAGAGTTCTTGTTTCCCCGATATGTAGCAGAGACAACTGTTGGCCAAGGAATTCAGTGTTCATTTTGCGGACTATGGGTAACATGTATCTTATTGACTTTTGATAGGTCTTTTTTGTGCCTTATTTATGATCATAACTTTTTTCTTGTGATACATGTGAAACCCATGTTGTAATCCCTGGGAAGTTGTCTCTCCTGTGCACAATGCCTATTTGCTAAAATGCAAATATTTATCAGGGAGCTGTACACCTGTTGGGCTCTGCTGATGTTGCCACAATCTGCTCGTACTACATGGAAAGAACAATGCAAATGGTAAACATTTGCTTGGCTTATGACTGTATGTGACCTTTAGGCACCGGAAAACACCTCCACAGAGAATGGAAGCAAGATCAAGATGGTATTAGGTAACAAAGATGGCACTATATCAGCGCCAATTTAACAGACCAAACAGAATGAATATTTATATTTGTTGGGAGACCATTTATTTTTTTCCAAATAAAATGGGATAGATTTACGGTAATAAAACCTGTCATTGGGAAAATTTAAAATGTCCCAACCTAAATGAAAGACTTTAAATTACTACAGATTATCCTCCGCCATTTAAAGCGATTTCACAGAGCAGATCTTTTTTACTATCACCTCCCCTGCTACGATGATTTTTAACAATGCAAAAAAAAAAATAAATAAAGTGTTTCACAACCCCAGAGGAATTTCTGTTGCTGTTTTTTATAGCGGTCAAATGCTCACTTATACAGATTTTTAGTGTGCGAATGGTACAACCTATGTACCGAAGATTACATTTTTCACAATGAATACAATCCATCACAAAATCTGACTCCCAATTCCTAAAGGTTTTAAAAATGTATAAAAAAACTCAGTTTTTTTAACTAGTGGACAGACACTGCATCGTGAGCCATTGCACTTAAAAAACTAGTCCCTGCCTGTGGATGATGGTCAGCTTACCTGGGCTAGCTCCAGACCCGACAACTTTCCAGATAGTAGGGGAAAAAGACTAAAAGCTACTAGGGTCTGGTGTACTAAATTTGGGCACTCCTAATGAAAGGATTGCTGAAAATAAAACTTGGAGAACAAGCAAACACACAACCAAGACTGAATACATGAAGGAGGGTGTCATGGGTGCTCCCGCTACCCATATCGCAGGTCGCAGGCTCACCCATGTCCCTCACGCCCCGCGCCACTCACCTGTCCCCATTCCTGTTCAGGCCCCAGCGACTGTCCACGACTCCTAGGGCGCTCGCCGGCTTGCTTAGATTTAAAGGGTCATTTCATTGCTGAATGGTGCTGCCCATTCCAGGACATGGTTAAAAGCCGGCC
Source organism: Engystomops pustulosus (assembly GCF_040894005.1). Taxonomy (NCBI): domain Eukaryota; kingdom Metazoa; phylum Chordata; class Amphibia; order Anura; family Leptodactylidae; genus Engystomops; species Engystomops pustulosus. Next base: position 99,112,421 of record NC_092417.1, on the reverse strand, counting down.
TCTCCCAACACTCCCTACCGGATCTTCATGCTCTATGCCGTTGAAAAAGCTTGTACCCTTGCCTTGTGCCTGTTTGTTGATTCCCCGTTGTGACCCTGGTGTTTGACTTCGAACATGTTCTGCCTGCCTTGACCTCTTGTTACTTCCCTGACTCTAATCCCATGCTGCCCATCCTGACCTCCTGCCCGTCCCTGACTACAATTCTGCCTAATGTCTTTGTATCTCGCCCTGGCTGCCAACACGGACAAAGTCGCACCTTTGGAACGACCTGGTGATACCGCAGCAAGTCCGACCCGCTTTTTGGCAGGCTCTGGTAAAAACCAGGTGCCACTTAGATTCTGGTCCCAGGTGTGCACTTACGACATCGTCCGCAGTGGTCCAGTGGGTCCACTACACCTGGGCAGAGGGCAATAGGGAGGACGGGAATAAGAGGTAACAACCAGAGCAGGTCCACTCACTATAAAATGAACACAGACAAAGGGCAACAGACAGGAAATTGGTGAGAGAATACAAGGAAAAATACAAAGAGAAAAGTATAAGAAACAAGCTTCTTGGTAAACATAGATATTCCTACAGAACAGAGCCAGGGATAAGCTGCAGATACAACAATACCTAGCATATACTGAAAGGCAAACCCAAATCTCATAGGATAATATAAACTAACAAAGCTGAGATCTAAAAACACCAGCAGCTAATGCAGAAACGCCAGCATTAAAAACACATGTAAAAATAATCAGACTACATAGGACAGTGATAGAGAAACGACTTGAAAGGCCACAGGACGCTGGCTGAATCCTGTCAATATGGTGATAAAGCAAGGAAGCTTCTGGCTAAGCTCGCAACGGTGCCTCCTAATGGGACCCTACATACTCCCTCTGGATCACTTCAGGTACAACCCCAGGAGATTAATACCATTTTTCGGGAATATTATTGTGTGATGTAGAAAAGAGCATAGATTTCTAAACATAGTGAAGCTCCCAACCCTATCTGAGGATCATAAGGCAGGACTAAGTGCTTCTATTTTAGAAAAATAGGTCTTGCTGGCAATGAAATCTCTGGTGCCGGCAGTGATCAGGCAAAAATCAAATAATGCCAATATCAAATTATTCCCAAAACCTGGCAAAGACGCATTGGTTTTATAGACCAATTTCATTAATAGAATACAAAAGAGAAAAGCTGCAAAGCTATCAATAAAAATATATACTTTATTATAATGCCAATACACGAAAATATATATACAAATGTATACCATATAGATAGAAAAATCAAAGCAAGGGGAAAACAAGTGGCACTGGATGGAATAGGGTCCTTATAATAATTGGGTATTATTGGGTATTTTTTGATCATTGGGCTTATTAAGGGGGCTCTATATACTCTGTGGGGGCTCTATTCCATCTAGGGCCACTTGTTTTCCCCTTGCTTTGATTTCCTATCTGTATGGTCTACATTTGTATATATATATTTCCGTGTATTGGCATTATAATAGAGTATATATTTTTATTGATAGCTTTTCAGCTCTTCTCTTTTGTATTTTGGTTGTTGTAGTTGGAGAGTTGTATGTGACATTTCATACAATATAAGGGTTTGATCTAGTTTTGATTATGCAATTTCACTAATAGACATGGACATGAAACTCCTTTCAAAAATCTTTGCCTCGCTTCTGGCTCTTTTCCTCCGGGTTTTGATTGGTGGATCGCATGTAGGGTTTGCGATGAGAAAAGCATCAGTTTCCAACATCAGTAAGGAATTGGCAGCATTAGATAGGATCCAACACCGTCCCCGGCAAGGGGGAACCGATTCTTGTAGCCTTAGATGCTGAAAAGGCATTTGATAACATCAACCTTTCCTCTTTTAAAAGTAACCTGGCCCTGGAACCCCTAGCTCGCCTCTTTATGAAGGTATCCGTATTTTGGAAAAGGGGACCAGGATTGTGTTGTTTGGGGTCATCTTGTTACTCTACCCTATTCATAATTTAGGAACCTTCTTGGTTTACAAAATAAATGTAGGAAAGATGGAAGCCCTGGAATTGGGATTTCTAAGCAGGACGGAGGATTGGGCCGGACTACATGTTGGTCTCTCGGGAATTTACTTTAATTGAATTTAATTTAAAAAATTCATATCTGAATTGGAGAGGTGGCGCAATTTATCCTTATCTGTACTAGGTTGCTGGTCCGCATGATGAGGTTTTCTAAACCTAGGTATCAGCTTCATTCTTTACCACTATTGCTTAAACATGCAGACAAAGTGAATTTCAACAGGGCTTTGTCCCAGGTTAGGAATGCATTGGAGGGAGGGGGGGGGGGGTAGTGCAGGATGTGGATGCCGACTGCTTGAATCCTGCTGATCTGTCCAGTAGGTGCTCTCATCTGTGCCAGGAGTGGTGTAGGAAGCCCGGGCCATTGGTATGCCACAATATTTGTGCTGATGGGGAACAATTTAATCAGTCAGGCCATGGGCAGAACGCATTGCGCAGACTGTGTGCACTTCTTGTTTGATATCATACATATTCCAAATAATCGGAGCAGTTTTCTATATCTCTGAGGCATCTCCAGTGCATTCTCAGGCAGTCCAGGATCCTAGAAGGAAGTTAAAATGTTAATCCAAACTTCTTTTCCTTCTTTCTTATAATAATAATAATAATCCCTTTATTTATATAGCGCGCACAGATGACGCAGGGCTGCACAGAGCTTGCCAAATCTTTACTGGTGTCCTCAGGTGCCTATACATTTTAAACCTGTGACAGAGCAGGGAGTAATAAGTTACTGCTTGGCACTTTGCAAAAAATATGCGCGTTTTGGTTGTAGTTTGGGCACTCGGTGTCTAAAAGGTTTGCCATCAATGCTATATTAGAAAGCAACATACCCAATTTAAAAATGGGCAGCACGGTGGCTTAGTGCCTTGTAGCGCTGGGGTCTTGGGTTTGTATGTTCTCTCCATGTTTGCGTGGGTTTCCTCCAGTTTCCTCCCACACTCCAAAACATACTGGTAGGTTGATTAGATTGTGAGCCCCATTGGGGACAGGGACCGATTTGACAACCTCTATGCAGCACTGCGTAATGTGCGTGCGCTATATAAATAAAGGAATTTTTAAAGGTCCATAAGCGCCTGAAAGAGAACGGCTATAAGTATGCCTTGTATCTGAACAAGCTGTATGTGATACATGCCAGACTATTAGATTCTTCTCCTTCTTGTCTAAGGGTACATTCACAAGGCGATATGCAGCCGTTGTGAGACACTGAAGGGGTTAACTGTGGATGGGCGGTATGTTTCCCCTAGGTTTTGCTACTATGCAAGGCCTTAGTGCTGAGGTTGTGTTGTCCAGCACCTTGGACACAGGTGGTGGGAACAGCCAATCAGGCTAATAAAGCCGCTCAGCAGAGCTCAGAATGTTGTCTCTCTCTGGAAGGAGGCTGGAGAGCACACAGCACTGACCTCTGTGCCTGGAGCAGCCAAGTGTTTTTTCTTAGTGGTGAGTCAGAGAACCATTGTTTAGTTAGTACCCTGACGGGTAGGATATTATTTTGTTTTGATGCCTGAATGTGAAGGCTGTTTTATTTTGATTCCTGCTGAAATAAACGCAGGCTAGATCTGTTTTGGACTGTACTTTGGTGTCACTGTCGTGAACTGCATCACAGCACCCCGCTACCACGGTCTCTACTGGGCCAAATCTCCCACACCGTATATACATCCCCACAGACGGGTGTGTGAATGCACCCGAAGGCCTTTTCCTTCTGATTGCCGTGCTTGTTTTTTTTTTTTTCCATTTACATTGCATAGCATAAACATTGTCACATACATTTATACATTAGTCTTTGTCATATGCAGTCCAGTAGAATTTCCTTAATATAATCTGCTATTACACGACTATCCGGCTACATTAGACGTGCTTGTTTTTGATCCCCATTTGCCTCTCCTGTTAAAGGGGGACCTGGGTGCTTCCAGCTGGTGATTGTTGGATTGGACCTACTATTACTATCAGTGATCAAATATGGGGCAGCAGACAGGAGATTATTCTGTTAAAGAGTCTATTTCAGGGATATTTCTTCTTTTAATAAAAAAAAGAATGCCAGTATGGATTCTTTGCTCTGCAATAAAACACAGACATCTGGAATTTGCTGGCTGAAAGAAAGCATGTGATATTTCCAGAATGTCAGTTTTATGTCTGGATTACTTTCCTAGATCTTTTTGGCAATGATAGAATTTATGTGGATCGCACATACTTTCAATTCTTTAAAGGGGTATTCCAACTATAAGGGATGGAATGAACATTGACTCTACAGTGAGAAATCCTAATAAGCTAGTCATTGGTGTGGTAGGGGAAGCCAATGGGAGTATTTAGTGGGCCAGGGGTGATCTAATATGTTTGCACCCAATTTAATTTGATTTGAATTTCCTGGGCTCTTGTGACCAGAAACAAAAGATGAAATTAAAACATCAGTATGTAAGGGCACCAGACCCCACAGACAACCCAGACAGTATATTTCCAAACACAGAGGCCCGGGTGAGACATATATAATACAAAGCTTGAGCCACTTATTACACTCGCTCTCTGCAGAGGTTAGCAAATGTTGTGTTAGACCAGTGGTAGGGAACCTATGGCTCGGGAGCCAGATATGGCTCTTTTGTTGGCAGCATCTGGTTCTCAGACAGATCTTTAATAAATAGTGATGGCTGCTGTGTGTCTCTTAGACTGATCTATTATCACTGCCTACGTCCTTTTATGCAACTCAGGCACCATCAGCGCTATCGTCTAAGCCTGGGTCAAAGAGAAGAGCATGGGAGCGATGAGGAGCTGGCTGCTGGGAGCTCTGGTAAGTGAATATTCTTTTTGCTGTGACTACCTTTCTACTGGGGGATATGTGCTCTGGCTACCAATCTACTTGGGGACATGTGCTGTGGCTATCTATCTACTTGGGGGCATGTGCTGTGGCTATCTATCTACTGGGAGTATGTGCTGTGGTATCCTATCTACTGGGAGTATGTGCTGTGGCTACCTATCTACTGGGTGTATGTGTTGTGGCTACCTTTTTACTGGGGGTATGTGCTGGGGTTACCTATCTACTAGGAGTATGCGCTGGGGCTACCTATCTACTGGGGGTATGTGCTGTGACTATCTACTGAGAGGCATGTGCTGTGGCTACCTATATACTGGGGGCATGTGCTGTGGCTACCTATCTACTGGGAGTATGTGCTGTGGCTACCTATCTACTGGGAATATGTGCTGGGGCTACCTATCTACTGGGGGTATGTGCTGTGACTATCTATCTACTGGGAGGCATGTGTTGTGGCTACCTTTATACTGGGGGGCATGTGCTGTGGCTACCTTTATACTGGGGGGCATGTGCTGTGGCTACCTTTATACTGGGGGCATGTGCTGTGGCTATCTATCTACTGGCGGCCATGTGCTGTGGCTACCTATCTACTGGGAGTATGTGCTGTGGCTACCTATCTACTGGGAGTATGTGCTGTGACTACCCTTCTACTGGAAGCCATATGCTGTGGCTACCTATCTACTTGGGGGCATGTATTTGCTGGGGCTACCTATCTACTGGGAGGCATGTGCTGGGACTACCTATCTACTGGGAGGCATATGGTGGGTGTCAGGATTTGGAGTAATGAGCCCCCTGGACCACCGCGGATGATGATGTAAGCAGACACCTGGGACCGGAATCAAAGTCACACCCGGTCTTCACCAGAGCCTGCCGCAAAGCAGGATGGTCTTGTTGTAGCGTGGTACCACCAGGTCCTTCCACAGGCAAGACTTGTCCATGATGGCAGCCAAGGTCGAGGTACAGGATCACTAGGCAGTCTCGTGGTCATGAATGGGCAGAAGGTCAAGGCAGGTGGCAATGATGCAAGGTGGGGGATGGAGCAAGAGGTCAGGGCTGGTAGCAAAGGATCAGAATCAGGAACAGGTCCGCGGTCACAACGGGAGGTCAACACTTGGGAAGGAAACACTGTGAAAAGCTTCTTCATAGGCATGATCCATCGGGGAATGCTGTGAGCCGGCGGTTTTTATAGGAACCCGGGAAATGGGTAGTGCCAGTCAGCAGCGTGCTGGCCCTTTAAATCTGCAGGAGCGTGGAGAGGTGAATGAGCTCGGAAAGGGGCAACGCCACGGAACGGGGCACGGGTGTGCCTGCGATCCGAGACGTAGATCGCAGGGGCACCCGTGACATGTGATATGTGGTGTTCATGGCTCTCTCAGCCAAAAAAATTCCTGACCCCTGTGTTAGACCATCACCTATCATACATTTATTTTCTGCACCTCTACCACTATTTAAAGTGTACCAGTAAAATCAACTCTACAAGTTTACCATGCCTATATGTATTGAGGTTATGTGGGCACCACGTATGTCTACCTACAAAACACAATGGGGCAGATTTATCAAGCTGTCAGAATATTTCTAGTTGCCCAGGGCAACCAATCACAGCTCCCCTTCAAAATATTAATGATTAGTGATTGGTTGCCATGGGCAACTAGAAATATTCTGACTTTCACACAGCTTGATAAATCTGCCCCAATGGGCTACTACAGTTTCCCAAGCGGTTGAGGTCAGCAAAGAGTCCATGGCTTCCAGAGTTAGCTTTGGAAATATATGGTGAGTAAGCTGTGTTGCCTTGTTATACACTGGGAACAACCTGATTATATGGCGGCCAGAGACATTAAGCAACACCATAAATCTCTATGACTTGTTGAATTTATTACTCCTGGAGTTTATCTTTTAAATGGTTTTATAGAAACCATTATGTACCTATAGAATGACACCCAAGACCTTGCACTCACCTTGAGAGAATTGAGCTGCTTATAGGGTTTTTCCTGGGTTAATGTGTTGCTGTCCTATCCTACAGAATATCAGATTGGTGGGATAAGTGCTGCTCACCGCTCCTCTCTCCATAGAAAATAGAGCCGCATGGCCGTTCTTAGCGCCAAGGATAGAGCAGGCTTTATCTTTTTGCGGCCACGGCACAGTACAGTGACCACTCTTTGTGGTCAGCACAGCACCTATTTCCACAACCTGGATGGGGCCTAACCTGAATTGTACATATTATACAGTGCTTTTAATATGAAGAATAAACAGTGATTGTATCATTCACAAGCAGCTGCTGGTTGTCCTATCGTTTACCAACATCATTTTGACCACTAGATAAATATATTAATGTATCAGCCTTCAGGGTATTATTCACTGGATGAATAAACATGTTTTATATAAAATGTGATAGTGAAAGGGGGCAGCAGTGAGCACAAAAAATGTGATGAAAAAAACGAAACTCAGCTAATACTTGAGTCTATAAAAAAAAATAAATGTAATACTCACCTTTCCTCTTCTTCATTGCTGTTGGTGGCCAGAGGCAGGTCCTTGCGTGCTGGCTGCGTACCCACTAGGACGTCAAACGCTTGCTGATATAGTATGTGTGCTGGCGGCGACAAGTTCCTGCGCAATGGTGGCACACACAAGTCATCAGGTGTCTGATGTTATAATGTGTGCCGACAGCAATGAAGAAGATGACCTGTGTGGGGCGTAGGAAAGGAGTATTGAATTCATGCTAGTGTTAGAGATTTTTATCTAGGGCTTAAATTGCCCTTACTTCATGTTGTAAGGTGACTTTCAAATTAACCCTTTTCTTGGCTGCCCGGTACCGGGAGGAGAGAACAAAAACTAAGACACATCAGTCTCTTAGTGTATGTAAAAATCTTCTCCAGTTTATTAGCCTCAGCTGCATATATCAAAGACAGAAAAATCTGCATCGGGGAACGTGACAAGGAGATAGAATACTGCAATGCTATTGGCCATAATGAATTTTACCAGGACATTCTCCGAAAAGGTTAACTACTTCTTCTCAGAGGCTTTGTTTATAAGGACAGACTGGCTTCTCATTAAATGTCAAGGAGAATTAGCTGGCAGGCGAGCAAACAGGTTACATAAAAATGAAGTTTAAATCATGACATTAGCTGGACAGTGCTTGACCCCTGGTGTGACCCCCGGCTAATACTTAAAATGGCCGCTGTTTGGTTCTTTTGCTCCAAGATGGCCGCTGTAGAGGAATATATCATTAACACTAGGCATACCAGGAGCTGGCTATATACTAGGGACAGGGGGGTGGCTATAATACTGGGGGGCAGGGGTCTAAATATATACTGGGAAAAAATATCCATATAAATAAAGACAGAGAAGTCAATATGCACTTTAGTAATAATCAATATAGATCTTTATTATCACATACATAATTACAAAGTAGCCAATTAATACAACAACAATAGTATAAAAATGTGTGTCCAGTTCTGAAGGCAAAAATTAAAGAGTAGGATTTCGATTTAAAGGACACCTGTCATCAGGTCTGTGTCACTATTTCTGTCACCTCTACCTTTTGGATCAGCTCACAAGGATCCCATCACAGCCTTAATCTAGTCAATTCAAACATTAATCATTGCAAAATCATCTTTTCTTTATTATGTAAATGAGGCTGGTCACATGGTCAGGCAGTGATGTCAACCCAGTTCTCCCTCTCCTCCCCCTGCTCATGTCTGTGTGTAATGTATAGTAAAGCATTGCTAGTGTCTGTGCTTTACCTACTGACATGCTGCATCCTCCTAATACACAAAGGCACAGACATCAGCTACACAAGTACCTGACATGTTCTGCCTGGAGCTGTTGTATCTCTCCTATACACACACAGGCTGCAGGGGGCGTGGCCGCCAGCACCAGGAAGCACATGGAGGAGCCATTACACCTTATACCTCACATCATTATACAGGCTGTAAGTCAAGCACTGGGGGGAGGGGGGCTGTGCCTCCCACTCATGAATAAGCTGGACAGCTTGAATATGCTATTGACTCATTGGACATTTCACAGCTCATTTTCATGCAGCTTTAAGGCCTCATTGCTTGGGTTTACAGGCATGTAGAGGGACAATGAAGGGATAGAGGCAATGCTCTCTAAAGGCAGTTTATGAAAATATATTTAGTTTAGGGGGGTTATTTTGCCTGACGGGTTCTCTTTAAACTAAAGATGTAGTAAAAGCATATATCATCAAGACATAAGTAGGAGCTTGAGGGGGCATACAACATTACCATACCATGAACTGGATCGCACACTGAACAACCCCGACACGTGTATTTCGCTGATGGCACTTCCTCTGGAGGAGTGTCTGGTAAGTGTAAACAGCTTCCCGTATATGTATAAACCTGACCAACAATAAAGCTGAAGACCTGATCCTACAGCAACGCACAACACAGCGCTAGATTCACCACATACAACATGGATTAATCCACTGTGCATGTGCAGGATATACTGGAAAGCATGTGCTGGCTGTCTATATACTGGGGGGCATATGCTGGCTGTCTATATACTGGGGGGCATATGCTGGCTGTCTATATACTGGGGGGCATGTGCTGGCTGTCTATATACTGGGGGCATGTGCTGGCTGGCTATTTACTGGGGGGGCATAAGGTGTCTGACTATATACTGGGGGGCATGTGCTGGCTGTCTATATACTGGGGGAATGTGCTGGCTGTCTATATATAGGGGGGCATGTGCTGGCTGTCTATATACTGGGGATCATGTGCTCGCTGTCTATATACTGGGGGCATGTGCTGGCTGTCTATATACTGGGGATCATGTGCTCGCTGTCTATATACTGGGGGCATGTGCTGGCTGTCTATATACTGGGGGCATGTGCTGGCTGTCTATATACTGGGGGGCATATGCTGGCTGTCTATATACTGGGGGGCATATGCTGGCTGTCTATATACTGGGGGGCATGTGCTGGCTGTCTATATACTGGGGGCATGTGCTGGCTGGCTATTTACTGGGGGGGCATAAGGTGTCTGACTATATACTGGGGGGCATGTGCTGGCTGTCTATATACTGGGGGAATGTGCTGGCTGTCTATATATAGGGGGGCATGTGCTGGCTGTCTATATACTGGGGATCATGTGCTCGCTGTCTATATACTGGGGGCATGTGCTGGCTGTCTATATACTGGGGGCATGTGCTGGCTGTCTATATACTGGGGGGCATGTGCTGGCTGTCTATATACTGGGGGGCATGTGCTGGCTGGCTATACACTGGGGGGGCATAAGGAGTCTGACTATATACTGGGGGGGGGGGCACAGGGATCACTCAGAGGGCATTTAACTTACAATCCTTTTATTTTTCCATGTACAGAACTGTGTTATGGCTTGCGTGCTGGGAAGCAGGAAAAAAAATTCAAATGCAGTGAAATTGGTGAAAAACGCATTAGCAGCGTTTTCTTGTGGGCTTGGATTTTACGGATTTCACTGTACGCCCCAAATGACATATCTAATTTATTCTTTGGATGAGTATGTTGGTGTATGGAGCTGTGAGTCCTGTCATTTTTTACGACTTTTGATGAAGTTTTCAATACTACCATTTTTAGGACTGGACGACCTTTTAATCACTCTTTATAGAATTTTTTATATTTTTTAAAATGGCAAAAAAAGTGCCATTTTCGACTTTGGGCGCTATTTTTTGTTATGTGGTTGAACTCCTTTATTATATTTTGATACATTGGGCATCGGGCACCTAATGTGTTTATGATTTTTATTGTTTATTTATATTTATATCAGTTCTAGGGAAAGGGGGGTGATTTGAAATTTTAGTTTTTTTTATTATTTATTTTTTTATAACTTTTTTTAATTATATGGCAGTATATGGGGATTTTCCTCCTCATTCATTGCAATGTGCCAATCACACATTGTAATGAAAGGGTTAAAACAAGATAGCCTTGGGTATTTGGAAGACCTGAGGCTGTCATGTCGATGGATCGCCGCTCCCCGATGACGTCTCAGGGAGTGACCATCCTGGGCAATATTTTTGCCGGCGGTGATCAGCTTCAATGTGCAGCAAAGACTTAACCGCTACGGAGAGGGCTCAGCCCGTGAGCCCTTTCCACGCACCCGCCATGTGACGAACTATTACGTCACATGTCGGTAAGGGGTTAAAAACTCTCCTTGTAAGGTGGAAAGCTTGTTCTCCAACTATCTCTCCTCTTGCATTACAACAAGTACATCACATCTAATTGGTCAACATCAGTAACGTTCCTTCTCAGGCAGATATTGAGCAGCTGCAGTACCAAATAGGGCTGGTAGATGGCGTAACGCTTTGGTAACAGCCATGTCTGGACGGGATGTCACACATGGCCCTTAGTAAATGTGGCCCAGTAAGTTGTGCAGGTATTTAGACCACTCACTGGTCCCCAGAGCATCTTAAGGGGTTTCTTGTGTGGCATCTTGGTAATGAGACATCTTTGAATAATCCATCAGTTGAACCAAATGATATTATTTATCGATAAGTGTCAGGATTGCTTTCTAATTACTGATAGATTTGAGTTGGTGTCATGACTTTCCAAGGCTTTTCGCTCTTCTCTTTCTTAACATTTTCAATATTTTTTGCTGTGTAACTTCTCATTATTGTTGATACATGGCCTCCCATGGTCAGATGAGAAGACAGATGAGTGACCCGCGCCTGCCCCCCGCCGTTCTGTGTGATGACAGCCACTAGGTGTCGCTGCGCAGCATGTGTGGCTGATGAGGCCGGGAGGAGGGGAGCTGCTGCTGCTGACACTGGCAGGAAGTCTGCTGCTCTGGAGGTAACTTGTCTCTGCTCACCATGGCTGTGTGGACCCGAGCCTCCAAGTCCGGGCTCCTGGAGCTGCTGCTGCAGGACCACTGGATACGGGTCCATGCCGAGCTCTCCGGGGAGACCCTGAGCCTGACCTCTGAGCAGGAGCCGACCGCACTCAATGGCTTGAGCAATGGCACCGAGCTGGCCCCGGGCAGTCCCCGGAGGGGCCCCGGGCGCTCCGGTGCGAGTTCTCCCCGGGGGGGCTCAGACTGCGGCTCCGAGTCCGGTCTGGGGAGCCCGGGTGCCAGGTTTCCCCTGGACAGCCCTGAGCTGGGCGCTGAGCCGGTGAGGAAGGTGAGAGTGGTGAAGCAAGAGTTTGGCGGACTGGGCATCAGCATCAAGGGCGGCCAGGAGAACCGCATGCCCATCCTCATCTCCAAGATCTTCCCAGGACTGGCAGCAGATAAGAGCCGGGCACTCAGGGTGGGGGATGCCATCCTATCCGTCAATGGGGCAGATCTCAGGAATGCCACCCATGACCAAGCTGTGCAGGTGCTCAAGAAAGCCGGCAAGGAGGTGACATTAGAAGGTAAGCTGCTTCAGGGGACTTTACTGCAGTTTGTATTGCCTTCCTTTTGTCACATCTGATAATCCATGCTGACCATGGGGTAAGGGACATTACTATGTCATTGGGGCAGCTCTCCCCAGTGGCCAACTTCTTCCCGAGACTGTGCTGCTTTTCCAGAAACGGCGCCACTCTTGTCCATAGACTGTGCAGTGTATTGCAGGTCAGCTCCCTTAGCTTGAATAGGCATAAACTGCAGTATCATACACAACCTAGACTATTGCATCTGGAAAAACACTCCGAGGAATGTGTTGGTCTTCTGTTCAGGAGATCTGAACTTTGTCTTCATATGGTCACTTGGTATCAACTCTAGGCTTATGGCTATTAGTATATGTTGTGGACATCCCAATTCTTTGACTGATCTCTTAGAAGATTGCCCAATTCCTATGGACATGTAAGTGAGGGTCTACACTAAAGGACGGGCTATAACGTTTCCATCACAGGATGTTACGGTTTCCTTCCTCACTCCTGTGTCCTGCACCTTCCCTGATGTGTCATTTGTATCTATTGTATTGACCGGGAGCTGTTCCTCTTATAATCACAATCACATATTACCAGATCCTTAAATCTGCTTTTGTTGTCAGTTTGTACAGTGCTAATCAGATATTAATCTCTATCTTAAAGAGTCTTAATGAAAGGGAACCTGTCAGGTTGATTTAGGACACTAAACCAACTACAGGTACTTGAGGTTTGTGCCCCTCATCGCCCTGTTACATGCCTGGCTGTGGTCACTATCAGAAAATAAATCTTTATACAGGTAGTCCCCAGGTTACGTACAAGATAGGTTCTGTAGGTTTGTTCTTAAGTTGAATTTGTATGCAAGTCCGCACTGTGTATTTTATCATTGTAACTCCTGACAATTTTTTTTCGTTCTCTGTGACGATTGGATTTTAAAAATGATGGGTTGTTTTAACCAGGATTAACAATAAAGTTTAATTGTAACAACTTTAATAACTGTTAGAGCTGTTTTATTGTACCCTAAGGCTAAAGTACAGTATGTTACCAATTACCTGAGGTCCGTTTGTAACTAGGGGTCATCTGTAAGTCGGGTGTTCTTAAGTAGGGGACCGCCTGTACTTGCCTTTAGACGAGTCCAATAAGCACATTGGGGGAATTAATCATACCACTCTGCTCCCCACTGCCCCCGTGCGCCTCTCACTGCCATTGGATACATCAGGACAACTAGACCACCTGATGTATCCTCTAGGCCAGTGATGGCGAACCTTTTAGAGGCCGAGTGCCCAAACTACAACAAAGACCCGCTTATTTATCGCAAAGTGCCAACATATAAATTTAATTTGTGATTTATACTCCCTTCTCTGTCAGTTTCCATTGATACCAGCACCCAGAGGACACCAATAAAGCAGAAAATAGTCCCAGGTAGTCCTGTCACTTTAAAATAGCTCTGTGCACAGCAAGTCCTGGGCTGTCTGGGACTGCAGGAAGATACCTGGAGTCATCTCTGGTGATGGCCTGAGTGCCCACAGAAAGGGCTCTGAGTGCCACCTCTGGCACCCGTGCCATAGGTTAGCCATCACTGCTCTAGGCCAGTGATGGCGAACCTATGGCACTAGTGACAGAGGTGGCACTCGGAGCCCTTTCTGTGGGCACTCAGGCCATTAGCCCAGGACTGAGTTCACCATACAGGAACAAATCCATGAAATCTTCCTGCAGTCCTGGGAAATTTATGAGATGCTGCGCTCAGCACTATTTTACAGCAACACTTCATTGGCTGTTTGGAACTGCTTGAAAATTGAGAAAGTGTTGAAAGAACTGCAGTATCTTTGGAGGTCCTCCTGCTGGACCCACCATTCTAACTCTACAGAGAGACCCTGGAGAAAAGCTATAATGAGAGATTGATTTGGCCACTTTCTTTAAACTGTATTGGTGGCCTCAGGGTGAAGACACACTTGGCGTTTTTAGGCCGTTTTTGGGCCGTTTTTAGATCGTCAAAAAACGCATGCGCTTTTGAAAAAGGCATGCGTTTTTCAAAAACGCATGCGTTTTTTAACGATCTGAAAACGCACTTACTAAAAACGGCCTAAAAACGCCAAGTGTGTCTTCACCCTCAGGCGGCCGATTAAAATTAAAGAAGTGGAAGAATAGGTAGCAATAAGTTACTGCTTAAAATGGCACATCAGATTAAATAAGTGGGTTTTGGTTGTAGTTTGGGCACTCGGTCTATAAAAGGTTCACCATCACTGCTCTAGGCAATTCTATGTCAGAGCTTGCTGGCATAGATTTGCAGAAAAGTCTGAAGTTCAGCAGTGAATGTTTGCAGGCTGTAGTGGTGGCACCTTCACTCAATGCGTTGCATCGCGTATTTTTGATGCGTTTTTGAAGGCTTAAACCTTAAACAAGGTTACATTGCGTTTCCACTGCATCTGCTAAAACGCAGTGTAACCTCAGCGTATGATCAAGGCTGAAGCCTTTGGAATGCATCAAAAAACGTAACAAAAAATGTGTTTTGTTAACATAGCGTTGACACATGTAAATAGTAATGTAATTAGGCAAATCGCCTCTCCTCAGCTGTTGTTATGTGTTACGCAACCAAAACGCAACGTGTGAACGCGCCATGAGTGTGCAAATACGGGAATGAACGCCCTGCTCCCAGTCGCTTCCCCCAACCTTTTGGCGTGAAGGGGAAAATAATCGCAATTAATGGCAATTTGCAAGTAGTTACGATTATTTTAGGGCCTGTGCAACAAAGAACTGGCTACAATTCCTGAAAAATTTTCCCCCATAGGACTCGCCGTACCTATAGCACATGTAGAGTGAAGGCTGGGATTTACTACAAGCTTACGGGTGATTTGGAACACTTAACCACTGCACATGGGCCTGTGGTTGGTTTAGTGTTCCTAATCTCCCTGACAGTTTCTCTTTAGGGTGTGTTCACACGTTCAGTTTTTCAGATGCAGTTTTTGATTTTCAAATCGGGAGTGGAGTGAAAAAAAGAGTAGTAGTTTCAAGGATATGTCATCACGCATCATGATCCACACCTGCCTTTAGCTTTGAAAACTTCATCTAAAAACTGAATGTGTGAACCTTCTTGGTCAGGATCATGAAGAAGGGTTAATATGGTGGCTCCATTGGTTTAAAAAGCAAATCTAACTGAATAGAGTCCCGATGAGTATTAGGCTAGATGCACACATTTGAACGGATTGCATACAGCGGCAATAGATGCTATATTTTTAACGGACCATATGTAAGATCTGTTAAAATGTAGGGCATGTCCTAGGCAGATCTGTTTTTCAGAAATCGCTGAGGATGCATTAACACGTGGCGTACTGACGCATGTATCAGGACGCCATGTGTGAATGCACCCTCAGTGACTATATAGTTTATGAGGGGTCTGTGAAAAACTAATTGCAGGCTGATGCAAATAGGCCGTAAAAAAAACAATAGAAAAAATAATCAATTGTTCACAGCTGCGATGTTCTGCACATTCCTGTGCAATAAGCCTCACTGTTTCTCAATTTGTGTCCTGTAACTTTGTCCAGACACTTTTGTAACGTGTGAAATGAAGTCTGTGCTCCAGCGTCCACACCCATGAGCTGCCGGTTTCTGGCTGCATAGATTTACCTTGTGTATGTGAATGGCTGGTTTCTAGCTAAGCCCCAGCACCTCTCCCTTTTTACTTTCTCTCACTCATCTATATTTTTATGCAAGTGAAATACATTTTATGTGTGTTCTTTAAGGGTGCTTGTCCTAGTGAAAAACAGCTAAGGTCTGGAGACAAATGTTTCGGAAATCTTGGCACATATCCTTCCATGCCGAAGTAATTCATGCAGCATATGGTAATACAGCACAAAGTGATTTATGAGTTGAATCTGCAGCGTGGCAATAAATACTGCATATTCATAACATCGGAATCATCCCTTGTAATGCCAAGGATAAGCTCTGCCCCCCTCCTATTGTGCCTGAAAACTGCTGTGTTTTTGTGGCTGGGTTATGCCACCTGACTGGCAGGGAAGTGAGCACGTGTTACTACATCGGTCATTTCTTCAGGAACTTTAGGCCATGGTCACATGCTACATTTTGTTTGTGTTAACACATCCATTTTGGAATGCAATGTTAACAACAATGTCTCTTCAGCTGTTTAAAAACACGTGCTTTAAGCGCAAACAAAATGTAACATGTGACCGCAGCCTTAGTGTGGTGGCACACGTGCCGTCTTGGCTGCGTTTGCAAACTCATACCAAGCCGCACCCACCGGGGCAGGCCGCGGCCCGATCGCATCAGCGTTTCTATGGAAACGTGCGATTGGGACCAAGCCGCCAGTGTTTTGCATTAAATTAATGCAAAATACCGAAGGATCGTTCCCGATCGCAGGCGTTACCATAGAAACGCCGATATGATCGGACCGCGGGCCACCCCGGTGGGTGCGGTTTGGCCTGCGTTTGCAAACGCAGCCAAGACGGCACGTGTGCCACCACCCTTTGAGTAACTTGTTATTCAACCAGGACCTCTAAGGGTGAAGACACACTTGGCGTTTTTAGTTAGTGCGTTTTCAGATCGTTTTCAGAACGCGTTTTTGTCCGGTTTTCCGAATTTGCGCAATTAAAAACGGACAAAAACGCATGCGTTTTCAAAAACGGATGCGTTTTTTACGATCTGAAAACGCACTTAGTAAAAACGGCCCAAAAACGCCATGGGTGTCTTCACCCTAAGGCTTGGAACATATTGAGCCCGGTGACACATTTGGCATTTTTGTTTCGTTTTTGCATCTTTAATCCTTCAACGCATCAGTTTTGCATCTTGACTTTTTAAATGACTTTTTTGATAAAGTGTCTTTACTTTTCATTTTCTCCCTTGCATTTCTAAGGTGCGTTTTCATTGCGTTTTTCAAAGCGGTTGCATTTTTTTAAAAACATGTGCTTTTGTGGACTATGTTTTAAAACGCATGCGATTACCTGCACAAACAGCAAGGAGAACAAGATTGCTTTTTTTTTTACAAATTCCAAGAGACAAAGATTTATTCAATTAAAACACATCATGCATTGCCTTTTAACCCCTTCCCGACATTTGACGTAATAGTACTGCATCGCGGGAGGTGCGTTCCCGCAAAATGCAGTACTATTGCGTCATGCTTCTGGCACTGGCTCCTGAACGGAGCCGGCGCCAGAAGCTGCAGGTGTCAGCTATATATTCTAGCCGACACCTGCCTCTAACACCCGTGATCGGAGATTTCTCCGATTGTGGGTGTTAACCCCTGACTGCCGGTGCCCGGGGCTGCACGGTCCTCCTCCGGCTGCCGGGTCCTTCTGACAGGACCCGGCTGTAACACACTGAGCATGCGCAGCATGCTCAGTGTGTTACATTACACAGTGTAATACATCTGTATTACACTGTGTAATGTGAAGAAGAGCTTGAACAAGTGATCAGTGGATCACTTGTTCAAACTAACCTGTAAAAGTTAATAAAAAAAATGTTAAAAACATTACATAAAATAATTTTTTCATAAAAATAATTAATTAAATAAAGTTAAAGTCCCCTAAACACAAATATTCCCTATACACATGCAATAAAGTGAAAAAAACCCACAAAATCGCCAAAAAACCCCACATATTTGGTATCGCTGCGTCCGTAACGATCCGTAACAATAACGGAGAAACATTATTGGACCCGCTCGGTGAACGCCGTAACAAACAAAACCTGAAAAACAGGCAAAAAATGTACATTTTTCATAAAATCTCTACACAAAAATGTTCTAAAAAGTGATCAAAAAAAGTTATGTGCGCAAAAATGGTACCACTGAAAAGAACAACTCAACACGTAAAAAATAAGCCCTAAACTAGCTCTGTCAACCAAAAAATATTAAAGTTACGTCTCCGAAAAGATGGCAATGCAAAAACAAATGAGATTTCCTGTATATTAGTTTTTATCCAGTAAAATTGTAAAAATAAATGAAAAACTATATACATGAGGTATCACCGTAATCGAAGTGACCTATAGAATGAAGATAATATAATATTTTTAGTGTACGGTGTACAACCCCCAAAAAATATGAAAAGAAAGTAAACCAAAATTGACAATTTTCTTTTCACCCATACATTCAAGAGTTAATAAAATCTCATCAATAAGCTAATGACCCACTAAAATGAAGTATTTGTAAAGTGCATCTCATGTCGCAATAAATAAGCCCCTATATGTCCAAATTGCCAAAAAAAATAAACATTGTATAGCCAATAAAAAGTGACAATGTATAATCTGCTCTGAATGGCGCAGCTTCCCTTCGATGCCCTGGCGTGTGCCCATACAGCAGGTTACCACCACATATGGGGTATTATTATACACGGAAGAGATTGGGTATCAAATTTTGCGAAAAACACATTAATTTAGCCAAAAAAATTTTACTTTCAAAATTGCATCCGATTTTGTTTTAACCCCTGTAAAACAATTAAAGGGTTAACAAACTTCATAAAAGTTGTTTCACGTACGTTGAGGGATGTAGTTTCTATAATGGGGTAATTTATGGGGTTTTCTTTTATTTAGGCCTCTCAAAGTGACTTGAAACCTGAGCAGGTCCCTCAATAGCAGGATTTTGCTTTTTTTATGAAAATGTAAAAAATCGCACCTAACGTTCAAGGGCCCATAACACCTACAAAAATAAGAGGATGCCTAAAAAACCATGTCCACATAAATTAGACATTTAGTGAATGTTAGTTATGAAGTTTTTTTGCGGTTATGACTATGTATGGAAAAAGTAGAACATTTTGAAATTTGAAAATCAAGAATTTTTCCAAATTTTCACCAAATATCTGATTTTCTCATAAATAAATGCAAAACATACCACCAAAATTTTTCAACTAACCTGAAGTACAGTGTGTCACGAGAAAACTATTTTAAAATCACTTGAATATGTTAAAGCGTTCCGAAGTTATAACCATTTATAGTGACACAGGGCAGATTAGAAAAAATGGGCCATGTCAGGAAGGTGAAAAGTGGCTTCAGCGTTAAGGGGTTAAAAACGTAACCGAACAATAAGAAAATGCTTGTGTTTTCAATGCGTTCAAAAACGGCACGTATGTCACCAGCCTCATTGGAATCACCAGAGGAGAAACCAGACAAAGATGACAGTTTTTATTTATTTAAGCCACAATTAATCTTTAAATGCAGATGACTACGTACACATGCCGCCATGAATCCAGCCATCTGGGTTCATAGGACCGCTACCTTTGTATTTGTTCTATTTTTGAGGACCCCCAACCCATTGTGGGGAAGCCTCAAATGGACGCTAACTTTTAGGGTGATGCCACACATGGCGTTTTTTGGGCCGTTTTCGAGCAGTCCGTTAAAAAACGCATGCATTAAAAAATGCATGCGTTTTTTAAAAAACGCATCAGTTTTTTGAAAACGCATAGTTTTTTATCAGTTTTTCCGAATTTGCGCAATCAAAAACGGACACAAACGCATGCGTTTTCAAAAAAATGTATGCGTTTTTAAAAAACGGATGCCTTTTCTTTAACGGACTGCTCAAAAATGGGCCAAAAACGTGTTCAAAACGCCATGTGTGGCATCACCCTAAAACAACCTTTGTATAGATCATTAGTACCAGTGAATGCTTGAAACCTATCAGAGAAAAGTGCCTCTTTCTTCATTTTGTGCTGTCTTCGGATGGACCGAAATGTATTAAGGTTTTCAGATCACTATGTAGAGGTTACTGGGTCACACTAGCTCGCTTTTTATGTACGCCAGGAAAGCTACCAACGTACACACTAAACGTGTCCATAGACTTATACTGGAGGTCAGAGGCATCCTTCTTTCATTTTTTCATTCTGGGGTAAACATACCCCGTGGTAAAAATACAAAAATTGTGGAAAAATTGGCACAGTGGCCTACATCTTTCTTTCTTTCTGCTTATAACGGAAACCGAACAGAAGGTAACCTTCCAAACATTGAATTCAGTAAGGAATGGAAGGTGAATGGTAGACTTAAAGGAAATCTACCACCAAGATGAAGGATTGTTAACCAAACACTCTTACATGCTGCTGTGTGCAGCCTCTGACAGGATATGCTCTTCTTGTATCTCCTTATGCCCTTGTGGTTAAGAAGTAAAGGTTCTAAAAATTATGCAAATGAGTCTGTGGTCTCCAGGCTGCATTGACATTAATGGAGCCCAGAGCCCCTCATGTTCATTTACATAATTTTTAAGACTTTTTTTTTTTTTTTTTGTAAAAACAAGGTCCTAAGCAGCTCCGAGAAGAGCAGAACCTGCCAGAGGGGGCAAACACTAGCATGTATGTGTGTTTGGTTTACAATCCTTCATCCTGTTGGTAGATTTCCTTTGAAGGAAACCTTCCATTAGGATCTGTCTAATAAGGTAAATCCGGTGGCAGATTCATCTATTGTACAGCAGCCCAATCTGTATTTTAGATAATCCTTTAGTGCCCCACCAACATTAGAAATCTTTTATCTTATAAATATGCCAATAGTACTACAGGGCTACTGGGGCGTGGAGTAGCCGCGCCATGGAGCGGGAGCTACGGCTACTTCACGTCCCAGTAGCCTCTCTGAATCCCTCCTGATGTTTCATCCTGGCCATTGGTCTTTTTACACTGGAGAAAGGTGTACTTTTCCCTGAAACACGTTGTGACTTAAAGACCTGTTATCAAATAAAAATGTAGCTTTCACTTCTGAGTGCACCATTCCACAGCCACAAACATTATCCACATATCCTGTATAGTGTGCCGACTTTACACAGGAGATTCCTATTTGGAGGCAGCACCAGAAAACCCCTATTTGAAGCTCAAAATCATGTTTCTCGAGCACAGCGACATACGGTGAGCAGAATTTCATCTTCACGTTTATATTCAAAGATGTAACACTATAAGCACTTTGCTCCTGTCCTCTCTTGCCACTACCTACCTCCTGTCTACACGGCACAGCTTGCAGCAGGAGCTCACACTCATCTGAGAAGCCGGAGCTACTGTGCAGACCAGTGTGCAGCTGCTGTGAGCTGTGCACTGAAGACAGGAGAGGAGGAGGGATTCAAAGAGGCTACTGAGGCGTGCAGCAGCCGTAGATCCCGCTCCACAGCTACTTCACACTTCACATAGCCTAATAAGATATGTGGAATATTTTTTTGCTAAAAGATTTCTAATGTTCGGGGGCATTAAAAGATTAGCTACAGGATGTACCTCATTAGGTAGATCCGTGATGGTAAGTTTCCTTTAAAGGCAACCTGACTTTAAATTAACCCACCAAAAATAAATACTTCATAAAATTGAGGATTAAAAAGCATTCCCCTAAATGGTCCTTTCCATGCCTGCAATGTTAAAAAAAAAAAAACAGTTTGTAACTTATATGCAACTAACCTGAGGTGAGTCTAATGATATCGATGGAATCCGGATTGACAGGTCTCACTGCTAGGTTATGCTGCTGTGTGGAACTAGTACTTGGGAACTCTCTGCTAATATTCAACTACAGACATATACAGCTCGGTTTACTTATTACCAGGGGTAGAAAAATCTTTGTCAAATGTTTTACACTGTGCCTTTCTGGAATGTTGGGAGAGAGTTCTGTGAGATCATTGAACACTTCAACTCATGTGACCAGTGTGATTTTATCTAGGGTCCTTTGCCCAAAAACATTTGCTTTGCCCTGTAACATTAACGTCTACCTCTTGTATGTATCTGATCACATGAAAACACAACATGCCTCCTTGGAGAATGGGGATGAGTAGAAGTCCATGGAGGCATGCTGTGATTTCACGTGATCAGATATATACATGAGGTAGATGTTAATGTTACTGGGAAACGGACCTTGGAGGACACATGACAAAAATTGCTGAATGGTAGGAGGCATTTGACATAGCTGGTCATGCCCCCTCTGATGCCAGGTAGGATAATGTAAAGCTGGTTTTATGGGGATGTTAGGGAAACAATTTTTTGCTAAAAGCTAAAAAGCTGTCACTAGCTATTTCTGTGAAAAATGTGGTGAAAAACTTAACTTTTGTTTACATTATGCTCTCCTAAAATGGCCACTGTAATGGAAAGCCCCAACTCGGGTGTAAATTGAGCCTTGGAAGTCCAGTGGGCAGTCAACCTCTGTATACAAGCCTACATAGCTGTCCAACACTCATCGAATGAATAACATGGCTTTGCAGACTGGACTGCATTTTTTTATTGTGTCATGTTTCCTTGAAGGGTAGGTTTGTTCCAGAAATTGGGTTATGTTCAGCATAAATAATCAATTGCTATTGTAAACGCTCCTCTTTCCCCCAGCTCCATAGAGTTGCCAAAAACAGAACTTCTTGTGGGCGTGTTAACCCTTCATGTTACGAACTTTCCTGATTTGCTTTGCACTTGCACCACAGAATGGAGGGATTTGCTGAGTCTGCTTCTGACAATACTAATCGGTTTTAACATGGCATTAATATTAACACCCCCTGCTGATGACTGCTGTCACCTTTTATTGAGCATAATCTGGTTCATTGTATGTTATTCAAGCTGTAAAGAAGGCAGATTCCAGTGATACATTGTAACATGTAATTCCCTAATTGGGGGATTATTTAATTAACCAGGTATCTGCTTACAGATAGGTGGGCTCTGCAGGGCCTATAAGAAAATCTGTAGAGACCAGTATGCAGATTGTTGCATCAAATGGTTAAAAATATTAGGCGTTAAGCCAGTGGAGTTGCAGTATTGTGACATTTTTTAAATGATCTATAAATGGCAACTATAGCTGTGAGACATGTTAGAAATTTGTCACAGATGTCTCCATCTTGGCACTGGAAACATGTTAATTGTCCGCAATACTTTTGTGAATCACAGGAAAGTGATTGTGTTACACTATTTCGCTGTCTTTGTACAACTCCCATTTCCAAGCTTCCAATATCCACTGTGAATCAAGTCTGTTTCCGGTTAAATCCATAGTGTGAAATCCATAGTGTGAAATCCATAGTGTGAAATCGCTGACCTATTAATTTGCCCCTTACCTAACTACACTGAGCCTGAGTTTGGAAAAATTCACTCTTATGTTCTGTGTCTGATGTATCACAAGGCTAAATTCACACTTAATTGAGCCCTGTTATGCCCAGGGCTGTGGAGTTGGAGTCGTGATAAAATGGGCCAATTTTGACTCGTATATTATTACATACTATTATTACATATTAATGTTTATTAATACTAAAGAGCAAGAGCGGTGCAGTACAGCTGACAAGTACTTACCACTCCTGTGTCCTCTCCTGTTTCTGGGGTCACTCGGCTCTGGGTCCTAACACTGCGACATTTAACCAGCATCAGAAGTGATGGCATAGAGCGAAGCAGCAGAAGAGGACCCGCGAGCAGTGTGGATTTCTCAACTGTACTCACTGCTACCTGGCCTTCTGCATGAATGAACTGTTATAATAGTTAAGTAGGCGCTCATAGGTCTGTGAATGTTGTCAGGGTGTGGGTAGCTACTCAAAGCCTCTCCCAGGCTTTTAAATGAGGCGAAGTGGCTGCATGTTATGTACATGCTCAGCAGTGAAGCTCCTCCGTTACAGATCAGGGGAAAAAGGCACTGAAAAGGCAATCTCACAACTGTTAGAGGGACAAGATAAATTGGGCTGTGCAGTCGTGGAGATCTGAGTCTTTAACCATTTTGGTGTTGAAGTTTGGTTTACTGCATTATACATAGCCAAAAAAATAGCACAGCAGTCTGTGTAATTTTTCCGCTGTGAATAATGGAAGCTACCCTTCTGTACATTGGACTTTATGTAGAATTGAAGGTGAACTTCCATTCTTAGTCCTTGAAAGTGTAACAGAAAACCTTGCAAGTGTGAAGTGGGACTATCTTCAGTATTGCTTAAAGCATAAACGTCTTTTTAAGTGATTTTTGATATTGTGTGGGAGAAAGTGTTGTGAACATTTTTTTAATATACTTGATTAAGAAATTCTGCTGATGTGCTCTTTAGTTACAATGCTCTTTCTACGTTGCTATGACAAATATGTCTACAGAATTGAAGATGGGCTTCCTCTACTCTCCACTTTGTTACACAGCTGTAAGTCTTAACCCTTCTGCTCTCAAGATGAAGCTTAGATGTGAGCTCATGCAGCCTCCATAGACACACACTGTACAGGCTGGAATATGCATCTCTATGAGAGGGAGAAGCTTATTGTTGTTGTTGTGTTTTTTGTTTTTTTTTTCAAATGAAGCAGAATTAGTTAATCATATTAAGTATATTAGAAAAATGTTCACTACTATATCAAATGATGGTTACGCATTAGGGCCCCCTGGCCATGGACTAGTTTGTTTGTTTAATAATAATAATTCCTTTACTTTTCTAGTGCACACAGATTACACAGCGCTGCTTCTGACAGACTTGCTCCATGTGTGTGCTGGATGTACTGAACCGAACCTAGAACTGCCAAACTGAACTCGCCGTATCCATTAAGTCAGTTGATTCTAGGATCGGTGGTTTCCCTGCATAAATCGTGCCCTCTTCACAATGTATATGCCTGTGGATTATTTTTTGCTTCACTATAAATTTAGCATTCCGGGAAAACGGTCCTCTTACCTTGCTCAGAAAATTGCATTGTGGCTGCTCTATGGCTGGTTGTGCACAACCAGTGCTAGGTCTGTGGAAAGCACACTGTGTGCTGGTTGGATTCTGTGGACCAAGCACAGTGGTGCTGCTGCTCTTCCACCAGGAGGCAAGGACTCCTTGCATCATATATCTCTATGATGCAGGGACTTCATTTCCATTATTGTGCTCAGGGCATGTAATATGACCAGCACACGGTCTGGTTTCCATGCTCAGTACATTCATGTTTGGTTGAATGGCCTTATTCTATCTCTGCTTTGTACAATTTACAACTACATAGTAAAATTATAAGCTTTATTTGAATACACATCTTTATATAGGGTTTACACACTATCGGCCCCTTTTATTTTGCTGCAGATGGGATGCAATATATCGCATACAACCTGTAGGCAGGTGTGGCACAGTATTTTTTTCCAGTACTTGACAAAACTCTTATGGCAGGGTCATCTATAATTTAGATGAAATCTTACAAGAAGACGCTTGGAGTTGTAGTCTAGCAATCACAGGAGGGGGCACAGGTTGGGGATGGAGACCACCAGTGTTATGAAGATCTACAGACCACCTTGTTCCCACAGCTGGGGCCATGTAAGAGCTCCACATCTGGTGTACTGGGAGTGGTTGGGTCTCTCAGTGCTGGGAGTGTGACTGTAGCTAGCATATGCTCTGCATGTGACCGACACGTAAACGTTACAAGATTCTTGTGTTTACTCAGCTTTTACTTCCAACTTCCATAGCTGGTTAAAAATAGCAAAGTGTATATGTCTATATTATGTAAGGAATTTCTTCCATTTATAAATCAAAGGATCGGCGCCCACATTTATCTGCATTTGGAGCTGTATACACAAAATGGTAGAATTTAATTTGTAAAAACTGACGACAGAATTGCCAGTCCAAATTTAGATGGATTAGAGAGCGGAATAAAACGGGTAAATAAAATGTTTTGTCGTGTACAATGTGTGGGTAAACCCTTTTAATAAGCAGGGTTTTTTTGCGATTTCACACATGTGGTGGTGTAATGGTCCGAATGTTAAAGTACTTGGGCCTTATCTGAGTAATGGTAGAATTACCCTTTAAGTGATAATAAGATACGGTACATTTGTTGGTTTCTGTCAGTTAAAGCTTGTCTCTTCTAGGGGAAAGGTACATTTTATCCAACCTTGAAAGTATTTTCTTGTACGCTATATACATTGTACTTTGATTCCCTCTGCTCTGCTTTATCAGGATTGCATACTTCTATGAATTGACAAGCCAGTCGGCATGATGTGTTAAAGGGACTGTCATTGGATGTTGCCCCATTAAACTATTAGCTCCCTCAGCTAGGGTATGAAATATTCTTATTAGAATTCCCTATGGAGAAAAGTAATTTTTTGCCTGAGATGAGACAAGTTTAGAGGCTGCAGGGAGAGTGTTGCTTCAGACGTTCTCTTCAGGTTTATTTTACATAAAACATGCATGACATTTGGTGTCATATTAAAGATGATAATTTCTTCTTTCAGATTGCATCGAACTTGTTGTTCTGTAAGCTACAGAACCGGAGATACAGTTCCCGCCTATTGCCATAACTGCCTGCAGTTCATATTTTCAACTATGTCTTTACCCCCATGGTACCCAAGTATGCTCTGCCACTCCAATAATTGTCCAGGGAGCAGATAGACGAGTACAGCCCTTGGCAATCTCAATCAGTGCTGCTCTGTTCATTTGGGGTACAAAAAAGGTCTCTGAACTGAGACCGCCATGATCAGCAAGTTGGGTGATTGGGATAGGGGATAAGTTGTTGTGACTGCTCAATCCCTTTAACTACCTGTATCTTGTTCTGTAGCTCACAGAACAAGCCTTATACAATCTGAAAGTTTGTAGCTTCTATAGACCCAAAGATAGGGGTGCCTCAAGTGGCCTTTTCTCTGCAGCCTCTAAACTTGACTCATCTCAAGCTAAATCTGACTCTTCTTTGCTTGTTTTAACATGACTTTTTAAACAAGTACACAGGATAAGATTTCACATCAAATTGGGAATTCTAGAAAGTACATTTCATACTCTACCTGAGGGGGCTGGTAGTTTTATGGGATAACATCTGGTGATACTGTCCCTTTTTATTTTATTTGTAACTATTGATATAGAGCCCTTTGAAGAGCACCTTCAGTGGGCTCTATACCTCAATGCAGCTTTTGCTTCTGGAAAATATATGGTGATACTACTGTTGGAGGATAGTGTTTTATGCTGCTGAGCATTAGGTATTTTGTGCAGCTTCTTTTTAACACATTACTAGATTTTTTTAATTTAAAGGGCTAGTGGGACTATCGTACGGTGTATATCAACAGACGCAGTCTGCCAAAGTTTCACTTCATCTGGGCGCGAAGGTGTGCGGCACCCTGACTTCTATATAATCGTTTGCTTCATTTAAAATGCTGTGAATGGGGGGGAGGGAGTGAATGACTTGTTTGTATGTATGTATGTGTATATGTCTGTATGTATGTGTTGTTTGTCTGCATGGAGGAGAATTTTGCTGCACACTTGTTTTCACTGAACACCCCTTAATTCATAAATATTCATAATTCCAATCACACTATTATTCTTTTTCAGTGATTTTATTGAGGCAAACATAAATTCTGTGACATTCCGGTCCCATTTATGGACCTTATCAGACACTATAACTGGTATATAAAAAAAATATACAGTAATATATTAATGTGATCATTTTCATATGGAAACATCCTGTATTGTAAAACAGAGTATTAGTGAATTATTCATACACATGTGGTTTTGTTATATAAACCGGGGACTGCCTGTATAAGTTATGTATAAGATATATTCTTTAGGTTTATTCTTAAGTTGAATTTGTATGCAAGTCAGAACTGGTATATTTTATAATTGTCCCTGTGACAATTGGATTTGCAAAATTTTGTGCTGTCATGGGGTCAAGCATTATCAATAAAGCTTCATTACAGACACTTTACAGCAGATCATTGCGACCTGGGACTATAGTAAAGCATTCAGAGAGCTTCACCAGAGGTCACAGTGGGCAGAGAGGTTTGTCTGTAAGTCGGGGACGTTGTAGATGTTTCCATATAAAAATGAACACATTATACACCTGATATAACATCTTGTTACTGTATATTTTTTGTAATATCACACATATGACTTTATCCCACTTATAGTGTCTGATGAAGGTCCATCATTGGGACCGAACAATCACAGAAATTATGTTTTCTGTAACCTTCAATAAAAACAGTCTTGCAGCACTGGGGTCCTGGGTTCTTTACATCTGTAAAGAGTTTGTATGTTCTCTCCATGTTTGTGTGGTTTCCTCCGAGTCCTCCGGTTTCCTCCCACACTCCAAAACACACTGGTAGGTTGATTCGATTGTGAGCCCCATTGGGGACTGGGACCGATTTGGCATATTCTGTGTGCGCTATATAAATAAAGGAATTATTATTATTATTAATAGTGTCCATGGAATTACTAATACACACGGTCCCCTACTTAAGAACACCTGACTTACAGAAGACCCCCAGTTACAAACGGATCTCTGGATGTTGGTAATTTACTGTACTTTATCCCTAGGCTGTAATTTATTGTTAATCCTGTTCTTATGACAACCCAACATTTTTAAAATCCAATTGTCAAAACAACAAAAAATTTTTTGACTGGGGTTACAATCATAAAGTATACACTATACATAAAGAACAAACCTACAGAACTTATCCTGTACGTAACCCGGGGACTGCCTGTATTTACGTGTTGTTTGTCTGCCTATACAGGTGTTTTAACCATTATGAATAATTTTCATATTTTTTTGTCGCTTATCTCATTGTGGATTTTGCATTGTAAAGGATACTGTGTTTTACACCATATAAAAAACTTGACATTCTGCATTCTTTTGTGTGTAATTTTATTGTTTGATATAAAAGTTCAAAATGCATAAATAAATACTTAAAAAATAATAAACAATATTAAGAGCCAGTGGGGTGGAGACTAATTTCAAGCAAGAAACTGGTCCCCACGATATAGTTAACCTAGAAATGTGACATCACAGTCCTCTGTCTGTTCTAAGGTAAACATGTCTGGTTTTGGAAGTTGCTCAACTCCAACAGAAATTAAATTGGCATTCAAAGTGACAGCCACCGATTGCAACAGCTCTCTAGTGTGGACTAGATATCTGCAAGACTTCCCCACATCCATAACATCCATATTTCTAAACTTAAACTCTTTGCATACTTTAATAGATGTTGCTCTACTGACTCCAGCATAGCTAAAAGATTTTTCTTGTAGTCACTAAATTTGGTACCAAAATCTCAAAAATGGGGAACAATAGAAATATCTTATTTAGACTTTTAACTCCTGTGGTGACTTGATCCAGCATATAATTTGTTTATCCATAGAAATGACATAACGTGGATTTATCTGTTGAACTATACTGACAAACCAAGTAGAATTCTCTAGAAACATAGGATTTGTTGGGCAAAATTCTTGTATGAAAGAATAAGAAGAAGTTGGTTCTACGTGAATATAACCAAAGCCTTAGTTTTGCAAGAGCTTTGGGGGCCATAAGGCGGAGACGAGTGATAAATAACTTCCATTCTAGCTTTATTTTCACTACATACTGAGACTATTTGCCCTTTGGGAATCTGGGAAAGATGGGTGACAACTTGCGTTGGATAAAGTGTTTAAACAATGTTTTAACACAGGGAGGTAGATTTCATGGCCTCTGCCAGTATTTTCATGGCTGCACCAGACGGGTGTGTCCTCTGGCAGCAGGTCCAAATGAGACCGTTTTGTCCCCCTTCCATTCCTTTCTCCCTTTCTGCACCTCACCATTTATTACACTATGCGATTCCTCTCTCCCTTATATGGAGACTCTCCCTAATCCTCCCTTATTCTGCAGCAAGCAATATAATCTGCAGTTAGATAGCAGCTTCATACAAGATTAACTCTTTGTTTTCCCTGGAGAATGAGGGCTGCTGCTCAAAAAATGTCTGGCTCCCGCCATAAGGTTGACTTCATTACATCATGCTTTATTTATTCTGGGGAATTTTCCAACATTAATCACATCTTATGCAATGTACAATATATCTGGAAATATATTGGATGATAATTTCTCCATTATATTCACAAAATCCACTGTAAATTTTAAGATTTAAAGTCACATGACCAGACCAATAATAATTTTATATTCAAAATCTGGAGCAATCTTACAACTGTCATGAGGGATGTTACCCAACTTTCCCTGGCTGTGGAGAAATTCAGTGCATCTTCTCTCCAGGGTCTCCTGAACAGGAAGAATTGTGGGCCCAGAGCAGGAGCTCCAGTGGAAATCTAGCTCTGTCCACACCTTCTCGCTCCTCCTGTAGTCAAGGATAGCCCAGGATGTGTCACTGTAAAATAGCGCTGAATGTGGCACATCCTGGTCTGCCTCGGACTGCAGGAGGAGACCTTGAACCCTGGCTGGCAAACTCTGTACTGAGGTGTGACAGCCTGGGTGCCCCTTGCCTTAGGTTTGCCACCACTGTAATATGTTCTTTCCATCAGATCAGGGCTGTAATCTATATGATATAGAACAATATTGATCCTGTAATACAGCCATGTATAATCTTATATCTATTCTCCAACAGTACGCTTCCTGCAGGATGTTTCTCCCTTTATTCGGAAGGCGTCTTTGGTGGGTGATCTTCCATGGGACATCTGTGACCTCCACAGTCCAGCACACAGCGACACATCTGGTTCTCCCACACATGGCTCCAGAGACTGCAAGGTCATTCCCTTAAAAATGTGTTACGCTGCAAGAAATCTGAGCATGTACGACCCCGAGGGACGGTCAGTGACAATATGTGCGTGACTCCAATGTTCCTGTTTGTTTCTGTAGGAGGTACATGTAGTAGTGTACCTCACCCCTCTTCTCCATGCCTCTTATGTCTACATCTCTTGCAGGCTGGTAGAACTACGCTCGCCTGATGGATGTCACTCCCTTGTGCTTCGCTGTAGAGATTCATCTTCTGCTCTGTCATGGTCGCAGGCCTTGCACAACAACATTACTGCTCTGCTGCCACAGGTCCTGGCAGAAACCCAGTGCATGCTGGGGGCTGCCACCGATGACCTCAGATATTTAGGCTGGGTATCCGAACAGGTGAGTGTATGATCCTGACACCAGATGCAAAAGCTTTTTCCGGTGATGCATATATGTAATGACAACATCCTTGTGATTCACATTTGCTATTTAACTCCTCAAGTTCTAATTATTTAGAGAGTTCAGTGAATGCAAAAATCTTATACATCTAGTACTTCTCACACCTCAGGCCGCATTCACACACTGCGTTTGAATTGTGTTTTGGAATGCCAAGCATGGTCACATGTGCATTTACATTGAAACAACATACAACATGTGGTCCACATTTCTGTACCAAGCGTTTTGGTGTAAATGCATATGCGATCAGGAAAAACTCTTCCATGATGCCTTTCAAAAAGCAATTCAATGCAGCAATTGCATCCAAGTACTGATAAAATATATCAGCTCTAGGCCTTATGCACTCGGCTGGATGGAGAAGGCGGACATTGCTCACCGCTCCCCTCTCCATAGGAAGACAAGCTGCTGCTGCAACACTCATTGGTCCAGAGATAGGACATCCTATATATTTTGTGGTGCAGCCGCCTCTCTCTGTTATGGTGTGTTGAAACATTGTGTGCTCTCACACTGTGACCAGTTGTCATAGACCAATGTGGCAATTTTTGCTGCCAGATTGTGGACCCAAATACGATCGAATGCATGGGGTACTTAGTATCACCTAGACTGGATACACTGAATCATGATGGTAATGATCACATCTTCCCTGGATTCAGTTATGATTTCCCAATTTATACTGTACATTTCAGCATCAGTTATTATGCAGATTATAAACTGAGCATAGATATCGCCATGTAATATGTTGTTGAGATCCTGTCCACTGACCATTCATTATTCTTCATTCTAGATCTCTCAAGATGATGGACGGGCTTTATGGCATGCCACACTTGCTGTTGTTTCTCAGAAGGATTTTCTTCTCTTTGAGGCAATGCCCAGAACACGAGAAGAGTGGGCACACCCAAAGCATAAGCTGCCTCTTATTTCCACAAGGTGAAATGTTATTAATGTGCATAAAACATTCAGCAGCTTTAGAAATGCACTGCATTTATTATCTTGAATTAAGTTACAGTATGCATTATACTTCAGAGCTGCATTCACAGTTCTGCTGGTTGCCTTTGGAAAGAGTCAACATATTTTGCAGATAACTAAACAGTAGCTGCTGCAAAAAGGATAATTCGCACAGGACACAACTTGCCAAAGAAAGCTCTGTGGATATACCAAATCGGCCAGGGATATTGTCAGATTTCTGCTTTGGGGCCTGCTGAATTGTTAATACATCTCTGGGCTGCTATAGGGAATGCAGTTTATGATCCATTTAAAGCCAATGGACCATCAAAATCCATCTTGATACACCAGGGACACTGAATCATATATCCATACACTGTGACTGTGGTAATCTTCTTGTATTTAACTATTACCACAGTCATGAAGCATACTCGATCAAGTGCCCCTTTGTTATAATGATGGATTTTGATGGTAGTTTTTTTATTTAAGTCAAGTAATGTATTTAAAAAGTTACTGAACTTTTCTTGTAGATTAAAAAAGTGTTCAAAATTTGAACTTGCCTAGAGTGTGTATATTTATGTGGGCACAGCATAGGACATTTAGTTACTTCCACATTATTCCACATGCAGCAATATATGGCCAAGCACTATAATATAGACCATATTGAAATCCAACATACATATTGGGTGATCCCAGCAAAAAACATGAAGATCAGAGACTGATGAGATAAAGTTCTGCTGAGTCTTTATACTAGACTTCCTGTTTATGTAACAGGAACTGCTGTATTGACTTACTAATAGAGATACAAAGGAACCTTTCTTTATATCCTCTCTTTATCTGAAGGTGTCTGTTCCAATCTGTTATGAGCACTACATCTTTGTATTTTTTAATATAACGTGTATATACTCATATATAAGCCGTCACAGTGTGCCCCAGCGTGCAGAGCGCATGGACGTGTCTGTCTGCTCTGCCACCAGTGAATAGAAGATGGAAGAGGAGCCGCAGGGAAGTATGTAAGTTTTTTATTTTTTTTGTACACTAGGGGGTTGGAGAACATTTCAATGGGGGAAGGGGGGGGGGACACAACATTTCAATGGGGAATGGGGGGGGGACACAACATTTCAATGGGGAATGGGGGGGGGCGCAGGGCCATTCATGAATGGGGGGACCGCATGGGGCATTACTCGGAGAGGCTGTGACCAATGTATTTTCCAGCCTAGGCTTCTACTCCACTCAATAAATTTTCCCAATTTGTGGTAAAATTAGGGGCTTCAGTTTATAATCGGGTCGGCTTATACTCGAGTATGTATATTTTACTTCCCTTTGGGGATTTTCTTTTTGACTTTGGCTCCTATTAAAAATGATTGATTGTTTTGTTTTTTTCACAGTACTTTATTGTATGTTCATGTAGCATTATTGTTTTGACTTTGTTCTTTCAGATTAGTACACTCAGGACCTGGACACAACTCGCCCTCCATGGGGCCACATCTAACATTTGCCACTCGTACAGGGTGTCCTCAGGGAATTGATATGCGTGTGTTCCGAGTGGAGAATCAGCGGGATCTCTCTGCTTGGACAAGAGCGCTAGTGCAAGGATGTCACGCATCAGCTGAACTCACAAGAGAGGTCACAATTAGTAAGTCATTTCAAGAAGGAAATAAAATGTATATCTGCTTTTCTCCTCTTCTCAGCACCTATTGGTTGGCTATGTTTACACCAACATTTTGCATTACAATTACGGCGCATGTTAACTCTTGGCCCCTTTACAGACAAATTTCAAAACTGTCTAGTGAGGTACAAAACACATGATTTTGCAGCAGGCACATACATTAGCTCTTAGTCACAGAATAAGCACATTTAGCTTAAAGGGGTTTTCCCACGAACAAAAGTTAGGTGCTGTAGAGTGATGACACCCCTACAGATCATGAAAACGAGATGGGGTCCCATGTACCGAGATGGGGTCCCCAGATGGATCCCATGTACCTCCGTCGGCCCTGTGGATAAATTTTGTTTGTGGGAAAACCTCTTTAATAAATCCCAACAATAATCACACATAACTCTGCTTGCCTTCAGTGAATGGGCAAGTTATTGTTTTCTTCTAGAGGCTGAATTGTAATAGCCTGTAGCCCAAGCAGTTATGTCCACAGAAGATCAGCAGCTTTAATTATAGCAGACTCTCAGCTCATTGATGGGGAATATTATACCGTTTGTTATACATATACCCTAATAGAGCATATAGGATATAATTACCTTGAATAGTTACCCCATTGCAAAAGTATGCACTGCTAATGAATATACCTCTACACATATGTCACAAATTTCCCAGGATTTGGGTCTGTTTCACACAAACATGTGCAGCCCATGTACTGTAA
The DNA here is from genome assembly GCF_040894005.1 of Engystomops pustulosus. NCBI lineage: Eukaryota > Metazoa > Chordata > Amphibia > Anura > Leptodactylidae > Engystomops > Engystomops pustulosus. The sequence goes on along the minus strand of NC_092417.1, from coordinate 99,078,187 downwards.
ATGTGCACACAAAGCAGAGGAAGGGAATCCCTGCCCATTGTGACCTCTGAAGCTCTTTGGATGCTTTACTTTAGGCTGTAATGATCAGCTGTAAGGTGTATTGATAATCCTAGTTCCCATGATGGCAAAAAGTTTTTAAAATCCAATTGTCACTGGGATAAAAAATGATTTTTTGTGTGGAGCTAGAATTATAAAATATACCAGTTCGAGCTTGCATACAAATACTTAAGAACAAACCTCATTTTACTGAAAAGAATAATTTCCCTTTGGAGCAAAATAAGTTAAATTTTAACTCTTTTACGCTTTAACTGTATAATTCACTTTGATGCGTCAATTAAATAATCTACATGTTCAGTTCCTAATATGTTTTAGTGTATGATAATTGTAACACTTTGCTTTGATATTTATCAACAGCCTGTTCTCTGCGTGGAGAAGCAGTCTCCCTCTCCATCCATTACGATGCAGGATTTACAGTGTGTCGGGGAGGCCCTTCGGGTCCTGTCCTGTACAGATACCCATTCGAGAAGCTCCGTATGTCAGCAGATGATGGGACCAAATTTCTTTATCTGGACTTTGGTGGACCAGAAGGAGAACTGGTATGTGTTGTATGTTTGTTAAAGCAGCTTTTTACCTAACCCCTTAGTGACGCGGCCTGGAAAGGCTCTAGTGACCTGGTCATTTTACCAAATTTTCGTATGTAGTGGTTTAATGGCTATAACTTTTTTTTTTTTTTTTTGCATGCACCTTAAATTTTTTGCTGTGTTTTGTTTCTGGACATATAGAGCTAGTTAAAACATAATAAAAGTTTTAAACATTTTTTTTTTCCTTTTTTAGTTATAGTACATATATTTTTTTAGTTTTTAATTAACTCAAAATAAGCATGAATTTTGAACAAATGAATGATTTTTGTTTTGGTTGCTTTGTTATATGATATGTTATATATATTATATGATACTTCAGCGCGATGCTATGTGAAGCAGTAATAAACAGCATCTCCCTTCTCCCAGGGTCTACGGGTGTCTCTGACACCCGGAGAACCGTCCCTGCTCCCGGGACTAGTGCTGGAGCAGTAGAAAACTGCAGCAACATCTAAAGACGTCGCTGTAGACTCCAGACCTGTGCCCGCTGACGTCTAAAGTCAGCAGGCGAGCAGGGAGGAGTTAAGTTTTACTAATTATACGCATTTGGTGGAATATTCATTCATTCATCTGTTTTACCACAAGAGCTGGTATTTCACAATATCAATATTAGCTGAATGATACACTGCTGCGCCTGCCATCAAGTCAACGCTATCCCTGCCTCCGACACGTGACTTTAATTGGATATTGTACTTACACTGGAAACCTTTCTTAGTTATATATTCTTATATACACATGCACTCTTTTCCTTGCCAATTTTTATGCCATTGATGCTTCTGACATTCCTGCATCTGACAAAGTGGGAGCTGCTACATCTATACTAATAAATAAGGACATGGTTGAATGAAAAACCTTTAGGGTGGTGGCACACTGCGGTTTTGGCTGCGTTTGCAAACGCAGACAAAACCGCACCCACCGGGGCGGGGCGCAGCCCGATTGCATGGGCGTTTCTATGGTAACGCCTGCGATCGGGAACGAGCCGCCGGTGTTTTGCGTTAATTTAATGCAAAACACCAGCATCTCGTTTCCGATCACAGGCATTACAATAGAAATGCCGATGCGATCGTGCCGCAGCCCACCCCCGTGGGTGCGGATTGGGAATTTTAGGAATTCTGGGAATAAAGATGATTCTATATGACTGGGGTGTTGCAAAAATAATAGTTTATTCCCCTCTCTCTGTCCTCCAATTTAGCAGCTGTGCAGTCCATCAATCCACCATTATGGTGGAGCTGTTATTGCTGGGGAAATTTGAGGATTCAGAGTTGGAGTAGGAAGTTTGGTTTACCGACTCGCCCGCGGGGAGCTTAAGAAGTTCATTGTTTTTACAGCTCCAACCCCCAACCATGTATATATATATTATCTAAAATATAATGCCTCTGCCCCTTGTGATATATTTGTTTGTCAGCAATTCCATGCCAGGTCCTGCCTACTAAGCTTACTTCACCGCCAGGCATGCACTGATGGCAGTAGAAAAGATTACCTGAGTTGGCTCACACACAGAGTATCTTTTCATTCAAAGCTTATGTTTGTGTGTGTGTAACTTAATACTGCAATATAAGAAATAAAAGTACATTACAAACATGTTTATTTTTACATAATACATCACTTTGGCCTGTAAATAATGTTGAGAGGTATTTGCAATGTTGTTCTTGTCTAATTATTTATCTTTTTTCTTTCAGGCTCTGGATTTGCACACTTGTCCAAAGCCTGTTGTTTTCCTGTTGCACACATTCCTATCTGCTAAGGTCACCCGAATGGGCCTGCTAGCGTGACCCTTCTGTGCCCTCCACAGGACACACTCCACATAGGGCTATCCTTATAATCCGTGCCTTCCAGAGACCATCACGGACAGCGTGTAGCATCTACCCATACAATATGTATTTACAGAGGAGCCATACTGTCATGTTTACTCGGCTGATGAGTTACCACATGACAGAGTACTACCCCAAAGATGTGAGCGTTCAGCTAAAACTCATCTGAGTACAATGTTACCATGAGACGTTACTTATTTTATCTGCCGAGGTTCTCCTTACCCCCGAATTACCAACACACCTCGTGTCCTTATTCACTACAAAGACTGAAGTTTTCCTCTGGGAATATGAAGCCATATTGTTTTTATGACCAAAGTGCCTTTTTTGTGTTATTGCTGCCTTAAATTTTTATTACGCACAAATCATATTTATAGAGGTTATAGAGATATATATATTGAAATGTATAGATCCACACACATATCTACACCCATACATAACACATATACTATTTCTAGACGCAGGTTATCCTCATGCAGCCATCTTTTAATGACTCTTTTTGACTGCTTTTGGGTCTCTGTTTAGACCAAATGGCCGTTAAGTTTAACCAAAGATTATACTGTGCAAGGATATTTGTTATGTATTCTGGAAAAAAAAATTACTTGCTTCAATGAAAAATATACATCATTTAACAGAGCTTTGTTCACTTTTATTTTTTATAGCTTTTCAGTAAAACGGCAAACAAGAAAAAAAGATTCAGCTTTCTTGCTTCAAAAGTCATTGGTCTTTATTCATATTGCATCAAGGACATCATGTGAGTTATAACTAAGCTGATGCTTAGATGTAAATCACGTGATGTCCTTGATGCAATATGAATAAAGATCTTAATTAGACACAAAGAAGCAGATGGATGTGTATACTGAACTGGAAAAGTGATGCAAAGGCAATAAAGTCAATAACAAAGACAAGACATACACATTAATAAAAACACTTAAAAGTTACAAAAAGGTGTATCTGGCTACCACGGGTCAGGATGCGACCCGATACTCCCTAGCTCGATCTATCATAAAACATGTATAACCTAGGTGTAAGGCACGGTGCAGAACAATGTGGGCAAAATCTTTGTTGGTGTGAACCAATATATACCACACATGCATACTATCAGTCCTACTTATACAATACCAGACTGGGTAAGTATAGTGAATCCATGTGGAAAGAGGTATAGGACTGGAACAGAGAGCAGGGGAGGCAGACATCCCCAGGCGTATCGTCATCTCGGGGTGACTTCCTCAGGGGTAAGTGACTGCAAAATGCAGTCAATGAACCTGTCAATGAATAGGTAACACCTACCCCCCCCCCCCCCCCCCTGCTCGCAAACGTAATGACAAATGAAGTACAAGGAAAGTTGTCTGCAACAAGAAAGAGACTGTGTGCTCTATTGCAAAGCAGAGAGAGGATGGTAAAAACCGACGAGCACATCCAGAATAACAGGGGAAAGGAGATGACTCAGCCTGATCCCAAAAACAAAGTATGCCCCTTTATAAATGATGGCACCCAGTCTATTGCCCCAAGAGAAACATGAAAAGTATATCCTATTGTACTCCTCGAAAGAGGAGAAATAAGGCAAGACTGACATACAAGGAAGGTAAAAATGTTACAATCTTCATATAAATATAACAGTGGACAGATAAATATGGTATTAAAAAACAATGAATTGATGCTGAGTTACAATGGTGGTACACAAAAAAAGTGGTCATGGTAGAATACCAGTCCTTACCAGGTAGAGAGCGGGATAAACTCCGATGTCCAGGAATGACCGCGTCCACTACGCGCGTTTGGACTCATACTGAGCCTTAGTCTATGTACCACCATTGTGGTACATCTGAAACCACGTCTTTTGAAGCTATACATATGATAATTGCACAATCTCCTGTTTGCATTAAAGTTTTTTTTTTAAATAATATATATTTATCCCCCTTCCAGAATAAGGGGATGAGTAACTGATCTCAGGTGATCTGAATACAGCTGGGACCCCAGCATTTGGTAATCGGAATAATTCATTGACTTAATAATAATTGTCATCTTATCTGAGTGCTTGCTACAGCTGTATCCAGTCTAGACAAACTCTGAAGTACAACTACCAGGACAAGCCAGAGAGATCTGTCCTGCTAATGTATTTCTAACAGAATTGTATTGTGCCCCCATATCCCATCTAAATCCTGCCAAATAATACATTGTTCCCAGTATGTTTGGTGGAGACTGGAATATCATGGAAAATTATGCAGTAAACTTCCATCTATAGATCTATCACCCCCCAAAGAAGTGGGCATGATGTAATTTTAAATAACTAGTTTAGACTCTTGGAGACTGTTCTATAGTTTGAGGGGTGTGTTTTTTTTTACAGGGGATAAGGCTTACAGATGTGTTCAAATGAGTTTTACAGTATATTGTATAATAATAATAAAAACAAAACAGTAAATTGTTCTAAAACAGGTCCATTATTTTATGGGCCCATAAAAGGGCTGCCATAGAGGTTCTTGAGCTTTGTACTGAGGTACTTTGTACCTCCATGTGCCTCCAGTTTCATAAACAGTGGCTTGCTCCATTAGACCCTGTAAGATATTTCCCCTAAATGATTTGAATCAAAAGGAGGATATACAGAGGGTACATCAAGTATTCAGACCCCTTTTTCACTCTTTGTTTCATTGCAGCCAATTGGTAAGATCAAAAAAGATCTTTTTGCTCATTAATGTACACTCTGCACCCCGTTGTGATAAAAAAAAAACAGAAATTTAGATATTTTTGATAAATTTGATAAAACTGAAATATCACATGGTGATATGTATCTAGATCCTTTGCTCAGTAAAGTAGAAGCACCTTTTGAGCTAGTAAAGCCATGTATCTTCTTGGGAATGATACAACAAGTTTTTCACACTTGTATTTGGGGATCCTCTGCCATTTTTCCTTGCAGATCCTCTCCAGTTCCCTCAGGTTGGATGGTGAACATTGGTGGAAGGCATTTTCAAGTCTCTGCAGAGATGTTCCATTGGGTTTAGGTCAGGGCTTTGGCTGGGCAAGTCAAGAAAGGTCACAGAGTTGTTCTGAAGCCACTGCTTTGTTATTTTAGCTGTGTGCTTAGGGTCATTGTCTTGTTGGAAAGTGAACCTTTTGCCCAGTCTGAGGTCCAGAGCACTCTGGAAGAGGTTTTCATCCAGGATGTACTGGGCCACACTCCTCTTTCCTTCCATTGCAACCAGTCGTCCTGTCTCTGTAGCCAAAAAAAAAACCCAAAGCACAATGCTGCTAACCCAATGTGTCACTGTTGGGATTGTATTTGGCAGGGGATGAGCAGTGCCTGGTTTTCTCCACACATACTGCTTAGAATTAACTCCAAAAAGTTCAATCTTCATCTCATCAGACCAGAGACTCTTAGTTCTCATAGTCTGGAAGTTCTTCATGTGTTTGTTTGTTTGTTTTGTAAACTATAGGTGGTACTGTATATGTCTTGTACTGAAGAGAGGCTTCCATTGGCACACTTTACCATTAAGCCCCGACTGGTGGAGGCTGCAGTGATAGTTGAATGAATAGAACTTTCTCCCAACTCCCTACTGCATCTCTGGAGCTCAGCCACAGGGTTCTTCTTTACCTCTCTCATAAAGGCTTTCCTCTCATGATTGCTTAGTGTGGCTCTACAGCCAGGTCAAGGAAGAGTTGTAGTCGTCCCAAACTTAATCCATTTAAGGATTATGGAGGTCACTGTGCCATAATTCTGTGTGTGCCTTTCCTAATCAAGTCCAAGAAGTTTAATTAAACACAGCTAGACTACAAGGAAGTAGTAGAATCATCTCAAGGAGGGCCAGAAGGAAGTGGAAAGCTGTGAGTTAAATATGAGTGTTACAGCAAAGGGTCTTAGACATGAACCCTTATTTTCACAAATTTCAGGTCAATAACCTCAAGATCTGAGCTGAACCGGCATCGGGATACACGGGGTGCCGGCTGTAACTAATAGTCGACACCCCAGTGTAACGCCCGCAGTAGGAGTGGGCTCCGATCGCGGGTGTTTAACATGTTAAATGCCAAGGTCAGTGTGACAGTGGCATTTAACCTGCCTTTGGGTTTTTTCCCCCCACAATCGCAACCGTCTTTGGGGGCTGCCAACCGTTGCTATGGCAGCCTTGGAGTCCGATCAGGACCGTAGAGCTGCCTGCTGGCAGTGCCTGAAAGATGGTGTCTCTGATGTCAGTGGCATGTGCATAGGCTGACGCTGCTAATACCCTGCAATACATCAGTATTGCAGAGTATTATCATGAGGAAGAAATGAGATGATTGCTTGTTCATATCATGTAAAGTCAGTAAAGAATTTTTCAATAAAAAAAATAAATCAATAAAAATGCCCATAAGCCCCATAACATAGAGACATATAACGCTAAAAAAGTCTAAATCAACCCGCACGATGAACACTGTTTAAAAAAAACTGTTAAAAGCCTGCCAAAAATTATGATTTGTACCTAATGAATCCCACAAAAAATGCAATAAAAAAGGGATCAAGCAAACATATGTACTCCAGAATGATACTGTTGCAAAGTACAACAAAAAACAAGTCTTCAACCAGCTCCGTAGCCAAAAAGTAAAAATTATATGCCACTAGGAAGACGGCAATGCAAAAATGATAGATTTTTCCTCACAGTAGGTTTTATTTGGCAAATTTAGTAAAACGTAAGAAAAAATATTCAAGTATGGTATCCCTGTAATTGTATTGACCAATAGCTTAAAGATAACATGATTGTTAGGCTATACAGTGAGCACTGAAAAAAAAAATCCAGTTCAGAATGCTTTTCTACTCCTACCCTCCTAAATTTTATTTATTTAAAATTTTCTTTTTATCTTGTGAATGAAGTACAACATGTGGGGGGAAAACAATCTCAGAATCGTTTTGATAAGTAACAGTGTTCAAAAGTTATAACCATATAAAGCGATGCAAGTCAGAATCCAAAAAATGGGGCTGAGCCTTGAACTATAAACTGGCTACGTCCTTAAAAGGAACCTACCACCACGGATCTACCTATAAAGGTAGATCGGGTGGTAGGTGCATCTATAGGACGGGAAGGTAGCCCTTTTAAGGGCGCAGAACAGCAGGCTTTGCAGACGAGGGCGCGCAGCTATGAGGAAGACTTCTAGAGAAGCTGTGCTGTGTAGCCTCAGATCTGGCTACTCCACGCCCCAGTGGCTTCTTTACAAAATCTACATATTAGGGAAATTAAAGTTATTAAAAGATTGCGGGGACGTGAGGATTAGCCCTTAAAACGGCTACCCTCACGTCCTATAGATGCACCTACCACCTGATCTACCTTTTATAGGTAGATCCGTGGTGGTAGGTTGCCCTTAAGGAGTTAACAAGATGGCTGTCTTCTTATGGCTAATGTTCTATTATAAAGTGGTATCATGGTGCCACCTAGTGACCAGTTTATAGAACAGCTTACTGATTAAAGGAAACCTAACACTTAGAATGGTCGGTGTAAGCAGTAAATACCGAGCACCAGCTCAGGATGAGCTGGTGCTGGTACTTACTTTCGTTAGTGTTATAAACCGCGGTATCGCGGTTTTAACACTTTTTAAACTCTAGAGCAGAACAGGCTTCGGCGCTGCGTGCTCGGTATTTACTGCTTACACCAACCATTCTAAGTGGTAGGATTCCTTTAAGAAAATTTACCATAATCCATCATGATAAACTCATAGATCCAGGCACTGTGACTGCAGTAATCTCCTTATATTTGTTTTCTATGCCCCCCTTCTTGCTAAAAGTAACTTTGAAAATTATGCTAATGAGCCTGAAGGGCTCTGGTGGTTGTTTCCAGAGCTCTTCAGTGCTGTACATTCACAGACTGTTACGATGAGCAGAGCAAGTTTCCCCTCCCCCTGCACTTCCTACTGCTGTTAGATTACACAGGCAGAAGGGAGGAGTTAACAAAAAAAACATGTGTTAACAGTGCATTTTGTAAACACAAATGTTAGGCAAATATCCTCTCCCCAGCTGTTGTATTGCGTTTCAAAACAGAATGTAAACGCCACGTGTGAACACTGCAGTATTTCTTACATCACTGCACAAGTGTCTGGAGCTGTTGGTGCAGGATGATAATGGCAGGGTCACGTTGGTTACTATTAAAACTATGGAAGCACGCTTGATAATTAAGGCTATATGCACACAAGGGTGTGCATTTCATTTCAAATAATCTTTATTTCTATAGCGCCATCAAATTCCGTAAAGCTTTGCAAAGTATGGGGGGCATTTACAAATAGAAAAAGACACTATAGAATGAAACAATAGTCATACGGAACAATAAGAGTGATTCTCAAAAGCCAAATATAACTTACAATACCTATATACAGGCATTCCCCTACTTATAGAACCGGACTTACAGACAACCACTAGTTACAGACGGACCCCGTGACCCCAATGATCAGCTGTAAGGTGTCTGTAATGAAGTTTTATCCATTACAGCAAAAAATTTTGAAACTCCAATTGTCACTGGGGTGAAAATTCTTTTTGCCTGAAGCTACAATTATAAAATATACAGTTCCAACTTACACACAAATTCACTTCTTGTATGTAACTCCGGCACTGCCTGTAAAGTGGTCTACTCTTTTAAATGGTGAATAACGTTTTAACAAATTTTGCTAAATTAAAGGTAGCTTAGCCCATTGTCGAAATATACAAAGCCATTATGGAAAATGAGAGATGGAGCAGGGAGTTATAGCAACAAGGTTTCCACCCACCAGCTGAAAGTGCATAATTGGCCAAGCCCCATTGCCACAAGTGCGTTTTTGGTGCACTTTCAAATGCATTACAAAACTGCATGCATGTATGTTTACCATGTGTTGGGCTAGTTTTAATTTAATTTTAAACTCTGGAAGCGTAAGCAGCTGTGAAAATGTACAGCTGCTTACACTTCCAGAAATGAAGAAACGCTGACCAAACGCATGGTAAACACACAAAAACACATGAGTTTTCAATGCATTTAAAAACGCAGCAAGAAGGAAATCTTGTAATAGAAAGAATTGGTTCTGGCACAATCACTGCCAGTAGAAGGACATTGTTACATGAAGAGCTCTTTAGAGATTGGTTGACACAAGTATACATGCACTAGATGGCTGCAAGATTGTAGCAGAAGTGTAAAATTTACAGTCTATGAATTGTTGATTCAGCTTGTACATCCTAATTTTTTATGTATACATTTTTTTTTTTAACATTTGAAAAAAAAGTAAATATTATATAACATTAATAGGTAGCAATTGTGATAGAACCAATTCTTTGTATTATATACATTTCTTTTTTGTGACCGCTGGACTCCCAGAAAGGTTCACAGCACATAAATCCCCAACTAGGGCCATACACTGGGTTAGGGTGCGGTCACACGTTGCAGTTAAAACTGCATCACAATCAGCTCTGAGGTGGTTTTAGGTGACTTCTTGTCAATTGAACAGGTGAAAGACATGAACTGAACGAGTGAATTAGATTTTCAAGGGGAAACCTGCTCCACAAATGTCATTCACTTGTTCAGTTCATGTCTTTCACCTGTTCAATTGACAAAACTGCACCTAAAACCACCTCAAAGCTGATTGCGATGCAGTTTTAACTGCAGTGTGTGACTGCACCCTTAAAGTGCTGTTTGAGAAATACTTCACATTTCCTAAACATTAGGAATTCTATCATTAAAATGAAGCATGATAAACCAGGGACACTTACTTACAGACTTAAGTGACTGTGGTGATCTTCTTATATTTGTTATTCATGGCCTTCTTCCTTCTAAAATCAATTTTTATTTATTGAGCCAAAACAGCCATGAAGGTGTTACTGAAGCCCCTCATTGCTGCAGATTTCACAGGCTGTTACAATGAGCTGAACTCTCAGCTTTTGTAACCTCACAGTCCATATGTGAGCTCAAACTTCCTCTGCTGCTCTGAGATAACAACAGGCAGAAGGAGGGTGGAGGAGGAGCCATGCTCCTGCACAGTGTAACAGCATGTGAAGCCAGAGAATAGGAGGAACTCTGGTAACACCTCCAGGTTTAATAGAATAAATATAAAAGTTGATTTTATAAGGAAGGAGGCCATGGGTAGCAAATATAAAAAGATTACCACAGTCCCAGTGCTTTGATATATGAGGAAGTGTCCCTGGGTTATCATGCTTGATTTTAATGGTAGATTTCATTTAAGGAATGCACAAGGTTGAGGACTGGGATGTATACTTTATATAGTATTCAATATTGTCATTGTGCAAGTTATGTCCTGGATTCATCTCTGTACCTTATTGGGGAGGGGGGCAATATACAGTGTAAGGGAACACAAGACAGAAGGCATTCTACAGTACGGGGGCACATTAGGAGGTGGGGATAGGGCATTATTGGACGTGAAATAATTCTATGGGGCGTTACACATCCTTTATCTTGTTGAAAGACATATTTCTTTATTTACTGGCTACAGGAGCAAATGTTAGTTACAGCTGGACTAGCTGGAGCCAACACCACAGGATACTTCTCTGTAACCAGAGAGCAAGTGCAGAAATTCACACCTCTGCTAGCTAAGCTCCACGGACAAAGAGATCAAAGGGATAGGGGGCCTGTGTGTTGCTTTCCCTCCAAAATTCAGACAAAGGGAAATATCATAGCTCTCCATAACTGGGGCATAATTCATAATTATGGGTCCCCAGTTACACGGGACAGTTATAGAATCTAGATACACTCCTGGACCAAGTATTGGAAGCCTAGCAGCAGGAGAACCTGGCCAATTGCAGAACACCCCTATATTAGGCTTAGACACCCCGAATTTGGTATGGGTTAAATGGTAATAAGGTACCCGGTTGATCGGAAACAATGGCATGGTTGTGCCATCTTCCAATCAAAAGTTATTGGGTTTTAACGGAACCCCAGACCCAGAGATTACCTCTCTGATGGGAAGGGGATAGAAAAACTCCCCCTCACAGTGACATCACAGCCAGGTGTGGGGGTCAAAAATCCCCTGGTTTAAATTATCGAAATAGCCACACACCGGTGTTCAGTTTGAGGAATCTATACATTAGAAGACTATATCGCTTTCTATGCCCTGTCCTCGGGCCAAGGAACTTCTACCTATTTCCATAGCAAAAGTCTTTGGTTTCCGTTTCCCTAACTGTTTGTAAGCATTGTATGTTTATTGTTTTTAACTTTCTTTTATTTATATCTGACAATTTTGTTTTTGAGTGTACTGTATTTTTTAAGTATATTAAAGTCTTAACGTTAATAAGCCTCTGCTTGTAGCCTTAAAGGATCTAAGTTTCCAAAGGGAATTATGTTACCAGCTAATTTTAAGGGTGCATTCAGATGGCCGTCTGTGGGGATGTATATGTGGCCGCATAAATGTCGCCGTAGTCGGCAATGGCGGCCCTGCAGCGGTATGGTACCATAGATGTGTGGCAGCGTTCCGCACCGTACACGGGGAAAGAAAAAGCATGCTCTATCTTTTCCCGTGTGTGCGGCCGTGCGCCGCTTTTCTGTGGAGGGGGGAGGGGTCTCCTCCTCTCCAGCGCACAACAATGTTTGGTGTGTCGGGTCGTGACACTTGTCTAAAGTTAATATCCCCCCCAAGGCTGTTAGAATCCCTTTTCCAAAGTGCTGCATGTCCAAGCTGATGTAGGTTATATCATACGAGTAAATATATAATCCCACCACCCCCACCTTGTCAGTACCAGAATACTGGTGGTATGGGGTAGACTGGGGGACATTATATATATGGGGGTGGGGGCAGAGGAAGGGTCATTATATTATCTGGAGGGGACACTACAGAGGGGAGGGGATACTACACGGGAATTATATGTTGTGGGAGTCACTTTGGGAAGTATTATACCGAGGGAGGAATCCGGAGATCTCCCCTACGTATGGGCTGCTCATATTGGCCCTCTTCCATTTTTGTAGGTTGGGAGGCAAGTGATAGAAAATCTATATTAAAACTTGCCAACAGTTAGGGGACTTTAGCTTTCCTTTCCATACCACAGAGCGGTCTATTTCTCAGTCTACATTGATTGCTTACAGCAGTGATGGTGAACCTCTTAGAGACAGTGCACCCAAACCACAAGTGCCCACATGACAATATAAGCAGTTACTTATTGCTCCTTGCTCTGTCACAATTTTCAATCACATTAGTGGCCTGAGGACACCAATACAGTACAAGGAAGGAGAAATTCGGATTATCATTGTAGTTTCCGTCTAGGGTCATTTAAACAGGTAGAATTGCAGGCACAAAGCAGGGGCTCCAATGATAATCCAGCTCTATCCACTCCTCCTGCAGTTACAGGTAGCCAAGAATAAGTCACATTAAAATAGCACTGAAAACCACACATCATGGGCTGCCTGGGACTGTAGGAGAAAGTCCAGTCTGACGAACTATGTGCTGGGGTGACTGCTTGGGTGCCCAGAGAGAGGGCTCTGAGTGCCACTTCTGGTTCGCCACCACTGCCTTACAGTATTCCAAGAACAGAGGAACATCACAGTCGGAAATGGTACGTTCTGATTCGTGAAGGATGCTGGGAAATGTAGTTTAGCAGCGGCCGAAGCGTCACGGTTGCCATGCCGACAGCTGCGATGATCTCGCAATGTATCATATGATCACCACAGCCGCTTCCGGTTTCACACAGCCCCGTCTTACGGGTTTCGGCTGCACGTCACTTCCGGTTCCGGTGAAGTGACAGGCCCCGGAATCCAGTGGAACCCCTGAGACACCGGGACCGGGAGATGAGATGACAACGTCAACTCTGCAGGTAATGGCGGGATCCGGAGTGGGAGGCAGAAGCCCAGAGGGGGTAACATGCGGGAGTCGGGCCGGTAAGGGGCGGGGATGGAGTTAGAGGTAAATAGTAACGCTTCGGGTTTGTGGTCCTGTCCTAAGTAACACCCGGGCAGTGGGAGGACCCCTTTCCCTTTTATACACGGTACAGGACGGGGCTGGAGTCCTCCTCTCGTGTTGACTTGTCAATATATAGGGAATGTGAGTGACCGTTAAAAGTGGTTGTCACCCAGCTTTCCCGGCCTCCAGAATGGCAGATCGTTCTGCTAAATCCCTGATATGTCCCACTCCCCGATGGGGTTTTTGTTACCATTTAGGAATCTGGGAAAACTTGACATCTAATCCAAGGTGAGCCATGATTAAAGGGATGTGGGATGCCACTCAGCTTCTCATAACCTTATGGACTGTGTACATGGGCGATTTTGGATATTTTTAGCTTTTTTGTTTAGCTATTTCTTCAGCCTAGGTCTGGGTTGTCAGCCGCATGTCTTACAACCAATGTGTTTTCTATTTTGAAAGGGTATAATGATGACTGTGACTTTAGGATTTTAAACATTTATTGGTCCTGCTTTCCTAACCTAGTGTGGAAGTGGGGACATAACCTCCGAAATGTATAATTGGTTCTATCTGTATGAAAACCATAATCACAGCCATTTTGTTGTCCAGCTTCACCAGGAGTAGATAATAAGTAGGATTAAGAAGAACTGTATTCCATTTAAATTGCTAACTGGACAACCACTCAGTTGCTGGGTAGGTGGGGGGATGCTCACCCACCTTTGACTCCATGTTCTATCAGCATGGCAATTTCTCCCCTCCTTGTCACTGGCCTCAGTGTTCACATATACGAGAATTGTGATGTATCAGCAGTGACTTTAGTGTGGGTGAGTTTATTTTACACCAAGGCTTTTACTGGCTAGCCTGGCCCCCTAACTCTTTAGGCTAAACTATGTGTATACATTGGTTATGTTTCAGGTACTGCAGCACAGGTGTGCACATCAATGTAGGCTGCACATCTACAGAACTGCCAGGGCTAAACCTTCCCTGCTCCCCATCCTCCCCACGTTATTCAGTAATTGTATGATACAGCCTTTCTTTCTGTTTCTATGGTTTGAGAGTCAGAAGATGCATTTTGAATGTAATAAGGTTTTCTCTGCAACAGTTGTGCAGCTGCTGACTCCTGTCTGAACAGAAGAGCTCTGCAAGCCCAATGTATGATGATTTCACAATCAGTTTTTTCTTGTGTTACTGATGGTGCTCTCCTACAATCATAGGAGCATATTTACTAAATATGTAATAGTATTGTTCTTCATGTAGCTGGTGTTCCCTGCACTATTCCACTTTTTTGGTGATGAGTTTCTGTCGGACTTTGCATGTTAAATGTGGCAAACGGTCCAGAATGCCCATTTCAGTGCAGAAATTTTTGTTGCATGAAGAATAGTGCAGCTGTGACACAAAAAGATTGTGTGTGACACAAATGTGGCGTGGATCCTTCTTAAATACATGTGCAAGAATGTGCAAAGTCCGCGAGAAAACTGGAGCACCTTAGTAAATGTGGGCCATAGTGTTGTCCTATAACAGTGACCTCTGACCTTTGACTCTCCATTCGTGCAATAGCTGTTAGGATGTGCTTGGAATTGCCTTTTTGAAGCAACTGCAGAGCTGTAGATTGGGGTCCACTGCCCTATAGCACAGAAGAAATTTGTATGAAAGTATCCTGTTGTGCTGCAGAGAGAGAGCATAAGTGTACTACCACCTCTCCCCGCTCCTCCATTGCCAGCATCGGACAAGTCATGTTCCATTGGGGGCATGATACCGCTACAGCTAGTTACAGGCTTACATCATGTGCAAAGTTTACCTACTATTACAGCATATTACACAGCATTACTGTTTATTATAGAGATTACAAGCAGCCCCTGGGTTACGTACAGAATAGGTTCTTTAGGTTTGTATGCAAGTCAGAACTGGTATATTTTAATATTTTAGCTCAATACTAAATATTTAGTATTGGATATTTGTAAGTGGATTTTCAAAATTTTGTGCTTTCATGGGACCAATGATTATCAATAAAGCTTCATTACAGACACCTCACAGCTGATCATTGCAGTCTGGGACTAAAGTAAAGCATCCAGGGAGCTTCACTAGGGGTCACATTGGATAGAGGTCCATCTGTAGCTTGAGGTCGTCTGTAAGTTGGGTATTATTAAGTCGAGGGCCACCTGTATACGCAAGCCTTCTTTATCTTAGTGTCATATTGTGGAATCTTTTTTTTTTTTTTTTTTTTTTAAGTTTCACATTTTAGGTGCTTCCTCTAGTTCAGTCGCTCATAGGATGGTGACTATGCTCTTACACGAGAGCCTAAGTGTAGTTCATTGTAGAGACAGATCTATGTGTTGACCCTTGTTCTCTATGACATAGTTACTATCTATTTGTGATGTAAGAGACTGGTATTTCCTTAGGGATTTTCTCTATAATTGGTTCCTTGAATTATTCCCTTTCCGCTGTGTCTGACATCATAGTGATGTGACTGCACCCATACATCTAGTTAAAGGTACATGTCATGTGATCACTAAATATATCTCTAGTGACTCAGGTAGTTCTTGTGAGTGTAAGAGTCACCTGCTTTATGACAGTAGGGTGAGACACAGGCTGGGCACATATAACAATGCTGAGACTTCTATTGTGGGGATTTAGTTTAATTCAGATGATAAATTCGAAAATGGCCACATCTACATGATTTTTATAATCCCCATATAACATATCGGTTTATTCATTTCTCTAGGGACTGGCTGATCCCTACTTCTGTCCCTTTCCTTGTATTCCAATTCCCTACATTGTTAATTCTTTGCCTGATGCAGCTTTCCTTCTGTGTCTCTTTGCTGTCTCATCTCCCTTCCCATGTCATTAGTTTTGTCTTTTACCCCCCCCTCCATCCTCTGCATCTTACCCTACCGCCACTGCTTTTATACTTACTTCTTCTATTGCTCCCTTCTGTCTTGCATTTCTAATCCCAATTTTATTTTGTCTCCTGTAAATTGGAGGCTTCAGTGATCTTTTATAGAGAATATGTATTAATATGCACTCTCTTACTCTTTACAGAAAGCCATTGATTTGGTGACCAAAGCCACAGAGGAGGACAAGAACAAGAACTATGAAGAGGCTTTGAGGTTATATCAGCATGCGGTGGAGTATTTCCTGCATGCTATCAAGTGTAAGTCTGGATTGCAAATAGGGGAAAGTGTTTCTTTCGGATGAAAGGTTGAATTTATTGCAAAGGGAGTTGCTTGTAGGGCTTTTAAATATTTAGATTCTTTAATTTGTACTTAAGATGAAGCTCACAGTGACAAGGCCAAGGAGAGCATCCGAGCCAAGTGTATGCAGTACCTGGACAGAGCCGAGAAGCTTAAGGATTATCTAAAAACAAAGGACAAGCAAGGCAAAAAGCCTGTAAAGGAATCCCAGAATGAGAAAGGGTGAGCTGTTCTTTGAATTCTGCATGGGCTTTTTTCTGGAATATGTCTTAGACTGGGATACTAGCTAGACACACTAGTAAGGACGTGGTGTGCCTGTTATTGTGGAATAAAACTACGTCTCAAGTAATCCTATTTTATATAAAACATTCATATAAAATGCCTGGGGAAAAAAAAAACTTCACATTCTGGAAAACAAGAATCTGCTATAAATGGTTTGGGTATGTGTCTGGGGAATCACCAGTGGGAAATGTGATTTAGAGGTTACAGTTTCTTAATTATTTTGGTTCTCTTCAGGAGGTCCCATGTCAGAGTAAATTTGCATGAGACAGACAGATTTGAGCTAAATTATAAAACGGTTTCTGGTGCAATTCAGCTTCACAAAAGGTTGCAATATGAGAAAAAGTTGTAGGTCGTTGTTGGTTTTTTGCAAAACCATGGCATACAGTAAAACTTGGAACATTTTCATGACTACACCTACAAGCTTGTGTACAAAGCATGAAATACAGCTCTATAGTTTATCTTCCTGTCCTCATACCTAAAATGCAAACCCTGAGCAGTGAAATAAATTGCTAAATGACAACCGAGACCAAATATTTTCTAACAAAACTATAATCCAGCTCTTTGTTCTCTATAATATACTGCTGCAGACTATACTGCACTTTCCATGTGACTTGTTCCCTTTAATGTATTAAGTTAACCACCGCACATGTATCATAGACCTAATGCTCTAGGTAAAATCATCAGTGTTATTCTTCTGTCTCCACAGAAGTGACAGTGACAGTGAAGGGGAAAATCCAGAAAAGAAAAAACTACAGGAACAACTAATGGGTATGTTTTTATGGGTATTGAAGCCTATGTCATTTAGGAGAAAAATGAATGCAGACGGGGTATAAGAGGGATGAAACAATGGGAAACGAGTGAGAAGATAAAAAACAACAGTAGAAAATCATGTGGAATGATGACTATTAGTGGGGAAGAAACAGAGAACAATTAATAAAATATAGTTGGTTGTAAAGTAAGAAACGGACATGACGACATGCCTGTGTACATAGACGTGGGGGTTGTGAATATAGTCACGTTATTGGGCTAAAAACACGGGAACATGCTTGCTCTGCACAACTCTCTCCGCATGGTGGATGGATTTCACTGACAGGACTCCAAGTAGAATAGTCAAATATGTTGCAAGGAGACAAGGCCACACCTCGGGACAACTTTGCCATACACTAAAAATTTGGTAAAGTTTGGCGCTGTTGTTTCCAGAGTAAGCAGGAACTCCTTGTATCAAATATCACTATGATGCTTGGAGTCCCCTCCCTGGTACAGTGTTCGGTATGTGAAATCCAGCCACTACACATCCTGGGATACATGTTCCTGTGTTCTTTTCTAACATGGGAAAGTATGTTACAAAATCCCTGCAGCTTGTAGTTAAGATTCATTGCCATTTTCAATATATGCAGGTGCCATTGTAATGGAGAAACCAAATGTGAGGTGGAATGATGTTGCTGGGCTGGAAGGAGCAAAGGAAGCATTGAAAGAGGCTGTGATCTTGCCTATTAAGTTTCCCCATTTGTTTACAGGTTAGTAAAACCTGACTTATTGTATAAAAAAATGGAATTTCTTGTCTTTATCCTGGTGAATATTGAACGCATAATATACATTGTTTCTCAAAAACAATCACGACTCCTTTTGTGGCTGTAGATGTACATTAGATGTAGTGCAGCCGGAATTTAGCTTATTTTGTTTAGTTATTACTTTTTGCTCTGTTGTTTTTTTACTTGTGCACATTATCACAAGCATCAGTATTTGCTCAGTATTTTGAATCACAGTTTGTATTTAAAATACAGAGGAAATATCTGTCTATCATGCCTTTTTTTTTTCCCTCGCTTCTGGTTTTACTTTACAAATACTGACTGTGTGAAAGTGGCCTTAGGTATAGTATCCTGCTGCCCAGTCATGTCACAGTGCCAGTGCACTGTACTGAGACAATGAAAGGTCTCTTAACTTCTCCCCCTCCCCTCTCATAGCATGCAGCATCACAGAAACACAGGCTGCAGCTGCACCCCTTCTGCCTGTCTACTATTTACTGTATTACTGCAGACAGATATTTTGAGGACTGAGTCGGACAAGAGCCTGTGGGCAGGGAACTAGAGGCTACTGGAAGGTGAGGAAGATGTCACTTAAAAAAACAAAGCAATAAATTCTAGAATTTTATAAACTCACATGTACTATCTATTGAACTATTGCAATACATGTATGTCAGTGCTGTATTGTAGTGTAACCCACTCTTTTCCTAGTTATGTCTTGAGTGTTTCCATCATTTTTTTTTCTGCTGATATTTTGTACCTAGGAAAGCGTACTCCGTGGCGTGGTATCTTGCTTTTTGGACCTCCAGGAACAGGAAAATCATACCTGGCCAAAGCAGTAGCAACGGAAGCCAATAACTCTACATTCTTCTCGGTGTCCTCCTCTGATTTGATGTCCAAGTGGCTTGGAGAGAGTGAGAAGTGCGTGATCCAGACATTACGCAGATACTGGGTGCATAGGTTTGATGCGGGCAGCATGTTATTTGCTTCTGATGTTTTACAGGCTGGTGAAAAACTTATTTGAGTTGGCGCGGCAGCACAAGCCTTCTATTATATTCATTGATGAAGTTGACTCACTTTGTGGCTCTCGGAATGAAAATGAAAGTGAAGCTGCTCGGAGAATCAAGACTGAATTTCTTGTTCAGATGCAAGGTACGCTACCGCCTGGCTTTTATATCCTGTACCACACCTTATATTGATATATGCTTTACTCTGTGGATGACTTGTCTTATTTATTGTATTGTTTTGTGAAGTGAAATGAACACTTAATTTAAAGCTGACATCAGAAATAGAGATATTTCCTTTCAAAGATCTATCAGACCAATTTAATACAATGACGAGACCCCAGAATGTGGACTTGAGATCTTCCTATGGTGGCAGCCCATCTTCGTGAGAACAAAACGATCAGGCAGTTGTAATTCACCTGCCTGGTCCACCGCAGCATTGGGGGGAAGACCTAGGTGGCCCGCTGGTTCTGTCAAAATCGTTGTTTGATTTATACATAGATAATATGCCAGATTAAAACTATACATAAAGCTTTGTCTTTATGTTGTGAACTGTAACCGAAGCGTGTAAGCTAAGGGTTTCAGCATGTTATACTACTTCTGATATGTTTACATTAGGGTTTTTTAACAGGCTGATCACAGACAATGCAGAGCCATTTATCATGGGCTGACCATTCTGCTGGGGACGACATTCCTTGCATCATATTCAGATCTACGATTTAAAGAGTCCCTACATCAATTACAGTGTCTGTGTTGCTATTTATCATAGTATAAAAGGCTGGAAAAAGAAACAAGTCCATCAAGTCCAACCTTTAAGAATTAAATAAATGTTTTATCCCCATAACCCGTGATATTTTTTCTCTCCAGAAAGGCATCCAGGCCTCTCTTGAACATGTACATAGAGTCCGCCATAACAACCTCCTGCGGCAGAGAGGGGCAAGTAGGGATTCAATATCCTGCAAGGAATCCAAACCCCAGTATGAAAAAGCCCTTTTAGTAAGCATTTATAGCAGGGCTGTGAAGTCAGTAAGCCCAACCTCCGACTCCCACATACATGGGCATGTTTAAGTGATACATTTACACTCTATAAAGTTTTTTAAGGGACAAAATAAACACTAATAATTGGAATACAATCTTAGAGCTATAACTTTAATAAATTGTAATTACCGTTTATATTCAAGTATTAGCGGACCCGAGCATAAGCAGAGTTCCCTAATTTTACCACAAATAACTGGAAAAACTTATTGACTCAAGTATAAGCCTAGGGTGGAAAATGCATTTGTTCCAACCTCCCCCAGTAATGAATTGCCCCGTGCTGCAGCCTTCTCCCTCATGAAATGCCCCGTGCTGCAGCCTTCTCCCTCATGAAATGCCCCGTGCTGCAGCCTTCTCCCTCATGAAATGCCCCGTGCTGCAGCCTTCTCCCTCATGAAATGCCCCGTGCTGCAGCCTTCTCCCTCATGAAATGCCCCGTGCTGCAGCCTTCTCCCTCATGAAATGCCCCGTGCTGCAGCCTTCTCCCTCATGAAATGCCCTGCAGCCCCTTATTGTATAACATAAATAAACTTACATACTCATCGATGATCTGCGCAATCCTTTTCTCCTTTCACGTAGAACAGAGCGGGCGGAGACGCGTCAATGTCCTCAGCCCGCGGCGCACACTATGACTTCAGTAGCGGTCGCTGCTAACCTCTACAAACATGAACTTAAATCACTATTTACTATGCATATTTTTTTCTGACTCCACAGCCCTGATCTATAGACAAACGGAAATGAATTCACGATGCTGCTGTTGTTGACATTTTTTCAATGCCCTTATTACAGGAAGCTCTGCATTAGGTGATATTATGTTTTGTTATTTAGGTGTTGGAAATAACAATGATGGTATCCTGGTTCTGGGAGCTACCAACATACCTTGGGTGCTGGACTCCGCCATCAGGAGGAGGTGATAATTTGTATATTGTAGTTATTGGATACAACATACCAATTTGTTTTTTGGGTTCAATAAGGTGGCTTTGGCTGTTATTTTCAACTAGCGTTTATATTTCTTTCTGTAAGAGGCAATCCCATTTGGTGGGATTCATCTGGTATCACACCTCAATTCCGTTGAAGTAAAGTTAGATGCCTGTGATATCGCTTACAACTTATGGAAAAAAAAAATCTCTAGTGAATATTTAGAAAGGACATTTTAAAGATTATTAGATTTAAAGGGGTTATCCGGGTTTAAATTTTTTTTTATGTCCGGCCTGGGGAGGGCTATTTAAACATAATAAACATGTACTCACCTCGTCCGGTGCTGTCGATGTCCCGCGCCGCGGCCCGTCTTCTCCGTGCGCCGGTTTCAGTAGAAGGGCGCACAGGGAGCTTCCGGCCGGCCGGATGCTCCCATGCGCACCATCTCCCAGCGCTTACAACGCTGAGAGATAGGGACGGATGGGAGGAGCCGTCCACAACGCGGACCGGAAGCTCCCTGTGCGCGGCTCCCGTGCCCCTGTTTGTTTACAGGGGCACGCGGCGCGGCGCGGGACATCGGCGGCGCCGGAGGAGGTAAGTCCATGTTTATTATGTTTAACTATCCCTCCCCAGCCCGGCCATAAAAAAAAAAATTTAAACCCGGATAACCCCTTTAAAGGTAGAGGAAGACAATTATCAATCCTCTTTCTGAATAGCTCTGCATTGTGTTGTTCCGATGTTATTTCTCCTGGAAATGAAAGGGTTTGGCCACTTTTCAAAAAAATCTCTTCCATTAGACATGTCTCTGCATGTATATATATACACACATCTCTGTCACTGCTAATGGACATCAATGAGATGTCCAGACTGACAGAAACAGGGAAAGAGGGGGGGGGGGTGAAGATGAGTCACAATTTGCTGCTGTAGCTCCTCCTATTCAGCAGAGTTCAGAGATGTAAATGAAGAAGCATGGTATAAAAGTTAGTAGCATGACTTCTTCATCACTTGATGAACATTCAGGGATTATGTACAAGGCAGTAAAGGCACATGGGCAACTTAAATAAAGGAGTAGCCAAACCCTTTAATAAATTGATGACATTGTTCACTGACCTGGTCAGCTCATATTGGACTGGGCTTTTATCTTCTTTCATTCCCGACATCTGAGTCTCGGCCCCATAGGATGTATTTGCAAGTTAATTTTCACCCGTCTTAGTGAAACAGTGAAAATATACAATTTTTCATGACTTGTACACTAGTTTTCTGGTTGAGGTTTGTGTGAAAATCCCTTTGAGCTTTGGAGGCCACAATGAGCAACACTGCTTCTAGCTCTTAAACTCCTGGAACCAAGCTGGCTTTAGAGCAGATGTATTGCATTACAGGTTTGAGAAGCGAATATACATCCCTCTGCCAGAAGAGGCAGCTCGAGCCCAGATGTTCCGGCTACACTTGGGTAATACTGCGCATAGTCTGAGCGATGCAAACATTCGTGAGCTGGCAAACAAAACGGATGGATACTCTGGAGCGGACATAAGCATTATTGTCAGAGATGCGCTAATGCAGCCGGTGCGGAAGGTGCAGTCAGCCACACACTTCAAAAAGGTAAAAGCCTCGGTCATGGCAGCCTCTGTGCAGCAACGCTGGTGTGCAGCGAACTCATGTAGCTATATACTTTACTAGGTACGAGGTCCCTCTCGCACCAACCCTGGGGTGACTGTAGATGATCTCCTAACGCCCTGTTCTCCCGGAGACCCAGGAGCTGTTGAGATGACATGGATGGATGTAGCCAGTGATAAACTACTGGAGCCTGTAGTATGCATGGTGAGTAAGAAAATGTCTTCTAAAGAAGTTTCCATTTTTATTAAGCCTGCTCTATAATAATGCAAGTCGGTGTTTTGAGGGTCATTGCCTCATTTCTCACTTTAATTCTTTCTTAACAGTCTGATATGCTGAGATCTCAGGCTACCACTAGGCCCACCGTAAATTCGGAGGACCTACTGAAAGTGAAGAAATTTACAGAAGACTTTGGGCAGGAGGGATGAGGTGTACTGTGCACTACGAGGGGAGGGAGGCATCAGGTTTGCTTGCTTATTTTTGTGCCCCCACCAAAAAGATCACAGAAAGCTGCAGGCTCTGGAACCTTCTCCCATATCCAGGACTTCAATCCTCCCCTAGGGCCCTGCACTGCCTGGGAGGCACCACTTACCTTCATCAAGCTTCTGTTTCTGAGGTTTACATTCATCAGTCACCAAACCTTCAATGTGATGGCCTTCCCTGTACCTTCTCCCCTCTAACAAACTGCTGGGGCCTCCAACTTTCCCTCAATGCCTGACTTACAATTACAACTGACTTCTAATTGACTGTATTGTCCTTTTCCCTTCAGCCCAACTGGGAGCATAGGCAGGTCAATTTCAATATACTGCCACTCCCAGGCCCTCTTACCCAACAGAAGTCCATATCCTTCCCCTCTTCCCTGCTGGTATCTGACGTGTGCATTACTGGGAATGAGTGTTCAGCTGTGTAAATATATCTTATCTTTCTCTTTCAAATCACATCCTATGTCTGATGCTCCTTCTTGAATAAAGCTGCTCCTATACTGCTATCTGCACCAACAGCAGAGAGGCAAACAATCAGACTTTAAAGGGTCGAAATTATGTTTTGGTTTTTTTTGTATTTTACGTTTTGCAGCAGAGCTCTAGGCTTAGTCATTGATTTATACTCCACAGTCTGCTCATAGAGGAAATTACAGAAGCTTTCTGCATAGTGTGATGTAACATACTGTATATACGCATCGCTGTGGGCTGTTACAGGGGAGAGAAGATAGAAGAGGAGCTGCGACGAGCATCGGGGACGCCGGAAGGTGAGTATGTAAGTTTAATAATTTTTATTGACCCGTGTATAAGCCGAGGTCAGATTTTTCAGCACATGTTTTGTGCTGAAAAACTCGGCTCATACACGAGTATATATACAGTAGGTCAGCATGTGCAGTACTCATAGGCACCACTAGAGGAAGCTAAAAGTGAAGTGTGCATTGGTTTCCTACCTATTGGCCGCTCACTCCAGAAAGACAAAATATTTGGGTGACACTTAATGAATCTGTACTACAGCACCTAATAGACTTCTTTACTGAAGATGATGTCAAAGTGGCTGTAAATGTGATGGTAAGCCTATGTCAATTGGCAGAGCCAGTCTCCATTGCTTATGTAAATAAGACTTTACAGTTTTGTGGACCAAGCCTTAGATTTCACACTCCATTCTTCTTCAAAATACAGCAATACTACAAAATGCAGTAGTATTTATGAATAAAACAACCATACAGCAGGGGGGAGATCATATGGGAGAGGCGGACGTGTCACTAGCCACTTCTGCATTAGAAGACACATTTAGCTTTAAGTCAGAAACCAACAACGAAGTGGTGGATTTTAGAGATCAAACGGTTATTTTTGATCTCAAAATCTTATCTAATGAATCGTCAGTAACAAATGATCTCATAGATAAACCATTTAAAACTAACAATCCCACTTTCTACCCTCTCATGTCCAGGTCTGAACACATGGATAAATTCCAAGATCACGTGGAGAGAGAGCTGACCGATCTCAAATCTAAATGCAATGGTTTACCAAGAAGACAAAATTTAACATATTCGGAAAGAATCTCCCTACGAGATCTTCGAAATAATAAAGATCTAACAATAAAGAATGCGGACAAGGGGGGCTCGATAGTCCTCATGAACGCATCCCTGTATAAAAAGATCAATGAAGATATGCTAAATGACCCTACAACATACCGCAAACTTCCCTCTGATCCAACTAGAAGCTGTCAAACCAGCCTATTAAAACATTTGGAGGAAGGTATTGCTTTAGGGTTATTGGATGACAGACTAAGAGATTATTTGTTTGTGGAGTTCCCCGTCATGCCGATCTTCCACTCTCTCCCCAAGGTCCACAAAGGGGTGTTTCCCCCGCCTTGCCGACCTATTGTCGCGGGCATTGGGGGCCTTGGGGAGAGACTGGGGGACTGGCTGGACCACTATTTGCAACCGCTAACTTGGGTTACACCCAGCTATCTACGTGATACTAAGCACCTACTCCAAAAAATTGAGGCTATTAAGTGGGACAGTTCACTTAGTTGGACATCGTGTGATGTCTGTGCCCTATATTCTTCTATTCCCCACAACAAAGCTCTGATATATTTGGCTAAACATCTGGAGGAGTTCAGCACTTACTCCCCAGAATTAAGGGAGTACATTCTGATGACAACAGAATTCCTTCTTGAAAATAATTTTTTTATGTTCAATTCCCATTATTATTTGCAAGTGGAGGGGGCTCCTATGGGAGCGAAGTTCTCCCCCTCCCTTGCTAATATTTACATGATACAGTGGGAGAAACAATACATTTTTGGGGATAGGAACACACACAGGTCATTTATAGGTTGGTTTGGCCGCTATATAGATGACCTGTTGTGGGTTTGGAATGACACTCCCTCAGAATTTGAGAGTTTTGTTTCTTTTTTGAATTCAAACGACATGAATTTAAGATTCACATATCAGTTTGGGGGCAATAGCATAGACTTCTTGGACGTCACCATAAAAGGTCAGGGTGATGCAGTCATAGTATCCCCCTTCCGTAAACAGGCATCAGGCAACACAATATTGCTGTCCACGTCGTGTCATCCCAGACACGTCGTGGACAACATCCCTTTTGGTGAGATAATCCGCATCCGTAGAAACAGTTCTACGGATGACGTATTCAATCAACATTTGATAGATTGGGAGCAGAGACTTAGAGAAAGGGGATACAAGCCTAAAAGCTTGTCCTCGGCTAAAAATAGAATTAACAAAACACAGAGGTCTACCCTATTGAAGGATAAACAGTATGACAACACACAAGGGAGGGAAAAAAATCCAATATCTTTTGTCACCACTTATAGTAATCAGTTTCACCAAGTCAAAAAAGTGGTAGCCAAATATCTGCCCATCTTGGAACAGGACAACAATTTAAAGATGTGTCTCAAACAGGGAGTAAGGTTTATCTCTAGGAAAGCACCTACTATCGGGTCCATGGTGTCACCGAGCCTTTTCAGTTATAATGAAACAAATACAACCAAGTATTCTTGGCTGCACCATTTGGGGAACCACAAATGTGGACATACACGTTGTTTAACATGCAGTTACATTCTTATAGCCAAAACTTTTACATCATGTGTGACTAATACTATTTATGACATCCAATCATTCATTAACTGTAATACCTCCTATGTGGTGTATCTCATTACATGCACCTCCTGTAGTAAACAATATATAGGATGTACAACAAACCCACTTAAAGTAAGAATTAGAAAACATCTTTCAGACATTAAGAATGTAAACCTAACCAACATTTCTGCAGCCTCCAGACATTTTCGGGAGTACCATCAGGGGGACACGAACCACTTTAAATGGATGGGCATAGAAAAAGTGAAAAAACCCACTAGAGGTGGGGATTTTAAAAAGAAACTAATGAGTAGGGAAACCTATTGGATGTTTGTGTTAAAAACCACACAACCTCTGGGATTGAACTTAAGACAAGATCTAATTCTATGTTATTGAGGGTCTATGCAATAAGGTTTAGGGATTTTTCTTTGCGCTTTGTATACAAGACATGCTATTTTCCATTCCGTGTCACTAAGAGATTAGTATGTGTATCTTTTCGGGTAAAAATATTGTATTGTAGAGATTTCTTCAAGCGCCTCGTATACAAGACATGCCATATATCATTTATACCTCATCACTAAGTGATTACCATGTATGCCTTTTTGGGTAAGAATATCGTATTGTACTATCGGATTTCATACAGTCATGAATGAATACGGGTCCTTAATCGGTCTTTTCCATAGAGACCCAAAAATAAATAGATTTAAACACATTGCTCCTAGAGATCTACAACTAAATAGTCTCACATTCAAGGTCAGAAAAGCTTGCCCTCATTTTTATCCTTAATAATATCCAAATTTCATAAATTCCATGAAGAGTAGGATTATAGTTGTAGGGTTCGGAATAATACTCTTTATTCTGCCACATTAGATATCAGAATATACTTACACTATTATTCCCTATCCCATGTATCCTCTTTAGGTTGTTTTTACAAATATAATTATGTTTTTAGCTTACCGCGTCTGTTCTCCTGTAGTGAGGTGGGTCTGTCCCGGTCATGTGCCTGGTCATGTGGCCGCTTGGTCTGGTCACGTGATTCGGACACGTGATCGTGACGTCACACGCTGCAGAGGAAGCGCGGAGTTTAAATGGAGGTAAGATTCCACTGTGTTTGTATCCATGATTAAGCTCACTTGAGCGAAACGCGTCGGATTTTCCTGTGTTACCATTGTGCTGTGCACTCTGCCACCCCATATGCTTTTAAAGAGGTAAATAAAGAAAAATATTTTTCAACGCTACGTTCTTCTGAAGCGCTGGTCCTTTCTATATATGTACAAAATGCAGTGTAACGCAAGCAGTGCATAGTTGTGAAAAGACAAAATAACTTTTAGCAGTATAACATGGATAAGGTTTACATTATAATCAATATGGTATCATTAACCGCTTCTGTTATGACAGGGAGCTTACACTTGAGAAAATTACACTCCAGGGTAAGGCTTGTAATGTATTCCTCTTCGCAAATCTAAAACCTGTATTGATTTCTGATATTAACCTGTACTAGTCATCAACGTATATCATGAATTCACAATAGATGACAAAGGAAAAAAATTTAATCAATGACTTCCATCCACTTAACATTCACAAAGGTCCGAGGATCCATTTTATCAATATAAAGAACTCCGTCTAAGTGGTCCATCTCGTGCTGGATAACCCGGGCAGCCCAGCCATGTGCCCTCCAGCTGCTGTGTTCTCCTTTCTCATTTAGCCCTGTGGACATGGAAATAACAGTTAATAGAGGCTTGGTTCCAGTTTAGTGGACAAATACCTGCAGTGAGATGGGTTTTGTTTTGAGATGGCAAAAACAGGTCTGAGGGACCTGATAAATGTGGTGCAAATCCACCAGAATTCTGTTGCAAGTGTGTTAATAAATTCCCCCAATGGCATCATGCACACAACTGTTGCCTCAGAGGTTGTCAGGAAACTGATTATTTTTTAACACTGGATCTGGACTGGGTCAGCTTCTGTGTGTGAAAGGGGTTTTTCCAGGCATAAACCTAATGGATTTTTTTTTTTTTCCATACGATAACCTGATGAGCCGAAAGCAGCAGTGCCTTACTGGGATGGTAGTGTGCCTGGATAGCCACTACAATATGGATGAAGATGAACTGTGTGTACCCCGGACAGCCCTGCACTTAGTTGATCTGCAGAGGAGCTTTGTGTCATACCACCAAATGCCTAATTAAATACCTATAGGGTCATTAACCCCTACTAACAGGACCACAGTGAAAAAGTGGTGGGATACAATCCCAATAATATGGTATCCCAGCTAGCAATACTTACACCAAATAAAAAAATAAAAATACTGGAACTTATTGCTCTACCAGTACAGGAAGCAGCAACTTGCAATAGTTTTTATTTCCACAGTGTTCCAAAAGCTGTGACTGATTTATAGGAATCCCCAATAGTGAGATATATACACACACACATTTTTTTTTGCAACACCAGCTTCTTAACCCCTTAAAGGAAACCTACCATTTCAAATGGTAGGTTTAAGCTGTAAACACCGAGCACCAGCTCAGGGTGAGCTGGTGCCGGTGCTTAGTTTCGTTAGTGTTAAAACCGCGGTATCGCGGTTTTAACACTTTTTAAACTTTATAGCAGAAGCCGCTTCGGCATTTCCTATGTAGGCGATCGTGCGCACGCAGCGCCGAAGCAGTTTATGCTTTAAAGTTTAAAAAGTGTTAAAACCGCGATACCGCGGTTTTAACACTAACGAAACTAAGCACCGGCACCAGCTCACCCTGAGCTGGTGCTCGGTGTTTACAGCTTAAACCTACCATTTGAAATGGTAGGTTTCCTTTAACGATAGTACGTCATGGGGTTGTTAAGGGAGTATTGGCTGATCCCTTTCTATACATAGTGAGGGTTAACCTTTTATGTGGGTACTACCTTTCTGGATGGCTTTTGGAACACGGGGACTGGAAAACAGAAACCCAAAAAAGGGTCAGGTCATTAAAAAGTTTAAGTCACTAAACTTTTTCTGTCCATCAATAAGCAGGAATTCTCACTGGTACCATTCTGGGGTAGGTGCAACTTTTTGATCACTAAGTTTTTTTCCCCTCAAAAAAACTAAAGGATATCTACCATCAAAATCCAGCGTAATAAACCAGTAGTTTCAGGCACCGTAACACTGGTAATCTTCTTATATTTGTTTATCATGGCTTCCTTCCTTGTAAATTATACTTTTAAAATGATGCTAATGAGCCTGAAGAGCTATGTTGGGTGTTTCCAGAGCCACTCAAGCTCATTAGTAAAATTATAAAAGTTTATTTTATAAGGAAGAAGGTGATGGATAAGGAATATAATAAGACTATCACAGTAAGTGTCCCTGGTTTATCATGCTGGATTTTGATGGTAGATTTCCTTTAGAGTGACGAATAGCTGTATGTATCAGAACCATACACTAGCACTATGGTCTAAATGAGAGTGTGGATGGATACATATAGATTAAACAAGACCAGCAGGAAAAGAGTATCAATAATTGCTTTGCAAATGTGACAACCGAATGGTGCACAGGAGGAACAACCCACCGTATAATGTAGTAAAAAGAAAATTGCTGGAGGGAATGTTGTCCTGAGTGCTAAATGTACGCTCTCTATATTGTGACACCTTCCTTTCCATAACCTTCCCAAGAGAAACAGACATTCACACAAACAATCATAATATAAACTCTATCGCACCACTATAGTGTAGAGGGGAAGAAAACCGATAAAAATTAAGCATAATTAGCTTATTGTATGTGCAATTTTATATACCTGATATTTCCACGGAGTGGTATCTGGCCACAACAGCTGAAAAGCCATGAATGCTGCTGCAGCCCTCTGGAAAGCTTAGCTTTCGAGAGTCCAGAATACGCATGGTTGGGTTAATAAAGATCTTGAGTGGGAAAGGTTCCATCTCACGCAATGCCCGCACGTCAGGAGGCACCATGTGGCACATCTCTTCTCTGAGTTCTAAAACCATAATGCGTAGCGGTACCCCCAGCTGAGGAGCACTTAATCCCACGCAACCACAGGACCTCAGGAGCTGCACCATCCTCTTTAGCACAGCCTGAGTATCAGGGAGTGAGATGTGGTTTTGGGGAATTAACTGAGTCTGGACCCGCAAAATTGGATCCCCTGTTTGAGTTACTCGCTTGTAAGGTGGTGACGGGGCTCCAAGAATAGACCTCTTCAGATACTTCCAATAACTGCGCTTCTTCATTCCAGCCCACGAGGTACAGAGGCGGGAAGACTGGACACCAAAGCTGAGACTACGTGACAAGAGGAGGCCGAAAACCCTGCAACTTCTTGGAAACAACATGGTCAGTTTATCTGTTAAAAAAAAAGCAACCAATCAGTCACAGATCTTCCATGGATCATAAAGAAAAGTCCAGTCTCCTAAGAACCACTAAATCACGTGAGTTACAACTAAGCAATGTGTTTCTGACACTCTGGTATCTTTCATCATGGAGCCATGAGGAAAGACAGCGATGGATGTCAGAAAAGAGTTGCTTAGTTGTAACTGTCCTTATAATAATTATTTATATAGCGCACAGTGGTTACGCAGCGCCGCACAGAGCTTGCCAAATTAGTCCCTGTCCCCATGGGGCCGACAATTTAACAAACCTACTAGTATGTTTTGGATTGTGGGAGGAAACCTTAGGAAACCCACGTAAAAACGGAGAGAACTCTTTGCAGATGTTGACCTAGATGGGACTTGAACCCAGGACCCCAGCTTGATGCAATATGAAAAAAGTTCAATAACTTTTTAGAAGCAATAAAGCTGGATCTTTTTGTTTGTTTGGGATCATTATGCCTATAAAAGAGAGGTCTGGTCCTGCGCTCCCAGTGACAACAAGTTTGGTGAACTGAAACTTCATCTTTTGAAGCTATTCATCACAGGAGGGGTGCACTAACTACGTTTGCAGAAATGGTGGGCTTTCTGAATAGACTATTCTTGCTCTGCTTGGAGGTATGTGATGTGCTTTAGAATGGGCCTTATGTGATATCACAGATGCATATCATACCCATGGCAAGTGGAAGCAGCTCCATGGGCTCACTGGGCCCTCCCAGTCACAACCACTGGCTTTTTTCTGATGTGGATGCAAATGAGCGCACTTGCCATGAGGTGCCTCCTGCTGGACGAGGGGGCGGCACTGGGCTCCAGCCCGTCCCCATGAGCGCTGGCGGCACATCCGCCCACGGAACATCCCCATGACCGCAGCTCCACCTGTCCGCTCCAGGTTCCCCCACTCCCCGCATACTCCGCTCCCGGAGTAGAAAAGAGTAAGAAGAAAAGAGTAAGGTAACTTCTATGAATGTTAAGCGACACGCTGTATGCATTTTATACTACTTGAGCGACACGCTGAATGCATTTTATACTACTTGAGCGACACGCTGTATGCATTTTATACTACTTGAGCGACACGCTGAATGCATTTTATACTATTTGAGCGACACGCTGTATGCATTTTATACTACTTGAGCGACACGCTGAATGCATTTTATACTATTTGAGCGACACGCTGAATGCATTTTATACTATTTGAGCGACACGCTGTATGCATTTTATACTACTTGAGCGACACGCTGAATGCATTTTATACTACTTGAGCGACACGCTGTATGCATTTTATACTACTTGAGCGACACGCTGTATGCATTTTATACTACTTGAGCGACACGCTGTATGCATTTTATACTACTTGAGCGACACGCTGTATGCATTTTATACTACTTGAGCGACACGCTGTATGCATTTTATACTACTTGAGCGACACGCTGTATGCATTTTATAATACTCGGCGGTATGCTGTATGCATTTTATACTACATGGCGGTACACTGTATAAATTTTATATTACTTGGTGGTACACTGTATGCATTTTATACTACATGGCAGTACACTGTATAAATTTTATATTACTTGGTGGTATGCATTTTATACTACTTGAGCGACACGCTGTATGCATTTTATACTACTTGAGCGACAAGCTAAATGCATTTTATACTACTTGTCGGTATGCTGAATGCATTTTATACTACATAGCGGTACACTGTATAATTTTATATTACTTGGTGGTACACTGTATGCATTTTATACTACATGGCGGTACACTGTATAAATTTTATATTACTTGGTGGTAAGCATTTTATACTACATGGCGGTACACTGTATAAATTTTATATTACTTGGTGGTATGCATTTTATACTACATGGCGGTACGCTGTATGGTATTTTATATTACTTGGCGGTACTCTGTCTGCGTTTTATACTACATGGCGGCACACTGCATCTATTTTCTACACTGTATCTGATATATTCTCTCTATGGCCTGCCTTGGGCAGCAGAAAAGCTTGGTTCACCCCTGGATGTTGTTTCTATTCGTGTCGCTCATGCGCCTTCATCTCTATGACAGTGCCAGGAATAGCCGAGTGCAGGACTCTGCTACATCCAGCTGTGCCATATATAGTGAATAGAAGGGCAGCTCACTGCAACAATAAAACTATAAATGAATGGCAAGTTTAAAATCCATGTCGAAAAAGACCAAGAATGGATTTTGACCCCATATGTCACCTATATTATAGATAAGTTGACATGTAAATGCCCCCCTCAACTATAGTGCCCCTACTGGGGAGACCATATTACTGCATGTATGTATGTATCTATATGGGCCTCACTACTATACATGTGACCCCTTTACTGATTCTAATAATATTAAAATAGACATAAGAGGGATTCTCTATATAAACCTGCAGCAGCGCTGACCCTGATGACACACAACCTTACCTATTCACCGGGTAACTGCAGCTTTCTCTATAGCTGAAGGACCTTCAATGACGTCATGATCATGTGACCAAACCCTGTGGGAGGAGCGAATCTAGATAGTTCAATAACAGTGTCAGACTGACTACACATATAGTCCAAACTCCTATATAAGTAGCGTCACTTGACAGAACCTGCTGCCTGTGCCGGGGGAGGACAAGACTGTGCAGGCTGTGTGAGGGGCTGTATAATAGGAATGGACATGGGAGTGTGTGAGGGGCTGTATAATAGGAATGGACATGGGGGTGTGTGAGGGGCTGTATAATAGGAATGGACATGGGGGTGTGTGAGGGGCTGTATAATAGGAATGGACATGGGGGTGTGTGAGGGGCTGTATAATAGGAATGGACATGGGGGTGTGTGAGGGGCTGTATAATAGGAATGCACATGGGGGTGTGTGAGGGGCTGTATAATAGGAATGGACATGGGGGTGTAGGCTGTGTGAGGGGCTGTATAATAGGAATGGACATGGGGGTGTGTGAGGGGCTGTATAATAGGAATGGACATGGGGGTGTAGGCTGTGTGAGGGGCTGTATAATAGGAATGGACATGGGGGTGTGTGAGGGGCTGTATAATAGGAATGGACATGGGGGTGTGTGAGGGGCTGTATAATAGGAATGGACATGGGGGTGTAGGCTGTGTGAGGGGCTGTATAATAGGAATGGACATGGGGGTGCAGGCTGTGTGAGGGGCTGTATAATAGGAATGGACATGGGGGTGTGTGAGGGGCTGTATAATAGGAATGGACATGGGGGTGTGTGAGGGGCTGTATAATAGGAATGGACATGGGGGTGTGTGAGGGGCTGTATAATAGGAATGGACATGGGGGTGTGTGAGGGGCTGTATAATAGGAATGGACATGGGGGTGTGTGAGGGGCTGTATAATAGGAATGGACATGGGGGTGTGTGAGGGGCTGTATAATAGGAATGGACATGGGGGTGTAGGCTGAGTGAGGGGCTGTATAATAGGAATGGACATGGGGGTGTAGGCTGTGTGAGGGGCTGTATAATAGGAATGGACATGGGGGTGCAGGCTGTGTGAGGGGCTGTATAATAGGAATGGACATGGGGGTGTAGGCTGTGTGAGGGGCTGTATAATAGGAATGGACATGGGGGTGTAGGCTGTGTGAGGGGCTGTATAATAGGAATGGACATGGGGGTGTGTGAGGGGCTGTATAATAGGAATGGACATGGGGGGGTGTGAGGGGCTGTATAATAGGAATGGACATGGGGGGGTGTGAGGGGCTGTATAATAGGAATGGACATGGGGGTGTGTGAGGGGCTGTATAATAGGAATGGACATGGGGGGGTGTGAGGGGCTGTATAATAGGAATGGACATGGGGGTGTAGGCTGTGTGAGGGGCTGTATAATAGGAATGGACATGGGGGTGTGTGAGGGGCTGTATAATAGGAATGGACATGGGGGTGTGTGAGGGGCTGTATAATAGGAATGGACATGAGGGTGTGTGAGGGGCTGTATAATAGGAATGGACATGGGGGTGTGTGAGGGGCTGTATAATAGGAATGGACATGGGGGTGTGTGAGGGGCTGTATAATAGGAATGGACATGGGGGTGTGTGAGGGGCTGTATAATAGGAATGGACATGGGGGTGTAGGCTGTGTGAGGGGCTGTATAATAGGAATGGACATGGGGGTGTAGGCTGTGTGAGGGGCTGTATAATAGGAATGGACATGGGGGTGCAGGCTGTGTGAGGGGCTGTATAATAGGAATGGACATGAGGGTGTGTGAGGGGCTGTATAATAGGAATGGACATGGGGGTGTGTGAGGGGCTGTATAATAGGAATGGACATGGGGGTGTGTGAGGGGCTGTATAATAGGAATGGACATGGGGGTGTGTGAGGGGCTGTATAATAGGAATGGACATGGGGGTGTAGGCTGTGTGAGGGGCTGTATAATAGGAATGGACATGGGGGTGTAGGCTGTGTGAGGGGCTGTATAATAGGAATGGACATGGGGGTGCAGGCTGTGTGAGGGGCTGTATAATAGGAATGGACATGGGGGTGTAGGCTGTGTGAGGGGCTGTATAATAGGAATGGACATGGGGGTGTAGGCTGTGTGAGGGGCTGTATAATAGGAATGGACATGGGGGTGTGTGAGGGGCTGTATAATAGGAATGGACATGGGGGGGTGTGAGGGGCTGTATAATAGGAATGGACATGGGGGGGTGTGAGGGGCTGTATAATAGGAATGGACATGGGGGTGTGTGAGGGGCTGTATAATAGGAATGGACATGGGGGTGTGTGAGGGGCTGTATAATAGGAATGGACATGGGGGTGTAGGCTGTGTGAGGGGCTGTATAATAGGAATGGACATGGGGGTGTAGGCTGTGTGAGGGGCTGTATAATAGGAATGGACATGGGGGTGTAGGCTGTGTGAGGGGCTGTATAATAGGAATGGACATGGGGGTGTGTGAGGGTCTGTATAATAGGAATGGACATGGGGGTGTGTGAGGGGCTGTATAATAGGAATGGACATGGGGGTGTGTGAGGGGCTGTATAATAGGAATGGACATGGGGGTGTGTGAGGGGCTGTATAATAGGAATGGACATGGGGGTGTGTGAGGGGCTGTATAATAGGAATGGACATGGGGGTGTGTGAGGGGCTGTATAATAGGAATGGACATGGGGGTGTGTGAGGGGCTGTATAATAGGAATGGACATGGGGGTGTAGGCTGTGTGAGGGGCTGTATAATAGGAATGGACATGGGGGTGCAGGCTGTGTGAGGGGCTGTATAATAGGAATGGACATGGGGGTGTGTGAGGGGCTGTATAATAGGAATGGACATGGGGGTGTGTGAGGGGCTGTATAATAGGAATGGACATGGGGGTGTGTGAGGGGCTGTATAATAGGAATGGACATGGGGGTGTAGGCTGTGTGAGGGGCTGTATAATAGGAATGGACATGGGGGTGCAGGCTGTGTGAGGGGCTGTATAATAGGAATGGACATGGGGGTGTGTGAGGGGCTGTATAATAGGAATGGACATGGGGGTGTGTGAGGGGCTGTATAATAGGAATGGACATGGGGGTGTGTGAGGGGCTGTATAATAGGAATGGACATGGGGGTGTGTGAGGGGCTGTATAATAGGAATGGACATGGGGGTGTGTGAGGGGCTGTATAATAGGAATGGACATGGGGGTGTGTGAGGGGCTGTATAATAGGAATGGACATGGGGGTGTAGGCTGTGTGAGGGGCTGTATAATAGGAATGGACATGGGGGTGTAGGCTGTGTGAGGGGCTGTATAATAGGAATGGACATGGGGGTGCAGGCTGTGTGAGGGGCTGTATAATAGGAATGGACATGGGGGTGTAGGCTGTGTGAGGGGCTGTATAATAGGAATGGACATGGGGGTGTAGGCTGTGTGAGGGGCTGTATAATAGGAATGGACATGGGGGTGTGTGAGGGGCTGTATAATAGGAATGGACATGGGGGGGTGTGAGGGGCTGTATAATAGGAATGGACATGGGGGGGTGTGAGGGGCTGTATAATAGGAATGGACATGGGGGTGTGTGAGGGGCTGTATAATAGGAATGGACATGGGGGTGTGTGAGGGGCTGTATAATAGGAATGGACATGGGGGTGTAGGCTGTGTGAGGGGCTGTATAATAGGAATGGACATGGGGGTGTAGGCTGTGTGAGGGGCTGTATAATAGGAATGGACATGGGGGTGTAGGCTGTGTGAGGGGCTGTATAATAGGAATGGACATGGGGGTGTGTGAGGGGCTGTATAATAGGAATGGACATGGGGGTGCAGGCTGTGTGAGGGGCTGTATAATAGGAATGGACATGGGGGTGTGTGAGGGGCTGTATAATAGGAATGGACATGGGGGTGCAGGCTGTGTGAGGGGCTGTATAATAGGAATGGACATGGGGGTGCAGGCTGTGTGAGGGGCTGTATAATAGGAATGGACATGGGGGTGTAGGCTGTGTGAGGGGCTGTACAATAGGAATGGACATGGGGGTGTAGGCTGTGTGAGGGGCTGTATAATAGGAATGGACATGGGGGTGTAGGCTGTGTGAGGGGCTGTATAATAGGAATGGACATGGGGGTGTGTGAGGGGCTGTATAATAGGAATGGACATGGGGGTGTAGGCTGTGTGAGGGGCTGTATAATAGGAATGGACATGGGGGTGTGTGAGGGGCTGTATAATAGGAATGGACATGGGGGTGTAGGCTGTGTGAGGGGCTGTATAATAGGAATGGACATGGGGGTGCAGGCTGTGTGAGGGGCTGTATAATAGGAATGGACATGGGGGTGTGTGAGGGGCTGTATAATAGGAATGGACATGGGGGTGTGTGAGGGGCTGTATAATAGGAATGGACATGGGGGTGTGTGAGGGGCTGTATAATAGGAATGGACATGGGGGTGTGTGAGGGGCTGTATAATAGGAATGGACATGGGGGTGTAGGCTGTGTGAGGGGCTGTATAATAGGAATGGACATGGGGGTGTAGGCTGTGTGAGGGGCTGTATAATAGGAATGGACATGGGGGTGTAGGCTGTGTGAGGGGCTGTATAATAGGAATGGACATGGGGGTGTGTGAGGGGCTGTATAATAGGAATGGACATGGGGGTGCAGGCTGTGTGAGGGGCTGTATAATAGGAATGGACATGGGGGTGTGTGAGGGGCTGTATAATAGGAATGGACATGGGGGTGCAGGCTGTGTGAGGGGCTGTATAATAGGAATGGACATGGGGGTGCAGGCTGTGTGAGGGGCTGTATAATAGGAATGGACATGGGGGTGTAGGCTGTGTGAGGGGCTGTACAATAGGAATGGACATGGGGGTGTAGGCTGTGTGAGGGGCTGTATAATAGGAATGGGCATGGGGGTGTGTGAGGGGCTGTATAATAGGAATGGACATGGGGGTGTGTGAGGGGCTGTATAATAGGAATGGACATGGGGGTGTGTGAGAGGCTGTATAATAGGAATGGACATGGGGGTGTGTGAGGGGCTGTATAATAGGAATGGACATGGGGGTGTAGGGTGTGTGAGGGGCTGTATAATAGGAATGGACATGGGGGTGTAGGGTGTGTGAGGGGCTGTATAATAGGAATGGACATGGGGGTGTAGGCTGTGTGAGGGGCTGTATAATAGGAATGGACATGGGGGTGTAGGCTGTGTGAGGGGCTGTATAATAGGAATGGACATGGGGGTGTGTGAGGGGCTGTATAATAGGAATGGACATGGGGGTGTAGGCTGTGTGAGGGGCTGTATAATAGGAATGGACATGGGGGTGTAGGCTGTGTGAGGGGCTGTATAATAGGAATGGACATGGGGGTGTAGGCTGTGTGAGGGGCTGTATAATAGGAATGGACATGGGGGTGCAGGCTGTGTGAGGGGCTGTATAATAGGAATGGACATGGGGGTGTAGGCTGTGTGAGGGGCTGTATAATAGGAATGGACATGGGGGTGTAGGCTGTGTGAGGGGCTGTATAATAGGAATGGACATGGGGGTGTGTGAGGGGCTGTATAATAGGAATGGACATGGGGGTGTAGGCTGTGTGAGGGGCTGTATAATAGGAATGGACATGGGGGTGCAGGCTGTGTGAGGGGCTGTATAATAGGAATGGACATGGGGGTGTGTGAGGGGCTGTATAATAGGAATGGACATGGGGGTGTGTGAGGGGCTGTATAATAGGAATGGACATGGGGGTGTGTGAGGGGCTGTATAATAGGAATGGACATGGGGGGGTTTGAGGGGCTGTATAATAGGAATGGACATGGGGGTGTGTGAGGGGCTGTATAATAGGAATGGACATGGGGGGGTGTGAGGGGCTGTATAATAGGAATGGACATGGGGGTGTGTGAGGGGCTGTATAATAGGAATGGACATGGGGGTGTGTGAGGGGCTGTATAATAGGAATGGACATGGGGGTGTAGGGTGTGTGAGGGGCTGTATAATAGGAATGGACATGGGGGTGTAGGGTGTGTGAGGGGCTGTATAATAGGAATGGACATGGGGGTGTAGGCTGTGTGAGGGGCTGTATAATAGGAATGGACATGGGGGTGCAGGCTGTGTGAGGGGCTGTATAATAGGAATGGACATGGGGGTGTGTGAGGGGCTGTATAATAGGAATGGACATGGGGGTGTGTGAGGGGCTGTATAATAGGAATGGACATGGGGGTGTAGGGTGTGTGAGGGGCTGTATAATAGGAATGGACATGGGGGTGTAGGCTGTGTGAGGGGCTGTATAATAGGAATGGACATGGGGGTGTAGGGTGTGTGAGGGGCTGTATAATAGGAATGGACATGGGGGTGTGTGAGGGGCTGTATAATAGGAATGGACATGGGGGTGTGTGAGGGGCTGTATAATAGGAATGGACATGGGGGTGTGTGAGGGGCTGTATAATAGGAATGGACATGGGGGTGTAGGCTGTGTGAGGGGCTGTATAATAGGAATGGACATGGGGGTGTAGGCTGTGTGAGGGGCTGTATAATAGGAATGGACATGGGGGTGTAGGCTGTGTGAGGGGCTGTATAATAGGAATGGACATGGGGGTGTGTGAGGGGCTGTATAATAGGAATGGACATGGGGGTGCAGGCTGTGTGAGGGGCTGTATAATAGGAATGGACATGGGGGTGCAGGCTGTGTGAGGGGCTGTATAATAGGAATGGACATGGGGGTGTAGGCTGTGTGAGGGGCTGTACAATAGGAATGGACATGGGGGTGTAGGCTGTGTGAGGGGCTGTATAATAGGAATGGGCATGGGGGTGTGTGAGGGGCTGTATAATAGGAATGGACATGGGGGTGCAGGCTGTGTGAGGGGCTGTATAATAGGAATGGGCATGGGGGTGTGTGAGGGGCTGTATAATAGGAATGGACATGGGGGTGTGTGAGGGGCTGTATAATAGGAATGGACATGGGGGTGTGTGAGGGGCTGTATAATAGGAATGGACATGGGGGTGTGTGAGGGGCTGTATAATAGGAATGGACATGGGGGTGTAGGGTGTGTGAGGGGCTGTATAATAGGAATGGACATGGGGGTGTAGGGTGTGTGAGGGGCTGTATAATAGGAATGGACATGGGGGTGTGTGAGGGGCTGTATAATAGGAATGGACATGGGGGTGCAGGCTGTGTGAGGGGCTGTATAATAGGAATGGACATGGGGGTGCAGGCTGTGTGAGGGGCTGTATAATAGGAATGGACATGGGGGTGTGTGAGGGGCTGTATAATAGGAATGGACATGGGGGTGTGTGAGGGGCTGTATAATAGGAATGGACATGGGGGTGTGTGAGGGGCTGTATAATAGGAATGGACATGGGGGTGTGTGAGGGGCTGTATAATAGGAATGGACATGGGGGTGTGTGAGGGGCTGTATAATAGGAATGGACATGGGGGTGTAGGCTGTGTGAGGGGCTGTATAATAGGAATGGACATGGGGGTGTGTGAGGGGCTGTATAATAGGAATGGACATGGGGGTGTAGGCTGTGTGAGGGGCTGTATAATAGGAATGGACATGGGGGTGTAGGCTGTGTGAGGGGCTGTACAATAGGAATGGACATGGGGGTGTAGGCTGTGTGAGGGGCTGTATAATAGGAATGGGCATGGGGGTGTGTGAGGGGCTGTATAATAGGAATGGACATGGGGGTGTGTGAGGGGCTGTATAATAGGAATGGACATGGGGGTGTGTGAGGGGCTGTATAATAGGAATGGACATGGGGGTGTGTGAGGGGCTGTATAATAGGAATGGACATGGGGGTGTAGGGTGTGTGAGGGGCTGTATAATAGGAATGGACATGGGGGTGTAGGGTGTGTGAGGGGCTGTATAATAGGAATGGACATGGGGGTGTAGGCTGTGTGAGGGGCTGTATAATAGGAATGGACATGGGGGTGTGTGAGGGGCTGTATAATAGGAATGGACATGGGGGTGTAGGCTGTGTGAGGGGCTGTATAATAGGAATGGACATGGGGGTGTAGGCTGTGTGAGGGGCTGTATAATAGGAATGGACATGGGGGTGTAGGCTGTGTGAGGGGCTGTATAATAGGAATGGGCATGGGGGTGTGTGAGGGGCTGTATAATAGCAATGGACATGGGGGTGTGTGAGGGGCTGTATAATAGGAATGGACATGGGGGTGTGTGAGGGGCTGTATGATAGGAATGGACATGGGGGTGTGTGAGGGGCTGTATAATAGGAATGGACATGGGGGTGTGTGAGGGGCTGTATAATAGGAATGGACATGGGGGTGTAGGCTGTGTGAGGGGCTGTATAATAGGAATGGACATGGGGGTGCAGGCTGTGTGAGGGGCTGTATAATAGGAATGGACATGGGGGTGTGTGAGGGGCTGTATAATAGGAATGGACATGGGGGTGTGTGAGGGGCTGTATAATAGGAATGGACATGGGGGTGTAGGGTGTGTGAGGGGCTGTATAATAGGAATGGACATGGGGGTGTAGGCTGTGTGAGGGGCTGTATAATAGGAATGGACATGGGGGTGTAGGCTGTGTGAGGGGCTGTATAATAGGAATGGACATGGGGGTGTGTGAGGGGCTGTATAGTAGGAATGGACATGGGGGTGTAGGCTGTGTGAGGGGCTGTATAATAGGAATGGACATGGGGGTGTAGGCTGTGTGAGGGGCTGTATAATAGGAATGGACATGGGGGTGTAGGCTGTGTGAGGGGCTGTATAATAGGAATGGACATGGGGGTGTAGGCTGTGTGAGGGGCTGTATAATAGGAATGGACATGGGGGTGTAGGCTGTGTGAGGGGCTGTATAATAGGAATGGACATGGGGGTGCAGGCTGTGTGAGGGGCTGTATAATAGGAATGGACATGGGGGTGTGTGAGGGGCTGTATAATAGGAATGGACATGGGGGTGTGTGAGGGGCTGTATAATAGGA
This sequence comes from Engystomops pustulosus, assembly GCF_040894005.1. Lineage (NCBI taxonomy): Eukaryota > Metazoa > Chordata > Amphibia > Anura > Leptodactylidae > Engystomops > Engystomops pustulosus. The sequence continues at coordinate 99,036,117 of NC_092417.1, read as the reverse complement.
ATGGACATGGGGGTGTGTGAGGGGCTGTATAATAGGAATGGACATGGGGGTGTGTGAGGGTCTGTATAATAGGAATGGACATGGGGGTGTGTGAGGGGCTGTATAATAGGAATGGACATGGGGGTGTGTGAGGGGCTGTATAATAGGAATGGACATGGGGGTGTGTGAGGGGCTGTATAATAGGAATGGACATGGGGGTGTGTGAGGGGCTGTATAATAGGAATGGACATGGGGGTGTAGGCTGTGTGAGGGGCTGTATAATAGGAATGGACATGGGGGTGTGTGAGGGGCTGTATAATAGGAATGGCCATGGGGGTGTGTGAGGGGCTGTACAATAGGAATGGACATGGGGGTGTAGGCTGTGTGAGGGGCTGTATAATAGGAATGGGCATGGGGGTGTGTGAGGGGCTGTATAATAGGAATGGACATGGGGGTGTGTGAGGGGCTGTATAATAGGAATGGACATGGGGGTGTAGGGTGTGTGAGGGGCTGTATAATAGGAATGGACATGGGGGTGTAGGCTGTGTGAGGGGCTGTATAATAGGAATGGACATGGGGGTGTAGGCTGTGTGAGGGGCTGTATAATAGGAATGGACATGGGGGTGTAGGCTGTGTGAGGGGCTGTATAATAGGAATGGACATGGGGTGTAGGCTGTGTGAGGGGCTGTATAATAGGAATGGACATGGGGGTGTAGGCTGTGTGAGGGGCTGTATAATAGGAATGGACATGGGGGTGTAGGCTGTGTGAGGGGCTGTATAATAGGAATGGACATGGGGGTGTAGGCTGTGTGAGGGGCTGTATAATAGGAATGGACATGGGGGTGCAGGCTGTGTGAGGGGCTGTATAATAGGAATGGACATGGGGGTGCAGGCTGTGTGAGGGGCTGTATAATAGGAATGGACATGGGGGTGCAGGCTGTGTGAGGGGCTGTATAATAGGAATGGACATGGGGGTGTGTGAGGGGCTGTATAATAGGAATGGACATGGGGGTGCAGGCTGTGTGAGGGGCTGTATAATAGGAATGGACATGGGGGTGTGTGAGGGGCTGTATAATAGGAATGGACATGGGGGGGTGTGAGGGGCTGTATAATAGGAATGGACATGGGGGTGTGTGAGGGGCTGTATGATAGGAATGGACATGGGGGTGTGTGAGGGGCTGTATAATAGGAATGGACATGGGGGTGTGTGAGGGGCTGTATAATAGGAATGGACATGGGGGTGTAGGCTGTGTGAGGGGCTGTATAATAGGAATGGACATGGGGGTGTAGGCTGTGTGAGGGGCTGTATAATAGGAATGGACATGGGGGTGTAGGCTGTGTGAGGGGCTGTATAATAGGAATGGACATGGGGGTGCAGGCTGTGTGAGGGGCTGTATAATAGGAATGGACATGGGGGTGCAGGCTGTGTGAGGGGCTGTATAATAGGAATGGACATGGGGGTGTGTGAGGGGCTGTATAATAGGAATGGACATGGGGGTGCAGGCTGTGTGAGGGGCTGTATAATAGGAATGGACATGGGGGTGTGTGAGGGGCTGTATAATAGGAATGGACATGGGGGGGTGTGAGGGGCTGTATAATAGGAATGGACATGGGGGTGTGTGAGGGGCTGTATAATAGGAATGGACATGGGGGTGTGTGAGGGGCTGTATAATAGGAATGGACATGGGGGGGTGTGAGGGGCTGTATAATAGGAATGGACATGGGGGTGTAGGGTGTGTGAGGGGCTGTATAATAGGAATGGACATGGGGGTGTAGGGTGTGTGAGGGGCTGTATAATAGGAATGGACATGGGGGTGCAGGCTGTGTGAGGGGCTGTACAATAGGAATGGACATGGGGGTGCAGGCTGTGTGAGGGGCTGTACAATAGGAATGGACATGGGGGTGTAAGCTGTGTGAGGGGCTGTATAAGAAGGAATGGACATGGGGTGCGGCTGTATTAGAAGGAATAGCTGGGAGAAGCTATCTTGGCGAAACTCTGAGTTGGAGAGCGCCATGTCTGTGAATATTATTTTAAGCTTTAGCCCAACTCCATTGTTTTTGAGTAGAACAAATTACTTTGAAAACCATCAACTACATATATACATATACTACATGCCTAATAACCCCCACCCCCGAGGACAAGACCATATCCAATTATCCAAAGAAGGAAAAGGAGGACCAGAAAAAGAGAGAGAAGAGGAAGGAAGGAAGGAAAGGAAAAAGAAAAAAAAGAAAGGAGCTCTCTGTTTACTCACATCCCCCACCCCCTCTCCTACACTCCCCCTGCTGTCTCCATATAGTGCAACCTCTTATACCATTTCTTATCCCATACCACTCTACTTTCTTTTGTCGCCAAGGACAATCTTTCTAATTTGATCATTTCCATAACACTCTGTTTCCACATTTCAGTTGTTGGTGAGGTATCCTTAATCCACAGATTTAGGATTACCTTCCTAGCCATGAATAGTAATTGAGATATCATTTTCTTAGCACATTTACTCAGAATATCCCAATATAGCCAACCATGGATCCTTTGATAATGATATTCCCAGTGCTTTATTTATAGCCCTAAAAACCTCTTTCCAGTATTTAAATAATTTAGGACATCTCCAAAACATGTGATACCACCCAGCCCTCTCTTCATGACATTTCACACAGACATCATTATCTTTATAACCTATTGTATAGAGCCAACTTGGCGTCCTGTGCAACCTGTGAATAATAAAAAATTGAGTGATTCTGTGACTACCATTTTTAGAAACCCACAATGGTGACTGTAATACCTCTTTCCATTCCTCCACCTCTACAGTTCGTATCCCCAATTCTTCATTGCATTTTTGCATTTCCTTAAACCTAATTTTCTTTGAACCCTTTTGTACAAGTGCTTCATAAATGGATGATATCTTTTTCTCCCTTATTACATTTCTAAACTTCCCATATTCCTGTGACTCCAAATGTGAATCTTGTAAATTTTTACCAATCCACCGTAGCTTTATGTACATAAATCTATCCCTTTGAACAATACCAAACTCCTGTGCTAATATTTAAAAATATTTAAAAGACCCATGATCAAATAATTGAGATATAAATCTTACCCCATTGGCTATCCATCTTTTGTATCCTGTAATTATATCCCCTTTTATGGTAGTATTGTCCCAGATTGGAGCCTCCTCTGTCCAAGCCTTTATACCAAATATTTTCTTTAATTTAAGCCAACTCTGTCTTGAAGTTTCCAACATAGAAACAGTTCTAACATTATCTTGCCCTGGGGAGAGTCCTGTCTCCAATATGTTTATGAACTGTAATTTCCTATCCTGAAGTTTGAGTAGTTCAGCATATATACTAGCGATTTCACCAGATGTTGCTTTTAGGGCCGCTGCTACTTGGGCTGCAACAAAATAGAATCTCCAATTTGGAAGTGATACTCCTCCATCCTCCCTTAAGCATTGTAGAACTTTCTTCTCAATTCTGCAGCCCCCCCCCCAAGAAAAATTCAGTACATATTTTATCCATAATATCAAAAATCTGTATCGGTATCTTCATAGGGGAGTTTCTAAAGAGGTAAAGCTCTTGAGGAAGAAGAACCATTTTGATCAGGCTAAGCCTAGCCGCATACGTCAATTTTAATTTGGACCAATTCTTGATCTTCATCCTCCATTTTTTGATTAAAGGGAGTATGTTCAGTTCCACAAACCGATTTAATGAATCTGATAAAACAGCCCAAATAGCTAAAGGATTTTTCTCCCTCAATAAACTCCAATGGAAGATTCAAATCTGCCCTGTTTACTCACAAAAAACATTGCAGCTGATTTTGCCCAATTCCCATGAACTCTCAAAGTATCTTGTAGAACATTCATTGACACTTCTGGGTTTGCTACAAATAGTAATACGTCATCTGCGTATAACGATATTTTAACTTCTGTCTGGCCAAATTTAAATCCTTCTACTCTCTAATCCTTGCAGCCAAGGCTTCAATAACCAATGCAAAGAGAGGAGAGAGCCGACATCCCTGTCTATTCCCTCGCAATAACTTGGGGTACATCCTTAATCCCCAATAAGAACTCCCGCCCTTAGAAGTGCAGTCCCAGAGGAACCTTTCCCTGAATATGACTGCCCTAATAGTCCCTAATTAGAAGTTGTGTGCCCTTACATGTTTTGTCCATTAGGACTCTTCAGAGGGCTATGATAAAAGAGAGTAGGGAAAAGAAGTGGGTAAGAAATAATTGTGGGATGAAAATATATCCCCTCAAAAAACCGTATATCATGTATTTAATAAAACTCACTGACACTATATGACTCCTCTGCCTAGGGCTGCATTCACACAAACATGTGCGCGCCGGGTGGGCTTACATTCGCTGTGATTAAGAGGAGGAGGAGTGACCCCTCTCCATAGAGATGCATGGTGCATGGCACCATAACACTGGGAAAGATAGAACATGTCCCCCTCAATAACACGTTGTCCAATCATGAGAAAGTTCCAGGGAATCAGGAATTTCTTTAATTTGTAAGTTTCTGTTATTTTTCTCTCTTTTATTTTATAACTATTTTCTGTCCAATTTATTTTGAAATTCTTTTGTTTTAAACATCTTTTTGGGCACACTGAACGCCTTTTGTAATTAAAGCTTTTACTTTAGTTTTGGTCCCTGTGTGCTCTGCAAACTCATAGCCCTGTGTGGTTAGCTGTGTGGTTGCTAGAGAGCTGAACGTGAATGTCTAGTGGTGTAACAAGGTGACTGCTTGAGAGGCAAGAGTGGGTGCTCAGTCGGACCTTGTGGCGCAAGCCCTATGTTAAAGGTGCACAAAAAAAATAATAAATTGGGGCAGTGCAGGGGAGCACCAGATTCATGAAGAACATGCCCAAAAATCCTGAATCTGTCCCCCTCTGCACACTACACAGGGAAATTGCATTCGTTCTTAGAAACAACAAACACAGACAGACACCTACACCTATCCTTCATTACACTATATTTCAACACTACTACACCCATCCTACACTACAATAAAGCACAACACTTCTACACAGTACTCCTACCCTGTATATGTGGGCACAGCACTGTACTACTACTCCCACTTAGTATATATATATGGGCGCAGCATTACATTACTACAGCGACCCTGCATTTATATGGGCACAGCACTGCACTACTCCTCCTATCCTGCATATATGGGCACAGTGTTGCACTACTCTTCTTATCCTGCATGTATGGGCACATCACATGACTCTTCCTCCTATCCTGTATATATGGGCACAATACTAGGAATTATAAATCAAGTTTGATGGATATAAAGTAAAGATTTTCCTCTCATATCTGTCATCATGCACAGATCTATAACACGAAAGTGATGGCTTTCAGTATATTTTGTTGTAAACTTAAAGGGAACCTGTCAGGTGGATTTTGGACCCTAAACCACCCACAGTTACTTATGGATTAGTGGTTTAGTGTTCCAAATTGTCCTGTATGTTTGCTGTTCATAAACACATTACAAAAACATTCCTCGGTCCGGGGCTCTCAGCGCCTGTGTGATACTAGTGGTGCCGCAGTAGGACTCCCTGGCTCCACTGCACAAGTGCTGTAGATATGCAGTATGTGCTTTGAAGGCGGCGTGTTCCAGCTTCAGTGAAGCGTGGAGAGGAGGTGCGAGAGCTCCGGGCCTCATTGGACTTACATCTGGATAAGTATAAATGCCCCATAAGGATCTGTGGGCAGTTTAGTGTCCCAAATCCACCTGACAGGTTCTCTAACAATTCCAAGATCCTGCTGGTAGAGTTCAGAGCGGCACTGGTCATACGGAAGAGCCAGGAAATGTGTATGTGTACAGAGATGTCTCCTATAAGTCACTATGTTGTTATATACTACGATTATTAATAGGAAGTCCTCAGGAGAACCAGTATCTACCACTATATGGTCACTATGGTGGAATACTAGTACACTTGGGCTGGGGGTCCACTTAGGCGAGGCACCCCCCCCCCCAACCTATGCAGGACCGCTAGATACACCTCTGCCTCTTTGAGATTGCCATCCGGGTATTTCAGCAAATCTCTTTACTCAGATCTTTACTCTGGACTTGAAATTCCTTTACTGTGCTACAATTCCTCTTCTTCAGAGTAAAGAATCGTTACTTTCCCCTTCATCACGACAGCACCACCAGAGAGATAGGGGTCCGCCCTCCCAGGACAGGAAACCTGAGCATAAAGAGGCTCCTCCTACTCCACCTCAGTTTGGTTTCCTGTCCTTGGAAGGAGCTTGTGCACGCCGTGATGAAGGTGTCTCACTTACCATTCTCCATGAAAGGAGTGTGGGACGCCGTCAGTTCTATCCTCCGGTGTGGGGATGAGGATCGTGGCGCTTCCTCCCTCTGTACGCGCGGGACTTCAGGACGGAACTTTGTTTATAGGAGCCGGCAGCCGCTGACGACAGGGGTAAGTGGAAAGTGCGCACTGGAAGTGACGCGTAGTCACTTCCGGTTTCAGCTACGGTGGCGCTCGGAGAAAGAAAATGTGGCGCACCGCTTTCAATTTCAATGCGATGGTGACGCCTTTGCTGTAAGGATAAGTATTTTGTCCCGGTAAGGCGGTTTTTTGTTTTCCCTCTCTGCTGGCCGTTCTGACCGGAAATAGGGTCATAGGCCACGCCCACTGCCGGGAGTTTTAAAAATGGACGAGAGGAACTGCTGAGTGCTGGTAACAAGTCAGCTGTGCAGCATGGCAGACAAGCGAGATCTTACAGAGACACCCAGGACTCCAGCCCCGATAACTATACTGCAGGGCGTTGAGTGTTTTCACTTTTTTTGTATTGATCTTATAACGGGTGTATTGTTTGCCTATCTTAGGGAGAAGAGGGGCCTAAAAAGGCTACCCATAAGACGCACCATAGAGAGTGTAAAATTTGCGCTCATAAACTCCCTTCCAGTTATGAAAAAGCCACCTGTAACACCTGTATTGGCAAGATCTTAACTGAGGAATCTGCCGTTTGGATGGAATCATTAAGGAGCGTGGTTAGAGAAGAAGTCCAAAAGGCCAGAGGGGTCAGGATCAGAGGAAGAAGATGTAGCTTCAATTAGTGATTCAGGTTCCCTGGCTTCTGAAACAGAGCAGGCAGGGTGTCCTCTATTTAATATTGACGACTCTGATCACCTTCTTAAATTAGTTAGGATGACTATGGACATTGAGGACAAGATGCAACCTAAGTCCGTTCAGGATATTATGTTTGAAGGCCTTAAAGAAAGGCGTAAGTTGTCTTTTCCCCTTCATGAGACAGTGTCTTCCCTGACACAAAAAGAATGGGAGAAACCGGATAAAAAATCGTATATTCCTAGATCAGTCAAGAGGAAGTATCCCTTTGACTCGGATGTATCCAGTGCATGGGCCTCTGCTCCTAAGGTGGATGCATCTGTAGCGAAGGTCAGTCGCAAGTCATCTCTCCCGTTTGAAGATCTAGGTTCCCTCAGAGATCCTATGGATAAAAAAATTGAACGTTTTGGGATTCGGCTACCTCGGCCTTTAAGCCTAATATTGCAGCTGCTTGTGTTTCCCGTTCTATGTTGTTTTGGTTAAATCAACTAGAAACTGATATTCGAAATAAGGTCCCGAGGGATGCCCTAGCTTTGTCGGTTTCTAATGTACAGAAGGGAGACGCCTTTTTAGCAGACGCCTCTGTCGATGCACTTAGACTCACTGCTTGTTCATCAGCATTGTTCAATTCTGCCCGAAGAGCCCTCTGGCTAAAAAACTGGCCAGGGGATATAGGGTCAAGAAATAGACTATGTGGAATCCCTTGTGATGGAAAACTGTTATTCGGGAAGGTGTTGGAAGAGTTTTTGGAGAATGCGGGGAGTAAGATAAAAACTTTTCCTTCTACCCAAAGTGGTTCCTTTTGTCCCTTTCGGAGGCCGAGGTCTCATAGAAGGGGAGCAGAAAGGAATCAGAATTTCAGACCCTTTCAAAAAAATAGAGGACTCCTGTTCAATCAATCCAGAGACCCCAAGCGTCAGAGACCCAATGCTTTACGATGCCAGGCTCCCCGTAGGGGGAAGACTGGCCCACTTCTTCGAAGCCTGGTCGGAGATATCAGGGAGCAAGTGGGTGTTACAGACAATTCAGAAGGGCGTCTCGATGGAATTTCTCTCTCCTCCTCCCTCTCGATTAGTCATCACGTATCCCGCTTCCAGAGAAAACAGAGAAGCGATGATTACCGAGGTCCGGACCCTGGTCCAGAAAAAGGTACTGTGTCAGGTTCCTCTTGCCGAACAGGGCCAGGGTTTTTACTCAAATCTATTCCTGATAAAGAAACTGCGGGGCTCATTGAGGGTCATTTTGAATCTAAAGCCCCTAAACAAATTCCTGGTTGTTCCAAGATTCAAGATGGAAACCCTTAAATCAGCAGTAAACCTGTTGTTTCCCGATTGCTTCATGGCCTCGATAGACCTAGCCGATGCTTATTACCACATCCCCATACATCAGGACTTTCAGAGATACTTAAGGGTGGCCATTCAGGTAGATGCGGAGAATCATCATTTTCAATACAGAGCACTACCATTCGGGATAGCTATTGCCCCAAGAATCTTTACAAAAATAGTGTCAGAAATGGCAGCCCAAATACGAGAAACACATGGGTTATTCATACCATATCTGGACGATTTCCTACTGGTAGGGTCTTCAAGTCAGGAGGTACAAAATCAGCTGTCCAGGGTTCTTCAGATATTGAAGAAGTTAGGGTGGCTAATAAACAAAGAAAAATCATCTATGGTTCCCACAACAAGAAAGCTTTTTCTAGGGATATGGTTAGACTCCCAAAGACAGAGGACGTTTCTTCCAGTAGAAAAAGTAGAAAAAATAAGATCACTGGTGCTAGAGATAAAACAAAATCCCCCTGATTTCCTTAAGAAAAGGTATGTCTCTTCTGGGTCTTTTTTCAGCCGCCATCCCTGCTGTTCCCTGGGCTCAGTTCCACTCAAGAAGTCTGCAGAATTTTCTTCTAGAAAAGTGGGACAGGGATCAGTAAAAGTTCTCCTCCCCATAAAAATCTTAAACTCCCTAGATTGGTGGTTAAACGTAAGAAATCTAGAGGTTGGTCTTCCTTGGAACCCCAGTCAGGACAAGCTAATCACTACGGATGCCAGTCCATGGGGGTGGGGGGCCCACATGGAGGATTAGTTTTTTCAGAGTACTTGGGATATAGCAGAAAGCCCAGAAATCTTAAAAGCCCTGATGCAAGCACTTCCTCTGTTACAGGGACATGGGGTGGACGTGATGTCGGACAACACTACAGCAATTGCCTATATCAACAGACAGAGCGGCACAAGAAATTCAGGCCTTATTTTCATAGCCACTCAGATCCTAACCTTGGCGGAGACCTTTTTTACATCTCTAAAAGGGATTCATATAAGGGGTGTAGAAAATGTTTCAGCAGATTTTTTAAGTCGAGAGACCCTATATCAAGGGGAATGCAAACTAAATCAGTCAATATTTCGGAAGATAGTCAGGCTTTGGGGGATGCCACTGATAGATCTTTTTGCCACAAGGAAAAATCACAAGGTAGAAAGATTTTTTTCCCTCAACAGGGCAGACCTTCCTTTAGCTGTGGACGCTTTTTCTCAAAAGTGGGACAGTCCTCTTCTTTATGCCTTTCCTCCCATGATTCTCTTGCCCAGGACTATCAGGAAGATAAGACAGGACAGGGCAATGGTGATATTGATCACTCCCTTTTGCTCTAAGGGAGCTGTCGGTAGCCGATCCCTGGGTGCTTCCGGAATCCAGGAACTTGTTGTCACAGGGCCCGATTCTCCATCCAGAGATAAAAGCCCTGCATCTGACGGCATGGCTATTGAGAGGATGATTCTCCAAAAGCAAGGTTTGTCTCGTGCGGTGATTTCCACTCTACCGAAGAGTCGGAAACCAGTAACATATAAGATCTATCATAGAATTTGGAAGGCTTACTTTTCCTTAACTGGTCAGGACCCAGAGTGGTTGGCTCAGCCTAATGTTACTCAAATCCTTGAGTTCCTACAGAAAGGCTTAGAGAAGGGTCTCAAGCCAGCTACTCTTAAGGTTCAGGTATCAGCTCTAGGAGCCTTATTTGATCAGGAATTAGCAAAACATCCGTGGATTGCCAGATTTATTAGGGCAGCAGGTAGAATTCGACCCACAATTAGGAGTAAGTTACCCCCCTGGGATTTATCTATGGTTCTCAAAGTTTTGTCAGGCCCTCCGTTTGAACCATTGGAAAGTGTTTCTATAAAGCTTCTCACACTTAAAGACAATTTTTCTTACAGCCATCACCTCAGCCAGAAGAGTAGGGGAAATGGCAGCTTTGTCTCATAAACGTCCATATTGTACAATCCTGGATGACAGGGTTATCCTTAGACCAGACCCAGGGTTCCTGCCTAAGGTAGTATCCGATTTCCACAGGTCTCGGGACATCATCCTTCCATCGTTCTGTAGTAACCCCAAGACAGAGAAGGAGAGGGCCTTTCATTGTCTTGATGTTAGAAGGAGTATTGTACAGTATTAGGATGCTACTTCTAGGTGGAGGAAATCAGATAGCTTGTTCATTTTCTTTTCAGGAGAGAATAAGGGGAATAAAGCATCTTCCTCAGCCATCGCTAGATGGATTAAAGTGACCATTCAGATGGCCTATGAGATTTCGGAAGTTCCTGTCCCGGACGGCATCCGTGCCCATTCAACTAGATCATTAGCTACATCATGGGCCGAGTGTAGGGATGCTACGCTGGAGCAAATTTGCCAGGCGGCCACCTGGTCTACCCCTCACACTATCCTTAAACACTATAGGGTGGATGTGATTGGTTCTTCTTCTCTTTCATTTGGAAGGAAAGTCTTATCCTCTATTATCCCCCCCTAATTGTTTGTGATTTCTCTGCAATTCTCTCTGGTGGTGCCGTCGTGATGAAGGGGAAAACAATGAATTACTCTTACCGGTAATGTTGTTTCCGCAAGTCACGACGGCACCTGGTATTCCCACCCGGGGGTTACTTTTTTGTGTGGTGTTGGTTCACGGGTGTCGCAAAAAAAAAAAAAAAAAAAAAAAAGACATTAAGAAGATATATGTATAAGAAAATCTCTGTAACCAAACTGAGGTGGAGTAGGAGGAGCCTCTTTTTATGCTCAGGTTTCCTGTCCTGGGAGGGCGGACCCCTATTTCTCTGGTGGTGCCGTCGCGACTTGAGGAAACAACATTACTGGTAAGAGTAATTCATTGTTTTCCCACTCGAGAAGAGAATTTTTTGCAGTCAGTTTGCTGTAAACAGAGATTAAAAAAAAAACAAAAACCCTGAGGCCGCGTTCACATGTTGTATTTTTGCCTTCGTTTTCATTGCGTTTGAAACACACAACTGCTGAGGAGAGGTGATTAACATTTGTGTTTACAAAATGCAACATTAATATAAGCGTTAATATTGCGTTTAGAAATGTAAACCATAATGTAATTAGGCAAATCACTTCTCCTCAGCTGTTGTAATGAGTTTCAAACGCAAGCTAAAACGCAACTTGTAAACGTGCCCCAAATCTTCACATTCAATTTCTCAATTTATGATATGAATCCTTCTTTAGTGCCCCTCCAGAGAACAAACACATCATTTATGTACCTAGTGTGTTTAATGAAAATTATTTTTATTTTCAGTCCATTTAAAGCCGCATCTGTTTTTGACCGTTTACCATTCATTTCTCTATTTACAACCTGTTTATCTAATAAGATAATTGGGAAAAACGGTCAAAAACGCATGCTTAAAAACGGAACTGCCGTTGCACGTCTGCAGATAGAGCATGCTTTATCTATTTTGCGACCACAGCTCGGAATGGTGAGCCTTCGTTGTGCTTACCATACCGAGCCAGGGCGCCATAGCCGTCTATGGGGGACGGATAACTGGCAGCGATATACGTTGCCTCGGCGGTCGTGTGAATGCACACTTGCCGTCTGTTTTATATCCTTTTCAATTGGATACCAGTGTTAATACTTGTTTGACACATGACCTAGATTTCTTTTGGGTGAAATTTAAAGTATATCAATTAAACTGTGTTTGAATGCATGTAATATCCTAGGACCAGGTCATTAATATAAGACTACCTGCACTGAATGTGGAAATGAGGACATCCAGGTCAACATCTGCAAAGATACTATATATACACTCGAGTATAAACTGAGGCCCAATTTACCCACAACAAAAAAAAATTGGAAACCTATTGACTGTAGTAGAAGCCTAGGGTAGAAAATGCATTGGTCACAGCTTCCCCAGTATATAGCCAGCACTCTGGCAGCACCCTGCCCCGTTACACAGCCAGAGTTTGGGTTTTTCAGCACATTTTTTGTGCTGAAAAACTTGGCTTATACACGATACTGGTAGTTTGATTAGATTGTGAGCCCATTGGGGACAGGGACTGATTTGGCAAACTCTGTGCAGCGCTATATAAATAAAGGAATTATTATTATTATTCTACAGCTAGCACACATCCTCATTTGCTGTGGGCTCACAGGGATGTGCATGAGCAGACTGCCAGAGCAGGTCCTATTCCTGCTTGTGTTTGTGTCCCAGGCAGTCACATTCAATTGTCATCAGCACATGAGCGGAGTTCCCCTGTAGAAGACACAGAAATGTAAACAGTCCACATCACGTGAAGGCAGCCGAAAGTGCTAGTTAACCGTGGTTAAGTGAAATAATGAAACTATGCATTTGGCGATCTTTGAATCTGTTCACACAGAGGGGACAGACACTTATGTTTCTTCATCCCATGAAAAATAGTTTTTAATTCCATCTAACGTTAGTTTCAGTGACAGATTCACAAATAAAACTACAGCAAATGGCCATAAACAGATAAGCCCCATTATATGAGATAAAATGAGCAAACCTGCATCAGGATTCTTCAGTAGAGCAACAGGGACTTTGAGCCAGAAGTAAGTATTTTACTTTTATGTGAATCCTTTACACAAGGCAAATTATTATAAATAGAGGTTTGATATTTAGACATAAAATCATTATATTTTACATTATATATAGAAGCTGCCGGTTTGTGGAGGCAGGACAATGATATAAATGTGTACGTGGAATCTTGTAACTTGCAGATTTTAGAGTATTTGGAAAGTAAATTGTGTTTGTCAGTGATGGCTGAGGTCTGTGCAGGCCTCACACTACATGACAGAAGTGTAGAGTTCATTTTCACATTTCCTGCAGTCATTCACCATCTCCTGCTGGCGGGTCAGACACAGCTACTGGTGACAGGATCTGGACTTCTTCCTTTGACTTCATTTCCACATTCTCTATTGGTGGTTGGGATTTCTCCTGCTCAGCTTGAGGTGTGGGAATCATTTCTGGCTCCTTCTGAGGTAAAATGCCGTCCAAAGCTTCATGCAGTGGGGTAACGTTGATAGAACCTAAGTTGCCATAACGGGTGAGGTGAGTGGGGGCAACACCTGAGTTAAACAGAAAAGGAGCAGAATGAATTGAATGTACTACATAAACGGCATAACTTGTAGCGGTGACTTAAAGTTATATTCACAAACTGTATGATGCAAGACTACATTCATATTTCCTGTTTTAAATGGAAACAATAGTAAAACTTGCTGATAGATAGCTGCAGACCTAAAATACAACACAAACTACCTGCTACACGACATACCGAGTATTTGGGCTCGCTGTGCTGGAGGAAAGAGGACCTGCAAGCAGCGGTTCAGATATGGGGTCAGGTCCTCCAAGAAGACAGTGCAAAACTGGATAAAGAGTTCTCGTTCTTGAGGGCTGAAAGCGGCTTCCTCTGCTCGGTGGAACGACAGGATGGTTCTAACAACCTATGAAAAAGACAGACCATAAGCAACAGTCATCTGCTTTACAATAGTCTACAGTAGTCCACAGTGACCAATGTTGGATGATAAGGCGTTGGTCACGAATACAAAACTTTACCAGGTTTTGTTACCCATATTATTTTTACCCTGCTAAAGATCCTGTGTAGCTGCCAACAGCCGTGTGTCAAATGAAGCGCTAGCAGAGGAACTTTAGACTTCCCTTGACATCTCATGTCCTGCTGGCTTTCAGCAGATGAAGTGGGCATTACTGGAAGTCCTGGGTCCTACTGATAGCGCATCACGTGACCAGCAGATACACAGAAACTATCAGGGTAGGTAGAATATGGGTGACCCTATAAGGATTTATTATTTACCCTGGTTTTTTAAGTTTTATAGTGGCCAAGCCCTTTAAAGAGAACCTGTCGCCAATTTTCTGATTAGTCTTCTGCAATAAAAGAGCCACCATCAGGCAGTCCATGTCACCCTCCCAAAGCCATAACAGACATTTCTTTTGGTGTCATTTTTACACTTTCTATAGAGCTCTCAATTGTGCATTTAACGGATATCTCTGGCTCCGTAGTATCTGGAACATTCTTTGGATCTAAAGCTCCTGGAAACACAGTTCTAGCGCCATTTTAAATCAAAGAGAAGAGCATCTGAAGTTTCCCCTCCAGCCTCTCAACAATGATGGCATTGAAAAGTAGAGGTCAAAAGTGGAGATTACAAAGAGTTTGTATGTTCTCTCCGTGTTTGCGTGGGTTTCCTCCAGGTACTCCGGTTTCCTCCCACACTCCAAAACATACTGGTAGGTTGATTAGATTGTGAACCCCATGGGAACAGGGACCAATTTGACAAGCTTTGTGCAGCGCTGCGTAATCTGTGTGCGCTATATAAATAAAGAATTATTATTACAGTCTTTTATAGCAAGTATTCAATGGTTCACAAGGCAGAAATTGACATGGATTTTCCGCATTTACAATAAGACGTTTACTTTATAAACCCAACAAATGGATTTAACTAATTACAAGTATTTAAGGAAGCGTGATCCGTTTTGATCATGCAGTACTGCAAATAGTGTTTGGTAGCAGCCCTGGAGATCTGTGCAACCATACCTTTGTGTGTGTTGTTAGTAGCTACAGGACTGAAAATGCATATATATTCCAGGATTGTAACTAGACATTGAGCACTGTGCTAAAAGTTTTCCCTTTTGAGCTGCTCCACAGCTACTCCCTCTGCTCCAAGTGGTTGCTGAAGTATACTGCCATAATTCTTGCACAGCATTTTATCAGAGGGGAGAACCCGTGGAGCAGTTCAATGCAGAGATCGTAGAGAAGTTTGAGACTCCACCAAACCAAATACAATCCTGGAATAAAATGCACACAAATCTATGGTTACATAGATCCCCAGAGCTGCTACCCAACACACTGTAGCACAACACTGTCAAACCTAAAGACGGATTCCCTTAAATGATATGTACTCTATACTGTAATATATCATGGTATGCCCATTGGCTCTAAACAGTTTAAAAGGATGTCTCCCTACAAGATCCATACGATAATTTCTAACTTGCTTATAAACCATTTGCCTCTCCAAACTGTAAGAAATTATTATCACTGTAAATGCACGAATTGTATCCAATTGAATGTTTCATATTTTATGCTTTGCAAACCCACCTTTTCTAAAGCATCTTGCAACGTGTTGGTCACTTCCTGAGTTAAAGCCACCGGACAACAGAGTCGCAGGTCATTAAAGGCCACTAGGATGTTGTTAAGAAAGCAGGCCAAGGGTGGGAAGTCCAGGAGAACCATAGGAGGCTGCAAAGTTCCTGGCTGGGCGGGCGGTGCTGGTACTGGGGGGATGTTAGAACTCAAGACTGCAGTGGTAGAGATCAGTGTATACATGTTCATCTCCTCCTGGAATTTCTCCACTGCCTCCTTTGCTGCCTTTGAAAAGTTCTCTGCAGCAACTCTCTGGAATATAGGTGCCAGCTGACCACGGAAATCTGCACCCACCCTACTGAAAGAAAGTCCAAAGTACATGCACTGGCCTAAGAGAGAGTCCAGACGACTGCCAACACCTTTCTGCAGGTCACTTTCTAGCACTTGCAAAAACTCGCTCACTTTCTGCAACACCCATCCATGGAATATGGCCCCTTCACTGACCGGCAAGGAGCCTGCAGGAGGAGGTGGGAGAAGGAGGGGGTCTTCATCTGAGAAAATGGCCCGATACTGGGTGATGACATCAAACAGGTGCACTCGGCAGCTCTCAATGGTCTTGGTTAGATGAAAATAAGGGTCATCTTGAGGAATTGAGCTTTGCATGGAATGGAGCCAGGCATCTCGGGCCTGAAGGAACTTGATACGTAACTCTGCTTCAGTAAAGATGTCCATCCTACGTAAGTAGCCAATCACCCGCAAGCAGGCTGGGAGCTGGATGTTACTCCGTAGCTGCTGGAGTAGCTGGGTCAGCATCAACTGTGCCGACTGACGGACCTCATTCACTATGCCCTGAAGAGAAATAACACAACAGATAAGTTGTTTAAGTTATGTTTTGTATGGTCAATGTCTTCAAGATGTCTTGCCCCAGTCAAAACCTGGATCATGTTGAAGTAATACAGATGCTTACATGTTACACTTATCTGTAACTAGCTCTGTAGATTGTTACTTGGACATTATGGATCTGAAGGTGTCTGAAGATGTAACTGCAACCAAACATGGCTTCTCAGAATACAGCGGCATCGAACCACCTTGGGAGTGACCCTCCACATATTTGCCATGTTCTATGGCTTAAGGACTTGTATAAGAACCAGCAATGCCAACAGTCCTGTCCTGTTACAAAGAGCCTGAAATTGCTATAAAGCAAAAACAGACCTAGACTATACATGTAAGTAACTGCACGGCCCGCACCTACCTGTATGACAGGAATAGAAGAGAACTTCTTCTCCAACCGCTTCACATAAGCAGCCAATTCCAGTGCCTCCTCATAGTAACCATTCCGTACACAAGTGTCCATCAGCTGAGGAATCTCCAAAATTTCTAAAATCTCAGTGTGTCTGTTCAGAGTCAGTGTATTCATCCGCCGGCTGGAGCTGATCTCCTCTGCCTGCTTCACAAAGCCCCTACAAATTTATGAGAAACATCATTCATATCATAAATACAAGCACAGGTAACAACAGGGAGAATGACAGGAGCAGTGATACAGGTAATGGGAGTAGTAGTGACACAGGTGACTCTAGGGGGATGGCAAGAGCAGTGATACAGATAATGGGGGGGATAGTAGTGACACAGGTGACTATAGGGGGATGACAGGAGCAGCAATGCAGGTGATGATGGGAGTAGTAGTGACACAGGTGACAACATGTGTATGCTGAGCAGAGGCACTGGTGTACATGAGACTTAAGAATCCTAGCGAGAACATAAGACACAGGACAGGCAGAGGTAATGGGGATGAGGACCTGCAGCTCTCCTGGAAGCCGGGCAGCTTGCTCAGTAGTCGGGACACGCTGTCCTCCACTTGGCCGAAGTCCCGGTATATGAGCTCGGTGCACTCTGCGGTGCGGATGAAGGTCTTGTAGTGAGTGAACGCCAGGTCCCGGGTCTGCTGCAGGATCTGCGCCCGCTCCTCCGCCAGCCTCTCCGGTTCCCTCCGCAGCTTCTCCACCCCGAAGGAGCTGAGCTCCAGCAGGTAGGCGGCATAGTCCGGGTTGTCCCTCCAGCTCTCCGGGAAGCTGTTCCTGAACACAGAAGCCAGGAGGCTCTCCTCTTCCACGTCCACAGACGCCATGTTCTCCAGCTAGACAGAAGCTAGCTTCAACAAAACTTTATCACACGTGACGTAGACATTCGCCGCTGTCAACACTGTACAGGATATACTATAGACTTCCTGGATTGGTTGTGAGCCTCAACAAACTTTATTGAGAAAGAACAGCGTCTTATCGTTGGTTAGATGGCTCTTTCCCAGAGTGCACAGCGAAGCTTCTCTCAGTATCCGCCACAGACAGAGCCACACGTGGGGAAAGATGAGGCCGCTCACTGATGAGGAGACCAAGACCATGTTCGAGAAACTCTCCAAATAGTAAGTGCTGTCCGAAAGGGGCCACTGCTGTAGAGATTTAGCGTTAGATGTCTGCTTGTTGTCAGTGAATAGAAACAGTAATCTTCATCATACTTAGTAATCATCCCTGATCTGAGAAGCATGAATTCCATACTGATACATTGTAACAAATCAGAATAGATTAAACTTGTGCTACTGATGCATTTGGTTTACAGAGAATTGTGGACACTATTGTAGCATATTTAACAGGTAGCAGTTTTGTTTTGTTGAATGAGACTGTTCCCATACAGTAACAGAATGCAGAGACATGTGACATTCATAACAATGTGGATTACATGGATGCATTCCTGTTTAATAATAGTATTAGATTATTAGTTAGGATTATCTTGCGGATCAGTGGGGTTGTAGCACTGCCACCTTCCACAGAGAATGCTGCAGTATCTTCATGGATGTGACTGGTGTTACAGCTCTGCCCTATTCACTTGAATATGACTGAGCTGCATGAACGATTTGGCAAGCTCTGTGTAAGCGCTGTGTAATCTGTGAGCACTATATAAAGGGATTATTATTATTATGAAGGGCCACAGTACTCAAGCTGATTGACAGGGGTGCCTTGAATCTAATATTGATGGCTTGTGTGTAGGTCATCAATAATAAAGTATTAGAAAGCTGCTTTCATGGTAACATGTGGCCAATCATTATTTTGTGGCTGTGCTTGGTCATGGAAACAAGATCATGTGCTGGTCAGATTCCACTGACCCAGCCCAATTCTGGGGGAAAGGAGTCCATGCATCTCGCTGAAATATGATGCGAGGACTTGCATCCACTTTCCTGTGCTTTGCCTGAGGAATCTAAAAAGTACACTTTCTATGACGGCAGAACCCTAGTTCTGCACTAGGAGTGTTGATAGTTTTGTAAAATTAATGACTAACAACCTACTGGTACTTCATCCATAGCATTGGAGAAAATATAAAGCTTCTCGTGGAACGACCTGATGGAATATACTGCTTCCGGATACACAATGACCGTGTATATTACGTAAGGTAAGGTATCATTTCATTTTCATTGCAAGTTCAGTTTTACTGCTTTAACCTCTTTTTTTTTTTTTTTTTTTTTTTTTTTTTTTTGCATTTCCATTTTTCACTCCCACTTTCAAAAATCTATATTTTATTTTTCCTTGTAAAGAGCTGTGTATGGGCTTTTCTCCTCAACAAATTGCACTTCATAGTGACGACATTTAATATTCCATGCCATGTACTGGGAAGCAGGAAAAAAAATTCCAAATGTAGTGAAATTGGTGAAAAAAGCATTTGTGCCATTTTCTTTTTATTCTATGGGTCAGTACGATCACAGGGATACTACATTAATATAGGTTTTATTATGTTGTACTACATTTTTTTTAAAAAAACTTCTGTACAAAGAAGGTTTTGTACACTTTCTATTAAAAAAATTTCATATGTTGCAAAATGCTGAAAAAGTGGCATTTTGTACATTTGGGCACTATGCTCCGTTTCAGGGTTAAACGCAGGGAATAACTGTTACTACTTCCCCAGAGGTTTTTGGGCGTGCATAATTAGCAGCGCAGAGACAAGATGTCCGGCGCTCCGGGATGCTAATTCTAACTTTCTATTGTAGGTGATCCCAGCGTGTCAAGATTAGCAACGTGTAGATTTTTTTTTTTACTGATTTCCTTTAACCCCTTACCGAGGTGTAACGTAATAGTATGTCACGCGTTGGCTGCGGGTGAATGGAGAGGAATCACAGGCTGAGCCCTCTCCATATCCGGTAAGTAACAGCAAACACTTACTGGTAACACCCTGTATATCTAAAAAAAAAAACCCTAAAAATTCTAATCACCCACCTTTCCTTAGAGCGGATATAAATAAACAGTAAAAATCATAAACGCATTGGGTATCACCGCGTCTGAAAATGCCCGGTGTATCAAAATATAATAACGTTTTTTAACTGTGTTTAACCCCGTAACAGAAAATAGCGTCTTAAGACGAACATGGCACATTTTTACCATTTTTTTAAAAAAATTTTAAATTCAATAAAAAGTTTTAAAAAGGCCGTACGGTCCTAAAAGTAAAAGCATTGAAAACTTCATCAAAAGTCACAAAAAATGATACCACCAAAGAATAAAAAAGTTATTACCGCCAGAAGACGGCAAAATAAAAGAAAAAAAATTGTGTACAGGAGTTTTTATTTTTGTAAATGTATGAAAACATTATAAAACCTATACAGATTTGGTATCCCCGTGATCGTACCGACCCAAATAATAAAGTAGACGTGTCATTTGGGACACACCGGGAAATCCGTAAAATCCGACCCCACAAGAAACCTGTGCAAATGCATTTTTTCACCAATTTCACTGCATTTGGAATTATTTTCCTGCTTCTCAGTACACGGCATGGGAGAATAAATACCATCACTATGAAGTGCAATTTGTTACACAGAAAACAAGCCACCACAGAGCTCTTTACATTGAAAAATAAAAAAGTTATAGATTTTTGAAGGTGGGGAGTTAGTTATGAACATGCAAAAACGAAAAAGGGTTTTGGCAGGAAGGGGTTCAGTGATTTATCTCGGAGAACAAAGGGAGTTTTGGCAACACAATACGTGAGTAACAGAATTAGACTATGCACAGGGGATGTGTGTCATCTGCAAACATGTAAAAGCAAAGCTCTGCCTATGAGCAGGTGCATAAATTTGTTTACAGAACGCTTTACTATTTTAGATGCAATTAATTAAAAAAAAAGTTGTGAATAGTAGACTCCTTGTTGGATACAGGTGTTCTTTTATAGTAAACCTTCAATACTATAGGCAGTGTGTTAGAGCAGGAGGAGCTGAGTAGACTGATTTATATTTTTGTGGAAAAATCGTACTATCTGTGACTGTGAGAGATATAACCACCTCATTTACTTCTCAGCAAAGAAAGAGCAGAGACCTAAATGGAAAATAAAGTTATACCACATCTTATTATTTCTTGAAATCCAGTAATTCTTTTTAACAACACAAGAAAGAAAATAAATACATACATACATAAACCCTCCCACCCCCTGGAGAAGGGTGTCTCACTATCCGACCAAGCATCAGATCTCACCCAAGCGCGCACGCCAGTTATACAAAGAAAAAGAACAGGCAGAGTTTATTTGCAATTTGCAGGCCTACGTAGACCCCATGACTGCATAAGTAGAGCCACATCCCTAAGAACAGCTGCAGACTGCAAACCAGGTGTGAGGATCCATTTCCGCCACTTCTTGACATTATCTCGCTTCAGATAAATGTACTTTTCCATTCTAATTACATGATTAATTTGTGTAACTAGTTCCTTGAATTTAGGAGGTGATGCATCTAACCAATGAGAGGCCACAAGTTTTCTTGGCTGATATAGTATCTTAGTCATAGTCAGTTTTTGGAGCTCCGAGACGTACCTCAACCAATAGTGACTTCAGAATGTTAATTTCGAAAAGTCTCTCCAGTAGGCCAAATGTTTTGCTCTAAAAGCGTTAAAGCAAAGGACATCCGCAAAACATATCCAAGAGATCTGCCGGGTCTTCTGGACACTGTGGACATCTTGCATCTGAGCGATACCCCATTTTCTGCAACATGGCCGGTGTACGATAGACTCTGTGCAACAGAAACATACCACGTCTTATTCATAGTCCAACCATATATCACTCTGCTTGGCCCCTGCTGCTCTGTATCATACTGTTGGACAGTCGGAGTACCTTTTGCAACTGACAGGTTTCCATTATTCTATACTTTTTGTGTTTTACAGTGAGAAAATTTTAAAACTGGCAACAAATATTGCCCGAGACAAACTGGTGTCTCTTGGGATCTGTTTTGGAAAGTTTACAAAGACTCAGAAGTTTCGTCTGCACATTACGGCACTGGATTACCTGGCGCCATATGCAAAGGTGATAAATAATTTCATGGATACTAAACATTTTCATTCAGTCCACACTAATTATAATACTAATTTAGTGATGTATTAATATGATACCTGTCTTTTTACCATTTAGTACAAAGTTTGGGTGAAGCCAGGAGCAGAGCAATCCTTCTTATATGGCAACCATGTTCTAAAATCTGGACTTGGAAGAATAACCGAAAACACTGCAAATTATCAGGGGGT
The DNA here is from genome assembly GCF_040894005.1 of Engystomops pustulosus. Classification (NCBI taxonomy): domain Eukaryota; kingdom Metazoa; phylum Chordata; class Amphibia; order Anura; family Leptodactylidae; genus Engystomops; species Engystomops pustulosus. The sequence goes on along the minus strand of NC_092417.1, from coordinate 99,014,160 downwards.
GATCGTCTACTCCATGGCTGATGTTCCCTTGGTGAGTATTGTGGCTATTGCAATACCTAGTTTCAGAACGGTTATCCCAGCTTGTACCACTCGGCCTGCAGATATGCCAAACAGCATTTCCAGAATACTAGACGTGTAGTTCATAGGGTTTGAAGATATAGGTGTGTGTGGATGCAGCTATACATGGCTATAGGAAGGTTCCGATAACGCTAGCAATTTAACACTACTATTACTGGGGTAGGGCTTAGGGAGCTGCTTACTTTTAGTAAGCAGCAAATAGAGGCAATATTGGGGTGAAGGGTGCTCGCGATGCCAGCATCATAGGAAAGAAATTTACTTTGGACCAGTGCATAACATTCAGGATTTTGCGAATGCCATCAGGGGCTTGTTATCCGGGGCTAAATCCCACTTGGTCCCTATGTACCAAAGCAGAGAGAAGTGTGTTTAGGTGTTGAGCTAGTATCCATGTTAACAACTCTGTTCCCAAATGAATAAGATAAATGGGACGTTCACTGGAAGGCTGCACTGTGTACTTATTTGGTTTTGGGATTAGCGTAATGGCCGCCTCAAGAAAATCCTGTGGCATTGTTTGCCCCTGCAGTATATGGTTGCAGTATGCTATAATATGGGGGCTCTGAAGGCGGGCAAATTTCTCGTAGTACATAGCCGAAAGACCCAATTTCCAATCTCCCGTTCACTTTCCCAACCTTATTCGCGTGGTTACACAAAGTCAAAATCATAATGATTTACCACACATTCCTGTAATTGCCGCTGTATGCATCCCAAAATCTGTGGGGGAACAGAGTATGGTAAGCAATGACTCTGCCTACATAATTAAACTCTGCATATACTATACACTCACCGGCCACTTTATTAGGTACACCATGCTAGTAATGGGTTGGACCCACTTTTGCCTTCAGAACTGCCTCAATTCTTCGTGGCATAGATTCAACAAGGTGGTGGAAGCATTCCTCAGAGATTTTGGTCCATATTGACATGATGGCATCACACAGTTGCCGCAGATTTGTCGGCTGCACATCCATGATGCGAATCTCCCGTTCCACCACATCCCAAAGATGCTCTATTGGATTGAGATCCGGTGACTGTGGAGGCCATTTGAGTACAGTGAACTCATTGTCATGTTCAAGAAACCAATCTGAGATGATTCCAGCTTTATGACATGGCGCATTATCCTGCTGAAAGTAGCCATCAGATGTTGGGTACATTGTGGTCATAAAGGGATGGACATGGTCAGCAACAATACTCAGGTAGGCTGTGGCGTTTCAACGATGCTCAATTGGTACCAAGGGGCCCAAAGAGTGGCAAGAAAATATTCCCCACACCATGACACCACCACCACCACCACCAGCCTGAACCGTTGATACAAGGCAGGATGGATCCATGCTTTCATGCTGTTGACGCCAAATTCTGACCCTACCATCCGAATGTCGCAGCAGAAATCGAGATTCATCAGACCAGGCAACGTTTTTCCAATCTTCTACTGTCCAATTTCGATGAGCTTGTGCAAGTTGTAGCCTCAGTTTCCTGTTCTTAGCTGAAAGGAGTGGCACCCGGTGTGGTCTTCTGCTGCTGTAGCCCATCTGCCTCAAAGTTCGACGTACTGTGCGTTCAGAGATGCTCTTCTGCCTACCTTGGTTGTAACGGGTGGCGATTTGAGTCACTGTTGCCTTTCTATCAGCTCGAACCAGTCTGCCCATTCTCCTCTGACCTCTGGCATCAACAAGGCATTTCCGCCCACAGAACTGCCGCTCACTGGATGTTTTTTCTTTTTCGGACCATTCTCTGTAAACCCTAGAGATGGTTGTGGGTGAAAATCCCAGTAGATCAGCAGTTTCTGAAATACTCAGACCAGCCCTTCTGGCACCAACAACCATGCCACGTTCAAAGGCACTCAAATCGCCTTTCTTCCCCATACTGATGCTCGGTTTGAACTGCAGGAGATTGTCTTGACCATGTCTACATGCCTAAATGCACTGAGTTGCCTCCATGTGATTGGCTGATTAGAAATTAAGTGTTAACGAGCAGTTGGACAGGTGTACCTAATAAAGTGGCCGGTGAGTGTATAGTGATCCGACCATGCACGATGAACATGTCTAGCATAGAGTAGAATGGGCAAGGAGGAGGTGGTAGCAAGCACCTAGCCAATACACGTATAGTGGGAGTGGGTTGGGAAATAGTATGTATATCCTCTATCTGTACATGGACTAAGGTACTTTATTTGAACAAAATATATGTACAATTTAAGAACAATAAAAAACCAGAAAGAATCTGGATAGGAATGAAAAATCCACTCTCCAGGAGGGGGAAGAGATTGGCATCTCCTCCCTCTCCTGATCTGGCATTTACACCTACATATTTACGGTAATGTAGTATGCTTTATTGCCCAGTATACCATTTTATCCATGCATCTGACATTATGAGAATATTGTAGTCTCCTATGTTCTAATGTTTTTGTGTGTACCTCTCTGAGCCTCGCTCTAGCCTTGGCATTTCTCATTGTGATATCATTAGATCTCTTCTTATATAATACCATTTGGCACATGTATACTGGAGTTACAGATATGCCCATCTGTGAAAAGAAACAGTTATGTGTAAAACAAAAGGGCCCTAGGTCCAACTATAACTATACCAGATCCAGGGTCCCTCAGAAGCATTCAGTAGCTTCCATCAGTGCTGATCACTAGCGAGAAAAGTTCAGGCCAATGCAGTGGATTTTTCTTCACGATGAGCCGCCGGCGTCCTCTTGGCTGGAGGTGGACCACCTTTGTCTTAGTGCATGTTGGTCGGACCCTTTGAGGTAAAAGACCTTGCTGATCCCACTGTATATTTTCATGGCGTAGCGCTTCATCCGCCTCAGACAATGAATGGACCGTGTAGGTGGTGGTCTTAACCTGTAAGATAAAGCTAAATGGAAAGCTCCTCTGTTCCCATTGCAGGGCCAGGGTGATCGGCCTCATGGCTCTTCTCCTTTCCAGGGTGGTGGGGGCTAAGTCTGCATAGAGATCGATACGGGAATCTGCGCCATGTTGGATTGCTGCGTGGCCCAAAATATTTTTGGAATTGTTTGCAATAGGGGCAGTTGTTGGTGCCCCTCCTTCTGCTTGGGCTTTGGCGGCATCTTCCCCAGGGTATGGTAGCTGTTTCAGTGCTGTGGAGCTGCAAGCAGCACTTAGATAAGCTTAGTTTGCCAAGGCCGGTGCAGATCTCACATCACCTACGCCCGCCTCAGTCAAGGGGCTTGTAGGTTAGTGGGGTATAACCTGGTGATGGGTTCTCTTTAAGTCATTAGACACAATGGGCCACATTTGTTAAAGCTTTTACGCTAGTTGTCTGACTGCACTGAAAAAAAGCACAAACTAAAGGGTGGTGAGTGGGAATGCCACAATGTTATAGGTGTTTGCCTGCAGAAGATATGATTATGTGATGGTTATGCCAGCTACCTGTAATATGAAAATTGTCCTGCTACCAGAGGTGTCTGATGACCAAAAGTAGCTCCGCAAAAGAGAAACCTGCTAATTCTCTATTTTCCCTTCTACACAGGGATTTGGCGTAGCTGCGAAGTCCACACAAGAATGTAGAAAACTGGATCCTATGCAGATTGTAGTTTTGCACCAAGCTGACATTGGAGAATACATCAGACATGAAGACACTCTGACATGAGTAAAAGACTTGTATAAAGACTTTATAAGATGCTTTAGGCTACTGCTATCTTTAGCAGACAAAAGATAAACGTTTTGTCGGTTCTTTGTGGAAGACCCCTGGTCCTTGCTGCTGCTGGACTTATATTCTTGTTTCATATTAAAAAAGCGTATGGTAAACACTTAGTATTGATTTTATTCCATGATGTTTTACTTTAGTCAAAATGGTAGAATGCAGAAAAGTTGTGTTATTACATAAAACATTACATTTTTTTAGTGACCATGAAAGTAATGTGAAATGAGTGTGTTTGACTTTGAGAAAATGCTTTTAAAGGGGTTGGCCACTTTTTTTTTTACATTGCCCATGTGCCTTTACTGCCATAATAATAAAAATCTCTGAATGTTCTTTGATTCATCATCCCTAATGCTTCCTTTAGTGCTGTATGTAAACTTTCTGGATCTTTGTTTACATGTCTGTGCACTGATAAAAAGGAGGGACCTGTAGCAGGAGATGACGACTTGTCCTGCCCCCCTCCTGTGTCTGTCAGTGAGAGGGACAGAGAAAATAGACACACTGTAGGCTGCCATGACATACTGAAGAAGTGAGAAACAGGAAGTTGTGTGGCGATGCAAAGTGCAGCATGTGGACAACAGGGAAAGGCTGAAGCTCCCAGGAGGTAAAAGTACAGGTACATATACAGGCAGAGACGTGTCTAATGGAAGAGATTTATTGAAAAGTGGCCAACCCCTTTAAGTATAACATAAAAATTGTCAATGGAAAAGTGCATTTAATTTCCCCAGAATTTCTTCTCTTTCCAACTTCTAGTGTGTCAGGACACATTCACACTGTTGTTGTCAGTCCGTGGCATGGACCGGCAGCACAAACTTTAGTCATGTTTAGGCTGCATTCACACGAATGTATAAGGGATGTATATATACAGCCGCAAATTTGCGGCCAGATGTACATCCCCCATAAGTAGTCTCTGGTGCCTGGGAACGGTATCTTTGGCCGTAAGAACGGCTTTGTGGCTGTTTTCTGTGGAGAGGGGAGGGGTGAATAGTGCTCACCACTCGTCCTCTCCAACGCACTCGACGTATCCAGGCGGGTACATGTTCGCGTGAATGCAGCCTTTTACTAAACAGCAGCGCAGGCAGTGTAAGTCAGAACTCCTTACATTGTAGACCGCTATCATGTACGGAGTTGCGTCCCCAGCAGTGATGTCAGTCCATGCCACATTACTCTGGCCCAACAATGGCAGAGTGAGTCTGCCCTTAAGCTCTGAAGCAGTCAGTTGGGCCTGGCATATCATTGTGCTGTACACAGTAGCTGCAGGGTTCATGTCCTAGGTCACACTGGCTGGAACATATGTCATGAAGTTTTAGAGTCAGAAACAAGACGAAACAGCAAGTGAATTTTCTACCTTCCTTTTATTAAGTACTGCAGCATGCTATGATTGTATACCATACCTAAAGAGTATATTTATCATTCTACAGTTTTATATAAGAAAGCTAGAAAAAAAAAGTGTAAATCTATTGCATTTCTGATCTTGTATGAACCTGTATTATGTTCCAGAGCTGCACCCACAAACTGTAAAACGGACACTGTCACCAGCTATAAAAACTACCATTCCCCTCAAATAGGGGATCTTTTCTAGAATTCTTTTTTTGTTTTTGTTTAAATCTTGCCCTTTTACCTAAAATAGAAATGCTGAGATGAGTCACATTTAGAGTATCACTTCATGTGCCCATATCTTAGGGCAGTGATTTGTCACTGATCTCATTTTGGTTATGGACACAGATAGGTTTTCCCTTCCTGGCTTCAATCATTTTTCCCTGATACCTTACTGACCCATTCTTTTTCAATGTGCGTTTTCACAATTCAGGTTTTTTTTTTCCACTGGTCCAATGTTGTCAGTGACCCCAAAGAAAAAAAAAAAGGCCGGCCCTCATTAGACCACTGATCAATTAAAACATTAAAAATGGTTCACTAAGGGATAAGGGGAAAAAAAAAAAACTGTAAAACCAGGAAGAGAAAACCAATCTGTATGTGTCCATAACCAAAATGGGGTCAGTGAAAAAATGGCAGTCTGAATCCTGGTCTACTAGAACATTGCTTTTGGTATATTTCACAACTATATCAAGTTTGTGGAGTGTTGAGCTAGAAAATAGGACATGCAGACATGGCATCACAGACTGCTTCCCTCAGTCTCAAAGAGCCTATTCTCCCAGCCAACCCAACTGTAGCATTCATAGACCTTACATGACATTGTTAGGTCATGTGACTCTCAGGTTACATGACCCGGAGCAGAGCCTGTGAATACATTGGATGAGCTGGCTGTGCCCTGTAGCTACATGGAGCACGTGAGGAGCCATAGGAGATGTAAGGGGAGAGATGACTGAGGCTTAGTACTTATAAGTGATTGATAGCTGACAGTATGAGGAGCTGATAGGATTTAGTAAATATGGTGGATAGCAAGCAGGTTGAAGCGATTACAGTGTTGAAATGTGTGTCGTGCATGTAACAGCTTTATGTGCATTAATGTAGCATAGCTGTGTGTGCGCACATGTTTGTGTAGCAGAGATGTGTGACTGACCACCAGAGAATTTTTAATTGGTGTTTTTTTTTTTTTTAAATCCAAATCTGGGGTGAGTCTTGTGGTAAAATGCATCTTATAGTCCAAAAATTATACTAAATAGACAGAAATTTCCAACTGTCAACAGATATACCCTGGAGATAGAATGCCCCTTAAACAAGCATAGCTTGTACACTGCTGCAGAATATTTTATCCTACTGTTTTAATACATAGAAGTGTAAGCTCAGTTGCACACAAACAATAGGAAGTGCTGTAAGATTTCATTCTAGAGTCAACACAAAGAATTCTTAAAACAGGCAGATTTTTTTTTAAATGTATAAGGAACAGGTGGCAATACCTACAACATGAATATAAATGGTATTCAATGATAAGTGAGCTGAGAGTCTTGGTCCCAACTATGAATGTGTGAATGTTCAGGTAGGAGTACACAATCGGATGCAATAAATCTCAGCAGCGTGGTTTATGGGTCTCCGTTGTTGGCTTCACATTAAAAAGACGTTTTAGGAAATAGAGCTGCAGGACTCCTGAGATCACAATAAGGACACTTGTACCAGCTGACCACCAGTTCACATAGTGATAGTTGGACATCAACCTGTAGTAATCGGACCCTTTCCTCATCCGAGCAAAGTTATAATATCTCCACATATGAAGAACACGACCTTGTACAATATGAGCACTTTCCTGGAGGGGGGAAAAAAAATAGAAGAGCATAAAGTTAAATATTATATTCCTAAGGGATAGATATCACAACACCCACCATGTATCCTTGGTTTCTACATATGATGGCCTAAGTTTTGCTCTAGGGCTAGGCCCTCCAAGCAGGCTTTTAAGAGAGAACACCTACACACTGTATATTGACCACAGTGCCCCGACATAGCTAAGTTCTAGTGTCCTTCAATCATCTGCACTGATAGCACTAGCTGCAAGACTCACCTCAATAGTTGTCAGGGTGTCATTTAACTTCTGCTTGTGATCCTGGGGATGCTCAGATCCTTGTCCATCATAGAAAACCCCAAAGTTCAGGTACACTTGGACTGATCCAAAGTTATTCTGCCAGTTATTTATACAGAGCTGATAAAAGCCTATGAAAAAAATAATAATAAGAGGGAGATGCATAAAAACTGCATAAGCATTTTCACTCAACCGCATGTGTTCTGGAATAAACACCAGGTGTTTTGCATTATTTACATGAGTTTAAGTAAACGCGGCTTTGGATTGAATTTTCTGGTGCACAGACAATTTAATGCCACCCGGGTTAAGCCTTGCCCCTTTTCAGACAATGGCCCTGAAAATGGTCTAAAACCATAAACGTAGAGCACTGGATTTCAGGCAGAAATTCTTGCACCGACAAGTTATTGAATCTTGGCCATTGAGCCTTTTGAAAACTCAAGAAGGATCTTACTCCAGTTTTTGGAGTGCCTTAGGAGCTCTTTAGATGTCTTTTGTACGTCATATTTATCATTAGTGGCTTTGACAGCTTGATAAATGTGGCTCATGAGGCGTTAATGCCTGGAATGGACACTTATAAGGGCCACTTCCCATCTGGTTTTTGGCTTCAGTATTGTAGTGTTTTTTTTTTTTTTTTTAATTTTTAAGCGGATTGTAACTTAACCACTATTTTCACAAATACAGGTAGTGGCAGGTTCCTATAGAGCTCTAGTAACTATCTGACACCCTGCTTGTAGCTAAAAGTAGTTTCCCTCAGATCCCCATAAGATCAGAGTTATAATCTTGCCTGGTATCTATGCAACTTTGGAGCGCGTCCAGGGGGCGTGGTCTTATGTCATGGGATCAGGGTGACATCATCAAAGGTCCTTAAGCTACTGAATATGAAAACTATACCCCATGTACATATCTGACCAAATAAAAGAATCACAGCAGCTTCCATGGACATCTACTCCTCTCCATCCAGGCTGCTGTGATTTCATGTGATACAATATGCTGTGATTTCATGCAATATATGCTTTGTGTACAGTTCCTAATGCTACAAAAGCTATAGGACCTGCGATGATGTCACCCTGGTCACATGACATAACAGCTGCATACAGAGATAGCAAGGTGAGAAGCTGCTGTATTCAGCATGAGGAGGCCACACCAACCTGGACTGGCTGTAGCCATGCTTAGATACCAGGTAAAACTATAAAGTTCAATATATGGGAATCTCAGGGGCATAATTTTTATCTAAAAGCAGGGTGTCAGATAGTTACTAGAGCTCTATAGGAACCTGCCACTACCTGTATTTGTGAAAATAGTGGTGAAGTGTTCCCTTTAAACAGATGTCTGGATGGCTCCCCTCCATGCTTGTGGGTACCACAACCATCAGTTCCCAGAGCCTTGGCCTCATTGTGCTTTATCCATCTGGTCCCTTTCATCCACATAGCCACATTCTTCTAAATATGCCAATATATTATCCTGTGCGGAATCCCTTATGTTCCCCATATCCTGTATATCCTAATGAGTATATTTGTGCGTTTCCAAAAGGATTTTGGTTTCCTTCCTGTTAAACTTGTTTCGTAACTTGAAAACTTTAATAAAATTGATTGAACATAAACAGATGTCTTGATGGATACATTTATAGCAAAGTATCTTTCATTTTGACGGTTACCTTAATAATAACGATTATTTAAATAGCGCACACAGATTACGCAGCGCTGCACAGAGTTTGCCAGATCAGTCCCTGTCCCCATGGGGCTCACAATCTAATCAACCTACCAGTATCTTTAGGAGTGTGGGAGGAAACCCACGCAAACACGGAGAGAACATACAAACTCTTTATAGACGTTGACCTGAGTGGGACCCCAGCGCTGCAAGGCAGTAATGGTACCCACCAAGCCGCTGTATAATAATGCATACCTTTCCTTTACTGTCAGTTTCTGTTTTTATATTATTTTATAGCCATCCATTTATTTTTATATTCCTACTATCTGCTCAAACAACGGAAGGTCTAACGGAAGATGTAAAAACTACTAACTACTGCAAGTCCCTTGAGTTTAATGTGTAAATACATCCGCTATTCATCCGTTTTTAAGCAGAAACCAAAACCTAACTGGGAGCTGGCCCTCCAGGTATTCATCCACCAATGTACAATTTAGTCCTCATCCATCCGGTGCCACTAGAAAAATCAGAAGTCTTAGGCTCCAGCCTGCACAGTTTTGGCTACTTGGTGCGAAGGAGGCTTAAAGGGGGAAATAACAGCAATTACAGGCAGTTCGGTAGTGATTGCATACCACAAAATGGCGTACAAGCCCTGATATATTTGCCCCATAGACTATAGATTATTACCCTCCATGAAAAGCAGACTGCACAAAGATGCAAGTCAGCTATGACAACAAAAGCTTAGAGTATACTGAATGGGTGCAGGAACTGCAGTGGGTATTTGCTGTGTTATACAGATGACACGAAAAGTCACAATTGTCCCTGGCACAAAACAAATGCACATTATGTATCCCTTCATCCAAAAAAAAGATAAAAAATTCGAAAAGGGGCGTGACGGGAAGGTGTTAAGCATCATTTTACCAGTTTCCTTGGTCTCAAAGTTGATTTGTCCACGAACATCCTTGGAGGATTCAATAAGAAAACCCTGTGGAGTGTGGGCTGAGGCAGACACCTTTCTGTCCTGCATGATTCCAGAAGTCCATTGAACCTGGTTGCAAAGTATTTAAAAACAATTACCATATATAGCACAAAAAAAAATTTCTAGGTGGTTTCATTATCATTCTGCTTGCCTAACAGCTGCTTTTGCTAAGACATTCCTCGAAAATAAGACCTATTGCAATTTTTTCAAGCTTAGAAATATAAGGCCTCCCCTAGCGGCAGTCATTTCTATAACTAACCCCACACTATACAGTAGTACAGTGGTTCTCAACCTGGGGGTCGAACAATCAAAACACAGGGGTCAACTAAAGCCAACGGAGCCACGATTTTATAGCATTTTTGGCACAAATACAATATTCTTGTACATGGTTTGGGGTCACCGCAACATGAGGAACTGTATTGCGGGGTCACAGCATAAGAAAGGTTGAGAATCACTGCAGTAGTATTAGTTGAGTGATTAGATACTGCAGGAGGTTGTGACATGGGGGAAGAATTCATGGGATAACTAGAAGCAGCTACCGGGACAAGAAGTGCTCATTCAAGAAATGCACCATTGCTATACATGAAAAATTGGGGCCAATGATTCTAATAAAGATGGAGTCACAATAAATTCAACATGAAATTCAGGGTTTGGAGAGTTGGAGAAGTTGTTGACATGACCGTTTTTAAATAAAAAATTTAGCTATCTGTTTTTAAGTACGGGGATCATTAAATGTACCATAGGTTGTTGTACGTGGAATTTAGAGTTTGGCTGGTTACACCGACATCACTACAGTATACAGGCAGTCCCCTACTTAAGGACACCCTACTTACAGACAACCCATAGTTACAGGCAGACCCCTCTGAACTCTGGTGAAGCTCTCTGGATGCTTTACTTTAGTCCCAGACTGCAATGATCGGCTGTAAAGTGTCTGTAATGAAGCTTTATTGATAATCCTTGGTCCCATTAAAGCAAAAAATGTTTAAACTCCAATTGTCACTGGGGCAAAATAAAATTTTGTCTGGAGCTACAATTATAAAATATACAGTTTCGACTTGCATACAAATTCAACTTAAGAACAAACCTCAGGACCCTATCTTGTACGTAACCCGGGGACTGCCTGTATTAATAAATGTTGATTTTGTTTGTGAAAATCAATAATAAATGAATTATTGTTCATGGGAAATTAAGACATCCACTAAAAATAAGACCTAGCGTCTCTTTAAGAGCAAAAATTATTATTAGACACTTATCATGTGTTTCCCCAAAAATAAGACAAAGACCATTTTGTTTATGTAGTTGTCTATTCAGTTCCGCCATTTCTATGTCATAGCTGCTTTTAGTTACCAGCCCGAGGGGAAATTTGGGAAAACAGCAGTAGATGGTAATCTTCATTTGTATAGGGCGAGAACACCGGTTTTAGAAACTGTACATATAAGGTCTATAGTGTGCCCCTTTGTTGCCTACATACTGGCAGTACCTGATGGCATGAGGACTGGCAGCAGTCTCAATGGTTCTTGGTGCTCTGTGTACCCACGCTTATGTGTATACATTTCAATACTACTGGCAGTGTTCTTGGCTTCAGATTTAGGACATGACGGGCTGTGTGCTCTAGTAAAGTAAAGGGTCACCTTGGTATAAGTGATAAGGCACGGCTGAGAACATTTTGGCTGGCAGCAGATGTTTTAGACATTGCATCAGCACAAGGGAACAATGTAAAGAAAAGTTCTGTAAGTTGAAATGTAGCCTTTTTACCTTATGGTCATTCATACGGATTGGATTATAGACAAAACCAACTTATGTGGCAGCACAGGTACCTGCATCAGCAGGAGGTTTTAACTTGTGCCAATGAAGATTGGACATTGAATTAAAATGCATTATTATTGGGTGCTTCCATATAATATATTGGCAATTAATGGTTTTGGGATGCTTTACATGTAACAACAGAGATGTCACTTACCTCATAGCCAAAATAGAAATAGCCAGTTTGATGTGCAAAGTGCCAGAAGCATTCAGTACCCGCTGGGGCAACAACCACGGCAAAGTCATAGCGATCTGCTCCACGGAACAGGGGCTCAGATGTGTGACTGCTCAATGGTTCAGTCTTCTGTAGAAGGCATGGGCATACTACAGCCAGGAGAACAGCAAGGTAGAGCATGATGTGAGCGGGCTAAGGCAGCATCTGTGTGCGGAGCCAGGTACAGCTCAGCAATAATTAACCTGTCCAGCCCACAGACATAAGGGCAGCCCCTGTAATGATAAGGAAAGACTTCCCAGACCTATCCAAGCCTAGAAATGAGCTGGTCTTAAGATTTGCTTCGAAGTATCACATAAGACACATCAGCTTAACTTTTCTGTATTGATCTTCGGTTGGATTACGGTCTATAGTTGCATCCAAAGTTTCATTTAGAGTCACAGTTTAAATGGAACCTCTCAGAGCAGGGACATTAAACCAACCACATGTCCTCATGACCCGTGTTTCAGTTTCTCAAATGACCCTGTTGGTCCGTATGAAAAATGAAAAGGAGACTGGTAAGGGGTCATCACTGGTGCTGAGAGAATGCTCCATAAGGATCTGTGGGTAGTTAAAGGGGTTGTCCACTTTCAGCAAATATGTGATATTATTTGTGTAAGCAAAGTTTATACAAGTTTCCAATATACTATCTGTATCAATTCCTCACAGTTTTCTAGATCTCTGATTGCGGTCCTGCTATAAAGATTCTATTTTTACTTCCAGTGGATAAAAATCTGTCCATGTGATGCGATGGACATGTATGTGCACAAACCTTTATTATCATAGAGAGTAATAGGAGCTGTGTGATTATAACCGCTCCTGGACCTTCATCACATCACATAGTCAGGTTTCTATCCACTGGAAGTAAAAATAGAAGCTTTATAGCAGGACAGCAAGCAGAGATCTAGAAAACCGGGAGGAATTGATACAGAAAATATATTGGAAAATTGTAGAACTTTTCCTTACACAAATCATAAAAAATATTTGCTGAAAGTGGACAACCCCTTTAAGTATTCCAAATGACCCTGACAGGTTCACATTACATTTTTGTGAATTAAAAAGAAACAGGAATTGGCAGTTCCTCAACAATAAACTTTTAGTTTATTGAATAACACAACAGTAAAAATATTTTTGACATGTTAATGTAGCGTTAGTCTACCATAGCATTTGCGTTCTAACCGTAAAGTATGCAAAAATGTTTGTAACAACTGTGGCGAGAAATCTTAAAAATAAACAAACATTTTCATAATTTAGTTTTTTTATTTGGACACAATATAAATGATGTTTTTTAAATTATCAGGAAACTGGACAGTGTAATATTTTAAATGGTTTGCAAATTACATAACATTTGCCTTTTATTAAAAGGGTTGTCCAAGAGCAAAAAAAAAATCCATTGAGGGCCGGTTAAAAAAAAAAAAAGTAAATATACTTACCTTTGCGGTCCCTCCTGATATCCCGCACTGCCATCTCTCCGGTCTGTGCCCCATGTAAACAAACAGGGCACGGAAGCCGCACTGCTTCCGTGCCCTGTTTGTTTACATGGGGCACGGACCGGAGAGATGGCAGCGTGTGACGCCAGGAGGTAGCGCCAAGGTAAGTACATGTTTTTTTTTTTTTTACCAATCGCCCTCCCGGCCAACTATAGGTTTTTTGTTTTTTCTAAATTCTGTTAGATAAACCTTTTTAAATCTGAACTACTTATGTGCATCAGTTGTGCCTAGTAGATCTGATCATCCCCATCTACTCAATACGATTGCACTGTTATACCAGACAGTCTGTACAGAAGTGGTGCTATTCAGGGTTTGCTGGATCACTACAAAAATATATACATTGCAGTCACCCTATGTCACTATGTGAAAACTGCAAGTTACTAAAATCATTAAAAAAATCCCAAAAATGTGAGCACTGGAATACATGGAGCAGCTTTTGTTAATGTGCTTAGGCATCTACTTTAGCTAATGTAAAACAAGGGATTTATACTTGAATATAAAAAAAAAAAAAAAACTAAATAAAAATGAAAAAAAAAAATAGAACAGATCAACAACCAAATGTTACATTAGGAAATATAATTAGCAAATAATTTATCACCTACAAACAAACAATTACTTTTGGGTATGTAATCCAGATGAGCTGCTTCTTGTTTTGCATTGGCTTATATGGAAAGATTTCAGGAAACTTAGAAACAAACCATGTAATCTATAATGGTTACCTAGATTTTGGCAAATTATTTAAAAATAACCAAAAAATTAGTTATGCGGCTGTTAGCCGTGTTGTCCTAGCTGCAAAAAAGTAGCAATCCATCGTCTGACCAGGGGCTAGTGGGAGGCCCAAGTAGAGACACATGAGTAATACAGAAGCGTGGCAAGCACACAATGAGGAGACAGTCTCTCAGAGACAATAAGATATTCACAGTAGACTGATCTGATGCCACCCATTTAGAGCACAAGATGGCTCTAAAACATATTTTCTACAATGCAGAGGTCATCCTTCACACCAGGGAAAGCTTCTTCATAGTCCTCCACCTGTCCTTTATCATTGGCGCTGTGCGCTGTTGGAAAGGATAGCACTTCAGGATTTGAGTCCATTTGCCTTCACCATATTTTTCTACACCCAACTTAATCCATTCTGTTTCTTGTTCTGTCCATTTCTGTAATTGTACACAAATATATAAATAAAACACAGCACCATACAGACCGTAGACCCTTGTAGACCATATTCAGCCAGGAACACAAGTGAAGTAAAACTTATGAGGTGGAGGGAGGTCAACTACTGGAGATAGTGGTGGCAAACTCTAGAAAAATACTTGGAGAAGCTTTGCCCCTTCTGCTTCATTAGATGATTGCTCCAAGGACACCCATCCTTCTGATCAGTAGGAAAAAAACATTGCCCTGTTCCTGCACTTGTGGTTGGACCAGCAGTGTTTTGAGTTATAGAACTGCTGCGGCAGATCAATGGCCTCAGTGGGTCTGAATGCCGTAGAAGATAGACCGTTGAGGCCCGTCATTGACTTCCCATACTTCCAGTCCAGCCACAAGTGTTACCAGCAAACCAGGAGCTTCAACAATGGATCAGGGGGTCAGAACAAGTGAGTTTCATTTTTACTGCCTTCGCAAGCATCCCAGACATTTTTAGAGCAAAACATTTTAAGGCTTCAGGTCCATGTAAAACCTCCACATACATTATACAAATGAATTACATGGTATAATGTTCAAATAAGTAATAAAAGGGGAGAGATTAAATGTACCCTTTGTTTGACTGTAGGAAGGTAGACTTTATAGCCAATTCCTGCAACTCCTTAGAATGAATACAGGTAAAAAATTGCCCTTTAAAAGAGATTTTGCCATTTAAATTAACCCATCCAAAATAAATACTTCATTAAAAACTAGGATTAAAAACCCTCCCTAAGCGAGTCCTGCATATTAAATTTTACTTGCGTTGCACTGCCTCCTTGTTCCCGATTTACAGGTCTTACTGCTAGGACATGCTGCTGAGTGGAACATTGAGAGGTCTGTTACATCATTGGGTATTGCATGTCATGTGACCATGATGATGGCATCAAAAGGTACTTTAAACCACTTACAAACATGGGGTACACAATGCAAATGTATCTGATCACATGAAATTACAGCACGACTCTGTGGAGGATCGGGTAGAAGTCCATGGAGGCATGCTGTGAGTTCATGTTACCAGATACAAACATGGGGTAGAGGTTGCAAATCTTACTGGGTGGAGTACCTTAGATGCCATCACCCTGGTCACATGACATAAAATGCCCAATGATGTGGCAGAGCTCTCAATGTCCCACACAGCACCATGTCCTAGCAGTAAGACCTGTAAATCAGGAACAGGACTTTGCAAATGTAACTGGGTAAAGCATCTTAAGTTACATCAGCCTGACCAGATGAAATTAAGTGCTTAATGCTGAGAGTAGTCGCGACACATGGGAGTAGTAGATGGGAAGGGCTGGCTGAAAAGGACAGGCCCATCTGATGCCAGGTATATAACATAAAGCTGATTTATGGGGATGTAAGAAAAGAAGGGTGTCATTTAATTAAGCTGCAATTCCCTCACTTTAATGTGCAACATATACCTTCACAATTTTTTTTATTATTAGTAGCATTTTGTAGACATCATGGCTCTGTATACAGCAGACTTACCTTCCTTCTACCGGAAATGCTTGTATTGCTGGCAGATTTTGAAGATTCTGCAAAAAAATACTGCGGAATAAACTTCCTGCTTCACAATATAAAACAAAATGTTTTTTTGTCATGCTAAAAACGTGTTTGTTATCTGACCTCACATAAGGAATTGGCCCCTAATCTCATGATTTTTTTTTCTGACCAATTTTTCTAAATGTTTAAAAGTTTATAAAATTTTTTTCAAGCAAAACAAGAATCTCTTACTGTTTTCATTAAATAGGTTATCCTCCTCGCTCCAAGTGTCCTGCTCTTCCACAATATTTCTTTTTTCCGAGACATGATGATCTTCTCTGCACAGGCAAAAAGTTTACAGTCAATAGATTTGCCCATGGAAACCAATCAGAGCTCAGAGTGGCTGTTGGAAAATGAAAGCGGAGCTCTGATTGGTTCCCATGGATAACTAGAACATTTCTGCTCTTGATTCTTGTGAATCAACATTCATGGAAGTGACATTTAATAATAAAGGCCATGACTATTCAGACTAGAGGTGCGCCCACATGAAATTGGTTTGTAATAATTATTATTATTTTTTTTTTTTAACTATCCCTTGCAGACTCGACTTTGACATTAAAGTCTTTTAATACAGCGCAGACAAGCAACAACATTTTGGAAATGAAAATCCATTGGAGTCAGAAAAAGTAATTGCAATTCAGATAACTTTTGATATTGTGTGTGAGTGGGGATGGGGGGGGATGTTATGAACCATTTTCTAATGTACTCCAAGTTTCCCTCTGTCTACCAGATTGAAGACACAGCTCTCCTTCCTCTCCTGTTTGTTTACAGTGAGTGTTAACCCTTTCTGCTCTCCCTGGCAGAAACATGCAATGAGCATTAATTTTTTAAACATAAAGCTGAAAGGGAATGGGTTCATCCTGACTGCTCAAAGATGTGTAAACACACACAGAGATTAGATGTAAGCTCATAGTCTCCATGGGCACACACTATATAGACTGTAATACAGCTGTGTGTTTGCCCGGACCGGACCCTGGCGAGCACAGGGCTGGGAGGAGGAGGTGGGAGGGGTTAGTGCTCTTGACCCCTCCTCTCTCCATATGGAGAGTCCTATATTTTGTAGTGCAGCCACCCAACTCCGTGGATATGCGGTGAAACACAGTGCTCAGCGCACCGTCACCGGGAGCCATAGGAGTTTATGGGGGGCCCATGATCTGCTTGCAAATCATGCAACCAGATCACAGCTCCCATATCGGCCATCTGCATGCACCCCAAGTAAAAAAAATTTAATAAAGTAAATTTCAAAATACCTTTCCCAACAATCTCCCCCACCCCATACAATAATAGAAGTTATCGCAAATGACTGTTATATTCATGGTCTTAAAGTGTAGGATATGTATGTGTAAATGTATATGGCCTTTTATGCTGCAATTGGTATGAGTGTTTCCCACTCTTGTCCCTGAAGACTGCACCACAGACCGGAGTCATTGTGATCTGAAGACAGCATATGCATATTAGGCAACTGAAGCCAAGAACTATATATGCGCAAATTTATACCAAAAACATCATGTAATGGGATGCAATGAGTGCTTACGATGTTTTCCTCCTTTTGCTTGTGACGGGTGAGGTGAACAATTTTCGGACAAAGGAATTGTTGCGCTTCTGTTGCTGGGGCTCCTTCGCACTCTTTATTTCCGGTTCATCTTCCTCTATGATCTCACTATCCTGTTGACTGTCCGGTTCCATGACCAACTGGTGTAGAGTCACCGTACATCTCTGCTGCTGTCCCATCTCTTTTATGATTGAAGTCTCCTCTCTAGGGGAGCAAGAATGAGGGCTCTTATGGTATTGTATTTGAGTAGAAGTACTTTGGAGACAAGTGTTTTGCCTACAGAAGTCTGTCTCACACAGGTGTCTGAATTTAGCATCTGGGTTCTCATCTTGACAGAGTAAAAGGAATTTAGATTTTATGGAAGACAGACTATAGGAGGGACCACAGTCTATTTCTGACCTGGAGGGGGAAAAAAAGGACATGAAAAGGATAACATCTCATAAATCCTATTTTTAAATGTGGAGTCTGTCTCAGAATAGACTACCTGGTGGAAAGGACCTCGGCCATGCTACAATTGACTAACACTCACCCTCAATCTATGTCCAGATCTATCTTAAAGAGGACCTGTCACCCCGAAAATGACCCCCACAAAATGTGCCCCCGCATACTCCTCAACCCAGCCCCTTTCTCCCCAGATAGGTATTTTAAAAATGTATTTGTGTTAAATTGCTTTAAAGCAATCCGACCTCTTACTAAATAAGATTCTCCTATCTTGTGCCCAGGCAGTCAGCCTTATTCATTAGGGGGCCGGCCGACACAACCCCTCCACGCCCCCTGTCTGTGGAGACCTGTAGGAGAAGCCGGCAGCATCGCATGTATTGCGTAATCGCTGCCTGCTCTCCGAGATGTGGCCGCGCAGCACTGACAGTGGCTGTGGCCGCAGACTTTCTCCTATACATTGCCGGGGCGGCCGCACTGCACTAACATCGGCTGCGCCAGGCTTATATACAGCGCCGCATCTCGGAGAGACAGGGGGCGTGGAGTGGTTGTGTCGGCTGGCCCCCTAATGAATAAGGCTGACTGCCCAGGCACAAGATAGGAGAATCCAACCTCTAATTTAGTAAGAGCTCGGATCGCTTTAAAGCAATTTAACACAAATACATTTTTTTAAAAACTGTCTGGGGAAAAAGGGGCTGGGGTGAGGAGTATGGGGGGGCACATTTTGTGGGGGTCATTTTCGGGGTGACAGGTCCTCTTTAACATCAGAAACCACTTACTGAAATGATGGGGGAAGGGGGGTTGAATACAATTACTCTATACAAAGATGATGCTCATTAAATTAATAGAAGAATTGGTTTCATAATGCAGAAAATATGGATCTGGGCTACCATGGACAATACTTACACAACTTCATTTTCGTTGGTAGTAACTTCTTTAAATTGGGATGCCGGAGAACCATGATCTGAAGTTGTGGTCTCATCATTGGGAGATATAATTCCTGTACTTTGCTCAGCTAGTTTATTTGAGACAGGATGTTCCATGGACTCTCCATTTAAATCTACATGATCTTTTTGTGCAAGCTTAATCAAAACAAAAAAAAAAAAATTAGGGCTGAACTATTTTTTGACTAGCAATCCCCCAACTATCAGAATGAATGACAGCGATAACTTTTTCCCATTCAGTGTAAAATTCCAGTGTGTGTGCTTTATCAGTGTACAGATTTATCTGCATTTTTTTTAGGTTCTGAATATTCATCTAGTATCTGACACATAGAAAGAGATGAGACGAATCAGAGAGGATAAGATCCATGAGATGTATATAAAACACAACAACACTCTCAACTCTAACATACCTACAGCACACACTGTCAGCTCTGCTATATGCCCCCCTCCCGGATAAAGACCTTAACTGTTTGTAGCTAGTAGAGCAAGTCCCTACACGCTGCTTGCTGGCAGGAAGTGCCCATTTCTAATCTGGTCTTGTAATGTGGGGGGAAACGGGTGGCAAGAGGCAGAGAGCATTGCAGTGTGCAGATAAGAGAAGCTATTCATGAGAAGAATCCGACCATAGTCAGAAGATAGACAGGTTGGAATTATATCTGTGAATTTTGGTTAGTAACAGTGAATTAGAGAATGTGTTATTTTGTTTTCCAAAGTAGATTTAAAAATCTGATCTTCATGGGAATACCTTTTAAAGGACTGGATATTTCCAGTCTAGGAACACACTGTTTTTTGTTTACATCATCTTTATTGATTTTCTTTATACTTTTTTATTTTATATTTAACCCCTTAATGACAGCCGTCATTAAGGGTACTTCTACTGACGCGTACGCCTTTCTACGGCGGCGCGTCAGAAGAAGATTTTGGGGCTACAGGTCCTGCAAGTGCCGGTGTCGGGCTGTGATCTTACAGCCCAGACCCGGTACTAACACCCGGGATTGGAAAAACTCCGTGTCCGTGTGCTTACCGGGGGATCCGATCGGTCCTGCTGCTGCCCCCGGGTCCGGCGAGTGACCCGGGGCTTCCTGCTCCTCTACCCGCCGGGTTCTGCCTTCCTGGCAGGACCCGGCTGTAAGTAACTGAGCATGCTGCGCATGCTCAGTTACTTACACTATACACTGCAATACAAGTGTATTGCAGTGTAAAGGCTTGAGCAAGTGATCGGACGATCGTTTGTTCAAGCCAAGAAGTAGAAAATGTTAAAAAGTAAAAAAAAAAAAAAAAAAAAAAAAAAAAAAGATGAAATCATTTTATTATATAATTAAATAAATAAAATAAAAGTCCCATAATCTCCCCAGTTACACATGAAAAGCAAATAAAGTATATAAAACACAAAAACACATACATATTTGGTATCACCGCGTCCGTATCAATCTGTACAATAAATCTAAATCAATATTGAACCCGCTCGGTGAACGACGTAAAAAAAAACTTGAAAAACTTCCCGTAATATACAATTTTTCATCAATCACCATCACAAAAAATGTTCTAAAAAGTGATCAAAAAAGTTACGTTCCCTAATATGATATGACTGCAAGGAACAACTGTTTTCGCAAAAAATAAGCCCTCAACCAGATCTGACAACAGAAAAATACAGAAGTTATGGCCCTAACAAATTGTCAATAGTAAAAACAATGCGATATTCTCCAATATTGGTTTTGCTCAAAAATACGAAAAACTATATAAATGAGGTATCACCGCAATCGTAGTGAACCAGAGAATAAAAATAAAATATTATTTTTATGTTACGGTGAGCGGGGGGAAAAAAAAATGCTAAAAATCCAAAATAAAAATTGATGATTTTGTTTGTGTCCCCCTTGAAATAGTTAATAAAATCTCATCAATAAGCTATAGACCCCCAAAATGAATTATCTATACATTGTATATCATCCCGTAAAAAATAAGCCCTCATATATAGTACAATGTGACAATACAAATCTGCTGTGAATGGCGCCTCCATTCATTCTATGCCCAGCCATGCGCCCATACAGCAATTTACCACCACATATGGGGTATCAGTACACTCGGGAGGAATTGGGCATCAAACGTTGCAGTGCGTTTCATCATTTAATTTATTCTGAAACTGTCAGTTTGGCCTAAATGAATGTATTTTCCAAAAAAATTCCATAGTTTCTAAATCGCAGGTCCATATTGTTTTAACCCATGTGAAACACTTAAAGGGTTAATAGACTTAATAGAAGTTGTTTTACATACGCTGAGGGGTGAAATTTCTATAGTGGGGTAATTTATGGGGTTTTACTATTATTTAGGCCTCTCAAAGTCACTTGGAAGCTGAGTTTTCCCTCAAAATGTGAGTTTTGGCAATTTTCATTAAAGTGAGAAAAATCGCACCTAAAGTTCTGTACCTCATAACATACTAGAAAAGTGAGAGGATGCATAAAATATCATCCCAACATAAAGCAGACATTCCGTAAATGTTAATTATCAAGCTTTTTGGGTAGTTTTACTTCCTGTCTGGAAAGCAGAACATTTCAATCGTGAAAAATGAAGAATTTTTACAAACTTTTGCCAAATTTTCCCTTTTTTTCAGAACGAATAGCAAAACTTGGCACTTACATTGTACTTCATGTTAGTTATAAAATTTATCACGATAAAACATTCTCAAAATCACCTGGATATGTTAAAGCTTTCCGAAGTTATAACCAATTATCGTGAGACATGTCAGATTTGAAAAATCGGGTCTGGTCATTGAGGTGAAATCTAGTGTCGGTGATAAATGCTGACCCATATTTAAAACATCAAATACATTTTTACAATTACAGAAGTATAAATGCCATCAATTACTACCTCAGTTGTACCAACATTACACCAAGGCCCTTCCCTTCCCCCACCCATAGGCTGCAATTGGCTTCCATTTAAAGTCCTACCTCTCTTTATAACGCGTTAATTTCATTCCTGGAGAAAATCTCAGGGTACGATACTAATTTCCACTTCACAGGTTTAATCTTTTTATATTCATAGTTCCTCTCTACCCATTGAAAGAATATAAATTCTTTCCACTTTCTCCTCACCTGTAATAATGTGGGTAGAGATGTGTGGAGAGCAATTCTGTCACAAATATCTTTTTAACCTCCCATCATCAGTAAATCCACCAGCTACCTCCTTTGTCTATTAATACCATATACTCGAGTATAAGCCGACCCAAGTATAAGCCGAGACCCCTAATTTTACCACCAAAAACGGGGAAAACCTATTGACTCGAGTATAAGCCGAGGGTGTAGTATACAGCCAGCCTGCCCCCTCAGGTATACAGCCAGCCTGCCCCCTCAGGTATACAGCCAGCCTGCCCCCTCAGGTATACAGCCAGCCTGCCCCCATGTATGTTGAGCACATTTAAAAAAAAATAAACTTAATTCTCACCTTCCGGCGATACTCACCCCTGATCCTCTGCGGTGGCTCTTGATCCCCGGCAGCGTCTTCCGTCTTCTCTTGCCGGCGAAGGCGCGTCCATGCGATCTCCCCGCTCACTTTGATGCGGTGGTGTCGCCGCTGATGACGTCACACCGCCGCATCATAGTAAGCGCCGGCGAGGAGATCGCATGGACGCGACTCCGCCGGCAAAAGAAGAAAGAAGACAGCCGCAGCCGGGGATCGAGAGCCACCAACGAGGATCGGAAGCCGGCGCCGTGGATCGGGGGTGAGTATCGCCGGAAGGTGAGAGCTAAGTTTATTTATTTAATGTGCGGAACTTCGGGAGCCGCCGCCGGGTATCGGGAGCCGCCGCCGATGGATCCGGGCACCGGAGGGTGAGTATTAACATTTATTTTTTTTAATTGACTCGTGTATAAGCCGGAGTGAGGTTTTTCAGCACATTTTTTGTGCTGAAAAACTCGGCTTATACACGAGTATATACGGTACTTCCCTCAGGATACTGAAAAATGCCCCTCCACCCATCGATCTCCACATATTCACCCAATACAAACTCAATGAGCTGAAATGCTAATTTCCATAAATTTTTTCATTGCTTGATAGTACCACAGACTGTGTATGAGATTGGCCTTAATTTTTCCATATTTTGGGCATTCATCCCTATAATCAAGAAATTTACTCTGAAAAGGCTTGTTGAAGGCCCAATATGCCCTTGTTCCTATCCTACACTGCATTACTCCCAACATCTCAGATATAGTGGCTTTCTGCGTATCTCTCCATCCTTTTAACAGTCTTCTTCCCACCCCTTCTACTCAATTTGGTGCCAATCTCTTCCTTCCATTTTTTTTGCTATCCTAACCTGAAAAGAATCTTCTTTCTGATTAATACCTTTCCTAATTTCTGCTATTGTTATTTCAGATTCCCATTCCTACCAGTTAGGAGTTTCAGAAATTGTTTTTGACTTTTTTCCCTAGCCACCGCATATCCTCTCTCTTTACCAATATTTCCCCCATCTGTAGGTAGTGCAAGAAATGGGAGTCTCTTATTTGGAATTCTATTTACATCTGGTTAAAAGTTTTTAATCTTTTTTCTTTATCATATACACTCACCGGCCACTTTATTAGGTACACCTGTCCAACTGCTCGTTAACACTTAATTTCTAATCAGCCAATCACATGGCGGCATTTAGGCATGTAGACATGGTCAAGACAATCTCCTGCAGTTCAAACCGAGCATCAGTATGGGGAAGAAAGGTGATTTGAGTGCCTTTGAACGTGGCATGGTTGTTGGTGCCAGAAGGGCTGGTCTGAGTATTTCAGAAACTGCTGATCTACTGGGATTTTCATGCACAACCATCTCTAGGGTTTACAGAGAATGGTCCGAAAAAGAAAAAACATCCAGTGAGCAGCAGTTCTGTGGGCGGAAATGCCTTGTTGATGCCAGAGGAGAATGGGCAGACTGGTTTGAGCTGATAGAAAGGCAACAGTGACTCAAATCGCCACCCGTTACAACCAAGGTAGGCAGAAGAGCATCTCTGAATGCACAGTACGTCGAACTTTGAGGCAGATGGGCTACAGCAGCAAAAGACCACAACGGGTGTAACTCCTTTCAGCTAAGAACAGGAAACTGAGGCTACAATTTGCCCAAGCTCATCGAAATTGGACAGTAGAAGATTGGAAAAACGTTGCCTGGTCTGATGAGTCTCGATTTCTGCTTCGACATTCGGATGGTAGGGTCAGAATTTGGCGTCAACAACATGAAAGCATGGATCCATCCTGCCTTGTATCAACGGTTCAGGCTGGTGGTGGTGGTGGTGTCATGGTGTGGGGAATATTTTCTTGGCACTCTTTGGGCCCCTTGGTACCAATTGAGCATCGTTGCAATGCCACAGCCTACCTGAGTATTGTTGCTGACTATGTCCATCCCTTTATGACCACAATGTACCCAACATCTGATGGCTACTTTCAGCAGGATAATGCGCCATGTCATAAAGCTGGAATCATCTCAGACTGGTTTCTTGAACATGACAATGAGTTCACTGTACTCAAATGGCCTCCACAGTCACCAGATCTCAATCCAATAGAGCATCTTTGGGATGTGGTGGAACGGGTGATTCGCATCATGGATGTGCAGCCGACAAATCTGCGGCAACTGTGTGATGCCATCATGTCAATATGGACCAAAATCTCTGAGGAATGCTTCCAGCACCTTGTTGAATCTATGCCACGAAGAATTGAGGCAGTTCTGAAGGCAAAGGGGGTCCAACCCGTTACTAGCATGGTGTACCTAATAAAGTGGCCGGTGAGTGTATATCTGATACTTAAAAAAAAGTTTTTTCCTCCCATCACTTATCCAATTTTTTGACCCTTTCATTTCTTCTTTTCCAACACTTCACAAACAGTTAAGAATTCTGTTATCTCTACTTCCAGACCAAACCTTTTACGCAATATTTTCCATACCACTCGTGTCCCTCAATAATATGGAGCTTTTCCCTTCTTTACTCAAATCTGCCGTTTTCTCATGCATAAATAGACTTAACCCCTTACCGATGCGTAGTAGTACGGCACGCCTCGGGTCCCGATGCATGGAGAGGAGTTACGGGCTGAGCCCTCTTCATAGCCGGGAAGTCTTTGCTACATATTGCAAAGACTCACGGTAACACCCACGATCGGTGGATGTCATCGATCGCTGCCGGTGGCTTCAAAAAGAAGCCATCTTGCCAAGGATTGTCGCTCCCCATGACGTCATCGGGGAGCGGCAATCTGTCGCCATTACAGCCTCGGGGCTTCCGAATACCCGAGACTGTCTTGTTTTAATCCTTTTATTACAATGTGCTATCAAGCACATTTTAATGAATAAGGAGGAAAATCTCCATATACTGCCATACTGTAGTATGGCAGTATATGATAGGATCGATCAGATAACCTAGGGTTAAAGTACCTTAGAGAGTCTGAAAAATAGTAAAAATAAAAAAAAAAGTTAAAAAAATTATCTAATATAAAAACATAAAAATTCAAATCACCCCACTTTCCCTTGAACCGATATAAATATTAATAAACAGTAAAAATCCTAAACACATAAGGTATCGCCGTGTCCGAAAATGCCAGATCTATCAAAATATAATAACTGTTTTTTACTGTGTTTAACCCCATAACGGAAAATAGTGCCCAATGTCGAAAATGGCACTTTTTAAAAAAAAAATATAAAAAATTCTATAAATAGTGATCGAAAGGTCGTACAGTCCCAAAAATGGCAGTATTGAAAACGTCAAAAAGTCGCAAAAAATGACATGACCCACAGCTCCGCACACCGAAGTATGAAAAAGTTATTATTGCGCGAAGATGACAAAAAAAAAAAAAAAAAGAAACATTTTGTGCAGGTTTTAATCTTTGTAAATGTGTGAAAACCTATACAAATGTGTTATCCCCTTGATCACACCGACCCAAAGAATAAAGTAGACATGTCATTTGGGGCGCTCAGTGAAAGCCGTAAAATCCAAGTCCACAAGAAAACGGCACAAATGCTTTTTTTTTTTTCCACCATTTTCACTGTATTTGGAATTTTTTTCCCGCTTCCCAGTACACGACACGGAAAATTAAATACCATCACTATGAAGTGCAATTTGTTATGCAGGAAAAAAAGCTGTCACAGAGCTCTTCACGTGGAAAAATTTAAAAAAGTTATAGATTTTTGAAGGTGGGGAGTGAAAAAACTAAAGGGCCAGGTCGTTAAGGGGTTAATAAGATGGGATCTACTAAACGCTCTCTCCATTCAGTCCACTTATAGCTCCTGCCCATTGATCCATTGGGCCACAAACCTGACTGCGCATGCGATGTTGTACTCCCTCAAGTTACTTAATCTCCTAATATCCACATATTGGATAGTACACATCAGTCTTAGAAATAAAACTATCTTTATAAGATTTTTCCTTCCAAACAAAGACAATGGAAGTTCCATCCATTTATATCTTTACTAATTCTCTCAATAAGGCTACATTCACACTCCCGTATGGTGGACGTATATATACGGCTGCCATATATACGTCCCCCCACAGACGGCAATGGGCGCCATCCCAATGGGTGCCATCCCATAGCCGGGAGAAAGATTGGCAGAAGTATTGCCTTGTCCTATCTGTTTGCTAATATACGTGAAAATATTTTTGTATCTATATTTATCAAACATATGGGTCTAAAGGCTCCTGGGTCTGTCTTTGCCCACTTTTCCTTTGGTATTACCTTCATAAAAGCAAGATTCCCTGTCATAAGTGACTTCCCTTCTAAGTACATGTGATTGTATACCTGATTGTAAGTGTTTCAGCAGTATATGGACCCACTAATTTATATTAGTCTAATGCAGTGATGGCGAACCTTTTAGCGGTCGAGTGCCCAAACTGCAACCCAAAACCCCCTTTATTTATCGCGATGTGCCAACCAAAAATTAAAGCAGTAACTTATTGCTCCCTGTTCTTCAACAACATTCAATCATATTGGTCTCCTGAGGACAAGATGGATAATTTGCATAATTTTAGCTTCTTTCCAGTGTCCCCCTGTACACAGAGACTTGTGGGGCCAGCAGGAGGTCCTCCAAAGATAATTCATCCCTGTCGACTCATTCTCCCTTTTCCTACATACCCAAGTAGTGAAGTAAGTATCACTTAAATATATGACTGAAAGCAGCATCTTTTAAGTTGCTTGGAACTGCAGGAAGATTCTTTGAGTCCTGTCTGGTGTGCTGGGGTGATAGC
Organism: Engystomops pustulosus; assembly: GCF_040894005.1. Taxonomy (NCBI): domain Eukaryota; kingdom Metazoa; phylum Chordata; class Amphibia; order Anura; family Leptodactylidae; genus Engystomops; species Engystomops pustulosus. The sequence goes on along the minus strand of NC_092417.1, from coordinate 98,986,983 downwards.
CCAGGAGCCCACAGAAAGGGATCCAAGTGCCGCCTCTGGTACCCATGCCATAGGTTCACCACCACTGGTCTAATGTATACCCATCAGATCCCGATGCTTTACTTTTAAGGAACACACAGGGGTTAAATGGATTTTTTTTTTAGATACTTGTATTTACTTACAGATAGCAGAAATGACGGAATATCCTTTATCTGGTTCTCAAACATATTGTAAACTTTCTCTTTAATTGTAGACAGTGAAAAATTTGCAATCAAGGGATGCTTCAGGTTCCTCTCCTGAATGATGTGCATCAGATCTGCCCGCAGTTGCTATGAGAAGACAAAGTTAGTGTCACATGAGCTAGAGATTATCCTAAAGAGTGATCTGCATAGTGTACTCTTATAAAGTGGACCCCAAAGACTAGGCATGTCACCCAACAGGGGATCCACTGTTCCCCCCATAATATTACATCATCCACATAACCTCTTCCATAACAGTGCATCACCCACAGTTCCCTCTAATATACAATAAAATGCTTAATGTTGTAATGAAGTCGTATAGTATTTATGCACTTATTGTGGCAGATTTATCAAAAGTACAACTCCTTCATAAACCTATTTGATTCTGTTCTGTCCATGGAAAAATTTGTATTCCATGTAACTACTACATGGTTCAAGATATATAACCAAAGGTTAAAAATAAAATTCTCATATTGCAGATGAAAAGAAATTTCTGAAATAATTTTACTAAGCTGCAGAGCCCATAAATAACCATAGAACCAATCTTCTGTAAGCATGAATATGGTCGCCAGCAGGCTGGTGAAGGTGACTGCCAAGATCAATTACACAACACTCTTACCATTTTATTTAAATACACTGCTCAAAAAAAAAATAAAGGGATCACTTAAACAACACAATAAAACTCCAAGTAAATCAAACTTCTGTGAAATCAAACTGTCCACTTAGGAAGCAACACTAATTGGCAATCATTTGCACAGGCAATTAGCAAGACACACTCAATAAAACGGGGGTTCTGTAGGTGGGGACCACAGACTACTTCTCAGTACCTATGTGGCTTTCTGGTTCATGTTTTGGTCAATTTTGAATGTTGGTGGTGCTTTTACACTCTTGGTAGCATGAGATGGACTCTACTACCCACACAAGTGGCTCAGGTAGTGCAGCGCTTCCAGGATGGCATATCAATGCAAGCTGTGGCCAGAAGGTTTGCTGTGTCTGCCAGCGTAGTATTCAGAGGTGCTACTAGGAGACAGGCCAGTACTCCAGAAGACATGGAGGGGTCGTAAGAGGGCAACAAACCAACAGCAGGACCTCTACCTCCGTATTTTTGCAAGGAGGAATAGCAGCAGCACTACCAGAGCCCTGCAAAATGACCTCCAGCAGTCACAAATGTGCATGTGTCTGCACAATGAGTGTCCAACGTCCACAGATGGGGGTCACAGCCGAACACCATACAGGATGCTTTGCATTTGCCAGAGAACACCAGGATTGGCAAATTCACAACTCGCGCCCTGTGCTCTTCACAGATGAAAGCAGATTCACAATGAGCACATGTGACAGAGTCTGGAGAAGCCGTGAAGAGCAATGCCTGCAACATCCTTCAGCATGACTGGTTTGGTTTGGCAGTGGGTCAGAAATGGTGTCGGGTGGCAATTCTTCTGCACAGCCCTCCACGTGCTCGCCAGAGATAGTCTGACTGCCATTAGGTACCGAGATGGCACCTCAGACCCCTTTGAGACCATGCGGTTGGCCCTGTGCGGTTGCGGTAGGCCCTGATGCGGTTGGCCCTGTGTTCCTCCTAATGCAAGACAATGCTAGGAACTTGTGTGGCTGGAGTTCCTGCCAGATGAAGGCATTGAAACTATGGACTGGCCCGTTTGTTTCCCCACATCTTAATCCGATTGAGCACATCAGATCTCGTTGCACCACTGACTGACCAGGAATTGGTGGATGCTTTAGCCCAGGTCTTGGAGGAGCTCTCTCAGGAGATAATCCGTAACCTCAACAGGAGCATGCCGAAGCATTGTCGGGAGGTCACACACAATTACTGAGCCGCATTTTGTCTTGTTTTACAGACATTAGATTAAAGTTGGCTCAGCATGTAGTGTGTTTTTTTGTGGGCAACTCCAAATCCAGGCCTCCATTGGATAACAAATTTGATTTCCATTGATAATATTTTTGTAATTTTGCTGTCAGCACATTCAAATTTGTACAGAACAAAGTATAAAATGAGAATATTTCATTAATTCGAATCTAGGATGTGTCACTGGAGTGTCCCCTAATATTTTTGAGCAGTGTATATAATATTCAGCTACATTCTCTTAAAGTTCCTGTTTATACATGTAATACTGAAGGTCATGTTGAAAATACCTTTTATCAATAAGCTAAACAATTACAAGGAAAGCAGAATCTCAAAGACTAATATAATTACTGTATACACAGTACACCATGATTATTATCAGATTTTTGGGTGTCTGACACTAGTGCCCCTTTAAAGGAAATCCCCAAAATAAAGCATGATAAACCAGGAACCATGATTGTGATAATCTTCCACCTAAAATCAACTTTTAAAATGATGATAATTAGTCAGAAAGGCTCTGCTGGACCCCCTCTGTGCTCTGTCTTCACAAGCTGTTACTGTCTTCTCCTCCCACTTTGTGCTTCTGTAGTGAGAATACAGTAGGCAGAGGGAGGGTGATACAGAAATAACAGAAATGGCACCATGTTTTATTAGTAGCAGATGCCTCTGAAATGGTAGCTCAGTTCCATTCGCTTGAATGGGGCAAAATATAAGCGAGGCGAGGTTCAAGGCACAGCCAGCACCAACAGTGTTGTGTCTAGCTAAACAATGAGAGTCAGATCTTCAATTATCTGATATTAGTGGCCGGCCCAACAGATTGACCAACAGTATTCTAAAAACCCAGTTTGAATTTTAAAGGGAACCTGTCACCATGTGACCTCATTTTCAGTAAGGACAGGTTACAGAAGCCCATTACAGCTGCATGCATTTCTGCTTTCTCTAAGCATTTGCATCACAATATAATTGTCTGTTATAACTTACCCTGCACCCTGAGAGAATCCTCTGTCTAGTCCCATGGGTTGGGCTTTGGTTTGGATGCATTTAAAAAAAATAAACAACATGTTACTTGTCGGTGCTGCAGACTGCTCAGCTCTTGGCCCCCACCTTTGTGCTCCTGCACAGCTCCTCCCTCCCACTGATGTCAGCTTACCAGGCTGTGAGCTCTTTGAAGGAGCAGGAGGGAGGAGCAGTCTACCGCACAGGCAAGGTAAATGTTTTTTAAATGCATCAAGATCAGAGCCCAACCCATGGGACTACACAGAGGATTCTGTCAGGGTGCAAGGTAAGTTATAACACACAATTATATAGTTATGCAAATTCTTAGAGAAAGCAGAAAGACAATTTTGAAATGCAGCTGTAATGGGCTATTGCAACCCGTCCTTGGTGAAAATGAGGTCCCTGGTGACAGGTTCCCTTTAAAGGGGTCTTCCTCAGAATGTAGATCAGAGACTGGCTAGATGAGCCCAAGCATTATAAACTATGTAACCTGGATAAGTTTCCCCAACTCATGTAAGGTAATGTAATAAGCCACTACTCACTCTTGAATTTCTGCCATTAGCAATGTGCTTCTTCAGTATCTCCTTGGCTCTGCTGAACTGCTGTTTTTGTATGCAAGCCACCACTGCCTAAAGAGTAGGAAGAAGTTACATGATACAACACATAGCTACCTAGACATACTACAATATTATGCACAGATATAAATGATGACTGTAAGAAAGAATGTTTTCTTATGACATCTAGCAAGCATCATGCAAGGTTCCCACCCATAAGAAGATTTGTACTGTACAAGATAACAGGTTTTATAGAGCCACTGTATGCGAATATGTGCATCTATGACTCACTGCCTCTTTCAGCATCTGCTTGTTTGCGTTGATGATATCAGCAGGGACAGTGTTCTCCTCAGTCATTATATCCAGTATTCCAATAGCCGATTCAAGTGGCGTCTCATTCTTGTCTTCATCAAACCTGCAATCTGATGATACAGAGGTAGAAAAGAATGCACAATATAATTTCCAAAACTTCCAGTCTGCAGTGCATTTCCTTTTAAAGGGGGTATTGCCATCGGGACATCTACCATATGCATAAACATACACTACAAAATATGCACATTACTAAAATCAAAACAAAAAAATATGTAGATATATATATATGTTAGTAATAACATCATCACATCATGTTAAAGTCTCACTTGATATATAAAGTGGTTCCAGAGATTATATAATTTAAAGAAGAACATTACAAAAAAAATTGACCTGCACACTCAGGTCACCGATGACCCTTGGTCACAAAAGTATTACAGAAAAGATCATGATATATTTTACTCTGGACTTCATCTGGATGTCACAGCAAGAAGCCCCCCACATAAACCGCCCCAAGTAACTCCAAAAATACACTTGAGAAGTGGGAAGATCCAAACACCAGAAAAGAACATTCTGAAAATTTCCTTTACTCACCAATATCGTTCCCTTCTTCTATACAGGAGAGGAGCTGCATAAGGCGGAGAAGCTGGGAGTTCTGCTCCACACATTTTAAGCGTCGCTGGATTAATACTAGAAGAAAGGAAAGAATGATATGGGTTGACAAAATTCTGGTGACAAAAAAATACACAATACTCATTTTGTTCCCGTATCTCCAGTTCAGCAGCCCTCCCCCACTGTTTCTAGTACTGACCAGACCTAAAATGAGTATTCCCTGTTTGTGTTACAGGATCGGCACAGTCATTCATGGCCGCAGCAGTGACCCAGGCACTAATGCTGTGTGACCAATGAGGCCAATGTACCAGGATTATGAACATAAAATAATCCTCAAACATAAGTCTCAAGCTGATAACTGTCATCCCATCAGTGCAGGAAATTTGCTGTAAATCAGAGAGGGGCACCATGATGCAAATATGGTAGGACTGTAGCAAACTGAGACCTTCCTGGGATGCAGAATTCTCTGCTTATGGTAAAATATCATAGAAAGAGGTATCCCAGCACTCACAGCAGATTTCTATGCAATCACTTTATTAGCATAAGTCATAGACAGAACGCGTTTCGGCTTACAAAGCCTTTATCAACTGCTGCAGTTGATAAAGGCTTTGTAAGCCGAAACGCGTTCTGTCTATGACTGTCTATGACTTATGCTAATAAAGTGATTGCATAGAAATCTGCCGTGAGTGCTGGGATACCTCTTTCTACGTTACCTGGCGGATCCTCGCCTGTCCTCGTGCACCACAACCAACGCGAAGTGCCGTCCTACCTGTATGTTGGATTCTATGGTAAAATATCAGCATCTCCCGAAGCTGCATTGCTTTGAATGTTAGATGCGCCAATAGCACCACAGAAACGCACTGCCGTCTGCCTGCGCGGTTATTCCCTGTCACTGCCGCTCTACCACTAGTCCCTCCATGGTGGAATGGGCACAAGAAATGTCATTGATCTGCTCTGGAAACTGCCTCCCACTAACTGTTTCTCCAGATCTAGGAACTTTGGTTCAGATTCCGAGAGACTTCAACTTTCAGGTTTCCTTTCCCTTTCACTCCTTTTTTTCTAATCTAGATGGCCTGCTATAACTTAGCCTTCTGTGTTTATTCCCATGTGATAGTGTCCACGTCAGTCTATGTACCCATTATATTCTTCCCAAATATTCTTCACTTAAGGCTTAAGGTAATGGCACTCCTGCAAATTAAGATATTCCCTGACCTTGGTACTCACAAGACCTAAACACAGAGATCCCTAGCTTGAAGGGGCAACTGAGTATGCCCCTCCTTATATATACACAGCTGATATATATATATATATATATATACAATGATTCATATCTTTTAACTTTTATTTTTGCTGATATCCCTCATTAATTAAATGTCGAATAGCATCTGCTTCATAATAATAATAATTATAATAATTCTTTATTTAAATAGCGCACACAGATTACGCAGCGCTGCACAAAGCTTGTCATATCAGTCCCTGTCCCCATGGGACTCACAATCTAAACAACCTAACAGTATGTTCATATGTGTATTGCAACTTGTTATATGTACTGTATTCCATAATAAATGCAGATTCAACATAAAATAATCTTCCAACAGACACATTTCAAATTTCAAGGCTAAGACAAACCAGGGACATTTGTCACCTATGGTAAACACTTTCATATGGGATAATGCAAACTGCACCAAGGTAAGGAGATAATGTGCACGAAAACGCATTCAGTGTGTATTAGAACCAAGTTATATCCGTTACTGGATATCTCTGCCGGGTTCTGGGGTGAAGCACACGCTGCAGCAGTAACATTTGATAACCCCGGAAGTATAGATAAACACTGCTGTAATGTTTAGTCAGAGAGCGCCCCCTCCTGACCACATCCGACTTCTCATTTACTCACTGGACACGATATCCCGGATCTGTACGAAGTCTTCGTTTTGGCAGTTCTTGAAAGCTTCCACGTAAAGATGAAAGAAGTATTCCAGCACCCACTGGTTCACCACAGGCTCCAGGCTCAACAGACCACGACCATCAGGGCTCCCCTCCATTCTCTATTCACTATTACGAAAAATGCGCCGTAAGATGGCCCCACTTCCGGTCGTCATGTCACATGACCTGGTAGTATGCAGCCGCCATGATGGGAAAGGCGGAAGTAGATGAAAACATAGTTAGACACTTACTACTTACTATTATTTTGACATGTGGAGTACTGATTAGTTTTTATTAATACTACACAATATAAAACTCGTTTGTACAAATTTGTAAGCCTTGGCCCCTTTAAACAATTCGCCCCCCAAACTACTGGACTGCCTACAAGAATTGCTTTAAAGTTAGATAAATAATTCCCTTTGGGTGTGATCTATCTATAGATGGATGTTTGCTGCATTATATTCCATTGATATTCCCTTCCCCACTATACTGGGAGTGATTTATGCAGGACTGAGACTTTCTGAGGAGCACAATTTGATGGAGAGCTGGGAGGGCACAATTTGATGGGGAGTTGCTGGGGGACCACAATATGGCAGAGTTTGGGACATAATATTAGGTGGAGCTGCTGGAAGGAACAGTGTGATGGCGAACTGCTGGGGGAGCACAATAGGAGGGGGGCTGGGGCACAGTATGATGGGAGCTGGGAGGACACAATTTCATGAGGAGCTAATGGGGGCCCACAATATGAGGGGGATTAACCCACTCTAATCAATAAGTACAATAATTTTAACCTAGGTGTGGATGTTCTCTAGGGGATAAAAAGAACAGCATTACATTTGGGGTAAGAAGGTGGTGGAGATTATGATAAAGTAAAGAACCTAAAATGGTTGTGTTGTAAAATCTACAGAGATGTGTAGTGGCCAGAAAAAGTATGTCTTAGAAGCAGACGAAGGAGGTTCCTCCAATCACCAGATTCACAGTGCTACCTCTCCTTTCACTTGGTGGGGAGGTGCAATTTTGATGTACAAAAAAAATAAAAATACTTTATCCTCCCAGTGACACCCTCCTTCCTAAAGGTCAGCTCTGCTTGTTTTATCAGCAGGATTGTTAAAGGGAACCGATCACCACGATTCTACCTACAAAGGTAGAACGGTGGTAGGTGGATGTATGGGACGGGAGGATAACACTTTTTAGAGCTAATCCTCACGTCCCTACTATATTTTTAAAATCTTTAATACCCTAATATGTAAATTTTGTAAAACGGCTACTGGAGCGTGGAGTAGCAGGACATGAGGCTAGACGTCGGATGAGGGCGCGCAGCTACGAGGAGCTGTGCACCAAAGATGTCAGTGTAGGAGGAGAAAAGAGGCTACTGGGGCGTGGAGTAGTCGCGATGTGAGGGAGAGATGAAAGGAGGAGATGAGAGGGTCCACAATATGAATGGGAGTTGAGAAGTCACAATATGAGGGGGAGTTGAGAAGTCACAATATGAATGGGAGATGAGAGGTCACAATATGAGGGGGAGATGAGAGTTCACAATATGGGAGGGGGGATGAGAAGAGGCCACAATATGAGGAGTAGATGAGGGGAGGCCTCAATATGAGGTGGAGGTGAGAGGCCACAATGTGAGGGGGAGATGAAGCCACAATATGAGGTGGAGATGAGGGGGGCCACAATATGAGGGAGAGATGAAAGTGGACACAATATAAGGGGGGAGATGAGAAGAGAAGAGGCCACAGTTTGAGGGGGAGATGAGGGGCCACACAATGAGGGGGAGGTGAGAGGTCACAACATGAGGTTGATATAAGACGGGTCACAATAGGAGGAGAAAATGAGAGGACACAATATCAGGTGGAGATGAGAGGGCCACTATATGAGGAGGAGATGAGAGGGCACAATATCAGGCGGAGATGAGAGGTCACAATATGAGTGAGAGATGAGAGGTCACAATATGGGGGGGGGGGGGGTGAGAGGAGGCCACAATATGAGTAGATGAGGGGAGGCCACAATATGAGGTGGAGATGAGAGGCCACAATGTGAGGGGGAGACGAGGCCACACTATGAGGAGGAGATGAGAGGGGACACAATATGAGGGAGAGATGAGAGGTGACACAATAAAAGGGGGGAGATGAGAAGAGGCCACTGTATGAAAGGGAGATGAGGGGCCACACAATGAGGAGAAAATGAGAGGACACAATGTCAGGTGGAGATGAGAGGGGCCACTATATGAGGAGGAGATGAGAGGGCACAATATGAGGGGGAGATGAGAGGTCACAATCTGACGGGGAGATGAGCTGAAACCATAATATGAGGAGATGAGAGGGTCCACAATATGAGGGGAAGATGAGAGGTCACAATATAAGGGGGAGATGAGAGGCCACAATATAAGGGAAAGGTGATATGAGGCCACAATATGATTGGGATGTGAGAGCAATTGTGCAGTGGTTGCTGCCCCCTGCTGGCCCTCGCAGTGCATGAGGACGTATGGGGGGAGGGGGGGGAGATGAGAGTTCACAATATGAGGGGGAGATGAGAGCCCACAATATGAGATGGAGATGAGAGGTCACAATATGGGGGGGGGGGTGAGAGGAGGCCACAATATGAGTAGATGAGGGGAGGCCACAATATGAGGTGGAGATGAGAGGCCACAATGTGAGGGGGAGACGAGGCCACACTATGAGGAGGAGATGAGAGGGGACACAATATGAGGGAGAGATGAGAGGTGACACAATAAAAGGGGGGAGATGAGAAGAGGCCACTGTATGAAAGGGAGATGAGGGGCCACACAATGAGGAGAAAATGAGAGGACACAATGTCAGGTGGAGATGAGAGGGGCCACTATATGAGGAGGAGATGAGAGGGCACAATATGAGGGGGAGATGAGAGGTCACAATCTGACGGGGAGATGAGCTGAAACCATAATATGAGGAGATGAGAGGGTCCACAATATGAGGGGAAGATGAGAGGTCACAATATAAGGGGGAGATGAGAGGCCACAATATAAGGGAAAGGTGATATGAGGCCACAATATGATTGGGATGTGAGAGCAATTGTGCAGTGGTTGCTGCCCCCTGCTGGCCCTCGCAGTGCATGAGGACGTATGGGGGGAGGGGGGGGGATGAGAGTTCACAATATGAGGGGGAGATGAGAGCCCACAATATGAGATGGAGATGAGAGGCCACAATATGAGAGAGAGATAAGAAGAGGCCACTTTATGAGGGGGAGATGAGGGGCCACACAATGAGGGGGGAGGTGAGATGAGGCCTCAATATAAGGAGATGAGAGGGTCCACAATATGAAGATGATATGGAAGTCACAATATGAGGGGGAGATGAGAGGGGGCCACAATATGAGGGTGTGTGTGTGAGAAATCACAATATGAGGGGGAGGTGGGTTCTATATATGTTATTGTGGTTGGTGGAGATGTGCTGCATGGAGCTGAAGACATCTGGCCGTGAATTCAGCATTGATGTGTCATGGATGGAAGAACCCGAAATAAAGTCCTTTCCACATGGAAGAGATTGTCATCTATAAGATACTAGATGCATCCAATGCCTTTCAGTCAGTCACAGTCAGTCACAGAGTGCCAGTGATCCTGCCTGTCGGAATGTTAACAAACGTTTTCAACATTTATTGAACAGGATGTGGACACCTTTAAAAGATTTGTCAGATTAGTTCCTGTTCCCCTGCCCCATATACTACAGGGGAAAAGAGGTAGGCGACCGAAGGATTAGGGGGGGGAGGATTTTAATTTTTGCCATAGGGCCCTTTCCTACGTGGCATTTTCGTTGCGTTTTTAAACGCATCCAAAACAAAGGTGGGAGGTGGTTGGCCAAAACGCATATATGTTTGCAATGAAACCCATGCGTTTCAGGCAGACCACCCCCTCCCACTTGCGTTTTGGATGCATTTAAAAACGCAACAAAAACGCCACGTGGGAAGGCGCCCTCAGGCAGCAAATGTGCTAGAATCAGCCCTAACAGCTGAGGAGATGTGATTTACCTAATTACATTACTGTTAACATTTGCGTTTACAAAACACAGCATAACCTTGATGTGAACATGTGTGTTAACTCATGTGTTTTGCTAACACATGTGTTAGCAAAGCATTAACATGTGTGTTTTGTTAATGCTATGTTAACATGTGCATTAATATCACATTTATATTATGTTTTTTAACCCCCTTAACGACTTGGTACTTTTTAGTTTTTTCACTTCCATTTTTCACTCACCACCTTCAAAAATCTATAAATTTTTTATTTTTCCACATAAAGAGCTGTGTGATGGCTTATTTTTTGCGTAAAAAATGACACTTTATAGTGACGGTAATTAATATTGGGAAGCGGGAAAAAAAATTCCAAATGCAGTGAAAATGGTGAAAAAACGCATTTGCGTCGTTTTCTTGTGGGCTTGGATTTTAAAGCTTTCACTGTGCACAACAAATGACATGTCTACTTTATTCTTTGGGTCAATGCGATCAGGGGGATACCAAATTTGTATAGGTTTTATAATGTTTTCATACAAAAATTACAACCTCCTGTACACATTTTTTTTTTTTACATTTTGCCATCTTCTGGTGCCAATAACTTTTTCATACTTTGGTGTAAGGAGCTGTGGGTGGTGTCATTTTTTGTGACTTTTGACGGCGTTTTCATTAATATAATATTTATGACTGTGCAACCTTTTGATCACTTTTTATTGATTGAAAGTGCCATTTTTTACTTTGGGCGCTATTTTCCGTTACGGGGTAAAACGCAGTGGAAAACTGTTATTATATTTTGATAGATCGGGCATTATCGGACGCGGCGATACCTCATGTGTTTGATTTTTGCTATTTATTAATATTTATATCAGTTCTAGGGAAAGGGGGGTGATTTGAATTTTTAGGGTTTTTATTATAATTTTTTTTTTTAACTTTTTTTTTAATTTTTACTTTTACTATTTTTCAGGCTCCCTAGGGTACTTTAACCCTAGGTTGTCTGATCGATCCTATCATATACTGCCATATCACAGTGGGGATTTTCCTCCTCATTCATTACAATGTGCTGATAGCATATTGTAATGAATGGGTTAAAACGAGACAGCCTCTGGTCTTCGGAAGACCCAAGGCTGTCATGGCGACAGATCGCTGCTCCCCGATGACATTACACCCATGCGCCGTCATCTTCTTGAAGCCGCCGGCAGCATTGCCAGCGCCTATCGTCGAGAAGACACCCACGATCAGTGCTAGCATCGATCGCGGGTGTTACCGGTAAGCCTTTGCTGCAATATGGCCGAGCCCTCTCCATGCACCGGGACCCAGCTTGCGCCATACTAGTACGGCGCAAGTCGGGAAGGGGTTAAACACACATGTTAACAGTAATGCAATTAGTCATCTCTTCTCTGCTGTTGTTTCAAAACGCAACCAAAATGCAACGTGTGACCACACTTTCAACTTCTGGAGCATGAGTCACGTGGGTGTGTTTTCAACAAGGACTCCATGACTCAGACTTTTGCTTGAGTTACCCATATTACTCACCACCAGAAGATGAATAGAGATAGGTTACTTTTCTTTATGTGATTTCTCAAAAATTAGCCAGCAGATATCTTGGACAAATACATGTGCAACACCCTCGCCGATGCAATGGCGAAGGAGTGCTTGCGAATAAGCCCCACAGCATGTCACCACATCACACAGGGGACATTGCAGTGGTTAATCCTGCCTGGCAAGGCAGAAGTTAATCTGTGTATGATGTAAAAGTCTAGTATCCAATGATCTGTGTTACATCCTGTCTCTGTGAGCTGAGAGGTAATTGGAGGAGCAGCCACCACCTGACCAAGGGGAGATAATAAAACCCCTGACCAAGAATATTCTAGAGAGCAGTTAGCTGAGCAGTAGCTCAGAAGGAGACTGGAGTCTCTCCAGTACAGACTCTTCGGAGTCTGTACAGCTAGCACACCAGACCAGAGCAGGAAGAGCCTAGCCCCTGCCTGAAGTGGAGCTAATAGCTAGTGAGTGAGGAAAGGGGTATCATCCTACCATCAAGGGTGATACCTGAAGATATCCAGGATAAAGCTGAAGCTTCCTACTAGGACACAGCTACCTCCCAGCCTGCCATTGCATCCAGGCTGGTGATCTACATCCTGTGGCTCTCTCCAAGTACCTCTTCAGCACTCCACCATCTTGTTAAAGGCACGTTGCTGATGTTCCTGTCGGTTCCAATAAAGAACTGTAAGTGTTTCTGTTCAACCTCTGCCTCCGTCTGGTCCCTGCTACTCCGGCTGTCACCATCACGGGCACCCTGTCCACCACACAGAGACTCATACTCTAGACACCAAAGGGTTGCCCCAGGGAGATCTGCTATAGCAGTCTCTCCCTCATCATTTCTTGCCAACACCACCCTGCTGGAGACCTGCCAGGCTGTAGGACAGCCCTCCGGTTCCCCATACCAAGCACCGTGACACAAGCGTGCTTAGGCCGCAACCGCCAGCCACTCAGGTACTGCGGGCCCAGGCTGTCTCCAGGCCCCAAGAAACGGCTAGGCCCCGGTGGGGGATGTTGCACGTTTTTTTTGTGTATAATCGGACCTGCTGCTGCCGTTAACTTGATATATGAAATCCTGCTGACAGAATCCTATTAAATGCTGATACATCAAGCTATATCGGATTGGATATTCAATGGCGTGAATAGGAAGGAAAACTTTTTGGTGTGCCACGGTACAAGATGGACCAAAGCAGGGAGACTATTGTATATATTTGAATCCTACCCCTGTCAAGATCATACTATAAAGACAGCACAAGGAGCTGAGTCCATAGCATATATACAGCTCCAGAAGTCACATTTGGCTCCATGCACACATCCATATATGGCAGCTGTGAGCTAGCCCCAAAAATGCCAGCTAGCTCACGGCTACCACAGATGTGCATATTGCATGGGCTGTGAGCAAACCATGTCCTGCCACACCTCGTATGAGCTGTGCGGCCAGGCCACAACATATAGGACAGGTCCTATTCATTCCAGGATTTGCAGTGCAGCCAATCATTTCACTATGGAGAGGGGAGGGGTGAGGAACATTCAATTTGGTGACCATATGGCTGACCTCCCCGCAGAGACGGAATACATAGTTAGTACAAATATATACATATATTTATTAGTCCTATAAGATCTGAATATATATTTCTCTTTTTTGGGAGGGGTCACCATGATTTCTGTGCACTTCCATGGATGTGATTGTGCAAGCACTGCCAAGTAGTAGACCTCACACCAGGTAGAAGAATTATTACTGAGCAGTATAAATCTGTACAACATGTTATGTACGCAGAGCCCTAATCTTTGATATAGCTTTTCAGTCATCAGGGTTTTGCCCATCTCAATAATGGCTGTTTGGAGCGCTGCGCTTTTTGACGTATATTCTAATTCGTCAGTGGTCTGAAGGCACCGACGCCTGTGATTGCTCAGCTGTCTCTTACTTGTCCCGCCCTTTTTGATGTGATTGGTCGTCACCTTGGAGATCTCCGCTGTGTCCATGAGCCGAGTTGTAAGGTGTTCCTGTACGGAAGCTGGCAGAGATCATAGTGCGTCGAGTTACGTAACGCGTTCTACACTCTGGCAATGGCGAACGGTGAAGGCAGCTCCGGTGAGGAGTCTCAGGTCACTTACTACACCCTGGAAGATGTGAGGAAAAGGAACAGTCAGAAGGAGCTGTGGCTGGTGATCCATGGCCGCGTCTACGATATCACACGCTTTGTGGAGGAGGTGAGGCTTGTGTCTGGACAAGTTGTATATGATTGCCATTGCTGATCGTGCTGCGCAGTGGCCTGTGATGTGTATGCTTTCCATAGATATAGTACGGGGTCAGTAGGGGCTGCGGATTCATGCCATGGGGGTTATGCCGGACGTCCTGTCACATGAAGGGAATGCCCGAGGACTGGGCAGTGGTCATCCACAGATATCCAGACCTAAGGCACTGTGCTGCTATGTAATGTGTACTGACCCCTGAATTGCTGTGGTATTTAGTTGGGTTCACACATTGCTTGACCAGTTTTTAAAGAAAACCTGTGACCAGTATCTCCCCCCAACTGATGCCTCTATCTATGGGATTACAGCCAGCATTGTTCTTATATTCTCATAATACATATTCTCATATGTCTTATTATAGTGTCTATGGCCTAAATACAACATCACTTGTGGTGCAGGACTCCACTTTTTTGTATATAGCCAACATTGTTCTAACAAAGACTTAAAGGGCACCTACCACCACGAATCTACCTATAAAGGTAGATCGGGTGGTAGGTGGATGTATGGGACGTGAGAATAGCTCTTTTTAGAGCTAATCCTCACGTCCCCGCTAGCGTAGTATAAACTTTATTGCCCTAATATGTTAATTTAATTAAGCGGCTACCGGGGCGTGGAGTAGCCGGACACGAGGCTACACGGCGCGGCTACTCCACGCCCCAGTAGCTGCTTTCCCCCGCCTACCCTGTGATCTTCGGCGCGCAGCTCCTGGCAGCTGCGCGCCCTCGTCCGAGAAGCCGGAGTTCTGCGCATGCGCAGTAACTCCGGTCAAGATGCGCGATCTCGGGAACGAGGCCGGAGTTACTGCGCATGCGCAGAACTCCGGCTTCTCGGACGAGGGCGCGCAGCTGCCAGGAGCTGCGCGCCGAAGATCACAAGGTAGGCGGGGGAAAGCAGCTACTGGGGCGTGGAGTAGCCGCGCCGTGTAGCCTCGTGTACGGCTACTCCACGCCCCGGTAGCCGCTTAATTAAATTAACATATTAGGGCAATAAAGTTTATACTACGCTAGCGGGGACGTGAGGATTAGCTCTAAAAAGAGCTATCCTCACGTCCCATACATCCACCTACCACCCGATCTACCTTTATAGGTAGATTCGTGGTGGTAGGTTCCCTTTAAATTGGTTCCTCTGTTTCAGTCATGGAGGCGGGGAGCTGCAGTATACAGTCAAGCTACCCCCTCACACCACTAACCCGGGTGCAGAGAATTCCTAAGGAGGAGGTGAGAGAGGCTTGACTCTTCTATATCCTTAGCCACTCCCTCAGGACTGAGTGTGATGCAGGCCAGATATAAAATATATCTGCCCTGGGAGAGGGGGCCTGTAAAAAACAAACAAACTATCAATACCAATACCTGCGCTCTCGTTGTCCCATGCTGCTCTCCATGACTGCCATATGCCCGTGCAGGCGCTCCCGTCTGACCACAGATGGCCATGTGTACCTCTGTAAATAAACAGAACACTGAAGGACAGTGGCGCATCTCTTCAGCTTAGACTGCTAGCTTGATGTTATACCGCAACTTCCCACCTCCATGACTGGAACAGAGGACATAGATAAGTCTTTTTTAGGAAAATGGTGGCTCTAATCCTATGGGTAGAGACATTAGTGGAACACCCATCACTGAAACTAGGGCAAGATGTGCCACAACACTTTTATACATCTGTCTTCCATCGAAGTGAAGAAGAGACTGTTCCTCTACATTTATAGGAGCTGATTTTCCAGCAGAAAAAAAAAAAAATCCTTGCCTTCCCCTGGGTCTAGAGCGGCGCTGTTCCCACCCCATCCCTCTGGGAATTCTTTTATTTATTCATTTTCTTGGAAAACCTCTTTAAGGAAGACATGACACATCAGATAATTGCTCTTCTACAATTAAGAAGGTAAAAATCCCCTGCATAATTTGCCAGAGGGATTTACATTTGAGTATTCATGAATCTTGTCAAAGAGAAAATTCTCTTTAATTTAAAAGCTAATGTTATCTACAGTGGATCTTCACAGCTGCAAGTTCAAGACAAGTATTTTCACCATATGTATCAGTAGCACAATGTTCAACTAGATGTTCAGTCGACAGTTTTGATCATGATAAAAGTGCAGCAGGACTGCTGATATGTATTTTAAGGTTGTAGCTGATCTTGGTGTACTAAGGACCTGCCTCATACTGCTGTTGGCTGTTCTATCCACTGAGCTACTTCACAGCCCCTCCTCTGAGTGAGAGGTGTAGCATGCTTCTGGTTGGCTATTACAGCAGTTACTGTGGTTGGGACTGTGGAGTCCAAATGTCTCAGAGCACTGTAGGTTTAGCACAGGGAAAGTACGCTAAATGTCTAGCTACTATATGGCAGAGAGTTTTCTCCTCCCTTATCGGTTAACCCCTTGCCACAAATGGGCCCATTATATTTTTTCCCATATAGCGGGCTGAGGATATTTAGCATTTTCAGTGTTTGTTCAGCAGATACTGTTTATTTGAGTGATAACCAAATGCGCCCTTATGTGCTGCTTGTTTATAATCCTCCCCCATTCCCCAGAAAAAAATAATTCCTGTATATGACTGGTGGGATCAAAGGTAGCTGCTCCCTCACATGTCGCTGCAAGTCTTTGGCCTTTTGGCATTTGATGAAAGCAGTGTTACAGAGAAGCCGATTGGCAGCCATTCTCCCTATCTCCATTCTCCATTTTTTTTCTTTTTTAATTTTATTTTATTATAAATCAGATCATATTTATTTAAATTTCGTCATCACATTTTCCATTTACAACACGAAAAACAAACACTCCCACCATCCTCCCCCCCCATGGCACCAATTCCACATTCCTGCTCTCCCTGTTCATTCCAAATATCCTTAAAGGAAAAGTGTACCTGCTGCATAAAATAATTGTCAAGTAACCGAAGACTGCTTCTAAAAAAAAGTACATAAAAGGTTTGGTGTCATGGACATGTACAGTGATAAAAAAATGGTTGCATTGCAATAATTAGAAAACAATTTTTTTATTTGCTTTATTCATATGAGAACATTTTCAATTTAAGATTTTATTTGCTTGGAGTAAAATCACTATTTTACATGATCTAAAAGTGAACCCAGATGGCTCAATGAGAAGCAACAACTGGAATCAGCACAGCAAGGTGAACACATACCTGGGTCTCTGCTTGCTCTGCTGGCCTTGGAAACTGATATATACAGAACTCTTTGGGAACGTGGGATGTGCGTCATATTTGGCCTCAACGGAATCCAGAGATTCAGCTGTATCCAATGAGACCAGAACCCTGATCCTATGACTTCCCATTGAGAAGCTAGAACTCGTGCAAGGTCTTGATCTGATACAAGGTGGGATGTTCTCTAGAGCCACCTAGGTGGTGTGAATGGGGTGTGTCTACTTCTATGTAAGAAAATAACCCCTTTGGCCCATTGTCTTTGCCAGGGGGAAGTATATTCCCATCACAACAAGAGCGGGAAGGATATTCACGTGTAGACTAACCTCTTCCTCCATTAGTTCAGCATAAGGTAATAGAATTGCTTTTTCTTGTAGTTAAACACTTATAATCTACTCTGTTAAACTGTATATAGCGTAACTTTGTTATGCACTGGGCTTGTATCAAACGAGAGTTGACTGTAGACTGCCGTGCTGATAAGGCTCTGTTTCACTGAGGCTAGTGAAAGGGGACTTACTGCTGTTCAATATGGTGGGCAGGTGTTGTGCCATAGCGGAGGTTGTGTGGACAACTCTAACTCTCTGCCTGCACCTCCCAGAACCAGTGCGTTCAGGGAGTGTCTATAAAACAATAATTAACTGACCTTGAAGACCATTCATTCAAGTGTATAGCAGCTTACACCACTCAGATTTAGACTCCTGTAACTTACATTTTTTCCCATCGCCACGACAGCCCCCACCAAGAGAGGGACGTGCCTCCTCTCATCAGGGACGTGCCTCCATGGTTTCCTGCCCTGCAGGAGACCGGAGTAGATGTTAGCTGGTTGGGTCTGGGGTTCCTGGAAGTCCAGGTGGTCTGTGAAGGGCGGGTGATGCAGAGATTCTGGTGCCAGAGGAAGAAAAGAACACCAGGCAGCTGTAGGCCGGCGGTTGCTCGGTGTGCCGCGTATGTGTTTGCGCCGGAATGAGCCCACGGTGGCAGTAAAAAAAAGACTCCACAGGGAATGCAGTGTGTCGTGAAAATTTTCTTTCATCATATGATAAGCTGACGTGTTACTTGCTTGGGGTAAATAGTGGCAGAAGAATCAGAGTGTGTGCTGCAGTCTCAGCTGCCCTATTGAGCAAGAGATCGAACACAGAGAAAGAAGAAGGGCTCGAGGCTCCATTAACACCTATAGTGCCGGAGCCTCTCATGCTCATTTGCATACAGTCATGCATCCTGGTGGTAGATGGCCTTTAATGTCCATAACAATTCTCTCCTTAGCAGAAGAACATATTCTTTCCTTCTCACCAGCTCATGTCAAAGGAAAGGAAAACGTGAGCGCAGACTTTCTCAGAGAGTGGGGACCTTCTGCAGCCTAAACAAAGGCGACTGACCCTTGGCAGTGGATGCTTTCTCTCTGACATTGACTTGAGATGTAGCAAATACGTTCCCTGCTCTGATCCTGGATTTCTTGGGTGATAAAGAAGATTGGAGAGAATGGCGCCTGAATCATTTATTTATGAGAAAATCACATATTTGGTAAAAATTTGGAAAAATTCTCAATTTTCTAAATTCAAAATGTTCTACTTTTTCAACACCTAGTCATAACAGCAAAAAAAAACTTACCGTATATTCCGGCGTATAAGACGACCCCCCTACTTTCCTGTTAAAATATAGAGTTTAAGATATATTCGCCGTATAAGACTACCCCTTTTCCAATGCATACAAAACACCGGTAAAAATTTAAAAAAAAACAGATTTGAATTTAACATGGTCCTTTTTTTTAATTTAAATTCTTATGACATGCAGGTATATAGCAGGAAAACTGTCACTCATAAACATAAGGCATACAACAACAACATTACCATCGTCCATTTTACTGTAAATGTTACCATACTGTACCTTAAATTTTTATTTTATTAAATATTCCATGCCATGTACTCAGAAGCAGGAAAAAAATTCCAAATGCAATGAAAATGGTAAAAAAAAACGCATTTGCGCCATTTTCTTGTGGGCTTGGATATTACGTCTTTTCCCAAATGACATGTCTTCTTTATTCTTTGGGTCGGTACGTTTAAGGGCATACCAAATTTGTATAGGTTTTATAATGTTTTCATAGATTTACAAAAATGAAAACCTCCTGTACAAAAATTATTTTTTTGATTTTGCCAACTTCTGGCGCTAATAACTTTTTTATACTTTGGTGTACGGAGCTGTGGGTCGTGTCATTTTTTGCGAAATTTGATAATATTTTCAATGATATAATTTTTAAGACTGTACGACCTTTTGATCACTTTTTATATATTTTTTAAAATATTTTTCAAAATGGCAAAAAAGTGCCATTTTCGACTTTGGGCGCTATTTTCTGTTACGGGGTTAAACGCATTGAAAAACCGTTATCATATTTTGATAGATCGGGCATTTTCGGATGCGGCAATACCTGATGTGTTTATGATTTTTGCTGTTTATTTATATTTATGTCAGTTCTAGGGAAAGGGGGGTGATATGAAATTTTAGGCTTTTTTATTATAATTTTTTTTTTTTTTACTTTTTTTTTAATTTATACTAATTTTCAGACTCCCTAGGGTACTTTAACCCTAGGTTGTCTGATCGATCCTATCATATACTGCCATACTACAGTATGGCAGTATATGGGGATTTTCCTCCTCATTCATTACAATGTGCTATCAGCAGATTGTAATGAAGGGGTTAAAACGAAATAGCCTCGGGTCTTCGGAAGACCCGAGGCTACCGTGGAGACGGATCGCCGCTCCCGATGGCGTCATCATGACGTCACATGCGCCGCTATCTTTTTGAGGTTGCCGGCAGCCATCGCTGTGAAAACACCCGCGATCGGTGCTAGCACCGATCGCGGGTGTTACTGGTAAGCCTTTGCAGCAATATGCAGCAAAGACTTACCGGCAATGGAGAGGGCTCAGCCCGTGAGCCCTCTCCATGCAGCGCGAATAAGACGAGCCCAGACCAGACTGAAGATTGTTCAGTCTTCAAAAGTCGTCTTATACGCCTGAATATACGGTAACTAACATTCACGAATTGTTTTCTTTATGTGGATATGTTTTTTTTTTTTTCATGCATCCTCAGGGACCTCCTCAGATTTTAAGTACCTTCTGAGAGGCCTAAATAAAAGTAAACCCCCGTAGATTATAGAAACTACACCCCTCAATGTATGTAAAACAACTTTTATGAAGTTTGGTAAGCCTTAAATTGTTTTTCAGGGGTTAAATCAAAATCGGATGCATAAAAGGAAAGCTGTGCCATTTCGGAGAAGATTATGCACTTTTTATTAGCTGTACAATCTTTATTTTTTTGGAAATATAAGGGTTTAGTTTCTGCGACATTAGATGCACTTTGCAAATACTTCATGTTAGTAGGTCTGCAGCTTATTGATGAGATTTTATGAACGCTTGAATGTATGGAGGATAGGTAAATTGTCAATTTTGGTTTCCTTTATGTATATTTTGAGGGCCCTATAACTTATTCTATAGATCACTATGATTATTATTTTTATTTTTTATTTATTTTTTTTTTTTTTACAATTTTACTAGGAAAAAAAAATATCTTTGGAGACATGACTTAAATTTTGGTTGACAGAGCTGGTTTAGGGATTAGTTTTTTACATGTTAACTTTTTCTGATCACATTTTGGAACATTTGTGAAGGGATCTTATGAAAAATATAAATTTTTGGGGAGATTTTCGGGGTTTGTTTTTTGGCATTCACCGGGCGGGTCCAATAATGTTTGAGTTATTCTACAGACTATTACAGGCGCGGCGATACAAATAGACTTGTATAGGGATTGTTTGCATTTAGGGTACTTCTACTTTACTTTATTTTATTATTTTTATTAAAAAAAACTTTAATAAGCAAATTAAACTTAATAAAGTTGAGATGCCCCTTACATGCGCGGTCAAATGTGGCTGTGGCGTGTAAGGGGTTGATACAATCAGAGGAATTTATTATATACAGCCGACACCCACAGCTTATGGTGCCAGAAGCTTGGCGTAAATAGTACTGCAAATATCGGTCAAATATTGGGAAGGGGTTAAGGTCGATATGTTTTTTTGTGTGTGTGTGTGTGGGGGGGGGGGGGAATGGGACGTAGTTTACGGAAATAGCAGGCCCTTTCTGTCCCTTTTTTCTTTAGCCCAAAAGTTGGGCGGTATGCTAGTGTTTAAATCCACTATAAATTTAGTGTGGGTGGGAGCTCTGGCTTTGCTGCCTAACTAACCGACTTCACAAACGGAGGCAAGATGGCCGCTATTCATGAAGCGCTTGCAGCAGGAGGGTTGCCCAGCAAGGCAGTGATGCCAGAGCAGCAAGCCGACAGCGTCTGTAGGCGGGACAACTCTCCTGCTGAGACTGTGGCCCGAACAGCAGCCATCTTACCACTGTTAGGCCGGTTCCACACTTGCGAGTGTGATGCGATGAACTCATTTTGTCTGAGATGAGTTACTTTTACACGCTGCAGTGGGAGAGCAGTCACATTAGATGCCTAGAATACTTTTTGTGTCATATCAGGTCACATCATGCTTGTGGTTCAGTGAGGTACAAAAGCAAAGATGAACGGAGTTAAATGATATATTAGAGATGTTGCCTACAGATAAATATGCAGTTTCTGCATATTTCTTTAACTGATTGTATATCCCGTTCTGTAGTTAATATAGAGCTCAATAGGGCTGTAAATGTTACTCATCTCAGACAAAATATGACTCTTTTCTTCTCCTTTGCATGTGGCTTTTGAGTTTGTTTGGTTTTTTTTTACATATAGGCAATTTTTAACATAAAATAGGGAATGGCAGTTAGGACATTTCATAGCCTTCCCGAGGGTGGTTTATTGGGGTGAAATCTGGTGACCTTGACCCTTTAAGAGTAACGTGGCAGAGGAATGGAGCTGATGAGTGAGTTAATTATTTTCTCCGATTTACGTTTTGTTTTTTTAAAATACATTTTCTTATTTGTTTACCTATACTTGGCTCAGATTTGCCTAATTTTACCGTAACAAATTCTCCCAACTTCCACTGTTTTTGGGTCTTTTTCTTTTAGTCTACCCCCCCCCCCATCTACTTTAATGTATAGTATTGCCTATATTTGTCTTTGCTATTGATGTGTTAATGCTCCATAGTTCTTTTATTAAACATGGGTTGATGTTACCTGCGAGTGTCACATGGGGGTGCTGTGTACCTGTCGGCTTTTTTCAAAATCTTATTCCTAATATAGCACATGTTTCACCCATAGCATAGTAAACTGCCTTAAGGGAGGGCGAACTACTACTTGTCATCAGGGTGAAAAGTTTGTCATTCCCTTCCCCATGTGTAACATTCACACAGTTGTAAATTGTGTGTGTGCGCAACTGACATCTTATGACATCAGTAAATGAGATGAGTCGATAAAACCAAGCCCCGCACGCTCTGAGGTCTCAGCTTTGAGTCTGAACCAACTTATTATTGGGGTGTGGTGTACATTTATATTTATACCGCCAATCTATTTGCCGCCATGCTTGTGTTGAAATAACTTTACAAAGTCTTCATGGGGATAATGCCATAAAGGTCAGTACTTCTATATAAGACATATGTCTTAAGAGAGCGCCACAGCCTGTCTGCAATTAACAAATGATGCCGACTTATGAGCAGAGACTCGGAGAAGAACTTCCATCGACCTTCAGAATTTAGGTTATTCTCAGACAAAGTGAAAGTAAGGCCTAAGGACCCGGGCCCCTTCCACATTTGCGTTGCAGATCACGTCAGAGTCTGATCAGGGTGCGATCAGGATTTGGTCAGTGAAAAACTGTCATTTTGCATCGGAGTTCAATCAGTTTTCAGTCAGTTTGTTCAGTGCCTCAGTTTTTTACGTGCATTTTCAATGCGTTTTTCATGTGCAGATAATGTGCGTTAAAAGGACTCAGGACTAGAGATGAGCGAACATGCTCGTCCGAGCTTGATGCTCGGTCGAGCATTAGGGTACTCGAAACTGCTCGTTACTCGGACGAATACTTCGCCCGCTCGAGAAAATGGCAGCTCCCGCCGTTTTGCTTTTTGGCGGCCAGAAACAGAGCCAATCACAAGCCAGGAGACTCTGCACTCCACCCAGCATGACGTGGTACCCTTACACGTCGATAGCAGTGGTTGGCTGGCCAGATCAGGTGACCCTGGGATAGACTAGCCGCTGCCCGCGCTGCTCGGATCATTCTGTGTCTGGATGCCGCTAGGGAGAGAGCTGCTGCTGGTCAGGGAAAGCGTTAGGGTGTTCTATTAGCTTACTGTTAGGCAGGAGTGATTCTCAAAGAACCCAACAGCCCTTCTTAGGGCTACAATAACGTTCTACTTTTTTTATTTTAATTTGCATCTATTACCATTTTGTGAGGAATTAGCAGGGGGACTTGCTACCGTTGTGTTTAGCTCTTAGTGGCACACATATCCATAGCAAAGACCGAAGTGGGAAAATTCAGTAGGGGTTGGATTTCTATTAGGCAATAACTCAGTGTCATCTCATCTGGCATAGTAGTGTGCTTCCTTTGATACTTGGCTAGAAAATAGCCATAGGAGAATACAAACAGCTTCTTGAAGCCTACAGTAGCGTTCTATATATTTGATTTCTGGTTGATCTGCTGGTGGCTGTAGTTTCTGCAGTGCATGTACTTGCCAATTCTGAGCAATTTGTAGTGAGACTTGCGACCGCTGTGTTCTGCGCTTAGTGACGCACATATCCATAGCAAAGGCCGAAGTGGCAAAATTCAGTAGGGGTTGGATTTCTATTAGGCAATAACTCAGTGTCATCTCATCTGGCATAGTAGTGTGCTTCCTTTGATACTTGGCTAGAAAATAGCCATAGGAGAATACAAACAGCTTCTTGAAGCCTACAGTAGCGTTCTATATATTTGATTTCTGGTTGATCTGCTGGTGGCTGTAGTTTCTGCAGTGCATGTACTTGCCAATTCTGAGCAATTTGTAGTGAGACTTGCGACCGCTGTGTTCTGCGCTTAGTGGCGCACATATCCATAGCAAAGGCCGAAGTGGGAAAATTCAGTAGGGGTTGGATTTCTATTAGGCACTAACTCAGTGTCATCTCATCTGGCATAGTAGTGTGCTTCCTTTGATACTTGGCTAGAAAATAGCCATAGCAATAGGATAGGATTGTTTGGTTTTAAAAACTCAAAAAAAAACAAAAAACACAAAAAAACACAAAAAAAAACAAAAAGAAGTAAAAAAAAAAAAGTTATAACTCTCATTTTAAAAATGTTTAACCCGAGGGCTAGGGGTAGAGGACGAGGGCGGGGACGTGGGCGTCCAACTACTGCAGGGGTCAGAGGCCGTGGTCCTGGGCGGGGTGAGACACCACCTGCTGATGAGGGAGCAGGGGAACGCCGCAGAGCTACACTCCCTAGGTTCATGTCTGAAGTTACTGGGACTCGTGGTAGAGCACTGTTGAGGCCAGAACAGTGCGAACAGGTGATGTCGTGGATTGCTGACAATGCTTCGAGCAATTTGTCCACCACCAGTCAGTCTTCCACGCAGTCCACCCATGTCACCGAAATCCCCACTCCTCCAGCTCCTGCACCTCAGCCTCCTCCCCCCCAGTCTGCCCCCTCCCAGGAAAATTTGCCATTTGAACCGGCATACTCTGAGGAACTGTTTTCTGGACCCTTCCCACAGTCACAAACCACTTGTCCGGTTGCTGCTGAGCAATTTTCCGATGCCCAGGTTTTCCACCAGTCACAGTCTGTGGGTGATGATGACCTTCTTGACGTAGTGGAAGTGTGTAAAGAGGTGTCCGACGATGAGGAGACACGGTTGTCAGACAGTGGGGAAGTTGTTGTCAGGGCAGGAAGTCCGAGGGGGGAGCAGACTGAGGGATCGGAGGATGATGAGGTGACAGACCCAAGCTGGGTTGAGAGGCCGGGTGAACACAGTGCTTCTGAGACGGAGGAGAGTCCTCGACCTGAACAGGTTGGAAGAGGCAGTGGTGGGGCCAGACGGAGAGGCAGGGCCAGAGCTGGTGCATCAGCGCCACTGTCAACTAGTGAAGCTCCCGTGGTGAGGGCTCTTGCGGCGAGGGCTAGATCTTCAGAAGTGTGGAGGTTCTTTAAGGAAACACCGGATGACCGACGGACTGTGGTGTGCAACATTTGCCAAACCAGGCTCAGCAGGGGTTCCACCACTACTAGCTTAACTACCACCAGTATGCGCAGGCATATGAATGCTAAGCACCCCACTCAGTGGCAACAAGCCCGTTCACCTCCGGCCGTGCACACCACTGCTCCTTCCCCTGTGTCAGCTGCTAGTCAGCCCCCTGCCCAGGACCCTGGCACAAAAACCCCATCGTCGCCTCCACGATCCTCCACAGCATCCACCAGCGTTCAGCTCTCCATACCCCAGACGCTGGAGCGGAAACGCAAATATAGTGCAACCCACCCGCACGCCCAAGCCCTTAATGTGCACATCTCCAGATTGCTTAGCCTGGAGATGCTGCCCTATAGGCTAGTAGAGACCGAGGCCTTTCGCAACCTCATGGCGGCGGCCGCCCCTCGGTATTCGGTCCCCAGCCGCCACTACTTTTCCCGATGTGCCGTCCCAGCCCTGCACCAGCACGTGTCAGACAACATCATCCGTGCCCTGACCAACGCCGTTTCTGACAAGGTCCACCTGACCACGGACACGTGGACGAGTGCTGCCGGGCAGGGCCACTATATATCGCTGACGGCACATTGGGTTAACTTGGTGGAGGCTGGGACCGAGTCTGACCCTGGGGCTGCTCATATACTGCCGACGCCGAGGATTGCGGGGCCTACCTCGGTCCAGGTGTTTCAGGCCTACTATGCCTCCTCCTCCTCCCACCCCTCCTCCACCTCCTCCTCCGAACTACCATCCGTGGGCACGGCGCCATCAGTCGGTAGCTCTAGGCACAGCAGCAGTGCCGTCGCTAAGCGACAGCAGGCGGTGCTCAAACTGCTGAGCCTAGGCGACAAAAGGCACACCGCCCAAGAGCTATTACAGGGCATTCCACATCAAAGTTGTTAACTTTGTCGCCACCCTGCTGTGTAATCCACAAAATATACTGGCAAACTTTTACCATTTAGGGATATTATTTCAGCGCTTCTTGCGCATCTGTTTACATTCCCCTCACCCGGCATATCCTAAACTTATAAGAACGCTACTACACTTGATCTTATACAAAAGGTTCTTAGAAGTGCTGTTTGGGGAGTAGCCTAGAAACAGGGGCTTGGATTGGCGAAAGCTCGCCTGGCTGCAGAGCGCCAGCTCCATCACAAGATCCAACTAACATAGTTGCAGCACCTTTAATCTACTACTAGTTCACTGCCTCCATAATAATAATAATCTTTATTTATATAGCGTCATCATATTCTGCAGCGCTTTACAAATCATAGGAAACAAATACAAATGTAATGTAACAGAGCACAACATTTGTATGGAACAACAGGAGTGAGGTCCCTGCTCGCCAGAGCTTACGGTTTATGAAGATGATGGGGTAACACGAGGTAAAAGAATATTTAATGGTCAAGCCATTCTTCTTAGGGAATAGAAAAAAATATAATAAATGGAATTGCTGTCGCTTGAAACACTCAGCCGTCATCTTATATACCAGGTCCAGGGTGAATGGGACTGCAGAGAAGTCTGGTGCCTGTTGGTTGCTGGATAACAGATGGGAGGACGACACAGGACGGGTTAGTAGAAGAGTTAAAACTTCATGCAGTTAATGAGTGTTATAGGCTTGCCTAAAGAAATGGGTTTTAAGAGCACGTTTGAAACTTTGGAGGTTAGGTATTAGTCTGATAGTCCGGGGCAGAGCATTCCATAGAATTGGTGCAGCTCTAGAGAAGTCTTGGAGACGCGAGTGGGAGGTCCGCACTAGGGTAGAGGTTAATCTAAGATCACTGGCGGATCTAAGAGCACGGGTTGGGCGATAGACTGAGATAAGAGAGGAGAGGTAGGGGGGTGCAGCATTATACAGAGCTTTATGGATGAGGGTTATTATTATTTTAAACTATTCGAAAGGAGACTGGCAGCAAGTGCAGCGACTGGCATGAACTGTAAGCATACATGGTCCCCTTATCAAACGAGCTGTGTCAGGCAGAATTTGGGGTTGTTTTCATGGCTTCCATGTTAACTTTGTCGCCACCCTGCTGTGTAATCCACAAAATATACTGGCAAACTTTTATCATGTAGCGATATTATTTGAGCGCTTCTTGCTCACCTCCTTTGGTTCCTCTCTGCCACCCATTGGTTTGAAGCCTGAGTCCATTTAGGGTATGTCGCCATGCCACTCTCTAGCCTGCCGCTGCTGCCGCTGCCTCTGCATGCCGTCCCCTATAGTGTCAGGGTCAATTATTGGATGTTTTAGATGCTATCTAGCTTCATTCTGTCACTCTGTCATGGCCATGCTGTTGCCCATAATTTTGGCATAATGGTGCGATTAGGCAGCCTCAGAGGCATCCATGCATGCTGCCCCTGCTGTTTCCTGTCCATTTCCGTGGTGTTTCCATTCTTTTCTGAGGTTCCCAGGTGTTTGGCCAAGCTTCCCTGTGCAGAGCCTTGGTCCCCTTGAAAAATGCTCGAGTCTCCCATTGACTTCAATGGGGTTCGTTATTCGAGATGAGCACTCGAGCATCGGGAAAAGTTCGTCTCGAATAACGAGTACCCGAGCATTTTAGTGTTCGCTCATCTCTACTCAGGACTCTTTTCTATGGCAATTGATGTGTGAAAAACGCATTGCACTTGCAAGTGTCTCAGTGTGATGCATTTTTTATGCGTCTCCATAGACTTGTATGGTGCCTTTTTCACGTGTGACTTGCAAAAGTAGAGCATGTCGAGATTTAAACGCGCGTTTAAAAAAAACCATGCGTGTGTGTGTGTGAAAAAAATGCTAGTCTGAAAAAGCCCATTGATTACAATGGGTCAGAGTGCAATGCAAGTTCTGCGCGTCAAAAGCACGCTCAGAACGTGCGCGTGTGGAAGGGGCCTAATTCTCGCTTCTGAAATAGAAGAAAATGGAACTGCTTCCCCATGTGGGATGTGTGGGAGGTTTTCCATTGGACAGGAAGCCTGGGGCCTTGTTATCTTACAGGGTTCGAAAACATTAAAATGCCTATTGGTGGATGCTATTCTCCTGCCTCCACAAAATTTTTTATATAGAGATAACTATATAAACTTGGTATCTTTGTGATAAAGAATAAAGCGGATGTGGGATTTGGACCATACAATGAAAGGCATTTTTAATAATTTTTCCAACAACTAAGAGGTTGAATGGCGCACGTACTGTGGAAGAACTTCGGAAACCCAAGAATGGAATTGGGTTACAAAGTTATGGGGTTAAAATGATCAAGAGCTGGTTACCGGTCACGTGTTTCTAATGGAAACGCATACCAGATTGAGTCACATGTGGCATAAGGCAAGCACCGCATATAAATGCATCCTGAGAAAAGTGATAAATGTTAAGTATTTGCTGTTCTTGAGCCAAATGCAGTTCCTGTCTGTGCATTACTGCTCCATTTTACACTGTGGACTCTTTAATCCTTATGGATTGCTTAGGGACCCAGTAGTCGGGACTTCCAAAGATCAGGAATTTATCATCACTCTTGTGGATATCTTCCAAATGATTTATGTGTATAATCTGGCTAATATGAAAATCCCTCTAATCTTTACAACATGATTAAGCTTTCCTGCCATACACGCATTCACTGGGGCTTTAACCTATGCCAGGGATAGGGTAATCCAACATTCCTGCAGTAAGTACCCAAAAACTTTCTGAGCGAGAAAATTTGCAGTGGACCCCTTAGGTTTTGGAGTCAATGTTGTGGCAAATGATTCCTTCAGTCCACCAGTTAAAGGAATGTTGAGCAATTTCCTAAAAAAACAGGAGACAAATGGTGAAGAGACTTGGATACCATCTTCTTGCCTACTGACCAATCTTAAACTAAATCTACCACTTAGATTAAGGATTCCAAACAAAGCACACTTTTGGAGGATCTGCTCCTATTTTAGCTTACATTATATTCTTGTTTGTGAAAAAAGTTATGCAAATGAGCCCAACTGGCTCCAGTTTCATTTAACAGCTATGGAGCCCTTTGGGCTCATTTGCATAAACAAGGGGAGAAAAAGCTAAAATAACAGGTCCTGCCAAAGGGGGCACACACCTCCATGTAAGTGTGCTTGGTTTACTTTCCTTCATCCTGTTGGTAAATGTCCTTTTAAAGAACAGATTTTGCTATTCCGGGGCAAATATGATGGGGCCAGCAACACATTAAAGGACATCTACCACCAGATTACTGATGGTAGACTGTCCTCTATGCATGCTCGTTACCTCTAGGGCAGTGGTGGCGAACCTATAACACTGGTGCCACAGATGGCACTCGGAGGCCTCTATGTGGGCACTCGGGCTGTCTCCCAGGCACAGAGTTTGCCAGACATGGCATCTTCCTGTAGACTCAGGCAGTCCAAGTAGTACCCTGTGACCCATCCTGTGCTGATTGTTCCTGTCTGAGGAGTGAAAATGTGTGGACAGGGTCGGATCGGATTCTGCTAGCAATAAGTTTGTTACTGACTAAATTGCCGTGTTGGCACTTTGGGAAAAGCTAGTGTTTTTTGGGTCTCATTTTGGGCACTCGATCTCTAAAAGGTTCGCCATCACTGCTCTAGGGGATGATGGGACAGACTAGTTCTAGGGATCCCGGATTCTTCAGAAAACATTTTTTTATAGAAATATACAAATGAGCCTTAGCCCCCGGAATAGCAAATTCTCTTGTTTGTATTTTGTAAATATTG
Source organism: Engystomops pustulosus (assembly GCF_040894005.1). Lineage (NCBI taxonomy): Eukaryota > Metazoa > Chordata > Amphibia > Anura > Leptodactylidae > Engystomops > Engystomops pustulosus. Next base: position 98,956,822 of record NC_092417.1, on the reverse strand, counting down.
ATGATCAAGCGGCTGCAGGGAATAAGATTTTCCTAATTTTTTTTAGCCAATTGTCCTCTCTGAACGGGGTACTTGAGACAATGGAGGTATATTAGGAAACTGCTAATGACTGAAGTAGAAGTGAGGTCAGCCATTACCGCAGTATTATTGCCCACATGAGGGGAGATTTATCAGAAGTTTTCTCAGGTAAAACTGTTCTAGTTAAATCCACCCCCTTCCCCGATCTTTAAACAAAACCTCTTATGTGGACATTTTTACTAATGCTTTTACTAATTTTACTATGGTAATGATTTCCTGTTCCACCAACTGAGACACTGAGAATACACAGAACAGGTATAGTTCAGAACCGTAACCCAGTGGTCATGGGATCACACATTCAGAATGACTTTTACACCTTCCAACTATGCTGTAAATTTCTCTTGCAACATATCTTCCCTCCTTCAGGCAATGAAACTACTTTAAGAGCCACACAAGCTTTTTGTAAGTCTATGTTTTTGTGTGTTTGAGGGCAGATGTCCCCCCCCCCCCCCCCACACCTTAATTTTATACTGTTGTCAAAAAATGTAAATGCTTTTACTAATGTGTGTGAAGAGGTGAATACATATCTGACGTTTTTCCTTCAATGCATTAGAGAAGTGAAGGATTGTTTACGCTGGGTGCACTGTTGTACACGGTGAGAAATATTAATATGATGACAACTAACAGATAGTGTAGTTATGTGAATAATCCACAGGATAGGTCTTCAGTGTTTAATAGTTGTGGTCCAACCATCTGCTAGAAGTTGTGTCTGTGCTCCATTCATACTGGTAATTAATGTTGGTCTAACTCCTTATAGTGTAAAAAGGTCCAGCTTATCCCCCTGTGACACCCAGTATTGCAATTGTGAAGTCCTGGAATATTCCTACTTGGCACATGTAGAATCTAATATGTCATGTTTTCCTCTTTTTGTTTTATGTATAGTAAATAATGGTTGTAGTGGGGACACAATGACTTCATATGCAGATGATTCACATAGATGGTGTGTTCAGGTTATATAATAAGTTCACACTGTGGATGCTGGCGAGCACATGCCGGTGACAGGAAATAACTCATTATCTGTGATGTGATCTGCTCTGGCAACCGCTATTTTAATACAGTTCCCCTAGAGCAGTGGTTCTCAACCTTTCTAATGCTGTGACCCTGCAATACAGTTTCTCATGCTGTGGTGACCCCAAACCATGCAACTCGCAGTAAAAACACAGTAAAATTCCGGCTCTTATGGCTTTAGGCGACCCCCGGTTTTGGTCGTTCGACCCCCGCTGGGGTCCCGACCCACAGGTTGAGAACCACTGCCCTAGAGAGTACTAAGCAAATCTATCATATAGCATGATTCTTTATCATTGGGCACGAACGCTTTTTTTTAATTGGAGGCTCTTTGAGCTCTTTTGGTGGATTTTGCACATCAGAATTTCGGCTCAGACATTTATAATTGGTGCTTATTTTTGAATATGAGGTTTTAATGCCTGGGGTCCTATTTGGTGCTTTTGACTAAACAGTTGTACAAATTCTTCTATTTTACCTGTAGGTAATAGTGAATTTGCATTATATGGAAACTTTGTAAATCTTTCTACCAAGTCTGGACACTATGGGGCCAAATTTATTATATGATAAAAACACTTGTGTAAATGACCACTATAAGTTGTCAGCCAACCCATCCAATCTTCACTTCTAACTCTAAAAGCATCACAAAGTTTGCAAATGAGACAGTCCTGAGACCTTTTAAAAATACCCGCCTGCCCCATTCTATTTTCTTTTCTGTTTCTTCTTGATATTATGTGACATTCTGCGTTCTATCCCAGGAGCTTCATTCACAGGTCTTGTATTAGGACACAAATCTGAACTTATTTAGGAAAGAAGGTTTTGCTATGTAAATTTATACATTGTCTGGTGTATGAATTACCTGGGCCAGCCTGGAATGCTGGGGCGATTTTCATTAAGAGTTCAGCTCCAGGACTATAAAAGAATCTGTAAGATGCGACGATTGTATACGGAGATGAACACAAATTCTTTTTGGGCTGGGTTCACATCTCCTCTCATATGCACATGTTTAGGGTGTACACAAGGATGGCTCTTGGCGTACATGCTAAACGTGTCCATAGACAAATAATGGCAGGCAGATGAAACCTTTTTGCCCTTCTTCTGCACAGTACAAGTCACAGCCAGCAGGAAACACTTGTAAAAAGAATGTGACGTATAGCCTTAGCGGAGGCCATAATATCCTATGGGGGACAGGTGCAACTGTATGGCTTCAACTGAGCATACACTCTGTGTTTCCCTAGTACATAACTCCCCATGACATCCATGTATGACTGTTATGTCACTTGGGGGGACACCTCCCTTTCAAGGGGAGAGGCTGAACCAGAGTATATATATCCCACTATATGAGCATACATTGTAGCCCTCTAAGAGTTATAATCACAACCTGAATTTAGCATTACATTGGTTCATCAATTTCTGCTCAGTCAGCTAATACAATAAAGTGGGAGAGTAGGCATGTGGTGCAGTATAAGATGGTTCTGCTCTTTTGTGTCAGGTACTTTTTTCAAAGCTAGTGATAAGCCCCCTACATAACAAAGAAACCATTTAGAGACATTATAAAAGCCCCAAAAACAACTTTAGGAATGAAATGGGGTTGAACTGGTAGAACCTGATGTTCGGAGCCTAATGTAACACGTCAAGATGTCTTATAGTTCTTGGCAAAGCAAGACATGCATATCCTTTGGGGTGTTGAAATCTTAGTTTCTTAAAGGTCATGGGAAACTGCAGAATGGTTGGATGTAATTTTATTTACAAATTATGGATATCTAACTTTTGCAAAGATGTATATTGTAGACCAGTGATTTTCAACCTTTTTTGAGCCGCGGCACACTTTTTATACTTAGAAAATCCTGGGGCACACCTCCAACCAAAATAGCACAAAATGACACTAAAACAGTCATGTTATACATATAGTTAATAATATAGATTCTACATTTATTTTACTCTGGGCCTGTTTCGATAAACACAAAAGGGATATCCTGGCAGGAATGGTGGAAAGACACACACAAAGCTCTTCCTCAACAGTTCTCAGTTTCTCCCTGTTTCTAGTATATGGTACTGATTATTATGTGGCTCATATACTGCAAAATAAAGGGGTACTATGGCCATGAGGCCAGAGTACAAGTGCCAGCTCGTATACTCAGCATATGAGCTGGTACTTGTAGTACTCCAGCCTCATGACTATAGTATTTCTCATTTTACATTTCTCATTGTTATATGCAGTATACTGCTGGAGTACTACAAGTACCAGCTCATATGCTGAGTATTGTGCCAACAGTTCATATACTCAGGCAAAAGCTCATATAGTCAGCATTATTGGTGGGCAATACCTTGGCGGTGGGCAAATAGGGGAGTCTCTCCGCTCTCAGGATGATGCGCCGGCCTCGGTGACATCATTTTGTCACTCGAGGTTCAAAGCTTGTGCATGTGTTATTCCCCGCGGCACACCCGACCATGTGTCGCGGCACACTAGTGTGCCACGGCGCACTGGTTGAAAATCACTGTTGTATAATATACACGCTGTCGTGATCTTGTTGGAAATGGTGACAACAGTGCCCTATGGGCTGTATCTGGTATTGCAGCTTTAAAAATTGTACTTGATTGTTGGAGAGAAAATAGCAGGCACGGATGATGACACCGTTCCATATACAAAGAGCATATTGAAAGATGATGTTTGGTCAGAAAAACTTATTGTTGCAATGTTTATTAAATTGCAATGCGAATAAACTTTGGGAAAGTTGTTATCAGCAGAGAGAGAATGCCCCCTACCCCCACTGCTGTGTTGGTACATGACTGGAAGTGATGTGCTTATAGTGTGCTGATATCTCCTCGACCTTTTTACATAACGGCACATTGAGAGCAGAAGAAAGAACCCATCTGAAAATGCAGCAGAGACTGGTGGATTAGAAACCCAACGGGGGAGCAATCCTAGTAAAAGTAAATTAGTTTAATCCATTTAAATTAGAACACAATGTAAACTGGTCAACCCCTTCATACTTACTGGTCCCAATCTGGTCAGGATTTATGGAAAAGGTGGGGAGAGAGAAATGCCAATATCATAAGATGGAAATTGCAAAAAAAGCAAGTGTCTTGTAATGCCAGTAATCTTACAGTACGCCAGGTTTCTTAAAGATGAATCCTTTGAGTCCCTTTCCTTGTAACTTTACCTTGGCTTGTTTCTGCAGCATCCAGGAGGAGAGGAAGTCTTGTTTGAACAGGCTGGAGCCGATGCTACTGAGAGCTTTGAAGATGTCGGACATTCTGTTGATGCTAGGGAAATGCTGAAGCAGTATTATGTAGGAGATCTGCATCCGGTAAGCTCATTGTAATAATACATATGTTATTATACATATATTCTGGTTTGCAGTTCTGGAACTTCCTAACCTGTATTAAAGTGCTACGTTTATTCATAGACCTGGATGATTTTCAATGTTTTTTTCTTTTTCTATTTTGTGGCACTTTAATACAGAAATACAAAGGGAAACAAAATAGCATTTTTGCAATTGGAGGTTAATTTTCTAAATGATTTTATTTTTTGTGTTCAGTCGGCTTACACATTTGTTAATTGTAGCATCCCTCCCCTCTCCATAGGGAGCTATTCTGCTGTTTTTCGGTCAATGGTACGGTCAGCTGGGCAATACAGCCTTGTGATACCTGTACTGAAACTTACCTTTGATCCAATATGGTGACCATGTTCCCGACATACCGTATTTTTCGGACTATAAGGCGCACAAAAAATCCATTGATTTTCTCAGAAATCAAAGGTGCGCCTTGTATATGAACCTTACTTACAGACAACAGCTGCCTTGAACTGTGCACAGGTCTGCCACCTGCTGGTCATTCATCCTTGTAATTAGGTGCGCCTTATAGTCCAGTGCGCCTTATATATGAACCTACACATTTTAGCAGGCATTTATTGATGGTGCGCCTTATAGTCCTGTAATCTAAAAGACTCTCTCAACCATTGCTGTCTGGGGTATTCAGCAATGCAAATTTTCCCTTTTTTCTCCCTGAAATAATCAATGATAATAAACTTGTACAGTGGATACAGAAAAAAAACTAAAACGTAGAAACTGAAATATCACATAGTCATAAGTATTCTGACCGTTTTCAGTATACATTAATGAGCAAAAAAATAACTTTTTTGATCTAATCAATTGGGGGATTGTGTTTTTTTTTTTTTTTTTTTTATATACCCAATATGAGTATTACTGCAGGATCTAGAGTAATTGAAGGATGTGACTGATCGCATGCTTCTTGTGTCACTGCACGGACTATAAACCCGTTCATGCTGCCAGGAGAAGTTGCAGTTGACGATGTGTGTGAGACTGTGACTAGATGGAGCACAGCTGTGTGTGTTCATGTGAGTGAATTGAGGAGAGGTCTATGTGAGTGGATGGAGCAGAGTGGGGTGAGTGTGTGTGTGTGTGTGTGTTCATGTGACTGAATGGAGCAGAGGTCTGTGTGCGTTCATGTGACTGAATGGAGCAGAGGTCTGTGTGCGTTCATGTGACTGAATGGAGCAGAGGTCTGTGTGTGTGTTTTCAAGGGAGTCAATATTGCACAACTGAGCTGGGTTCAACAGGTTGTTTTAGCCGTGACTAAAATTTACTGTTATGTTTTAGATAGTTTTGTTTAACTTTTTCTCTTTGTTCAACAGGACGACTGCAAACAAGGGAGTAAAAAGGTAAGAATGTCTAATCCTGTGACCTATCAGCAGTCTCCACTCCCCACCTGTAGCATGAAATACTGATGGGTTTCCTTATTACGAAGATTTATGTGGTAGATCTTTATTAAAAACTGTATTTGTTGACCGTTGCAGCCAACGTGCACTTTTTATTTTTTTGATGCGGATTATAAAATAAAAGCTGCACAGAGATTGTGTTCAATTATACAACCCCCCCCCCCCCCCCATGGTACGTGACGCCAGCTCTTTGTGAGGTTCTGTTGTATGTAAGAGGGAATAGTATTGTTCTGTACCCATGTTATAGAACTGAGGTCACTTAGGGACTGACCTCTGGTTGGCAGATCTGTCCTGAAGAAATCTCTGCACCTTCTCTTGCAGAAATCATTAGAAATAGATGAAGTAACACTTTTGCCACCCCTTCTACTTCATACACTGTGCACATTACTGGCAGCCTGCCCTACCAGGATTAAATATAATTTCCGATTTTTCTAATTACAACTCCTTGTAATTATTGTTTGTTTTCTTAATGGTGTCTCTTCCTCCTTCCCCCGCACCTTGGAGCTGCCCTGGGCTGATTACTTCCTCCCCGGCTGTGTACATGCTTGGGGCTGCACTATGCTTAATTAATACAATAGAGATGGAGCAAATTTGTGTCAGTGGGGAACATTTATTAGCGCTTCTATGCCTGAAAACTGGCGTACAATCCCTGATAAAATCGAAATGCCTTGCAAACAAGCAGGCATTGCGAATATTATTATCCCCCTCTACGCTGGCTGCATAGCGGCGTGAAGGGGACATGGGCTCCCTAGACCATGTAAAAGTTCACTTGTTTGCATGGTTTTTACGCAAAACTGCTGATTGCGTAGTTTAGGCCGCCGGAACATCATACGCCAGCGCACAAACAGACTACACCTGTATGCAAAGACCTCTTGTACCCATCATTGGATCATGGGGAATTGAACATTTACTGCCGTTAGTAATAAGAACATTGCTTCCATTTAGACAATGGCAGGTGGTAAGAAGCAACAAAGACAGGGCTTGTATTCTTTAGCCAAGGAGACACATGACATGCGATGCATTAACTTTTATTGATTTAGGAACCCTTTGTGTACAGTACAATCCATTGCGTGTGCCCCAATTTACTTAAGTCCCAAACTCTAAATATTTTACATAAAAAAAAGACATAAAATAGGGCTTTCATTACATTTTAAAGGAAACCTACCACTTGTAGTGGCAGGTTTCCGATGGCAATATCGGGCACCAGCTCAGGGTGAGCTGGTGCCGGAGCTTATTTTAGTAAGTGTTTTAAACCGCGGTATCGCGGTTTAAAACACTTTTTAAACGTTGTAGCCGGCGCAGGCAGGTACGCGCTCGGCGCTTACCATGCGCGCGGCTCTCCTTCACTTCCTATGTAGCCGCGTGCATGGTAAGCGCCGAGCGCGTACCTGCCTGCGCCGGCTACAGCGTTTAAAAAGTGTTTTAAACCGCGATACCGCGGTTTAAAACACTAACTAAAATAAGCTCCGGCACCAGCTCACCCTGAGCTGGTGCCCGGTATTTCCATCGGAAACCTGCCACTACAAGTGGTAGGTTTCCTTTAAGCCTGCTTGAGCCAAACCTCTTTTGATCCTCTTACTGTGGAAAATACAGTATAAAGATGGCAATTTATGAGACGCCCCAATTGTCCGTCTCAACCGTAGGGGGATACGCACACTTCACACAATATTAGGTGTGTTTGAGGAAACAAGTGTAAGATTTAAAGATCTGACAAATATATTGAACATTGTGCAGTGTACAATTTGCTGCAAATCTGGATAGTGCCGACAAATTGTTAAAATACCTTGTAAATGCAGTTAATATTAATCTGTTTGAAAAAAAAATTATACATATTTTTCTTTCTTTCAGGATGTCTTGATAACAACATCATCAAATTCAACCAGGTATTGGCCTCTTTTACCCATAAATTTAGAAGTTTTCCTTAAAGAGAACCTGTCAGAAGAAATTGACCTATAAACACTACTGGTCTGTTGTAAGGATCATTAACAACTTCCAGTTCAAGTTTGTTGATGGCCCAGTGTGGTGGCATCATCCAGAAAATCAACCTTGAAGTGAGGTTTAAATTGGTTGTAGAGGGTTAGGGAGACAGAGATTGTAGCGTTGAAGTCGAGCTCTCTCCACCTCAGAATTCCCCCTCTGCTCTGATTGACATCATTAACCCCTTCATTGATGCCTGAATGTCCAGGTCAGTGTTTGATATTCTGCTATGTGCTTCTTTAAATCACAATGTCTAGGGAAAGCTTTACATATCAAAAAAGGTTTACTTAGTTTTTTTTTAATGACATATGAGAGTTTAACTTGATAGGATAGTTTTGTTAATTGCATTGTTATTTTTTCTTTATAACATTAGCCGATAAATGACTACAAATATTTAAAAAAAAAAAAACTTTCATTGAAAAATGACAGAAAAGCTTATTTTTCCATAAGTGGTGAAACTGAATAAACTTTTATCAAAATATGTTATAAATGTGTACAGCATAATTCCCCAAGTTCACCTACAGATGCAAAGGGTGTAAGGGGCTGATTAGGCTGGAAGGGGCACATTTCAGTTGCCTATACCTCCTGAACCCTGGCACCTAAAAACACAATTCAAAGGGCGTAATCAAAACTGTGTGCTATAGCAGCGTGTCCATCAGATCAGCGAACAGATTTCTTTGCATTGGAAGTAAAGCTTTTTATAGCAGGACAGTAAGTGGAGATCTAGAAAACATGAGGAATTGATATACTGGAAATATTGATACAGAAAGAGTACTGGAAAAACTAACTTTTCTGGACACAACCAATATGAATTTGGTTTTTGCTGAAAGTGGACAACCCTTTTAAAGGAAAGCCATTTCTGGCCAAAAACTGGTAGTATCAGAACAACGTGGGAGCTTGAGCAAGTATGATTTCAGATTCCTGGAAAGCGCCTTTAAATAGACCTAGGTAACAAAACAAGTACATTGATATGTAGAAGCATATCTGAAGAAGCATGTATGCCACAGGGATTCTTTTTGTTTGCATGTGTACTGCTTGACCTTTAGGCATAGACGAGGGGTCTGTCTCCTTCTCAGGTGCAACAATGATATATTTTATTTTCCCTGTTTTCCCTACAGTTCATGGAGCAATTGGCTGATCCCTACTGTGGCTGTTGTGATTCTCGGCTTGATGTATCGTTTTTACTCGATGGACAGCCGCTCATCCTGAACATTAAATACCATTAACCATAACCTGCCGGTGTCTTCACGCACAAGAAAATGAGCAGGATCCGAAGCACAGAAAAGATTTTCCCCTACTTTCTGCTAGATCCAGAGGTCAAACTTGATCGGAACCTCCTCATTTAATGTTGCTGACAAAGACCTCTCGTCCATGCCGTGTGCCTGTGTTGTGGTTTTATCTAAACTCTGGATACTCTTAAAGGACTTTTTATCCAAATAATGTGTCACAGAGCATGCCTCATACTTTGTATTAAGCTTTGTTCCACTTGAAACAACCTAGTTTGTATCTACATAAAAAGTTCAGTGAAATTCCTTCCTTGTTTTGTACCATCTACTAATTTCTGCTCGTTGCCCTTGGATACAACCCGCAGTTTAGCTCCGCCATGTTGTATGGCCTAGCAGCTCATCTATGTCCCTGTCTCTTAAATGTTTCTTTTCATTCAGGTAATAGGAAGCCAGCAATATTCATGGAGGAGAGAACAGTATGTAATAAAGCGAGTTGTTTACAAAGTTCCCCGACATTTTATGGAAGTTCTTTCTATGGAGTGCTTTACAATGTTGTTCACAAGTGGAACTCCATCTTCATCATCTCCATTTCTGGGGTATCAAAGGTCTAATGCTAAGGCGTCAATGGGAAGTGGCCTTTTTCAGTGTCATGAGCTCTGGATGCATGTTGGGGACCACATTATGTTCAGTGTTTCAGATCCTTGTGTGTGAATGATTCTGCTTTTTTATTAATAAACTGGTTGTCATCAATCTCATTAACACTAAAAGCCATAAAAATGATCTTCAGACATCATTGATTTTAATAAACTTCTTCTCCTGTGTCTAATTTGTGGGTTGCTTGTTGTACATTGTGTGTGTTTTTTTTTTTTTTTTTTTTTTGGGGGGGGGGGAATAGAGTTAACAACTTGTTAGTGCCTAATTTTATTCACATACCAATTTCAAATCAAGGAATTCAAGAATTTAGCTATTCACTTGTCTCTCTCCTCTATATCTATATCTCCTATTCCACCCATTTCCTATCACACAAGCATCCAGGTAGAAGGGTTGTGTCCCGAAGCATAAAAATAGGCATTTTTTTAATAAGTGATGCATTTTAGTTCTCCTAGAGATCCGATACCTGGAATACTTATCAAGGAGATACCCTATGCTGCTCTGGTAAGTGCTTCTACATTGCAGTCCAGAGTGCAGCCTGCTCCATACAAACTGCAGCTATTGTGTATCAGCCTGTGCTTCGCAGGAGACATTCCCAGCGAACCCAGCACCTATCTTCATAAAGCTTGACCTGGCCCATACCTGTAGATTTTTAAAATATGCTAATTTGCCTAAAGTGCTCTATGCATGTCACACAGGCTCATCCAGACTAAAAATTATGAACGCCTTATATATATATCAAATATGCCAATTAGCCTGGGAAAATTGGTACATGTCACATAGGCTCATCCTGGCTAATAATACGGGGTACTCTCCTCTCCCCAACTGGATCCCTGTGACGTCACGCAGGAGGCCTGCATAATCACGAACCGAGAGCGTCGGGCGCTCTGTATACATCACACCGAACATCTCTAGGCTGCAGGCCTCCTGCGTGACGTCACAGGGATCCAGTTGGGGAGAGGAGAGTACGCCGTACTATGAGCCTGTGTGACATGTGCTAATCTTCCCAGGCTAATTGGCAGATTTGAAATTATATATATGTATATATTTTTTTTTTTTAACATGTACTTGCCGTGTCAAGCTTTATGAAGATTTTTGCTGGGATCGCTGAAAGGATGCTGGCAGTTACGGATTTTTAGTGTAAATTTGTGAATTTAAATAGAATATTGTGGCGCTACATAAATATTATTACGGTATAATGGTTGATTTCCTTTAAGCGTTACTATTGTGCCTGCTTGAATTTGCCACTAGGGGGATCTCGCTGCATAGCAATGTATATTACTTCCATTGAACTGAACTGTGAGTAAGAAGGGAAAGAGAGTTTTATATAATTTAACAGCTACACTTGCACTTTTGCATCATTTTTTTTATTTTTTAAGTAGGGTTCATAATAAGTTGTGCTTCTTTTAGGTGTCCATACATGTATGAACAAGCACTACTTCTACAAGTTGTAGAATGTTGTCACAACACTCTTTCACACTTGCGTTGCAGATCACGTTGGTCAGTGAAAAACTGAGTTCAATCAGTTGTCACAGTTTTTTTTTGTTGTTTCCACTGCATTTACAATTTTGTTTTTCACATGCAGATAACACGCATGAAAGACTCAGGACTGAGCTCTATCTTTTCTATGGCAATTAATCAGTGAAAAACGCATTGGACTTGCATGTGTCTCAGAGTGCAATGCATTTTCGATGCATCTCCATAGATTTGTATGGTGCTTTTTCACACGCGTGACATGCAAAAGTAGAGCATGCCTTGATTTATATGGGCGTAAAAAAAAATGCAAGTCTGAAGAAAAAAAAAAAAAAACATTGATTACAATGGGTCAGAGTGCAATGCAAGTTCTGCACGTCAAAAGCATGCATGTGAAAAAAGTGTGAAAGGGGCCTAAGGGAAGATGGGTTTTCCTGAGCTGGCAGGACAAGCCTTCGCTAATACACATGCACGGGTCGGACAATGCACAGTAGCTAATTTTTATGGAAAACAGACCGATGCGGATAAAAAGGTCTGTAAAGCTGTGGTAAAAATACATCAGTGGACTTTGGGGTACATTTCCTAAATTAAAGCCCCATGGAGGAACAGTGTGTCATTGCTTAGTTAACAAAGCTATGCCGAAGTGAAATCAGTGTGTAGACAGATGTTAACTGTTTAAGTACCACTGTCAAATGGGGTGTTGATCAGTTGCTATGACAGTCTGGACCCTTACCGAGGGTTCCAGGCCTGTTCTTGCAAAGTCTGTATCAGAGCCTGCCAGAGGCAGGATCTTTTACAGATTCAGTAAATTTACAGTATATTGCAGTACATTGTAGTATTTTGACTTGGCAATCAAATTCCTTAGGGGGTATTTCTTGCTGTCTAAAATGCTTATTGTTCACTCTCATCTAAACAACTGTACCCCCCCCCCCCCCCTTACTAATCAGTCTTCCACTTACTAAACTTTCTCCTGTCCAAAATATACTTGCAGCAGCCAGGCTTGTCTTTCAGACAAAACACTATACAGACGCCTCCAGTCTGTGCCGGTCAATGCTCTGGTTGCCGGTCTCGTTCCAAATACAGTTTAAAATAATCACCCTCATCCACAAAACTCTGCGTAATGCAGCACCTCCCTTCCTATCCTCTCTTATCTGTTCTCTTCGATCTGCCAGTGATCTTAGATTAATTTCTACCTTAATTCGAACCTCTCACTCATGTCTCCGGGACTTTCCTGAGCTGCATCAGTTTTCTGGAATGCCCTACCCTGGACTATCAGACTAATAACTAAACATGCTCTTAAAACCCACCAAGACTATCACACTCACTAACTGCATGAAATTTCAACTCTATCTTTACTAACCCATCCTATGTCCTGCTCCCATCTCTGATCCGGCAAACAACAGATACCAAGCTCTAGGCTTTCGCTGCAGTTACATTCATCCTGGACTTTGTATATAAGATGGCAGCTGGTTCAATAAGGAGCATTTTTATTTATTGAATCATTTTATTCTGTTCCCTTATAAAGAATGGCTGGAGCAATTATACAAGCTCTTATACCTCTTGTGTCACTCACTCATTTTCATAGACTATAAGCTCCTGCGATTTTGTAAAGCGATTTGTAAAGCACTATGGAATATGATGGCGCTATAAAAATAAAGATTATTATTAGGGAGCCTAAAAATAGTAAAATTATTTTTAAAATGTTAACAAAAAAAATGGAGACAAAAAACATAAAAAGACTTAAAGTACCCTAGGGTGCCTGAAATAATAGTAAAAACAATATTAAAAAGTAAGGAAGTTTAAATCACTTCCCTTTCCCTAGAACACATAGAACAAATAAACCGTAAAAATGATAAACAAGTTAGGTATCGCCTTGCCCCAAAATGCCTGTTGTATGAAAAAAAATTATTCCTGGTTATAAATGGGAAAATAGCGCCCAAATCTCCGAATCGCAATTTTTTTTGTCATTTTCCATCTAATTATATGAATACAAAATGGATCAAAAGGTCATAGAACACCTAAATAAAGTTTTGGTATCACTTGGAGCCAACAGCGAAAGACCTAAAAACAAAGCCCACAAAAAAGTGGGGGGGTTTCGTCAATTTTAATGCACCTGGAATTTTTTTTTCCAGCTTTCCAGTACATTGCATGGAATATTAAATTGCGCCACTAAAAAGTATGATTTGTCCTAAAGGTAGCAAGCCCTCACACATCTCTGTATACGGAAAAAAAAATGAAAGGCTGTGTCCTGAAAGGGTTAATGACTTGCCTCTTTTTTTTGTTTATATGTTCTAATTTTTACTCCCCACTTTCCCTTTATGTGTGTTCTTCAAGTGGATTTATCTATTTAGTGTTGCATTTTTTGTGCATTTTTATGTGGATTTTCTGCATGCATTTTTTTCCTCTCCCCCCTTCTTTAGAGCAGTGATGGCGAACCTTTTAGACACCGAGTGCCCAAACTACAAGCAAAACCCACTTATTTATCGCAAAGTGCCAATGTGGCTGTAACCTCTTGCTCCCTTCTCTGTTATAGCTTTCAATCGTATCAGTATCCTGAGAACACCAATACAGTAGAAAGAAGGAATGCTGAATTCAGGTTTCCCCGAATAGAAAGGATTTTCGGACCTGGAGCCAGTGCTAAAATGATAATCAAGACCTGCCCACACCTTCCCATTCCTCCTGTAGTCTCAGGCAGCACTGTCTCTTTTAGGGTGGATTCACACGACCGGTGCCCGCCATACCGTAGCACGGCGGGCACATGGCAGTGCATGGGGAGAGGTGCTCACCCCCGCCCCTCTCCATAGGGATATATGGCGCACGGCGCCGTATGCCCTGAAAAAATAGGACATGTCCTATTTTTTCAAGGGGCACGGAGCAGTACACGTGCGGCACCATACCGCTCCCGTAGGGCGCCGCCCTTGCGGTAGTGTGAATGCAGCCTAAAATAGCACTTAGCCCAACCAGTCCTGGGCTGTCTGGGAATCCATGAAGATTCCTTGCGTCGTCTTGGTGATGGCCTGGGTGCCCACAGTAAGGGCTCTGAGTGCCACCTGTGTGCCACCCATGCCATATGTTTGCCACCACTGTCCTAGAGGGAATTCTCCATGACGTTTATGCATATTTTCACTCTCCAATAGACTTTAATGTAAAAAAAAAAAACACATGAAAAAATCTGCAAAGAAGCAGAAAAATAACATCATTACTTTATTTCCAAAATACGCAACAATTTACGTGCAGAAAAACTGCATTTCCTTACTATTTCCAAGTCACATTCACTTTAATGCTACTCTATTACGCTGTGGATTTTCCACACATCATCCGCAATGTGCGCCGATCTAGAATTTTGGGATGCGCGAACATGTTTATGATTGTGTGTGTTTATTTATTTGTTTTATTTATGTTCTACGAAAAGGGGCGGGATTTGAACTGTGATTTTCCAATTGACAACCCCTTATTATTTATATATACATATATATATATATACACTCACCGGCCACTTTATTAGGTACACCATGCTAGTAACGGGTTGGACCCCCTTTTGCCTTCAGAACTGCCTCAATTCTTCGTGGCATAGATCCGACAAGGTGCTGGAAGCATTCCTCAGAGATTTTGGTCCATATTGACATGATGGCATCACACAGTTGCCGCAGATTTGTCGGCTGCACATCCATGATGCGAATCTCCCGTTCCACCACATCCCAAAGATGCTCTATTGGATTGAGATCTGGTGACTGTGGAGGCCATTTGAGTACAGTGAACTCATTGTCATGTTCAAGAAACCAGTCTGAGATGATTCCAGCTTTATGACATGGCGCATTATCCTGCTGAAAGTAGCCATCAGATGTTGGGTACATTGTGGTCATAAAGGGATGGACATGGTCAGCAACAATACTCAGGTAGGCTGTGGCGTTGCAACGATGCTCAATTGGTACCAAGGGGCCCAAAGAGTGCCAAGAAAATATTCCCCACACCATGACACCACCACCAGCTTGAACCGTTGATACAAGGCAGGATGGATCCATGCTTTCATGTTGTTGACGCCAAATTCTGACCCTACCATCCGAATGTCGCAGCGGAAATCGAGACTCATCAGACCAGGCAACGTTTTTCCAATCTTCTACTGTCCAATTTCGATGAGCTTGTGCAAATTGTAGCCTCAGTTTCCTGTTCTTAGCTGAAAGGAGTGGCATCCGGTGTGGTCTTTTGCTGCTGTAGCCCATCTGCCTCAAAGTTCGACGTACTGTGCGTTCAGAGATGCTCTTCTGCCTACCTTGGTTGTAACGGGTGGCAATTTGAGTCACTGTTGCCACTGGCTCGAACCAGTCTGCCCATTCTCCTCTGACCTCTGGCATCAACAAGGCATTTCCGCCCACAGAACTGCCGCTCACTGGATGTTTTTTCTATTTCGGACCATTCTCTGTAAACCCTAGAGATGGTTGTGCGTGAAAATCCCAGAAGATCAGCAGTTTCTGAAATACTCAGACCAGCCCATCTGGCACCAACAATCATGCCACGTTCAAAGGCACTCAAATCACCTTTCTTCCCCATACTGATGCTCGGTTTGAACTGCAGGAGATTGTCTTGACCATGTCTACATGCCTAAATGCACTGAGTTGCCGCCATGTGATTGGCTGATTAGAAATTAAGTGTTAACGAGCAGTTGGACAGGTGTACCTAATAAAGTGGCCGGTGAGTGTATATAGTTATGTTATATAGAATTGTTTCCCCTAAATCCCTTCCCTTCCTTGGTTGGACAAGTGTCGTTTTACAACCATATAAACTATGAACTATGAATATATATACACATATATAAAAAATATGTAAAATGGCTATCCATATTTTTTTAGCCTGTGATCTAAAACTAATGCATGATTTATCCTGAATTTTTATTTAATAAAAAGATATGCACCTCTGTTTTTCATAATGCAAAAGTGGTAAAGCATTTACACATATACCGTATTTTCCGGACTATAAGGCGCACTTAAAAGCCTTGGATTTCCGTGGAAATCCAAAGTGCGCCTTATAGTCCGGTGCGCCCTATCTATGGCACAGGGCACAGGGCAGCGGACCATACTTACATAGGTCCCCGCTACCGGAGACCGGAGATCTGCAGCGGGAACTGCAGACCACGCGGCATGAACAACTTCTGCCACGTGGTCTGCAGTTCCCGCTGGAGATCTGCTGTCTCCGGTAGCGGGGACCTATGTAAGTATGGTCCGCTGCCCTCCTCCACCTCCCCCTCACCTTCCCCGCTCACCTTCCCCGCGTTCCCCGTCGCGTCTCGGCGTCGCGTCCCGTCGGGTCTCCGCCACGCCCCCGGACCTCCGCCACGCCCCCGGACCCCGCGCCTTATAGTCCGATGCGCCTTATATATGTAATTATTACATATATAAGGCGCATTGGACTAATGCGCCTTATAGTCCGGTGCGGCTTATAAGGCGCAAAATACGGTACTGCATATACATTTTGGCATAGCTGTCATACTGGCCTCTATGAAAAAAAAATGAGAGTGGAAATGTATGCTGCACTTGACTATGTCAAAAAAGTGGAGCCTATTCCTTCTGCCATTTTTTATGAGTGGTGCATGCTGGGACTTGTGGTTGTACATTGGTTGTTGTAGTACTTTTGTGTTGCTTTCTGTCTATCCCCCTGTCTCTATTGTCAGCTGACTCTGTATGGACCTGAGAGTTAGCCCAATTATTCCTCCTACTCATTCATGATAAGTTTGTTTACCATTTTGTGTGTTTCCCCCCTCCCATTAATTTCTCTTGTGAGACAGAGCTCCTTGTGTGGTGTTAAGTCTCACACAGTAAATGTTTGTTTGGTTGGTCACAGCTCACACAATGAGGCTCTGTAAAGTATGCCGTTTGTCAATACAATTGTCTCTCTGCCATCCAAGTGGCAATGATGGGTCATGCTGAACGCTTACAAGGGATGCCTACATGTATTGTATAGTATTTACCTCACAATCTATATTCCGTTCTTCTTAAAGGAGCTGCTCCCTCAGGTTGGTGGATAAAGATCTAAGAAAATTTCTGTCATTTGTAATTTTTTTTTTTTATATACTTTGGCAAAAAAAGAGTATTTTGTAAAGAACACCCCCCCCCCCCCAGGCCTGTTGCCATATTGTTTTTTGCTGTTTAAAGTAGCTTCTTGACATTTTCTCAGAAACACACATTTAAAAGGATGGTATAGTTTCATAAACCTCTCACTTATTTAGACATCTCCATGCAGGGACCACTTTTTATCAACCATTGAGTCTGTTAAGAGGAATTGACAGGACTGCACATTACATGGTCAGGTTTAATGAGCTAAGTTTGAACTTTGTGACATCATCATCGCCAAGGGCATAACTACGAGAAGCTGGGCCCCCTAGTAGACTTCTGCATGCACCCCCCCCCTTCTCCTTAAAGGGGTTATGCCACAAAACAATTGACTACAAAAAGCTGTCAAAGAGGTTAAAATATTTCAAAAATCTATTTGTAATGGTTACCTGGCATTAAAGATACCTTTCTATTTGTTATTATGATGCTTGTTCTGCCTCTATTAATATATTAATAGGTGGTTTTGTACTCACCTTTTCTGGTTGTGCTGTTTACAGGCACAAGACTGGTGTAGGCATATGTGGTGAGTGGGATTGGGTATCAACAGAGTGTAGCAATGAATAGGAAGGGTAGGTTGCAGGCTGTAATCCCCCTGGTAAAAACAAAGATGTTCATAGGGCACAGGTACTCAATAAAAAGGGGTTTCTTTATTCAGTTGACAATGCGTTTCATACTATACAAAAAAAGAGTGTGGACACTAGACTGAGTCCATATATCAATCACTATTTACAAAAAAGGCCAGTAGGCCTCACTAAGACTCATTTGTCATTAAAACTTCACTTTTATTAGTCCTTTATTTAATATATAGTCTTGTTTAGCGTACTTTCGTGAGTTTTCCAAATCCTAATTATATTAAAATTATGCAGATCGTCGTGGAGACTTTAATGTGTGGTTATTAGGGAAAGATATGGAAGATAATCTTGGAGAGCTTATAGGGTCTCAGAAGGCACCACTAAATGTCACTGTAACACAGTTCATATACAAGGGATATCCAATTCGGTTTACTAGTGATGGAGAGTTACACTGTTGCAATCCCACCTATTCTGTAAATGGATAGTATCAGTAATTTGATTACTCAAGTTTAAGCTAGAGCGCATACAAGGTACCAAATTATTCCATCATCTCGTGTGTCATCTCATACACACAGTAGACCTTAAAGTGTTTGCTCTCAACGCTCACTATTCTATGGTGGGTAGCACTACCAGTTAAATTCAGTCTCTCAAGTATGAACTCAAGCATATGATACTATACAAAGTGCGTAATTAGTTGTGGATCATGCAGCATGCAGAGTTTCATCTGTGTGCCGATTTATATATATATATATATAAAAAAAAATTTGTTGTTAATTCATTTATAATAGTTATTTTGTTTTCTTATAATATTTTGTTTATTTTGTTAATTTATTTATAATTTTTTTCTATTTATTTATTTTTATTCCACTTCCTTTAAAAAGGTCACACAACCCGCAGCACACAGAAGAAACTGCATGCTGCATGATCCACAAAATATGTAAGTCCTACTACCACTATTCTAACTCCCCCTGGGACTTGGTCTGACACCACAGAATAAGCAAGATATCTGCACTTATGAGTGTAATCGGTTATTCTACTAAATAATTTGGTTGTATTGTCAGGCTAAGCATAATCTGTTATTCTATTAAATATTTTTTGTATGCAATTTGTTATAAATAGTAATTGATATACATATGTATTCTCCGTATTATTATGTACTACTAATATGAATATTACCTCTAATTTTATTTCCATATTTACTCATATTTCTTCATCTATTAATTTTAGCTGGATATATATATATATATATATATATATATATATATATATATATATATATATTTAGTGGAAGGGTTTATTCCAAAACCTGCGACGTTTCGGTGTTTATCACCTTTTTCAAGCAATGTGTGCATACAAATGAGTAAACTTATATACCCCCTTGATGGGAGGGTTCACAAAAGTGACATCATAGACAAATGTGCAAGTACAAGTACAATTAAGCAGCAGTGACGTATATAAAGTGCTAGTGCATAATCAATAAATATCATGAACATATTAAATCTTATCACATAATAACTTGCGGATATGACAATATAGTGTCCGGCGTCTCAATGCTTCTGCAATGGCGATAGTATGCCTAATCGCGTCCACATAACTCTACTGCGTATGACCGGAAGTCTACTGAGTGTGCGCATGTGTAGAGAAAAGAATGAGGTAGGTGGTGGCCATATTGGATAAGGGAACCGCAACATCTGTGTACAAGTAAATGACTGGCAATATCGGGTCAGCGGATCGCGGGCACATCCGTGCTCCCCCGCTGCAGCCCGGTCTCCTCACTCACCTCTCCCGGCTCCTGCTCTTACCTGGACTGCCGTGCGGGGCGGGGCGCGCGGCTCCTGCTGAAAATTTAAAGGGCCAGCGCACCGCTAATTCGTGCACTGGCTGAACACCTCACCTTTAAGAATCCTGCCTCTTCCTGTGTCCCCTGCTGGATCTTTGTACCTCACAGCCTAAGAGAAAGCTTCCTGGTGATTATTCCTGCATTCCTGTGTATTCCTGCGTTCCTGTGTATTCCTGCCTTCCTGTGTATTCCTGCCTTCCTGTGTATTCCTGCCTTCCTGTGTGTCTCCGCTCCGTGTTGCTGTGTTCAGTGTGCCTGTGTTCCCGTTCCCACCTGCCTGGACCTCCCATTGCTGACCCCGGATTTGGACTTGACCTCGCATCTCTGCCGCCTGCCCTGACCCAGAGCCTGGACCTGACTACGAGAGCCTGGACCTGACTACGAGTCTTCTGCTAAGGTACCTTGACCTCGGCTGCCACCGCGGGCTAGTCGCACCTGGGAACGACCTGGTGGTATCCTGCCGCAGCAAGTCCAACCCGCTTTGCGGCGGGCTGTGGTGAAAACCAGGTGCCACTTGGATTCCGGTCCCAGGTGTCGGCTAGTTCCATCTCCCGCGGTGGTCCAGAGGATCCACTGATCCTGACAGTAAGATCCGGCCATGGATCCCGCCGAGGCCCCTCCTCCCAGTCAGCCTGATCTTGCCACCATCGTGATCCACCAGTCCCGGCAGATTGCAGCACAGCGGAATCAGCTAGAGCAAGTCACAGCCATGCTAATATCAACAGCTACTATCTACCCAACATCAGCAACAGTCTCCTGAAGCGGCTGCTGCGACTCCTGCTACCCCGGCTTATCTTCCAGCTGCTGAACCCAGGCTACGCCTCTCTTTGTCCGGCAAGTATGATGGAGATCCCAAGATGTGCAGGGGCTTCATAACCCAGTGCTCCTTGCACATAGAACTCATGCCGTCGCAATTTGCCACAGAGCGGTCCAAGGTGGCATTTGTCTTTCCTGAAAAGCCCTGGCCTGGGCTACTCCGCTTTGGGACAGAGATGACCCGGTTATGTCTAGCCTCACCACGTTTCTGTCAGAGTTCCGGTCAGTCTTCGAGGAACCAGCATGAGCCTCCTCTGCGGAGTCTGCATTGTTGAACCTGCATCATGGCAACTCATCTGTGGGAGAGTACGCAGTTCAATTCTGCACCCTGGCTTCTGAACTTGCTTGGAACGATGCAGCCCTCATCGCTACATTTAAGAAAGGGCTCTCTGCGCAGGTCAAGGACGCACTGGCAGCTCGGGACCTTCCATCTACCCTGAGTGGCCTCAGCACCATGGCCATTCGAATTGACATTTGGTTTAAGAGCGCGCTGAGGAACTACGCTCCAAGTATCCCCAAGGCCGCGTTAGACGCCTTCCTCGCCTGGCACCATTCTTCCAAAGGCCGCTCCAGCCCCCGCCAGAATCTTCTGCTGAGGAAACCATGCAGGTTGACCGAACCCGGCTCACTCTACAAGAGCGTTCCAGACGACGTCAGGAGAACTTGTGCATGTATTGTGCCAGCCCACAGCACTTAGTCGGGACTTGTTCTGTCCGTCCCCAACGCCCGGGAAACGCCAGCACAAAAGGCTTCTCAGGAGAAGCGTCCCTAGGTGTGAATAAAGCTTCTCCACACCTGATTCTCCCCGTGCTCCTCAGCATTGGCACCGGTACTCTGGTCCAGGTTTCCGCTTTCCTGGATTTGGGCTCCACAGCGAACTTTGTAGATCCTGCCCTGGTCTCCCTGCATCACTTCCCGGTGGTTCGTCTTGAGAAGCCCTTGTCCATTGCCTCAGTCAGTGGCCAGATTCTCTCCGTGCCCATCTGGATTCGCACTGAACCCCTTCTCCTTCAAGTTGGTGCATTACATAAAGAGAGACTCTCCTTTTTTGTGCTGCCACAGTGCACTTCCACTCTCCTGCTGGGTCTCCCCTGGTTGCAGCATCATGCCCCTGTTCTGGACTGGTCTTCTGGGGAGATTCTCCGTTGGGGTCCAGATTGTTCCTCACGCTGCATGACGGTTCCACATCCGCTCCCTGTCAGGACTGCTACCTTGTCTCCCAAGCCTCTGGAGGGACTTCCAGCTCCGTACCGGGACTTTGCAGATGTTTTCTAAAAAACAAGCCGAGACCCTTCCTCCACATCGTCTCTACGATTGCCCCATTGACCTGCTGCCTGGATCTTCTCCACCACGGGGTCGGGTGTATCCGGTCTCAGTTCCTGAGACTGCCGCTATGTTGGAATATGTTAAGGAAAATCTGCAAAGAGGTTTCATCCGCAAATCCTCCTCACCAGCTGGCGCTGGTTTCTTTTTTGTCACTAAAAAGGATGGCTCTCTCCGCCCCTGTATAGACTATCGCTGTCTTAACAAGGTCACCGTTAAGAATCGCTATCCTCTGCCGCTTATCACAGAGCTATTTGAATATCTAGTTATGCCCTTCGGACTTCCAGGAATTTGTAAATGATATTTTCCGGGACTTATTGTACAGTTGTGTTGTGGTTTACCTGGATGACATCCTTGTGTATTCTGCTGATCTCGAGTCCCACCAGTCTCATGTACGGCAAGTTCTCAGCTGCCTCAGGATGAACCATCCTCAGGATGAACCTCTCCTCTGCGGAGAGAAATTATTCCATTGGAGATCGGGAGCTTCTAGCCATCAAGCTGGCTTTGGAAGAGTGGCGTCATCTGCTGGAGGGAGGCCGATTTGCAGTCAGCATTTTCACAGACCACAAAAACCTTCAGTATCTACAGACGGCTTAGCGTTTGAATCCACGTTAAGCCCGGAGGTCCCTCTTTTTTTCTCGCTTTGACTTCCGAATCCATTTTCGTCCTGCAGAGAAAAACATCAAGGCTGACGCCTTGTCCCATGCTTCTGATGTTATGGGGGAGGACTCTGCTCCGAGGCATATTGTTCCTCCAGAGAGACTTGTGCTTGCCGCGCCGGTGGACCTCCGGCAGCTGCCTCCCGGCAAGACTTATGTGCGACCTGGTCTCTGAAAAAGGATCCTGACCTGGGGACATTCTTCTCGTGTGGCTGGGCACCCTGGGGTGCAGCGCTCTGTAGCCTTAATTTCCCAATTCTACTGGTGGCCTGATTTGGTCAAGGATGTTCGGGATTTTGTGGGTTCCTGTGCCTCTTGTGCCCGCAACAAGCCCTCACGACTAAAACCTGCTGGTCTTCTGTTGCCGTTACCCATGCCTACCAGCCCATGGTCTCATGTGACTATGGACTTTGTTACGGATCTACCGCCATCTTCTGGCAATACCGTTATCTGGGTGGTGACTGACCGCTTTTCGAAAATGTCTAATTTTGTCCCTCTACCAGGTTTGCCTTCTGCTCCACGTCTCGCCAGCCTCTTCTTCCAGCATATTTTCCGGCTTCATGGTCTCCCTCGGCACATCGTCTCGGATCGAGGAGTTCAGTTTGTGTCCAAATTCTGGAGATCTCTGTGCAACCAGTTGCAGGTGAACTTGGACTTCTCTTCTGCCTATCACCCACACACTAATGGCCAAGTGAAGAGGGTGAATCAGACTTTAGGTTGCTATCTCCGCCACTTCATCTCTGCCCGTCAGGACGACTGGACCTCTCTTCTACCATGGACGGAGTTCTCTTACAATTCCCTGGACTCCACTTCTGCTGGTTCTGCTCCCTTTTTTATTAACTACGGACTGCATCCTCGGCCTCCTCTTCCGTTACCCATGTCTGCAGATGTTCCTGCTGTGGAGGACCTGGTACGTGATCTAAAAGCCATCTGGGAGAAAGTCCACACCTCATTGCTCCAAGCTACAGCCCAGACCAAGCGTCAAGCGGACAAAAGACGCCGAAAGATCTATAAATTGGGACCCCGGTTCTTGGGTCCATTTGAAATTCTCAGCCGCATCAACCCGGTGGCTTACAAGTTGCGTCTGCCTCTCAGCATGCGCATTCCTAACTCTTTCCACGTTTCTCTTCTTAAGCCAGTCATCTTCAACCACTTCAACCGACAAATTACTCCTCCTCCGGCACCACAAGCTGATTCCACCGATGTCTTCGAGGTGAAAGAGTTCCTGGATACTAAGACAGTGAGAGGTAGGCGGTTGTTTCTGGTAGACTGGAATGGATTTGGTCCTGAGGAGAGATCTTGGGAGCCAGAGGATAACATCCTGGACAAGAGCCTGCTCCAATGTTTTCTCAGGCCCAAGAAGAGAGGGAGACCGAAGGGGGGGGGTACTGTCACAGGTGCTCCCGCGATCCCTGTCATGACCTGATGAAGCACTTTGTATAGTACGAAACGCGTTGTCAACTGAATAAAGAAACCCCTTTTTATCGAGTACCTGCGCCCCACGAAGGTCTTTGTTTTTACAAGGGGGGTAACAGCCTGCAACCTACCCTTCCTATTCATGTCTGCTTTCTGTTGATGCCATTTTTTTAATGTTGTTATTTTAGTAGGATGTTAGGAGGCATACAAATCGATCAGCAATTTTAGATTTTCACAAAAATTTAAGATTCAATTATTTTAGAGGCCATTCATATTTATAAGGGTTTAAAAAGTACTGTTTATTAGAAATGCCCCACAAAGTACCACATTTTTAAATTGCACCCCTCAAACTATTCTAAACAGCCTTTTGTTAAGCTTGTTTACCATTTAAGCATCGAACATGTGCAGTAGTAAAACAAAACTGAGGTTCTATTTTAAAATTTTGAGAAGAAAATGTTTATTTATGTATGCCATCATGCAGGATAAAATGAGAAAACACATCTCAGATTTTGTAGTGCAGTTTCTCTGAAATATGGCAATACCCCACATGTTGATGTAAACCACTTTATGGGACCATAACAGAGCGCAGAAGCGAAGGAGCCCCATCACACTTTTGGAAGGCAAATTTGACAGAATCAAATTTCAGACGTTATGTGGTATTTGCTTGAGCCTATAACATGCTTGAACAAGAGAAACCCCTAAAAAATTACCCTATTTCAAATCAAACCCCTCAAGGAGTGTAATAACACTATTTTGTGGCTATGGTTATGTGGCTTTACCACATCGATTATATTTGATTAACTTTTTTGACAGGAATGCAAAAAAATTACGTTTTTTTGTTTTATAGCATAGATATTGTTATAAATGTTCTATGGGCCAGTACGGTTACGGACTATATTCCATTTGTGTGTGAATAATTATGATAAAGAAAATGATTTTATTTTATAGTACAGGTGGTTTTGGACACGGCAATACCATATATGTGCAGATTGTCTGGTAATTTTTCCCTTTTTTATTACATATATATTATATGGGATATACACTCACCGGCCACTTTATTAGGTACACCTGTCCAACTGCTCGTTAACACTTAATTTCTAATCAGCCAATCACATGGCGGCAACTCAGTGCATTTAGTCATGTAGACATGGTCAAGACAATCTCCTGCAGTTCAAACCGAGCATCAGTATGGGGAAGAAAGTTGATTTGAGTGCCTTTGAACGTGGCATGGTTGTTGGTGCCAGAAGGGCTGGTCTGAGTATTTCAGAAACTGCTGATCTACTGGGATTTTCACGCACAACCATCTCTAGGGTTTACAGAGAATGGTCCGAAAAAGAAAAAACATCCAGTGAGCGGCAGTTCTGTGGGCGGAAATGCCTTGTTGATGCCAGAGGTCAGAGGAGAATGGGCAGACTGGTTCGAGCTGATAGAAAGGCAACAGTGACTCAAATTGCCACCCGTTACAACCAAGGTAGGCAGATGAGCATCTCTGAACGCACAGTACGTCGAACTTTGAGGCAGATGGGCTACAGCAGCAGAAGACCACACTCCTTTCAGCTAAGAACAGGAAACAGAGGCTACAATTTGCCCAAGCTCATCGAAATTGGACAGTACAAGATTGGAAAAATGTTGCCTGGTCTGATGAGTCTCGATTTCTGCTGCGACATTCGGATGGTAGGGTCAGAATTTGGCGTCAACAACATGAAAGCATGGATCCATCCTGCCTTGTATCAACAGTTCAGGCTGGTGGTGGTGGTGTCAGTGTGGGAAATATTTTCTTGGCACTCTTTGGGCCCCTTGGTACCAATTGAGCATCGTTGCAACGCCACAGCCTACCTGAGTATTGTTGCTGACCATGTCCATCCCTTTATGACCACAATGTACCCAACATCTGATGGCTACTTTCAGCAAGATAATGCGCCATGTCATAAAGCTGGAATCATCTCAGACTGGTTTCTTGAACATGACAATGAGTTCACTGTACTCAAATGGCCTCCACAGTCACCAGATCTCAATCCAATAGAGCATCTTTGGGATGTGGTGGAACGGGAGATTCGCATCATGGATGTGCAGCCGACAAATCTGCGGCAACTGTGTGATGCCATCATGTCAATATGGACCAAAATCTCTGAGGAATGCTTCCAGCACCTTGTTGAATCTATGCCATGAAGAATTGAGGCAGTTCTGAAGGCAAAAGGGGGTCCAACCCCTTACTAGCATGGTGTACCTAATAAAGTGGCCGGTGAGTGTATGTGAGAATATTATATATTCTTTTATTTGTTAAAAATGCTATCACTTTTTTCTTTACTTTTTTTTTACTGTCCCACCCTGGGACTTGAAAAAGCATTAATCTGATCGCTTGTTGTCACTAATATACTGCAATACATATGTATGGCGAGGTATCAGAGTAGTCCACCTATGCAGATGCTTTGGCTGACACGCACAGTGAAAGTTCCTGTCGGAAAAAGGATGTCATTCAGCAGCTGAAGACAGTCCGGGGATCCCAGGGTCCCGGACCCTGGGACTGCAATGGATACTATTGGAACTCCCCGAACCTGTTGATCAGATCGGGGATGGCGAACGAGGTGTGGTAGGGGAGGAAGCCCTATAGAAACCACAGTCATGTTTGACAGTGTCGCCTGAAGTCGGGATTACGACTATCTTGATTCTGGCTGTCGCATACACGCATGCTGTCAATGGTTACAGTTTTGTGCAGGTCGAAAATGTACACCCAAGTGTGGGAGCTACACACCAACATGGACATATATTTTTCGTCCATGGTCGGCAAGGGGTTAACTTTTATATTTATACTCCATATAGACAGATGTTATTTATGTTCTTTGGGTCAGTATGATTATGGTAATATCTCATGTATATAGCTTTTTTAAAGTTTGAATAAATTTGCGGAATAATAATAATAACTCATTTGGAGAGAAAAATCACATCTTTTAAGTGGCGTCACATTTAGACTTTTTTTTTTGTTTTTTTAAGCTTTATTAGGGATTATTTTTTGCATGAGTTGTACTTTTTATTAGCATCATTGTGGGACAAATGTGACGTTTTGATCACTTTTTCTTGCTTTTTTTTGTTTGGATGGGTGCACAAAAATCCACACAATTTTGGCATTGAAAACCCAACAATTCTATCTCCTGTAAGAAATTGCCACATATACAGGAAACAATCAGAGTGTGGAACAAACGGACAATTGATAGACCAAAAAACAGAAGTTCCACCACATTGTGTATCATGAAAAATATATGAATTTTATTGTGTTTTATATGTTAAAAACATACAAAAGTTTTTTATTCAGACATGTGCTCAGGGGGTCATAACCCTGGCAAACCGCGGCAGGGGTGTGGATAAGACAGTATTAGTAATATTTCAAGTGAAATGGTCTACATAGGGATATAACATGGGAGGGACAAGATCTATCCAAATACTCAATCAGTCACAAAAAATGGAAACAGAATATATTCGACCTTACCCATGTATACACAAGCCCCACGCCGACCCCGACGCACGTTTCAGCCGTCAAGCCTTCATCTGGGGGTGATCAACAGCGCATAAGTGTCAACAGCGCATAAGAGGAGAGCTGCCCAGCACCTCCCCGACACGTGTTTCGTCCTCACAGGACCCCTTGACAAAGTCCTGTGAGGACGAAACACGTGTCAGGGAGGTGCTGGGCAGCTCTCCTCTTATGCGCTGTTGACACTTTAAAATTGTAGGTATAACTGTTTTACTTCCATATTTGCGCTCCTATTACTTATTGTTGACTCGTTCAGCATTGAATGGTCTCTAGGGCCTTGCACTATGCACTTTATGATGTTATGTAATATCTTGCCTATTGTCCACTAACTATCTGTGCTGCCCAGCACCTATTTTGGCTGTTTGCCCTGTAACCACCTGGTATTATGTGATTGTCTTATTTTTAACGTATATCAATAAATTTCATGTTTTAGTAACGCACGCTCACTTTGTTTCTTTTTTGGTCATTTGCTTTCTGAGCTTAGCAATTTGTATGTTGTTGGTGCCCTATTTGTATTGTGGCAACATTGCTGTAACTTATGGCACAAACAGTCCATATTTTGCTTTAATAGGTCTTTCTCGATTTCTTTCACAATCGGATGTCACGTCATACATGCAGTCATCGCGCCACAACTGGCATCTGAGGGCAGATGCCTGTCCTGTGAGATGCTGCATCCGTCTGCCTGCACACCTCGACTGGGACTTTCGACTCTGCTGGGGGAAGGGAGGGCCCTATGAGCTGGGGGAGGTCTAAGACTATACTGGGTGCTTGGAGGCGGTGGGGGTAGGAGGGACCGTGACTGTACTGGCTAAGGATGGGGGCCCTGTGACTATACTGGCTAATGATGGGGGGCCCTGTGACCATACTGGCTAATGATGGGGGCCCTGTGCCCATACTGGATAATGATGGGGGCCCTGTGACCATACTGGCTAATTGTGGGGGCCATACTGGCAAATAATAGGGGGCCAGTGACTATACTGGGTAATTATAGGGGCTCTATGACTATTCTGGCTAATGGTGGGGGCCGTGTGACTATACTAACTACTGGGGGTGGGCTGTGACTATACTGGCTACTGGAGGGTGCCTGTGATCATTTAATGGATACTGGGCTAATTATACTGGTTGCTGCGTGGCTGTTACTATACTGTATGTTGGGGGTTGAATGTACTGGCTGCTGTGAATATAATGGCTTCTGGATGGATCATGTGACTGTAGTAGGCTGTTGTGAGGGCCCTGTGAATAAACTGGGTTGCTTTCGGGGTCCTTTCCAATAACGGTTGCTGTGGAGCACCTTGTCTAACTAATGACTTTGACTAATTACTATGTTGACTACATTATTGCTGTTATAGTATTGGCTACTGTAGGGGAACTGTGCCTAATTGTGCCTAACACCTTTAGTATATTGATTACTGTGTGGGCATAGTGATTATGTTGGCTTCTGTGGGGGCACTGTTAATGTTTTGGCTACTGTTTATGAAGAATCAAAGCTAAAATTTTGTATTGCTAGACCTGCAGAGACCTGGCGACTTCAATATGCTAACATGGTGGACTTAATCATGGAAGATGAAAGAGACTCCACATATCGAGTCTGTAAGTCAACAGATTTAAAGTAAGTGTGTTACTGATGGTAGCCTTTGTTACATTGTTCCCATTTTTCTCCAGGTCATTCACTAAGTCCCCTGTGTGGTTCTTGGATTTTTGCTCACCGTACTTGAGACCATTTTGACCTCTTGGGGTGAGATCTTGTGTGGAGCTCCTGATTGAGGGAGATTATCCGTGATCTTGTATGTCTTCCATTTTCTAATTATTGCTCTCACAGCTGCTTTCTTTCACAACAAGTTACTTGCCTATTGCAGATTCAGTCTTCCTAGACTGATGCAGTTCTACAATTTTGTTTGTTGTGGCCATCAACAGCTCTTGATTGGTGGAGATTGGAGTTTGACTGATTGAGGTTGCGGACAGGTGTCTTTTATACTGATAGCCATTACTGAAGCCATTACTACAGGTAATGAGTGGAGGACAGAGGAGCCGCTTAAAGAAGAAGTTACAGGTCTGTGAGAGCCATAAATCTTGCTTGTTTGTAGGTGACCAAATACATATCAACCATAATTTGCAAATAAATTAATAAATAAAATTAATAAAATAATAAATTATTTTCTGGATTTATTTTCATATTTTGTCCCTCAAAGTTGAGTTCTACCTCTAATGTCAATTACAGGCCTCTCTAATTTTTTGGGAGAACTTGCACAATTTGAGGCTGACTAAATACTTTTTTCCCTCCTACTGTACTGTACAATATATACATATATATGTCTCCTCCCTGGACATTTTTTTTAATCTGAGCTGAGCTTTATTTGCATCCACAGCAGGAGGAGAAGGACACATTGGGAGTGTGGGACAAATAAGTGATTTTATTTTCTTGTTACAGGGGGCAAAGTATAGATTACTATAAATCATGTCCCCTGTTTTAAGTGAATGTATACAGTAAATTATTTATCTAGTAAATTATTTTAATACAGGGGGAACAAAATGTATTAATTTGATACAGGGGGATCCGTATAGAACATTAATTTTCTACTGCATGTATGGACCCTGGATCTGATGCAGCATTTTTGTACAGAGCTCAGTTTTGGTGCAGTTCTTCTGTATGGAGCTTGGTTCTGGTGTATTTATGTATAATACTATATTAACTCATGTGAGTTGTGGCGATCTCCCAGTCTTGAGTGCCGTCAGAGTGTACACTAGAGAGCCTCAAATTTAGCACTTAAAACCCTGCCCACATAGACAAGATGTCACCATTATTCTATCTTTAATTCAATAATTAATATTAATAAGGCATAAGTACCTCAAGCATTTATAGACCCAAATTACACATTAAAAATTACATAATTATCTATACCACTGATGGCAAACCTTTTAGAGGTCAAGTGCCCAAACTACAACCAGGACCCGCTTATTTATCGCAAAGTGCCAAGAAATTTTATTTGTAATTTATACTCCCTTCTCTGTCACAGTTTTCATTGATACCAGCCCCTGAGGACACAATAAAGCAGAAAATAGTCCCAGCTGTCACTTTAAAATAGCTCTGTGCACAGCAAGTCCTGGGCTGTCTGGGACTGCAGGAAGATTCCTGGAGTCATCTCTGGTGATGGCCTGAGTGCCCACAGAAAGAGCTCTGAGTGCCACCTCTGGCACCAGTGCCATAGGTTAGCCACCACTGATCTATACGATTCCTAAAGTATGGATCCTAGAAGTGCTATGTCTTCAGAAACTTAGATTCTCTAAGGCTACAAAGACTTATTAAGTTTTGAAAATTTAATATACGAAAAGTACAGTGCCCGCATAAAAAATACAATTGTCAGGTAAAAAAGGTTATCAAACAGTATACATATAACAAATACAGAAATAGCTATTAAACTAAAGGGGAACAAAATTAATATACTTACTAATTAAATAGTAGCAGGTACCTCCGCTAGAAATGCTTTTGGGAAGCCTTCCAGGTGGCATGATATTTTTGGAATCTCTACCTAATCTCAACCCCTTTGTGACGTGAGAGGGGCGTGGCTACACCTGTACCGAGGTGTGAGCTTGGGGACTTATTCCTAGTTATATCTTCTTCCAGGAGTCTCTTAACCCCTTATCACCGACACTAGTTTTCAGCTCAATGACCAGACTCGATTTTTCAAATCTGAAATGTCTCACAATAATTGGTTATAACTTCGGAACGCATTAACATATCCGGGTGATTTTGAGAATGTTTTCTCGTGACACATTGTACTTCATTTTAGTTATAAAATTTAAGTGATAAGTTTTGCGTTTCGTTCTGAAAAAAAGTGAAAATTTGGCAAAAGTTTCTAAAAATTCTTCATTTTCCAAGTTTGAAATGTTCTGGTTTCCAGACAAGATGTAAAACTACCCAAAAAGTTTGATAATTAACATTTACAGAATATCTGCTTTATGTTGGGATGATATTTTATGCTTCCGGTCATTTTTCTAGGATGTTATGAGGTGCAGAACTTTAGGTGCGATTTTTCTTATTTTCATGAAAATTGCCAAAACTCACATTTTGAGGGACATCTATTCTTTCAAGTGACTCTGAGAAGCCTAAATAATAGTAAAACCCCATAAATTACCCCACTATAGAAAGTTCATCCCTCAACATATGTAAAACAACGTCTATTAACCCTTTAAGTGTTTCACATAGGTTAAAAAATATGGACCTGCGATTTAGAAACTATAGAATTTTTTTGGAAAATACATTCATTTAGGCCAAGACTGACATTTTCAGAATAAATTAAATGATGAAACGCACTGCAACGCTTGATGCCCAATTCCTCCCGAGTTTACTGATAGAATGAATGGAGGCGCCATTCACAGCAGATTTGTATTGTCACATTGTACGACCTATACATTTTTTTTTTTTTTGGTAATGCGAACATATGATATATGATATATTATGTACGGGATGAGATACAATGTATAGATAATTTATTTTGGGAGTCTAAAGCTTATTCATGAGATTTTATTAACTATTTCAAGGGGGACACAAACAAAATCATCAATTTTTATTTTGGATTGTTAGCATTTTTTTCCCCCGCTCACCGTAACGTAAAAATAATATTTTATCTTTATTCTCTGGTTCACTACGATTGCGGTGATACCTCATTTATATAGTTTTTCTTATTTTTGCTCAATTTTCCTTGACAACTTTTCAGGGCCATAACTTCTGTATTTTTCTGTTGTCAGATCTGGTTGAGGGCTTATTTTTTGCGAAAACAGTTGTTCTTTTCAGTCGTATCATATTAGGGAACGGAACTTTTTTTGATCACTTTTTAGAACATTTTTTGTGATGGTGTTTGATGGAAAATTGTATATTATGGGAAGTTTTTTTTTATGTAGTTCACCGAGCGGGTTCAATATTGATTTAGATTTATTGTACAGATTAATACGGACGCGGTGATACCAAATATGTACGTGTTTTTGTGTTTTATTTACTTTATTTGCATTTTATGTGTTACTGGGGAGATTATGGGACTTTATGGGACTATTTTATTTATTTATTTAATTATATTATAAAAAGATTTATTTTTATTTTTTTTTACTTTTTTGACATTACTTCTTGGCTTGAATAAGCGATCATCCGATCGCTTATTCAAGCCTTTACACTGCAATACACTTGTATTGCAGTGTATAGTGTAAGTAGGAGGCGGAACCCGGCACAGAGAGGAGCCGACAGCCCCGGGTCACTCGTTGGAACCCGGGGCTGAGGCAGGAGGGATCGGAGGGATCGGGTAAGCTCACCGGGGGGGGGGGGGGTCTGATCCACAGGGGACACACTTGCACGCCGTGGTCATGCTTGACCGCGGCGTGTAAGGGGTTAAACACCCGGGATCGGGTGTTAGTGCCAGGTCTGGGCTGTGATATCACAGCCCGACACCGGCACCAGCGAGACCCGGTGTCCCGAAATCTTCTTCTGACGCGCCGCCGTAGAAAGGCGTACGCGTCAGAAGAAGTACCCTTAATGACCGCCGTAAAAAGCCGATACGGCGGTCATTAAGGGGTTAAAGAGAAGATATTCCCAGCATGTTGGTTCAGCAGCATACATTTACAAATCCAACAATTCCAAACACCATTATGAAATGTTGGGCCAACTGTTTCTTGTAATTGTTATAATTAATTTAGGGGGAGATTTGTTTATTATGATGCAGTTTTCTGCCTGCTAAACTGCTCAGCTCCATCTTCCATCTGAAGTTGTCATATATGTAACAGTGAGGAGAAGAAAAGTAAACTGCTTTAGACTGTGTTGAGCAGATTTCCAGCAGTGTTGGAAAGCATAGATTTGAGTCAAGCTCTGTGCAGACAGATATCTTACTTATTTGCTGTAAGAGGTCTGGGTCTGTATTTCTCAGCTTTTCACTCATCTGCTCCTTCGCTGATGAATTTGGCAGTAAACTGAGCAGTTTGGCATTATACTGCACTATACTTCAATTTGCTACATCTGTGTACGCCCTTTAAAAAATATATCTGGCATTATACACACGTCCAGATTTTTAGGTCCGCAAACACAGTCCCATAGACTAAAGGGAACTATCTGGACATGTGCAGGAGGCCTTAATCTGTATTATCAGGGAATAATATCAGTAACATACAGTTCAGTCCACCCAAGAAAGTGGTAGTGACATCGACTCTGTAACCTTAGCTGAACACAAGAGGAATTAAGGAGATATTAAATAAAAGATGTCCTAAATTCCCTGCGGAATTCATGGTCATCAAGAATTTAATCCTTTCCTGAGTCGCAGGATATAGAGTCTGTATCCTGGACTTATTAACCTCTTTTATACTTTGCAGTAATGCTCTGTTCCCCCGTGGAAATAATGAAATCCACATACGGTAGAATTCTCAAAAGAACCAGTTATCTTTACTACCTGTAACCTGCTTGTAACTGTATCTTCACTTCACTTATTTTCTAAAGAGGCATATGGAGGTTTTTTTTATTATTCTTTCAATGGGCCAGTGCTCCGGAACTGTGCACCATTTTATTTTAGGTGCACTTTGAACATACAACATGCAACACAATTCTGTAGAGTAGTTATATAAAGGGGTTGTCCGACTATTAGAAACATTTTGCAGGCGGGCTTTTAAAAAAAAAAACAAAATAAAGCTTTAATCAACTCATCCAGCGCTCGTGTTTACAGATGAAGCTGAAAGGGCAAAACCTAGGTCGGGCATGAGGTCCTCTGGCGTTTTTAACCATTTTAATACCATATATAAATATGTTTGTGAGTATGCTGGAATAAAATTCATTTTACTCTTATCCTTGGTGATCTGCACCATCTGTCCAAATTCTTCCTGATACAGGACCGGTGCTGTGATCGCGTGCACGAGAGTGTAGCGTGGTCTCCCACAGGATCCAGTATAGAGAAGTGAACATCGTGACAGGAGGAATTACTGAGGAAATTTCTTCAATCTCCGATCTATAAGGAACTGGGTGAGACCGTTCTGTGGAATTCTCAATCTTAACGTTTTATTGTGGAGTTAGAGCACTAACATTGTTTTTTTATGTGTGTTTTTCTGGCTAATTTGGGAGTTAGTAGCTCTTCCAATATGTGCCTCTTTTTTTCCGGACACTGCAACACAATTTTTTTTACATTTACAAAAACCCGGAGGGAGGGGGGGACGGGTTGGGGGAATAAAATGTAGTGGGAGATTTTTATTTTATTTTATTGGGGAATATTAATGTTTATTTTTAAATATTTGTTAATATGTGATGTGTATATGTGTGCTTTAACTTTATATGTTATTTATACGGACATTTTCACATTCTAGTTTTCACCTGTTAAAGGGGAGAATGGCGCTCTGTGGGGGCAGATGTTTGATCACAGCTGGACTGCGTCTGATTAGACACTGCAACTCTGATTAATCCCTACAGGCACGGGGGTTGTACCGTGCACCGTGCTGATTCACCGATATGAAGTGAGGAGCTTTAATTAACCACTTCTGCCCTCTTCCCATTCCTGTTCCCCCAATTAGCGTGGAAGCAGAAGGAAACACCTAAAGACGTCTTATGTCACGCTCCCCGTGACGTCATCGGAAAGAGGCGATCCGAGGTTGTTTCGTTTTCACCCTTTCATTACAATGTGCGCTCAGCACATTGTAATGAATAAGGAGGAAAATCCCCATATACTGCCATACAGTAGTATATGATAGGATAGATCAGGCAACCTAGGGTTTAAGTACCCTAGGGAGTCTGAACAATAGTAAAAGTAAAAATAAAAAAAATAAATAAAAAAAATGTCTGAAAATGCCCGATCTATCAAAATATAATAACGTTTTTCACTGCATTTAAAAATGGCACTTTTTTGCCATTTTGAAAAATTAAAAATCAATAAAAAGTGATCAAAAGGTTGTACAGTCCTTAAAATTGAAGCATTGAAAACGTCATAAAAAGTCACAAAAATGACTACAC
Source organism: Engystomops pustulosus (assembly GCF_040894005.1). NCBI lineage: Eukaryota > Metazoa > Chordata > Amphibia > Anura > Leptodactylidae > Engystomops > Engystomops pustulosus. The sequence continues at coordinate 98,921,452 of NC_092417.1, read as the reverse complement.
CCACAGCTCCGTACAACGAAGTGTGAAAAAGTCGCAAAATCCCCCCAAATTTTTTTGTACAGGTTTTAATTTTTCAAGGAAGAAAGGATGAGCGGCACTCACCATTGCTGTGCAATTGATATCTTTATTTCGGGTGCAAGTACAGGGAGGAGCGGGACCTGGCGACGAGTCGTTTCGCGCCTACTGGCGCATCATCAAGCCAAAGGTCATTGCACAGCAATGGTGAGTGCCGCTCATCCTTTCTTCCTTGATTATTTACTGGACAGTTTACCATATTAGCTGAGCACCACCTAGAGTGCTATTAGAAGAGGATTGTATCACCGGAGTCTACCTGCAGTGATTACTATTGCCCCGCGATTGGCTTGCGATTGTCATCGCCATAATCTGGATTGTGCCGAGCGCTATTTCTTTTTATGTTAGGTTTTAATTTTTGTAAACATTATAAAACCTATACAAATTTGTTATTCCTGTAACCGTACTGACCCAAAGAATAAAGTAGACCTATCATTTGGTGAAAGTGAAAGCCCTAAAATCCAAGCCCACAAGAATATGGCGCAAATGCGTTTTTTTTACCATTTTCACTGCATTTGGAATTTTTACGTAGAAAACAAGCCGTCACAGAGCTCTTTACATGTAAAAATAAAAAAGTTATAGATTCTTGAAGGTGGGTAGTGAAAAATGGAACTGAAAAAACAAAAAAGGGCCAGGTGGTTAAGGGGTTAAAAAGCATTGCAAACACAATAAGACAACTGCAACTCAAAACATATCTGCGTTTTATCCATTATTAGTAATGATGGGGCTTATTTACTAAGGGATAGTTATATTTCTGCAATTCGAGGGGAGCGAGGTGTGATTGTAAGGGAATTAGGGGAGGTGATAAAACAATTTAAATCTTTCTATAAAGACCCATACACCTTTGGAGCGCCCTGCTCCAAATCAGATGTCGAGGGATATCTAAGTAGAATAAAATTTCCCAAACTCTACCGATAAGCAAAGAGAAAAACTTGAGGCACCAATCACTCTGGCAGAGTTACTTAGGACTGTAAAGGGATATATAAAAGACTCGTCTCCAGGGACAGATGGCTTACCTTTTATACCTGTATATAGGAAGTATGAGGCAGAGCTAATGCCGATGCTTTTTGATATTCTGGAAGACCCGGGGGTGAAGGGGAGAGTTTTGGGCTCTATGTTAGAAGCAAATATCATAGTAATTCCGAAAAAAGATTTGTTGGAGGTGGGTTCTTATCGACCCATCTCACTATTGAACACAGATGGAAAGATTATAGCCAAACTGTTAGCAAACAGACTTCAGGAGGTTATTACTACCATTATACACACAGACCAAAATGGATTTATGCCAGGACACAGAATGAATGAGTGTATCCACAGGCTGTATTCGGCAATAGAGATGAGGGAGGGGAGGCTCCATCCTGTCTTTGGACGCCGTTAAGGCTTTTGACAGGGTGGAGTGGAGCTTCCTTTGGTCAGTATTGGAAAGCTTTGGCCCCAATTTTATCAGACGGATCCAGAGTCTCCTCTGGCAAGAGTAGTGGTGAATGGATCCCCAGTCTGACCCGTTCCCATTGTCTAAAGTGATGGCAAACCTTTTAGACACCGAGTGCCCAAACTACAACCAAAACCTGCATATTTTTCACAAAGTGCCAATGCGACAATTTAAGCATTAACTTATTACTCCCTGCTCTGTCACGTTTAAATTGTATAGGCACCAGAGAACCCCAATACAGTAGAAAGAAGGAGAAGAAGTTTGGATTATCATTGTAGCTTCCTTCTAGGGTCCTGGGCTGCCTGGGGCTGCAAGAGGCCTTGAGTCCTATTTGGCAAACTCTACCCTGGGGTGATGGCGCAGGTGCCCATATAGAGGGCTCTGAGTGCCACCTCTGGCACCCGTGCCATAAGTTCGCCACCACTGGTCTAGAGGAACAAGACAGGGATTCCCCCTTTCCCCTCTACTTTACGCCATATATATTGAACCACTGGCAATCCTGCTTAGACAGGATGGACAGATAGCATATGGGGGAAGTGGATGCCACCTAGACAAACTTTGCCTATATGCCGACGACCTGATTTTATATCTTGAAGACACTCCCAATACGGTCCCAAGGGTAGTGGAGACGATTGATGAATTTGGGAAGTGGTCTGGTTTACAAATAAACTGGGAAAAATCACTTCTATTGCCTCTGGATGTAGGAGTCAGGGAGGAAATGCATGATAAGAATATCTCGATCTGTGAAGGTAGTTTTAGGTACCTTGGCATTCAGGTCTCAAGTAAGTTGGATAAGTTTGTAGAATTAAAGGGGTTGTCCGAGTTTAAAAAAATATATATATATGTGGCCGGGAGCGGGCTGACTAAAATAATAAAGCTGTACTTACCTCTCGGTGCCCTCCCGTATCCAGCGCTGCTGTCGCTCCGGTCCGGGCGCCATGTAAACAAACATGGCCGCCGGAGCAGCGCTGGATTCAGCTTCGGGCCGGCCGTGGCCGGGTACGCCTATCCATCCCTATACACAGCATTGTGTATGGGGGCCGGAAGGTTGTCGTGTCCGGCCGGAAGCTGAGGGCACCGGGAGGTAAGTACAGCTTTATTGTTTTAGTCAGCCCGCTCCCGGCCACATATATTTTTTTATCAAAACTCGGATAACCCCTTTAAATTTGATCCCCCTGCTGGGGGCTATTAGAGATAGAATTCACTGCTGGGACAGACTACCCCTTTCTAGAGCGGATAGAATAGGTTTAATCAAAATGATCCTGTTGCCCCAAATTTTATTTGTACGGTGGATTGGGGATACCTTTTTTGTTTCGGCTATACTGGAGAGTGTCATCCTGAATACTAATATTTTTAAACAGTGGGAAATTTCCAAGCTGTTATTTAAAGTAAAACCGTCATTTCAAAAAACTTTTCATATGTTGTAGGGCAGGTAATTTTAAGCACTTTTGCAATTGGATTAGTTACCCGAATCTTGATCCTTCCTCTTGTATTCTGCAGACTTCCCCTAGATGGCAGTGACTGCTCAGATAGCTGTTACTATGGACATTCCGTCTTCATAAAGACCTGAGACTACGGAAGGAGAGACACGCCCCCATCTCTCTCCCTCCAATTAGCTGATTACCTCATGTCTCACTGCCCCAGCACTCAGTCATGTGCAGGGAGAAGCCCTCACTAATGTAGTAACCAAACACCTAAACTATTATCTCTCCCTTAGCTTTCCCTGCACTTGTGTATAAAGAAATAATCCACACAGACAGAAACTGCCGCCCCACCCCTCACCACATCACCTCACACAAGGAAGTGGCAGGAAAAACTCTCCAAGCTGTGCCCTCATGTGCTGTGCTGAAGTTTTACATAGATAGGTATGTACCTGGATAGATACATAGATAAATAGATAGATAGATATGAGATAGATAGATAGATAGATATGAGATAGATAGATACATAGATAGCTAGATAGATAATAGATAGATATGAGATAGATAGATAGATACATACATACATAGCTAGATAGATAATAGATAGATAGATGATATATAGATAGATATAAAAAATAAAAAAGTTTAGCAGCACAGTCCTCCGAAGAAGTTGTAAAGGGTGCTATCCTACACTCTCACCATACAGAGTCCAGAGATATGTAAAAAATAGAAACCGGCAGCACTCCAATTTAGTAAAAAAAAAGGGTGCTTATTTCACCTCTTATTTTTTAGATAGATAGATAGATAGATACCAAAAGTAAAAATCGGCAGCACTCCATATAGTGAAAAACAGACTTGGTCTTTTATTCCACCTCGTGCGACGAGGCCTTTGTCGTCAGGCAGTCGATAGATAGATAGATAGATAGATAGATAGATATGAGAGAGAGAGGTGGATAGCTCTGGTGTGATTGGTCAGCAATATGCGCTTGTGATGAGGTGACAGGAGGCAGGCTCTGCCCCTCCATCTTGCTGATTGTAGTTTTTTTGAGAGCTGGAAACCCTGGTTGCTATGGGCCAAAAGAGGTACTAAATGAGGACCGAGAGGGAAAATATTTTGAGGAATGATTCCCAGGGACACCTGGAGCAGAATTATGTATTTTTTTTGTTCAGAATGAAGGTTACACTTTAAAAGATGGGCATGCTTTAAAGAATTATTGGGAATTCATGTCTTTTTGGACATGACACCTTTAAGGGGTAACTATCTGATTTTGGAATTAGTAAAAGTACCCGACCTAAGGTTTTGGGAAGAGAAGGGGGTTAGGTGCATAGCACAATTTATTGCAGAAGGGAGGTTTAAATCTTTTGATCAACTTGTAGAGGCATATAATCTCAGGTAAAGGAGATTTTCTGAGATATGGCCAAATAGTACAAGCACTGGATTGTAGGAAAAGAAAAGGGTATGGCTTGAGGGTAGTATTACATGATTGCATAGAGATGGTTAAAAATGGTAAAAATACAAGGAAAATGAACTCTAAGATTTATAAGTATCTGGTGAGGAGTATGACATTTAACAATAGACACAAATCACAAGATAAATGGGAAAAGTTAGTAGCAATAGAGGACAATGCCCCTATTGTATGGAATAGAATTCACAGAAATATCAGACACTGTTCTTTGGGCTGGAACCACAGATTAATCCAACACAGTATCTTTCACATGATTTATTTTTCACCAGCACTGTTACATAAAATGAAGGTGTGGGCTGATTATAGATTTTTGAGGTGTGGTGGACAAGAAGTGGATTTTGCTCATGTCATCTGGTTTTGCCCAATAATGGGAGATTTTTTGCTTATATCTCAAACATTTTAAGAACAAAAATTACCCCAACGATACGGGTGGCGATTCTGGGAGATATGGTGAGATGTGGAGTAGATCAAGGGTCACAGCTATTGGTGCAGAGAGTTACGCACCTGGGAAAAGTGTATATCGCAAGAAACTGGGGGAATGCAGGGGCTATTTCTATAGAAGGATGGATGAAACTGGTCGATAAAATCAAGCAATACGAAAAAGTCTGGTTCAAAAGGCAAGGATTGGAAGGAAGAAAAAAATGGGAAAGTTTATGGGGTAAATGGAACTCTAAACCCTAGTTGGGGGGAAATTATTTGAATTATTAATTTTTTTTTTTCTGCCTGTCGGTATGGGGAGGGGGGATAAGGGGGAGGGAGGAAAGGGTAATTGTGATATATTGTATGCAACGGTGATTAATTTTATGAAAGATGACCTTTGTAAAAAAAAAAGAAAAAAAAAGGAAAGAAATAGAAATGGAAATTACCGTATATACTCGAGTATAAGCCGACCCGAGTATAAGCCGAGTTTTTACCATCAAAAACTGGGAAAACCTATTGACTCGAGTATAGGCCGAGGGTGGGAAATGCATTAGTCACAGAACCCCCCAGTATGTATACAGCCTGCCCCCAGTAGTATACAGCCTGCCCCCAGTAGTATACAGCCTGCCCCCAGTAGTATACAGCCAGTCCCCAGTAGTATACAGCCAGTCCCCCAGTAGTATACAGCACTGCCCCCAGTAGTATACAGCACTGCCCCCAGTAGTATACAGCACTGCCCCCAGTAGTATACAGCACTGCCCCCAGTAGTATACAGCCAGTCCCCAGTAGTATACAGCTTGCCCCCAGTAGTATACAGCTTGCCCCCAGTAGTATACAGCACTGCCCCCAGTAGTATACAGCACTGCCCCCAGTAGTATACAGCACTGCCCCCAGTAGTTTACAGCTTGCCTACAGTAATATACAGCCAGCCCAGCATTAAAAGAAAATAATAAACTTATATACTCACCCTCCGGTGGCCCCGACCTGCAGCGCTGCTCCCCCGATGTCCGCGCGGGTCCTCTTCTGGCTTCGGCGCCCGTCTTCTGTCTTCACTAACTTCGTGCCGGGCGCCGCCATGTTTTTCCTCCAGGCGGCGCCTAGTATGACGTCAGCAGCGGCGCGTCATACTAGGCGCCGTCCAGGGGAGAACAATGGCGGCGCCCGGCACGAAGTTAGTGAAGACAGAAGACGGGCACCGAAGCCAGAAGAGGACCCGCGCGGACATCGGGGGAGCAGCGCTGCAGGTCGGGGCCACCGGAGGGTGAGTATATAAGTTTATTATTTTTTAAAGATTTTTTTATGACTGTATGACTCGTGTATAAGCCAAGGGGTCGTTTTTCAGCACATTTTTTGTGCTGAAAAACTCGGCTTATACACGAGTATATACGGTATATAATATGTATTTGAAATTGCTTTCTAACTGTTGCTATTGATATTAATAAAATGTTTTTCATGGTTAAAAAAAAAAAGTGTCCGCGGATTGCATTTCTGTCGGACTCCCCGACGGAATGTGCACATTGTAACAAATCTACAGAAACCACACAGCTTCCGGTCTTACAAAGTGCACATTTTAATGAATCATGTGTAAAAACACCATGTACCACGGTAGTATTGCAGTGTATGGTAGGAACGATCAGACTTTATGGTAGGAACCATCAGACTGTCTAGGGTTAAAGTATCATAGAGGGTCTAAAAAGTAATAAAAAGTTTTTTTTAAAAAAGTAAAAAAATAAAAACCCTAAAAATTCAGATAGGCCCCTTTTTCTAGAACTGATATAATATGTTGGGTATCACAGTGTCCCAAAATGCCCGATCAATCAAAATATAAAAACAATTATTCGCAGCGCAGCGGTGAACCCCATAACAGAAAATAGCGTCCAAATGTCCGTAACGCCACTTTTATGGCATTTTACATCACATAAAAAATGTAAGAAAAAGTGGTCAAAAGGTTGCAAAGTCCCCAAAATGGTAGCAATGAAAACGTCAGCTTATCTTGCAAAAAAATTACGTCTCATACAGCTCCATAGACCGAAGTATGAAAAAGTTATTAGTGTCAGAAGATGGCGAAATGAAAACGTGTTTTTTTTTTCAAATATTGTTTTAAATTTATTTTTTTTAAATGTGGTATTACGGTGTTCGTACCGAATCAATGAATAAAGTAGGTGTATCATTTGATGAACATAATTTAAGTTGTAAAAGCTGAGCATGCATTTTTTCGCAAATTTTACCACATTTGGAATTTTTCTCCAGCTTCCCAGTACATGGCATGGAATAATAGATAACATCACTGAGAAGTAAAATTTGTTACGCAGAAAATAAGCCCTCACACATTTCTAGACTTTTGAAGGTAGGGAGCGAAAAATTAAGGCTGTGATTCAAAGGGGTTAATTGTTTCTATCATGCTGTGAATTCCATGTCCTAAAAAGCAGATACTTATATCAGTTTAAGGCCATCATAAATACCAAAGCAGATGACATTTAAGAAGTTAAATGATGAGAAGCACTGAAATATTCACAGATTCCTTAGGATGCCAATATGATTTAAAGACATGTGTTAACAATAAGTTAATTTTGTGTTGGCACTTTGCAATAAGTGTGTTTTTGGTTGTGATTTGGGCACTCGGTTTACCATCACTAGCATAGGATATTACAGCATTAAACAGCACTGAACAGCACAAGAAATAATTGCAATTACTGGTGGTTTGCAATTGTTATTATTTCAGGGCTTGTACACCCTATGCTACAGATTCCATATAGCCGCATAATGAATAATGAGTCCATACAGGTTAACAGAAGGCGCAAAAGGCTTGAACCGCATGCATACCTTTCACGTAACAGATACCTTTCTCAAGGCCAGTGGAAGAGTGACACTTTGTTTACTCCACGTCGGAGAACAATACCTTAAAGGAGAAAAGTTAAGTTACCTGGTCCCGTGCTGCTAATGTGGATATACTGCATTCCTATTTGATACATTTTAAAGCACTTGTAATTTTTATTGAAAAATGTATTTGCATCCTCATAGTATGTACACGTGGTGACTATACCACAGGCTGGACAAACCGGCTTCTGCATGTGTTCTCATGGAAGGTTCTAACTGATGGAATATTTCCTACCCTTTTTTCTATTCATCGCAAGTCTTATGGAAAACACTGAAGGACACAGACTTTCCAGACACCACAGCAGTGCTGTTTTCCTTGGAGAAGTTTGTTTTCCGTTATGTGGTGGAGTTTGGTGTAAAGTTAGCAGACATCATTGGTTTGTTTAATGACACAGTTATTGCCTCTTATTCTTGCTGTGTCACTTCCCTGAATTTCTGAGGGTTGTCTATACACCAGATGGTAAAGTTATACTATACTGACATAATGAGAAAAGCGTTTTAGATGGGTTTTAATACTTTTAGGGCTCCTACATCTAACACTTTCTTCTGCAGATTTGCTGCGCAACATTTCTGGGTCGTACATCCTCAGCTTTATACAGTAGCTGGATCACCAAGTAGTTGGAAATATATTCTCAGGTGGTTAGTTCTATATCTTCAGATACAACAAATAATACAAAGAAAAGAATTTACCTCCACTTTAAATGAATGCTAATTTATTTGTGAAACAAAAAATCCAATGGTTTATATTCAACAAAAGATATATAATAGAAGATTAAAAACTTGTAAAGTTATGCTTACTTTTCCCTGGTAAAACAAGCTACATAACTGGATTGTGTATGTATGCAGAGGGGTTCCTGCCTACGTTTCAGGGCTTAGAATAAAATAATGAAAATAAGACACCATCCGAAAATAAGCTTCCCCTAAAAAATGAGACCTAGCGGCAGTCATTGCTGTAGCTCCCCCCACACCATACAGTAGTATTGGTAGATCATTTAGATTCTGCAAGAGGTTGTGACATGGGGCAAGAATTTAAGGGAAAAAAATCACTGATTATTGCGTTGCAAATGCGCTACGTACATCAAAGTGCTATTGCTAAAGGAAGAGATTGGGGTTGATGATTCTCATAAAAATAGAGTCATAAGAAATTCAGCAAGAAATTCAGGGTTTGGAGAGTTAGATGGATGTTAGAGAAGTTGTTGACGCTCGCTGAGCTGATGCCGATTCGGCTCTGCACTGGAGCCGAGCTGGCATCGGGGGTCTCGGGGTGTCATTGTGACCGCAGCTTTTAAACTGCCTTCGGGGGGCTCCGATCACAGCTAATACCCTGCAATACATCAGTATTTCAGAGTATTATCATGAACAAGCAATCAGATGATTGCTTGTTCATGCCCCAAGGTTGAAGAAATAAAAAAAGTTAAAAAAAAATGTTATTCAACACATGAAATGACATATAATGAGAAAAAGGTCAAAATCATTACACAATCCCCACACCTATAGTAGCATCCGTAACAACCTGTAGAATAAAAATAAATAATTGTTGAACCCGCACAACAAATGTCGTTAAAAAAAAACTTAAAAATCTGCCAAAAATTATGATTTTTAATCCCACAAAAATGCAATAAAAAGTGAACAAAAAACATATGTACTCCAGAATGATACTGTTGCATCAACCGGCTCTGTAGCCAAAAAAGTAAAAATGTTCTGCCACTTGGAAGATGGCAATGCACAAATGATAGATTGTACTGACCCATAAAATAAGGATAACGTGATTATGGCTATACGTTGAACACCAAAAAAAAGGTTAAAAATCCAGTACAGAATAGATGCTTTTCTACTCCTGCCCTCAAAAAAAAGTTCATAAATTTTCAACAATAGGGGATACCAACTCCAAAATAGAAACACTGGAAAAGGCAACTCATCCCACAAAATAAATGCCATCACATGGCCCCATTAACGAAAAAGCTAAAATTTTATAGCCTACAAAAGGGGCCAATGAGGAAACTAAAATCCTGGCAGCTGCAGGGCGCTCCATCCCTTCTGTGCCTCGCGACGTGCCTATAAAACAAGTAACAACCACATGTGGGGGGCTCTCTGTACTCAGGAGAAATTGCTGAACAATTTGTAAGTTGGGGTTTCTCTTTTAATCTTTTGGAAATGTGTAAATTTTAGGGCTAAATAAACATATTTCTAAATTTCACCTCCATTTTGATTTAAATTACTATAAAGATCTCAATGGGTTAACAATCTTCCTAAAAGTTGTTTCTACTAGTTTGAGGGGTGCAGATTTGAAAATGGGTTGATTAGGTAGGGGATTTTTAATGCTAAATATTTAAAATTTCATTCAAAACAGTAATTAAACCCAAAATAGTCAATTCTGAAAATACTGAAAACCGATATTCAATTTGTTGACATCAAAATAAATTATCCAGACATTTAAAAAATTATGTCTATATGCCTGAAACTATGATTTTGAATTTTGAAAATGGAAATTTTTGAGTTTACAAAAAAAAATCTGCCAAAATGTACCATTTAAGTCAAGTACAACATGGGAGGAAAAAACAATCTCATAATCGCTTTGATAAGTAACAGTGTTGAAAAGTTATAACCACATAAAGCGACGCAAGTCAGAATCCAAAAAATGGGGCTGAGCCTTAAGCCATAAACTGGCTACGTCCCTGATTATGATTATTTTTACTTACTTGATTAATGTTGATTATTTTTGTTGAAATGAAAAAATTCTTGTTCATGAAAAAATAAGACATTCCCTGAAAATAAGACCTGGAGTGTATTTATGAGCAATTATTAATATAAGACAATGGGGCTCATTTACTAAGGGTCTGCGGGACCGTGATTCCATCGGGTTTCCCGAATATTTCCTTTGTGTGCCGAATTGCCCCGGGTTTTTGGCACACATGATCGGATTGTGGCGCATCGCCGCAGGCTTGCACGCGACAGAAATTGGGGGGCGGGCCGTCGGACAACCTGACAGATCCGGACAAACTGCAGAATTTAAAAACGGAATTGTGTCGCAAGACACACACTCACATACAGCAGGAAGAAGCAGGTGAACTCCGGCGGACCTCGGCGCAGAAGTGACGGATGCAGGAACTCGGGCGCACGGGCTTAGTGAATTGCGGCAGACCCGAATCCATGTCGGACAACGCACCGCGGGATTGCGACAGGACCGGGTAAGTAAATGTGCCCCAATGTCTTATTTTTGTGGAAGCACAGTATGAACAAATACTTGATTCTAAATATAAGTTAGGCCTAATTCACACAAACATGAGGGGGGTGTATGTACGGCAGCATGGTTGCTCCATACTGCTCCGTACATGGGGGAAAAGATAAAACAAGTCCTATCTGTCAGGGTCAGTGGATCCTCTGGACCACCGCGGGAGGTGGTACTAGCCGACACCTGGGACCGGAGTCTAAGTGGCACCTGGTTTTCACCAGAGCCTGCCGCAAAGTGGGATGGACTTGCTGTGGCAGGATACCACCAGGTTGTTCCACAGGTGCGACTAGCCCGCGGTGTCAGCCGAGGTCGAGGTACCTTAGCGGAAGACAGTCTCATGGTCAGGTCCAAGCAGTAGGTCAGGGCAGGCGTCAGAGATGCAAAGTCAAGTCCAAATCCGTGATCAGCAACAGGAGGTCAGGCAGGAGGGAACGGGAGGACAGGCACACGGGACACAGGAACACAGCAACACGGACAGACTCAGGTAACACGGCAACATGGAGGGACTCAGGTAACGCAGGAAACACCGGAACGCAGAAACAGACAGGAACGCAGGAATATCGCAGGGGAGCTTTCAACATGGAGTACACACAAAGATCCGTCAGGGAATGATGGGAGCCATTGGGTAAAACACAGAACCTGTGCACTGGCCCTTTAAATCTGGAGGCACTGCCGCACGCGCCCTAGGGAGCGGGGCCGTGCGCGGGACCTAGTCCGGATGGGAACGGGAGCCTGGGGAGGTGAGTGCACGGGAGCGGGGCTGGAGCAGTGGAGAGGGGCAAGGGTGCACCCGCGATCCGTGGTATGGATCGCGGTGGTGCCCGTGACAGTACCCCCTCCTTTCGGCCTCCCCCTCTTCTTCTTGGTCCCAAGAAACCTCTGGAGGAGAGTCCGATCAAAAATATTCTCTTCAGGCTCCCAGGATCTCTCCTCAGGCCCAAACCCCTTCCAGTCTACAAGGAAGAACCGCTTACCCCTCACGAACTTCATGTCCAGAACCTCCTTGACTTCATATACATCTGGAGAATCCGCCTCAGGGGCCGGAGGAGGGGATTGCAGGGTGAAGCTGTTCAAGACAACTGGCTTCAGAAGGGACACATGGAAGGAGTTCGGGATGCGCATTGATGGAGGAAGGCGGAGCTTGTAGGCCACTTGATTGATGCGCTTGATTACCTCAAAGGGACCAAGGAACCGGGACCCAAGTTTGTAGCTGGATATCTTAAGCCGGACGTATCTGGAGGATAGCCATACTTTGTCACCAGGAAAGAAGACAGGAGGAGCTCAACGTTTCTTATCAGCCTGGGTCTTGGTACGGTCTGTAGCTCGTAGAAGGGACTGGCGGGTCTGGTCCAGATCCTCAACCTAAGGGACAACAGAGGGAGTAGACAGCGGGAGAGGAGGGCAAGGAATGTGTCTATAGACCACAAAGAACGGAGCCGAACCAGTAGATCGCGAGTCCAGGGAATTGTAAGAGAACTCAGCCCAAGGTAGAAGGTCAGTCCAGTTGTCTTGACGGACTGAGACTAAGTGGCGCAGGTAGCAGCCCAAAGTCTGGTTTACCCTCTGTACTTGACCATTCGACTGAGGGTGGTAAGCAGAAGAAAAGTCAAGGATGACCTGCAGTTGGTTACATAAAGAACGCCAGAATTTTTACACAAACTGGACTCCTCGATCGGACACAATGTGTAGTGGAAGGCCATGCAGCCGGAAGATATGTTTGAAGAACAAACTGGCAAACTGGCGCACGGGACCTAGTCCGGACGGGAGCGGGAGCCAGGGGAGGTGAGTGCATGGAAGCGGGGCAGCGGAGAGGGGCACATTTTTACTGGTTTTCTGACCCCCCCTCCCTCCCCCACAATACAGAAAAAAAATGCACATTTTCGAGTGGTCTTTTTTAATGTGGTTGCCTAACTATGCTTCTTTAATGCCACACCTCTGAGGCGGATGCCCACTAACACAGATTTAGACATATTTGTGAACAACATTTACGTGAACGATGCCTTTTGTGTACTAAGAAAAAGTATTAGATCTTTGACTTCATGTCAGGAAAAAAGGGAGGAAACACAAAAGTGTTTAGAAGTGGAATCTATGAAATGCAACACAGACCCCTGTTGGAAATCTGAAGATTAATTTTTATAATTTGGTGTCCTCTCTCAATAAAAATGGGATTGATGACATCAGCATTGTAACTATTAATAGAATTCTATTCATCAGGCAGCGGAGAAGGGCACACAAATCAATGAGCTGCTCACTGCCACTCTTGTTCCTCCCACTGAGCATGGGCGAAAGTCGGAATTCGGCAGGAATGTGGTGGGAAGCTAAGGCCATGTCCTATACAGTAACAATTTGCTACTCAATTTGGCAATGTAAAAATGCATTCAATTAATTGAAGTTCAGAAATGAAAAAAGGGGGTGATTTAGCATAACTAGTGTAAGGGATTGCTATGGACAACTTCTCTCTTTTTGCCCAACCTTGATTGATAATAAATCTTTTCAATTGTTCCTTGTTAAAAGCATCTTCCAAACAGGTGGATATGTACCAACAAAAGTCTGTTCTTGATCATAGGTGTGAAAGCAAGAGGTAGGATCTGCAGCTGCCGGACATTTATGTTATGCTCTGTATACATGCTGTTGGTAAATATTCCTTTAAATGAATAACACATTAGAGACAATTTATAGGGGTTCTCTATGAGATTAGCAGCACCAGAGTACCTATTAATGAGTGTTTAGCACAACACAACAGTAGTTCAATGGCACAATGGCTCCTTTATTGTTTAACAAAGGGACTCTTCTGGTGATCTGAACCCACCTTCAAACATAGTCTATCCTGAGCCTTTGCAGAACATTTACAAGATGTACTAATGGATCTTTGTCCTATGTTTATTTTTTTCACTGGACTTCTAGATTATATTTGTAATATGGATATAAATGTGGCTGTATTTTGGCCTTTTGAAACTGACATATTTCTAAAAAACTAATGGTCTGGATGTACTGCAGTCACTGACCTTATAAGGACACGTCCTAAAATTTATAAGACATATCCCCCCTTTCTTTGCCCTTGTGTACCTTCTTGGTATCTTGCTTCACTTTTTCATTGGTCTTTCTTTACTTCACGTTGTAATCATTCTTTTCCTTCCCAATCCCCATCCGCTTAATTGCATGTCAGTTCTGGTAGCAGTAACTCCTGATGATCATAATTGTCTCTAAACCATATATTACTTATTCAGAAATGGACATGTTGGTCTCAAATAGTAGTATCATCCAATGTATGTTGATTGTGCAGATTCAGAATGATGTTAGATTATTGTATGTTTATTCTCCATTTCAACTTGAGTCTCGAAACGCGTCAGATCTTTTTATGCTCCTGTATCATGTTGCTTGCCATTTTAATTAATTATCTGCATATCTGTAGTTGTGCTCCTCTAAATCTTTTCTCCTAAATAAACTCGAGTATATACTCCGTATATGCTCGAGTATAAGCCGACTCAAGTATAAGCCAAGGCCCCTAATTTTACCACAAAAACCTGGTAAAAACCTATATTTTTTTTACTCGAGTATAAGCCGAGTTTGGGTTTTCAGCACATTTTTTGTGCTGAAAAACTAGGCTTATACTCGAGTATATATGGTATTCTTTTGTGTGATTTAATTTATTGCATTGTACATTAAGTAATAGAATACTCTTGTTTTTAAACATTTTCTCCACTGTCTTCACCTTATTCCTAATGTCACGTCCTAGTGAGACTAATAACAGGATGTTTTCATCCAGGATCTTGCCAAAAAGGGGAATACAATAGTTATTAAACATAAGGGTTTTCTAAAGTTTTTTTCATCAATGACCTGTATTGTTTGAGCCATAAATCGTGCCATTGTAAAATCTGTGTTGTTTAGAAAACAATAATTCCTTTATTATTATTACTTGGATAACTCGATAACTTAACCACTGTAACTATATAAAGTGGACCGTCAGGTCGATTTGGGATCCTAAATCGACTGGTATATTAGGTTGGGTGGCCTCAATTTGAAAAAAAAAATCCCAAACATTTATACTTGCCTAGATGTGAGTCTGATAAAATACATAGAGAGAAGGAAAGATGGATGCTGTAGGATTCAGAGACTCAGGTGAAACAGCTAAGGTCCTGATAATGAGCTGTTCTTTAAAAAAAAAAAAAAAGCTACCTAAAATAAACTGTTCTATAACTGCTATATACATATATGATGAACCCCTTAAAGGAAACCTACCACTTCTGAAGGTAGGTATGAGATGCAAACACCGGGCACCAGCTCAGGGTGAGCTGGTGCCGGTGCTTAGTCTCGTTAGTGTTAAAACCGCGGTATCGCGGTTTTAACACTTTTTAAACTTTCTAGCAGAAACTGCTTCGGCGCTGCGTGCGCACGATCGTGCGCGCGCCTACATTGGAAATGCCGCAGGCGTTGCGCGCGCAGCGCCGAAGCAGTTTCTACTATAAAGTTTAAAAAGTGTTAAAACCGCGATACCGCGGTTTTAACACTAACGAGACTAAGCACCGGCACCAGCTCACCCTGAGCTGGTGCCCGGTGTTTGCATCTCATACCTACCTTCAGAAGTGGTAGGTTTCCTTTAAAAGCCCTGCATGTTCTATCAAAGTTATGTATCAACAGGCAAAGTTAAGTATCAACAGGGAGTTGATACATAAGAGTTGTTTTTCCAAGATCTGCAGCAGTTTATGGCAAAAAACTTGATGATACTGACACAATTTTAAAGGCTTGTCCCAAGCTTTATTGTTATCTCCTATCCAATCTGATCGGTTAAAGTCCGATAACAGTCCCCTGGAATTCAGGAGAATGGAGTCTTATTATGGCTAATTACTGGAGCGGCAGGTGAGGAATGGGTCCTGCCACTCAACACTTTGGGGCTCATTTACTTACCCGGTCCTGTCGCTATCCAGCGGCGCATTCTCCGACGAGGATTCGGGTCTTCCGGCGATTCACTAAGGTCGTGCGCCCCGATGTCCACCAGGTGTCGCTGCTGCGCCGAGGTCCGCCGGAGTTCACCATCCTATTCCTGGTGCAGGTAAGCGTGTGACAAGCCGGCGCCGATGCGACACAATCCGATCGCGTGCGCCAAAAACCTGGGGCAATTCGGCGCAAAACGGTAAAATTCGGAAAACCCGGCGGAAAACGCTATTAGGACCCTTAGTAAATGTGCCCCTTTGTCTTTAGCAAACACTTTATAACAGATTTTAGGATGTCTTTAGGAACACTTTATAACAGATTTTATACTTTCATCATGTATTATTGATTAGATAGAAGTAGTATTCTGATACTGGTGTTGTACAGGTCTGTTGTGACCCAGGAGAGTGGGTATTCATACAGATACTTGTAACCCTACCACTCAGATTACTATAACAATGAAACTTGGTATAACCAATTTTAGCCATATAAAAAACCTCAATCTAAGGATCAAACATCCTTTTTGTAAATGTTTAGGGGCAGATCTGTTGTCAGTAGAAGTCTATTCCGGGGTATACCTTTATTCTCGTTTACATACTTTATTAGGTCTAGGTTGTATTTGTTTAGAGAGAATTTATTTTCGCATTTGGTCCGTATGCAGAGGGTTTGGTCAGAAGTTTGTATTTAGGGGGTCCATGGGTCTTTTCTTATTTTGCAGATCTGGGGTATTCAGTAATTTGAGGTTTTCATTTATGGTCTGTATGTATTCTGTGGTATGTAGTTAATCTGGTGTATTTTACTATACTCTGTGATCTGGTTTGAGGCTTCTATTTTGAGTTATTCTGGGGATTATACTTATTTTGGAGTCTGTTTGAACATTGGTGAAGGATTTACTAATTGGGATTAGAGCCCGATCCTCAGTAATTTGATGATGGTTATCACATCTCTTCTTGAAAACTGATCACTGGAATAGCAGCCCATAACGGGGAACTTGCAGTCAGCTTGCTATCCATAGAGGATCCCTGCACTGGATTTACATGTAGAAGATCCCTGCATTTAGCTCATGTGGGCTACATAAAAAGTATCTGTACCCATCCATATAGAGCATTGGTGGCAAACCTTGGGCGCTATATTCTGTTACGGTGTTCACAGCCAAGAATAATCTTTTTTATATTTTTATAGAACAAGCATTTTGGGACGTGACGATAGCTAACACATTTATGATTTTTGCGGTTTATTTATTTTTATATTAGTTCTAGGGAAAGGGGGTAGAGGTCGCACTAACATTTTTCCAGAAGGGTAATAATACTCCTGTCACAATTTTTGAGAAGTATTTTTAACCCAGGAGGAGTCCGAAATTTTCACTAATAAATGTATAACTCCCAGGTGTGTATATAGTGTTAAGAGACTTCTATTAATACAAGGAAAAAGTTACAGCTCCTGTTTTCTGTGCCTAAAAGGGTTATCCCACAAATTCAAGTTAAGCCCTATCCACGGGATAAGGTCTAATTTGAATTCCCGGGAAAACCTCTTTAGGGAGCATTCACACGTTTTTTATGCGTTTTTGACTTATCCAAAGGCCTCACATGTTGAAGTAACATTGCGTTTCAGCATATGCAATGGAAACGCAATGTTACTTCAACCTTGTGATCAAGGTTGAAGTCTTTAGAATGCGTCAAAAAGGCAACGCATCGTGTGAATGCTCTCCTAAATGTGTTTTTTCGCTCATTTCTCGCTCTCCACCTTCAAAAATCCATAACTTTTTCATTTTTACGTGTACAGACCTGTGTGAGGGCTTATTTTGTGCGTAACAAATTTTACTTTCCCGTAATGTTATTTATTTTAACATGCCGTGTACTGCGAAGCTGAAAAAAAATTCCAAATGTGGAAAAAATTTTTAAAAACCGCACGTGCGTCATGTTCTTGTGGGCTCTGTTTTTACGACTTTGACTGTGTGCTCCAAATAACACCTCAGCTTTATTCTTTGGATCGGTGCAATTGCGGTGATACCAAATTTATATAGGTTTTATTGTGTTTTAATACATTTTCAAAAATTAAACGAATGTGTACAAAAAAGAAAAAAAAAATTTTGCCATCTTCTGAAGCTAATAACTTTTTCATACTCTGGCGCACAGAGCTGTGTGAGGTGTCATTTTTTGCAAAATGACCCGAAGTTTTCATTGTTACCATTTTGAAATCTGTGCGACATTTTGATCATTTTTTATTCCATTTTTTATGTTATGTAAAAAGGTGTAAAAGTCGCATTTCGGACATTTGGGCGCCATTTCCCGTCTCGGAGGTCACCGCCGGCCGTAACCGTTTTTATATTTTGATAGATCGGGCATTTTGGGACGCGGCGATACCTAATGTGTCTGTGATTTTTACTGTTTATTATGTTTTATATCAGTTCTAGCGAAAGGGGGGTGATTTGAATTTTTAATATTTTATTAATTTTTTTTATTTTTTAAACTTTTTTTAAACTTTTTTTTTTCTCTATATCTTAGACCATCTAGGGTACATTAACCCTAGATGGTCAGATCGCTCCTACCATATACTGCAATACTTCTGTATTGCAATATATGGCATTTTTGCAGCTCATTTATTACAATGAGCCACTGGCTCATTGTAACGAATCTGCAGAAACCATTAAGCCTCGGGTCAAACGAAGACCCGAGGCTACCATGGCAACCGATCGCCGCCCCCCCGATGACGATCGAAATAAAGATGGCGGCGCCCGCGCGACGCCGTCTTTTAAATGCCGCCGGCAAAGTCTTTGCCGGCGGCAATCAAGGGGTTAATAGCGGTGGGGGTTTGCTGCAATATGCAACAACCATCACCTCTGTATGAAGAGGACTCAGCCCGTGAGCCCTCTTCAGACATTCCCTACACCTCTGCGCCGTAGAGCTACGGCGCAGAGCGTTAAGGGGTTAAACAGGTGGTGCACAACATTTTTGTGGTGTGTTCACACATGGTGTTTTCAAACACATCAGAGCAGCTGAGAAGAGATTTGCCTAATTACATTGCTGTCAACATTGTGTTAACAAAACACACGCATCAACGCAATTTTATTGCGAGCACACGCATCAACTAACTGTTGACAGCAATGTAATTAGGCAAATCTCTTCTCAGCTGTTCTGATGCGTTTGAAAACATATGTAATAACCTCACCCTCAGGCTACATTCACACTACCATATGGGGGACATATGTACAACCGCAAGCTTGTGGCTGTACATAGGTCCCCAATAGACGGCAATGGCCGCACGGATACCGCTCCGTACACAGGAAAATGACATGTCTTTCCCTGTGTTACGGCCAGTACCCAATGCATTTCAATGGAGGGGGTGGGGCCACCCCCTCCTCCTCTCCATGGCACTGAACGCATGCGATCCCGGCTACGGCCCGTCAGGCATACGTTTGTGTGAATGCATCCTTATTGTCTACAGAGCGGACTATGACTGATGGCGGCCCCCAGACTGGGGCGGATGATGCTGAAATTTTATTTAATTTATTTTCTGTGTTTTGGGAACAACTCTTTTTTTTGTTTTTTATTTTTTGTTTACAGGGGCACATTTAGGGAGGAACACATAATATATGTGTTCCTTGCTTTACTCAAATATTGATCACAGATAACAGTGATCAGTGCCCATTGGATCAGTGTCATCAGTGATCTGTATAGAGAGACATGCAGAGAGGATGCACATAGCTCCCTCCCTACAGCTTCTCACTGTATACAGGGGCTGCTGTGACAGAAGACTAATAATAATCGGCCCCCTGTCACAGTATACGATCGGGCTGTGACATAGACAGCACGATCCTGTTAATGGCTGTGTGCACGATTGCACACAGATCAGGAGCACAGCCCCGGCAACAGATCCCGGGCCCACCCCTCGCTCGGCTCCTCCCCCACCCCTCGCTCAGCTCCACCCCACCCCTCGCTCGGCTCCACCCCCACCCCTCTCTCGGCACCCCGCGGGAGAGACTCAGACGGTGAGCAGGAAGTTCCTCCCTGTCCTGCCTTCAGCCACTCAGCGATGCGATCCTGCAAAGAATATTTTGCAGGATCGCAGCCTGCGCTGTCACCACTTGGAAGTGGCACACTTTCAGACAGGAAAATCACCAAGCGTATTTATACGCTTGGTGATTTTTTGGGGGGAGTAAATCAGCGTCTATGACGCTTGTAGAGGCGTTATCGCGACCTCTGAAGGTGGGTGATTTAAACTTTTACGTTTTATTATTTTTTCAAATAATATATCTTATTACTCATACTATATACTGCAATACTACTGTATTGTAGTATATGGCAATTTTACTGATGATCTCTAAGTGGAGATCATTATACATGGCGAGCCTACAAGTCTCTATGAGAATGTAGGCTGCCATGACAACCAATCGCCACCCTAACCGGTTAACTGTCACGGTCGATGCCAGCAACGATGCGGCAGTAACAGAGGTGCAGCTGACACCCGTTAGACACTGCACATGTAAATACAGGGTCCTGCGCAGCATTTATTTTACCGGGCGATACATGAAGGGGCCTGAAGGGGGAGGGGCACGGCCTACTGTGTGATAAGTCACCGGCTTCCTGGCGTAGAAATAAGTTGCCGGCAGGGCCTGGCGTAGAAATAAACACTGCTCAGCCCCCCGAGGAGACCGAAGACTCTTGATGTATTGCGCTGCGAAAAATCAGTGGGGGGTATGATAAATATCCCCCCAAGTTTCTATTAGAATTGGAGCAACCCTCTCTTCTACAGATTTCCCCTAACGATCACAGCAGGTATCTCCACTCTATGGGAAGTCACTGCCCGGACTCCCATACCGCTAATATGCACGCACGGCACCCTCGCTCAAGCTCAGCTCAAAACTCTGCCACCATGTTCGATATCTCCTTCACTGATGCACATACACATCCTACTCTCCACCCGATCCCCCCTTAAAAAGCCTGCGTCACACAACGTTTTTATACAGCTCTCCCCTCTTGACACACACAGGGAGATTGGTAAGTCCCTACAAACTTTAAATCTCCACCATTATTGCACTTCAATGTTCTCTCCCTAATGCTAATTAAGTACTCCCCAGCATGCTGCCACAACTTTTTCCAGGTTAACAATAGATATCCCTTTTACAAAGACTTAGTAAATACCATACTCTAAGGTATTCCATTTAACTATATGTCAAACAACCAAACCCCATTCCCCTTCTTTATACCACTAATATTACTAATTGATCAGATGTACTAAAGATATAAATCAATAAGATACATTATTGTTATTACCCAAAACGTGTTGTGTTTTGTACATTTTTTTAAATAAAAACGCTATATACTATAAGGGTCTGACAAGAATCTCATCCATGGTATGCACCAATCCTCCTTATACTCCACTACCTATACTCTAGAGCAGCGGTGGCGAACCTATGGCACGCGTGCCAGAGAGGGCACGCAGAGCCCTCTCTGCAGGCACGCGTACCATCTCCCCATTCTCATCAAAGTCGGAGCTCCGGCTCTGTCCTGAAGCTGATCGGCTCTGCTCTCACTAGTGATGCCTTAGTGAGACAAGAGCAGCCGATCAGTGCCCGCCCCTCCTCCTCTTCAGCCCGGGAAGTGGGAAGAGAACAGAGTGAGGCAGCTCACAGAACGGAGCCAGCAGCAGCAGCAGCAGAGAAGATAAGAGGTCAGGAGCTGCTGGGGCTGCTCACACACAGAGAACACATGTGCACACTTGCAGAGGTCCTGGCAGGTGACACTAAACCAACTATAAATACTTGTGCTTTAGTGTCCCAAATCCCCCTGTGTGACAGTCTGTGGCCACCTTGCCTGTATCTGAAGTGCTCATCACCTGCAGATGGCGGCCAGTGAAGCCAGGACAACACCACAGTAAGCACCCTATGTACAATGTAAGCGGGTGCTATGCTGCATCACTGGCCGGGTCGTGCAGGTGATGAGCGCTGCGGACAGAGGCAAGTGTATATGTGGCCACAGACAGCTCTCATATGGGTGATCCCAAATCCACCTGTGCATCCACCCCACAACAACCACTTTGTCCTACAAACCATCTCCCAAAATGCTACTTTTTTGCCATTTTGCAACATGTAATAAAATGTTATGAAAAGTGGTCAAATGGGTGTACAGTCCTCAAAATGGTAGCACTGAAAGCGTCATCTCAGATCACAAAAAATTACGCCACAAACAGCTCTGTACACTAAAGTATGAAAAAGCGCCCAAAAAATTTGCACCAGAAGATGGCAAAATGACTTTTTTTTTTAGTACAGGAGGTTTAAATTTTTGTAAATGTATACAAACATTATTAAACCCATGTAAATATATTATCCCTGTGATCATACCGACCCACAGAACATGTCATTTGGGGTGCACAGTGGAAGCTGTAAAATCCAAGCCCACAAGAATATGTCACAAAGGCATTTTTTTAACCAATTTTACTGCATTTGGAATTTTTTACCACTTCCCAGTACAGGGAATTAGATATTAAATACCATCACTATGAAGTGCAATTTTTTACGCAGAGCTCTTTCAGGGTGGGGAGTAAAAATGGAAACGCAAAAACAAAAAGGGGGTAAAGATGGCAATATTTGGTCCATGAGCAATCTAACTTATCACACTCCCCTAGTCCCTGCATCTACTCAGGACTACTGTCACTATATGGGGGTAATGATAATCAGTATATGGCGGTAATATACCTCACTGAATGGCAGTAATATGATATTCATTGCTATATTTGTATAGCATAGTATAGCAGTACTATGGGTAACATTGGCCTTTCTATAGTCTTTATTATTTGATGCTATTTATGTGGTTGTAAAGGTGGCATCGTCATATGGCAGTATTATTTGTCTTATTGTTAGGCGGTATTGTGGCACCATTGGGCTAAATTTCTGTGTTGGCACCTCGCTATAGAAACGTTGGCTTTGGTTTGCAGTTTGGGCACTCGGTCTCTCAAAGGTTCGCCATCACTGCTCTAGAGTTTAGCAACCCAAACTCGAGACATCTAAACGGCTGCACCCAAAAAAGATGTTCTAATACATCTTTACTAAAGTTGTGCCTTATGTGATGCACAACCACTCTAGGTGAGAAGTATATATACATATTTATCTAAAATACTCTCAGCTACTATATCACCCTATGAGCGCTTTGTTCCTAATCCCCTTCCTGCTAACCATTTCTTAACTTCATAAATACATGTGCAAGCTCAATAGACCTTCTTTTTAGTGCAAACATAGACAAAGAAACTGCCGCAGACACAATGATACATCTGGACCGATGGCCACAATCTTCTGTCCAAAAGATTACAATGCTATTATTATTAATGTTACTGTTTATGTCCTGTCATTTCTATTTTACATTCTTTTAATCACATTCTTGATAAAGGATAATAGTCAAAGAGGCATTATGTGCAGTGTGGAGTCTGATATCAGGAGTTTGGCAGCTATTCACAAAAGCAGAATTATGCAAGGGGTTAATTTTTAGCAAAGACAAAAAGGAGAAGGACCAATGTGTTTAACTTGGAAGGACACAGCCTGAGAGCTGCCAGACAGGTTTAGGCAGAGTAGCAGGGAAGAATTCTCTTTAATGAGGCACAGCTTCTGGCTCTGATAAGCTGTAGTGTGCAGGCTAGAGAACTACTGTATGACCTAGGGGGACAAAGATTTGACCCCACACATGTAGAGAGGGCAGTGCAGGTCTAACACAGTGCTACTGTGCCCCTGCCAAAATAGCCGAACTGAACAGGACTTTTCGTGAGAAGCTGAAGGCGCTGCTGTTCCTGGATTTTAGAAACAACATAAAGAGTCTTATTGATTCCTATAAACATTGCTGTTACCTAGAGTGGCTGACAAGCGTCAGACGGTCCGAGAGTCAGCAGCGTTATGCGTTCCCTTTCTGAGGACATCTTTTCTGCTCCGCGGCTTGCAAGTCGATGGCGACATGGTGGTTGTATTCCTGGAGTGAGCAGGAGAGGTAAGAGGCAAAACCTGATGAACAATGCAAAAAGCATCAAACCTATTGTAATTGAGAAATAATATAGAAATCTCATTTACTTAGTACTTTCTTACACAGCATCATATGGCTGTATTAGAAAACATTTAAAGTGACTATACTGTATACACACACTTTAACCTTGTCATTTTTAGCAATTTGGTCCTTTAGCTCAGTTTAAGTATGTTGAAGATATTGATGGAGGGAATGGATGGATGTAGTGAGCGTACATAAAAGTTTACTTATTTCTAATGAAAGCACCCAATATCACTGCAAGGTTAAGAAGTGGTGCCAACAGAATAACAAGGGGTTTGGTTATTTATCCAAGCGCAAATATGGGTCAGTACCGGGATGTTTGTGAACTCCTTTAATCTGCAACTGTTAAAAATGATGAAATAGTGGTGGGCCCCCAGAACTTTCAACATTTTTTTGTGCCAAATGTTATTTTTTTTTTTCTAATGATAAATTCAGTTGCTCTACTAGTATCCTTACATGATACCGGTAAAAGTGTAGTTATCATCTGATAAAGCTCTTTACTTTAGGAGATATCTAAAATGTATCTGTAACCACAAAGTACCCCCTAATTTTTCAAGTGGAACCATATATAATGGTCATCATCAGTGTACTCCAAAGCTGTGCTCACTGGGGCATATTTACTAAGTGTGGCTTGCTTGTGTATAATGCCGGGTGCACCAGATTCAGGATCTCTGGTGCCGGTTATTCATGGCACAACTTTTTTTTCTGGTCTATCTTTAACATGGGGCATGCAACACACTTCTGTCGGACTTGCATATCAAATCCTTTAAGTTTACATACCTTGGCCTTGGTATCAACCATTTGCTCAGTATGATGTCATCGGTGCATGCACTTTGATGGTCATGTTTTTTGTTGGGAAGAACAGTAGGTATGGAATAGGGATTCCATAAAAAGAGAGTTGTAGGATCTGATTAAATGGTTGGCAGTCAATGACCCATGTCAAATACAGAATCACAACTGTAATCAGAAGGGCAGTAATTCACTCTCATGGCAGAATATACAGTACAAGAAAACCGGTCAAGCAGCTTGTTATTCTTAGTTATTAATTATCTACAATTAGCTGAATATGAAACACCCAATATTTCCAGAGTCAGTCGGTTCCATTGCTGGGAGACCCTGCACCCCTCACATAAGACTGTCAGTGACCTCTTCAGAGTCATAGATAAGATCTACACAGGCTATGTTTGTGATTGTCTGCTGACACGATCTACCCAGAAACTCAAGACCAGTTACCACTCATTGACTTTCACTGTCTGCATCTGCTATACATACAGTACGCACATGACACCAATGCCTTCATGTGACTTGTGTTGTTGTATTTTAGATTGTCTTACCTGTTTACTAGATTGTTGGTGGTAAGCCTGTGAATGACCTAGGTGGGGCAGGGTTATATTTATGGTTGCAAGTCACTGACCTGTTTTTTATACCAGTACACATACAATACTATTAGTATTTTTCATCTCTAGGTATATAACTATCTATTAATTACCATTCATTTTGCTGATTTTTGTTGGTCAAAAGTTAACTGTAAAGTGATCCTCCCAAGTATAAACTGATAAGAGGGGATTTTGCTGCTAAAACTTAATTGATAAAACTTAAGTGCTAATTCTATTGGATAATTTAGTCACAGCTATAGGGTTCCCTACAGGACAAGTGGAGTGCTGCATATTCCTATTTGATTCAAGGGAGGCTGCATATAATACATACATGCTCCATGGACCATGTCCATTAGGCCAAGGGAAGCTCTTTGCAGCTAAAGGGGTCCCTCCAGACAACCCCTCTGATTTGTACATCCCATTGCATAGATTATAGGACATTCTGAAATTTCATCAGTAAACTTTTCATCCTGCCTGCTGACTGCTTTCAGTAGGAAAAATATAATTTTTTATCACTGCTCAAATGAATCAAAAATATAGATCTAGAGAAAATAGGCACCTGGGTAGATTTCTGAAACCATGTCCAATGAAAACTGAAAACAATGTCAGAACAGTTTACATTCAAAGGCTTCATTGTGAGTTATTGGTCTCTTTCAGACGTTTTCCCAAAACGGTTGGAATATATATGTACACTATATTTAATATAATGTATCCACAAATGTTTTATTTACTCAATTGTAATAATAAATACACACTGTGGTTTAAAAAAGCCTCATATATGAACACTTGTGTCCTTGATAAATCTGATGTAATGGCTGTAATAGCTTCTGGGGACAGTGAGTAGAAAGTGAGATGCAGACTTATGTGGTATCACTTACCAGCTAGTGTCCAGATCACACAATGATTCATTAAATTTACATCTCGTGCAAGGAGCAGCTGAATTATGCATGCTGCGGCTGAAGGCACATGTCCCTCCATATTACCTGGTAATAGATCTCATCATCATATTTGATAGTTTTCCTTATTTTCACTCTGTTTTTGTGCTTTTTAAAGTGTAGCTTTACTTGTAAATCACGGACAAGACATAATTATATTGTTAGATGTTATCCTCAGGGGAAGTTACTGTTTGCCACACAAATACATAGCTGTTTGTGTAATGGGTCCAACATGACTATCCATTTTGGTACATGGAGGTCAATCTATTATGTGTTGACATGCAGGATGTCCCAACAGTACCCCATTATGTTTTAGGGGCTAGCTACAATTCTATGATGAACAGTTTTACCAGTGTTTGGTACTGCTATCTATACACTAGAATCTTATAGCTTATGTGCACAGCGTTTTATAGTGCACATAATGGGATTGTATGGGAAATAACTAGCTGATCGTTCATGGTCTGACTGCTGGGACCTCCATCAACCACAAGAACGCACACCAAGCTCTCCAAAGAATGGGAATCTGGTTCTCTCTGATAGGTGGAGTGCCAAAACTAATATGGGTCCAGTCGCTCCATCCAATTTTAGCAGAATGACGAAAATTGCATGCACAGTGCTTAGCTATATCTGACTGCTCCCATAGGTAGTGAATGGAGAGGCAGGGCACCTGCTTGCCTTACCACTCCACCCATCAGTAAGAACGGGATCACCATCCTTTGGAGAGCTGAATGTCCCATTCTCTTGATGGTGGTGGTCACAGCAGTTGGACCCTGAACTATCAGCTATTACTAATATACTTTGTACAAGCCCTTTGAGGATCATATTAATTTACATGTACATGGTCTCTCTATTTATACATGTACCGAGCATTATTGGGCAATAATATAATTCATCACCCTTGTGCTGTATGATCTAATAGCTGTACAGTGTATGCATAAGGTCACAGTGTGGTCTCACTACACTGGTACTGTTAAGAATATTATTATGCTACTGTATAGTTGTGTTACCTCTGTGCTGTATGGTTTAATAGTTGTACAGTGTATACTAGTATTGATCTTACATTGGCACTGTGAAATGTATTGTTGGGCAATGACATCCCTAGTGTGCGCCATGCAGTTATAGTTGTACTGTGTATGGTGGTAGTGTTTTGCCACAACACGTCACTACTTTGGAACTATACAGAATATTATTAGGCAATAGCATAGTTTATTACCTCTGTGCTGTGTGTAATAGCTGTACAGTGTATGCCGGTATTGTTATGCCACAGTGTGATCTCACTACACTGGCACTGTAAGGAATATTATAAGGCAGTGTTGGCAAACCTATGGCATCATGTCAGAAGTGGCACTCAGAGCCATTTCTGTGGGCAAGCAGACCATCGCCCCAGGACAGAGTTCACCAAATAGGAGCAAACCTTCCTGCACGCAACACTTCATTGACTGTTTGGAACGGCGAGAAAAGTGAGAAGGTGATGACAGAACTGCATTATCTTTGAAGCTCCACCTGCTGGACCCGCCATTCTTTCTCTACAGAGAGACCCTGGAGACAAGCTACAATGAGTCTGAATTTGCCTTCCTTATTTCAACTGTATTGGTGGCCTCAGGGGGCCGATACCATTGAAAGATGTGGAAGAACGGGTAGCAATAAGTTACTGCTTAAAATACCATGTTGGCACTTCACGGTAAATAAGTGGATTTTGATTGTAGTTTGGGCACTCCGTCTCCAAAAGGTTCGCCATCAATGTTATTAAGGCAATAACATAGTTTTATTACCTCTGTGCTGTATTTGCTCCATGTAGTGCTTTTAGTGGAGCAATATCAATAATATTTACTGCAGGTATACAATGTTCTTGTTTTACCTGAAGATTTTGTTTTCAAAGCTATTTTCTTACAGGAAATCTACCTTCAAAGTCAAGCATGATAAACCAAGCACCGTGACGGTGGTAATCTTGTTATGGCCTTCTTCCTACTAAAATTTACACAGCAATGCTAACTGCACAAGTGATGAGGAAGCAGAGGGAGAGTGAGACAATGTAACAGCCTGTGAAGCCAGATGACAAAGGGCCGAGGGTAGCCCCTCAGGCACATTGGTATAATTTTAATAGTTGATTTTAAACGAAAGAATAGATAACAACTATAAGAAGATTATCACAGTAACAGTGCCTCGATCTATGGATAAGTGACCCTGGTTTGATGTTGATGGCAGATTTCCTTTACGAGGGCCCCACACATGGTTCTCCTAGGGTACCTGCTGACCTTGCCATTTATAATATTTTGGCATAAAAATGATCTTTAAATTGGTAATTTTGACCCCCTCAGTGGTAGTAGGACATAATGTTTGAACATAATACATTACCAAACTCATTGCCACAATAGTCACATGGACCAGTAATCATAGACAGGCTCC
This sequence comes from Engystomops pustulosus, assembly GCF_040894005.1. Classification (NCBI taxonomy): domain Eukaryota; kingdom Metazoa; phylum Chordata; class Amphibia; order Anura; family Leptodactylidae; genus Engystomops; species Engystomops pustulosus. The sequence goes on along the minus strand of NC_092417.1, from coordinate 98,892,862 downwards.
ATTAAATCATTGGAGAAAATTATAATGTTAATGCCAAAGGGAAAGCTAATTAACAGTCTCCAAACTGTAACAAAGGTCATGATGGGTATGGTATGCAATCATCAGGGGTGGGAGCCATACGTGCCAGCTTTCTGATGAGACTGATTTAGCCTATGTAATTACAGTTAATAATCCTTATTGGGAAATATGATATGTCTGTTAAATATACATAAACAAGGGGTATTTATTATAATTGAACGGTTGCTACACCTGCAAAGGGCGCACAGTGGCAATAAGCATGAGTATAGGTAACTTTGAGATACCATAGATTTAACAAATAATGCTGGATTGATCAACCTCTTCATTCACCATAAGTAGGACCCTCTTCCTGGATTATAGTCCTTGTGGTTTTTTATTGACAATTATTTTATTACATTTGTATATTATGGACTATTTCTATAAGTTATAGTAATTAAATGGGTATATTTCATATCATATGAATTTTACTAACAACTGAATGAATATATAGAATTTTTAAGAGTAATTGAATTATTAGATTTTTTATTTTATACATTTTATACATTTCATGATTTCTACTACTAAATAAATATTAATTTCTACAAATAACCAATCTTATTAGTGCCCATGTTGTTTCAATATGGGTAAGGGCATCACTATAACCAGAAAACAAGATCTATGCTGTTGCCAGGCTTATGCCATAGAGTTCTCAGTGTCACAATATGATAAATGCAGCTATAGAGTCAGAAAGGATCCAGAAATGTAGTTGTTCCTTTAACCAAATTACAACTGAAGAAAAAAGGTATTCTTATGTCTAAAAAAAAAAAAATCTTCATCAGCAGAGTATCAGCAGAACAGGATGGTGTATTGGGAATTCTGTGATACTGTCACACCGTGTAAATATGCTGCACGCAGTGTTTTTCTATCAGGAGTGTCCCTGAAGCACTGTCCTCATGTCACCATGTGATCAACTAAGTACACGAATATAAAGTATACATACACTATGGAGAAAAGGGCAGGAAACTCTCTCTACGAATCACGACTTGATAAAATAGAAGCAATTGGCCCTATAATGTCTTAAAATTTGGTAAAATAGCTTACAGAACCATCATTACCAGCAATAACTTGAAGTAATTGGGGGAGATTTATCAGAAGTGTCTGAGAGCAAAACTGATTTAGTTGCTTATGGCGATCAATAAGAGTTCAGCTTTCATTTTATAAACTGCTGTTGGAAAATGAAAGCTGAGCTCTGATTGGTTGCCATGAGCAGAATAGTTTTGCTCTCATACACTGAGAGCAGAATCTCCCCCAATGACTGCAAGGTGTGCAGGTCCCATGGCTGCAAAACAAGCTAGTCATCACCCCTCCAACAGTGTTCAGCTGGCATGAGGTGCTTGTGCTGATATTCACTATTGGGAAACGTGTCCCCTTTGGTCCCTTCTGCTGCACACTGTTTCACTATTCATGTGCTTTGTTAAAGGGGTATTCGCATTTGAGCATACTTTTAATTAATTTGCCATATATATACACATCTTCAACTAGATGTTGTCCCTTAGAAACAAGATAGCAGCCCTTGAATATGAACACCCCGTACTCCCCAGCGGTGGCCAGACACTAATGAGATGCTCAACTACGAGTAGTGTCGTGTGCAATCACTCCAGCAACAGAGGTCATATCCAATAACATCAATCTCATTTCTAAGGGATAACATGGCTACATTTATGGGAAATTATCTTTACACAGGTACATTTTTTAATAGCACGCAACTGAAGAAATGTGTATATATCAATATATATATATAGCAGATGAATTAAATTAAATCTGAATGCAGTGATAGGAATAACCCCCTAAGCTGCAGCTTTTCCATGCTGTTATGTTGGAACCCCATCCAGATAAACCATACTTGTTAAATGGGTATTCTCACGGAGACAAGTTTCTTATATGTACTCAGGATAACAAAATAACACATTCTCTAATTCACTGTTATTAACAAAAATACAGCATTTCACAGATATAATTCCAACCTGTCCCTATCAGTCCTGGTGTACAAAATTTAAGTTGCCTCTAGATCTCACCCTGGATCTTCTGAGTTTAGGGTCGGCATCATCTTGTTCTTCTGTCTTACGCTGCACTGAGCTGAACTGCTCTTTGCCCCCTGCATGGGCTCTGACCCTTGCATTCCAGGAGGAGCTCACACACACACTGACGTCTTGCAGGCAAACAACACGTCACATTGTGAGGAGAATAAAGCTGCAAGCTACAGACAGCTAAGGTCTGTATCCAGGGGAGCGTGAGGGAGGTATATAGTAGAACAGTGTGTGTGTTATAGGTGAGTTAACAGAGCTGAATTATGTAATTGTGTGTAATAGGCATCTTATGGATCTCATCATCTCCGATCTGTCAGATACTAGCATTATGTTCAGAAGCTAAATGAAAGTGTATATAAACCTGTACCCTGATCATCTCACCACATTGTCAGCTCACAAAACTAGATGGATCAATATGTATCTACTTAGAGATTCATAGCCCACTCTCGGGAATTTTACACTGACAATCACTGAGTGATAGCTAAAACAGCAATAAAACTGAATAAAATTGTAAAGTAAGGGGTTAAAATTATCTTTATTGTGTAAACATCACTAATGAAGTGACATCTGATAATTTTCTTTCATGGGAAAACCTCTTTAACCCTTTCACGACCCGTGATGTAATAGCACGTCACAGGTTGGCTGCGGGTGACATCATCGGGGAGCAGCAATCCGTTGCTACGATCCTTTTCAATCCATTGATTACAATGTTCGATTTGCACATTGTAATGAATGAGGAGGAAAATACCCATATACTGCTACTGCTACTACAGAAAAATGGCAGCATATGGTAGGATCAATCGGACAACCTAAGGTTAAAGTACTCTAGGGAGTCTGAAAAATAGTAAAAGTAAAAATTTAAAAAAATAAAAATTTATAATAAAAAAACTAAAAATTCAAATCACCCCCCTTTCCCTAGAACTGATATAAATAAACAGTAATAATCACAAACACATTAGGTATCGCTGCAACCGAAAATGCCTGTTCTATCAATATATAATAACCGTTTTTTACTGCATTTAACCCTATAACAGAAAATAGCGCCCAAAGCCGAAAATGGCACTTTCTTGCCCTTTGGAAAAATATAAAAAAATCTATATAAAAAGATCAAAAGGTCGTACGGTCCTAAAAATGGTAGCATTGAAAACTTCATCAAAAGTCGCAAAAAAATATACCACAGCTCCGTACACCGAAGTATGAAAAAGTTATTAGCGCCAGAAGATGGAAAAATAATAAATATTCTACACAGTTTTTAATTTTTGTAAATGTAGGAAAAAAACATCATAAAACTTATACAAATTTGATATCCCCGTGATCGAACCGACCCAAAGAATAAAGTAGACATGTCATTTGTGGCGCACAGTGAAAGCTGTAAATTCCAAGCCCACAAGAAAACGCTGCAAATACATTTTTTCACCAATTTCACAGCATTTTGAATTTTTTTCCAGCTCCCCAGTACATGGCATGGAAGAATAAATACCATCACTATGAAGTGCAATTTGTTACACAGAAAACAAGCTGTCACAGAGTTCTTTACGTGTAAAACAAAAAAAGTTATTGTGGGAAGTGAAAAATAAAAAACCATAAAAAGGGCGAGGTCCTTAAAGTGTTAAAGGAAATCTACCATCAAAATCAAGCATGGTAAATCAGGGATGTTTACACACAGTTCCAGACACTTTGACTGTGGTAATCTTCTTATATCTGCTTCCTTCTTTCTAAAATCAACTCTTATGCTCAAATTCTGGCAATGAAACAGAAGGGCTCACAGGCTGCTAGACTGTCTAAGCATCCCCCCCCCTGATGTACTCTCACTGCAGAAGAGGAAGTTTCAACACACCTTGGAAGGAGGCACACTGCAACAGCCTGTGAATCTGCATCACAGAGGGGCTTTGGTAAACCCCCAGGCTTATTAGCATAATTGTAAACATTGAGTAGGTTTATCATGTACAATTTTGAAATAGTTTCTATAAAGAAAACCTGTTGGAGGTATATTTTTCTTTTGTTTGAATAAAACATTTATTACATATGTACTATTTTTGTCTTATAACACACTTTCTTCTTTGTGTAATATTCTTTAAAACAAACCTGTCACTAATGTCATTTCCAATAGCCCCTATGCCATGCAGCAATCTGAATAATTTCAATACTTTATGTAAGCTTAATTCACCTTATATGGCACCCTACCAGTAGCATGACGTGAGGGGCACTTATCTCAGCCCTAGAGAATTGTAAAGCCTCAGTTTGCTGCCATACACAGTGTCTGCTGTTACTATGGCCCCCATGGTTACAGCAGGGACTGTGTATGGCGGTGATCACACTGTACATTGCTTGAGAAAGGCCGACAGCGCCGAAACGCTGCCTGTTGTGGAACACTATTTCCACACCCATAACTGTTTTTGGGGTTCTCTTACACCCCCCTGTAGACAATGTAATGTTGTGTATTGTAGATAGATATGACAGCAGGGTGTCGCCTGGTTTTAGGAGATAGATATAAGATGGATCCATAGAAGACAGGTATGAGCCAACACACACAGACCATAGGCAGGGCCAGTTCTAGACAAAGTGAGGCCCTGGGCAAAATTAAAAGTGGGGCCCCAAAATAAACTATTTAATGACCAGTCACAGTCAGCAAGAGGCTCCCTTTAGTATGGTAAAACAAACTGTAATATTGGATATTTTAGAGATGATAGGGAGATTGATGGGCAGCATGGTGTAGCAGTGGTTAGCACTACAGCCTTGCAGCGCTGGTCAACATCTGCAAAGAGTTTGTATGTTCTCTCTGTGTTTGCGTGGGTTTCCTCTGCGTAATCTGTGTGCACTATATAAATAAAGAAATGATTAATTATTATTATGATAGAAGATAAATATGAAAGATGATAGAGAAATCCAGATGCAGAACTATGAAGTAGATGATATATACAGGAGATGGGTATGAGAGATAAATACAGTAGAAGAGAAATAGAAGATTGATTAATAAATAGAGAAAAAACAAGATATATAAATGGTCAGATTATATGAGATAGATAACTAGACTGATGGATATATAGACAGGAGATAGATGATAAGCATCTTCACCCGGAATTAAACCAACGGGTATTAACCCTTTCACCCCCGGCATTTCTGGATATTTTGTTGCGTTATTGACGCAACAATTTTTACAATTTCGACATGTTAATATGTAGTCACATTAGGCGAAGAAGATCGAATATTTATCGTATCAGTCAATTTTCGCAAAAAATAAAATGATCACGAAATAAAAGGCAATAAGAGAAAGTGTGTTCTTAGATAGTTCTGCATAGAGAAGGGTTAAAAACATGAATATTAGTTGATATTGTTTCTTATCAGAATGTAGTAACATATAAAGTAAATATTTCCATTATCTGTTAGTTGCAGCAGCTCCTGTGTGCAGCAAATGCTCCCTGCAGCCTGATGGCTAAGAATCTGGAGGGGGCTACACTTCAGGGGGCTGTATCTCTGGCTCTGAGTCTCCTCTTTTATATGAATCTATGAATTTGTTTTTAAGTATAAGGAAAATGGAGATATTAACTGTTAAACTGCCGTCGGGAGTGATTTTTATATGTAAAAATGGCACCTGATATTCTCACTTTAAACCTGAATATCTCTGGATCCATGGCACCTAGAAACAAAATTCAAGATTCATTTGAAAGAAGAGATTCTCCCCCTTCCAATTGCCCACTTTGCCTACCCATAGCGCCGGCCCTGACCATAGGTGGATAGAAGAAAACAGTAAATAACTATGACATATTTCTTCTCCTAATCTAGTCCATCTCCCAGCTAGCTCCACTACTCTATGTGCACCTACGTGTCATAGATATCCCGCTCAAATCTAAACTATGTCATTTTCATTATAATTTCTCACCCCTCAGCCTTCAATAATAACAACAACGTAGACTGTGACGTGGTAGCCATCACGTGACTCATTTGTCAGCGCTGGCCATTCACCTGCCTCCTGACAAGCACCTGTTGCCTCGACACACTTCATTGGCTGACAAGCGACAGCGGCACCGTGACCGCGGCCAATCACCTTTCCTGTTGCGCCTGTCAGTAGCACATGCTGGCTTTCTTACGTCACACGCCAATCATTTGTTTCCACTCCGCCCAGGGGAGGTGCAACTACGTCAGCCGTCGTACAACTTATGTCAGTGCATGCCACGGCTCAGCTCCTCCCTTAGTTACCGTCACTACCGTGTTGGCTCCCATAACACGCCCCTAGTAACAGTCGCCTGCCAATCAGTGCTGAAACCATTCCTACTCTTTGGAGCTGTCTCTGCTCAGAGAGGCCACGCCTCGCGCCTGCGCACTACCCTGTCAGTAGGGGGGCGTGCCGTCGGTTCCTGTCAGTGTGTGAGCGCAGACCGGAGGGAGCACCGGGACTTACCGACTTATCGTCGCATCTCTTGCGGGCCTGGGCGGCCATGCCCTCCGACTTCATATCGCTGCTCAGTGCCGACCTTGACCTTGAGTCGCCGAAATCCCTGTATTCTAGAGGTGAGCGGGGACCCCGGGGGCGGCTGTGCTGGAGAGGGCACACGAGTGACCGGACACCTTTGTTCTCACCTGAAGCTTTGGCTTCTCTCCTGACTTTGGTTGCCGCCAAGGATTCTGGGACAATAACAATGCTTCTGGTAACCATGTAGAGGGTGGGTGTCACGTGGTGTGACCTGCAGGGGGCGACTTATACTTGGAGCAAGAGCTTGCACTCGATGCCTGTGTGACCTGCGGAGGCTCATGAGTCTGGGCACATGTTACCACATCTGCGGTACTACCAGTGTGAGCCTATAGCAGTGACTCATGTAGGTACCAGTGTGACAGAGCCATCACACTAGATATCCGTCCTATGTGATCAGTCCTGCTGCATGACCAGTCCATGTATCCTTGCCCCCTTCCCAATATATCAAGATCTACTTGGGCTTATGTGTATAAATGGGGTTTTGTGGAATGTTATCTGTTCCTTGACTTTACCTGATTGTATCCCCCTTTTTCAGGACTATCATATTCCGTCCATACAGATGTGCTCCTGTCATTTTCACCCATCTGTAGTAGCTGCTTTCCTTACAGGGGACTTGCTAGTCCAGTTCAGAGTAGTACTACATTAACTTGTCAAGTGTAAATAGATTCTTCTCTTTCTAACCTGTCACCTAGAAGAAGGTGGATTTCTCCCTGAGGACAGTTCCCTCCTAGCACGGCCTGCTTGTGTATATACCATAAACATGTTTTTTTTCCTTCAAGTGACTTTTCTTTGTTAAATCTGTTTCTGGGTAAGCTGCAGATGGCTACTATGATTTTTTTGCAACCTTTATGGCTTCCACAAACATCCAACATGTCTGTTTGTGATGATGGGTGTTGTAGTACACTACAGCTGTGGAGCCACAAGTTGCAGACCACTTATTGGTCCCTGGAGGACAGAGCCCATAGACATGGCTGGTGTCCTGCACAGCATATGAACTCTGTGCATGAATGTGGACCTCATGTAGCACCCCTGAATACTGCGCCTATGGATGCTTTGTTTTTTCATTGTGCAAATAGCAATAGAAACTTTATAATCCTTTGTAAATCATAAGCAGATCGGATTGCTACCTGTGTATAGCTGTAAGAGTATGAAGCATGATTATTGCAGTCGCTTGAGAAGATTAACTGTTTGGGAACATCACAGATATTGCCAGCCACTTTTATGGATATATTGTGGGTTTGACCATTTTTTTTAGACTTATATTGACCATGAGTGCTGGATTTTTTTTCCATTGGCTTTATGATGGTCATCCTGTTAAAACAATACAGTACATATCTCCTTGATATGATTTTCCTTCTAATGGGTAACAGTAGATTGCACACCAAATATTTCCAAGTTAGTTTTTAAGATGTTCCATTAGTTTGTAAAAGTGAGGGCCATCTCCCTGCTTATCACTGGAGTGTAGACCCCAACATATACAGTAAATTGGCCCTGCAAGAATAAGCCCTTCACTGAGGGATCAGCTCTAAAGGTGAGCAATTATTTTCTGTGCAGTGCCACCACAGGTCAAATGATTGCAACGGAACTGAACACAGTGGATTCTCTGTACAAAAGTATCTAAACAGAGGAACAAGATGTTTCTACTCTCTTATAGATGAAGGTCCACAACAGGAAACACTGCTCCATTTACTGAAGTCTCCCTGTTGTCTAATCTTTAAATCCCCAAAGCAAATCTGTTATTTTCAGTGACTTTTCAGGATAGTCCAGAATGTTTGTATATCAGCAATAACATGATTTTTGGTTATTTTAATATTTTACCAAATTTTTAGCAGTTTCCTCTCTACGGGGTTTGAGGCTAGCTTCTAACTCTTCCCCAATACTTGTAGAGGATAATATAAGGCTCCTTACACACTAGTGTGTGCGATGCTTCCAGCTCGCATCACACTTGCAGCATGCGCTGGCAGGAACGTCCGGCCCAAACGATGAGTAACCGGAACTGAACTCATCATGTCAGTTCAGTTCTGGTTGTCAGTGCTCTGGCTGGACACATCACACTCACTACTATAAGGAGCCTAAGCCTTTTAGTAGCATCTGCAGAGTCATAGAGGGGGTAGTAGTACTAAGCTGTATTTATGTGAAAAAAGCACTTGGGGTATGCTAGAAGATTCCTATTCAGCTGCAGCAGTCTCTGTGTCTCTCTCGATTAATCCTAAACTTCTATGTACATATGTAGTGTCACATTTCTGTGAGCATTGGTTTGAAAACTGTTTGAATCTTCGAAGCAAAAACTATTTATGGATATAACTCATGGAGTTCAGTTCCCGGTAGTGTGGTCAGTCCGTGACAGTGATTTTCACTGACTCCAGTGTGAATCCACCCCAAGGCTTTTAAAGAACGAGTTCTACAGACTCTTTCAGTGATTTCTTGCTATGACATTACTTCAGCAGATTGGACTTTTTTCATTGAGACAACTGGGTAACTTCAGTCCTGCCAGCACCCATAGAGTAGATCTGATGAATACCAGGAACCCTGTATCCAAGGTGCCTACAAAGTTGCTTACATGTACTATATTGTCTAATGGATCAGCAAGATGCTCTTTTGTTAACCACTAATTGCTATTAGAGGCACAGAGACAACATTTATACCATTTACAAATGACCATGCCTTGAAACTGAGTAGTTGTAGCCTCAAATCCTTTTCGGCACTTACATTAGTACATTTAAATTAAATCTATCATCAAAATCCATCATGATAAACCAGGGACACTTCCTTATTTATCCAGGCGCAGTGACTATAGTTATCTTCTTATATTTATTATCCATGGCCTCCTTCCTTCTAAAATCAACTTTTGCAATGATGTTAATCAGCCAGAACTACCTCTGCTGCTGTGAGATCACATCTGGTGGGGTTGATGGGAGGCCTGGGAGTACTGCGAGAACAGAGGGGGAGACAGTGTAACGGCAAGTGAACATTCAGCACTGAGGAGCTATGGTAAAGCCCCCAGAGCCCTTCTTGTTCATTAGCATAATTTAAAAGGTTTATTTTAGAAGGATGGAGGACATGGATAACACGTATAAGATTACCATGGTCATAGGGCCTAGATCTGTGAGTAAAACCCCTGGGCGTAGCATATGGCTCTGTGCAGGAAGGCTCCCTTCTCCATAGGAAGCAGCCATCGGTGCTGTGGGTGAAACGGCTATTCAAAAAGAGATTGCCTATTGAAATTAATGTGGCCAAGTACCGATATTAAAACAGTACCGCATGACCATGAAAAAAAATGTGTGTGTCTAATTGGCCCTCGTTTATCATGCTTTTTTTTTTTTTTTTAAAAACTTCTTTATTGTAAAGCGCAATAAATAGAACAGAACATCAGACTTTTGAACAAATCATGCTTACAATCTTGTACAGTGTAACATTGTCATTGCCTGAGATTCGAGATAACAAGTAAACAGTAATAAACATCAAGTATATGCCATTGACCAGTTGAGTTGTCTTATTCTGTCACAGCCAAGTGTGCTTTTTATAATAATATAATAATTGAGGAGGAATAATGTTTGATTGGGTGTGCTTTGCTGGATTTTCTTAGAACTACGATGCAGATGCTCCGGCTCCCCTCCACTCTAGGAGACAGGGTTTTGGGTCCGGGTTGTATTCTATAAATCTCTCATGGCTATTCTAAGTCTAGGCGGCGAATAGTTGGTCGTTGGTGTGTCGCACCAGTCCCCCCAAATACGGTTGAACTTGTCCGGTTTTTGTCTGTGTTTATAGATCATTTTTTCATATGGTAGTATTTGGTTCACCTGTAGCTTCCACATACTTAGGGTAGGAGTTTTAGGGGAGTACCACCTCAGTGCTATACGTTTCCGGGCCATAAACAATGTTTCTTGTAAGAATATTATTTGGTAATGAGTCCAATTTACATCAGGAATTAGGCCCACTAAACATCTCAGGGGAATGAGGTAGTGGAACCGGTAAGATAGTTGTAAGGAAATTTGTTACGTTCTCCCAAAATCTTTGGATTGGAGCGCAACTCCAACTCGTGTGCCAAAAGTCTGCGTCAAGGTTTCTGCACCTGGGGCACGATGTGGTTGGTACTCGACCCATATGTCTCAGTCGCGCAGGAGTCAGGTATGCTTGATGCGTGAAATATAGCTGGATAAGTCTGTTGTTTATTGATGGGGAGACTTTAAGGTGTGAAGAGAGAAAGTCAGGGATAGATTCTTCCTCTAGCGAGGGGATGCAAGCCTTCATCATGCTTAATTGTAATGGTATATTTCTTTCAAGTGCCCTGGCTATGGTCAGGTGGCACATTTAAGCCAAATTTTTATTTCTTTCTGGAAAAAGTGGTATTTGGGCAGGGGGGTGGGGCGTCTGTGAAAGCTGAAACTAAAATTCTAGATCGCTTCATTGTTTTTCAGTGACCGATAGTGTATAGACCAATTCTGGAGGATGGCTGCTTTTTTCCCTTTATTTCTAAAATGAATGCTACCCTATTAATAGATGAGAGTAAAACACCCCTTTAAATAACTTTCCTGAAATTGTGAATATTTTTTTTCTGTGAATGTAATTACCAATCCTCATTGTAGTTTAAGTTCATGTAACAGGGGAATTAGGATGAGCGGAGAAGTTTGTAGGTTTGAGGGCAGCAGAGTAGAGGAATTTACAATGAATGTAAATGAATTGGTTTCATTTTTAGTAGAATGTGACTTTCCAGTTTACGTATTGGCAGTGAAGTCAGTCTCCTTTATGTCATCCTCTGCTAAAGGGTGTTTCATTTCTCCTATTTTTGTCACTTAATATTAGTGCTGTCTGCACCTATTTGTCTTTCAGGTTTTTGCTTGCCCCCCATTATAAAATCTCACATGTCATATAGAGTATCAGTCGCTTTCACGTAACAGAGGCTGGCAAGTTCTTCATAATACTGTGAAAGTGCCAGGAGCTGCTTATCAGTCAGGTCATTTGGGCATGAAGCCAGGCGCTTCACCAGGAAGCACTGGCATCACTTTTTGTTACTGCTTGGTAGAATATTGGTAGACTGCCAAAAAAACACCGACTTGAGGAGCCAATTTAGCTTTCTTATTGGTCAGACAAATAAAGCCGTCATTGATGTGAATAGAAAACATTCCAATTAAGTTAATCCCAATGATCAAACTTGCCACATTTAAAGGGGTTCTCCATGTCGCCTGCCTAGGTATGTGTATTGGATATCACTGTGAAGTTTAGGGTGACGGAGGAGATTACTCCTGTCATTTGGACTAATGTAGGAAGCTGCAATGGAGCGATTCCTTTAATCCAGCATTTGCTTTTCCAGACAGTCTAATAATTTCCTGTTTCCAGTAAAGAATTAATGTGAAATTTTACAGTGTCTGAAACTAAAGGAGAAGCAGTTTGGAAATGTTTCTCATTAATACTTGTGTTTGAAAGATCCTTTCGTAATTTCCTATAGAAATTTCTGGCAATGAGTAGCAATTTGTACATCTGAATAATGCTTCCAGAAATCCATGACATCTGCATAACCAAAAATAAATGCATTTCATTGATACCAGACTAAAGGTGCCGTACAAGGCTGCTTGGACCTAATCGGCAGCACCTTGACTGGTCCTGGCTTTGTAATAGGAATCGCTATTCAGTTCTGCAATGTGTTTAATGCATCATTTAAAGGCAAAGAAGGTCTTGCGGTCTCTGCTTTACACGTTCTCTTCTCTTCCAGCTTTTACACACTACTGTAATGTAAAGTGATAGGATTACGCTGAATTTCTTAGTGTTCTTACAGTCAGATGTTTCTATTTTATTCTCACTAACAGTAGATGTTTCCTTCTACCCCTTGAGACAAGCAGGTGTTTCAGGTGCCGCGGGTATGTAGCATACACATGCATGTCTGTTACCATGGGACCTGGCCTGCCTTGTCAAGGTCATTCCCTCGGCACGGTTGTCCTTGGTTTTGTTTGAGGAGGAGTCGGAGCTGTGGAGGGCTCGGAGGAAATAGCCGAACAATGCACAGCACCCGCCTGGCCCACATACTCTCCTTCCCAGGACTTGTATCCAGCGTCTTCAACTTTCTGTGAGGCATAAAGTCCAGGACGCTTTTGATCTCAGAGTAATGTGACTTTGACATGTGAGGTCACGGAAAGGACTAGATCTAGTGGTTTCCCTTGGAAGTGACAGAATCTGATGGCAGGATTGTTTCCAGCTTCTTTAAACGGCTTGGCAGGTCCATTCACGTGGATGCCAAAACTAGGAGTTATTTTTGGGTACAGATGCATTGTGTACTCTCGTCCAGTCAACACTATGGGGAAATTAAAAAAACCCAACAACCCACAACGCTGCTATTTTCATGTCACAGGGGCTGAGTTGTTAGTATCTGCAGGATATTAATCCAGGGGCAGGCTTCCCTCCTGGATCACAAACTCCGTTGTAAGCTGGACTGACGTAGGCTTAAACTCCAAAGTATCTTAGCAGCCTAGAAAAATGCCGTCTCCAGCACAGAGGTTATTACAGAGTGCTGAGTCCCACAAAGCTATGGAGTGGATGGAAAATGAGCGATCCAGAGGACCAGACCTTGTGCACTTTAACCTGTTGATCACCAGTAGGGATGTCAGGCGTAAAACAAGAGTCAAAGGAATAGAAATCCTTAGCATGAAGCCATTTCCCTGGCTGTACATTTGTGCACACATTAACTATATGGTAATAAGTAGCCAGGTTCAGGGGTTACGGTGGGTTCTTGGTACATCATCAAACTCTGTTCCTATCATACAAGACTTTTCTGGAGCATAGAAATCTGACACGGTCTCCGATTAGTGAGAAATGTATACAGTACATAAACAAAAAGCTCACTGATAAAGTACAATAGCTTTATCTTTTGGTGCCAATTGATGATGATAATGATAAAATTTGCTTAAAATGTTGGGAGTCCTTTATGGCATATATATCGTAGGCAAGAGATGTATTCTTAAAGCAAATCTGACATCATATTTACTCATGGCAGACTGTCCAAACTTACATGCTGGTCTATATACTTCTAAAAAACACTATATAAAAGTATGGAAATGAGGCGGGGGTGCTATGGCTAGGTCATCAGAGTAACTCTTAGCTCTCCCGTCTGATATGCACCCCCCCCCCCCACTCTCTTCACGCTCTGCAAAAAGCCGGTGACGTCTTGATCAGTGGGCAGGACCGAACTAAAATGAAGAGAGCCAAGAGGCGATCCGGTGACCGCCAGAGCAACTCTGGCTCACTTCCATATTTTTGTCAAATATTATTAGAAGTATTCAGACATCATTCCATTACATAAGAATAGTGGGCCAGGGACTTTGCAAATGGCCAGCATGTAAGTTTAGACAGTCTGCCATCCGTAAATCTCTGTTAATTTAGCTTATCATCATTGAAAGTAGCAACAAGCTTGTAAGAACACCTCCAACAGATTTTGGGTGTATTTACAGTAGATTTTAGTGTAGAAATTTGATTTTTTTTTTTTTTTTTTACATGGTTCTCTGCCTCTTCCTAGTGGGGTACACACTGCAGCTGAAAATAATCCAGACTTGCCCTCAGTTTGACCAATATAAGCCGCTGCTGTAGATTGTATGGTTAGTAGCTTGTGTCACACCTTGCTTCTCTGAGGTCCTGTTGGCATTGTACATTCCAGCACTAACTCCACCTCCAGCATTCTCCTAAGGTTCAGAGGCTGGGGAGAAGTGAATCCAGCATAATAAACTGATGTATACAGACTGATGCCAGCAGGGTACAGGTCAGTGATATACCACATCTCTATTACAGAGATGTGTGTTTGTCAGATGTTTTTATCACATACAGAAATACAAGTGCAATCATATTATGAGTAACAAAAGCTTTTATTGACAGTTAGAAGGAGTTACTGCAGCAAGTCAATATTTGCAGTGTTGACCCTTATTCAGTACCTCTGCAATTCTCCCTGGCAGCTCTCAATCGACTTCTGGACCAAATCCTGACTGATAGCCGTCCATTCCTGCACAATCAATGCTTGCATTTTGTCACAATTTGTTGGTCTTTGTTTGTCCACCCATCTCTTGATGATTCACAATTTCTCAATGGGATTAAGATCTGGGGAGTTTCCAGGCCATGGACCCAAAATCTCTATGTTTTGTTCCCTGAGCCATTTAGTTATCACCTTTGCTTTATGGCAAGGTGCTCCATCATGCTGGAAAAGGCATTGTTGATCACCAAACTGCTCTTGGACGGTTGGGAGAAGTTGCTCTTGGAGGACATTCTGGCACCATTCTTTATTCATGGATGTGTTTTTAGGCAAGACTGTGAGAGACTATTTCCTTGGCTGAGAAGCAACTCCACACATGAATGGTTGCAGGATGCTTTACAGTTGGCATGAGACAAGACTGGTTGTATCGCTCACCTTGTCTTCTCCAAACAAGCTGTTTTCCAGATGTTCCAAACAATTGGAAAGGGGATTCATTAGAGACAATGACTTTACCCCAGTCCTCAGCAGTCCACTCCCTGTACTTTTTGCAGAATATCAGTCTGTCCCTGATGTTTTTTCTGGGGAGAAGTGGCTTCTTTGTTGCCCTCCTTGACGCCAGGCCTTGCTCCAAGAGGCTCCGCCACACAGTGCGTGCAGATGCACTCACACCTTCCTGCTGCAATTCCTAAACAAGCTCTGCACTGCTGGTCTGCCGAAGCTGAAACAGTTTTAAGAGACGGTCCTGGCACTTGCTGGTCCTTCTTGGGTGCCCTGGAGCCCTTTTGGCAACAATGGAACCTCTCTCCTTGAATTCCTTGATGATGCGATAGATTGGTGACTGAGGTGCAATCTTTCTAGCTGCGATACTCTTCCCTGTTAGGCCAGTTTTGTCCAGTGCAATGATGACTGCACGTGTTTCTATAGAGATAACCATGGTTAACAGAAGAGAAACAATGATACCAAGCACTAGCCTCCTTTTAAAGTGTCCAGTGGTGTGATTCTTACTTCATCATGACAGATTGATCTCCAGCTCTGTCCTCATACACACCCACACCTGTGTTACTGGAGCAAATCACTGAAACGATGTAAGCTGCTCCTGTTAAGGCAGGCATGCAATGAAGTTGAAATGTGTTGTGGGGGAAATAGTTCATTTTCTAGGCAAATATTGACTTTGCGATTAATAGCTGTTAAGCTGATCACTCTTTATAACATTCTGGAGTGTATGCAAATTGCCATTATAAAACCTGATGCAGTAGACTTTGTAAAAATTAACATTTATATCATTCTCAAAACTTATGGCCATGACTGTATAACAGCATGCACCAACGACAGGTACCACTTCTGGTCACTGGTGCCCCCCAAACAATGTGCCTACTACTGATAGGCAGATAAATGTGCAGCAGTCTGTTTCCGCTGTAGTAATATGTTCCAGCAACAGCTACCCTTATATTCGTACATTTAAAGGAAATCAAAATCCAGGGACACTTACTCATAGATCCAGACACTGTGGCTGTGGTAATCTTCTTATACATGTGATCCATGGCCTCCTTGTTGCTATAATTAAAATTATGCTAATGAGCCTGAGGATGTTTCCAGAGCTGCTTAGTAATGTGTTTTTCACTGGTTATTGCAATGGGCACAGCAGGACCCATACAGCCCCCCCACCCCCCGCTCTCTCCATACTCCCTCTGCCTGTGTAATCTCATTGTAACAGCCAGTGAAAAGACAAAAAGACATCACTGAGGGGCTCTAGAAACACCACCACAGCCCCTCGGTCTGATGAGCATAATTTTAGAAGGAAGGAAGCCATGTAACAAATATAAGGATATTACAATAGTGCTACTGGTTTATCATGCTTGATTTTGATGGTAGTTTTTTTTGTTTTTTTGTTTGTTTGTTCAGATTGGATGTGTGCATAGGGCCTTAGTCTAGAAATATGCACCTGACCTCTTTTGGGGGGGTTGGAAAGGGTTTTCTTGTTTGATTTGTCTTAGACTGTGTTAAATCTGATTCTGTAGGGTTTTTTTTTTTTTTTTTGTACAATTTTTGTGCAACCAATTCACACTTTTTCTTATGATGCCAGGGGAGTGGACTAATTTTTTAAAGCCAAGCGACAATTGATGGGCTTCATGATTGTAAGCTGCCAATGGAGAAAACAAATGGCACACTTCCATGATACTTGACATACAGACACATGAATAGTACCATGGAGAAAGCGGCTTTAACCCCTTCCCGACATTTGACGTAATAGTACTGCATCGCGGGAGGTGCGTTCCCGCAAAATGCAGTACTATTACGTCAAGCTTCTGGCCCCGGCTCCTGAACGGAGCCGGGGCCAGAAGCTGCGGGTGTCGGCTATATGTTATAGCTGACACCCGCCTCTAACACCCGCGATCGGAGATTTCTCCGATCGCGGGTGTTAACCCCTAACACGCCGCGGTCGCGCTGACCGCGGCGTGTCAGAGGCATTTAAAGATATTTAAATGTGAATCGGACCCCCCCGCGGCGCTTACCGGGGGGGTCCGCTCCTCCGATCGCAGCCCCGGGACTGCCGGTGCCCGGGGCTGCGCGATCCTCCTCTCGGTGCCGGGTCCCTGCCTCCTGGCAGGACCCGGCTGTAAGACACTGGGCATGCGCAGCATGCTCAGTGTCTTACATTACACAGTGCAATACATCTGTATTGCACTGTGTAACCTGTAAAAAAGCTTGAACAAGTGATCAGAAGATCACTTGTTCAAGCTAAGATGTCAGTAAATGTAAAAAAAGTAAAAATAAATAAATAAGGGTTTTTTACAGTAAAAATAAATAATAAAAGAAAGTGAAAGTCCCCCCAAACACCACATTTCCCTTTACACAAGTAATAAAGTATAAAAAACACTAAATCACGAAAAAACCCCACTTATTTGGTATCGCCGCGTCCGTAACAATCTGTACAATAAATCCTAATCATAATTGGAACCGCTCGGTGAACGTGGTAAAAAAAAAAACCCAAAAACGTGCCAAAAATTAAAACTTTTTATCAAATTGCTTTACAAAAAATGTTCTAAAAAGTGATCCGAAAAAGTTACAAGCACCAAAATGATACCAATAAAAAGAGCAACTTGTCACGCAAAAAATAAGCTTACAACCAGCTCCGTAAACCAAAAAATACTATAATTATGCCACTATAAAAATGGCAATACTAAAACAAATGCAATTTTTTCTATTCTAGTTTTCCTTCAATAAAATTGGACAAATAAAAATAAAACTATATAAATGAGGTATCACCGTAATCGTAGTGATCCATAGAATAAAGATAATATATTATTGTTATGCTACAGTGAACAACCCCCCAAAAAAATGCTAAAAATCCAAAACAAGAATTGATGATTTTATTTTCCTCCACACGAAAAAAGTTAATAAAATTTCTTCAATAAGCTAAAAACCCACTAAAATTAAGTTTTTTTTTACAGTGCATCTCGTCTCGCAAAAATAAGCCCTTATTTGTCTAAATTGCTTAAAAAATAAATAAAGATTGTATAGCCTATTCCCAACGAGCGTTGTTATAGAACGGTGCGGCGAGTAGTGACTTTCCAACACCGGTCAGGGTAAGACGGCGGCTGTTCACTAATCGGGGTAAGACGGTGGTTGTTCCTGACAGCCATCCATCCTGCCCCATGGACCAGAAGGGTTACGTCCCCCCCACACACCCCCAGTTTATTATCGCTGCTATTGGCTCATCAATTCAGACGAGCCGATAGCAGCGAATTTACTTATGACGTCAGTAATACCGATCACCATGTCTGTAGACACGGTGATCGGGGCAGGGTGGCGGCTGTTCCTGACAGCCACCAATTTTGCCTTGCGGTCCAGAGGGGTTTTGTTGCCCCCCTCTGTCCATGTTTGCCGCTATTTGCTGGTCCATTTGGTCCAGCCAAAAGCAGCAATATTCGTCACAATGGGCATCGCTAGGGTGAATAAAAGCAACACTTGGTGATAATTTCCCTACTAAAACGAAGATTTGGTACAAAAGCGCTGGCCGTACACATTGTACAGATTATGGTGTACAACTCTTACGAGCTGTTCCAATGTGCAGGTCCTGCCGTATCATTTCTCCGTTTTCAAGAGGAAGATATTAGGAAACTAATATTGGGACAAGAAGGACGGGGCCCCAGTACCTCTGGTTTAGATGTTCCTGTGTTTTGCCAGGACAGCATTTTCCCGGTGAATTCTGCTGCTTCTAAAGGTAGGACTCAATAAAGAGTCTGTTCCAAAAGAGGAGTTAGGATGGACACTATGTACTACTAAGAGACCTGCGACAACTCCAGAGTGACAAAAGTTTAGTTGGTCCCCTGGTATATTCTACCTCCTTATACACTAGACATTCACAATTCACGCCCAACCTATTGTGAATTAATTTCGGTAAAACGAATAATTGTAACAACTGTTATGTCCCGTTGCTCCCTAAACCCCTCCATTATTTCATAACGGGCCACATAACGGGCACTGAACTTTCCAGAAATTATTGCAATTTCCATCTTGGACTCCATTGCACATCATATTTGGAAACCACCTATATGTTCAAAATGCTCATTTCACCACATGTATTACACTACACCACATATTACACCTTGCTATATTCCCCAAGGGGTGTACATTCAACAATTAGGGTCACTTTTCGGGTTTTCCTCTGTTTTGGTACCACTACGGCTCTCCAAATTTATCCTCACACATGTGAAGGATTTCTGTCAAATTTGGCCTCTAAAAGACAAACATCCCTCTTTTCCTCTACTGTGCGCCCATAAAGCATTTTATATGCACATGTGGGGTACTTCTACACTCGGGAGAAATAGTTTTACACCTTTTTTGGGGTTATTTAATATATTATCCCTTGTGGCTTACATAAATTAGGGGTAAAGTGACATTTATAGGAAAATTTTCACCTTTTTAATGATTCGGGCCTAATTGGATCATTCACCTGTAGGGGCAAATACATATATTACACATTGCAAAATTCTCTAAGGGGTGTGCACTCAAAGATTAGGGTCACTTTTCGGATTCTTCTCTGTTTTATACCACTAGGGTTCTCCAAATGCATGTCAAACATTTCTGTCAAATTTGGCTTCTAAAAGGCAAACATTCCCCTTTCCTTTTACTGTGCGCCCATACAACATTTTATATACACATGTGGGGTACTTCTACACTCGAGAGAAATAGCTTTACACATTTTGAGGGGTTATTACATTTTTTTATCCCTTGTGGCTATATAAAATTAGGAGTAAAATGACCTTTATAAGAAAATGTTCACCTTTTATCTATTTAAGTCCTAATTAAATCAAACACCTTTACGGACAAATACACATATTACACCTTGCTAAATTCTCTAAGGGGTGTGCTTTCCAAAATGGTGATACTTGTTGGGGTTCCGCTCTGTTTTGGTACCACTACGGCTCTCTAAATGCATCCTGACACATGTAAAGGATGTCTGTCAAATTTGGCTTCTAAAAGGCCAACGCCCCTCTTTCCCTTCTGAGCTTTACTGCATACCCATACAACATTTTATTTGCATGTGTGGGGCAATTTTATACTCGGGAGAAATGCTAGTACACATTTTTTGGGGTTGTTTCATCTTTAATGCCTTATGGGATACAAAAATTAGCCGTAAAAGTGACTTTTTTGGGAAAATGTTCACCTTTTTCCTTTTAGGGACCTAATTGAAGCAAACACCTGTAGGGGAAAATACACATATTACACCTTGCTAAATTCTCCAAAGGGTGCACTTTCCAAAATGGTGACACTTGTTGGGGTTCCCCTCTGTTTTGGTACCACTAGGGCTCTCCAAATGCATCCTGACACATGTAAAGGATGATTGTCAATTCTGGCTTCTAAAAGGCCAAAGCCCCTCTTTCCCTTCTGAGCCCTACTGTGCACCCATACAACACTTTATATGCAAAAGTGGTGCAGTTCTGTGCTTAGGAGAAATAGTTTTACACATTTATGGGGTTGTTTCATCTTTTATCCCTTGTGGCTTACAAAAATTTGGGGTAAAAGTGACTTTTTTGAGAAAATTTTCACCTTTTTTCCCTTTTGGGGCCTAATTGAATCAAACACCTATTGGGGAAAATACACAAATTACACGTTGCTAAACTCTCCAAGGGGTGTACTTTCCAAAATGGTGTCTCATGTTGGGGCTTTCCTCTGTTTTGGTACCACTATGGCTCTCCAAATGCATCCTGACACATGAAAACTTTTTAAGCCATATTTGCCCTGCAAAAACGAAACAACGCTCTTTCCATTCCAAGTGCCCCCCTGTGCCCGTACAGCAGGGTACAGTGACAAAATGGACATTGGCATACTCAAGAGGAATTGCCCTCAACATTGTAAAATGCATTTTCCTTTTTAACCCATTGTGAAGGTGCAAATTTTAGTGTTAAATGAATCTATAGTAAGATAAAATTACATTTCTCTAATTTCACTTTCATTTATCTTTCACGCTCATGAAATGCTCAAAGGGTTAACAAAATTCCCAAAGGTTGTTTTGAATATTTTGAGGGGTGTAGTTTCTAAAATGGTGTCATTTGTGGGGGTTTCCTGCCATGTGGGCCTTATAAAGTCACTTCTAACTAAATTGACCCTCCAAAAGTAGGTTTTGATGATTTTCGTAAAAATCTGAAAAATTGCACCTAAAGTTACAAGCCTCCTAACATCCAAAATAAAGGAAAAGATGTTTGAAAAATGATGCCAAGTTAAAGCAGACATATGGAAAAAGTTAGTTATCAAGTTATTTTAGTGCTATGACCAACTTTCCAAAAAGTAGAAAATTTTGAATTTGGAAAACATTGTTTTTTTCAAAATTTTTGCCAAATTTCCATTTATTTCATAAATAAATACTAAATATATTTATTAAATTTCTCAACCAGCATGAAGTACAATGTGTCACGAAAAAACAATCTCAAAATCAACTGGATATGTTAAAGCGTTCCAAAGTTATAACCACTTAAATAGACACATGTCAGATTTTAAAAAATGGTCCATGTCAGGAAGGTGAAAAGTGGCTTCAGCGTTAAGGGGTTAAAACGCACCAGATTTACCTCAGGGGCTGATGGTAAAATTGGCGCATGCTTAGACTATCTAGGCAATGCTTCCGTCATAAGTTGGCAAAGTAAATTTTGCATTACATTTGGAAATCAAGGTCCCAGAGTCTGATGAATTCTGAAGAATGTAGAGGCACAATGAAAGCTGCTTGTGGAAACTTCACACTAGACCTCAATCCGTGATGGTTTTGGGAGACTTTGGCACTTGTCATAAGGAAGATGAGACACCAGACCTCACAATGCAGATGAGCTGAAGGCTGCTATCACACATAACATACCATGCCATATTGATGCTGTCATTCATGCAAAAGGAGCCCCAACCAATACTTATTGATTTGTGGGGGTTAAAATGCAGCTAAATTGAATTCTGAGTCCCCCCCCCCCTCCCTGAAGTCCTCAAAGGGATCATCCCCTTAAAGCTCCCATACATAACAGGTAAAAATTGTGAATGCATTTCTGACAGGTTTGACCATTTGAAATGAATACCAACTCCTGGCTTTCCTCTAGAGGCAAATACTAAGGCTACATTCACACGACAGTAAGGGGGACTTGTCTTGCCGCCGTACATACATTCCCCCATAGACGACAATGGCACCGTATCGCTCCGTACATAGGAAAAAGATACGTAGGAAAAAGAGAGTCTACGGCCCGGCAGGCATAGTTTCATGTGAAGGGCAAGATAGATTTGGGTATGTTGGAAATGATGTTTTCAGTTGTATAGTTTTTTTTTTGTGACGCCTCTGGCAGTTCTCATGCACTTTTATCTGAGTCGGGGTACATTCACACGGCATTCTTCACACGCTGGCGGTGCGCTGGAGAAACTGCGGCCCACACCCGCACACTCAGGCAAAAGATAGATCATGCTCTATCTTTTCCCAGTGTGCTGCGCAGAACGGTGCCACACGTGTGGCACTGTACCACTGCCGTGCCACCATTGCCGGAAGTTTGCAGCCGCATATACATCCCCACAGACAGCCGTCTGAATGAGCCCACAGTCTGCTTCTGGCCTATATCTATCTAGTGTGTGTGAGGGAAATAAGGCACTGTATTTTTTCTACCTAGCGAAACTTTTGCACTATAAAACAAAAAAAATAAATAAACTTGTCAATTTTATGGGTGGCTTAGACCTGGTGAGATCTCACGCTGTTACCCGTGCAGAGAAGGCAAGTCATTCCTCTTTCACACAATGCTGCTGATAAGCTTTGCAGTTACTGTTTTACCATTATAATCCTAACAGGTAGCTGGGCCTCTTAAACTGTGTGCACAGGGATATTATAGCCTTAGAGATTAACCCTTAGAATACACTTTGCAACATACTTTCAATATCAAAACACAAGGGATTTTTGGTAAATAGAAGCTTTATTGGAAAGGGCTCCATCTGCAGCCTCTAACCATTACTCATCTTAGGCAAAATATTACTGTTCTCTGCTCATTTTCACTTGACTATAAAGGAGATAACAAAACGGGTGAGATTTCACATATAAGAGGGAATTCTAGAAAGGACATTTCATACCCTACCTGAGGTGACTAGTAGTTTAATGGGGTAAATCTAGTGATAACTTCCCTTTTTTAAAGGGGTTTTTCCACAAAAGAAAATTTTCATATCTCAATCCCCTAGTAATATTAACACAATAAAGATCATTTTAACCCCTTACTTTACAATTTTACTTAGGAGCTAAAACGGCAATAAAACTATAACTCATTAGGCTGCTCAGTGAAAAATCCCAGGCTGTGGACGTGGCCTCTCTAAGCAGACACATTATGATGACTCTAGTTCTGTGGGGTGACAATGTGGTTACATTGTCAGGGTACAGGTGTATATACACTTTCATGTGGCTTCTGACATTGTACTAACACACTGCAACATAGAAAGAGAGAGTTCAGACAGATCAGAGATGAGATGCATAAGATTTTTATTACACAGAGGCTGACAGACTTTTACACTGTAACACTATCAGCCCTGCTACATCTGTGTTCTCACAGATATGTAGTCCCCTACCCCTTCCCCATTATCTCCTTGTAGTTTCTCTCTGCTCATGCTGTGTTTGATGGCAGGATGTCAGTGAGTGTCTCTGAGCTCTGTGCAGGGAGTAGACGGACAGAAATCTTATCTGCACGCTCTCACACAGAAATCCAAGATGGCGGCCAAACTCTAAGTCAGAAGTTGCATGGTCGTGTCTAGGGGCAACTGAAATTGTGTACACCAGGACTGATAGACAGGTTGTGGTTATATCTGTGAAATGCTGTATTTTTGTTAACAGTGAATTAAAGAATGTGTTATTTTGTTATCCTGTGTGTATATATAAGAAACTTGTCTTTGTGGGAATACCCCTTTAAGTTCTGTTTTTTTCCTGTTATAGATATGTCTTATAACGGATTTTTCATATTAGTTGCTACGTGTAATCTGTAAACCTGAGGGTTATCTGCACATTACTACTGAGTAACTGATCTGTTCTCCCACAATGCACTGCAGGTAGCGTAACGTAGCTGAATTCTGAATATAGCTTTATATGTAATCGGAGAAGAGAAAACCTGCCAAACTTACGATCAGTGCACACATTTATTTTACAAAGTTACTCAAAGATGATTCATATCTTTCTGTAATATGACCTACCTGTACTTAAGTTAAAGGGTCCTGTGCTAATTTTGGGCTCCTTGAATATGTAGAAACAACTAATGAATGCCAAACAACAACAATAAATATATAGATGCGGAGCAACCTAAGAGCAATATACCCAAACCAAAAATACAAGTCTATCTTGATCAATAAAAAATATATAAATTATATTCCACATTGAATATGGAACCTGAAATATTCTTTAAAGCTGCCCACATCTACTATGGATAATCGCTACATGGAAAGGCTAGTTCACATCTCTTTTAGATCAGTTATTGAAGGACAAAACCAGGAGTGTTTGACCAGTGAACAGCTGCAAGTCTTTCCAGTGACTATACAAAGCTAAGGTGTAATGGAAGGGCTTTTACCAATTGTGTGTCTTCTGCCACTCCTGGTTTTGGCTCAAAGTAACTAAAGAGCTAACGGGGATGTGAACTGGACCTTAAATGGGTCCCAAAAGAATTACAAAAAATGTTTACAATTTATTTTAAAAGATACCAGCAGGTAATCTGTGGGAACCTGTTGCCAATAAGAAAGAATGTTCCAACAATATAAATAATATTAATAATAATCCTTTACAGGTGGTCCCTAACTTAAGAGCACCCGAATTACAGACGACCGCTAGTTAAAAACTGCCTCTGTACCCGCTGTGACCTCTCTGGATGGCAATAATTTACTGAATTTTATCCTCAGACTGCGATGATATACTGTACTGAAAGATGTCTGCAGTAAAGCTTTATTGTTAATCCTTAACCCAAAATTTCCTCAATCAAATTGTCATAGGGACCTAGAAAATACTTTGTCTGGAGTTGCATTAACTAAATATATGTGTTCCGGCTTGCATACAAATTTAACTTAGGTTTTTTCTTATCTTGTATGTAACTCTGGGACTGTCTGTATTTTCGTATTCTTCTGCACTTTAGAGATTGGGGGGAGGGGGGGGGAGGATGTACAAATAAATGAAGACATTACAGAGTAAAAACATAGTCTTCCTCACAAGAGTTTACAATCTATGAGGATTAAGGGGGCAACAGGAGGTATAGGAGCTTGTATGATGGTCCAGGCATTCTTCATAAGGGAACAGAACAAATATAATGTTACAAAAAAAAGTTCTGCTGCCATCTCATAGCCAATATAAGTCCAAGGTCAATGGGACTACAGGGAAACATGGAGCTTTGTAACTATCTGGTGTTTGCCGGATAACAGATGGTTAGTAAAAAGAGGTACGTGCAGGGAAAGTGATTGGCCAACCGGAAACAGAGGGGTTTAAGAGCATGTTTGAAGCTTTGGAGGTTGTGCATTGGGTATTGGTCTAATAGTCCAGGGTAGGGCATTCCATATAATTTGTGCAGCTTGGGGGTTTTGGAGATGTGAGTGGGAGATTCAAATAAAAGCAAATAATCTATATCACTGGCATGGGATGGTCAATGAGAGAGCTCCTGCTGAGTTACGTATGCACTCAGCACGTCATGGGCCTCTATATGGCTCCTTCCTGGGCTGTATTAGCTCATGACTTGAGTATGAAAGATGAGATCTTGAAGTGTAGTTTTGCTGTCCCTCTTGTTCCTGAGGTGTGATCCTGTCCAGCCTACTAATGTAGTATATTTCTATGCGTGGGAAATCAATAGGGCTCTATTAACCATTGAGATTCCCGGAGTTGTCCGTAAAAGCAGTAAGAAGTGGACTAGTGGCAGAGATCTGTGAGCCGTGCAGTAAGAGGGATGTTTTCTACACGATGAAAGCGGCCATTCACATTTTGAGCCGAGCTTATTACTGGCTGTGTTCCACATACACAAGTTTACTTAAGTTTCAGCCCTGAAAATACTGTTCTTTTGTAAGAAAATTGTCTGTTTGAATAAGCAGGATTTATGTGATGTACGCAGTATTTACTGAGTTCTGACTGTGTAGTTTAACAACTGCTTCTGTGATTTTCTTTTATTTTGTTAATGGTGTTGAATATTGGCATACAGCATGACGCAAAACTGCAGATCTTCATACACTCTGCCTTTGTAATCTAGCAGCAGCAGGAAGTGCAGGGGTAGGGGAGGCATGCTTCGTAACAGCCTATGAAGCTACAGAAATGATAGGCTCTGGAAACACCCCCAAAACCCTACTGGCTCATTAGCATAATTATAAAAGTTTACTTTAGAAGGAAAGATGCCATGGATTACAAATATAAGAAGATTACCACAGTCACAGTGCATTGATCTGTGAGTAAGAATCCCTGGTTTATCATGCTAGTAGATTTCCTTAAAGGGAACCTACCACCACGAATCTACCTATAAAGGTAGATCGGGTGGTTGGTGGATCAATAGGACGTGAGGGTAGCCCTTTTAAGGGCTAATCCTCACGTCCCCACACCTTTTTTGATAACTTTAATTAGCCGAATATGTTCCTCCTCCCCGAAATCTTCTGTGCGCAGCAGGTCCGCGTCTGTGCAGCTCCGGCTTCGGAGCGGTGACCGCGCAGATGCGGGCCTAGTGTTCTACGGATGCGCAGATGGCAGGTTCGTCGGAAAAGGGCGCGCAGCTCCGTGGATTTTTCGGGGAGGAGGAACAAAGAGGCTACTGGGGCGTGGAGAAGCTGCTTCGTGTAGCCACAGCTCTGGCTACTCCACGCCCCAATAGCCTCTTTACAAAATTTACATATTCGGCTAATAAAAGTTATCAAAAAAGTTTAAAGGGTTAATCCTCACGTCCCCAAAGGGCTATCCCCACGACCTATTGATTCACCTACCACTCGATCTACATTTATAGGTAGATTTGTGGTGGTAGGTTCCCTTTAAGAGATGGAAAGGAAAAAAAAATGCATTCACCTCTCAGAATGCCCTCTCCCAGCCATAGCATCCTATGTAAATTCACCTTAACAAGTCAACAGGGTGGGGAGTAGCCACATCGGGTCAAGCAGTTTTCAGACTAAATCTTGCCCTGTGAGGCGGAGTTAACAACATTTCTCTCACATCTGATGCCTTCCTGATATGCCAGCCAAATATTGCTATTGTATGGCTACTGTTTAAGTTTGTCTTATGGCCCGTGTAAATTTGCATATGGTGATTTAAAGGTTTAAAATCTCATAACTTCACTTCACACCAGAAACTGTTTAGTAAAGGCTGCTTTGTAGATGCTATTCCTATCGCCCTGCGTGGTGGCATCATTCATAAAATCTACTTTGAAGCCAGATGTTCATTGGTTATATAAATCAGGACTGAAGTCAAGCTCTCCCTGCCTAAGAATGTCCTTTTCACTGCTTCAGAGTTAATTTTCTGGACGATGCAAGGGTGCCAGCAGCTGTATTGCAGACAGGAAACGTACAGCCTCTGCTTTCTGCTACAAAACGGAATAGATCTTTTTGGATTGTATTTAAAGATTGATGGATGCCTCAAAATTTTATCAAAATATATCATACCGTATGTCCATGTACAATTATACTTTGTGTCTGGTACAACTCCAGAACGTGAATAGCCATATAAAACACTGATTAGTACATATAATAAAACCCACATAAAGCTGATAAGAGAACTGCCAACCAGTCTTGTTTTCATGGCTTCCTTTGTTGGGAAAAGAATGGGAAATTATTAAAACGAGCAATAACAGCATGTCCCTTGTGTAAAATTAAGGATAACTTTAAACATAACCTCAAGGGGGATAAAGAGAGGGTAGAGCACTCCTGCGCCTGCCTTCACACACAAACCTTGCGTTGTTTTGTAACGGAGACTTCAGCTGTTTTGGAAATGGATTTATACTAAGTGAAATACATAGTGACATAGACATGATGTCTGCGATTTTCCTATTGATGACGCTAGTATCTATTACCATGCGCAGAAGGCTGGCATCTGTGCAGGCTTTCCTTGTGGGAACCTGATCTTGTTGGAGGCTCGTGCCTTTGTATCACTGCACGATTGACAACATCTTATAATACTGTAAATAAAAAGTTCACTTTGTTGCTCCCTTCTTCCTTTGGTTATTGTTTAACATAAACGCTCTTAATGTCCTTAAGATTCTCATCGTATACATGTAAGGGAGGGGATGTTGTGCTGTTAATCTTTAGCGTTTTTGTTTGCGGACCGTCATCCCCCGCATTCCTTAAATACTTTTTTGGCTTTGGAAATGGCTTGGCTCTTTATGGGGTACTTTAACCTCCTAGATGGAAAAGTTGCTGCTTTACAAAGGGTTACTGGGTGGTAGCTATGTTTGGATGGGTGACATAAGCAACCCAATCCTATTTATTTTCACATAGACTTTCAACAACTAAATAAATATATTAGGAGATATTTAATTGGTGGCATTACCCTAATATGTATTAAGTGCAGCTTATGCAAAATTATGTCTAGCAGCTCGTCCTACCCAAGTGGTCAACCTCAAAGACAACCTGATGTGATGTTCTACTATAATATGTATTTATCTCATAAGGCTAATGCCACCAAAATATTGTCTGCTAATATAAGATATATTGTAGTAGAACATCACATCAGGTTGTCTTTGAGGTTGTCCACTTGGGCAGGATGAGCTGCTAGACATGATTTTGCATAATATGGATACATATTAGAGATTCCTGCACCTTATAGAACTCACTGAGCTGACCCGATACAGGCAGTCCCCGGGTTACGTACAAGATAGGGTCTGGAGGTTTGTTCTTAAGTTGAATTTGTATGTAAGTCGGAACTGTATATTTTATAATGGTAGATCCAGACCAAATAAATTTTGGCCCCAGTAACAATTGGATTTTCAAAATTTTTTGCTGTCCTGGGACCAAGGGTGATCAATAAAGCTTCATTACAGACACCTTACAGCTGATCATTGCAATCTGGGACTATAGTAACATCCAGAGAGCTTCACCAGAGGTCAGAGGGGTCCGTCTGTAACTATGGGTTGTCTGTAAGTCGGGTGTCCTTAAGTAGGGGACCGCCTGTACTTGGAAAATATCTTTATGTAATGCCAAAATCTTGTTCCTTGTACCATAGGTCTCTTATCTCCTACGAGATGTATAGAAAGGAGTGCTGCTGATTTTCCAAGACTGTAAAGGCAGAGCTGGACAATTTCCAAAGTCCAGATAGACATTTCTTGTATTGATTTTTATGAAAGTCTTTATTGCATATCCTCTAGAAAGACAGTAAATTGGCTCCATGACCTGGAGTGCACCATGGGAAGACCTCTTTATACTGTGCTAACTGGAACTTGTCTCTTGATACGTCTTGCTGGTTGACAAACATTGTGTATTGTTTATATCCTTTTTATGACTTTTAATGACTGTTTATTTTCCTTAATATTTAACTGTTAGTAAAGCTGGACATATATAAAAATAAAATAAATATATAAATGTGTACACACCACCTCTGGCGCTCCCAGTCTTTTGTGCCAACATCCGTCGGTGCTGTGCCCCGTTTGTTTGGGGCACGGCACCTCTGCTCCGACTACTTCCGCACACAAATTTAAACATTTTTTTAAATACAGCCCCCCAAACTCTCCAACTCTCGCCCCGCTATAGATTTTTTAGAAAGTCGGACTGCCCCTTTAAGGTATCGGAACTAAAAGCTCAATGTTCCCAGTGTTTGGAAGAGTTGTCGAAGTTAGATCTCTGTTACACGTTAAAAGATCTCTGACCTCCAAGTATCCATAGATGACCACCATATTGTGCGGTAGGAATGTATCGTTTATGATTACTGCTGTGTGGTGGATTTATCAAACTGACTTGCTGTTGAGCTATGGAGAAGCCAGCAGTTTCTTTGATATAGGGAATAAATGTATGAATAAGCCTGAAATAGATCAGACTCGGGTTAACATTACTACAAGTATCAGCGTAAAAAAAGGTTAGAAAAAGACGTCAGTCCATCAAGTCCATCCTATACAGTATATCTCGTTGATCCAGAAGCAGGAAAAAAAACCCTGCAAGGCTGATGCCAATTGGCCCGTGTACATTGTAATGACAGAGGCGTTTGTAGTAACCTGTGTATTTTTAAATGTTGGGTGTGAAGTATTCATGTCCATATCCAGAGGATTTCTCCAAGCTGGCTCGATTGCCCTTCACTTCACACATACCCAAGTCTGACATTGCTTCTCTTTTGCATAGCGCACAAGGTTATGTGGTGATGGCCACAGTTCTGTGTAGAGCTATTTAACCTGCTTCTGCCAGTGTTATTAATAAAGTGTTGTGTTAAGGCAAGTTATCAATGTGCTATAAATATCGGACTTTTACATTTGTAGATTTTACGAGCCAGTATGATGTCCTTCATGTTGAGAAGAAGATTTATGTATTTCAATAACAACAAAAGAAAACTTGGTAAATTAGGTTCCTTGGCTACCTGTAACTAGGATTCATCTGGCCACTAAATTGCCTTCCTTTAGTTATTGGACCATAGATACAGATAATTTTTTTTTTTTTTTTTAACTCTGACTTGATTTTATCATATATAATAGATTAGGGAGACCATGGAAATAGAATTGGACACCCAACGAAGAGTTACCATACCAGCAATGACACCGCTCCGGATGATCCCATTGAACTGAATTGAGTGGCAGCGCATGCTTGTCCTGCTACTACCTGCTATTGAGAACAGGATCCCCAGTAACTATGAGAACAGGGATCTTGTTCTCCTGATCAGTGGGATTTGGAGCTGTGGGTGACGGACCCTCACCAATTAGGAAATTGGCCTCAATCCACAGAATAAGGGATAACTTCTGTTTGGACAACCCCTTCAAGCTGACCATACATATCCATAATGACCAGTTTGGCCGCATAATGTGTTTTGGGAACTCTCCCCAACAGTAATTGTTACAGGAAACCTACCACTTGAAGTGGCAGGTATAAGAAGGAACTAGTTCCTTCTTATACCTGCCACTTCAACTGGTAGGTTTCCCTTAAAGCTTAACTGTAAAGTTACTGACAAAAATATTTTTGCACACTGGAGAGAGTCTTTGACAACAATTCCAATGATGCCTGTATATGCTTCTGGCTTCTTCCTATCCTAAGATATAGGGCTAATAGCCTTATATATCTATCTGTAATATCCTCTCAGCTTTTCCTGAAGTGGGCAGGGCTTCCTGATTGTGACATCAGCTATGGGCAGTGATGCCAATAGCACTTAGGGCATTAATGTGAATGGGGGACATTTACTGTGGTGTTTCCGCCAGTTTTGTGGCGCTCTCACTGCATGTTCTGCACTCCGACCTACTTATTAGCTGGTAGCGCCAGAAAAAATTACTTTTTCCGCCTGCTCTGACTCTTCTCCGAAAATGTGTGGCTTTGGTGGAGTGGAAACTCAGACACAATTAATATGTGTTGCAGCCGTTTTTGGTCGCTGTAAACTGGCGGAAAGTAGACCCAAAGAAATTTGGTCTAGCAGGGTCATAAAGCATTGCTATTGCACTGTTGCCTGTTCTCTGACTGTTGGACACATTTCTGGTGCTCGGGACAGATTTTGGTCCCAGGGAGAGAAAATAGTCTTGGCACCAGAAATGTATCTGCACAGCTCTACAATATTAAATGGGTATCTTCTTTCCCAGAGCAGGTCGATAACAAAGCCAATGCAGACACTTCATGTAAATGTCCCCCAATGTGTACAAACAGCTCAGCCAATCCAGGCACAGAGTCGGTGTTGTACAGAGATCTAGTGCAGAGTGAGGCAGGGCAGACACGGCACTGGCTCTCTGCATCACACAGTTATCTACTACATCAAAGAAAAAGATATATTAACACCTTAAGCACGCAGGGTTTTCTGCTCATTTCTCGCTCTCCACCTTCATAAATCCATAACTTTTTTCATTTTTACGTGTACCGAGGGCTTATTTTGTCTGTAACAAATTTTACTTTCCCCTGATGTTATTTATTATTCCATGCCGTGTACTGGGAAGCAGGGAAAAAAAATCCAAATGTGGAAAAATCGAAAAAAAAGGGCATGTGCGTCACGTTCTTGTGGGCTCAGTTTTTAAGACTTTATCTGCTTTATTCTTTGGTTCGGCATGATCGCGGTGATACGAAATTTCTACAGGTTTTATTGTGTTTTAATACGTTTTCAAAAGTGAAATGAATGTGTACGAAAAAGAAAATTTTGCCATCTTCTGATGCTAATAACTTTTTCATACTTTGGTGCACGAAGCTGGGGGAGGTGTCATTTTTTGCAAAATTAGATGATGTTTTCATTGCTACCATTTTGAGGAATGTGTGACATTTTGATCACTTTTTTTTTTTTTTTATGTCATGTAAAAAGGTGTAAAAGTTGCGTTTTGGACATTTGGGCGCCATTTCCCGTTTTGGAGGTCATCGCCAGCAGTAACAGTCTTTATATTTTGATAGATCAGACATTTTGGGATGCGGCGATACCTGATGTTTGTTTTTTTTTTTTTTTTTTTACTGTTTAGTATGTTTTATATCAGTTCTAGGGAAAGGGGGTTATTTGAATTTTAAATATTTTAATAATTTTTTACATTTTTAAACTTTTTTTTTCTTTTTTACTATTTCTTAGAGGCTCTAGGGTACATTAACCCTAGATGGTCAGATCGTTTCTACCTTCTACTGCAATACAACTGTGCTGCAGTATATGGCATTTTTGGGCATGGGCGCCGCCATCTTGTTGGAGATACAAGAGCGGTGATCAGTTGCCATGACAGCCTCGGGTCGAAGACCCAGCGATTCGCACGTTGTAATTAATGAGGGGGAAAATCCAGTATGGCAGTATATGGTAGGATCAATCAGGCAACCTAGGGTTAAAGTAAATCTCCCCCCATTCCCTAGATATACAAATATAAAATTAGGATGCGGCGATATCTAATGTGTTAGTGATTTTTACATAAACACATTAGGTGTCGCCGCATCCGAAAATGGCCGATCTATCAAAATATAATCACGGTTTTTCACTGCGTTTAACCCTGTTACGGAAAATAAAGCCAGAATTTGAAAATGGCACTTTTTTGCCATTTTGAAGAATATTAAAAATTCTATAAAAATATGATCAGAAGGTTGTACAGTCAAAAAATGGTAGCATTGAAAACTTCATCAAAAGTCTCAAAAAATTACACCACCCACAGCTCTATACACCAGGTATAAAAAAGTTCTAAAAAAAAAAAAAAAAATTTGTACTGGTTTTAATTTTTGTAAATGTATGAAAACATTATAAAACCTCTAAGTTTGGTAACCCCCTTGATCGCACCGACCCAAAGAATAAAGTAGACATGTCATTTGGGGCGCACAGTGAAAGCCCTAAAATCCAAGCCCACAAGAATGCGTTTTTTTCCCACCAATTTCACTGCAATTTGGAATTTTTTCCCCGCTTCCCAGTACACTGCATGGAATTATAAATGCCATCACTATGAAGTGCAATTTGTTGCTCATAAAATAAGCCATAACACAGCTCTTTATGTGTAAAAAAAAAAGAAAAAGTTATAGATTTTTGCTCATTGCCAATTTACAGCCTGCTGTTAGATCATTTAGAGCAGCTCAGAGCTCTGTGTAGGAGGAAGATCATTTACAGCTGCTCCACAGCACAGTGTCGAGGGAAGATCATTTACAGCTGCTCCACAGCACAGTGTCGAGGGAAGATCATTTACAGCTGCTCCACAGCACAGTGTCGAGGGAAGATCATTTACAGCTGCTCCACAGCACAGTGTCAGGGGGAGGTTGCCTCCAGCGGTTAAAGGGATGAAGGTAGTAGAGAATGAAATATACATGTAATAGCTGTTTGAAATTGCCTGCCAATGCAAAGTAGGGGAAAAGATAATATGTGAGCAGTGTTGGGGACCATCCAGAATCAGAAGATGAAATGGAAACTAGAGCGTTACTGAATGGATAAGCTAGGACTACTATTTCCAGAAGGAGAGAGGTGCAGCTTTATTTACTAAAGAAACTGTCATATAAATATTAGATTTTCCACGCACAAAGGTGTCAATAACTTTAAAAAAAAAATATCATTCTGTAAAACAAGGAGAATTGTCGGGTTTGCCACATGTTGCTCATTCGTGTTTGAGTATTACTAATGTTGGCACCCGTGCCTAGGCCCAGCATTGTTTCATTCAGCTTTGGTTGGTGTGGAAATAATGTTTGACATATGGAGAATTTTCTGGTCTCATTAATATACATTTTCCATTTACAGGACGCCTGTTTTCTATTCCCTACAATTCAGACAAGGCAAATGCCAATGGGAACAAATGCAAATGTGAGCGTTTTCTATCCACAGTGACTCGTGAACCATCTGTCTTTTTGAATGTTGTTGATATAGAGCAGTGGTGGCGAACCTATGGCACTGGTGCCAGAGGTGGCACTCAGAGCCCTTTCTGTGGGCACTCAGGCCATCACCAGAGATGACTCCAGGTATCTTCCTACAGTCCCAGACAGCCCAGGACTTGCCGTGCACAGAGCTATTTTAAAGAGACAGCTCGACCTGGGACTATTTTCTGCTTTATTGGTGTCCTCAATAAAAACTATGACAAAGAAAGGAGTATAAATCACAAATTAAATTTCTGTGTTGGCACTTTGCGATAAATAAGCGGGTCTTTGTTATAGTTTGGGCACTCGGCCTCTAAAAGGTTCGCCATCACTGATATAGAGGATCCTTATTTTCATACACCATATTCCCTTTATTATGTAGTGTAAAGGTAGTAAGAAGCGCTCTTGTTTCCTTGTAGGCCTCTCTCTTTCCATGTCACCAGCCTCTTGCCATATTATTGTAGTTGTGTGTGGAATGGAATCATTGCGCCAAAATGCACACCGCCCCCTGCCAAACTAAACCTCCATAACCCCGCTGCCTCGGCTGTGACGTTGCTGTGCACAGATTATATAACCTCATCCATTTCCAACACTTTCCTTTCTCACCATGGAAGCATACAGGACTATGGAGCATCATAAGACTTTATTTTCTTTGGGACCTTATTGTGTTATATTTTTCTTTTTCTTTTATTATGGGTCATTGCGAGTTTATGGAGCTGTTTGTTGCTTTGCAAATAATTCACATACTTCTACAGATTGTATGTGTTCTTTCAGGAGATCTACAGCTAAAAATATAACACAGGTTGTTTTGAGCTCTGGATGGTAGATTTGCTGTAAACTTCAATGAATACAGTTTTATTTTCAAGTGAAAAATATTCAACATTACACAACAAAGGACAATATCCCCCTTCAAAATAAAACCCAGAAATGTGCCCCTGCTTTATTCTGGTTTTATCCCCTCCCCCGAACTGTGGTTGTTTGCTCAATATTGTCAATAAAGTCAGGCACAGTACATCAGTCTGGATATTATTAGATTAGTTGGCTTGTGATTGTCTACAATTATTACTTGTATAACAATCAAACTATTCGTAAGCAAAGCACAAATCCATATAATTCACAATATATAAAGCAAAATATTTTTCATTTGTAGATGAAACCAGAAGTTTACATACTCTAAAGACACACATACATGTGTTTCTCAATATCGGACATGAAATTCGAATAAACTTTTCCCATTTTAGGTCAATTAAGATAACCAAAATGAATTGCAAAATACCAGAATAATGAGAGAAACACATTTTTTTATGGTATTTTTTTAAACAACTTTCTGCAAAGTCAAAGGCTTACAAACACCAAGATTACTATGCTTTTAACCCTTTTATGACCATGGCTGAAAATGCTTTAATGACCAGGGCATTTTTTAGCTGGAGACTCTGTCCCATGTTCGGGAGCAGGAGAAACTACATTGATATCAAAAGTCAGTGGGCGGTCAGGATTTTGTTAAAGAATTTGTTACAGCCCATGTGATGTCATATCTGTGAAATCTTCTGATAAGTTTATTGTCAACACATAAGATACACAGTCCTGTGGATGTATTTCAAAGCACATTTGAAACGCGCTGCTTCTTTGTGTAACATCATAGGAAAGTCTAAAGCAATCAGAATTGTGGACTTGTACAAGTCTGGTTCACCCATGAGTGCAATTTCCAGAAACCTGAAGGTGCCTCGTTCATCTGTACAATGAATAATATATAGGAAGGGAATGTCCAGCCATGATACCGCTCTTATTCGGGTTCTGTGTACCAGAGATAAACATGCTTTGGTCTAAAATGTGCATATTAACTCCAGAACAAAAGCAAAAGACCTTGTGAAGATTCTGGCTGAAGCTGTAAGAGTGTGTAATTATCCACAGTGAAACAAGTATTGTATCGACATTGTATTGACATTTCTAAGGCATTGCAAGCTGAGCATGTGACTGCACCCTTGCACCATACACCATCCCAACTTTGAAACACTGGGTGGCAGCATCATGTTGTGGGATTGTTTTGCTTCAGGAGGGAGCAGTAGACTTAACAAAAGACTTAGAGTTGAGAAAGCTAATTTGCATATTAGAAAACTGCTGTAATTATGGTACAGTGCCTCACTGGCAGCTAGTTTTATGTGATATGAGGAGGTCTACCATTTTTCAGCAGGCATTGTTAGTCAGAGGAGTAAAATTTTGGTGACAGGTGTTTTTTAAGGATAACAAAGTCAATGTTTTGGAGAGGCCATCACAAAGGCCGCATCTCGGTCCTATTGAAAATTTATGGTCAAAACTTGAAAAGGCAGGTATGAGCAAGGAGGCCTACAAACATGGCTAAGGCTGGATTCACATCAAGTTATTTGTATACACTAAGGTTATAGGCTCAGCATATACAAGTAGTGGCAGGCAGAGGCATAGTTGTTGGCTCAGTCTGGCCACTAAATGTTTTATCTGTCAAAAAATGCAGGAAGCCTCTGGCTTCTATATAATTTCTATTATATACAATACACATAATTATTACTATTTAACATAATAAGATCAAGGTAAATGGTCCCGTAAAAAGGAATAATAGAAATCATTAAATATGCTACAATTGGTAATATTAAAATTTTAGGATCTTCTAGTAATCCAAGCACATGCGAGGGACTGACTCTCGGTAAAATTCTCAAGGTTCCTGAATACAATGTCGTACAATAGGTCACATTTTATGCTGCTGACCTCAAAGGACCAGTGTGGCATGGGGCCAACAAAGGATCCCTTTTATAGATGCCTTAAATGGAGCGGGGGGGGGGGGGGGGGTAGAAGACTTGGCGCACAGAAAACAAGCAGCAGTTTTAATTTTGTTTCTAGCAGGAAGAGTCTGGGGGTTAAATATGGCAAGCACTGCTGGCATAGGGCAGGCACCACTTCCTTCTCAAATAGCTGTCCACTTTTTACACTAATAGAATCAGAAGTCCAGGGGGACTTGTTTCCATGTTTAGGGTCACCTCATAAGCCTTCCGGTCTCCCCCGCTTATACTATCTCATATGTTTATGGATACTTTGGAAAGTATTTAGTATTTTAAGATCTTAACGCTATGCAAAAATGTTTATTGTTCAGGGAGTTGGGGAATTAGTGGCGCCATATCCTTTTCCTTTCTTAGATGATAGAAATTGTAATTGTATAATGGTTTGGCTTGTTGCTAACCCTATTCTTTAAAGGGAACCTGTCACCACATTTTCACAAATACAGCTAGTGATAGGTTTCCATAGAGCCCTATTAACTGACTCACACCCTTCTTTTGGCTAAATATTGTTACCCTGACATCCCCATAAATCAAAACATCTACTCTTCTACATGTCCCATCCCTTCTAAGTATTCAGCACTTAACTTCATGTGACTAGGTTGATGACATGTAAGGTCCTTTAGCCACTTACATTTGCAACATCTACCCCGTGTATGTATCTGATCACATAAAATCAAAACAGCCTTCCATGGAGGATGGGGTTTAAAAGTCCATGGAGCTTGCTGTGATTTTATGTGATAAGATACATACATGGGGTAGATGTTGTGGATGTAACAGGACCAGTAACCATTGAATATGCAGGGCCTTATTGGACTCTCATCAGGTGAGGTGTATATAACCATATATGGCCATATATTTGGTAATTTACCAATAAACATCTATTAAAAGTTCTGCACCTCTTTTCTTGATATGTAAAGTGAAGTCTCCTGTCTTTTAACTAATCGGCCAGACATTTCTGACCACAGAATGGCTGCAGATGAAGGGTCATGCGATCTTCTCTGTCCATGAGCAGATTGTATTCATGGATTTAGGATCCAGGTTCTGGCAGAACGATTGCCGGTGATCAGAGATCACATGACTCTATCTACGGCCATTTTATAGACCGGAATGTCTGGCTCATGAGGTAGACAGGAGGCTTCATTTGACATATTAATAAGAGTGCAGAACCGGTATTAGATGTATATTGGTAAATTACCTAATACCCTGACCCCACACTTATACACACAATAGCTACAACATGAGGTAAATTGGCCAACACCGTTAATATTAGAGCATGTCCTGGCCTGACATTTTCACTGATTATTCAAAAAAATATCTTCCTGCTCTATAACATACTGCTGGCAAATTGGACAATGTGCAGCAGACTGCAGTGACTAATTTGCCAGCAGTATGTTATAATAATTCCTTTATTTATATAGCGCACACAGATTACGCAGCTTTGAGATTTTTTTGAATAATCGGTAAATATGTCCGGGGCTAGAGCTTGCA
This sequence comes from Engystomops pustulosus, assembly GCF_040894005.1. Classification (NCBI taxonomy): domain Eukaryota; kingdom Metazoa; phylum Chordata; class Amphibia; order Anura; family Leptodactylidae; genus Engystomops; species Engystomops pustulosus. The sequence goes on along the minus strand of NC_092417.1, from coordinate 98,854,180 downwards.
TAAGAATGACTGGTCAGTGTCAGACTGTGTTTGTTTTTGTTATTGGATTCTTCTTTAATGTGGTCATAAATGTATATAACTCAGTAGTGACTGACAATGCCAGGCTACTGTATTGTTATGTCAAATTGTTAATATAGTTAAACAACCCACAGATAATTGCTCTGAGCATAGACACTCCCTGCCCGTCTAATTGACTTTATGTCCTACTAGTCAGTGTGTCCAAGTTGTGTGTTATGTAAGAAATATTAACTCTTTCACTCTGTGGGAGACTTCTTAAGTGTCAGTAACCACAGAAGAAATATTTGATGATTGTCTGCTCCTAAAATTGATTGCTTCCAATAAATGGGGTCATAACCACTCTGTGTGAAAAAGCTTTGGGCAAATTTACTGCGATAAAGTTGTTTATTGTTTACTGTAAGAAATGTGTTCTTTTTTTTTTTTTTTGTGCCAACAAAGTGATTGACAGGCTGTACACCAATTTTATTATGTGTTTTTAGGCTATCCAACAACGCTTAGTAGTTATAGAAGTTAATTGTGTGTCTCTATAAGACCTCACACATTCGCTTTTTTTCTTGGTATGCTATCCGTGATTTTCTTGAATATCATACTGACCCTTTATTTTCTTATCCTAAGGCAGCATTCAGACGACCGACATATACGTTGGATATACGTCCCCCATAGGCAGGCAATGGGCACACAGCGCCACATGGAGCTGTATGGTGCAGCACATGCGCGCCATGTTTCTCTATGGAGAGAGGCGGGGGTGAGCAGCTACGGTACGGTGGACATTCGTTCGTCTGAGTTAAGCCTTGGGCTGAATTCACACTAACGTGTGCCCGTAGTACGGTGGGCAGATGTCGGCAGCAACATGGCGCCGTATTCCAGGAAAAAATAAGACCTGTCCTATCTTGCTCCCAGGCCACTCCTGTACGGTGCCGTGCGCCCATTGCCATCTGTGGGGGACGTACACTCGGCTGTGTGACTGTTGGCTTAGACTGTGAGGTCTGTCATTCAGCATTGCTGATTAAATCTGACGCATTTAAAGACTATTTCGTCTAATTTACACTACAAAAATGAAGACATTAAAAGTAAATACATACTAATTTCATCTTTTTTTGTGTTTTTTCTCCTGCCAATGCATTTAATTATTGTTGTGTTTTTATCATAAAAAATTATACTTTTTCTGATTTGACATATTTGCCTGTTATCCCTTCTAGAATCCGTTTATGACCTTCTCCCAAAGGAACTGCAGTTACCCACATCTCGTGAATCCTCTGTCACCCCAATGAGTCAGACAAGCGGAGGTGAGGCAGGGTCGCCTCCCCCAGCCGTAGTCGCTGCTGGTACGCATATCATTTAATTTCTTTTGTTCTGTAGATATGCCATGATTTTTTTACATTTTCTTATTATACTTTCTGACTTTTTTTATTTTTACATTTTTTCTGTTGGCCTAAATGAACAGCACTGGTAATGTGGAGTGTGGCTTATGTAACTATTCCTAGTAAGGGGAACATTAATGGTCTGCGAAAATCCTATTATGCCCAAAGTAAAAAAAAAAGAAGAAGAAACTGGTGGCCATTCTTTTTCCCTTAGTATGTGCATTCCAAAAATGTTCCTATATTTGGATCAATAATGTAATAAGAAATATTCTATAGTATTTGAAGAGCTGAGCCCCAGTCACATTCCAGCACATGTTTTATTGCGGTGCTGGGCATTGGTTGGCAGCCTGAGCGCTCTGCTTAGAAATACCGTAATTATGTAATCCTGTTATATTACATTCTAGCTAATCGCCCCTTTCCTTTATCCCTTCAATCTGGGGAAACCATTTGGGCATTTGTGTACCCTGGTGGTTGTTTCTATGCAATTACACTATTACCGATTCTTTTTTTAATATACAATTCTGAATTCCTTTTAGTACATAATCATAAGCAGCCTTATTGAGGTACATGCAGTACCCCCAGTGTACCATTATAAACCTGGCATGAAATAACAAGGGACTTACATACGCTTCACTCCAGCTCTGCATTTCACCAAATGAAATGTAATACTTTACAGCACTGCTCATTGTCCTTCCGCGCCAGCAATGTTCCTCCAAATCTGTGGTTTTATTGTTATTCCTGGATGATCTTTATCCCAGTGCAATTTTAACATTTTTCCCCCCAATTTCTTTCCTTTTTTGTTACACCAAAATTCTAATTGCACTTTGACCATAAGCCCACAGATTGTCTTTTATTGTATTGCAATACGAACAGCCCTAATTCATTACATGGAATATACTGTCCGTTGCCTCGCTGCTTTCCCGCTATGATCACAGCTACTTTTGGAGTAAGCTAAATATAGCGTCTCTTGTTTATATTGGCTGCGGTTGGTGCTGGTAATTAGAGATTGCTCTTATCGGCTGCGGTTATCACACAATGTGCACGGGTTGATTAACCTACTAAATCAGTCCTGACGGTCCCATGTCGGTGCTGTGTGCTCTGGAGGGGGAGGGGGGGAATAGGTATTATATTTTATCTAAAAATAATTGGAGCTTTACGCTCCAGACCTTAGTTAACCCGAAAGGAAATGTTGACCTTGGCTGTAAGTTTTATGAAATGTAAACTTTTTTTTTTTTTCCCTCCGTTGTTTCCCAATAACAAAATTGTTTCGGTATACTTAGCTCTTTTGTATAAATATATGGAGGATATATTTTTTTATTTTGAGGGACTTCCTGCTGTTTAGATCAGGGAACATTTATTCCGGAATATTTTGATAAAATTCCCTCCTCTTTGAACAGTGCACCTGATATTCCTGGAACAAGACATAAGCTAAACCTAAATGCCCAGCATAAAAGGTTAATGAGCATGTGCATTGCATAATAATAGGTCCTTGTCTCTATAAGTGACAATCGATTTAACCTAGAGTGGTTGTCACACATGCGTTATACGGTGTCTGGCCATTGTGGTCGACCATTTATGACTTTGAGGAAGAGCATTACAACATATTTGCACATTGTGCTGTAGTTTATTCCATTATGGGAGGATGTAAAATGAATACATTTACAATATAATAATTCTTATCGGATGCATACTTTACAGCCTCCTGTACTAGCCTGAGGGTGCGATCACACATGGAGCTAACAAACGCATCACAGCAGCTGAACAGAGGAGATTTGCCAAATTACATTGCTGTCAACATTGCATTTACATGTGTTAACATGTGTAAACGCACCCTCAAGAGTTGTATAGTACAGTTAAAGGGGGCAGGAAACTAAAAGGAAAAGGTGTGACGCATGTCCCACTCCATATTTCTTCACATTATGGTCCATCCTTCTGCAGAGCCTGCATGTGTACAGCTTCCATCATATCCTTCCAAAACTGTAACCTTAATGCAAAATTCCCATGTAAATCATTTGGCTGCCTCTTTTCTGTGGCCTAATGGCTTTGGGAGTTGACGCCATATTTACATCTGCAGTCTTCATTTTAGACCCAGGGAAACCCCATTAGATCCGAACAATTTAAGTAAATGGAAAACACTTGGACCTAATGCCTTCAGGCTTCTGGTGATGTATCTGAAATAAAAAGTAAATAAGATAAATTAAACAATTGGACAAGTGTTAGTTAAATTGGCATAATTCCCATATGGGTCACATATGTTGATCTACTTTTATGTATTTTGTACTCCTAGGACTTCAAATTTTGATCCTCGACCCTAATGTTGTGTAATGGCAATACAATGATGGCTTATGGTTTCTCATAGATACATTAATGTTGTGTCTGGAAACAAATCATTTTTAATGGCCATAGATCATTCACGTTCAACTTGCAAGATTCAACAACATTTACAAAAGAGGAACCTGCGCCCCTTTTGCAGACTTCTTAGAGAGTCTGTGATAGTTCTGTGTTTATGTATCATATCCAGGCTGAAGCATAGCTGCAGTATAAAACATGGAGGAAAAGATAATAGCCTGGCCGGATTAGAGACATATTAGATTCACTTAAAAGCAACCAAGGCTGAAAACATATGAAGTGGTCTTTATCTTCTAATCCCACAGCCCTTTCTAATATTTTAATGTAAACTTTGGAACAAATACTTTTCTCTGATTTTGATTTGCATTAGAATTACCGCCACCACTGCAGCCAATTGCAAGACATGGTGGGGGTGCAATCTTATGATCCCTTCGCTGAGGCAAGCGGCTACTGAGTTTTTCTACCTTGTGGACTACTCAGTGTAAGATGAATGTGGATATGAACCAGAAGTAACATCTGAATTTAATGTGTGTATGAAGGCACAAGCTTTAGAAAGCCAGAGGTGGGGGTTTGGCGGGGAGGGGAGAGGGACTATAGATGTGAATGTGTAAATTGACAGTATTTTGGAGTGAATTTGGACTAAAATATTGATCAAATTGCCCTAGGAATTCCATGTTATAATTGGATTGCTTTTTTTTTTATATTTGCTGGGATGCTAGCTGTTTTCTCTATTAATACAGTTAACTTGCATTCTAGCTTCTCCACTCAGAGGCAGGCATCGTGTGGTGGGTTGTGTGACTATGTCTGTCTATCAATAGTGAAGACAAATATTGCCAGAGACCCTAAACCCATCCAAACTCACCCAGGGTATAGGTCGGTCTCGTTTTCAGACTTCTTCCTAAGCCTTTTTTTTTCTTTCTTTGTTTTCCTTTTATGAATTCTCTTTTCAGTTTTGATTAGTGGATTGATGATGAATGTTGGTAAAAATGTCCATTTAGAAATGTTTTTTTTTTTGTTTTGTTTTTTAGCTTACAATATAAAATTTATATATAACAAAAATTGGCAAATAAATTTTCACCGTTGATTTGCGGCCACTTTGCTTATAAACTAGATTACAGATCAGTGAAAGGCGCCTTCTATGTATGTCAGCTAACCTATGTGATGTATGCGTCATCACTTCTGTGTGTCCAATGTAGGACACATGAAATGCAATATAATAATAAAAAAATTAAACCATACAGGCGGTCCCCTACTTAAGAACACCCGACCCCTAGTTACAACCAGACCTCTAGATGTTGGTAATTTACTGTACTTTAGCTTTAGGCTACAATGATTGGCTAAAACAGTTAACAATGTGGTGTCTGTAATTAAGATTTATTGTTAATCCTGGTTCTTATGACAATCCAACATTTTTAAAACCCAATTTTCACAGAGACCAAGAAATTTTTTTTTGCTGGGGTTACAATTATAAAATATACAGTTCAGACTTGCATACAAACTCAACTGGTACATAACCCGGGGACTGCCTGTATTTGATGTGATGGCTTACATGCTGGTATTGTACACGACCATTCAATTTATCGATCACAATGGTGGTAAAATTCTCTTTACATCATAGCTACATAGATCATGATGCTTTTTTTTTGCCTTTTGGTAATATTGGTACTACTTTAAGTATTATATTCTTTGGCCCAACTGTTTTATTTCACAGCCACAGTGGCCACTAAAACATGAAAAAAATGTAATTAACAAATATTGAACCAGTATGTACTATTTACCAACCGTGTAATAATAAGTTATGATTATTTTGTGCATTTTTTTAGAATTACTTTATTTTATATTAATATTAATTAAGTTATGTAAATAAAATACTATATTACTGATTTTTGATTATTTTTTCAATTAAAAAAAGATATTTTGTTATTTCCTAAATTGTATAAGGAAAAATATCTGCAGTTAAACATGAATAATGAGATGATGCAACTGTAAAGGAAAAAAAATGTAGGAAAAAAAGAGAAAACTGTTTAGTTTTTGCTGAAAGCAAAGTGGCTTCAAATCTGGTTGAACAAAAAAGGCACCAATATAAATAGCATTTTTTTTAATGCATGACCCAAAACAAGCACAGCACTTACAGACTATGATTTTTCTTTTAAATGTGAATGCTTTGGAAAGTCACTGAATATTTTTTTTATTACTTTTTTTTTTGTTTCAGCTGCAAATTTTAGCAATGTGCACAAACACAGTGTAAAATGGAACTGATAAAAAATATTTCACAAGATTTATTTTTTCTTTCATTTGACAAATAATGGAATTTTAATATAAACTGCCGGTTGTCAGAATATTCCCACATTTTAATATTTAGTGTGTTTAAATAGCACAATTTTCAAAATAATATTATCATTTATGCTCCAAAAGAAATTACTCCCTTCAAGGGGGTAAAGAATAATCATAAAGTTATGGTTTTTTTTCGCCAGCAAGAAATTTATTACCACATTTTATTAGCTGCCAGTGTATCTTAAATACTTTGAATACATTTGTCAACAATAATTAATATTCATTACACACTTGTATAATAGTAAAAAAAAAATTGAAACTGTGGGTTTTTTATGATGTAACATACTATATTGTGGCTTACTTGCCTATTAAGTAATAATAATAAAATACACTTCTAACGTTTTGGGCCCCTAAAAATGTATTCTTTATAAATAGGGATCTATTATGGTTTGTTACAGTATATAACCATTTCTTCAAGAAAGTTAATGAAGGTCCACACCCAATTTCTTAATTGCCCTTTTTACATACAGTTTAGGGTCTGAAACACTATCAGTTCCATTTTGCGAATTACATGAGTTTGTCTTATACTCTATTTTTTTCCTTTATTATTTTTAATAGTTGATGAACTGGAATAATTAGCAGCTGTTTCTCATTTATTTTCTCATATTTTTATTCCAGGATTTGCCTCTGAAGCAGGGAGTGTCTGCATTAAAATGACCTGTAGTTCTCTGCTTCATAGGTTAGAAACTTATTTTAATATTTTGTGGCTACAGTCAGTCCCACTCAAAAAGAAAAAAAAAAAATCGGCAATAAACGCTTACCATAAACACATTCCGTGCGGGGGGTTTATATATTGCCTTTTTTTTTAATTGGCCAAAGAAATTCTAAATTCTATGAAAGAACAGTTTTCTGGGGTTTTTTTTTAACCATTTTTGTTTGAACATTATTGGAACAGCCAATACTGTTTGGGCATTTTAAGTGACTAGCGCCCTTGTTGGCTAATTATATTCTAAACTTTTTTGCATTTCAATTTTTATTTTTTACCAAATTTCAATATTTTTTTTCCTTTTGGAATTAAAGTTATTGGATATATTTTTAAGGAAAAAAAACTAATTTGAATCCATTGGGACTGCTGGCCAGTGCCAGTGAAAATGTGTGTATTTACTTTTGGATTATACACTGCAGATGCCTCATCTTCCTCCTCTTCTACCATGGGCGGTGCTCGCAGTTCCCTTACCACCACTTCCAGCCCTTCTAATTATTCTACCTCACTCACCGATACCAAAGCTATGCAATCCTCTACCACGGGGGTAAGTAAGCCAGGGGTAAGTGAACAGCTGTCAGCCAGTAATCCGGGCCGACAGCAGTCTGTGCCATTGAGATGGACAGTCTTGAACATTTCTCCACCCCCGGAAGACCTGCTGGATAGCAGTCGAATGTCCTGCCAAGATGAAGGGGGTGGACTGGATTCTGAGCAGAGCTGCAACATGTGGACAGAAGACTCCGCATCTAATTTCAGCAACATGAGTTCCCATTCTTACAATGATAACACAGAGGTCCCACGTAAGTCTCGCAAACGAAACACCAAGCAGAGGCCTGGGGCCAAGCGAAGAGATTCCAACATGGACGTTTTTGATGCAGACAGCGCCAAAGCTCCTCATTATGTCCTCTCCCAGCTCGCCTCGGACAGCAAAGGGAATAGCCAAGCTGGAAATGGGTTGGTATTACAGTTTAATGCATACTTTCCCTCTTTCCTATCCATATATGATACTTTTGTTGGTCATACTTTTAATAGTTGCATAGTTTTATATAATTCAAAGTAATTCTTTGTGTTTCCCATAAATGAGAAGTCTATAGTTTGAAATGCTATTGTTTGTTGATAGTCCATTGGCCCACAATGTTCAGCGGTTAGAATCATTCATTTTAAATGAATGAATATTGGATGAACAGTTGATCTCTAAACAGACATGGTCCATATGCAAAACTTAATGGCGGCTTTGCTGTGCATAGACCACAAGTGGTCATCCATCTGCGAGGTCATTGACTTCTATAAAGGGCAACTTTCTGTCTACCTGATTTGTATTGCCTCCCTGGGAACCATGGATTTGTGGAGCAAGTATCATAGAGCTGCTCTTGTTAGAGGTCAGTGGTTTCTTTGAGGGTATAATCTATTGTCTATAGCAAGGAAATGATTTTAGGGGTTCACAGGTAGAAAACTAAGCCAGGCTTTGGTGTCAGGAGATGTCTCAAAGGCCTAAGAGCTACATATGAAAACAGCTATATTATGAGTGCATAATTCTAGGATGGGAGGATGGTTGGGTCCTTACACGGCCACAAGTTAACTGTGTCTGCAGGGACATCAACAGTTTTTTAGATTTATAGATTGGTAAACAAATTTTTCTGCTTCAATGTAGCTGTAATGCCCATCTTCTTCCAGCCATTTGCCATTATCTGTAAATTGTTAGTTTACTCAGTCTATATAAAACAAGATTGTATCTAATAGATGCCATAGAATGCATAGATTGTTGGTTCTTAAAACAGAACTACCTGAAAGTTTAACAAAAAAAACAAAATACACATACTCTCCTACGCTCCTCTTCATCCTGATCCCAGCTGTGTTCTTCTTTAAGTTGACACGTCGGGATCACCTGGAAAAAAGACTTGTAATTAGCAGTCTGGAGCGCAGGTACAAGATGCTAATTATTCACGACTCCAGCATGCCGTCACCTCCCTCATCCTGATAACGGCAGAAGAAGAGTGTAGGGGAGTATGTGTAGTTTTGTTTTTTGTTAAACGTACTGGTAGATTTTCTTTAAGTCAGAGTCTGTGTGCATAGACCTATGAGCTGCCTCCATTATATGATACCTTCATTGAAGTCTCTCTTTTTTATCTATATACACATCTAATCCAGGCTCATGCCTGAAGCTCTTGGTTAAAGGACATCTACCAGCAGCATGAAGGATTGAAAACCAAGCACACTGATCTGCTGGTGTGTGCACCCTTTAGCAATATCTGCTCTTTTTGAGCGTCTTATACCCTTGTTTTGAAGAAAAAAGGCTTTAAATATGAAAATGAGTCTGAGGAGCTTCTGGAACATTAACAACCTATGGAGCCCAAATATTAAAAAGAGCATGAGAAAAGCCAACACAGTTGTTCCCTACTCTGTTGTAGCTATCAATCGTATTGGAGACCTGAGGACACAAATACAGCAGAAAGAGGAGAAATTTAAATGATCATTTTAGGTTCCCTTTAACAGGAAGAATTGCTGGGCTGGGTCTCCAATGTTAGTCTAGCTCTGTCCACATTTCCTCACTCTTCCTGCAGTCCTAGACGGCCCAGGATGTTTCACTTTAAAATGGCACTGAGCATGGCATGTTCTGGGCCTTTAGGTGGCCTTTAGTCAAACTCTGTATTGATAGCCTTGGTGCCACCTCTTGCACCCGTGCTATAGGTTCACCACCAATGTTCTAGAATCTTAGTGGTGGATTTTTTTAATTTGATTTCTAATCACTCCCTATCCTAGTATTTGAGTAGAGGCCCTAGTTATACTAGAGAACCTTCTAGAGGTGTGTGTGGTTAGGAAACTTTTATCAGTTTATTTCAATAGACATTTCCCAAAAAATGCTTGATATTAAAGTGAATATCTTGTAAACTCTAGAATTCAATTCTAACCCCTTACCATCCCAGTATTGGCCGTAGTAGAGACCCTCTTTGTTCTAGTGAACTGCCATATCCACATATTGTACCAGGGATGCACTGTCCAAGGTGGTTGAGGTTTGTTTGCTTTGGAAGCTTTCATTAGGTGATTTAATTATATAAAGAAATTACCCAAAAAGCGGTTGATATTAAAGTAAATATCTTGTACTTGTATACTTCTATAGTGTTGTGATGCACCAAGAACTCACATGTTGCTTTAATATGAAGCAGTAATATGGTTCCTTTAGACAACCATTCCACTTTTTACTGCTCTAAAGTAACTGTGTGTGGTTTTGTTGTCACTATTCTTATTTTTTTTTTATTGTATTTGTTGCACCTGAAGAGACAGAATTTCTTATTATCATATTCACCTCAGAGCCACCGATCCTCCGAAGGGAGGAAAGAAGAGCCCATTACTGTGTGAGCAGTTTCCATCAAAGAGTGAAGGGAAAGAGCTGAAGATTGTGGTACAGCCAGAGACTCAACATCGCGCCAGATACTTGACAGAGGGAAGCCGCGGCTCTGTGAAAGATCGGACACAGCAGGGATTTCCTACTGTAAAGGTAGGTGTGAATATGACAATTATCGGGCACAATGTACTAAGACTAGTACATATTATACTGAAGAGCATAAAAAAGCTTCTGCTCTATTGTGAAACTACAACTACCAGCAGAGAGGCTGGCAAAACCTGTTGTGAGACCAAAATAGTTGGAGATGTGTATATTCGGATATACGTTCTAACCCATCTAAGCAAAATGTTATATTATGATTGACAAAATGTAGACATTTCTATATATTTTTGTTTTAATCATAAAAGTTTTTATTGAATTTTCTATAACATTGTAATATATACAAATGTTAAGGACAAGTAAGCCCAGGCACGGGATACCAGCTCTGTGATACAAAGCAGTGTATACATTTTCCAGATTCTCTGTTAAATTAGGAAGTGCTACCAGGAAAACGGAAAACCGTAACAATTACAGGCCGAAAATTTCCAGATGAGCTGTCTAGAAGTATAGATGGGTATACAATGACAGGTAGGATGCTATAGGCTAAGATTTTACATGCATAGTAAGAACAGTGTGACATTAAATAATTTAGAAAAATTGATTGCTCCATTTAGCCCAGGTAGATGTATAACGAGAGATGGAGCTTGTGTGGCGGGCTTCCCTTATCATAGTCGCGATATTGGGGACCTCCTGTGACTTCCAGTATCTTGTGATGCTTACCCTTGCAGTGGTTAGAATATTATGCACATCTAGATGCCTTACTTCTAGTAATTATGGCTCTGCTCCACTGTTCTTCTGTAAATTGCTGCTGGAGTTCACTTTCCCATTTTTCCCTGTAGGGAACTGCAGGGGGGTACGGAGGTCAACCAAGGTGGAGTAGGCTTTTACAAAGATTTGAGGATACGAAGAACTCTTCGTATTTCAATGGGACCGATGCATTGGAAACGTTATACTTAGAGTGAAAATGGCCTATGTAGATATTTATAGAAATCCTCTTCGGGAAGTTGATATTGCAGGGATACCTGTTCAAAGGGGAGAAGTATCTTCCCCTCTAGGAGATCCCAAAGCTTCTTTTCTACTCTGGACACCAAAAGGTCAAAGTTCATATGCGGGATGATATGGTTAAGAGTAATGACCGTTATTGATAATACCCTTATTTCCGAGAAGGTTTCATGGTCGGAGTGACTATGGGGAGTCTAATGTGTGAGTATCGCATAGCCCACATTAATGGTTTCAAGGGGGAAAAAACAGAAAGGTGTCTCTCTATTTCCACCCACAACTTATCTGAACCATCTGTCCACCAAGCCTTGAGTTGATCCGCTAATACTGCCTGATAGTAATCTAGCACCGATGGGAGAAATTTCTATACATTTTAAAGGGGTTGTCCACTTCATTCAATAGGATCAAACGGATCCATGGTCGTGTGATATCACACAGGTGCACTGTTCGTTATAATCACAGAGCGTAATCAGAACTGTGTGTTATAACGGCTCATCCACCTTTGTGATATCATGCGACCATGGACAGATTTCTATCCACTGTGAGTAACAAATGAAACGTCTTCTAGAATGTCCACAAGCAGAGATCTAGAAAACTAAGGAAATGATACAGAAAGTATATTGGAAAATTGTAAAGCTTTTCATTACACAAAATCCCCCATTTGCCTATAAAAATTACCCCAAAAGATGTATGAAAAAGAGCAGCAAAAGAAGAGTCAGAAGATGAGTCCCTTTTAGAAGCTTGTGGTTATTTGCTCTATGCAGAAGAACCACAAGCCTGATGCGATTTGAAAATGCGATGTGTCAATAAATTGGACCTGTTATCGTTAAAATAAAACTATAAGCATTGTTTTATGTACTTAACAACTGAAGATGGGTTCTGGAGTGACCCTCCCCCCTGCAGCCTCTAAAAGTGACTCCTAGCAGGCAATAAATGACACTTCCTTCCGTGTCATGTGGCTTTGGAGGGCAAGATTTCACTAAAAGAAGGGAATTCTAGAAAGGACCTTTAGTGGGGTAAAACTTGGTGACTGGTTCTCTTTATGGACTGTATTTATATAGCAATAAAACTAAACACAGTTGTGACTCCTCTTTAAGGCATATGTGTTTGCATATATTATCTACATTAAAGGGAAACTGTCACCAGTAGACCCATTTTTAGCACCCCCCCCATAGTCTATACACTGCCAAATATTTTTTGTCTAAAAAAAAAAAAGCTAGGTTTTACAGAAAAAAGATGTTATTTAGTAACTTTCAATGGCATGTGCTCTGTGATTACGCACTTGCCGGCCCCCCTTCTCACCCCGTGAGTGGCTACACGTGTCCTTTTCAAATATATGAAAACGCTCATCGAGTGATGGAAGTTATTCATGTATTTGAAGAGGACACATGGGGGAGGGGTTTCCCAAGAGTGTGTGTGTTTGGGGGGCTGTTCCTCTGTAGCCACTTCCAGGGGAGGGGACAGGTGCGTAATCACAGAGCACATGCCATTGAAAGTTACAATAAAACATATCTTTTTTGCTTTTTTTTTTTTCTGTAAAACCTATATATTTTTTTTAATACAAAAAATCTTTGGCAGTGTATTTACAATGCCCTGTGGGCACTGGGGGGGGGGGGGGGGGGGCTAAAAATGGTTCCCTTTAAGTATATTCCAAAACTTGATTATACTTTGCACGGGATTGTTAAAAATAAGGACCTTATTTACCATACAGTGATGAGATTTATCCCTCTTTTCCAGCTGGAAGGTCATAGTGAGCCTGTGGTGCTTCAAGTATTTGTAGGCAATGATTCCGGACGAGTGAAGCCACATGGATTCTACCAGGCCTGCAGAGTGACTGGAAGGAATACAACTCCCTGCAAGGAAGTGGATATAGAGGGCACCACAGTCATAGAGGTCATGCTGGACCCCAGCAACATGATGACTCTAGCGTAAGTAAATGATCTACCAGCAGCTCCCACCCTCAGGAACTAAATTGCTATACCCCTTGTGACAGGTTAATGTCACTGAGCCATGCGTGCATGCTGCTCTTTATTGGGCCTTATCAGTAATTTTTATCTGAAATGCAGAAATTCTAGATTCTGTTACCACTGGACTGTGCAAGGAATGTAGACTTTCCTGAAACTCTGCATAGAGCCAAAAAAAGAACAAACCCTACAGTGATCTGCAATATTCCCCCATTTCAAGGCCGGTACATACATTTCTAAAGCAGATCTAGCTCTTTGGTAAATGGCCCTATTGCCTTTTTTCCAGGCAATTTATTATTTTTTTTTAAATTGTATAATTATAGAAGATTCAAGTTATAAAAGCAGATAATGCAGCCATTTATCTACACCTACAAGGTGTTTTAGGAACATTCTCAGCTCCCCCCTTTCTTTTCATTAATGGTGGTTAAGCTTCCAGTAGCTTATAAAAATTCTATACTTTATGTAAGGCAAATCCACATCTCCAAAGGCTTGTGCCCTTATACAGTAGCCAGTGTGAATTACCAAAGCTGCAGCATTTGGCAATGGAAGGGGATGCAGAACAGCACAGATTTGAAGCCAAACAGAATTTACACTAACTTCAATTCCTAATACATAACATTGATTACAAACACAACCCTGATGGAGCTGAGATAAGTATCCATGGCCCAGTTCACACCTGCGCCTGAACATTTATTATACAGGGACAACTTCAAGTTGCAATTCTTGTTTCTGTGAATATTGGACTGACAACATAGTCTGGCATATGGAGTCAAATACTCCCGTAAATTTTACCGTTGTGCTCCTTAGAGAAATGTAATAGTGTTATAAAAGGTTTATAAAAGCTTAGGATGGAGGTGAATGTAGCACTGCATAAAATGATGAATAAGCAAGTGTGACCAAAGCCCTGCTACTTAGTAGGAGAGTTTTTGGAGGGATATAAAGAGTAAGTGAACATGTTATAATTACAATGCTTAACCCCCCCCCCACTCCTACCTAAAACAGTATGGGGCACTTGTATGATTTGTTTTCCTTTGCAAGTTTTTAAAGTTGACTGAATATGGGACAATTTAGCAGTGCTATGTATCTTTCTAAATTTGCAGTTTAGATACATTTTTTTTTTCTTGGTCTATGATTTGCAGGTTTTTTAAAAAATTTTTGCGACTTTTTAGGTGCATGTATGGAACTAAACATAGGTCATTTGTACTTTGTTTTGCACCTAAAAAAATCTCAAAACAGAGAAAACATCTGTCTTATAAAGATGCATTTAGGAGCACTGCAACAGACACAAACTTCTTAAAGGGAACCTGTTTCCAGAAGGCTGAATTTCACTGGTGATAGATCACATTAGGCACTGCATAGTACATTCCAAAACTCTTATTTTCACAACTGAGTTCCGCTCCGTTCGTGTAATATCCACGGCTAAAGCTGACCTGGCTCCCTGCCAAGAAGTCCTTCTCAAGTCCTGGAGTGATGCTGCTACTCAAATCAGAACATTCGCTGGGTAATTGACATAACACTCAGTCCGGCCCCCGCTCGTTGATATTCAATTTCTTCCCCTCCCACATCCTTCCTGTGACTAACACTAACCCCTGTGCCTAATGTGATCTGTCATCAGTGAAATTCGGCCTTCTGGTGACAGGTTCCCTTTAACATCCTGGAATAGTCGCAAAAATGCACCTACAGTCCCAAAACGCAAAAAACCTGCAAGAAAAGGGGGGAAAAAAAAACCAAACAAAATTATACTTTTCCCTCTATGAAGACCAAGGCTACGAAATTACCGAGTGAGTTGTGTCCGGGGCACATGATGTAGGCTGTGTTTTGAGGTTTGCAGCTGTTTTGCTTAGCTGCTGCATTTTTTCCCTTATTTCTCTCTATCGGTTTGGTATTAATTGCAGTATCGAGGTTATTGCCATAGAAACCGTACCCCACCATGGGTTCTGAAAAGCGTTAAATTGGAAAGCTTCCACTTTTAACCCTTTCCATATTTTTCTTATTTCAGGGTTGATTGTGTCGGAATCCTGAAACTCAGGAATGCTGATGTTGAAGCTCGTATTGGGATTGCTGGTTCCAAGAAGAAAAGCACACGAGCAAGACTTGTGTTCCGAGTAAACATCCCTCGGAAAGACGGCTCAGTTTTAACCTTGCAAACTCCCTCATCTCCAATCCTCTGTAGTAAGTTTTTTTTTTTTTCCACTCCTTTACACCATTTTATGCACTGCTGCTACATAAATGATGTTCCACAGCATGCAGAAAACTTCAGCTACGTATAAGAGATGTATTACACAAATGTGATAGCACGACATGCTTGAATTCTTAAATATTATATATGGACAGTACAAAATAATTTGGTTTGTAGAAGGTCTCAAAATTAGGTAAGCATAGCTTCAGATGATGAGCAGCACACACCTGATCCCACTATGTCATATTTGACTTTTGTTTGCATGTTTATGGGTGGAGAAATCACATAAAATTGAATTAGACACTTTGTCTTTCTCTTATGCTCTGGTGTTCACAGCGTAGGATCATGTTGATCATGAGATCACAGCATTATCTTTAAAGGGAAGCTGTCACCAGGGACCTCATTTTCACTAAAGACAGGTTGCAGAAGCCCATCACACCCGCAGTGCTACAATGCCTCTTGGTTTGGATGCATTTTAAAAAACAACATGTGACTTGTCTGTGTTGCTCCTCATATCTTGCCCCCACCTTTTTGCTCCTGTACAGCTCCTTCCTCCTGCTTCTTCAGAGGTCACAGCCTGGTGAGCTGACATCAGTGGGGGAGGGAGGAGCTGTACAGGTGCACAAAGATTGAGGCAGTCTGCAGTACAGACAAGTCACATGCTGTTTTTTGAAATGCATCCAAACCAAAGCCCAGCCCCTGGATTTTGTCAGGGTGCAAGGTAAGTTATAACATACAATTGTATGGTAATGCAAATGCCTAGAAAAGGCAGAGAGGCATTTTTGCACTGCAGGCATCATGGGCTTTTACAACCTGTCTTTAGTAAAAATGAGGTCCCTGGTGACAGTTTCCCTTTAATTTTTCGATATGCTGGGCATTTTGGGATGAAAGGATACCTGACAGAAATAACTAAACAAACTAAACCATAAACCTATCAGGTATCCTGTTTTTTTTTTTTTTTTTTTTTTTTTTTTTTTTGAGAAACCCTGTTTATAGGATATCACTGCTGAATGTAGTTTCTTTAAGAACGGTAAATAGTTGTTGATGATGTTAACATGAGGGCTTTTTTTGGGTAGGAGATTGATCTGTTTTGAGGGCTTTTGCCCTTTGTCCATACTTTGTGTTCAGGCAGTTGAGTACACGCGTATTCTATTTAATTCATATGTCTGCCAAAACATACATGGCCTTTGTTTTCTGATCAGATCAGCTTGGCTGGATGCAGTCTAAGTGCAGCCTGTAAAATGTGCAATTTGGAAGTACAAGATTTGGACTACTTTTATGTTTCTACATCAGCAGGGGCTAAGCTGGAACCTTGCCATTTCAAGCCTACCCATGATAACAAACTAGGTGACCGTCAGTGGCCATGTAGTAACTTGTTGTGGTATGGATAAGTACTGGTGAATCACCCGGCCATTGGGATTGTTCTTGCCAGAACCATAATGGTCAACATTTACGCAATAATATGTTAATAAAGTTCAGTATCCAAAAGACTTTTTGTTCCTAAATAGAGTAGACCATATTAACATGCTCTTATCTTTCCTCTTTAGCTCAGCCTGCTGGGGTGCCGGAGATTCTCAAGAAAAGTCTGCACAGCTGTTCTGTTAAAGGAGAAGAGGAGGTTTTCTTAATAGGCAAAAACTTTCTAAAAGGAGCGAAGG
Organism: Engystomops pustulosus; assembly: GCF_040894005.1. Lineage (NCBI taxonomy): Eukaryota > Metazoa > Chordata > Amphibia > Anura > Leptodactylidae > Engystomops > Engystomops pustulosus. Next base: position 98,837,173 of record NC_092417.1, on the reverse strand, counting down.
TTGTGTTCCAGGAAAACATTGCTGGTATGTATAATTATATGACTTCTAGCTATACTTGTGCAGTGCTGTGTTAAAGGAAATCTACCATCCAGGAGACGGCCTGTAATACATATTTCAGATTAGATGTTGTAACCATTAAGAAATTAAAGATGCCAATTATGATGTGGCCACTGGCACAACGGAGGAGCCATAATACAGACAACCATTAGGATACTTGACTGTCCTTGATATTCATATACTCTAAGAGGGTGTTATAAACAATGCTGTCATTATGAGACCACACCTAAAGGCATCCACCCAACCCACCACAATATTTACCTTTTCAGTTTGGGGGGCTACTGTCATTGGGATATGTTTTTTATATGTGGTATTTTTTTTGTAAATGGGGAATTTCTGTTTTTCTCTGTTTCAGATGATAATTCTTGGAAAGCTGAAGCTGAAATTGACATGGAGCTATTTCACCAGGTACTTTTGTTGAGTATTCACATGTAAAATCCTGTGTAAATAGTGTAAATATTGTGAGAATATAGCCAATCTGAAGTATTAACCCCTTCCCAATGCGCGTGTCAGGACCGGGAGGATAGAGAGGGCTCACGGGCTGAGCCTTCTCCTCACCAGGTGGGTGTTTGCTGAACATTTCAGTAACACCAGTAACACCCAAGGTCGATGCTGGCACCGATCGTGTGTGTTAACCATGTAAATGCCTCTGGTAAAGCTGCCGTGGGCCTTCTTTCTTTCTTTTCTTTTCTTTTCTTTCTTTCATTTCTTTCATAAAATATCTGCACTTTTGATTTCTAAAATGTTCTCAACTTAACTAGGTTTCCACAACTTCTCATCCCTAGATTTAAGGCTGCTTTCTACCACCACCATGCGGGCTAAAGGAGCTTACAACATATATTATTTTTAATATGTGTATAGTTTCAGAGCTTTTCTCAGTTTTTTATTAATTTTTATTAATTTTTTTTAATATTTTGTAGAATCATCTTATAGTGAAGGTTCCTCCATACCATGACCAGCAAATCACATCTCCTGTTTCTGTTGTAATGTTTGTGGTGACAAACGCAGGTCGCTCTCATGAAGTTCAGCCTTTTACGTACACTCCAGAGCCTTGTAAGTACCTTTTATGTTGTTTATGGGTCCAGCTTACACAGAGACTACAGCTGCAGTGGTCAGGTGTGATTTCTCAAAGACCTGTTTTCACTCTGGACCTTTGACTTGTTAAATCTCTATATATTTTTTTTTATATGACCTTTAATTATATTTGTTCTTATAAAGGGACCAGACTTGATAATTTGTTATATGCAAATTATTCTTCACCGTGTTGTAGATCTTTATCCTAGTCTTTTATGCAGTGCAGGATCCTCCTCGCTGTTTAGGTTACATAAGCACAGTTATATCTGTATTGGCTTCCCCCTGATTCAGGAGGTGCACAGATTTAGGCTGCTTTCACATGGGCGTTTTGGTGTGGGAAGCATATGGCCATATGCATTTCATTGCATGGACAATACGTCCATCCATTTAAATGGAGCTTGCTCTATCTTTGCCCATAGAAACAGGAAAGCTGCACTTCTCCCTTATGGAGCTCACCCCTCCTGTCTCCAGTGTGCGGCTGTATGCTCAACCGGGCTACATCATACGTTCATATGAAACTAGCCATGCTGATGTTTTCTTCTAGTACACTTTGGGATTTCATAGTGCACTACAGTACTTTAAAGAAGAGTACACTGGCATAACTGTCATATTCCAACACAGTGGGTACAATGATGTTGATATAGCAGGGATTATCCCCTATTACTAATATTTAAATGTCTTTCCTTAACATGCGTAACAAACTCTTGTCTTCCATTGGCAGCCATTCCTGTAAATGTTCTCATAAAGAAAGAGACATCCAGTCCAACACAGGCCTGTACTTTTGAAGACTCTATGAAAGGTATTCATCTGCTTCATATTGATTCAAAAGTTCACTGAATTTCATCTACACCTCTATTTTTAAAGGCAAACTTGTTCCATAATCATATTTGTGAACCTTTTTGTGGAACCCTGTCTATTTAAATGGTGTCTTCTTAAAATTATTGTTTAAAGACTTGATAAATTCTTGCTTGCGAGGGAACAAGCCCCACTTACTCTCTCGCTAACTGTCCTTCCAGACCCCTACTGATTATTCTATATTTTTTTTATCAATAAATACAGTCTTCCTCAGTCTGAACCCTTTGCCTTAAGCAAGATATTGCAATTTTCATAATTTACAGAGATGGTAACACTGTTGTGAGGTGGTATCAGGGGGAAGTCATAGTGACCGTGGCCGAGACCTCTATTAAAGGACACACCTGGCACCTTCCAGAATTCATAAGTTTTTCCCATCTACCTCTCCCCTCTGCCTTGGAGGATGTGATGATGTGGGATCAATGTGCATATCTGGTGGACTTGCTCTACGATCAAGTCCTTTTGGGTTTAGCTCTTGCTCTTACCCCCACTGCTTTGCTACTAGCGGATAAATATCTGGGGCTCTAGAATCAGGCCAATTAGCTCAGTCAATTCATCTGTATGGCAGCTAGAATCCATGTGGTGGTGGAAAATAATCACACATTTCGGTAATACAAGTTAAGGCCAGGGTCACTTGGATGATGACCTTTGAAAAAAAATCTCAGCGGTAAAGGAAGGATAGAATGGATGCCTTCACCAAAACATGGCAACCTTGGATTGACTGTATAGAATTGTCCAATTCGACTGCTGTCTTGTACCGTTAGATTATGTGATATTGGATGACAAGAGCCCTCTTCATCCTTTATAGGAGGTTATTAATGAGATTATTTATTTTTGCTATAAGTTTTAAAATATGTTAATAAAAACCATTGAAAGTTCTAAAATTGGTGCTTGCAGTAAATTGTAACTGTGCCCAGTCTGCAGAGATTACTTGTACTTTAGTACTTTATCATTTCAATATGAAAGTGAAAGTGCAATGTAATTTCTGAAAGAATAATTTGTGTTTTGGAGGTAGGAAGGCTCTTGCTTTGACCAATCTTTGCAGCCACAGCACCTCGTGGTTCTGTGCTGAGCAGATTTAGCTGTCCATATTTCATGGATATGATTTGGCTCAGTAGTGCCTCAGCCTTATATGCCAAAATGCAAGAAATGGTTTATTTGGTCTAGCCCCAACCCTCTTTGCACTCTGATGCACATCTGGCACACCCACACTCAGGTTGTAGTTGACCATCACTGAGTGATAGGAGTTAAAACAGCAATAAGACTGAGTAAAATTGTAAATTGAGGGGTCAAAGACCATGTTTATTATATAAACATCACTTGGGAATTAAAATGTAAATTTTTGCTGTTTTAGTAGTGGCAATCACATAAATAAAAAAAAGCCTTGGTTATATTTCTGTTTATACTGCTTTGTTTTATGGAAATGTAATGTGATTTGTTTATCATTGGCATAAAGAGCAAGGATTTCAGCCACCCTGTAGGAAAATAAGAAACATGTGATTGAGAAGAGTTATTCTTCACGGGGTCATCTGGGACCATGGAGCGCTGCTCACGGTAGTAGAGCTGTTTACAGCCAGTCCCCTCGGGGCTCCAGCGTGACTCATGTTTTGGTAGACTGATTTGCATTCCCATTCTCGCAGGCTGGAGCAATGGAATGTGGTTTTGTGAATGGTGGATGTAATGGACTTGACTTGTGACTTTGAATAAAGGGGAGCTAGAATATGGACAAGGCAAATATCCTCCACTAAGTCCTTAAACATACAAGTGCTGGTGGGAACCTCCAAGCCCATAGAAAGTGTATAGTCCAGGTGATGGGGGCATGTTGATGCAGGGCAGTGCTGTCCAGCTGCAAAGGTATTCTGTTTGCCAGACGCTGATAAAACAACATAGTGTTTGTAGTCCGCTCAGAATAGCGAGACAGACATGTAGTCTATGCCAAGTATCTCCTGTATGAAAAAAATCTTTGAAAATTACTTTGTAAACCTCAGGGAGGCTTAGAAACGGTTCCTGTTTTCCTGTCCGTGACTGGCCAAGAAAATATGATGCTTCATAATTTCCTCAAATAGACATTCTGACCTGAAAAGACAACTTCGCCTAAAATCAAGGCAGAGCACATAAAAGCTAGTCGGACATTAAGTATCTAGAGATCCAATGATATGAAACACTATTAATGCCACACAAAAGATGATCAGAGCAGTGGGCACAGTATGGTAATAACATGGTAATACCCTTTAAGACCATGTCATTTTTAGTATTGTTACCATGGGCCTGAGAGTACATTGGCCAGAAGTTGGAAGTAAATGGTGTCATACAGAGAGTGCTCAACATAGAAAATGGGCCATTCAGGAATAGAAAGTACCTTAACATGGCTCACAGATTGGGACCTTCTTGATTGTCATGCACAGACAGCTATAACTTTACATTGAAGGTGTCCTTATATCCTGCCATGGAGATCAGAGCTTGGAAAATGGTGTCTTAGTCTCCATAAAGTTGAGGTTATGTTTTGGGCTGCAACATTTGCGAAGTTTTTTTTTTTTCTTCTTTCTTTGCCCCAGTAAATCACAAAATCATCCCCCTATTATTTCACCTATTCATAGAAACCATGCATATTCTAAAAAGTTAATTACAGGTTAATATATCCCTTACCCCTGAGGAAGTCACCACGGCTTGACGATGCGCATGGGGTCCGTGTCTCCCCCTCCTGTGCTTCGCCTTACTACTAGTTGGACCTTTCTCTATAAATTTATACTAGCTCCTATGGGGAAATCCGATGGTAATGCCCGCTAGGGCTCCTTTTCAGGCACTTTATTGCTTTTTGCACACTACATATCCCTGTTTTAGGTTTCATTTCCGTGTATATAATGGATTTTTTACTTTGGCTTGCAACTCACAGACAGGATTTATGGGCTTTGCCCTGAGAATTTTGCACAGAAATCCTGTGCGGTTTTAGGTGTGTTTTATGGTTTTTGTGTATGCCATGTTGTTCATATGGCATTACAAATAAAGTTATTGATTTTTACACATATTTGGGTCCATTCATAAACTTCACATATATTGATTTCTAACATATTTTTTTTATATGTAGCTTTTTGAAAATTTGAAGTGAAGCCCATAAGTGACATTGCAATCCTTGTTACCGTTTACCGAATACAGTGATGGTTGTGAGCTTGAAATTCACTCGGGTGTAAAAATGAGAAATAAGAATACCATAGCTCCCAACCGTCCCGATTTTGACGGGACTTTCCCGTTTTTCGTATCTCTGCCCCGAGTCACGGGCAGCTGTCAGATTGTCACGGATTTTCCTCCCAGGTCCCGCGCTGTGTCCGCATAGTAAATACTTTGAAAGTCTGAACTCACAGTACAGAATGGCTTCTACAGACATCGGGAGGGAATCCTTTTCAGAGAAGTGTCGGGCTTAGTGGAGAGCAGGGACCACGTCATCAGGTCAGATCAGTATCTGTCCATATATGGTCACTGCATCTCTTAGGGTTCCCCAGAGCAGACATCGGGCAGGGAATCCTTTTCAGAGAAGTGTCGGCTTAGCAGAGAGAGCAGGGACCACGTCATCAGGTCAGATCAGTATCTGTCCATATTTGGTCTCCAGGGCTTCCCCAGACACAAGCTCTTTATATAATTAAATTAAATAAAGTTTTGCCCAGGCTGAGAATCGAACCTGGGACCCTCTGCACCATAGACAGGAGCTTAACTAACTGAGCTATAAGCCCAGAGATACAGAGCTGATGATTTCTGGTAACTAAGACTTGTTATCTGTCATTTACACTGTGACACAGACTAATGCACTGATATATAGAGAGGGATCTTCTCAGAGATTATTATTGTAATTATTGAGACTATTATTATTATTATTATAAATTTTATTATTTTTATTATTATGGAGATGATTATTAATAATAGTAAAAATAATAATAATCATCTCAATAATAATAATAATAATCTCCATAATAATAATAATCTCCATAATAATAATAATAGTCTCAATAATTACAATAATAATCTCTGAGAAGATCCCTCTCTATATACCAAGGCATTAAATCTGTGTTTTTTTTTATTGAGATCATTTTTATTATTATAATATGGCTAAAATTTGGGGCGTGGCCAGGGAGTGATTGGGGGTGTGGCTTAGGGGGATCACCGCTACGCGTACCGCCATTTTGTCCCTCTTTCCCTTTCACAAATGTTGGGAGGTATGGAATACTGTTGCTAGTATCCTGCTGGTCCCTCATGTCCCTGAGAAGGTGACACTAGCAATGATATTATTTTTGTAATGGTCAGGGCTTGGTGTGAGACTTTCATTTGACCATATTGTTCCTATTGACTTTCTGGTGGGGAAGTGGTGAATGATGCAGGCTGCAAGAACAAACTGCAACAAGATTGGTGCCACTGATGGGAGGTATTTTTGTTTGGTTCATTAGAATAATTTGTAGCAGACACAAGGAGAAAATGTTGTATCTTAAAGCCACAAGTGTGCATTTATTAATCTATTTTCTAAAAATTTCTTTCAATCAGAAAACCCCTTTCATTTTCACGGTGAGACAACTAGAACTTTACCATTGTATCTTGTTTTGTCTCATGTACTGTATGTACCTCCTTTTTTAATATGACTTTTTGAGTATAATAGTGGGCTAGGGTTGTTGCCTATGGAAAGCTTCTTGCCTCCTGAGATTAAAGAACAATTGTAAAGTATAGGAAGACATCTGTCTTCCTAAGGCTGCATTCACACACATGTATGGGGGACGTATATACGGCCGACGTATATATGGCCGATATACGTCCCCCATAGACTCCTATGGGCTCACGGCCCTGTACGGGAGCGGTACGGTACAGCACACGTGCGGCACCGTACTGCTCCGTAGCACGGGAAGAGATAAGACATGTCCTATCTTTTCCCGTATTACGGCGCCATGCGCTGTATATGCCTATGGAGAGGGGCGGGGGTGAGCAGCACTCATCCCCTGCTCCTCTCCGCAGCGCCGATGTATGCCTGCCGTACTACGGTACGGCGGGCATACATCGTGTGAATGTAGCCTAACTCTGCATTAAGAAAAAATAAGCAAATCTGTAATATTACCCTGATTAGCTATCTGCAGGTGTTAAGCTGCTAGCACAGATTTTACATTGTCCCCCCCAGGCTACCCTTTTGTCCGGCTTTTTGGTAACCATGGGAATCCGTATAGGACTACTGGAGGCTTGTTGGGAGGGGCAGTACTAGGGCAGTGCAAGAAAACAGGACCTTGAGTGATGTCATTCATGTTTTAACTGTATACAGCATGTACCCGAAGCTCAGATAACAAATGTCTGGGGAGAGGTAAGGGAAAACAGAATTGGGGATCTCTCATCTCTTCCTACATGTGGTCAGCAGCTACTGGGACAGATCTGTGTAAGTGTATAAATGTATATCAGTGCATAATTGTGTGTGTGCAAGGATGTACACATGTGTGATTATACAAATATGTATATTTTCTGAGGGAGTAGGAGGGCCCCATTCATCAATCTGCTATGAGGCTCAGCTTCTCCCAGTTACATCCCTGATGGCCCCCACTGATGTCCCCATTCTGTACTGTCCCACAGCGATGGAGGAGGAAATCCTCATGCAGATTTTTTTGCATCATGCAGGGCTTTTCTGAAGTAGTAAAATTTCCTGTAGAAGCATCTATAAAACTGCACAACTTCTGCGTCTGATCCAGCCGCCCAGGTCGCCTACAGTCTGGGAGGGATCACCATTTGTGGGGGGCTCCTGGGTGCAAAATCTGGTGGAGGTCCCCACTGAATGTAGTATACGTATCACTGGAAGCCCCACCTATAATCCAGCCCAGCCTACAGGACATAGATCAGTCCCTAATGCCCTACCATTGTGCGGTCCACCATTCTATACAACCAGTTTCCTGTGTACTGATGACTGAAGAACAGCTACTAGCAAAAAGAACTACCGTATGTCTGTCAAACTACTACTCCAAAAAATCACAGGCGGACTAGAGCTCCTGCACTGCATACAAGCATATACCATTGGCCACAATTACACGTTGTTGTATACTTTAAAATAAATTTGGCTTTTTTAATTGATTTATACATTATTTGCAAAGAAGAGAAAAAAGTGTGTCATAGGAGCTTATAAGCTGGTGGTGATAAATCATTGTCTGTGTCCAAGAGCAACATTAGATTGTGAGCCCCATAGGGACAAGGCAATTTGGCATGCTTTGTGCAGCGCTGTGTAATCTGTAGGCGCTATATAAATAAAGAATTATTATTATTATTATTAAAACATTAAATTAAAAAAGTAAATAAAATAGTAAAAAAAAAAAGAACAAAAACAGTGAAGCAAATTGTTACATTTTATATAAATTTATGTTAAAAGTAAATCATAAAGCTGAGGATCTTGTTTTCATGAGAGCTTTATGGCTTTACTAAAATAGCTTATTTATGACCATATTTTGATGTTAAACACTTCCAGGATTTGATCTAGAGAATAAATGTCAGTTCTTTGATGTGGAGGAGATCAGAATAAACTCTGATAAATGCAGAGCCCCCAGACAGGAAGACAATACATGGCCATATAAAAGGTTCCCACATAGGTTGGGAGAACACAGGGAGTACAATGTATCTGCTAAGTGAGAGAACAGATGGGAATGCAAGCGGTTTTGCCATAACCGTCTCGGCCTCTCTTCAGATTAAATAGATCTATTTTTGGTCTTTGAGCAAACATTCCGTGTGTGCTGCTGGCCGTTGTCCATCCTCTTCACCAGCCCCTATGAACCAGTTAGAATTGAGATAAAAGTAAGGCACACAAATGTCGTGCAGGCAACACAATATTGTATGTTTTATTGTGCTGATGTAAATGCAAGCAATGCACAGTCTCTACATAGTGGACCTGTGAGAGATGTCTTAGGCTTTTAATGTGTGCATTTTGTAGGCCACTAGCATTGGGGTTGTGCAATTCATCTGACATTAGTGGGGGAGTAAACTAATCCTGCCAATGTCCATAGGAAATGATGCCCACACTGCAAACAGGCAGGAATAGAGCTTGTCCTCTCTTTTTCGGTGTGGACAGTAGCCTTGGTGGCATAGTGATGTATGGTGTATGCACCACAAAATAAGCCGAATAAAAACCTATGGGACTGTGAGTTGTTTTGCGTGGTTAGCTTGCGGCCAAAGCACATGCTCGTGTTCCTTTGCCCTTATGCTGGAAATCCTTTTTACATTTTCTGCGCCAGTGTTCTGGCATGAAAAAGTCTGATGCTTTCAAGTCCTTCCTGGAAAATTGCTTGTACAGGAATGGCCCTGGCCCTCCATTGCATGGGATATTTTACAATGATTTTCACCAGTAACACTGTGAGCCATACATGAACGTAATTTATTATGAAGTGTTTGACTCTTAAAGGGACTTTCAAGGCTGCTTCACTGCAAGTGGCTCCACTGCTACTGGCAATTAGCTGATGAATGGATCTGAGAGGTGTTGCATCTACTTTGATTACTTAAGAAACTTACCATCAGATGGCTGATGCCTTCTGCCTGCCTCTGCCCTAATCTGTAATTTAGCCTGGCCAGGCACTTGGGCCCCAGTAGCCTTTTTGAAGTTAATGTACATATTACTAAAATAAAGTTTTTTCACAATTTAGATTAGGTTCCAGGATTATTAAATTACAGATTAAGGCAGAGGCAGGCAGGAGGAATCTACCATAAGATTCTTTCATATGCATCTTGATAGCCCAGCTATAGGATTGATAAGTATAAACTGGAAAAACACTAAATTAGTTATATCTTCAAGTAATGCTGGCTGGAGAAATCTAGAAACTCCAATCTTGAGGCATTTCCCCAATAAATCTGTTGTATTCTTTTGAAACAAATCAAGATTTGTTTGGCTTCTAGGATTTCTCATGCAACTGTATTCTTTCTCTCTTCCTCAGCCGTGACCCCACCTGGTTGTAACATCGACCAAGTAAATTTACTCCCACCTGCCAGAGGGTCTCCGCACAAGTCAAGCAACATAATAAAAAATGAAGATGTGGCCCCTATGGAGCTAACAGGAGAGCAGAGATCTTCAACGTTGTATAAGGTGCATTCAATATTGAACCTGATAAATGTCTGAAGACACAGGTTAAAGAATAAAAACTTGAATATAGAGTGTAGCTGCCAAACCTGAACTACTCCTGCTCAGCAGCCATACTGATGAGGATCTCTAGGAACCCACTTACTACATAGGACCTGTTATCTCTCCTGTCTGTCTTGGTACATATTTGTAATTCCCATAAAATAACAATTTTGAAGCCTCTTTTTTTAGAACTTGTAGTACATTGTGCCTTCTCTCTTTTCTTCAAAAGTTGACTAAATTTTGACATCCCCCTCCTCAATAGGAGCTATCTGTACGCACTGTCATGCTATCCACTAAGTATTGACCAAACCTATTTTGGGATGGCAACGCCATTCACACAGTTCCAAAAGTAATAAGAGAGGAAAGGTACAAAGTTGGAAAAGATGCTCCAGAATTGGGACACGTATGTTGGGCAGTTGTTTAATAATAATAATTCCTCTGTGTTTTTTGCCTTTTATAATTATAGATTACTCCTGTAATAAAAACCAGCACTCCTTGGAATGACCTCATGCTGGCTTTTGCATAAACATCCATATGAACACGCAGAAATCCATTTTAAAGCAAGGTGGAAGGGCAGAGCAGCAACTTTTTTTTGCTGATCTTGGCTCTGTCCTAATGGTGCAGAGCGTCCAACAGTGAAGAAAATAAGTAGCAGGTTAGCATTCCCCTTTGGGAGTGAATTGCATATACTTTTTAAGACCACTGATGTATATTCACTTTAAAGAGGTTTTCAGTGAATACAATTGTACATAAAATGGCTCTGTAGGGGCTGTTCTGTAACATTATAAAACGGGAATAAATAGCATCATTATGTGCACCCTGTTACCCTTTCATTTTGGTATCTCTGTTCCTGGATCCCTCAGCACTATTACTGGAGTGCTCCCAACTCCACGGAATACACTCAAGGAGACCACTCAGCCAAAGATTTTATTGAGCCGTGGCCTGCTTCCACTAGTGATTGGCTGAACAACCTCCCAATGTGTATCCAGAGTTTGTCTTATATTATTGCCCACCTGTAGAGCCCCCTTTTAAGTATCATTTTTATTTACCTGCAAAAACCTTCTAATCCTTGAAATTATTAGTGGTACAGTGCCCTCCAGTGGCAAAAGTGAGCATAACCGCATCATTACACAATGCCATTGCCTGATGCATTTTTGTAATTCCCTTCAAATGGGATGGAATCTGCAGTGGAGGCGCCAAACTAAGTCTCTGTCACAAACGTAAACTGAGCCTTGTGTTGACGTATATTTACAAAGAATCTTTTATATTGTATTCATGTGACTCTCATAATGATGACTAAAGCTCTGCATTGCATTGTATTATATGAGCTGTTACCCCCCCCCCCCCCCATTCCATACACCATACTAGGTCATGTGGACATTATAGAGGGGGTAGTCGCATGTGAGCCAGAACAGTAACTGATGGGCCAAGCCCCTCAATGCATTGCTGTAAATGTCTGGTCAGATTTCTCTGCAGCGATGAGATATGATTGTCTGCATGAAACAACCCATGTAACAGTAGGGATTATCTACATGTCACACATTTAACAGTGCCAGAACTTTGGATAAGTGGTCTTTTCAAGGTGGATTTGTTCACAAAATTTACTTCACAGCTGAATGTGGAAGACGAAAGCAAAGTATTAACATGAGTGCTTTTTCCTTACTGTGTCCACAGGCTGCACAGATTGTCTCAACTCAGCAGAACCTGGAGAACTCTCCTGCCAGTGGATCCTTTTCACCTTCTGTGTCCCACCTCACCCCCGAAAATGACCAACAGACCCCAATTCAAGTCTACAGCCCAGAACCACTCTCTACCCTTCAACCTCAAGACATCGCGCAGCCCAGCAGTTTCCAGGTATCACCTCCTAGCCAGAGCGAGGATTCCATCATGCAGCAGACAACTGCATTTCAGACTATGGAGTCTCAGTCCAGGGACACACTGCAGTCCGATAGGACAATGGTCTCCCTGTCACAGATGGCAGAAGCTACACAACAGGCTCAGCAGCCAGCATTACAGGAGCAAACACAGACTCTGCAGCAGCAGATGTCTTCTGCCTTATTTCCCACATCTAGCAATGCCATGCAAAACGCCATTCACCAGCTTCAGTCTGGGAGCTTCCAGTCTGGAGTCAGCAGCAGCGCAGATGTCGACTTGGTCCAGCAAGTTCTGGAGGCTCAACAACAATTATCCTGTGTGTTGTTTTCTAGTCAGGCTGGGAATGAAAACAAGCAGTCTACAATGGGACAAGTAGAAGATCAGATAAAAACTGGGATTTTTCAACTTATTGGTTCCATGCAGAGTTCTCCCAGTCAAAGCATCTTTTCCGCCTCTGATTCTGTGCATAACCGAACAGAAAATGTTCTCTCTGGGAGACCAGAGAATCTTCTCCAACAGGCTGAGAACTCCATAACAAGTCAACAGCAAGCTATGGAAACTAGTACATCCATGGTCATGGAGATGCAGCAAAGTATCCACCAGGCCCCTGGCTCAATGCAGTCTGACATATTCCAAACTCAGAGCCCTGGTGCAGGAAACATCCAGTCCCCTGTGTACCAACAAAGTCAACACCTAATGAGCAGCCTTGCTGCCAATGAAGAGATGCAGATGCAGTGCGATATGTTCTCCACCCCTGGAGTCACAGGAAATGATGGCAGCGCAGGGCAGCAGCAGGTATCAGCCTCCGGACCCAATCTTTTCCAATCTTCCACTCCTGCAGATAATGATAATTCCCAGAGTCGGACAGAACAGATGCAGAACAGTGTTTTTCAGTCGATTGTCCAGATGCAGCACAGTGGAGATGGACAGGCCCAAGTCAACCTCTTCTCACCTGCAGAAGAAATGCTTGGGGTTCAAACAACTGGTGGTCAACAGCAAGGGACTGGATTGTACCAACAAGCTGGGGATATGATGGCCCTTCAGCAAGGTAATTTTCTTCAGCCGTCTCCACACTCACATGCTCCTCTATTCCACTCCCAAAATTCTATAACTGATAACCAAAATTTATCTCAAGACACCCAAGGAAGCCTTTTTCACTCTTCAGGCTCCATTGGGCAGCATCCGAGCTCATCATCCTCTCAAGAGCAGATGCAGTCTTCACTTTTCCATCCACAGGAATCGATTGCATCTCCACCAGAGCAGTCGGCCACAAACATGTATGCTATGAGCTCTTTACAGAGCAGCCAAGTGCCTCAAGATAAGCCGCTATCATTTTTCTCAAGCCAGAACCCGCTCCAGGGAGCCGCAAGCCCAGATCAGCGTGCATCATACCAGCAACAAGCCCAATTGTCTCATATTCAGAATTCAGCAATTGCCCAGGAGCAGCAACAGCAGTCCCAACAGAACCTGTTCCAGACACAAAACCAACAGACCTCTATTTTCCAGACTCCTCACTCCATGGTCAGCATGCAAAGCAACCCTTCGCCTCATGAGCAGACTCAGAATATCCTCTTCAGTGCACAGAGTTCTATGGCCAATATGGCTGCACAAGAACAGCAGCAAAATATGCTATTCAGTCAGAGCCAAGAACCGATGGCTACACAAGAGCAACAAAACCAAGCCTTATTCCATGCACAAAACATGGAGTTTCAGGCCCAAAGCCCAGTCACTTCTCAGCATGAGCAACAGCAGTCACCCATGTTCCATAACTCTCCGCAGCTCCAACTTGTTCAAGCCTCACCCACATCCCCAGAGCAACAAGTGGCATTATATATCAATCCAGCCACAATGTCAGCCCTGCAGAACACTATGGGCCAGCCGGACCTGCAGCAGACCAACATGTACTCCCAGTCCATCCAGGGGAACACTCCCCCTCCTCAACAGCAAGCCGCCATGTTTCACAGCTCAGCAGCGGGAGCCATGAGTCAGATGCAGGGTGCCACAGCGTCCTCTCCGCAGACCACTGGGATGTTCTTGTTTGGAATCCAGAACAGTGAGTTATGACCACATATTTGCTAACACTATCCTGTTATTTGCTGCGTTTTTACAGTTTATTCACAATGGTATTTATATAAAGTTAGGCCCATAAATACTTGGATACAGACAATATTTTTCACATTTTTTGGCTCTGCACATCGCCTGCATCTGAATTGTTTTGTTCAAGATTCATTGTGGTAAAGTTCAGATTTTCAGCTTTGACTCCGTGGGTTGAACAAAATGATTGCATCACAATGTGAGCATCTAAAGTATTAGACACAATCCCATCATTCCAGGGGCTCAAAAGTGATAGGACAAATGAAATAATTGTAAATAAAAAGTTAATTTTTAATACCTGGTTGAAAACCCTTTGGTGATGCCCTGGAGTTCACGACTTCAGGCAGTCATTGCCAACAGACATTTCTGTGTTTCCTCCTTGTTAGTGCTCCCCCAGGCTTTTACTGCAGCTGTTTTTAGTTGCTGTTTGTGGGCCTTTCTGTCTGAAGTTTAGTAACAAGTGAAATGCTGCTCATTTGGGTTGAGATCAGGTGACGGACTTGGACATTCAAGAATGTTCCACTTGTTTGCTTTAATAAACTCCTGGGTTTGTTTGGCTTTATGGCTTCATTGTCCATCTTTATTATGAAACGCCAACCAATCAGTTTGGCCACATTTTGCTGGTTTTGAGTCTCACAATTCATCCAGCTGCTTCTGTCCTGTGTAACGTTATCAATAATTATTAGAGACCCAGTGACACAGGCAGCCGTGGAGGCCCAAGCCATCCCACTACCTCCAACATGTGTTATTGCATATTTCATGGAAATCGCGAAATATCCACCACTGTTGTCTTCTGTGGTTGTCCAGGTCTATTTGCATTTATGAGTTCCCCAGTCCTTTTCTTTCTCAGTATGTAGCAAACTGTGGGTTTTCACAGCTTAAGGATGGCTTGTTTCAGCTCCTTTTGTCCACATGTTTTGACAGCAAAATTTTCCAAATGCAAGCACTTCACCTCCCATAAACCCCAGGTCTTTTATGTGCATAATTGAGAATGATATTATAAGGGGGCTGGCCCACCTGCCCATGAAGCAGTGTTTGTCTTTAGTTACTTTTAAAAATTGGAGCAGCACCTATTAAGGAGCTGAAACTCCTAAACCCTTCATGTAATTTTAATGTGGATACTTTAAAATAAAAATCTGACAGTCTGGACTTTTTTTTTTTTTCCCCATGTGCGTTATATAACTATAACTTGAATATGTTTCAGTAAATAAGGTGAAAAAAAAAAACAATTTGGGTTGGTGTCCAAATATTTATAGACCTAACCGTATATATATTGCTTTCCACATCCGCTGCGGATTCAGTGTGTCTGTAGAACATGCAGGACCGATGTGGGAAATGTAAAGTTAACAAAGTTGATCTTGGGGTGGTTTTTGGAACCGTCACAGTTTTTGTAGTTTGCATTGGTAAAGAAAGTATTCTGATGCCTGTATAATATATATATTATTGTATCTCCTCCTTACAGACTGTGGTCAGCTGATGTCTCCAGGAGCAGGACCATTGCCTGATCAGATGATGGCGCTAGCTCAACAAGGCCAATCCCAGGGAGATGGGCAGTCAGTGAGCACACTCCTGTCACAACAATTGAATGAGAATCCAGCAATGACAACTGATCAGAATATGGAGAAAATCAGTGATTTACTGGTGTCACTCCACAACCAGGGGAACAATATGTCCAGTACTTATTAATAGGTAACTGGACAACTAACTAATGGCCAATCTACTATTGCTTATATAACAGGGAGGGGGGTCTCCTAGTGACTACGCTTAGTCTGCTACAGCAGAGAAGTCCTGGGAGGAGTAACAGTGTAAATCAGAAAATCCTCTGGTAATATTGGGCGATATCTTCGTTTCACATGTTCACCCTAATAAGGACAGTGTTGCAGTATAGTAGATGCTGAAGTCCCCAAAAATAACATCCCTACCTAGATAATGGCATTCACAGCAAGAAGACCTCTAAAACAGATGGCCCAAGTCCTAGTTCCTTCTTACCTGCGTGTGTGAAAAGGGCCTTATGGAGCGAGCACTTACCGCTGCCCCATTTACACTGTATGGGGGCTACAGCCAGGTGCAATGTATAGGCATTTGTGTTATTGTTATGGGGATCTCTCTGTCTTGTCTACTTTTCCTCACATTTATCATTTGTTTTCTTTTTCAGGTGCAATTAGAGGGATAGAAAATAAAACTGGATTCTTCTGTTTATTGGTCACGGTCCAAGTAGAAATGGCTTTTAGTGTTTTGTTCCCGACTCATACTCGTCTTTCTTCAGTATTTAGTGACCAAGACAACAAAGCTAATATGAGGTCTTACTCCGGAAAGCTGTAACACCCGAGACCCCATGGGGAGCAGCCCCTAGGGCATTCTCCAGTGGTTGTCATGTTTACCTCTTATTTCTTCTTTTGTCCATGTGTTTTATGTAGTTGTGTATGTATGTATATATAAATATGTACATAATATATAAATATATATAAATATATATTTTTCTTCCAACATTTTACCCTAAAGAAACCCTTTTAATCTCCCTCCCAAGATGATGTGATGGTGTACGCTTAATGCTTATACTTGTCTTATAACAGAGCAGTCTGTGTTAGCTAGTGAAGTAGCTGAGACACTGCCTGCTGCAGAACAGGCCTGGATCTGGAATGCCAGTTTGGTGCTACTGGGCTCCCATCAGAGACCCCTTTGGCAGGTGGTTTGACATTCTAGCGTTTGGCGGGAGGGTTGAGGGTTTTGACTTGTTGGGCAAGAAATGCTGCACTTAAACCTGCTTTCTGTTGCCCTCTAGTGGGTGACAGATGCAGTGATTTTTCACTTTATTGAGCCATGTAGATATATTTTAGTATCTAATCTCTTTCTAATTGCTCAATTTTCTCCTGTGTTTTTTATGTGTATTCCCTAATCTCTCCTCTATGGAGGCATTGTATCTGGGAGTGGACACTTTTTGGCAGCAGTGCTATTAAAACGGCCAGTCCCTGATTTTAAGTTAGAGCAGGTTTATTACCAATATGAAGGGAACTTTTTCAGAAAGGGGGCCATAGCTGGTCATTTTAATTTTTTTTTCTGTTGCGTATACGGTTTTGAAGTCTCTCGGTTTTTACCTGATGTGTGATTTTTTTTTTTCTTCCCAAAAACTCTATTTTGTATTTAGGAAACTGGTATTTGCTACATGTACTGAAGAAAAGTGCATTGGCAGAGGTATCTATAAAAAGTATATAAAATGCTAAAGTTTATATATATAAATACTATACATAAGATATTCTTTTTGCACACATTTGTGGCAGATTTGGTCTGTCTTGGTCTCTGTAGCTCCTTTGGTAAGGTATGTTAAGAGCTGGCAGTGCTGCTTTGGTTTGGGAGAGGAAGGTAGGTCCTGAGAGGGGCACTCGTGTGTCGTTTGGGCTTTTGGAAAGCTGTCTGTAGTTCCAGAGTAAAATTTCTTCTCATACTTTATCATGTATTTTGACATCTTAAGATAAGAAGGCAGTGCTGTGCTGTATTGGAAACCAGATTGGAAGTCAATGCAGACCCCCGACTTACAGGACTGGTTGCACCTAATGACGATTGTAGTGTCCCATTCTCACCAGTGTAATGAATTACGGACAGCAATGTTTTTACCTGCACTTGCCCCTCAGCAACAAATGCAGATCATATTCAGAAGTGAATATGGGTCAATAAGCATATAAAACACAGCTGTGTTGAGTTACTTTTAGCCTCATATTCAGGGGTTTCTTCAGCTGAAACTAACCTGTATGTGAATTACTCGAATGCTGTTTGCTGGATTTTATGTTGTGTTTAGGCCAAAGAGGGGGATACTGTTATTGTCTTTTAGGAAAGTTTTGAAACACAAGTGATGGCTTCTGACACTATCTTTTTTTAATTTTTTTTTTTTTTTTTTAATCCTCCCTACATTTCCGTATGTAAAAAGTTGCTTTCCCTTTTATCTATTAGTGTAGAGCTGTGATCTGTGACCACAGTTTTATTATACTTCCTAGGAGGAGTCTGAAACACGGTTCTGGTCTCATTTTCGCCATCCTGCAGATAGGGACAGCAGATGATATGCTAAGGATCCTCCATCACCTACACACGTTGGTGATGTCATTTTTATTGGAAGAACTTGTATAATCTATGAAATTGTTTACGGTTCCTTTATTTAAACTGCATTAAGGACCCTAAAAAGACCTGGAGGAACAATATCACATACTCCTATTATATTTTATTACAGATTATTAAATACCATCCTGAGACACCAAATTATTAAGACATAAGATATAAGACTCTGCTCTGTGTGGATCAGTTTAACTCTTTTATACACTTAATGAAGAACGTTGGCACTTTTTAGTATTTTATAAATAAAATATCACTTTTATCAATGACACAATCAGAAATGTTGTCTGTTTAATCTCTGTGCTGCAGCAAAATGGCAAAAAAATAACTTTCATTTCAATTGTAGCCAAATTAAAGTCTTAATTATAAAAAAAAGAGAAAACTCATTAGGAAATCTTGAGTTTTTTTCTTTAAAGTGTCAGAACACAAACAGAATATCAGAATGCGACAAGGTTTGGATTCACTCTCCAGCTTTGGCCTTGCATATACATGATGACTAGGATGGCTCCATGTGCTGGACCCTCAGTAAATTGTGCAGTGCCAATGCTCCGTGCATTATCTTACGGAAAAAAATATTCTCTCTTGTGTCCTCCTATAGAAAACCTACAAGTCATTGTCTGATTTACCAGAGTGGCCACCTATAGATAACACAAGGAACAGGAATTTCTGTATTGGTTCTTCTCTAGTATACCAATTCCCTTCCTACTCTTAAGGAGCGTGTAGCTCATAAACAGTCATAGGTGAATTCGGTATGTTGCTGCTACGAGATTATTCAAGGTACATTTGTTCTTTGGACACAGTTTTTCACCATCCTATAAAGATTCATTGACACAATGTTCCATTTAGGGAATGTCTTTAAAATATGACCATTCATGGTGAAACTTGTATAGCACTGAAAATGGCTAGCGGATAAGAGTGGTGCTACAACTAAGGCAAAAATAAACACACTTCACCTTTGTCATAGTAAGTTAGTCTTGTTCAATTCTCAATAAACTGTATTTTTGTAATTTATTACTGGCCAATGCTGCATCCATCTCTAACACTGCAGGATCTAGGTTGTATGAATGTGTGCAGGTAGGACAGATGGGTTCACGGGGAAAATTAAAATCTTGTTTTTGTTTTTTAAATATTTTTAATCAGAATGACTTTTTAGCTGTGGTCACTACACAAGTGTGAAGATATGGTTTTCAGGCTCCCTTTTTTTCTTTTTCTGTTAATAAAACCACAGCATCCTGTAATCTCTGCAGGACTAACATTGACCATACAGAGCTTGTAGTTATTATCTGAACATCCCGCTCCCAGAATTGTACAGCCATAGACCACAGTTTTGGTAGAATTTATTCCATCATTATACCTTATGTTTGGTTGGAAACTTCACTGACTTGAAATCATTGCTAGACAGCTTATGATTCATGTTTACGAAGGTAAGATCTGTCTTGTTGAAGAGTGAGCGACCTGTGCATCACATTAACCTGATACATTCAGTCATAAGAAATGCTTTAGAAATTCATTATGGAGAAAACCATTCCTTAGTTGCTTTGGTAGTTAGTTGGTCACTTACTTGTGGCAAGCTCCGCTGTGATTATCATATACAGTAATATATGATTTAGATCTATAGATCACACACTCCCAACATGGTATCCATACAACATGGCATAAGTGAGCGGTGCAGGGCACGGCTCTGGGGTCATGAGCAGCAGTTTCTTTTATACCAGCTACACACAGTTTGTTCTGTCAAGGGGCAGAGGTATTTTTATTGTTTTTAGCAATCTTGTAATAACGTGTTAAATATTAAACAAATGATATTTTGCTTCTATTGGGACATTTGTATACTCTTTGCAATTATATTTCTGTAAACGGCTCAAATCCATAAATAAAACATTGTAAGTTTTCAGTTGCGTGCATTGCCTTTATTCATTCAAATTGATATGCTCTGCATTGTTCTAGAGATTTAGGGGGGTATAACAAAGTCACTCATATGCAGAACAAAATGATTACTGTGCTTTTTTTATGTAAAAGGATGAATCAAGGACAGATACTTGCTAGCAATGCTTGTATTAATTGATAAATGTTTGAAACAATTCCTACTTCATATAGCGCTACATGTTGCAATAATATAATCCACCTCTGCTAAGAAGAGTAACTGCTATAGGTAGGCTTAAAATATTACACTGAAACATTAAAAACATTGTGTAATTAGTGAGTTTACCAAATCTCACTAACCTAACCATTACAATTTGCATAAATTACAGGCGGTCCCCTACTTAAGGACACCCGACTTACAGACAACCCATAGTTACAGACAGACCCCTCTGACCTCTGATGAAGCTTTCTGAATGCTTTACTATAGTCGCAGACTGCAATGATCAGCTGCAAGGTGTCTGTAATGAAGCTTTATTGATAATCCTTGGTCCCATTACAGCAAAAAATGTTTAAACTCCAAATGTCACTGGGGCCAAAATTTCTTTTGTCTGGATCTACAATTATAAAATATACAGTTTCGACTTACATACAAATTCAACTTAAGAACAAACCTCCAGACCCTATCTTGTATGTAACCCGGGGACTGCCTGTAGTAGTACATGAAATAAATACATAGTATGTGATATAAATCATCAGAAGGTTCTTCTTTCTTCACTTTAGCCTCTCGTGCTCTTTCTTTCTGATCATCTCAATTGCCTGCTGAATTCCATCTTCCTAGTAAGGACAGAAGCTTTCTGCGATGTCACATTACATAAGGGAGTGGGAGGAGTGAGTCCCAGAGATGCCATCATATCTGCTGGATGGAGACCTAGCTGCGGAGTTACCAACCAGATTCCTAATCGTATAATGACTTTTACATTTTATTCCAAGTGAAAAGTTTCCAGCACAGTCTGAGTATACTGCAGCACATCCCCCCCCCCCCCCCCTCACACACAAACACATCATACGTTATTATGAAGGAGGGAGAAGAAAAAGTGATGCAAATATATGGCCCAAGCAAAGAATATTTTATTAGAAAATATTGTTATAAATAGCAAGATACGAGACGCATACAAATTAATATCAATTAGAATGTGCCAATATTCAGCACAATATCTCCCAATGGGAAAGGGAACCAGGTCCCAGACCCAGGGACAACCCACAACCCTGCCTCAACAACCCTCAAGTCACCCCCAATTTTCTACATGAAAATACTAGGCAATCCTGGAAAATAGTTGTATACAATACCTCAAATTGAAGAAAAAGTAATAAGGAAACAAGTAATCCAATGAAAGAAAAAGGTAAGAATGAGGCAGATCAGGCGGGGTGGGGGGAGTGAAGGAGAATAGGCTGTGGCTAAGAGACCCCACGCATTGCTTTACGTGGTCGTGACTTCCTGAGGATGTCACGACAGCGTGACACAAAGCGTGGGGTCTTGTACCCACATCCTATTCTCCTCCCCCGCCTGATCTGCCTCATTCTTACCTTTTTCTTTCATTGGATTACTTGATTCCTTATTACTTTTTCTTCAATTTGAGTTATTTTATACAACTATTTTCCAGCGTTTCGTATCTTGCTATTTACACAGATTACGCAGCGCTGCACAGAGCTTTCCAAATTGGCCCATGTCCCCAATGAGGCTCACAATCTAATCAACCTACCAGTATGTTTAGCAGTGTGGGAGGAAACCCAAACAAACCAGGAGAGAACATACAAACTCTTTACCCATATGATCGCTAGGAAGATGTGGATCGATACTTCTGTGCACCTCCATCCCTTCCATGTTCTCTACATCTTAGGGTATATACCTGTACCTTCAGAGCCAGGATCCAGCTGTGGATGGAACATCCCAAGAAATGCCAAAATCATTGAAGAAAGATTATCCTGGCAGTCTTACAGACTGCAATGGAGCACACGATGGCCAGAGCTTCATAGACTGACCTGTGAGTCAGCCACAAACAGAAGTTCTCATCGCAGGGCAACTAAGGAAAACAAAAAAATCTCCTGTTCTTTCAATCTCGGGGAGTACCGTTAGACAACATTTATCCTCTATTCTGTGGATAGGGGTTAAAAGATTTTTATGGGAACCCCCCTTCCCTTTAAGATAAGTACCTTGAAACACCTAGGGCAATGGTGGCGAACCTATGGCACGGGTGCCAGAGGTGGCACTCCGAGCCCTTTCTGTGGACACCCAGGGCATCACCCAAGCACAGAGTTTGCCAGACAGGACTTCCTCCTGTGGTCCAATACAGCCCAGGACGTGCCATGCTCAGTGCCATTTTAAAGTAACATCCTTGGTTGCCAGGGCTACTGGAGGAACAAGAAAGTGTAGACAGAGATTATTGTTGAAGCGCCTGCTCTGGGAATCCTGTTTTTCCTCTTCAGGGGACCCTGAATCCAAGTTCTCAATCTTTCTATTGTATTGGTGAACTCAGGACACCAATACGATTGAAACCTGTGATACAGCAGCGATCAATTTAACATGTTACTGCTTTTATTGTCATGTTGGCACTTTGCAACATATAAGTGGCTTTTGGTTGTACTTTGGGCACTCTATCTCCAAAAGGTTCGCTATCACTGATCTAGGGTATCATGGGTATAAATGTAAAATAAACATAAATTAAAGCATAACTAGAAGTTACAAAGCGGCTTTATTTGACCTGATGGAGCGACAGGCAATGCTCAGAGCCTGGTGCTGCCAGCTTTTACTTGATTATCAGGGGGAAAGGGTTTACCCTCATGCTGACCCACAGTCAACCCATATTTATTGTTGGCATTTTTCTCCAACACCTCTTTTTTCAGTACAAATCCACCAGCAAAGGATAGGTCGAAATCCTCATTGGCTGCAAAGCGGATGGGCTTTTCTTCCCCAATCTTTTCCAATCGGGCTTGCCATGCCTCCAGGATTTGGGAACGTTTCTCAGGAGGAGTGTGTGCAATGCTGTAACTGATCTGAGGCTCTAGTACTTGGAAGCCACAAAAGTTCAAGATTCCTCTCTGTGTAAAAAGGCAAAAATGAAATGATCACAAAAGCTAAACAGGTTTTAGGCATTAGTTGTTTAGTCACAGAAACTGACCCACAGGATATAAAAAAAAACATTAAAAAGTTTAATTCACATTGAAGTCCAAGGATGCAAATGTCATCCTTTTAAGCTTACAAGGGAACCAGTCACTACATTTTCACAAATTCAGCTAATGACAGATTCCCACTAGCACTATTAACTAAATGTTAAGTTAAATATGGGTTTCCTATACATCCACATAAATCAACTTTAAGTTATATTCCCTGGCATCAGAGGAAGCATGTCCTACTTGGCCAGCTACTCCTGTTTACTCCTCCCCATGTCCCATGCCACTTCTGAGCATGTGAACAGGGTGACATCATATACGGTCCTTTAGCCTCCTAACATTAGCAAACTGCTTACCATGAATATATCTGATCACATGAAATCACAGCATCCTCCTGATCCTCCATGGAAGCATGCTGTAACATCATGTGATCAGATCCATACATGGGGTAGATGTTACTAAACCTTAAAGTCGTGTGACCAGGATAACATCATCTAAGTGCCCAATTATGTAACAGATCGCGAATAGTGGGTGTGAGCAGGCAAATAAGGGTTGTGCATTAGTGGGGTGAAAGGGCCAGGAACCCTTATCAAGGCATAAGAATGCACAAACCTGGGCCAAAATTTGAGCAAACTGCTAAGGAGGGGTGATACATCAGATGCCTGCAAAGATGCGCTTGTGTTCCACCAAAATGCTCCAAGAGCATTTGTCTGGTTGATTTCCAGTTTCATCTCAATTTAACAGCTAAGAAAAGCATTTATGAATGACGTCACATACATACAGTACAGACCAAAACTTTGGACACTTTCTCATTCAAAGAGTTTTCTGTATTTTCATGACTATAAAAATTGCAGTTTTGTAGTGTGAATCTATGAATTAACACATGTGGAATTATGTACCTTAAAAGTGTGAAACAACTGAAAATGTCTTATTCTAGGTTCTTCAAGTAGGCACCTTTTGCTTTGATTACTACTTTGCACACTCTTGGCATTCTCTTGATGAGCTTCAAGAGGTAGTCACCTGAAATCTTCTCCCAACAGTCTTGAAGGTGTTCCAAGAGATGCTTAGCGCTTGTTGGCCCTTTTGCCTTCACTCTGTGGTCCAGCTTACCCCAAACTATCTCTATTGGGTTCAGGTCTGGTGACTGTGGAGGCCAGGTCATCTGGCGTAGCACCCTATCACTCTACTTGATTTAACAAAGCCTGGAGGTGTGTTTGGGGTCACTGTCCTGCTGAAAAATAAATGATGGTTCAACTAAATGCAAACCGGATGGAATAGCATGCCATTATAAGATGCTGTGGTGAACCATGCTGGTTCAGTATACCTTCAATTTTGAATAAATCCCCAGTGGAAAGGGGCATGTAGAGTCCATTTGTTTACCTTTTCTGTGTCACACAACGGCATAGTAGTTGGAACCAAAGATCTCAAATTTGTATTCATCAGACAAAAGCACAGATTTCCACTGGTCTAAGGTCCATTCCTTGTGTGGTGTAGCCCAAACAAGTCCCTTCTGCTTGTTGCCTGTCCTTAGCAGTGGTCTCCTAGCAGCTATTTTCAGTCTCCTCTTAACAGTTGTTGTAGAAATGTGTCTGCTGTTAGACCTCTGTGTGGCAGTGACCTGGTCTCTAATCTGAGCTGTTGTTAACCTACGATTTCTGAGGCTGGTGACTCGGATGAGCTTATCCTTTGCAGCAGAAGTGACTCCTTTCCAGGGGTGTTCCTCATGTAAGCCAGTTTATTCATAGCGCTTGATGGTTTTGCAACTGCACTTGGGGACAGTTTCACAGTTTTCCCAATTTTTCGGACTGACCGACCTTCATTTCTTAATGATGGTCCCTCATTTTTCTTTACTTAGCTGCTTTTTCTAATCATAACACACATTCTGACATGAATAGGACTATCTACCTGACCCCTGCACACAACTGATGGTCCGAACCCCATTTATAGGCAAGAAATCCCACTTCTTATACTTGACAGGACACCTGTGATGTGAAAACCTATTCTGGTGACCACCTCTTGAAGCTCATCAAAAGAATGCCAAGATTGTGCAAAGCAGTAATCAGAGCAAAAGGTGGCTACTTTGAAGAACCTAGAATATAAGAAATGCCTCATAGTAAAGCCCGGGGACAGGTGGCCTGCCTACGGAGATCTATAAAAAATTTGGGTCTCCCAAGCTGCTGGAGACCTTTCTGTCTGCTGCGGAATTCGTCTCCTTACCTTCATCCATGAACAAGGCAATCATAGTTGTCATACAGAAGCCGGGTAAAGATAGTTTGCCACCAGATTCCAGCCGACCCATCTCTTTGCTTCCCACAGACATTAAAATTATAGCAAAAGTTCTATCACAAAAACTCGGTTATATGCTCTATCATACATTCGGATCAGCCCAATCGTTCCACAGCCATTAGTGTCCGCAGATTGTTTCTTAACTTGCAGCTCCCGGTAGATTACTATGGAGACAGGGTCATTTGCTCGCTGGCTGCTGCTAAAGCATTCAATCGTGTTGAATGTGATTATCTCTGGGGTGCTGGATAGGTTTAGCCTGGGCAAACAGTGGTGATAGATATCATTAATGAAGTATATTCAGTACAGATTGTTAGGATTTGTGGAGGACCTACCCACCATGGAGACAGCAGTGGCCCGCTTATTCTATATGGTGCGTAAACTAATTGCCCAACACTGGCTGGACCAGGTCTGAATTTGTTGATGAGGCCAATTGGGTAATCCAGTTGGAGAAAGGGATCTTTCACAAACCTGGGGCCTTGAAGAAACCTGCTACGGACTTGGTCTCATATGATTTTACATGTTATGATTTACATAAGATGACTGGTCTGCTTTGGCCATCCACAGTTGGAGTCATCCAAAGTTCTGGCATTTTAATCCTGGGGTATGCATATTAACAATT
This sequence comes from Engystomops pustulosus, assembly GCF_040894005.1. Taxonomy (NCBI): domain Eukaryota; kingdom Metazoa; phylum Chordata; class Amphibia; order Anura; family Leptodactylidae; genus Engystomops; species Engystomops pustulosus. The sequence goes on along the minus strand of NC_092417.1, from coordinate 98,811,077 downwards.
TGGTGAGCCTACGGGATGCTCTGTTACTCTCCCATGGACCTTATCTTTATTGATCTAGAGACAGAGAAAGTTCTGTAGAATCACAGACTGGGATGGAGGAGCTGATAGGGAACAGGGGAAATCTTGTACCTCACTATTCTATGTAGGAGACGTCTGTATCCACAGTCCTGAACACATCCACCTCTGACACACACACGGCTGTATGATTATTACAGCCCCATACATGTCTGTGATTCACTTTCTACGTATGGTAATAGAATCAGGCTTCTTGGGCAATGGAGTATGTGTCCCTTCTGCCTGCTTTCAATCTGCTGTTTAAGGAAATTTACAGGACCTTCAAAGTTCCTGAAATGGATCTTTCATGGGTGAAGGTCATCATGCCACCTACATCCCTGCACTGAGCCTTCGGCAGGAAAAGAGATGGGGATGTCAGATGCTGTGGGAGCGTGACTGGAGGTAAGTAGCCAATTTATTATTTTTATTTCTAGGCATAAGTATACTGGGGGAGACTGTGCATACTGGAGGGGCTGTGTACACGGAGGATGGTTTGTATACTGGGGGGAGGCTGTGCACACAGGGAGTGCTCTGTATACTGGTGGATCTGTATATAGGGGCTGGATTTTAATTCAACTGAGTGACCTTATATGGAGTACTGTATATCATTTAATAATTTGGGAGTATCTATATGGGGGCTTCTATAAATCAATTAGTGAAACAGTATATAAATAAAACTGGTGTGTATATAAATTAGCAGGGTGCTGTAAATCAGGGTGTGTGGTGTATATAATTCTGGTCGCTGAACGTACTAAAATTTATTTGGGGGACTATATAAAGGATGTTTTATGTAGGGAATAGTGCATAATATATATTTAGGAACACAATCCATTATACTGTAAGTCACTGTTTTATTTAGGGGCGTCGTGTGGAGTTGTGCTGCATGGAGCTGAAGACATCTGACTGTAAATTCAGCAGAGATAAACCATGGCTGAGAGAAATCGTAAAGAAGTCCTTTTCCTGGAACAGTTCATTACCTGTTAGGTACTAGATACAAGATGTCACTAATTCCTGTGTCATTGAGTGACTACTTTTGTGTGAGGTACCATCTTTTGGTGCGGGCAGCATTTATCATTTTTGCCTCAGGCAGCCAAAATGCTAGAATCGACCCTGCTCTCCCTTCTTTTATTGCATCTTTTATTTTGGTTGTATTCCAAAAATGGGTTACATGGTGGGCTGTAGTATGATGTAAGACCCACATGTGTCCCCGGCGCACCAGATACATCAAGATGTACTCTGCGATCGGCTGTGGTGATGACAGGCCTGAACTGTTGAAGACTATAGTTCATGCCCAGGCCAGTCACTCTGCTGCCAGCTGTGCTCTCCTCTTCATACTCCTCCAAGCCCACTTGGAGGTTGTTAGCGAAAAGGTGGAAATAAAAGCAATTCCCGAAACTGCAATTATTTATGTGCTTCTACGCCATAAAACTGGCATTCAAGCCCTTTTTAATGCCCCCTTTAGTGGCTGACTGACACAAGAGCATTATTCCCTCTATAGTTTTCACAAAAATAGCAGTCAAATTACCTGTACTGGCCAGAGAAGGATATTCATATCTCCATTGATTCCAATTGGGGTGTACATGGACTGCATCGCACCAGTGGTGAAGGACAGAACTGCCTTCTTATCCTACAGAGATATTATTTATCATAAATATGACTTGTTATGAATGAAAAGCAATATATTTAATATATACAATAATTATGAGAAGGCATCTTACCTTAAATGGTCCATTATCAAACATAGATGACATATTGTAGGCAAATCCCTGAGTTAAAACTCTATCAAACCAGCCCTTGAGCATAGCGGGGAGTCCGAACCAGAACATTGGGAACTGTCAAACACAAAGTCAACACATGGGCAGTTACTATAGCAGCCAGTCAGGGACCTACTTTGTTTTATAAAGGCATCTGAAAATGTAAAGCTAGGATTTCATTGCTTACCATGAGCACAATGTTTTTACAGTACAGTTGTAAGTATGCAAACCTGAAATATGACAAGATCTGCAGCTTCCAGCTTTTTCTGTTCAGCTATAATGTCTTTGCTGAGCCGACCCTTCTTCCAGGCATTCATTGATTCCACACCATATTTAAAGTTTTCAGGATCCTGAGCATTTCCTGCATAAAATATATATATATATATTAGAGGAATCATCACTGTTAATATTGGCCAAAGGTGGATGCTTGGTTTAAATAGAGGAATTCATGTGTTAACAAACCACCATAAATGATGTAGTCTTTCAAAACAAGGTACATGTTTATGTGGCATCCAAGATTTTGATTTCTCAAGGTCAGCATACATCTTGGGTTAATGTTGACCAAATGATCTAATGAAGTTGAAACCAGAAGTATACATACACATTATACAAATCTATACTGTCTCCTTCCTGAGCAGGATGACGGCTGGACATTCCCTTCTTGATTTTACTTGAATATAATTGTTTGTGCAGATGAAGAAGCACCATCAGGTTTCTGGAAATTGCATCCAAGGATGAACCAGACTTGTATAGGTCCAAAATTCTCTTCCTGAAATCTTGGCTGATTTCTTTAGTTTTTCCCCATGATGTTACACAAAGAGACAGTACGTTTCAGGAGTGTCTTAAAATACACCCACAGGTGTGTGTCTAATTAACTCATCTGTTGCAAGTAAACTAGAAGCTAATAATAATTACCATCCAAAGACTGTCCTAAATTGTTTATAAAATATCCCTCTCATTATTCTGGAATTTGGCAAATATCATGAATTGTGTTAATCCTAATTGACCTTAAACGGTAAAAGGTTTTTCTGATTTTAATGTCAGACAATGAGAAAAACATGAAAATGTGCATTTTTATATAGTGTATGTAAACTTCTGGTTTCCATTGTATGTGGGTATGTGTATGTGGGGCCTTGGGTCCCAGAAGAAGAAGAAGAAATAAGAAGGATCAGAAGCTTGGATTCCAGTAAGCTCTGTTTACCAGCTCCAGAACTGTCTGGAAACACATTTATTCCATTCCGTTGTAACCCTATCTACAGATTGTTTTCAGTTTCTGCATTTATGTTACCATTTTCCACATTCCAAAAACCATATCTTTCTTATTTTTCAATTTACAGAGCCATCTGAGAGATATATATACCAGGGGCAGTGAGCTGTAAACCTATACACTGTGGGGGGGGGGGGGGAAGCAATGTGCTGGATACCTATATACTGTGGGGGGCAGTGTGCTGATACCTATATTCTTGGGGGGCAGTGAGCTGGATACCTATATACTGGGGGGGCAGTGGGATGGATACCTATATACTGGGGGGGGGCAGTCTGCCTGATATCTATATACTGGAGGGGAGGCAGTGTGCCAGATAACGATATACTGGGGGGGCAGTGTGCTGGATAGCGATATACTGGGGGAGGGGGGGGCAGTGTGCTTGATACCTATATACTGGCAGAGGGCAGTGTACGGGAAGCCTACAGTTACCTGTGAAAGTATTCGGCCCCTTGAACTTTTCTACCTTTTGCCGCATTTCAGGCTTCAAACAAAGAAGTAAAATTGTAAATTTTTAGGTGAAGATTTGTGGCATACAGTGGATGAAATAATTATTGAACATATTACCAATTTTCTAAGGAAATATATTCCTAAAGGTGCTATTGACATATTAAATTCTCAAGAGAGGGCAGTAAACACCCATCGGTCCGTCGTGTGCAGCAATCATGTACAGGGCATTAGAATGGCAGCGCGCCGGCCAGCACTGCTCAGCACACATTACATCATCTAGAATGGAGCTGCTCCGGGTAGCAGGGATGTCACAGGAGGGGGGAGCCTCTGGGAAAGGGGTGTGGCTTTCTACAGTCTCCTCACAGGGAAAGGGGTGTGGCTTTCTACAGTCTCCTGCAGGAAGTAGTGATATAATGGCTGCCTGCAATCAGAACTTGTAGAGGTACTGTGTGCATATATGTGTATGGAGGTGAGGGGCCTTGACAGGAGTGGATATGATGGTTGTAGCAAGGTCAGGGAAGACATGTATGTTACATGGGACTGCATGTCTGGCGGGTGCTGAGGTGTATGTTACATGGGACTGCATGTCTGGCAGGTGCTGAGGTGGCATGAGGTGAATGCAAAATTGCATTATAGAGTTAATAGACAGAGGAGCCTTCATGCAATTTTGATTCAAACTGAAACATTTTACAAAAAAATACTTAAAATTTTACTTTGATGGCTAAAAATGTGCTCCAAACAGAAAATATTTACCGTTGCATCTCCTAAATGCAATAAATGGACATGTGTAGAGTTCACAGATACCTCATATTGATATGTTCACATAAATAAATATAATATTGCTAAAACTGAAATAACTAAATATCTGCTTTTCAGCCAGAAATTTTAAGACCTTCACAACCTGCAAAATAAATAAATAAAACTGATTAAAAAGTAAAGGCACCCATAAAACATATAATAATTTTGAAATCAGACAACCAGGCGATGCATTTGGCAATTAACATTTGACATTTTTACATAAAACTCACATCGAAGTGGGGGTTTACGCACAAATAGGGATTTAAAAAAAAAAAAAAAAAACACACAAAGTGAGCAGATTTATATATACCACAATGCACAACATCAAGAATTTACACTCCCAAAAATGCAAAAACAAAAAACGTGACATATTTGGTTGCTATCGACAAATGTGTTTAAAAATAACACACAAAATAAAAAGCTCCTATTCTGTCAAAATCTATTTTTTTTTCCAGGAGTCACCATGTAAAACAAGAATAACTTTTAAATTTATACACACCACCACCTTCATGCAATAAAATGCAAAAATTGCATGAAAATTCAAAATTTCCTCTAAAATATGTACAAATCCAGATACCTATATAAATAAAACAAACTTTCCTAAAACAGCAGGATGTGAGGCAATCATACATACCCCACATGTGTATATTCATCTAAATATGCAGCAAAGGGAACATTACATCCATAGGGGACACCAAACAATTTTTGCAGAAAATTGCACAGAGCTTCACACCGATGTATCATTGTATGTTCCCTAACACAATGGTGACCCAAATAAATAACTATATATCCATAAACCACGCTAATGGGATAATAATAGTCACTTTTACATGTGCTCCATTGTACTATCCCCACAATAACAGAACCCTTCATGCTTCATAAGAATTTGAGTGTAACATGGGTGTAAATAATGGAGGATGGCGTGAAATAAAAACCTTATACCGGAACATGTGTGTGTTTTTGGTGTTACATATAACTTTGTGGACATGTTCTGGGTTGCAGTTTTAATATGTAGCAACATAAGGCAAAGAGGATCGAATGTCTTTTTGCAAAAAAATAAAACGAAATAAAAGGCAATAAGAGAGAAAGTGTGTTCTTAGATAGTTCTGGACAGGAGAGGATTAAAAACATGAATATTAGTTGATATTATCCATCATCAAAATGTAGTAACATATGAAGTGAATATTTCCATTATATGTGAGGTGCAGCAGCTCCTGTGTGCAGTGTATTCTCCCTGTAGCCTAATGGCTAAGAATGTGGAGGGGGGTCACACATCATGGGGCTGTATCTCTGGCTCTGTGACACATACACTCACCGGCCACTTTATTAGGTACACCTGTCCAACTGCTCGTTAACACTTAATTTCTAATCAGCCAATCACATGGCGGCAACTATGGGTGCTGTCACACGTCGCGTTTACTGCATGCGTTTAAAAATGCATTGCTACAGCTGAAGGGGTATTTCCCTAATTAAACAGCTGTTAACGCTTGCGTTTACAAAACGCAAGCATTAACGCATTGTTAACGCATGCGTTAACATCGCGGTTAACGCATGCGGTTGTTAACGCATTGTTAACGTATGCGTTTTGTAAACGCAAATGTTAACAGCTGTTTAATTAGGGAAATATCCCTTCAGCTGTAGCAATGCGTTTTTAAACGCATGCAGTAAACGCGACGCGTGACAGCACCCTCAGTGCATTTAGGCATGTACACATGGTCAAGACAATCTCCTGCAGTTCAAACCGAGCATCAGTATGGGGAAGAAAGGTGATTTGAGTGCCTTTGAACGTGACATGGTTGTTGGTGCCAGAAGGGCATTTCAGAAACTGCTGATCTACTGGGATTTTCACGCACAACCATCTCCAGGGTTTACAGAGAATGGTCCGAAAAAGAAAAAACATCCAGTGAGCGGCAGTTCTGTGGGTGGAAATGCCTTGTTGATGCCAGAGGTCAGAGGAGAATGGGCAGACTGGTTCGAGCTGATAGAAAGGCAACAGTGACTCAAATCGCCACCCGTTACAACCAAGGTAGGCAGAAGAGCATCTCTGAACGCACAGTACGTCGAACTTTGAGGCAGATGGGCTACAGCAGCAGAAGACCACACCGGGTGCCACTCCTTTCAGCTAAGAACAGGAAACTGAGGCTACAATTTGCACAAGCTCATCGGAATTGGACAGTAGAAGATTGGAAAAACGTTGCCTGGTCTGATGAGTCTCGATTTCTGCTGAGACATTCGGATGGTAGGGTCAGAATTTGGCGTCAACAACATGAAAGCATGGATCCATCCTGCCTTGTATCAACGGTTCAGGCTGGTGGTGGTGGTGGTGTCATGGTGTGGGGAATATTTTCTTGGCACTCTTTGGGCCCCTTGGTACCAATTGAGCATCGTTGCAACGCCACAGCCTACCTGAGTATTGTTGCTGACCATGTCCATCCCTTTATGACCACAATGTAGCCAACATCTGATGGCTACTTTCAGCAGGATAATGCGCCATGTCATAAAGCTGGAATCATCTCAGACTGGTTTCTTGAACATGACAATGAGTTCACTGTACTCAAATGGCCTCCACAGTCACCAGATCTCAATCCAATAGAGCATCTTTGGGATGTGGTGGAACGGGAGATTCGCATCATGGATGTGCAGCCGACAAATCTGCGGCAACTGTGTGATGCCATCATGTCAATATGGACCAAAATCTCTGAGGAATGCTTCCAGCACATTGTTGAATCTATGCCACGAAGAATTGAGGCAGTTCTGAAGGCAAAAGGGGGTCCAACCCGTTACTAGCATGGTGTACCTAATAAAGTGGCCGGTGAGTGTATATATGTAAAAAATGAAAAAAAAAAAAAATGGCTCCTGGGATTCTCACTTTAAATCTGAATATCTCTGAATCCATGGCACCTAGAAACGCAATTTAAGATTCATTTGAAAGAAGAAATGCCTACCCATAGCGCCGGCGGTGGTTTTTGAAAATTCAAAAACGTCCCACTGGGGCTCAGCGGCGCCTGCCACAGACTGGCCATGGGAAGGGGGGAAATAGTGTGCGTTAGCCGCAGTCTGGATGTTTGGCATCAGTGGCTTTTTAGCCACAGTCTGGTGGTGGAAGGTTTCAGCGGCTGCAGCCGCAGTGTGGTTGGGGGATTGGTGGTGTTAGCTCCAGTCTGGTCAATGCACAATGTAAGATCACTATAACTGCCTCAATTTGCTCTTTAACCCCTTCACGACGCGGGGTCCCGGCATGGAGAGGGCTCGCGGGCCGAGCCCTTTCCATAGCCGGTAAGTCTTTGCTGCATATTGCAGCAAAGGCTTACCGGTAACACCCGCGATTGGTGCTAGCACCGATCGCGGGTGCTTTCACCGCGATCGCCGCCGGCATTGCTGTCGGAGGCTTCAAAAAGATGGCGCCGCATGGGCCATCTTGGCGCGGATCTTCGCTCCCCGATGACGTCACGGGGAGCGGTGATCCGTTGCCATGACAGCATCGGGTCTCACGATTAACCCATTCATTACAATGTGCTATCAGCACATTGTAATGAATGAGGAGTAAAATCCCCATATACTGCCATATTGCAGTATGGCACTATATGGTAGGATCGATCAGGCAACCTAGGGTTAAAGTACCCTAGGGAGTCTGAAAAATAGTTAAAGTAAAAGTAAAAAAGAGTTTAAAAAAAAAAATTATATTAAAAAAAACCTAAAAATTCAAATCACCCCCCTTTCCCTAGAACTGATATTAATAAACAGTAAAAATCATAAACACATTAGGTATCACCGCGTCCGAAAATGTCCGATCTATCAAAATATAATTACGGTTTTTCACTGCGTTTAACCCCGTAACGGAAAATAGCGTCCAAAGTCAAAAATGACATTTTTGCCATTTTGGAAAATATAAAAAAATTAATAAACAGTTATCAAAAGGTAGCACAGTCCTAACAATGACAGCAATGAAAACGCCATCAAAAGTCGCAAAAAATGACACCACCCACAGCTCCATACACCAAAGTATGAAAAAGTTATTAGCGCCAGAAGATGGCGAAATAAAAAAAAAAATTTTGTACAGGAGGTTTTAATTTTTTTTAAATGTATGAAAACATTATAAAACCTGTACAATTGTGGTATCCCTGTGATCGTAGCAACCCAAAGAATAAAGTAGACCTGTCATTTGGGGCACACAGTGAAAGCTGTAAAATCCAAGCCCACAAGAAAACGTTGCAAATGTGTTTTTTCACCATTTTCACTGCATTTGGAATTTTTTTCCCGCTTCCCAGTACGTGCCATGGAATATTATATACCGTCACTACGAAGTGCAATTTGTTACGCAGAAAATAAGCCATCACAGAGCTCTTTATGTGGAAAAATAAAAAAGTAATAGATTTTTGAAGGTGGGGTGTGAAAAATGGAAGTGAAAAAACTAAAAAAGGCCAAGTCGTTAAGGGGTTAAACACACAAGATACTGACACATGATTTTTTTTTTTTTTTAATATAAATAGCGTCTATCAACATTATATATAGCTATGAGTTATATACTTGTATTACTGAAAATTTTATACTCCTCCTCGGCTAACATACAAAAAAGCAAAAAATGGGATTTCTCAGAATCTCTACTGAGGAAGCCCGAAAATCACTTAAGAGTATGCAGGAGAAAGTACAATTAGTGATTTAAGGATATAATCTTGCTTCTTTATACAAATATTTACAATAAAGTGTATTGCGGAGTCTTTTTGACGCGTTAGATTCCTCGGCACTGGTGACCAGTCTATAAATGAAAAAGATAGTCGAGCGTATGAGAGCCTACCTGAGGTGTCCTCACGTGTTTGGTTAACAGTTGTATATAGGAGTCACCTAGTAGGTTGTTTGTATGTCTCAAGAATCACAGGTGCCCATCTATGTAGCTCCTTGGGAAATGCCAGGAAAGATCCACCCCAATATTGGCAACTGTCCATTATAGTATAGGTGGGGTAGATAGGAAATCCATTTAGAGTACATGCTGGTGTGAGGTCACGCATAACAAGGTGTGGCTTACACACTTCCAGCGCAAGCCGCGCCTCGTTACGCGTGGCCTCACGCCACCACTCGCTTGAATAGGTCTGTAACAGGGTCAGTTATTGCATGGTTTCAGTAGAAACTTCCATAATTCAAGCCATCAGTGTGATTTGCAACCCGGTATTAAAAGGTCTTGAGACAGCTCACTTGTTTCTTGTGTGGCACTTCAGTAATTAGACACCTTTGTATATGTCATCAATTGAACCAGTTGATATTATTTTTCACTAAGTTGCAGGATTGCTTTCTAATTACTGATAGATTTCAGTTGGTGTCATGACTTTCCATGGCTTTTTGCACCACTATTTCTTTATGTGTTCAACACTTTTTTTTGCACATTTTCATCCCTGAAACTGTGTCTGCCATCTGTGCAGTTTGTACAAAATACTATATATTTATTAGAATGCATTACCTGTAATATCATCTCTAGACACTAAAGGGTTAAACTTCATGGTATATAAATCAGAAATTGTGACCTCCCATCCATTCTTCTTAAGAACCTCTACAGCAGCCTCCTTCATGGCATGATTGAAGGATGTCTTCTCCTGATGAGCCAGCACCACAAGAGCACGTTTTCCTGAACACACCATAAACAGAGAGGAGATTTATTTGTTTTTACAAAGGTATGATGTTGTACATGATGTAAAATAATTTAATAAACAAAAAAAGACACTATGGAGAACAAAAAAAAAGTGTTTTTATGTTTTTAAGTTTTCTTAAACTCCCATTTCTGGGAGTAACAGACAGACATATGTACTGCAAAATCCCCCAAACCTGCTATACAGTAGAATTGCAGTATATATGCAGTGGAAGTGATCAGACCTCAAAATTTAAAAGTCTCAAAATGAAATTTTTTTTTAAACTTAAAAAAAATTACAAAAAAAGCTAAAAGTTCAAATCACCCCCTTTCCATACAACTGATATAAAAATAAACACAGACAATCATAAACGATTGCTGCATCCCGAAATTTAAAAAATTTTGACTAAAAAGTAAGCAAAAGGATGTACATTCCCCAAAAAGGGGGGGGGGCAATAAATATGTCATCTCGCCCTGCAAATAAATTATACCTTACACAGCTCCGTCCACCATAACATAATAAAAGTTATTTTTTTAGGGAAAAGTTTTAATTTTTTTATACATACCGTATATACTCGAGTATAAGCCGACCCGAGTATAAGCCGAGACCCCTAATTTTACCATCAAAAACTGGGAAAACCTATTGACTCGAGTATAAGCCGAGGGTGGAAAATGCATTAGTCACAGCCCCCCCCAGTATGTATACAGCCTGCCCCCAGTAATATACAGCACTGCCCAGCATTAAAAGAAAATAATAAACTTATATACTCACCCTCCGGTGGCCCCGACCTGCAGCGCTGCTCCCCCGATGTCCGCGCGGGTCCTCTTCTGGCTTCGGCGCCCGTCTTCTTTCTTCTCTAACTTCGTGCTGGGCACCGCCATTGTTCTCCCCCGGACGCCGCCTAGTATGACGCGCCGCTGCTGACGTCATACTAGGCGCCGCCTGGAGGAAAAACATGGCGGCGGCCGGCACGAAGTTAGTGAAGCCAGAAGAGAACCCGCGCGGACATGGGGGGAGCAGCGCAGCAGGTCAGGGCCACCGGAGGGGGAGTATATAAGTTTATTATTTTTTAAAGATTTTTTATGACTGTATGACTTGTGTATAAGCAGAGTATACTCGGCTTATACACGAGTATATACGGTAATTTTTTAAAAACCTATGTAAATTTGATATCGCTGTGATCATACTGACCCAAAGAATAAATTTGAGGTGTTACAGGAGCGTACAGGGAGAGCTCATGAAAATGTGTTTTTTGCCAACTTCACCACATTTGGCTTTTTTCTAGCTCTCAAGTACATGGCATGGAATATTAAATCCCGTCAATAGGAAAAACAATCTGTTGCATAGTAAACAATCCCATATGCAGCTGTACATGGAAAAATAAAAGTCATGGATCTTTAAGGGTGGGCAGCAATAAATGGAACAGAAAAATGAAAAAAAAAAAGTCCGTGATGAAGGGGTTAAGCAATATACTTTTAATAGGAGTGCCGACTTTACAATACTAGTTTTCTAAAAGAAAAAAAAAAAAGTGTATTCACATGTCTGGTGTATAGTATAATACATGAGAGATGTGGGTCCCAAGTCTGAGGGATCTGCTGAAGCCCTTCCTGCATACAGGTATATGGGAGTGAAAATAACCAAGCAGAATAGACTCTCCGCTTGTCCTAACCGCGGTAGAGCTCATCAGAGTTTTATACTTAAAATAGATGCAGGACCCACATCTATCATGTATTTATGACCTATTGTGTGCATAGCTCTGAAATTCCAGCCTTGAGAATGCTCCTTTAAGTTCAGAGAAAAAATATAAAGTGAAATGAAGTGAGACAGGAAGAAGTACTATTGTGCTTACCTGTAGAGCCACAGGGACATGATAACATGTTAAACAGGCCTGGATTTTACTGACTTTATTAGCTTTACTAGAAGACTAACTGTACGTTAGTAATGGCCGTTTTTCTACTCTGCGCTCAGGTTTGGGGGCAACTTGACTTCTACTAAACCGGCCCTGGTTTTATATAAAATGTTATCTAATTTACTTGCCATTAAATCCTTTATTGTCCCTATGTATTATTCGGCTTACCATACTGCATTATTCACAACCGTCTCCAAGGAGTTTTTTGTGTATACATTCGCAAAGGATGGGTGTAAATTAAACTGTAACTAGTCAGCAGCTTCAATAAACAAGGCTGGACCTTCAAGGCTCAAGGGATAACTTTGTAATTGCTCCTATAGGAACAGAGCTATAAATACAATTCTTAGGAGACATGCAGCAGTGTTGTCCTTTTTTCAGACCCAATGTTTGGGCATATATGGGAAGTTCAGTTTGCAAGAAATATATATATCTCATGTAATTTCATGTGCAGTTTTTTCTATTGGCCTATATTACTGCTAAAAATGTTACCACTAGAGGCTCATAATGTGGCTAATTACAGTAGAAAAGGCAGTTCAGACTTCTGCAGCTAGGGCAGTCGGGTCACATGGTGCCGTGTAGAAATGCATTTGTCTGTGTGCTACACATTGGATTAACAGGTCACACACAGTCAAAAAAATTCATGATCAGGGAGCCAGATTGTGAAAGATGTATTAATATTCCTGGATTGTAGCTGGAATTAGTATGCTGCTGTACTATTACGTCATGCCCAGCCTTAAAAGCAGGTCCGGTGCCACAAGGGTGATGTCACACGTGGAATTTTGAAAGCGGTTTTGACCTGTTTTTAAGCAGTCCCTCAAAAAACGCATGTGTTTTTGACAAGTTTGACCAATTATCTAAATTCAAACTGGTCAAAAAATGCGCTTTTTTTGACGGACTGCTTAAAAACGGGCCAAAAACGCGTTCAAAACGCCATGCGTGACATCACCTTAAGCTCTTAGTGTCTGCCGCTGTGCTAGAGGCAACTACAGAAGGTTACAGGTGTATACTGATACTGTACTGATGGAGGTCAATACGGTGCTTAATGTCATGTTGAGTTAAAAAATAAAATTCAACCCCCTCCTTCAGTAGGCAGCTGCCCACACTGAATATGTAATGCTCCCATAATAAGTAGAGCCCCTACATAGGGGCATAACTAGAATTAAGTGGGCCCACCAAACTGTGCGTTGTTTTGTGCACATATACAGTCCACCACAATGTGCTGTTACATCAAAAGTAAAACTCATATAAATATTAATAAACAGTAAAAATCATAAACACATTAGGTATCGCCACATCAGAAAATGTCTGATCAAAATATGATAACAGTTTTTCACTGTGTTTAACCCCGTAACGGAAAACAGCGCCCAAAGTTGAAAATGGCAATGCCATAGAAAAGAAAAAAAAAAAAAAAAAAATCAATAAAAAGTGATCAAAAGGTCGCACAGTCCTAAAAATTTTAGCAATGAAAACGCCATCAAAAGTCGCAAAAAATGACCACCCAAACCACCCACAGCTCTGTACACGAAAGTATGAAAAAGTTATTGGCACCAGAATTTGGCAAAATAAAAAAATAAATAAAAAATTTGTACAGGATGTTTTCAGTTTTGTAAATGTATGAAAACATTATAAAACCTATACAATTTTGTTATCCCCGTAATCGTACCGACCCACAGAATAAAGTAGACATGTCATTTGGGGCGCACAGTGAAAGCTGTAAAATCCAAACCCACAAGAAAATGCGCAAATGCGTTTTTTCGCCATCTTCACAGCATTTGGAATTTTTTTTCCCCTCTTCCCAGTACACGGTATGGAATGATAAATACCATCACTATGAAGTGCAATTTGTTACGCAGAAAATAAGACATCACACAGCTCTTTATGTGGAAAAATAAAAAAAATTATAGATTTTTGAAGGTGGTGAGAGAAATATGGAAGTGAAAAAACTAAAAAGGGCCAGGTCATTAAGGGGTTAACATACACATTAGCATTGTGTCATTAACAATGTTGTATTGCATTTCAAAATGCATGTACACACGTGTATGCTCACTGTACTGTGCCCGGACGCCTTCTATGGCGACTGATATCCGGCCACAAATTTCGCGGCTGGATATTGGTCCCCATGTTTGTGTGAAAGAGGCCTTAGAGGTTTTGACAATACTAAATACAATGATAGTGCAGTAAAGTGTAGGAAGAACTGCAACAAAGGCTTTGCATTGCTATTTCATAGCAACATGATGCGGGATGCGAATACAATAACCAGAATAAATACATACTGATGCACGGGGGTTTGGGGTATGCTAAAAGATATGACAATGTGCTCCAAAATGTTTAAATGAGCCATGCTTATAAAAAGTAACATAGGTAAAACTTGGGAATTAAAATGAGGCCCTAGAACAGTGATGGCGAACCTTTTAGAGACCGAGTGCCCAAACTACAACAAGGACCCGCTTATTTATCGCAAAGTGCCAACACAGAAATGTAGTTTGTGATTTATACTCCCTTCTCTGTCACAGTTTTCACTGATACCAGCACCTGAGGACACTAATAAAGCAGGAAATAGTCCCAGGTTGAGCTGTCATGTTAAAATAGCTCTGTGCACAGCAAGTCCTGGGCTGTCTGGGACTGCAGGAAGATACCTGGAGTCATCTCTGGTGATGGCCTGAGTGCCCACAGAAAGGGCTCTGAGTGCCACCTCCGGCACCAGTGCCATAGGTTAGCCATCACTGCCCTAGAACCTGCCAACCACTAAAGTCTAAATAAGATAAAAAAGACAGCAATGAGATATAAAAACAAAACAGAAAAAAAAGTTTCTGTTAAATGGCAATGAAAATTGGCAACACATCCCTTAAGGGTGCAGTCACACGTACCGCTCTTATCCCTTTAGATTGTGAAGGCCATTAACAATGCATATTACATGAAGGTTTTCCAGGTGGACAATACACTAAGCAAATACATATATACCAGTATATATAGTATATATCTATATACCATTTATTATATACTATTTTTTAATTTCCAAAATGCCCAAAATAGGCCTATAGTGAGCAAAGCTTAATCATGTGAGCAGACGACATGGTGTAGAAACAAAAGAGCTAAACACGATAGAACTGTGAAGATTGAAGCCAATAATTGCTCTCCAGATCTTCTTAACTTCTTAAAGGAGCTGTTTGTATTTCAAAGGAGCCTTTGCCTAGTACAGCACTTACCCAACATAGCTGTAACACCCGGTGCTCTGCTGTAGACCTCTGTGTCTGTTCTCAGAAGGACGTGTATTCAGTTACTGCCTGATGAGAGGCGGATCTGTCAGAAGCCTGGCCCTGGGGAGGTGGAAGCTGTGCCTGCTTTGGAGACTACAGGCCAAAGCTACACTCCTTACCCACATCTTAAAAGTGTTGCAGGCGAATCTCGATGGGTTAAATTTAATGTGCAGCTTACTCTAGGGCTACGTCAGCCTTGTAGTTGCCTTAAGGTGCTGAATTTCATTTTATTACCGTATAAATGTTCATACTCGAGCTGCTTAGTAATAACATTCATACAGCATTACTATTACAATCAGCCATTTGCGGGTAACCACAAAGTTAAGAATATTGGGGCTCATTTACTAAGGGTCCACTGACCGCATTTTCGTCGGGTTTCCTGGCGCATTTAACAGGGGTTTTTGGAGCAAGCGATCAGATTTTGGCACATTGCGACGGCTTTCATGCGACACAAATCGGGGGGCGGGCTGTTGGACGATCTGACGGATTTGGACAATGGGCAGGATTTAACATCATAAATTGTGTCACAAGACACGCACTTACGAGCACCGGGAAGAAGAAGGTGAACTCCGGCAGCCTCAGCGTGGAAGCGACAGATGCAGGATCTCGGGCGCACGATGTTGGTGAATCGTGCCGGACTTCATTTTCGTCGGACCACCCGGATCAGGGATCGCGACAGGACCGGGTAAGTAAATGTGCCCCACTGTCATTAGTCATAGTGCCTGCCCAGCAGCCACTGTGCCCCCCCACAAGTAACAGTAACCTGCAGCAACCCCTGCCTCCCACCAGCAGCCTCTAAGTCCCCCCAGCAGTCTCAGTCACACGCACCAGCCCCTGCCTCTCCCCAAACAAGACTGCTGCTGCCTTGGGGAGCAAAGAAAGTATTGGAGGTACTCTTCTCTCCTTCTCTCCAGGGAGACGAGTAGGAAAACACAAACCCCCATGCTCTAGAGATGACGCCCCTCTGCTGTTATGTGTTATACCTCTCCTCCCCCAGCTGGAAAGAGCAGAACAGAAAAATGCATCTTGAAAATTGAGGTGTGTACAGATCTCCATAAAATACAGAACCTCATATTGTCTAAAGCTGTGTACAATTTATATATGTTTTATAAATTTTTGCAAAAAAGAAAGTTTCATTCCACAAATAACAAGATGAAGGAGGTTGGTAGGAGGTCCGAAGAATTCACAGACAGCTAGTCTAAAGTTCTGGAGAAGAAAATTGCAGTGCAGTTGCACTATTTTAGTGATTCAACACTACTTTATAAGGTACTGTTTTTGGTTTATGAGGTTAACTTCTGCTGACAGTTTCCCTTTAAAGGGATATTCCAGGAATCAGCATAAAATTTTTCTCCCCTTAGCAGAAAATACTGCAGACACTTTATATACTGTAATGAAGAATTAAAATGCTACTGGCCCTAATTAGTCTTTTAATTTCCTCCATGTGAAGAAGACACAGGAAGATGGTCATTGGTCACATGTCCTGCACCTGCCTGGGCAGGTCAATAGATCACCAGTAAGTTTGGCTGTACTTGGTTAGTTGCAGTGCATCCAGTATGGCCAGTATTTTGGTGATGGAAGTTACACATCATTACTTTTTTAACCCCTACGGGACTCAGCCTCTTTTGGCCTTAAGGACGCGGCCCCATTTTTCAAATCTGCCCTGTGTCACTATAAGTGGTTATAGCTTTGGAACGCTATGAGATATCCAGGGGATTTTGAGATTGTTTTCTCGTGACACATTGTACTTCAAATTAGTTAAAAAATTTGGATGAAATCTTTTGCGTTTAGTTATGAAAAAAAAAATTTGGCAAAAATTTGGAAAAATTCTTTATTTTCAACATTCTAAATTCTCTACTTTTGATGCAGACAGTCATAGCACCCAAATAAATTCATAACTTACATTTCCCAAACGTCTGCTTTATGTTGGCATGGTTTTTTAAGATTCCACATATTTCGGGGACGTGCGCATACACAGCGGAGTGGAGCGAGCTGGGAGCCGGGACAGGTGAGATGCACTGGCGGCGCTGGCGGGGGTAGAGCAGCACGGGTGAGCCGCGACTCACGATATGGGCCGCGGGACCACCCGTGACAGTACCCACCCCTTTGGCCTCCCCCTCCTCCTGGACTGGAGGAATCTATGCAGAAGATCACGATCCAATATATTGGGGCAGATTTATCAAGCTGTCTGAAGGTCAGAATATTTCTAGTTGCCCATGACAACCAATCACAGCTCAGCTTTCATTTTACCAGCGCTCATGAATAATTTAAAGGGGAGCTGTGATTGGTTGCCATGGGCAACTAGAAATATTCTGACTTTCAGACACTTGATAAATCTGCCCCATTGTCTTCAGGCTCTTCTGGCCCGAATCCCTTCCAGTCATCCAAGAAGAACCGCTTCCCCCTTACTGTCTTCATGTCCAGGATCTCTTTTACCTCATAGGTGTTGGTGGAGTCCGCCACTGGAGTGGGGGGAGGAACTTGCCGAGAGAAGTGATTCAGAATGACAGGTTTCAGCAGGGAGACGTGGAAAGAATTTGGGATGCGCATAGTAGGAGGAAGGAGGAGTTTATACGCCACTGGATTAATGCACTGTAACACCTCGAACGGTCACAGAAAACGTGGGCCCAGCTTGTAACTGGGGATCTTCAAGCGAACATAATTGGATGACAGCCACACTTTGTCATCTGGAGAGAATGTGGGAGGAGACCTGCGTTTCTTGTCAGCTTGAGTTTTTGTGCGTGCGGACGCCTGAAGTAAAGACTGACAAATCTGTTCGCAGATGGATTTGAGGTCTTCTCCCAACTCTTCTACAACAGGAACATCAGCAGACACAGAGAGAGGAAGAGGTGGTAGTGGATTTCTCCCGTAGACAACGAAGAAAGGAGTGGCACCGGCAGACTCAGAGTCCAGGGAGTTGAAGGAGAACTCCGCCCATGGGAGCAGAGTGGACCAGTCGCCCTTTCGGGCGGAGACAAAATGGCGGACATAACAGCCTAAGATCTGATTAACCCTCTCAACTTGTCCATTAGAGGGTGATACACCTGGAGTTGGCTGCACACAGAACGCCAGAACCGGGAAACAAACTGAACTCCACGGTCAGATACTATGTGCCGGGGAAGACCATGAAGCCGGAAGATTTGAGTGAAGAACAGGCTGGCAAGGCGAGGAGCAGACGTTAGACCTGGCAGCGGAACAAAATGAGACATTTTGGAGAACCGATCAGTTACCACCCAGATGACAGTATTCCCAGAGGAACAGGGAAGGTCCGTGACAAAGTCCATGGCCCCGTGAGTCCACGGGCAACTGGGTATCGGCAACGGCATCAGGAGACCAGCAGGTTTGAGGCATGATGGCTTATTACGAGCACAAGAGATGCAGGAACCCACAAAATCCAGTATGTCTTGGACCAGATCTGGTCACCAATAATAACGAGAAATGAGGGCTAAGGAGAGCTGCACCCCAGGATGCCCAGCCACACGAGAACAATGTCCCCAAGTCAAAATCTTATTCCGAAGAGCAGGTCTTGCTAGGTGGGAGCTGCCGGAGGTCTACTGGAGCAGCCACAACCAGGCGTTCTGAAGGAATGATATGCCGAGGAGCCGATTCTTCCCCAATAACATCAGAGGCACGTGAGAGGGCATCTGCCTTGATGTTCTTCTCAGCTGGATGAAAATGGATCAAAAAATTAAAACGTGAAAAGAAAAGGGACCAGCGGGCTTGTCTTGGATTGAGACGTTGAGCAGTCTGGAGGTACAGGAGATTCTTGGTCAGAATATACACTGACCGGGTGACGAGCTCCTTCCAGAAGATAGCGCCACTCTTCCAAGGCAAGTTTAATAGCAAGGAGTTCCCGATCTCCTATGGAGTAATTCTTCTGAGCCGCAGAGAAGGTTTTGGAAAAGGAACCACGGGTAAGTGTTCGGCCTTTGGGCTCTCTCTGATAGAGCACAGCTACAGCACCTACCGAGGATGCGTCAACCTCAAGTTGGAATGGTTTCTCTAAATCTGGCCGTGTCAGAAGAGGAGCAGAGGTGAAGGCAGACTTCAGTCTTGAGGATGCTTCCTCAGCAACTGGTGGCCAGTGTCTGGGATCAGCACCTTTTTAGTTAGGGCCACGATGGGAGATACGAGGGAAGAGAAGTGAGGAATGAATTACCGGTAATAATTTGCAAAACCCAGGAATCTTTGTTTGGCACAAAGTCCCACTGGGCGAGGCCACTGAAGTACCACAGACAACTTGGTTGGATCCATCTGTAGGCCTCTATCGGAGATTATGTATCCTAGAAACGAAAGGCTCTTCTGATGGAATTGGCACTTGTCCAGTTTAACATAGAGACGATTGACCCTTAGGCGCCTAAGAACTTGCCGTACATGCACTTGATGAAACTCCAGATCAGGAGAGAAGACCAAGATGTCATCTAAGTAGACAACGACACAGGTTTATAGCAGGTCTCTGAAGATGTCATTAACGAAATCCTGAAACACTGCAGGCGCATTACACAGTCCAAAGGGCATGACCAGGTACTCAAAGTGCCTGTCTCGGGTGTTAAAGGCGGCCTTCCTTTAATCGCCCTCCCGGATGCGGATAAGATTATTAGCCCCTCTAAGGCCCAATTTAGAGAAGACTTTAGCACCACTTTAGGCAGGCAAAGAGTTCCGTGATCAAGGCAATGGATACCGGTTCTTTACTGTCACCTTATTGAGGCCCTGATAGTCAATGCAGGGGCGAAGAGATCTTTCTTGGCCACAAAGAAGAAGCCCGCACCGGCAGGAGAAGAGGATTTGCGGATGAACCCCTTCTGCAGATTCTCCTTGACGTAGGCCGACATGGCCGCAGTTTCAGGCACGGACAGCGGGTAAACTCGACCTCGTGGTGGTGATGTTCCCAGCAGGAGCTCAATAGGGCAATCGTATGGACGATGCGGTGGTAAGCTCTCCACTTGCTTTTCATAGAAGACATCAGCATAGTCCAGGTAAGCAGCGGGCAGACCCTTCAAAGACTTGAGAGACAAGGAGGAGGGTATAGTAGAGGCTGGACGGAGAGCCCTGAGACAGCGGGACTGGCATTCAGGACCCCAGCGAAGAACTCCCCAGTCTGCCAGCTAAAGTGCATGTCTCTGCAGCCATGGAAGTCCCAATAGGACGGAGGAAGTGGAGCGGAGAAGTACATAGAAAGACAGTCTCTTCATATGCAGGGCACCAACTTGTAGACACAGTGGTTCATTGCGATACTGGACTGGATCAGAGAGAATCTGACCACTGACCAAAGAGATGACCAGGGGCTTCTCAAGGCGGATCACTGGGATGTGATGCTGCGAGACCAGTGCAGCATCCACAAAATTTCCTGCGGACCCGGAGTCCAAGAAGGCACACACTTGGAACTGGCTGCTTGTACCAACGCTGAGGAGCACGGGAATGATCAAACGTAGAGAAGCTTTGCACACACCTAGGGACGTTTCTCCCAAGAACCCTAGGTGCTGGCATTTCCCGAACGAGGAGAGTCCCTTTTTGAAAGCTGCGGACAGGGCCGCGTTGTTCCAAGAGAGCTCTGAAACCAGGGTACGGAACTGCACGGCATACTCTCCAATAGATGAATTGCCCTGACGCCGATTCAACAACGCAGTCTCAGCAGAGGAGGCCTGTGCAGGTTCTTCGAAAAATGACCGGAATTCTGCCAGAAATGTCGAGAGTGTAGCCGTGACCGGGTTGTCTCTGTCCCAAAGTGGAGTAGCCCAGGCCAGGGCTTTCCCGGAGAGGAGGCTGAGATTAAATGCCTCCTTGGAATGCTCCATGACAAATTGGGACGGCATGATCTCTATGTGTAAAGAACACTGGGTGATGAAGCCCCTGCATACTTGCCGGGCATAGAAAGACGTAGCCTGCGTTCAGTAGCAGGAAGGACAGCCGGAGTAGCAGGAGTTGCAGGAATAGCTTCAGGGACCTGTTGCTGATGCTAGTTAGTTAGCAACTGTTGCAGCATGGCGGTGACTTGACGCTGTGCGTCAATCTGCCGGGATTGGTGGATCGCAATCGTGGCAAGATCGGGCCGACTGGGAGACGGAACCTCTTACTGTCAGCCTTACGGGTTATGGATCCTCTGGACCACTGCAGACGATGACTCAAGTCACTACCTGGGACCGGAGTCTACTGGCAAAGGCAAGGGTAGGGGGAGCCGCGGGGAGGAGAAGAGGGGCGGCCTCGACGTCACTCTCCTACATCATGCCGTCATGCGTGCCGACTATCTATTTAGCTCCATTTTGATAAGTGACATTGAGTTTTATTATATTTATTTATAGCATTTTGGGTTTTTGTATCAGACATTCATATTAAAAGAGTACACCTTTGAATATATTGATCAGATGTACACAACACAATAAAATTGATAAAAACTTTAATGTCACTTACACATTCAGTTTTACACAACATCTTATTAATGTAACATATATTACAGCAGACTCTGCATCTGCTACCCGAAACCATATATGATGATATTTCTCAGTTCTACCATTTCCCATTGACAACATCCTAGTCACAGAAAATACTTTTATATCAGTCTCTTATAATCTGCTGTTTTCAGATTTCAGCTGACTATCAGGTGGCAGAGGTTTTCCCAGGTGTTGCCCAACAGTTGGCCCATATCTATTATCAGATCTGGTCTCCTCCACTTCCTTCTTTAACAAAAATCCACCAGTCATTCCTTCAAAGTCCTGAATAGGGAGGAAAGTGATAGGGGTTTCATCCCAGATTTTCTCCAGTCGCTTTTCCCAGCTTTGAAGTATCCCAACGCGAGCTTCGTCAGGTATGTGTGCCACAGCGTAGGAGATCTGAGGTTCCAGAACTTTGAATCCACAGAAATTCAATATGCCATTCTGAAAATGCAAAAAAACAAGACTATGCTTTATCCTATGCTCAGAATGGAAGTTCATTCTTTCAACAGATTTCTACAATTCAGTTTCCATACTCTACAACAAAAGGCAGTAGCGTAACTTGAAGGTGTTGGTTCCTGGTACAAAGTCAGTACCAGGCCCACGAATATAATGTATGGTTTATAGTACTCATCTACTCATATAGGAAAGTGACACCTTATGGGCCCCCTAAATGGGCAAACTTGCATGGGTATTAGGATATTAGCTTGTGGTTAAATAGCTATCAATGTTTCACAAGCATAGCTGATTTTACTTCTGTATTCACAATGAGGGTGTTTAGGGGGGCTAGTTTGATTAAAGAAACTGCCAGGGGTGTAACAAGGAGAGGCAGGGCTTCTGAATGGGGTATGCTTCCCACCTGTATACTCACATATGCGAGTTACAATCACACATTTATACACTCATGCGCACATATGTAGAGCATATACACACATACAGTGTCATATACAAAGGTATAGCATATATGCACACATAGAGTATATACACACCCACCATACACTGTATATACACATAGCATATGCAGATGATAGATACAACTTATGTACATCACATATATGTTATATACATACATACAACTTCAAACATATTTTGCTGATATCGGCTAGCTATTCAATGTGTATAGTCTCCCCCGGCTATTCCTCTTTTTGGATTTTATCTGCCTGATTATTTTATTCTAGAGTATGGGTTTACCACTGCAGAGATGCAGACACACAACATTGTGCATTTTAGCCAGCGATGATAATGCTTGTATGGAGGGGTGCTCAAACCACAATTCTGCTATGGTGACCAGCCTTTCCTATCAATAGCTGGATGGAAGAACAAGCATTCTGATGGAAGAACAAGCATTCTGATCGAAGAACAAGCATTCGGATCAGGGCCGACAGCCAGCGCCAGCACTGGGCATACCTGGGCTGCTGGGGGGGGGGGGGGCACATAAGGATGTACATAAGGAATCCATGGGGGGTGAAGAGGGCTGTATCTAATGAATCTATAGGGGTGAAGGGGGCTTGATATAAAATAACCATGAGGAGGCACTCATCTGTGAGTTGTAGCAGAGCTAAAAATGTAAGTTTAAAAGTCTGTCACCTTCTCTCATGCATCTCATAATCTCTGATCTGTCTAATCTCTCTCTCCCTCTCTCTTTGTGTCAGTGTGTTAGTACAAAAGCCAGATGAAAGTGTATTTATACCTGTACACTTATAATCTAACCATATTGTCACCGCACAGCACTAGATGGGTCATAATGTGTCTGCTTAGAGAGTTCTTACCCACACCCTGAAATTTTGCACTTAGCAGCCTAGGGAATGATAGGAGCTAAACAACAATAAAACTGACTAACATTGTAAAGTAAGCGGTTAAAATGATCTGTATGGTGTTAACATCACTAGGGGCCTTAAATGTGAGAATTCTTTTGTGGGAAAAACCCTTTAAAGGCAGGGGCTGGCTGGGAATTTAAAGTCGCCATGGAAAAAACTTTAAAACTGGCCCCATTCCATGGGCATGACCATGTAGGCGTGACCATGTGGTGTGGGTGGAGTAACCAAACTCCACACAAACTGTTGATAGATGGTCTTAATCAACATGTACAGCGCAGAGAAGGAGACTGATACCGCCTCTCATGTACATAAACCTTCTTGTTTAAAAAAACACAAATGCCAAAATGAATATACACAAATGAAAATCGTGTTTCAATACTTTCTCCGATAAACAAGAATGTAGCTACTATAATACTGCCCCTAAGTAAAATATATTAGGATACTGAATCCTATATACAAGAATATAATTCAACAATACTGCCCCCTATGTACACAAATAAAACTACTGTAATACTGCCACCTATGTACAGGAATACAACTACTATAACACTGCCCCCTATGTACAAGGATATAACTACTATAATACTGCCCTCTATGCACAGTAATATAACTGCTATTACTACTTCTACTACTACTATGTTATATAACACCAACAGCCCCCTGTATATAGCCAGCCAGCTCCCAGTGTATAGCCAGCCATCCCACTTTATATAGCCAGCTCGCCCCTGTATATAGTCAGCCAGACCCCTGTATACAGCCAGCCAGCCCCCAGTATATAGTCATCCATCCCCCTGCATATAGCTAGTCAGCATCTGGATATAGCCATCCCATCCCCTGTATATAGCTAGTCAGCATCTGGATATAGCCAGCCCATCCCCTGTATATACCCATCCAGTCCCTCCAGCATATAGCCAGCCAGACCCTGTATATTGCCTGCATGCCAGCCCGCTGTATATAACCTGCCAGCCAGCCCCAGTATATAGCCAGCCCCTAGTGTATAGTCAGCCAGCCCCCTTTATATAGCCAGTTAGCCCTTGTATATAATCAGCCAGACCCTGTATATAGCCAGTCAGCCTCTGTATATAACCAGCCAGTCCCCCAGGTATACAGCCAGCCCCCTTCATATAGCCATTCAGCCTCTGTATATAGCCAGCCAGTCCCCTAGTATATAGCCATCCACCCCCTTTATAAAGCCAGTCAGACTCTGTATAGAGCTAGCCAGTCACCTGTATATAGCCAACCAGCCCCAGTATATAGCCAGCCAGTCCCCTTTTTATAGTCAGTGAATCCCTGTATATAGCCAGCCAGTACCCCCAGTATATATATAGTCATCCTCCTGTATATAGCCAGCCAGTATGTAGCCAGCCATCCTCTGTATAAAGCCAGCCAGGCCCTGTATATAGCCAGCTAGCCCCTTGTATATAGCCAGCCCCCAGTATATAGTCATCCAGTTCCCAGTATATAACCAGCCAGACTATTGTATATAGCCAGACAGTCCCCTATATACAGTCAGTCAGCCTCTGTGTATAGCCAGCTAGTCTCCTCTATAAAGCCAGCCAGTCCCCCAGGCATACAGCTAGCCCCCATTATATAGTCAGGCATCCCCTGTATATAGCTAGCTTGTCACCTGTATATATTCGGCCAGCCAGTCCCCTGTATATAGCCAGACCCCTGGATATAGCCAGCCATACCCAGTAAATAGACAGCCAGCACCTGTATATAGCCAGCCAGCCTCCTGTATATAGCCAGCCAGTACCCTTTATATAGTCAGCCAGTATGCAGCCATCAAGCCCCTTTATATAGCCAGTCAGCTCCTATGTATAGCCAGCCATCCCCTGTATATAGCCAGCCCTAGTATACAGCCTGCCAGCCCCCATTACATAGCCATCCAGTTCCTTGTATATAGCCAGCCCATCCCTTGTATATAGCCAGCCAGTACCCTTTATAAAGCCAGTCAGCCCCTGTATGTAGCCTGCCAGTCTACTGTATAGAGTCAGCCATTACCCCCAGTAGGTAGCCAGCAAGCCCCCCAAGTATACAGCCAGCCCCTGTATATAGCCAGTCAGCCCCCTGTGTATAGCCAGCTAGTCCCCTCTATATAGCCAGCCAGACCCAGTAAATAGCCAGCCACCACCTGTATATAGCCAGCCAGCCTCCTGTATATAGCTAGCCAGTCCCCTGTATATAACCAACCAGTATGCAGCCACCCAGCCCCCTTTATATAGGCAGTCAGCCCCTATATATAGCCAGCCATCACATGTATATAGCCAGTTAGCCCCTTGTATATAACCAGCCCTAGAATACAGCCTGCCAGCCCCCATTACATAGCCATCCAGTTCCCTGTATATAACCAGCCCGTCCCCTGTATATAGCCAGTCAGCCCCTGTATAAAGCCAGCCAGTTCCCTTTATAAAGCCAGTCAGTCCCTGTATGTAGCCAGCCAGTCAACTGTATAGAGTCAGCCAATTCCCCCAGTAGGTAGCCAGAGAGTCCCCCAAGTATACAGCCAGCCCCCCGTGTATAGCCAGCTAGTCCCCTGTATAAAGCCAACTAGTCCCCTCTATATAGCCAGACAGCCCCTGTACATAGCCAGCCAGTCCCATGTATATGGCCAGCAAGTTACCTGTATACTGCCAGCAAGTCCCCTGTATATAGTCATCCAGTCCCTTGTATATAGACAGTCAGTTCCCTGTATATATCCAGCCATTCCCCTTTATATAGCCAGCCCCTGTATAAAACCAGCCAGTCCTCCCAGTATACAGCCAGCCTGTGTATAGCCAGCCAGTCCCCTCTATATACACAGATCCCTGTATGTAGCCAGTCAGCCCCCTGTATATAGCCAGCCAGTCCCCCAAGTATATAGCCAGCCACCCGTATATAGCCAGCTAGTCCCTTCTATACAGCCAACCAGTGCCCTGTATATAGCCAGCCAAGCCTCAGTATATAGCCAGCCAGTTTCTTGTATATAGCCAGAAAGCCCCTGCATATAGCCAGTCAGTCCCCTGTATATAGCTAACCAGACCCAGTAAATAGCCAGCTGGCTATCACATGACCAGGGACAGATTTATATCGACAGCAAGCATAGATCTAGATAACCCCAAGAAACTAGAAAGGTTTTACAAATTATGCAAATGAACCCTGGAGCCCCTCAGCCTCGTT
Source organism: Engystomops pustulosus (assembly GCF_040894005.1). Taxonomy (NCBI): domain Eukaryota; kingdom Metazoa; phylum Chordata; class Amphibia; order Anura; family Leptodactylidae; genus Engystomops; species Engystomops pustulosus. The sequence goes on along the minus strand of NC_092417.1, from coordinate 98,784,572 downwards.
TGCATAATTTCTTTAGATTTTTTTCCGAAGAACAAAGTCCTAAGAAGCTGCAAGAAGTGTGGCTTCCGCAAGAGAGGGTGCACACCAGCATGTCTGTGTGCTTGGTTTACAATCTATCATCCTGGTTGGAGATGTCCTTTAAAACTTACCTGCATAGGCCACAGAATAACATTGATGTCTCCATTAAGCCCTGAGGGTGTTGTCATTGATCCAGGCCCACCAGTAGTGAAGGACAAAAGGGCTTTTTTATTCTGTTAAAAATAAATTACAAAAATGTATAAATAAATTTATACTGAAATTACAGTCCAGTTATAACAGAGAATATTTTAATGATCCAAGCTAGAATATATTATGAAATTTCAGAACACAGTAGAATGAGATGTTTATTTGGCAGTATTTTACAATTCACCTATAATGATAATGCTTCTTTATTTAACTCTTCTCGGACGTCTAAAGTCAGCGACCGCTCTTCCGGAGTCTGCAGTGACGTCTTTAGAGCCGCCGGCTCTATAGACTCTGGGGTCACGTGACTGTCGAGTCTAAAGGGATTAACCAGAGCTGCTGGGTCTAATTAGACCCAGTACAGCTCTGATCAACACCACCAGTGACAGGTGGTGGTTTTCCTCTGTAGCTGGAGCTTTAATAGAAAAAAAAAGTTATAAAATCCCCCATGTGACCTAATGTATAAAGTAAAAACAAAAAAACACATAAAAAATATATAAATAAATATTCATAAAAATACACTATATTTTTATATATAATATTAAAAAAAAAGTCGCTACACTACAAAAAAACCTCACCTTATTTGCCCCGTTTGCCTAAGACTATACAGATTGGGGCAGATTTATCAAGCTGTCTGAAAGTCAGAATATTTCTAGTTTCCCATGGCAACCAATCACAGCTCAGATTTCATTTTACCAGTGCTCGTGAATATTTTAAAGAGGTGCTGTGATTGGTTGCCATGGGCAACTGGAAATGTTCCGACTTTCAGACAGCTTGATAAATCTGCCCCATTGTATATAAAAACAACTGAAACAAAATAGGGAATTCATTCAAAATGGTAATTTTGAGTTACATTGAAAATGTAAAAAATGTACCTTAAACTACAAAAAAAAAAGACTTTATTCCAAAAAAAAATTGTTTAAAGAATTATTACCTTTTTAACTAGCTCTATGAAAAACACTGCAAAAAAGTTATGGCCCTTAAATTGAAGCCTCCTTTCATAACTCCCAAATTGTGAGCCCCTCTCATATATCCCAAATTATTCCTGACTCTCATAACCCCCATAATGTGGACACTCTCTCATAACCCCCATAATGTGGGCACCCTCTCTTATCCCTCCCATATTGTGGACCCCCCTCTCATACCCCTTCCATAATGTGGGCCCCCTCTCATATCCCTTCCATAATGTGGGCCCCCTCTTATGCCCCCCCAATATTGTGGGCCTCCTCTCATACTCTCATATATAGTGGGCCCCCTCTTATGCCCCCTCATATTGTGTGCCCCCTCTTACACCTCACATATTGTGGGTCCCCTCTCATACTCTCCAATATTGTGGGCCCCCTCTTATGCCCCCCCCAAAAAAATTGTGGGCCCCCTCTCATACTCTCCTATATTGTGGGCCACCTCTTATACCCCACCATATTGTGGGCCCCCACTTATACCCTCCCATATTATGGGCTCCCTCTTATATCCTACCATATTGTGCCCCATCCATCACTTTCTCATTTTTTAATGTTTAAAATAACCATCATTATGTTTTCATTTCACGCTAGAAGGACCTTTTTATAGATTGTTTCAATTTATTTGCCTAAACTTATAGCTTATAACTGCATGGTGGCAAGACTTGGAGTGAGCTGAAATTATTTAGCTTTTTACTATGTTTCAGAATAAAAATCCATTTTGTTCATGTGACTGATTTACACAAAGTACAGTAGTTCTTTCCACATATAAATTCAGACTTTACACTATACAATATATCATGACCAAATCCAAAAAGTTTACCTTAAATGGTCCTTCGGAGTACATGGTTTCAAAACTGTATGCAAACCCCATAGACAAGACTCGTTCCACCCATCCTTTCATTATGGCAGGTAACCCAAACCAATATAAGGGAAACTGGAATGAGTTAAAAAGCCTCAGTAAGGTCAATGCAAAGTCCACTTATATTCTGTTTCATTTATATAGACATAAAAACTACTGTAAGCCTTAGTTCTGCATATATTAAAGGAAACCTACCTCTGCTAATGGTAGGTATTAGCTGTAAACACCGGGCACCAGCTCAGGGTAGTGTTTTAAACCGCTATATATCGCGGTTTAAACACATTTTGATGAAGAGACCCGCTGGTGTTTACAGCTAATACCTACCATTAGCAGTGGTAGGTTTCCTTTAAGCCCTCTACATCACAAAAAGATGTCCAACTCTAATGAAAATGTTGTTGTAAAACGAAGGATTATGGGATGTAACAATTACAGGCAGTCCCCGGATTACATATAAGATAGGGTCCGTAGGTTTGTTCTCAAGTTGAATTTGTATGTAAGTCGAAACTGTATATTTTATAATAGTAGATCCAGACAAAACATTTTTTTGCCCAGTGACAATTGGAGTTTCAACATTTTTTGCTGTCATTGGACCAAGGATTATCAATAAAGCTTCATTACAGACACCGTGTGGTGCTGTTTCCAGTTATTTTTCAACAGTAACAAAAATAACCCTGTGTAAGCATTTATATAATATTTTGGACTTTTAGAAAAGAAACTGAAGCTTTGTTCACTTGGGCAAGAACAATGATGGTGTATACGTTTATTGGAAGACACTGGGAATACATATCTTGAGGAATAAAATACATTAAAGAAAATGCCTTTAAAATGTTGTAAATATGTCTAAATATCTGTTCACAATCATCACAAAACTGATTTATTAAGAATGGTATTAATGACCAACAAAAAATGAGATAAGCAGAAGTGTAGGTCTTAATAATTTTGTTGCATCTCAGGTGGTTAGGGGCTGGAATAGACCAACACATTTTTGTACCAGTGTTATGGTACGAATAATGGACTAAGTGGCAAGTGTAACACATATAGGGGAACAATCAACATGTTTGGCACAAATGCAACTTTTATCATACATTTTTGTGACTTTTAAACATTTATCTCTAGAAACTGGTGTAAATTGTATGATAAATTCCCCATAAAGGGCTTCCCAAAGGGATGTTTTTGAATAATACATTAATGGCCCACGATAGAAAGGGGTTATTAACAGGCAACCAGTGAATCTAACCTATGGATATTAATTCACCCCACAGTTAATAACTGTAACACTGCTGCTAACATATATATTAAAAACTATTATGAAACAAAAAAAATAATATATATATTTTTTAAAACTATGTAAAGTGTCTGTAAAGTATGTAAAGTGTACGTAAAGCAACCCTTTTGGTGTCGGACCCCTGAAATCCTCATTGATAGTCTGAAAAGATGGTGTGCTTGGATGGAACAAAACTAAAGATACTGATCTACGACAAAAAGGTGTGGGCCCTGCACAGCAAATGTATACAGGTTGCTTTATAGACACAAAAATGCCAACAAATATGTACAAGAAAAAAGCGTGTCAAGACAACCAAACTATAAGCAAAGTATCAAACTTTATTTACTCATACTAAATATTTTGACAAACACTGACCAGTTTAAAAACACTTAAAACGTGTAACAAGTACACAAACACAAAAGGACTCAATGGGATGAAAGTGGTAGAATCATCCCAAGGAAACCACCCTGACTGCAATGAATTGTATCTGGTGTCAATAGGTAAATACAATAAGAACTCCAAAAGGGATCAGCTACATAAAGTGCATACCAACACAATGGTACAGTAAACTTACCTACATAACAATAATCATGAAGTATAAAGCGCTGCATATAGCCCATATACAAGTAAAATCATAGCAGTTTACCGGACCACAACACCAGAAACAGCCAGGGGGTTGTGATGCCCCACACGTTCCGTCACCTAAGGTGACGTCTGTAAAGTATGTAAAGTGTACGTAAAGCAACCCTTTTGGTGTCGGACCCCTGAAATCCCCATTGATAGTCTGAAAAGATGGTGTACTTGGATGGAACAAAACTAAAGCTACTGATAACATTAACCAAACATTACCTGAAAGATGATAAGGTCAGCCCTATCCACTTTCTTCTGCTCTTCTTTAATGTCTTTGGCGAGGCGCCCCTCCTTCCATGCTGCCAAAGTCTCTGCGCCATATTTGAACCTACTTGGCTCTTTAGCTTTACCTGCATTAAAGAGGAATTTGTCTCATTATGCCATTATCCCTAAAATGGATTCTGACTTTCACAATTCCATGGTCTATATCAGTAGTTATGTAACTATCCTAAAAACCCAGCATGCCTAGAGCTTGCCCTGAGTTGTAGATTGTTAGCTGGAGAACCACAATTTTAGTCTGTATGTACTGTATATATACGTATCTATGAAATAAAGTAGATATGGCTTTGAAATGTCAGTAGCACTGAAATCCCATACAATTTGTTCAGGAGATGTTTACTTATCTTGTCTTAAGCTGTGTCTGCTACTGCCACAGTACCACAGTAGCTGGCAAGACCTAAGAGCAAGAGTGGTGCTGTTTATGTAGATTTTGTTTCTAGTTGTTATCATTCTTACCTGTGATATCGTTACGTGACAGGACAGGATTAAACTTCATTTCATACAGATCAGACACAAGAACTGTCCACCCCTTCTTCTTAAGAGCTTTTTCTGTCACCTCCTTCATGGCGTAGTTAAAAGATGTTCGCTCTTGGTGAGCTAACACAATCAGTGCGGTTTTGCCTTCAAGTAACATAACACACAATAAAACATTAGCTGCAATTTAGATCCAATTTAGCCCAAACTGGACTGACCCGTGCATTTTGACATGTTCTCTATTTATCTCAGACTTCAGCTTAGCTACACTGTAAACTAAAAGCAGGAAGATAAAAAAAAACTCTCACTTCCATAGAGTATTAATTTTAGGTAAACTCTGGTTTTTGGATCTGATGAAGAGGTAAGTCCTGCCATGAAGCGCATAATCCCTTTTCAGAATAATAAATCTTTGATGTACCCTTCTCAAAGAGGCTCCATAGAGAGCATAAGGTACCGAGGGTGGCATATGGGACAGCCTATCACCAAGAAAATGGTGGTAGATGTCCTTTAACACCCTGGAATATGTGCAAAATGAGCAAATACTTCCCCAAAAATAAAAAAAATTGCACAAAAAGAAAAGGATAGTCAAAACGCTCCCAATATATACTATTAGGAAATGTCGGTCGCTCCGTAGTGAATTTGTGGTATACAAACAAAATGTTCAATGGGAGACCAGCCAGCTTTTAGGATATTGGCCTTCAGACTATGTGAAACACTACCTCTTAAAGAAACGGTGCAATGTATAAATGTTCTACTTCTATTACACATAATAAGAATGAGGCAGTAGGAATGCATCATACTAAAGACTCACCAGCCATGACTTTTTTCTGTTGTCTTCTAAACCAGAGGAGGAGAATTTACTTTTGCTTAGTTTATGTCACCTTACTGACTTCCACACCTGAACTGTATTTCTGAGGGAGAAACCTGTCTTTTATACTGAGTGAGATGAATGATCACCTCAGGCAGGAGTGGTCACCATGACACAGGTAAAAAGAGATGTCACTGAGTTTACCTTCAGCTACTGAGCACACCCCTTCCTGCAGAAGTTATCCACACATAGATTTGCAGACTTTACCAGTAACAGTAAATGTTCCTGTGTTGAAGGAACAGGGAATGTATCCTAATCCGAGTCAAATATGTGTCTACAACGTTCGCATGTTCAGTTTTTCAGATGCGGTTTTCAAAGCGAAAGTAGGTGTGGAGCACAATGGGTGAGCACATGCCACTGAGGGGTGCTACTCCTCTTTTCTTCACTCAACTCCTAGTTTGAAAAACAACGTTTGAATGCACCCTAATAAGTGGATCCTAAAAACAGCCACATTGGGTCCACTTGGGGTAATTTCTCATTGGTTTATATGCTGCTTAGTTACAATAATGAGTGAGCTGTCCTCCTGTGTGATGTCACAGGTCTGACGAAGCGAACGCGCGCAAAATGTGCTCTGTGACATGTCTGCCCTCCTTACCTGCTTATGTGCTGCAATAAAGGCTTTGTTTTCTACTGCTGGTAAGTGCAACCCTCTTTGTTCTCCTCTGCCATCGTAGATATCACAGTATGAATAACTACATGACATGAGGAACATTTGAATTCATTCACTGAAATCAAAGCCATTTTCTTGGGTGTGTGTTGTTTCCGCTGCTTCTATGTACCAACCTGGAACGATTCCAAAGGATGTATTTACATGTTGTGTTTACATTGCCTTTTATAACAGCTCAGTCGAGGAAATGAACATTCACATTTGCAAAATGCAATCACTTAAAGGAAACCTACCACTTGGAAATGGTCGTTCTGACCCACATAAGTGGAGCTGAGCTGGTGCAGGCAAATATTTTGGTTAAACATATAACGAAATGGATGGATTCTAACTATAGATTCTTATCTTTGCTAATAATCCACTCGGGGCTTCTCTCTACATCACAGCGCTTGGGCATTAGCATAATAGGGGAGGCTTTCAGAGTGCCGTCTCCACCTCCCCCCACCCTCCCTTCTTTGCTCACATGGAGGCTGAATGTGCTATTGCAAGACTTTGACGAGGAGACCACCAAAGTCTCGCCACTGGCTCGCAGGGTGGCTGTGCGTACTATCACCGAACACTTGTGCTATCTCGTGGTAAAGTAAGCAGCTCCAAGTGCTACAGCATATGCCGCAGTGTTACACTGCTAGCGTTATCGGAAACCTCCGACAACGCTAACAAACACTGCAGCGCTTCACAATCGAAAACGCCGGACCACGCTGTAGGGGCTGCTTCTCCCCCGGGCCGCCTTCCTACTCCATAGGGGGGCAGTGACTGCTGATCTTCACACGGCAGTCACGGTCCCTATTCCCGCCCCCTCATGAATACGCACGACCACTTACAGTGCGGTCCGGTGTTTTCAATTGTACAGCGCTGCAGTGTTTGTTAGCGTTATTGGAGGTTTCTGTAGCACTGTAGCACTAGAAGCTGCTTACTTTATTAAGCAGCTCCTAGTGCAGTATTTAGAGGTGACAGGCCCTCTTTAACCTGTTAACACTACACTCAACGTCCGATATATATCAGATGCTGAGCGCGGTGACTTAGCGCTCAGTGTCCGATATATCTGATCTGAGCTGAACCGTCATCGGGAAACACAGGGTGCCGGCTGTAACATATAGCTGGCACCCCAGTGTAACACCCGCGATCGTAGTGATCTCCGATTGCGGGTGCTTAACCTGTTAAATGCCGCGGTCAGCGCGACCGCGCATTTAACATGCCTTAGGGGAGGGTCTTTCCCGCACGTTCGACCCCCAACGCGCCCCCCCCCCCCCCCGAACCGCTTTCAGGGGGCGCCGATCATTGCTATGGCATCTCTGGGGTCCGATCGGAGATGCCTGAAGGCAGTGCCAGTAAGATGGCGTCTCTGACGTCATCTTACAGGCAGAGTGTCAGCCTATGCATGTGCATAGACGCATGGACTGACGCTGCTAATACCCTGCAATACATCAGTATTGCAGGATATTATCATGAACATGCAATCAGATGATTGCTTGTTCATGTCCTATCGTGGAAGTAGTAAAAAAGTAAAAAAAAAAAAATGTTTTTCAATAAAAAAAATAAGTACCGTATATACTCGTGTATAAGCCGAGTTTTTCAGCACCAAAAATGTGCTGAAAAACGTCCCCTCGACTTATACATGAGTCAATACTTAAGTCAACGGCCCCAATGTGCAGCCTGCTCCCCAAATGTCCGCACGGCTCGTCTTCTGGCTGTAAACTACTGGGGGCAAGCTGTATACTACTGGGGGCTGGCTGTATACTACTGGGGGCAATCTGTATACTACTGGGGACTGGCTGTATACTACTGGGGGCAAGCTGTATACTACTGGGGGCAAGCTGTATACTACTGGGGGCAAGCTGGGCTTGCTGTATACTACTAGGGGCAAGCTGGGCTGGCTGTATACTGCAGGGGGCAGGCTGTATACTACAGGGGGCAGGCTGTATATTATAGGGGGCTGGCTGGCTATATACTGGGGGGGGGGGTCTGTGATCAATGCAGTTCCCACCCTCAGCTTATACTCGAGTCAATAGGTTTTCCCTGTTTTTGGTGGTAAAATTAGGGGTCTGGGCTTATACTCGGGTCGGCTTATACTCGAGTATATACGGTAATAAATCACTAAAAATGCCCACAAGCCATATAACATATAAAGAGACATATACCGCTAAAAAAGTCTAAATCATAACACAAAACCCACATATATAGTATCATTGAATCCCACAAAAAATGCAATAAAAAGAGTTCAAAAAAACATTTGTACTCCAGAATGATACTGTTGCAAAGTACACCACTCCCGCAAAAAAACAAGCCAACAACCAGCTCTGTAGCCAAAAACATAAAAAGACGGCAATGCAAAAATGACAGATTTTTCCCACATTAGGGTTTTATTTGGCAAATTTAGTAAAATGTAAGAAAAAATATTCATGTGTGGTATCCCCGTAATCGTATTGACCCATAGAATAACGATAACATGATTATTAGGCTAAACGGTGAACACGAAAAAAAAAAAAAAAATCCAGTACAGAATTGATTATTTTTTACTCCTGCCATCAAAAAAAAGTTCTAAACAGAATACCAACTCCAAAATGGTAATGGAAAAAGCATCTCATCCCGCAAAAAAAATGCTGTCACATGGCTCCAATAACGAAAAAGTGAAAATTTTATAGCCTACAAAAGGGGCTAATGAGGAAAATAAAAAACCTGGCAGCTGCAGAGCGCTCCTCCCCTTCTGGGCCTCGCTGTGCACCCATAAAACAAGTAATGGCCACATGTGTGGGAAATTGCAGAACAAATTGTATGGTGGATTTTATCTTTTGGAAATGTGTAAATTTTAGGGCTAAATTAACTTATAACCGGCACAATTTGACCATTTTAGATTTCACCTCCATTTTGATTTCATTACTATGAAGATCTCAAGGGGTTAACAATCTTCATAAAAGCTATTTCTGATAACTTGAGGGTTGCACATTTGAAAATGGGTTGATACATAGGGGTTTTTGATGCTAAATATGTAAAATTTCAAAAATTCAAAAACGGGATTTATCCCCAAAATAGTCAATTTTGAAAATACAGAAAATCAATGTTCGATTTGTAAGCCGCGTGACATCAAAATAAATTTGCAACTTATTTAGGTGGTAAATCTATCTGCCTGAAAACGCAATGATTTTGAATTTCAAAAATGGCAAATTTAAAAAAAAAAAATCATAATTTTTTCTTTTTTTTTGTAAATAAACGCAAAACTTATCAGCCGACATTTACCACTAAAATGAAGCACAACATGTGGGGGAAAAAAATCTCAGAATCGCTTTGATAAGTAACAGTGTTCAAAAGTTATAACCATATAAAGCACCGCAAGTCAGAATCCAAAAAATCGGGCTCAGCCTTAAGCTGCAAAATGGCTGCGTCCTTAAGGGGTTAAGCATTCTGTTAAGCATCCGCTAACATTGTGTTTTTAAAAAATAAGGTTAAAACAAATGTTGACAGCAATGTCATTAGGCAAATTTTCTCTCCTCAGCTGTGTATTGGGGTTAAAAACACAATGCCACATGTGAAGGCAGGCACAAGGTAACCAGCCCTGATACAAACACAGAGATGCACAGTGGTGAGTGCAAAGTCACCCTCATCTTATATACATGTTAAGTAAACCTAACCAATTGTGGAAAAGTATCCATGTGAACAGTGTAGAGAGAGTGTCCCCCAATCTGGAACCTTGTCATCTAACCCTTTGTGCCAATGACTTTTTCCCATTTAGATTCCAGTTTTTTGCTCCCCTCCTTTGAAAACCAATGACTTTTTTATTTTCAGTGTACAGAGCTGTATGAGGGCTTGTTTTCAAATTGTACTTCCTACTAGCACCATTTAATTCTCCATGCAATATACTGTTTTTATTAGGTTTCTTTGTTTCACCATATTCTGACACCATTAACTGTCATTTTTGTGGTTCAAGCTCTTTTCTTTATTGCTACCATTTTGGGTTCCGATATGAGGTTCCCCACTGGAAATAATTGTCTTTATAGTTTGATAGATCAGGAATTTAAGAATGTGGTGATACCTAAATTACTTAGGATTTCACTTGTGAGTAGAATTTATTTTATTTTTATTTACAGTTTTCTTGTTTTACAGTTTTTAAGGCCCCCTGGGGATTTTGAACCCTAGGGGGTCTGATCTTTCCTACCATATACTCCAATATTAATTAATTGAAGAATACAGTTATTTTCTGGGGATCTGTATTGGTTTGTCATCAATATAAAATATCTATACAATAAAATATAAATTAACCAATAACACAGTGATATCCTTTTGTCCTGGAAGCTGTAACAATTGATGCATTACACACACTGAGGCACAGGTAACATTTACATGCCCTAACACTTCCCATGATCAAAATGTAAATGGGTTTTTAAACAAAAATGTCTCCTCTATTATCAGTCCCAACTAATGCATAATAAAGAACCTCTACTATAGGACGTTATTTAAGAAACCATATATACTCCTAAAGTTTTATGTTAGAATCAATAAACCCTAAGGAATGTTTCACACTATCCATGATCAGCCTGTGATCATGGACAATGCAGATTCCTGTGTCATGGGCTGATCACACATCAGCAGTACTGACACTGTAATTCCCCACTGAAGTACTGAACTAGTGACGTAGTTATACTAAGTGGGGACACTAATGATACAATATAGTCTGTGGGGCACAATTATACTGTAACGGGCAGTAAGGATGCAGGCTTAGGGGAGTGGCCAAATAAGTGCAATCTGCAGTGCACAAGTTTTGTCCCTATTTTGGGGAGCTCACCAGGTATGGCTCTTCTCCACATTCTCAACAGCATTTTCTTTCACAATGTAGCAGCCCATATTATGCATTGTGATTTTTGTGACAGGCTGAAATCTAGAAAGTGCTAATAATAACATAAGCACAGTAATAAGCAAGCTAGGCAAAGCTTAGCCAAATGCTGAGTCACTGTGACTGAAACATTAGAATACTCGTTTCCCTGACAGCAACACTCCTGCCTGGTATGTTCCATCATCCCATTCATTGCAACTTTCTTACTCCTCTGCCCTTCCCATATTTGCTAAACAGCACTCTGCTCGGTTAGATCAAAGCTCACAGCAGGTGGACAGAATCCAAAACTCATGATAACGGCACAATCAGAAGTTTTTTTTATATCTTTAACTCCTTAAGGACGCAGCCATTTTGTAGCTTAAGGCTCACCCCCATTTTTTGGATTCTGACTTGCGTCTCTTTATATGGTTATAACTTTTGAACACTGTTACTTATCAAAGAGATTCTAAGATTGTTTTTTCCCCACATGTTGTACTTCATTTTAGTGGTAAATTTTGGCTGATGAGTTTTTCGTTTATTTACAAAAAAAAGAAAAAAATGATGAATCTTTTGAAAAATTAGCTATTTTTGAAATCCAAAATCATTGCGTTTTCAGGCAGATCGATTTACCACCTAAATAAGTTGAATAACATTTCCCATATGTCTATTTACATAATTTTTGAAATGTCTGGATAATTTATTTTGATGTCACACGGCTTACAAATTGAGTATCGCTTTTCCGTATTTTCAGAATTGACTATTTTGGGGATAAATACAGTTTTGAATGAAATTTTACATATTAAGCATCCGGTCACCTGAAATTAAAAACTTCCCTTCACTATCTTGCAACATTCCAGCATTGTGTGGATGCTCGTAATGTGCTGACGCAATCGATATTTAGCAGGAATTTGAAGAATGCTGTTTTAGCCAGTTATAAAGAAGTATATTAAATTTCCACATGCCCCACTGCAACATGAATTCACATTAATCAACTGCAGACATGTTACCCTTATTCCCCCAACACTACCATTTAAAAAATATACATATTGCCTGTGGCTCACAGTTAAAGGGGTTATATCATGGTTAAAAGGGTCTGCCCATAAAAGAGAGTTCTCAAATTATAATCCCCTAGTGCTGTTTACACAATGAAGATTATTTTTAACCCCCTTACTTTACAATTTTACTCAGTTTTATTCATGTTTTAGCTCCTATCATTCTTTCTTTCTTTTGATAGGTGATAACGGATATAGATTGGGACCTTGGCTACATCCACCCAAAAACAGTTACAGTACAGTGTCTCAATGAAACCCATCGCCATACAGAATCTCACATTGAGAGACTTTTAGGGAATTTTGAAGAGCAGATTTCATTGTTTGAGCCAGAGTGTGACAAATCTTTGTGGTGAATTGTGTCCTGCACAACATTGCACAAACACATTAAGTGCTCCTTAGGATGCGGTCACACGTACCGCTAGGCGTCCATTCATAACGCGATGCTAGCGCACAGGGGGCGGTCCTCGTTCCGAACGCACAGGCGTTTCCAGAGAAACGCATGCGATCGGCTTATCAATCGCATGCGTTTCCCTGGAAACGCATGTGCGTTCGGGTCGAGGACCGCTCCCCGGTGCACTAGCGTTGTGTTATGAACAGACGCCTAGCGGTACCTAGCGGTACCTTAGGCAGATAACACACGTGGCGTTTTTGTTGTGTTTTTTTCATTGCATTTTTGCATCCTTGAAAAATGCATCATATTTGCAGATTGGCTTTTTCAATGGGTTTTAGGTTAAAGTGTCTTAACTTGGTGTTATCTCCCCTGCATTTTTTTGGCTGTGATTTTTGAGGTGGGTTTTCATTGCATTTTTCAAAGCAGTTGCATTTTTTAAAACTCATGTGTTTGTAGTCTCTGTTTTGAAAGACATGTGATTACATGCACAAACAGTAGGGAGAAGATCACTGCGTTTTTACAAATTCCAAAAGACATAGCTGCATGCAATTAACGCATATCAAACATTACGTTTTTAAAAATGCAAACACAAGAAAACATTTGAATGTGGAAAAACACCACGTGTGTCACTGGCCTAATAGTTGCCTCTGATCTACATAACCAAATTATAAGCTCTTTGACAGAACAACATATCAGAGCCAATGAAACTGCTCAGAATGTTAGGAAAGACATTACTCATTTTAATTTTGCATAACATTCTCCTTCCTAGAATTTATTTCAACTTTGCCAGTTGTCTGAATGACATGTTATAAAGTTAGTCAGTAATCAAACAACAACCATGAAACAAGTCACAGAAGCAAGAGTTCCCTTACTAATTTTGTAAAAATTTTAAGGGCGCTGTCCCACCGGGGCGGGCCGCGGCCCCATCACATCGGCATTTCTATGGAAATGCCTGCGATCGGGAACGAGCCGCTGGTGTTTTGCATTAAATTAACGCAAAACACTGGCGGCTCGTTCCCGTTCGCAGGCATTTCCCTAGGTACAGGGCCGTGAGCCCATAGCGATGTATGGGGGAAGTATATCGTCCGTATATACGTCGGCCATATATACGTCCCCCATACATATCTGTGAATGTAGCCTTAAACACTTGCAATTGGTAAGCTGCATCCGGGGTCTTGTATTGATTAAATGCAAGGCACCAGGAGCTGGTTACTGATCCCTTGCGTTTCACTGGAAATACATATGGGATCGGACGGAGGTAAGCCCCCACACATTAGTGTTGCGTTAGGAAATGCGACACTAGTGTGATGTTTGCCTGCATACAAAAGTCTTAAGGGGACATACCTGTCCCATGGTCTAGTCCCAGTGAGCACACCCAGTACAGCAGAAAAGATTATGTGCGTGTGTGTTCAAAATAAAATATCATGCAAGCCAGTCTTGAAACCAGCAGCCAAAAATAGTTAATGTTGAAGGCCACAATCTTTATTGTCACAGTGATTAAAATAAAGGTGATCTTGGTGGAGGCAAATAGAATTGGGCATAAAACTATTTGCCATGGGTAATCGAATTTAGAGGTGAAGCTTCAGTGAGAAAACCATCATACGGCATTATAAGGTTAGGGATAAAATCTGGATCTTAGCCACAAAATCAGATATTTGCATAATCAAAACATAAAAACATGTGAGTGATGCAAACAACTAGTCAGCTGCCCTTACTATCTTTATAGCATGTGGAAAATGAGGGTGTGGTCACACGTGATACTAGCATTGCGTTACTAGCGCTAGCGTATGGGGTGGGCCATGGCCCAATCGCATATGCATTTCCAGTGAAACACATGCGATCGGTAAACAACAACTGGTGTCTTCTATTGTTTAAATGTAAAACACTGGGTGCTATCTACCAATCACTGGAAACACATTTGCGATTTAGCCAAGGCCCGCATTGTGCTCTAACTTTTGTAAATGCAACGCTAGTGCCAAGTGTAACCGCACCCTGAGGGCGCATTCACATGTTCCGCTAGCGTCGCGTTCATAACACAATTTTTAGGGACAACTCGGCTTCCAAGTGACTTTGAAAGCCCTAAATAATAGTAAAACCCCATAAATCATCCACTATAGAAACTTCACTCCTCAATGTATGTAAAACAACTTCTATTAAGTCTATTAACCCTTTAAGTGTTTCAAAACTGACAGTTTCATTATAAGTTAAATGATGAAAAGTTCTGCAACATTTGATGCCCAATTCCTCCCGAGTGTACTGATACCCCATATTTTGTCACAATGTATAGGCTATAAATTAAAATTTTTTTGGTAATGCAAACATATGAAGGCTTATTAATTGTGGGATGAGATACAATGTATAGATAATTCATTTTGGGGGTCTATAGCTTATTCATGAGATTTTATTAACTATTTCAAGGGGGTCACAAACAAAATCATCAATTTTATTTTGGATTTTTAGCACTTTTTTTCCCCCAGTCACAGTAAGGAAAAACTTATATTTTATCTCTATTCTCTGGTTCACTACGATTACAGTGATCCCTCATTTATATAGTTTTTCTTATCTTTGCTCAATTTTACTGAGCAAAAAAAAATTACATTTTATTCCATTTCAAGTTAAAAACAGTGTAGTGTGCACAAGATCAAAAACGTTGACGCGTTTCGGACGGAGTGCCGTCCTTAGTCGTAACCGTATTCAATATGAGTAAACCACAGGTTTATACAAACAAAGGGATATGACGTAAGGAAGGGGAGGGGGAAAAAAAACAGCCCTGCAAACGTAATGGTAAGTACAAAAGAAATAATGGCACTAAATATATAAACGAATAAGCAATTCTATAGAGATATAATAGATCCATTTTATAGTTAAGATCCTGAGGAGAAGTAGTCTGCAAAGTCATTATCCAAAAACCTTCGCAGGATAGGAGAAGTATCCTCCAATCCCCACCTCTCAGAGGGCAATTAACTCTCTCAATACCCTGGACAATCATCTCGACAAACAACTCGAAAATGTTTGGATACACTGGATATTTTGTTTTTAGATGAAGAATTTGGATCAGTATTTGCACCATTTTCATACTGAAGAGCATTTAGACTTTAAACCCTACATCAATTCCATAGGGTCTGTGGCTTTTCCTCTACAAAACAAGTTCATTGACCATTTTGCTTTGCCAAGGGTGCGAAACGTTCGTTGGGGTGTCGGACAGTGTGCATTAGTGGGCAACATGGCGTCTGGTGGGTATTTGTGATATTTACCTCTGGTTTAACTTTCTAGATGACTTTGGGTTGTGATGTGGTATTTACCTTGGACAATAGTGATATGCATTAATCCATTTGCATCTGGGTCAGAGTTCCAGTATTTTTACTGCCAGCGCTTAATACATATTATCTTGAGGTTGCCTTCTGAGTATTTGCACACTGTCCGCTTTTGTTGTACATGTTTTTAATGTTTCTTTTAATGTTTTTTTTTTTTAATCAGATGTACTTATGTGATGAATTGTGTAATATAGATTTGATATATTCAGTTATTGAGTTTGTTATGTGTGCTCGCTTTGAGGCATAATAGGAAGAATTAGCATCATTACAAGCTGAAAGTTCTACTACTGGAGATTCCATCTTACACACTTCCAAAAATATTAAAAAATCTAACCCGCACTTTTACCCCATTAGTGCTCGTACAACCTATATGGAAAATTTTCAGACTGCAGTAATCAATGACCTTATGCATTTTGCTAGTGAACCTAATTGTATGTCTTCTTCCTCTAACTTATCTAAGGGCCAAAAACTTACCCTATGCTGGAGAGGTCAATCATCAATTATGCAACAGAACTACATACCGTGTGCTCTAATCTAACCCTATGCACACTTTCAAAAACAGTCTGACACATATTGTTGCAGAAGGTATTTCTATAGGACTCAGATACCAAATATTTAACACCAGACTTTCCCTTAACTCCTGTTAAGTATGCCTTGCCCAAAACCCACAAGCAAATCTTCCCTGCTCTTCCGCCGCATAATATCGGGCATTGGATTGCTTACTGGAAATCTAGGTAAATGGCTTGACTCCTTGCTCCAATCATTAGTATGTCTATTTAATACCATCTACATAAATATAGTAATTACAATGCCACCTTATGTGAATACAGGTGGTCCCCTACTTAAAACACCCGACTTACAGATGACCCCTAGTAACAAACGGACCTCTGGACGTTGGTTATTTACTGTACTTTAGTCTTAGGCTACAATGAACAGCTGTAACAGTTATCAAAGGTGTCTGCAATTAAGCTTTATTGTTAATACTGGTTCTTATAGCAACCCAACATTTTTTAAATCCAATTGTCAAAGAGACCAAAAAAATTTTGGCTGAGGTTACAATTATAAAGTACCTTATATACTCGAGTATAAGCCTAGTTTTTCAGCACAAAAAATAAACTGAAAAACCCAAACTCGGCTTATACTTGAGTCAAAAAAATAAATAAATCAAAACTCACCGATCCATCCGGTAGCGGCGGCAGGTCCGTGCGACGTCACATGATCTGAACAATGGTATTGTTGTACTCCACTACCGGGGGGGGGGGTATATACACTGGAGCAGGGCCTGTCAGGCTGCATACACTGGGGCAGGGCCTGTCAGGCTGTATAAACTGGGGCAGGCTGTGACCAATGCATTTCCCACCCTCGGCTTATGCTCGAGTCAATAGGTTTTCCCAGTTTTTTGTGGTAAAATTAGGGGCCTCGGCTTATACTCGGGTCGGCTTATACTCGAGTATATACGGTATACAGTTCCGACTTACATACAAATTCAAATTCATACCGCCTGTACATGGTTTCTGTATTACAATTTCTACAACATAGTAATTACTTTCACCAATATTATTTCCAAATGTGTGGCTCGCCAACCTCTATATGGCATGGTGGGAGGAACTTTTTCTTTTCACTGAGGACAATCCTTTTTTATCATGTATCAAATGCCTGCTTACATGGCAACATTCAGACGTCAAAGTTCCTTTTCATTGATTATCTCAATAAAGGAATTATTCATTATATTTATAGCAATCTTTGTTTAACATATGAATTCAATTCCTCACATCTACCCTTTCTTGATATTTCACTCACTGGAAATACACATACGCGCAAAATTGATATGTCTTTATATAGGAAACCAATTCCACTTTACATGCTTCTAGCTGTCATAATAAACATACTATCAAAAATGTACCCATTGGTGAATATGTCCTTGTCACGCACGGGGTGGGGGGGGGGGGGGCGGGAAGAGTCTCTGAGCGAAGAGTGTGGACCCTCTGGACCACCGCAGGGGTTGGTATGAGACCTGCGGTGGCGTCCAAGGCAACAGATGCAGGAAACAGTGACAGCTTGAGATGACAGCAAGAACGCAGAGGAGCACCGGTAACGCTGGTACAGAGTGAAGACACCGCTGGGCTGGATGGCACGGCAGAAGCACAGGAAGGCAGGAGGTCACCACTGGGCTGGAACCCCGGACGGCACAACAGGAGAACAGTCGTACGGGAACTGACCACAGGATACAGACCACAGGATATTGAGCACAGGATATGGACCACTGGACACGGACCACAGGATATGGACCACCTGACGCGGACCACTGGACACGGACCACAGGATATTGACCATAAGATACGGACCACAGGATACGGACCACAGGATACGGACCACCGGACACGGACCACCGGACATAGACGACAGGCTAAGGACCACAAGATACGGACCACCGGACATGGACCACAGGATACGGACCACCGGACATAGACCATAGGCTACGGACCACCTGACACGGACAGGATATGGACCACTGGACACAGAGCACAGGATGCGGATCACCGGCCACGGACCACAGGATATGGACCACCGGACACGGACCACATGATACGGACCACCAGACATAGACCACAGGCTACGGACCACTGGACACTGACCACAGGATATGGACCACCGAACGCGGATCACAGGATACGGACCACCAGACATGGACCATAGGACATAAACCACAGGATATGGCCCACCGGACACGGACCACAGGATATGGACCATGAGTCCATGGCCTTGGCGGGGTCCATGGCCGGATCTTACTGTCATGCAGGGGTGTGTGGGAAGAGTCTCTGAGGGAAAAGTCTGTGGACCCTCTGGAACACCGCGGGGGTTGGTATTAGACTCGCGGTGGCGGCCAAGACAACAGATGCAGGAAACAGTCACAGCTTGAGATGACAGCAGGAATGCAGAGGAGCACTGGTAATACTGGTACGGAGTGAAGACACTGCTGGGCTGGAACCCTGGAAGGCACGGCAGAAGCACAGGAAGGCAGGAGGTCACCACTGGGCTGGAACCCTGGTTGGCACAGCAGGAGCACAGTCGTATGGGAACGGACCACAGGATATGGATCACAGGATACGGAGCACCGGACACGGACCACAGGATATGGACCACAGAATACTGACCACTGGACACAGACCACAGGATATGGACCACAGCATACGGACCACAGGATATGGACCACAGGACATGGAGCACAGGATGCGGACCACCGGACACGGACCACAGGATATGGACCACAGGATACGGACCACCGGACACGGACCACAGGGGCATCTGGAAACGCTCAGGAACACGGAGGTGTCTGGAAACGCACAGGAAACGGAACCTTGGGAAACACACAGGAACGGGACCTCGGGATACACACAGGAGGCTTTCACTTCAGTGGGAAGACTTGAAGATCCGATGGGGAGTGAAGGGAATCCGCCGGGTTATAAAGCAAACCCGGAAGTGACCAGCGCCAATGGGAAGGATGTTGGCCCTTTAAGTTCAGGGAAGTGAACGCGCGGGCTCCCTAGCAGCAGGAGCGCGCGGCCTGGAGGATGGAGGCGTGCGGCCTGCATGCCGGGCCCCGGAGCACAGCCAGGAGCCAGGAGAGGTAACTGCGTGCCGGGGGGACGGGGCATGGATCGCGGGAACACCTGTGACAGTCCTGTAATTCTCACAAAACACTCAATTCTGAGTTTCAACTTATAGACACTAGATTACATGACAGAGGTTATCATAAACCTATATGACACGGAGCTAAATCAATTGTAGCTCACAAATCTCGAGAGGATTATTTATTTACTAATACTACTGATAATAGTACCAATTCTAATGCATCAAAGTAAGTCTGTGCAGATGACCTGATCCTCTCACTAGCCCTTTCACATCCCTCCGAACTTAACGCCACTGCTTGTCAGCTTCCACTCCGAACCACTCTGTTTACATATCCCAGCTAGGTCTCAAGAAGCACTAGTGAATTCCTTTGTTTTAAGATTCAACCACACTACGTCACATATCTCAGGTGCGCCTAACAAACCACAGGTCCACATTGTTCTGCTGTAACTACACACCACTAATACAACAATTCCAAATAGATTAGAGCAAATGGTCGAAGCCCACTCTTTCCTGGTTAGGCCGTATTCATACCATAAAAATGGTAACCCTACCAAGGTTCTTATATCTTTTTCGATCCTTACCAATTTTAATCATTGTAAAAACATTCAAGTTTATCTACTTATCCAACAACATCTACCTTGTTCAAACATAAATGCCTGGGTGGTAGGTCACTTCCCAATTTCGCCCTTTACTATAAAGCGGCTCAAGTAGCCCAATAAGCCTCTATTGCCACTCCCAAAAAAGCACCCAGATGGATGTTGCTTGAATCCATCCATTCGCACTACCAAGCCTGTTCTAGATGACAGGCCCAATGCCAACCTTATTGCAGACTCTTCCCCCCTTCTCATTTCACTCCTTAAAAGTTTGGCGCTCTCTTCGATTTCAACATAAATTGCAAACTAATCCTTCTCCAATGTTTCCCCTCTTTTCCTCCAGGACAAGAATCGAGGGTCTTCCGAAGGGTAACAACCATTTATGGCACCTGATGTCTGGAGGTAAATCGCTGTCTCATAAAGATGTTTTATCCAAATATGAGTTTCCTCACTCAGAATTTTTCAGACTTAATCAATTATTACATTTTATGCAATCAATCCCACGAAGTACGTCCTCAAACTCCCGCACGGCATTTGAAAATATCTGTATAAATGACCCACTCGGTAGAGGAGAAAACTCTCTGCTATGCTCTATTTTAAATGCGCCCCCTCCGGACATCAAGTCACGTTTTATGGAACAGTAGGAGTCTGACTTGGGTTTCCAGTTCTCCTTCCCAAGGTGGAGGCACTGCTGTACCACTCTAGCGAAAGGCAGCCAGTGAGTTTTGTTAACAGAGACCTCTCTTAGGATACTCCATAGAACGTTCCCGCACGTCTTGCCAATAGGTAATGCAAAACCTGTAACCCCCAGCAGTACTCCTACTGGGAGACAAAGCAGCAAAGATTAAAAATAGAGCCCATCGCTTAGTCCAATTTATAGTTTAAAGGGGTATTCTCCTCACATTCAGTTTCATTAATCTGCCATATGTAAACATTTCTTCAATTAGATGTTATTAAAAAAATGTTCCTGTGTGAAGATAATTTCTCATAAATGTAGTCATATGGTCCATTAGAAAAGAGATAGCTTCCTCGGATACGGCCACCTCTGCTGGAGTGAGTGCACAAAAAAACGAAAAGTTATTGTATATAAAATGTCCGGGAGTCACTACATGTCGCATAGCCACCCTGTGATGATGATTGCTAAATCCTGGTGGTCCGGCAGGTCTCTATAGCACAAGTCTGGCCACCGCTGCCAAAGTGTGGCGTGGTCATATCCGAGGAAGCTATCTGGTTTCTAAGGAACAACATGACTACATTTATGAGAAATTATCTTCACACAGGAACATTTTTTAATAAACATCCAATTAAAGAATTGTTTACATAAGGCAAATGAATTTAATTAAATGTAAATGCCCAGATGAGAATACCCCTTTAAGCGACTAGAATTCACATGGCAGCTAAATGTAAATCTCCGGACCTATCCTTTACCGCAGTTAAGAACAGAATCAACCAACTGGTGCTGTTTGAGAAAATTGAGGCGACTAGGACAGACACCTTCCCACTGTTTGAAGGGATCTGGATATATTGTGCCTATATATTGTGATATACACCAAAACCTTGTCTCTGCAACTGGGCAGAAGACCTCTGCCAGTCAAGGTAAACAGCTCAGTAACTGGCATCCTGTGCTCAAAGGTTAATGAACACGGAGCCAGCCTCAGGTTGGCACAAGTGCTTAGGATTGGTAATCAGACACTCTTTGTTCTTTGTTGTAAGAAGCATGAAACATGTATCTTCTCTGCTGTTGTGGACTAGTAATAATGGCTTCCTCTATTTCTCAGATGTGATGAGCTTAGGGCAAGGTTATTGTATGCTGCAGGATATTGCTTTGAGTCTACTGTAAGTCTGGGGGTTTAGCTTCCATTCTTCCAGGTATACAATTTACATGACTCCTGCAAAATATATGTTACAGGTGTATATCCATCTCTTCAGTTCTCAGGTATATGTAGCTATACGCTACAGATGACTACCGTGAGTCTGGGGTCTCGTCCCTACTCTCTTAGTTATGCAATGAATGAATCCTGCAATTTATCATGAATGTGTAACCAGGTCCTGTATCCTCAGCTGTGGTGAGTTTAGAGCATGGCTACAAATCCTGCAGCAAATTACTGGGTCCATTCTCCCTGATGTGATGGTCTAGAGCAGAGGTCCCCAACTGCTGGTCTGCGGACCAGGACCGGGCCGTTGCAGTTTATCAGCCGGTCCGCGCAGGGGGCTGCGGCTCCGCTCCCCCCGTTGAGTTGTCGGCTCAGGCTACAGGCCGAGGCCTCGTCCACAGAGAGCAGCCCCGAGCTGACGCCATTGTTGTTTTTATTGTTCACGGGGGCCCCCGAC
This sequence comes from Engystomops pustulosus, assembly GCF_040894005.1. Lineage (NCBI taxonomy): Eukaryota > Metazoa > Chordata > Amphibia > Anura > Leptodactylidae > Engystomops > Engystomops pustulosus. Next base: position 98,762,232 of record NC_092417.1, on the reverse strand, counting down.
ACCGCGGCCAGGCCTCCACCGCCTCTGAAGGCCAAGGTCCTGCGGTTCATCTCCGCACCTCACACAACACACGGGGCCCCGGGAGCGCCCGCGGGGGAACTCCTGCCTCAAGACGTGATGTGCCCGCTGTGCGGTGCCGCTACTGCCGCGAGCTCTCTGCTCCCTACGCCCCCCGCTCCCGGCTCCCTGCCCCTGCTCAAGCTCCACACTCCCCTACCGCTCCCCGCTCCCTCTCCCCCCCCCCCCCCGCTCTTGGTTCTTGACCTACCCGCTTCCGGCTCTCGGCTCCCGGCTCCCCTTTTACTCCCGTCTCAACCCGGCTCCGCTAACTCCCCCCCCCCTCCAGGCTCTCCGCTCCCGGCTCCCTGCTCCCCCTGCCCCCGCTTAAGCTCCAGGCTTTCTAGCCTCCCGGCTCTAACGACTTACCTGCTCCTGGCTACCTCACCGCGCCACCACCGCTGCAGGACAAGGCACCGAAATTTCAAGGAACACAATAGAGAGGTAAGATTACTTTATCTTTGCATATATATGTGTAATATGTGTATATATGTGTAATATGTGTATATATGTGTAAATATATGTAATATGTGTGTGTATATATATATGTGTTTGTATATACAGGCGGTCCCCTACTTAAGGACACTCGACTTACAGACAACCCATAGTTACAGACAGACCCCTCTGACCTCTGATGAAGATTTCTGAATGTTTTACTATAGTCCCAGGCTGCAATAATCAGCTGTAAGGTGTCTGTAATGAAACTTTATTGATAATCCTTGGTCCCATTACAGCAAAAAATGTTTAAACTCCAATTGTCACTGGGGCCAAATTTTTTTTTGTCTGGATCTACAATGATAAAATATACAGTTTCGACTTACATACAAATTCAACTTAAGAACAAACCTCCAGACCCTATCTTGTACGTAACCCGGGGACTGCCTGTATGTATATGTGTGTGTGTATATGCTGTATCTACTGTTTGTTTATGTGTATATATGCTGTATGTATATGCAGCATTTGTGATATTTATCAGGGCTTCTATTTTGTACTACATGGCAGTACTCGGTATGCATTTTATACTACTTGGCGGTATGTTGTATCTATTTTATAATACTTGGTGGCATGCTGTATGCATTTTATAATACATGGAGGTATTCTGTATGCATTTTATACTATATGGCGATACGCTGTGTGCATTTTATACTATTTTGTGGCACGCTGGATACATTTTATACTACATGGCTGTATTCTGTATGCATTTTATACTACATGGCGATACGCTGTATGCATTTTATACTACTTGGCGGTACGTTGTATCTATTTTATACTACTTGGTGGCATGCTGGATGCATTTTATACTACATGGCGGTATTCTGTATGCATTTTATACTACATGGCGGTATTCTGTATGCATTTTATACTACATGGCGGTATTCTGTATGCATTTTATACTACATGGCGGTATTCTGTATGCATTTTATACTACATGGCGATACGCTGTATGTATTTTATACTACATGGCGATACGCTGTGTGCATTTTATACTACATGGCGACACGCTGTATGCATTTTATACTACATGGTGGTACGCTGTATGCATTTTATGCGACATGGCGATACGCTGTATGCATTTTATACTACATGGCGGTATTCTGTATGCATTTTATACTACATGGCGATACGCTGTATGCATTTTATACTACATGGCGATACGCTGTATGCATTTTGCATTGCTTTATTTTTACACCAAACCGATATGATGGATCTGGTCCGGACACTCCCTGATATCTTATATTATAAGCTCCACCCCTCCATAACCCCACCCCATATGACCAAAGCCCCGCCCACACCCCCACCGGGCCATGGAAAACTGGTCTAGCTTAAAGCCGGTCCCTGGTGCAAAAAAAGTTGGGGACCTCTGGTCTAGAGTGTGACTGCAGGTCACTTGCATAATCCACCTACCCTCTTCTCAGATTTTGAGCTTAGAGCATGGTTGTTATATGGGGCAAATGGCTACAGTGATTCTGAGGTCCAGGCGCCATTCTTCCAGGTATGTATTGTACATAAAACCCTGGTATCAGTACATAATGAAAATGTAGTATGGTTTTCCTCTCTTCTCATGTTTCGAGCTTAGAACAGGTATATTATATGCTGTAAGCAAGTAACTGTTCATTAGGGCCCCAGTCTCCTCTCTCCCAGGTGTATTGAGTGTATATGAGATGTATGTATATATCTATCTATATATATATATATATATATATTTATTAATATAGTGGGTGTGGATTCATCCAGAGCCCTCTACACTTAGAGGTCAGGAGCAGGTAACCTTCATCTACTACAGTTAGTTTTCCAGTCACCTGTCCTGTGAGGTCAGGAGCGTATAATCCATATATGTTATACACTCCTGGGGATTTCTATTCCTTCTTCACCTGTTCTCAGGTCTGTATAGCTAACCTGCATTGTTTCTTGTACATTTGTGGTTCTGCTGCTCTTTACATCTATAACCCAGATATCTCACGTGTAGAGCATTTGTTCCAGGGGTACTAATACTCAGAGGCATGACAGACAGAGGCTGACAGACTTTTACACTGTTACACTTTTACTGCTACAGCTCTTTTCTCACAGATATGTGTGATCACTTATCTCCTTGTAGTTTGCATCTTCTCTCTGCTCATGATGTTCTGGCAGGAAGTTAGTCAGTGAGTGTCTGTGAGCTCCATGCCTGGGGCGTGGCTACAGCCACACAGCAGAGACAGACAGGATCTCAGCAGCATGGAGTAACACCGAAATCTAAGATGGTGCTGACCCTAAAGTCAGAAGTTATCAGGTTGTGTCTTGGGGCAACTGAAATTGTGTACACCAGGACTATAAGAGACAGGTTGGACTAATATATGTGAAATGCTGTATTTTTGTTAATAACAGTGAATTCAAAAATGTATTATTTTGTCATCCTGAGTACATTTAAGAAACTTGGTGGGAATACCCCTTTAATTGGGGTGGATAGGGGGGCGGGGGTCCTGGGGTTGGGTTAAGCAAGGCAAAATGGTTGCTGGTTGACACTCTAGCCATGTGGGTGCTGATGGTTATGTTGTACATTTCGATAGCTTTTGGGATGAAAGAGTTACAAAACCTTGAAGTACGGAAGTTTAACTGGTGGTAGAGCTCACTGAATATGCTTAGATGATTTGTTATCAATTGGTACAGGGGGTGTGATTTGTTGGTTGTCGCAGTGAATTTGAGGATGTATTTATTGCGCAAGACTATTTCAAATCGACCCAGTGGTAAGGCAACAGAGAGAGATTTTGCTCTCATATCTTCTCTTGATCATGGACTCATAAAACATTCTCAGAATTTTGTTGAAGGACTGCAGTTTCCTCAGTAAGTATGATCTTGATGAAGCTGTTGTAGCTGCTAGGCCACATTTTTTGGCCCTGTTCAGTTTGTTGTCAATTATGACACCCAGGTACTTGTAAGTTCAAAGGCTTGGCCTTTGATGGTGATTGGTCTGAGAGCTGTTTTTTTCCTTCTTGGTCGCCAATCATTTCCTTGGTTTTATCTATGTTTAGAATGAGCTCTTTACTCCATACCACCAATGAGTTGATGCTGCCGACTACAACCATGATTTTCCAATTTTGTCATTGTACACAAAAAGAACAGGGCCTAGACTGACCACTGATCAGTGAAAAAAACCCACTGGAAGGAATGGTTCAGTAAGACATCAGTGAAAAATCACTGAAGCCAGGGAAAGAAAACAAATCTGTATGTATCCATTAGCCAAAATGGGTTCAGTGAAAAATGACTGATGTTAAAAAAAAAAAACGCCAATGTGACACCTCCCTTAAAGTTACAAGATTATATTAACCACTAGATTTCTTAACCACTTTTATTTTTGTTTTTTCTTTCTCTTTCTCCTTATGTTCCTGTTAAGATGCCAGAAAAAGGACTACCATAACCATGCATACCAAAGATAACATCCCTTTAACTAGTAGATTAGCCACTAAGACCAGGACTTGGGTAATGAATCTGCTGGAGCCGGAGATGGCAGTAGACCTCAGGAGACAACCTGCTTACGTATGAACTCACTTACCCGCTAATCGCAGAAAGGAACGCGTCACCTCCTCCTTCTTATATCGCTGATAAGCAATTTGGGCGCTTTGTCTGCAAGTCAGGAGTGTAGCCTTGCACAAATGTGCCTAGCGAACTCTGAAGGTCCTGGACCAGCTGACTGCTTGTAGACAACACGGACACTGACGCGGCACCGGGTGTCCGAGTTGCAATGGAGTACCGAGAGCGGGACCAAGCACAACCCACAATGAGCGCAAAGGCCACCCCCTTCAGGCACAGAATTAGACCATTGAGGAGAGGTAACCTAGTGGTAACCCTAACTTTCCTCCGCCTTTAGGAGAGGGGCTCCTGCAACCTTTAACCCTGTACAGACAGGAAGACATTGGTGAGGGGTTGCTAGGGAGGAGCTTTTAGGCAAGGGTTGAAATTTCCTGTCCCTACAGAGTGATGGGTACAACCTCTAGGTGGGGATGTCGTAAGGGAAGAAATGGAAAAAAAAAGTAGAAGGGAAAGAAACAAGCCAACTAAAGTATACATGTGCAGGTGGTTATTCCCCACAATGGTTTCTTATGTCATGTATCAGAGGCTTCAGTCCATATATTCTTTTTTTTTTTTTTGGCCTGGTCCAAGGTTAATATTTAAAGGACATCTACCATCAATTTTACTGAAGATAGACGTGTCCTTCTAAAGAGTTCCTCCACAATTGCAGCAATATAGTTATATAAATTATATAAGTTATATAAATTATGCTAATTAGCCGAGTTTTTCATAACCAAATATACATATATTGTCTTTCACTTTAGGAGATATATCGTATTGGGGGTAATCTGTCTGCTTTAGACTGTTTTGCTGTCTTTTTAAGATGTTTTATAAAATCAATATAATAAAGTTTATTTCATTTAAAACTATGGCCTTGGCTTTAATTTTTTCCAGAATTGGTATAAAATAGGGATTATATTCTATTCAGTTAAATCAAGGCTTGGAGCCAAATAGGAGCCAATAAGGCCATTTAAATATATCACACCTTAGACTATTGATAGTTCAACACAGGTTTCCCCCATTATTGTTCAAAATTTGTCATGAATTAGTCTGGGGCTACACCATCATAGTGCCTTTTCACTTCCCCATACAAGTGTTGCCCAGAATCTGCTCTATGCACTGTGGACGGGAGGGACTTGTATGGGAACGGTGTGTTGGTCAGAGCATCCCAGACTAATTAGCATAATTTTATAACTCTATATTGCCACATATACAGTTATAATAAAAGAAGTCCTGAGGAACATCATCAAAAACGTATTAGTAGGACACATCTACCATCAGTAAAACTTATGGTAAATGCCCTTTAATTGTGGTTTATAGTAATGATAATATGGAATAGCAGAAAGTAGCAGGTTTAGCAAGGTTCTGCCTGATGCTTAGTCACTGTGACCGTTCTCACACAATACTCCTACTGATCATTTATCTCCTCCACCCTTTCCATATTTGCAGTACAGCAACAACAGCACAATTAAAAATGTAATAAAGATATACCAGTACAATCCACATATTCTATGTGGATTTCAGACCTCAACCCATTCTGAGGTGGAGACATCCAGAAAAGGAGGTTTGAAATTTTTAATATTTAATCCCATAAATAGGGCAACGAAGAACCATGACACCTTAACCCTTTAAGGTTAAGGCCTGTCTCCATTCTTCACATCCTGCACCTCAAAAACCCCTTACTTTATAATTCCATTTACAGAGCAATATGAGGTTGTGTTATCTGCAAGACACAACTGTTAAAATGTTAGCAAAATAATTCTGTAGTAGTTTGTGCCACATTTAAGACCCTAAAATAAAGGGGCATTACCTAGCAAAGGAAAGTCTGTCCACTACATATTATATAAATGTGCTAACATTTTGTTGCAGTTTTCTGATAGACACTAGATTTATCATCCGGCATTAGACACCCTGATAAGCACGGTGGCTGAACGAGTAGCACTTCTGCCTTGCAGTGCTGGGGCCCTGGGGACAGGGACCAATTTGACATGCTTTGGGCAACGCTGCGTAATCTGTGTGCGCTATGTAAATAAAAGAATTATTATTATTGACTGTCAAACCTAAGCCTGCACTGGTCCATTTTGCGACACTTCTACTTTTTAACCAGTTAAGGATCAGGTCATTTTTGTTTTTTGCATTTTCATTTATCACTCCCATCTTTATTTTTATAATTTTTTTTTTAACCAGAAAAACGTTTATTTGCACACAAAATCACAGATCAGAACAATTCCAGTAATACATATGCAATACACAGTATAAGGCTACATTCACACTAACTTGTGACGTGTGGCGCACAGGAGAGGAGGAGGGGGTGAGCGCTGCTTGCCCTGCCTCTCTCGATAGAGATAGATGGTGCACGGTGCCGTAATACAGGGAAAGATAGGACATGTCCTATCTTTTCCCCGGGTATGGGGCGGTACAGTGCCCCACGTGTGTAGCTCCATACTACTCCGTGCGCCCATCGCCAGCTTATGGGGGACATATACGGCCGCAAGCTTGAAGCCATATTTATACGTCCCAAGCAGTTGTGTGAATCTAGCCTAAATGTACATTCTGACATAATCCCCAACATAGAGACCCCCTTGTCCCCAACCCTCCCCTAGGTCTGAATCACTCTTCAAGTCGACATCATATTTTAATCTCCTATGTCGCGTAGCACTTATATCATTCTGTTTATTTTCTCCAGGTTGCTCCCAGCTATGCAGCGACAGCTGTGAGGCCAGTCCCGGGCATTCAATCCATTTGCTCCACTGTTTTTCTAATCTCTTAGCCACACCTCTTTAACACATTCATTTCAAGCTTAATTGTATCGTTCAACATGCGCTTCACCTCTCTAAAAGCCGGTTGGTCTGCATCTAACCATTGTCTAGCAACAGATTTCCTCACTTGGTAAAGAATTTTAGCCAATGCTAATTATTCTGGCCTGATTATATCCAATTCCCCCACATATCCCAACACGCACACATTTTTTGGCCAACTGGTTTTCTGACTGCAAACACCCTATATATCAGCCTGTTCACTTTTTCCCCACAGAGGCCCTAGTGCTGAGCACCTCCAGAACATATGCATATCACCAGCCTCCTCCTCCTGACATCTCAGACAACACGAATTACCCCGTAATCCTATCTTTTGCAGCACCACTGGAGTCTGGTACACCTTGTGATCTTCTCTGTGCCACGTTCAAAGACAGTAAAGACGGTGACTCCAACACTTCCCCCCACTCCTCATTAGCGAGATTCCCCACCTCTGCTTCCCATTTCCTCCCCTTGTCGGCAATATGATCCACTAGAACTTTGTCCAAGATAACTTTATATATACCAATGATATCAGGCGTTGCATGTTCCTTGCTTGCGCCACCCCTGATATCACCCCCATAGAGGAGAATTCTACAACCCTTTCTCCAAATTGTGTCTGAATAAAGTGCCTATTATGTAAAAATTGGAAAAACATAGCCCTTGTGGTCCCAAATTTTTCTGTTATTTGCTGGTACCCCTTTAGCACTGTCCAGTATACAGCTGGTGTAGGTATAAAATTCCCTGCATGTTCTCCAGCTTATATACCTCTTCCAAATATGGGTTCTACCTCCAGGTACAGCTTGTACATGCCCTTCTTCCCAAACATCCTGCTTCTAATGCAGCTACCGGAATCTGGGTTCCCACAAAATGTTTTACAACCCGTGGGTACCAGCAATCATCCCGACAGGTCCCATCCTCCAAAATGTTGGCATTGCGCAGCCAAAAAGTATACACTGGCATTAAGAAAACGCTCCCTCCCCCCACCCCTTATCTTTCACCATTTGTAGCTTTTCTAGACGAATTTGTGGGACTCCCGGCTTCCACACGAAATCTCTTAAATACTCTGAAACCCGCAGAGCCAATGTTTGGGATCGCGCCCGCATCTCTTGTAGTAGAGGCGCCAGACTCAACTCAATAAAATCTGCTATTGTTCGAGTGATCTGCAGTCCCGGATATGTAAACCTATCTACCCCCGGGATTTCTCCTCCCTGTACCTGTGAGTGAGCAATAGGAGTTCTGCAGCCCAATTAATACAGTCCTGAATAAACCCCAAACCTGGAGAAAATGTCCCCCAGCCTCGGCAGGGCCTGTCCTGCATCCAAAATGTTGTCAGAATATAAATCTATGCATGTCGAACCATACAAGCTAGGGGCTCTATCGCCAGTGCGAACAACAGTGGTGAAAGGGAACACCCCTGTCATGTGCCCCACTGTAGATTGAACTTTTTCGACCACTCCCTATTCACCCTAGTCCTGGCTGACTGTTAACATACAATAGCTGAACCTTTTTATTTTTATGTCTACAGAGCAATATGATGGCTTCTTTTATGCTTAACAAATTGACCTTCCTTGTGACAGCATTTAATATTCCTTGTATTGATAAGCTGGAAAAACATTTCAAAATGTGATGAATTTATAGAAAAAAACAAAACAAAAAAAAAAACACTATTGCATAATTTTCTTACAGAGTTTTTATATCTTTTACGGTGCGCTCCAAAATGACACACCTCATATTCTTTGGGTTGTTATGATCACATGAATAACAAATTCATTCTGATGCTAATAATTTTTTGTGGGACAAACTGATGTTTTCATTGCTACCTTTTTATGGGACCATCAGTAATATGACTGCACTCGCCTAAAGCTTCCATTTATGTAAAATGATCAGAAATTAATAGGTTATCTGCCACACCTGTTGCTATGATTAAAATGACAGTGAAGGCTCCGGGCAGTACACTTATTATTGCTTTGATTTTGGAGAATAGAGATGCAATGAAGGGGAGTGAATGCCGCTCACATCCTGCACCTCCTACCTATACAGGGAGGTGATGCAGGGATAGAAAAAAAAAAAAAAAAAAAATATGATTGTCATATTGCTTTAAAATGTTAATTTCATATAAATCCCATCATTAGGATATTGCAATTTTTTTTTAAATTCAAACATTTGAGCCACATTTTTCAGATTTTAATACCAGGGTGCATGTCATGTTTTTACAAAACATAAATTTGTTGCTTATTCCCTTAAGAGGGAACAGACCAGAACTGTTTTCTCAGTGGCACAGTAACTACAACAAATCATACAATATGAATATTGCTGTGGCGGCTCTGGGAAATATCCACAAGGAGGAGACATATTTGCTCAACTACTGTAGCCATATGCACTTTGCTCCTTCCCTACAAATCAGTGACATAAGGCACATTATAAATAAGTGTCCTACGTGAGATGCCTTTCCCCTCCCACAGTTCATATAGATCTCATTTCTTCTTTACTCCTTTCTTTCGGGAAGCATTAGGATTCATCCGCCTTCGCCCAGCTCCTACTGCTCCGTCTCGGATGTTCAAATTAGCAGCTCTGCTATATATGTCATTTTCTACGAATGGTGATGCTCCAGCAATGTAATCTGGGTTGAAGACATCTGTTTTGGACCTCGCCTTTTTCGAGACACGTTGCTGGGGGAAGTGTTGGTCCCAGACCAAATGTGGGTTTGCTGCATGCTTGCCTCCTTGTGGGGCTGGTAGTGAGTACTGCAGGAAGACAGATGATGGTCAGTAAAGACACTGACAGTCAGCCATGCACCACATTTTAGATAATGTATTTGGTGTCACATCAATTTGTGCAGCCATTCAAGCAGGAGCACCAACATCTCAAGCTAGCAGTACAAGTATAGAATGGTAAATATTACACTGCACTGCCACCTGGCGGGCATTTATGCAATATCCAAATAGAAAATTGGAACAAGCTATAAATCGTTAAACAAAATTGAAATGAATAAATTGAATATCTTGGCTGATATTTGATCATGCAAGTAACTGGAGAATATTAGTCATTCAGTTTGTGTTTTTAATGTAGAGCAATGGAACTGGCTACTTAAGCTACATGGGAAACGTCACAATAGGCTTAACTCTATCATATCTTTAAGCATATGTTTGTACAGATAACAATGATGGATATTATATAAGAGTTCTTACCCGCAGCCCACGTGTATTGAAAACTTTAGGGTTTTTGGAGAAATGCATGTGGAGACTCCCATCTTCATTCACAGATACTGCTATCTTCTTCAGGGTCTTATTCCCACAGCTGGGACAAAATAACTTGGTCATGTCTGCTGTAGTCCTAAAGTAAGTGAGAAGTAGTTGTGGTGACCAGTGCCAGCCATTATGTGCATTGTATCTGAGCAAAACTCCTGTTGCCATGGCTGAGAGGGTACCTACCGATTACTTACTGTTAAGTCATCTCATCACACATAGGGTGCATTCACACGGCGAAACCTTCTCCCTCCATAGAAAACAGCGACTCAGAGAAAAGAGAGCATGCTCTATCTTTTCCCTGTGTAAGGCGTGGATCGGTGCCAGACGTGTGGCACCGTACCACCGCCGTCCCGCCATTGCCATCTGTGCGGACGTATATGTGGCCGCATATACATCCCCACAGACGGCCGTCTGAATAAGGCTAAAGGGAATACAAGTGCAACAATGTTGTTGCAATGCATTTTCTGCCTGGTTAGCCTATGATCTCATGTAAGTATAGGGATAGTATGTCAAGCAGAGAGAAATGCACATTCTGCATTTTATTAACAGTCAGTCGAGCTAAGCTTGTATCCACTTACTTGAAGCAGCCATGACAGCGTAGAATGAAGTTCCTGGTCTGGCGGATCAGCATTCCATCCATGAATAGCACATGCAGCCCCATCTGTATGAGCACGTTCTGAGGGAAGAAAAAAAAAAAGGAATTAGTCCTCACCGGTAATTCGATTTCCATAAGTCCACCATGACGGCCCCCTGGAGGTTGCTTCCCCTTCCTCTGTAAAGGACAGGAAATTGAGAGTATTAAAAGGCCCTCCCCCAACCTCCCACCAGTGTATACCAAATCACTACACCGGAATAGGCTTCAACTCAATTTTATTTTGCATGTTATATTCACATACAGTATTTACAAGAAGAAACCAACAAAAACAACAAGGGAGGGAAATAATAGGGCCGTCATGGTGGACTTATGGAAATCGAATTACCGGTGAGGACCAATTCCTTTTTTCCATTTCGTCCCCCATGACGGCCCCCTGGAGACATACCAAATTATCCCCAGTTAGGGAGGGACCACAGCTTGTAGGACTTTACGGCCGAAGGCCAGATCTTTTGCCATGGCTATATTCAGTCGATAATGATTAACAAAGGTGGAATTTGAACTCCAAGTGGCTGCTCTGCAAATTTCATCAATGGAGGCTCCCCCTCTCTCCGCCCACGATGTGGAGACTGCTCGGGTAGAGTGAGCTCTTAACTTCAAAGGAACAGGAACACCTTTAAGACTGTAGCATTCCCTGATCGTATTTGTGATCCACCGGCCAATAGTTGACTTAGAGGCCTTTCTTCCCTTATTTTTCCCTACAAATTGAACAAAAAGGTTTGAGTCCTTCCTCCAGGGACTTGAGACCTATAAGTATCTAAGTACTGAGCGTCTTACGTCTAGGAGATACCATTTCTCCTCCGTAGCATTCTTAGGAGATCGTATTGCCATCTTTCTGTCGTCAGCCTGACTCCTGTGAAAGTTAGAAACAACTTTAGGGAGAAAATTTCTATCAAGTCTGAGAGTAATTCTATCCTCAGAAACTGACAGGTAAGGTTCACAAATCGACAAGGCCTGGAGCTCCCCTATCCTTCTAGCGGATGTGATGGCAACTAAAAACGCTGTTTTAAGCGTTAAAAAACGTAAATTATTTGACTCATTGGGTTCAAAGGGATCTGAGGTTAATGCGTTTAAGACCAAGGAAAGGTCCCACTGAGGGGAAGATTCCTTTACAGTAGGTCTTAAGCGGGTACAGGCCTGAAAGAATCTCTTTACCCACCTGTGTTCCGCAAGTGCTGTATCAAAATATGCGCTTAAAGCTGACACCTGGACTTTCAGGGTACTAGGCCGTAAACCTTTGTCGAAACCCTCCTGCAGGAAATCAAGAACCTGGCAAATATTGGGAGAATCTTGGTTAGGATGATCTTTACACCAGGCACAAAATTTTTTCCATATCTTAAGATAGATAGCATGGGTCACAGGCTTCCTACTATTCCTCAAAGTCTTTATTACCTTAAAGGAGAGTCCTTTTGTGTTCAGGAAGGCGCTTTCAGGATCCAGGCTGATAGATTCAGGAACCCTGGGTTCTGGTGTAAGACTGGTCCCTGATGCAAGAGGTCTGGAATCTTGGGAAGGATGAAAGGAAAGTCTAGAGCCAGCTTTTGTAGAAGCGGAAACCAGCTTTTCTTTGGCCAAAACGGAACAACTAGAATCAGCTTGGCCGGACTGGATACTAATTTCTGGAGAACTCTGTTGATCAGAGGAACTGGAGGGAATGCGTAGAGGAGATCCTGATCCCAAGGCTGGGAGAAGGCATCCAGACCCCAAGGAACTTCCTTTGGATTTAGGGAATAGAATTTCTTGACTTTTGAATTTGTCCTGGATGCAAAGAGATCGATGGCAGGGTTTCCCCATCTGAGGACAATCTCCTGGAAGATTTCGGTTTTTAGGCTCCATTCGTGAGGGAGAATATGTGTCCTGCTGAGGTAGTCCGCTACCTCGTTCTCTGAGCCTTTCAGATGGACTGCTGAAAGTGAAAGAGCATTCTCTTCTGCCCAGGAAAATATTTCCTGGGAAATGGTCTGAAGTTTTTTTGACCTTGTTCCGCCCTGTCTCTTTAAATATGCAACCGTAGTTGTATTGTCGGAGAAGATTTTTAGGTGCTTCCCTTTTAGATCCTTGGTACAAGCTTTCAGGGTTTTTAGGACGGCTTTCAGCTCCCTTTCGTTTGAGGATGCACGAGTCATTGAATGGGACCAGAGACCCTGAACGTACTTCCCTGGAAGAAGAGCTCCCCAACCTGAGGTGCTGGCATCTGTCTGGATCTGGATTATTGGCCAGAGAACCCAGTTCACACCTTTTTGAAGGTGATCGGGATCCTCCCACCATTTTAAGGAATTTTTTTACTGCTGGAGGAATTTCCAATCGTAAATTCAGGTGATGGTAGTCTTTGTCCCATTTTGACAGGATCCAGGACTGGAGAGGTCTTGTATGGAACTGGCACCAGGCTACACATTGAATGCAGGAGGTCATGGACCCCAGAAGACTCATCGCTGCTCGTATCGAGATTTATTTCCTTTTCTGGAAGTCCTTGATTTTCAGAAGTAATCTGTCTACTTTCTCCTGTGGAAGATAAGAAGTCTGGGTTAATGAATTTAAGGATACTCCCAAAAATTCTTTTATAGGACTGGGAGTCAGATCAGATTTTTCCAAATTTATAATCCAGCCCAATTCCCGAAGAACTTCTATTGTCACTTTCTTCTGTTTTTCTAGATGGCTTACCGAGTCTCCCACAAGTAAGAAATCGTCCAGGTATGGGACCACTAGGACTTCTTAGGTATTTGACCACTTCCGCCATAACTTTGGTAAAGACTCGGGGAGCTGAAGAAAGACCAAATGGTAAAGCTGTAAATTGAAAATGGGATTCTTCTCCTGAGGGAGAAAGCACTGCAAAACGCAAAAACTTTTGGGAATCCGCATGAATGGGAATATGATAGTATGCGTCTCTGAGATTCAGAGTACACAAAAATGCATTGTGGTTTATTAAGGGAGTAGTAGATTTTATAGACTCCATCTTGAACTTGATATACGTCACCCATTTGTTCAAAAATGTTAAATTTATAATTAACCTGTAAGACCCATTTGGCTTCTTTATTAGGAAAAGGGGGGAGTAATGACCCGTACCTTTTTCTTCTGGGGGGACTGGACGAACCACTTCCAGTTTCTGCAGGGTAGACACTTGTTCCCAAAGATGGTGTGTCAGACTTCCTGAGGATTGCCTGGACAGAAAAAACCGATGAGGAGGAGAAGACATAAATTCTATACGGTAACCATCTTGGATAATGGAAGTCACCCACCTGTTGTTCGTTATGTTCTTCCACTGGGGGAGAAAGTCCTTCAACCTTCCCCCCACCCTGGCGTCATTGCTTCTTTTCTGGTTTGTTTGAGGAACTGAACAGGAAGGGCTTGTTTTTTCCTCCCCTGGAACTATTCCAGAAGCCTTGTCTCCAGGAAGATCTCCCCTTATTCTTTGGTTGGTCTTTGTTTGCTCTAAAGCCACGAAAAAACTGCTTTTTTGGTGTAGGTCTAGGTTCAGGAAAACCTTTCTTCTTATCCGCAGCTTTGTCAAGAATTTCATCTAGCTCAGATCCAAACAAGAATTCACCTGAAAAAGGAAGGCTGCAAAGTTTTGCTTTAGAACGAATGTCCCCCGACCATTGTTTCAACCAGAGGGCCCTTCTGGTGGCATTTGAGAGGGCGGCATCCCTTGAGGCAAAACGAATAGATTCAGCTGAGGCATCAGCTAAAAAGGCAGTAGCAGATTTAAGTAAAGGTAACGAATCTAAAATCTCTTCTCTAGGGGTGCCTTCCCTGAGATGGTCTTCTAAACCCCCTAACCAAAATAGGAGGGTACGGGATACTGAGGTTGCCGCAATATTTGTTTTGATTTTAGTCATAGAAGACTCCCAAAGTTTTTTAAGTAGACAATCCGATTTCCTATCCATAGCATCTTTAAGTTGCGTGGAATCCTCAAACGGTAAATCCGTCTTTTTTACAACTTTGGTAATAGGAATGTCTACTTTGGGTACATTCTCCCACAATTTTGTCTCTTCTGGGTCAAACAGTAAACGATTTTTAAAGTCTTTAGGGACAATTAACCGTCTCTCTGGTTCTCTCCACTCATCTACCACAAGACCCCTTAAATTTTCGATAACTGGAAACACCCTCGTTTTCTTCTGTCTCAGTCCCCCGAATAGTTCATCTACCATGGATTTTTCTTCTACTTTATCCTCAATTCTTAGGGTATCCCTTAAGGCCTTTATTAAGCTATCCAAATCTTCATTGGCAAACAAAAATTTGGGGTCATTAACCACCTGAGTTTGTGAAAAGACATCCTGGTCTTCTGACTCTATCTCGTATGAGCATGAAGGCTGTTCATCATCCTCTACGTATTCAGGACTAATTCGGGGTTTTTTCAAGGGTGGCCCTTTAGAGGCCTTAATTTCTTCCCTCATAATGGTTCTTAACTCATCCAAAAATGAGGGTTTCTCTTCCTTAAGTATTTTTTCTAAACATTCTTTACACAGGCTCTTCTTATATGAGGCATCTAATTTTGCATTACAAATTTGGCAACGCTTAGAAGGAGCCTTTTTAGGCCTATCCTTATCTGGCTCCTTCTCTTTGGGTTTGTCTCTTTCCCTTTCTTTTGGGAGATCTTTCTCCTGTTAATTTAAGAAGATAGGGAGAACTGTATCAGTAAAGACCCCTATAAGAGACCCCAAAATAATGGCAATAGACAGGGAAATAATTCCCATATATTCCAAAGCGTTTACTCACGGAACCCAGGGTTAGGGATCGCGCCTCAGCCACATCCGCCATGTTGTCCAGCTCCATGGAGACCTCAGCAGAAGTGAAACTACACTGCACGCCTCTAAATATTCACCTTCCGGCGTCTGACGTCATCAGTGGCCGCCTGTCTCCCACGCTGCCTCACTTCCTGCGCCGAGGTCTCCGCGACGTCACTTCCGGTCACCGGAAGTGGGGCATCGCGCGAATAGGTGGATCGTGTGCCGGCCGCTGCGGACCCCAGGAGGAGTCGTATGGCCGCCGGCACGCCACAAATGGCAGCCCAGCACTGGAGACCCCAAGTGGAGCCCGGAGCTCGGACGAGGGGGTGCTGGGGAGGACAAGCACCCCGAGAGGTACGAGATCCATACCTCCCCCCCCGGAGGAGAGAGAGAGGATTTACTCTCAACCCTATCCCCTGTAGGGACAGGAAAACACTGGTGGGAGGTTGGGGGAGGGCCTTTTAATACTCTCAATTTCCTGTCCCTACAGAGGAAGGGGAAGCAACCTCCAGGGGGCCGTCATGGGGGACGAAATGGAAAACGGGGATTCAATCCGTGTGGGTGCCGGCTATGTTGGTCTGACCCAAGACCCAATTGTATGCAGGTAATAGAAAAAATAGCGGCACTCCGACTTCCTAATCCAGGATATATTTATTCACATGTGGAAAACAAAGCTACGTTTCGGCTAGCTCAATGTAGCCATTTTCAAGCAATGGCTACATTGAGCTAGCCAAAACGTAGCTTTGTTTTCCACATGCGAATAAATATATCCTGGATTAGGAAGTCGGAGTGCCGCTATTTTTTCTATTACCTGCATATCTCATCAACAAAGTATTGTGTGAATATCATTCATACCACAGCGCTAAACTCTACTGTTGCAATTCATCTGTTGAAAGTGCAGATTGCACACTACAACATTTTTTCAAAAAGTAAAAAAAGTGTTACGACACTGCTTACAGGAACGTTACACTACAAGTGTGAATATATTATCCAGAGTGCAAATTATTTGAAAACATTATCAGTGCAATAAGTGGAGAATGTTGTTTATTTTATGCTATGTGACTTAAAGGACACCTGTCATCAGATCTGTGTCACTAGTCCTGTCACCACTACCTGTTGGAGCAGCTCACAAGGATCCCATCCCAGGCTTTATCTAGTTGTTTCATACATTAATCATTGTAAAATCATCTATTTTTTATCATGTAAATGAGGCTGGTCACATGGTCAGAGGCAGTGATGTCACCCCTCCCCTCTCCTCCCCCTGCTCATGTCTGTGTGTAATGTATAGTAAAGCATAGTTAGTGCATCTGCTGACATGCTGCATCCTCCTAATATACAGGTGAGAGACACAGACATCAGCTACACATGAATCTGACATGTTCTGCTGTAACATGGCTGCCTGGAGCTGTTGTATCTCTCCTATACACACACACAGGCTGCAGGGGGCGTGGCCACCAGCAAGCACATCATTATACAGCCTCACATCATTAAACAGGCTGTCAGTCATGCACTGGGGGTGTGGCTGTGCCTCCCACTCATGAATAGAGTGGACAGCTTGAATATGCTAATGCTTCATTGGACATTTCACAGGTCATTTGCATACAGCTTTAGGACCTCATTGCTTAGGTTTACAGGCATGTAGAGGGACAATGAAGGGATAGATGCAATGCTCTCTAATGGCAGTTTATGAAAATATATTTAGTTTAGGGGGGTTATTTTGCATGACGGGTTCTCTTTAAAAACGCTATGAATTTTTGAGGGTTGGAATGTGAACAGTTACCTACAACGGAATAAGATCTCATAAGCAATATCTTATACCGCATATTCCTTTTTATTGTGGATTGGGTCATTAATTTATCATCTGTATGTAGCTACATATACTGGTCTTGTTTATGTTTTTTATGATTTGTATTAAAGATAAAGTATTTTAGACATATTTTTCCTCATATTGTATATGGCTCCAATAGGATGTGCTGAATGCTGGTGCTTTGGATACTTTTTGAAATTTTTTGAGACCTCAAAATTTAAACGTCTCAGAATTTACTTTTTTTTTTTTTTTATTAAAAAAAAAGCTAAAAGTTCACCCCCTTTCCATACAACTGATATAAAAATAAACAAAATCATAAACATGTTGTTAGGCATTGCTGCATCCCGAAATGTTAAAAATTTTGAATAGAAAGTAAGCAAAAGGATGTACATTCCGCAGAAGGGGTTAATAAATATGTCATCTTGCCCTGCAAAGAAATTGTACCTTACACACAAAATATGAAAAAGTAATTTTTTTTTTTTTTTTTTGGAAAAAGCTTTAATTTTTTTTATACATCATTTGTTATTTGGAGCATACAGGAGGAGGCGCAAGAACAAAGCTCACAAGAAATGGCGAGTTCTTACGTGCCAAGAAAATATGTTCCGATGACTCAGGTTTTTCGGAACAAGCCACTAATATTGAGAATAGACTACGAAAGAGGGGATACCCAAGAAAAATTTTGTCAGATGCTCGACATAAGGCTAATTTAGCTGATAGAAGTGATCTTTTGACGGGCAAACACAAATCAAAAAAGCATTCCAAAAGTAATAAGCAAAGTATACCCACTTTCAGTGCCCCGTACAGTCTCCAATACAACGCCATCAAAAAGATAATACAGAGGTACATTCCAATATTGAATACAAAATTTTGAAAAAGAGACAGATGTGTGGCCAAAAGGGGACAGACACTAGCTACATACTATCTCCCAGTATGGTCAATACTAGATCATCAAATAAAACTTGGCTATCTGTTAAAGGGATCTTTAAATACGGAGGATCCCGCTGCAATGTATGTATTTTTGCCTTGAACAAAAGATTGGATTTCCAAATTAATGAACATAAAACTCATAAAATTAATGTGTTCATCAATTGCAATTCACACCATATCGTTTATTCAATACGTTGCATTGAATGCATGAGCATTTACATGGGATGCACTGTACAAAAACTTTAAAACCAGAATCGGTCAGCATATCACCAACAAGGGTAGGGGGGGGGGGGAATTGAGAAGGATACTTTTAAAATGGGAGGCATTTTTAGATCCAGATATCCTGATGGGATGAATTCTAAGAATGATTTAACTTATATTTACTGATTTTGAAATAGCGATGTGGATCTTTTGCTTGCCCATTTTATAATATGCCGTTCAGATAGGATCTTTTACAGTTGTCAAATAGAATAACTTTATGCATAATGCTCATGTATTATTGATTAATTTGGTTGACATTTGTGCTTATTAATACTAAATGCACTACCACAGAGTGCATACATAGGGATTAGTAAGGCTTGGCCCTAGTTATTTTACTGCCAGCCTGCGGTAAGAGTTTGCACTAATATTTTATCACTTCAACATGAATCCTTTCCTCCCTGACCTACACTTTTCCCATCCAAAAACACCTCTTTAACTTTCCTTTCCACCATTTTCTACAACAATAGAATTAGCGACAAGCGACTATATGAGGGAAAGAGGGGAAGGGGGGGGGGGGGGCCCTTGGTTAATTCCTTGACGCTATTGATTCCACCGAGATGTCAGTTTTTCTGGAGGCCGTAGATCTGCCATCTTCTTTGGTTGGGGCACCAGCCCCATTGATGTAACATTTTCCCCATTTCTTCTTTCGAATGGCAAATTATAGTTTTATTATATTTTTCAAAAATTATCTTGAAAGGGAAGCCCCATTGTTTATATCTCTTTGTCTCCGCCTAAACCGGATACTATGTATCCGATTAGCCAGGTGCATGAAGGTAATTTAATGTGTGTCATGTTTGTTTTTAATCATACCATGAGTAAGGCTGTAGTTTGTTGTACCTACAAGTACACTACTGTACATTTTTAAAAGCATGAAGAATAAAGTTAACTGACTTTATTGGATGTGCCACGGATCATTTCTCTTTGGACTATTTACAATACTAGGTTTTCTAAAAAAAAAAAAAAAAAAGGGGGGGGTATTCACATGTCTGGTATAATACATGAGAGATGTGGGTCCCAAGTCTGGGGGGTCTGCGGAAGCCCTTCCTGCATACAGGTGTATGGGAGTGAAAATAGCCAAGCAGAATAGACTCTCCGCTTGTCCTGGCCACAGGGTAGAGATCATCAGAGTTCTATTTTTAAAATAGGTGCAGGACCCACATCTATTGTTTTGGATAGCTCAGAAATTCCAGCCTTGAGAATGCTCCTTTAAGTTCAGAGAAAAAATATAAAGTGAAAAGATAAAGTGAACTAAAGTGAGATCGGAGGAAGAATTTTATATAGGAAGTTATTATTCATAGGGTACAGCTTGTAATAGATTTAGTCTTTGAAGCAGCTCTTGGGTGGAGTCAGTCTTCATTTTACATTACACACACTCACATTTTAAGTGATTATACAAAGATCACAAATATCTGTCATCCGGGTATTCACTCCTGTACACACATTTCCCTTCCTGCAAATTTATTTCATCTCTATTTTTTCCACAAGAACAAAAGAGAATACTGGGAGTTGTCCACGTAACTCAAAACTCATGAGTTCTATGCAAATAATGCACAACCGCCAACAAAATATCAGCTGCCATTTGCAGTACCATTGTGCTTACCTGTAAAGCCACAGGGACATGATAACATGTTAAACAGGCCTGGATTTTACTGACTTTATTAGCTTTACTAGAAGACTAACTGTACATTAGTAATGGCTGTTTTTCTAGTCTGCGCTCAGGTTTGGGGGCAACTTGACTTCTACTAAACTGGTCCTGGTTTTAGATAAAATGTTATCTAATTTACTTGCCATTAAATACTTTATTGTCCCTATATACGACCCCCTATGTATTATTCTGCTTACCTTACTGCATTATTCACAAACGTCTCTAATGACTGTTTTGTGTATACATTCACAAAGGATGGGTGTAAATTATACTGTAACTAGTCAGCAGCTTCAATAAACAAGACTGGACCTTCAGGGCTCAATGAACACCAGCTTTCCCCGAGGAGAACTTTGTAATTGCTCCTATAGGAACAGAGATATAAATACAATTCCTAGGAGACATGCAGGAGTGTTGTCCTTTTTTTCAGACCCAAACATCTTCATGTGAAGTTTTTCCTATTGACCTATACTACTGCTAAAAATGTTACCACCAGGTTTTCCCTCTTCCACTAGAGCAGTGGTTCTCAACCTGTGGGTCGCGACCCCGGCGGGGGTCGAATGATCAAAACACGGGGGTCGCCTAAAGCCATCGGAGCCACGATTTTATTGCATTTTTTGGCATGAATACAATATTCTTGTACATGGTTTGGGGTCACCGCAACATGTTGAACTGTATTGCGGGGTCACAGCATTAGAAAGGTTGGGAACCACTGCACTAGAGGCTTATAATGTGCCTAATTACAGTAGAAAAGGCAGTTCAGACTTCTGCAGCTAGGGCAGTCGGTCACATGGTGCCGTGTAGAAATGCATTTGTCTGTGTGCTACACATTGGATTAACCGGTCACACACAGTCAAAAAAAATTCATGATCAGGGAGCCGGATTGGGAAAGATGTATTAATATTCCTGGATTGGAGCTGGAATTAGTATACTGCTGTACTATTACGTCATGCCCAGCCTTAAAAGCGGGTCCGGTGCCATAAGGGTGATGTCACACGTGGAGTTTTGAACGCGTTTTTGGCCCGTTTTTAAGCAGTCCGTTAAAAAACGCATGCGTTTTTGACAGGTTTGGCCAATTATCTAAATCCAAACTGGTCAAAAAATGCGCTTTTTTGACGGACTGCTTAAAAACGAGCCAAAAATGGGTTCAAAACGCCACGTGTGACATCACCCTAAGCTCTTGGTGTCTGCCGCTGTGTTAGAGGCAACTACAGAAGGTTACAGGTGTATACTGATACTGTACTGATGGAGGGCAATACGGTGCTTAATGTCATGTTTAGTTAGAAAATAAAATTCAACCCCCTCCTTCAGTAGGCAGCTGCCCACACTGAATATGTAATGCTCCCATAATAAGTAGAGCCCCTACACAGGGGCATACCTTGAATTACTGTAAGTGGGCCCACCAAACTGTGCGTTGTTTTGTGCACATATACAGTCCACCACAATGTGGTGTTACATCAAAAGTAAAACTGATATAAATATTAATAAGCAGTAAAAATCATAAACACATCAGGCATCGCCACGTCAGAAAATGCCTGATCAAAATATAACAACTGTTTTTCAGTGTGTTTAACCCCGTAACGGAAAACAGCGCCAAAACAGAGTCGAAAATGGCACTTTTTTGCCATTTTGAAAAATAGGAAAAAAAAACCATTTAAAAGTGATCAAAAGGTCGCACAGTCCTAAAAATTTTAGCAATGAAAACGCCATCAAAAGTCGCAAAAAATGACACCACCCACAGCTCTGTACACGAAAGTATGAAAAAGTTATAGGTGCCAGAATTTGGCAAAAAAAAAAAAAAAAAAAAAAAAAAACACATTTTGTACAGGATGTTTTAATTTTTGTAAATTTATGAAAACATGATAAAACCAGTACAAATTTGTTATCCCTGTAATCGTACCGACCCACAGAATAAAGTAGACCTGTAATTTGTGGCGCACAGTGAAAGCTGTAAAATCCAAGCCCATAAGAAAATGGCCAAATGTCCTTTTTCACCATTTTCACTGCATTTGGAATTTTTTCCCCCCCGCTTCCCAGTACACGGCATGGGATATTAAATACAGTCACTATAAAGTGCAATTTGTTACGCAGAAAATAAGCCGTCACATAGCTCGTTATGTGGAAAAATAAAACAGATTTTTGAAGGTGGGGACTGAAATATGGAAGTGAAAAAACTAAAAAGGGCCAGGTCGTTAAGGGGTTAACATACGCATTATGTCATTAACAATGTTGTATTGCATTTCAAAATGCATGTACACACGTGTATGCTCACTGTACCGTGCCCGGACGCCATAGGGGTCTATGGGGACTGATATCCGGCCACAAATTTTGTGGCTGGATATCGGCCCCCCATGTTTGTGTGAAAGGGACCTTTGAGGTCTGGACAATACTAAATACAATGATAGTGCAGTAAAGTGTAGGAGGAACTGCAGCACTCAATAAACAAAGGCTTTGTATTGCTATTTCATACAATAACCAGAATAAATACATACTGATGCACGGGGTTTGGGGTATGCTTAAAGATATGACAATGTGCTCCAAAATGTTCCGTTTAAATGAGCCATGCTTATAAAAAGTAACATAGGTAAAACTTGGGAATTAAAATGCGGCCCTGGAACCTGCCAATCACTAAAATCTAAATAAGATTAAAAAATGACAGCAACGAGATATAAAAACAAATTAGAAAAAAAAGTTTCTGTTAAATGGCAACACAACCCCTTAAGGGTGCAGTCACACGTACCGCTCTTATCCCTTTAGATTGTGAAAGCCATTAACAATGCATATTACATGAAGGTTTTACAGGTGGACAATCCACTAAGCAAATACATATATACCAGTATATATCTATATACCATTTATTTTAGACTTTTTTTAAAATTTCTAGTAATGCTGAAGGCATTCAAAAAGCCCAAAATAGGCCGATAAAGAGCAAAGCTTAATCATGTGAGCAGACGACAGGGTATATGAAACAAAAGAGCTAAACACGATAGAACTCTGTGAAGATTGAAGCCAATAATTGCTCTCCAGCTCTTCTTAACGGAGCTGTTTGTATTTTGTAGGAGCCTTTGCCTAGTACAGGACTTACCCAACATAGCTGTAACACCCAGTGCTCTGCTGTAGACCTCTGTGTCTGTTCTCAGAAGGACGTGTATATAGTTACTGCCTGATGAGAGGCGGATCTGTCAGAAGCCTTGCCCTGGGGAGGTGGAAGCTGTGCCTGCTTTGGAGACTACAGGCCAAAGCTACACTCCTTACCCACATCTTATATGTGTTGCAGACGAATCTCGATGGGTTAAATTTAACGTGTAGCTTACTCTAGGGCTACGTCAGCCTTGTAGTTGCCTTAAGGTGCTGAATGTCATTTTACTACTGTATAAATTGTCATACTCTAGCTGCTTAGTAGTTATATTCATACATCATTACCATTACAATAAGCCATTTGCTGGCAACCACAAACTTGAGAATATTGTCATTAGTCATAGTGTCTGCCCAGCAGCCACTGTGCCCCCCACCCAACCCCACCAGAAGTCACAGTAACCCGCAGCAACCCCTGCCTCCCACCAGCAGCCTCTTAGGCCGTGTTTCCAGAGAAACGCATGCAATCGGCTTAACAATCGCATGCGTTTCCCTGGAAACGCATTTGCGTTCGGGCCGTGGACCTCCCCCTGTGCGCTAGCGTTGCGTTATGACGGACGCTTAGCGGTACGTGTGACCGCGGCCTTAGTCTCCCCAGCAGTCACAGTCACATGCACCAGCCCCTGCCTCTCCCCAAAGAAGACTGCGGCTGACTGCTGCTCTAGAGATGACACCCCTCTGCTATTCTAAACACTAATAGTTTGACCAAAAAGTGATAAATGATAAAGAATAAATGTAAAAAATTACCATCTTTATTAGTAGCATACAAATAATCAAGACACACAATGGGTGAACTACAATGGGTTAAAAGCCATGTGTGGTACAATAAATAATTATATCCATGTATATGGGTAGGTAATGAGTTTGTCATATAGCATAGCCCCAAGTAAACATGCATAAGACAATGGGGTTAAAATGGATGCACAGATAATCCTGCAGGAAAGAATGACAAAAGGAAAAGGAAAACAAATACCATACCAAATCAGATCACACATGGGAAGTTGCCCCGACACGTGTTTCGCTATGAGCGCTTTATCACACTCCCCTTGATAAAGCGCTCATAGCGAAACACGTGTCGGGGCAACTTCCCATGTGTGATCTGATTTGGTATGGTATTTGTTTTCCTTTTCCTTTTGTCATTCTTTCCTGCAGGATTATCTGTGCATCCATTTTAACCCCATTGTCTTATGCATGTTTACTTGGGGCTATGCTATATGCTATGCTATATGACAAACTCATTACCTACCCATATACATGGATATAATTATTTATTGTACCACACATGGCTTTTAACCCATTGTAGTTCATCTATTGTGTGTCTTGATTATTTGTATGCTACTAATAAAGATGGTAATTTTTTACATTTATTCTTTGTAAGTGTTACATCCCTTTTTGGTCAAACTATTAGTGTTTTGTATTGGGACCCGAGTGTGGCCGACATTATTGTTCACATATATCGGGTCTATCAAATTCTGTTGGCCCTCTGCTATTCTGAAAGATCACACAGGTGTTTTACCTCCCCCCCCCCCACACTTCCGGATGCGGCCCTGGGATACATTGAGCGGATTCCTGGCGTGTTGTTTCAACGTAGGGCACATAGAGTGGGGTATGTCCTACTTCCCACTAAATGCGGGGGGATGAGTAAATATTGGTAGCTGCCAGTAAATCGCTGCTGGCAATGTTCAGTGACATCACTCGTAAACCTCCTGAGTGTACACTCAGCTAAGGCAGGGTGGCATGCAGCAGTGGCGTAACTACTGCCGTAGCGGCCATAGCGGTTGCTACGGGGCCCGTGAGCTTCAGGGGCCCAGGCCCTGCTATACGGCACATTTAGGTAAACAATCAATCCCACACCTCGCCCCCCTCTTTGTCTTGCCCGCCCCAGTGTTTTGTCCTGCCCTGCACTACTGTACGGCTCCTCTTCAGGTCTTCGGGCTCGGGCGGCACACAGAATAACATTTGCTGCTTGCCGACGTCATTGTTTGTGAGCCGCTGGCACCGCGAGGGGACCTGAAGAGGAGCGGAACTTCCCGAAGAGGATCTGAAGGACCTGAGGCGGCACCGGACCATAGGACCTACGGGTGACGTCGGAAAGGTGAGTTTTGACTTTATTATTTTTTTTCTTGACTCGAGTATAAGCCGAGTTAGGGTTTTTGAGCACAAATTTTGGGCTGAATAACTCGGCTTATGCGTGAGTATATAGGGTAATTAATATTCAAATAGGTCCTTAAAATATAAGCTAATATGTAATTAGTCTTAAAACTTTTGTGCCTCTTAGCAGAAATATGCTGTGGACCTACACTATAATTGTAACGCTGGCGACGGGTTCCGCCTCTGCCTTCAGCTGCTGTGTCTGGCCATGCTTCAGCTCCCTTAAGGCACCTCTTCCTACTTCATGAAACAAAAGGGTGATTTCCGGCCTATCAGCATGCACCTCCAGCCTTATTGTCCAGCATACCCTGCTTCCTGCGCCTGGGCAAAGGTTCCTAGCTTTCTAGTCCTGCTGCATTTTATTTTGTTTCTGTCTGCTACCCATGTGTGACCCCTTGCTTGTTCCTCACTCTGATTTGATCTTCCCCAGGTATACGACCCCAGCCTGTTTCTCGAACCTGTGATGCCTGTCACGACCCTCTGCCTGTCTCTGGATTCTGATTAAATGCCGTCTGCCTTGACTATGGACTGACACTGACTACCTGCCTTGCCTGACCCCTTGGCACCATGTCTCTGTGCCCGCTGAGCCAGCTGCTATCTATACTGGGACCACCATAAGAGGTAGCAGCTTTGTGTTCTCTCTGCAGCGAAGTCCAGATCCCTGTAGAGGGGTAAAAGGGTGAATACAGTAGAGGTCCAGGGCTAAAGCCCTTAGTATGTAGCCCTCAGCCAAACCAGTTAGATAGCACAGTGGGTTCACAACCCGCTGCTTGTTGTAGTTTAGGCCATGGACCTTGCTGGCCAAGCCAAGACAGCTGTGCAAGCTTTGCAAGATGACATACATGATCTGCACAGGTGTCAAGATAAGCCTAGACTCTGAATCTACTTCTGTAGTGCCACAGGTCCCAGCCACAGCCGCTCCTCAATCTGCTACAGCTTCTGTCAGTCCTGCTGTCCTGCTTCCACTCCCGTATCGTTATGATGGAAGTGCCAAAACCTGTCGTGGATTTTTGAACCAGTCTCAAATTAATTTGGAATTGAATGCTCATTTGTTCCCTACTGAACGTTCTAAGGTGACATTTATTGTTTCTTTGCTTTCTGGAGAAGCTTTATCCGGGGTCAATCCTCTCTGGGAGCATAGCAGTCTTGAAACTGCTAGTTTGGCAACATTTCTGGCTACATTCAGAATAGTTTTTGAGCAGCCAGGAACAGTTTCATCTGCAGCATCTGCTCTGTCTCATCTGTGTAAGGAAAGACTGTCTGTCGGACAATACACCATTCAGTTCCGGATTCTTAACCTGGAATAATGATGCTATAGTTGCTGCTTTCTGGGAAGGTCTTGCTTTTTCTATCAAATATGAGCTGGCAGGAAGAGATGTGCCAACCTCCTTGGTTGACCTTATTACTTTGGCTACATGTATTGACCTGTGCAACATCCCCCACCGGGGCCTAGCCTTTTCTTGGGACCTGGAGACAGCCGGGCCCGCAGTACCTGAGTGGCTGGCGGTTGCGGCCTAGGCACGCTAGTGTCACGGTGCTTGGTATGGGGAACCGGAGGGCTGTCCTACAGCCTGGCAGGTCTCCAGCAGGCTGGTGTTGGCAAGAAATGATGAGGGAGAGGCTGCTATAGCGGTTCTCCCTGGGGCAACCCTTTGGGGTCTGGAGTATGAGTCCCTGTGTAGTGGATAGGGTGCCCGTGATGGTGACAGCCGTAGTAGCAGGGACCAGACAGAGGCAGACGTTGGACAAAAATAACTTACAGTTCTTTATTGGAACCGACAGGAACAGTAGCAACGTGCCTTGACAAAAGGTAGAATGCTGGAGATGCAGTTGGAGGGAGCCACAGGAATGGATCATCAGCCTGGATGCAATGGCAGGCTGGGAGATAGCTGTGTCCTAGAAGGATGCTTCAGCTTGTCCTGGGTTGCTTCAGATATCACCCTTGAAGGTAGGATGATACCCCTTTCCTCTCACTAACTAACTCACTACACTCTTCAGGCAGGGAGCTGAGCTCTCCTGCTCTGGTCTGGTGTGCTGGCTGCTCTAACTCTTCTGAGTCTGACTGAGCTCTTGCTCAGCTAACTGAACTCTCTTCTGAGAGAGAACTGAACTATAGAAGTTTCCTGACCAAGGGTTTTGTTGCTCCCACTGGTCAGGTGGTGGCTACTCCTCCAATTGCATCTCAGCTCACAGATACTAGATATGAACATATGTGATTGACTGACACATATTACATCACATTTAATTCTTAACTCCTGCCTTACCAGGCAGACTCTACCGCTGCAGTGCTCATCTGTGTTATGTAGTTGTTATGTAGTGACATGCTGTGGGGCTGATCAGACCCTACACAGGCTGCAAGCTACATGGTGGGACGTATTCGCAACAACCCCTCTGCCTTGCATCGGCAGGGGTGTTGCACATGCGTTTTTGTGAACATGCCAAGGAGTTATCTTGTGAGAAGAAGATTTCGAGAGTGGCACCAAACTTTCAGCTACCTCTGCTTACTCCCCTCCAGACAATCCCATGCAAGTAGATAGGACTAAACTCACTGTGCAAGAGTGTTTACGCAGATTCACTGAGAACTTATGTCTGTACTGCGGCAAGAGTGTCGCTGAAAATCGGAGAGCATCTGTGTTTTCATCCTGCCCAATTCCATAGACCAAGTTCTTCTTGGCCTCCCCTCCTTCCAACACCATTCCCCGGTCTTCAATTGGGACACAGGTGAAGTTTTGCAATGGGGTACTTGCTGCCAGATGAACTGTGTGTTTAAGATCCTTCCTATTTATTCAAAGTGCCCTGAGCCGCCACCAGACCTGCTCCATAGTTTACATATTATGCAGATGTTTTCAGCAAAAAGGAGGCTAAGACTCTCCCACCACTTCGTTTATATTACTGTCTGCTAGATTTGATGCCTGGATCTCCTCCTCCTCGTGGATGGGTTTATCCTCTGTCTCTGCCAGAGACTCTGGCCACGTCTACTTATATCAAGTAGACCCTAGAGAGGGGGTTTATAAGTCTTCTTCTCCAGCTGGTGCTGGGTTTTTCTTCATGCAGAAGAAGGATG
This sequence comes from Engystomops pustulosus, assembly GCF_040894005.1. NCBI lineage: Eukaryota > Metazoa > Chordata > Amphibia > Anura > Leptodactylidae > Engystomops > Engystomops pustulosus. The sequence goes on along the minus strand of NC_092417.1, from coordinate 98,733,719 downwards.
GATTCTTTCGGGCTTGTACAGACTTCCCAAGGGGCCTACAACTTGATCCGTATCCGTGAAGGTGATGACTGGGAGACTGCATTCAAAACCAAAGATGGTCATTATGAGTATCTGGTGATGCCCTTCAGTTTGTGTAACATTCCAGCTGTGTTCCAAGAGTTTGTGAACGACAAGTTTCCAGGACTTGTTGAATATCTGCGTGGTTGTCTATTTAGACAACCTCCTTTTCTACTCTTCAGATTTGATGACACATCAGAGGCATGTTCGTCTGGTTATGTCACGGTTAAGGGAAAACAATCTGTATGCCAAAATAGAAAAATGGCTGTATGAGAGATTAACTTCACTGCCTTTTCTTGGTTATATTGTGTCTGACAAGAGTCTTCAAATCGACCTAGAAAAATAAAAGCCGTCCTGGAGTGGTCTCATCTCCTGGGTCTTCGTGATATCCCACGTGTTTTCGGATTTGCAAACTTCTCCTCACTCATTCTCTGCTCTCAAAAAAAAGGGGGTGAATGCATAGAATTGGACTCCTGAACTGAGTCAGCATTTTCTAAGATAAAAAGGTAAATTACCTCTGTTCTTCATCATCCTGACGTCACACAACCAGGGACAGGACGAGGGGTAGGCAAGGGTTGGCAATCATCCAGCGCGTTACCCTCGCCTCCCATCCTGGGGCGGCAGGCTGGCAATACACTACAGAGGAGCAGCCTGGCTATATACTACTTGGGGGGGGGGGATGTTGCCTATATACTACCAGAAGGGACAGGCTGGCTATATACTATTGGGCTGCCTGGATATATATTGGTTGGCTATATACTGAAGGCATGGGTTACCTATATACTGGGGAAGTGTGCTGGAGCAACTGGATTAATGAGGGGGAAATTATATGATAGTATATATTATAGTATACAGGCTGGATGGACAGGACAGAGAGGGACAGGATGGCTGTATTCTACTGAGGGGATCTGTGCCTATATACTGAGGAGGCAGACTGGCAATATACTGGGGCAGGCTGGCTATATACTACTGAGGGGGGCAAGCTGGCTATATACTACATGGGGACAGGTTGGCTATAGGGAGAAGACTGGCTATATAATGGGGGCAGGCTTGCTATATACTACCAAGGAAGTGGGCATGCTGGCTATATACTATGGGGCTGGCTGGATATATATTGGTTGGCTATATACTGAAGCATGGGCTACCTATATACTGGGTAAGTGTGCTGAGGATACTGGATTAATGAGGGGGAAATTATACAGTAGTATATATTATAGTATATTGATGGGTTGATATATTCATTGTTCCAGTTCAAGCTATCCAAGAGCTCATCTGGTGGTCCAGAAACCCCTTCAAAGAGAAGTCACTCCAATATGTGGAACCTATAGTCCACAAGTCGGATGCTTCAAGTTGGGGCTGGGGTGTCCATGTAGACAATCTTTGGGTCCAGTGTAAATGGTTCCCTCCAGAACAGAAACTACCAACGAATCTGAAGGAGCTGAGAGCAGTCCGCCCTCCTGTATTTCCAAGACCTTCTCTGGAACCAAGAAATCCTGATCCATTCATACAATCTAGCAGTAGTCTCAGGGCCGCATCTGCCCTGGCGGCAAAATCTCGCCTCAGGCGGCAAAATGCAGAGCCCTTTAAAGGGCGGCGAAATTTGCCACTCTAATGTGGGCGATTCGGGCGCTTATTGTCGCCCGAATCGCCCACTAGATAAATAAATCGCACCTGTCTCTTTAAGAAACAGGTGCGATTTACATGCGGAGCGACGCAGCGCCTTTCCGGCTGCTGGCGTCGCTCCGTACAGTGCAGCGTTACAGGCGGCGGGAAGATTAAGCTGCCTGGAGCCCTGGGGGTGTAACACACTGGATCCTCACCAGCCGCTCTCCACGTCCTCTCCTAAGCTGTTTGAGCCGCCGGGGACCATGGAGCTGGAGACCCGGAGGCTCCAGGAGGACCAGCGCTATTCTCGGTCTGTCAGGAGAGAGATCTACTGCTGCGGCCCGGAGAGAAGATGGAGGTCAGAGCAGCTCTATAGGGCATATACACGTGTGGCCAGCGTCTCTGTGTACCCCCTCCCCCTCGGCGTCTGTATGTGCCCCCCCCCCCAGTGCCTATGTGTGCCCAGTGCCTGTATGTGCCCCCCCAGTGCCTATATGTGCCCAGTGTCTGTATGTGCCCCCCTCCAGTGCCTATATGTGCCCAGTGTCTGTATGTGCCCCCCTCCAGTGTCTGTATGTGCCCCCCAAGGGGCCTGTATGTGCCCAGTGTCTGTATGTGCCCCCCTCCAGTGTCTGCACGTGCCCCCCCCCAGGGGCCTGTATGTGCCCAGTGTCTATATGTGCCCCCCCAGTGCCTATATGTGCCCAGTGCCTATATGTGCCCAGTGTCTGTATGTGCCCAGTGTCTGTATGTGCCCCCCTCCAGTGTCTGTATGTGCCCCCCTCCAGTGTCTGTATGTGCCCCCCTCCAGTGCCTATATGTGCCCAGTCTGTATGTGCCCCCCCCCAGTGTCTGTATGTCCCCCCCCCCCCCCCCCACAGTGTCCAGTCTGTCAAGTTTAATAAAATTGATTTGGGGCAATTAATATTTTGGGGCCTGGTAGTAATTGAACTTTGGGGCACTATATGGGAGGCTGTATATTATTTAACTGAGGGGATGGGCTATATATTGGGACCAGAAAGTAATTCAACAGGCTGGTGGACTATATTCAGGAACTGGATTTTAATAAAACTAGTGGTCAGCTGTATTTGGGCTGCAGTATATAACTAACCTGGGAGGGCTGTGTTTGTGGGGCCAGATTTTATATAAGATGGAGATCTGTATTTGTGAGCTGTGTATAATTTAATAGAGGGGGTGTTGTATATTCAAGCCTTTAAATACATTAAAGGGGGGCTGTTTAGAGAAAATTATGGGAAATATTTATTAAGGGGTGCTGTATATATTGATTGGTCAGGGGGACACTGTATATAAAATGATTAGGGACCTGGGACAGGATGGGATACAATAGTTTGAACCACACTAAGGGGTTCTATATATATGTTATTGGGGTGCTGTACATATTATAATTCCAGTACTATTATATATTTACAGTATATAATGAAGGGATGTTTTATATGTGTGGGAGAGTGAGGTCAGTTGTGTTGTGAGGGGTATATAATATTTAGGAGCGCAGTGTTGTTATCCAGGAGACTTCATACTGTAAGTGACTGTGGTATTTTTAGGGACGCCGGGTGGAGATGCTGCACGGAGCTGAAGATATCTGCCAGTGAATTCAGCAGTGATACGTCATGGATTGGAGAACCCGGAATAAAGTCCTCCTGATGGAAGAGATTGTCATCTATAAGGTACTAGATGCAGCCAACGCCTCTGTCAGTCAAAGAATATCTGTGATCCCTGCCTGTTGGAAATGTTAGTAAAGTTTTAAACATCCTGAACAGGATATGGAAACGTTTAAAAGATTTGTCAGACTTGTTCCTGTTCCCCTGCCACATATATAGCAGGGGAATGGAGGTAGGCTACTGAAAGATTAAGGTTTTTTTTTTTTGGGGGGGGGGCAGCATTTTAATTTTTGCCTCAGGCAGCAAATGTGCTAGAATCGGCCCTGAGTAGTCTATTACATAAACAAACAGGGGGACACAAGGAGCAGTTCTCTATCCTTGGAATGTACCCAGCTGATGCCATGGGCAGAAAAGAATGTCCAGAATATTTCAGCAATCCATCTCAGAGGATTATTGAATATAAGAGCAGACTATCTGAGTCATAATCAGGTAAGCCCCTCAGAATGGTTTCTGAACAAGGAAGTTTTTGACCTAGGGGTCCAGAAAATGGGGTTATCCCAGATGGATCTGATGCCGACAAGAAACAACTCTCAACTTCCAATATTCTGCTCCATGTGCAAATAGGAGAATCAGTTTTCTGTGGATGCCCTCTCATTCAGCTGGGAAAACTGGTTCCTGGATGTGTTTTCACCCACCTCATTCTGAAGGTTCTTCAAAAGATCAAGAGAGAGAAAACGCTTGTGCTTGCCATAATACCCTATTGGCCAAGAAGGTCATGGTTCGCTCTGCTCCTAGCCATGTCAGAGGGAGATTTCTGGGAACTTCCCCTCCTCAAGAATCTGTTACGCCAGAACGGTCTTCTTGCCCCAACCCGGACCATCATCACCGTACAGCTTGGAAGATGAAAGGGGGCAATTGAGAAACTCAGGATTTTCAGAGGAAGTAATAAATACATTGGGGCACATTTACTTACCCTGTCCTGTCGCGATCCCACGCCCGATATCCACCAGGTGTCGCTAATGCGCCGAGGTACGCCGGAGTTCACCTTCTTCGTCCCGGTGTATGTGAGTGCTATTCTTGCGACACAAAAGTTTTTTAAAATTCCGAGGTTTTTCCGTATCAGTCGACAATCCGATCGCGTGCACCAAAATCCCGGGGCAATTTGGCGCAAATCGGAAATATTTGGGAAACACGACAAAAATGCACGATTTGGACCCTTAGTAAATGAGCCCCATTATCTGCTTCTAGAAAACCAAAAACTCTAAAAGTTTATCAGCGTATTTGAAAGATCTACAAAAAGCCTGCAACTGTAGTTCCTGCTCTGTTACAATTAAATCAGGATGGCCTTAAACAGTACCTCAATACATTAAAGGTTAATTTTACGTCCATAGGTTCCACCATGGGAGGTGTCTTTTCTGAGAACCTGCTTATCAAAAGATTCAAATCCCCGTTTTATCCTCCACTTCCATCATGGGGCCTGTTGGTTGTCCTGGAACACTTAGCTCAGAAGCCTTTTGAGCCAATCCAGGACATGGCCCTATATCTTCTCTCCTGGCTAGCCATTTGCTCTGCTTTCAGAATAAGTGAGATCCAGACCTTCTTGTGTAAAGACCCATACATGAGAATTATGGACGATTGTTTACTCCTTGTACAATGCCAGGGTTCCATCCTAAAGTGCCCTCGCAGTAAGCCTTCAATGAGCAAAGTTTCTTACGGTTTGGAGTCTTCTAATGAAGAAAAAATAAGACTTCGGGCTCTGGAAGAAAACAGAGCTATCTGCAAGAAGTTGATCCCTTTAGACAGTCAGAAGCTTAATTTTGCAATTAAGAGGTCCTAACAAGGGCAAACAAACCAACCATGGCAAGGTGGATGATAAGTGTCATTTCTTTATGTTTACAGCTGGAGGATATTGCTTCCCCGTTGAATCTCAGAGCACATTCAACTAGATCAGAAGCATCTTCCTGGGATGAGATGGCGCAGATTACACTGGACCAGATATGTAAAGCCGCAGTCTAGTTAAACTCTTCAACCTTTGTAAAACTTTACCGGATCGATGTAGGCTCCGGGGTAGGCTTGGCCTTTGGCAAAACAGTGCTTAGTACTGCTGTCTCAAGTTAATCCCACCATTTATCTTTTATTGCTTCTCCTGTCCCATTCAGTGCTGCCTGAGGACGACCAGGAAAATTTAAATTTGCTCACCAAAATTTTTGTTTTCTGTAGTCAAAAAGGCAGCACATGTAACTCTCCCCCCCACCCCCAATAAATTTTGCCAATCATGATCGCTAATTAATTGTTATCTTCTGTCCAATACGAGAACATAGACTTAACCCATTCAGTGCTGCCTTCGGACTACAGGAAACTAAAATTTCAGTGAGCAAACTTTCATTATGCTAACAGAGCAGGACAGTCTGTTAGATCATCATTAGGAGCACAGCATGAGAGAGAGGAGCTGTAACTGAGGGCTTATGGGAGTTGTAGTGTACTGTGGTGGCCATCTTGGAGATAACTCTGACTATTTAAAAAAGCTCATAAAATTTTGTAAATCATAAAGGAAACTATTTAGCTCCATTTTGTGATTAGTGACATTGAGTTTTATTATATTAATTTATTTATAGCATTATGGGTTTTTGTATCAGACATTCATATACCAAGAATACACCTTTGAAGATATTGATCAGATGTACACAACACAATAAAATTGATAAAAACTTTAATGTCACTTACACATTCAGTTTTTCACATCTTATTAATGTAACATATATAACAGCAGACTCGGCATCTGCTACCCAGCACTATATATGATGATATCTCTCAATTCTACCATTTCCCATTGACAACAACCTAGCCACAGAAAATATTTTTATATCAGTCTCTTATAATCTGCTGTTTTCAGATTTCAGCTGACTATCAGGTGGCAGAGGTTTTCCCAGGTGTTGCCCGATAGTTGGCCCATACCTACTATCAGATCTGGTCTCCTCCACTTCCTTCTTTAGCAAAAATCCACCAGTCATTCCTTCAAAGTCCTGAATAGGGAGGAAAGTGATAGGGATTTCATCCCAGATTTTCTCCAGTCGCTTCTCCCAGCTTTGAAGTATCCCAACGCGAGCTTCATCAGGTATGTGTGCCACAGCGTAGGAGATCTGAGGCTCCAGGACATTGAATCCACAGAAATTCAATATGCCATTCTGAAAATGCAAAAAAAAAGACTACGCTTTATGCTATGTTCACAATGCAAGTTCATTCTTTCAACAGCTTTCTACCATTGAGTACACATACAACAAAGGGCAGTAGCGTAACTGGAAGGTAATGTGTCCCAGTACAAAGTCAGTACCAGGCCCACGAATATAATGTATTGTTTCTAGTACTCATCTTCTCATATAGGAAAGTGACACCTTATGGGCCCCCTAAATGGGCAAACTTTCATGGGTATTAGGATATTAGCCTGTGGTGAAATAGCTATCATTGTCTCACAGGCATAGCTGATTTTTACTTCTGTATTCACAATGAGGGTGTTTAGGGGGGCTAGTTTGATTAAAGACACTGGCAGGGGTGTAACAAGGAGAGGCAGGGCTTCTGAATGGGGTCTGCTTCCCACTTGTATACTCACATATGCGAGTTACAATCACACATTTATACACTCATGCGCACACATGTAAAGCATATACACACATACAGTGTCATATACAAAGGTATAGCATATATGCACACATAGAGTATATACACACCCACCATACACTGTATATACATACAGCATATGCAGATGATAGATACAGCTTATATATATCACATACACTCACCGGCCACTTTATTAGGTACACCATGCTAGTAACGGGTTGGACCCCCTTTTGCCTTCAGAACTGCCTCAATTCTTCGTGGCATAGATTCAACAAGGTGCTGGAAGCATTCCTCAGAGATTTTGGTCCATATTGACATGATGGCATCACACAGTTGCCGCAGATTTGTCGGCTGCACATCCATGATGCGAATCTCCCGTTCCACCACATCCCAAAGATGCTCTATTGGATTGAGATCTGGTGACTGTGGAGGCCATTTGAGTACAATGAACTCATTGTCATGTTCAAGAAACCAGTCTGAGATTATTCCAGCTTTATGACATGGCGCATTATCCTGCTGAAAGTAGCCATCAGATGTTGGGTACATTGTGGTCATAAAGGGATGGACATGGTCAGCAACAATACTCAGGTAGGCTGTGGCATTGCAACGATTGGTACCAAGGGGCCCAAAGAGTGCCAAGAAAATATTCCCCACACCATGACACCACCACCACCAGCCTGAACCGTTGATACAAGGCAGGATGGATCCATTTTTTCATGTTGTTGACGCCAAATTCTGACCCTACCATCCGAATGTCGCAGCAGAAATCGAGACTCATCAGACCAGGCAACGTTTTTTCCAATCTTCTACTGTCCAATTTTGATGAGCTTGTGCAAATTGTAGCCTCAGTTTCCTGTTCTCAGCTGAAAGGAGTGGCATCCGGTGTGGTCTTCTGCTGCTGTAGCCCATCTGCCTCAAAGTTCGACGTACTGTGCATTCAGAAATGCTCTTCTGCCTACCTTGGTTGTAACGGGTGGCAATTTGAGTCACTGTTGCCTTTCTATCAGCTCGAACCAGTCTGCCCATTCTCCTCTGACCTCTGGCATCAACAAGGCATTTCCGCCCACAGAACTGCCGCTCACTGGATGTTTTTTATTTTTCGGACCATTCTCTGGAAACCCTAGAGATGGTTGTGCGTGAAAATCCCAGTAGATCAGAAGTTTCTGAAATACTCAGACCAGCCCTTCTGGCACCAACAACCATGCCACGTTCAAAGGCACTCAAATCACCTTTCTTCCCCATACTGATGCTCGGTTTGAACTGCAGGAGATTGTCTTGACCATGTCTACATGCCTAAATGCACTGTGTTGCCGCCATGTCATTGGCTGATTAGAAATTAAGTGTTAACGAGCAGTTGGACAGGTGTACCTAATAAAGTGAGTGTATATGTTATATACATATATGTGTATAGTGTCCCCCAGCTATTCCTCTTTTTGGATTTTATCTGCCTGATTATTTTATTCTCGGGTATGGGTTTACCGCTGCAGAGATGCACCTATGGCTGCAGACTCACAACATTGTGCATTTTAGCTGATTATGCTTGTGTGGAGGGGTGCTCAAACCACAATTCTGCTATGGGGACCAGCCTTTCCTATCAATGAATATAACTACTATAACACTGCCTCTCATGTACACAAATAAAACTACTACAATACTGCCCCCTATGTACACAAATAAAACTACTATAACACTGCCCACTATGTACAAGAATATAACTACTATGATACTGCCCCTATGTACAAGAATATAACTACTATGATGCAGAGAAAAAAGTGGTATCATCGGCAACAGGCAGGTGAGGTAAAAAAGCCAAACTTTATTTCCAAAACATGATTAAAAAGTGATCACTGAGGAGAGAAAAATGGTTACGCGTTTCGGACCAAAGGAAAAAGGTCCTTATTCATATCTGTATTTCATCTGGTGTGAGCTTGCTTTATGGAGAGGAGGAAACATGTCAGTGTGGAGAGACCTCCCTCCTGCAACGCTCACACGGGTGGAGACAAATTAACAACACATGGGGTGGAAACACAAGATGGAACCAGGCAAGAGAACACAAAAAAATGCAAAAAATATGTGAAAGACATGTATACATATGGATGCAGGTATATAAACATAATTGATAAATATAAAGTAAGTCACTTTTGAAATTTAATCCTGCAGGGTGACGGGTGTTAAGGGAAAGAATCCATTTTGCTTCCTTCATGTGAAGTTTTTTTAACCCTATCACCTCCTCTTCTGTTTATGGGAACATGGTCAATGGCCGTAACTTATTATATTTATTAATTATGTTTATATACCTGCATCCATATGTATACATGTCTTTCACATATTTTTTGTATTTTTTTGTGTTCTCTTGCCTTGTTCCATCTTGTGTTTCCACCCCATGTGTTGTTAATTTGTCTCCACCCGTGTGAGCGTTGCAGGAGGGAGGTCTCTCCACACTGACGTGTTTCCTCCTCTCCATAAAGCAAGCTCACACCAGATAAAAAATACAGGTATGAATGAGGACCTTTTTCCTTTGGTCTGAAACGCGTAACCATTTTTCTCTCCTCAGTGATCACTTTTTAATCATGTTTTGGAAATAAAGTTTGGCTTTTTTACCTCACCTGCCTGTTGCCGATGATACCACTTTTTTCTCTGCATTATACCTTTGGTCTCCGGGACCGGACCGGACTCTTCATCGTTGCACGGCATCCCACATGCACCTGCTGCGAACCAGGTGAGCTGACACCCGAGCCTTTGTGCTCTTGTCTCCATAACTACTATGATACTGCCCTCTATGTACAAGAACTACTATAATACTACCCTCTATGTACAAGAATATAACTACTATAATACTGCCCCTATGTACAAGAATATAACTACTATAATACTACCCCCTATGTACAAGAATATAACTACTATAATACTGCCCCCTATGTACAAGAATATAACTACTATGATACTGCCCCCTGTGTACAAGAATATAACTACTATAACACTGCCCCCTATGTACAAGAATATAACTACTATAATACTGCCCTCTATGCACAGTAATATAACTGCTATTACTACTTCAACTACTACTATGTTATATAACACAAACAGCCCCCTGTATATAGCCAGCTAGCCCCCCGAGTATACAGCCGGCCAACCAGCCCCCAGCCAGCCAGTCCCCTGTATATAGTCAGTCAGCCTCTGTGTCTACCCAGCTAGCCTTCTCTATAAAGCCAGCCAGTCCCCCCGGCATACAGCCAGCCCCCAGTATATAGTCAGCCATCCCCTTTATATAGCCGGTCAGCCTCTGTATATAGCGAGCCATTCCCCCTAGTATATAGCCATCCATCCCTTTTATAAAGCCAGTCAGCCCCTGTATTTAGCTAGCCATCCCCTGTATATAGCCAGCCATCCCCTTTATATAGCCAGCCATCCCCTTTATATAGCCAGCCATCCCCTGTATATAGCCAGCCATCCCCTGTTATAGTCTGCCAGCCCCCTGTATATAGTCTGCCAGCCCCCTGTATATAGTCAGCCAGACCCTGTAAATAGCCAGTCAGCCTCTGTATATAACCAGCTAGTCCCCCAAGTATACAGACAGACAGACAGCCCCCAGTATATAGCCATCCATCCCCCTGTATATAACTAGTGAGCATCTGGATATAACCAGCCCATCCCCTGTATATAGCCATCCAGTCCCTCCAGCATATAGCCAGCCAGACCCTGTATACAGCCTGCCAGCCCCCTGTATGTAGTCATCCAGCCCCCTTTATATAGCCAGCCCCCAGTGTATAGCCAGCCAGCCCCATTTACATAGCCAGTTAGCCCCTGTATATAGTCAGCTAGACCCTGTATATAGTCAGTCCCCCAAGTATACAGCCAGCCCCCCGGTATATAGCCATAGTTGCCCCTGTATATAGCTAGTTAGCATCTGAATATAGCCAGCCCATCCTCTGTATATAGCCAGCCAGTCCTACCCAGCATATAGCCAGCCATACACTGTATATAGTCAGCCAGCCCCCTGTATATAGCCATCCAGCCCCCTTCATGTAGCCAGTCAGCCTCTGTATATAGCCAGCCATTCCCCTAGTATATAGCCATCCATCCCCTTTATAAAACCAGTCACCTGTATATAGCCAACCAGCCCCAGTATTTAGCCAGCCAATCCCCTGTTTATAGCCAGCCAGTACCCACAGTATATAGCCAGTCAGCCTCCTGTAAATAGCCAGCCAGTCCCCTCTATATAGCCAGCCAGTATGTAGCCAGCCATCCTCTGTATATAGCCAGCTTCTGTATATGGCCAGCTAGCTCCTTGTATATAGCCAGCCCCCAGTATACAGCCTGCCAGCCCCCAGTATATAGCCTGCCAGTTGCCAATATATATCCAGCCAGACCATTGTATAAAGACAGCCTGTCCCCTGTATAGAGTCAGCCAGCCTCTCTGTATAGCCAGCTAGTCTCCTCTATAAAGCCAGTCAGTCCCCCCGGCATACAGCCAGCCCCCAGTATATAGTCAGCCATCTATAGCCATTTATATAGCCAGTCAGCCTCTGTATATAGGCAGCCATTCCCCTAGTATATAGCCATCCATCCCTTTTATAAAGCCAGTCAGCCCCTTTATATAGCTAGCCTGTCACCTGTGTATATTCAGCTAGCCAGTCCCCTGTAAACAACCAGACCCCTGTTTATAGCCAGCCAGGCCCAATTAATAGCCAGATGGACCCCTGTATATAGCCAACCATACCCAATAAATAGCCAGCCAGCACCTGTATATAGCCAGCCAGACTCAGTAAATAGCCAGCCAGCCTCCTGTATACAGCCAGCCAGCCCCCTTAAATTGCCAGTCAGCCCCTGTATATAGCCAGCCATCCCCTGTATATAGCCAGCTAACCCCTTGTATATAGCCAGCCAGCCCTAGTATACAGCCTGCCAGCCCCAGTAGATAGCCACCCAGTTCCCTGTATATTACCATCCAGACCATTATCTATAGCCAGCCAGTCCCCTGTATATAGCCAGTCATCCCCCTGTGTGTAGCCAGCTAGTCCCCTCTATAAAGCCAACTAGTCGCCTCTATATAGCCAGCCAGTGCCCTGTTTATAGCCAGACAGCCCCTGTATATAGGCAGCCAACACCTGTATATAGCCATCCAGTCCTTATATAGCCAGCCAGTTCCCTGTATATATATCCAACCACCCCCTTTATATAGCCAGCCCCTGTATAAAACCAGCCAGTATCCCCAGTATACAGTCAGCCTGTGTCTGGCCAGCCAGTCCCCTCTATATAGCCAGATCCCTGTATATAGCCAGTCAGCCTCCTGTATATAGCCAGTCAGTCCCCTCTTTATAGCCAGCCAGTGCCCTCTTTATAGCCAGCCAGTCCCCCAAGTATATAGCCAGCCCCCATATATAGCCAGCTAGCCCCCTCTATAAAGTCAACCAGTGCTCTGTATATAGCCAGTCAGCCCCCAGTATATAGCCAGCCAGTCTCCTGTATATAGCCAGAAAGCCCCTGTATATAGCCAGCCATCCTTCTGTATATAGCCGGTCAACCCATGTATATAGCCAGCCAGTCCCCTCTATATAGACAGCCAGTCTGCTGTATATAGCTAGTCAGCCCCCTGTATATAGCCAACCACACCCAGTAAACAGCCAGACCTGTATATGGAAAGCTAGTACCACCAGTATGTAGCCAACCAGTCGCCTTTATATAGCCAGTCAGCCCCTGTATGTAGCCAGCCAGCCTCTGTAGATAGCCCGCCAGTCAACTGTACACAGCCAGCCCCTGTATATAGCCAGCCAGTACCCTGTATATAGCCATCTAGTCCCATGTATATACCCAGCCAGTTCCCTTTATATATCCAACCAGCCCCCCAGTATATAGTCAGTCAGCCCCCCTAGTATACAGCCAGCCAGTCCCCTGTATATAGCCATTCAGCCCCCTGTATATAGCCAGCCAGTCCCCTGTATATAGCCAGACAGTGCCCTGTATATAGCCAGCCCCCAGTATATTGCCAACCAGTTCCCTCTATATAGCCAGCCAGTCCCCTCTATATAGCCAGCCTCCCAGTATATAGCCAGCCAGTACCCCTGTATATAGCCAACCATTCGCCCCAGTATACAGCCAGCGAGACCCCACTATATAGTCAGCCAGTCCCCTGCGTATAGCCAGCCAGTCCCCTGCATAAAGCCAGCCCCCAGTATATAGCCAGCCAGCCCCAGTAAATAGCTAGCCATCCCCCAGTATATAGACAGCCAGTCCCCTGTATATGGCGAGTCAGTCCCCTGTATGTATCCAGCCAGCCTTTGTATATAGCGAGCCAGTAACTTGTATATGGCCAAGCAGCCCCCTTCCCAGCACCTTTCAGACACCCCCACCCCGACCACACACCAGCCCCAGAACAGTTGGCTCATCGGGATTTCCCCGGGTGGGTTACCTGTTACAGGGTTGTTCGCATTTCAGCAAATAAATATTCATTACATAATAATGATTCATTGCATAATGAAGAGTTCTACAATTTTGTTTCTGTACCAATTCCTCACAGTTTCCTGGGTCTCTGCTTGTTATCATTCTATGGAAAGCTTCTATGTTTATTCCCTGGGGATAGAAATCTATCCCTGGTCATGTGATGTCACACAGGTGCTTATCAATATCACAGTGAGTAATCAGAGAGGTGTGATATAACGAGCTGTGCACCTGTGTGACATCACATGACCAGGGACAGATTTCTATCCACAGTAAGCAAAGATCAAGATAACCCCAAAAAAACAGAAAGGTTTTAGAATTATGCAAATGAACCCTGGAGCCCTTCAGCTTCGTTTGCATAATTTCTTTTAATTTTTTTCGGAAGAACAAGGTCCTAAGAAGCTGCAAGAAGAGTGGATTCTGCCAGAGAGGGCGCACACCAGCATGTCTGTGTGCTTTGTTTACAATCCATCATCCTGCTTGTAGATGTCCTTTAAAAATTACCTGCATAGGCCACAGAATAACATTGATGTCTCCACTAAGCCCTGAGGGTGCTGTCATTGATTCAGGCCCACCAGTAGTGAAGGACAAGAGGGCTTTTTTATTCTGTTAAAAAAAATGACAATAAATGTATAAATATATTTATACTGTAATTACAGTCCAGTTATAACAGAGAATATTTTAATGATCCAAGCTAGAATATATTATGAAATTTCAGAACACAGTAGAATGAGATGTTTATTGGGCAGTATTTTACAATTCACCTAAAATGATAATGCTCTTTATTTAACTCTTCTCGGACGTCTAAAGTCAGCGGGCGCTGTCCCGAAGTCTGCAGTGACGTCATATAAACTCTGGGATCACGTGACTGTCGGGTCTAAAGGGATTAACCAGAGCTGCTGGGTCTAATTAGACTCAGTACAGCTCTAATCAACACCACCAGTGACAGGTGGTGGTTTTCCCCCTGTAACTGGAGCTTTTGTAGAAAAAAAAAAGTGATAATGTCGCTCAGGGGTCATTTATGACCTAATGGGGGACGTATAAAGTAAAAACACAAAAAAAACACACACAAAAAAAATATGAACAAATATTCATAAAAATACAATATATTTTTCTATATAATATAAAAAAAGGTCTCTCGCTACACTACAAAAAACATCGCCATAGTCGCCTCGTTTGCCTAAGACTATACATATTGGGACAGATTTATCAGGTTTCTGAAAGTCAGAATATTTCTAGTAGCCCATGGCAACCAATCACAGCTCAGCTTACGTTTTACCAGTGCTTATGAATATTTTAAAGGGAAGCTGTGATTGGTTTCCATGGGCAACTGGAAAGGTTATGACTTTCAGACAGCTTGATAAATCTGCCCCATTATATATAAAAACGACTGAAACAAAATAAGGAATTCATTAAAAATTTTCATTTTGAGTTACATTGAAAATTTTAAAAATGTACTATATACTACAAAAAAAGACTTTTTCCATAAAAAATGTTTATAGAATTATTACCTTTTTAACTAGCTCCATGAAAAACACAGCAAAAATTTTTTAAAGTAGCATGCAAAAAAAAAAAAAAGTTATGGCCCTTAAACCGGCACTTACCTCCTCATTGTGTACCCTCTCGTCTCTCCCTTAGCCTCCTTTCATAACTCCCAAATTGCGAGCCCCTCTCATATATCCCATATTATTCCCGATTATCATAACCCCCATAATGTGGGCTCGTTCTCTTATCCCTCCCATATTGTGGGCCCCCTCTCATACCCACCATATTGTGGGCCCCCTCTTATGCCCCCCATATTGTGGGCGCCCTCTTATACCGCCCTATATTGTGGGCCCCCTCTTATACCTCCCATATTGTGGGCCCCCTCTCATACTCTCCCATATTGTGGGCCCCCTCTCATACTCTCCCATATTGTGGGCCCCCTCTCATACTCTCCCATATTGTGGGCCCCCTCTCATACTCTCCCATATTGTGGGCCCCCTCTTATATCCCACCATATTGTGGGCCCCCTCTTATATCCCACCATATTGTGGGCCCCCACTTATACCCTACCATATTATGGGCTCCCTCTCATATCCTACCATATTGTGGCCCACCCATTCATCCTCTTTCTCTTCTTTCAAATGAATAAAAAAATTAACCACCACATACTCACCTGTCCCCGTTTCCCAGAAGCCCTCCTCTATCCCTGTTCTCTGTCCCTCACCGGACACAGATAGATTTGAAGTGCCGACATGGCAGGTGGGGGCGGAGTCATTGTGCGGCAGGGGTGGAGCTAATAGCTGTTGGGACTCACCGGTGTTTTCACCAGTACACCAGTGGGCCAGTCTGATGCTGCATATTTGTATTGTTTGCTGTTCATATGGTTATATGACATTATTGTATGTTCGCTCTGACGTGTTTTTGCTGACAGATCATGTGACTCTTTTCAAGGTGTTTCTTCTACCTGTCATCCAGCAGTTTATCTAATGCAGTCTAACTTCTGACTAAGGCCATGCGTCCAAAAGGCGTCACCTTTTTGCTGCTATGAAATGTGATCACTTTTTCATTTTTTAATGTTTTAAATAACCATCATTATGTTTTCATTTCACGCTAGAAGGACCTTTTTTATAGATTGCTTCAATTCTTTTGCCTCAACTTAAAGCTTCATGGCGGCAAGACTTGGAGTGGGCTGAAAATATTTAGCTTTTTATTATGTTACAGAATAAAAATCCATTTTGTTCATGTGACTGATTCATACAAAGTACAGTAGTTCTTTCCAAATATAAATTCAGACTTTACACTATACAATATATCATGACCAAAGCCAAAAAGTTTACCTTAAATGGTCCTTTGGAGTACATGGTTTCAAAACTGTATGCAAACCCCATAGACAGGACTCGTTCCACCCATCCTTTCATTATGGCAGGTAACCCGAACCAATACAAGGGAAACTGGAATGAGTTAAAAAGCTTCAGTAAGGTCAATGCAAAGTCCACTTATATTCTATTTCATTTATATAGACATAAAAACTACTGTAAGCCTTAGTGCTGCATATATTACACCCTCTACTTCACAAAAAGATGTCCAACTCTAATGAAAATGTTGTTGTAAAATGAAGGATTATGGGATGTAACAATTAGGTATGGACTTGATTGGCCTGCATCTTTTTCCAACCATATATACTATGCTTCTATGAATTACAATAGTTTTTAGTACAAAATGTATTGAGTAGCCATAAAAGATATAAACTGGACAACAGAACGTAACATAATAATGGCACATTCCAGGTAGAATGTGTTATTGATAAAGTACAGCCTGATGGGCCCAGAACAAGACACAAGGACAATGTCACGCATTGCCCCTCAAGCCATGGTCTATGCCAGTGATGGGCAACCTTTTGAGCTTGGTGTGTCAAATTTCGCCAAAAAACCGAGCATAACTTGGGTCGTGTGTCACCTTGATAAAAAAATGTTGTAATATTTATAGTTTAAATAACAAATATGTATAATTATTTAACTTCTAGGGTACTTTAATCCTAGGTTGTGTGATTGCTCCTACCATGTACTGCCGTACTACAGTATGGCAGTATATGGGGGTTTTCCACATCATCTATTTATTACAATGTGCTGGACAATCTCCCAGCCTCTCGGCTACTGCACCTGGCCGTGTAGGAGCCGGGGATGAAACTTAACTCTCTGGCGGCTGCGTGTCACTGAAAATGGCTATGCGTGTCAGCACTGACACGCGTGTCATAGGTTGGCCATCACTGGTCTATGCAGAAAACTATGTGGTGTTGTTTTTCCAGTTATGCATTTTTCAACAGTAGCAAAAGCATTTAGCATGTGTAAGCATTTATATAATATTTTGGACTTTTAGAAAAGAAACTGAAGCTCTGTTCACTTGAGCACAAGAACAATGATGGTGTATTAGTTTATTGGAAGACACTGGGAATACATATCTTGAGGAATAAAATACATTAAAGAAAAAGCCTTTAAAATGTTGCAAATACTGTATGTCTAAATATTCGTTCACAATCATCACAAAATTGATGGGTCTGATTTATTAAGAATGGTATTAATGACCACCTAAAAATGAGATAAGCAGAAGTGTAGGTCTCAATAATTTTGTTGTATCTCAGGTGGTTAGGGGCTGGAATAGACCAACACATTTTTGCACCAGTGTTTTGGTACAAATAATGTCCTAAGTGGCAAGTGGGGGAAAAGTCAACATGTTTGGCACAAATACAACTTTTATCATACATTTTTGTGACTTTTAAACATTTTTCTCTAGAAACTGGTGATAATTGTATGATAAATTCCCCATAATTGTAAAGGGCTGTTTTTGAATAATACATTGATGGCCCACGCTAGAAAGAGTGGTCAGTTATTAATAAGTGTAACACTGCTGCTTACTAAGTGCCAGGAATCCCTGATAAAGGTCACTATTATGAGCACATCTGTATAGGTGACACCATGTTTAGTCCTTTTCAGTTAGTTCATGGAAACCTTACACAGGACTGACTGCTCTGTGGGCTAAACTATTCAAAATATATATAAAAAACTATTATGAAACAAAAAAAATAATTAACTTTTTTAAAAAGTATGTAAAGTGTCTATAAAGTATGTAAAGTGCACGTAAAGCAACCCTTTTGGTGTCGGACCCCTGAAATCCCCAAACTAAAGTTACTGATAACATTAACCAAACATTACCTGAAAGATGATAAGGTCAGCCCTATCCACTTTCTTCTGCTCTTCTTTAATGTCTTTGGCGAGGCGCCCCTCCTTCCATGCTGCCAAAATCTCTGCGCCATATTTGAACCTACTTGGCTCTTTAGCTTTACCTGCATTACAGATGAATTTGTCTCATTATGCCATTATCCCTATGACCATCACAATTTTATATCAGTAGTTACTTAGCTATCATAAAAATCCAGCATGCCAAGAGCTTGCCCTACGAGTTGTAGATTGTCAGCTGGAGAACCACAATTTAAAGGGAACCTACCACCACGAAACTACCTATAAAGGTAGATCGGGTGGTAGGTGGATCAATAGGACGTGAGGATAGCCCTTTCAAGGGCTAATCCTCACGTCCCCGCAATGTTTTGAAAACTTTTATTGCCCCAATATTAAAATTTACTTATGCGGCTACCGGGGCGTGGAGTAGCCGCATCTGAGGTTACACGAGGCGGCTACTCCACGCCCCGGTAGCCTCTTTTCTCCTCCTACCAAAAATCTTCGGCGCGCAGCTACGAGGAGCTGCGCGCCCTCGTCCGGCACATCTGCTGTCTGCGCATGCGCAGAACAGCAGGCCCGCGCCTGCGCGGTCACTGCTACGGAGTCGGAGCTGCACAGGCGCGGGCCTGCTGTTCTGCGCATGCGCAGACAGCAGATGTGCCGGACGAGGGCGCGCAGCTCCTCGTAGCTGCGCGCCGAAGATTTTTGGTAGGAGGAGAAAAGAGGCTACCGGGGCGTGGAGTAGCCGCCTCGTGTAACCTCAGATGCGGCTACTCCTCGCCCCAGTAGCCGCATAAGAAAATTTTAATATTGGGGCAATAAAAGTTTTCAAATCATTGCGGGGACGTGAGGATTAGCCCTTAAAAGGGCTATCCTCACGTCCTATTGATCCACCTACCACCCGATCTACCTTTATAGGTAGATTTGTGGTGGTAGTTGCCCTTTAAGTCTGTACGTATATATACATACGTATCTATGAAATAAAGTGGTTATGGCTTTGAAATGTCAGTAGCACTGAACAATTTGTTCAGGAAATGTTTACTTATTTTGTCTTAAGCTGTGTCTGCTACTGCAGCCCATGCAAATACTACAGTAGCTGGCAAGACCTAAGAGCAAGAGTGGTGCTGTTTATGTAGATTTTGTTTCTAGTTGTTATTATTCTTACCTGTGATATCGTTACGTGACAGGACAGGATTAAACTTCATTTCATAAAGATCAGACACAAGAACTGTCCACCCCTTCTTCTTAAGAGCTTTTTCTGTCACCTCCTTCATGGTGTAGTTAAAAGATGTCCGCTCTTGGTGAGCTAACACAATCAGTGCGGTTTTGCCTTCAAGTAACATAACACACAATAAAACATTAGCTGCAATTTAAATCCAATTTAGCCCAAACTGGACTGACCCATACATTTTGACATGTTCTCTATTTATCTCAGACTTCAGCTTAGCTACACTGTAAACTAAAAGCAGGAAGATAAAAAAACACAGAGACTTCACTACACAGAGAGCTAATGTCTCTCTGTATTATCTCTATATTGAACACCAGCAAACGTCTTAAAGGACGTCTACCACTATTTTCTCGGTGGTAGACTGTCCCATATGCCACCCTCTGTACCTAATGCTCTCTATGGAGCCTCTTTGCACTTGCCCGGGGCTTCTGTGGTATGGAGAAAATAAACTTTTATATCTATTGAAATGAGCTGGAGGCGCTTTGGGTCTTGTCCGACAAGCGCCTCCTGGCTCCTCTGATAACTAATTTATGCGCGCCACCCCGCCTTATTGGTATGCACCACTACCAGCCACCCACGCGGTAAGGCAGCTGGTGACGTCATCCGGCACTCTTCTATCTTGCGCAGCTTGCAGGTATCCTGTGCAGCTGTGCAAGAAATCAAGAGTGCCGGATGATGTCACCAGCTGCCTAACCGCATGGGTAGACGGAAGCGGTGCATACGAATGAGGAGGGGGGCATGCATAAATTAGCCTTCGGAGGAGCCAGGAGGCGCTCATCGGATGGGACCCTGAGCACCTCCGGCTGATTTCATAAGATATAAAAGTTTATTTTCTCCATACCACGGGGGCTCGGAGCGCAAAGAGGCTCCTCTGATAACTAATTTATGCGCGCCACCCCGCCTTATTGGTATGCACCACTACCAGCCACCCACGCGGTAAGGCAGCTGGTGACGTCATCCGGCACTCTTCTGTCTTGCGCAGCTTGCAGGTATCCTGTGCAGCTGTGCAAGAAATCAAGAGTGCCGGATGATGTCACCAGCTGCCTAACCGCATGGGTAGACGGAAGCGGTGCATACGAATGAGGAGGGGGGCATGCATAAATTAGCCTTCGGAGGAGCCAGGAGGCGCTCATCGGATGGGACCCTGAGCGCCTCCGGCTGATTTCATAAGATATAAAAGTTTATTTTCTCCATACCACGGGGGCTCGGAGCGCAAAGAGGCTCCATAGAGAGCATAAGGTACTGAGGGTGGCATATAGGACTGCCTACCACCGAGAAAATGGTGGTAGATACGTCCCCAAAAATAGAAAAAATTGCACAAAAAGAAAAGGAAAGTCAAAATGCTCCCAATATATACTATTAGGAAATGTCGGTCCCTCGGTAGTGAATTTATGGTACACAAACAAAATGTTCAATGGGAGACCAGCCAGCTCTTAGGAAATTGACCTTCGGACTATGTGAAACACTACCTCTTAAAGAAACGGTGCAATGTATAAATGTTCTACTTCTATTACACATAATAAGAATGAGGCAGTAGGAATGCATCATACTAAAGACTCACCAGCCATGACTATTTTCTGTTGTCTTCTAAACCAGAGGAGAATTTACTTTTGCTTAGTTTATGTCACCTTACTGACTTCCACACCTGAACTGTATTTCTGAGGGAGAAACCTGTCTTTTATACTGAGTGAGATGAATGATCACCTCAGGCAGGAGTGGTCATCATGACACAGGTAAAAAGAGATGTCACTGAGTTTACCTTCAGCTACTGAGCACACCCCTTCCTGCAGAAGTTATCCACACATAGATTTGCAGACTTTACCAGTAACAGTAAATGTTCCTGTGTTGAACGAACAGGGAATGTATCCTAATCCGAGTCAAATATGTGTCTACAACGTTCATATGTTCAGTTTTTCAGATGCGGTTTTCAAAGTGAAAGCAGGTGTGGATCACAATGGGTGAGCACATGCCACTGAGGGGTGCTACTCCTCTTTTCTTCACTCAACTCCTAGTTGACAATGTTTGAATGCACCCTAATAAGTGGATCCTAAAAACAGCCACATTGGGTCCACTTGGTGTAATTTCTCATTGGTTTATATGTTGCTTAGTTACAATACTCAGCTGCATATAACAGGGTGAGCCGTCCTTCTGTGTGATGTCACAGGTCTGACGAAACGAACGCACGCAAAATGTGCTCTGTGACATGTCTGCCATCTCCTTACCTGCCTTATGTGCTGCAATAAAGGCTTTGTTTTCTACTGCTGGTAAGTGCAACCCTCATTGTTCTCCTCTGCCATCGTAGATATCACAGTATGAATAACTACATGACATGAGGAACATTTGAGTTCATTCACTGAAATCAAAGCCATTTTCTTGGGTGTGTGTTGTTTTCTCTGCTTCTGTGTACCAACCTGGAATGATTCCACAGGATGTATTTACATTTATTTATGTTGTGTTTACATTGCCTTTTATAACAGCTCAGTCGAGGAAATGAACATTCACATTTGCAAAATGCAATCACATAAAGGAAACCTACCACTTGGAAATGGTCTTTGTGGCCCACACTAACCTGCACATAAGTGGGGCTGAGCTGGTGTAGGCAAATATTTTGGTTAAACATATAACAAAATGGATGGATTCTAACTATAGATTCTTTGCTAATAACCCACTCGGGGCTTCTCTTTACATCACAGCGCTTGGGCATTAGCATAATAGGGGAGGCATGCAGAGTGCCGTCTCCACCTCCCCCCACCCTCCCTTCTTCGCTCGGTGACGTCACCGGCTCTCAGGAGCATTAGGGCATGCGCATCGCCGGCTCACATGGAGGCTGCATGTGCTATCGCAAGACTTTGACGAGGAGACCGCCAAAGTCTCGCCCCCGGCTCGCAGGGTGGCTGCGCGTACTATCGCCGAAGTCTTGTGCTATCTCATGGTAAAGTAAGCAGCTCCAGGTGCTACAGCATATGCCGCAGTGTTACACTGCTAGCGTTATCGGAAACCTCCGATAATGCTAACAAACACTGCAGTGCTGTACAGTTGAAAACGCCGGACCACGCTGTAAGCGGTCGGGCATATTCATGACGGGGTGGTCTGAGGCGCTGCTTCTCCCCTGGGCCGCCTTCTTACTCCATAGGCGGGCAGTGACTGCTGAGCTTCACGCGGCAGTCGCGGCCCTATTCCCGCCCCCTCATGAATTTGCCCGACCACTTACAGTGCGGTCCGGTGTTTTCAATTGTGAAGCGCTGCAGTGTTTGTTAGCATTATTGGAGGTTTCCAATAACGCTAGCAGTGTAACACTGCGGCATATGCTGTAGCACTAGGAGCTGCTTACTTTATTAAGCAGCTCCTAGTGCAGTATTTAGAGGTGACAGACCCTCTTTAACCTGTTAACGCTCAGCGTCCCATATATATCGGATGTTGAGCGTGGTGACTTAGCGCTCAGTATCTGATCTGAGCTGAACCGGCATCGGGAAACACAGGGTGCCGGCTGTAACATAGACCTAGCACCCAGTGTAACACCCACGATCGGAGTGAGCTCCGCTCACGGGTGCTTAATCCGTTAAATGCCGCGGTCAGCGCGACCGCGGCATTTAACATGCCTTTCGGGGGGTCTTTCCCCCACGATCGCCCCCCGAACCGCTTTCAGGGGGTGCCGATCGTTGCTATGGCATCTCTGGGGTCCGATCAGAACCCCAGAAATGCCTGAAGGCAGTGCCAGTAAGATGGCGTCTGTGACGTCATCTTACATCTTACTGGCACAGTGCCAGCTTATGCATGTGCATAGACTGACGCTGCTAATATCCTGCAATACATCAGTATTGCAGGATATTATCATGAACAAGCAATCAGATGATTGCTTGTTCATGTCCCATGGTGGAAGTAGTAAAAAAGTAAAAAAAAAATGTTTTTCAATAAAAAAAATAAAGTCATATATCACTAAAAATGCCCATAAGCCACATAAC
This sequence comes from Engystomops pustulosus, assembly GCF_040894005.1. Classification (NCBI taxonomy): domain Eukaryota; kingdom Metazoa; phylum Chordata; class Amphibia; order Anura; family Leptodactylidae; genus Engystomops; species Engystomops pustulosus. Next base: position 98,710,477 of record NC_092417.1, on the reverse strand, counting down.
ATATAAAGAGACATATAACGCTAAAAAAAGTCTAAATCATAACACAAAACCCACATATATAGTATCACCGCATCCGTAACAATTCGTAGAATAAATCGAAATAATTATTGAACCCGCACGATGAACGCTGTTAAAAAAACCTGTTAAAAACCCGCCAAAAATTATTCTTTTTACCTATTGAATCCCACAAAAAATGCAATAAAAAGAGTTCAAAAAAACATTTGTACTCCAGAATAATACTGGTGCAAAGTACAACATCTCCCGCAAAAAAACAAGCCAACAACCAGCTCCGTAGCCAAAAAAGTAACAATGTTATGCCACTTGGAAGACGGCAATGCAAAAATGACAGATTTTTCCCACATTAGGGTTTTATTTGGCAAATTTAGTAAAATGTAAGAAAAAATATTCATGTCTGGTATCCCCGTAATCGTATTGACCCATAGAATAACGATAACATGATTATTAGGCTAAACGGTGAACACGAAAAAAAAAAAAAGGAAAAAATCCAGTACAGAATTTATTATTTTTTACTCCTGCCTTAAAAAAAAAGTTCTAAACAATAGGGGATACCAACTCCAAAATGGTAACACTGGAAAAAGCATCTCATCCCGCAAAAAAAAATGCTGTCACATGGCCGCAATAACGAAAAAGTGAAAGTTTTATATCCTACAAAAGGGGCCAATTAGGAAAGTAAAATCCTGGCAGCTGCAGGGTGCTCCTCCCCTTTTGCGCCTCGCTGTGCGCCCATAAAACAAGTAACAGCCACATGTGGGGGGTCTCTGCACTTGGGAGAAATTGCAGAACAAATTGTATGGTGGATTTTATCTTTTGGAAATGTGTAAATTTTAGGGCTAAATGAACTTATAACCGGCACAATTTAACCATTCTAAATGTTACCTCCATTTTGATTTCATTACTATGAAGATCTCAAGGGGTTAACCATCTTCCTAAAAGCTGTTTCTGATAGCTTGAGGGGTGCACATTTGAAAATGGGTTGATACATAGGGATTTTTGATGCTAAATATGTAAAATTTTAAAAATTCAAAAACGGGATTTATCCCCAAAATAGTCAATTCTAAAAATACGGAAAATCAATGTTCAATTTGTAAGCCGCGTGACATCAAAATAAATTAGCAACTTATTTAGGTGGTAGATCTATCTGCCTGAAAAAACAATTATTTTGAATTTCAAAAATGGCAATTTTTTTTGTAAATAAACGCAAAACCTATCAGCCGACATTTACCACTAAAATGAAGCACAACATGTGGGGAAAAAAACTATCTCAGAATCGCTTTGATTCTGAGATAGTGTTCAAAAGTTATAACCATAACAGTGTTCAAAAGTTATAACCATATAAAGCGACGCAAGTCGGAATCCAAAAAATCGGGCTCAGCCTTAAGCTACAAAATGGCTGCGTCCTTAAGGGGTTAAGCATTCTGTCAAGCATCCGCTAACATTGTGTTTTTAAAAAATAAGGTTAAAACAAATGTTGACAGCAATGTCATTAGGCAAATTTTCTCTCCTCAGTTGTGTATTGGGGTTAAAAACACAATGCCACATGTGAAGGCAGGCACAAGGTAACCAGCCCTGATACAAACACAGAGATGCACAGTGGTGAGTGCAAAGTCACCCTCATCTTATATACACGTTAAGTAAACTTAACCAATTGTGGAAAAGTATCCATTTGAACAGTGTAGAGAGAGTGTCCCCCAATCTGGAACCTTGTCAACTAACCCATTGCGCCAATGACTTTTTCCCATTTAGATTCCAGTTTTTTGCTCCCCTCCTTTGAAAACCCATAACTTTTTTATTTTTAGTGTACAGAGCAGTATGAGGGCTTGTTTTCAAATTGTACTTCCTACTGGCACCATTTAATACTCCATGCAATATACTGGGTTTATTAGGTTTCTTTGTTTCGCCATATTCTGACACCATTAACTGTCATTTTTGTGGTTCAAGCTCTTTTCTTTATTGCTACCATTTTGGGTTCCGATATGAGGTTCACCACTGGAAATAATTGTTTTTATAGTTTGATAGATCAGGCATTTAAGAATGTGGTGATACCTAAATTACTTAGGATTTCCCTTGTGAGTAGAATTTATTTTATTTTATTTTTATTTACAGTTTTCTTGTTTTACAGTTTTTAAGCCCCCCTGGGGATTTTGAACCCTAGGGGGTCTGATCCTTCCTACCATATGCTGCAATATTAATACAGTTATTTTCTGGGGATCTGTATTGGTTTGTCATCAATATACAATATCTATACAATAAAATATAAATTAACCAATAACACAGTGATATTCTTTTGTCCTGGAAGCTGTAACAATTGAGGCACAGGTAACATTTACATACCCTGCAACTTCCCGTGATCAAAATATAAATGGGTTTTTAAACAGAAATGTCTCCTCTATTATCAGTCCCAACTTATGCATAATAAAGAACCTCTACTATAGGACGTTATTTAAGAAACCATATACAGGCGGTCCCCTACTTAAGAACACCTGACTTACATACGACCCCTAGTTACAAACGGACCTCTGGATTTTGGTAATTTACTGTACTTTAGTCCTAGGCTACAATAAACAGCTATAACAGTTATCACAGGTGTCTGTAATGAAGCTTTAGTGTTAATCCTGGTTCTTATGACAACCCAACATTTTTAAAATCCAATTGTCACAGAGAGCAAAAAAGTTCTGACTGGGATTACAATGATAAAATATACAGTTCCGACTTACATACAAATTCAACTTAAGAGCAATCCTCCAGACCCTATCTTGCATGTAACCCGGGGACCGCCTGTATACTCCTAAAGTTTTATGTTAGAATCAATAAACCCTAAGGAATGTTTCACACTCTCCATGATCAGCCTGTGATCATGGACTATGCAGATTCCTGTGTCATGGGCTGATCCCACATCAGCAGTACTGACACTGTAATTCCCCACTGAAGTACTGAACTACTGAAGTAGTTATACTAAGTGGGGACACTAATGATACAATATAGTCTGTGGGGCACTATTATACTGTAACGGGCAGTAAGGAGGCGGGCTTAGGGGAGTGGCCAAATAAGTGCAATCTGCAGTGCACAAGTTTTGTCCCTATTTTTGGGAGCTCATCAGGTATGTTCTTCTCCACAGAGTCATTCTCAACAGCATTTTCTTTTACAATTAAAGCAGCCCATATAATGAATTGTGATTTTGCTTCTTACATAAATATCATGACAGGCTGAAATCTAGAAAGTTCTAATAATAACATAAGCACAGTAATAAGCAGGCTAGGCAAAGCTTAGCCAAATGCTGAGTCACTGTGACAGAAACATTAGAATACTCGATTCCCTGACAGCAACACTCCTGCCTGGTATGTTCCATCATCCCATCCATTGCAACTTTCTTACTCCTCTGCCCTTCCCATATTTGCTAAACAGCACTCTGCTTGGTTAGATCAAAGCTCACAGCAGGTGGACAGAATCCAAAACTCATGATAACGGCACAATCAGAACTTTTTTCTAATATCTTTAACTCCTTAAGGACGCAGCCATTTTGTAGCTTAAGACTCACCCCCATTTTTTGGATTCTGACTTGCGTCGCTTTATATGTTTATAACTTTTGAACACTGTTACTTATCAAAGCGATTCTGAGATAGTTTTTTTCCCCACATGTTGTACTTCATTTTAGCAGTAAATTTTGGCTGATGAGTTTTGCGTTTATTTACAAATAAAAGAAAAAATGATGAATCTTTTGAAAAATTAGCTATTTTTGAAATTCGAAATCATCACGTTTTCAGGCAGACAGATTTACCACCTAAATAAGTTGCTGAATAACATTTCCCATATGTCTATTTACATAATTTTTGAAATGTCTGGATAATTTATTTTGATGTCACGCGGCTTACAAATTGAATATCGCTTTTCCGTATTTCCAGAATTGACTATTTTGGGGATAAATACAGTTTTGAATGAAATTTTACATATTAAGCATCAAAACCCCCTATATCAGTGGTGGCTAACATATGGCAATTTCTGTGGGCACCCAGGCCTGCACCCCAACACAGAGTTTGCCAGCGAAGCTTTCTCCTGTGATCCAATACAGCTCAGAAAGTGCCATGCTCGACGCTTTTTTAAAGCAACATCCTTGGCTGCCAGGACTACAGGAGGAGCGGGAAGGTGTGGATAGAGATGGATTGTCATTGGAGCTCCTGCTCTGGGTCCCCTGATTCTCTCTCTTCTGGGGACCCTGGAAGGAAGCTACAATCCAAATTTCTCCATCATCTTTCTATGGTATTGGTGAATTCAGGAGACCAATACGATTAAAACCTGTGCTACAGAAAGAGGCAACAAGTTACTGCTTATATTGTCATGTTGGCACTTTGCGACATATACGTGTGTTTTGGTTGTAGCTTGGGAACTCTGTCTCCAAAAGGTTCGCCATCACTGCCCTATATAATCAACCCATTTTCAAATCTGCACCCCTCAAACTATCAGAAACAGATTTTGGAAGATTGTTAACCCCTTGAGATCTTCATAGTATTTGAATCAAAATGGAGGTGAAATTTAGAATGGTCAAATTTTGCCGGTTATACATTAATTTAGCCCTAAAATTTACACATTTCCAAAAGATAAAAAGAGAAAACCTACCATACAATGTGTTCTACAATTTCTCCCAAGTACAGAGACCCCCCACATGTGCCCTACAGCTGCCAGAATTTTTGTTTCCTAATTGGCCCCTTTTGTAGACTATAAAATTTTAGCTTTTTCGTTATTATTTACTAAATTTGTCAAATAAAACCCTAATGTGGGAAAAATCTATCATTTTTGCATTGCCGTCTTCCAAGTGGCATAACATTGTTACTTTCTTGGCTACGGAGCTGGTTGATGGCTTGTTTTTTTGCGGGACATGTTGTACTTTGCACTAGTGTACCAAACAAAACTATTGGGGCGAGCACAGCTCTAATATGAATGGGCCCACACACCAGCAATAGAGCAAACTGAAACTTCGAAAGAGAAAGAAGTGTGCTATCATGGACCAAAAATATGATATAAAGTAATCTTTATTAGCATATCAACTACACAAGGGTTAAAATCAATTAAAAGTACATAAGTACACAAAAAGCACACTGGATGGACAAAGCGCAATGGCTCCAATGCACCCACCACCCCTAACAATAGGTGTAGAAACATATACAAAATGCCAGGAATAAATGTCCAACTGTAAACCAGTATTGTTAACCACGAAACACAATAAATATAAATTCATATGCCCACATGATGTAAATACCTGTCTGCCAAAAGACCCCTGAGGAAGTCGCAGATAGCGACGATACGCGTGGGGAACCTCGCACCCCTACCTTTTTCTAGTTGTTTGTATGGGTATTTTTACCATTGTTTGACCACTGATCACCCGGCTGCTGGGCTTGCCTCAGATGCTCTGTTGATAATCAGCACCTTTTTTTTGCACTTGCACTTTATTGGTTGTTGCTCGGGTGCTCGTTATTCGAGACAAACTTTTCCCGATGCTCGAGTGCTCGTCTCGAATAACGAACCCCATTGAAGTCAATGGGAGACTCGAGCATTTTTCAAGGGGACCAAGGCTCTGCACAGGGAAGCTTGGCCAAACACCTGGAAACCTCAGAAAATGATGTAAACACCACTGAAATGGACAGGAAACAGCAGGGGCAGCATGCATGGATGCCTCTGAGGCTGCTTAACCCTTTCAGGACCTGGCCCTTTTTTGTTTTTTCTTTTTCATTTTTTACTCCCCATGATCAAAAATCCATAACTTTTTTATTTTTCCATGTACAGAGCTGTGTGACGGCTTATTTTCTGCGTAACAAATTGTACTTCATAGAGATGGTATTGAATATTCCATGCCGTGTACTAGGAAGCGGGAAAAAAATTCCAAATGCAATGAAATTGGTAAAAAAACGCATTTGTGCCGCCTTCTTGTGGGCTTGGATCTTACGGATTTCACTGTGCGCCCCAAATGACAGGTCTACTTTATTCTTTGGGTCGGTACGATTACGGGGATACCAAATTTGTATAGGTTTTATAATGTTTTCATACATTAAAAAAAATTAAAACCTCCTGTACAAAAATTTTTTATGGGATTTTGCCATCTTCTGGCGCTAATAACTTTTTTATACTTTGGTGTACTGAGCTGTGGGTGGTGTCGTTTTTTGCGGATTTTGATGACGTTTACAATGTTATCAATTTTAGGACTGTTCGACCATGTGATCACTTTTTATAGAATTTTTTAATTTTTTTAAATGACAAAAAAAGTGCCATTTTCGACTTTGGGCGCGATTTTCCGTTACGGGATTAAACGCAGTGAAAAAACGTTATCATATTTTGATAGATCGGGCATTTTCGGACGCGGCGATACCTAATGTGTTTATGATTTTTACTGTTTATTTATATTTATATCAGTTCTAGGGAAAGGGGGGTGATTTGAGTTTTTAGGGTTTTTTATTATAATTTTTTTTTTTTTAACTTTTTTTTATTTTTATTTTTAGTACTTTTCAGACTCCCTAGGGTACTTTAACCCTAGGGGGTCTGCACGATCCTATCATATACTGCCATACCACAGTATGGCAGTATATGTTGATTTTACTACTCATACATTACAATGTGCTGATAGCACATTGTAATGCATAGGTTAACCCGAAGTAGCCTCGGGTCTTCGCGAGACCCGAGGTTACCATGGCGACGGATCGCCGCTCCCCAATGACGTCACGGGGAGCGGCGATCCTCGAAAAGATGGCGGCGCCCACGCGCCGCCATCCTTTTGAAGCCGCCGGCAGCATTGCCGGCGGCGATCGAGGTGAAAACACCCGCGATCGGTGCCGGCACCGATCGCGGGTGTTACCATTAAGCCTTACCATGCAGCAAAGACTTACCGGCTATGGAGAGGGCTCAGCGCGTGAGCCCTCTCCATGCACCCGCGGCCGACCCGTGACGTGCTATTACGTCACGGGTCGTGAAAGGGTTAATCGCACCATTATGCCAAAATTATGGGCAACAGCATGGCCATGACAGAGTGACCGAATGAGGCTAGATAGCATCTAAAACATCCAATAATTGACCCTGACACTATAGAAGACGGCATGCAGAGGCAGCGGCAGCAGTGGCAGGATAGAGAGTGGCATGGTGACATACCCCAAATGGACTCAGGCTTCAAACCAATGGGTGGCAGAGAGGAACCAAAGGAGGTGAGCAAGAAGCGCTGAAATGATTTCCTCTGTGAACAAAAGGTTGACGTTATATTTAGTTGATAACCCAGCATGGCGGCGATAGATGGGCCGAGTTCCATTATGTATCTGGTGAAACACCTGAAAATTCTGCCTGACACAGCTCGTTTGATAAGGGGATGATGTGCTGCATATCCTATCGTACTCCAGCGTCTGGGGTATAGACAGTTGAAAGTTGCACATGGAGACATTGGTGGACGCTGTGGAGGCGAAATGGACAGGAAACAGCAGGGGCAGCATGCATGGATGCCTCTGAGGCTGCCTAATCTTGGGATGGAGCTGGCGGTCCTCTGCCAGGCGAGATTTCGCCTGTCCAAGCCCCTGTCTCTCGGCTCCTTCCCACCCAAAATGGGCCTGGGGGCCAGAAGCGTTTACTTTGAAAAAATTTAAATTTTCAAAGCAGGCCGGGTCGTTTGAATATTTCACCTAGGCATAATGGAATAGCATAGTGGTTCTATTTTTAATTGTTTTTTCGGAAATGGTTCCATGATTAAGAGCGATAGTATGGGGCATCCATATTGCGTTGCTATGATTGCAACTTCAGGTCTCCAGCATGGCGGCGACAGATGGGCCGAGTTCCACTATGTATCTGGTGAAACACCTGAAAATTCTGCCTGACACAGCTCGTTTGATAAGGGGACGATGTATGGAGGCAGTGAACTAGTAGTAGATTAACCCCTTAAGGACGCAGGGGTTTTTCGGCTCATTTCTCGCTCTCCAACTTCAAAAATCCATAACTTTTTCATTTTTACGTGTACAGACCTGTGTGAGGGCTTATTTTGTGCGTAACAAATTTTACTTTCCCGTAATGTTATTTATTTTAACATGCCGTGTACTGCGAAGCTGAAAAAAAATTCCAAATGTGGAAAAATTGAAAAAAAAATGCACGTGCGTCACGTTCTTGTAGGCTCAGTTTTTACGACTTTCACTCTTCGCTCCAAATAACACGCCTACTTTATTCTTTGGTTTGGTGCGATCGCGGTAATACCAAATTTATATAGGTTTTATTGTGTTTTAATACATTTTCAAAAATTAAACGAATGTGTACAAAAAAGAAAAAAATTTTTTTGCCATCTTCTGACGCTAATAACTTTTTCATACTTTGGCGCACGGAGATGTGTGAGGGGTAATTTTTTGCGAAATGAGGCGACGTTTTCATTGCTACCATTTTGAGGTCTGTGCGACATTTTGATAATTTTTTATTTCATTTTTTATGTTATGTAAAAAGGTGTAAAAGTCGCATTTCGGACATTTGGGCGCCATTTCCCGCCTCTGAGGTCACCGCCGCCCGTAACCGTTTTTTATATTTTGATAGATCGGGCATTTTGGGACGCGGCGATACCTAATATGTTTGATTTTTACTGTTTATTATGTTTTATATCCGTTCTAGGGAAAGGGGGGTGATTTGAACTTTTAATATTTTATAAATTTTTTTTAAACTTTTTTTTTTTCTTTTTTTTTTCCACTATTTTTTAGACCATCTAGGGTACATTAACCCTAGATGGTCAGATCGCTCCTACCATATACTGCAATATACTACAGTATTGCAATATATGGCATTTTTGCACGCTATATCTTACAATGAGCCACAGGCTCATTGTAATGGATATACAGAATCCATGTATCCTCGGGTCAAACGAAGACCCGAGGCTACCATGGCAACCGATCGCCGCCCCCCGATGACGTTCAGGGGCGCGGCGATCGCAACAAAGATGGCGGCGCTCGCGCGCCGCCGTCTTTTAAATGCCGCCGGCGAAATCGCAACAAAGGGGTTAATAGCCGCGTTTATTAGCGGTGGGGGTTTTATGCAATATGCAAAAACCCCCACCTCTGTATGAAGAGGACTCAGCCCGTGAGCCCTCTTCATACATCCCTTATACCTCTGCGCCGTAGAGCTACGGCGCAGAGCATTAAGGGGTGAAAGGTGCTGCAGTTAAAACTATGTTAGTTGGATCTTGGGATGGAGCTGGCGCTGGCGCCCCTGTCTCTCGGCTCCTCCCCAAACAGCACCTCTAAGAACCTTTTGTATAAGATCAAGTGTAGTAGTGTTCGTATAAGTTTGGGTTATGGCGCTGAAATAATATTGGTAAATGATAAAAGTTTGCCAGTATATTTTGTGGATTACACAGCAGGGTGGCGACAAAGTTAACAAGTTTGATGTGGAAGCCATGAAAACAACCCAAAATTCTGCCTGACACAGCTCGTTTGATAAGGGGACCATGTATGGAGGCAGCTATATGGGCGACTTTTGGAGGCAGCTATGGCGATGACGTGTGCAGGTAGCAATGGAGACAACGTGTGGAGGCAGCTATGGAGACAATTTAATTTGGATAGTGCCTGTATGTGGCAGTCCAAAAAAGTTTTCAAACCAGAGGAGCAGGTAGGTGGTCCTCCAGAAAAATTAAATACATAGAGTACTATAGCTATAGCCAGTTGGCCCTGGCAAAAAATAGCCAATTTCCTCTGCTTTAGTGTACAAAGAGGAGGAGAAGGAGGACAATGAGGAGGAGGAGTGCATACATTATTCAGGTTGAGCTTCTTTCACCTGGTGGAGAATGGAAATTCTGAGAAATCCAGGCTTTATTCATCTTGATAAGCGTCAGCCTGTCAGCGCTGTCAGTCGACAGGCGTGTACGCTTATCGGTGATGATGCCACCAGCTGCACTGAAAACCCGCTCGGACAACACGCTAGCGGCAGGGCAGGCAAGAACCTCCAAGGCGTACAGCGCCAGTTCGTGCCACATGTCCAGCTTTGAAACCCAGTAGTTGTAGGGAGCTGTGTGATTATTTAGGACGATGGTATGGTGAGCTACATACTCCCTCACCATCTTTCTGTAAAGATCAGCCCTACTCTGCCGAGACTGGGGACAGGTGACAGTGTCTTGCTGGGGTGACATAAAACTGGCAAAGGCCTTGTAAAGCGTACCCCTGCCAGTGCTGGACAAGCTGCCTGCTCGCCTACTCTCCCTCGCTACTTGTCTCGCAGAAGTACGCCCTCTGCTGTACTGTTTCAGCTTGTGCACCAGGGCCTGCTGGTATTCATGCATTCTCACACTCCTTTCCTCTCCAGGGATGAGAGTGGAAAGATTTTGCTTGTACCTTGGGTCCAGGAGAGTGAATACCCAGTAATCGGTGCTGGAATAAATTCTTTGAACGCGAGGGTCACGGGATAGGCAGCCTAGCATGAAATCTTCCATATGCGCCAGAGTACCAACGCGCAAGAATATACTCCCCTCACTGGCCTGACTCTCAATTTCCTCCTCCTCCAACTCCTCTTCTTCTGCCCATACACGCTGAACAGTGAAGGACTGAACAATGGTCCCCTCTTCTGTCTCGCCAACATTCTCCTCCTCTTCCTCCTCATCCTCCTCCACCTCCTCCGATATGCGCTGAGAAACAGACCTAAGGGTGCTTTGGCTATCAACAAGGGAATCTTCTTCCCCCGTCTCTTGTGACGAGCGCAAAGCTTCCGACTTCATGCTGACCAGAGAGTTTTTCAACAGGCCAAGCAGCGGGATGGTGAGGCTGATGATGGCGGCATCGCCACTGACCATCCGTGTTGACTCCTCAAAGTTACTCAGCACCTGACAGATATCAGACATCCACGTCCACTCCTCATTGTAGACTTGAGGAAGCTGACTGACCTGACTACCAGTTCTGGTGGAAGTTGACATCTGGCAGTCTACAATGCGCTGCTGGTAAACTCTGGATAACATGGTTAATGTTGAATTCCACCCCGTGGGCACGTCGCACAACAGTCGGTGAGCGGGAAGTTGGAGGCGGCGCTGCGCTGCCCTGAGAGTGGCAGCATCTGTGCTGGACTTCCTGAAATGCGCACAGATGCGGCGCACCTTCGTGAGCAAATCAGACAGATTGGGGTATGTCTTGAGGAAACGCTGAACTATGAGATTTAACACATGGGCCAGGCATGGCACATGTGTCAGTCTGCCGAGTTGCAGAGCTGCCACCAGGTTACGGCCGTTGTCACACACAACCATACCTGACTTCAGGTTCAGCGGTGCCAGCCACAGATCAGTCTGCGCCGTGATGCCCTGTAATAGCTCTTGGGCAGTGTGCCTTTTATAGCCTAGGCTCAGCAGTTTGAGCACTGCCTGCTGTCGCTTAGCGACGGCACTGCTGCTGTGCCTAGAGCTACTGACTGATGGCGCCATGCCCACGGATGGTAATTCGGAGGAGGAGGTGGAGGAGGGGCGGGAGGAGGAGGAGGCATAGTAGGCCTGAGAGACCTGGACCGAGGTAGGCCCCGCAATCCTCGGCGTCGGCAGTATATGACCAGCCCCAGGGTCAGACTCGGTCCCAGCCTCCACCAAGTTAACCCAGCAGCACCCGTCCACGTGACCGTGGTCAGGTGGACCTTGTCAGAAACGGCGTTGTTGTCTGACACGTGCTGGTGTAGGTCTGGGACGGCACATCGGGAAAAGTAGTGGCGGCTGGGGACCGAATACCGAGGGGCGGCCGCCGCCATGAGGTTGCGAAAGGCCTCGGTCTCTACCAGCCTATTGGGCAGCATCTCCAGGCTAAGTAATCTGGAGATGTGGACGTTGAGGGCTTGGGCGTGTGGGTGGGTTGCACTATACTTCCTTTTGCGCTCCAGCGTCTGGGGTATGGAGAGCTGAACGCTGTGCATGGAGACATTGGTGGATGCTGTGGAGGATCGTGGAGGCGAAGATGTGGTTTTCGCACGTGAGGTGTTTGGGCCGGGGTCCTGGGCAGGGGGCTGACTAGCCGAGGCAGCAGATAACACAGGGGAAGGAGCAGGGGTGTGCCCGGCCGGAGGTGAACGGGCTTGGTGCCATTGAGTGGGGTGTTTAGCATTCATATGCCTGCGCATACTGGTGGTAGTTAAGCTAGTAGTGGTGGAACCGCTGCTGATCTTGGTGTGGCACAGGTTGCACACCACAGTCCGTCGGTCATCCGGTGTTTCTTTAAAGAACCTCCAGACTTCTGAAAATCTAGCCCTCGCCACGGGAGCTTGACTATGTGAAACATTTGGCGCTGATGCACCAGCTCTGGCCCTGCCTTTCCGTCTGGCCCCACCACTGCCTCTTCCAACCTGTTCTCGTCGAGGACTCGCCTCCGTCTCAGAAGCACTGTGTTCATCCGGCCTATCAACCCAGCTTGGGTCTGTCACCTCATCATCCTCCGATCCCTCAGTCTGCTCCCCCCTTGGACTTCCTGCCCTGACAACAACTTCACCACTGTCTGACAACCGTGTCTCCTCATCGTCCGACACCTCTTTACACACTTCTTCCTCTACGTCAACAATGTCATCATCACCCACAGACTGAGACCAGTGGAAAACCTGGGCATCGGAAAAGAGCTCAGCAGCTACCGGACAAGTGGTTTGTGACTCTGGGAAGCGTCCCGAAAACAGTTCCTCAGAGTACGCCGGTTCAAATGCCAAATTTTCCTGGGAGGGGGCAGACTGGGGGGAAGGAGGCTGAGGTGGAGGAGCTGGAGGAGTGCTGATTTCGGTGACATGGGTGGACTGAGTGGAAGACTGACTGGTGGACAAATGGCTAGAAGCATTGTCCGCAATCCACGACATCACCTGTTCGCATTGTTCTGGCCTCAACAGTGCTCTACCACGAGTCCCAGTAACTTGAGACATGAACCTAGGGAGTGTAGCTCTGCGGCGTTCCCCTGCTCCCTCATCAGCAGGTGGTGTCTCGCCCCGCCCAGGACCACGGCCTCTGACCCCTGCAGTAGTTGGACGCCCAGGTCCACGCCCTCGTCCTCTACCCCTAGCCCTCGGGTTCATCATTTTCAAAATTAAAGTGTAAACTGTAAATTTTTGGGGATTTTTTTTTTTTTTTTTTTTTTTAACAAAACGATGCTATCCTATTGCTATGGCTAGTTTCTAACCTACACTGACAGCACACAACTGGATTTTGTGCTGTGCCAGATGACTTTGAGTTGTAAAAAAAAAAATCAGCAGACTGTGCCTAATTCAATCAAACCCCTAATAAATTGTCCCACTTAGGTGTTTGAAATGTGTGTGTCACTAAGAGCTAAATATAACGTTCGCAAGTCTCCCTGCAAATTCCTCACAATATGGTACTAGCTGCACTACTAGTGCCGGCAAGGCCAGCCACAAGCAAACCAACAAAATATATATATATAACACTATTGTAGGCCTAAGAAAGTCGGTTGGGTTCTTGTAGACTCACTCCTGCCTAACAGTAAGATAATATAACACCCTAAGGCTATATTCACACTGCCGTTGCCTGCCTGTACCGTACCGTAGCGGGCAACGGCAGTGTACGGGGAGAGGAGGAGGAGGTGAGTGCAGCTCACCGCCACCCCTCTCCATAGCAACCTATGGCGCACGGCGCCGTATTACGGGAAAAGATAGGACAGGTCCTATCTTTTTCCCGGGTACGGAACGGTACGGTGCCGCACGTGTGCGCCACCGTACCGCTCCCGTAGGGTGCCGTGCGCCAATTGCTGCCTATGGGGGACGTATATCGGCCGTATATACGCCGGCCGTATATACGTCCCCCATACGTTAGTGTGAATGTAGCCTAACGCTTTCCCTGGCCAACAGCAGCTCTCTCCCTAGCGGCATCCAGACAGAGAATGATACGAGCAGCGCGGGCAGGGACTAGTCTATTCCAGGGTCACCTGATCAGGCCAGCCAACCACTGCTATCGACGTGTAAGGGTACCACGTCATGCTGGGTGGAGTGCAGAGTCTCCTGGCTTGTGATTGGCTCTGTTTCTGGCCGCCAAAATTCAAAACGGCGGGAGATGCCATTTTCTCGAGCTGTTCGCTCATCTCTAGTCAGGTGCCCTTTCTATCTTTATAGCATGTGGAAAATGAGGGTGTGGTCACACGTGATGCAAGCATTGCGTTTCTAGCGCTAGCGTATTTCCAGTGAACCACATGCGATCGGTAAACAGCACCTGGTGTCTTCTATTGTTTGAATGTAAAACAATGGGTGCTATTTACCAATCACTGGAAACACATGTGTGATTGAGCCAAGGCCCGCCCTGTGCTCTAGCTTTTGTAAATGCAACGCTAGTGCCAAGTGTAACCGCACCCTGAGGGTGCATTCACATGTTCCGCTGGCATCGCGTTCATAACACGACGCTAGCGCACAGGGGGCAGGGCTCGGGCTGATCGCATATGTGTTTCCTGTGAAAAGCATGCAATTGATAACCAGATCGCATGCGTTTCTCTGGAAACACATATGCGATCGCCCCGAGCCCTGCTGTAAACAGTAATGTAATTAGGCAAACCACCTCTTCTCAACTGTTGTAATGCGTTTCAAAACGAAATGGAAACGCAATGTGTGAAGGCGGCCTGAAGGTGATGCCACACGTTTTGAACCCGTTTTTGGTCCCTTTTTAAGCAGTTTTTGAAAAACACATGCGTTTTTGAAATGATATTTTATGCGTCCTGTCATTTTTCTAAGACAGTGGTGGCGAACCTATGGCACGGGTGCCAGAGGCGGCACTCAGAGCCCTTTTTGTGGGCATCTGGGCCATCGCCCCAGCACACTAGACAGGACTCAAAGAATCTTCCTGCAGTTCCAAGCAATGTAAAAGATGCTGCATTCAGTTATATTTTGATACTTACTTTGCTACTTGGGACTGTAGGAAGTGGGAGAATTAGACAGGGTTTGAATTATTTTTGGAGGATCTCCTGCTAGCCCCACTATTCTCTTTTTACAGAGGGACACTGGAAAGAAGCTAAAATGATGAAAAATTTTCAGCTTTTTACTGTGTTGCTGTCCTCAGGAGGCCAATATGATTGAAAGTTGTTGAACAGGGAGCAATAAGTTACTGCTTTAATTTTTGGTTGGCACCTCGTGATAAATAAGCGGGGGTTTTGGGTTGCAGTTTGGGCACTCAGCCTCTAAAAGGTTCGCCATCACTGGCCTAGGCGGCACCTTGCCATCCATGACTAGGAGTAATGGGGTATGCATTATGTGTATAACAGAATGCCTGGAAACTCCTGCAAATAAAGTTGGTAATTTTGACAAAATGTAAACTAAAATTAAAGTTCATGCAATTTCAGTGTGTTGCCCCGAAATGGGACGCATTGATGTGCAATCTGTGTGAGAAATTATTCACATGCCCACTCAGGGGGAGATTTAGAAGTCACCTAGAGCAGATCTGTTCTAGTTGCCTACAGCAACCAATCAGAGCTCAGCTTTCATTTTCTTACAGCTGTTTATAAAATTAAAACTGAGCTCTTATTGGTTTCCACGGGCAACTAGAACAGTTTTACCTCAAACTTGATGAATCTCCCCCACAGTATCTATCTATGGTTAGACATCTTTTAGTATATGGCTCATTACTCACTGGCATTAGAGTTGAAATATTGTAGTATCACTAAGCTTATATTGTCCCATTTCCTGAAGTTCCCCCCACTTATATTGTCCCTTTTTTGCATTTTGTTTGGGTTGCGTTATGAATTCAATGCTAGTGGAACGTGTGACGCAGCCCCGAACCAGCCAAACTCATAGTAAACATGCAAAAAAGTATGCGTTTTCAAAAAAAGTGACCAAGAACGCACTGTGAGACCGCACCCTTAGTGAATGATCTAGAACAGTGGTGGCTAACCTATGGCACGGGTGCCAGAGGTGGCACTCGCGGCCATCTCTGTGGGCACCCAGGCCATCACTCCAGAATTTGCTAGACAGGACTCAAAGCCTACTCCTGAAGTTCCAGGTATCCCAGGTCATGCAACAAATCCATCCTGAGTTTCTGGGATTACAGGAGGAGTGAGGACGGAAGGACAGTCCACGATTATCCTTAGATCTCCTGCTCTGGGCCTTGCAATTCTTCCTGTTCAAGGGATCCTGGAGCAGAAACTACAATGATGATCCAAATGTCTTTGCCTTCTTATTACTGTATTGGTGTCCTTGGGACACACATACGATTGAAAGTTGTGACAGAGCAGGAAGCAATGCATTACTACTTAAACTGTTGCCACTTTTTGATAAAAAAGTGGGTTCTGGTTGTAGTTTGGACACTCGGTCTCTAAAAGGTTCACCATCACTGTTCTAGGATGTTATGAGGCACAGAACTTTAGGTGCAATTTATCTCATTTTCATGAAAATTGCCAAAACTCACATTTTGAGGGACAACTCGGCTTCCAAGTGACTTTGAAAGCCCTAAATAATAGTAAAACATCATAAATTACCCCACTATAGAAACTTCACTCCTCAATGTATGTAAAACAACTTCTATTAAGTCTATTAACCCTTTAAGTGTTTCAAAACTGACAGTTTCATTATAAGTTAAATGATGAAAAGTTCTGCAACATTTGTTTCCCAATTTCTCCCGAGTGTACTGATACCCCATATGTGGTGGTAAACTGCTGTATGGGCGCAGGGCCAGGCATAGAAGTAAAGCAGCGCCATTCACAGCAGATTTGTATTGTCACAATGTATAGGCTATAAATTTATATATTTTTTTGGTAATGCAAACATATGAAGGCTTATTAATTGCGGGATGAG
Organism: Engystomops pustulosus; assembly: GCF_040894005.1. Lineage (NCBI taxonomy): Eukaryota > Metazoa > Chordata > Amphibia > Anura > Leptodactylidae > Engystomops > Engystomops pustulosus. The sequence goes on along the minus strand of NC_092417.1, from coordinate 98,693,746 downwards.
ATACAATGTACAGATAATTCATTTTGGGGGTCTATAGCTTATTCATGAGATTTTATTAACTATTTCAAGGGGACAGGGCTGGTTCTAGATGAAGTGGGGCCCAGGGCAAAACCAAAAGTGGGGCCCCAAAATAAAACTATTTTATGACCAGTCAGTCAGCAATAGGCTCCCTTTAGTATGGTAAAACAAACTGCAACATGGGAGAATTTTATAGGAGATAAATAGATGATAGGGAGATTGATGGGCAGCACGGTGGCTCAGTGGTTAGCACTACAGCCTTGTAGCGCTGGTCAACATCTGCCAAGAGTTTGTATGTTCGCTCTGTGTTTGCATGGGTTTACTCCGGGTCTTCCAGCTTCATCCCACACTACAAAAAATTACTGGTAGGTTAAATAGATTGTGAGCCCCATGGGACAGGGACTGATGTGACAAGCTCTGTGCAGCGCTGCGTAATCTGCGTGCGCTATTTAAATAAAGGAATAATTATGATAGAAGATAAATATGAAAGATGATAGAGATTGCTAGATGCAGAACTATAAAGTAGATGATATGTACAGGAGAAAGATATGAGGGATAAATACAATAGAAGAGAAATAGAATATTGATTGAAAAATAGATAGAGAAAAAGCGAGATTATAGGAGATAGATAACTAGACAGAGAGATATATAGACAGGAGTTGGATGATAAGCATCTTCACCGGGAATTCAACCAAGGGGTATGAAAGAGTTTATAGACATGAGCGCCTTCATGCAATTTTGATTCAAACTGAAACGTTTTATAAAAATACTTAAAATTTGACTTTGATGGCAAAAAATGTTCTCCAAACAGAAAATATTTCCCTTCACATCTCCTAAATGTAATAGATGGAAGTGTGTAGAGTTCACAAATGTCCCATATTGATATGTTCACATAAATAAATCCACATAATATCACTAAAACTGCAATAACTAAATATCTGCTTTTCAGTCACAACCTGCAAAATATAGCAATAAAACAGAATAAAAAGTAAAGGCGCCATAAAACCTACAGAATTTTGAAAGCAGACAACCAGACGATGCATTTGGCAATTAACATTCAAAATTTCCTCTAAAATATGTACAAATCCAGATATTTATATAAAGAAAATATACTTTCCTACACCAGTAAGATGTGAGGAGATCATACAGACCACACATGTGTATAGTCACCAAAATATGCAGCAAAGGGAATGTTACATCCACAGGGGACACCAAACTATTATTGCAGAAAATTGCACTGCGTGTCACACAGATCTATCATTGTATGATCCTTACACAATGGTAACCCAAATAAATAACTACATATCCATAAACCAAGCTAATGAGATAATAAGTCACGTTTAGATGTCGCCATTGTATTAGCCGCACAATAACAGAACCCTCCACGCTTCTGAATTTGAGTGAAAGTGTCATAACATGGGTGTAAGTAACGGAGGATGGTGTGAAATAAAAACTTTATTTCAGAAAATGTGCGTGTTTTTGGTGTTACATATAACTTTATGGACATGTTCTGGGTCGCGGTGTTAATATATAACAGCAGCATTAGGCGAAGAGGATCGAAAAGTTCATCTTATCAGTCAATTTTTGCAAAAAAAAGCCATCACGAAATAAAAGGCAATAAGAGAGAAAGTGTGTTCTTAGATAGTTCTGGATAGAGAAGGGTTAAAACCATGAATATTAGTTGATATTATCCCTTCTCAGAATGTAGTAACATATAAAGTGAATATTTCCATTATCTGTGAGGGGCAGCGGCTCCTGTGTGCAGCAAATTCTCCCTGCAGCCAGATGGCAAAGAATCTGGAAAGGGGAGATAATTCAGGGGGCTGTATCTCTGGCTCTGTGACACATAGAACCTCACTTTTTTTTCTATGAAAGAAGAGTCTCCTCTTTTATATGAATCAAATATGTGTTTCTAAGTGTCAGGAAAATGGAGATATTAACTGTTAAACTTCCGTTGGGCATGATTTTTATGTATAAAAATGGCACCTGATATTCTCACTTTAAACCTGAATATCTCTGGATCCATGGCACCTAGAAACAAAATTCAAAACTCCTTTTAAAGAAGAGATTCTCCATTTTCAGGGGGCCCTGGGCAATTGCCCACTTTGCCTACCCATAGCGCCGGCCCTGCAAGGGGGTCACAAACAAAATCATCAATTTTATTTTGGATTTTTAGCACTTTTTTCCCCCGGTCACCGTAAAGAAAAACTAATATTTTATCTTTATTCTGTGGTTCACTACGATTACAGTGATCCCTCATTTATATAGTTTTTCTTATCTTTGCTCAATTTTATTGAGCAAAAAAAAATTACATTTTATTCCATATCAAGTTAAAAACAGTGTAGTGTGCACAAGATCAAAAAAAGTTGACGCGTTTCAGACGGAGCACCGTCCTTAGTCGTAACCGTATTCAATATGAGTAAACCACAGGTTTATACAAACAAAGAGATATGACGTAAGGAAGGGAAGGGGGAAACATTGTGAAAAAAAAACAGCCCTGCAAACGTAATGGTAAGTACAAAAGAAATAATGACATAAAATATATAAACGAATAAGCAATTCTATAGAGATATAATAGATCCATTTTATAGTTAAGATCCTGAGGAGAAGTAGTCTGCAAAGTCATTATCCAAAAACCTTTGCAGGATAGGAGAAGTTTCCTCCAATCCCCACCTCTCAGAGGGCAATTAACTCTCTCAATACCCTAGACAATCATAGAGCGAAATGAGGAAGAATGAACATCTTGAAAAATGTTTGGATACACTGGATATTTTGTTTTTAGATAAAGAATTTGGATCAGTATTTGCACCATTTTCATACTGAAGAGCATTTAGACTTTAACCCCTTAACGCTGAAGCCACTTTTCACCTTCCTGACACGGCCCATTTTTTCAAATCTGCCCTGTGCCACTATAAGTGGTTATAACTTCGAAACGCTTTAACATATCCAAGTGATTTTGAAATTGTTTTCTCGTGACACATTGTACTTCAGGTTAGTTACAAAATTTTGGTGGTATGTTTTGTATTTATTTATGAGAAAATCAGATATTTGGTGAAAATTTGGAAAAATTCTCAATTTTCGAAATTCAAAATGTTCTACTTTCTCCACACATGAGTCATAACACCAGAAAACATAATAACCAACATTCACCAAATGTCTACTTTATACCTCCGTGGTTTTTTATACATACTATCATTTTTGTAAGCTGTTATGGGGCTTTGAACGTTAGGAGCGATTTTTCACATTTTCATAAAAAAAGCAAAATCCTGCTATTGAGGGACCTGCTCAGGTTTCAAGTCACTTTGTGAGGCCTAAATAAATGTAAAACCCCATAAATTACCCCATTTTGTTTTACAGGGGTTAAAACAAAATCGGATGCAATTTTGAATTTTTTTTTTTTTTACTAAATTAATGTGTTTTTCATAAAATGTACAAATTCTCAGTGGATAAAATACCAAAACTCTCCACAAAATTTGATACCCAATCCCTCCTGCGTATAACAATCCCCCATATGTGGTGGTAACCTGCTGTATGGGAACACGCCAGGGCATCGAAGGGGAGCTGCGCCATTCAGAGCAGATTATGCATTGTCACTTTTTATTGGCTATACAATCTTTATTTTTTTGGCAATTTGGACACCTAAAGGCTTATTTTTTCCGACATGAGATGCACTTTACAAATACTTCATTTTAGTGGGTCTGTAGCTTTTTGATGAGATTTTATTAACTCTTTAATGTATGGAGGAAAAGAAAATTGTCAATTTTGGGTTCTTTTTTTGGTATATTTTGGGGGTCGTACACCGTATACTAAAAATACTATAACATTTTTATTCTCTAGATCACTACGATTACGGTGATACCTCATTTATATAGTTTTTTATATATTTTACAGGAAAAAAACGAATATAAAGAAAATCTCATTTGTTTTTGCATCGCCATCTTTCCAGGATATAACTTTAATATTTTTTTGTTGACAGAGCTAGTTTAGGGCTTATTTTTTACGTGTTGAGTTGTCATTTTCAGTGGTACCATTTTGGTGCACATAACTTTTTTTTAATCACTTTTTGGAACATTTTTGTGAAGGGATTTTATGAAAATGTACATTTTTGGCGAGTTTTTCGCATTTTGTTATTACGGCGTTCACCGTACGGGTCCAATAATGTTTCTGACTTATTGTACAGATTGTTACGGATGCGGCGATACCAAATATGTGGGGTATTTTGGAAATTTTCAGGTTTTTTCACTTTATTAGATGTGTATAGGGAATGTTTGTGTTTAGGGGGGCTTTAACTTTATTTAATTAATTATTTTTATTCAAAAGTGTGTTATTAGTGTTTTTTTACCTTTTTTCTTTACTTTTACAGGTTAGCTTGAACAAGTGATCCATTGATCACTTGTTCAAGCTATTCTTCACCTAATACAGTGTAATACAGATGTATGTGTGCATGCTCAGTGTGTCACAGCCGGGTCCTGCCAGAAGGCAGGACCCGGCTCCCGGCAGGAGGATCGCGCAGCCCCGGGCACCGGCAGTCCCGGGGCTGCGATCGGAGCAGCGGACCCCCCCCGGTAAGCGCCACGGGGGCGGGGGGGGTCCGATTCCATCTAAATGCCCCTGACACGCCGCGGTCAGCGCGACCGCGGCGTGTTAGGGGTTAACACCCGCGATCGGAGAAATCTCCAATCGCAGGTGTTAGAGGCAGGTGTCGGCTATAATATATAGCCGACACCCGCAGCTTCTGGCGCCGGCTCCGTTCAGGAGCCGGCGCCAGAAGCTTGACGTACTATTACTGCATTTTGCGGGAACGCACCTCCCGCCATGCAGTAATAGTACGTCAAATGTCGGGAAGGGGTTAAACCCTACATCAATTCCATAGGGCAGTGGTGGCGAACCTATGGCACGGGTGCCAGAGGTGGCACTCAGAGCCATTTTTGTGGGCACTCAGACCACCCCTTCAGGACAGAGTTCACCAGACAGGACCAAATCCTGCAGTCCCAGACATTTCATTGGCTGTTTGTAACTGTGGGAAAGTGAGAGGCTGTTGACAGAACTGCAATGTTTTTGGAGGTCCTCCTGCTGGACCCACCATTCTAATTCTACAGAGATACCCCAGAGAGAAGCTACAATGAGAGTCTGTATTTGCCCTTCTTTCAACTGTATTTGTGGCCTCAAGGGGTTGATACGATTCAAAATTGAGGAAGAACAGGTAGCAATAAGTTACTTCTTAAAATGCCATGTTGGCACTTCACGATAAATAAGTGGATTTTAGTTGTAGCTTGGACACTCGGTCTGTAAAAGGTTCGCCATCACTGCCATAGGGTCTGTGACTTTTCCTCTACAAAACAAGTTCATTGACCATTTTGCTTTGCCAAGGGTGCGAAACGTTCGTTGGGGTGTCGGACAGTGTGCATTAGTGGGCAACATGGCGTCTGGTGGGTATTTGTGATATTTACCTCTGGTTTAACCTTCTAGATCACTTTGGGTTGTGATGTGGTATTTACCTTGAACAATAGTGATATGCATTAATCCATTTGCATCTGGGTCAGAGTTCCAGTATTTTTACTGATTATTGCCAGCGCTTAATACATATTATCTTGAGGTTGCCTTCTAAGTATTTGCACACTGTCCGCTTTTGTTGTACATGTTTTTAATGTTTCTTTTAATGTTTTTTTTTTATCAGATGTACTTATGTGATGAATTGTGTAATATAGATTTGATATACAGGCGGTCCTCTACTTAAGGACACCCGACTTACAGACAACCTATAGTTAAAGACGGACCCCTCTGCCCACTGTGACCTCTGGTGAATCTATCTGAATGCTTTACTATAGTCCCAGACTGCAATAATCAGCTGTAAAGTGTCACTGGGGCAAAACAAACCTACGGACCCTATGTTGTATGTAACCCGAGGACTGCCTGTATTTAGTTATTGAGTTTGTTATGTGTAGTCTCTTTGTGGAGGTATAATAGGAAGAATTAGCATCATTACAAGCTGAAAGTTCTACTACTGGAGATTCCATCTTACACACTTCCAAAAATATAAAAAAATCTAACCCGCACTTTTACCCCATTAGTGCTCGTACAACTAATATGGAAAATTTTCAGACTGCAGTAATCAATGACCTTATGCATTTTGCTAGTGAACCTAATTGTATGTCTTCTTCCTCTAACTTATCTAAGGGCCAAAAACTTACCCTATGCCGGAGAGGTCAATCATCTATTATGCAACAGAACTACATACTGTGTGCTCTCATCTAACCCTATGCACACTTTCAAAAACACTCTGACACATATTGTTGCAGAAGGTATTTCTATAGGACTCAGATACCAAACATTTAACACCAGCCTTTCCCTTAACTCCTGTTATGTAGGCTTTGCCCAAAACCCACAAGCAAATCTTCCCTGCCCTTCCGCCGCATAATATCGGGCATTGGATTGCTTACTGGAAATCTAGGTAAATGGCTTGACTCCTTGCACCAATCATTATTCTGCCATATTCCAGGCTATATCCAAGATTGCAAACAGCTTTTGAACATGTTTTATCATTTTCTTGGTCTAGTGATAATAGTTGGGTCTCTGATGACTTCTTTGTATAGTTGCATTTCCCATGAATTGGCTCTACAATCTATTTCATACCATCTACATAAATATAGTAATTACAATGCCACCTTATGTGAATACAGGTGGTCCCCTACTTAAAAACACCCGACTTACAGACGACCCCTAGTTACAAACGGACCTCTGGATGTTGGTTATTTACTGTACTTTAGTCTTAGACTACAATGATCACCTGTAACAGTTATCAAAGGTGTCCAATTAAGCTTTACTGTTAATCCTGGTTCTTATAGCAACCCAACATTTTTTAAATCCAATTGTCAAAGAGACCAAAAAATTTTGGCTGGGGTTACAATTATAAAGTATAATGTTCCGACTTCCATACAAATTCAATTCATACCACCTGTACATGGTTTCTGTATTACAATTTCTACTACATAGTAATTACTTTTTACCAATATTATTTACAAATGTGTGGCTCGCCAACCTCTATATGGCATGGCGGGAGGAACTTTTTCTTTCCACTGAGAACTATCCTTTTTTATCATGTATCAAATGCTATGGCAGGTACATTGACGACTGCCTACTTATATGGCAACATTCAGACGTCAAAGTTCCTTTTCATTGATTATCTCAATAAAGGAATTATTCATGATAATTATTGCAATCTTCGTTTAACATATGAATCCAATTCCTCACATCTACCCTTTCTTGATATTTCACTCACTGTCTTTATATAGGAAACCGACAGCAGGCAATTCCACTGTACATGCTTCTAGCTGTCATAATAAACATACTATCAAAAATGTACCCATTGGTGAATATGTCCTTGTCACGCACGGTGGTGCGGGAAGAATCTCTGAGGGAGGAGTCTGTGGACCCTTTGGAACACTGCGGGGGTTGGTATGAGACCCGCGGTGGCGGCCAAGGCAACAGATGCAGGAAACGGTCACAGCTTGAGATGACAGCAGGAACACAGAGGAGCACTGGTAACGTTGGTACGGCGTGAAGACACCACTGGGCTGGAACCCTGGATGGCACGGCAGAAGCACAAAAAGGCAGGAGGTCACCACTGGGTTGGAACCCCGGACGGCACAACAGGAGCACAGTCTTACGGGAACTGACCACAGGATACAGACCACAGGATACTGGCCACCAAACACGGACCACAGGATATTGACCACCGGACACTGACCACAGGATGTGTCCACCGGACACGGACCACAGGATACGGACCACAGGATACGGACCACAAGATACGGCCCACAGGACACGGCCCACAGGACACGGACCACCGGACACGGACCACCAGACATGGACCACAGGACACGGACCACAGGAGGCATCTGGAAATGCTCAGGAACACAAAGGCGTCTGGAAACGCACAGGAAATGGAACCTCGGGAAACACACAGGAACGGGACCTTGGGATACACACAGGAGGCTTTCACTTCAGTGGGAAGACTTGAAGATCCGGTGCGGAGTGAAGGGAAACGCCGGGTTATATAGGAAACCCGGAAATTACCAGCCCCAATGGGAAGGACGCTGGCCCTTTAAGTTCAGGGAAGTGAGCGTGCACTCGCCCTAGCAACGGGAGCGCGCGGCCTGGAGGCAGGAGGCGTGCGGCCTGCCCGCCAGGACCCGGAGCACAGCCAGGAGCAAGGAGAGGTAAGTGCGGGCAGGGGGAAGGGGACAGGCAGCCAGCGGAGCACGGGAGTACCCCTGATCCGTGACACTACCCCCCCCCCCTTAGGGCCCCTCTTCTATTCTTCTTCAGCATTTTCTTGCGCCTCCTCCAATTCATCTTGGTAATGGGACACCTGAGGAGGAAAGCAGAAACAGGACAAACCTTGATGAGGTGCTTGGACCTGGCAGGGAACAAGCAAGGATACCCTGGATACGTCTGGAGAGTCTTTTAGCCAACAGATTGGTAACTTGCAATGACTGCTCAACAAGCAGTACAGCCGGAGACTCTAGAGCGGCTTCTGGGAGAGCCGGAGGCTCTGGAGCGGCTTCTGGGAGAGCCGGAGGCTCTGGAGCGGCTTCTGGGAGAGCCTGAGACTGTGGAGCAGCTTCTGGGAGAGCCGGGGACTCTAGTTGCTTTTGGAACACCGGAGCCAAGCAAGGGCGACATGGAAGCCGGGCTTGAGAGTGCTGGGAGTCAGGCAGCTGTTGAAGCAAGATGGCAGGCTGGGAAGACTTTAGGGAAAGCAGAGCTTGCATTTGCTGGGACTCAAGTAGCTGTAGAAGCACAGAGGCAACCCTGCTTAATTGTTTTTCCCGAAAAAAGAGCTGCCGGGACTGCTGGGCAACTATTCCGGAAAAATCGGCCAGAAGCAAATGTGGATCCTTAGCATAGTCCATGGCTTTAGCAGGATACATGACCTTGGTGGAGTCCATGGCCTTGGCGAGGTCCATGGCCAGATCTTACTGTCACGCACGGGAGGGCGGGAAGAGTCTCTGAGGGAAGTCTGTGGACCCTCTGGACCACCGCGGGGGTTGATATGAGACCCGCGGTGGCGGCCAAGACAACAGATGCAGGAAACAGTCACAGCTTAAGATGACAGCAGGAACGCAGAGGAGCACTGGTAACGCTGGTACGGAGTAAAGACGCTGCTGGGCTGGAACCCTGGAAGACATGGCAGAAGCACAGGAAGACAGGAGGTCACCACTGGGCTGGAACCCTGGACGGTACAGCTGGAGCACAGTCGTATGGGAATGGACCACCGGACATGGACCACAGGATATGGACCACCGGACACGGACCACAGGATATGGACCACCGGACACGGACCACAGGATATGGACCACCGGACACGGACCACAGGATATGGACCACCGGACACGGACCACAGGATATGGACCACCGGACACGGACCACAGGACACGGACCACAGGACGCGGACCACTCGACACGGACCGCAGGATGCGGACCACAGGATACGGACCACAGGAGGCGTCTGTAAACGCTCAGGAACACGGAGGCATCTGGAAACACACAGGAAATGGAACCTTGGGAAACACAAAAGGAACGGGATCTCGGGAAACACACAGAAGGCTTTCACTTCAGTGGGAAGACTTGAAGATCCGATGGGGATTGAAGGGAGCTGCTGGGTTATATAGGAAACCCGGAAGTGATCAGCACCAATGGGAAGGACGTTGGCCCTTTAAGTTCAGGGAAGTGAACGTGCCCTAGCAGCGGGAGCATGTGGCCTTGAGGCAGGAGGCTTGCGGCCTGCACGCCGGGCCTCGGAGCACAGCCAGGAGCCAGGAGAGCCAGGCATGGATCACGGGAGCACCCGTGACAGTCCTGTAAACAAATGCCCACGTCTGGCACTATCTACCTTGTTCAAACATAAAAGCCTAGGTGGTAGGTCACTTCCCAATTTCGTCCTTTACTATAAAGAGCCCCAATAAGCCTCTATTGCCACTCCCAAAAAAGCACCCAGATGGATGTTGCTTGAATCCCAGCTAATCCATCCATTCGCACTACCAAGCCTGTTCTGGATGACAGGCCCAATGCCAACCTTATTGCAGACTCTTCCCCCCTTCTCACTTTACTCCTTAAAAGTTTGGCGCTCTCTTAGATCTCAACATTAATTGCAAACTAATCCTTCTCCATTGTTTCCCCTTTTTCATATACCCTCTTTTCCTCCAGGACTTCCGAAGGGTAACAACGATTTGTGGCACCTGATGTCCAGAGGTAAACCGCTGTCTCATAAGGATGTTTTATCCAAATATGAGTTTCCTCACTCATTTCACTTTTTTGTGACTTAATCAATTATTACATTTTATGCAATCAATCCCACGAAGTACGTCCTCATACTCCCGCACGGCATTTGAAAATATCTGTATAAATGACGCACTCGGTAGAGGAGAAGTCTCTCTGCTATACTCTATTTTAAATGTGCCCCCTCCGGACATCAAGTCATGTTTTATGGAACAGTAGGAGTCTGATTTGGGTTTCCGGTTCGCCACGGTGGAGGCACTGCTGTACCACTCTAGCGAAAGGCAGCCTGCAAGTATTGTTAACAGAGACCTCTCTTAGGATACTCCATAGAACGTTCCCGCACGTCTTGCCAATAGGTGATGCACAACCTGTAACCCCCAGCAGTACTCCTACTGGGAGATAAAGCAGCAAAGATTAAAAATAGAGCACATCGCTTACTCCAATGAATAGCTTAAGCGACTAGAATTCACACGGCAGCTAAATGGAAATCTCCGGACCTATCCTTTACCGCAGTTAAGAACAGAATCAACCAACTGGTGCTGTTAGAGAAAATTGAGGCGACTAGGACAGACACCTTCCCACTGTTTGAAGGGATCTGGAACCCGTGGATCACTTCATAAGGCTTCCCCACCCTCGAGAGAGCTCTATCCCTGTCCCCCTAACAGTCTAATATGCAACATGGCTCCAGCACTTCTCCACCTGTAGTCTTGGTCTATCCATATTCTAAACTATACAGTTCTTGTGATCTTGTTACCTGTATGCTTTTCTCCTCTCCCCTGTGTCCCCTTCCCCACCCTGGTTCCCCTATGTTTTATAGTTTTGAACGATACAGAAACTGGCTGTGTATCAAGAAAATTCTTTTTTCATTACTTATCCCCCTGTGTGGGGTACACATTGCGCCTTGACCTATTGGAAGGCATTTTCCTATGTTTTTCAAACAACAATACCTTTTTGAAACTAAAAAATAACACCCATCAGAATTGTACTCTGAAGTCCACTAGGGACTGCAGGGAATTATGTTTCACTACAGTATTAGAGGGGCTAAAATGCCTATTTGTGAAGTATAGCTGGCTATCAGTGACCCCCATAGATGAAGGCTACTTATTAATGGCATGCAACAAGGTTTCACTATTCACTAACAACATGAAATTCCGCCTTCAACCCAGTAAGACCTTGCTCAACCACTTTTTGAAAGCTTTCAACCGAGGAAGTCATATTTTGATGCAAATCCAGGATAGAAGAAAATAAATGATTATTTTATGCCATATAAGCATCCAAAATGGCCTAAATTACACGGCCATTATCTTGTTGGGGAGTTAGTTGAACATTTTGATGGGAGGAACTTGCTTGCATTTGTTCAGCTAACTCTTCTGCAGGTTGCTAATTGTTGGTCAAATGCTCAATATCAACATATATTGTGCCTTAGTGCACAGCTAAGACACCTGGTCTGGCAGTTTTAACCGATATACACCAAAACCGTGTCTCTGCCACTGGGCAGAACACCTCTGCCAGTCAAGGTAAACAGCTTAGTAACTGGCATCCTCTGCTCAAAGGTTAATGAGCACTGAGCCAGCGTCGGGTTGGCACAAGTGCTGAGGATTGGTAATCAGACACTCTTTGTTCTTTGTTGTAAAAAGCATGAAGCATGTATCTGCTCTGCTGTTGTGGACTAGTAATAATGGCTTCCTCTATTTCTCAGATGTGATGAGCTTAGGGCAAGGTTATTGTATGCTGCAGGATATTGCTTTGAGTCTACTGTAAGTCTGGGGGTTTAGCTTCCATTCTTCCAGGTATACAATTTACATGACTCCTACAAAATATATGTTACAGGTGTATATCCATCTCTTCATTTTATATGTAGCTATACGCTACAGATGACTACCGTGAGTCTGGGGTCTCGTCTCTACTTTCTTAGTTATGCAATGAATGAATCCTGCAATTCATCATGAATGTGTAACCAGCTCCTGTATCCTCAGCTGAGGTGAGTTTAGAGCATGGCTACAAATCCTGCAGCAAATACTGGGTCCATTCTCCCTAATGTGATGGTCTAGAGCAGTGATGGCGAACCTTTTAGAGCCTGAGTGCCCAAACTTCAACCAAAAGCCACTTATTTATTGCAAAGTGCCAGCACAGCAATTTATTTCTCCTTGATCTCTGACAACTTTCAATCGTTCAGCCTCCTAAAGACACCAACACAGTTGAAAGGAGGAGGGCAAATTCGCCTATCATTGTAGGAAGGTTCTGTAGGAAGATTCTTTGAGACCTGTCTGGTGAACTTCATGCTGGGGTGATGGCCTGGGTGCCCACAGAGAGGGCTCAGAGTGCCGCCTCTGGCACCAGTGCCATAGGTTCGCCACCACTGGTCTAGAGTGTGACTGCAGGTCACTTGCATAATCCACCTACTCTCTTCTCAGATTTTGAGCTTAGAGCATGGGTGTTATATGGGGCCAGAGCCGGATCTTCATTGGCGCTCTTGGAGCGCCAGCGCCGGGCCCCCGGATCCAGATTTATTGCTTAGGGGCCCCCGGCCTGGCACTCCAATAGCGCCAATGATTAGGCTCCTGCTGGGGCCCCCGCCGGGCACATCGGCAGTCAGGCAGGGGCCTCCGTCCGGACGCTCCTGTCCGTCACTGTATAGCGCTCGATGCGGCCGTTTCCGGCCGCTCGAGCACTATAACTGGAGCGATGTGGCCTGAAGACAACCCCGGCGCACATCGCTCCATGAACTAGGATGCGCGGCCGCGTGATGACGTCATCACGCAGCCGCGCACCCTTTTCTGCCCAGACGCGGCAAGAAGAAACAAGACGCGGGACCTGAGGTGAGTATAAGGTTTTATTTTTTTAATAGAACAGCAGTAAAAGATGGTGGGGGCCCTAAATATATAAAATAATTAATTGGGGGTGGGGCTGAATATTAAATAGTTAATTGTGGGGTGGGCAGCAGCATATCAACTAATTAAGGGGGGCATCAGCATATTAACCAATCAATTGGGGGGGGGGCATCAGCATATAAACCAATCAATTGGGGGGGAAGCAACATATTAACCAATCAATTGGAGGGGGGGGGCAGCAACATATTAATTAATGAATTAAGGGGGCAGCAGCATATTAACTATTTATTTGGGGGGCAGCAGCATATTAACTATTTATTTGAGGGGCAGCCGCATATTAAATAAATAATTCTGGGAGGGACAGCATATTAAATAATTAATTGTGTGTGGGGGGTTAGAATATTAACTATTTTAACTATTAACTCCTTAACCCTCTTCAGCATACGTGTACGGCATATGGTATGGTTTTCTGCATATTGCAGCAAAGACCCACTGCTAATAACCGTGATTGGTGCTAGCACCAACCGCGGGTATTAACCGGTCTGATGCCGCCGCCAACATTTAAAGGATGGTGGCACGTTGGTGCAATCATCTTACAACGTCACCGTACGACGTCATCGGGGCAGCGATCGGTTGCCATGACAGCCTTGGGTCTTTGCCAGTGGCTCATTGTAATGAATACTGTGTAAAAATGACATATACTGCAATACAGTTGTATTGCAGTAGTACTGCAGTATATGGTAGAAACGGGTCTAAAAAATAGTAAAAAAAAAAAAAAGTTTAAAAAAATAAATCCCCCCCCCTTTCCCTAGAACTGATATTAAATTTATTAAACAGTAAAAATCAAACACGTTAGGTATCGCCGTGTCTCAAAATGTCTGGTCTTTCAAAATATAAAAACAGTTATTGCTGATGTTGAACCACATTGCTGAAAATAGCGCAAATGTCCAAGATGTGACTTTTACACCATTTTACATAACATAAATAATGTAATAAAAACTGATAAAAAGGTCTTGCAGTCCTCAAAATGGTAGCAAAGAAAACTTCAGCTCATCCCGGCAAAAAAATGACTCCTCAAACATCTCAGTACCTTATATACTCAAGTATAAGCCAACCTTTATATAGCCAGCACCTGCCCCTGATATAGCTCTCCTCCTGCACCTGTATATAGCCTCCCTCCAGCCCCTATATAGCCAGCCAGTCCCCATATACACCCAGGTCCTGCCCCTGATGTAGCCTGCCCCCTATATAGCCAGCTCCTGCTGTGCTATAAAGCTTGCACCTGCCCCTGATATAGCTCTCCTCCTGCCCCATATATAGCCAGCCAGTCCCCATATATACACAGCACCTGCTCCTGATATAGTCTGCCCCCGTATACAGCCAGCTCCTGCCCTGGTATATAGCTTGCACCTGGCCCTGATATAGCCAGCTCCTGCCCCCGTATATAGCTTGCTCCTGCCCCTGTATATAGCCAGCTCCTGCCCCTGTATATAGCCAGCTCCTGCCCCTGTATATAGCCAGCTCCTGCCCTGGTATATAGCTTGCACCTGCCCACGATATAGCCAGCTCCTGCCCTGGTATAAAGCTTGCACCTGCCCCCGATATAGCCAAGCTCCTGCCCCTGTATATAGCCAGCTCCTGCCCCGGTATATAGCTTGCACCTGACCCCATATATAGCCAGCTCCTGCCCTCGGTAGCACTTAAAAAAAGAAAGTCAAAACTCACCTTTCCGACGCCACCTTTCCATCAGCAGCGGCAGGTCTGTATACGCTGCCGACGGAACAAGAGAAGACCTGCGGGGGTGTCGGAAAGGTGAGTTTTGACTTTCCTTTTTTTTTTCTTGACTCGAGAAAAGAGACGAAAAGCTTAGCTTATACTCAAGTACATATAGATGAAAAAGTTATTAGCGTCAGAAGATGACAAAACCCCCTTTTTTTCGTGATGAGGTTTTAATTTAACTCAATAAAACCTGCATAAATTTAGTATCCCTCTGATCTTACTGACCCAAAGAGTGAAGTGTACAAAATTCATTTGGGTGCCCAGTATATTACATAATTAATGGAGGGAGCAGAATATAAAATAATTTACAGAGGAGCCCAGTGTATGAAATGTATTGGGGGTGAGGCCCAGTATGTAAAATAGTGCAAAGGGTGGGGGAGGCAGTATATTAAATAAGTAAATGGGTGGGCGGTATATTAAATAATTACTTGAGGGGGCCAGCCTCTAAAATTCATGTGGGAGATTTGGCCCAGTAGAGACCGTGGTAGCGGGGTGCTGTGATGCAGTTCACGACAGTGACACCAAGGTACAGTCCAAAACAGGTCTCGCCTGCGTTTATTTCAGCAGGAACAAAATAAAACAGCCTTCACATTCAGGCATAAAAAACTAAATAATATCCTACCCGTCAGGGTGCTAACTATACAGTGATTCTCTAACTCACCACTTAACAAAACACTTTCGCTGTTTCAGGCACAGAGGTCAAGGCTGCGTGCTCTCCAGCCTCCTTCCAGAGAGACAACACTTTTAGCTCTGCTGAGCGGCTTTATGCGGGCTGATTGGGCTGTTCCCACCACCTGTGTCCAAGGTGCTGGACAACACAACCTCAGCACTAAGGCCTTGCATAATAGGAAAACCTAGGGGAAACATACTGCTCATCCACAGTTAACCCCTTCAGTGTCTCACATACCCTCCCCCTCTGTTTGACCCTGTGGGGGCGAACACTTTTGGCCATCAGACAGTGGGTACGAGACAGGGCATCGGCATTCCCATGCAGCTTTCCTGCTCGATGTTCCACCGTGAATTTGAAGTTCTGCAACATTAGGAACCACCTTGTGACCCTGGCGTTCCTCTCTTTGGCCTGACTCATCCAGGTGAGGGGAGAGTGATCGGTCACTAGTGTAAACTGTCGCCCTATCAAGTAATACCTCAGGGATTCCAGAGCCCATTTTATCGCCAAGCACTCCCTCTCAACTATACTGTAGTTCTTCTCAGGAGGTGTGAGCTTGCGGCTCAGGAATGTCACGGGATGTTCCTCCACTACTTGGGACAGGACAGCCCCTAACCCCACGTCAGAAGCGTCAGTCTGCACAATAAAGGTCTTGGTGAAGTTAGGGGTGATCAGTCCCGGTCCCTCGCACAAAACCGTCTTAAGTCGCTGAAACGCCCCCTCAGCCTCTTCACTCCACTTTACCATCACCGCCCTGCTACCCTTGGTCAGGTCAGTCAGGGGTGCCGCTATGGTAGCAAAATCAGGGATAAATCGGCGATAATAGCCCACTATGCCTAGGAAAGCCCTCACTTGCTTCTTTGCTCATAGGTCGTGGCCACTGCTGGATCGCCTCCACTTTATTTACTTGGGGTTTGATGACACCTCGCCCAATACGGTACCCCAGGTAACGGGCCTCTTCCAGACCCAGTGCACATTTTTGGGGGTTCGCTGTCAACCCTGCTGCCCTCAGGGAGTCTACCACTGCTTGCACCTTGGCCAGGTGACTCTCCCAATCGTTACTATAAACTATGATGTCATCCAGGTAGGCCGAGGCATATCTCCGGTGAGGTTTTAGCACGAGATCCATTAACCTCTGGAATGTGGCGGGAGCCCCATGTAGCCCAAAGGGGAGTACCACGTACTGAAAAAGCCCATCAGGAGTAACAAAAACGGTCTTCTCTTTGGCCCTGTCAGTAAGGGGTACCTGCCAATACCCTTTCGTCAGGTCAAGGGTGGAGAAGAACCTAGCCTGTCCAAGTCGTTCTATCAACTCGTCAACCCTGGGCATGGGATACGAATCAAATTTGGACACCTCGTTCAACTTCCTAAAGTCATTGCAGAACCGTAGGGAACCATCAGGTTTGGGGATCAACACAACAGGACTCGACCAGTCACTTTTAGACTCCTCGATAACCCCCAGGTCTAACATCTGCCTGACTTCTTCGGATATGGCAAGCCGGCGCGCTTCAGGGACCCGGTAGGGTTTTTGGTGTACCCGGATGTGGGGTTCAGTTATGATGTCATGCTTGATGACTGAAGTACGACCCAGTAACTTAGAGAACACATCCACGTTTCGGAGCACAAACTCCTTCGCTTCCTGAATCTGGGCCCTGGAGAGGGACTCCGAGATCCGTACTTCAGGCACCTTGGCATCGGGTACACCTACCTCCGGTGTCACCTTCTTGGGGACAGACGCTTTTTCTACTCCCACGGCCATCAGGGACTCTCTTTCCCTCCATGGCTTTAGGAGGTTCACGTGGTATATCTGTTCCGGTTTCCTCCTCCCCGGCTAAGATACCTTGTAGTTTACCTCCCCCACTTTCTCCATGACCTCATATGGTCCTTGCCATTTTGCCAAGAACTTGCTCTCAACGGTGGGCACCAGAACTAGCACTCTGTCGCCTGGGTTAAAGGTCCTGAGTCTGGCTGATCTATTGTAGACCCTAGACTGGGCCTCTTGTGCCCTTGTCATGTGCTCCTTTACAAGGGGCATTACCGCCGCTATGCGATCCTGCATAAGGGAGACGTGTTCTATCACACTACGGTGGGGGGTCCTCTCCTGTTCCCAGGTCTTCTTGGCTACATCCAAAAGCCCACGTGGGGAACGGCCATATAACAGCTCAAAGGGTGAGAAACCCGTGGAGGACTGGGGAACTTCACGTATGGCAAACAATCCCAGTCCTTCCCATCTTTGCTGACCACCCTCTTTAGCATCCCCTTCAAGGTCTTGTTAAACCTTTCGACCAGGCCATCTGTCTGAGGATGAGGTGCGGAGCTGTTTAACCTGGAGTAATTTACACATCTCCTTCATTACTCTAGACATGAATAGGGTTCCCTGGTCAGTCAATATTTCCATGGGGAGGCCTGTACGGGAGAATACCTGGAACAGCTCCCTAGCAATGTTTTTGGAGGAGGTGTTCCTTAACGGGATTGCCTCCGGGTACCGTGTAGCATAGTCCAGGATAACCAGGATGTACTGGTGCCCCCTTGTGGACTTGACTATGGGGCCAACCAAATCCATTGCAACCCGTTCAAACGGTACCTCTATGATTGGTAACGGTACCAGAGGACTCCTAAAGTGGGACACCGGGGCAGTAAGTTGGCAGGAGCTACAATACCGGCTTACCTCCTCCCACACCCCGGGCCAGAAAAATCTCTGCAGGATCCTCTCTCGGGTCTTCTCAGCACCTAAGTGCCCTCCCAGCACATGTTTATGTGCCAAATCTAGCACCAGCCTACGGTGAGATTGGGGTACTACAAGTTGCTCAACCTCTTCACCCCGTATCTGGTCAACCCTGTACAACAGTTCCCCAACAATCACCATTCGGGGGTATATTTTGTCAGCCCCTGGTATTTGGAGTACCCCATTTATCACTTTAACATTCTCCCGTGCTTTAAACAAGGTAGGGTCCTGTAGTTGTGCAGCCCCAAAATTTTCACGGGAAATCTCAAGGTCCGGCAGGTCGGCTACCTCCTCGTGGCCCTCGACCTCACCAGCTAGGACCTCTAGGGGAGAGAATTCATCACATGGGGTCACCCCTACTGCTGGTGTGGGTACATCGGCCTCAAAGGGTTCAGGGGCCAAGGCCGGACATACCTGATGTCCATTATCTGCAACAGCACCTGAGGTGGGTCTTCGTCTCCAGAGGTCCCAAAACACCGGTAAGTCTCTGCCGATAATAGCCTCATGAAACAGGGTCCCCACCACCCCCACTTCATGGGTAATAGTACCACAAGGTGTATGTAGGTTGATGACAGCAGTGGGATATTCGCGAGTGTCCCCATGTATACACAACACTCCCACTTTCCGCCCACTGTATAGTCCAGGATCAACCAAAGTTCCCCGCACCAGGGTGACCAGACTCCCTGAGTCTAGCAAGGCTTCCACTGTGTGACCCCCGATTGTGACCATACACACTTGGGGTTCTGCATCCGTGACCGACTCGGCTGCCAGAACCGGCCGGGCAAACAGTGACACTCGCCGGGTCTGGTTGCAGTCCATTGGCTCCACTGACAGTGGACAGTTGGCAGCAATATGGCCCATTTCATGGCATCGCCAGCACTGGATACGGCTATGACCTCTGTCACAAGCCTCACTGGGTTTCTGGGTATCCACGCCCCCCAATGAACCCCCTCCCAACCTGACCTGTCTCCCCTTTTCCGCAGTAGCAGTCTTGCCAGATGGTTTGGTGACCTTGTCACTGGCACTGCTTCGTGTGGGAGAGGTAAGTAGAAGATCCTCCGTAGCCCGATATCTCTCTACTAGGGACACGAGTTCCTCAGCATTTGTGGGACCGGCCTGTCCAACCCATCGCTGGAGCCAAGAGGGCAGAGAACGGGTGAACTTGTCAAGAACCACTCTCTCTACCATCTGTGCTGGGGTGCAGTCCTCTGGTTGTAGCCACTTCCGGACAAGATGGATCAGGTCATGCATTTGGGAGCGTGGGGGTAGTTTTTCTGAGTACGCCCACTGGTGGACCCGGCTGGAACGAACTTGAACGGTGACCCCAAGACGTGCCAGAACCTCCGCCTTTAGCTGGGGGTACTCACGGGCCTCCGTTTCACTCAGGTACTAGTAAGCCTTCTGCGCTTCGCCCGTCAGGAACGGTGCCAGGACATCTGCCCACTGCTCAGCTGGTAACTCCTCTTGCTCAGCTACTCGCTCGAACACAGTGAGATACGCCTCCACGTCGTCGGTCGCCGTCATTTTTTGTAAAGCCTTTTGTACTGCAGCCCGTGCGGAACGCTGGACAACCGGATACCCTTGCAAACCAGTATGGGACCCCTCAGTAGTCATCGCTTGCGGTGCTGCCATAATGCCGGAAAACTTTTCCATCATCAGCTGGAACATGGCTCGGGACTCTTCCTGCTGCTGGCGGGACCTCTCCTCCTGCTGCTGGAGCATGGCTTGCTGCAGCTGTCGATTAGCTCGGGACTCTTCCTGTTGTTGCTGGAGCATGGCTTGCTGCAGCTGCCGATTAGCCTGGGACTCTTCCTGCTGCTGGCGGGATCTCTCCTCCTGCTGCTGGAGCATGGCTTGCTGCTGGCGGGATCTCTCCTCCTGCTGCTGGAGCATGGCTTTAATAAAGTCCTCCATCTTGGCTTTATCCTGCAATTTGCCTGCTGCTTTCACCCAGGCCATGCAATGTTGCAGGATGTAGCGAGCCTTTCAGGTGTGTGTCTTTTGAACTGCCCGCAATCCGAAGCACCATATGTGGGATATTTGGCCCAGTAGAGACCGTGGTAGCGGGGTGCTGTGATGCAGTTCACGACAGTGACACCAAGGTACAGTCCAAAACAGGTCTCGCCTGCGTTTATTTCAGCAGGAACAAAATAAAACAGCCTTCACATTCAGGCATAAAAAACTAAATAATATCCTACCCGTCAGGATGCTAACTATACAGTGATTCTCTAACTCACCACTTAACAAAACACTTTCGCTGTTTCAGGCACAGAGGTCAAGGCTGCGTGCTCTCCAGCCTCCTTCCAGAGAGACAACACTTTTAGCTCTGCTGAGCGGCTTTATGCGGGCTGATTGGGCTGTTCCCACCACCTGTGTCCAAGGTGCTGGACAACACAACCTCAGCACTAAGGCCTTGCATAATAGGAAAACCTAGGGGAAACATACCGCCCATCCACTGTTAACCCCTTCAGTGTCTCACACACCCCAGTATATTAGAAAGGGCCATAAATAGGGAAATTAATTCATTAAACGGATCACTGTATAAATTAATTCATGGGGGAACCATTTATTGTGTAATTGGGAGGTGACATATAATTAGGGGTGCAGTATTACTCCGGGTCTGTAGTATAGTAATATATGCAGGGAACACAGGTTTTATTATGGGCTATATTTGGGGGGGGATATTTCTGTTATCCAGGTGGCATTGTACTGTGAGTAACTGTGGTATTTTTAGGTGCACAGTGTGGGTGGGGCATGTGTTGTCGGGAGCTGGAGACATCTGGTGGAAGATTCTTCAGCCATAAGACATGTCACCTGTGAGGTACTAGAGCACACTTCTGCCTGTGTCAGATCAGTATTGTACTCACTGACTAACCTTCTAGTGTGAGACAGCTCTCAGCCTGTACTGTACATGTACTGTTATATTCATAGTGTCTATAGTGAGGCAGCATTGGGGTGTGGGGTTATTGTCATCAGTTATTGTTATGGTTTTATCTTATTGATAATGTTGGTGCTGTGACTTCACTGTAATACCCCCTGTTCTGTGACATATGTGTGTGTGTATTAACCCTCTGTCCTTTGACATCACTGTGTGTGTATTAACACTGGTCAGGGGTACAGTGTGGGGGGTATATGTGTGGGTACAGTGTGAACAGTTGTGGTGTGAGGGGTATATATGATATATGTGGGTGAGCAGAATATATATGGGGAGTACAGTGTGAACAGTTGTGGTGTGAGTATATATATATGGGAGGGACAGTGCGGTCAGTTGTGGTGTGAGGGGTATATATGATATATGTGGAGGCACAGTGTGGTTAGGTGAGGTGTGAGGGGTATATATGATATATGTGGAGGCACAGTGTGGTCAGTTGTGTGAGGGGTATATATGATATATGTAGGGGCACAGTGTGGTGAGTTGTGGTGTGAGCAGTATGTATGATATATGTGGGGCACAGTGTGGTCCGTTGTGGTGTGAGGGGTATATATGATATATGTGGGGCACAGTGTGGTCAGTTGTGGTGTGAGTGGTATATATGATATCTATACGGGGGGACAGTGTGGTCAGTTGTGGTGTGAGGGCTGTATATGATACATGTGGGGGTACAGTGTGGTCAGTTGTGCTGTGAGGGGTATATATGATATATGTGGGGGTACAGTGTGGTCAGTTGTGGTGTGAGGGGTATATATGATATATGTGGAGGCACAGTGTGGTCAGTTGTGGTGTGAGAGGTATATATGATATATGTGGGGGCACAGTGTGGACAGTTGTGGTGTGAGCAGTATGTATGATATATGTGGGGCACAGTGTGGTCCGTTGTGGTGTGAGGGGTATATATGATATATGTGGGGCACAGTGTGGTCAGTTGTGGTGTGAGGGGTATATATGATATATATGGGGGGACAGTGTGGTCAGTTGTGGTGTGAGGGGTGTATATGATATATGTGGGGGTACAGTGTGGTCAGTTGTGGTGTGAGGGGTATATATGATATATGTGGAGGCACAGTGTGGTCAGTTGTGGTGTGAGAGGTATATATGATATATGTGGGGGCACAGTGTGGACAGTTGTGGTGTGAGGGGTATATATGATATATGTGGGGTACAGTGTGGTCAGTTGTGGTGTGAGGGGTATATATGATATATGTGGGGGCACAGTGTGGACAGTTGTGGTGTGAGGGGTATATATGATATATGTGGGGTACAGTGTGGTCAGTTGTGGTGTGAGGGGTATATATAATATATGTGGGGGCACAGTGTGGACAGTTGAGGTGTGAGGTGTATATATGATATATGTGGGAGCACAGTGTGGTCAGTTGTGGTGTGAGGGCTGTATATGATATATGTGGAGGCACAGTGTGATCGGTCGTGGTGTGAGGGGTATATATGATATATGTGGGGGCACAGTGTGGTCAGTTGTGGTGTGAGGGGTATATATGATATATGTGGGGCACAGTGTGGTCAGTTGTGGTGTGAGTGGTATATATGATATATATACGGGGGGACAGTGTGGTCAGTTGTGGTGTGAGGGCTGTATATGATATATGTGGGGGTACAGTGTGGTCAGTTGTGCTGTGAGGGGTATATATGATATATGTGGGGGTACAGTGTGGTCAGTTGTGGTGTGAGGGGTATATATGATATATGTGGAGGCACAGTGTGGTCAGTTGTGGTGTGAGAGGTATATATGATATATGTGGGGGCACAGTGTGGACAGTTGTGGTGTGAGCAGTATGTATGATATATGTGGGGCACAGTGTGGTCCGTTGTGGTGTGAGGGGTATATATGATATATGTGGGGCACAGTGTGGTCAGTTGTGGTGTGAGGGGTATATATGATATATATGGGGGGACAGTGTGGTCAGTTGTGGTGTGAGGGGTGTATATGATATATGTGGGGGTACAGTGTGGTCAGTTGTGGTGTGAGGGGTATATATGATATATGTGGAGGCACAGTGTGGTCAGTTGTGGTGTGAGAGGTATATATGATATATGTGGGGGCACAGTGTGGACAGTTGTGGTGTGAGGGGTATATATGATATATGTGGGGTACAGTGTGGTCAGTTGTGGTGTGAGGGGTATATATGATATATGTGGGGGCACAGTGTGGACAGTTGTGGTGTGAGGGGTATATATGATATATGTGGGGTACAGTGTGGTCAGTTGTGGTGTGAGGGGTATATATAATATATGTGGGGGCACAGTGTGGACAGTTGAGGTGTGAGGTGTATATATGATATATGTGGGAGCACAGTGTGGTCAGTTGTGTGAGGGGTATATATGATATATGTGGAGGCACAGTGTGATCGGTCGTGGTGTGAGGGGTATATATGATATATGTGGGGGCACAGTGTGGTCAGTTGTGGTGTGAGGGGTATATATGATATATGTGGGGCACAGTGTGGTCAGTTGTGGTGTGATGGGTATATATGATATATGTGGAGGCACAGTGTGATCGGTCGTGGTGTGAGGGGTATATATGATATATGTGGGGGCACAGTGTGGTCAGTTGTGGTGTGAGGGGTATATATGATATATGTGGAGGCACAGTGTGGTCAGTTGTGGTGTGAGAGGTATATATGATATATGTGGGGGCACAGTGTGGACAGTTGTGGTGTGAGCAGTATGTATGATATATGTGGGGCACAGTGTGGTCCGTTGTGGTGTGAGGGGTATATATGATATATGTGGGGCACAGTGTGATCGGTCGTGGTGTGAGGGGTATATATGATATATGTGGGGTACAGTGTGGTCAGTTGTGGTGTGAGGTGTATATATGATATATGTGGGGTACAGTGTGATCAGTTGTGGTGTGAGGGGTATATATGATATATGTGGAGGCACAGTGTGGTCAGTTGTGGTGTGAGGGCTATATATGATATATGTGGGGGCACAGTGTGATCAGTTGTGGTGTGAGGGGTATATATGATATATGTGGGGGAACAGTGTGGACAGTTGTGGTGTAAGGGGTATATATGATATATGTGGGGTACAGTGTGGACAGTTGTGGTGTGAGGGGTATATATGATATATGTGGGGTACAGTGTGGTCAGTTGTGGTGTGAGGGGTATATATAATATATGTGGGGGCACAGTGTGGACAGTTGAGGTGTGAGGTGTATATATGATATATGTGGGAGCACAGTGTGGTCAGTTGAAGTGTGAGGGGTATATATGATATATGTGGGGGTACAGTGTGGTCAGTTGTGGTGTGATGGGTATATATGATATATGTGGAGGCACAGTGTGGTCAGTTGTGGTGTGAGGGGTATATATGATATATGTGGAGGCACAGTGTGGTTAGGTGAGGTGTGAGGGGTATATATGATATATGTGGGGCACAGTGTGGTCAGTTGTGGTGTGAGGGGTATATATGATATAGAAGGGTGCACAGTGTGGTCAGTTGTGGTGTGAGGGGTGTATATGATATATGTGGAGGCACAGTGTGGTCAGTTGTGGTGTGAGAGGTATATATGATATATGTGGGGGCACAGTGTGGTCAGTTGTGGTGTGAGGGGTGTATATGATATATGTGGGGGCACAGTGTGGTCAGTTGTGGTGTTAGGGGTATATATGATATATGTGGGGGCACAGTGTGGTCAGTTGTGGTGTGAGGGGTATATATGATATATGTGGGCTACAGTGTGTTCAGTTCTGGTGTGAGGGGTATACATGTGGGGGCACAGTGTGGTCAGTTGTGTATGTGAGGGTCAGGTGTGAGGAGAATAAAGGATTATGTCAACCATGTCTGTTTTTATAAACCAGCAGAGATGAGTCATGGCTGGAAGAAGTCTCCTGGAAGATCAGAGAGAAGGGAAGAGACAACATGAGGGACGTCACCTGTAAGTCATTGGATGACACTGCAGCCTCTGTGCAGGACTGGTATCTACTACTATATGGTCACTATATGGTGGTACATACTGGTCTGTGTGTGTAGATTATCATTTAGTATTGTAGTCATTTTGTAGTGGTGATAATCATGATGTAATGCTATTATTTGGGCCCTGTACAGCGGTATCATTAGAATATTGCACTTTGCTCGGTGGTGTTTGTATTATAACAATACAGATCATCAGTAAATGGAATTTATAGTTGGTAAATTATTGGTAATACTGGTCATGTTGTGGTAATCCTGTGGGTCAGTTTCAAGGGATCACTTGCAAATTGTAGCACTATTGTTTGGAATATTGGAATTATGTTAGTTCTTTTGGTAACAGTATTGTGGTATCATTATTCAGTAATAATATGTTGGTAGTATTTTTTAGTTTGTCATGGACCAAAATTGGAAATCATTTAGTAAAAGTAGGAATTTATCTAAAACTAAAGATATCTTTGTTTCTAATATCTCTAGAGCTTTGAAACTGTGTAACTATGTGATATCTTTTATATATATTGTTGTGGGAGGGGGCCCCGCATTGGCTGCTGAGCTGGGGGGGCCCCATCCTAAATGAGGTGCTCCATAACGCTGGGACCCTTAATCTGGCCCTGTATGGGGCAAATGGCTACAGTGATTCTGAGGTCCAGGCTCCATTCTTCCAGGTTTGTATTGTACATAAAACCTGGTATCTGTACATAATGAAAGTGTAATACGGTTTTCCTCTCTTCTCATGTTTCGAGCTTAGAACAGGTATGTTATATGCTGTAAGCAAGTAACTGTGCATTAGGGCCCCAGTCTCCTCTCCCAGGTGTATTGAGTGTATATGAGATGTATGTCTATAATATATATATATATATATATATATATATATATTGGGTGTGGATTCATCCAGTCCCCTCTCACGTGTAGAGCATTTGTTCCAGGGGTACTAATACTCAGAGCCTGACAGACTTTTACACTGTTCCACTTTTACTGCTACATCTCTTTTCTCACAGATATCTGCCTGCCTCCCCCTTCCCCCAGATCTCTTATCTCCTTGTAGTTTGCATCTTCTCTCTGCTCATGATGTTCTGGTAGGAAGTGAGTCAGTGAGTGTCTGTCAGCTCCATACGTGGGGCGTGGCTACAGCCACACAGCAGAGACAGACAGAATCTCAGCAGCATGGAGTAACACCGAAATCTAAGATGGTGCTGACCCTAAAGTCAGAAGTTATCGGGTTGTGTCTTGGGGCAACTGAAATTGTGTACACCAGGACTATAAGAGACAGGTTGGACTAATATATGTGAAATGCTGTATTTTTGTTAATAACAGTGAATTAGAAAATGTATTATTTTGTCATCCTGTGTACATTTAAGAAACTTGGTGGGAATACCCCTTTAATTGGGGTGGATAGGGGGGCGGGGGTCCTGGGGTTGGGTTAAGCAAGGCAAAATGGTTGCTGGTTGACACTCTAGCCATGTGGGTGCTGATGGTTATGTTGTACATTTCGATAGCTTTTGGGATGAAAGTGTTACAAAACCTTGAAGTACGGAAGTTTAACTGGTGGTAGCACTCACTGAATATGCTTAGATGATTTGTTATCAATTGGTACAATGGGTGTGATTTGTTGGTTGTCGCAGTGAATTTGAGGATGTATTTATTGTGCAAGACTATTTCAAATCGACCCAGTGGTAAGGCAACAGAGAGAGATTTTGCTCTCATATCTTCTCTTGATCATGGACTCATAAAACATTCTCAGAATTTTGTTGAAGGGCTGCAGTTTCCTCAGTAAGTAAGATCTTGATGAAGCTGTTGTAGCTGCTAGGCCACATTTTTTGGCCCTGTTCAGTTTGTTGTCAATTATGACACCCAGGTACTTGTAAGTTCAAAGGCTTGGCCTTTGATGGTGATTGGTCTGAGAGCTGTTTTTTTCCTTCTTGGAAATCATTTCCTTGGTTTTATGTTTCCTATGTTTAGAATGAGCTCTTTACTCCATACCACCAATGAGTTGATGCTGCCGACTATAACCATGATTTTCCAATTTTGTCATAGTACACAAAATGAACAGGTCCTAGACTGACCACTGATCAGTGAAAAAAACCCACTGGAAGGAATGGTTCAGTAAGACATCAGTGAAAAATCACTGAAGCCAGGGAAAGAAAAAAATCTGTATGTATCCATTAGCCAAAATGGGTTCAGTGAAATATGACTGATGTTAAAAAAAAAAAACCGCCAATGTGACACCTCCCTTAAAGTTACGAAATTATATTAACCACTAGATTTCTTAACCACTTTTATTTTTGTTTTTTCTTTCTCTTTCTCCTTATGTTCCTGTTAAGGCGCCAGAAAAAGGACTACCATAACCATGCATACCAAAGATCACATCCCTTTAACTAGTGGATGAGCCACTAAGACCAGGACTTGGGTAATGAATCTGCTGGAGCCGGAGATGGCAGTAGACCTCAGGAGACAACCTGCTTATGTATGAACTCACTTACCCGCTAATCGCAGAAAGGAATGTGTCACCTCCTCCTTCTGATATCGCTGATAAGCAATTTGGGCGCTTTGTCTGCAAGTCAGGAGCGTGGCCTTGCACAAATGTGCCAGTGAACTCTGAAGGTCCTGGACCAGCTGACTGCTTGTAGACGACACAGGCGCTGACGCGGCACTGGGCGTCCGAGTTGCAATGGAGTACCGAGAGCGGGACTAAGCACAACCCACAATGAGCCCAAAGGATTAGACCATTGAGGAGAGGTAACCTAGTGGTAACACCACCTTCCCTCCGCCTTGAGGAGAGGGGCTCCTGCAACCTTGACCATGTACAGACAGGAATACATTGGTGAGGGGTTGCTAGGGAGGAGCTTTTAGGGAAGGGTTGCAATTTCCTGTCCCTACAGAGTGATGGGTGCAACCTCTAGGTGGGGCTGTCGTAAGGGGAGAAATGGAAAAAAAAGTTGCAAAAGTAGAAGGGAAAGAAACAAGCCAACTAAAGTATACATGTGCAGGTGATTATTCCCACAATGGTTTCTTATGTCATGTATCAGAGGCTTCAGTCCATATATTCTTTTTTTTTTTTTTTTTGGTCTGGTCCAAGGTTAATATTTAAAGAACATCTACCATCAATTTTGCTGATGATAGATGTGTCCTTCTAAAAAGTTCCTCCACAATTGCAGCAATATAATTATATAAGTCATATAAATTATGTTAATTAGTTGAGTTTTTCATAACCAAATATACATATATTGTCTTGCAATATATGGGGGTAATCCACTGTCTGCTTTTAACTGTTTTGCTGTCTTTTTAAGATGTTTTATAAAATCAATATAATATAATAAAGTTTATTTCATTTAAAACTATGGCCTTGGCTTTAATTTTTTTCCAGAATTGGTATAAAATAGGCATTATATTCTATTCAGTTAAATCAAGGTTTGGTGTTATTGTGGGTAAATAGGAGCCAATAAGGCCATTTAAATATATCACACCTTAGACTATTGATAGTTCAACACCGGTTTCCCCCATTATTGATTTGTTAAGCGCTACGTAATTTGATGGCGCTATATAAATAAAGATTATTATTATTATTATTATTATTATTGTTCAAAATTTGTCATGAATTAGTCTGGGGCTACACCATCATAGTGCCTTGTCACTTTCCGTGTTTCCATACAAGTGTTGCCCATCATCTGCTCTATGCACTGTGGATGGAAGGAACTTGTATGGGAAAGGTGAGTTGGTCAGAGCACCCCAGACTAATTAGCATAATTTTATAACTCTATATTGCCACATATACAGTTACAATAAAAGAAGTCCTAAGGAACATCATCAGAAATTTATTAGTATGACACATCTACCATCAGCAAATCTGATGGTAAATGCCCTTTAATTGCCCTTTAATTGTGGTTTATAGTAATGATAATATGGAATAGCAGAAAGTAGCAGGTTTAGCAAGGTTCTGCCGGATGCTTAGTCACTGTGACCGTTCTCACACAATACTCCTACTGATCATTTATCTCCTCCACCCTTTCCATATTTGCAGTACAGCAACAACAGCACAATAAAAAATGTAATAAAGATATACCAGTACAATCCACATATTTCTATGTGGATTTCAGACCTCAACCCATTCTGAGGTGGAGACATCCAGAAAAGAATGATGTATGAAATTTTTAATACTTAATCCCATAAATAGTGCAACGCAGAACCTTGACACCTTAACCCTTTAAGGTCAACCATGAAAGCGTTAATTAGGACTCACCTTACAAAAGTCAAGAGGGCTGTTGGGGCCCTGCATAAAAATCCCTATCAATACTGTTAGGTTGTTTAGATTGTGAGCCCTATGGGGACAGGGACCAATTTGACATGCTTTGGGCAGCGCTGCGTAATCTGTGTGCGCTATATAAATAAAAGAATTATTATTATTGACTGTCAAACCTAAGCCTGCACTGGTCCATTTTGCAACACTTTTTCTTTTTTACCAGTTAAAAAGAGAACCCGTCATGCAAAATAACCCCCCTAAACTAAATATATTTTCATAAACTGCCATTAGAGAGCATTGCCTCTACCCCTTCATTGTCCCTCTACATGCCTGTAAACCTAAGCAATGAGGTCCTAAAGATGTATGCAAATGACCTGTGAAATGTCCAATGAATCATTAGCATATTCAAGCTGTCCACCTTATTCATGAGTGGGAGGCACAGCCACACCCCCAGTGCATGACTGACAGCCTGTATAATGGAGTGAGGCTGTATAATGATGTGCTTCCTGGTGCTGCTGGCCACGCCCCCTGCAGCCTGTGTGTGCATGTGTATGTGTATAGGAGAGCTACAGCAGCTCCAGGCAGCCATGTTATAGCAGAACATGTCAGATTCATGTGTAGCTGATGTCTGTGTCTCTCACCTGTATATTAGGAGGATTCAGCATGTCAGCAGATGCAGCACACACACTAGCCATGCTTTACTATACATTACACACAGACGTGAGCAGGGGGAGGAGTGGGGAGGGGGAACAGGGGTGACATCACTGCCTCTGACCATGTGACCAGCCTCATTTACATAATAAAGAATAGATGATTTTGCAATGAATAATGCATGAAATAACTAGATAAAGGCTGGGATGGGATCCTTGTGAGCTGCTCCAACAGGTAGAGGTGACAGGACTAGTGGCAGAGACCTGATGACAGGTGTCCTTTAAGGGCCAGGTCATTTTTGTTTTTTGCATTTTCATTTATCACTCCCATCTTTAGATATCGATAACCTTTTTATTATTTTTTTTAACCAGAAAAATGTTTATTTGCACACAAAATTACAAATAAGAACAATTCCAGTAATACATATGCAATACACAGTATAAGGCTATATTCACACTAACGTGTGACGTGTGGCGCACGGGAGAGGAGGAGGGGGTGAGCGCTGCTTGCCCTGCCCCTCTCCATAGAGATAGATGGTGCACGGTGCCGTAATACGGGGAAAGATAGGACATGTCCTATCTTTTCCCCGGGTATGGGGCGGTATGGTGCCGCATGTGTGTAGCTCCGTACTTGTGCGCCCATCACCAGCTTATGGGGGACATATACGGCCGCAAGCTTGAGGCCATATATATACGTCCCCAGCAGTTGTGTGACTCTAGCCTAAATGTACATTCTGACATAATCCCCAACATAGAGAACCCCCTTGTCCCCAACCCTCCCCTAGGTCTGAATCACTCTTCAAGTCGACATCATATTTTAACCTCCTATTTTGCGTATCACTTATCATTCTGTTTATTTTTCTAATAGCCCTCCAGGTTGCTCCCAGCTCTGCAGCAACAGCGGTGAGGCCAGTCCCGGGCATTTAATCCATTCGCTCTACTGTTTTTCTAATCTCTTAGCCACACCTCTTTAACACAATTATTTCAAGCTTAATTGTATCGTTCAACATGCGCTTCACCTCTCTCAAAGCCGGTGGGTCCGCATCTAACCAGTGGCTAGCAATAGATTTCCTCGCATGGTAAAGAATTTTAGCCACTGCTAATTGTTCTGGCCTGATTATATCCAATTCCCACACATATCCCAACACACACACTTTTGGGCCAACTGGTTTTCTGACTGCAAACACCCTATATATCAGCCTGTTCACTTTTTCCCACAGGGGCCTTAGTGCTGAGCACCTCCAGAACATATGCATATCATCAGCCTCCTCCTCCTGACATCTCGGACAACACGAATCAACCCGTAATCCTATCTCTTGCATCACGACTGGAGTCTGGTACACTTTGTGATCTTCTCTGTGCCACGTTCAAAGACAGTAAAGACGGTGACTCCAACACTTCCCCCCCTCCTCATTAGCGAGATTCCCCACCTCTGCTTCCCATTTCCTCCCCTTGTCGGCAATCTGATCCACTAGAACTTTGTCCAAGATAACTTTATATATACCAATAATATCAGGCGTTGCATGTTCCTTGCTTGCACCACCCCTGATATCACCCCCATAGAGGAGAATTCTACAACCCTTTCCCCAAATTGTGTATGAATCAAGTGTAAAAATTGGAAAAACATAGCCCTTGTGGTCCCAAATTTTTCCGTTATTTGCTGGTACCGCTTTAGCACTATCCCAGTATACAGCTGATGTAGGTATACAATTCCCTGCCTTCTCTATCCCTGCATGTTCTCCAGCTTATATAACTCTTCCAAATACGGGTTCTCCCATAGTGGGGGTTGTCCAAAGGCCCACCTCCAGTAACCGCTTGTACATGCCTCAGGTTTTCAGGAGATTTTTATTTTTTTTTTAAATTTCATAATGCAATGGTACATATATAACATACATAGGGGAGCGGCAAATAGTCATAATATAACAACATGATATGAAAGCTCCATTCCTTTAGGAGTATCTAACATATAACAAACAAATGCCCACCCTCCACAAAACCCCCCAACCCCTCCCTACCGCCCTCTGCCCGTGCTGGAGATGTTGAAAGGAAACAAGCACGGAGGAAAAAAAAAGAAAACCCTTAAATTAACTACCTTATCCTTAGCTACCCATCCAGTGGGCACACCAGGACGGAAAAAAAAAAAAAAAAAAAGAAAAAGGAAAAATTTTTTCTTTTATATTCTCCACTGGTCCCATAGCAAGCTCAGTCTACTATCATTCCTATAGCGTTTCTCATACGCACATTCATACGCTTTGGTACATGCCACTAGATCACTCCATTCCTTCACCGGTGATTTATCATCTTTCCAATGTTTGACTAATATTAGTCTTGCGAGGAAAAAAAGCTTCAAGGCTAGGTCACTTTTTGCTCTAGAGTCTATGGGAATCGGAAGCAAGCCCAGTAACCCGCAAGTAGCAACTCGCGGCAGGGAGCATTGAAGCTGATTCTCTATTATCGTAAAAATCTCCTCCCAGTATGAACTAATTTTCGGGCAATCCCATAAAACATTTAAGATGTCGGCATAGACACTTTTACACCTCTTGCAGTTGGAGTTTTCACTTAACCCAATTTTGAACATTAAATATGGTGAAAAATAAATTCTATATAAAATATTAAAGGAAACCTACCACTTGTAGTGGTAGGTTTCTGATGGAAATACCGCGCACCAGCTCAGGGTATCGCGGTTTAAAACACTTTTTAAACTTTATAGCCGGCGCAGGCAGGTACGCGCTCGGCGCTTACCATGCGCGTGGCTCTCCTTCACTTCCTATGTAGCCGCGCGCACGGTAAGCGCCGAGCGCGTACCTGCCTGCGCCGGCTATAAAGTTTAAAAAGTGTTTTAAACCGCGATACCGCGGTTTAAAACACTAACGAAAATAAGCTCCAGCACCAGCTCACCCTGAGCTGGTGCCCGGTATTTCCATCAGAAACCTGCCACTACAAGTGGTAGGTTTCCTTTAAGTTGAGTGCATCTGTGATTTAAGTTAATAGTGGATCTAACCACATTTTTATAAATATCTCGCCATTGTGCTGCAGTGATCAAACCAACCTGATTTGTCCATTTTACTTGACTTATATGGCTGAAATTCTGATCAATGTCAGTTCTAATCAGACGATAAATCCTGGACAGATTCAGAAGTGACGACTCTGACGCAAAAATTTCAGAGCAATTACCACCTTCGTGTATCGTGAACTTATCGTGATATAATTCTTTCCTGAATGCATGTGCTAATTGACAATACCTAAAGTAATCTTTCTCTTCCAAAATCCCCTTCGTGCACCAAAACTGAAAGGAGGGTAACACCCCCTGTTCCCCCAGATGCTCCAAAGAATTAATCCCTTTTTTTCCCCAAAACCCGACGTCCTCCATTTTATATAGTTCTAAAAAATTAGGATTGCCCCATAGCGGAGTGAATTTAAATCCCCCCCTTAATCCCATATAACCTCTTGAAATCTCTCCAAGTGTTCTCCAATAACTCCGCCAAAGGAAATTTTTTACTGGCATGACATTTCAGGTGACCGGACTCCAGTAGGGCGAGAATAGACTCGAATCTACGCCCCACCCGAGCACTGATCATCTGAAATATGGTGGAGCATTTATTTTCAAGGATGTACTGAATTTGTGCCGCCAAAAAATAGTGGTAGAAGGGCAGGAGCGAAAGTCCGCCCCTCTCCTTATCTGCCATTAGCGTTTCCTGTTTAATACGAACCCTTTTCCTCCCCCACAGTAATCTATTTATAATCGCTTGAATAAAACCGAACCATTTCTTGCCAATCCAACAGGGAGCGTTGCATAATACGTATAAAATTTGGGGCAACAAGATACTCTTGGTAAGAACAACTCTTTCTGCTCGATTTAGAGGTAGCGTGTTCCATGTGTTCACCTAGGATTTCAATTTTGTTAATAGTGGGGCCAGATTCAGAGGTATGTAGTCATCCACATTTGGTGTAGTCTTTAAAGGAAACCTACCACTTGAAGTGGCAGGTTTCAGATGGAAATACCGAGCACCAGCTCAGGGTGAGCTGGTGCCGGAGCTTATTTTTGTTAAGGGAGGTACGCGCTCGGCGCTTACCATGCGCACGGCTCTCCTTCACTTCCTATGTAGCCGCGCGCATGGTAAGCGCCGAGCGCGTACCTCCCTGCGCCGGCTATAAAGTTTAAAAAGTGTTTTAAACCGCGATACCATGGTTTAAAACACTAACAAAAATAAGCTCTGGCACCAGCTCACCCTGAGCTGGTGCTCGGTATTTTCTTCTGAAACCTGCCACTTCAAGTGGTAGGTTTCCTTTAAGCCTAAATATTCACATTAAGATGAAATCTTTAAATCCAGTCAAATTAAGCTGAGAATCGCCATCAAGTGGGACCAAAATAGATTTGTGGGTGTTAATCTGAAAGCCTGAAAACCTTCCGAACTCCCTAATAACATTCAGGGCTTTTGGAACAGATGTATTGGAATCTTTTAGGCAGAGAAGGACATCGTCGGCATACAACCTAATCTTATCCATAGGTCCAGCTAGTCCTCCACCCCCTATCTCCCTGTCAGCCCTAAGTTTTATTGCCAGTGGTTTTATAAAAAAAGCAAATAATAGCGGCGACAGGGGGCATCCCTGCCTGGTACCCCTAGACAGAGTAAAAAAAGGAGAGTAGTCACCATTCACTCTAATACAGACCCTAGGGGCCTGATAGAAGAGTCTAACCCAATCCACGAATCTGCTACCCAGCCCAAATCTATACAGCACCTCCCAGAGGAAGTCCCACTCCACCTTATCAAAGGCTTTGGAAGCGTCCAATGACAGGAAGGAGCACGACTCCCCCCGTCCCAGCTGAAGGCCCGCGAACAACCGTCTTATATTAGTTTTACCCTGGCGACCGGCCACAAAGCCACATTGGTCTTTATGTATAAGTGTTGATGCGCATTCCTTTAATCTGTTTGACAGCAATTTGGCCACCAATTTAGCATCAGCATTAAGAAGAGAGGTCGGACGATAGGATTCCGCCTCCAGTGGGTCCTTATTTTTTTTTGGTAACAAGACTATACATGCCTCATACCAGGACTCGGGTAGTTTCCCCACCCTCTGTGCAGATTCCCATGTCTCCACCACAAGGGGTAGGAGAATAGAACTGAATCTATTGTAAATTTCTAAAGGTAGCCCGTCCAACCCTGGTGAGGAGTTACGTCTAGAGGATGTGAGAGACTCCTCAAGTTCCAAAATGGATATTGGACAGGATAACCTATCCACTCTATCTGTCAATAGCCTAGGGAAATGGATATTATCTAGATAGTGGCCTATATCCTCTACTGACGCCTCCAAATCTGAGGAATAAATATTTTGGAAAAACTGTAGAAAAATACCACTGATCTCCCAAAGATTACCAGTTGATTCCCCAAAAGCATTTTTAATCGCGGATATTCTATTTGACTCCTGTTGTTTTTTAACTTTCTGCAAAAGCCCTTTTGAAGGAGAACCATTCTCACAATGTGTCTTCTGATCCAGAAAGAATAACTTCTGCATAGCCTTATTAGCGATGCATCTATTGTACTCCTCTTGTGCTTTGTTAAATCTATCATATGAGTCTTGCGAACTGCTTACCTGATATTCCCTTTCTCTTTTTTTAACTTCCTCCTTTAGGGTCCTCTCCTGTCTGGCCCATTGTTTACGCAGAAATATAATTTCTGAATTTAATATCCCTCTAAGGAAGGATTTCAACGCATTCCACATTAATCCCAGATTATCAGAGGTCCTATTAGCAGCTATAAAACTGCATAGTTCTTTCTTAATTTTATCGTCATCTGTTAGTAGGGACAACCAATGCGCATTAAGTTTCCAAAACCTAAGAGCAGGTTTAGTTGAACCAGACAGCTCAAGAACCAGTGGGGAATGGTCAGAAATAGACCGATTATCGCATCGAATTTTCCGCACCCAACCGATGGCATAGTCATTGGCCAGTGCCAAGTCGATCCCAGAGAAGGAGTTATGGGAGCGATTATAACATGAAAATACTGGCAAATCCCCATTTAAGGACCTCCACACGTCTCTCAAGCCTACTTCCTGACAGAACCTGTAGAAGGGGGTGTCCACAGCGATTATGCCTGCCAGATTCCTTTTCCCTAGACGATCCTTCTTATCTGACATAACAGAGTTGAAGTCGCCCAGGACCAATACGGGACAGTCACCCACCCTCTCCAGGAACCGCATCAAACTTATCAAAACATCATATCTAAAGGGATATGTATGCCTGGTATATATATGCCTGCTACTACACATTTGGTGCCCTCTAGAATACCAAACAAAAAAACAAATCTCCCATCTATATCACACAGGGCATCTAAGACTTGAAAACTGATTGATCTATGGACCAGAATTGATACCCCTCTAGAAAATGATGAGTAGACTGAATTATAGACATGACTGGCCCACCACCGATCTACTAGAGCTAGGGAGTCTTTGTCAAGATGTGTCTCCAACAAAATCACAATTGCAGGAAGTTGCTTAATAATGTAATCAAAAATAATGCAACGCTTCACCGCAGGAAGCCTCTGAGCACACGTCCGCCCGTCCCAGCAAGGGTGCCGCGAGACGCCGACGGGTCAGCGATCCACGGAGTCCTCCATCATCCGGCGTGCGGCAGCCAGGTCAGCAGGGGAGAGCGGGGAAGGTTGGCGGGGCGGCTGTGCAGCGCGACGTGTCTACATCATGCAGTTACGCCTCCTCCTCACCGGTTTTCAGGAGATTACATGTCCTTCTTCCCAAAGATCCTGCTTCTAATGCAGCTACCGGAATCTGGGTTCCCACAAAATGTTTTACAACCCGTGGGTACCAGCAATCATCCCCACAGGTCGCATCCTCCAAAGTGTTGGCATTGCGCAGGCAAAAAGTATACACCGGCATTAAGAAAACGCTAGCTCTCACCTCCCACCACCACACTGCGGCCCGCCGAAACCTCCCACCACCAGACTGTGGCTAACACCAAACGTCCAGACTGCAGCTAACGCACAATGTATCCCCCTCCCCAAGTGGCCAGACTGCAGCCGACACTGCAAATCCATGAAAGTTGCTTTGTAAAATGCTTTTTTTTTTAAAAAAAAAATTTTTGTTTATTTTTTTTGGTGTCTGTGTTGGGGGGGGGGGGGGTAGGCGTTTTTTTTAGGTTTTTTTATTAATTGAATTTGCGTCTCATTTTTTTACGTGTTTTTACTGTTTATGCAGTCCTGTTTCGCATACACCTCATGCCACCTCAGCACCAGACATGCAGTCCCACGTAACATACACCTGCCACCTCAGCACCCGCCAGACACGCAGTCCCACGTAACATATACCTTATGCCACCTCAGCACCAGACATGCAGTCCCAAGTAACACACACCTGCCAACTCAGCACCAGACATGCAGTCCCAAGTAACACACCTGCCAACTCAGCACCCGCCAGACACGCAGTCCTATGTAACATACACCTAATGCCACCTCAGCACCTGTCAGACATGCAGTCCTATTCAAAAAAGACAGATGGGATGTGCAAAGAAAACGGCTGTATTCAAAGGTATGTAGCAAAAAAAGATTAATTTTATTTGTACAATACACTAAACACTAACATTTATAAACATCTAAAAATGAGCACTCTAGAGGTAAAGTGCTATCCACAGTGCATGACAATAACATGTTCTGTTCTCCCCCTACCTAGAGTAATGTAGAATCTATACTAGGTGTTTTGTATGGAAGGTAATACAATTTGTAGTGGACTGTGCATTGGCTGCCTATGCGGTCGTTGTACAAGTAGAATCCTAAAGTCAATATTTGAATGATACTTCAATCGGAACGAGCAATGCAACTTAGTCTAGTAGAAAATATGAAAAAAAATGATATCACCAAGTAGTTGGGTGGAGGAGATTACGCGCCCCACGCGTTCCGCCTACGATGTGGCTTCCTTAGGGGTCTGAAGTCTAGTGCCTTGAGGTCTTGTATATATGCAGTAGTTAAGGTGGGAGAGTTTAACTCACCTGTGTAGGGAGGTGTGGCAGGCTGGCCGCATGTATGTGTATAGCGGGCCGTGCCGCGGCGGCTCCGCGCATGCGCGATCCCGGCTCTCGCGAGACCGACACAATCCTCCACCTCCAGCTTGTGTCAGCCGCGCGTCACCAGGAGGGCACACCCCCGGAACCCTGTCGGCTACGCCCTCTGTATGTGATCGTAAGTTTCTTAAATTAAAGAGTTGTGATTGATAATGTTGGGGGACTGGGCGAACTGGTAATTTGAAAAGAGGAAAATAAGTAAATGCATTAATATTGCATGTAGTGGTACAATATATATTTCGTAAAAAATCTATATCCATGCATAATACATATGGAAGGTTTTAATTTACAATGGTGAGAAGGGAACTAGTGGTGTATATAAAGGAATCTATGTAGTAGTGAATATGTTTTAAACAAGTAAATAACCCTGTTATAGGATCTAGATATATAACAATAATTCAAAAAATATAATAATAAACATATTAATTTATAGCTATTATGGATACATTATTCTAATGACAATATTTCTGAGTAAATGACCTTAGTGCCAATGTGATCTTGTGACAACGACTAGTGTCCCTGTGACTGAGTTCTTTTTCTTTTACTTTATCAGAAGAAAGGACCGAGTATAGTTCTTTCCAAATTGTGAAGGTAAGTGATTTTTCTTGTTCTTCTAGTGTCTTTTGGGGGCTTCTCCCCTTGTGTTAAATCGTATTCCTGAAGAGAAAATTCTATTGTGAGGAAGGCGTGGCCGTGATTTAGTTTCTTGTGCTAAGGTGAAATCTTAATCGAAGTGTTCTGTCTGAAAACGGAAAAAAGTGAAAAAAGAAAAGAAAGAAGAAAAATTTATAGAAAAAATTAGAGAAAGAAAAAATTAATTAATAAATTCATTTCAAGTGCATATAACATACATTAATTACGTGATTTGCCTCAAAGAATATATGTAACCATATTCTTGATGTTACCCTAAGAATCATCCCTAGAACGATATATTTAAATCATTTTATGTGTATATAAATCTTTTGTATAGATGCCCATTGCCCCCCTATTAATTCAAAAGAATAAGATGTCAAGAATACAAGATAAATGACATAACTAGATAAATGTAGTGTAGGGGGTTATACCTTTTTATAAAATCCTGTAAATTGTAGTTCTTCGTTTAGCCCTTTTGGTGTCATGGAGTTTAGATTGTATATCCATCTGGATTCTTTTTGGAGTAGAATTGAGGTGACATCGCCTCCTCTGATATTAGTCGTGATCTTCTCTAGGCCATAGATTTTTACCCCTGTACATTGGCTGTTATGATGATTCATGAAGTGACTTGCCACTGAGGTAAGATTTTTATCCTGTTTAAAATGCTTTTTGGCCATATTGATAGAGGAAAAATGTTGCTGAATTCTCTTTTTTAGCGGTTGTGATGTTTGACCAACATAAATCCTGGAGCAAGTGCATTCAAGTAGGTAAATGACATTTCTTGTTTTACAGTTGATGTAATTTTTTAGTTTGTATTGCTTCTTATCGATTGAGTTCGTAAATATATCTGTATTTGCCATGTATTGGCAGATGTTACATTCTCCACAGGCATATGTTCCTTTAATTTGATGCCCACCTGTGGTGCTGAGGGTGGGTTGTACAAAGTGACTTTTTGTAAGACGGTCTTTAAGATTTCTGGCTCTTCTGGCCGTAAGGGTTGGTCTTGTATTGATGTGATCCCGCAATCTGGGTTCACTTGTTAGTATATTCCAATTTTTTCCAAGAATTTGATATAGGTCTCGCCATTGATTATTATATGTCGTGATAAGTCTCACCTCTTTATCTGTTCTTGATCTTTTCGGTTTTGGTGTTAAAAGTGTTTCTCTGTTGATTTTACTGACTCGCATATATGCTTGAGAGATAACCTTCTTTGGATAACCTCTTATTTTTAGCCTCTCTGTCAGTTTTTGCATGTAGTTTAAATTCCTGTGGGTCACTGCAGTTTCTCTTCAGTCTTAACATCTGACCGTACGGTATACCTTTCTTGAGATGCTGTGGGTGGAAACCTTCTCACCATTGTATATTCAAACCTTCCATATGCATTATGCATGGATATAGATTTTTTTACGAAATATATATTGTACCACTACATGCAATATTAATGCATTTACTTATTTTCCTCTTTTCAAATTACCAGTTCGCCCAGTCCCCCAACATTATCAATCACAACTCTTTAATTTAAGAAACTTACGATCACATACAGAGGGCGTAGCCGACGGGGTTCGGGGGTGTGCCCTCCTGGTGACGCGCGGCTGACACAAGCTGGAGGTGGAGGATTGTGTCGGTCTCGCGAGAGCCGGGATCGCGCATGCGCGGAGCCGCCGCGGCACGGCCCGCTATACACATACATGCGGCCAGCCTGCCACACCTCCCTACACAGGTGAGTTAAACTCTCCCACCTTAACTACTGCATATATACAAGACCTCAAGGCACTAGACTTCAGACCCCTGAGGAAGCCACATCGTAGGCGGAACGCGTGGGGCGCGTAATCTCCTCCACCCAACTACTTGGTGATATCATTTTTTTTCATATTTTCTACTAGACTAAGTTGCATTGCTCGTTCCGATTGAAGTATCATTCAAATATTGACTTTAGGATTCTACTTGTACAACGACCGCATAGGCAGCCAATGCACAGTCCACTACAAATTGTATTACCTTCCATACAAAACACCTAGTATAGATTCTACATTACTCTAGGTAGGGGGAGAACAGAACATGTTATTGTCATGCACTGTGGATAGCACTTTACCTCTAGAGTGCTCATTTTTAGATGTTTTTAAATGTTAGTGTTTAGTGTATTGTACAAATAAAATTAATCTTTTTTTGCTACATACCTTTGAATACAGCCGTTTTCTTTGCACATCCCATCTGTCTTTTTTGAATATGCACAATTGCCAGGGATGTGTGGCATGTTGAGTTACCCATACTTAACATAAACGTATAGATTTTTTCAGGTACTCCGGAGCTTTACTCCCCATGTGAGCCTGTTTCTTAACTCAGTTTACTATATATACTTTATCAATGACATTAGAATATCACTGTGAAGAGAGATTAACCACCTAGGGAGATACTGGCACAATGGCCTTGGATATCAATGCAAGAGAAACCATCTGGAATAGTCAAGTGGCATCAGTCTTTTCCAATGCCATAGAGGATAACTCAGATTTAGATTTCAAACACATTACGGAGGAATTAACAGAATTACAAAAATCACATGTGCGCATATGGTGGAATATAAAAAGTTTAGAAGAATACATAAAACAAGGAATAATGCCTAGAGGACTACGCATACAAATTTTTCCCTCATGGGAAGTAGAGGAGTCATTTAAATCCACATGGGAACAAGGACTGAAGCAATGCTCCACCATATTAATCCAAATGTTGCTTTCACATGATAAAACGCTTCTAGAACAGGTAAAAAATAAAATTCTCATTTTGGAAACTAAATTGACACAATTCAACACACTAAATCAGGTCACGCCATTT
The DNA here is from genome assembly GCF_040894005.1 of Engystomops pustulosus. Taxonomy (NCBI): domain Eukaryota; kingdom Metazoa; phylum Chordata; class Amphibia; order Anura; family Leptodactylidae; genus Engystomops; species Engystomops pustulosus. Next base: position 98,652,160 of record NC_092417.1, on the reverse strand, counting down.
CAAAACAAATTAAAGGAGATTTTGGAAAAATATGAAAGAGATATCAAGGAAGGAAAGAGAAGGAAGTTCAATAGAGACAGAGAGGACTATCAATCCAAAAGGGAGTACAAATGGGTTCACAAAGGCAATAGACGCAGGATCAGGCAATACACCACTCGCAGGCAGTCTCCTCAGATCAATAAACAGAATGATACATCAATACCTATGGAATCAGCATCAAGTGATTTTTTATCCACGGATGCCAGCGATGTGGATACAGGCCCAGACAGAGTCAATACTCGCAAGAGAGGTCCAAAGCACAGAGATACGTCACCCGGCCACAAGCAAACAAAACGATACTATCGCCGATAGCAACACAGGTAAAGAACAAACATACAGAAGATACGTTACAGGTCATCAATTTATCCTCATATCAACTTACGGAGACAGAAACTACTGTTCTACAAAGGGGCTTAACATTCTCCCCCATGCAAAAATTAGATAAATTTATCTTTGTTAAAGATCTATATATGTTTTGTAGACAACTTGCCTTTAAAATCCTCTATCAGCAGCCAACCTTGGCAGACGGCCTTACGGAGACGGAGAGACAAGTTTTCATGGACCTGCTGGACCTATTAAAAGAAAATGAAGAACCACCATAACAAGAAGGTAATAACTTCCCTACCCGTTTGCCCTCCCAATCCACCCCTTCATTGGGATTGTGCCCGGCTATAAATATATTTTTTCATACAGTCTTACAAGACATCAAGAAATTACAAATTGATCAAAACAGGGGCAACAATATATCTAAACAAGAACAAGAAGCATTGAAAGCATTGAGCCTGAATAAATCCTTTATAATCAGAGAGGCGGACAAAGGAGGTAACGTGGTACTATGGGCAGTGGAGGACTATGTGATGGAAGCAAAAAATCAATTGAATAACAAAAATTTCTATTTTAGGCTCCCCTCGAATCCCACGGACATATTTAAAAAGAAATTTGACCACCTGATCACTGAGACGCTACATCAAAACATAATCGACAAAAAAGAAGCCAAATTCTTGAAGGGAGAAGTACCAGTTACCCCAACCTTCTATTTGGTTCCAAAAATTCACAAATCTTTAACTAAACCGCCAGGTAGGCCAATAGTGGCAGGTATAGGAGGGTTATGTGAACGTGCCTGCACCTACCTCAATTTCTTCTTACAGCCACTTGTTCTCCAATTGGATTTGTACATACGGGACTCAATGCATCTGATAGAACAGTTACAACAGGTTGAAGTACACTCAGAAATCCTGTTGGTAACGATGGACGTGGAATCACTATATACAAATATTGCACATGATCTAGGAATCGAAGCGGTGGCCTACCATCTGAACAACAAGAAAGAGAATCTTGACCGTAAGCATGATTCATTTATTTTGGATCTACTACATTTCATATTGAATCACAACTACTTTGTTTTTGATAAAACATACTACAGACAGATATCCGGCACGGCAATGGGTGCGCATTGTGCCCCCTCCTACGCAAATCTCTTTTTGGGATGGTGGGAGGAGACACGCGTGCACCCATTGCCAAGCTATCAATCCAAAGTACTTAAATGGTATCGTTTCATAGACGACATCATCTTTCTTTGGCAGGGCTCTGCACAAGAATGTTTGGAATTTATAGGAGAATTGAACACCAACACGATCAATGTGAAGTTGGTACCATATATGTCTAGTACATCTGTGGAATTTCTGGATCTAAAAGTATCAAGGCATCAGGAGAAAATAACTACTTCACTATTCCGAAAGAAAACCGCAACCAACAATATACTTCATTTTGAAAGTTTCCACCCACAGCATCTCAAGAAAGGTATACCGTACGGTCAGATGTTAAGACTGAAGAGAAACTGCAGTGACCCACAGGAATTTAAACTACATGCAAAAGAACTGACAGAGAGGCTAAAAATAAGAGGTTATCCAAAGAAGGTTATCTCTCAAGCATATATGCGAGTCAGTAAAATCAACAGAGAAACACTTTTAACACCAAAACCGAAAAGATCAAGAACAGATAAAGAGGTGAGACTTATCACGACATATAATAATCAATGGCGAGACCTATATCAAATTCTTGGAAAAAATTGGAATATACTAACAAGTGAACCCAGATTGCGGGATCACATCAATACAAGACCAACCCTTACGGCCAGAAGAGCCAGAAATCTTAAAGACCGTCTTACAAAAAGTCACTTTGTACAACCCACCCTCAGCACCACAGGTGGGCATCAAATTAAAGGAACATATGCCTGTGGAGAATGTAACATCTGCCAATACATGGCAAATACAGATATATTTACGAACTCAATCGATAAGAAGCAATACAAACTAAAAAATTACATCAACTGTAAAACAAGAAATGTCATTTACCTACTTGAATGCACTTGCTCCAGGATTTATGTTGGTCAAACATCACAACCGCTAAAAAAGAGAATTCAGCAACATTTTTCCTCTATCAATATGGCCAAAAAGCATTTTAAACAGGATAAAAATCTTACCTCAGTGGCAAGTCACTTCATGAATCATCATAACAGCCAATGTACAGGGGTAAAAATCTATGGCCTAGAGAAGATCATGACTAATATCAGAGGAGGCGATGTCACCTCAATTCTACTCCAAAAAGAATCCAGATGGATATACAATCTAAACTCCATGACACCAAAAGGGCTAAACGAAGAACTACAATTTACAGGATTTTATAAAAAGGTATAACCCCCTACACTACATTTATCTAGTTATGTCATTTATCTTGTATTCTTGACATCTTATTCTTTTGAATTAATAGGGGGGCAATGGGCATCTATACAAAAGATTTATATACACATAAAATGATTTAAATATATCGTTCTAGGGATGATTCTTAGGGTAACATCAAGAATATGGTTACATATATTCTTTGAGGCAAATCACGTAATTAATGTATGTTATATGCACTTGAAATGAATTTATTAATTAATTTTTTCTCTCTCATTTTTTCTATAAATTTTCTTCTTTCTTTTTTCACTTTTTTCCGTTTTCAGACAGAACACTTCGATTAAGATTTCACCTTAGCACAAGAAACTAAATCACGGCCACGCCTTCCACACAATAGAATTTTCTCTTCAGGAATACGATTTAACACAAGGGGAGAAGCCCCCAAAAGACACTAGAAGAACAAGAAAAATCACTTACCTTCACAATTTGGAAAGAACTATACTCGGTCCTTTCTTCTGATAAAGTAAAAGAAAAAGAACTCAGTCACAGGGACACTAGTCGTTGTCACAAGATCACATTGGCACTAAGGTCATTTACTCAGAAATATTGTCATTAGAATAATGTATCCATAATAGCTATAAATTAATATGTTTATTATTATATTTTTTGAATTATTGTTATATATCTAGATCCTATAACAGGGTTATTTACTTGTTTAAAACATATTCACTACTACATAGATTCCTTTATATACACCACTAGTTCCCTTCTCACCATTGTATATTAAAACCTTCCATATGTATTATGCATGGATATAGATTTTTTACGAAATATATATTGTACCACTACATGCAATATTAATGCATTTACTTATTTTCCGGGGGTGTGCCCTCCTGGTGACGCGCGGCTGACACAAGCTGGAGGATTGTGTCGGTCTCGCGAGAGCCGGGAACGCGCATCCGCGGAGCCGCCGCGGCACGGCCCGCTATACACATACATGCGGCCAGCCTGCCACACCTCCCTACACAGGTGAGTTAAACTCTCCCACCTTAACTACTGCATATATACAAGACCTCAAGGCACTAGACTTCAGACCCCTGAGGAAGCCACATCGTAGGCGGAACGCGTGGGGCGCGTAATCTCCTCCACCCAACTACTTGGTGATATCATTTTTTTTCATATTTTCTACTAGACTAAGTTGCATTGCTCGTTCCGATTGAAGTATCATTCAAATATTGACTTTAGGATTCTACTTGTACAACGACCGCATAGGCAGCCAATGCACAGTCCACTACAAATTGTATTACCTTCCATACAAAACACCTAGTATAGATTCTACATTACTCTAGGTAGGGGGAGAACAGAACATGTTATTGTCATGCACTGTGGATAGCACTTTACCTCTAGAGTGCTCATTTTTAGATGTTTATAAATGTTAGTGTTTAGTGTATTGTACAAATAAAATTAATCTTTTTTTGCTACATACCTTTGAATACAGCCGTTTTCTTTGCACATCCCATCTGTCTTTTTTGAATATGCACAATTGCCAGGGATGTGTGGCATGTTGAGTTACCCATACTTAACATAAACATGCAATCCTATGTAACATACACCACATGCCACCTTAGCACTCCCCGGACATACAGTCCCAAGTCACATACACCTCATGCCACCTCAGCACCTGTCAAACATGCAGTCCCATGTAAAATACACCTCATGCCAACTCGGCACCTGCAAGACATGCAGTCCCATGTAACATACAGGTCTTCCCTGACCTTATCACATCCAGTCCTGTCAAGCCCCCTCACCTCCATACACATGTATGCACACAGTACCTGTACACGTTCTACTTGCAAGCAGCCATTTCAGCTCTACTTCCTGTGAGGAGACTGCGTGGTAAGCCACGCCCCTTTCACAGAGGCTCCGCCCCTCCGGGACATCACGGCTACCCAGAGCAGCCCCATTCTAGAGGCTACCAGCGCTGTAGTGTGTGCTGAGCAGTGCCGGCCCGCACGCTGCCATTGTCATGTCCTGCACACCATTACTGTGCGCTCCGGACCGCTCAGCTCACACACTACAGGGGATAATTGCCAAGTGTACTTGTACGCTTACCAATTATTCTGTGAAGTAATGGCGCCTCATCATGCGTCTATGACGCTTGGTGAGGTGTTAATGCGATCTCTGAGCTGAACCTTTTTATTTTTATGTCTACAGAGCAATATGATGGCTTCTTTTATGCTTAACAAATTGACCTTCCTTGTGACAGCATTTAATATTCCTTGTATTGATAAGCTGGAAAAACATTTCAAAATGTGATGAATTAATAGAAAGCAAAAAAAACAAAACACTATTGCACCATTTTCTTACGTACAGAGTTTTTATATCTTTTACTGTGCGCTCCAAAATGACACCTCATATTCTTTGGGTTGGTATGATCACATGAATAACAAATTCATTCTTACGTTTTAATATATTTAAAAGTTAAAAACAGTTTGTACCAAAAAAAAAAAAAAAAAAAGTTAATTCTGATGCTAATAATTTTTTGTAAGAAATCATTTTTTGTGGTGATGTTTTCATTGCTACCTTTTTATGGTACTGACAGTAATATTACTACGCTCACCTAAAGCTGCCATTTATGTAAAATGATCAGCATTGACCGCAGCAATTAATAGGTTAACTGCCACCCCTGTTGCTATGATTAAAATGACAGTGAAGGCTCCGGGCAGTACACTTATTATTGCTTTGATTTTGGAGAATAGAGATGCAATGAAGGGGAGTGAATGCCTCTCACATCCTGCACCTCCTACCTATACAGGGAGGTGATGCAGGGATAGAAAAAAAAAAAATGCTCGTCATATTGCTTTAAATGTTAATTTCATATAAATCCCATCCTTAGGATATTGCAATTTTCTTAAAAATCAAACATTTGAGCCACATTTTTCAGATTTTAATACCAGGGCATGTTTTTACAAAACATAAATTTGTTGCTTATTCCCTTAAGAGGGAACAGACCAGAACTGTTTTCTCAGTGGCACAGTAACTACAACAAATCATACAATATGAATATTGCTGTGGCGGCTCTGGGAAATATCCACAAGGAGGAGACATATTTGCTCAACTACTGTAGCCATATGCACTTTGCTCCTTCCCTACAAATCAGTGACATAAGGCACATTATAAATAAAACGTTTTTAGTGAGATGCCTTTCCTCTCACAGTTCATATAGATCTCATCTCTTCTTTACTCCTTTCTTTCGGGAAGCATTAGGATTCATCCGCCTTCGCCCAGCTCCTACTGCTCCGTCTCGGATGTTCAAATTAGCAGCTCTGCTATATATGTCATTTTCTACGAATGGTGATGCTCCAGCAATGTAATCTGGGTTGAAGACATCTGTTTTGGACCTCGCCTTTTTCGAGACGCGTTGCTGGGGGAAGTGCTGGTCCCAAACCAAATGTGGGTTTGCTGCATGCTTGCCTCCTTGTGGGGCTGGTAGTGAGTACTGCAGGAAGACAGATGATGGTCAGCAAAGACAGTGACAGTCAGCTATGCACCACATTTTAGATAATGTATTCTGTGTCTCATCAATTTGTGCAGTCATTCAAAGCAGGAGCACCAACATCTCAAGCTAGCAGTACAAGTATAGAATGGTAAATATTACACTGCACTGCCACCTAGCGGGCATTTATGCAATATCCAAATAGAAAATTGGAACAAGCTATAATCGTTAAACAAAATTGAATTAAATTAATAAATTGAATATCTTGGCTGATATTTGATCATGCAAGTAGTGGTAGTAATTCAATATTCCATGCCATGTACTGGGAACCGGGAAAAAAAATTCTGAATGCAGTGAAAATGATGAAAAAACACATTTGCGCCATTTCTTGTGGGCTTGGATATGACGTCTTTCACTGTGCGCCCCAAATGAAAGGTCTATTTCATTCATTGGGTCAGTACGATCACGGGGATACCAAATTTGTATAGGTTTTAAAATGTTTTCATACATTTACAAAAATTAAAACCTCCTGTACAGAAAAAAAATTCTTCATTTTGCCATCTTATTGCACTAATAACTATTTCATACTTTGGTGTACGGAGCTGTGGGTGGTATCATTTTTTGCGACTTTTGATGACGTTTTCAATGCTTTTATTTTTAGGACTGTACGACCTTTTGATCACTTTTTATAGAATTTTTTCTATTTTTCAATATGGCAAAAAACTGCCATTTGCGACTTCGGCGCTATTTTCCGTTACGAGGTTAAACGCAGTGAAAAACGTTTATTATATTTTCATAGATCGGGCATTTTCGGACACGGTGATACCTAATGTGTGTATGATTTTTACTGTTTATTTATATTTATATCAGTTCTGGGGAAAGGGGGGTGATTTGAATTTTTATGTCTGATTGATCCTATCATATACTGTCATACTGCAGTATGGCAGTATATGGGTTTTTTGCACACCATCTATTACATTGTGCAAATCACACAATGTAATAGATATCCGAGGCTATCATGATCGAGGCTCTTTGTGTGATCCGAGGCTGTCATGGCAACGGATCGCCGCTCCCCGATGAAGTCACGGGGACTGACGATCGGAGCCAAGATGGTGGATCAAAGGATTAAAGCCCACGATCGGTGCTTGCTAGCGACGGGCATTTGCTTCATTACAAAGCAAATGCCCGGTGAGTATGAAGAAGTCTCAGCCCGTGAGCCCTCTTCATACTCCCCCATGCGCAGCAAGACGTAAGGTTACGTCTTATTGCGCTATGGGGTTAAGCATATGTTTGTACAGATAGGTTCAAATATAATATCCATCATTGTTAAGAGTTCTTACCCGCAGCCCACGTGTATTGAAAACTTTAGGGTTTTTGGAGAAATGCATGTGGAGACTCCCATCTTCATTCACAGATACTGCTATCTTCTTCAGGGTCTTATTCCCACAGCTGGGACAAAATAACTTGGTCATGTCTGCTGTAGTCCTAAAGTAAGTGAGAAGTAGTTGTGGTGACCAGTGCCAGCCATTATGTGCATTGTATCTGAGCAAAACTCCTGTTGCCATGGCTACCGATTACTTACCGTTAAGTCATCTCATCACACATAGGGTGCATTCACACGGCAAAACCTTCTCCCTCCATAGAAAACAGCGACTCACAGCCACGACACAGGGAAAGATAGAGCATGCGCTATCTTTTCCCCGTGTACAGCGTGGATCGGTGCCAGACATGTGTGGCACCGTACCACCGCCGTCCCGCCATTGCCGTCTATGCGGACGTATATGTGGCCGAATATACATCCCCACAGACGGCCGTCTGAATAAGGCTAAAGGGAATAAAAGTGCAACAATGTTGCTGCAATGCATTTTCTGCCTGGTTAGCCTATGATCTCATGTAAGTATAGGGATAGTATGTCAAGCAGAGAGAAATGCACATTTTGCATTTTATTAACAGTCAGTTGAACTAAGCTTGTATCCACTTACTTGAAGCAGCCATGACAGCGTAGAATGAAGTTCCTGGTCTGGCGGATCAGCATTCCATCCATGGAGAGCACATGCAGCCCCATCTGTATGAGCACGTTCTGAGGGAAGAAAAATAGTGATAAAATTAAATGATACATTGAAAAGTTTCAGTTCTTGCATGAAATTTGCACCAAATGTCCATTTTATTGCTTATCTTTGTACAGATAAATGTAGGGCATTTAGAATCTGTATTTTAGGGACAAATAAATAGATGGTCCAAAAGTACATAGTATGCACGCAAACGCAAGGGTCTTCCCCCCACAATGAAGCATAAGTAGCTTAAGAATTTAAAGAGCAACTGTAGAGTATAAAAACTTCTGCCTAGCTCTGCAACAAGCAGGAAGTCTTTTAGGTAGGTGTGTGTGTACATATACATACCTTGATGCTGCCTGTGTTCATCTTTTTATTCCTATGTAAGAGACATAGGTGTAGGTGGATATCTTTTAAAGTGCGTTCACACGTGTTAGTAACGCATGTTTTCAAACGCATCAAAACAGCTGAGAAGGAGATCTAACAAATGCATGTCTTAAAACATGTTAATGCATGTTAAAATAATGTTAACGAGACATTAACAGTGAGATAACACATGCATTTTGTAAACACAATGTTAATATCTATTTAAATCAGGCTAATTTATTCTCAGCTGTTCTGATGCAATTCTGTTTTTCACATCCTCCCCTGGTTTGGGCTCACAAATATGGATGCAAAATACTCCCCTGTGAACCATATTATCAATGGATAATATGTAGATTAACAGAATCTACCAGATAAATGATAACATGGATGGCCAGCAGCACAATTACAATAAGTCAGACTGGATTGTGTTGCTATAATACCTGCATAGCAAAATCTGTAGTCAGGCACCCAACTAGCACATTATCTGGAGCTTCCAGGTTGCCCATGTCCTGCTGGATTTGCTTGAGGTTACTGGGTGTAATCCAACCTTCCTCATCATCTTCCTCCTCCTCCTCCTCTGACAACTCCTCTTCATCATCATCACCCTCTTCTTTCTCCCCCTGATTGATAGATCTATATGGATCATGGTGCTGTTCAGACAGTGATGTTTCCTTTGGGCTTGTAGTCACAGTCACTGATTGGGCATACTGCAGGGCAAAAATGTGTCAACTATTAGCCATCATTTACAGCCAAGGTCTATTATATAGGGTGCAGTCTTAGCACCCAACCAAATACATACCATTAATTCTAACAAATCATCCTCAATGCTTGGCAGGGGGCTTCTCCAGAAGTTAAAGGAATTATACTCCCTGTTCTCCGTGCAGTCTTTAGTTTCCTCGGTTTCCACGGACTTCAGAGAGTCATCTTTTTTACCTGTGGACTGGATCATCAATTTAATAGAATGATTCTGTGTTACAGACTTCAGCAACACTCCTGACATATCTGTCCTATGCCATTAAGATTCCCATTAATACCATCTTAGGTTTTTCTATTTTTTTTTTAAAAGAAAATCTACCATTGAAAGCAAGAATATTAGACCAGGGCCAGTTACTCATAGTTCCAGGCACCCTGACTTACCTTTTTTTATCCATGGCCTGCTTCCTTCTAAAATAAACTTTAAAATGATGCTAATGAGTCAGAAGGGTTCTGGGGGACGTTACCAGATCCCCTCCATGCTGCAGCTTCACGGGCTGTTCTACTGTCTTCCACTCTACCCTCTAATCTCACAGCAACAGAGGAAGTTTCAGCTCATAGTAGGAGGGGGAAGTACTCCTGCACAGTGTAAAAGCCTGTGAATCTAGCTAGCATGGAGAGGCTCTGATAACTGGTGACCATTTGGGCTAGTGCTACACACAAGCATATATTGCATTTTTGGGCAGATCCTAGTCTAGTTCCATTTTCTCTTTAATGAGCCAAAAATCCATAACGCTTTCATGTTTTAGTGTACAGAGCTGTGTGAGGGCTTATTTTCTGCATAACAAATTTTACTTCTCAGTGACGTTATTTATTAGTCCAAATTCCCGATATGGCAAAAAAACAAAAACAAAAAACAACGCATTTGCAACACGTTCTTGAGGGCTCAGCTTTTAAGACTTTCGCTGTGCACGCCAAATAACACCTCTGCTTTATTCTTTGGTTTGGTATGATCACATGATACCAAATTTGTATAGGTTTTATTGTGTTTATACACTTTTGTTAATTTTTTGAAAATATACAAAGAATTTTTTTTGCCATCTTCTGACACCAGTAACTTTTATACTTTGGTGTACAGAGCTGTATGATAAATGTTTTCATTTTTTCCATTTTGAGGACTGTGTAACATTTTGATCACTTTTAATAACATTTTTTATGTGATGTAAATTGGTGTAGAAGTCGCCGTTTTCTGTTATGGGGTTCACTGCCGGCAATAACGGTTTTTATGCCTGATGAAAGCTCCGCTCTGGAGTCGAAACGGGCTATCTTTCATCCGATGCTGGACCTTCGAGTGATTTGCAAAGCGCTGCTCTATCTTTCTTCTTCAGGCTGTATACAATAACCGTTTTTCAATATTGTGGTAGATCAGGCATTTTGAGACGCGGCGATACCAAACGTGTTTGTGATTTTTACTATTTATTATGTTTTATATCAGTTTTTACTATTTTTTTGACCCTCTAGGGTACAATAACCCTGGATAGTCTGATCGTTCCGACCATATACTTTATTACTGTGTATAATTTTACCCAGTATTCATTACAACGAACCACTGGCTCCTTGTAACGAATCTGCAGAAACCAGACAGCCTTGGGTCTGAGGCCCGAGGCTGTCAAGGCAAACTGATCGCGGCCCCCCGATGACGTTCGGGGGAGCGAACATTGGAACATAGAGGCGCCCACATGAGGCCAATTTTTAAACGTCGCCAGTGGCATCGGCAGGGTTAATACTTGTAATCGGTGCTAGCCCCAACCACGGATATTAGCAATGGGTGTTTGCTGTAATATGCAGCAAAACCCACCTCTGTATGAAGAGGGCTCAGCCCGTGATCCCTCTCTAGACACCCCCTGCACCTCTACATGTAGAGCGCGGAGTGTGAAGGGGTTAACGTTTATTCCCCATGGACTGGATAAACACAGTCCTTCAGAAGGAGCAACTTACCAAAAGTTGTTTTTTTGGTGAACCTATGGCAGTACATCAAAACCTCTATGGCGGTTTTAAGGGGAACCCGTCATCACATTTTTCACATATACAGGTAGTGACAGGCTCCCATAGGGCCCTAGAAACTAACTGACACCTTTCTTTTAGCTAAAAAATTATTCCCCTGAGATTCCCATATTTTCAACTTTATAGTTTTACCTGGCATCTAAGCAGGACTACAGCAAGTCGAGGTGGACGTGGCCTCGGGCAGAATCCAGCACCCTCTCCCCTTGCCATCTCTGTATGCAGCTGTTATGTCATGTGACCAGGGCAACATCCTCACCGGTCCTATAATTTTTGTAGCATTAAAAAACTGTACATCAAGCATATATCTCATGAAATCACAGCATACACAGGGAAACTATTATTAGCTAAAAGCAGGGTGTTACTAGAGTTCTATAGGAACCTGCCACTACCTAGATTTGTGAAAAACTTGGCGACGGGTTCCCTTTAAGTTTATCACATGGTATTTTATAGAAGTGCTTCATGGTTGACTACCAGATTTTCTCTCTTTAGTGCTTTGTGGAGAGGACAACAACAACATTGGTTGGGGAATAAGAGGTGTAGGTATGATGATGTAGGTTAATAATAGTTTTTCTTATTTGCTTTATTATGTCTGCTTGCCAGTTTTAGTACATCTTACAGCTATATAAGCCCTTTTTAATTTTCTAACGTAAAATACTGATAAAAAGTATAACATTATAAAAAAACCATTGAGTAGAACATATTTGAGCCAATGGCCTAAGAAGATTGCTACCAGGTAAAGCAAAGAGACTGGCATGAACTTGTGGAAGTCCAATTTATATCTAAATAATCCTATCCATGCTACTGTATAATATTTGTGCAAAAAAAAAAAAAATGTTTTACCTTGGAGGGAAAATGAAAACCAGCCACATTGACTTGCGTCTCTGGGTGCAGAGTTGTGGTGCTGACAGAGACCTAAAAATACAAATATACTTATAATGTAAGACACCAAGCTGGAAATGATCTGACAAATTTTTCTTCATCCAGAATAACACTTCTTTAAATTAACATTCAAGCTTAAAGTATATATGGTATGAAACATAACACACAGTCTGAGAGGAAGAATATATAAAAAGAGGTTTAGAAGGCATAACACACACACACAATAAGAGTATTAATAAAACTCTCGACCTAACAGATTGTCCGACGGCAATAACACATCTTCGAGAAGGGCTAGAAGGCATCAAGCAGATGGCTTTGTTTGGTCTTTAGCAACCTTACTGTTTTGGCTTTTCCATTTTCCATCCCCTTCTTCCAAAAGCCAAACATTTTTTTTATTTTTTTGTATTTATAGAGCATTAGGTGGGCTTGCAGCAAACACCCGCTATGTATGGAGATGGCTCAGCTCGTGAACCCTCTATAAACAGCCTTAATGATGCTGTGGTGAAATATTATGGAAAGGCTTTATTAAGGGGTTAACGTACTGGTTTTTAACTATATTTCCTGGACCAAACTGTGCAGGGACCCAGACTCCTAGCATCACGGATGCTATGAGACCAGACATTCTTTTCTCCCTACGGGATTATGGTCTTCCACACAGGTCTGTGTGTATGTACCCTTATACTGAAGACACAAGTCATTGTCTGCATGAGGCCATCCAATGAAACATTGTGCCAATGCTGCATACCACTCCTCCATGTAACCATCCAACATGTGAGGGGACTGTAGTCGGCCTTTCCAACCCCAAGTACAACTGCCCTAGAGTTTCTAATCATCTCCAGCTCAAAAAGATAAACCAAATCGACCTCAAGTAAAATCCTAAAAGAGGTTTTCCCTCTATATCCAATAGAGAACAGTGTTGTGGGGAAGAATGGACACTGCATTACAAATCATTATAATACACACTGTGCTCGGTTCTTGATTCACAGACTATACATCATAAAAATATGCAGCCGTCTCTCCATTCTCCCCAGCTTGGAGACATTCAACACTCTCCAGACAGATATGCACGTCCCATTGTTGAAACCTACCTTCCAGGTATTGATTACATGTTCTGTAAATGTATCATTAATATCTCACATGGCGATACATCTTTATAGCCCATATATCTAAAAAAAAAAAGTGGCTTTAAATAAAGGGGGACCCAGGGAGTTTCGAGAAAGTTAATTACCTTCTGTGGTGGTTCATTTCGAATGTGTTCTGTACCAACATGCTCAGCCTCAAGCTGGTAGACGAGAGCGAGGACCTTAATGTCAGTGGCAGACAGACTGACATAATCTCCAGTTTTCTTAGAGAAATCTGTCACTATAAAAGAAAGAAATAGTTACCAGGATGACACCCTCTTTACTACACGCAATGATCGCATATTGGCTCGTTGCCTATAACTTCAGTAAAGATAACAAAAAACAGTACAAGATGATGCCCCATTTAACATCTATGAGGTACCATAGCCCATAACACACCGATAAGCAAGCAAAGTTAAAGCATGTGCTTCACAAACACAACAGTTTTGATCAAGTGTCCAACTACCAACTCCTACTCTGCTACAAGCCCCATATTGCCATTTCTGAGAGAAAAAAAAAGTGGGGCAACGAAACTACTCTTCCTGGTAAGAGTGTGGTTTGGTTACAAATATCCCAGTGTAATGGGAATCTACTCTTCTAAGTGTGTAATATAAGGACCAGCACAGCTCCTGCTGTCACCGCCAGGCACACTATGGCTCAGTGGTGACATCACGTGACAAATTTATATAGGCTGAATATGGGGAACGCTTGCAATGTGACGTCACCACTGAGTCTGTATATTATATATATACCGTATATATATATCCTGCCTCCCTGACACCCGAACCGGCCAGTCCCGCTTACCCAGCTGGATGCTTTCCGCTTTGGGTTCCCTGAGTAGCAGCTCATAGGGCAGCACTGCCAGTCTCCTCCGGGTCGGCCTATCGCGGATCTCGTTCACCACGTCCCGCACCGTGTAGATGTGATCCCCGATCTCCTGTAGAGACACGAGCACTGGTCATATGCCGCCAACACGGTAACCCCCGGGCCCTCTGCACTGCCCGCACCTCTCACCTGTAATGCGGCATTCTTCAGGAAAGCTCCAGCATCAGCCACAACGTGCGGCACCCTGGAGGACGCCATGTCTTCTCCACTTGTCCCGCCCTTCAGCCAATCAGAGAGCGAGCATCATTCTATCGCATTCCTCCACTTGTGTGTTGTTGCCATCTACCGGCCACAAAAGAATACTACAGGCTGTCAGTGATGAAAGTCATCTCATCGCGCCGGAATGCACCACCTCGGACCAGGTGAAGGTAAGCGCTCCCCAAGCGACACTTTTTCGGTTTTTAAATGCGGCGGGTTTTCCGAATACGTCAGGTTTTCGTTCGGCCACGCCCCCCGATTTCCGTCGCGCGCATGCCGGCGCCGATGCGCCACAATCCGATCGCGTGCGCCACAATCCCGGGGCAATTCAGGTACAATCGGCGCAAATCGGAAATATTCGGGTAACACGTCGGGAAAACGCGAATCGGGCCTTTAGTAAATGACCCCCATTGTGATCAATATAAACGTCACAGTGGGGGAGATTTATCATTAGGCTGGATTTTGAGCAGTTGTCTATGTGTGAGATCGGCAGGTTTCCAGCAGTCGGATTTATAAATATTATATGTGCAGTGTTAAAGAGGACCTGTCATCCCGCAAAACCCACCCTCCAAATGTGCCCCCCATAATCCTCCCCCCAGCCATTTTTTTAAAAAATTTATGTGCAGTAAATTGACTTAAACCGATCCGACCTCTTAGCAAATAAGAGGATCGTGTATCCGGTGTGCTGGCAGTCGGCGGTATTCATAAGAGGGCTGGCCGACACCCCCCCAGCACGCACTGCCAGCGGGGACTTCTAGGAGAAGCTACATTGTGACCGCTGTCAAGGGCTTGCTGGGGTGTGTCGGCCGGCACTCTTATGAATACCGCCGACTGCCAGCACACCAGATACACGATCCGACCTCTTATTTGGTAAGAGGTCGGATCGGTTTAAATCAATTTACTGCACATAAATTTTAAAAAAATGGCTAGGGAGAAAGGGGCTGGGGGGAGGATTATGGGGCGCACATTTGGTGGGTGGGTTTTCCGGGGTGACAGGTCCTCTTTAAATCCCTTCTGATGTGATGTGATCAGCTGTGTGTGCTCTATGCGTATAGACTGCACCAGTCGCATCTATGTTTAACATCTGCTTAATTTCTGCCTTTTTGTGAAGTTTTTGCACAGGAAATTCTTAGATACCTCAAACATAAAATTGAGCAAAAACTTCAAAATTCAGCAAGTTTGAGCTAAATCTCCCACCTGTAGTAGCAATGACCCACATACGCCACCTCCTATGTGGTGTGGATTTGTGATTAAATTTGCATTGTTTTACGCCAATTTTATGCCAAGAAGCTACATAGGCTAATGATAAATCTCCCCAAGTGTATTTATACAGTAAGAAAAGATCCAAGCAGCACTATCAAAACAGAAAATGAATAAACAAAAATAAAAAGGTGCATGCCTAAGGCCGCGGTCACACGATCCGCTAGGCGTCTGTTAAAGATATTACACTGGACTCAGACGCCATCTTACGTATTGTCGGACATTTTAAAGATTCAGTATTCATTTCATATAACTTTGTGTAGTGATAACTAAAGTTTGGGTTTGTCCCTCAGCACACAAAGGACTTAGTGCTCACTAGCACCACCTAGTGGAAGGTATCCAGGTGCACATCTGGACATTTGGTTTATGTGAAAACAGTAGAGATGAGCGAACACTAAAATGCTCGGGTACTCGTTATTCGAGACGAACTTTTCCCGATGCTCGAGTGCTCGTCTCGAATAACGAACCCCATTGAAGTCAATGGGAGACTCGAGCATTTTTCAAGGGGACCAAGGCTCTGCACAGGGAATCTTGGCCAAACACCTGGGAACCTCAGAAAAGGATGGAAACACCACGGAAATGGACAGGAAACAGCAGGGGCAGCATGCATGGATGCCTCTGAGGCTGCTTAAACGCACCATTATGCCAAAATTATGGGCAACAGCATGGCCATGACAGAGTGACAGAATGAAGCTAGATAGTATCTAAAACATGCAATAATTGACCCTGACACTATAGGGGACGGCATGCAGAGGCAGCGGCAGCAGGCTAGAGAGTGTCATGGCGACATACCCTAAATGGACTCAGGCTTCAAACCAATGGGTGGCAGAGAGGAACCAAAGGAGGTGAGCAAGAAGTGCTCAAATAATATCGGTACATGATAAAAGTTTGCCAGTATATTTTGTGGATTACACAGCAGGGTGGCGACAAAGTTAACATGGAAGCCATGAAAACAACCCAAAATTCTGCCTGACACAGCTCGTTTGATAAGGGGACCATGTATGGAGGCAGTGAACTAGTAGTAGATTAAAGGTGCTGCAGTTAAAACTATGTTAGTTGGATCTTGGCATGGAGCTGGCGCTCCGCTGCCAGACGAGCTTTCGCCAATCCAAGCCCCTGTCTCTAGGCTACTCCCCAAACAGCACTTTTGTATAAGATCAAGTGTAGTAGCGTTCTTATAAGTTTAGGATATGCCGGGTGAGGGGAATGTAAACAGATACGCAAGAAGCGCATGATGCGCATGGAGCTGGCGCTCCGCTGCCAGGCGAGCTTTCGCCAATCCAAGCCCCTGTCTCTAGGCTACTCCCCAAACAGCACTTTTGTATAAGATCAAGTGTAGTAGCGTTCTTATAAGTTTAGGATATGCCGGGTGAGGGGAATGTAAACAGATGCGCAAGAAGCGCATGATGCGCATGGAGCTGGCGCTCCGCTGCCAGGCGAGCTTTCGCAAATCCAAGCCCCTGTCTCTAGGCTACTCCCCAAACAGCACTTTTGTATAAGATCAAGTGTAGTAGCGTTCTTATAAGTTTAGGATATGGCGGGTGAGGGGAATGTAAACAGATGCGCAAGAAGCGCTGAAATAATATCCCTAAATGGTAAAAGTTTGCAAGTATATTTTGTGGATTACACAGCAGGGTGGCGACAAAGTTAACAACTTTGATGTGGAATGCCCTGTAATAGCTCTTGGGCGGTGTGCCTTTTATCGCCTAGGCTCAGCAGTTTCAGCACCGCCTGCTGTCGCTTAGCGACGGCACTGCTGCTGTGCCTAGAGCTACCGACTGATGGCGCCATGCCCACGGATGGTAATTCGGAGGAGGAGGAGGTGGAGGAGGGGTGGGAGGAGGTATAGTAGGCCTTTGAGACCTGGACCGAGGTAGGCCCCGCAATTCTCTGCGTCGGCAGTATATGACCAGCCCCAGGGTCAGACTCGGTCCCAGCCTGCACCAAGTTAAGTGTAGTAGCGTTCTTATAAGTTTGGGATATGGCGGGTTAGGGGAATGTAAACAGATGCGCAAGAAGCGCATGATGCGCATGGAGCTGGCGTTCCGCTGCCAGGCGAGCTTTCGCCAATCCAAGCCCCTGTCTCTAGGCTACTCCCCAAACAGCACTTCTAAGAACCTTTTGTATAAGATCAAGTGTAGTAGCGTTCTTATAAGTTTAGGATATGCCGGGTGAGGGGAAAGTAAACAGATGCGCAAGAAGCGCTGAAATAATATCCCTAAATGGTAAAAGTTTGCCAGTATATTTTGTGGATAACACAGCAGGGTGGCGACAAAGTTAACAACTTTGATGTGGAATCCATGAAAACAACCCAAATTTCTGCCTGACACACCTCGTTTGATAAAGGGACGATGTATGGAGGCAGCTATATGGACGACTTTTGGAGGTAGCAATGGAGACAACGTGTGGAGGCTGCTATGGAGACAATTTAATTTGGATAGTGCCTGTATGTGGCAGTCCCAAACATTTTTCAAACCAGAGGAGCAGGTAGGTGGCCCTCCAGTAAAATGGAATAGATTGAGTGCCTGTATGTGGCAGTCCCAAAAATTCTTCAAACCAGAGGAGCAGGTAGGTGGCCCTCCAGTAAAATGGAATAGATTGAGTGCCTGTATGTGGCAGTCCCAAAAATTCTTCAAACCAGAGGAGCAGGTAGGTGGCCCTCCAGTAAAATGGAATAGATTGAGTGCCTGTATGTGGCAGTCCCAAAAATTCTTCAAACCAGAGGAGCAGGTAGGTGGCCCTCCAGTAAAATGGAATAGATTGAGTGCCTGTATGTGGCAGTCCCAAAAATTGTTCAAACCAGAGGAGCAGGTAGGTGGCCCTCCAGTAAAATGGAATAGATTGAGTGCCTGTATGTGGCAGTCCCAAAAATTGTTCAAACCAGAGGAGCAGGTAGGTGGCCCTCCAGTAAAATGGAATAGATTGAGTGCCTGTATGTGGCAGTCCCAAAAATTGTTCAAACCAGAGGAGCAGGTAGGTGGCCCTCCAGTAAAATGGAATAGATTGAGTGCCTGTATGTGGCAGTCCCAAAAATTCTTCAAACCAGAGGAGCAGGTAGGTGGCCCTCCAGTAAAATGGAATAGATTGAGTGCCTGTATGTGGCAGTCCCAAAAATTCTTCAAACCAGAGGAGCAGGTAGGTGGCCCTCCAGTAAAATGGAATAGATTGAGTGCCTGTATGTGGCAGTCCCAAAAATTGTTCAAACCAGAGGACCGGGTAGGTGGCCCTCCAGAAAAATGGAATAGATTGAGTGCCTGTATGTGGCACTCACAAAAATTGTTTCAAACAGAGGACCGGGTAGGTGGCCCTCCAGAAAAATTAAATGCATGAAGTATAGCAAGAGCCAGTGGGCCCTGTCAAAAAATAGCCATTTTCCTCTGCTTTACTGTACAAAGAGGAGGAGAAGGAGGAAAATGAGGAGGAGGAGGAGGAGTGGATCAATTATTCAGGTTGAGCTTCCTTCACCTGGTGGAGATTGGAAATTCTGAGAAATCCAGCCTTTATTCATTTTAATAAGCGTCAGCCTGTCAGCGCTGTCAGTCGACAGGCGTGTACGCTTATCGGTGATGATGCCACCAGCTGCACTGAAAACCCGCTCGGACAAGACGCTAGCGGCAGGGCAGGCAAGAACCTCCAAGGCGTACAGCGCCAGTTCGTGCCACATGTCCAGCTTTGAAACCCAGTAGTTGTAGGGAGCTGTGTGATCATTTAGGACGATGGTATGGTCAGCTACGTACTCCCTCACCATCTTTCTGTAAAGATCAGCCCTACTCTGCCGAGACTGGGGACAGGTGACAGTGTCTTGCTGGGGTGACATAAAGCTGGCAAAAGCCTTGTAAAGCGTACCCTTGCCAGTGCTGGACAAGCTGCCTGCTCGCCTACTCTCCCTCGCTACTTGTCCCGCAGAACTACGCACTCTGCCGCTAGCGCTGTCAGAAGGGAAATACTGTTTCAGCTTGTGCACCAGGGCCTGCTGGTATTCATGCATTCTCACACTCCTTTCCTCTGCAGGGATGAGAGTGGCAAGATTTTGCTTGTACCGTGGGTCCAGGAGAGTGAACACCCAGTAATCGGTGCTGGAATAAATTCTTTGAACGCGAGGGTCACGGGATAGGCAGCCTAGCATGAAATCTGCCATATGCGCCAGAGTACCAACGCGTAAGAATTCACTCCCCTCACTGGCCTGACTGTCCATTTCCTCCTCCTCCAACTCCTCCAACTCCTCTTCTTCTGCCCATACACGCTGAACAGTGAAGGACTCAACAATGGTCCCCTCTTGTGTCTCGCCAACATTCTCCTCCTCTTCCTCCTCATCCTCCTCCACCTCCACCTCCTCCGATATGCGCTGAGAAACAGACCTCAGGGTGCTTTGGCTATCAACAAGGGAATATTCTTCCCCCGTCTCTTGTGACGAGCGCAAAGCTTCCGACTTCATGCTGACCAGAGAGTTTTTCAACAGGCCAAGCAGCGGGATGGTGAGGCTGATGATGGCGGCATCGCCACTGACCATCTGTGTTGACTCCTCAAAGTTACTCAGCACCTGACAGATATCAGACATCCACGTCCACTCCTCATTGTAGACTTGAGGAAGCTGACTGACCTGACTACCAGTTCTGGTGGAAGTTGACATCTGGCAGTCTACAATCGCTCTGCGCTGCTGGTAAACTCTGGATAACATGGTCAGTGTTGAATTCCACCTCGTGGGCACGTCGCACAACAGTCGGTGAGCGGGCAGTTGGAGGCGGCGCTGCGCTGCCCTGAGAGTGGCAGCATCTGGGCTGGACTTCCTGAAATGCGCACAGATGCGGCGCACCTTCGTGAGCAAATCAGACAGATTGGGGTATGTCTTGAGGAAACGCTGCACTATCAGATTTAACACATGGGCCAGGCATGGCACATGTGTCAGTCTGCCGAGTTGCAGAGCCGCCACCAGGTTACGGCCGTTGTCACACACAACCATTCCCGGCTTGAGGTTCAGCGGTGCCAGCCACAGATCAGTCTGCGCCGTGATGCCCTGTAATAGCTCTTGGGCGGTGTGCCTTTTGTCGCCTAGGCTCAGCAGTTTGAGCACCGCCTGCTGTCGCTTAGCGACGGCACTGCTGCTGTGCCTAGAGCTACCGACTGATGGCGCCGTGCCCACGGATGGTAGTTCGGAGGAGGAGGTGGAGGAGGGGTGGGAGGAGGAGGAGGCATAGTAGGCCTGAAACACCTGGACCGAGGTAGGCCCCGCAATCCTCGGCGTCGGCAGTATATGAGCAGCCCCAGGGTCAGACTCGGTCCCAGCCTCCACCAAGTTAACCCAATGTGCCGTCAGCGATATATAGTGGCCCTGCCCGGCAGCACTCGTCCACGTGTCCGTGGTCAGGTGGACCTTGTCAGAAACGGCGTTGGTCAGGGCACGGATGATGTTGTCTGACACGTGCTGGTGCAGGGCTGGGACGGCACATCGGGAAAAGTAGTGGCGGCTGGGGACCGAATACCGAGGGGCGGCCGCCGCCATGAGGTTGCGAAAGGCCTCGGTCTCTACTAGCCTATAGGGCAGCATCTCCAGGCTAAGCAATCTGGAGATGTGCACATTAAGGGCTTGGGCGTGCGGGTGGGTTGCACTATATTTGCGTTTCCGCTCCAGCGTCTGGGGTATGGAGAGCTGAACGCTGGTGGATGCTGTGGAGGATCGTGGAGGCGACGATGGGGTTTTTGTGGCAGGGTCCTGGGCAGGGGGCTGACTAGCAGCTGACACAGGGGAAGGAGCAGTGGTGTGCACGGCCGGAGGTGAACGGGCTTGTTGCCACTGAGTGGGGTGCTTAGCATTCATATGCCTGCGCATACTGGTGGTAGTTAAGCTAGTAGTGGTGGAACCCCTGCTGAGCCTGGTTTGGCAAATGTTGCACACCACAGTCCGTCGGTCATCCGGTGTTTCCTTAAAGAACCTCCACACTTCTGAAGATCTAGCCCTCGCCGCAAGAGCCCTCACCACGGGAGCTTCACTAGTTGACAGTGGCGCTGATGCACCAGCTCTGGCCCTGCCTCTCCGTCTGGCCCCACCACTGCCTCTTCCAACCTGTTCAGGTCGAGGACTCTCCTCCGTCTCAGAAGCACTGTGTTCACCCGGCCTCTCAACCCAGCTTGGGTCTGTCACCTCATCATCCTCCGATCCCTCAGTCTGCTCCCCCCTCGGACTTCCTGCCCTGACAACAACTTCCCCACTGTCTGACAACCGTGTCTCCTCATCGTCGGACACCTCTTTACACACTTCCACTACGTCAAGAAGGTCATCATCACCCACAGACTGTGACTGGTGGAAAACCTGGGCATCGGAAAATTGCTCAGCAGCAACCGGACAAGTGGTTTGTGACTGTGGGAAGGGTCCAGAAAACAGTTCCTCAGAGTATGCCGGTTCAAATGGCAAATTTTCCTGGGAGGGGGCAGACTGGGGGGGAGGAGGCTGAGGTGCAGGAGCTGGAGGAGTGGGGATTTCGGTGACATGGGTGGACTGCGTGGAAGACTGACTGGTGGTGGACAAATTGCTCGAAGCATTGTCAGCAATCCACGACATCACCTGTTCGCACTGTTCTGGCCTCAACAGTGCTCTACCACGAGTCCCAGTAACTTCAGACATGAACCTAGGGAGTGTAGCTCTGCGGCGTTCCCCTGCTCCCTCATCAGCAGGTGGTGTCTCACCCCGCCCAGGACCACGGCCTCTGACCCCTGCAGTAGTTGGACGCCCACGTCCCCGCCCTCGTCCTCTACCCCTAGCCCTGGGGTTAAACATTTTTAAAATGAGAGTTATAACTTTTTTTTTTTTTTTACTTTTTTTTGTTTTTTTTTGTGTTTTTTTGTGTTTTTTGTTTTTTTTTGTTTTTTTTTGTTTTTTTTTGAGTTTTTAGAACCAAACAATCCTATCCTATTGCTATGGCTATTTTCTAGCCAAGTATCAAAGGAAGCACACTACTATGCCAGATGAGATGACACTGAGTTAGTGCCTAATAGAAATCCAACCCCTACTGAATTTTCCCACTTCAGCCTTTGCTATGGATATGTGCGCCACTAAGCGCAGAACACAGCGGTCGCAAGTCTCACTACAAATTGCTCAGAATTGGCAAGTACATGCACTGCAGAAACTAAAGCCACCAGCAGATCAACCAGAAATCAAATATATAGAACGCTACTGTAGGCTTCAAGAAGCTGTTTGTATTCTCCTATGGCTATTTTCTAGCCAAGTATCAAAGGAAGCACACTACTATGCCAGATGAGATGACACTGAGTTAGTGCCTAATAGAAATCCAACCCCTACTGAATTTTCCCACTTCAGCCTTTGCTATGGATATGTGCGCCACTAAGCGCAGAACACAGCGGTCGCAAGTCTCACTACAAATTGCTCAGAATTGGCAAGTACATGCACTGCAGAAACTAAAGCCACCAGCAGATCAACCAGAAATCAAATATATAGAACGCTACTGTAGGCTTCAAGAAGCTGTTTGTATTCTCCTATGGCTATTTTCTAGCCAAGTATCAAAGGAAGCACACTACTATGCCAGATGAGATGACACTGAGTTAGTGCCTAATAGAAATCCAACCCCTACTGAATTTTCCCACTTCAGCCTTTGCTATGGATATGTGCGCCACTAAGCGCAGAACACAGCGGTCGCAAGTCTCACTACAAATTGCTCAGAATTGGCAAGTACATGCACTGCAGAAACTAAAGCCACCAGCAGATCAACCAGAAATCAAATATATAGAACGCTACTGTAGGCTTCAAGAAGCTGTTTGTATTCTCCTATGGCTATTTTCTAGCCAAGTATCAAAGGAAGCACACTACTATGCCAGATGAGATGACACTGAGTTATTGCCTAATAGAAATCCAACCCCTACTGAATTTTGCCACTTCAGCCTTTGCTATGGATATGTGCGCCACTAAGCGCAGAACACAGCGGTCGCAAGTCTCACTACAAATTGCTCAGAATTGGCAAGTACATGCACTGCAGAAACTACAGCCACCAGCAGATCAACCAGAAATCAAATATATAGAACGCTACTGTAGGCTTCAAGAAGCTATTTGTATTCTCCTATGGCTATTTTCTAGCCAAGTATCAAAGGAAGCACACTACTATGCCAGATGAGATGACACTGAGTTAGTGCCTAATAGAAATCCAACCCCTACTGAATTTTCCCACTTCAGCCTTTGCTATGGATATGTGCGCCACTAAGCGCAGAACACAGCGGTCGCAAGTCTCACTACAAATTGCTCAGAATTGGCAAGTACATGCACTGCAGAAACTAAAGCCACCAGCAGATCAACCAGAAATCAAATATATAGAACGCTACTGTAGGCTTCAAGAAGCTGTTTGTATTCTCCTATGGCTATTTTCTAGCCAAGTATCAAAGGAAGCACACTACTATGCCAGATGAGATGACACTGAGTTATTGCCTAATAGAAATCCAACCCCTACTGAATTTTCCCACTTCGGTCTTTGCTATGGATATGTGTGCCACTAAGAGCTAAACACAACGGTAGCAAGTCCCCCTGCTAATTCCTCACAAAATGGTAAAAGATGCAAATTAAAATAAAAAAAGTAGAACGTTATTGTAGCCCTAAGAAGGGCTGTTGGGTTCTTTGAGAATCACTCCTGCCTAACAGTAAGCTAATAGAACACCCTAACGCTTTCCCTGACCAGCAGCAGCTCTCTCCCTAGCGGCATCCAGAGACAGAATGATCCGAGCAGCGCGGCCAGCGGCTAGTCTATCCCAGGGTCACCTGATCTGGCCAGCCAACCACTGCTATCGACGTGTAAGGGTACCACGTCATGCTGGGTGGAGTGCAGAGTCTCCTGGCTTGTGATTGGCTCTGTTTCTGGCCGCCAAAAAGCAAAACGGCGGGAGCTGCCATTTTCTCGAGCGGGCGAAGTATTCGTCCGAGCAACGAGCAGTTTCGAGTACCCTAATGCTCGACCGAGCATCAAGCTCGGACGAGCATGTTCGCTCATCTCTAGAAAACAGCCAATGGTTCTACACTCCTTTGTGTGCTTACATCCAATAGTGTTACATTTCCTGGGTGAGAACACCCAATTATAGTTGCTGCTTTCCTAATTACATGCCTTATGTAAAGTGCCTTATGGTTTTCTATAAATGTCCGTCCCTCAATAAACTTATCAGTCTTGTTTGCTAACTTCCTGCAAGGACAGGTCTTGTCTTTTCTTTCAAGTTAGTCAAATTCCAGCGCTGGACACAGACTCATTTAATTTGAAAGTCACCTTACAATGATTAGGGGTTTGAGCCCCAGATATAAATCTATAAGAATTGGCGTCTCATAATACAGAACAGCTAAGAGGCTCCCTGGGAGCTCTGCAGGTGTAACCTAGCAGGAGGTAGAAACCATGGTATAGAGACGCCCTCCTCTAAGGAAGCAAGTAGTGGGTCCAAACACGATTAAAAAGGTTGCCTCCCCCTGGGGCAACGCCTTCTGAAGACTAGTAGTCAACTTACATGAAAATATTAACACAGTGATGCATAACAGCTGGAATGTTGGAATTTGTTGCTATTCCTTGTTATTTTCTTGCATTCAAAATATGTATGTCCACCTATACCATACTGATGATATACTATGTTATTAATGTGTATTTAAAACCCAATAAAATGTGTTATAAAAAAAAAAAGAATTGGCGTCTCCTGGGTGGCCATACTTTTATGAACATCTAACCATCGAGGTGACCTCCGCAAGAGTCCAGGCGGCCAGTGACCAGAACTGACAATGAGCGCTCGTCGGGGTAAGTCAAGTCTATTTTTGTCTACCTTGACTGTAGTTCTGTTTCACTGGCTGAAAGGGACTGGGTAAGGTCATCTCCTTGTGTGATATTATGTACTTTAAAATACCAAAAAAATAAAAACAAGAGGAAAGGACAAGGCTTCAATGCAACAACATAAAAGGGAAAATCTTTATTTAGTAAACAACAATGGGAATGCATAAAATAGACTGAGAAGCATCTCAGAAAAGATACAAAAAAGCACGCCAGGTAATATGTCCTAAAATATGTACAATATAAGGGACCCAAACATGTAATGAACGACAATGGGTGTAAAGTAATAATGAGGTAGAGCCCTTATATAGCTAGCAGGTATACTGTAATAATAACAGAGGTCACAGACGCCAAATGATAAACATGGATAAACACATACAAATAGTGCAAAATGAGTGGAAGCTAGTGTGACCAAGAGGAGGACATGATATTACCTGGCGTGCACCCCGACGCGCGTTTCAATCGCAGCAGGTCTTTGTCCCTTGACAATCTAAAAGACTTAAAGGAATTTGCTTGTGATAAGAATACAAAGAGACACACTCTAGGAAACGTAGACGGCCCCAACAGGGCGGGACAAGGGGGTGGTAATGGACAAGGATGTCAGCAAGAACAGTCCCCCTCTTCTGAAAGCCCCCCCAAATAGAGTTAGTGCCTTTCATTGTAGTACTCTTCCCTGTTGGCAAATGTTTTCCTCTCTGTGCCCCTACATGAGGATTACCAGTACCTATTTGCCTTTACCGGTGTAGTATTCCAGTATATCTGATGTAGATTCCCACAAGGGGGGTAAAACTCCCCCAGCCAGTACTCCATACTACACAGCCCTATAGGGAGTAGACTGGCAGACTAGCCCCTTACTGGATGTTCTCCTTTTCAGTATGCGGAGGACCTACTGTTTTTGTGTGCTGGGATGCATTTATTGACCTTATGTGTTTTCTGTTCCAGAAGGGTTGCAAAGTTTCCTGAGACAAACTCCAATACTGCCAGGAGAAGGTGGTCTTCCTAGGCCACTGCTTCTCAGCCACAGGCAGATACCTGACAGAGGAAAGAAAGCTGGCAGTCCAGAATGTGCCCCTGTCCTGAGGCCCTAAGCCTCTTCACATGTTTCTAGGACTGGCCAGCTCCTGCAGCCTGGGATAAGGTCTGCTGCCTCCAGCCCAATGCTGCCCCTTTCTGACTGCATTGCCTCTTCCCCATTTGCCCTTAGTCAGGAGGCAATTGATGCATTCTATAGCCTTAAGGTGGCAAATCCTGTGTGCCCCGGCCCTAGGCACATTCCACTGAATCAAACTTTTGTTTTATTTTGCACTGAGTATCAAGGCCTCGCCACAGGTGTCGAGTCCAGGAACGTGGTGGCCTCCCCAGTGGCCCACTATTAGGCCTGGTTAGACTCAGTCATGAGGGGAGCCCCTCATGTGTCTATAACTGCAGCCAGCAATCTCCTCAGCATGGCCAGTGAGCTGATCCTAGATCACTCAGTTACAGTGCAAACCCCACATACCTTGCACAGTGTCCTCACCCAAGTACAGCCCAAGCATCTGAGCAAAGGCGAGACAGCTCAGACTCCAGTGTGCACTCCTGATTCCCCAGGATACACTGATAAGGTGCACAGCTCTGAATCCTTCATTCTATCGCCAGTCTTCCAGGATTCAGAGAGGGTGGAGAGAAGGGTGAGTAACGCAGATGTTGAGTTTTTTCTCATAGGTGGCTCCAGGTCTGCAGGAGAAGACAGATGGTTCTACACTGGATATGCAGTGTACACAAAAAGAATACACCTGATTGATTATGGGCAGGCAAAGCAGCCACAATCAGGTAATAAACATACACCAAAAAGTTTGGACATGAGTGACGTACCACCCAAAACGAGAAATTTAATCGCAACAAAGAATACTTTATTATGTGCAAAAATACATTAACAATAGATACAATTACTGGACAAGCAACAAAAATTAAAAACTCTGCATGGTACAATGAATCGCTAAACAAATAGCCTCGAGGTAGGTGAAACAGTCATGAGAGTTGTTTGTGACGAGCCTATGCACTGTAGTGCATGGTTACAAGGCAGTAAACAACGATACATATAAATGGGATGACCAAAACAGTAACAAATACCATACCAAATGCTGACCAGCAGAGGATTGCCCCGACACGTGTTTCGCACGAAGTGCTTTTTCAAGGGGAGTGCAGGTCAAAGGAACAAGTGCCTATTTAACTAACACAGGACCAATGAGAGGGGATTAAAAAAGATGGGCACAGGTGAAAAGAATAATGTGAATGCATACACATACCTGAACGCTGTAGAGGAAATAGAAGCCTGGGTAAGGCGCAGGCGCGGGAAATCAAATTCTCGCGGGGCCCCGCACACACATGTGTCGCACAGTGCAATGTGTCGCACCATAGAGAATAGGGGTACAGACTGGCGCTAATGACTAAACTGTGTGCTACACATTGATAAGAAGTGTCGCTGAGAAGTCATGTAGGCGACAATGGAATAAAACATCTAGCCCCTAGACAAAAAAGTGCAAAGTGCAAATAAAACACACATGGAATAATAAAATAATAAAAGCTGACCTATAGAATGTAATAAAAGTGCATCGTGCCTATGAGAGTCTATTGGCCAAAAAAGTGCTTAAACAGGCTGTGCAAGAATGAAAGCCAGGTGATCATCATAATCGGAGATGCTGACCATGTTAGTCGACGTGTATAGTACTGAATAAAGAAAGTGCGAAATAGTACCTATAGACAAATACCTTATTAATACAAAAACATGTTATTATGTTCTAGTGCAAGAAAATACCTACAAAAATTATCAAAGATGCAAAAAGTAGACATATAATCAAATATAAAGTGCTAAAAAGTTGTCACTTTGCAAGTCAGAAATACATGAAAATGGGTATATAGGCTTAAATTGCACCTAAGCAATATACAGTGCATAACGTATTACCAGCAGTATAAACCAAGAATACATGCACAAATGGTGGGATAAAAGGAATAGGATAAAAAAGTGAACACACAGTGCAGTGCAAAACCCAGTGAGACACTCGTGAAGGTGAAAGGGGAAGGGGCTTCCATTAAAGCGCAAAAATTGAAAAATGTCCCAAAGACGATATTGAAGATGGTCCAAAATGTAACTGTGAAAAGAAGAAGACAAAGTGAAAGGCACTTGTTCACAATCAAATTACATAACAAAAGAAAGGAGAAAGGGAAAGAATTTTTTGGAAAAAATATTTTTTGGAAAAAATAAGAAAGATAAAAAACATTAGTAAAACCTACACTGGAGAGGAAAACCTAATGAAAAGCAAGGAAGAATATATCTGAGGAAAGATTATAGGAACGGTGCGAAGCTAAGATTCTCATTGAGACCATGCGGGGTAACCGTATTTAAGAGATAAATCCATTTGGTCTCTCTCTGGGCCAACACCTTCCTCCAATTGCCCCCCCTAGCATCAATTAGAACCCGATCAATCCCCCTCACCTTAAGTTTGGATCCATCGCACTGGTGACATTCCTTGAAGTGACGGGGAATAGTCTTCAATTTCGTCAGATCTGTTTCACTTCTGGCCGCCTCAATACCCAAAACGTGTTCTCGAATTCTGCGTCGAAGCTCCCGAGATGTTAGACCTATATAGATTAGGTCACAGGGGCATGTGGCAAAGTAAATTACCCCAATCGTCGTGCAGGTTATCGTGTGTGTAATCTTGTACTGTTTTTGTCTGGTAGAATCAAAAAAGATAGTGGTAGTTTCAACGTTCACACACGCCACACAATCGCCACAAGGGCGACACCCCCATTTAGGTCCACGAGAACCAAACGCATTACGACAGGATGGAGTATTGTAAGTACTTCGGACCAGAAGGTCCTTTAGATTTTTTGATCGGCGGTAGGTAATGGATGGATTTTTTTGTATATATTGCTGAAGGGTCTGATCAATCCTTAAGATCTGCCAGTGCTTCAATAGCACCCCTCTTACTTTTTCCCATTGTGAGTTGAAAGTCGTGATGAATCTCACCTTAGTAATCTTGTCTCTTAGGCTCCATTCTTGGTGCCAAAAGATCTTCTCGCTTTGTCCTCTTTGCCCGTCGGTACCCGCTTTCAATAGATCGATTGGAGTAGCCCCGCTCACGAAACCTTTGACGCAGATCAGTGGCCTGGTCTTTAAAGTTCACTTCATTGGAACAGAGTCTTCTTATTCTAAGAAATTGTCCGATTGGTATGCTGTCTATAAGTTTAGGAGGATGAGAGGAACTCGCATGGAGTAATGCATTACTTGATGTCTCCTTCCTAAATACATTAGATACCACATTTCCATCATCATCAACATCAAATAGAATGTCCAAGAATTCAATGTTCTTTCTTCCCACCTTATATGTCAGTCTGATGTTCTTCTCGTTGGTATTCAAATGCTGTATGAATTCATGCAACTCATATTCCGATCCTTGCCATACCATAATCACGTCATCAATGTACCTAGCGTATAAACATACATTTTCAACGAATTTTGAAGGGTTAGTAATAAACACCTCTCTCTCCCACAGTGGATATGCAGTGGTCAGTGGCGCACATGAGGTAGTATAAGCAGAACCACTCCCTCCACACAGGTCAGCGCAGGAGGTGAAGTGATGGCACTCAGGGAAGTGCTACAGCTGGTGGAAGGTAAAAGGGCAAACATCTATACTCAAGGTATAGTTCTGGGGTCTAAACACGACTATGAACCCATATGGAAGGCTAGAGACTGTCCTGAAGTCTCAGCGGTGAGTTCTGAGCTAAAAGTTTGATCCACAGGTGTTCCAGTCCCTGGTGGCCCGAGAGTCATCAGAAGTGAAGGGAGTGTGGAGGAAAGCTGGAGCCCAGATGCCTATGGGACCTGGATGCTGGGAGAGAGGGTGTGCCTGCCCAGAGCCCTGCACCCGACAGTAAGTCAAGTAGCCTACGGACATACACATCCAAAATGGCCATGCTAGTGCTCATAAACCATAAGTGGTTTGCCCCGGGAATTACTACCCCTGTCACTAGACTAGTGAAAGCCTGTATAGTCTGTGCCCGCCACAACCCGGGTAAGGTGGTAAAGACCCCACAGAATGTGACACCCAAGCCGCTGTATCCCTTCCAAAGACTGCAGATGGATTTTATCCAGCTACCAAAAGTGGCACGTAGGAGTACGTGCTTGTGTGCCTTGATCTCTTTTCAGGTTGGCCAGAAGCTTCTCCCATGACCAAGGCTACTGCCAGAGCCGCAGCCAAGAAGGTGGTGAGTGAGATTTTTCTGCAGGTTTGGACTTCCAGAGACCATAGAGTCCGGTCGCAGAACCCACTTCACTGGACAGGTAAAGACTGAAAGCCTTGTCCCTCCTGGGTGTAGAACAGGCCCTGCACACCCCTTCCCGAATCAGTTGTGGGTTTGAGAGAATAAATGGCACTCTTAAGTGAGAGATCCGGGAGGCCATGGAAGTAACAGGGAAACCATGGAGCGAATGCTTTCCTGCTGCCCACTATTCAGTTGGGACCACCCCAACAGAAAGATAGGATTGTCCCCCTTTGAAGTATTTTTTGGCTATGCACCCAGACTAGGCCCCTACTAGGAAACCAGGTGGAACATGCCATACAGTTGAGCCAGGCCTTGGAAAAGGTCGGCAAAAGTGTTTCTGATTACTTTTTTAGATCCAGTCAGAGACCTCAGGATGCATAACCTGAAGCCTGGAGACTACGTGGTGGTAAAGAGACACCAGAGAGACAGTCTGGAGCCTCGCAACGACGGTCCTTTCCAAGTCCTGCTGACCAGTGCCACATCTGTGAAGCTAGAGGGAAGTCAGCACGCTTCCATGCTTACTTATTCTTCCTGCTAGCTGGTCTCTTCTGACTGACTGTATGCTCAGGGACACCCCAACCATGACTATCTCTGTATCTAGAGGGCTGACCAGGATGCCCCCAGGGTAGGAGACTTTACCTACGGTTGGTGCAACAAGACAATGACCTTCTTTAACACTGACAGCACAGGTAACCCTGTATTATCAGTGTCTGATGTGTACTGGATTTGTGGGGATAGGAGAGTCAGGTCAGGCCTAGAGGCTGGGAAGGTGAGTGTACTGTGATAAGATTTGTACATTCCTTCCTCGTGATCCCCAGGGATAAGTTTGATCGGACACATAAAGTAAAGGTAGAGAATCCCAATGGATTCTGGAGGTCTGAGAGGAGCACCTAGATGACAACGTTTATATAGATACAGTGGGAGCACCAAGGGGGGTCCCAGATGAGTACAAGGCCCATAATCAGATATGGGCAGGTCTAGAGTCCATTGTTCCCCAGAGAGCTATGAGTAAAGATGTTGGTTGGGTTAACTGGTTTTATTGTAATCAACAGAGATTTGTGATTGTATCCGAGATGCTTCCCAGAACCGCACGGCTTTGGACATGACTCTTGCTGAGAAGGGAGGAGTCTGTAAGATGGTGGGAGTGGCCTGTTGCATGTACATCCCGGATGACATCGCCCCCCTATGGATCCATTACCCATGCTCGTGAAAAGATTGAAGGACTGTCCAGGGAACTCGAGAGAAACTCTGGCGTGGACACTTTGTCCTTCACTTTGTAGTTGGGGGATTGGAAGGGTTTCCTTTAAGTGGGGGTGATATTGGGGATTGTGATTTTGCTCTCGTCACTTATTGCGTGTTGTGTGGTCCCCCTCATCGTAAGGGCTTAGCCTACCTGTGGGTACCTGGAGTTTGAGGAGGTCACTCTGGACAAAAGTTACAGGCCATGCAAAGCTCAAAAGGGGGGAAATGTTAAAGATATTACACTGGACTCAGACGCCATCTTACGTATTGTCGGACATTTTAAAGATTCAGTATTCATTTCATATAACTTTGTGTAGTGATAACTAAAGTTTGGGTTTGTCCCTCAGCACACAAAGGACTTAGTGCTCACTAGCACCACCTAGTGCAGTGATGGCGAACCTTTTAGAGGCCGAGTGCCCAAAATGCAACTCAAACCCAACTTACTTATAGCAAAGTGCCAAGACAAAAATTTAAAAAAAAAAAAACACATAGGTGTTTTATATAGGGACTTCTGTAATAAACGTTAAAAAATCCTGGCAGTGTACTGTTGTCCGCTGCTCGCCTAAAACTGTTGTATACTGTTCAGGGTAAGGATTGGGGCAGAGCTCAGGTACACCTGCAGCTGATAACCAGCATTATAGAGAGAATTGCCCCATTTTAATATTGATGTATTTTATTTATAGCTATGTCATATGTCACATATAGGGGTCTGCTGACCTTTATACGTGACCCCCAATCCCAGTGGTGTAACAAGACACCAGTGGGCCCTGATAGATAGATAGATAATTTTTCTAGATACATAGATATGAGAGAGACAGAGAGATAGATATGAGAGAGAGAGATAGATATGAGATAGATAGATAGATATGAGATAGATAGATGATAGACAGATAGATAGATAGATACATACATAGATAGATACATAGATATGAGATGATAGATAGATAGATAGATACATAGATATGAGATGATAGATAGATACATAGATAGATACATAGATAGGAGATAGATAGATAGATGAGAGATAGATACATAGATAGATGATACATACATAGATGGATACATACATAGATAGATACATAGATAGATAGATAGGAGATAGATAGATAGATGATAGATAGATGGATACATACATAGATAGATACATAGATAGATAGATATGAGAGAGACAGAGAGATAGATAGATATGAGGGTGCTGGAAAGATATGAATAGCTGCATGATGTAGTTTATATTTACAGGATAGCAGGGGAGAAGGGGAGAATGAGCTGATGCTACACTTTATGTATATCATTTATTACCTTTCTATACTGCAGCTACATGCAGCCCGGGCTCTGGTGATTCCTCTTCCCTCCTCTCCTCTCCTATTGGCTGGTCGGGTCAGGTGACCAGCCCTCTGTGCGAGTCCCAGCTTTAGCAGGGGGGAAGGCAGAGCAATGACTGCCTTCCTGCCGATCTTACTGTGCTCAGGGGTCCCAAAAGAGCACATTGAACAGTGCAGCCGCTGGACCCCTGTATCTAAGGGCCAGATCCTTATGCCCCTGCCCAATTTTATTATGTGGGAGCAGCTGTATCATGCTGCTCTCTTCTCCCGGCAGTGGTTTCTATGGGAACCACAATAACATTCAGCGTACCCACAGGAACAGCTCTGCGTGCCGCATGTGGCACGCGTGCCATAGGTTCGCCATCGCTGACCTAGTGGAAGGTATCCAGGTGCACATCTGGACATTTGGTTTATGTGAAAACAGCCAATGGTTCTACACTCCTTTGTGTGCTTACATCCAATAGTGTTACATTTCCTGGGTGAGAACACCCAATTATAGTTGCTGCTTTCCTAATTACATGCCTTATGTAAAGTGCCTTATGGTTTTCTATAAATGTCCGTCCCTCAATAAACTTATCAGTCTTGTTTGCTAACTTCCTGCAAGGACAGGTCTTGTCTTTTCTTTCAAGTTAGTCAAATTCCAGCGCTGGACACAGACTCATTTAATTTGAAAGTCACCTTACAATGATTAGGGGTTTGAGCCCCAGATATAAATCTATAAGACGTCCGTTCATAACGCGACGCTAGCGCACAGGGGGCGGTCCTCGGCCCGACCGCACATGCGATAACAGGGAAACGCATGCGATTGATAAGCCGATCGCATGCGTTTCTCTGGAAACGCATGTGCGTTCGGGCCGAGGACCTCCCCCTGTGCGCTACCGTCGCGTTATGAACGGACGTCTAGCGGTACGTGTGACCGCGGCCTAAGAGGGCCGGGCATCAGGTCCTTCAGTTATAAAGACAAAGGAAAAAAAGGCAGCACACCAGATTGTAGTGAAAAAAATACCTTAGTGGATTTATTCCATGTGAAAGAGCAATGTTTCAGCTCCAAACAGTGAGCCTTTCTCAAGTATATTTATAACAATATTTCAGTCAGTATCACTGTACCATCACGGGTTGGTCTGCTCAGATCTACCCCAAATGGAAATTCAAGTCATTATAGGTTTTGTTCACATGCAGCATTTGAATTGCATTTTAAAACGCTGCAGGGAGGAGCTTGGTAGGAGGAAAACTTTTTTAAAAAATAAATCTATTGAAACATAATATTGATTACAAGTTTGGCCACCATCAATAGGTTCATTTTATGCTCCCGTTCAGAAATGTAGGGTAAGTTGTTGATTTTCAGTTATATAAAATAACTTTTCTTGCAACAACCCTATTAGAGCATATAATCTACAAGGTTTTACACCTGTCTCCTAATAAGTTTTTTGCATCGTTTGGTATAATAACCTGAAAAAGTGTCTGCATTTTCCCATTCACCAATATGGGAATAATTTCGGACATCTCCACATCATATGGACTAAGTCTAAGGCATCTAAGGCAACATACATCACCACCTCTTTTTGGCTTACAATATACTGAGTGTCCTATATATAAATGGGAAACGACAGAGGATCCCTTTCCAGTAATTATCAATCATATGCAAAGTATCCCTCCATGAATAAATCGGCTAAATCCATTTCTTATAACTACTCAAGGTCGGTCTGTCACCCAACATTGCATAACATCTAGACATGTCTCCCTTAGTTTTTGTGCTGTGATTAATCCATGCAAATACAGGATGTCTTTCTTTTCTTAAATCTACATCGCTTGAAGCAGAGGCAGCTGCTTTAATCTGAGCATAATACAGCCAATCTCCTGGGCCCAAACCATAGGCAGAAGATAGGTCCTCAAATGGTTTCAACCCGTTATCCCCTAGTATCTGTTCCACAAATACAATACCCAGTGGTGTAACAAGACCCCAGGGGACCCCGATGCAAACTCTCACTGCCACCACAGCACCCTCATCCTATTACTAAAATGTCCATAACCCTCCCCTCACTAATAAAATATCCAGCAGCCTCCCCTCACTACTAAAATATCCAGCGGCCTCCCCTCACTAATAAAATATCCAGCGGCCTCCCCTCATTAATAAAATATCCAACGGCCTCCTTATTAATGAAATATCCAGCAGCCTCTCCTCATTAATACTTATATATAAAAAAAGAAATAATAATAATTCAGTAGTTGCCCTCCTGCACTCTCCATCTTCTCCCAGTGCAGCAGCACTTTCCCTGTGAACACTGTATGATGCCTCATAATGACAGGATACAATGTGCGCAGGCAGAGCTCTCTCTTGTAGACTGCGGGTCCCCTCCATCCCCATGGCAGTAGTTACTGGGCAGTGACTTTTCTAATGTAGCAAGTGTCCATTTCTCAACACCCCAATGGGCAGTATCTTTACCCTTTTAGTTCTAATATTGATTCTTTCCCACACTCACTGAAACATAAAACATGTGGGAAACCTACCAACTATAACCCCCTGAAATATCTGTGATTCAAGTGTTTCTATTATGCTATATTTGTGCAAATAATTATAATCTTTCCCTAATACATTGTGCAAAGACAGAAAATTCAAATCTGACATTTTGGATCTGTGCAGTGAGATCTCACAAAATATCTCACAAAATTCCCCTTCCTTAATTAGTAGATAAAAAGTATCCAAACCTATCCATGCTTTCTTACCATTGTAAAGAAATAATATGAATAATACTGGGGGATTGATAACCATGTTTATCATAACATCCTTGTAGCCATAGCCATATTCATTTTACCCCATACAGCAAACAGTGCACCTGGTTTTATTACAGTAGAGGATTAACCTTTAATTGCATGTACTCTTTAGAATCCCTACTAACCATAGTGGCCAAAAATTTTAAATTATCAGTAAACGTTAACTTGACCCCTATTGTATATAGAACCAAAGTAAGGATTCAACATTAAACATCTACCTGAGAACCTAGGAAATATGCAAATATGTTTTCCAGGATGGGACAAAAAACACACTTGTTTTGCTACCATGTGCAACATCCCCCACTGGGACCTAGCCCTTGAGGTCGGGGCCCGCGGTACCGGAGTGGCTGGCGGTTGCGGCCTAAGCACGCTATTGTCACGGTGCTTGGTACGGGGGAACCGGAGGGCTGTCCTACAGCCTGGCAGGTCTCCAGCAGGGTGGTGTTGGCAAGAAATGATGAGAGAGAGGCTGCTATAGCGGATCTCCCTGGGGCAACCCCTTAATGTCCCGAGTGTGAGTCTCTGTGTGATGGACAGGGTGCCTGCGATGAAGGCAGCCGTATTAGCAGGGACCAGACGGAGACAGAAGTTGAAGAAAACAACTTACAGTTCTTTATTTGAACCGGCAGGAACCGCAGCAACGTGCCTTTAACAAGTAGGTGGAGTACTGAGATGCTTTTGGAGGGAGCCTCAGGAGATAGTTCACCAGCCTGGATGTAGAGGGCAGGCTGGGAGGCAGCTGTGTCCTGGTAGGAAGCTTCAGCTTGTCCTGTAGGGCTTCAGGTAGCACCTTTGAAGGTAAGATGATACCCCTTTCCTCACTATACTAACTCTAGTCTTCTTGCTCCACTCTTCAGAGGCAGGGGCTAGGCTCTTCCTGCTCTGGTATGGGCTAGACAGAGAGATTGCTCACTCACTCACTGAATCTCTAGGATTCTAAGCTCTTCCTGGCTTCTAAGCCCCTAGAAAGACATACTAGAATTCCCCAGAACATTCCTGGCCAGGAATTTTATTACTTCCCCTCTGGTCAGGTGGTGGCTGCTCCTCCAATCACATCTCAGCTTACAGAGGACAGGATGTAACACAAGACATTGGATGATAGATTTTACATCATACACAGATTAACTTCTGCCTTGCCAGGCAGGATTCACCACTGCAATATCCCCTATGTCCTATCAGGACCATGTAGTGTGATGTGGTTACATGCAGGTGGGACGTATTCGCAAACACTCCTTCGCCATTGCATCGGCGAGGGTGTTGCATACCCCGGGGGCAATTGAAAGAGCCGCCCTCAGCTCGACTACAGATGGCTTGAGGGGGCAGAGGTGGATAAGGGCACTTCTGGGAAGTGCAGGCTATGTGAGGTGTAGGGACAAACCGCCCATGGTCCTGGAGACAGGCACCTGGGTTGGTGTCTGACTAAGACAAAAAAATGCAAGTGCTTGACAGTTGGTCGCTGACGCCATTAAACCAAACTGTACAGTAGGAAAGGTGTGGTGTCATGTCCTGTAATCCACTCCTTGCACCAAGGCCTGTATATTTGTTATATCAACACTTCTTCCCTGGCGGCAATTGTATAGTGTGTATATCTGCATTGCGTTAGCATATGCAACACGAGTACCTCCTGACTGACATCCTTACCCATAGTATGGGTGGCATCCAGGTGCTAACTCTGTAACACCCCCGGTCCCCTAAAGACCCGCAGTTTACGGACTACCCCCACGTGCAAACCTCGGTTTGAGGGATAAGGTAGCGGTCAGTGTTTTTCAAAAAGACGGTTTGACACAGCCACACTACAACCTGTAAAGTCTATGAAAGGGTTAATGCAGACTACTGGCATATATGACAGTGTGCAAACATTTGGTAAATTCACATTGGCTTAGGAGCCCAATGGGTACACATCTTAAAACGTTACAAACGTTACAGAGGTAGGCTACTCAGGGTAGCAGAATAAATGTCTCTTTACCTGAAAAGGAAAAGGCATAAAAAAGTGCAAGCATAATGTCCATACCTAGAAGGGAGGCATTAAGTGCAAAATGATAATAAATTACCTGCCAACTTTTCCTGGTAGTATCTGGCAAAAGTCTCACAGAAGGTCTTTAATAACAAAGTCCATCTTCTGGGTACAGCCCTTGTTGTGGGGAAAAGTGCACTAAGAAGCAAAGGGTCTCCTCTATGTGTAGAGGGACAGAGTCCTTTGAAGAAATCTCTGCTGTGGCAGAGGAAGGGGTGTTATCATAGCACAGGACAATAATCAGTTCAAGGTATGTCTCTTGACTGAGATAAATAGGGATGAGAGTCTCAAGAAAGTCTCTGGCTCTATAGGGTAGGGGCACTCAGCCCAAATGGGATAGCAGAAATAAATATACATATGTACACAGTATTCACAGTACCTGAAATGGGCTACAGCCCTTCAGGGGTTACTCTGCATCGCTGGGTTCAGCAGAGACAGGATCCAGCTCCAGCAGGGAATCCTGTGCATCCTCAGCGGGAGTAGGTGCTGGCTGGGGAGACCCGGTGGCAGTAGCAGGTACTGCAGGTGCAGCAACATCCTCCGGACCTTCAGTGGGAGGAGCACTGTCGCCCGGGGTGTCGGCTGTTCCAGCCGGGGGCTCAACTGAGCCAGGGACCACGGAGGGGTCCAGAAAGACATAAATAGGAACCTGCGGCAGCGCCGCAGCTCCTTCCAGCTCCGGTACTTCTGGGGCTGGGTCATCACCCCATTGGTAACCGGCAAGCGGAGAAGTGGGCCTCGTTGGAACCTCCGGACAAGGTTCACTAGCCGGGATGTCATCTCCCACAGAAGAGCCGCGGGACCTGGCAATACTCCCAGCAGGGGAAACGGTGGGGGTGGAGCCCTGGATCATGCCCGGCCCATGGATGGCAATGGGGCCCGTACTCACGATCACCGTGGATGGAGCATTCACGTGGGTCACCGCCCGGGGACTCCCAGCCGAGGAAGAAGAGGTGTTCAGGGATTCCGGCGACTTGTCGTCCTCATACAGCTCGTCGTACGATGGGTAGCAGTCTTCATCGGAGTCCAGGATCCGGATCATACCAGCCGCCCAGGGTCTTCGGGGCCCCTCCTGCAGGGAGAACTCAATGCACTCGCCTGGCTTTA
This sequence comes from Engystomops pustulosus, assembly GCF_040894005.1. Lineage (NCBI taxonomy): Eukaryota > Metazoa > Chordata > Amphibia > Anura > Leptodactylidae > Engystomops > Engystomops pustulosus. The sequence continues at coordinate 98,612,878 of NC_092417.1, read as the reverse complement.
GATTGTGCAGGCTCTCTGGCAGGTCAGGCCTCTTGACAGACCGGCGGGGAATAAATACCTCCCGTCCGGTGTAGTCTTGAGTGGCGAAGCCATAGCCACGTTGTTTGTTGAAGAACCGGACCATACCGGTGGTGCGGTTCTTTTCCACCCAAGCTCCAGCTGTAGACCGGCCGGCCATATACCGTTGGGCCTCCTTCTCTCGGCGTCGCTGTTCCGAGACAGCGTCTCGGAGTCGCCGGCGGGCGGCCTCACCTCGGCCTTGAGGCTGCGGGGGTACCGGTGCTGGGGCTCGTGGCTCCGGTGCAGGCTCGGATCTCCTTGGGCGACAGGTAGGTGCCGAAGGATCAGGAACCGCCGGAGGATCAGGAACCGTCACAGCGGGGCTGGCAGGCCGCACAGTGGGAACGGTAGGCCTCGGAGCAGGTGGAGCGGCAGCAATAGGCCCAGGCGTTGGCTCGACAGGAGTCGGGGCCTCCCCACGTGGCGCCTCCGCGTGGGCCCGCGGTACCAGCATGGTAGCCGGGAGAGGCACGAGGAACCGCCCGGGTGGTACATGGTGCTGCGTCACCGTTTGAAAATACGTCCTGGTGACGAAGGCCCGGGTCAGTCCTCGGTGCAGCCGGTGTCCAGCGGAGGGTCTCCGGACCGGCTGGGCAGAGACCACGACAATAGTCTCCAGTACTTCGAAGAACTCCGGCTGCTCCACAGGGGGGAATGGTGGAGGACACCACATGGTGCTGACCTCACTCTCCTAGATCAGCACGAGTTCTCGCGCTTCTCTGAGGCGGGGCAGGAAGTCCGCCTCGAGCCAGTGGGAGGAGTCCAAGTCCTTCCCGCCAAGAGCTGTGGCGGGCTCTAATTTTTCCTGCGCCACAGGAGGCGGGGTTCGCGCCATTCGCGCGTGGGCAGAGTTTGGTGAGTCATCTGGGTTTCCCGCCAGTGAAGGTTTTGGCGGGCTTGAATTATTTGCTGCGCCACAGTTTCTGAGGTAAAAATCTTCAGGCGCGGCTGCGCCGGATGTAGCAGAGCTGACAAAGTTCTTTGCAGGGATTAACCTTTTGAGTGCTGGAGCGGCGCTCGACAGCACGTGGCAGCAGTATAACACAGTTCAATCCAGAAACACACAATTACTTGGGCCTAAACCCGAATGGCAGCAGGGTTAGGCAGCACAGTCTTTTCAATAAAGGAAAGTCTTTAATGCCGGAATAAGGCACAGAAGTATCAATCCTGTTCGTGACGCCACTTGCAACATCCCCGACCGGGGCCTAGCCCTTGAGGTGAGGCCTGGGGACAGTCGGGGCCCGCGGTACCGGAGTGGCTGGCGGTTGCGGCCTAAGCACGCTATTGTCACGGTGCTTGGTACGGGGGAACCGGAGGGCTGTCCTACAGCCTGGCAGGTCTCCAGCAGGGTGGTGTTGGCAAGAAATGATGAGAGAGAGGCTGCTATAGCGGATCTCCCCGGGGCAACCCCTTAATGTCCTGAGTGTGAGTCTCTGTGTGATGGACAGGGTGCCTGCGATGAAGGCAGCCGTATTAGCAGGGACCAGACGGAGACAGAAGTTGAAGAAAACAACTTACAGTTCTTTATTTGAACCGGCAGGAACCGCAGCAACGTGCCTTTAACAAGTAGGTGGAGTACTGAGATGCTTTTGGAGGGAGCCTCAGGAGATAGTTCACCAGCCTGGATGTAGAGGGCAGGCTGGGAGGCAGCCGTGTCCTGGTAGGAAGCTTCAGCTTGTCCTGTAGGGCTTCAGGTAGTACCTTTGAAGGTAAGATGATACCCCTTTCCTCACTATACTAACTCTAGTCTTCTTGCTCCACTCTTCAGAGGCTCTTCCTGCTCTGGTATGGGCTAGACAGAGAGATTGCTCACTCACTCACTGAATCTCTAGGATTCTAAGCTCTTCCTGGCTTCTAAGCCCCTAGAAAGACATACTAGAATTACCCAGAACATTCCTGGCCAGGGGTTTTATTACTTCCCCTCTGGTCAGGTGGTGGCTGCTCCTCCAATCACATCTCAGCTTACAGAGGACAGGATGTAACACAAGACATTGGATGATAGATTTTACATCATACACAGATTAACTTCTGCCTTGCCAGGCAGGATTCACCACTGCAATATCCCCTATGTCCTATCAGGACCATGTAGTGTGATGTGGTTACATGCAGGTGGGACGTATTCGCAAACACTCCTTCGCCATTGCATCGGCGAGGGTGTTGCACATGTAATGCAGCCCCCTTATTATTAGGCATGCCTAAATTAAGTTGAATGTCATGATGTAGGATTAAAGCCAAAGCAGTTTATCTATTCCAGAAGGAACAGATTCACAACTGTAGATGGCACTGTTTCGTTGTGGCTGCGTCTCTTCAGTACAGTGTTGGGAATCAGTTCAATTACTGTTTCAATCATACCTTCCGAAAGATCCAGAAACAAAAGGTTGTTTGCTTACTACAGCAGCTTATCAGAGAAGGGACCTCTCAAAAATCCCTATAGCTATTCACAGGCTCTTGTACTACAAGCTAATAGTACCAATACCACTGCAAACAGCCTACATGGTTCCTCTATGAAGAAAAAATAGGCTATGAGGAGTTCCCATTTATACTGACCCTGGCTGAAGCACCCCCATGCAACTGTTAAGGTAAACCTAGATCAGTGATGGCGAACCTTTTAGCGGCTGAGTGCCCAAATTGCAGCCCCAAACCCCACTTATTTATGGCGAGGTGCCAACCAAAAATTAAAGCAGTAACTTATTGCTCCCTGTTTTTCAACAACTTTCGATCATACTGGCCTCCTGAGGACAAAATGGAAAATTTGCATCATTATAGCTTCTTTCCAGTGTCCCTCTATACACAGAGAATCGTGGGGGCAGCAGAAGGTCCTCCAAAGATAATTCGGCCCTTTCTCCTGTCTCATTCTCCCTCCTCCTAAAGTCCTAAGTAGCGAAGTAAGTATCACTTTAAAATATGTCCTGTCTGGTGTGCTGGGGCGATGGCCTGGGTGCCCACAGAAAGGGCACTGAGTGCCACCTCTGGCACCCGTGCCATAGGTTCGTCACCACTGACCTAGATGATAGATCAAATCCTTTAATTTCTACTTTTCTTATTTTCCTAAAAGCATTGTAACAGAGAATACATTTTAAGATGGCGCTGGCATCGTGGACCATAACCAAAACATCAAGGCTAAAGAATTTCAAAAATGCATTATCCTGACGTCAATGTGCAACAGCAGGGAAGTTCTCCAATCAAGAGACTTCATAAGCTGGGAACTCTCCTCCCTCTTCTGTTTCCCTCTTGTAAAACCAAATAAAGCTTGCACAATGCTGATTTTTGCCCTGGGTAACAGCATTAGCAAATCTTGCATCAGCAATTCTTTGCATGCTTATTGATTAAAACATAGCCAACACACACTAAAAGAGGATATCTTAAATCCTACCCTATGTAGGGGTTCAGCTCAAATGTGGGGATCGGCAATGACAAAGCTCTCTTGGACAGCAGGATTAAAGTTGAAACTGTGCATTTATTCCAGCAAAAACAGCAGTAACAAACAAAACATCAAATAAAATCCTTGCCTGTCCGGCTCTAACTAAACACTTGGCGGCCCTCACTAGCCACTGGAGGGCTTATCCCTGCCAGCATGAAACATACGTTCAGTAACCCTGTGTCACTCATACAGTCCAGCTTCTGTGTCTCCAGGTAGAGAGCAACTTCTGGCTGCTCCACACCCTTCTTTAAGGGATTGCACACCTGGTGAATTGTTAGACCCATTAGAGTCTGGAAGCTTTGGTCTGGAGCAGTGATCACACTTCTGTCTCCACTCCAGCAATTAGGGTCCTGTACCAGGTCTTCCAAGAGACCAACACATGGAAAACAGCTTCCAGTATGACCCAATGCACATTGTGTAATACACATAAACACTCATTTTCTCTCCAATTCAATAGTGACTTTGTCACACCTATCACAACAACTTAACCAAATTCACAAAATTGGTTTTCAAACCAACCAAATGTGTCCACTCAACATGGTCAAAGGCTTCAATCATGTAAATGAGACCATGGCACCATCTCCATTTTACACACGAGGGACCTGCCTATTTCCTGAAAAGCTTCCTTTTTACTAATCAAAATACTGACCCTTCCTTAAAGGGGTATTCCGGGAATATGAACGTCTAACACAAAAACCCATGATGATATAAATAAATGAATACAACAATGCTCAATGTCATTAGTCACAAAATGGAGCTTCAATAGTTTGATTTTCTGATTTACAAAATTTGTGGCCTCTCTAAAGTAGGTGGAGTTATCATTAAGATGGCCGCCACTGTAAACTACAAGTTCCATGATCCTTTAGTTCTCAGTAACTCCTCCTCCCTCTTATGCTCTGCTCCCAGTGATGATGTAATAGGTTTTCTTGCTCTGTTACCACAACACTTGCCATACTGGCTGCATTGCAACCAACCGACTACAGCCAAACATAGTGGTGATCACACAACCTGCCCATGCAGCTGCAGGACATGTGATGTGGACATGTGACCAGAAGCCATCTTCTGTCCTGTGTATGCTCTGCAACGGACCGCGCGGAGGAAATTAACGGACTGATTAAAGGGCCAGTTGCATTTTAATTCTTCATTACAGTCTATGTCATCAGCATTTTTCTGCTAACGGGTGCAAAATTTTTAATAACAACTAATTACATACTAGCTTATATTTTGAGTACCCATTTGTATATGAATTATGCTGATTCCAGGAATACCCCTTTAAGTAACTTCCCATGCCCTCAAACCCCTACTTGTGTAGAACATAACAACACTAGAGTCAACCCAGAGCAATAGCTGTGCTGAGGTAGACAACCCACCCATCACCCTCACCTCTCTAGATCTTCAACACTCGATCAGCGCAGTTATAAGCATTTACAGGGATGTCCAAAAACTATTACTTAAAACTTTAAATTTTGCAGGATAAGACCAAGAATATATGATTCCTTTTTCCCTCAACCTTTTCTAAAAATCAATAAAACTTGCCCTCTTTATTGCACTTCCTGGGGATAATCGACAAAGATCATGATTGGGGAATGAACCCCTTAACTAGTATGGCGCTGGCTCCCGCGATTTGTGCTCAGCCCCCGTACTAGTGCACCCGATGCATCGCGTCTCCATGTCATATGACATGGTGATATAGCAATGGAGACCCTCCTGCCGACATCACCCGGCCAATCAGATTGGTCCCGCCCGCCGATTGCTGCGATTAGCCAGTCAAGTGTGATATATTGTACACAATACATCATGCCGCACCTTCCCTTCCAAGCCTTGCAGTGTGCCTAGCCTGTAGATTATTGCCCCACATATTGCCGTACCTGGGAGAACACGCATCATGTTTATTGGGGTGTTTGTCTCCTGTGGCAGGAGCTGGGCACAATATGACATTATGGATATTTTTTACTATGCACTATCCATTATGCATTTTATTTGGGGTCCACCTGTGGGGTTTAAATGCTAACTATATCACTAGATTATTTAACCCCTTAAGGATGCAGGGTTTTTTCGCTCATTTCTTGCTCTCCACCTTAAAAAATCCATAACTTTTTCATTTTTCTGTGTACAGAGCTGTGTGAGGGCTTATTTTGTGCATTACAAATTTTACTTCTCCATTACATTATTTAAGATTCCATTCCGTGTACTGGGAAGCTGGAAAAAAATGTCGAAATGTGGAAAATTTGGAAAAATATCACATTCACGTCACTTTCTTGTGGGCTCAATTTTTACGACTTTCACTGTGCTCTCCAAATAACATCTCTACTTTATTGTTTGGTTCGGTATGATCGCGGTGATACCATTTGGTCACTTTCTATTCCATTTTTTATTTGAAGTAAAATGGTGTAAAAGTCGCTTTTTGGACATTTGGGCGCTATTTTCCATTAAGGGGATCACCACCGGCAATAACCGGTTTTATATTTTGATAGATCGGGCATTTTGGCACGCGGCGATACCTATTGTGTCTGTGAATTTTACTGTTTATTACATTGTATTTCAGCTCTAGCGAAAGGGGGGTCATGTGATCTTCTTTTTTTTAGGTTTTTACCATTTTTTTAAATTATTTTCTTTACACCCTCTAGGGTACAGTAACCCTAGATGGTCTGATCATTCCTACCATATACTGCTGTATTTCAGTATATGGAATTTTTGCACAGTATACATTACAATGAGCCAATTGTTGGAACGAAACCGCAGAAACCATGCAGCCTCGGGTCATGGCAACCGATCGCGCTCCCCCCTCCAATGACGTTCCGGGGAGCAGCAATCGGATCCAAGGGGGCGGCGACAGCTTTGGGGTGCCCTTTCCAAAATGTCACTTCTTGTTGCTGTGTGGTACCACCAGGTCATTCCACAGGTGTGACATTGTCCGCGGTGGCAGCCAAGGTGAAGTACACAGTAGTCAGGCAAAATCGTAGTCTGGGACAAGCAGAAGGTCAGGACAGGCAACACGGGATCAGAGTCAGGGACGTAACAACAGGTCAGTAGGCGGCAGAGGAGCCTAGTCGGGAACATACGGGAAAACACACAATGGACAAGGTAACAAGCTTTTTCTAAGGTTGTGAGGCACAAAGATCCGGGGGAGTGTGCGGGGAGAGGCTGGATTAAATAGGATTCTGGGTAAGGCCTGCGCAACCGGCGTGCGAACGCCCTAGGAGACGGGGATGCGTGCGCAATGCTGCGGGACCAGAAGCAGGAGCAAGGATGGGTAAGTAGATGTCGCCGGGCGCAAACTGAGAGACACAGGTGAGCCAGCAACCCCAGACATGATATTGTCCTCGGATATCCCAAGATCTCTTCAAGTCAACCAAGAAGAATCGCTTACCTCTCACTGTCTTCATGTCAAGGATTTCCTTAACCTCAAAGTTGTTGTTGGAGTCAGCCTCCAGAGCAGGTACTTGGCGGGAGAAGCGGTTCAGGATGAAAGGCTTGAGTAACGATACATGTAAGGACTACCGAATCCGCATGGTGGGAGGAAGGCGCAATTTGCAGGCCAAAGGATTGATGTGCCTCAGCACCTCGAAAGGACCCAGTAATCCTGGCCCATGCTTGTAGCCAGCGATCCTTAGCAGGACTTTGTCACCTGGAGAGAAGATTGGAGGAGGCCTGAGTTTTTGTCAGCCCGGAGCTTTGTTTCCGGCAGAAGCCTGTAACAAGGAAAGGCGAGTTTGCTCCCAGATGGACTTCATATCCCGTACCAACTCCTCAACAGCTGGGACGTCTGAGGACACAGGCAGAGGAAGAGGAGGGTGTGGATGCAGCCCATAATTGATGAAAAATGGAGCAGAGCCTGCAGATGCTGAATCCAGGGAGTTATAAGAAAACTTTGCCCATGGCAACAGAGTGGAACAGTCTTTCTGACGGGCAGAAACAAAATGATGGAGATAGCAGCCCAGAGTCTGGTTAACTCTTTACACCTGACCATTAGACTGTGGGTCCAATTTTACTTGAAGCTGGTTACAGAGGGATCGCCAGAATTTAGAGACAAACTAAACCCCTCGATCAGAAACTGGGGAAGTTCATGGAGCCGGAAAATGTTAAGGAAGAACTGTCTGGCAAGGCGTGGAGAAGATGGCACAAAATGGGACATTTTGGAAAACCGGTTGGTTACCACCCAGATGGTGGTATTGCTAAAGGAAGGTGGCAGGTCCGTGATGTCTATAGCCATGTGAGTCCACAGACGGCTGAAGAAGACCAGCAGGTTTCAGGCAAGATGGCTTATTTCAGGCACAGGAAGCGCAGGAGCCAACAAAGTCCTGAACATCCTTGACCAGATCTGGCCACCAATAGAAATGGGAACTGAGGACGACAGAGCGCTTCACCCCAGGGTGCCCAGGCACAAGTGATCTATGTCTGCAAGTCCGAATCCTATTCCTTAGAGCAGGTCAGATGCAGGTCTTGCCAGGAGGTAGCTGTCGAAGGTCCACTGGAGCGGCCACTACCAGTCGCTCAGGAGGGATGACATGCCGAGGAGCCAGTTCTTCCCCAATAACATCCGAGGCAAGAGAGAGGGTGTCAGCCTTGATGTTCTTTTGAGCCCGGATGGAAATCGATGAAGAAATTAAAACGGGAAAAGAGGAGTGACCAACAGGCTTGTCGTGGATTGAGTCACTGTGCAGTCTTGAGATAGAGGAGGTTCTTGTGATCCGTAAAGATGCAGACCGGAAAATAAGCTCCCTCGTGAAGATAGCGCCACTCTTCTAAGGCGAGTTTTATTGCCAAAAGTTCCAGATGCCCTATGGAGTAATTCCTCTCTGAGGAGGCGAAAGTCTTTGAAAAGAAACCGCAGGTGAGAGTTCGGTATTTGGGCCCTTTCTGGGTAAGCACCGCTCCCGTTCCTACTGAGGAGCTATCAACTTCCAGGTGGAAGGGCTTCTCTGTATCTGTCTGTGTGAGAACGGTGGCCTTTTCGGTCACCTGAGGCCAGAGGCGAGGATTGGCACCCTTCTTGGTGAGTGCCACGATGGGAGACACAAGGGAGGAGAAATATGGAATAAACAGCTGGTAGTAATTTGCAAAGCCCAGGAAACTCTGTATTGCACGTAGCCCTAATGGGCAAAGCCATTGAAGAACCGCAGGCAACTTGGCAGGATCCTTCTGTAGTCCCCTATCCGAGATAATATAGCTGTGAAAGGGGAAACTCCTCTGATGGAACTGGCATTTTTCAACTGGTGGGACTGGTGGGATTCAAGGTCTGAAGAGAATACCAAGATCTTGTTGAGATAGACTACAACACAGGTATACAGCAAGTCCCTAAAGATGTCATTGACAAACTCCTGAAAGACAGCTGATGCGTTACAGAGTCCGAATGGCTTCACCAGGTATTCAAATTGTCCATTGTGAGTGTTTAAGGCTGTCTTCCACTCATCGCCTTTGCGGATACGGATGAGGTTATAGGCCCCATGTAGACATAGTTTGGGGAAGACCTCGGCCCCAAGTAGGCGGTCAAACAGTTCAGTAAATAACGGAAATGGGTAGCGGTTCTTAATGGTAACCTTGCTAAGCTCGTGACAGTTTATATCAGTGACACATCCTTTTTGGTCACAAAGACAAAGCCTGCACCGGCAGGGGAAGAGGGTTTTCTTTGATGTAGGCAGACATTGCTGCAGTTTCAGGCATAGAGAGAAGGTACACCCGACCCCGAGGAGGAGATGCGCCTTGCAGCAGGTCCACAGGGCAGTTGTATGGACAATGTGGTGGCAAAGCCTAGGATTGTTCTTTCAAAAAGACATCCACAAAGTCCTGGTAGGAGGCTGGGAGTCCCTCCAGAGGCTCAGAGACCACAGAGGAGACCATGACGGGTAGAGGGTGAGGAACCTCCATACAGCAGGACTGGCAATCCCCAAAGAAGGAGGGGGGGGGGGGAATTGTTGAAAAGTTATTACCAAGTTATTACCACAGGAAGAGACACTGGTCAAATTAAAAAAGGCTGTCTTAAGGGGTTAATCAGTCCAGTAATTTTCTCTGTGTGGAGCAGACACAGAACAGAAGATGGCTGCTGGTCATATGTCCACATTACATGTCCTGAACCTGCCTGGGGAGGTCATGTGATCACCACTATGTTTGGATGTAGTCGATTGGGTGCAGTGTATCCAGTATGGCCGGTGTGTGGTGAGAGCCATCTCAGTAAGGTAATGTGCAGTGATGGCAGTTGCACAACATTACTAAGGTAACAGAGCAGGACAGTCTGTTACATCATGACTGGGAGCAGAGCATAAGAGGAAGGAGGAGTTACTGAGAACTAAAGTATCATGGGGCTTGTAGTTTCCAGTGGCGAACATCTTGGAGATAACTCCGCCTACTTTAGAATGCACATAACATTGTGTAAATCATAAAATCAAACTATTTAACCCCTTAACGCTCTGCCGTAGCTCTACGGCGCAGAGGTATAGGGAATGTATGAAGAGGGCTCACGGGCTGAGTCCTCTTCATACAAAGGTGGGGGTTGTTGCATATTGCAGCAAACCCCCACCGCTAATAACCGCGGTCGGTGCTTGCACCGATCGCGGCTAGTAACCCTTTGATTGCCGATCGGTTGCCATGGTAGCTTCGGGTCTTCATTTGACCCGAGGCTTAAAGGCTCATTTCATAGTTTATACGGTTGAAAAAAGACTCTTGTCCATCAAGTTCAACCAAGGAAGGGAAGGGATTGGATGAGGAAGGGATTTAGGGGAAACAATTCTATATAACATAACCATCAATGTTATTTAGGTTTAAAGGGAACCCGTCACCACTATTTTCACAAATACAGGTAGTGACAGGTTCCTATAGAGCTCTAATAACTATTTGACACCCTACTTGTAGCTAAAAATTATGCCTCTGAGATTCCCATATATTCAACTTTATAGTTTTATCTGGTAACTAAGCATGGCTACAGCGAGTCCAGATGGGCGTGGCCTCCTCAAGCTGAATCCAGCAGCTCCTCCCCATCCCTATCTCTGTATGCTGCTATAATGTCATGTGACCAGGGTAACATCATCACAGGTCCTATAGCTTTTGTAGCATTAGGAACTGTACACTAAGCATATATGTCATGAAATCACAGCATATTTTATCACATGAAATCACAGCATATTTTATCACATGAAATCACAGCATATTTTATCACATGAAATCATAGCAGGCTGCATGGAGAGGAATAGAAGTCCATGAAGGCTGCTGTGATGGTTTTATGTGGTCAGATATGTACATGGGGTATAGTTTTCATATTAAGTAGCTCAAGGACCTTTGATGATGTCACCCTGGTCACATGACATTAGGCCACGCCCCCGTGGACTCGTTACAAAGCTGCATAGATACCAGGCAAGATTATAACTCTGATTTTATGGGGATCTGAGGGGGACAATTTTTATCTAAAAGCAGTTACTAGAGCTAAAAGATAGTTACTAGAGCTCTATAGGAACCTGCCACTACCTGTATTTGTGAAAATAGTGGTGACGGGTTCCCTTTAAAAAGGCATATTTAGGTTTAAAAAGGCTCATTGTAACGAATGAGCTGCAAAAATGCCATATATTGCAATACAGAAGTATTGCAGTATATGGTAGGAACGATCTGTCTATCTAGGGTTAATGTACCCTAGATGGTCTAAGATATAGTGAAAAAAAAAGTTTCAAAAATAAAAAAATTAATAAAATATAAAAAATTCAAATCACCCCCCTTTCGCTAGAACTGATATAAAACATAATAAACAGTAAAAATCACAGACACATTAGGTATCGCCGCGTCCCAAAATGCCCGATCTATCAAAATATAAAAACCATTATGGCCGGCGGTGACCTCCGAGACGGGAAATGGCGCCCAAATGTCCGAAATGCAACTTTTACACCTTTTTACATCACATAAAAAATGGAATAAAAAATGAATAAAATGTCGCACAGACTTCAATATGGAAGCAATGCATTTTGCAAAAAATGACACATGCTTATTTATATCATTGTAGTTTTTGTTTCTGACGTTCAAATTCCTGGAATACCCCTTTAACTGCCAATGAGATCCCTCGATGGTACACACTAGTGTAGAGCAACATAGTACTATGCTGAGAAAAAAAAACCTTGGGTGGTGTCCTCGGTAACACACTGTGCTCGCTGGGGAAAAAAAGCTTGATCCAGACCCAAGTAGAATTGCATAAGAGACTATGGAACCCTGGGCACAAGAGGTGCAGAACCTTTAATAGATGTATATGGGTAAATTACCTAATATCCTGCAACCCCCAACCCCACCTACACACCCACGAGGTAAAGTGGCCAACCCCTTTAGGTTCTCAGGGTTGACTACTTCAGGGCGCGTTCACACGTTCCGCTATCGTCGCGTTCATAACGCGACGCTAGCGCACAGGGGGCGGAGTTTGGGGCGCTCACATATGCGTTTCCAGAGAAACGCATGCAATCGTGTGATTAATCGCATGCGTTTCCCGGGAAACGCATATGCGATCGGCCCGAGCTCCGCCCACTGTGCGCTAGCATCGCGTTATGAACGCGACGATAGCGGAACGTGTGAACGCGCCCTCACGAGGTCATTGCTGGTCCTCAGACATAATTCTCTGTTGTTTTTAGTTCTACTGACTTTACTGACCTATTATAAGAGCACAGTCATAATACACCATGGTGGTACATGTTTATACGCTCTGTATGGAGCATTTTGGGGACACTACACTGCTGCAGATACAGACACAAGTCGGTGATGAACTGCAGTAACTGAGGTTCTAAAGAATGGAAATATAGCTTTTATACAAGATATGCCCCACTCAACATGGCAGCCCTGCACTGCCGGCTAGCGGCAGTATTTCCGGTGCACTGCCTCACTCACTTCCGGGTCAGCTGACAAAGCCGATGATCACATGATCGAAAGTGCAGGAGGCGGAAGTAAAGGACAGGTAATGTCAACACAGACCGAGGAGGGGGTTAATCATGAATTAAAGGGGGGCAGCCCCGGGATAGGGGAGCACCAGTCAAAATAAGCAAGAAGGGGGGCAGGTGTCTGTACTATCGTCTCCAGAATAATTTACATGTGGCACTACAAGTTCCAGCATGCACTAGATGTAGATCACTGCCAGGATTGCTGGGGCTTGTAGTTACACAGCAGCTCTCAGTCAGGTGTACAGTGATGTTTGTGGGGCTGGGCGCTGGTCAATGATGCAGTCAGTAAGAGGTAAATGCACTGTTGTATTATGTCTTCTAATCATTGTATCATTGTCACAAGCGATGGGCTTCCCTTATATACCTCTCTTTAGATACTGCTGGAACAGATTCTGTCATCTAAGTCTCTCACTAGAGGCCATGATGCGACTGTCAGTTTAGTTATATCTATGTAAAAACTGTATCACATGTGCTTCTTAATCAGTGCTGACAATTATCTCTGTGATCTCAAAGTCACAGCTGTTCCCTCCATACAACCTACTGGCCCACATTTATCAAAACTATGGGGTGCATTTACTTACAAAGTCACTCGAGTTCACTAAAAGTGCCTTGTCCGTTCATAATGCTACGTGTGGCGATTCACAAAGATTTTGCACCATAAGTCATGAATCTGGCACTTCCCTGCCCTGGTCCAACAGAGTTCACCCTCTCTTTTGTGGTGCACCTTAATTTGTGTTTGCATAGAAGCCAGGACACAAAAGGGTCGCATGTGCCACAATCGCAGCATAGACACTTCTTAAGTACCTGCACAAGTCGAATTGTGGTGTATTTCAGTAATAAATGTGGCACAAACACCGACTAAGCACTAACACGCCCCTTTAGGCACACATTTTTTTCTGTCTTGTTGGACAAATTCCAGCCGCAACACAAAACTTACGCAGACACTTTATAAATATATATGCAAGCAGTTTACACATTCTTTTCAGTGCAAAGTCAGACAAAGTTATGCACTTTGCCAAACGCAGTGAGGTATGACAACCATATCAAACATACGACTCCAGTATGTTCAATAGTTAAATTGATTACATTGAGTGCTTCATAATATCAAGTGCGCTGGTGGCAAAAACACTGTAAAAAGTATATCCAATATAGATTCAGCAAGCTGACAAACCGGGTGGTGATTGGTTATGTTTATTCATTGTAGAGAGGCATTAGCTGCTGTTATTGGTGACACACGGTAGGCACCCAAAATAGTTATTTCTTGGCTAAGAGATAAAGATACATTTTACTGATCCTGTTTGTTCTTGGTATTCACATGGTTCCCTCTCTGTTCCATACATAGAAACAGATCATTGGTACTTGTGATGCCTCTAAGGAGCTATATTGTGTGTGAGCTCCTATAATGTACCGAATGGCAATAGAAAAAGAATGCTGGAGCTGCAAATACACACACAAACATATAGTAATAGGACCTCTAGTATAATTTGTTGAGTGGTTGGTCTGCTCATACATGGGGCAGGGAAACCAGGGCTGTGTGTGAGCCCATAGAAATACATGGGGCTGTGTGCTAGCTATTGAAACAACGACTAGCACACAGTTGAAAACAACATTCATGGGTGTGAGACCTAAAGGAGGTACTAATTTGGTGTGAAGAGGTAGAAGTCACAGTTATTCATTGCTGCCTAGCACCATTCTTATGATCACTCTGGCATTTAGGATACCTTAATTATAAATGATGTTTGGTAAGTGGGGAGTATCCTGTAGACAAGTATTGCACTACACCCAAGGTGCATCAAGTTATGCCTCTTGTCCCAACAAACAGTTCCTTATAGCTCAACCTGCTGTATATCTTTTGTTGGGATTGCCTGAAGTGATGCCTGATGTTAGTTAATAAGGCTGGGCCTCTAGATGAGATTCTCTATGGAGGACATGTATCTTTATTTTGCACCTATGTTATGTTGTTAAGAAGTTTGTGTCTGTTGCAGTGTTCCTAATGTATTTTAGACAGATGTTTGATTTGCCCCTTATTAGCTTCCTATTAGAGACTTTAATAGAGACTTTAGGCTCAAATTGAAGGACAACTGACCCCTACTTCCTCCCATAAATGTTTTTAAATGTGCCTGAAATCACACAACCTAAAACACATCTACCGTATATACTCGAGTATAAGCCGAGACCCCTAATTTTACCACAAAAAATGGGAAAACCTATTGACTCGAGTATAAGCCGAGGGTGTAGTATACAGCCAGCTAGCCCCCTGTAGTATACAACCAGCCAGCCCCTGTAGTATACAGCCTGTCCCAAGTAGTATACAATCAGCCTGCCCCCATGAAGTATACAGCCTGCCCCCATGAAGTATACAGCCTGCCCCCAAAAAGTATACAGCCTGCCCTCAGTATGCCTAACGAATAACAAAAAAATAAACTTAATACTCACCCTCCGACGATACTCACCTTTGATGCTAAGTGGCGGCTCCTGGTTCTCGGCGGCGGCTCCCGATCCATTGCGGCGGCTTCTCTCTTCTATCTTCACGTGCCGGCAGTCGCGTCCATGCGACTTGCCGGCGGGTGTACAGTGCGCTGCGGCGGTGTCGTCGCTGATGACGTCATCAGCGGCGACACCGCTACATCATATTGTGCGCCCGCCGGCAAGTCGCATAGACGCGACTGCCGGCAAGTGAAGATAGAAGAGAGAAGCCGCCGCAGAGGATCGGGAGCTGCCGCGAGGACCAGGAGCCGCCGCCGTTGACCGGGAGCCAGAGGGTGAGTATTAATTTTTTTTTTAATTAACTTGTGTATAAGCCGAGATGAGGTTTTTCAGCACATTTTTTGTGCTGAAAAACTCGGCTTATACACGAGTATATACGGTACTTATGTATCTAAGGCTGAAATACAAAAGAACACACAGTGCCCCAATGATACATGTACCTCTGACTTTTTATGTCAGTGGTGGCAAACCTATGGCGCGGGTGCCAACAGTGACACTCAAGGCCCTCTCTTTGAGCACTCTGGCAAATTCAGTACTGGGGAAACACCTCCTTTGCTCCCTGATACTCCCTAATACTCAAGGCTATTTTCAAGCAACACATCCTTGGCTTCCTGAGACTGCAGAAGGAGTGAGGAGTTATTGGCAGGGCTGGATAAGCATTGTAGCTCTTGCTCCAGGCCTCACAATTCGTTCTGTTCAGAGGGACCCTACAGTAGTTAACCAAATTTCTTCAATTTCAATTATATTTGTGTCCTCAAGAAGCTGTTATGATCATAAGCAAGAGCCAATAAGTTACTGCCTAGATTGCTGTGTTGGCATTTTGTGATAAATATGAAGGTTTTGTTTGTAGTTTTGTCACCCAGTCTCTAAAAAGTTTGCCATCACTGCAAGTTTATTCAGTCTTCTGAACATGAGGCATGTCATCTTCAAATGTTATGTGTCCTGACAATCATTTGTGGCTTCACTTGCTTGGCCTTATGATTTTTTTTTTTGTGCTTCACCCTAAACGAAATTGTGTTGTTTATTATCACAATTACAAGCGAGTAGAAACACCTCCACTTTCATGCTGTTTATTCTGATCAGGCAGGACCTCATGACTACATATGTGGTGTGTTCGGTCTGAGTCACAGTCTGAGTGGACTTACATGTTTCTTCCTCTTGGTTGTATCTGGCTGGCTGGTGTGATGTCTGCAATCTGTAAAAAAATTACCAGGAAATCTTGTAGCATGCAACACAACTCTCTTTGACAGAACACTTCCTTATTCAGAGTTTTTTCTTATGTTGCAGGAAGTAATATCATGGCGTCTGCAGGGTCTGGACAGGTTACTGATGGCCAGAAACTGCACCTTAATCTCAAAGGTAAGCTTATAATAAAGTGGACTATGAGTTCCTCATTGCACTATGGTGTGATAGTTTTGCACATTCATCACAGCTAATAAACTTGGTATTGGCCTTTAACCTTGATTGGGTTCAGAAAGGTGTGGGCAGTCTCATTCGAGCACAGCTACACTGTTTACAGTCGGCATACTGTAAAACATGATACTGAAGCCTATAAAATTGTGAATGCGGCTCTGGCTTAAATATACAAATGGGAAGCTAAATACGCTGTAATCAGTATTTCTAGTACTTACTGTATATATTTCTTAAATAATATGTTATTAATCCCTGATACACGGATCCCACCTTTAGGGCACTTTTAAGGCTGTGGTAGTTGGGTATTAGTTTGATAGCATATGGTAGGACATTCCAAAGAATTGGTGCAACCTGTGAAAAATCCTGGAGATGTGAGAGATTGAAATTAAACAAGAGAATATGTTTGGATCACTTGAAAATGGAAGAGCATTTCATTCAGCCTGGCCCAGAGAGAGGGTTCAGTGGACCCCGTTCTTAAGATAGGTAGCTGTCTCAGGTAGCCTCTGTCAGGTATTTATTCCAATTCCAACCACAGACATACCGGGGCTCATTTACTAATGGTCCTGAGGCCGTATTTTTGTTAGGTTTTCGGGGATCGCGCCGCTTTGAAAGGGATTGTGTCGCACAGGATTGGATTTTGGTGCATCGGCGCCGGCTTTCATGCAACAGAAATTGGGGGGCAGGCCGTCGGACGACCTGACTGATTCGGACTGAGCGCGGGATTTAACTTTAAAAGTGTGTTGCAAGCCAAGCACTTACATGCATCGGGAAGAAGATGGTGAACTCTGGCGAATCTGAGCGGGGAGCGACACATGCGGGATATTGGGTGCACGATGTAAGTGAATTGCGGCAGAGTTCATTCTCGTCGGACATTCCGGATCAGGGAACGCGCTTGACTGGGTAAGTAAATGTGCCCCACTGTATCTTTCTGCTGGCTTCCTTCTGGCCTGAGATATAGGGCTAGTAGATATATGAGGCTATCTGTAAAATCCTTTCTGCTTCTCCTGAAGTGGATGGCACTTCTTGGTTCTGACATCAGCTAAGGGCGGAGCACTCAGGGCATTCATACTAATCAGGACAGTATGTTTGTAATTGGACCACCTGAAGCATTTGATGAGTCACATGTTTGTGACATCACCCAAGGTTCTGTTCTCTTGCACTCCTCTACTACTGCTCCTCCCAACAAAGCTCCTCTTTTCTTTAGATGTCCGATATGGTTTCCCATGGTGACCAGAAAGCATGGCAAATGGAGAGTACCTTGGGGGGACAATTTAAAGCCTCTGCTAGCAGCTAAATACTTGCAGATAGCTAATTGGAGAATTGCTTATATCTTCTAAAGTTTTATACTTTACAGGTGTACTTATATTATTTTGTATGGGAATTTGGAGAACACAAAAGGTTTTCTCATTATATAAAGTGAAGCCATATTGTAATGGCATGCCATGATGGTTTTTTGTGGGTCTCATATCTGGGACCCTACTGATCATAAGAATGAACACTCAGCAGAAGTTATTCAGCACCATAATAATTACTATTAATAATTCCTTTGTTTATATAGTGCACACATTCTGCAGCGTTACACAGAGCTTGCCAAATCAGTCTCTGTCTTCCCATTTTCCCTTTTTTCCTGTATTGCAGTGCTCTCAGCCACCCAGCTGTTCAGGAAACCTCAGCTAGTCTTATTCACATGAATGGGGCCATGCTTCATATCCTTGCACTACTAACATATAACTTTTGTGAGGTATCATTGATGAGGGTCCCAAATGTCACGTTGCCACCAACCATAACATAATGGTTTATCCTATTGCATGTGATTGGTGCAGATGTGTTGCATCGTGTACTGACACTCAAAAAGGGTTTTCCAAATTCTTGCTCAAAGATGGTGTGTAGTCAGATCTCCACTAATCATAGGAAATTAGTGATAGAAGAAACTGATATATCATTGGTGCATTTACCCAATAATAGCAGTAGCAAGACTTTATATAATAGTGAAATACTGTTTAGGTACTGACGGGAATAAAAGTTCTCTATTTACCATGAACACACGGAAAATAACTAGTTGTTTAGTGGCTAAAGAGCTGCTGATGCCATTAACCTGTCTGTGCACCTGGGTGTGGCAGTATGCCCTGGTGTGTGGTGTTAGCAACAGGGCACACAGTTTTACACTCCTTCAGGCGCCAATTTAATAGAGGGAAATGGAAAAATCCTACACCCTGTAATTTAAAGTGGTTTAAAGTGTCCAATCAATTTTGCCCAAAAATCTGAAGATATGCAGCATTTCCCATTACTAGCTGGTCTGTAGTATCACAATTGAGGGCACAGCACCAGCTCTATTGAATACCCCTGCCTATCTATTCCATAGGACTCCAGTTTGTAATAGGCCTTTGCGTAGGTCAGATCCCTTACATGTAACATAAAGATTGTGTCCTTCCATCAATTTCACTATATGGGAAATAGGCAGCATTCAAGAGCCTATGTAAAGCCTTACCCAGAAACATTCTGGAAGCGTCAGCGTAAGTACATTCATATAGCCGTATGCCCGCCCGGCCGCAGCTCCCCCCTCGATAAAGAACAGCAGCGCACGGCCACACATACGGGGAAAGGTAGATCATGCTCTATCTTTTCCCCGCATACGGCGCAGAACGGTGCCACACATGTGTGGCACTGTACTGCCACTGGACCCCCATTGCTGTCTATGGGAACGTAACTCACCGGCCACTTTATTAGGTACACCTGTCCAACTGCTCGTTAACACTTAATTTCTAATCAGCCAATCACATGGCGGCAACTCAGTGCATTTAGGCATGTAGACATGGTCAAGACAGTCTCCTGCAGTTCAAACCGAGCATCAGTGTGGGGAAGAAAGGTGATTTGAGTGCCTTTGAACGTGGCATGGTTGTTGGTGCCAGAAGGGCTGGTCTGAGTAAATCAGAAACTGCTGATCTACTGGGATTTTCACGCACAACCATCTCTAGGGTTTACAGAGAATGGTCCGAAAAAGAAAAAACATCCAGTGAGCGGCAGTTCTGTGGGCGGAAATGCCTTGTTGATCCCAGAGGTCAGAGGAGAATGGGCAGAGGAGAATGGGCAGACTGGTTCGAGCTGATAGAAAGGCAACAGTGACTCAAATCGCCACCCGTTACAACCAAGCTAGGCAGAAGAGCATCTCTGAACGCACAGTACGTCGAACTTTGAGGCAGATGGGCTACAGCAGCAGAAGACCACACCGGCTGTCACTCCTTTCAGCTAAGAACAGGAAACTGAGGCTACAATTTGCACAAGCTCATCGAAATTGGACAGTAGAAGATTGGGAAAACGTTGCCTGGTCTGATGAGTCTCAATTTCTGCGGCGACATTCGGATGGTAGGGTCAGAATTAGGCGTCAACAACATGAAAGCATGGATCCATCCTGCCTTGTATCAACGGTTCAGGCTGGTGGTGGTGGTGTCATGGTGTGGGGAATATTTTCTTGGCACTCTTTGGGCCCCTTGGTACCAATTGAGCATCGTTGCAACGCCACAGCCTACCTGAGTATTGTTGCTGACCATGTCCATCCCTTTATGACCACAATGTACCCAACATCTGATGGCTACTTTCAGCAGGATAATGCGCCATGTCATAAAGCTGGAATCATCTCAGACTGGTTTCTTGAACATGACAATGAGTTCACTGTACTCAAATGGCCTCCACAGTCAATCCAATAGAGCATCTTTGGGATGTGGTGGAACGGGAGATTCGCATCATGGATGTGCAGCCGACAAATCTGCGGCAACTGTGTGATGCCATCATGTCAATATGGACCAAAATCTCTGAGGAATGCTTCCAGTACCTTGTTGAATCTATGCCACGAAGAATTGAGGCAGTTCTGAAGGCAAAAGGGGGTCCAACCCGTTACTAGCATGGTGTACCTAATAAAGTGGCTGGTGAGTGTATATTCCCCCAGACGGCCATGTAAATTTACCCTTATAGTGAATATACTGTGCAGCTATCTACCAGCTGCTGCCAATGCCACTACTTAAAGTTCAATAATTTACATAGGTGGCAAGTTTTATGATTCAAGAAAAGGATTTCTACTCTGGAATAAATGTCCATTATACGTTTTTGTCTTGGGACACAGGGAGCTTGTTATTGTAGCAGGGGGATGACACATATTGGGGTTATGTGCTGGCACACTGGAGCCTGTTCATGGCTGAATGTCCAGGTATAAACATTCACTTAAACACTGCACTTTTTGTTCATTATGAAGCTGGATATTGTAAGACGCTGGAACTTCTTCCCTGCTTAGTCACACAATAGTGGCTTGTGTTAGCCCTCTCCAGGTAGCCTGAGGTTACTGCAGTAAGTCAGCCAGGGACACACTGGCTTCACGGGCTCATGTAACATTCCTCGGCTTGATCTGGGGAGGGGGCTTCTAGTCGTTTAGGAGGTGGTGTGCCAGAGGTGATAATGACATCTCCTCAGGGAGTGGGCAGGTTTCATGTCACACTCTTCTATTTCAGCAGCTGAAAGATTTTCACTCATAATTCATTAATCACTTATTAAACTGGGACTTTCTGTCTGGTGTAGTTTTCTATTCTAAAATTGTAAGAATTAGAACAATAAAGCACACGGTACAAGCTGTGGGGTCCAGATACCGTGTACACGTTAGCCTTATGTTTAAAGCAGTATAAGAAATGGTCTATTGCTTTTAATTTTGAGTATGTTCAGGTTCCCATGTAGAGTATCTGACCCGGTACATGTCCACCAGGGCAGGTAGGGTATGTGTTACTGTTTTACACTTCAAAGTATGGTTTTACTGCCACTATTGACAAGCCATACACCAGTGGTTTAACATCCACACTTTGTCCTGTTGTTATGAAACTAATCTGGTTATGGATACGGTTTCACTCAGATAATCCAGAATGTCTGATAATCCAGCAGGTGCCTATCTACGTTGTATATATTGGCCCACATTTATAAAGTGTTTGCGCGTGGTTTTTGTCTGACCATGTACTGAAAAGAATGTGAAAACTTCTTGCACATGTATTTATGAAGTTTCTGCTCCAGTATAGTGTCACAGCACCATGATGTCCAACGCACCACAAAATTCTGCACCTCAAGGTGGTTCTGGTGCAGAGTGGGACCGTGCTGACTTGTCGGACATGTGTCGCACACCCTGTGCACCAAAAAAAAGTTGCCCACTTCCCGAGCTGCTCTGTGCGTCAAATTTAAATAATCTGCAGCACTTCACAGGCAAACTGCACCTATTGCAGTTTGCACTACCTTTGATACATGTGACACATAGATATAATTATTGGACTGTAAAAGCATAAGACCTCTTTCACACAATACATTTCTCTGTCCACAGACCCATTATAGTCTATTCAGATATTCACATGCACATTTGTTTCACCGATCTACAGGCCCTGTAGGGAAAAACAAAACGCTACATGCATTAATTTTTTTCGTGCTAGGCTGTTAGTGTGCGTTCACATGTTGCGTTTCGGAAGTGTTTTTAAAACATGTGTTGCTTATTCCAAAAAAACCCTGCAAAGTGTAAACGTGCCCTTAGGGTGGTGACACACATGGCGTTTTTGGGCCGTTTTTGGGCTGTTTTTACTAAGTGCGTTTTCAGATCGTTAAAAACGCATGCGTTAAAAAACGCATCAGTTTTTTAAAAACGCATGCGTTTTTTGAAAACGCATGTGTTTTTGTCCGTTTTCCATTGCGCAATTTCGGGAAAACGGACAAAAACGCATGCGTTTTCAAAACCGCATGCGTTTTTAAAAAACGGACGTGTTTTTTAACGCATACGTTTTTAACGATCTGAAAACGCACTTATTAAAAACGGACCAAAAACGCCATGTGTGTCTTCAACCTTAGGCCGGCGCCACATGTGGCGCTTTTGTCTGCGTTTGCAAACGCAGACAAAGTCGCGCCCACCGGGGCGGGCCTCGGCCCGATCGCATCGGCGTTTCTATGGAAACGCCTGCGATTGGGAACGAGCCGCCGGTGTTTCGCGTTAAATTAACGCAAAACACCGGCGGCTCGTTCCCGATCGCAGGCGTTTCCATAGAAATGCCGATGGGATCGGGCCGTGGCCCTGCCCCGGTGGGTGCGGCTTTGTTTGGGTTTCAAACGCAGACAAAGCGGTGCGTGTGGCACCAGCCTAATAATAGGAAAATAAAGACCCTGCATTCTTAATTTTTATGGACACATCAAAACTTGCCACAAAGCACTAATAACACACAGAAGATATGTGGACTAGACATAGGAATAAACAGAAATTTAAAACGAATCAAGACCAAAGGCACCAGTTCTAGTAGACTATCACTCCCAACAAATCCGATTCAATGAGGCAGAGTGTGAGTTGGAGTGTTTTTAATCTGTAGGGAGTTTTTATTTCTTTGCCATCTGTATTTTTGGGTGGTGCTCATAATGCTTTAAGATATAAAAATTTTACAAGCTTTTGGGGATTTCCTTAATGTTGACATTTTGAACCACTCACAGGTCAAAATAGGGCGGGCAGTGTTAGAGCAAGGTCTTGTAGGCACTATAAGGATCAGCAACAGATTTTCATATTAGCACGTAGACTGCTTGATATATGTGATGTAGAAACTGGCACCCCCAGATTGTGATCTACCAAGGGGTTAACCTGGGCCATGAAAGGGAAATCTTTGTTCCCCCAGTAGCTGGTTAGCTCCTCCCAATTAAAAAAGTAATTGGCTTTCATTCTCTGTGCAGTTCGCTCTGCTCCACAGACAGCAGCAGTGTAGTGGATACAGAGCGATGCTGTGTGCTAGGGAGGGGGCACAGAATACCCCTCTGTGTCCTGCACCCCCCTCTCTGCTACATGTGTTTATTTAACTCTAGAAACAGAGAGGTGTGTGTGAGGGATTAAGGGGGAGGGGGTTAATTCCCCCAATTTGATACACCTTGTAAAAGCAGGGGAGTCTACTCGGAGCAGACCAACTTCCTCCAAGTCATTAGTGTCATTAGCAAAGGGGGGCGTAATGCACAATGAGCGCTGTGTGTGCGGCTCGTGTAAAGAACCATTCACTACCACGTGATACACCCCAAAAAGACTTACAATACCAGCACTATACAACTATGTCATTTTATGTATGCATTCATGTCGATGTAACTCACTCGCTTCTACACAGAGGTCGCACACACCTCTCTGTAATGCCACACAAGCGACACGCTGCTCATATGACCGTGGATCACCCATACATATTCCAGATGAATATATGGGTTCAGGTTTCAAAGAACAGAGCAGATTTAGGGCAGTAGTAGAGAAGCCCATGTGGGTGGCATGTTGGCATAGTTCTGATATATTGCATCACCAGGGTTACAAAATGAATGTGCATGAAGTTACAGGGTATGTCCACATTAACCAGTCTGCAGATATACTTGGAAATACTTTGCACTTCAATTCCTCCAAAATAATACATTTTATTTTTGCTGTCAGTGAATGGAAACACTCTTGCTTACATGCAGATACTGAGGGCTCGCTGCTGTAGTGTCCAGTCCAGGCAGTTCTCTGATTTACATGCTCACAAACATTTTGGTAGTGTACTAGCCATTGTTTTCATGGCTTGCACAGGTTCCAGTGTATTTCTATGGGCTCATACACATGGCTGTGGTAGCCAGGTCCTATTTATGCAGCTTGGTTTGCAGCTTGGTCACTCCTCTTTTACTGTCACATTCATGTGCAGGTAACCTTAGGCGCATTAACAGGTGGTGTTAATGCATGCGTCTTCAAACGCAATACAACAGATGAGAAGAGATGTGTCTGAAAACATAGCTGTCAACAATGTGTTTACAAAACGCAGTGTAAATGTGCTGTTAACGCATGTGTTAACATCACATTGACACATGCGCTAACAATGTGTTAACATGTGTGTTCAGGTAACAATGCATTTTGTAAACACTAATGTTAACAGTAATGTAATTAGGCAAATCACCTCTCCTCAGCTGTTGTAAAACACAACGTGTGACTGCAGCTTAACAATGGCACCAAGTATGGCACAAAAATAGCAATTTTATCTTAAGATGTCAGCAAATGACACTATGTGAAGAAGGTCATATGCATCTTATAACTGAGGTCTAAGATTCCCCAGTTGTTAGGTACAATAACAATAAATGTCAGCCATATATAAAAGCTAGAATTAGTAATGTGAACTTGTGTTGGATTCTGTGGATGTTGGTGATCTCCAGGCACTGTTGCAGTCCTGTCCTGTGTGTTTCTATATTTTGGAGTATAATGTGACATATGTCTGTACTCTCATTTCCAGTGAAAAATGCTCCGTTACTGCTGAACATACAGAGCCCTAGCGAAGACTGTGGCAGCCAGGAGAGCAGAGGGGAGCAGAGTAAGCCCTGTGTGGAGCGTGGGTCACCCAACGAGGATGGTGAGATGGGAACACATGCAGCCCCCTGTACCATGCTGTGGAAATGAATCACTGCACTTGTTAATCTCCATTACCCTCTGACCGTGTCTGGTTTTTACTTTACAGAAGCCGCAGACTGTGAGATGATATTTGAGAATGGTCACTTTGCTCTAGACAAAGTCAGGTCTGTACACCCACTTACATGTATCTCACTACATACATTGTAAAGCCTTGTATACATCTCTGTATCAGAATGACTATATTGTAGGAACCCGTATAAACAGCTGCCACATAAAGAATTCTTCATACCCTGGACATTGGACATAAGAAACTTTAACCTTTTCCACACTGGATTTTCTTTGGTTTACTGTATTATGTTTTGTTTCACTCAAAATAAGCAAATCTCTTGAAAATAAGCAATAATGGATGCACTAGTTATGTAAGAAAGTTACCAGTTAAAAATGATTGACATTATATCAGGAAACCTATATAAGAATTTGACGAACCGAACCCTGTGCAGTCTGTATGCATCAGCATATGCTTATGTGACTTACAGGCTAGCCTTCACATCTGCTCTATGTCGGGTAGCTTCACCTCTGCTCTATGTCGGGTAGCTTCACCTCTGCTCTATGTCGGGTAGCTTCACCTCTGCTCTATGTCGGGTAGCTTCACCTCTGCTCTATGTCGGGTAGCTTCACCTCTGCTCTATGTCGGGTAGCTTCACCTCTGCTCTATGTCGGGTAGCTTCACCTCTGCTCTATGTCGGGTAGCTTCACCTCTGCTCTATGTCGGGTAGCTTCACCTCTGCTCTATGTCGGGTAGCTTCACCTCTGCTCTATGTCGGGTAGCTTCACCTCTGCTCTATGTCGGGTAGCTTCACCTCTGCTCTATGTCGGGTAGCTTCACCTCTGCTCTATGTCGGGTAGCTTCACCTCTGCTCTATGTCGGGTAGCTTCACCTCTGCTCTATGTCGGGTAGCTTCACCTCTGCTCTATGTCGGGTAGCTTCACCTCTGCTCTATGTCGGGTAGCTTCACCTCTGCTCTATGTCGGGTAGCTTCACCTCTGCTCTATGTCGGGTAGCTTCACCTCTGCTCTATGTCGGGTAGCTTCACCTCTGCTCTATGTCGGGTAGCTTCACCTCTGCTCTATGTCGGGTAGCTTCACCTCTGCTCTATGTCGGGTAGCTTCACCTCTGCTCTATGTCGGGTAGCTTCACCTCTGCTCTACGCTGGGAAACATATTTCCTATATTCTTGAAATCTCTACAGGGAGAGTGGCAGATTGCCTGGGAGATAGCAGTATGTCGCATCTTCTTCTGATGTTGTATCTTCAGGTGGTTTAGGACTCGGGTGGACTTGTAAATGGATGAAACTGTGTGGTATCAGTCCACCACAGATGCCATGTTGACAGGAAATGTAAGCTGTGGGGAATACGTTTCTATACTGAATGCAAGTGTCTGCAGGAAATGTTAATTAGTATATTTTCAGTAAAGGTCTATGGACTATGTAGCAAACATACTTGGAATTATGCACTAAATGTGAATATGAAATGAACATATCCCAATATGAAAGCTAAACTGTAGCTGCATTACATACTTGTGATGTGTGAACATAGTACTCTACTACTCCTGAGTATTATTTCTTTCATGGGATAAGTAGCCTTTATGTAATATACTGGAAACCCAGCTTTCTCATTTTTTCCTAGTGAGCATGGCACTGCTTCCTTTTTTCTAGGGCTGAGCAGATATTTCTATTTCATTTATAAGAATGCCATCAATGTTTCCATTGCACCTCTGGTAATTTGATCTGCTTTATTTTCTGCTCCATTCGCTGTAGTGTACTCTTTGTCTCTGGGAGATGTGTTGTCCTCTCCTTCATTTCACACTGCCATGTAGAATGTCTCATAGGGTTGTATCTAGGAGGTGCTATTGATGGGGCATTGTTTTTTTCACCTACTTACTAAAATCTGATGAGAATCTGCACAAGAGCCAGGCATAACGCATGAGTCAACCCTTGAGTAAAGTCCTAGTACCTTTTGTGTCTCCTGAATATTTTTTTATATTCACCCCCCCCCTCAAAAATTTTACTATGAACAACATACGATTTCAACTTAAGAAAAAGGCTTCCAACTTAATTGTTTAATGAAATTTGGTCGTATATGTTGTTGAGTGACTGTGGGGTGATTTGTTGAGTCACATAAAAGGTGACATTGAATAAATGGCACCACACTTGCCTGTGGATTATGTCTGGTAGCGTAGCTCATCTTCCTCTCAGAATTATGCCTTGTGTAAAGTACAGACAGAATAGAAATAAGATACACATTTATCATGCAGTTTTTGCAATTTTTCAGATGTATATAGCACAACAAAAGTAAAAATTTTTTGGCAATTTTTTTACTTTTTTGGTATTTTCAGCAATGCTTGTCTTTTTAGGTAAAAGGTCAGGGATGGTGTTGGACTAGAACAGTAACAGCTTGGCCTGATGGATTAAATATAACTTGCGGGATCGGTTATATTAAAAATCTATGTTATTCATTGCTGGTTAAGATTTTACTGGTGACAAAGGGATCCTCCTCAGATGGGCCAGTATTATTAAGAGGCCAGAGCATGTAAATACAGACAGTCCCTAGTTACAAATGTACCTCTCTGTCCACTGTGACCTTTGGTGAAGCTCTCTGGATACTTTCAGGCTGCAACAATCAACTGTAACCCAAAATTTTTTAAATCCAAGCGTTAGAGCGACCAAAAAATAATTTGTCTGGAGTTACGCTTACAAAATATATCTGTTTTGACTTGTATACAAATTCAACTGAAAGGGTTATTCCCATCTGGGCATTCACATTTAATTTAATTCATTTGCCATATTTAAACATTTCTTCATTTGGATGTTATTAAAAAAAAAAATGTAACTGTGTGAAGATAATTTCTCATAAATGTAGCCATGCTGTCCCTTAGAAACAGGATGGCTTCCTCGGATATGGCCACCTCACATTTTGGCAGCGGTTGGCAGACACGCGCTATTGAGTCCTGTCTAACCTCCTGGATTCAGCAATCATTACCACGGCTGTAGGTTTCTTTGTGCAATCCCTCCAGCAGAGGTGGTCATATCCAAGAGTTAGTCTTGTTTCTAAGGGACCATATCACTACATTTATGAGAAATTATCTTCACACAGGTAAAAAAAAATGTAACAACATCTAATTGAAGAAATATTTATGTATGGCAGATAAATGAAACTGAATGTTTATGCCCAGACGAGAATACCCCCTTAAGAACAAACCTACTTGCGTAACCCCGGGGCTTCCTGTAGAATTAAAACTGGCACACAGAACTCATGTACGCATAACTTGGCTTTTTTTACAGTAATATAAAAATAGTTTAATGCACCTTGTTGTTTAATCTTAATATGAGTTATTTTGTGGTCACACGATTTTAATTTTATTTTACAGGAGCAGTTCTCCTTCTCAGACTACAGAAAATGGATCCAGTGCGCTAGTTAAAATCCAGACTAACACAAATGACGTCACTGGGATTGGTAAGTGTTAGAATAGGCTTGGTGTACTATACCAATCAGAGAGTGCTCTCCTTTAAGAGAGTAAATAAACTCCCGGGTGTGACCACTACAAAGATTAAAATGTACAGACTGTATCAGGCTTTGTGGGGATGCACCTCTCTGCTGTAAAGTAAAGGGTAACACCTAATTGTCAATGTATTTTTAAATATTTAGAACGATGAATAGTGGAAAAACAACACAATTGGTATTTTATACCCAGATTTAACACAGGTTATTTTTGCCTATGCTTTCTCGAATCTGATCTTTCACTTTATGTGTTAATAACTTCGTAACACAATTTTTTTTTATACTTCCAAGGCATCATAACCATGTATCATCATTGTTCCTAAGGCATCATAACTATGTACAGGCAGTCCCCGGGTTACGTACAAGATAGGGTCTGTAGGTTTGTTCTTAAGTTGAATTTGTATGTAAGTCGGAACTGTATATTTTATAATTGTAGCCCCAGCCAGAATTTTTTTGGTCTCAAATCTCAATTGGTGACAATTGGATTTTAAAAATGTTGGGTTGACATAAGAATCAGGATTAACACTAAAGCTTCATTACAGACACATTTGATAACTGTTATAGCTGTTTATTGTAGCCTAAGGCTAAAGTACAATAAATTACTAATATCCAGAGGTCCGTTTGTAACTAGGGGTCGTCTGTAAGTCGGGTGTTCTTAAGTAGGGGACCGCCTGTATCATCATTGTTCCTAAGGCATCATAACCATGTATCATCATTGTCCCTAAGGCATCATAACTATGTCAGTGGTTAGTTAGTCAGCGGTAATTTTGTGAACAATAAGCATTTGTCAAAGTGAGAGATTTTCTAATATTTACCATGGTATATATTGGCATCATCCTAATTTATTTTGTTTAGCTGTTAGAAGACCTTTGAATCCTTTTAGGATCCAATAGAGCCTTGATGGGGATTATAAAAGAATATATGAGAAACCCTACAAGTATTTGTTTTCCCCTCAAACTATTCAAAAGGATTTTAGGAATTTGAACAAAACAGAGATAAAACTTAGAAATTTAGTTTTCAGTGATGCATTATTTTAACCCTAAAAGTTAGATATTCACTAGTGTTAAAAAGAAAATGCACCCAACAATTGTGCAAGTTTTCCTCAATATGGGAATAGTCTACAAGTACTTGTTGAGCCAATAGTGGGGTGCAGAAGGGATGGCGCACAGCTGGACTTTTGAAAAATTGTTCTCAGACACCATAGCACATTTGCAGAGAGAAACATTTTCACTGCCCAAAAGGGTAACCCCATTTTGTAAAAGCTACACCTCTGAAGGATCTTATTGAGGGGTGTAGTGAGCATTCTGACCTCATAGAAGCTTTTGTTAAATAAATTCTTAAATAAAATCTACTATCAGGATAAGCCAAGGGACACTTACTCATAGATCCAGGCACTGTGACTGTGGTAATCTTCTTATATTTGTTATCCATGGTCCCCTTCCTTCTAAAAATCATCTTTGTTGTAGCCTGGAGGGGCTCTGGAGAGCCCTTCTGACTCATTGGCATAATTTTAAAAGTTAAATTTTGAAGAAAGAAGACCATGGATAACAAATATAAGAAGATTACCACAGTCAGTGCCTGGATCTAGTAAGGATCTGGACAATATTCATAAGGACTCACAAGGAAACAAAAACTATTTTGCTTCCCGTAATTGTTTTATAGAATTTATAGATATTGGGTGGGGAATTGTTTTTTTTATATTAAAATGTAAAATTGATTTATTCAGCCCAAAAATGGGAAGGTGTTGCTGGAATCCTTTTTAGGTTACGTAACGCAATTGCAGTGCCCCTGAGGTACAGAAACTGTGGAAACTCCCAATAAGTGGCCCCATTTTAGAGCTAAAAACAGCATTATCTTATTCTGTGAAAGCAAGCAGAGATCTTGCAAATGAAGTTGAAGTTTCAAAATACAAAGTGTATTAGAATTTTTTTTTTAATAAACATTATTTACTTGAACTTCCCCTTATAATATGATTTTAAAGTCTATATCTAAACTGAATTTTACTATCATAATCTTTGCAGTGAATGGTGATCATGACCTCACTTCCGGATCAAGCACTCTCACCTCTGTAGGAAGCACTTTGACTAGCAGCGTCACCAGTTCTACACCTTCTCCTGGCTTAGGGTTACCACCTGGAGCAAACGTCGAGTCATCTGAGACCCGGTTGTTGCTGTCTAATGATGCTACGCCATCATCAGACAGTTTACCATCTGGGTAAGAAGAACAAAAAAATGTACAGTAACACTGCCAGATTTGATGTGTAAAGGAGACTGCAATATATAGTTTTGGTGGAGTCCAACCAGCCATGAATGCTTCATTATGTATTTGTGTGAGGGGTGTCTTTTTTCCTGACACAGAGCCGGCCTGTTTGCGTACATAGGACAATCCTGTCCAGTCACACACACACGCACCGCACAGGAGATTGGGGAAGCTTTGTCTGATGTCCGTCTCTATACAGCGGACAAATACTATTAATGCCGCTGCCTCAAACTAGACATTTAGCTTTGACATTAACATATGACATATATTACACAGAAAACATCTGGATAATTAGTTCCCTGTCAATGACCCTTCATGGTAATAAGCATATCCTGAATTGGCACTCAGAGCATAGAAAACTAGATTTTGCACTGTTTAGATAATGTTTAATAGAATTTGGTAATGTATTTTACTTACCTTACCGTTCCAACTCTGCTAGTTGTTGGGGTACTGCACCATGTCCTCTGGGCCATACACCATGATGAAAGTCTAAGGCAGGCTCATACAAGCGCCCAAGGTAACATCACTGCTGTGTCCTTTCAAATGGGTTGTGGAATGCACCTTAAAGGGAATCTCTCACCACATTTTAGCATATAAATCTTGTGACAGGTTTCCATAGAACCCTATTAACTAGCTGGCACCCTCCTTTTGGCTAAAAATATTTTTTTCTTTACACCCTTATAAATCAACCTTATGTCACATAAGCTGGTATCAGAGGGCCGTGTCCTGCTCCCCTTGCCCCATGCTTCTTCTAAGCATTCAGCAATATCATGTGACCAGGGTGATGTAAATGGGTAAAGGACCTTAAAAGATATTTGTAGCATCTGCCCCATGTATGTATCTGATCACTTTAAATCACACCATGCCCCTTCCTGGACTTTTACTCCTCCTCATGCCTGCATGGAGGCATGCTGTGATTTTATGTGATCAGATACATACATGTAGACGTTGCAAATGTAACTGGGTAAAGGACCTTAGATAACATCACTCTGGTCACATGACATGAAGTGGCCATTGTTGTAAAAGAGCTTTCTCTCAATGTTCTACACAGCAGCATGTCCTAGCAGATAAACCTGTCAAACAGAAACAAGGAGGCAGGGCCATGCAAGTAAATATTACTGTGCAGGACTCACGGTGATTGGACTCGCATGATGTGAGTTGCATATAAGTTATACGGCAATGCTTTTTAATTATGGTTTTTACTGAATTATTTGTGTGTCGGTTCATTTAAATGTCAGGTTCTCTACCAACCTCAAAACCACGCTATTAAATGGAAGGTACAGCTAAGTTGGACCCCATCCTTTCTGATCTGTGTTCCAATCTGGCATATAGAGAGACTATAAATTGCATTAACTGGATAACTGGCATGGCGCTTAACTTATAGACCAAGTATATTTTAAAACGAGCTCACCCAAATTTGACCCAGGAGGGTTGGACCGATAGGAATTACATTTACAACACTCAGCCAAGCTGCTTCTGTGCCTAGATGAGATATAAACCTGTGTACATATCCCACCAGGCAAAACACTCATGAGTTACATCATATACTTACTTACTACTAAGAATTCTTGTAATGCTTACTTCTATTATGTGTTGGTGGAGTCGCATTTTCTGATGGGACTTGTAGTTCAACAGAAAACTCAGTGGGTCTTTGTACCCTAGGTGTTTGTTTGTGTGACAAGGGCGTTTACCTCCGTTGCTGTCTTTTGTACAGAGAAGAGTTAATGAGCGGCTGGGGCGCTTGTTTGTTTGGGCGGTGAGGTCAGAGGCTGAGAGCAGTGTCAGTCACAGGTAATTAGGGTTGTGCTCTCACAGGCTCTTTATGTGTTCTGTATAAGGGGCTCTGTTCTCCACACACCGCTCTTCCTGCCCCAAAGTCCTGGAAAACTTCGACATCAACTGTGAAAACCCCCTTTATGTGAGCAGGAGCTGAGGCTCGGCCCTTTTATGCAGGGCATAGGATGTTGCAGGGGCAAATATAATTCAAAGCCATTCATATGGACTCAACTATAGCAAATGAAACTATTCTGACGCAAGTATTAAAAAAAAAATAATATATATATATATGGACTTTTAAATAGATTTCCAGGATTCTTACTAGGATTCAATGAAGAAACATAGTTATTCAATCATTTTTTTATGATTAAACCTACTATTTTGCAATTTTGCTGGGTGTTGACCAATACATATCCTAATACACCCTAACTTTCTGAAAGCCCTGCACACTAAATCCACCTAGCTATACAGTGATACTTCCCTCTACCTACAATGCTGTAACATTCAGAGCACTGAGAAAGATGGATGACAAAGATGATGGGACCCTGAGGGCTCTACCGCCTAGTGCTAGGGGTTTCAGGTTTGTAGTTAGCCACTTGGGAATGTGTTGTGAGAACTCAGTCTCCTTTTTCATGAATAAAACGTTTGTTGCGCCACCTAATAAGATTTGTAGAGGGAGAAACTAGAGCCAGGTCATCCTGTCGTTGTATGGGTGTATGTTGGTATGAATCGGCACAAGTAAGGGGTGTCAGGATAGAATCCAGTAGACTAAAATAGTCTAAAGATTTGGAGGCGGTCCGTCTTTAAGCTGGATTGTCTCCCCTGGAGACCTCCAAGTGCAGCATAGGTAAATAATATTGTACCATTCCCATGAATGTTCTTGGCCAGGAGACCTAGAACATAGACACAGACGTGTGAGAAGGGCTAGGCAGAAAGTGGACGGGTAATGTGAAACACACAGATGGAAAGACTAGGTGGAATGGAAATGCAAACACTGGCTCCTCAGCTGCCATTTTTATTGCCCGTACCACGTTACGCCTCTTGCTTTGGTTGTGGGGGTGCATGTTGCTGATTGTATGTTGTGTGCTGCAACCCAAGCTTTGCGTACATTGTATAGGACACGAGCAGTATGAGTGCGCTGTGTGCAAAGCTTTTTCTCTCTCCTGCTCACTTGGCTCCTATTCACTTTTCTGTCTTACACAAAGACACTCTGTCTGTTGCTCTGGCGCAGAGGCAGCGGTTTCCTCCTGCAGTTAAGAGAGGCTCCTTGGCTTCTTGGCAATGTAATTGAAGCCTTGTGCCCTGGCCATACAGAAACTGGGCAAAGCTGATGTACCCACACGACAGCACAACGCCAGCAGCTTCTATGTGTTCAAGAGCCCAGCCTGCACCCGCTGTGTGTACCATATGTTTAGATTTTTCCACTTCAAAGCAACATATTAGGGCCGTACCTGCCATGGCAGCTGTATAGTAAGCACATAACATTAATCAGACCTTAAAGCAGTTTCCCTGGAGACAAAGAGCTTGCAGTCTGTAGGGTCGGGACATGGCACAGCTCAGATGTCGGTGCCAGTTTTACTGGATGTGATACAGGCGTGGGTATGACGCCATTTCCAGGCATTGCCACAGTCGCAGACACTCACCAGGTTACACACACTCTGGCAATATTGCTGCCATTTGTTTATAGCACATTTTATTTTGTTGGAGGTCTGGATAAACATGGGGAAAATCATCCAATTTTTATGTATGAATATATTACTTAGAATTGATGTAGGATGCCTGCTAACCTGTTCTGTGAGTAATAGATCAAGTGCAGTGTGACAGCTGCCAAATTGGTGCCAGTGTATTCTAACTATATGTTATATGCCAGTGGTGGCGAACCTATGGCACGGGTGCCAGAGGCGGCACTCTGAGCCCTTTCTGTGGGCACCCGGGCCATCACACCAGACAAGACTCAAAGAATTTTCTTGCAGTTCCAAGCAACTTGGAAGCAAAGATGCTGCTTTCTGTCATATTTTAAAGTGATACTTACTTGGCTATTTGGGACTGTAGGAAGAGGGAGAATGTGTAGAAAGGGCCTAATGATGTTTGGAGGACCTCCTGCTGGCCCCATGATTTTCTTTGTACAGAGGGACACTGGAAAGAAGCTAAAATGAGGCAATTTTTCCCTCCTTTCTACTGTGTTGGTGTCCACAGGAGGCCAGTATGATTTAACATTGTTGAAGAACAGGCAGCAATAAGTTACTGCTTTAATTTTTTGGTTGGCACCTCGCGATAAATGAGGGTTTGAGGTTGCAGTTTGGGCACTCGGTCGCTAAAAGGTTCGCCATCACTGTTATATGCTTTTCCAGTATCATTTATTTGTAAATGCAGCATAGATCCTTTTACCTTTAAAATTACTTTTCAGTAGTAGTTTATGTAAAAGATCCCACGTACTCGGACAGCAAATTTTCTATTCACGTATCTTGCTCCTTTTACACTGTAAAAATATTTGTCTCTGATATAGGTGGGAGCAGAGACAATTGAGCAATGGGCGTGTATATTATGTGGACCATAACACAAAGACCACCACTTGGGAGAGACCTCTTCCTCCTGGGTAAGACCCAATCTGGATATTGCTTGGCCTCCATATACTCAGTGTGCTGCATGCCACAGTGTTAGTTTTATACATTATCACACACTCATCTTTTTTATTTTAGATGGGAAAAGAGGGTGGATAACCGAGGGAGATACTACTACGTGGACCACAACACTCGTACAACCACATGGCAGCGACCTACTGCGGAATATGTCCGCAATTATGAACAATGGCAGACCCAGAGGAATCAGCTACAAGGGGCAATGCAGCAGCTCAGCCAACGCTATCTCTACCAGGTAAAGACTGGAAGGATCCCTGTGCAGATTCCTGTTGTATTTTCATGACTTAGTTATTATCACAAGTGTGGAAAAGGGCATAGCACAATGTAATTAATTTGTCTTCTTAAAGGCACAGTGCAAATGCCAATTCCAGAATACGAAAGCTAACCATAAAATCTTGAAAGCATCTTTCTGGGTGTTAAAGTAATAAAAAGAGTTTATTCCACCACTAACCAGCAAGGTTTTGACTCTTATAGGTGTCATTATCATGTACTTCACGCCATGTTGGTCAATGGTAAACAACTTTACGTTAGAGGAACCTGCCACCGGATCTACATTAATAGGTAGATCCGTGGTGGTAAGTTTCCTTTAAAAGGTATTTATAAAATAATCTTCCTTTTTACAATTGTGTTTTATAATAAGTTATTGTTTGTGAATACATTGACAACTGGGTGTTGCCATTCCTCTTGTCAAAGTGTTGTGCACCTACGCCTGTGACCATTCAGTTCTGACACACCTTCCATCGGTATCACCTAGTTGTCAGTCAGGAGGAGTGGCATATTAATTTGAATATTGAATATCTCTAGTGCCCCCTGCTGGGCAAACAAGGCATAGCAGACTGCACCGTGTTCTGTGCATTCATGTTGTTTTATACTCCATAAGATCAGCCATATTATTTTATATACAGCAGATGGGTTTTCCTGTTTCATAATCTTACATGCATTGTCACAGGGTTGCATACATAATTTGCTGAACACTTCCTAAATAGTTTTTGATAAATATTTCCTAAAGAGCCTCCTAAAGAGGGCAAATTAAGTACAATTGAGAAAGAGTACAGTCAGACGGCTCCTTTAAATCAATGCATATTCTATGGATAACAGGTTGTGTTACATGGCCTTATATATATATATTCCTATTACTTATTTTATATTACACAAGTGTTATATAATATTAAGAAACAAACCCTAATTTATTTTCAATTCTTTATTTTTGCTATTTTTTCAAAAAAGAAAATAATAATAATAAAAAATACTGTATAAGCAAAACCTGCCAGTTACAAGCTGTTCTTCATTGAGTTCTTTTCATTGCTGTGGAACAACAAGTAGCAGTCAATCTCAATTTTTTTGTTACTAAATTCCTATATACCGTAAATTTTAACTTTCTGTCTAATTGCTGGATACAGCGCTTTAGCTATGTGATGTGTGTTGAAAATACAAGCACTATACAGCCTTGCAAAAAATTCCCTCTCCCCCCATGGTAATAGAATAGTGCAACAATACCCTATTTCATCAGAATAAGAATATACAAATGGACATTACATGTGTTTTCACAACTGCTCTTGTATTTCTAGAGGATCCTTTCAGGAGGTTGATACACAGTGGAGCCTAGTCCTGATTCCCTGGGGACTTCTGAGCTGGTCAGAGGGGGAGTTATATAAACATTAGCAATCCGCACGCCCCCACTGCACCTCCCAGCAATTTCACACCCCCCTTACACACCTCCTCCTTCTCTCTAAGCATCCCCTCACTGCAGAAAAAGAAAGGTGCATTGTAAGCCAGGATCTAGGGGAAGGGGGGAGCAGCCTGTGCCTATAAGTTGCTGAATATTTCTTCAGTTTGGGCTACTCTTAAACACCGCTCTGCCAAAGGACGGGCTTGGTTGGGAGGGAGGAGGTGAGAGGGGTTCTGCTTGGAAGGGGGGCCAGGATCAGAGCCCAAAAGCCGGGAAGAGCTGGGCGTTTACTGGTGGCTTGTGGGAATGATTTCATTTGAAAGGCCTGCAATATTTTCCCCTCTGGTCTGAGAGCAAGTCGGACGTGAGTCCAGCTGGGGACGTCTGCAGAGCACATGGCATCACTTGCTTCTAGGTCCGTCATCCTGCTGACTCCTGCTTTGCACTGTTGTGTCACTACCAGTGACCTGCTCAGTTACCTGTCTGTCTTTCCTCACTCTCTACCTTGCTGTTTCTTGTTTACAGTCTCCAGCTACCGCTCCAGACAATGACCCACTTGGACCTTTACCCAATGGATGGGGTAAGTGACTGCACTATTTGGCAGTGGATCTTTAAATGTTATCACTGCTGCTCTTCCATGGGATACAATGTATCATGTCAGAAACTATTACTGAAATATTCAGTTCTACAGCAAAGTTGTCCAGACTTAAAGGGGAACACCAAAGTTTTGTTATCATCCTGTGGCCTGTTTTCCATAAGCCATATGTTATTACAGCAGATCTCCCCTTTAGCTGACTAGATTTCCAGCTTTTGCTGTTCCGGTTCCAGTTGAATATTGTTTTCTAGATGTTGTTTTAAGTGTTAGAAATAAACTTTTCCTACATAAGCCACTGCAGGGTGTGCGTAATGCCAGAAGTGTAGGGGCGTGTGTGGTTACTTTATTTAGAAGCATGTCCTACTAGAGTGGAATTTTCCATGCCCCATGTATTTGACTAGCTTTTAGGTATATATGTGGAAATGGTATTCAACCTGTAGCTATATAAGATTGGAATTCATACATTTGCATTGAACATAGTAGCCCTTAATGCATGGTCATCCCTATGTAATTCATCACATATGTTAGTACTGTCAGTGGAATTCTGGGAAAATCCTCACTACTGTATTCGATAAAGAGCTCTTCAATCATAGGGGAAGATACAATTTCCAAACAAGTAGCTTGGCGCGTGTTAGACAGAGGCTGCGGTTTTGTACTTTGGAAAACTGATAAAAGGTAATTGCCGTGCACAGAAGATCTCCTGCCAAAAGCTTTGGAGCGGAGTTATGTAGAAACATCTTGGTCCTGTCTGAGACCTTTTAAGTAGGACCCCGAGGCGCAGCTGCTCTCAAAGTTATTGTTTGTTCCTTGGCTGTTGTTCAGGCTGCACCTGCTTTCATGTAGGAACGGAGTGAAGATGGTTCATCCGTGTCTGTTACCAGTCAGTGAGAATTACTGGAATGCTGGAAGGAATGGCGCATCTGCACCATTTTTGTAGCACTATAGTATTTGGAAATGCTTGCCACCATTCTTCTCTGGAAGAATGATTGACTCATGAGCCCCCCTCTTTATACTGTACCATGAATTCAGTGAATCAGGTTTGTACCTTGAAGTTGGCATTGACATTTTTGTTACCTAGGTTATTTTTTGTTTCCTTGATTCTGTCTATTGTGTATGTAGGTCAATGCTTGCCTTAAAACATCTATTCTGTACAAAGGCAGAGAAGAAATTGCATAAAAGAAATATGTATAAAAGGCAGTTATTATGGGGACACTTGTACTAGCGGATGGTTATCTGCACAATTCAGAATTTAGGGAGCCCTTTATATGTTAATATGTTGGATCGGCTAAGATTGCTCTAGGGGGCTATTCATGTCTGTTCTTAGGTTTCTTGTGGAGCTGCTGGGGTCCCTGTGGTGTTATTTGCTATCCGGGGTGAGAACAGCAATGT
The DNA here is from genome assembly GCF_040894005.1 of Engystomops pustulosus. Classification (NCBI taxonomy): domain Eukaryota; kingdom Metazoa; phylum Chordata; class Amphibia; order Anura; family Leptodactylidae; genus Engystomops; species Engystomops pustulosus. The sequence goes on along the minus strand of NC_092417.1, from coordinate 98,574,321 downwards.
TCGCATTTAGTCTTTGATATTGTGAGGGACCAATTAGATCCATAAATACTTTGACTTCAGTTGTTGACTGATGGAATTGATGCTCCAATTGCACAGCATAGTAAAACAGCCACTGATAGAGCTTTACCTGCCTGACTACAAGGGGAACCCCATTTCAAAATGTTAATGTTGTGTGTGGCAAGATAAGGTAACTCTGTCTAAAGTTTATAAATACCTCTTCTGAATTTAACACTGATTAACCTTGCGATTACGGCCTGTTAGGATCATCGGTTGATTATAATACAAAATGGATTCTTGGTTTTTATTTTGTAAAGGTGACAACCACTGTTTTCTGTAAACATTGGTGCTGCAGTCGCATCCTTACAATGTTACTCACATTGGTAGTCAACTATTTAACTTCTGTTCTTATCCCACACCAACATATGGAGTGCTGAATAGGGAATGTATGTCTACATCCATCTATATCTATCTATCTATCTATCTATCTATCTAAAGCTTGAAACCTAGAAAATCAGAAAATTCCTGATCTATCACCTATCTTTCTGTCCGTCTGCCTATCCGTTATTTAACCATTCATACTACTAAGGGCACATTTGTTCACAGTGGTTCAGTGTTTTCCACGGATGCTTTTATGATGCACGGTTGTTTTCGATGGATGTTTTCACATTGGCTTGTTATTTCACGTAAATAAATTATGTGGAAAAAAATTATGAAACGTCCTATTTTTTTCACGGATGCGGATCACCGAAGGCAACAGAAGTCTATGGGGCACATTTACTTACCCGGTCCTGTCGCAATCCCCGATGTGCGTTGTCCGACGAGGATGAAGTCCGGCGCGATTCACTAAGATTGTGCGCCCGATCCTGCATGTGTCTCTTCCCCGCTGAAGTCCACCAGAGTTCACCTTCTTCTTCCCAGTGTATGTGAGTGCATGTCTTGCGACACAATTTGAATTTTAAATCCCGCGCTTAGTCCGAATCAGTCAGGTTGTCCGATGGCCACATCCCCCATTTTTTTGTCGCATGTAAGTTGGCGCAATTGCGGCAAAATCCAATCACGTGCGAATGCGACGCAAATTGGAAATAGTCGGGAAACCCGACGGAAATGTGCCCCTGTGTGTCTCCAAAAAAACAAACTGATGAAATGTCCGTTTTTTTCCACTGATGATGCTGAAAAACCAGGTGTGATGTTTTAAAAGCAATGCTAAAAGCCCTGAAGCAATTGCTCTTTTAGTTTGTTTTGGCAATTTGCCATTAGATTTCACCACACATGGAAGTAATTCCACCAGGATTTTTCATTCTGCCTCAATCCTATGCTAGATGAAGGAGGAACTGTCTACATGATATGGTCCCAGATATAGAGCTTTGATCTCCTCTTATTCAGTGTGACGCCCAGACGTTAAGACCTAGAGGATTTACCAGTATGTTAAGTCTTGGGTTTAGGCAGCTACATCATGGCGGCTTCTGTTTGAGCCCGGGCCAACTTTAAGCTTCCCCTTGAAAACGCCGGCACTCAACGGCTGCCTTAAAGGCTGCTCTGTCTGAGGCGAGAGTGCAGGGGCCCTGGACAGGAAGCTATCACCATACTGAGAAACAGTGGAGCTGTGTAATATGGGATATAGACTTTACCAAAAATATGTTGGTGCTGAACTTTGAGTTTATATAGGTGTTATATGACAGGCAGCCGGTCCCCCTTCCCCCCGGAGCCCATAATTAAATACTGTTTCAGTACTTCTGTAAAGGCTTAGACTTCAGAATCCAGCCAAGTCCAGTGATGAAATAAGTTCTGTGTGTTTATGTATCTGTAAATGACTGAATTACACCACTGTATACATCTCTGGGGAAATTAGTGTCAAAAATGCTATGTCTGGTTGGCAACGTAGGGTTTATATATAGACGGTCGGCAGGGACAGTGTGTGGTAAGAGTAAGGTCAGCACAACTGACATAATGGTGTGCAATTAGCAAAAACTTGGAACATAAGCTTGTATCTCCTGCCGAATGTAAGCTGTTTTCATACTGCCATTGATTTACAGCAGTGGTCTTCAACCCATTACTATCCAGTTATTCTAAAACTACAGCTCTCATCATCCTATCATGTGTAGCCTTAGGTCATGCCTTAGCACAGTCTAAAATATACTGGAGTCTAACCCAACAACAGGGAGGCATCCAGTATGCTTCTTCTATAAGCCATCCCAGGGGTGTCTGGGAGCTGCTTATTCCCTGCTCAGTAATCTTACACACAATATAACATGTCTGTGGCTGAAACGTAGTTCTGTACAGTTTCCGTAGGTGTAAATCCTGATATAAATGTAATGGCAGAACGTTTAGTGTTAAGATACAGTCTTCTGTTAAGCCTAGGGAAACCAGAGTAAGTACATATGGAGTCTTCCTCCTAATATCTTGGGGTGTTTGAATATCGTTATTTTTCCATGACTTTACAGCCTACATGTGGCAGGCAATATAAATCTTATTTTGTTTAAACATTGCAGAAAAAGAAGTCACAAATTTGCAATCTTGTTACTAGTTAAATTCCAAAACTAATGAGCCATCATTTAGCTTATAGATGTATAATCTTATTCTTTGTACTTTATTGACACATATATGTACATGTATGTATAACCTTCTACATTTACATTCAATGTGACCCTTGTGTCAGTTGAGGCAGTGTGTAACTTGTGTAGCTTAATGCCCAGATCTGACATCCAGGTGGCAAAGTTCTCAGGCTTGTCGGTCAGTAATACACTAAGTAAAGAGTGCTAGCTTTCTTATTCACTGGTTCTTTAGGTCTTTTAAAGCTTTATAAAGAAGTTAAAAAGTAGGACTCCTCCTCATGGGCAGTTTTGTTTCTCTTTCAGAAAAGCGACAAGATAATGGGAGAGTGTATTACGTGAATCACAACACCCGTACCACACAGTGGGAAGATCCAAGAACACAGGGGTGAGTCATATGGGGATGGTTTATAATATTATAATATTTGTTTTCTGTATACAACAGTGGAGTCACGTAGGGTTTAAGTATCAGTTTTTATGTGCGCCAGCGTGCCGATTAAATATATGGATAAGCTCCATTTTACCCATTGCGGTTAAAAGAGCATCCTTTTGGCCTTTGTCAATCTGATATATGCATTTTCTACAACTATAAAAGGGATTGTCCCCTGAAAGAAACCAGATGAGATGAGGTTTCAATTGCTATTGGTCAACTGAAGGGACTTCCCGTAATCAGGAAAACTGGGGACATGTTTGACTGGCACTCCATTCACTTCTATGTGCTGTCATCAGTACTTCATTGAAAGGGAGGACATTTCCCTTATCCCCTATCCACAGTTTCTCTATGAATAATGCCTTTAATATTGCATTATGCTGCACTATTCCATATATAGGCATCCCAAAAATAAGCACCTAATGATTTTAAGAGCTTTTGTGCCATATACATGTGTCAGAGGTGTATGTTATAAAATTCTACACAAAATAGACACTTGTGGATTATGTAGATATCCATGACAACACTTTGGATGGTGAGATCAGTCATCTCCATCTCCTCCACAGTATGATCCAGGAACCAGCGCTCCCTCCAGGCTGGGAAATGAAGTATACAAATGAAGGAATTAGATATTTTGTAGATCATAATAATCGTACAACAACTTTCAAAGACCCAAGGCCTGGATTTGACTCTGGGTAAGTCCAAGATGCTTTTTGTGTTTTTAGAAGGGCGATTACAATATTAAGAATAGACAGACAAGACATCAGCACCACATATGTTACTCTATGTGGTTGCTTTTTGTTCAGATACCTCATATAGCATGGAATAAGACGTACGTCTGAAATGTTTGCTCATACCATCTACTGTAGCTACATAATTGTAAGTACTCGGAGATAAAGCAGAAGTTATGTGAGAAGGCATTTCTCTGCCAGTGATCCCAATAAAGAACACTTCATTTCACTTACTTCTTGAATCGCTGATAACACAAAAGTAGATTGCATTACAATCAACACTATTTTGGGTTATTTTTTCCTCTATTGTTTGATGTACATATTCCTTGTTCTTTTAGGGTCAAACCAGGAGGCTCGCCAGGAGCATATGATAGAAGCCGGAGCTTTCGATGGAAGTACCATCAGTTTCGGTTCCTGTGCCATGTGAGTTTTTACAAGGACCCATGAATAATCCATTCACCCAAGAAAACAAAAATCTTTTATACAATTTCCTCGACCATTTCCTCCCACCCACTTAGTTTTCTAACCACTTATCCATTGGGATGTATCATTTGCCTTTACACTATAGCTGTAACTATAGACTTACAATACATGGTATGACAACATACAGTGTCTTCTAATAACCTACTGTTTTCTTAATTCTTTTCCAAGTCCAATACACTTCCGAGCCATGTGAAAATTAGTGTGTCCAGGCAGACGTTGTTTGAGGACTCGTTCCAGCAGGTAACTTGAGACATTATACAAGTAACAATATTTTAACAGATTATTTTACCATACAAGCCGTGATATTAAGTAATACTATGGGGAAAAGACAGAGGATTTCATGCCCCAAGAATATATGTATATATGTTCCTACATTGCCAGCGAGTTGAAGGATATAGCACAATTGAACCCTTCACATGACTGGTACCTAAATGTGTATTTGGCTATATGGGATTACCTCACTGTGATCTTCATCCAAAATGAAAGTCACGTCTTTCTATGTATATTGTGTGTTTCATTGTAGATGCTGTTTAAATCAGGTTTAGTATATGGACTGGGGAAACTCCCATCAGTTGCACCAAACCTAATTACAAGACCCTTTTTACCCAACAGAGCTTGGTACCTTTGGTACATTTTGTAGATTGCTAAATTTATACATTGAAATCAAATATTTTACAAACCATATATAACAAACAGAACCTATTACATTTAATTGTCACAGCATGTCATAGTAGGATATGTTGCAGCTATCCATCAGAGGTATACACAGGGCGATACTTTGTATACTGAAGCCTAACATTATTATAACATTATGGCCCTATGTTGGCATAGTCAGAGTTTGTTAGTTTTCATATTCTACCCCAGCATACCTTTTAGCTACACCATTGGTCCCAAAACTGGGGCAAATACTTCAAATATGTTACTTTATTCACTGTAGGGAGCAAATGGATAATTAGAAAGTTTAATCTTTATTGGAGGCAGGACAATTCCTACTTGACAAATCTACTATATGTTACTGAATATTCAAGGAAAGATTATACAAATAATTTAGAACTTTAGTAAAAGCTATAAACTTTTGGAATGATTTTGTTAAAAGTAATATTTTGTTTACTGTCCTTATCTTAGATCATGAACATGAAACCATATGATCTCCGCCGCCGCCTTTACATCATAATGCGCGGTGAGGAAGGTTTGGACTATGGAGGGATTGCCAGGTAACTCATTTAAAATCTTTATCTATACTATTTTATTTGATCTTACCATATACCTCTAGCAAGGACAAATTATATTATGCCTTCTCTATTGTATACGTTAATTTAAAAATAATTTTTGGGTGCCGTGACTATTGAAATGGCTTGTCTGGGCTTTGCTATATACCATATAAAGCTAAAGCTATAAACATTTACAATTGCCTCCTCTGTCACTCCCATTGTTCCAAGCCTCTGCCTGCCAGTTCCATTCCCCTGTTAGTTTACAGAGGCAGGTACGTCCACCTGTCCACTGCCATGTGACTACTGCAACAATGAATGAAATACGAGCGGAAGTAGCCGGATCGGAGGGCCTGTCTGTGTAAACAAACAGGGGGTAAGGCACTAATGGGCGGTGGCGCAAGACAACGGGAGGTATGGAGGAGGTAAGGATACGTTTTATTTTTTTTTTTTCCTCTTCATCTCAGTGGAGTAATGCACATTACAGGGGGTTCAGCTACTGAGGCACCATATGATGCCTGAAGAGTCTATATACACAGGTCCTGTCTAATTCTTTGGATCTTGGCTGAGACTTCTTAAATGTTGTAGAACTTCTGCAATTGTGGGTGGGAAGACAGATGTAAATTGTTGCATGCCAAGTGTGCAAGTGTCCTTTGCAGGTGTTTGGATCTACTAGGTACTTTGTACAGCTACAACATTCTTGTTCCTGTACTTTATATTATACTGGGACATTTTTCTATTTAGTACATGGATTGTCTAGGTCTTCAGTCCTTCAGCTGGGAAGTATTAGGCATTGTTCTTTTTTTTCTAGTTTATAGTTCTCATATCTTCATCTACTCGCACCTTTCTTGCAGCCTACTTACTCAGTAGACTATTGTGTCTTCCTTGATGTCCTGGCTCCTCTGTTTCTCTCCCTTTCTCTGTGTCCTCCCAGTGGTTTTACCCTATGGTAGGTTACGTCAGGCTGTTCTACCACAGGGTAGAACCACGGACAGGATACGGGGAGCTCTCAACAGTGAAACAACTACGTTTTAACTTGTTAGAAGATGGCTTCCAAGATTATTGACTAGGATATTGTTTGTATGTTGGACACCTATACTTACTACCTCTAAACTTACACCTTGTTTCTCTTCCACCATACATTCCTGTATCCTTCTGCAGGGAGTGGTTTTTCTTGTTGTCCCACGAGGTGCTGAATCCCATGTACTGCCTGTTCGAATATGCTGGCAAAAATAACTACTGCTTACAGATCAACCCAGCCTCATCTATAAACCCCGACCACCTCACATATTTCCGTTTCATTGGGCGCTTTATAGCTATGGTAAGTAGGAATGACTTGCTTTTAGTAATGCTGCAGCATTCATACTTTCTCAAAATAACTTTTATGATCTTGTATTCTATAGGCTCTTTACCATGGAAAGTTCATAGATACAGGATTCACTTTACCATTCTACAAGAGGATGCTAAACAAGAAGCCTACATTGAAGGATCTGGAATCCATTGACCCAGAATTCTATAATTCCATTATGTGGATCAAGTAAGTGCAGACGTGAGGAGGGAGTCAATATTCCTTCTGTGCAAGGGCTATAGTGATTTTAGCTACCTGTTGGCCATTTTTCCCAGAATTTGGGTAATGCAGACAAATACATTTTTGTAATACTATCTCACTACACATCCAGAGTCCTATCCTACATATTTTCTTAAAATATCAGGTATTATAAATATTTGAAGCCTGTATATCACAAAACAAAAGTAAAGATGTATTCTCTGTGATACAAGTAATACTTTCCAATAGCTTCTTATTTCACATGTACTTCTCCATTTGTATTGTCACTAGTCTGCTATGCCAGAATTTCATCTTGGATTTCTCTACATTATTTCCTGTAGGGAAAATAATTTGGAAGAATGTGACTTGGAGCTTTATTTTGTGCAAGATATGGAGATCTTAGGAGAGGTGACTTCTCATAAGTTGAAAGAAGATGGTGAGAACATCCGCGTAACGGAGGAGAACAAGGAGGAGTTTATCACGTATGTAGGCTGGATATCTACAGTTTTTCACGTGTCACCAGTTTAGATGTTAACAAGCTGTTAATATGTCTTATGTCTCTATTACTACTACTGTCTATTACTCAGGCTACTTACTGACTGGAGATTTACCCGAGGTGTTGAGGAGCAGACCAATGCTTTTCTAGATGGCTTTAATGAGGTTGTGCCTTTGGAATGGCTACGCTACTTTGATGAGAAGGAGCTGGAGGTATATCTGATCAATGATCTAGTGACTTAACTAGAGAATGGACAGACTAACTCTAAGCACTTATTCTGTTGTTCAGCTTATGCTTTGTGGGATGCAGGAGATTGATCTCAATGATTGGCAGAAAAACACTATCTACCGGCACTACACCAAAAACAGCAAGCAGGTCCAGTGGTTCTGGCAGGTAAGTGTTAAGAGGCAAAAGTTGTAAACTATAAAATTAGAGTTGCCTGCACATTCTGATTGGATGGTTTATTTCTTTGGGTATCACTTCAGGGGTTTACATCTAGTTGTCACTTGAAAAACATAGCTGCAATATGCTAATTATGATTACGGCTCTTTATGTGTGCATGGGCAACCATTTATTATAAAAGGCTCTTAAGTAAAAAAAAGTCGATTGAGGCAAAAGTAATATGAGCCGCTGCTACCTTCTTGAAGCAATCAGCGATCAGACCTATGACTATACATGTATACAAGTAGCCTATTAGGAAAGATGCGTCCAATCATCGAATGTTTGAAAATTGTTTAGTCAGGGGATTCCCGACAGGAATACTTTCATGACTTTGCTGACTATTATGAGGTATCTTTCCAGGTAGTAAAAGAGATGGACAATGAGAAGAAGATCCGATTGCTACAGTTTGTGACTGGAACATGCCGCCTTCCAGTTGGTGGATTCTCAGAGCTGATTGGTTAGTGTTCATTTTATTTCCGCAGTATCATACCCACAGGAGATATCTAGTGGCCCTATGGGATGTCCATACTCGTTGCGTTATAGCGCCCTCACCTATATGGAGAACCAAGGTGTGGTTATACCTAGTCTCTGATTCATGGAGGCAGCTCTCTCTGTAGTCTGCAGTGGTGAGATAGCACATGGCATATCCTGTGGATGAATCACTATTGTATAAAAGAATCATGTTGAGTAGTTTCCCTAGCTGTACCATTTTTTACCCATGCTGTTTATATCTTACAGGTAGCAACGGACATCAGAAATTCTGCATTGATAAGGTCGGGAAAGACACTTGGCTTCCTCGAAGTCACACATGGTAAGAGTTATGAATGTTGTAGACACTGAATAACACCACTATAGTAGAATCATTCCCAAAATATCCTTGTTAAGCTATTTCCTCTAATGAAGTCCTTTTTATAACAATTGGGTAGGACTATGGCAATCATACTTTCACAAAGAGGAGGGTTAATAGTGAAATATGTCTAATTGTTTCTGCCTCTTTCTTTAGTTTTAATAGATTGGATTTGCCTCCTTACAAGAGCTATGAGCAGCTCAAGGAAAAATTGCTTTTCGCTATTGAGGAGACAGAAGGGTTTGGGCAGGAATAATCTGTGTGTGAAGAAGAACTGAAGAAATCCACCTTTGGCAGCAGGTTCCATAATGCGGTTGATTTCATATGATCTGGATGTAGAGGAATGCTGTCCAGACTATGTGTCACCTGGGTCACCATGATCGTAACTGTGTCAATTACTGATACAAGGGTAATATGCATCTCTTCAGTGGGAAGCAATATTGCTAAGTGCTTTTTGTAGCTGGTTCTCTTTAAGGAAATGACAGGGCCATTCACTGAGACTGAAGAGAAGAGGTCAGATGAGCAGAACCTGTAGGAAACTTCTATTCCTTTTCATAATTTGTCTGCCTTATTCTTTTAGCCATCTCTATATGTATGTAATCCTCTTGCTGCAAAGCATCTGAGTCATTTACTTTATGGGCCACCATTTGTCGTGTGTGTCTTACACATGGGACCACTGATGGTCCACGATATTCCCCAACTACACAACAAAAATTTCTCTTCAGTCCCTAGTTCAGCTTATTAGGGAAAATAAATATTCAGCCTTCTCCTTTACTTAAAGTTGGAGGACAGTCTAAGCAGAAGATACATTTTTCGAAGGGAATAAACACAAGTGTAGTCCATCCCCTAGGCCCCCATTAAGTTGCTTTTCTTTGTTCACACAAGCGCTATGGCTTGTCCATAGAGGTGAATGTGCCTGCCAAGTCACGTTTAGGTGAGCCTGAGCTGTAGTACCTGGCACTGCTACACTTGTATATGTGACACTGTGCGTGTAAAAACACTGTTGAAGCAATTATGTCTATTATGCAGACACGGGACCTGCAGTGATAACAGATTGAGGTTTACAGATGGTTCCATGTGATATCTACCGTAGATCAAGGCTACAAATAAATTTATATTGGTTAGCGACAATTGCCCATTGTATAATTTGAGACCTTATAGCAGAAAAGCCATGTTCAGCATTTTAACATTTCCTCTGTTTTTAAATTATATTGGGAACCACTTTTTTTAAAGATGTTACATAGAGGTAACTTCTAGTAAACATCAACAACACAGCTTTGTGTCTATAGCAAATGTAAGGCTTTGTAGGTATATTTGAATTATTACCATCCTTAATATATGTATATTGAAATGCAACAAACATCTATAAATCTTGCATTAAAAGAAATGCACATTGGGCCTATGGTTAGCCTGTATAAAATCCAGCTTTGTCATATATGTTCAGAAATCTTTTTTTTAGCTTTTTTTTTTACTTATTTTAAAGTTTATTTTTGTTTTTTTTTTACTGTGTGTACTTTGTAGAAAAAAAAGCTGCTACATGGAAACCATCAACAAGCAGGCTAGCAGCTGCTAATAGATTTTACTACTGATATTATCTGATGGTATTCACTGTCTATCAACACCTTTATACCATTCAGACCTTCTTGTTAACACATACATAACACATACATGTCCAGTGATTTGGACATACCGTATATTCATACCAAAAACGTTAATTGAGATATGATAATGCTCCAGTCAAGCCCACAATTTCTCCCTTGCCTTATTTATACATAAATAGTGGAAGCTAACCACCTTTGTTTCCAGGTTTGACTAAAGTGACTAGATCATACAGTTGCCTTCGCTTATTGCGTGTGATACATTTTTACATATCAGAAATGCTACAAATTTCTTATGGTTTCAGTTGGTCCCTTTGCAGTTCCTCTGCTTTGGTTTTTAAAATCCAGAAGACATGAAAGCTCTTTTCAATCCTGCTGTATAGATTTATAACATTTTGTACCTTTTTTCTTAAGTTGATCTCTATAATTGTAATGAAATACAGATATTGTACATAGAGTGTATATAAAAAAGCAATGTATATACACATATAACTATAAAATAAGCAAAATGGAAATTTGCTGCAGTTTTGGAATAAATTACCTGAGATTTGTAAAGGTCTGGTGTGCAGCAAAAATGCTTTATTCATGTGCAATAAAAACATATGTTTGTATATAAGATGTGTGTCTAGATAAATGCCTACAATGTCAATATTAACACAAACTAATTACTGTAAAATGTTAGTCAATGAGTGGACGTGAAGGGAACTAAAAGTGGGTTTGGAACTGCTACACATATGCCCATGTGCTTTTTATGGTACTGCAGCTCTTCTCCATCAAAGGGAACCTGTCATCAGGAGCCCTTTTTCTGACTCCCCCATGTCCCCATAGAGAAAAGTGTGCACATTGCCACAGTCTTTTTACGATCAAAAGAAAGTTTGATGAAATTTTACTTTTCTCTCTGACAAAGTGGTTTCTCGAGGGTGGTGGTGTGGGGGGCTACTGCTTCTTATTGGCCACTCCCATGGGACACTGCTCTACAGAGAGAAAGGTAAACTTTTTTCTAACTTTTCTTTTTATCTTTTAAAAGACAGTTTTATTATAAAAACATTTTAGCAATGTGCACACTATTCTCTATACATTACAATGACAGTAATGTGGCTGAACTGCAAAATCTCACAACACCTGTGAACGTCTGTTGTGTAGTTATAAAATAAAGTACATATGCTTGAACACACACATTTTCAGGCTCCTGAATAGCATGCCTAACTATGGCACTAGACACATTGGCATCCATATGGCTCCATATTTAGGAATACTTGCCATTTTAATGACTAAAATAGGTTGGCGATGTCCCGTTTTACAGTTAAGTACAAAATAGAAAACAAAGTAACCAAAAAAAGTTTTGTAAGTATGATAAGTTTTTCAAAGTTTGTGCAGAATGGGCTTTGTTTAGTATGAGGGAAGGGGAATCGTCATAAAAGAAAAGCTCAAGTTAATATGTAGTTGTGATCTGTGCGGTAGATTTCCAGCTCGCTCCTTACTCTCCCGTTTTGCCCTTCCCTCCTGCTCCCTTTATTGCTTCATCCTAGCTTTGCTGTGTCTGGTGCCAGCTGGGAGAAGCAGGAAATGCTTTCATGTAAGGGAGAAATGTGGAGTATGTGAGCTGTTCCTGTGCAAATACACAGTCAGCCACCTTACAAGGATGGCATTGACAGGCTGCCTCACCTTCTATAATAGCATCCTTGTGTAATGCGAGACATGGTGTGCAGGCAGAGAGGAGGCCTGTCAGCTATAAGGCGTTAATATCGTATGAATAATGGTCCCCCACTCCAATAAGAAATGACATGTTCTGCACCCAAGATTTATTTTTATACATATATGTATGATTATAGAGATGGAGAGAATGTTTAGTAGTAATAATCCTACAAATGTTGTCATAATGACACACACAGCTCTGCTAAAAATAGGCATTTTCTGTTCAAGAAACAGTATATTTTTCAACTGGATTGTCTATTAGGGAATTGCATTTTAAGTACCGTAATTTCCTTATTTTATAATCCCAAAAGGAATAAATGGAGCCTTTTACACTCTATGGATTATAAAGGGTGCCCATTGCGTGAATGGAGGTACTACTCCATAATGTGTATGGCTCATCTGGGCCAAATTATACAGTTTTATTGGTAAAGATTTCGGCTCTGTCTACCAGGAACTACTGAGTATGATACTGTGCCAGCAGGAAAAAAACACTATGATGGTTGCTTTGGGATCCATGCTCTTCCCCGCAAATACCAAGCGCCGGGATGCATTTCTGATATTGTGGTCAGCACTAAGGTTTGTAATAAGTGACCTTTGCTTTGTATTTCTAACATTTACAGCTGCATATCTGTCTTCCTACTGCCCGTTCTTATAGAATGAAGCTTTTTATATACTTCAAGTCATTTATCAAGCAGAGAAATTTAATGCAAACCTCAGGGTAACTTGCCAAATTCTGCAAGCTTACCCCCCCTTTGCTTCCTCTGCCAGCACACAGCGGTTTCATAAATGGACAGGCTCTCTTTGTTATGCTGAGCTTTTTTTATTTTTACTTTTAAGGAAAAAGTAGATTGGCCTTAAGACTAATAGTGATCTAAATCAGGAGTCCTGTGAGGGGGCCGTCGCTCCAATCTTTACATTCCTGCAGTATGTGCCAGCTATGTGATGTGTTAATGGTCTTTGCCATACATGTTACACAGCAATCCTCTCATAGTCTTCACAGTTCATTAATGTTAAACTATTATGTGCGCCCCCTATTAGAATTGGCCACACTATATAATAGCAGGGGTTTGCCAGAGGTTATTTGGGGTAAATGTTGAGATAGATTTTTCTCTTTTACTTCTACCAACTATGGGTGAAGCCTTACATATAGACAGCTATTTATGTACACAGTCCCCAGACACCTGAGCTGGCATGATAACAAGTTACAGTACATATGCACAAATCCTAATCCTATAACCCAGAAATTACTAAAAGGACAAAGCAACTGGGGAAAATTGTTGTCACTGTGAGGGGTCATGCCCACTGAAGTCCACTGTTTTCCATTGGCAAATGAAAAGAGCTACAGTAAAAGTTTACAAACTGTTGTATTGTTTTGAAGGTACAAAATCTCCGATATCCTATAGCCAGGGCATGTGGACAGGGGCACTCTACAGAACGTTAATAGAAAAACACAGAAAATATGACACAATGAAATCGAACAAATCCTTCAGTCCCTAAATATAGTATCTTCAGGAAAACACCAAACCACAAAAACAAGAGGAAAAGGAAACTTTATTTTTGGCTCCTGACAGTTGAGAGAGAGAACATTGCTGCCTGCTCCCTGGCACCCAGTAAGGTGCAAGTAACAGAGTGTACTCCTAGGGGCTCGGGTACTGAGTAATGAGGTGGCAATATCCTCCAGCCATCTTCTTCAGAGCTCCTAGGTATTGTGAATGCCGGCCAGCAGCGTTACAGGACTTTGCCATTTCCATTGTGTGCTGTTCTGTTTGTCAGTGGATTATTGTCACAGGTCGTTGCAGTCTACGCTTGGAGCTGGCACTGGATGCGGACTGCGTTGTTTAGCACCAGGACCAGGCCCACTTCCACTTTTTCCTGGCATCAGTTTATTAAAAAAAAAAAAAAAAGCTGCAAATTGGAGGTAGTGTAAATGTCTTGTTCCTGCCACATTACAGCACAGAGTGAGTGTTCTCGGTAGAATGCACATATTGGGCCTGGCGAGGAAGATCCTTATTTTTGGGCAGTCTTTATTCAAATACAATGACCCCTTATGTTTGGATGAGCTGCCAATGCTCATTTTCCAGGCTGGGTACACAAAATTTAAAAGCAGTTTTACAAAAATGCAATGTGAGGGGGAGGAAGGGAGTAGGGTATTAAAAGTGAGGATGAATAAAACTAAAAGTTGGGAATCAAAAGTAGAGGTAGAATTATATGGGGACCAACAGAAAAGGGAGTATTGCCAGTGGGGGCTACTGTAAAGGAGGAGCATCATACATGTATGTTTTGGGGCGAACAGAAAAGGGGTATTATGATTGTGCTGGGGAGGGGGCTACAGGAAAGGGCATATAAGTGGGGCTGAAAAGAAGGGTGCTACAAGAAGGTGAAACATAATATGTAGGTTGCCCAGATTAGGGATATTATATATGGGTTTCACAGTGGGGCATTATACAGGTTGGGAGGATAGCCACAGGACAGAAGGCATTAAATTGTGTGGGTAGCTTAAAAGAAAGAGGCCATTAATATGGGTATTATACTATGTAGTAAGGGTAGGTTATACTTTTTTCATAGAAATTCAATGGTATGGGTGAGGTAGCCATATGCATCTTTTTTTTATTTTAAAGGGAACCTGTCAGGGGCGATTTGGGACACTAATCTACCCACAGGTCTTTATGGACCAGTGGTTTAGTGTTCCAAATTCCCCTCTACATGATTATCTATCTACATGAGTATCTTTTGGCTGGAGTTCCTTAAGGCCTGCGCTTTGTGATAAGCCGGCATATTACACCAGCACTTCTATCAACAAAAGAGGTGGCTTCGGCGGGGATATACTCATATGAGTCTGATGTGCCTCATCGGACTCGCATTTAGGTACAATTGACCTGTCAGGTCCTCGGTCTCCTAAATCTTCATATTCATTTATTAGCAAATTATGACGCATCATGGGATTGACTTGAGGTCTTGTACCAATTTGCCCAGCATCTCCCACTCAGCTTTTATGAAGTGTGTCATGTACACAGGCAACAGTGGTGTAATTAAGAGAGACAGGGCCCCCTAGCAGGCTACTGCATGGGGCCCCCCTTCCCACTTGAAAAGGATACATATTTGTATACTCACACATGCAAGTTACAATCACACATTTGTACACTTATGCACACATACTCTTATAGAGCATATACACACGTCCAGTGACATTTACAAACACACAGCATATATACACACATACAGTATACACATATAACATAGACACATCACATATACACTCACCGGCCACTTTATTAGGTACACCATGCTAGTAACGGGTTGGACCCCCTTTTGCCTTCAGAACTGCCTCAATTCTTCGTGGCATAGATTCAACAAGGTGCTGGAAGCATTCCTCAGAGATTTTGGTCCATATTGACATGATGGCATCACACAGTTGCCGCAGATTTGTCAGCTGCACATCCTTGATGCGAATCTCCCGTTCCACCACATCCCAAAGATGCTCTATTGGATTGAGATCTGGTGACTGTGGAGGCCATTTGAGTACAGTGAACTCATTGTCATGTTCAAGAAACCAGTCTGAGATGATTCCAGCTTTATGACATGGCGCATTATCCTGCTGAAAGTAGCCATCAGATGTTGGGTACATTGTGGTCATAAAGGGATGGACATGGTCAGCAACAATACTCAGGTAGGCTGTGGCGTTGCAACGATGCTCAATTTGTACCAAGTGGCCCAAAGAGTGCCAAGAAAATATTCCCCACACCATGACACCACCACCACCAGCCTGAACCGTTGATACAAGGCAGGATGGATCCATGCTTTCATGTTGTTGACGCCAAATTCTGACCCTACCATCCGAATGTCGCAGCAGAAATCGAGACTCATCAGACCAGGCAACGTTTTTCCGATCTTCTACTGTCCAATTTCGATGAGCTTGTGCAAATTGTAGCCTCAGTTTCCTGTTCTTAGCTGAAAGGAGTGGCACCCGGTGTGGTCTTCTGCTGCTGTAGCCCATCTGCCTCAAAGTTCGACGTACTGTGCATTCAGAGATGCTCTTCTGCCTACCTTGGTTGTAACGGGTGGCGATTTGAGTCACTGTTGCCTTTTATCAGCTCAGTCTGCCCATTCTCCTCTGACCTCTGGCATCAACAAGGCATTTCCGCCCACAGAACTGCCGCTCACTGGATGTTTTTTCTTTTTCTGACCATTCTCTGTAAACCCTAGAGATGGTTGTGTGTGAAAATCCCAGTAGATCAGCAGTTTCTGAAATACTCAGACCAGCCCTTCTGGCACCAACAACCATGCCACGTTCAAAGGCACTCAAATCACCTTTCTTCCCCATACTGATGCTCGGTTTGAACTGCAGGAGATTGTCTTGACTATGTCTACATGCCTAAATGCACTGAGTTGCCGCCATGTGATTGGCTGATTAGAAATTAAGTGTTAACGAGCAGTTGGACAGGTGTACCTAATAAAGTGGCCGGTGAGTGTATGTTACATGCATATTATGATGTACAAAGTGCAGCATAATATGGATATAATGCTGCACATCCTCTACTCTTTAGTGTGTCAGATCAGATGCTGGGGCCCCCTGACACTGTGAGCCCCATAGCGGTTGCTATGGCTGCTACAGTGCTACCACTGTAGTTACACCCCTGCCAGGCAATAACAGGTACATCAGACCTTGCATCTGTGTTGGTGGTGCAAAATGGCACAGGCATTTCGTCTTCAAGCCATAATTTTAGAAGAACTTAAAAGAAATCTACCATTTAGAAACAGCCATTATTAGGCAAACATGCCTTTAGAAAGGTGTTGTTATGCAGATACAGGTCATTTATTGGCCAGCAACAGAGGCGTTTTAGCAGAAAAACATATTTTTAATTGTGCTAATGAGCGCTTGGAGCTCCTGTGTTCGTCACACAGAGCGCTTGGCGCTTGTGTATTATGCTAATTATTCACGCCCACAGCGTAACTCAAGCAGCTCTGCCCGCCCTCCGTCACAGAGCTCTCAGGATCTATAGCGCGGCTTCGAAAGCATTGGTGTCAATGTGTAACCTTGCATTATACAGTACACTGCTGCGCTAGAGCTTGTGACGTCACCAGCTCTCAGGAGAGAGAAAGGCAGGGAGGGCGGGGCTGCTTGAGTTACGCTGTGGGTGTGAATAATTAGGATAATACCGAGCGCCAAGCGCTCTGCTTGATAAACACAGGAGTACCAGATGCTCATTAGCATAATTGAAAATACAAGATCTGAACTTGCCTCTGCATAATAACACCTGTCCAGGGCCACATCTGCCATGAGGCGAGATGAAAATCTCGCCTTAGGCGGCAGATTGCGGGTCCCTGTAAAGGGCGGCAAAATTCGCCGCTCTAAAGTGGGCGATTCGGGCGTCCATTAATGCCCGAATCGCCCACCAGCTAAATAAATCGCACCTGTCTCTTTAAGGCGTCATGACGTCACGCCGCCTGTGTCACTGTGCGGAGCCGCGGCTCACAGAAGAGCCGCGTGCTGAGGGAGCAGCTGCCTACAGGTGAGTATGATTTTAATTTTTTTCATGCACTTTCATTAATTCTATGTGGCTGATAAGGGGGAGTGGGGGCCATAATTGTCATATACTGTGTGTGTGTGTGTGTGTGTGTGTGTGTGTGTGTGTGTGTGTGTGTGTGTGTGTGGGTGTGGGTGTATACATTATACGTGGCCATACTTGTTTTATACTGTGGGGGGGGGGGGGTGTATACATTATATGGGGCCATAATTGTCATATACTGGGGGGTGCTGTATGCATTATATGTGGCCATACTTGTTTTATACTGTGTGTGGGGGGGGGCCAGAATTGTTTTATACTGTGGGGGGTGTATATATTATATGGAGCTAGAATTGTTTATACTGGGGTGGGGGGTGCTCTATATATTATATGGGCCAGGATAATTTTATACTGGGGGGGGGGGGCTGTATATATTATACGAGGCCAGATTCTTCTTTTCCTGGGGGTGTTATATATTTATATGGGGCCAAATTTCAGCTGGGGGGTAAACAGTATATTACTAAGCCGGGGGGCTGTATATGGGATACAATATATTACTAAGCTGGGGGGCTGTATATGGGGTACAGTATATTACTAAGCTGGGAGGGGGCTGTATATGGGGTACAGTATATTACTAAGCTGGGGGCTGTATATGGGGTACAGTATATTACTAAGCAGGGGGGCTGTATATGCGATATAGCATATTACTAAGCTGGGGGGCAATATATGGGATACAGTATATTACTGAGCGGGGGAACTGTATATCCGATACTGTATATTACTAAGCTGGGGGGCTGTATATTAGGGGGTGCTATATGTTTACATTAATCAGGGTAGCACTGAATATAAAATCACATGTAACATAATAACAGGGTGGGATATATTAGTTATAGGATACAGATTACTTTGCATCATTTAAACCAAATGTTGGGGCGGGGTCTGTATTAATAAATTGGGGGTGTTGTGTATATATATATATATATATATTGTGCTGTGCAGGCTATAATTCCAGTAGGTATATATATATATATATATATATATATATATATATATATATATATATATATAATGAAGGGATGTTTTAGATGTGGGGAGAATGTGGTCAGTTGTGTTGTGAGGGGTATATACTTCATACTGTAAGTGACTGTGGTATTTTTAGGGACGCCGGGTGGACATGCTGCACGGAGCTGAAGATATCCGGCCGTGAACTCAGCAGTGATACGTCATGGATTGGAGAACCCGGAATAAAGTCCTCCTGATGGAAGAGATTGTCATCTATAAGGTACTAGATGACACTAATGCCTCTCAGATCCTGTAGTCAGTCACACAGTGTCAGGAAGCTGCCTGTGGGGATGTTAATTGTTAGTAAAGTTTTCAGCATTTACTTAACAGGGAGCGGGGGGGGTAGCATTTTAATATTCGCCTCAGGCAGCAAATATGCTAGAATTGGCCCTGCACCTGTCTAAAGGTATGTTTGCCTTATAATGGGTGCTTCTAAATGGTAGATTTCATTTAATTCAATCTATAAAATGTGGCTGTTATACTGGATTGTTCATGGCTGGCAACATGGGCCCGCTCTTTAGAAAACTTGGCATATTGGTACATTACATAGATAGCCCATTGTTTCAACACCTAATTTTTCATGGTGGATCAGCAATGAGATAAAACACTTCATCCCAGGCTCCCGCAGAGGTTAACATAATACTTGGACTTTTACGTGTTTTTGTCAAGTTTCCTTGTTTTGGATAGAATAATGGTAAATACTCAGCTACTCAGTCTTGATGGAGGAGTAAAGGAAGTTTTTTATTCTGGGAGAAATACAGCCACTATTGATGCCTGAAACCGGAGAGCAGTGAGCTAAACATTTACAGATCTTCTCATCTAGCTAATACTACTGTATGTGTCGGCGCTTACAGGGCAATGTAAGGATCACATCTGTTTCTCATCAGGCAGTATGCATAGCAGATAGAATAACTGCAGTGACCCAGTTTGCTGTGGTCTAGACCGGCATCTAGTGGTCTAATGTTGCATTGCAACACATGAAAAACAGTAGTTACTTACCGGTAATGATGTTTCCTCGAACCACGACGGCACCAACCAGAGAGAGGGATCCGCCCCCAGGGACAGGAAACCTGAGCATAAAAAACACGCCCTTCCTATCCTGCCTCAGTGGTTACAGAGACTTGGAAGAACCTTATTAGTACATCAGAAAAAACATTTCCATGTAAGCATAATTCTGATGCCCAAAATTATTATTATTTATATTTAATTATATTAACTCTACCCATGGACTACCACAAATAAAAAAGGTAGGAAAAAACACCCGGGTGGGAATATACCTGGTGCCGTCGTGGTTCGAGGAAACATCATTACCGGTAAGTAACTACTGTTTTCCCCATCACCACGACGGCACCAACCAGAGAGATTTTCAGAGAGAAATATTTAGGGAGGGATAACAGAGGAGAGCGATTTTCTCTGGTAAAGAGTTCAAGAGTACCCACCACATTTAACCGATAGTGTTTAAAGAAAGTGTGGGGGGTAAACCCGCATGCTGCCTGACAGATCCGGTCCCAGGATGCATGTCTAAATTATACCCAAGATGTGGCAAGTGCTCGGGTAGAAAGGGCACTGATAATTTTTTGAGACTACATAGGTCAAATTCTACTCTTTATAGAGGTCTAGACCACCGAGTAAACTGATTATTTGCCTTTACGCAATACACATACTCTTAGGATATATTATAACCCGAACCCCTGGCCTCTAGGTTATGAAAACCTTCTTCCCCTTCAGATTTTGAATTGGTGCCAAGGGACATAAGAAATATTCTGTATGACCAATAATAGATAGTGGAGGTCAGATCGAAAATACTACCGAAGCCACCAGATTAGGTCAACCTTTGCGAGTAGGGACATCCTACTGTGGGACCTAATGTGGAGACTTTATGACCCAATTGCCTCTGGATTTCATGTCAACTTACTAACCAGAAAAAACTGAAGGGTTTTTTTTTTTTTTTTTTTTTTTAAGAGAAAAAAATGATACTAGAGAATATTAGAATGTTCCAAATCAATCTGAGATTTGCATGACGGACAAAAGCTCTGCCAGTCCTCTATTTATTTAGGATGTTCCTAAGGAATGTGTTACAGAGCATATTCCTTTACACTGTATGATCCTCTGACAATTTACTCCTTGTTTGTTCCCCGATTGTTATAATCTTCAGAACTTTGAGAATGACTTTTCGACCGACTCCAGATTCTCTGAAAAACTGTACCTTCTACCTAGGTTCCTACACCTTAAGAAGACAGTACATATAATAACTATAAGAACCTCTTTTAGAATCCTGACAGCAGCTTGTTTAGATTCCAGAGGACTGACCCCTAGACTGTCTAGTGAAAATTACAGCCTGTACCTTACTTGCAGAAAAACAAGTTGTAGAGGTCTTAAAAACTAAACTAAGACCTGGTAAACAGTAGATAAAAACTGGTTTATACTATATCCATTTTAAACCTTGCTATAAGAAGGGACAGCTTTGCCCCAATGGAAGATAACCTCCCTATATGCAACACAGAGGAATGACTGGACATGAATGGAAACATCAGGGCCATCGCTTCCATTGTTCCAGATGACTATTCAGGATCTGCGCGTGTGGCAAAAATTGACGCGGCTTGGGCTGAAGGAAAGAGGTGGTTTAGTATTATGTGGGTATATGATAGGTCAGTGATGGCGAACCCTTTATAGCCTCAGTGCCCAAACCTCAACCAAAAGCGACTTATCTATTGCAAAACTCCAGCGCAGCAACCCAAGCAGTAATGTATTTCTCTTTGTTAATTGACAAATTTCATTCCTTCAGCCTCCCAAGGACACCAACCCGGTTGAAAGGAAGAGGGCAAATTCATCTATCATTGTAAGAAGATTCTGCAGGCTGACTCTGAGATCTGTCATGTGAACTTTATTCTGTGGTGATGGTCTGGGTGCCCACAGAAAAGGCTGCCTCTGGCACCTATGCCATAGGTTTGCCACCCTTGTGACAGGTGAATGGCTCCCTGACATCATAAGGACTTGTGCACCTGCACACATAGTAATATCATAGTAACAATATTTTTTATCTCCCTTGGAGTTCTAAGTCATAAAAGTAAATGATTGTTATTTCACATGAATATATTTGAAACAGATGAATGTTGTTCACTACAAGTTATTAATGGCGGATTTGTACAATTTGGTTGTAAAATGCACCTGGTATGATCACATGCTTAATTGAAGTTGTTCATATATGTGGAATGTTGGATTTATCACATTGTTACACTTGGGTAAATAAAGCACCCATCCATTTCAAAAACTTTTTTTTTTTTTCTTTTTTTTTTTGAGTTTGGAATGCAGTCTAGTATATCTGCCTGGTGTGTCAAGACCAGTACTGAGGTTTTCACCAACAAAGCTTTTTGTTATTGTTTTGGTGCTACTGGACTTCCGAATGTTTTTCCAGGTCTGAGAGGATGCGCTGACAGCCTGTCAGGCTCCACTAGTTTAGAATCTGCAAAATATACTTAAATCTGCAGGACATGAAAAGAGACACTGACTTGCTCTATTTTTGTGACCTTGAAAGGAAGCAGACTGTTGGGCTTATACTAATAAGCAGACAACCATCAGGGGAATCATATCCCCTTGGGAAAAACTCCCCAAGTCTGGGTACACATGGATATTGGGAGTCTGCTGTACCAGCAAAACACAATGCAAGGAGCATATCCTACCCCAATTCATCATCTCTTGCTCCCCTGTAGAGCAACCGCTCGGAGCAAGGATTCCGGAACCATTCACATTACCTGCTTACCTGGGGACCAGCTGCTTCCAGCAAGGACTCTGGCATCGTTCACATTACTCGCTAACCTGTGAAACTACTTCTTCTATCAAGGTTTTTTGGCATACTTCCCATTATCTTGTGGGTACTTGTGGAGCCACCCCCCACAGACAGTTTTATGTTATCATTCACATTACCTTGTGTATCTGTGGAAAACTGTTCACAGCCTGGATTATGTAATAGTTCACATTACCTTGGGTATTTGTGGAACCACCGCTCACAGCCTGGATCATTCACATTACTTTGTGTATCTGTGGAAACTATTCACAGCAAGGATTATGTAATTATTCACATTGCCTTGGGTATTTGTGGAACCACTGCTCTCAGCAAGGAGTATAGCATCATTCACATTACTTTGTATCTGTGGAACTATTCACCGCAAGGATTATGTAATTATTCACATTGCCTTGGGTATTTGTGGAACCACCGCTCACAGCCTGGATCATTCACCTTACTTTGTGTATCTGTGGAAACTATCCATAGCCTGGATTATGTAATAGTTCACATTACCTTGGGTATTTGTGGAACCACCGCTCACAGCCTGGATCATTCACATTATTTTGTGTATCTGTGGAAACTATTCACAGCAAGGATTATGCAATTATTCACATTACCTTGGGTATTTGTGGAACCACTTAACAGCAAGGAACATAGCATCATTCACATTACTCTGTATCTGTGGAACTATTCACAGCAAGGGATATATCATAATTCACATTACCCTGCATCTGTGAAACTATTTCCAGCAAGGATTGAGGCATAATTAACAATATACTCTATACCTCATGTGATACAATTGCTGATAGCAAAGATTATGGTATTAATCATATTACCATTTCCCTATCTTGGCCTCCCTGGTCTGAGGTTGTTGGGGGGGGGGGGGGTGACTCCTAGTCAGGCTCCATGAGCCTGCCTTTAGTGATGGATTCCCATCTTTCAGTGTACGGACACTCAAAGTCCACTTTCTCAGCGAATACATAGTCAAATGTTAATGTGTTAATGGTCCCGCAACCACAATGTGTTATATGAATAAACCTTTTATATCCTATTGTATGTAGATGTACAAGGTTGGAGAGAGCAGTTTGAATTAGGTTAGGAAACTGCACATCTGTTAACAAACTGCAATATGCCAACACTGAGTTGTTTAAAACCTAACAAGTTTTGCAGGCATAGCCCATATAATAAATGTTTTACTACATCTTGTAATCTTGAGTTTCCAAATGATCAATGTTGATGGGAACTCACTTTTAGTCCAGGCCATGCTTTATAAAAGCAGCATGTGGTTCATCAGACCTTCCAAGATAACTGAAAAATAACCATGTGCTCTGTGAGGGGTCTCAGTCCTGCACAACTCTCCACCTAGGAGGAGAGGCTAACCTGCAAGTCGTTAGATAATTAACTCAGCCTGCAAGAGTAATTAATCAAAAGCTGTGACCTGAGCTACTAACCAGGATTACAGACCATCTTCCCATTCTGGGACTTGCAGATTTTAAAGCTGCATAGATGCAGCCCCCTCACAAAAGCAAGCACGTTTAGTTTAGAATGGCTGGTAGCCTTTCCATAGGTTAACCAGAATTCATATTACACACTACATATCATGAGTGTAATAGAAGAAAAGTAGACTTACCACCCAGAACTCTCATATAGGTACAGAGGTTCTGCCGGGTCTGTGGGGATACGGTGAGCTCCTTGTCAGGTTCCGTTAGCCCCTCAAATGGATAATCCAACAGACACAAACCAATCCAACTGGAGGCGTGTTCTGTACGGGACGCCAGAAGTCCCATCCTGTTAGCGCCATTCACCATGTGAGGTGTGTCTGGTGAGTTGTCACACCATGTAAACTCCGAATCCTGCTTCTAAAGATGTCGGACACGGCTGGGCTCCCACTCTGGGGTCAGCAGCGTGCAGCAGGAACCCCGAACAGGCGCACTCTAGTCCCCACATCATGCTGTTTCTGGGGCTAGGCTTTGGATCACTCCAGATCTGGACGATCTCCAGCTCACTGGCTGGGTTCAAAACCCTAGTACCTGTTGTCTGACAGGTACTAGGTAATAGTTCTCTACACACTCAGGTTCCCGCCAGGGACAGGAAACCACTGAGGCAGGATAGGAAGGGCGTGTTTTTTATGCTCAGGTTTCCTGTCCCTGGGGGCGGATCCCTCTCTCTGGTTGGTGCCGTCGTGGTGATGGGGAAATATCACCTAGCTGTAGATTTTGTGTAATTTCCTGTTGGCCACATTGGGAATAACATCTTGACACTGCCCATTTCTTAGAGCCCCATCATAAATTGCAAAAGCCTGTACACTACTCATTTATACATTGCCATAGACAGCAAATAAATATATTTTGCTCCATTCAGTCAAGGGAAATGGACCCCAATTCTTATGGATTATAAATGCGCCTTTAGTCCAACATTGAGCATATCATCCCCTTTCCTGTGTGATTTATGAAAACATTAAATGGATTGTACCAAATATTATTGCTATTCCCCCATCTACAAGACATGCAACTGATGTATTCAGCAGTGGATTATAAAATAGCCTTTTGGGCAGTAGCCCAGGGCCCATGAACACCCACCAAGTTTTTTTTTTTTTTTTTATAATACAAAATAGGACTTTCATCCATAAAATCCTCATACATCTATTCCTGCTCTCAATATACATATACACAACAGCCATTACAGGCACTGAAGGTCCTCCAAAGGTCCTGAAACTGCAGATTGAATGCAGAAAAACTGCATCCTCCATTCCCTAAGAAGCCTTGTAGGGTCTTAAATATTTATACAGGCCAGGGAAGCCTTAAAGGGGTTATCCGGGTTTAAAAAAATTTTTATGGCCGGGCTGGGGAGGGCTATTTAAACATAATAAACATGTACTTACCTCCTCCGGTGCTGCCGATGTCCCGCGCCGTGGCCCGTCTTCTCCATGCGCCGGTTTCATTACACCGGCGCACAGGGAGCTTCCGGCCGGCCGGATGCTCCCATGCGCACCATCTCCCAGCGCTTACAACGCTGAGAGATAGGAACGGATGGGAGGAGCCGTCCACAACGCGGACCGGAAGCTCCCTGTGTGCAGCTTCCGTGCCCGTTTGTTTACAGGGGCACGGATCGAAGTGACCGCGGCGCGGGACATCGGCGGCGCCGGAGGAGGTAAGTACATGTTTATTATGTTTAACTATCCCTCCCCAGCCCGGCCATAAAAAGATTTTTAAACCCGGATAACCCCTTTAATCCACCCCTGGATGGATTGTTTTTGGATTTCCACAAGTCCATATAGTATCATGTAAAATAAATGCACACAAAAACTGCAAAGCTGTGGCAGAATAGTGATGTGATAATTTTATTCATTCATGTTAATGCTACTTTGTTACGTTGCAGTATTTCAGCAGCACATGTGCATTATTCTAATCATTGGCCAATCCCTTTGAAGAATTCACTGGAAACCTCTCTCCATATGTGCTCTCATGCTATAGGGATGGTTAAGTCATACTTTTATTTCTTCTAGCTAAATTATAGCATTAGTGAAGAATTAGTTTTCTTGGTGTTCTTTTTTGTCCATAAACCCTTTTGTTGCATTAACAGATACAGCCATTATCATTACATGAGGCTGTAACAACTGGTTTCATAAAAATCTCCTTTAACCTGCATAGAATCCTGCTTTCCTTAAAACATAGATACGAAGATTATAAACAGGAAATTTTAATTATTTTTTTTCTGCAAAAAATGACACTACAGCCAGCCCACCTGCCAAAGAGCTGGATTTACATTAAATTTACAGGATGCTCAAGTTTGAAGAAACTACAAAATGTTTTGCAAGACATTAAAAATAAAATGGATTGAAAAGATGTTCTGCACTAATAAAGTAGGAGTTAATCCTGTGCCATCTCCGATATGCTTTATGGAGTGCCCCAACAGCAGGCAGAGCTAATGTAATGATATCTACAGCCTGCTGCACGTTATAGAAACGGGGAAGGCGGTAAACGGAATTGTTATTGGCTAAAAGGACATGTGGGTTCTAGGGTAGATCCTTCCTCAGTATACACAGGAAAGATAGGTCAGCAGTATGTTATTTTTTATTATACTATTCAACCACCAGCATACATACAAATAAAAATACTAACAGTGACAATCTCATTTCTTTTCCTTCTTTTCCTCTTTCTTGGCATCGGTCTTTTCTTTCTCCTTCTCATCTTTCCTTTCCTTTTTGCTCTCCTCTTTCTCCTGCCCTTCCTTCTTCTCGGCGTCTCTGTTGGCTATCTTGTTGTTGATAAGATTGTGAAGGGCAACCACTGAGCGGATGAGAGAGGCCAGATACACCACTACCATCTGGTCATTAGTCTTTAAGTAGAAGGCTTTGACAAACTCTTGTAGATTTACATCTGGCAGCAGGTTGAAGACGTCCTGGAGCTGGTAGATGATCTGGTGGTTGATGGGCAGTTTGCCGCTGGAGACTTTTTCTAGGTAACTCCTGATATCCAGAAGTTTGGAGTTCAGTCCTTTCAGCCCATGTACCTGATTTGTGATGCGCTGCGACAAGGTCCCCACTGTAGTGTCTTTGATGTCTCTGTAGTAACAGAGAAAAGGAAATTGCCCTATTAGGTACTGTTCTCAAGGTTTGGACTTGCAATCCACCTCATTTATGTCCAAACTACATACATAATACACTGCTCCCAAGAAACATCTTACATACCACCTATTCTTGCAGCAGTCATCCCAATATAGTAGTTAAGTGCAAGGCCCATCAGAGCATGCATGTTTACTGAAGTGTTATGGGGGCATAAATGGAAAAGAAAATCATCAAGAAAAGGCAAAAGAAACAAAGTGCCTTTGTTGAAAAGTGGAATGTCCCATTAAAAATATTTCTCCTGCCTTAAAAGTCTTTCCCCAAACCTTTTCCAACTTTATCCATGTACACTACCAATTGGCTCCACCCAATAGAGCAGAAAGGGTTAACACACACTGCTCACAACTGTGTAGACAAACAGGAGAGAAAGTTGTCTTCAGCCTTGTAGACAGATCATCCTTGACAATGGAGAGGTAACCATGTAACTAAGGTATGTTTTATGGCCTATTTCATAAAAAATGTTTAAAACATTTATAAAAATAGCACAATATAAAAAATCTGAAATGCAAGTTACTCCTTAAAAGCTCTGCAAGTTACCGTAACAAGTGCTCCACTCCAACTTCTTCTGCTTCCTCAGCTCCAATTTCACTAGTAACATGTTCAAAGGTCTTTGAGGTTGGAGTCCCATCCTGAAGGAATAATACACAAAATGTTAGAGGAAATATTAATAAAAACACAAATGAAATCAAACAGCTATTCAGGGCTAATACAGAACACAGTATTCACACAAGAAACACAGCGAGGCAACTTCTATAGTAGTCATGTATTTAAAGCATCAATCCATAATTACATAGCAGCAGACAGCAAGCCACATAATGATAAATCACAGCTTCACCCTTTAGTAGGGCAATAATCAAATCACGTGATGTGCTCTCTGGCATACTGCACCTGCCATGCCTAGTGGAGCTACTCTGCCTGTTTGTATGTCCCAATGAACTGTTATAGCCATGAACCAAAGAAATGTGAACTATATGTGCCTGATTATTGCTATACATAAGGGTGAAGTTCTGATTCATCACCGTCCACAGCTACACATGTAAAATGGATTATTGAATGAAATACATGTATTATTGAAGTAACCTCTCTTTGTTGTAATGTTTCTTGTGCAAATCCAAACGTAAGGGGGTTAAGGGAAGACCCTATAGACAGTATTAAGAAACTATAATCTGTCCCTATGGTTTGTTATGGTAAAGGACTATTACAGAACAAATTATGTATTGCAAGGTCTAACCTGCTCATGGATTCTCATAAAGCCAGCCACACTTAGGGTATGCTAAAGGCTGTGCTGTACTTATCTACAGGGTGAAACTAAAGTAATACATAGTATTTGTAGTTTCTTACGTCGTGCACTTCTTCAACTGAGATATATGCCTCTGTTGGAAGACCCAGGTCTTTTGGCTTCACGTCAATGATCACAAGAACCTAGAAGTTATAAGAACATTCAATCTTTAGCCAAAGTAGTGGAAAGAAAAAGGAACATTTAAAAAGTAGTATCACAAAAATTAATCCTTTTGAAGAAGAGGCTAGTTCATCGATTTACTATAAAATCTGCAGCTTCTCTGATCCAAGCAATTATCACCGATTTTTTTTTTTTTTCACAAAATGACAGAGTTCTCCTGTCTATGTCAACTTATCCAATGAGGGCAACTAATAGACTTTCTTCACAGGTTATGTTATAAGTACATGAAAGGTGCCGCCTCGGGACCCAAAAATCTTAAGAACAGAATCCGTTAACCTCCGCTGTGCACATTCAGTTCTATGGGAGCAACAAAATAGCCAAGGTGGGATTTATGACATACCCTGTGAAGGTGTCACTGCCATGTCACTGGATTTCACACACTCATGTGTGCCACATGAAGCTAAAAGTGATTATTCAATACAATAAAAATCTGCTACATTAACTGCTCAAAGAGTGAGTGTAAGCAGATGCAAAAAAACATTTTTTTATAGAGGAAATGGGGTTAGTCTTCAGATGGCTGCGATAATGGTGCTAAACTTCATTTCAGTCTATGTCAGAAGGAATATCTCCTGATGTATACACCCAGCCAATACCTCATCTACTGACTGTTCTTAATTTTAGGGGGAGGGGAATAAGTTTTTGCTAAATGCCCTTTCAACCACGACTAACTGAACCCTAAGTATATTATAAGTAAATACTATGAGCTTTCTGCGGCAAAAATAGTGTTGTAAAGGGATGGGCTGCACAAACTTAAGAATCTCAACTCCAAAACCAGGAGATGGAGAGAAGAAGTAGAAAAATACTAAACTTACAGAGTTTGGACAGTATCTTTTCATCAGCTCATTGATTGCAATGTCATTCTTATGAAGCTTGGGTCCTGTGTGGTACCAGCCAACTATTCTCTCTCGAGCTGAGGAGAAGGATTTCAGAGATGAGTAAGACCACTAGGCTGCCGATACATTTCCAGCATACAGAATGATGAAACGCACAACTCACCATTTACTTTTTTGAACATGCCGTACATATTCTCAAGATAGTCATGGTCCAGAAACCACACAGAGTCGTCTTTATCATCTTCATCAAATGGAACTAAGGAAATAGATGACAAGTTTAGCCAAATCAGGCAGATGTACACATTGGGGCATATTTATCACACGTGCGCCAGCGTATGATAGCCCTGCCGCTGCATGTATCGTCGACTTTTCACATATGCAGCAGCGAGTGCGCCGGCGCGGGGACAGTAACGCCCCGCGCCGGCCCACTCCCGGCTGGCCACCACCCCCTTCACGCCCCACAGGGCAATAAGCTAGCATTTGCAATTATTTCAGGGCATCTGCGCCACTGGCTAATGACAGATATGGGCTAAGACATCTACCATGCAAAAACAGCCTTTACCCACAAAACTATGTACATATTCTATTTTATATATAGAATGTAAAAAAAAAAAACAGATCAGCACCACATTTGTCTACAAGTCACATGTGGTATCGCAAATCCTCATTCACTTCAATTTAACTACAATAGTTCTTGGACATAAGTTGCCATATTTGGAAGAAATCAGCAGTTTTCTTTTTAAAAGGTTTTTGAAAAACAAATTCTAGTGGATAGAAACAATGTAACACAAGGCAATGGGCAGAAAAGAAGGAAGGAGTTTTCTTACCAGCAAAACTGTTGGAAACATCCAAGATCTTTTTGTGCCAAGACCCTAACAGGACACCGACCACCCGCTTCTGGTTTCCAACTTTTCCAATTCTGTAGATGAAAAATAGCACAAAATTCATCTACAATAATAAGTTGCATTACTTTGTCATCACATACTTTTAAGACCCACTCCTAAGGGGGAGGTAACTGCAGCATCAAGACTGGCGCTTGCTGCAGTCACCACGGGCACCTAGCATGGGTGGGGCCAAGAGACGAGAGGGGAGTGCCTGGACAGCCCCCTCATGCATACACCAGACCACTAAGTGCCACAGTGTGGCAGAGCTTAGCAGTATGTTCTACAACACCAATGATTTTGACGGTGGGATAAATGGAAGAGGGCTAGGGACATTTTTGCATTCGTATGTGCAACTATTTTTTTTTTTTTTTTAGCCGACAAAACCAGTAACCCACCCCTAAAAAAACAGTACATCCCCTGGAGGTCTTTTTAACATATTTCTATGAAAGAAATAATCTTTTATTTTTTTGTACAATGCAGTCAGGCAGTAAACACTAATATGCCTGGACAATACCCTTTATTATGAAATCCACTATACATATACTTAATGTGGCTTTACCACTAATAATATATGAATGACATGGGCTTGATCACTGAGAACCCATCAATTACAAGAACAGGGGTCCCCAAGTCTGGGTGTGAATGGAACTATAGGGAGTATGGCCATCCATGGCTCAGAAATAAGAGAAATATAGAGCAGTCCCACAGCAGTGAGGGGGCAGTGCATATTCTTCTCATGGTCTGGGGCTTCCAGTCATCACCAATGTTTCTGTGGATAACGTGATAGGTATAAGGGATCTTATCACAGGGATGCCTCACGTCATGGATCTCCTTCGTGGAGAAGCCTGGTTTAGCTTTCCTGTGTATCTGATTACACCCCCATAGAGGGTAAGGTCCTAGATCCCCAGTACTAGTACAGTGCAATACAAGCCGTCATTTACTCCTCGGCCACCAATGTTACGGCCCTCGGGCAGCCGCGGGACCACAGATACCTGCATGCCCGGCACTGCTCCCCGCTCCCGGGTGTGTAGTCTCACAGTAAGTCCGCCGCCTATATCCCGCACTGGTGTATGCGCACCCAGCCCCAGCACAGAACAAGTCATGAGAGGGGAAGCAGACAAGCAAAGTGCCCTGTCACCGTGCGGCTGCAGGCCTAGCTCCTGCAAGTGAACCCTGGGCTGGCGATGAAGGCCTCGCACGCCGATGACTCTCTCGTTGTGGAGTGCGGGACTCACCTGTTAAAATGATCCACCACACTGAGTAACACCAGCGGGTGAACCACAACCTTATCTACCGCTAGCTCCGGCATCTTTCCCGGCTACAATGACTCTCACACACCGGCCGGAAACACAACTAACGCCAACTCCCACTACTTCCGGATACTCTGCTCCCAGGGTGCACTGCGCACCGGAAGTGCCTTGTTCGCTTCCCGTGGGCGCCATGTTTCTGCAGGCAGAGAAACCATGACTAATTTGTTTTTACATACACATTTATAGAATATGCTATAACATTGCATCACAATCAAAGGAAACCAACACTCCGACCATCAACATTTGAGTGTAGACTTTCACTGTGCAATGAGTAGAGTTACATCAGCTCGGCTTCCCAATTTTTACGATAAGACCCTATTAATGTCTGGAAGTCACTGATGTGTTGTTAGTGGTCATAATATCTTCATCATGTGTAGACATGGTAGGCTGTTAAAGGCACTGGTTTTGAGAAAATATTGTAAAGCAGGGCAGATAACGTGCAGTGTTGGCATAACTCCTAACTTTTGGAGTAAAGATGTGGCATGTGTAGAGCCTTAAGGAAATTTTTTTGTGCCCTTTACTCCACCCCCACACAGTATAATTGTGATTAATTGTAGTAGCCCCCTCCAGCAGCTCCCCTTCATACCATGTTGGCCCCTCCAGCAGATGCCCTCCTTACTTTGACCCCTCGGCAGACCCCCTCATATTGTGGCCCTCTCAGCTGTTCCTCTTTATACTGTGCCCCCCAAGCATCTGCTTTTCATGCTATTGCCCCCTGTAGCAGCACCCTTTCATACAGTGTCCTCAGTAAATTCCCTTTATACCTTGTCACACCCACTTCCTTATTCCTTTTTTTTCCCCTGGAGTTATGAACATGTGCATAATGTCAAAAGCAGATTTTAATCAACTGTGTTTGGTCTGTGTAGTACAAACTCAGACTGATGACTGTACAGGGAGCAGGAGTCCCACTAACAACAGTCATCTCTGAGTCTCTACCTTTCCTCTGTCTGGAACTCGGTCCACTAAGTCCAACAAAATACTAGCCAATTTGCAGCCTACTAGGGGTCTATTTCCTAGAAGTTGATGTAGGTTGGCCTTAAGACCATTTTATCTTGTAGGTCTAAGAAACCACATATTGACACTGGTAGATTGGGAACCCCTAGCATCATAGATACTGTACAAGTCACCTGCATGGAGGGGAAACATGTCACACCTCTGGCCTATGACAAGTATTTAAGTCCCAGACACAACCTCTATTAGCCAGAGTGTCTATCAGTTATATCCTCTTTCTTCTCCCTAAATTCTTTCCACCACAACAAGTCTCTTACACTAGAGCTATCCATCACAATTAATGGCAGCACAATACATACTATACCTCAAGAACAACTCTTGTATTCACTCCTTCAACTAAAATGATAGTACATGTCCTCATCATCTCCCATCATCTTCTTATAATTATTTTTATTCATAATGCCCGCTCTATAAATATGTAAGAGAAAGCTTGAGGTGAAATTCACCTCACTTGAAATAAAACTTCACCTTGAATTATTACCTAAATTGGAGTGCTGTCTACTTTTCCATTTCTACTTACTAAAATATAAAAACGGTTATTCCTGGCAGTGAATCCTGTAGCATACTGACAAAAAGAATAAAGGGGAGTTGTCATTTGTAGCGTACAGACGAAAATCACAGACACCAGCATGCCTGGCAAGTTTGTACAGTCCCCAGAATGGCAGCAATGAAAACTCATCTGCAAAAAATTATACCTTACACAGATCCATACACTGAAGCATGAATAAGTTATTGGCCTCAAAATATGGCAAAATGAATTTTTTTTTTGTAAAAAAATGGTATTAAATACCATTACTAGGAAGTACAAATTATTATGCAGAAAAGAAGCTCTCGTATGGTTTGGTACAAGGAAATATAAAACAAATTATGGATTTTTGAAAAAGGGGAGTGAAAAATGTAAATGTAATAACCAAAAAGGGCTGTGTCCTTAAAGAGGACCTGTCACCCTGAAAAACGACACTAGGATCTGCTTACCAAAGTAAGCAGCTCCTAGTACTAAAACAAACGCAGTAGTGTTATAATGATAGCGTTATCGGAAACCTTTGATAATGCTAACTAACACTGCTGCGCTGTACACTACAAACGCCGGACCCGTATCGGTGTATTCATGAGGGGGGGGGGGGGTTAGGGGTGTTGACTGCCTCACCACGCGCGGCAGTCATCGGCGGCCTATGAAGAGGGCGGGGTGGTCCGGGGAAGGGGCAGCGCCTCGGACCGCCCCCTCATGAATACGTCGGAACGCTTTGAGAGCGGTCTGGCGTTTGTAGAGTACAGCGCAGCAGTGTTAGCGTTATAACACTGCTGAGTCTGTTTTAGCACTAGGAGCTGCTTACTTTAGTAAGCAGCTCCTAGTGC
Organism: Engystomops pustulosus; assembly: GCF_040894005.1. Classification (NCBI taxonomy): domain Eukaryota; kingdom Metazoa; phylum Chordata; class Amphibia; order Anura; family Leptodactylidae; genus Engystomops; species Engystomops pustulosus. Next base: position 98,540,470 of record NC_092417.1, on the reverse strand, counting down.
CATTTTTCAGAGTGACAGGTCCTCTTTAAAGGACATCGGCCACCATTTTCTCGGTGATAGACTGTCCTATAACGCACCCTCATTACCTGCAGGGGATGACTGAGCCTTTTTTAGCTTCCTCTGGGGCCTCTGTCAGAGCCAGAAAATAAGGTTATAAAAATATTTAAATGAGTTGGTCGCACTCAGGGTCGTGTCGGCCGACCACCTCCTGGGACCTAATTCATGCACGTCCCCGTTTCATGGTTATGCATTCCCTCCCAACCCTCTTTGCGGCCAGACAGCCGGGTGACGTCTTTAACTCCTGTGGGGCAGATTTATCAAGTGTCTGAAAGTCAGAATATTTCTAGTTGCCTATGGCAACCAATCACAGCTCCCCTTTAAAATATTCATGAGCACTGGTAAAATGAAAGCTGAGCGGTTATTGGTTGCCATGAGCAACTAGAAATATTCTGACTTTCAGACACTTGATAAATCTGCCCCTTTGTGTCTAAGCCATTTTAGACCTTTAGGACCAGGCCTGATTTTTAAAATTTGCCCTGTATCATTAAAGGAGGTTATAACTTTGTGACGCTTTAACATATCCAGGGGATTTTGAGATTGTTTTACTGTCACACATTGTACTTCAATGTAATAGAACATTTTTGATGATATCTTTTGCGTTTAGTTATGAAAAAAATGAAAACATTTTTTGGCAAAAATTTTAAAAAATCATTCATTTTCAAAGTTCAAAATTTTCTGCTTTTCAGCCAGATAGTCATAGCACCCAAGTAACTTTATAACTAACATTTCTGGAATGTCTGCTTTATATTAGCATAGGGTTTTATGCATCCTCTCTCTTTTCTGGGTTGTTAGGAGGTTCAGAATTTTGGGTGCAATTTTTCTCATTTTTATGACAATCGCCATAACCCTTATTTAGAGGCACCTCCTCAGCTTTAACTGACTTTGAGAGGCCTAAACATCAGTAAAACCGCATAAATCATGCCATTTTAGAAACTACACCCCTCAATGTGTAAAAAATCAACTTTAAGAAGTGTGTTAACCCTTCAGATGCTTCACAAGGGTTAAAACAAAATGGAGGTGTAATTTACAAGCTGTAATTTTTTTTAGACAATGAATTAATTTTGGCCAAAAATTAAACCCTCACAAAGTATTAAATGACGAAAAACTCCACAAAGTCTGATACCCAATTTCTCCTGTGTTTTTTTTTACGGCGCTCACTCTACGAGTTCAGTGACAATTTTATTTTATTGTACGAGTTGTAACGGACGTTGTGATACCCAATATGTTATGTTTTTTTGGTGATTTTCATTTTTTTTTAAGCTTTATTTGATTACTGCATGGGATGGGACTTAAGGGGACTTTTATTCTTTTTTAATAATTTTTTTTTAATAATTTTTTTTAGTTGCACTTTTTTTAAAACTTTTTTTTTACTGTTTTATTTTGTCCCAGGGTGGGACATGAGCAAGTGATCATTTGATCACTTGTTCATTGTAATATACTGCAATACTAATGTATTGCAGCATATTACATAGTCAGCCTATGCATTCTGCATAGGCTGACAGCTGCACTGTTAGATCGTGCACAGTGCACGATCCTAGCAGGCAGCTGCCATAGGCAGCCCTGGGGACCTGATCGGGCCTCAGGGTTGCCAAGGCAACGATCGGCACCTCCGTGCCCTGCACGGAGGGTGCCGATTGTCGCGCCGATGCCCCATAGACGCTGCGGTCACTATGACCGCGGCGTCTATAGGGTTAAACTATTACTGTTACTGGGCAGTATGCGGTAACCGGGATCCCGCGGCGATCGCCCAGGCTCAGCTTCTGAGCCCGTGCGATCGCCATGACGTGATACTACGTCAAGGTGCAGAAACGACCCGTATCCTATGACGTAGTATCACGTCTAGGTGCGCAAAGGGGTTAATGAGAATCCAGTCATTATGGCTAATAGCATTGCAGTATTCTATTCACGCCTCTTTGATGACTCTTCTATCTGTGATAGTATGCATTTGAGAGATTAAACAAGAGAGAAGATCTTTACATACACTAAGAGACGTGTGTCTTGGGTTTGTTCTCTCCTCCTGGTACCGGGAGCCATGAAATATTTAATTTGAAAGTCACCTGTACAACATGAAGTAAGGGCGGTTAAGCCCTAGATAAAAATCTCTAACAGTGACTGATCACATGGCCGTGACTTCAGTGAAGGTCCTTTAGCCTACTAGTGGCCACAGTGTGTTGTGCTGTCACCAGAGAGTGCTGGGAGGGGTGTTATGCTTATAATAAGACATGAGAGGCTGTACCTTCCAGCAGCACATAGGCACATATCTACTATAACTAGACAATAAGTTTGAAAAATATATACTTGTTGGACCACCACAATTTTAAAGCCTAGGAATAGAGATGAGCGAGCACTAAAAAGCTTGGGTGCTCGTTATTCGAGACAAACTTTTCCCGATGCTCGAGTGCTCGTCTCGAAGAACGAACCCCATTGAAGTCAATGGGAGACTCGAGCATTTTTCAAGGGGACCAAGGGTCTGCACAGGGAAGCTTGGCCAAACACCTGGAAACCGCAGAAAATGATGTAAACACCACAGAAATGGACAGGAAACAGCAGGGGCAGCATGCATGGATGCCTCTGAGGCTGCTTAATCGCACCATTATGCCAAAATTATGGGCAACAGCATGGCCATGACAGAGTGACCGAATGAGGCTAGATAGCATCTAAAACATCCAATAATTGATCCTGACACTATAGGGGACGGCATGCAGAGGCAGCGGCAGCAGCGGCAGGCTAGAGAGTGTCATGGCGACATACCCTAAATGGACTCAGGCTTCAAACCAATGGGTGGCAGAGAGGAACCAAAGGAGGTGAGCAAGAAGCGTTGAAATGATTTCCTATGTGAACAAAAGGTTGACGGTGTATTTAGTCGATAACACGGTGGCGACATAGTGACCAAGTTCCATAACGTATCTGGTAAAACACCCGAAAAATTAGCCTGACACAGCTCGTTTGATAAGGGGACGACGTGGAGGCAGCCATGGAGACGACTTCCATGATTAAGAGCGACAGTATGGGGCATCCATATTGCGCTGTTATGATTGAAACTTCAGGTCTCCAGCATGGCGGTGACAGATGCGCCGAGTTCCATTATGTATCTGGTGAAACACCTGAAAATTCTGCCTGACACAGCTCGTTTGATAAGGGGATGATGTGCTGTATATCCTCTCGCGCTCCAGAGTCTGGGGTATAGACAGTTGATAGTTGCGCATGGAAACATTGGTGGACGCTGTGGAGGATCGTGGAGGCGAAATGGACAGGAAACAGCAGGGGCAGTATGCATGGATGCCTCTGAGGCTGCCTAATCTTGGGATGGAGCTGGCGGTCCGCTGCCAGGCGAGCGTTCGCCTGTCCAAGCCCCTGTCTCTCAGCTCCTCCCCACCCAAAATGGGCCTGGGGGCCAGAAGCGTTTACTTTGAAAAAATTATAATTTTCAAAGCAGGCGGGGGCTACAGACAGCACTTCTAAGAACCTTTTGTATACAATCAAGTGTAGTACTGTTCTTATAAGTAATTGGCTTGGTTATGGCGGGTGAGGGGAATGTAAACAGTTGCGCAAGAAGCGCTGAAATAATATCGGTAAATGATAAAAGTTTGGCAGCATATTTTGTCAATAACACAGCAGGGTGGCGACAAAGTTAACAAGTTTGATGTGGAAGCCATGAAAACAACAAAATTCTACCTGACACAGCTTGTTTGCTAAGGGGACGATGTATGGAGGCAGTAAGGTAGTAGTAGATTAAAGGAGCCGCAGTTAAAACTATGTTAGTTGGATCTTGGGATGGAGCTGGCTGTCCGCTGCCAGGCAAGCTTTCTCCTGTCCAAGCCCCTGCCTCTCGGCTCCTCCCCACCCAAAATAGGCCTGGGGGCCAGAAGCGTTTACTTTGAAAAAATTATAATTTTCAAAGCAGGCGGGGGCTACAAACAGCACTTCTAAGAACCTTTTGTATAAGATCAAGTGTAGTACTGTTCTTATAAGTAATTGGCTTGGTTATGGCGGGTGAGGGGAATGTAAACAGATGCGCAAGAAGCGCTTAAATAATATCGGTAAATAATAAAAATTTGGCAGTATATTTTGTGGATAACACAGCAGGGTGGCGACAAAATTAACAAGTTTGATGTGGAAGCCATGAAAACAACCCAAAATTCTGCCTGACACAGCTCGTTTGCTAAGGGGACGATGTATGGAGGCAATAAGGTAGTAGTAGATTAAAGGCGCTGCAGTTAAAACTATGTTAGTTGGATCTTGGGATGGAGCTGGCTGTCCGCTGCCAGGCAAGCTTTCTCCTGTCCAAGCCCCTGCCTCTCGGCTCCTCCCCACCCAAAATAGGCCTGGGGGCCAGAAGCGTTTACTTTGAAAAAATTATAATTTTCAAAGCAGGCGGGGGCTACAAACAGCACTTCTAAGAACCTTTTGTATACAATCAAGTGTAGTACTGTTCTTATAAGTAATTGGCTTGGTTATGGCGGGTGAGGGGAATGTAAACAGTTGCGCAAGAAGCGCTGAAATAATATCGGTAAATGATAAAAGTTTGGCAGCATATTTTGTCGATAACACAGCAGGGTGGCGACAAAGTTAACAAGTTTGATGTGGAAGCCATGAAAACAACCCAAAATTCTACCTGACACAGCTTGTTTGCTAAGGGGACGATGTATGGAGGCAGTAAGGTAGTAGTAGATTAAAGGAGCCGCAGTTAAAACTATGTTAGTTGGATCTTGGGATGGAGCTGGCTGTCCGCTGCCAGGCAAGCTTTCTCCTGTCCAAGCCCCTGCCTCTCGGCTCCTCCCCACCCAAAATAGGCCTGGGGGCCAGAAGCGTTTACTTTGAAAAAATTATAATTTTCAAAGCAGGCGGGGGCTACAAACAGCACTTCTAAGAACCTTTTGTATAAGATCAAGTGTAGTACTGTTCTTATAAGTAATTGGCTTGGTTATGGCGGGTGAGGGGAATGTAAACAAATGCGCAAGAAGCGCTTAAATAATATCGGTAAATAATAAAAATTTGGCAGTATATTTTGTGGATAACACAGCAGGGTGGCGACAAAATTAACAAGTTTGATGTGGAAGCCATGAAAACAACCCAAAATTCTGCCTGACACAGCTCGTTTGCTAAGGGGACGATGTATGGAGGCAATAAGGTAGTAGTAGATTAAAGGCGCTGCAGTTAAAACTATGTTAGTTGGATCTTGGGATGGAGCTGGCTGTCCGCTGCCAGGCAAGCTTTCTCCTGTCCAAGCCCCTGCCTCTCGGCTCCTCCCCACCCAAAATAGGCCTGGGGGCCAGAAGCGTTTACTTTGAAAAAATTATAATTTTCAAAGCAGGCGGGGGCTACAAACAGCACTTCTAAGAACCTTTTGTATAAGATCAAGTGTAGTACTGTTCCTATAAGTATTTGGCTTGGTTATGGCGGGTGAGGGGAATGTAAACAGATGCGCAAGAAGCACTTAAATAATATCGGTAAATAATAAAAATTTGGCAGTATATTTTGTGGATAACACAGCAGGGTGGCGACAAAGTTAACAAGTTTGATGTGGAAGCCATGAAAACAACCCAAAATTCTGCCTGACACAGCTCGTTTGCTAAGGGGACGATGTATGGAGGCAGCTATATGGACGACTTTGGGAGGCAGCTATGGACATGATGTGTGGAGGTAGCAATGGAGACAACGTGTGGAGGCAGCTATAAAGACGACGTGTGGAGGCTGCTATGGAGACAATTAAATTTGGATAGTACCTGTATGTGGCAGTCCAAAAAAGTTTTCAAACCAGAGGACCGGGTGGGTGGCCCTCCAGAAAAATTAAATACATATAGTACCTGTATGTGGCACTCCCAAAAATTGTTTAAAACAGAGGACCGGGTAGGTGGCCCTCCAGAAAAATTAAATACATAGAGTACTATAGCTAGAGCCAGTTGGCACTGTCAAAAAATAGCCAGTTTCCTCTGCTTTAGTGTACAAAGAGGAGGAGAAGGAGGAAATCCTGAGAAATCCAGGCTTTATTTATCTTGATAAGCGTCAGCCTGTCAGCGCTGTCAGTCGACAGGCGTGTACGCTTATCGGTGAAGGAGTACGTAGCTGACCATACCATCGTCCTAAATGATCACACAGCTCCCTACAACTACTGGGTTTCAAAACTGGACATGTGGCACAAACTGGCGCTGTACGCCTTGGAGGTTCTTGCCTGCCCTGCCGCTAGCGTGTTGTCTGAGCGGGTTTTCAGTGCAGCTGGAAACCCGCTCAGACAACACGCTAACGGCAGGGCAGGCAAGAACCTCCAAGGCGTACAGCGCCAGTTTGTGCCACATGTCCAGCTTTGAAACTTAGTAGTTGTAGGGAGCTGTGTGATCATTTAGGACGATGGTATGGTCAGCTACGTACTCCCTCACCATCTTTCTGTAAAGATCAGCCCTACTCTGCCGAGACTGGGGACAGGTGACAGTGTCTTGCTGGGGTGACATAAAACTGGCAAAGGCCTTGTAAAGCGTACCCCTGCCAGTGCTGGACAAGTTGCCTGCTTGCCTACACCCCCCTCGCTACTTGTCCAGCAGAAGTACGCCCTCTGCCGCTAGCGCTGTCAGAAGGGAAATACTGTTTCAGCTTTTGCACCAGGGCCTGCTGGTATTCATGCATTCTCACACTCCTTTCCTCTCCAGGGATGAGAGTGGAAAGATTTTGCTTGTACCGTGGGTCCAGGAGAGTGAATACCCAGTAATCGGTGCTGGAATAAATTCTTTGAACGCAAGGGTCACGGGATAGGCAGCCTAGCATGAAATCTGCCATATGCGCCAGAGTTCCAACTCACAAGAATTCACTCCCCTCACTGGCCTGACTGTCCATTTCTTCCTCCTCCAACTCCTCCACCTCCTCTTCTTCTGCCCATACACGCTGAACAGTGAAGGACTGAGCAATGCTCCCCTCTTCTGTCTCGCCAATATTCTCCTACTCTTCCTCCTCATCCTCCTCCACCTCCTCCAATATGCGCTGAGAAACAGACCTGAGGGTGCTTTGGCTATCAACAAGGGAATCTTCTTCCCCCATCTCTTGTGACGAGCGCAAAGCTTCCGACTTCATGCTGACCAGAGAGTTTTTCAACAGGCCAAGCAGCGGGATGGTGAGGCTGATGATGGCGGCATCGCCATTGACCATCTGTGTTGACTCCTCAAAGTTACTCAGCACCTGACAGATATCAGACATCCACGTCCACTCCTTATTGTAGACTTGAGGAAGCTGACTGACCTGACTACCAGTTTTGGTGGAAGTTGACATCTGGCAGTCTACAATCACTCTGCGCTGCTGATAAACTCTGGATAACATGGTTAATGTTGAATTCCACCTCGTGGGCACGTCGCACAACAGTCGGTGAGCGGGCAGTTGGAGGCGGCGCTGCGCTGCCCTGAGAGTGGCAGCATCTGTGCTGGACTTCCTGAAATGCGCACAGATGCGGCGCACCTTCGTGAGCAAATCAGACAGATTGGGGTATGTCTTGAGGAACCGCCAGCCACAGATCAGTCTGCGCCGTGATGCCCTGTAATAGCTCTTGGGCGGTGTGCCTTTTATCGCCTAGGCTCAGCAGTTTGAGCACCGCCTGCTGTCGCTTAGCGACGGCACTGCTGCTGTGCCTAGAGCTACTGACTGATGGCGCCATGCCCACGGATGGTAATTCGGAGGAGGGGTGTGAGGAGGAGGAGGCATAGTAGGCCTGAGAGACCTGGACAAAGTAGGCCCCGCAATCCTCGGCGTCAGCAGTATATGACCAGCCCCAGGGTCAGTCTCGGTCCCAGCCTCCACCAAGTTAACCCAATGTGCCGTCAGCGATATATAGTGGCCCTGCCCGGCAGCACTCGTCCACGTGTCTGTGGTCAGGTGGACCTTGTCAGAAACGGCGTTGGTCAGGGCACGGATGATGTTGTCTGACACGTGCTGGTGCAGGGCTGGAACGGCACATCGTGAAAAGTAGTGGCGGCTGGGGACCGAATACCGAGGGGCGGCCGCCGCGTTGAGGTTGCGAAAGGCCTCGGTCTCTACTAGCCTATAGGGCAGCATCTCCAGGCTGAGTAATTTGGAGATGTGGACGTTGAGGGCTTGGGCATGTGGGTGGGTTGCACTGTATTTCCTCTTGCGCTCCAGCGTCTGGGGTATAGAGAGCTGGACGCTGCGCATGGAGACATTGGTGGATGCTGTGGAGGATCGTGGAGGCGAAGGTGTGGTTTTCGCACGGGATGTGTTTGGGCCGGGGTCCTGGGCAGGTGGCTGACTAGCAGAGGCAGCAGATGACACAGGGAAAGGAGCAGTGGTGTGCCCGGCCGGAGGTGAACGGCTTTGGTTTCATTGAGTGGGTTGTTTAGCATTCATATGCCTGCGCATACTGGTGGTGGTTAAGCTGGTAGTGGTGGAACCCCTGCTGATCCTGGTGTGGCACAGGTTGCACACCACAGTCCGTCGGTCATCCGGTGTTTCTTTAAAGAACCTCCAGACTTCCGAAAATCTAGCCCTCGCCACGGGAGCTTCACTATGTGAAACATTTGGCGCTGATGCACCAGCTCTGGCCCTGCCTGACTCGCCTCCGTCTCAGAAGCACTTCCTGCCCTGACAACAACTTCACCACTGTCTGACAACCGTGTCTCCTCATCATTCGACACCTCTTTACACACTTCTTCCACGACATCAACAATGTCATCATCACCCACAGACTGCGACCGGTGGAAAACCTGGGCATCAGGAAAGAGCTCAGCAGCAACCGGACAAGTGGTTTGTGACTCTGGGAAGGGTCCAGAAAACAGTTCCTCAGAGTATGCCGGTTCAAATGTCAAATTTTCCTTGGAGAGGGCAGACTGGGGGGAAGGAGGTTTTAACAAAACGATCAGAAGAAATCACACAGCAACCACAGATGATGATGATGATTGCTATGGCTAGTTTCTAACCTACACTGACAGCACACAACAGGATTTTGTGCTGTGCCTGTGATGTCTTTCAGTTTTGAAAAAAAAACGGCAGACTGTGCCTAATTCAATCAAACCCCTAATAAATTGTCCCACTTAGGTGTTTGAGATGGATATGTGTGTCACTAAGAGCTAAATAGAACGTTCGCAAATCTCCCTGCAAATTCATCACAATATGGTACTAGCTGCACTACTAGTGCCAGCAAGGCCAGCCACAAGCAAATAAAAAAAATATATATATATAACCCTATTGTAGCCCTAAGAAAGCCAGTTGGGTTCTTGTATGGCTAGTTTCTAACCTACACTGACAGCACACAACTGGATTTTGTACTGTTCCTGTGATGATGACTTTCAGTTTTGAAAAAAAAATAAAAGTAAAAAAAATCGTCAGACTCTGCCGAATTCAATCAAACCCCTAATAAATTGGCCCACTTAGGTGTTTGAGATGGATATGTGTGTCACTAAGAGCTAAATAGAACGTTCACAAGTCTCCCTGCAAATTCGTCACAATATGGTACTAGCTGCACTACTAGTGCCAGCAAGGCCAGCCACAAGCAAATAAAAAAAAAATATATATAACGCTATTGTAGCCCTAAGAAAGCCGGTTGGGTTCTTGTATGGCTAGTTTCTAACCTACACTGACAGCACACAACTGGATTTTGTGCTGTGCCTGTGATGATGACTTTTAGTTTTGAAAAAAAAATAAAAGTAAAAAAAAAAATCGGCAGACTGTGCCTAATTCAATCAAACCCCTAATAAATTGTCCCATTTAGGTGTTTGAGATGGATATGTGTGTCACTAAGGGCTAAATAGAACGTTCGCAAGTCTCCCTGCAAATTCGTCACATTATGGTACTAGCTGCACTACTAGTGCCAGCAAGCCCAGCCACAAGCAAAGAAAAAAAAATATTCTAGCCCTAACAAGGGCTGTTGGGTTCTTGTAGACTCACTCCTGCCTAACAGTAAGCTAATATAACACCTTAACGCTTTCCCTGACCAGCAGCAGATCTCTCCCTAACGGCATCCAGACAGAGAACGATGCGAGCAGTGCGGGCAGGGGCTAGTCTATTCCGGGGTCACCTTATCAGGCCAGCCAACCACTGCTATCGACGTGTAAGTGTACCTACACTGCCTTCATATATACTAGTTGACTTTTGCCTCACTAATTAGGGTGTGAAAAGGTAGTGTAAATGAGCCAGCATTAATCAAAGGTGATTAAATGTTTTATCTTAACCACTTCAAGACTGAGTCCTTTTTCATATTCACATTTCCATTTTTCACTTCCTGCATTCCAATAGTCATAACTTTATTTTACCATTTACAAAGCATTATAATGGCTTGTTAACTGGAGGTCAATTTGTACATTCTATTAAAACCATGTAATATTTACTGCAATACACTGGCAATCTGGAAAAATAAATAACAAATGTGGTGGAAATGACAACAAAAATTAGTATTTTCTTGCAAGCATAGTTTTTACAATGTTCACTGTACAGTCCAAATGGTACATTTCAATTATTTTTTGGGTCAGCATGATCACGGAGATACCACATTTATATAGTGTTTTTTTTATGTCTTAAAGGAAACCTGCCACCACCTTAATAGGTAGAACCGGTGGCAGGTTCCTCTAATGTAGAGTAGTATAGCCCTTTTAACCTTTTTCAGGGCTAATTTGTTTGTGGCCCAGAACTTTTATATATTTTAATTCCCCTAATATGCAAATTTTCAAATGAGGCTACTGGGGCGTTTGTGTTCGCGCCTACCAATGCATCTTCTGCGTGCATCTGCGAGGAGCTGCACCAACTCGTCTGCGAAGCCGGGTTCTGCTCATACGCAGAGAGCAGACCCCCAGCTGCGCGGTCTCGGATCCAAAGACGTAGCTACTGCTCATGTGCAGAAACTGGCTTCGCAGACGAGTGTGCACAGCTCCTGGTAGCTGAAGATGCATTGGTAGGCGGAACGCAAGAGGCTACCGCGGCATGGAGTAGCTGCACAATATAGCCAGTAGCCTATTTAGAAAAATTGCATATTAGGGGAAATAAAATGTATAAAAGTTCTGGGCCACAAACGAATTAGCCCTAAAAAGGGCTATACTACTCTACATTAGAGCAACCTGCCACTGGATCTACTTTATAGGTAGATTTGTGGTGCTAGGCTTGCTTTAAAGGAAACCTACCCTGAAGAATTTAGCATCAGATTGATGACCTGATTGTAGATTCCTCCTGCTTACCTCTGCACTAATCTGTAATTTAATTATCCTAGAACATAGCCTAACTTGTTAAAAACTTATTTTAATAATATGTAAATGTACTGCAGAGGCTACTGGGTTGTGGCCAGGCACTAGGAGCAAAGACTACTCAATGCCCCAGTAGCCTCTGTAGTTAATTTACATTTTACTAAAATGGTTAGGCTCCACAATTATTACATTACAGATTAGGCCGAGGCAGACAGGATGATTCCACCCTCATATCTACTGATAAATAAACAAAATTTGACAAAAATTTGGAAAAATTCTTTATTTTCAACATTCTAAATTCTCTACTTTTGATGCAGATAGTCATAGCACCCAAATAAATTCATAACTTACATTTCCCAAATGTCTGCTTTATGTTGGATGTTTTTTTTAAGATTCCACATATTTTACTAGATTGTTATGAGAATGTCAGGTATCATTTTTCAAATTTTTTGTAAAATCACCAGAACCCGTATTTAGATGGACCTGCTCCACTTCTAATTGACACTGAGAGGCCTAAATAATAGCTAGACTCATAAATTACCCCATTATGGAAACTACACCCCTCAACGTATGAAAAACCACTTTTAAGAAGTTTGTTAACCCTTTAGGTGTTTTATAGGGGTTAAAACAAAATGGAGGTGCAGTCTGCAAATTGTAATATTTTTTCACAATACACTCATTTTGGGTGGAAAATTAAACATTTACAATGGATTAAATGAAAAAAGGCTCCACAAAGTTTGATACCCAATTCCTCCCGAGTACACCGATACTCTATATGTGGTGGTAACCTGCTGTATGGGCGCACGGCCGGGCATAGAAGGGAAGGAGGCGCCATCCAGATCAGATTTGCTATGTCACATTGTACAGGCTATAATTTTTTTTCTTTTTTTTAATGTGGACCTATAGGGGCTTATTTCTTTTGCCACATGAGTTGCACTTTTCTGGTAGGTAATTTTGGGGCATCTATAGCTAATTGGTGAGATTTTATTAACTCTTTGTTGGTGGAGGAAATGAAAATCATCAATTTTTAGGAAAGTTTTTATGTTTTTTTAATTTTGGTCGTTAACCATACCATAAAAATAGTATATTATTTTTATTCTATGGGTCGCCACGATTACGAAAATACCTCATTTATATAGATTTTTTTATTTTTTCCCATTTTTACTGAATAAAAAGTAATTTGGCAAAAATGTTAATTTTAGCATCACCGTCTTTCATATGCATAACTTTTTTATTTTTCGCCTCACAAATCTGTTTAAGGGCTTATTTTTGGCGAGAAGGATTGTTCTTTTTAGTGGTCTTATTTTAGAGTGCATAACATTTTTTAAATTACTTTTTAGAGCATTTTTTTATAGGGTATTAATTGAAAAATTAATTTTTTTGGAGCTTTTTGGTTTTTTTTTTACAGGGTTCACTTTGCGGTTCTAATAATGATTCTGTTTTATTATGCAGATTGTTACGGACGCAGGGATACCAAATACCGTATTTTCTGGACTATTAGACGCACTTTTTAGCAAGAAAAAATCTTACTAAAAAGTGGCTGCGTCTTATAGTCCAGAGGTCAGGAGGATCCAGCACTGCCAGACCCTCCTGACCACTGTAAGGGAGATCGGGTGATGTCCTGATATAGAGCTGCACCCGATCTCCCAGAGAGGAGCCTCCGTACTGCTCTCACCTCTCCCCGATGTCCTACTGGTACAGGACCTGCGGTGATGTCAGAATCATGTGACTGATCACATGCTTCTTACAACACCACAGGTCTCATACTGCCATGCTGCGCTGGGACAGGGTGAGAAGAAGAGTAATGGGGGAAGTATGTGTGTGTGTGTATAGGTGAGCTGAGTGAGTGTGTATAGGTGAGCTGTGTGTGTGTGTATAGGTGAGCTGAGTGAGTGTGTATAGGTGAGCTGAGTGAGTGTGTATAGGTGAGCTGAGTGAGTGTGTATAGGTGAGCTGAGTGTGTGTGTATAGGTGAGCTGAGTGAGTGTGTATAGGTGAGCTGAGTGTGTATGTGGATGGATGATGCAGAGCTGTGTATGTAGGTGGATGGATGATGCAGAGCTGTGTATGTAGGTGGATGGATGATGCAGAGCTGTGGGTGTATGTGGATGGATGATGCAGAGCTGAGTGTGTAAATGTATGTCTGTGTGCGCTGTGCTTTAGTGCGACCAACAGGGATATTTTAATTGGTGTAAAATATATTTTTCCTTTTTTTGGAAGCCTAAATCTGGGGTGCGTCCTATAGTAAGAAGCGTCTAATAGTCCGAAAAATACGGTATGTGGGGGCTTTGTGAATTTTATTCAATTGTAATTTTGTTCATTTTTGCATCACCATCTTTTCATATGCATAACTTTTTTATTTTTCGGCTGACAAATCTGGTTAAGGCCTTATTTTTTGCGAGAAGAGTTGTTCTTTTGAGTGGGCTTATTTTAGAGTGCATAACATTTTTTAAATCACTTTTTAGAGCATTTTTTATAGGGTATTTATTAAAAATTATCTTTTTTCTGAACATTTTTGCGTTTTTTTTCTCCGGCGTTTACCGTGGGTCCAGTAATGATTCTGTTTTATTATACAGATTGTTACAGACGCGGCAATACGAAATATGCAGGTTTTTTTGTGTTTTTTATACTTTATTAAGTGTTTTTATGGGAAAGTGACATTTTAGGGGCTTATATTTTAATGTATTTATTTTTTATTTATTCTAATGTGTAGTGTTCAGTGTTTTTCACTTTTTTTTACTTATACATACTTGAACTTGAACCAACGATGCTCTGATCACTGGTTCAAGTTCAATACACTGCTCTACAATACTATTTTATTGTAGAGCAGTGTAATATGTCTGGCATGCTCGTGCATGCTCAGACATTTTTCAGTCAGACTCGGAAGGGGTCTGACTGCCAGGGAGACCGGGCAGCTCTGGGGCACATGCCAGTCTTCGGAGCTGCCCAGAAGTGGATCGGATCCCCCGGTAAGCGGCGCGGGGGATCCGATCCATAGCACACACACCCTTACACGTGGCTCCGATCGCGGGTGTTAGCGCAGGCTGTCAGCTGTGATAGACAGCTGACAGCCGCTGCTTCTGGTGCCGGCTCCGTTCGGGAGCCGGTGCCAGAAGCAGGACGTTATACTACGTCCCGGTGCGCTTAGCATGTAGCCGCGGGGTGTGCCTAGGGGTTAATAGTGGTCTAAAACCTTAAGTAAATGTGGCATTTAAGGAGCGATTTACTTCAATTTTCTGGTGTAGACATATTGATGCATCTTCCCCATCATTTTGCTGAAATACCCATCCTCAGTTCATCTTCATCATCCTGGTAGATTGCCATAGATTTTTATCAAGAATGTCTCAGTACGTTGGTATCTCATACTCCCTTCAATGATATGAAGTTTGCAAGTGCCTTATGCTGAAAATTGGATTTCTTATAGGTTTTGATGCCAATATCAGTCATTTAGGCATACAGGCACTTCAGAGTTCCAAAAAGGTCAAGTTCGATTTATTATTAACCCCTTAAAGGAAACCTACCACTTGAAGTGGTAGGTATCAGATGGAAATACCGAGCACCAGCTCAGGGTGAGCTGGTGCCGGAGCTTATTTTTGTTAGTGTTTTAAACCGCTGTATTGCGGTTTAAAACACTTTTTAAACTTTATAGCCGGCGCAGGGAGGTACGTGCTCGGTATTTTCTTCTGAAACCTGCCACTTCAAGTGGTAGGTTTCCTTTAAGGACGCAGCCATTTTATAGCTTAAGGTTCAACCCCATTTTTTGTATTCTGACTTGCGTCACTTTATAACTTTTGAACACTGTTACTTATCAAAACGATTCTGAGAATGTTTTTTTCCCCACATGTTGTACTTCATTTTAGTGGTAAATGTTGGCTGTTTATTTACAAAAAAAGAAAAATTATGAATTTTTAAAAAATTTGCCATTTTCGAAATTTTAAATCATTGCGTTTTCAGGCAGATAGATTTACCATCTAAATAAATTGCTTAATAACATTTTCCATTTGTCTACTTTACATTTTCATAATTTTTGAAATGTCTGGATAATTTATTTTGATGTTGCACGGCTTACAAATCGAATATCGCTTTTCCGTATTTTCACAATTTACTATTTTGGGGATAAATTCGGTTTTGAATTAAATTTTACATATTTAACATCAAAACCCCCTATATAATCAACCCTTTTTCAAATCTGCACCCCTCAAACTATCAGAAACAGATTTTAGGAACCCCTATAGATCTTCATAGTAATCAAATAAAAATGTAGGTGAAATTTAGAATGGTCAAATTTTTTCGGTTATACGTTCCTTTTAGCCCTAAAATTTACGCATATCCAAAAGCTAAAAAGAGAAAACAATTTGTTCTGCAATTCTTCCCAAGTATAGAGACCCCCCACTTGTGGTTGTTACTTGTTTTATGGGCGCACAGCGAGGCGCAGAAGGGAAGGAGCGCCCTGCGGCTGCCAAGATTTTAGTTTTCCCATTGGTCCCTTTTGTAGGCTATAAAATTTTAGGTTTTTTCGTTATTGGGGCCATATGATTCCATTTTTTTTTGCAGGATGATATGCTTTTTCCAGTGTTACCATTTTGGGGTTGTTATCCCCTATTGTTGAAAATTTAGGAACCTTTTGGTTTACCATATAGCCTAATAATCATGTTATCTTTATTCTATGGTTCAATACGATTAAGGGGATACCATACATTTTTTTCTTACGTTTTACTAAATTTCTCAAATAAAACCCTAATGTAGGAAAAATCATTTTTGCATTGCCGTCTTCCCAGTGGCATATTTTTTTTTTGCTATGGAGCTGGTTGATGGCTTGTTTTTTGCTGGACATGTTGTACTTTGCAACAGCATCATTCTGGAGTACATATGTTTTTTTTTATCACTTTTTATTGCATTTTTTGTGGGATTGTATAGGTAAAAATCATAATTTATGGCGGGTTTTTAACAGTTCTTTTTAACGGCCTTCATCACGCGGGTTCAATAATCATTTACTTTTATTCTACGGGTTATTACGGACGCGGTGATAATATATATGTGGGGTTATACACTCACCGGCCACTTTATTAGGTACACCTGTCCAACTGCTCGTTAACACTTAATTTCTAATCAGCCAATCACACGGCAACTCAGTGCATTTAGGCATGTAGACATGGTCAAGACAATCTCCTGCAGTTCAAACCGGGCATCAGTATGGGGAAGAAAGGTGATTTGAGTGCCTTTGAACGTGGCATGGTTGTTGGTGCCAGAGTATTTCATAAACTGCTGATCTACTGGGATTTTCACGCACAACCATCTCTAGGGTTTACAGAGAATGGTCTGAAAAAGAAAAACATCCAGTGAGCGGCAGTTCTGTGGGCGGAAATGCCTTGTTGATGCCAGAGGTCAGAGGAGAATGGGCAGACTGGTTCAAGCTGATAGAAAGGCAACAGTGACTCAAATCGCCACCCGTTACAACCAAGGTAGGCAGAAGAGCATCTCTGAACGCACAGTACGTCGAACTTTGAGGCAGATGGGCTACAGCAGCAGAAGACCACACCGAGTGCCACTCCTTTCAGCTAAGAACAGGAAACTGAGGCTACAATTTGCACAAGCTCATAGAAATTGGACAGTAGAAGATTGGGAAAACGTTGCCTGGTCTGATGAGTCTCGATTTCTGCTGCGACATTCGGATGGTAGGGTCAGAATTTGGCATCAACAACATGAAAGCATGGATCCATCCTGCTTTGTATCAACGGATCAGACTGGTGGTGGTGGTGTCATGGTGTGGGGAATATTTTCTTGGCACTCTTTGGTCCCCTTGGTACCAATTGAGCATCGTTGCAACGCCACAGCCTACCTGAGTATTGTTGCTGACCATGTCCATCCCTTTATGACCACAATGTACCCAACATCTAATGGCTACTTTAAGCAGGATAAAAAGCTGGAATCATCTCAGACTGGTTTCTCGAACATGACAATGAGTTCACTGTACTCAAATGGCCTCCACAGTCACCAGATCTCAATCCAATAGAGCATCTTTGGGATGTGGTGGAACGGGAGATTCGCATCATGGATGTGCAGCCGACAAATCTGCGGCAACTGTGTGATGCCATCATGTCATGTGTATGTCTATTTATATGTTATGGGGCTTATGGGCATTTTTATTGATTTATTACTTTATTTTTTATTGAATAACATTTTTTTTAACTTTTTTACTATTTCCACAATGGGACATGAACAAGCAATCATCTGATTGCTTGTACATGATAATACTGATGTATTGCAGGGTATTAGCAGTGTCAGCCTATGTACATGCATTGGCTGACACTGTGCCTTTAAGATGACCTCACAGATGCCATCTTTCAGGCAGTGCCTACAGGCAGCTCTGGATCCCTGATCGGACCCCAGGGCTGCCATAGCAACGATCGGCGCCCCCCGAAAACGGTGTGGGTGGTCAAACGTGTGCGAAAGACCCCCCCAAAGGCAGGTTAAATGCTGTGGTCGCTCTGACTGCGGCATTTAACTGGTTAAACACCCGCGATCAGAGCCCACTCTGACCGCGGGTGTTACACTGGGGTGTCGGCTATTAGTTTCAGCAGCCACCCTCTGTATCCCGATGCCGGTTTGGCTCAGATCTTGAGCTGAACCGGCATCAGCTCTGCATCCGATATATCGGACGCTGAACGCTAAGGCACTGCGCTCAGATATGTAGTGCAGGCAACACCTTCTCTTTATAGAAACAGCACATATATTTTTATATGGTCATTTCCAGAGAAGACAACACCCAAACCATGGAAGCTGCTGGGGACTTTGAAAATTCATTCTAATTAATCCCTTCCCACTGATGCCCTTATTTGTTTTTGGGATTCAATTTTCTGCTCCCATACGTTAACAATCCATAACTTTTTATATTTTCAGTGTGTGGTGCTTTATAAGGCTTATTTTCTGTTGAACAAATTGTTCTTCCTCTTGGCACTATTTAATTCTCCATGCCGTGTACTGGGAAGCAGAAAAAAAAACAAATGCAGTGAACCTGATGAAAAAACACTTTTTTTTGTGGTCTCTGACATGAGGACATTTTCATAGATATAATTTATGAGACTGCTCAGCCTTGTGATCACTTTTAATTTTTTTATTGCAAAATTACAAAAAAAGTAGCTTTTAACCGTTTTTTTTATACAGTACAGACCAAAAGTTTGGACACACCTTTTCAAAGAGTTTTCTGTATTTTCATGACTAAAAAAATTGTAGATTCACACTGAAGGCATCAAAACTATGAATTAACACATGTGGAATTATATACTTTACAAAAAAAAGTGTGAAACAACTGAAAATATCTCATATTCTAGATTCTTTAAAGTAGCCACTTTTTGCTTTGATTACTGCTTTGCACACCCTCGGTATTCTCTTGATGAGCTTCAAAAGGTAGTCACCAGAAAAGGTTTTCAAGGTCAGTCAGTCTGAAAAATTGGGAAAACTGTGTAAGTGTCCCTAAGTGCAGTTGCAAAACCATGAAGCGCTACAAAGAAACAATCTCACATGAGGACCGCCCCTGTAAAGGAAGACCAAGAGTCACCTCTGCTGTGGAGGATAAGTTCTTCCCAGTCACCAGCCTCAGAAATCTCAGGGTAAAAGCAGCTCAGATTAGAGACCAGGTCAATGCCACACAGAGTTCTAGCAGCAGACACATCTCTACAACAACTGTTAAGAGGAGACTGTGTGCAGCAGCCTTCATTGTCACGGGTGGTCCCGCGACCCATATCACGGGTCGTGGGCTCACCCGTGGTTCTCTGCCCCCGCCAGCGCGTCACCAGCGCTGCTTACCTCTCCTGGCTCCCGGCTCGCTCCCTTCCGCTGTGCGCGCCCGGCCCCTTCTCAAAATTTAAAGGGCCAGCGTGCCATTAATTGCAAAATTTACTTAAGCCTGCCTCTTCCTGCAAGCCCCTGCCGGATCTTCGTGCCTAGCGCCCTAGAGAAAGCTTTTCTGATGCCTTGTGCTCTTTCTGTGAATTCCCGTTGTGACCCTGGTTCCGTTTCTGACATCGCTCCTTTGCTGCCTGTCCTGACCTCCTGCCTGTCCCCGACTACGAGATTGCCTGCCGTTTCTGTACCTCGACCTTGGCTGCCACTATGGACAAGTCACGCCTGTGGAACAACCTGGTGGTACCACGCCGCAGCAAGTCTAACCTGCTTTGCGGTGGGTTCTGGTGAAAACCGGGTACCACTTAGACTCCGGTCCCAGGTAGTGGCTTGTGCCATCGTCCGCGGTGGTTCAGAGGATCCACAACCTTTAAGCCTGACAGTAAGATCCGCTCATGGATCCCGCCGAGGTTCCGCTTCCCACTCCGCCGACTCTGGCTACCATCGAGATTGCCAGGCTACGGCTGTCCATGCACGGTAAGTATGATGGCAATCCCAAGATGTGCAGGGGCTTTATACCTCAGTGCTCCCTGCACATAGAATTCATGCCGTCTCAGTTCATCACGGAGCGATCCAAGGTGGCCTTCATCATCAGCCTCCTCTTTGGGAAAGCCCTGGCCTTTGGGATAGAGACGACCCGGTCACGGCTAATCTCACAGCATTTCTGGCAGAGTTCCGGTCAGTCTTTGAATAACCTGCACGGGTCTCTTCTGCTGAGACCGCACTCTTGAATCTACGCCAGGGGAACTCATCCATGGGAGAATACGCTGTCCAGTTCCATACCCTGGCTTCGGAACTCTCCTGGAACGACGCGGCCCTGTCCGCAGTTTTCAAGAAGGGACTTTCTTCTCAAGTTAAGGACACTCTGGCCGCTCGGGATCTGCCGTCTTCCCTGAGTGGTCTTATCACCTTAGCCACCCGTATTGACGTGCGATTTAGGGAGCGTGCCGAAGAATTGCCGAAGAGCGTGCCTAGAACAACCCCAAGTCCGCCCACGACGTCTCCCCCGCCTGGCTCCTGCTTTCCAAAAACTGCTCCAGTCTCCAGTTGTACCATCTGCAGAGGAACCTATGGAGGTGGACAGGGCCAGACTCTCCTCAGGAGCGTATCAGAAGACATCAGGGAAACCTTTGTCTCTATTGTGCCAGTCCTGAGCACTTCTTGGGGTCTTGTCCTATCCGTCCTCAGCGTCCGGGAAATGCCAGCACCTAGGGTTCTTGGGAGAGGCGTCCCTAGGTGTAAACAAAGCTTCTCCACACCTGATGATACCGGTGCTCCTCAGCATTGACACCAGCACCCAGATCCAGGTCTCTGCTTTCTTGGACTCCGGCTCCGCAGGGAACTTCGTGGATGCCACTCTGGTCTCCCGGTACCACATCCCCGTGGTTTGCCTTGAAAAGCCATTGGTCATCTCTTCTGTTAGTGGCCAAATCCTTTCTGACCCGGTCCGGTACTGCACCAAGCCTCTGTCCGTGCAAGTCGGAGTGCTACACAAGGAAAGACTGTCCTTTTATGTACTTCCACGGTCCACGTCCTCCATCCTGTTGGGTCTACCATGGTTGCAGCTCCACGCCCTTGTCCTTGACTTGAGGACGGGGGAGATCCTCCGGTGGGGACCTGACTGCCAGTCTCGCTTTGTGAAGATGCCTCATCCACTGCCTGTCCTAGCTTCGTCTGTGGCTCCCAAGGTCCTGGAGGGCCTTCCCGCTTGCTATAAGGACTATTATGACGTCTTCTCGAAGAAGCAAGCCGAGATGTTGCCACCTCACTGGCCTTACGACTGTCCTGTGGACCTGTTGCCGGGTATGTCCCCTCCGCGGGGTTGTGTGTACCCGCTCTCTGTACCAGAAACCGCAGCCATGTCGGAATATATCCAAGGGAACCTGCAGAGGGGATTCATACGTAACTCCTGTTCTCTGGCTGGTACAGGTTTTCTCTTTGTGACCAAGAAGGACAGGTCACTCCGTCCATGCATAGACTACCGCGGTCTTAACAAGGTCACAGTAAAGAACCGCTACCCGCTGATTACGGAATTGTTTGACCGTCTTCATGGAGCCAAGGTCTTCTCCAAATTGGACCTTTGAGGGGCCTATAATCTTATTCGTATCCGTCAGGGAGACGAGTGGAAGACCACTTTTAATACCCGTGATGGACACTTTGAGTACCTGGTAATGCCGTTTGGACTCTGTAACGCTCCAGCCATTTTCCAGGAATTCGTAAATGACATTTTTAGAGACTTGCTTTATGTCTGCGTTGTGGTTTATCTGGACAATATCCTGGTATTCTCTTAGGACCTTGAGATACACAAGTCCACGTACGGCAAGTTCTCAATCGTCTAAGGGCCAATCGTCTCTACGCCAAACTTGAAAAGTGTCAATTTCATCAGCGAAGTATTCCATTTCTCGGTTACATCATCTCCGACAAAGGTCTCCAGATGGATCCTGCAAAACTGTCTCTGGTTCTTCAGTGGCCCCGTCCAGTAGGACTGCACGCTATACAGCAGTTTCTGGGATTCGCAAATTACTACCGGCAGTTCATCCCACACTTCTCCTCGCTGGTGTCTCCTATTGTGGTGCTCACCAAGAAGGGTGCCAACCCCCGTCTCTGGCCCTCGTCTGCTGTGGAGGCCTTCACAAACTTAAAGGCTATGTTTGCTTCTGCTCCAGTCCTGGTGCGTCCCGACACTGAGAAGCCTTTCCATCTGGAAGTAGATGCCTCCTCAGTAGGGGCCGGTGCAGTGCTGACACAGAAAAGTTCCAAAGGCCGAACCGTCACCTGTGGATTTTTTTCCAAGACATTCTCCTTTGCAGAGAGGAATTATTCTATAGGGGACCGAGAACTGTTGCCGATTAAGCTCGCCTTAGAAGAATGGCGCTACCTCCTGGAGGGAGCTCGGTTTCCGGTCAGCATCTATACGGACCATAAGAACCTTCTCTATTTCCAGACTGGTCAGCGACTCAATCCTCGTCAAGCTCGCTGGTCACTCTTCTTCACCCGGTTCGATTTCCTTATTCATTTCTGCCCGGCCAAGAAGCACATCAAGGCAGACGCCCTCTCTCGTGCCTCGGATGTCATTGGGGAGGAACCGGCTCCTCAGCATGTTATTCCTCCTGGCTACACCTGTGGATCTTCGTCAGCTACCCCCTGGCAAGACATATGTAAAACCTGCTCAAAGGAGGAATATTCTGTCTTGGGGACATTGCTCTCGTGTGGCTGGGCATCCTGGGGTGCAGCGCTCTCTCTCCTTCATTTCCCGATTCTACTGGTGGCCAGAGCTGGTCAAGGATGTTCGGGATTTTGTGGGTTCCTGTGCTTCCTGTGTCCGGAATAAGCCATCACGTTTCAAGCCTGCTGGTCTTCTTCTACCGTTGCCAATACCCAGCTGCCCGTGGACTCACGTGGCGATGGACTTTGCCACAGACTTGCCGCCTTCATCAGGCAACACCGTCATCTGGGTGGTAACCGACCGTTTTTCTAAAATGTCACATTTTGTCCCACCGCCCGGTCTGCCATCTGCTCCACACCTTGCCAGCCAGTTCTTCACCCACATCTTTCGCTTGCATGGACTTCCGTTGCACATCGTCTCGGACCGTGGGGTCCAGTTTGTCTCCCGCTTCTGGCGATCCTTGTGCAATCAGTTCCAAGTGAGACTGGACTTCTCTTCTGCATACCATCCGCAGATGTTCCTGCTGTGGAAGAGTTGGTAGCAGATCTTAAGACTATTTGGGAACAGACTCATCAGTCCCTGCTTCAGGCATCTGCCCGCACCAAGGCTCAGGCCAAAAAAAAACGCAGGCCTCCTCCCATCTTCTCTCCAGGGGATAAATTGTGGCTGTCTTCAAAATTTGTCCGGTTGAAGATTCCCAGTTAAAAACTTGGTCCTCGCTATCTGGGTCCATTTGAGGTGCTGAAGCGCATTAACCCTGTGGCCTATAAGTTACGCCTTCCTCCCACCATGCAAATCCCGAACTCCTTCCATGTCTCCCTGCTCAAGCCTGTCGTCCTGAACCGCTTCTCCCGGCAAGTTCCTCCCCCCACTCCAGTGGCGGACTCCACCAACACCTATGAGGTAAAGGAGATCCTGGACATGAAAACGGTAAGGGGGAAGCAGTTCTTCTTGGTTGACTGGAAGGGGTTCGGGCCAGAGGAGAGATCTTGGGACAATATATTGGACCGTGATCTCCTGCGAGGATTTCTCCAGCCCAGGAGGAGGGGGAGGCCGAAGGGGGGGGGGGGTACTGTCACAGGTGGTCCCTCGACCCATATCGCGTGTTATGGGCTCACCCGTGGTTCTCTGCCCTGCCAGCGCTGCTTACCTCTCCCGTTTCCCGGCTCGCTCCATTCCGCTGTGCGCACGCGGCCCCGAATGCACCTTCTCAAAATTTAAAGGGCCAGCACGCCATTAATTGGCGCTGGCCATTTAGCAAAATCTACTTAAGCCTGCCTCTTCCTGCAAGCCCCTGCCGGATCTTCGTGCCTAGCGCCCTAGAGAAAGCTTTTTTGATGCCTTGTGCTCTTTCTGTGAATTCCCGTTGTGACCCTGGTTCCGTTTCTGACATCGCTCCTTTGCCGCCTGCCCTGACCGGTTGCTACGTCTCTGACTTTGATCCTGTGCTGCCTGTCCTGACCTCCTGCCTGTCCCCGACTATGAGATTGCCTGCCGTTTCTGTACCTCGACCTTGGCTGCCACTGCGGACAAGTCACGCCTGTGGAACGACCTGGTGGTACCACGCCGCAGCAAGTCCAACCCGCTTTGCGGCGGGCTCTGGTGAAAACCGGCTACCACTTAGACTCCGGTCCCAGGTAGTGGCTTGTGCCATCGTCCGCAGTGGTTCAGAGGATCCACAACTGCTAGGAAACCACTGCTAAGGACAGGAAACAAGCACAGGAGACTTGTTTGGGCTAAAGAACACAAGGAATGGACATAAGTTCAGTGGAAACCTGTGCTTTGGTCTGATGAGTCCAAATTTGCAACAGATCAACTGACTCCACAAAGTATATAATAAATTCCACAAATTATGAAATTTGCTTTAAATGTCTGTTCTATTTCTGATATAAGGATTTAGGCCAGGAGCAAACAAAATTTATTGGTCCACCGGCTATATTGTCTTACTTTTCAACTTTAAGGGACCACATTAGTAGCCAGCACCCTAGATTCACCAACAACCACAGTACAGCACAAAATGCAACCACAGATATTCTAAATACCACAGTATAGCAATAAATACAATCACAGAAACCAAATACTGCATTCAGAGCAGGCAATAATAGAGTAGATAATTATAGTACTGGAGATCCCAGAAAAGACAGCAATAATAATGGAGAGACCCACAGAGAAGACAATAATACTGGAGACCCCCACAGCAGACAAAAAATGCTGGAGACCCCAAAGCAAACTAGAAATACTGGAGACCCCTAGAGCAGTCAACTAACAATACTGAAGACCCAAGAACAAACAAATACTGGAAACCCTAAGGCAACTGCTTCTCCCTGTGCCAGACCACAGCTTCTTTTCTCCTCCATGTGTCACTCTGTACGAGTCCCACGCTGGTTGTATGATCTGGCATCGGGACTCAGAGTAGAGCTGTCCCAGGAAAGGTAGAAGACCTGGGAGCAGCGCAGTACAGCTGACAAGTACTTACCACTCCTGGGTCCTCTCTAAATTAAGGGAAATTGAGGCGTCTGAGTTGGAGTCTGAACTGTAGTGATCTAAAGACTTGCACAAAAGGCACCAACTATACGTTATACATTTCCGTTGATGTCACTGCAATCACTTTTTTTCTCACAAACGAATGGACATAGCAAACTGACTTAAAGCTTGATGAAGGAAAGTAACTATATTTGATAAAAAAATAACACCTAGAACCAGTCTAACAGGAAATCTAGCAATCAATCCATCTGTCATCTATGTATCAGCTATCTATCTACCTACCTATCAATCCAGCCCTTCTCTGTTTACTGTAGCTGCCCTGCAATAATGAATCAATTCTCAGAAGTGCCTCTCACAAATGGAGAGGAAAGGGAGGTGGAGATATGGGTTATGGTAAATTAGTTGTTTAACTGACGTACAAACAGTTTAGTGTAATCAATTCTGCATCGATGTACTTATGTATATATTTATTTACAGCTTAAATATGGTAATGACAAGAAGGGGCTGGTTGGGCAGGGAGATCAATAAGACTTTCAGGTAAGGACAAATCATTGTAAAAGGTCTGCTGGAGCAGTAAAAGTCTATTGACTTAAGATCACTTGCTCTATTGACATATGTGTTTTGCGCTAGGCTTGAATAATGATAAGCTATCATCTTGTATTTTCGTAACTGTGATGATGATTATATTACTCTGTACTTTCTAGACATTCATGGCAATATAACTACTTAAATATACTTAAGATCAACTTGCTAAATGTTTTCAATATTCATCTGCAGACAAATTATGATCGTCTGCTGTAAATGGAGATGTATGTAGTTTAGACCATCATTGCTGCAAGGCTGTAGATATACGAGGTATAACTAGGACATGTACTAAAGGTACTAAATGCCAAATGTGTAGAGTGGCATTGAGGATCCACTTTCCAGTCTACAGGGTTATAAGTAGGAGAGGCTGTATACATATGTACAGACACATTTATCAATCACATAAAGTTCTACACTGATACACTCACTTTTATATATTCATACTCACATACATGTACACACATTTATGTACTCATATATACATTTATACACCAATACATACAGCAAAAACAAACTCGTACAATATATACACACATACAGCATGTACACATCCATACATTTATACACACATACAAAATATGCACATCAATCTTGCACATAGACTGACTGTTTAATACATAGTCAATATATATATCTATAATGTAATATTATATTTGTATATGTCCCCTATGCACGTCTCCAGAACTTCTCCCGAGTCGCTCCAATTCTCTGGAATGCCCTTCCCCGGACTCTCAGACTAATACCTCCAAAGCCTCAAACCTGCTCTCAAAATCCATCTCTTTAGGCAAGCCTATAACACTCGTTAACTGCATGAAATGTTTTATTTATTAAATTATTTATTAAATTATTTTATATTGTTTCCTTAAAGAATGACTGGACCCTTATACAACCTCTTGTGTCACCCCCTCATCCTCATAGTCTGTAAGCTCTTGTGAGCAGGGCCCCCACTCCTATTGTTCCATATGACTGTTTGTTCAGTGTAATGTAATATTATATTTGTATACGTCCCCTATGATTTGTAGAGATCTACGGAATTTGAGGGCGCTATATAAATAAAGATTATTATTCTTATACATACAGCACATACATACAGTTTATACGTACATATACAGCATAAACATTTGCACCGTATACACTCATACAGCATATACAAAAACACACACATATATATACACTCAGCGGCCACTTTATTAGGTACACCTGTCCAACTGCTCGTTAACACTTATTTTCTAATCAGCCAATCACATGGCGGCAACTCAGTGCATTTAGGCATGTAGACATGGTCAAGACAATCTCCTGCAGTTCAAACCGAGCATCAGTATGGGGAAGAAAGGTGATTTGAGTGCCTTTGAACGTGGCATGGTTGTTGGTGCCAGAAGGGCTGGTCTGAGTATTTCAGAAACTGCTGATCTACTGGGATTTTCACGCACAACCATCTCTAGGGTTTACAGAGAATGGTCCGAAAAAGAAAAAACATCCAGTGAGCGGCAGTTCTGTGGGCGGCAATGCCTTGTTGATGCCAGAGGAGAATGGGCAGACTGGTTCGAGCTGATAGAAAGGCAACAGTGACTCAAATCGCCACCCGTTACAACCAAGGTAGGCAGAAGAGCATCTCTGAACGCACAGTACGTCGAACTTTGAGGCAGATAGGCTACAGCAGCAGAAGACCACACCGGGTGCCACTCCTTTCAGCTAAGAACAGGAAACTGAGGCTACAATTTGCACAAGCTCATAGAAATTGGACAGTAGAAGATTGGAAAAACGTTGCCTGGTCTGATGAGTCTCGATTTCTGCTGCGACATTCGGATGGTAGGGTCAGAATTTGGCATCAACAACATGAAAGCATGCATCCATCCTGCCTTGTATCAACGGTTCAGGCTGGTGGTGGTGGTGTCATGGTGTGGGGAATATTTTCTTGGCACTCTTTGGGCCCCTTGGTACCAATTGAGCATCGTTGCAACGCCACAGCCTGCCTGAGTATTGTTGCTGACCATGTCCATCCCTTTATGACCACAATGTACCCAACATCTGATGGCTACTTTCAGCAGGATAATGCGCCATGTCATAAAGCTGGAATCATCTCAGACTGGTTTCTTGAACATGACAATGAGTTCACTGTACTCAAATGGCCTCCACAGTCACCAGCTCTCAATCCAATAGAGCATCTTTGGGATGTGGTGGAACGGGAGATTCGCATCATGGATGTGCAGCTGACAAATCTGCGTCAACTGTGTGATGCCATCATGTCAATATGGACCAAAATCTCTGAGGAATGCCAAATTGGATATAATTCCACACCAAACATAAACGGGGGTGGACAAAAGTATTGGCACTGTTTGAAAAATCATGTGACGCTTCTCTAATTTGTGTAATTAACAGCACCTGTAACTTACCTGTGGCACCTAACAGGAGGTGGCAATAACTAAATCACACTTGCAGCCAGTTGAAATGGATTAAAGTTGACTCAACCTGTGTCCTGTGTCCTTGTGTGTACCACATTGAGCATGGAGAAAAGAAAGAAGACCAAATAATTGTCTAAGGACATGAGAATCAAAATTGAGAGGAAGCCTGAGAAATCTCAAGGCTACAAGTCGATATCCAAAGACCTGAATGTTCCTGTGTCTACCGTGCGCAGTGTCATCAAGAAGTGTAAAGCCCATGACACTGTGGCTAACCTCCCTAGATGTGGACGGAAAAGAAAAATTGATGAGAGATTTCAGTGCAAGATTGTGCAGATGGTGGATAGATAACCTTGACTAACATCCAGATCAAGCTGCCCTGCAGTCCAAGGGTACAACAGTGTCAACCTGTACTATCCGTCAGCGCCTGAATGAAAAGTGACTGCATGGTAGGATACCCAGGAAGACCCCACACAGAAACATGAAGCCAGGCTGGAGAAAGCTGGGTCTCCCTCAGAGGTCATGGGTCTTCCAGCAGAACAATGACCCAAAACACACTTCAAAAAGCACTAGAAAATGGTTTGAGAGAAAGCACTGGAGACCAGTGGGCAGCAATGAGTCCAGACCTGAATCCCATAGAACACCTGTGGGGAGATCTCAAAATGGCAGTTTGGTGAAGGCACCCTTCAAATTTTAAGGGACTTGGAGCAATTTGCCAAATAAGAATGGTCTAAAATGTCAACAGAGCATTGTAAGAAACTCATTGATGGTTACCGGAAGCGGTTGTTCGCAGTTATTTTGTCTAAAGGGTGTGCTACCAAGTATTAGGCTAAGGGTGCCAATACTTTTGTCGGGCCCATTTTTGTGTAAAATGATAAATGATTTGACTTTTTTTTCATTCTCTTTTGCAAAATAAATGAAGATATTAATGCCAAAGAATTTGTGATTCCAATCATTTTCTGAAAGAATTGCATGGGTGCCAATACTTTTCGCCCCCACTCTATATATATACACTTACGTAAGGTCCTTAATTTTTTAGTGTCTGGGCAGGCTGGTGTTTAAGCAGCTGTGTCAGTGGGCGGCCGGTTGTTTGGGTGACTGTGCCAGTGGGTGGGTGCCTGAGAGCAGAGTTTGGGCATCTGTGTAGGTGGGAGGGAGGGCAGGCCGTCAACTGCCATCGGGTGGGTATTGGCGGGCACCGGTGCCATCAGGGAGAAGGTTGGGGTGTGTGGCTGTGCTGTCGGGCAGGGGAAGGGAGGGAAGTTTGGTTGCACTGTCCAGTGGCAGTGAACTGTGCCGTTGGTTGGGATTGTGTGAAGGCGGGCAGCTGTTCCATCAGGCGAGGTGTAGGTTGGACTTTTTGGGTGTTGTTGACAGCAAGGAGAGAATGGCCTACGTCCATCCTGGACCTCTGTGCAACGCGGGCAAATGGTTGCTACAGCTGTTGTTATGCCCCTGCCAGTCTACCTTGTTACATGATTATACTAAACACAAGACAATTGGACCACCCCTACCAAAATAAAAACCAAAAAGAAAACTTGAGCTGATCTTTCCTTTCATAAAAACAAATATTGTAATGAGCAGCAAGTTGTGATATCCTACTGTTTTGTCATAGGGACACACATTAAGGGTGTTATCCCTAAACCTCTCCTTTAACCCCTGTACAGAGATCTGGACTTCGCTGTGGAGAGGTCGCATGGCTACTACCTCTTGTGGTGTTCCCAGTAAGGATAGCAGTTGGCCCAGCGGGCACAGGTTACGTGGTACCAAAGGGGTCAGGCAAGGCAGGGGTATACTAACAGAGTCAGTAACAGGCAAAGGATTGTGTCAGGCAGCACAAGAATAAAATTCAACCCGGGGCGTATACCAAGGAGCAAAGAACAGGAACAGAGTCTCAGAACAAGGGGGGGGGGGCACAGTGGAAGTCAACAGAAGCAATAACCATATAGCTGGACTAGCAAGCTAGGAACCTTTGCCCAGGGGCTGAGGAGCAGGGCATGCTGTGCACTGATAGGCTGAATAGCCATTGCAGGCATACGCCCTGTTCCTCTAAGAAGGAGAGAGGCGCCACCTCACAGTAAGTGAACTGGAGGAACAAGGATGCCTGACAGAGGAGTGCGTATGCTGAAGGGTTTTGCTGGAACATGAGAGAACACGGCGGTAAGCATGGAACCCATTGCCAGCGCTGGCTGTCGAGGAGGGGATATCATAGTGCTACTTTAATACAGCATAAAATAACTATCACTGGGGCCATTCCTATAAAATGGATTTTCCCACAAATCTACGTTTGATCCTATCCAACTCCTAGCTGATCGGTGGGGGTCTCTATGGAGCTGACGCAGAATGCCGAGCGGCACGGCCATCTGCTTCATTACTCTCCCGGAGTGACGAGGGGTCCAACTAAGATAACTAGGACCCCATTAGACCCCTTGTTTTCGTGATCTGAGGGGGTCTCATCACTGAGACCCCCAGCAATAAGCAAGTTAGGTTCTACACAGACAGCTCATTTAAATTATAACACACCTAATGGCAGCATGTTCAAAATCGTCTGTAGACAACATCTGCTACCTGCAATTCAGGAAACTCTAAAACTGCTGACACACATAAGATTTTGATCACTCCCAGTGTAGGTGATAAGTTGTATGAATGATCCCGACACTATCAGATAGAAGTAGTAGATAAGGAAATTATATAAAAATGGAAAAGCAAGAAGTAATTCCTTGGGTATTTTAAATTGTGGCAAGGGATGGGCTGAGGATTATCCGTTATACTGTCAACCAACCATGGATGCATTTTAAATTAAATTCACCAAAGTTTATTGTCAGCCAAAATAGCCCTTTCGTCAACTCTTATCCTGTGTATGGACAGCCTCACACAAGCTGATGCACTTGGAGCTTTGTTGCAGTCGCTGGCACGTTGACTAGCTGACAGGTAGGTCCAACACATTGGGGGAAATGTATCACTCCTATTGCTTCCTTTTTCTTTTTTTTTTGTGCGACTTTTTAGGTGCAGAATCAAGCAGCGTACCAAAGTTACCTGCCTCATGGATTGAATGCAGTGTGCTGGATTTATCTTTGTAGCCAGATGTTTGTTCAACTTGTGCGACTTTTGGGCTTGGAAATGTCCCATTCTCGCACCTAATAAATCCCAAATCAGAGCATGCTAGACGACTCAGACTTACTTTTGGTAAACCACTATTTGGGACTAAAAAGTTGCACACCACAAACCGACAGGCACAAACAGTGAGACTAAACAGGCAACTCATCAGATGAATCACAAAGGGAAAAAACTTAAGATACATTGCAATTATTAAGTAGATTAACTTCAAGAAACTTGAAAAAATGGCAGCCGAAAAACTATGATACATGTGCTCCATTGTTTTTTGAGAGATCCTAGAGAAATGCCATTACATTGTATACTGGGAATACTCATTGGTTTTTGTAGAATACTGGATGCTTTCTTGAGTCTGGAAAAGATGGAGTGCAGCAACCACTGTGAGTTGCTAAGGGCATAATGGTTGTCACCCAACTTTCCTAGAATCTTATATAATGAAAAGGAGAACATTTTAAGAAGTAAAATGAACAATTCTCTTTTATATTAAAAATACTTTATTTGATCATCTTTGTACAATAATTATTTGTCATTTCTCAAAATATTTCATTTTTCTCTTTTCATTGTATTTATTTTGATAAAATGTAATCTAAAAGTAAGCAATAGAACAACAAAAAAATCAAGGGACACATTAAAATCAGGGAAAATTAGGCCAAGTGACAGAATTATAGCATATAATCACAGTAATAATTTTGCAATAATGATAATGTCCACCAGAGGGCGGTATTGCTCTTAGCATAAAAAAAATCTGACTATGGCGATCTCTTTTGTCTGTTTTATCAATATACGTATAAAACTCAATGTTCAAATTAACTAGTTCAATAAGTAATTTAGTACATTGATTTTTGGGCATATCCTAAGTGCCATTACAAGCTACGGATACTTTAAATGCCATTACCTAATAGGAGGAATGTTTTAAGCACCTTTTATTGATTTTATTACTGCTTTATTTTGCTGTCTTGGTTTAAAATCATTTTAACCACTTGGTAATCAAGAAGAAATATATTGTTGGTGAAATACAGTCAATTCCCTGAAAACCTTTGACATCGTTAAACAAGGAATTACTGTTGTTAAATCATGTCAGACAGTAACTGTAGCACTGAAAGATTTCACATTTGGAACAATGGATAAGCACACCCGTACCAGTAAACTGAGCTCACCTTTGTCTCCCTGTATGGCAATCAAACTTCAATTCTTTACTTACTTTGTACTGTAGATTAACTTCATTTTTTATGTTTGCATGCCAGGAAATATGCTAAAAATTCTGATAAATGATCTCCTTTCTCATTATACTGGAATAATCCTCCCAAGGTTAACCGTATGTGTTCATTTTTTCCCCACAGATTATGTTCATTAAAAGTTAGAATTCAGCACCTTCATGTATAATATTGGATCATGTATAAGGCTGCATTCACATTTTTTTTTTTTTTTTTTTTTTGCATACAGCAGGTGGACACCTTTTTCAACCCAAAAGAAGCACCCGGAAGTGAGTAAGGGTGTAAACATTAATGTCTACTGACAAAACGGATGTCTTGTGCGTTTAAATACCCAATTTCATGGTCCAAGAAAACCTAACATGCTGCACTTTCTCTTGACGTTGATACTGAGCGCAGAGCATATACATTTTTATAAAATATGGAAATCAATGGACAATGTATGCATCAATCTGTCTTGTATATTTTTTTTGCTGAAATTTCACAACAATGGGCATAAACAGATACATTTTTTGTACAAACAGAGGCATTTGAAATTCTGTGAGGATATTTCAAAGTATGTGCCTTCTGAATGTAAGCTAAAAAGGAGTTGTGAATGTAGCTAAAAAAGATACAACTTGAAAAAATGTGTCATTCTATTGTGCAGTTTTTATACAGAGCTTTGTAAATATCTACCGTAGCTTATCTTGTATGGAGTCATATGCTATATCAGTAATGGCCAAAATTTTAGAGACTTTTGGTGCATCATTGTAGCTTCTCTCCAAGCAAAAGCTTCTATGGTAATCCAGCTCTGTTCACACCTTCTCGCTCCTCCAGTAGTCTCAGGTAGTCCAGGATGTGAGTTTGAAAATAGAACTGAGCACGTGGGCTTCCTCGGACTTCAGCTTGAGGCAGTGATTCCTGTCTGGTGAGCTCTTGGCTTGAGTGACAGTTTGGGTGCCCACAGAAAGGGCTCTGAGTGCCACCTCTGGCCATAGGTTCGCCACCACTATCCTATACTGTAATACTGCTTGTGTGCAAGGAGCTAACATGTAGATTTTTGCACACTATGGGGCACATTTACTTACCCGGTCCTGTCCCGATCCCCGCGTGCGCTTGATATCCTGCATGTATCGCTCCGCCGTAGTTCACCTTCTTCTTCCTGGTACATGTAAGTGCATTGTCTTGCGACACAATTTAAATGTTAAATCCCGTGCTCAGTCCGAACAACGATGCACCAAAATCCGATCATGTGCACAACAATGGTAGTCGTCAGAATATTCGACATTTGTGCAGTCCGCGAACCCTTAGTAAATGAGCCCCTATGTCTACATATTATAGAGCTATAGGCCACTATATTAAGTAATTACAAAACAGCG
The DNA here is from genome assembly GCF_040894005.1 of Engystomops pustulosus. Taxonomy (NCBI): domain Eukaryota; kingdom Metazoa; phylum Chordata; class Amphibia; order Anura; family Leptodactylidae; genus Engystomops; species Engystomops pustulosus. Next base: position 98,507,026 of record NC_092417.1, on the reverse strand, counting down.
TCATTTTCCCCTATTTCATAGGTTTATCACACTGCCAACACCACAATTTAACCAACAAATGGAGGTTTAGAAATGTAGTAAATAACAACTTTTTTATCTTCAAAAAAATTGAAGGGAATCCAGTATTTTGCCCCCGTTTGTCCCTTCTGTTTGCCTTTCCTACCCGCTGATAATAATGACATTCTGTTCACCACTGCAGTCTCACGCCTTAGTACAAACCACACATCATTTCTAGTAATGTGCCCGGATCATGGCTGAGGCCTGTGATTGGCTGCATGAGTAACCAACTCTGATCAGAACATCATTGACCAATGCGCCCGCTCCAGTACCTGTTAAGAATAAAAAGTAAAAAAACATTAAAGGTTTAGTATCACCTGTTTAGTTTTGTGCCTTTCCTCCCATACACTTAGTGCTTACCAAGTTTTATGCCCCTTAACTCCCCCATAGAAGTATTGTGCCCCCAACCCCACAGTTGTAGCCTCATAACTCTCCAATAGTTTTAGCGCTCCCACTGAAGTCCTATCTACCCCTCATAGGATTGGTGTCCCTCCGATGTTTAGTGTGCTTTCTGCCCCTATGTTTGTGCCCCCTTGCCCTCTTATAGTTTTTTTTGCCCTTTTCCTTATTTCCTTGCCACCTCATACTGTTTCAATAGTAAATAAAAAGAATACTCACCTTTCTTCCACGGGTGAGTCAGAAACGCAATGACATCACTACATTGCGCCGTCTGTGCTGGGACGCTGATGTTTTGTGCATTGATGTTCTGTGAAGTGTGTGGCAGAGCAGGGAGGTAACTTATTGCGCCCTGCTCTTCCCTAAGGACAGCAATACTGTTGAAACACGTTCAGATAATCATTGGAGCTTTGATCAGGGACTCTCTCGAACAGGATCATGGGGCTAGGAGCTCCGGTGATTATTTGGTTGTGGCGCGTGCTATAGGTTCGCTACAACTGCCCTAGAAGCTTTTTCAGGGCACATCATCAATGGAAATGCACTGAAGGGAGCCTAAGCATTCCTTCCTAGCTCAATGTCTTCTTAGGTTTTTCTAGTCTTAGTGGTTTAAATTTGGGCAAGTTAAATAAAACCCAGATTCTAAAATGAATTGAGGAGAAATAACTAGGTGTTCATTCCATTTATTCTGTGTACCCTAATGCTTGCTTGTGAGAACACGTGTACCTTTGGAGAAATAAGGTTTTACTTGTCTAAAGCTATATAATAGGATATATTGTGGTTTGGAAAGTCCACAGCTTGCCCAAATATACACACAGATTTAGCAAACCTCATTTCTCATGCATTTTATCATACAGCATCACAACATCTGCAACAGAACTTCTTATACTTGCATGTTAGTTACAATTATTTGGAAAAATTTGCTGACACTTGGCAAATGACCCACATCACCAAAATATACACTACAACTAACATAGCAAATGCTTACATACCAAAATGGGATTGCCATGGAAAATTATTGGGCCTATTGAGGCTCTGTCCAACTTCGGGCCACTCACACAATACAGGACCAACAGTCAGATTCATTGCCAGAGTCTTAAATAGTGGACTCAGGCCGAGAGATATAAAGATATGTTTTTTCCTTTTCGCCCTAAAAGTACACAGTGTATATTGAAGGTATTCAGGCTCCTTTAAACTTTTCACTCTGTTTCATTGCTGCCAATTGGTAAGATCAAAAAAATTTCTATTTTTTTCTCGTTAATGTACACTGTGCACCCAATCTTGACAGAAATAACAAAAATGTAGATAATTTTACTAATTAATGAAACAAGAAAACCTGAAATAGCACATGGGGATAAGTATTCATACCATTTGCTCAGTATTGAGTATTCACACCTGGATTTGGGGATCCTCTGCTATTCTTCATTGCAGGTACTTTCCAGTTCCTTCAGGTTGGATGGTGCACATTGGTGGATAACTATTTTCAAGTCTCTCCAGAGATGCTCCATTGGGTTCAAGTAAGGGCTTTGGCTGGGCAAGTAAATAATGGTCACAGAGTTGTTCTGAAGCCACTGCTTTATTATTTTAGCTGTGTGCTTAGGGTCACTGTCTTGTTGGAAAGTGAACCTTTGGCACAGAGCACTCTGGAAGAGGTTTTGATCCAGGATATCTATGTTCTTGGCTCATTCATCTTTCCTTCAATTGCAACCAATCGTCCTGCCCCCATAACATGATGCTACCACCAACATGTTTCAGTGTTGGGGTTGTATTTGCAGGTGATGAGCCGTTCCTGGATTTCTCCATGCATATTGAATCTTTTTTCTCATAGTTTGGGATTCCTTCATGTGTTTTTTTTTGCAAACTGTATACAGTACTGTATTGTACTGAGGAAGGCTTCCATCGGCACACTCTGCCATAAAGTCTCAACTATTGGAGGGCTGTAGTGAAAGCTGACTTTGTGAAATGTTCTCCCATCTTCTAGCTGCATCTGTGGAGCCCAGCCAAAGTGATCTGGGGGTTCTTCTTTGCCTCTCTAGCCAAGGTACTTCTTACATGATTGCTTAGTTTGACTGGACAGCCAGGTTGAGGAACTGATGTGGTTGTCCCAAACTTCTTCCATTTAAGGATTTTGGAGGCCATTGTGCTCTTACAAACCTTGAGTGCTGCAGAACTTCTATTGTAACCTTGTACTCTATGCTGTCTCTGAGCTCCTCAGGCAGTTCCTTAGAATTAATGATTCTCATGTGCTCTGAAATGCATTGTGAGCAGTGAGGTCTTATAATTTCTAATTTTAAATATTTTTTTTGTTTTACTAATTCCGCATAATAAAATCACATATTAAACTATATACAGGGAAGGTGTCTGCTGTGTCTGCTAGCACTGATCTCAATAGTTTACATGTCATATGTCATTCTTGAATGGCAGGACAGCTATCCTGTGAATCTGTCACAAATACCCAAGATGAAAATACTAACAGCAGTTTTGACCAGCAGTTCAGAGCAGCAGATAGTGTTAGGAAGCCCTCAAGAGCCATTAAATTATACTCTTGTGTATGTTATCAGTAGCAGCAGGACTGTAAATAATACATTTCTATTCCAGGATTGTAGCTGGACTCTGAGCACTCATGTGCTCTGGTGTTTGAAATTCATTCACTGAACTGCTATGAGTCATTGCTGTAGAAAGCTTTGTTTGAATACTATAGCAAATACTAAGGGATGACAGTTTTCTATGTTCTTTGAAGATATCACACACACATCAGTGTGCTAGGGTACTCTAGTCCAGCTACTAAACTGGAATATACATCTTGCAACAGTCCTGCTGCTTTAAAGTGAGCCTGTCAGCTGAAATTGACTTAAATACTGTTAGTATGTTGTCAAGCAACTTGACACCTTAGTGATCATGTTTATTTCTTAATACACTGTAATTGAATTATCCATAAAATGAACTTTGAAGTGAGATGTAAATGAGTCTTATAAAGTCATTGGGGTGGAAAGTTTAACACTGAAGTTAAGCTCTCTCTGCATCAATTACAGACGAAGGGGGTATTTTTAGGCTGGGAGAGCTTGACCTCAGCAACTTTTAGGCTTCTTCATAGTAGCAACCTTTAGATTACCTGCACACAAACCAATACTAAACCATGATTTTTTTTCTCCATTTTCCACGGCCCATTTGCAGCAGTTTGGAACAAGACCATTTTTTACTTGGTGTGCTGCTAAAATTAATGCTCAGTTCGATGTACTGTGATGCTGCACAAAAATAGTTTGAATGGATTAAAAATAGAGGTTTGACTGTGGCTCTTAACAAGTTCACAGCTCCAACCAGTGCAAGTATAATACAGTATAGCACAGCAGACACCCACTATGTATGGAGAGGGCTTCTGGGTGCTGCCCACAAACAATCAATTAAATAATGTTGTAATAAAGAGTGGGGCAAAATTTCTGACTGATTGAATTGGTGATGCTGAAGGACATTCTACAAGTCTTTTGTATTTTTATCTACGTTTTGTTAAATATATATTGACCCAGTAGAATCTGTTCAGTGCTATTATTCTCCTGAGGTTGTGTTCACCTAATTTTGAGACCTTCCCAGGACTCCTTTTTGATTATGTTCTAATAGGTAAAATGCATAAACGTACATAATGCTAAATATGCCAAGTGGTAGTATACTTAAAGATTTGACAATAGATATGTGTCAAAATTATATCCCAGACAATTATTATGATATTAATAAGCTTTTTTCAATTGGGAGAATAACTGTGCTGCTGTTCTATATTTTTGTTTCAATTTCTTGATATTTGCACAATTCCAGCATTTGCTAAACTGTTACTACTATTCTGTGTGACATTTACATTTTTCAGCCCACTGATGCAAGTAATATTTGTAGTAGACAACGCTTCACATGTTTCTACTCCACAGACTTGCTCCGTTACACCTTTAATTTAGCAGCTGGAGATGTGTAGTTCAGTTACCAGGCAACCCACAAACACAGGGTCAATGTATAGAGGTTATCATATGTATTATGGTTACATGAGCTTTGTGCTTCTTTTTCAGTACTTCTGTTTTCTTAATCTTTATTTTCAATCACTTTTGCAACTAGAAATATAATGGTTTATATGTTTATGGATGAGATTTATTTGATCAGAGATATCTATCTTTACAGATGAAAATGTTTAACACTAATCTGGAGATATTCTTTGGAAGTACTGTATATACTTCAACCTGCTGCTTGGATGGGTTATCCTGTTCTTTCAGAGCCAGTTGGATGCTGCCATATTACCTCTCACAATATGCCATATTATTAACTTTCTGAGGCAGAAATGCTCCAGCTGCTTCCTTCTTCTACCCCATATCCTAAGATTACTAAACACTAAAAGGGTTGTCCAGAGATTGAAAAACTCTTTCTTAAAAAAGGTTAGTGCTGGTATTGGAGCTTAGCTATAGTGCGAAGTTGCAATTCCACTCATTACTCTTGTGCAAGAGAATAGCTATTTATGGAAGAAAATAGCCATGTTTTTCAACCTCCGGACAACTACAGATTTCTAAACATTTTACAATTATAATATGATTTCATATCGTCAGATGTTTTGCTGATTTATGAAAAAAATACTAATAGGTAAACTTTAAAAGTTCTTTTTCCAGGAGTTACTATTAATGGTCTATCCTTAGGAGAGGCAGTCAATAGTTGATTGGTGGAAGCCGACAACTAGCCCTGTATCAGCTTTTCAGCATAACATAAAGAGAGCACATAGTGTGGCCTCACTTCATTGAAATTCAATAGGAAACTCACCTATAGTTACAGTGTCTGGCTACTATTGTCACAGAAAACCAACTGCATACATCTCCATTTACTCTTTTTCTTATCCACAATGTCAGACCAAAATGACAACTATTGATCTAATGTTGATCCTGAGCAATTCCTAAATAAGCCTCTTAATTCTGGATGCACTGCTAGGGCATAGGGATGTGGAAGAGGGCAGTCCTGATTGGGTTCCCCTCTGTAAGCAAAAGTAGTGAGCAGCTAAGTAAGACCACCTTCCACTTTTTAACAACAGTGTATTTTTCATTGATTTTACTTCATGTATTAAATACCATTCAGGAACTGTATATGTATCTTATTCCGGTAACCACTGCATATCTTAAATTAACACGGTACACAAATCCAAGAAGGATAACTTATTCTGGAAGGACCGCAATTAAAGAACTCCAGCATAAAGTTCCCTAACTTGAATAAACCAGACTTGGATTTCAGGAACTGCATCCACCAGACATAGCTGGGCATTAGAATCAGCATTTTCTGGTTAATTAAATTCTATTCAGTCTCCATACAGTATATGTCAAGTCATCCTTTCCACATTTTGTCCAATAATACTATATAATATGCACATATTAAACATCTTAGACAGTTAATCATATTCTTAGCTTCAATAAATGGATAGAGCTGCTCACCTGTAGGTATATAGAGTCCAGCTATAATCTTCGTATCCACAGGGAAAAGAAAAAAACGGTACACAGAAACACAGTCTATAGTCTACTCAAACTCTTTGGTCTATTATTCATTATCAACTATTTACAAAAAAATTGATAAAAATACCATATATTTAAATGTAATGTATATTTTTCCAGTAAGTAGTGTTAAGCAGGCCCAAATTGCAAAGTTTAGGTCTGTGGCAAACTTTGTCAGTTCGGGTCTCCCGGACCTGACCCTGAACTTCTGATGAAGAGTCAGGATGTGGGTTTGGCTCAACTCACCATTGGTAACACTGACACCAATCGCAGGGATTAACTGTTTAAATCGTCAAGGCTTTTAAATTGATCGGTTGCATGCACGCTGGCACTTACATGCTGCATACCACCATTATGGGACGCACATGGCACATCAATGTAAATGCCAATGACGATTAAACCGACGGTATTTAAATATTTAACAACTGTGACCAATGCCAGAATCTATATGTATATATACATATATGTGTGTGTTTTTTTATGCAATACAACATATTCTATAGATTTCGTTATACGCTCTTTAACTGAACATAAAAAGAAATACAGTTTATGCTCTGAAAGCCATACATTATAGACGTCTGATACTGTAAATGTATAACTGATGATCTATGTGGTCTATTTTCTGGGCGAATATTACAAGGTGACCTATTGCTGACAATTGTGTCAGGCGATTATTAATGGTTTTTATATTGATGCTTATTTTCTATAATATATAGATTTACAGGTTTCTGGCATGTTGAAAAATCTCACTAATAAAGCCAGGTGATCATGGTTTGCTATTGTTCTAGGTTTTACACTTTGCTGTAAAGATTGTATACAGGCTGAATGTAATTGTAATGTGAACTCACATGTTTCATATGTTCTAGCAAACTTTAAATAAAAACACAGAGAATCATTCTTATTACCTGCTGTCAGATCTGTGATTTACAGAGGCAATAAAAAACTGTAGGGTTCTCATTTGTCATAAGGTTCAGCTCTCCAGGAGCCATTTTCTAAAGTGGCAAAGTCGACTACTATAATGAATTCTTTTGTTCTATAACTGAGACCCTTTTCTTCTATTTCAAACACTGACTGTGTTACTCTCCAGCACCCAGTTTTACCTGACTCAGAAACCCTTCATGATTCATACATGCTAATTGGATTCTCATATCTGTTTGAGAGCTTGTTTTTTGTGGGATAATTTGATATTTTTGCCCAGAAGATTTTAGGAATGTCTTACTTATTAGGAATTACTTATTTTATCAACACTTTCTGCCAGGGAATAAAAGAAACTTATTTTATTGATCATTAAGATATAGCAATAACATACTTATGTAGCTGTTTTGTTATTTTGCACAATGTAAAAACACTTTGAAAATAATAATTTGTTTTTCAGTTGCCACAGCGATTTTATTATTTTCATTGATCAAAGTGCTTAAAACTTTTTTCTTTACTGCATGATGAGCTCTACTTTTTGTTGATACTATTCTGGGGCACATATAAATTTATACAATTTTTTTTGCTTGAAAAGGTGAACGAAACCAGTGGCGTAACTACCACGGTAGCAGGCGTAGCAGCTGCTACGGGGCCCCGCCTCTCATAGGGCCCGGATCCGACCTGCCACCTGAACTATAGAATGGACGATGTGCCTGCACAGCACATGTTTCATGCTGCTGAGCTGCTGCTCCGTGTAGAAATGCTGGGAGGGGGAGGGGCAGAGGAGGGCAGCGGCAGGAGACACCTCAGGTAACATCCTGTCCTGTCACCCGGCTGCATTCTTATCTATGTGGCCTGCAGACCCCCGGCCTGGGAGCAGGTCTCCTGGGGCCCGGGGCAGCTGCTGAGCTGGGAGCAGTGTGGCACATGTATAGCAGTATAAATGAGTATAATGAGTATAAAATGTATTTATCAGTGCATAACTGTATGTGTATAAGGGTTATACATATGTGTATATGTACATAAACATGTATATGAAGGTATCTGTATAAATATGCATATAAATAAACAAATATATTATACATAAATATGACATACTCTGCCAAAACCTTAAAATACATTTAAAGTCAAGTTAAATGGAGGATGTGACCCCTGCAGTTACAGTTAAGCACCACTACACAATGGACAGCACTGTTTTTTTCTCTCTTCTGTGTGTAATAAAGCTGCTGGGAGCTGATCTCCTCTGATCAGCGCTGGTGCCAGGGGTCCATCTCTCATAAATAATCTACTGAAAGGCTGCAATATTTTGAGACTGTAAAACGATACTTCAAATGTATTTTAAAAGGAACCTGTCAATAGGATTTCGCATATCATGTTAATGGCAGCTACTGTGGGTCCCATTATATACAACAAAAACATGTATTTGAATATGTCTGCTTGTTTGAAAAGGTATCTATCTCTATACAACTTCTGGAGCCTGAGTCATGTGGGCAGGTGTTTCATGGTGACTCCACGACTCCTGCTGAATGACTTGGGCCCCAGAAGCTGAATAGAAATAAGTACCATTTCTAAATGAGATTTCTCAAAAATAATCTTTAAAAAATACATACAGTATTTGTTTAGTGTATAACGGGACCTGCAGCAGCCATTAACCTGATAACTGAAACCCTGCTGACAGGTTCCCTTTAAGGTTATGCAGCACCATATTACTTAAAGGTTTATATCTTGGGGGCCCCATTCTGAAGTCTGCTATGGGGCCCTGCCTCTCCTAGTTACGCCTCTGAACGAAACGACAAGATTGATAAAAAGTAAAGTTGAACGAAACCAACATTTCTAGTGTAAAACTGTTTTACTGTTTGGGATTGTTTTTTACTTTATTTAGTGTATTTTTAGAATGTTATTTTATTGCTTTTCTAATCTCTTCTAGAATACACTGTAATACTAAATGCAGCCTGCAGTACCTTTCATCAAGCCCTTTTGTGCACGGGCTCATCCAGTCTGGACAAAGGGAGCCGAGCAGAAGGAATCATTTTAAAACAACTTCTTAGATGCCTTGATCACTTTTGCCCACGGTAGTAACAAGGTTACAATGTAACAATGCACTGTTTGCTGTATTCACATTTGATACCCACTTCTCTATATCTCTTGTTAAGCTCCTTATCTAGTGTCATACCAGTGCTATACATGTACAGGGCAGAGATGGAACTTCCTCCCAGTGCTGCTAGTCCCCGATGCTAAATCTATAGGGCTTCAAATTACCATGTGTCTTCTGTAATGCTAATATCTTATATGGCTTAGGGTGATTTTTGGCCCTTTCAAGCATCAGGACCCGTGGCGTAACTAGAGTCCTCTGAGCCTCTTGACAATATTTATAATGGGGCTTCCCACCATTTACAATAGACTTGCATGTATAAAAGGCTACATTTCATCATGCTTCTGCTATGGTATTAAAAACACTAAAACTAGGGCTACACATGCATAGAGGAATATATTAACCTGTATATTTCTAACATTCTAACTTTTTCTATTCTATTAAAAACTATTTCTAACTATAAAAAACACACTGTAGTCTTTGTTACTCTTTGTATTATAATTGTTGAAAAATGACAAAAGTAAACCTTCAATATTTGCGCATCTATCATAAATGATGGTAAGCACCATGGTAAACACCATTTACCACGATGATTTGATTTTTGTTATTTTCTTCCATTATATATTGGACCTCTTAAAATCCTTTTTTTTTTTTTGTACTGCTCCATAATCACATCAGAAAATCCCTAAATAATAGCGGTATGATCTACACAGTGACCCTAAATGAATTGTTATAGTGCCCCAATTAGATTTATTAAAGATTAGGAGTGTTGTTAAATAATCTATGGTCCTTATTATGAATTATAATAAATATTGTGTTCCTTGAATGGATGACAAAGGCGGGATAATATAACTTTTATCAAGTCGTTAAAATGTAGGTAATACCATATGGGATCTGTATCAGGTCGATGTAGTCACATTATATACCGGTAGTATCCCCTGATTGTAGATAATTAACTAAAAGTAAATGATAATGATATTCTTTATTTATATAGCGGCATCATATTCCATATCACTTTACAAAAGTTATGGTATATTATCCCCATTTTCTTTCATTCAGTGTAAAGTGATAATGAGCGATTTAGGGTAGCACTATCTTGTATGTTTTTTAGTAAATTATTTATAGATATTGTGGCCCATAGTAAACTGTGATTGTGATCGTTAAACCTATGATGAGGACCCTAGTATGAACTGCAATATCTACTACTCTTATGACAGCACATTTGTTTAGTTTGTCATAGATACTAATCAGTTTAGCTTGCATGCTTTAGTGTGTGCTATGAACTTCTGACATAAGCACAAGATACAATGAGAAGTGGAGAAGATGTAAAAATATCATGGATGTGGAGATTAATGATAATGACTAAAGTATATATCTGATGGGTAATAGGATCTGTGATTATAAACTACTGCAAAATCTTTTCTATTGCCTGGGACTCAATAACATTTTCTGTGTTTTTGCCTTCTCCTAATTGCTGTAGATTCTGCTCATACTTATCAGATTGCTACCTCATCACCAACACTCGGTAATGCATCTTTGTTAACAGTTACACAAGAACACATATAGGAGGCTTCCTGCTGAGCTACAACTGAGCTTCAATTATCGTATGTGCTATTGAATGCTGCAGCCTCAATAACAAGACCCTTGAAAGACACTAGATGATTTTGGTTTAAACTTCGGTGAATGTTGTGAAGCTCTATCCTAGTAACCTCAAAATAAGATGAGATACATGAACAGAATCATTTATGGTAGTCTCTCACCAAAAGCTTAAAGGTTGTAAAAGAAATGTTGAACCTTTCTGTGTATTACAAATACATGTATAAACTATCTCTTAATAAGCCCAGTGACTGAAATAGCTATCATTGTTACAATAGTTTTTTCCAATAGAAGTGTCTTTTTCCCATCCACGTTTTTTTTTTTTAAAGAGAAATACTTGAAAAACTGTACTTGGATGGACTTTCCTTCTACCTGGCTTTAAGAATTCCAGTGTAATTGATTTTTCTCTTATACACCCTGTAGTGACTCAGATTGTTTAATAAAAACTATAGTTGCAGATTGCAATCTTGGACCCCTTCAGTCTCTCAAATTAAAAAGTAAATAGGCTTGGCCAAGCCCATTACCCCTTCAGTCGCTTTGCGCTTCTTAGTTTGTAGTCTTAATCTCATAGACAATAGTTTTGGTCCAGTCGTCAATAATTTTATTATTTGATTTGAAGTTTAAATGAACTTTAATCATCTACATGAACTCTAGTTCTGTGCATTCTTTTATAGGTGCCATCTTTTTTTTATCAATTCTGTTTTTATTAAAATTTTTAACCAAGCATGGATACAATATACATTGGGACATTGGTTTGTACATTTCAAAGGTACAGAGCATACCATGGTAAGAAATCTTCTATTACATCTAGTCATACATATTCAAAGTATACAGCATCTACATAGTATGAGGTAAGTAGCGATGATAACGACCTCTTGTGAAGCAAAATGGGTCGTAGTTGGGTGATATATAAGTTGTGCTCAAGACATTGTATTATTCAGTAACCTAACACAATTTAAACAAACTAAACAGACATAATCAATTAAATCTGGTATGATAGTAGCGACAGACAGGGGTAGGGTAAGTCAGGGGGAGGGAGGTCAGAGGGAGAAAGTTTGCGATAATGTGTGTTTCGGGGATGATTGGAAGGAGGTCAGGAGTTTAGATATTGTTTGGGGAGTGTAATGCTTAATTTGTTTACTTATCGAAGGGCACGTGCTCCTGCTGCTCTCCACGGCAGGTCGACCACTATTAGCTTTTGGCTTTGTAATCTTACCATGGTTGCCATGTTTTAACAAATTGCTCGTGTGTGTGAGATGCCCAGCTTGAAAGTTCCTCCATTCGACAAATCTGATCCACCTTCTCTTCCCATGCTGATATTGGTGGCACGCAGGTTTGTAACCAGTATGTGGGTATCAATGCCTTTGCTGCAGCAATGAGGTGTGTGCAAATAGATTTTTCAGATAACCTAGTGTCATCAGGCGCCAAGCCCAAGCAAATTAAAGGCAGTGAGATTTGAAGGGAAGAAGAACAAATGGTTCGTATTGTACTTTGTATCTCCAACCAGTATGTTTTAATTAGGGAGCAGGACCACCACACGTGTGTGTATGAACCCAATTCTAGCCCGCATCTCCAGCATACCCCAGTGGGGTGCAAGCCCCAGTGGAGCAAGGATTCGGGGGTTTTATACCACCGCAACAGCAGTTTAAAATGACTTTCTTGTAGCCTAACACAGCGAGAAAAACCATAGGAGTGTCTCAGAACCCAGTTTTTTTGTTTATTTGTAAGGGTAAGGCACAGCTCTTTCTCCCATGCTGAGATATAAAGAGGGTAGTCAGGTGTTTTCTTTGTTAGCAAGAGATCATGGAGAAGCAACACTTTCGTAGCTTTAGGGGCTCCTACAGCTAAAGATATCTCTAGGGGGGTTGCCTCCCTCACTGCACCATGGACCTTTTGGAACTCCCTGCACTTTGACTTGAGCTGCATCTTGATAAGTGTCAGACAACCCTTCCCTTTTGTTCTATTTTTAAGTTCAACGTCCTGCATATTGTCTGCTTTTTTTAAGAAATTCCCCTAGTGTGAGATCTTCAAATCCCATCCACCAGGTGGGTAAATCTGCCCACTTCTTAGAGACTGTGTATGGGAGGAGGCTAGCTGGTATTAAAGGGGACGGGAAAGGGGATATGTCAAATCTCTTGTTCACCTCATGCCACATCTGAAGTGTGTGCCTCGTCAGTTTGTCCAGACAATCTAGATTCTGCCTCCAAGGAGGAGGAATCCACGCCCGCCCCTAGTGTCAGAGATCTCTCCTTCTGCCCCATCGATGTGGGGAGTACTAAGGAGCGGCCCTGGGATCTATATGCTACGCCGCTTGCCGCCTGTGCGGCCCAGTAATAGTATCTCGTGTCAGGGACCCCCAGTCCCCCCTTCCACTTCTTCCGCATCAGCAAAGTGTGTGCTAACCTTGGGCGTTTCCCTCTCCATAAATAAATTGAGAACATTTTCTTGATTTTGGAAAAGAAGATCCCTGGTACAGTTATTGGGAGCATCAAGAGGGGATAGAGTATTTTAGGCAACAGGCTTTTAGAACGTTCTTTCTGCCCATCCATGAGATGTTGGGCAGATTATAGTCTGTCAGCATTTGTTGTATGGTATCTATTAGTGGTGTAAAGTTCAATTTATACAGGTTACGTGGTTCCCTTGCCAGTTTGATGCCCAAATATTTAATAGAATCTTTTTGCCAGAGGAATGGATATGTTGGCTTAATCCTTTTAACCTGGTAAGCTGGTAGGGATATGTTCAGGATATCTGATTCTGGTGTAGTTGAAGTTGAATTTTTTCCTCTAGCCCCCACTGTTCCTGATAAAGCCATGATATTATTGCTTTAACTCTGGTTCACCCCTCTGACAATTGTGATTCTAATTAGCATATTGGATATTGAAACGTCCCTGCAATTATGCTTATTCTAGTAGATTCTCTACTATGACATTTGTGGCCTTGGGTTGTGGTTAAAGGATTCAAACAGTTGGTTGAAGTGAAGATGGTAAAATGTTTTCTTTAAGGGCACTACTACAAGGTATGGTATCCATAATGTTTTTGATTTATGCTATTGACTTTAATTGTTGCTGATACTGACTGCACTTTTTTTACTCTTTTCTTTTAGTTGTAACCTGCAAACATTTGTGAGGTAAATCCCTCTGCCTTATTTACTTAAGAGGCTAAAGAAGTACTTCGATGAATTGGATAAGCTCCTATAAACTGCCCAATTATGTTGGCTGCAGGAAATAGGCCATTATACTATGGGTGGCCACTGAATGGGGCATTAAATAGTCTGGAGGCTATTAAGTGTGGGCACACAAGGGGTTGAGGTAAGGGTTGGGCATACAATTATTTTCTCAGGGACCAGATGTGAGTTTCCCCATTTGTCCCTTTAGAACATTTTTGCTTTCAGCTGGTAAACTTGGGGACTACTGATGTAGATAGATGTGAAGTATACTGTGCATAAAGATGGTTAGTGTATGGAAAGATATGGCTAGAGAGAGAAAGAGAGAGAGAGAAAACACTGGAAGTCCAGCAGCACCAAAACGCATGAAAAAAACTCTGTAGGTGCAGATCCCAAAAATACTGGTCTTGACACACCAGACAATAATAATCCAAAAAGAAAAGAGACAACACTCCAAATTGAATGTGAACAAACAGATGGGTGCTTTATTAGCCCAAGTGCAATGTTTCAGACCCTATTCAGGATCCTTTTTCCAGCAATGATAAATCCAACACTTTATATATATGGACAAAATCATAAGTCATGTGATCATATCAGGTGCATTTTTACAGTGAACAACATCCATTAGTATATCACAAAATGTGATCATATCAGGTGCATTTTTACAGTGAACAACATCCATTAGTATTTCACAAAATATCAGTAAATGGCCATGTGTAATAACCCCATTATTTCTGGGGTCATTTTCTGGCAGAAATTGGCGCAGTTTGTTTTGAATGAAGGAGGTGGTTTAATACAATGTGGGGTATATGATTGGTGGATGGCTCCCTGATTTCATAGGGACTCACGCACATGCGCCCTTTGTATTTTTGAACGCTTAGGGAGAGAATAATACTGTCACCAAGTAACTGGAGCTAAATAATGGGGTTATCACACATGGCCATTTACTGATAGCTTGAGCTTTATTAATGGATGTTGTTTACTGTGTTATATTTATGGATGTATAGATATGTAATCTTTTTGTAAAAATGTACCTGATATGATCACATGACTTATGATGTTGTCCATATATATGGAGTGTTGGATTTATCACATTGCTTGAAAAAGGATCCTGAATACGGTCATATTCCACAGCTATGAAGGCCTTGCTTATACAGTAGTGAATCTGGCTCCTTTTCTCTACTTTACCACATTATGGTACATTATTTATTTTATGCTCTGGCCGTCTCCTTGATAATTCAGCACTACGGGATATATCAGTCTATGCAAATAACAGAGAGTTACAGTAAGTAATCGGTTATTAGCCAGTTTTATGTACAGAAGTCATGTAATTCTCTGAAGGAATAAGCTTCCACTGTTACTTTGCAGAAATAATGAATGTTATAACTCACTAATTATATATCTGGAAAGAATGCTTACACACTGTGAAATTAATATATTGTACAAAAAATCAAGCACTATTTTAGGTCGTCTCATCTGTTTCTGGGCACTTTTTCTTCATTTGCAAGAAAATGTTGTCACCTGCGTGTGAAACATAGACGTGTTCTTTAACTGATAATAAGTCAATTTTATTTTTGACTGCTTATTGGATTTTGGAAAAGGTTAATTTCGCAAATGTAATATTATCAAATCTCCTATTGGGGTATGAAGGTAACACCACAAGGGTGTACTATAACTTGATCAAATTTGGCCTAGTAAGTTCATTTATTAAGGTGAAGTGATTACAGCCTGCAGAGTTAATTTTAATATGCTAATATATCCTAGCAAGTTGGAAACTTAAATAGAATGATACAATTATGGTGAATTTATGTGTGGCAGGAGGCTTGCTAAGGTCATCTGTAGATTCTATTAACCCTGCATGTAGGGGTATCAACCGAAGATTTCATTTTCTTAGAAACGAGCTGTAGACGAAAGCGCCATGCTCTTGAATGACCTTTCAATAAAACATAAAAAATTTAATTTTTCACACACAGCTGTGGTTTAATGTATGTTGTTGTTTTTTGTCAAGTTGCAATATCTTCAATAAATTATGATAACCACAAATAACATTGTTCCATAGTGGGGACATGGGGCTCTTCAAATACAGTCAACCCTAATCATAGATATAAAATGTAGAAAAGAAAGCTGCACTACAACCTATCCTATCTAAGGTAAAATATGTAGAGGTGGTGCTACAAGCGTTTTACCGTGTGTCAGGTGAACTATCGGAACAAAGTTTTAAAAAAGTGAAGAGCTGAGCACCCAACTCTATAAAAGTAGTAAAACATCAAGTATTTTATTTAACAACAATTTTACCCTAAAGGCATAAAACTGTAAATTATATGCACCTATAATTTGAGTGTAGTAAATAGAATACCTAACATACAAATGCATGCTCATAGGATGTAATATATAAGTTCCACAGAACCTTTAAAACTTCAGTCTGTACTACAGGTATGCTGACACTGAAGGTCCCTAGTGCCAGCAATACAGAAAAAGATAAACACAATAGGGATCGATAAATAGTATCGTAGTTAGCATAAAGTACCAACATAAGAGTCAATATAAATGATATATATGTTAGACCTAAAACAGAAGTTCACCACTTAGTGTTTAACCCCTAGGCGCACCAGGACGTTATAGTACGTCCCCGGGGCTAGATGCTTAGCGCACGGGGACGTTCTATAACGTCCTGCTTCTGGCACCGGCTCACGAACGGAGCCGGTACCAGAAGCATCGGCTGTCAGCTGTCTAGTACAGCTGACAGCCTGCGCTAGCACCCGCGATCGGAGCCGGCTCCGATCGCGGGTGTTAACCCCTTACACGCCGCGGTCAAACATGACCGCGGCGTGTAAGGGTGTTTGCGCTGTGGATCGGATCCCCCGTGCCGCTTACCGGGGGATCCGTTCCACTTCTGGGCAGCTCCGAGGACTGGCATGTGCCCCGGAGCTGCCCGGTTTCCATGGCAGTCAGACCCCTTCCGGGTCTGACTGTAAACTGTCTGAGCATGCGCAAGCTTGCTCAGACAGTTTACACTGCTCTACAATAAAATAGTATTGTAGAGCAGTGTATTGGACTTAAACCAGTGATCAGAGCATCACTGGTTTAAGTTCAAGTATGTATAAGTAAAAATATGCAAAAACACTTAACACTACACATTATAATAAATAAAAAATAAATACATAAAAATATAAGCCCCTAAAATGTCACTTTCCCATAAAAACACTTAATAAAGTATAAAAAACACAAAAACACAAAAAACCCCGCATATTTGGTATTGCCGCGTCCGTAACAATCTGTATAATAAAACAGAATCGTTACTGGACCCGCACGGTACACGCCGTAGAAAAAAAACCGCAAAAACGTTCCGAAAAAAGATAATATTTAATTAATACCCTATAAAAAAATGCTCTAAAAAGTAATTTAAAAAATGTTATGCACTCCAAAATAAGCCCACTAAAAAGAACAACTCTTCTCGCAAAAAATAAGCCCCTAACTAGATTTGTCAGCCGAAAAATAAAAAAGTTATGCATATGAAAAGATGATGATGCTAAAATGAACAAGATTTTCTCCAAATTGGTTTTTATTCAGTACAATTGAATAAAATACACAAAACCCCCACATATTTGGTATCCCTGCGTCCGTAACAATCTGCATAATAAAACAGAATCGTTATTAGATCCGCAAAGTTAACCCCGTAAAAAACAAAACAAAAAAAAGCTCCAGAAAAAAGATCATTTTCAATTAATACCCTATAAAAATGCTCTAAAAAGGGATTTAAAAAATGTTATGCACTCTTAAATAAGACCACTAAAAAGAACAATCCTTCTCGCAAAAAATAAGCCCTTAAACAGATTTGTGAGGCGAAAAATAAAAAAGTTATGCATATGAAAGACGGTGATGCTAAAAGTAACAA
Organism: Engystomops pustulosus; assembly: GCF_040894005.1. Taxonomy (NCBI): domain Eukaryota; kingdom Metazoa; phylum Chordata; class Amphibia; order Anura; family Leptodactylidae; genus Engystomops; species Engystomops pustulosus. The sequence continues at coordinate 98,489,414 of NC_092417.1, read as the reverse complement.
CATTTTTGCCAAATTACTTTTTATGCACTAAAAATGGGAAAAAAATAAAAAATCTATATAAATGAGGTCTTTTTGTAATCGTGGCGACCCATAGAATAAAAATAATATACTATTTTTATGGTATGGTAAACAGCCAAAAAAAAAACCCCATAAAAATCTTCCTGAAAAGTGATGATTTTCATTTCCTCCACCAACAAAGAGTTAATAAAATCTCACCAATTAGCCTATAGATTCCCCCAAATTACGTACCAGAAAAGTGCATCTCATGTGGCAAAAGAAATAAGCCCCTATAGGTCCACATTAAAAAAAGAAAAAAATTATAGCCTGTACAATGTGACATCGCAAATCTGATCTGGATGGCGCCTCCTTCCCCTCTATGCCCGGCCGTGCGCCCATACAGCAGGTTACCAGCACATGTAGAGTATCCGTGTACTCGGGAGAGATTGGGTAACAAACTTTGTGGAGCCTTTATTCATTTAATCCATTGTAAATGTTTAATTTTCCACCCAAAATGAGTGTATTGTGAAAAAATATTACAATTTGCAGACTGCACCTCCATTTTGTTTTAACCCCTATAAAACACGTAAAGCGTTAACAAACTTCTTAAAAGTGGTTTTTCATACGTTGAGGTGTGTAGTTTCCACAATGGGGTAATTTACGAGTCTCACTATTATTTAGGCCTCTCAGTGTCAATTAGAAGTTGAGCAGGTCCATCTAAATACAGGTTTTGGTGATTTTACAAAAAATTTGAAAAATGATACCTAAATTCTGAGCCTCATAACATTCTAGTAAAATATGTGGAATCTTAAAAAACCATGCCAACATAAAGCAGACATTTGGGAAATGTAAGTTATGAATTTATTTGGGAGCTATGACTATCTGCATCAAAAGTAGAGAATTTAGAACGTTGAAAATAAAGAATTTTTCCAAATTTTTGCCAAATTTAGTTTTTTTTCATAACTAAACACAAAAGATTTCATCCAAATTTTTAAACTAATTTGAAGTACAATGTGTCACGAGAAAACAATCTCAAAATCCCCTGGATATCTCATAGCGTTCCAAAACTATAACCACTTATAGTGACACAGGTCAGATTTGAAGAATGGGGCCGCGTCCTTAAGGCCAAAATAGGCTGTGTCCCCTAGGGGTTAAAGTTGTTGTAATAATTATAGCCCCAAGGACAATCAACAATGTTTGTAGAGAGATATAGTGTTTCCAACTTAGATATTGATATTTTAATGATTGCTGTCATAAGCAGACGTTCCTCCTATGTTGACTTCGACTCGATATTATATAAAAGTTACTAAACTGAAACTGCAACTGGTTGTGGTTACATGCGATTAGAAGTTTATATATGTCTATATAGGTCAGTGGTCACCTCAGAGCAGTAGTTGAGCAGCGTGTTAGAGCTCCAGTGGTGTACGGAGGTGTGTGAGGTGTCATTTGTTGCAAAATGAGCTGATGTTTTCATTGCTACTATTTTGATCACTTTTTATTGAATTTTTTTTATGGGATGTAAAATGGGGTAAAAGTAGCGTTTCAGACATTTGGGCGCTATTTTCCATTATGGCTTTCCCCACGGGGAATAACTGTTTTTATATTTTGATATATCAGGAGACCTGAGGCTGTCATGGCAACCGATTGCTACACCCTGATGACGTCCAGGAGAGTGACGTTCGGAACAAATATGACAGTGCCCATGCGCCACTGTGTCCTACATGCTGCCGGTGGCTCTGCCAGAGGCATCGGAACAGTTAGTACGGGTATTAGCGGTCAGTGTTTGCTGCAATATGCAGCAATCCACCACCTCTGTATGAACAGGGCCCACCCTGTGAGCCCTCTTCTTACAGCCTCAGCGCAGAACATGAAGAGGTTAAACCTTTGAAGGTTTTCAATCACTGAGACAACTGCACCCATAACCAGTTGATTGCTATTAGCACACATAGTAAAAGGTTTTAGATCAATCTAAAAGTTATACTAAATCTTTTCCTTCAGAAATATAGATCAGTGATTGCAAACCCTTTGAATACCGAGTGCCAAACTACTAAAATCCACTTATTTACCGTGAAGTCCCACATGGCATTTTAAGAAGTAACTTATTGCTACCTTTTCTTCCACATCTTTCAATTGTATCGGCCACCTGAGGCCACCAATACAGTGAAAGAAGGAAGGCAAATTCAGACTATCATTGTACAGAGAGACCCCGGGGTCTTTCTGTACAGGAAGAATGGTGGGTCCAGGAGGATGACCTCCAAAGATACATTTTTGTCAACACCTCCTACTTTTTCCGCAGTTTCAAACAGCCAATGAAGTGTCTCTTTAAAATAGTGCTTAGATCAGCATCTCTTAAGTTGCCTGGGACTGCAGGAGAATTTGGTGGATTTGGTCCTGGTTTGGTGAACTCTGTCTTGGGGCAATGGACTAAGTGCCCTCAGAAAGGGCACTGAGCGCCACCTCTGGCACCCGTGCCATACTTTCACCAACACTGCTATAAATGAATCTGCTCAACTTTTTAACATATAAATATGTGTAGTAAAGAAGATTATAATGTTTTATACTTTGGCCCAGAAGAGGGCAGAAGAGACTGATTATATCTGTGGCTGAAACACATTAAAATTTTATTTTGTGATTGCTCTTGATAATGTTTCTTTGGATATACGGAAAATAATAACCTTATTGTGAGGGTTTATAGGATAGGAGAGGGAATATCTTAATGGTTGACAAAATGTTCTAGGCAGCAGCGGTCATCATTTTCTATCCTTTTGTAAAGGTAGATTTCAATTGTAATTTATTATTGCTTTGTCTGCCTAAGGCATCTTATTTCTACTGAGTAAGGTATTCAGGCGGGTTTTATGTATAAAGTGCTGTATCTGGGTGAAGAAGAGAAAATATCTTCCATTAGGTAAACCTAGAGAAAAAAACATCAGTGAAATCCATAAAGATCCACAAATACAAGAGTTACTTTGAAATTATACTTAATGTGAACCTGTCACCTCCTTCATGATAGTTACTCTTGGGTGTACAGAAATGCAGAGTCTGAAATTTTAATGGGTTTTGCAATGATAGACATTTATTTCCTATTCACAGGATAGTAGATACATTTCTTACTGTATGTGTGGGGTTCTCACTGTCTGGAGCCCCTCACAATTGTCAAAAGGGGGACCACTACCCCCCTTAGCTTTCCTATGGTGCGGACTTTTGCCGATGGTTTGTACTATGAGTTGTGATGAAAGTCCCATAGCAGTCTATAGACCTACACTGTTTGGTTTATTGACTTCAATAATGATTTGTTTTTCAGATCATAATCCTGTCAGCCATTTTATTCACTGCTCTTGCACCCTACTGCTGATTTACAGTTTGTACTTTGCACAGTAATAGGGAGATACTGTGAATTGAACATTAAGGGGTGGGGAGCCTGGTGATCCTGAATGCATCTGCAACATCCCCCACCGGGCCTAGCCTTTTCTGTCTGGGGGGCAGCTGGATCCCTTAATTACTTGAGTGGTTTGCGGAGTGAGGCCTAGCGCTCGTCTGCGGTCACGGTGCTGGGTAAAATGGGGAAGAGGCCTCATCCACAGCCTGGCAGGTCTCGACAGGTGGAAGCAAAAGAAAGAAGGGAGAGGCTGATGGTATAGGATGTTTCTTCCTGGGGCAGCCCCGATGTAGATGTAGGTATCCTTGGGTGATGGTGTATGGGGCACCCTTGATGTTATCAGCCTTAAGCAGGGATCACTTGGAGACAAGGGATTTGTCAAGGTTTTCAAGGAAGCAGGAAACCGTATAAAGAGACATCAAGAACTAGGGAAACAGGGAAGGGAAAACTGTCCCTTACCCTAAGGCTAAGCTAGTCACTGCCTGCAGGTGATGGTCAGCTTATCCGGGATAGCTCCAGACCCTACAACTTCTGTCTTTGAACACGAAGACCTTTCCACATAGTTGGGAAAAGAACTAAAGGATACTAGGGTCTGGTGTACTAAATTTGAGCCCTGCTAACGAAACAATAGCTACAAGTAAAAACAAGCAATCCATGCATGTACACAAATGTGAAGTGTTCAAGACTGGGTCAATGGCCATATTAAAGTCATCTAGCAAGTCAAGAAAAAAGTAGAGACAGCTTGGGCCTGGCCAGATTTAGATAAATAAAAAGAGGGTAAGACCAATATCTAATAGAGTTATATAAGAAAAATAATAAATGCCTGGTTAATTAGATTCCTGGTTAAGGAGATACTAAAGACATGGGTTGCTCAGTATCCATATATGAATCATACAACCAGCAAAATTAACAGGTAGCAGGCCTAAAAATAAAATGACTAGGTGTAGGCCTCAAAAAAAATTAAGAAAGCATGCCAATTTAGCAGGCAAGCAAGGGCAAAATGACAAACAAGGTCCATTCATTTTCAACAGTAATAGCTCAAAGTAGATGATAACTGCTACATGTCTAAAACATCCTCTTAATATCTACACAGACTGACATAATAACAAAAATAGTGTAAATATTGTAACTTCCTGTTAGGAAATAATAATGGGAAGTAACTAGAATAACACTGGTAGATTTCACCAATAGTCACCCTATGGGTGTGCAATCAATGACGATAGTGTATTTTAAACCTGAGCAAATAAGAGAGTGCAGGAATGAGGTAGTTATCAGGCTTCCATCGGTGGAGCTTCAGATGGATATGACCTCAATGACACTCCTTCTGCAGGATGGTCTGGCATGATAGTGTCAGTAGACGAGAAAGGGCATTGTGGTCACGAATCCGTTTGGTGGCGATTTGGCCGGGTAGCAGTCCAGGGCAAGTTTATTGCAAGACAGTTGGGAACATCCAAATAATACCAGTCCAGGATCAAACAAGTCCCAGGAAATCAGCAGGTTTTATTAAGAAGACTGCGCTGTCATGAACCCATGAATATGTAGCTCCAAAATCCTTTATGCACTGAAGCAGAAGAAGAAAATGTCTCACATCCAGGGTTCGGGCAGAGACATCCACGTAAATATGGATCTCAATGCCTTCTGTCTGATAGTCCCTTCAGACCAGGTTTGCACGCATTATTATTTCTTTGTGAAATAATGTTAATGGCACAGGACATCTGTGGGAGTGACGGAATTTGCACCAGCCATTCTGTTAACCCTGTGTACTCTATTAGCACCAGGGCCAGCACCAGGTTTCAGTAGGCCCCTGGGCGACAGAGCCTCAGTGGGCCCCTTTGCAGTGACGGCATTCAGAAACTAAAACAGTCTCCTGTTCCCTAAAATATTCGTTAGTTTATCATCCCAAACAGCCCACTCATAGTTACTTTATATAAAGGCCCCCTCACCCCTTATTGATTCATTAGATACAGCCCCCTCACCCCCATGGATTCCTTATGTACAGCCTTATGTGGGCCCCTCCAAGGAGCCCTGGGCCCCGGCACTTGCCTGGTGGAAAGGAAAGCATGACATTTCAGATGCCTGAGGGGTACACAAGGTCAATTTATCGTTTATTTATAGACACTCCCAAAGCGCACAGGTTCTGGAAGGCGCAGGAAGTGATTTGGTGTTGTCCACACAACATCTGGATATGGCACCACAATAAATCACAACCCTGTATGACTGAAAGACCCCTTTCACTAGCCTCAGTGAAATAGAACCTCATCAACCCAAATAAGCTGCCACCAGCTCTTCTTTAATATAAAACCGGTCCGTAACAGGATTATGTGGGGTGAGGAACCTGATAGCATGTATTAAACCGAGACAAAGACGTGGGGATTCGTGGATCGAGACAAAAGAGTAACACAGGTTAAATTTTATATTTTATTGCCTTAAGGGCACACTAGACAAACAGTACACACAATATATATATATATATATATATATATATATATAAAAAAAACAGTTAAATAGAGCACAAACACACGGGTAGGACTAGTATTGGTATAGGTAGTATAGGTAGTATCAGAATGCGGTATGTTAGTTACCTTGTGTGGGCCTAATGGAAACTGATAGGCCACACTTAAAGATCCTTCCTGTACTTGTAATGGTGAATTGTTTCCTCAGACAAAGACAATGGGCATCAGCGGTGATTATATTAGGTGCAGACACACCCCTGCACACCCACAGGAGAGCTTTGAGGACACTCCTACTTTGTATTAAATCCAGAACCTTGGAGAAGTCATAGCTTCTCAAGGGGAAATCATAGGGTTAGGGTTCTTTTATCATTGGATCCGGGTAAATCCCTGGATCACATTGATACCAAACCTGACTGATTTGCTATGGTACCATCCTGAGATATTTATATCTCTGGACCCAAGGATGCTAGAACCATATCTGTACAATCCCCTGGCTATACCGAATCCAAAAATGTATTTTCCCTTGGGCTGAGTTGGACTATAACTCCATAACTGTCCCTAACCAACTTATTCGTCTGAGATTTTTACAACTCTTTGGGGGTCATTTACTAAGGGCCCGATTTGCGTTTTCCCAACGTGTTACCCGAATATTTCCGATTTGCGCCGATTTTCTCTGAATTGCCCCGGGATTTTGGCGCACACGATCGGTTTGTGGCGCATCGGCGCTGGCATGCACGCGACGGAAAACGGGGGGCGTGGCTGAACGATAACCAGACGGATTCGGAAAAACCGCCACAAAAAAAACTGGCCACACCCGACCAGAACCTCACCCTAAATAACTGGCCCTGATAATGACCTATTACAAAGGTGTGGTCCTAATGATGTAAGAACAAATGTCAAAGACAGGGATGAACAACCCATATGCCAAAAATACCCTAGCAAAAACAATCAAAGTTTAAGTCACATAGTATGAGGAGGTGGAGAGCTATAAGTAAACTGTGCTCAATATGGACAACCAATGTTCTTACCTTCCTCTAGTGAGACGTGCAGCATTTAAAGTAAGCCAGGCGACGTAGCGGGCTGTTGGGAATGTACAGCATCCCCGTGCACAGCCAGAGTAACCAGTGGGTCAATGTAGCTGGCACCACAGTGCAGGTTAAACAGCGCGCTATGCCCCGAAGTCCCGCCTCCATCGCGCCGCCCCAATTTCATTTGATAACCGGACAATCATTGGTTCGGGTATGAAGCGGATGGAGCGGCTTTGACGGACAGCCCTGGAGGCGGGGTCCAGCATAGAGTGAAATGCTACAGGTGCGCTATGTAAGTTAACTGCAGCTACCTAGAAATAGACAGGGCATGTGTATAATAACACTCTACTTCCTTTCATGATGTATGAGACACTAGGGATTTAAATGGGCCGTAACAAATCAGTTGGTCTAGGCTTATACAGTGAAAAAATGGTATTACATACATGTAAGAGAGGGCGGAGCAATCGGCACCGCTAAACTGCATCAAGTACTCACACTCACCTGAGCGATGGCGGGCTGTCATCCACGTGTGCGCTGCGCATCGCGGCCGATGGACACAGTACTTCCGGTCCGGCGGCCATCTTGCATTTGTCACTTCCGGTACGATGACGAAGCGGTCCACAGCAACAAAAAGCCAATCAAATCCACATGGACAGAGAAGAGGGACGGTGCACACACGTCAGTGGCTGACTTACCGACATTGGTCGTATGTAAATCATAACTAAAAAAGAAATGCAAAACCTGAACACCGTACCACGTCCCAATAACATCATATTCATACTGCTAAAATAAAGGGTACTTAAGCCCCTAAACATCATTGAATATAAGTTTGTAGGAAATATGATATGTATAATAAACAATGACCGAACTAGGTAGAAATAATGGACACGCAAAACAAATTGTTTTAAAGCTGGTAGAGGAAAGGAGAGATATCCAAGATTAATATAGAGCATATCAATAATACAGTAGAAATGGATATGACAGGTTATAAGAGATTATAGCAGTAGATAAGCAATAGATAATGAAGTTTTGGATGTGGACACAAAGTAATAATAATGACAAGCCAACCAACCTAACTATATCAAACCGCTATAAGAAGCATGAAAATGATAAATTCTCGTTGAGGCCTTTCGGGGCTACGGTATCTCACTTAAAAATCCTTTTGGCTTCCCTTTGTAGGATAGCTTGATCCCAGTCACCTCCTCTGGGATTAGGGGTAACTACATCAATGCCCATGAACTTGATGTCATCAAGGTGTCCCCCATGGCAACTGTTTACATGTCGGGCCACAGGCATATCTCGATCATGGGTGATGTCACCCAGATGTGCCCCTATCCTTCTTCTCAATTTGAGCTTGGTTTTTCCGATGTACTCAAGGCCACAACTACAGACTGCTCTATAAATGACCCGCATGTTCTGCAATTGATAAAAGAGCGTATGGTGAAAGTCCGACCAGTGACATTTAAAGTGAAATTTTTACACCTCAACATCACAGGGCAAGCCAAGGAGCCACTGCGGCAGAAGTAGCCCTGGCCATTGGACTTTAATAGAGATGAGCGAACATGCTCGTCCGAGCTTGATGCTCGGTCGAGCATTAGGGTACTCGAAACTGCTCGTTACTCGGACGAATACTTCGCCCGCTCGAGAAAATGGCAGCTCCCGCCGTTTTGCTTTTTGGCGGCCAGAAACAGAGCCAATCACAAGCCAGGAGACTCTGCACTCCACCCAGCATGACGTGGTACCCTTACACGTCGATAGCAGTGGTTGGCTGGCCAGATCAGGTGACCCTGGGATAGACTAGCCGCTGGCCGCGCTGCTCGGATCATTCTGTCTCTGGATGCCGCTAGGGAGAGAGCTGCTGCTGGTCAGGGAAAGCGTTAGGGTGTTCTATTAGCTTACTGTTAGGCAGGAGTGATTCTCAAAGAACCCAACAGCCCTTCTTAGGGCTACAATAACGTTCTACTTTTTTTATTTTAATTTGCATCTATTACCATTTTGTGAGGAATTAGCAGGGGGGCTTGCTACCGTTGTGTTTAGCTCTTAGTGGCACACATATCCATAGCAAAGACCGAAGTGGGAAAATTCAGTAGGGGTTGGATTTCTATTAGGCACTAACTCAGTGTCATCTCATCTGGCATAGTAGTGTGCTTCCTTTGATACTTGGCTAGAAAATAGCCATAGGAGAATACAAACAGCTTCTTGAAGCCTACAGTAGCGTTCTATATATTTGATTTCTGGTTGATCTGCTGGTGGCTGTAGTTTCTGCAGTGCATGTACTTGCCAATTCTGAGCAATTTGTAGTGAGACTTGCGACCGCTGTGTTCTGCGCTTAGTGGCGCACATATCCATAGCAAAGGCCGAAGTGGGAAAATTCAGTAGGGGTTGGATTTCTATTAGGCAATAACTCAGTGTCATCTCATCTGGCATAGTAGTGTGCTTCCTTTGATACTTGGCTAGAAAATAGCCATAGGAGAATACAAACAGCTTCTTGAAGCCTACAGTAGCGTTCTATATATTTGATTTCTGGTTGATCTGCTGGTGGCTGTAGTTTCTGCAGTGCATGTACTTGCCAATTCTGAGCAATTTGTAGTGAGACTTGCGACCGCTGTGTTCTGCGCTTAGTGGCGCACATATCCATAGCAAAGGCCGAAGTGGGAAAATTCAGTAGGGGTTGGATTTCTATTAGGCAATAACTCAGTGTCATCTCATCTGGCATAGTAGTGTGCTTCCTTTGATACTTGGCTAGAAAATAGCCATAGGAGAATACAAACAGCTTCTTGAAGCCTACAGTAGCGTTCTATATATTTGATTTCTGGTTGATCTGCTGGTGGCTGTAGTTTCTGCAGTGCATGTACTTGCCAATTCTGAGCAATTTGTAGTGAGACTTGCGACCGCTGTGTTCTGCGCTTAGTGGCGCACATATCCATAGCAAAGGCCGAAGTGGGAAAATTCAGTAGGGGTTGGATTTCTATTAGGCAATAACTCAGTGTCATCTCATCTGGCATAGTAGTGTGCTTCCTTTGATACTTGGCTAGAAAATAGCCATAGGAGAATACAAACAGCTTCTTGAAGCCTACAGTAGCGTTCTATATATTTGATTTCTGGTTGATCTGCTGGTGGCTGTAGTTTCTGCAGTGCATGTACTTGCCAATTCTGAGCAATTTGTAGTGAGACTTGCGACCGCTGTGTTCTGCGCTTAGTGGCGCACATATCCATAGCAAAGGCCGAAGTGGCAAAATTCAGTAGGGGTTGGATTTCTATTAGGCAATAACTCAGTGTCATCTCATCTGGCATAGTAGTGTGCTTCCTTTGATACTTGGCTAGAAAATAGCCATAGGAGAATACAAACAGCTTCTTGAAGCCTACAGTAGCGTTCTATATATTTGATTTCTGGTTGATCTGCTGGTGGCTGTAGTTTCTGCAGTGCATGTACTTGCCAATTCTGAGCAATTTGTAGTGAGACTTGCGACCGCTGTGTTCTGCGCTTAGTGGCGCACATATCCATAGCAAAGGCCGAAGTGGGAAAATTCAGTAGGGGTTGGATTTCTATTAGGCAATAACTCAGTGTCATCTCATCTGGCATAGTAGTGTGCTTCCTTTGATACTTGGCTAGAAAATAGCCATAGGAGAATACAAACAGCTTCTTGAAGCCTACAGTAGCGTTCTATATATTTGATTTCTGGTTGATCTGCTGGTGGCTGTAGTTTCTGCAGTGCATGTACTTGCCAATTCTGAGCAATTTGTAGTGAGACTTGCGACCGCTGTGTTCTGCGCTTAGTGGCGCACATATCCATAGCAAAGGCCGAAGTGGCAAAATTCAGTAGGGGTTGGATTTCTATTAGGCACTAACTCAGTGTCATCTCATCTGGCATAGTAGTGTGCTTCCTTTGATACTTGGCTAGAAAATAGCCATAGCAATAGGATAGGATTGTTTGGTTTTAAAAACTCAAAAAAAAACAAAAAACACAAAAAAAAAAAAAAACACAAAAAAACACAAAAAAAAACAAAAAGAAGTAAAAAAAAAAAAAAAGTTATAACTCTCATTTTAAAAATGTTTAACCCGAGGGCTAGGGGTAGAGGACGAGGGCGGGGACGTGGGCGTCCAACTACTGCAGGGGTCAGAGGCCGTGGTCCTGGGCGGGGTGAGACACCACCTGCTGATGAGGGAGCAGGGGAACGCCGCAGAGCTACACTCCCTAGGTTCATGTCTGAAGTTACTGGGACTCGTGGTAGAGCACTGTTGAGGCCAGAACAGTGCGAACAGGTGATGTCGTGGATTGCTGACAATGCTTCGAGCAATTTGTCCACCAGTCAGTCTTCCACGCAGTCCACCCATGTCACCGAAATCCCCACTCCTCCAGCTCCTGCACCTCAGCCTCCTCCCCCCCAGTCTGCCCCCTCCCAGGAAAATTTGCCATTTGAACCGGCATACTCTGAGGAACTGTTTTCTGGACCCTTCCCACAGTCACAAACCACTTGTCCGGTTGCTGCTGAGCAATTTTCCGATGCCCAGGTTTTCCACCAGTCACAGTCTGTGGGTGATGATGACCTTCTTGACGTAGTGGAAGTGTGTAAAGAGGTGTCCGACGATGAGGAGACACGGTTGTCAGACAGTGGGGAAGTTGTTGTCAGGGCAGGAAGTCCGAGGGGGGAGCAGACTGAGGGATCGGAGGATGATGAGGTGACAGACCCAAGCTGGGTTGAGAGGCCGGGTGAACACAGTGCTTCTGAGACGGAGGAGAGTCCTCGACCTGAACAGGTTGGAAGAGGCAGTGGTGGGGCCAGACGGAGAGGCAGGGCCAGAGCTGGTGCATCAGCGCCACTGTCAACTAGTGAAGCTCCCGTGGTGAGGGCTCTTGCGGCGAGGGCTAGATCTTCAGAAGTGTGGAGGTTCTTTAAGGAAACACCGGATGACCGACGGACTGTGGTGTGCAACCACTACTAGCTTAACTACCACCAGTATGCGCAGGCATATGAATGCTAAGCACCCCACTCAGTGGCAACAAGCCCGTTCACCTCCGGCCGTGCACACCACTGCTCCTTCCCCTGTGTCAGCTGCTAGTCAGCCCCCTGCCCAGGACCCTGGCACAAAAACCCCATCGTCGCCTCCACGATCCTCCACAGCATCCACCAGCGTTCAGCTCTCCATACCCCAGACGCTGGAGCGGAAACGCAAATATAGTGCAACCCACCCGCACGCCCAAGCCCTTAATGTGCACATCTCCAGATTGCTTAGCCTGGAGATGCTGCCCTATAGGCTAGTAGAGACCGAGGCCTTTCGCAACCTCATGGCGGCGGCCGCCCCTCGGTATTCGGTCCCCAGCCGCCTTTACTTTTCCCGATGTGCCGTCCCAGCCCTGCACCAGCACGTGTCAGACAACATCATCCGTGCCCTGACCAACGCCGTTTCTGACAAGGTCCACCTGACCACGGACACGTGGACGAGTGCTGCCGGGCAGGGCCACTATATATCGCTGACGGCACATTGGGTTAACTTGGTGGAGGCTGGGACCGAGTCTGACCCTGGGGCTGCTCATATACTGCCGACGCCGAGGATTGCGGGGCCTACCTCGGTCCAGGTGTTTCAGGCCTACTATGCCTCCTCCTCCTCCCACCCCTCCTCCACCTCCTCCTCCGAACTACCATCCGTGGGCACGGCGCCATCAGTCGGTAGCTCTAGGCACAGCAGCAGTGCCGTCGCTAAGCGACAGCAGGCGGTGCTCAAACTGCTGAGCCTAGGCGACAAAAGGCACACCGCCCAAGAGCTATTACAGGGCATCACGGCGCAGACTGATCTGTGGCTGGCACCGCTGAACCTCAAGCCGGGAATGGTTGTGTGTGACAACGGCCGTAACCTGGTGGCGGCTCTGCAACTCGGCAGACTGACACATGTGCCATGCCTGGCCCATGTGTTAAATCTGATAGTGCAGCGTTTCCTCAAGACATACCCCAATCTGTCTGATTTGCTCACGAAGGTGCGCCGCATCTGTGCGCATTTCAGGAAGTCCAGCCCAGATGCTGCCACTCTCAGGGCAGCGCAGCGCCGCCTCCAACTGCCCGCTCACCGACTGTTGTGCGACGTGCCCACGAGGTGGAATTCAACACTGACCATGTTATCCAGAGTTTACCAGCAGCGCAGAGCGATTGTAGACTGCCAGATGTCAACTTCCACCAGAACTGGTAGTCAGGTCAGTCAGCTTCCTCAAGTCTACAATGAGGAGTGGACGTGGATGTCTGATATCTGTCAGGTGCTGAGTAACTTTGAGGAGTCAACACAGATGGTCAGTGGCGATGCCGCCATCATCAGCCTCACCATCCCGCTGCTTGGCCTGTTGAAAAACTCTCTGGTCAGCATGAAGTCGGAAGCTTTGCGCTCGTCACAAGAGACGGGGGAAGAATATTCCCTTGTTGATAGCCAAAGCACCCTGAGGTCTGTTTCTCAGCGCATATCGGAGGAGGTGGAGGTGGAGGAGGATGAGGAGGAAGAGGAGGAGAATGTTGGCGAGACACAAGAGGGGACCATTGTTGAGTCCTTCACTGTTCAGCGTGTATGGGCAGAAGAAGAGGAGTTGGAGGAGTTGGAGGAGGAGGAAATGGACAGTCAGGCCAGTGAGGGGAGTGAATTCTTACGCGTTGGTACTCTGGCGCATATGGCAGATTTCATGCTAGGCTGCCTATCCCGTGACCCTCGCGTTCAAAGAATTTATTCCAGCACCGATTACTGGGTGTTCACTCTCCTGGACCCACGGTACAAGCAAAATCTTTCCACTCTCATCCCTGCAGAGGAAAGGAGTGTGAGAATGCATGAATACCAGCAGGCCCTGGTGCACAAGCTGAAACAGTATTTCCCTTCTGACAGCGCTAGCGGCAGAGTGCGTAGTTCTGCGGGACAAGTAGCGAGGGAGAGTAGGCGAGCAGGCAGCTTGTCCAGCACTGGCAAGGGTACGCTTTACAAGGCTTTTGCCAGCTTTATGTCACCCCAGCAAGACACTGTCACCTGTCCCCAGTCTCGGCAGAGTAGGGCTGATCTTTACAGAAAGATGGTGAGGGAGTACGTAGCTGACCATACCATCGTCCTAAATGATCACACAGCTCCCTACAACTACTGGGTTTCAAAGCTGGACATGTGGCACGAACTGGCGCTGTACGCCTTGGAGGTTCTTGCCTGCCCTGCCGCTAGCGTCTTGTCCGAGCGGGTTTTCAGTGCAGCTGGTGGCATCATCACCGATAAGCGTACACGCCTGTCGACTGACAGCGCTGACAGGCTGACGCTTATTAAAATGAATAAAGGCTGGATTTCTCAGAATTTCCAATCTCCACCAGGTGAAGGAAGCTCAACCTGAATAATTGATCCACTCCTCCTCCTCCTCCTCATTTTCCTCCTTCTCCTCCTCTTTGTACAGTAAAGCAGAGGAAAATGGCTATTTTTTGACAGGGCCCACTGGCTTTTGCTATAGTACTTCATGCATTTAATTTTTCTGGAGGGCCACCTACCCGGTCCTCTGTTTGAAACAATTTTTGTGAGTGCCACATACAGGCACTCAATCTATTCCATTTTTCTGGAGGGCCACCTACCCGGTCCTCTGTTTTAAAAATTTTTTGGGACTGCCACATACAGGCACTCAATCTATTCCATTTTACTGGAGGGCCACCTACCTGCTCCTCTGGTTTGAAACATTTTTGGGACTGCCACATACAGGCACTCAATCTATTCCATTTTACTGCAGGGCCACCTACCTGCTCCTCTGGTTTGAACAATTTTTGGGACTGCCACATACAGGCACTCAATCTATTCCATTTTACTGGAGGGCCACCTACCTGCTCCTCTGGTTTGAAACATTTTTGGGACTGCCACATACAGGCACTCAATCTATTCCATTTTACTGCAGGGCCACCTACCTGCTCCTCTGGTTTGAACAATTTTTGGGACTGCCACATACAGGCACTCAATCTATTCCATTTTACTGGAGGGCCACCTACCTGCTCCTCTGGTTTGAAACATTTTTGGGACTGCCACATACAGGCACTCAATCTATTCCATTTTACTGCAGGGCCACCTACCTGCTCCTCTGGTTTGAACAATTTTTGGGACTGCCACATACAGGCACTCAATCTATTCCATTTTACTGGAGGGCCACCTACCTGCTCCTCTGGTTTGAAGAATTTTTGGGACTGCCACATACAGGCACTCAATCTATTCCATTTTACTGGAGGGCCACCTACCTGCTCCTCTGGTTTGAAACATTTTTGGGACTGCCACATACAGGCACTCAATCTATTCCATTTTACTGGAGGGCCACCTACCTGCTCCTCTGGTTTGAAACATTTTTGGGACTGCCACATACAGGCACTCAATCTATTCCATTTTACTGGAGGGCCACCTACCTGCTCCTCTGGTTTGAAGAATTTTTGGGACTGCCACATACAGGCACTCAATCTATTCCATTTTACTGGAGGGCCACCTACCTGCTCCTCTGGTTTGAAACATTTTTGGGACTGCCACATACAGGCACTCAATCTATTCCATTTTACTGGAGGGCCACCTACCTGCTCCTCTGGTTTGAAACATTTTTGGGACTGCCACATACAGGCACTCAATCTATTCCATTTTACTGCAGGGCCACCTACCTGCTCCTCTGGTTTGAACAATTTTTGGGACTGCCACATACAGGCACTCAATCTATTCCATTTTACTGGAGGGCCACCTACCTGCTCCTCTGGTTTGAAGAATTTTTGGGACTGCCACATACAGGCACTCAATCTATTCCATTTTACTGGAGGGCCACCTACCTGCTCCTCTGGTTTGAAACATTTTTGGGACTGCCACATACAGGCACTCAATCTATTCCATTTTACTGGAGGGCCACCTACCTGCTCCTCTGGTTTGAAACATTTTTGGGACTGCCACATACAGGCACTCAATCTATTCCATTTTACTGGAGGGCCACCTACCTGCTCCTCTGGTTTGAAGAATTTTTGGGACTGCCACATACAGGCACTCAATCTATTCCATTTTACTGGAGGGCCACCTACCTGCTCCTCTGGTTTGAAACATTTTTGGGACTGCCACATACAGGCACTCAATCTATTCCATTTTACTGGAGGGCCACCTACCTGCTCCTCTGGTTTGAAAAATGTTTGGGACTGCCACATACAGGCACTATCCAAATTAAATTGTCTCCATAGCAGCCTCCACACGTTGTCTCCATTGCTACCTCCAAAAATCGTCCATATAGCTGCCTCCATACATCGTCCCTTTATCAAACGAGGTGTGTCAGGCAGAAATTTGGGTTGTTTTCATGGATTCCACATCAAAGTTGTTAACTTTGTCGCCACCCTGCTGTGTTATCCACAAAATATACTGGCAAACTTTTACCATTTAGGGATATTATTTCAGCGCTTCTTGCGCATCTGTTTACATTCCCCTCACCCGGCATATCCTAAACTTATAAGAACGCTACTACACTTGATCTTATACAAAAGGTTCTTAGAAGTGCTGTTTGGGGAGTAGCCTAGAGACAGGGGCTTGGATTGGCGAAAGCTCGCCTGGCAGCGGAGCGCCAGCTCCATGCGCATCATGCGCTTCTTGCGCATCTGTTTACATTCCCCTCACCCGCCATATCCCAAACTTATAAGAACGCTACTACACTTAACTTGGTGCAGGCTGGGACCGAGTCTGACCCTGGGGCTGCTCATATACTGGCGACGCAGAGAATTGCGGGGCCTACCTCGGTCCAGGTCTCAAAGGCCTACTATACCTCCTCCCACCCCTCCTCCACCTCCTCCTCCTCCGAATTACCATTCGTGGGCATGGCGCCATCAGTCGGTAGCTCTAGGCACAGCAGCAGTGCCGTCGCTAAGCGACAGCAGGCGGTGCTGAAACTGCTGAGCCTAGGCGATAAAAGGCACACCGCCCAAGAGCTATTACAGGGCATTCCACATCAAAGTTGTTAACTTTGTCGCCACCCTGCTGTGTAATCCACAAAATATACTGGCAAACTTTTACCATTTAGGGATATTATTTCAGCGCTTCTTGCGCATCTGTTTACATTCCCCTCACCCGGCATATCCTAAACTTATAAGAACGCTACTACACTTGATCTTATACAAAAGGTTCTTAGAAGTGCTGTTTGGGGAGTAGCCTAGAAACAGGGGCTTGGATTGGCGAAAGCTCGCCTGGCTGCAGAGCGCCAGCTCCATCACAAGATCCAACTAACATAGTTGCAGCACCTTTAATCTACTACTAGTTCACTGCCTCCATAATAATAATAATCTTTATTTATATAGCGTCATCATATTCTGCAGCGCTTTACAAATCATAGGAAACAAATACAAATGTAATGTAACAGAGCACAACATTTGTATGGAACAACAGGAGTGAGGTCCCTGCTCGCCAGAGCTTACGGTTTATGAAGATGATGGGGTAACACGAGGTAAAAGAATATTTAATGGTCAAGCCATTCTTCTTAGGGAATAGAAAAAAATATAATAAATGGAATTGCTGTCGCTTGAAACACTCAGCCGTCATCTTATATACCAGGTCCAGGGTGAATGGGACTGCAGAGAAGTCTGGTGCCTGTTGGTTGCTGGATAACAGATGGGAGGACGACACAGGACGGGTTAGTAGAAGAGTTAAAACTTCATGCAGTTAATGAGTGTTATAGGCTTGCCTAAAGAAATGGGTTTTAAGAGCACGTTTGAAACTTTGGAGGTTAGGTATTAGTCTGATAGTCCGGGGCAGAGCATTCCATAGAATTGGTGCAGCTCTAGAGAAGTCTTGGAGACGCGAGTGGGAGGTCCGCACTAGGGTAGAGGTTAATCTAAGATCACTGGCGGATCTAAGAGCACGGGTTGGGCGATAGACTGAGATAAGAGAGGAGAGGTAGGGGGGTGCAGCATTATACAGAGCTTTATGGATGAGGGTTATTATTATTTTAAACTATTCGAAAGGAGACTGGCAGCAAGTGCAGCGACTGGCATGAACTGTAAGCATACATGGTCCCCTTATCAAACGAGCTGTGTCAGGCAGAATTTGGGGTTGTTTTCATGGCTTCCATGTTAACTTTGTCGCCACCCTGCTGTGTAATCCACAAAATATACTGGCAAACTTTTATCATGTAGCGATATTATTTGAGCGCTTCTTGCTCACCTCCTTTGGTTCCTCTCTGCCACCCATTGGTTTGAAGCCTGAGTCCATTTAGGGTATGTCGCCATGCCACTCTCTAGCCTGCCGCTGCTGCCGCTGCCTCTGCATGCCGTCCCCTATAGTGTCAGGGTCAATTATTGGATGTTTTAGATGCTATCTAGCTTCATTCTGTCACTCTGTCATGGCCATGCTGTTGCCCATAATTTTGGCATAATGGTGCGATTAGGCAGCCTCAGAGGCATCCATGCATGCTGCCCCTGCTGTTTCCTGTCCATTTCCGTGGTGTTTCCATCCTTTTCTGAGGTTCCCAGGTTTTTGGCCAAGCTTCCCTGTGCAGAGCCTTGGTCCCCTTGAAAAATGCTCGAGTCTCCCATTGACTTCAATGGGGTTCGTTATTCGAGACGAGCACTCGAGCATCGGGAAAAGTTCGTCTCGAATAACGAGTACCCGAGCATTTTAGTGTTCGCTCATCTCTAGACTTTAACCACGTCTCTCTTGTTGGTGTGACAAATTGGCTCCTAACAAGGTGATCCGATCTGAGGGGTATAACTTATTACATCCTGAACGTCTAGATCTATGTTCAAAATTGTCCAGTGCTTCATAATAATTTGTTCAATGGCCGGGGAATGACTATCATATGTGGTCACCAATCAGATAGGTTCAACAGAATGAGAATCGCCTGAAGTTGGGCTTAACAATGCGGAATGATCAGCCAAAAGTGCCCCACTGTAAGCCCGACGCAGTACACCTTCAGGAAACCCTTTGTTATGAAATCTGCAACGTAAATCCCTAGCCTGTTTCTTAAACTCATGTGTAGTGGAACAATTCTGCTTGGGACGTAAGTATTGACCCTTAGGTATTCCCCATTTAAGTGGGAAGGGATGACTGCTGTCCCATCTGAGCAAGGAATTTGTTGCCATAGATTTTCTATAGACACTTGTTTCGAGTCTGCCAATCACATCTTTTTGATGAGAACATCTCAAAAGTAAACTGTAACCCTATCTGATTTTGGTTTAGGGATCCCACAAACTCACAAAACTCCTCTTTAGACTTACTCCAAATCACAAACACATCATCAATGTATCTAGCCCACATCTCTATGCCTTCTGGGAATACTTGATCAATGTCACCGAAGACAATGGTCTCCTCCTACCAACCTAGGAGCAACGTAGGTGGCCACACATGCCCGCCCCATCGCCGTGCCTCTGAGTTGGTGGTAGACCTTATCATCAAACAAAAACACATTTCATTTTACTACCTCATGTGCGCCACTGACCATTGCATATCCAATGTAGAACCGTCCATCTTTTCCTGCAGACCTGGAGCTATCTACTAGAAAAAACTCAACATCTGGGTTAATCACCCTTCTCCCCCCCCCCCCTTTTCTGAATCCTGAAAACCTTGTCAGTATGATGTTCTGGGGCATCAGGAGTGCACACTGGAGTCTGAGCTGTGTAGCCCTTGCTTAGATGCTTGGGCTGTACTTAGGTGAAGGGGTTTGTACAGTAACTGAGTGATCTAGGATCAATTCACTGGCCTTGCTGAGCAGATTGCTGGCTGCAGCTACTGACACATGAGGGGCTCCCCTCACGACTGAGTCTAACCGGACTTAATAGTGGGCCACTGGGGAGGCCACCACGTTCCTGGGCTAGGTCATCTGTGGCGTGGCCTAGATACTCAGTGCAAAACAAATTAAAAAGGTTTAATCCAGTGGGGTGGAGCCTGTGGTTCAGGGCAGACAGGATTGCCAGCTTGACAGGATTGACAGGCTGTGGAATGCATCAATTGCCTCTTGACTCAGGGCAAATAGGGAGGCAATGCAGTCATAAAAGGGCAGCATCAGGCTGGAGGCAGCAGACCTTATCCCAGGCCTGCATCAGCTGGCCACTCCTAGAAACATGTGAAGAGGATCAGGGTCTCAGGGCAGGGGCATATTCTAGACTGCCAGCTTTCTTTCCTCTGTCAGGTATCTGCCTGTGACTGAGAAGCAGTGGCCTAGGAAGACCACCTTCTCCTGGCAGTACTGGAGTTTGTCTCTGGAAGCTTTGCAACCCTTCTGGAACAGAAAACACATAAGGTCAATAGATGCATCCTTGCAAACCTGCAAAATGGAGGCACAAAACAGTAGGTCATTCACATGCTGTAAAATGAGAACATCCAAGAAGGGGCTAATCTGCCAGTCTTCTCCCTGTAGGGCCTTGGAGTACTGGCTGGGCAAGTTTTACCCCCCCTCCCCTTATGGGAACCTGCCCCAGGTGTACTGGAATACTAAATTGGTAAAGGCAAATAGGTACAGGCAAATCTCCATGTAAGGGCACAGAGAGGAAAACATTTGCCAAATCAAATAAAAGTGAAGAATATGACATTCACGGTACTGCTGCCAGTGAGATGTGTGGTTTAGGGACCACTGGTGATAGCTTCAGTACACTCATTGGCAGCTTGGAGGTCATGGACCATCCTACATGTATCCGGCTGTTCTTTCTGGGTCTTTTTCTTGACTGGGAACACAAAAATCATCACTGGTTTAACAGGGGAGGAGTCCCACATCAGTTCTACAACAAAAGAAGCTAACTCTGTCTTGGGCAGCGTGTGCTTGCTGATGTCCTCGTCCGTTACCACTCCCCCTAGTCCCACCCTGTTGGGAGCGTCTCCGTTTCCCAGAATGTGGCCACTTATTCCAGTCACTTTGGTAATGTCTTCTCCCCACATGTTGAAACACGCCCCCTTGAGCTGGGCTCTCACTGGACCAGAACTTCTCTCAGTCTCACTTTGCCAGTGCTCTGTGAAATTGCTGATCCTGGTCTCTGTTCTTCCTGGCTTTTTTTGTAACATTCTGGTCGGTCCCTCTGTACGCCAGTCTGGCAGAGATGTCTCTAGTCCATTAACACCTTTGGTAAACAACCCGTTACAAAACAGCTTGCAAAGTGCACTAGATGTACACTACACTGTCAGGTCATACCCCATGTGTCCAAAATCTGTAAACAGTTCCCGTAGAACTTTCCTTAACTGTTTAGGTCTCTGCTTTATCTCATCTAGACATATGGGTTTCTTCCATAACTATCTGTAGCCCAGTGTTCTGTGCTATCTATAAAGTTCTGGCCTGACTCCAACAGAAGTCAGGTACACTAAAATGAAGTGTTGCTGTTTAGTCAAAAAGGAAACAAAAGTCAGGGGCTCTGTCAAAGAGCTGGGGAGTGTGTCCTTGCTTGGCATCTAACTCTGTTCGTGGGGGACATCTGCACTGTCTTAGAGTGACATTACGTGGCATGAGTAGGGCACACTGCATTCTTGCATCACAAGCAGAATCCTTCAAGAATTTAAGGCTGTCAGCTAAGACACTCCGAGAATAAACTCTGCAGAATTCTGGAATCAGTGAACATATTCACCTTTGCCGGCTTTTATTCCAGAAATCTATCAAGATTCTCCAAGGGTGCTCAGCTGCTAAACTGCAACAAAAACCAATTGTTTTCTACAACTATTATTCTCTACCAGCCTTTATGGCTCCCAGCAGAGTAGAGTCATAGGCAATTAACTTCAGGGACTTGAGAAAATAAACAGTTTTAAGATGGCCGCCACCGAAGGATGGTAGTGCGTGTCATCTTCTCTAACCACCTGGTATAGGGGTGGAGTCTGAGAGGGTGCTGGTCTGGATCCTAGACACCATATTTTTTTTCCTTTTTTCAGGGAGGAAAATACATAAAATCTCTTTTTTATCAAATTATCTCCACATCAAAAACTTTGAAATGTCCCTTATCGCCCATCTCTCTCTTCAGCGGGCACTCTGACTCCTGTCACTCTGTCCTGGTCCGTCCGTCAAAACCAAAGGCTCTAAGTGTCTGTTTGGGAATCTGATCAAGTTTCTCACTTGTACATTCAAGAGATTACGTAACAAATCTAAAACCTTCAAAACTTCACTACTGCTTTTCTTTTCACCACAATGCTACCAGCCCTTATGTTCCATTATATCAACTTTGCATGTTTCCATCTATCCTACTCAACTCTCAACAACCAACTGTCTACTTACATCTTTCCCCTCATGTGAGGAACAATGTAAGCCCCTTGTTCTCAATGCGCCTGAATCAATTTGCTCTGTTCACTATCCATCATAAATGTCTACAACTGCAACACTGCCAAACCTGTCCCCACAGACACAGCAAATCCAACAACTCGAGTTACTGACCCTAAAGAAACTAGATACCAGACTTTCACAGAGGACTCTTTATCAAGTCAACTCTTACTGACTCTTTACCAAGTCACTACTAGTTCTTACAGTCATCCTTGAGGCTGTTCAGACTCCCGAAGGGAGTGGAATACACACCTGGCCAGGGCGGGTCTCTGCTGCACGTGCACAAATTGAGCTCTATACCTCTATGGGCAACCCCATTGCCACTAGTCAAACAGTACTATAGACACTATAATAATCTGAGAATCACAACAGAATACCTCCCACTCTTGCATTGCGGACATCTAAGGGTTGCTCCTTCCCGTCTCACAGCTTCAGCTAACATCACAGACTGTCCAACTGTTCGTCACTGTCCAGTCACTGTCAGTCACTTAACAAGTGGTTCTTTGCCACAATTATAGTGAACATACTGTTATATATAAAAATAGAAATAGTTGGGGCTACTAGGCAAAAACTTCCCACCTGCAGATGATTTCTAAAAGCTGTGCTGTTGGGTAGTTTAGAGTATCACTAAACAAGAAAAAATAGAAAAATCCAAAAAGTATCCAAAGCACCAGCATTCAGCACATCCTATTGGAGCTATATACAATACGAGGAAAGATATGTCTAAAATACTTTATCTTTATTATAAATCATAAAAACATAAACAAGACCAGTATATGTAGCTACATACAGATGATAAATTAATTACACAATCCACAATAAATGGTATAAGATATTGCTTATGAGATCTTATTCCATTGTAGGTAACTGTTCACATTCCAACCATCAAAAATTCTAAGCGTTTTTAAAAGTCACATAGCATAAAATAAACAACATTCTCCACTTGTTGCACTAATAATGTTTTCAAGTAATTTGCACTCTAGATAATATATTCACACTTGTAGTGTAACGTTCTTGTAAGCAGTGTCGTAACACTTTTTTTGACTTTTTGAAAAAATGTTGTAGTGTGCAATCTGCAGTTTCAACAGATAAATTGGAACCTTGTGTTGTAAAGAATGTCCTGTGTAGTTTCCCAGTAGAGTTAAGCGCTGTGGTAGGAACAGAATGATATTCACACAATACTTTGTTGTTGAGATATGGTGCAATATGTTGTTGTATGTAGTTGTTGTATCAAACACCACAAGATCAATGATACATTCTCATATCGTATGTCAGCAACATATTTCTTTTAGTTGCAACAATGAAAAATGGAGATGAAATGTGGTAACGTTACTCACGGCCCCTGCTAAGCACTTTGTGTAAACAAGTATCTCCTTCGGCGTTGTCTGTGCTTGACTGCGCATGCGTGGAGGCCAATTGAATGGTTACGGAGCTCCGTTTCTTACGACATGCGGTTTCTGTTGAGAGTAATTCCAACTCATCAGCTCTCCCGGTTTGCTTTGGAGATCACGCTGTGTTTCCTCTTTTCAAAGAGATTTCCTTTTCTATAATACACAGGTGCTGTGCGTGGAGAATAAAATGAATAAAAGAAGATTCAATGGAGACGTGCACTTGCTTCCAAACGGGTTTCGGAGGTTCTCCCTCCTTCCTTAATGGCTAACCTTCCTTGTGTGTGTCCGTCTCTTTTATGCTTATTTCCTATAGAAAACAGGAACTAGATTTGGTAAGACAATAAAGTAGACTTAAACCAAGCACTCTTTGTCAATTTTTATCAAGGGCTTAAAACGCCCTGCATGCATTTGTAAGGTGACTTCCGAATTAACCCTTTATAGCCAAAAATGGCTTCCCGGTATCGGGACGAAAGCACACACTAAGACACACTAGTCTCTTAGAAAATGCAGAATCCCAAACTTTATTAACACACAGCTGCAACACCCCTGTTGATGCAAGGCAGAGGGGTTGTTGCGAATACGTCCCAATATGTAGCTTGCAACCTGTGTGGAGTCTGATCAACCTCACAGCAGGTCACTACACAACACGGGGAACACTGCAGCGGTAGATCCTGCCTGGTAAGGCAGGAGTTAATTGTTTAATGTGATGTCTTTCCATCAGCCAATCACATCTGTTCTAGTATTGTATTGTAAGCTGGGATGCTATTGGAGGAGTAACCACCACCTGACCAGTGGGAGTAATAAAACCGCTGGTCAGGAAAGTTCTAGAGTCAGTCTAGTGAGGAGAGACAGAGAGCGCAGTCAGTCAGGAGTTAGTCTGACAAGAGTCAGACAGACTAAGCAGTTAGTCTAGTCAGGGAGAGTAGTTAGACCAGGCAGTGAGTGAGTAGAGTCGTGAGGAGTTAGTGAGAGTAAAGGGGTATCATCCTACCTTCAAGGGTGATATCTGAAGTAACACAGGACAAGCTGAAGCATCCTACTAGGACACAGCTATCTCCCAGCCTGCCCATACATCCAGGCTGGTGATCAGTCCCTGTGGTTCCCTCTCCAAGTGCATCCCCAGCCTGCTATCATTGTTAAGATTCGTTTGGCACGTTATCCAGTGTTCCTGTTGGTTCCAATAAAGAACTGTAAGTTGCTTTATAGACAACGTCTGCCTCCGTCTGATCCCTTCTACTACGACTGTCACCATTACGGGCACCCTATCCATTACACAGGGACTCATACTCCAGACCCCAAAGGGTTGCCCCAGGGAGAACCACTATAACTGTCTCTCCCTCATCATTTCTTGCCAACACCACCTGCTGGAGATCTGCCAGGCTGTAGGACAGCCCTCCGGTCCCCATACCAAGCACCGTGACACTTGCGTGCCTAGGCCGCAACCGCCAGCCACTCCGGTATTCCGGGCCCCGGCTGTCTCCAGGCCCCAACAAGAAAAAGGCTAGGCCCCGGTGGAGGATGTTGCACAGCCACATATATAAAACAAAAAGATCAGTTTCATAGGGGCTTGAAAAGGTGATAAAATACTGCAATGCTATTGGCCATAATGAATATCTCCCCATAAATTCACTTTCCCAAAACATGTAGATGAACTTTACATATTATTTCTCACACAGAGCACCATCTCCAGGGACACAGAATGTTTATACTAATTGACCTTGTGTTAGCTCTGTATAAGCCACAACATGGCCTTCAAACAGAGAAGCTGCAGAAAAGATAAGGTAGTAATAATGAAGACACAGTAATCAAACAGTTTACACAAAATGAAGTTTGAATCATGACATGTCTGTACAGTGGTCAATGTGACCCCTGGCTAAAACTAAAATGGCGTCTGCATGATCCAAAATGGCACCTTTAGAGGAATATATCTCTCACAATGTGGAGACTGCCTGAGCAGTCTGTGAAGCACAAAGGGACAGAGCCCTACTGAGAGGTGGGAAAGAGCGCTATATTTGTCTCTGCCTGTCAAGCTGCATGGAGGCTTTAAAATGTGTGCTTGAACCTTTGGAGTTTTTAGTTGCCTACATATCAATGGTAAAGGGTAAGACTTATATATACATACGACTTTGCTCTCAGACACTCCCTCTTTTTGGTGATCTGGTGATCTGACCATTTTAGATAATCACAGTATCAAAAGGATGCCCAAATCAACTTGGTATTGGTAGGCAAGGGACAAATGATCTAGTCATTTCAGTCATTCAGTTTTCTTTACTTATTTTTACTTACATCACTTTGCACTACACTTGCAACCCAAGTTAAAGTAATTTAATTGTAACAATGGGAAGATATAATAGGTTTGATTAGTGCCCAGGTTTATGATACCACATTTTCCTAATATTATCTTACATAGCAGCATGATTCAACATTGTCTAAATACAACATGTCTAAAATTCTCAGAACTTAATCCATGTGCAATTAATACTTGAGTGAGTTGATTTCTAAATCTAGAAATTTAAAATTAAAATAGATCCTTATTGAAAGCCACTTCCAATAAACATCTGCATTCTACACATCCATATCAGGGACCTGAACATTGGGGCTATGATTACACTGGGCAGTTTGATTGCAGTTTTTACCATGCATTTACCATCACACCGTGAAAAGAACAGAAGAAAATTATATTCCATGTTTTTTTTCAACTAGTCACCACACAGTGGGAACTAGACAATATGATATGACTACAATATGATGAATTTTTGTCTATTTACTTTATGACTTCATTGTAAGGTTTTTTGTTCTGCTTATGAGGCATGGCTATAGCAACATCATGCACATTAACAGGGAATGGAGCAGACCCTGGAAATTCAATGCTGGAGGCTTATGTTGCCATGTTTGTTAACTGAGGAATATCAAGACCACCTTGGAAGACTCATGGCGATTGATTGTCATTGTTTTGCAGAGCAGTCATGTGCTAAGTGGGGACTTTGGCAGAACAGTGGCTCTCATTGTTTTGACGTCCAGATCTCATACAATTCATGCAGCTTCAGCAGCTGTCCTAATACACCGTGACAATTACTGTGGCTAAGAACCAATTTAAGCATATTTAGAAGATGGTATAGTTTGCTGAAAATAACTCCATGTGTTTACCAGAAGCTGACTCGAGAAAACCAGTGATAAGAATACGGCAGCATTTGTACTGTTTGGTGTGTTAGGAATTGTCCTAAAGGTAACAATTGTCCATTAAAAAGTCTACTATACATCTTACCATAAATGACGCAATAAACGTACCGGGAAGCGGAGTTTTTAATATATATAGTATTTTACTTCACTTGTGAAAAAATGTCTAGTGATAATATTTAAAGGGTTCTGCAGGTTTATTTTTATGCCAATTTAAGCTGAAAATTGGAAACAGGTGTGAGAGGGGCGGGCCGTCGGACGATCCGACGGATTCGGACTGCGTGCAGGATTTAACAGAGCAATTTGCGTCGCAAGCCACGCACTTACATGCACCGGGAAGAAGATGGTGAACTCTGGTGGACTTCAGCTGGGAAGCGACACATGCAGGAACTCGGGAGCACAATCTTCATGAATCGTGGCAGATGTGGATTCTGGCGGACAATGCACCTTGGGCATCGCGCAGGGACCAGGTAAGTAAATGTGGCCAATTGTTGTGAAAATACACTATGCCTTTGATTTCTATATGGTTACAAATTAAAATCAGGATAACAAGTATACAGAGAATCAGACACATTGAGAACAGTAGCTCTCTCAAAGAGTGTGGCCAATTTATTATGAAAATGCTTACTTATAACAAGATATCTGTCTCATAGGTCAGTGTCCTAATGTTTACCGACAACCATTTAAACAAACTTCTAACAAATAAACTGATGTACCATATATACTCGAGTATAAGCTGAGACCGCTAATTTTATCACCAAAACTGGGAAAAGCTGGGACTCGAGTATAAACTGAGGGTGGGAAATACATTGGTCACAGCCTCCCAGTAGTATATAGCCAGTCAGCTCACAGTAGTATATAGCCAGCCTTCCTCCTGTAGTATACAGCCAACCAGCCCCCTGTAGTATACAGCCAACCAGCCCATTGTAGTATACAGCCAACCAGCCCCCTGTAGTTTACAGTCAGCCAGCCCCATGTAGTATACAGCCAGCCTGCCTCCTTTGTATAAAACCAGCCTGCCCCCTGTAGTGTACAGCTAGCCCAGCCAGCCCCCTGTAGTATACAGCCAGCCCAGCCAACCTCCTGTAGTATACAGCCAGCCCCCTGTAGTATATAGCCAGCCCCCTGTAGTATACAGCCAGCCAAGCCAGCCCCCTGTTGTATACTGCCAGCCCACCTAGCCCCTTGTAGTATACAGCCAGCCCACCCAGCCCCCTGTAGTATACAGCCAGCCCACCCACCCCGCTGTAGTATACAGCCAGCCCAACCAGCCCCCTGTTGTATACAGCCAGCCCACCAAGCCCCCTGTTGTATACAGCCAGCCCACCTAGCCCCCTGTAGTATACAGCCAGCCCACCTAGCCCCCTGTAGTATACAGCCAGCCCACCCAGCCCCCTGTAGTATACAGCGTGCCCAGCCAGCCCCCTGCAATATACAGCCAGCCAGCACTTAAAAGAGAAAAAACTTATATACTCACCCTCTGGTGGCCCCAATGCTCAACATATGTGATAACTAATAACTAGTGGGGGCTGAACAACAGGTTTGGTTAATCTTTGGATGTAAAATGTGTTTTCACTTGACTGACATTAACTACTGTATTGACCTTTTTGTAGTATGTTTCAAGAAATCAATGACTACCCTTCAATACACTATTACACAATAGGAATTTCTTCCTAATATAACAGGTAGAATTTGGGCTGGGGTGTCATTCTCTGAATTGCCATAGTCTCAATACTAATATGTGTTCTCTCCCTAGAAACATGTTTGCACAACTGTTATTACAGGGGAAAAGGAGGAAAAGAATGGGAGGCCATTGCTAGTCTTCCTGAGTTCTCC
Source organism: Engystomops pustulosus (assembly GCF_040894005.1). NCBI lineage: Eukaryota > Metazoa > Chordata > Amphibia > Anura > Leptodactylidae > Engystomops > Engystomops pustulosus. The sequence continues at coordinate 98,460,944 of NC_092417.1, read as the reverse complement.
TAGGACCTTTACATTCCTGGGGAAATATGTCCGGGCCTATCAAAAATAATATCTCTCAAGGGTCCTCTCCTTTACTTTTCTTAATTTTTCTTGTGTGTAATGTGCGGCCAATCTGCTACTGCTAGTGCATGTTTTAGTTATGAGCAGTCAGTACAACACTAGCGGGTGGGTGTTCCTTCTTTTTCTCTCGCTCAAGACTATAATGAAAGTGATCCACATTCTAACATTCTTTTTTTATCCAAAGTCCAGCTCTCTGACCCCCTCTACTTCTCAAACAATCATAGAATTATAAATCTGAGCAGAACCAAAGTAATACAGTGCAAATAATAATAAAACACCATGGTCGACTATATTTAACCCCTTAGTGCTCTGTGCCGTAGCTGTACTGCGCTGAGTAGCAGTACAGCTACTGTGCAGAGACGATGCCAGTTCAGCTCTGCACAGGAGCCGAACCGGCATCAGGGTTCGCGTAATCTACCGCTGACATCCCTGGGTAACACCTGCAGTCAGAGTGGGCTCCGATCGCAGGTGTTTGACCCGTTAAATGCCGCAGTCAGCGCGACCGTGGCATTTAACCTGCCTTCCGGGGGTCTTTCCCCACGATCAGCGCCCCCGCGCCGTTTTCGAGGATGCCGATCATTGCTATGGCATCTCTGGGATCCCGATCGGATGCCTGAAGGCAGTGCCTTTAAGATGGCGTCAGTGACGTCACCTTATACACATGCATAGGCTGACACTGTTAATACCCTGCAATACATAAGTATTGTAGAGTATTATAATGAACAAGCAATCAGATGATTGCTTGTTCATGTCCCATGGTGGAACAAGTAAAAAAAAAATGTTTTTCAATAAAAAGTAAGTTTTTAAATCACTAAAAATGCCCTTAAGCCGCAAAACATATAAAGAGACATATAACGCTCGAAATAGTCTAAATCATAACACAAACCCCACATATATAGTATCACCGCGTCAATAACAATCCGTAGAATAAAATTAAATAACTATTGAACCTGTACGATGAACGCCGTAAAGAGAAACTTTAAAAACCGTCCAAAAATTATGATTTTTACCTATTGAATGCCACTAAAAATGCAATAAAAAGTGATCAACAAAACATATGTACTCCAGAATGAAACTGTTGCAAAGTACAACATGTCCCGCAAAAAACAAGCCATCAACCAGCTCTGCAGCCAAAAAAGTAAAAATTTTAAGATTTTTGCCCACATTAGGGTTTTATTTGGCAAATTTAGTAAAACATAAGAAAAAATATTCTTGTCTGGTATCCCCGTAATCGTATTCACCCATAGAATAAAGATAACATGATTATTGGGCTATACGGTGATTGCGAAAAAAAAGTATAAAATCCAGTACAGAATTGATGCTTTTCTACTCGTGACCTCAAAAAAATTTCCTTCATTTTCAACAATAGGGGATACCAACCCCAAAATTGTAACACTGGAAAAAGCGTCTCATCCCGCAAAAAAAATGCCATCAATAACGAAAAAGCGAATATTTTATAGCCTCCAAAAGGGGCCAATGGGGAAACTAAAATCCTGGCAGCTGCAGGGCACTTCTTCCCTTCTGCGCCTTGCTGTGCGCCCATAAAACAAGTAACGGCCACATGTGGGGGGGTCTCTGTACTCGGGAGAAATTTCATAACAAATTGTATGGTGGGTTTTCTCTTTTTATCTTTTGGAAATGTGTAAATTTTAGGGCTAAATGAACGTATAACCGACAAAATTTGACCATTCTAAATTTCACCTCCATTTTAATTCAATTACTATGAAGATCTCAAGGAGTTAACAATCTTCCTAAAAGATGTTTCTGATAGTTTGAGGGGTGCAGATTTGAAAATGGGTTGGTTATATAGGGGGTTTTGATGTTAAATATGTAAAATTTTATTTAAAACAGTATTTATCCCCAAAATAGTCAATTCTGAAAATACAGAAAATCGATAATCTATTTGTAAGCCGCGTCAAAATAAATTATCCAGGCATTTCAAAAATTATGAAAAGTAGACATATGAAAAATTTTATTTAGCAACTAAATGCGATGATTTCGAATTTTGAAAATGGCAAATTTTTCAAAAAATTCAGAATTTTTTTATCAGCCAACATTTACCACTAAAATGAAGTACAACATGTGGGGAAAAACAATCTCAGAATCATTTAGATAAGTAACAGTGTTCAAAAGTTCTAACCATATAAAGAGACGCATGTCAGAATCCAAAAAATGGGACTGAGCCTTAAGCTACAAAATGGCTGCGTCCTTAAGGGGTTAAACAACTTTTCAAACTAGAAACGTTTTTAAATTACTATAAGTAAAATTAACACTATCCACTCTAAAATTTTCTCTACAAACACCTGAAAGCGGCATCTAGAAAACGAACCCGCGAGGCTGTATTTAGTGTTAATGCTGCCCTAGGCACTCTTATGGCTCTTCCCCTATCGGAGCCCTCAAGCTAACGCCTCTGCCCATAAACCCCAGCATGTTACTAGAAGAGAGCAGCGCTGGACCAAGGAGGAGTCTCTCTCATCATCCACTGCTAGCAATAGATTCAAAAACTTCTTCAGGCTGCGTTCACACAATGGGGCAGATTCACTTACCCGGTCCTTTCGCGATCCAGCGGCGCGTTCTGTGTGGAGGATTTGGTTCTTCCGGCGATTCACTAAGGTAGTTCCCCCGATGTCCAGCGTTTTTTTTTCGAGTCCGCCGGGTTTTCGTACGGCCACGCCCCCCGATTTCCGTTGCGTGCATGCCGGCACCGATGCGCCACAATCTGAACAGTGGGTGTTGCCTGTATAACACAGCTGACACCTGCCTGTTACTGCAGTAATCAGTGCTGGCACTGATTGTGGCAGTTAACCTGTTACGTGCCGCAGTTGAACCCGACCGTGGAACCTAACTCACCATTTCATGGACGCTGCCATCTTGGATGGCCGATCGCCGCCCCTCGTGACGTCATTGGAGGGCCACGATTGATTTCCTCATTGAGACTCTTAGGCTTGCCATGTGTAATGATCTCTAATAGCCAGCAGATGGCAGGCTATTAGAGATCAGCAGTAAAATTGCTAAATACTGCAATACAGTATTATAATATTAGTATAGTATAGTTTAATATTAGCAATCAGTTCTTGCAGGGTAAAGTTAAATTTAAAAAAAGATTTAAAAAAATATAAATTTTTTTTTAAATCACTCCCTTTTCCCTAGATCACATATAAAAATAAACAGTAAAAATCATAAACATGATAGGTATCGCTGCATCCCAAAATGCCCGTTGTATCAAAATATAAAAAAGATCATTCCCGGCCGTGAACACCATAAAAGAATATAGCCACCTTTTCCCCATTTTTCCATCCATGTGTCATATAGGCTCCAAATTGATATAAATTAATACGCCAGCATGTACCGCAAAAAATAACACCTTACATAGGTCCGTACACCAAAGTCTGAAAAAGTTATTGGCCTCAGAATTTGGCAAAATGTAAAAATATTTTTTACGTACAAAAGATTAAAATTTTTAAAAATCTAATAAAACCTATATAAATTTGCTATCCCTGTGATCATATTGACCAAAGAATAAAGAGAAATTGCCATTTGGAATAAAAGAATGTGAGCATACGGTAGTGTTAAAGAGGCCTTAGGCAGGTCTCTGTGAAAAAGAAAGAGTAGCTTTAAAGGGAACCTGTCATCAGAATTTGGCCTAATAAACCACTACCAGTATGTTGTCAAGTAGTTGAACAGCTTCTAGATGATGTTTCTTACATGACCCAGCTTGGTGACATCAACCAGAAAATCTACTTTGAAGTTAGATGTATAAAGTCAGGGAGGTGGAGAGTTCAATATTAAAGTCAAGCTCTTGCTGCCTCTTTCCTCCTATGTGCAGGACCATCAATTACAGTGATATGGTCAATTTTAAGGCTGGGAAGCTTGACTTTAGTGTTAAACTCTCCACCTCCAATTTACATCTCCCTTCAAAGTAGATTTTCTGGATAATGTCACCACACCAGGCCATTAAAGAAACATCATCGAGAAGCTGCTTGACAAAATACTGCTAGTGGTTCCCTTTAACCTCTATTTTCTCCTATTCTGCTGAATGTATCATTGCACGTAAAAAGTATCAATATGTGTTGTGATCATTTTAAGGTCTGTTTTACTTCTGCAGATAGAAATACGTTTTTGCTTTCCTGGTAGAAAGCAGAACATTTTTGTCGAATTGAAGCACCAAAAAAATTATAGTATAAATCCAGGGACGCCTTTAGAGAAAATGTATTTATGAGGTGCAAATCAGGAAACAAAGAAGAGTTGAGCAAGGACACCCATGTCGAGGTATTAACATATTTATTTTGATGTCATGGTGAATCAAAGGCTTCAGTAAAATTAGGAATCCACACTGTAATTACACGGCTTCCTTGGCTTTAGCCATGTTTAACTATAATTTCTGCAAAGACCTCATTTGCATTGGACGCTATTCAAAATGTTGTGTACATTATTTATATACCATGTTTTACTTGCATATAATCTGAAGTCCCTGGTTTCAATTAAACATGCATTTTCAAGGCAGTCAAATCAGTTGGCGCTGCCCAGGCATTAAATTGACTCATACCATCTAAAACATATTGTGCACATTGCCTTTTGGGATAGACAGAAAATAGGCATGAAAGACTTTGGCGGCAGAGGCAGAAGTAATCGATTAGCTTGTCAAGACTAAGTTGATTTAACTTTTTTTCTTTTTAAACAAGCTGGAAACCATGAACAGATATTCCAATCTGTCCCTTAAAGTGTGGAATTTATACAACATTTAAAGAAATAGGAGTAGGAATAACTTCACAGGATTTGTCTGTCGTCCTCCTGCGAGACAAGCTGGTTTTTGTTATATGCTTTTCCATTTTTCTTCCCTTTAAGTACCAGGCATTAGCTGGTCTGCCAATCGGGAATGGCAGTTTACCCAAATGGAAGAAAAATATTGTCTATCTGATGTCATAGGTCAAGAGGCCAGACAGACACCTGTTTTATTAGCCCTCTGAAAGTAACTCAAGTAGTTGACACCTTGAAGATTTATTCATGTAATAGAAGCATGTACATTAGGGATTTTTATCCACTATATTCTAGTTTTCCTTTTTAAATAAATTAACTTATTCCAACTATCACCTGTGATGTAATAGAAAGTGATGATCCCTTGTAAAACTGCAAATTCCGCACTACAAATTAAGAGCACTAAAAATGGGAATTGATTTTTTTCCCCTTTGATTCAAGTTTTAATCCATTCTGGGAGTATTCGTACAGGCTGTTTACTAAGGTGCTGGAGAAATCTTTCTTACGTTGTTTTTTAGTTTCTAGTGGAAACTGAATTTTTAGTTGTTTCTTAAATTAGTAGACCAAATCATTGTAAGCACATACGCTTTTGCCTGGAACATTGCTTACTTAGGTCTCATGCACAAAACTGCAATTTGCGGACAAATCACAGCCCCTATAGAGATTTATGGCAGCCAATCATGGTGAACTGAGCACACAGTGGGGTAAATTTACTTATGGTCCAGTTGTGATCCCGCGGCGAGTTGTCCGATGAGGATTTGGGTCTGGCTGAGTTCACCTTCTTCTTCCCAGTGCATGTAAGTGCTGATCTTGTGACACAAATCATTTTTTCAATTCTGTGGTTTTTCCGAATCCATCTTGTTGTCCGCCGGCGACACCGCTCGATTTCTGTCGCGTGAAAGCCGGCGCCGATGAGTCACAGTTCGATCGCGTGCACCAAAAACCCAGGGCAATTCGAGAAACCCGATGAAAGTGCGGTGTTCGGACCCTTAGTAAATGAGCCCCATTGTCTCACTCCTCCATGACTGGACCGCGTGCCCGCTCTGCATTCTATGGAGAGGGAAGGGATGAGAAGCGCTCTTCCCCCTTCCTTTTCCACCTGTCCATGTGCTTTGCTTGGCCATGTGAATGAGGCCTTACATTTACTTACATTTTCTAGTGGGCTGTGGATGTGGAAGTGATATGTGAACAACAGAAGTTTTCTATAGCAAATATCTTATCATAGCTATAAAAAACAATGTATGAGTGGCCCCAATGGAGGAGAATGTACTTCCCAATGGAGGAGAAACAGTCTAAATCAGAAAATCTCCAAAAATCCAGCACTTATCTAATAACGGAAAGCTCAACCTTTAGCTAGTGTCATGTCCGTGTTCCTGCTATTAATCCACCCAGGGGCTTAACTAGGAGAGGTAGGGCCCCATAGCAGACTTCTGAAGGGGGCCCCCTTCCCGCTTAAAAATATACATATTAAACTCATATATACAAACACATTTCTATATCTATTTACATAAATATACAGTTCTTCACTTATACACTCACACGCACACATATAGAGTATATACAGATGTACAGCATATACACACAAATACAGTATGTACACCAGACACCATATACACATCATACTTACCTCACAAACTATGAAGGTCTTTGAGAAATTGATATTGATACAACTTAAAGAAAAAAATTAGTCTTAATGTCATAAACTTCAGTTTGCATATCAAAATAAAATGGACGTGCAAGATAGAGTGTATGACCATTTAGAGGCGCCTAGAGCGATTGTGAGAATGGTCTTTTTTGATTCTGCTTGTGCTTTTGATATTGTGTGCCCTAAATTATTATGTGAAAAATTACAGAATATGATGGTTGGCAGTGTTCTTGTGGAATGGATACGGAATTGACAGGTAGGCCTCAGCAGGTTCTGTCGGGTTCCCTAATAAGTAATGTTGGTGTGCCGCAAGGCACACTTTTATCACCTTTTTTGTTTACTTTGTATACTGCTGATTTTATTTGCTGTACCCCAACATGTCATGTTCAAAAATTTTCTGACGACATGGAGGTGGTCGCGAAGATTGTACAGAACAATGAGGATGAATTTCGTGGAGTGGTTAATTCATTAGTCAGTCGAAGTTCTGGTAACAACTTGTGTTTGAACACGATTAAAACCAAAGAAACGGTGGTTATGCCTGGTACAAACTAGAGGTATACTCTGTTTCAATAAGCGGTGACCCCATTGAGAGAATGGACAATTATAAATATCTCGGTATTTCTCAACCGCTCGCTGACATCATAGTGTGTGGCTCATGCCAGGGAAATGGATGCAGTTTTCGTTCCTCCTATTGTTACCACCATTCACCACAGCGGACCACTAGAAGAAACACGCACTCCAATCGTGTAGAATGTCTTCATAAAATGCTTTAATAAAATTAAATACTACTCACAAATGTTAAGTAAAAATCTATAGAAAGGACACCAGCCTCACACGACCGCCCTGCGTATCTATAGAAAGGACACCAGCCCCAGGCTGGTGTCCTTTCTATAGATATGAAGATAATGAATCGATATATAGATTATGAAGACATTCTACACGATTGGAGTGCGTGTTTCTTCTAGTGGTCCGCTGTGGTGAACGGTGGTAACAATAGGAGGAACGAAAACTGCATCCAGGTGGGTCTGAACAGTGGGCTATTCTTATCTGGAGAATCTGTGGATTTGTGCTGTGAGCAGAACAGAGGACAAACGAGAACAATTATTGTGAACGTTTGGAGGAAAAACCTCTGTGAACATCTGGAGCTCCGGTCAGATAAGAAATCTATATATTTTTATTTCTATCTCTTTATAAGATATAGGGCTACATATAATATTATTCAATGTATATATGCCACAGATACTAGCACAGTGAACATTCTTGCCAATACAGTAAACAAGAACGTGCACGTTTAAAGCCAGTCCTTACCAGGTATTAAGTGGGTAGTACTTACAATGTCTGGGGATGACTGCCGCCCCGATGCGCCTTTTGGCTCGTATAGACACGCGTTTCGGCTTGTATGTACTTCCAATGTCTGGGGATGACTGCCGCCCCGACGCACGTTTCGGCTCGTATGGATGAGGCCACAAGGGGCCACTAGTACATCCTGGTTACCCTGGACTACGCTACCCGGTATTCAGAAACTAATTCCGTTAAGAAACACCCCCTCCAAAAACATTGCTAGGGAGCTGTTCTGGGTATTCTCCCGCACAGGCCTCTTTAAGGAAATCCTATTCATGTCTAGAGTAATGAAGGAAATGTGTAAATTACTGCAGTTTAAACAGCTCTGCACCTCTGTATATCACCCGCGACAGATGGCCTGGTCGAGAGGTTGAACAAGAACTTGAAGGGGTTGCTAAAGAGGGTGGTCAGCAAAGATGGGAAGGACTGGGAATGTTTGTTGCCCTATCTGATGTTTGCCATACGTGAGGTTCCCCAGTCTTCCACAGGTTTCTCACCCTTTGAGCTGTTATATGGCCTTCCCTACGTGGGCTCCTGGACGTAGCTAATGAGACCTGGGAACAGGAAAGGACCCCCCCCACTATAGTGTGATCGAACACGTCTCCCTTATGCAGGACGGCATAGTGGCGGTGATGCCCCCTGTAAAGGAGCACATGACAAGGGCACAAGAGGCCCAATGTAGGGTCTACAATAGATCAGCAATAGACTCAGGATCTTTAACCGAGGCGACAGAGTGTTAGTTCTTGTGCCCACCATTGAGAGTTCTTGGTAAAATGGCATGGTCCATATGAGGTCATGGAGAAAGTAAGGGAGGTTAACTACAAGGTATATCAGCCAGGGAGGAGGAAACCCGAACACATATACCACGTGAACCTCCTAAAGCCATGGAGGGAGAGTTCCTGATAGCCATGGGAGTAGAAAAAGCATCTGTCCGCAAGAATGTGACACAGGAGGTAGGTGTACCCGATGTGTGCCTGAAGTACGGATCTCGGAGTCCCTCTCCAGGGCCCTAAGTTACTGGGTCGTACTTCAGTCATCAAGCATGACATCAAAACTGAACCACACATCCGGGTACAACTAAAACCCTAAGAAGTCAGGCAGATGTTAGACCTAGGGGTTAATGGATCATATGCTAAAACCTCACCGTAGATATACCTCGGTCTACCTGGATGACATCATAGTTTATATTAACGATTGGGAGAGTCATCTAGCCAAGGTACAAGCAGGGTGGCAGGGTTGACATTGAACCCCCAAAAAGGTGGGGGCAGATGTTAGACCTAGGGGTTATCGAGGAGTCTGGTCGAGTCCTATTGTATTAATTCCCAAGCCTGATGGTTCCCTACGGTTCTGCAATGACTTTAGGAAGTTGAACAAGGTATCTAAATTTAATTCTTACCCTATGCCCAGAGTTGATGAGTTGATAGAACGACTAGGACAGGCTAGGTTCTTCTCCTTTCTTGACCTGATATTGGCAGGTACCCCTCACTGACAGGGCTAAAGAGAAGACAGCATTTGTTACTCCTGAGCTATTTCAGTATGTTGTACTCCCCTTTGGGCTAGATGGGGCTCCCGCCACATTCCAGAGATTAATGGATCATGTGCTAAAACCTCACCATAGATATGCCTCGGCCTAACTGGATGACATCATAGTTTATAGTGACGATTGGGAGAGTCATCTAGCCAAAGTACAAGCAGTGATAGACTCCCTCAGGGTGGCAGGGTTGACAGTGAACCCCCAAAAATGTGCACTTGGTGTGGAAGTGGCCCGTTAACTGGGGTACCGTATTGGGCGAGGTGTCATCAAACCCCAAGTAAATAAAGTAGAGGCGATACAGCAGTGCCCACGACCGGTGAGCAAGAAGCCTATTATCGATGATTTATTCACGATTTTGGGACCGGTACTGATCACCCTTAACTTCACCAAGACCTTTATTGTGCATACTGACGCTTCTGATGGCGGCTTGGGGGCTGTCCTGTCCCAAGTAGTGGTGGGTGAGGAACATCTCGTGACATTTCTTAGCCGTAAGCTCACTTCCCCTGAGAAGAACTATAGTATACTTGAGAGGGAGTGCTTGGCGATCAAATGGGCCCTGGAATCCCTGAGATATTACTTAGTAGGGCGTCAGTTTACGCTAGTAACTGATCACTCTTCCCTCACCGGGATGAGTCTGGCTAAAGAGAGGCACGCCAGGGTCAAAATGTGGTTCCTACTTTGAAATTTTCAAGTTCATGGTAGAACACCGAGCAGGAAAGCTGCATGGGAATGTCGATGCCCTGACTCGTACCCACTGTCTGCTGGCCCGAAGGAGGAGGTTGTGTTGTCCAGCACCTTATACACAGGTGGTGGAAGCAGCCTAATAAGGCTGCATAAAGCTGCTGAGCAGAGCTGAGAGTGTTGGCTCTGAAAGGAGGAGAGCACACAGCCCTGACTTCTGTGCCTGGAGCAGCGACATCCATTATGTTCTGGTGGTGAGTTAGGGGAACTCTGTTTAGCTAGCACCCAGACGGGTAGGATTTTGTTTATGTTTTGATGCCTGAATGTGAAGGCTGTTTTATTTTGTTCCTGCTGTTGAAATAAACGAAGGAGAGACCTGTTTTTGACTGTATCTTGATGTCACTGTCTTGAACTGCATCACAAATATCCGCTACCATGGTCTCTACTGGGCCAAATCTCCCACAGCATATAAAGTTTGGGATCTGTGAAAAATATATTTTTATTATTCTACAAATCAACATTTGGCAGCAGTTAATCTTTTGCGAGAACAATGGATCAGGCCATTCAATCCATACCAGTCATTTACCATTGGGAGAGATTTGCAATACCCCATTTACATGGCACATGTTTTCTCTACTGTTTATGATCACTTTCAGCAACAACAGCAATTAACAAGGTATTAACAGAAATGACAACAGTACACATTAAGGTCATTGCCCTACATTGTACGATTCAATATTACATAAATGAACAGTGATGCAGCAATTAAATGTATGTGCATAAACTAAGCAAACGCTTCATTTATTTAATGTTTGGTTTTCAACCACACAACCCATGATATATGAAGGAGCCATTTAGTTGGTCTTTAATCAATAAATGTCACAATTTTCTGGTGTTTTAGGCTAATTTATAATCTTCTATAATTAAATGTAATTATGTTTGACGAACTGTGACCAATTATATGATGTGGTTTCAGCTTAAATTCAAATTGAAATTTAATGCCATTTTCTTTATCATTTAGGTTTTTATTTTGGTATAATGCAGTATGTGATCTTGCTAGCTTAAAGGGGTATTCGCAGGAAGACAAGTTTCTTATATGTACTCAAAAATACATATATATAACAAAATAACACATTCTCTAACTCACTGTTATTAACAAAAATACAGCATTTCACAGATATAAGTCCAACCTCTCTATCAGTCTCTATCAGTCCTGGTGTAGACATGACCCTGTAACTTCTGACTCAGGGTCGGGTGGCCACTGTCTTGGATTTCTGTGTAAAGCTGTGCTGCTGAGATTTCTGTCTTTCTGCTCTGTGCCTGTAGGCCCGCCCCCGGCAGTGCCTATACGGAGTTCAGAGACACTCACTTCCTGCCTGCCTCCGTGAGGAGAGAGAAGCTGCAAACTACAAACTCCAGGCAGATAAGTTATGTGGCGGAAGAGGGAGGCAGGCACATATCTGTGAGAACAGATATGTAGCAGAGCTGACAGTGTAAAAGTCTGTCAGCCTCAGTCTGTCATGCCTCTGTGTAATAGGCATCTCATGCATCTCACATGTGTCTCATCTTTCTTTCTATGTGTCAGTGTGTTAGTACAATGTCAGATGCTAGATGGAATTTTAAATGATAAATATTGCGCGTTATCCGAATCCGTCGAGTTGTTTGACGCCCCCCGATTTCTGTCGCGTGCAAGCCGGCGCCAATGCGCCAAAATCCAATCTTGTGCGCCAAAATCCTCTGTTAAATGCGGCGCAAAACGGAAATTGACGGGAAATCCGACGAAAATGCGCTCCGCGACCCTTAGTAAATGAGCCCCAATGTATCTGCTCCACCCACAACCTGGAATTTTGCACTGACCAACCTAGGGAGTGATAGGAGCTAAACAGCAATAAAACTGAGTAAAATTGTAAATTAAGGGGTTAAAATTATTTTTATTGTGTAAACATCACTAGAAGATTGAAATTTGAGAATTTTAGAAGCTATAGGTTTCCCCATGAATAGTCATTGCTATAATCATGATGTTACTTTTTTGACTAATTGGGCAGATTTTTCTTAAAGAGATGGTTTAAGTACTCATGATGAAATAATCACTACAACTTTAACTTATATTCATATTATCACGTTTTATCTGTCCTATATGTATGGGTAATAAAATGACAATGTTTTATGTTAAGCCAAGAACAGTGGGCTCTTCCTTAATTTAAGATTTTAAAACTAATGACCTGTCTTTTAACAGTGATAATGTATTAGCTGTTTGTGGGGGTTATGGCAATCAAGCAACATATCGTCTCCTTCATAGTTTACATGGCATAGCTCTTTACATTCTTGGCATAGCTATTTAAATTTATACAAGGCATTTTGCCAGGCATTACAGCTCAGTCCTGTTAGTAAGACAAAGCTGTAGTAAATTGGGATACTGTGAGCTATTTTTTCTAAAAATATGTTTCTGAGACTAGTAAACATGAAAGGTGAAAACAACAATGACTGGGATATTGCAACCGGTACAAAGAGCTGATCAGTGGTGAATGTGGACCCCTACCACTGATGGTCTATAATAATATAAAGCCAAATTTAAAGTCACTTATAACCCTTTACCCTGTCCATGCCCATTATGTTGCCCATTGTGTATATAGGCCTCCTTGCAATAAAAAGTGTGCATAAACTTTAGGATCACCCAGTGCATCCCTGAAGTATATTGCTCATTTTCCTTTCTGCATTAAAATAAACAAGAAGCCCCTGACAGATCTCTGATACCAGTTAGTGATAACCCTGACGTCCCCCCATGACTTCCTTTTTCAACGATGAACAAACGCACCCCTACACTTTTAAGCACCTAACCGGGACAATGGCCTTCCTTCTTTTGAAGTTGCCTTTGAATCCATTCGGCACACAGCCAGCCCGATATGGGAATATACCCAATTGTCTCACTTTTATCAGAACTGTAAGACACAGTTCAATATTCACCATGACCTGACTCCTTTTGAACCTCTTTCCCACCAGTAACACATCTCTGTACCCTATGAGATTTTCCTTGTCAAATTGACTGACACAGACATCACCTAAGCCAAGTCCTGGGAACGGGACCTCAGCGGGTGAGTGGCACAAAGCATTTGAATTGTGTCACAAGTTGAAATGTTACAACAAGAGCTTTCTATCAGTCTGTATGTATCTTACACAACATATCACCCATAAACATATATAATAAAATAGCAATATTCAGGTGGTTCTACAATAAAACCTAATTATTCATGAACCTAATTAAAAATACTTGATTCCTAACTTAGGCAGTCAATAGTGTACTAACAGTTGTATCCAGGGATATCACCTACTGCTTACTACCACTGACAATATCAAGAAGTCGTGCCAACCCGGTTCAATCATGTGCAACTTCAGGCAATATTATCAATCAAAGCTTCTTACTGTGATTCAAGTGAGACAAAGTACCTTACAGCTAGTCATAGGGTCAGATGAGGGGGCACGTGCTATTCTGCCCCTCGAAAGACCCAACATTAGCTCCCGCCCTTGCAAAGGCAGTTCTCAGACAATCCCTGTTGTGCCCCCTTCAAGTTATAATTAGTAGGCTGATTCTTTGCTCTACTCCGTAGTGACGGAGGAGCACGATGGTCACTGTAACTAGACTGGATGCTGGTGGCGCCTCTGGCTGTAAGTAATCACCATGTTTAAATCACTCAGGACACACCCTTTGTGATGCATCAGTCAGCATCACAGTCGGATGTGCTGACCAGGGAATGCGTCTCCTAGGAAATGGCTCTACTACTGCCTGAGCTACTGAGCACAATATCATTTCTTGCTACACGGGATCATATCGGCAAGGTAAGTATACAGTAATCATATTGAATATGCTGAAATGAGCATGAAATCTGTCATGGGTGTCCCTGCGATCCATGTCTCGGATCGCAGGCACTCTTGTGGAGCTGCCAGTCCCGGCCCTCACTTACCCCTCCACGCTCTTGGTCCCGTCACGGCTAGGCCGCACACTTTCCCGCTCCCTTGGCAGCACGTGCCCCGGCTCTTGTATAATTAAAGGGCCAGCGCACCACTGATTGGGGCTGGCACTTCCGGGTTTCCCATAAAGGCAGGCTGCTCCCAACAACCCCCGCTGGATCTTTGAGCTACCAGCCTTAGAGAAAGCTTTCCATTGTGTTCCCAGTGTTCCCTGTACTCCAGCTTTGATCTCCCGTTGTGACCTTGGTTCTGACCCTCTGCACCTCTGCTGCCTGTCCTGAACTTCTGCCAGCTCCTGACCATTAGATTGCCTGCTTTTCTTGTACTTCGACCTTGGCTGCGACCACGGGCTAGTCGCACCTGTGGAACGACCTGGTGGCACCACGCCGCAGCAAGACCATCCTGCTTTGCAACGGCCTCTGGTGAAGACGGGTGCCACTTAGATTCAGGTCCCAGGTGTCGGCTAGTGGCATCTCTCGTGGTGGTCCAGGGGATTACTGACCCCGAGTCCTGACACAATCTATTATTTTACTTCAGTTACAAAGACCAAAGATGTGTACCTCTCCTGCTGACCCACTTATTGTCTATTTTTATAGCACTAAATGAAGAAGATTATAGGATAAACAAATGAATGGATAGATCCTATTTTGATAATGAGGATCACGTTAACATATATCAGAGCATTAGACAACAAAATAGTTATTTTTAATGATGTTACAAGGACAATTTGTATTGCCTTAGACACTTTCTCACATTCTGGGTAGATGATACATATTGCAAGGATATTACAATATATCCAAACATATAGCATACCTGGCAACACATGAGTAATAGAAGATGAATATAGATCAAATGAATGAAAGTTATCATTGAGGGTATGTTGATGTTATTTTAAGAATGAGGTAAAGTGATGTAGTGTATAGCACATTTATAGTCAAAATACATCAATGAGACTTGCAAAATGGGAAAAACCTCTATGAATGGTGCAAACTGGACAATTTTACAAACTGGGCATAGTGTAATTGCTCACTAAATCCCTTTGGACTTAGTGTGTACAGTATAAACATCTGGCCTCTTTTTGTTGCATGACTCTCACCCTGCCCCCCTCCCTTTGGTGTATAGGATTTTATCAATCCTCCTGAAGCGTATTACTGATGGATCCCCATCATGATAAATCTCAATATGTTTAGCCAATGGCTTCTCTCCTTTATGGGTGATGTGTCCTAGATGGTCCCTGATTCTCCTTCACAGTTCTCTGAAAGTTTTGCCCACATATTCTAGACTGCACTGGCATGTTGCCTCATATAATACTCCTACACTCTTACAATTTATGTAGTCTCGTATTGTGTAGGATTTCCCTTTAAAGTTGCTTGTAAAGTGTTTGCCAGTCATCAGGTAAGAGCTTACTATAAGACCAAAACACCTGAAGCATCCTTTTATTTTCCACGTTAGCCAGCACCCAGTTGGTTGTGGTGGCACAGAATGGCTTCCGACAAAGAGGTTTTTGTAATTACCGTATATACTCGAGTATAAGCCGACCCGAGTATAAGCCGAGACCCCTAATTTTACCACCAAAAACTGAGAAAACCTATTCACTCGAGTATAAGCCAAGGGTGGGAAATGGATTGGTCACAGACCCCCCCCTAGTATATAGCCAGCCAGCCAGCCCCCTATAGTATACAGCCTGCCCCCAGTAGTATACAGCCATCCCAGCCTGCCCCCAGTAGTATACAGCACTGCCCAGCTGCCCCCAGTAGTATACAGCACTGCCCAGCTTGCGCCCAGTAGTATACAGCACTGCCCAGTTTGCCCCCAGTAGTATACAGCACTGCCCAGCTTGCCCCCAGTAGTATACAGCACAGCCCAGCTTGCCCCCAGTAGTATACAGCACAGCCCAGCTTGCCCCCAGTAGTATACAGCACAGCCCAGCTTGCCCCCAGTAGTATACAGCACTGCCCAGCTTGCCCCCAGTAGTATACAGCACTGCCCAGCCTGCCCCCAGTAGTATACAGCCCAGCATTAAAAAAAAAAAAACTTATATACTCACCCTCTGGTGGCCCCGATTTGCAGCGCTGCTCCCCCGATGTCCGCGCGGGTCCTCTTCTGGCTTCCGCGCCCGTCTTCTGTACATCGCGCTGGGTGCCGCCATTGCTGTTTCCCGGGAGGCGCCTAGTATGACGTCATGTAAAAAGTGTGAAAAAACACACAAAAACTGTACAAACCATCCAGAGAAACACCAGCTCCCCCCCTTTTTACCATAAGCCCCTCTCAACAGCAGGCATTGTATAAATGTAAACCATAAGTGAAACAAGCTTGTAAGACAAGCACCACAATATATATACACTCCAATGGTCTAAGAATAAATATCTGTAATGGTGATGGTACCAAGAAGGTGAATGCAGCACCAAAAACAAGCTTGAATACTGTGTATATCTACCTGGTATGATGAGAAATCATCCATTCATAGTACGGAGGTGTGGTAACTATCTGACGAGACACCGTCTGCTAAAATAACCAACATCAAAGTTTATCTGCACCCTGGGCATGCCATGGAACTTTTCTTGCACTGCTTCTTTTTCTTTCTGCTTCACATCACTCCTCACAGTGCACGCTTTTGACCACTTCTAGACACTTGCTGGTGCTAGTTGTTATCCTTCAACCATCCCCCATGGGTCTGCAACTTTAACATATAATGTCCCCGAGTATTTTACGGTTGTTAGACAAACAACACAGGGTAGACTGAGGACGGTGACGCTTTGGCAGATTTTAACCGTAACTTTAAAGGTTGCTGTCCCCGTTTATTCAGCCCTTACTTTGTGCCCAGGCCAGCCTGCTCCCAGAGGTTGATCCTCAAGATGATAAAAATGCAAGTGAAAGAATAAAATTAACTCTGCAGCAGTCCCTGTCCTCTAGACACACACAATGAAGACAGCAAACAACAAGGTATAGCAGTACTAGTCAGTTGGAACTGTATTGGGTTCTCATGACCACCATAGACAACACCCCATCCCACCATCTCTAGGGTCGACCCAGTGACTAGACAGCGGCACAGCACATGCACGACACAGAAGTGACACAGGAAAAACTATATAGATTTATATAAATCAGTAGACTTACGTGCTCTTGTTAGGAGGTGATCAGTCTCCTCCTTTGGCTACCTGAGGATTCCAGCTACTGGTCTTAGGTGTAGGACACTGTGTCCAGGCGTGTCATCTCAGCAGTGCCTCCATCTGTTAAGGTGGACAATCTCCATATGAGGAGACCCCCTTTTTATATGAGTTATTGCTCCTGTCCAAATTAAGGTATACCAAGTGCATGCGTGAGGATTACACCAGACAAAAGAAAAAATATTATGGCATAACTCTCTCTTCGTCAGAGGCAATTCTGCTTTATTCAAGAAAGTACACAAAGTTATATAGAAGAATAGGCTTTGCCAGCTTTGTTCCGATCCGAAATTACCAAGGTTTCAGGGTGGGCACATTCTAGTCTTATCTTAGATGCCAATGCCATCTTTGGGAGCAGTCTTCCAACTCAGACACCATCTTTAAAGCAGAGTAATTTCACATTAATTGTAGACAGTTATCTGATCACATGGTGAAAGGTTAATAAATGTATTTTGTGCACAAGCAACCTACTAAGCCTGACCTTGAGATTTCTCCCTTCACAGTAGAAACTAGCTTACCTTCTCCTATTGCCTGGTTATTTCACTCATGGTATAGGGCACTTCTCAGTGCCTTTTCTTTCACATCTATACTCACCGGCCACTTTATTATGTACACCTGTCCAACTGCTCGTTAACACTTAATTTCTAATCAGCCAATCACATGGCGGCAACTCAGTTCATTTAGGCATGTAGACATGGTCAAATTCAAACCGAGCATCAGTATGGGGAAGAAAGGTGATTTGAGTGCCTTTAAACGTGGCATGGTTGTTGGTGCCAGAAGGGCTGGTCTGAGTATTTCAAAAACTGCTGATCTACTGGGATTTTAACGCACAACCATCTCTAGGGTTTACAGAGAATGGTCCGAAAAAGAAAAAACATCCAGTGAGCGGCAGTTCTGTGGGCGGAAATGCCTTGTTGATGCCAGAGGTCAGAGGAGAATGGGCAGACTGGTTCGAACTGATAGAAAGGCAATAGTGACTCAAATTGCCACCCGTTACAGCCAAGGTAGGCAGAAGAGCATCTCTTAACCACACAGTACATCGAACTTTGAGGCAGATGGGCTACAGCAGCAGAAGACCACACCGAGTGCCAATCCTTTCAGCTAAGAACAGGAAACTGAGGCTACAATTTGCACAAGCTCATCGAAATTGGACAGTAGAAGATTGGAAAAACGTTGCCTGGTCTGATGAGTCTCGATTTCTGCTGCGACATTCGGATGGTAGGGTCAGAATTTGGCGTCAACAACATGAAAGCATGGATCCATCCTGCCTTGTATCAATGGTTCAGGCTGGTGGTGGTGGTGTCATGGTGTGGGGAATATTTTCTTGGCACTCTTTGGGCCCCTTGGTACCAATTGAGCATCGTTGCAACGCCACAGCCTACCTGAGTATTGTTGCTGACCATGTCCATCCCTTTATGACCACAATGTACCCAACATCTGATGGCTACTTTCAGCAGGATAATGCACCATGTCATAAAGCTGGAATCATCTCAGACTGGTTTCTTGAACATGACAATGAGTTCACTGTACTCAAATGGCCTCCACAGTCACCAGATCTCAATCCAATAGAGCATCTTTGGGATGTGGTGGAACGGGAGATTCGCATCATGGATGTGCAGCTGACAAATCTGCAGCAACTGTGTGATGCCATCATGTCAATATGGACCAAAATCTCTGAGGAATGCTCCCAGCACCTTGTTGAATCTATGCCACGAATAATTGAGGCAGTTCTGAAGGCAAAAGGGGGTCCAACCCGTTACTAGCATGGTGTACCTAATAAAGTGGCCGGTGAGTGTATATTGTAAATTCTGAGATAGTTTAATATTGGTATTACTTTGTTTCAGTTGTTTTTCTACTGGATTGGGTACCCTACTCATTAGTGTACCCTTCTAGCCGTTTGTTGAAAGTACTTCATTTAATTTGCTTATACTGTATCACTTTGTATCGATTCCTAACAACTGTAAGTCAGGGCTACAGGGTGAAAAGATTCAATGGTATGTGCTGCTCTTTAGGGCATGATGGGCATAAAACATTTTTATACATTTTTTTTACTAGTCACATTTTGTACTTATAGTAACACTGATGTTATTTTGAGCTGTTGATGATCACCATTTATTACTAGTATATATCATCTTGTAAACAGGTGCAAAGATGTGGAGGTTAAATATGTGGAAGATCTGAAACAGAGCATTAAAAAAAGGATGTTTTGCAGAAGACCAATATGCAGTTGATTGGTATATTGCACCTTCTAAAGTAATCTGTGAAAATGTAACCAACCCTAATCTTCACTTTCTCATCCATCTCCAATTACACCTTTACTTCTGGCATTGATTCAATATCTGGCTGCACTGTTTGTTTCACACATGTTCTGGACATCATATTTATGCTCTTAGTTTCACATGTTGAGCAGGATGGAGGTCAGCCAAAGGCTGAACTACCATTTGTACAAGCTGTTAACAGAGGGACAAGAAACCATGTCATCTGATGTGTGATTTAAATGTGTCTTTTCACTCATAAAATCACTCTGTTAATTAAGCCTGAATTTTTATGAGAGGAGTTCTGTTCTATTTGCTACCAATAACCATTGTGCAATGTCATAAAATTGTCTTATTAGTGAAGGAGAATGACTTGGACCATGAAATGGTATGACGTGTAATACAGCATGGTTGATTAACCACTCTCCGATTAGAGGAGGATTAGTCCTTCATGACCAGGAATAGAATGCGTTGTCATTTGGAGTTTCTTTAGTAATTTACTATCATCTTCTACTTCTCCTTAATGTTAAGATTAATAATCTTTTATTTACATTATCTTTATATATAAGACTTTGTTGTATCATACATTTGGAATATATGGTTCCTCCAAGTGCTTCTTTTGATTTTGTTATATCTTAGGGTTTGGGGCCAAGAATATTGGATGTATTATATAAGTAAACTTTATAGTGATAGGAAAATGATACAATTTGATATCAAAGGATATAGGATATATTTGATAACAAAGGATAAAATATTGATACATTTTGCTAAAAGTTATTGCTAAGTAAAGTTCAACCGTTTCCCTGCCAAAGATGGCACCTCCATGGCCAAGGACATCTGAGATAAGTCCTGGATTCTAGGAGCCATAACTTTGGATCCCTGGCACATATAATTTCATCTTTTTTTCTTCATTCATTGTGTTTGTAGGTGCCAGGGATCCAGGGATAGTAACAATTTCAGTGTGAATTTTTATTAATGCAAATCAATCCCAACTGTCACTTTAACAGTTAATATCTCTGGATCCCTGGCACAATCCTAGAGAAGAATCAAAAATTTAGTCCTCTGAATTGTGCCCCCTCCAGCTTCTTAGCCAGCAGGTTGCAGGGAGAAGATCTTGGAGGTGCACAGAGGATCTTCTCAAAGCTCAGAGATAAAGACAATAGTGGGGAAGATTTATCAAGCTGTCTGAAAGTCAGACTATTTGTAGTTGCCCATGGCAACCAATCATAGCTCAGCTTTCATTTTACCAGTGCTCATGAATATTTTAAAGGGGAGCTGTGATTGGTTGCCATGGGAAACTAGAAATATTCTGACTTTCAGACAGCTTGATAAATCTGCCCCATTGACTTTTTTCTGTTGCTAAACTTTAGAAAGCAATAACAAGCACTAACATTCATATCATTAATCCTCTCCTGTCCATTGTTTTTTTTTCACAAATAAAGTTTTTATTTCGCACATCCCTTCATTATAGCATTCTTACTCAAATTTTGAGCATAATGTTCCATAATTGTGCTGCTAATACAATGGTGCATATATTACACCCATATAGCAGTGACCTTTGTTATCTCATTAGCTTGATTTATGGATATATATTTTTTATTCGTGTTACAGTTGTTTAAGTGAGTAGAAAATAATACATCTATGTGAAACTCAGTGCAATTATCTGCAGAAATTGTTTGGCGCACCCCACAGATTTAATGTTTGCTGCATATATTGGTGAATATACCAATGTGGGGTATATATGAATGCCTCGGCACAATTTCAGCATTTCAAAGGCTGGGGAGTGGAGATAGAAGGGGAATCAGGACATTCCACATGTCGCCTGATTAGTTTATGGACGAAACACACGATACCATTGCATGCTCTGGAAAGTGGATTTGGTGGAGGGGAAATAGGCAGTAAACCGACATTGTCCCTCATATCCAAGGTGTGGACTTAAGCCAAGGATATAATAGGTATTCCTAAATATACATCTGACACTCCACTCTGGCGAAACCCTGCTTTGCCGGAAATATTTCGCTTGGGGGGTTTTTCCCCATGGGAAGCGAAAGGGGTTAAGAAGCTGAAGCATATTTGTTCAGAAGGAAACTTTAGAACGTTTGAGGAAATACAGGCTGAATTCCAATTGCCACATGCGTGGTTCTATCAGTATTTGCAAATTCAACATGCTTTTGAGGTACAGTCCAGGGTAGAACAGATAGAAGTGGGCATCAATGGAGCATTAAATAGAATATTGAAGTCAAGTTCTACTAAAGGCCTGATCTCATATTCTTATACAGTGTTATTAAATGACTCTATTAAGAATATTCCATTAAAATGTCAGGAACATTGGAATAGAGAGGTGGGCCCTATTGAAGAGGAGCAGTGGACTGAAGCTTTGGAATTGGTGCCAACCCTCTCGCCTAGTGAAGCACGTAGGATGTCTCACTTATTTCTTTTACATGGAACATGTAGGTCACCCCAAATACTATTTCATATAGAAGCTAGGCCTAATTCAGAATGCCTGAGATGTGGAACTGAAGAGGCAGATATACTCCACATGATGTGGGGATGTAGGGAACTGGAATCCTTTTGGAAATCTGTATTAGAATTGACGCGTAAAGTCTTCTCTGTAACAATTGAGGAAAGTCCCCTAGCATGTCTATTGGGAGTACTGAAGATGGACAACCTGACAGAACCTAACAACATTGCAATACAAATATCTCTATACCAAGCTAGAAAAGTTATAGCTGCTCATTGGATTAGGCCTAGGCCACCGGACAAGAAAGAGTTGATAGACCGTTTGAATGCAATAATACTACTGGAATATAGTACGTATGTGAAGAGGAATGGGGTCTCCAAATTTGAAAATATTTGGGGCAAGTGGCTAGATACGCCTGGTCTACCATCAAGTTCCCTTATAAGACTAAGAACTAGTTTAGAATATCAATTATCATTGGCAAAATAAGTAAAGATTGGTTTAGGTCTTCTTTAATATGTGAATAACTGTATGAGACCTGACTGGTCTTAGTAGAGCTGGCTCGCAAGGGTGGGTGGGGGATAGTTGGGAAGGGAAGGAGGGAGTATGCTACCAATAATAAGCGTATGTGATAAAACATAAATCCTGTATGAGAAGAAGGATACAACTGTAATTCTCTTGTAATGCTTTTATGAGTATAATTTGAGTTTGTATTATTGTACAAAACCAGAGCTTATTGTAATGATATGTACATACTTCCCTCCAGGTTGTACTTGTTGGGTGTGTTGTTATATAAAAAATGTTCAATAAAGGTGGCGTGGTTTGGCCATGGAAGCGTGAGGCTGCTTTCCTCCTGAGCTCCCGTGTCGGGCCTAGAGAATCGGCCATAAAACAGCTATTTTGCCCCCAAAAATCCCACCTGCATGGGTGCTAAGAGGCGCAGAGGAGCCGGGGTCACCTATACCCCTTCAACCCGCTTCGCCGCCCGAAACCCCATCACATCCTACCTTCAAGCGGCACGTGGGATGGAGTCTGCACCCGCGCACTCGGCCGAAGCTGCGGACCTCATCGACCTGTCCCTGCCGGCTCCGCACAAAGCTCCTGGGACCTCCACCACACCAACTCCCGGCTCGAGAGGGTCCATCATTGACATCATTAAGTCCCCCACATGGCGGATCCAAGATGGCGGCCGCGGGAGAGAAACGTGGCAGCTCACGTGTTAGCTGCGACCCATCTGGCAGCACCGCACCATCAGCACACATGCCGCGGTCTGGAGACGCTACAGAGAGTGTCCTGCACTCCTCGAGGCACTTTCCTGGGACATCAGACGCAGGAACAGTAAGTGGCCATGTCACTCACAGCACACCTGGAGACCCTGCTGGTCACTCAGCCACCCTAGGAGTCCCCCTCCTGCCACAGTCCCAAGGCATAGCCCCCCCATAGGAAGGAGCCTGAGGAACAGGCCTACCCCAGAGCAATATCCCCCTGCTCATCCTTGGCGGCCTCCCCGCGTTGGGGATCCACACAGAGCTCCCCCTTGTCCTCCGCTACACCTGGGCTAAACCCACTTGCTACTGCGTGGCCTGCGGGTGCATTACAAGATGAGGCCCTCCAGCCTTCACTGCACCTCTCTCCATTGAATCACCAGAGCCCATTATCTGATCCTTACTCACAGCGCTCACGTCCTGAAGATAACAGGCTCCATGTAACCACTGACTCTGTATATCCTGCAAAAATCTCTTTAGACATGGAAGCCCTGGCAGACCTCAGGGCCCTGAGAGCTCATATTCGTGCCATTCCTACAAGAGAGGATATGGAGGCATATGTCTCCAGACTAGAGCAATCTTACAGTACTGAACTGTCCGCAATTAGGGATGAAGTGCATCACATAGAAGAGAGGGTTTCAACGGTCGAGTCGTCCCAGCGTAATATACAAGAACAGCTCGCAGCCCATTCTGTACAGTTGTCCACTCAGTCTTCTCATCTTCAATTTCTATCGGATCATTTAGATGACCTGGAAAATCATGGACGGCGAAACAACATTAGGGTCAGAGGCCTTCCAGAGTCCATTACAACAGCTGAGATTCATCCCACTTTACAAGAACTCTTTAACATGGTCCTCCAGGCCCCAGCGGACTCCCCAGTGGAACTGGACCGGGCTCACAGATCCCTTGGCCCTAGATCAATGGACCCCAACAGGCCGCGAGACATCATTTGTAGAGTGCAACGGTACCAGCTTAAGGAATCCATAATGAACGGGGCCAGAGACCGAGGGGAAATCCGGTTTAAAGGATCTACTATTCAACTCCTGCCTGACCTCTCCAGACTGACGTTGATGAAACGAAAGTCTTTGCACCCTGTATTGGACACACTCCTACAGAAGGCCCTTCAATACACCTGGGGCTTTCCCTTCCGCCTCCAAGTGAGGCACAATGGGAGAATGGTCATATTACGCCATCCTGGAGACTTACCGAGCTTTACTGCAGCCCTAGGCTTACCTGACATTGAGATCCAAGATTGGCCTACCTTCAGATCCGAGGGCCCCCTGGGGCCACTACCAAGACCACAAAGAGACCCGCGTCGTCGTCAACATAGACGATCCTTCAATCATCAAGACCCTGCTCTGGTGGCCCCGGACCTGTGAGGAATGCGGAATGCTCTGCTTCCCGGTTCTTTCTCGTGGGCTGGCTAATCATTTAGCTATATCTCTTCTGGGACTGGTATCGTACTACCCATGTTTTTCTGTGTATTATTTTTCTTGTTTCGGTTACCATGATATACATTATGTTGCAGATGCTTGTCTCAACTTGTTGGGTGATACAGTGTAACTGCATTTTGGTTTACTCGTGCTAGGTGGGTTTTCATAGAATTATGCCGTTTTCTCCGGGCCCCTCCGGGGGCACCTTCTATGGAAATTCTACGTCCTACCGGGGTGTTGCGCTCAGCTGGCCTGACCGTAACGTAAACTGTTTTTCTATATACCCCATTCTTTTACCTTTGCGCTTTAGTGTTGCCGCGACCCTGATTAACGAGAGCTCGGCTTCTTAAAGTATTCTGTATTATATTGATTGTTCATTCTTTTGTACTTTCAGATTTCCTTTACCCCCCCCTTTTTTTTCTCTTTCTCCCGCCCCCGCCTTACCCTAGTGTTCCTGTCTCATGAGCTCCAGTCCCTCCCCAGGTCTGTCACCTCCTGCAACCTATTTTAGATTAGACCCTACCCCCAGCTGCTTCTCATGGCCACTTTAAAAGTGGGATCCTATAATGTAAGGGGGTTTAACACTCCCCAGAAGAGAGCACAGATTTCCTATGGGATGCATAAACAGAGTGTACAGATCCTCTTTATAAAGGATACGCAATTTAAAACAGGGCATGTACCAAACATACGGGACAGGCATTTTACTACTTGGTATCACAGCACAAACCCAGATGGGCGAGCTAAGGGGGTATCTATAGGCCTACATAGATCCCTGACACATTCAGTTATAGACGTGAGAATGGGCCCGTTGGGGAGATACCTATTTCTTAAACTGAGAATCCATTCCACTGTCTATACTATAGCTAACTGGTACTTACCCAACACACGCCCAGTTCCTGCCAGCCGCTCCATTCTACGGTCACAGAAAAAGGGCCTCTTATGTTTCTTTCAGCTGCCCGATCGGTAATACCTCGGCACTGGAGATCTACTAACACCCCCCTTTCACAGAATGGATTCATGAGCTTTCAAACATTTGCCGCATGGAGGAACTTAGCGCAGAGGTGAACCAGTCCATGGAAAAGTTTACGCGCATTTGGCAGCCTTGGTTTCTATTTAAGAACACTCCTGCGTATGCCCAGCTGTTTACCGATCCGTCATATTGTGTCTCCCCTTTCCCGTGATGTTTCTTCCCCCCCCCCTATCTTCCCCCTCCCTCTCAGTCTCCCCTCTTCTAACCCCCCCACTGCCCTTTAACTCAACACCGAACCTTCATACGGTTTCTGTCTACTAAAAATGTAACGGGGCGCCCATTAGGTCGCCTATCTGGTTCTATTCGCTTAAATTAACTCAATGTTCTTTTTCGTGTGCTTACCTTTTCAATTGTGTTATAGTTCGCACATTCATATTTTTTGCTCATGTAATGAATATATCTATTTGGGACACTAATATGTCAAGCTGACTCTGTCCACAAACATCGGAGCGTGATATAGCCACCTCGCCGGACGGACACTTCCCGCTCGACCACTCTGTTTAGGCCCTGCGTGGCCAATACTGGTATTGATTTGTTATACTTGATAATTTCGATCTTCTGTATTTTGGTATGTGAACTTCATTACTTCCTTAATAAACTATATTGAATATAAAAAATGTTCAATAAAAATATCTGATTAAAAAAAAATATATGAATGTCTCACATCTTATTGTTTTTAGGAAAGTACATTTTTTTATAAGTAGTCTAGATTTGCACATATTTTAGTGGAAATTTTGAATTTGCTTGTAATTTATGCATTTTGTCAGTTTTGTGTACATAGTAGGCTGTGTTTTTTTTAATGATTTTGGCCAGATAAGAGCTCCTATTATTCCATATGAATGTTTGTACTCTGTAATGTATTATTTTATTTGTATATGTCCCCTATGATTTGTGAATCACTATGGAATATGATGGCACTATATAATCAAAGATGATTATTATTATTAGCATTGTGGTATATATAAATCTATTATTTTTACATCCCTTTTTTTCGGCATAAACCTTCTCTTTGCTGTGAGTTTTATGTAAAAGTGTATGTTCTCATTCATTTTGTTTTTTAATAATTAATATAAGCGTGAAGCTTTCTGGATTCTTACACTTAGTCCTAGAGAACCCTGAATGGCAGGTACTTCAGGGATGATTTTTTTTACAATAATTTAATGTGAAATTATAATTATAAGTATGATCCTCCTATGTGTTCTTTTACTAACACCCTAAGATGAGGTATACAGCAAATGGGATGTGACGTTTTCTTCTAACAAGATTTTGATTGGCTCTTATGTGTTTTAAAAAAAAGTTTAGAGTTTTTCAAAATAAAAAATAAGTAAATAAAACTAAACAACATCCCAAAAATCTTGCTTTTCCACATAAGTACCTATTTAGAGGGTTAATAAATACAATAGATACAAAAAAACCACTAAATTAGCATTGTTCTGTCTGTCTAGACCTTGGCTAAACAGTATTTTGATATTATACCTGTACTGCGAAGGGAATAAAAAATAGAAATGAAAAATTATTTAAAAATTGCAATTTTAATTCTTCATACCTACTGAAATAAAAAAGTGATCAAAAAGTTGGATGTACCAGAAAATAGTACTAGAGATGAGCGAACATGCTCGTCCGAGCTTGATGCTCGGTCGAGCATTAGGGTACTCGAAACTGCTCGTTGCTCGGACGAATACTTTGCCCGCTCGAGAAAATGGCAGCTCCCGCCGTTTTGCTTTTTGGCGGCCAGAAACAGAGCCAATCACAAGCCAGGAGACTCTGCACTCCACCCAGCATGACGTGGTACCCTTACACGTCGATAGCAGTGGTTGGCTGGCCAGATCAGGTGACCCTGGGATAGACTAGCCGCTGGCCGCGCTGCTCGGATCATTCTGTCTCTGGATGCCGCTAGGGAGAGAGCTGCTGCTGGTCAGGGAAAGCGTTAGGGTGTTCTATTAGCTTACTGTTAGGCAGGAGTGATTCTCAAAGAACCCAACAGCCCTTCTTAGGGCTACAATAACGTTCTACTTTTTTTATTTTAATTTGCATCTTTTACCATTTTGTGAGTAATTAACAGGGGGACTTGCTACCGTTGTGTTTAGCTCTTAGTGGCACACATCCATAGCAAAGACCGAAGTGGGAAAATTCAGTAGGGGTTGGATTTCTATTAGGCAATAACTCAGTGTCATCTCATCTGGCATAGTAGTGTGCTTCCTTTGATACTTGGCTAGAAAATAGCCATAGGAGAATACAAATAGCTTCTTGAAGCCTACAGTAGCGTTCTATATATTTGATTTCTGGTTGATCTGCTGGTGGCTGTAGTTTCTGCAGTGCATGTACTTGCCAATTCTGAGCAATTTGTAGTGAGACTTGCGACCGCTGTGTTCTGCGCTTAGTGGCGCACATATCCATAGCAAAGGCTGAAGTGGCAAAATTCAGTAGGGGTTGGATTTCTATTAGGCAATAACTCAGTGTCATCTCATCTGGCATAGTAGTGTGCTTCCTTTGATACTTGGCTAGAAAATAGCCATAGGAGAATACAAATAGCTTCTTGAAGCCTACAGTAGCGTTCTATATATTTGATTTCTGGTTGATCTGCTGGTGGCTGTAGTTTCTGCAGTGCATGTACTTGCCAATTCTGAGCAATTTGTAGTGAGACTTGCGACCGCTGTGTTCTGCGCTTAGTGGCGCACATATCCATAGCAAAGGCTGAAGTGGCAAAATTCAGTAGGGGTTGGATTTCTATTAGGCAATAACTCAGTGTCATCTCATCTGGCATAGTAGTGTGCTTCCTTTGATACTTGGCTAGAAAATAGCCACAGGAGAATACAAATAGCTTCTTGAAGCCTACAGTAGCGTTCTATATATTTGATTTCTGGTTGATCTGCTGGTGGCTGTAGTTTCTGCAGTGCATGTACTTGCCAATTCTGAGCAATTTGTAGTGAGACTTGCGACCGCTGTGTTCTGCGCTTAGTGGCGCACATATCCATAGCAAAGGCTGAAGTGGCAAAATTCAGTAGGGGTTGGATTTCTATTAGGCAATAACTCAGTGTCATCTCATCTGGCATAGTAGTGTGCTTCCTTTGATACTTGGCTAGAAAATAGCCATAGGAGAATACAAACAGCTTCTTGAAGCCTACAGTAGCGTTCTATATATTTGATTTCTGGTTGATCTGCTGGTGGCTTTAGTTTCTGCAGTGCATGTACTTGCCAATTCTGAGCAATTTGTAGTGAGACTTGCGACCGCTGTGTTCTGCGCTTAGTGGCGCACATATCCATAGCAAAGGCTGAAGTGGGAAAATTCAGTAGGGGTTGGATTTCTATTAGGCAATAACTCAGTGTCATCTCATCTGGCATAGTAGTGTGCTTCCTTTGATACTTGGCTAGAAAATAGCCATAGGAGAATACAAATAGCTTCTTGAAGCCTACAGTAGCGTTCTATATATTTGATTTCTGGTTGATCTGCTGGTGGCTGTAGTTTCTGCAGTGCATGTACTTGCCAATTCTGAGCAATTTGTAGTGAGACTTGCGACCGCTGTGTTCTGCGCTTAGTGGCGCACATATCCATAGCAAAGGCTGAAGTGGGAAAATTCAGTAGGGGTTGGATTTCTATTAGGCAATAACTCAGTGTCATCTCATCTGGCATAGTAGTGTGCTTCCTTTGATACTTGGCTAGAAAATAGCCATAGGAGAATACAAATAGCTTCTTGAAGCCTACAGTAGCGTTCTATATATTTGATTTCTGGTTGATCTGCTGGTGGCTGTAGTTTCTGCAGTGCATGTACTTGCCAATTCTGAGCAATTTGTAGTGAGACTTGCGACCGCTGTGTTCTGCGCTTAGTGGCGCACATATCCATAGCAAAGGCTGAAGTGGCAAAATTCAGTAGGGGTTGGATTTCTATTAGGCAATAACTCAGTGTCATCTCATCTGGCATAGTAGTGTGCTTCCTTTGATACTTGGCTAGAAAATAGCCATAGCAATAGGATAGGATTGTTTGGTTCTAAAAACTCAAAAAAAAACAAAAAACACAAAAAAAAACAAAAAACACAAAAAAACACACAAAAAAAAAAAAAAAAAGTAAAAAAAAAAAAAAAGTTATAACTCTCATTTTAAAAATGTTTAACCCCAGGGCTAGGGGTAGAGGACGAGGGCGGGGACGTGGGCGTCCAACTACTGCAGGGGTCAGAGGCCGTGGTCCTGGGCGGGGTGAGACACCACCTGCTGATGAGGGAGCAGGGGAACGCCGCAGAGCTACACTCCCTAGGTTCATGTCTGAAGTTACTGGGACTCGTGGTAGAGCACTGTTGAGGCCAGAACAGTGCGAACAGGTGATGTCGTGGATTGCTGACAATGCTTCGAGCAATTTGTCCACCACCAGTCAGTCTTCCACGCAGTCCACCCATGTCACCGAAATCCCCACTCCTCCAGCTCCTGCACCTCAGCCTCCTCCCCCCCAGTCTGCCCCCTCCCAGGAAAATTTGCCATTTGAACCGGCATACTCTGAGGAACTGTTTTCTGGACCCTTCCCACAGTCACAAACCACTTGTCCGGTTGCTGCTGAGCAATTTTCCGATGCCCAGGTTTTCCACCAGTCACAGTCTGTGGGTGATGATGACCTTCTTGACGTAGTGGAAGTGTGTAAAGAGGTGTCCGACGATGAGGAGACACGGTTGTCAGACAGTGGGGAAGTTGTTGTCAGGGCAGGAAGTCCGAGGGGGGAGCAGACTGAGGGATCGGAGGATGATGAGGTGACAGACCCAAGCTGGGTTGAGAGGCCGGGTGAACACAGTGCTTCTGAGACGGAGGAGAGTCCTCGACCTGAACAGGTTGGAAGAGGCAGTGGTGGGGCCAGACGGAGAGGCAGGGCCAGAGCTGGTGCATCAGCGCCACTGTCAACTAGTGAAGCTCCCGTGGTGAGGGCTCTTGCGGCGAGGGCTAGATCTTCAGAAGTGTGGAGGTTCTTTAAGGAAACACCGGATGACCGACGGACTGTGGTGTGCAACATTTGCCAAACCAGGCTCAGCAGGGGTTCCACCACTACTAGCTTAACTACCACCAGTATGCGCAGGCATATGAATGCTAAGCACCCCACTCAGTGGCAACAAGCCCGTTCACCTCCGGCCGTGCACACCACTGCTCCTTCCCCTGTGTCAGCTGCTAGTCAGCCCCCTGCCCAGGACCCTGCCACAAAAACCCCATCGTCGCCTCCACGATCCTCCACAGCATCCACCAGCGTTCAGCTCTCCATACCCCAGACGCTGGAGCGGAAACGCAAATATAGTGCAACCCACCCGCACGCCCAAGCCCTTAATGTGCACATCTCCAGATTGCTTAGCCTGGAGATGCTGCCCTATAGGCTAGTAGAGACCGAGGCCTTTCGCAACCTCATGGCGGCGGCCGCCCCTCGGTATTCGGTCCCCAGCCGCCACTACTTTTCCCGATGTGCCGTCCCAGCCCTGCACCAGCACGTGTCAGACAACATCATCCGTGCCCTGACCAACGCCGTTTCTGACAAGGTCCACCTGACCACGGACACGTGGACGAGTGCTGCCGGGCAGGGCCACTATATATCGCTGACGGCACATTGGGTTAACTTGGTGGAGGCTGGGACCGAGACTGACCCTGGGGCTGCTCATATACTGCCGACGCCGAGGATTGCGGGGCCTACCTCGGTCCAGGTGTTTCAGGCCTACTATGCCTCCTCCTCCTCCCACCCCTCCTCCACCTCCTCCTCCGAACTACCATCCGTGGGCACGGCGCCATCAGTCGGTAGCTCTAGGCACAGCAGCAGTGCCGTCGCTAAGCGACAGCAGGCGGTGCTCAAACTGCTGAGCCTAGGCGACAAAAGGCACACCGCCCAAGAGCTATTACAGGGCATCACGGCGCAGACTGATCTGTGGCTGGCACCGCTGAACCTCAAGCCGGGAATGGTTGTGTGTGACAACGGCCGTAACCTGGTGGCGGCTCTGCAACTCGGCAGACTGACACATGTGCCATGCCTGGCCCATGTGTTAAATCTGATAGTGCAGCGTTTCCTCAAGACATACCCCAATCTGTCTGATTTGCTCACGAAGGTGCGCCGCATCTGTGCGCATTTCAGGAAGTCCAGCCCAGATGCTGCCACTCTCAGGGCAGCGCAGCGCCGCCTCCAACTGCCCGCTCACCGACTGTTGTGCGACGTGCCCACGAGGTGGAATTCAACACTGACCATGTTATCTAGAGTTTACCAGCAGCGCAGAGCGATTGTAGACTGCCAGATGTCAACTTCCACCAGAACTGGTAGTCAGGTCAGTCAGCTTCCTCAAGTCTACAATGAGGAGTGGACGTGGATGTCTGATATCTGTCAGGTGCTGAGTAACTTTGAGGAGTCAACACAGATGGTCAGTGGCGATGCCGCCATCATCAGCCTCACCATCCCGCTGCTTGGCCTGTTGAAAAACTCTCTGGTCAGCATGAAGTCGGAAGCTTTGCGCTCGTCACAAGAGACGGGGGAAGAATATTCCCTTGTTGATAGCCAAAGCACCCTGAGGTCTGTTTCTCAGCGCATATCGGAGGAGGTGGAGGTGGAGGAGGATGAGGAGGAAGAGGAGGAGAATGTTGGCGAGACACAAGAGGGGACCATTGTTGAGTCCTTCACTGTTCAGCGTGTATGGGCAGAAGAAGAGGAGTTGGAGGAGTTGGAGGAGGAGGAAATGGACAGTCAGGCCAGTGAGGGGAGTGAATTCTTACGCGTTGGTACTCTGGCGCATATGGCAGATTTCATGCTAGGCTGCCTATCCCGTGACCCTCGCGTTCAAAGAATTTATTCCAGCACCGATTACTGGGTGTTCACTCTCCTGGACCCACGGTACAAGCAAAATCTTGCCACTCTCATCCCTGCAGAGGAAAGGAGTGTGAGAATGCATGAATACCAGCAGGCCCTGGTGCACAAGCTGAAACAGTATTTCCCTTCTGACAGCGCTAGCGGCAGAGTGCGTAGTTCTGCGGGACAAGTAGCGAGGGAGAGTAGGCGAGCAGGCAGCTTGTCCAGCACTGGCAAGGGTACGCTTTACAAGGCTTTTGCCAGCTTTATGTCACCCCAGCAAGACACTGTCACCTGTCCCCAGTCTCGGCAGAGTAGGGCTGATCTTTACAGAAAGATGGTGAGGGAGTACGTAGCTGACCATACCATCGTCCTAAATGATCACACAGCTCCCTACAACTACTGGGTTTCAAAGCTGGACATGTGGCACGAACTGGCGCTGTACGCCTTGGAGGTTCTTGCCTGCCCTGCCGCTAGCGTCTTGTCCGAGCGGGTTTTCAGTGCAGCTGGTGGCATCATCACCGATAAGCGTACACGCCTGTCGACTGACAGCGCTGACAGGCTGACGCTTATTAAAATGAATAAAGGCTGGATTTCTCAGAATTTCCAATCTCCACCAGGTGAAGGAAGCTCAACCTGAATAATTGATCCACTCCTCCTCCTCCTCCTCATTTTCCTCCTTCTCCTCCTCTTTGTACAGTAAAGCAGAGGAAAATGGCTATTTTTTGACAGGGCCCACTGGCTCTTGCTATACTTCATGCATTTAATTTTTCTGGAGGGCCACCTACCCGGTCCTCTGTTTGAAACAATTTTTGTGAGTGCCACATACAGGCACTCAATCTATTCCATTTTTCTGGAGGGCCACCTACCCGGTCCTCTGGTTTGAACAATTTTTGGGACTGCCACATACAGGCACTCAATCTATTCCATTTTACTGGAGGGCCACCTACCTGCTCCTCTGGTTTGAAGAATTTTTGGGACTGCCACATACAGGCACTCAATCTATTCCATTTTACTGGAGGGCCACCTACCTGCTCCTCTGGTTTGAAGAATTTTTGGGACTGCCACATACAGGCACTCAATCTATTCCATTTTACTGGAGGGCCACCTACCTGCTCCTCTGGTTTGAAGAATTTTTGGGACTGCCACATACAGGCACTCAATCTATTCCATTTTACTGGAGGGCCACCTACCTGCTCCTCTGGTTTGAAACATTTTTGGGACTGCCACATACAGGCACTCAATCTATTCCATTTTACTGCAGGGCCACCTACCTGCTCCTCTGGTTTGAACAATTTTTGGGACTGCCACATACAGGCACTCAATCTATTCCATTTTACTGGAGGGCCACCTACCTGCTCCTCTGGTTTGAAGAATTTTTGGGACTGCCACATACAGGCACTCAATCTATTCCATTTTACTGGAGGGCCACCTACCTGCTCCTCTGGTTTGAAACATTTTTGGGACTGCCACATACAGGCACTCAATCTATCCCATTTTACTGGAGGGCCACCTACCTGCTCCTCTGGTTTGAAACATTTTTGGGACTGCCACATACAGGCACTCAATCTATCCCATTTTACTGGAGGGCCACCTACCTGCTCCTCTGGTTTGAAACATTTTTGGGACTGCCACATACAGGCACTCAATCTATTCCATTTTACTGCAGGGCCACCTACCTGCTCCTCTGGTTTGAACAATTTTTGGGACTGCCACATACAGGCACTCAATCTATTCCATTTTACTGGAGGGCCACCTACCTGCTCCTCTGGTTTGAACAATTTTTGGGACTGCCACATACAGGCACTCAATCTATCCCATTTTACTGGAGGGCCACCTACCTGCTCCTCTGGTTTGAAAAATGTTTGGGACTGCCACATACAGGCACTATCCAAATTAAATTGTCTCCATAGCAGCCTCCACACGTTGTCTCCATTGCTACCTCCAAAAGTCGTCCATATAGCTGCCTCCATACATCGTCCCTTTATCAAACGAGGTGTGTCAGGCAGAAATTTGGGTTGTTTTCATGGATTCCACATCAAAGTTGTTAACTTTGTCGCCACCCTGCTGTGTAATCCACAAAATATACTTGCAAACTTTTACCATTTAGGGATATTATTTCAGCGCTTCTTGCGCATCTGTTTACATTCCCCTCACCCGCCATATCCTAAACTTATAAGAACGCTACTACACTTGATCTTATACAAAAGTGCTGTTTGGGGAGTAGCCTAGAGACAGGGGCTTGGATTTGCGAAAGCTCGCCTGGCAGCGGAGCGCCAGCTCCATGCGCATCATGCGCTTCTTGCGCATCTGTTTACATTCCCCTCACCCGGCATATCCTAAACTTATAAGAACGCTACTACACTTGATCTTATACAAAAGTGCTGTTTGGGGAGTAGCCTAGAGACAGGGGCTTGGATTGGCGAAAGCTCGCCTGGCAGCGGAGCGCCAGCTCCATGCGCATCATGCGCTTCTTGCGTATCTGTTTACATTCCCCTCACCCGGCATATCCTAAACTTATAAGAACGCTACTACACTTGATCTTATACAAAAGTGCTGTTTGGGGAGTAGCCTAGAGACAGGGGCTTGGATTGGCGAAAGCTCGCCTGGCAGCGGAGCGCCAGCTCCATGCCAAGATCCAACTAACATAGTTTTAACTGCAGCACCTTTAATCTACTACTAGTTCACTGCCTCCATACATGGTCCCCTTATCAAACGAGCTGTGTCAGGCAGAATTTTGGGTTGTTTTCATGGCTTCCATGTTAACTTTGTCGCCACCCTGCTGTGTAATCCACAAAATATACTGGCAAACTTTTATCATGTACCGATATTATTTGAGCACTTCTTGCTCACCTCCTTTGGTTCCTCTCTGCCACCCATTGGTTTGAAGCCTGAGTCCATTTAGGGTATGTCGCCATGACACTCTCTAGCCTGCTGCCGCTGCCTCTGCATGCCGTCCCCTATAGTGTCAGGGTCAATTATTGCATGTTTTAGATGCTATCTAGCTTCATTCTGTCACTCTGTCATGGCCATGCTGTTGCCCATAATTTTGGCATAATGGTGCGTTTAAGCAGCCTCAGAGGCATCCATGCAT
Source organism: Engystomops pustulosus (assembly GCF_040894005.1). Classification (NCBI taxonomy): domain Eukaryota; kingdom Metazoa; phylum Chordata; class Amphibia; order Anura; family Leptodactylidae; genus Engystomops; species Engystomops pustulosus. The sequence goes on along the minus strand of NC_092417.1, from coordinate 98,425,475 downwards.
GCTGCCCCTGCTGTTTCCTGTCCATTTCCGTGGTGTTTCCATCCTTTTCTGAGGTTCCCAGGTGTTTGGCCAAGCTTCCCTGTGCAGAGCCTTGGTCCCCTTGAAAAATGCTCGAGTCTCCCATTGACTTCAATGGGGTTCGTTATTCGAGACGAGCACTCGAGCATCGGGAAAAGTTCGTCTCGAATAACGAGTACCCGAGCATTTTAGTGTTCGCTCATCTCTAAATAGTACCAATCGACCTTATCTTGCATTAAACAAACCCTAATAACACTCTTTTTTATTAAGGAATAAAAAATTATAGCTTTTAGAATATGCCGACTCATAATCAAAATGAGTTTTTGCTAAAGTACTAAAATATAAGGAAACCTGTACAGATTGGGTTTCTTAATCTTACTAACCTACAGAATATTTTTATCATGTTTTTTTATGATTTAATTCAAAAATAAGTGGCAGAAGTATGTTCCCCAACAAAATTTTATCATTATGATATTTTAACACATATAACAGATAAAACAAGCTGACACCCACTGCTTCTGGTGGTGGCTCCATTCATGAGGCGGTGCCAGAAGCTGGACGTAATGGAAACTTCCCGCATCGGGACAATCTTCCCGCGGCAGTGACATACTATTACATCCAAGTGCTGGCAGGGATCAATAGTTTTTAATGAAGAATTTATTTTAGGTTGGTTGAATGAATGGCAGGGTTCTCTTAACCCCTTAAGGACGCAGCCATTTTGTAGCTTAAGGCTCAGCCCGATTTTTTGGATTCTGACCTGCGTTGCTTTATATGGTTATAACTTTTGAACACTGTTACTTATCAAAACGATTCTGAGATTGTTTTTTCCCCACATGTTGTACTTCATTTTAGTGGTAAATTTTGGCTGATAAGTTTTGCGTTATATGATAAATTTTTTGAAAAATTTGCCATTTTCGAAATTCAAAATCATTGCGTTTTCAGGCAGATAGATTTACCACCTAAATAAGTTGCTGAATAACATTTCCCATTTGTCTACTTTACATTTTCATAATTTCTGAAATGTCTGGATAATTTATTTTGATGTCACGCGGCTTACAAAAAGAATATCGCTTTTCCGGATTTTCAGAATTGACTATTTTGGGGATAAATACAGTTTTGAATGAAATTTTACATATTTAGCATCAAAACCCCCTATATAACCAACCCATTTTCAAATCTGCACCCCTCAAGCTATCAGAAACCGCTTTTACGAAGATTGTTAACCCCTTGAGATCTTCATAGTAATTGAATCAAAATGGAGGTGAAATTTAGAATGGTCAAATTGTTCCCTTATACGTTCATTTAGCACTAAAATTTACACATTTCCAAAATATAAAAAGAGAAAACCCACCATACAATTTGTTCTGCAATTTCTCCCGAGTACAAAGACCCCCCACATGTGGCCATTACTTGTTTTATGGGCGCACAGCGAGACGCAGAAGGGAAGGAGAGCTGCCAGGATTTTAGTTTCCTCATTGGCCCCTTTTGAAGGCTATAAAATTTTCGCTTTTTCGTTATTTGGGCCATGTGATGCCATTTTTTTTGCGCGATGAGATGCTTTTTCCATTGTTACCATTTTGGGGTTGGTATCACCTATTGTTGAAAATTTAGGAACTTTTTTTGAGGGCAGGAGTAGAAAAGTATCAATTCTGTACTGGATTTTTTACTCTTTTTTTTTTTGGTGTTCACCGTATAGACTAATAATCATGTTATCTTTATTATATGGGTCGATATGATTACGGGATACCAGACGTGAATATATTTTCTTACGTTTTACTAAATTTGTCAAACAAAACCCTAATGTGGGGAAAAATCTATCATTTATGTATTGCCGTCTTCCAAGTGGCATAACATTGTTACTTTTTTGGCTACGGAGCTGGTTGATGGCTTATTTTTTGCGGGACATGTTGTACTTTGCACCAGTATCATGTCGGAGTACACATGGTTTTTTTATCACATTTTATAGCATTTTTTGTGGGATTGAATAGCTAAAAATCATAATTTTTGGAAGGTTTATAGCAGTTTTTTTTACGGCGTTTATCGTGGAGGTTCAATAATGATTTACTTTTATTCTACGGGTTGTTACGGACGCGGTGATACTATATATTTGGGGTTTGTGTTATGATTTAGACTTTTTTTTTAGTTATATGTATCTTTATATGTTTTGGGGGTTTTGGGCATTTTTAGTGATTTATTACTTTATTTTTTTATTGAATAACATTTTTTTTTTTACTTTTTCACTTTTATACCATGGGACATGAACAAGAAATCCTCTGATTGCAATACATGAAGTATTATCAGTGTCAGCCTATACACTTGCATAGGCTGGCACTGTGCCAGTAAGATGACGTCACAGACGCCATCTTACCGGCAATTCTTGCAGCTAACTCTGGGGTCCAGATCGGACCCCAGAGTTGCTATAGCAACGATCGGCGCCCCCCGAAAACGGTTCAAGGGGGGCGATCGTGGGGGAAAGACCCCCCAGAGGCATGTTAGATGCCGCGGTCGCGCTGACCGCGGCATTTAACGGGTTAAGCACCCGCGATAGGAGTCAACTCCGATCGCGGGTGTTACACTGGGGTGCCGGCTATCAGTCACAGCCGGCACCCCGTGTTTCCCGATGCCGGTTCGGCTCAGATCTTGAGCTGAACCGGCATGGGCTCAGCATCCGATATATCGGACACTGAGCGCTAAGTCATTGAGCTCAGCGTCCGATATATCGGACGCTGAGCGTTAACAGGTTAAAGACAATTTTAGGCCATGTCCCTAAGGTGTTAAAATATACTTTTCAATGGACTTTTACTGACTTTTGTTGGTGTTCTTCTGTTTTCTGGGTGGAAAATTAGACAGGAGCTAGGATCTATTTTTTAAATCTCAAATAATGGAAGTGGTCTCAACCACCCTTAACCCTTTACCAACATGTGACGTAGCATTACGTCACATGCCAGGTGCGGGTGCATGGAGAGGGCTCACGGGCTGCTAGCACCGATCGCGGGTGTTTTCCCGTCAACCGCCGCCATCTTGCCAAAGATCATTGCTGATGTCACCAGGGAGCAGCGATCTGTCACCATGACAGCCTCAGGTCTTCCCGGAAAAAAAAAGTAAAAAAAAAAATATATATAATAAAAAAACATAAAAATTCAAATCACCCCCCTTTCCTGCATGATCTATCAAATTATAATAACGGTTTTTCACTGCGTTTAACCCCGTAACGGAAAATACCGCCATTTTTGCCATTTTAAAAAAATATAAACAACTGTATAAAAAGTGATCAAAAGGTCCTACAGTCCTAAAAATGATAACATTGAAAACTTAATCAGAAGTCGCAAAAAATGACACAACCCAAATCTCTGTACACCAAAGTATAAAACAGTTATTAGCACCAGAAGATGGCAAAATCCAAAAATGTCTTTTTGTACAGGTTTTAATTTTTGTAAATGTATGAAAACATTATAAAATCTATACAAATTTGGTATGCCCATAATCGTAGAATAAAGTAGATATGTCATTTGGGGCATAGAGTGAAATCCGTAAAATCCCAAGGATGCGGCTTGAATGCATTTTTTCACCAATTTTACTGCATTTGTAATGTTTTTCCTGCTTCCCAGTGCACGGCATGGGATATTAAATGCCACCATTTTGAAGTGTAATTTGTTATGCAGAAAATAAGCGATAACACAGCTCCGTACATGGAAAAATAAAAAAGTTATAGATTTTTGAAGGTGGGGAATGAAAAATAAAAGCCCAAAAACGAAAAAGGGCATCGGCGGGAAGGGGTTAATCCAGCCCGGCATTTATGTATGCTGAAAATTAAATATATTTTTCAATATTTTAGCTAGACTTTGTGCACTTCTGTGTGAAATCTCTTCACTAAACTGCATCACAGCCCCATCCCTTGTGCTCTCAGTAAGAGCAGTAGAAGGGTTCAATCGAAAAAATCGCCAAAAAAAAGGGTCTGCACAGGTGAGTGCATCCATTACAGCCAACACACAACTCAAGATCCATTGATAAATTCTAGAAAAATTGGGAAGTGTGTGTAGAGGCAAATATAACAAATTTTATTTAACTCACAATATACAAAACTGTTAAGACCCATTAAAGTGGTTCTCTTTATTTATAGTATAAATATATATTTTCTATACATATATACATAAATATATATATTTGATTTCTATATGTCGACTGTTGCATTTGTTTGTCCTAGAATCTAATTAGAAACCACTTATAGATTCACAATTATAAAGTGACACTACTGAATGACAGTGATGATGGTTATGTAAGTATCATCTATATAAATCAGTACAGATGTAAGGTATGACTATGATGTGATGGTCTTATATATAACCCCAGCTTTATAGCAAATGTTTAAACATGGAATATGCAGTACTAATTAATCTGTTATAATAAGGACATGTCCTTAGTACATAGTAATAGGAATAGGTATTTACTGCTGTCAACTTCGCCTTTAGGGTACAAGTAAATGATATTCTACTGCTGCAGTTGCCAAGAAATAACACAGAATTGTGATGTGTTCTCTATAATATGTTTATCCTCAAATACTATATACGTTGGTGTTTTGGTCTGCATAGCTGGCACTGAGGGTGGTATCTTAAAGGGAACATGTCAGGCAAATTAACCTCCTAAACTAAATATATTTTCATAAACTGCCATTAGAAAGCATTGCCTCTATCCCTTCATTATCCCTCTACATGCCTGTAAACTTAAGCAATGAGGTCCTAAAGCTGTATGCAAATGACCTATGATGTCCAATGAGTCATTATCATATTCAAGCTTTCCAGCTGTCCCCCAGTCCTTGACTGACTGTCTGTAAATTTGAGTTATAATGGTGTAATGGCTCCTCCATGTGCTTCCTGGTGCTGGCACCCCCTGAAGCCTGTGTGTATGAGATACTCCTGATGTGAGGTATAATGGTGTAATGGCTCCTCCATGTGCTTCCTGGTGCTGGCACCCCGTGCAGTCTGTGTGTATGAGATAGTCCTATACATATGACTGACAGCCTGTATAATGATGTGAGGTATAATGGTTTAATGGCTCCTCCATGTACTTCCTGGTGCTGGCGGCCACGTCCCCTGCTGCCTGTGTCTGTATAGGAGAGATACAACAGCTCCAGGCAGTCATGTTATAGCAAAACATGTCAGGTACTTGTGTAGCAATGCTTTACTATACATTACAAACAGACATGAGCAGGGGGGAAAAGGAACGGGTAACAGCCGTGACATCACTGCCTCTGACCATGTGACCAGCCTCATTTACATAATAAAGAAAAGATGATTTTAGAACGATTAATGTATGAATTGACTAGATAAAGGCTGGGATGGATCCTTGTGAGCTGCTCTAACAGGTAGAGGTGACAGAAATAGTGACGGAGACCTGATGACGGGTGTCCTTTAAACAGGGCATGACATGGATTTGCCAGTTTTTACAACACATCTGAAAGTCAATGTAGATTTGTTTTTCCACAGAACGTTAAATGATCGATGTAATGTAGTGAGAGAACAGCTAGGATGAAAAGGAAAGACAGACAAAGCCAGTTAACCCGAAGGCTAAATCCCCTTCCCAGTTGTACCTACCTAATTGCCCAGCATTCCCTGAACTATAGGTGACAACTAAAAGGTGTTCCCTTCCGACGTGCATATAAAGTGAAAACATGAAGACTGGACAATACAAACATAGAAAACCAGTTGACAGATCAAAACCAAGAGGATAATGCAGTACAAAACACACAGAGGGTCAAGGTAACCAAAATACAGAAATCAAAAATCACACTCATCAATGCATCCTCAGTCATACTTTACAGACAGAGGGTAATTCTGAAGCCTGAACAAGATCAGACGTTATAATCTCATAGTAATATATCCACCCTGTTTTCAGACTAGGAATGTATGATATGGAGGAAGATACCTTACTCCAGGGGCCGAGGAGCAATGTATTTGCTTTTAAGTGTGCAGATACAACAAGCGATTTCTCCTTTCACGGCATAAGAACACTACTTTACATTTGTAAAACGCTGTGGAATTTGATGGCTCTATATAAATAAAGTAATTATTATTATTATTGCTATTGACAACACTTCTGTTCACCACTGAGAAAACTATGTCTGAAAAAGGTCTGGTTTAGGCCGTCCAGCAGTGCAGCTGTTTTCTTGCATTTATTCAGTGTGCATTTACAATAGGGACCTAGGGGGAATATTAGTGCCCACAATTACAAAAAAAAATATTAGTAATTAATACTTTAAAGATGGAGGGCCGAGTATAGATTCTGCATTGCTAACTAACATTAATGCCTCTTATGCTTTGTACAATCCGCAGGCCTACAAATTGGCAAGCTCCCTTTACTCCTTTTCCCTTAACCCTGCTCTGAGGAGATACAACTTTGCTTGTGTTTGTAGATTAAAGCATAGAAAGAAGAACTTTTTTTTTAATAATAAACACCCTATTTATGATCTAAAAGGAGAGGGAAAGCCACTAAACAGGGCTTTGGTTGGTAGTATCTTAATACGATCTAAGTGGAATCACACTCTGACAGGTTTGTAGAAACGGAAAAAAACACAAATAATTTCTTTTCTGAAATGAGTTGGCAGATAGCATAATTAGACATCTGCCATTATTTCCCTCATACTATCACTTCTGAGCTGCGCCAAAATGAACTCATTTATATCAGGTTGGTAATGCTTCTTCTTTCTGCTCCAACAATTTATCACAAATGTTAATCCAGCAAGCAGTAAGTGGAAAATAGAGAAAGGAGATTTAAAATTAGCCAGGAAATTTTGCACAACTCTCATTAAAATTGTAATCATGCATAAAATGAGATAAATGAAAATGTATCTAAAAGTGCATGGAAAAGCCATTTTCCTGTATGATACAGGATTTAATAGACTGGATTTTAATTTAGTCAGTTTGCTACAAAAATCCCTTCAGGCTAAATAAAACAGTTTTCCCTCCCAGTTATTGTACAGACAGCTAATTTTCTGTTCCTTTCCTTCTAATATTTAATCTTATCTTTTGCCTGTGAGGGGTTTCAGTATACAGAGAATTTGTTTCTTTAACAACCCCCCTCCCTTTTATTTGCATGATAAATGATGGTAGGTAGAAATACGATAAGGCAAAGCAGAACATTTCTTTATTTTTGTTTAAATCCTGTCTTATTGCATCTTTTGTCTATGACAAACCCTTTAGTGATGCATTCCTCCTCACTTTGGAACGCTAAAAAAATATAACATACCAATCTCTTCATTAAACCAGCCAGATTGGGGAAAAAAATTATCTCGTATTTACATAGAATATTCGCTTGTGCCTGGAATCCTTTCATGCATCCACTTGCAAAGTGAAACTTAGGCGGTGGATTTATGAGGCTCTTGTCAACATGGGAAGTGCAGAAAATTATTAATTATGTTGTCGTCAAATCATGTTGGGAAAGTATGAGGTATTAAGAATTTCTGTATTTCACTCTGACTGAAGCCACAATATTATGCTAAAATCGGAGCGTATTAATGTATACTCCAGGGATTTCATCTTGGCTTAGGCTATTTAGCGAAATAGAAATAAAATTATAAAAATTGCATTGATTTCTATAGAAGCTAGCTGTGAAGAGCCACGTTATGGTCAACATGGTTTGGTATCTGGAATGGTGAAACCATATGTTAAAATTCTTTTAATCCCTTAATAAGAAGGCTTCAACGACCATGGCATTTTTGGTGAATTTTCGTACAAAGTGCTTCATGGACCACAACTCCTTTTTTTAGGAGCTACCTTAAATTTTTGGGCCCATTTTTGCATGACACATAGGACTAGTGAAAGGTAACAAATGTTATAGCATTTATTTTCATTTAGAATTTGAGCATTAAAGTTACAAAAAAAAAAGATTTACTTTTTGTAAATCTATAAATTAACTCAAAATCAATTCCCTAGTGTATGATTGGTCATTTTGATCCCCGACGAGAACGCACAGCTGCCGCAGTTCACTTACAGCGCGCACCCAATATCCTTCATGTGACGCTTCCCTACTCAGGTCCGCCGGACTTCACCATCTTCTTCCCGATGTATGTAAGTGCATTATATGCATCACAATTTTAAAGTTAAATCCTGCGGTTTGTCCGGCGCGATTGCGGCATTATCGGATCGTGTGACAAAAACCCCTGTTAAATGCAGCGCAAAACGTATATAGTCAGGAAACCCAACAGAAATGCGGTCCCTGGACCCTTAGTAAATGTGCCCCATAGTCTTGAACAACAGGTGAAAATTCCTAAGTTTTATAGTGTAACTGGGTTTTTTTGGCTATTTTATTGAGAATTATTTAATGTGTACAGTATTTATATATATTTATTTATACATATGTAATGTATGTGTTTTTTTACTATAAAAGTTCCCCATAAGGTCATAAAATTAAGTCATTTTCACCTTTTTTTTTTAAATTTTAGATTATTTTACCAAGTTTTTGCTTGTAACTGGGGTATGTAAAAAGCCCCAGTTAGAGGGGGAAACAATCCCCTGTGCTGACTAATGTCTGATCAGTTCTGCACTGGGTCTCATCAGACCAAGAAACTCTGATTGACCCCTGCAGATCCAGTGATGATGTGACTGCCGGCTCTATAGAGTTGACAGCAGTGCCAGCTCTGATATTCACTGCAAAGCGCTACTTCAGTGCTATGAGGTGTAGAAAGGAAAAGGCAGAAGTAGTATTATTTATTATTCTGTCTCTGACAGCCAGAGATTAGCCAGAGATTAGCCAGAGATAACTCATCCTAAATATCCAGATGGTGAAGATTCCTTTCCGCAGGAATAATAGCCTAGCTAATTTTAAAATAAATTGGGAGTGTACACTTAAATTTCCTGGACACACAGATGAGCTAGTGGTGTAGTATTTTGCCTTTGGTATCCCAATGGTACAATGTTCATACTATGTTTTTGCCTTGGGCGCTTTATTCTGGTTGGAATCATCCTCCACCAGCACTGACTGATGCTTTTTCTCCTATCCTACTTTCTCTTAATGCTTGCTTAATATAGCACTTGTTCTAAAGTTGTAGGACCTGCTGCATGCTTATTGCATTATACTCCTCTGCCTGGCTTTTTCCTTTGTACTATGGCTGTACCAGTATGCACATCTGACGCAATTCACTAAGATCATGCGCGTGATATCCTGCATGTGTCGCTTCCCTGCACAGGTCCGCCAGAGTTCACCTTCTTCTTTCTGGTGCATGTAAGTGCATTGTCTTCTGTGGGATCACTATAGCACCGAGGCAGCAGGTCCACTGTCTTGGGGTTGTGCTGGACTCTGACCTCTACTTTTTACCATATATTCAATCTCTTGCTCGCTCTTGCCGTATGCATCTCAGAAACATCTCCAGAATCCGGCCGTTTCTGACATTTGAAACTTCTAAAATGCTAATTGTTGCACTTATTCACTCTCGACTAGACTACTGTAACTCTCTACTAATCGGTTTTCCACTCTCTAAACTCTCTCCTCTTCAATCTATTCTTAATGCAGCAGCCAGGCTCGTCTTTCAGGCCAAACGCTACACGGATGCCTCCAGTTTGTGCCAATCACTGCACTGTCTCCTTCCGTATTCACTTTAAAATAATAACCCTAATACACAAAGCTCTGAATAATGCTGCACCTCCCTATCTCTCTTCTCTCATCTCAGTCTATCGCCCTTCCTGTGCTCTTCGATCTGCCAGTGACATTAGATTAATCTCTACCTTAATTCGAACCTCCCATGCACGTATCCAGGACTTCTCCCGAGTTGCACCAATTCTCTGGAATGCCCTTCCCCGGACTCTGAGACTAATACCCACCCTCCAAAGTTACAAACGTGCTCTTAAAACCCATCTCTTTAGGCAAGCCTATCACACTCGCTAACTGCTTGAAATGTCAACTCTCCCTTTACTAATCCATCCTATGTCCTATCTCCCATCTGTTATCTGGCAAACAGCTGATATATACCAAGCTCCAGGCTTCTCTGCAGTCTTTTTCACCTAGGACCCTGTAAATAAGATGGCGGCTGATGGCTGGTTCAAGCAGCAACACCGTTGTTTAGTAAATTATTTATTAAATTATTTTATTGTTCCCTTATAAAGAATGGCTGGACCATTATACAACCTCTTGTGTCACCCCCTCATCCTCATAGTCTGTAAGCTCTTGTGAGCAGGGCCCCCACTCCTATTGTTCCATATGACTGTTTGTTCTTTGTAATGTAATATAGTTGTATATGTCCCCTATGATTTGTAAAGCGCTACGGAATTTGATGGCGCTATATAAATAAAGATTATTATTATTATTATTATTATTGTCTTGTGACACAAATTGAATCTTAAATCCCGCACTGAGTCCAAATCAGTCGTATCGTCTGACGCCCCCCCCCCCATTTCTGTCGCATGAAAGCCAGAGGCGGAAATCCCAAAAACTTTGAAAATCCGACGAAAGTGCGATCCACGGACCCTTAGTGAATAAGCACCATAATGTTCTGTTAACCTTGTCTTATACCACGATAACCACAGTTTATAATACTTGAAGTAGATGGTAGCCTTCCTTGTAACACTGATGTGTGTGATTCTATTACATTGAAAATGGGCCAAAGTGAAGAATTGTAGACTGTACTAGTTGATTCCTGCATTTTGTGTAGTCCATTCAAATGGTACCCCTTTTACCATTTGGATATTCAACAATCTCTAGGGCACATTATTAGACAAGGAATACTGTGGTCCTAAAAATGACTTAAAAAGATGTTAAGAAGTTTATATTAACCTATTGAAGAAACCAGAAGTCAAATAACTAACTTGTCCTCTAGCATGAAAACACACTGTTAATATATATATATATACATATATATATATATATATATATATATATATATATATATATATATATATATATATATTATACACTAATGACAGAGGGAGAGGGGCAGAGTTTGATATTCCTTCTGATTCATCACTTTTATTGAACTTAAATTGTTTTAATGCACATTATGCAAGCATTTATTTAAGAGGATATATTTTTCAGGTAGGGACAGACAGTTAAAAAAAAAATAACAAATGTATTTAATGTAAATCAAATACTTAATGCTTTTAGAGACTCCAAAGACTTAAATGTGTATATTAATGATATTTGTTCTTCCTCTTTTTCTTCTTGAACACCACTAGGCAGCTTTAGATGTAGGTGACATTGATTGTTTCAGCTTGGAAATGGGTTTCTTTTCAGATGCTAATCACTTTCTCATAGTGCTGTTTCCTTCTTTACTTGCAGTCAGCGGATTGAATAATTCATGGGGTAACTTCTGTTGTATATTTATTGTGTCATAAGCGACTTGTAATTTCACTAACAGTATACTTAAGTTATTAACGAAAAAATAATTTGTCTGATAGGACAGGGCATTAGGAATTCTCATTCTAACACATCTACTTTGTATATATTTTGAAAACAAACTGTGCACCTTAATTTTATTCTGAATTTGATCTGAGAAGGGAATTAACATAACTGGGATTGCATTTCCTACAATATTTGTAGGACAGTCAAAGGACTTAGAATTTGCAAACATAAATGTTACATTACTTTTCTTTGTCCATTGATTTGTGTAATGTATAATTTGTATTTTTAATAACAAAATTTTAAGCAGTTAAAAAAAAACATTGACAAATTTGATCATATCAGAGTTGTCTCACAAATGACACCTATTTCTTGACCACAAGATGTAGTATAAATGTGTGATCATTAGGGCTCTGACTACATTCAACATATCCCAGTATGGTATATTTAGTGGGTAGATTCTTTTTACCATCCTATTTTAAAGAAGACCTGTCACCAAGTATAAAAGGCTGAATGACATGCCTCATTTTCTTGCTGCTGTGCAATTACACATATCACAATGATTAAAGCGTAACTATAAAGTTTATAAAGTTTTTCCTATAGCTGCAATAGCTGAGAACTAATATTTTTAAAATATACATTCAATGCCTTATTGTAGCAGTTTTTATGATATGTCTCTGTTTTCTGCCTTCCTTAGCCTCTCTACCTTATGTCAAGCATTCTGTTTGCTTAGAACAGTTAAACTCTACAGACTGGAGGGTCAGGAAAGGATGAAGGTGTGAGGCTATTAGTTTGCTCCTCGGTCTTTGCTTGGTGATTGCAGGACACAGCTCTATCATGTTTGCTCTGTCCAGTCTACACTCTGCTCATATTCTCCCAAATACAGTGCACCTTCCCCTTCAGCCACTCAGCTAAAAAATGATCTAGAGTGCACAGAATATCATCTATAAGCCTGCTCTGAAAACCACCTTCCCCTTTCTCCAAGGCTAGGGTAGGTTCAGCTCTGCAGTCTGATACACATGATGGAAACTATTTACTTCTCCCTGTGCTATGTCTCCTCTGTTCTCTGTACTCCCTCCCCCACTGTCCTGGTAAGAGAGGAGAGTGATAGCTTCTGTTAAACCTGATAATCCATCACAGCAGGTAGTGTGTATAGTAGTCATAAGGCTGTATTAGATTACAGGTTTATCCATGTAACCGTGCATAGATGTATATGTAAGTGTGTTCAATAATGCATGTGTATAGGTCACTATAACTGTAATGTATGTTTGTGAAGATGTAAAACTGACATTGAATTTAGGCTAGGGACTCATCTGAGTTGTACAGCAGTAACACTAAGGGGAGGATTCAGCCTCAGATTCTCTGTCCTGACTGGCTAGGCTGCTAGTAATATTGCAGGAGAGCTCAGCCTTATGGGAAGTGAGGAAAAGCTGCTCTGGCCTCAGTGCCTTTAGCTGATGTCACAGCCAGGAAGTGACACGCAGAAGCTGAGAGAATCTTACAAACAGGGTTGATAGATATACCAGGATGGATCTTAGGCTTGGATTAAGCCAGCAGCAGGATATAAGTATTGTTGGAATTGTTGGCAAAGGCTCTCTCCAGATGTGCTAAAACTATTTTTGGCCATGGCTCTCTCAAGCTGTGCTATAACTATTTTTGGTCAGGTAACTGCTGATTAAGCTTTAACTTACAGTAGCTCTTTTATAAGGGGGAAATAAAAAAATATATACTCAGTATATGTATGATATATGTGATATATATTCAACCACATAAAGAACATGATGGCATCTTATATTGGTGCCATTTAACAGTGAGAGTTGAATAGTTGAGGTAATTTCAGATGAAGAAATAACAACTGTGGCTTTTTTGTTATTTTTTTTTCATTCTTTTTCATTATCAAAGCATTTTGAAGGGGGTAATTGTTTTTTCCAACAATAAAAATCATATTTTAGAAGCACTTATGTATGACAGAAGGAGCCTCAACCCCCTAAACCATTGGACACCAAAGTCTCTATTTTCTGTAGAATGTTACATGTCCAGTATCTAAATTCTTCAGATTATGGACATAAAGAACACATAGTTGGCTTGTGACTGTTAAATATATGTCATAAAAAAAGAATACGTGGAAGTGGAATCAGTAAAAAGACAGATGGGCGGTCACTCAATTTACAATTTTTAATTCACAACCTACTAATAAGTTTTTTTTAAAATCTGAACCACTTTGTTATTACTGTAAATACTGGGTTGTATTTAGTATTTCCATGCCTTAAAAATCTAAATAGAAAAATTAGTATGAGAATAATAGGCCATGTCTTACATTCTCCATTTTGGTAGTTATGGCAGACATGGGCTACTCATACTCCAAACAATCATGAATTATGGAATAACTGGCTAAAAGTTGAATATAAAGACAGTTTACTGTAACAATATCAGAGGAAATGAAGCAGAATAAGCTGCTGCATTGTAATATATATTGCCCTGCCATTCTTATAGCATTCACTTGTTCCTGACTCAGATCAGAGGGGACACTTTAAGCGATGGATATATATTTTTTATTGAGGCAAGAAACATTGTGAATTGCAGGTTAATTTTTCAGATGGAGTACTGCATTTTTTGCCTCATTTATAAAAGACAGCGACCTTGTAACCTTGTAGAGAGGAATGATTGAATGAATAATCCTGACCGGTGGTAATACATTTTTCTCCACCATTGTCTTTGTTCTCTGTAGGTAACCTTTAAATGTGCATTTTAGTGAATAGTAAAAGCAACAAAATCATTGTATTCCTATTACGCATGGCCGTAAGAATTTATTACATTTACTGTAACATAGAAGAGTGTATTTATTGCTTGTCTCTTATAAAGCATAAAATATCTTTATGTTCTGTGCTTTGGCCTCAGGTACAACCTGCAATTAGGAAAGTGATGTCAAAGGGTATCTTTATTTTTTTAGATCTTATGTTAAAACTTCTAAAACCTTAACATTTTGTTAATTTTCTGTTTTATCTGTAAAGCAGGTATCATTGATTCATGGTTTAATTGAATATATATATATATATATATATATATATATATATATATATATATATATATCTACGAGGGCGGTTCAGTAAGTACCCATGTAAGAAATGAAGACACCATTTATTCAACATAGTCCCCTTTTTCAAAGATACACTTCTCCCAACGTTCCTGCCATTTTTTTAATCCCTCCAGAAAATAGGATTTGTCGAACTCAAAATACACCTGTGTCTTGACGATGACTTCCTCGTTTGAGCTCAATTTTATTCCCGCGAGCCATTTTTTCATGTCAGCGAACAAGAAAAAGTTGCAGGGAGCCAGATCGGGTGAAAAAGGGGGGGTGCGGCAGCAATTCATAACGCAATTCATGCAGTTTGGAGGACACAACTCTGGATGAATGTACTGATGCGTTATCGTGTTGAAACAGCACCTTCTTTTTCGGCAAATGCGGCCGTGTCTCCTTCAACTTTTTGTCGAAACGGTCCAATAACTCACTGTAGTATTTTCCAGTGATCGTTCTTCCTATTTCTAAACAATCCATGAGGATGGCACCGTTCGCATCCCAAAAAAATTCGGTATAATGCATCAGCTTCATTCTTTATAGTGCATTCTGGGAAGCTGGGATGTACTAGGTCTGCTTTACTTGTTGGAATGCACATGCGCCAAAGGGAACAAGGTGAGTATAAAGTTTTTTTTGTATGTGGCTGCTTAAAAAAATTATACAGCGCAATTTGGAATGCTAAATTGGACCTCAAGGACCTCTGGGTGCTTTAGTATCCCAAATCGCCATGACAGGGTCCCTGTTATAGGTCTTATTTTGGCAGTGTGTTAACTATATGTTGTCTGTTTAGAAATTCTATGTTGTTTGATATAGTGAAATTGGCTAAAAAGTGTGAGGGTTTTCTTACTCTCTACTAAACTTATAAAGGCATGCTTGTTGGCTTTGAGCTTGTTCTGTCTTTTACTGCTGCAGGGTAAATGGCTGACTGGTACCTTATCCTATGTGTTTGCATACGTGTCATTGTGATGTGTCAAAGGTTTTAATTTGAGGAGACCTAGTGTTGAGATTACTGCATATTGCTAAACTAAAGGTGGAAATGCGTGAAGCAGTGTGTAGTGCCTCTTTTATGTTTGTTTTTTGAATTTTTCCATGTACATGCTTGTTTCCGCGTAATAAATTGTACTTCCTAGTGAGGATATTTTGTATTCCATGCAATGTACTAGGACGTGGGAAGAAAAATTTTAAATGCTGTGAAGTTGATGAAAAAAAGCTCCCACATTCTTGTGGGCTCAGTTTTTAATAACAATAACAATTAAAAACAATCTAGGTTTTACTAGTTTTTAATTACCGTATATACTCGAGTATAAGCCAACCCAAGTATAAGCCGAGGCCCCTAATTTTACCACAAAAACCTTGTAAAACCTATATATTTTTTACTCGAGTATAAGTCGAGTTTGGGTTTTCAGCACATTTTTTTGTGCTGAAAAACTAGGCTTATACTCGAGTATATAAGGTAGTTATTTTAAAAAAAAAATTAAATTCACTATTTTGTAAGGCTGATAACTTTTCCATACTTCAGTGTACAGAATTGTGTAAGTTGTGCTTTTTTGCAACCATTTTGTGGACTGTTGAACATTCTAATCACTTTTTATTATCTTTATGTGTTGTGAAATTCCACCAGACCTCTGGATGTCGGTAATTTAATGTACTTTAATCCCAGGCTACAATAAACAGCTGTAACAGTTATTAAATGTGTAGGTATTTAAGCTTTATTGTTAAAACTGGTTATTATGACAACCCAACATTAAAATCCAATAGTCACAGAGACCAAAAAAAATTTATTTGCGGTTTCAATGATAAAATATACAGTTCCGACTTACATACAAATTCAACTTAAGAACAAACCTACAGAACCTATCTTGTAAGTAACCTGGGGACTGCCTGTACATTTGCATAGGCTGACAGGCAGACTGCTTGGTCCTACCACAGGCATAATTGAGTAGACAGACATGGTGACACAGTGACCATTAGGCCCCCCTAATGACGCCACCACACAAGTGCATTGTGGGGTGCCAATGGGTGCTGGTAGGATGAGGATGGGAGCCCCCTCCCTCACAAGGTATGTAGATCCCACAGTCACAGTAGTGTCCATGGGATATAAGGGGTTAAGCAGTCCTGATCAAAACTAGACTCTTCGTTTTGTATTAAAATTTAACAAGGGCCTTGCAACATTTAGAGTAATTAGACAGTATGTGCTTGTAGCCACATATTTTTGGTGATCCTACTTTAAAGGGATTATCCAGAATCAGAAGGTTTTCTTTCTTTTTATAAATGTGGTTTCTTGAGGGGGGGGATTATAAAAATCGTACAACCCTCTCCAGCCCTGTCAGCACGGTGCCACCTGTCACCACCGGAATCTGTAAGTATACAGAGCCTTTGGGGTATTGCAGCATCAACGGTGCATATCTGCTACAGCAGCAGCTGCAGGCTGAAGAGTGCATGCAGCTGTCAATATGAGATCACCGCTATCTAAAACGGGCAACACCATGTCAAACCAGGAGAGGGGTCAGTGTAGAGCTACATAAAAAAAATCTTAAGTACAAGTTCCCCTTTTAACACCTTTTTCTTCCTTTTAATCTGCATAGCAGCCATTTGGGGAGGGAAGGGGACTTGCTTCATACTGTTTATGCGTTGAACCAAATAACACAGTATGCCCCATGTGGCGTTATATGCATCCAGTATTTTATCATTTAACTCTATTGGAGTTTGAAGGTCTTTTTCAACATTATGTCTTCTCCCTCTCTCTCTCTCTGTAGGATCCTTTTCTTCTGGTAAACCATTGTTTATTTCTTGTCTGTATTTTTATATTGTTTCCTTTATAATAACGCCTTTGATAAAAAGAATAAGAATACCCATGTGTGTTGTACTTTAAGAAAACAAAGATTTACTGTATCAATGTTACAGAGCAGAACTGGCGTCAGCTTTCCCAGTGCGTCGCCTTTAATGATTTTTTTAAGATATCTAATTAATGGTTTGAAGTATTTCATTGAGAGCTTCCCGATTACCATGCACACTGTGTGTGGCTCTTCATATCCTCTTAAAAAGTCAGTTAATTCACAGCACTCCAAAAATCTTTGTCTGCTAAAGTAATTTGAATTTTGTTATTAGTGACTGCTGGAAATCATAATTCAATAAAGTCTAACTCATTTAGAAACATTTCACACTGTGCATACATTAGGTAACTTGGTTAACACAGGAGACAGAAAAATATATAGTAATAGCCATGTCTACACAGGAAATTGGAACACCACAGAGCGGTTTAAGGCTTGTTTTTTGTGTTGTGTTGTTCCACCACTTCTGGAAATAAAGTCAGTGCTTTACATACAGATTATGATTTTCTTTTTTTTTTTCTTTCGGTTAATTTTTATTTTTCTAACTAGCTAAAGTGGCACAGACTCTTCTCAGTGTGAAGCCAAATTGCAGGAATAAAAGTTTGCAGAGTGTTTAAATGTTTGTTCCAGCGTAATTACATTAGAAATACAGTTACGACACTTTATGTGGGCGAATATTAAGAAAAAGAAAGATGTAACGTACAGAGAAAAGTTCAATAGGGTAAAATGAGCCACGGTTGAAAAATTAGTGCCCCTCCAGTCATAGAATTAAACATTTTATGGCAGATTGAATAAGATACTTCAAGCATTCAACTTGTCACAAACACGTATTACATATAATCTTTGGTCAGTTGCAGTGAATATCACTACTAACATAGTTATTAATACAGATGAATGTTTTTACTTTTTGTCTCTTGCCTTCTTGTTCATTTTCTTCATTTGTAAGCAGAAATGAGATAATGTTCATACCACTGTTTAGGCCTATGTCACAGCTACAGTTTGGGGCTACAAGTACTACAGGTATTTGTAGTATGAGTTTTGAGTATACTATGCCTGTATTGAAATTTGCAACTCCAGGCATGTTAAGGTTAAATCCATCAAAATCTACCATCAAAGTTAAGCAGAATATTTAGTAGCGCCATTAGGAACTGCTGAACAAGCTACAAACAAGGGGTCACTTTCCTGTGTTTGTGGCCATTAATGTACACACAGTCCTGTGCATGTAGCCTAAATATCAGATAAAGGAAATTTAGTCTAGACAGTTTTAACCTACCTGTGAATAACGTCTTTGTGTTTCATTGGTGTGTGAGGCCTGCTGAAAAGACTACCCAAGCCACATATGTGGCCAGGAATAGGAGCTGCACTGAGTTTGGCTCTGACATGGGGCAATGGAAATCAAAGTCAAGTGTGTGAACCCAATGAAATGCATTTGTCTGTGTGCTATGAGTTAAATTAACATGTAGCACATGGACAAAACTAATGCTTGTGTGCAAGGGCCTTAAACTGTACCAAATTTACCCCTTGTTGTAAAGCCATGTCATGTAATTTTTTGTCAGGTATTTTTGACATTTTTTGCCAAAATGCATGATAGATTTTTGTAGTAAACTGAGAAAATCATAGAAACAGATTTTAACCCCCGGCAAACTGTCTATTTCCAGTGAAGGTCTTTTACCATATTTTCTCTGCAGGGGGTAGGTTGCGGTAAATGTAAAGCGTCCACAGGTTAACTTTGACAGGAGAGGATCTGCTTTTACAGAGCAACCCTCTGTTCTGATAAAGGGGGGTTGTGAATTTGACAAAGGTCATCTTCATGAGGCAATTCATTTCATATATAACACTTCAGAACAACCACCTCCTCAGAGCCTTTGCAAGTGACAAGTCATTTAGAAAACAACCTTCCAAAATCTCTTGTTTATGGACAGTTTTCCTCAAGCAGCAGGAAGGGGGAGATGTATGATCACTTGCACTAAATTAAAAATGCCATTATTTATATATACATTAATTTAGCTTCATTATAACCATCTGACAAGTGTGTACCCTAAATGTTCCCAAATTCCTATATACCGTATTTTCCGGGCCATTAGGCGCACCGGAATATAAGGCGCATCAGTCCGATGCGGCTTATATATGGAATAATTCCATATATAAGGCGCATCGGACTATAAGGCGCAGGGTCCGGGGGCGTGGCGGAGGTCTGGGGGCAGAGCGGATACCCGACGAGAAGAGACGCGACGCGACCCGGAGACGAGACGCGGCGACGCGGGGAAAGTGAGCGGGGAAGGTGAGGGGGAGGTGGAGGAGGGCAGCGGACCATACTTACATAGGTCCCCGCTACCGGAGACAGCAGATCTCCAGCGGGAACTGCAGACCGACGCGGCAGAAGTTGTTCGTGCCACGTGGTCTGCAGTTCCCGCTGGAGATCTGCTGTCTCCGGTAGCGGGGACCTATGTAAGTAGGGTCCGCTGCCCTCCTATAGGGCACACCAGACTATAAGGCGCACTTTGGATTTCCAAGGAAATCCAAGGCTTTTATGTGCGCCTTATAGTCCGGAAAATACGGTAATTGTAGGGAGTGTAATTTAATTCTGGAGAACACCTTATGCCTGGTGTTTGATCCTCCATTCCCCCTTTCTTCTGCCTCATCGTATAGACTGATTTGTATTCTGCATGGTGCCAGTTTCTGAACAGCCGTAGAATACAAGTGAGTCTTAGCTGGCGCTGCTTTCACAGCAGGCTACAAAGCTAAAGTTGTCCCCTACTGATTTTGTACTATTAAAAAATGGAAATAAAATATGTTTTGGGATGCATTGTAATAATCGTAGGTGTATTCACTCCAATTCTGTTGTTTGTTGCTTTTCTGGCAGGAGAAGAATTTATACAAAACGTTAAATAAGAGTCATTATGTTTCCTTATTGTTAAAAGTGCTTGTTGCAAGTACTGGGTGAACAGCAACAAAACAAATCTTTTCAGGGTAATTGACTTGTCTAAAATATTCAATGACTTATTAATCAACATTTCTTTTGTCAACAGGGGTTTGTTTTTCATAACCAGCTACTGAATGCAAGTTTAACATGTTCCAATTGTCTGCGCAAGGCTAAGAAGAATGAGGCAATATTTGTGAGAATGTAGCCAGCCGATGATTATGTACCAGTGAGGTAGGAGGCACTACTTGTCTCATATCTCACCGATGGCGGTAGTAGCTATTTAATGAACTTCATTCAAATTCATTTATCTTAATACAAAGTACATGAACATGTTGTACAGTACGTATGTATTATGTCGCCTTACAAAAGCATGGCATTATACTTCGATATTAACATTGATAATATTATGTTTTATATACTATTTTTACTAGTATTCTTTAAAGCGCAAAGGTCTGGACTCATGTAGATTTTTATAATTATAATTATTTATGATTGGCACCTGTATTAAAATCGTCTATGGCTCCTCTTACAAGAGCTTATAGTTTTACTACTAAGTAAATGTTTCCTGTATTGACATTGAGTAGTTCAAGATTTAATACCCTGTTTCCCCTAAAATAGGACATCCCCCTAAAAGAGGACATCCCCCTAAAAGAGGACATCCCCCTAAAATAGGACATCCCCCGAAAATAGGACCTAGTAGAATTTTGTTCAAGCTTAGAAATATAAGGCCTCCCCTGAAAATAAGACCTAGCGGCAGCCATTGCGGCAGTCCCCCCCCGTGTTTTACATTAGTATTAGTAGATCATTTAGATACCACAAGAGGTTGTGCATGCGGGAAGAAATCATGGGATAAAATCTCTGACTGTTGCACTGCAAATGTGATACAAGCAGCTAGATGGACAAGATGTGCTGACAAGAAGGGGATCATTTAAGGAAAGTGTTATTGCTAAACATGAGAGATTGGGGCCAATGATTCCAATAGAAATGGAGTCACAAGAATTTCTGCATGAGATAAGTTTGTAGAGTTATAAGGAGGTTAGAGAAATAGATTTTTTTTGTCCAACAATAAATGTGAATTATTTTTTATGGAAATATGAGAAATCCCCTGAAAATAAGACCTAGCGCCTGTTTAGGAGCAAAAATTAATATAAGACATGCGTTCTCTGCGGTGGATTCGGGTCCGGCCAGGATTCACTAAGGCAGTTCCTCCGACGTCCACCAGGTGGCGCTGCTGCGCTGAAGTTCCCCGAGGCCCGCCGAAATGCACTCAAGTTCACCGGCCTATACCTGGTGAAGGTAAGCGCGAGTCTCGCAACACATTTTTTTTTTAAATGCAGCGGTTTTTCCGAATACGTCGGGTTTTCGTTCGGCCACGCTCCCCAATTTCCGTTGCGTGCATGCCAGCGCCGATGCGGCACAATCCGTTCGGGTGCGCCAAAATCCCGGGGCAATACAGGGGAAATCGGCACAAAAAACGGAAATATTCGGGTAACACGTCGGGAAAACGCGAATCGGCCCTTAATAAATAAACCCCATGTCTCAGCACAGCATGATTTATTATTACAACTTAAAAATACACAAATCAAGGATGTGTACAGCTCCTGTAACCGATGCGTTTTTAAGGCCAGCCATGCCGGAGAACATGCAGTTATTTTATTGAAAAGAACATTGTATGGTGCTGGATCATTGCATTCTCTTATCCAATGGAGATCCCTAGCCCAAACTGTTGTGAAGGCGGAAGAATGTTGAGCTTACTAAGACCTTTCTTCTCTTACTGTTTATTGTTACAGAGAAAGGGAGTTTGGAGGCTCTGACCTTCTTTTTGTTGCTGTTGGGTACAAGAGGAGGGCAGGTTTATATAGATATGTTTATCCAAAGGTGATCCTCTGATCCTGTGCTGCCTGTCTCGACCTCCTGCCTGCCCCCGACGACAATCTTGCCTTATGATTTTGTACTATGTCTTGGCCGTCACTGCAGACAAAGTCGCGCCTGTGGAGCGACCTGATGGTACCACACCACAGCAAGTCCCACCCACTTGCGGCGGGCTCTGGTGAAAACCAGGTGCCACTTCGACTCCGCTCCCAGGTGTCGGCTTACATCATTGTCCGCGGTGGTCCAGAGGTTCAGTTTATACGGTTGAAAAAAGACTCATGTCCATCAAGTTCAACCATGGAAGGGAAGCGATTGGATAAGGAAGGGATTAAGGGGAAACAATTCTATATAACATAACCATCAATGTTATTTAGGTGCAAAGAGGCATCTAGACCCTTCTTGACATAAAGTTGTTTAGTATAAGGACAATATTGTTAGAAAAAACATAAATACAAACTTCTGGGTGACGTGGAACATACTATCTACATTCTGGAAGCATCCTATCCCGGCAGTCACCAATTGGTGGTTTAATTGCTGGCTTTGTAGAAGTTCTAGTTGTCATGGTAATAAACTTAGGTTTTCTAATCGAATCAGTAGAATTTTATCAATATGGCATGTAGTGTATAAACAAACAGTCCTTATATGTGATTATTCAAAAATATTTTATGTAGTTTTCAACCACAGACAATAAATGCAAATAAATACATATTCAAGACATATTCACCATTGTGCTGGGCAACATGTGGGCTTAGATACCCAACAGCTTAGTCCATGACCCTTCCGAGCAGAGCTTTACTTAGCTATTGCAGGGGTGTGATGACATACACCCACATAATGTGATGTTTCAGGGTCTTTATGACACATGCCAAGAAGATTGCTGTATTTCTTGTACTGCCCCGACAATATTGCACTGTGCCACGATTCACTAAGATATTGCAGACAAAATCCAGCATGTGTCAATTCCCGACTCAGGTCTGACAGAGTTCACCTTCTTCTTCCTGGTGTATGTAAGTGATTGGTCTTACGACAGAATTGGAAAGTTAAATCCTGCGCCCAGTCTGAATCAATCTGATCGTCCGATGGCACGCCCCTACAATCTGATGGTATGCGACTTAATCCCAGCGCAAACCCCTATTAAACACCTGTCCAAGCTGTGCAATCCCCGAAACCGTCGGCAAGTCAGATGAAAGTGCGATCCGCGACCCTTAGTAAATAAGCCCCAATGTGCCAGAAATCAACCTTCCAACAACATTTTACAAATATGTGTCACAAATTCTGAAAATATTAAAAATGTGGAAATAAATAACATAGGATCATATGACATATTTCAAGTTAGGAGTCATATTAAAACCTTATTATCACAACTAATTTCAACCCTAGAATTTCCACTATATAAACAACAAGAGGAGATTGTAAAGAAGAGGTAGAAGGAATAGTGCAGAAATGAGGCAAATTAAAAATAAGAATATATCTAAATATGATAATGGTGATATGTTTTTTCCATATATGACATGACATATATGTCATTCACCTTTGATTAGAATTAAATTTGATTATAGAAGAGAGACATATTTGGAAAAAAATTTAATTTGTGCTTATATAAAGAAAAATTAAGCATTTAAACAAACATTCCTTCAGGAAAAAGCTGAGGTGTATTTTACATGGGACTGCGTGTCTGGTGCAGGCTGAGGTGTATGTTACATCCGACTGCATTGCTGACGTGGCTGAGGTGTATGTTACATGGGACTGCATGTCTGGTGCAGGTTGAGGTGCATGTTACATGTGACTGCACGGCTGTGCAGGCTGAGGTGTATGTTACATGGGACTGTGTGGCTGGTGCAGTCTGATATATATGTTACATGGGACTTCTTGGCTGGTGCGGGCTGAGGTGTATGTTACCTGGCACTGCGTGTCTGGTAGGGGTTTAGGTCTATGCCTACATGGGATTGCATATCTGGTAGGAGTGAAGGTAGATATAAAGATAAATTACTGGCGGCAAGGCGGCTGTATGTAGCTGTGTTACTGGGGATGAGGTGGCTGTATGTGGCTGTGCTACAGAGGGCGAGGGGGGTGTATGTAGCGGTGTTACTGGGGATGAGGCAGCTGTATGTAGCTGTGTTACTGGGGGTGAGGCGGCTTAATGTAGCTGTGTTACTGGGGATGAGGTGGCTGTATGTAGCAGTGTCACGGTGGTGAAGCGGCTGCATGTAGCTGTGTTACTAGGGGTGAGGCGGCTGTATGTAGCTGTGTTACTGGGGGTGAGGCGGTTGTATGTACCGGTGTTACTGAGCATGAGGTGGCTGTATGTAGCAGTCTTACTGTGGGCGAGGCGGCTGTATGTAGCTGTGTTACTGTGGGCGAGGCGGCTGTATGTAGCTGTGTTACTGGGGGTGAGGCGGCTGTATGTAGATGTGTAACTGGGGATGAGGGCGGCTGTATGTAGATGTGTTACTGGGGATGAGGGCGGCTGTATGTAGCTGTGTTACTGGGGATGAGGTTGTATGTAGCTGTGTTACTAGGGATGAGGTGGCTGTATGTAGCAGTGTAACTGTGGGCGAGGCGGCTGTATGTAGATGTGTTACTGGGGATGAGGGCGGCTGTATGTAGCTGTGTTACTGGGGGCGAGGCAGCTGTATGTAGCTGAGTTACTGGGGGTGAGGTGGCTGTATGTAGCTCTGTTACTGGGGGCGAGGATGCTGTATTTAGCTGTGTGACTGGGGGCCTGGCAGCTGTATGTAGCTGTGTGACTGGGGGCGTGGCAGCTGTATGTAGCTGTATTGCTTAGAATGAGGTGGCTGTATATAGCTGTGTTACTGGGGGCCTGGCAGCTGTATGTAGATGTGTGACTGGGGGCGTGGCAGCTGTATGTAGCTGTGTTACTGGGTGCGAGGTGGCTGTATGTAGCTGTGTGCCTGGGGATGAGGTGGCTGTATGTGGCTGTGTTACTGGGGGCGAGGGGGCTGGATGTAGCGGTGTTACTGGGGATGAGACGGCTGTATGTAGCGGTGTTACTGGGGATGAGGCAGCTGTATGTAGCTGTGTTAATGGGGGTGAGGCGGCTTAATGTAGCTGTTTTACTGGGGATGAGGTGGCTGTATGTAGCAGTGTTACTGGGGGCGAGGCGGTTGTATGTAGCTGTGTTACTGGGGGTGAGGGGGCTGTATGTGGCTGTGTTACTGGGGGCCTGGCAGCTGTATGTAGGTGTGGTGCTGGGGTTGAGGTGGCTGTATGTAGTTGTGTTACTGGGGGCGGAGCAGCTGTATGTAGCTCTATTACTTAGAATTAGGTGGCTGTATGTAGATGTGTTACAGGGGATGAGGTGGCTGTATGTAGCTGTGTGACTGGGCGTGTGGCAGCTGTATGTACCTGTGTTACTGGGGGTGAGGCGGCTGTATCTAGCTCTGTTACTGGGGATGAGTCTGCTGTATGTAGCTGTGTGACTGGGGGCGAGGCGGCTGTGTGTAGCTGTGTTACTGGGGGTGAGGCGGCTGTATGTAGCGGTGTTACTGGGGATGAGGCGGCTGTATGTAGCAGTGTGACTTGGGTGGCGTGGCAGCTGTATATAGCGGTGTTACTGGGGATGAGGCAGCAGTATGTAGCTGTGTTACTGGGGATGAGGCGGCTGTATGTAGCTGTATTACTTAGAATGAGGCGGCTGTATGTAGCTGTGTGACTGGGGGCGAGGCGGCTGTATGTAGATGTGTTACTGGGGATGAGGTGGCTGTATGTAGATGTGTTACTGGGGGCAAGGTGGCTGTATGTAGCTGTGTTACCGGGTCGAGGCAGCTGTATGTAACTTTGTTACTGGGGGCGAGGCGGCTGTATGTAGCTGTGTTACTGGGGGCAAGGCGGCTGTATTTAGCTGTGTTACCGGGGGCGAGGCAGCTGTATGTAGCTTTGTTAATGGGGATGAGGCGGCTGTATGTAACTGTATTACTGGGGATGAGGGGGCTGTATGTAGCTGTGTTACTGCTGGGATAGTGGATAGTGAGAAGGAGGACATGTATGCACGCTACACTCAGTGGAGGTCTCCACCAGATTTTGCACCCTGGGACCCTCACCAACCTTAATCTGGTCCTTGCAATTTGATTCATGTTAGGGGATGGTACCTCTGCAATAGTAAAGATTTAATATATGTGTTAAAGTGTGCTTGTGGAAAGGTATATGTCGTTCAGAGACCAATTAAGATACATTTGAGTGAGCACAGGAAGGCCATTAGGAATTTTTTATGAGTTATGTTATCCATCCTATAAGAATGTAAGACATTTTTAGACAATTTTTCATTTGGCAAGATGCTTGTGGCTTGACATTTTGCTGAATGTATTAGTGAACAGTGTCCTATATAACGACCACCGGAAACCGTAATAAACTTTTTAAAATTTTACTCAGTTGTTGTATATACAAATATTTACATATGTTTCATTTCACTTTTCATATCTTCAATACATTCGATACATTTTCATGACGTGCAATACGTTTTAGGCTAGTAAGGATAGATAATAGTGTGAGTGTGCTAGTATCTAGACATATCAGGAGTTTCACCTCTCTTGGCGTTCAGCGATGTCTTCACACTACTCACTTAGACATTTTGCTGAATGTAAACACAACGTAGCAGACATAAAGGGCTTGTCACATTCATGAAAAAAATTAAAAATAATGCCCACTTGCCTAAAATATATATTTTAATCCCCACAATACTACTGCTAATGAAAGAATGGTACTTACCTGTCTTCCTGATGTTGTCCCTGGTCCCTCTATGTTATTCTGCCCACATCCTTGACTGGGTGGGATCAACAGGCGCCATCTTCTTTGTTCTGGCTCATCCACCAATGCACAGTGTTTCATAGCGTGATGCACAGCTGTGAACATCCAAAGCACAGGAAAGGTTGTGTCATGGAAGTTCGTTCAGGACGGGAAGAATGTCACGTGGGGCATCCTGTCTGGTGTCCGGCCTGAGAGTGACGAGGATAAGAAACAGAAAATAAAGAAGAAACTGCTGCATCAACCAGGAGTATCTGGACAATGCTTGAGACATCCATCAGAAGGTAAGTTTGACTATTTTTTGTTTTCCTGCCTCAAAGCCCCAGAGCATAAGTTGATTAAAGAGGCCAACCCCTTTAAGATGTAGGATTCTAGAGGAAATTGAAGATGCAGATCAAACTCAGGCTGCTTGAATGGGAGGTCTATTGGATATTTTAAATGGATACTGTTAGCCCAAAATGGATAAATGAAAATTGTCACTTTAAACCTTTTCCGCTGATGCCCTTTTTTGTTTTTGTGTTTCCATGTTTTCCTCCCCTTTTTTTAAAAATAACAAACTTTTTTATTTTTCCTTGTATGGAGCTTTATGAGGGTTTGTTTTCTGTATAACAAATCGTTCTTCCTATTGGTTGTATTTAACCAGATACCTAGGAATGTTTGTATTGTTTTAATTATGCCAGTTATTGGGGGTCATTTAATAAGGGCCCGTTTAGCGTTTTCCCGACGTGTTACCTGAATATTTCCGATTTGCGCCGATTTTCCCTTAATTGCACCGGGTTTGTGGCGCACGCGAACGGATTGTGGCGCATCGGCGCTGGCGTGCATGCAACGGAAATCGGGGCCTTGGCCGAACGAAAACCCGATGGATTCGGAGAAACAGCCGCATTTAAAAAAAAAGTGTCGCTGGACACGCGCTTACCTTCACCAGGAATAGGATTGTGAACTCCGGCGGACCTCGGCGCATCAGCGACACCTGCTGGACGTCGGAGGAACTGCCTTAGTGAATCGCCGGAAGACCCGAATCCACCGCTGGATCGCGAATGGACTGGGTAAGTAAATCTGCCCCAGTGTGTCCTATAAGCTGATGCACTTTTACATTTCAAGATGGTGTTATTGTACCAGATGATCTGACTATTCAATTAAATTGGATATTGCATCAGTCTTGATTTTGGACTTTTGTTGGCTGCTATATTTTTACTGCTGTTATCCACTTATAGACAGGCGGTCCCCTACTTAAGAACACCCGACTTACAGACGACCCCTAGTTACAAACGGTCCTCTGGATGTTGCTAGTTTACTGTACTTTAGCCTCAGGCTACAATAAACATCTATAATCGTAGATTATAATTCAAATTACATAAATACATTAGAGATGCTCTATTATGGCTGGCCGCAAATTCTGTTGATCCTAGGGATCTATGAGTCTGTATGTTCAGTTCAGACTGAAGATAGACTGGCAGGCGGTAAGGACTTTGTACAGTATCAGACTGACGTTCTGGGGGCTCACAAGAAAAATTGATTCCCAAGGGTCTACCCTACTGGTACATAAAAAATATTACCTAGATGCAACACTTGTTAACATCACTCATCACAAAAATGGGTGGTTCTCTCTATTGACTTCACTAACTTCACTATAGACTGAACTTTATAATTTTTCACTCTTCGTTTCATTCCAGCAAGTTATTTTTTGTTCATTAATGTATACTCTGCACCCCACTTTACTAGAAAAAAAATGAAATGTAGATATTTTTGCTAATTTAGTAACAAGAAAAACTGAAATATCACATGCTCATAAGTATTCAGACCCTTTGCTCAGTATTGAGTGAAGCACCTTTTGCGCTAGTACAGCCATGAGTCTTCTTGGGAATGATACAAGTTTTTCACATCTGGATTTGAGGATCATCTGCCATTCTGCCTTGCAGATCCTTTGCAGTTCCCTCAGGTTGGATGGTGGATGTTAGTAAACAGCCATTTCCAAGTCTCTCCAGAGATGCTCAATTGGGTTTAGGTCAGGACTTTGCTTGGGCCAGTCAAGAAAGGTCACAGAGTTGTTCTGAAGCCACTGCGTTGTTATTTTAGCTGTGTGCTCAGAGTCATTCTCTTGTTGGAAGGTGAACCTTTGGTCAGTCTGAGGTCCAGAGCACTCTGGAAGAGATTTTTATCCAGGATATTTCTGCACTTGGTCGCATTTATTTTTCCTTCAATTGCAATAAGACATCCTGTCCCTGCAGCTGAAAAACACCCCCACAGCATAATTCTGCCATCACCATGTGTCACTGTTGGGATTGTATTTGACAGGGGATGAGCAGTGCCAGGTTACTTAGAATTAACACCAAAAAGTTCAATCTTCCTCACATCAGTCCAGAGAATCTTAGCTCTCATAGTCTGGGAGTCCTTCATGTGTTTATTGCAAACTGTATGCTGCTTTCATATGTCTTACACTGAGAAAAGACTTTAGTCTGCACACTCTGGTGGAGGGCTGCAGTGATACTTTGTGGAAGTTTCTCCCATCTCATTACTGCATTTCTGGAGCTCTGCCACAGTGATCTTGGGGTTCTTCTGTACTTATGTGGTACTTTCTACATATTTGTATGTATGTGGTATTATATGTGTGCATAATGTGTGTTTTTATATAAGTGCCTGTGTGTATAGATTTCGCTGTTTACGCTGCTGTCATGGTTACTAAGACCATGCCAGCAGTGTGGATCCTTCAAAGTTGCCTTCCGTTCTTCGGATACATAATTTCTGACAAAGGACTACAGATGGATCCTGCCAAGCTGTCTGCCGTGCTTCAGCTGCCTCGCCCAGTGGGCCTACGTGCTATACAGAGATTTCTGGGCTTCGCCAATTATTATCGGCAATTTATTCCACATTTTTCCTCTCTTGCATCTCCTATTGTGGCGCTGACCAAGAAGAACGCCAATCCCAGACTCTGGCCTCCGGCACTGAAGAAGCTTTCTCTAAGCTGAAGTCTGCTTTTGCCTCTGCTCCAGTTCTCACCCGGCCCAATACTGAGAGACGGTTCATTGGTGCTGGAGCTGTTCTCACCCAGAAAGGGTTCAAAGGTCGAACCCTTACCTGCAGCTTCTTCTCTAAAACCTTCTCCGCCACAGAGAGGAATTATTCAATTGATGATCGGGAACTTCTGGCCATAATGCTAGCATTGGAGGAATGGCGCAATCTTCTCGAAGGAGCTCATCATCCAGTCTATATCTTCACTGAGTACAAGAATCTCCTGTACCTCCAGACCGCCCAGCGTCTCAATCGTCAACAGGCTTGCTGGTCCCGGTTTTCTTTTCCCTGTTCAACTTCTTGAATCACTTCTGTCCAGCTGAGAAGAACATCAAAGCTGATGCCCTCTCTCGTGCCTCTGATGTTGTTGGGGAAGAACCGGCTCCTCATCATATCATTCCTCAGGAACTTATGGTTGTTGCTGTTCCTGTGGAGCTACGGCAGCTTCCTGGCAAGATCTATGTCCGACCAGCTCTTCGGAAGAGGATACTAACTTGGGGCACTGCTCTCGTGTGGCTGGGCACACCCTGGGGTGCAGAGGTCTATCGCTCTCATATGTTGTTATTACTGGTTGCCAGATCTGGTCAAGGACATTCGAGATTTTGTGAGTTCCTCTACTTCCTGTGCCCCGTAACAAGTCTTCACGTCTTAAGCCAGCAGGTCTGCTCCTGCTGTTTCCAATACCTACTTGCCCGTGGACTCACATAAGGAACTCCCGTGGACTTTATTATGGATCTCCCATCTTTTACGGTAATACAGTCATCTGGGTGGTAATGGATAGGTTCTCGAAGATGTCCCACTTTGTACCTCTGCCTGGTCTGCCATTGTCTCCGCATCTAGCCAGCTTGTTCTTTCTTCACATCTTTAGGCTTCATGGGCTTCCTCAACAAATTGTCTCGAACCGAGGGCTCCAGTTTGTTTCCAAGTTCTGGCGTGCCTTGTGCAGCCAACTGCAAGTTAAGCTGGACTTCTCTTCTGCCTTTCATCCGCAGTCTAATGGACAAGTGGAGAGGATCAACCAGATTCTGGGCTGCTCGTCAGGACAATTGGGCTATATTTTCATATAATTCTCTGGACCTTGAATCTGCCGGTGCCGCTCCCTCATATCTATCTGGGAGCAAACACGGCAATCTCTACTTCGGGCATCCACATTTAGACATGGCTTACTGACACTTCAAAGTGGTTTCTCCTGGCATTGACTTATTTCTGCAGTACTGTATTATCCATCAGATGGCTTTAGCTCTTTGCAAAAAATCTCTACACTGTACCCCTTAAATTATCACAGTCACTATAGTGTCCTCTGGATAACAATATGTCCCACTGTGCTCCTAAATAATATTGATGCCCCACAACTCTACTGACTGTGCCCTCTGTAGCTATCAAATGAACCCATCACAACACTTATGACTTTGCTGTGCCAAATGTTACAATGTAGATATTTAAATACAGTAAAATGGACATATATTTAATAACAAATCAACACTAATTTATGGTGCAAATGCTGTACTGAACAATATAAGAAATTATTTTATTAAAAACTATTATATTTATTATGCTGCAGTTCCATTTTTTTGTGAAACTGATTTTTATAGAATCCAGAAAACACACAGTAGGTTTACCTAGGCAGCTGAATTAATCTAAAATTCATGGATCTTTTCAGTTTTCTTTTTTTTTCTTTTTACTATGAGATAAAAATGAAATTAGCAGCAAAGTATTAAAATATTGATAGTAATCCATTACATGCTGAGGATTTACAAATCAATTATTAATTTCAAATTAAAGGTAAGGGCTGGGTTCCTCTGTTAGCTTTTCTTGCTTTCCACTCAGCAGATGTTGAAAAAAACCCCCCAGAAGACATAATAATCCCAGACAACCTAGAAAAAATATTTAGGTTTGAAATAATTTTATGTACTTTTTTATGAATTCATGGTTAAATGTTTTTATCTATATAGTTTGGTCTGTCATTTAAACCAAACAGGATCACTTTACTATATATGACATATGACAAAATTGAGGTCTACAACTATGATTCTCCAGCTAACCACAGGTCAAAGACCTATCCCAAGAAACTTATAAGGAAAATGCATTAAAAGAGATCAGAGGGGAAATGAATAAAGACATAAAATAAAATGTTTGTGTGTAAGAAATATGCAAATACATTTCTATAGTGGGAAAAGAAAAACTATGCCCCATTGTTACCATAAATAAGGTATCTCCCATTTCCAAGAAGCCTAGTCATATGACATGGAAAGTTACATGTAGGTTACAAAGAGCCGATAAAGTCAGCAAGCTTTTGGCTAATTCATAAGCAACATCACACAGCTGGCTGCCGAAGAGGGAGGAGCAGATGCCTATGCACACAGGAAGTCTGCATAATTATGCAACGACAGAGCACCGAGTGCCCTAGAGGTGACGCTAGGCACTCTGTCTTATGCTAAGCAATGGAGCACCTGAGCCTGATTTTCAAACTCTTTTTCTTCAGAAAAGAGATTGCTGTAAAAAAAAAAAAAAAAGGTACCACCCTTATCTGTAAGAACACACTGAAGAGTAATAATATGTAAATATAAAATGTAACTCTGCAAATAGAAAAATATTTGTGCAAAGTTGATTGTCTTGCTTCTTCCTGCCAAGTTCACTACTTGAGACCAGGCGAGTACTTGCACAATTCTTTGCAACTTTTACAAAAGGCGCAGATGGCAAACACATCTATCTTTAGTCTAAACACCTGGATATCTTAGATAAATAAAGCAAATCCTAAGCGAAAAACAATGCACCACAAGGTGTGGTGAAAATGCAAACATTTGAAAGAAAAATGAAGATAAATCTATCCCTATGTCCAGTGCTACCTTAAAGGAAATATAAAATCAAATTAAAGCATGATAAACCGGGGGCTCTTACTCATATATCCAGGCACTGTGGCTGTGATAATCTTATATTTATTATCTGTGGCTTCCTTCCTTCTAAAAATCAACTTTTAGAATTATGCTAATGAGTCAAGAGGGCTATGGGGCATTTCAAGAGCCCCTCCGAGCTGTAGCTTCACAGTGAGTGCCCTCGGTTCATTATGCTTTATTTGATGTTAGACTTCCTTTAACCCCTTAAGGGCGCAGTTTTTTTTGCTCATTTCTCATTTTCTAACAAATGTTACTTCTGTGTGAAGTTATTTATTATTACATGCCACATACTGGGAAGCTGGAAAAAAATTCTAAATGTGGTGAAATTGTGGGCTCAGTTTTTATGACTTTCACTGTGCGCTCCAAATAACACCTCTGCTTTATTCTTTGGTTTGATACAATCAAGGATCAAATTTATATAGGTTTTATTGTGTTTTAATAAATTTTCAAAAATGAAACAAATGTGTGCGGAAATTTTTTTTTTTCACCATCCTCTGAGGCCAATTACTTTTTCATACGTTTGTATATGGAGCTGTATTGCAGTATATGGCATTTTTACTCAGTATTCGTTACAATGAGCCACTGGTTCGTTGTAATGAAACTGCAGAAACCAGATAGCCTTGGTAGCCATCATGGCAACCAATCGCCGCTACCCGCTGATGTTCAGAAGAGCGATGATCAGAACCAAGATCGGTGCTAGCACCTCTGTATGAAGAGGGCTTAGCCCATGAGCCCTCTTTATACAGCACCTGCACCTCTGCGACTTACATGTATGAGCATGAACGGGTAAAAGGGGTTTTTCGGGGGTTTCTTTTTTTTTAAAATAGTGTCATACCTAACCATGCTCCATCCATCTCTGTGCACCTGAATTTCAATACCACTACAAACCATGGTTAGATATGGCAATGTTTTTCAAACACCAGACAACTCCTTTAAATAGGCCAGCTGATTCTACGCCTGACATGATGTGTAATAGTAGAAGCACTAGTAAGTATTTTCCAAAAGGAATGGACACTGAACTGTTTTATGTCATTGCATCTCATCAGCACTGTATAGAATAATTTTTTGGCTAAGTGAGATGCCATGGATGTAGGCCAGGAGGAGCTTCAATCTCTTTCTGGAGGTTGCCATTCCATGACTCCTTTTCAGGCTATGCATGGTCGTCTGAGGATTTCAGGAATGGATTTACCACGGTGACCTCTGCACCCCACATAGCTTAACCTCTGATCCCTTTGACCAGAGCATGTCATTATGAATTAGATGGTTTGTATAACTCTAACACTTTACTTGCACTACTTTTTATGTGTGAGGCTTTGTAGTACTGTATAGAAATAAATTAACATGTCTATTGATTAGTAAAAAATATATAGATGTTTATACACTTAAACTCCTTAGTGGTGCCTTTAAACTCCTTAGTGGTGCCTTTGCCTAGTTTCCTCTGCCTCAGGATCCATTGGAGGCTTTGTATTTTACATTACTAAATCTGCACAGAAGCTTGGCCATAAAAAAATCCATGTCATGAAGCTTCTGGTGTACAGTTTTTGGTACTGATGTTAATGTCAAAAGTTATTTGGAGTTCTGCATTTATTTAGGCTGCAGAGCATTGGATTTCACATTGTGAGCCTCAGCACTCAGGAAGCCCACTTATAATTGATCATAGAATATTTGAGGTGGGGGGGGGGGGGTAATCTCACACATTGACTAGTTGCAGTGGTGACATTATATTACAATACCATGCTGGGACATGATGATCTGTTAACAACCCCACATTCTTTCATATCTGTCCACAAAGATTAGATATTATATACCCGTGGCAATGGGATTGAACCATACACAGGAATTTATCATTAGGTCAGCTCCTTGTGACAGTTCTATGTCTGTCTATGGAGCTTGCTGCCTGTCAGATTTGTGTCATTGGCTTTTTTCCCTTGATAAATCTGTTTGCAGTATACGTATTGTATGTGGCTTGTTTGTGATAGCCGCATAAAAAGTTGCAGCACATAGACCTAGTTGGTGACGAGTCAATTTGTGCCAAAACTTAAGCTAAAACAGAAAGTTGCATCAAATGAATTCCATTTTTATTGTGAAAACTTGGCTATGCAAGTTTAATGATGTCAAACTATGTGGACAGGATTGGGATCTGTACTTAGGTACCACCCAATCAATGGGCTACACACATGCAAATTTAGACTATGCGAAAGAAGAGTAAGGAAACATGTGTAAAGTAGCAAGATAACACAAAATGTCTTTATTCAAGATTCAAAAATTGGACATAAGACTAACATCAGCAAGACAGAAAAATAGTTAA
The DNA here is from genome assembly GCF_040894005.1 of Engystomops pustulosus. Classification (NCBI taxonomy): domain Eukaryota; kingdom Metazoa; phylum Chordata; class Amphibia; order Anura; family Leptodactylidae; genus Engystomops; species Engystomops pustulosus. Next base: position 98,390,458 of record NC_092417.1, on the reverse strand, counting down.
AACCATTTAAAAAGGAATGCACCCTTGTGCACCCATAAGTACAAACACAACTGGAGCCCGACACCTGATAATGTCGGGTGTATGCAGACCTGAGCCTCACAAAACCATCTCACAACATAAATGAAAATAAAAGCGGGGCATGCATCTGTGGAAAGAAGATGGTGTAATCTGTAATCGCTATCAGAGAGTCCGGCCAGAGAAAAATGAGGAATAAATGCACGGTGGTGCAAAATGATCCTCAGTGCCGGAATAGCTGATATGCTGTAGCTAACCCACTAGACACCAAACCACGCTGTAATATTACCAGGCAATGTGAGGTGGAGATGGGGACCCAGGACCCCTGAGGAAGCTGCAATACGCAGCGGAACGCGTGGGGCGATTAGTCCTGGGTCCCCATCTCCACCTCACATTGCCTGGTAATATTACAGCGTGGTTTGGTGTCTAGTGGGTGGAGAAAAGGAGTTAATCAGAGCTGCTGATCTGATCACATCCAATATAGCTCTGATCAACATCAGCCATCGTAGGGGGTAATTTAAAACTTGCAAAAAAAGTCAAATTAAAAAAAAAAAAAAGGGAAAATACCTCCTTTTTATGACCGCATGGGAGAGAAATAAATTAAAAACACATACAAATATTATTAAATGCTCATAAATTTACATTCACATTTCTAAATGTAATAAAAAAATCCTGTTACACTACAAAAAACATAACAATAGTCAAAAGTTGTAAAATCCCTTTTTCTTTTACACTTTTAAAACCAAATCAAAATACAAATGTCACTTTTATTAAATTGCCCTATGTATCTTGATCAAATATGCCACAAAAATGTTTACGGTAGCATGAAAAAATAAGAATTTATGGCCCTTAAACCTAAAATGCCTTGGTCATTAAAGCCTTTTCAGGTGCATCATTTAGGGGTTAAAGGACCTTCAGGCACCTTAATATACAATAGATATGGCCCTTGGATCAGGCACCTTAATATACAATAGATATGGCCCTTGGATCTTCACCATTGAATGACTTTCCTACCTAGAAGCCCATCTTGTTGTCCTGCTGCAAGAGCAGCTATGTAGTTCTCTGGGCTGAGACCACACCCCGGTGAATGTTCTGTGGAAAGCTGGGTGATTGATAACCTCTCTCTGGTTTGGCTTTCCATAACTGGAACCTACAACACACCGCACAGCCAATCAGCTCTATGCACAGTGTTCAGGCACTCCACTTAAACTTTAAAGTGTTGTCATTCTGGGTCTGTTAGTGACTTTCTGGCCTGTGTGATTCTGTGTAACTGCAGTGACCCTTTGCCTGTACCTGACCTCACTAGTATCTTGATTTGGTTTGTCTGACTTCACCTAGTTGTCTTTATTGTCTCTTTGTCTCTTCTACTGTTCTGTCCATGTAACCAGAATAGGGAACATTGCCTAGTTGTCACCTCTGATTTAGCTCTCATTTAGATTTACAAGTAGGGAGGGACAGAGGTTGTGGGAAGGGCAGGGCTTGCACTTCAACCCAGTCTTGACACCTCAAGTATATATTTTTTTTTTATTTTTATAAAAATGATATTGTTATTATGCAACATACAGCCATTTCTAAATTGCAACTTACATGTTATCCATTGATACCAATTTCCCTATTACAAGGCTAGGAGATTAACACAGTCTTGCTAGTATTAAGTGAAATTTGGGTTAGTATGGTTAGTAACGTAATTATGATGAGTATCTAACTAAATGTCGTCTTCTAGGTGACCTTGTGAGGTCCGGTCCGTTTATATAGTCCTTTGACCTTAACTAAAAACTAGTGGTGGATCACTCTATAAAATAGTTGGACGTGGTCCAAAGTCTCCACTGGGCCTCATTAATGGGCAACCTGTTGCTTTGAATGGCTATAGCCTATTTGTAAGCACACATAGTATTTATTTGCCTAATGACTTCATCCACTGTTGGACATATAGGATATTTCCAATGTCTTGTAATGATGAGCTTAGTTGACATAAGCAGGTGAACTGGGAGTGTGAGGTACTTTTTGTCGAGATCAAGTTTATAGACTGCTGACCTTGGTGACATCATTTCTGCACAGTTCTCTGCACAGTAACAGTGCTTATGTCTGGCCTCCAACTCAGGAAGTAGCCTGCTATCACTGTGAGATGCTTCATCCATCTGTGTCTGTCTGCTTCTGCAGCCCATGCACGCTCATGATTGGCGCTGGCCGGCCACCTGCTCTAAGAAATTGCTGGCCCCTTCCTGTGTCCCCTGCCGGATCTTTGTGCCTTGTGCCTCCTATTGCAGTTTCTGAGTTTATAGTGATTTCCTGTTGTGACCTTGATTCTCGTTCCTGACTTCCTACCTCTGCCGCCAGCCCTGACCTTCTGCCTTATTTTTTACTCCAATCCTGTGCTGCCTGTCCTGACCTCTTGTCTGACTGCGACTCCATCTCTGCCTTCTGATTCTGTACTTTGCCAGGCAACCTGGTGGTATCCCACCGCAGCAAGTCCAACCCACTTGTCGTTGGGCTTTGGTGAAAACTGGGTGCCACTTAGACTCTGCTCCCAGGTGTTGGCTGACATCATCACTTGCGGTAGTTCAGTGGGTCCCTCTGACCCTCACTATGTCCATTGAAGTCCAGTCTAGTTTTATTAATTTTTCCAGAAACTGGGGTTTGCATGTCTGCTAAGTCTTCACCTATCTTGTATTATCGGCCGCCTGGCTTATGTTTATGATTTATCATTTTTTAATATAGTGAAAGGTGTCTCAAGTAATTACTTGCAGTACATTAATGCCTCAGAATTTTGTCAACATCTTTTGCCTTTGAATCTGCTCAGATAGCAGTATTCAGTGTTGTTTTGGTAAAATCACTTATTTAGCTACCTGACCCAATTAGTTTCCAGCAGCATGTCTGAGATCACTGCTTTTTATAACTTGATTATTAATGTCTACTGCTAAGAAGCTCTTGGCTGCAAAATGACTACTTTGCATTTTTTTGTTTGACTCGTTCACATAACTGCTTAACCATGCAATTATGCAGCAAGTTTAATGACTCTCCTTTTTAGTGGTATACATCTAATTGCATCTATTATTTGTGCATTGTTAATAAACATTAAAAGTGCATTTTAAAAGCAAACCTTGAAAGTGGTGAAGGGAAAACAAATCAAGTGGTGATTCGGAAGCCTTCCTTCACCGCAGTCAGCAATTTATTGTTAAGAATTCCATTTAAAAACACAAGACATCCCTTATCAGACAAATTCAGAGTTTCCATGGAAACAATTAATGGGGAAAGCAGTTTATAGTCAAGGGGAAAAATGAGATCTTAACCAGATTCCCTGCTGATCTACTATTTGAAAGAAATACCACTGAGTACTTTGTGTCACCCATGTTGATGTTTTTATTTGTAGCTTATAGCTGTGAAAAACAATAGATTCCATCTTTCTGTTCAAAGATCCCAAATGGTTGAAGGGTGTAGATTGGAGACAAACTGACTGATATCCTGTGGACAAAGTGAAGACGTAACTGTAAAGTTACTTGACAAAAAATAGTTTTAGCACAGCTGGACGGAGCCTTTGAAAACAATTCCAAAAATACCTGTATCATGCTACTTGTTTCTTCCTCTCATGAGATGAAGGGCTAATAGATCTGCGGCTATCTGTAAAATGCTCTCAGCTTACCCTGAAGTGGGCCGGACTTTCTGGCTGAGGACACTGACCCCAAAGCACTTAGGGCATTCACATGAACATGCACAAACAGCTCAGCCAATCAGGACACAGAATCAGTGTTACAGCTTGTACAGAGATCTATTGCAAAGTAAGGCAGGGAAGACATGCAGCTGACTGCACAGAGCACTGGATCTCTGCATCATCGTAAGAAATGATAATACAGTAATCTACTATACCATAAAGAAAAAGACATATTAAAACATGTCCAAATACACTATAAAACATGTACAAAGGAATAAAAAGATGAACATATGGCTTCACAGTATTTGTACATATATACACACACACAGTAAAAACCTCTCCAGAAGACTACCTCTCTGAGAGGACCTCCTCCCTAAAAGACCATTATACTCTATGAAAGCTGCAGCTATCTGAAGACCATCCCTTTCCTGTGCAGAGAGGTTGCACTGTATATATACTGTGCTGTGTGTGCGGGATCTGATCATCATTAGAATTGAAGGGGAGCCTGAGCTCCGTCTTTATTTGTGCATTCAAACTTTCATACATACACATTTCTGCTGCAATCAAAAGTTCATACACACCCAGCTCTGCTACATACCATTTATGTGGCAATGTACAAAGACTTCCTTCTTCTAATTGGATGACCTCACTCAAATTCCAGGAGTTTTTTTCATGTTGTCAGCAATTATCAGGACTATATTCTCCTGCACCTAGCAGTATCAGCTCTGGAGAGTGCTCCTCTGCTAGTGCCCCTCCCAACAAGATCCACCCACCCTCTACTCCTCTACATCTACATATAGGGATTCCCATAGCAACCAAGATAAACAAAGGGAGGGAGAGCAGCCAGGGAGACTAGGTAGAAGCCCTGCTAGCAGGCAAAAGGCTGCACATAGCTAATGAGTGTAAGTTTTTAAAAGGTTTTGTACTTAACAGTTGTTCTTTAACACTTTGCAATCAGAGAGTTGTGTAAGGTCACCTGAAGAAGTGCCAGCCCTGAGCTCCCCACAACCTCTGTCCCTGCCTACTTGCCAGCCCTGTTCTAAACCAAAGACACGTGATCTTGTGAAAGGTTGTGGTTTTGAAGGAAGGGGTGTGGGCATATGGAAATTAGGCTGTACACCAAAAAATTAAGGAGGATTTGTCAAAATGTGGCATATGGTTTAGAGCAGCTAAAAGCAGGTAAAACCCGAGAAGAACTCGACAGTCTTATACTGCGACAGATTCAATATTTCAATGATGAATCTGGTGCAGCACAAGGCTAGTGGTATCCAGCTCTGGACTGTCGGAGCCTGAGACACATTAATGAATTCCCTCCATTGTATTTTGATGCTAAAATAGTTAACACAGTTCGGCTTTTAACAGTCCTGCAGGCGTAGTAGATCTTATAGATACCTGATCATAATGTAAAATGTGTGCACAGGTGAAGCAAGGATAAAGTAATCCAGTAGTAGATGAAATATGTATTTTAGGTGGAATTACCTTATAAGCACAGCACACTGTCAAATATGTCCCATCCATTACTTTAAATAGCTCAATTTTCTCTCTGTATGCCACTCATGGGACTTATAATTATCCTCCATATATCTCCTCAAAGTTAAAGAACATTGCGTTTACTGTACATGATTTTTACATTATTCTCTTTTCACTACACTCATTGGCTTTGTGTAACAATGTGTATGTGGATTGAGAATTAGTAGAGCTAGAGGCAGTAAAAGAATTAATCTCGTAGACATATCAAACCTCTTATTGAACTAAAGTAAAAAGGATTGGATATGTCTAAGGTTTAAGGTTTGTTTGCAAGGAATCTCCAGCAACTTAGAGACATGTAACAATAATCAGACACCTTATAGATACCTACAGAATTTGTGTGAAATTATTTTAAATAATTATCATTTTCCAAATGTAAAGCATCAGTAGAACTCTTTTTTGCATCCACAGGAAATGTTAGTCTACCAATGAAGGGATAATCTATGTTTAGTATCTTATAAAGGAGCTCCATTGGATGAGATGTGCACTGTTAATTATAGACATATGTCGTAATTCATAGATAGAACAGTAGTTGGCAGGGATGGTCTATATGATTTCTTGGGCAGCAGTTGTAATGGCTCCCTTCTATAAACCTAGATAAGAATAGACTGTCCTTACCCATTACACTTGGAATGGGTGGAGGAAAGACGATCCTTCTGATACCAGTGAGGGAGGTGTATGAAAGGGTATGGTATTATTTTGTTGTACTGTGAAAATAGTTTGCTGGCTTTGGTTAGATATTTTGAGCGGTATTGTAATATGTGCTACTGTTGAGGAAGTACATTGTTCATTGTGCTTTCGGGGTGGTATATTGTACTACCCTGTGGTGTTTATTGTCATTAGGGTGCAAATGGCTTATATGGTAATGCCAGCATCATGCCAGTATGGTAATACTGGAATAGATCAGTGGTATCAGGTGCACACTTTACATTTCAGAAGCCAAACTTTTGTTTAAACTGGCTGTGTATTGAGATACTATCAAGGTTCTCACTCTTGTCCCAAAGGGATGTATAGGGGCAGTCTGTGTGATAACAGTCTTCAGGTAGTGTAATGGATGTACAAAACCTAAGACAAAACAGGGAGTCAGTTTGTCCTTCTAAAAAGTGTAGAAACATTTATTGAGCTTTACTTTAAAAAGCCAAATGCAATATATATAAAATATCAGATTAAATACAGTGCAACTCCAAATAAAGAATGTTGCTATAATTCAACCCAGTACATGTTAGCAAAGATAAAACGGACATATCTACGCAGTATTTAGGCCGCATGCACACTGATGTATACCCGCACGGCTACAGCCGGGCCGCGATGGAGAGGAAGAGGGATGACCATTGAAATGCACGACATATGGGCCGTAACACTGGGAAAGAGAGGATATGTCCTATCTTTTCCCCACGTATGGAGCATTACGCTGCCGCATGTGTGGCCATTTCTGTCTATGGGGGGTGTATGTAAAGCCGCAAGCTTGAGGTCGTATATACGTACCCCTATGGTCTGTATAAGTAAAATAAAATCATACAACAATTAGAATAACAAGACCAGTGTCTCTATACTTATCTACGGCCATATCCCCAAACAAACTCTGTTGAAACCAAAGGAGAATTGATAAATCACTTACCCATATTCATTTAGGAATGTAGCAGGTTTAAGTGCCATTTCGTTGCCAGAAATTGGATGAGTGGGAATAAAAACTATAGAGATGATGTCAGAGGAACACAATGTCACATGGGGCTCAAATTTTGTTGCTGTAAAATAACAGTTGTTGAGCTTCTTTAATGCACAATAACATTGATTATAAATCTAATCTCACTTTTTCCTTGTGTTTAATGGGAGATTTTTTTCAGATTTTTTTGAGACATTTGTTACAAATGTCTCAAAAATGTTGCACAAATGTTGCAAATCACTTCTTTCCATTTTCCTTCATAAAGTTTTCCTTAAGTATGCTTTTGTCTGGAGTTTTTTGCAGCAAAAAATTTTAGACAATTTGAAAAAAATAAATGTCATTAGCGACATTAAGCACATCTGGAATAGAAGATAAATGTGTCTTACTGACGAAAAACAAATGTCCGGCGGACATTTTAAAATGTCCCAGAAAGGCGCGAAAAATTGCAATGCTGCAAAGAAATATCTCAAAAAAGACAGAAAAAAACAGGAAGAAAAATAAAGATAAATGACCCCCTATATGTGTCTGTAACAATATATATACCTCTACTATCATCTTTGGCAATATCAATGAAAGCTTCTCCTGCATATGGCTGTATGTAACATAGAATACATTAGGGTTAAAACTGCAATGTAGATATCTAATTTTTTATTAGATTTTTCTTAATATTATGATAATACACAGTCACTTTTATTATCTTCTTTCCTGTTCGGTCATTTCAGTTTCTCCTGTAGAGGGCAGTCTGCTTCCATCATAGTACAATTTCTACTAATATTATAAAAAAAAAACCATTTATAATAACTATTATTAAAATTATAGCAGTCCAAGTCTGTACAAACCACACCGAGCTGTGGGATATGGCGGTGGACCTGAAAGAACAAAAATATAGCAGTCATGTGCAGGTTGGGATTTTGCTGACCAATCTTAAGAGATTAAAATGAATAAAATGGTAAGATAGCAAAAGATGATAAACAAAACAGTATCCAGTGGGAGAAAATGATAATCCTCCATTGAGATGAAAGCTGTGGATCTAGATAAAAAGATGCTGTGAACAATAACAAAAACTATGCTTAATTATACAGCAGAACAAAAGGAAATGCTGTATACACCAGCAGCAGCATAATATGGCATAGTGTTTTGTATTCAAGTAATATTATTCAAGAGAAAAGACATTTTGTACGGGAACCTTTGCTTTGTGCTTGATCTGCAGTATCTCACACATGAAGGATACCTTCATTACTCTACCCAGTTGTTAAATCAGCTTCTAATTTTTGAAGTATCCGTTTATATGAAATGGTCTACCTGCTGTTCTGCATGTTTGTAGAGGAATATCAATATTAATTTTGGACAATTTCATTCTAAGATCAAAGATATTTCTTTGATTATTTGTTTTTTGGTCTGCTTAGTTGGAAATAGGGAAAGACAAACAGCTTGAAAAGGAGGTCAGAGGTGCTTGAAAATGATGTGAAAACAAACCAGGGGATGTAAATCTGAAGAGATGGCTTACTATGGAAAAAAGCTAATTTCTAGGCAACTAATGATGTAATATGGAGCAAAGTCTGTCTGCCGATCTACCTGAAGAAAGGCAGGCAGCACTCCAAACGCAATTGAAAAGTCGAGGTGAAATGTATTTCATGTGCAGTAATGTTTGGCTTTATGTTTGCACATACAATACCTACAACCTACAAGAGGTCTTGTCAGGACATAAAGGCACTGCTCCCCTCATTTTTAGGAGCTTGTACACAGTGCTGCAGTGGACTTTCTTTTTTTATCTATCTCATTCACTTTCCATAGATTTCCATCTATCTTACAGTTGCTTAGCATAAAAAGAAGCATATCGACAATTGTGAATTTCTGATACTCAGGTGTATTGGCAACGGCCATATTCTTCCCAAATTCGTTGGAACAATCAATTGAAGAACGTATTGCCAACGTATTTCAGATTAGCGCTGCTGTGGTGTTAATGGACAGTCACATCACATTAAGCCATTCATTAGATCAAATCCAATGGGCTTCATATTATGTTGTGTCATGATCATGCTCTTAAAGGAAATTTACAATCAAAATGAAGCATGGAAAAACCAGATACACTTACTCATAGATCCAATCACAGTGACTGTGGTAATCTTCTTATAGTTGTTATCCATGTCCTCCATCCTTCAAATATCAACTTTTAAAATTATGCTAATGAGCCAGAGAGGTTTGGGGGTGTTACAAAAGCCCCTCCATGATAGAGATTCACAGACTGTTCTACTATGCAGGAGCTCCCTCCCCTCCTGCTCTCTTGGTGCTCCTTCCTCCCTCCCTCTGCCTGCTGTCATCTCACTCATTGGGAGGGGAAAGTGTTACTGCATAGTATGACAGCTACAGCATGGAGGGGCTATGGTAATGCCACCCAGAGCTCTTAATAATAACAATTCTTTATTTATATAGTGCACACAGTTTACGCAGCACTACACAGAGCTTGCCAAATCAGTCCTTGTCCCCATGAGGCTCACAATCTAATCAACCTACTAGTATGTTTTGGAGTTCTTCTTGCTCATTAGACATAAATTTAACAGTTGATTTCAGATGGAAGGAGGCTATGGATAGTAATCTGTGTGGGATATATAAATAAAGAATTATTATAAAATATGAGAACATTACCACAGTCACAGTACCTGGATCTGTGAGTTAGAACTCCTGGTTCATCATGATGGATTTTGGATTTCTTTCCCTGACGTCTTTTTATCATCTGTCTTGCACTTATATCTTAATCATATATCTAAAATTATCTTGAAAGCATTAACCAGAACTCTAACTTCTTTACATACCCCAAAAAATGTTGAGTACTTTATATACTTGGGGTGCCATGTTTTGTTCTATTCTCCAATTCTTTCTCAAGCTGACGTCAATGTATCACAGAAAACTTTATATATGGAAAGCTTTACAATCATGTGATCAGTTCATGTGTTAAAGATACAGTCAATCACATTCACATGAACTGATCACATTATTGTAAAGCTTTCTGTATATCAAATATTGTCATGTGCTTGAGGAAGGCTCTATGGATAGATCACCCAAATCCTTTGCTTTTCTAGAGATGTGCTACCTGATTCTTTTTGGATATAATTTTAGGGGCCTGGTTCTTCCATTGGAGTGTGCACCCTATTGTACTCTGCAGGTGCTATTGCTCTTCACTCAGTAAAATGTATTCATTTTATTTATCAATCTATCTATCTATATATCTATCTAAAAATAAAAAAAATAGGCGGCACTCCAAATTGGTGGAACAAATTCAAGTGGTCTTTATTCCCAAGCTGCTACGTTTCATTTCATCCAAAGCCTTTCTAAAGGCTTTCTCTTATTTTTATTATTGGAGGACGTGGCCGGTCCTTTAGTGCGGGCACCCAATTATTTATCATTTTTAGCAGTGCTGCTATCTATCCATCTATCTATCTATCTATCTATCTATCTATCTATCTATCTATCTATCTTATCTATCTATCTATCTATCTATCTATCTATCTATCTATCTATCTATCTTTCTTTCTTTCTTTCTTTCTGTCTGTCTATCTATCTATCTATTCTCATTTTTTTCTCTGTCTCACATTCATCTATCTCCTATCTACATATCTTGCTCTTTCCTATGTTCACTTTATTTGTGAGCATTTGTCATATCTATCTGATCATCCCCATGCCTCTTGCTTTATATATGCAGTCATGCAGACTATTGGTCTCTGTTATAACGTACATGGTTGATTTAGTAAATAAGCTGAAATAATTGCATCTGCACAGTATGAATGTTTTATATGTGTCTGTGTTTATAAATCAAAAGTGAATACATTTGCTCATTTAGAACGTACCCAATAGGAAGTCTATATATTGCATCAATTACATCCTATTTATGTTTTATTATCCTGGAATCACATTGTTTGCTTAATTAATTATATATGCTATAAAACATGTTTTCATTATAGTTGATAAAGTGGACATTTTTCTGAAAATTTAGGAAATTTCGACACAAATGTATGCTCGGGCGAGCATACAGTTGCATGCAAGAGAAAGCGCTCCTCACCCCTCCCCTGTGCATTGAAAGCCTACGGCTGTGGCGCAAAACCAGCAAAATATAGGACATTTGCTACATTTGCTGTGCAGCTCACCACACCGTGATTGGGTGCCATAGATGTTTATGAGGGCAGTATTGCGGCTATAAGGCCTGGTTACCAATCGCATGCATTACTCTGAAAACACATATGCCATCGGGCCGAGGCCCGCCCCTGTGCACTAGCGTTGGATTATGAACTCAATGCTAGAGGAACGTGTGACCATAGCCTGAGCCAAACAGGAGCAAGGATGCACAAAGCAGTGGGATGATTTGTGATTGGGGGCCCGCAACATGATTGAAAAGTGGAGCCCAGGAAAGAGGATACTGGTTGGCTAGAACCTGCAAATAGATGTGATCTCAGTCACCTGATGCATCTACAGTAAAGAAAAATAAACTGGGGAATTTGTTACATAACCTAATCATATTATTATAAAAATACAAAGAATGGTTGAGATGCTGTATTCTATATATCTACATGCAGTACAATGATGGTACAATTTGGTGTCCTTTGATTTAAAAACTATATACAAAGTCTGGCCTTAGCAACTCTGTAACATTACAATTGAAACCTCTAAAACACTAATTGTTGCTCTGATTCACTCTTGTCTAGACTACTGTATCTCCCTACTAATCGGTTTTCCACTCACTAAACTCTCTCCTCTACAATCTATTTTTAATGTAGCAGCCAGGCTTGTCTTTCAGACCAAACGCTACATGGATGCCTCCAGTCTGTGCCAGTTTGCCCGGCTACTTCTGAATACCTGTGCTTTTCGATCCGCCAGTGGTCTTATTATTATTCTCTTTCTTAATTCGGACCTCCCACTCACGTCTCCAGGACTTCTCCAGAGCTGCACCAAGTCTCTGGAATGCCTTACCCGGTCTATCAGACTAATAACCAACCCCCATGCCTCAAACATTAACTCTTTTATTAACTCATTTATTTAGGTAGGCCTATCACACTAGCTAACTGCATGCAACTATAACTGTTTATTAAACAAGTCTGGGTACTCCCCCTGTCTGTTAAATGGAAAATGCTTCTCTGCAGTCCCACTGACTATGGACTTTATATATAAGATGGCGGCTGATGGTTGGTTTAAGCAGCATTTTTATATTTATTACATTATTTTTATTCCATCCCTTTATAAAAATGTCTGGACCATTATACAAGCTCTTATACTCCTTGTGTCACCCCCTCATCCTCATAGAGCACATCCTATTATTTCATATGACTGTAATTTCTTATTTTATTTGTATGTTCCCCAGAATCTGTAAAGAGCTATGGAATTTGATGGTGCTATATAAATAAATATGCTTATTATTATTAACAATGTTGCTAAGGAAATTTTGTTCCTTAGACAACATGTATTCTACATGCTGTATATGGCTTACTGTATCATGGAGCAGCAAGAGATCTGTGTCTTCATCTGTTTCCTGTATGTATTCTGTCCTAATTGGTTACAGGTTTGGTTTCTCACTATTTTAATGGCTAGTTAATGAGAGAAATAGAGGAGAGATGGCAGAGGAGCTTACTAAATATTTTATTCATTTGGTAGAGAATGGAAATCTCTTCATAATTAAGTTATTTGGAGCAGGGTGTATAGAGTGTGGAGAGTACACAATATAAATGAAACAGGGCTTGCTTATTAATTCCCTGTTATTTAAGGGAACCTCTCACCACATAACTGAATCTTTTACCTAAAAATAGTTTCCCTTGCATCATCATAAATCAATATTATATTATATTACCTGGCATCAGAGGGGGTGAGTCCTGCTTAGCTGGCCATTCCCATTTACTCCTGCCCATATCTTTATGCCTCCTTATTATTCAGCAGTTCGTGTCATGTGACTAAAGTGATGTAATTTAAGGTCCTATACTCTTTACATTTCCAAAATGTACCCCATGTATGGGTCACATGACATGAATGTAACACAAGGGACCGTGAAAAAAAAAACTGACACAATATTTCCCATCTGTACACAGAGCTTAATAAGTCTTGAGTATTTGCGGACGGTCCCTAAGTACAAGGAGGTAGAGCAGTGATTTGAAGAGACACCAAGCTGTATGTCAAAATAAGGGGGAGTGGTGCCCTGGAGAAAACAGAGAGTCATATCTTGAATAATAGAGTCAAGTAAGCTAATTTGGATATCAGAAAATTAGCTGTAACTAAGGTACAGTGCCTCACTGGCAGCTAATTTAAGGTGATATGGGGAGGACTTTTCATGTAAATTCTGGTGATAGATCTTCTTTAGAAGAGATTTTACATACATTATTTGGCACACAAAGTTGTTTGGAGCAGTATATTACAAATAGGTTCAATATTACCTTCTTCATACACTTATGGACTTTCTTTAAATGGTAGATATTCTTAAAGCCCTGATGCACATTTGTATATGTCAACCACAATTGATCATCAATAAGACATCAGTAGAAGTGCCAAAATATTGACAAGTTTATCCATTTTACGTATTACCTATATGTAACTAGGGGCATAACTACAGCAGTAGCAGACATAGCAGCTGCTATGGCGCCCACAATGTCAGAGGGCCTTGGAATCCCACCTAACACACAATGGAGGATATATTATTATATACAAATTATGCTGCATATCGTACAGCACAATAATATGTATATAACAGTGCACATCTACCACAGTACACAGCATGAATCGGCAGCTCAGATAAGAAATGGCGGACTAGGGATCTCTCATCTCTAATTCCTGCTTTGTGACTTCAGCAGCTACTGGAGAAGATATGTGTATAAATGTATGAATATTGTAGAACTAAATCAGGGCATAAATTGATGCACGTAAGTGGCTAAATGTGTGAGAATACAAATATGTGTATTTTCTGAGGGGGGGTGGACCCATTCAAAAGTATGCTATGGGGTCCTGCCTCTTCTAGTTACGCCCCTGTAAGAGAAACACAGCTTGTAATCTCTGTGCTATAGAGATATTAATTGTGGAAAAAAACCTGAAAACATTATACTATCTATTTTTTTAAGACTTGCTTAAAAGTTTGTATTCAAACTCCCTGTATATAATGTGATCATGGTTTATTTTTATAGCAGGTTTTGTTGCTGGCGGTTTGTTCTCATTTAGATGTATAATGTTGCCATTTCTCTACATTTTCTGTGTATCAGCTCTATAGCTGCAGCTAAACTGAAATTAATCTGAGCATTTAAAGAAAAAGTGTGAAAAATCTGAGTTGCAGATTGCAGTTAACAGTTTGCCACTTGAATTGTACTAAATGATGGACCGTTTAATTACTGACAAAATGCAGGTTGTTTGCATGGTTTACCTAATACATAACTTCTGCTTCTCTGCATTATTGTACAAGTTAATGTAGCCGCCATCCTGCATAAAGAGCAGGAGTTAACATTTCATTGTTGCACAGCAAGAGTTGTTAATGTGTTTTATATACAGTACAATCTGTCACTTTTAAAATAGTATCTCTGGTCATTAGCTCCACACAGAAAATCACACATTAAAGGGATTGTATCACCAAAGAAAAGTGCTCTGTTTTTGTTATTTTATGTGAATCTAGCATTTAGGATTTTTTAAATTTCCGATTTCACTAACTATAATAGGTGAATAATAATTTTCTATTTTTGTGGTGGGCAATTCCTCATACGACATCGCACACTGTTTTTACTATATGTGTCCCTGGCCTGAGTACCAGCTAAATGATGTTTATTGTGGGAGCCATTCATATAACAAACTGGTGATTAGTAGATTATTGAGAGGTGGAACATATATAGGCAATTCTCGGGTTACGATATGTTCTGAAAGTTTGTTCTTAAGTTGAATTTGTAGGCAAGTCGGAACTGTATATTTTATCATTGTAACCCCACCCAAAAAAATTTTGTCATAAGAACCAGGATTAACAATAAAACTTAATTGCAGAAACCTTTGATAACTGTTATACGTAGCTGTTTATTGTAGCCTAACTCCAAAGTACAGTAATTTACTAACATCCAGAGGTCTGTTTGTAACTAGGGGTCATCTGTATGTCGGGTGTTCTTAAGTCAGGGACTGCCTGTACAGTATTACTACAATAGCATCTTGTTATCTCTGTATCCATTCTTTGGTTTATGTAATAATAACATGAAAAAAAAAGGGAGAAAGGGAGCCAGATAAATTCAGACAGTGATAGACTCTTTGTAATAGTCACAGTAAAATTATTTTCTACAGTTAATTAATTGCATGTGCCATCTCTAAATATGTACGGTATACAGTAATATGCTACTTACTGACTGCCAAGAAGGAAATGATGAGCATTGTATCACATGACTAATCACCTCTTAAGTAAACCACTACTTTACCAGTATTTCACCAATACAATCTATAGGCGCTTTACGACATTACAGCACATTTATTGACTAAGGCATCATTCAGATGGGCCATGTAGGCCATGATCTGTTGGCGTGATTTGCCATAGACCTCTATGGCTCGCCGCCTATCTGCCTGTAGAGCAGGGCCGGATTAAGGTTGGTGGGGGCCCTTGGGCGCAAAATCTGGTGGAGGCCCCCACTGATTGTAGCGTGCACACACGTCCTCCTCCTCACTAACTACTATCCGCCTTATCCTCAGTAACACCGCTACATACAGCTGCCTCATCCCCAGCGCCGGATTAAATGAGGGGCTCCTGGGGCTCGAGCCCCGGGGCCCCCACCACTTTCACTTTTTAAGGGGCCCCCACCAGTTTCCGTCAGTCAGCGACTCAGCTCAGCTGAGTCACTGACTGTCTCTGTGTGCAATGCGCAGCGGCCCGTGGCCAGTAACACAGCTACATACAGCCACCTTTTCCCCAGTAACACAGCTACATACAGCCGCCTCGCCCCCCAGTAACACATCTTTATATCTACCTTCACCCCTACCAGATATGCAGTCCCATGTAACATACACCTCAGCCTGCACAGCAACACACACACACATTCACTATGTAGAGCATATACATAGCATATACAAAAACACACATCATATATATACATATATTTAAAGGTGCACCTATATATGTGCATATAAATTTATGCGTGTATAAATACAGTATATGCATCTATGCATATATCCACAGCATATACATACACTCACCGGCCACTTTATTAGGTACACCATGCTAGTAACGGGTTGGACCCCCTTTTGCCTTCAGAACTGCCTCAAATCTTCGTGACATAGATTCAACAAGGTGCTGAAAGCATTCCTCAGAGATTTTGGTCCATATTGACATGATGGCATCACACAGTTGCCGCAGATTTGTCGGCTGCACATCCATGATGCGAATCTCCCGTTCCACCACATCCCAAAGATGCTCTATTGGATTGAGATCTGGTGACCGTGGAGGCCATTTGAGTACAGTGACCTCATTGTCATGTTCAAGAAACCAGTCTGAGATGATTCCAGCTTTATGACATGGGGCATTATCCTGCTGAAAGTAGCCATCATATGTTGGGTACATTGTGGTCATAAAGGGATGGACATGGTCAGCAACAATACTCAGGTAGGCTGTGGCGGTGCAACGATGCTCAATTGGTACCAAGGGGCCCAAAGAGTGCCAAGAAAATATTCCTCACACCATGACACCACCACCACCAGCCTGAACCGTTGATACAAGGCAGGATGGATCCATGCTTTCATGTTGTTGATGCCAAATTCTGACGTTACCATCCGAATGTCGCAGCAGAAATCGAGACTCATCAGACCAGGCAACGTTTTTCCAATCTTCTACTGTCCAATTTCGATGAGCTTGTGCAAATTGTAGCCTCAGTTTCCTGTTCTTAGCTGAAAGGAGTGGCACCCGGTGTGGTCTTCTGCTGCTGTAGCCCATCTGCCTCAAAGTTCGACGTACTGTGCGTTCAGAGATGCCCTTCTGCCTACCTTGGTTGTAACGCGTGGCGATTTGAGTCACTGTTGCCTTTCTATCAGCTCGAACCAGTCTGCCCATTCTCCTCTGACCTCTGACATCAACAAGGCATTTCCGCCCACAGAACTGCCGCTCACTGGATGTTTTTTCTTTTTCGGACCATTCTCTGTAAACGCTAGAGATGGTTGTGCATGAAAATCCCAGTAGATCAGTTTCTGAAATACTCAGACCAGCCCTTCTGGCACCAACAACCATGCCACGTTCAAAGGCACTCAAATCACCTTTCTTCCCCATACTGATGCTCGGTTTGAACTGCAGGAGATTGTCTTGACCATGTCTACATGCCTAAATGCACTGAGTTGCCGCCATGTGACTGGCTGATTAGAAATTAAGTGTTAACAAGCAGTTGGACAGGTGTACCTAATAAAGTGGTCGGTGAGTGTATATATACAGTAGATGCATATATACACATATATACACAGTAGATGCATATATACACATATATACACAGTATGTACATATTTAGGGCTCATTCACACGGCCGTCTGGGGGGACATACATGCGGCCGCAAATTTGCGACCTCAAATACGTCCCCATAGAGGGCAATGGCGGCCCGGCAGTGGTACAGTGCCACACATGTGTGGCACCAATCCGCGCTGTACACTGCAAAAAGATAGAGCATGCTCTATCTTTTAGTGTGTGTGCGGCCGCCTGACGCTGTTTTCTATGAAGAGAGGAGGGATCACCTCCTCCCCCTCTCCAGCACACGGCGGTGCCCGCATGTTGGGCATACCTCGTGTGAATGTACCCATACACAGTAGATGCATACATACACACACATCTATACAGTATATACACGTATATACAGTAGATGCATAAATACACACACATTTACACAGTATATACATGTATATACAGTAGATGCATACATACACACACATTTACACAGTATATACAGTAGATGCATACATACACATATATACACATTTACACAGTATATACACGTATATACAGTAGATGCATACATACACATATACACACATTTACACAGTATATACACGTATATATACAGTAGATGCATACATACACATATACACACATTTACACAGTATATATACATATATACATTTGATGCATACATACATATATACACATTTACACAGAATATACACATATATACAGTAGATGCATATATACACAGTATATACACATATATATACAGTCGATGCATATATACACAGTATATACACATATATACAATAGATGCATATACAGTATACACATAATATACATCATATATACACACAAATACATATTTATATACTTACCTTTAAGGTTCACCGGGCACGGCGTGAGGTGGGTGTTTGAGCTGGTGGGGGGTCTTGCAGGTGCTTGTTCAACCGGGGGGGAGGGAGGGCGCGGCTGCATTTTTTCCGGCGGGGGGGAGCTGCGGAGGGTGGGTGCTTTTTCGGGCGAGGGGCGGCAGGGTTGCTTGTTGGTCGATCCGGGGGCGGCGGTGTTCGCGCGGGTGCTTTTTCCAGCGGGGGTGGGGGGGTGGGGTGTCAGCGGGGGTGGTGGTTCGGTTTGTGACGGAGGGAGTTGCGGAGGGAGAGTGCTTTTTGGGCAGAGGGCGGCGGGAGTACTAGCATTGTAGCGCAGGTGGATAGGCGGGCGTGTTGGTGGTCGACTGTGCTGTGGGCGTGCGGCTTGGCCTTGCAGGGGGATGGATGGGGGTAGGCTCGAACATGGAGGCGGATGGGCGGGTGGGGAGGAGGTGACCTATGCTGTGGAGGCGGGCAGATGGAAGTCATCTGTGGCGGGGAGCAGCCGGCTTCAGGGAGGTGGCGGCAGGGAGGAGGGGAGCCGCGGGGTGCAATCTGGTGGGGGCCCCCTTGGGAGCAATATGGTGGGGGCCCCAGGGCTCGAGCCCCGGGAGCCCCGCCTATAATCCGGCCCTCCTGTAAAGGGAGAAGGAATAAAAAGAATTACCCCCCTCCTTCTCCCGGACCTGTGCTCTTCCAGGATCTGGTCCGGGGCTAAATAGACCCTTTACAAATAATGTTTCTGACTACATTTCTCATGTCTATCTTTTGGCCTGACATGGTGGCATTAACCAGAAGCTCAACTTTAGTTAAAACGAAAATTATTATATTTCCTCAGCTATAATTGGGGATCTTCATTAGAGCTGGCTAGTAATATACCTGGATTTAGGGTCATCACTGACAATTTCTGGATGCCACCACCACAGTAAGCCATGAACCTCCTTGATAATTCACGGCTAGGGAATTATTAGGTTCATTTCTGTGGATATGTTCCCTTTAAGGCCTTAGTTTTTCATAATTGTATTCCTTATTACCAGCAACAAATTGTTATTAGTCTTGTTATTATCTATGTATGGATAGCCTTTTTGAAGCCTCCTATCCCTATCATCTTTCCAAAAACTACCTATTGTATTTATACATATCTGCATTACATATTCTGTACATTGGCTTTATCCACTGCATTGTATGTAGCCTTTCCATATTAATACTACTGTACTTTCATGAATCTCAAACATATTCTCCACTGATATAATCTCTTTCTTCTATGAACTCTGGATAATGCCAATTGATTTAACATTCATTGTCAATAATTACAAAGTGTTTCCTTTCATTGGATCTCAATATTCACATAAACTGATTAAAGCAGCTCAAATTATAGTCACTTGAGAGCGGGCATTAATGGCATTAAACATTAATAGTCTACGTTCGTAGCTATGCAGTGTATGCTAACAATATCATGATGTATTAAGCACAGTATAAATTGTATTACTTGCATAGTATTACCTATAATGTTAAATTGGTAAAAGTATGAGCAGCAATAGTATATATTATACCCAAAAGTGTTGTGTTTAAATATCTCCCTTAACTAGATTATAATCTATACTAAAAGCTTTAACTATCTGATTAAAATTTAGAAATAAGATGTTTGAAGTACCTGGGATGTTGAGTGCAGTGCAGCCTACTAAACCTTTATGTTTATGAACAATTATTGCTATTTCTCTCTGCATTGCTCCTTGTTACAAGGGCTGGTAAGCAGGATAGTTCATGGCTTAGTCAGGTCTTCTATGGACCATCTGTAGTGTTCAGGCTTTTTAAGGAGGGTTCTTTTTCCCCTAGTGAATTGTGGTCTTGTGTCTTCTGTGGTCTATATGTTATGTATGAGCATAGAAAGTTTGAACTATATGGCCCAGCTTCAGTCTGTGTCATCACAGCCCTTAAAGTCTTTTTTTAAAATGTATTGGGTTTAACTTGATTTAAAAAAAACACTCCAACCATATTTTGTTTTCAGCTAAGTCATTGGTTACAAAGATGTTGGCTGTGGAAGCTGTTGTAATGTTTTAACTAATAATAATTAGTATTAGTGGTTTTATAGGAGAATGATTAAAAATGATCAGTGCAATAAAAAAGAGGGGGGAATTCATAAAGGCCATGTTCCCACCCCCATTCCGGCGGATACATCAAGAGACATAGGCCTCTGTATGTATTCATTAGGTGGCACGTTTGCCAGGCAAAACTATTCTAGGTCAAAGGTTTTTTAATTCATTTTCAAATAAATTGAGGCATTGGGGAACGGGGTGGGGACAGTGACTCACTCACCCAAGGGCCCATCTAAAGCTGATGCTGGTTCCTTCTACAAAACCACCATCAACTATCATATGGCAATAGTTATAAGACTGTTTTCTAGAATACACTTTGGACGCTATTTCCATTCTTAGGACCTCTTTATTTGTCAGGCTCCCCAAGGCCTTAAAATAACATCTACATGTCTCTTGTTAAAAAAGTGTCTTTTGTGGATGTCTGGTTGTCTGTAGAGATGAGCGAACATACTCGTCCGAGCTTGATGCTCGTTCGAGCATTAGCGTACTCGAAACTGCTCGTTGCTCGGACGAATACTTCGCCCGCTCGAGAAAATGGCAGCTCCCGCCGTTTTGCTTTTTGGCGGCCAGAAACAGAGCCAATCACAAGCCAGGAGACTCTGCACTCCACCCAGCATGACGTGGTACCCTTACACGTCGATAGCAGTGGTTGACTGGCCAGATCAGGTGACCCTGGGATAGACTAGCCGCTGCCCGCGCTGCTCGCGTCATTCTCTGTCTGGATGCCGCTAGGGAGAGAGCTGCTGCTGGTCAGGGAAAGCGTTAGGCTGTTCTATTAGAATAGTGTTAGGCAGGAGTGATTCTACAAGAACCCAACAGCCCTTCTTAGGGCTACAATAACGTTATACATTTTTATTTTTTGTTTGCTTGTGGCTGGGCTTGCTGGCACTAGTAGTGCAGCTAGTACCATATTGTGAGGAATTTGCAGGGGGACTTGCTACCGTTGTGTTTAGCTCTTAGTGACACACATATCCACCTCAAACACCAAAGTGGGAAAATTTATTAGGGGTTGGATTTCAATTAGGCACAGTCTGTCATTTCCTTTTTATTTTACGTTTATTTTTTCATAACTCAGCGTCATCTCATCAGTGTGCTTTCATACTTGGCTAGAAAATAGCCAAAGGAGAATCCAAACGGCTTACTTACGCCTACAATAGCGTTATATATATTTTATTTCTGGTTGATCTGCTGGTGGCTGTCCTTGCTGCAGTGCATATACTAGCCAATTGTGAGGAATTTGTAGTGAGACTTGCGACCGCTGTGTTTTGCGCTTAGTGACGCACATATCCATCGCAAAGACCGAAGTGGGAAAATTTATTAGGGGTTGGATTTCAATTAGGCACAGTCTGCCATTTCCTTTTTATTTTACGTTTATTTTTTCATAACTCAGCGTCATCTCATCAGTGTGCTTTCATACTTGGCTAGAAAATAGCCAAAGGAGAATCCAAACGGCTTACTTACGCCTACAATAGCGTTATATATATTTTATTTCTGGTTGATCTGCTGGTGGCTGTCCTTGCTGCAGTGCATATACTAGCCAATTGTGAGGAATTTGGAGTGAGACTTGCGACCGCTGTGTTTAGCGCTTAGTGACGCACATATCCATCGCAAAGACCGAAGTGGGAAAATTTATTAGCGGTTGGATTTCAATTAGGCACAGTCTGCCATTTCCTTTTTATTTTACGTTTATTTTTTCATAACTCAGCGTCATCTCATCAGTGTGCTTTCATACTTGGCTAGAAAATAGCCAAAGGAGAATCCAAACGGCTTACTTACGCCTACAATAGCGTTATATATATTTTATTTCTGGTTGATCTGCTGGTGGCTGTCCTTGCTGCAGTGCATATACTAGCCAATTGTGAGGAATTTGGAGTGAGACTTGCGACCGCTGTGTTTAGCGCTTAGTGACGCACATATCCATCGCAAAGACCGAAGTGGGAAAATTTATTAGGGGTTGGATTTCAATTAGGCACAGTCTGCCATTTCCTTTTTATTTTACGTTTATTTTTTCATAACTCAGCGTCATCTCATCAGTGTGCTTTCATACTTGGCTAGAAAATAGCCAAAGGAGAATCCAAACGGCTTACTTACGCCTACAATAGCGTTATATATATTTTATTTCTGGTTGATCTGCTGGTGGCTGTCCTTGCTGCAGTGCATATACTAGCCAATTGTGAGGAATTTGGAGTGAGACTTGCGACCGCTGTGTTTAGCGCTTAGTGACGCACATATCCATCGCAAAGACCGAAGTGGGAAAATTTATTAGGGGTTGGATTTCAATTAGGCACAGTCTGCCATTTCCTTTTTATTTTACGTTTATTTTTTCATAACTCAGCGTCATCTCATCAGTGTGCTTTCATACTTGGCTAGAAAATAGCCAAAGGAGAATCCAAACGGCTTACTTACGCCTACAATAGCGTTATATATATTTTATTTCTGGTTGATCTGCTGGTGGCTGTCCTTGCTGCAGTGCATATACTAGCCAATTGTGAGGAATTTGGAGTGAGACTTGCGACCGCTGTGTTTAGCGCTTAGTGACGCACATATCCATCGCAAAGACCGAAGTGGGAAAATTTATTAGGGGTTGGATTTCAATTAGGCACAGTCTGCCATTTCCTTTTTATTTTACGTTTATTTTACGTTTATTTTTTCATAACTCAGCGTCATCTCATCAGTGTGCTTTCATACTTGGCTAGAAAATAGCCAAAGGAGAATCCAAACGGCTTACTTACGCCTACAATAGCGTTATATATATTTTATTTCTGGTTGATCTGCTGGTGGCTGTCCTTGCTGCAGTGCATATACTAGCCAATTGTGAGGAATTTGGAGTGAGACTTGCGACCGCTGTGTTTAGCGCTTAGTGACGCTCATATCCATCGCAAAGACTGAAGTGGGAAAATTTATTAGGGGTTGGATTTCAATTAGGCACAGTCTGCCATTTCCTTTTTATTTTACGTTTATTTTTTCATAACTCAGCGTCATCTCATCAGTGTGCTTTCATACTTGGCTAGAAAATAGCCAAAGGAGAATCCAAACGGCTTACTTACGCCTACAATAGCGTTATATATATTTTATTTCTGGTTGATCTGCTGGTGGCTGTCCTTGCTGCAGTGCATATACTAGCCAATTGTGAGGAATTTGGAGTGAGACTTGCAACCGCTGTGTTTAGCGCTTAGTGACGCACATATCCATCGCAAAGACCGAAGTGGGAAAATTTATTAGGGGTTGGATTTCAATTAGGCACAGTCTGCCATTTCCTTTTTATTTTACGTTTATTTTTTCATAACTCAGCGTCATCTCATCAGTGTGCTTTCATACTTGGCTAGAAAATAGCCAAAGGAGAATCCAAACGGCTTACTTACGCCTACAATAGCGTTATATATATTTTATTTCTGGTTGATCTGCTGGTGGCTGTCCTTGCTGCAGTGCATATACTAGCCAATTGTGAGGAATTTGGAGTGAGACTTGCGACCGCTGTGTTTAGCGCTTAGTGACGCACATATCCATCGCAAAGACCGAAGTGGGAAAATTTATTAGGGGTTGGATTTCAATTAGGCACAGTCTGCCATTTCCTTTTTATTTTACGTTTATTTTTTCATAACTCAGCGTCATCTCATCAGTGTGCTTTCATACTTGGCTAGAAAATAGCCAAAGGAGAATCCAAACGGCTTACTTACGCCTACAATAGCGTTATATATATTTTATTTCTGGTTGATCTGCTGGTGGCTGTCCTTGCTGCAGTGCATATACTAGCCAATTGTGAGGAATTTGGAGTGAGACTTGCGACCGCTGTGTTTAGCGCTTAGTGACGCACATATCCATCGCAAAGACTGAAGTGGGAAAATTTATTAGGGGTTGGATTTCAATTAGGCACAGTCTGCCATTTCCTTTTTATTTTACGTTTATTTTTTCATAACTCAGCGTCATCTCATCAGTGTGCTTTCATACTTGGCTAGAAAATAGCCAAAGGAGAATCCAAACGGCTTACTTACGCCTACAATAGCGTTATATATATTTTATTTCTGGTTGATCTGCTGGTGGCTGTCCTTGCTGCAGTGCATATACTAGCCAATTGTGAGGAATTTGGAGTGAGACTTGCGACCGCTGTGTTTAGCGCTTAGTGACGCACATATCCATCGCAAAGACCGAAGTGGGAAAATTTATTAGGGGTTGGATTTCAATTAGGCACAGTCTGCCATTTCCTTTTTATTTTACGTTTATTTTTTCATAACTCAGCGTCATCTCATCAGTGTGCTTTCATACTTGGCTAGAAAATAGCCAAAGGAGAATCCAAACGGCTTACTTACGCCTACAATAGCGTTATATATATTTTATTTCTGGTTGATCTGCTGGTGGCTGTCCTTGCTGCAGTGCATATACTAGCCAATTGTGAGGAATTTGGAGTGAGACTTGCGACCGCTGTGTTTAGCGCTTAGTGACGCACATATCCATCGCAAAGACCGAAGTGGGAAAATTTATTAGGGGTTGGATTTCAATTAGGCACAGTCTGCCATTTCCTTTTTATTTTACGTTTATTTTTTCATAACTCAGCGTCATCTCATCAGTGTGCTTTCATACTTGGCTAGAAAATAGCCAAA
This sequence comes from Engystomops pustulosus, assembly GCF_040894005.1. NCBI lineage: Eukaryota > Metazoa > Chordata > Amphibia > Anura > Leptodactylidae > Engystomops > Engystomops pustulosus. The sequence goes on along the minus strand of NC_092417.1, from coordinate 98,365,642 downwards.
GGAGAATCCAAACGGCTTACTTACGCCTACAATAGCGTTATATATATTTTATTTCTGGTTGATCTGCTGGTGGCTGTCCTTGCTGCAGTGCATATACTAGCCAATTGTGAGGAATTTGGAGTGAGACTTGCGACCGCTGTGTTTAGCGCTTAGTGACGCACATATCCATCGCAAAGACCGAAGTGGGAAAATTTATTAGGGGTTGGATTTCAATTAGGCACAGTCTGTCATTTCCTTTTTATTTTACATTTATTTTTTCATAACTCAGCGTCATCTCATCAGTGTGCTTTCATACTTGGCTAGAAAATAGCCATAGCAATAGGATAGCATTGTTTGGTTTTAAAAACTAAAAAACACAAAAAAAAATTAAAAAACACAAAAAAAAGTTAAAAAAAAAATTAAAGTTATATAACTTTCATTTTCAAAATGTTTAACCCGAGGGCTAGGGGTAGAGGACGAGGACGAGGGTGGGGACGTGGGCGTCCATCTACTGCAGGGGTCAGAGGCCGTGGTCCTGGGTGGGGTGAGACACCACCTGCTGATGAGGGAGCAGGGGAACGCCGCAGAGCTACACTCCCTAGGTTCATCATGTCTGAAGTTACTGGGACTCGTGGTAGAGCACTGTTGAGGCCAGAACAGTGCGAACAGGTGATGTCGTGGATTGCCGACAATGCTTCGAGCAATTTGTCCACCAGTCAGTCTTCCACGCAGTCCACCCATGTCACCGAAATCGGCACTCCTCCAGCTCCTGCACCTCAGCCTCCTCCCCCCCCAGTCTGCCCCCTCCCAGGAAAATTTGGCATTTGAACCGGCATACTCTGAGGAACTGTTTTCTGGACCCTTCCCACAGTCACAAACCACTTGTCCGGTTGCTGCTGAGCAATTTTCCGATGCCCAGGTTTTCCACCAGTCGCAGTCTGTGGGTGATGATGACCTTCTTGACGTAGTGGAAGAAGTGTGTAAAGAGGTGTCCGACGATGAGGAGACACGGTTGTCAGACAGTGGTGAAGTTGTTGTCAGGGCAGGAAGTCCGAGGGGGGAGCAGACTGAGGGATCGGAGGATGATGAGGTGACAGACCCAAGCTGGGTTGAGAGGCCGGGTGAACACAGTGCTTCTGAGACGGAGGAGAGTCCTATAGCAGAACAGGTTGGAAGAGGCAGTGGTGGGGCCAGACGGAGAGGCAGGGCCAGAGCAGGTGCATCAGCGCCAAATGTGTCACGAAGTGAAGCTCCCGTGGCGAGGGCTCCCGCAGCGAGGGCTAGATTTTCAGAAGTCTGGAGGTTCTTTAAGGAAACACCGGATGACCGACGGACTGTGGTGTGCAACCTTTGCCAAACCAGGATCAGCAGGGGTTCCACCACTACTAGCTTAACTACCACCAGTATGCGCAGGCATATGAATGCTAAACACCCGAATCAGTGGCACCAAGCCCGTTCCCCTCCGGCCGTGCACACCGCTGCTCCTTCCCCTGTGTCAGCTGATAGTCAGCCCCCTGCCCAGGACTCTGGCACAAAAACCCCATCGTCGCCTCCACGATCCTCCACAGCATCCACCAGCGTTCAGCTCTCCATACCCCAGACGCTGGAGAGGAAAAGAAAATATAGTGCAACCCACCCGCACGCCCAAGCCCTTAATGTCCACATCTCCAGATTGCTTAGCCTGGAGATGCTGCCCTATAGGCTAGTAGAGACCGAGGCCTTTCGCAACCTCATGGCGGCGGCCGCCCCTCAGTATTAGGTCCCCAGCCGCCACTACTTTTCCCGATGTGCCGTCCCAGCCCTGCACCAGCACGTGTCAGACAACATCATCCGTGCCCTGACCAACGCCGTTTCTGACAAGGTCCACCTGACCACGGACACGTGGACGAGTGCTGCCGGGCAGGGCCACTATATATCGCTGACGGCACATTGGGTTCACTTGGTGGAGGCTGGGACCGAGTCTGACCCTGGGGCTGGTCATATACTGCCGACGCCGAGGATTGCGGGGCCTACCTCGGTCCAGGTCTCAAAGGCCTACTATGCCTCCTCCTCCTCCCACCCCTCCTCCACCTCCTCCTCCGAACTACCATCCGTGGGCATGGCGCCATCAGTCGCTAGCTCTAGGCACAGCAGCAGTGCCGTCGCTAAGCGACAGCAGGCGGTGCTCAAACTGCTGAGCCTAGGCGATAAAAGGCACACCGCCCAAGAACTATTACAGGGCATCACGGCGCAGACTGATCTGTGGCTGGCACCGCTGAACCTGAAGCCAGGCATGGTTGTGTGTGACAACGGCCGTAACCTGGTGGCGGCTCTGCAACTCGGCAGACTGACACATGTGCCATGCCTGGCCCATGTGTTAAATCTGATAGTTCAGCGTTTCCTCAAGACGTGGGCGTCCATCTACTGCAGGGGTCAGAGGCCGTGGTCCTGGGTGGGGTGAGACACCACCTGCTGATGAGGGAGCAGGGGAACGCCGCAGAGCTACACTCCCTAGGTTCATCATGTCTGAAGTTACTGGGACTCGTGGTAGAGCACTGTTGAGGCCAGAACAGTGCGAACAGGTGATGTCGTGGATTGCCGACAATGCTTCGAGCAATTTGTCCACCAGTCAGTCTTCCACGCAGTCCACCCATGTCACCGAAATCGGCACTCCTCCAGCTCCTGCACCTCAGCCTCCTCCCCCCCCAGTCTGCCCCCTCCCAGGAAAATTTGGCATTTGAACCGGCATACTCTGAGGAACTGTTTTCTGGACCCTTCCCACAGTCACAAACCACTTGTCCGGTTGCTGCTGAGCAATTTTCCGATGCCCAGGTTTTCCACCAGTCGCAGTCTGTGGGTGATGATGACCTTCTTGACGTAGTGGAAGAAGTGTGTAAAGAGGTGTCCGACGATGAGGAGACACGGTTGTCAGACAGTGGTGAAGTTGTTGTCAGGGCAGGAAGTCCGAGGGGGGAGCAGACTGAGGGATCGGAGGATGATGAGGTGACAGACCCAAGCTGGGTTGAGAGGCCGGGTGAACACAGTGCTTCTGAGACGGAGGAGAGTCCTATAGCAGAACAGGTTGGAAGAGGCAGTGGTGGGGCCAGACGGAGAGGCAGGGCCAGAGCAGGTGCATCAGCGCCAAATGTGTCACGAAGTGAAGCTCCCGTGGCGAGGGCTCCCGCAGCGAGGGCTAGATTTTCAGAAGTCTGGAGGTTCTTTAAGGAAACACCGGATGACCGACGGACTGTGGTGTGCAACCTTTGCCAAACCAGGATCAGCAGGGGTTCCACCACTACTAGCTTAACTACCACCAGTATGCGCAGGCATATGAATGCTAAACACCCGAATCAGTGGCACCAAGCCCGTTCCCCTCCGGCCGTGCACACCGCTGCTCCTTCCCCTGTGTCAGCTGATAGTCAGCCCCCTGCCCAGGACTCTGGCACAAAAACCCCATCGTCGCCTCCACGATCCTCCACAGCATCCACCAGCGTTCAGCTCTCCATACCCCAGACGCTGGAGAGGAAAAGAAAATATAGTGCAACCCACCCGCACGCCCAAGCCCTTAATGTCCACATCTCCAGATTGCTTAGCCTGGAGATGCTGCCCTATAGGCTAGTAGAGACCGAGGCCTTTCGCAACCTCATGGCGGCGGCCGCCCCTCAGTATTAGGTCCCCAGCCGCCACTACTTTTCCCGATGTGCCGTCCCAGCCCTGCACCAGCACGTGTCAGACAACATCATCCGTGCCCTGACCAACGCCGTTTCTGACAAGGTCCACCTGACCACGGACACGTGGACGAGTGCTGCCGGGCAGGGCCACTATATATCGCTGACGGCACATTGGGTTCACTTGGTGGAGGCTGGGACCGAGTCTGACCCTGGGGCTGGTCATATACTGCCGACGCCGAGGATTGCGGGGCCTACCTCGGTCCAGGTCTCAAAGGCCTACTATGCCTCCTCCTCCTCCCACCCCTCCTCCACCTCCTCCTCCGAACTACCATCCGTGGGCATGGCGCCATCAGTCGCTAGCTCTAGGCACAGCAGCAGTGCCGTCGCTAAGCGACAGCAGGCGGTGCTCAAACTGCTGAGCCTAGGCGATAAAAGGCACACCGCCCAAGAACTATTACAGGGCATCACGGCGCAGACTGATCTGTGGCTGGCACCGCTGAACCTGAAGCCAGGCATGGTTGTGTGTGACAACGGCCGTAACCTGGTGGCGGCTCTGCAACTCGGCAGACTGACACATGTGCCATGCCTGGCCCATGTGTTAAATCTGATAGTTCAGCGTTTCCTCAAGACATACCCCAATCTGTCAGATTTGCTCACGAAGGTGCGCCGCATCTGTGCGCATTTCAGGAAGTCCAGCACAGATGCTGCCACTCTCAGGGCAGCGCAGCGCCGCCTCCAACTGCCCGCTCACCGACTGTTGTGCGACGTGCCCACGAGGTGGAATTCAACATTAACCATGTTATCCAGAGTTTACCAGCAGCGCAGAGCGATTGTAGACTGCCAGATGTCAACTTCCACCAGAACTGGTAGTCAGGTCAGTCAGCTTCCTCAAGTCTACAATGAGGAGTGGACGTGGATGTCTGATATCTGTCAGGTGCTGAGTAACTTTGAGGAGTCAACACAGATGGTCAGTGGCGATGCCGCCATCATCAGCCTCACCATCCCGCTGCTTGGCCTGTTGAAAAACTCTCTGATCAGCATGAAGTCGGAAGCTTTGCGCTCGTCACAAGAGACGGGGGAAGAAGATTCCCTTGTTGATAGCCAAAGCACCCTCAGGTCTGTTTCTCAGCTCATATCGGAGGAGGTGGAGGAGGATGAGGAGGAAGAGGAGGAGAATGTTGGCGAGACACAAGAGGGGAGCATTGCTCAGACCTTCACTGTTCAGCGTGTATGGGCAGAAGAAGAGGAGTTGGAGGAGTTGGAGGAGGAGGAAATGGGCAGTCAGGCCAGTGAGGGGAGTGAATTCTTGCGCGTTGGGACTCTGGCGCATATGGCAGATTTCATGCTAGGCTGCCTATCCCGTGACCCTCGCGTTCAAAGAATTTATTCCAGCTCCGATTACTGGGTATTCACTCTCCTGGACCCACGGTACAAGCAAAATCTTTCCACTCTCATCCCTGGAGAGGAAAGGAGTGTGAGAATGCATGAATACCAGCAGGCCCTGGTGCACAAGCTGAAACAGTATTTCCCTTCTGACAGCGCTAGCGGCAGAGTGCGTAGTTCTGCGGGACAAGTAGCGAGGGAGAGTAGGCGAGCAGGCAGCTTGTCCAGCACTGGCAAGGGTACGCTTTACAAGGCTTTTGCCAGCTTTATGTCACCCCAGCAAGACACTGTCACCTGTCCCCAGTCTCGGCAGAGTAGGGCTGATCTTTACAGAAAGATGGTGAGGGAGTACGTAGCTGACCATACCATCGTCCTAAATGATCACACAGTTCCCTACAACTACTGGGTTTCAAAGCTGGACATGTGGCACGAACTGGCGCTGTACGCCTTGGAGGTTCTTGCCTGCCCTGCCGCTAGCGTCTTGTCCGAGCGGGTTTTCAGTGCAGCTGGTGGCATCATCACCGATAAGCGTACACGCCTGTCGACTGACAGCGCTGACAGGCTGACGCTTATTAAGATGAATAAAGCCTGGATTTCTCATAATTTCCAATCTCCACCAGGTGAAGGAAGCTCAACCTGAATAATTTATGCACTCCTCCTCCTCCTCCTCATTTTCCTCCTTCTCCTCCTCTTTGTACACTAAAGCAGAGGAAACTGGCTATTTTTTGACAGGGCCCACTGGCTCTAGCTATAGTACTTTATGCATTTAATTTTTCCTCTGTTTTAAACAATTTTTGGGAGTGCCACATACAGGCACTCAATCTATTTCATTTTTCTGGAGGGCCACCTACCTGCTCCTCTGGTTTGAAAACTTTTTTGGACTGCCACATACAGGCACTCAATCTATTTCATTTTTCTGGAGGGCCACCTACCTGCTCCTCTGGTTTGAAAACTTTTTTGGACTGCCACATACAGGCACTCAATCTATTTCATTTTTCTGGAGGGCCACCTACCTGCTCCTCTGGTTTGAAAACTTTTTTGGACTGCCACATACAGGCACTCAATCTATTCCATTTTTCTGGAGGGCCACCTACCTGCTCCTCTGGTTTGAAAACTTTTTTGGACTGCCACATACAGGCACTCAATCTATTTCATTTTTCTGGAGGGCCACCTACCTGCTCCTCTGGTTTGAAAACTTTTTTGGACTGCCACATACAGGCACTCAATCTATTCCATTTTTCTGGAGGGCCACCTACCTGCTCCTCTGGTTTGAAAACTTTTTTGGACTGCCACATACAGGCACTATCCAAATTAAATTGTCTCCATAGCAGCCTCCACACGTTGTCTCCATTGCTACCTCCAAAAGTCGTCCATATAGCTGCCTCCATACATCGTCCCCTTATCAAACGAGGTGTGTCAGGCAGAAATTTGGGTTGTTTTCATGGATTCCACATCAAAGTTGTTAACTTTGTCGCCACCCTGCTGTGTTATCCACAAAATATACTGGCAAACTTTTATGATTAACCGATATTATTTCAGCGCTTCTTGCGCATCTGTTTACATTCCCCTCACCCGCCATATCCCAAACTTATAAGAACGCTACTACACTTAACTTGGTGGAGGCTGGGACCGAGTTTGACCCTGGGGCTGGTCATATACTGCCGACGCCGAGGATTGCGGGGCCTACCTCGGTCCAGGTCTCAAAGGCCTACTATACCTCCTCCTCCTCCCACCCCTCCTCCACCTCCTCCTCCTCCGAATTACCATCCGTGGGCATGGCGCCATCAGTCGGTAGCTCTAGGCACAGCAGCAGTGCCGTCGCTAAGCGACAGCAGGCGGTGCTCAAACTGCTGAGCCTAGGCGATAAAAGGCACACCGCCCAAGAGCTATTACAGGGCATTCCACATCAAAGTTGTTAACTTTGTCGCCACCCTGCTGTGTTATCCACAAAATATACTGGCAAACTTTTATGATTAACCGATATTATTTCAGCGCTTCTTGCACATCTGTTTACATTCCCCTCACCCGCCATATCCCAAACTTATAAGAACGCTACTACACTTGATCTTATACAAAAGGTTCTTAGAAGTGCTGTTTGGGGAGTAGCCTAGAGACAGGGGCTTGGATTGGCGAAAGCTCGCCTGGCAGCGGAGCGCCAGCTCCATGCCAAGATCCAACTAACATAGTTTTAACTGCAGCACCTTTAATCTACTACTAGTTCACTGCCTCCATACATGGTCCCCTTATCAAACGAGCTGTGTCAGGCAGAATTTTGGGTTGTTTTCATGGCTTCCACATCAAACTTGTTAACTTTGTCGCCACCCTGCTGTGTAATCCCCAAAATATACTGGCAAACTTTTATCATTTACCGATATTATTTCAGCGCTTCTTGCGCATCTGTTTACATTCCCCTCACCCGCCATATCCCAAACTTATAAGAACGCTACTACACTTGATCTTATACAAAAGGTTCTTAGAAGTGCTGTTTGGGGAGTAGCCTAGAGACAGGGGCTTGGATTGGCGAAAGCTCGCCTGGCAGCGGAGCGCTAGCTCCATGCCAAGATCCAACTAACATAGTTTTAACTGCAGCACCTTTAATCTACTACTAGTTCACTGCCTCCATACATGTTCCCCTTATCAAACGAGCTGTGTCAGGCAGAATTTTGGGTTGTTTTCATGGCTTCCATGTTAACTTTGTCGCCACCCTGCTGTGTAATCCACAAAATATACTGGCAAACTTTTATCATGTACCGATATTATTTGAGCGCTTCTTGCTCACCTCCTTTGGTTCCTCTCTGCCACCCATTGGTTTGAAGCCTGAGTCCATTTAGGGTATGTCGCCATGACACTCTCTAGCCTGCTGCCGCTGCCTCTGCATGCCGTCCCCTATAGTGTCAGGGTCAATTATTGGATGTTTTAGATGCTATCTAGCTTCATTCTGTCACTCTGTCATGGCCATGCTGTTGCCCATAATTTTGGCATAATGGTGCGATTAAGCAGCCTCAGAGGCATCCATGCATGCTGCCCCTGCTGTTTCCTGTCCATTTCCGTGGTGTTTCCATCCTTTTCTGAGGTTCCCAGGTGTTTGGCCAAGCTTCCCTGTGCAGAGCCTTGGTCCCCTTGAAAAATGCTCGAGTCTCCCATTGACTTCAATGGGGCTCGTTATTCGAGACGAGCACTCGAGCATCGAGAAAAGTTCGTCTCGAATAACGAGTACCCGAGCATTTTAGTGCTCGCTCATCTCTAGTTGTCTGGTATTAATTATAGCTTAATATCAATGACACATTTGTTGGATCAAGTAACATTATCCCTATTCAAATAGCATAGGTAAAAACTCCCAACAACAGGGTCTTTGATTTCCTCCATCAAATCCAATTTAGTTGGTGTAATCTCCTGCAGGGCCGGATTATAGGGAGGGTCCCACCAATTTACTCATAAGGGGGCCCCACCAGCAATTTCCATCAGGCAGTGCACAGCCAAGCCGCACATGCTTCTGACTCAATGGCTCTGTCAGTGAGAGTGTACCCACACAGCCTGCCTTTGCTCAATCACATTCTGCATGCTACCTCCTACCAGGATCCATTACATACGGCCAGGACATATATGTAGTACTGTTGACCTATACTTTGTTGTATCCATCTACTATTGTATGTGACATTATGTTTACAGGATTGGCTATGCACTTTTTTGTCCATCAGGGATTGTTTTATGGGTTGATTTTAATTGTGGTGATTAAACATGTGTTATTTGTTTGTATCATGAATAAAATTCATTGAATCTTGCACAAACTGCTGTTTACAGTCTTTTGAATAGTTTATACAAGACCTGTATATAGGTATACATAGGTAGTTTTCTTATTATTAGAGTGAACCACTTTAATATTGAGGAAAATAAGAAAATAACACTGAAAAGAGAACTTGTCACCACGTGTACCACTCCATATCTTCAAACAGCCCCTTGTCCAGCAGGTTGGAACTCCTCTGAACATGTTTTTATAGGTGGGCAACATTGCTTCATATCTACAAAAATTACTTTCATTCTTGCCCAAGATGCAGTTAAGGAGGTGGGGTAGCTCAACCATGCTCAACGAAGCTCAACCATGGGGTAGCTCAACCAGGAAGCAACCCGCCTCCTGCTAGCTGTTTTCACTGCCCACCCATCCCCCTCCTTCTAATGTTTCTTTCTGAATTACTGGAGTTTTTGTGCATTCACAGTGCTCATAAGATCTTGGCTCCTGCCATGGAGCCTGCGCATGGTGCTTGTGATTTGGCCTGGTATAGTTGGGTTGCTTGATTGCATGGTCGAAGTACCCCACTTACTTGACAGCATCTTGGGCAAGAAAAAAAGTTGTTTTTGGCAATATTAAGCAATGTTGGCCACATAGATAAAAAACATATTCTGAGGACTTTCAACCTGCTGGACAAGGTAAAGTTTTTGGATTTCGAGTAGTGCTTGTGGTGACAAGCTCCCTTTAAGTGGAGCATGAATGTGACCTTCCTATTCAGGCTGTAAGGTTATTCCTAAATCCTAGAGCCAAACTTCAGTTACTAATTATCACTAAGATAACTACACAGCTGTAATGGACAAGACCAGAAGCCTTTACAAAATTAAAATGTCAAAAGGTGCACACAACGTTGGCTAGCTCCTGGGAAAACCTTGTGTGAGTTGCCAATTGCTGTATGCTGTGTTTGGGAAGCTGTAGAATAGGTACAGTTTCTTGGTAATGAGGAACCTATTGCATTGTATAGTTAATGGCCAAACGGCTTAGAACTTTATCTTTTATTGTTTGTATTGTTTTGTCATTCCTATATGTTAGTATATAGCCAGCCCCCTCTAGTTTATAGCCGGTCAGCCCCCTTGTAGTATATAGCCAGCCAGCCCCCTTTAGTATATGGCCAGCCCAGTGTAATACACAACCAGTCTAGTGTAGTATATAGCCAGCCAGCCCCCAGTTTTCCAGCACATAAAAAAAAATAAATTTACATACTCACCTTCCGGCGGTGCTCGACGCGGCTCCCCAATGCTCCTGTCCCCACGGCTCCTCTTCTTTCTTCACTCTGCTGTAAGAGAGAGGTTGATAATATTTAATATCATTATTAAACACTTTAATAGAGCATCACGAGTCATAAGCATTTTAGTAGTGTTTTGTATATTGTAATATTTACATTTTTTAAAACTAGAAAAAAAAACCTAGAATAATATTGGCATACTCGGAGTATTTGGCATTTTGAAAGAACCCCACCCACCCTAAATAAAGTACAGAAAAGACATAACAAATATTCGGAGCTGCAGTGACAGTGACATGACCATGACTACGAGTGGTTGTGTTTGTGAAAAAAAAACAAGCAAACCATTTTCTTCTAATCTCATGAAGCTCTGTTAACATAAAAATGTAGTCATTGATTTAATTAATGTTTTCCATGCTGAAAGCTAGGAAGTCATAATGGAGCATGCAGACTAATAGAAAAATAGCATCATCCCCAGTTTTATTTGTTTTTCACTATTTCCATTTAAAGTTCATTTGTGGAACTTTTGAGACTTATTTCAACCTTTAAGCAATTATTTAATATTCAGTCGCTCCGCTGCAGTTCTTTTATAGCTAAGATGACTCAGTCTTTCTTGGAAGAAGGCGTCTTGTTAATTTTTGTGTTCACAGAAGCTTAAATGTATTTCCGATCACAAGATCAAAACTCTTGAGCGCCTTAGAATTGTGACATTTAATAGGTTAAAAGTAATTATAAAAAGATATTATTCATATTATTCACAATAGGTATTATTATCATGTTTAATTCCTTTCATGATGCTTAATATTGTAGGTAGAGCCTTTTGGTCCTGTCTAGCTACAAGTCTAACAAGTGAATTTCTCTATAAAGGCCAAATGAAAGAAAATATGTTTTGACTTTTCTTAATTTGAGTAATGCCTGCGTTCTGCCGGAGCACCTTAAATGTTCTCCCATTGTGGGTTAGCGGGGCTCTGTTGAAATAAAGCATTATGGATAGCAGGCATATTTTAATTTATGTTACTTGAAATTAGAAGATCTACAGATTATAAAATCTATGTTAAACATTAAGTCTGCTGCAGAAAAAAAGATCTCTGTTCACATGAACAAACATGGTACTATTATAACTAGAGATGAGCGAACACTAAAATGCTCGGGTACTCGTTATTCGAGACGAACTTTTCCCGATGCTCGAGTGCTCGTCTCGAATAACGAACCCCATTGAAGTCAATGGGAGACTCGAGCATTTTTCAAGGGGACCAAGGCTCTGCACAGGGAAGCTTGGCCAAACACCTGGGAACCTCAGAAAAGGATGGAAACACCACGGAAATGGACAGGAAACAGCAGGGGCAGCATGCATGGATGCCTCTGAGGCTGCCTAATCGCACCATTATGCCAAAATTATGGGCAACAGCATGGCCATGACAGAGTGACAGAATGAAGCTAGATAGCATCTAAAACATCCAATAATTGACCCTGACACTATAGGGGACGGCATGCAGAGGCAGCGGCAGCAGCGGCAGGCTAGAGAGTGGCATGGCGACATACCCTAAATGGACTCAGGCTTCAAACCAATGGGTGGCAGAGAGGAACCAAAGGAGGTGAGCAAGAAGCGCTCAAATAATATCGCTACATGATAAAAGTTTGCCAGTATATTTTGTGGATTACACAGCAGGGTGGCGACAAAGTTAACATGGAAGCCATGAAAACAACCCCAAATTCTGCCTGACACAGCTCGTTTGATAAGGGGACCATGTATGCTTACAGTTCATGCCAGTCGCTGCACTTGCTGCCAGTCTCCTTTCGAATAGTTTAAAATAATAATAACCCTTATCCATAAAGCTCTGTATAATGCTGCACCCCCCTACCTCTCCTCTCTTATCTCAGTCTATCGCCCAACCCGTGCTCTTAGATCCGCCAGTGATCTTAGATTAACCTCTACCCTAGTGCGGACCTCCCACTCGCGTCTCCAAGACTTCTCTAGAGCTGCACCAATTCTATGGAATGCTCTGCCCCGGACTATCAGACTAATACCTAACCTCCAAAGTTTCAAACGTGCTCTTAAAACCCATTTCTTTAGGCAAGCCTATAACACTCATTAACTGCATGAAGTTTTAACTCTTCTACTAACCCGTCCTGTGTCGTCCTCCCATCTGTTATCCAGCAACCAACAGGCACCAGACTTCTCTGCAGTCCCATTCACCCTGGACCTGGTATATAAGATGACGGCTGAGTGTTTCAAGCGACAGCAATTCCATTTATTATATTTTTTTCTATTCCCTAAGAAGAATGGCTTGACCATTAAATATTCTTTTACCTCGTGTTACCCCATCATCTTCATAAACCGTAAGCTCTGGCGAGCAGGGACCTCACTCCTGTTGTTCCATACAAATGTTGTGCTCTGTTACATTACATTTGTATTTGTTTCCTATGATTTGTAAAGCGCTGCAGAATATGATGACGCTATATAAATAAAGATTATTATTATTATGGAGGCAGTGAACTAGTAGTAGATTAAAGGTGCTGCAACTATGTTAGTTGGATCTTGTGATGGAGCTGGCGCTCTGCAGCCAGGCGAGCTTTCGCCAATCCAAGCCCCTGTTTCTAGGCTACTCCCCAAACAGCACTTCTAAGAACCTTTTGTATAAGATCAAGTGTAGTAGCGTTCTTATAAGTTTAGGATATGCCGGGTGAGGGGAATGTAAACAGATGCGCAAGAAGCGCATGATGCGCATGGAGCTGGCGCTCCGCTGCCAGGCGAGCTTTCGCCAATCCAAGCCCCTGTCTCTAGGCTACTCCCCAAACAGCACTTCTAAGAACCTTTTGTATAAGATCAAGTGTAGTAGCGTTCTTATAAGTTTAGGATATGCCGGGTGAGGGGAATGTAAACAGATGCGCAAGAAGCGCATGATGCGCATGGAGCTGGCGCTCCGCTGCCAGGCGAGCTTTCGCCAATCCAAGCCCCTGTCTCTAGGCTACTCCCCAAACAGCACTTCTAAGAACCTTTTGTATAAGATCAAGTGTAGTAGCGTTCTTATAAGTTTAGGATATGCCGGGTGAGGGGAATGTAAACAGATGCGCAAGAAGCGCTGAAATAATATCCCTAAATGGTAAAAGTTTGCCAGTATATTTTGTGGATAACACAGCAGGGTGGCGACAAAGTTAACAACTTTGATGTGGAATCCATGAAAACAACCCAAATTTCTGCCTGACACACCTCGTTTGATAAAGGGACGATGTATGGAGGCAGCTATATGGACGACTTTTGGAGGTAGCAATGGAGACAACGTGTGGAGGCTGCTATGGAGACAATTTAATTTGGATAGTGCCTGTATGTGGCAGTCCCAAACATTTTTCAAACCAGAGGAGCAGGTAGGTGGCCCTCCAGTAAAATGGAATAGATTGAGTGCCTGTATGTGGCAGTCCCAAAAATGTTTCAAACCAGAGGAGCAGGTAGGTGGCCCTCCAGTAAAAAGGAATAGATTGAGTGCCTGTATGTGGCAGTCCCAAAAATGTTTCAAACCAGAGGAGCAGGTAGGTGGCCCTCCAGTAAAATGGAATAGATTGAGTGCCTGTATGTGGCAGTCCCAAAAATTCTTCAAACCAGAGGAGCAGGTAGGTGGCCCTCCAGTAAAATGGAATAGATTGAGTGCCTGTATGTGGCAGTCCCAAAAATTCTTCAAACCAGAGGAGCAGGTGGCCCTGCAGTAAAATGGAATAGATTGAGTGCCTGTATGTGGCAGTCCCAAAAATTGTTCAAACCAGAGGAGCAGGTAGGTGGCCCTGCAGTAAAATGGAATAGATTGAGTGCCTGTATGTGGCAGTCCCAAAAATGTTTCAAACCAGAGGAGCAGGTAGGTGGCCCTCCAGTAAAATGGAATAGATTGAGTGCCTGTATGTGGCAGTCCCAAAAATTGTTCAAACCAGAGGAGCAGGTAGGTGGCCCTGCAGTAAAATGGAATAGATTGAGTGCCTGTATGTGGCAGTCCCAAAAATGTTTCAAACCAGAGGAGCAGGTAGGTGGCCCTCCAGTAAAATGGAATAGATTGAGTGCCTGTATGTGGCAGTCCCAAAAATTTTTTAAAACAGAGGACCGGGTAGGTGGCCCTCCAGAAAAATGGAATAGATTGAGTGCCTGTATGTGGCTCTCACAAAAATTGTTTCAAACAGAGGACCGGGTAGGTGGCCCTCCAGAAAAATTAAATGCATGAAGTACTATAGCAAGAGCCAGTGGGCCCTGTCAAAAAATAGCCATTTTCCTCTGCTTTACTGTACAAAGAGGAGGAGAAGGAGGAAAATGAGGAGGAGGAGGAGGAGTGGATCAATTATTCAGGTTGAGCTTCCTTCACCTGGTGGAGATTGGAAATTCTGAGAAATCCAGCCTTTATTCATTTTAATAAGCGTCAGCCTGTCAGCGCTGTCAGTCGACAGGCGTGTACGCTTATCGGTGATGATGCCACCAGCTGCACTGAAAACCCGCTCGGACAAGACGCTAGCGGCAGGGCAGGCAAGAACCTCCAAGGCGTACAGCGCCAGTTCGTGCCACATGTCCAGCTTTGAAACCCAGTAGTTGTAGGGAGCTGTGTGATCATTTAGGACGATGGTATGGTCAGCTACGTACTCCCTCACCATCTTTCTGTAAAGATCAGCCCTACTCTGCCGAGACTGGGGACAGGTGACAGTGTCTTGCTGGGGTGACATAAAGCTGGCAAAAGCCTTGTAAAGCGTACCCTTGCCAGTGCTGGACAAGCTGCCTGCTCGCCTACTCTCCCTCGCTACTTGTCCCGCAGAACTACGCACTCTGCCGCTAGCGCTGTCAGAAGGGAAATACTGTTTCAGCTTGTGCACCAGGGCCTGCTGGTATTCATGCATTCTCACACTCCTTTCCTCTGCAGGGATGAGAGTGGAAAGATTTTGCTTGTACCGTGGGTCCAGGAGAGTGAACACCCAGTAATCGGTGCTGGAATAAATTCTTTGAACGCGAGGGTCACGGGATAGGCAGCCTAGCATGAAATCTGCCATATGCGCCAGAGTACCAACGCGTAAGAATTCACTCCCCTCACTGGCCTGACTGTCCATTTCCTCCTCCTCCAACTCCTCCAACTCCTCTTCTTCTGCCCATACACGCTGAACAGTGAAGGACTCAACAATGGTCCCCTCTTGTGTCTCGCCAACATTCTCCTCCTCTTCCTCCTCATCCTCCTCCACCTCCACCTCCTCCGATATGCGCTGAGAAACAGACCTCAGGGTGCTTTGGCTATCAACAAGGGAATATTCTTCCCCCGTCTCTTGTGACGAGCGCAAAGCTTCCGACTTCATGCTGACCAGAGAGTTTTTCAACAGGCCAAGCAGCGGGATGGTGAGGCTGATGATGGCGGCATCGCCACTGACCATCTGTGTTGACTCCTCAAAGTTACTCAGCACCTGACAGATATCAGACATCCACGTCCACTCCTCATTGTAGACTTGAGGAAGCTGACTGACCTGACTACCAGTTCTGGTGGAAGTTGACATCTGGCAGTCTACAATCGCTCTGCGCTGCTGGTAAACTCTGGATAACATGGTCAGTGTTGAATTCCACCTCGTGGGCACGTCGCACAACAGTCGGTGAGCGGGCAGTTGGAGGCGGCGCTGCGCTGCCCTGAGAGTGGCAGCATCTGGGCTGGACTTCCTGAAATGCGCACAGATGCGGCGCACCTTCGTGAGCAAATCAGACAGATTGGGGTATGTCTTGAGGAAACGCTGCACTATCAGATTTAACACATGGGCCAGGCATGGCACATGTGTCAGTCTGCCGAGTTGCAGAGCCGCCACCAGGTTACGGCCGTTGTCACACACAACCATTCCCGGCTTGAGGTTCAGCGGTGCCAGCCACAGATCAGTCTGCGCCGTGATGCCCTGTAATAGCTCTTGGGCGGTGTGCCTTTTGTCGCCTAGGCTCAGCAGTTTGAGCACCGCCTGCTGTCGCTTAGCGACGGCACTGCTGCTGTGCCTAGAGCTACCGACTGATGGCGCCGTGCCCACGGATGGTAGTTCGGAGGAGGAGGTGGAGGAGGGGTGGGAGGAGGAGGAGGCATAGTAGGCCTGAAACACCTGGACCGAGGTAGGCCCCGCAATCCTCGGCGTCGGCAGTATATGAGCAGCCCCAGGGTCAGACTCGGTCCCAGCCTCCACCAAGTTAACCCAATGTGCCGTCAGCGATATATAGTGGCCCTGCCCGGCAGCACTCGTCCACGTGTCCGTGGTCAGGTGGACCTTGTCAGAAACGGCGTTGGTCAGGGCACGGATGATGTTGTCTGACACGTGCTGGTGCAGGGCTGGGACGGCACATCGGGAAAAGTAGTGGCGGCTGGGGACCGAATACCGAGGGGCGGCCGCCGCCATGAGGTTGCGAAAGGCCTCGGTCTCTACTAGCCTATAGGGCAGCATCTCCAGGCTAAGCAATCTGGAGATGTGCACATTAAGGGCTTGGGCGTGCGGGTGGGTTGCACTATATTTGCGTTTCCGCTCCAGCGTCTGGGGTATGGAGAGCTGAACGCTGGTGGATGCTGTGGAGGATCGTGGAGGCGACGATGGGGTTTTTGTGCCAGGGTCCTGGGCAGGGGGCTGACTAGCAGCTGACACAGGGGAAGGAGCAGTGGTGTGCACGGCCGGAGGTGAACGGGCTTGTTGCCACTGAGTGGGGTGCTTAGCATTCATATGCCTGCGCATACTGGTGGTAGTTAAGCTAGTAGTGGTGGAACCCCTGCTGAGCCTGGTTTGGCAAATGTTGCACACCACAGTCCGTCGGTCATCCGGTGTTTCCTTAAAGAACCTCGACACTTCTGAAGATCTAGCCCTCGCCGCAAGAGCCCTCACCACGGGAGCTTCACTAGTTGACAGTGGCGCTGATGCACCAGCTCTGGCCCTGCCTCTCCGTCTGGCCCCACCACTGCCTCTTCCAACCTGTTCAGGTCGAGGACTCTCCTCCGTCTCAGAAGCACTGTGTTCACCCGGCCTCTCAACCCAGCTTGGGTCTGTCACCTCATCATCCTCCGATCCCTCAGTCTGCTCCCCCCTCGGACTTCCTACCCTGACAACAACTTCCCCACTGTCTGACAACCGTGTCTCCTCATCGTCGGACACCTCTTTACACACTTCCACTACGTCAAGAAGGTCATCATCACCCACAGACTGTGACTGGTGGAAAACCTGGGCATCGGAAAATTGCTCAGCAGCAACCGGACAAGTGGTTTGTGACTGTGGGAAGGGTCCAGAAAACAGTTCCTCAGAGTATGCCGGTTCAAATGGCAAATTTTCCTGGGAGGGGGCAGACTGGGGGGGAGGAGGCTGAGGTGCAGGAGCTGGAGGAGTGGGGATTTCGGTGACATGGGTGGACTGCGTGGAAGACTGACTGGTGGTGGACAAATTGCTCGAAGCATTGTCAGCAATCCACGACATCACCTGTTCGCACTGTTCTGGCCTCAACAGTGCTCTACCACGAGTCCCAGTAACTTCAGACATGAACCTAGGGAGTGTAGCTCTGCGGCGTTCCCCTGCTCCCTCATCAGCAGGTGGTGTCTCACCCGCCCAGGACCACGGCCTCTGACCCCTGCAGTAGTTGGACGCCCACGTCCCCGCCCTCGTCCTCTACCCCTAGCCCTCGGGTTAAACATTTTTAAAATGAGAGTTATAACTTTTTTTTTTTTTTTACTTCTTTTTGTTTTTTTTTGTGTTTTTTTGTGTTTTTTTTTTTTTTTTGTGTTTTTTGTTTTTTTTTGAGTTTTTAAAACCAAACAATCCTATCCTATTGCTATGGCTATTTTCTAGCCAAGTATCAAAGGAAGCACACTACTATGCCAGATGAGATGACACTGAGTTAGTGCCTAATAGAGATCCAACCCCTACTGAATTTTGCCACTTCGGCCTTTGCTATGGATATGTGCGCCACTAAGCGCAGAACACAGCGGTCGCAAGTCTCACTACAAATTGCTCAGAATTGGCAAGTACATGCACTGCAGAAACTACAGCCACCAGCAGATCAACCAGAAATGAAATATATAGAACGCTACTGTAGGCTTCAAGAAGCTGTTTGTATTCTCCTATGGCTATTTTCTAGCCAAGTATCAAAGGAAGCACACTACTATGCCAGATGAGATGACACTGAGTTATTGCCTAATAGAAATCCAACCCCTACTGAATTTTGCCACTTCGGCCTTTGCTATGGATATGTGCGCCACTAAGCGCAGAACACAGCGGTCGCAAGTCTCACTACAAATTGCTCAGAATTGGCAAGTACATGCACTGCAGAAACTACAGCCACCAGCAGATCAACCAGAAATCAAATATATAGAACGCTACTGTAGGCTTCAAGAAGCTGTTTGTATTCTCCTATGGCTATTTTCTAGCCAAGTATCAAAGGAAGCACACTACTATGCCAGATGAGATGACACTGAGTTATTGCCTAATAGAAATCCAACCCCTACTGAATTTTGCCACTTCGGCCTTTGCTATGGATATGTGCGCCACTAAGCGCAGAACACAGCGGTCGCAAGTCTCACTACAAATTGCTCAGAATTGGCAAGTACATGCACTGCAGAAACTACAGCCACCAGCAGATCAACCAGAAATCAAATATATAGAACGCTACTGTAGGCTTCAAGAAGCTGTTTGTATTCTCCTATGGCTATTTTCTAGCCAAGTATCAAAGGAAGCACACTACTATGCCAGATGAGATGACACTGAGTTATTGCCTAATAGAAATCCAACCCCTACTGAATTTTCCCACTTCGGCCTTTGCTATGGATATGTGCGCCACTAAGCGCAGAACACAGCGGTCGCAAGTCTCACTACAAATTGCTCAGAATTGGCAAGTACATGCACTGCAGAAACTACAGCCACCAGCAGATCAACCAGAAATGAAATATATAGAACGCTACTGTAGGCTTCAAGAAGCTGTTTGTATTCTCCTATGGCTATTTTCTAGCCAAGTATCAAAGGAAGCACACTACTATGCCAGATGAGATGACACTGAGTTATTGCCTAATAGAAATCCAACCCCTACTGAATTTTGCCACTTCGGCCTTTGCTATGGATATGTGCGCCACTAAGCGCAGAACACAGCGGTCGCAAGTCTCACTACAAATTGCTCAGAATTGGCAAGTACATGCACTGCAGAAACTACAGCCACCAGCAGATCAACCAGAAATCAAATATATAGAACGCTACTGTAGGCTTCAAGAAGCTGTTTGTATTCTCCTATGGCTATTTTCTAGCCTGGGGGCCAGAAGCGTTTACTTTGAAAAAATTAGAGCAACAGTGTGGGGCATTCATATTGCGCTGCTATGATTGCAACTTCAGGTCTCCAGCATGGCGGCGACAGATGGGCCGAGTTCCATTATGTATCTGGTGAAACACCCGAAAATTCTGCCTGACACAGCTCGTTTGCTGAGGGGACGATGTATGGAGACAGTAAGGTAGTAGTAGATTAAAGGTGCTGCAGTTAAAACTATGTTAGTTGGATCTTGGGAAGGAGCTGGCGTTCCGCTGCCAGGCGAGCTTTCGCCTGTCCAAGCCCGTGTCTCTCGGCTCCTCCCCATCCAAAATGGGCCTGGGGGCCAGAAGCGTTTACTTTGAAAAAATTATAATTTTCAAAGCAGGTGGGGACTACAAACAGCACTTCTAAGAAACTTTTGTATAAGATCAAGTGTAGTACTGTTCTTATAAGTTTTGGTTATGGCGGGTGAGGGGAATGTAAACAGATGCGGAAGAAGCGCTGAAATAATATCGGTAAATGATAAAAGTTTGCCAATATATTTTGTGGATAACACAGCAGGGTGGCGACAAAGTTAACAAGTTTGATGTGGAAGCCATGAAAACAACCCAAAATTCTGTGTGACACAGCTCGTTTGCTAAGGGGACGATGTATGGAGGCAGCTATATGGACGACTTTGGGAGGCAGCTATGGAGATGATGTGTGGAGGTAGCAATGGAGACAACGTGTGGAGGCAGTTATAAAGACGATGTGTGGAGGCTGCTATGGAGACAATTAAATTTGGATAGTGCCTGTATGTGGCAGTCCAAAAAAGTTTTCAAACCAGAGGAGCAGGTAGGTGGCCCTCCAGAAAAATTAAATACATAGAGTACTATAGCTAGAGCCAGTTGGCCCTGGCAAAAAATAGCCAGTTTCCTCTGCTTTAGTGTACAAAGAGGAAGAGAAGGAGGAAAATGAGGAGGAGGAGTGCATACATTATTCAGGTTGAGCTTCTTTCACCTGGTGGAGAATAGAAATCCTGAGAAATCCAGGCTTTATTCAGCCTCAGCCTGTCAGCGCTGTCAGTCGGCAGGCGTGTACGCTTATCGGTGATAATGCCACCAGCTGCACTGAAAACCCGCTCAGGCAATACGCTAGCGGCAGGGCAGGTAAGAACCTCCAAGGCGTACAGCGCCAGTTCGTGCCACATGTCCAGCTTTGAAACTCAACCGTGCCTGGCTTCAGGTACAGCGGTGCCAGCCACAGATCAGTCTGCGCCGTGATGCCCTGTAATAGCTCTTGGGCGGTGTGCCTTTTATCGCCTAGGCTCAGCAGTTTGAGCACCGCCTGCTGTCGCTTAGCGACGGCACTGCTACTGTGCCTAGCCTACACTGACAGCACACAACTGGATTTTGTGCTGTGCCTGATGACTTTGAGTTATAAAAAAAAGAAAAGTAAAAAAAAAAAAAGAAAAAGCAGATTGTGCCTAATTCAATCAAACCCCTAATAAATTGTCCCACTTAGGTGTTTGAGATGGATATGTGTGTCACTTAGAGCTAAATAGAACGTTCGCAAGTCTCAATGCAAATTCGTCACAATATGGTACTAGCTGCACTACTAGTGCCAGCAAGGCCAGCCACAAGCAAATTAAAAAAAATATATATAACGCTATTGTAGCCCTAACAAGGGCTGTTGGGTTCTTGTAGAATCACTCCTGCCTAACACTAATCTAATAGAACACCCTAACGCTTTCCCTGACCAGCAGCAGCTCTCTCCCTAACGGCATCCAGACAGAGAATGATGCGAGCAGCGCGGGCAGGGACTAGTCTATTCCAGGGTCACCTGATCAGGCCAACCACTGCTTCGACGTGTAAGTGTACCACGTCATGCTGGGTGGAGTGCAGAGTCTCCTGGCTTGTGATTGGCTCTGTTTCTGGCCGCCAAAAATCAAAACGGCGGGAGATGCCATTTTCTCGAGCTGGCGAAATATTCGTCCGAGCAACAAGCAGTTTCGAGTACGCTAATGCTCGAACGAGCATCAAGCTCGGACGAGTGTGTTCGCTCATCTCTATGCAGCATAGTTATTGTTATCTGGGCGTTTGCCTCAATAGTTTCGGTATATATTTATGGTATATGCATTTCAGGTTTTTTCATTGGAGGGACAAATTTTTCTATTTGCGCTATATTTACTGCTGTTAGGGCTAATTCTAGATTATCCTCTAGCAGTTGGCCTCTTTGATTTCTTTCTTATGATTTCTAATGGGGTGGGGAGCATTTTATTTTTTCCATTAGTAGCTGCATGATACTACTGTGTTTTGGCTACAATTTTACAATTATCCTCTTCTGCCATCGGCATCAAAATGCCTTGTCCCCGCCCTGCTGTGGATGCTTGCATCTTTCAGACTTTCAGATTGGGTCAGCTGCTTAAAGGACCACTTTCCCCCATATTCCCCAAATCCCATCTGATGGATCTTTAGGGCTTCCTGGCCCCAGGATTCTGCAACAGGGTCTTGTAGTTTTGCCCCACTATTTGGTCTAGATGAAAGATATAAAGCAGGCTGTGGGCAGTGGTATTTGGGCTCCAAGATCCATGAGCTTAAGCCAAATGATGGATATGTTATTTTAGATTTCTCACTGAAATAACATAAAGATTCTGACAAGGTTAAACATTAATCTAAAAAAAAGAAATGCATGAAAATGGGGTATATGGTTTAATATGGTAGGGTCAGCAAAATATGTCATGACAAGGGGACAAAAATCATGTTGACTTATATATGAACCCACAATACCATTTGTCCACTCCTTATGGCAAATAGCATGGCCTATATCCTCTCATATGTACTCCTTCTTAAATTTTTCATGACATTGCAGGCACACCCTGTTGTCCTCAACATACAGTTATGGCTGGGTGACTGTGTTGTAACAGAAGCTGGAGGTAGTTTATGTTTTGTTCATGTACCATGAATATTATTATTGCATTTGGCTTTGTTAGTCATATTATGTTGTTTTGAATATTTAATTTAGAGATTATGAACCAAAATTATTTACATTAATCTATAAGTCCCATGTATACAAAACATTGACAATACAAAATTAAATTTTGTCCTGCAATATTCATATATTGACCGACAAATAAAAAAAAAGGCCCCTAGAATGTAGTAAAACCCAAAAAAGGTTTTCTGGCATAGAAGCTGTATCGCTGTTATTCTGCAAGATCTTTAGCAACTGGGGGAGCTTGTTGATGCTGTAAAGGGGGCTCATGATAGTACCAGCCAATATATTGCCCTCTTTCATGAAACTATGTTGCAACAGTCTTTCGCTCTGAGAGAACACAACAGACACTTGGAGGACCTTGATAATAGGGGATGAAGACAGAACATCCGAGTGCTAGGTCTCACGGAAGCTAATGGAGATGAAGATCTTGAGGTCATCCTGGAAGCCATCTTTAACATGATTTTAGGGGAACAACCTACCCATCATATTTAGTTTATCAGAGCCCACAGAGCCTTGAAGCCCAAGGGCTCTGCTGCAAAGCCTTGTGATATTATCTGTTGCCTGTAAGATTATGAGCTTAAGGAAGCTATTATGGCCAAGGCTCACACCTTGAAGGACTTTGACTTTGATGGCGCGCATGTACAGTTATATTCAGATCTCTCCTGGATAACCTTGCAAAAGAGGCGAACCTTGTGCCCCCTTCTTCAGCAGCTCCAAGACAAACGCATCATATACTGGTGGGGCTACCCTTTCGCCCTCACAGCCAGAAGAAATGGAAAGACGGAAACGCTTCGCACCATGGAAGCCCTGCAAGGATTCAGTGACTGTTTAGACATCACATCACCTGACATCTTGAATTGGGAAGCCTCTATTCCTCCCCTTCCTCCGCCTTTCATGTGGCAGTCAGTCCCTCACAAGAGGCGCCGTACCCCACTGGCCCCGGAAGGATCTCATCCCTGCTGCCCTACCCAGGACATGTCAGTCCTGGTTTTTGAGATGCTTGTGATTTTTCTTTTAATTATATTCATGTTTTTTTGTGTGTCTGTGTGCCCCCTCCCCCCTTCTGTATCCTCCCTTCACACGGTGGGGCGACTAGGCAGTGCCACTAGCGTCTAATTGAGAGACTCCTTCAAACCCTCCACCGGAGAAATGAACTTCTCACCCACCTTTAATCTTTTATGATCAGAATGATGTCTCTGTCTCCTATGTGGGAAGCACACAAGGCAGTAATGCGTGGCCATTGTATCTACCTTGGCTCTCGCCTTAAAAAGGACTCCATGTTACAACTGACTGACCTCCAAGCCACCCTGACACGCTTTCCCAACAAACGCACTCTTAAAAAACGTATTGACATAGGGCCCATATAAGGCACGTTCAACTGCGCAAGGCGGACAAGTCACTTTTGTACACCAAACAGAGGTATTACACATGGGGGAATAATCCGCACACTCTATTAGCTACCCAACTACGGAGCGACTCGCACCTTAACGCACCTTATGCCCTACGCCTTCCTGACGGCAATGTGACTTACGATCCTCAGCAGATTTCTAGCATTTTTTCAGGACTACTATGCCAAACTCTACTCCCTACCCTCACAGCTCCCAGCAGATCCGCCCACAAGAGAGGAACGCTTGCGCTCCTTTTTAGATTCTTGTCATCTCCCAACCCTCTCCTCCCAACCGGTTGCATCCCTCAACTAGCCAATCACCAAGGACGAGGTGGCTGGCTTGATCAAGGATCTCCCTGGGGGTAAATCCCCAGGCCCAGATAGATACCTGTTATTATCAGATTTTTGCTCCCATCCTTGTCCCTAGGCTTGTAACCTTGTTCAACTCCTTTGGTGGCTTTAAAGTCCGAGACAAGGAATTTGAAATCATGTTGTTTGCAGACGATGTCTTTTTGACGCTAACTCGACCTCACATTACACTTCCAGCCCTCCATTCTCTCCTGGCAGAATTCAGCTGTCTCTTGTGTTATAAGGTGAACAACGCGAAAACAGAAGCCCTCCATATACATTTCCCCTAGGATCAAACTGCCCTACTTAAGACCAACTATCCTTATCAGTGGTGTAAAGAGACCATGGCATACCTAGGTACCCGATTGTCCTCCACCTATGCCTCCCTATACTCACACAACTTTCCCCCCCTATATGCGCACATATGCTCATTGCTCTCCAAATGGCCTCCCCCCCACTTTGGCCGCATTTCAGCCGTGAAAATGACAATCCGACCTAAATTGCTGTATCTCGTTGAGACCCTTCATGTTCCAGTTCCACTCAAAGATCTCCATTCCCTTCAGTCCTCCATCTTGAAATTCATTTGGGGCAATAAACGAAACCAGATTACCAAAAATATCTTCCTATCTCCTAAAGCGAAAGGAGACCTCTCCCTTTCTATCTATCTTTCTTATCTACTACCATTGGGCTACCCATCTTCATAGGATTCCAGCTTGGTCTACGCTCCCGGCATATTACAAATGGATGGAAGTGGAGAAACTATGGCTTGCTCCGGCACATCCAAACTCCCTTCTAGGGAACGATCCTCATTCCCCTCCCTCCTATGCTCTCCTGGGCTCTATGGCGCTGACTAGAGATATCTGGCGTCTCTGTGATAAGCGCTTCTTTCTGGCCCTCCTTTTTGTTTCACCCCAAATTACTGGTTGTCCTAACCATGACTGGTTCCGTGGCATGGCACCCTGCTGGCCTCTTTCACATTGCGGATTTGGTGGCTGTCACATCGAGAACCCTGGTACCCTTCCCGGACCTCTAGGCTAAACACAACCTCCCCCCATCGTCCCTTTTTCAATATCTCCAGATCAAACACTATATAAATACCCTGTTCCAGTCAGATCAGGTCTCTATCCCAACTCCATTTGAGGGTCTTTATAAGCTTAATTCTACAACCTCGGATCTCTACTCTTCTTTCTATGTTATCCTAACTGACCCTAACCCTGGTCAACTAACTAGACATCCATACATGAATAAGTGGGGCACTTATATTGGTGAGACATTATCACATGACCTGTGGCCTGTGATCTGGAGATATGCAGCGAAATCGGTACTGTGTATAATTAATAATGAAAATCAGTACAAAATTGTTATGCACTGGTATCACACACCCCAGCTTCTGCATACCCTTAACCCGGCCCTCCCTCATACTTGCTGGAGGTGCTACGAGCCCCATGCTACTATCTTATATATATTTTGGGATTGCCCCTTTCTTCTACCCTTTTGGTCCCAGGTACAATGGCTCCTCTCCCAGGTACTCTCACTGGACTTCCCTCTGTGCCCAAAAACATACATACTGAATATTTTTCCCCAACCTCTTAGGAAACATACCCTCTTCCTAGTCCTAAATATTCTCACAGCCGCCAAGTGCCCTTTTGCTAAGGGTTACTCTTCCCTCCTGATATGAGTTGTGTGCTCGCATTAAGGAAGTTAGATCCATGGAGCATTTATTGGCTACCCTCCAAGATAAGGCTGATGGGTTCCAAATTATCTGGGACCCCTGGGACTCCTACTGGCGCACCCACAACACCCCCTACACTTGGCTTGTGGTTTTTCTTTTACCCCCCTTTCCCTCCTGTACTCCCAGTCTTGTCTTGTCAGTGCTATTATTTGCAGGGTTTCATTTTT
Organism: Engystomops pustulosus; assembly: GCF_040894005.1. Lineage (NCBI taxonomy): Eukaryota > Metazoa > Chordata > Amphibia > Anura > Leptodactylidae > Engystomops > Engystomops pustulosus. Next base: position 98,339,770 of record NC_092417.1, on the reverse strand, counting down.
TCTGTTCTTTTGACTGTTTCTTTTGTTGTATATTCTCCCCACCACAGAGATGATTATATGTGGATTTGGCATTTGGAAATTGTATTCATTTTTTCATTAAGTATAGCATGGATGTCTAAGTTTGATGTCCCTCCACTACAGCTGACAACTCCTTACTTTGTATATCATGGTCTTGTATAACTTTGGTCTTGTTCTATGGTTTTATTTTTGTACTGTTTTGCAGAAACTTTAGTAAAAATATAATTTTAAAAAATACACATTTATAACTCACGCACATTTATACAAATCATATACAAGCACATACAACATATCAAATACAACCATATAGAGTACATATACATCAATTACATACAAATGAACATGCACATACAGTATATATATATTGAATACAACCATATACAGTACATATACATCAATTACACGCATGCACATATAGTATATGTATATTGAATACAACCATACACAGTACATATACATCAATTACACATACATGTACATGCACATACAGTATATGTACATTGAATACAACTTTATACAGAACATATACATCAATCACACACTCATGTACATGCATATATACTATATGTACATCAAAAACATTCATATACAGTACATATACATAAATTACACACACGTACATGCACATACAGTACACGTATGTACATCAAATACATTCGTATTCAGTACATATACATAAATTACACACACAAGTACATGCACATACAGTATATACACATCATGTTTATGCACAGAAAGCATATACATATCATGTACATACATTAAATAAACCCTATACACATGATGTACACACACATACATTCATTGTAATAAAGTCATTGAAATAAAGTTGTAGTGTTCAAGTTAACATACCAAATACTGACAAGAAACACAACAGATATTGTGTTATTATTTTAGAGTACAAGTAAAACTTTATGATTAATTATAACTAAAAGGTGAAATCTGGGTATGCAGTGTGTAAGCTTACATTTCTTCTGTTTTATGATTATTGTAAAGAAGGAAGGGAATGAAAATGCCATTAGTTTTAAAAAGGAGGAATATGTGGTCTGAGAGGGCAATATCTGCTTTTATAGACACAGCCACATCTTGGAGGCTGAATCATTATTGTGCATTTATCATCTCAGAAATGTGTATTCTGATTTTTCTGCCCCTTTTATAAAGAAGGGCAATGAATTAAAGAAAGGGCAAGCAAAAAGCTGCATGGGAAGGGCAGCTATCACTTGCCCTTGCTTGGAGAAATAGACTTGCTCAATAGGATTACGTCCCTTCTTATAACCTATCAGTCGTCTGATCAGAAATTCATAAAGCCGGCCATCTATTTCTCAGCTCGGCTGAGGCTGCATGATTGAATTTAAATAAGCAAATGCCAGACTTGGGCTTTGACATTCTGTCTGCCTTTTCCTTATCTTCATCTTTTTTTTCTCCTACCTTTATAATCTTAATGACTTTCATTATTACTTACCCCTCCATATACCACCATTTTAAATCAGTCAGATTGAGCATTATGAAAATTTATCAAGAATTGGATGATTGGTGGGCTCCGGGTGTGAGAAGAGATAGATGTGCTAATTTGTCCAGCCTTAATAAAAAAGTATAAACATAAATAAATATATTTAGTATATATTCATTTACACAGTATGTTATTGTTTATCCAATTATTATTCAGGTATTATTTAGATTATTATGATTTCTGTGGATTGAAAAACAAACAAGATTTACAGGAAAATTTGATTTATAATGTTCTTTAACCCCTTAAGGACGCAGCCTGTTTGCAGGTTAAGGCTCGCAACTTTTTTTTGAAATTTGACCAGTGTCTCTTCCTGTGGTAATAACTTTTGAACACTGTTACTTATCAAAGCGATTCTGAGATTGTTTTTTCCCCACATGTTGTACTTCATTTTAGTGGTAAATTTTGGCTGATAAGTTTTGCGTTTATTTACAAAAAAAAGAAAAAAATGATGAATTTTTTGAAAAATTTGCCATTTTCGAAATTCAAAATCAATGCGTTTTCAGGCAGATAGATTTACCACCTAAATAACTTGCAGAATAACATTTCCCATTTGTCTAATTTACATTTTCATAATTTTTGAAATGTTTGGATAATTTATTTTGACATCACGCGGCCTACAAATCGAATAGCGATTTTCCGTATTTTCGGAATTGACTATTTTGGGGATAAATACTGTTCGAAATCAAATTTTACATATTTAACAACAAAACCCCCTATATAACCAACCCATTTTCAAATCTGCACCCCTCAAACTATCAGAAACAGCATTTACAAAGATTGTTAACCCCTTGAGATCTTCATAGTAATTGAATCAAAATGGCGGTGAAATTTAGAATGGTCAAATTTTGTCGGTTATACGTTCATTTAGCCCTAAAATTTACACATTTCCAAAAGATAAAAAGAGAAAACTCACCATAAAATTTGTTCTACAATTTCTCCTGAGTGCAGCGACCCCCCACATGTGGACATTACTTGTGTAATGGGGGCACAGCGAGGCGCAGAAGGGAAGAAGCACCCTGCAGCTGCCAGGATTTTAGTTTTCTGGTTTCCCCCTTTTGAAGGCTATAAAATTTTCGCTTTTCCGTTATTTGGGCCATGTGACGTCATTTTTTTTGCGGGACGAGATGCTTTTTCCAGTGTTACCATTTTGGGGTTGGTATCACCTATTGTTGAAAATTTTGGAACTTTTTTTGAGGTCATAAGTAGAAAAGCATCAATTCTGTACTGGATTTTTTACTTTTTTTTTTTTCGTGTTCACCGTATAGCCTAATAATCCTGTTATCTTTATACTATGGGTCGATACGATTACGGGGATACCAGACATGAATATTTTTTCTTATGTTTTACTAAATTTGCCAAATAAAACCCTAATGTGGGGAAAAATCTATCATTTTTGCATCGCTGTCTTCCAAGTGGCATAACATTGTTACGTTTTTGGCTACAGAGCTGGTTGATGGCTTGTTTTTTGCGGGACATGTTGTTCTTTGCAACAATATCATTCTGGAGTACATATGTTTTGTTGATCACTTTTTATTGCATTTTTAGTGGGATATAATAGGTAAAAATCATAATTTTTGGCGGGTTTTTGACGTTTTTTTTTTACGGCGTTCATCATATGGGTTCAATAGTTATTTAGTTTTATTCTATGGATTGTTACGGACGCGGTGATACTATATATGTGGGGTTTGTGTTATGATTTAGACTTTTTTGAGCGTTATATGTCTCTTTATATGTTTTGGGGCTTATGGGCATTTTTAGTGATTTATAAAGTAATTTTTTATTGAAAAACATTATTTTGTACATTTTTTACTTGATCCACCATGGGATATGAACAAGCAATCATCTGATTGCTTGTTCTTGATAATACTCTGCAATACTAATGTATTGCAGGGTATTATCAGTGCCAGCCTATGCAGATGCATAGGCTGACACTTTGCCTTTAAGATGACGTCACAGACGTCAATTGATTCAATTGATTTTAGGATGAAAACTCCAGTACAGTTGTGCATTACGTCATGTTTATTTTACCTGGTGTACTGTATATTTGAGACTTTTCTAATTATAATCCTAAATTTCTTATTTAACCCCTTAAGGACGGAGGGTTTTTCGCCTCATTTCTCGCTCTCCAACTTCAAAAATCCATAACGTTTTCATTTTTCCGTGTACAGACCTGTGTGAGGGCTTATTTTGTGCGTAACAAATTTTACTTTCCCGTAATGTTATTTATTTTAACATGCCATGTACTGCGAAGCTGAAAAAAAATTCCAAATGTGGAAAAATTGAAAAAAAAAACGCACGTGACGTTCTTGTGGGCTCAGTTTTTACGACTTTCACTCTTCGCTCCAAATAACACGCCTACTTTATTCTTTGGTTCGGTGCGATCGCGGTGATACCAAATTTATACAGGTTTTATTGTGTTTTAATACATTTTCAAAAATTAAACGAATGTGTACAAAAAAGAAAAATTTTTTTTTGCCATCTTCTGATGCTAATAACTTTTTCATACTTTGGCGCACAGAGATGTGTGAGGGGTCATTTTTTGCGAAATGAGGCGACGTTTTCATTGCTACCATTTTGAGGTCTGTGCGACATTTTGATCATTTTTTATTTCATTTTTTATGTTATGTAAAAAGGTGTAAAAGTCGCATTTCGGACATTTGGGCGCCATTTCCCGCCGCGGAGGTCACCGCCGGCCGTAACCGTTTTTATATTTTGATAGATCGGGCATTTTGGGACGCGGCGATACCTAATATGTCTGTGATTTTTACTGTTTGTTATGTTTTATATCCGTTCTAGGGAAAGGGGGGTGATTTGAACTTTTAATATTTTATTAATTTTTTTTATTTTTTAAACTTTTTTTTTTCTTTTTTTTTTCACTATCCTTTAGACCATCTAGGGTACATTAACCCTAGATGGTCAGATCGCTGCTACCATATACTGCAATACTTCTGTATTGCAATATATGGCATTTTTGCAGCACATTCATTACAATGAGCCACTGGCTCATTGTAACGAATATGCAGCTGCCAGATAGCCTCGTGTCAAAAGAAGACACGAGGCTACCATGGCAACCGATCGCCGCCCCCCGATGACGTTCGGGGGCGTGGCGATCGAAAAAAAGATGGCGGCGCCCGCGCGCCGCCGTCTTTTAAACGCCGCCGGCGGCTTTGCCGGCGGCGTTTAGGGGGTTAATAGCCGCGATCGGTGCAAGCACCGACCGCGGTTGTTAGCGGTGGGGGTTTTGTGCAGAATGCAAAAACCCCCACCTCTGTATGAAGAGGACTCAGCCCGTGAGCCCTCTTCATACATCCCTTATAGAGCTACGGCGCAGAGCGTTAAGGGGTTAAACCACCCCATCGAAGAAAAATTGTTGCCCACAGAAGAGTGTGTATGAAATGTAATAAACTACTGTCAGCATATTCGATGAATAATAAATTGACAGTTTCATCATTCAGAGAAGCCTATTCACAGGTGACAACCAATATGGCTGCACTCTTCAGGAAATCAGCTTTTATCACAGTACAATTTTCTTTGTCATTTTATCCATAAAGACATATGTATTCTCATTTTAATATTTTTTGGGCAGTTTAGGGGCATTTTTAAGTTTTTCTGTGTACTTTTTCGGTCTTTTTTTCCTATAAAATATACCCTCTTTAAGGGTGCTGCCACACAGGCCCGGCGCCAGCACCCGGCTAACCCGGGCAAGTGCCGGGGCCCCGGGGTACTGGAGGGGCCCACTCGGGCCCCCAGATCAATTGTAGCAGTGTCGGGTGTCTCTCATAGCGATCTGTGTCTTCTGGACAGATCGCTATGAGGGCATTTGCAGTCACTCACTGCTTTCCCCGGCAGGAGCTGCTGCATAGGAAACTGAAGGACCTGCGATGACGTCATGGTCACATGACCTGCCGGGGAGAGCAGTGACAACACAGAGAGACCTGCATCAGTGAGGTGAGTGGGAGACTTACAGGGGCCAGGGAATATACAGGAAGAGGGGGGCAGTGTGTATACAGGGGGAGAGGGTGGCAGAGTGTATACAGGGGGGGCAGTGTGTATACAGGAGGAGGGGGGCATTGTGTATACAGGAGGAGGGGCAGTGTGTATACAGGGTGAGAGGGGGCAGTCTGTATACAGGGGGAGAGGGTGGCTGAGTGTATACAGGGGGGGCTGTGTGTATACAGGAGGAGGGGGGGGCTGGGTGTATACAGGAGGAGGAGGGGGGCTGTGTGTATACAGGAGGAGGGGGGCAGTGTGTATACAGGAGGAGGGGGGCATTGTGTATACAGGAGGAGGGGCAGTGTGTATACAGGGTGAGAGGGGGCAGTCTGTATACAGGGGGAGAGGGTGGCTGAGTGTATACAGGGGGGGCTGTGTGTATACAGGAGGAGGGGGGGCTGGGTGTATACAGGAGGAGGAGGGGGGCTGTGTGTATACAGGAGGAGGGGGGCAGTGTGTATACAGCAGGAGGGGGGCATTGTGTATACAGGAGGAGGGGCAGTGTGTATACAGGGTGAGAGGGGGCAGTCTGTATACAGTGGGAGAGGGTGGCTGAGTGTATACAGGGGGGGCTGTGTGTATACAGGAGGAGGGGGGGCTGGGTGTATACAGGAGGAGGAGGGGGGCTGTGTGTATACAGGAGGAGGGGGGCAGTGTGTATACAGGAGGGGGGATGTGTCTACTGAAGGGGGGCCCATAAAGGGGCCCACTAGGGCTCTGTCGCCCAGGGGCCCACTAAAACCTGGAGCCGGCCCTGCTGCCACAGGTCATGTTCTTGGACCATTTGATAAACATTCAAAAATGCATGTGTTTAAAAAACTGACTGAAAACACATGCTTTAAAATGGTCCAAAAGCGTGACGTGTGGCAGCATCCTAAGGATGCAGCCTTTTATTACTTAAAACTCTGCCCCATTTTTCTTAATTTAACACGTATCTCTTTATATGGTTATAACTTTTAACAGGTTAACTTACCAAAGTGATTTTGTGATATTTTGTGTCACATGTTGTTTTTCACGTTAGTGGAAAATTTTGGTTCCTACGTTTTGCTTTTATTAAAGAAAAATGTAATAAATGGTAAAATTCTAAATTATCTCATTTTCAGGCAGATAGTTTTACAACCCAAATTAGTAACTAGCCAACATTTCCCATGTGTCTTCTTCATGTTTTTAAAAATTTTTGAAATGGATATTTTATTTTGATCTCACGTGGATTGCAAATCGAACCTCGTCTTTCCTTATTTTCAAGATTTTTTGGGGTGTCATTTTTGGTTTTAATGATCCATGAAACATATAATATTAGAAACCCCCTATATATCACTCCTTTTTCAAATGGGAACCCATTAAACTATTAGAAAGTTTTTTAGAAAGATTGTTAACCCTTGGCTCGATTTTGTCAGTAATATGTTCATTTACCCCAATTTACACTCACCGGCCACTTTATTAGGTACACCTGTCCAACTGCTCGTTAACACTTAATTTCTAATCAGCCAATCACATGGCGGCAACTCAGTGCATTTAGGCATGTAGACATGGTCAAGACAATCTCCTGCAGTTCAAACCGAGCATCAGTATGGGGAAGAAAGGTGATTTGAGTGCCTTTGAACGTGGCATGGTTGTTGGTGCCAGAAGGGCTGGTCTGAGTATTTCAGAAACTGCTGATCTACTGGGATTTTCATGCACAACCATCTCTAGGGTTTACAGAGAATGGTCCGAAAAAGAAAAAACATCCAGTGAGCGGCAGTTCTGTGGGCGCAAATGCCCTGTTGATGCCAGAGGTCAGAGGAGAATGGGCAGACTGGTTCGAGCTGATAGAAAGGCAACAGTGACTCAAATCGCCACCCGTTACAACCAAGGTAGGCAGAAGAGCATCTCTGAACGCACAGTACGTCGAACTTTGAGGCAGATGGACTACAGCAGCAGAAGACCACACCGGGTGCCACTCCTTTCAGCTAAGAACAGGAAACTGAGGCTACAATTTGCACAAGCTCATCGAAATTGGACAGTAGAAGATTGGAAAAACGTTGCCTGGTCTGATGAGTCTCGATTTCTGCTGCGACATTCGGATGGTAGTGTCAGAATTTGGCGTCAACAACATGAAAGCATGGATCCATCCTGCCTTGTATCAACGGTTCAGGCTGGTGGTGGTGGTGTCATGGTGTGGGGAATATTTTCTTGGCACTCTTTGGGCCCCTTGGTACCAATTGAGCATCGTTGCAATGCCACAGCCTAGAGTATTGTTGCTGACCATGTCCATCCCTTTATGACCACAATGTACCCAACATCTGATGGCTACTTTCAGCAGGATAATGCGCCATGTCATAAAGCTGGAATCATCTCAGACTGGTTTCTTGAACATGACAATGAGTTCACTGTACTCAAATGGCCTCCACAGTCACCAGATCTCAATCCAATAGAGCATCTTTGGGATGTGGTGGAACGGGAGATTCGCATCATGGATGTGCAGCCGACAAATGTGCGGCAACTGTGTGATGCCTTTATGTCAATATGGACCAAAATCTCTGAGGAAGGCTTCCAGCACCTTGTTGAATCTATGCCACAAAGAATTGAGGCAGTTCTGAAGGCAAAAGGGGGTCTAAACCGTTACTAGCATGGTGTACCTAATAAAATGGCCGGTGAGTGTATACATTCACAAAAGAGAAACCCACTTATAAAATTGTTACACAATTTCTCCCAAGTATGAAGACACCCCACAAGTGGATGTTACTGGTTGTATGGGTGCACAGCGAGGTGTAGAAGGCAAGTAGGGCCATGCATTAGCCCGTTTTGCCCTTCAGAATTTAGTGGTTTTTAGTTGGTTCATGGGCTCCCTTTTGTGAGCTATAAAATATTTGTGTTTCTGTTAATGTTGCCATGTGACAGCTTATTTTTGATGCATTCAGTGATACTATTTTGGGGTGGCTATGCGCTATTGATGAAAATTTTTTAATGTTTTTAGTGGGGAGGTTGTAGAAAAAACATCAATTCTGTAAAATATTTTTTACTTTTTTTTGGTGTTCACTGTATACTCTAAGTAACATGTTATCTTTATTCTACCGGTCAGTACGATTACAGTGATAACAAATTTCTATTTATTTGCTTAAGTTTTACTAATTTTGTAGAATAAAACCGAACGTGGGTATTATCACTTTACATAGGCTGACACACAGCCAGTAAGGTCCTATCTGTGACAGGGCCTCATAGGCATTTGCTATGGACAGTTCTGGGGTCTTAGATGACACCCTGAACAGAGGTCTGTTGTATCACAAGTGAACAGAGTACCACATGCACCCTGCTGCTGTATTCATATCCTTGGCGCTGGGGGAAATAGTTCGTACTAGGATATCTCTGTCAGTGCCATCGACAGTGAATGTAGATGCAATGCGCATGTCTATCCTGTCGCTCCATTCATTTGGGATACAATAGACCCCTGTTCTTGTGCCCCTCTTATTATTATGCCCCTTGTTTTTAACTCTTCATCTTCCAAAGGCCATAACTTTTTTATTTTTGCTATTTGAGCTGTATGAGGCTTGTTATCTGCAGGATGCACCATTTAATATTCAATGCAATGTACTGGGAATCTAGAAAAAAAAAAATTTCAGTAGAATTCACAAAAATACGCATGCTGCCATTTTCTCATGTGTTTCTTTTTTAGCTTTCATTTCATGGTCCAGATGACACCTCCCCTTTATTCTGTCACATAATCGTATAATACAGGCGGTCCCCTACTTAAGGACACCCGACTTACAGACAACCTATAGTTACAGACAGACCCCTCTGTCTGGATGCTTTACTATAGTCCCAGATTGCAACAATCAGCTGTAAAGTGTCTGTAATGAAACTTTATTGATAATCCTTGGTCCCATTACAGCAAAAAATGTTTAAACTCCAATTCCCGAGTTGCTCCAATTCTCTGAGATGCCCTTCCCCGGACTCTCAGACTAATACCCACCCTCCAAAGCTTCAAACGTGCTCTTAAAACCCATCTCTTTGGGCAAGCCTATCACACTCGCTAACTGCACGAAATGTCATCTCTCTCTTTACAAATCCATTCTATGTCCTCCTCCCGTCTGTTATTTGGCGAACGGCAGATATTTACCAAGTTCCAGGCTTCTCTGCAGTCTTTTTTCACCTAGGACCCTGTAAATAAGATGGCGGCTGATGGCTGGTTCAAGCAGCAAAATTTATATTTATGAAATTATTTATTAAATTATTTTATATTGTTCCCTTTTAAAGAATGGCTGGACCATTATACAACCTCTTGTGTCACCCCCTCATCTTCATAGTCTGTAATCTCTTGTGAGCAGGGCCCCCACTCCTGTTGTTTCATTTGACTGTTTGTTCTTTGTAATGTACCTTATATACTCGAGTATAAGCCTAGTTTTTCAGCACAAAAAATGTGCTGAAAAACCCAAACTCGGCTTATACTCGAGTAAAAAAAAATATCAAAACTCACCTTTCCGGTGGCCCCCGTAGATCTTCTGTGCGATCCATCCGCTGCAATGGTATTGTTGTGCTGCACAACGGGGGGGGGGGGGGAGTTATATACACTGGGGCAGGGCCTATCAGGCTATATACACTGGGGCAGGGGCTGGCAGGCTATATACACTGGGGCAGGGGCTGGCAGGCTATATGCTGGGGAGGCTGTGACCAATGCATTTCCCACCCCCCGCTTATACTCGAGTCAATAGATTTTCCCATTTTTATGTGGTAAAATTAGGGGCCTCGGCTTATACTCGGGTCGGCTTATACTCGAGTATATACGGTAATATACCGTATATACTCGAGTATAAGCCGACCCGAGTATAAGCCGAGGCCCCTAATTTTACCACAAAATACTGGGAAAACCTATTGACTCGAGTATAAGCCGAGGGTGGAAAATGCATTGGTCACACTCTCCCCAGTATATAGCTAGCCAGCCCCTGCCCCAGTGTATATAGCCTGCCAGCCCCTGCCCCAGTGTATATAGCCTGCCAGCCCCTGCCCCAGTGTATATAGCCTGCCAGACCCTGCCCCAGTGTATATAGCCTGCCAGACCCTGCCCCAGTGTATATAGCCTGCCGCCGCTGCCAGACAGATCGCACAGAAGATATACAGGGGTCACCGAAAAGGTGAGTTTAGATATATTTATTTTTTTGACTCGAGTATAAGCCGAGTTTTGGTTTTTCAGCACATTTTTTGTGCTGAAAAACTAGGCTTATACTCGAGTATATAAGGTAGTTGTATTTGTCCCCTATGATTTGTAAAGCGCTACAGAATTTGATGGCACTACATAAATAAAGATTATTATTATTATTATTATTATTATTATTATTAATTGTCACTGGGGCCAAATTTTTTTTTGTCTGGATCTACAATTATAAAATATAGTTTCAAATTACATACAAATTCAACTTAAGAACAAATCTCCGGACCCTATCTTGTACGTTACCTAACCTAACTGCCTATACTTTTAAAACAAAATTAAGGTGTAAGGAGTTATTTTATGCGTAATGAGATTACATTTTTATATTACTACCATTCTAGAGACTGTACACAACCTTTTTCCCAACCTTTCTTCTGTCATGAAGTTCACTGAATGGGATAGTTTTTAAATATTTTAATGGATAAGGTATTGGGACACAGGGACAACAAACATGATTTCAGGGGCGCAACTCTGGTTCTATCATGTGTTGTTAGATCATTTGTGCATAGTAACACAAAAGAATACATTTCTGTGTAACCTCATCTCTTCTACATCGGCCCCCCATGTTTCTCCCGCTCCTCCCACAGCCTCCCCATGTTTCAGCCTCTCCTCACACAGACCTACATACTCATTTGCTTAGCCCCCTCATGATCCTCACCTTTTTATTCAGTTACCACCCTCATGTTCTCGCCACATGTTTCATTCAGTAATCTCCCTTGTTCATTCGCTGAGCATTTATAAGTTCTTCTACCCCTTGCCTCCACATGTTCTCTCTTCATTTAGTGAGCCACCCCCCATGTCCTCCCCTTACTTCAGGAGGCCAACCTTATGTTCTCCTTTCCTACCTTATTCAGTTAAACCCTTACTGTGCCTCTCTATTCCCCTCACCTCACAGTCAGCAGCCCTTTTATATTCTACAGGCTAATGCCTGTATAATGATTTTCCCTGCAGGTCTTGTGATCAAGACATCACAGGTCCTGCAGGGAAATGCAATGAATTTATTGCACAGGCTTCATTGTGTCTTTGCCACGAAACGTGGCAAAAACTTGATGCAACTGGCACACATCATTTTTTGAATGGATGGCACACTGCTGCACAAAATGCTATACTTTGTATCAGTGCCCACGGCATTTAATTGGAACATGTGACTGAACTGGCATGATAGCTTTGAGTCTCTCCCAGACTCCCAGGCTTGTCATGCAGCCTGGTCTGTACCCAGACAAACTTTTTAGAGACTGAGTGCCCAAACTGTAACTGAAAACCCACGTATTGTAAAGTGCCAACATGGCAATTCAAACAGTAACTTATTGAAATCTTATTGCTCCCTGTTCAGTCACAGTTTTCAATGGTCTGGAGGACAACAGTATTGTTGACAGGAGGATGAGAAATTCAGATTACCTTTGCAGTTTCCCTTTGAGAGACACCCAAACAGGAAGAATCGTGGGGCCCAGAACAAGAGGTATAATGGCACCAATGGTAATCTAACCTTGCCCACTCCTTTTCTCAAGTTACACAAGTTTTCTTTTTTGTACAAAAGATTAACATTAACTAACGTAAGCAGCTCCTAGTGCTACAACAGATGCAGCAGTGTTACAAAGCAGTGTGGCGTATTAATAAGAGGCTGGATTAGGGGGGGGGGGGTGACTGCCGCATGACACCTGTAAGCAGCTCCTTGTGCCGTTTTTACAGGTGACAGGTCCTCATCCCCATTTTTTTAATCTGACATACTTTGCTTTATATGGTTATATCTTTTGTGCACTTTAACTTACCAAAGTGATTTTAAATTATATTTTTTTCATCACTTTTTGTATTTCATATAAGTAAATTTTGGTTGACAAGTTTTGCATTTATTTATAAAAAAAATCCAAAAAAATCCCAACTTTTTTGAAAAATTTGCCTTTATCAAAAATCAAAATTATCTCATACTATCATACTAGCAAAAAGTTTTACAATCCAAATTAGTTGCGAACTAACATTCCCCATATGTCTGCTTTATGTTTTCAGCATTTTTTTAATGTCTGGATATTTTATTTTGATGTCTTCTGGCTTACAAATTAAATTTTGGTTTTCCATATTTTTGAGGAGATTTCAGAATTGACTTTTTTGAATTGATATTTTTTTTTTAAATTAGCTTTGAAATATATAGTATTAGAAATACTCTATATATCAATCAATATTCAAATCTGCACCCCCCTTATTAGAAACAGCTCTTAGGAAGTTGCTAATCCTTTGAGATCTTCATAGTGATTAAAACAAAAAGGAGGTAAAATGTACAATGGTCCTACTGTCAGTAATATGTTCACTTAGTCCTAAAATTTACACATTTATAACAGATAAAGAGAAAACCCATTATAAAATTAATTACACAGTTTCTCCTGAGTAAGAAGAAAATCCACATGTGGATGTTACTGGTTGTAGGAGCGCACAGTGATGCGCAGAAGGGAAGAAGGTTCATGTATTCTTTAATTGATTTTTTCCTCTATTTTGGTGCTCACCGTATACCCTAACATGTTATCTTTATTCCACGGGTCAGTACGATTGTGGCAATACCAAATTTTTAATTTTGCTTATGTTTTGCTAATTTTGTGGCAGGCCATGTTGTACTCTTTAAAAGTGCCATTCTTGGATAGATACTATTTTAAATCACTTTGTACTGCATTTTTGTGGCACGATATGCAGTAGGTAAAAATCATAATTTTTGGTGGGTTTTTAAAATTGTTTTTGTACAGTTCATTGTGTGGGTCCAATAACAATTTTGCTTAATTGTACAGGTCATTAAGTGTGATGGTAATTTTCATTTTTTTATGTTATATGTAGATTTCATGTGCAATGGCCTTAAGGGGCATTTTTATTAATTTCTTAGTTTATTTTTTATTTAAAAAACATTTTTTTCCCCTTTTTTTACTGATGCATAGGATGACACAGTGCCTTACATGTATTTACTATGGACAGCCCTGGGGTCTTAAATTAGACCCCAGGGTTTCCATAGCGATGATCTGCACCCCCCATAAACACTTTGAGGGCACTGATCAAGCAGTAAATCTCCATTTAAATGCCATAGTTGCTATTATATGCCTGCTATAAAATATAAAACTTGGCAGCTCAAAATATATTACTCTAACCATAATTTTTCAGGTCTCCACTTAATACCTGTACATTCAGTAATATTATATGCTATGTGAGAGAAATGTTGCAATTGTGTTAAATGGAAGAATAGTTTGTTTCTGTGGAAGGAAGGTTCATTCCAGTTTTATTTTTTTAATATATTTTTATATATAAAGTGTCTTGTAAATTATTGTTAAAAGTTTTTCTATATGTATACTAAACAGTGTAGTCACCATACAATGTTTTATCATAATTTAAATAAATCACAATCTGAAAGCAGAGAACTTGAGAAACTTACTAACTGTTCAAGCTTGGTTAAACCACCCAGTGTAATTGTATGGAAATAAGTACATCCTATAGCTTGTGCCATGAATTATGCATGAACCTTAATGCATATATGTGTCAGTGTACAAATTCAGCCTACTTCTCTCCTGCCACTAATGAATATACCCCATTGTGTTATAAGGTTCTGCTATTATGGTGAAATGCTCTGCTTTTTTTTAGCTCTACCAGTCTTATTTCCAAGTTGTCTCTACAGAAGTGGATGAATTGAGGTCATATGGGCTCAGGTGAAGATTATGATCTAAGCAATTGAGATTCCACACAGCTCACTGGTCTAGACTACTGTGGTCAGGCTGAGGAAAAAGTAATTAACAGGCCATAAACTTATTTTTAACTTACACTATTAGTACAGGAAAAAAAAATTATATAAGTGTATTATTTACTCTAGGAAATTCTGAAAAGCCGGCAGAAATATTGATATTAATGGTTATTAGCTATACATAATGCTGTTTGAAGTGATTTAAATATTTTCCTAAATTCAGAAAACTTAACCAAATGGTTAATACAGAAATTTAGTATTCTCATGAGAGCCAGTCATAGTGATCATATGATTTATCTCTGAACATTGAACTTGAGCACAAGAATTGTTGTCCACAGGATAACAAGTGCAGTTATAGCTTATATTTCACTTGTATTGTTTGTTGGTAAAAACAATGCTTTGCAAACCATTCATATAAATATTTTTACTGTTTTTCATACAGTTCCTATTTATAACAATGTAGACTCCTGGATACAGACTTCAAACCATTGGAAATATTAACTAATACTGTTTAACCCTTTAGTGACAATCAATACTTGTTTCTCCACTGGTCACCAAGAAGCCTTAGGCTGAGCCGACAGTCTTTTCCATTGGAAGTTTTCCAACTGGAAGACTAGTTGCCTGGACCTGAGTGAAGTTGGCCCCCCCACCTTGTTCAAATCAAACAAAATTGGTGTAAAACGTTTGTGCTACGTTTGTGCTGGTTTGTGCAGCAGAAATTTTCGTTTGTGCCGCTATCGTTTTTAAGATTTTAATGAAAGTTTCCAGAGGTCATCAGAGGTCAACCAGCCCCCCCACATTGCCCAAATCAAACAAAACTGGGACGGAACAATTCTGCTACGTTTATGCTGGTTTGTGCTGCTCAATTTTTGTATGTGCTGCTTTTGTTTTGAATATATGAACAAAAAATTATAGGTCAAAAGTTCAAACAGCGCCCCCCCCCACATTAACCGAATCGAACAAAACTGGTGTCAAACATTAGTGCTACATTTGTGCTGGTTTGTGCAGCAAAAATTTTCGTTTGTGCCGCTATCATTTTTAATATATTCATACTTTTTTGCACAGGTCATCCGAGTTCATTTCTTCCAAAGTACAATGTGTTTGCTAGCTCCCCCTGGTGATCAAACCAGGGAAGTGTCACTAGGTTTGTTTTTTACCAGTTCCTCCTAAACACCTTAAACACCTGAACATACCTTAAAAATGATAGCGGTACAAACGAAAAATTTTGCTGCACAAACCAGCACAAACGTAGCACTAACGTTTGACACCAGATTTTGTTCGATTCTGTTAATGTGGGGGGGCTGCTTGAACTTTTGAACTTTAATTTTTTGTTCATATAGTCAAAACAAAAGCAGCACAAACAAAAATTTGAGCAGCACAAACCAGCACCAACGTAGCAGAATTGTTCCGGCCCAGTTTTGTTTGATTTGGGCAATGTGGGGGGGCTGGTTGACCTCTGATGACCTCTGGAAACTTTCATTAAAATCTTAAAAACGATAGCGGCACAAACGAAAATTTCTGCTGCACAAATCAGCACAAGCGTAGCACAAACGTTTGACACCAATTTTGTTTGATTTAAACAAGGTGGGGGGGCCAACTTCACTCAGGTGTTGCCTGGCTATCTCATGACATCTGGGCACCTGCTCTAATGGTCCACATCGGAATAACTTCCAATTTTGACTGTTTAAAGAAAACCTGTCATGAATTGTAAAGCGCTACGGAATTTGATGGAGCTATATAAATAAAGATTATTATTATCAGCAATTGACCAGAATATTGTCAAGCAGTGTCAACACCTTCTAGTTTCTTTCATGTTCTAGTGTGGTGGCATCATCCAGAAAATCATCTTTGAAGTGAGCTGTAAATTGGTTGTGTAAAGTCAAGGAGGCGGAGATTTTAACACTGAAGTCAAGGTGGCGAACTCTGAATTCCTTCTATACTAACTATAGTTGACATTGTTCTTTAGACTTCAGGAGAGCTGCTTAGTGATGTCTCTTGATGGAGGACCATTAATTACAATGAAGAGGACTTTCTGAGGAAGAGAGCGCTTCCTCTGCCTCCTTGACTTTTTACAACCAATTAACATCTCACATCAAAGTAGATTTTCTTAAAGATTCCACCACAATGGGTCATGTAAGAAACATGATCTGGAAGGTGTTCAGCTGCTGATAACATACTGGTAGTAGTTTGTTAGGTCAACTTTTGCTTTGGTTACCTTTAACCCCTTTAACATACCCCTTTAGTCCCTTTAGAGGGACTAGATAGTTTTAATATATTCTAAATGTATCATACTGTAGGCTGATGCTCAAATGGTGCAGGCTATAGCTAAAGCACCATCATGGGTGTCCTGGGACTGCACGGCGTGGTACTGCCCATTCCAAGCTCCTCTTTACCCACTTGGTATGGAGGTGATGTAATGGGGGTTAAAGGTGCAATTGCTGGCCTTGTGTTGCCTCAAAATATGATACAATTCTGTATTTTCATTACTAAATTTGCCCCACTTTGTGTATTGTTATATTAAAGTAATTTTACCTCTTGCTAAAAAATCAACAATATATCTGCAGTCAGAGAGAAGTAGATAGAAAATAGAAAAGTATCTGGACTGACTACACATTTGATTTGTATGAGACATATAGGAGCTATATAGGAAATGTAAGATTACTTGCAATAAGGATGCATATTAACTGCATATGAATATATGGCCTTTTAGAACTTTTGCGCAGTAGTTCACAGTTCAACTCTCCAACTTGATTTTTCTTTCACTTTTACAATGATCACAAATCTATGCATTTTGTTTATGCCTTCAATCTTGTGAAAAATATATAAGGAAAAACAATGTTAGGTAAAAATAAGAATATACAATTATAGCCCCAGTCTATAAACATTCTCTTCCTAAAAATACTTCATAACATGTAAATAACCTCAGGTAAGCTAGCATTAGAGTAGCTATAGGTCAGGTTAATAGATGCAAAAATGCAGAAAAATAGGATTATCAGTGGAAAGTGACTTATTTTATTGCAGATATAATGAAAAATAGCACGGAAATAAATCCTATTTACAAAGTGCATTGTATGTCCTCAAACTGTATGAGAGGAACGGCTGGCGCTTAATCCCTGCACCAGCTGCACGCGACACTCTTTATGGAGTGTCTCGGTAATTAGCTTAACAAGTATGTTGGTAGCAGTTATAATTGAGAGTAATTGAAGGTTTTGCTTTTTTCATCTGTACATTAAATAATTAACCTCCAATTGTTTCATATTGATCCCAGATCTTAGAATATATGTGCATAATGCAGCCGTTTAGAGACTGTTATGCAAAAGGCAATAACCAAGAATAGAAAAAACTGTATTTTCAAAGAGCTTGAGTTAATAAATGCAGTTCAGTAATTATATCACTTAAAGGTAGACTGATATAAGAAAGAGAGATAGATTTGAGAAGATTAAATATTAAATAGATGATCCACCAAAATCTGGCATAAAAGAAACAAATTTAAAGAGCAGGTATGCTGTATTTTGATAAGGTAGTACTGAAAAGTGTAGTTGACTATACTTTCCAGTACATTTAAAACATTTATATTCTAACAGGATCTCCTACCTACTATGTGGAATTTGTAAAAAGATGTGTAACGCGGCAGCAGGGCATTCTGGCCTCTTTGAGCACCTGAGCTTGAAATTCTTCTTTGTACTGCCCGGTAGATGCCAACTGCATAACTGCTAGGCTTTGTCAGGAGTCTCCATCCCAGATTCACATTCAGCCAGATCACATTTGGCTGAAAAATACCTGGCTAGTATGACGGACACCACAAAGGAACACACAATAAGGCATTATAAGTCAAGGATGGATGTTATGTGATGGTTCTGTCACAGGTTTGTGGCTACTTTTATAAACAAAAGTCACGACGAAGATATGAGCACCAACTAACATGTTGGGATTTTTCATTGATGTAAAAATTAATATACCAAATCAAATACAACACATAAAATTAAATATAAAATTAGTTATCTAGTTTGTAAGCCTTTAATAAATATTAATACATAATAGGGAATATTAAGGGGGAATCTCTTGTGCATAATGGATAAGACTTTCACTCTCTGAACCTGCATTTCATGGACATAGTTCCCCATAAGGTGGTTGTTTCTACAGGGAAATTGAACACTTTCTGCCACTTACAGCTGATCACTTTGTATCTACCTGTTGTCAGTTGGCCCCTCTATGAAGCAGGGGATGGCCAAAATGTCCCCTAAAGGTATAGTGCAGTTGGGAAAGAGTTTTATATGGACTGTATGGACAGCCAGACACACCACAATCACATACTATATTTCCATATGAACCTGTTCTACTGCGACATGGTGACTCCATACGGCACTGTATCATGTAGGTGTTCAGGCCTAGATGCAATATATATGAAATGTCTAAAATATTGAAGGGACAATAGGTTGCATTATAGTGATACTGAGTACACTGATATCATTTTGAAACCCTGTTTTAGATAAAGAATCTTTTTTTGGATTGCAAGCCTCAGCATTTTATGAGCATGTATGTATAGAGTACTGTATATATACACGTATATGTAATATAAATATATAAGTAATATACTATAGATACATATCTATGTATGTGGCATGAAGGAGACAGAGCATATTGACTAGATTTTGATGTTCATTTTAGATTTTAAATACATATTCTTATATATGAGCTCAAGAATACCTGATTATCTTAGGTCCATAGATAGGTTTTATCTATATTTTTGTTATATATGATGAACATGTACAGGCGGTCCCCTACTTAAGGACACCCGACTTACAGACAACCCATAGTTACAGACGGACCCCTCTGCCCACTGTGACCTTTGATGAAGCTCTCTGGATGCTTTACTATAGTCCCAGACTGCAATGATCAGCTGAAAGATGCCTGTAATGAAGCTTTATTGATAATTCTTGGTCCAATTACACCAAAAATTTTGAAACTCCAATTGTCACTGGGGCAAAAGAAAAAAAATTGTCTAGAACTTCCATTATAAAATATACAGTTTCGACTTACATACAAATTCAACTTAAGAACAAACCTCCAGACCCTATCTTGTATGTAACCCGGGGACTGCCTGTACTCATACTGATTTTCTTATTTTTCAATATTTTATTTGGAGCATTTTAGAATGAATGTGTTTTGTAACTTCCAGTCTCCAATCTAATAGCTGGAAATATATGGAGATATATGTATGGCTTGAAGGAGATGATACATTAATCTTATCATTGAAATAGGGAATGCAACGTCCCATTAAGATCAAAGCTTATTTCCATGATTACTGTGTAATGAATTACATCTTGATGCTGGTGCTGAGAATGGTAAGAATCTAACATATACTGAACATAAGTGGACAGGTACTGCAGAATTCTATGGACTAGAGTGAAATCTATAGGTGCTCTTATTAGCAAATATTCATGTGTGACTCTAGGATTTGGGAGCACATTGTTTTGGTTTCCTTATTTTGGGATAACATTGTTTTTAGATAATGCAGAGTATGCATTACACATGATATCACAATGAATTATGACTAACATCAAAATATACATCCCTGCTACATCTTTGTCCCATTTTATTTATATGGAGGGGTATGACACTGTTTTCATACCCAGTTAGGTCTTAAATGAATCTCAGAATTTATCCAGCTAAGATTCAGATGATATTAGTCTGTTTGTGACTTTAAAATCCTGCAGCTCTAGGGTTTTAATGCTGAATTTTATCAATGCTCTCTAGACTATAATCCCCACTATCTTGACGTTATCTTCACACAGACAGTATGAATTGTGGCCTGGCAGCGGTTTGTGATCATACAGTCGTCATGCTTTAATTATCATACGATGGCACTTATCCTGCAGTCTCTATTTCTGGGGCCTCATCCATTTTCATCATAGGATCTCATGTTCTGCAAATATTTATTATTGAATTTCTAGAATTTAAGATTTAATGATTTTCAGCTGTTCTCATGTATTTAATTGTACAATCAACTATTCTAAATATGTATCTATGTGTGTATCAATCTATCTATCTATCTATCTATCTATCTATCTATCTATCTATCTATCTGTTAGTACTTGTGAATATTAATAGGTCTGTGGAATATTATAATATTGTCAGTGTCATCAAGTAGCAAGAATATAAAAGGTTCTTATATCACTAAATAGGAGATAGGAAAATGAAAAATACTGTGAGAGTTAACGAGAGTGAAAATTACCGAGAGAAATAATATATGTTTACATTTTTTGTACTAACATAGTAATATTTGTAAAGGTCAATCAATAAATGACCAACAATAGTGAACTATAAGATGAACCCCCCCGATTATCATATGTGATATTTCTCTCCATTATGTAGCAAAGAAGATATTAGGTCCCCTTAAGGAACAAGGCCTAGATGTGACGTTAAGGCTTGAATGTGACTTTAACTCTTTCTTTAAAATCCTAAAGTTAATAGAAGTGCAAGAGTTAGCGTCATTATTACCCACATACCGATAAAATCATGAAAAGATTAAGATTAGATATTATTAATATTAGTATGTTTGGAGTATACTATATGTGCTGTTAAGTCCATATCACAATATATGTTGATATATGTAAGAGCATTGTAATCTCTGTAGATCAAGCATAGTAAATAATATACATCAGTATTCTGCAAATCATACGTCTCATCTCTGCAGACATGGATTGAATACAATAGAAGCCCCCAATAATGCCTCTTGTCACGCTCATATTCGCCCTTAGAGGGCAGTGGTTTTCCACTTATGTCGCTTGCGGGCCGTACTATTTGCATAGGATTTAAATATGTTGTGCTCCTCTCTTTTTATGATTGCAGCTGACCTAATACTTCTTTTTCAATTGGATATAATGCTGATCACATGAAGAGATGTAAGCTGGCACCTAATAATACAGTCTCTAACAGCTTATCATACGATGACAAAAAGCGCTGTTATCTGCCTTTAATATTTAAAATATTATAAATATCACAAAACGACAACTGAAAAATCCGCACATATATGTAGCGCCACATACAACACAGACTAAGCGGAAGAGAGAAACATGGGTTTTGATCTTATTCTGCTGTGGATGCTTAGTATGCCCCAATGCAGTTGTTAGGAGGATACAGACTCTTGATTTTAATGTAACTCCTATAAATAAGAACAATACTGGTTCAAGAGAAATTATTCTGTTTCCTCTCCGGTCTCTGGCGCTCTGCATACACATGGAAAAATGAGGTTGTGCAAACACAAAGGGGAATATTTCCCCAATGCTGTAATGTCACCCTTACATGTGCGCTCACCTTATTATTGCTAACAGGCTGGTTAGCATTGGGTCACCTCTGCATCTCCGTCTTCCCTCAGCAGGGTCACTTATCTCCAGGCTAGATTTAGGAGGAGGGTTTATGCATTCTCTCATCCCACTTGCTCTTATTATTTTCTGTTTGTCCCCTGTCATATTTTTCTTCTGTCTGCCTGACAAGAGATTGGCAACATTAACCCTTTCCTTCCTAGCATGTTGCTATAGGTCTCTTCCATCCTGCGGCAGGAGTCCTCCCAGACACCTATTTACCTGTCCCTTTTGTGTCAGTGTTCTAGAAATTCCCGCTATTGTTATGTTGTCTATTGAGGGGCATGCACTTTTTATATTTCACACAATGCCATATAGATATATCTTATATGTATATATTTTATTTCATGTGCATGCTAAATCTAAAAAATAAATTGTTACGTCACCCAAGGTTCTGGCCATTTTGGTGTATAAGGATAATATTGTGCACACTTGTTCTAATCATAGTTGTGTGCTATTTTATAGCATTATTTTTTTTTGTCTCATTTTTTAATGGACTGTGAAAAGAATGATTATGCTCTGTGACTACAGTTCATTAGTTATAACCTCAGAAATATAGGGCATTCTTTCTTTTTCCCTCTCTCTCCTTTTTTTTTTTTTTAAATATGTGGATTATTTCCGTAATAAAATTCCTTGCCCTTCCTCAAAAGCAGCAAAGCAGACATGAGTGAAATCTTGATTTTTATTGAGAAGGCATATAATTCATTTCTCCCCTATCTCTGCTCACCATCCCCCATGTTCCTGCCCAAAAATGAATGTGCTGAAATACTATTAGGCTGTCTGGTTATGTATTTTTGATGAGCCCATGCAAGACACTGGCTGACCCTGCACGGCACGTGTTAGAATTGCACTGAAGAAGCTTTTCATTTAAGTTATGCTATCCAGTCTAGGTGACCTCTATTAAATAAAAAGGGAGCAAACAACCTTTCCTGTGGCCTTTGGAACCTTTTCCTTCAAAGATTATTTTTTTCTATTATCATGTACATTAAATGTAACATTACAATCTTTATGGCTGAACATATTTTCATCTTCTTTTTTTTTTATTATTACTGTAGACGGATTAAAAAAAAATGATGAGTATTTCTATAGAGGTGGAATCTCATAATTCAGCCTCTGTGGTCAGATTATTGAAATTACCTGTTTTTCCACAGAGACAAGATATGAATACAAAATATTCCTTTTTCCGAAAAGAAAGGAATAATGATAATAAATATAACAAAAAATGACAAAGGAAACATTATTCACCAATACACGTGAGCCAAGAGTTCTGTTTTAAATAAAGAAAGAATTTTTATTTTGGTATTTGTGTAACCCTTTGTTAACTAGATTTCCCTTTGACTTCTCTTTTCCTACTAGCATCTGCTTTACTCAAGATTTTTTAAATAAAAATTTGTGTTGTAATATTTGGAGTTTTCCGCGTCAGCCGGCATGTTTATTTTATTATTTTAATCATAGGTGTATTAGGCAAATATTTTCCTTTTTAGTAGACTACTTTGGAGCCTGTTTTAAGAGCTATTTGTAAAGCATTAAGATGTGACCCACCCCAAGTCATGTCCTCCCCCTTGAGCTGTACACTTCACGATGCTTTGACTGTTCACTTAACATGGAGTTGTCTTTTATTTTTTTTATAAACCCAGGCACAACACACAGAAAGAGGAGGAGGAAGGAGGGAGAGAGAGGGAGAGAGGTAAAAACTAAAAACCCTGAAGGATGGGTCTCAAAAAAATCTAAAGAAACCGCGGGGAATTTCTTTTTAAGACCAACAGAAAGCAAGCCGTCTTGTGGTAAGGTTGCTTTTTTTGGCTTCTATGGTTTCTTGCGTTTTATCCCGTCCAGCTACTTAGTTGTCTAATTGTGGCTTCCTCAGAGGACTGGAGATTGATGGGTGTGGAATTCAACGAACTTCCTTGCTTAAGTCATATGAGGGTGGCACTCATGTAAATATGCAAATTGGGTGGAAGGGCTGCCTTGTTGACACGTGTATGTGTTCTGCGCCTCTCCCACCTCCCCATCTGATCTACAACAGAATGCTCTTGTTTCTTGTGATCACCAGCTCTGCGTGTTGAAAAGGGAAATGTGTGTGTGAAGGAAAGGAGGGTTGTAAGAAAAATATTACGGAGCTGGAGGGCATGCTTCCTTGACAGGAGTGCTGCGAATTTCCAATATTAATGTGTGCCTTCTTTTTCTATCTTCATTTGCATGTCAAAGTATTGAAGGTGTGAGACCACGGATTAGTATTGAAAAGACATAATGATGTAATGATTAAAATGGGATGACTTCTGTGAACAAGTAGAGTGGCAGAGGGAGGTGTGTGTGTGTTGTGTGTGCAGGGTGGTGGGGGGCTGATGGAGCAAGCAGGGATGTAAAGCATCTTCTGTCTGCTCTCTGCCTGTTCATCAGAATGTTTAGATTACAATGATAATGATGATGATGATGACAAGGATGATCACTCCATCTAACAGGAGGCTCCATCTTTATCCCTTTATTTGCATTCAGAAAGCTACAGAAATGTATTATACATACATAATTAACATATGCCGGCTCAATATTACTGGTTAAATTAAACACCCAGTTATGACTGATATAAAAATAATAATAATAATAAAAAGTTCCCCAAAATTCTTTTTAGCATAGTAAAAAATATTTGTTTAAAAGTCATAAATACATACCACTTTGTAAATATTATGGTTCATTACCACTCTAATATAATATATTGGACCATTCATACAATACTAAGGTAACATGTACAATAACATAAAATTATGCTTGTTTATAACATATGTATAGAACATTAAAATAATCAGAGGAAATATTTGCATAAATTATGTTTGGTTACTTATATGATGCAGATGTAGCAGAGCTATTAAGTATCCATAGTTGGTGGCAAAATAAGGAACAAAACAATTCAATATCACCACTTTAAGAGACCATCTCAATGATACTATGTTGACATACTGAGCACCCCTACATCTGTAGACTGCATGAGAGAATCGTGACATTCTGTGACAGTTTATTAAACCTTCAGCGCTTTAATGAGACCGTTTATTTATAGATGCTAGATATTAGTTATATTGTTTAGACTGGAAGTTACATGTTAAGAAGTCCTACACTGTCACTGCTTCCACACCTTCTTATATACAATGGCCAAGAAGAGAAAAGTCTTCACTTCACAGCAGTTTCACCTGATTTTAGTCCTGGAGTGATGTTTTACTGTTCTCTCAGAACTGTGCAGTGCCAATAAAGAAGAAAGGCAGCAATGAGGATTTGGTGCTATTGATCTGCCCAAGGGGATCATTAGGCATCACTATCAATCTACAAATCAGTAGGCCTGTGTTACTTGCTTGGGCAGTCATTGCCAATTTGTTTCTATTACATAGCCGAGCCCGGAGGTGTTTGATGAGCGAGTCTAGTGTTCAGCTCAACACTGCTGCGAATACACACTTAATGTTGCTGAGATGTTTGAGGGACTTATATTGCTTTTTTTCCCCACTCGCATGTATGGTGCCTTTTTTCATTTTTTTTCTGTTACACCACAATTATTTAGCTGTCACAATGCATAAAGAGACCTGTGGGCAGTCATATACACCTATGTTTAAGAGCACACATGAAGCAGCTCATGCTATTAACTATTCTGCACTGTGAAAATACAGTCAATGGAAAAAAAATAATATTCCTCGCCCATACTGGATACAGCGCCTTGCAATTCGCCATGGATTTGAGAGCTGATATAGCTTTTGAGTCGCGTAACAAAAATACTGGCAAAACAGCTGCCACTTTATCATAATATGATTACTACAGGAATATGTTGCAGGGGCTTTTAACCTTTGCACTTCCAGGAGAACTCTGGTATTTTAGAATTTTATTTATCATACGTGACTGTGTTCATTTCCCGAGTCCATGATTAGATGATGCAGATAAAGTAGGATGCCATCCACTGGGTCAGAACTATCTATCTATCTATCTATCTATCTATCTTACGCAGGTTTCTATCTAACTATGCAGACACCACTCAAAGAATATATGTGTGTGTGTTTTATGGATGGATATAATTATTACCATTTTCCCCTAATTTATGATATTATGTCAACTCTTTGTTTCCATCATAAACATGCTATTCCAGAAATAGTAACATATGGCTTTATAAAAAGCTTGTAAAATGTTGTGTTTTCCTTCAAACTACCAGCACAAATGTTCCAGCCTTTCCATGTTGTGATGTGCTGGCTGTTATGTTACAGATCAGGAACCCTTCTAAGCTTTTGCATGCCACAAATTGGTTATGCTTCCACATATGCTAGCACTCTAATGAGTTTCATAAAAATAGGCAGAAATATTCATGACTCTCATAAAAGATATCATGTTTTATCCTCTTCTCCCTAGGCTTGTCCTTACTAGATTTTTATAAGTTCAGGAAAATATTTGTCATACCACCCAAACCAACCCGAAATGGGCAAATTACTCCATCCAATCATCCCCCCATAGTCAATGTGAATAATTATACTTTATTTATAGAGCAGATTGGCAGCACAGTGCATGGTGGTGGACAAAGCAGACACTCAGCTAGATAAATGGTTTGTCATTGCTGACGTATATCATAGCAGACAGACACAAAGGATATCCAGGGCCCTGCCCAGACGACCTTTCCATCCAGAGGGTCGTTTTATAGAATTAGCAAGAATAAAGCCCCCTGACATTGTATTTAAATTCTGGAACATCCATTTATTATCTTCTAAAGCTTGAAATGGGGGATTGCATAGATTGGTGATGGTGAGGTGGTGGTGAGGGGGTTCACATGCTAACATAGTTTTTTAGTGAAGTGTTATATTAGTCTGCAGCTCCTGAATGGATATAGCACCAGTAATGTAATATTTATGAGGGCTTTACTAAACCCAGCTGTATATTGTCTTTGGTGGAGGTCTCAAGTCTTCTCTCAGATTCAATTTTTTTAAATAATGTGTTGTTAGTGGATTTTAAAGCTGGTTATCTTTGTTATTCACGAAAGCATTGAGGAAACAAATTGTGCAACCTCTCCTTATCAGATACTGCTGGAGAGAAGCTGTGCTTTTTAGTGATTCTGATGTATGAAATACTCGCTTCAAAAGGGAAAAATGTCTGCTCGCTCTCATTATAAGAGGACGGCCATTGTTAGAGCACAATTGGGGCCCTCCTTCGTGTTTTTCACTTTGTAACGAAAATCCTGAATGGGGCACCTTGTGGCTTGAAACTTAAGCAACTTTTATTCTTTTTTTTGCTTTTTTTTATTGAGAACTGGCGCTTCATAGAATTTTAATTGCTTAGGCAGGAAGTGCAGCTCCTCTGTTACTTAATGCAGAGAGGAGCATTTCTTTTCATAATAGCCAAGTAACTCTGATAGATACATCAGGAAACATATCTTATTTACAATTTCCTCCTCTGTGTATTGCCACCCTTTTTAGAACTAATGATTATAGGTTGATTTGTATGTTGGAATTGGGGGAGCACAAATTGAGATATTGGCACTGTGTACATTGCAGCAGACGGATGTGACACAGTTGTGAACTGGGTTTTCAGAACGCCTATTCAAATAGAGAAGTTTAAAATCATATATACAAGAATACATGTACCATATGCTTAACTGAAGGGTTCCTGGAGACAGTTTCTGTGGACAATGGAGTCTCCAGTGGTCTATACTATGAAATCCATATTCCTATGTAGTGCATTCTGGAAACCCAATATTCTCCCATTAAGGAAATTGTTGCAATACTAATATAATAAAGAATATGGAGGTACACAGATATACAGTATGGGAATATCTTTACTAGGCAGTTTTGTAAAACTGCTGTATACCTTACAGAAATGAGTAATTTATGGGTAGAGTTCAGAGATTGCAATTTTATGAAAAAATTGTGGCAAAATTATGGTAGCGTTCGTAGGTTCCAATTTTCTGAAAAATTGGGGCAAAATTGCAAAAGCAAAGAAAAGTATATATATGTATATATAGCCTTATACTGGTGTGAAATAATCCACATAACTCAATAATAGAGCATACATAAACGTAATTAGTACATATGGTAGTCGGTGAACACTGATTATACACCAATTAAGTCAATTTACATATTGAAGATTGCAGTTAATTGAACAGATTATCACAGTAAACAAAAGTGACATCTTAGTTTCTCTATGTCGACAGATTGTTAGTGTCATTTCTATGCAGAGCAGCTGCATGTCCATCGACTTGAGATCCCTCAGAATGATACTCTTCACCGTGATTGATGAGTATGTGAGATATAGATGTTTGTTTTTAAGTAATTGATAATGTATTCACAGTTTCTTCATTAGTTGTATATATTGTTGTATATTATTGCACCTGCCTTGTTTCTCCTGTGTAGTTTCATTTTATTGTCCTGTGTTTGTTCCCCTTATTGGGTGCCTTTGCATTGTATGGGTCCTTTAGTTCATTAGGCCTGATATTATTATTAGATATTATCTTAAATTCAATAATGACAAATCTGTCATTATTATAGATACAAAATGCTATAAGTCACCACAATATAGTATATCCTTTCCAAAGACAATGAAACTTGTTGATATTACTCTTTATTCCTAATGGCATAATATTTTCTAGTGAAAATGACAGGAATTTGACCAGTTCAATCCAAAAGTCTAACAATTTGAAGGAGAAACTTAAAAAAATAATAAGGATCGCTCTCTTTAAAAAAACTTGCATAAATTAAGTTCTTTAATGTTTTTCCGATATTCACTGTCGATGTATGCAAAAAATGGTTGGTAAGAGAGTGGTAGGGGGCCACCCATGTCAACATTGTTTCAGAGATTTCGAGTACTACAAATCTTAAATTAGATCCATTGATCTTTGAACATTGGTAATCTTTTTTAAGAGACTTATCTGATGTGATTGTCTTTCTTATATATGACATATTTCCTCTTAAGGTGAACTGAAGACTGTTTAGACATACAGTACATTTTAGAAGCATTTCAGTCTTATCTTCAATATCCAAACAGCTCAACAGAAGCCAAAATCAACACATTGGGCAGGATACAGACTATACATTGATTTAAAGCAGCCTTTAGTCTGGTGGTTCACTGCAGAGATCATATTGAGATTTTTTATACCAGTTTCCCTGGTCCTCGCTATGGATCACACCTACATGCTTATCAGATTGGAAGGGTAAAAGAGGGGATTGCATGTATTTCAGTTCTTATAAGACTGTGTAAATACTTCAAATAGCACTTTCTTAAAAACTGTGCACTAAGCCTCTTTAAGAAGCACTTTACCATTTTCTTAATCCCTGCACCCCTGCCCTTATTGCAATGTATATAAAAGAATTGCCGAAACTCAGTGCACAGGTTAAGTTTTAGGCTTCAATACAACTTTTCCCCTATCATTTCCCCTATCATTCAACAGCTTACATGACCCATTTATGCTGCATTAGGCTGGATTCAGTGCCAGGGTTTACAAAATCAGGGTCCTGGGATGAAATATGTCCCCCCCACCCCATTAAAAAGCAATGTATTTTGACAATATATCAACAATACGCCTTTTCAAAAAAGGCAGCTTATATACAGTTGCTCAGGTCTATGTAGAGTAGACACCTCTTTGGTATTGTTTTAATATTTTCTATATATGATGATGCTCCATTTATATCCATGGACTGTGCAGGTTTATCCAAAGATGTCTTCTTTCAACACATTGGAAACAAAGCAAATGGAGAACATTGCAACCCTTTATACTAGATTTTATACTGACTTCCTGCATTTTAATTATACTGACTTACTGCTTGGTTAATATCTCCTAGAAGCCTGGTTGGGGACATGTCTGTCAGCATGTGTTATAAATTTTAGTGCACAGAGTAAGGTTGAACAAATTACAATGGTTAAATCACAAGACCTCAAAATCCATCAAAGCGTTGTTCAGCAGATTTTAATTAGACTCTATCTTGGCTGTTGGATTCCTGTATCTCTGTGCTCTGCTATATGTCCCATGATGCCTCAGCATCACATGGACACCTATTATTATTCTCATTATATTCTCCTCAACAATCTAAGACACCATAAATATACACTAACGATGGCTGGGATGTAAGCTCCTTATTTAAAAATGACCTTTGTGAGACAAGTGAAAGACATGTAATTCTCTGAGGGTCACCACAAAGTAACATGACTTAAGTCAAAAGAAATTTTTACCAAACTCAATGAAGCCATGAGAAAAAGACAGTACACACAACAGTTTCCACTTTGTCATTATCTATACTCAAAGTGTAAAAATGAAGTGTTGCCAGTGAATAACTTGAAATTATAATTTTCTGTATGACTTTATAAGCTTTTATCAGTACATCTGTTATGGTTCCGTCACAGCATCTCGGCTGGGTTGAGGTCTGGACTATAACTGGGTGATTGTAAAAGCTTTCTTAAATGTTTTTAGCCATTCTGTTGTAGAGTTGCTGGTGTGCTTGAGATCATTGACCAGTTGCATGACCCAGTTTCATCCAAACTATAGGTGTTGCATAAATGGCCCCATTTTTTAATCTTTTTTTTCTTCTGATGAATGTATATATGTGGTTAAAGAAAACCTACCATCAAAATCCATCATGATAAACCAGTGCCACTTACTCTTAGATCCAGGCATCCAGGCACTGTGACTGTGGTAATCTTCCTATATTTGTTATTCATGTCCTCCTTCCTTCATTGTAAAACCAGCAAAGAGACATCAGTGAGAGACTCTGGAAAAACCCACCAAAGCACCTCAGGCTCATTAGCATAATTAAAAAAATTATTTTAGAAAAAAGGAGGCTATGGATAACAAATTTAAGAAGATTGTCACAGTCATGGTGCCTGGATCTATGAGTAAGTGCCCCTGGTTTATCTGACTCGATTTCAATGGTAGATTTTCTTTTAAATGTACATTATAAATAAAACAACTGGAGTACTGCTTTAAATTGATTGCCTGGTTCTCAAATTCTTTGATAGGAACATTTTGAGTAAATAAGTAGGATGGGCGACAGGATGTATTCAGCACTCCCATCTATTATCCAAAGCAGACAATGGATGTGAAGACTAGCGATAGCTCTAGAGGACCTGGCACATCTGTGCATTGCATGGTCAGCCTATTAATTTCAATGATAACTATATAATATTTCATATCCATTGTGGTGGAGCTGCATGAAAATGGAACATTTTATGACAGGTACTTTTCAAGATCAAATCTGATCACTTAGATTTTCTAAAGCAAGTAAAAAAATTAAAAAGTTAAGTTTAACATATTTAATTTACTCACATTGGCCACATTTATCAAAACTAGTGCAAACTACACTATGTGCAGTTTGCCTGTGGATTGTGCACTTTGTGGGGTGTATTTTGCTCATGCTGCAGAATTTTGGCGCATGTAGTAATAAATGTGGCGCAAACTACAACTAAGCATTAACAAAACCCCTCTAGATTCAGATTTCAGTCTTGTCAGACACAGTGCAGCTGCAATCCAAAACTTGTACAGACACTTTTCAGTGCAAAGTCAGATGTCAATGTTGCATTCAAGCAGCAATGAGTTGGAAAACCCCTGCAAGTGAAGAATATTGATAGATTGATGCATTAAAGTAACCATATAGTCACCTAGCTAATGGCTATACACTATTATGCAATAGTATTATAGTATTATTTGGGTACAGGTAACATTACTAGTATTATAATGTACAGTATAGTCTGGTGTGACTTTTGGAGACCATATGAAAACTGACTGGGGCACATTTAATAAGGAATTTTCTGTAATATTTTGCACATTCTTTTATGTGCAGACTGCTTGCACATAAAATAAGTGCCACATATGTGTCACACGCAACTCATTTGTGTCATGGCTGCACTATGCCTGACACAAATTTCTGCACATAAAGGGGCGTTCCGCTGCACAGTTGCACCACGTACCACATTTATCATGCAGTGTCCAATAGAGGTGTGTCACACACCCCATGTTAAAGCAGTACCAAAAAAAAGTTGGTATGCACTGTCGGACCAGTACAGGGGGTGCCAGATTCTTGAAGAACATGAAAATGTACAATTCCTGAATCTGGTGCAACCTGCACACTAAACAGGCAAAGTGCACATAGTGCAGTTTTTGACAAATGTACCTCACTGTATAAAGTACTGCCTTTAACTTCCAATTTTCCCTCTCCCCCTATTAATATCATCTTCTAATGCATCCAACGATTACATATAACATTACTAATATCAGAAATGTTTTATAGATATTGCATGGCATAGGATAATTGTGTTCCACTATGCTTGTACTACACTATGTAGAAGCACAAAGTGCCACTCAAAAGCAATATTTACAAGTGCTCATTCATGCTGGCTTTGTGTTGAAGTCCTCCTTTCCTTCTGTGTGACTTGTGAAGGTCATGACAACACAGTCACATTTGTCTCAGATGACTTTGAGTTGAAGCCTTAAGTATAGATTTTAATGGTACCTGAACATACCAAAATGCAATGCTCTTAAAGAGAATCTATCAGCTACTGTCTAACATATGAGCTAAACATATGGCCTTGTAGATGAAGTGTCCATGCAATGGAAACCCCAGGCGCTTATATGACCTGGGCATTTTTCAGTTGTATTCTATTATGTTTATTATGTATTTACCTTTAAGTTGCTCAGTTTTATCAGTCCTTCTAGATGTAGGGGTAGTCCTATGTAAAATATTTATCCTCTTGTGACAAGATGATGAATAAGTGCGAGATCATTGGGGTCCAACTTCTGGAATACTGATTGATGAAAAAATGAGACCAGGAGGCCACATGGATAAGGAAAAGTGTCTTTTTTGTGACTACTTCCTTTTTATTTTTTTACTACTTTTATTTTTTTGTGACTGTAAAACGTCTGCACCCATAATAATATTTTATTTAAAGAAAAATAATTACATATATATATATATATATAAATAATATGTGTGTATATCTTACATACAGTGTTATACTTTAGGTATAATGTTTTTAGAAATGATACTGTAAGAAAAACTATTATGATCTTCCAGATCCATATTGTAATGTGTAAAGTTCAACCTATAGAACTTAAAAGGAGATATGGACATTCAGAATCTGTCTTGCATTCCCACATGTACATTATCTAAGGGCATTCTGCATCAGGTTTTCATTCAGAATATTTCTTTATTTTGTTTTATTCACATTCAGTAAGCTCAGACCAGTCTACATGCTTATTCCACTGACCTCCTCCTCTGAGCATGGTGTAGCCACTATTATATTTTACTGTGGGGATTGTGATGATGGATAGGGACTGTTGGTGAATAGCCATTTCCTGGTCTTGTTGGTGAACTTTTTGCCCATTCTAAGTTCTAGAGCATTCTGAATCAGGATTTTATTCAGAATATCTCTGTATTATGCTCTATTCACATTCAGTAAACTCTGACCAGTTTACATGTTCATGCCACTGACCCCCTCTTCTGAGCTTGGTGTTGCCACTATTTTATTTTACTGTTGGATGATGATGAGGAGGTGATGAGTGTTGCGTAGGCTCTTTAAGACATAATACTTTGACTTGAGGCCCATAAGCTACATTTTTGGTTAATCAGATCAGAGAATATTGTTTCACATAGCCAGAAAAGTCCTTAAGGTACATTTTTTGGAAAAGCCAGAGATATGTCCTTTACGGAGTAAAGTATTCTATCTGCCATAAAGCCCAGATTGGTGAAGTGCTACAGTGGTGGTTGAAAAGTTTTTTCCATCTACATACAAGATTTTTGAATTTCAGCCAGAGTGACCATGGAGTTCGTGCTCACCTCTCTTACCAAGAATCATCTCCCAAAATTGTTTAGTCTGGTGGGATTGCAGCAGTAAGTAGCAGTGACCGGGCCAGGCATTTATTTTTAAGAATTTTGTACACCACAGTGTAATTCTTTTAGTACAGCGGAAATTTATCTTACCATTTTCCAGATCTGTGTCTTTACTACATCCTGTCTCAGAGATTTATAGGCCTTCTCATGGCATTTTCTCTTACATGCATGATCGGATGGAAAATCATGGTGTAGAAATATAAGATGATCACAGAAAAAAGCAAAGCTTCTGCCTCAAAATCTTTGATTTTCTATTTTAATAGATTTGCAAACATTTCTAATCTACTCCCATTTTCATTTTGGGTTATTGAGAACAGATTGATGGGGAAACCTTGACTTTTTTTTTTTTCGTATAATTTCTCAACATAAAATGATGTGAAAAAGTGAAAGAATCCATGCAATATGCAACATATATCACTAGGATTGGAATGTGAAATAAACGCCTACAAATGAGTTAGGTATCACATTTTCAATCACAAATTCCGATTCGTTTTTTTCAGGCAATGCTAGCGCCAGATGCAGTGTGAAAAGGAGCAATCTATATGACAGAGTTTAATTTCAATATGAAAGTGACATAAAAATATGCAAAAGCTTATCATATAGCTGTAGAAAGCCCTCTACAAAAATGTGTAACGAAAGCTGTTACTGGGAGTGAGGCTTTATGTTCGGGAACAGCTGGGACAACCTCAAACACTTTAACACTTGCTCAATTATAATGAAACACTTAAAAAACATATTAAAGTCATGCTTAAGTCTTCAAAATCCAGATCATTAGCAGAATCTGATCTTTTTAGTCAAATTATTGCTTTTTTCTAGTGTGTCCTTGTTTTTTTTTTATGAAAATAGAAGTTAATGGCTTTTATTAAGAAAATAAAAATTCTATTATAATATATATTTAACATATTTTAGTATAATTGGGAATTTATTGTTAAGTACTGGTAGGAATTACTCCTACGTTTAAAAATAGGAATAAGTAATAATCCTTATAATAATTTATAATATTTTTAATGAACAGATATATTACAACTTTAATAAAAAAATTATATATGAACATTTTTTTTAATAAAAAGGTAATCAACATAGATATGGAAAGAGTGCAAATCTATTTATAAATCTGGCTGTAAAAAGTTTATTTGAGATTAGTCAGATATCAGTGTTTAGGCCAAGGTTACGAGATCTTCACTGATTTTATTTCCACACTTATTAAAAGCCTGTATTTAAAAAGAAAGATTTAAAATCTTTTTAATTACAATATTGAACATTTTCTGCTGTGTTTAAGTATAGATTTTATGGTGTTGTCTATGGTAATCTTAGAATGTTGCATTAAAAATTTAAAAATATGTTTTCTTTTCAAGTGACATAATAAATTTTGGTGGTCTGGTGTGATCAAGATGATAAGGTATTGTAAAATAACCCAAGATATGACACTGGTAACAATATAATGAAGCCTGTTAATATGTACTTTACACCTATAATTATAGATTACTTTTTAGAAATAATATTATACACTGACAAATAGATGTCACAGCAAAATACATTTACGGAAAAGAACCAAAGGACTGTCAATTACTATATTTTATGATAAGATAAAACATATTTAGCTAAACAAAGGCTTTAATTACCTCGCTGACAAGTGATTCACATCATATTAATAGCGATGATGTAAATGCATCTGATTGATGCGCAGATCTTACTTAAACACGTATTTGGAAATATAATTGAATTTTTAATTGTATCATTAACATCATCCTTATTATGATCATTGCAGATTATTATCATTTGCAGAGTACATGTTGTCAGGGTATTGCTAAATTGCAGGGTGTACAGATCACAGGAGACTCTGTCACTGTGGTAAGTGAGTGACTGTTACAACAGTTTGGCGCATGTTCGTTTTTGGTGTCAGGTTGTCGTCGGATCCTGTTTCGCTATAAGTAACATGTCATTGATGATCGTGTAAGATGCTAGAGCTCTGTGCAAAAGCTGGCAAACTCTTGGGAGCATGTAAAATAAATCATACTGCTGGATGCATAAATGGGACATTTGATAGCTTGTCTCTGTATAATAGCATGACATATATATCTCTGCCGGTCATGCACATTTCAGTGGTGGACTCCCCTTCTAAAGGTCTATGAGCAGGCTTCAGCCTACAGGCCAGCATTTGGTCTTCTGTAGATTTTATACAGGCCGGACCAACTGTGTGTGGTACAGACTTGGCTGATACCGGGCAACTATAGGCCTGAGGAATGATTCCCTAGAATTTGCTTTCTATTATTGCATCAAACAGATAAAATAGTAGGTAGGCAGATTCATTACTTCAAAGGGTTTTGCAATATATACTTTTACGATGAGGAATATATACTGTGTAATCACCAGAATGATATTTTTATGATACTTAATGGCAGCCACAAAGATATATCTGAGCTTTTGAAGTCAGCTGGCCAACAAATAATGCACTGTAGCAGAGCTAAGTTTGTCAGGTGTCAGAAATAGATGTCTGTGATGTTATACATGATTGTGCACGAGGTGTAGCTACAGATAGAAGTAAATAACACCTTTGTCTATGTTTTATTTTTTATATATTATGCATATTGTCAATTTCTTCCATTATCTATCTAAGCATCATGTATTTAGCTTTTCAGAATTTTACAGAAAAGCCTAGACTCTCCTTCACCTTCTCCGCTATTTCTTTGTGGAATTGCATTATACTATTATTACAGCTTTGTAAAATTTATATCCTCAGGATTCAGTTTAGTGTAATATGAAATTATCAATAATTCATTGACTGACAGCATAAGGTAAATGGCAAGTTTTTGTATAGTTTTCATATACCTGTAGGGAAAAACCTGTTTTCATGTCATTATTGTGCACAGGTAGCAATTAGTGACTGGTGTTTCCCCTGATTTTTAAGGTTTGTTTTTATAATCTGCATTTTTGGATTGCAGCCAGCCAGTGTCTGGTATCCCCTGTTTTATGCCAGAAGGAAGGGGGGATGTAACCCCCGGCTTTGCTATTTTAGTGACCTAATGATGGCACTCTACCTGGCATCAGGTGTGCACCTTTAACTATTGCCCAACAGTTTTCATGAATGTTCTGCAGTCTCCTGTGAGTTTATGGGTTTCTGCCGTGCCCTATTATGTGCAGCTCTGACAAGATCCCGTGCCCCTTCTATTCTCAGTTATCAGCAGACCGCCCAGGCTGAAGTCCTCTAAAAACCCTGGAGAAAGATGATGCTTGGTAGAAGGGCTATGAATGAGCAAGCATGTGTGGTCTAGCTTCTAGATAAAGGAACTCTCCACAATAGCTGCCTGCTCTCTCAGTATCATTGAACACATGGGCTGCTCCCAGACCTTTACTATATACTATACATAACTGGGTTACAGGGCACTACTACAGGACAAGGAGTATTAAGGCCTGTGTAAGAATAGAGGCTACAAAACCATTTACACTTGGTAAATTTACCTTATACTGTTGTATACATTTGACATCTACAATCCTGTGCCTTAAATGCAGGGTGCAATCATACAGAAGTTTGTTTCATGTTGGCCTAAACATAGAAATAGATGGATAGACATAGACTGAATTATACTGTATACTGACAGATAAAATTAAAAAGCAACCCCCTCCCTCCAGGACTTCCGTGAAGTGTTTACAGCCTTTCTTCTCCCTAAATTGGAGAATATCTCCAGTACAGGGAGCTGAAAAATTGCATAAAAGGAATAATGGAAACTCTGCCCTGTCTATATTGAAGTTCTGTGCGACTGCTTTTTATGTTTTATTTTTTGGATGGGAAACATCTTTCTTTTGATTATACACTACGGTTTCGTGATTTTTATTGTAAATATATTTTAAATTACAGGCGGTCCCCTATTTAAAGAAACCCGACTTACAAACGACCCCTAGTTAAAGATGGACCCCTCTGCCCACTGTGACCTTTGGTGAAGCTCTCTGGATGCTTTACTATAGTCCCAGACTGCAATGATCAGCTGTAAGGGGTCTGTAATGATGTTTTATGATAATCCTTGGTCCCATTACAGCAAAAAATTTTTAAACTCCAATTGTCACTGGGGAAAAATAATTTTTGTCTGGATCTCCAATTATAAAATATACAGTTTTGACTTGCATACAAATTCAACTTAAGAAAAAACCTCCGGAACCTATCTTGTACTTAACTCGGGGACTGCCTATATTACAATATATAAACTATGGCTTGTGTAATTAAAATATTCAAACATGATGGCCTTACCATATTTCTATAGTAATGTGTTTGTCATATGTGTTATCAGTCATTTCACATAACTACAAGTAGATCTATGAGTTTCTCAATGTATAAATGTAGCAAACCTACACCGATGAAGCAGTGCTGAATGTGTTCTATGTTTTATGATCATTATGATATGTAATGGCAATGATAAATGATTTAAAAGATGACTCTTCTTTTTGGCTTTTGGATGCTTATATTCCTCCCATTCTCACTTGATGTTTACCACTTACCAGCAGAAGACACATTTATAGTAATTACCAGGTAGGAAAGACTTCAAGGACTCAAATACATAGTTCAAAAAAATGTTTTGAGCAAGAAAATTTTTTATCTGTTGCCGACAAATTGTGAAAATGAATAGTGAAATATTCCAAAATTTTTGAATATGTGTGAAAATTTTCTGATGTTGCTATACAAATATAGAAGGTAGATAGTGTTATATATGCTGCATATCATAGCATTGGGGAAGCTTTTTATAGATGGTAGCAAACATGAGTACCGGTATGTAGAATTATACTGGATTAGACCCATCCAGATTACAGGGGGTCAAGCCCTGTATATATTCATTATCTATTCCATAATACCATACTATCATTACCATGTGGAGTCTATTTATTATTGCCTGATGTTATTAGAATTGTTTGTGCACATACCAAACAAACAACACTATACATATAAACCTACAGTATTTATAGTCTATCAAAGTACCTTTCATTCTAAGATCTTGAGATAATTTGTAATATTTAGTAAAACAGAATAATATATTAATGTGGAATATCAAGTTTTGCTTTTGGTGTTTCAGGACTTTTATACTGATGAAATCTGCTTAGGTGCTCGGGTGGCGGTAGTTGGACCCTTATCAATCTGAGATATATAACATTCAAAGGTTTAGTATGTCCAATAAAATGTTCTGAAATAACATAAAAAACCCTGTGATTTGTTCATAGAAGCAGATATCCTATAAAACAAATTATGATGGAATCAGGGTTAATAGCACACTACCTAATATCCCCCAGTAGGTGGCACTGCAGCCTATCCAGCAAACAAGAGAAGACCTAGTGTAATATTTAGGTGCAATTTCTTCAAAGCAAGCTTTCCCTTGTTAATTTGTTCTGTGCCGCATTAAATACTGTCTAGGGGGTATTAAATATGAAACTTGTAATTTTCCCTTGCTACCTGTTACTTTCTAAAGGATTAGCCTAAAACCTAATTTGGTCATTATTACAAGCACATTATTATTATAATAATTATTAATTATATAATGTAATGAACTGACCAATGCATCGATTTATAATACTCCAAAAATGAAGGATAAAAGCGAGACTGATTTTAGAAATGAGCCTTCATGCAATGTAGGATCTTGTATTTGCACTTGCATCAATTTTCCTTGTGTATAAAACACCAATGTACTTTGAATTCTGAGCTCGCTTTCTTGGGTAATCAGATAAAACAGGAAAGATGGGTTATCTTTCAAAAGACACTTCTGCTGTACATGATCTGTGGATTAATTCTACAGGCCTATCTGCTACCAGATGGGTTATGATTCATTTTTTTTTTATAGTACCTGTTCTATATATATATATATATATATATATATATATATATATATATATATATAAAATTTTATTTTTTTCCGCCTTTCTCATTATTTCGCTAGCATAATACATGCCTGTGAACTGAGGGAAATGAAACCTAAATATCAAGATTCATTTTTCATCAGTATTAGATGGCGACGAAAAAACACAACCAACTTGATTCCTTTTGAATTAACTGAATCATATTTTATTTTTTTTTCAATATCGCCTATCACCATGGCAACGGTGAGCTGTCAGTTCAGTTTTTGACATTTTTCTCATTTGGTAAGATTTCAGACTTGCCATCCTCCCTGCCAACATGTCATAAACAAGAGAAAAAAAACTGCATGAAAAATCTAATGGGTGTCTGGTCTGATTGTCCTCACTCGTGGCAGGAAAGACAAAACTGATGAATTGTGAAATATATTCAGAAGGATTCACAAAAAAAACACAGCCCAAGTGTCTGGGACCCCCTCCATCCTCACAAACACCTCCTCATTCTCTTCTTGTTCTGCTTGATGCACCAAACACGCTGCCTATGACACTTAGGTTTGTAGAAATTTAAGATTAACAGTTTTACATTTGCCCTACGCCCTCCTATATTTTATATCTGTCATTAACTTATTCAGGATCTTACTATAAGGCCTTTTAAATAATTGAAAGCAAATGTTTTCTTTTAGAGCATCATAGAGGTCCAGTGTATTGCACACTATTCCTTTTTTATGATATTAGAATATTCAGGGCCTTGTTTTTACATTGCATTTCCATTAGCAGTCTATATGTATATATATATATATATATATATATATATATATATATACATCCTGAATACTGTATGTGAAGGGCAATAGTGAGAAGACATAATGTAGTTCAAATATAATATAGGCTTGATATGAATATTCATAATCAATATGATCAATAATGGCCATCTTTATGGAGATTAACATTATTTATTTAAATTAATCTAACACTATTTTTGTACTTTCATATTTTTTCTTAAATCATGTGTCATGCATATTGTTACAAATATATAGAAATACAGAAAATTGCTGCCTATTGATAAGAGAGTTTTTACCTTGGTTATGGATCTGGGAATAGAAATTTCACATTCTTTTTTATATACAATTTGAGGCAGATTGTAAGTCTCAGCAAAATATTTGATAAGCAGCTGTAGTCGTCTGATTTTTTTTAAGCTAATAGGTGACAGCCCCAAACCCCTGCAGTGCTCTGTATGCGTCTTTCTTACGTTACAGATGTTACTTCAGCCCTTAAAAATCAAACAAATAAAAAATGCTTTTTTAAGACGAGGAGATGCCAAGCCCCATCCTCCCTCCTTCCTTGCAGCGCTCTTTACATGTGGTGTTCCTAATATTATCCTACAGTGTTAGAGATACTAGGTAGAAAATAAAAAATGTTGATAAAATATGAAAAACAAGGCCTAAATTATAAGCAATTTCGTTGCTTGATAAATTTGACTTTGTTTTACCTAAATGTTATTTTAAATTGGCATAAAATATAAAATATAATACCTCATATTCATTTAAAATAATGGACCAGTATTACAAACCAGACAAGATTTTAAAACCATTAAAAAGCCTAACATTAATAATTATTGGTGTCTAAAATATTATTAATGACAGGATGATACACCATTATTTTTTCCCAATCCACACCCTAACAAAAGCCATTTTCTTCTGCATAAAATAAGGAACTTGCTTTATAATACATTTGATCTCTATATGGATGCACACGGACCAAGCATTAATATGTGGGTGTAAAATAAGATTTATTTTTACTAATCATTCAAGCCCTGCTCCTTTCACAGATTATCTCATGCCCTTAAGTCATTGCCTTATATCAAATATTCTATAGGCTCCATACAATATCTGAAATCCCAGTTTGTCATTTATATTCAGCAAAAGTCAAGAACATAAATATTAAAATGCTGAAGAGGCCATATTGCAAATACTAAGGAGCAGCAGCGGGCAAGTAATTTATTTATATATATTTTTTTTAGATCTGTAAAAAAATTTAAATATGTGTATTACATTTTTAAAAATAAAGTGAAATCTTACTAAAATTACTAAGCATTACTGTATGAAATAACAGTGTATTATTTATTACTAATAGAATGGATGTATATATATATATATATATATGTATATATATATATATATATATATATATATATATATATATATATATATATATATAGCACTGCAGGATATCACGCCATTATATAAATAAAGATTTATTTTTATTATTATTAATATTTTGCAGGTGCATGCAAAGCCATATTTCTGAAAATGTAAAAGTATAAAAAATAAAAATCAAAAACCACATAATGAATGTATCTTTTGACAGAGAGACCTGTGCATAATCATCCCATGCTCAGAACTCGGTTGGAGGGTAAATTGGAATCCAGACATCAAAGAGTTCTTTTGCCAGACTGAGATTCTGCTGGTGTGATTTTTCTTCCATGTAGATTGTGCTCATTTTACAGCACCACACATGTGTTCACATATAAATAGGCCTTCTCAGGTTCTGGGTTCACTGGTTGTGTGAATGAAAGGAAAACAGGGTTTCAGTGCAGTGTCCTTTTGTTTCAGATCACTTTATAAGATAAGGGTAAATCATAAATAGAGAAAATGAAGAATGAATGAATACCTTTATAACATGGTTTCCTACTTTGTTGCTGGTAGACAGGGCTGTCCATATGACAGGATATGTGTGGAATACATCCTTGGTGTACACAATACATATGTACAGTATAGAGTACAAAATTTGGGATATTTTTCTTCAGATTGTGTTCAGGTATGATATGTCCACAGTATAGTTGTATATGGCAACATGACAATTCTAGGACTCCATTAGTATTTGGGTGGGTTGGAAAAAATTCTGCTACGTCTGTACACATGTAGAAAGATATCACCGCATCCATCTACACTGAATACCTTTGCTCCTTACTTCAGATTTGACTTGAAAAGGTCTTTCATAGGACCAGAATGTTGGCAAATTATTTGGATTATTTAAAGAGTAATATATACATATCGCTATGTTGCATCCCTACTTTTTATGTTCCCATAGACTACTAAGGCAACGCACAGGCCACAAACATGGGCAGGAATAGGACCTGCTCTGAGTTCTATATAGCCTCCACACAGATCAGTGAAAAACACATTTACGTGCTTGGGAAATGAATGTGTCAGGAAAAAACGGATAGCACACATCCAAATACAACGGCTGTGTGCAGGTGGCCTAAGTGTAGGAGGATCCCGTTCAATTTGATGATCTTGCCACACTTGTATTGGCTCATCAATTAAAGCTTATCTCTTCTTAGGAGCTGAAAAAGACTTCATTCAGAAGGTAAAACAGGTTATTTTTACCATAAAAAGCACAAAGACTCTTTATTTAGATCCTGAAGGACCTCCTGCACTGACACAGTGCCACTCATCTTACCCAGATCCTTACAATACATTAACATTACATTATAAGATACCTCCGACAGAAATGGGAGCACGGCATAGAAAATAAACTCTATTTAGGGTGGTTTTTATATAGAATTTGCTCCAGCAAGAATGAGCAGTGATATAGTCTATTTCCCATGACACCTGTGGTCTTGCCACTATGGAGCACACTTACTTATTGGGGCTCATTTACTAAGGGTTTCCCGACTATTTCCATTTTGCGCCGCATTGCGATGGCTTGCACGTGACAGAAATGGGGGGGCGGGCCGTCGGACAACCCGATGGATTTGGACAACGCACAAGATTTAACATTTAGAATTGTGTCGCAAGACACGCACTCACAAGCACCAGCAAGAAGAAGGTGAACTCCGGCGGACCTTGGTGCAGAAGCGACGGATGCAGGAACTCGGGCACACGATCTTCATGCTCGTCAGACCGTCCGAATCGGGGATCGCGACGGGACCAAGTAAGTACATTTGCCCTATTATGTCTAATGCATGTCTAATCATGTAAAATAGTCACCATGTCCTAGAATGCATCCAGCCTATCTGTACTTATTGTACAAAGCACAAAAGTACCCTCTGTTGCATCTTTAATAGTAAACCTTCCTCAAGATATTCACAAGGTACTGCTACAGGAAGGGGCAAGATGTTCAACTAGAACCCATAACCAATTATCAGTCATTATTACCAATTATCAATCATTTTAGCTCAACATGTCAGTCACTAAAGACCTTAGGCTGGGTAGCCATCTTTTATGGTAGCCTACTGTTTGTTACGCACCTGGTCTTAACAGCTCAGCTTGTGGCCGCATGCAATGGTTTCATCAGTGATTCCATTGATAAAAGTTCAGCAATATTGCATCTGCTTTATTATCTGTTTTCCCAATTCAGTTAATGGCAGGGAAGGAGATTTATCCGGGCTAGTACACCAGTTGAAATATCTGAAGTGGTTGGAGGAGTCATCATGGCACACCATTCTCTAGGACTTGATAAATCCCCCCTATGGGTTTTGTTGTCAGAAGATGCATTATCTTATTCTGAATACTAAAATATCTTTTCTAGAGACAATGATTGTGTGAATTTGCCAAACATTGATTCTGAATAGATTCACTTAGGTGCTAATTGGGCACTATCGATGGAAGCCACAGCACTGAGGGGTTTAAATTCCGAAAGGCTTTATTCGCACATCATCCAGGCATAAAAAACGTGACATTTCGATTCCCACTGAATCATTATGAAGCATTCAGTGGGAATAGAAACGTTGCGTTTTTATATGCCTGTATGATATGTGAATAAAGACTTTTGGAATTTAAACCTCTCGGTGCTGTGTCTTCCTCCATCGATAATGCCTGATTTGGGGTTTGAGCACCAGAACCTTCAGCTGCAAGCAACACCTTGACAAATTACTGTGCAGGATTTGGATTTCTGCCTTACTACTCCTTTTTAATGTGCTAATTGGTGCACCAAGAGCTTGACCCTGTAGAAGTCTTGTGCCTGCACTGTGTTCACTTTGGAAGGCAATCCAAAGCAATGAGGCACTCCCCAAATCCATATTGATGTTTTACAAGATATGTGTGACTTTATGGAAGCTCTGTCACTATAATAAAAGCCTATTCGGAGCAGTCAGTGCTTATAGAACTTAGCTATTGCATCCTTGGTGCTTGTGACTTTCTCACAGCAAGTAGTTCTGAAATAGAAGAAGAAGCTGGAGCATTTGTTGGGTTAAAGCCATGCTGAATTGCCTTTAGAAATAAATACATCCAACTTTTTTCTGCAGTCATTTATAAACAACAATGCATGTATTGAGAGATGTCTGGAATCTTTGGCGATAGTGGTCATAGGATTTTTTTTGCCATTCTAGATGTGATGTTATTGTTTTGATCATACCCAACTAGAGTGTACTAAAGTATTGGGAGAATGCCCCCTGAGAATGAACAGTAATGATTTTAGAACTATTACCAATAATATTAGTATTTGT
Organism: Engystomops pustulosus; assembly: GCF_040894005.1. NCBI lineage: Eukaryota > Metazoa > Chordata > Amphibia > Anura > Leptodactylidae > Engystomops > Engystomops pustulosus. Next base: position 98,294,891 of record NC_092417.1, on the reverse strand, counting down.
TGTGAAAAAAACAGGATGCAGAATCTTAATATTCTGAGATGTCGCATGTCCCAACCCCTTTCCTATTATCCTATTATATGTTGGTAATGTATATATTGTTTTGTTTTATTTTTTTAATGTTTTGCACATGTGGACTTTGCATTGGGTTTATGAACAGAGGCACCGTCCGGCAATGGGACACCAGGCATTGCCCCAGCACCCACATTTATGGTCTTCCGCTGCTGGAATGAGCATAAAATGAAACATCTGGCCCCAATACAAATACTGTAACCTGATTTTTTTTTTTCCTAGGGCTAGGCCTTGCCCGTGACCTGTTACATTCTACCTCTATTCTTAAATGCATTTTTTGTCCTATATATTAATATAGCACTGTTGCACAATCTACACTTAGCATTCAGTATACTGGGTTGTAATATATATCAGGCATGGTCACGAATGTGTCACTGGTGAAATATTGACGAAGCTAGAAGCATGTGTGGTTCTGCTCTGTGTTTTATATTGCCCATTCCTAAGGTATTAGCATGAAGTAAGCACAGCTTCCATTACATGTTCCAAGGAGCGATTAAAACTATAATATCATATTCATGACTCTTGGTAACCACTGATCAATAAAACATTACGCTCCTGGGGGTCATTTAAAGAGTGCAGAGCAGACAGCAGTACAAAGCTTTCAGACTCAGTTTGCTGCAGATATCTTTTCAGAGCACCAGCAGTTGCTTAGTACTGAAGAGGCATAAGGCTATTCATTGTGCAATCTGAAAAGACATTCTCCACCTACCACCACCAAACACTAAAAAAGATATCCATCTCAGTGTGTGTCTCTTATGGAACACATTTAATAATTAACTACTTGTAATTGGTGTATATCATGTAGGCTTCAAAAATTTTGCATTGTCTGAAATGATCAATCATAAAATAATCCTTAAAGGTAGAAACGTATCTGGTGAAACAAAGGAACACATGAATACATATATTGAATTGTACCTTTGCCCATCTTATAAATATAGTTAAAGGGGTGTTCCAAAAATATGCACGTCAATACAAAAACCCATAATCCTATAAATAGATGAATACAACAAAACTTAATGTCAAACATCACAAAAATGGAGCTTAAATTGTTTGCTTTACAAAAAATTTTGGGCTTTCCTAAGTAGGTGGAGTTATCTCCAAGATGGGCACCACAGGAAACTACAATTCTCATGAGCCCTCAGTTCTCAATAACAGCTCCTCCCCTCCATGCTCTGCTCCCAGTGATGATCTAACAGACTGTTTTGCTCGGTTACCATAGTAATGATGTGCATGTAACTGCCATCAATGCACATTGCCTGCCCCATGGAGATGACAGCTCACCAAAACACTGGCCATACTTGATATATCACATACTGGATGTACATCATCTCCCAGTCCCCTCCAACATACAGTCCCATGTAAATACACCCCTGTTGTCCCTTCAGCCCCAATAAATGACACCACTGTTGTCCATTTCCTCTGCACATCCAGTTGGTTATACTAGTAAAACCAAGTGTGAACCAGCTCCAAGGAAGTCTCAGGATATCAACTATATGCGATTTAGAACCTCCACTTGTTCCTTCCTCAGTAGTAGTGAGCAAGGAACAAGTGGATGTTCCTAAATCTGTATAGTTGACATCCTGAGACGTCTTTGGAGCTGGTTCACACTTCTAATTGGAAAGCAACTTATACCTTCCTGATTTCCTTATGCCTTATTGGATTAGCTCCACCCTAAAGCACTGAGAAGATAGACTGGAGACTCCTGATTTAACCCCATATGTGGGAGAAACTTTTTGCCACTACATACCTACTTTGTAGTGCTACAGAACCCGGCAGACATTTTCCCCCTAAGATGCATGCATGGAAGTATCACCTTATCACATTGGCCGCAACCAGAAAGAGATAAATCCGGAGGAGAGAGCTTGTGACCTTACACGGTGCCTGCCATTGAGCTAAATATACACACATGGACAAAATTGTTGGTACCTCTCATTTAATGAAAGAAAAACCCACAATGGTCACAGAAATAACTTGAATCTGACAAATGTAAAAATAAATTGCATTTCTATGAAAATGAACAAATGAAAGCAGACATTACATTTCAACCATGCTTCAACATAATTAAAAAAAAGTAAAACTCATGAAACAGGCCTGGACAGAAATGTTGGTTCCCTTAACTTAATATTTTGTTGCAAAACCTTTTGAGGCAATCACTGCAATCAAATGAATTCTGTAAGGAAGGTTTACATTGGAGTTTTTTCACATCAGTGGTTTTCAGTGAACCCATTTTGGCTTATGGACATATACAGATTGTTTTTTTTTTTCATGCCTATTTTTTCACTGATGCCTTACTGAACCATTTTTTCTATGGACTTTTTCACACTTTATTTTTTTCACTGATCATTTGTTATCAGTGAACTCAAAAAGAACAGGTTCTAAACTGATCACTGAAAAAAACCTGAAGTGTAAAAAAAAACCCATTGAAAAGAATGGTTTAGTAAGGTAGATAAACCAGGAAGAGAAAACCAATCTGTATGTGTCCATAGGGCAAAATGGGTTGAGAGAAAAATCATTGATGTGAAAAAAACGCCAATGTAACATCCGTGCCAAAACGTAGCACAATCCGCAGTTGGCAGAATAGGTGGCATTGGGTTGTGTGTGAACTGGGGCTTGGATTTACTGAGCCACAGCCTGCTCCTTGCATTTCAGCCCCGCCCAGGAAGGGTTACTAGCCTGATTGACAGTTCCTCCAGTGTGCTGCTGGAGGCGTGTCTGGAACTGCATAAATACCTGCCTACTCCCATCATATCTTGCTGGTCAAACTGCTATCTTGCTGTGTTTCTAGCTCCTCTTGCATTCTCTAGTTTCTGGTTTCTGATCTATTGCCTGTGTCTCGACTTCGCTATTTGGATTGTGTTTTGGTATTCCCGCTGCTGCCCACTCGGATTGTATACCTTGTCTTATTGTGTTTGTTCGTCTGTATTGTTACGTGTTCACACCTTACCCATGGAGGGAACATCGCCCAGTTATTGGCCTCCGTTTAGGGGGGACCCAATAAGTAGGTAGGGACAGATTGGGGGTCTCAGTGTCAGGGCTTACTGTCCTTGTTTGTGTCCTGCCACTACAGCCAATGCGAAACCACTCTAACTGTCAATGAGACTTCTGCAATAGGTATTTTAGCCACTCCTTATGAGCAAACTGCTCCAGTTGTCTGGGGTGTGGACAGTCTTTTTACAGATGGCATGTTTCAACTCCTTCTAAAGATACTCAATAGGATTTAGGTCAGGGCTCATAGAAGGCCCCATCAGAATAGTCCAATGTCTTCCTCCATTCTTTGGTGCTTTAGCTGTGTGTTTTGCGTCATTATCCTGTTGCAAGACTCATGACCTGTGACTGAGACCAAGCTTTCTGACTGGGCAGCACAATTCTCTCTAGAATCCTTTGATAGTCTTGAGATTTCATTGTACCCTTCACATTTTCAAGACACACTGGGGCACATTTACTAAGGGTCCGCAGCCGCGAATCCGTCGGGTTTTTCCCGAATATTTCCGCTTTGCGCTGTATTTCACGGGATTGTGGCGCGCACGATCGATTTTTGGCACAATCGCGCCGACTTTCGCGCGACAGAAATCGGGGAGCCTGGCCACCGGACAACCCGAAGGATTCGGAAAAAACGCACAATTTAAAAAGCCATTTGTGTCGCAAGATTAAGCACTCACATACACCAGTAAAAAGCAAGTGAACTTCGGCGGACCTCGGCACAGCAGCGACACCTGGTGAATATCGGCGCACGGACCTTAGTGAATCCCGGCAGAACCCGAATCAGCGTCGGAGAACCCGCTGCTGATCGCTACTGGACCGGGTAAGTAAATGTGCCCCACTGTGCCAGATGCAGCAAAACAGCCCCAGAACATAACAGAACCTCCTTCATTTTTCTGCCTGTTAAGTGTATGTACCTCGACAAATAGTTCAATTGTAGTCTCATATTTCCATAGTACACTCTTCCAGAAGTTTTGTGACTTTTAAAGATGTAGTTTTGCAAATTCCAGCCTCGCTGTTTTATGATTTGTGACCATTCTGTAGGGGCTGCTACACAGATTCAGGGGCATTTTCTTTCTCACCCCCACGGTTGCGGTGATATCTGGATTTGACCGTTCTAATCTGTGTTCTGTCAGAGAGGAGGAGCTGGGGCTAGAGCTGATGCTAATCTTCACCCATGCTGTCCAATTAACAGCAGACAGTGGTCCACATTTATTAAAGCCCTTCACCTCTTTTGCCCTTCACTTTGCACATACTTTTAAGTGCAAACTGCTTGTACATGTATTTGTAAAGTGCCCTGCACTATACCCAATGTGACACAAAATTCTGCATTGAAAGGGGCATTCTGGATTTGCACAGCCCCTATAGAATGGTATAACCCAAGATTAGAAATAGTGAAATTCAGCTTCCAATTTGTAGCAGAAAAAAATATTATTTTGTTACAAAGCTACTTTATGTAGAAATATATTAAAAAAGTGAATACACATGAGTTAAGTCATTGGTCTGACATGTTTCGAACCATAAAGTTCTTAGTCGTGGGGTCAAATTGATCACAAGAACGGTGAGCAAAAATCCCAGAACCTCATGGGGCTACCTAGTGAATGACCTGCAAAAAGCTGAGACCAACGTAACAAAGTCTACTGTCAGTAACACCATATGTCGCCATTAGTGCCATAGATGTCCCCCTGACTAAGCCAGTACATATCCGTACCCGTCTGAAGTTTGCTAAGGAGCATTTGGATATTCCAGAAGAGTATTGGGAGAATGTCATATGGTCAGATGAAACCAAAGGAGAACTTTTTGGTAGAAACACAACTTGTTGTGTTTGGAGGAGAGTAAATGCTGAGTTGCATCCAAAGGAAACCATACCTACTGTGAAGCATGGGGTTGGCAACATCATGATGAGAGGCTGTAACTGCTTTATGGGTGGGCGGCACAGTGTAGAAAGAGGGTTCAACCTGATGGGTGCATGCTACAGCATGTCTGATCCAAGACCTCTACGTTCCAACAGCAAATCAAAGTAGTAGCATCACTCCGTATCAAATTCTAAGGTGTTTATTCACCAGGTGAAATGACAGCATGTAATTTCACCTGGTGAATAAACACCTTCGAATTGGATACGGAGTGCTGCTACTTCTTTGATTTGCTGATGATGAGAGGCTGTTTCTCAGCAAAGGACCAGCCCAAAACCATCACTGCTCTTGACAGTGGCGTAACTTGAAGCTGATGGGCCCCAGTGCAAAGTCTGTGCCAAGCCCCCTGACTATAATGTATGTTTTATAGTAATAGTCTTCTCATATTGGAAAGTGACACCTTATGGGCCCCCTGAACCTCCTGGGAGCAGTTGTGATCGCACACTCTGCACCCCCTCAAGTTAGGCCCCTGGCTCTGGAGTAGATCTGCATGGAGGAATGGACCAACATAACAGCAATAGTGTGTGCCAACCTTGTGAAGACCCACAGAAAACATTTGACCTCTGTAATTGCCATCAACAGGATATGTAACAAAGTATTGAGTTGAACTCTTGTTATTGACCAAATACTCATTTTCCACCATAATTTACAAATAAATAATGTGATTTTCTGAATTTGTCTTCTCATTTTGTCTCTCATTGTTAAGGACTTCCTATGATGTCAATTACAGGCCTCTCATCTTTCTAAGTGGGGAAACTTATACGATTGGTGGCTGACTACATATTTAAATTGCTGTAAATCAGGTTTTTTACACCAAAAAAATTGACGTACTGAGCACTGAGAAATCTCCCCTATAACTTTTGAAATTTTTCCTATGACATAGCCACATGAAGGCTTTTTTTCCTCATGCTCATTTTAATTTTTATAAGCACAATTTGGGAAAACATATCATTTATAAACCAACCATTTCATTGGTTGGTTTATTCTGTTCTAATTCAGTTTTGAATTTATGATGTTCATTGTGTGGTATAGATAACATTATTGTCTATGTGACTTTAATACTGGAAATCCAAAAATGTAATGATTTTTTTTAGTTACTTTTTGTTTTTGTTATATTACAAGGCTCATAACATAACATTGTAGCATGCCATTTTATTTTTTGTATTTTTAGGAGATCAATTGACATAAAACAACATTTTTTTGCCTCTGAATATTCTTAGAAGCTCTCATAGAAACTGTGGCATCTAAGTGTCTAATGGCCGATACCAACAGTACCCTTTTATTGTCCTTCATAGACATCAACTGTTTAATTCATACTTAAAGCAGCGTCACTGACAGAATCCTCTTTGCATCCTGATGTAGCTCTTTAGCGTTTTTTTCTTTTTTTTAATTATCAGAAAAGTAGACCATAAATAAGAAATACAAGGCCAGATCCTGTATCAGGATGCAAAGAGGATTCTGTCAGTGACTCTACTTTATAATGCAATAAAGCTTTATTTATCCGTGAGGAAATTGTGAAAAAAACATTTTTTGTCACCCTCCCAGGTTCAGGCAACAATGACTGAATCATCCGAAAATTCTGATGTCAGAGTGATAGCGGAAGTCAAAAGTGTATAAAGTAAACAGGAATGAAGAGAATATGGTGCCCTGTGGTGCTCCTCATTTACTGACAAAAATTTTTGCTCTTTGCCCATTAGGATGTATTGAGGTCTGTCAGTTACAAATATCCGGTTAGTGACAGTTTATCCTTCATCAGGACAAGGTCGATGGTGTTGAACGTTCTTGAGAAGTAGAAGCAGAATTAGAAATAAAACTATTCTCTAGGTGTGAGTATGTTTTGTGCAAAAGGAAAAGAATGGCATCTTCCGCACTCATCTTGTTGTAAGCAAACTGTAGCAGATCAACGTTTTCACTCACAGGTGAGGTAGAAGGGCCATTTCTAAAGACTTCATTATGTGCGATGGGTCTAAAATCACCATTGTCGTTTGCTCTTTTGGTTTTTAGTAGACCATGAAACTTTCCAGATTGTTGGTACAGTTTGACAGTCCAGGCTGAAGTGAAACAGATCAGCAACAGGATTTCAGAACTCTTAAGAGAAGGTTTTAAGTATCCGGGAGCAGATGCCATCGGGGCCAACTAGCTTTGTTAGGGTTCATGGCCACTAATACACCTTCCACTTCATCAGTAGACACTTTCACTTCACTTTTTGTTGGCTTGTTAGTGGTTTTGTGGTTTGTTGCTTGCTCTGGGGAGTACCCATGCAAAAATCTATTAAAGAACTCTTTCATACCATCTTCCTTTCGTCTCCCATGCTTGTGATCTTCCTCAGACCCTTTGTGTTATAGGGTACCAGACTGTAGATTTCCTTTAAACAAAACTACATTAAATCTGAACAAAGTTCTTATTGCAATGTTACTGAGATGCAGAACCCTGTTCATGATACTTGACAATGGACAGGCACTCTCTCTGTGGACAGTCAAAATTAAACATCTTGAGTTTCTAATGTACGTATAAGCAGACTGCAGGTATTCTATGCAATTAATTGCATTGCCTTTGCATTTATTAATGTTTTCATTTACTGTCCCAGCTGAGGTCCTGTTTGGCAATTATTTCTTTATGGGTAAAGTAGCTCTGGTTGCCAGACTATCCCTCTAGTGTAAAATAGCCATAGTATTTCATTCTGCTGGGTATGCACAGTGGTTGTTTCAAAAATAATCACCCAAGCAACAACACAAGGCAGAAAAGCCTCAGCGTCCATAAATGTTTTTTTTGTCCTCTTGACTTTTTATGTTTGAACTCAATTAATGTACGAATAAACAAATTAAGCTTGATTACTTCTAGCTGCCTCACAAACATTGAGGCCTCGCCATCTGTATGGCTACTTTGGGCAAAGTCATAAGTACAGCGTTTTCTGTTTTGCTTCATCCTCCTCCCGGGAAGCAGAATTTCAATGTAATTTTCCATTAAATAAGCCATTGTAATCATGTTGTGTTAATAGAAGAGGTAAAATTGCCTCTCCTTTTACAAGACATTAGAGCCAAGCTGCATTATTAAACTTTTCTCGTGGACAGGGCATTCAAAATGTATTCTCTATGGCTGACGTAAGATCTTTCATTACTGCTGACAGCTTTTCAGTCCTTAATAGCCTGTTCACTATTGGGGTAGAATTTTTTTTTGAGTTAGACCGTGACATGATAAGTAAAACGTGATATGAGGAATTGGCATTCCAGCGGAATATAACTGTCACCATGTTCCTTAATGTAATAAAATATACTTGTCTGCATTACTTATTTTGAAGTCACAGGCAACTTTGGGGGCCTTTTTTCCTTTATATGCTGGGTCCTATATAGATTGGTGTGAAATTGCTTAAATTATCAATTCTGAGGTTGTTTTTTCGCCCTCTATGTTTCTTCAAAAGTATTTACCAATTGTTACTTCCCTCTTAACTCCTCCTCCATTCCACTTAAAGTTAGGTTGATTCATGTAATGTTTAATGTTTAAGGCACCTTCTAAGGCTCCCTATACCAACATTGTTTGTGCTAGTCACTGATTCAACAGATAGCAAATGGACAAATGCATTTTTGGACTCACACACACAGCCAAGATTTCCACAGCATCATGTGTGCTGTGACCCAACTGCCTGAGTTACAAAACTCTAATTCCTGTGCGTGTTTGTGACTTGGGCAGTCAACTTCATGTGAGAAAACCTCTGTTTCAACATGGTATGGGATTTAAAGGAAAGCTACCACTTTACAACACCCATTCTAACCCAAACATACCTTTAGACAGGTCATGATAAGCTAATAGAGATTTGGGGCTTGAATAGTCAAAGAAACTTCACAAAAAAAAGCAATGTTATAATTATGCCAATGACCCTTTGCCGTTTCTCAATACAGGTGATATTAGCATAATTATACAGGCAGTATACGTACAAGATAGGGTCTTTAGGTTTGTTCTTAAGTTGAATTTGTATGTAAGTCGGAACTGTATACTTTATCATTGTAACCCTCAGCCAAAATTTTTTTTGGTCTCTGTGACAATTGGATTTTAAAAATGTTGGATTGTCATAAGAACCAGGATTAACAATAAAGCTTCATTGCAGACACCTGTGATAACTGTCATAGCTGTTTATTGTAGCCTAAGGCTAAAGTACAGTAAATTGCCAACATCCAGAGGTCCGTTTGTAACTAGGGATTGTATGTAAGTCAGGTGTTCTTAAGTAGGGGACCACCTGTACATGCCCTCGCTGCATGCAGTATGGCTGTGCAAACTACACTGGAAGCCTCTTACTCATGCAAGGTTTTGGCGAGGTGACGATTCAGCGTGCATGTGCTAAAGCTCTTCTGGACAGTCATTCAGCGGTCTAGGAAGCAGAACCTATAGACCAGTGATGGTGAACCTTTTAGAGTCTGAGTGCCCAAACTTTAACCAAAAGCCACTTATTTATTGCAAAGTGCCAGCACAGCATTTTAAGCAATAATTTATTTCTCCTTGTTCTTTGACAACTTTCAATCGTTCAGCCTCCTAAGGACACCAACCCAGCTCAAAGGAGGAGGGCAAATTCATCTATAATTGTAGGAAGATTTTGCAGGAAGATTCTTTGAGTCCTTTCTGGTGAACTTCATTCTGGGGTGATGGCCTGGGTGCCCACAGAGAGGGCTCTGAGTGCCGCCTCTGGCACCCGTGCCATGGGTTCGCTACCACTGCTATAGTCTATGGTTTCTGTGTCTGCCATTGGCCATCTGGTTAGGTCTGTATATTCTAGGCGCCAATTCCATCCTGCCTTGCAGTTTTCTCTGCTCAACACCTATAGGTTGCTTGCTAAATAAAAAGATGATTAAATTTACATTAGCATTTATGATAGATTCAAAAAAGGCAACATATTCTGCAATGGCAACATAGCTTATTTTACATAGGTAACCCACACATTCGGGCGAGAACAGGGCCAGATGAAGAAAGGAGGGGAGCAAAGGCTCCTCACCCCTCCTCTCTCCATTTAAAGACAAGTGGCCACCGCATGCTCATCCTCCATGACCAGGTGTCATAGAGCTGTGCCGCAAGTTGTGCAGCCAGATCACAGCTCCTTTTATGGTTGCATTAATGTGGTCTTAGAGTTAAGACCTTGAAAGGCATGGGACTAGAGATGAGCGAACATACTCGTCCGAGCTTGATGCTCGTTCGAGCATTAGCGTACTCGAAACTGCTCGTTGCTCGGACGAATACTTCGCCCGCTCGAGAAAATGGCAGCTCCCGCCGTTTTGCTTTTTGGCGGCCAGAAACAGAGCCAATCACAAGCCAGGAGACTCTGCACTCCACCCAGCATGACGTGGTACCCTTACACGTCGATAGCAGTGGTAGGCTGGCCAGATCAGGTGACCCTGGGATAGACTAGCCGCTGCCCGCGCTGCTCGGATCATTCTGTGTCTGGATGCCGCTAGGGAGAGAGCTGCTGCTGGTCAGGGAAAGCGTTAGGGTGTTCTATTAGCTTACTGTTAGGCAGGAGTGATTCTCCAAGAACCCAACAGCCCTTTTTAGGGCTACAATAACGTTATACTTTTTTTTTTTTTATTTGCAGCTAGTACCATATTGTGAGGAATTTGCAGGGGGACTTGCTACCGTTGTGTTTAGCTCTTAGTGACACACATATCCACCTCAAACACCAAAGTGGGAAAATTTATTAGGGGTTTGATTTCAATTAGGCACAGTCTGCCATTTACTTTTTATTTTACGTTTATTTTTTTAATAACTCAGTGTCATCTCATCTTGCATAGTAGTGTGCTTTCATACTTGGCTAGAAAATAGCCATAGGAGAATCCAAACGGCTTACTTACGCCTACAGTAGCGTTATATATATTTGATTTCTGGTTGATCTGCTGGTGGCTGTACTTGCTGCAGTGCATCTACTAGCAAATTGTGAGCAATTTGTAGTGAGACTTGCGACCGCTGTGTTTTGCGCTTAGTGACGCACATATCCATTGCAAAGACCGAAGTGGGAAAATTTATTAGGGGTTGGATTTCAATTAGGCACAGTCTGCCATTTCCTTTTTTATTTTACGTTTATTTTTTTAATAACTCAGTGTCATCTCATCTTGCAAAGTAGTGTGCTTTCATACTTGGCTAGAAAATAGCCATAGGAGAATCCAAACGGCTTACTTACGCCTACAGTAGCGTTATATATATTTGATTTCTGGTTGATCTGCTGGTGGCTGTACTTGCTGCAGTGCATCTACTAGCAAATTGTGAGCAATTTGTAGTGAGACTTGCGACCGCTGTGTTTTGCGCTTAGTGACGCACATATCCATTGCAAAGACCGAAGTGGGAAAATTTATTAGGGGTTGGATTTCAATTAGGCACAGTCTGCCATTTCCTTTTTTATTTTACGTTTATTTTTTTAATAACTCAGCGTCATCTCATCTGGCATAGTAGTGTGCTTTCATACTTGGCTAGAAAATAGCCATAGCAATAGGATAGCATCGTTTGGTTTTAAAAACTAAAAAACACAAAAAAAAACAAAAAAACACAAAAAAAAGTTAAAAAAAAATTAAAGTTATAACTCTCATTTTAAAAATGTTTAACCCGAGGGCTAGGGGTAGAGGACGAGGGCGGGGACGTGGGCGTCCAACTACTGCAGGGGTCAGAGGCCGTGGTCCTGGGCGGGGTGAGACACCACCTGCTTATGAGGGAGCAGGGGAACGCCGCAGAGCTACACTCCCTAGGTTCATGTCTGAAGTTACTGGGACTCGTGGTAGAGCACTGTTGAGGCCAGAACAGTGCGAACAGGTGATGTCGTGGATTGCCGACAATGCTTCGAGCAATTTGTCCACCAGTCAGTCTTCCACGCAGTCCACCCATGTCACCGAAATCGGCACTCCTCCAGCTCCTGCACCTCAGCCTCCCCCCCCCCCCCAGTCTGCCCCCTCCAAGGAAAATTTGGCATTTGAACCGGCATACTCTGAGGAACTGTTTTCTGGACCCTTCCCACAGTCACAAACCACTTGTCCGGTTGCTGCTGAGCAATTTTCCGATGCCCAGGTTTTCCACCAGTCGCAGTCTGTGGGTGATGATGACCTTCTTGACGTAGTGGAAGAAGTGTCTAAAGAGGTGTCCGACGATGAGGAGACAAGGTTGTCAGACAGTGGGGAAGTTGTTGTCAGGGCAGGAAGTCCGAGGGGGGAGCAGACTGAGGGATCGGAGGATGATGAGGTGACAGACCCAAGCTGGGTTGATAGGCCGGGTGAACACAGTGCTTCTGAGACAGAGGAGAGTCCTCGACCAGAACAGGTTGAAAGAGGCAGTGGTGGGGCCAGACGGAGAGGCAGGGCCAGAGCTGGTGCATCAGCGCCAAATGTGTCAACTAGTGAAGCTCCCGTGGCGAGGGCTCCTGCGGCGAGGGCTAGATTTTCAGAAGTCTGGAGGTTCTTTAAGGAAACACCGGATGACCGACGGACTGTGGTGTGCAACATTTGCCAAACCAGGATCAGCAGGGGTTCCACCACTACTAGCTTAACTACCACCAGTATGCGCAGGCATATGAATGCTAAACACCCCACTCAGTGGCAACAAGCCCGTTCACCTCCGGCCATGCACACCACTGCTCCTTCCCCTGTGTCAGCTGATAGTCAGCCCCCTGCCCAGGACCCTGCCACAAAAACCCCATCGTCGCCTCCACGATCCTCCACAGCATCCACCAGCGTTCAGCTCTCCATACCCCAGACGCTGGAGCAGAAACGCAAATATAGTGCAACCCACCCGCACGCCCAAGCCCTTAATGTCCACATCTCCAGATTGCTTAGCCTGGAGATGCTGCCCTATAGGCTAGTAGAGACCGAGGCCTTTCGCAACCTCATGGCGGCGGCCGCCCCTCGGTATTCGGTCCCCAGCCGCCACTACTTTTCCCGATGTGCCGTCCCAGCCCTGCACCAGCACGTGTCAGACAACATCATCCGTGCCCTGACCAACGCCGTTTCTGACAAGGTCCACCTGACCACGGACACGTGGACGAGTGCTGCCGGGCAGGGCCACTATATATCGCTGACGGCACATTGGGTTAACTTGGTGGAGGCTGGGACCGAGTTTGACCCTGCGGCTGGTCATATACTGCCGACGCCGAGGATTGTGGGGCCTACCTCGGTCCAGGTGTTTCAGGCCTACTATGCCTCCTCCTCCTCCCACCGCTCCTCCACCTCCTCCTCCTCCGAATTACCATCCGTGGGCATGGCGCCATCAGTCGGTAGCTCTAGGCACAGCAGCAGTGCCGTCGCTAAGCGACAGCAGGCGGTGCTCAAACTGCTGAGCCTAGGCGATAAAAGGCACACCGCCCAAGAGCTATTACAGGCCATCACGGCGCAGAATGATCTGTGGCTGGCACCGCTGAACCTGAAGCCAGGCATGGTTGTGTGTGACAACGGCCGTAACCTGGTGGCGGCTCTGCAACTCGGCAGACTGACACATGTGCCATGCCTGGCCCATGTGTTAAATCTGATAGTTCAGCGTTTCCTCAAGACATACCCCAATCTGTCTGATTTGCTCACGAAGGTGCGCCGCATCTGTGCGCATTTCAGGAAGTCCAGCACAGATGCTGCCACTCTCAGGGCAGCGCAGCGCCGCCTCCAACTGCCCGCTCACCGACTGTTGTGCGACGTGCCCACGAGGTGGAATTCAACACTGACCATGTTATCCAGAGTTTACCAGCAGCGCCGAGCAATTGTAGACTGCCAGATGTCAACTTCCACCAGAACTGGTAGTCAGGTCAGTCAGCTTCCTCAAGTCTACAATGAGGAGTGGACGTGGATGTCTGATATCTGTCAGGTGCTGAGTAACTTTGAGGAGTCAACACAGATGGTCAGTGGCGATGCCGCCATCATCAGCCTCACCATCCCGCTGCTTGGCCTGTTGAAAAACTCTCTGATCAGCATGAAGTCGGAAGCTTTGCGCTCGTCACAAGAGACGGGGGAAGAAGATTCCATTGTTGATAGCCAAAGCACCCTTAGGTCTGTTTCTCAGCGCATATCGGAGGAGGTGGAGGTGGAGGAGGATGAGGAGGAAGAGGAGGAGAATGTTGGCGAGACACAAGAGGGGACCATTGTTGAGTCCTTCACTGTTCAGCGTGTATGGGCAGAAGAAGAGGAGTTGGAGGAGTTGGAGGAGGAGGAAATGGACAGTCAGGCCAGTGAGGGGAGTGAATTCTTACGCGTTTGTACTCTGGCGCATATGGCAGATATCATGCTAGGCTGCCTATCCCGTGACCCTCGCGTTCAAAGAATTTATTCCAGCACCGATTACTGGGTGTTCACTCTCCTGGACCCACGGTACAAGCAAAATCTTTCCACTCTCATCCCTGGAGAGGAAAGGAGTGTGAGAATGCATGAATACCAGCAGGCCCTGGTTCACAAGCTGAAACAGTATTTCCCTTCTGACAGAGCTAGCGGCAGAGTGCGTAGTTCTGCGGGACAAGTAGCGAGGGAGAGTAGGCAAGCAGGCAGCTTGTCCAGCACTGGCAAGGGTACGCTTTACAAGGCTTTTGCCAGCTTTATGTCACCCCAGCAAGACACTGTCACCTGTCCCCAGTCTCGGCAGAGTAGGGCTGATCTTTACAGAAAGATGGTGAGGGAGTACGTAGCTGACCATACCATCGTCCTAAATGATCACACAGCTCCCTACAACTACTGGGTTTCAAAGCTGGACATGTGGCACGAACTGGCGCTGTACGCCTTGGAGGTTCTTGCCTGCCCTGCCGCTAGCGTCTTGTCCGAGCGGGTTTTCAGTGCAGCTGGTGGCATCATCACCGATAAGCGTACACGCCTGTCGACTGACAGCGCTGACAGGCTGACGCTTATTAAGATGAATAAAGCCTGGATTTCTCATAATTTCCAATCTCCACCAGGTGAAGGAAGCTCAACCTGAATAATTTATCCACTCCTCCTCCTCCTCATTTTCCTCCTTCTCCTCCTCTTTGTACAGTAAAGCAGAGGAAACTGGCTATTTTTTGACAGGGCCCACTGGCTCTAGCTATAGTACTTTATGCATTTAATTTTTCTGGAGGGCCACCTACCCGGTCCTCTGTTTTAAACAATTTTTGGGAGTGCCACATACAGGCACTCAATCTATTCAATTTTTCTGGAGGGCCACCTACCCGGTCCTCTGTTTTAAACAATTTTTGGCAGTGCCACATACAGGCACTCAATCTATTCAATTTTTCTGGAGGGCCACCTACCTGCTCCTCTGGTTTGAAAACTTTTTTGGACTGCCACATACAGGCACTCAATCTATTCCATTTTACTGGAGGGCCACCTACCTGCTCCTCTGGTTTGAAAAGTTTTTTGGACTGCCACATACAGGCACTCAATCTATTCAATTTTTCTGGAGGGCCACCTACCCGCTCCTCTGGTTTGAAAACTTTTTTGGACTGCCACATACAGGCACTCAATCTATTCCATTTTACTGGAGGGCCACCTACCTGCCCCTCTGGTTTGAAAAGTTTTTTGGACTGCCACATACAGGCACTCAATCTATTTCATTTTTCTGGAGGGCCACCTACCCGCTCCTCTGGTTTGAAAACTTTTTTGGACTGCCACATACAGTCACTCAATCTATTTCATTTTTCTGGAGGGCCACCTACCTGCTCCTCTGGTTTGAAAACTTTTTTGGACTGCCACATACAGGCACTATCCAAATTAAATTGTCTCCATAGCAGCCTCCACACGTTGTCTCCATTGCTACCTCCAAAAGTCGTCCATATAGCTGCCTCCATACATCGTCCCCTTATCAAACGAGGTGCGTCAGGCAGAAATTTGGGTTGTTTTCATGGATTCCACATCAAAGTTGTTAACTTTGTCGCCACCCTGCTGTGTTATCCACAAAATATACTGGCAAACTTTTATCATTTACCAATATTATTTCAGCGCTTCTTGCGCATCTGTTTACATTTCCCTCACCCGGCATATCCTAAACTTATAAGAACGCTACTACACTTGATCCTATACAAAAGGTTCTTAGAAGTGCTGTTTGGGAAGTAGCCTAGAGACAGGGGCTTGGATTGGCGAAAGCTCGCCTGGCAGCGGAGCGCCAGCTCCATGCGCATCATGCGCTTCTTGCGCATCTGTTTACATTCCCCTCACCCGCCATATCCCAAACTTATAAGAACGCTACTACACTTAACTTGGTGCAGGCTGGGACCGAGTCTGACCCTGGGGCTGGTCATATACTGCCGACGCAGAGAATTGCGGGGCCTACCTCGGTCCAGGTCTCAAAGGTCTAGTATACCTCCTCCTCCTCCCACCCCTCCTCCACCTTCTCCTCCTCCGAATTACCATCCGTGGCCATGGCGCCATCAGTCGGTAGCTCTAGGCACAGCAGCAGTGCCGTCGCTAAGCGACAGCAGGCGGTGCTCAAACTGCTGAGCCTAGGCGATAAAAGGCACACCGCCCAAGAGCTATTACAGGGCATTCCACATCAAACTTGTTAACTTTGTCGCCACCCTGCTGTGTAATCCACAAAATATACTTGCAAACTTTTATCATTTACCGATATTATTTCAGCGCTTCTTGCGCATCTGTTTACATTCCCCTCACCCGCCATATCCTAAACTTATAAGAACGCTACTACACTTGATCTTATACAAAAGGTTCTTAGAAGTGCTGTTTGGGGAGTAGCCTAGAGACAGGGGCTTGGATTGGCGAAAGCTCACCTGGCAGCGGAGCGCCAGCTCCATGCGCATCATGCGCTTCTTGCGCATCTGTTTACATTCCTCTCACCCGCCATATCCCAAACTTATAAGAACGCTACTACACTTGATCTTATACAAAAGGTTCTTAGAAGTGCTGTTTGGGGAGTAGCCTAGAGACAGGGGCTTGGATTGGCGAAAGCTCGCCTGGCAGCGGAGCGCCAGCTCCATGCCAAGATCCAACTAACATAGTTTTAACTGCAGCACCTTTAATCTACTACTAGTTCACTGCCTCCATACATGGTCCCCTTATCAAACGAGCTGTGTCAGGCAGAATTTTGGGTTGTTTTCATGGCTTCCATGTTAACTTTGTCGCCACCCTGCTGTGTAATCCACAAAATATACTGGCAAACTTTTATCATGTACCGATATTATTTGAGCGCTTCTTGCTCACCTCCTTTGGTTCCTCTCTGCCACCCATTGGTTTGAAGCCTGAGTCCATTTAGGGTATGTCGCCATGACACTCTCTAGCCTGCTGCCGCTGCCTCTGCATGCCGTCCCCTATAGTGTCAGGGTCAATTATTGGATGTTTTAGATGCTATCTAGCTTCATTCTGTCACTCTGTCATGGCCATGCTGTTGCCCATAATTTTGGCATAATGGTGCGATTAAGCAGCCTCAGAGGCATCCATGCATGCTGCCCCTGCTGTTTCCTGTCCATTTCCGTGGTGTTTCCATCCTTTTCAGAGGTTCCCAGGTGTTTGGCCAAGCTTCCCTGTGCAGAGCCTTGGTCCCCTTGAAAAATGCTCGAGTCTCCCATTGACTTCAATGGGGCTCGTTATTCGAGACGAGCACTCGAGCATCGGGAAAAGTTCGTCTCGAATAACGAGTACCCGAGCATTTTAGTGCTCGCTCATCTCTACATGGGACATGTCTTCTGGATCAGTTGTCTTCTCAAAGAATGACATTAATTCTCTTTTTGTTGGAGGGCTTAATACACAGATACCAACTGAAAGTTGCATCAATTAGATTACCAGGCACTACATGAGATTGAAAGGTAGAAAGACCCAAAAAGACATTTAAGTGGTAGATCATAATTATGTTTTTTTTACTGGTTAACCCTTTTAAACAAATTACATAACATTCACAATTATGTTAATATACATTACATATTGTTTTATAAATCAAAGAATTTTTATATATTTTTTAGTTGCTTTACTCAGCATAACAAAATAACACATTCTCTAATTCAGTTATTAACAAAAATGCCGCATTTCACAGATATACCGTATATACTCGTGTATAAGCCGAGTTTTTCAGCACAAAAAATGTGCTGAAAAACGTCCCCTCGGCTTATACACGAGTCAATGCAGAGTAAAAAATACTTAAAAAGTATTAAACTTATATACTCACCCTCCGGTGGCCCCGTTGTGCAGCGCTGCTCCCCCGATGTCTGCGCGGCTCCTCTTCTTGCTTCCGCGCCCGTCTTCTTTCTTCTGCAGGGCGCCTCCATCTTTTCTCCCCGGGCGGCGCCTAGTATGACGTCAGCAGCGGCACGTCATATTATACGCCTGCCGGCCGGGGGAGGGTGGTGGCACTGCCCAGCAGAAGAAAGAAGACGGGCGCTGCACATCGGGGCCAACGGAGGGTGAGTATATAAGTTTATTTATTTTTTTAATGCTGGGCAGGCTGTATACTACTGGGGGCAGGCTGCATACTACTGGGGGCAGGCTGTATACTACTGGGGGCAAGCTGTATACTACTGGGGGCAAGCTGTATACTACTGGGGGCAGGCTGGGGTGGCTGTATACTACTGGGGGCAAGCTGTATACTACTGGGGGCAGGCTGTATACTACTGGGGGCAGGCTGGGCTGGCTTTATACTACAGGGGCAAGCTGGGCAGGCTGTATACTACTGGGGGAAGGCTGGGCTGGCTGTATACTACTGGGGGCAAGCTGGGCTGGCTGTATACTACTGGGGGCAAGCTGGGCTGGCTTTGTACTACTGGGGGCATGCTGTATACTACAGGAGGCTGGCTGGCTATATACTGGGGGGGTCTGTGACCAATGCATTTCCCACCCTCGGCTTATACTCAAGTCAATAGGTTTTCCCAGTTTTTGGTGGTAAAATTAGGGGTCTCGGATTATACTCAGGTCGGCTTATACTCGAGTATACAGGTGGTCCCCTACTTAAGAACACTCGACTTACATACGACCCCTAGTTACAGACGGACCACTGGATATTGGTAATTTATTGTACTTTAGTCCTAGGCTACAATAAACAACTGTAACTGTTATCAGAGGTGTCTGTAATGAAGTTTTATTGTTAATCTTGATTCTTATGACAACCCAACATTTTTAAAAACCAATTGTCACAGAGACCAAAAAAGTTCTGGCTGGGATTACAATGATAAAATATACAGTTCCGACTTACATACAAATTCAACTTAAGAACAAACCTGCAGACCCTATATTGTATGTAACCCGGGGACTGCCTGTACATGGTAAGTCCAACCTGTCTCTATCAGTCCTGCTGTACACAATATGAGTTTCCCCTAGACACGACCTTGTAACTTCTCACTTAGGGTCCAGTGGTGTCCATTTTGGATTTCTGTGTGAGAGCTTGCTGCTGAGATTTCTGCTGTCTCTGCTGTGTGGCTGTAGCCATGCCCCCTGCACAGAGCTCAGAGACACTCACTGACATCCTGCCAGGAGATCATGAGCAGAGAGAGAGGCTACAAACTACAAGCTAAGAGGAGATAAGTAATCCAGAGGAAGGGGGAAGCAGGCACATATATGTGAGATGTAGCAGAGCTGTGTGTGCAATAGGCATCTCATCATCTCTGATCTGTCTCATCTCTCTTTCTATGTGTCAGTGTATTAGTACAATGTAAGAATCCAGATGAAAGTGTATTTACACCTGTAGCCTAATAATGTAACCACATTGTCATCCCACAGAACTAGATGGATAATGTGTCTGCTTAGAGAGTCCCAGCCCACACCCTGTGATTTTGCATTGAGCAGCCAGAAGAGTGATAGGAGCTAAAACAGCAAAACTGAGTTACATTGTAAAGTAAGGGGATAAAATGATCTTTAATGTGTTAACATCACTAGGGGATTGAGATGTGAAAATTTTCTTTTGTGGGAAAACCCCTTTAAAATAGGTACAAATGTATAAGTGAAGACAAGCAAACAGCAAGCGATTCAACTAACAATCAATACTATCCTTAGTATGTCAAAGTAATGAGCAAGGAACATACATGGATACAAAAAGAAGCTGAACAGTGCCATATGCAGCTAGGTGAAATAGCTCCTGGAACAAGTAAACATTTATTTATGCATCTGTAATACATTGGGGAAGATTTTTTAAATTAATTTCTATCAGAATTAAGATAATATTATTTTGAATAAAAAATTGTCTAAAATGCCTTGTGTCCCATTTATAAAAAGTTTTAGAAGTTCACCAAAATTTATAGTACTGTATTTATAAACTAAGACTCATAATAGGATGTGCAAAGTTGGACTAAACAGCCCTGAACTATGATAGATCTACCATATTTACCTGATTTTTGATAAATCAGGTGCTGTTTATGACTGTCTGTCTACCTTTGTGCTTTTTAGGTCTAAAAATGTTCATAATCATGCCCCATTAACTCATTATGGCATGTTGAGTAGGCCCAAAATAGGTAAATTGGTGCTTAATTTCCAGTGTGATATTCAGGGTCGCAATAATAATAATGCCATGCAGTATTAGAAACATTGGGGCAAATTTACTTACCTGGTCCAGTCGCGATCCCCGATTCGGATGGACCGAGGAAGATGAAGTCCGGCGCGATTCCCGTAGCTTGTGTGCCCGAGTTCCTGCAACCGTCGCTTCCCCGCCAAGGTCCGCCGAAGTTCACCTTTTTCTTCCTGGTGCTTATAAGTGCGTGTCTTGCGACACAATTCGAAATGTTAAATCCCGCACTTAGTCCGAATCCGTCAGGTTGTCCAATCGCGTGTGCCAAAATCTCCTGTTAAATGCGGCGCAAAGCGGAAATCGTCGGGACTTTAATAAATGAGCCCCATTGTTACTCCCTCCCAACACACAGGTGTCAATGCAGATTCAGTTTCCAGTATAGATGTTTAGAATTTTTTTTTTAAATCTTATACAAGATGTTTCCTATAACCAAAATTAATGTGTTAATATAAACCTGATGTGTTATCTCTTAAGAACAAATGATTTTGAAATCTTTGCAAAGTCATTACAGACAGTCCCCGGGTTACGTACTAGATGGGGTCCGGAGGTTTGTTCTTAAGTTGAATTAGTATGTAAGTCGAAACTGTATATTTTATAATTGTAGCTCCAGACAAAAAAATTTTTGGCCCCAATGACAATTGGAGTTTAAACATTTTTTGCTGTAATGGGACCAAGGATTATTAATAATCATTACAGACACCTTACAGCTGATCATTACAGTCTGGGACTATAGCAAAGCATCCAGAGAGCTTCACCAGAGGTCAGAGGGGTCTGTCTGTAGCTATGGGTTGTCTGTAAGTCGGGTGTCCTTAAGTAGGGGACCGCCTGTACATAAGTAGACCATTATTTTCTCAATTGAGTTACATGCTGTATACGTTGATAGGGCTTATGCTGGCACATGTTTATCAGTCAGAAGTGCATTAGAGTATCCAATAACCATTAACACAAGTGGAAGTGAGGGTTTTAATCTTGTGGCAACTATATGTCTGTTATTAAGGATTCCTAATTTTAAGGGGCTTTTGTTAGAATATCTATGATGCCTTTTTGTTTGTCATATATATATATATGTATTAATATATATTTAATTATAAACTACGGTATCTGTCATGTCCACTATTACTTACAGTATTATGTACCTGATGAGGTTATCAAGATGTATGGGGCATTTAGATTTTCCTTTGTGTATGCAATTTGTAAAGCGTAAGACACACTCAACAGTCAGGGGAACGTATGTACGGCCGCAAGCTTGCACAAGCAAGTGCTCACCGTTCTGAACCGTAGCTGCTAAAAGATAGAGCCATCTCTATCTTTGGATGTATAGATGGCCATGGGGCTACTATTTTGTATTTTGTACACAAATATATAATAAAAAGTGATCAAAAGCTTTTACAGTCCCTAAAATGATAGAAAGAAAACATCAGCTCATCACTAGAGATGAGCGAACATGCTCGTCCGAGCTTGATGCTCGGTCGAGCATTAGGGTACTCGAGACGGCTCGTTGCTCGGACGAGTATTTCCCCTGCTCGAGATCGAGCATTTAATTAAAAAAAACACAGTGAAGAACAATGAAGAATAGAATAAAAACAGTGAACACAGGATCATTTAAGATAAAAACACAGTGCAGAACACAGTGCAGAATAGATTACAGATGTTCGGCACATCTGCTTACTTGTCGGGAGATACGCGCGGAACGGCGCGAACAAAATAGCATGTGAAGAACAATATATATGTGTGAAGAACACATTGCAGATGTATTTAAACATCTGCAATGTGTTCTTCACACACATATATATTGTTCTTCACATGCTATTTTGTTCGCGCCGTTCCGCGCGTATCTCCCGACAAGTAAGCAGATGTGCCGAACATCTGTAATCTATTCTGCACTGTGTTCTGCACTGTGTTTTTATCTTAAATGATCCTGTGTTCACTGTGTTCACTGTTTTTATTCTATTCTTCACTGTTCTTTACATCTGCTAACTTGTCGGGAGATAATATACGAGCGGAACAGTGAAGAATAGATCGCAGATGTTTGCAAATTATCAGAAGACATTATTTTTCAATTAAATAACACATTTTATTCCTGAACCATGGTCCCTTTGAAAAATGCTCGGGTCTCCCATTGACTTCAATGGGGCTCGTTACTCGAAACGAGCACTCGAGCATCTGGAAATGTTCGGCTCGAGTAACGAGCACCCGAGCATTTTAGTGCTCGCTCATCTCTACTCATCACACAAAATATTATACCTAACATACACTGTAGCAAGGGAAAGAAGAAAGTCAGAACATCATAAAATCTTTGTAAATTTGGTATCCGTATGATTGTACCGACCCAAAGAATAAAAGGACGGTATCCTTTGGAGCGCATATTGAACGTCGTAAATATAGAGCCCACAAGAATTTGTTGCAAATGCATTTATTCATTCATTTCACACCATTTGTAATTTTATTTATCTATTTATAGTACGCAGCATGGACAGACAGTCCTCCCAGACAACCCCTAGTTACACACAGACCTCTTTGCCCACTGTGACCTCTGGGAAAGCTCTTTGGATGCTTCACTTTAGTCCCAGCCTAATGATCAACTGTAAAGTGTCTGTAATGAAGCTTTATTAATAATCTTGTTCCCATGACAGCAAAAACTTTTGAAAATCCAAGTGTCACCAGGCAAAATAAATTTGTCTGTAGATGCAATTATAAAATATACAGTTCCGACTTGCATACAAATTCAACTTAAGAACAAACCTAAAGAACCTTTCTTGCACTTTACCCGGGGACTGTCTGTATTGTTGCAGAAAACAAACCCTTCATTGGCTCTGTACACAGTAACTGTACACAGTTATGGATTTATGAAGCTGGGGAGTGAAAAATGAAAACACAAAATGAAATAAGGCTGTGCCATTAAAGGGGTTAAAATAGGTGTGATTCTTATAACTCCAATGAATTAAGGCCCCTATGAAAAATATGGATGTAAATAATGGCAACAATTTTTTTATACTTATTCATAACATTGACCTTATTTTATCTTTCCAGTACTACTTTAGATTTAGTTTGAAAGCAGCAAAAAGTTGGGAAATTTAAGCTCTTCTTTTGTCTTCAGCATTAGCGCTGGGACTCAATTATATGCAAAATGTCATATAATAAATTCTGTGAAGTCCTTAGGGACAAAAGCTAGATGAGCCCTACTTAGGAGACTGTACATTTAAAACTTTAATACTTTATGCAAATACTAAAAATTACGAACCTAGAACAAGGAAATATCTGACAGCTTACTTAGTGTTAGCTACTGAAATTATAGACAGGCAACACTGGGATTATAAGTGTGTCCCCAGTTGACCAGAACGAACAGTTGTGCAGCTCATTTTTATATACTTGCTGTAAATATGGCCATTTTTGAACAATATTTGGACTACTGTATTACGGAGTCTGTAGTATAATTTTGTCATTACAGAAGACATAAAAGTGCCATTTATGTGACAATATAGTAAGTGCTTATATTTCTTATATGTGTTCTATAAGCTGAGTACTCCTTATCTATATACCCTAATAGGTATATAATGAAAACGGTTTTGCCTAAAGGACTAGTCTTCTAATTATTGTGGTGGCTATGTAACAGCTAAAGTAAATATGTATGTTATATATTTCATTGGTTTCTGTGGTTAGGGAAACTTGCTTGATGGTTGCAACGTTAAACACTACACATCCATTATTTTAAAATATTGTACAGATTTGTATTCAGTAAAGGTAGAGAAGGGAGGAAGAGCCCCAGAAAATTACTTTCGTGCTCACATGTGGTTGTAATAATAATCAATCAAGCAAACAAAGGAGTTGCCAGGAAGACAATTTTGAGAGCCCTAATACTTAGTCTTTAGAAAACATTGTAGCTCATATTCTTCAAAACAGAAGATAACAACGTAGATCTGCTTCATGTATTTTGCAGCCACTTACGTAAATGCCAGAGGCAGTCTGCTTTGCAGCAGTTGTCAGTGGATCATGTACAGTACTAAACATTTACAGCAGCTCATGTATGTGTTTGTAACTCTGGACCAGTCTAGGAATTTCAGTCTTTGTTGTATGCTATATTGGAGGACCACGTTTTTTTCACATGCTTTGTACAAATAGTGAAAAGTGCTGCCAAAATGCTGTGTTAATCTTGGGCAACCTTTTCTTGGAAGGACAAGTCTCTGGGCATGCTAAGACCTTTGCTTCTATGTCAGCCTTTGGCACATGTAGCATATTTTGTCTACCATTGGACAAAATTCTGCAAATATAAAATTACAGGTGCTGTTGATCTTACAATGTGATTGAACCTTTGTTTATCCAAATACTATAATGTTGTTGAAAGTTCAGTCACCTAAAGGGTAATGCATGCCTCTTGAACTGTGATCAGGGGCGGACTGGCCATTGTACCCACCGGGAATTTTCCCGGTGGGCCGGTCGGTCCTGGGCCGGTCTGGGGCCGGTCCGGAGCTGGTGCGGGGCCGGTCCGCACTCCCTAAAACTTTTCACATAATCTATAGTACCTGCATCGTACGATGCAGGTACTATTGATTAGTACACAGACGCAGCGCAGCACCGCTGCTTCTGCGTCTGTGTATACACCCAGCTACACAGGTTGTGCAATCGACGTCATTGCGCGACCTGTGTAGCGTGGAGTAGGCTGACTTACCAGCTGTCAGCTGTCGCCGGCCTCCGTGTAGCTCCGCGGCTTGGTGTGGAGGCGCGGAGCAGTGACGTCACTATCCCGCGCCTCTACACCAAGCCACCGAGGAAGACGGGAAGAAACTGCACCAAAGGGGTGAGTATGATGTTTTTTTTTTTAAATTACAGAATGGGGGGCATTATTTATATGTCTGGGGAGGGGGGCTGCATTATTCTATATTTGGGAATGGCAGTGGGCATAAATTATATGTCGGGGGGGGGGATTATTGTATATATGGGGCTGGCAGTGGGCATAAATTATATATCTGGGGTGGGGGGAGGCAGGGGGCATTAATTATATGTCTGGGGCAGGGGGGGGGCATTATTGTATATATGGGGCTGGCAGTGGGCATTAATTATATGTCTGGGGCAGGGGGGGGCATTATTCTATATCTAGGGCTGGCAGGGGGCATTAATTATATGTCTGGGGCAGGGGGGGCATTATTCTATATCTAGGGCTGGCAGGGGGCATTAATTATATGTCTGGGGCCGGGGGGAATTAATTATATATCTGGGGCTGGCTGGGGCCATTATTTTTATGCCTGGGTCATAGTAGGAGCTCTATCAATACTGGGGTGGGTCGGGGGGGGGGGGGGGGTTAAAGGAGAGAAAGAAGAAATAAATTACCCTTACCATTACAGTTACATTATGGGGCACTATTTGTGTGGTATTAATATTGTAGGGGGCTCTATTACAGTATTTGGGGCACAGTATTGGTGGTAGCAGAAGAAGGGACAATGGGAAAGTGCAGTACATAAGACGTCTGTGTGGTAAACTCTGCAGGAAAGCTGTGTACCTGGAGGAAGAGACAAGGTGATGGTGGAACTAATGGAGAAGATGAGGAACGAATACAATCCGAGGAGACGTCACCTGAGGTCACTGGATGCAATAGGTGAGGATCTCATGTGTTTTCTGTAGTTGTATATGGTAAATACTGATTTTTTTCATGTTCGCTTCTGTGTATATATGTAGTATTATAGTAGTTATATTCCTGTACATAGGGGGCAGTATTATAGTAGTTATATTCCTGTACATAGGTGGTAGTATTATAGTAGTTATATTCTTGTACATAGGGGGCAGTATTATAGTAGTTATATTCTTGTACATAGAGGGCAGTATTATAGTAGTTATATTCTTGTACATAGGGGGCAGTATTATAGTAGTTATATTCTTATACATAGGGGGCAGTATTATAGTAGTTATATTCTTGTACATAGAGGGCAGTATTATAGTAGTTATATTCTTGTACATAGGGGGCAGTATTATAGTAGTTATATTCTTGTACATAGGGGCAGTATTATAGTAGTTATTTTCTTGTACATAGGGGGCAGTATTATAGTAGTTATATTCCTGTACATAGGTGGTAGTATTATAGTAGTTATATTCTTGTACATAGGGGGCGGTATTATAGTAGTTATATTCCTGTACATAGGGGGCGGTATTATAGTAGTTATATTCCTGTACATAGGTGGTAGTATTATAGTAGTTATATTCCTGTACATAGGGGGCAGTATTATAGTAGTTATATTCTTGTACATAGGGGGCGGTATTATAGTAGTTATATTCCTGTACATAGGGGGCAGTATTATAGTAGTTATATTCTTGTACATAGGGGGCAGTATTATAGTAGTTATATTCCTGTACATAGGGGGCAGTATTATAGTAGTTATATTCTTGTACATAGGGGGCAGTATTATAGTAGTTATATTCTTGTACATAGGGGGCAGTATTATAGTAGTTATATTCTTGTACATAGGGGGCAGTATTATAGCAGTTATATTCCTGTACATAGGGGGCAGTATTATAGGAGTTATATTCCTGTACATAGGAGGCAGTATTATAGTAGTTGGCTTGTATATGGGAGAAGGTATTGTAGTAGTTTTATTTTGTATATAGAAGGCAGGATTGAATGTGCTATTGTAGCATTATTCCTGTACATAGGAGGCAGTATCAATATATTCTTTCTCTGAATTCTACATGTATGGCACAGGGGAAAGGTAATTAAGGCATAATTTACTAATCGACAGGTCACATTCTTTGCTCATTAGATTCACTTACTAGCAAAAGATGTTCTTGTTTTGCATTAAGGCCATCTACCAACAATTTGTCTGTTATAACCCCACCCACATTATCTGACCACACCCACTTGTTTTGACTCCGCCCATAAGATGGGGCCACTTTTATATTTTTTTCCAGGGCCATTTTAAATTCCCAGTCCGCCCCTGACTGTGATCCACCAGGTGAATTTAGCTTGTCGGCACAAGACCTGTCAGGACTTGCTGATGTGGCTTAACTAGTGGACACCTGTATTTGAACCTAATTCCTTTAAACACCTTGTCCAGAGGAAGTGATGACTGGTGCCTCCCAAAGTCCTCTCTCAAATTCTTCATCTGTATTTTACAAGCAGGTATCTTATCTTATTGAGGGAGTATAAAGCGTGAAGATTGCCTAAAAGTCCAAAAGGTCTGAATTGGAAAAAATAACTTTTTTGGATACCTGTGTCCACACTGGAGAACCAAGGGACCAAGTGGGTCATTTATCTTTATTTTTCTTCTATTTTGGTTTGTCTTTTTTGAGACTCTTTCAGCGTATTGGAATTTTTGTACCTTTTTGGGGACCTTCTGAAATGTTCCCTGAAATCCGCAGGACATTAGTTTATCATCAGTTAGACATATATATCTTCTATTCCAGGTGTGCTAAATTACATTTATCTTTTCAAATTGACTAAAATTTGCAACATTTTTTTGCGCAAAAAGCTCTAGACAAAAACAAAACTAAAGGAAGCCTACCGTGAGGAAGGTAAATTAACTGCACAGGCTACTTGCACATGTACTAGCCTGGCACTGGGAGCTAAGGCTACTCTACGCCCCAGTGGCCTCTGCAGTTAATTTACATATTACTAACAACTTTAAACAAATTAGGTTAGCTTCCAGGATTATTAAATTGCAGATTAGGGCAGAGGCGGCGAGACGGAATCTCCCATCACATCTACTTCTAATGGTAGATTCCTCATGGTAGGTTTCCGTTAAAGAAAACTTAGAAAATGAAAAGAAACAAGTTGAGACATTTGTGCGATATTTTTGAGACATTTGTAACAAATGTCGCAAAAAGAGGTCTGAAAAAAAACATTTAACACCAGGAAAAGGTTAAATTGACAAATGACCAAAGTAGCAAATGGAAAAAAGACAGGCAAAAACAAGCCAAAACAAACAGAGATAAGGTAAATCCCCCCTCCAAAGAGACTGAAACAAAAATGTACATTCTTAAGGCTTGTTGGAATCATATAGAGGAAAAGCCTGAAAATTCTTAACTATTACACACTAGGATTGATTGGTCTTTAGTATGGGACTTTGCATCTGTATACAGGCAGTTTGTTCTTAATTTGAATTTGTATGTAAGTCAAAACTGTATATTTTTTAATTGTAGATTCAGACAAAAAATTTTTTTTAGCCCCAGTGACAATCAGAGTTTCAAAATTTTTTGCTGTAATGGGACCAATGATTATCAATAAATCTTCATTACAGACACCTTACAGCTGATCATTGCAGTCTGGGACTATAGTAAAGCATCCAGAGAGCTTCTCCAGAGGTCACAGTGGGCAGAAGGGTCCGTCTTTAACTAGAGGTCATCTGTAAGTCAGGTGTCCTTAAGTAGGGGATCACCTGTAATTCGGTTTCGATTGGGTTTTGGTTTGTTTAATTTATCTAAGAGGGTAAAATATTTAGCATCTGAGTTTGATTTTCTTGCAGTTTTTATCAAAAAAGTCACATGAGCTACCAATAACCATACCATTCTATTGCCTATGTCAGGTCGTGACTGGAGTTTATTTGCACCCAAAATTTGGACTTTTGCTTTGATTGCATAAAAAATTGCAACTTTTTCATTAGAGATGAGCGAACATACTCGTCCGAGCTTGATGCTCGTTCGAGCATTAGCGTACTCGAAACTGCTCGTTGCTCGGACGAACACTTCGCCCGCTCGAGAAAATGGCATCTCCAGCCGTTTTGCTTTTTGGCGGCCAGAAACAGAGCCAATCACAAGCCAGGAGACTCTGCACTCCACCCAGCATGACGTGGTACCCTTACACGTCGATAGCAGTGGTTGGCTGGCCAGATCAGGTGACCCTGGAATAGACTAGCCCCTGCCTGCGCTGCTCGGATCATTCTGTGTCTGGATGCCGCTAGGGAGAGAGCTGCTGCTGGTCAGGGAAAGCGTTAGGCTGTTCTATTAGAATAGTGTTAGGCAGGAGTGATTCAACAAGAACCCAACAGCCCTTCTTAGAGCTAGTACCATATTGTGAGGAATTTGCAGGGGGACTTGCTACCGTTGTGTTTAGCTCTTAGTGACACACATATCCACCTCAAACACCAAAGTGGGACAATTTATTAGGGGTTTGATTTCAATTAGGCACAGTCTGCCAGTTTCTTTTTATTTTACGTTTATTTTTTGATAACTCAGCGTCATCTCATCTGGCATAGCAGTGTGCTTTCATACTTGGCTAGAAAAAAGCCATAGGAGAATCCAAACGGCTTACTTAGGCCTACAATAGCGTTATATATTTTATTTCTGGTTGATCTGCTGGTGGCTGGCCTTGCTGTAGTGCATCTACTACCATATTGTGAGGAATTTGCAGTGAGACTTGCGACCGTTGTGTTTAGCGCTTAGTGACGCACATATCCATCGCAAAGACCGAATTGGGACAATTTATTAGGGGTTGGATTTCAATTAGGCACAGTCTGCCATTTACTTTTTATTTTACGTTTATTTTTTCATAACTCAGCGTCATCTCATCTGGCATAGCAGTGTGCTTTCATACTTGGCTAGAAAATAGCCATAGGAGAATCCAAACGGCTTACTTAGGCCTACAATAGCGTTATATATTTTATTTCTGGTTGATCTGCTGGTGGCTGGCCTTGCTGTAGTGCATCTACTACCATATTGTGAGGAATTTGCAGTGAGACTTGCAACCGTTGTGTTTAGCGCTTAGTGACGCACATATCCATCGCAAAGACCGAAGTGGGACAATTTATTAGGGGTTGGATTTCAATTAGGCACAGTCTGCCATTTACTTTTTATTTTACGTTTATTTTTTGATAACTCAGCGTCATCTCATCTGGCATAGCAGTGTGCTTTCATAGTTGGCTAGAAAATAGCCATAGCAATAGGATAGCATCGTTTGGTTTTAAAAACTAAAAAACACAAAAAAAAAACCCCCAAAAAAACACAAAAAAAAAGTAAAAAAAAAATTAAAGTTATAACTTTCATTTTCAAAATGTTTAACCCGAGGGCTAGGGGTGGAGGACGAGGGCGGGGACGTGGGCGTCCAACTACTGCAGGGGTCAGAGGCCGTGGTCCTGGGCGGGGTGAGACACCACCTGCTGATGAGGGAGCAGGGGAACGCCGCAGAGCTACACTCCCTAGGTTCATGTCTGAAGTTACTGGGACTCGTGGTAGAGCACTGTTGAGGCCAGAACAGTGCGAACAGGTGATGTCGTGGATTGCCGACAATGCTTCAAGCAATTTGTCCACCAGTCAGTCTTCCACGCAGTCCACCCATGTCACTGAAATCGGCACTCCTCCAGCTCCTGCACCTCAGCCTCCTCCCCCCCAGTCTGCCCCATCCCAGGAAAATTTGGCATTTGAACCGGCATACTCTGAGGAACTGTTTTCTGGACCCTTCCCACAGTCACAAACCACTTGTCCGGTTGCTGCTGAGCAATTTTCCGATGCCCAGGTTTTCCACCAGTCGCAGTCTGTGGGTGATGATGACCTTCTTGACGTAGTGGAAGAAGTGTGTAAAGAGGTGTCTGACGATGAGGAGACACGGTTGTCAGACAGTGGTGAAGTTGTTGTCAGGGCAGGAAGTCCGAGGGGGGAGCAGACTGAGGGATCGGAGGATGATGAGGTGACAGACCCAAGCTGGGTTGAGAGGACGGGGGAACACAGTGCTTCTGAGACGGAGGAGAGTCCTCGACCAGAACAGGTTGGAAGAGGCAGTGGTGGGGCCAGACGGAGAGGCAGGGCCAGAGCTGGTGCATCAGCACCAAATGTGTCACGTAGTGAAGCTCCCGTGGCGAGGGCTCCCGCGGCTAGGGCTAGATTTTCAGAAGTCTGGAGGTTCTTTAAGGAAACACCGGATGACCGACGGACTGTGGTGTGCAACCTTTGCCAAACCAGGATCAGCAGGGGTTCCACCACTACTAGCTTAACTACCACCAGTATGCGCAGGCATATGAATGCTAAACACCCCACTCAGTGGCACCAAGCCCGTTCACCTCCGGCCGTGCACACCACTGCTCCTTCCCCTGTGTCAGCTGATAGTCAGCCCCCTGCCCAGGACCCTGGCCCAAAAACCCCATCGTCGCCTCCACGATCCTCCACAGCATCCAGCAGCGTTCAGCTCTCCATACCCCAGACGCTGGAGCGGAAAAGGAAATATAGTGCAACCCACCCGCACGCCCAAGCCCTCAATGTCCACATCTCCAGATTGCTTAGCCTGGAGATGCTGCCCTATAGGCTGGTAGAGACCGAGGCCTTTCGCAACCTCATGGCGGCGGCCGCCCCTCGGTATTCGGTCCCCAGCCGCCACTACTTTTCCCGATGTGCCGTCCCAGCCCTGCACCAGCACGTGTCAGACAACATCATCCGTGCCCTGACCAACGCCGTTTCTGACAAGGTCCACCTGACCACGGACACGTGGACGAGTGCTGCCGGGCAGGGCCACTATATATCGCTGACGGCACATTGGGTTAACTTGGTGGAGGCTGGGACCGAGTCTGACCCTGCGGCTGGTCATATACTGCCGACGCCAAGGATTGCGGGGCCTACCTCGGTCCAGGTCTTTCAGGCCTACTATGCCTCCTCCTCCTCCCACCCCTCCTCCACCTCCTCCTCCGAACTACCATCCGTGGGCATGGCGCCATCAGTCGCTAGCTCTAGGCACAGCAGCAGTGCCGTCGCTAAGCGACAGCAGGCGGTGCTCAAACTGCTGAGCCTAGGCGATAAAAGGCACACCGCCCAAGAACTATTACAGGGCATCACGGCGCAGATTGATCTGTGGCTGGCACCGCTGAACCTAAAGCCAGGCATGGTTGTGTGTGACAATGGCCGTAACCTGGTGGCGGCTCTGCAACTCGGCAGACTGACACATGTGCCATGCCTGGCCCATGTGTTAAATCTGAAAGTTCAGCGTTTCCTCAAGACATACCCCAATCTGTCTGATTTGCTCACGAAGGTGCGCCGCATCTGTGCGCATTTCAGGAAGTCCAGCACAGATGCTGCCACTCTCAGGGCAGCGCAGCGCCGCCTCCAACTGCCCGCTCACCGACTGTTGTGCGACGTGCCCACGAGGTGGAATTCAACATTAACCATGTTATCCAGAGTTTACCAGCAGCGCAGAGCGATTGTAGACTGCCAGATGTCAACTTCCACCAGAACTGGTAGTCAGGTCAGTCAGCTTCCTCAAGTCTACAATGAGGAGTGGAAGTGGATGTCTGATATCTGTCAGGTGCAGAGTAACTTTGAGGAGTCAACACAGATGGTCAGTGGCGATGCCGCCATCATCAGCCTCACCATCCCGCTGCTTGGCCTGTTGAAAAACTCTCTGATCAGCATGAAGTCGGAAGCTTTGCGCTCGTCACAAGAGACAGGGGAAGAAGATTCCCTTGTTGATAGCCAAAGCACCCTCAGGTCTGTTTCTCAGCGCATATCGGAGGAGGTGGAGGAGGATGAGGAGGAAGAGGAGGAGAATGTTGGCGAGACACAAGAGGGGACCATTGTTCAGTTCTTCACTGTTCAGCGTGTATGGGCAGAAGAAGAGGAGTTGGAGGAGGAGGAGGAAATGGACAGTCAGGCCAGTGAGGGGAGTGAATTGTTGCGCGTTGGGACTCTGGCGCATATGGCAGATTTCATGCTAGGCTGCCTATCCCGTGACCCTCGCGTTCAAAGAATTTATTCCAGCACCGATTACTGGGTGTTCACTCTCCTGGACCCACGGTACAAGCAAAATGTTTCCACTCTCATCCCTGGAGAGGAAAGGAGTGTGAGAATGCATGAATACCAGCAGGCCCTGGTGCACAAGCTGAAACAGTATTTCCCTTCTGACAGCGCTAGCGGCAGAGTGCGTAGTTCTGCGGGACAAGTAGCGAGGGAGAGTAGGCGAGCAGGCAGCATGTCCTGCACTGGCAAGGGTACGCTTTACAAGGCTTTTGCCAGCTTTATGTCACCCCAACAAGACACTGTCACCTGTCCCCAGTCTCGGCAGAGTAGGGCTGATCTTTACAGAAAGATGGTGAGGGAGTACGTAGCTGACCATACCATCGTCCTAAATGATCACACAGCTCCCTACAACTACTGGGTTTCAAAGCTGGACATGTGGCACGAACTGGCGCTGTACGCCTTGGAGGTTCTTGCCTGCCCTGCCGCTAGCGTGTTGTCCGAGCGGGTTTTCAGTGCAGCTGGTGGCATCATCACCGATAAGCGCACACGCCTGTCGACTGACAGCGCTGACAGGCTGACGCTTATTAAGATGAATAAAGCCTGGATTTCTCATAATTTCCAATCTCCACCAGGTGAAGGAAGCTCAACCTGAATAATTTATGCACTCCTCCTCCTCATTTTCCTCCTTCTCCTCCTCTTTGTACACTAAAGCAGAGGAAACTGGCTATTTTTTGACAGGGCCCACTGGCTCTAGCTATAGTACTTTATGCATTTAATTTTTCTGGAGGGCCACCTACCCGGTCCTCTGTTTTAAACAATTTTTGGGAGTGCCACATACAGGCACTCAATCTATTCAATTTTTCTGGAGGGCCACCTACCTGCTCCTCTGGTTTGAAAACTTTTTTGGACTGCCACATACAGGCACTCAATCTATTTAATTTTTCTGGAGGGCCACCTACCTGCTCCTCTGGTTTGAAAACTTTTTTGGACTGCCACATACAGGCACTATCCAAATTAAATTGTCTCCATAGCAGCCTCCACACGTTGTCTCCATTGCTACCTCCAAAAGTCGTCCATATAGCTGCCTCCATACATCGTCCCCTTATCAAACGAGGTGTGTCAGGCAGAAATTTGGGTTGTTTTCATGGATTCCACATCAAAGTTGTTAACTTTGTCGCCACCCTGCTGTGTTATCCACAAAATATACTGGCAAACTTTTATGATTAACCGATATTATTTCAGCACTTCTTGCGCATCTGTTTACATTCCCCTCACCCGCCATATCCCAAACTTATAAGAACGCTACTACACTTAACTTGGTGGAGGCTGGGACCGAGTCTGACCCTGCTGCTGGTCATATACTGCCGACGCCGAGGATTGCGGGGCCTACCTCGGTCCAGGTCTCAAAGGCCTACTATACCTCCTCCTCCTCCCACCCCTCCTCCGAATTACCATCCGTGGGCATGGCGCCATCAGTCGGTAGCTCTAGGCACAGCAGCAGTGCCGTCGCTAAGCGACAGCAGGCGGTGCTCAAACTGCTGAGCCTAGGCGATAAAAGGCATACACCGCCCAAGAGCTATTACAGGGCATTCCACATCAAACTTGTTAACTTTGTCGCCACCCTGCTGTGTAATCCACAAAATATACTGCCAAACTTTTACCATTTACCGATATTATTTGAGCGCTTCTTGCGCATCTGTTTACATTCCCCTCACCCGCCATATCCCAAACTTATAAGAACGCTACTACACTTAACTTGGTGGAGGCTGGGACTGAGTCTGACCCTGGGGCTGGTCATATACTGCCAACGCCGAGGATTGCGGGGCCTACCTCGGTCCAGGTCTCAAAGGCCTACTATACCTCCTCCTCCTCCCACCCCTCCTCCACCTCCTCCTCCTTCGAATTACCATCCGTGGGCATGGCGCCATCAGTCGCTAGCTCTAGGCACAGCAGCAGTGCCGTCGCTAAGCGACAGCAGGCGGTGCTCAAACTGCTGAGCCTAGGCGATAAAAGGCACACCGCCCAAGAGCTATTACAGGGCATTCCACATCAAACTTGTTAACTTTGTCGCCACCCTGCTGTGTAATCCACAAAATATACTGCCAAACTTTTACCATTTACCGATATTATTTCAGCGCTTCTTGCGCATCTGTTTACATTCCCCTCACCCGCCATATCCCAAACTTATAAGAACGCTACTACACTTGATCTTATACAAAAGGTTCTTAGAAGTGCTGTTTGGGGAGTAGCCTAGAGACAGGGGCTTGGATTGGCGAAAGCTCGCCTGGCAGCGGAGCGCCAGCTCCATCCCAAGATCCAACTAACATAGTTTTAACTGCAGCACCTTTAATCTACTACTAGTTCACTGCCTCCATACATGGTCCCCTTATCAAACGAGCTGTGTCAGGCAGAATTTTCAGGTGTTTCACCACATACATAGTGGAACTCGGCGCGTCTGTCGCCGCCATGCTGGAGACCTGCAGTTGCAATCATAGAAGCGCAATATGGATGCCCCATACTGTCGCTCTTAATAATGGAAGTCCTCTCCATGGCTGCCTCCAAATGTCGTCCCCTTATCAAACGAGCTGTGTCAGGCTCATTTTTCGGGTGTTTCACCAGATACGTTATGGAACTTGGTCACTATGTCGCCACCATGCTGTGTTATCGACTAAATATACCGTCAACCTTTTGTTCACAGAGGAAATAATTTCAGCGCTTCTTGCTCACCTCCTTTGGTTCCTCTCTGCCACCCATTGGTTTGAAGCCTGAGTCCATTTAGGGTATGTCGCCATGCCACTCTCTAGCCTGCCGCTGCTGCCGCTGCCTCTGCATGCCATCCCCTATAGTGTCAGGGTCAATTATTAGATGTTTTAGATGCTATCTAGCTTCATTCTGTCACTCTGTCATGGCCATGCTGTTGCCCATAATTTTGGCATAATGGTGCGTTTAAGCAGCCTCAGAGGCATCCATGCATGCTGCCCCTGCTGTTTCCTGTCCATTTCCGTGGTGTTTCCATCCTTTTCTGAGGTTTCCAGGTGTTTGGCCAAGCTTCCCTGTGCAGAGCCTTGGCCCCCTTGAAAAATGCTCGAGTCTCCCATTGACTTCAATGGGGCTCGTTATTCGAGACGAGCACTCGAGCATCAGGAAAAGTTTGTCTCGAATAACGAGTACCCGAGCATTTTATTGCTCGCTCATCTCTATTTTTCATACATCCACATCTGGATTTTAAAGATATATTAGACACAACAGTGAAAAAAAGATTGCTGCAAAGTTTGCTGAGTAGGGTAAAAAGTCACACATTTTGCACAAATATTCAAATATACCAACAAAATGTTCAAAAAGAAGAGAAAAAACTAAAGAACTAAGATAAATGACCCTCACTGGGGCAAAAAAACCTTCACCTCCTTTTATTCACTGATATATGTGTTGTAACAAAAAGGTCAGGGTGGTGGAATATCTCACAAAATACACAGTGCATCGAAATATAAATATTTTTAAAAAATCTTTCCAATGATACCAAACCCGTCCTCTTAGAGTTAGGGTTAGTCCCCTAGGGGGTGTGGCGGGACTTTAAAATCTTAAATGGGAACCCCCATTTTTTATTGCAGGTTCGGATTTCCCCCCCAAAAATACATTGATTCAATTTATTTCAATTGACAGATTGACAGATTACATTATCTTGAGAAATACACATCGGATCAAAACCCAAAAAATATGTGACAAATATTTCCTAAAAATCTATCCAATTATACTAATGAATCTATGTAGAAACTACATTTAGTGTAACCCAGGAACAATGACGTGGACAAGTAGTGGTCTGTTCTTTGTGAGTCCCCTTGCCTACCACACATCCAAGAACTTGATTAACTTAAAGGGTTTTGCCCATGAAAGAAAGTTAGCAAATTTTAATCACCTAGTGATGTTTACAAAATAAAGATCATTTTTACCTCGTTACTTTACAATTTTACTCAGTTTTATTTCTGTTTTAACTCCTATAACTCTGTGGCGGTCTTTGTAAAATTCCAGAGTGTGGGCAGGGACTCTCTATACAGACACTTCATTATTCCTCTGTGCTGTGAGATGTTGTGTGCTTACAGTGTGCTTAGATTATCAGGGTACAGGTTTAACTACACTTTTATTTAGCTTCTGAACACTCTACTAGTATCTAACAAATAGAAAAAGAGGGATGAGACCGATCAGAGACGATGACATATCTCTAAAACACAAGAACACTCTTAGCACTGCTATATGTCTCCCTCCCGGATAAAGACCTCATCTGTCTGTAGCTTGTAGAGTAAGTCTCTGCGGACAGCTTTCTGGCAGGAAGTGTCTGTGTCTGAGCTGGTCTTGTTATACAGGGGAGGGGCAGGTGGCAGGCAGCACTGCAGTGTGCAGACAAGAGAAACTATTCATGAGAAGAATGTGACCATAGTCAGAAGATTTACTGTCCGATTCAGGGGCAACCAAAATTGTATACAGCAGGACTGATGGACACAGGTAGGAAATATATTTGTGAAATGCTGTATTTTTGTTAATAACAGTGAATTAGAGAATGTGTTATTTTGTATATTATTTTGCATATTTAAGAATCTTGTCTTTATGGGAATACCCCTTTAAGTATCTTCCCTCTGAAGATGGGGACTTTTCTTACTTTTCTTGTCTACACAGTTTTAAAAAGAAAATGCTCAAATCAAAAATGAGTGCCCAGATTTGGTAACATTTGATAGCTTTTAGAAAAACATTGTATTTGCTTATTTTCAAATTTTGTATATGAAGTGCATTTATTGAAATATCCCCTTTTGCACACATTTGGATTTTTACTATAGTCCCATCTGTCATCAAAATAGGTGAAATCAATGTAATTGAGAATCCAAATCTGCAATAAAAAATGGCGGTTCCCATTTAAGGTCTTTTGTTGAGATATCATATATCATAGCTGTGTGAATATGACTTAAGATACAAAATATAAGCGTTGTTGTGTCTTGAAACATATTGGGAGTAATGTTTACAATGGAAGAGTATTTAATGAAGCCCATTATGTAAAAATTCTTATACTTATTGTATTGACTTGATCTTTGATGCTAGTTTGGACATTTGGACAATTTGTACTGTGAACCATATTAAATTCATGTTATTATTGGAAAAAACAACAATATTAATTAAAGAAGTCACCAGATGGGAGCCAATTATGCTCTAAAGTTTCTGTCTTGTGGTGATGCAAAGTTTTATTTCACCTTAATGACTGTCTTGCTCAGCAATTTGTTTATCCACTGTACGGGTTTATGTTATGGATATGGCCATTTTTTGCACACTGCAGACGATAATGCTTCTCCGATGCTATAACAAGGTAGCGCTGCTTGTACGGTCTTGCTACGCACTGAGAATCAATAGGGTTATTTGGAGTAAACTCACAAACTAATTGATTTTATTCTTAATACACTCAAAACAAATGTGCAGCCTTGGCTAAAGATGGATTCAAATTAAGATAGGGAGGAAATCTAGAGATGACAGCAGCCCTGAACTTGCTCCAGAATGGATTGATGGCCTTTTTATGAATTTAATTTATGAATTTTATTCCTGCTCTTTTCACCTGAAAATATAGGGAATGATAACATTTAGGAGATCTCCAAAAAAGCAACAGCTGTTGACAGAAAAATGTCAAAATGTTATTCATTCTTCATGCATGTCTACAGAGGTCGCATTAACGCCTCACCACGCGTCATGATGAGGCACCATTACCCCCCAAAAGAATTGCTTGGCAATTATTCCCTGTAGCGCGCAGGCTGAGCAGCCCAGCGCGCGCTGCAAAGGAGGGAAATGTCAGTAGCGCAATTGCAGCGTGCGCAGGACCGCTCAGCAGGATGCAGAGATCTGTGGGCCCCAGGGGAGACATGTGGGACACAAAGCTGCTGCTTCTTGTCCTGTTCCAGCTCTCCATGCCCGCAGCAGTGGCCAGCGGTTATGTGATCCTGGCGGGACCTGAGGGCAGTGCCTGGTGAGTGTGAGCCGGGACTGGGGGTTGATTGCACTTTATGTGCATGTGCTGAGTGAGTGTGGGCTGTGCACTGTGAGTGTGTGCTGTGTGTGGTGAGTCTGTGCTGTGTGGTGAGTCTGTGTGTGCTGTGTGCGGTGAGTGCGTGTGTGATATGTGCAGTGACTGTGTGCGGTGTGTGTGCTGTGTGTGCTCTGTGTGTGTGTGTGTTGGGTGCGGTGTGTTTGTGGTGTGTTCGGTGAGTGCGTGTGTGCGGTGAGTGTGTGCTGTGTGCAGTGAGTGTGTGCGTGCTGTGTGCGGGGAGTGTGTGTGCGGTGTGTTCGTGTGTGTGCTGGGTGCGGTGTGTGCGGTGAGTGCGTGTGTGCTGTGTGTGGTGTGTGTGTGTGCTGTGTGCGGTGAGTGTGTGTGTGCCATGAGTGTGTGGTGAGTGTGTGTGCTGTGTGAGTGTGTGTGCTGTGTGAGTGTGTGTATGCTGTGTGAGTGTGTATGCTGTGTGAGTGTATGTGTGTGCGGTGAGCAGACAGTTGAATTTTTTTTGTATAAATAGCATCTATTAATATTATATAAGGCTATGAGTTATATATTAATCCGTTATATGTATTACAGAAATTTTCATACATACTCCTCGGCTAAAAATACTCCTCAAAAATAGTAAGAGGAGTATTTTTACCCTTCGGGAAAAATGTTAGTGCGACCTCTACATGTCTAACATCCCCTGGCCCAGCCTGATGCCTGATTCTTTGGATATTTACCATATACACTTGTGTATAAGCCAAGTTTTTCAGCACAAAAAATGTGCTGAAAAACTTCACCACGGCTTATACACGAGTCAATGAAAAAAAATAAACTTAATACTCACCCTCCGTCGTCGTCCCGATGTTCGTTGCGGCACCTGACCCATGTTGCGGCTCCTGGCAGCTCCCGGTGGCTCCTCTTCTATCTTCTCTTTGCAATAGCTGGCAGAGTCGCGTCCGTGCGATCTGCCAGCCGGCGCACAGTATGATGCGGCGGTGTCGCCGCTGATGATACCACATAATATTGCATTAGAGGCTGTACGTTTCCATTTACAAACATATAGTGCATATGACAGTAACACAAAATAATTTCTTCTTCTGGCAATGAATCTGTTAAATTACAACTATTTTTTGTTCAATGATGAATATTAATTGCAGATTCAAGGTGCCCCTATAGCAGTGATGGCGAACGTTTTAGAGGCCGAGTGCCCAAACTGCAACTGCAAACCTACTTACATATCGAAAAAGTGCCATACAGAAATTTAACCCTGAATAGCCCTAAGCTTATAGAATTGGGAATGAGCACAACTTGGTTAGTATCGTTTACATGCAGAACATGTGGTGCTTGTTTACGATTAGGGGCAGACCCTCCCTGTTGCATTTGAATTCTGTTTAGATGCCACATCTGAACGTGGCCTTATATTGGCATTATAGATAACTAGAAAACCTGCAGCAGTCCTGTGTTATTAAAAAATAAATAGGGAGCTACTAAGCTGAGCAGTGCTGTTTAAGTTTACATGGGACTGCTGGGATTCCTAA
Source organism: Engystomops pustulosus (assembly GCF_040894005.1). Taxonomy (NCBI): domain Eukaryota; kingdom Metazoa; phylum Chordata; class Amphibia; order Anura; family Leptodactylidae; genus Engystomops; species Engystomops pustulosus. Next base: position 98,254,350 of record NC_092417.1, on the reverse strand, counting down.
AACCCATAAATTGCACAGGACTTTGGCAGTATATCCCTTTTATTTCCTGATACAGGACTGCTGCCTCTTGTTCCATGTCAAAAAGTCAGTCATGTGCTAAATGTCATACTTTACAAAGAGAAAGAAGCAGCAGTCCTATGTAAAAAAAGAAAGGTGTCTAGCTACAGCAGTCCTGTGCTAAATATGGTGCAATAGGATGAAGAAGTCCTTTGTTAGTTACTCACAGGGGCTTCCCCACCATGCCACCCTATATTCTACACAAGGTTGCTGCAGCTTGCTTCCTTTCTTACTGCTGTTGTGTTTCCCTCCATGTAAAGCAGACTGTCCTGTGTAACATATAAGTGACAGGACAGCCTGATATTTATGGAGGAAGAGGTGGCAGTCTTATTTAAGTAAGTGACTTAGGATTGCTGCTTTTTGTAAAGGAGTCCTGTGTAAGTATGATAGTGTTTTCCACAGGACTGTCTGCTATGGCTTGGATTGCAGCAGTCTTGTACACACTGAGTGACTAATGACCAAGGATGTTTATGGTGACCAGTGACACAGGAGACACACCAAATGGCATGAGGATGAGCTGCAGTTAAAGCTCACCTGTTCAGTTCTTATGACGGCCAGCTTCATCTCTCATCTGCAGTTCGTTCCTACAACATGTGGGAAGGAATCGGGTGCTGAACGAGCATCCAGCGACAGGAATTCCACCCACACTTAACATTTGGCCTGTGGCTGGACATGCTCCTTGCTGAAGTTCTTGTGACTGTCGCCAGCAGCACCAGCAAGCCTGAAGAAACTTTATTAAGAGCAGGTACTGTGAGAACAGGAAGCTCAGCTGGCTCCCGCTCCAGGATCAGATACCGGACACCGGCAATTCTGGAGGTGGCTCTGTGTCCCGACAGAGAGGGGTCTGGGTTCGCCACCGCTGCCCAATGGGTTCGAAGTTATCTCCCACCATGGCAAATCTTGTGATGTCATGGTGGGAGGAGAACTTCATATATACCCCCATGAACCCATTTCTTACATCCATTGCTCATTATAGCAGATTCATAGACAATGTGCTTCTGAGGTATGCTGGTGAGGTGACAATTTCACCTTTAAAAACTTCATGGATTATATCAATTAGAATTGCTATAACCTGCGGTTTACTGGTGAAATGTTCACAAAAAAAGTACATTTTTTTGATCTTACAAAATAGAGCCATACACCTATGTTAAGCCGATAGCGGGAAACACCATTTTGGAGGCTAGTAACTGCCATCCAGCGAACACGATAGAAGGCATACCTATAGGTGAATAAGTGAGAGCCAGGAGAAATTGTACAAATAATGACATATTTTCTAAACAATGCGAAAGAATTGATGATAATCTAAGAGAGAGAGGCTACAAAAACTGGATGTTAGAAAGGGCCAAAGCATACAGTATACCGTAAGTAAAACAGGGAAATTTTCTGATAAAACAAAAGGAAACAGAGAAACAACACAGTAATTCTCTACACCTTAGAGTAGAGAATTCAAAAGTATTTGCAGGATAATAAAGAAGTACATTCCAATACTAAATAGAGATAGCGTCCTCATAAATATTCTTGGTGAGGGCTTTCAGTGTGTAGTGAGAAGAGGAAGATCTTTAGGGTCTATTTTTTCTCCCAGCTTTTATAGCGACAGAAACTGTCAAAAAAGTAATACCTGTTAGTAGACCAAGGGCTTTTATGCCTGTGGAGGCAGCAGGTGTAACATTTGCCAGCATACGGTAAAGAAAAATACCTTCACAATTGAAGACAAAACATACAACATAAAGTCTTTTATTAATTGCGACACTTGTTACATTGCCTACATTATAGAGTGCACATCTTGTAATAAAAAATATGTTGGCAGCACTATTCGAAAAATGAAAACAAGAATAGCAGAACATTTATCTGACATTGACAAAAAAACTACCGGTATATCAGAAGCTGCAAGCCATTTTATTGAAGTTCATAACAGATAGATCAGTTCCTTTTCTTGCTATGGGATTGAAAGGGTGTATAGTCCTAGGAGAGGAGGAGATTGGGAAGGCATTCTCAGAAAGAGAGGAGCTTTATGGATTTTGGAAATAAAAACCCGATTTCCCCTTGGTCTTAATAAAAAAGATGTTTTATTCTACATTTACTAGGGAAATATTAATTGTATGTTCTAAATTTGTATTGAATATAAGTGTGTTTTTTCCATATGTCACGTATTCAGCTTTTACTGGTTTCGGTTTATTTTAAATACGAGACTAGCTGTAGTATATGATAGCCATGATGAAGATTTTTTGTACTCGAAACGCGTAACTGCTTGTGGGTACAACTACATGCTGACTGATTTTATATGATGATTCAATAAAGAAGCAATAAATTTTTTCATACATAGGTGCTGGATTGTATCTTTTCTTTTTATATTGTTCATGAAAACCCACAACCAGAGGGTGTATCCTGTGCACTTTCAACAGGATGGATTACTGAATACTCACAGGTTTAACGAGTTCCTTTATAACACACTTGCGGCATGGACTTATTCAAAGAGTTTTCTGTATTTTCATGACTAAAAAAAATTGTAGATTCACACTGAAGGCATCAAAACTATGAATTAACACATGTGGTATAATATACTTTACACAAAAATGTAAACGGCTGAATGTATGGCAGCGCGCTGACTTCGGGGTAACCCTTCGTGAACCGAAGTCCAACAGGTGCCCATCACCGGTCAGCTCTATACTCCTCGCACGGTCTCATATATGGAACATTTTGTACCTTTATGAATAGCAGTCCCCCAATAAAAGCAGAAGTCCCCAATAGTGGATAAAATAGATTAAGCATAATTTCTGATCCTAATGGTAATTGTGGTAATTTTGTGGTGACCACTTCTCCAAGGTGAGTATTTGTGCTGTGATTGTGGCATCTATAAGAGAAGAAAATAAAATGTGTTAATTGTCTTGAATTATAAAAATAAAATCACAACAATTACATTTACATTATACATTTACACCACTGTTCCTCAGATATCAGTAGGTACCGGTCCTGTCACTCCAAGGCAAGCGCCCATTCCTAAGTCACATCTATGGTCCTGAATTCAATATTCAAACCTTTGGGTTTTAAAGTCTCCAGTCTGTAGATCCACTCTAATTCCTTGCGACGTAGAGTACGGATTCTGTCCCCCCTTCCAATCTGTGGGGTGGGACATGGTCAATTATGCGTACTCCTAAGTCAAACTCTCTATGCTTCGCCTCAACAAAGTGCTTAAAGACAGATAAGTCCGACCTCTTATCCCTGATGGATTGCCGGTGATTATTTAGTCTCAATTTGAGCTCTGTACTTGTCTCACCAACGTACCACAACCCACAGGGACATTCCAGTAAGTAAATAACGTACAAAGAACTACATGTGAGGTAGTGTCTTATGGAATATGTTTTCTCTATACGTCTGTCTGTGAACGTATCGCCTTTCACAATGGTTTTGCAGTTGACACAATTGAGACATGGAAAGCACCCCGTCCTGCCTCTAGATAGAAATGTCTGTTGGGATTTCTTTTCAGGACCTAGATCTGATCTGACTAATTCGTCATTCAGATTCTTAACCCTTCTATATGAAAAGAGGGGAGGAGTCTGGAACAAGGATGGTTGTTTCAACCCATTCTTTAAAATAGACCAATGGACCAATGTTTCCTGATGATACTCGAGATGGCATTACTCGATTCCGTGTAGGTGGAGACAAAGGTCAGTCTATCTCTGTTATCCCTACATGGTGTCTTCTTCAGTATTTCATGTTTGTCCTTAGCCATAACCCTCTCTCTATGTTGTGTCAAAATATGTGGAGGGTATCCCCTATTGCGGAATTTGGCCTCCATAGTATCTAGACTCTTTTGTAGAGGAGTTTCACCATCCACAATCCTCCTGATCCGTATGGGAGGGATCTAATCATCTGTCTCGGGTGGCAGCTCTCAAACCTCAGTAAATTGTTCCTATCCGTTGTTTTCACAAACAGGTCGTTGTCCAACTGATTTCCCTTTAATCGTACTGTCACGTCAAGGAATTGCATTTCCATTCTAGAGCAGACATATGTAAATTTGACAGTGGGGTCAATGGAGTTCAATAATTCAAAGAATAACCTCAGTGCTTCCTCCTCGCCTGTCCACAACACAAACACGTCATCTATGTATCGCCACCACTTGAGGACATGTCCAAAGTGGCACGATACATAGATGTAGTGGTCCTCCAGATAACACATATGTATGTTTGCATAAGTTGGAGCAACATTTGAGCCCATGGCCGTCCCTTGGGTCTGGACATAGTAGCTGTCCCTGAACAGAAAATAGTTACACGTAAGTATCACCTGTAGTAAATTAATTATGAAGTTATTACAATTGCTGGAAAAGGAGGAAAAATTTGTCAGAAAATGTTCTACCGCAACAATACCCCGGGTATGGTCTATTGATGTGTAGAGATTCACAACATCAAAATAAACTAAAATGATGTCGGTACTGGGTGGCAATGTGATATTCTTAATTTTACTCTTAAGCACATGACCCCTATAACTGTATAGCACACATACACTTTCTATATGCCTCTGTACACTAGATATATAAATTACACTATGTATCATATTTCCGTGTATGATATTGTTGTATTGATGAAATTTACGGATGTACTTTGAAATGATGTCACTTCCTTTGTATTTTATATAATTTTTTTCCCACTTTGTATACACCTTTGCTTGAGAAAAAGGCTCCAGGCCATGGGAGCCGAAACGTAGCTTGGCACATGTTGGAATAAACTACATTTTTTTCACAAGATTTTGGAGTGCTGCCGTTTTTTCTGATATATATATATATATATATATATATATATATATATATATACACATGTTAATTCATAGCTTTCATGCCTTCAGTGTGAATCAACAATTTTTATAGTCATGAAAATACAAAGAACTCTTTGTGTGAGAAGGTTTGTCCAAACATTTGGTGTGTACTGTATGCATATTCTGATATCAAGGGGATTGTTTGGCCTCCAAAGATTTGAAGTTGTGGTCCCCAAAAAATTCAAAATGAGGTGTTTTAACAATAAAGACTCTGGAACCACTGGAATTTGCAGAGATGAAGAAACCTAGAAATCTCCTAATGTGTCCCATGTCAAATGTGTAGGTGTGTGTGCTTGATCCGAGATCCATTTACTTTCATAGAACCTTTATGACAGCTGATGAGGACATAAGGCATATAAGTATGGGTAGTATGAGGTAGTATCACCGGATAGTAGCACCAAATGTCATGAATTAGTAAATCCCTTTGATTTTAACCTTGAAACCATTGTACATCTTTTCTGATTTATTTTAATATTTTAATTTACATTTTTATACCTTTCCTCTTGTCATAGCTTCAAGCCAGCAATTACCCTGTTTATGAGCATTCTGATGATCTAACATTAATGTCAGAGACACCTTTTTGCATTACTTTGAGTATGTCTAAATAAAATATTAACAACAAACAGAAGCAGGCCGTTGATAAAAAAAGAACAACCCATTTATAACATTTTTTAGCATTTTCCCCTATGTTATATGTTATTAAGTACTTTGACATCAATAAACCATGAATTTCTTTTACATAATTTACAATGATTCATTGTATGACTACGACATGCTTATTTTTCACAATCCTTTGTCAGTCATGATTGCTTCTAGTACATTATTATGGAAAATAATTCTCTAAAAATATAGTTTGAAAGAAATATATGTGTTTGTATTCTCAGTTAAAAGCTTGTACAGGAAAATGTAATCTGTATAACTATTAGAAACTAGCATAGCTAAAGTTATAATAAACATAATTATGTTAAAGGGATTCTCTTGAAAAACATAGTTAAAGACAAAGTATAGAAGAATGTCTCTAACTTAAAGGGGTTGGCCGGTTTATCTCATGTTTTTTGTAATATGTGTGTAAGTGTGGGGGGAACATATTAGGTAATTTGCCAATATACATCTACTTAAAGTTCTGCACCACTTTCTTATGCTGTGTGTTAAAAAGGGAAAAATAAGATAATGGATAAAATCTGAAATACTTGAATGAAGCTCAAATGTCAGAAAAAGCAAATACATTACCTCCAGGTAACCTAAAACTTTGACAAGGGACATGGCAAGGGAAAGAGACCTAAAGTAAGTTGGTGCACAATTTTAAACCAATTTCTCATCCATGGACAAAATATTCAGCATGATCCAAACCCTCAAAACAGTGTATTTAAATTTGACTACCACTTCAAGGGATGTTCCTATCATAATTTTTTCAGAACAGGCCGAACTATTGTCCATATGCTGGGTTTGTATTGTTGATCTGCCACATTTACATGAATAGATGTTTTTTCACAGTTTAAAACAATACCTTTAAATGGTGTTTACAATATATATTAAACATTTGGACAGTGATAAAACATCAATGAAAATACCATGTAAATCCCTCCTACTGTAGCTCCTTTCTTAATATTCTTGGTTGCAGTGGTGATATGCCCACATACCCGCATCACCTCTACAGCTGGTTGCGACTCTACATAGTCTACAGTCATTGGCTGCAGTGGTCACAAGGTTATACAGAATTACAAATTACAGGTCAATATTATTATTTTTTTATTACAACTTCTACTTGCTAAATTTTGGATACCTCAATTTATGTAAGTGGCAATCTTGTAAAATGGCTTCAAAAATATTAACACAAAATACCATTTAAGACATATTCTAATGAAAACTAATCCAATATAATAATTAAGTGGAATGTTAATCAGTGTAGCATCACAGAAATATTAATTTGCATAGCTCTTTAATTAATCTCTGTCTAGTTATTCTCTCAATCGATTATTATGGGTACAATGCAACATGTCTATTTAATATCATGTCACCGCAATAATCCACACGTGATCCACAGGAAGTCTATCGATAAAACAGAATGGCTTTTAGCATCTATGAGTGTGATAACAAACGACACTTGTACAAGGTAGTTATCAATACTTTTGTAATGCACTCTGCATGTTTTGTCTCTGGGAAATTAACTGAAGACCATGAATCCGCCTGGGATTCTGTGATCCACGGATTTCTTACTGTCTTTGAATGATTCCTGCAGTTTACGCCTTTAAATGAAAAAAAAAATCAATGGCCATCAACAGGAACACATGTGAGTACAGGTATCGGGTTTCCCAGAAGATGGAATAACAGGACGGTGTTTAAATAATCTTGTTTGGGGCACTGAGGATCCCTGTTGACTTAAAGTTCCCAGCAATGACATCACCAAATGCTTTTTACAATATTGTATTCCTGCTCATGTGTTGGCTAAAGCTACAAGTATGGTGTTCAGGGCTGGGATTTTTATCCTGTACATAACTTTATTGGATTGCTTGAAGCATCATGCATGAATGACGCTCACAATATCATCTGGTATGTCCTACTGTGTGTGTGGGATGGGAGCCATACAGTGGATTTCTTTGTAGGATAAATCAACTCTTTAGGATAAGTTCAGAACATGATGTATATACTTAAAATGTTCCATCTAAGTGCAGTACATTCTGCACCATATTAAGGGTAGGTTCCCATGACGTTTTATGTTTATGCTGAGCATATATGCCAAGAAAGCTCCCAAAGTATACAAACAGAATCATAGACAGAGGCATAGTATAAGCAGGATTGAAAGCGTTGTCTTTTCATGCTTCTGTCTCCAGCTAAGTTATGTGTACACTACAGTACGGCATCCCCCTGGCCTTACCTTAGCCTAAATGTCCGTAGAAGGACAGTGACATCACTGGTGAAACACCCAGTCCTCTCCTCCCCATATTCCCCATTTAGCTTACAGTGAAATGCGCCAAATCTTATTAGGACACATCAAGAATCCTTCCAATGTATATTTACAAAGATTGGCAAAAAATGTGACTGCATCCTAAATTTGCAGCAAAGTGAATGTAAGCTTAACAATTCTTATCCAGATATTGCAGGAAAAAAACATCTGCAAAATCATCAAAAGTAAACAGAGTGGTGGCCATTTTGTCTCTTTGGCGTGTAAATATATGCCGCAGATGTAGCAATTTGTATTCCATGAAATCCACAGAAATCCACAACAATATCCACAGTGTATCTGTATAGACAGATTTAGGATAAGGCTCTGTTCACATTTAGTTTTAGTCCTGGGTTGTAAGTTTTCTGACTTATGCTTACAATTAAAGACTTCAATGTATCCCACTGTGTAGGCATGTAGTTGTAAAGGTCTCCAATTTCCTATAGCCCCTGGTACACACATACCTTTGTACATAGCACAGTCTACTCCACTATTATATCCTGTGTTTTAAGCAGTATACCTCCGTCTGACAGGTTTTGGATGCGTTTAGTATGTACATTGGGAACTTTTTTTGGTGTACTGAAGATTTTCATAAAATGAATTGGGAAGCCTCAACTTTCAAATTCACCAGAATCTGAAAAGGCAAAAATGTTGTATTGTTAAAGATCACATGGGTATTTATATATGTATTTATTTTTGTTACAAACAAAAAACTTCCCCAAACAAAAGCCTTAAATCAATATGTGGTAATGTAGTGATGCTGTAACATCAATCAGACACGCATGAGAAGATTTACAGAGTGCTATGTTTCAAACTTGACCCTATCAAATCTCTGAAACCACTTAAAAAATAAATTTACTCTGGCCTCTGTAACCCCATTCTAAAAAAGGTGACTAAGATGAAGTAATTTAGAAGTCATAGTTTTATTAATGCTTTTAAGTTTTCTATGCTCAGCACTGCAGCGAAAGAGTGACTTCTGATCACAAGCTAACCTAAGGCACTTTCAGGGGGTTTGGGGCAAATGATGAACTCATAAATAGGTGCTGCACTGTGTGTTATCCTGCTATAAATTCACCAACCTTTCAAGTACATCAAACACAGCAAACTGAAGCAGCCATTCTGCTTGTGGAGCTTATAGACTAATGCGGTTCTAATGAGCAGCTGGGCAGAGGGCTTCCACAGCCATATCTAATGTTTTCCAGGAGAGGAGAACAAGCATATTTGTACAACCAATTACAAGTAAACTTTACTCGTGTACATGGAACACACACAACAGAAGAAACCAACCAATCATATTTTATAGTATACAAAAAAGACATAGAACCATGAAAATGTTACACAATGTTACTGGGTTCATACTTGTTTTTGCTGCATTCTTTGTTCTGGAGATGATCTAAATGAAAAGCTGTGGAAAAAATATGCTACAGAATGGAAGACCATTCCATAAATTCTAAAAAAATTAGTATTAATTTTACAAATACACTTCAAGCTTCTCCTCCCTCACATGATGCATTTATAATGACTGGTATACATGTAAAGGGAATGCTAACCCTCCTCCGAAGGAGTTATATGGTAACAAAGAAAAATTATAGAAAGGAACCAGTAAAATCAGAATTCATTTCTCGGGTACCCCTATGCCACTCTGTTACCGCCACTCCCAGTCCCCACAACATTGCACTAGCGGAGGCCGCTCAACCAGTCACTGACTGCTAAAGGTAAAGATATATTAATAACCAATGCAGAGGCAGACTGTAATATAAAAGCTGTATATGGATAATATACTAGTATACAGTTCTATTGCAGTATATTGTATAGTGATCAGACCCCCGAAGGTTAAAATATAGAAGCAGTATATTGACAATATACTGCAATAGAGTTGTATTATATATAGATTAAAGTACCCTGGGGGTTCAAATAATACTTAAAAACAGAAAACTATTTTAGAAAATATGAAAAATATCAAAATCACCCCTCTTTCCCTAAAATGCATATAAAAGTAAATAAACATAAAAAATGCACAATATATCAAAACTTAAAAATAATTATTTCCTGCCATGAACGCCAAAACGTAAAAAAAGTCCAAATTAAAACTTTTTCACCATTTTGTTTCCCATAAAAATGTTAATAAAAAGTGATCTAAAGGTCGTACAATTCTCCAAATGCTATCATTCAAAACCCCATCCCACCTTGCAAAGAATGAAATTTTAATTTAGCACAATATACCAAAGTATGAAAAAGTTATTGGTGTAAGAATATGGCAACACAAGAGCTTTTTAATGAAGTATTTTACAAGTATTAAGACATTAAAAAAACCATATAAATTTTGTATCTCTGTAATCGTACTGAGCAAATATGCTAAGTTTTCCAGGATGAGATTAGGAAAACCATGCCTCTTCTAGCTACCTTGTGAGTCAGCCCCCTTGACATCAAGCATGACCTACAAGAGGCCTTATGACATGATGCCTTACAAGGTAGGTAAAAGAGGTGTGGTTTTCCTTATCCCATCCTGAAAAACTTTGCATATTTTCCTAGGATCCCCGTAGTGGAGCATCAATGACTATAAAACTCCACATGCCTACTCGGTGGCCTTAAATGGCAGTCTCCATAAGAACTCTTACTTCCCGATCGTACTGAGCGAAAGAATTAAGGGAAGGTGTCATCTGGACCACACAGGGAAAACTGTAAAAACAAAATGTTATGAGTTATGATGTACCCTCCCCTACAGTTAAATGTGGAGGAAACCCCCTTTGCCTTTTAAGATAACTAAGTTCCCACCTTGCCATTAAGCCAAATGTTTTCCTCTACCCCATGAATAGAAAATGTTAGTTGATTGTTAATTTAGACTCTAAATTGTAGAGTTATTTTAGTCTCTTTGTCACCCAATCCCATCTCGGGTCTATAAAATGGCTTTTTAGGATTATGTCAAAACTATACTTCAAAGTCAGCCTTGTCATTATTCATAGATTTCAACTATTTGTCAATGAACCTATATTCAGCATCCACCGATACTTATAGGGTGTTAAGCGCCATGGATTTCAGAGTCAGAAAGCCATCAAAATAGGTATAAGACAATTGGCTCAATATTTCATAATGGTGTTTGATATTGCCAGATTGCTAAGTTCATACCGGGGAATGTGCTAGACATATCTACTCCATATCTCCCCTACCTTCCAATCCTTCTAATGCAATCTTAAAACCCATCTGTTTAGGATTGCCAACAATTCACAATAACTGCACTGTTCTGCTGCTTTGCCTCATGTCTCTGTTTACCTCCCACTTAGTTTGTGAGCACTCACTTGTTTCCTGATCACTGTAGTTTTTGTACTTGCATTTGTTCTCGTCTTAATGTAATATTTGTGAACCCCTTACTGATTGAACAGCACCATAGAATTAATGGTGCTACATAAATAAATTATAATAAGAATAATATTATCTTCTCCTTAGGAGATCCCCGGGATAAAATATAACATAGTTAGCAAATATGTCCTCAACATCCCACCTTGATTCAGGTGTAGCTGGACCCCTCTCACAAGACAAAGGGGTCAGATTAGTAAGATAGTCAAAAGGAGTATACCAGCATTCACCATGAGAAAGAGGAAATGACCTAGCCCACTCTCCTTCTCTGGGGAGTTATTGGACTGTATCATCGCCATTACTTCCTCCGTGAGGAAATGCACTGATCCTCTTCTTCGCAGGAGATACAATGGACATCCCATCTCTCTTTCTTGTCTCTATTGCCGCCTCTGCTGCTGTCCATCCTTGTAGAAGATAGTGATAATATCTTGATGAAAAGTACAGGTGAGACAGAAGTTCAACCTGAATATCTCTCTTTTGCTTGGATAAAGCCCCCAACGACTTCCTCACAGCACCATTCTTTAAACTTGATTTTATACTTCAGCTTGGACTCTTGAGCATTTCCAGGAATTATGGGACTTTGCTTTTTTGGCAGATATTATGCAGATTGAGGCACTCAGGAAGAAGAGACCCACAATCCCCTACTTCCCCCTTATTTTCCTTTTTGTGTCTGTATCTTTTCAATAGAGCTTTGAGCCTGTGACTTCAGGCTTGTAGAAGGTGGGGAGTGAAAAACTTAAAAGCAAAAACCTGACAAAAAATCAATGTAGTCTGAGATATACCACGATGGACTTTTCCACACTCTAAGAAACATACCAAATGGTCCACTGGATTTCTGAGCATTGAAATATATTGTATGTTTCCTGTCCAAAAGGTTGACACGTTGTAAAAGGCAGATTTTAAGTAACATGATCAATAACACAACGTATAAAAGAGATTTTACATGCATACAGCTGTAACTACACGCAGAGACATTCAAATAATTGTATATGCTCTGCATACAGTATTATAATTTATATACATCTATCTAATATTTTATAATAAGAGCTTATAATGTCTAGACTCCATGTATAAGATACAGTATCCTTGTAGACATTTTCTGATCTATATTAAGCTCCATATCACATAAAAAAATAAAATCCCTTAAGAACTCATAAAGCAGTGCAAAATTTCCTATTGTGTTATTCTATGATGTCATAATATATTGGCGCGTTTTTCTCAGCCACACATGCAAATGAAATGTTTAATGTCCTCTCAGCTGCTCTCAGATCTCAGATGTTCTTTCTGCCCTGGGGCATTTACAAGCCATTGAAGTGTTTATTTATTTGCACATTAGAAATCTAGTGATACTCTAATGCTCATTATGCCATTAGCACTTTCTATTTTCTTTCAACGCTGGTTTTCTTTTCAACTAAATCAAAGTACGGCAGCTGGTAAAATTATGTTTCTTGGAAATTCCTGTCAGGTGGGGAGAACTGTATTGCCTTTCTGCCTTACATCATGAAATTTAAACTTGAAAGTTTAGCCTTCTGCTTTGCAAAAAGAGATTTAAAAGCCCTGCAGTTCATGGTGACACTGGATTGTTCTCAAATAAATGGTCCAAAGGGCAGGGCTTATGGTAGATCATGCAGTACTTCCTAATTTTAGTAGATGGCACCGTAATGAACAAGAAGGACGGAGATCAAGTTGAATTTTTTTTTTTTTTTTAAAGTGATTTATACAATACATTTATTTTTTCTTAGCTATATTTTTTACTATGTGTATTTTTACACTTTGTAGCACCAATCAAATATGTTCCCCACACACAATTACTGGAGAATTATTATTATTTTTTTTTTAGTAAACACCCCTTTATAGAAAATGAAAGAATTTTAATATTACAAATATTTATTTAGTATATACTGACCAAATTTCGTTGTTTCCAACCATTTTTTTTTAACTTTAGCACATTACACTTTTATTTTTAGGCATAGCTACTGTATGTATTGTATCTCTATAGTGCAACTCCAAACAAATCATTTGTAGTCTGGTCCTGCACTCCTAAAGTTATTTTGTGCGCAGTCACTTTCTTGCTCTGTTCTAAGCATCTTATAGGAGCCTGGTACAGCTCAGGGATTGTGTGTGTCTGGTCATTTACTGAATTGAGCTTTACACCTTCGTAAGATAAAAACATCATGTCTCCAAAGAGCTTTGTTTTTAACTTTTAATACAATATTAGTAATTCTCCTTGAATTTCTCTCATAAAATGCTTTTATATCATTGTTTATCATTGCCTGACAATATGATTCCAGTTTTTCAGTGAGTGCTGTCATATACACATTTTTTTCTGAAGATAATGTTCCTCCACTCGCATGCATTTAGATGTTATAATATGTAACCTATACCTTTCATCTGTTTGACACCAAATTTTTCATTCTTTAAACTGTTATTGGAATATTTATGATCCATTTTGGTTTTAATGACAGTCTCTAAGTGGCATATTGTTTACTTAAACTATGGATTAACTTAAAATTCAAGCATATTTGTATCTTGCTGGGACTGATATGAGAGTGATGAGAACAGGATGCAAGTCTCATGTTCCCTTGAGCAAGGTCTTCTCTACCTTTTATGTCTGCTAGAATACATTATGACTGTCTCCTCTTGTGTATTTTGTTACTGTTCTGTTTATTATTCTGGCATTTGAAATGAAATTAATTCTGTATTATTCTTGTTTCTATCACCAAATTATAACTGGGGTGTGATATGTTATATATCCATAGCTTTACAACTGCGTTTTACTGTAATCTACTTATCTCCAAAGCAATGACATACTGACATGCCTCACAACTTTAACAATGGACAATGAGGGTCAAACACGTTGCACGGGCATTATCTTTTTTTTATAATTTTTTTGTCAGCCACTGCTGTGCACAGCTCTGAAGCGGAAAGGTGCAATGACATTACATTGCAACATCTGGCCTCAGCCGCACACACTAGTAGTAAAGACCTAATGGTTCTTCACCATTACATTTAAGACAGCAGACAGACCCCAAAATACACGACTGTCCTCTAGATCCAGGATGTTTGGGAGGTATGCACTGATCTTTGGGGATCAAGAATAGAGGCACAATTATTTAGCCTCATTAACTCCATTTTTGATAATAATATGAAGTCACATTTACCCCTTAACAACATGTGATGTATCGTTATGTCACATGTCTGTTAAGGGTGTATGGAGGGGTGAGCTTGCTCCATACATAGCCATGGCTGACACCTGCTGGGTGGCGCCATCTTGGATCAGGCTGGTGCCCCTACTGACATCATCGGTGAGTGCCAGCCAGTTGCTATGACAGCCAGGACCCTAACACATGGTTCCATGGCTGTCATAGAAGGATCTGTAAAGGATCTGTAAAAATAAATAAACAATAAAAATCATAACTATGTTAGGTATCTCTGCATCCCAAAAGTTCTGATCCATCAATATATAAAACTGGTTAGTCCCGACTGTGAACCCTAAAAAGCCACTTTTTTGTCATTGTGAACAACAGGTCGCACATTTGCCAAAATGGTAGCGGTGAAAAATTCATCATGTCCTGCAAAAATTGACACCCTACAAAGCTCCATGTGCCAAAGTATGAAAAAGTTATCAGCGTCAGAATATGGCAAAATTAAAACTTTCTCTTTTTTTGCACAAAAGGTTTTCATTCTTTAAAACCTTTTTAAACCAAATAAAAGCTATATAAAATTGGTAAATTACACTGACCAAAAAGAAAGCAGTAAAAACAGAGCCCATGAGAAAATGGTTCAAAAGCATTTTTTTGTTTGCTGCGTTCTGAACTTTTTTTGCACTTCCCAGTACATGACATGAAAAGTTAAATACTGCCATTGGGAAGTACAATGGGTTATTTAACAACCAAGCCATTATAAAGCTCCGTACACAGAAAAATAAAAAAGTTATAGATTTTTAAAGAAGGGGAGAAAAGAACGGAAACGCAAAAATGAAAAAGGGCATCGGCAGGAAGGGGTTAATAGGTAGATCTCGCACTATGCATTAATGAAAATGAAATCCAAGTTATCAGAAAGCATAAGGAAGCATCCTGCTAAATAGATGCTGAATGAATAAATACAGAATGCACATTTCACAAAATTCCCAACTATGAACCTCCCAATTCTCCCCAAGTTGTAATTACACTATCATTTAACTGATAATAACTGTCAGCAATGCTGTAGATTTGGTTTTGTATTTGCCTTATTAGAATTAAGTACTTAGTTGTTAGGTGGATACAATTTTACTGTTGCTGTAAGCGTCTGAATGTTTTTTATTGTACATATTCTAAGATGTAAATGTTAATTTCATTCAGTAATATTTTTAATTTGAACTCTCAACTATTCATTTTACCCATTTCTTATTAAAATGGAGACCCGTCATGGCTTTGTGTGGGGCCATTCTTACAGTCTCCTGATTGGTAATTCTTGATATGAATCTGATTTTTATCAGGACAATCCTCACGAATAATGAGGAGAAGTTTCCAAGGAGCTTCATTGTTGCATAGAAACAGCTAGTTGTGGACTATACATCAATGCCTGAAATGACCAAACTGGTAGCTCTCCCTGGTGCTGTATTAGTGGGAAGGGATATATGGGTTGTTCACAATACATGTCCTGGAGAACAATGGGTGGCCCATAAAACGTTTTCCTACCTTGGACATTAGGGCTTATTCATATTATTTGCCATGAATATTTGATAGATATCAATGTATCTACTAAAACTCATCATTGTCCTTAGTAAAAGGCTTACTTACTAAATTCGGGGAGCAATAGGGCTTTCTCCACATTCAGCGATGCAGATTCCCGACATGTTCGGTGAGACACGGGGGTCTCAATGGACCATGGCCATACCTAATAGAACTCAATGGGGCCATGAGCTAGCCCCAATTTGCGCAGCCATCTCATGGCCCAAAATATGGTAATATGCAAAAGGCCTTAATCTGCATGAATAAGTGAAGAGAGGGGACAGGGTCTAATATCATTTCTTTGTTTATTATTTCATACGGCAAACTTTCGCTTTAATAGACCAATAAAGGAATGAACAATGTAAATGTTTTATCCAATATAAAGGATTGATTTAATTATATATCAGAGAGAGAGCTTCACACCTCTTAACAGATTTAGGAAAATGAAAATCTTTGTAGCAATCATTTCTGTTACGTATAGAAGAGATAATTGTATAATACTTTGTTATAGAGTCTCTATGCAAGCTCCATTTCTTCAAAATAAAGTCACAATTTGATGCACAGCATTGAAGCAGTAAACTACACTTATTCTATATTGTTCTTTGTGAACAAGGACCAATAAATAAGGACAGTTTAAAAAGTGTGTGTGTTGTGCTCATGCATTACCCAGACCAATCTTCTGTCACGAAGCACATGAATAATGGGACTAGCATTTTATGTCAGAATTTCTCAGTCTTCTCATAAATTAAACTAGTCAAAACCCACCCCCAGTCTCCGCCAAGAGGTCATCCATTTTTTAACCTCTGCTTGCATGCAAAATTAAGATTGTGCTCAGAGTCAAGGTTAAAGGTACAGTAAGCAGTTTCCTTTTGCAGAAAGCACAAGTCTGTTTCCTTCCAAGCAATGATAAATAATGATTTGTATTGGCAGACTAAGAGCCTAAGAAATTGGGTTAAAATACAGAATCTGAGTGAAGTATTATGTAAAGATGCAGAATCACAGTAAAGTAAGTTTCTTATGAAAAAATGGAAACTGAAGTGTGATCCAGACATTTAAGATAATGAACAACTGTTTTAGGGATTCTTTTTAGTTACCGTATTTTTCGGGCTATAAGACACACTTTTTAGCAAGAAAAAAAGTGCCTGCGTCTTATAGACCGAAGGTCAGGTGGATCCAGCACTACCAGACCCTCAACCCTCCTGACCACTTTAATGGAGATACGGTGATGCCCTGATATAGCACTTCATTTGATTTCTCCGAGAGGAGAGCCTCCGCACTGCTCTCTCCCACTGCCTACAGGTACAGGACCTGTGTTGATGTCAGAATCATGTGACTGATCACATGCTTGTTAAATCACCACATGCTGCCGAGAATGGGGACATGCAGCGCTAGGACAGGGTAAGAAGAAGAGGGGAAGGGGTTTCTGTATGTGTAGAGTAGTTCCGAATGTGTTCCTTATTTGTGTATAGTAGAGCTGTTTATGTATTCATGTGTACAGTAGTTCCAAGAATGTTCCTTATATGTGTATAGCAGAGTTGTGTGTGTCTTAATGTGTAGAGTAGAGCTGTGTGTGTCTTCGTGTGTACAGTAGAGCTGTGTATGTCTTCATGTGTATAGTACAGCTGTGTTTGTCTTCATGTGTAGAGTAGAACTGTGTGTGTCTTCATGTGTATAGTAGAGCTGTTTGTGTCTTCATGTGTATAGTAGAGCTGTGTGTGTAACTGTATGGATGAAACAGAGCTGTGTGTGTAACTGTATGGATGCAGCAGAGCTGTGTGTGTAAATGTATGGATGCAGCAGAGCTGTGTGTGTAAATGTATGGATGAAGCAGAGTTGTGTGTGCTGTGCTTTAGTGCGACCAACAGGGATATTTTAATAGGTCTAAAATATATTTTTCCTTTTTTGGAAGCCTAAATCTGGGGAGCGTCCTATAGTAAGAAGCGTCTTAGAGTCTGAAAAATTCGGTGTATGCAGGTTAGTTATTGACTTGGCAGAGCATGGTGTATAACTAAGGAAACAACAAATTTTCCTCAAGTTTCTGGAAGTTCAGGAGTCCATAGAAGAAAAACAAATAAAATTTCCACCCCATGAAAACCCAAAGCTATTCATGCCTCATGGCTGGTGCTATAATGTGTAGAGCACTTCTGAGAAGAGACCTCTAAATCACTTTGCCTTGTCTATTGTAAATGTAAAAGGTTTCTGTCTCTGTGATTTGGGGAACTTCTTCTTAGGTATCTTGGTTGGGAAATACTGCTAAAATAGTATTTTTCATTTCACCCCGTGGTGTACATAGATGATAGGGCCTTAAAATAAAGACCAAAATGGGTTCTCTAATAAAATGGGTCCTCTGAGAAACATAGGATTTATAGGGGTAGGAACATTGAATACTTTACACTTGCTTACACACACATATAAATATGTGTTTTATATAGGATACATTGATTTTATAGATGGCTTAGCACAAGGAGGCCCAATATATCTTTGCTACTTACACATACACACCATACATTACTCCTCAATTTATTTGATATGCTCCATTGAAAATAATTACCTGACTGACTCTTTGGTAGTTAATCTCTACTCTATTTATACTTCATCTACTGTTAAGTGAATGCATTTAATTTTATATTGCTTTTTCTTTAGACATAACCAATCCATATTCATACAATATGATTCTGATACTACCCTCCCCTGCCAAAATAAAATGATTGACCTTTATTTGACCAAATTTGGTTCATCATAAAATCACTTATTGTGTTTCATTGTGAAGTATAGTTGCCTTAAAACCTAAAGGGGGTTTCTAACCCAATGTAAAATAACAGTACCAGATTGAGCAGACAGCTCTATCTATAGTGTATTGGCTTTCCCTGCTCCTTTTAGCCGTTGCTCTCATTGAAGTGGCTTCTGAATGGCTCCTGATTTGCATGCCTGATCACTTATTATTGACCTATCCATAGATTAGGGCAATAAGTGTTTGATGCTGGAAAACCTGCTTAAACTTCTATTTTGCATCGAGTCTACTTGCACACAAAGTCTGAGGGAGACATTTATATAAAGTGTTGTTTCCTCCACTGGTTTGGTTTCCGACTATCTGTCAGTAGTCGGTTACATATTTCATTTTGAGGCACCATTTTCTGTTCCAAGTGCCACAAATGTGTGCAGCAGTGCGGGGACTAGCTGAGCAGGCTGCCAAGGAGACGCAGCAATGACCACTGTAATAATAGCCATAAGACAGAGCCAAGTGTGTCCACCAGATTATCAGCACCCAAACTTAAACAGATGGAGATCTGTGACTCAGCAGATTTCTATTCTGATAGACCAATTTTCTTTTGCTCTACTCTCCGTCACTTTCCAATTAAAAAAAATTAAAAAGACACATATTAATTGTGTTGGAGTTTCCGCACCACGAAAACCATGCCCCTTTTCGGAGCCGGAGGAGGTAGAAAATAAAATTTTCTGATGTTGACCACTAATAAGTGGGTCAGAAAGGACAATAGGCAGACAAGCTTTACATAGTCTGTAAAAAGTAGACAGTAGAAATGACTGCCCAAGCCGCAAACAGGGACAGGAATATGGCACTGCTAAAACACGGAATCCCCAGCAAATCATGGGGACGTGTTATAGCCATTGAAACAACGCCTGTATGCACGGGGTTTGAGGCAGCTTTAGATTTTGAGTTGGAGAAGCCTGTGCCTGATGCTATCTTCTACTTTGTATGTTATCACTCCCATTTATTCCAGAGATTTCTAAACAGTTTTTGTTCCAAACTGAACAGAAAAAATAATCCCTGTAAAACGACAATAAAAAAAAATATATAATCTTGTATCATCTGAGAAATCGCCTGCCAGTTTACAATTTCATATTTAATAAAGTGCATTCTTCTCAGATAGTGCAATGAGCGTGAAAGTGAGATCCATAAGTCTATGCAGTGACCTGTTTTGTGTTACAGTCATCATAAGCAAACTACATGGAAAGGACGACATCTGTTTCGGCTTTGTTCGCAAGGTAACGGAGCTGAGGTTGTTCTTACTGGTCAAAGGCCAAGCTGCATGTCATTTTTCATTACCTTCAATAATTACATCAGACGGATACGATCTGCAAGAGAAGAAAAGATCTGCTTTATGCACATGTTACACCCTGTTTTTAGTTGAATCCCCATTTGGTTATTTGTCTTCCCTACCACTAGTTATAGAGGGGGCTGATGAATTTTGGCTCCATCATGCAGAAGGGTTAAATCTGCTACCGTTTTGATCCTTGAAAACTCCCTATGTGATGGTTTGACATCTGGCAACAGTTAACTTGAGTGCTTTTGTAAGTCCTAAAGGGAAAGTTTGCTGTTTGGCATTAATAACACATCTCTGAAAGTTTTTTTTTCTATCTTTTTTTTCCATAGTGTTTATTGGATCAGAGTTTGATGTGTTCAGGCAAGATCGACCCTACTGTGCCACCACCCAAAACCTCTTTCCTCTGAAGCTTACCAGTGGCTGAAGTATAAAGTGTCTTTTAGTGCACTCATATTTTTTGTCTCCTATAATAACAATGCATGGGGCATATTCCTAGTAGTGGACTGGTGAGAGTATAACATTTGGAGGATGCTTCCTTGATGTCTTCAAGTACTGTAAAATAATTCTGTATTCCAAATAAGCTTCCAAATTATCATGCAGGATCTAAACCATCATACAGCATAAGTTATTGACTATAAGCCATGGCCCATTCTACCTTTCTCCTTTCCTTGTAGAAATGGCAGTCTCATACTGTAGCTGTGATTGAAAGATGCAGAGCTCAAAATAGAACCAGGAAACCAATGTTTAAAGAGCACCTGTCACCTCACCCAACACATTTATACTGACATCTTCAATAGTTGAATGACAGTTCTGTATCCCTATTAATTGTATATATATATATATATATATATATATATATATATATATATATATAGTTACAAATAGATGTTATCATTGCTTCTGTCATAGGGTTTTCTCCACAAAGTGAGGCATTGGACGGTATATAGGTACGTGAGGACACTTCCCCTATTATTAACACCTACTTGTCCATTTATGACAGACAATTATAGGAAAACTAACAAAGGAACATCACAAAACTATTGTAATAAAATCAAAATTTAGTGAAATTGCTATTTCACTAAAAAATCTAAGAAATTATAATCGAATAACAAACATGTCAGAAAAGTTTAAATGTTCTTTTCATGACTATGAATGGTGGAAATAAAAATCATGGGGTATTGGCCAAAATAAGCGTTTTTAGACCTTCTTTGTCACAAGCAGAGATCTACTAAGTATTAAAACAGGAGCAACAAAAGGAAATATTTTAGGCTTTCAACCATTTTGAGTTTAATTTAAAGGACATCTACCACCAGGATGATGGATTGTAAACCAAGCACACTGACACACTGATGTATGCTCCCTCTGGCAGGATCTGTTCTTCTTTTAATTCAAGAGGGAGAGAAAAAGGGGATCCAGTAGCCGGCATTGCTCACACCATAATTAGCAAACACATTCGGCAGACAAGTAACAGGCGTTAGGGAAGTCCGACCAGCCCGGGGTGCACATCCAGTATATTCAGTCAAATGGACCAGAAAAAAGAGAAAAATGTGGCACTCACTGGAGTAATATTAGACACACTTCTTTTATTGTGGCAGAGGTAACAGGAAGGAGTGAGGAGCTGCCTCGCCAAGGCGACGGACCGTTTAGCTCGTACACACACGCTTTCTCAAGCCTTCACTTTTTTATGCTCTGTTCTTCTTTTAGCTTCTTATACCATTTTTTTTTTATTAAATAAAGGTTTCAAAAAATATGTAAATGGGCTTGGAGCCCCTTAGGCTAATTTGCATAAATGTTAAAACCTTTATTTCTTAAAAACAAGGGCATAAGAAGCTTAAAAGAGAACAAATCCTGCCAGAGAGGGCACACACCAGTATGTCAGTGTGCAGGGGCTAGAAGCTATATAGTGGTCAAAGACAGAATAGGAGGTGCCCCTATGTAATGCAGGTTGAATCTCATTCCATTTAAGAGAAAATGGGCTTCAGTTCTTATAAGCATATGGCACCAGTATAAATATGTAAAGGGGATCAGAAAACTCTTTAAAGTATGAAGAATTAGAAGCAACAATGAAAGGGGTTGTCCCCTTTAGATTTAATATTATTTATTTAGACCAGTGATGGCAAACCTTTTAGAGGCCGAGTGCCCAAACTACGACAAAGACCCGCTTATTTATCGCAAAGTGCCAACACAGAAATTTAATTTGTGATTTATACTCCCTTCTCTGTCACAGTTTTCATTGATACCAGCACCTGAGGACACCAATAAAGCAGAAAATAGTCCCAGGTAGAGCTGTCACTTTAAAATACCTCTGCACAGCAAGTCCTGGGCTGTCTGGGACTGCAGGAAGATACCTGGAGTCATCTCTGGTGATGGCCTGAGTGCCCACAGAAAGGGCTCCGAGTGCCACCTCTGGCACCAGTGCCATAGGTTAGCCATCACTGATTTAGACAGTAGATACTATTAGAGAATTTTGTAATATACATGATTAAATTGCCATTACATCTCTTTTATACCAGAGCAGTAGGCTCTGATCGGGATAGAAAACAGTACTGACCCATGGTATCCAGTCATCAATGTCCCAATCACACAAATTAATATTAGTGTATATGAGTTGGAAATACATAGTATTACTACCCGATCTCCTGATGTCTGTTTATGCCTGAACAGGTTCAGGTTCAAATATACAAGTAAATTCATGACAAAGATGATAGATTAACAATAAATGAATAGACAACATAGCGCAATTATTTAGCATAAATGTGTGGTGTTTGTTCCAATAGATATTAGTGTGGTTGGTAGGATCTTCCAATCCTTCTGTTGTGAGCTGGGATATCACAGACGTGCTGCTCGATTTCACATCAAAATTTTGATTCAAATAACACAGACAGACAGACAATGGGGTCATTTACTAAGGGCCCGATTCACGTTTTCCCGACGTGTTACCCGAATATTCTGGCATGCACGCGACGGAAATCGGGGGCGTGGCTGAACGAAAACCCGATGGATTCGGAAAAACCGCCGCATTTAAAAAAAAAATGTGTCGTGAAAATTGCACTTACCTTCGCTCAGCCCGGCTCGGTGTATTCCAGTGCGTTCCGATGCTCTCCAGCGCAGCAGCGCCACCTGGTGGACGTCGGAGGAACTACCTTAATAAATCCCGGCCGGGGATTTTTGGGGATAGATAGATGATAGGTGTTAGGTTAACGAAATGCTGGGACTCCCATCACAAAATTGAGGATGATTAGTGTGTATGTGTGTGAACGTGAGTACATGACCAATGCTTTGCTAAATCCTATTTATTCAGTTTATGCATGCACTTCCCAGAACTGACTGGGTTACCAACTAGAACTATGTGAACCAAATATTAAATGCTTAAAATTTTAAATATAAAAATTAGAATGTCGCAATAGAATAGAATAGTGCATTAGTAAAAAATAATAAAAATTATAAAAAATGAATCTGTAGGAACATAGGGAGGCCAGAGTGGATCTTAAAATTGACCTTCATATGCTGCTGTTTCCTACCCACTAATCCTAAAGCAACATGTTGTAAGACTACCTATTGACAAATATACATGTGGATAGGATAAATCTGTGCATGTTGACATAGGTAGATGGCCAAGTTCAGACAGACACTCTATGGGGTGTATATCCCCTGACATAGCTCTCCTTTGTGTATGTGCTCCATTGTTAGTGAATTGTCCTGTGAACCCATTTCTTTGGATAGGCCTATTTTCTTACCTGTGCTGTGAATATGCTTGGAAATAGCTAATATTCCATGATCTCCCCTAAAAGAAATGAGATCTTACAATGTATTCATTGGATTATTTAGTACAGAAGTAAAGGAAAACATTACCTTTGCACTATAGGGGCAATAGAACAGATATTCTTAATAAAACACATAATAAACTATGAGGGACTGGCGCTGATTTACACACGTTGTTTCAGACGATAAATATCTAAATGAAAAGCGTAACTTGATATCCACTGTGGGAGAATTCATACAGGCGTCCATCTTACTTAAGCTTTTCAAATATTATTTTACATTGATTTTTTTCCCTTTTTTACTAGAACAAAAACTAATAAAGGATTTCACACATTTGAGAACATGCTATGATTAAAAAGTCTATTAGTATTTTCAGTAATTTTTTTTCTTTCCCATTTCGGTGCATGCAATGTGATTTAATTTGCTGCACATAACTTGTTGCTTAAGAATAACACTGTTTTCTTTTCATTTATGACACATTTTAAATTTGTTTCATTTGAAACAAATCACGTGACATTGGCAAAAAGCCAAGAAGCCCATTTGAGAGGGTAATATAATGGGGTTATTACTGTGTAAAGTGATTAAATTGTGATTCTGGTACAAACATGTTTTATTTCCCTTTAAGGGAACTTACAATTAATTAGCTCAAAATTCAGGACCTGCTTGGCAGCCTCTAATCCACAAGTTGATAAAACTGTGTTGGGTTTATATTTATTTTTTAACATAAATAAAAACTGATCAACCATCCGCAGGTAAGGTGGTAAATGTATGATGTCTGATGGCAAACATGCATGTTACTTCTCCATTAGTAGTAAAGGGCTCTTTAACATTGGCTGTCAGGACTTTGACTCTATTAGCTCTCTGCATCATTACTGTTTCTCTGTAGCTGTGATGGCAGCAGGCGCCGATGATGATGTCATCATCTGCTGGCATCACAGCACAGAGAAAGATAAGGAGAGGAGAGCTGCTGGGGAACGGGGACAAGTGAGCTTGTGGTGTTTATTTTTTTTTATTAATTTGAAACAACGAAAAGTGGGGGCACACAATATGGGGGGGTATGAGAGGGGGTCCACAATATAGGCAGGGGCATGCATAATGGGGGGATATATAAGGGGGCCCACTTTATGAGGGAATAAGGGAGGGAGCCCACATAATGGGGGGCTTGAGAGGGGTTATGAGAGGGCCAACATATGGGACGTATGACAGGTGGTCCACAATTTGAGGGTAGGAGAGGGGGCTACAATATAAGCGAGAGATGATGAGGAGGAGATGAGGGACCAAATATGATGGGGGGGATGAGGGGCCAAAATATGAGAGGGAGGAGAGAGGTCACGATATGAGGGTGAGATGAGAGGAAGCCGCAATATGAATCACAGTATGAGATGGGGCCTAGATTATGGGGGAGAGTTATGAGTGGGGAACATTTGGGGTGTATGAGAGTGGACCAGAATATGGGGCATATGAGAGGGGGCTCCCAATTTGGCAGGATATGAGACGTGTGCTACACAACGGGGGGATATAAGAGGCACCCACATTATTGGGGGATATGAGAGGGGGCCAAAATGCGGGACATATGAAAGGGGGTCCACAATTTGGGGAGGAGGTGAGAGGCCACAATATGAGGAGGAGATGAGGCCAAAATATGGGGGTTTATGGGAGGGGAAAAATATGGGGCATATGAAAGGTGGCCAAAATATGCTGCATATGAGAGACCCACAATTTGGGGGTTATGTGAGTGGGCTACAATATAAGGGAGAAATTAGAGAAACCAAATTATGAGGAGATAAAGGATTAAAAAAATGAGGAGGAGATGAGAGGGTCCACAATATGATTAGGAGATAAAGGGTCCAAAATATGAGGAGAAGATGAGAGGGTCCACAATATGATTAGGAGATAAAGGGTCCAAAATATGAGGAGGAGATGAGAGGGGCCACAATATGAAGAGAAAAGGAGAGCACACAATATGAAAGGAAGATTAGATGCCACAATAAGAGAGGGTCCACAATATAAGGAGGAAATGAGAGAATACAATATGAGGGGGAGATGAGGGGCCACAATATGAGGGGCGGTGAGAGGACACAATATGGGGGCCCACAATATTAGGGGGAGATAAGGGGCCACAATATGAGAGGGAGATGAGAGGCCACAATACAAGGGGAACGTGAGGGACCATAAAAGGAGTAGACAGAGGCACTAATTGCTTTCGATAGGTGCTACCTCATCCTGGACCTTTATGTTCACAATATTGAATTACATTTTAGGTACATCTGGAGAATCTCCTGCATGACGACTGAATACAGATGTTCTGGAAGGAGATTCTTGCACCTAAAATTTTAAAACACAATTCAATCACATCTTGTACACATGGTCTTAAGCTGCATGGTCTTACGTGTTAGCTAGTTGCGTTAAAATACATCACAAACACATTGGGAAAAACGCATCTCAAAATACATCCGTGTTACTATGATGAATATTGATGTGTCTTGGGATGCATTTTACTTGATGCATTTGCTATCCCTTTCAAAATGCAATGAAAACTCATTCTTTAAACTTAGTCTTAGAATATACAGGTAATATTTCAATGTAGCATTAGGTGGGCCCCAGAATCAATTTCACTGGTGGACTGTAGGCCCCCCAGTCCGACCCTGGGCTCAAGCCAGCACCAGCCTGTCATTTGTCCTTTTGCAGCCACTGCAAGTCATAGCATTTCCTTTATTATCTTTAACAGTAATCTATATGGTTTTCAATGGAGACATTATCAGAAAATTCATCATCCCATGGAATGTGGGACCTATTGTTCTTTACTGGACAGCTGGTTGAATTTCCAGGACTGCACAAAGCTAAAATCATGTTTTTCCAAAGTCTTCTGGTGAGCCAGACTTTTCCATTACATAAACACTTCCAATTTCAATACAGAGCACATTTAACAATATTATTCTGAAAGTGTCGCTGTACTGTTACAATGGGATAATTTCTTGTACATACTGACACACACAAAGCATTTTCTTGCCTTAATGTCACTATGTATTTTTTCTTGGATTGACATCAGCCACACTTGTGGAGAACATCCTAAATTTTGTTGTAGGGCCATTTAATTACCAATTCTACTTTTGTTCTTGTAGTGTAGCTCACTGAATATTTAAACCTTGTTAGAGTCCATGTTTCCATATGTATTGTAGCATCCCTTCATCGGAGAAACCACATTGCTATGTTACACTTGACATACCTTATGTTGTTCTAAGAGATTCCGTCCTGGGATCCATTGTTTTCTTGGCAAATGTAGTACTGTATGCATGCTAATTTTGCCATTAAATGTCACAGAATTGCAGAAAAAGGCTCTGGTGGCAATGTGAGGGGCATATATAATGTTATAAGCAAATATTAACAATGGTTACCTTGCCTTTTGTAGCGGTGTTTCTCACAGAACTGAAAAACATGTTTCAGGTTTCATTTTACTTATTAAGATAAATGGTTGTGTCATTTGTATCATTCATCTTGATTGTTTTAATTGATACATTCATTGTTGTCTGTAGGTCTATGTTCTAAATAATTCTAGTTTTGCAGCCCACATGTTGTAGCACTGAAGGTTATAATGCTTGAATAATGAATCCTTTGAGGGTAAATTATTTTTTAGCCTGACCACTAAAGATGAAACATGGCTGTTGTGTTCATGTCCAAAAAGTATTAGAAAACCTACCCTTATTTATTTTTATAGGGAAAATTAAAGGGAAATTAAGGGGAATTTCAGTCATGAGACTGCACAGATCACAAGAACGAGGGGTCCGATGAGATTCCAGGTACCTCCATCGGGCCCCTCATTGCTCCCAAGATTAATAGAGCTGATGGCTGTACATGACCGTTCTGCTCCATTCATCTCTATGGAGCTGACAAAGATCGCCGATTGTCGCAATCTCTGTCAGCTCCATAGAGATGAATGGAGAAAAACAGTCATGCGCTGCCGTCTGCTCCATTAATCTTGGGGAGCTATGAGGGGTCTGACAGAGGTCCCCTCTCCAACGGACCCCTCGTGATCTGTGGGGGTCTCATCACTGAGACACTTACGATCAGCAAGTTAGGCTAGTTTAGTAGGAAAACCCCTTTAAGATTTCAGACCACAGAATAAAAAATATACTATATCATGAACCTGGTTAGGTTTTTTTCATCAAGAGAAAGAAAAGTTAGCCACTCAGCTGCCCTGCAGGAACAGTTTTATGTATCTGTTGTAAATGATTAACCATGTAGAAAAAAGGCAGGTCTTCCAGGTTGGGTGTCACTCTTTCTTAGCAGCTCTCTACTATGAATAATGAATAGTTTGGAACTGGTATGCCTATGGGCCACCAGTAAAATCGATTCTTGGGGCCCACTACCATGCCGATACATACAAATACATACATTTGAAGTAGTCTGATTCACACTGTTCCTTGGAGGTCTGTCAGTCCCCTGCTGACCGGCTCCTGCCTTGAGCTTAAACCCACTTATCATTGTGAGCAAAGTATACATGCTTGGAAAGCAGAAGGAATAGAAAACACCATTTTATAAGTATAATTCATTTGCCAAAATTTGAGATTGCATATGATGTACAGCCTGATGGACAGACAGTAGGTACACATAAAGGTGGCATATGACAGATGTCTAAAGATTTCTAGGTAAAGAATATTATGTAGTTATTTTAAAGGGTATCTGCCATCTCCTTAACCCCCAGGTGTAAAAAAAGCATTGTGTAGTGTGCTCTGATGGCTTCTATGTTTCCCTGGCATATAGAGCACCACATTCTTTCATTATGAAAATGAGCTTGGCATAACCAAACCTGTATTTTACTTACATTGTTTTCTTTCATTAGGGAATGTCAATCATCTTGCAATGGAAAGTCCATATGCATAAAGATAAAAATTAAATCTTCTCAAAAATGACATACCTTGTCATCTCTAAAATGGTATACAGGGCAACAGAAATGATGTTATGCCTGAAAAGCTTATGAAGTTCCCTGCACAATGCTGTTTTATCTGTGGGGTGATTTTGGAGCTAGTAGAAAGGTGGACTGTCTTAGTCGTGTTCAAAGAAGTTCTTATTTCAAATCCCAGGTTCAGGAAAACATTGTCATTTCTCTTGAGCCAAATGAGTAATACAAGAATTTGTATCAGAAAAGGCAACAATTTTACGAACTGCTAACTGATAGTCTATGGGATGTTGTATACAGTATAAAAAGATTATTGGATTTTCAGACAATTATTTTCATATTTTGCAAAAAACAATTATTGTTCACAATATAGAATGAATGGTTCATCCAGCAGATTGGTGGCTGTCAGGGTAAAAGAGCAAAAAGTCTCAAATTATAACCATAATTGTGTCTGATAGAGCTTTTTCTTTCTAGAACCCATTGTCCCAGCTAGACTAGAGAGCCTCAGGTTGGAGAGCATCAGTACAGCAGGTATTTATGATATACAATATCCCCCTTCTTTGTCCTCCATACACAACAGTAGGCAAGTGGGTTGTAGGGTTTGATGGATAATATCTGGAAAATATAAGTACATATATACTCTAAAGTAATATACAATTATGTTGATTACTAACTTTTTATCATGTTCTGCATACATAAAAACTATTTGCTACCCTTAGAAATAAAACACTGATATCAGTGTGTTGTGAAAGGTTCCAATGTGAAAGGTCACCATGATAATTTATTACCTATATTCAGGGTGGTGTATGTGTGGATGCATATTATGAAGTCATCTCTGGAGATTTTCTGATGTGACAATCCATCTATCATGTGCAACTGTAATCCTTTGAAATCACATTGGATTTACAGCATAATAAACCTTTGTTAAGGATTAGCTCTATGCTGTTCTTATTGTAAAAGCCTTATTCTACTAAAACATGTCAAAGGAATGTAACAGAGTTAATAACAGTATCCCAACATTGGCTCTGTAAAAGGGGTCATTTTCTATATTAAATATACATTTTTAGGTCTCAGTGTAATCAGTGTAGCCCTCTTTTGAGGCAAGTATATATCATATATAACCCATCGGTCTAATGCTCATGAGCATTCTCATAATTGAACATGAGTGTAAGCAATTGTTCATCCAGCAATTCATTAAATTCTTCTGTAATCTCTTTAACTAAGCCATCGAACCTCCATTCCTGGATAACAACATTCTCCCGTCCCTGCTCCATTAAACTTCCCCACCACTTTGGCTTCACCATATTTTAAAGCTGGCCACACTCTAAAGTGGCTAATAAGTCTTATTCTGCTTTCTAATCTGGAGCATATCTCAATTTTGGAGCAACATAGCTGCAAACGATATTGCATTTTGATTCAACTTTAAAAAAAATTCTCAACAGTTTTTTATGCAAGGAAAACCAAAAAAATTTAAACTTTAGTGAAAAACAAGAGAAAACTAAATTCTTGGCCCATTTTGATTTGCAACATTGCTGCAGTAGGTTTGCATTTGGTCCGGGGTTGGCGGGGGGATTTATCAAGGCTTTTACTGCCAAGTGGTCGAGGAGGAACGTGGAGTGGGCTGTGCCAGAGTGGGGCATTAGCTATAGCATTAGTACTTTTACGGCAGGTAGAGCCTGATGTAGACCCATCCATCAGCATAGTGATAGACACTTGACTTATCAGTGCTAAAATATCAAGTAAAATATTATTTAGTTATCTTAAGGAGTTAAGCTTTAGCCTCCTCTACTAAACCAATCTGCTGTGTACAGACTTTATAACAGCTTTTGTAAATACTGCTCCCTGCATGAGATGCAAGAGTTCATGGAAAAATATAATTTACCTATATACAACCCCCTCCAAAATCATATGTAAATGAGCTGAGAAGAGTCACTTTGAGAGGCTGAAGGGGAAAGGTCTCAATTTAGACACATTCATGCAACTAGATTCAACTGATGTTAAAATGCATCAACACTTTGCCTCTGAATGCTGTAGCGTTACAATCAAGATTGAATTGTTAACTGCAACTCGAATTTCCAACAATGTCTGTCTGTATCTCTGGTTCTATAGCATCTGATGAATACAAGAAAAAATGTGCCAGAAAGGAGATTTTATACTCTGCATGAGAGTAGGTATTTTAGGAGTGTAAAAGTTGGTGACAGGTTCCATTTCATAAAGTTTATGGTTATCATCCGCTCTATTGATTTCTTGTTTCCTCCTGTGCCTTTCCTCCTGTGTTTGCAGCTAACCCTTCATTGTCCAAGTGTCTCTCTTGGCCTTTCCCATGTTTTTTCTTTTGTTGTACTTGTTCAGAGTTAGTTAATCTTTTGGCTCAATTGCTTGTCTATGCCCTTTGCATAGATACTATATAAGACTCCACATATGTTGGGAATAATTCATCATGTTTACTAATATGTCTTCCATGCTATTTAACATATAGCGTGCATGGTACTCTGTTTCTATTGTGTTATTGTATCTTTTATTAGGATGTTCTCATGACATCATTTTTGAATAAATCTTTATTGAACAGAAGAAATAAATTACTTACACTTAAAATGTATGCAGCCTCAGTTTATTTTCTTATCTCCATCTTACTCTGGTCCCCTTGGTTGTTTTCTGGTGTAACCGGAGAAGCCCATTAATTCTTTCTTATACAGGTGGCTCTTTAAGCATAACTACAGTCATAGCAGCCATTGCAGCTGCTATGGGGCTGGCAGTGTCCATGGGCCGCATCATCCAACCTGACACACTAAAGAGTAGAGGATGTGCACAATTATATACATATTACGGTGCACATTTTACAACAAAATAGCTATATAACATAAATATGCTGTATCTGTTTTTTATATATGCTGTATGTGTATACAGTGTGTAGTGAGTGTATATATACTGTAATATGCTGCATGTGTGTATATATTCTGCACCTTTGTATATGACACTGCATGTGTGTGTATGTATATGCTCTCTATGTGTGCACATAAGTGTATAAATGTGTGATAGTAAATCGCATGTGTGAGTATACAAATATGTATATTTTTTAAGTGGGAAGCGGGGGCCCCATTCAGAAGCCTTCTATGGGGCCGGCCTCACCTAGATACGCCCCTGGACAGTCCCCAACTTAAGGACATGCGAATTACAGACCCATAGTAAGTACAGACCCAGAGCGGCCTCTCTGCCTCTGTTGAAGCTCCCTGGATGCTGTACTTTAGTCTCAGGCTGTAATTATCAGCTTTAAGGTGTCTGTAATAAAGTTCTATTGATATGATAATCCTTTTTCCCATGACTGCAAATAATTTTGAAAATCCAATTATCATTGGGACCAAGAAACATTTTTTTGGAGCTACAATTATAATATATACCTGTTTCGACTTACATACAAATTCAAATATTAAGTACAAAACTTAAGAAGCTATCATGTATGTAACCCGATAACTGCTGTATAATTAATAAATAAATGGAAGCTCTGTTCCGTTTCATGTATTTAGATAAGTGCAGATAAAGCAATGGATAGATAGTGTAAATAGAAGACATGTACCCTATTCTCTACTCTCCAGTCTAAAGCTTTCTTAATTTTACTTCTATGTGTTTTATGTGTTACTTCTATATAAGAATTTTAGTTATTTGTGTATTAATGAATCTCTGGTAAGTTTTGCTGATTCTCTCCTGTGAATCTCAGCAGAACTGAAAGCTTATCCACCAGGGCACTGTGTAATATTATTTTCCAAAGAACAGTCATTGCACTACTTTGTAAAATGACAGCTGGAACACCTTAAAAGGAAGGTTCTCGAATCTGTATTGAAGGCAGGGAAAGTGGCTGCCTGTACGGACCTGACCTTTATTTGCAATCATAGCTGAGATTTACAGTTTATTACTGATAGCTTTTATAAAGAGCCATTCAGTTCAGAGGTGAGAGGTTTGTCATCTGGAAATGCAATTAACTTTCGTTTATCCCAATCCTTGCAATCTTAGTGTGAGAGAAGCTCTTCACAGAGCTGGGTTTCCAGTTGCGTTAGCTACATTTGATATCCCCTCAATTAATAAGTAATTCATGCATGGAGCTGCTGATGTTTGGCAAGGGCAGTGAATAAAGCAAATATAATATAAAACTAATGTATAAATCACATACCATGACCAATACAACCCAGGCAGTAAAACACAGCTGTTGCGGGTCTATTTTTTTACCGGTAGGTAGAGCCAGTGTTCATTTACTAGTTAGGGAAATTTGTAAATAGGTTTTCCAGGATGGGATAAGGAAAACCACACCTCTTTTAGCTACCTTGCAAGGCAACTTCCTTGACATCAAGCATGACTTTCAGGAAGCCTAATGACATGATGCAGGATTAAAGCAAAACCAGTATATCAGACAGACAGCACTGTTTCAATGTGGTTACATCTCTGCAGTACAGTGTAGGGAACTGGATTGGAGTTAGAACTAGAGATGAGCGAGCACTAAAATGCTCGGGTACTCGTTATTCGAGACGAACTTTTCCCGATGCTCGAGTGCTCGTCTCGAATAACGAGCCCCATTGAAGTCAATGGGAGACTCGAGCATTTTTCAAGGGGACCAAGGCTCTGCACAGGGAAGCTTGGCCAAACACCTGGGAACCTCAGAAAAGGATGGAAACACCACGGAAATGGACAGGAAACAGCAGGGGCAGCATGCATGGATGCCTCTGAGGCTGCTTAATCGCACCATTATATCAAAATTATGGGCAACAGCATGGCCATGACAGAGTGACAGAATGAAGCTAGATAGCATCTAAAACATCCAATAATTGACCCTGACACTATAGGGGACGGCATGCAGAGGCAGCGGCAGCAGGCTAGAGAGTGTCATGGCGACATACCCTAAATGGACTCAGGCTTCAAACCAATGGGTGGCAGAGAGGAACCAAAGGAGGTGAGCAAGAAGCGCTCAAATAATATCGGTACATGATAAAAGTTTGCCAGTATATTTTGTGGATTACACAGCAGGGTGGCGACAAAGTTAACAACTTTGATGTGGAATCCATGAAAACAACCCAAATATGTGCCTGACACACCTCGTTTGAAAAGGGGACGATGTATGGAGGCAGCTATATGGACGACTTTTGGAGGTAGCAATGGAGACAACGTGTGGAGGCTGCTATGGAGACAATTTAATTTGGATAGTGCCTGTATGTGGCAGTCCAAAAAAGTTTTCAAACCAGAGGAGCAGGTAGGTGGCCCTCCAGAAAAATGGAATAGATTGAGTGCCTGTATGTGGCAGTCCAAAAAAGTTTTCAAACCAGAGGAGCAGGTAGGTGGCCCTCCAGAAAAATTAAATAGATTGAGTGCCTGTATGTGGCAGTCCAAAAAAGTTTTCAAACCAGAGGAGCAGGTAGGTGGCCCTCCAGAAAAATGGAATAGATTGAGTGCCTGTATGTGGCAGTCCAAAAAAGTTTTCAAACCAGAGGAGCAGGTAGGTGGCCCTCCAGAAAAATGAAATAGATTGAGTGCCTGTATGTGGCAGTCCAAAAAAGTTTTCAAACCAGAGGAGCAGGTAGGTGGCCCTCGAAAAAAATTGAATAGATTGAGTGCCTGTATGTGGCACTCCCAAAAATTGTTTAAAACAGAGGACCGGGTAGGTGGCCCTCCAGAAAAATTAAATGCATAAAGTACTATAGCTAGAGCCAGTGGGCCCTGTCAAAAAATAGCCAGTTTCCTCTGCTTTAGTGTACAAAGAGGAGGAGAAGGAGGAAAATGAGGAGGAGGAGGAGTGCATAAATTATTCAGGTTGAGCTTCCTTCACCTTGTGGAGATTGGAAATTATGAGAAATCCAGGCTTTATTCATCTTAATAAGCGTCAGCCTGTCAGCGCTGTCAGTCGACAGGCGTGTACGCTTATCGGTGATGATGCCACCAGCTGCACTGAAAACCCGCTCGGACAAGACGCTAGCGGCAGGGCAGGCAAGAACCTCCAAGGCGTACAGCGCCAGTTCGTGCCACATGTCCAGCTTTGAAACCCAGTAGTTGTAGGGAGCTGTGTGATCATTTAGGACGATGGTATGGTCAGCTACGTACTCCCTCACAATCTTTCTGTAAAGATCAGCCCTACTCTGCCGAGACTGGGGACAGGTGACAGTGTCTTGCTGGGGTGACATAAAGCTGGCAAAAGCCTTGTAAAGCGTACCCTTGCCAGTGCTGGACAAGCTGCCTGCTCGCCTACTCTCCCTTGCTACTTGTCCCGCAGAACTACGCACTCTGCCGCTAGCGCTGTCAGAAGGGAAATACTGTTTCAGCTTGTGCACCAGGGCCTGCTGGTATTCATGCATTCTCACACTCCTTTCCTCTCCAGGGATGAGAGTGGAAAGATTTTGCTTGTACCGTGGGTCCAGGAGAGTGAACACCCAGTAATCGGTGCTGGAATAAATTCTTTGAACGCGAGGGTCACGGGATAGGCAGCCTAGCATAAAATCTGCCATATGCGCCAGAGTCCCAACGCGCAAGAATTCACTCCCCTCACTGGCCTGACTGTCCATTTCCTCCTCCTCCAACTCCTCTTCTTCTGCCCATACACGCTGAACAGTGAAGGACTGAACAATGGTCCCCTCTTCTGTCTCGCCAACATTCTCCTCCTCTTCCTCCTCATCCTCCTCCACCTCCTCCGATATGTGCTGAGAAACAGACCTAAGGGTGCTTTGGCTATCAACAAGGGAATCTTCTTCCCCCGTCTCTTGTGACGAGCGCAAAGCTTCCAACTTCATGCTGACCAGAGAGTTTTTCAACAGGCCAAGCAGCGGGATGGTGAGGCTGATGATGGCGGCATCACCACTGACCATCTGTGTTGACTCCTCAAAGTTACTCAGCACCTGACAGATATCAGATATCCACGTCCACTCCTCATTGTAGACTTGAGGAAGCTGACTGACCTGACTACCAGTTCTGGTGGAAGTTGACATCTGGCAGTCTACAATCGCTCTGCGCTGCTGGTAAACTCTGGATAACATGGTTAATGTTGAATTCCACCTCGTGGGCACGTCGCACAACAGTCGGTGAGCGGGCAGTTGGAGGCGGCGCTGCGCTGCCCTGAGAGTGGCAGCATCTGTGCTGGACTTCCTGAAATGCGCACAGATGCGGCGCACCTTCGTGAGCAAATCTGACAGATTGGGGTATGTCTTGAGGAAACGCTGAACTATCAGATTTAACACATGGGCCAGGCATGGCACATGTGTCAGTCTGCCGAGTTGCAGAGCCGCCACCAGGTTACGGCCGTTGTCACACACAACCATGCCTGGCTTCAGGTTCAGCGGTTCCAGCCACAGATCAGTCTGCGCCGTGATGCCCTGTAATAGTTCTTGGGCGGTGTGCCTTTTATCGCCTAGGCTCAACAGTTCGAGCACCGCCTGCTGTCGCTTAGCGACGGCACTGCTGCTGTGCCTAGAGCTAGCGACTGATGGCGCCATGCCCACGGATGGTAGTTCGGAGGAGGAGGTGGAGGAGGGGTGGGAGGAGGAGGAGGCATAGTAGGCCTTTGAGACCTGGACCGAGGTAGGCCCCGCAATCCTCGGCGTCGCCAGTATATGACCAGCCCCAGGGTCAGACTCGGTCCCAGCCTCCACCAAGTTAACCCAATGTGCCGTCAGCGATATATAGTGGCCCTGCCCGGCAGCACTCGTCCACGTGTCCGTGGTCAGGTGGACCTTGTCAGAAACGGCGTTGGTCAGGGCACGGATGATGTTGTCTGACACGTGCTGGTGCAGGGCTGGGACGGCACATCGGGAAAAGTAGTGGCGGCTGGGGACCGAATACCGAGGGGCGGCCGCCGCCATGAGGTTGCGAAAGGCCTCGGTCTCTACCAGCCTATAGGGCAGCATCTCCAGGCTAAGCAATCTGGAGATGTGGACATTAAGGGCTTGGGCGTGCGGGTGGGTTGCACTATATTTTCTTTTCCGCTCCAGCGTCTGGGGTATGGAGAGCTGAACGCTGGTGGATGCTGTGGAGGATCGTGGAGGCAACGATGGGGTTTTTGTGCCAGGGTCCTGGGCAGGGGGCTGACTATCAGCTGACACAGGGGAAGGAGCAGTGGTGTGCACGGCCGGAGGTGAACGGGCTTGGTGCCACTGATTCGGGTGTTTAGCATTCATATGCCTGCGCATACTGGTGGTAGTTAAGCTAGTAGTGGTGGAACCCCTGCTGATCCTGGTTTGGCAAAGGTTGCACACCACAGTCCGTCGGTCATCCGGTGTTTCCTTAAAGAACCTCCAGACTTCTGAAAATCTAGCCCTCGCCGCGGGAGCCCTCGCCACGGGAGCTTCACTATGTGACACATTTGGCGCTGATGCACCTGCTCTGGCCCTGCCTCTCCGTCTGGCCCCACCACTGCCTCTTCCAACCTGTTCTGCTATAGGACTCTCCTCCGTCTCAGAAGCACTGTGTTCCCCCGGCCTCTCAACCCAGCTTGGGTCTGTCACCTCATCATCCTCCGATCCCTCAGTCTGCTCCCCCCTCGGACTTCCTGCCCTGACAACAACTTCACCACTGTCTGACAACCGTGTCTCCTCATCGTCGGACACCTCTTTACACACTTCTGCCACTACGTCAAGAAGGTCATCATCACCCACAGACTGCGACTGGTGGAAAACCTGGGCATCGGAAAATTGCTCAGCAGCAACCGGACAAGTGGTTTGTGACTGTGGGAAGGGTCCAGAAAACAGTTCCTCAGAGTATGCCGGTTCAAATGCCAAATTTTCCTGGGAGGGGGCAGACTGGGGGGGAGGAGGCTGAGGTGCAGGAGCTGGAGGAGTGCCGATTTCGGTGACATGGGTGGACTGCGTGGAAGACTGACTGGTGGACAAATTGCTCGAAGCATTGTCGGCAATCCACGACATCACCTGTTCGCACTGTTCTGGCCTCAACAGTGCTCTACCACGAGTCCCAGTAACTTCAGACATGAACCTAGGGAGTGTAGCTCTGCGGCGTTCCCCTGCTCCCTCATCAGCAGGTGGTGTCTCACCCCGCCCTGGACCACGGCCTCTGACCCCTGCAGTAGTTGGACGCCCACGTCCCTGCCCTCGTCCTCTACCCCTAGCCCTCGGGTTAAACATTTTGAAAATGAAAGTTATAACTTTAATTTTTTTTTTACTTTTTTTTTTGTGTTTTTTTGTGGTTTTTTTTGTGTTTTTTAGTTTTTAAAACCAAACGATGCTATCCTATTGCTATGGCTATCTAGCCAACTATGAAAGCACACTGCTATGCCAGATGAGATGACGCTGAGTTATGAAAAAATAAACGTAAAATAAAAAGTAAATGGCAGACTGTGCCTAATTGAAATCCAACCCCTAATAAATTATCCCACTTCGGTCTTTGCGATGGATATGTGCGTCACTAAGCGCTAAACACAGGGGTCGCAAGTCTCACTCCAAATTCCTCACAATTGGCTAGTATATGCACTGCAGCAAGGACAGCCACCAGCAGATCAACCAGAAATAAAATATATATAACGCTATTGTAGGCGTAAGTAAGCCATTTGGATTCTCCTTTGGCTATTTTCTAGCCAAGTATGAAAGCACACTGATGAGATGACGCTGAGTTATGAAAAAATAAACGTAAAATAAAAAGTAAATGGCAGACTGTGCCTGATTGAAATCCAACCCCTAATAAATTATCCCACTTCGGTCTTTGCGATGGATATGTGCGTCACTAAGCGCTAAACACAGCGGTCGCAAGTCTCACTCCAAATTCCTCACAATTGGCTAGTATATGCACTGCAGCAAGGACAGCCACCAGCAGATCAACCAGAAATAAAATATATATAACGCTATTGTAGGCGTAAGTAAGCCGTTTGGATTCTCCTTTGGCTATTTTCTAGCCAAGTATGAAAGCACACTGATGAGATGACGCTGAGTTATGAAAAAATAAACGTAAAATAAAAAGGAAATGGCAGACTGTGCCTAATTGAAATCCAACCCCTAATAAATTTTCCCACTTCGGTCTTTGCGATGGATATGTGCGTCACTAAGCGCTAAACACAGCGGTCGCAAGTCTCACTCCAAATTCCTCACAATTGGCTAGTATATCCACTGCAGCAAGGACAGCCACCAGCAGATCAACCAGAAATAAAATATATATAACGCTATTGTAGGCGTAAGTAAGCCGTTTGGATTCTCCTTTGGCTATTTTCTAGCCAAGTATGAAAGCACACTGATGAGATGACGCTGAGTTATGAAAAAATAAACGTAAAATAAAAAGAAACTGGCAGACTGTGCCTAATTGAAATCAAACCCCTAATAAATTTTCCCACTTTGGTGTTTGAGGTGGATATGTGTGTCACTAAGAGCTAAACACAACGGTAGCAAGTCCCCCTGCAAATTCCTCACAATATGGTACTAGCTGCACTACTAGTGCCAGCAAGCCCAGCCACAAGCAAACAAAAAAAAAAAAAGTATAACGTTATTGTAGCCCTAAGAAGGGCTGTTGGGTTCTTGGAGAATCACTCCTGCCTAACAGTAATCTACCTGCACACTAACGCTAACCCTGACCAGCAGCAGCTCTCTCCCTAGCGGCATCCAGACACAGAATGATCCGAGCAGCGCGGGCAGCGGCTAGTCTATCCCAGGGTCACCTGATCTGGCCAGCCAACCACTGCTATCGACGTGTAAGGGTACCACGTCATGCTGGGTGGAGTGCAGAGTCTCCTGGCTTGTGATTGGCTCTGTTTCTGGCCGCCAAAAAGCAAAACGGCGGGAGCTGCCATTTTCTCGAGCGGGCGAAGTATTCGTCCGAGCAACGAGCAGTTTCGAGTACGCTAATGCTCGAACGAGCATCAAGCTCGGACGAGTATGTTCGCTCATCTCTAGTTAGAACCTTTTCACTAGGGTCAGGAAGTAACTGTTCTCTTTACAGAGACTTTGCCAATTAAGGCCACCTTGTAGGCATGTGGAGACTTATATCCATTGATGCTCCACTAGGGGATTCTGCTAAAATATGCAAATACCGTATATACTCAAGTATAAGCCGACCCAAGTATAAGCCGAGGCCCCTAATTTTACCACAAAAACCTGGTAAAACCTATATTTTGTTTACTCGAGTATAAGCCGAGTTTGGGTTTTCAGCACATATTTTTGCGCTGAAAAACTAGGCTTATACTCGAGTATATAAGGTAAGTTTACCAGGATGGGATAAGGAAAACCATGCCTCTTTTAGCTATCTTTTAAGGAACATATTCCCAATTGTACACAGTGCTGTTTTGATGCGGTTGCATCTCTTCAGTATGGTGTACTCTTACTTCCTGAAGGAAATTTGTACGCTTTTCTAAGGCAGGATTTACACTTTAAAGGGTTTAAAAGTCATATTTTTTAAAATTAAAAATGAAACCCCATTGCACTAGCAGGCATGTTTAACCTTGTGCAATCTCTTTTCATATTATCCCAGCACACACTTCCTTCAGTGTTTGTTTACATGCGGACACTACAGGTCTCATAAAGCATTGGACAGAAGGCAACCACCCTGCCCTCCAGTACATCTTGCAGGTATGAGTAAATTATAAAGTATTCTCCCATATTACACCATCTCCTGTGTGCTTCCCTAGCTGGTTTACCCTCCCTGTCAGCCTAGTATCACTAAGGCACTCCACTTCTGCCTCCAGCTCCTCCATCCTTTATTAGCTTCCCTCTGAACCAGCACAAGCTGGTTATCTTCCTGTTCCTCCCTGGTCTGCACATTAAGAACACACTTCCACAGCTAGAAAGAAGGAAATTATTGAATTGAATGATTTTTTAATATATGAATGTAACCATAATATATGTAGTTCTTAGAATTTTAAAGACAACAATGATCAAAATCAAGCATGATAAATCAGGAACATTTACATCCAGGCACTGCGACTGTGGTCATCTTCATGCATGTGTTGTCCATGGCCTTCTTCCTATGCTAATGAGTCTCAAGTATTCTTGGAAGTGTTATCAGAGCCCCTCCATGCTGCAGCTTTACAGGCTGTTACAGTGTGTACGAGCACTCTCCCCTCCCCCACACTATGTTCTGAAACATCTGCTGCTGTTAGATTACATCAGGCAGAGGTAGGGGGAAGTATGAGGGAACAGGGGATTGGATGTGATAGTGTAACAGCCTATGAAGTTAGAGCACGGAGGTGCTCTGATAACACTTCCAGGAGCCCTGCAAACTCATGAGTATCATTTTAAAAGTTAATTTTACAAAGAAGGAGGCAATGGATAACAAATACAATAATATTACAACAGTCACAGTGCCTGGATCTATGAGTAAGTGTTCTTGGTTTAACATGCTTTATTTTAATGGTAGATTTCCTTTAAAATAAAATGATACATTTAATATGGTTAACTGTACAACTGAGGAGACTCTAATACACTCTTGTGATCCTAACTAGAGATGAGCGAGCACTAAAATGCTCGGGTACTCGTTATTCGAGACAAACTTTTCCCGATGCTCGAGTGCTCGTCTCGAATAACGAGCCCCATTGAAGTCAATGGGAGACTCGAGCATTTTTCAAGGGGACCAAGGCTCTGCACAGGGAAGCTTGGCCAAACACCTGGGAACCTCAGAAAAGGATGGAAACACCACGGAAATGGACAGGAAACAGCAGGGGCAGCATGCATGGATGCCTCTGAGGCTGCTTAATCGCACCATTATGCCAAAACTATGGGCAACAGCATGGCCATGACAGAGTGACAGAATGAAGCTAGATAGCATCTAAAACATCCAATAATTGACCCTGACACTATAGGGGACGGCATGCAGAGGCAGCGGCAGCAGCGGCAGGCTAGAGAGTGGCATGGCGACATACCCTAAATGGACTCAGGCTTCAAACCAATGGGTGGCAGAGAGGAACCAAAGGAGGTGAGCAAGAAGCTCTCAAATAATATTGGTACATGATAAAAGTTTGCCAGTATATTTTGTGGATTACACAGCAGGGTGGCGACAAAGTTAACATGGAAGCCATGAAAACAACCCAAAATTCTGCCTGACACAGCTCGTTTGATAAGGGGACCATGTATGGAGGCAGTGAACTAGTAGTAGATTAAAGGTGCTGCAGTTAAAACTATGTTAGTTGGATCTTGGAATGGAGCTGGCGCTCCGCTGCCAGGCGAGCTTTCGCCAATCCAAGCCCCTGTCTCTAGGCTACTCCCCAAACAGCACTTCTAAGAACCTTTTGTATAAGATCAAGTGTAGTAGCGTTCTTATAAGTTTGGGATATGGCGGGTGAGGGGAATGTAAACAGATGCGCAAGAAGCGCTGAAATAATATTGGTAAATGATAAAAGTTTGCCAGTATATTTTGTGGATAACACAGCTGGGTGGCGACAAAGTTAACAACTTTGATGTGGAATCCATGAAAACAACCCAAATTTCTGCCTGACACACCTCGTTTGATAAAGGGACGATGTATGGAGGCAGCTATATGGACGACTTTTGGAGGTAGCAATGGAGACAACGTGTGGAGGCTGCTATGGAGACAATTTAATTTGGATAGTGCCTGTATGTGGCAGTCCCAAAAAGTTTTCAAACCAGAGGAGCAGGTAGGTGGCCCTCCAGAAAAATGAAATAGATTGAGTGCCTGTATGTGGCAGTCCCAAAAAGTTTTCAAACCAGAGGAGCAGGTAGGTGGCCCTCCAGAAAAATGGAATAGATTGAGTGCCTGTATGTGGCAGTCCAAAAAAGTTTTCAAACCAGAGGAGCAGGTAGGTGGCCCTCCAGAAAAATGGAATAGATTGAGTGCCTGTATGTGGCAGTCCAAAAAAGTTTTCAAACCAGAGGAGCAGGTAGGTGGCCCTTCAGAAAAATGGAATAGATTGAGTGCCTGTATGTGGCAGTCCAAAAAAGTTTTCAAACCAGAGGAGCAGGTAGGTGGCCCTCCAGAAAAATGGAATAGATTGAGTGCCTGTATGTGGCAGTCCAAAAAAGTTTTCAAACCAGAGGAGCAGGTAGGTGGCCCTCCAGAAAAATGGAATAGATTGAGTGCCTGTATGTGGCACTCCCAAAAATTGTTTAAAACAGAGGACCGGGTCGGTGGCCCTCCAGAAAAATTAAATGCATAAAGTACTATAGCTAGAGCCAGTGGGCCCTGTCAAAAAATAGCCAGTTTCCTCTGCTTTACTGTA
This sequence comes from Engystomops pustulosus, assembly GCF_040894005.1. Classification (NCBI taxonomy): domain Eukaryota; kingdom Metazoa; phylum Chordata; class Amphibia; order Anura; family Leptodactylidae; genus Engystomops; species Engystomops pustulosus. The sequence goes on along the minus strand of NC_092417.1, from coordinate 98,211,623 downwards.
CAAAGAGGAGGAGAAGGAGGAAAATGAGGAGGAGGAGGAGTGGATAAATTATTCAGGTTGAGCTTCCTTCACCTGGTGGAGATTGGAAATTATCAGAAATCCAGGCTTTATTCATCTTAATAAGCGTCAGCCTGTCAGCGCTGTCAGTCGACAGGCGTGTACGCTTATCGGTGATGATGCCACCAGCTGCACTGAAAACCCGCTCGGACAAGACGCTAGCGGCAGGGCAGGCAAGAACCTCCAAGGCGTACAGCGCCAGTTCGTGCCACATGTCCAGCTTTGAAACCCAGTAGTTGTAGGGAGCTGTGTGATCATTTAGGACGATGGTATGGTCAGCTACGTACTCCCTCACCATCTTTCTGTAAAGATCAGCCCTACTCTGCCGAGACTGGGGACAGGTGACAGTGTCTTGCTGGGGTGACATAAAGCTGGCAAAAGCCTTGTAAAGCGTACCCTTGCCAGTGCTGGACAAGCTGCCTGCTCGCCTACTCTCCCTCGCTACTTGTCCCGCAGAACTACGCACTCTGCCGCTAGCGCTGTCAGAAGGGAAATACTGTTTCAGCTTGTGCACCAGGGCCTGCTGGTATTCATGCATTCTCACACTCCTTTCCTCTCCATGGATGAGAGTGGAAAGATTTTGCTTGTACCGTGGGTCCAGGAGAGTGAACACCCAGTAATCGGTGCTGGAATAAATTCTTTGAACGCGAGGGTCACGGGATAGGCAGCCTAGCATGAAATCTGCCATATGCGCCAGAGTACCAACGCGTAAGAATTCACTCCCCTCACTGGCCTGACTGTCCATTTCCTCCTCCTCCAACTCCTCCAACTCCTCTTCTTCTGCCCATACACGCTGAACAGTGAAGGACTCAACAATGGTCCCCTCTTGTGTCTCGCCAACATTCTCCTCCTCTTCCTCCTCATCCTCCTCCACCTCCACCTCCTCCGATATGCGCTGAGAAACAGACCTAAGGGTGCTTTGGCTATCAACAAGGGAATCTTCTTCCCCCGTCTCTTGTGACGAGCGCAAAGCTTCCGACTTCATGCTGATCAGAGAGTTTTTCAACAGGCCAAGCAGCGGGATGGTGAGGCTGATGATGGCGGCATCGCCACTGACCATCTGTGTTGACTCCTCAAAGTTACTCAGCACCTGACAGATATCAGACATCCACGTCCACTCCTCATTGTAGACTTGAGGAAGCTGACTGACCTGACTACCAGTTCTGGTGGAAGTTGACATCTGGCAGTCTACAATCGCTCGGCGCTGCTGGTAAACTCTGGATAACATGGTCAGTGTTGAATTCCACCTCGTGGGCACGTCGCACAACAGTCGGTGAGCGGGCAGTTGGAGGCGGCGCTGCGCTGCCCTGAGAGTGGCAGCATCTGTGCTGGACTTCCTGAAATGCGCACAGATGCGGCGCACCTTCGTGAGCAAATCTGAACTATCAGATTTAACACATGGGCCAGGCATGGCACATGTGTCAGTCTGCCGAGTTGCAGAGCCGCCACCAGGTTACGGCCGTTGTCACACACAACCATGCCTGGCTTCAGGTTCAGCGGTGCCAGACACAGATCAGTCTGCGCCGTGATGCCCTGTAATAGCTCTTGGGCGGTATGCCTTTTATCGCCTAGGCTCAGCAGTTTGAGCACCGCCTGCTGTCGCTTAGCGACGGCACTGCTGCTGTGCCTAGAGCTACCGACTGATGGCGCCATGCCCACGGATGGTAGTTCGGAGGAGGAGGTGGAGGAGGGGTGGGAGGAGGAGGAGGCATAGTAGGCCTGAAACACCTGGACCGAGGTAGGCCCCGCAATCCTCGGCGTCGGCAGTATATGATCAGCCGCAGGTTCAGACTCGGTCCCAGCCTCCACCAAGTTAACCCAATGTGCCGTCAGCGATATATAGTGGCCCTGCCCGGCAGCACTCGTCCACGTGTCCGTGGTCAGGTGGACCTTGTCAGAAACGGCGTTGGTCAGGGCACGGATGATGTTGTCTGACACGTGCTGGTGCAGGGCTGGGACGGCACATCAGGAAAAGTAGTGGCGGCTGGGGACCGAATACCGAGGGGCGGCCGCCGCCATGAGGTTGCGAAAGGCCTCGGTCTCTACTAGCCTATAGGGCAGCATCTCCAGGCTAAGCAATCTGGAGATGTGGACATTAAGGGCTTGGGCGTGCGGGTGGGTTGCACTATATTTGCGTTTCCGCTCCAGCGTCTGGGGTATGGAGAGCTGAACGCTGGTGGATGCTGTGGAGGATCGTGGAGGCGACGATGGGGTTTTTGTGGCAGGGTCCTGGGCAGGGGGCTGACTATCAGCTGACACAGGGGAAGGAGCAGTGGTGTGCACGGCCGGAGTTGAACGGGCTTGTTGCCACTGAGTGGGGTGTTTAGCATTCATATGCCTGCGCATACTGGTGGTAGTTAAGCTAGTAGTGGTGGAACCCCTGCTGATCCTGGTTTGGCAAATGTTGCACACCACAGTCCGTCGGTCATCCGGTGTTTCCTTAAAGAACCTCCAGACTTCTGAAAATCTAGCCCTCGCCGCAAGAGCCCTCGCCACGGGAGCTTCACTAGTTGACACATTTGGCGCTGATGCACCAGCTCTGGCCCTGCCTCTCCGTCTGGCCCCACCACTGCCTCTTCCAACCTGTTCTGGTCGAGGACTCTCCTCCGTCTCAGAAGCACTGTGTTCACCCGGCCTATCAACCCAGCTTGGGTCTGTCACCTCATCATCCTCCGATCCCTCAGTCTGCTCCCCCCTCGGACTTCCTGCCCTGACAACAACTTCACCACTGTCTGACAACCGTGTCTCCTCATCGTCGGACACCTCTTTACACACTTCTTCCACTACGTCAAGAAGGTCATCATCACCCACAGACTGTGACTGGTGGAAAACCTGGGCATCGGAAAATTGCTCAGCAGCAACCGGACAAGTGGTTTGTGAGTGTGGGAAGGGTCCAGAAAACAGTTCCTCAGAGTATGCCGGTTCAAATGCCAAATTTTCCTGGGAGGGGGCAGACTGGGGGGGAGGAGGCTGAGGTGCAGGAGCTGGAGGAGTGGGGATTTCGGTGACATGGGTGGACTGCGTGGAAGACTGACTGGTGGACAAATTGCTCGAAGCATTGTCGGCAATCCACGACATCACCTGTTCGCACTGTTCTGGCCTCAACAGTTCTCTACCACGAGTCCCAGTAACTTCAGACATGAACCTAGGGAGTGTAGCTCTGCGGCGTTCCCCTGCTCCCTCATAAGCAGGTGGTGTCTCACCCCGGCCAGGACCACGGCCTCTGACCCCTGCAGTAGTTGGACGCCCACGTCCCCGCCCTCGTCCTCTACCCCTAGCCCTCGGGTTAAACATTTTTAAAATGAGAGTTATAACTTTAATTTTTTTTTAACTTTTTTTTGTGTTTTTTGTTTTTTTTTGTGTTTTTGAGTTTTTAAAACCAAACGATGCTATCCTATTGCTATGGCTATTTTCTAGCCAAGTATGAAAGCACACTACTATGCCAGATGAGATGACGCTGAGTTATTAAAAAAATAAACGTAAAATAAAAAAGGAAATGGCAGACTGTGCCTAATTGAAATCCAACCCCTAATAAATTTTCCCACTTCGGTCTTTGCAATGGATATGTGCGTCACTAAGCGCAAAACACAGCGGTCGCAAGTCTCACTACAAATTGCTCACAATTTGCTAGTAGATGCACTGCAGCAAGTACAGCCACCAGCAGATCAACCAGAAATCAAATATATATAACGCTACTGTAGGCGTAAGTAAGCCGTTTGGATTCTCCTATGGCTATTTTCTAGCCAAGTATGAAAGCACACTACTATGCCAGATGAGATGACGCTGAGTTATTAAAAAAATAAACGTAAAATAAAAAAGGAAATGGCAGACTGTGCCTAATTGAAATCCAACCCCTAATAAATTTTCCCACTTCGGTCTTTGCAATGGATATGTGCGTCACTAAGCGCAAAACACAGCGGTCGCAAGTCTCACTACAAATTGCTCACAATTTGCTAGTAGATGCACTGCAGCAAGTACAGCCACCAGCAGATCAACCAGAAATCAAATATATATAACGCTACTGTAGGCGTAAGTAAGCCGTTTGGATTCTCCTATGGCTATTTTCTAGCCAAGTATGAAAGCACACTACTATGCCAGATGAGATGACGCTGAGTTATTAAACAAAATAAACGTAAAATAAAAAAGGAAATGGCAGACTGTGCCTAATTGAAATCCAACCCCTAATAAATTTTCCCACTTCGGTCTTTGCAATGGATATGTGCGTCACTAAGCGCAAAACACAGCGGTCGCAAGTCTCACTACAAATTGCTCACAATTTGCTAGTAGATGCACTGCAGCAAGTACAGCCACCAGCAGATCAACCAGAAATCAAATATATATAACGCTACTGTAGGCTTAAGTAAGCCGTTTGGATTCTCCTATGGCTATTTTCTAGCCAAGTATGAAAGCACACTACTATGCCAGATGAGATGACGCTGAGTTATTAAACAAAATAAACGTAAAATAAAAAAGGAAATGGCAGACTGTGCCTAATTGAAATCCAACCCCTAATAAATTTTCCCACTTCGGTCTTTGCGATGGATATGTGCGTCACTAAGCGCAAAACACAGCGGTCGCAAGTCTCACTACAAATTGCTCACAATTTGCTAGTAGATGCACTGCAGCAAGTACAGCCACCAGCAGATCAACCAGAAATCAAATATATATAACGCTACTGTAGGCGTAAGTAAGCCGTTTGGATTCTCCTATGGCTATTTTCTAGCCAAGTATGAAAGCACACTACTATGCCAGATGAGATGACGCTGAGTTATTAAACAAAATAAACGTAAAATAAAAAAGGAAATGGCAGACTGTGCCTAATTGAAATCCAACCCCTAATAAATTTTCCCACTTTGGTGTTTGAGGTGGATATGTGTGTCACTAAGAGCTAAACACAACGGTAGCAGGTCCCCCTGCAAATTCCTCACAATATGGTACTAGCTGCAAATAAAAAAAAAAAGTATAACGTTATTGTAGCCCTAAGAAGGGCTGTTGGGTTCTTGGAGAATCACTCCTGCCTAACAGTAAGCTAATAGAACACCCTAACGCTTTCCCTGACCAGCAGCAGCTCTCTCCCTAGCGGCATCCAGACACAGAATGATCCGAGCAGCGCGGGCAGCGGCTAGTCTATCCCAGGGTCACCTGATCTGGCCAGCCAACCACTGCTATCGACATGTAAGGGTACCACGTCATGCTGGGTGGAGTGCAGAGTCTCCTGTCTTGTGATTGGCTCTGTTTCTGGCCGCCAAAAAGCAAAACGGCGGGAGCTGCCATTTTCTCGAGCGGGCGAAGTATTCGTCCGAGCAACGAGCAGTTTCGAGTACGCTAATGCTCGACCGAGCATCAAGCTCGGACGAGCATGTTCGCTCATCTCTAATCCTAACCATTCATAGGGAGATATTTATTATTAGTTTCTGAGGTAAAACTGTACTATTTGCCCATGGAAACCAATCAGCGCTCAGCTTTAATTTTATAAACAGCTGTGGGAAAATGAAAGCTGACCTCTGATTGGTTGCCATGGACAACTAGAACAGTTCTACTCTCAGACACTTCTATTAACTGTCCCACATAGGTTACTGAAGCTGGCATGTGAGCTGGTCCCTTAAATGCTTGATCGATGATGAACTAAGACACTGAAAAGCCGAGGAAATGCTGTAGCCTGAAACAGTCCTGGGAAACCTTTGCTGTGTATTGTGAGCATTTTCCTCCTGAATTGTATCCCTCTTTTCACTACTAAAGGTGACAAGCTGTATGCTTTTGGCCAAGTCATTTGAGGTAGACTGGCTATAAGAAATTAAGAAATGCACGGACTAACAACTAACTAACAACTTGTTTATTTTACATTACTGAAGTCTTCTGCCAGTCTCTCCGCTGGTTACTCATTGTTCAGTTAATTCAGTTTAAAATACTAACTATGACTTACAAAAGTTGTTCATAACCTGTCCGCTCCATATATCGCTGAACTAATCAGCCAATACCATCCTTCAAGTAATCTCACAAGACGTCCTATTTCCCTCTATTACCATCTGCTCTTCTCTCAACCATCTCCAGGATTGTGCATCCCCCATACTCTGAAACTCTCAACCAAAATGTTTGAAACTGCCCAACACCTTCCAAACATAACCTAAAAAAAAGGCCTGTCCAGGATCACCTACAATACACAATGGGGCAGATTTATCAAGCAGTCTGAATGTCAGAATATTTCCAGTTGCCCATGGCAACCAATCACAGCTCAGCTTTCATTTGACCAGTGCTCATGAATATTTTAAAGGGGAGCTGTGATTGGTTGCCATGGGCAATTGGAAATATTCTGACATTCAGACTGCTTGATAAATTTGCCCCAATAACTGCAATGTCCTGCTCCCTAAGCTCGTGTCTCCATCTATTCTCCCATATATAGATTGTCAGCCCTCACAGGCAGGTTCCTACTCCCACTTGTTCCAGATCTGTGAAGACTTTGCATTTGCTTTAGTTTTGTCTTAATGTGATGCATGCAAGTCCCTTACTGCTTGTACTGCACCATGGAATTATTGGTGCTCTATAAATAAATAATAATATTAATAAAATAGCCAAAATCAGCTTTGAGTTGAGGGCAGAGATTAGGAAAGAAAAAGTAAACCAACTCAGTTTTAAGTGGTTGTTTCTTAGGCCTTCCATTAAAATCTACTTTATTTTCTTCCTGATCTATGCACAAATAAGTATATTCAGGGCTGCAGAGGGACGAGCTTTATTGGTGTTAGTTTAGGAGCCTGGAAGACACAGAGCCGTGCTGCTGATTAGATAGAACAGTAAGGATAAGGTCACAGTCTTGGGAATATGTAATGACTAATTATCCCTGTAGATGTAATACAGGGCTTGAAATGTTACAAAAGTACTCGCGAGAAATGTTTTCTTCAGCGCAGTCCTCACAGTACTCAGTATGATTCTTTTGTCTCTACTTGTAGACGGGATGGTTAAACATGCCTTTTGTACAAATTACACTTTATTATAGCTTGCAGAATCAAAAGGCTACATTCTCTTTCCCAGCTTTATCCTTTGCTACATGAAACTCGAAGAAGAGGAAAAAAGAAAGGAAAAGTAGTTTTTGTCTCCCCCCTCCCCCATTTTCTAATGGAACAATAAATTAATGAAGTGATTCACAAACTGAAAGAAATAAAGCTCAGGACTGATTTAGTTAACCACTTGGATTAAACACTGTTTTTCATTGTAATATAACAAGTGAGCTATACATTCAACAGAAGACTAATATGTAATAAGCAAATACAAAGGAAAAGCACAGATAGTGAACAATGTGATAAGATATAGCAATGACCTGGCATGTTATATACCTGGTGTTTCTGCCTACTTTTATTATACTATTACTATAATATGTAATTCAGGATCAGTTTTTTCCTTAGAATAATTTGAAACACTGTGTATTCTCAAGGCTATATCTGATTGTAATCTACACACTGAAAAAGAAACTGTTTTGTCATCTGAATCGAACAATAATTTATTGACTATGCAAAACTATAAAAGCAATGGTTCAGCAGAGAGGTAAAAGGTTTCAATTATATTCTCCATCCAATCCCCTGGGGTCCCCCCAGTGGAGGGTCTGGACCACAGTTACATAGAAAAATAGTAGTGAACGGTGCAAAAGTGTCATATAATCACACTCTGGCCTCATGCACACAACCGTATGGTCTTTTCTGTACGGTGCCGCACGTGTACTGCAACGTACCGCTCCCGTACGATGCCGTCAGCCCATAGAAGTGTATGGGGGACGTATATCGGCCGTATATACGTTGGCCGTATATACGTCCCCCATACATGTGTGTGAATGCAGCCTTAATATGTGCTGCATAAGGCTGTGCACCATATGCTGCCGTATATATGCGCAGTATCCAGAACCAGTGGGAGGTACATTCTGTCAGCCAGCCAATAGTCAGCTCTGAGTTGTAATCTTTGCTGTAAGCTGTAGATTTGCACCAAAATTTGCAATTTTTTTTAAAAGTTGCGACTTACACATCTGGATTCAGGTGATAACTAAGGGAACACTGCATAAAAGTACACAATGGCGAACTGTATGGAGACTGTAAAATTAAAGAATAATCCAAGCACTCCTTTGGAAAATATAATGCCAAGTTAATACAGGCGGTCCCCTACTTAAGGACACCCGACTTACAGACAACCCATAGTTACAGACAGACCCCTCTGACCTCTGGTGAAGCTCTGTGGATGCTTTACTATAGTCCCAGACTGCAATGATCAGCTGTAAGATATCTGTTATAAAGCTTTATTTCTAATCCTTGGTCCCATTACAGCAAAAAAATGTTTAAACTCCAATTGTCACTGGGGCCAAAAATTTTTTTGTCTGGATCTACAATTATAAGATATAAAGTTTCAAGTTGCATACAAATTCAACTTAGGAACAAACCTCTGGACCCTATCTTGTATGTAGCCCGGGGACCGCCTGTAGTTTATAACAAGTAAGCGATCATATTCAAATTAGTGACGTTTCGGCCAAACATAGGCCTTTGTCAAACACAGATCGTAGTAGGGAAAAAGTTTGGCTGACACTGCATGCGCTCTGGTATTGACACAGCGTGTCAGGGAATAGCGTGCTATTGAGACGCTGTGTCACTAATTTGTCCCTAATTTGAATATGATTGCTTACTTGTAAATAAACTATTCACATGGCATTAGATATTCCAAAGGAGTGCTTGGATTATTCTTTAATTTTGAAGTATTTGGGACGGGAACCCTAATCCTACCTAGCACCCAACGTGTAATGGGGTGAAAAAAGCTGGGCCAAGCATAAACACCCCACATTTAGAACACTGAAAGGGAAGAAACATAATCTACCATAAGAAATCCATGACACAAATAATTTTTATTGTGTAAATTACATAAAGGATAAAATTAGCACATGTGGGGGAGTGAAGACGAAGCGAAGTGTGCGAAACATGTGTCGGGGTTGGCACTCACTACTTCTGGACGGTATTTGTACCCATATTGCTACAGGTCCCCTATGTGTGCTTTCTTTTTTTCCCCACTCTATTTTCTTCCCCTTACGTGGGTTTGAGAAGGAGCTTTGTATACTGACTTTAATAGTGATATTATCTTGGTTAACTATTTCTCTGCTCATAGGGGCACCATTGATTACTACCAGAGTATTGTCTGCCATTTTATCTGTTGTTGCTCCAAATGTGCTGAATTAACCTATATGTAGTTTACACAATAAAGATTATTTGTATGCTTTACTTTGTGTCATGGATTACTTATGGTAGATTAAGTTTCTTCCCTTTCGGTGTTCTAGCACCCATAATATTCAAGGTGCAACCGCACACATCTATTAATTGTATGTACACTGTCTTAGGTGCAAAAAATCGCAAATAAGCAAATGCTCCATGAAAAGTCCCAAAAAATTAAGAAAAAGGGAAGCAAAAAGTTTTATACGTGTACCCCGTAAAAATTGAGGCCGTGGGGAAGGAGTTCCCCTGAGATGTAGCTGTGGTGTTCTGTACATCGCACAGATATTCCATTTGGCTTATAGGGCTTAAATCGGCACCCAATTCTTACTGCACTTGCCCCCAATCAGCCCGGCCCAAGCCATAGGATCCTCTGCAAAATTCAAAATGTGGGCCAGAAAGTCCGACAGACCCCTGTTAAATACCTGTCACAATCGTGCAAAACCCGAAAATGCCAGAAAGTCTGACAAAAGTGCCAGTGCAGACCCTTAGGAAATAAGCCCCATAGCCTTTTGACATGAATCTCAGGCTAGTGTATGAAGCTAATCTAAATCTTAGCTTCTGCCTTCTGCTAGAAATCCAAAAGTATATTTTAAGGATTAGATTTTGAAGAAAAAGACCCTCTGAAGAGGCCAGAGTTACAGAGGTCTGGGACAAATTTATCATGGAGATCATTAGTAATCTGACTTTCAGGACCTTCACTGACTTGCTGGGCAATAAGGAAATCCAAGTTACATATAAAGGAAGAGATTTTGAGGGTGAGGGCTACCTGAGATTTGGTTGGCTAGCCATTTCAACCAACACATAGTAAACATTGGCCAGCAAAGTCAATAAATGCTTGACCATTACCATAATAACTATAGCTTTAACATGCTTACCTACAATTTATGTAGATTCTACAACTGGATCTCTTACTATAATAGACTTTTAAAATACATATTATTTTTATTATATGAGATTAGAGAGCGAACATACTCGTCCGAGCTTGATGCTCGTTCGAGCATTAGCGTACTCGAAACTGCTCGTTGCTCGGACGAATACTTCGCCTGCTCGAGAAAATGGCATCTCCCGCCGTTTTGCTTTTTGGCGGCCAGAAACAGAGCCAATCACAAGCCAGGAGACTCTGCACTCCACCCAGCATGACGTGGTACCCTTACACGTCGATAGCAGTGGTTGGCTGGCCAGATCAGGTGACCCTGGAATAGAATAGCCCCTGCCCGCGCTGCTCGGATCATTCTGTGTCTGGATGCCGCTAGGGAGAGAGCTGCTGCTGGTCAGGGAAAGCGTTAGGGTGTTCTATTAGAATAGTGTTAGGCAGGAGTGATTCTACAAGAACCCAACAGCCCTTCTTAGGGCTACAATAACGTTATACATTTTTTTTTTATTTGCTTGTGGCTGGGCTTGCTGGCACTAGTAGTGCAGCTAGTACCATATTGTGAGGAATTTGCAGGGGGACTTGCTACCGTTGTGTTTAGCTCTTAGTGACAAACATATCCACCTCAAACACCAAAGTGGGACAATTTATTAGGGGTTTGATTAGAATTAGGCACAGTCTGCTGATTTATTTTTTTTTTACCTTTATTTCTTTTTATAGCTCAAACTCATCTTGCAAAGCAGTGTGCTCTCATTGTAGGCTACAAAATAGCCATAGGAGAACCCCAACGGCTTACTTAGGCCTACAATAGCGTTATATTTTCCTTTTGTTTGTTTGCTTGTGGCTGGGCTTGCTGGCATTAGTAGTGCAGCTAGTACCATATTGTGAGGAATTTGCTGGGAGACCTGCGACCGTTGTGTTTAGCTCTTAGTGACACGCATATCCACCTCAAACACCGAAGTGGGACAATTTATTAGGGGTTTGATTAGAATTAGGCAGAGTCTGCTGATTTTTTTTTTTTACCTTTATTTCATTTTATAGCTCAAAGTCATCAGGCACAGCACAAAATCCAGTTGTGTGCTGTCAGTGTAGGTTAGAAACTAGCCATAGCAATAGGATAGCATCGTTTTGTTAAAAAAAAAAATAATAATAAAAAAAAATAAACACAAAAAAAAAAAAAAATTAAAAGTTTACACTTTGGAAAATGTTTAACCCGAGGGCTAGAGGAAGAGGACGAGGGCGTGGACGTGGGCGTCCAACTACTGCAGGGGTCAGAGGCGGTGGTCCTGGGCGGGGTGAGACACCACCTGCTGATGAGGGAGCAGGGGAACGCCGCAGAGCTACACTCCCTAGGTTCATCATGTCTCAAGTTACTGGGACTCGTGGTAGAGCACTGTTGAGGCCAGAACAGTGCGAACAGGTGATGTCGTGGATTGCCGACAATGCTTCTAGCCATTTGTCCACCAGTCAGTCTTCCACGCAGTCCACCCATGTCACCAAAATCCCCACTCCTCCAGCTCCTCCACCTCAGCCTCCTTCCCCCCAGTCTGCCCCTCCCAGCAAAATTTGGCATTTAAACCGGCATACTCTGAGGAACTGTTTTCTGGACCCTTCCCACAGTCACAAACCACTTGTCCGGTTGCTGCTGAGCAATTTTCCGATGCCCAGGTTTTCCACCGGTCGCAGTCTGTGGGTGATGATGACATTATTGACGTAGTGGAAGAAGTGTGTAAAGAGGTGTCGGACGATGAGGAGACACGGTTGTCAGACAGTGGTGAAGTTGTTGTCAGGGCAGGAAGTCCGAGGGGGGAGCAGACTGAGGGATCGGAGGATGATGAGGTGACAGACCCAAGCTGGGTTGATAGGCCGGGTGAACACAGTGCTTCTGAGACGGAGGCCAGTCCTATAGCAGAACAGGTTGGAAGAGGCAGTGGTGGGGCCAGACGGAGAGGCAGGGCCAGAGCTGGTGCATCAGCGCCAAATGTTGCCCGTAGTCAAGCTCCCGTGGCGAGGGCTAGATTTTCAGAAGTCTGGAGGTTCTTTAAAGAAACACCGGATGACCGACGGACTGTGGTGTGCAAACTTTGCCAAACCAGGATCAGCAGGGGTTCCACCAATACTAGCTTAACTACCACCAGTATGCGCAGGCATATGAATGCTAAACACCCCACTCAATGGCACCAAGCCCGTTCTCCTCTGGCCGGGCACACCACTGCTCCTACCCCTGTGTCATCTGCTAGTCAGCCCCCTGCCCAGGACCCCGTCCCAAACACCTCCAGTGCGAAAGCCCCGTCTTCGCCTCCACGATCCTCCACAGCATCCACCAGCGTTCAGCTCTCCATACCCCAGACGCTGGAGCGCAAAAGGAAGTATAGCGCAACCCACCCACATGCCCAAGCCCTCAACGTCCACATCTCCAAGTTGCTTAGCCTGGAGATGCTGCCCTATAGGCTGGTAGAGACCGAGGCCTTTCGAAACCTCATGGCGGCGGCCGCCCCTCGGTATTCGGTCCCCAGCCGCCACTACTTTTCCCGATGTGCCGTCTCAGCCCTGCACAAGCACGTGTCAGAGAACATCATCCGTGCCCTGACCAACGCCGTTTCTGACAAGGTCCACCTGACCACGGACACGTGGACGAGTGCTGCCGGGCAGGGCCACTATATATCGCTGACGGCACATTGGGTTAACTTGGTGGAGGCTGGGACCGAGTCTGATCCTGGGGCTGGTCATGTACTGCCGACGCCGAGGATTGCGGGGCCTACCTCGGTCCAGGTCTCAAAGGCCTACTATGCCTCCTCCCACCCCTCCTCCACCTCCTCCTCCTCCGAATTACCATCCGTGGGCATGGCGCCATCAGTCGGTAGCTCTAGGCACAGCAGCAGTGCCATCGCTAAGCGACAGCAGGAGGTGCTCAAACTGCTGAGCCTAGGCGATAAAAGGCACACCGCCCAAGAGCTATTACAGGGCATCAGGGCGCAGACTGATCTGTGGCTGGCACCGCTGAACCTGAAGCCAGGCATGGTTGTGTGTGACAACGGCCATAAACTGGTGGCGGCTCTGCAACTCGGCAGACTGACACATGTGCCATGCCTGGCCCATGTGTTAAATCTCATAGTTCAGCGTTTCCTCAAGACATACCCCAATCTGTCTGATTTGCTCACAAAGGTGCGCCGCATCTGTGCGCATTTCAGGAAGTCCAGCACAGATGCTGCCACTCTCAGGGCAGCGCAGCGTCGCCTCCAACTGCCCGCTCACCGACTGTTGTGCGACGTGCCCACGAGGTGGAATTTAACATTAACCATGTTATCCAGAGTTTACCAGCAGCGCAGAGCGATTGTAGACTGCCAGATGTCAACTTCCACCAGAACTGGTAGTCAGGTCAGTCAGCTTCCTCAAGTCTAGAATGAGGAGTGGACGTGGATGTCTGATATCTGTCAGGTGCTGAGTAACTTTGAGGAGTCAACACAGATGGTCAGTGGCGATGCCGCCATCATCAGCCTCACCATTCCGCTGCTTGGCCTGTTGAAAAACTCTCTGGTCAGCATGAAGTCGGAAGCTTTGCGCTCGTCACAAGAGACAGGGGAAGAAGATTCCCTTGTTGATAGCCAAAGCACCCTTAGGTCTGTTTCTCAGCGCATATCTGAGGAGGTGGAGGAGGATGAGGAGGAAGAGGAGGAGAATGTTGGCGAGACAGAAGAGTGGACCATTGTTGAGTCCTTCACTGTTCAGCGTGTATGGGCAGAAGAAGAGGAGTTGGAGGAGTTGGAGGAGGAGGAAATGGGCAGTCAAGCCAGTGAGGGGAGTGAATTCTTGCGCGTTGGGACTCTGGCACATATGGCAGATTTCATGCTAGGCTGCCTAGCCCGTGACCCTCGCGTTCAAAGAATTTATTCCAGCACCGATTACTGGGTATTCACTCTCCTGGAGCCACGGTACAAGCAAAATCTTTCCACTCTCATCCCTGGAGAGGAAAGGAGTGTGAGAATGCATGAATGCCAGCAGGCCCTGGTGCACAAGCTGAAACAGTATTTCCCTTCTGACAGCGCTAGCGGCAGAGGGCGTACTTCTGCGGGACAAGTAGCGAGGGAGAGTAGGCGAGCAGGCAGCTTTTCCAGCACTGGCAGGGGTACGCTTTACAAGGCCTTTGCCAGTTTTATGTCACCCCAGCAAGACACTGTCAGTAGGGCTGATCTTTACAGAAAGATGGTGAGGGAGTACGTAGCTGACCATACCATCGTCCTAAATGATCACACAGCTCCCTACAACTACTGGGTTTCAAAGCTGGACATGTGGCACGAACTGGCGCTGTACGCCTTGGAGGTTCTTGCCTGCCCTGCCGCTAGCGTGTTGTCCGAGCGGGTTTTCAGTGCAGCTGGTGGCATCATCACCGATAAGCGTACACGCCTGTCGACTGACAGCGCTGACAGGCTGACGCTTATCAAGACGAATAAAGCCTGGATTTCTCCGGATTTTCATTCTCCACCAGGTGAAAGAAGCTCAACCTGAATAATGTATGCACTCCTCCTCCTCATTGTCCTCCTTCTCCTCCTCTTTGTACACTAAAGCAGAGGAAACTGGCTATTTTTTGCTAGGGCCAACTGGATTGAGGCACTCAATCTATTTAATTTTTCTGGAGGACCACCTACCTGCTCCTCTGGTTTGAAAACTTTTTTGGACTGCCACATACAGGCACTCAATTTATTTAATTTTTCTGGAGGACCACCTACCTGCTCCTCTGGTTTGAAAACTTTTTTGGACTGCCACATACAGGCACTATCCAAATTAAATTGTCTCCATAGCAGCCTCCACATGTCGTCTTATTAGCTGGCTCCACACGTTGTCTCCATTCCTACCTCCACACGTCATCGCCATAGCTGCCTCCAAAAGTCGTCCATATAGCTGCCTCCATACATTGTCTCCTTATCAAACGAACTGTGTCAGGCAGAATTTTGGGTTGTTTTCATGGATTCCACATCAAACTTGTTAACTTTGTCGCCACCCTGCTGTGTAATCCACAAAATATACTGGCAAACTTTTATCATTTACCAATATTATTTCAGCGCTTCTTGCGCATCTGTTTACATTCCCCTCACCCGCCATATCCCAAACTTATAAGAACGCTACTACACTTGATCTTATACAAAAGGTTCTTAGAAGTGCTGTTTGGGGAGTAGCCTAGAGACAGGGGCTTGGATTGGCGAAAGCTCGCCTGGCAGCGGAGCGCCAGCTCCATCTTAAGATCCAACTAACATAGTTTTAACTGCAGCACCTTTAATCTACTACTAGTTCACTGCCTCCATACATCGTCCCCTTATCAAACGAGCTGTGTCAGGCAGAATTTTCAGGTGTTTCACCAGATACATAGTGGAACTCGGCCCATCTGTCGCCGCCATGCTGGAGACCTGAAGTTGCAATCATAGCAGCGCAATATGGATGCCCCATACTGTCGCTCTTAATCATGGAACCATTTCCGTAAAAACAATTAAAAATAGAACCACTATGCTATTCCATTATTCCTAGGTGAAATATTCAAACGACCCGGCCTGATTTGAAAATTATAATTTTTTCAAAGTAAACGCTTCTGGCCCCCAGGCCCATTTTGGGTGGGGAGGAACCGAGAGACAGGGGCTTGGACAGGCTAAAGCTCGTCTGGCAGTGGACCACCAGCTCCATCCCAAGATTAGGCAGCCTCAGAGGCATCCATGCATGCTGCCCCTGCTGTTTCCTGTCCATTTTGCCTCCACGATCCTCCACAGCGTCCACCAATGTCTTATTTCAACTCTCTATACCCCAGACGCTGGAGCACGAGAGGATATGCAGCACATCATCCCCTTATCAAACGAGCTGTGTCAGGCAGAATTTTCAGGTGTTTCACCAGATACATAGTGGAACTCGGCCCATCTGTCGCCGCCATGCTGGAGACCTGAAGTTGCAATCATAGCAGCGCAATATGAATGCCCCATACTGTCGCTCTTAATCATGGAAGTCGTCTCCATGGCTACCTCCACATGTCGTCCCCTTATCAAAAGAGCTGTGTCAGGCTAATTTTTCGGGTGTTTCACCAGATACGTTATGGAACTTGGTCACTATGTCGCCACCATGCTGTGTTATCGACTAAATATACCGTCAACCTTTTGTTCACATAGGAAATCATTTCACCTCCTTTGGTGAAACCTGAGTCCATTTAGGGTATGTCGCTATGAGACTCTCTAGCCTGCCACTGCTGCCGCTGCCTCTGCATGCCTTCCCCTATAGTGTCAGGGTCAATTATTGGATGTTATAGATGCTATCTAGCCTCATTCGGTCACTCTGTCATGGCCATGCTGTTGCCCATAATTTTGGCATAATGGTGCGATTAAGCAGCCTCAGAGGCATCCATGCATGCTGCCCCTGCTGTTTCCTGTCCATTTCCGTGGTGTTTCCATCCTTTTCTGAGGTTCCCAGGTGTTTGGCCAAGCTTCCCTGTGCAGAGCCTTGGTCCCCTTGAAAAATGCTCGAGTCTCCCATTGACTTCAATGGGGCTCGTTATTCGAGACGAGCACTCGAGCATCGGGAAAAGTTCGTCTCGAATAACGAGTACCCGAGCATTTTAGTGCTCGCTCATCTCTATATGAGATCAATGCCCCTTTCTTTTTGAGTTGTGAGCATCCATACCCAACCCACAGTTTCTTCTTTGTAGATGACTTTCTTAACCCCTAGAGCCCTACATAGCCAGTTTGTTCGTTAAAGCTCAGTCCTTTTTAAAAATCTGACCAGTGTCTCTTTCTGTGGTGAAAACCTTTCAACACTTTTACATATCTTTGTGATTTAGAGAATGTTTTCTCCTGAGACATTGTAGTTTATGTTAGTAGTATAAATTTTCTGATCAGTTTGTTTTTTTGGGGGTAAAATGCAATATTTTACGATTTGGTGTAAATTGTAAAAATTGCATTTTTGTCTCAAATATGCCATTTTAGTGCCAAATATATCTTGCCCAATTTATGCCACTTGAGACAAACACCCCAGAAATCATTCTGCGGGTTGTCCCAAGTATGGCAATACCCCATTTGTCGCAATATTCTTCAGGCGAATTTTAGCTTTTTGGAGCTCCATTTTCACTAGTTTGAGGATTTGGAGTACGCACACAGAAAAAATGGGTAATGCACACCAAACTACATGCACACAGCTGGCACACAGAAAAATTGGATAATGCACACCAAACTATACATGTCACATGCGCCAATGTACACAGTGCGCTTGCGCCTTACTAGTACAGCGCTGAGCGCTAATGGCAGCAGCCTATGCTATACCAGAGATTTTGTTTACTTTACATGGATTGTTCTCTTTGGATAGTGTTTTTGCCATGTCCTATGGTGTAGAGTTATTTATGCACTAAAAGACCCATCGTATCAGTTCAGGTAACTAGTACTAATTGATTCCAATGGTGGTTGTACAGAAATGTGTGAGAATGTAGTTACCACTGAGCTCTTCTGTACCATATGAGCAGCCATGGTTGTGATTTCTTGGCTATGGCCTATACTATCCTTGTTCACATTGTAAATATTGACCAAGGTAGAAGCTTTAACATTCTTGTAGGCCCATTTATTTAACTTTTATGATGAAGTCACTCCAAATTTGCCCTAGATGTACTTGTTCTTGGGAAGCCATGCTTAACATGACAGAAGATTGTGCATAGCTTAGTAGCAGCAACATGCGCCAACTAGGTTATTATTTAAGAAAAGGGGGAAGTTTGACATTTTTTTTTTGTTCAAACCACAATAACATTTTGCAGGTTATTATTACAGTAGAAAATCCCTTTGTTTTGTGTTTTTTTTCATGCCAGCAGCTTTTATGAGTAGTATTTTTATTCCCGTTTTACAAAAGAACTTTCTGTCCTACTACCACTCCCCTGCAATAAAGACGGCTTTGACACCGTCTGACAGGACCCTCAAATTTTTTTTTCTCTTTCATTCTTTGCATGCATGATTCTTTTGACTTTTCTTTAAGAAATCTGTTGACTTCATTGAAAAGTGACAGGGCAATATTTAACCTGAATAGAGGCATGTTGACTCCTCTTATTAAAAGTGACAGTTAAGGACATCTCTCTCTTCATTCCTTCTGATACAAGGAGACAACTCTTTCAGTACTTTCTGGTATACAAAATCAAAAACAAAAAGTATTTGAAGGGGAGATGAGTACCTTATAAACAATGTATGAATGGCATTCATAAGTTTAATCTAGCAAAGAAACCCGTTTTACCCATTAAAATAAAATTAGAGCCCTTTCAAATGAGTTTGATATTAAAAGACAGGTTGCCAATGTTCCGACAGACTTGACACGCCTTTCTCACTCTTTACATCCTCCGTAATTTTCCAAGCAGTTGCCTAGCTTCCTTTCTAATGTGGCGTCTATAAGTGCATTGCTACATCTTTAGTGGAGGTAAGAAGAAAGAACCTACATTTACTTCCCATTTGACTTAACTCTTTTGCTCGTTCCCCATTTTTTGACGGCATCGGCTGTTGACTTGGAAGACTGTCATTACAAAATTTAGACTTGCATACTAACATACAAAATCTGATGAAAGGTGGGGACATAGCCCATCTCCTGTCTTGCTGTTTATTCATTTTTTATTTTCAGAAATTAGTTTTTATCCTTAAACTCCAATCTACATCTCAATAATTTTAGAGCAAGACTTGAAATTAGTACAATGTCTAAGACTATTACTGTGTTTTCAAAAACATGAGATTGGTGATTTGTGTTTTTCCCTAACATAATATCATTGGTCGGCAACAGTTGGGTTTTGCTTTCGCTTGTGAATATATAATTTTCTCTACATGAGGTCGCATCTTTATCCATCTATACCATGTTAGAAAATTACTTTGTTTTGTCTTAACTATTAAAAGGGTCAACCACAAAGTTGTGGAATCCTTCAATGTGCCCAAGAATTATTTAGTCTAATATATGGTTTATCAATAGAGATGAGCGAACACTAAAATGCTCGGGTACTCGTTATTCGAGACGAACTTTTCCCGATGCTCGAGTGCTCGTCTCGAATAACGAACCCCATTGAAGTCAATGGGAGACTCGAGCATTTTTCAAGGGGACCAAGGCTCTGCACAGGGAAGCTTGGCCAAACACCTGGGAACCTCAGAAAAGGATGGAAACACCACGGAAATGGACAGGAAACAGCAGGGGCAGCATGCATGGATGCCTCTGAGGCTGCCTAATCGCACCATTATGCCAAAATTATGGGCAACAGCATGGCCATGACAGAGTGACAGAATGAAGCTAGATAGCATCTAAAACATCCAATAATTGACCCTGACACTATAGGGGACGGCATGCAGAGGCAGCGGCAGCAGCGGCAGGCTAGAGAGTGGCATGGCGACATACCCTAAATGGACTCAGGCTTCAAACCAATGGGTGGCAGAGAGGAACCAAAGGAGGTGAGCAAGAAGCGCTCAAATAATATCGCTACATGATAAAAGTTTGCCAGTATATTTTGTGGATTACACAGCAGGGTGGCGACAAAGTTAACATGGAAGCCATGAAAACAACCCCAAATTCTGCCTGACACAGCTCGTTTGATAAGGGGACCATGTATGCTTACAGTTCATGCCAGTCGCTGCACTTGCTGCCAGTCTCCTTTCGAATAGTTTAAAATAATAATAACCCTCATCCATAAAGCTCTGTATAATGCTGCACCCCCCTACCTCTCCTCTCTTATCTCAGTCTATCGCCCAACCCGTGCTCTTAGATCCGCCAGTGATCTTAGATTAACCTCTACCCTAGTGCGGACCTCCCACTCGCGTCTCCAAGACTTCTCTAGAGCTGCACCAATTCTATGGAATGCTCTGCCCCGGACTATCAGACTAATACCTAACCTCCAAAGTTTCAAACGTGCTCTTAAAACCCATTTCTTTAGGCAAGCCTATAACACTCATTAACTGCATGAAGTTTTAACTCTTCTACTAACCCGTCCTGTGTCGTCCTCCCATCTGTTATCCAGCAACCAACAGGCACCAGACTTCTCTGCAGTCCCATTCACCCTGGACCTGGTATATAAGATGACGGCTGAGTGTTTCAAGCGACAGCAATTCCATTTATTATATTTTTTTCTATTCCCTAAGAAGAATGGCTTGACCATTAAATATTCTTTTACCTCGTGTTACCCCATCATCTTCATAAACCGTAAGCTCTGGCGAGCAGGGACCTCACTCCTGTTGTTCCATACAAATGTTGTGCTCTGTTACATTACATTTGTATTTGTTTCCTATGATTTGTAAAGCGCTGCAGAATATGATGACGCTATATAAATAAAGATTATTATTATTATGGAGGCAGTGAACTAGTAGTAGATTAAAGGTGCTGCAACTATGTTAGTTGGATCTTGTGATGGAGCTGGCGCTCTGCAGCCAGGCGAGCTTTCGCCAATCCAAGCCCCTGTTTCTAGGCTACTCCCCAAACAGCACTTCTAAGAACCTTTTGTATAAGATCAAGTGTAGTAGCGTTCTTATAAGTTTAGGATATGCCGGGTGAGGGGAATGTAAACAGATGCGCAAGAAGCGCTGAAATAATATCCCTAAATGGTAAAAGTTTGCCAGTATATTTTGTGGATTACACAGCAGGGTGGCGACAAAGTTAACAACTTTGATGTGGAATGCCCTGTAATAGCTCTTGGGCGGTGTGCCTTTTATCGCCTAGGCTCAGCAGTTTCAGCACCGCCTGCTGTCGCTTAGCGACGGCACTGCTGCTGTGCCTAGAGCTACCGACTGATGGCGCCATGCCCACGGATGGTAATTCGGAGGAGGTGGAGGAGGGGTGGGAGGAGGTATAGTAGGCCTTTGAGACCTGGACCGAGGTAGGCCCCGCAATTCTCTGCGTCGCCAGTATATGAGCAGCCCCAGGGTCAGACTCGGTCCCAGCCTGCACCAAGTTAAGTGTAGTAGCGTTCTTATAAGTTTGGGATATGGCGGGTGAGGGGAATGTAAACAGATGCGCAAGAAGCGCATGATGCGCATGGAGCTGGCGCTCCGCTGCCAGGCGAGCTTTCGCCAATCCAAGCCCCTGTCTCTAGGCTACTCCCCAAACAGCACTTCTAAGAACCTTTTGTATAAGATCAAGTGTAGTAGCGTTCTTATAAGTTTAGGATATGCCGGGTGAGGGGAATGTAAACAGATGCGCAAGAAGCGCTGAAATAATATCCCTAAATGGTAAAAGTTTGCCAGTATATTTTGTGGATAACACAGCAGGGTGGCGACAAAGTTAACAACTTTGATGTGGAATCCATGAAAACAACCCAAATTTCTGCCTGACACACCTCGTTTGATAAAGGGACGATGTATGGAGGCAGCTATATGGACGACTTTTGGAGGTAGCAATGGAGACAACGTGTGGAGGCTGCTATGGAGACAATTTAATTTGGATAGTGCCTGTATGTGGCAGTCCCAAACATTTTTCAAACCAGAGGAGCAGGTAGGTGGCCCTCCAGTAAAATGGAATAGATTGAGTGCCTGTATGTGGCAGTCCCAAAAATGTTTCAAACCAGAGGAGCAGGTAGGTGGCCCTCCAGTAAAATGGAATAGATTGAGTGCCTGTATGTGGCAGTCCCAAAAATTGTTCAAACCAGAGGAGCAGGTAGGTGGCCCTGCAGTAAAATGGAATAGATTGAGTGCCTGTATGTGGCAGTCCCAAAAATGTTTCAAACCAGAGGAGCAGGTAGGTGGCCCTCCAGTAAAATGGAATAGATTGAGTGCCTGTATGTGGCAGTCCCAAAAATTTTTTAAAACAGAGGACCGGGTAGGTGGCCCTCCAGAAAAATGGAATAGATTGAGTGCCTGTATGTGGCAGTCCCAAAAATTGTTTCAAACAGAGGACCGGGTAGGTGGCCCTCCAGAAAAATTAAATGCATGAAGTACTATAGCAAGAGCCAGTGGGCCCTGTCAAAAAATAGCCATTTTCCTCTGCTTTACTGTACAAAGAGGAGGAGAAGGAGGAAAATGAGGAGGAGGAGGAGGAGTGGATCAATTATTCAGGTTGAGCTTCCTTCACCTTGTGGAGATTGGAAATTCTGAGAAATCCAGCCTTTATTCATTTTAATAAGCGTCAGCCTGCCAGCGCTGTCAGTCGACAGACGTGTACGCTTATCGGTGATGATGCCACCAGCTGCACTGAAAACCCGCTCGGACAAGACGCTAGCGGCAGGGCAGGCAAGAACCTCCAAGGCGTACAGCGCCAGTTCGTGCCACATGTCCAGCTTTGAAACCCAGTAGTTGTAGGGAGCTGTGTGATCATTTAGGACGATGGTATGGTCAGCTACGTACTCCCTCACCATCTTTCTGTAAAGATCAGCCCTACTCTGCCGAGACTGGGGACAGGTGACAGTGTCTTGCTGGGGTGACATAAAGCTGGCAAAAGCCTTGTAAAGCGTACCCTTGCCAGTGCTGGACAAGCTGCCTGCTCGCCTACTCTCCCTCGCTACTTGTCCCGCAGAACTACGCACTCTGCCGCTAGCGCTGTCAGAAGGGAAATACTGTTTCAGCTTGTGCACCAGGGCCTGCTGGTATTCATGCATTCTCACACTCCTTTCCTCTGCAGGGATGAGAGTGGAAAGATTTTGCTTGTACCGTGGGTCCAGGAGAGTGAACACCCAGTAATCGGTGCTGGAATAAATTCTTTGAACGCGAGGGTCACGGGATAGGCAGCCTAGCATGAAATCTGCCATATGCGCCAGAGTACCAACGCGTAAGAATTCACTCCCCTCACTGGCCTGACTGTCCATTTCCTCCTCCTCCAACTCCTCCAACTCCTCTTCTTCTGCCCATACACGCTGAACAGTGAAGGACTCAACAATGGTCCCCTCTTGTGTCTCGCCAACATTCTCCTCCTCTTCCTCCTCATCCTCCTCCACCTCCACCTCCTCCGATATGCGCTGAGAAACAGACCTCAGGGTGCTTTGGCTATCAACAAGGGAATATTCTTCCCCCGTCTCTTGTGACGAGCGCAAAGCTTCCGACTTCATGCTGACCAGAGAGTTTTTCAACAGGCCAAGCAGCGGGATGGTGAGGCTGATGATGGCGGCATCGCCACTGACCATCTGTGTTGACTCCTCAAAGTTACTCAGCACCTGACAGATATCAGACATCCACGTCCACTCCTCATTGTAGACTTGAGGAAGCTGACTGACCTGACTACCAGTTCTGGTGGAAGTTGACATCTGGCAGTCTACAATCGCTCTGCGCTGCTGGTAAACTCTGGATAACATGGTCAGTGTTGAATTCCACCTCGTGGGCACGTCGCACAACAGTCGGTGAGCGGGCAGTTGGAGGCGGCGCTGCGCTGCCCTGAGAGTGGCAGCATCTGGGCTGGACTTCCTGAAATGCGCACAGATGCGGCGCACCTTCGTGAGCAAATCAGACAGATTGGGGTATGTCTTGAGGAAACGCTGCACTATCAGATTTAACACATGGGCCAGGCATGGCACATGTGTCAGTCTGCTGAGTTGCAGAGCCGCCA
This sequence comes from Engystomops pustulosus, assembly GCF_040894005.1. Classification (NCBI taxonomy): domain Eukaryota; kingdom Metazoa; phylum Chordata; class Amphibia; order Anura; family Leptodactylidae; genus Engystomops; species Engystomops pustulosus. The sequence goes on along the minus strand of NC_092417.1, from coordinate 98,187,968 downwards.
CCAGGTTACGGCCGTTGTCACACACAACCATTCCCGGCTTGAGGTTCAGCGGTGCCAGCCACAGATCAGTCTGCGCCGTGATGCCCTGTAATAGCTCTTGGGCGGTGTGCCTTTTGTCGCCTAGGCTCAGCAGTTTGAGCACCGCCTGCTGTCGCTTAGCGACGGCACTGCTGCTGTGCCTAGAGCTACCGACTGATGGCGCCGTGCCCACGGATGGTAGTTCGGAGGAGGAGGTGGAGGAGGGGTGGGAGGAGGAGGAGGCATAGTAGGCCTGAAACACCTGGACCGAGGTAGGCCCCGCAATCCTCGGCGTCGGCAGTATATGAGCAGCCCCAGGGTCAGACTCGGTCCCAGCCTCCACCAAGTTAACCCAATGTGCCGTCAGCGATATATAGTGGCCCTGCCCGGCAGCACTCGTCCACGTGTCCGTGGTCAGGTGGACCTTGTCAGAAACGGCGTTGGTCAGGGCACGGATGATGTTGTCTGACACGTGCTGGTGCAGGGCTGGGACGGCACATCGGGAAAAGTAGTGGCGGCTGGGGACCGAATACCGAGGGGCGGCCGCCGCCATGAGGTTGCGAAAGGCCTCGGTCTCTACTAGCCTATAGGGCAGCATCTCCAGGCTAAGCAATCTGGAGATGTGCACATTAAGGGCTTGGGCGTGCGGGTGGGTTGCACTATATTTGCGTTTCCGCTCAAGCGTCTGGGGTATGGAGAGCTGAACGCTGGTGGATGCTGTGGAGGATCGTGGAGGCGACGATGGGGTTTTTGTGCCAGGGTCCTGGGCAGGGGGCTGACTAGCAGCTGACACAGGGGAAGGAGCAGTGGTGTGCACGGCCGGAGGTGAACGGGCTTGTTGCCACTGAGTGGGGTGCTTAGCATTCATATGCCTGCGCATACTGGTGGTAGTTAAGCTAGTAGTGGTGGAACCCCTGCTGAGCCTGGTTTGGCAAATGTTGCACACCACAGTCCGTCGGTCATCCGGTGTTTCCTTAAAGAACCTCCACACTTCTGAAGATCTAGCCCTCGCCGCAAGAGCCCTCACCACGGGAGCTTCACTAGTTGACAGTGGCGCTGATGCACCAGCTCTGGCCCTGCCTCTCCGTCTGGCCCCACCACTGCCTCTTCCAACCTGTTCAGGTCGAGGACTCTCCTCCGTCTCAGAAGCACTGTGTTCACCCGGCCTCTCAACCCAGCTTGGGTCTGTCACCTCATCATCCTCCGATCCCTCAGTCTGCTCCCCCCTCGGACTTCCTGCCCTGACAACAACTTCCCCACTGTCTGACAACCGTGTCTCCTCATCGTCGGACACCTCTTTACACACTTCCACTACGTCAAGAAGGTCATCATCACCCACAGACTGTGACTGGTGGAAAACCTGGGCATCGGAAAATTGCTCAGCAGCAACCGGACAAGTGGTTTGTGACTGTGGGAAGGGTCCAGAAAACAGTTCCTCAGAGTATGCCGGTTCAAATGCCAAATTTTCCTGGGAGGGGGCAGACTGGGGGGGAGGAGGCTGAGGTGCAGGAGCTGGAGGAGTGGGGATTTCGGTGACATGGGTGGACTGCGTGGAAGACTGACTGGTGGTGGACAAATTGCTCGAAGCATTGTCAGCAATCCACGACATCACCTGTTCGCACTGTTCTGGCCTCAACAGTGCTCTACCACGAGTCCCAGTAACTTCAGACATGAACCTAGGGAGTGTAGCTCTGCGGCGTTCCCCTGCTCCCTCATCAGCAGGTGGTGTCTCACCCCGCCCAGGACCACGGCCTCTGACCCCTGCAGTAGTTGGACGCCCACGTCCCCGCCCTCGTCCTCTACCCCTAGCCCTCGGGTTAAACATTTTTAAAATGAGAGTTATAACTTTTTTTTTTTTTTTACTTCTTTTTGTTTTTTTTTGTGTTTTTTTGTGTTTTTTTTTTTTTTTTGTGTTTTTTGTTTTTTTTTGAGTTTTTAAAACCAAACAATCCTATCCTATTGCTATGGCTATTTTCTAGCCAAGTATCAAAGGAAGCACACTACTATGCCAGATGAGATGACACTGAGTTAGTGCCTAATAGAAATCCAACCCCTACTGAATTTTGCCACTTCGGCCTTTGCTATGGATATGTGCGCCACTAAGCGCAGAACACAGCGGTCGCAAGTCTCACTACAAATTGCTCAGAATTGGCAAGTACATGCACTGCAGAAACTACAGCCACCAGCAGATCAACCAGAAATCAAATATATAGAACGCTACTGTAGGCTTCAAGAAGCTGTTTGTATTCTCCTATGGCTATTTTCTAGCCAAGTATCAAAGGAAGCACACTACTATGCCAGATGAGATGACACTGAGTTATTGCCTAATAGAAATCCAACCCCTACTGAATTTTCCCACTTCGGCCTTTGCTATGGATATGTGCGCCACTAAGCGCAGAACACAGCGGTCGCAAGTCTCACTACAAATTGCTCAGAATTGGCAAGTACATGCACTGCAGAAACTACAGCCACCAGCAGATCAACCAGAAATCAAATATATAGAACGCTACTGTAGGCTTCAAGAAGCTGTTTGTATTCTCCTATGGCTATTTTCTAGCCAAGTATCAAAGGAAGCACACTACTATGCCAGATGAGATGACACTGAGTTATTGCCTAATAGAAATCCAACCCCTACTGAATTTTCCCACTTCGGCCTTTGCTATGGATATGTGCGCCACTAAGCGCAGAACACAGCGGTCGCAAGTCTCACTACAAATTGCTCAGAATTGGCAAGTACATGCACTGCAGAAACTACAGCCACCAGCAGATCAACCAGAAATCAAATATATAGAACGCTACTGTAGGCTTCAAGAAGCTGTTTGTATTCTCCTATGGCTATTTTCTAGCCAAGTATCAAAGGAAGCACACTACTATGCCAGATGAGATGACACTGAGTTATTGCCTAATAGAAATCCAACCCCTACTGAATTTTCCCACTTCGGCCTTTGCTATGGATATGTGCGCCACTAAGCGCAGAACACAGCGGTCGCAAGTCTCACTACAAATTGCTCAGAATTGGCAAGTACATGCACTGCAGAAACTACAGCCACCAGCAGATCAACCAGAAATCAAATATATAGAACGCTACTGTAGGCTTCAAGAAGCTGTTTGTATTCTCCTATGGCTATTTTCTAGCCAAGTATCAAAGGAAGCACACTACTATGCCAGATGAGATGACACTGAGTTATTGCCTAATAGAAATCCAACCCCTACTGAATTTTCCCACTTCGGTCTTTGCTATGGATATGTGTGCCACTAAGAGCTAAACACAACGGTAGCAAGTCCCCCTGCTAATTCCTCACAAAATGGTAATAGATGCAAATTAAAATAAAAAAAGTAGAACGTTATTGTAGCCCTAAGAAGGGCTGTTGGGTTCTTTGAGAATCACTCCTGCCTAACAGTAAGCTAATAGAACACCCTAACGCTTTCCCTGACCAGCAGCAGCTCTCTCCCTAGCGGCATCCAGAGACAGAATGATCCGAGCAGCGCGGCCAGCGGCTAGTCTATCCCAGGGTCACCTGATCTGGCCAGCCAACCACTGCTATCGACGTGTAAGGGTACCACGTCATGCTGGGTGGAGTGCAGAGTCTCCTGGCTTGTGATTGGCTCTGTTTCTGGCCGCCAAAAAGCAAAACGGCGGGAGCTGCCATTTTCTCGAGCGGGCGAAGTATTCGTCCGAGTAACGAGCAGTTTCGAGTACCCTAATGCTCGACCGAGCATCAAGCTCGGACGAGCATGTTCGCTCATCTCTATTTATCAACCTTTTGTTATCATGAGATGATTTATTGTAATAAAATATGATTAAAAAAAAGGCTAAATTCCTTTCAAATTTGTATAAAATTTCTATAACAAAATACCCGCATTTGGTTTCTTTTAGCTCAACAATGATAATGAATTTGTACAGTGCTATAACTGCATACTGAACCTCTAAATTAAGATATTATGGGAATAATTTTTAGTACTTTTGATTGGGTGCTTTCATGGCAACCTACTTGATTGTAAAGCAGCTATGCTATTAAAAAGCAGGATAGTAATCAAAATGTTTGCAGTTAACTTCTAATTTGAATGTGGCTCATCACATAATTTTCTTTATTCCTTTCAAACATTTCATTTGTGCACTGGATATGCAAAACATTTATAAATAATATTGATTACTAAGAAGTAAATTTGAAACAGTCTCATATGGCCTATCCATACTATGAGTGCCTATATTAGGCATTGTTACTAGAGATGAGCGAACACTAAAATGCTCGGGTACTCGTTATTCGAGACGAACTTTTCCCGATGCTCGAGTGCTCGTCTCGAATAACGAACCCCATTGAAGTCAATGGGAGACTCGAGCATTTTTCAAGGGGACCAAGGCTCTGCACAGGGAAGCTTGGCCAAACACCTGGGAACCTCAGAAAAGGATGGAAACACCACGGAAATGGACAGGAAACAGCAGGGGCAGCATGCATGGATGCCTCTGAGGCTGCCTAATCGCACCATTATGCCAAAATTATGGGCAACAGCATGGCCATGACAGAGTGACAGAATGAAGCTAGATAGCATCTAAAACATCCAATAATTGACCCTGACACTATAGGGGACGGCATGCAGAGGCAGCGGCAGCAGCGGCAGGCTAGAGAGTGGCATGGCGACATACCCTAAATGGACTCAGGCTTCAAACCAATGGGTGGCAGAGAGGAACCAAAGGAGGTGAGCAAGAAGCGCTCAAATAATATCGCTACATGATAAAAGTTTGCCAGTATATTTTGTGGATTACACAGCAGGGTGGCGACAAAGTTAACATGGAAGCCATGAAAACAACCCCAAATTCTGCCTGACACAGCTCGTTTGATAAGGGGACCATGTATGCTTACAGTTCATGCCAGTCGCTGCACTTGCTGCCAGTCTCCTTTCGAATAGTTTAAAATAATAATAACCCTCATCCATAAAGCTCTGTATAATGCTGCACCCCCCTACCTCTCCTCTCTTATCTCAGTCTATCGCCCAACCCGTGCTCTTAGATCCGCCAGTGATCTTAGATTAACCTCTACCCTAGTGCGGACCTCCCACTCGCGTCTCCAAGACTTCTCTAGAGCTGCACCAATTCTATGGAATGCTCTGCCCCGGACTATCAGACTAATACCTAACCTCCAAAGTTTCAAACGTGCTCTTAAAACCCATTTCTTTAGGCAAGCCTATAACACTCATTAACTGCATGAAGTTTTAACTCTTCTACTAACCCGTCCTGTGTCGTCCTCCCATCTGTTATCCAGCAACCAACAGGCACCAGACTTCTCTGCAGTCCCATTCACCCTGGACCTGGTATATAAGATGACGGCTGAGTGTTTCAAGCGACAGCAATTCCATTTATTATATTTTTTTCTATTCCCTAAGAAGAATGGCTTGACCATTAAATATTCTTTTACCTCGTGTTACCCCATCATCTTCATAAACCGTAAGCTCTGGCGAGCAGGGACCTCACTCCTGTTGTTCCATACAAATGTTGTGCTCTGTTACATTACATTTGTATTTGTTTCCTATGATTTGTAAAGCGCTGCAGAATATGATGACGCTATATAAATAAAGATTATTATTATTATGGAGGCAGTGAACTAGTAGTAGATTAAAGGTGCTGCAACTATGTTAGTTGGATCTTGTGATGGAGCTGGCGCTCTGCAGCCAGGCGAGCTTTCGCCAATCCAAGCCCCTGTTTCTAGGCTACTCCCCAAACAGCACTTCTAAGAACCTTTTGTATAAGATCAAGTGTAGTAGCGTTCTTATAAGTTTAGGATATGCCGGGTGAGGGGAATGTAAACAGATGCGCAAGAAGCGCTGAAATAATATCCCTAAATGGTAAAAGTTTGCCAGTATATTTTGTGGATAACACAGCAGGGTGGCGACAAAGTTAACAACTTTGATGTGGAATCCATGAATACAACCCAAATTTCTGCCTGACACACCTCGTTTGATAAAGGGACGATGTATGGAGGCAGCTATATGGACGACTTTTGGAGGTAGCAATGGAGACAACGTGTGGAGGCTGCTATGGAGACAATTTAATTTGGATAGTGCCTGTATGTGGCAGTCCCAAACATTTTTCAAACCAGAGGAGCAGGTAGGTGGCCCTCCAGTAAAATGGAATAGATTGAGTGCCTGTATGTGGCAGTCCCAAAAATGTTTCAAACCAGAGGAGCAGGTAGGTGGCCCTCCAGTAAAATGGAATAGATTGAGTGCCTGTATGTGGCAGTCCCAAAAATTCTTCAAACCAGAGGAGCAGGTAGGTGGCCCTCCAGTAAAATGGAATAGATTGAGTGCCTGTATGTGGCAGTCCCAAAAATTCTTCAAACCAGAGGAGCAGGTAGGTGGCCCTGCAGTAAAATGGAATAGATTGAGTGCCTGTATGTGGCAGTCCCAAAAATGTTTCAAACCAGAGGAGCAGGTAGGTGGCCCTCCAGTAAAATGGAATAGATTGAGTGCCTGTATGTGGCAGTCCCAAAAATTGTTCAAACCAGAGGAGCAGGTAGGTGGCCCTGCAGTAAAATGGAATAGATTGAGTGCCTGTATGTGGCAGTCCCAAAAATGTTTCAAACCAGAGGAGCAGGTAGGTGGCCCTCCAGTAAAATGGAATAGATTGAGTGCCTGTATGTGGCAGTCCCAAAAATTGTTCAAACCAGAGGAGCAGGTAGGTGGCCCTGCAGTAAAATGGAATAGATTGAGTGCCTGTATGTGGCAGTCCCAAAAATGTTTCAAACCAGAGGAGCAGGTAGGTGGCCCTCCAGTAAAATGGAATAGATTGAGTGCCTGTATGTGGCAGTCCCAAAAATGTTTCAAACCAGAGGTGCAGGTAGGTGGCCCTCCAGTAAAATGGAATAGATTGAGTGCCTGTATGTGGCAGTCCCAAAAATTCTTCAAACCAGAGGAGCAGGTAGGTGGCCCTCCAGTAAAATGGAATAGATTGAGTGCCTGTATGTGGCAGTCCCAAAAATTGTTCAAACCAGAGGAGCAGGTAGGTGGCCCTGCAGTAAAATGGAATAGATTGAGTGCCTGTATGTGGCAGTCCCAAAAATGTTTCAAACCAGAGGAGCAGGTAGGTGGCCCTCCAGTAAAATGGAATAGATTGAGTGCCTGTATGTGGCAGTCCCAAAAATTTTTTAAAACAGAGGACCGGGTAGGTGGCCCTCCAGAAAAATGGAATAGATTGAGTGCCTGTATGTGGCACTCACAAAAATTGTTTCAAACAGAGGACCGGGTAGGTGGCCCTCCAGAAAAATTAAATGCATGAAGTACTATAGCAAGAGCCAGTGGGCCCTGTCAAAAAATAGCCATTTTCCTCTGCTTTACTGTACAAAGAGGAGGAGAAGGAGGAAAATGAGGAGGAGGAGGAGGAGTGGATCAATTATTCAGGTTGAGCTTCCTTCACCTGGTGGAGATTGGAAATTCTGAGAAATCCAGCCTTTATTCATTTTAATAAGCGTCAGCCTGTCAGTGCTGTCAGTCGACAGGCGTGTACGCTTATCGGTGATGATGCCACCAGCTGCACTGAAAACCCGCTCGGACAAGACGCTAGCGGCAGGGCAGGCAAGAACCTCCAAGGCGTACAGCGCCAGTTCGTGCCACATGTCCAGCTTTGAAACCCAGTAGTTGTAGGGAGCTGTGTGATCATTTAGGACGATGGTATGGTCAGCTACGTACTCCCTCACCATCTTTCTGTAAAGATCAGCCCTACTCTGCCGAGACTGGGGACAGGTGACAGTGTCTTGCTGGGGTGACATAAAGCTGGCAAAAGCCTTGTAAAGCGTACCCTTGCCAGTGCTGGACAAGCTGCCTGCTCGCCTACTCTCCCTCGCTACTTGTCCCGCAGAACTACGCACTCTGCCGCTAGCGCTGTCAGAAGGGAAATACTGTTTCAGCTTGTGCACCAGGGCCTGCTGGTATTCATGCATTCTCACACTCCTTTCCTCTGCAGGGATGAGAGTGGAAAGATTTTGCTTGTACCGTGGGTCCAGGAGAGTGAACACCCAGTAATCGGTGCTGGAATAAATTCTTTGAACGCGAGGGTCACGGGATAGGCAGCCTAGCATGAAATCTGCCATATGCGCCAGAGTACCAACGCGTAAGAATTCACTCCCCTCACTGGCCTGACTGTCCATTTCCTCCTCCTCCAACTCCTCCAACTCCTCTTCTTCTGCCCATACACGCTGAACAGTGAAGGACTCAACAATGGTCCCCTCTTGTGTCTCGCCAACATTCTCCTCCTCTTCCTCCTCATCCTCCTCCACCTCCACCTCCTCCGATATGCGCTGAGAAACAGACCTCAGGGTGCTTTGGCTATCAACAAGGGAATATTCTTCCCCCGTCTCTTGTGACGAGCGCAAAGCTTCCGACTTCATGCTGACCAGAGAGTTTTTCAACAGGCCAAGCAGCGGGATGGTGAGGCTGATGATGGCGGCATCGCCACTGACCATCTGTGTTGACTCCTCAAAGTTACTCAGCACCTGACAGATATCAGACATCCACGTCCACTCCTCATTGTAGACTTGAGGAAGCTGACTGACCTGACTACCAGTTCTGGTGGAAGTTGACATCTGGCAGTCTACAATCGCTCTGCGCTGCTGGTAAACTCTGGATAACATGGTCAGTGTTGAATTCCACCTCGTGGGCACGTCGCACAACAGTCGGTGAGCGGGCAGTTGGAGGCGGCGCTGCGCTGCCCTGAGAGTGGCAGCATCTGGGCTGGACTTCCTGAAATGCGCACAGATGCGGCGCACCTTCGTGAGCAAATCAGACAGATTGGGGTATGTCTTGAGGAAACGCTGCACTATCAGATTTAACACATGGGCCAGGCATGGCACATGTGTCAGTCTGCCGAGTTGCAGAGCCGCCACCAGGTTACGGCCGTTGTCACACACAACCATTCCCGGCTTGAGGTTCAGCGGTGCCAGCCACAGATCAGTCTGCGCCGTGATGCCCTGTAATAGCTCTTGGGCGGTGTGCCTTTTGTCGCCTAGGCTCAGCAGTTTGAGCACCGCCTGCTATCGCTTAGCGATGGCACTGCTGCTGTGCCTAGAGCTACCGACTGATGGCGCCGTGCCCACGGATGGTAGTTCGGAGGAGGAGGTGGAGGAGGGGTGGGAGGAGGAGGAGGCATAGTAGGCCTGAAACACCTGGACCGAGGTAGGCCCCGCAATCCTCGGCGTCGGCAGTATATGAGCAGCCCCAGGGTCAGACTCGGTCCCAGCCTCCACCAAGTTAACCCAATGTGCCGTCAGCGATATATAGTGGCCCTGCCCGGCAGCACTCGTCCACGTGTCCGTGGTCAGGTGGACCTTGTCAGAAACGGCGTTGGTCAGGGCACGGATGATGTTGTCTGACACGTGCTGGTGCAGGGCTGGGACGGCACATCGGGAAAAGTAGTGGCGGCTGGGGACCGAATACCGAGGGGCGGCCGCCGCCATGAGGTTGCGAAAGGCCTCGGTCTCTACTAGCCTATAGGGCAGCATCTCCAGGCTAAGCAATCTGGAGATGTGCACATTAAGGGCTTGGGCGTGCGGGTGGGTTGCACTATATTTGCGTTTCCGCTCAAGCGTCTGGGGTATGGAGAGCTGAACGCTGGTGGATGCTGTGGAGGATCGTGGAGGCGACGATGGGGTTTTTGTGCCAGGGTCCTGGGCAGGGGGCTGACTAGCAGCTGACACAGGGGAAGGAGCAGTGGTGTGCACGGCCGGAGGTGAACGGGCTTGTTGCCACTGAGTGGGGTGCTTAGCATTCATATGCCTGCGCATACTGGTGGTAGTTAAGCTAGTAGTGGTGGAACCCCTGCTGAGCCTGGTTTGGCAAATGTTGCACACCACAGTCCGTCGGTCATCCGGTGTTTCCTTAAAGAACCTCCACACTTCTGAAGATCTAGCCCTCGCCGCAAGAGCCCTCACCACGGGAGCTTCACTAGTTGACAGTGGCGCTGATGCACCAGCTCTGGCCCTTCCTCTCCGTCTGGCCCCACCACTGCCTCTTCCAACCTGTTCAGGTCGAGGACTCTCCTCCGTCTCAGAAGCACTGTGTTCACCCGGCCTCTCAACCCAGCTTGGGTCTGTCACCTCATCATCCTCCGATCCCTCAGTCTGCTCCCCCCTCGGACTTCCTGCCCTGACAACAACTTCCCCACTGTCTGACAACCGTGTCTCCTCATCGTCGGACACCTCTTTACACACTTCCACTACGTCAAGAAGGTCATCATCACCCACAGACTGTGACTGGTGGAAAACCTGGGCATCGGAAAATTGCTCAGCAGCAACCGGACAAGTGGTTTGTGACTGTGGGAAGGGTCCAGAAAACAGTTCCTCAGAGTATGCCGGTTCAAATGCCAAATTTTCCTGGGAGGGGGCAGACTGGGGGGGAGGAGGCTGAGGTGCAGGAGCTGGAGGAGTGGGGATTTCGGTGACATGGGTGGACTGCGTGGAAGACTGACTGGTGGTGGACAAATTGCTCGAAGCATTGTCAGCAATCCACGACATCACCTGTTCGCACTGTTCTGGCCTCAACAGTGCTCTACCACGAGTCCCAGTAACTTCAGACATGAACCTAGGGAGTGTAGCTCTGCGGCGTTCCCCTGCTCCCTCATCAGCAGGTGGTGTCTCACCCCGCCCAGGACCACGGCCTCTGACCCCTGCAGTAGTTGGACGCCCACGTCCCCGCCCTCGTCCTCTACCCCTAGCCCTCGGGTTAAACATTTTTAAAATGAGAGTTATAACTTTTTTTTTTTTTTTTACTTCTTTTTGTTTTTTTTTGTGTTTTTTTTTTTTTTTTGTGTTTTTTTTTTTTTTTGAGTTTTTAAAACCAAACAATCCTATCCTATTGCTATGGCTATTTTCTAGCCAAGTATCAAAGGAAGCACACTACTATGCCAGATGAGATGACACTGAGTTAGTGCCTAATAGAAATCCAACCCCTACTGAATTTTGCCACTTCGGCCTTTGCTATGGATATGTGCGCCACTAAGCGCAGAACACAGCGGTCGCAAGTCTCACTACAAATTGCTCAGAATTGGCAAGTACATGCACTGCAGAAACTACAGCCACCAGCAGATCAACCAGAAATCAAATATATAGAACGCTACTGTAGGCTTCAAGAAGCTGTTTGTATTCTCCTATGGCTATTTTCTAGCCAAGTATCAAAGGAAGCACACTACTATGCCAGATGAGATGACACTGAGTTATTGCCTAATAGAAATCCAACCCCTACTGAATTTTGCCACTTCGGCCTTTGCTATGGATATGTGCGCCACTAAGCGCAGAACACAGCGGTCGCAAGTCTCACTACAAATTGCTCAGAATTGGCAAGTACATGCACTGCAGAAACTACAGCCACCAGCAGATCAACCAGAAATCAAATATATAGAACGCTACTGTAGGCTTCAAGAAGCTGTTTGTATTCTCCTATGGCTATTTTCTAGCCAAGTATCAAAGGAAGCACACTACTATGCCAGATGAGATGACACTGAGTTATTGCCTAATAGAAATCCAACCCCTACTGAATTTTGCCACTTCGGCCTTTGCTATGGATATGTGCGCCACTAAGCGCAGAACACAGCGGTCGCAAGTCTCACTACAAATTGCTCAGAATTGGCAAGTACATGCACTGCAGAAACTACAGCCACCAGCAGATCAACCAGAAATCAAATATATAGAACGCTACTGTAGGCTTCAAGAAGCTGTTTGTATTCTCCTATGGCTATTTTCTAGCCAAGTATCAAAGGAAGCACACTACTATGCCAGATGAGATGACACTGAGTTATTGCCTAATAGAAATCCAACCCCTACTGAATTTTCCCACTTCGGCCTTTGCTATGGATATGTGCGCCACTAAGCGCAGAACACAGCGGTCGCAAGTCTCACTACAAATTGCTCAGAATTGGCAAGTACATGCACTGCAGAAACTACAGCCACCAGCAGATCAACCAGAAATCAAATATATAGAACGCTACTGTAGGCTTCAAGAAGCTGTTTGTATTCTCCTATGGCTATTTTCTAGCCAAGTATCAAAGGAAGCACACTACTATGCCAGATGAGATGACACTGAGTTATTGCCTAATAGAAATCCAACCCCTACTGAATTTTGCCACTTCGGCCTTTGCTATGGATATGTGCGCCACTAAGCGCAGAACACAGCGGTCGCAAGTCTCACTACAAATTGCTCAGAATTGGCAAGTACATGCACTGCAGAAACTACAGCCACCAGCAGATCAACCAGAAATCAAATATATAGAACGCTACTGTAGGCTTCAAGAAGCTGTTTGTATTCTCCTATGGCTATTTTCTAGCCAAGTATCAAAGGAAGCACACTACTATGCCAGATGAGATGACACTGAGTTATTGCCTAATAGAAATCCAACCCCTACTGAATTTTCCCACTTCGGCCTTTGCTATGGATATGTGCGCCACTAAGCGCAGAACACAGCGGTCGCAAGTCTCACTACAAATTGCTCAGAATTGGCAAGTACATGCACTGCAGAAACTACAGCCACCAGCAGATCAACCAGAAATCAAATATATAGAACGCTACTGTAGGCTTCAAGAAGCTGTTTGTATTCTCCTATGGCTATTTTCTAGCCAAGTATCAAAGGAAGCACACTACTATGCCAGATGAGATGACACTGAGTTAGTGCCTAATAGAAATCCAACCCCTACTGAATTTTCCCACTTCGGTCTTTGCTATGGATATGTGTGCCACTAAGAGCTAAACACAACGGTAGCAAGTCCCCCTGCTAATTCCTCACAAAATGGTAATAGATGCAAATTAAAATAAAAAAAGTAGAACGTTATTGTAGCCCTAAGAAGGGCTGTTGGGTTCTTTGAGAATCACTCCTGCCTAACAGTAAGCTAATAGAACTAACGCTTTCCCTGACCAGCAGCAGCTCTCTCCCTAGCGGCATCCAGAGACAGAATGATCCGAGCAGCGCGGCCAGCGGCTAGTCTATCCCAGGGTCACCTGATCTGGCCAGCCAACCACTGCTATCGACGTGTAAGGGTACCACGTCATGCTGGGTGGAGTGCAGAGTCTCCTGGCTTGTGATTGGCTCTGTTTCTGGCCGCCAAAAAGCAAAACGGCGGGAGCTGCCATTTTCTCGAGCGGGCGAAGTATTCGTCCGAGTAACGAGCAGTTTCGAGTACCCTAATGCTCGACCGAGCATCAAGCTCGGACGAGCATGTTCGCTCATCTCTAATTGTTACCAATACATGATTTATTATCATATTTATTTTGCTTTTGTGTGAGAGTTTGTTGTGTCCTGATAATAATGAATCTGTCACACTATAAATAGGGGTACCGGCCCCTAAGGAGAACTCCTTAATCACGGCATAATGTGAGACATGCACAGATGAATTTAAATAGCCCGCATTTATACATGTATTTCATATAGTGCAAGTTTTTAATATGTTGTTTTTTCTAATGTGATCACATGACCACAGTCACGGGCTATTTAAATTCACCTGTACATGTCTCACATTATGCCATGATTAAGTAATTCTCCGAAACACATGGGCAATCACCTTGTGTGTGTCTGTGCGCCTAACATGTTCATTGTCTCATATGGATTTTTTAAAAAGATGAAATACATTTTCTACATTTTATGAACTTTTTTGGACTGTTGTATAAAGCTGGACCCAGTATATGTTTGTATGTTGTTAACTTGGAACGAAGTTGTCCATGCTCCAACATGCCAGGCATTACTACATCGCCTCCAGGTGAGCTGACTCTCCCTCTTCTTAGTGTTGCAAGAAGAAATGGGACAAAAATGTCAGGATACTAGTAAAATCAAGAAGGTGTAATGGAATTGGGCAGATATATAAAGGAATTCCTGGACACCGCCCCCAGCGGCTGATAGGATCAGACCTCCATCACTTAAGCCACATGAAATACACAACTGAACTCTAATTTGAGAACAGCCAGAACTCAGAACATTGCAGAAAGCATTAGTGAGTTCTGACAGAATCATTACATTTCGTTATTTTCCTGATTTTTACTCCCTTTACAAAGCATGATAATGCTAGACAAAGTGAGTAATGTATACTTATTTTAATATTTTCAGACAACTTAACCTATGGGAAAGATTTCTGAACTTGTCTAAACAGAAATTAACTTTGTGGCCCCTTGCAACCTATAAAAGCACATATTTTTACTTAAAGGAGTACTATAAAAATAGAGCTGCTCTATGGTTACTCCAGGAGACAGTTTTTCTTTTAGAAAGCTTAATATTTTCTAACTATTTTCTTTTCTCTGTTGGGTATCTCATTTAATTTTGAAAGGCTGTACTCCTGTATAAACCCCTGTATCCAAGATCCCCCTTTACTGATAAAATTACAAGGTGAAATGCTATTGTCTTGTGCACTGTGCTTATAGCATTTCTATTTCATTTCTTTTATTTGTAAAAAAAAAAATCAGGGATGCAGCTTTATTTAGTTTTCAATGTTCATGAATTGTCGTAACCTTGGCGGGAAATAAAATAACCTTGTTTAGTTAACAATACTCTTCACATTTGAGGAGATACTGGAGATAACTAAACAAACCACTGATTGTTGGGGATCCGGCACAGAGTTTTCCCAAAGCTGCACACTTCACTCATCTGCCTTCATCTCTGGCACTCTTTTCCACACATAATAACCTCTTCTCTACAGTTATCACTACATAAAGATCATCTGAGTACTCTCAGCAAGTTTTTTCACTTGCTTGTGAGAATTTTCAACAGCAGCAATTTGTTCCATATCAGTATTCTTTAGAAGAACATAAGTCTTTGGCTGCAGAAATTCAGACTTAGGACTTCATATTAATGCTGTGGAAGTGTATTTGTTGAATCATAAAACTGATATAGAGGTTTCTAGGTGTCCACTCCAGTGAAACTGACGCTGCTCTGCAGGCTTCAATGTTTATGTGTATAAACCTAAATACATGTTTCTAACACTACATTTTGTACATTTAGAGGAAGCCAATGTCAATACTACCACAAATAGATAAACATTTTATAAATAATTTTTTACGGCTTAAAAAAAATGAAATTAAAATATCTCATGTAACTTTCCCCTTGTGGAACAATGCAATAGAAAAAAAGTAAAAAATAAAGTTATAAAAAAACACCACACACACTAAAATGGCCCATCCCTTTAAAAAAAGGAAAAACACACAAATTTTGTGCCTCCACGCCCTTAACAACCCAAGCTACAAAACTCACCGGCCACTTTATAACGTACACCATGCTAGTAACGGGTTGGACCCCCTTTTGCCTTCAGAACTGCCTCAATTCTTCGTGGCATAGATTCAACAAGGTGCTGGAAGCATTCCTCAGACATTTTGGTCCATATTGACATGGTGGCATCACACAGTTGCCGCAGATTTGTCGGCTGCACATCCATGATGCGAATCTCCCGTTCCACCACATCCCAAAGATGCTCTATTGGATTGAGATCTGGTGACTTTGGAGGCCATTTGAGTACAGTGAACTAATTGTCATGTTCAAGAAACCAGTCTGAGATGATTCCAGCTTTATGACATGGCGCATTATCCTGCTGAACGTAGCCATCAGATGTTGGGTACATTGTGGTCATAAAGGGATGGACATGCTCAGCAACAATACTCAGGTAGGCTGTGGCGTTGCAACGATGCTCAATTGGTACCAAGGGGCCCAAAGAGTGCCAAGAAAATATTCCCCACACCATGACACCACCACCACCAGCCTGAACCGTTGATACAAGGCAGGATGGATCCATGCTTTCATGTTGTTGACGCCAAATTCTGACCCTACCATCCGAATGTCACAGCAGAAATCGAGACTCATCAGACCAGGCAACATTTTTCCATTCTTCTACTGTCCAATTTCGATGAGCTTGTGCAAATTGTAGCCTCAGTTTCCTGTTCTTAGCTAAAAGGAGAGGCAGCCGGTGTGGTCTTCTGCTGCTGTAGCCCATCTGCCTCAAAGTTCTGCCTCAACATCTGATGGCTACTTTCAGCGGGATAATGCGCCATGTCATAAAGCTGGAATCATCTCAGACTGGTTTCTTGAACATGACAATGAGTTCACTGTACTCAAATGGCCTCCACAGTCACCAGATCTCAATCCAATAGCGCATCTTTGGGATGTGGTGGAACGGGAGATTCGCATCATGGATGTGCAGCCGACAAATCTGCGGCAACTGTGTGATGCCATCATGTCAATATGGACCAAAATCTCTGAGGAATGCTTCCAGCACCTTGTTGAATCTATGCCACGAAGAATTGAGGCAGTTCTGAAGGCAAAAGGGGGTCCAACCCGTTACTAGCATGGTGTACCTAATAAAGTGGCCGGTGAGTGTATATATATATATAAATTTGGCATAGCTGTAAGTCTATTGAGAGAAAAATGTTATTATCTTATTATGTTTTAATGATATAAACATAAAATTTTTATTATAAAAAAAACCCAGATTGCATTCTTTTTAAATTATATTACACACACAGTTAATACAAAATATCACCAGTAGGGTATATGAAACCTGAAATTGTGAAATTAAGCTAAGACGATTTTTCAAATCTGTGTCACAATATGCAGTTATATCTTCGGTACGCTTTATCTTACCGAGTTTATTTTCAGACAGTTTTTTTAATGACATGTTGTCCTTCAAATTAATGCTATATTTCAGTTGAAATATATTGCACTTATTTGTAAAAAAAATGGTGAAAATTTGGGCAGTAAAAACCTCCAAAGAGTGGACCCATTGTAAAAATTAGACCCCTCAACGATTGCACTAACACTATATTTTTCGTTGCGAAATACCCTGTTGCTTAACCTTTATTAGCTTTTTTTTGGAGAAGGGTCGCAAAAAAATCTATTCAGTAACTGATTTTTAAGTTTTTTTGTGTTTTATAGCACCAGATAACATGCTACTTATGTTCTGTGGGTCATGGTCATGGGTTATGTTCTATATGGTAATATCTCATTTATATAGCTTTTTTATGTTTGACTTGTTCTACACAATAATAACTAATCTGGCACGAAAAATCCAGCGATTTTGCATTGCCGTCTACTAAGTGGCATAATATTTTTATTATTTAGTTAATTGAGCTGTTATCAGGCTTGTTTTTTGCGCTACAAGTTGTATGTGTGACTTTTGGAGCACTTTTTAAGGTGTTTTTTGTTTGGTTGGATGTGCAAAAATCATAATTTTTGCGGTGTTCTTTATTTCTCTTTTCTAAGGCATTCAGGTTACTGAACCTTGCGGTATTTTATTGCACGGGTTGTTACGGATGTGATGATACCCAATATGTGTTTTTTTGTGTGGTGAATTTCACGTTTTATTCTGTTTGAGAGTTTTACACTATTTGTGACATTTATGGGACTTCTTGTATTAAACATTTTTTTTATGAAACTTTTTTTTTTCACTTTTTTTGTCCCTTACTGGGACTTGAACAAGTGATCATCTGATCACTTGTTCAAATTAGTACACTGCCGTACTGATGTTTGGCATTGCATTAGCACAGTAAGCCTATTCAAATGCATAGGCTGACACCTGCACTGCTGGATTCGACCCAGCAGGCAGTCATGTAAGACAGAGCTCTGGTCCTTCATTGGACCCCGTGCTGCCATGGAGATGATCGGATGTTTTGGTTTCTAAGAATAGCGTGGGCACTGTACTCACTGAGGTTTATAGTAAAACAACCTCTACTAACTCCCTTTTAAGATGGGAGAGTAGTTACCCAATACCAAAGGAGCAATACCTACGCCTCAGGAGGAATTGTTCCACCACAGAACTATTCCCCAAGCAAGCCAGGGATCTACGTCATAGATTCCTGGAAAGAGGCTATCCAGACTAAATTCTTAGAACAGCTTTCCAGGATGCCCTTAAGAATGACTGAAGTCCCCTTTTAACAACAAAAAACAGGTGATAAAGAAAGAGGAAAAAAACATTAGGCTAATCATCCCATTTAACAATGGGGCTGAGGCTGCAAAAAGGATTTTGCATAAGCATTGGGACATATTGATGATGGACCCAGATCTGAAAGATGCCTTCAGCTTGCATCCAACAATAACCTATAGAAAAGGACGTTCACTGAAGCACAGGCTTGTCCACAGTCATTTCAGGCAACATCAGGACCAGACTTAACTGGGCAAAATGAACGTCACAGGCAATTTCAGGTGCAGTGGATGTGTAAAATGGAAAAAACACATGGATGCCAGCTCACCCCTCCTCGAAGTGTCAAGTCCGGCACGGACCACCCCCCTGCCGGGGCAAACGGTCATAGTAGTAGAAGAATTATACGGTCCAGCCAGTCTCCAAACACCAGTAGTATCTTTATTCAAAGTTGCATCAAAAAATAAAATCCACTCAGACAAATGGTTGCAAGTGCCTACGCGTTTCAGACAGACAGCCTGTCCTTAGTCATGGCTAACATACACTGTTTAAGATCCACATATATATAGTGATACAAACAATCAAACAATCAAAAGTAACACCCCCCCCCCAGGTGGAACCCCGGCACTTCCGGTACCTCCCCCTTTAACAAAATAATAATACCGGGATATATAGGTACATGCAAAGCACATTGCGATCATTGACAGTGATCATCATTAACACAGTATTGGTAATATTGATAAGGCGCAAGTTCGCCCATTATACTGTGTATAAAGTCGCTCACAGACCGTTCGGCTCCAGTCATGTGACGGGTGTCAGCTGACACCTCCAAGTCACATGGTCCAAGGTCACGTGACATGCCGGCGGTCACGTAGCAACAGGCAACCAGAGGAAAATGATACGGTTCCGGACATCGGAGTGACATATCCTAAAAAGTTGCCATCAAGATGGGGCTGGAAGAGACATCCTATCGGAGATGACTCTCCCCCCTCAGGGTATGTATCTACAATAAATCAAAACATAGTTGTGATTAAATATGCGTATGCAATAGAAAAGGTCCATAGAAATGTCAGGGGGGGGCAATATTGGAGCCCGCCTAGCTAATAGAGAGGCGTATTGGATCTTTACCCTTGGTACCTCTTCCCCACAAGGTTTGAATATCAAACGGGAATTAATGTACCATTATTAGCTATAGCTATACCCCCTTCCTTGGTGTACTGATAGTGCTTTATGTTCCTCTGTTCTTGTATATATCTCATACCACTATGCATGCTGTTGGCCAGTGCCGTGATTTTTATCTAATTGTGCATACAAACTGTTTTTATACTGAGTATAATTTTTATTTTTAATCACAACTATGTTTTGATTTATTGTAGATACATACCCTGAGGGGGGAGAGTCTTCTCGGCCACGCCGCGTGGTTCCCTGTGGACGCTGCCCGGGCCTTTCGTCCATTGCGGTTTTCTGTGGGTCTCCGCTGCGATGCCGATAGGATGTCTCTTCCAGCCCCATCTTGATGGCAACTTTTTAGGATATGTCACTCCGATGTCCGGAACCGTATCATTTTCCTCTGGTTGCCTGTTGCTACGTGACCGCCGGCATGTCACGTGACCTTGGACCATGTGACTTGGAGGTGTCAGCTGACACCCGTCACATGACTGGAGCCGAACGGTCCGTGAGCAACTTTATACACAGTATAATGGGCGAACTTGCGCCTTATCAATATTACCAATACTGTGTTAATGATGATCACTGTCAATGATCGCAATGTGCTTTGCATGTACCTATATATCCCGGTATTATTATTTTGTTAAAGGGGGAGGTACCGGAAGTGCCGGGGTTCCACCTGGGGGGGGGTGTTACTTTTGATTGTTTGATTGTTTGTATCACTATATATATGTGGATCTTAAACAGTGTATGTTAGCCATGACTAAGGACAGGCTGTCTGTCTGAAACGCGTAGGCACTTGCAACCATTTGTCTGAGTGGATTTTATTTTTTGATGCAACTTTGAATAAAGATACTACTGGTGTTTGGAGACTGGCTGGACCGTATACTTCTTCTACTGCAGTGGATGTGTAGCCTGTCCAAATATGAAGAAATGCAAGTCCTTCACATCATCAGTCACTGGTAACTCCCACATGATTAAACAGTACATTACCTGTAAATCTGTTGGAGTAATCTATAGAGTAGTCTGTGAATGTAAAATGGAATATGTGGGCAAAACAATCTGTGAGTTTAGGAGAAGAATTGGAGCACACCTAGGCGATACAGCTCATTGTAGGGACACGCCACTTGCCCGCCATGTGAACTTAGCCCATAATGGTGATGCCAGTAATATCTGTTTCCATGGCATCCAAGTAATCAATAGACCGGAAAGGGGGGGAAAGTGGATATTTCTGCTGGACACGTTGGCCCCTGAAAGGTCTACATGAGATGCAAAATTTTGGTTGCTTCATATAATTCTAGAGTGATTTTGAGTGGGGGTGTTCTTCTGCATGTACATTCTTTTGGAAAGTCTCATTCTGTCTGTTCTTTTCATATAAATGTCTAAATTACCTTGCCAGCTAAAAAACCAATTAGATGGCGCTAATCTGTGCACTTGGATACCGACATATCAAGTGATAATTATGTACAGCATAATACGCCTTTATTTAATTAATATGCAACAATAACGCTAGCATACAGCATGATTGAATTTCATCCATGGTGACTTTAAACAACACTCCCATCCTCCTCTACCTGCATTGTGAAGCATCCCATTGGAGTGGAGGTGAGGGTGGAGTGTGGGCTTATCCGGTGTGGTGAAGCTTGACTCCTCCGACTCAATGATGAAATACTGTTCGAGTGGAGGAGGAGAGAGGAGGTGTGGCACGGGAGTCCCCTGCATGATGAAGAATTAAGCCGACTGTTCTCTCGTCCCGAGCCCATCCTGTCATATCACCCCCACTCTGTGACGTCATAGCTCCTCCCACTCTATGACGAAGGAAAGTGACATCATAGCCCCTCCCACTCTGTGATGTCATAGCTCATCCCACGCTGTGACGGAGCAAAGTACTCAGCCCATCAGCTTTCTGACTGCATATGGGGGAGGTCAGCATCAACTTTAGAAGTGTGAGAGCGCCAGATTGTGGCGCCCACGCCAATACATCCAGCCACCATACTAGTATAACTTGTATTATACCGGCCACTGCTCGTTTTTGAATCATTTTAACCCCTTGATGTGGAACTTTTGCAGCCATACTTAGTAACAAAGCTGCATAGTCCACTGCATTACTTTATTCTCCTGATGAGTGCGTCACATGACGTATAAAAACACATAGGGATTACATATTAGGGACTAACAGGGTTTGTAAGGGACACTACTGGGACCGTCCTTGTCAGGGCGGGAGCAATATTGCATGGTCAGGATACTAACCAATTGTAGGGCTTAAAAAGCCCTGTACCTCTGCACAAGTACTGCTCGACCAGGAGACGGTGCATCGAAGACTGGTGAGATCCACCCCATTATTCCTTACTGTCTAGATTAATGTTGGTCCGTGGTTTTCAGATGATGCACTGTGTCATATGCTATACAGGAAGACACGGTGAGGTATTAATGGGGACCGTGTCAGACGAGACTTATTGGAGGTCTGAACGAGCTCCCTGATGTGTTTTTGCTGACTAGATGGTTGATGTGCATATTATTGTGTTTCACTGTGAACTTATTTTATCAGTAATTATTAAAAGTTACGTCTTATTTATGGTACTAGTACATTCTGCTGGATTTCTTACTGTTTTTTATAAGTAAAGACATTTTTATTTAAAAAATAAATAAATAACTACCTGCTGGTAAAGTATCTTTCGGCTGCAAAATGCAAACAATATAACCAAAAGCATTATATAAAAAAAGGGGGAGATTTATTGGAAAGTCAACCTTGAGATTTTTTTGCACAAAAATATATGAATTTTTAAAAAACAAACTTGTACCCTCCACCCCAGGGATTAAAGTTAGGCTCACTAGCACAGGTGCAATATAATACAAGGAGAATCCACCTAAGAAAAATTAGACCAAGGAACTTCACAACAAAGTAACTAGACAACTGGAAAACTAGAAAGATAAAATATAAACCTCCCTCGTTGTTTGTAGACCATGTGACCACTAGACACTAGGATGTGTCCAACAAAAAAGCTGTTTTCCACTTTAAGCACATTCCAGCAAATAATTGATATTGTTTGTGTATTGAAAAGATATACAATTCTCCAATATACTTTCTCTATCAATTCTTTTTTCTAGATCTATTCTTGCTGCCATGCAACATGAAACTTCATTCTTTGCTTCCTGCAGATAAACATCGGTCCGTGGTCATGTGATGTCACACAGGTGCACGACTCGTTAGCATCACACAGCTTTGATTACACTGTTTGTTATAATGAGTCGTGCGCCTGTGTGACATCACGTGACCATGGACCAATGTTTAGCTACAGGAAGTAAACACTAAAGGTTCCTGTTGCATAACAGCAAGAATTGATATAGAAAGTATATTGAAAAATTTAATAACGTTTCATTACACAAACAATATCGATTATTTGCTGGAATGTGCAATAAGCGTACAATACCTTTTACTCAGACTTTTGAGGATCAATGGTTAAATAAGATGCTCATGCAAATTGAGGCTATATGGTAAGTTCAAAATCAAGTAATCTAGCTGTTCTTTTACATAGTGTGCAAGGTGCTGTTCAGGAAACTGTTGACCTGTACTAGTGTCTTTAGATATTATCCAGACATTTTGCCATAGTTTGTATACTTTTATTCTAATACTGAATAACCTTGACTCAAATTTTCAAATTTTCTTCTGGTATAAGACTGCACAAAGAAGACCGCCCCTTTAATTTCTGAATATCTCTATTTTTTAATGTAGTATTTATGTTTTTCACACTGAATCATGCCGTCTATGTATGCTGTAAATTTGATCAGCCATATGTTTTTTCAGGTTTAATATATGTTACAGAAGCCATTGCCGCCTACGCCTTAAGTGAACTAGTCTTGACCAACAAGAAAACAGAACAGATACAATTTAATCATTTTTTGCTTCACACCTTGCCAGATGCTGGAATTCCATTACCTCTGTGTAACACTTCACATACACCATGTTTCTCAGTCCCCAATCCCCCCCACACTAAGATTTGATATTTCTGTAATGTAATCCAGATTGCTTTCAAATTCTACACCTTAATGTGCTTTGGAGTATAATTGAAACTAGATTTTCTTGAAGAAAGCAGATCTGTATAATACAATATGTACTAATAAGTTTTTATATCATTGGAGCCTCAATTTTTTCTTTTTCCAAATTTCATACAATATACTGTTGAATTTCCTTTTGGGTGCTAATTTTTTAGGGGTTGTCTACATTGACAAATAATAATCTATCTTTAGGATAGGTATTTAATTGGAAATCAGCATTGGTCAGAGACCCAGGCCACACAACGATCAGCTTTTTTCACAAACTGTATGGAGTTGGAAGATGACTTTGTAAAGATTTCTATAAAGATACTATAAAGTATATTTTATATGAGCTATATATTTTATATTTTAAGTGTAACTTTGATGGTAATATTTTAATATGGTTAATGAATCAAATGTTTCTAAGAACTTAAATATAATTTAACTTATATAATTCTAAGAACTTAAATATAATTTAACTTATATAATTAAGTACCACTGCTGAGTATTGCTACTATTATTACTTTGTTTACTTTGTATTACTTTGTATCATTTGTAGAGATGAGCGAGCACTAAAATGCTCGGGTACTCGTTATTCGAGACGAATAGAGATGAGCGAGCACTAAAATGCTCGGGTACTCGTTATTCGAGACGAACTTTTCCCGCTGCTCGAGTGCTCGTCTCGAATAACGAGCCCCATTGAAGTCAATGGGAGACTCGAGCATTTTTCAAGGGGACCAAGGCTCTGCACAGGGAAGCTTGGCCAAACACCTGGGAACCTCAGAAAAGGATGGAAACACCATGGAAATGGACAGGAAACAGCAGGGGCAGCATGCATGGATGCCTCTGAGGCTGCTTAAACATACCATTATGCCAAAATTATGGGCAACAGCATGGCCATGACAGAGTGACAGAATGAAGCTAGATAACATCTAAAACATCCAATAATTGACCCTGACACTATAGGGGACGGCATGCAGAGGCAGCGGCAGCAGGCTAGAGAGTGTCATGGCGACATACCCTAAATGGACTCAGGCTTCAAACCAATGGGTGGCAGAGAGGAACCAAAGGAGGTGAGCAAGAAGCGCTGAAATAATATCGGTACATGATAAAAGTTTGCCAGTATATTTTGTGGATTACACAGCAGGGTGGCGACAAAGTTAACAACTTTGATGTGGAATCCATGAAAACAACCCAAATTTGTGCCTGACACACCTCGTTTGATAAGGGGACGATGTATGGAGGCAGCTATATGGACGACTTTTGGAGGTAGCAATGGAGACAACGTGTGGAGGCTGCTATGGAGACAATTTAATTTGGATAGTGCCTGTATGTGGCAGTCCAAAAGAGTTTTCAAACCAGAGGAGCAGGTAGGTGGCCCTCCAGAAAAATGAAATAGATTGAGTGCCTGTATGTGGCAGTCCAAAAAAGTTTTCAAACCAGAGGAGCAGGTAGGTGGCCCTCCAGAAAAATGGAATAGATTGAGTGCCTGTATGTGGCAGTCCAAAAAAGTTTTCAAACCAGAGGAGCAGGTAGGTGGCCCCCCAGAAAAATTGAATAGATTGAGTGCCTGTATGTGGCACTCCCAAAAATTGTTTAAAACAGAGGACCGGGTAGGTGGCCTTCCAGAAAAATTAAATGCATAAAGTACTATAGCTAGAGCCAGTGGGCCCTGTCAAAAAATAGCCAGTTTCCTCTGCTTTAGTGTACAAAGAGGAGGAGAAGGAGGAAAATGAGGAGGAGGAGGAGTGCATAAATTATTCAGGTTGAGCTTCCTTCACCTGGTGGAGATTGGAAATTATGAGAAATCCAGGCTTTATACATCTTAATAAGCGTCAGCCTGTCAGCGCTGTCAGTCGACAGGCGTGTACGCTTATCGGTGATGATGCCACCAGCTGCACTGAAAACCCGCTCGGACAAGACGCTAGCGGCAGGGCAGGCAAGAACCTCCAAGGCGTACAGCGCCAGTTCGTGCCACATGTCCAGCTTTGAAACCCAGTAGTTGTAGGGAGCTGTGTGATCATTTAGGACGATGGTATGGTCAGCTACGTACTCCCTCACCATCTTTCTGTAAAGATCAGCCCTACTCTGCCGAGACTGGGGACAGGTGACAGTGTCTTGCTGGGGTGACATAAAGCTGGCAAAAGCCTTGTAAAGCGTACCCTTGCCAGTGCTGGACAAGCTGCCTGCTCGCCTACTCTCCCTCGCTACTTGTCCCGCAGAACTACGCACTCTGCCGCTAGCGCTGTCAGAAGGGAAATACTGTTTCAGCTTGTGCACCAGGGCCTGCTGGTATTCATGCATTCTCACACTCCTTTCCTCTCCAGGGATGAGAGTGGAAAGATTTTGCTTGTACCGTGGGTCCAGGAGAGTAAATACCCAGTAATCGGTGCTGGAATAAATTCTTTGAACGCGAGGGTCACGGGATAGGCAGCCTAGCATGAAATCTGCCATATGCGCCAGAGTCCCAACGCGCAAGAATTCACTCCCCTCACTGGCCTGACTGTCCATTTCCTCCTCCTCCAACTCCTCCAACTCCTCTTCTTCTGCCCATACACGCTGAACAGTGAAGAACTGAACAATGGTCCCCTCTTCTGTCTCGCCAACATTCTCCTCCTCTTCCTCCTCATCCTCCTCCACCTCCTCCGATATGTGCTGAGAAACAGACCTAAGGGTGCTTTGGCTATCAACAAGGGAATCTTCTTCCCCCGTCTCTTGTGACGAGCGCAAAGCTTCCGACTTCATGCTGACCAGAGAGTTTTTCAACAGGCCAAGCAGCGGGATGGTGAGGCTGATGATGGCGGCATCACCACTGACCATCTGTGTTGACTCCTCAAAGTTACTCAGCACCTGACAGATATCAGACATCCACGTCCACTCCTCATTGTAGACTTGAGGAAGCTGACTGACCTGACTACCAGTTCTGGTGGAAGTTGACATCTGGCAGTCTACAATCGCTCTGCGCTGCTGGTAAACTCTGGATAACATGGTTAATGTTGAATTCCACCTCGTGGGCACGTCGCACAACAGTCGGTGAGCGGGCAGTTGGAGGCGGCGCTGCGCTGCCCTGAGAGTGGCAGCATCTGTGCTGGACTTCCACAAATGCGCACAGATGCGGCGCACCTTCGTGAGCAAATCTGACAGATTGGGGTATGTCTTGAGGAAACGCTGAACTATCAGATTTAACACATGGGCCAGGCATGGCACATGTGTCAGTCTGCCAAGTTGCAGAGCCGCCACCAGGTTACGGCCGTTGTCACACACAACCATGCCTGGCTTCAGGTTCAGCGGTGCCAGCCACAGATCAGTCTGCGCCGTGATGCCCTGTAATAGTTCTTGGGCGGTGTGCCTTTTATCGCCTAGGCTCAGCAGTTTGAGCACCGCCTGCTGTCGCTTAGCGACGGCACTGCTGCTGTGCCTAGAGCTAGCGACTGATGGCGCCATGCCCACGGATGGTAGTTCGGAGGAGGAGGTGGAGGAGGGGTGGGAGGAGGAGGAGGCATAGTAGGCCTTTGAGACCTGGACCGAGGTAGGCCCCGCAATCCTCGGCCTCGGCAGTATATGACCAGCCCCAGGGTCAGACTCGGTCCCAGCCTCCACCAAGTTAACCCAATGTGCCGTCAGCGATATATAGTGGCCCTGCCCAGCAGCACTCGTCCACGTGTCCGTGGTCAGGTGGACCTTGTCAGAAACGGCGTTGGTCAGGGCACGGATGATGTTGTCTGACACGTGCTGGTGCAGGGCTGGGACGGCACATCGGGAAAAGTAGTGGCGGCTGGGGACCGAATACCGAGGGGCGGCCGCCGCCATGAGGTTGCGAAAGGCCTCGGTCTCTACTAGCCTATAGGGCAGCATCTCCAGGCTAAGCAACTTGGAGATGTGGACATTAAGGGCTTGGGCGTGCGGGTGGGTTGCACTATATTTTCTTTTCCACTCCAGCGTCTGGGGTATGGAGAGCTGAACGCTGGTGGATGCTGTGGAGGATCGTGGAGGCGACGATGGGGTTTTTGTGCCAGGGTCCTGGGCAGGGGGCTGACTATCAGCTGACACAGGGGAAGGAGCAGTGGTGTGCACGGCCGGAGGTGAACGGGCTTGGTGCCACTGATTCGGGTGTTTAGCATTCATATGCCTGCGCATACTGGTGGTAGTTAAGCTGGTAGTGGTGGAATCCCTGCTGATCCTGGTTTGGCAAAGGTTGCACACCACAGTCCGTCGGTCATCCGGTGTTTCCTTAAAGAACCTCCAGACTTCTGAAAATCTAGCCCTCGCCGCGGGAGCCCTCGCCACGGGAGCTTCACTACGTGACACATTTGGCGCTGATGCACCTGCTCTGGCCCTGCCTCTCCGTCTGGCCCCACCACTGCCTCTTCCAACCTGTTCTGCTATAGGACTCTCCTCCGTCTCAGAAGCACTGTGTTCACCCGGCCTCTCAACCCAGCTTGGGTCTGTCACCTCATCATCCTCCGATCCCTCAGTCTGCTCCCCCCTCGGACTTCCTGCCCTGACAACAACTTCACCACTGTCTGACAACCGTGTCTCCTCATCGTCGGACACCTCTTTACACACTTCTGCCACTACGTCAAGAAGGTCATCATCACCCACAGACTGCGACTGGTGGAAAACCTGGGCATCGGAAAATTGCTCAGCAGCAACCGGACAAGTGGTTTGTGACTGTGGGAAGGGTCCAGAAAACAGTTCCTCAGAGTATGCCGGTTCAAATGCCAAATTTTCCTGGGAGGGGGCAGACTGGGGGGGAGGAGGCTGAGGTGCAGGAGCTGGAGGAGTGCCGATTTCGGTGACATGGGTGGACTGCGTGGAAGACTGACTGGTGGACAAATTGCTCGAAGCATTGTCGGCAATCCACGACATCACTTGTTCGCACTGTTCTGGCCTCAACAGTGCTCTACCACGAGTCCCATTAACTTCAGACATGAACCTAGGGAGTGCAGCTCTGCGGCGTTCCCCTGCTCCCTCATCAGCAGGTGGTGTCTCACCCCGCCCAGGACCACGGCCTCTGACCCCTGCAGTAGTTGGACGCCCACGTCCCCACCCTCGTCCTCTACCCCTAGCCCTCGGGTTAAACATTTTGAAAATGAAAGTTATAACTTTAATTTTTTTTTTACTTTGTTTTTGTGTTTTTTTTTTTTGTGTGTTTTTTAGTTTTTAAAACCAAACGATGCTATCCTATTGCTATGGCTATTTTCTAGCCAACTATGAAAGCACACTGCTATGCCAGATGAGATGACGCTGAGTTATGAAAAAATAAACGTAAAATAAAAAGTAAATGGCAGACTGTGCCTAATTGAAATCCAACCCCTAATAAATTATCCCACTTCGGTCTTTGCGATGGATATGTGCGTCACTAAGCGCTAAACACAGCGGTCGCAAGTCTCACTCCAAATTCCTCACAATTGGCTAGTATATGCACTGCAGCAAGGACAGCCACCAGCAGATCAACCAGAAATAAAATATATATAACGCTATTGTAGGCGTAAGTAAGCCGTTTGGATTCTCCTTTGGCTATTTTCTAGCCAAGTATGAAAGCACACTGATGAGATGACGCTGAGTTATGAAAAAATAAACGTAAAATAAAAAGTAAATGGCAGACTGTGCCTAATTGAAATCCAACCCCTAATAAATTATCCCACTTCGGTCTTTGCGATGGATATGTGCGTCACTAAGCGCTAAACACAGCGGTCGCAAGTCTCACTCCAAATTCCTCAAAATTGGCTAGTATATGCACTGCAGCAAGGACAGCCACCAGCAGATCAACCAGAAATAAAATATATATAACGCTATTGTAGGCGTAAGTAAGCCGTTTGGATTCTCCTTTGGCTATTTTCTAGCCAAGTATGAAAGCACACTGATGAGATGACGCTGAGTTATGAAAAAATAAACGTAAAATAAAAAGGAAATGGCAGACTGTGCCTAATTGAAATCCAACCCCTAATAAATTATCCCACTTCGGTCTTTGCGATGGATATGTGCGTCACTAAGCGCTAAACACAGCGGTCGCAAGTCTCACTCCAAATTCCTCACAATTGGCTAGTATATGCACTGCAGCAAGGACAGCCACCAGCAGATCAACCAGAAATAAAATATATATAACGCTATTGTAGGCGTAAGTAAGCCGTTTGGATTCTCCTTTGGCTATTTTCTAGTAAAGTATGAAAGCACACTGATGAGATGACGCTGAGTTATGAAAAAATAAACGTAAAATAAAAAGGAAATGGCAGACTGTGCCTAATTGAAATCAAACCCCTAATAAATTTTCCCACTTTGGTGTTTGAGGTGGATATGTGTGTCACTAAGAGCTAAACACAACGGTAGCAAGTCCCCCTGCAAATTCCTCACAATATGGTACTAGCTGCACTAGTAGTGCCAGCAAGCCCAGCCATAAGCAAACAAAAAAAAAAAAAGTATAACGTTATTGTAGCCCTAAGAAGGGCTGTTGGGTTCTTGGAGAATCACTCCTGCCTAACAGTAATCTACCTGCACACTAACGCTAACCCTGACCAGCAGCAGCTCTCTCCCTAGCGGCATCCAGACACAGAATGATCCGAGCAGCGCGGGCAGCGGCTAGTCTATCCCAGGGTCACCTGATCTGGCCAGCCAACCACTGCTATCGACGTGTAAGGGTACCACGTCATGCTGGGTGGAGTGCAGAGTCTCCTGGCTTGTGATTGGCTCTGTTTCTGGCCGCCAAAAAGCAAAACGGCGGGAGCTGCCATTTTCTCGAGCGGGCGAAGTATTCGTCCGAGCAACGAGCAGTTTTGAGTACGCTAATGCTCGAACGAGCATCAAGCCCGGACGAGTATGTTCGCTCATCTCTAGAGACGAACTTTTCCCGATGCTCGAGTGCTCGTCTTGAATAACGAGCCCCATTGAAGTCAATGGGAGACTCGAGCATTTTTCAAGGGGACCAAGGCTCTGCACAGGGAAGCTTGGCGAAACACCTTGGAACCTCAGAAAAGGATGGAAACACCACGGAAATGGACAGGAAACAGCAGGGGCAGCATGCATGGATGCCTCTGAGGCTGCTTAATCACACCATTATGCCAAAATTATGGGCAACAGCATGGCCATGACAGAGTGACCAAATGAGGCTAGATAGCATCTAAAACATCCAATAATTGACACTGACACTATAGGGGACGGCATTCAGAGGCAGCGGCAGCAGTGGCAGGCTAGAGAGTCTTATGGCGACATACCCTAAATGGACTCAGGTTTCACCAAAGGAGGTGAAATGATTTCCTATGTGAACAAAAGGTTGACGGTATATTTAGTCGATAACACAGCATGGTGGCGACATAGTGACAAAGTTCCATAACGTATCTGGTGAAACACCCGAAAAATGAGCCTGACACAGCTCTTTTGAAAAGGGGACGACATGTGGAGGCAGCCATGGAGACGACTTCCATGATTAAGAGCGACAGTATGGGGCATTCATATTGCGCTGCTATGATTGCAACTTCAGGTCTCCAGCATGGCGGCGACAGATGGGCCGAGTTCCACTATGTATCTGGTGAAACACCTGAAAATTCTGCCTGACACAGCTTGTTTGATAAGGGATGATGTGCTGTATATCCTCTCGTGCTCCAGCGTCTGGGGTATAGAGAGTTGAAATGAGACATTGGTGGACGCTGTGGAGGCAAAATGGACAGGAAACAGCAGGGGCAGCATGCATGGATGCCTCTGAGGCTGCCTAATCTTGTTATGGAGCTGGCGGTCCACTGCCAGGCGAGCTTTCGCCTGTCCAAGCCCTGTCTCTCGGCTCCTCCCCACCCAAAATGGGCCTGGGGGCCAGAAGCGTTTACTTTGAAGAAATTATAATTTTCAAATCAGGCCGGGTCGTTTGAATATTTCACCTAGGAATAATGGAATAGCATAGTGGTTCTATTTTTAATTGTTTTTACGGAAATGGTTCCATGATTAAGAGCGACAGTATGGGGCATCCATATTGCGCTGCTATGATTGCAACTTCAGGTCTCCAGCATGGCGGCGACAGATGGGCCGAGTTCCACTATGTATCTGGTGAAACACCTGAAAATTCTGCCTGACACAGCTCGTTTGATAAGGGGACGATGTATGGAGGCAGGGAACTAGTAGTAGATTAAAGGTGCTGCAGTTAAAACTATGTTAGTTGGATCTTGAGATGGAGCTGGCGCTCCGCTGCCAGGCGAGCTTTCGCCAATCCAAGCCCCTGTCTCTAGGCTACTCCCCAAACAGCACTTCTAAGAACCTTTTGTATAAGATCAAGTGTAGTAGCGTTCTTATAAGTTTAGGATATGGCGGGTGAGGGGAATGTAAACAGATGCGCAAGAAGCGCTGAAATAATATTGGTAAATGATAAAAGTTTGCCAGTATATTTTGTGGATTACACAGCAGGGTGGCGACAAAGTTAACAAGTTTGATGTGGAAGCCATGAAAACAACCAAAAATTCTGCCCGACACAGCTCGTTTGATAAGGGGACGTTGTATGGAGGCAGTGAACTAGTAGTAGATTAAAGGTGCTGCAGTTAAAACTATGTTAGTTGGATCTTGAGATGGAGCTGGCGCTCCGCTGCCAGGCGAGCTTTCGCCAATCCAAGCCCCTGTCTCTAGGCTACTCCCCAAACAGCACTTCTAAGAACCTTTTGTATAAGATCAAGTGTAGTAGCATTCTTATAAGTTTGGGATATGGCGGGTGAGGGGAATGTAAAAAGATGCGCAAGAAGCGCTGAAATAATATCGGTAAATGATAAAAGTTTGCCAGTATATTTTGTGGATTACACAGCAGGGTGGCGACAAAGTTAACAAGTGTGATGTGGAAGCCATGAAAACAACCTAAAATTCTGCCCGACACAGCTCGTTTGATAAGGGGACGATGTATGGAGGCAGTGAACTAGTAGTCGATTAAAGGTGCTGCAGTTAAAATTATGTTAGTTGGATCTTGAGATGGAGCTGGCGCTCCGCTGCCAGGCGAGCTTTCGCCAATCCAAGCCCCTGTCTCTAGGCTACTCCCCAAACAGCACTTCTAAGAACCTTTTGTATAAGATCAAGTGTAGTAGCGTTCTTATAAGTTTGGGATATGGCGGGTGAGGGGAATGTAAACAGATGCGCAAGAAGCGCTGAAATAATATTGGTAAATGATAAAAGTTTGCCAGTATATTTTGTGGATTACACAGCAGGGTGGCGACAAAGTTAACAAGTTTGATGTGGAAGCCATGAAAACAACCCAAAATTCTGCCCGACACAGCTCGTTTGATAAGGGGACGATGTATGGAGGCAGTGAACTAGTAGTAGATTAAAGGTGCTGCAGTTAAAACTATGTTAGTTGGATCTTGAGATGGAGCTGGTGCTCTGCTGCCAGGCGAGCTTTCGCCAATTCAAGCCCCTGTCTCTAGGCTACTCCCCAAACAGCACTTCTAAGAACCTTTTGTATAAGATCAAGTGTAGTAGCGTTCTTATAAGTTTGGGATATGGCGGGTGAGGGGAGTGTAAACAGATGCGCAAGAAGCGCTGAAATAATATTGGTAAATGATAAAAGTTTGCCAGTATATTTTGTGGATTAAACAGCAGGGTGGCGACAAAGTTAACAAGTTTGATGTGAAATCCATGAAAACAACCCAAAATTCTGCCTGACACAGTTCGTTTGATAAGGAGACAATGTATGGAGGCAGCTATATGGACGACTTTTGGAGGCAGCTATGGCGATGACGTGTGGAGGTAGCAATGGAGACAACGCGTGGAGCCAGCTAAAAAGACGACATGTGGAGGCTGCTATGGAGACAATTTAATTTGGATAGTGCCTGTATGTGGCAGTCCAAAAAAGTTTTCAAACCAGAGGAGCAGGTAGGTGGTCCTCCAGAAAAATTAAATAAATTGAGTGCCTGTATGTGGCAGTCCAAAAAAGTTTTCAAACCGTAGGAGCAGGTAGGTGGTCCTCCAGAAAAATTAAATAGATTGAGTGCCTGTATGTGGCACTCCCAAAAATTGCTTAAAACAGAGGACCGGGTAGGTGGCCCTCCAGAAAAATTAAATACATAGAGTACTATAGCTAGAGCCAGTTGGCCCTGGCAAAAAATAGCCAGTTTCCTATGCTTTAGTGTACAAAGAGGAGGAGAAGGAGGACAATGAGGAGGAGGAGTGCATACATTATTCAGGTTGAGCTTCTTTCACCTGGTGGAGAATGAAAATTCGGAGAAATCCAAGCTTTATTCATCTTGATAAGCGTCAGCCTGTCAGCGCTGTCAGTCGACAGGCGTGTACGCTTATCGGTGATGATGCCACCAGCTGCACTGAAAACCCGCTCGGACAACACGCTAGCGGCAGGGCAGGCAAGAACCTCCAAGGCGTACAGCGCCAGTTCGTGCCACATGTCCAGCTTTGAAACCCAGTAGTTGTAGGGAGCTGTGTGATCATTTAGGACGATGGTATGGTCAGCTACGTACTCCCTCACCATCTTTCTGTAAAGATCAGCCCTACTCTGCCGAGACTGGGGACAGGTGACAGTGTCTTGCTGGGGTGACATAAAACTGGCAAAGGCCTTGTAAAGCGTACCCCTGCCAGTGCTGGAAAAGCTGCCTGCTCGCCTACTCTCCCTCGCTACTTGTCCCGCAGAAGTACGCCCTCTGCCGCTAGCGCTGTCAGAAGGGAAATACTGTTTCAGCTTGTGCACCAGGGCCTGCTGGTATTCATGCATTCTCACACTCCTTTCCTCTCCAGGGATGAGAGTGGAAAGATTTTGCTTGTACCGTGGGTCCAGGAGAGTGAATACCCAGTAATCGGTGCTGGAATAAATTCTTTGAACGCGAGGGTCACGGGATAGGCAGCCTTGCATGAAATCTGCCATATGTGCCAGAGTCCCAACGCACGAGAATTCACTCCCCTCACTGGCCTGACTGCCCATTTCCTCCTCCTCCAACTCCTCCAACTCCTCTTCTTCTGCCCATACACGCTGAACAGTGAAGGACTGAACAATGGTCCCCTCTTCTGTCTCGCCAACATTCTCCTCCTCTTCCTCCTCATCCTCCTCCACCTCCTCCGATATGCGCTGAGAAACAGACCTAGGGGTGCTTTGGCTATTAACAAGGGAATCTTCTTCCCCCGTCTCTTGTGACGAGCGCAAAGCTTCCGACTTCATGCTGACCAGAGAGTTTTTCAACAGGCCAAGCAGCGGGATGTTGAGGCTGATGATGGCGGCATCGCCACTGACCATCTGTGTTGACTCCTCAAAGTTACTCAGCACCTGACAGATATCAGACATCCACGTCCACTCCTCATTGTAGACTTGAGGAAGCTGACTGACCTGACTACCAGTTCTGGTAGAAGTTGACATCTGGCAGTCTACAATCGCTCTGCGCTGCTGGTAAACTCTGGATAACATGGTTAATGTTGAATTCCACCTCGCGGGCACGTCGCACAACAGTCGGTGAGCGGGCAGTTGGAGGCGGCGCTGCGCTGCCCTGAGAGTGGCAGCATCTGTGCTGGACTTCCTGAAATGCGCACCGATGCGGCGCACCTTCGTGAGCAAATCAGACAGATTGGGGTATGTCTTGAGGAAACGCTGAACTATGAGATTTAACACATGGGCCAGGCATGGCACATGTGTCAGTCTGCCGAGTTGCAGAGCCGCCACCAGGTTACGGCCGTTGTCACACACAAGCATGCCTGGCTTCAGGTTCAGCGGTGCCAGCCACAGATCAGTCTGCGCCGTGATGCCCTGTAATAGCTCTTGGGCGGTGTGCCTTTTATCGCCTAGGCTCAGCAGTTTGAGCACCGCCTGCTGTCGCTTAGTGATGGCACTGCTGCTGTGCCTAGAGCTACCGACTGATGGCGCCATGCCCACGGATGGTAATTCGGAGGAGGAGGAGGTGGAGGAGGGGTGGGAGGAGGAGGAGGCATAGTAGGCCTTTGAGACCTGGACCGAGGTAGGCCCCGCAATCCTCGGCGTCGGCAGTATATGACCAGCCCCAGGGTCAGACTCGGTCCCAGCCTCCACCAAGTTAACCCAATGTGCCGTCAGCGATATATAGTGGCCCTGCCCAGCAGCACTCGTCCACGTGTCCGTGGTCAGGTGGACCTTGTCAGAAATGGCGTTGGTCAGGGCACGGAGGATGTTCTCTGACACGTGCTTGTGCAGGGCTGGTACGGCACATCGGGAAAAGTAGTGGCGGCTGGGGACCGAATACCGAGGGGCGGCCGCCGCCATGAGGTTTCGAAAGGCCTCGGTCTCTACCAGCCTATAGGGCAGCTTCTCCAGGCTAAGCAACTTGGAGATGTGGACGTTGAGGGCTTGGGCGTGTGGGTGGGTTGCGCTATACTTCCTTATACTTCCTCCAGCGTCTGGGGTATGGAGAGCTGAACGCTGGTGGATGCTGTGGAGGATCGTGGAGGCGACGATGGGGTTTTCGCACGGGAGGTGTTTGGGCCGTGGTCCTGGGCAGGGGGCTGATTAGCAGATGACACAGGGGAAGGAGCAGTGGTGTGCCCGGCTGGAGGTGAACGGGCTTGGTGCCATTGAGTGGGGTGTTTAGCATTCATATGCCTGCGCATACTGGTGGTAGTTAAGCTAGTAGTTGTGGAACCCCTGCTGATCCTGGTTTGGCAAAGGTTGCA
The DNA here is from genome assembly GCF_040894005.1 of Engystomops pustulosus. NCBI lineage: Eukaryota > Metazoa > Chordata > Amphibia > Anura > Leptodactylidae > Engystomops > Engystomops pustulosus. The sequence goes on along the minus strand of NC_092417.1, from coordinate 98,152,287 downwards.
CACCACAGTCCGTCGGTCATCCGGTGTTTCTTTAAAGAACCTCCAGACTTCTGAAAATCTAGCCCTCGCCACGGGAGCTTGACTACGGGCAACATTTGGCGCTGATGCACCAGCTCTGGCCCTGCCTCTCCGTCTGGCCCCACCACTGCCTCTTCCAACCTGTTCTGCTATAGGACTGGCCCCCGTCTCAGAAGCACTGTGTTCACCCGGCCTATCAACCCAGCTTGGGTCTGTCACCTCATCACCCTCCGATCCCTCAGTCTGCTCCCCCCTCGAACTTCCTGCCCTGACAACAACTTCACCACTGTCTGACAACCGTGTCTCCTCATCGTCCGACACCTCTTTACACACTTCTTCCACTACGTCAATAATGTCATCATCACCCACAGACTGCGACTGGTGGAAAACCTGGGCATCGGAAAATTGCTCAGCAGCAACCAGACAAGTGGTTTGTGACTGTGGGAAGGGTCCAGAAAACAGTTCCTCAGAGTATGCCGGTTCAAATGCCAAATTTTGCTGGGAGGGGGCAGACTGGGGGGAAGGAGGCTGAGGTGGAGGAGTGCTGATTTCGGTGACATGGGTGGACTGCGTGGAAGACTGACTGGTGGACAAATGGCTAGAAGCATTGTCCGCAATCCACGACATCACCTCTTCGCACTGTTCTGGCCTCAACAGTGCTCTACCACGAGTCCCAGTAACTTGAGACATGATGAACCTAGGGAGTGTAGCTCTGCGGCGTTCCCCTGCTCCCTCATCAGCAGGTGGTGTCTCACCCCGCCCAGGACCACGGCCTCTGACCCCTGCAGTAGTTGGACGCCCACGTCCACGCCCTCGTCCTCTACCCCTAGCCCTCGGGTTAAACATTTTCCAAATTAAAGTGTAAACTTTTAATTTTTTTTTTTTGTTTATTTTTTTTTATTTTTTTTATTTTTTTAACAAAACGATGCTATCCTATTGCTATGGCTAGTTTCTAACCTACACTGACAGCACACAACTGGGTTTTGTGCTGTGCCTTATGACTTTGAGCTATAAAATGAAATAAAGGTAAAAAATAAATAAATCAGCAAGCACTACTAATGCCAGCAAGCCCAGCCGCAAGCAAACAAAAAAAAGGAAAATATAATGCTATTGTAGGCCTAAGAAAGCCGTTGGGGTTCTCCTATGGCTATTTTGTAGCCTACAATGAAAGCACACTGCTTTGCAAGATGAGTTTGAGCTATAAAATGAAATAAAGGTAAAAAAAATAAATAAATCAGCAGACTCTGCCTAATTCTAATCAAACCCCTAATAAATTGTCCCACTTTGGTGTTTGAGGTGGATATGTGTGTCACTAAGAGCTAAACACAATGGTAGCAAGTCCCCCTGCAAATTCCTCACAATATGGTACTAGCTGTACTACTAGTGCCAGCAAGCCCAGCCACAAGCAAATTAAAAAAAAAAAAGTATAACGTTATTGTAGCCCTAAGAAGGGCTGTTGGGTTCTTGTAGAATCACTCCTGCCTAACACTATTCTAATAGAACACCCTAACGCTTTCCCTGACCAGCAGCAGCTCTCTCCCTAGCGGCATCCAGACACAGAATGATCCGAGCAGCGCGGGCAGGGGCTAGTCTATTCCAGGGTCACCTGATCTGGCCAGCCAACCACTGCTATCGACGTGTAAGGGTACCACGTCATGCTGGGTGGAGTGCAGAGTCTCCTGGCTTGTGATTGGCTCTGTTTCTGGCCGCCAAAAAGCAAAATGGCGGGAGATGCCATTTTCTCGAGCGGGCGAAGTATTCGTCCGAGCAACGAGCAGTTTCGAGTACGCTAATGCTCGAACGAGCATCAAGCTCGGACGAGTATGTTCGCTCATCTCTAATCATTTGTTAAAGGGCAAGTCATAAAATAATTAGTGTACACTGTATATAAATTCAACATGGGGGAGAACTGAATACACATTCTGAAGGGGCACTGTATATTAATTAATTAGGGAGATGCAGTATGTTTTTTTACTTAAAGGTTTTAGCATATATTATAATATGTTAATGTGTTACAATGTGTGTTTTATTTATGGGGGGCATAGCATTTTCTGTTGTTAAGGGTATAAATTATTTAGGAGCACAGTGTTATCCAGTGAGTTTGGTATTTAGGAATGCAGTGTGCAGATACAAAAACTGAACTTAACGTATCAAATTCTGTAATAATAAACCACAGCTGGGTTATACTTTGTAACCAAACAAATAGTACACCTACAAAATAAATCAAACATCTTAATATAAGCATATTAAGCTATGTTAAGCATATTAACATCCAACAAAGATAGGAATAGAAATTCAACCCTACTGAGAACATCCAAGTATTTCATGTGTTTCACCAAAGATTTCATCCTGGATATAGCCCCATTGCACTAGAGTACCCATTCAAGAAAAGAGTAGTGGGGTTAATTAAACACCTATAGTAGAAAAAGGAACATAAACAAGTTAGATATGATGTCCATTGTAAATGCCTAAAAGATTTAGAATATAACTAGAGATGAGCGAGTATACTCATCCGAGTATACTGCTTGGTCGAGTATTAGCATAATCGGACCGGCTCGTTACTCGGACGAGTATCTCGCCGGCTCGAGATCGAGCAGTAAATAAATAAAATAAATTGAATAAAAGTATTTTTATTGTAAAAAAAAATATTACACATGTTTCCAGATGTTTTACTTGTAAGAACACATTGAACTAACACTATTCTTCACTTTGCAGGTGTTCGCGTGTGTCTCCCGCTAAGTTCGGAGATGTGCACGAACATCTGGAATGTGAAGAATAGTGTTCTTTCAATGTGTTCTGCACTTAAATGGTCCTGTGTTCACTGTTTTTAATGTTTTAATTCTATTCTTCACTTTGCAGATGTGCGCGCGTATCTCCGAACCTATCGGAAGACACACCCGCACACCTGCAATGTGAAGAATAGAATTAAAACATTAAAAACAGTGAACACAGGACCATTTAAGTGCAGAACACATTGAAAGAACACTATTCTTCACATTCCAGATGTTCCGAACATCTCCTAACTTAGCGGGAGACATGCGCGAACACCTGCAAAGTGAAGAATAGTGTTATTTCAATGTGTTCTTACAAGTAAAACATCTGCAAACATCTGGAATATTTTTTTTTGCACTGTTCTTTTAATGTTCTGTTTTATTAAAAAAAATGCTCGGGTCTCCCATTGACTTCAATGGGGCTCGTTATTCGAGACGAGCACTTGAGCATCTGGAAAAGTTTGTCTCGAATAACGAGCACCCGAGCATTTTAGTGCTCGCTCATCTCTAAATCTAACCTTGTCACATTTTCAACAGTTGCTGAAAAAGATCCAAATTTGTCTTCTGTTCAGTGTAACTGGTGGTGCTGGATATGTCTGTAATGTGTACCAGTCATGTGTGTGAACATGGATATGTAATATTTAGATAGTCGATACCCTGTAGATAGTCTCATCAACTAGATATGGTCTATAACAGGACAGTTGTCCATAAGAGAACTTGGTGGAGTCTCTAACATAAGTATGGAGATAGTAACACTCCCCTTATTGTTAAAGTTGGAGTGTCTACTAGATCTCAATAATTGTTAAAAAAAATTATAAAGTGTTTATAGTTTATTTTCATCAAAATACCATAATGGCATCTTCATCTGCAACCATTCCTCCTAAATAATGATCATTTTAGGCAGTCTAACATATTGAGCTTTGTTGTTGCATTCTAAAGAAGCTGCAAAGATTCCATGATAACAAATTTAGCTAGATAACATACAGGAGAAGCTATATTCCTTATAACTAATGGAAGATGAAACTGATTCTTTAAAGGAAAGTGACAGCAAGAAAAGTGGAAATGTAAGATTTAGATTTATCAGATGGCCATTATTTTGAGCACTTACGTTTACATGAACTGAAGATAAGTGCTAAGCCTTTGTACCTTTGATAAATCAAGGCCTATACAGCACTGGCTGGTGCTCAGAAATCTCGGCTAAATGATAAAGACGTCAAGTAATCATTGGTTTTGGTTTTCTGAGGCCTACAGACAGCAAACACACGTTACTTGTTCTACTTCAGGATCCCGTCCTCCTATATCCTGAAATCTGCTGCGTGACTATCATCAGAAAGAAGGGAATTAGATGAAAGCAACAGCATTTGAAATGGCTGCCCTAGTTTGTCACTTGAAGAGGTCTGCACAGGTCATTGTCTGTAATCAAGTCTTGTAACATATTAGCCATATATTTCAGCCGAGGCATTCACCGTCCCTCTCTTCCCTGTCATGCTTTTGCTATGCTGCTGTAAATAATGGAAAGAAAGACTCTTAAATATGTTTCCTGAAAGTATCTGGAGTCTATGCAACATGGTTAATAAATTAATTCACCACATGTGCAGAGCTCTTCCCACCCGAATGTTCTTTCTATTCCGCTATATTATTTTACAAATTGTGTTTGATATATTTTAAATATTTGCTTTGATGTTTTATAAATTTCCTTTTGATTCTGCCATAAAACAGCAGCATTTCAATTTCACTCCTTTTTTTCCATACAGTAAAGGTTTGTGTTTTGCAAAATCTGGTTACCAGCTGTAGAGATTGGGACATTAGCGGAGAAACTGTAAAGAGGGCAAAAAAAGAGAAAATAAGCTTTGGTTATGTTAGTGCAAATAACATCTTTAATCTGTCTTTTTGTGAATGATATAATACCACTTAGGTCATACTTATACAGCCATGTAAGATATATATTATGGGCTGTTTTGAAAGCCGATGGGCTATATAGATTGTAAGTGTATACTCTTACAAAACATCTTGGTTTATTGATCTTCCAACTTTTTTATTGCATCAGCAATATAGAAAACACTTTTACAAAAATGTGTTTTTAAGAAAAATCAAACATATTAAGGAACTACTTACCCTAAATTGTCTGCTCCCTGTGTTCAGGGTGGAGACCTATTTGATGTAATTTTAGGACCCCCTCCCCCTGACCTCCTTCATTGAGTTTCTGTGTAAGATTATCAATAAGCTTTTGTCCATCTTGCTAGAAAAGTATTTGGGGGGAGGGGGGGCTGTATGCAGTGGCGTAACCTGAAGCTAATGGGCCCTAGTGCAAAGTCTGTGTGAGGATCCCAACTATAATATATGGTATATAATACTAGCCTACATCTTATGGGCCCCCAAAGCCTCTTGGGCCCAGTTGGGACTGCACCCTTTGTACCCCCTGCTTTTATGCCAGTTTTCTGGCATACACGACATGAATAAGTGGCAATTCCTGGCCCATAAAAAGTTTCCTACATTCACTGATTTTACTGATTAATGCAAAGTTTGATGAAAAATTCATCAGTTATCATTTACCGTATATACTCGAGTATAAGCCGACCCGAGTATAAGCCGAGACCCCTAAATTTAACACAAAAAACTGGAAAAACCCATTGACTTGAGTATAAGCCGAGTGTGGGAAATGTATTGGTCACAGCCTCCTCAGTATATAACCATCAAACCCCCTGTAGTATATAGCCTGCCAGCCCCCTGTAGTATATAGCCTGCCAGCCCCCTTTAGTATATAGCCTGCCAGCCCCCTGTAGTATATAGCCTGGCAGTCCCTGTAGTGTATAGCCTACCAGCCCCTGTAGTGTATAGCCTGCCAGCCCCCTGTAGTGTATAGCCTGCCAGCCCCTGTTGTATATAGCCTGCTAGCCCCCTGTAGTATACTGCCTGCAGTCCCCCAGTACATAGCCTGCCAGCCACTTCCCCCCAGTATATAGCATGTCAGCCCCTGCCCCCGAAGTATAAAGCCTGCCAGCCCCTGCCTCTGAAGTATATATCCTGCCAGTCCCTGTCCTTAATATAATGCCTGTAGAAAAACAGGCTCGAGTATAAGCCGAGGTGAGGTTTTTCAGAACATTTTTTGTGCTGGAAAACTCAGCTTATACTCGAGTTTATACAGTACTTAAATACAAGATTATTTAAGGGCTGACATCATTTTCTAAGATCCTTCCCAACAGTTACTGTGAATCTTTGCATTTGCATTTTGATTAAATTGCATATTAGTCTAGTTTCAAAATTACTATAAGGATAACACCTAATGATCTGTTCAGTTTTCAGTGTAGGGATAAAGCCAAAACTTTGGGGCAGAAAATCTATTGCACCCTGGCAATATAAGCTACATGCTTTAGTACTTTATCAAATACCAAAACATTATCAAGTCATATATAATATAGCAGGGTTATGTTGCATTCATATCATGCTGCAGCCGTCCGTTGTAAGGATAAGGTGGAGGGGCTAACGCTCTCTTCCTCCCATCCCCCTAAAAGTGGGAGGGGGGTTGAACATTGGCAGTAGCCAGTGATTATTCAGTGTGTTTCCTCAGTGATGTCAATGTCCTTATATGGACAATGACTTCACTGGTGGCCAAGGTCTCAACAATCTGAGCACCTCACGTATGACCAGGTACTTGCAAAGTGAGACATAAGTTGATAAGACATCAAAAAAGCCTGGAAACACCTGAGGTTCTTTCTGCTGCCTCAGTTGGCTCAGCCTGTATTCCCGCCTCCTGAGTGACTAGGCCACCTTTCACCCTGCAAGGGAGGATTTCGCACCACCACCACTTATACCAGCATATGTCTTTCCCAACCTCCTATACTTTTCTCGGCAGAACATCACAGCCCTGTGGACAAACTAAGGTATGTGCTGCGCAATGCCATAAGTCACAAGATACAACTGACACATGGATGAGTAAACATGGGAAGGGACACTACATATCCTTAACTGTCCACGGTGTTAATGTAGTGGTGGATGGGCCAGAGGTAGGAAGTGCTTTGGCTTACATCCCTCCCCAACCAGGATTGTCGGACAACACTCCAGTTGCCTCTTTCTCCTACTCTGCTTCCTCCTCTCCTGGGTCTTCATTCAGTCAGTGCAGCACTTGCACCACAATTTTCGGCAAAACCATGGGGAAATGGCAGCAGGCCATACTGAAACTCATCCGTCTGGGCGAAAGACCACCCACTATCTAGTAGTTGTGGACAGGGATCCAGTAGACTGCAGATGAGTGGCTAGGGCCGCTGAACCTCTGGCATGTGAAGGTGGAGTGCGACAATGGCTGGATCCTTGTAACAGCTTACAGTCTAGCCAGGTTGATGGATATCTCATACCTTGTGCATGTAGTCAACTTGGTGGTGCAAGGGTTCTGAATCAATATCACTGACATACTAAAACTGCTGTGAGTCGTGTGTGCCCATTTTCATCTTTCACAGGTGCTGCTCACCTATCTAAACTGCAGACGAACTTTGGCTTCCTACCCATCATATGAGATATACCAACTTGGTGGAATTCAACTTTGCATATGTTGGAAAGGGTGTGAGCAGCAGCAGACAATAATTGAATCCCAGGGTTGCCACCCTGGGTTGCCACCCTGCTGGATCCACACTAAATGGAAAGCATAGCATCCATCATCCCACCTGTAGAGCGTGAGAGAAAATTTAGGGAGTAGAAGCACATTTTGGTAGAGGCACTTCTAGTGGAGTTCCCTTCCAACATTGAGAGCTTAGTGGCAGCATGAGGATGGGGAAGTTGTCAATCCAGGAATGCTGTGGGAATGAAGTGTGCTGTCAGAGCGTGTGTTCATTACCACTAGGGGTGTCATCATCAATAAGAGGATATATGTATCCACAGCCAATGTGGACATCCTCACTTTCATTAAGTTGAACCAGGCATGGATCCCACTCAACTTGGCTGTGCCAGCTCCTGAATGAATGATTACATTCAGTCAAATTCAAAATTAAAATCAGTCAAATTCTGCAGTAGGTGGACTTTCATCATTGTAATAGGAAGGGTTTGTGGTTTTCCCAAAAAATAACAATAAATATTGTATATTAACATATATTACTATCTATTCATTTTAGGATTTTCTGGGCTTTTCTAGTTTTTTCCCATTTAAAGAAACAATATAATAAGTTGTAGAACCTCATGGATGACAGGGAACGTTGGGTCTCTTGCATCATCATTGTACCCCAAATGAGCAGAGCAGTCATGCCCGCATTCATCTCTAGGGTGTACTATTCTCCATCATTAACTTCCATAGACAGTACATGGAGAAGCACCACATGACCTAAGCTGCTCCATTCTTTTGGGGTACAGTGGGTACTACTTACCACCGCTTTCATTATCCAAGCAGGTCCCACTAATGAGACTGCCACCGATCAACAAGTTAGCCCCTATCCTGTGTATAAGAGCTAACTTGTTGTAACTGGACAGTCCTTTTAATGAACTAAAGGGCCTCCACATTCATAGACCTCTAAAGTTTGCTTATCTTCCAGTTCTACAAGTACATCCAAGACTATTGTGAATTATTCCAACCTCCTATCTATAAACACTATACCGTTATTGTTCCAGTTAGGTCAGATGAGTCTAGGCATCTGCCATTTTTATTGTTATAACCCTCTATTCCTAAACCTTACAAGTAGTAAGGAGGAAATAAATAAAGACTGGAATTAGAGTTATCACCCCCAGTGAAGACACCTGGATCGTGCAACCACAGGCAAGGGATCAAAAGAACTCTGCAAGCTTAGCAAAATATTCCGACCGAGAGCGATAAATTGAAAAAAGGACCTTTCAGGCATACGGACCTCATGAAATGTTAACCAGAATTCTATAAAATCACCTCAATTAAAACATCCTCTCCTTTGCAACGCTGCACATAAATTTTGTAGCGGTCGGGGATTTATACACAGCTGCTATTCTCTTTTAATCATATTTCACCTAGTGAAATGGCCACAGAATCCCAGTTGCTGTCATAAAACTCTAGTGTTCCACTGAAGCATATTCTACACTCAAACAGATGGAATTGTTACTAGGTACAGCACACGTCCAGCGAGCACGCACCTTTATGGAAGTGTTTTCATGCATGGCAGTCTCATTCCAAACCAGCAATAGAAAGTCAAGGAAGGAGCGGAGAATACTAAAAATATTATTACCTTACAGTCCTTTTAATATATCTTTTCCGCAGGCTGCGTATCTTGAAATCACCAAAACCCAGCATCAGCAGCCATTTTGTGAGGTAAAATAATATTTCTGTAAATGCAACTAGTTATTAAAAATTAATATTAACCCCTTAAGGACCAGGCCCTTTGTCGTTTTTGCGTCTTTATTTTTCACACCCCACTTTCAAAAATCTATAACTTTTTTATTTTTCCATGTAGAGAGCTGTGTGATGGCTTAACAAATTGCATTTCATAGTGATGGCATTTAATTGTCTATGCCATATACTGGGAAGCAGGAAAAAAATTCTGAATGCAGTGAAAATGGTGAAAAAACGCATTTGCGCCGTTTTCTTGTGGGCGTGGATTTTACGTCTTTCACTGTGCGCTCCAAATGACATGTCTAATTTATTCATTGGGTCAATACGATCACATGGATACCAAATTTGTATAGGTTTTATAATGTTTTCATACATTTACAAAAATTAAAACCTCCTGTACAAAAAAAAAATTCTTCATTTTGCCGTCTTCTTGCGTTAATAACTTTTTCATACTTTGGTGTATGGAGCTGTGGGTGGTGTCATTGTTTGCGACTTTTGATGACGTTTTCAATGCTTTTATTTTTAGATTTTTACAACCTTTTGATCACTTTTTATTGAATTGTTTATATTTTTCAAAATGGCAAAAAAATGCCGTTTGCGACTTTGAGCACTATTGTCCGTTACGGGGTTAAACGCAGTAAAAAAACATTCTTATATTTTGATAGATCGGGCATTTTCGGACGCGGCGATACCTAATGTGTATATGATTTTTACTGTTTATTTATATTTATATCAGTTCTAGGGAAAGGGGGGTGATTTGAATTTTTAGGTTTTTTTAATATTATTTTTTATTTTTTATTTTTTTTTATTAAAATTTTTTACTATTTTTCAGACTCCCTAGGGTACTTTAACCCTAGGTTGTCTGATTGATCCTACCATATACTGCCATACTACAGTATGGCAGTATATGGGGATTTTGCACACCATCTATTTCAATGTGCAGATCGCACATTTTAATAGATGGCCTAAAACATGATAGACTCGGATCATTGTGTGATCCGAGGCTGTCATGGCAATGGATCGCCGCTCCCCGATGACGTCACGGGGAGCGGCGATCGGAGCCAAGATGGCGGCGCCCACGCGCCGCCGGCTCATTAATGCCGCCGGCAGCTTTGCCAGCGGCGATGAAAGGGTTAACACCCGCGATCGGTACAAGCACTGATCGCGGGTGTTAGCGACGGGTGCTTGCTTCATTGTGAAGCAAGCACCCGGCGTGTATGAAGAGGGCTCAGCCCGTGAACCCTCTTCATACTACCCCATGCGCAATAAAACGTACAGGTACGTCTTATTGCGCTATGGGGTTAAATATTAATAGTAAAATATTGTGTAGAAAACATTTTTTTGGAAATAACCTATATTTTATAGCTTAGCCTCTAAAAGCCACCACAATCAATTTGAAGTAAAGCCATCAACATGTGGTTTAGGTATAGATTGAATATTTTCCATAAAATCACATACATGTACATTGAGGGTATTAGTAAAAGCACACCTGTCACCTGGAATGTCATTTTTAGCTGGTGACAGGTTCCAATAGCCTATGCTATGCTGATTTTACAAAAGCCTTTGTCAGCATTTTGAATAATTTCAGTATTTTATATAAGTTTAATTCACATAACCTGACTCCCTGCTAGCAGCTTATGGTGAGTCCTGGGGGAAAGGGCAGCTGCCGCAGACTGTGTGTGTCTGTGTCAGTCTCCTCTTCACTCAGGCCTCCACGATTCCTGTCATATATATTGAGCAGGGAGGGGGGGTTATAGTTTGGAGGAGAAAGAGAATGCATGAGGAGAATGCATGAGACACACACAGGCTGCAGCTACCCCATTCCCTAGGACTCACCACATGCTGATGGCAGGGAGCCAGGTAATGTGAATTAAACTACCATAAAGTACTGAGATGGTTTAGAATACTTACAAAGGAATTTTAAAAATAATCATAGCGCAGGCTATTGGAACCTGAAATCAGCTAAAAATAACATTCCTGGTGACAGGTGCGCTTTAATAACCTACATGGAGGCCAGGACTGACAATCTTCCATTCTGGGCAGATTACATTCTGGGCCAGTGTGATGGGATTTTACTGCAAGTGCTATGTTTTCTGGGTCCTTTCCTAGACTTATCTTTGCATGAATTGTAAAGCTGATGTGGAGGTGGGATCCTCTTATGTTTTTGTCCCCTAGCGAGCTCTGCCTCCACATTTTTGGATTCATTGCTAAATATATTTTTTTAATTCCTGCACGGGCAAAGGCAGCAGAGCTCTTTGTGTAACCTTCAGCATGCATGACTTGTGGGAAAGAATATGTGAGACGTGTGTGTATCTGTGTGAATAACTGAACATAACGTGCATGTACAGTATGGGCTTGCAAGTGTCTGTGTCTGCATGTGTGTGTGAAATAAATTGACATACAGTTTATAACATTTATTAAAATACAGGCAGTCCCCGGGTTACATACAAGATAGGTTCTGTAGGTTTGTTCTTAAGTTGAATTTGTTTGTAAGTCAAAACTATATATTTTATCATTGTAACCCCAGCCAGAACGTTTTTGGTCTCTGTGACAATTGGATTTAAAAAAATGTTGGGTTGTCATAAGAACCAGGATTAACAATAAAGCTTCATTACAGACACCTTTAATAACTGTTACAGCTGGTTATTGTAGCCTTAGGCTAAAGTACAGGAAATTACCAATTACCAGAGGTCTGTTTGTAACTATGGGTCGTCTGTAAGTCAGGTGTTCTTAAGTAGGGGACCGCCTGTACATATAAGTGTGTAAAGTGCATGTATCTGTCTGCATGGATGTCTATATGCATGTGACTGCATGTATGTCTATGCATCTTTGTATGTGTCTGCATGTGTCCGCATGAGTCAATATATGTATTTCCAAGCACATGTGTCAGCATGTATGTGTGCGTCCACATGCCTATAATATATATATACACTGTATACCACGGGCGAATAAATCTTCACGTTTTTGGAGTGCTGTTTCAGTGTATCTCTTTACCAAGTAGATTTTTCATAATCATTGAATCTGGTTAAGAAGCCTGCACCCATCCTTTGGTCACGATCCGAATCGTCTCATTGTGCTGCTCCATAAACTGCTTTGTTTTATATATTTGTATATATACCGTATTTTTCGGACTATAAGGCGCACTAAAAATCCTTTGATTTTCTCAGAAATCAAAGGTGCGCCTTATAGTCCAGTGCGCCTTATATATGAACCGTACTTACAGACAACAGCTGCCTTGAACTGTGCACAGGTCTGCCACCTGCTGGTCATTCATCCTTATAATCAGGTGCGCCTTATACTCCGGTGCACCTTATATATGAAGCTAGACATTTTAGCAGGCATTTATTAATGGTGCGCCTTATACTCCGTTGTGCCTTATAGTCCGAAAAATACTGTATATAAAGCCAAAAAACGGCACCACACCAACAGTTTAATAGAAAAATATGTGGGTACTTTATTCACTCAGAGTGCAAAATGGCAATGTTACGGTTCTTATTCAGGAACCTTTGTTAAGCTGTATAACATCACTAAATAATACCACCATACTTATTACACTGCAAAACTGATAATGAGTAAAAACCAATAGATAAAATTAAGACAAACATAAAAAAGAGAAAAACAATAAACAGAGACATACAATGCAAAATCTTCTATGCAGCTGTACCCTGATAATCCCAGGCTGAACTGGAACCTGTATCTGATCCGGTATCCAGCCTGGACCAGAACCCTGAACATCAGTGTGAACTGTAACATATATCTAACCCCATGTCCTGAACCTGTATCTGAAAACCATGGTCCTGAACCTGTATCTCGAACCCCACGGTCCTGAACCTGTATATGGAACTAAGTTTTACTGAACCTATATCCTGACCCTGATCCAACCCTGTACTCTGTTAATTTACACCAGCGCTCGAGCGCTCACAGCGCGATACATCAACATAAACATTGCTGCGCAGTGTTTATTCTAGGCCAGGCCCAGACATGTGTACTGTTAACATTGTTGTTTACAAAATGCAATGTAAACAAGATATTAACCCCTTAGCGCTCTGCGCCGTAGCTGTACTGCGCTGAGTCCCGCGAATAGCGCTCAGCGCAGTACAGCTACTGCGCAGAGACGATGCCGGTTCAGCGCTGTATAGCAGCCGAACCGGCATCGTTAGCCGCGGGATTTCAACGGTAATCTACCGTTGACATCCCCGGCTATCACCCGCGGTCGGAGTGGGCTCCGATCGCGGGTGTTTAACCCGTTAAATGCCGCGGTCAACGCGACCGCGGCATTTAACATGCCTTCTGGGGGTCTTTACCCCACGATCGGCCCCCCCCGCACCGTTTTCGGGGGGGCTGATCGCTGTTTTGGCACCTCTGGGGTCCGATCGGGACCCCAGAGAAGTCTGGAGGGTTTACCTTTAAGATGGCGTCTGTGACGTCATCTTAAAGGCAAAGTGTCAGCCTATGCATCTGCATAGGCTGGCACTGATAATACCCTGCAATACATTAGTATTGCAGAGTATTATCAAGAACAAGCAATCAGATGATTGCTTGTTCATATCCCATGGTGGATCATGTAAAAAAAAGTAAAAAAAAATGTTTTTCAATAAAAAATTACTTTATAAATCACTAAAAATGCCCATAAGCCCCAAAACATATAAAGAGACATATAACGCTCAAAAAAGTCTAAATCATAACACAAACCCCACATATATAGTATCACCGCGTCCGTAACAATCCATAGAATAAAACTAAATAACTATTGAACCCATATGATGAACGCCGTAAAAAAAAAACGTTAAAAACCCGCCAAAAATTATGATTTTTACCTATTATATCCCACTAAAAATGCAATAAAAAGTGATCAACAAAACATATGTACTCCAGAATGATATTGTTGCAAAGAACAACATGTCCCGCAAAAAACAAGCTATCGACCAGCTCTGTAGCCAAAAACGTAACAATGTTATGCCACTTGGAAGACAGCGATGCAAAAATGATAGATTTTTCCCCACATTAGGGTTTTATTTGGCAAATTTAGTAAAACATAAGAAAAAATATTCATGTCTGGTATCCCCGTAGTCGTATCGACCCATAGAATAAAGATAACAGGATTATTAGGATATACGGTGAACACGAAAAAAAAAAAAAAGTAAAAAATCCAGTACAGAATTGATGCTTTTCTACTCATGACCTCAAAAAAAGTTCGAAAATTTTCAACAATAGGTGATACCAACCCCAAAATGGCAACACTGGAAAAAGCATCTCGTCCCGCAAAAAAAATGCCGTCACATGGCCCAAATAACGGAAAAGCGAAAATTTTATAGCCTTCAAAAGGGGGCAACCAGAAAACTAAAATCCTGGCAGCTGCAGGGTGCTTCTTCCCTTCTGCACCTTGCTGTGCCCCCATAACACAAGTAATGTCCACATGTGGGGGGTCGCTGCACTCAGGAGAAATTGTAGAACAAATTTTATGGTGAGTTTTCTCTTTTTATCTTTTGGAAATGTGTAAATTTTAGGGCTAAATGAACGTATAACCGACAAAATTTGACCATTCTAAATTTCACCGCCATTTTGATTCAATTACTATGAAGATCTCAAGGGGTTAATCTTTGTAAATGCTGTTTCTGATAGTTTGAGGGGTGCAGATTTGAAAATGGGTTGGTTATATAGGGGGTTTTGTTGCTAAATATGTAAAATTTGATTTCAAACAGTATTTATCCCCAAAATAGTCAATTCCGAAAATACGGAAAATCGCTATTCGATTTGTAGGCCGCGTGACGTCAAAATAAATTATCCAAACATTTAAAAAATTAGGAAAATGTAAAGTAGACAAATGGGAAATGTTATTCTGCAAGTTATTTAGGTGGTAAATCTATCTGCCTGAAAACGCGGTGATTTTGAATTTCGAAAATGGCAAATTTTTCTAAAAATTCATCATTTTTTCCCTTTTTTTGTAAATAAACGCAAAACTTATCAGCCAAAATTTACCACTAAAATGAAGTACAACATGTGGGGAAAAAACAATCTCAGAATCGCTTTGATAAGTAACAGCGTTCAAAAGTTATTACCACAGGAAGAGACACTGGTCAAATTTCAAAAAAAAGTTGCGAGCCTTAACCTGCAAACAGGCTGCGTCCTTAAGGGGTTAACACACATGTTAACAACACATGACCAAATCAGTTAACAATGTGTTAACATGTGCATTGAAAAAGGCAAATGTTAACAGTAATGTAATTAGGCAAATCACCTCTCCTCAGCTGTTGTAATGCATTTCAAAACGCAATGAAAACACAACCAAAATGCAATGTGTGTCTTCACCCTTAACTCGTCATCTCCCTGGGGTGTGACTACAGAACTTAAAAATGCGGGAAGACGGCCTCAAATCCAAAATTTACAGTAGTGTCCACTCCTGCATATAACCCCCTCACATGACTTGTGTCCATGTGGATTTGACATTGGCAACAAAAAGTTTCAAAAAGAAGCCAAAATTTGCGCCTGACAGGATAGGCAAAACTGAACATTTATCACAAGAAAAAAGACAGAATCATACAAAAGACGCAAAAAAGAGCCGCCAAATGTCTCAAAAGTTCACCAAAGGAAAAAAAAACTATGATACATATCCGCCTTTGTGTCAGTATAATAACATAGATAATATATATACTCTAAAAGAAAAAAGTCAATCTTCTGCAGAAAAAAAAAGACTTTTGCTGTATCGCCATGTTCTCATGGCAATAAGTATTTTATAGTTCGGTGTATGAAGTTGTCTAGTTTTTTGTGGGTTAAGCTTTCCTTGTCATTGCTCCTTTTTGGGGACTATTTTTGTTTATGCAAAATTCAAACCTTTTTTCTATTGCTGTGATCAATACAGGGAATAATATTTTTATTTTGATAGATAATAAATTTTAAGGTGTGGAAATACTTAACATATATATGTTTGTTTATTTTTATTTCCATTAAAGATTTAGGTAACATACAGTGGCGGATTAAGTGTCCCATGGGCCCCAGGCTGTTATCACGACTAGGGCCCCCCAAGCGTCCAAAGCGTCATGTTAGGACTTAAGTACTACTCTATATCCTCTATATACTTCATACACTCTATATTGTCTATATCCTTGCTATACTCTATATGATCTATATACTCTATATCAGTGATGGTGAACCTATGGCACAGGTGCCAGAAGTGGCACTCAAAGCCCTTTCTATAGGCACCAAGGCTGCCGCCCCAGGAGTTCATCAGACAGGACTCGAATCTTCCTGCAGTCCCAGAAAACTTGAGATGGTGCTCTCAATGCTCTTTTAAGGCGACACATCTTTGACTGTCCACTGCAGAGCCCCCTTTAATGAAAAGTCAACAGCAGAGGCCCCCTTTACAGAAATGTCCACAGCAGATGCCCCCCTTTAATGAAATGTTCACAGCAGAGATTCTCCCACCCCATTAATGAAATGCACACTGCAGATACCCCCCTTTAATTAAATATCAAGTGCAGAGCCCCCTTTTAATGAAATGACCACTGCAGATGCCCCCCTTTAGATGTCTACAGCAGGCCTCCCTTCACAAAATGTCTACAAAATTTTTAATAAAAAGGTTAACAGCACAGATCCCCATATTAATTAAAAAAAAAACCTTTGGCTTCTTATTCCCTGCCCCACGGCTCTGTCTTTTCCTCTTCCTGCCCACGCTCCTGTGCTGGAAGGTGAAAATGAAGCTGCAGGACCAGGAAGAAGAAGCTGAGTATAGATAATTTATTTAAAGAGCCATGGCGGATCTTCATGTAGGGCCTGTGTATGGGCCCGGGCGCCTGCCCATACCGCTTATATGAGGATCTGCCATTGGTTACCTAGTTGCAAAGTTAGTATGGTTGGAAAAAGACACATGTCCATCAAGTTCACCCAAGGAAGGAAAGGCAACGGACAGGATGACGAAGCGATGTAAGGGAACATAATTCTATATTATATAACCATCAATGTTATTTTGATGTAAAAAAAAGCATTCAGACCCTACTTGAAGCTCTCTGCTGTCCCTACTGTGGCCAGCTCCAGGATACTCCATGGATTCATAGTTCTCACAGTAAAGAAGCCTTGTCACCTCTGGTGATTAAACCTTGTTTTCTCCAGGCAGAGAAAGTGCTCCCTTTTGATGTAACTTTGCTTGGAATAACTTTCCACCATATTTTTTTATGGACCATTCATATATGTATATAAATTACTCATGTCCTTTCTTTCGAGACTAAAGAAATGTAATTCTTTTAATCTTTCCTCATAACTGAGATCCTCCAAACCCCTCATCATTTTTGTGGCTCTTCGTTGTAACCTCTCCAGCTCCAGGGCATCTGTTTTTTGGAATGGTGCCCAGAACTGGACGGAATATTCCAGGTGAGCCGGAACCAATGCCTGTACACTGGTAATATTACATCCCTATCACTAGAGTTCATAACACTTTTGAGGTTATTTAATTTGGTGTCCAGCGGGACATCCGGAAGGATATCAACCAAAAAAGGCACACATTAGAAATCCAAATTTATCTAGCCAAGTAAGTGTAACTCGCAGCATGTGCTGGCTGGAACATCCATCCCAAATGCTGAGAGACAAAACTGAACTGACATGCTGACAGCTCCGGTTTCTCTGTGTTTGGGCCCAGAGATTCCAGCTAGCTAGCTTTGTTGGCCATTCATAATAGGATCATTGAGCTAGTAATATAGTTTGATATTATACCCAACATACATAATTTAGGATCTATGCGCAATGCAATATTAAAGGCCTTGTCAAGAACAAGTAGCATATTACTCCAAAATTGTTCCACTTTGCTGAATGACCATAGCATATGAAGAAGGCCTATGTTGTCCTCTGTACACATTGGATAGGTCCTCTATAATGCCAAAGGCATTAGGCCAAAGGCGTTTATGAACTCTTTAAATGAGGAACAACTGTGACAGCTGTAGCACGTCACTTGGAGAGAGGACTGGCACTGTTTCCAGTAGGACTCCATAAACTTTATCCTACACAGGACCCAGATTAGTTTTCCAGTGTCATGTAGAGGAGATGGCAATTTTTTTTTAGGTATTTGCCCAGTAGCCAGGAGTAAATATATAATATCAGACCTGCATAATCTTCCCTGTGAATAATAATTTCAAAAAGTAAGAGTCAAATTGTAACTGTTGGTCATAAAATTGTGCATTAAGCACTTGTTGTAACTTAGGATATTGAAAAAGATTATGATGTGGCAAGTCAAAGTCAACACAAAGTTTTAAGCATTATATCCTCTACAAAATGTTGCAAGTGTACCACTCCAAATGGAGAAGAAAGCTGACCAAGCCATGTTCACTCATGTCCGTATACCACATCTTATAAACACCATAAGCACCGTTGTAGGAAGACAAATACCCTCTTTACCTCTCCATAGATCTTTAACCACGTCAATGATTTATAGATGTTAAGAAGCCTCAGAAACTTCTTCTTACTGTATCTGTCTGTTGTTTCCATAAGTATGAGAAGGCACATCAATGAATGCAGGAGAAAATGGTGAACAAATGGGCAAAGAAAGTATTATTTCATTGTAGAATGTTATCGTCTGCACTAATGATTTATGAAAACGTATTTTTTTGTTTAGTTTACCCTAATACAAAAAAAAATCACATGCAACAATGTGGGATTGAAATGAAAAAGGTATACAGTTTTGAAAATATAACAAATATTGAAAGTTTAAAAGTCTTTTCCTATTTCTCACTTTAACTGGTCTCGGACCACCCGCTGACTTTAGACGCCAGTGAGCGCAGGACCGGAGTCTGCAGTAACGTCTTTAGACTGGCAAAATTAAGATCAAGTAAATTATTTGTATTGTAAATTATTAGAATAAAAGTGAACCTATACTCTATATAGGTTGCTATTTACTGCTATATAAATAGCAATCTATCTATGGATTATGTGTGTTAATGCAGCTCAGCTCTATTGAAAGTAACCATTCACAGCTTAGGGGCAGTTTTGGTGATGTTTTTGGAAGAAAGCAGCAAAGTTTATGTAATCTTGGATAACCCATTTAAGAAGGCATTTCTTCGTAGACATTAATTACATCAATCTGTATACATCAAGGCAAGAAAATATTATACTACTTTTTACAGCACAATAGTATTTCATTAAGAATACAACATCTCTTTACAGTAACATTCTAGGGTCTATGTAACATAATTGTTCTTCCTGTAAGTCAATGCTAACGACACACTATAATTAGTAATAGATTACCCAGTGTTATTGACAGCTAAATCAGTATTAGCATGCTGCCTTCCATTAATGGAAGGCAATGGGTTAATTACTGGCAGCACACAGTCATATTCTTCCTACAGTATGACAGCTTATTACAGGATAGAGATGCTACTATCTCTCATGCCTGTCTTTAGGGATAGTGAGGTAATGTCACAGGCTCTGTAACAATGATCCTTGGTCAGAAATAAATTAGATAAGCATTGTGCGAGCAGTAAACTAAAAAGACAGGACATACATGTCCACCTTAGCATACACACTTTTAGTGATGTAAAATCATGTGCATATTTATTAACAGCAAGTGCAATGTTTTATGGTATATACAGTATGTATACAGGAAGCAGGAAATAATGTTTTTTTTTAGTTTATTGTCAATAATGAACACTATATGGTAAATCATCAATATGGACTTAGTGGGAATGGTACACTCAATTTCAGTGGTATAACTATAAAGGTAGCAGTGGTCCCAATTGTGGCCGGACTCATGAGCCATGAGGGTCACAAGCCCCTGTACAAGAGTTTGATCTCCTTTGACATGTCAGCAATTTAAGCATTGTAAAACCTTCAACTTAACCCTGCACACTAAGATTTATGACATAAGCTGCCAGACATGCCCCCTCTCCCCCTAAGAGATCATTAACCTTTAAATGTCAGAAGTAGCAGAAAGCAAGTATATAGAAAGTAACGAAGGCTATAGAGAAATATGTTCCTGCATGGGTTACAGTATTCTCCTTTCACTTCATTCTTATTACATTTAGAGAAGACATCATTGGAGTGCAATCACTTCTCACTGTGTACAGCTAGTATACATACAATAGAGATTTTTATCATACATGTAACCAGCTACTGAATCTAAGATGCTTTAATAAAAGTTTCTACCTTACTTAGAGCAGAACTGCAGTATCTAAGCTTTTGTTATAAAAGTACCTACCGTACAGTACAAAGAGAAGAGACGCAGTATCTAAGCTTCTATTAGAAAAGTACAAACCATATTTAGGACTTAGTCACAGTATCTAAGCTACTATTATAGAAGTAACAATCATGTATAGAGTTGATGTATTACACATGTTTAAAAACACATCGATATTTTGGGGATGTGCCTCTATTTTTAAATAATTTGGCAGTAAATCTGACTGCTAGTTCTTCATAAACTGAACTTGTGAGATTCTCAAAGGTACTGATGGACACCAGTTATATCTTTGTGGAAGTGATTAAGATAAAAATATTTTATTAAATTTAGGCTAAATATTGAATTAGCTATGCCCCTACACAATATTTTTCATTTTCCTTTGGTGCAGCACTGGGGTCCTGGGTTCAAATCCCATCCAGGATAAACATCTGTAAAGAGTTTGTATGTTCTCACCGTGTTTGTGTGGGTCTCTTCTGGGTACTCTGGTTTCCTCCCACACTCCAAAATATACTGGGAAGTTGATTAGATTGTGAGCCCCATGGGGACAGGGACCAGTTTGTCAAGCTATGTGCAGCGCTGCATAATCTCTGTGAGATATATAAATAAAGAATTATTATTATTTTTAGAGATTAGCTTCTCTCCCTCTAGCCAATGCTGGTCTAAGGGCAGCAGACATAAGCTGACAAGTTTTAAATAATAAAGTTTTAGAGTTTCATTTATATGCATTGATGCTTCATCTATTAGTTCTCAGTGGTCTTTGCCCTCTTATGATTTGCTGGTATCCATCCAGCATACACATTTTGCCTCTGTCTGCAAAGTATGTGTCATATACAGTACAGAAACCAAAAAAGTGACATCCTGCATCCTGCTCCCTCCTATTGAGTGGTTCATATGCTCAGCGGAGACCAATGTAGTCTATGGGGGGTGGATGCAGCAGTACTACATCCCTCCCTGGCCTCTGCTGAGCGTACTCAGGGAGGACTCAAGTGATATTATTAAAGTCCATATAAGCACAGTGCCATCACTGGGGAAACACCTTGAATATCATCGGCAGGCAATGAATAGTTACTACCGATGTTCATTCCGCCCCCTACTGGATCCCATCGTATCAGCAATACATTCTAACCATGCACATCCTCCTGATGTATGCATACAATATATGGCAAAGATACCATGTGAATGCAGACTTATTTTAATTTGCTGACTGTTTAACTGTTAAAGAGGTAAGCCCACACTATATTAAGTTTGTCAGTTTGATAGATGGTCACCCAGTAAATAAGTTTGACCATTGCTATATTCAAATAGAAGCCCCTGTTCTCATGAGCCCCAGCAATCATACATGTATTGGTACTTATTCATTGTACTGAGAGGCCAGCTCCTTTGAAGCTATGTCTATACAGGACTTTAGACTAGGACGATCCACAAACCCCCTAGCTCCCAGTCATCTCTCACTTGAAAAAGTAATACTTAGAGATTCCGAAACGCGTTGTGTGTAATCAAGACATTAATAAAAAGCCATTTTTGACTGGTGTGGCTACTAAGGATCCCGTCAACTGGCAGCACCATATGGTACTCTACCTAAATTTTCCACTAGTGTTGTGCCTGGTTTCAGCACAACCCTTTTTGGTGAGCCTCACTCTAATCACCTCACCAAAATCTGTATCATTGCTTTTCGCAAAATACTACTCTATGGGGCTTATTAACTAAGGGTCTGTGGACCGAAATTCTGTTGGTTTTCCCGAATATTTCCGTTTTGCGTCGAATTGCCCTGGATTTTTGGCGCACATGATTGGATTGCGGCGCATCGGTGCCGGCCTGCATGCGACAGAAATTGGGGGCGTGCTGTCGGACAACCCGAAAGATTCGGACAAACCGTGGAATTTAAAAATGAAATTGTGTTGCAAGATCAAGCACTTACATGCACCGCGAAGAAGGAGGTGAACTCCGGCGGATCTCAGCGTGGAAGCAACACATGCAGGAAATTGGACGAATTGGACGAAACGCACCGCAGGATCGCAACAGGAACGAGTAAGTAAATCTGGTCTCTACTTGTCCGCCTTTCCTATATACAGGGCTTTGAGAGCCCCTGCCTTACAAAATTATAGCTCCAACATCTATTTCAATAGTCATATAGACCTTAGAACAGCATGTAGGTTATATTATAGAAAAAACTATTTCTTGCTCTGACTAGAACGTAATGTCTGGTACAAACTACACCAAGTGATAATCATACTAGTGATACTTTAAGCCCCCACAATAATTCCCATTTTTTTATTTTTATGGATTTTTATGGATACCATTTTTCACCCATTTGTTGTCACGGACTTCAATAGAAGTCTACGGGTCTACAAAGAATGCTGAACTGGTGATGCTGGGGCCAGCTGTTATGTCTTCTAAAAATGTCTTCTTTTTTCAGTGGGTATATAAAAAATTGAATAACAAATACATACAGATGTGAAAAACATGGATGTGGATACATAACAACAGAAACAAAACATATTGATTTATAACAGATGTGTAATGTGCCAGCCTGTGTAAATAAGACCTTAGTCTGACCTACAGCAAAATGTGCATTTCTAATCATATTTGTATTTAGTAAGGTGTGTTTAGTTTGCTTATATTTCTGTAAAGCTACTGTATGCACAACACACACTCATATATATATATATATATATATATATATATATATATATACACAAATATACAGTCTATCGAGTAGATATGAGAGAGATATGAATGTGAAGATGTGAAGCTTGTAATGACCTATGTGCAGTTGGATTGCATATGTACTGTTATATGAGTCAAGATGCAGTGTGCCAATTGTGAATAGACTGTAGGACATCTCAGGCCTTATTATAGTGAAAATCAATAATGCTTTCTGTAAATTGCTCCTCCCAAAGGAGCTGAACAAATGCTGAAGAGAAAGATGACTGGCCCTGAAAAATCTGGACCATTGCAATTAGGAAACAGCTTGATTTTAGCACAACATAGCAGAATAAAATGCCATGTACTGTAGCCATTTTCTTCTTTTAAATGAGCCAAAGACTGCAAATAAACTCTTCACTTTCCTAAGCATGGAAGACGGAACAAAAGTTTCTAGGGTATTTGAGAATGGTTGAAAAGAGATGATTGCTTAATGAAAGGAGAAGTGATTTCTATGTAATTGTTTATGACAACTGTCAGCTCCCTCCATTAAGGCAGCATTAAGACCGAAAAGGCAGTGTGTGTCGCGGCCACCAAAAAAAAAATCTCACAATTATCTGCAAAAAAAGCATTGTACCCAAGGTTTAATTAACTGAAAGAATTCTGATTAAAAGAAAAAGAACAATTTGTTGCAGCCACTAATCGCTTTTTTTTGGATCTGAAAATATATTTTAATTGCACCTAAAAATCCCATCTAGAAAATTCCCTGAGCTTGAGTTAAAAACTAATTGATATGAGATGCATGTGCTGAATGTTCTGCCAGTAATTAAAAATAGTGACTGTTAAAATAACGAATGGGAAGGTGACTGCACAATGTGTCCCAAAAGTCATGGCCATGGAGAGAAAGCCATTGACCATCAGGCATTTGTCTCCAGCTCAGTGGGGAAGTTGTGCGGTTTTAAGCAACTCTTACTCTTCAGCAACTAGAAAACCTTCTAAACAGGGCTGTGAATCGGTTTTCATGCTTGCATTGACAGATTGGGAAAGCAGTTTGTTCTACCAAATTTAACAATGATATATCATTATCACAACTTTGGGGGAAATCTATAAAATCAATACGTTTTGCAGACTGAACAGGATTTGTATGGCTGGCTTGCTGAGCCAGTGTCAAAGCATAAGCATATGGATTGAGTCACAGCCTGAGATCAATGGAATTTGTGGACAGTGAGCTCAATAACAAACCCCTCTGAAAAGAAATAGACGTAAAAGCAGATTTACTAGAGGATAAAAAGCTCCTCTTTTCTACAAGGCTGTAAAGTGCTGCTTGGCTGCCGCTGGCTGCCTCTCTGCACACTGCTGCCTGGATGGACTATGTGCTCGCAATGCAGAAGGCCTCCGTGGCAGCTATTTACCGGGACCATGCTTTTGCATTTGGCCACTCCAATTTGTGATGCTTGTAGTAGGAAACTAGCCAAGATAGGAACAAGGAGGAGGAGGGGGGATAGAACCCTTTATATTGTAAACTGAATAAAGAATAAAACCAGTCAATGTGTCTGCTGGGGAAAGACCATGGTGGCTTTATTTACTTTGTACTGGCAGGACCTGCTAATGGAGAAAAATAAAGAGGCATAATTAAATAGTTTGATGAATTTGCAGCCCTTTTGTTTGGCTGGAGCAGGGAATGCGTGTTCCTTGGGGCCTCACAAAAAGCTTGGCTGGTAGTGAGTTAAATCTAAGAAATCAGTTCTTTGAAGGCATTTTTATACTTCATTATCCCAGCATGTAAAATGACTTGTACTAAATGACTGAGGATTTTACTTTTTTTTTTACTTTGCTGCACCCTTTTCTTTTTCATATCTTAAACAAAGAAGAGTGTCAGGCGGCTGGTGGCTAATTATTTTTGGTATCCTGGAGCTTGTATTACTAAGTCAGCCAGGTGGCTTCTTGTCAGCGCATGTACATAGACAGTGGGATAAGCTTGGGAAGCATCACTACCAAAATGGTCTTTGGTATTGATTCATTTATTCTTTTTCTCGAAAAAAGCCAAAAGATCTGAGTATTAACTACATAATATTTGACACTTTTTCTTTTCATAAATCTACAGTAAGAAATCCCATTTAGTTATTCTATTGTTTTATGATTACTGTAAAAGAGCGCACAGACATTTGATTCTTAATTATTCTGAATCCATTAACAGTCATTGTGGTTTTTCTCTGTTTAGTTTAAAAGTTAGCCTTGTCCAAGAAAGGCCTGTGCCAAAGGGGACACGGTTATGTCCACAATGTCATGAAAAGCAATGTTGAGTTAATACAGTAGAAAAACATACTAGGCTCCACTTCAGTGCTGGCTACATGGCTAGATAATATGCTGTTAGAGGCAGGTCACCACTGAAACTAATTACTTGTCTCTGTGGTGGTATTTGCCCACTAACCTCAACAGGGATATCCTGTCTGAATTGAGATAACTGCTGAGACCAGTGACTTACCTCACTGGCCTCAGTCGTGACGTGCCATCAAACAGCACATTAATTACCTGACAACATTGTTTCTGCTGGTAAAATTGGGTAACTGGCGCTGCAAAACATTTATTTGAATACAAAGCTTTTGTAAAGCGACTTTTTATTTTACTTGCACAGCCCCTTTACATAGTAAAATAATCCATAGTTTTTAAGTAGACTGATTTATTACTATATATTTCATGAAGACAGTGATGGATATGACATTTTATTTTCATTGTTTATATAAATGACCAGTTTGACCTTCCTTGTAACAAAATCACACTCAATTTTCAAGCAATTTTCTTGCACCATTTTTTTGTCTGACTTTGCACATTATTTTCAGTGCAAACTGCTTGCACATGTATTTATAAAGTGTGACACTAACCATAAATATCCGAATTGTGTCGGATGCTCTATGTTAAAGGTGCACCAATAAAAAGTTGGTGCACTCTGTTGGAGCAGTGCAGGGTGCGCCAGATTCATGAAGAACGTGCGGCACCCTGCACACTACACAGGCAAACTTTACATAGTACAGACTGTTTTTGATAAATGTGGGCCAATGTGTTGGAAATAGCAGGAGAAATGTGGAAGGATCAGACTTTGTTAGATGAAGTGCCAGTCACTCTCCAGCATCAGCTGATACCCCCCATATTGTTTTGCTTTGCTCTGCATGAAGTATCCCTAACACATAATTTCAGTCTCATTGCATACTGTGTATAAAAGGTTTCAGCAATAACTACAGCATGTGACACGTCACCTGTGTTTCAGTAGGGGGTGCACTTACATTCTTTACAGATGCAGAAGAACTACTGGAAACCTCAGTAATGCATATACTCAAGTGAACAATGATTCCTTAGCTATCCATCTGCAGCCCTGCCTAAGTTATGCATCCTTTAATAGAAGTCCCAGGTGTAGGGGCAATTATACCATGCATTAAGAATAACTAATCTGGCTTCTCTACATAGAAGAAGTTGATCAGATCCCTCCTCTAGGGAATGATCTCTACACTCCGTCTCTATCTCATTGCAGAACAATTGAGAAGTACAAGTGACTTTCCTTATTGATCAGCATGACTTCAGAGAATTCACTGCTCACCTCTGCCATTTAAAGTGTGCAGGAAAGACCAGAATGACCGGTAATAAGATATTTGAGTATATATGAAGAAAATCCTAGCAAAACATGTATAATATTGTATGTTTAGTTACCTGTTTACCATTTAACATTATTGTCATTCTTTAAGGCAGTGATGGCGAACCTTTTAGAGACCAAGTGCCCAAACTACAACCAAAATCCACTTATTTACCATGAAGTGCCAACATGGCATTTCAAGCAGTAACTTATTACTAGCTGTTCTTCAACATCATTCAATTGTATTGGCTCTTCTAAAGCCACCAATACAGTTGAAAGAAGATGGGCAAATTCAGACTATAATTGTAGCTTCTCTCCAGGAAGAATGGTGGGTCCAGCAGGATGACCTCCAAAGACAATGCAGTTCAGTCAACATCTTCTTACTTCTCCTGCAGTTTCAAACAGCAAGTAAAGTGTCGCTTTAAAATAGCATTGAGAGCAGCATCCCTTAAGTTGCTTGGGACTGCAGGAAAATTTGGTGGATGTGGTCCTGTTTGGTGAAATTGGGGCGATGGCCTGAGTGCCCACAGAAAGGGCTCCGAGTGCCACCTCTGCCAAAGGTTTCCCACCACTGCTTTAAGGTATCTAATTATAATTATTTATAAATTTTGTTTAGCAAATCAGTTTTCATGTATCTGAAGTATCATGAGATACTGATCACAATTTCAAAATCTGGGATTATGAACAATATCTGTAATAGTGATGTCCTGAGCCACTGATGCCACTGTAGCCCCTATAGCTACACCCCTGGATCATGAGTTTATCAATGGAAGTTTTGGAGCTGCAATTCGCATTGTTGCTAACTAGATGGGAGGCTGTCTTCATGTGGTTCTCTTAACGGTAACCTGTTACCAAATTTGCACATATGCAGCCACTGACAGGCCAGATAGATCCCTATTAACTAAATGACACCCTTCTTTTAGCTAAAAATTGTTTCCTTCCCATCACCATTAATCAATTTTATATTATATTAGCTGGAATCAGAGGGGGCATGTCTTGCTCAGCTGGCCCCTCCCATCTACTCCTTCCCATGCCTTATGCCTCCTTACTATTCAGCAGTTCATGTCATGTGTGAGGGGTGATGTCATCAAAGGTCTTGTACCCTTTACATTTGCAAAATGCACCCCATGGATGTTTCTAATGACACAAATTTCCAACAGCCTCCATGGACTCAGCATGCATTGTTAGTCAGGAAGGTAAAATTCTGGTGACATGTTTTCTTTAAGACTATTTTATGAGCAGACTGGACAAGAAACGATAGTCAACAAAGTACAAAACAAGATATTCAATAAACTATATCCCATTTACACTTCTCTCAAAAGAAGCCAAAACCCTCTGACAGCAGTATAGCTCATATTGAATTTGTTTCAATCCATTACACACAGTAGATATTTGCCCTTTTTAATGCTATAGTCTTTCGCCATTACTTGGGCTCTGATGAATAACTGGATATTTATTTTTGACTGAACCATTGATCCACCATAGTGACTATGGGCCATGTGCATGTGTTGCCGGTTGCGGCAAGTCAGCAAGTGCTTGAAACACAAGTTCAAGCTTTGACAGTCGTCTTCTCCACAATGCATCCTCCCTCTCGCCCTCCCTCTCCTCCCACAGCCCCTCTCCTGCTCCCACCCCTGTTCACCACTACCATCAATTCTTGAACTTTTCTATCTGTCTTGCACAATGGTGGGCAGCCTGCATCCCTTTGCCCCTTACCTAACACATCTAGTACTCCCATGTCTCCATCTATTCATACAGCTTGAATGCCCAGGTCTTATTTTTCTCCTCAAACAGTCAGTAATCTTGTCCCCTCATTTTAAGACTGCCTGCATCATCAGGTCTTCTCTTTCTTAGACTGCCGACACCACCAGGAACCCTCCTTTTTACACTGCCTGCACCACTATGTTGCTCTGAATACATAGTAAGCACACTGCATCCATCTGTAGGACCTGTGATGATGTCATATTTAACATCATCATATCTCCTGCATCCCCACCAGAAAATAGTATCTTTTTACTCCTTGACAACAGGAACTGCAATGTCATGTCAAAGGTGTATGAGACTTATGCACAAATAACAAAAATTTCACAAAAGCTCAAACCTTAACCTATTATGTAAAAGAAAAAACATTCGATAGGGGGTGGGGGGGTTGACGGCGCAGGGGAACACAGGTGAGAAAGTCCAAAAACACCTAAAGATTCAACAGAAGAAAGAAGTATATTGTTCACCGCATCAACGTTGATGCGGTGAACAATATACTTCTTTCGTATGAGACTTATGGGCTTACTGTAAACAAGTTTCAACAGGGCAAATTTTATGAAGTGTTCCAACGCCGGGTATCATATATAAGTAGAATTGTATAGCTCACCAAATGCTACCTCTTTGAAATAAGAATAAAGTGTCAGAACCTACTATGGTTCTATGGGTGTTTTCGGGGCATTTCTTTATACTAGTATTGTTTCTTTATATTAGTATATGTCTAGGAAGTTTTAATTTGCATGCTCATAATGCTTGAAGAAAAGTAGCATCTTGAAGA
This sequence comes from Engystomops pustulosus, assembly GCF_040894005.1. Classification (NCBI taxonomy): domain Eukaryota; kingdom Metazoa; phylum Chordata; class Amphibia; order Anura; family Leptodactylidae; genus Engystomops; species Engystomops pustulosus. The sequence goes on along the minus strand of NC_092417.1, from coordinate 98,123,262 downwards.
ATACAAAAAAATGTAAGTATCATGCAGCTTATAACAACAAACACATCTATAGATAGGTGCCAAAATAATAATCAGAATAATAAAAAACATCATTTTTCTATGACTCCTCACAGATGCATTTCATGTTCTATCTACCTTGTGTACAGCCCCTTCCCCCATATTACCATGGCTGCTTCTTTCATGGCATAAATATGTCTCAGATACCCAAGAGAGTCTGTCTGACATTTGGATAGAAACCCTTTCCTCATCTGCTTTCGGTAAGGATAAGACCCATTAACCAAACATCACAGATCTTTAACTGGGATCAATTACTCAGGATTAATTACCACAGTTAGCTGCGATTTCAATGAAATTAACGAGCCCTAAATTGATTTTAGCAGACATTTCACTTTGTCACAACAAAGAACACATCAGCTGTCTATTTAACCTGAACTTGTGCCAATATGCATGAATGGAGTCTATGGTACGAGAGTAAGGGTGGCATACGAACACAATGTGCAAATGCAAATCTGCTATAGCCTCTTGCAACTAACTGGCTGTTTGAGGTGTGGCAATTTTCACTTCACTTTGTTAGTCAAAGATGTAATTAAGTTTTTTTATTGTGAAAGAATTTTGCTTATTACTGTAAAAATTCCCAAGTTTTATTCATTTTATTTTAGTTAATTTAGTTATTTTAGTATACAGGCGGTCCCCTACTTAAGAACACCTGACTTACATACGACCCCTAGTTACAAACGGACCTCTGGATTCTGGTAATTTACTGTACTTTAGTCCTAGGCTACAATAAACAGCTGTAACAGTTATCACAGGTGTCTGTAATTAAGATTTATTGTTTATCCTGGTTCTTATGAGAATCCAACATTTTTAAAATACAATTGTCACAGAGACCAAAAAAATTTTGGCTGGGGTTACAATAATAAAGTATACGGTTCCGACTTACATACAAACTCAACTTAAGAACGAACCTACAGACCCTATCGAGATTTTTATCAGGGCTCCAAAAACCCTTATACAATTATAAGGTGATTGCCAAATTTATAGGTCTTTGTTCTCAGTTCTAAGATATGTAGCACAGCAAATGATACAGACACTTGGTCATAAGCTGCACTCAAATAACTCTTTATTCCAACTGGGTTGTCATGTATATAGAAAGCAGAAAAAACTTTGTAGAGGGTGTGAAAATGTGATAAAATACTGAAATGCTGTAGGTTAGCTTGAATATACCAGAACCTCCTCTTTAAGCTATTTTCCCAAATGAACTTCATGTATAGTTTGTTCTGGAAAAATATTAGACTTGAGGGAAACAGAATGTCTTCACTATCCCAGCTACGAAATGTACCGAGAAGAAGGCTCCAAAGGCTCCTCAGTCATCAAAATAAGATAGCAGAAGAAACAGTCTGAAGGACAACTATCTCTAACAGGAGTCAAGGACAAGCAAGCAAATTACACAAGATGGCTGAATCATGAAATGGATGACAGTGTTGACAATATATGTATCGGGCATGGCATCTGGGTGAACAAGATGGCATCTGGAGAGAAATATGATATCTCTCACAGGCTGGTTTAAGAAAATACACAAAAAAGGAGTAACAAAAGAGAGCAGAACAAGCAAATATTAAGAGTAGAAGGGCCTAGAATACAAGACTGTGATAAAGAGGAAAGAAGTATTCAAATGAAAAGTACATTGGTGTATTTGTAGATGGTATGTAACTCCGGAGGCAGATAAACTCAGAGAAACCCTTAAATTACTGTAGATTCTTCCATACAGTAAATACAATCAACCTCTTTAATCCAAACAACTACCAATTGTCTAGTTAACACAGGTGGCCCTTTATCTCATATCCATTGTTCAGTCTATATAGATGATATTTAGATCTACTAGTACTCATACTCATACTTGATCACTACTTCCTTTGTAAAACTGGAATACATAAAACTTACCATAATATTCCTTTATGTACAAAAATATAAAAACTGTCGAGTCCCTAATAAGTTAGACATTTTATATCTTATTCTTCACTCTTTTTAATCTTTTTATTGTATTTATTTACGCTATCTATTATCTAACTATCCTTCTATCTGTGTATATCTTTATATAAAAGATCATTTCCGTTAAACCATTGTTATGGTCGGGCTGTGAATACTAACTAGCCCTGTATATAAGTGGTATTCAGACTGATATTTCTCCTTATTTATCCTAGGGAACAAAATTATGACGGGCAATTTTTTAGAATTATGTAGGAGGGTAAAAGGTCCGGTGCAGCATTAGAAGGAAAGGCATTTATAATTACATTGTAATTTAGGCCAGTGATTTATGATTTACACAGGGAGAGACAAATGTGGTGCGGCCGAGAGATCGGAGAAGAAGTTTAGTGTGATACAGCTTAATGAAATAATAATAAGAAAAATGGATTGCATTAACTTGCAGCTACTTTCTACCCTTACAGGGTGTTCAGTGATTCAAAATGGGCGATGGTGGAGGAAGAGAACTTTCTATGAAATTAATTTCCGAAAAATTGTTGTTTTAGGCAACTGGGAGGTTTTAGGCAACTGGGAGGTAAAATAAATTTTTATTTGTAGTCATTATCTGTCTGGGAATATGATTTTTGATACTTGATAAAGTTGTAGACTTATAGATGTTTTCTGGCTGGCTAAACACCTGGCGAACCTCAGTGAGCATCAGGGAAAGCTGTTTATGCCTAAATGCAGTATCAGTGATTGGTAAATGTGGTATTACACAGTAACCATCGAAAGTCTTCCTTCCTCAAGAACCAAAGCTATTTTATTGCTTAAAGGACACCTGTCATCAGGTCTCTGTCACTAGTCCTGTCACCACTACCTGTTGGAGCAGCTCACAAGGATTCCATTCCAGTCTTTATCTAGTCAATTCATACATTAATCATTGTAAAATCACATTTTCTTTATTATGTAAATGAGGCTGGTCACATGGTCAGAGGCAGTGATGTCACCCCTGTTACCCATTCCTTCTCCCCCTGCTTATGTCTGTGTATAATGTATAGTAAAGCATTGCTAGTGTCTGTGCTTTACCTGCTGACATGCTCTCCCTCATAATACACATGTGTGAGACACAGACATCAGCTACACAAGTACCTGACATGTTCTGCTATAACATGGCTGCCTGGAGCTGTTGTATCTCTCCTATACATACACACAGGCTGCAGGGGGTGTGGCCGGCAGCACCAGGAAGCACATGGAGGAGCCATTACACCTTATACCTCACATCATTATACAGGCTGTCAGTCAAGCATTGGGGGGTGTGGCTGTGCCTTCCACTCATGAATAAGCTGGACAGCTTAAATGCTAATGACTGATTGGACATTTCACAGGTCATTTGCGTACAGCTTTAGGACCTCATTGCTTAAGTTTACAGGCATGTAGAGGGACAATGAAGGAATAGAGGCAATGCTTTCTAATATTTAGTTTAGGGGGTTAATTTGCCTGAAGGGTTCTCTTTAACTTTACACTATAACTAATAACTTCCAAATTTGACAATCACATCAGTGCATCTCTTTTCACAAATGGACCCAAATACATGTTTAACTACATTATTGTCTCCACCCTTATGCCATCTTTAACAATAGCAAACTGATATTGCAATTTATGCTAATTGATAAAAAAGTTTGTACAAATATTTCCTGCTCTGGACAGTACAATTTTGTTCAAAGGGTCTCCAAACAAATACCTTTATTACCAGGCATTATCAGCTGTGGAGGAACTGACCGCAAGAATTTAAATTCCCTGCAGTGCCGCCACAGGAAAAATAAAGCACCATATTAGTTGGCAGGACCTATAATGTATGGGACCTCCAAAGCAAAGAAAACAGCAAAGCAACAGAAACATTCCTTGTGATGACTCCGCATGGTAGCAGATAATTAAGGGTCCTGAACAAATTAGTCCCCTTTATTAACTCTCAACTCCCTAATAAATAATTTTCAGAGGGGCTGTGTAGCAGCTTTTTGTAGAGAGCCAAAAGCACAGCAGTGTAAGACTAATCAACCAGGCCACTTGGAGAAGTTTCAATCCCAGAATGTAAATACATTTTTCACAGTCCTGCTGCCAGGGGCGGACTGGCCATTGTACCCACCGGGAATTTTCTCGGTGGGCCGGTCGGTCCTGGGCCCGTCTGGGGTCGGTCCGGCGCTGATCCGGGCCGCCCGCACTCCCTCCTTACAATTTTTGATTTAATGTATAGTACCTGCATCGTACGATCGTACGATGCAGGTACTATTAATCAGTACACAGACGCAGCACAGCACCGCTGCTTCTGCGTCTGTGTATACAGGCAGCTTCACAGGTCGCGCAATCGACGTCATTGCGCGACCTGTGTAGAGTGGAGGAGGCGGACACTCACCAGACCTCAGCTGTCCGGCCCTCCCTGCAGCTCCGCGGCTTGGTGTGGAGGCGCAGAGCAGTGACGTCACTATCCCGCGCCTCTAGACCAAGCCACCGAAGACTGAGGACAGGAAGAAACCTGTGCCAAAGGGGTGAGTATTATGTTTTTTTTTAATTATCGAAAGGGGGACATTAATTACATGTCTGGAGCAGGGGGGGGGGGGACATTATTCTGTATCTGGGGCCCGCAGGGGGCATTAATTATATGACGGGGGGCATTCTATATCTGGGGCTGGCAGGGGCATTATTTATGTGTCTGGGGCAGGGGGGGGGGACATTATTCTGTATCTGGGGCCCGCAGGGGGCATTAATTATATGACAGGGGGCATTATTCTATATCTGGGGCTGGCAGGGGGCATTATTTATGTGTCTGTGGTAGGGGGGGACATTATTCTGTATCTGGGGCTGGCAGGGGGTATTAATTATATGGCGGGAGGCATTATTCTATATCTGGGGCTGGCAGGGGGCATTATTTATATGGCGGGAGGCATTATTCTATATCTGGGGCTGGCAGGGGGCATTATTTATATGGCGGGAGGCATTATTCTATATCTGGGGCTGGCAGGGGGCATTATTTATGTGTCTGGGGGGGGGGCATTATTGTATATCTGGGGCTGCCAGTGGGCATTAATTATATGTCTGGGGCGGGCAAGAAGCATTAATTATATGGTGGGGGCATTATTGTATATCTGGGGCAGGCAGGGGGCATTAATTCTATGTCTGGGGCAGGGGGGCATTAATTATATGTCTGGGGCGGGCTGGGCACATTATTCTATGTCTGGGGCAGGCTGGGGCCATTAGTTCTATGTCTGGGTCAGGCTGGGGCCATTACTTCTATGTCTGGGGTGGGCAGGGGCCATTAATTCTATGTCTGGGGTAGTCTGGGGCCATTCATTCTGTGTCTGAGGTAGGCTGGGGCCATTCATTCTGTGTCTGGGGTAGGCTGGAGCCATTCATTCTATGTCTGGGGTAGGCTGGGGCCATTCATTCTATGTCTGGGGTAGGCAGGGGCATTTATTATATGTCTGGGATAGGCTGGGGCCATTCATTCTATGTCTGGGGTAGGCTGGGGCCATTCATTCTATGTCTGGGGTAGGCAGGGGCATTTATTATATGTCTGGGGTAGGCTGGGGCCATTCATTCTATGCCTGGGGTGGGAGAGAAAGAAGAAATAAATTACCCTTACCATTACAGTGTGTTACATTATGGGGCACTATTTATGTGGTACTAATATTGTAGGGGGCTCTATTACAGTATTTGGGGCACAGTATTGGTGGTAGCAGAAGAAGGGACAATGGGAAAGTGCAGAACATAAGACGTCTGTGTGGTAAACTCTGCAGGAAAGCTGTGTACCTGGAGGAAGAGACAAGGTGATGGTGGAACTAATGGAGAAGAGGAACGAGTACAATCCGAGGAAACGTCACCTGATGTCACTGGATGCAATAGGTGAGGATCTCATGTGTTTTCTGTAGCTGTATATGATAAATACTGATTTTTTTTTTCATGTTCACTTCTGTGTAAATATGTAGTATTATAGTAGTTATATTCTTGTACATAGGGGGCATTATTATAGTAGTTATATTCTTGTACATAGGGGGCAGTATTATAGTAGTTATATTCTTGTACATAGGGGGCAGTATTATAGTAGTTATATTCTTGTACATAGGGGACAGTATTATAGTAGTTATATTCTTGTACATAGGAGCAGTATTATAGTAGTTATATTCTTGTACATAGGGGGCAGTATTATAGTAGTTATATTCCTGTACATAGGGGGCAGTATTATAGTAGTTATATTCCTGTACATAGGGGGCAGTATTATAGTAGTTATATTCTTGTACATAGGGGGCAGTATTATAGTAGTTATATTCTTGTACATAGGGGGCAGTATTATAATAGTTATATTCTTGTACATAGGGGGCAGTATTATAGTAGTTATATTCTTGTACATAGGGGGCAGTATTATAGTAGTTATATTCTTGTACATAGGGGGCAGTATTATAGTAGTTATATTCTTGTACATAGGGGACAGTATTATAGTAGTTATATTCTTGTACATAGGAGCAGTATTATAGTAGTTATATTCTTGTACATAGGGGGCAGTATTATAGTAGTTATATTCCTGTACATAGGGGGCAGTATTATAGTAGTTATATTCCTGTACATAGGGGACAGTATTATAGTAGTTATATTCTTGTACATAGTGGACAGTATTATAGTAGTTATATTCTTGTACATAGGGGACAGTATTATAGTAGTTATATTCTTGTACATAGGGGGCAGTATTATAGTAGTTATATTCCTGTACATAGGGGCAGTATTATAGTAGTTAGCTTGTATATGGGAGAAGGTATTGTAGTAGTTTTATTTTGTATATAGAAGGCATGATTGATTGTGTTATTCTAAATGTGTTATTGTAGCATTATTACTGTACATAGGAGGCAGTATCAATATATTCTTTCTCTGAATTGTACATGTATGGCACAGGGGAAAGGTATTTAAGGCTTATCGGGTCATGTGTTTGCATCATTTACTGATCGACAGGTCACATTCCTTGTACACTATAGCACCAAGGCAGCAGGCCCGCTGTCTTGGGGTTGTGCTGGACTCTGACCTCTCCTTTTTACCATATATTCAATCTCTTGCTCGCTCTTGCCGTATGCATCTCAGAAACATCTCCAGAATCCGTCCGTTTCTGACATTTGAAACTTCTAAAATGCTAATTGTTGCACTTATTCACTCTCGACTAGACTACTGTAACTCCCTACTAATTGGTCTTCCACTCTCTAAACTCTCTCCTCTTCAATCTATTCTTAATGCAGCAGCCAGGCTCGTCTTTCAGGCCAAACGCTACACGGATGCCTCCAGTTTGTGCCAATCACTGCACTGGCTACCTGTCTCCTTCCGTATTCACTTTAAAATAATAACCCTCATCCACAAAGCTCTGAATAATGCTGCACCTCCCTATCTCTCTTCTCTCATCTCAGTCTATCGCCCTTCCCGTGCTCTTCGATCTGCCAGTGACATTAGATTAATCTCTACCTTAATTCGAACCTCCCATGCACGTATCCAGGACTTTTCCCGAGTTGCACCAATTCTCTGGAATGCCCTTCCTCAGACTCTGAGACTAATGCCCACCCTCCAAAGCTTCAAACGTGCTCTTAAAACCCATCTCTTTAGGCAAGCCTATCACACTCGCTAACTGCTTGAAATGTCAACTCTCCCTTTACTAATCCATCGTATGTCCTATCTCCCATCTGTTATCTGGCAAACAGCTGATATATACCAAGCTCCAGGCTTCTCTGCAGTCTTTTTCACCTAGGACCCTGTAAATAAGATGGCGGCTGATGGCTGGTCCAAGCAGCAACATCGTTGTTTAGTAAATTATTTATTAAATTATTTTATATTGTTCCCTTATAAAGAATGGCTGTACAATTATACAACCTCTTGTGTCACCCTCTCATCCTCATATTCTGTAAGCTCTTGTGAGCAGGGCCCTCACTCCTATTGTTCCATATGACTGTTTGTTCTTTGTAATGTAATATAGTTGTATATGTCCCCTATGATTTGTAAAGCGCTACGGAATTTGATGGCGCTATATAAATAAAGATTATTATTATTATTATTATTATTATTACATTAGATTCACTTACTAGCAAAAGATGTTCTTGTTTTGCATTAAGGCCATCTACCAACAATTTGTCTGTTATAACCCCACCCACATTATCTGACCACATCCACTTGTTTTGACTCCGCCCATAAAATGGGGCCACTTTTTTAGTTTTTTCCAGGGCCATTTTAAATTCCCAGTCCGCCCCTGCCTGCTGCTACTAACAAAACATGAGAAGGTATGGTTTCACAGATATCCAAGACTGCTATCTAAAACTTTCTGCATTTATAGTTTGAAACTTCTAATAGATTCCAGTTTTAATATAAAGCTCCACCCTAATGTGTGATATCACCAATCTACTACTTAAAACGTACATTTTGGAAAGAATGTGAAACTTAATGTGAACTTCTTAATGTGAACTAAATAAATATCCAAGACATCTTTTGTGGAACATATATTTACATTTAGCTCTCTAGCTTCTGTGTAATAAATATAGCCCTACCCTTTTTGGATAGAGTTTCAAAATGAAATCTGGCAGTTCCGACTTTTATTTCTCTTTTTTTTCCCTAGGCGCTGTCTCCCACTTATCCCACCACCCTACCTGCATGAATCTATTCTACCCATAAAACCTCTTCTTCTACTGTCATGAAAAGACTCAACATGCTGTGATGCATAGAGGATGCATAGCGTAATCACTGTTCTTATCTCCATTGTATGAGATGCATGCTGATACCAGGCAGGTGATAAAAAAGGTATAGAATATGTTTTCCTGTGGTTCTTAGTCCCTGCATTCCTTCATAAAGTCACTGCAGGATTAAGCAATCACTACAGTGATTACTTCACAGCACATATAGAGATGAGGGATGCCAGCTGATCTTACCATGGATGTAACGATTACCGGTAATGATGCCAGCTGATCTTACCATGGATGTAACGATTACCGGTAATGATTCCATTTGTGATCATTATTTATAGTGGTTACTTCAGAGCAGCCATAAGGGATAGGTTCAGAACTCTACAAATCTACTCCAATAGTCAGCACTATTTTTTTAAGTTGTTGGAGATAAGTGCCAACAGCCACACTGGCATAGCCAGGTAAATAGACAGACAGGGGCACATTTACTAAAAACACTGCAAACTGCACTATATGTAGAGGGCAGAGGGCACCAGATTCAGGATTTCTGGTGCACGTTCTTCATGAATCTGGTGCGCCCCGCAATGACCCGACAGAGTAGACACTTTTTTTTTGGTGCACCTTTAACATGGGCCATGCGACACATGATAAATGCGGCGGAACATCCAACTGCGCATCGGAAAGCCCTTTTCTGTGCAGTATAATGCTGCTGCAACACAAATGTGTCCCATACAACACAAATGTCTAAAATACATGTGCAGGCAGTTTGCACTGAAAAGAATGTACAACCTACAACAATTTAAATGGAAATGTTTTATTTTTTTACTCCAATTTGTGTAACCATGTTCTTTATAGAAGAATATACATTTTCTAATATGTCATCATGAAAAGGTTAACTGTAATCACATTGTATGCATAGTTTTGATGTACATTTTTAATGAATTAATAAAATAAAGTTTTATTATCACTTGGCTATATTCCTGCCCATTTAAATTGTTGTAGGTTGTGCATTTATCAAAGGTGGAACCATTGTTATTGATATAATTGGTTGTGTTGCATTACTCAGTACTGAAAAGAATGTGCAAAGTCAGACAGAAAATTGGCACAGGGGCTTTAATAAATCTGGGCCATTGTGTGTGTGGGTGGTGGGGGCAGGCGGGCGGTTCTTGTTATCACCACTTTGTCTGGCTTCTTCTATTAGTTCTTTTCTCCTAAGCTGAGACAGTGAAGTCTTACCTAAGACAATTACTGTAGGCCTCAACTGAGATGAAAAAGTAGTAGAAAAAACCAAAGTGGTAAAAAAATCCCTCTATTGTCACTGCATCAAACAGATCAGGGGTAGTCCCCTAGATTCTTGCTGTGAAGGCACTGTAACCAACTCTGTAAACCAGTGGCCATCCAAGACTAGAGAAGCTGCATCGGGTCGAAGTGAGGACAGAGATAAGTATAACAGGCAGTCCCTGGGTTACGTACAAGATACGGTCCAGAGGTCAAAACTGTATATTTTATAATTGAAATTATTTTTTTGCCCGAGTGACAATTGGAGTTTCAAAATTTGTTGTAATGGGACCAAGGATTATCAACAAAGCTTCATTACAGACACCTTACAGCTGATCATTGCAGTCTGTGACTATAGTAAAGCATCAGGAGAGCTTCAGCAGAGGTCACAGTGGGCAGAGGGGTCGGTCTGTAAGTCGGGTATCCTTAAGTAGGGGACCGCCTGTAGTCCCTTTTTTACACCAATAACAACAAAAATATTGTTCAAAGACTATTCTATAACCTAGATGATATGTAAATAAATGGTAGATGACAAAATTAACTTTCCTATAGACCAAAAAAAATGACATGTTGGTCAATGGAAAGACAACATTGGGCCACATTTATCACTTTTGTGCGCCTAAGTGTAGTAGTTGCGCCTAAATTCTGGCGCACTGTTTTGCCAGAATTATCACAAGCTACAACCATCTGTGATAAGTATATTTTCTGCCTCTTATTAATCACTTTACTTTAACACAGTTTAGGCGCAGTTTAGGCGCAGTTTAGGCGCAATGTTAGATTCAGGCACTTACATGTCATCCTGCTACAAGCTCCTCTCTGCTTCTCCCGCATCCCAGAATGGAGATAACACTCACAGCAGCACCCAGGTGTGTGACACCCTGCACCCAGTGACCTCCTCAGCAGGGGCTTCTCCTAGAGGGGATCCCCCAGTGCTGGTCTCCTGCTGCACCCCTGTAATTCTGCACAATATCCCCCTCAGACACTGTGCAGAATTACATGGGGGACACTTGTTTGCAGTATCTGCAAAATTCTGCAAGCTTCTGCAAACTTGTGCAAACTTCTCTTCTCTCTTGCTCTGAGCTCAGGTTTTGCAGAATATTTTGTAAATAGAAGGTGATGAACTGTAAATAGAGTCTGCAGCTCCTGTCTGCAGTGTATCTAATTGTATCTATTATATGTTCCAGTGTCTGGCTGAGCTTTGCTGCTAGAAATGAGCTCTTCTGCAAAGGGGCTCAGTGCTTTCTTCTCAGATAACGCCACCTTCGAGCTGGAGTGTTTTTGCGCCCCGTTTTTGCGCCTAAATGCAAAAGTCGCACGTGATGAATATCATTAGGCGCAGCAAAACATCTGGAATTGAACGATAGATGAGGGAAAGGTGGTTATTTTTGCTGCGCGGCTAATTTGACGTTTAATCGCAAAAATGGCGCAAAAACGGTGCGCCTAAACGAAAAGGCGCAAAAACAACAGAAAAAACAAGTGATAAATGTGGCCCATTGTGTACGGAAATAATTGTTTGTTGCTGGGGTTCATTCCATGTACTGTATCCCATTCCAAGAATGATCCTACAGAAATACAAGGAACAGCACCTACTTTTAAGCATCTGATGTTTCATTGTTACTGGGTCTGTGCGGTAACTAACTGCAAATTGAAAAATCTAAGCACTGACCAAGGTTCTAATCTAAAGAGAATCTTCTATAAATAATACAGACAAAGACTTTCCTATTACTTATCTTAACACTCAAATAGGTCAGGTGCATTGTTTTAAATGTCATCCCAACAATACGATGCATTCCCCAGGTACACCCTCTGATGTGAGCGTGCTGATTTTCTGGACATGCTGTTACAAAGAAAAGCAAGCTGTATGTTTTTACCACTTGCCAGATTTATACATGAGCTTCATCCTAGTGTTGTTTACCGCAATGCTTCTCAGTCTTCCTGTCGCATCTTACAAGGAATCTTAACTAATTTGTGTTGACATTATTAAAAGAAAAAAATAAACTGAAGCACAAATTCATACCTTCACCTGTCATTGTCTTATAGACCGTACATATTACACCTAACATTTTAAGTGTCTGGCCAAAGGCAAGATGAAGCATTTGTGCACTCTCCTGATTCTACCTTTTCTTAAGAAGTAGCCTCCACTAATATGTCTCATGAACCATGAAGGATGAATTGCCCAGCGTATCAGGCTCACCGAAAATAAACTTATATAAGGCAGAAAACCATAGTTATTGCAGAACTGTAAAAACGTTTTATATATTAATAAAGTAACACACTGGGCCTAATTAACTAATCTGCCAATTTGAATGGAAAAGTTGAGAAGACTTACAGTAAATAGTCTGTTCCCATTATTGTTTTCTAATGCTTATTATTTATCCACAGGATGGGTGGTCTGCCAGCTTAGGTCCTCACTGTTCTGGTGCTAGATCTTATACAGTGGAACTTATGAGTAGATTTACCCATAATACAATTCATGCAATTGTTGAGTCCTGCTGTTTAACACTATGGCATATTCCTTGTTCTGCCATTTAGCGAGGACCTGTACACTAGGATCCCATACCTAACGCTGCTTGGGGCCTCAGAAATGCATAACCCCCCCACCCCACCAACCCCACCACCACCAGTGTAAAGGAGTGGTACTGGTGAAGTTCAGAACAACTCCTTATAACTTAAACTGGCACTATACACATTACAGGACCATCCACTTCCAGTGTATAGTTTCAGGTGACCATCAGGAGTCTCAAACAGATTTACAGAACAGGTGGTCTCAGGCATCAAACCTCCACCGATGAGATACCTATTGTAAGGATAGGTCATTAGTATCAAAAACTGATATGTATCACCATAAATACAGCATGCAGAAAAGTTTGCAGAAACCCCAATGAAGTGTATTATAAGTGTGTAACCTTTGTAAAGTATATGAAGTGCTTGAGCTGAGGCAGCAAATATACATTAACATTTAGTACTCAACTCTCTACATATTTATACATAAGCATTTTATTTTAATTTATAAAAGTACTACTCAATATTCTCGAGTATAACAGTTGTGAACGAAATCAAAGTTATCATATTGATAGGCCACATATATGAAGAGAGTGAGCCGTGTTAAGTGTAAAGAACAGGGGCCATTATTCTGTACATTTCATATTTTACACAAAGCTGTCATTTAAAGGGGGTTTTCTTGTTCACAATATTGATGACCTATCCATATGATAGGTCATTGATATAAGATTGATGACCTTTTCACTGTATATGTCATCAATATATGTAAGAAAGAAAACCCATTTAATGAATATAACAAGTGAGGAGCATCCTTTAAGTCTCCAGTACACATCTTATCTATAAATCTCATTTAATGAGGGAAGGGATAACTGCCAGATCCCCATTATATGTGTGATCTACTCATTGGAGGAAAATAAACTAGAGTTGTCTAACTAGTGAGGAAGAAGCATTCTGAACCTTTACCTAGATGAGCTATTATGTTCAAAGACCTATCCTAATGTTCTTCAAGTATATCCACCTACTTATCTGGGGTTTCACTTTAATGAATGTGTGATACTCAGGCTATATTCACAGATTAGTGTGATGTCAGCTGGAAGAGGAATACTCACCGGACCAATTTGGAAGAATAATTTAAAAGGTTATCTATTAGTCAGATTAACAATTAAAGATGGTGGGAAGGTCATTATGGTTGGTGCACATTGATAAGTCTTAGGATCTCCAATGATAAACCAATGAAAAGGGAACACTTTGATATTCATAACATCATTATGTGAGAGATAGTGAGAGATGGCCTCTTTAATGATCGTAGGCAAGTAAGGGACTAGGGACTATTTCCAGTCCTGCATTTATTAAGAGAATATGAGCTACTGCAATATTAATTATCCAAAAGGACAAAATGGCAACCTCCCCTGAGTCTAGTGTAGTTGCCATGGAAAAATTGTTTTAAAAACAAGGATTTTGCAGTATTCTTTTATTGTATCTTTAACCTGAACAAAGTATAATCCGAACATATGCAATACATACTTTGCAATCATTTTTAGGGGACCACCTTGGGCCAATTCAGATGTTACCTAAAAGTGAAATCTAGTGTTCCTGAACCCATTATAAAGGAAACATCTATCTCTCTGGTCTGAAAGACCAAGCACCAACAGGCCACCATTTACCAAATTATCCTAACTCATGGGTTGCTCTACTGCCTAAGACATTCATATAAAAAACAATCCCCTTGTATAGAAAAATAGAAAAATGCATGGCTTTTTGAAATGGGAATAAAAAAGAGAACCACAAAAACTAAAGAGGGTTGAGCCCCTAAGACTTAAGGGAAAATTACCATCATGAATCTACCTATTATGGTAGATCCGATGGTATATTCCTACTGCCAGCTTCATCCCTAATCTGTATTTGCCTAGACAATGTAACATCCAATCTTATTCAAAACCTTATCTTTGTATTATGCAAATTAACTGAAGAGGCTACTATGGCATGTCCTAGCCTGTCTGAGCTGTGTAAGCCAAGGCTGCTCCACACTCTAGTAGCCTCTGCAGTGCCGCCTCTAAGCTTGTCCTCTTCACGCTCCTCACTGAGCCTCATATGCACTAACTCAAGTCAAGCCACCGGCTTCTTTGGAGGTCTGGACACGTAAGTATTGTTTCTGCTGCCAACACTGGATCAGAAGCTACTGTCCATGCACACAGTTCCAAAGAAGCCATCGGCGACAATTGAGCTTGTGCATTTGCGTGGTCTTAATGAGGAGTACAACAAGGACAAGCTTGGAAGCGACACTGCAGATGCTACTGGAGCATTGTGTAGAGAATATTAGCTTCCCCATTTCACATACTTAAAATACACATCCCTTGTTAAGTCTTTATTGTGTCATTATTTTATCTGCATTGTTTTTTTTTCTCACACCCATATGGCATCCATTTTTTTCTTGCCTCCAAAAAGAAGGATGATAGGCAAAGATTATTTGGCATAAAACCTGGATGCCCACCATCATCTGAGAACAAAATCAATCGTCCATGGATGACATTTGTGTGCTGTAATTTTTTGCAGATCCATTGGGGGACCTTTATTAGGGCTGGTACACCATTTTTCTGGTGTATAAGTCCTGATATAATCTTCCTAGACAATCACCAGGCATTGTGATTATTTTCCCCTATATGCTACCTCCTTGCCAAGTGGGTATGAAGGGGTGTGAAGGTTGGCACGGCCAGTGGTGGCGTTCCTGCTTTATACACCCCCTAAAAAGAGCAAAAGTTCAAGCAATTCTATGCCAGGCAACGTATAAAAACCTCTCCCAGTGAATTCAATTGAAGTTTATAGCCTGCATAACAGATTTCTTTTTTTCTCACTGGTCCGTGGTTCATTCCCTTAATTCCCAACAAATAAGTAATCACAGCAGATATAATATCAGAAAAAACAATAATTGCAGTCCAATGCCGCTGCTTAAAACGTAGAAAAAAACGCCACCAGGGTACTGTCCCAGTCCAAGGGATAAAGATATCTACAGGGCCAATGCATATGTTATCTGTAACTAACGATGTCCAACTCATCAGGTACTGTAGACAAGTGTCTTACTCGTAATTAGAGATGAGCGAACATGCTCGTCCGAGCTTGATGCTCGGTCGAGCATTAGGGTACTCGAAACTGCTCGTTGCTCAGACGAATACTTCGCCCGCTCGAGAAAATGGCAGCTCCCGCCGTTTTGCTTTTTGGCGGCCAGAAACAGAGCCAATCACAAGCCAGGAGACTCTGCACTCCACCCAGCATGACGTGGTACCCTTACACGTCGATAGCAGTGGTTGGCTGGCCAGATCAGGTGACCCTGGGATAGACTAGCCGCTGCCCGCGCTGCTCGGATCATTCTGTGTCTGGATGCCGCTAGGGAGAGAGCTGCTGCTGGTCAGGGAAAGCGTTAGGGTGTTCTATTAGCTTACTGTTAGGCAGGAGTGATTCTCAAAGAACCCAACAGCCCTTCTTAGGGCTACAATAACGTTCTACTTTTTTTATTTTAATTTGCATCTAGTACCATTTTGTGAGGAATTAGCAGGGGAACTTGCTACCGTTGTGTTTAGCTCTTAGTGGCACACATATCCATAGCAAAGACCGAAGTGGGAAAATTCAGTAGGGGTTGGATTTCAATTAGGCACTAACTCAGTGTCATCTCATCTGGCATAGTAGTGTGCTTTGATACTTGGCTAGAAAATAGCCATAGGAGAATACAAAGAGCTTACTTACGCGTACAGTAGCGTTCTATATATTTGATTTCTGGTTGATCTGCTGGTGGCTGTACTTTCTGCAGTGCATGTACTAGCCAATTCTGAGCAATTTGTAGTGAGACTTGCGACCGCTGTGTTCTGCGCTTAGTGACGCACATATCCATAGCAAAGACCGAAGTGGGAAAATTTAGTAGGGGTTGGATTTCAATTAGGCACTAACTCAGTGTCATCTCATCTGGCATAGTAGTGTGCTTTGATACTTGGCTAGAAAATAGCCATAGGAGAATACAAAGAGCTTACTTACGCGTACAGTAGCGTTCTATATATTTGATTTCTGGTTGATCTGCTGGTGGCTGTACTTTCTGCAGTGCATGTACTAGCCAATTCTGAGCAATTTGTAGTGAGACTTGCGACCGCTGTGTTCTGCGCTTAGTGACGCACATATCCATAGCAAAGACCGAAGTGGGAAAATTTAGTAGGGGTTGGATTTCAATTAGGCACTAACTCAGTGTCATCTCATCTGGCATAGTAGTGTGCTTTGATACTTGGCTAGAAAATAGCCATAGGAGAATACAAAGAGCTTACTTACGCGTACAGTAGCGTTCTATATATTTGATTTCTGGTTGATCTGCTGGTGGCTGTACTTTCTGCAGTGCATGTACTAGCCAATTCTGAGCAATTTGTAGTGAGACTTGCGACCGCTGTGTTCTGCGCTTAGTGACGCACATATCCATAGCAAAGACCGAAGTGGGAAAATTTAGTAGGGGTTGGATTTCAATTAGGCACTAACTCAGTGTCATCTCTTCTGGCATAGTAGTGTGCTTTGATACTTGGCTAGAAAATAGCCATAGGAGAATACAAAGAGCTTACTTACGCGTACAGTAGCGTTCTATATATTTGATTTCTGGTTGATCTGCTGGTGGCTGTACTTTCTGCAGTGCATGTACTAGCCAATTCTGAGCAATTTGTAGTGAGACTTGCGACCGCTGTGTTCTGCGCTTAGTGACGCACATATCCATAGCAAAGACCGAAGTGGGAAAATTTAGTAGGGGTTGGATTTCAATTAGGCACTAACTCAGTGTCATCTCATCTGGCATAGTAGTGTGCTTTGATACTTGGCTAGAAAATAGCCATAGGAGAATACAAAGAGCTTACTTACGCGTACAGTAGCGTTCTATATATTTGATTTCTGGTTGATCTGCTGGTGGCTGTACTTTCTGCAGTGCATGTACTAGCCAATTCTGAGCAATTTGTAGTGAGACTTGCGACCGCTGTGTTCTGCGCTTAGTGACGCACATATCCATAGCAAAGACCGAAGTGGGAAAATTTAGTAGGGGTTGGATTTCAATTAGGCACTAACTCAGTGTCATCTCATCTGGCATAGTAGTGTGCTTTGATACTTGGCTAGAAAATAGCCATAGGAGAATACAAAGAGCTTACTTACGCCTACAGTAGCGTTCTATATATTTGATTTCTGGTTGATCTGCTGGTGGCTGTACTTTCTGCAGTGCATGTACTAGCCAATTCTGAGCAATTTGTAGTGAGACTTGCGACCGCTGTGTTCTGCGCTTAGTGACGCACATATCCATAGCAAAGACCGAAGTGGGAAAATTTAGTAGGGGTTGGATTTCAATTAGGCACTAACTCAGTGTCATCTCATCTGGCATAGTAGTGTGCTTTGATACTTGGCTAGAAAATAGCCATAGGAGAATACAAAGAGCTTACTTACGCGTACAGTAGCGTTCTATATATTTGATTTCTGGTTGATCTGCTGGTGGCTGTACTTTCTGCAGTGCATGTACTAGCCAATTCTGAGCAATTTGTAGTGAGACTTGCGACCGCTGTGTTCTGCGCTTAGTGACGCACATATCCATAGCAAAGATCGAAGTGGGAAAATTTAGTAGGGGTTGGATTTCAATTAGGCACTAACTCAGTGTCATCTCATCTGGCATAGTAGTGTGCTTTGATACTTGGCTAGAAAATAGCCATAGGAGAATACAAAGAGCTTACTTACGCGTACAGTAGCGTTCTATATATTTGATTTCTGGTTGATCTGCTGGTGGCTGTACTTTCTGCAGTGCATGTACTAGCCAATTCTGAGCAATTTGTAGTGAGACTTGCGACCGCTGTGTTCTGCGCTTAGTGACGCACATATCCATAGCAAAGACCGAAGTGGGAAAATTTAGTAGGGGTTGGATTTCAATTAGGCACTAACTCAGTGTCATCTCATCTGGCATAGTAGTGTGCTTTGATACTTGGCTAGAAAATAGCCATAGGAGAATACAAAGAGCTTACTTACGCCTACAGTAGCGTTCTATATATTTGATTTCTGGTTGATCTGCTGGTGGCTGTACTTTCTGCAGTGCATGTACTAGCCAATTCTGAGCAATTTGTAGTGAGACTTGCGACCGCTGTGTTCTGCGCTTAGTGACGCACATATCCATAGCAAAGACCGAAGTGGGAAAATTTAGTAGGGGTTGGATTTCAATTAGGCACTAACTCAGTGTCATCTCATCTGGCATAGTAGTGTGCTTTGATACTTGGCTAGAAAATAGCCATAGCAATAGGATAGCATTGTTTGGTTTTAAAAACTCAAAAAAAAAAAAAAAACACAAAAAAAAACAAAAAACACAAAAAAAACCAAAAAAAAGTTAAAAAAAAAAAAAAGTTATAACTCTCATTTTAAAAATGTTTAACCCGAGGGCTAGGGGTAGAGGACGAGGGCGGGGACGTGGGCGTCCAACTACTGCAGGGGTCAGAGGCCGTGGTCCTGGGCAGGGTGAGACACCACCTGCTGATGAGGGAGCAGGGGAACGCCGCAGAGCTACACTCCCTAGGTTCATGTCTGAAGTTACTGGGACTCGTGGTAGAGCACTGTTGAGGCCAGAACAGTGCGAACAGGTGATGTCGTGGATTGCTGACAATGCTTCGAGCAATTAGTCCACCACCAGTCAGTCTTCCACGCAGTCCACCCATGTCACCGAAATCGCCACTCCTCCAGCTCCTGCACCTCAGCCTCCTCCCCCCCAGTCTGCCCCCTCCCAGGAAAATTTGCCATTTGAACCGGCATACTCTGAGGAACTGTTTTCTGGACCCTTCCCACAGTCACAAACCACTTGTCCGGTTGCTGCTGAGCAATTTTCCGATGCCCAGGTTTTCCACCAGTCACAGTCTGTGGGTGATGATGACCTTCTTGACGTAGTGGAAGTGTGTAAAGAGGTGTCCGACGATGAGGAGACACGGTTGTCAGACAGTGGGGAAGTTGTTGTCAGGGCAGGAAGTCCGAGGGGGGAGCAGACTGAGGGATCGGAGGATGATGAGGTGACAGACCCAAGCTGGGTTGAGAGGCCGGGTGAACACAGTGCTTCTGAGACGGAGGAGAGTCCTCGACCAGAACAGGTTGGAAGAGGCAGTGGTGGGGCCAGACGGAGAGGCAGGGCCAGAGCTGGTGCATCAGCGCCAAATGTGTCAACTAGTGAAGTTCCCGTGGCGAGGGCTCTTGCGGCGAGGGCTAGATCTTCAGAAGTCTGGAGGTTCTTTAAGGAAACACCGGATGACCGACGGACTGTGGTGTGCAACATTTGCCAAACCAGGCTCAGCAGGGGTTCCACCACTACTAGCTTAACTACCACCAGTATGCGCAGGCATATGAATGCTAAGCACCCCACTCAGTGGCAACAAGCCCGTTCACCTCCGGCCGTGCACACCACTGCTCCTTCCCCTGTGTCAGCTGCTAGTCAGCCCCCTGCCCAGGACCCTGCCACAAAAACCCCATCGTCGCCTCCACGATCCTCCACAGCATCCACCAGTGTTCAGCTCTCCATACCCCAGACGCTGGAGCGGAAACGCAAATATAGTGCAACCCACCCGCACGCCCAAGCCCTTAATGTGCACATCTCCAGATTGCTTAGCCTGGAGATGCTGCCCTATAGGCTAGTAGAGACCGAGGCCTTTCGCAACCTCATGGTGGCGGCCGCCCCTCGGTATTCGGTCCCCAGCCGCCACTACTTTTCCCGATGTGCCGTCCCAGCCCTGCACCAGCACGTGTCAGACAACATCATCCGTGCCCTGACCAACGCCGTTTCTGACAAGGTCCACCTGACCACGGACACGTGGACGAGTGCTGCCGGGCAGGGCCACTATATATCGCTGACTGCACATTGGGTTAACTTGGTGGAGGCTGGGACCGAGTCTGACCCTGGGGCTGCTCATATACTGCCGACGCCGAGGATTGCGGGGCCTACCTCGGTCCAGGTGTTTCAGGCCTACTATGCCTCCTCCTCCTCCCACCCCTCCTCCACCTCCTCCTCCGAACTACCATCCGTGGGCACGGCGCCATCAGTCGGTAGCTCTAGGCACAGCAGCAGTGCCGTCGCTAAGCGACAGCAGGCGGTGCTCAAACTGCTGAGCCTAGGCGACAAAAGGCACACCGCCCAAGAGCTATTACAGGGCATCACGGCGCAGACTGATCTGTGGCTGGCACCGCTGAACCTCAAGCCGGGAATGGTTGTGTGTGACAACGGCCGTAACCTGGTGGCGGCTCTGCAACTCGGCAGACTGACACATGTGCCATGCCTGGCCCATGTGTTAAATCTGATAGTTCAGCGTTTCCTCAAGACATACCCCAATCTGTCTGATTTGCTCACGAAGGTGCGCCGCATCTGTGCGCATTTCAGGAAGTCCAGCCCAGATGCTGCCACTCTCAGGGCAGCGCAGCGCCGCCTCCAACTGCCCGCTCACCGACTGTTGTGCGACGTGCCCACGAGGTGGAATTCAACACTGACCATGTTATCCAGAGTTTACCAGCAGCGCAGAGCGATTGTAGACTGCCAGATGTCAACTTCCACCAGAACTGGTAGTCAGGTCAGTCAGCTTCCTCAAGTCTACAATGAGGAGTGGACGTGGATGTCTGATATCTGTCAGGTGCTGAGTAACTTTGAGGAGTCAACACAGATGGTCAGTGGCGATGCCGCCATCATCAGCCTCACCATCCCGCTGCTTGGCCTGTTGAAAAACTCTCTGGTCAGCATGAAGTCGGAAGCTTTGCGCTCGTCACAAGAGACAGGGGAAGAATATTCCCTTGTTGATAGCCAAAGCACCCTCAGGTCTGTTTCTCAGCGCATATCGGAGGAGGTGGAGGTGGAGGAGGATGAGGAGGAAGAGGAGGAGAATGTTGGCGAGACACAAGAGGGGACCATTGTTGAGTCCTTCACTGTTCAGCGTGTATGGGCAGAAGAAGAGGAGTTGGAGGAGTTGGAGGAGGAGGAAATGGACAGTCAGGCCAGTGAGGGGAGTGAATTCTTACGCGTTGGTACTCTGGCGCATATGGCAGATTTCATGCTAGGCTGCCTATCCCGTGACCCTCGCGTTCAAAGAATTTATTCCAGCACCGATTACTGGGTGTTCACTCTCCTGGACCCACGGTACAAGCAAAATCTTCCCACTCTCATCCCTGCAGAGGAAAGGAGTGTGAGAATGCATGAATACCAGCAGGCCCTGGTGCACAAGCTGAAACAGTATTTCCCTTCTGACAGCGCTAGCGGCAGAGTGCGTAGTTCTGCGGGACAAGTAGCGAGGGAGAGTAGGCGAGCAGGCAGCTTGTCCAGCACTGGCAAGGGTACGCTTTACAAGGCTTTTGCCAGCTTTATGTCACCCCAGCAAGACACTGTCACCTGTCCCCAGTCTCGGCAGAGTAGGGCTGATCTTTACAGAAAGATGGTGAGGGAGTACGTAGCTGACCATACCATCGTCCTAAATGATCACACAGCTCCCTACAACTACTGGGTTTCAAAGCTGGACATGTGGCACGAACTGGCGCTGTACGCCTTGGAGGTTCTTGCCTGCCCTGCCGCTAGCGTCTTGTCCGAGCGGGTTTTCAGTGCAGCTGGTGGCTTCATCACCGATAAGCGTACACGCCTGTCGACTGACAGCGCTGACAGGCTGACGCTTATTAAAATGAATAAAGGCTGGATTTCTCAGAATTTCCAATCTCCACCAGGTGAAGGAAGCTCAACCTGAATAATTGATCCACTCCTCCTCCTCCTCCTCATTTTCCTCCTTCTCCTCCTCTTTGTACAGTAAAGCAGAGGAAAATGGCTATTTTTTGACAGGGCCCACTGGCTCTTGCTATAGTACTTCATGCATTTAATTTTTCTGGAGGGCCACCTACCCGGTCCTCTGTTTGAAACAATTTTTGTGAGTGCCACATACAGGCACTCAATCTATTCCATTTTTCTGGAGGGCCACCTACCCGGTCCTCTGTTTTAAAAAATTTTTGGGACTGCCACATACAGGCACTCAATCTATTCCATTTTACTGGAGGGCCACCTACCTGCTCCTCTGGTTTGAACAATTTTTGGGACTGCCACATACAGGCACTCAATCTATTCCATTTTACTGGAGGGCCACCTACCTGCTCCTCTGGTTTGAAAAATGTTTGGGACTGCCACATACAGGCACTCAATCTATTCCATTTTACTGCAGGGCCACCTACCTGCTCCTCTGGTTTGAAACATTTTTGGGACTGCCACATACAGGCACTCAATCTATTCCATTTTACTGGAGGGCCACCTACCTGCTCCTCTGGTTTGAACAATTTTTGGGACTGCCACATACAGGCACTCAATCTATTCCATTTTACTGCAGGGCCACCTACCTGCTCCTCTGGTTTGAACAATTTTTGGGACTGCCACATACAGGCACTCAATCTATTCCATTTTACTGGAGGGCCACCTACCTGCTCCTCTGGTTTGAAAAATGTTTGGGACTGCCACATACAGGCACTCAATCTATTCCATTTTACTGCAGGGCCACCTACCTGCTCCTCTGGTTTGAAACATTTTTGGGACTGCCACATACAGGCACTCAATCTATTCCATTTTACTGGAGGGCCACCTACCTGCTCCTCTGGTTTGAACAATTTTTGGGACTGCCACATACAGGCACTCAATCTATTCCATTTTACTGGAGGGCCACCTACCTGCTCCTCTGGTTTGAACAATTTGTGGGACTGCCACATACAGGCACTCAATCTATTCCATTTTACTGGAGGGCCACCTACCTGCTCCTCTGGTTTGAAACATTTTTGGGACTGCCACATACAGACACTCAATCTATTCCATTTTACTGCAGGGCCACCTACCTGCTCCTCTGGTTTGAAAAATGTTTGGGACTGCCACATACAGGCACTCAATCTATTCCATTTTACTGGAGGGCCACCTACCTGCTCCTCTGGTTTGAAAAATGTTTGGGACTGCCACATACAGGCACTATCCAAATTAAATTGTCTCCATAGCAGCCTCCACACGTTGTCTCCATTGCTACCTCCAAAAGTCGTCCATATAGCTGCCTCCATACATCGTCCCTTTATCAAACGAGGTGTGTCAGGCAGAAATTTGGGTTGTTTTCATGGATTCCACATCAAAGTTGTTAACTTTGTCGCCACCCTGCTGTGTTATCCACAAAATATACTGGCAAACTTTTACCATTTAGGGATATTATTTCAGCGCTTCTTGCGCAGCTGTTTACATTCCCCTCACCCGCCATATCCTAAACTTATAAGAACGCTACTACACTTGATCTTATACAAAAGGTTCTTAGAAGTGCTGTTTGGGGAGTAGCCTATAGACAGGGGCTTGGATTGGCGAAAGCTCGCCTGGCAGCGGAGCGCCAGCTCCATGCCAAGATCCAACTAACATAGTTTTAACTGCAGCACCTTTAATCTACTACTAGTTCACTGCCTCCATACATGGTCCCCTTATCAAACGAGCTGTGTCAGGCAGAATTTTGGGTTGTTTTCATGGCTTCCATGTTAACTTTGTCGCCACCCTGCTGTGTAATCCACAAAATATACTGGCAAACTTTTATCATGTACCAATATTATTTGAGCGCTTCTTGCTCACCTCCTTTGGTTCCTCTCTGCCACCCATTGGTTTGAAGCCTGAGTCCATTTAGGGTATGTCGCCATGCCACTCTCTAGCCTGCTGCCGCTGCCTCTGCATGCCGTCCCCTATAGTGTCAGGGTCAATTATTGGATGTTTTAGATGCTATCTAGCTTCATTCTGTCACTCTGTCATGGCCATGCTGTTACCCATAATTTTGGCATAATGGTGCGATTAAGCAGCCTCAGAGGCATCCATGCATGCTGCCCCTGCTGTTTCCTGTCCATTTCCGTGGTGTTTCCATCCTTTTCTGAGGTTCCCAGGTGTTTGGCCAAGCTTCCCTGTGCAGAGCCTTGGTCCCCTTGAAAAATGCTCGAGTCTCCCATTGACTTCAATGGGGTTCGTTATTCGAGACGAGCACTCGAGCATCGGGAAAAGTTCGTCTCGAATAACGAGTACCCGAGCATTTTAGTGTTCGCTCATCTCTACTCGTAATGTTTAGAGGATGCGGCAAATGGGACACCACAATGCGTGTTTCGCCCAACGTTTCTTCAGGGGGTACAAACTAATACATTGGGAAGCCTGGTTTAAATAGTGTTTGCATTATGGCACTAGAGGTCTGAAGGGCATGCCTGAATATGCCTATAGAAATTAGTGGGCCAGAATGACATTAGTGAAGACCACTGTTATATTAGTATAACGCTAACATAAAACTGTATGTTAATCCGCACAAAAATGTGCCTTTTTCCAGTGATTTTATTTACATGTGGTTTAAACCTCTTTTTTTTCTCTGTGATCTGATGTCATTTACAGGACAAATATGCATAAAATCTACACCAATATAAAGTTTAAATGTGGATCATTTCTATCTTTTTAGCTTTAAACAAAAAGACGTTTGGAGGCAATTATTAATGGCTTTCCACCAGTTTTTTCAGTATTTTTTTCCTTTGCTGTTCTGAATGCGCCATATTTCCGGAGTGTCGGTGCCATACTTTTGTTCCTTTTCAGACAGTCACGTCAGTTTATTTCCAAATCCCATTCACTTTGATGAAATTGTAATACACAGCAGAATTTTCAAACGGTAATAAAAAAATACGCTACATGTGCAGTGAGCCTGAGGAATAACAATGAAACACTATAGCATAGAGATATGAAAGGAGCCTCCAGAATTTATAACTCATGGCAAATAAAATATATACCATTGCGGACATTAAAGAGGTTGTCTAGGTGTTTAAAATAATTCACATGTGGCCTATGGGGTACAGGAGCTGTAAAAAAAAACCAAACTAAGGCTACATGCACACAATGTATGCCTGCCATACCGTAATATGGCAGGCATACATCGGCGCCGGGGAGAGGAGGAGGGGGAGACCGCTGCTCACCCCCTTCCCTCTCCATAGGAATACACAGCACACGGCGCTGTATTCAGCAGAAAGATAGGACATGTCCTATCTTTCTACGGGCTATGTAACGGTACGGTGCCACGAGGCCATTGAACTGTATGGTATAAATCAGCCATATATACGTCCCCCATACGTTCGTGTGAATGTTGTCTACTTCCTCCAGTAATCTCATTGTCCTGTGCCGGACTTCGTCGGTGCCATGCTCCGGATCTTTTGCAGAAGCAGGCATGCTTCATTCCAAAAACGTACACATGCCTTGCATACCCCCTTTGTGTCTGACACAGAATTAGTTTCAATGGCACGGCTTTGACAGCCAGCAACATAGAACAGGATCTGGAGGCGGTAAGTATAATTTTTTTTTACAGTCCCCCAGGCCACCTGTAGATTTTTTTAAATGGCTGGTCTGCCTTAATATGATGTTTATAATATATATATATATATATATATATATGTATATATATATATATATATATATATATGCTGTCAATGTGAAAATATATCCCTCAGCTCAGACTACATCACCCTTATATTTCAGATGTCACCTGTTGAATGGTTGACGATTTGTAAATTGCGTTACATTTTTCTCCATTTATATCTAACAAATAAACAGAACGCAGATTATGCACATCTGCACTTGTGGTCACATGAGGAAAGTTGGCAACGTGTGAAAGCCCCAGTAATACATAAATGTGACAGAACCACCAATCCCCTTGTCCCAAGCTGCAAAATGTTTACATTGGCCAGGTAGCTGCAATCTAAAATCAGGTCCATGACTGGAAATGTTGTTTTCTGCCTGACGGGGAAGATGCTACCACTATGCAGCATCCTGCGTAATAGGAACATGTTCTCTGATGAGACACTAATCAGACTGGCTTTTTGTGATGCAGGATGGCTGATTAAAGGGGGTGAAATCTGGACTGTCAGGGGAGGAGGAAAAAAGGAGTTAAAATGAAAAATGGAGGACCCTGCTGGGCTTTGGAGTATGTCTGCTGCAGCTTTTAGCAAATCATAGACTCAGCAGTAGGTTTAGCAGGAAAAAAAATATAAAACCCTTCTTCCTTAAAAATATATGTATTTATGTATGAAGGAAAGGATTGTCAACAGCTCCCCACTGCTTGCCTCCCGAAAATATCTGTTTTGTCTTCCTTCCTCACCTGTCTTCTCTCCAATGTTCCTTTATTATTGTCTTTCTTTATTTCTGACCTCCATTATATTAAATTTTTTTCTCTTCCTTGTTACTCTCTTTCTGCCATATCCCATTTATTTTATTCCTTACCATTTTATCCCCCCCTCTAGAAATTAGTGATTGCGCCCGTGCGCAGGAAATGAGTGTATAAAATTGTGATAAAATGTTCCTGTGAAATTGCTTTTGAATTTTCGCCTTCAATTGCAGTGAAATGAAATTGTTTGCTTTTTTTTCCAGAGCTGCTTTGTTTTTGACCCCTTTTTGTGAAATCTCAAAGGAAACAAACATATTCCCATCTTTTATAGTAATCAAATTTATCTGGCATCTCTCAGCCTCTTGAATTACTTATGCTACAGTTGGTCAGCTCCGGGAAGATTTTAGACGTTATTAATTTATTGTTAGAAAGTGAGGGGTTTTAGACCAAGTCCCAACATCATCCTTAGGGAGAGTGGAGGAAAAACAAGGTACATTCTCTTTTGTTCCTTTTACACGTGTTTTATTTTTGGATTCTAGATGTGTAAAACAGCGATGCTCCTTTTTTGTTGTATACAATTGATCTGTTCACTAACCTCTACATTACTTTATCGGATATCTGTCTTGGACGTGGCAACACTTGTGGACAAGCCCAATGAAACTTAGGGAATCAGTAGAATGCTTTTATCCTATAAATGATGGATAAGATAATCTACATTTACCAAGCTTTACATACAACTCCAACTACCTCCTGTCTTTATACAAATACAAGCAGCATATGCGCTATTGACCTGACTAGTCCATTTGGTCATTTCTAATGACTGATAGGATATGCTAGATTGCTAAGGAAAATCATTAGCGGGATGTGTACATTATTTAGACATGTGAAACCACTTACACACAGGGCAATATCTGGGGTCTTGTTGCTGTATTGGCAGCAATATTGATCAACGCGTAATATGCAACACAAAAGGTGTATTTATTAGAGATGAAGTATTTACATTGTGTCCATATGACGGCAGGATCAATTCAAGTGGAATCATTGTGGTTAGAGCAGACCCAGAAGGAGAAAGGAGGAGAATGAATGTATACAAGACACATGATTGTACATAAAAATTAAATGTACAAAAAAGTAAATTATTAAGAATAAATAACTAGGGAATGGAAAGAAAGAGAGATCACAATATATGCACAATAGCCGTGACTGTGAAAATTGTATTGGCATGGAATAATATAACATTGTTGTAAAACTGTATACAATTAGTAATGATCTGCCTGCCAAGTTCAAGATTTACAATTTTGGTGGTAGGCTTTATGATAATTTAGAAAACATTTTTATTTTATGTTTGTTGAGGGCCCCCATGGCTTTAGTAGAAGCTTCCACTGCTGACCTCATTCATTCCCTACTGGAACCCGGCTGCAGGATTGGCTCAGAAGTCACGTGCAAAATGAATGTGATGTCAGCACTTCCAGCTCAGGAGCACCAGAGACCAGGAGAAGCAGCTGGAGCCATGGGGACCTCCAGAGAGTTTAAAGAGACTTATTATTTTAATTGATAAAACCAACCCCCTCAAGTGTTGTAATTGAAATTTGTACACATTAAAAAATTGAATATAGTGATGTACAAGGAAAGAGGAGAAGCTAGTATACAAGTTATATTAGCATCCATATAGTCAGAACTAACTGCAAGGGATGTGGTCATGAGAAATGCAGAGAAATCCCTTATCTAAGTCCTGGTTTGTGGGCAGGCTTGCGCATGTGCCATGGTTTGCTTAGTACTTAAGCAAACCATTATCCCTACTTTATTCTAGGTTTTATGACACATATTTTTAACCCATTATGGCGATGGCCTGGTATGGAAATAAGTAAAGTTTTGATTGTATTGAAATAAGCAATGTTTTGATTGTCTTAATGTCTAAAAGTCTAAAATGTCTAAAAGACATCTAGGTCCAAATTTCTTTAATTTTTATTGATATTATACAAGGGTTTTCTCTGATGAGTTAAGTTGATACAGCTTATTCATTTAATTTCATTATCTATTTTTGGGGGAGAATCATTTTACCCCATATCTTGTAATGTACACCATAAGTTACCTTCATTTTTAGCTGTGAATGCTCATGGCTATGCCTAATTTATGTACGGAACAGTAATCAGTTTTTCTCTATATTCTGATATATTAGGGCTTGTATTTTTTAGGATGAGCTTTAGGTTTCGGTGATACTATTCTGATCTAGTGTTTTTATACAGCTGAAATAATGCACTTGTCTTGTGGTACATCACTTGAATTCCCTCCTGCCTATGATGTGATAATGTATCTATATACTGGGCAGGGGTCAGTGGACTCTCTACCTATATCCTTGGGGAATGCAGTGTGCTGGCTACCTATATACTGGGGGGAGCAGTGTCCTTGGTACTCATATACACTGGGGGTGCATTTTGCTGGCTACCTATATACTGGGGGGTGTAGTGTGCTTGGTACCTACATACTGGGGGTTGCAGTGTGCTGGCTACCTATATACTGGGGGGAGCAGGGTACTTATACCCTGGGTACTTATATACATGGGGGTGCATTTTTGCTGTCTACCTATATACTGGAGGCACAAAGTATCTATATTTACCAATATAGGGTGCACAGTATGAATTAAAGGGGGTGCTGCATGTATTCATTCATTATGCATGTACTGTATGCATGTAAATTGGAGGGCTCTGTACATATGTAAAATTATTTGGGATACTGTATATATGTATATTGGGATGGGAAATTGGTTCTGGTGCTGTTTTTCTGTATGAAGCTTGGTTCTAGTACTGTACTTATGTATTGAACTCCATTCTAGTGCTGTACTTATGTAATAAGCTATGTTCTGGGAAAGTATATATGAAAATCACAATTATAAAAATTAACAACAGGCACAATATTATAATTTGAAAGGCAGTGTACATTTTAATTAACAAGGGGAAACTATACATGTTAGAATTAATTAGGAGCAATGTCTTAGCTAACTTAAATACATGTCTTTAATATTTTAATTTGGGGGGGGGGGCGGTTTATGCTAAAATTGTGGCGCATTATACATATTTTAATGACCTCGGGTCATGACCTGAAGTAGTGTTCTAAGATGAGTCTTTTGTAGTTAAAACTACATGCAATTCTGAAAATGAACATTCACATAACTGAGGGCTTAAATATGCCGACATTTTAGTCATGTCTCATCTCTGTTTATGTTCCCTCTATGCACAGTGTGATTGGAGCAGAGCTCAGACTAGGGATAAATATGGACACGTGTTTCAGCTGTTATTAAGCATGTCTGAATGGTGAGATCATGCATTCACTTGTAAAGTGTGCTTTGTGGGCTTGTCACTTTACAATTCTGATTTAATATTATGGAAGGGGGGTCTGTACAAATATTAAAGGTGCATTTGGGCCATTACTTTTACAGTCTTTCCCCTGTAAGATGGACCTTTAATATATAATTTATAGCAGTGTTGTCTTGAGGGTTTCCCATGTACTTCATATTTAATGGGAAGAATCTTTTGTAAAATATTCTTTTTCAGCTTCTTTTCTCCTTTCTGCTCAATCCTTTGTGAATTTGTAATATGGGTTATGATTTGATTATTTTAAAAAAAATATCCTCCTATATTAGCTAGGTGCTGTTTTAAAGGCACCTAAATTAGTGAGTGAAACTAAGTCCCATTTTAGTTTTAAACTACAGATAAAGAATAATGATAATAATAATAATTATTATTATTTTTATTATTATTATTATTGTTATTAATACTCCAGCAAATGTTATTTTTGGAAATATTATGCTACCTTGTAATTTGTTTAATCCTAGCTTTATTGCATTAATTCAGTGCATTTTTAGCTTTTCATTGTGGTCCACTGAGTGGAGAGCATGGGTTGTGGTCTCTGTTCTAATTACTAGTCCAGACTGTAGATCTTGGTCTAATGGCACTTGCTAAAATGGTGACTGTCCAAGTTAATGTATAATTGGGTATAAATTATATTTGAATTTTTTATAATTATGAAATATATTAGATCGGTTGTGTATAGTTTACCTCCTTCAGACACATCTCAGGCACTTTAGAAAATCATAATACAAACCTCAGCTTCTACAGAATGTCATTGTAGAGAAATGACTGCTGCAGAACATCATAATAAACAACTCAACTGCTTCAGAACCTTATAGTAATTTCTGCAAAACTGCTGCAAAACAGCCTCTGCAAAACCACAAAATACAAAGCTCAGCGTCTGCAAAATCTCATAATACACACCTTAGTTTCTCCAAAAAATAATAAAACACACCTCAGCTGCTGCATAACATCATAATACATAGCTCATCTGCTACCTCTGTCACTGTAGAAAATTATGATACATGCCTCAGTTGCTGCATCATATCAAAATATAGACACCTCAGCTGCTACAGAACATATACACTGTAAGTGCTAATACACGTCTTAGCTGCTGCAGAACTTTAGAATACACATCTTGGCTGCTGCATCATATCATAATACACACCCCAGCTACTGTAGAAGCTGAAAATACATACCTTAATAGCTATAAAGAAAAATGACCTTATATACTCAAGCATAAGCCGACCCAAGTATAAGCCGAGGTACTTAATTTTAACACAAAAAACTTGGAAAACGTATTAACTTTAGTATAAGCCAAGGGTGGGAAATGCATTGGTCATAGCCTCCCCAGTATATAGCCAGCAAGCACATGCCCCCCAAGATATACCCAGTAGCCCCCCAGTATAGAGCCTGCCTTTGGCCCTAGTATATAGCCAGCAGCCCATTTCCCCGAGTGTATAGCCAGCAGCCCCTAGTATATAGTCAGCCCCTGCCCCCAGTATATATCCAGCCCTCTGTTCCTTAGTATATAGCCAGTAACCCCCTACTTTATAGCTAGAAGCCCCCTTGTATATAGCCAGTGCCTGCCCCTTGTATATAGCCTGCGCCTGCCCCTTGTATATAGCCAGCAGTCCACTTGTATATAGTCAGTGCCTGCCCCTTTGCATATAGCCAGTACCTGCCCCCCCAGTATCTAGCAAGTGCCTGCCCCCCAGTATATAGTCAGCCCCCTGCCCCCAGTATATAGCCATTGCCTTCCCCCTGTATATAGTCAGTGCCTGCCCTCCAGTATATAGTCAGTGCCTGTCCCCCAGTATATAGCCAGTGCCTTCCCTCTCGTATATAGCCAGTGTCTGCCCCCCAGTATATAGCCAGTGCTTTCCCCTTTTTATATATACAGTGCTTTCCCCTTTGTATATATCCAGTGCCCATCCCCTTAGTTTATAGCCAGCAGCCCCCTGCCCAGCCTGAAAACTCCCCCAAAACTCTGTACTCACCTTTCCGATGGCACCCAAAGGTCCTCTCCTGTCTTCAGTTCTGGATCCATCTTCGCATTGCTTGGTTGTGCCATCCCATGAGTTCGCCACCACTTGCCTAGTCTGACAGCTAGCGCCAAGCCTGGTTGTGGTTGCGTGTTCTGCTGGACAGGTAGTGGCAATGATGTTTTGCAGCAGCTGAGGTGTGTATAATAATGCCCTGCAACAGCTTGGGTGTTTACAATGATGTTCTGCAGCAGCTGAGGTGTTTATAATGGTGTTCTACAGTAGCTGAGGTATGTATTATGATGTGATGCAGTAGCTGAAGTGTCTTTAATATTTTAGAGACACAATTGATAAATGTAAATGTCTTAAAGTGACATAAAACATTGTCAACACGTGCACACACAAGTAACACTCCATACACAATTTTAATGACCATATCATACATAAATATTACAACTTTAGGTGGAAAACATAACTATATCGTGACAGATACCACCATATTGTGGAAGAATAATTTGACCACTCATGCACGTTACAACCCTACCATGGTGTGAATATATAATACCTACATTTGTCGCACCACGACTGGATAACACCTGTAGCAGTGAAAAACAACCCTATACTATAGCAATGAACACCATCACAAGACTTTGGGGCTTTTGTGCCATTGTTTGTGACGTGTAGGCAGGTGGGTGGTGTTCACCTAGCCGATGTTCACCACAACGGCAGGAATGGGACGCACCCTATAAATAGGGGTGTGGATACTTTCCTCGCCCACCTTGCAGAGAGGCACGTTCATCAATGCACCGTGATTGTACCCACTACAAGTCAGTGCTGCAGCAAAAAAAATATGGTTGTGTGCATGATGTTTATGTGAGTGAAGCTATAGAAGATAGATAGGAGATAGATAGAAGTGATGTCAGTATGGGATCAGCACAGAACCTCCATGAACCTGCTGGCTGAGCTGCTACATTATTCATAGAAGCCTCCCGCCTTCCAAGACTTACAACGAAAAAGAACTTGCATGCCGCACCAAGATAGTAAATAAACGAATACTTTATTCCAAAAATTGGTTAAAAACATTCAGTTTACAAGACTTACAACACCTACATTTCCTGGACTCCACAACTTGTCACTTGTGATAGCAGATGAATTTTCCCAATTGCAATTTGATGAAGGAGGCAGCTCACAGCTACATCTAGTGCACATGTGCGACATTTACAGAGCATTAGGTGTTGTGAGTGAATGGAGGAAACATCAGAGGAGGCAGCAGGCTGTGGACCATTACCACGTGGAAGCTTTGTGCTCACTTATAGTAGTAGTAAAGGACTGCACATAACTCCACTGGGTTTGTAATAGGGTGCTCAAGTAGGGTACCATGACTTATTGGGGACAGGTTGGCCATTAAAGTAATTAGAAATTCTGTTAATATAGATGTGCATGAAATTCATTTCTAACTGAAATTTGTTTCCTATGCTCCACTATAAGTAGTACTGCTGTATTCAATGTATGTGACCTGGTGTCATAGTCCCATTAACTCAATGTAATATTATGTACTGACTCTTTCTTTTTTTAGTATTCCATAGATGCAGCCCAATAGACAAAGGAAAACACAAAATATCAGTATCATCTCTCTTGCTAATAGCACATTTCATTACAGCCCTTAAAAGCTTTTATTGAATTAATTTATTTCTCTATTTTATCCGAGGTTTTCTTGCCTGCTTTCTACCCCCCTGCCTTTTGCAACCATAGTTTGTCCTAAATCCTTCCTCTTGGGGATACACTGTAACAATAGGTAAATGATCAATTTACATGCTGAATCTATACGCCGACATCCAAAGCTTTTATTGCTAGGGTAGAAATCAAATCATTGTCACCCAGAGTGCTAATTATGTCTGATTAATGGGTGATATCCACAGAGTGTGTCATACTGATGTACCTCAAATTATAGAAAACCAGTTGGAGAACCAGTTACATCTTCAATGCAAATAGGATTGCATATTTTCAGCTGTCAATATCTTTATTATTTTATTTATTTATGTTTCTTTTATCTATTTGTCCTCCCAAACAACTTTTGGCAAAAAATTATGAAATAGTTATGAATCAGTATATAATATTGTCAGTACATGATATGGAATAAATGGACGGTGGAGTTGCATATAAGAAGCATGTAAAATTTGTAATGCAAAATAACTAAAAATCATATGTCAGTCCTTGTTTTTTCCCCCAAAACTATTAACATCCTATCAGTAGGATAAATAGTTGATCTTTAGTGTATGGGCCCGCCAGTAGGACCTTTTAATGAGAGGATGGCAAGAGAACCAATACACCATGGACGGAGCTGCTTTCCTCTTACTGTAATGTATAGCAGCTGATGAGTGAGGGTGCACTTTAAGACTCTTCTATTAGGGAAAATAAATAAAAGTGGCACACATTAGGGTAGTATGTCATGAAAGAAAAAGTGAAAATGCCCGATGCTATGCTCACTTTATGTAGCACTACAGCCGACACAACACAACTGAGTGGGTAACCAGCTGTAGCATCTCCTGTTACCTGGCCGGCAAATGTGGTATTAGCAATTGAAATGGAATAAAATTCGATCTTCCTTGGTAGATATCCATTTTTGCCTCATCTCTGATTTAGAACTGACAACGGGAAATTAAATTAAATCTACCATCAAAATCCATGATAGACCAAAGACACTTACTCATAGATCCACAGTGGGGACGTGTGTGTTATCCCCAGCATAACAGTGTTGTCCAGTTGTGAAAATCCATTTTATATGCCTTAATGGGTAAATCTAAGTAATAGGGATAGTCTACATTTCAGTATACTCTTTTCTTGTGCAGAGAGGAGAATAATTGCAAAGACTGTTTTTACTGTTAAGGATGTGCTCAGTCCTTCATTTCACTGACAGCCAATTAGCTAAAATGAGAAATTTGTAGTGCTTCATTCCTTGTAGTGGCGCTACAGGAAAATTAAAAATTTACTGCTAGAAACTATTTGCTGGGGGATATCTAAGAGAAACTTTGCCATAAGCTTATTGCCACAGTAGTAGCAATTGTCTAAAGCAAACCATCAATTTAAGAGAAAATGCAATCCTGGTGGTAACCAATCCATCACAAGACCGGTTTAGTCTTTTTGGCAGACAATTCCTATCAACAGTTTTCTAAGACTGTACCCAGTTACAGTGATATCAGTGCAATTATGAAGTGTTTCTTGGGGATAAAAATATTGACAAATAAGTACTCACTATCAATTTGTGAACCCCCATAAAACAGGTGGAACAAGAAGTGACTTAGTTCCTATTCAGATGAATGAAAGCTGATGTGGAGCAGAGATGGGCAGACCCATTGTTTATGTTTGGGTCTGTTAGGAACCAGGGGCAGTGGACCCACTGGACCACCACGGCCGATTTTCATTCTAGTTTTCACCAGAGCCCGCCGCAAAGCGGGTTGGACTTGCTGCAGCGTGGTACCACCAGGTCGCTGCACAGGAGCGACTTTGTGCAGGGTGGCGGCCATGGCATTGTACAGAGTCGTAAGGCAAAACTGTAGTCGGGGACAAGCGGGAGGTCGAGACAGTACAGGTTCAGAGTCGGGGACGTAGTGGTATGTCAGGACAGGCAGCACAGGAGCAAAGTCAGGAACGGCAACACAGTTTTCTCTCAGGCATAGAAGCACAAAGATCTGGTAGGGGACCTGGGAAGAGGCTGGGAACTTATAAGGGCAGGCGGCCGACCAGCGCAATTATCGGCACTCTGCCCCTTTAGATGGGAAGGCACACAATGGAGCGCGGAGACTGTGGAGACAGGGAAGTGAGAGGCTCGGGGGCACAGGATATGGGTCGCAGAAGCATCCATGACAGGATTCACAGTTGGGTCATGCAACTAGGACATATTGCCAAATTTGTGGCCAAACAGGCAATCTGGCCCCTGGCCAATCATAGCCATAACTAGTTGCTAGGGGCATCAATTTGAAAAATTTGAATGCAAACATTGGGTGCGCACATCTCTGATCTTGAGAAAAATGGTCTGACCACTACAGTGATAACAGAGCTGTCTGTTTACAACCACTAAGGCACATTTACCATTCATACCTTTAAAAAAAACCTGTGTGATAGCCCTTGTGTTGGATTTTATAAACTATTGGATTTCAACCAGTTTTTTCAGAAACTGATTCTTTGCTGAGTGTTACATAACAATATTCCAGAAGAGAGTAATAAGGGCTACAGAAGACCACACAGGGCAAAGAGGTTCAGTGTGTCTCATTTGTTGCATTTGTTGCATAACTGATACTAAGCAATGGGTCTGAATACTTATGACCATGTGATATTTCAGTTTTTTCTATTTAATAAATATCTGCATTTCAGTTTTTTCTGTGAAGGTGCAGAGTGTACATTAATGAGCAAAAAAAGAACTTTTTTGATCTTACCAATTGGCTGCAATGAAAAAAAGAGTGTAACATTTAAAGGGGCCTGAATATGGCCTCCTCAGTATTAGTAATCACATTTTCAATGTTAACACATGTACCCATTAGTTTCTACTGGCTCATGCCCATGGCCACTACAAGCACCATGCCATAGATGAGCTGATTGCTCATGCAGCAAATTAGAGCAGGTCCCATTTCTGCCTGTCTTTGTGTCCTGGACAATCATTTTTTTTGTCGTCTGGACACGACCAACACCCCCTCCCCCTGACCGGCCACACCCCTACCTGGTGTGGAGGTGGCGGAAAGGGGGAAATAATCGCAAGTGCCAGTAGTAAGCTAACATTAGCATTTAATTCAGGGCTTTTACCTCACTGGCTTTTACCTCAGTATCCCACTGTAAGTCTATTCTAGAGCTTAATTTACATTTATAGAATAATTGTACTAAATATTTTACAATAATAGTTCTGTTTACATGCAAGATAATGGTAATTTCTCCTGAAGGACAAGCATGGGATGCCTGACTGAATCCAAACAACTATATGTAGCATTGATCATTGGGCTTGGAGACAGCAATCTGATTTGTACTCCAGTTGTGTGGAGGAGCACATTTGGCATTTGTCTTCCATTATAACAGTAATCTTGCTTGTGTGCTGCCGACAATTAAAATCACATTATTCCAGCTGCATTGATTAATTTATTAAAATATGGCGCTTGTCTTTGAGCGGAGGGCTTAATCTTCTGCTGTTGGGGCGTTGCTGACAGCAATGTATTTTCATGTTTACTTTCTCCAAGCCAGAAACATTTCTTTTCCTTACTTGTGTGTGTAATTTTAATCCTCTTTGGATCCATGCTCTCTCCAGTCTATTAGAAAAAGCTGTTGGCTGAAGTCTCGCTGCAGACAGCATTCTACAATTCAGAAATTCCTCAGCCGGCTCGCGTTGTGTTACACCACTTGTTATCTCACCCGAAAGGGTAAACTGGGTCACACTTGGGTTCCGTGTTTCTTTTTTTTTAAGAAAATAAATTTATCTGCAAATCTTTTAGAGCGACGTTGTAGCCCGGGTGCAATGCATGAAATATTTTTCCAATCACTTTCTCCTCCTGTCAGCAATCCCAGTACTTGGAAGGTCAGCCATTAGATTGGACTCTCGCTGTCTTGCTCAGGCTGATTCCTGGTCTGTTGGTGATGGATGGCCCAGTTTGAATTCTGACATGCTGCCTTACTTGAATGACCTGCAGTGGCATATGTCAGCCACTTATTTCATGCCTGTTTGCTGTATAAGAAAAAATACTCATCTGCTGGATTTTCCATACAGGGAGATCAGAGCGACAGAGAGCAAAATAGAAAGTTAAAGAGCTGGGAGAGATAAAATAAAAATATTTATAAGCAAAGAGGAAGTTATTGGAAATATACAGATCTCTGGAATCATGGGTAGCAAATGAGCCACTGAAATGATTTTTCTATTGCATGTAGACTAGCACATGAAAGAAGAAGAGCAACACATACTGAGACATACTGTGAATATGGAAACATACTAAAAAGAATCCATGTGTGTTTGCAACTTTAAAGCTGCCATAGGTATTACAGAGAATCAGCAAATCTGTCAATGTATACAATAGACTGGTAAACAGAGAGCACTAGCACTGCCACAATATAAAGACTGATGTTCACTCATGTACAATATGATATGTATATACAAATAAAAGACATACTTCTACTTTACATTTTATCGTTACTTGTAGTTTAATTTTTTTTATTATATGTAATATTTGTATGTGATGTATACAAAACATTGGGGGTCATTCACTAAGGGCCCGATTCGTGTTTTCCCGACATGTTACCCGAATATTTCTGATTTGCGCCGATTTCCCCTGAATTGCCCCGGGATTTTGGCGCACGCGATCGGATTGTCGTGTATCGGCGCTGGCATGCACGCGACAGAAATCAGGGGGCCTGGCCGAACGAAAGTCCGACGGATTCGAAAAAACCGGCGCATTTAAAATAAAAAAAGGGGTTGCGAAAATTGCACTTACCTTCACTCAGTCCGGCTCGGTGTATTCCAGTGCGTTCCGATGCTCTTCGGCGCAGCACCTGGTGGACGGCGGAGGAACTGCCTTAATAAATCCCGTCCGGACCCGAATCTAGCGCAGAGAACGTGCCGCTGGATCGCGAATAGACCGGGTAAGTAAATCTGCCCCATTTTCTTTCAAATTATATGGCAGTGAAAGGTAAAAAACCATTTGTTTCCGAGATGAGTCAGTTATAGAAACTGTCTTATTTTGTCTGCATTTATAAATAGAAGGATGTGAAACATTCGATTCCATCTTTAAAATGACACTAGGAGCATGTTCTTGTTGCTATGGAGTCCTAGAGAAGGGGTTTGAAGTAACACCCCTTCCCCAGCCTTTCAACATGACATATCTCAAAAAGTGCTCTTTTCAGCTCATTTACATAAGTATTTGAAGTGTTTTTTTTGTAAGTAAACAGATGAGTTTTGACATGAAAGTTGAGTAGA
Source organism: Engystomops pustulosus (assembly GCF_040894005.1). Lineage (NCBI taxonomy): Eukaryota > Metazoa > Chordata > Amphibia > Anura > Leptodactylidae > Engystomops > Engystomops pustulosus. Next base: position 98,084,385 of record NC_092417.1, on the reverse strand, counting down.
CATAGAAAAAATATTTTATACTCAACCTGAGAATGCTGTTTTCAAGACAGAGAAAGAGATGCTTGCCCGAACGTCGCTAAGCTGTAGGACACCACTGGATGACAGTACATCCTCTGAGTACAAGCTTTTAACCGATGACCAATGATTTGAAGAGACAAACTGACAGACAAATGAAAAGTCAGCCATATTATGCAGTTAAATTATGCTGTACCTAATGTCACAGATGTCACCTTCACAAGATGTGAGCACTTTTTGAACTCCCCTACTCCTTTGATATTAAACTAACATATTAACATCTATGTTTTAGATTAAACACGAATTGGACAACTTTTTAACATATTTCCATGCTTTTTTAAAGTGCAGGAAAGTGTTAAACTATGTATATTGCAGTAAACTGCCAGGGGAAAATAAACATATTACTGTATTTGTATTCTTCCTATTATTGTGGTTTGCAGCCAACCAACGTGGATATGTCTCACTAATCTTACTCTTCTGGAAAATGTTGTTAGTATTGATTGTAAAACATCTTTACGTGATTTTCATGATTTCTTTGCTTCTCAGAATGCACTTGGCTGCTGTAAATGTGTGTGTATCCAACAAATTCAAGTTATCTGCTCTAAAAACAGGAAAATAAGTGAAAAGAATTCACTCCATCTCATAAAACCCCAATGGCCTCTTAATATTGTATGTTAATTGTTTTTCATAAATCCTGTTTGTTTTTTCTACTGCTTTAGAAAATGCCCCATTTAATGTCATTACATTGTGTTTGTCTTTATACTCGAAATGGACCTGGGTAGGATTTCACTGCAGCAGATGGAAATTTGTGTAGTACTAGCATTGTCTATTTAGGCTTCTGTTTAGTTGTTAACTGCGGGTATTGCATATAACTGTTTTGGATTCATCCCTACATAGAAACCCTTAAACTGTGCAGAAAATTAAAAACTTGTTTCATCATACACTAAGAAGGTGTAGATTCAGCTCACCTGAAGATCATGCAGCAGCTTCTGGTAAGGTTGGAGCACTGACAACTCTTGTTCCCAGTCCAGCACAAGCAAAAACATGTAGCGGATCCAGCTTCACACAACCATCCAGGTTCAGTAAAAATGTAGCAATTTATTTCATATTCTCTAAAAATTCGCAGGGGCAGATATAAGAGAACACAGACATACACAGTGTAAATGCCTACGCGTTTCAGAAAAAATCCTTCATCATGGCATATCGTGAGGCATAAACAGGTGATTAGGTTGCTTTCTCTATTTAGTGTTTGATGCCTATATCGTGCGTTTTGCCTATCCACACATGACCGGGCACACGTACGATTAAAACTTTTTAAACGTGATCACATGACCTGTTCATGCCTCGCGATATGCCATGATGAAGGATTTTTTCCGAAACGCGTAGGCATTTACGCTGTGTATGTCTGTGTTCTCCTATATGTTCATCTGTCTCTGTGAATTTTTAGAGAATATGAAATAAATTGTTACGTTTTTACTGACCCTGGATGGTTGTGTGAAGCTGAATCCGCTACATCTTTTTGCTTGTTTCATCATACACCCATATCAGACGCACGATCTGAATCGCGGTAGAGTGCACTACCATTGGACAATGCACTTTCAGTGAACTCCGCGGACAAGTTCTGTAAGTTAATGTGCCCCAATGATTGACAAAGGATCCTGAATTGGTTGCTCCAATGTGTCACTCTGTGATAATTAGTAAACCCCATTTTTACTTCACTTATTTGCTGTGCTGACATTTTTGGATTTTGGATTCTGAGGATTAGTCATGTCCATGCGTGTGCATCCAAATATTTTATTGGTGCTCCTGGATGCTTTTGATATTCCAGATATCTAAAAGATAGAAGATATATAGAATTTAAATAGACCTCTTATATGCTGTTGCCACATTTGATATTGTGCCGCCTGTACAGATTTCCTTTTCGGGCCATTCACTGTGACCATTTTACAGATATCTTAAGACTCCACTGTGTAAAAGGAATACAGTAACCTTGTAACTGCAAGATAAATTGGCACACTAAATCTATAATTCTATAATCCACAGCCTTATTTAAATTCAGGTCTCTCTCCGTATTAGTCTTTCCACTTCTCCTACAAGGCTATTCCATTTGTGTTCCAAAAAACTATTCCTCAAAAAGATATTATTGCTGGCTTGTCCATCTCTAAATTAGAACAATATGACTGAGCTGAAAGCAGCTGCATTATTCACTGTCACAGCCCGTAGTTGGCTAAGGAACATGGTCTTAGCTTGGCGTTTGTGCTTGCAGATAGCATCTCCTTTTTAATAGAAAAAATGGTGGTGCACACATCAGGATAAGGGTAGCATTGCCACTAGCTTTGGGCTACTGTACATGGATCCAAACAACAAACATGTACATACCATGTTACATATTTTAGCAGCCTTACATACTTCTGAAATATAATTATTGATAATTATTTCCCAGACCAACATGGATTCAGATGCCTGATGTGTCACATAATGTAAGAACTATTCAGAAGAGTGGTAGAGACTGGAGCATCATTCAGTTTTTCAGTGCAGTGAACACTTTACAGGGCCTTGATGTCACTGTATAGTTACAAGAAAATGATAAAGGTCACCCTACATACACAAAAAGAGGTTCCTTAAAGGGAATGGGTTGCCAAATTTCATTTTGATCTACTAAAATCAGATATGTAGCTATTTTTGTTAATCTTTTCTATTGTATAATTTTAGCTTTTTCTCTTCCATTTTCTGCCAATGATCATGGGGGTTGCCGTCTCGTACGAGGTCTAGTAACTGCACTTAGTAATATACTTTACAGCAGCCTAATGGACACAGTCAGCATTGACTGGAGCTGACTCATTGAAGTCTATGAAAAGTTTTCTCAGCATGAGGTGTAGATACATAATATATTGGAAACATTGATAGTGTTGTCTAAAGAGGCGTTACAATATATTTTACTTTAATCCTATCGGTGATGCAAATGAGGTGACTTCTGCATAGAATTAGGCTTGCTCCCCACATACAGTGTGCAGCCCTGGAAACAGACCCATATGTTGGTCTGATCCCAAGGTCTGCACACGTTGCTCGGGAAGGGAGTCCTTGTACAATACAGAAATATGAGGTTGCAAGGATTCGCTTGCTGATGCCCTTTATTTTAATTAAGACTTTTTATTGTGCCTCTGATTTTTCTCTAGCTTTGCTTGCTATCTAAGTACCTATACTGAACTTTTGTACTAATGGTGTCATACCTGTCTACAGATTAGGATATGTAAATATTCATGGGCTTCAACAAGCCTTACTTTACAAACTAAAACACTCATAACGGTGGGTTCACAACCAGGAGGATTCCAACCAGTGGCGTAACTAGGAGTGGCAGGGCCCCATAGCAGGCTTTGGCATAGGGCCCCCGTTCCCACTTGAAAATTATACATATTTGTATACTCACACATGCAAGTTACAATCACACATTTATACACTTATGCACATATTATGCACTTATGCTCACATTGAGCATATACAAACACACAGCATATATACGTGCATACAGTATATGCAGACGCCATACACCGTATACACATACAACATATATACATCACAGCTGCAGCATATATAAATCACATATATGTCATATACAAATTATGATGTAAAAAAGTGCTGCATAATATGGATAAAATGATGCACATCCTCCATTCTTTAGTGTGTCAGGGTGGGACTGTGGACCCCATAGCGGTTGCCATGGCTGCTACCACTGTAGTTACGCCCCTGATTCCAACACGTCCTTGCAATGTATGGCTGCTGGTGATGAACAGAATGTACAGGTTGTCATCATCGGGTGCTTCCTCCTGCCGAGCGATCTATGTGCTTGGCGGGGCTTTGGTGAGAGTTTCAATTCACTGTATTCGATGAAAAGACAAAGATTTTTACATCTTTCCATCCCACATTTTTTGACGTACAGGACGTATGGTGGCTAGACGGAGGGTACTTGCCACGATGTATAGGCTTAGTGTACACAAAAAAAAGTGATGTGAACCCAGCCTAGTGCTAAACCATTGGATTTTAGTGAGGACAGCCAACCACAATATGTGTATGGTAAACTTATGGGAGGCACTTGGCACATAGCTTTCCTGTTTGCTTTTTTATACATATGTACATTTCCCTAAAACAGCTTTGTTCCCCTGTTCCTTCTTGTACTTTAATTAGACTAGGGGCATAACTACATGGGTAGCAGCTGCTACAGGGCTGGATGGAGGATGTACACCTTTATATACATATTATACTACACACCTCAGATGCATGTATGTGTGTAAAAATTTATAAATAAGCCTATAAATATGAGTATATACGAGTATATACAGAGCCTTGCGAAAGTATTTGGCCCCCTTGAGCGTTTCTACCTTTTGCCACATTTCAGGCTTCAAACATATAGATATAAAATTGTAATTTTTTTGGTGAAGAAGCAACAACAAGTGGGACACAATTGTGAAGTGGAACGAAATTTATTGGATATTTTAAGCTTTACTGAAAAGGGGGCCGGATACTTTCGGAAGGCGTGGTAAATGTATGTGATTGTATAAACATCTGTATATACAAACATATATTTTTTTAAGGGTTACGAGGGCCTAATGCAGAAGTCTGCTATGGGGCCCAGTCTCTGCTAGTTATGCCCCTGAATTAGACAAATAGTAATACAACCTAGAATGTAAAAGTGTATATTATAAAATCAACCCAGAGTATTAGACTTTGGACCTATTTAGGGATCAAAGGTAAATAATTATTTTTCATTATTTCATTTTCAGACATAATCTCCACCCAGGAAGGGGAGGATTTCATGGTAGCTGGAAATGTGAACTAATATAAAAAATGCATGATATATATTTTTCTCACACAAGTAAAGATCAATTCATTCTGTTAAAGCTATAAATATAACTAAGTTTCCATTAAGAACAGGTTGTAGATATTAGTACTGTATTAAGATATTTATACAGCATTCTTTTAGTGCCTCTCAGCGTTTCTTAGATGTCTCTTTAGATCATTCACCTAATGCCTTCTGGTGAAAAGAAAGTCCTTTTAGTGTACTGCATATTTTGGCTGATTTGTATGTATGTAGACCCATTAAGGCCCTTTGACCTTATTTACCACATACTAAATACTTGCTGTATAATATATTTAACAATCCAGTTAAGGAGTCCCAAATCATATACTCTGGCTCTACATACTCTACAGTGGTCACAACTTCTTACTGACTATTTTCTCAGGACTAGAATATCAGTTTAAAGGAAATCAACCATTTGTTTTCATGCATTGTGAACCAAACATACCCTGAGAATGCTGTAGCTACACTGATGCAGAAACATATCTTGTTTAATCCCTCATCTGAATGGTTTTGCTCTAAAAACAATTATAAAATTCAGGACCTTGGAAAGCAGGGTGCAGACCAAAATTGTTCTAAATTAAAAATAAATTACTGAATTAATAAAAATGTCCTTAAGCCCCATAAATATATAAATGCATCACCACATCTGTAACGAACCATAGATTTAAAAAAGATTATTATTGAACCCACTTGATGAACACCAATGGGGGCCAATGAGGAAACTAAAATCCTGACAGCTGCAGGTTCGTCCTTCCCTTCTGCACCTAATAGTGCACCCATAACCCAAGTAACGGCCACATGTGGGGGGTCTCTGTACTCGGGAGAGATTGCATAACAAATTTTAAGATGGGTTTTCTCTTTTTATCTTTTGGAAATGTGTAAATTTTAGGGCTAAATAAACGTATAACTGACCAAATTTGACCATTCCAAATTTCACCTCCATTTTGATTCAATTGCTATGAAGATCTCAAGGGGTTAACAATCTTTCTAAAAGCTGTTTCTGATAGTTTGAATGGTTCAGATTTGATATATAGGTGATTTTTTAATGTTATATATTTAAAATTTCAATAAAAACAGTAGTTATCCCCAAAAGAGTCAATTCTGAAAATACATAAAACCGATATTCGATTTGTAAGCCGTGTGACATATGAGGAATGATATGCAGCAACTAATTTAGGTGGTAAAACTATCTGCCTGAAAACGCAATTATTTTGAATTTTGAAAATGGCAAATTTTTCAAAAAAATCATGATTTTTTTTTTTTAATAAATAAATGGAAAACTTATCAGCCAAAATTTACCACTAAAATGAAGTACAATATGTGAGGGAAAAACAATCTCATAATCGCTTTGATAAGTAACAGTGTTCAAAAGTTATAACCATATAAAGTAATGCATGTCAGAATCCAAAAAATGGGGGTGAGCCTTAAGCTACAAAATGGCTTCGTCCTGAAGGGGTTAAACAATATATGTTTCTGCATCGGTGTAGCTACAGCATTCTCAACGTATATTTGGTTCATAATGCATAAAAGCAAAGGGTAGATTTCCTTTAAAAGGTATCATAGAGATATATTTTTCTCTTATGCACTTCCAGTGTTAAAAGAATTCTCGGAATTTGCCCTATAACCTCACTTTCACATGACTGCAATTTCGCTTTTATACCTAGTGGCTTTCCCTCAATGGAGACGAACTGCCATATGGCCTTTGGGGGCATTGAGTATAAACTAATTAGGGAAGCACTTTATAGGGAAGGGTAAGGGGGTGCTGTATATAAATATATACGGTGCTCAATACAGCAATGGGTTATGTAAATAAATTCATGGAGTACGGAAATAGTTAGGAGCTGCTATTTTATAAATTCATTTTATAAATTACTTTATATAAACTCATTGGGAGATTGGTTTTATATATTAATTCATGGGGGGGGGGGTCTATATATATAAATTCATGAGGCTTGTATATAAATTTAGTAAGGGGGAACTGTAGATATAGATTCATTTAGGGAGTTGCAGTATACATTTTTTTAATGGGAGAGCAAAGCAGAATTCAGTTCCAGGACCCCATGATTTACATGCATGTCCTTCTTTCTATGGTGAACTCTCTAGCCCTTTGCTTTGATCCACTAGCCCCATGTTTATATTCCTAAATTTGAAACTCAAACATACACTTACTAGCACTCCTTAGCTTTACTCTATACATGCAATCCACAGATTCCGTACAAGATAGGGTTCATAGGTTTGTTCTTAAGTTGAATTTGTATGTAAGTCGGAACTGTATATTTTATAATTGTAGATCCAGTCAAAAAAAAATCTGTAATGGTATCACAGATTATCAATAAAGCTTCATTACAGACACTTTACAGCTGATCATTACAGCCTGGGACTATAGTAACATCCAGAGAGCTTCACCAGAGGTCACAGTGGGCAGAGGGGTCTGCCTTTAATTAGGGGTCATCTTTAAGTCAGGTGTCCTTAAGTATGGGACCGCCTGTACTTATATCCAGCTATTTATACCAGATTCCCTATTGTGAACTACTATTAATCCTATTACACATCTATCCAACACCACATACTAGTCCAGCCACCCAGCAGGGGACAAGGGAAGAATACTTGCAATAGAAACCCAAAGGATTTTTACCAACACTGACTACTAGTAACCTCTCTGATTCTTACTAACAGTTAATCCTTCCAGTTTATTAGGGGTTGCTTTAATAACATTGTTTCTGTGGACTAGGAAAACATGTGTTACAGGAATACATGGAAAAAAGGGCTTATGAATAAATAAAAATGCTATATAATTTTCTAGAATTACTATCTCTGTAAAAACTATGTTTAATAATTTCCCCATTGTCTAAATGTTGAATTCTTTTTTTTATAAATTTAAGCAAATATATTGATTCTCCTCTTCATTTTCATTCCTAGTCCTAAATATATGTGTGTCTATTCTAGGTTGTATACACATGAATTATTAGATATGTGTACATAAAATTGTAATATGTGTACAATTGTGTTTTCAGAATTAAAATATCATTTGCAGCCCAAAATGCTGTGTGCCTGCAAGTTGTTTAATTGTTGTTTACTTACTCAGCATTTCCTGAATGATAAAGAAGAAGAAAAAGATGTTTTTATTTCTTATTTCTATTGTATCCACCTGCAAATTATAGTACATCTACAACATGGTTTTATTCTAGCTAACCCTCCCTGCCTGAGCCAGCTTGTGCAGACAGAGAGATGTCATTCTGACCAGAGACTTCATACTGCGACCCACTCCTAAATTGGATCATGCTCTTTCCATACCGCAGTGATAGATGTGCGCCTTTGATGACACGTGAAGGCAGTTGGCTATTTATTTTTTTGCTGCAGTGGGGGTGTGAATGAGAACAAAGAGGAGTCTGGCTGGTTATTGTTTAGTAAATTTCTGAGCCTATTTGATGGAGGCTATACAAATTTAGTTTTCCATTTCGTGGAGTAAAGCAATGTATTTTCAGTTGTGGAAGTAGCTCATCTTTTGAGTTTTTATTATTTTTTTTATTATATGCAGTAGCATGCAATAAATCTGCGTGTCCATTTATGGATTTAAAGTCATATACATCGTTTTTATCCCTGTGAATTTAGATTTTTTTTACTTCTCTGTTTAAAATTTTGTATTGAAACTGTACAAATAATTAATAATTATTAAGTACAACATAAATAACTCACCTCGCCTGTGACGTACACAAGGCAATTGACTTAACAAGTACGACATCTAGATGTAAGCATCTTATGTCTTGCATCAAAAGAATATATTGTATACAATTTTGCATCAATTAATTTGCATAAAATATACAGTAACTCAAATAAATACATTATGGCATGTCAGATGGTGTGAATGTTGCATGCAGAGAATAAGTCATTTGTAGAATGACGGTATAAAATGCTGGTAAGAAAACTGAATGTCACTAATGTGAAAGACACTCACAAAACAAAAACAGAGAAAGGAAATATAATTTTTTTTTTGTTATTTTTATATAGTGTAAATGTTTCAAAGCTCATGAACAATTACACATTGAGGCCCCTGAGAATTGACTGGTGTTCACAAAGCAGGATGTTCAAATTTCACTATTTTAATCTTTTGGACAACACACTTTATTTATTTAGTTATCTTAGAGATGTGTTCTTTGACAGGTAGCTTACTAACCACATGCAATTCTAAATATCATGGCACCTTAGGAGTAGCAGCGATATCATAGGTGACATAACTGAGACTCTGCACTCAAACCCACATCGCTAACAGTTGGTACAAGGGTAAGAGCCATAAAGTCATAGAATTGTAAAAACATATTTTGAATATACCATTTTCTTCCGATATAGCTCCACTGCTCAAAAAAAATGCTAGCCTCTAGTCTACAAGACGACTGTCAATTTGCTAGAGAGTTTTTTATTGTTTTAAAGTTAATATCAATAACTATTGTAAAGAATTGCAAAAAATGTCTCTTTATTAATTGTGAACTACTATTAATCCTATTACACATCTATCCATTGCCACATACTAGCCCAGCCACCCAGCAGGAGGCAAGGGAAGAATACTTTCAATAGAAACCCAAAGGATTTTTACAAACACTGACTATTAGCTGTGGCAACAGAGCCATTTTGCGTTCATGGGCGCTTTCTAGGGCCGATGGCCATTGATGGCTTGAGAAAGTGCCCATGAGTGCAAAACGGGTCAGTTGCTGCAGCTTGCGCCCTCCCTGCATATGTCACAGTTAATAAAGAGACACTCTTTGCACAACAGCTGGTGAGTGCCGCTATTCTCTTTTTATATTTAAGAATGGATTGTATGCTTCTTGCCTAACATCACCTGCAGTGCTTACCATGTGAGTTGAACGACTGGTTGTGCCCGCCTCTTTACTCTTACTACATTTATTGTACTTGATGGTCAGAGAACAATGATCATCAGTAAATAGTGCATGCATGCTTTGTGGGTGAACTTTTTGGTCAATGCTGTTTGTGGAAAAACATTTATAAGAAGCACCAAAAAAACTTTATAGCGCAGGCCTTATGTGGCAACATGTGCAGGAAACAGGCAGCTACTTATATCTATGAGCCCCAAGTCCTATCAGCATGAACCCCTGTTTTGTAGTCTGTGGCTTGTGACCCACAGTTTGGAAAACCATGTTCTATAGGTATGACCCTCTTAAAAAGGAAAAACTATTTCTTGCATATTATATATTTTACCACAGCCTGATCCGCTTATAGTATACTATTTTGGTAAAGCTGTATCGTGGCACACAGAATTAGTTCACAGTATTTCATTTTAAATTTTTATAACTGTTAATCCTTTCGTAGAGACAATAAAGTCATTTATTTGAAAAAGGAGTCTTCCATTCGAAGTGATGTCTAACCAAAACTTACAGAACCAGACTAATTTTAAGCATTTTTTTAAAAGTTTAATTATAACTCTATAGGGAGACATTTATTGTACAGGCACTAGAGTATAATGTAGGCCATGCCCCCGTGTTCCAGCAGATACATCAAGAGGCACCCAAATTATGAACTGCTTCACTATGTTGTCCCTGAAGTAATCAATCGCTGCATCATCATTCAGCTGCTGTGAATGAGTCATCCAGCTCAGGTTGATTAGTCCTGTCTGGACACTTCAGGAAGCTCTGTGTAATGTGTTTACATAGAGCAGACAGTCTGCACCCAGCTTTCCCAAGGTCCTGAATTTTATAATTGTTTTTTGAGCAAAACCACTCAGATCAGGGATAAAACAAGATATGTTTCTGCATCATTATAGTATTGTTTCGCTATGCATAAAAACAAATTAGATTTCCTTTAAAGGAAACCTACCACTGCTGGCATGATAAAATCATGCGAGCAGACCACCTGGTAGGCTATTTAATACTGATGCCGGCACATACTTTAGTTAGGCACGGCGATCGTTAGTTTAGATAAAAAAATGTTTTACTTACCTATGAAAATATTCCTCCGGTGCTACCCCTACGTCATCTTCGGAAGGGAGATGTCTTCCGATCTTTAATTATTCACGCCTTCTTCATTGTAGCCGTTTCCTTCGGGTGCCGAGAGCCGTGACGTCACGGCTCTCGGCACCCGAAGGAAAAGGCTACAATGAAGGAGGCGTGAATAATTAAAGATCGGAAGACATCTCCCTTCCGAAGATGACGTAGGGGTAGCACCGGAGGAATATTTTCATAGGTAAGTAAAACATTTCTTTATCTAAACTAACGATCGCCGTGCCTAACTAAAGTATGTGCCGGCACCAGTATTAAATAGCCTACCAGGTGGTCTGCTCACATGATTTTATCATGCCAGCAGTGGTAGGTTTCCTTTAACTATACAATAAAGTATTAATCATGTGGGATTTTTTTTCAGTCATAGTTAAACACAATCATGTAGAAATAGTTTACTGTAATATAGATCCTACCAAAATAATGATGAGAGATAATTACTATGGGGATAAAATATTTTATCTCATATTTGCAAAAATATAAAACAAACACCCTATACATATATAAATATATATCCAGAGGCTTTCTGCCCTTCATTTGTCAAATTCACAAAAAACAGTCACTGTGATCCAAACTGAGGTATAGATTTAAGAATCAATGCTTTACATCACAAGTAAAATTAGAAAGTGAACACTTACATGAAGGAAAGTATGCTCCTTGTCTGTGAACCAACAGTAAGATCTATGAGATATGACGTTAGGCGTAAGGACAGACAGATATCTCATTGGCACTGGCAGTCAGGTTTTATTCTTATATCTAGCCTTTTTTATGGTTTCTTCACCTACACACATTGTTAAAACCCTGGAGATGTATTCCCTCTGCACCAATTATCTTCATTTTTAAAGAAATTATCTTAAATTATTTCTGACAAATGTAGTTGTCTGCCAATATGTCACTACAACATCAATACTTTCTTTCCATCTGAGGGGAGGGCTATCCCTTTGGGAATCTTGTCTGTCACTAGTGAAACCAGGCAGGAATCACAAGTTTATAACTTACACTTACCGACAGGGAGAAATATGTTTCTGCCTGTCAGCTCTGCCATGTTTTTACGTTATATTATTTATTTCTAGACAGTAAGTGAACTACTCAAAGTGATAGAAAGAGGAAGCACAAATATCTACAATGCAAGAACCCACTCAAAATTGGACAGACTAAGGATTTGTTGGCTTTATATTATTATTGACTATGTACAGGCATGAGAGAGTAATTTATAGGAGTCTAAGTTATATCGGTAGTGCAAAGAAATTGGCTAAACATGGCTAATTCAAAGAAAAAAGATGCTGTTTAATGATGTTTATGCTGTTTTTAGACATAAAGGGGTAGATTTATCAAGCTGTCTGAAAGTCCGAATATTCCTAGTTCCCCACGACAACCAATTACAGCTCAGCTTTCATTTTACCCTTTTCAAGGGGAGCTGTGATTGGTTGCCATGGGCAGCTGAGAATATTCTGACTTTCAGACAGCTTGATAAATCTGTCCCAATAAACTTCATTTCCCCATTCATATTAAAACTGCAAGGCTGGGACCCAGGTGATCTAATTCGGCCATATACATTAGATAAGCATTAGATAAGCAACCAAATCTGCTGGCCAACCACCTTTTGAGTGTTAGAGATTTTTCTCTAGGGCCTCAAAACAGTCCTTCATGTTGTACAGACGACTTTCAAATTAACTCTTTCATGGTTGTCCTGGTACCAGGAACTTGAACATAAAACCAAGACACGTCAGTCTCTTGGTATATGTAAAGATATTCTCCCGTTTAATCTCTCAAATGCACAGACAGAAGAGTCATCAAGGGGCGTGAATAGAATGCTGCAATGCTATTGGCCATAACGAATCCACCAGCACATTTCTCAGAAAAGGCTAACAGACCTTGTTCACAGACATGTTTATACTAATTTCCCTGAGAAGAAAGAGATAAACTGGCTCCAGAATCATAATACAATGCAGCATGAAGGACAGACTGGCTTCTCATTAAATGTCAAAGAGAATTAGCTGACAGGCCAGCAAACAGGTTACATAAAATGAAGTTCATGACATTACCTGGACAGTGCTTTGACCCCCAGCCTGACCCCTGGCTAATACTTAAAATGGTGGAAAGTAGTCAAGATGGCGTCCGAAACCAGTGTGATCCCCTTAACATGAGTATTGTGGCACCTCCTAATGTGAGAATTGTAGAGCAATTACAGTTGACAAACTGCATTTCAAAAAATGCAATTGTTTTTCTTAAGTTCAGATAAGATGCTTACAGCGACAACTTGATTCCAAATTGGCATTTCTGTTACCCTGAATAAAGTTGGATTTGAGAGCCAATCTATTTTACAGCACCTCTCCAAATGGCTGGGGAGGGAATCCCTTACTATGAATCACCAATGTAGTTTTAAAGTATGGCCTCCACCAATGATTTCATAATAATACAGGCAGTCCCCGGGTTACATACAAGATAGGGTCTGTAGGTTTGTTCTTAAGTTGAGTTTGTATGTAAGTCGGAATTGTATATTTAATCATTGTAATCCCAGCCAGAACTTTTTTGGTCTCTGTGATAATTGGATTTTAAAAATGTTGGGTTGTCATAAACACTAAAGCTTCATTACAGACACATTTGATAACTGTTATAGCTGTTTATTGTAGCCTAGGACTAAAGTACAAGAAATTACCAATATCCAGAGGTCCGTTTGTAACTATGGGTCGTATGTAAGTCGAGTGTTCTTAAGTAGGGGACCGCCTGTACATACATTTTGTTCAGTGTGATTGTGTTTTGCAGGGCCAGGAGAAAAACCTAGGATACATGGGCAATCTACGTTTTGTTTTGTAGAAAGTTTTGGAGTCTGGGCCTTACGGTTGTAAATGAGAACGATTAAACTGGACCTTTTGATAAATCCAAGTCTTTGCATTCTTTAATTAGAATTGGTTCACTTATTCTGCCATAGTTGGAATTTTCTCTCTAGCCCTGCTGTTCCAGATTAAGCAGGCCCAGGACGACCCATCTGACAATACAGAACAATCTTATTTGCAGTACTTAATACTGTAATTAGACTCTCTATTGCCAGATGGGCGGTCCTTAGATGAAAAAGATAGTTAACATAAGTTACTTGGGAACAGTAGGGGCTAGAGCGAACATTTCAACTAAGCCAGAATCAGAGGAATGGCACCTACTAAATTATAAAAGAGTTGGAGCTGTTGGAAGTGAGGAAAGGTTCTCTTTAATGCAATAATTTTACTATAGGCCTTATTCTGATTTTCACATTTAATATGTGATTGTCAAGAGGGTCCCGATTTACTGGTGAAAGCTGTCTCTTATGTTGAGGAGTGAGGGGTATTTAGAAGAATATACAATTTTCTATACCAGCTCACACTTATAAGATAAGATTGTAATTTATTGATCCCATGGAGGGAAATTATTTTGTACATAGTGTTCCGGCAATTGATACAAACAATAAGAGATAAACTTTAACATTACAGTTACATACAAACACTACAGGAGGCGCGTCTTTCTTGCTATTTCTTAGTTGCATACAAACATCATAATATATTTACAGGACCAATAGGATACAGCACAATATGGTTCACATAACCACATTACATTGCATACAGGGGAAACATTACATATGAAATACAGTAGTGACAATAACAATATGCTACATGCATGGGGGTTACTTCATTAGGGGTACATGTGCAGCAACAATGTCATGTCTTGTAGTTTGCTTTTGGCAGATTGGACATTGCCTGTAGCTCTACTTCCACCAGGTACCGGCACTTAAGCAGCCTAGTGCTGGTTACAATTGAAGCCTTGGTACTGGTTTCTCCTGACTAGCAATAAAATACTGAAAGCGATCACTTACATTTCAGGTGCTCCAATGATGCTATAACATGACTACCAGGATCCGGTTCCGGCACTCTATTGCACTCAGCCCTGCAACATGGAGCCCTGCTGCTGCTGATCCGCTTGTTGATGAAGAAGGAGATCCCACGTGGAGGGGGGATGCTGCAGAGAGGAGGGGTTATGCCATGGGGAGGGGTGATGACGAGAGACCGCAGCTGATAATGTATATTGCCTTCAGAGGCTATGGCCACAGGGGCTGCAAGGGCCAGGCACGTGATGGGCCTAAACTAATGGGGATGATGGTGATGGTGGGCCATGTGGGGCTGTCCACTGGCAAGGGAGCCTAGGCAAGTGATGCAGGGTACCTGCTTCAGACACCCCCATGCGTAAACGCATGCCTCAGGCCAATCCTCTAGGTGCCTGGGGGGGCGGCGCCTTCCTTGGGCTGGGCGGATGTCATTACTGTTTCTACTTTAATTTTGTTCATTGTATTGATTTACAAGTCTGTTGCATTACTTAATTCAGAGTAAAAATCTATTTGCAGTAAAATTTTAAATAGCATCAGACCATTGTCTCTGTTCAATCAAGTTCTCAAATGCTTTGTACAAAATCAAGGAGAGTGATGTGAAATGAATGGTCATAATTAGAGATGAGCGAGTATACTCGTCCGAGCTTGATGCTCGTTCGAGTATTAAGGTACTCGAAACGGCTCGTTGCTCGGACGAGTATTTCCCCTGCTCGAGATCGAGCATTTAATTAAAAAAACACAGTGAAGAACAATGAAGAATAGAATAGAAACAGTGAACACAGGATCATTTAAGTGAAAAACACAGTGAAGAACACAGTGAAGAATAGATTACAGATGTGCGGCACATCTGCTTACTTGTCGGAAGGGCGCGGAACGGTGCGAACAAAATGTGAAGAACAATATATAGCTCCTGGGCTGCTGCGGAGAGTAAAGGGAAGCAGAAATCTGGGGAGACCGAGGCTGCAGGAAGAGGGGTTTCCCGCTCACCTGCAACCTTCCCCCAAGACGTGCACCCTGCATGGGCTCGACATGCGGCAGACAGCCCCGCGCCCCGCACCCACCGCCACTGATGACTGAACCACTGCATGTAGCTGAATCTTCCTGCTCGCTGTGTTGTATGTGTCGGAGTGGCGCTGAGTGTTGGATGTGTACCGGTACCTTGTCATGCCGGGCGGAAGAAGGGGTCCAAGCCGGCAGCAACTGTGCCGATCCGCTTTTCCCTCACTGCAGACTCTGATTGGCAGGGAACGTGTGGCAATGGCACAGGGTTAAGAAACAGGAATGGCAGCGCTGTTGGCCCCTCCGATAACCGCCCTGATCACCCCCGAGCCGGTGCGTCACTGCCGCATCCCTGACCTGCCGCTGGACGGGAGTCTTCTTTTCAAGTTCCTCTTCTTCATCTACCTTCTGGTGTCGCTTTTCATCCAGTACATAAACATCTATAAGACGGCATCGGGGAGACTTCAGTGGAAGCAGAGGAGCGGATCCCGGGACAGCGTATCTCCTGACAAGTAAGCAGATGTGCAAAACATCTGTAATCTATTCTTCACTGTGTTCTTCACTGTGTTTTTCACTTAAATGATCCTGTGTTCACTGTGTTCACTGTTTTTATTCTATTCTTCACTGTTCTTCACATCTGCTAACTTGTCGGGAGATAATATACGCGCGGAACAGTGAAGAATAGATTGCAGATGTTTGCATACATCTGCTAACTTATCAGAAGACATTATATTTCAATTAAATAACACATTTTATTCCCGAACCATGGTCCCTTTGAAAAATGCTCGAGTCTCCCATTGACTTCAATGGGGCTCGTTATTCGAGACGAGCACTCGAGCATCAGAAAAAGTTCGTCTCGAATAACGAGCACCCGAGCATTTTAGTGCTCGCTCATCTCTAGTCATAATGTCCAAATATTGCCCAGAAAAGCGATATAATCTAAAATTAAGTGCACTGTTTTGTTTTTAAATATTACTCATACATCAAAGTGTCTTTCCAATCAAAATATATATTTCAAGATTTTTTGAAAATACAAAGCCAGTTAGAAATGTTAGTTCTGTTGTTCTTACTGGTTTTCCTCCATACATGAAAAGTAAAGGACTTAAGTTTGAGTTCAGCTCCAGTTGATCTGCATTTATACATTATATTATAAGACACTGTTTTTACACTACTTGACCATCTTCAGAATTTTCCTTCTTTAAAGGCTTCAGAACAAGAAAATCATTTTTAAACCACCTCCCCATTTATACCTGAGTTTTTCTAACTCTAGACAGTCACAATACAATGGCTGTACAGTCACAATACATTAATGATTTTACTTATTTACACAAATTGTATAATTACTATTTGGACTGGCTATATAGTTTACTGGGAGTTTTCTGAGTGTGTCACAGCTCTCAAACAGCTGATGGGCCACTCCTTGCCTCCCTAACTACTAGATCCACTGTGCTGTGTTCTGCTTTAGATGTTGGATAAGAAGACTCCCTGATCACTTCCCTTCTCTTCCCAGGCTGCCTCCTGCTAGCCCACAGTTATGCATCTATATGATTACCTAACCTTATTAAATGGATGAACAGTAGGCATGCATTCATATAACACCTTAAAGAGAACCTCCAGTAGTTTATATAAGTTTAAATTACATTACCTTGCTACCTACCAGCAAGATATGGTGAGTCTTGGGAAGAAGTGGGGGTAGCTGCAGCCTATGTGCCCATGTCAGCCTTCTCTCCTCCAAACTCATGCAGCTCCCTTACCACACTACACTTCCTGTCATGTACATTGAGGGAGGGAGGGGGATAGTGAGGAGGAGAGGAAGAATGCATGAGAAGACACAAGCACACACAGGCTGCAGCTGCCCGCCCCTCCCCAGGTCTCAACATATGCAGCAGGCAGGGAGCCAGGTAATAAAATTATTATAAACTACTGAAATTATTCAAAATGTTGACAAAGGCATATCAATCTGAGGCCAGATAAAAATGACATTCCTTGTGACAGGTTTGATTTAAAGGGGTTTTCCCATGAAAGAAAGTACTCAAATTTTAATCTAGGGATGTTTACACAATAAAGATCATTTTAACCCCCTTACTTTACAATTTTACTCAGTTTTATTGCTGTTTTACTCAGTGATAGTGAGTGTAAAATTCGAGAGTGTGAGCCTTGACTCTCTACCCAGACACTTCATGATCCCTCACATGATCACTTACATACCTTTCTTTACGCTCTTTGGCTGGTGATAATATATGTTAGCTGGATTTTAAATATGGCTGTTTTAATAAATGTGCTCTTATTACACCATTATACATGTACATTATGGGGGAGATTTATCATATCGCATGATAAAATCCCTGCTCCTCCATCACTGCTGGAATCATCAAGAGTCTTAGGCCTCCTGATTAGAGATGAGCGAACATGCTCGTCCGAGCTTGATGCTCGTTCGAGCATTAGCGTACTCGAAACTGCTCGTTGCTCGGACGAATACTTCGCCCGCTTGAGAAAATGGCAGCTCCCGCCGTTTTGCTTTTTGGCGGCCAGAAACAGAGCCAATCACAAGCCAGGAGACTCTGCACTCCACCCAGCATGACGTGGTACCCTTACACGTCGATAGCAGTGGTTGGCTGGCCAGATCAGGTGACCCTGGGATAGACTAGCCGCTGCCCGCGCTGCTCGGATCATTCTGTGTCTGGATGCCGCTAGGGAGAGAGCTGCTGCTGGTCAGGGAAAGCGTTAGGCTGTTCTATTAGAATAGTGTTAGGCAGGAGTGATTCTCCAAGAACCCAACAGCCCTTCTTAGGGCTACAATAACGTTCTACTTTTTTTTTTTTCTATTTGCATCTAGTACCATTTTGTGAGGAATTAGCAGGGGGACTTGCTACCGTTGTGTTTAGCTCTTAGTGGCACACATATCCACCTCAAACACCAAAGTGGGAAAATTTAGTAGGGGTTGGATTTCAATTAGGCACAGTCTGCCATTTGTCCTTTTTTATTTTACGTTTATTTTGTTTAATAACTCAGCGTCATCTCATCTGGCATAGTAGTGTGCTTTCATACTTGGCTAGAAAATAGCCATAGGAGAATCCAAACGGCTTACTTACGCCTACAGTAGCGTTATATATTTGATTTCTGGTTGATCTGCTGGTGGCTGTACTTGCTGCAGTGCATCTACTAGCCAATTGTGAGCAATTTGTAGTGAGACTTGCGACCGGTGTGTTTTGCGCTTAGTGACGCACATATCCATTGCAAAGACCGAAGTGGGAAAATTTAGTAGGGGTTGGATTTCAATTAGGCACAGTCTGCCATTTGTCCTTTTTTATTTTACGTTTATTTTGTTTAATAACTCAGCGTCATCTCATCTGGCATAGTAGTGTGCTTTCATACTTGGCTAGAAAATAGCCATAGGAGAATCCAAACGGCTTACTTACGCCTACAGTAGCGTTATATATTTGATTTCTGGTTGATCTGCTGGTGGCTGTACTTGCTGCAGTGCATCTACTAGCCAATTGTGAGCAATTTGTAGTGAGACTTGCGACCGCTGTGTTTTGCGCTTAGTGACGCACATATCCATTGCAAAGACCGAAGTGGGAAAATTTAGTAGGGGTTGGATTTCAATTAGGCACAGTCTGCCATTTGTCCTTTTTTATTTTACGTTTATTTTGTTTAATAACTCAGCGTCATCTCATCTGGCATAGTAGTGTGCTTTCATACTTGGCTGGAAAATAGCCATAGGAGAATCCAAACGGCTTACTTACGCCTACAGTAGCGTTATATATTTGATTTCTGGTTGATCTGCTGGTGGCTGTACTTGCTGCAGTGCATCTACTAGCCAATTGTGAGCAATTTGTAGTGAGACTTGCGACCGCTGTGTTTTGCGCTTAGTGACGCACATATCCATTGCAAAGACCGAAGTGGGAAAATTTAGTAGGGGTTGGATTTCAATTAGGCACAGTCTGCCATTTGTCCTTTTTTATTTTACGTTTATTTTGTTTAATAACTCAGTGTCATCTCATCTGGCATAGTAGTGTGCTTTCATACTTGGCTAGAAAATAGCCATAGCAATAGGATAGCATCGTTTGGTTTTAAAAACTCAAAAACACAAAAAAAAAAAAAAAACACAAAAAAAAGTTAAAAAAAAATTAAAGCTATAACTCTCATTTTAAAAATGTTTAACCCGAGGGCTAGGGGTAGAGGACGAGGGTGGGGACGTGGGCGTCCAACTACTGCAGGGGTCAGAGGCCGTGGTCCTGGCCGGGGTGAGACACCACCTGCTTATGAGGGAGCAGGGGAACGCCGCAGAGCTACACTCCCTAGGTTCATGTCTGAAGTTACTGGGACTCGTGGTAGAGCACTGCTGAGGCCAGAACAGTGCGAACAGGTGATGTCGTGGATTGCTGACAATGCTTCGAGCAATTTGTCCACCAGTCAGTCTTCCACGCAGTCCACCCATGTCACCGAAATCGCCACTCCTCCAGCTCCTGCACCTCAGCCTCCTCCCCCCCAGTCTGCCCCCTCCCAGGAAAATTTGGCATTTGAACCGGCATACTCTGAGGAACTGTTTTCTGGACCCTTCCCACAGTCACAAACCACTTGTCCGGTTGCTGCTGAGCAATTTTCCGATGCCCAGGTTTTCCACCAGTCACAGTCTGTGGGTGATGATGACCTTCTTGACGTAGTGGAAGTGTGTAAAGAGGTGTCCGACGATGAGGAGACACGGTTGTCAGACAGTGGGGAAGTTGTTGTCAGGGCAGGAAGTCCGAGGGGGGAGCAGACTGAGGGATCGGAGGATGATGAGGTGACAGACCCAAGCTGGGTTGATAGGCCGGGTGAACACAGTGCTTCTGAGACGGAGGAGAGTCCTCGACCAGAACAGGTTGGAAGAGGCAGTGGTGGGGCCAGACGGAGAGGCAGGGCCAGAGCTGGTGCATCAGCGCCAAATGTGTCAACTAGTGAAGCTCCCGTGGCGAGGGCTCTTGCGGCGAGGGCTAGATCTTCAGAAGTCTGGAGGTTCTTTAAGGAAACACCGGATGACCGACGGACTGTGGTGTGCAACATTTGCCAAACCAGGCTCAGCAGGGGTTCCACCACTACTAGCTTAACTACCACCAGTATGCGCAGGCATATGAATGCTAAACACCCCACTCAGTGGCAACAAGCCCGTTCACCTCCGGCCGTGCACACCACTGCTCCTTCCCCTGTGTCAGCTGATAGTCAGCCCCCTGCCCAGGACCCTGCCACAAAAACCCCATCGTCGCCTCCACGATCCTCCACAGCATCCACCAGCGTTCAGCTCTCCATACCCCAGACGCTGGAGCGGAAACGCAAATATAGTGCAACCCACCCGCACGCCCAAGCCCTTAATGTGCACATCTCCAGATTGCTTAGCCTGGAGATGCTGCCCTATAGGCTAGTAGAGACCGAGGCCTTTCGCAACCTCATGGCGGCGGCCGCCCCTCGGTATTCGGTCCCCAGCCGCCACTACTTTTCCCGATGTGCCGTCCCAGCCCTGCACCAGCACGTGTCAGACAACATCATCCGTGCCCTGACCAACGCCGTTTCTGACAAGGTCCACCTGACCACGGACACGTGGACGAGTGCTGCCGGGCAGGGCCACTATATATCGCTGACGGCACATTGGGTTAACTTGGTGGAGGCTGGGAGCGAGTCTGACCCTGCGGCTGGTCATATACTGCCGACGCCGAGGATTGCGGGGCCTACCTCGGTCCAGGTGTTTCAGGCCTACTATGCCTCCTCCTCCTCCCACCCCTCCTCCACCTCCTCCTCCGAACTACCATCCGTGGGCACGGCGCCATCAGTCGGTAGCTCTAGGCACAGCAGCAGTGCCGTCGCTAAGCGACAGCAGGCGGTGCTCAAACTGCTGAGCCTAGGCGATAAAAGGCACACCGCCCAAGAGCTATTACAGGGCATCACGGCGCAGACTGATCTGTGGCTGGCACCGCTGAACCTGAAGCCAGGCATGGTTGTGTGTGACAACGGCCGTAACCTGGTGGCGGCTCTGCAACTCGGCAGACTGACACATGTGCCATGCCTGGCCCATGTGTTAAATCTGATAGTTCAGCGTTTCCTCAAGACATACCCCAATCTGTCTGATTTGCTCACGAAGGTGCGTCGCATCTGTGCGCATTTCAGGAAGTCCAGCACAGATGCTGCCACTCTCAGGGCAGCGCAGCGCCGCCTCCAACTGCCCGCTCACCGACTGTTGTGCGACGTGCCCACGAGGTGGAATTCAACACTGACCATGTTATCCAGAGTTTACCAGCAGCGCCGAGCCATTGTAGACTGCCAGATGTCAACTTCCACCAGAACTGGTAGTCAGGTCAGTCAGCTTCCTCAAGTCTACAATGAGGAGTGGACGTGGATGTCTGATATCTGTCAGGTGCTGAGTAACTTTGAGGAGTCAACACAGATGGTCAGTGGCGATGCCGCCATCATCAGCCTCACCATCCCGCTGCTTGGCCTGTTGAAAAACTCTCTGATCAGCATGAAGTCGGAAGCTTTGCGCTCGTCACAAGAGACGGGGGAAGAAGATTCCCTTGTTGATAGCCAAAGCACCCTCAGGTCTGTTTCTCAGCGCATATCGGAGGAGGTGGAGGTGGAGGAGGATGAGGAGGAAGAGGAGGAGAATGTTGGCGAGACACAAGAGGGGACCATTGTTGAGTCCTTCACTGTTCAGCGTGTATGGGCAGAAGAAGAGGAGTTGGAGGAGGAGGAAATGGACAGTCAGGCCAGTGAGGGGAGTGAATTCTTACGCGTTGGTACTCTGGCGCATATGGCAGATTTCATGCTAGGCTGCCTATCCCGTGACCCTCGCGTTCAAAGAATTTATTCCAGCACCGATTACTGGGTGTTCACTCTCCTGGACCCACGGTACAAGCAAAATCTTTCCACTCTCATCCCTGCAGAGGAAAGGAGTGTGAGAATGCATGAATACCAGCAGGCCCTGGTGCACAAGCTGAAGCAGTATTTCCCTTCTGACAGCGCTAGCGGCAGAGTGCGTAGTTCTGCGGGACAAGTAGCGAGGGAGAGTAGGCGAGCAGGCAGCTTGTCCAGCACTGGCAAGGGTACGCTTTACAAGGCTTTTGCCAGCTTTATGTCACCCCAGCAAGACACTGTCACCTGTCCCCAGTCTCGGCAGAGTAGGGCTGATCTTTACAGAAAGATGGTGAGGGAGTACGTAGCTGACCATACCATCGTCCTAAATGATCACACAGCTCCCTACAACTACTGGGTTTCAAAGCTGGACATGTGGCACGAACTGGCGCTGTACGCCTTGGAGGTTCTTGCCTGCCCTGCCGCTAGCGTCTTGTCCGAGCGGGTTTTCAGTGCAGCTGATGGCATCATCACCGATAAGCGTACACGCCTGTCGACTGACAGCGCTGACAGGCTGACGCTTATTAAGATGAATAAAGCCTGGATTTCTCATAATTTCCAATCTCCACCAGGTGAAGGAAGCTCAACCTGAATAATTGATCCACTCCTCCTCCTCCTCATTTTCCTCCTTCTCCTCCTCTTTGTACAGTAAAGCAGAGGAAACTGGCTATTTTTTGACAGGGCCCACTGGCTCTAGCTATAGTACTTTATGCATTTAATTTTTCTGGAGGGCCACCTACCCGGTCCTCTGTTTTAAACAATTTTTGGGAGTGCCACATACAGGCACTCAATCTATTCAATTTTTCTGGAGGGCCACCTACCCGGTCCTCTGTTTTAAACAATTTTTGGGAGTGCCACATACAGGCACTCAATCTATTCCATTTTACTGGAGGGCCACCTACCTGCTCCTCTGGTTTGAAAAATTTTTGGGACTGCCACATACAGGCACTATCCAAATTAAATTGTCTCCCTAGCAGCCTCCACACGTTGTCTCCATTGCTACCTCCAAAAGTCGTCCATATAGCTGCCTCCATACATCGTCCCTTTATCAAACGAGGTGTGTCAGGCAGAAATTTGGGTTGTTTTCATGGATTCCACATCAAAGTTGTTAACTTTGTCGCCACCCTGCTGTGTTATCCACAAAATATACTGGCAAACTTTTATCATTTACCAATATTATTTCAGCGCTTCTTGCGCATCTGTTTACATTCCCCTCACCCGGCATATCCTAAACTTATAAGAACGCTACTACACTTGATCTTATACAAAAGGTTCTTAGAAGTGCTGTTTGGGGAGTAGCCTAGAGACAGGGGCTTGGATTGGCGAAAGCTCGCCTGGCAGCGGAGCGCCAGCTCCATGCGCATCATGCGCTTCTTGCGCATCTGTTTACATTCCCCTCACCCGCCATATCCCAAACTTATAAGAACGCTACTACACTTAACTTGGTGCAGGCTGGGACCGAGTCTGACCCTGGGGCTGGTCATATACTGCCGACGCAGAGAATTGAGGGGCCTACCTCGGTCCAGGTCTCAAAGGCCTACTATACCTCCTCCCAACCCTCCTCCACCTCCTCCGAATTACCATCCGTGGGCATGGCGCCATCAGTCGGTAGCTCTAGGCACAGCAGCAGTGCCGTCGCTAAGCGACAGCAGGCGGTGCTCAAACTGCTGAGCCTAGGCGATAAAAGGCACACCGCCCAAGAGCTATTACAGGGCTTCCACATCAAACTTGTTAACTTTGTCGCCACCCTGCTGTGTAATCCACAAAATAAACTTTTATCATTTACCGATATTATTTCAGCGCTTCTTGCGCATCTGTTTACATTCCCCTCACCCGGCATATCCTAAACTTATAAGAACGCTACTACACTTGATCTTATACAAAAGGTTCTTAGAAGTGCTGTTTGGGGAGTAGCCTAGAGACAGGGGCTTGGATTGGCGAAAGCTCGCCTGGCAGCGGAGCGCCAGCTCCATGCCAAGATCCAACTAACATAGTTTTAACTGCAGCACCTTTAATCTACTACTAGTTCACTGCCTCCATACATGGTCCCCTTATCAAACGAGCTGTGTCAGGCAGAATTTTGGGTTGTTTTCATGGCTTCCATGTTAACTTTGTCGCCACCCTGCTGTGTAATCCACAAAATATACTGGCAAACTTTTATCATGTACCGATATTATTTGAGCGCTTCTTGCTCACCTCCTTTGGTTCCTCTCTGCCACCCATTGGTTTGAAGCCTGAGTCCATTTAGGGTATGTCGCCATGCCACTCTCTAGCCTGCTGCCGCTGCCTCTGCTTGCCGTCCCCTATAGTGTCAGGGTCAATTATTGCATGTTTTAGATGCTATCTAGCTTCATTCTGTCACTCTGTCATGGCCATGCTGTTGCCCATAATTTTGGCATAATGGTGCGATTATGCAGCCTCAGAGGCATCCATGCATGCTGCCCCTGCTGTTTCCTGTCCATTTCCGTGGTGTTTCCATCCTTTTCTGAGGTTCCCAGGTGTTTGGCCAAGCTTCCCTGTGCAGAGCCTTGGTCCCCTTGAAAAATGCTCGAGTCTCCCATTGACTTCAATGGGGTTCGTTATTCGAGACGAGCACTCGAGCATCGGGAAAAGTTCGTCTCGAATAACGAGTACCCGAGCATTTTAGTGCTCGCTCATCTCTACTCCTGATGTATCCGGCAAGGCAGCCCGCAGCGTGTATTTCTATGCCATTTCCTACTTGTGCTGCCCTCTCCCCCCATCACATCCGTGAAGACGACATAAAGGGGGAAAATCACAAATATTGTTGGTTTACAAGCCATTTCGATTGTTTCATGGCTTTTACACCAGTTTTCTGAGCTTCTGCAGAACAACACAATACACACTTCAGCTGCTAAAGAGACTCATCTGTGCACACCAAATTAACAAATGTAATCCCTTGCTTATCCGCACCATTTGCCTTTGCTCATTTATTATTTGCCTATGGTTTGTTGATTCTGACTACTTGTGATAGCTCTGCCCATGGAAAATGTCATATAACTAGAGATGAGCGAACATGCTCGTCCGAGCTTGATGCTCGGTCGAGCATTAGCTTACTCGAAACTGCTCGTTGCTCGGACGAATACTTCGCCCGCTCGAGAAAATGGCAGCTCCCGCCGTTTTGCTTTTTGGCGGCCAGAAACAGAGCCAATCACAAGCCAGGAGACTCTGCACTCCACCCAGCATGACGTGGTACCCTTACACGTCGATAGCAGTGGTTGGCTGGCCAGATCAGGTGACCCTGGGATAGACTAGCCGCTGCCCGCGCTGCTCGGATCATTCTGTGTCTGGATGCCGCTAGGGAGAGAGCTGCTGCTGGTCAGGGAAAGCGTTAGGGTGTTCTATTAGCTTACTGTTAGGCAGGAGTGATTCTCCAAGAACCCAACAGCCCTTCTTAGGGCTACAATAACGTTCTACTTTTTCTTTTTTATTTGCAGCTAGTACCATATTGTGAGGAATTTGCAGGGGGACTTGCTACCGTTGTGTTTAGCTCTTAGTGACACACATATCCACCTCAAACACCAAAGTGGGAAAATTTATTAGGGGTTTGATTTCAATTAGGCACAGTCTGCCATTTACTTTTTATTTTACGTTTATTTTTTTAATAACTCAGTGTCATCTGGCATAGTAGTGTGCTTTCATACTTGGCTAGAAAATAGCCATAGGAGAATCCAAACAGCTTACTTACGCCTACAGTAGCGTTATATATATTTGATTTCTGGTTGATCTGCTGGTGGCTGTACTTGCTGCAGTGCATCTACTAGCAAATTGTGAGCAATTTGTAGTGAGACTTGCGACCGCTGTGTTTTGCGCTTAGTGACGCACATATCCATTGCAAAGACCGAAGTGGGAAAATTTAGTAGGGGTTGGATTTCAATTAGGCACAGTCTGCCATTTTTCCTTTTTTATTTTACGTTTATTTTGTTTCATAACTCTGCGTCATCTCATCTGGCATAGTAGTGTGCTTTCATACTTGGCTAGAAAATAGCCATAGGAGAATCTAAACAGCTTACTTACGCCTACAGTAGCGTTATATATATTTGATTTCTGGTTGATCTGCTGGTGGCTGTACTTGCTGCAGTGCATCTACTAGCAAATTGTGAGCAATTTGTAGTGAGACTTGCGACCTCTGTGTTTTGCGCTTAGTGACGCACATATCCATTGCAAAGACCGAAGTGGGAAAATTTAGTAGGGGTTGGATTTCAATTAGGCACAGTCTGCCATTTGTCCTTTTTTATTTTACGTTTATTTTGTTTCATAACTCTGCGTCATCTCATCTGGCATAGTAGTGTGATTTCATACTTGGCTAGAAAATAGCCATAGCAATAGGATAGCATCGTTTGGTTTTAAAAACTCAAAAACACAAAAAAAATAAAAAAACACAAAAAAAAGTAAAAAAAAAATTAAAGTTATAACTCTCATTTTAAAAATGTTTTACCCGAGGGCTAGGGGTAGAGGACGAGGGCGGGGACGTGGGCGTCCAACTACTGCAGGGGTCAGAGGCCGTGGTCCTGGCCGGGGTGAGACACCACCTGCTTATGAGGGAGCAGGGGAACGCCGCAGAGCTACACTCCCTAGGTTCATGTCTGAAGTTACTGGGACTCGTGGTAGAGCACTGTTGAGGCCAGAACAGTGCGAACAGGTGATGTCGTGGATTGCCGACAATGCTTCGAGCAATTTGTCCACCAGTCAGTCTTCCACGCAGTCCACCCATGTCACCGAAATCGGCACTCCTCCAGCTCCTGCACCTCAGCCTCCTCCCCCCCAGTCTGCCCCCTCCCAGGAAAATTTGGCATTTGAACCGGCATACTCTGAGGAACTGTTTTCTGGACCCTTCCCACAGTCACAAACCACTTGTCCGGTTGCTGCTGAGCAATTTTCCGATGCCCAGGTTTTCCACCAGTCACAGTCTGTGGGTAATGATGACCTTCTTGACGTAGTGGAAGTGTGTAAAGAGGTGTCCGACGATGAGGAGACACGGTTGTCAGACAGTGGGGAAGTTGTTGTCAGGGCAGGAAGTCCGAGGGGGGAGCAGACTGAGGGATCGGAGGATGATGAGGTGACAGACCCAAGCTGGGTTGATAGGCCGGGTGAACACAGTGCTTCTGAGACGGAGAGTCCTCGACCAGAACAGGTTGGAAGAGGCAGTGGTGGGGCCAGACGGAGAGGCAGGGCCAGAGCTGGTGCATCAGCGCCTAATGTGTCAACTAGTGAAGCTCCCGTGGCGAGGGCTCTTGCGGCGAGGGCTAGATTTTCAGAAGTCTGGAGGTTCTTTAAGGAAACACCGGATGACCGACGGACTGTGGTGTGCAACATTTGCCAAACCAGGATCAGCAGGGGTTCCACCACTACTAGCTTAACTACCACCAGTATGCGCAGGCATATGAATGCTAAACACCCCACTCAGTGGCAACAAGCCCGTTCACCTCCAGCCGTGCACACCACTGCTCCTTCCCCTGTGTCAGCTGATAGTCAGCCCCCTGCCCAGGACCCTGCCACAAAAACCCCATCGTCGCCTCCACGATCCTCCACAGCATCCACCAGCGTTCAGCTCTCCATACCCCAGACGCTGGAGCGGAAACGCAAATATAGTGCAACCCACCCGCACGCCCAAGCCCTTAATGTCCACATCTCCAGATTGCTTAGCCTGGAGATGCTGCCCTATAGGCTAGTAGAGACCGAGGCCTTTCGCAACCTCATGGCGGCGGCCGCCCCTCGGTATTCGGTCCCCAGCCGCCACTACTTTTCCTGGTGTGCCGTCCCAGCCCTGCACCAGCACGTGTCAGACAACATCACCCGTGCCCTGACCAACGCCGTTTCTGACAAGGTCCACCTGACCACGGACACGTGGACGAGTGCTGCCGGGCAGGGCCACTATATATCGCTGACGGCACATTGGGTTAACTTGGTGGAGGCTGGGACCGAGTCTGACCCTGGGGCTGGTCATATACTGCCGACGCCGAGGATTGCGGGGCCTACCTCGGTCCAGGTGTTTCAGGCCTACTATGCCTCCTCCTCCTCCCACCCCTCCTCCACCTCCTCCTCCGAACTACCATCCGTGGGCACGGCGCCATCAGTCGGTAGCTCTAGGCACAGCAGCAGTGCCGTCGCTAAGCGACAGCAGGCGGTGCTCAAACTGCTGAGCCTAGGCGATAAAAGGCACACCGCCCAAGAGCTATTACAGGGCATCACGGCGCAGACTGATCTGTGGCTGGCACCGCTGAACCTGAAGCCAGGCATGGTTGTGTGTGACAACGGACGTAACCTGGTGGCGGCTCTGCAACTCGGCAGACTGACACATGTGCCATGCCTGGCCCATGTGTTAAATCTGATAGTTCAGCGTTTCCTCAAGACATACCCCAATCTGTCAGATTTGCTCACGAAGGTGCGCCGCATCTGTGCGCATTTCATGAAGTCCAGCACAGATGCTGCCACTCTCAGGGCAGCGCAGCGCCGCCTCCAACTGCCCGCTCACCGACTGTTGTGCGACGTGCCCACGAGGTGGAATTCAACACTGACCATGTTATCCAGAGTTTACCAGCAGCGCCGAGCCATTGTAGACTGCCAGATGTCAACTTCCACCAGAACTGGTAGTCAGGTCAGTCAGCTTCCTCAAGTCTACAATGAGGAGTGGACGTGGATGTCTGATATCTGTCAGGTGCTGAGTAACTTTGAGGAGTCAACACAGATGGTCAGTGGCGATGCCGCCATCATCAGCCTCACCATCCCGCTGCTTGGCCTGTTGAAAAACTCTCTGATCAGCATGAAGTCGGAAGCTTTGCGCTCGTCACAAGAGACGGGGGAAGAAGATTCCCTTGTTGATAGCCAAAGCACCCTTAGGTCTGTTTCTCAGCGCATATCGGAGGAGGTGGAGGTGGAGGAGGATGAGGAGGAAGAGGAGGAGAATGTTGGCGAGACACAAGAGGGGACCATTGTTGAGTCCTTCACTGTTCAGCGTGTATGGGCAGAAGAAGAGGAGTTGGAGGAGTTGGAGGAGGAGGAAATGGACAGTCAGGCCAGTGAGGGGAGTGAATTCTTACGCGTTGGTACTCTGGCGCATATGGCAGATTTCATGCTAGGCTGCCTATCCCGTGACCCTCGCGTTCAAAGAATTTATTCCAGCACCGATTACTGGGTGTTCACTCTCCTGGACCCACGGTACAAGCAAAATCTTTCCACTCTCATCCCTGCAGAGGAAAGGAGTGTGAGAATGCATGAATACCAGCAGGCCCTGGTGCACAAGCTGAAACAGTATTTCCCTTCTGACAGCGCTAGCGGCAGAGTGCGTAGTTCTGCGGGACAAGTAGCGAGGGAGAGTAGGCGAGCAGGCAGCTTGTCCAGCACTGGCAAGGGTACGCTTTACAAGGCTTTTGCCAGCTTTATGTCACCCCAGCAAGAGACTGTCACCTGTCCCCAGTCTCGGCAGAGTAGGGCTGATCTTTACAGAAAGATGGTGAGGGAGTACGTAGCTGACCATACCATCGTCCTAAATGATCACACAGCTCCCTACAACTACTGGGTTTCAAAGCTGGACATGTGGCACGAACTGGCGCTGTACGCCTTGGAGGTTCTTGCCTGCCCTGCCGCTAGCGTCTTGTCCGAGCGGGTTTTCAGTGCAGCTGGTGGCATCATCACCGATAAGCGTACACGCCTGTCGACTGACAGCGCTGACAGGCTGACGCTTATTAAGATGAATAAAGCCTGGATTTCTCATAATTTCCAATCTCCACCAGGTGAAGGAAGCTCAACCTGAATAATTGATCCACTCCTCCTCCTCCTCATTTTCCTCCTTCTCCTCCTCTTTGTACAGTAAAGCAGAGGAAACTGGCTATTTTTTGACAGGGCCCACTGGCTCTAGCTATAGTACTTTATGCATTTAATTTTTCTGGAGGGCCACCGACCCGGTCCTCTGTTTTAAACAATTTTTGGGAGTGCCACATACAGGCACTCAATCTATTCAATTTTTCTGGAGGGCCACCGACCCGTTCCTCTGTTTTAAACAATTTTTGGGAGTGCCACATACAGGCACTCAATCTATTCAATTTTTCTGGAGGGCCACCTACCTGCTCCTCTGGTTTGAAAACTTTTTGGGACTGCCACATACAGGCACTCAATCGATTCCATTTTTCTGGAGGGCCACCTACCTGCTCCTCTGGTTTGAAAACTTTTTGGGACTGCCACATACAGGCACTCAATCTATTCTATTTTTCTGGAGGGCCACCTACCTGCTCCTCTGGTTTGAAAACTTTTTGGGACTGCCACATACAGGCACTCAATCTATTCAATTTTTCTGGAGGGCCACCTACCTGCTCCTCTGGTTTGAAAAATTTTTGGGACTGCCACATACAGGCACTATCCAAATTAAATTGTCTCCATAGCAGCCTCCACACGTTGTCTCCATTGCTACCTCCAAAAGTCGTCCATATAGCTGCCTCCATACATCGTCCCTTTATCAAACGAGGTGTGTCAGGCAGAAATTTGGGTTGTTTTCATGGATTCCACATCAAAGTTGTTAACTTTGTCGCCACCCAGCTGTGTTATCCACAAAATATACTAATAAACTTTTATCATTTACCAATATTATTTCAGCGCTTCTTGCGCATCTGTTTACATTCCCCTCACCCGCCATATCCCAAACTTATAAGAACGCTACTACACTTGATCTTATACAAAAGGTTCTTAGAAGTGCTGTTTGGGGAGTAGCCTAGAGACAGGGGCTTGGATTGGCGAAAGCTCGCCTGGCTGCGGAGCGCCAGCTCCATCCCAAGATCCAACTAACATAGTTTTAACTGCAGCACCTTTAATCTACTACTAGTTCACTGCCTCCATAATAATAATAATAATCTTTATTTATATAGCGCCATCATATTCCGTAGCGCTTTACAAATCATAGGAAACAAATACAAATGTAATGTAACAGAGCACAACATTTGTATGGAACAACAGGAGTGAGGTCCCTGCTCGCCAGAGCTTACGGTTTATGAAGATGATGGGGTAACACGAGGTAAAAGAATATTTAATGGTCAAGCCATTCTTCTTAGGGAATAGAACGAAATATAATAAATGGAATTGCTGTCGCTTGAACCACTCAGCCGTCATCTTATATACCAGGTCCAGGGTGAATGGGACTGTAGAGAAGTCTGGTGCCTGTTGGTTGCTGGATAACAGATGGGAGGACGACACAGGACGGGTTAGTAGAAGAGTTAAAACTTCATGCAGTTAATGAGTGTTATAGGCTTGCCTAAAGAAATGGGTTTTAAGAGCATGTTTGAAACTTTGGAGGTTAGGTATTAGTCTGATAGTCCAGGGCAGAGCATTCCATAGAATTGGTGCAGCTCTAGAGAAGTCTTGGAGACGCGAGTGGGAGGTCCGCACTAGGGTAGAGGTTAATCTAAGATCACTGGCGGATCTAAGAGCACGGGTTGGGCGATAGATTGAGATAAGAGAGGAGAGGTAGGGGGGTGCAGCATTATACAGAGCTTTATGGATGAGGGTTATTATTTTAAACTATTCGAAA
This sequence comes from Engystomops pustulosus, assembly GCF_040894005.1. Lineage (NCBI taxonomy): Eukaryota > Metazoa > Chordata > Amphibia > Anura > Leptodactylidae > Engystomops > Engystomops pustulosus. Next base: position 98,052,241 of record NC_092417.1, on the reverse strand, counting down.
GGAGACTGGCAGCCAGTGCAGCGACTGGCATGAACTGTAAGCATACATGGTCCCCTTATCAAACGAGCTGTGTCAGGCAGAATTTTGGGTTGTTTTCATGGCTTCCACAACAAACTTGCTAACTTTGTCGCCACCCTGCTGTGTAATCCACAAAAAATACTGGCAAACTTTTATCATTTACCGATATTATTTCAGCGCTTCTTGCGCATCTGTTTACATTCCCCTCACCCGCCATATCCTAAACTTATAAGAACGCTACTACACTTGATCTTATACAAAAGGTTCTTAGAAGTGCTGTTTGGGGAGTAGCCTAGAGACAGGGGCTTGGATTGGCGAAAGCTCGCCTGGCTGCGGAGCGCCAGCTCCATCCCAAGATCCAACTAACATAGTTTTAACTGCAGCACCTTTAATCTACTACTAGTTCACTGCCTCCATAATAATAATAATAATCTTTATTTATATAGCGCCATCATATTCCGTAGCGCTTTACAAATCATAGGAAACAAATACAAATGTAATGTAACAGAGCACAACATTTGTATGGAACAACAGGAGTGAGGTCCCTGCTCGCCAGAGCTTACGGTTTATGAAGATGATGGGGTAACACGAGGTAAAAGAATATTTAATGGTCAAGCCATTCTTCTTAGGGAATAGAACGAAATATAATAAATGGAATTGCTGTCGCTTGAACCACTCAGCCGTCATCTTATATACCAGGTCCAGGGTGAATGGGACTGTAGAGAAGTCTGGTGCCTGTTGGTTGCTGGATAACAGATGGGAGGACGACACAGGACGGGTTAGTAGAAGAGTTAAAACTTCATGCAGTTAATGAGTGTTATAGGCTTGCCTAAAGAAATGGGTTTTAAGAGCATGTTTGAAACTTTGGAGGTTAGGTATTAGTCTGATAGTCCAGGGCAGAGCATTCCATAGAATTGGTGCAGCTCTAGAGAAGTCTTGGAGACGCGAGTGGGAGGTCCGCACTAGGGTAGAGGTTAATCTAAGATCACTGGCGGATCTAAGAGCACGGGTTGGGCGATAGATTGAGATAAGAGAGGAGAGGTAGGGGGGTGCAGCATTATACAGAGCTTTATGGATGAGGGTTATTATTTTAAACTATTCGAAAGGAGACTGGCAGCCAGTGCAGCGACTGGCATGAACTGTAAGCATACATGGTCCCCTTATCAAACGAGCTGTGTCAGGCAGAATTTTGGGTTGTTTTCATGGCTTCCACAACAAACTTGTTAACTTTGTCGCCACCCTGCTGTGTAATCCACAAAAAATACTGGCAAACTTTTATCATTTACCGATATTATTTCAGCGCTTCTTGCGCATCTGTTTACATTCCCCTCACCCGCCATATCCTAAACTTATAAGAACGCTACTACACTTGATCTTATACAAAAGGTTCTTAGAAGTGCTGTTTGGGGAGTAGCCTAGAGACAGGGGCTTGGATTGGCGAAAGCTCGCCTGGCAGCGGAGCGCCAGCTCCATGCCAAGATCCAACTAACATAGTTTTAACTGCAGCACCTTTAATCTACTACTAGTTCACTGCCTCCATACATGGTCCCCTTATCAAACGAGCTGTGTCAGGCAGAATTTTGGGTTGTTTTCATGGCTTCCATGTTAACTTTGTCGCCACCCTGCTGTGTAATCCACAAAATATACTGGCAAACTTTTATCATGTACCGATATTATTTGAGCGCTTCTTGCTCACCTCCTTTGGTTCCTCTCTGCCACCCATTGGTTTGAAGCCTGAGTCCATTTAGGGTATGTCGCCATGACACTCTCTAGCCTGCTGCCGCTGCCTCTGCATGCCGTCCCCTATAGTGTCAGGGTCAATTATTGGATGTTTTAGATGCTATCTAGCTTCATTCTGTCACTCTGTCATGGCCATGCTGTTGCCCATAATTCTGGCATAATGGTGCGATTAAGCAGCCTCAGAGGCATCCATGCATGCTGCCCCTGCTGTTTCCTGTCCATTTCCGTGGTGTTTCCATCCTTTTCTGAGGTTCCCAGGTGTTTGGCCAAGCTTCCCTGTGCAGAGCCTTGGTCCCCTTGAAAAATGCTCGAGTCTCCCATTGACTTCAATGGGGCTCGTTATTCGAGACGAGCACTCGAGCATCGGGAAAAGTTCGTCTCGAATAACGAGTACCCGAGCATTTTAGTGCTCGCTCATCTCTACATATAACATAATAAAATGGGTTGTCCCATGACACTTTTTATCTATCTGCAGGTTAGGTGATATGTTTGATTGCTGGGTCACTCACTATTGGGGAATGGAATTCCACCTCCCTTTGAATGATGCAGCAATAGCACATGACTGACATCTCTTTCACTTTTATTGGATGATGTGATTAGAGATGAGCGAACACTAAAATGCTCGGGTACTCGTTATTCGAGACGAACTTTTCCCGATGCTCGAGTGCTCGTCTCGAATAACGAACCCCATTGAAGTCAATGGGAGACTCGAGCATTTTTCAAGGGGACCAAGGCTCTGCACAGGGAAGCTTGGCCAAACACCTGGGAACCTCAGAAAAGGATGGAAACACCACGGAAATGGACAGGAAACAGCAGGGGCAGCATGCATGGATGCCTCTGAGGCTGCCTAATCGCACCATTATGCCAAAATTATGGGCAACAGCATGGCCATGACAGAGTGACAGAATGAAGCTAGATAGCATCTAAAACATCCAATAATTGACCCTGACACTATAGGGGACGGCATGCAGAGGCAGCGGCAGCAGGCTAGAGAGTGGCATGGCGACATACCCTAATTGGACTCAGGCTTCAAACCAATGGGTGTCAGAGAGGAACCAAAGGAGGTGAGCAAGAAGCGCTCAAATAATATCGGTACATGATAAAAGTTTGCCAGTATATTTTGTGGATTACACAGCAGGGTGGCGACAAAGTTAACATGGAAGCCATGAAAACAACCCAAAATTCTGCCTGACACAGCTCGTTTGATAAGGGGACCATGTATGCTTACAGTTCATGCCAGTCGCTGCACTGGCTGCCAGTCTCCTTTCGAATACAGTTTAAAATAATAATAACCCTCATCCATAAAGCTCTGTATAATGCTGCACCCCCCTACCTCTCCTCTCTTATCTCAGTCTATCGCCCAACCCGTGCTCTTAGATCCGCCAGTGATCTTAGATTAACCTCTACCCTAGTGCAGACCTCCCACTCGCGTCTCCAAGACTTCTCTAGAGCTGCACCAATTCTATGGAATGCTCTGCCCCGGACTATCAGACTAATACCTAACCTCCAAAGTTTCAAACGTGCTCTTAAAACCCATTTCTTTAGGCAAGCCTATAACACTCATTAACTGCATGAAGTTTTAACTCTTCTACTAACCCGTCCTGTGTCGTCCTCCCATCTGTTATCCAGCAACCAACAGGCACCAGACTTCTCTGCAGTCCCATTCACCCTGGACCTGGTATATAAGATGACGGCTGAGTGGTTCAAGCGACAGCAATTCCATTTATTATATTTTGTTCTATTCCCTAAGAAGAATGGCTTGACCATTAAATATTCTTTTACCTCGTGTTACCCCATCATCTTCATAAACCGTAAGCTCTGGCGAGCAGGGACCTCACTCCTGTTGTTCCATACAAATGTTGTGCTCTGTTACATTACATTTGTATTTGTTTCCTATGATTTGTAAAGCGCTACAGAATATGATGACGCTATATAAATAAAGATTATTATTATTATTATTATGGAGGCAGTGAACTAGTAGTAGATTAAAGGTGCTGCAACTATGTTAGTTGGATCTTGGGATGGAGCTGGCGCTCTGCAGCCAGGCGAGCTTTCGCCAATCCAAGCCCCTGTCTCTAGGCTACTCCCCAAACAGCACTTCTAAGAACCTTTTGTATAAGATCAAGTGTAGTAGCGTTCTTATAAGTTTAGGATATGGCGGGTGAGGGGAATGTAAACAGATGCGCAAGAAGCGCTGAAATAATATCCCTAAATGGTAAAAGTTTGCAAGTATATTTTGTGGATTACACAGCAGGGTGGCGACAAAGTTAACAACTTTGATGTGGAATGCCCTGTAATAGCTCTTGGGCGGTGTGCCTTTTATCGCCTAGGCTCAGCAGTTTCAGCACCGCCTGCTGTCGCTTAGCGACGGCACTGCTGCTGTGCCTAGAGCTACCGACTGATGGCGCCATGCCCACGGATGGTAATTCGGAGGAGGAGGAGGTGGAGGAGGGGTGGGAGGAGGTATAGTAGGCCTTTGAGACCTGGACCGAGGTAGGCCCCGCAATTCTCTGCGTCGGCAGTATATGACCAGCCCCAGGGTCAGACTCGGTCCCAGCCTGCACCAAGTTAAGTGTAGTAGCGTTCTTATAAGTTTGGGATATGGCGGGTGAGGGGAATGTAAACAGATGCGCAAGAAGCCCATGATGCGCATGGAGCTGGCGCTCCGCTGCCAGGCGAGCTTTCGCCAATCCAAGCCCCTGTCTCTAGGCTACTCCCCAAACAGCACTTCTAAGAACCTTTTGTATAAGATCAAGTGTAGTAGCGTTCTTATAAGTTTAGGATATGCCGGGTGAGGGGAATGTAAACAGATGCGCAAGAAGCGCTGAAATAATATCCCTAAATGGTAAAAGTTTGCCAGTATATTTTGTGGATAACACAGCAGGGTGGCGACAAAGTTAACAACTTTGATGTGGAATCCATGAAAACAACCCAAATTTCTGCCTGACACACCTCGTTTGATAAAGGGACGATGTATGGAGGCAGCTATATGGACGACTTTTGGAGGTAGCAATGGAGACAACGTGTGGAGGCTGCTATGGAGACAATTTAATTTGGATAGTGCCTGTATGTGGCAGTCCCAAACATTTTTCAAACCAGAGGAGCAGGTAGGTGGCCCTCCAGTAAAATGGAATAGATTGAGTGCCTGTATGTGGCAGTCCCAAAAATGTTTCAAACCAGAGGAGCAGGTAGGTGGCCCTGCAGTAAAATGGAATAGATTGAGTGCCTGTATGTGGCAGTCCCAAAAATTTTTCAAACCAGAGGAGCAGGTAGGTGGCCCTCCAGTAAAATGGAATAGATTGAGTGCCTGTATGTGGCAGTCCCAAACATTTTTCAAACCAGAGGAGCAGGTAGGTGGCCCTCCAGTAAAATGGAATAGATTGAGTGCCTGTATGTGGCAGTCCCAAAAATGTTTCAAACCAGAGGAGCAGGTAGGTGGCCCTGCAGTAAAATGGAATAGATTGAGTGCCTGTATGTGGCAGTCCCAAACATTTTTCAAACCAGAGGAGCAGGTAGGTGGCCCTCCAGTAAAATGGAATAGATTGAGTGCCTGTATGTGGCAGTCCCAAAAATGTTTCAAACCAGAGGAGCAGGTAGGTGGCCCTGCAGTAAAATGGAATAGATTGAGTGCCTGTATGTGGCAGTCCCAAACATTTTTCAAACCAGAGGAGCAGGTAGGTGGCCCTCCAGTAAAATGGAATAGATTGAGTGCCTGTATGTGGCAGTCCCAAACATTTTTCAAACCAGAGGAGCAGGTAGGTGGCCCTCCAGTAAAATGGAATAGATTGAGTGCCTGTATGTGGCAGTCCCAAAAATTTTTTAAAACAGAGGACCGGGTAGGTGGCCCTCCAGAAAAATGGAATAGATTGAGTGCCTGTATGTGGCACTCACAAAAATTGTTTCAAACAGAGGACCGGGTAGGTGGCCCTCCAGAAAAATTAAATGCATGAAGTACTATAGCAAGAGCCAGTGGGCCCTGTCAAAAAATAGCCATTTTCCTCTGCTTTACTGTACAAAGAGGAGGAGAAGGAGGAAAATGAGGAGGAGTGGATCAATTATTCAGGTTGAGCTTCCTTCACCTGGTGGAGATTGGAAATTCTGAGAAATCCAGCCTTTATTCATTTTAATAAGCGTCAGCCTGTCAGCGCTGTCAGTCGACAGGCGTGTACGCTTATCGGTGATGATGCCACCAGCTGCACTGAAAACCCGCTCGGACAAGACGCTAGCGGCAGGGCAGGCAAGAACCTCCAAGGCGTACAGCGCCAGTTCGTGCCACATGTCCAGCTTTGAAACCCAGTAGTTGTAGGGAGCTGTGTGATCATTTAGGACGATGGTATGGTCAGCTACGTACTCCCTCACCATCTTTCTGTAAAGATCAGCCCTACTCTGCCGAGACTGGGGACAGGTGACAGTGTCTTGCTGGGGTGACATAAAGCTGGCAAAAGCCTTGTAAAGCGTACCCTTGCCAGTGCTGGACAAGCTGCCTGCTCGCCTACTCTCCCTCGCTACTTGTCCCGCAGAACTACGCACTCTGCCGCTAGCGCTGTCAGAAGGGAAATACTGTTTCAGCTTGTGCACCAGGGCCTGCTGGTATTCATGCATTCTCACACTCCTTTCCTCTGCAGGGATGAGAGTGGAAAGATTTTGCTTGTACCGTGGGTCCAGGAGAGTGAACACCCAGTAATCGGTGCTGGAATAAATTCTTTGAACGCGAGGGTCACGGGATAGGCAGCCTAGCATGAAATCTGCCATATGCGCCAGAGTACCAACGCGTAAGAATTCACTCCCCTCACTGGCCTGACTGTCCATTTCCTCCTCCTCCAACTCCTCCAACTCCTCTTCTTCTGCCCATACACGCTGAACAGTGAAGGACTCAACAATGGTCCCCTCTTGTGTCTCGCCAACATTCTCCTCCTCTTCCTCCTCATCCTCCTCCACCTCCACCTCCTCCGATATGCGCTGAGAAACAGACCTGAGGGTGCTTTGGCTATCAACAAGGGAATATTCTTCCCCTGTCTCTTGTGACGAGCGCAAAGCTTCCGACTTCATGCTGACCAGAGAGTTTTTCAACAGGCCAAGCAGCGGGATGGTGAGGCTGATGATGGCGGCATCGCCACTGACCATCTGTGTTGACTCCTCAAAGTTACTCAGCACCTGACAGATATCAGACATCCACGTCCACTCCTCATTGTAGACTTGAGGAAGCTGACTGACCTGACTACCAGTTCTGGTGGAAGTTGACATCTGGCAGTCTACAATCGCTCTGCGCTGCTGGTAAACTCTGGATAACATGGTCAGTGTTGAATTCCACCTCGTGGGCACGTCGCACAACAGTCGGTGAGCGGGCAGTTGGAGGCGGCAGCATCTGGGCTGGACTTCCTGAAATGCGCACAGATGCGGCGCACCTTCGTGAGCAAATCAGACAGATTGGGGTATGTCTTGAGGAAACGCTGAACTATCAGATTTAACACATGGGCCAGGCATGGCACATGTGTCAGTCTGCCGAGTTGCAGAGCCGCCACCAGGTTACGGCCGTTGTCACACACAACCATTCCCGGCTTGAGGTTCAGCGGTGCCAGCCACAGATCAGTCTGCGCCGTGATGCCCTGTAATAGCTCTTGGGCGGTGTGCCTTTTGTCGCCTAGGCTCAGCAGTTTGAGCACCGCCTGCAGTCGCTTAGCGACGGCACTGCTGCTGTGCCTAGAGCTACCGACTGATGGCGCCATGCCCACGGATGGTAGTTCGGAGGAGGAGGTGGAGGAGGGGTGGGAGGAGGAGGAGGCATAGTAGGCCTGAAACACCTGGACCGAGGTAGGCCCCGCAATCCTCGGCGTCGGCAGTATATGAGCAGCCCCAGGGTCAGACTCGGTCCCAGCCTCCACCAAGTTAACCCAATGTGCCGTCAGCGATATATAGTGGCCCTGCCCGGCAGCACTCGTCCACGTGTCCGTGGTCAGGTGGACCTTGTCAGAAACGGCGTTGGTCAGGGCACGGATGATGTTGTCTGACACGTGCTGGTGCAGGGCTGGGACGGCACATCGGGAAAAGTAGTGGCGGCTGGGGACCGAATACCGAGGGGCGGCCGCCGCCATGAGGTTGCGAAAGGCCTCGGTCTCTACTAGCCTATAGGGCAGCATCTCCAGGCTAAGCAATCTGGAGATGTGCACATTAAGGGCTTGGGCGTGCGGGTGGGTTGCACTATATTTGCGTTTCCGCTCCAGCGTCTGGGGTATGGAGAGCTGAACACTGGTGGATGCTGTGGAGGATCGTGGAGGCGACGATGGGGTTTTTGTGGCAGGGTCCTGGGCAGGGGGCTGACTATCAGCTGACACAGGGGAAGGAGCAGTGGTGTGCACGGCCGGAGGTGAACGGGCTTGTTGCCACTGAGTGGGGTGTTTAGCATTCATATGCCTGCGCATACTGGTGGTAGTTAAGCTATTAGTGGTGGAACCCCTGCTGAGCCTGGTTTGGCAAATGTTGCACACCACAGTCCGTCGGTCATCCGGTGTTTCCTTAAAGAACCTCCAGACTTCTGAAGATCTAGCCCTCGCCGCAAGAGCCCTCGCCACGGGAGCTTCACTAGTTGACACATTTGGCGCTGATGCACCAGCTCTGGCCCTGCCTCTCCGTCTGGCCCCACCACTGCCTCTTCCAACCTGTTCTGGTCGAGGACTCTCCTCCGTCTCAGAAGCACTGTGTTCACCCGGCCTCTCAACCCAGCTTGGGTCTGTCACCTCATCATCCTCCGATCCCTCAGTCTGCTCCCCCCTCGGACTTCCTGCCCTGACAACAACTTCCCCACTGTCTGACAACCGTGTCTCCTCATCGTCGGACACCTCTTTACACACTTCCACTACGTCAAGAAGGTCATCATCACCCACAGACTGTGACTGGTGGAAAACCTGGGCATCGGAAAATTGCTCAGCAGCAACCAGACAAGTGGTTTGTGACTGTGGGAAGGGTCCAGAAAACAGTTCCTCAGAGTATGCCGGTTCAAATGCCAAATTTTCCTGGGAGGGGGCAGACTGGGGGGGGGAGGAGGCTGAGGTGCAGGAGCTGGAGGAGTGGCGATTTCGGTGACATGGGTGGACTGCGTGGAAGACTGACTGGTGGTGGACAAATTGCTCGAAGCATTGTCAGCAATCCACGACATCACCTGTTCGCACTGTTCTGGCCTCAACAGTGCTCTACCACGAGTCCCAGTAACTTCAGACATGAACCTAGGGAGTGTAGCTCTGCGGCGTTCCCCTGCTCCCTCATCAGCAGGTGGTGTCTCACCCCGCCCAGGACCACGGCCTCTGACCCCTGCAGTAGTTGGACGCCCACGTCCCCGCCCTCGTCCTCTACCCCTAGCCCTCGGGTTAAACATTTTTAAAATGAGAGTTATAACTTTATTTTTTTTTTAACTTTTTTTTGTTTTTTTTTGTGTTTTTTGTTTTTTTTTGTGTTTTTTGTTTTTTTTGAGTTTTTAAAACCAAACAATGCTATCCTATTGCTATGGCTATTTTCTAGCCAAGTATCAAAGCACACTACTATGCCAGATGAGATGACACTGAGTTAGTGCCTAATTGAAATCCAACCCCTACTAAATTTTCCCACTTCGGTCTTTGCTATGGATATGTGCGTCACTAAGCGCAGAACACAGCGGTCGCAAGTCTCACTACAAATTGCTCAGAATTGGCTAGTACATGCACTGCAGAAAGTACAGCCACCAGCAGATCAACCAGAAATCAAATATATAGAACGCTACTGTAGGCGTAAGTAAGCTGTTTGTATTCTCCTATGGCTATTTTCTAGCCAAGTATCAAAGCACACTACTATGCCAGATGAGATGACACTGAGTTAGTGCCTAATTGAAATCCAACCCCTACTAAATTTTCCCACTTCGGTCTTTGCTATGGATATGTGCGTCACTAAGCGCAGAACACAGCGGTCGCAAGTCTCACTACAAATTGCTCAGAATTGGCTAGTACATGCACTGCAGAAAGTACAGCCACCAGCAGATCAACCAGAAATCAAATATATAGAACGCTACTGTAGGCGTAAGTAAGCTGTTTGTATTCTCCTATGGCTATTTTCTAGCCAAGTATCAAAGCACACTACTATGCCAGATGAGATGACACTGAGTTAGTGCCTAATTGAAATCCAACCCCTACTAAATTTTCCCACTTCGGTCTTTGCTATGGATATGTGCGTCACTAAGCGCAGAACACAGCGGTCGCAAGTCTCACTACAAATTGCTCAGAATTGGCTAGTACATGCACTGCAGAAAGTACAGCCACCAGCAGATCAACCAGAAATCAAATATATAGAACGCTACTGTAGGCGCAAGTAAGCTGTTTGTATTCTCCTATGGCTATTTTCTAGCCAAGTATCAAAGCACACTACTATGCCAGATGAGATGACACTGAGTTAGTGCCTAATTGAAATCCAACCCCTACTAAATTTTCCCACTTCGGTCTTTGCTATGGATATGTGCGTCACTAAGCGCAGAACACAGCGGTCGCAAGTCTCACTACAAATTTCTCAGAATTGGCTAGTACATGCACTGCAGAAAGTACAGCCACCAGCAGATCAACCAGAAATCAAATATATAGAACGCTACTGTAGGCGTAAGTAAGCTGTTTGTATTCTCCTATGGCTATTTTCTAGCCAAGTATCAAAGCACACTAATATGCCAGATGAGATGACACTGAGTTAGTGCCTAATTGAAATCCAACCCCTACTAAATTTTCCCACTTCGGTCTTTGCTATGGATATGTGTGCCACTAAGAGCTAAACACAACGGTAGCAAGTCCCCCTGCTAATTCCTCACAAAATGGTACTAGATGCAAATTAAAATAAAAAAAGTAGAACGTTATTGTAGCCCTAAGAAGGGCTGTTGGGTTCTTTGAGAATCACTCCTGCCTAACAGTAAGCTAATAGAACACCCTAACGCTTTCCCTGACCAGCAGCAGCTCTCTCCCTAGCGGCATCCAGACACAGAATGATCCGAGCAGCGCGGGCAGCGGCTAGTCTATCCCAGGGTCACCTGATCTGGCCAGCCAACCACTGCTATCGACGTGTAAGGGTACCACGTCATGCTGGGTGGAGTGCAGAGTCTCCTGGCTTGTGATTGGCTCTGTTTCTGGCCGCCAAAAAGCAAAACGGCGGGAGCTGCCATTTTCTCGAGCGGGCGAAGTATTCGTCCGAGCAACGAGCAGTTTCGAGTACCCTAATGCTCGACCGAGCATCAAGCTCGGACGAGCATGTTCGCTCATCTCTAGATGTGATACTTCTGACCCAGTTGGTCAAATAAATATTTGACAATAATGTATCTATTCTGTGGATAGAGAAAAGATGTCTTTCTTGGAACGATTCCCATTAAATCATATTTATAGTTTAGGCTTATCCAGTTTACTTTCAAAATTATTTTATCTCTGCAGAACAGATTTTTGTGATAAAATTTCACTTCCACCATATATTATGTAAACTTTAAGAAGTTCAACCAAATAGTGCCAGTTTGCTTGATTTTCTTTAAAAGGATGTAAAAGTACCCTGCAACAAAAAACAGAAGAGCTGATTCATACCTGGTTGATACATGTTCTCATACTTCCTGGTGCTCTTTCTCTTCCTGTTTACACATAGTTACAGCCTATCAATGGCCCCAGAGGTGATTACATCATTCACATGTATATATGTAAGATATGAGGAAGCATTCAAATGTTTTCATTATACTGGAAAAACACTTTGATTGTATAGACAGTCCCCGGGTTTTGTACAAGATTAGGTTATGTGGGTTTGTTCTTAAGTTAAACTTATATGTAAATCAGAAGTGGTATATTTTTTAACTGTTACTGCAGACAAAATATTTTTGTTTTTGTGACAATAGGATTTTCATAATCTTGGGCTGTCATGGAAACGAGAATTAACAATAAAGCTTCATTGCATACACCTTTCATAACTCTTATGTTGTTCACAGGCCAAATTTCAGTAAATTACCACCATCCAGAGAGCTTGATCAAAGGTCACTGTGTGCAGAGCGATACATTTGTAACCAGGGGTCGTCTGCAAGTCGAGTGTTCTTAAGTCGAGGACTGCCTGTAGCAGTGTAAATACATTACTAATAAGTAAATGAGCCCATAAGGAACAAACTAACTTAGCAAGGGAATTGTGTAAGAGATTGACTTCTGTACCTTAAGGGTAGATTATTTTGTCAAAGCTTCAGAGGATCACCCGCTACTCCTCCTTTACATATAGACATGTTTCTTCTCACTTTCAGCTTCCTGGTTTATTTGCTGTAATGTTGCCTTTAAACATAGATATGATGTTGATAAGATGCATTATAGCGCCTGTACGAACAACAGTATTATCATAAACTTCCAATGTTTTCCTTTCCTCTAGATTGTGACAACTGTTCTTTCTGAAATATGCCTGGCAGGTTATGACTTTTGTAAGCCAGTAACAATTCTGTATGCCTTCTGCTGTATTCATAGATTTCTGGTTCCTAATTTTGCTAAAATATCACTTAGTGAGAGACAGAAAATAGCAGTGTGAGTATAAAAGTCTGAGAAATGTGTAATAAATGGTTTGGGTGTGGGGAGTCTGCGAGACATCTAATCTCTTGCCTTAGCCTAAGATGGAGGGTGTTTTTTCTTTACGATTCATACAGAAAATGGCTGATTGCTTTGCTCAGCTGCCTTTAACTATCTGCAGTTCCGTGCCCAGCGTCTCTGAGAATTCGTCAGGCAGAAGCGACAGAAGATGTGACCTTTCTCTTTCAGTCACGTGTTGAGTTGAGAGCGAGAGAGGGAACAAAATTAACATGATATGCCAGCACAGGAGACCTTGATGTATGTAGCTCCTTACCTTGTTAGTGATTATATGATGTATCTCAGAAATATCAAAATCTCTCCAGGAAGCGAGCACACTACCTGTTTAAATGGCAAGCAATAACTCGGTCCCTGACAATGTACATGAACGTTAACAGCTTCAGTGCTGGTTAGGATCCGTCACTCCCTCATCTTAGAGCTCTACCTCCATGTAGTCATCCATTCCAATTGTACAATGGGACTGTAGTGGAAAGGAATGGTAGACTCTCGAAGACATCCCCAATCCAACCAGATGGGGTTGTAAAGGCATTAGAACATGATTTAATGCATTGTCAATGCACCAAAAAATATTCCAAAATAACCTGATATTGAGACCGACTACAAATTCTATTGAGGCCTATCCTCTACTTTCACTTTCCTGATGCTAAGTTTACAGTAAGTTAAAGGCTAAAATAAGAAGAAAATGTATTGTAGGCCAATATGAATATGTTTGATGACTGTGAAATGTGCAAAAAATAAGCAAAGAAACACAAAGTTTTTAAAATGTAGAGATGATTTTAAAATGGCAACCTCCATTTATTAAATGGTATTAAATGATTTTAAAATGGTGATAAGCAATGAGAAATACTTAAGTGTATTAATAATATAAAAATATACAAATGCAATTAAGATATTTATATTAAATAAACATATACAATGTTATGCATGCAATCAAATATTATATTATTATATAATTACATATATTATGACATAAAATAATACATATTAGAGAGAGATTTTGTAACTGAAAGTAAATTTACACATTTACAAATGACAATGTTTTAAATATATTTCATGCATTTCTGAGTTAACCTTTTACACACCCGAGATGTTGCAAATAAGGGATCCTTCAGTGATATTTTCCAGTTCCCTGCTCGGATAATACAGGGTGGTAGCATGTAAAGACTGAATGACATACCCCTTTTCCTCACAAATGCATTTTGTACATATTAGTATTTTTTAAAGATTCTGCCTGGAGCTGCATTTAGCGGTGACAGGAAGAATTCTGTGTGACACTTTTGCAGTAATGTGCCGGAGCAGAAAATCTCTGGTATTAAAGAAGATTGATGAGTGCTATGTAAATATTTGTATTTGTCTCTATTTAATTGCACCTCTTCAAATTTCATGTGCAGATATTTTCTGCAAAGCTTTAATTAATTGACTCATTAAAATGACAGGGATTTTTAAGGCTTTTGTGTCTTTTTTTTATATTTCTAATAATGACTATTGTCTATCATGCTGTATATATAAGTATATACTCCAAGTGGGAAAGAAATCATTTACGTCCCGTTGTAATTTTTTTTATCCTGTTGCTGATTGCTGGAAACTATTATAAAGATTTTTATTACTTAAGAATAGGCCTAAGCAGATTAAAATGAATCTCATAATTCCCTTTGATCGGAAAATAGAAATTAAATGTATTTTAATAGGAGAAAATGCTACAAATATTGAGCTGATTCCTCCTACCTAGCGAAAATCTTTTAATTTGAATGTCTGATTGTCGTAATCTTACTCTCCATGGTCTGAGCCGGTTAGTCTCCATGTTTGTAAAATATCCGTGTAATACATTGATTAACAAGTAAGCCGCAGCAGGAACTGTCCCAGCTGTCAGGCTGACAGTCCAAGCCTTGATTCAGCTATTTCACTGTGGACTGCTATCAGTGTATCTTATAGAAATGATACTATAGAATCCAACTGACCCACTGCATGAAAGATAGAGTGTCTCGCTGAAGTGCACTAGTGCACTAGTCCAGTGCTGCAAGGCCATCAGATATCTCTTATTAAACTGAAGGGGAGGAGGAAGAGGATTTAGGAAGGTACAACTGAAGGGTGAGTGAGCACTCATTTTTATGCATATGTGGGAGAGTGATCTATATCGGGGGAAAAAAATATATGTATATACTATTACTATTAATTAGATATGAAAATGTGATTCATTTTATTGACACATTACATTAATATTTTTTATTAGATAAAGTGTTCTTTTAAGTTTCCTATTTTACTGTATTTATCATCTCTCTATATAATATATGTTTTTCAAAAACATTGATTAGCTATTATTTGTTAAAAACCTGTTGAATTGACAGAGCCAGGATCTTTCTTAAGAATTGTCTTCATAAAAAGGATGTAACATTTAAACTGTTACAAAAATCTTAGCCAGGTGTCAGTTAGTAAGGTGCTGCTTCTAATATTTATGTAATAAGAATTAATGCTTTGTAGTGTTAACCTGTTTTCTATTATAATATATTTACTATGATATGTATAGGATTTCAGTGCAGTTTAAAACCGATTATAATTTGTATGCTTTAAAGGGAGGCTGCTATGATTAATCTGGAGTAAAGTAATAATAACAATCATCAGTGATATATGTTGCCAGCATTAACTCAGGCAATCTGCTCCCTTTCCAGCCCTTTGTGCCCCCATAAAAGAAAATTTACAAATAATATTCCTTACAAGCAAAAGTATAGTCTCAAGAATTATGTATGATTTAAAATATACCATCATTATTATGGATTATTTTCCTACTTTGATGTTAGCCATTGCAGGAAACAAAACACAGTTTATACCTTATCTAAAATAATATATAATATATATAATCGTGTTATATAATAATGTATCTATGTAACTGAAGAAAAATATGAAAATAGAAAAATCTTATATTCTAATAATGCATATATTAGAATTAATCATAGAATAATGCATATCTTTCACTTATAATAAATCAACAAGTAGTTCCAAAATAGGAAAGTATGAAAAAGTCAAATATTGTTTTTAATGAATGATTAGAAGTATGAATATTACTATAATAACAAATGCATAAGATGAAGTATATATTGTAGCCCTACTAACAGTTGAAATGGCCTGTATGTGAAATATTTAAGTCATAGTGATGATCCTTGAAATATTGAAATCTATAAGATGGATGGATATTAAATGGATAAGCTACATACACATATATTAGCATTGTTATTTGAATTATATACTAAAATAATCCTAAATTTCTTAGTATGATGTGTTTACCTTTTCATTAAATAAATGTTGTGGTTAAAAAATGTCACAATATTCTTTATAAACTTTTAGGTATAGCTGTTAATTAATTCAGTGATTGAGATAGGGATAATGGTTCCTTAAGGTTTTCCACAGATATTTTGATTTACCGTATATCTAATTTAGGTGTATATTAACTTTTTTTTCCAGATCAATAGCTCTTGGGATATAGAACAACAGTTCCTATTATTTTGATTACCTAGGTACAACATTTATTTGCTATCCTCCCTGATTTAGTCTGTCCCTGCAGTAGCTGTCTACCCTGTCTATGCTGATTATTCCTGTAAGTTCATAGCACTGTATACAGGAAAATTTCACACAAACCTGATATGTTGTGTTACCTTGTATGGAACCTCAGGGGGTGGCACCTTACACAGACATTTTTTTAGGTCCTGCATAAGACCTCATACAGTCTATATATATTTCTGCTTTTCCATTACTGTAGATTGTTACACATAACTTGGTGGCTTCTGATCTGGTTTTGCCATTAAGGTATAACATTCTTAGTGTTTGCTACATAATGCTATACTTTCTCTGCTGTGACTGCTACAATGTCTCTTTCTGGCCTGACAAAAATTACCCCAGCTAAAATACCTGTGGCTTGGTCTGGATCCACAGCAACCTGTTTACTACCGTGATTGCAGTAGGAAGCTGGAATTGGAAAAAACTGCTATAAAATGTTATGGCCAAGTCAGACATGTTTAGACCAGGTCTGACCAAGTGTACATTTAATGTGTTTTACTGCTGAAAAACCAATGTCCGGCGGATATTTCAAAATGTCCCCAAAAAGGCGCAAATATCGCTATGCGTCAAAAAATGTCTCAAAAAAGAAAAACAGGAAGTTAAATAATGATAAATGATCCCCATGGAGTTTTAGGGTACCCTGAACCACCATGAGAGGATTTTAAAGCTTGCTTCCTGAGTACTACAGGATATGGCAGATTGTATGCAAGTTAGTATTTGTGATCGCTTTCATCAAAAGTCAAAGATAGGCCAGGATCCCTTTCCCAGTTCAGAATATGGATACACGTGAGAGGATCAGCCAACCACAGATTGAGGACAAAGTGTGGCGTGTCATCCTTTGGTTATCACAGAGTAATACAGAAGGGATAAAAGTCCATATAAAATCAGAAATAGATCCAAGTGAGGTCAAGTAATGTCACAGTTGAAGGGCCTGTGATGCTACTAGAGAATGGGGTTTGGAAGTGATGTTCAACTCTGCAGAGGAAGACCAGCATTCCATCTTCAAAAAATGTCCAGCCCTGAAACAGTTGGTATCTACCAAGATCCATGTGTCCTCCTGTCTTGGCCTGGCCTGGTAAAGTCTGTGTTTCCTAGGATGGAGTGCAGTGGGAGGGGTCAGGTGAAATGTCACATCTAGAGAATATCTAGAGAAAACAACTGCCATAGTAGGTCCATTTTCTACTTTATTGTACCATAAATGGCACCATAATGTTATCAATGGAACAACTATTTTGGTGGATAATTGTTCTGGACCACCGTGGGAGATGGTACTAGCGGACAAATGGGGCGTCTAAGTGACACCTGGTCTTCACCAGAGCCTGCCGCAAAGCAGGATGGTGTTGCTGTGGCAGGGTGCCACTAGGTCGCTCCACAGGCTTAGCTAGCCCGCAGTGGCAGCCAAGGTAGTAATACAGGACACAGTCCGAGCCCGGGGTAACAGTGCTGGAAGGAACACTGAAACTCAAGGCAGGAACACAGGAATAGACTGGAACATGGGAACAGGAACACAGGAGCAAGATAATGGGAACACAGGAACATGAACTGGAACGCAGGAACAGAACATGGGAACACTCAGGAGTACAGGAACACTGGAATGCAGGAGGGCTTTCATTTCATAGGGAATAGCTTGAAGATCCGACCGGGAATGATGGGGGCCGCCGGATTAAATGCAGAACCGGAAGTGGCCAGCGCCAATCACCTGTGCCCTGGCCCTTTAAATCTCTTGGTACCGCTGGACGGGAGCGGGAGTGTGGAGAGGTAAGTCCAGTGCCACGGAGAGGGGCACGGGTGTGCCCACGACCCGTGACACAATTGAAACCTATAAAATTCTAATTGTTTCTCTGATTCACTCTCGACTAGACTACTGTAACTCCCTACTAATTGGTCTGCCTCTTACTTAAAGGGGTATTCCCATGAATACAAGTTAATTATATGTACTCAGGATAACAAAATAGCACATTCTCTAATTCACTGTTATTAACAAAAATTTAGCATTTAACAGATATAATTCCAACCTGTCTCTATCAGTCCTGGTGTACACAATTTCAGTTGCCCAAGACACGACCCTGCAACTTCTGACTTTAGGGTCGGGCCGCCATCTTGAATTTCTGTGTGACAGCCACAAGCTGAGTTTCTGTGTCTTTTTGCTCTAAACCTGTAGCCACGCCCCCTGCAGTGCCTGCACGAGGCACAGAGAAGCTCACTGACTCACTTCCTGTTGGCACATCATGGGCAGAGAGAAGCAGCAAACTACAAACTACAAGGAGATAAGTGATCTGGGGGAAGCCGGAGGCAGGCATATATCTGTGAGAATACAGATGTAGCAGGGCTAACAGTGTAAAAGTCTGTCAGCCTCTGTCTGTCATGCCTCTGTGTAATAGGCATCGTATGCATCTCTTATCTGTCTCATCACTCTTTCTATGTGTGAGTGTGTTATTTCAATGTCAGAAGTCAGATGAAAGTGTATATACACCTGTACCGTGATAATCTAACCACATTGTCACCCCACAGAACTAGATGGATTATAATGTGTCTGCTTGGAGAGTCCCCACCCAGACCCTGGAATTTTGCACTGAGCAGCCTAGGGAGTTATAGGAGCTAAAACAGCAATAAAGTTGAGTAACATTGTAAAGTAAGAGGTTAAAATGATCTTTATTATGTAAACATCACTAGGAGATTGAGATGTGAGAATTTTCTTTTGTGGGAATACCCTTTAACTTTCTCCTCTTCAGTCTATTCTTAATGCAGAAGCTAGTCTCATCTTTCAGACTAAATGCTTCCTGGATGCATCCAGTTTCTGCCCATCACTGCACTGGTTGCCTGTCTCCTTCTGAATACAGTTTAAGGGCACATTCACATGGCCGTCTGCGGGGACGTACATGCGGCCACAAATTTGCGGCCGCATGTACGTCCCCATAGACGGAAATAGCGGCGCAGCGCAGATACGGTGCCACACATGTGCGGCACCGATCCGGCCCGCACACCGCAAAAAGATAGAGCATGCTCTTCCTTTCGGCGTGTGTGCGCCCGTGCGCCGCTATTCTCTATGGAGGGAGGAGGGGTCACCTCCTCCTCCTCTCCAGCACACAGCGGTATGCCCACACGGCGGGCATACCGCGTGTGAATGAACCCTAAAAATAATAACCCTCATCCACAAAGCTCTGCATAATACTGCGCCTCATTCTCTCTCTTCTCTTATCTTAGTCTATTACTCAATCTTTGCTATTCCATCTGCCAGTGATATTAAATTTATCTCTACCTTAATTCGATCCTTTCATGCATGTCTCTAGGACTTCTCCTGAGCTGCACCAATTCTCTGGAATGCCCTTCCTCAAACCCAACCTCCAAAGTTTCAAACATGCTCTTAAAACCCATTTCTATCACACTTGCTAACTGCATGAAATCTTTACTAACTCTCTTACTCTCTGTCCTCCTCCCGTTGGTTATCCAGCAAACACCAGATATATACCAAGCTCCAGGCTTCTCTGCAGTCACTTTCACCTTGGACTTTGTATATGGACTTTGTATATGGACTTTGTATAAGATGTCAGCTGATGGCTGGTTCAAGCAGCAGAATTTTTTTTATTAAATTATTTTATACTGTTCCCTTATAAAGATTGGCTGGACCATTATATACCTTCTATCACCCCCTCATCCTCATAGACAGTAAGCTCTTGTGAGCAGGGCCCTCACTCCTATCGTTCCATATATATTTATGTTTGTACTCTATAATATAATATTATATTTGTATATGTCTCCTATGATTTGTAAATTACTGTGGAATTTGATGGTGCTATATAAATAAAGATAATTAATATAACCACTAATAAGGTCAACTGCACCCATACAATATTGATGATCCTATTAGGGTCTTTTACTTAGCCTGGTAAAAATTGTAAAGTTTGATATTAGCGGTCAACCCCTTTAAGTAGAAAATGACCAGTGTCTTAGGCCCCTTCCACACTTGCGTTGCAGATCACGTCAGAGTTTGATCAGTGTGCGATCAATGTTTGGTCAGTGAAAAACGCACATTTTGCATCAGAGTGCAATCAGTTTTTAGTCAGAGTTTGTTCAGTGTCTCAGTTTTTCACGTGCGTTTTCAATGCAATTTCAATGCGTTTTTCATGCGCAGAAAATGCGCGTGAAAAGGACTCAGGACTGAGCTCTATCTTTTCTATGCCAATTGATGCGTGAAAAAACGCATTGCACTTGCATTGCACTTGCGTGTGTCTCAGAGTGCAATGCGTTTTTGATGCATCTCCATAGACTTGTATGGTGCGTTTTTCACGCGCGTGACTTGCAAAAGTAGAGCATGTCGAGATTTAAACGTGCGTTAAAAAAATGCGCATGTGTGCGTGAAAAAAAATGCAAGTCTGAAAAGACCCATTGGTTTCAATGGGTCAGAGTGCAATGCAAGTTCTGCGCGTCAAAAGCACGTGCAGAAAACACGCGTGAAAAACGCAAGTGTGAAAGGGGCCTTATACTTTATAATGTCAAAAGCGTCTGCCACCCTGTCATTTAAAAGAGGATTTTGATGAATTCATTTACTAGGAATAAGCACCACCTGCCACTTTCCCCTATGTCTTGTATGTGGAAGTGGTAATGTGAACATTCTGCTACGTGGATGGGCGTCCCACACTGTTCTTGGTTAGTTAGTCACCCTGTAACATGCAGCCCATGGCATTTCAGAAATGTGATGCTTGAATTGATGGGTTACATTAACCCTTTATCACCAACACTTGTTTTCAGCTTAATGACCGGGCTGGATTTTTGGAATCTGACGTGTCACGATAACTGGTTACGATTTCTGAATGCTTTAACATAATAATAACTCTTTATTTATATAGCGCACACAGATTACGCAGCACTGCACAAAGCATGTCAAATTGGTCCCTGTCCCCATGGGGCTCACAATCTAAACAACTTAACAGTATGTTTTGGCGTGTGGGAGGAAACCCACGCAAACACGGAGAGAACACACAAACTCTTTGCAGATGTTGACCTGGGTGGGATTCGAACCCAGGACCCTAGTGCTGCAAGGCAGAAGTGCTACTCACTCAGCCACCGTGCCGCCCACATATCCAGGTGATTTTAAAATAGTTTTCTCGTGACACATTGTACTTCATGTTAACACTAAAATTTAAGTGATAAGTTTTGCGTTCTGAAAAAAAATGAAGTGCAGAAAAATTCTTGATTTTTAAAGTTTAGAAAGATCTGCTTTCCAGGCAGGTAGTTAAACTACCCAAAAAGCTTTATAACTAACATTTCTGTGAAGTCTGCTTTATAAGGACACAGATTTTCATGTGTCCTCTCATTGTTCTAGGATGTAATGAGACTTAGAACTTTAGGTGCAATTTTTCTCACTTTCATAAAAATCACCAAGACTCACGTTTTGAGTGACAACTCATCTTCCAAGTGACTTTGAAACCACTAAATAATAGAAAAACCCCTTAAATGACCCCACTATAGAAAATACACACCTCTAAGTATGTTAAACAACTTCTATTAACCCTTTAAGTGTTTAACGGGGGTTAAAACAAAATGGAATTGTGATTTAGAAACTCCGGAATTTTGGGGGGAAAATACATTCTTTTAGGCCAAAAATGACATTTTCATAATGAATTCAATGATGAAATGCTCTGCAAAGTTTGATGCCGAATTTCTCTCGGGTGTATTTATACCCAATATGTGGTGGTAAACTGCTGTATGGACACATGGTCGGACATGGAATGGAAGCAGAGCCATTCACAGCAGATTTGTATTGCTACATTGTATGGGCTATAAAATTTAAAATTTTTTTGGTATTGCTTATTATTTGCAGGATGAGATACACTGTATCGATAATACACTATATAGATAATTCAATGTGGGGGTCTTTAGCTTATTCACGAGATTTTATTAACTATTTCAAGGTAGACATGGATTTTTAGCTCTTTTTTTTCCCGCTCGCAATAACATAAAAATAATATTTTATCTTTACACTCTGGTTCACTACGATTGCGGTGATACCTCATTTATATAGTTTGCTATTTTACTGAGCAAAACCAATATTGGAAAAAATCGCATTTTTTTTACTATCATCAACTTTTCAGGGGCATACCTTCCTTAATTTTCTGTTGACAGATATGGCTTATTTTTTGTAAGAAAAAGTTGTTCATTTCACTCATATCACACTAGGGTGTGTAACTTTTTTTGATCGCTTTTTAGTACATTTTTATGAGGGTATTTGATGAAAAATTGTATATTGCCGGAAGTTTTTTTTTTACGTTGTTCAGGTTCAATATTAATTTAAATGTATTGTACAGATTAGAATGTACACGGAATACCAAATATGTACTTTTTTTGTGTTTTATATACTTTATTTGTATTTGAGCATGCTCAGTTATTTACAGGGAGATCCTGCAAGGAGGTAGAACCTGGTGTGAAGAAGACCCGGCAGCCTCGGGGCACACGCCGGACCACAGGGCTGCTGCAGGAAGGATCAGATCCCCCAGTAAGCTCAGCGGGGAGGATCCGATCCACCGGGGACACTTTTACACGCCGTGGTCATGCTTGGTCACAGCATGTAAGGGGTGATGACATAGCCCGACACTTGCAAGAACCAATCTTTTTTATACGCGCTGTAAAAAGGCGGCGCATCAGAAGTTGTACCCTTAAGGGCTCTTTCACATTACCATTGATGTTCAGCTGCAGTCGGGCATCCGTTGCTTTTTATCTCCGTTGTGTCTTCGTCTTTTTTCTGTTTTGTCTCTGTGATGCATCAGTTTTGTCTCTATTTCCACAAAAAAAACTGAAGGTTTAAACATTGCTTTGAAAACATCACACCTGGTTTTTCAACCTCATCAGTGATAAAAACTGATTTTTCATTAGTTTTTTTGCAGACCCATAGACTTCTATTGCCTTCCGTGATCCGCACCAGTGAAAAAAATACATGTTTCAGAATTTTTTCCACAGACAATGGATCAGTAATAATACAAGCAATTGTGAAAACACCAAGGCATTGTGACAGCAGCGGTAACTCTTTTTTTGAGTCTACAGACTATCTAACATGGGATAAAGATTGAATTTTTTTTATATAATATTCGCTAACAACAGCAATGCAGTGCAGAGATTTTATGAGACCATATGGTAAATTTATCTTAGAGAATACAATGCAGCCCTCAATTAGATTCTAATTTGTAGCTGATTACATTTTATCTGGTTTTTAGACATGATTGATTGGATTTGGCAATCCGAGAACAAATGTTGACAAATATGCATAAAAGTCAAATCACACAAAATCAATGTAAATGCCTTATAAATCTATGTCTTGTGGAAAATGATGCATCTTGAAAAAAGGAATTGCTAATTAATTGTTAATTGACTTTCATGCATTATTAACTGGTTCATTGATTGTTGGATATACAAGCTGAATCAGGATAAATAGAAATTGGTGTGTTCTAGTCACAAATAACCTTCATTTCTGTTGCATTTAGGCAGGTAGGGTTCGTTTTTCTGTCTAAATTTGCATGTTCTCTTTAGTACAAACTGCTTGCACATATATTCATAAATATTCACAATTGTGGCGCATGTGACACTTTGTGGCACACACTGATCTATACCTGGTGCAACACAAAATTCTGCACTGAAGGGGGCATTCCTGTGCACAGTCGGACCATGCGCCACATTTATCACGCAAAGTCCAACAGAATTGTGTTGCATGCTCCATGTAAAGGTGCACCAAAAAAAAAGTTGGTGTTTTTCTGTCTTAGCAGTGCAAAGAGCACCAGATTCATGAACAAGGGAACGCCACAATTCCTGAATCTGGTGGCCTCTGCACACTACACTGGTAAACTGCACATAGTGCAGTTTGCACTGTTTTTAGTAAATGTGCCCCACTTATTATGGTTAATTGAGGTACGGTAGCCTTGTCTTCTCCCAAGTGTGGGGTGTCACATTGGAAGAAAGTTCATGATGAAATCAAACCACGGGTGTATTGAAGGAGATGAATGGGACCGATAATAGCCCAACAGAAAAAAAAATGTTCTGCTGGTGCAGGGATCATCAGGCTTGTCAGATTTGTTTTTGCTTTATAGTTTACCCAGAGACAAAAAAAATATTAATCTAATCTATATGGGAACCTTAAAGAAAATACTTCAGAGAAAAATCAGCTATCATCTGGTGTTCATGTGTATCCCCTGACAATTACTATAAGGCTACATTCACACGGCCGTATAGGGGATGTATATAGGGCTGACATATATGCGCCTTACATACGTCCCCCATCAATGGGTGCACGGCGTGGCACGGGAGCGATACGGTACTGTTCCATAGCCGGGAGAAAGATAGGACATGTCTAGAGATGAGCGAGCACTAAAATGCTCGAGTGCTCGTTATTCGAGACGAACTTTTCCCGATGCTCGAGTGCTCGTCTCGAATAACGAGCCCCATTGAAGTCAATGGGAGACTCGAGCATTTTTCACTGAAAGAACAGATTGAAAGAACACTAAAGAAGAACACATTGCAGATGTTTTCACTGAAAGAACACGTTGAAAGAACACAGTGAAGAACACATTGCAGATGTTTCCATACATCTGCAATGTGTTCTTCACACATTGTTCTTCACATACTATTGTGAAGAACACCCTTGGCGCGCGTCCCTTCCGATAAGTTAACAGATGTTCGGAACATCTGCAATCTGTTCTTCACTGTGTTCTTTCTGTGCTGTTGGTGCTGCTCAATGCCCGCTCCAGCCACGCTCCGATGCCCGCTCCAGCCTGCTCCTATGCCCGCTCCAGCCCCGCTCCTATGCCCGCTCCAGCCCCGCTCCGATGCCAGCTCCAGCCCCGCTCCGATGCCAGCTCCAGCCCCGCTCTGATGCCCGCTCCAGCCCGCTCCGATGCCCGCTCTAGCCCCGCTCTTATGCCCGCTCCAGCCCCGCTCCGATGCCTGCTCCAGCCCGCTCCGATGCCCGTTCTAGCCCCGCTCTTATGCCAGCTCCAGCCCCGCTCTGATGCCCGCTCCAGCCCGCTCTGATGCCCGTTCTAGCCCCGCTCTTATGCCAGCTCCAGCCCCGCTCCGATGCCCGCTCCAGCCCGCTCCGATGCCCGTTCTAGCCCCGCTCTTATGCCAGCTCCAGCCCCGCTCTGATGCCCGCTCCAGCCCCGCTACGATGCCCACTCTGATGCCCACTCTAGCCCAGCTCCGATGCCCGCTCCAGCCCGCTCCGATGCCCGCTCCAGCCCCGCTCCGATGCCCGCTCCAGCCCACTCCGATGCCCGTTCTAGCCCCGCTCTTATGCCCGCTCCATCTCAGCTCCAATGCCAGCTCCAGCCCCGCTCCGATGCCCGCTCCAGCCCCGCTCCGATGCCCGTTCCAGCCCCGCTCCAATGCCCGCTCTGTTGCCCGCTCCAGCCCCGCTCTGTTGACCGCTCCAATGCCCGTTCTAGCCCCGCTCCAATGCCCGCTCTAGCCCCGCTCTGATGCCCGCTCTAGCCCTGCTCTGATGCCCGCTCCAGCCCCGCTCCAGCCTCGCTCCGATGCTCGCTCCAGCCCCGCTTCAATGCCCGCTCCAGCCCCGCTCCGTTGCCCGCTCCAGCCCCGCACCGTGATGCCCGCATACCTGCTCGGTGATGCCAGCTCCGCTCCTCCATGCCCGCTTCAGCCCCGCTTCACTTCAACCTCTGCTCCTGCATGCCTGATCCAGCGTCGTCGCTCGTGTCTTCGGCTAAGTGAGCAGATGTTCCGAACATCTGCAATCTGTTCTTCACTGTGTTCTTCACTGTGTTCTTTACTTAAATGATCCTGTGTTCACTGTATTTATTCTATTCTTCACTGTTCTTCACTGTCTTTTCTGAATTAAATGCTCGATCTCGAGCAGGGGAAGTACTCGTCCGAGCAACGAGCCGTTCCGAGTACTCTAATACTCGAACGAGCATCAAGCTCGGACGAGTATACTCGCTCATCTCTAGACATGTCCTATCTTTCCCCGGAATACGGCGCAACGCGCCATGTATCATTATGGAGAGGGGCGGGGGCGAGCAACGCT
The DNA here is from genome assembly GCF_040894005.1 of Engystomops pustulosus. Classification (NCBI taxonomy): domain Eukaryota; kingdom Metazoa; phylum Chordata; class Amphibia; order Anura; family Leptodactylidae; genus Engystomops; species Engystomops pustulosus. The sequence goes on along the minus strand of NC_092417.1, from coordinate 98,026,315 downwards.
TTCCCCCTCCTCCTCTCCCGGGTGCTGATGTGTGCCCACCATGCTATAGTACGGTGGGCATACATCATGTGAATGTAGCCTTACTATGTGTTCTATAAACTGAAACATCAGGTAGCTGCCATGTTCACAATTCATTGGCCAGTAGCTTCTTTTTTCATTAATGTCAGTGGGCGGTAAAGAAAAATTAATATGATACGTCCTTTAATAGTATTTTTACTTGTAATAAACCCAGAAGTCCAAATCATATAAACCTCACAATCTTATATTTATCCCCCACCCTGTGTATAGGAGATAAATATACTAAATGACAAAACCCCTTTAATGTATCCTTATTAATAAATATAAAACCCAATGGCATAAAATTAAACTTAAAATGAAACTGTAAATTAATAAGAATAAAGTGTAAAAAGTTTATATAACACATTTCCACATGATCTCTGCAAGTAGTGCTATAAGAAATTGTAAGGTCTTTATATAGATCTGTATATCCCAACCATAGTTGTGTGCTCCGTCTACATGGTAAAATAATAAACTTTACCTATCTGAAAACATCCTAAAGAAAGCATCCTTTCCATTTTTGCTGTGAATTATTTCTTGCTATCTCAAAAACATGCCAGTAATTATGACATAATATCCAGTAATATCTTCTGTTCAAGGACATTTGTACTAGTTTACCAGAATGTCACAATGTCAAGTGGTTTCTTATATCTTGAACATAGAATACATGGATCAAGACATTATCTTAGCATCCTACATTTAGGATACCCATTAATAATATATCATTTATTGGACATATGATACAATGCTATATTTTAACATTTTCTTTTAGTAAAACTGAATATGCTTGTACCTTTGCACCCTAATCATTAAGGTCGGAAAGAATATGTAGATATGGGAAGGATACTATCACACAAAGGTCTCAAGCACTGACCTCCTTGATCTCATAGTTCATTTCATGTAAAAGATACAAACTCCATCTGAGACTTAATGCTGTCACCCGATAAGGTACATTTTAGATGACATGTCCTCCTTCCTGAGAAGATGAAAACATTAGTGATTAAAACAACAACATGTAACCATGTAAATGTAAGCTGATGTTAGAAGATAAAAATAGAGGTAAATCAAGGTTAAAGCTTTTTTGCTTGTATAATACTTTTTGGTTGAGGCTTTATATGCATTATTTTGTTAGTAGTCTGTTGTAGGCCCAATGCTACAGAAATGAACTCAAACCAATACAATGCAGAATGACTGGAACTCTTTCAATAGCCCATTTTGATGGGTGCGCTTTGTTAGGGAGATAGTTTTCATGTGCTACCATGCATGTCTAATGCAAGATGCAACGTACAAAATTTTGTCTCTCCTCGACAACCTCTTTAATCTGTTGAAAGATATTACAGAGTAGTCACTTGGCCGAAATCCCTTCCATTTATACAACCAGATCTAAAGTCATTCCCAGTGGTTCCAGCAGCTGTAAAGTCAGTTTAATGTAACAATATTTTATAGTGTTGATAACATTTAAAAGAAGGGTTTGAGAGAGAAGCCACATGTGAATAATAGTAATTTGTATTGTTCTTGAATTATAGACAATATAATGAAAAGTTATTATAGATGTTATTGGAAGCAGTCAGCAAACATGTCCAAAGCATGTCCTTTAACAATTCCTTTAGTGTAGAGTAAGTTTTTATTACTGTACAGTGCGTGGTTTATTTATGGCTACCTAAAATGCAGATCACTGGGTTCAGATTTTGTACACTTAGCCAACAAAGCTCTGAATTCTGAAGAGTAGTGGGTGCATCTCTGAACTAGTTTTGGTTTCTAACTCAGGATTTATACAATTTACATAATATTATACATTTACAGATAACACAATGTACCTATCTTCGATCTTCATTTCTGTTTTAGGACATTACGAGATTGGTGGGAGTCAACCCCCGCCACCCATACTTGTTGGACGTTTAAATGGCCTGCTGTACTCCAGGAAAGTGATTGGCACATCACAGCACCACATGCTGTATACATAGCCACTTGTTGGCATGTTGTGAAAAGTTTCCTTACCTTGCTCCAGCACCCATCTCAGTTTTTGGCAGTAATAGGTCAGCCATAAGTGTCATGGGTCACAAGATTTCCCAAACTCTACATATTTTAGGCTGATCAGTCAGTGCCAAAGAATGGATTGTTATAAAAAAAAAAAAAATATATATATATATATATATATATATATATATATATATATATATATATTTATATACAAAATAGGGTGGTGGTAGCTGAGAAATAGAACACAAATTTTATAACAATATACAGGAATACCCAGCCCCTATACTTATAATAGGAACAACAGTCTGTACAGGAGAATGACCAAATTCCTAAACATCGGATTACCACAAATTTTGTTAAAAGCATGTAACAATGGTGAGTATACAAGTATTTGTAGTTTTAGCATGAAGTAATATTCTATATAATCTTCTAAATTATATAGCCATTGACAATTACTTACTCAAAAAATAAAACTGTAACAACTGTATCATCTTTTGACATATCATTGGAACCAGTTTGACAGTGAGCATAGAAATTGATCAGTGGCATCTGACTTCAGAATTACTTTCTACAGATCTCCATGAAAGACCATAATGCCTGGTGCCTACAGTAGTCTTACTGGTCTGACATGTCTACAGCACTCGGTCTATTTCTCATTGTGACAATGTCTCACTAATAAAACATGCAGTGTTCTCTCAGTTCTTCCCTTTGTTTGCAGTCGTCTAGAGACATAGAATCCTTGTTGGTTTGGTTATATATTGGGAAGTAAATATTTGAGCTCATTCTTTGGTTTCCTAGATTCGAACCCAGAGTGACCCTGCATTCATTAGTGCTTGATCTCATTGCTCTGAATTTGCTCAGATGAAAATATTGTTTTTACAACCTGATGGAGGTGGATTGATTTGGTCCTCTTCTATTTTCCTTATCTGATTAAATTATATGTACCAAAGCCACTACGATGGAAATGTGATTGGTTTTCAACTAAATTAATTTGGAAATATCAGCAGTCGTTTAGGTCCATCGATTTGTAGGAAAAATAATATTTTCTTTATTTCTTAATAACACTAGGCTACAGCTACCAGTGTCTAATGAGATATATGTAGGCTTCACAATTACAAAATACAAATATGTAACCAATAGTTCACCAGACCTCTTCAAGACACCTTTCATATTAGGAGCTATTTTTATCAGGAGGGGGCACAAACCCATATTACCAGCATATGTGTAACCATCTGCATAACAGCTCATAAGGCTGAGGGAAGGGGCATGTTTGTGTCAATGATCACTCACTAATTTAGAACCTTCACTGATCTAGTATTTCATTTTAACATTGATATATAGCATTGCTGATATTACCGTACATACGGCTCTATACTGCTCTGATAATGGCTCTATGGATGGCACCTTATTTTGCCATGGGTGACTAAAGATCACCCTTATACTTACCGGAGTGCTGCCAGTAAAAAAAAAAAAGAACACTGTACTCACCTTTTCAACGCCCACCACAAGCGTCTGATGTCATTGTGTGTGCCGGCCGAGCATGAAGACCCGAAGAGGAGCGGATAGACCCAAAGAAGACCCAAAGGACCTGAAGAGGCACCAGAGAATTTGAAGCAAGAGGACCTGCTGGGAGTGTCGGAAAGATGAGTACAGTGTTAATTCGGCAAACTCGTCTTATACTCGAGTCAATAAAAAAAATTAACACTGTACTCACCTTTCTGACGCCCCCACCCCCCACAAGCGGCTGATGTCATTGTTTGTGCTGGCCGAGTGTGAAGACTTGAAGAGGAGTGGAAGGACCCGAACAAGACCTGAAAAGGAACAAGAGTTTCCGAAGCAAGAAGAGGACCTACGGGGAATGTCGTAAAGGTGAGTACAGTGTTAATTTTTTTAAATGAAAGGCTTAGTATACCTGGGGTAGGACTGGCTGGCTATATACTGGGGGAATCGGCTGGCTATATGCTGGGTGGGGTTGGCAGGCTATATAGTATGGGGCCTGGCATGCTATATCCTGGGGGATGGCAGGCTATATACTATGGGGACTGGCATGCTATATACTCGGGAGGCAGGCAGGCTATATACTGCAGGTGCTGGCAGGCTATATATAACAGGTGGCTGGCAGGCTATATACTGGGGGGAAGTCATGCTATATACTACAAGGGCTGGCAGGCTATATACCACCGGGGATAGAAGGCTATATACTGGGGGGCAGGGACTGGCAGGTTATATACTAGGGCTGGCAGGCTAAATACTGGGGGGCAGGGGCTGGCTTGCTATATACTGCAGGGGCTGGCAAGCTATATACTGGGAGGGGCAGGGGCTGGCAGGCTATATACTGGGGAGCAGGGGCCGTCAGGTTATATACTAGGGGATATGGGCTGCTCAGCTTTATACTGGCTGGAGGCTGTGACCAATGCATTTCCCACCCCAGGCTTATACTTGAGTCTATTTTTTTTTCTCAGGTCAGCTTATACTTGAGTATATATGGTAATTGCATTGACTAAGCCCATTATGATAATAATACCATTGATAATAATAGGAATTTCATGAACTTTCACTGTAAGAACTAGTATAGCTAGTATAGCTTCTAGTCACCAGGCAATATGCACTTTCATGGACATCCGTAGAAAGTAATTTTAGACTTAGATGCCACTAACCAATTATTAAAAGGCCACTGAAACTAATCTCTATGGTGGTTAGCAAGCACTCAATCCTTTATCAGCACTACCAAAGGGCAAATGAATCATTACTCAAAGCCTTTTTTATGCTGGATGTAGAGGCTATCTTTGCAGCTGATAGAAGAGCCCTACTTTAGGTAATGATGGAAGTTCCATATAGTTGAGTATGAACTTGTATTTCTTGGAGAAAACCAGAAATAGACAATAACATACATAGACAATGATACTTACCTGACAAGGGAGATACCATGACCACAAATGTGAGTGCAAGAGATTGATGTCCATTCAACATTCACAATACAAAAAAAAATTAATCCGCAGCAAATAAGTGACCCGCCTTTAGAGAATCCATGGCCACAGGGAATAACTAAAAGAAGAATAAATAAGCTGACCTCACTCATGAGCCCTAGAATCCAAGATGGTACAAAATGTCCACATGGGAGGACCACTATTATGAAGTGTATGTTACTATTGGTGCATTAGGGCTGTACCACTATACACAATCTTAATTATTGCCTGCATATTTTGAGTATTTATCAACTCCCTCATGGCAGAATCAGAGAAGAAATCATAGGATTCTCCACTACCATTTACACAGGGCACATGGGTCAGTAATCACTGAAATGGACTTTCAGCCCACTTTATCGTTACAATCATACATACACTTTTCAGAACGAGCTGTATTCACAGACGTGTGACAATCAAACACTAACAATCACATTCTTCAAATGTCTAGGTTACATGCCTGTTATTTGGCAGTTAAAGTGCTTTACAAGTATCTTCCCATAAACCTTTACAGCTCACTAAGCTAAATAACAGGGTTTACAGGGACATATACACAAATTGAAAAACACTGTTATATAGCCACTGACTGCTGTCTTCTATCCAATGCTCAAGCGCTTGGGATGGTAAAGGAATCAAAACTTGTATATTCAGTTCTACTACATGCAGTCAGACAAAACAATACCAGTAGTAGCCGTTACAATAAATAAGGCCAATGATCCTAACCAAATGACTTGATTTTAGATTAGCTTTCCAGCTATTGAAACATATTATTTTCAGTAACTTTTTTAAAAATAATTTATTTTTAAGTTTTTCCTTTCCTCCCTCTCACCTTCATGCATGCTTGCTGGCCAGTGACCATAAAAGTTGATTTTCATTAAAATTCCACCCTTGCAGAAAATAGGATGCAGATATGGTCATCTCATGAGCCTTAATTCCTAAATCTTATCTCCTTCAATAGTGGCCATGGAACAGCTGTGCTCAAGTCTCACATAATAGCTGAGGAGCTGGAAGCGGCTTCAGAAATAGCTTTCTTCCCTGTGAATACAATGAAGGGACGCTTGTACGAGCCCTGCAGTAAATTTAGATAGTAATTAAATATCCTCTGCAATTCATTGAAAGGTTAGGTAATACCAAAACCCATGTAGACTTCTTTCAAGTTATACCTCTTCACAAGGGGGTTCTCAAAATATCTTAATCAGTTTTGGTACTGGCCACTCCAACACTCAGCTTGCTACCGCATTTGTCAATACTAAATGCAAGTCTAGATAGTGACAGCCACAGCGTTACAAAATAGCTTCTCTGTTGGTCTACCAATGCACATTGCTGCTTACAATATACACCTCATGTACTATCAGCTTCAACCTAAACCTTGACAGCCTTCAAAGATATTGAATAAACAGTAACATATTTACTTATTTTGTATTATAATTACAGTAGGACACTTTTTATCCTGAAAAAATGCAATATTCACAATTTTTTTAACCTCAAAAAGTCAAATAAGTGGATTTTACCTATTGGCTGTAAACTTTTTATGTGTATTTATTAAGATATAGGCCTTTGTTTGAGAAATATATAATACTTAGAAATACAGTAGGCAAACTATTGTAATATGCAGACTATGTATGAAATATTCTAGGAAAGACTAGTAAGAAAAGACATTCACACAGCAGAAGCACATATATAGCCCCATTACTTCTCCATATAGACTCCTTGATATAATGAAATTGGATATAGCAAACATAGCATTCCGCAGAGCCACACTTTTTTCATTCTGCCTTTGATTTACTGATTTTTTTTATTCTTTTCTGGATTCTGTATGAAAAAGATCTTTATGTATCTTTATGATACTGTTTATGATGACACCCATGGTGCCGCATGGAGTGGCTGTGAAACTATATGCCTCTGTACATGCTTCATGCTAACATCATCATAGGGATCAGCTAGTTTGGGTCATTAGACTCACAGTGAAACCTGGATTTGCAGCCATTTTGTGCTTATTTGAAAGCAGCCGTAGAATAAGTATCATGATTAATATGCGTTTATTCATTCTGCATATTTTTGTGGACAAAATGTTAAAGTTTACTAGTTTTACTTTTCTGTTTGATAAAAACTATAACATGGAAACTACACTGTACCAATACTAAATAGATGTTTTGGTGCTCTGCTGGCACTTAAATTAAGACAGGTGTCTACTGTCTTCTGATGACTGAACTAATGCATATCAGATGGAAACATAGGTACATATTAAACAAAAAAGAATATAGAGAGCGACAAAATAAAAAAAATAAGTTAGTCATCAGAAAGGAGCACAACATGTTCCACAGTTAAAAAGAGGTTTTCAATTAACCATAAATAGAATAGATGGGAGAAATGTTTCATCTATTACTCTGTTGATTAATAAGTCATGGAAAATTGATTTGCTTAATGCCAACAAAATTTGAAAAACATTGGGTGAAAATGGGTGATACATGAATCAAAAAAGATATTTTCTCATCTCTGTTCATAATATATATATATATATATATATATATATATATATATATATATATATTATATATGTTTATATGTAAAGTATAGTATCTAGGTAATAATATTGACGAAAATGAATAAAGAGAACAGAGGAAAGATAAAAGTGGTCAATTTTTAGGAGCTTTCTTACATATATCTTTCTTTGTTCCTTTAAGCTCTTCCTATAATTTAATACAGCCTGCATGTGTATGTGTGTGTGTGTGTTTCACTTGTCTGTCTGTTCACAGTGGCATTTCTCTTCAATATCTCTGTCCGTGACACATCACTTGGTGACAAACGAACTTCATCTGAGATGGGGGATTTTTCTGTATCACAAAGCAAAATAAAACCTACATTTAGCACCAAGCAAACAATAGTTTCTTGTAAAAATGGAGCAAGCTCTCTGATTTTAGGACAATTAAAGGACTTTAGTTTATTTAATGACCTAGTTGTGTGTACAGTAGGTCAGACTAAAAACCTTTTTGTTTCATTTTCAAAACAATTTGTTAGTATTTGGAATGAATCAGCCTGAAGCACACAAGAATCCGTCTTTTCATCTAATTCAAGGAAGGACAATTGTTTCCATTATATAAAGCGACCACTCACTGTGTGAACAGGGGACCTGCTTACTGAAGTACGATCACACAAGTGCTATTTTACATTATATATATATATATATAAATTTATGTAAAATGTTTAAAATTTGTGAAAAAAGAAAAAATCCTACAAACTAAATTCATTAAAGTGTGCATATTTTATTACCTGAACTGTGTTTTTCATTTAATTTTTATTTTCTACCTATTAAAATTATTTAAATTCATTTTTATTTGTATTCATACATACGATAACATATTTATATTTTCTATTCAGAAAGTTAATTTTATGAATAAGCTTTTTTTCCTGTGCCCTTTTTCCATTTTTTTACTTGAAGCAAAACATCAAGAAAAATTAGCTTATCTTCCATCAACATTCATAAAATGTTTCTCTTTACATCATAGCGTGTCAGTAAACATAACAGGTCTGCATGATGATTTAAATTGAAGGAAATTCAGAACTTCTTTTTCTCCCTTTTAATAGAATCTTGTCTTCGCCAGGAGTTAGTCTTTTTTTTTTTTTGCATGATATAAATGTTTTAATATAAACATGAAAATGGACGGCACAGGGTAGAAATGGAGAAAAAACATTTTAATCTTAATTATTCATAAAATTCTGCTCAAGTTCATTTTCACATATTGTCATTTGACCAAGAAACATTCTTATTTTATATGAGAAAATGTCTGTAGGAAGAAAGCTTTATACATGTATATTTTACTCAAAACGAATTTTGCAAATCAGAAGCAGGCATCTATTAGAAAAATGCATTATCTGGATAGGTGAGGTCAGAGAAGAAGGAAATGCATTTGTATGACCATTTTAACTCTTTGCAACACCCATGAAAATACATGTATGAAAAATACATTTTAAAAGGGTTAGCTGCAGCTATGCCTCTAATTCTATTGTGCTATCTCCTGCGGGACTGTGCTGGGTGCTCTTCTGCAGTCACAACATCTTTCTTATTACACTGAGCCTGCAACCCACCCACACAAGACTCACACAGGGGTCACTAATAAATATTGTAGATTGTACAGTTCTGCCACAGTGCAGGCACTAAATATGTTTATGAAAATGTGGTCTTCAGTCTCTCTTTGTTACCTGTTTTTTTCCTTGTGTTGTCATTAAAATAGACAAAATATTATTTTACAAAATGGGTGAAATATGACTATACAATTCAATAAAAAGCAGGTGAAAACAGGAGAACAATTATTTTCCATTTTTGTATTCAGATATTAATAGGATAAAAAAAGTGGATTTACAGATTAAAATAAAATATAGAAAAATAGGTATACTATCAAATGATAGAAAATATTCTAGTATCAAATAATATTTAAATACCCAGCAGCTGCAACCTTTAAGGCATCATGCACCATGCCAATAAACATCCACCACATATGATTTAGCAATTTTTTTGCTTAAAAACAAATCTTGGTGATAAAAAACAGGTGACTATAAATTCCCCTTTAATTAATTAATGTAGAATGTAAAATATATGTTATATCTGTTCTACTTTTTTAATAACTGTAAAATAGTAATAGAAGAGACAAAAGGAAGGATTATAGAATCATATTTATAGCAGTCTAACAGAAAAAAAAAAATCATTGTTGCAGGAGTAATGAACACAATAAATAAATATTCCTTGCATTGTAGTTGATCATTTTCCGGTTACTAGAGCTGCAAAGTGTTTGTAAGCATACAGCCTCTGCTGCTTTTCATAGACGTCCTTGTAAAGAAACATTGGACAAAGCTACACAACATTAGCAGCTTCATCCGAAAGAAGCTTATTCCTTCAAACACTAAATGGAGACAATCAAATAATTTGACAGAAAACAAAGTTTTAGGATGAAGTGTGCCAGCAGCTGGCTTCTGTATTTACCGTATGTTTATCTACACATTTCATTGACAAGTCTAATTTCAGCATCAATAATTCATGGCTTTGAAACCAATTTGTTATTGTAATAAAATATGTTTTTTTTCCTTTTTGAGACCTTCATTGAAGGGCCTGAAGAAGAGGATGCTGAATTATACATGCACCCTGACCAAGTGAATTCATTCAGCTCAGTAGGCAGGTGAATCTCCCTGTGACCTTGGAACAAGAAGGGGTTGCAGGGAATTGCAATCAGAGAAGACTCTGGAAATCTAACCATTTCCAAATATTAACAACTTGCTTCAAAGCAATAGCTGATTTCAGCATTTATGATAATGAAAGCATCAGTATCTTCTTTCTGAGAACTAAGAAGGGAGAAATAAAAGAATGGGGAGAAAACAAGCCACTGTTTAATAAGATTAAAAGCAATGCTTGCTTTATTTTTGAATGCTAATTTTTGAGATCTGTATTCCTGGCAGCTGGAAAGCCTTCTGATTTGGCTGAAGGGACTTCCATGCTGGTATATTCAATTTTTCAATATTCTGAGCCAAATTTTATTATTAAAAATACAAAAATTAAAAAGAAAACATAAAAAATCTCAGATTGCATTGATAGTAGTAGTGAGTTGTTTTGAACCTTCCATTGCCTGGGACAGTAAAATAACATAGTAAAATATTTCTAGGAATGTGAGAGGAGTCACAGATGTTGTTGTGGAATTTTGACACATTTGCACATTTGCTCCTTCTCGTTCCAATTTGAAGCTTTAGGAGTAAGAATATCGACTCTAGAAAATGATACACTGAAAGTATGAAATACAGGGATAACTGTATTTCATTGGGGTCAAACTAAACAGATTTAATCTTTTAAATATAGATTCCAGTGAGCCCAAAGGACCTCCCACTGTGCAGACACAGACACATACACACTTCAAGGAAAATGCGGATTTTTCCTGACAGGAAACAGTATGGTGTCAAAAAATAATTTTTAAATAATTTATGACATTTTTCCTTAAAGGAAATCTACCACTAATCTAAAGTAAAATTCAGCTACTACCTATAGTCCTCTTCCTCTTGATCCAGGCGATGGTCTACTTTTACCGTGAGACGCCGGGATCACTGGAAAAAAAAAGTTATAAAAAGCAGCCCAGAGCGGGGACTCGATGTCCGGTGCTCCAGGCTGCTAACTATTCATGTCTCTGGGAATAGGAGGTGACATTACACGAGAGGCGTGAATTCATGCCTCCTGCACGATAGATACCTCTCTCTTCTAGGGTGGAAGAGAGAGGTGTCACATGTCACATGAGAGGCATAAATAATTAACAGCCCGATGCACCATATATCGCTTCCACATGCTTTGGGCTGCTTTTTATATTTAACTTTTTATTCCAGCAATCCCGGCTGTCAACATTAAAGAAGACCTGTGCCGGGATCTAGGAGAAGAGGACTGCAGGTTAGTATCTGTAGTTTAATTTCACTTATGTTTAGTGGTAAATTTCCTTTAAAGTTAGCGAGACCAATTAACATTACACAGAGATATAAAGTTCAATGATAATGGCTCCCTGCAGCTGCCATCAAAGAGATTTTACAAGTATTCTCGTTACTGGGCTTAAATGGTATGCAAAAAGCTCCTCGGCTCCCCCTAGTGGTGACTGTTTAGCAATACTTACAAGGTCCATTGCTTAGGTGTCAGCGCTCCCTTTCAATTAGCCATTACAGACGGTCCCCTATTTAAGGACACCCAACTTCCAGACGACCCCTAGTTAAAGACGGACCCCTCTGCCCACTGTGACCTCTGGTGAAGCTCTCTGCATGCTTTACCATAGCCCCAGACTGCAATGATCATCTGCAGTAGGTCCGTAATGAAGCTTTATTGATAATCCTTGGTCTCATTACAGAAAACAATTTTGAAACTCCAATTGTCACTGGGGCAAAAAATTTGTCTGGAGCTACAATTATAAAATATACCATTTAGACTTACATACAAATTCAACTTAAGAACAAACCTATGGAACATATCTTGTACGTAACACGGGGACTTCCTGTATTAGTTTACCTGGCTGCAAGTGTGAAAACCAGGTGACAATGATAATTGGCCATAACCTGGGCATAGCACTTGACTGGGTGGAGAAGGAACAAGTGCTGCTGACCCTTCCCTTCTTCATAGGAAGAAGAGCCACCAAATGGGACCAATCATAGGACCTATCCCCTACATGGGAAGACATTGTGTGCTCACCACACCATGATGGGGTGTCATATACCTCTATGGGGGCCGTAATCTGGTCGCAATTTGTGTGGCCAGACCACAGCCCCCAATAGGATTGCATGCATGGAGCTTAGTCAATGTTGTGTAGTGTGGAATTTAAACTTTGCTTTGCAATGGAAATGTAGAGCCGCACTCCCCTGCAGCAGCAAATTTGCAGCATAAAAATTGAACAGAAACCACCAAATATTGTCTGGATTAAATCTGCAGCTGCTCCCCTCTGTGTGCTAATAGCCTTCAGACCATGTAACTCAGCTAAACCGTCTCCCTACACTGTACTGAAGAGATGTAACCACATGAGAGCAGCTCTATCTACAGTTGTAAAACTGGTTTGGCTTTAATCCTGCATCATGTCATTAGGCTTCCTAAAAGTCATGCTTAATGGTAAGAGGGCTGCCTTACCATTTAGCTAAAGAGGCAATGTTTTCTTATCCCATCCTGGAAAAGCAATTTGCATATTTCCCAGAATCCCTAGTGGAGCATCAATGGCTTTCAGTCTCCAGATGCCTACAAGGTGACCTTAATTGCAAAAAGTCTGTGGAAGTAGAGCTATTGCTTCCTGAACCCTGTAAGACTATGGAAGTGTTGGTAAGAAACAACATGGTGGCAGTAAAGGCAATTTTTTTTATTTCATAGCATTGCCAGCTGTTTACAAGAAAAGTTTATTAATTTCATTAATGTACTTGTGCATAATTTTATATTGTGCACTATATTAACCAAAAAGTAATTTTTTTTGTTCCTTCAAGCTTACATGAGGCTTTGACAACTACCATATATTTTTAGACTTGTCATGGTGAGTCAAGGCAATTTACTAATCTATTCATTTTATTTAAGAGTAGAATTTTATTATTGTAACCAACCAGACTTTACACTTTGCATACCTAAAAATAGCATTGCAAACACGATTCTGATGTTTTATGAGTGTCCATGTATGTTAGGGAAAGGTTTTGAATCAAGCTGCAATACCTCCCAGTATTCTATTTAGATAACTATATGAAGACATAAGTGCAGTCTGAATGAAGAAATAAAATATGTTTTATGTTATGGTTTCTTCCTATAGCATCATCCCTAAAATCTGATCTACAATTCCTGCTCCAGGCAGGCTTGAATTTAATAGCTGAACATGAGGTCATGTGACCTTTTTCTCTTATCTCATTCGGAATTCTCCATAACATGCAGTATACAGATAGGGTATAGATGAAGTAAACATGAGGAGGTAGATATGAACATAAAGGGTCTGAGCAGAAAAATAACCACATAAATATGGTCCAGTAGATAAAAAGCATGCACCTGAAGAAGGTAGAGGATCTACTGGACTGTCTTAAATATTCACAGATTCTGTTTGAGAGCTCACCTTCATTCACTGCACCCTGTAGCCTCATACATTTCAATACCAGCCTGCAGATGTGCTGAGAATTAAGTTCCACCGTAATAAACCCTATTTCCCACAGCACTGCTTGGCACCGCAGCTGAAATTTTTGGGGTGGATTTTCACCTCCTCTTTGTGGAATGCAGGGGATGTACTGAGAAGTATCACTTACCATGCGTCTATTTCCATGAGAGTCTTGCTAGCACGTTTTGGATTATACCTCTAATAAATTGCAAGGGCTTCCCTGAAACCTCTTAATTGAACACCCACGCTGCAAAGTTGTCTAAAATATTCAACAATTGAGTTTTACAACTGTTTTCTTTTGTCTACACATTATGACGCTTTGGACCAATAATAGTGTGTGACAACCTATGAAAATACATGTGTGTCCCCGCATGCGAGACTTGCCCTTTTTTTTTTTAATTCAACCAAATAGTTTGAATAGTAGTGAAAAGAACGTCTCATTATAGAAGATTATTCTGAACCTTGTGTAGCTTTCTTATAAATGTTACAGTAGGACAGTGCAAAGTAAAATGCTCCATTAGATGTATGTTGAATGATCTCTCCTTTCAGAAAAGAATGTGGCAAAGCGTCTGCAAGATATTGTGGCTGTACAAACAACAAATTATGTTTTCCTGGTGTTTTTCTCATTTATGGAACAGCTGAAAAAATCATAGAACGTGAGCTAGAGTCTTGATCCAATGTCATTTTTCCTCATTTGTGGCAACTGTGCTTTTCCCACAAGCTGAGAAATTAACACTTTGGTATTTTTTAGGAAACCACAGAAGTGAAAGTTTTTTGTTAATGATCCCTTGATAACCTATAACCTACACATTCCAGATATCTGAACAGGCAACATACAGTATAACCAGCGAGCCACATTTATTAAAGTGTTTGCGCAAGTTTTCTGTCTAACTTTGTACCGAAAAGAACATACATGTATTTATAAAGTGTCTGCGCCAGTTTTATGTCGCGGTTGCTCCGTGTCCGACAAGATAGAAAAAATGTGCACCTAAAGGGTTTTGTTAGTGCTTAGAAAGAGTTTTAGCCACATTTTTTTTTTTACTGACGTGTGGCACAATTCTCCAGCATGAACAAGGTGCACCAAAAAAATGGTGCACACTTCCAGAGCAGTGCAGTGGGTGCCTGATTAATGAAGACTGTCGACACTTTTGATTAATGTCACACTCTGCACACACCACAGACTGCACTAGTTTTGATAAATCTAGGCCAGTATTGCAAGCACATTTAATATGTTTGATTCTTCATTCTTCTAAAAGTCTGGAAACATCCTACAACAGTGGTGGCGAACCTATGGCACGGGTGCCAGAGGTGGCACTCTGAGCCCTCTCAGTGGGCACTTGGGTTGTTGCTTCAGCACCAAATTCACCAGACAGAACCTCCTGCAGGCCCAGGTATCCCAGGGCGTGACACACTTGGCATTATTTTAAAGTGGGTCTTCCTGAGACTGCAGGAAGAGAAGGTGTGGAAATGGGCGGATTATCATTGGCCCCATTGAAGCTCCTGCTCTTAGCTCCATAATTCTTCCTGGTCGTAAAGGGAATTCCAATGGCAATCTGAATTTTCCCTCCTTCTGTCAACGATATTGGTGTCCACGGGACCGTTGAAAGCTGCAGCATGGAGCAACAAGATTTTAATAAGTTAATGCTAGAATTGCTGTGTTGGCATTTTGCAATAAATAAGTGGGTCTGGGTTGCAGTTTGGGCACTCGGTCTCTAAAAGGTTCGCCATCACTGTCCTACAATGTCCTAAATAGTATACATACATATTATTATAAAATTATAACAATGAAAGCCAATGTATTGACAGGAGGTTGCTGATCAGAAGTATTAAAAAATACTTATAATTGGTGTCTCTAGAATTATCCAGTGAGATAAGCAGTATATGAACCTTAGTCCATCAGGGAATAGATAGTGCATGCAAGAAGTTGCACATTTTGCCCCATCATCTTAGGTCCTTAGTGTCTGTCCAGCAAACTCTGCTACCACAATCAGACTTGGCACAAACTGTTAGACTGGGTTTTTTCACAGGCAAACTAACCCTGTGAAGTCCCTGCAGGCTATGGCCTTGCCTACAGCAGATACACGACCCTAATAAGGGCCAATCCACTATTAAGAATCTGCTAACAGTCCCTGTCAGTTGTGAGGAAACATTTACTTTGTCTGGAAGCTGCTGAAGAAGGACACAGAAGAACAAACAACAGATACCGACAAACAAGAAGAGGTGGACAGAACCGGGTCAAAATCAAAAACAAAATGGCGTTGAAGCACAGAAACAAATAACTAGAGAGAAATCGAGAAAACATAGCTGGGGTTAGATGAACAGACCAGCATAGTAATAGAAAGCAGAAATCAGATAAATGTACTAGGAGGCTAGTAGAGCCAGCAAGGTGTAATTGAACTGTGCAGGTATATAAAGGAGTTTCTGGACTCTGCCCCCAGCAGCTGTCATGGAGTGGCCATCCATCACTCTAGTAACCTTTGGTGGACAGGACTGGGCTGCTATGGAACTGGGTGTAGTTAAACCAATTCCAAAACAGCAGCAACATAACCACAGTTCTTATACACAAACACTGAGGAGAATCAACTCCTTATATGCCATCTTCTGTGGACAGAAGACAATTCTGGCACAGATGTTACGCTGTTACATGTTTATAATAAATACCCCCTTTTCTCTACTTACTCCTTAACTTTGTCCTTCTAACTGAATAGCTAACTGCTCAACCTGATATGTATCCACAGCCTGTGTAGGTTCTCTCCTCTCTCCATCCCTGGGGCTTCCTACACATGAACATCCTGCTTTTGGGCATGAACGGGCAATTTCTTCCATTTTATGGACAATTTGCATAATTCTGGCATCTGTTTTTCACATATTTTCATAAACTATAGTCAAGGAGCGATCTGTGAAATCGGTCCTGCGTGGACATGCTCTATAGTTCAGCTGTACACAGTAAAGGCTATAGTCACTGATCCATTTAAAAGCTTTACATTTTTGAGTGGCCATGTGCTGTCCATTCAAAAATGATGTGCATCTTGCCTTAACTCTGTGCTTTACTACCATTTTTCCACACCTAGAGGAGAATATGGCTTTGTAGAGGGACATTATATGCTGGCACACAGAGTACCTATTGATCTCTCTTACAAAAACCTAGAGATATTGTTTGCTGGCACATCAGGACTTGCTGGCACCTCTATGAACATCAATTGACATTGTTTTCACTATAATATGAATCTTGTATGAAAACTGCCCTAGAGAACAAATTTTGCCTTATATCTCATTCTAGCCAATCAGCAATTGTCTTCAAAACTGCACAATAATGTCAAAAAGGGACACCGATTGGTAGCTCAGACTGCAATGCCCAAATTTATCATTGACACTCACCGGCCACTTTATTAGGTACACCTGTCCAACTGCTCGTTAACACTTAATTTCTAATCAGCCAATCACATGGCGGCAACTCAGTGCATTTAGGCATATAGACATGGTCAAGACAATCTCCTGCAGTTCAAACCGAGCATCAGTATGGGGAAGAAAGGTGATTTGAGTGCCTTTGAACGTGGCATGGTTGTTGGTGCCAGAAGGGCTGGTCTGAGTATTTCAGAAACTGCTGATCTACTGGGATTTTCACGCACAACCATCTCTAGGGTTTACAGAGAATGGTCCGAAAAAGAAAAAACATCCAGTGAGCGGCAGTTCTGTGGGCGGAAATGCCTGGTTGATGCCAGAGGTCAGAGGAGAATGGGCAGACTGGTTCGAGTTGATAGAAAGGCAACAGTGACTCAAATCGCCACGCGTTACAACCAAGGTAGGCAGAAGAGCATCTCTGAACGCACAGTACGTCGAACTTTGAGGCAGATGGGCTACAGCAGCAGAAGACCACACCGGGTGCCACTCCTTTCAGCTAAGAACAGGAAACTGAGGCTACAATTTGCACAAGCTCATCGAAATTGGACAGTAGAAGATTTGAAAAACGTTGCCTGGTCTGATGAGTCTCGATTTCTGCTGCGACATTCGGATGGTAGGGTCAGAATTTGGCGTCAACAACATGAAAGCATGGATCCATCCTTCCTTGTATCAACGGTTCAGGCTGGTTTTGGTGGTGTCATGGTGTGGGGAATATTTTCTTGGCACTCTTTGGGCCCCTTGGTACCAATTGAGCATTGTTGCAACTCCACAGCCTACCTGAGTATTGTTGCTGACCATGTCCATCCCTTTATGACCACAATGTACCCAACATCTGATGGCTACTTTCAGCAGGATAATGCGCCATGTCATAAAGCTGGAATCATCTCAGACTGGTTTCTTGAACATGACAATGAGTTCACTGTACTCAAATGGCCTCCACAGTCACCAGATCTCAATCCAATAGAGCATCTTTGGGATGTGGTGGAACGGGAGATTCGCATCATGGATGTGCAGCCGACAAATCTGCAGCAACTGTGTGATGCCATCATGTCAATATGGACCAAAATCTCTGAGGAATGCTTCCAGCACCTTGTTGAATCTATACCACGAAGAATTGAGGCAGTTCTGAAGGCAAAAGGGGGTCCAACCCGTTACTAGCATGGTGTACCTAATAAAGTGGCCGGTGAGTGTAGATGTCTAAGGCCCCTTGTATTATTATTAGGCTTCATACTACTTAATCTCACAACATAGCAACAAAATGACTCAATATTTTATAAAAATGTGGGGTTCCCTTTCATTCCATTTACATCACACTATTAAGGGCAGAATATACTATAAAATAAAAGCACTGGACACAGGCTGCCAATTAGCATGTAAAATAGCACTAACGCTCTTGCCAAGAAGAAGATCAGCAACTTTAGCTCATAATTTTGCAGCTGAATGACATGTAAAAGACTGGTTTAAAGGAACTACACTATTAAACAGCATGTGCCTTTATTTATCCCCCCCCCCCATTATCTCCCTGCTTTGTTCTCATCTCACCCTTACGATTGATCCTTCACTTGTATTTTGATTTATTAATTAGCTTCTTAATTACCACAACAAGTTGCCTTTCATTCTAGCAGATGGTAAATGAAATCATTTCTCAGATCAAGGTTAAAAGAGAAAAATATAAAAGCTAGTAGCAGACTTTATACACACTCAGCACAGTTTATTAAGTACGTAATAATAAGCATGTGATTGAGAACACTAAGCATTTTTTTCTTCTGAAATCCTACATCAGCAGGAATATTCCTTTGTTTTCTGCATCTTCTCTTGTTTATGTAATAATTTATCCTTAAATACTTAGAGGTAAAAGCTGAAATGAAAAAAACCCTCTTGTTTGACAATGACTCCAACAAGAGGAAAAACAAAAACAGTTAGAATTTTTTATTATACAGTACTTTTGGGGTAAAAGACAAGGCCACTTTTGCAAATATTAGGACCTATAAAGCACATGTATTATGTCTACCCATCTCAAGGTTTGGACATAATGTTTGGACTGTGCTAGTTATGCCAACTCTCAGGTCCATGCCATCAAGGACATAACTGAAGACTCAAGGACTCCAGGGTAAGGGCTCTTTCACAATGGTGTTGTTTCTCACGTTTGTGGTTCAGTAGTTTCCACAGATGCCTCACAAAGGAATTGTTTTCTATGGGTGTTTTCACATTGGCTTGTATTTTTTATTGATCCATTGTCCTTGAAAAAAAATATGAAATGTCCTATTTTTTTCACTGATGCAGATCACACAAAGCAATAGTCTAGGGGTCCACAAAAAAAAAAGAAAAAAAACGATGAAACATAAGGTTTTTTCACTGATTTCAGTTTTTTTTGTGGACAGGGAGACAACAATGGATGAACCATGAAACAGACGGAAGAAAAACAGAGACACTGGAAACAAAACAATACAGATGTGCAACTGAAGTGAAAGAGCCATTGTGAAAGAGCCCTAAGGCTATATTCACACTGCCGTTGCCCGCCCGTACCGTACCGTAGCGGGCAACGGCAGTGTACGGGGAGAGGAGGAGGAGGTGAGCGCAGCTCACGCCCGCCCCTCTCCATAGCAACCTATGGCGCACGGCGCCGTATTACGGGAAAAGATAGGACATGTCCTATCTTTTTCCCGGGTACGGAACGGTACGGTGCCGCACGTGTGCTGCACCGTACCGCTCCCGTAGGGTGCCGTGCGCCCATAGAAGTGTATGGGGGACGTATAAAATGGTATTATTAAGAGTTTAGCTAAGAGCCCTCACTCAACCTTTTCTGTTTTTAATTCATTGCATTTTTAAAAAAATTGGTATTATGAAGTAATTGCACAATAAATGTTCAAAAATGAATTAACCTCTTACCAATGTGTGACATATTAGCACGTCACACGCCAGCTGTGGGTGTAAGAAAAGGCTGAGCCCTCTCCATATAAGGTGGGTACTGGCTGCATATTGCTGCCAATGTGTGGCGGTAACACCCACTATCGGTGCTAGCAGCTTTGCCGGCAGTTGTATCTTGACTTAAATCGCCGCTCCCCATGACGTAATTAGGAAGCAAATATCTGTTGCCATGACAGCCTTGGGTCTGTGTAAGTGTGCCAGTGGCACATTGTAATAGATGATCAGTAAACTCATTATATACTGCAAGCACCCTAGCCGGTCTGAAAATCATCCTCCCTTTCCCTAGAACTGATATAAAAATAAACAGTAAAATCATTAACATGTTAGGCATTACTGCGTCCCAAAATGTCTTATCTATTAAAATATAACAGTTATTCCTGCACACCATAATGGAATAATGGAATAAAGGAATAGTTCTCAAAAGTCCAAAATGCCACTTTTCAACCATTTTTCGACGTACATATAAAAAATGTAATAAACGGCAATCAAAGGGCCTCACAGTCATCAAAATAGTAACAAGGAAAACATCATTGCATCTTGCAGCTGTCATACAGCTCTGTACATCAAATTCTGAAAAAGTTATCAGCACTAGAAGATGGCAAAATGAAGAATTTGTACAGAAGGTTTGAATTTTTAAAAATATATTAAAACACAATAAAAACATTATAAATTTGTTAGGATCAGTGGATCCTCTGGACCACCGCGGGAGATGGAACTAGCCAACACCCGGAACCGGAGCCTAGCGGCACCTGGTATTCACCAGAGCCCGCCGCAAAGCGGGTTGGACTTGCTGCGGCAGGATACCACTAGGTCGTTCCCAGGTGTGACTAGCCCACGGTGGCAGCCGAGGTCGAGGTACCTTAGCGGATGACAATCTCGTAGACAGGTCCAGGCACAGGGTCAGGGCAAGCGGCAGAGATGCAACGTCAGGTCCAAGTCCGGGGTCAGCAACAGGAGGTCCAGGCAGGTGGGAACGGGAACACAGGCACACGGAACACAGCAACACGGAGGAACTCAGGTAACACGGCAACACAGGACTCAGGAGCGGGAACACACAGGAATACACAGGTACGCAGGAATACAGGAATACGCAGGAATACAGGAATACACAGGAACGCAGGAATACTCGGAAGCTTTCTCTAAGGCTATGAGGCACAAAGATCCGGCAGGGGACACAGGAAGAGGCAGGATTCTTAAAGGTGAGGTGTTCAGTCAGTGCACCAATTAGCGGTGCGCTGGCCCTTAAAATTTTTGGCAGGAGCCGCGCGCGCGCCCTAGGAGGCAGGGACGCGCGCGCACGGCAGTCCGGGGAAGAGCAGGAGCCGGGAGAGGTGAGTGAGGAGACCGGGCGGCAGCGGGGGCACACGGGGGAGCACGGATGCGCCCGCGATCCGAGACAGGGATCGCGGGAGCTCCCGTGACAAAATTCAGTATCCCCGTGGTGATCATACCTACTGGTTATTTGGGGCACACAGTGAAAGCAGTAAAAACAAAGCCCACAAGAAAATGGCAGAACATTTTTCAACAATTGCAATGCATTTGGAATTTTTTCCCTCTCCCAAGTACAGGGTAATGTATATTAAATACCTTCACTATGATTTGAAGTTTGTTATGCAGAAAACAAGCTCTCACACAGTTCTTTACATGGAAAAGTAAAAAAGTTGAAGATTTTTGAAGGTAGGAACTGAAAAAGGGAAAACGGGCCTGGTCGATAAGGGGTTAAAATAAGAAACAATTGTCACATATAGACAGAATTAACAGTGAATGAAAAATACAAAATGATTCCAAGTTTTGGTATATAGTATTGGATTTCTTTATAGAGAGTACAGATAGATGGCTCACGTGCTCTAGCCCATATAATCTGCCATTGTTCAGGTGTAAATGATTTACATAACCAAAATTCCTAATGAGCCATATATAGATGAGAAATATTGATGATGGAATACAGGCTGGAGATCAAGCCCTTAGTAGAGGGATCCTGGGACAACAGTTCGAAAGGAGTGGGCCTGGGTGGTTGACCTGAGTCCAAGAGGGAGTTTATAAAGTGTTAAATCTGCTCTGTGAGGCAAGAATATCTACTAACTCTCTAAGAGAAGTAATTTATGTAATAAATGATCTAACAGCCCCTTGACTTGAAAGGTGACTGCCTGAAACCAGGGTTTATAGTGAGAGACTACCAGGGAGGTGAGCCATTAGTAATATCAAGATCAGTAATTAATTCATAGGGGCTAATTGAATCCTCATTCTACACTAAAACCATATTTCTTGGGTGAACTGCATTGGATCTAAAAGGGAAGAGGGCAATTGGTCGGATGGGGTCCCCAAATTAGGGTAGGTGGTTGTAGTGGTGCTAACCACAATTTCTACAACTCTGTCCATCTATTAAAAGCGTGTAGTAGAGACCAGAACTTGATATGTTGAAGATGAGTGAGTAGATAATAGTGCTTAATATCTGGTAAGCCTAAACCCACGCTAGTCATACAAGACTGACTTTGAGAACCTGTGGCTTTTTCCTGCCCAGACAAACCCCAAACACATAGAAGGTACTCTAAGGCCTCTTCCACACTAGCGTTGCGTTTCACGTCAGGGTGCAATGCGTGAAAAACTGACGTTTTTGCCTGCGTTTTTGTTCCATTTTTCCTTGGAGTAATTAGCGTTTTTGCGTTTTTCACGCGCGTGTTGTTAGCGTTTTTTTTGCGTTTTCGGCGCATTTTTCACGTGCGAGTCAATGGGAGAATCGAGCATTTTTCAAAGGGACCATGGTTTGGGATTAAAATGGGTTATTTAATTAAAAAATAATGTCTTCTGATAAGTTGCAAACATCTGCGATCTATTCTTCACTGTTCCGCGTGTATATTATCTCCCGACAAGTTAGCAGATGTGAAGAACAGTGAAGAATAGAATAAAACCAGTGAACACAGTGAAAACAGTGACCACAGGATCATTTAAGAGAAAAACACAGTGCAGAACACAGTGCAGAATAGATTACAGATGTTCGGCACATCTGCTTACTTGTCGGGAGATACGCGCGGAACGGCGCGAACAAAATAGCATGTGAAGAACAATATACAGGCGGTCCCCTACTTAAGGACACCCGACTTACAGACAACCCATAGTTACAGACAGACCCCTCTGCCCACTGTGACCTCTGGTGAAGCTCTCTGAATGCTTTACTATAGCCCCAGACTGCAATGATCAGCTGTAAAGTGTCTGTAATGAAGCTTTATTGATAATCCATGGTCCAATTACAGCAAAAATTTTGAAACTCCAATTGTCACTGAGACAAAAGAAAAAAAATTGTCCAGAACTTCAATTATAAAATATACAGTTTCGACTTACATACAAATTCAACTTAAGAACAAACCTCCAGACCCTATCTTGTATGTAACCCGGGGACTGCCTGTATATGTGTGTGAAGAACAAATTGTAGATGTTTAAATACATCTGCAATGTGTTCTTCACACATATATATTGTTCTTCACATGCTATTTTGTTCGCGCCGTTCCGCGCATATCTCCCGACAAGTAAGCAGATGTGCCGAACATCTGTAATCTATTCTGCACTGTGTTCTGCACTGTGTTTTTCTCTTAAATGATCCTGTGGTCACTGTTTTCACTGTGTTCACTGGTTTTATTCTATTCTTCACTGTTCTTCACTGTGTTTTTTTAATTAAATGATCGTTCGCGAGCAGGGGAAATACTGTTATTCTGGTCACCTAGCAACCCTTACGTTTAAAACGCATTGCACTCGCATTGCACTTGCAATGATTGCGAGTGCAATGCGTTCTTGATGCATCTCCATAGACTTGAATGGGGCGTGAAAATTGCGCGTGACTCGCAAAAATAGAGCATGCTGCGATTTTGACGCACGTGCAAACGAACGCAAGCACGCGCGTCAAAAACAACGCTAATGGAGAAAGAGCCATTGAATACAATGGGACAGAGTGCAATGCAAGTTCTGCGCGTCAAATGCACGCGCAGAACTCGCGTGTGAAAAACGCCAGTGTAGAAGGGGCTTAAGGCTTCCATTTGGATAGGAGGTTCTGAATATCTCTAAATAAGGGAGAAAAGGTGGCGGGATATAGAGTACAATAGGTTTAAGTTATATGAACAATGAATAAAACTTCCAAGAATATCTAAACTTTTTCTCATGTCTTTCAGAACATGACCCACTGTTATGGGACTCGCAGTCAGGTTTATTGCTTTGATTTTTGATAATTAGAGGCAAATATGTTTTCACCTTTATCCAAAAAATAAAACTATGTATGTTGGAAACTTGTACAACTGAGACACAGCAGCACAGCTTTATGCATGGAGCATATCTTTATAACAGGGATTAAACACTGGCTGTGCACAGCAGAAGACTGTAGCCATTGCAGTTGCATAATGCTCCTCAGTCACAGTTACTATATACTGACTTCAGAATTCTGAAAAAAAGGTCATTTAATTTCTGAAGAACAAGAAGGGGGCACTTCAGCCAACTGGTGCCATGAGTCCTAGCACACAGGTATGGTTAAAGTATTTAGGATGCTTAAATTATAGTTGTTTAAGGGGATCAAAGTGTTTTACAGGTGCCTGGATCAAACTACGACCTGCATAGTTGCACAACTACTGTACATGTCATAGAAATGGATCTAACCTTTTGTGAACTGAAGTCCAACTGCTTGAGAAGTAGTAGTAGTTTTGCATAAAAGCCTGTGAACATTAAGCTTTTCGAAAGTGTGCAGGCACGGGGCAGGAACGCTCAGTGGTGGCCCAATTTGCTGGTTGATGCTCCCCATCTGGTGAAAATAATTCCAATTTCTTGCAGTGCAGAAGAAATTCTGACGTTTTTAATGATTTTTTTTTCAGAAAACTGGCGTAAAAAAGCACTGGTTAATGTCCCCCAATGTGTCTTTTCCATCAAGTCCAGAACTGCATGATGACCTCTCCTGACTATAACTTTTCGCAGCAGTTTTCACCCCCAGATGTCTTCATCTCCTTGCAGAACTTCTCTAGACAGTGACTTACAGTAAAATGTCACCTGGATAACAACACGGGGCTCCTAAACAATACATACTCCTTACAATATAACTGAGCATATTATGCCCCCAAGGATATCAAACATATCTCTTACACCAGTGAAAAAATATGTTCCTGAATGAGTCATACTTACCGTACTCCCAAAATATAAACAAGGCCACTAAAATTTCAGACAACTAAAAATTAATTATAAACAGTGCCCTTCCCTAAATACATAATACTTCAATGGCTCCACAAATATTATTATATACCGATACCCCCTGATATAGGGCCCTTTCTGAAAAATTCAATAAGAAGATATACAGGGTGTTAGCAGACATAAAAATAATAAAATAAATGTACCTGCATGGCAGGGGAGTAACTTGAGGGGGTGCAGAGGTTGCGGTCGCACCAGGGCCCAAGAGGTTTAGGGGGCCCTTATGGTGTCACTTTCCCATATGTGAAGACTATTACTATAAACCCTACATTATAGTCGGGGCCTGGCACAGACTTTGCACTGGGGCCCATCAGCTTCTTGCGTGGCATCCATCTTGTCCCCTGCTGCCTAGACTCTAATACTATTAAAAAGGTTGTGTGATGATGACATTTCATAATGCTGCCTGTCACCTGTACAGAAATATTTTAGGGTGTCATTTATCAGGACATTTGTACATTTGTCTTTTTTTTTCTTTTTCTGGGTTTTGGACTGGTTTCATTTATCTTAGAGGGTGATATATCAGGCTTGTGCAATTCTTTTGCAACCGGTTCTAAACTTTTGCCAACACCTGCTTGGGACTAGATTTTAATTGCTCTGCTTTACAGAAATTTGTGCCAAAATTGTGACTTTTTAATATGTCCACATCTGGATATTAAAGATAAAGACAAATTCTGACACATCTAACTTTGCCTGGCAAGTAGGAAAGGCGCAAATATCCAAATGTGCCAAAAAAGTTGCAAATATAAGAGACAAAAAGAGAGTCTCCTCTATTACATACGATACATGTTGAGCCCATGGCCTGTGAAGTTGTCTAGTTCTTAATAAAACAGTTTAAATTATTTGTTTATTATTTTAAAATTATTTATAAAAAGTACTGACCCCTCTGTTCTAAAGTTGGAAGCAACTCCTCAAAGCCCCTTTCACTCTCACATGTACATTGGGGCTGTATGCTAGCCATATAAACAGGAACTAACTACGGCCGCCGAAGGATTACATTGTGCATGGCACGGTATGGTGAGCACACTTGTGTCACCATACCAAGCCGTCGCTGGAAAAAAGAGAGCATTCTGTATCTTTTGCTATACTTACAGCTTGGCAGCACGGCTTCCTATGAAGAGCGGAGGTATGAGGAGTGCTCTAACTCCTCCCCCTCTCCAGCATAGTATGCTATGCCTAGTTTTGGGCCCAGAAGTAGCATACATGTGTGTCAAAGCTGCCCTAGTGGCACAGTTATCAGGACTCATGTGCCAGAATTCTGGCATACAAGCCCTGAAATAGGTGCAATTCCTTGCTTATGATAAGAAATTGCGCCTATTTCTTACCTCCACACCAAGTGGGCTCTGCACCATGCCAACGCAATATGTTCAGACACAGGCTAAGGTGTAATTCTATGCCAGTTCTTCATCCTGATTAGAGATGAGCGAACATGCTCGTCCGAGCTTGATGCTCGGTCGAGCATTAGCGTACTCGAAACTGCTCGTTGCTCGGACGAATACTTCGCCCGCTCGAGAAAATGGCAGCTCCCGCCGTTTTGCTTTTTGGCGGCCAGAAACAGAGCCAATCACAAGCCAGGAGACTCTGCACTCCACCCAGCATGACGTGGTACCCTTACACGTCGATAGCAGTGGTTGGCTGGCCAGATCAGGTGACACTGGGATAGACTAGCCGCTGCCCGCGCTGCTCGGATCATTCTGTGTCTGGATGCCGCTAGGGAGAGAGCTGCTGCTGGTCAGGGAAAGCGTTAGGGTGTTCTATTAGCTTACTGTTAGGCAGGAGTGATTCTCCAAGAACCCAACAGCCCTTCTTAGGGCTACAATAACGTTCTACTTTTTTTTTTTTTAATTTGCATCTAGTACCATTTTGTGAGGAATTAGCAGGGGGACTTGCTACCGTTGTGTTTAGCTCTTAGTGGCACACATATCCACCTCAAACACCAAAGTGGGAAAATTTAGTAGGGGTTGGATTTCAATTAGGCACAGTCTGCCATTAACTTTTTTTTTTACGTTTATTTTGTTTAATAACTCAGTGTCATCTCATCTGGCATAGTAGTGTGCTTTGATACTTGGCTAGAAAATAGCCATAGGAGAATCCAAACAGCTTACTTACGCCTACAGTAGCGGTCTATATATTTGATTTCTGGTTGATCTGCTGGTGGCTGTACTTGCTGCAGTGCATGTACTAGCCAATTCTGAGCAATTTGTAGTGAGACTTGCGACCGCTGTGTTCTGCGCTTAGTGACGCACATATCCATAGCAAAGACCGAAGTGGGAAAATTTAGTAGGGGTTGGATTTCAATTAGGCACTAACTCAGTGTCATCTCATCTGGCATAGTAGTGTGCTTTGATACTTGGCTAGAAAATAGCCATAGGAGAATCCAAACAGCTTACTTACGCCTACAGTAGCGTTCTATATATTTGATTTCTGGTTGATCTGCTGGTGGCTGTACTTGCTGCAGTGCATGTACTAGCCAATTCTGAGCAATTTGTAGTGAGACTTGCGACCGCTGTGTTTTGCGCTTAGTGACGCACATATCCATAGCAAAGACCGAAGTGGGAAAATTTAGTAGGGGTTGGATTTCAATTAGGCACAGTCTGCCATTTGTCCTTTTTTATTTTACGTTTATTTTGTTTAATAACTCAGTGTCATCTCATCTGGCATAGTAGTGTGCTTTCATACTTGGCTAGAAAATAGCCATAGCAATAGGATAGCATCGTTTGGTTTTAAAAACTCAAAAACACAAAAAAAAACAAAAAAAACAAAAAAAAACAAAAAAAACAAAAAAAAACAAAAAACACAAAAAAAAGTTAAAAAAAAATTAAAGTTATAACTCTCATTTTAAAAATGTTTAACCCGAGGGCTAGGGGTAGAGGACGAGGGCGGGGACGTTGGCGTCCAACTACTGCAGGGGTCAGAGGCCGTGGTCCTGGGCGGGGTGAGACACCACCTGCTTATGAGGGAGCAGGGGAACCCCGCAGAGCTACACTCCCTAGGTTCATGTCTGAAGTTACTGGGACTCGTGGTAGAGCACTGTTGAGGCCAGAACAGTGCGAACAGGTGATGTCGTGGATTGCTGACAATGCTTCGAGCAATTTGTCCACCAGTCAGTCTTCCACGCAGTCCACCCATGTCACCGAAATTGCCACTCCTCCAGCTCCTGCACCTCAGCCTCCTCCCCCCCAGTCTGCCCCCTCCCAGGAAAATTTGGCATTTGAACCGGCATACTCTGAGGAACTGTTTTCTGGACCCTTCCCACAGTCACAAACCACTTGTCCGGTTGCTGCTGAGCAATTTTCCGATGCCCAGGTTTTCCACCAGTCACAGTCTGTGGGTGATGATGACCTTCTTGACGTAGTGGAAGTGTGTAAAGAGGTGTCCGACGATGGGTTCCACCACTACTAGCTTAACTACCACCAGTATGCGCAGGCATATGAATGCTAAACACCCCACTCAGTGGCAACAAGCCCGTTCACCTCCGGCCGTGCACACCACTGCTCCTTCCCCTGTGTCAGCTGATAGTCAGCCCCCTGCCCAGGACCCTGCCACAAAAACCCCATCGTCGCCTCCACGATCCTCCACAGCATCCACCAGCTCTCCATACCCCAGACGCTGAAGCGGAAACGCAAATATAGTGCAACCCACCCGCACGCCCAAGCCCTTAATGTGCACATCTCCAGATTGCTTAGCCTGGAGATGCTGCCCTATAGGCTAGTAGAGACCGAGGCCTTTCGCAACCTCATGGCGGCGGCCGCCCCTCGGTATTCGGTCCCCAGCCGCCACTACTTTTCCCGATGTGCCGTCGCAGCCCTGCACCAGCATGTGTCAGACAACATCACCCGTGCCCTGACCAACGCCGTTTCTGACAAGGTGCACCTGACCACGGACACGTGGACGAGTGCTGCCGGGCAGGGCCACTATATATCGCTGACGGCACATTGGGTTAACTTGGTGGAGGCTGGGACCGAGTCTGACCCTGGGGCTGGTCATATACTGCCGACGCCGAGGATTGCGGGGCCTACCTCGGTCCAGGTGTTTCAGGCCTACTATGCCTCCTCCTCCTCCCACCCCTCCTCCACCTCCTCCTCCGAACTACCATCCGTGGGCACGGCGCCATCAGTCGGTAGCTCTAGGCACAGCAGCAGTGCCGTCGCTAAGCGACAGCAGGCGGTGCTCAAACTGCTGAGCCTAGGCGACAAAAGGCACACCGCCCAAGAGCTATTACAGGGCATCACGGCGCAGACTGATCTGTGGCTGGCACCGCTGAACCTGAAGCCAGGCATGGTTGTGTGTGACAACGGCCGTAACCTGGTGGCGGCTCTGCAACTCGGCAGACTGACACATGTGCCATGCCTGGCCCATGTGTTAAATCTGATAGTTCAGCGTTTCCTCAAGACATACCCCAATCTGTCTGATTTGCTCACGAAGGTGCGCCGCATCTGTGCGCATTTCAGGAAGTCCAGCCCAGATGCTGCCACTCTCAGGGCAGCGCAGCGCCGCCTCCAACTGCCCGCTCACCGACTGTTGTGCGACGTGCCCACGAGGTGGAATTCAACACTGACCATGTTATCCAGAGTTTACCAGCAGCGCAGAGCGATTGTAGACTGCCAGATGTCAACTTCCACCAGAAGTGGTAGTCAGGTCAGTCAGCTTCCTCAAGTCTACAATGAGGAGTGGACGTGGATGTCTGATATCTGTCAGGTGCTGAGTAACTTTGAGGAGTCAACACAGATGGTCAGTGGCGATGCCGCCATCATCAGCCTCACCATCCCGCTGCTTGGCCTGTTGAAAAACTCTCTGATCAGCATGAAGTCGGAAGCTTTGCGCTCGTCACAAGAGACGGGGGAAGAAGATTCCCTTGTTGATAGCCAAAGCACCCTCAGGTCTGTTTCTCAGCGCATATCGGAGGAGGTGGAGGTGGAGGAGGATGAGGAGGAAGAGGAGGAGAATGTTGGCGAGACACAAGAGGGGACCATTGTTGAGTCCTTCACTGTTCAGCGTCCTTCACTGTTCAGCGTATGGGCAGAAGAAGAGGAGTTGGAGGAGTTGGAGGAGGAGGAAATGGACAGTCAGGCCAGTGAGGGGAGTGAATTCTTACGCGTTGGTACTCTGGCGCATATGGCAGATTTCATGCTAGGCTGCCTATCCCGTGACCCTCGCGTTCAAAGAATTTATTCCAGCACCGATTACTGGGTGTTCACTCTCCTGGACCCACGGTACAAGCAAAATCTTTCCACTCTCATCCCTGCAGAGGAAAGGAGTGTGAGAATGCATGAATACCAGCAGGCCCTGGTGCACAAGCTGAAACAGTATTTCCCTTCTGACAGCGCTAGCGGCAGAGTGCGTAGTTCTGCGGGACAAGTAGCGAGGGAGAGTAGGCGAGCAGGCAGCTTGTCCAGCACTGGCAAGGGTACGCTTTACAAGGCTTTTGCCAGCTTTATGTCACCCCAGCAAGACACTGTCACCTGTCCCCAGTCTCGGCAGAGTAGGGCTGATCTTTACAGAAAGATGGTGAGGGAGTACGTAGCTGACCATACCATCGTCCTAAATGATCACACAGCTCCCTACAACTACTGGGTTTCAAAGCTGGACATGTGGCACGAACTGGCGCTGTACGCCTTGGAGGTTCTTGCCTGCCCTGCCGCTAGCGTCTTGTCCGAGCGGGTTTTCAGTGCAGCTGGTGGCATCATCACAGATAAGCGTACACGCCTGTCGACTGACAGCGCTGACAGGCTGACGCTTATTAAAATGAATAAAGGCTGGATTTCTCAGAATTTCCAATCTCCACCAGGTGAAGGAAGCTCAACCTGAAAAATTGATCCACTCCTCCTCCTCCTCATTTTCCTCCTTCTCCTCCTCTTTGTACAGTAAAGCAGAGGAAACTGGCTATTTTTTGACAGGGCCCACTGGCTCTTGCTATAGTACTTTATGCATTTAATTTTTCTGGAGGGCCACCTACCCGGTCCTCTGTTTGAAACAATTTTTGTGAGTGCCACATACAGGCACTCAATCTATTCCATTTTTCTGGAGGGCCACCTACCCGGTCCTCTGTTTTAAAAAATTTTTGGGACTGCCACATACAGGCACTCAATCTATTCCATTTTACTGGAGGGCCACCTACCTGCTCCTCTGGTTTGAAAAATTTTTGGGACTGCCACATACAGGCACTCAATCTATTCCATTTTTCTGGAGGGACACCTACCTGCTCCTCTGGTTTGAAAACTTTTTGGGACTGCCACATACAGGCACTCAATCTATTCCATTTTACTGGAGGGCCACCTACCTGCTCCTCTGGTTTGAAACATTTTTGGGACTGCCACATACAGGCACTCAATCTATTCCATTTTTCTGGAGGGACACCTACCTGCTCCTCTGGTTTGAAAACTTTTTAGGACTGCCACATACAGGCACTCAATCTATTCCATTTTTCTGGAGGGCCACCTACCTGCTCCTCTGGTTTGAAAACTTTTTGGGACTGCCACATACATGCACTCAATCTATTCCATTTTTCTGGAGGGACACCTACCTGCTCCTCTGGTTTGAAAACTTTTTGGGACTGCCACATACAGGCACTATCCAAATTAAATTGTCTCCATAGCAGCCTCCACACGTTGTCTCCATTGCTACCTCCAAAAGTCGTCCATATAGCTGCCTCCATACATCCTCCCCTTATCAAACGAGGTGTGTCAGGCAGAAATTTGGGTTGTTTTCATGGATTCCACATCAAAGTTGTTAACTTTGTCGCCACCCTGCTGTGTTATCCACAAAATATACTGGCAAACTTTTATGATTAACCGATATTATTTCAGCGCTTCTTGCGCAGCTGTTTACATTCCCCTCACCCGCCATATCCCAAACTTATAAGAACGCTACTACACTTGATCTTATACAAAAGGTTCTTAGAAGTGCTGTTTGGGGAGTAGCCTAGAGACAGGGGCTTGGATTGGCGAAAGCTCGCCTGGCTGCAGAGCGCCAGCTCCATCCCAAGATCCAACCAACATAGTTTTAACTGCAGCACCTTTAATCTACTACTAGTTCACTGCCTCCATAATAATAATAATAATAATCTTTATTTATATAGCGTCATCATATTCTGTAGCGCTTTACAAATCATAGGAAACAAATACAAATGTAATGTAACAGAGCACAACATTTGTATGGAACAACAGGAGTGAGGTCCCTGCTCGCCAGAGCTTACGGTTTATGAAGATGATGGGGTAACACGAGGTAAAAGAATATTTAATGGTCAAGCCATTCTTCTTAGGGAATAGAACAAAATATAATAAATGGAATTGCTGTCGCTTGAACCACTCAGCCGTCATCTTATATACCAGGTCCAGGGTGAATGGGACTGCAGAGAAGTCTGGTGCCTGTTGGTTGCTGGATAACAGATGGGAGGACGACACAGGACGGGTTAGTAGAAGAGTTAAAACTTCATGCAGTTAATGAGTGTTATAGGCTTGCCTAAAGAAATGGGTTTTAAGACCACGTTTGAAACTTTGGTGGTTAGGTATTAGTCTGATAGTCCGGGGCAGAGCATTCCATAGAATTGGTGCAGCTCTAGAGAAGTCTTGGAGACGCGAGTGGGAGGTCCGCACTAGGGTAGAGGTTAATCTAAGATCACTGGCGGATCTAAGAGCACGGGTTGGGCGATAGACTGAGATAAGAGAGGAGAGGTAGGGGGGTGCAGCATTATACAGAGCTTTATGGATGAGGGTTATTATTATTTTAAACTGTATTCGAAAGGAGACTGGCAGCCAGTGCAGCGACTGGCATGAACTGTAAGCATACATGGTCCCCTTATCAAACGAGCTGTGTCAGGCAGAATTTTGGGTTGTTTTCATGGCTTCCACAACAAACTTGTTAACTTTGTCGCCACCCTGCTGTGTAATCCACAAAAAATACTGGCAAACTTTTATCATTTACCGATATTATTTCAGCGCTTCTTGCGCAGCTGTTTACATTCCCCTCACCCGCCATATCCTAAACTTATAAGAACGCTACTACACTTGATCTTATACAAAAGGTTCTTAGAAGTGCTGTTTGGGGAGTAGCCTATAGACAGGGGCTTGGATTGGCGAAAGCTCGCCTGGCAGCGGAGCGCCAGCTCCATGCCAAGATCCAACTAACATAGTTTTAACTGCAGCACCTTTAATCTACTACTAGTTCACTGCCTCCATACATGGTCCCCTTATCAAACGAGCTGTGTCAGGCAGAATTTTGGGTTGTTTTCATGGCTTCCATGTTAACTTTGTCGCCACCCTGCTGTGTAATCCACAAAATATACTGGCAAACTTTTATCATGTACCGATATTATTTGAGCGCTTCTTGCTCACCTCCTTTGGTTCCTCTCTGCCACCCATTGGTTTGAAGCCTGAGTCCATTTAGGGTATGTCGCCATGACACTCTCTAGCCTGCTGCCGCTGCCTCTGCATGCCGTCCCCTATAGTGTCAGGGTCAATTATTGGATGTTTTAGATGCTATCTAGCTTCATTCTGTCACTCTGTCATGGCCATGCTGTTGCCCATAATTTTGGCATAATGTTGCGATTATGCAGCCTCAGAGGCATCCATGCATGCTGCCCCTGCTGTTTCCTGTCCATTTCCGTGGTGTTTCCATCCTTTTCTGAGGTTCCCAGGTGTTTGGCCAAGCTTCCCTGTGCAGAGCCTTGGTCCCCTTGAAAAATGCTCGAGTCTCCCATTGACTTCAATGGGGTTCGTTATTCGAGACGAGCACTCGAGCATCGGGAAAAGTTCGTCTCGAATAACGAGTACCCGAGCATTTTAGTGTTCGCTCATCTCTAATCCTGATATATATGGCAGGTGTCAGGCACACTTATCACAGCATATGGGCCTATGTGCTGCTCAAGTGCAGTCATCACTGGCCGTAGCTGTGACCACTACCAATACCGCACATCACTGGCTCAGGTCACCACTGAGGCCAATGATAACTACAGCAATGGATTTGAGTAGCATATCATCCAACAACAGCTGAACAGGGCATGTCAAGAAACTTTATTATATTTTGTTATTAAAGTTGCCATGGATGCAAACTGGATAAATGGTTTTTATTAAGACACAGAGCTGAAAATTAGACAGTTTCACCTGGACTGTAATTGGGCCCTCTGCATGGGGCTTTACTATATTGCTGTTTCATTGGCTGACAAGCTGTATCAGATGTATGTAGGATGGTACACAGTAGAGCATATATCACTGGCTCCATGTCTTCCACACAGCCTCCTCTATAATATTCTACTGGCCTTGCATGTATGAAGTCACCTGAAAGTAGTCACATGAATGTAAGCATTTCTCTGTGCAAAAATCTGGCAACCACAACAATATCCTGTATTCATAAATATACATAAAGTCATATTTTGACATCCTAGTCTACTTCACAAAATGTGTACAAACCAGAGACAATACCAGGGGCGTAGATATAAGGGTAGCAGCTATGGCAGCCGCTATGGGGCCCGCAGTGTCAGGCGCCCTGTCATCTGATGTGAGGCTAAAGAATGAAGGATGTGTATCATTATAAACATAAACACTGAACATTTGACCTAATATGTATATAACATACATGTGATGTACACTCACCGGCCACTTTATTAGGTACACCTGTCCAACTGCTCATTAACACTTAATTTCTAATCAGCCAATCACATGGCGGCAACTCAGTGCATTTAGGCATGTAGACATGGTCAAGACAATCTCCTGCAGTTCAAACCGAGCATCAGTATGGGGAAGAAAGGTGATTTGAGTGCCTTTGAACGTGGCATGGTTGTTGGTGCCAGAAGGGCTGGTCTGAGTATTTCAGAAACTGCTGATCTACTGAGAATTTACAGAAATTACAGAGAATGGTCCAAAAAAGAAAAAACATCCAGTGAGCGGCAGTTCTGTGGGCGGAAATGCCTGGTTGATGCCAGAGGTCAGAGGAGAATGGGCAGACTGGTTCAAGCTGATAGAAAGGCAACAGTGACTCAAATCGCCACCCGTTACAACCAAGGTAGGCAGAAGAGCATCTCCGAATGCACAGTACGTCGAACTTTGAGGCAGATGGGCTACAGCAGCAGAAGACCACACCGGGTGTCACTGCTTTCAGCTAAGAACAGGAAACTGAGGCTACAATTTGCACAAGCTCATCGAAATTGGACAGTAGAAGATTTGAAAAACGTTGCCTGGTCTGATGAGTCTCGATGAGTTTCTGCTGGGACATTCGGATGGTAGGGTCAGAATTTGGCGTCAACAACATGAAAGCATGGATCCATCCTTCCTTGTATCAACGGTTCAGGCTGGTGGTGGTGGTGGTGTCATGGTGTGGGGAATATTTTCTTATATTACAAAAAATGGACCAAATGTCGCGGCAGGGGGTTTATTACATAGGCGAAATATTACATAGGGAATATTTTCTTGGCACTCTTTGGGCCCCTTGGTACCAATTGAGCATCGTTGCAACACCACAGCCTACCTGAGTATTGTTGCTGACCATGTCCATCCCTTTATGACCACAATGTACCCAACATCTGATGGCTACTTTCAGCAGGATAATGCGCCATGTCATAAAGCTGGAATCATCTCAGACTGGTTTCTTGAACATGACAATGAGTTCACTGTACTCAAATGGCCTCCAAAGTCACCAGATCTCAATCCAATAGAGCAGTGATGGCAAACCTTTTAGAGACCGAGTGCCCAAACTACAACCAAGACCCACTTATTTATCGCACAGTGCCAACACAGAAATTTAATTTATGATTTATACTTCCTTCTCTGTCACAGTTTTCATTGATACCAGCCCCTGAAGACACCAATAAAGCAGAAAATAGTCCCAGGTACAGCTGTCACTTTAAAATAGCACTGTGCACAGCATGTCCTGGGCTGTCTGGGACTGCAGCAAGTTACCTGGAGTCATCACTGGTGATGGTCTGAGTGCCCACAGAAAGGGCTCTGAGTGCCACCTCTGGCACCAGTGCCATAGGTTAGCCATCACTGCAATAGAGCATCTTTGGGATGTGGTGGAACGGGAGATTCGCATCATGGATGTGCAGCCGACAAATCTGCGGCAACTGTGTGATGCCATCATGTCAATATGGACCAAAATCTCTGAGGAATTCTTCCAGCACCTTGTTGAATCTATGCCACGAAGAATTGAGGCAGTTCTGAAGGCAAAAGGGGGTCCAACCCGTTACTAGCATGGTGTACCTAATAAAGTGGCCGGTGAGTGTATATATGCTGTATATGTGTATGTATCTGTGATGTGTATATGCTGTATGTGTATATGGTATATGGTGTGTATATACTGTATGTCTGTATATGGCACTGTATATGTGTATATATGATGTGTATATGCTCTATTTGTGTGAGTGTGTGAATGTGTGTGCATGACTGAAGGGAAGGGGGCAACATTCAGAGGTCTGCCAATGGGGGGCCCTACCTCTCCTAGTTACACCCCTGGACAATACAAGTGTATCATTTAACCTGGTAATTATATTGTGAACAGAAACATAGACATTAGAGATGAGCGAACACTAAAATGCTCGGGTACTCGTTATTCGAGACGAACTTTTCCCGATGCTCGAGTGCTCGTCTCGAATAACGAACCCCATTGAAGTCAATGGGAGACTCGAGCATTTTTCAAGGGGACCAAGGCTCTGCACAGGGAAGCTTGGCCAAACACCTGGGAACCTCAGAAAAGGATGGAAACACCACGGAAATGGACAGGAAACAGCAGGGGCAGCATGCATGGATGCCTCTGAGGCTGCTTAAACGCACCATTATGCCAAAATTATGGGCAACAGCATGGCCATGACAGAGTGACAGAATGAAGCTAGATAGTATCTAAAACATGCAATAATTGACCCTGACACTATAGGGGACGGCATGCAGAGGCAGCGGCAGCAGGCTAGAGAGTGTCATGGCGACATACCCTAAATGGACTCAGGCTTCAAACCAATGGGTGGCAGAGAGGAACCAAAGGAGGTGAGCAAGAAGTGCTCAAATAATATCGGTACATGATAAAAGTTTGCCAGTATATTTTGTGGATTACACAGCAGGGTGGCGACAAAGTTAACATGGAAGCCATGAAAACAACCCAAAATTCTGCCTGACACAGCTCGTTTGATAAGGGGACCATGTATGGAGGCAGTGAACTAGTAGTAGATTAAAGGTGCTGCAGTTAAAACTATGTTAGTTGGATCTTGGCATGGAGCTGGCGCTCCGCTGCCAGACGAGCTTTCGCCAATCCAAGCCCCTGTCTCTAGGCTACTCCCCAAACAGCACTTTTGTATAAGATCAAGTGTAGTAGCGTTCTTATAAGTTTAGGATATGCCGGGTGAGGGGAATGTAAACAGATGCGCAAGAAGCGCATGATGCGCATGGAGCTGGCGCTCCGCTGCCAGGCGAGCTTTCGCAAATCCAAGCCCCTGTCTCTAGGCTACTCCCCAAACAGCACTTTTGTATAAGATCAAGTGTAGTAGCGTTCTTATAAGTTTAGGATATGGCGGGTGAGGGGAATGTAAACAGATGCGCAAGAAGCGCTGAAATAATATCCCTAAATGGTAAAAGTTTGCAAGTATATTTTGTGGATTACACAGCAGGGTGGCGACAAAGTTAACAACTTTGATGTGGAATGCCCTGTAATAGCTCTTGGGCGGTGTGCCTTTTATCGCCTAGGCTCAGCAGTTTCAGCACCGCCTGCTGTCGCTTAGCGACGGCACTGCTGCTGTGCCTAGAGCTACCGACTGATGGCGCCATGCCCACGGATGGTAATTCGGAGGAGGAGGAGGTGGAGGAGGGGTGGGAGGAGGCATAGTAGGCCTGAAACACCTGGACCGAGGTAGGCCCCGCAATTCTCTGCGTCGGCAGTATATGACCAGCCCCAGGGTCAGACTCGGTCCCAGCCTGCACCAAGTTAAGTGTAGTAGCGTTCTTATAAGTTTGGGATATGGCGGGTTAGGGGAATGTAAACAGATGCGCAAGAAGCGCATGATGCGCATGGAGCTGGCGTTCCGCTGCCAGGCGAGCTTTCGCCAATCCAAGCCCCTGTCTCTAGGCTACTCCCCAAACAGCACTTCTAAGAACCTTTTGTATAAGATCAAGTGTAGTAGCGTTCTTATAAGTTTAGGATATGCCGGGTGAGGGGAATGTAAACAGATGCGCAAGAAGCGCTGAAATAATATCCCTAAATGGTAAAAGTTTGCCAGTATATTTTGTGGATAACACAGCAGGGTGGCGACAAAGTTAACAACTTTGATGTGGAATCCATGAAAACAACCCAAATTTCTGCCTGACACACCTCGTTTGATAAAGGGACGATGTATGGAGGCAGCTATATGGACGACTTTTGGAGGTAGCAATGGAGACAACGTGTGGAGGCTGCTATGGAGACAATTTAATTTGGATAGTGCCTGTATGTGGCAGTCCCAAACATTTTTCAAACCAGAGGAGCAGGTAGGTGGCCCTCCAGTAAAATGGAATAGATTGAGTGCCTGTATGTGGCAGTCCCAAAAATTCTTCAAACCAGAGGAGCAGGTAGGTGGCCCTCCAGTAAAATGGAATAGATTGAGTGCCTGTATGTGGCAGTCCCAAAAATTCTTCAAACCAGAGGAGCAGGTAGGTGGCCCTCCAGTAAAATGGAATAGATTGAGTGCCTGTATGTGGCAGTCCCAAAAATTGTTCAAACCAGAGGACCGGGTAGGTGGCCCTCCAGAAAAATGGAATAGATTGAGTGCCTGTATGTGGCACTCACAAAAATTGTTTCAAACAGAGGACCGGGTAGGTGGCCCTCCAGAAAAATTAAATGCATGAAGTATAGCAAGAGCCAGTGGGCCCTGTCAAAAAATAGCCATTTTCCTCTGCTTTACTGTACAAAGAGGAGGAGAAGGAGGAAAATGAGGAGGAGGAGGAGGAGTGGATCAATTATTAAGGTTGAGCTTCCTTCACCTGGTGGAGATTGGAAATTCTGAGAAATCCAGCCTTTATTCATTTTAATAAGCGTCAGCCTGTCAGCGCTGTCAGTCGACAGGCGTGTACGCTTATCGGTGATGATGCCACCAGCTGCACTGAAAACCCGCTCGGACAAGACGCTAGCGGCAGGGCAGGCAAGAACCTCCAAGGCGTACAGCGCCAGTTCGTGCCACATGTCCAGCTTTGAAACCCAGTAGTTGTAGGGAGCTGTGTGATCATTTAGGACGATGGTATGGTCAGCTACGTACTCCCTCACCATCTTTCTGTAAAGATCAGCCCTACTCTGCCGAGACTGGGGACAGGTGACAGTGTATTGCTGGGGTGACATAAAGCTGGCAAAAGCCTTGTAAAGCGTACCCTTGCCAGTGCTGGACAAGCTGCCTGCTCGCCTACTCTCCCTCGCTACTTGTCCCGCAGAACTACGCACTCTGCCGCTAGCGCTGTCAGAAGGGAAATACTGTTTCAGCTTGTGCACCAGGGCCTGCTGGTATTCATGCATTCTCACACTCCTTTCCTCTGCAGGGATGAGAGTGGCAAGATTTTGCTTGTACCGTGGGTCCAGGAGAGTGAACACCCAGTAATCGGTGCTGGAATAAATTCTTTGAACGCGAGGGTCACGGGATAGGCAGCCTAGCATGAAATCTGCCATATGCGCCAGAGTACCAACGCGTAAGAATTCACTCCCCTCACTGGCCTGACTGTCCATTTCCTCCTCCTCCAACTCCTCCAACTCCTCTTCTTCTGCCCATACACGCTGAACAGTGAAGGACTCA
The DNA here is from genome assembly GCF_040894005.1 of Engystomops pustulosus. Classification (NCBI taxonomy): domain Eukaryota; kingdom Metazoa; phylum Chordata; class Amphibia; order Anura; family Leptodactylidae; genus Engystomops; species Engystomops pustulosus. The sequence continues at coordinate 97,986,422 of NC_092417.1, read as the reverse complement.
ACAATGGTCCCCTCTTGTGTCTCGCCAACATTCTCCTCCTCTTCCTCCTCATCCTCCTCCACCTCCACCTCCTCCGATATGCGCTGAGAAACAGACCTCAGGGTGCTTTGGCTATCAACAAGGGAATATTCTTCCCCCGTCTCTTGTGACGAGCGCAAAGCTTCCGACTTCATGCTGACCAGAGAGTTTTTCAACAGGCCAAGCAGCGGGATGGTGAGGCTGATGATGGCGGCATCGCCACTGACCATCTGTGTTGACTCCTCAAAGTTACTCAGCACCTGACAGATATCAGACATCCACGTCCACTCCTCATTGTAGACTTGAGGAAGCTGACTGACCTGACTACCAGTTCTGGTGGAAGTTGACATCTGGCAGTCTACAATCGCTCTGCGCTGCTGGTAAACTCTGGATAACATGGTCAGTGTTGAATTCCACCTCGTGGGCACGTCGCACAACAGTCGGTGAGCGGGCAGTTGGAGGCGGCGCTGCGCTGCCCTGAGAGTGGCAGCATCTGGGCTGGACTTCCTGAAATGCGCACAGATGCGGCGCACCTTCGTGAGCAAATCAGACAGATTGGGGTATGTCTTGAGGAAACGCTGCACTATCAGATTTAACACATGGGCCAGGCATGGCACATGTGTCAGTCTGCCGAGTTGCAGAGCCGCCACCAGGTTACGGCCGTTGTCACACACAACCATTCCCGGCTTGAGGTTCAGCGGTGCCAGCCACAGATCAGTCTGCGCCGTGATGCCCTGTAATAGCTCTTGGGCGGTGTGCCTTTTGTCGCCTAGGCTCAGCAGTTTGAGCACCGCCTGCTGTCGCTTAGCGACGGCACTGCTGCTGTGCCTAGAGCTACCGACTGATGGCGCCGTGCCCACGGATGGTAGTTCGGAGGAGGAGGTGGAGGAGGGGTGGGAGGAGGAGGAGGCATAGTAGGCCTGAAACACCTGGACCGAGGTAGGCCCCGCAATCCTCGGCGTCGGCAGTATATGAGCAGCCCCAGGGTCAGTCTCGGTCCCAGCCTCCACCAAGTTAACCCAATGTGCCGTCAGCGATATATAGTGGCCCTGCCCGGCAGCACTCGTCCACGTGTCCGTGGTCAGGTGGACCTTGTCAGAAACGGCGTTGGTCAGGGCACGGATGATGTTGTCTGACACGTGCTGGTGCAGGGCTGGGACGGCACATCGGGAAAAGTAGTGGCGGCTGGGGACCGAATACCGAGGGGCGGCCGCCGCCATGAGGTTGCGAAAGGCCTCGGTCTCTACTAGCCTATAGGGCAGCATCTCCAGGCTAAGCAATCTGGAGATGTGCACATTAAGGGCTTGGGCGTGCGGGTGGGTTGCACTATATTTGCGTTTCCGCTCCAGCGTCTGGGGTATGGAGAGCTGAACGCTGGTGGATGCTGTGGAGGATCGTGGAGGCGACGATGGGGTTTTTGTGGCAGGGTCCTGGGCAGGGGGCTGACTAGCAGCTGACACAGGGGAAGGAGCAGTGGTGTGCACGGCCGGAGGTGAACGGGCTTGTTGCCACTGAGTGGGGTGCTTAGCATTCATATGCCTGCGCATACTGGTGGTAGTTAAGCTAGTAGTGGTGGAACCCCTGCTGAGCCTGGTTTGGCAAATGTTGCACACCACAGTCCGTCGGTCATCCGGTGTTTCCTTAAAGAACCTCCACACTTCTGAAGATCTAGCCCTCGCCGCAAGAGCCCTCACCACGGGAGCTTCACTAGTTGACAGTGGCGCTGATGCACCAGCTCTGGCCCTGCCTCTCCGTCTGGCCCCACCACTGCCTCTTCCAACCTGTTCAGGTCGAGGACTCTCCTCCGTCTCAGAAGCACTGTGTTCACCCGGCCTCTCAACCCAGCTTGGGTCTGTCACCTCATCATCCTCCGATCCCTCAGTCTGCTCCCCCCTCGGACTTCCTGCCCTGACAACAACTTCCCCACTGTCTGACAACCGTGTCTCCTCATCGTCGGACACCTCTTTACACACTTCCACTACGTCAAGAAGGTCATCATCACCCACAGACTGTGACTGGTGGAAAACCTGGGCATCGGAAAATTGCTCAGCAGCAACCGGACAAGTGGTTTGTGACTGTGGGAAAGGTCCAGAAAACAGTTCCTCAGAGTATGCCGGTTCAAATGGCAAATTTTCCTGGGAGGGGGCAGACTGGGGGGGAGGAGGCTGAGGTGCAGGAGCTGGAGGAGTGGGGATTTCGGTGACATGGGTGGACTGCGTGGAAGACTGACTGGTGGTGGACAAATTGCTCGAAGCATTGTCAGCAATCCACGACATCACCTGTTCGCACTGTTCTGGCCTCAACAGTGCTCTACCACGAGTCCCAGTAACTTCAGACATGAACCTAGGGAGTGTAGCTCTGCGGCGTTCCCCTGCTCCCTCATCAGCAGGTGGTGTCTCACCCCGCCCAGGACCACGGCCTCTGACCCCTGCAGTAGTTGGACGCCCACGTCCCCGCCCTCGTCCTCTACCCCTAGCCCTGGGGTTAAACATTTTTAAAATGAGAGTTATAACTTTTTTTTTTTTTTTACTTTTTTTTTTTTTTTTTTTGTGTTTTTTTGTGTTTTTTGTTTTTTTTTGTGTTTTTTGTTTTTTTTTGAGTTTTTAGAACCAAACAATCCTATCCTATTGCTATGGCTATTTTCTAGCCAAGTATCAAAGGAAGCACACTACTATGCCAGATGAGATGACACTGAGTTATTGCCTAATAGAAATCCAACCCCTACTGAATTTTGCCACTTCAGCCTTTGCTATGGATATGTGCGCCACTAAGCGCAGAACACAGCGGTCGCAAGTCTCACTACAAATTGCTCAGAATTGGCAAGTACATGCACTGCAGAAACTACAGCCACCAGCAGATCAACCAGAAATCAAATATATAGAACGCTACTGTAGGCTTCAAGAAGCTATTTGTATTCTCCTATGGCTATTTTCTAGCCAAGTATCAAAGGAAGCACACTACTATGCCAGATGAGATGACACTGAGTTAGTGCCTAATAGAAATCCAACCCCTACTGAATTTTCCCACTTCAGCCTTTGCTATGGATATGTGCGCCACTAAGCGCAGAACACAGCGGTCGCAAGTCTCACTACAAATTGCTCAGAATTGGCAAGTACATGCACTGCAGAAACTACAGCCACCAGCAGATCAACCAGAAATCAAATATATAGAACGCTACTGTAGGCTTCAAGAAGCTATTTGTATTCTCCTATGGCTATTTTCTAGCCAAGTATCAAAGGAAGCACACTACTATGCCAGATGAGATGACACTGAGTTAGTGCCTAATAGAAATCCAACCCCTACTGAATTTTCCCACTTCAGCCTTTGCTATGGATATGTGCGCCACTAAGCGCAGAACACAGCGGTCGCAAGTCTCACTACAAATTGCTCAGAATTGGCAAGTACATGCACTGCATAAACTAAAGCCACCAGCAGATCAACCAGAAATCAAATATATAGAACGCTACTGTAGGCTTCAAGAAGCTGTTTGTATTCTCCTATGGCTATTTTCTAGCCAAGTATCAAAGGAAGCACACTACTATGCCAGATGAGATGACACTGAGTTAGTGCCTAATAGAAATCCAACCCCTACTGAATTTTCCCACTTCAGCCTTTGCTATGGATATGTGCGCCACTAAGCGCAGAACACAGCGGTCGCAAGTCTCACTACAAATTGCTCAGAATTGGCAAGTACATGCACTGCATAAACTAAAGCCACCAGCAGATCAACCAGAAATCAAATATATAGAACGCTACTGTAGGCTTCAAGAAGCTGTTTGTATTCTCCTATGGCTATTTTCTAGCCAAGTATCAAAGGAAGCACACTACTATGCCAGATGAGATGACACTGAGTTAGTGCCTAATAGAAATCCAACCCCTACTGAATTTTCCCACTTCAGCCTTTGCTATGGATATGTGCGCCACTAAGCGCAGAACACAGCGGTCGCAAGTCTCACTACAAATTGCTCAGAATTGGCAAGTACATGCACTGCAGAAACTACAGCCACCAGCAGATCAACCAGAAATCAAATATATAGAACGCTACTGTAGGCTTCAAGAAGCTATTTGTATTCTCCTATGGCTATTTTCTAGCCAAGTATCAAAGGAAGCACACTACTATGCCAGATGAGATGACACTGAGTTAGTGCCTAATAGAAATCCAACCCCTACTGAATTTTCCCACTTCAGCCTTTGCTATGGATATGTGCGCCACTAAGCGCAGAACACAGCGGTCGCAAGTCTCACTACAAATTGCTCAGAATTGGCAAGTACATGCACTGCATAAACTAAAGCCACCAGCAGATCAACCAGAAATCAAATATATAGAACGCTACTGTAGGCTTCAAGAAGCTGTTTGTATTCTCCTATGGCTATTTTCTAGCCAAGTATCAAAGGAAGCACACTACTATGCCAGATGAGATGACACTGAGTTAGTGCCTAATAGAAATCCAACCCCTACTGAATTTTCCCACTTCAGCCTTTGCTATGGATATGTGCGCCACTAAGCGCAGAACACAGCGGTCGCAAGTCTCACTACAAATTGCTCAGAATTGGCAAGTACATGCACTGCATAAACTAAAGCCACCAGCAGATCAACCAGAAATCAAATATATAGAACGCTACTGTAGGCTTCAAGAAGCTGTTTGTATTCTCCTATGGCTATTTTCTAGCCAAGTATCAAAGGAAGCACACTACTATGCCAGATGAGATGACACTGAGTTAGTGCCTAATAGAAATCCAACCCCTACTGAATTTTCCCACTTCAGCCTTTGCTATGGATATGTGCGCCACTAAGCGCAGAACACAGCGGTCGCAAGTCTCACTACAAATTGCTCAGAATTGGCAAGTACATGCACTGCAGAAACTAAAGCCACCAGCAGATCAACCAGAAATCAAATATATAGAACGCTACTGTAGGCTTCAAGAAGCTGTTTGTATTCTCCTATGGCTATTTTCTAGCCAAGTATCAAAGGAAGCACACTACTATGCCAGATGAGATGACACTGAGTTATTGCCTAATAGAAATCCAACCCCTACTGAATTTTCCCACTTCGGTCTTTGCTATGGATATGTGTGCCACTAAGAGCTAAACACAACGGTAGCAAGTCCCCCTGCTAATTCCTCACAAAATGGTAAAAGATGCAAATTAAAATAAAAAAAGTAGAACGTTATTGTAGCCCTAAGAAGGGCTGTTGGGTTCTTTGAGAATCACTCCTGCCTAACAGTAAGCTAATAGAACACCCTAACGCTTTCCCTGACCAGCAGCAGCTCTCTCCCTAGCGGCATCCAGAGACAGAATGATCCGAGTCTATCCCAGGGTCACCTGATCTGGCCAGCCAACCACTGCTATCGACGTGTAAGGGTACCACGTCATGCTGGGTGGAGTGCAGAGTCTCCTGGCTTGTGATTGGCTCTGTTTCTGGCCGCCAAAAAGCAAAACGGCGGGAGCTGCCATTTTCTCGAGCGGGCAAAGTATTCGTCCGAGCAACGAGCAGTTTCGAGTACCCTAATGCTCGACCAAGCATCAAGCTCGGACGAGCATGTTCGCTCATCTCTAATAGACATCTATCTTTTCCTCCTATATTCATTATGAAGAACACTGCTAAACATTATTAATGTGAACCGTCAACAAAGTCATTAGAAAACAGCAATTTGTAAAATGTAGCTAAATAATTCTTAAGATCAACTCTCTAAATAACATAAAACCTCTTACATACAGAATCCCAAATCTAAACGTATAGCAGATTATAATGAATATTGCTTACATGTGTACAAATGTTATTTTCCAGATATTTATATGTTGCCTTTTAGTAATTCCTGCTAGTGCACATACCGTGCATCCCATCTTACATCTTACACGCACACCTAGGAGCAATATTATAACACTAAACAATTAAATTCTGATTGCAGCTTTCCACAGTGGGCTCTAATCAATAATACACAAGGGCCGGCACCCAACCCTGAAGTGGAAATTGATTTTGGTATTTAGATATTATTAGGTTTTTTGTGTTTAAAGGCAGCATGCAGTTACTTCGTCGTACTTGTTGAAAGGGAGGTTATACCCTGTGGATTTTTTATACCCAATAACCAATTGAGTAGCTAAGGTCCTAGTCCCTCCGGTCTGTGTGCTTGTTGCTTCTTTGGTCAGAGCTTTACATTTTTCATTTCTTCTCCATCTGTTATGGAAATGAAAAGTATGTAAGTAGTTTTTTATACGTGGCTGGCTGCATACTCAGCCCCCCCCCCCCCCCCCCCCCAGTAAATGCTTTTGACATGAAGAAGTGCTTTGGTTACTAGAAAAACCAGCTCTCTGGAGAGGATCCAGGTCTGTGAGTCTTCCCCTTCTGCAGGCCTGTATCTTGGAAGCTTTTACAAAGCAGTTGTTAACATGAAATGTTTATGAGTAAACGGTCTTCTCATTTACAGGACATCTGCTTTTTTTCCTTCGTCTGAGAGTTCTGAATTTAAGAAAGTGGCTAAGGCTCAGGCAGACAGCAATTAGGTTGAATTAATATCGTGGCCACCACTTAACCAGTTCACCTTGTTGTGGGGTTTGTAACACAATGCTTTTTGCTTGTAACCTTCAAGACATTGATCCATTTCTATGAACTGTATAGGTTCACAAGGCTAAAACCACAAACAGCAGTGAAAAGTGTTTTTACATGTTTGAAGCCACATGGAGGTGAGTAATATTTCCAGTTGACGTTAGAGGACAGACCACACCACCAAATTCACCATTCAATATTTAAAGTGAAGAACTGTACAAGTGTACCTCTGCCTTAAGTAAAAAAAAATGAATAGCTTACCACAGCATTGCTTACTGATGATGTGATATAATTTCTAGGTGATTCCCATGTACAGACAATCCCCAGGTATACGTACAAGATCAGTTCTGTAAGTTTGTCTTTAAGTTGAATTTCTAAGTAAGTTGGAACTGTGCATTTTATAATTGTAACCACAGCCAAAATTTTTTTTGGTCTCTGTGACAATTGGATTTTAAAAATGTTTGACTGTTATTAGAACCAGGGTTACCAATAAAGATTATTTGCAAACACCTTTGATAGCTGTTATAGCTTTTTATTGTAGCCTGGGACTAAAGTACAGTAAATTACCAACATCCAGAGGTCAGTTTGTAACTAGGGGTCATCTGTAAGTTGGGTGTTCTTAAGTAGGGGACCGCCTGTATTTTTATGTTAACAATATACAAAAAATATGTAAAAAACATACAAGTTGGAAACCAATAGGATCATACAGTTTTTCATGCATACAATCACTTCTAAATATTGCTCGGAGAGCTTTAAAAATAATAAAAAGCATTTACAGTACTAACCTCTCTCCCGATTCCTACTCAGCTGTGGCGGCAGCCATCACTGCCGAATTGTTGTTTGCATACAGAGTCCGGCAGTGGCATCCCGACCACAGGCATGCTCCTGCTATTTAGGGCTCTCTCCCATTGGCGTTTTTTTTCACGTCCGTGGTTCAGTGATTTTTACTGATGCCTCTCAAAGCCATTGTTTTCTATGGGTGCATTCACATTGACTTGTATTTTCCCTGATTCTTTGTCCGTGGAAAAAATTATGAAACACGTCCTATTTTTTTCATGGAAGTGAATTATGGAAGGAAATAGAAGTCTATGAGTCGACAAAAAAAAATATAAAACATTAGTTTTTTTCACTGATGAGGCTAAAACACCAATTGTGATGTTTTCAAAGCAATGTTAAACTTTTTTTTTTGCGGACACAGAGACAATATTAATGCATCACAGAGACAAAGTGGGAGAAAAATGGAACATAAAGGAAACAAAATGAAGCTCAGCACCAACGCCAATGTGAAAGAGTCCTTACTGAAACTAATGTGGTTAGGACTGCACTGTTGAACAGTGATTCGGCAGTGAAGGCAGCTGAATGGGAGGGAGAGAGGTGACATGCCATGTCACATGACAATAACTAATGCAGTAAATTGTGCACGTAGATAAATCAGTAGAAACTGTGGGGGAGATTTATTAATTTGTCCACAACAGAATTCTGTCATACTTTGCACTAAAAAGCTTTCTGCACCACATTTATAAGGAGTTTTAGACAGTTTTGTGGCTCTCATACAACAAGCTCGACAAAAAGGGTGTGTTTTCTGATGTAAAGGAAATCAACTAAAATGAGGTGCAGAGAACGACTAGATAGTCTTATACTGCACCAGATTTATCACCCAGCACCAGACATGAATCTGGTGCAGAATAAGACTGTCTAGTGGATAGTCCACTAGGGAATTGTGGGGAAATATGCAAAGTTTTCCAGGATGGGATAGGGAACACTACATCTCTTAAAGCTACCCTATAAGGCAGCTCCCTAGACATAATAATAATAATAACAATAATAATTCCTTTATTTATAAAGTGCACACAAAGTGTGCCTGTCCCCATGAGTCTCAAAATCTAATCAAAGTACCAGTATGGTTGGAGTGTGGGAGTAAACAGGAAGAAATCCGGAGAAACTCGTGCAAATACAGAGAGCACATACAACTCTTTGCAGATGTTGACCTGCATGGGACTTAAACCCATAACCCCAGGGCTGCAAGGTTGTAGTTCTAACCACTGAGCCACCATGCTGCCCATAATGGCATCAACCATGACCTTCAGGAAGCCTTATGACATAATGTAGGACTAAAACCAAATCAATATATCTATTCCAGAAGGAACAAACTCCCAACTGTAGACAGCGCTTATTTCATCTGGTTGGGTCTCTTCAGTACAGTGTAGGCAACTGGTTTGGCTGAGTGAGAGGCTTGTGACTAGGGTCAGGTAGAGCCTGTGTTGGCAAAGTTATGTATGGAATGTGTGTGTATAGCCCATACATGAAAAAATGTGCAAAGTTTTCCAGGATAAGATAAGGAAAACCACACCTTTTTTAGCAGCTCCCTTGTAAGGCAGCTCCCTTGTCATCAAGCACGACCTACAAGAGGCCTTATGACATGATGCGGGATTAAAACCAAACCAGTTTATCTATTCCAGAAGGAACAGACTCCCAACTGTAGAACTGATTAAAGATATATCAGGCTTACTTTGCTAGGTGAGTGGAAAAGTCACAAAATTTTGCTTAAATATATCAAATTTGCCAAAAAAGATACAAAAATAAGAATAAAAGAAGAGAAAATTCTAAGATAAATGACCGCAAAGAGTCTTGAGAGTGTGACCACTTTTTAAATTTTTTGTTAATGGTGGGGATAGTGAGAAGGGATAGTGAGAAACACATTATAGCCACTCTCTATTACAGCTAAATAAGTAACTTCCACTCAGAATTTCCTAAAAGAGTATATCAAAAATTTAAATTGGACAATTGTATGTGGTGTTAGTGCTAAGTGAGTCCGGCATAGTAAATTTTTGCCTTGCCTCCGTGTGTGGAAAATTAAGAGAGAGCTCTGTTACATCATTGGGCACTTTATGTGACTAGGTTGATGTAATCTAAGGTATTTCAACCCAGCTACATTTGCAACGTGTACCCTATGTTTGTATTTGATCACATGAAATCATTCGATGCCTCCATGATGGAGGAGTGGAAGTCCTTGAAGGCATGTTGTAATTTCATGTGATCTGTTCAGGCCCTGCCCTGCTGTTCAGTCCAGCAGAGGTGTGTGCCTGGATATCAGCTCTGCCGGCATCCTCTGGACCCTGATTACAGTTAGAGTGCAGGAAGCTGGTACCTCCCTGCACTATTCCTCTAGTACTGCTGTATGTATCAGAGCCAACAGTTGCCAGGTGATGATGTCATCCCATCCTGCCAGCTTCAATGCTACATACAGCATAAGGAGAGGAGAAAGGAGATGTTGTGCTGCAATGAGTGGGAGCTGGGGTCACAATATCAGAGGGGCTACAATGTGAAAGGAAGCTGGGGAAACACAATGTGAGGAGGAGATGGAGGCACTAAGGGGGGAACTACACTGTGTGGTGGGGAAGTAATGGGTGGAACAAAAGGAGTGTTTCAGAGCTACAGAATTTCACACACCTTTTGCAATGCCCTGTAACTATGTTTGCATACAACATGTAAGAATATGCCTCTCGTAATGTATGTATGTAACTGCTACATTAAGCCAATCTCTAACTGTGTGTAACAATTGCTTGGACACTAAGTACAAAAGAATTTCCCCCCCAAGGGATCAATAAAATACTAACGTATAGTATTGCATCTTTTGTCCCTCTTTCTCTCCTACAAAAGTTGGTAGTTATGGATCAGATACATACATAGGGTAGACCTTACAAATATAACTGGGTTAAAGGACCTTAGATGACATCACCCTGGTCACATGACATTAAGTACTGAATGCTGACAAAAGGCATGGGACTTAGGAAGGAGTAGATGGAAAGGTCCGACCAAGCAGGAAATGCCCCCTCTGATGCCAAGCTAAAGTTGATTTATGGGAAAACAATTTTTAGCTCAAAGATGGGTGTTAGTTAGTTCTATGGGAACCTGCCACTAGCAGTTTTTTTGAAAATATGGTGACAGGTTCCCTTGAAGTTAGGATATTATTTTGGAAAGTTACAACACTGCAAGAAAGAAGCATTGCCGCTAGCAGGACCTTTAAAATGTCCATTTTAGGAAAGTTTTAGTTAGTGTTGGCAAAAGGGATATTGAAGAAGTTAGCCTTTAAGTATATCAAGCGTACCTATAAATGAGTTTGAAAAATGAATAAATAAACTATAAAAGGTATGTGGTCAAAGCTGGAGGCCTGGTCCCTGGCGCAAAAGCCGAGCAATACCCTTTCATGTTTTACTTAGCTGTTTTATTTATAGTACTCAAAAACTATTTTATTTCTGTACTTGCTTTACAGGGAGCTGGGTGTCTCTTGTGGAAATAAAAAATTTAACAAAATACATGTATATTCTACTATATTTCTATGGATTAAACAGTAAGACTTCTACATTTATTTATTAGAGGGCACATAGCCTATACCCATGTTATTTCTCATGTTTGCCTTACAATTAGTTATACTATGAATGAGATGATGTAGCCTGGGCACTGGGAATAGTGGTCACTGAGCAACAATAGGATAATTTTTATATGGAAATCTGTTTATTACACTGGTTATATGAACATGTAGTGTACAGTGCATTGTTTACTTGCCATCTTCTCATGTTCTTACTATGAATCAGGCTGGTGTACAGTCCATTACTTTAAACTGTGAAAAGTACACTTTAACTTTATTTAAATGTTTCTGAAATATTATAAAAATGACATCGGCAATTATTAATAAATGTTCAAAGTCGTTGCAAAAATGGTAGCACTGATCTTACTTTAGACAATATAGTGAATACATATTTATTGAAATGTGTAATTTTCTGTCCCTTTTTCCTCCATTCCCATTCATTCCAGACTTTACATTACAACTATTTCTGACCGCAACTTTTTCTCTACAGAGCTTGCCTCCTACGTATATTAATTCCTCCTAATCCATCCTTGCACATGGTGTCAGTTTAGGGTGAAATCACCTGACAGATTAACTTTACACAAAGTTTATCACTGGCCCTAATGTCAGATATCCTGATTTCTGGCTATGAGACACAGTTGCACCTAGTCAAGTTTGGATTTTGTTTGTCTCTGGGCCTATGGTTAGGATCCTGCTTCCCGCTCTGGTTCCTTTTCAATGACAAATTTGCTAGAACCAGTTAAAACATTGAATGCCTTCCCTAAGGCAGTGGTGGCGAACCTATGACACAGGTGCCACAGGTGGCACTCAGAGCCCTCTCTGTGAGCACCCAGGCTATCACCAGATAGGACTCCAGGTATCTTCCTGCAATCCCAGACAGCCCAGGACTTGCTGTGCATAGAGATATTTTAAAGTGACAGCTCTACCTGGGACTACTAGAGGATTGGAAAGGTGTGGACAGATCTGGATTATCAGTGTAGCTCATGGTCCGACCCCAGACAATACTTCTGGCTTAGGGGACCCTGGACAGAATTTGCACTGATCATCCAATTTCTCCTATTTTCTGCTTTATTGGTGTCCTGATATGTCCTGTGTGCTGATATGAATGAAAGCTGTGATAGATCAAAAAACTAAATCACAAATTAAATTTCTGTGTTGGCACTTTGCAACAAATAAGTGGGTCTTTGGTTGTAGTTTGGGCACTCGGTCTCTAAAAGGTTCGCCATCACTGCCCTAAGGTATTTAACAGATAAACATGAAAACTGAGGTGAGAACACACTTGTGGACAATTGTACTATAAATATTAGCAGGTGCAAACCATATCATAGTATCATAGTATATAAGGCTGGAAGGAGACGCAAGTCCATCAAGTCCAACCTTTAAGAATTAAATAAATGTTTTATCCCCATAACCCATGGTATTTTTGCTCTCCAGAAAGGCATCCAGGCCTCTCTTGAACATGTACATAGAGTCCGCCATAACAACCTCCTGCGGCAGAGAGTTCCACAGTCTCACTGCTCTTACAGTAAAGAACCTTTGTCTATGGTGATGGTAAAATCGCCTCTCCTCTAGGCGTAGAGGATGCCGAGGTATAAAAAGATCTTTGGAGAGATCCTTGTACTGTCCGTTCAGGTATTTGTACATTGTAATGAGGTCTCCCCTCAGTCGTCTTTTCTCTAAACTGAATAATCCCAAATTTTTTAATCTGTCAGTGTATTCTAGTTCCCCCATTCCCCTAATAATCCTGGTTGCTCTCCTCTGCACCCGTTCCAGCTCTACTATATCCTTTTTATACACTGGTGCCCAAAACTGTACACAATATTCCATGTGTGGTCTGACCAGGGATTTGTATAAGGGCAAAACTATGTCTTTATCTTGAGTATCTATTCCTCTCTTGATACATCCCATTATTTTATTTGCTTTAGCAGCAGCCGCCTGGCTCTGGTCCCTAAAATTAAGTTTACCATCCACCAATACCCCCAAGTCCTTTTCAGTTTTACTAAGTAATTGACCGTTTAGTACATAATTATACTTTTTGTTTCCATGGCCCAAGTGCATAACTTTACATTTATCTACATTAAACCTCATCAACCATTTCCCTGCCCATCCCTCAAGCTTCCACAAATCCCTCTGTAATGCTAAACTATCGACCTCAGTATTTATTACTTTACACAGCTTAGTATCATCTGCAAATATTGAAACTTGACTGTGTAAACCCACTACAAGGTCATTAATAAAAATATTAAAAAGAAGTGGCCCCAATACTGACCCCTGTGGCACTCCACTGGTAACATCAACCCAATCTGAGAATGTGCCATTAATGACCACCCTCTGTTTTCTATCACTAAGCCAATTACTTACCCAAATACACAGATTTTCTCCTATTCTCAGCAGTCTCATTTTATATACCAACCTTTTATGTGGCACGGTGTCAAATGCCTTTGAAAAGTCCAGATATACAACATCCACAGCGTCCCCCAGATCCAGTCTTGAACTTACCTCCTCGTAGAAACCAATCAGATTAGTCTGACAGGACCTATCTCTCATAAACCCATGCTGACGCTGGGTTATAAGGTTGTGCACAGTGAGATACTCCAGGATAGCATCTCTAATAAACCCCTCAAATATTTTCCCCACCACAGAAGTTAGACTCACGGGTCTGTAGTTTCCAGGATCGCTATTTGATCCTTTTTTGTATATTGGTACCACATTTGCTATGCGCCATTCCTGTGGAACATAACCAGTCCTCAGTGAATCTTCAAATATTAAAAATAACGGTTTGTCTATCACCGTACATAATTCATGTAGAACCCGGGGGTGTATGCCATCTGGCCCAGGTGATTTATCTATCTTAGTGGTTGCGAGGCGGCGCCGTACCTCTTCCTGGGTTAAACTGTTGACATTATAAAAAGAATTAACATTATTCCTCATTGTGTCTTCCACCAGGGGATTTTCCTGGGTAAAGACAGTTGAGAAGGCCACATTCAGTAGACTGGCCCTTTCCTCATCCCCTTCCACCATGACCCCCATGTTATTTCTAAGGGGACCCACACTCTCTGTTTTTAGTTTCTTATCATTTATATACTTGAAAAATAATTTGGGATTATTTTTGCTCTCCCTGGCAATATTTCTCTCAGTCTCTATTTTTGCGTCCTTTATCTGCTTTTTACAGGATTTATTTTTCTCTCTATAATCCTGTAATGCCTCATCGCTACCTTCACGTTTTAGCACCTTAAACGCTTTATCTTTCTCGCTTATTGCTTTCCTTACAAGACTAGTTAGCCACATAGGGTTTTTCTTGTTCCTTTTATGCTTTTTCCCATAAGGTATGTGTTTCTCACAGGACTTTTTCAGAGTATATGAGAAAAAGTCCCATTTTTTGGCTTTTGTCTTTGAGAACATTATCCCAGTATATGCCTTTAAGGTCTTCCCTTAGTTGCTGAAAATTTGCCCTCCTGAAGTTTAGAGTGTTGGTTGCCCCTTCACTAACGCTCTTAGTAAAGCGTAATACAAAATCAATGATATTATGATCACTATTCCCCAGGTTCCCCCCAACCTGTAGTTTTGATACCCTATCAGGTCTGTTGGTTAGGATAAGGTCCAGCAGTGCCCCCCCTCTTGTTGGCTCCAGGACTAGTTGCGACAGGTAATTGTCTTTTGTTGTTGACAAGAACCTGCTGCCTTTGAAGGACCTGCAGGTTTCTGCCCCCCAGTCGATATCTGGGTAATTGAAGTCCCCCATGATAAGTACTTCACCATGCTTTGAAGCCGCATCCATTTCACTTATCATCATTTCCTCTGCTGCCTCCATTATATTTGGAGCCTTATAACAAACCCCAAGTAATATTTTATTATTCTTTTTCCCTCCTCTTATCTCAACCCATAGGGACTCCACATTTGCGTTACTGATGTCATCTCGCAGGACGGGCTTGAGGCCTGAATTCACATATAAACAAACCCCTCCACCTTATATGGTTTTCCCTGTCCGTATTCCTTTTGTCCTTATTCCCCAATCTCATTCCAGCCCCCCTTCCTTCCCCATGGACTATGACTCTTCCCAGCTCTCTATGTACACTGTCTATTTGCCCTGCACAAGTGTAGTTGCCCTCCCCCCAGGTCTCTAGTTTAAACACTCCTCCAACCTTCTAGCCATTTTTTCCCCTAAAACAGCGGCCCCCTCCCCATTGAGGTGCAGCCCATCCCTACTGTAGAGCCTGTAGCCGACAGAAAAGTCAGTCCAGTTCTCCATGAACCCAAAACCCTCGTTCCTACACCAACTTTTGAGCCACTTATTTACCTCCTTGATCTCCCGCTGCCTTTCTGGTGTGGCACGTGGTACAGGCAGTATTTTGGAGAAAATTACCTTTGAGGTCCTTGCCCTGAGCTTATGGCCTAAATCTCTGAAATCATTTTTAAGGACCATGACCGCTGGTTCCTCACCAGCCCCTCCCAGTAATCCGTCAACCCGATCCGCAACATGCCGAACCCGAGCACCCGGCAAACAACACACTGTTCGGTATGCACGGTCTTTGTGACAGATTGCCCTGTGTGTTCCCCTAATAATCGAATCTCCCACTACCAGTACCTGTCTGACCTTGCCTGTGCTCTCATTACCCTTCTTACTGGAGCAGACATTCCCCTGGTTGCCAGCGGCCACGTCTTTCTGCAGCATTGCTACCCCAGAGCTGATATCCCCCTCATCCGCCAGCCTGGCAAACTTATTGGGGTGCACCAGATCAGGACTAGACTCCCTACAACTCTTCCCTCTACCCCGCCTTCTACATGTTACCCAACTAGCTGCCCCCTCACTCTGCACCTCCATACTTCCCTCCCCACACCCATCTTCCCCAGAGAGTTTGTGCTCCAGGAGCAGCAAACTTCGCTCCATATTATCAATTGCCCGCAGCCTTGAAACTTGCTCATTTAGATCCAGAATTTGGGCTTCCAGATGAGCAATTTTCACACATCCGACACAGCAGTATTCCCCCTCGAACGGCTGTTCAAGGAAAGCATACATGGCACAGGATGTACACTGTGTAGCAATGCCACTTATGTAGAAAAAGCCTACAACAGTAAGGTATTGAAGAATATTATGCCTCAGCATACAACTGACAGTATATGAGGCCCATTCTCCATCAGAGCCTATTATGAGGTTAACACTGGGTAAACTAAATGAGTAGTAAGAAAGGTGCATAGAAAGAAAACCACAATAACCTAAATATCAAATGTGGTCACCTGCTCACTGCAACATCTGTTGCTAGGTAGCAATGATAACAAAAACATTTTTTATTGCATTGTATAATATAATGTCCAATGTATTGACTACTACACTAATGCTCTGTGTGGGATTTCAGGACTGAGTAATGATATATGTTGGTATTACACATTTTCTTTACCTTGTATGTTGTGATGACACAGGAAGAAGTGGAATAGGCTTGTAGTATGTAAATATATAGTAGGGTGTGAACTCTTTAACATAATACCGTGAAATGAAAAGACATGTAAATAAGGATCTGTTCATAAGTAAGAATCTCAGTGCGACTCGGCTACAGTGTCAAAGTGACAGATTACATAATTTTGATCAATTAATATGGGTACACAGTCTGTCACTGTGACGGTCTCAGTTGGCTGCATTTTTCCAGGAGAGATGAAGAAAAAATACTGACATTCACTAGAACTGAATGAATCAGAATAAGCCAGACCCCATTCCAAAAAGAAGAGAACAAGTCTTAACAACAAGAAGGGTCTCTAAATCACTGAAGTCCTTTAAAAACAGTAAATATAATGGAGCTAAATGAATGGATCCACAACAAAATTTTCTAATAAATAGATTTTGGTTTTTACTTTTCTGTCTACTATTTTTTTATAATTCATTTTCATTTCTAAAGACCAGTTTTCATCTAATCTATTTAATCACTTTTTACCATCAGTTATTGTTAGCCAAAACCAGCTGGAGCGATTAGTGTGATCAGCCAGGGGACTTACCGGTAAATAACTGATGTAAAAATACTGATAAAGTAACTGAGATGTGAACTAGCCCTTAACATGTCTCCATATGCATGCTTTGAAGGAAAATTTCTGGAATTATTTTTGGAGCTCAGAGCAGCAGCTTTGAAGCATGATGACGTTAGAAAAAGATGGCCAATCATGCACAGAATAACATGGATGACCTCCCAGAGAGGGAGACATTCTCTGTTAGTAGCTGTTAGTAGATGCAAAAATAAATACATTATATAGAGGCTTTTTAATCACAGACAGGTGGATTGTAGTGTCAGATGCTTCAGGAGCAGCTCTGTAGAAATTGTTAGTACCATACCCAGGTGTTTTGCTCTGCAGACAGCTTTGTATTTTTCTTGCTACATCTTAGAGCTGGGGTGTGTCTCAATTCCAGTTAGAGTGACGGACAGCAGAACAAGAACTCCATTTATACTCACTTCTCACAACATTCAGTATTGGTTATTCTTGGTTCCTGGACATTTTAGTTCTACATTCTCTATAGTGCTATTGCTGTGTTTTCAGACCCTTGCTTGGACCTATTATTATTACTATTATTTTTGCCTCACGGTTCTGTACCTCTCCACCATCTTGATTTTGACCCTGATCAGCCTGGCCTTGCTTTCATCAGTTTATTTTTATGTTTGTTAAAAGTTCTGTACATGTACCCAGGGAAGGGACTGCCATAAAGTTATCACCTGTGGGTTAGCACAGTGTGGGCAAGTAGGGAGGGACAGAGGTTGTGGGAAGCACAGGTTTTGCACCTCTTTCCTATCTTGACATGTAGTTCTCCAGTCAGGATGATGCTTTTTTTAGGGTGTTAAGAGTTAAAGCATCAGACATGCAATGTAAATACAAAGATTATGAAAAACACTTTTTTTCTAGTTATAAATTCCAACGTTTTAGTATTGCGGTTCATCCTCAGTTTTGGAATCAGCTAATGTCTAGTAAATGCCATTGTATTCAGTCTTCAATATTGGCTAACTTGCTAATTTGGTCTTAAAAGTAAATATATAAGATTATTTATAATAAAATTTTTATCGCCTTTAATTTAACTTGTGTCAAAAACAACCCATGTAATGCGAATGTGTTAAATTGGTGTTTTCTATACAAATAACAGGAGTAATGGCATATGAAGGACATAAAATATGAAATAATATATACGTAACTTCCTTATATCCACCATGCTAATAATTAAAAATTCTTCAGTTTATTTGATTGTTTATTTAGAATGAAATTTCTAGTAGAATACACAAGAATGACATCAAGGTTTCCTTGCTACAGTCCCTGGAGATTATCCAGACCTTCCCTTTTGTGACATGTACCGTGGTTAAAGATAACATTGAAATAAAATGTCAACTGCAGAAGAGTAATTTTTATTATCAGTTAATGAAATCAGAGCTAGTTCACAACATTATCCAAAGGAACGCATCCCATCACACAACTTTGATTGGTAAAAATAACATTTAGTGTAATAGAGAAAGAAAATATTATGTATTTGTAATATTGTGCAAATGGATGAGAGTACGTTATGTAAAATATTAGTAGGAATAAAATCAAATGCCTCAAAATGACATTATTTTCATAAGGATTTTACTATAAACTTTTTTTTTTTACTTTTTTATGTATACAGTACAGACTGTTGAAGATAGGTTTTATAGCTTTGTTTTTAAGTTAAATTTGTATGTAAGTAGGAACAGGTATATTTTTTAAGTGTAACTTGAGACAAATTATTTTTTGGTCCCTGTGAAAACTAGATATTAAAAAATTTGGTTTGACATAGGAACAAGGATCAAAAACAACACCTTACAGTTGATCATTGAAGCTTTGGACTAACATTCAGTAAATTATCAGCATACAGAGAGCTTCATAAGGGGTCACAGGGGGCAGAGAGGTCTGTTTGTAACTAGATGTCATCTCTAAGTTGGGTGTGCTTAAGTCAGGGACTACAAAATTGTATTATATAAAACATGTCCAAAGAACTTCTAAGCAATACTTTGCTAAAAAAAAACACACCCGTGTGGGCACTTCTATTATTTTATTACGGTATATTACAGATGAAAATATAGAAAATAACTTAAATAAATCTCCAAGTTATCTACACTGCATCGGTTAAGGGGATAAAAGTACTTGAGACGCGTTTTCGAGACCCAAACTGGGTTCGTCATCGGTCAGATAGGGTGCATTACAAAAAGCTAAAAAAGCTTGTGTGTATTGCACCCTATCTGTCTGATAACAAGCCCAGTTCGGGTCTCAAGTACGTTTATGCCATTAATCTATGCTGTGTAGATAACGTGGAGATTTCTAGTTCTTTTATATATTTTTATCAAGAATATAATAAAATTATAGAACTTTTATTGCATGGATCAGCACCTACACAGATGTTTTTTTTACGAATGTACCGCTTAAAAGTTCATTGGACACTTCAAGGCACCCACCGGATCCCAGTTTGGGTTACCATCAGCTGCCAGTAGACAAATATGTGAGCTGATAATATCACAACCAAGAAAGGTGAGCACCTGCCTAAGTAACTTCAAAGTTAAAAATACTGCACCATACCTTTCTTCCCTCTTTTTCCTATTATGTAACATTGAAACACACACAGCAGCCTGGCACTTTCTTTTTGTAGCAGTTCCGTTTTCTGCATTGCTGTGTAGGTCGAACAGAGTTGGCAGAATCAGTTTGTAAACATTATCACATAGATGGTCAGCTCAAGCAGGACCTTTCTACTCCACTCTAATTGCTGGGTAATATCTGTAGTTACTGTTTATACCTAACAATACAGATTGCTTAGAAAAGGTTAAGATTAGACAAAAATTTCCAACTGCAACACAATTAGCAAAGCAATACCTACTAATCCATGGAAACAGATCGATTAATTGCGGGTGATGAGAGGTCTCCTTTAACATATAAAAATCTTGAAATATGAAGTCACTTATATGCCGGTCATAGATGCAATGGCCCTTCTGTCACTTACTGGGCCACTTGCACTATTAATAGCCTGTGGTAATTATGGTCCCTTGTACAAATAAGGGCAGAGGAGCTTCAAGTTACACTATCGTACATAGGCTCGTCATACATGTTGAACTATAATTCACAATTTAAGAAATAAAAATGAAAGAAAGTACTTTTAAGCCCCAGATATTAATGTTCTTTTTATAATATAAGTTATAACAGATTACATTTTGGGGATACCACACTTGCTGTACCCTGGTAGTAGCCAGCAGCAGACAGTTTTATCCAGTAGTAATTCAGGCTTACTGCTAGCTTGGCTCCTGGTTTGTCACAACCCCAACCAATGAAAAACAATGCAAACTTGCTGAAATAAAATGAAAAGAATGGCATTCACCCTTTGTCTTGTTTCTTCTTACAGTGGTATTTACTAAGCATACTCACAACAATACAGCAACGAGGTGGAGAGAGGACATAACAAGTACGGCCGACGCGATTTGCACTTCTCCGGCTCAAATACTTTCAGTGTTGGAAGAAGAAACAAGACACAGGGTGAGTTCCATTCTTTTCATTTTACTTCAGCAAGTTTGGATTAAGTTGTCAATGTGAATAGAGCACCATAATCTTCTGCTCTCCAACAATTGGTGACACAGAGTTGGCTGGCTGTGCCAACCAATAATTACATTGTGGTCAAATTTATACACTGGATTTGCTTTTATGGAATTCTAATTTCTACACACTTGCTGTCAGCTTCTAAAGGTTGTACTGTAATATATTATTAGGAGCAATAGTACAGATTATTAAAAGAACATCTGCTGAACTGGAAATATGCTCTTTAAGGGGATTATATCACTGTGACCCAAGAAAATTATGCAAAAGTATTGTTACTGGGCTGCAATGTGCTATCAGGACAGGGTGTTATGCTTGAAAAGACTCCATAAATCCTCAGGATCACCCTTGCCAGATAAACTATACTACAAGTGTGTCACAAGAAGAGTGATGACATATCATATTGGTAGTATAATAGCATTTACACAAACAGTGCAACAACAGTGATGGCGAACCTTTTAGAGACCGAACGCCCAAACTACAATCAAAATCAACTTATTTACCATGAAGTGCCAACATGGAATTTTAAGTAGTAACTTATTTCTACCTGTTCTTCAACACCATTCAATTGTATTAGCTCTCCTAAGGCCACCAATGCAGTTGAAAGAAGGTGGGCAAATTCAGACCATCATAGTAGCTTCTTTCCAGAAAGAATGGTGGGAACAGCAGAAGGACCTCCAAAGACAATGCAGTTCAGTCAACACCTTCTCACTTTTCCTACAGTTTCAAACAACCAGTGAAGTGTCGCTTTAAAATAGCACTGAGAGCAGTATCCCTTAAGTTGCCTGGGACTGCAGGAAGATTTGGTGGATGTGGTCCTGTTTGGTGAATTTGGGTCAATGGCCTGAGTGCCCACAGAAAGGGCCCCGAGTGCCACCTCTGGCATCCGTGCCATAGGTTCGAGACCACTGATATAGGTGGTTACTAGAGATGAGCGAGTATACTCGTCCAAGCTTGATGCTCATTTGAGTATTAGCGTACTCGAAACGGCTCATTGCTTGGACGAGTATTTCGCCTGCTCGATAACGAGCTTTCACTTAAAGGGAACCTACCACCACGATTCTGCCTACAAAGGTAGATCGGGTGGTAGGTGGATGCAAGGGACGTGAGGATAGCCCTTTTTAGAGCTAATCCTCACGTCCCCGCTAACTTTTGGAAAACTTTATTCCACTAATATGTAAATTCTGTTATGCGGCTACTGGGGCGTGGAGTAGCCGGGAATGAGGTTAACAAGAAAAAAGAAAAGATACAGCTCACCGTGACTCTTTGGTTGCGCACGTGCTGGAGATCCACACCTGTGTTGGTGCTACACATAAGTCCAAGGAAAACACGAGACTCCGCAACAGTGCTTGGTTAAAAATATTCGTCTTCCACTGAAGAACTCTTTATTTTCAGCAAATCCAATAAAACATGGCAAGCATAATCCCCGCAAGTGCATATGAGGTCATAAAAGCCTACGCGTTTCTGGTGCACAGTGCACCCTTAGTCATGGCTAACTTTCCATTGTGTGTGTCGGAATAAGAGCCGCTCCCCTGCCCCACCTCCGTCACATGACTAGGTTGTTGCAGAAGAATGGACCGGACTCCGGCACTAGATACCAGTGTATTAAAGGTACAACATATTACCATAGTTAAAAGATATAATGGAATTGTTAAAAACAGAAATTCAAGAAAAACATATATATATTTCATCTATATGTACACAAGTGGATATTTTTGATACATATATATCCAGTAATGGTGGTTGGCATATCCTGATATAACAGATGTTCCGGTCCAGAGTTTGGTATATCGAATCGTAATTGTGCTCCAGTAATACTCATATTATAACTTTAAACATGACAAAATATCAACGTTCTCAAGACAATCTAATAATGAAACATAATTTCATGCTTATGGTTTAGACCTTTAGGGAATCTTGTATCTAGGCAAAAAATTCAATAGGCCTCTCTATCCCGTAGGACTTTGGCTCTATCTCCTCCCCTCACCAAGTGTTTTATCTGTTCAATTACAACCCCATATAGAGATGCTATCTTGCCTTTATGTACATCAATAAAATGTCGTGCTACTCCCGATAAACTCTTCTTTTTTTCACTTTGTTCCAGCGTGTTTAGTTTGTACCAGTTATTAATATCCCTAAGGTGTTCTAGGAATCTTTGTTTAAATTTACGAGTCGTACACCCCACATATATCTTATGGCATAAGGTGCAACCCACCAGATATATTACATGGTCGCTATTACAGCTTACATAGCTATTAATGATGAACCTGTGATCTCCGTCCGAATTGAAAAAATACTTAGTAGGTGACACAAAATTGCACGTCTTACATGGGTAAGTTCCACACTTGTAGAAACCCTTCTGTGCCAACCAGGTACGATTACTTCGCTCCTTAGATCTAAACAAGCTAGAGGAAACATGGTTGCCTATAGTTTTTGTTTTCCTAGCGACCACTTGGCAACCTTTTTTCAAGATTTCAGACAAGATCCTATCCTCAAACAAAATTGGTATGTGTCTATGTATAATTTGTTTTATTTCGTGGAACTGGTCTGAAAATTGTAAGCTTAAGACGGGGGCATTCCTAGGTATGTTCTTTTTTAAAGGTTTCTCCTTTCTTGTAAGCATGTATTCCCGTTCCTTATTATCAACTATAGCCCCTGCTCTTTTCATCATCCACTGTGGGTGGATTTTCTATCTGTCAATCTGCGTTGTATTTGGGAGGTTTCATGGTTGTAGCTTTCTTGCTCTGTACAATTTCTTTTGGCCCTAGTCATCTCTCCAACTGGGATAGCCCTAATCGTGTGTCTGGGATGTGAGCTATTCGCGTGCAGGATAGTATTTCCCGCTGTCTCCTTCCGATGGGTAGAGGAAATAATCTTGTTCTCACTAGAAATATTTAGGGACAAATCCAGAAAAACTATGTGTTTTGGGTCCACATGATGCGTGAACCTCAAATTGAAAACATTATTATTAATATAGTCCACAAACGCCGGTACGGCAGACACACCGGCGTCCCATATAATCAAGAGATCGTCGATGTATCTGCCGTACCAGCGCATGGAAGAGAGAAAAGGATTAGCAGGAGCATAGATAAACTGTTCTTCCCAAAATGCCATGACCAAGTTGGCCAATGAGGGCGAAAACTTCGCCCCCATAGAGACCCCCTTGGTTTGTAGGTAAAAAACCTGATCAAACTCAAAAAAATTATGAGTCATGAGGTACCATGTAGTTTCTCTGATAAATAACTTACAGTCTGTAGTGTAGCTACTATATTTATCTAAATGGAAGGTCAAAGCCTCCATCGCAACAGTGTGTGGAATAGTAGTGTACAAAGAAACTACGTCACAGCTGACCCAACTGGATTCGGTAGTCCATTCTATATTCTTAAAGGCTCTTAGAACGTCAGTGGAGTCTTGCAGGTATCCCAGAATCCGTTTGACTAAGGGCTGCAAATGAGCATCCAGCCACTGGCATAGACGTTCATTTAGGGATCCTATCCCGGAAACTATAGGTCTCATAGGAGGTAAAGTTATGCTCTTATGAATCTTTGGTAATGCATGTAATATAGGGGTGACTGAGGGCATGAGGTTACACAGCGCGGCTACTCCACGCCCCAGTAGCCACATTACTCCTCCTACCCTATTGTGTGCGTCCGACAAGCCGGAGTTCTGCACATGCGCAGTAGCTCCGGCCTCAGATCTGTGGCTTCTCAGCCGCGGGCCTGCGTTCTGCGCATGCACAGAACGCCAGCATGTCGGACAAGGGTGCGAAGCTACAAGCAGCTGCGCGCTGCACACAACAGGGTAGGAGGAGTAACGTGGCTACTGGGGCGTGGAGTAGCCGCACTGTGTAGCTTCGTGCCCGGCTACTCCATGCCCCAGTAGCCGCATAAAAGAATTTACATATTAGTGGAATAAAGTTTCCCAAAAGTTAGCGGGGACGTGAGGATTAGCTCTAAAAAGGGCTATCTTCACGTCCCTTACATCCACCTACCACCCAATCTACTTTTATAGGTAGAATCGTGGTGGTAGGTTCCCTTTAAGGAAACGCAGTGAAGATCAGTGAAGAACACAGTGAAAACAGTGAACACAGTGAACACAGGATCATTTAAGTGAAGAACACAGTGAAGAACACAGTGAAGAACACATTGCAGATGTTTCCGTACATCTGCCAACTTATCAGAAGACATTAGTGCCAAACGGTGTTCTTCACAATAGTATGTGAAGAACAATATGTGTGAAGAATCTTCACACATATTGTTCTTCACATACTATTGTGAAGAACACCGTTCTGCACTCGTGTCTTTGGATAAGTTAGCAGATGTATGGAAACATCTGCAATGTGTTCTTCAGTGAAGAACACATTGCAGATGTTTCCATACATCTGCTAACTTATCAGAAGACTTGAGTACAGAAAGGTGTTCTTCACAATAGTATGTGAAGAACAATATGTGTGAAGAACACATTGCGGATGTTTAACACGGGTCATTCTCCTTTTTGAAGTGCCATGAACATTCCATTGAATAAAAAAAACGAAGAAACAGGACTGACTTCCTTATTTCTCAATAAAATGACACATTTTATTGCAGAGCCTTGGTCCCCTTGAAAAATGCTTGAGTCTCCCATTGACTTTCATGGGGTTCGTTATTCGAAACGAGCACTCGAGCATCGGGAAAAGTTCGACTCGAGTAACGAGCACTCGAGCATTTTAGTGCTCGCTCATCTCTAGTGGTTACACATGAGTTAACCATATGTTAGGAAAGGTATCAGGTATGGGGCCAGGAGTTTCCGGTGCAATCTCCAAGAGGCTTTCTGTTTACAATTGTTGGTAAAGGTAATAGAATGATATTTCAGAAACATAAAGTTATATCTTATCTCCATAATCAGAAACCAACTTAAAAGAGACCATGTAGCCTGACCTTCCGGCCATATCTCTGCTGCTCTGTGCAATTTATTTGGTTCATATTTGAGTTGACATGCTGTCATTCTTTGTCCATCCTAAATCACTATTTGTTCAGATCTACTCAGATATGACCCTTTATTTGTCATTTCATGAATATCTGATCCATGTCTGGGAACCGAATTTGCAAAATGCCATGGGCAAATAATCATTAAGACTCTCCTTAAAATTCTCCTTTTCTCCATGCTGCAAAGCTCACCTATCACATCCTGGAAATGTTTGCTCCAGACAAAAGGTTGTGGTTTTAACATATTTTAATTGTGTGAGACTCTGATTTTGGCACCAAAGGGTTTTTGGGAATTGAATTCAAAGACTATTTAAAGACTCAGTGGCAGCCATTGCTACATTTGTATATTCTTACTTTTTTGAATGTTGTTGTCATTACACCAATGTTGTATCTGAACTGGAAAAAATAAGACCTTAGAAGACCAGGTGCTAGAATTAACTAGGCTATTGAGTCATTCCCCCAACCCAACTTAACTCATTTCTGTGATCCTTAATACTCCCCAAACAATAACATTTGTCATGAGTCAGTCAGCTTAGGGCAGTCACACGAGCCTGGGTCACTGAGGCAGGCTGTCGGACGTAGTCTAGAATCAAACAGATGGCGGAGGTTAAGTGACTGCGCAGTGACTAGCTTTTCATGTAATTGGAGATCATTTGTGTTTCAAATCAGAACTTTGACCACACTAGATGGGAAAAAAGGGTTAATATGTAAACACTTTTGTATATGCCCCTTATTTTAAGTCTTCCTCTATTTTTAATGCCCTAAGATGGTTCTCCATTTAATCCTGGCTTGAGGCTATGAAGAAGAAGCACTCGCAGCCTGGACTGATTCATTTTGGGCTACAGCTCATCTAAAAGCCAGCAACATCTTATTAAAGCCTGTGATAATCTCCTCTACTAATGCATTGTTTCTTTTTATGGTCTCCAATTAAGGCTGAAGATCTCAAACCAGATCCGAGGTGGCTAAGTACACTTTCTATCGGCAACATTTTCCAAACAATCATGCAATCTGCTCCTCAGGATCCTAACTCCAAAAGCAATTGACATTTACTTCTTTTTAGCTTGTGCATTTAATAAGAACAGTTACCATTTTTTTCCAAAGTAGCTTGTCAGCGACTATTGACCTTCTACCCTTTTATAACTGGTTGCTCAAGTTATTTTTACACTTGGATATTAATATTTTCTTTCTGTACATTGTACAATTACAGTTTGTATATTGTAAACCAAAAATAAATGTAGATCCTCACATCTAAGTCCCTCCCATAAAAGTTGTTTGGTGGAAATTTACCCAACATTAACTGAAACTTGTATGCTCTTTCTAGCTGTCCACTGTTTAGAATGCAAGTGTTAAGTGCTTTGCTAGGTGTAGCTTTCTATTTGTATATACAAATATAAACAAACTAACATTACAATAGAACACACCTGTGATCTAAGGTCCATTCTGTAGAGCATTCTAAGACCCATAATGCTGACCTTAAAATGCATCCTTATAATAGCCATCTGAGACCAACTTTAGGGAGTCCTAGGGTAGACAGGTACTTAGTATTAGTACTATTAGTATTAATGTTAGATGTCCAAGGGCTGGTCGATTCTACATTAACAACTGTTTTTCACTTCTGATTCGTATTTAATCGACATCCAATTTGGATCCAAGTGTCTGTTTTTAATGGATTACAGGCAGTCCCTGGATTAAGTACAAGATAGGTTCTGTAGGTTTGTTCTTAAATTGAATTTGTATGTCAGAACTGTATATTTTATAATTGTAGCCCCAGCCAAATTTTGGGTCTCTGTGACAATTTGATTTAAAAAAAGTTGGGTTGTTACAAGAACCAGGATTAACAATAAATAGAGATGAGCGAACATACTCGTCCGAGCTTGATGCTCGTTCGAGCATTAGCGTACTCGAAACTGCTCGTTGCTCGGACGAATACTTCGCCCGCTCGAGAAAATGGCAGCTCCCGCCGTTTTGCTTTTTGGCGGCCAGAAACAGAGCCAATCACAAGCCAGGAGACTCTGCACTCCACCCAGCATGACGTGGTACCCTTACACGTCGATAGCAGTGGTTGGATGGCCAGATCAGGTGACCCTGGGATAGACTAACCACTGCCCGCGCTGCTCGGATCATTCTGTGTCTGGATGCCGCTAGGGAGAGAGCTGCTGCTGGTCAGGGACAGCGTTAGGGTGCTAGTAGATTACTGTTAGGCAGGAGTGATTCAACAAGAACCCAACAGCCCTTCTTAGGGCTACAATAACGTTATACTTTTTTTTTTTTGTTTGCTTGTGGCTGGGCTTGCTGGCACTAGTAGTGCAGCTAGTACCATATTGTGAGGAATTTGCAGGGGGACTTGCTACCGTTGTGTTTAGCTCTTAGTGACACACATATCCACCTCAAACACCAAAGTGGGAAAATTTATTAGGGGTTGGATTTCAATTAGGCACAGTCTGCCATTTCCTTTTTATTTTCCTTTTATTTTTTCATAACTCAGCGTCATCTCATCAGTGTGCTTTCATACTTGGCTAGAAAATAGCCAAAGGAGAATCCAAACGGCTTACTTACGCCTACAATAGCGTTATATATATTTTATTTCTGGTTGATCTGCTGGTGGCTGTCCTTGCTGCAGTGCATATACTAGCCAATTGTGAGGAATTTGGAGTGAGACTTGCGACCGCTGTGTTTAGCGCTTAGTGACGCACATATCCATCGCAAAGACCGAAGTGGGAAAATTTATTAGGGGTTGGATTTCAATTAGGCACAGTCTGCCATTTCCTTTTTATTTTCCTTTTATTTTTTCATAACTCAGCGTCATCTCATCAGTGTGCTTTCATACTTGGCTAGAAAATAGCCAAAGGAGAATCCAAACGGCTTACTTACGCCTACAATAGCGTTATATATATTTTATTTCTGGTTGATCTGCTGGTGGCTGTCCTTGCTGCAGTGCATATACTAGCCAATTGTGAGGAATTTGGAGTGAGACTTGCGACCGCTGTGTTTAGCGCTTAGTGACGCACATATCCATCGCAAAGACCGAAGTGGGAAAATTTATTAGGGGTTGGATTTCAATTAGGCACAGTCTGCCATTTCCTTTTTATTTTACGTTTATTTTTTCATAACTCAGCGTCATCTCATCAGTGTGCTTTCATACTTGGCTAGAAAATAGCCAAAGGAGAATCCAAACGGCTTACTTACGCCTACAATAGCGTTATATATATTTTATTTCTGGTTGATCTGCTGGTGGCTGTCCTTGCTGCAGTGCATATACTAGCCAATTGTGAGGAATTTGGAGTGAGACTTGCGACCGCTGTGTTTAGCGCTTAGTGACGCACATATCCATCGCAAAGACCGAAGTGGGAAAATTTATTAGGGGTTGGATTTCAATTAGGCACAGTCTGCCATTTCCTTTTTATTTTCCTTTTATTTTTTCATAACTCAGCGTCATCTCATCAGTGTGCTTTCATACTTGGCTAGAAAATAGCCAAAGGAGAATCCAAACGGCTTACTTACGCCTACAATAGCGTTATATATATTTTATTTCTGGTTGATCTGCTGGTGGCTGTCCTTGCTGCAGTGCATATACTAGCCAATTGTGAGGAATTTGGAGTGAGACTTGCGACCGCTGTGTTTAGCGCTTAGTGACGCACATATCCATCGCAAAGACCGAAGTGGGAAAATTTATTAGGGGTTGGATTTCAATTAGGCACAGTCTGCCATTTCCTTTTTATTTTACGTTTATTTTTTCATAACTCAGCGTCATCTCATCAGTGTGCTTTCATACTTGGCTAGAAAATAGCCAAAGGAGAATCCAAACGGCTTACTTACGCCTACAATAGCGTTATATATATTTTATTTCTGGTTGATCTGCTGGTGGCTGTCCTTGCTGCAGTGCATATACTAGCCAATTGTGAGGAATTTGGAGTGAGACTTGCGACCGCTGTGTTTAGCGCTTAGTGACGCACATATCCATCGCTAAGACCGAAGTGGGAAAATTTATTAGGGGTTGGATTTCAATTAGGCACAGTCTGCCATTTCCTTTTTATTTTCCTTTTATTTTTTCATAACTCAGCGTCATCTCATCAGTGTGCTTTCATACTTGGCTAGAAAATAGCCATAGCAATAGAATAGCATTGTTTGGTTTTAAAAACTAAAAAACACAAAAAAAAACTAAAAAACACAAAAAAACACAAAAAAAAGTTAAAAAAAAAATTAAAGTTATATAACTTTCATTTTCAAAATGTTTAACCCGAGGGCTAGGGGTAGAGGACGAGGACGAGGGCGGGGACGTGGGCGTCCATCTACTGCAGGGGTCAGAGGCCGTGGTCCTGGGTGGGGTGAGACACCACCAGCTGATGAGGGAGCAGGGGAACGCCGCAGAGCTACACTCCCTAGGTTCATCATGTCTGAAGTTACTGGGACTCGTGGTAGAGCACTGTTGAGGCCAGAACAGTGCGAACAGGTGATGTCGTGGATTGCCGACAATGCTTCGAGCAATTTGTCCACCAGTCAGTCTTCCACGCAGTCCACCCATGTCACCGAAATCGGCACTCCTCCAGCTCCTGCACCTCAGCCTCCTCCCCCCCAGTCTGCCCCCTCCCAGGAAAATTTGGCATTTGAACCGCCATACTCTGAGGAACTGTTTTCTGGACCCTTCCCACAGTCACAAACCATTTGGACGAGTTCTGCCGGGCAGGGCCACTATATATCGCTGACGGCACATTGGGTTAACTTGGTGGAGGCTGGGACCGAGTCTGACCCTGGGGCTGGTCATATACTGCCGACGCCTAGGATTGCGGGGCCTACCTCGGTCCAAGTCTCAAAGGCCTACTATGCCTCCTCCTCCTCCCACCCCTCCTCCACCTCCTCCTCCTCCGAATTACCATCCGTGGCCATGGCGCCATCAGTCGGTAGCTCTAGGCACAGCAGCAGTGCCGTCGCTAAGCGACAGCAGGCGGTGCTCAAACTGCTGAGCCTAGGCGATAAAAGGCACACCGCCCAAGAGCTATTACAGGGCATTCCACATCAAACTTGTTAACTTTGTCGCCACCCTGCTGTGTAATCCACAAAATATACTGGCAAACTTTTATCATTTACCGATATAATTTCAGCGCTTCTTGCGCATCTGTTTACATTCCCCTCACCCGCCATATCCCAAACTTATAAGAACGCTACTACACTTGATCTTATACAAAAGGTTCTTAGAAGTGCTGTTTGGGGAGTAGCCTAGAGACAGGGGCTTGGATTGGCGAAAGCTCGCCTGGCTGCGGAGCGCCAGCTCCATCCCAAGATCCAACTAACATAGTTTTAACTGCAGCACCTTTAATCTACTACTAGTTCACTGCCTCCATAATAATAATAATAATAATCTTTATTTATATATCGCCATCATATTCCGTAGCGCTTTACAAATCATAGGAAACAAATACAAATGTAATGTAACAGAGCACAACATTTGTATGGAACAACAGGAGTGAGGTCCCTGCTCGCCAGAGCTTACGGTTTATGAAGATGATGGGGTAACACGAGGTAAAAGAATATTTAATGGTCAAGCCATTCTTCTTAGGGAATAGAACAAAATATAATAAATGGAATTGCTGTTGCTTGAACCACTCAGCCGTCATCTTATATACCAGGTCCAGGGTGAATGGGACTGCAGAGAAGTCTGGTGCCTTTTGGTTGCTGGATAACAGATGGGAGGACGACACAGGACGCGTTAGTAGAAGAGTTAAAACTTCATGCAGTTAATGAGTGTTATAGGCTTGCCTAAAGAAATGGGTTTTAAGAGCACGTTTGAAACTTTGGAGGTTAGGTATTAGTCTGATAGTCCGGGGCAGAGCATTCCATAGAATTGGTGCAGCTCTAGAGAAGTCTTGGAGACGCGAGTGGGAGGTCCGCACTAGGGTAGAGGTTAATCTAAGATCACTGGCGGATCTAAGAGCACGGGTTGGGCGATAGACTGAGATAAGAGAGGAGAGGTAGGGGGGTGCAGCATTATACAGAGCTTTATGGATGAGGGTTATTATTTTAAACTGTATTCGAAAGGAGACTGGCAGCCAGTGCAGCGACTGGCATGAACTGTAAGCATACATGGTCCCCTTATCAAACGAGCTGTGTCAGGCAGAATTTTGGGTTGTTTTCATGGCTTCCACAACAAACTTGTTAACTTTGTCGCCACCCTGCTGTGTAATCCACAAAAAATACTGGCAAACTTTTATCATTTACCGATATTATTTCAGCGCTTCTTGCGCATCTGTTTACATTCCCCTCACCCGCCATATCCTAAACTTATAAGAACGCTACTACACTTGATCTTATACAAAAGGTTCTTAGAAGTGCTGTTTGGGGAGTAGCCTAGAGACAGGGGCTTGGATTGCCGAAAGCTCGCCTGGCAGCGGAGCGCCAGCTCCATGCCAAGATCCAACTAACATAGTTTTAACTGCAGCACCTTTAATCTACTACTAGTTCACTGCCTCCATACATGGTCCCCTTATCAAACGAGCTGTGTCAGGCAGAATTTTGGGTTGTTTTCATGGCTTCCATGTTAACTTTGTCGCCACCCTGCTGTGTAATCCACAAAATATACTGGCAAACTTTTATCATGTACCGATATTATTTGAGCGCTTCTTGCTCACCTCCTTTGGTTCCTCTCTGCCACCCATTGGTATGAAGCCTGAGTCCATTTAGGGTATGTCGCCATGCCACTCTCTAGCCTGCTGCCGCTGCCTCTGCATGCCGTCCCCTATAGTGTCAGGGTCAATTATTGGATGTTTTAGATGCTATCTAGCTTCATTCTGTCACTCTGTCATGGCCATGCTGTTGCCCATAATTTTGGCATAATGGTGCGATTATGCAGCCTCAGAGGCATCCATGCATGCTGCCCCTGTTGTTTCCTGTCCATTTCCGTGGTGTTTCCATCCTTTTCTGAGGTTCCCAGGTGTTTGGCCAAGCTTCCCTGTGCAGAGCCTTGGTCCCCTTGAAAAATGCTCGAGTCTCCCATTGACTTCAATGGGGCTCGTTATTCGAGACGAGCACTCGAGCATCGGGAAAAGTTCGTCTCGAATAACGAGTACCTGAGCATTTTAGTGCTCGCTCATCTCTAACAATAAAGCTTAATTGCAGACACCTTTATTAACTGTTACAGCTGTTTATTGTAGCCTAAGACAAAAGTACAATAAATTACCAACATCCAGAGGTCAGTTTGTAACTAGGGGTCGTCTGTAAGTCAGGTAGGTGTTCTTAAGTAGGGGACCGTCTGTACTTGCTTTCGTGCTGCATCTGTTTTTTCCACTAGTAACAATTCTATTTTCATGGATGGCACTCGCAGTGATCCATTGATGTCTATTAGACAAATAGTCAGTGAAAACAGTTCAGACTAGTAAATGTTCTACTTTTTATCAGAACAGAAACATAGTAGGTTAAAAAAATGGACAAATGAATGAACTTATCATTAAATTCTATTTTTTCATCAACAATATTTTATTTTCCTACAATATGCTTCTGTTTAAAGTCTGATCAATATATACCGTATTTTTGGACTATAAGACACACTTTTGTAGCAAGAAAAAATCTTGCTAGAAAGTGCCTGTGTCCAAAGGTCAGGAGGATCCAGCACTACCAGACCCTCCTGACCGCTGTAATGGAGATCGGATGATGCCCTGAAATAGTGTTTAATCCGATCTCCCAGAGAGGGGAGCCTCGGCCGGACCTACAGGACCCGCGGTGATGTCAGCATCATGTGACTGATCACATGCTTCTTACATCACCACAGGTCTGATACTGCCAACTGTGCTGAGACGGGGTAAGAAGAAGGGGGGAAGGGTTCTGTATGTGTGCAGTACTTCCCAGTGTGTTCCTGGCTGTGTATGTATTCATATTTGTAGTACTTCCCAGAGTGTTCCTTATATGTGTATAGTAGAGCTGTGTATGTATTCATGTGTGTAATAGTTCCCAGAGTGTTCTTTATATGTGTATAGTAGAGCTGTGTGACTATTCATGTGTAGAGTACTTCCCAGTGTATGCAGCAGTGTTGAGTGTTCCTTTTTCTGTTTGTGTGAGTGTATAGCAGAGCTGTGTGTGTATATGTATGTATGAAGCAGAGCTGTGTGTGTAAATGTTTGGAGGAAGCAAAGCTGTGTGTGTAAATGTATGGATGTAGCAGTGCTGTGTATGCTGTGCCTTAGTGCGACCAAAAGGGGTATTTTAATTGGTTTAAAATATATTTTTCCTGTTTTGGAAGCCTAAATCTGGGGTGCTTCCTATAGTAAGAAGCGTTTTATAGTCCGAAAAATATGATTAGTAGTTTAGTAGACAAGGACTTGGATATAGGCACAAGGCAGACAATTGCTGTAGTGTTTCTTTATATTACATTGAAGTGCTGTCTGTCAGATGAGCACTGTAGGGCAATATATGGTTTTATTTGAATGCATCATGTTTATTACAAAGCCTAGATTTCCTCTAACTTCAAGACAGCAGACAAGAGATTGTTCTTAACCAGGCAAAGTAAAGGGATGGCTGCAAAACCTTTAGAAGCATTCAAGTACCTTAGTGACTTTCATCAGATGCACTGTGTAAAAGAAACAGGGAAAAATTCTCCCTCTCATTTTTATTTTTTACTTTGCTTTAATCTTATTTGATGATGTCTCAACAGGCTGGGGCATGCATTCTTGGATGGCAATTTCTCAGCACCATATGTGTCTTGCACAAGATAGCCAAAGCAAAATGAGTCTTGGCAGGAAGAGAGGACTAAACACATTGACAATGAACAACAACAAAAAAAACTTATTTAACCTCATGTTGTCTGTTGGATATCCTATTGTGCTGGACAGTAACCGTTTTGTGATTACAAAAATTAGCATTCTGGGAAAGGTTAACTGACATGACACTACATAGTCAAGACATATGCCATAGTTTGGAAAAATGTTTATCCATATATAGATACATACAATGGAGATCAATACTAGAAAACAATGTAATGATCACATGATTTTTTTTCAGAAATAATATACTCTCCATGATGATCACATGATGATCAAAATAAGAGAACAGCAATGACTGTAGCATAGCAAAAGATTATAAGTAAATTCTTTGTAGTTTACACCAGTCATCCATCAGAAGGAAGTTTAGAGGTCTTTGCTGTGAATGACTTCAGTACATCTGCAGCCACAGGACATCACTAGTCTCTCACACTGCTCTGGTGTCATTTTTGTCCACTCTTCTTCCAGTTTCTTCCAGAGTTCTGTGACTGTTGTGGGTTTCTTGGTAATAACTTTGTTACCAAGGATTTTCCAGAGTTTTTCTATAGGGATTAAATCAGGACTCTGAGCTGGCCATTTCATTATTTCCATGTTTTCTGTTTCAAGAAACATTTTTACGTGCGGTGTGACGAGGGCATTCTCATGCATTAAAATCGCTGTCTGATTGATTAATGAACACAAGGAAGGACCCACATGTTGTTGAAGAAGGTTATGATACACACTTGCATTCACCCTGCCATTAGCTGTATGAGAGCTATACAATTCCTGCTGCAGAAAACATTCCCCAATCCATGACACTTCCTCTACCACCTTTCACTGACTTCTTTGCATACTTTGGCTTAAGTCTTTCCCCAGTTTTCAACGAACATCATGGTTCCCATCAGACCCACATAAATTGAACTTGCTTTCATCCCTAGATAGTACAACAGTATTCAAATTTGCCCCCTAATCAAGATCACCTAAAAGTAATGCCATATAAATACAAATGGTGATGGATGCAGTATAAGAATTAATTTTTAATAAGATCCATTAATGGTACAAATAAAAAAAAATTTGCATTTGAATATATACACTTTATGAAACACACTTGAAATACTGCTATTTTCACTCATGTTAAGATATATTCACATAGGACTACATAGAACCTTCACATTTAGGACATTTTGGGGCAGATTTACTTACCCGGTCCGTTCGCGATCCAGCGGCTGGATTCGGGTCCGGCCGGGATTTATGATGGTAGTTACTCCGCCGTCCACCAGGTGGCGCTGCTGCGCTGAAGTCCGCTGGAATGCCTCGAAATACACCAGCCTATCCTGGATGAAGGTGAGTGAAATTTTCGCGACACAATTTTTTTTTTAAATGCGGCGGTTTTTCTGAATCCGTCGGGTTTTCGTTCGGCCACGCCCCCCGATTTCCGTTGCGTGCATGCCGGCGCCGATGCGCCACAATCCGATCGCGTGCGCCAAAATCCCGGGGCAATTCAGGTACAATCGGCGGAAATATTCGGGAAAACGCGAATCGGGCCCTTAGTAAATGACTCCCTTTGTGTTGTTTTCTAATTTTCATGTTCAGTGTAATTTATATATAGTAAAAATGTATTAAGAAGCTATTGTGTGTGGCTGAAATAAACTCTGAATAGCGTAATATGATGGGACTATATAAATAAAGATTTATCATTATTATATATTTATTTGTCCCCCATGTCTGTAAGAGCCTGGGTGTTACCTTGTTGTTTGAGAAGGTAATTTTGTTGAATTAGGGGACGGGATTACAGGTAGTCTACTGACCGAATTGATCCCTTTAGGAAACCTCATTGTGGGGAGATATAGGTTCCCTGCATTATACATATAGACATCTCAGTGAATCTAGCACATGATAGAGATTTGTATGGATTCTCCAAGGCCTGAAGGATTGCCGAGGGCCCATGTTCAGCATTAACTTGTTCCAGTTAACCAAGCCTGTGATTCTCTGTCTATAATCCAGCTTGGACAGTGACATCCTATTCAATTTAGAAATACATCCGATGGAGAGCCCAGCAGAGAACTGAAACCCACAAAGGGGTCTTAAAGTGGAGGTAAAATGAAGCTAGTGGGTAAACAAAAAATAGTTGGTCACATGGGAGATGAATCAGGGTGGGCAGGGAGACTGGGGCAGAGAGGGTATTTTCCAATGTATATAATCCAGTAGAAAGAAAAATAGAGCTGGCACTCACCAATAAAAATCAGTTCTTTATAACAAAACTTTAAAAGACATTGTTGCGGGAGGAAAGAAGACCGCAGGAAACCAGCAAAGGCAACGGTCCGTTTTGCGCTTTACTAGTGCTTAATCCTAGTATACAGGACTAAGCACTAGTATAGCTCCTTTCATCCCTTGCAACATGTAAACATGGAGCATCTGGTAGAGAAGTCATAGTAATTCCACCATCTTGAAAAGCTCATATTTTCCCCCAAAAAGATAGGCAGTATAGAGTGTGTCATCTGTAAGAGTAAGTGTATCCATTAGGATACATGGAGAAAAATCTTTATTACATAGTTTTGAGGAGTGTTTGGTTTTTTGAACACCTAGATACTTGATTCTGGATGATGCAGTAGAGGAATAGCAGTTTTACAACTAGGTTTATGTGGTCCATGAGAACAACAACATCAAACTTGTCCACATTCACCTAAAATCCAGATAATCTATCCAAAGTATCAATGGCTTGCCATAAGGATTAGAGAGAATTAGAGATTATCATTGAAAGCCAGTCAGACCAGCAAAAAAATTAAGGAGGGGCAGTAGGGGGTCCAAGGAAAAATATTTTAATACATTTCAAAAAATTGTAATCTTTCTTCTGACACCCATAACATTGGTATTGTCCGCTGTACAAAACTAGGTAGGGTATCTTTTTTAGCAGGATGAGCTGAACCCTTTCCATTTATCCTTAACAACACTTCACTGTAATGTTATGGCACTTGTTATTTTGGTTTAAATAGGTTCTCCAGCAAAATGTTCTCAATATTAGAATGGTGAGGCTCCCTCATTTGAGACCACTACCAATCAGGTATTTACAGAGGCCTACTGATACCGTACCAGTATAACAAAGAACTGAGGCAGAAGTCCAGCTCTGTCCTCTTTATAGTGGCCAGACTCTTTTCTCTAATCCTAGACAACCACATCTAGGCAGCAATTCAGGTAATAAAATGATATTAGGGGACTTCTGAGAATACCCCACAAAAGAAGACAAGGTTTTCAGGTTTTTTTGAACATCAGATCTATGAAACACAGTCTACAACACTTCTGGAAAGTGTTATTTGATGTTTCCATTAGTGAATGTGTATCTCAGAGTGAATATTTTTATGAATGGGAAAGCCAGGTATGAGGTCCAATCTTTGTCAAAATTAGAAGCCAGACCAGCTCAAGAGTGAATTTGTTTAACATTTGCTGAGCTATTTTTAAATAGTGGAAGGGAGGCAACGCTCTTTTACCTTTCTGACAGTCTGATTCTGCAGAACAGTATCATGCTGAGCTTTATTGAAAGTCTATTGACTATCGGCTATTGAAAAACACAGCATGGGATTGTTAGCCAGGACAGGAAGTCTATCGCAAAGGAGGATTGCTAGCCATTGCTACCATGTATAAAGAGAATGTGCAATTTTAAACATTTAGCTTTGTGTTACCTTATAAATACTAGTGTTAGTGTTACAGAAATATTATTTCATATGTAAAGCAGCACAGACTGTCATTGACAGCACATTCTTGTTCTAGCCCACTAATTAACAAGACACAGTTTTTTACAATGTTTGCGTTTAATGGACTATGCATAAACTCATATAGTTTCTGTTTCTTACATTTTTATAAAATGTGAGCATTCATTTAATGGGGGATAAAGCGTGGTGGGGCTGTATAACAAATAAAGGGAGCAGAAAGAATTCTAAACTTAGAAAAGTTTTGGGTGACATTAGTTACTGGTAGTGACAATCCATTGTTCATTACATAACAGTCCTATTTGTCTATTTGCACACTGATAGGAAGATTTTATAACC
The DNA here is from genome assembly GCF_040894005.1 of Engystomops pustulosus. Taxonomy (NCBI): domain Eukaryota; kingdom Metazoa; phylum Chordata; class Amphibia; order Anura; family Leptodactylidae; genus Engystomops; species Engystomops pustulosus. The sequence goes on along the minus strand of NC_092417.1, from coordinate 97,948,205 downwards.
ATGACATGAAAGCACATTGGAATTTGAAGGGGAAGAAACACTACAACATCCAAAGGGTTTTCCAGGAATGGTTCTATTGGGGTAGGATATACACAAAATAAAATGTGTTTTTACCTGGTATCAGCTGTGGTTCCAGCTTCTCGGTGGTCTTTAGTTTGGCAGCACAATACCCTGCCAATTGGTGGCCTTAGAAGGACCCTGTGACCATACTAGTTGCCAGAGCCCTCTGAACCAACTAAGATCTCTGCCAGAGATTTTAGACCACTTTTAGACAGCTTTTTAGACCAGGTTTGACTTGGTCTAAACTAGTCAAACCTGTCAGGGGCAATCAGCACACCACCCTTTCAGAGCCTTTTTTTAATTTTACATTTTTAATAAATCTGCTAAAAAAATTATATTCTACTTTTTCATTTCAGGGTATTTTGTGTAGAAGCACTTAATCTATTCCTCTTTTGGAAAATACCAAGCTTCTTCTTGTTCCTTTTGTTAACCCTCTGAAGACTGTAATATATTTTGTTCCAAAAGCAACCTTTCCTTTCTAGATTTCTGATTTTAAGAATACAAAGAGAAACTCAATGCAGCAGAAATTGATTAATGAAGAGAGCCTGGGCCCCAGAACCTTCAGCAGTAATTTCAGGAAAAAGCAGCCTTCTAATGAATCCAATAGAAGTTGAAAAAAGGGGTCCTTTCATTCCATATAAAGTTACTGTGATGTTTTGGCTCAAGTGGATCCTTTTTCAAGCCAAGTGGTAGATGAATAAGGCTACTGTATGCACATTAAAGAATGGTCACATGACCTAATTTATATATTCATTGTATCAAAACACCAGTAAGTGACAGTTGCCAAAATTCATAAAATATTCAACCATATGATATATCAGGGCACATCATTCAATTACATAGTATGTATACAGTACATAAATATGCAAAGTGCAATAGTGATGTATTGTAAACACCTATTGATAGTTGATCCATTGTAGAAAAAAGTAAAAAGTGCTTGTATGTGAATAAAACCCTACCTGAAAGGGTAGTAGAACGTCTCCTCGAGGATCCCGCTAGTTGAAAAACAAATTAAAGTTTCAGCGTCTTGTATAATTGAGTTCGGCTTTTGTATTCCATGTCTGGAACGCAAGAAGCTTGCGTATGTAAGTGCATGCGCGAACAGGCTGGCAGCGCTGTATGGTGTTAAGGAGATCACGTCAACAAATACATGTCACTAAACCCAGCTCAAAACTCTTCACTGGAGTGTCTAAGGTAAGTACCATACAACTAGTCTACACAATGGTCAATAAAATGCAATACTAACAAGAAGGTATATAAAATATGACAAGCAACAGTATATACTTATAGCACATATCACACCATAAAATAGATAGCACACATGCCTTGTGTGGTGCCATATTCATATGGGGATCATGTTACCATATAGGGTCACAGTACATATGCGACTTGGGAATAAGATCAACACCCTTTATTTTTGGGAGACTAAATCCCACCAAGGGTGTCCAAGCGACCTTCATCACATATTTTTTGTAACAGGGATCCTTATGAGGACTCCTAGTCCCAAAATATATAAAGAAGCATTATAATTCACAAAGAGCACCCACTACATAACCAAGGCATAGCTATTAAATAATTGAGACATGCATAATGTAAATTGTAGAAATATCCCACATAATCCCAAGAGATAATCTTGCGAAAAAAGTCCCTGGGTCTTATAGACAGAAGGTCAGGAGGATCCAGCACTGCCAGACCCTCCTGACCGCTGTAATGGAGATCGGATGATGCTCTGAAATAGAGCTGCACCCTATCTCCCAGAGAGGAGAGGCTCCGTACTGCTCTCTACAGGTACAGGACCTGCGGTGATGTCAGAATCATGTGACTGAACACATGCTTCTTATATCAACACAGGTCTGATACCTGCCATGCTGCGCTGGGACAGGGTAAGAAGAAGGGGAGTGGGAGAAGTATGTGTGTCTGTGGGGGGGGGGGGTTCTGTGTGTATAGCTGAGCTGTGTGTGTGTATCTGGATGGATGATGCAGGGCTGAGTGTGTAACTATGGATGATGCAGAGTTGAGTGTGTAACTATGGATGATGCAGGACTGAGTGTGTAACTATGGATGATGCAGGGCTGAGTGTGTAACTATGAATGATGCAGGGCTGAGTGTGTAACTATGGATGATGCAGGGCTGAGTGTGTTACTATGGATGATGCAGGGCTGAGTGTGTAACTATGGATGATGCAGGGCTGAGTGTGTTACTATGGATGATGCAGAGCTGAGTGTGTAAATGTATAATATCCATATGGAGGGGGGAGACATCCATATTGACTTCTTGTCCAGAGGATCCACTGATCCTAACACTTCTAAATGATCAACTGAAGGAAAAAGAAAATAGCACAATGAATATGAGGTTTCACTGTATCACATTATAACTTATACATCATAATAAGAGTGAGAGTCAACAAGGCTAAACGTTAATGATTCATAACCCATCAATGTATTCCTAGATAGTACTCAATTTATAACCAGCATTAAGACCCTTAGGCTTAAGGGTCCCCACTGAAGTTACCTTCTTTTTTAATAAGCGATCTCTGTCTCCAGCCCTACATGATGGTGGTATATGGTCGATGAGATGAAATCTCAAATGTTTTTCCTGATGACCCATCTATAGGAAATGCTTAGGGATAGGAAAATCTTTACGCTTCACACATATAATGTAACAATGTAATGTAACAATGTGGATTGAATCGTGTTTTAAATTCCAACATCGTCTCCTCCACATAGAAAAGACCATAAGGACAGCTTAAAGGGGTACTCCCATTACATCAAATTAATGTTATTGTTTGTATGATAAAAAGTTCTACAATTTTCCAATATACTTTCTGTATCAATTCCTCACGGTTTTCTTGATCTCTGCTTGCTGTCCTATTATATAAAGCTTCTATGTTTCCTTCCAGTGGACAGAAATCTGACCATGGTCACACAGGTGCACGGCTCATTAGTATCATAGAGAGTAATCAGAAATGTGTGATATCACTTTTTATCATACAAACAATAATATTAATTAGCTGCTGGGTTTGAATTTATAGGAAGTGCAGATCATTGCTCTTAAAATGTTGTAGTTTTTAAATATGCAAAGTCCCAGTTGTTACGAATTCCAAAGATTAAGCAACTAAGTGTATAGGGCATATATTTATATATAAGTGCTCTGCAGGATACTGAGGCTGTGTTTTTCACCTTCATAATTTATGTGATGAAAAGAACTTGTTTAATTCCGCCCAAGAGATAGAAAATTTGAGTAAACAGAATTTGTATTAGCATATCGTTTGCATGTTATTATGCATGTAGGTTTTAATGCCTAGATGCCTATAGTAATGGGGAGAAAATCTTCCTTGAACCTTTTTTTATGTAGAAGAATATGTAAAATATCATTCAAATGATATTAAATCTAAAGTTGCAGTAATAAACAAGAGACAAGATGGGAAGTCATGTAAAAAGTACAAGTAATGAAAATGTTCATAACTTGCATGTAAAGACCCTTTCCATCTAAACCAGTGGTTCTCAACCTTTCTTATGCTGTGACCCCGCAATACCGTTCCTCATGCTGTGGGTGACCCCAAACCATGCAACTCACAGTAAAAACACAGTAAAATTGCGGCTTTGATGGCTTTAGGCGACCCCCGGTTTTGGTCATTCGACCCCCACTGGGGTCCCGACCCACAGGTTGAGAACCACTGATCTAAACTATATACAGTAATGCATGTCCTTAAATTTCCATAAAAGGAAACCTGTCATGAGCAATTGGCCTAATAAACTACTACCAGTATATTGTCAAACTGTGTAATTCCTTCTAGGTTTTGTATCTTTCATGGTCCTGTGTGGTGGCATCATCCAGAAAATCAGCTTTGAGGTGAGATGTAAAATGGTTGTATAAAGTCAAGGAGGCAGAGTTTAACACTGAAGTCAAGCTCTCTCTTCCTCAAAAAGCCCCTTCAAAGTAGGTCCTGCATCCAGAGACATCACTAATCAGATCTCCTGAAGTCCGATGCATGATGGAGAGTTTAACACTGGAGTCAAAGTGGGGAGCTGTGAATGCCTCTTCATCTGTGATGGACATCATGCATCAGAATAGAGAGCTTGACAGTGTTAAAATCTACGCCTCGTTGACTTTATGCAACCATTTTACATCTCACTTCAAAGTTGATTTTCCCCTCCCTGGGCCATGAAAGAAACATGATCTGAAAGGTGTTCAGCTGCTTGACAGCCTACTTGTAGTGGTTTATGAGTTCAATTTCTGCTGACGGGTTCCCTTTAATACCCGAGACACCAAGCAGCAATTGGCATCTAGATATTCCAGGGCCCTGGCTCTAGATGCCATACTGAATTGCATTACTAGCCCAAATTAGATATTCATTCATAAGGACCAGTGCTATCTACATCTTACACTGTAAATATATACAACTTCTTGTGAGAGATGGTCATGCTAACATATTGGAAATTTAAGTTGATTCAGTGTAATGCCAGGAACAGTCTTTGAAGCAAAACATTGACTTATATAGTAGGAGATACTTGGTGGTTTCACAGAAGACTGTCAACCAAAGGTGCATCAGGTGGGTTTTTGCACGTGACCTATGCACCTTATAATATTATGGAATCCAGTGCTCTATAGAAAATCGTAGAACATGTTATTAATGCTTGTTATGTTGCCTGTTATAAACTAAAATTGTATGTCCTTAATGACCACAGAATGGGCTTTATACGGCAAAGCCTTTCTATTGCTCCGCATCAGAAGAAGATTGCCTGAGACATCACGGTCAAACATCTAAGTTGGTTCAGGGGGTGTGAGCTTCCTCACCCACCTATCGCCACCATGCAGAAGTGATTGCTGGGTGCCAAGGGGTCCTCTAAGTAGTGCATTGCAAAATAGTTTAAGTGATCTACTGTCAGAACCCCCTTGTAAGGTAAAGTAACAAAAATGTAAAATGTAAAAAATAATAAGGTCCAAAAAAAATTGCCCATCCCTTTAAAAACAAATCACAGTACACAGTTTGTACTTCCACACCTCTTCCAATCTGATCAAAAAGCTTCATGAACCCCAAATACAAATAAATGTTACAGGTCTTTATGTAATAAGGCCCCACAAAGTCACATGGACAAAAAAATTCTAAGGTTATGTAGCTTGAAAGGCAATGATGGGGAAAAAAAAATTTCATTATGAAGATCATTTAAAAAAGGCTATAAATATGGTATAGCTGTATGCGCATTGACCCAGAGGGAAAAAAAGTGTTTATTTAGGTGTTCCATTTCATATATCCTGCAAACTTTATAAAAGTTCAACAGTTGGATGTAATAGTAGTTCAACAGTGATTGTAAAGCAGCTGATGGATCATGGCACAGTATTTCACACCTTACCTACTGGACGAACATCCGGGCTAGAACCTGGTCACACGGTAGGGTGCAGAAGGAGGTTGGATGTTCTTCAGCCCTCCCCTCTCCGTAGCTGCAAATCCGGCAAAAGATAGAAGGTATATCTTTTGCGGCATGTCCATCCAGCCAGGTCACAGTGCGGTGAGCCACAGTGTACTACCTAACATGACAGGGTGTAGACCTCTATTGTGGCTGTGCTCTGGTGCAGCCTGATCATGGCCCCAATAATGGTCATGTGCATGGGGCCTTAGGTATTCTTGATATACTACAATGCATTTATAGAGATCTGATTCTGTATTGGATGAAGTGCAGCAACAGCCTCCAACATCTTCTTATTTTACCTTCCTCAGATGAAAAGAATACTTTTTATTATTATTCAAAGGATCAAACAGATAACCCAGTGTACAGCAGCCCAAGAGAGTACAATAAGCATAAAGTCAAACACTGCTGTAAAGGTAGAAGTGTTTTATTATGACTCACCAAAAGAAACAACAGATGATAATAGCGGTATACAACTTCAATATCAGCTTATTTAACCTTCCTCTTCTCACACTGCCTTTGCATCTGACAGAAGATTTCACTCTTGCTGCATTTTAATAAATTACAATAATAATAATAAAAAAACAACTATTTATAGAGTTAATAAAGTGCGGACTGTGATACAGCATTGAGGGTCAGAAAGTTTAGAAGTATTAATATCAAATCAGCCACTTTCAATTATTTCCGCCAGCCAGCTCTCTTGTACATTTCCACATCAAATAGTGACTACTAATGATTTTTTCCCCCCCCCGTTCACTGTTTAATACACTCCTACTGGGTTTTGAAAGTTCTTTGAAACACAGCAGGGATTTTAACTTATGATTTCAAATTACTGTACTAGTGAATTACTAGAAACTGTATATCCTGTATAGCCTTTTGTTATGTATTTGTGTTTTGAAGTGTAAGTAGGATGCCCAAATGATAAATGGAAAGAATAAAGCACAAAGTGTACATTTCTCCATTATCATACTCACAAGCAGCCACCACCCTACATATTACTGCACATTGCTACCAGGGTTAGACCTTCACAAAACAATTATACAATTGTAGAGTGGTGCATATATCTGTTGGTATATGCCATTTAATGCAGAAGTTCACTAAATACTGCCTTAGGCTGCATGCACACGAACGTGTACCCGAACGGCTGGGCGGGCGCACATCCGGCGCCACGGAGCGGAAGAGGGGTGGCCCTCCCCTCTCCATAGAGATCCACGACCTATGGGCTGTAACACATGTACGGAGCGGTACAGTGTCGGACCTGTGTGGCACTGTTTCGCTCTGTGCGGCCACTACCGTCTATGGGGGACTTATGTGCGGCCGTACGTCCCCCATACATCCGTGTGCATGCAGCCTTAGACTAGCGCTATTCAACATTTTTAACCCCTTTCCTCCGATGCCCATTTCAGGTTTGGGTTTTCCTCATCTACTTTCAAAAGCCATTTTGCAACTTTTTATGATTCTGTTTATAGAGATGGTAATTCTACTTCCTTGTGCCATTTAATATTCCATGGAATGTACTGCAAAGCTGGAAAAAATTCCAAATGCAGCGAAACTGATGATAAAAAAAGTTACCCCATTTTCTTGTGGGTTTGTTTTTCCAGCTCTAAATGCTCTAAATGACACCTGTATAATTTGCGAAATGGTGAAAAGTGTTGACATTTAAATGTTATGGTGTTCACCACTGGAAATACTGGGGGTACCATTTTTTATGTAATCTAGTTTTGGTTTCATATTTTTTTCAATTTTTTACTACATTTTTGTCCCTCTAGCTACTTGAACACTAGGCAGTAAAGAAGGGATTGCTGAGAGTTATGCTATAACTATGAATATACCATAGCGAGAATGAAAGCATACAGTGTGCTCATTTCCCATAGTCTTGTAAATTATTGACCCGTCTGGTCAGTGGTGCGCATCAGATGAACAAAGATTAGAGCATCTGTTCTCCACATGTTCAGATGAAGTTGATGAAGGTCTGCATAAAGTTACATTCGGTCATAAGGAATGAAAAGTTGTAGCTGATGTTTACCTGTTTGATGTACCGTATATACCGTATATACCGGCGTATAAGACGACTTTTGAAGACTGAAAAATCTTCAGCCTGGTCTGGGGTGGTCTTATAAGCCGGTAATGTTTCTTCTCACCTTTTCCGTGATCCACCGAAGCTTCGCTGCTACGCTCCGGCCGCCGGTGACAGCTATGTGGGTGCCGGCATCGCAGAGAATATGACGTCGGCACGCGGCTGACGTCATATTCTGTGAGCCGCCAGCGCTCAATGAGCTGTCACCGCCGGCCGGAGTGTAGCAGCGGAGCTTCGGTGGATCGCGGAAAAGGTGAGAAGCTGTTTTATTATTAGTGTGCCAAGCAGGCTGGCTATATAGAGGGGGAGGCGGCAGGATGCAAACTGGGGGGGCCGGCATTCCGCACAATTGGGGGCCGCCAGGCTGTATAATAGCTGGCTGTATACTGGGGGTACAGGCTGGCAGTATATTAGGGGGGGGCAGTTTGGCTATATACAGGGGGGCTGGCTGTATACAGGGGGTACAGGCTGGCAATATACAGGGGGAGCTGGCTGTTGGAAAAGGGGTAGTCTTATACGGCGAATATATCTTAAACTCTATATTTTTTTTATATTTTTATAAATCAAATTTATTAACACAATCAAATTGTACTGTTATGCCCAGCAAAGTAATAAAGCATGCAATCATACCACAATCAAATGGTTATAACAAAATAAAGGGGTTTGCCCATAAAGGAGAGTTCACAAATTATAACTCCCCAAGTGATTTTTACACAACAAAGATAATTCTTAACCCCTTACTTTACAATTCTACTCTGTTTTATTGCTGTTTTAGCTCCTATCACTCAGTGATGGTCAATGTAAAATTACAGAGTGTGGGCAGGGACTCTGTAAGGACACATTATGATCCTTCTCTTCTATGAGATTCTGTTTGCTGACAATGTGCTTAGATTATCAGGGTACAGGTTTATCTACACTTTTATTTAGCTTCTGAACATTCACTAGTATCTGACACATACAAAAAGATAGATGAGATAGAGATCTCATCTCCTCAGAGATGTGGAGATCCCTGAGATGGTTATAACACACAATGGCACTCTACTAATTTAGCTATAACACACACTGTCAGTTCTGCTATAACTCCTTTTCCTGCTATAAAGTCCTTATCTTGCCTGTAGATTGTAGATTAAGTGTGCCCTTGCTGCTGTTTGCTGACAGGAAGTGTGAGTGTGTGTGTGTGAGCTTGTCTTGTATTAAGGAGGAGGGGGCAAATAGCATCCTGCAGACAGGAGAAGCTATTCATGAGAAGAATCTGCCCTGCCTTACCATAAAAGATAGACGTTTTATCTGTGCTAAGCATACTCACTCCATATATGATGTCTACAATATCTCAAATTTATTGAGATATACAATTACATGACTGACCTGGGAGGGAGATGACCAATATCAATTGATGTTGGGGACATTCCTCCCCCTGCTTGAACTTGGATAATTTGATAATTTACATGGAAAGAATAAACAATTTATGTTGAAAATAAAGTACTTTGTAAGAACTAGATATGCTCCTCAAGAGAGAAATGGCGTATAGGACATGGCTCCTTTTTTTGATCATGAATGTATCTTTCGGTGTTTTAAACCACTGAGTTGATCTCATGGGTCAGTAAATTTGTGTAGGAAATAAGTATGTGTATCCTTATTGAATATACTGGCTAGCTTCTAGTATTTGGTAATTAAATGTGTGTAAATGTGAAGGACAATAAAGTTTTGAATAATAAAAAAATGTACATGATTACCTACTGCTCTCTAGTGGCTGTTTATGGACCATCAACTTACCTACCTAGTGTGTATATGTGTAGCTCATTTGCATATGACTTTGGAGGTTTTTTATAGGTTAATGGTCTAGATTTCACATACCGTATATACTCGAGTATAAGCCGACCCGAGTATAAGCCGAGACCCCTAATTTTGACACAAAAAACTCTAAAAACCTATTCACTCAAGTATAAGCTGAGGGTGGGAAATGCATTGGTCAAAGCCCCCCCAGTATATAGCTTGCCAGCCCCCTCGAGTATATAGCCTGCCAGTCCCCTATAGTATATAGCCTGCCAACCCCCTCAAGTATATAGCCTGCCAGCCCCCTGGAGTATATAGCCTGCCTGCTTGCTCCCTCAAGTATATAGCCTGTCTGCCCCCTCGAGTATATAGCCTGCCTGCCTGCCCCCACGAGTATATAGCCTACCAGCGCCTCCCGGTCCGTCGCAGGCACCATGACGACAGCCGCAAGCTGACATCATAGTGTGTGCCGATGCTGACGTCACGAACACTGTGATGGACCAGGACTCGATGTCGGAGCCGCGATGGATGCCGTGGAGCGTCAGAAGTTCACTTTTTGTTGTTTTCCTTGACTCGATTATAAGCCGAGTTAGGGTTTTTCAGCACATTTTTTGTGCTGAAAAACTAGGCTTCTCAGTTGGCCCCACCTAATACCATGGCTCTGGCTACGCAACCAACATTTGGCCTCACTTACCATGGGATACGTGAAATGGTGAGAAGATCTGCAGTGCTCTCTAAATACACCATCCAATGAGAGGGAAAGCATTCTGGTAAAGTTGACTCATGTCTACTAATTTGCATATTTAAGAAAAACAGCTGTAATTAAGGTACAGTGCCTCGGAGGCAGATCCTTTTAGGTGATAGGATTAGGCATTTTTAACCCCTTACCAGCAGGCACAACCTGTCCACAGTGGCAGTCAAGGTCGAGGTACAGAATTAGCAGGCAATCCCATGGTCGGGACAGGCAATAGGTCAATACAGGCGGCAACAGTTCAGGGTCTGGAGGTCAGGGCTGACAGCGGAGGCGCAGAATCGGGAACAGGTCTGGGGTCACAACAGGAGGTCAATACACGGAAATAGGTCTCAAGGAACAGCTTTCTCTAAGGCATGAGCACAAAGATCCGGCAGGGAACACAGAAGGGGTTGGGAGTGTACCAGGAAAGGCAGGTGACCAGCGCCAATTATCGGTGCGCTGGCCCTTTAAATTTAACAGAGCGCGCGTGCCCCAGGCGGCGGGGACATGCAGGAGATGCCGCTGGAACCCGGTGAGGTGAGTAGCGCAGTGAGCGCAGCAGGCCATACAGAGGAACAAGGGTGCGTCTGCGACCTGAGACAGGGGTCACAGGGGCACCCGTGACAGTATCCACAGGACCGGTGTTACCTTACTGATTGGTGGGGCTACAGTGCACAGCTAGCCTATGCACCTGCAGAGAATACTTGACCCAGTTCACTCGATTGATTGGTGTCCTTGTGGTTGGATCCTCATAGATGACTAAAATTTGATTTATCTTGAAAATAAGTGATCACTTATCGTATATTAGTCCATCCCCTTTAAACTTTAGTTCATTTAACTTTTTCACCTCATGTGTTAGTGTTGTTCTACCTCTGCTCCTATGAATTGATGTCCCTAACTTAAACCAGTCATGTTCACTTTATGGAACCCACAGAATATTTTCTATTAGTTTTGGGCAGTTAATTTCATATGATCGTAACTTAGTAAAAGGAAGGTATTACTCTACAGTGCAGGAAGTATAACAATCTGTATTTCTGCTAGAAATTATTTATAATACCACTAACTGCACCTTTAAGGCATGTCGATTATATCTCATTATCGCAAATACCCTATATAGTCTCTTGTAAACCACCTCCAAAAGGTGACATCATCATATCCCCTACTTTATTATGAAAAACTTGGACTTGATTTTTGTAATATTCCTCACGTTAACCGTGTTCCTGCAGGAAGCTGTGTTTATTCCCAATGTGTATAATACTGAAAGAGAAAAAAGCTGTTTCCAGTCCTAACCTTTTTGTCAGGTGGGAGGGGTGCATGGTCTTTATTGGCCTCATGTTCCCCTGAGGAATGTTTTTCTTTATTTTAGGGGGGCAGCTGTGAATGGATCTGATCAAACATAATGTGTATAGGTATTAAGGAGGTTCTGCTCTATGAGGAAATAAGAGTATGGTGAAAGAAGGGTTATTCTTTGCATCGACTGATCAAAAGGCTTCACAGCTGTTTTAACATCTGTGCCCCTTTCTTAATACTTTTAATAGTGATCTTTGTACCTCTGCACAGAAGTGTATTTGGGCTTCTATATGTTGACATTTTTCTCATTACAATTCTTATGACTTACAGATGGCCTGGAATTAATTTTGTCCGTTTTTCCCCTTCACTGGGGCTACAGCATTTTGCACATTAAGATATTTGACTCTTAGAAGTTCTTTTTGGCTTTTTTTAATATGTTTATTATGTGAGATTTATTGATCCTCAAGAGGAAGACCACTATTTTATAATGAATACAGCACAAGCCCGACATAACTGAGAATATATTTCCCGTCATGCAGTGTGTATCTTGGATTGCAACAAAATGTGGAAACACATTTGCCTCTCACTACTTGTCTATCAGTAAATAGCCATAGAAATTTGCAGAAATCGAAGATGTAACGATGAGTATCATTGTACATTGTGAAACCTAAAACAGTCAGAACAAAGCCCCTTCATTCAATTTCTACTGCTTGTATATTTTTCTTTTTGAGGATCCTGCTCAGCAGTGGAGCCCACGTGTCTCTCTCGTCACCTCCCTCCCACCTTCTTTAGCTTTTCAGTTCTTAGAGGAGAAATGACACAAATGAAACGCCTCTCAGAAAACTGCCATTAAAATATATATTAGACACTGTGCTGAATCTATTCTCCAGTTCTGCAGGCTCTTAGAAATCCTGTTTGATCTCCCTTACGGAAACATAGGGCAGAGGAGTTCTTACAGACTGATGTCTTAAAGCAGAAAAAAACAAGAGAAATAAACAGGCTCGCACAGTGAATAGATGCTCCTCATATGATGCACCGTCACATTGCCAGTCTTAACTAGCCACCACCTTTTGTTGTTCAAAACACGTTGACCAAACAATGGAAACTCCAGTTTTTCTGTCTAAACAAACCTCATTATTCTCCAGTTAGATATGTCCTCTAGATCAATAGATAGTTACAATGTAAAATACAGAGGTCTTTATTGCTAATACCAACATGCAGTAGTAAGCAGAAGCAGTCCCATGAATCTCTTTCATCGCATAGCCTGGTTTTGTAGGCTGCTGCATCTCAGCAGTGAAAAATATATTCTGGTATATCTTTGTTTCCTTTCATGCAGATTGGTGTGAGATTGAATTAGGCTACACTGCAGAGGTCACAAGTGCCCCTGTCTTTGTCGGGCATGGCTGTCAGCGTCCACATGACAGGTCTAAGGCCAAAGCCCAGTCTGTAGACTGTAGTTTATCGTCCACTCTATCAAAGAGTCTAATGGTCAGCAGTGGAGGCACAAACTGTCCCCTGTGGCTTGACATTAACAGAGTGAACTTGTTTAAGTGTTACTGGCGATGTCTGAGGATGATGTGGACGCCAATAACAGTTTTCTTCAATGAGCACTCGCTCAGATCACAACTCAATACAGCTCTACAATGACACAGCCAAGCTGCAAAATGCTCCCGGGAGGCATGCCCTCACCTCTGAATCCAAAATAGAGAAGGGCTGATCAATGCCCTCTGACAACAAGTAAGGCAGTCACCTCTCGGCCCTTCCTTGCCTCCTTCATGAAGAAGATAACGATAAATGGGACAATAACGACATACTACAAATGCCCAAAGATCCTTTCACACCATGGCCACATCATCGAACAGCCCTACTGCAGAGATCAAGAGGAGTCTGCACATATTTACATCCCTCTGTCACTTCACCACATTCACTCATTGTAATGTCAAAATTTCAGAATTGCTGAAAATAATTTACAACATTAAAATCATTTTTGTCATTTTCTCAAATCTTATTTTGTTTTAGGATTCTTTATTATTAAACATACTTTATTTTAAGCATAGCTTTTAGGTAGATCACACTTTTATCACTATTTTACTATTTTCTGTTTTTAATAATCCATAATATAAATAATTATACATAGATATTATCTATATACATCAATAGTGATAGCTAAAATATCCCCAAACTGCATTAAAAACAATATATACACCCAACAGTAGAAAAAGTGACCCATCAGCTGTAACGCATGTCTTTTGCACTTTCCTCTATGCACTGTTCTTTGCTGTATTTATATAACAAAAGGATGTTGTGCAGTCACTCACTACTTCAACCTCAATGGACGACTTATCAACTTCTCTTCTAGCAGTACAAACATTTGCTATACAGACATGCCCTAGAAAGAAATAAGCCTCTGCTGTGTCAGAAGTCAAGATAACCGGGAAACAGGAGATCACATGATATATCTTACACATAGTATACATTGTGTATAATGTCTTGTTGTATATATTTCTATGAAAAATATGTAATATAGATTTATTTTTGATGGATGGATATATTGATAGATTTTTTTTTCAATATTTAGTTCTCAGCTAGACTTCTATTTGTTTTCTATTTATTTCAACACATGTTAGTATTTTGTAGCACACATATGTAAAGAGATAGATATGTTTTTAATAATAATATGTATTTAAAATATCCATTAGGGTATTAGGGTTTTATTTACAAATAATGATAGATAGATAGATAGATAGATAGATAGATAGATAGATAGATAGATAGATAATAGGATGTCTTCTCTCAGTCCTGCAGATGTGTAAAGCAATATTAAAGACTTCCACTGCAGAGAGCAGCTGAGATCGCCACTGACTTTTCAGAGCTTCTAGTACATAGATGATGATAAAACAGATATACAATATATTAACCAAACAAGTGAGAGCAAAGTAAGGCCACATATTACTTCCCACAAATGTATTAATGTACAAAGCTCTAAATATTGAATCTATAGATTGATAAAAATCTTAAGCAAGCCACACTTATATTTATAAACATTGTGTGACAATATTAGAATGCACTAAATATATGTCTAAAAAATGCTGCTGTGTGCCACCAGCATAAATGAAACCTATGATTTATGTATTATTTGCAGGTATAGCATGTGTTCATTTACATTGGGGTTTGTATATGTAATTATTTTTAATATTTAACAAATAGAGACATGTGCACAGCACATTCTGGAGTCGTTTTTATAGCACTATGATCTTTCTTGTCTTTCACCCCTAAACAAAGGCACGGAGTGGTAAAAGTAGGAAGAGGGGGCATGAGTGGACAGCCAAGGTCTAATCTGGCAGACAAGAGAGATTGTCCAAACAATAGAATGACCGTGACATTGAAGAAATAAATAAAACATGCAAATAGTAGTCCCTGATGGCTGCCTTATCCCCCCCTCCAGCCCCCAACTGTGATTACATTTTCTGTGGTCATTTCCCAAATGTCTACCCAACAGAAAAAAAAAATCACCCACAGCCTTCTCTCACACCATTGCTTAAAGCAAAGCCCTTTCCTGCGGCTTGCAATCTGCAGGCCTGCCAATCACACACACTTCCAGCGTCAGGCACTCTGCTTTCATTAGGCCACAATGCATCACATCTGATTACAGCACAACCCCAAAAAACACCAACTAACAATAAGAAACAGAAGTGTGACACTGCCCCGTTAATAATCAGCACAGCTTCTTTCAGCACGCTGCACCCCCAGCCTAGTGCACTGGACCTTACCAAAGGGCCTGCTTTAATAAGTCTGTGAGCTAACGCTTGTCGCTATGCAGAGCTGCTCTTTAAAGACTCAACAGCGAGGTGAGAATGCAAGAAGAATAGGAAGGGGGAGACCAATATCTACAGAGCTAATGACAAGTGCCTTAATATCCGGTATTTTCAGGTTCCCATAAGCGCATTTGCTTTCCCTATTGGAGCAATTTCTAATTAAAGATTTTAATCTGGTTTCACATTGAGTTAATAAGCCCTTTGATTGATTAGGATTCATAAAATTGTCATTTTCTACTGCTGAGACTGCTGCGTGCTTCAGGGACTGGTGTAAGGTGCTACTATTGTTCATATACCCCCCACACAGATTAATACGAACGTCAGTCAATAATCGGCCAAAATGGAAGCACACAGGCAAAGAAAGAGGAAAAGTTACACACATGTATTATTCTAATTTCATAATATTTAAATTTCTTGGCAGAAAAAAAAATAGATCTGATAATTAAAATTTAAATTTTAGCAGTGGGGAATTTTTCTGCTGCAAAAAGTTGTATGACATGAATAGAGATTCTAAGTATGAATAATGCAGGTTACAATGTAGGATATCAATCTGTGGGGTCACGTAGCTGCATGGGGAACATTTACAAATTTTATACTTTACGGAATAGAGGCTGTATGAAGTACAAGTATGATTTTAGCAGGTCATAGGACTTACCATAAATATACTGAATTACTCCACAGGTCAGTTATTGGCTGCAGCTGTGATATAAGTTGTATAATGCATGTCATTGCTACTGCCAAATAGGTTAGAGGGCAGGCCTAAAGCCACAGCGCTGGAGGAGACACAAGATAAGACATTTATATATAAAGAAAAGTATAGGTTCTTTTTTATTCTCTAAGACAACTAATTTTAAAAGAACGTTATTGTAAAATGAGGTGCTCCCTTGTCATGGCTGTATAAGGCTGGGGCCCACATAAGCTAAGAAAGCATTAACAACAGGTTCCACTTGAAGTCCCCACCACTCCTAGAGTGAGCCACTATACGTCTTTGAGGCAGAGTGGCCATTGCTACTTATCTTCTGCCTCCCTACAGCTATTCTGTTGCTCCTCTCCAAGGTCTGTGCCGAGATTCAGCACATGTGTGCTCTATTGTTGTCATGGACCCATTCACTTGATATAAAGTATGGGTGAATGGGTCCTTGAAAACAAGCCCAAATGTGCTATTTGCAAAAGTGGTGTAGATAAAAATAAAGCATGTCCATGTAAATTTGAGATTAAAATGAGACTATCCTGATAAAAAGCTAATATTAAATTCCAAAATAAAGTTCTTAGGAATGGGTGAAATTTTGCAAATGCTTTGGTTCACCTAAAGAAAATCCATTCGAAGTAGCATTAACCAATGTTGAGAATATGTCAAATAGACATCATAGCTTCTCATTCTTAAAATAAGCATATACCACCAAATTGGATCACTACATATTTGATGGAGTATTATTCACACTAATAAATATTAGTGAGAGTAATTTACATTATTTACATTAATAACAATAATAATAAATCATATTTTGCAGCATGTTACAGATTGTGGGGCACAAATATAAAGAAAATAAGCCATTACATAGCAATGGTCAGATGGAACATGGTGACAAGATCGTATAATCTATGAGGAAGAAGAGGTGACACAGGAGGTGACAGGGCTAATACATTTATCTTGCTATTCTTTATAAAGGATTAAATAAATAATAATGGCGCATGAACCAGCCACAAACTATATTTACAGAATCCAGGGTGTATACGCCCGCAAAGTAACCTGTATAATGGTATAAATTGCTTAGGGGTTACATAGGAAGGAGGAGAAAACAGGCAAGGTTATTGAAAAGAGAGTGAAAGTTACATGCAGTTAGGTCCCTTACACAAAATAGCTTTTTGCAGTCCATTTTCTAGCCGCTCTATTTGCAGGTAACTTACATCCCCATGTATTTGTATGGGCTCATACACACAGCTGAGGATTTCATAGTCCCATGTCTGAGCAAAGTACTAATGTGAAAAAACATAGAGCAGGGCCTTTTCCTGGCCGTGCTTGTGGCTTCACCCTCCCATAGAAGAGGGCTGTAAAACATACTCATGCAACACAGGTGTCATCCGTGTGGAGATCTGTTGCTAGATAACACATTCAGGCTGCATTCGGCAGACCCCCGTGTTTCTTTCACATATTGACATATCGATGCCACAAGACAAGATCCAGTTTTGCAGATGATAAATAAGAAAACAGGAAAAAAAAATAGATGAACAAACACAACTCAAAAACTGTACTACAAGCCCTTGTTTGTGGACAGTGGAAACAAACTATCTGCAGGGGATCTTAGTGAGTGTGATAGGCCACCACTAAAGAGGGAGCTTGGACTTGACTTTGTCTACATTGTAGATTTTCCTTTCTTGCATTTATACATAAAGCTTATGTAACATCAGTTCATTTTATCCAGCGATCCAGGCTATATAGCAGAAGGATGCTACCTTACAGTCCCATCTGGGGAAGCAGATAGAGTTGAGTGCAATGTCAGTAGTGATCTATCTGTGTATGTGTTCTAAGTGTGTCCGTCTACACCTATACTACATATTCTGTATGGGCAACCCACTGCACTATTACTGTACTCTTGTCCTGTATATAAGGTTTTCTTGGGAAGGAGGCTATACCCTTTAACCTTTGTACATGGCCCACCAATGTGTTAAAACAGCTCTGCTTCCAGTTCATATAATAAGCAGTAGAAATCAGCGAGTCTGATTGGGGACCATGTGATAAAGCTGGTAAATTAAGTAGTTTAACATCACACTCTAACATGTCTCATCTATTTAAAATAGTGGAGTAAGGAAAAAACTTGGGAGTTCTTTTAAGTGGCTAGGTGACCTCATAAAATAATTTAAAATCGGAGCAAAAAAGTGGATATTAGGGAGCTGAAACCTCACATAAAAGACATGAAGCCATGTTCCCAACCACAATGCCTTCCTATTATAACAGATCCTTACCATAAGGGTTAAAATAAGTATGAGACAGTATTTAGAACGCTCGGAGACACATCTCCTTAATTACAAACCATTATATTAATACAGCCAACATGAAAATGCTTATTGTGTATTTGGTACAAAGTAATGGGCATACATATCAAATCAGAGAAATTGTTTCATTGTTGTGTTGTTTTTTACCTCTCTTTCTTGTTTTCAAGGTGAGGATTTATCTGAATACAATTGTTATACAAGTAAATGTCTCCCATTTCTGTGGTTCCAAATTATCAGGGGTATATTAAATGATATGGCTTTTACCCCTGCAACCTTGAAACAGTCTCTTTAATTACTGGCATTGCAGTAACGGCCTCTTCCCTTTTGTGTTCAATCTCTTCGACTCTCATTGTTCTCACTTGTGCCTATTATCTTACACGGTAGGAGATGGCTCAGGGAAATGGTCAGACAACGTGAGAGGGAGGGGCTCCCCTACCTTTTCATTCACTAGGAGCTAGTTTTGGGGATGAGGAAGGAAGCAGTGAGATTTGATATAGACAGAAATGAGAAAATGAATATCTGGGCTTAAGATAAGGTCAAGTCTGGAGCTCTCGCTTTAGTGTAGACACTTCTAAAAAATTGCTCACATGGGCATATCTGAACTTAAGACTCACAGCATCCAGGCGGCACACACTCTCCGGCCTCTTTCTTTTCCTCAAACGCTTTCATTGTGTTAATTACCTATGACTCAAAAACAGCACACTAGGGCCTTCCAGATCCCAGGGAGATCTGTTGTGCCCTGACAATACAGCGAAACGCTGGAGCCCACGATGCAATATAACACAAAGATGGATAGGCAGAATGCTGACCTGGAGGGAGATAATAGAGAAGGAGAGTGCTGTGCTGAGACTGACATAATTTAGGTTTTTAAAGCTCTCCATTAAATAGAACAAGCCATTGTTAATTTTAGCCAGCGTGTGAGGCCACTGGTAGCTCCCCATTAGATGTTCAGCTAATCGCAAATTCAACAATGCGCCGAAAGGTGTAGACTAGCCAATCCCCCAAGTGGGAAAACTATTTGAAATTAATGTTTTTCCTGTTAATACTTAATGAGATGGTTAAGAGCAGATAGCACTTTGAATGAAAGAATGATTTATTAAAGAAAATTAATTACAGCTCTCTATGTTTTAAGGAAAATAAACAAAAATATACTAAATCCATTTTTCTGAACATCAATAATGAACTATAAAGCAATAAATTTATAAAATAATAACTGACTTTTTATAATAAACCATTTTATATATAGTGTTTATATATAAATACATATATATATATATATATATATATATATATATATATATATATATATATATATATAGACACATCACATAGGTCTGTTACCTGATGAAGATGATAATGGTGATAGTTGATGTTATTACGTTACATTTCAAAAATGTTTTGGTGTAGCCTACAGGAAGGAGGGAGGCGACTCCATGCCCTCATTTGCCCGGGTCCTCTTCACTGCATGTCTCCAGCAGCAGGAGAGCTCTTCGCCAGTGCAGTTGCACCTGTTTCACTACCAGAGGTGAGCATAGCGCCGGGAGCTTCTGTGCATGCAAAGTAGCTCAGATTTTCTGTCGGCAACATGCTGGCAGTAGGGGTGACCGTGCTTGCGCAGTAGCCCAGGTGGCAGGAGCGTCTACGGCAATAGGGGCATCTCAGGCAACTAATCAGGTGTTATTGCACTTGCACAGAGCCCATCTGATGTCGGAGAGGGGCAGAAAAGAATAGCGGCTATGCAGGGGCAAATTGGAGCATGGAGTAGACTTTGCCCCTGGAGCTGTCTGAGGCTACTCCACGCCCTCAGTAGCCTCTGCTAGTAATTTGCATAAAGAACAAATAAACACTATTTCACTAAGGGATGAATAAAAGATTGAGATAAAGTAGATTCCTGATGGTAGATTTCCTATAAGTAGATATGTATCACATAGAAAGGCCCCAAGGACTGCTACATTGCAACTCGAGTAAGGAGAGTCTAAACAGAGGAGAGTCTAAAGCTGACAACACATTTTTGTGGTGGGAATCTGTGTAGGATACACTTGTCTCATTTGGATGGGTACTGTTATCCAGATCGCACTTACAGTTCTGCTTTTGGACCACCTCAGCACATTATATGGTTCCGATACTGCAAACTTCCGCCCAGAGAGGTTGGTACCTATTGCCTTGTATTAATAGGTATTTAACTGCTATTTCATATTAAATATTCTTATTTTAAAGTTTAAATAATATTTTTACTTTATATGAAATTGGAACGTTTTCAACAAGCAGAAAATATGGGCTAGTTATTCTTCTTACACTTTGATGAAACCGTTTTCAGGAAAAAGGCCCTCTAAAATGTACAAGGATTTCTGCACTATATATTTGCAGAGGATTTCTAACTAATGGCAGCGATCTTTATAATCACAAAAGTATTGAGGGAAGAATAGGCTTGAGAAGGGTAGACATCTATCATCAGAGAGTGGGCACCAGGGAGAGATTTGTGCAGTACTAGGAACATAAAAGGACGCACTGGGAGTAGCTGGCATGAATCAAGTGCCTCGGAGATCGGATACACAGCTTCCTGAGTATTCCCTGAGAGTTCTTTGCTCACGTATGCTTTAAGGGTCACAATCTGTGCTACCCACTCAGCTTCATTCAGTTTAATTCAAGTTTTCCATGATACCGTTTCTTTATCTTAATATCGGTAAGTTTAATTGATTGCATAGAAATGTGCGTAACATCTACAGCCACACACAACTGTTTGCACAGTGCAATTCTCTGATTATAGCATATCTCTTTTTTCCTTTATTACTTTGAATGCTCATAGTCACCACCTGGTGAATGGTGGCCTTAGTATGAGCTGCTGGAAAGGTGATGGGTAACTAATTGTGACATGGTCACTACTGGATAGGAGAGAAAATAAAATTTTATTTGTATTACAGCAACTAGAATGTGCATTAGATCATACTGGAAGCTGTTTCCCATGTGTTGGTCTCTTGGAAGACCTGGTGTAGGACTCCAGTTGCAGAGGTGGCGACAGAAGTGTGATCACCACTCCAGGCCAAAGGTTCCACATTGAGATGGGGCTAATAATGCATCGGGTGTGCAATTCCTTAAAGTAGAGTATGGGCCACTCATAAGGGACTCTCTACCTGGATACACTGAAGCAGAGCCACACGTGAGTGTCATAAAGGTTGCTGAAAGTGCTTTGCATGCTGGCAGGGAGAAGCCCTCCAGTAACTGTGAGGGTCGCCAGATGTATAGTGTGTACTGGACAGCGAAGGATTCATTTAGTTGCTTTATGTTTTGTTTGATGTTGATATTTTTTTGGAATAAAACCACAGTTTATATAGGGGTGTAGCATCACTCTTCACTTTACATTACACAGTTATGTATAGGAACATAGGAAGACATCCTTGGTCACTGTATAAATACATGCAATAGTATAGAATGCCACAAGGTGTTGTCTTTTCCTTACTCTCTGACCCCCAACAAAAAAAACATTTATCAATATGCCATAAATATGTATTATGTGTGTTGCCGGTAGGTAGCCCCTCTCCAATGTTGACAGTTGCTTTTCTTAAAAATTGGGTAATGGAGACACCTAATATTCATTTTGATGTATGTTAAATCCTGCAAACTTAAATCAGATGTAAAAACTAGGGTAAAATATTGCTTGGCTTAATTGGGCACTGGAGACTGGGCAATGTACTGCTCTGGTCACTGGGGATTGAGTGCTATGCTGTGTAAGACCTCTGGAGACTGTGCATTTTAAAATCTGTCCTCCTTTTATCAAACACACATTTGACATATTCTGTTCCCGATTTCTATATATGGTAGTGTTTTGCATATCTATATTTTAAATATTATTCCTATATCTTATCATATCAAATTTAATTGTAACATTTCCTTAGCATATCTTTAAGTATGTGATTGTGACCCCTTCACTACTGAATTACTCTTATCCCAGGTGACAGTATGCTTCTTTTTCACCCCTGTTGTTAACATTGATGCTAAAGAAACAAGACATTGTCAAGATGGATCAGTATTGGCATTAGAATTACTGGATTTCAGTCCCTTAGGTTTGTCCACCTTAACATGTCTATAACATATCTTACTTCACTGCACAGCCCATAAATGTGCATATTTTCAGGGCAAATTCAATAAGCGTCCCCTAGTCAATGTGATGAACATCTCAGTAAAGAACTAGTAATATAGTCTGAATATTCAATCACAGTGGCTGGATCATTACCAATTATATTGTATTTTATTAATGTTATTTTCTATATGAATCTATACATGGCATGAAATATATTAAGATAGACGTTCCATTGGTATGGCTGCTTAAATAAGGGAAACATTAAATTTGTTCCAAAAGCTGATATTTAGATTTGTGTTCCTACATATTTTCTGTTTGGGAAGAAGGGCCCCCACTTTATGTTTCCAACCCTCACTTTGCACAATTCCTCTCTAATTAAAAGAAGGACCCTCACACATGAGGTCTCATTGGGTCTGTCACTCGTTAATCATATGACCTTCTCAGCCTTGGGTAATGACCTTGAAAGAATATATCAACCATGATGGCAATGTGCTAGAAATTCAATTGTTTCTCTGAGTGCTCCTGGTCATTGCTGACAATTTCTATGGCACAGCTGGCCTGAACCGGCCAAGGCCTGCGCCTGTTAATCACTTCCCTATCCAGAAATGATGGTAAGTCTAGAGAAAGGGGGGGGGGGTGAGGGAAAGTAAGAACATATGAAGAAATTTCAAGAGAGATGAACTTGAGTTATTAAAATCATAGTTATAATCATGTGTCCTGCTGTCAAAATCCAAAATTTATGGATCCAATACTGTTTAGTTGATCACGTACTTCCGACCGAAGTCATGAGATTACAGATTATGGCTTTTCCAAAAACCCTGGGAAATGTACTGTTTCTGGAAAAGGCAAAATGCAGCTGGATTTCTACCTCAAGGCAATAAGAAGCACATGTCCTGTTTTTGGAACTTCTTTTAAATAATTGAGTCATTAACTTGAGGTATTATTATAGCAGAACGGCAATGCACCATGCTGTAAACTAACTGCACGTTTCCCTGAAACTAGGCAGACTTATCTTTATTTATATTACCTTTCTGCCAAGAGAAATGGTAAAAAATAAGTCAGAGCTTTGCTTTGACAACTCATTCATTTTAGCTCTTCTTTGTCCTTCAAAACATGAGGATTTTCTCTGCTGTTTTTGCTTCCTCTTAATTGATGTCCTTTGTTTTTAGCTAAATTTTAACTCTTTCTTTAAGACTAATGATCACCAGGCCAAGGGACATGATCGATGTCAGAGGCTCTGGTTGATTGGGCTATTGTTAGGTCTTTAAAATGACCTTTTCATGTTATGATGACATAAGTCTTATATGATTACAGAGAGGCTATAGCTGCACAGGTGAGGCTTGATGTAGCAAGGACATGAGGATTAGTAATCAGATAAATAGGCTTAATGTTTCATAAAATTCATAAAATTTTAGCACAATTTGTAGTAAATTTGTAATTAGTATTTGGATGTAAATGTTCCCCAGCAGTAGAGGTACACAGCATATATATATATATATATATATATATATATATATATATATATATATACAGTATATATTTATATATACAAATAACATTTTTTTTAGCTATCAGGTTTATTTTCAGTACAGTATTCTGAAAAAGGTTGTCTTGATTAATATTTTCTGCTGTCCAGTAACCATGGCAATGGGGTCAGTGGATATAATACTTAATTTAATCTTCTGACTGTTCTGTGTGCATCTTCAATGTCCCAAATAATAGAAGGCTTTTGCTTGTCTCTCACTGTTCCTCTTATTCTTTACCTTGGGTATTATAATTTACACTGCAGGCTCCTTCACACGACCCAAAATGAGTACAATTTTTTTCATTACTCATAGATCAGTATTTATTTAAAAAAAATATATTGAAAATAGAACTCGCTGTTGCCAGGTTTTTTTTTTTTTTGTATGTAATGTATTCCTCTCCCCCACCCACTGGTATACACAGTTTGGCATACAGTCTCAGAATTCTCTGCTAGCAATCATTATCAAGGTATATGGTTAAAATATGCATCTAATACTTTCACTTCTTCAGCCTAATATGTTTATTTTTTTTCAATCCATGTCCCTCAAGAGTTCTTGGGAGTCCACTGATGCTTAGCACAAGGGTCACTGGTTCTTCCCCCCCCCCCCCACTTTTTGGCCACACAATTGTGGACATTGAATCATTGAATGCAGAAGCATGTGAACCTCCACCAATATGGATTTATGGGTCTCAAGATGTTGCAAAACTAAAACATTCAGCATGCTCCAACAGATTACTACTGTTACAGCTCAGTGGGAGTTGGAAATTTCCAAAACATGGGCATCAACAGTTTATTCTTTGCTATTTAATCCACCATAAAAGAGGTCCTGGTTCTGGAGTATATGTAAATGTTAATTTCCCTTGAAAAAGCTTACCTCAATATGTGCATTGGAGTGTCCTGGACAGATGTCTGCTCTCCACATTCCCATGGCTTGGTCTTGATGTTGATATACAATACATGCTGCTTGTCACATTATTTTTCCTAGTTACATAGCTACATATTCTATTTTTCTTCTCTGATATAATGGCAACCTGCTCTAATGTACTGTATTTGTGATTTTATTGTAAGATTCTACATATCTTTTATTATCTACTGGTTGGTGTATAGAAAGGGGCCCTTTGCTGTATCTGGATCCTCATTTTCCTGTAGCAGTTTCTTATATCTCTATATGTTTGTTTTTGATGCATTTTAATAAACTACCACTATTGGGGAATGTGCTTCTCTTATTTTTCTCTATGAATAAAAGTTAATGGCTCACATTTATCAAAAACAGTGCAAACTGCACTCAGTGCCTGTGAAGTGTGCAGAGGGCGCCAGGTTCAGGATTTCTGGCGCATGTTCTACATGAATGGCGCACCCGGCACTGCTCATACAGAGTGCACCAAGGTTTCTTTTTTGGTGCACCTTTAACATACAGCATGGAACACAATTCTGTTGGAGACTGCATGATAAATGTGATGCATGGTCAGAATTCTTGCAGTGCAGAATTTTGTGTTGTGTCGGGTATAGTGCAGCCTTGACAAAAATGTGTTGTGATGTGACATTTTAAAAATACATATGCAAACAGTTTGCACTGATAAGAAAGTGCAAAGTCAGACAAAAACTGGTGCAGGGACTTAAATAAATGTGGGCGTATTTAGTTGCAAATCTTGAGAAGGGTTCCTGGTACCTGGTTGACACTGGGTGACACTAGTGTAAAGAAATGTGTCTATAGTGCATTGTCATTGATTTTTCATGTGGATCAATAGGAAAGCATGGTGCACTATTGATCTGTCTGTAGAATCAATCAAAGACACAGTCAATAGGTTTCTGTTTAGAGCCCTATCTACTCTGGTGAAAACCATACCGCTTTTAATAGTCAAAGGTCCTGGGGGATTAGAAAAAAAGCTTTTCCTTTTCTGGAAAAACTTTGCTTTACTTGTCCAAAAGACTGGGTTCCAGGATTAAAGCAAATCTGCATTTCTTTTGGTGAAACTGAGCTACAATATCAATAAGCCTTTTCACAAGAATGATTCAGTTTCCTAAAAAAAGGCTTATGGTATTTTTTATACTCTGAGGCAGACACCTTTGTTTTGTTTTCGTTTTGATTTCTTTAACCCCTTATCACCGACACTAGTTTTCAGCTCAATGACCAGACTCGATTTTTCAAATCTGACATGTCTCACGATAATTGGTTATAACTTCGGAACGCTTTAACATATCCTGGTGATTTTGAGAATGTTTTCTCGTGACACATTGTACTTCATGTTAGTTATAAAATTTAAGTGATACGTTTTGCGTTTCGTTCTGAAAAAAAGTGAAAATTTGGCAAAAGTTTGTAAAAATTCTTCATTTTCCAAGTTTGAAATGTTCTGGTTTCCAGACAGGAAGTAAAACTACCCAAAAAGTTTGATAATTAACATTTACAGAATATCTGCTTTATGTTGGGATGATATTTTATGCTTCCGGTCACTTTTCTAGGATGTTATGAGGCGCAGAACTTTAGGTGCGATTTTTCTTATTTTCATGAAAATTGCCATAACTCACATTTTGAGGGACAACTCGGCTTCCAAGTGACTTTGAGAGGCCTAAATAATAGTAAAACCTCATAAATTACCCCACTATAGAAACTTCACCCCTTAACGTATGTAAAACAACTTCTATTAAGTCCATTAACCCTTTAAGTGTTTCACATGGGTTAAAAAATATGGACCTGCGATTTAGAAACTATGGAATTTTTTTGGAAATACATTCATTTAGGCCAAAACTGACATTTTCAGAATAAATTAAATGATGAAACGCACTGCAACGCTTGATGCCCAATTCCTCCCGAGTGTACTGATACCACATATGTGGTGGTAAACTGCTGTACGGGCGCACGGCCGAGCATAGAATGAATGGAGGCGCCGTCCACAGCAGATTTGTATTGTCACATTGTACGACCTATAAATTTTTATTTTTTTTGGTAATGCGATCATATGAGGGCTTATTTTTTATGGGATGAGATACAATGTATAAATAATTTATTTTGGGAGTCTAAAGCTTATTCATGAGATTTTATTAACTATTTCAAGGGGGACACAAACAAAATCATCAATTTTTATTTTGGATTGTGAGCATTTCTCCCCCCCCC
This sequence comes from Engystomops pustulosus, assembly GCF_040894005.1. Lineage (NCBI taxonomy): Eukaryota > Metazoa > Chordata > Amphibia > Anura > Leptodactylidae > Engystomops > Engystomops pustulosus. Next base: position 97,921,340 of record NC_092417.1, on the reverse strand, counting down.
CCCCCGCTCACCGTAACGTAAAAATAATATTTTATCTTTATTCTCTGGTTCACTACGATTGCGGTGATACCTCATTTATATAGTTTTTCTTATTTTGCTCAATTTTCCTGAGCAAAACCAATATTGGAGAAAATCGCATTGTTTTTACTATTGACAACTTTTCAGGGCCATAACTTCTGTATTTTTCTGTTGTCAGATCTGGTTGAGGGCTTATTTTTTGCGAAAACAGTTGTTCTTTTCAGTCGTATCATATTAGGTACCGTAACTTTTTTTGATCACTTTTTAGAACATTTTTTGTGATGGTGTTTGATGAAAAATTGTATATTATGGGAAGTTTTTCGAGTTTTTTTTTTACGTAGTTCACTGAGCGGGTTCAATATTGATTTAGATTTATTGTACAGATTAATACGGACGCGGTGATACCTCATTTATATAGTTTTTCTTATTTTGCTCAATTTTCCTGAGCAAAACCAATATTGGAGAAAATCACATTGTTTTTACTATTGACAACTTTTCAGGGCCATAACTTCTGTATTTTTCTGTTGTCAGATCTGGTTGAGGGCTTATTTTTTGCGAAAACAGTTGTTCTTTTCAGTCGTATCATATTAGGTACCGTAACTTTTTTTGATCACTTTTTAGAACATTTTTTGTGATGGTGTTTGATGAAAAATTGTATATTATGGGAAGTTTTTCGAGTTTTTTTTTTACGTAGTTCACCGAGCGGGTTCAATATTGATTTAGATTTATTGTACAGATTAATACGGACGCGGTGATACCAAATATGTACGTGTTTTGTGTTTTATATACTTTATTTGCATTTTATGTGTTACTGGGGAGATTATGGGACTTTTATTTTATTTATTTATTTAATTATATTATAAAAAGATTTAATTTTTTTTTTTTTACTTTTTTACATTTTCTACTTCTTGGCTTGAATAAGCGATCATCCGATCGCTTATTCAAGCCTTTACACTGCAATACACTTGTATTGCAGTGTATAGTGAAAGTAACTGAGCATGCTGCGCATGCTCAGTTACTTACAGCCGGGTCCTGCCAGGAAGGCAGGACCCGGTGAGAAGAGGAGCCGACAGCCCCGGGTCACTCGTCGGAACCCGGGGCAGCGGCAGGAGGGATCGGATCCCCCGGTAAGCACACCGGGGGGGTCCGATCCACGGGGGACACACTTGCACGCCGCGGTCATGCTTGACCGCGGCGTGCAAGGGGTTAAACACCCGGGATCGGAGTTTTTCCGATCCCGGGTGTTAGTGCCGGGTCTGGGCTGTGATATCACAGCCCGACACCGGCACCAGTGAGACCCGGTGTCCCGAAAACTTCTTCTGATGCGCCGCCGTAGAAAGGCGTCGCATCAGAAGAAGTACCCTTAATGACCGCCGTAAAAACCCGATAGGGCGGTCATTAAGGGGTTAAACCAGGTTGGCTGTATGGCATCAGACATAATGGGAATAAAAGGGAAAGTGCCTAGAAGTACCTAGTTTATAAGTGTAGCAAATAAAATTATTCCAGGTGCACACATTATGATGCTTAAGTTTTTTTAGCAGACATCAATAACATGTTGGATTAAAGTTGGATGGTGAACATTGGTGGACAGGTCAATTGGGATTAAGTCCTGGCTCTGGCTGGGTCAGTCAAAAATGCTCACAGAGTTGTTCTGATGCCACTGCTTTATTATTTTAGCTGTGTGCTTAGGGTCATTGTCTTGTAGGAAGGTGAACCTTTGGCCCAGTCTGTGGTCCAGAGCACTCTGGATGGGTTTTTCATCCAGAATACAGGCGGTCCTCTACGTAAGAACACCTGACTTACAGAAGACCCCTAGTTACAAACGGACCTCTGGATATTGGTAATTAACTGTACTTTAGCCCTAGGCTAAAATGATCAACTGTAACAGTCATCAAAGGTGTCTGCAATTAAGCTTTATTGTTCATCCTGGTTCTTATGACAACCCAACATTTTTAAAATCGAATTGTTAAAGAGACCAAAAATATTCTGTCTGGGGTTACAATGATCAAATATACAGTTTCAACTTACATACAAAATCAACTTAAGAACAAACCTACAGGAGGTACTTAACCCGGGGATTGCCTGTATCTCTATACTTGACCGCATTCATTTTTTTCAATCAATTGCAACCAGTTGTCCTGTTCCTGCAGCTGAAAAACACTCTCCCTACTGCATTTCAGTCACAGTGATCTTAGTTTGGCTGGATGGCCAGGTCAAGGAAGAGTTGTGGTTGTCCAAAGCTTCTTCCATTTAAAGATTATGAAGGCTATATTGCTCTTAGGAAACTTGAGTGCTGCGGAAATTCTCCTGTAACCTTGTCCAGAATTGGGCCTTGCCACAAATCTGTCTCTGAGCTCCTTGGGCAGTTCCTTGGACCTCAGGATTCTCATGTGCTCTGACATGCACTGTTACAGGTGTGTGCTTCTCTCAATCAAGTCCCATCAGTTTATTTAAATACAGCCGGACTCCTATGAAGTAATAGGAGGATCAGAAGGAAATAGACAGCATGTGAGTTTAATATGTGTCATAGAAAACGGCCTAAATACTTATGACCATGTGATATTTCAGTTTTTCTTGTTAAATAAATTAGCAAAAATATCTACAATTTGGTTTTTTCCTGTCAAGATGGGGTACAAAAATACATTGATGAGCAAAATAATATCTTTTTTTGATCTTACCAATTGGCTACATTGATACAAAGAGTAAAAAATGTAAAGGGGTCTGAATACTTTCTGTACCCGTTGTATATATAAGAATTTTGTTAATATTAGTTGTACTAAATATTTAAAATCTATGGTTTTTATTATTTAATTCTTTGAGAGGATTTAAAGCGGCATTTAAAGCACAGACTAAACACAGTGGGGCCCATTTACTAAGGGCTCCACAGCCGCACTTTCGTCAGGATTCTCGAATTTTTCCACTTTGCGCCAAATTCTGCCGGGATTTTGGCACACATGATCGGATTGTGGCGCATCGGCACCGGCTTTCACGCAACAGAAATCAGGGGCGTGGCCGCCGGACAACCCGATGGATTCGGAAAAAACGTGGAATTTAAAAAATGAAATGTGTCGCAAGATCAAGCACTTACATACACCGGAAGAAGGTGAACTCCGGCGTGCCTCGGCGCAGCAGCGGCATCCACTGATCACACTGTGTAGTTACACCTAACATTATACCTTAATGCATCAGGTATACTGGTGTATCATAGATTTACAATAAATATGTAGTGTGCATAGTAGTTTTCATTGCATGCAGAGGATTTGTCAAATTCTGTATGGATACAAGTTAAAACAAGGGCAGTGGGAACCTCCATAAGATGTCATATTATTAGATTATACCCTGCAGCAGCATACATCTTGGACACAAGGCTAACATAAAACATTATTTACACATAAAACACTAGTAGAGACATACTGAGACAGGTCACTGCCTCAACTAGTGATTGGATGAGGAGGCCGATCCTATTGTTTCCTGAGTTGTCGGGAGACACCCTGGAAATTAAGTGCAGAGTGGTAACTAATGTTTACTGGACAAAAACTCATTGATTGGTTGCAAAAAAAAATGTTAAAAAAATGTTAAGGTGAAATGTAAATTTTTCCTGAAACTCTCATGGTAGCATTGAGGTCTTCTTAAAGATGTTGCTCTGGACAAGGAGGCTAGGAAAGTTTAATTTCTTTAAAAATGCAATACCCATGTAAATAGTTTATTTCTGCCATGGCCTTCACTGATTCCCTAGTTTTCTGGTCACTTAGGGGAAGCCCTCGGCCCTCGTAGAGCCTTCATATCTGACTGTGACTTGAGTACTGATTGCAGGTGAGCTTAGTTAACAGCTCTGCAGAACCAAAAGAAAAGGTCACTCTTTTTTTGTTGCACTTATTATTCGTAACAAAGCCCTTGCTCCATTATTCTTCCTAATTTGCTGGACTCCTAATGGGAGCTGTTTCTCCCAATTACTATAGCTTCCAATGGCTAATTTGGTTACCCTCAGTGTCCGCAAAAAAAAAAAAAAAAAAAGAAAGTGTGATGTTTCTATGGGAGACATTAACATACTATACATCCCAGGAATGGCAAACAGCTGCCTGCAACTTCTTCCTGGATAATTAGGGGTGATTAGCCTCTCCCATTATTTCTATTTTCACCTCCCAGACTTTGACCATGGACAGAGCAGCTGATAGTAGGGTGGGCTCTAGAGCCTCTTTGTTAAAGTATGGAGGAAGGAATGGGATTCTAAACTGTTCACCTCTATTCTATGAATCAGGGGAACCATATCATAGTAGTGGTTTGTAGATGTGTTTAAAGAAATATCACGTTTTTTACACTTCTTAAAAAGGGGTGTATATTACCACTTTTCCCTTAAATGACTCTTGGCATGGTGTGGTACAATCTTGTGAACTTGCGAAAATAAATTATGCCCCATAGTCTCTTCAGTTAGAGGAACAGGTGTGATTTAAAGAGGCTGCTCGGAATCTATCTTAATTTTTATTTTGTATGGCTAAAAAAATCAAAATTACTAATACTTATCTCTGGTCCAATGAGGAACTGCCCGTCACTGTGTCAGTTTCTAGAAGCCCAGCATTGATGTTTCGTCTATAGAGCACACTCACTACTTAGGAATACAGACTGCAGCAGCAAGAGGTGGCAGTGCATCTCAATGTAATGTCATAGGTGAGCCATTGATGATGGGGGGCATCCCCAGAGGTAAGTAATAGCTCTCTTTTTTTATACTGCCTGAGGCCAACAATAAAAAAAATAATTGAACTTCTTGCGCATTTAAGGGTAATCTAGCTAGGGAGAGGCCGACTTTCCGGGTTCCCTACTTGGTATAGAAGGCTCAGTAATATACCTTCTTTGCTTTTCATATCTCCAGTTCTTAGACCACCAGGAATACACATATGTATGTACTATCTACAACTGACTTTTATTAGCATTGTGGTTTTTAGTTCTATGATAATTTTTTTGATCAAATACTTTTTAGTTACTTTTTTTGTAAAATGTTCAGTAACAACAAACACACACAGATGATCCAACATCGTTACCTCACCTGCCAAGACGAGCACCAATGTCCATATCCTATGTTATATGATCAATTAAATCTTCTACGTATGCACAGTGAAGATTTTCTATAGGTCAATGAGAGCTTTCCACTGCTGATAGGCTCTCTGTTCTGATTGTGATATTATTACTGCCTCTTCTGGAATAAGCAAAATCTGCTTTCACAAGCACAAACCCTGTGATATCATAGTCTGATAAATGCCATTAATGTAAAATATAATAGCTGTATGAAACTGAGGAGTGTAACATCAGCCCAGTCACTTCTCAATCTTGGTGAGGGTACATGGTCAGATAAGAGAGGCTGAGTTTTGTCCCATAATGATGGTTTTTATTATCATATGGATAATTAGTGCTTTGGTGAAACCTCAAGTTATATGATTTTCAGTCCTTAGCTCCTTCTAAGCCCTCTATCAAATAAATGTATTCTTCACCTGTGTGCTAGTCATTATTTTTGTGCATTGAGCAGGTCCTATTTCTGGCCTATTCTTTTGCGCATCTGCGATCAAAAAGAAACACGATGATACAGATGCCACACAGGTGTCATCCGTGTGATATACTTATTTGCGTATCAGTTGCCAGGCAATCATGGCAACACAATCATGTGGCACTCCTAGTAGTTGAAGCAAGCTACTAACATAATTTGCCTGTCTACATAAACGGATGATGCATATGGTTCAAAATCTCCAAAAATGCTGAAAACACAAGGGGGAGATTTATCTTTTATCTTTCTAGTTGCCTAGTTCCTAGTTTTTTGTCTAGTTTCTTAGTCTAATTTGTCTTAGGTGGATTTTGTACTAAATTGCACCTGTGCTGGTTAGTCTAACATTACTCCCTGGTGTGCAGGATTTTTTTGTTTAAAAATAAAAAAGTCTTTCCCAAAAATAAATTTGCAATCAGCAATTTTGTCCATTTGTCAAAAGTTTCTAACTTTTAGATGTATCTATCGAAAGCATTTATATCCAAAATGTTTTTAATGCATTTTACATTGCTGTCTAAAATGAACTTTTCCAAAAAAATTTTTAACCTGAAATTTTTTTTAAGTTGGTGAAGTTAAACAGGTCAGTGCTGTCTAACATTTATCACTTTTTAGTGACTTTTTAAAAAGTTCCAGTTGGCGAATACATCTAACTTTAGTCTAAATAGCTGGATTTATTAGATAAATACGTCAAATCCATTGAAAAAAAGAGCACCACGAGATGTGGTGCAAATGTGGGAAAGTCGCAGAAAAGTGTGTAAAAATGGCGATGCGCAAAAATCGCCAACATTTTTGGTCTAACATTTAGAAGAAAGGTAGTGATAAATCTACCCCACTGACTATTGACACTTTCATATTCTCCAGGTGTCAATACACATCATTGATTTGTAGCCATTGATTTCAGGGTTCCTAGAATTTTGAAATTCAATCTTTTATGTTCTAGAGCAGAGGTCAGCAACCTGTGGCTGTGACACTTGCAACCCCTAACATGCTCGCTTCACATTTCATTATAATATGCTCTCTTATGTGGGTGGTAATTGTCTAGACCCACATGTGTTGCTGTGCTTTCTAGTCACAGTGAACAGTCTTTAACCCTTTGTAGTAAAGTGGGACCACAATTTTCGGTGTACCTCATTTCAGCCATATATTCACCGGATACACAGATACAATAAAGACTTTCCTGTGTGTAATGTTCTTTAGTGACAATGACCAATGGGGTAAAAAATAGTAAAGTATTAATGGACTTGTTAATTATAAGATACAGTACATGTTTAGGATCACAGCCAGGTAAGTCAGTTAATCCTGAATTCCATTTAGGATTTAATTCATAAAATGACATACTAATGCTTATGACACCGCCATCTTATTCGTGAACCCGTCACGCAACTGGGACCAGGGGAATGTTCATCTCTGCAAAGCGAGCCTTGAAGTGTGTGCACTGGGGACAGGAAATCTACATATTCACCCAGACCTCGTTGTCTTTCAATCACCTCATTGCTGAAATGGCAGAGAAATCTGAAATCTCATTTTCTCCATTTGTACAAATTGCTAATAAATCATTTTGAGTGAGGGACATTGGCAGGCAGGCTCACTCCTTGTGAGATTGCATTTCTAATTAGTGGGTAGAGAGAGGGGCCTTGCATATCACCAAGTGAAGGTGGGCTGCTTGCCCTGTGACCTCATCTCTGCAATGACCTCCTCAAGAAATGAATGTCTGATCAAGACAAAGAGAGGCTCGCCATCATTTTGTCATGCAATAAAAATATACAGATTGGATAAGGGATCAATGCACCACGTGTCGGAAGTTGCCGCTACCTGCCCTACAATGCAGACATAAGTATTTTAGTATCGTCTGTAATCTTTTTGAGGGTCCTGCAGCCATGAAGGGGTTATGTGTAATTGCCTGGATTCTGTGCAGTCCTGCATGAAAACAGAGGTGAAAGGACACTGCCTTCTGATATTAGAAGTCGTTCTGTTCTATCACCTTAAGCAGCCGTACAGAGTTAGTTAAGATCAGAGGAGAGAAAGATGAAACAATACAATTCGGGATGAGGGCTTTGAGAGGCAACTCTGTATTGTTAGATATCAATAATAGAGACTTCATACAAAAATATACTTTGTAGGACTAAAGGTAGCAGAGCTGAATGTGTCATAATGTAAGCATGTTCAAATTTTAATAATATCATAGTCCTCGTATGTCAGTTTATGCCAAAATGACGCAGTCAGCTCTGCTTCATCTATATTCAAATAATTTTTATGAAATATTTCAAATACAAAACCTAGATTGCACATATAATACAGAGTTACATTGTTATTCATTTTGTAAAATCTGCAAAAACCTATTCTTTTAACAGACCTGAAAATTGTATTTTAAATATAATAAGAGTGAATTTCTGTTCCATTTATCAAACTAAAACATGTGAAAACACATATTTAAAAGCAGATAAAATATATACAGTTCACAGAAAGTGATAAGGAAAGAATCTCATCTTCCAGGGTTTGTCCCAGCAATCCCCACCCATGTATGCACAGTAACTCATATAATGCTGAATCGGTGGATACATTGAAGTCTGAAGTTACAGAAAAAACAACAAAGATTCATTTATAGCATAGATCTTCCATATATTTCATGTATTGCAATAGATAAAATTCATGTATGACATATAATAAAATATTGCCCAGCCAGTCCATAGCCATGACTATAAGGGTCTCAAGAAATATCAATTTATGTCATTTTATGTAGCTATTATGGTGCCCTTTGAGAGTACTAAGTTTCATATACTTTGCTCATTGAGTTCTCCCCTTCTCCCCAGAGGACCAATGTAACCAGGGGTGAGGAATAAAAGATCAAACACCCACAAGTTCTTTCTTTTTGTAGATAAGTACTTTTTTTTACCGCTCTTTATACGCTTTATAACCAAATAAAGGATTCTTAGTATTTCAGCAGTCCAGACTCTAGCTTTTCAGGCCTCAGTCACTCCAGGCCTTCTTCTGACACTGGTATTTTAGGTCAGGAGACACTTGCAGCTTGTGATCTCACACTGGCATCTACTGTAGCCCCTGCACTGTACTAATAATGTCTCCTCACAGGCCTAAACTATTCTAGGGTCACTCTACCTCATAAGTGAGATCCAAGTTCCAACCAACCAGAGGTGCACAGAAATCACTTGCTGATCTGCTAATGCATGGCTGATTAACTACAATATTTATCACTATCTATATTATATAAATTGGCAGTGTCACCGTCCTACATACTGCAGCTACCAAACTAGATGGAAGGAAAGAGGCCAATGGGTCGTGAGAAAGACATGGGAGTGAGAGACAAGAACCAGGTTGTTCTATTGTGAGCAGTGGCGTAACTAGAAGCTGAAGGATCCCAGTGCAAAGTCTGTTCCAGGCCCCCGACTATAATATATGGTTTTATAGTAATAGTCTTCTCATATGGGAAACTGACACCATAAGGGCCCCCTAAACCTCTTGGGCCCTGGTGCGACCGCAACCTCTGCACCCCCTCCAGTTACGCCCCTGATTGTGAGCTGCAAACCCTAGGAACTAAAATTTGTTATGTGGCCAACAGACTTCGTGGTTATACCCTGGATTAAATAAAAGACGCTTGACTGTTTTGTCTGTATCTGTAAAGATAAAAATTGTTCAATAAAAAAGATTTGATTAAAAAAAAACACTTGACTCTTAGTAAATATGAAATGAAATATTCTTTCCGCAAAATTTGACTTGTTTAAACCAAGTCAAACCTCATCTAAAAAGCAGGAGTAGTCTTCACAGTTTCCAGTTGAGACTTTGGTAACTTATGCAAGTCGGGGCATTCACGTCTCCGACCACTTTGCTCCCCACCAATTCACCTTTTTACCCCCATTGCGCCAAAAGTGATGTGGAGGGCACAGGAAAAATCAGAAACACTGATTTTAATGAACCTTGTCTGCCAGAAACCTGATGGACATGGCTTACTACATCTTCCCATTGCATCCGAAAAGCCGCATCTGCAAATGCGCAAGTGTTACCAGGAATATTATTGTTCATGGAATAACTTTTTAAGAGTTGTTTAGGAATCAGATAGATAGCCATCATTCTGTTCTTTGTTGTATTTCTCAGACTCTCCTCCACTGATAATCCCCATTCTCTCTTTTCTATCGAGCATATGTTTATGGAAATCTATTTTTATTGTGTTATTATTGCTGTTATAGGAAAAGCAGTCCAGCAAATCTAAATGCCAATTTCTCAAGTCTAAAATTGCTCCATGTAGACAGTCATTCTTTCATTGGGTCTATTTTGTTTCCTTAAGCGATAATAAGTGAGATGAAGCAATACAGCTACCATTACTGCTGTTGTTTCCCTGTATTTTAACTTCTCTATAGTTTGTATTTTTTATATTTTTTCAACGTTCCTCTTAAAGTGCCATTCTAAAATAGTAAATAGTAAAGTGGAATTGCATTAAAATTATCTCACATGAACTTGACAAGACATTTGTTAAGAACTTGATGTATACACCATTATGTAGTGGTATATACATCATGTACAAATGGCATTAGTAATTTATGCCTATATACCATTACAGACACAAATGTCATCCTGAATGGTCCTTGCCGTCTATGTTTTATACATGGACTGAGTATCTTTTAATAAATTGCGTTGTACAAAGACTGTGGATATATTTTTGTATCCTTTCCTCATCACTGACTAATATTTTTAGTCTCTGTTCAGACTAATATCATGGACTCTGCCCTTAATGGAGCCAATGATAGATATTCTAAATATAAAAAAGGCTGGAAAGAAGGATGAATTTAGGACATATATTACAAAAAGTTACAGCATTAATAACGGTTCCTGAATAAAAGCCAAGACTTTCAAACAGGCTAAAAAGTCTATACCGGAAACCCAATCAACCCACTATTATGACCGACTGTGCAGATTAGGTGGGGAGGACATGGCAGGACAGCTCTCAGATGTGTCGATGCCATGTCTGAAGATGCCCTGGACACTGAAGAGTACAGAGCACCACTGCCCAGTTGCCTTCAAGATAAATGTATTTTTAACAAGCTTGGCGCAGGGTGGTGTAGAAGCGTGCTATAATTTTCAGTGGGATGTAAGGGTGCAAGGGATTAATAAAATGGCGCACAGCCGACAATGGTCCAACCTTACTCCATATTCATGAAGGTGAAATAGAACCCCCTGGAAAAGTTGCTCTAAGTTTGCACCCACAATTGGACCAAAAACCGTGCTGGTAAACTAGAAGCGTCAGAAAAGTTTTCCAGATTCCCAAGCAGTGCCAAAATTATTCGCCCCCAAATAAAGGTTGTGAGTGTCGTAAAACCACCAGTATTATGGAGTGAACACTACATAAATAAGGTGCTACAGGCTCAGCAAGGGGAAAAAAATCTGACAGTTTTCTGTCTTAAAGTCAATAATAAATGCCCCCAAAGTGTCTACAGCTGAGTAGTACAGACCTTTATTATGTCGTGATGTGGAGATGTACAGGTTCTATATTCCCCGGTTTTACCCCAAATGGAGAATCATACAGATTACAAAAATGAAATAAAATAATAATAGAAAGTACCACCTTTGAATAAACTTTCATTAAGTTAATATAAATGATAGTTTTTAGAACAAATTGAAAAAATTTAATGGGAAAAAAAGGAAGAATTAATTATTGGGATTTTTCATGAATTGACCTTGTCAAACTCTCTATAATGTGCAATTACCTGCATTTCTGCCTGGGTAGCACATGGGATACACTTATAGTGCCATTTTCCCAAATGCTGCCTTGATGTATTTTTCCTATACCCTAGATGTGATATCCATAGTCCAACATTAGTAACTATAATCACAATAATTCCTCACATCAAAGCTGTCCTCTGCCTGACAATTACAGAGTGATTGCTGAAAAAAATCTCTAAAAGAAACATGCCCTGTGCTGTGTATGTGTGTGTGTGTTTTGCTTTTTTATGAGGCAAATTGGTTTTTCAGGGGCCAGGGAAGGAGCAGACGAGAAGTTTAAATCCTACTCACTAGCCGGAGGGTTTCATTCAGCCGGGGTTGAAAATGTAAAGATTTATTTATTTATTTTTAAATTGATAGCCAAGAATAAAAGAGAATGGCAGGAGAAGCTGATCAGGAATGAATAAAGTCTCCTTTTAAGCTGAAATAATGCACCCTTCCTCCCAGAAAAGCTGGCCTGTAATTGCTTGCAATCACTCGGCACAAATTGTCCGCTTGAATTTGCTTTTTAATTTTGTATAATCTGGTCCATTTCTCTCTCTCTGTGTCTTTGAGCTTAACCTGACTCTCTCTCTCTCTCCTTCACTCTTTCGCTCTCCCTTTTGCTCCTAGTTTAATTCTTTAGTGCAGTTAAAAAAATAGTAATATTTCCCAATGATATTTGATGGCTTTTATTAAGCAGAGGTACTTAAAAGATAGAATGAAAGTGAAGGGGCTTTAGCCACACAAACTCTAAGGTTCGGCCTTTAAAAGACTATTACATTTGTCTAGCTTAAAACCTTGACCTGACTTTGTGGGGTTTTGCATATTCAGTCAGAAGCAGGATTTTTATTTCTTGATTAAAAGAATTCTGAATTAAGAGAAAGAGTAGCGGTGGGGTATACATTTTGATAAATTTATTGTGTTTACAAACATTTCAGCTATTAGGTTATTTGGCCATATTAGTTATTGGGTATAAAGTAGCCTTTTACTAATAAATCTTATGACAGGTTCCCATAGCACTATACTAACTTGTACCCACACTGTTTTTAGCTAGAAACTGCATAGTTCCTATCCCCAGAAAATGAATTCTGTAAGCCTACCTATCACTTCTTTCTTCCAGAAAGAACAGTGAGTCCCAAAGGCATGTATTCTACACATGAGGTAGTGTCTCTCAGTTCATGCCTGTTGGCATGTCACTTATCCCCTCTCCCTCCCACTGATGCCATCCTCATCCTCTGCACTGCAAAAGGGAGGGGGAAATTAGGGAGATGTCAGAGACATGTGCTGGGAGACACATGGCCTGGCATGAATAACACATGCCCTTTCTGTTCCTTTGGGCAGGATGCCAGGTAGGCTTAACAAAGTTAACTTTTTGGGGATAGAAAGTTTACTTTTTTTTTAACTAAAAACAGTTGAACAGTATGAACAAGTTGGCATAGTGCTATGGGAACCTGTCATTAGGTTTATTAGTGAAAAACTGGTGAGAGGTTCCATGGAGTATTATTGCAGTAAACACATTATGGTTGCACATAAAGTATTATTGATTCTGGAAGTGGAGTTTGTATAGTGGTACTTGCAGTAATATTGCATCGATTGTGGAGGTGGTATGGTGGCACATGGAGTATTATTATTTCTGGCATTGGAGGTGGTATGAAGGCACATGGAGGATTACTATTTCTGGTATTGGAGGCAGAATGGCAGCATATGAAGTTTTGTTACCGTATATACTCGAGTATAAGCCAACCCAAATATAAGCCGAGGCCCCTAATTTTACCACAAAAACCTGGGAAAACCTATTGACTCAAGTATAAGCCGAGGGTGGGAAATGCATTGGTCACAGCCTCCCCAGTATATAGCCTGCCAGTCCCTGCCCCATAGTATATAGCCAGCACCTGCCCCCCAGTATATAGCCTGCCGTCCATATCCCCCATTATATAGCCATATGACATATGGAGTATTAATGTTTCTCATAGCAGAGACGCTACGGTGGCACCAAGAGTATCATTGTTTCTGGCAGTGGAGGAAGTATGGTGGCACATGGAGCATTAGTGTTTCTGCTCTTGAGCTGTCATGTGGTGCTAAATAACGCACTATATTAACCCCTTTCCACTTAGCAACATGTATATCTGTCACTGAGCTCTGCTAGTTACTGCTCAGTGATGGCCATTTTCGTTGCTGAGCTGATGCCAGTTTAGCTCTTCATTGGAGCTAAGCCAGAATCAGGAAATATGGGGTGTCAGCTGTAACTTACAGCTGACACACCAGTGTAACACTCGCCATCAGAGTGAGCTCCAATTGCGGGTGTTAAACCTGTTATATGCTGACATCATTTAAATGCCTACAGGGAATTCTCTCCCCATGATCGCCCCCTGGACCACTTTGATGGCCACCGATGGGAACCTGTAAGATCCTGTCACACAGACTGCATAGGCTGACAGTGATAATACCCTGCAATGTATCAGTATTGCAGGGTATTATAATGAACAAGCAATTGAATGATTGCTTGTTCATGTCCCATAGTTAGTCTAATAAAAAATGAAATATAAAGTTTTTTTAAATTATACAAATAAGGACACCAACATATAGGGGGTTATTTACTAAGGGCCCAATTTGCGTTTTCCCGACGTGTTACCCGAATATTTCCGATTTGCGCCGATTTTCCCTGAATTGCCCCGGGATTTTGGCGCACGCAATCGGATTGTGGCGCATCGGCGCCGGCATGCACGCGACGGAAATCGGTTTCGGAAAAACCGCAGCATTTTTTAAAAAAAATTGGTCGCACGGACCATACTCACATGCACCACGATGAAGATGATGAACTCCGGGGCACCTCGGCGGACTTCGGCGCAGCAGCGCCACCTGGTGGACATCGGGCGCAGGACCTTCATGAATCGCTGGAAGACCTGAACGCTCGTCAGAGAAGCCGCCGCTGGAACGCGAATGGACCGGGTAAGTAAATGTGCCCCATAGTTTGAAATGCATGATCGCATTAAATTTTATGTTACTTTTCATGTCCAAGTTATCTATTTTGACTATTTTTTTTGGATACTTCACCCTAGTTCCACACCAGCGTTTATAAATCCCAGCATCCATCTTCTTATTTGATCTGCCCTGGCGCTTCTACATGTTTGGTGAGCTCATTCTTTCATCTTACTCTTTTTTGGCTGCACTTAGTGCAGCCTTTCAATTGTACAGGTGTACCTTTAGGTGCAGATTTTCTCTGTCTTTTTGTTTGCAACTGTGATACAAAACTGGTGCAGATGCTTCTTAATTACATGTGCAATCTCCAAAGACATTCTTTTTGGTGCAAAATACAACCGAAAACTGGACAGTCGGTTTAATGGATTTGGGCCGAAAGCTATAGATTATTCTACACAAAGGGTCATTTATCTGAAATTTTTCTCATTTTTCTCTTATGTTTGCAACTTTTTTATGACTATAAAAGTTAGCCGTGCAAGAACCTTTCAGTATTGCAGCTGCTATATCATTAAAATCCTGATGTGGACATTAAAAAAAAGTTGCAATTTTGGCACAATCATGGTTAAAAAGTTGCATATTAGCTCCAGTCCTGATCAAGTGTGGGAAAAACTTTAGAAAGGGTTGCAGAAGAGTTTGCTACTATAGACTTAGAGATAAATCAAAGTGCAACCCCCAAAAAAACGCAAGAAAATGTAGAAATATGTTATCACTGCAAACGTACTGATCCATATCATATTACCAAAAAAAAAACCCTAGCTAATTACAGAAGTGATGTCTTTCCTTCTGCCCCCACAAAAACATTAATACATTTTCATCAATAGTGCATAGCCACCCAAAAATAGTATAACTGAAAAATGCATGTCATCCCACTAAAAATAAACCCTCATATTAATGCAAGAACAAATATTTGATAGTTTACCAAAACCGTTGCATCTTATAGGGCAAAACTGGCTAATTCCCTTCCACTGTGTGCCTATACAACAAGTGATATCAACATGTGGGGTTTCCCTATTGTGTAACATTTTTTAAAATGAGTTTATCTTTTTATCTTTTGTGAATATGTAAATTTTAGGTGTAAATGAACGTTAGACCATTCTAAATTTCACCTTAATTTTGTTTTAATACTATGGGGCTATCAAAAGGTTAACAATTTTCCTAAAATCTGTTTATTATAGATTGAGGGATGCACTTTTGAAAATGGAGTGATATATAAATGTTTTCTAATAGTATATATTTCAAAACTTAATCAAAACAAAAATGATCCCCAAAAAAGTCAATTCTGAAATCTAGAAAAGCACAGTTTGATTTGTAAGTTATGTAAATTATGAAAACATAAGGCAGTCATATGGGTAATGTTAGTTAGTAACTCACTTGGGTGGTAACCCTATCTGATCATTAAGATTTTTGAAAATGGTGAATTTTTCCAAATTTTCTTAAAATTTTTATTCATTTTATAAATAAATGCAAATCATATCAATCAAAATTTATCACTAACATGAAGTACAACATGTCACAATAAAACTATCTCAAAATCACTTTGGTAAGTGTTCAAAAGTTATAACTATATAAAGCGACAAAATGGCTGTGTCCTTAGGGGGTCAAAGAGCTGTTTTCTGCTATAAACATGTTATTTCTAGTGTAAAATGTTTCTCTTGGGGATCCAACCTGTTTGTGTACTATATGCACAGCTATTTATTTGAATGATGAAAATGAAGCCAGCCTGGACTAAAGATCTGATCTACAAAAAAAATATATTAAGTACTTTGTAAATACTTAAAGGTATATTCACACGAAGACAAGATTTTAAAATATATTCAGGATATATGCCGGAGCTGTGAAGCAGGCGTCAGGTGATGATATCATGCATTTGCCTGCCTTGGCTCATCTCTGGCCATAGGCCTCTGCAACCTTTGCCCAGCTTTTCCCCCTCATCATGTGTCGCCTGTTCCGCAACTACTATCACACAGACTATCATGGCTATATCATTGTCTTTTTACAACATGCTAATGTCTATGTTGTTTCATTGTACATTGTAATGATATTTGTAGATTTGTTTCATGTGGAACACTTATTGTTTAAAGGTAATATCTAACATCTGACTTTAGAATCCCCTGGCAATTGTCTGTTATTACTGGGAGAACTATCAGGAATTTCACTTACAGCGACTGCTCCCCTGAAACCAATCTCATAGAGCTTTTCTTCACTCTGGCTAATATAGTAAGATGAACCCTTCATGCATATCCTCTCATATGGAAAGGGGTTGTTCATTACCAGCAATTACCATGTATAAACTTTTCTCCTAAATGTCTTTATTTACTGTAATACAACAGTTGTCTCTGTATATTCAATAGATGAAGATATCTTATTTATTTACATATTCTTCTGGTGTACTCGGGTAGGTCATTTTGGAATAATATAAAATTTGAAGCTATGGTAAATGAAGGCACCTAACTCCAAGCTAGTTTTTCTGCCCATGGTTGAAATGTGTCAATATGCCCTGATCATCACACTGCAGCAGTGTAGATATGTATCATCTGATCCATACATCAAAAATTTCATCAGTTGGCATCTTGCAGGAAAAGCAACAAATTCCTTCCCTTCGCAGACAGAGATGGAAAATCACCTGTTTATTTTCCAGCCTGTTTGCAGCTGATTTAAATTCAATGAATTGGACGACTTTCATTTGAAATTCTAAGCAGCGGACAGGCAGGCAATCAGGAGGTGAAATAAGCCGCACTGAATGAGCTGTAAAAAAGAAACGGGACTCATTTTTTTTAGCCAGTAGTATAGTATGTGCCATAAAAAACAAATTCTTTCAACCTGCTAAAATCAGTGACCATGTGACTTGTATTGCCCAATGCGTACATTGAAATGACACATTGTAGAGATATCAAGAGATCATCATGACTGCAGTGACATTATTCTTTGGTGGTGTTTACATTACAGTGAAATAGTTCAAGCTGAGTTGCAGTATGAACTCTTTATTACAGTATGCTTCCATACTGTGCTTCCATACAAGCTTCTAAGGTCATGTGAAAATAAGCAGAAAACGGTTTATGACATAGATGAGTCCAGCTTAAAGGGCACCTACCACCACGATTCTACCTATAAAGGTAGATCGGCTGGTAGGTGGATGTAAGGGACGTGAGGAGAGCTCTTTTTAGAGCTAATCCTTACGTCCCCGCTAACTTTTAATAAACTTTATTCCCCTAACATGTAAATTTAGTTATGCGGCTACTGGGGCGTGGAGTAGCCGGGCACGAGGCTACACAGCGCGGCTACTCCACACCCCAGTAGCCACGTTACTCCTCCTACCCTGTGTGTTCGGCGCGCAGCTCCTCGTAGCTGCGCGCCCTCGCCCGACATGCTGGCGTTCTGCGCATGCGCAGAACGCAGCTGAGCAGCCACAGCTCCGAGGCCGGAGCTACGGCGCATGCGCAGAACTCCGGCTTGTCGGATGCCGCGAGCTGAACACACAGGGTAGGAGGAGTAATGTGGCTACTGGGGCGTGGAGTAGCCGCGCTGTGTAGCCTCGTGCCCGGCTACTCCACGCCCCAGTAGCCGCATAACTAAATTTACATGTTAGGGGAATAACGTTTATTAAAAGTTAGCGGGGACGTGAGGATTAGCTCTAAAAAGAGCTCTCCTCACGTCCCTTACATCCACCTACCACCCGATCTACCTTTATAGGTAGAATCGTGGTGGTAGGTTCCCTTTAAAAGATGAATAGGCAGGGCCAATTCATATACCTATATCTTGCGCATTATTCTGGCATCAGACAAAAGTTGACCATTCAACAAAATCGGAGATACAGATAAGTAAAGTTATAGTTGTGAATGAAAGCTGCAGATAAAGATCCAATATAAACATCTAAAGTAATACTCCCACCTCCAGCCTCTCAGCCTGGCTCATCTTAGCCTGAGATGAGCCAGGATGACAGACTGGAGAGGTGACTTTAATTTAGTTGACAAATATAATGGGCATTATGGCACTTAGAAGAGAATATAATGTTTCAGTTAAAAACATAGTATGGAATTAGATATTTACCAGCAGCTTGCTTTACCAACTATGACTTTGCCATGGTTCTAGCTGCTGTAGAGCCCAATATGTAGGCATCAGGGCTAGGATGAGGCATAGGCGAGGGTAGGCAACGGCCTAGGGCACCACCCTCACCTTCTACCCTCAATAGCAATCACTAGTATGTGCATCTTTAAAGGGAACCTGTCACAAGGGACCTCATTTTTCACTAAAGACAGGTTGCAGAAGCTTATTACACCTGCAGTGCAAATATGCCTTTTCTAAGTATTTGCATTACAATATAATTGTGTACTATAACTTACCTTGCACCCTGACAAAATCCTGGGGTAGACACAGGGGCTGGACTATGGTTTGGATGCATTTCAAAAACAACATGTGCCTTGTCTGTGTTACTCACAGCTCCACCTCCTGTTCCTTCACAGAGGTCACAGCCTGGTGAGATGACATCAGTGGGGGAGGGACAGAGCTGTACAGGAGCATAAAGATGGAGGCAGCCTGCAGCTCAGACAAGTCACATGTTGTTTTTTGAATGCATCCAAACCAAATCCCAGCCCTTTTGATTACCCCAGGATTTTGTCAGGATCCAAGAGTAAGTAATAACACACAATTATATTGTAATGCAAAAGCTTAGAAAAGGCAGAGAGGCATTTTTGCACTGGTGCATGGGCTTTTAAAATCTGTTTTTAGCAAAAATGAGGTCCCTGGTGACAGGTTCCCCTTAAAGGGCTTTGAAAGTCCATAACAATCTATAAAGTAAATCTAAAGCACAGTAAATACCAAAACACTTGCCTACAAATGTGTTTTTTTATCAAATCATTCCACACAAAAAATGTTCTAAAAAGAGATAAAAACAGTTGTGAATACCAAAATAATCCCCAAACCATCTCTGTGAACCGGAAAATACAGAAGTCACACCTCTGAAAAGATGATGATGCTAAAATTGTCTGTAAATTGGTTTTTATTATGTAGAATTAGGCAAAAGTGAAGACGCTGAATTCAATGTGCTTCACTTCAGTCAGCAGTCTGAACAGTGCTCTAGTGGATGGGCTGCTGAAACTACAATGCCCAGCTTTCTACAAGGTTTGATCTGAACTAGCTATAATTAACATGCTCAAACTTTCAAAACTCTGCTTCTCTCACGTGGAGCAGTCTTCCTTAGATACATTTCTTGTGTATGATATATTCATTCCCAAGTAAAGTTCCTTGCTAGCTCTGCAGTCCATGCTACTGTTTTTGATACTTCTGGTTTCCAATATTTGGTTTGTGCTTGACTATAATTTGTATCTGAGATTTTGTGCCTGATTACCTATCTGCTGAGGCAGTGTTTTCAGGGGTTGGAGTTTTTGGGTTCACTGTCATTTCTGTTGCCCCTAAGTCCAAAGTCCCCATTACATTTTAAAATTTACACTAAAATTTACCTTTTGATAAAATTGAGGTGATAGGCAATCAATTGCAGGAGCTAGTTCACACTGTGCAGAACCTTCCAGTGGGGGTTTAAGCACATGAACAGTGCCCCTTCTCTCCTTCAGGTCAACCTGTGTTAGGGCTCAAGGTCAAGTTTCCTGATTAATTCAGTGCTGATAAAAGGCAGTTTTTTTCTTCCTGTATAGAGAGTTGTATATTGTATTTCCACCACAGGCCTTAGTCCTCAGGTAACAATGCCTAGAAAGTAGGCGTAATTATTTCCCTTCTACATGGAAGTCCTAAGGAATGGACATTTTCTTTAGCCTCAAACACTCTAGAGATGTCCTCTGTGGATTTATTTTTATCGGCCTTTGGTTATTATATGAGGAACCTGACAAAAATGGTTTTGCAGAAGGTCAGTTGACAGTTTTACAGATTACTGAACTGAATTTAGGAGATGGTGTGCTCCTTGAGGTCGGAATGACCATGCTCTTAGGCAACAGTACAGACTAGGATTGTCAGATGCACTGAAAGATCTTTTAATGGGTCACCCTGAGCCTAGAACCTTGGAACGTAAACGTGAACATGTCATCTTTAACTGTTACTGATACTTTTCAGTCTTCTTACACTACTCCACCTATTGCACCTAAAAAGACATTGCTGAATGCTGACGAACCAGGTAAATTGGAGTCATGTCAACCCGTCATTGTAAGGAGCATCGCATTAAGAATTTGCTATGCTTATACTGTGGTAAATACAGTCATCTTCCCCGTGATACTTCTGCCATTTGTGAACAAACACATTAATTTTCCACAGTTATTTATCTGATTTAAAGTAATTTTATCGGCACATATATCCTCACTATTGTTTTGTAACTTGTGGTTCTCCTTATCCACTGCCTTAGACCCCCTACACACCGCCTACTTCACCACCCACCAACATAACCCGTTAGTCCCGGTGCTGAACCCTGTAACGTATAATAGCCACCAAATGTCTGAATTGAAACTTTTTCTGCTTTGCAATACAAAACATTTTAAGAAAAAGTGATCAAAACGTTGTACAGTCCCCAAATAGTAGCAATGAACATTTTATCTCATCCCACAAAAAAAATATACCTTACACAGCTCTGTACACTGTATGAAAAAGTTATTGGCCTCAGAACTTGGCAAAATTAAGATTTTTTTAAAAAATCTACTAAAACATAATAATACCTGTAAGGATTCGGGATGCATGAATCCACTGGGCCACCACAGGGGGTAGTACTAGCCAACACCTGGGACCAGAGTCTAAGTAGCACCTGGTACCTTAGCAGGAGACAGTTTCGTGGTCTGGTCCATGCACAGGGTCAGGGCAGGCGGCAGAGACCAATCTGGGGTCAGCAACGGGAGGTCCAGGCAGATGGGAAAGGGAACTTAGGAGCAGGAACACATGGGAGCAGGAACGCAGGAGACACAGGAACGCAGAAGACACAGGAACACAGGAGACATAGGAATGCAGGATAATAGCTAGGGAGCTTTGGGCGGTGAGGCACAAAGATCCGGCAGGGGCCACAGGAAGGGGCTGGAAATTAAAGCAATATGGCACCAATTATCGCCGTGCTGGCACTTTAAATTTCTTGAAGCTGCCGCATGCGTGCCCTAAGAGGCGGGGAGGAGTCAGCACTGGGGAGGTGAGTGGGACCCGCAGCAGCGGAGAAGGGCACGGGTGCGCCTGCAGTCCGGGAGATGGGTAGCCGGAGCACCCATGACGGGACCAACCGCCCCTTTGGCCTCTCCCTCTTCTTGGACTGGAGAAATTTTTGCAGAAGACCACAGTCCAAGATGTTATCCTCTGGCTCCCAGGATCTCTCCTCTGGCCCGAACCTCTTCCAGTCAACAAGTAAGAACCGCTTCCCTCTCACTGTCTTCATATCCAGGACATCCTTTACCTCGACATTGATGGAATCAGCCTCAGGAGCAGGAGGAGGCACTTGCCAAGAGAAACGGTTCAGGATGACTGGTTTCAAGAGAGAGATGCACGGATGAGGTGAGAGGATGCGCATGGAGTGAGGAAGCCGCAGCTTATACGCTACAGGATTGAGAAGCCTCAGTACCTCAAATGGGCCTAAGAAACAATGACCAAGTTTATAGCTGGTTATCTTCAAATGGACGTACCTGGAAGACAGCCATACTTTGTCCCCTGGAGAGAAGACTGGAGGAGATCTGCGCTCTTTGTCCATCTGTGTTTTGGTGCAGATGGATGCCTGAAGCAAAGATTGTTGTGTTTGCTCCCAGATGGATCTGGGATCTCGGACCCATTCCTCCACGGCAGGAACATCAGACTTCTCAGCAATTGGGAGAGGAGGACGAGGATGTAGTCCACATACAATAAAAATGGAGCTGGCAGATTCAGGGTCCAGCGAGTTGTAAGAGAATTACGCCCAAGGTAGCAGGGTGGACCAGCCGTCTGTCGGGCGGAGACAAAATGGTGGAGATAGCAGTCCAGAGTCTGATTAACTTTCTCAACTTGTCCATTGGACTTTGGATAATACGCAGATGAGAAGTCCAGCTGCACTTGTAACTGCACAGGGATCGCCAAAAATGGGAAACAAACTGTACCCCATGGTCTGAGACAATGTGCAAGGGGAGTCCATGAAGCTGGAGATATGCAGGAAGAACAGGCTGGTAAGGCTTGGAGCTGACAGCAGACCTGGCAGAGGGACAAAGAGACAACTTTCAGACATCTTTGAGACCAGCAGGTTTAAGATGAGATGGCTTGTTTTGGGCGCAGGAAGTGCAGGAGCCCACAAAATCCTGTACATCCTTGACCAGATCCGGCAACCAGTAGAATAGGGAAATGAGGGCGACAGAGAGTTGCACCCCAGGGTGCCCAGCCACACGAGAACAATGTCCCCAAGTTAATTTCCTTTTCCGAAGGGCAGGTCGGACATAAGTCTTACCAAGAGGAAGCTGTCGTAAGTCCACTGGAGCAGCAAGAACCAGCCGTTCAGGAGGAACAATATGTCTAGGAGCAGGATCCTCCCCAACAACATTCAAGGCACGAGAGAGAGCATTGGCCTTAATATTCTTCTCTAAAGGACGGAAATGTATTAGGAAATCGAATCGGGAGAAGAAGAGAGACCAATGAGCCTGTCTTGGATTGATACGCTGGGCAGTCTGCAGGTACAGGAGGTTTTTATGAGCAGTATAGACACTGACTGGATGACGAGCTCCCTCCAGAAGATCATGCCATGCCTCCAAAGCAAGCTTAATAGCCAGAAGCTCCCGATCACCAATAGAGTAGTTCCTTTCCACAGCAGAAAAGGTGCTGGAGAAGAACCCACAGGTGAGAGTACGGTCTTTGGGCCCCTTCTGGGTGAGAACGGCTCCCGCGCCAACGGATGAGGCATCGACCTCTAGCAGGAACGGTTTCTCAGCATCAGGCCGGGTGAGAATGGGAGCAGAAGAAAAGGCAGACTTCAGCTTAATGAAAGCTTCTTCAGCAGCTGGAGGCCATAGCTTAGGATTGGCGTTCTTCTTGGTCAGCGCCACAAGACACCAGAGAGGAGTAATTGGCCCAGGAATCTCTGGATAGCTCGAAGCCCCACTGGACACGGCCAGGAAGAACTGCAGACAACTCTGCAGGATCCATCTGTACTCCCTTTTCCAAAATAATATAGCCTAGTAATGGGAGACTCCTCTGATGGAACTGGCATTTTTTGAGCTTGACATACAAGCGATTGGCCCTTAAGGGCCTGAGAACTTGCCGTACATGGACTCGATGGGACTCAATGTCTGCGGACAACACCAGGATATTGTCTAAAAAGACCATGACACAGGTATAAAGCAAATCCCTGAATATTTAGATAACAAACTCCTGAAACACTGCCGGTGCATTACAGGAGATGCTCTAGGCATCAAGTCTATTGGACAGTCATAGGGTCAGTCTGCGGCAGAGTCTCAGCTTGCTTCTCTGAAAAAATGTCAGCAAAGTCCACATATGGAGCAGGGAGACCCACCAGAGGCTTGGAGGACTTTGGAAGCGAGACAGCAGAAACGGGACAAGGCAGTTCCAGAAAATGTGACTAGCATTCTGGTTCCCTGGGGAAACTTCACCCATTTGCCCGTCAAGCACCGGTGCGTGGCGCTGCAACCATGGAAGGCCTTGAAGAACTGAAGAGGTGCATCGCGTTAGTACGTAAAAGGAAAGTCTCTCTTTGCGCAAGACCCCTAGGGGGTTCTGTGCGGTACCGGATCGGTTCTTGGATAATCTGCCCACTGACTGATGAGATGACCAGCAGTTTCGGTACTGACCAGGAAGACGGTACTGAGAGATCAAGGCAGCATCCATGAAGTTTCCTGCCGAACCGGAATCCAGGAAGGCAGAGGCTGGAAATGGTTTACCCATCCTGGAGATGAGTAACACAGGATGTGGAGAAGCTTTGTTCTCACCTAGGGATGCTTCTTCCAAGAACCCTAGGTGCGTGCGTTTTCCCGGACGCTGAGGACGGAGTGGACTGGACTGAAGGAAGTTCTGGGCTGGCACAATAGAAACAAAGGTTCTCCTGAAGTCTCCTGGAACGTTCCTGGGGAGACAGTCGAGCTCTGTCCATTTGCATTGGTTCGTCTGACAGGGCAGACAACGGGTTCTGACTTGCAGTAGTTCCAGACGTTGCTCCTCAGAGTGCTCAGTAAACCGGATGTCTATCTGAGTGGCCAGAGAGATTAGATCACTGGAGCTGCCGGAATCATCGCTGGATCGTGGGGAGGTTAGTGGGACCCAGTACAGTGGAGAGGGACACGGGTACACCTGCGACCCGGGAAATGGGTTGCCAGAGCACCAATGACCAACACTGTGGATGTTTTTTGATATCATTGAATAAAATTTTGAATATACCTTGGAACCTGGCTGGACCATTGGATCATTTTCATTTGTTAAAGCTAATGCTCTTTCTCACAGTTTTTCCAGCGATTACATTGAAGCTGTTTCAGATAAAAACCTGTCTCCGAGTGTTGTCATTCCAGTCATTGACCATGAGTGCCGCAATTGCTAATGACCAGGATTCAGCTCCTGATAAAGTTTAGCTCCTGTTGGGAAACTGTTTGTTCTACCCCAATCTCCGTCTCTGTGTTCTTGAAGAAATACGTTGCTCTGTACTAGCTGGACACCCGGGTATTGCTGGCACCAAATGTCTATTGTCTAGGTCCTATTGGTGGCCATCATGGTCTTTATTTTTGAGGTGTTATGTCTCCGACTCTCAGTAAAATTGCAAACAATTCCTTAATCTCATGGAGTTTGCCCCAAACAATAATGTAAACTCCCCCAGCAAGATTCAGTTGTTTTATTGTAATTATGGATTTAGCGCCAAACACTCATCCTGTAGAGACGTAGAGTTGGTTAACTCATCTGCCAAAACCACATTCTGAGCTCAATCTGGGCCTAGAATCTTTCGTACCTGGCTGAAGCCCAAGACACACAACAAACTCAGGCCAATGAAAAGTGGTCCCCAGGTTCTGAATATGTGTTGGGGAAACAGGTGTGGTTTTCTACTAAAAACCTGTGTCTCAAATGTACTCCCCTCTACAAGGGTCCATATGTAATACAGAATGTTTCAACAAATCCCTGTTGAAGAAATGCATTCCTCCTGTCTTGCCTAGCTCTAAACTGCAAGATCTTGTTGTTATCAAGGGAGAATTGGAATTTAGGGTTGAAAAAATTATTGATTCTCGCATGGTGCAGAAAGCTGTGTTTCTAGGTACTACAGAAGCAAAGTCTGCTCTAACAGTACTCTTCCAGACTCAAAATTTGACTCATCTCAAACAAATATAACACTTCTTAATTCATTCGCAGGGGGATTTTCTATAGGTTAAAGGGAGAGATACACGTAAAAGAGGGTATTCTAGAAAGGACATTTTATACGCTAACTCAGGCGGCTATCAGTTTCATGGGCTAAAATCTGGTCACTTATTTCCCTTAAGCTACCTGACATAATTTAGCATCAGATATTTTGATAAATCTGATACAGTGTAAGACTGTCCAAAAAACTTTTCACTCTTTAACTTTAAGAGGAACTTCAATTGTCTGAAACTACATGAAATGGTGAACTTTTGTGATTCATTCACATGGTGTGGTACTGCATGGAATCTTTAGTTACTCTAGTGCTGTATCTGTGGATTGTTGGGGACAAGGGCCATCGGGGGTAAGCTAAGCAAAACAAGTGATGGTCAGTCTAACTCCCTACAGGTGCTGGCAGTGAACCCCATGTAGTGTCACACCCACTGCCATAGGGATATGCAACACCCCTACCAATACATAGGCAGGTGGGTAGTTGTGAATAGCACCCTCTCCATGTCAAGATCATCTGGTGAGCCTGATCAACTTATCCAGAAGATAATGCTAGGAGAACTTAGTGTAATTCCAGCTGTAGATACTGCCTGGAAAGGCAACAGTGAACCGGTGTGTAATTAGCCAATAATCTGTTTGCTATGTCAGCCGGAGTGTGATTGGAGAGGTGGTACCACCTGACCAGAGGGTGTATAAAAACCCCTGCTGGGTGGTCTTAGCAGTCAGACGGCAGAGTCTCAGTGAGGAGCCAGAGTGTGCAGCACACCTTTAGTGCTGCCACTGATACTAATCCCAGGAACTTATAGTGCCTCAGGCCTACTTCCTCACACTTAGGATGAGCGAGTAGACTCTAGCCCAGAGCTGCAGCTTCCACAACTGGGATACAGCTCCACCTCAACTATCCCAGCCTGCATCTACTATTTGGCTTTGTGCACCATTCCTGTGGACCCCTCTCCTTGACTACTCCAGCAACCTGAATCTGCTGTTTGTTTTGGGCCATTGCCTGCTGTTCAATAAAGAACTGTAAGTTGATTTGAACAATGTTGCCTCTGTCAGATCCCTGGATACGGCGGCTTACCACCATGGGCTTCCTCATCCATTACCCAGGGACTCATCCTACAAACACTCAGGAGTTGCCGCAGGGAGAAACCATATACCTCCTTATTTTTTGCACACACCACCTGCTAGAGACCTGCTAGGCTATAGGTCAGCCCCCAGGCCCCATAACAAGCACCGTGACCACATCTTGCCCAAGGCCGCACTAGCTAGCCACTCCGGTGTTCTTGGCCCAGGCTGCCTCAAGGTCCTCAAAAAAGGCTAGGCCCTATGGGGGATGTTACAGATACACTTGAACAAAGACACTGTGAAGTGGTTAGTAGCTTTATTATGTTTGATCAAAATGTGAACTTAGAAACCGGTGTTTAGATTTGTTTATTCAGCGAAGTGGCAGTACACCATTGTGTTGAAAAGAGGAAGTGGAGAGAACTGAGTAGAGATATTAAAGACATTTTGTAGAGTCTTCCATCAAATTTTACTTGACCCATTAGCTGTTGCAGTAGTCTATTCATTGATATATGGGACAGATAATGGTATTCTCAATAATAGATCTGTTCTTATTATGGTTCCATTTGCCTTTTGTTGCTGATCAGCATGCCAATGGTCTCCACAACATGGAGTTGAAGCACTTTGCAAATTGTTCTGGGTCAGGATGCTTATTTAATTCTTTGCTGCCAAAAACAAATGGTGGGCTAAGAAAAGTGTTATTACACTTGTTACCTGATTGTTATTCCTTCTATTAAATGATATGAGTAAGTAACACTTCTTGTAGTATTCTCATCTCGCCATTTACATTTAATTTGATTTTGCTGCCATTTATATACATTTCTTCAATTACATGCTACTGTGTGAAGATAATTTCCCACAAATGTAGTTATGCTTTCCCTTACAAACAAGATATCTGTCTTTGGAAACTACCAACCCCATACCCTAGCAGCTGTGGCCAGACATGCCCTATTGAGCCCTGTTTGACGACCCTGATTCAGTCTTTATTACCATCCGAAGGCTGTGGGACATGCAGTAACTCTAAGCCATTTCATATGCAAAAACAATGGGGCACATTTACTAAGGGTCCACAGACCGCGATTCCGTCAGGTTTTTCCGAACATTTCCATTTAGCCCCAAATTGCCCCAGGTTTTTGGCAAACGTGATCGGATTGTGGCGCATCGGTGCCGGCTTGCACGCGACAGAAATGGGGGGGGGGGGGCGTCGGACAACCCGACGGATTCAGAAAAGCTGCAGAATTTAAAAAGCTAAATGTGTCGCAAGATCACGGACTCACATGCACCAGGAAGAAGAAAGTGAACTCCGGCGGACCTCAGCGCAGCAGCGACACCTACAGGAACTCGGACGGATGACCTTAGTGAATCGCGCCAGACCCGAATCCTCGTTGGACAACGCACCCCGGGATCGCGACAGGACCGGGTAAGTAAATGTGCCCCAATTTGTTTAATTTATGAAATCACTTGAGCAGTGGTCATATCCAAGGACAACAATCTTATTTCTAAGGGACAACATGGCTTTATTTATGGGAAATTATCTTCAGACAGGTAAATTTTTTTGAAAATAACATCCAAATAAAGAAATATATATATATATATATATATATATATATATATATATATATATATATATAGCAGATGAATTAAATTAATTGTGAATACTGTACACCTTTCATTTCCGCCTTGGTATCCTGTGTTAAAATATTTTGCAGCTCACTACCACACAAGTTGATATAGATCTTAAAATATTTCCTTTATCAGCATCTGCTAAGAGGAAATATTCCGGTAATGGCCATAAACACATCAAAACTGCTTTGAATTGCAGCTATACCCAAAATTACACAATTTCCATCACCTCACTCCCACAACTTCCAGCTATTATTTCTGTACATATTGTTAGCATATGAATTACATAAAATACATGTGCCAAATATTATTTACCAGATCATTTTTGGCACATTGAAAACATTTAAGTACATTGACCCACACAGGTGCAGTCAGCTCGTACAGCCTCTTCACGCTGAACAATCCCTCCCTGTTCCGTGCCTCATCACATGCACATTCCATATAGACAGGATTATTATTTTTAGCACCTACTGATCACTTAATGATGGAGGGGACAAAGAAAATGACGGCTCAAGTGTTAACACATTTCATTTTTATGTTAATGCTTTAATCACAATCTGACCATGAATTTATGTAAATACATTAAATGAACAGCTACAGAAGTGATGGATGTTCAATATTTACATTTTGTTTACTTAACCCCTCAGTAGGCAAGACCTACTGATTCTGCATGTATAGGTACACAATGGCCCACATTTAAGGTGTTTGCGCCAGTTTTCTGTCTGACTTTGCACTGAAAAGAACATGCAAGCTTGTACATGTATTTATAAAGTGTCTGTGCCAGTTTTGTGTCGCAGCTCCACTGTGTCCGACAAGACAGAAAAAATGTGCACCTAAAGGGGCGTGTTACTGCTTGGTGGGAGTTTGTGCCACATTTATTACTGATGTGTGCCACAATTCTGCTCAGTTGGAGTTTGAGCCACATTTATTACTGATGTGTGCCACAATTTTGATTACTCTGGCATACTCTGCACACTCCACAGGCAAACTGCACATTTAGTGCAGTTGCACTAATTTTGGCCCAATGTGTCATAAAGGTGTTACTTTTTTAAACTGTAGTACATTTTGTTTGTATGTTCTCTCCGTTTTTGCATGGGTTTCCTGCGGGTCCTCCGGTTTCCTCCCAGACTCCAAAACATACTGGTAGGGATTGTCTCTTAAAAACCACCCATTGTTAGTTGGTGGTTGTCCTGAATTAGTAAATCATTGTCCATTTGCTGGGCATGATCTATCAATGCCATTTTCTGTTTACTTATAGTAGCTGCAGCGATGATGTATGTATTGAATCTGGTCATCCCAGCATCCTATGCTATACAGTAAGGGGCCATAAATAGTGGTATATGTAGCCTAACTATTAACTTCCTTATATTATATAATATATATATATATATATATATATATATATATATATATATATATATATATATAACTTATATACGGTCAATAAATAAATGTCTCTCTATAGCATTTATCTGGTTTCCTGCCCACTAAACCTTTGTGTTGAACCCGGGCAGATGACCACTTGTAATCATAAAGCAATAACTAATGGCAAACAGATCAGTGAATGTCCCTAATGAATGCACCAGCAGGTGAAGCCCTTAATGTCCAGGTTTGAGGTGGGTCAGCCATCTGGATAACAACGTCCTAACAAGTGATTAACACATTCCTTACATTTTGAATGATCATTAACAGACAGAATACTGGACATAGGAGCCTCGGTAATGAGCATCCTTCACAGCATTACCTATCATGTCTGGAACTGTCTCGGACAATGATGTAACCCAAATTAAGGATCGATTGTTAGGGACAAAAATCAATATAACTTGCTGGAGGATTACCATAATTTGCTGCTTAAAACAAAGTCTGCCATGTAAGGAAGCCTTCTGAGTAGGCAATACATAACAAAATCTCATACTGGATGATCAGAAATGATTAAACTAAAGAAACCCTCGCCTCTCATTCACATTTGTAGATCTTGTTAATGCTGCTGTATCCATCCCCTACCCCCCCCCCCCGCCTTGTGATATTTCTTTTACCTTATTGCTTTCTAAATCTTTATTAGTTGAAGTCCTCAGAGAAACGTGTTGGTTTGTTTGTTTTAAAACTCACATGGTAAATATGTCATATTTTTGGACAACGGCGTAACAGCTGACAACATATTAAAATGAGTCAATACATTAGGGGGGCTTAGTGAATATTCAAGTGGGATTTTCCATTTGAGTAGACATATCACTTCTGCATTATTATTGGCCTTATTAGAAAAGCAATTTGACAGCTACTAAGAAGCTAATACATAGGATGATCTCATACAGGATCTGTGCCAAACTTATAGCATACACCAAATCTCACAGGTGTCTATGAGGATGGAAAGAGCGATTATTGTGAATCATATGTTCAAGCCACATTGACTTAAACTAGAAGGAAGTGTTGTATTCCCCATACCCTTGGAAAACATCCAAAAAACATTTTCTGGCTTATATGTATGGTTCTCCAAATAGGGACCCTATTTATAAACCATAATAGAGATCACCCCTGATTACCCATTAGATGCATCCATTACCAAACCTGTCACCTCTGCATTTTCTTCATAACATGTTCCATTTTATTCCCGTTTCTCTCTAACCAAAAAATATTGATTAACATAGTCAATGAATTTTCGATGAATTCCAAATAATTGACTTCTTTAACTACGGTACATCTGTCTTGAGCAAAGGAATTCTGAACGCTTAGACATTAACTTCCATTTTTCACATCTGATTTGAATTCATTTGCATCTTTTTTAATGAATGAGTTGGAAAGGAATTTTGTAGAGATTAGAATCCATTAAAAAGTATTACATTTAGTGTGGTTGTGTTCTGTCAATTTAAAAAGCGGAAGGTGCTTGTCCGTTTTTCATTAATGTGGGAATAAGCCATTAGGGTTTATAAACACATAAAAGATTTGTCACATAGATTTCTGAAACTTCAATTGAGAGTCATGCACATGAATCGTTGGAGGCACAGAATATGCCCATGATGCCACACCTGATGTACCATGTCAGGGTGAGTCTAAGGCTGGGTTCACATCTAGTTTTTTGGTATACGTTGTAAGGACACATCAAGCAGATTCCCAACGTTGCCTTAAACTATATGGCACAGATGTATCCCACTGTATGATTATACTGTATTTGATGTATCTGCTCAGAGGCTGGGGGACATTGCATCTGCTCCCCATAGGCCTCTGTTGCCCCCACTGAGCGTATTATGTCACTCAGCAGGAGCCAGCAGGATGGAAAGACGTAGCTTACTATGTCTTTCTATCCTGTCTTTTTCACAGGATGCGTCGTTTACTGAGCATACAGAGGCAACAACTGTGCCTCCATCTGCCAGTATATGTCAATGGGTTCGCTGAGCGTATATATACTTGGGAGCTTTACCAATGTATACGTTGAGCATATACTGAAAACCGGCCTAAAAATATTCATAAACATATAAGTTCCTGAATGTCCTATAACAGTGGTGGTGAACCTATGGCACGGGTGGCAGAGGTGGCACTCAGAGCACTTTCTTTGGCATCCAGGGCACAGAGTTTCCAGACAGGACTCAAAACCTTCTCCTGCCGCCCCCGGGTCACCCAGGATGTGCTGCGATCAGTGCTACTTTAAAGCTACACATCCTTAGCTCCCTGGGACTACAGGAGGAGCAAGGAGATGCAGACAAGGCTGCGTTATTATTGGAGCTACTGCTCTGGGCCCTACAGTTCTTCCTGTTCAGCGGGCCCTGGAAGCAAGCTACAATGATAATCTTAATTTCTCCTCTTTCTTTCAACTGTATTGGTGTCCTGAGGACCCAGATACAATTAAAGAATGTGACAAAACAGGTAGCAACATGTTACTGCTTAAACTGCCATGTTGGCACTTTGCATTTAAATAAGTGTGCTTGGTTGTAGTTTGGGCACTCAGTCTCTAAAAGGTTCCCATCACTGTCATAAAATAATTTCAATAATTCAAATAATTTCAATTTTCAATAAATGATCAAGGCTTGAATAGAAGGGGATGCAAAAGGCACGGTTCCCAAAGTATGTCTCTTCTGTATATCAAAAGAGCACAGGCAGTCCCCGTGTAACATACAAGATAGAGTCTGTAGGTTTGTTCTTAAATTGAATTTGTATACAAGTCGGAACTGTATACTTTATAATTGTAACCCCAACCAAATTCTTTTTGGTCTCTGTGACAATTGGATTTAAAAAATGTTATATTGTCATAAGAACCAGGATTAACAATAAATCTTAACTACAGACACATTTAATAAGGGCTATAGCTGTTTACTATAACCTGGGACTAAAGAGCAGCAAGTTACCAACATCCAGAGGTCCGTTTGTAACTAGGGGTTGTCTGTAAGTTGGGTGTTCTTAAGTAGGGGACCGCCTGTACTCTAAACAGTATGTTAAAGTTGGCGATTCTGGTACAGATTTTGTATTGTTACATGTTACAAGTTAGTAGTTACAAGTATAGTAAATCATGCCTCTATAATCATATATTTAATATCACTTGAGCAATCTTCTGTTTCCAAAAGTTTCAGTTTCTCAGTATTTCAGCTATTTTAGTGTACACACATTGGGGCACAGTTACTAACTCGTCCTGATGCGTCTGATGACAATGCACTGTGCCGCGATTCACTAAGATTGTGCAGCCGATATCCTGCATG
The DNA here is from genome assembly GCF_040894005.1 of Engystomops pustulosus. Lineage (NCBI taxonomy): Eukaryota > Metazoa > Chordata > Amphibia > Anura > Leptodactylidae > Engystomops > Engystomops pustulosus. Next base: position 97,888,466 of record NC_092417.1, on the reverse strand, counting down.
TGTCGCTTCCCCGCTCAGGTCCAACAGAGTTCACCATCTTCTTCCTGGTGTATGTAAGTGCTTGGGCTTGCAACACAATTTCAAAGTTAAATCCCACGCTCATTGTGAATTAGTTGAGGGCCTGCCTCCCGATTTCTGTCGCATGAAAACCAAAATCGGATCACGTGCGACACAATCCCCCAGTTAAATACCTGTCACAGCAGCACAAATCCCAAAATCATCGGAAAATCCTACAAGTGTGGCCGCAGACCCTTAGTAAATAAGCCCCATTAACTATTTTATATGCTTTGTAGCTTTGTCTTTGAATAATTTCAAGCATACGGATAATTGTCATCAAACATTAGTTCTCTTTACTGTATTCAGGATAATTGTAACCTTTTTTAATAAAATTTAGCTTTCGCCATATGCTCTATAGCCTTCTCAATGTTTAATAAATAAATAAATAAATAAGTAATTGCTGTTTATGTCACATCTATGTCACAGATGTGAAATTAGCTGAATTTTAATCAAGCTAAATTAGGTCACAATAAATCTTAAGGCTTTTTTTTTCATTTCACCATTTCACAATCCACCATTCAATTTCTTGCACACAGCCAAAAACTTCATTAGATTTTTTAATGTGATTAAATATGGTTAAATAAAATAATGATTCAATAAAAGGGGCTGTTGAAAGGTGTATTTTAAAAAGCTCTAAATTAAAATCTCATTAATATTTCAAGGAGAATATTTGGTGATAGTATCTGTTTCATCTGCATTTTTGACCTGTGGTTTGAAGTTCACAGCAGGAAGGAGATGGTGGGATTTGTTCACTATGGAGTAATTACATATGAATTACTGCACAAGTGTTCAATCAGGCACAATAATTGTACATAAAGTGAATTATTGTTGCAGAACATGTAAAAGTGTGACTGCATTTTGTAATTGGGTGTTGCTGACTTTTACAATGATTTTAAGTAAACCTAATATTGTGTCCTGCAAAATTATTGAACGTCTAGTAACATTAGAATAGTATTTCAATGTCTTTAAATGTTCTTCTTTTGTCTTGAATACATAAACATAAAGAAAGTTATATCTCAATATGTTATGTCATTTACAATTTTTGAAATTATGTCATTTAAATTTTTTATTTTTAGTTTGCTTGGAGATGAACTAACCCTTCAATAGGACAAAAGCCAAGACCTGATATCCAGAGAGAGTCCCTTGGTCGTTTAAGCCAAAAAGAACAGTCATTAACTTGTAAGTAAATGCCCTGCAAGTAAAAAAAATAATAAAACATACAAATTTAGAATGTTAGTATTTGTGAACATTATTAGCTCTAGTTGCTCACGCTTATGGAGGTAGGTAATGTTCACATATCTTTAATAGCTAGTGAAATTAGTAGCCATTATTGCCTATAATATTTTGATATATTTGGAGTGTAGGCTAAAAGTAGCTTGCATGATTTAAAGGTGGGGTTCTACTTCAGAGGTTTAAAAGATCTAGTTCCAGGTTTTTCTGTATTGTAATCCTTCTCTTATATGAGTATATACATTTTATTTGTATTCATTCCATAACACAGCTACCACTTTAGCTTTAATGGTGTGACCCATGTCATACACTATTTCCCAATGCTGACAGATGCTAATAAGAGAACACATCTTGTGAGTCCAGATTACGACCAAAGTCCAACCAGTACATGAAATATCCTGGTATAATAATTTTATCCAGTTGGTAAAAAGATATGGAAAGTAAATTAGCTGAATGCCCAGTTGTTGCCAGTTTGTGTTTGCTGGTAAGTTCCAACATTTTCATAAAACAATTAAAACTTTTTTCATGATCAAATAAAAACGGTAGATAAACTAAGAAGCATGGAGAAAGATCCAGAATGACAGACAAGAGAAACTCTTCAGATTGGGCGGTCTCATCTTTTGTTTTCCAGTAAGCTCGATGAATGGCAGGCAAAATAAACACTTGCTGAAAGCGTATATCAATGTAATTGTATAATTGCAGGCTGCTCTGGCACGATGTGACGTGCTGATAATCAGTTTGAGATGTTGGTTGGCAGAGGCTGCTGTGACACCATCATGGTAGCAGTCAAGCTTTTCTGTTGTACTACCACTACTGATAAGCCTTTGAGAAGTCCCTCTAATTGCCAGTGACATTCGATGCTACTTCAGATGGTGGATTATACATATTAGATACTAGAGTATGGTGACAAATGGTTGTTTTGGTGCCAGCATATCTTGGCATTTTCAACCTTTAGCTTTGCAGCTGTCAGTAACTTTTATATCCCATGGGCAATCAAGGCATGCTAAGAGTTAAAGCTTCAAAATGGCCTAAGGAAGATCACTGTATCATAGTCTAAATATGTTGAGTGGGGGGAAGAACCAAAGGCACAATTATAAGTAATATTTTATGCATTTCACATACGGTTAAGATAACCTATTACTTTGCAGTGGCATAATTATATGAAGATTATGTACTCAGCCCTTGTAACTGTTAGTGCCTTTCTGCCACTTAAGCCTTTCTTTCTTTCAAATTCCCACTTGAAAAAGGGGCCCTACATTGACCCCCGAAATGTATTGTGGTTTTATCTTCTATAACATTAATAAAATAACCTATAACTTTGCCCAATACGACTAATCATCACATGGTGTGCGCTCATCCTTCTGCTATCCACAATCCAGCTGGTCTAGCAATGAGTTGAGGATAATTCTGAGCCTGCACCCACTTGGAGTAACTTAAGCACCTACACTAGAGTTGTGCCATAAGACAAGCACAACTACATGTGGGGATCAGCCTACACGCATATTTGGTGTGCTTTCACCTTACTTATTTACTCTATGCTCTCTGACAGAAAACCAGCAGAAACTATAGAAGAAGTATCCACCAGTTCAGACATCGTCTAAACAGGTTTCAGTAGGTTCCTGGGCAACAGAGTCTCAGAGGACCCTTTTACAGTGAACTCATGTGGCTGCATTAAACATTTAGAAACTAAAGCAATCCCTAACTAAAGCTAAAACTGTTCCATAAAATATTCTCTAGTTTAACATCCCAAAGAGTCCCCTTGTGGTTATTTTACATATAGCCCCCTCATGTTATATTTTATACAGCCCGCTCAAAGTTATATTGTATAGAGCCCACATGGTTATATTATATATAGCCTCTAATAGTTATATTTTTTACAGCCCCACATGGCTATATTACATATAACTAGAGATGAGCGAACATGCTCGTCCGAGCTTGATGCTCGGTCGAGCATTAGCGTACTCGAAACTGCTCGTTGCTCGGACGAATACTTCGCCCGCTCGAGAAAATGGCAGCTCCCGCCGTTTTGCTTTTTGGCGGCCAGAAACAGAGCCAATCACAAGCCAGGAGACTCTGCACTCCACCCAGCATGACGTGGTACCCTTACACGTCGATAGCAGTGGTTGGCTGGCCAGATCAGGTGACCCTGGGATAGACTAGCCGCTGCCCGCGCTGCTCGGATCATTCTGTGTCTGGATGCCGCTAGGGAGAGAGCTGCTGCTGGTCAGGGAAAGCGTTAGGGTGCTCTATTAGCTTACTGTTAGGCAGGAGTGATTCTCCAAGAACCCAACAGCCCTTTTTAGGGCTACAATAACGTTATACTTTTTTTTTTTTATTTGCAGCTAGTACCATATTGTGAGGAATTTGCAGGGGGACTTGCTACCGTTGTGTTTAGCTCTTAGTGACACACATATCCACCTCAAACACCAAAGTGGGAAAATTTATTAGGGGTTTGATTTCAATTAGGCACAGTCTGCCATTTACTTTTTATTTTACGTTTATTTTTTTAATAACTCAGTGTCATCTCATCTTGCATAGTAGTGTGCTTTCATACTTGGCTAGAAAATAGCCATAGGAGAATCCAAACGGCTTACTTACGCCTACAGTAGCGTTATATATATTTGATTTCTGGTTGATCTGCTGGTGGCTGTACTTGCTGCAGTGCATCTACTAGCAAATTGTGAGCAATTTGTAGTGAGACTTGCGACCGCTGTGTTTTGCGCTTAGTGACGCACATATCCATTGCAAAGACCGAAGTGGGAAAATTTATTAGGGGTTGGATTTCAATTAGGCACAGTCTGCCATTTCCTTTTTTATTTTACGTTTATTTTTTTAATAACTCAGTGTCATCTCATCTTGCAAAGTAGTGTGCTTTCATACTTGGCTAGAAAATAGCCATAGGAGAATCCAAACGGCTTACTTACGCCTACAGTAGCGTTATATATATTTGATTTCTGGTTGATCTGCTGGTGGCTGTACTTGCTGCAGTGCATCTACTAGCAAATTGTGAGCAATTTGTAGTGAGACTTGCGACCGCTGTGTTTTGCGCTTAGTGACGCACATATCCATTGCAAAGACCGAAGTGGGAAAATTTATTAGGGGTTGGATTTCAATTAGGCACAGTCTGCCATTTCCTTTTTTATTTTACGTTTATTTTTTTAATAACTCAGTGTCATCTCATCTGGCAAAGTAGTGTGCTTTCATACTTGGCTAGAAAATAGCCATAGGAGAATCCAAACGGCTTACTTATGCCTACAGTAGCGTTATATATATTTGATTTCTGGTTGATCTGCTGTTGGCTGTACTTGCTGCAGTGCATCTACTAGCAAATTGTGAGCAATTTGTAGTGAGACTTGCGACCGCTGTGTTTTGCGCTTAGTGACGCACATATCCATTGCAAAGACCGAAGTGGGAAAATTTATTAGGGGTTGGATTTCAATTAGGCACAGTCTGCCATTTCCTTTTTTATTTTACGTTTATTTTGTTTAATAACTCAGCGTCATCTCATCTGGCATAGTAGTGTGCTTTCATACTTGGCTAGAAAATAGCCATAGGAGAATCCAAACGGCTTACTTACGCCTAAAGTAGCGTTATATATATTTGATTTCTGGTTGATCTGCTGGTGGCTGTACTTGCTGCAGTGCATCTACTAGCAAATTGTGAGCAATTTGTAGTGAGACTTGCGACCGCTGTGTTTTGCGCTTAGTGACGCACATATCCATTGCAAAGACCGAAGTGGGAAAATTTATTAGGGGTTGGATTTCAATTAGGCACAGTCTGCCATTTCCTTTTTTATTTTACGTTTATTTTTTTAATAACTCAGCGTCATCTCATCTGGCATAGTAGTGTGCTTTCATACTTGGCTAGAAAATAGCCATAGCAATAGGATAGCATCGTTTGGTTTTAAAAACTAAAAAACACAAAAAAAAACAAAAAAACACAAAAAAAAGTTAAAAAAAAATTAAAGTTATAACTCTCATTTTAAAAATGTTTAACCCGAGGGCTAGGGGTAGAGGACGAGGGCGGGGACGTGGGCGTCCAACTACTGCAGGGGTCAGAGGCCGTGGTCCTGGGCGGGGTGAGACACCACCTGCTTATGAGGGAGCAGGGGAACGCCGCAGAGCTACACTCCCTAGGTTCATGTCTGAAGTTACTGGGACCTGTGGTAGAGCACTGTTGAGGCCAGAACAGTGCGAACAGGTGATGTCGTGGATTGCCGACAATGCTTCGAGCAATTTGTCCACCAGTCAGTCTTCCACGCAGTCCGCCCATGTCACCGAAATCGGCACTCCTCCAGCTCCTGCACCTCAGCCTCCTCCCCCCCTCATTTTGCCCCCTCCAAGGAAAATTTGGCATTTGAACCGGCATACTCTGAGGAACTGTTTTCTGGACCCTTCCCACAGTCACAAACCACTTGTCCGGTTGCTGCTGAGCAATTTTCCGATGCCCAGGTTTTCCACCAGTCGCAGTCTGTGGGTGATGATGACCTTCTTGACGTAGTGGAAGAAGTGTCTAAAGAGGTGTCCGACGATGAGGAGACACGGTTGTCAGACAGTGGGGAAGTTGTTGTCAGGGCAGGAAGTCCGAGGGGGGAGCAGACTGAGGGATCGGAGGATGATGAGGTGACAGACCCAAGCTGGGTTGATAGGCCGGGTGAACACAGTGCTTCTGAGACAGAGGAGAGTCCTCGACCAGAACAGGTTGGAAGAGGCAGTGGTGGGGCCAGACGGAGAGGCAGGGCCAGAGCTGGTGCATCAGCGCCAAATGTGTCAACTAGTGAAGCTCCCGTGGCGAGGGCTCCTGCGGCGAGGGCTAGATTTTCAGAAGTCTGGAGGTTCTTTAAGGAAACACCGGATGACCGACGGACTGTGGTGTGCAACCTTTGCCAAACCAGGATCAGCAGGGGTTCCACCACTACTAGCTTAACTACCACCAGTATGCGCAGGCATATGAATGCTAAACACCCCACTCAGTAGCAACAAGCCCGTTCACCTCCGGCCGTGCACACCACTGCTCCTTCCCCTGTGTCAGCTGATAGTCAGCCCCCTGCCCAGGACCCTGCCACAAAAACCCCATCGTCGCCTCCACGATCCTCCACAGCATCCACCAGCGTTCAGCTCTCCATACCCCAGACGCTGGAGCGGAAACGCAAATATAGTGCAACCCACCCGCACGCCCAAGCCCTTAATGTCCACATCTCCAGATTGCTTAGCCTGGAGATGCTGCCCTATAGGCTAGTAGAGACCAAGGCCTTTCGCAACCTCATGGCGGCGGCCGCCCCTCGGTATTCGGTCCCCAGCCGCCACTACTTTTCCCGATGTGCCGTCCCAGCCCTGCACCAGCACGTGTCAAACAACATCATCCGTGCCCTGACCAACGCCGTTTCTGACAAGGTCCACCTGACCACGGACACGTGGACGAGTGCTGCCGGGCAGGGCCACTATATATCGCTGACGGCACATTGGGTTAACTTGGTGGAGGCTGGGACCGAGTCTGACCCTGCGGCTGGTCATATACTGCCGACGCCGAGGATTGCGGGGCCTACCTCGGTCCAGGTGTTTCAGGCCTACTATGCCTCCTCCTCCTCCCACCCCTCCTCCACCTCCTCCTCCTCCGAATTACCATCGTGGGCATGGCGCCATCAGTCGGTAGCTCTAGGCACAGCAGCAGTGCCGTCGCTAAGCGACAGCAGGCGGTGCTCAAACTGCTGAGCCTAGGCGATAAAAGGCACACCGCCCAAGAGCTATTACAGGGCATCACGGCGCAGACTGATCTGTGGCTGGCACCGCTGAACCTGAAGCCAGGCATGGTTGTGTGTGACAACGGCCGTAACCTGGTGGCGGCTCTGCAACTCGGCAGACTGACACATGTGCCATGCCTGGCCCATGTGTTAAATCTGATAGTTCAGCGTTTCCTCAAGACATACCCCAATCTGTCTGATTTGCTCGCGAAGGTGCGCCGCATCTGTGCGCATTTCAGGAAGTCCAGCACAGATGCTGCCACTCTCAGGGCAGCGCAGCGCCGCCTCCAACTGCCCGCTCACCGACTGTTGTGCGACGTGCCCACGAGGTGGAATTCAACACTGACCATGTTATCCAGAGTTTACCAGCAGCGCCGAGCGATTGTAGACTGCCAGATGTCAACTTCCACCAGAACTGGTAGTCAGGTCAGTCAGCTTCCTCAAGTCTACAATGAGGAGTGGACGTGGATGTCTGATATCTGTCAGGTGCTGAGTAACTTTGAGGAGTCAACACAGATGGTCAGTGGCGATGCCGCCATCATCAGCCTCACCATCCCGCTGCTTGGCCTGTTGAAAAACTCTCTGATCAGCATGAAGTCGGAAGCTTTGCGCTCGTCACAAGAGACGGGGGAAGAAGATTCCCTTGTTGATAACCAAAGCACCCTTAGGTCTGTTTCTCAGCGCATATCGGAGGAGGTGGAGGTGGAGGAGGATGAGGAGGAAGAGGAGGAGAATGTTGGCGAGACACAAGAGGGGACCATTGTTAAGTCCTTCACTGTTCAGCGTGTATGGGCAGAAGAAGAGGAGTTGGAGGAGTTGGAGGAGGAGGAAATGGACAGTCAGGCCAGTGAGGGGAGTGAATTCTTACGCGTTGGTACTCTGGCGCATATGGCAGATTTCATGCTAGGCTGCCTATCCCGTGACCCTCGCGTTCAAAGAATTTATTCCAGCACCGATTACTGGGTGTTCACTCTCCTGGACCCACGGTACAAGCAAAATCTTTCCACTCTCATCCCTGGAGAGGAAAGGAGTGTGAGAATGCATGAATACCAGCAGTCCCTGGTTCACAAGCTGAAACAGTATTTCCCTTCTGACAGCGCTAGCGGCAGAGTGCGTAGTTCTGCGGGACAAGTAGCGAGGGAGAGTAGGCGAGCAGGCAGCTTGTCCAGCACTGGCAAGGGTACGCTTTACAAGGCTTTTGCCAGCTTTATGTCACCCCAGCAAGACACTGTCACCTGTCCCCAGTCTCGGCAGAGTAGGGCTGATCTTTACAGAAAGATGGTGAGGGAGTACGTAGCTGACCATACCATCGTCCTAAATGATCACACAGCTCCCTACAACTACTGGGTTTCAAAGCTGGACATGTGGCACGAACTGGCGCTGTACGCCTTGGAGGTTCTTGCCTGCCCTGCCGCTAGCGTCTTGTCCGAGCCGGTTTTCAGTGCAGCTGGTGGCATCATCACCAATAAGCGTACACGCCTGTCGACTGACAGCGCTGACAGGCTGACGCTTATTAAGATGAATAAAGCCTGGATTTCTCATAATTTCCAATCTCCACCAGGTGAAGGAAGCTCAACCTGAATAATTTATCCACTCCTCCTCCTCCTCATTTTCCTCCTTCTCCTCCTCTTTGTACAGTAAAGCAGAGGAAACTGGCTATTTTTTGACAGGGCCCACTGGCTCTAGCTATAGTACTTTATGCATTTAATTTTTCTGGAGGGCCACCTACCCGGTCCTCTGTTTTAAACAATTTTTGGGAGTGCCACATACAGGCACTCAATCTGTTCAATTTTTCTGGAGGGCCACCTACCCGGCCCTCTGTTTTAAACAATTTTTGGGAGTGCCACATACAGGCACTCAATCTATTCAATTTTTCTGGAGGGCCACCTACCTGCTCCTCTGGTTTGAAAACTTTTTTGGACTGCCACATACAGGCACTCAATCTATTCCATTTTACTGGAGGGCCACCTACCTGCTCCTCTGGTTTGAAAAGTTTTTTGGACTGCCACATACAGGCACTCAATCTATTCAATTTTTCTGGAGGGCCACCTACCCGCTCCTCTGGTTTGAAAACTTTTTTGGACTGCCACATACAGGCACTCAATCTATTTCATTTTTCTGGAGGGCCACCTACCTGCTCCTCTGGTTTGAAAACTTTTTTGGACTGCCACATACAGGCACTATCCAAATTAAATTGTCTCCATAGCAGCCTCCACACGTTGTCTCCATTGCTACCTCCAAAAGTCGTCCATATAGCTGCCTCCATACATCGTCCCCTTATCAAACGAGGTGTGTCAGGCAGAAATTTGGGTTGTTTTCATGGATTCCACATCAAAGTTGTTAACTTTGTCGCCACCCTGCTGTGTTATCCACAAAATATACTGGCAAACTTTTATCATTTACCAATATTATTTCAGCGCTTCTTGCGCATCTGTTTACATTCCCCTCACCCGGCATATCCTAAACTTATAGGAACGCTACTACACTTGATCTTATACAAAAGGTTCTTAGAAGTGCTGTTTGGGGAGTAGCCTAGAGACAGGGGCTTGGATTGGCGAAAGCTCGCCTGGCAGCGGAGCGCCAGCTCCATGCGCATCATGCGCTTCTTGCGCATCTGTTTACATTCCCCTCACCCGCCATATCCCAAACTTATAAGAACGCTACTACACTTAACTTGGTGCAGGCTGGGACCGAGTCTGACCCTGGGGCTGGTCATATACTGCCGACGCAGAGAATTGCGGGGCCTACCTCGGTCCAGGTCTCAAAGGTCTAGTATACCTCCTCCTCCTCCCACCCCTCCTCCACCTCCTCCGAATTACCATCCGTGGCCATGGCGCCATCAGTCGGTAGCTCTAGGCACAGCAGCAGTGCCGTCGCTAAGCGACAGCAGGCGGTGCTCAAACTGCTGAGCCTAGGCGATAAAAGGCACACCGCCCAAGAGCTATTACAGGGCATTCCACATCAAACTTGTTAACTTTGTCGCCACCCTGCTGTGTAATCCACAAAATATACTTGCAAACTTTTATCATTTACCGATATTATTTCAGCGCTTCTTGCGCATCTGTTTACATTCCCCTCACCCGCCATATCCTAAACTTATAGGAACGCTACTACACTTGATCTTATACAAAAGGTTCTTAGAAGTGCTGTTTGGGGAGTAGCCTAGAGACAGGGGCTTGGATTGGCGAAAGCTCACCTGGCAGCGGAGCGCCAGCTCCATGCGCATCATGCGCTTCTTGCGCATCTGTTTACATTCCCCTCACCCGCCATATCCCAAACTTATAAGAACGCTACTACACTTGATCTTATACAAAAGGTTCTTAGAAGTGCTGTTTGGGGAGTAGCCTAGAGACAGGGGCTTGGATTGGCGAAAGCTCGCCTGGCAGCGGAGCGCCAGCTCCATGCCAAGATCCAACTAACATAGTTTTAACTGCAGCACCTTTAATCTACTACTAGTTCACTGCCTCCATACATGGTCCCCTTATCAAACGAGCTGTGTCAGGCAGAATTTTGGGTTGTTTTCATGGCTTCCATGTTAACTTTGTCGCCACCCTGCTGTGTAATCCACAAAATATACTGGCAAACTTTTATCATGTACCGATATTATTTGAGCGCTTCTTGCTCACCTCCTTTGGTTCCTCTCTGCCACCCATTGGTTTGAAGCCTGAGTCCATTTAGGGTATGTCGCCATGACACTCTCTAGCCTGCTGCCGCTGCCTCTGCATGCCGTCCCCTATAGTGTCAGGGTCAATTATTGGATGTTTTAGATGCTATCTAGCTTCATTCTGTCACTCTGTCATGGCCATGCTGTTGCCCATAATTTTGGCATAATGGTGCGATTAAGCAGCCTCAGAGGCATCCATGCATGCTGCCCCTGCTGTTTCCTGTCCATTTCCGTGGTGTTTCCATCCTTTTCTGAGGTTCCCAGATGTTTGGCCAAGCTTCCCTGTGCAGAGCCTTGGTCCCCTTGAAAAATGCTCGAGTCTCCCATTGACTTCAATGGGGCTCGTTATTCGAGACGAGCACTCGAGCATCGGGAAAAGTTCGTCTCGAATAACGAGTACCCGAGCATTTTAGTGCTCGCTCATCTCTACATATAACCTGCTCATAGTTCTATTAAATACAGCCCAACATGGTTATATTATATATAGCCCCCTCATGTTATATTTTATACAGCCCGCTCAAAGTTATATTGTATACAGCCCACATGGTTATATTATATATAGCCTCTAATAGTTATATTTTTTGCAGCCCCACATGGCTATATTACATATAACCTGCTCATAGTTCTATTAAATACAGCCCCCTCATAGTTAGTTATATTATGTACAGCCCCACATGGTTATATTATATGTGGCCCCCTATAGTTATATCATACACATCCCCACATGGTTATATTATATATAACCCCCTCCTAGTTATATTATATACAGCCCCACATGATTATATTATATTATATATAGCCCCCTTATAGTTATATTATATACAGCCCCACATGATTATATTATATATAGCCCCCTTATAGTTATATTGAAGACGTCAGCATCATATAGGGGGTATCTGGATTTCAGTACAGCATGGCATCAACATCTGTGCTTAGGTAAAATGAAATGTGCATGTCATATAAATGCACTCTAGGTGTTTGTTATAGATTTGCAATCTCCTATATATACCAATTACTTCATATAACCTAATAAATACTTTGTAGCTGCGTTCTATGAAAACTATCCCACTCAGTGTTTAAAGTTTAGATATTAAGCCACAATCAAACAGGTGTAACCTAAGAACACCAGATTCATCAAATACGTGTGAACCGTTCTGGGCAAGAAAACAACTTATCAAACAATTGACATTCATCCTGGCTATTCAATAAACTCCCAAATTATGGATTTCATGCAGCTATTTCTTACTCAAACTAGGTGTAAACTATTACCAGATGTTTGAACGGCTCCCTATATGTCAGCTTGGCAGTTGTGTTAAAGCATGATGTACTGACCCCAGAACAAGGCCCCCTTTTCTTTTTTGCAGTTAAAGCTATGGCTCCATACAGTGGTGTCTGCTGTACAGAAGGTGATTTAAAGGCAGAAGGAAGGCTTCCCGTAATAAGCTTTGAACATCCAGAGCTCAGTAAAAGAGCATTCTCCCAGGAGAATATCTCACAATTCTGGGGAAAACACAGGATCAAAGGAATTAGGTGCCTTCAGAGTGCAAATTCTAAACTGCCATTCAAGCTTGGCACAAATTAGTGTTTCTTTTATTAGACTGATTCTGTAGAATTTGTGCTGTGCTGATTCTATATCTTAAAGCTCTGCTATGAGCGAGATAAACATGAAACACATGCGGACACAGGAAACTCCCTTGGAAACACAAGAAGGTGCACAAATAAACTTTACGTTGTTATAAAACAGGAGACTTTGGGTCAGGTTTTGGCAATCCATGACCCTTTACATGCTCCAGCATGCAAGAACAACTAGAAGTTCGTCTTATAGAGAGGTAGAAAGGCCTTAGAACCACGTGTACTACTACTCAAGAAAATCCATTCTTCAGAGTTGTAATAAAACACATAGCTAATAATACTGTGTCCCTTGGTCCTCATACAAATTAAAGGGAACCTGTCATCAGCAACTAGCCTAATAAACCACTACCAGTATATTGTCAAACAGCATAAAACCTTCTAGTTTTTGTTTCTTTCAAGGTCCAGTGTAATGGCATCATCCAGAAAATCAACTTTGAAATGAGATGTAAATTGGTTGTATAAAGTCAACGAGGCGGAGAGTTTAGCACTCAAGTCAAGGTGGGGAGCTCTGAATGCCTCCTCCTTTGTGATTGACATTGAGCATCACATTTGAGGACATCTGGTTAGTGATGTCTCTGGATGCAGGACCATCATTTACTGAACAGTGAAGAAGGCATTATAAGAGAGAGGAGTGTTAAAATATCCAACTCCTTCACTTGGTACAAACCAATTTACATTTACAAAGTGAATTTTCTGGATGATCCCACCACACTGCGTCATAATAATAATAATTCCTTTATTATCATAGTGCACACAGATTACGAGCGCGAGCTTCCCAAATCAGTCCCTGTTCCCATGGGGCTCACAATCTAATCAACCTACCAATATGTTTTTGGATTTTGGGAGGAAACTGGAGGACCCGGAGAAAAACCACGCAAACACGGAGAGAACATACACACTCTTTGCAGATTGACCCTGGGACTTGAACCCAGGTCCCCAGCGCTGCAAGGCTGTAATGCTAATCACTAAGCCACCGTGTCATGAAAGAAACACAATCTGGGAGGTGTTCAGCTGCTTGACAACATACTTCTAGCGGTTTATTAGGTCAGTTACCGCTGAGAGATTCCCTTTAAGGTCTCATGCACTCGAATGTGTAATGGTGCTCAGCCGCCAATGTCAAATACCCCACAAACAAGGGATCAGGTTCCCCTTCTCGCAAAGTGCACATAAGGGGTAAGGGGGATATTTATCATATGAGCGTCGGCGTATGTTTGCCCCACCGCAGCATTTTCGCATTGCGTTACATCATGAGGCTCCAGCCTCTTGATGTATTGGGCAGGGTGCTGCGCAGGGTTTGTTCAACGAGTTTATTCTTTTCACATGTGAAAAGTCGCCGACAGCAGCGAGTACAGCGGTAAAAGGATTTATGTGCTTCATCCATATCTATCCCTCTATATCTTTCATATTGCATGTCTATCTTATATGGCATATTTGGCTTGCTAGCTAACTCATGTCTCTTTATCTTACACTCCAACAATCTCATATCTGCATATCTTCTACCTCACATCGAGACACTATCTGCAAGTCCCGCAGCTTGCTCACACCTCCTTACCCTACGTCATCGACTGTCGGTTTAATGATTACACATATGCCTACGGCTGCCATGCACGGTATCAGGAAACGAAGCAGTAAAGCCGCACATGCGCCGTAAGCATTTCTGTTATAATTCAGCCAACAGCAGGATGACGTAGGGAAAGGAGGTGTGAGCAAGCCACGGGACTCGCGTGTATGTATCTGCCCACCTTGACTCACTAGACTCTCTGCCTGGTTACCAGGCAGAGAATAAATGTTAATTTTTTCCTTTTCTGTAAAGCAATTTTATTAGATGAAGAAAGGTTCCCCTTATGCTATAAGGGCTGCATGGGAACCTGTCCGCAACTTAATTTTTTCAAACAGCGGTGACAGGTTCCCTTTAATAATAGACCCCTGGATATCTTCATTCTTCTTGTGCTGATAATAGTTACCAGACACTATGTATATATATATATATATATATATATATATATATATAAATAATGGAAAAGGCAGGACACAAAAAAGTTGGTGAAAAACGGTGGTTTTAATCCATAGAAGACGACGTTTCGGCTCATATACACGTGAGCCTTTCTCGGCTCACGTGTATACGAGCCGAAACGTCATCTTCTATGGATTAAAACCACCGTTTTTCACCAACTTTTTTGTGTGCTGCCTTTTCCATTATTTGTTATTCGGAGGGTCCTTCCCCTTGCCCGGACCCATTACGGCTTTGCACATACCTTCAATTTTTGTGACTTTTTTTGGGATATTTGCCGTGCTGCTCGGACTTTTCTACATTCTATATATATATATATATAAGTCCAAAAAATAGGCAGCACTCCAAGGTTGTAGTCAAAAATGTGAGGGTGAAGCTTCACCCTCACGTTTTTGACTACAACCTTGGAGTGCTGCCTATTTTTTGGACTTATTTACAAAAGACCGTTTGCCATGGAACTTACGGCTTTGCACCACCTTACCATTTAAACCAGTAGTGCTGCTCCGGATTTTTCTTTTTTTCTATATATATATATATATATATATATATACTGTATATATATATTTCATATTACACTCCCTGAACAGACTCTCTCTTCTTACATAATTACCAGAAACTAAACCGGAAACATATACCACCCTCTGAATATCCACATTATTCTTATGTTAATACCAGACTCCTTAAACATATTAATACCTTTTATACAGATTTTAGACCCCAGATCAATTCCAACATTCATTTAGGCCAACTATGAATATCAGAGCCCTATATTCATGTGAGCCCCAAACCAGAATTCATAAATATATTCTACAGGCGGTCCCTGTCTTAAGACCACCCGACTTACAGAGGACCCCTAGTTGAAAACGGACCCCTGGATATTAGTAATTTAATGTACTTTAAAGCTAGGCTACAATAAACAGCTGTGAGAGTTATCAAAGGTGTCTGTAATGAAGCTTTAGTGTTAATCCTGATTCTTATGGCAACCCAAAAGCTTTAAAATTATTTAGTACTGGTGACTAGACAAGGGAGGTTAATAAAGATTACTTCCAGGTAAGACCAGGTGAGCTGCTGTGTCTACATTGTGAGGTAATCTACTGCTATCAAGGAGATAGATTCTTGCCATCAGCCCTGGTGTAAAACTACTTTTCTATTGTGCAATGTCTACCTCACATTACTTTAAGTCCTGGTGAAAGGCTATGGGCAGGGCAGTATCCACAGCTCAGTCTATCCTGGACACTAAGCCTTTACATACTCCAAATTATTATTATGCTTTGAAATGGCCATGATTTGCTTGTTTCTAAGTAATTGGAATGATAATGGGTAAGCAAAAGAGATAAAGTATAAAATTATCTCTTAGTGATTATCATCAACTGTGATGCTGTAAATAAAACCTCCCCCTGAAGGTTATTAGCGTATGTTCCCCCTTTCATTTCAACTATGATGCCTTGTGGCCCACTCCAATACACTATAATCCCTGGTGTCCACAACCTCGATAGAATTACCACTTTTGCTTTCACCCCAATATACCAAGAAGCCCTGTGCCCCCACTTCTACATTATGATAAATCTGTGTCCCCACTTCTATAGACAATTAACTTCTCTGTTTTCAACCCTATATATTTTAAATCCCATTCCTTCATTCTGATACACTTTGACTCACTATGCTACTTCTCCTATACCTTATAACTACCATCCCTCCACTCCTTTAAATTATGAGTGACTTTGTCGCTTCCCCTATATCCACCATAACTACCATTCCTCCGCTCCTGTATACATTAGGAATAAGTGGGCCGCTTCTCATGTATCCTGTAACTCCCATTCCTTTAGTCCTAAATATAATGAATGAGTGGGACACATTCCTCCACTATATATATATAATATTAGACATTGGGCAGCTTCTCATATATCCTATAATTCCCAATCCTGCACTCCTATATATGATGAGTGACTGGGCCACTTCTCATGTGTCCTATGTCTGCCATTCCTTACTCCTATGTATAGTATGAAGGACTGGGCTACCTCTCACTTTCTTTATTACACATAGGGCGTCATTTATCTTATATCTGTTTGTTTGGGCTATTTTTTTTTCCATTTTCTATGTTTTCCTTAAGTATGGTTTCGTCTGGAGTTTTTTTGCGCAAAAAAATGTCTCAAATTTTAGACAATTTGAAATGATAAATGTCATTTGCGACATTTAGCACATCTGGAATTGAAGATAAATGTGTCTTACTGACAATAAACAAATGTCCAGTGGACATTTCAAAATCTCCCCAAAAAGGAGCAAAAATTGCAATGCACAAAAAAAGTCTCAAAAAAGACATAAAGAAGGAAGAAAAATAAACATAAATGACCCCCATAGTCTGGCAAAGGATTGGAGAAAAAAATCTGTTCCTGCTCCTGAGGACACCACCTGTATATGGATGTCCCAGGCCCTCAAATACGTAATGGCAAATACATCTCTGAAGATTGACAGAGAAGAAAGGGGTTTTCCAAGATTTTAAGAAAGGCACCATGAGCTGGAAATGTTATTAGAAACATCATTCTCTTACTCGATATGTCTAGTATGTCTTGTTATATGACATTTATAGCATGTGCCCAGAGGCAGAAGGGTATATGGGTTGGTTATTTCTTTTTTATTTCCAGTATAGCAGCAATGTAACATAATATGATGTACAGATATTATAGAATCTGTGATGTAACATGTGACGCAGATATGAATATAGCTTAGGATAACCAGAACAAAGTCTTGCTCGAGGGATTCTCCCTCCTATGCTACAAATTATAATTTGCCCCTTCAAATTGGTGACACGACTATATCCACATGCCTGTGTTGACAGTAATCAGAAAAATATCTAAGGTTTTATTTTGACACAATAGAGGGCATTTATTATCGACTTTCAAACAGAAAACTGGAGGACATTTTTTTCCCCTTGCTGCACCTCTTGCACCTTACTCGTGATTTTTCGGCGCCAAAATATTGGTGCTTTTCCAACACTCACAACTTGTTCTCTTTTTGGGTGCAAAGTTGTGGTTCATGAATTAGACACTTTTTTTCCGCTTCTATTTTTCCGACTCATTTTGTGACACAATTTTTACCGCACAATTAGAGCAACTAAAAGCTGCTCTGGGGAGTTCTATTATCTATGCTATAAATCATTAATCCCTTGCACCAAAAACTTACATCCCACTGAAAATTATATCACACTCCCTGAACCACCCAAATTAATAAATGCCTGCCAAAGATATACAAGTGTATGGCAAGTGTTCAGCTGGCTTTATGTACCATTTGAAAGCTTTACTGGAACCCTGTGTCCTATAATGGAGGAAAGCGCTATAGGCATCACTTATACAGTGTCTTTTTTGGGGAAGGAGGGCAAAAGTGGACAGATACTCCTTAATCCTTTTCATGACCATTGGTAGCTATTGTCCAGGTAATTTTTTTTTCCAGTTCTGTTATACTCCTCTTGAAATAACAATATCTTTGGAACTGCTTTACATATCATAACATTTTTCCTTCATGACATGTGAAACTTTAACGTCATAGGATAATTTTAAGCATTAGATTAAATGTTTTTTTCTTTACAGAGTTATCATATAAATGACTAAATTAATAAACTTTTACCAAAACATTCTACCTTCAGTTGGCAGACAGGAGGGAGGGCACACTTCAAATGGCCATTTCTTCTGAATCGTGACACCTAAAACACAGTTCTGGTGACATATTAAAAAGCAGAATAGCACATTTACAATAACACAATAGCCCCTTAATATCAAATAATATTACCGTATATATACTCGAGTATAAGCCGACCCGAGTATAAGCCGAGACTCCTAATTTTACCACCAAAAACTGGGAAAACCTATTGACTCAAGTATAAGCCGAGGGTGGGAAATGGATTGGTCACAGACCCCCCCCCCAGTATATAGCCAGCCAGCCCCCTATAGTATACAGACTGCCCCCAGTAGTATACAGCCATCCCAGCCTGCCCCCAGTAGTATACAACCACCCCAGCCTGCCCCCAGTAGTATACAGCACTGGCCAGCCTGCCCCCAGTAGTAGAGAGCTCTGTCCAGCCTGCCCCCAGTAGTATACAGCGCTGCCCAGCCTGCCCCCAGTAGTATACAGCACTGCCCAGCCTGCCCCCAGTAGTATACAGCGCTGCCCAGCCTTAAAAAAAATAATAAACTTATATACTCACCCTCCAGTGACCCCGATCTGCAGCGCTGCTCCCCCGTTGTCCGCGCGGGTCCTCTTCTGGCTTCCGCGGCACCTTCTGTACAACGCGCTGGGCGCCGCCATTGCCCGGGAGAGAGCAGTGGCGGCGCCCAGCGCGATGTACAGGAGTCAGTAGACGGGCGCGGAAGACAGAAGAGGACCCGCACGGACATCGGGGGAGCAGCGCTGCAGATCGGGGCCACCGGAGGGTGAGTATATAAGTTTATTATTTTTTAAGTGTTGTATTTTAACTTGTGACTCGTGTATAAGCCAAGGGGACGTTTTTCAGCACATTTTTTGGGCTGAAAAACTCGGCTTATACACGAGTATATATGGTAATAATAATTAAAATAATATTAAATTGTGCTTCTAAGTGTAAAAGAAATGAAGATATTTACCGTTAAAGTTACAATCAGGAAGGGAGAGCTGAATATAAAAGTAGGGATTTTTATGGCAACTCTAGGCAACTCTAACAGTGGATATCTTCATTATTGAAAAACTTAGAAATATATCCGCAATGTCAAGTTAAATGGGAGAATCTCTTCTTTAATACTATTACAAAACTGTGTAGATGCTACTGTTCAGAAGATATAGCTGTTTGCAGTGGGCCAATGTCATGACACTTATACACATGCACTGAGCATGTGCATTATGATATAGATAGCTTTATGACAGTCTTGAAGGGGTTAAACAAGACATGTGAAGTTTCTATTTATTTATTTTTTACTTGTAATATTGATAATCCAGTTCATGAAATTAATTGTTTCTTTCACACAAGCAATAGTACTTTTTTCTGAATGTCATCCAGTGGTGGCGTTTTGTTTCTACTCATAGCTGCACATTGTTGGCAGCCGTTGCCTAGATTTGCAAACTCCATCTGTTTGTAAACCACTTAAATGGAGTCTATGAAGAGAGTCCATAAACTGATAATGAGTGCACAGCTCCTGGTATCTTATGTAAAGAGAACATCCTATCATTTAGCTGGACATTGTAAATAGCTACATTTGGTTTACTAAAGATCATAATACTGGATTGAGAAGCTTATATTAGTTTTACTATTTTTTTACTTATTTTCTGTTTTGTGAATATTTAAACTTTTCTTCAGTCTAGTTGGTTAGTTGCTGAAGAATATCTGAAAATTATGGGTGAAATTAGACTTCCTAAAACCTATGTAAATAAAAATATTTAGAACTAGGTAAAGTATTTTATGCACTACATATTCAACTTTATGAGTCAGACATTGATTCTTCTCTATAATATACTGACCCCAGGTTTGGTTTCACCATCGATGAGGGACTACTTCTTTGGCTTAAAAACATGTCACAAAAATGGCAGATATTGTTTGAAGTACACTTTGGAATCATTTGGACTTTGGACCCCATCGGACCCCTCGTTTTCGTGATCTGTGGGGGTCTCATCACTGAGACCCCCACTGATCAGCAAGTTAGGCTCAATCCTGTGAATAGGGCCTAACATCTGTTCTTGGGAAACCCCCTTTAAGACTTTCTTCAACTCTGTAGTGGCAGCAGCCATCTTGTTTGGTATAGTCTGTTGGTTAAGCACCATCTCAGCTAAGGAGAGAAGCAGGCAAACTGATTAAGAAAGCCAGCTCTGCCCTGGGGGGTTATCTTGACACAGTGCAGGTGGTAGCTGAGAGGAAGATCCTGTGTAAGGTGAAATCTATTCTGGAGAATAGCTCCCATCCCATGCATGAGTCTGTGGTGGCATTACGGTGCACCTTCAGTGATCATCTCCTTCACCTCAGGTTATAGGGAGCATTATTGGAAGTCATTCCTCCGAGCTGCGATCAGGCTGTTCAACAAACAAGGCCCAAATAAAAGTGAGCTGTGCTCACCACCTAACCAGTCCCTGCAGGTCCCATCCACAGACTGAATACCAAACTGACGATCATTGCTTGTCTTCTCTTTTTTTTGTCTTGTCTTTTTATCCCTTTTTTTTTGTTGTTCATTTATCCCTAATATTATTGTTCTGTAATTTTTTGTACTCCACTCTCTGCACTCTCTCTGCTGCTGTAACGCTGGGAATTTCCCCAATGTGGGTCTAATAAAGGATTATCTTATCTTATGTGACTTCTGGTGTAGATTTTTACCCTTCACAAGGCAGGTGCATATGAAATGCAGATTTTGTTGTGGATTTATTGGAGGTTCGATTAGGGAAATTTGCCCCGTCTGTCTAGCATGCTAGCATTAGGAGTTTTTTTACTTATTATGAGAGACTGGGTTACTTTTCCTATAACTCCCATTCATCCAGTGCTTTATATATTACAAGTAACTAGGCCACATCTCATAGGCATGATTTGTCGCTCTACACAGTGAAGCAGTGTAAATAACTCTATAATATGGTGGCATACAGAGGAAGCATACCGGGACAAAATGACACAAAAATCACTGAAAATCTCACTGCTATAGGCTTCGCTTTGCTCCTCATGGTAAAAAAAAAATGGGCATTTCAATATATACAAGTCTATAAATAGGGAGTTTCAGTCTGTTAAATGGAGCCCAATCTGTCTGAAACTATCTGCACATTTTGATATGGAATAATTCACAAAATGTCCGCTTTCTGAATCTGCAGCAGCAGTAAAGACAGTTAATACAATTCTTCGCTAAATTGCCACAAATTGTCAACATTGTGACATTTGTGTTAGATCTACTAAAACACGATTAACAGTTTTTGCTAAAACATTAAGAATTTCATGTTATATGCTGTAATAAAGCACACATTTTATCTGTAATGTCAATTAGTACAGAAGAGGAGAAGACATTAATGTTTTACTGCTGACATCCATTTATTTGAGCGTATCAGTAACAATGTTCTGTACCGTCAATATATATTTAGCGCAGGCAGGTATATACCTCCTAATAAGAGACACCTGCATTTTTTCTGCAATAATATATACACAAGCTGCAGATAGGAGATCAATTATTTATGTACCTCGCTCCAAGTACCAAGTAATGGATGGAATGTTCTCCTGGACCAGTAAATTGATGAAGCCCACAAGTTTTCAGGGAAAGCTTTAAAATAGACTATTAGGGTCCTATCTAAAGCTGGTCATATAGTATCATTGTCATAGAAGATACATTTTGACGTGGTGATGCGCTGTACTCAGAGAACTGACACTTCCATAAAAACATCCTCTCGGTCTAGGCTGGCTTTGTTACTGCTCAGGAGCCAGGGGCCGGTAATGTTACAGGAATGGGTCTCTGGCTTTTCCCTAATTAGCACTAATGCTGTGAAGGTTGTTCACTTGCCCTGACTGAGGAGAATGTTAATTAATATGGCAAGAAGACGATGAGGAGACAGACGGAGGGTTCAAGGCCAGCATGTGTGCCCCTGACCTCTGGGTCAAGTGAAACAGGACGAGGGGGGATGTCGTGGGCAGGGAAGCAAGCTGCATCTATAGCACTTAGAAGACAATGAGTTGCCTTGCTGTGACTGCATTATAGAATCACAGGCCCAATCTGCTGCATTGAGAACAAATCAACTTGTGGTGGACTCTTGTGCGGCCCCTCTGTGTTCAGTTGTTCCCTTTTTACTTAGCAAACAATCAAAGGAAGCTTTCTGAACAGTTCAGTGTCAGAAGGCTCCTGTGTGCACATTTAGACACTGGGAGCATCACTTTGCCTGAATTGTATCTCTTTCCTTGTGTATTGTGCCTTTCACATCTAAGGACAAGTGTACAGCTCTTCAGATGGCATAAAGCACAACAAGGAATACTCAGGTCAGCGTCCTTATACCTGCGTTCAGAGTGGCTGGATAAAGGCAGAACTGTTACTTATTAATTTAATTTTACGGATTTAGAGCAAATGATGCTGTGACTATAGGGAGGCTCAAGACCTCCATGTATTCTTAAAGTAATATTGCATAAATCTGTTGCATGCAGTCAGTAGGCCAGCTTGGTTTCACATGGTTTGTATTTTTTTAAGGTCATAAACGAAGCAGCTAGAATTTTTAATTACGTTATTAGAGAAAAGAACTACATCCAGAGCATTTTGATTTGGGGCATAGTATTCAGTTGTTTTACAGATAGGATTCTATTTATGGCAAGACAAATATTACACATGCTACAGAATAATAAAAGAGGATAAAATGCTGGAAATTTGTCGAATTTTTACAGACCTTTAATACTAGAAAAAAGTAATATTTTGTTGTGTCCAAGCATCCGTATTGCTAGGAAATCCTCAACATGCCTGCTGGCATTTGGTCCTAAGGGCCAGATATGTATTCTGAGTATACACAATACACTGGACTGTCAGAGCTGTTAAATGATTGGCATGTATAAAAAAGGTCAGACTCATATATGCAACTAGAAGGACAAATGACCCACATCTTCATGTGTAGGTTTTCATGTATAACCTAGTCACTTAGCATCATCAAGGATAACACCATAACACCACACACTGCCTGTGCTTTATAATGTATATATCAGGAAAATACATTGCCATACAATAGAAGAGCAGTAACACATTACACTGATTTATAGAAAAAGTTGTACCAGATGCAGTAAATTGAGTGCTTCTCATGGGATAAGCTGAACCTATGTAATGCAGCATTGCAGGCAAATGTGCACTAATCCAAATGTTGGACTTTTGCAATGGTACTGTTATATACAGTTATACTATGGATAACTGTATTATAATTCCACCGATGCTTATACTCGGGTCAAGAAAATAAAAAAAACTGTGTACTCACCTTCCGCCCCCCCGGCAGGTCCTATTCTATACAGCAATGCTCCGACATCAGCTCCATGTCCACGCTCTGTCCGTCGCAGGGATTGTGACATCCCTGTGACAGACCGCGCAGGGACATGGAGCCGATGCCAGAGCATCGCTGTATAGAAGAAGACCTGCCTGGGGGTGTCGGAAGGTAAGTAAACTGTTTGTTTAGGAGGCTGGCAGGCTATATACTACAGGGCCCTGGCGGGCTATATACTAGGAGGCTGGCAGGCTATATACTATAGGGGGATGTAAGTCTATATACTACAGGGGGCTGGCAGGCTATATAGTGGGAGACTGGCAGGCTATATACTACAGGGGCTGGCTATATACTACAGGGGGTGGCAGTCTATATACTACATGGGGGTGGCAGTCTATATACTACAGGGGGCTGCCATGCTATATACTACAGTGGGCTGGCAGGCTATATACTACCATGGGCTGGCAGGCTATATACTACAGTGGGCTGGCAGGCTATACAATACAGGGGCTGGCAGGCTATATACTCCAGGGGACTGTTGGCTATATACTGGAGGCTGTGACCAATGCATTTCCCACCCTCAGCTTATACTCGAGTCAATAGGTTTTTCCAGTTTTTGGTGTTAAAATTAAGGGGCTCGGCTTTTACTCGGGTCGGTTTATGCTCGAGTATATACGGTAATAAAAGTGCTAATAATATTACTTACTGTTAGACTATGGTGCAGTTTGCGCATAAGAAATTATTATTATTAGTTATTATTATTGCCCTGTTGCCCTACACCTAAAACAAACCCAAAAAATATAAGTGAAACAAAATGAGAAAATGTTTTCCATGCAGGATGTTTTTAGATTTGTGAACAAGTCCTACCTTGGGCCTAAGGAAACAAATTGACAAATTGTGGTTTAAATTCACACTGCAGGACAACCATTGCATGACATTATAGTAGTCTTGGAGGTGAATTGGAATTTGATTAGACCCTCAAATGACTGAAGTACAGTTTCTACTGACGGATGTACAGATCAGTTTTCACCCAAAAAACAATGCTAATATATAACTCAATTTAATGCAATTCAATGACAATGATGGTTTACATTGCTTTATAGCATGAACTTACAGGGTATATTGAGGGGCTAGATACTTTGTGCTCAGTCATGTCAATGCCTGTTTAAGGCCGTTTAAACAGTTTTTCTGAAATATCTCATTTCTAATGTGCAAAATATCAGCATTTTGCCTTAACACTGTTTTACCCATCTTTCTTGATTTTTAGCATATCTGCTTGACTCTGATTTCCCTACCAGTTTCAGTTTTTTTCTCTCTTTGATCCCTGCCTATTCTTTATCCTTCCTCTTCTTTCTCTACATCTCTCTCTTGCTAAGGCGGTCCATTGTCAAGGCAAGTTCACTTCCATCGGGAGGTCAAAGGGTTCCCCACTCCACCCCCACCTCCTCCTCTGCCAACACATGCATATGCAGAGAGACGGAAAAGAAATTTGATTAATTGAAGTGGCCAGATTGCAGGCACAGCTTAATAGCCATACTGAATTTATCCTCTGAACTAGATCTTGGGTTGATGTGTCCTGAACACTAGCCAGCTGCTCCATGACCCCAGCTCATGACTATGAACCAGCCCTGTGGTAACTAAACTGTTTGTCTATAGGGGTCTGATCTAGACAAATGAGCTTGTTCAATAATTACTAGAAGACGTCGATAAAATACAACATTCAATACAATTGTGCTGATGATTTTTTTCCCTTAAGCAAAGTAACAAGAGTAAAGACTCTAATGTCACTAACACCATGCATGCCTTATATTATCATTATTGTGATTATCTCAATGCATACAGAATTATTTTCTTGTGGCCCCTAAGTTGTCACTATAGTTACTGTAGTTATTACAATGGAACATTGTCTTGCCCATATTTGTCCAGTTTATTATTAAATATGGCAGGTATCAACAAAGCCGATAATAAAAGGAGTCTTACCCGCTTACACCACACGGGCTAGTACTGATGAGTGCTGTGATGACATCCATATCAATCGTTCCACCACATATACTATCAATTGTGACAGGAAAAATAACAGTTTCTCCCATTAAAACATCTTGTAAATTATAATTTACTGTGCACCAAGGTTTTCCATTGCTTTCATTTATCTGCACTGCAATATCTCATCCACTGCTTCTTCTGTACATTGTAGTGGATTAGCTGCTGGAGACTTCTATTTGCCAAACCAAAGTAAAAAGTGCTGATTGGACCCTGGAAGTATGGATCTCAGATCACCAGAAAATTTAGTGAGGAAAGCGATATGTATTTTGTTTTATACATTTTCACTATTTTCTAAAAAATAATTTTATCAACAGTGCGGATGTGCATAGCAGGGCAGACAAATAGACACTTTATGGTTTGTCTTCTTCACTAATGAAACAGAACCATGCGTCTTCCCCTCTTTCCTTTCTTACTAAATGTATATATAGAAGCAGCCTTAAAAAGTGCTTCAGTCAATGACCATCTGAAGATTTCCAACAGACAATGTAATATTGCATTGCCTACGGGAGCTTAGAAAGAGCATCATCTTTCCTTGCCCAGGCCAAATCCTTCCATCCAAGCAGAAGAAAGTTACTGCATTTACTTTCAGATCTGCTTTTACAAGCCCTCAGCCCCTTTTCCTGCAGAGAGATGTCCAGTTTCATTCAGGTGGAAAGGCAGCCTTTCAGCTAGCTATGTATTCTCCCTGAGCATGAGTTTCTAAAGGGTAGGGGGGACACTTCTGATAAAAGCAAGCATTTTGCTGTAAAAAGAAATGAACAGGGCAAAGGAAGGGCAGTGCTCCTATTCCCCAGGCTGTGTCTTTGAAATGAAGGTCTAGCATAGCCTACATAACCCTCTGCTGTTGACTGTCTCCATGTCTCTCTATAACAAGTCCTTGTGTAAGAAGGCAAGATCAAAGATGGCTTAACATGCGGCATGTTTTACTTCCCCTTGTTTTCTGCAACATGTACAGGGTGCTTGGCAGATATAAAAAGCGCACTGCCAAAAGGTCTCAGCAACTACAGTGCCCCATGGTAAGGATTTTCACACCTACAACCACCCAAGTAAGGTTATTTACATCTGCTTCTTTTGCTTTTACAAACAGTCTATAATTATGTTTTAAAGGGGAATGACAGCTACCAAAAAGAACTTCTGGAATATTCCTTTATTGCCAGTGGTGTAACGAGGTGAGGCAGCACCATAGAAAACTTCTGAATGGGGCCCCACTTACCCATTAAAAAAATAACCATGCACTGTATACATACCACATATACACACATACAGCACATACATATAGTAACATATACACCCATGCATCATATACACATCACATATGCATGCACATTTAGAGCATATACACATAACAAATACACACATACAGCATATTCACATCCAATACCCCTGACACTGGGGGCCCCATAGCAGCTGATATGGCTGTTACCCGTGTAGTTATCGCCCTTCTGCTTTCAGCATCTGTTTTTTTTCCCCGATCCTCATGAACTATAGTTTAAAAGTTATCCATGAAAAACAGATACCAAACTGACTAGGACATGCTTTTCCCAAGTTCTTGCCAAAAAGAACCTTACCCACCACCCAGAATCCTTCTTTGTACTGATAAGCAGCATAAACAATGCTTTCTACAGTGAACATTTAGGCCACATTCCCACGTGTTGACTGCATTTGTGTTGCATTTTGAAAAAGCCCACTGTACTAGGGGTCCTTTCACAAAATCTGATGATTCATGTACTCTCAGCAGATTTTGTTCAGTAGAAAACAGACTGGTACATTTATTCATTTTGGCTCAGGGTGGTACTAGAACTATGCTATATTCTTCAGTGGGAAGTAAGTTTGTGGCACGAGGGATTAATGAATTAGCGCACGGACTAAAAGGGTTTACAACTCCGTTGGCCAGCTTTTAGCTGCTCTCTTTTCGTGCTACCAAATGACGCAAAAAATTGAATTGCCAGAAAACTGGTGAATTGACAAACAGCATCAATATTTTGCACCCAAGTGGAGAGTGTCAGAAAACACCAATATTGTGGCACGCATTTGTTAAAGCGTTTGTGCCAGTTTTCTGTCTGACTTTGTACTGAAAACAACGTGCAAACTGCTTGCACATATATTAATAAAGTGTCTGTGCCAGTTTTGTGTCGCGGCTCCACTCTGTCCGACACACCTAAAGGGGTATATTAGTGCTTAATCAGGGTTAGCGCCACATTTATTACTGTCCATCAGCACAATTCTGCAGCAAGAACAAAGTGCACCAAAAAAAGAGCAGTGCAGGCAGCATACAGAACGTTATTTCTCCTGCTGGAGGAGAACTAATGTGCATTATTTTTATTCAGAGATCAGTGCCAAATATACTGGTTGTGGACAAAAACAGCCCATTCTAAAAATCATTGGTTACATCTCAACTGAGCTGCTCTTCACAGAACAAATATTATACAATTGGTAATAATTCAGAACCATTTTTTTTATATAGTACTCAATTCATAAACATCTGTTAAAACAGTGTTAGGCTACATTCACACGGCTGTAAGGGGGACGTATATATGGCCGACGTATATACGCAATATATACGTCCCCCCATAGATGGCAATGGGCTCACGGCGCCATAGTTCAGCACACATCGCTATAGAGAGGGGCGGGGGTGAGCGGCCTACAGTATGGCAGGCACATGTTCTTGGGAATATAGCTGTATACTGTTCCTCTGTATTTCTCTTTGGAATGTATGGATACATTTACAACTGGTTCGTATTCCTATCCTCACCAAAGGGGTGTGTACCCTACACAGTGTGGTAGTATAGCACTAATAGGTCCATGCAGGGACTCACCCCCAACTAATAGCATTTGAGGAAAAGCCCAAAGAAACAGCAGGCAAAACAAACATAAAGAATTGTATTGTAGGGCAGTCATTGTATGAACTGTTTTGTTGCCTTTAAAACCTTCTAGTACACACAATGAAACTGCTGATGGAAATGCAGAGTGCATGCATTATTTGTGTTAGAGTATTTTATTGCATGCTTCCCTGCTTGTTGCCTTTGCTGCAAGCTATTAACTCTTTCAGAGACATGTCTCATTAACAAGGTTATAAAGAAGGTTTGGATAAATACCATAATTAGGCACAATGCAATACAGCAGTTAGTGTTTGTTTGCAGTTGCCAGCTCATTTCTTTGCAAACATGACCCAGTGAGTATCAATATGTTTAACCCTTCATCTTAAGAGTTACACCACATCATAATACATTCCAATTAATAGTGGCGGCATTCCTTGTTACTGACACAAGGGTCTTCTACCCCCATTAAGAATGCCACTTGGCACTTTTTACACAGGATTCAAACAAAGCTCTTTTGTAACATATTTATGTCAGTCTTTATGGGATCACCCTGCTTATTGTCTCTTATAAACTGTTTTTTTTTTTCATGTTGAATTTACAGCAGTAGTGATTAAGTGCTTTACAGGCTGTGGATATATAGAAATACAGTAGAGAACAGGAAGATAGTTCACCATCTAATTCTTCATAAAATCACTTCATTAAAAAAAGTATAAAATCCATAATTGCGCAAAAGGCACTCACTGCTACACGTAGTGCCCTTACACATATCTAAATACACATAGTAGGGGAAATTTATCATACACTGGTGCTGGTGCATAGGTCCGACATAGTAGTGGCGTAGTTTTGTATAAAAACCTCTGAACAAATATTTATATATATATATACATACATACATATATATATATATATATATATATATATATATATATACACACCATTTTACTTTCAAGGTATATCCACATGGCACATGGTACCAGATCAAGGCACATCCACATGGCAGATAGTTGAACATGGTACCAGATCAAGTTACAGCCACATGGCTCATAGTTGCTCATGGTACCAGTTAAAGGTATTTCGACATGCCACATAGTGGCTCAAGGTACCAGATAGAGGTATTTCCACATGGCACATAGTTGCACATGGTTTCATATCAAGGCACATCCACATGGCACATAGTTGCACATGGTGCCAGATCAAGGTACATCCACATGCCACATAGTGGCTCAAGGTACCAGATAAAGGTATTTCCAAATGGCACATAGTTGAACATGGTACCAGATCAAGATACATCCACATGGCACACAGTTGTATATGGTACCAGATCAAAGTACATCCAGATGCCACATAGTGGCTCAAAGTACCAGATAAAGGTATTTCCAAATGGCACATAGTTGCACATGGTTCCAGATCAAGGCACATCCACATGGCACAAAGTTGCACGTGGTACCAGATCAAGGTATATCCACTTGGTACATAGTTGCACATGGTTCCATATCAAGGTGAATCCACAAGACACATAGCTCACACAGCCCACCCTCATTACTTCTCGCCCTCATTAAGTAATTACTAAGTAACTATAAGGATATTAACAAAAGATATCAGTATGTAACTATAAACTTGAGCCCCCTTTTTATATCAAGGCAAGGAACTTTTTTCTGACAAGAACATTATAAGCCTGCTACATATGGTCAAAAATTTAAAGGGCTTGTCACAGAAGGCTCCTGCAGCCTCAACAATGCAGAGGGATCTGACTAAATGCTTTCAGGTGCCCTATAATGCACTTGGGATGGATGGTTCTAAAGCTGGAAAGATTCTATGTAATGCTAAAGATGTTTATTGCTCACATTTCTCTTTCATAGTCTGCTATAGAGAATGGGGCAATCTGGGAAACCAAGAAATCACCTGATTTTCCTGGTGGAAACACCTAAAGTGTTCAGCCACTTGCATTTAATCCACAGTCAAATCTTTAACAATTTACATGGCATCCAATTTTCACGTTCCAAGTATTAAAGGAAACCTACCAATAATTAGGAATCTACCTATCAAGGTAGATCTGATGGTAGGTTTGCTAAGCCCCAAACTACCTTTCGCTAATTCTATAACACTTTCTAACCTGAACTACACTCTATACATAGCTATTTTTTGGCAGAGGCTACTAGGTCTAGGAGTAGCCTCTATGGATAAGGGCTATTCCATGCACCAGTAGCCTCTGCCATCCTACCTACCTGCTTGTCATTGGGGTTCCTCAGTGAGCTCCTTCTCACTACTGGCTTCTACAAGTTCTGCTTATGTGCAGTAACTTCTCCAGTGCTGCTGGCTGCCACCAAATGCGCCTGCTCACGGCCACCATTGACTAGTGTTGTGCACAGTCATGGTGCAGTGATGCCACCACACTGTGACTAAGCTGGACCACCTGGTTCCTATGGAGATGGAAGGAGTGAGGAGCACTTAGCCCTCCAATATCCACGTAACAGAAATAGGCTGCAAATATTACCAAGTTTGTAGCCCATTTCAGCATTTGGTTGTGTGAATGAGGTCATATATAGATACATTTGTTATTGTACTTTATAATATTTATTAAAATAGTAAACACAAACAACCTCTATGTTTCTAAGGGAATACTTTGGGTGAGCATATACACATCCAAAAAGAAAACCCTATTAAACTTGGAATTAAGTTCAGTTACAAAATGTATTTTGTATATCATTCCATTTAATTAGGTTTTTCATGGTTCATCATTACACTGTGCTCCAGAAGTTGCACCATCAGTACATAACATACAATATTAATGGCTGGGCCCCAATGCATTTGATTGTACCATAACAATTAAGACTATTATGTCACACAAATTGGGTTTAATTATAGGACTAATAGGTATAGAGAACGGGAGGTGATATAAATGATGATATTTCTTGAAAGATACAATGCAACGGACATTTATGAGCCCTCAGTGACACAGATGCTGCAAGTATTTCAGATAGGTGAAAATAGGACAATGCAGAAGTCCAGTGACTTAATGAACCCCTGCGGGACCAACTCTGGTTACTAACAATTTCTCTCCCAGTCATCAGACAAGGAAATCTTAGCCTGCTCTGTTAGCCTTACTCTTCAGTCTTCCTCTACACAAACAACCAATTAGAGAGAAAGAAACAAATTGGGAGCTCTTCCTGTAGACGCTCCTTCAGCCTTTCCATCACTGTGCACATTCTTCGTCCTCCCCTCAATTCAGACACAGATTAAAAACGCTTCACCATTCCGCTATTTCTCTTTTTGTCTACAAAGAAGACTCTGTTTTATAAGGGTTCCTATGCAGGCCCCTCTGCTTTTAATTAAAAGAGGGATGTCATACTGTAAGCTCTGGAAGGTGGTGGAAGGTGCTTTCATATGACTAAGAATCACTGTAAAAAGAAATGGAAGGCGATTGTAGAGAGAAAACTGAGACAAAGACACGAGGGGAACTCGGGCTTATAAAAAAAGACAAACAAGATAGAAGGCAAAGAAATAATCCTGCACCTTTTCTATAGAATTCATAATAAAACTTATATAAATAAAGAACTATTATTATTTATTATTATAGGCTCCTTTTAAACAAGCGTATGCTACACCTGGCTGGGACCCAGCAATGGCAAATGGCCATTCAAATTGAGGACCGTGTTGCCCGTTCAGGTGAATGTTGCAGTGTGCTACCCATACCAAAATGTCAAAAAATCAGTTTGTCTTAAAGGGGTTAAAAAATTACTTAGAACCGGGCTTGGGTGGGCTATTTAAAAATAATAAATATGTACATACCTCCCCCGGCGCCACCGATGTCCCACGCCGCGGTCCGTTTGATCCGTGGCCCTGTTTGTTAACAGGGGCACAGAAGCCGCAGACAGGGAACTTCCGGCCAGTGATGTGGCCGGCTCCTCCCATCCGCCCCTATCTCTCAGCGTTGTAAGCGCTGGGAGATGGTGTCGGATGGGAGCTCCCGGATAGCCCCTTTAAATGAACCCTATTTAGTAAATTATAACAACAATGTCAGTGAACAATCGATAAGTATTCAACACAATGGGGGAGATTTGTTAAAAGTATCTGAGAGCAAAACTGTTCTAGTTTCTCATGGCAACTAACAGGGGCTTTGCTAGTGTGATAAAAGATCCGGGCCAGGGCTCCACTGCATATGTATCACACTTTCAGTAATGCCCACTCCTGTATATAACTCCCTCATATTTGGTTGTGCCAATAGCAACTTTACTTACATACAGATACAGACAACACAGGAGAAATCCCTATGTGTTACTTCCAATGACGTGTCCTCGGATTGTAGTTGTTCTTTATCTTTCCCATTAGGTCTGGCATCACCATGGGGCAGATTTATCAAGCTGTCTGAAAGTCAGAATATTTCCAGTTGCCCATGGCAACCAATCACAGCTCCCCTTTAAAATATTCATGAGCACTGGTAAAATGAAAGCTGAGCTGTGATTGGTTGCCATGGGCAACTGGAAATATTCTGACTTTCAGACACTTGATAAATCTGCCCCCATGTGTCCTCTTCAGCCATGTGTCCTTCCTGGAGTTCACCATACAGAAATCTTATGTTCTTCATTGTCCCTTCCTCTTGATAGTGTTATCCTGCTGCTACCCCTACCACTCTCCCTAAAATACTGTAGGACTGCATTCACACGTGGCATTTGCCTTGCGTTTAAACAATGCAAAATAGTGGGTGCATTCTATGGAAACGCACATGCAATTAGGCCGAGAACCGCTCACACCAGGCAAATGCCATGTGTAAAAGCAGCCTTATAAAGTTACACAGAAAGTCCTCATCAACATAACGAGTAACACAAAATAACATGTTGTAAACATCTGGTTTACACTCAGTACATGGTCGCCAAACTTTATAACAAACCTGACATTACGGCACCCCCGCCATAATACCTACACTAAGTAATGTCCCCCACAACACCCTTTAATGACCCCACAGCCCCCAGTAAGAAATTTCCACCCAGTTATGTCCCCACAGCCCCCAGTAATGTCTTCATGGCCCCCAGAATATTCCCCACAGCCCCCAGTAATGTCTTCACACAGCCCCCATTAATGTCTTCACACATCCCCCAGTAATGTCCCTAGAGCCCCATAATGCCCCCATAGCCCCCAGTTATCTCCCCACACAGCCCTCAATAATGTCCGCCACAGTCCCCAGTAATGTCCCCCAACACCCCCAATTTTGTTCCCACAGTCCCCAGAGGCCCCCGTTATGTCCACCACAGCCATCAGTAATGTGCCCCACATCCCTCAGTAGTGTTCCCCACAGTCCCCTTAATCTGCCTTCCCCTCGCATGCTGTGTGTTTTGGCGTCAGAATTTGCTGCTCTCTGTAGTGGAGAACAGAGCTGATGGCTCCATCCTCCACCACCAGGGGCGGACTGGCCATTGTACCCACCGGGAATTTTCCCGGTGGGCCGGTCGGTCCTGGGCCAGTCTGGGGCCGGTCCAGAGCTGGTGCGGGGCCGATCGCACTCCCTAAAACTTTTAACATAATCTATAGTACCTGCATTGTACGATCCGGGTACTATTGATTAGTACACAGACGCAGCGCACTCACCTACACTCAGCTACACAGGTCACGCAACTGACATCATTTCGCGACCTGTGTAGTGTGGAGGAGACTGACACTTACCAAATGTCAGGCTGCCTGTCTCCATGTAGCTCCGCGGCTTGGTGTGGAGGAGCGGAACAGTGACGTCAATATCCCGCGCCTCTTACACCAAGCCACCGAAGACCGGGGACAGGAAGAAACCTGCGCCAAAGAAGTGAGTATTATGTTTTGTTTTTTTTAATTACAGAACGGGGGGCATTATTTATATGTCTAAGGGGGCTGCATTATTCTATATTTGGGAATGGCAGTGGGCATAAATTATATGTCTGGGGTGGGGGGGATTATTGTTTATCTGGGGCTGGCAGTGGGCATAAATTATATGTCTGGGGTGGGGGGGATTATAGTATATATGGGGCTGGCAGTGGGCATAAATTATATGTCTGGGGTGGGGGGGATTATTGTATATATGGGGCTGGCAGTGGGCATAAATTATATGTCTGGGGTGGGGGGATTATTGTATTTATGGGGCTGGCAGTGGGCATAAATTATATGTCTGGGGTGGGGGGGATTATTGTTTATCTGGGGCTGGCAGTGGGCATAAATTATATGTCTGGGGTGGGGGGGATTATAGTATATATGGGGCTGGCAGTGGGCATAAATTATATGTCTGGGGTGGGGGGGATTATTGTATATATGGGGCTGGCAGTGGGCATAACTTATATGTCTGGGGTGGGGGGATTATTGTATTTATGGGGCTGGCAGTGGGCATAAATTATATGTCTGGGGTGGGGGGGATTATTGTATATATGGGGCTGGCAGTGGGCATAACTTATATGTCTGGGGCGGGGGGAGGGGCATTATTCTATATCTAGGGCTGGCAGGGGGCATTAATTATATGTCTGGGGCGGGGGGGGGGGGCATTATTGTTTATCTGGCGCAGGCAGGGGGCATTAATTATATGTCTGGGACGGGGGGGAATTAATTATATATCTGGGGCTGGCAGAGGGCATTAATTGTATGTCTGGGGTGGGGGGCATTATTCTATATCTAGGGCTGCAGGGGGCATTAGTTATATGTCTGGGGCAGGCAGGGGACATTAGCTATATGTCTGGGGCGGGCTGGGCACATTATTCTATTTCTGGGGCGGGCAGGGGGCATTAATTATATGTCTGGTGCAGGCATGGGGAATTAATTATATGTCTGGGGTGGGCTGGGCACATTATTATATGTCTGGGGTAGGCTGGGGACATTATTTTTATGCCTGGGTCATAGTAGGAGCTCTATCAATACTGGGGTGGGTCGGGGGGGGGGGGGGGGGTTAAGGGGGTTAAAGGAGAGAAAGAAGAAATAAATTATCCTTACCATTACAGTATGTTACATTATGGGGCACTATTTGTGTGGTGCTAATATTACTCTATTACAGTATTTGGGGCACAGTATTGGTGGTAGCAGAAGGGACAATGGGAAAGTGCAGCACATACTGTAAGACGTCTGTGTGGTAAACTCTTCAGGAAAGATGTGTACCTGGAGGAAGAGACAAGGTGATGGTGGAACTATTGTAGAAGATGAGGAACGAGTACAATCATCTCATGTGTTTTCTGTAGTTGTATATGATAAATACTGATTTTTTTCATGTTCGCTTCTGTGTATACATTTAGTATTATAGTAGTTATATTCTTGTACATGGGGGGCAGTATTATAGTGATTATATTCTTGTACATGGGAGGCAGTATTATAGTAGTTATATTCTTGTACATAGGGGGCAGTAGTATAGTGGTTATATTCTTGTACATAGGGGGCAGTATTATAGTAGTTATATTCTTGTATATAGGGGCAGTATTATAGCAATTATATTCTTGTACATGGGGGGGGCAGTATTATAGTGGTTATATTCTTGTACATGGGGGCAGTATTATAGTAGTTATATTCTTGTCCATAGGGGGCAGTATTATAGTAGTTATATTCTTGTACATGGGGGGGGCAGTATTATAGTAGTAATATTCTTGTACATAGGGGGCAGTATTATAGTGGTTATATTCTTGTACATGGGGGCAGTATTATAGTAGTTATATTCTTGTCCATAGGGGGCAGTATTATAGTAGTTATATTCTTGTACATGGGGGGGGGCAGTATTATAGTAGTTATATTCTTGTACATAGGGGGCAGTATTATAGTAGTTATATTCTTGTACATAGGGGGCAGTATTATAGTAGTTATATTCCTGTACATAGGGGGCAGTATTATAGTAGTTATATTCCTGTACATAGGGAGCAGTATTATAGTAGTTATATTCCTGTACATAGGGGGCAGTATTATAGTAGTTATATTCTTGTACATAGGGGGCAGTATTATAGTAGTTATATTCTTGTACATGGGGGGGGCAGTATTATAGTAGTTATATTCTTGTACATAGGGGGCAGTATTATAGTAGTTATATTCTTGTACATAGGGGGCAGTATTATAGTAGTTATGTTCCTGTACATAGGGGGCAGTATTATAGTAGTTGGCTTGTATATGGGAGAAGGTATTGTAGTAGTTTTATTTTGTATATAGAAGGCAGGATTGAATGTGTTATTCTAAATGTGTTATTGTAGCATTATTCCTGTACATAGGAGGCAGTATCAATATATTCTTTCGTAATTAAGGCATAATTTACTGATCGACAGGTCACATTCTTTGCACATTAGATTCCCTTACTAGCAAAAGATGTTCTTGTTTTGCATTAAGGCCATCTATCAACAATTTGTCTGTTATAACTCCACCCACATTATCTGACCACACCCACTTATTTTGACTCCGCCCATAAGATGGGGCCACTTTTATTATTTTTTCCAGGTCCATTTTGAATTCCCAGTCCGCCCCTATCCACCACCGTACTCGTCACTATCTCGTCCAGAGGATGCAGAAAGTGATGAGAGTGGAGAATATGCCCAGACAGTGGGATGAGTGTCCTGCTGATCCTGGGCACAGGCCAAAAGATCCAGGGCATGGGCCTAAAATCTTTTAAACTTGCAATACCCCTAACAACCAATCAGAGGTCAGCTTTCAGTTTTCTACAGCAAGTTATAAAATAAAATTTGGGATTTGAATCGATGCAATAAATAAATAGAACTTTTTTTTTCGCTGACATTTTTTATAAATGAGGCACAGACTCAGAGAAACAAAATAAAGATCTGCATCTACTATTGCAAAAAATAAAACAGGAATTTCCAAAAAGTACAAAAACAATATAATCCATAAAATAATGAAGGGTCCATACAGAGGAGTAGGGGTTATCCCAGACATGCGTTAGGCTGCTTGCTTTGTAATTCTTTTAGACATTTTCGCTTGTCAATTTTTATAGAGGAAGCTCAGGACTCTGTTCTTATTGATATTTTAAGAAGATACAAATATGAACATTAGATCCATTTCCATTAATGGAAAGCAGGATGCTAATGTGAACAAAACCTTAGGGAATCTTATAGGTCAGTGGTGGTGAACCTCTGGCACGGGTGCCGGAGGTGGCACTCAGATTCCTCTCTATGGGCACCCATGCCGTCACCAGAGCAGAGTTCACCTAGACAGGACTCAAGGCCTTTTGCAGTCCCGGGCAGCCCATGACCTGGAAAGGAAGCTAAAATGATATTCTGATATTCTTCTTTCTACTGTATTGGTGTCCTCAGGTACCTTAATAAGGTACCGCTCAAATTGTTGCATTGGCACTTTGCGAAAAATATGTGGGTTTTGGTTGTAGTTTGGGCACTTGGTGTCTAAAAGGTTTGCCATCACTGTTATAGGTGTTATAGCAAAGGACTTTACAGTGACAGATGTACTTCTCAATACAGCAGTTCTATGTGCATCAGATATATTCAACACAGTTAGAAAGTGTGCAAATGCTAAGTTTTTCCCTATGTCCTAAAAACCATGCTGCTAGGTTAATTGGCTTTTACTGAAGTTAGCTTCTGCGTACATAATTGTGGTAGGCGACTTCTGAGTTCCACTGTGTCAAGCATTCATGTGAATAAATACAGTTCTATAATGAGTAATAACTGTGTGCATTTTCTTTTGCCATTTGTATAATTGTTTCTGCAAGAGATGCTGTTACATGTAGCAAAGCTTCTATCTTGCCATAATTCTGGCAAAAAAAAGTTCAAGACCCTTTATTAGGACACGGCAGAGAGCATTCGATTGCTGTTAGACACAGAGCAATCGCTGACCATCCAAGCGCGGCAATAGACCCGATGAATGCTTCAGCGCATTACAGCCTTCCAGTAACCCGGAATAAACTCATCAGCCCATTTGCACCTTTTTGAAAATGCATTACAGAGTCCACTACTCCACTCAATGCAACTTACTGAAAAGTAAGGAACAGAATCCAGGCCAGTCATTATTTACATCGAAACAGATTCTCCCAGGTTGTGTATGATTCTGTGATACTAAACAAATGCCTGCCATGTCACAGACATCTGTGCTTTCTGTTCCTACTACCAATATAAAAAGCTAGTCCCACCAGTAGACAGGATCAGTCTCCTTCTAAAAAGAATTTAATTCTAACAATAAATCTTAGGGTTCGGAGCAAATATTAGTTGAGCAGATTTGTTGGAAATCACATTGATTGGTAATGAGAAAATGTGGGTTTGTATTGGATCATGCTAGAATGATCTGAGTTTACAGAGCCTCCTGGAAGGCAGAGAACCCCTGGTTGTGTTGTGTATCATGCAGTAGTATGTTTTACATTTGATTCACTGATTTAAAGATAGGAATGAATCTCTGGACTGCAGCTTATTATTTCAGGCTTTGGAAGGTAAAAAAAAATAGCTGCTGGGCATGTGACAGTGTTCACAAACCTTTAATGTCAGACATAATGATCATGGTAAATTGGAGCTCGTTACCACGAAATGAGAGCTCATCGAGTCTTCCTTTTTTTTTTATCTCTGTAGAGGAGGGAACTGAGCAAGAAAGCTAATCACTAATCTTCTTACTCTCGGTGGCTCCAAAGTTAGTCTCATTGGATAATTGTTGTTTATTGCTACTTAAATGATAGAAATGTATTTAGAAATCCAACTTATATACCGTATATAGGGCACATGGTCTAATAGTAATGAAGATGTAATGAGCAATCGTTCATATTTCTAGTCTTAGGTAGGCTACTTTTCTTAGATCCTCATCATCCCTGAGGCAGTAAAGAAAGGCTATATATATACGCATAGTTCCACAATCACTATGGAATGATATATACTGCAAAGTATAGTCCGCTGTTTGCAGATTTCTAGTAGGAACTGATAATATACTTACCATATTTTTTGGACTATAAGGCGCACAAAAAATCCTTTGATTCTCTCAGAAATCAAAGGTGCGCCTTATACTCCAGTGCGCCTTATATATGAACTGTACTTACAGACAACAGCTGCTTTGAACTGTGAACAGGTCTGCCACCTGCTGGTCATTCATCCTTATAATCAGGTGTGCCTTATAATCCGGTGCACCTTATATATGATCCTAGACGTTTTAGCAGGCATTTATTGATGGTGCGCTTTATAATCCGGTGCGCCTTATTGTCCAAAAAATACTGTAGATTAAATCTCATATTCAAATCGCTATCACACAGTAATCCTGCCGCAATAATTATTTGTGCTCAGAATTATTTACATAGTTATATTTTTCTTAAGGTCGAAAATAGACACCAGTCCACCAAGTCAAGCCTATATATTTCTATAGTTCTTATCTAGAGAAAAAACCATTGGATGGTCACCAATTGTCCTACATTAGGGGAAAAATTCCTTCTTGCCTCCAAACATGGCAATCAAAATAATCTCTTCCAGAAGTGCAACTCACATAGACAATGCAAGAATGCAACATCAATACCATTTTACAAAAAAACTACCGTATATTCCGGCGTATAAGACGACCTGGTGTATAAGACGACCCCCCTACTTTCCTGTTTAAAATATAGAGTTTAAGATATATTCGCCGTATAAGACTACCCCTTTTCCAGCGCATACAAAACACCGGTAAAAATTAAAAAAAAACATTTGAATTTAACATGGTCCTTTTTTTAATGTAAATTCTTATGACATGCAGGTATATAGCAGGAAAACTGTCGCTCATAAACATAAGGCATACAACAACAACATTACCATTACAGCACAGCCCCCAGTAGTATACAGCACAGCCCCCAGTAGTATACAGCACAGCCCCCAGTAGTATACAGCACAGCCCCCAGTAATATCCAGCCAGCCCAGCATTAATAGAAAATAATAAACTTATATACTCACCCTCCGGTGGCCCCGACCTGCAGCGCTGCTCCCCCGATGTCCGCGTGGGTCCTCTTCTGGCTTCGGCGCCCGTCTTCTGTCTTCGCTAACTTCGTGCCGGGCGCCGCCATTGTTCTCCCCTGGACGGCGCCTAGTATGACGCGCCGCTTCTGACGTCATACTAGGCGCCGCCCCGGGGAAAAGCATGGCGGCGCCCAGCAGAAGAAAGAAGACTGCGCGGAAGACGATCCGCGCGGACATCGGGGCCAACGGAGGGTGAGTATGCACCCCGATGTCTTTTTGAGGCTGCCGGCAGCTTTTTGAGGCTGCCGGCAGCCATCGCTGTGCAAACACCCGCAATCGGTGCTAGCACCGATCGCGGGTGTTACTGGTAAGCCTTTGCTGCAATATGCAGCAAAGACTTACCGGCTATGGAGAGGGCTCAGCCCGTGAGCCCTCTCCATGCACCGGGACCCGCCGTATAAGACGATTACCGGCGTATAAGACGACCCCAGAGAAGACAGAAGATTTTTCTGTCTTCAAAAGTCGTCTTATACGCCGGTATATACGGTAGTGTTTTCTTAAATGGTTCCATATTGTTTGCCATTGCTTTTACTTGTGGTAGGTCATTCCATAACTACTACACTAACTGCGGAGAACCCTTTCCTATGTAAATTTCTAAAACTTCTTTGCTCAATCTGAAATATATGTCTCCTGGTCCTTTGCACAGTTCTGGGAAGGAATAGATTACATCGGGGAACAATTGTTAGCATAATTCTTGTTAACGTTGATTTTTTTTTCAGCAGTTTTAGACTGAAATAGGCTTGCAGTTAGTTTTCTTCGTCAAGGTTTTTTTTCACAGTTTATCTTAATGTGATTACTGTAAACTTCAGCCTGGATTGAGAGGAGCATTTATTTGGTTCATACTCATCCAACTTTATTGGAAATATGCAATACCAGAATTAGAGATCATTCACACAGTTGTCTCCTTTGCAAAAACGCAAAAGATTGCATCAGTTTTTATCTGTTTTCCTTTTTATGTCTTTATGGCATATGTTGATATTTTATTTTTCACATCCAAATGTACTGTATATACTTGAGTATAAGCCGAATCAAGCATAAGCCGTGGCCACTAATTTTACCACAAAAACCTGGTAAAACCTATATTTTTTTACTTGAGTATAAGCCGGGTTTGGGTTTTCAGCACATTTTTTTGTGCTGAAAAACTAGGCTTATACTCGAGTATATATCGTAAGTAAAAAAGAAGTGTCAGATCTAAGCCAACTCAAAAAAGAGAAAAAGCGATGCACATACATGGCAAAAAATAAACTTTATTAAACGTAATCAAACACGTCATCACAAAGTATAAAGAGGCACATATAGATAAAAACAATTAAAAGATGTTCTACACATGGCACAACAACCCCCCTTAGGGAGTAAGGGATCAAAGTCCCAAACCCAGGGGTAACCAACAGCGCTCCAGACACCTTATCTATAAGTAAACCCAAATTTGAAGATAAACAAATGGTCAGGAAAGCCTGACTGTATACAATACCTCCAAACAGAAAGTAAAGCTGAAACAGAGAAGGCAGATAAGGTGGGGGAGGGAGGGGTGGAACAGCTGTGGGAAAGGAAACCCCACGCAGTACGTCACGTATCCGTTACTTCCTCAGGGGTAATGGTAGCCACAGGTTCTGTCCCGCTTACATGCCCAAATAGTCCCCACATGTGCTACAGGGTACGTTGTATCGATTAGTATTACAGCACATGCACCAAGCGGTGACGAACCGCTAGTAAACAGACAGGTATAGATAACCATGCGCTTGCATGCACATGCGCCAGTAGCATTATGCGCACACGCTGGTATTACCCTGACGATAAAATACCATGTCGCAGGCATGCACATGCGCCGGTAGCAGTATGCACATGCGCTGGTAATACCATGACAATAAAATGGATCTAAGCCAACAAAAATTGTGTTATGTGCTAGATACTGGCTGCATATATGTTAATACATGAAATCACCTTTTTTCCAGATTGCACTACCCCAAGATTTCTAACTTTTTATTATAAGACAGACCTTCATTCCACAACAGGTTTACTACATTCAAAGTCCTCTCTAAGAGTATGCACAATAGTCTTACTTCATAGCCATTTATTGTTCTAGGCCTTCATGCCTGACCAAGGTGCACTATATAATCAAAAATATGGTGACAGAACTGTTTATCATTGAATTCAGGTGTTTCATTCAGTCCCATTGCCCCTGTTCTATAAAATGGGACAGACTAGCTACGGAGTCTGCTTTTACCGATGCGTGTGAAATAAAGCATAGTAAAATAATAGTATGCAATCATTGCTAGGATGCAGTTTGTAAACTTTCTTCCCTTCTAGATAATCCAATCAAATGTAGGTGATACCTTAGAAATAAAACCACAGCAACTATGCAATAAAGTGGCAGACCATGTGCAGTGATGTAGAGCAGAAATGTTTATATTAAACATCAATATAGATTAGCTATTTGATGCCATAGACTTTCCTTGCACGTTGTTGAATATTTTCGTAGGTGTTTCTTTAGCATATATAAAAGGGCACTAATACAAAAGGGTAATACCTGGGTAAATATAAGACTCTAATAGTGTCAGACATATTGTGGGGCATTCATCAATTTTGGCGCAGAGTCCATGTTTTTGGAGCATGAATCGTGCTATTATATACACTGGAATGTTAGATTGTGGCACAAGGGGTTAATTAATTGGTGCATGATTGATAAGGTTTAGAAGTGTCTCCACATTCTTGATGGTGAAATAGAATTCCATAGAACAGCTTTTTGCAGCTCTTAGTGTGCGCTAAAAACTGTTTCTGGAAACTAGAAGTGCAGGAATGTGTGTTGGGATTTCAAATTTGTGCCCAAATAGTGTGCCCAAATAGTGCGCCCAAATAAAGAAAAGGAGTAAAGTTTCTTTGTAGTCGAGGGTCTTGTGACCCATAGGCAACAGACTTGGAACTTCCTGTGAAAATCGGTGTCCTGCAGGCTTCGATGGGGTTAAGGTTTGCCATGCAGTATTTGGAAGGGTGCGCTTGGACATCCACACACGCTGCTCCAACCACCGATATGGGAGTGGTTACCATAGAGGGGGCATGCATACAGTAATAAGTGCATAGCCCGTATGATCCACCATGTGTCTGTAGACACTGGAGATCACAGGAAGTAAAGTCCAATATGGGTTACCCTATTAGCCTCTTATACTTACCCTTGTAAATTTTTGTATTTGTGACCTAGTGCTACTTAGTTGACTAATGCAATGAATAAGGGTTTTTCAAATTGAGGAGGATTTATCAGAACTCTGAGATGTGTTTTTGAGCCAAGAAATGGTGCATGTCCATAACTGTGCCATTTTTGCAGCAGTCATTGGTGCCATTTTTCCACGAAAATAGAGTCATTATAGACATTCACCATTTGTTGGTGCAAAAACACACCTCTGGTTCTGATAAATCCCCCAATGCATCCTACGCCACCACCTAACTATAATGAACATCTACCTTGGCTGCTAGTATAGAGTTG
This sequence comes from Engystomops pustulosus, assembly GCF_040894005.1. NCBI lineage: Eukaryota > Metazoa > Chordata > Amphibia > Anura > Leptodactylidae > Engystomops > Engystomops pustulosus. The sequence continues at coordinate 97,844,970 of NC_092417.1, read as the reverse complement.
CCCATACACAGGTATGTCCTTCACTTCTAATAGCTTATTGTACACTGCCAGCTACTATCATATAGTCTCAACTGCCCATTCCATAGATGGCATTGTTATAGCAATATCAGTTATGAATTGATCAAAAACTATTCTTCCTTGTTCGCAACAGATGTCTTTTGAGTGATATCAAGGAATGATCTTTCCTAAAATTTCAAGCAATGGTTAGCCGAAATAGCTTGGGCATTAACATTTGTCTAAAGGTTAAAGATTAGAGATGAGCGAACATACTCGTCCGAGCTTGATGCTCGTTCGAGCATTAGCGTACTCGAAACTGCTCGTTGCTCGGACGAGTATTTCGCCCGCTCGAGAAAATGGCATCTCCCGCCGTTTTGCTTTTTGGCGGCCAGAAACAGAGCCAATCACAAGCCAGGAGACTCTGCACTCCACCCAGCATGACGTGGTACCCTTACACGTCGATAGCAGTGGTTGGCTGGCCAGATCAGGTGACCCTGGAATAGACTAGCCCCTGCCCGCGCTGCTCGGATCATTCTGTGTCTGGATGCCGCTAGGGAGAGAGCTGCTGCTGGTCAGGGAAAGCGTTAGGGTGTTCTATTAGAATAGTGTTAGGCAGGAGTGATTCTACAAGAACCCAACAGTCCTTCTTAGGGCTACAATAACGTTTTATTTTCCTTTTTTTTGGTTTGCCTGTTACTAACTCTTTGAGTGTGGGCTAGAAAATAGCCATAGGAGAACCCTAACGGCTTATTTAGGCCTACAATAGCGTTATTTTTTCCTTTTTTTTTTGGTTTGCTTGTGGCTGGGCTTGCTGCTATTAGTAGTGCAGCTAGTACTATATTGTGAGTAATTTGCAGGGAGACTTGTGTTTAGCTCTTAGTGACACACATATCCACCTCAAACACCGAAGTGGGACAAGTTAATAGGGGTTTGATTTGAATTACGCCGAGTCTGCAGATTTTTTTTTTTTTACGTTTATTTCTTTTTAGAACTCACAGTAATCTGGCAAAGCAGTGTGCTTTGAGTGTGGGCTAGAAAATAGCCATAGGAGAACCCCAACGGCTTATTTAGGCCTACAATAGCGTTATATTTTCCTTTTTTTTGGTTTGCTTGTGGCTGGGCTTGCTGCTATTAGTAGTGCAGCTAGTACCATATTGTGAGTAATTTGCAGGGAGACTTGTGTTTAGCTCTTAGTGACACACATATCCACCTCAAACACCAAAGTGGGACAATTTATTAGGGGTTTGATTTGAATTAGGCACAGTCTGCTGATTTATTTATTTTTTACGTTTATTTCTCTTATAACTCAAAGTCATCTGGCACAGCACAAAATCCAGTTGTGTGCTGTCAGTGTAGGTTAGAAACTAGCCATAGTAATAGGATAGCATCTTTTTGTTTAAAAAAACCCCACAAAAAACACCAAAAAAAAAAAATTTGAAGTTTACACTTTAATTTTGAAAATGTTTAACCCGAGGGCTAGGGGTAGAGGACGAGGGCGTGGACGTGGGCGTCCAACTACTGCAGGGGTCAGAGGCCGTGGTCCTGGGCGAGGTGAGACACCACCTGCTGATGAGGGAGCAGGGGAACGCCGCAGAGCTACACTCCCTAGGTTCATCATGTCTCAAGTTACTGGGACTCGTGGTAGAGCACTGTTGAGGCCAGAACAGTGCGAAGAGGTGATGTCGTGGATTGCGGACAATGCTTCTAGCCATTTGTCCACCAGTCAATCTTCCACGCAGTCCACCCATGTCACCGAAATCAGCACTCCTCCAGCTCCTCCACCTCAGCCTCCTTCCCCCCAGTCTGCCCCCTCCCAGCAAACTTTGGCATTTGAACCGGCATACTCTGAGGAACTGTTTTCTGGACCCTTCCCACAGTCACAAACCACTTGTCCGGTTGCTGCTGAGCTATTTTCCGATGTCCAGGTTTTCCACCGGTCGCAGTCTGTGGGTGATGATGACATTATTGACGTACTGGAAGAAGTGTGTAAAGAGGTGTCGGACGATGAGGAGACACGGTTGTCAGACAGTGGTGAAGTTGTTGTCAGGGCAGGAAGTCCGAGGGGGGAGCAGACTGAGGGATCGGAGGATGATGAGGTGACAGACCCAAGCTGGGTTGATAGGCCGGGTGAACACAGTGCTTCTGAGACAGAGGCGAGTCCTATAGCAGAACAGGTTGGAAGAGGCAGTGGTGGGGCCAGACGGAGAGGCAGGGCCAGAGCTGGTGCATCAGCGCCAAATGTTGCCCGTAGTCAAGCTCCCGTGGCTCCCGTGGCTAGAGGGCTAGATTTTCAGAAGTCTGGAGGTTCTTTAAAGAAACACCGGATGACCGACGGACTGTGGTGTGCAACCTTTGCCAAACCAGGATCAGCAGGGGTTCCACCACTACTAGCTTAACTACCACCAGTATGCGCAGGCATATGAATGCTAAACACCCCACTCAATGGCACCAAGCCCGTTCACCTCCGGCCGGGCACACCACTGCTCCTTCCACTGTGTCATCTGCTAGTCAGCCCCCTGCCCAGGACCACGGCCCAAACACCTCCCGTGCGAAAACCCCATCTTCGCCTCCACGATCCTCCACAGCATCCACCAGCGTTCAGCTCTCCATACCCCAGACCCTGGAGCGCAAAAGGAAGTATAGCGCAACCCACCCACACGCCCAAGCCCTCAACGTCCACATCTCCAAGTTGCTTAGCCTGGAGATGCTGCCCTATAGGCTGGTAGAGACCGAGGCCTTTCGAAACCCCATGGCGGCGGCCGCCCCTCGGTATTCGGTCCCCAGCTGCCACTACTTTTCCCGATGTGCCGACCCAGTCCTGTACAAGCATGTGTCAGAGAACATCATCCGTGCCCTGACCAACGCCGTTTCTGACAAGGTTCACCTGACCACGGACACGTGGACGAGTGCTGCCGGGCAGGGCCACTATATATCGCTGACGGCACATTGGGTTAACTTGGTGGAAGCTGGGACCGAGTCTGACCCTGGGGCTGCTCATATACTGCCGACGCCGAGGATTGCGGGGCCTACCTCGGTCCAGGTGTTTCAGGCCTACTATGCCTCCTCCTCCTCCCACCCCTCCTCCACCTCCTCCTCCGAATTACCATCCGTGGGCATGGCGCCATCAGTCGGTAGCTCTAGGCATAGCAGCAGCGCCATCGCTAAGCGACAGCAGGCGGTGCTCAAAATGCTGAGCCTAGGCGATAAAAGGCACACCGCCAAAGAGCTATTACAGGGCATCACGGCGCAGACTGATCTGTGGCTGGCACCGCTGAACCTGAAGCCAGGCATGGTTGTGTGTGACAACGGCCGTAACCTGGTGGCGGCTCTGCAACTCGGCAGACTGACACATGTGCCATGCCTGGCCCATGTTTTAAATCTCATAGTTCAGCGTTTCCTCAAGACATACCCCAATCTGTCTGATTTGCTCACGAAGGTGCGCCGCATCTGTGCGCATTTCAGGAAGTCCAGCACAGATGCTACCACTCTCAGGGCAGCGCCTCCAACTGCCCGCTCACCGACTGTCGTGCGACGTGCCCACGAGGTGGAATTCAACATTAACCATGTTATCCAGAGTTTACCAGCAGCGCAGAGCGATTGTAGACTGCCAGATGTCAACTTCCACCAGAACTGGTAGTCGGGTCAGTCAGCTTCCTCAAGTCTACAATGAGGAGTGGACGTGGATGTCTGATATCTGTCACGTGCTGAGTAACTTTGAGGAGTCAACACAGATGGTCAGTGGCGATGCCGCCATCATCAGCCTCACCATACCGCTGCTTGGCCTGTTGAAAAACTCTCTGGTCAGCATGAAGTCGGAAGCTTTGCGCTCGTCACAAGAGACGGGGGAAGAAGATTCCCTTGTTGATAGCCAAAGCACCCTTAGGTCTGTTTCTCAGCGCATATCGGAGGAGGTGGAGGAGGATGAGGAGGAAGAGGAGGAGAATGTTGGCGAGACAGGGGAGGGGACCCATTTTCAGGCCTTCACTGTTCAGCGTGAACATGGGCAGAAGAAGAGGGGTTGGAGGAGTTGGAGGAGGAGGAAATGGGCAGTCAGGCCAGTAAGGGGAGTGAATTCTTGCGCGTTGGGACTCTGGCGCATATGGCAGATTTCATGCTAGGCTGCCTATCCCGTGACCCTCGTGTTCAAAGAATTTATTCCAGCACCGATTACTGGGTATTCACTCTCCTGGACCCACGGTACAAGCAAAATCTTTCCACTCTCATCCCTGGAGAGGAAAGGAGTGTGATAATGCATGAATACCAGCAGGCCCTGGTGCACAAGCTGAAACAGTATTTCCCTTCTGACAGCGCTAGCGGCAGAGGGCGTACTTCTGCGGGACATGTAGCGAGGGAGAGTAGGCGAGCAGGCAGCTTTTCCAGCACTGGCAGAGGTACGCTTTACAAGGCCTTTGCCAGTTTTATGTCACCCCAGCAAGACACTGTCACCTGTCCCCAGTCTCGGCAGAGTAGGGCTGATCTTTACAGAAAGATGGTGAGGGAGTACGTAGCTGACCATACCATCGTCCTAAATGATCACACAGCTCCCTACAACTACTGGGTTTCAAAGCTGGACATGTGGCACGAACTGGCGCTGTACGCCTTGGAGGTTCTTGCCTGCCCTGCCGCTAGCGTGTTGTCTGAGCGGGTTTTCAGTGCAGCTGGTGGCATCTTCACCGATAAGCGTACACGCCTGTCGACTGACAGCGCTGACAGGCTGACGCTTATCAAGATGATTAAAGCCTGGATTTCTCCGGATTTTCATTCTCCACCAGGTGAAAGAAGCTCAACCTGAATAATGTATGCACTCATTGTCCTCCTTCTCCTCCTCTTTGTACACTAAAGCATAGGAAACTGGCTATTTTTTGCCAGGGCCAACTGGCTCTAGCTATAGTACTCTATGTATTTAATTTTTCTGGAGGGCCACCTACTCGGTCCTCTGTTTTAAGCAATTTTTGGGAGTGCCACATACAGGCACTCAATCTATTTAATTTTTCTGGAGGACCACCTACCTGCTCCTCTGGTTTGAAAACTTTTTTGGACTGCCACATACAGGCACTCAATTTATTTAATTTTTCTGGAGGACCACCTACCTGCTCCTCTGGTTTGAAAACTTTTTTGGACTGCCACATACAGGCACTCAATTTATTTAATTTTTCTGGAGGACCACCTACCTGCTCCTCTGGTTTGAAAACTTTTTTGGACTGCCACATACAGGCACTATCCAAATTAAATTGTCTCCATTGCAGCCTCCACATGTCGTCTTTTTAGCTGGCTCCACACGTTGTCTCCATTGCTACCTCCACACGTCATCGCCATAGCTGCCTCCAAAAGTCGTCCATATAGCTGCCTCCATACATGGTCTCCTTATCAAACGAACTGTGTCAGGCAGAATTTTGGGTTGTTTTCATGGCTTCCACATCAAACTTGTTAACTTTGTCGCCACCCTGCTCTGTAATCCACAAAATATACTGGCAAACTTTTATCATTTACCGATATTATTTCAGCGCTTCTTGCGCATCTGTTTACATTCCCCTCACCCGACATATCCTAAACTTATAAGAACGCTACTACACTTGATCTTATACAAAAGGTTCTTAGAAGTGCTGTTTGGGGAGTAGCCTAGAGACAGGGGCTTGGATTGGCGAAAGCTCGCCTGGCAGCGGAGCTCCAGCTCCATCTCAAGATCCAACTAACATAGTTTTAACTGCAGCACCTTTAATCTACTACTAGTTCACTGCCTCCATACATGGTCCCCTTATCAAACGAGCTGTGTCAGGCAGAATTTTGGGTTGTTTTCATGGCTTCCACATCAAACTTGTTAACTTTGTCGCCACCCTGCTGTGTAATCCACAAAATATACTGGCAAACTTTTATCATTTACCGATATTATTTCAGCGCTTCTTGCGCATCTGTTTACATTCCCCTCACCCGACATATCCTAAACTTATAAGAACGCTACTACACTTGATCTTATACAAAAGGTTCTTAGAAGTGCTGTTTGGGGAGTAGCCTAGAGACAGGGGCTTGGATTGGCGAAAGCTCGCCTGGCAGCGGAGCTCCAGCTCCATCTCAAGATCCAACTAACATAGTTTTAACTGCAGCACCTTTAATCTACTACTAGTTCACTGCCTCCATACATGGTCCCCTTATCAAACGAGCTGTGTCAGGCAGAATTTTGGGTTGTTTTCATGGCTTCCACATCAAACTTGTTAACTTTGTCGCCACCCTGCTGTGTAATCCACAAAATATACTGGCAAACTTTTATCATTTACTGATATTATTTCAGCGCTTCTTGCGCATCTGTTTACATTCCCCTCACCCGCCATATCCTAAACTTATAAGAACGCTACTACACGTGATCTTATACAAAAGGTTCTTAGAAGTGCTGTTTGTGGAGTAGCCTAGAGACAGGGGCTTGGATTGGCGAAAGCTCGCCTGGCAGCGGAGCGCCAGCTCCATCTCAAGATCCAACTAACATAGTTTTAACTGCAGCACCTTTAATCTACTACTAGTTCACTGCCTCCATACATCGTCCCCTTATCAAACGAGCTGTGTCAGGCAGAATTTTCAGGTGTTTCACCAGATACATAGTGGAACTCGGCCCATTTGTCGCCGCCATGCTGGAGACCTGAAGTTGCAATCATAGCAGCGCAATATGGATGCCCCATACTGTCGCTCTTTATCATGGAACCATCTCCGTAAAAACAATTAAAAATAGAACCACTATGCTATTCCATTATTCCTAGGTGAAATATTCAAACGACCCGGCCTGATTTGAAAATTATAATTTTTTCAAAGTAAACGCTTCTGGCCCCCAGGCCCATTTTGGGTGGGGAGGAGCCGAGAGACAGGGGCTTGGACAGGCGAAAGCTCGCCTGGCAGCGGACCGCCAGCTCCATCCTAAGATTAGGCAGCCTCAGAGGCATCCATGCATGCTGCCCCTGCTGTTTCCTGTCCATTTTGCCTCCCCAGCGTCCACCAATGTCTCATTTCAACTCTCTATACCCCAGACGCTGGAGCACGAGAGGATATGCAGCACATCATCCCCTTATCAAACGAGCTGTGTCAGGCAGAATTTTCAGGTGTTTCACCAGATACATAGTGGAACTCGGCCCATCTGTCGCCGCCATGCTGGAGACCTGAAGTTGCAATCATAGCAGCGCAATATGAATGCCCCATACTGTCGCTCTTAATCATGGAAGTCGTCTCCATGGCTGCCTCCACATGTCGTCCCCTTATCAAAAGAGCTGTGTCAGGCTCATTTTTCGGGTGTTTCACCAAATACGTTATGGAACTTGGTCACTATGTCGCCACCATGCTGTGTTATCGACTAAATATACCGTCAACCTTTTGTTCACATAGGAAATCATTTCACCTCCTTTGGTGAAACCTGAGTCCATTTAGGGTATGTCGCCATGCCACTCTCTAGCCTGCCACTGCTGCCGCTGCCTCTGTATGCCGTCCCCTATAGTGTCAGGGTCAATTATTGGATGTTTTAGAGGCTATCTAGCCTCATTCGGTCACTCTTTCATGGCCATGCTGTTGCCCATAATTTTGGCATAATGGTGCGATTAAGCAGCCTCCGAGGCATCCATGCATGCTGCCCCTGCTGTTTCCTGTCCATTTCCGTGGTGTTTCCATCCTTTTCTGAGGTTCCCAGGTGTTTGGCCAAGCTTCCCTGTGCAGACCCTTGGTCCCCTTGAAAAATGCTCGAGTCTCCCATTGACTTCAATGGGGCTCGTTATTCGAGACGGGAAAAGTTTGTCTCGAATAACGAGTACCCGAGCATTTTAGTGCTCGCTCATCTCTATTAAAGATGTCTTCAGTCTTGGGCAGACTGTAGAATAATATACTGTACAGACCAAAAGTTTGGACACATCTTCTCATTCAAAGAGTTTTCAATATTTTCATGACTATAAAAATTGTAGATTCAAACTGAAGGCATCAAAACTATGAATTAACACATGTGGCATTAAAAAGCGTGAAACAACTGAAAATATGTAATATTCTAGGTTCTTCAAAGTAGCCACCTTTTGCTTTGATTACTGCTTTGCACACTCTTGGCATTCTCTTGATGGCATTCACATCGCAGGTGTGCCCTGTCAGGTTAAATAAGTGGGATTTTTTTGCCTTGAATATGGGGTTGGGACCCTCAGTTGTGTTGTGCAAATGTCAGGTATAGTCCTATGGAACAGACTGTTAGAATTTGTATTATGGCTAGAAAAAAGCAGCTAAGTAAAGAAAAATGAGTGGCAACCATTACTTTAAGAAATGAAGTGAAAGTGTCCCCAAGTGCAGTTGCAAAAACCATCAAGCACTACAAAGAAACAATGTCACACACATGAGGACCGCCCCTGCAAAGGAAGACCAAGAGTCACCTCTGCTGTGGAGGATAAGTTCATCCGAGTCACCAGCCTCAGAAATCGCAGGTTAACAGCAGCTCAGATTAGAAACCAGGTCAATGCCACACAGAGTTCTAGCAGCAGACACATCTTTACAACAACTGTTAAGAGGAGACTGTGTGCTTCAGGCCTTCATGGTAAAATAGCTGCTAGGAAACCACTGCTAAGGACAGGAAACAATCACAGGAGACTTGTTTGGGCTAAAAAACACAAGGAATGGACATTAGACCAGTGGAAACCTGTGCTTTGGTCTGATTTGAGATCTTTGCTTCCAACCACCATGTCTTTCTGTGGTGCAGAAAAGGTGAACGAATGTACTCTTCATGCCTGGTTCCCACCGGGAAACATAGAGAAGGAAGTGTGATGGTGTGGGGGTGCGTTGTTGGTGACACTGTTATTCAAAATTGAATGTATACTGAACCAGCATGGTTACCACAGCATCTTGCAGCAACATGCTATTCCATCCGGTTTGCATTTAGTTGAACCATCATTTATTTTTCAACATAACAATGACCCCAAACACACCTCCAGGCTGTGCAAGGGCTATTTGACCAAGAAGGAGAGTGTTGGGGTGCTATGCCAGATGACCTGGCACCAGACCAGGACCCAATCGACATGGTTTGGGGTGAGCTGGACCACAGAGAAAAGTAGGAAGGGCCAACAAGTGCCAAGCATCTCTGGGAACTCCTTCAAGACTGTTGGAAGACCATTTCAGGTGACTACCTTTTGAAGCTCTTCAAGAGAATGCCAAGAGTGTGCAAAGTAGTAATCAAAGCAAAAGGTGGCTTTGAATCTACAATTTTATAGTCATGAAAATATTGAAAACTCTTTATTTCCAAATTATGTCCATAATTGTTCTTACTCTTTCATGTATTCTTCTAAAATCAGGATTGCTTGTTGTTCAGTCGTGAAGACATGAACTTCCGAGAGCATTTCCTATAGTCAGTAATTGAATTCAACGTCATAAAATTAATGTATGACTAGGATAATTGTTCTCCATTATCCATTTATACATCCAAGATGTGAATGTAATTCTCTTTTCAATCATTTGTTTACTGTGAATCAACAAAGGATAAGTGGAGAACCTATATCTTCTTTGTATTAATATGCACTTCCTTCATCTGATGTAAGAATTATTATTTGCAAAGGTCTTTTTGGTTTAGCCATATTTACTTCACCAACGACCAATTGTGAGGGCTGTTGATATAACACTTTTATTGTATACTTTGCTTTTCTCCGGGTTTTACTGGAAGTTCTCGTCCCTGGTTTGCCTTTGCCATTCTGCGTCTTCAACATGTCCTTCCACAATTTCTTCTCCCCAGTATCAGTATTCACATCTTGTCTCTTGTAGGTTGATCAGTTCTGTCTCGGGGGAGTCAAGAACTTACTCTAGATGTCACAAATTCAATTGGAGTAGCAGATATTTAACAGCAATAAAAATATCTCCAATGCTTGAGGACATCTCTCTGTCAGAGCAAATTCTGTTACCTAATCATAGATTGAGAGATGATCAGATAGATATCTTTGTTCTTTTCATTCTAAGAAATTAGAGGCCATTTGCTCACTTATAAGACAATCAGTTTTTACGGTATTAACTTGGGCTTAGCTGTAGTTGCTATAACCTAGCTGTCCCTAGAGACCATTTTAGTGAAAAATCCAATTAATACCAAATCTTATTGCTTTACTTTTGTTACTAATTTTATTGCATAAAATTAATTTTGAAGGTCCTTTGAAATTATCCTGGGGGTGTTGTTACTCAAGGGGGATCTTTATTTGTTGACCAATGAGAAGTGTGGATACTAAGACCATCTCTCACTATTGTAAGGATATGTCATGTACTGACAACTCATTGATTTGAATAAGAGTTGTGTTAACAGTGTTGTCAAACATTGTCTATAGTTAGGAAACTGTAAAATAAAGATTGAGTACCACTGCTTGGTTCCCTGCTGGTCTTGCAGCAGTGACATCATGTTCATTATTTACATGGTGATTATGGGCCAATTCTTTGATTTAAGCAGTTTCCTACCTTTGGACAATGCCATAAATGTCCCCTGCTGCTTTAAACAAGCAGGAATTCTAAGTAGACAAAAACTCTTCAAAGACAAGCTCTAAGTTATCTAATGGTTTGTAAATTCATATAAAAATGTTTCAACTTTTCTTTACAAAATGTAGTCAGACGTCAGACTATAACATGTTCAAATAAAGTCAAGGGGTTTCTTAAACATCATTTATATTGAACTGCATTATGTTTCTTTTTTTTACTTATCTTTAGAGGAACCGGTTTCTGAAATGTAACATTTAAAATATTTACACATTTTAGTTATAGTCACATAAAAATTAAAGAATGTAGGTGTTCAGCTTTGGTGGATGCCCACCCGGTTACATATGTGAGCCGCGCTGGAGACAAGGAGGGGTGACCCTTCCCCCTCCATTAAAAATAATGCTGCACGGCCTTAAATACGACCAAATATAGAGCATGCTCTATCTTTTTGCGGCCATGGAATGGATCATTCTATTGCTGTAATGGGGGGGGGGGGGGGAGAAAAACATCCCCCTCACGGTCATGTGAATGTAGCCTTAATCATGGGAAAGATTTCAATTTAAAAAAAAAAATTTACTAATTTTTTCCTTTGTGTAACAGTTGATGTAACTGATGACCAGAATTCTTTACTCGACTATGCTGAACTGCACCTTCCAGGAAGTTATGACATATCTTATAGATGTACCATAAATACCTAAGATAAAAGTTACGCCGCATTAGCTACACCCATGTGTGTGTAATATTGCAGCACTTTCACTTTAATCGAGCTGAGCTGTAACACCCGATACAACCTACGGACAGATATGGTGCCATTTTTGGATGAAAATAGCCATATTTTCTATTCCTGTACAATCCCGTGAAACTCTGAGTCTCCTACTGTAAAGTGATAGCAATTCCCTTGCTATACACATGTCTGCAGCACTAGAAAGATCTATGACTTGTCATGTCTACAATTTGTCAGCGGTATTAGACGTTGTGACAGCTTGCATAAGATCTGGGTGTCATATGGACATCTGCTTTTCCATGGTGTTTATTTATTATGCTTTTGCCTGCGTTGATAAGTTTGTGGCAGCATATGTTTGCGGTTTATTTTGGCGTACATTCCCACGAGTGTGTAAAAACATGTGTGTATGCTGCAAGTATATTAATGTCTATGTGGAAATTGGTCCGTGTTTTAAGGTCAGAAGCAGATTGATTTTTGTATAGAGCTGTTTCAGGAGCTGCTAATTTGATAAGACACTATTACAGATTCAGCCTGAATGTGTATTGATCAGATGCAGGCCTTGTTAGATGGTTTTTTTTAATGATCAAACAGCTATTGGTAAAAGATTACTGGATGTTGATGAATATGTGTAAACATTTTGGCACTAGGTATTTCAACACAGGATAGCAGACCAATGCGTACGATAGTCACTGGTGTAGACAAATATGTAAAGGTTTCCTTTGGATTTTTGGTAAACGTTACATGGGATATGATTGCAATAAGCATAGGCTATCATGTGGCTGTATTCTGACAGGCCTAAATACATTGGATAGCTGTCAGCTAGACTGAATTATCATTAGCAATAGAAAAAAAGGGGGAGGGAACTTATGGATTCTTTCCCCTTCAAGTAAAGTTGCCAATGTAAGTCATCATAGAAAGATTTATTTCAAATACACTGGGTACAGAAAGTACTCAGACCCCTATAAATTTTTCACTCTTTGTAAGATCGAAAAACTTCCTTTTTTTTGCTCATTAATGTAATGCTCCCATTTTGACAGGAAAAAACTGAAATGTAGATATTTTTGCTAATTAAACAAGAAAACCTAAAATATCACATGATCATAAGTATTCATATCCTTTGTTTCTCAGTATTAAGTAGAAGCACCTTTTCAGTATTGAGTAGAAGCACCCTTTCACACCTGGATTTGGGGATCCTCTGCCATTCTTCCTTGCAGATCCTCTCCAGTTCTCTCAGGTTGGATGGTGAACATTGGTGAACGCCATTTTCAAGTCTTTCCAGAGATGCTCCATTGGGTTTAGGTCAGGGCTTTGGCTGGGCAAGTAATGGTCACAGAGTTGCACTGAAGCCACTGCTTTGTTATTTTAGCTGTGTGCTTAGGCTCATTGTCTCGTTGAAAGGTAAACCTTTGGCCCAGTCTGGTTCCCATAGCACTGTGGAATAGGTTTTCATCCAGGATATCTCTGTACTTGGCCGCATTCATCTTTGTTTTAATTGAAACCAGTCGCCTTGTTCCTGCAGCTGAAAAACACCCCATATCATGATGCTGCCACCACTATGTCTCAATGTAAGGATTGTCTCCAGACATACCACTTAGAATTAACACCAAAAAGTTCAATTTTCTATCATCACACGAGATCATTTTATTTCTCATAGTCTTGGAGTCCTTCATGTATGTTTTTTGCAAACTGTATCCGGCTTTTATATGCCTTGTACTGAGGAGAGGCTTCTGTCGGCACACTCCGCCAAAAAGCCCAGATTAATGGAGGCTGCAGTGATAGTTGACTTTGTTCTTTCTCCCATTTCCCTACTGCATCTCTGGAGCCCACAGTGATATTAGGGTTCATCTTTATCTCTCTCACCAAGGGTCTTCTCCCACAATTGATCTTACCAATTGGCTGCAATGAAACATAGAGTGAAAAATTTAAAGGGGTCTGAATACTTTCTGTACTGTAAAATGAAACATATATGACACATTTCGTGCTTATAAACCCTTCTGGCTTACACATGCCTTGTCCCTGTGTAACACACAACAGTGAAGGTACTCTGCCTCGCTTCTCCAGAATTTAGGCAGGAGTCACGCATGCCTACAGTATTTTAATTGTTTTTGGAACTCTTTAGATGTTTTTATTCACATCAGAGTTATTACAGTAGCTTAGATAGACTGTAGTTCCTTTTTGGCACATGAGCTCCTAATTACTGTAGAGGATTTGTGACTAATTGACCAAAAAGTTTCAAATTTAGTACAACTAGTTCCTGTCTTTCTCCTGTGCCACATTAGGACTGTAGCAGATTTGCAACAAATTTTTCAATTGTTGAAAATTTGCACTGCATGAATCTGCCTGCTACATCTGAATTTACAAGATAAATCTGGAGTAAGTTGTAGTGGGCAGGTAAAAAGAAGCCAACTTGATGCTAATTGAAATATACTACAACTTGAAGACAATTTGAAGACACAAAACTGAAGTAACTGCAAAGATACATCACCATATTGCATTTTTGTAAGAAATCTCAACTAATTTATGGATTGTGGCCAATTCAGAATTGCTACACTGATATAAAATTAAAATTTACCATTTCGAAACATTTTGTATTTGCAAACTTTATGATCCAAGGCTGCTCTCAGTATGGCCATGCATGATGCCAAACACAAAGAGCCGGCCTTACTGGATGGCTTGTGCTGTGGCTGGTTACTATAGGCTGCTGGTTGCTTCAATGGCTCACTGTACCCTTAGTGCTGCATTAATGCTTTAGAAATGACATAAAAAATAGAAATGCCCTAGAATACTTCCCTCCAAGCTTACACCTATTTCTGGAATTAATTACTTATTTAGATTGATGCTCAAAACAGTCATTAGCAGCTGTTCTTTAAGTAGTATAAGGACAAGTAGATTTGCACCATGGGCTATGCACAGTTTTATGTGACTGCAGAACAATTACTTAATTGCATTATCATATGCCCTTAAAATGTGCCTATTGGGGAACCGATCTCTCTCTGTAAGAGCAGAATGGAACAACAGCATGAAGCTTGTCAAATACACTGTCTGCAGTCCTATAAATTTCTTCTCTCTTGGGCTCTGGTCTATTTTCACTATGGATTTAAGAACAGTATATGTGTAGATCCATGTGAAAGTCAAGGTTCTAAATGTTATGGAAATTATAGGGTACATAATTGCAATCAATTCTAAATGGATGGTCTAGATGACAGGAGGTGGGGAGAAGGCTAGCGTTTAACTCCCAACCATCCTTTTTTTGGACTTTAATTCCCCTGTGTTGTCTTACTTCTTTATTTCCTTCAGATTTTTAATGGATTTTACTTACTTAGACCTTGAGGAGTAGATATCTTTTGGATAATTAGAGCAGGAAGAATCCAAGGAAATTACAATAACTGTATGGTAGACTGGTAATATAACCTGCCTATTGCCTTCTATAAATTATAACCTGATACATACTATACACATAAAAACTTTTATTATAGATTTCTTTAACTCAGACAGGCCATAGTTGTACATAAAATGCATAGTGAAGAAGCAAATTAGAAGTTGCATGTGCTTGTCTAATTGCATTCACTTGTGTTGGACATCATAAAATATTTGATGGGCGTGGTCAGCCTCAGGTAGTAGGTTAAGTAGCTGCTTCCTAAAAGTTCCAAAGTTGATTGTGGACTAACCATTGCTTCAATCACTTTCCTTCATCTTACAATATTTTACTAGTTAATGTGACAAAACATACAAATAACAAGATTAGATTGTACCATTGTGTCATACATCTCTTAACCCCTTTCTGCACCTTGACGTGATACCACATACATAGGATGCGGGTCGTTCCCGCACCTTGACATAGTATTACGTCATGGCGATCACCCGGGCTCAGAAGCTGAGCCCGGGCGATCGCCGCGGGATCCCGGCGGTACGCGGTAGCCGGGATCCCGCAGTAACAGCCAGGATCGCGACTATCGCGATCTCGGCTGTTTAACCCTATAGACACCACGGTCATTGTGACCGCAGCATCTATGGTGAATCGCCACGATGAAAGGCACCGATAAGGACCCCAGGGCTGCCTTCACTAGAAGCCTGCTAGGATCGTGCTTACAGCACGATCTAACAGTACTGATGGCAGCCTATGCAGAATGCAATCATGATCAAATGATCACGTGTTCATGTCCCACCTTGGGACAAAATAAAACAAAATTAAAAAAAAAAAAAAAGTGTGATTAAAAAAATTATTAAAAAGTCCCATCCCATGCAATGATTTTTTTAACCACCACCAATAAAGAGTTAATAAAATCTGATTATTAGCTATTGAGCCCCCCCCCCCCCATAAGTGATGAACCTGTAAAGTGGATCTCATCCACAAAAAAAAATAATCTCCCATATGTCCAAATTACAAAAAATAAACATTTTATAGCCTGTAAAATGTGACATTGCAGATCTGCTCTGAATGGCGCTACTTCCATCCTGTGCCCTGGCGTGTGCCCATACAGCAGTCACCACCACATATGGGGCATCCTCATACTCGGGAGAAATTGGGTATCAGACTTTGTGGAGTTTTTTGTCATTTAATACTTTGTAACGGTTTAATTTTTGGCCAAAATTAATATATTGTCTAAAAAAAATTACAGCTTGTAAATTACACCTCCATTTTGTTTTAACCCCTGTGAAGCATCTAAAGGGTTAACACACTTCTTAAAGTTGATTTTTTTACACATTGAGGTGTAGTTTCTAAAATGGCATGATTTATGGGGTTTTACTGCTGTTTAGGCCTCTCAAAGTCAGTTAAAGCTGAGAAGGAGCATCTAAATAAGGGTTTTGGCGATTTTCATAAAAATGCAAGAAAAATTGCACCCAAAATTCTGAACCTCCTAACAACCTAGAAAAGAGAGAGGATGCGTAAAACCCTATGCTGATATAAAGCAGAGATTCCGGAAATGTTAGTTATAAAGTTACTATGGTGCTATGACTATCTGCCTGAAAAGCAGAAAATTTTGAACTTTTAAAATGAATAATTTAAATTTTTTTCATAACTAAACACAAAAGATATCATCAAAATGTTTCTATTACTTTGAAGTACAATGTGTGACAAAATCCCCTGGTTAAGTTAAAGCGTCACTAAGTTATAACCTCCTATAATGACACAGGGCAAATTTTAAAGGCCTGGTCCTAAAGGCTTAGCCCTTAGACACAAAGGGGTTAAAGGAAACCTACCACTTTAAAATGACCCTTCTGACCCACAAATACCTTAAGCTAGCTCAGGATGAGCTGATGCCGGACCATATTTTCAATTAAACCAGAAACCGCTGTATTTGTACAAAAATGATTTTCTTGTGGTAGTAAAATCTCCCTTCGGCGCTTCTGTAAGCGTCATACGGCGCGCACCCCGGACCCTGCTCCGCGATCACGCTCTCGTCAGCGCCGCTCCCGTCACTAATTTTGCTGTGCCCGAGAGCCGGTGACGTCACCAAGCTCTCGGGCACACTAGCGCATGCGCACCACCTCCTCCCGGCGCGTCGCGGCCGGATCCCATTGCGCATGCGCGAAGTCCTGAAGCTTCGTAGTATCGCGAGGCTTCGGAGA
Source organism: Engystomops pustulosus (assembly GCF_040894005.1). Classification (NCBI taxonomy): domain Eukaryota; kingdom Metazoa; phylum Chordata; class Amphibia; order Anura; family Leptodactylidae; genus Engystomops; species Engystomops pustulosus. Next base: position 97,828,235 of record NC_092417.1, on the reverse strand, counting down.
GAAGACCGTGGGGGTGAGCAAACATTAAAAAAACACTATGCTCGCCGCTCCCACCAACGAAAGGGGGGGTTCCCTCCACTGCCACTACGAGGCTTCGGGACTTCGCCCATGCACAATGGGATCCGGCCGCGACCCGCCGGGAGGAGGTGGTGCGCATGCGCTAGTGTGCCCGAGAGCTCGGTGACGTCACCGGCTCTCGGGCACAGCAAAATTAGTGACGGGAGCGGCGCTGACGAGAGTGTGAACGCGGAGCAGGGTCCGGGGTGCGCGCCGTATGACGCTTACAGAAGCACCGAAGGGAGATTTTACTACCACAAGAAAATCATTTTTGTACAAATACAGCAGTTTCTGGTTTAATTGAAAATATGGTCCGGCATCAGCTCATCCTGAGCTAGCTTAAGGTATTTGTGGGTCAGAAGGGTCATTTTAAAGTGGTAGGTTTCCTTTAAAGGAAATCTACCATTTGCTTTTATGCATTGTCAGCCAAACATACTTTGAGAATGCTGTAGCTACACTGAAGCAGAAACATTTCTTGTTTAATCCCTGAACTGAGTGGTTTTGCTGAAAAAACAATCACAAAATTCAAGACCTTGGGAAAATTGGTACAGACTAGCTGTCGTTCATGCATAAAAACAATGCATAAAAACAAATGATTTCCCTTAACGCTCACTAACGCATATTGCATAGGTGCATCGGGGCCACCACCTTGGTTGAGATAGCCTGGTAACCAGGCAGCGAATCCAGCGAGTTGGACTGGGCGTATACTCAGCCTTGAGTCTAGCAGCCGCCTCCTCTTTTCCCCTTCTGCATGCACAGTGAGGCGGCAGAGAGCGCGGTCCGCTAAGACGCTGACTGCGCAAGCAGCCTATGGGCGCGTGCAAGATTTCGGCAAGACAGCAGAGTGACATATCGGAAAGGGGGAGTGGATTGAGGAGTAACAGATGACATGCTGAGGAGGCGGCTGCTAGACTCAATGGTGAGTATATGCCCAGTCTGATTTGCTGGATTCTCTGCCTGGTTACCAGGCAGAGAATCAAATTTCATCTTCTCCTTTGTGACCATCGATCAAGTTAGTTAACAAAAAAAGGGTGCCCTTAGGCATATAAAGCTCTATGGGAGCCTAATGCTTATTTATTTCAAACAGTGGTGACAGGTTCCCTTTAAAGTACTTTAGGGAGTCTAAAAAAAAGTAAAAAAATACAAATAAAAATTGATATCACCCCATTTTCCATAGAACTGATATAAAACTTAATAAACAGTAAAAATCACAAGCATGTTGGGTCCCAAAATGTCCAATCCATGAAAATATAAAAACTTTCTCATCAGAAAATCTTATTCATCAGGTCCAGAACTTTGAATAACTGCTGCTAAATTCACCCCCAGATGTCTTCAGTTCACTGTAGCATATTTCCACACTGCATCACTAAAAATACCACAGTCACTTACAAAATACTATCTCCTGCATATGAGCTATATCTGACACTGTTCTTTCAAAATACTATCTCCTGCATATGAGCTATATCTGACACTGTTCTCTGAGATAATATCTCCCTCATTAGTCTATTGAACATGCTGTGCCCCCCCTGCATATCAAACATACTTTGCGAATCACTCAAAATATTATAATGTAAAATTCAATAATTATGATATTCATTTATAATACTATAGCCCCTGGTTGTGATATCACTAATTATATAACATTAAAAAGGCAGATATAATCATTTTCTTATAAGTACATACAGGCCAGATAGGGCCTAACTTGCTTCTTGGGAAATGTGCTGAAAAACCCAAACTCAGCTTATACTCAAGTAAAAGAAAAAGAAAGTCACTACTCACCTGTGCACCGCAACATCGTGCTGTCTTGCCGCTGTTGGACAGAAGAGGAGAAGACCTTAAGGGGGCGTCGGAAGGTTAATATTGACTTTCTTTTTTTATGTGTTGGGTATACTGGTGCTGGCTAAATTCAGGGGGCAGGCTGGCTGGCTATATACTGGGGCAGGGGACTTGCTATATTCTGGAGGAAGGCTGGCTATATACTGGTGGCTAGTTGGCTATATACTGGAGCTGGATGCCTATATACTGGAGCTGGCTGGCTATATACTGGGGACTGGCTTGCTATATGCTGGAGACTGGCTGGCTATATACTGGGGGCTGGCTATATACTGGGGACTGGCTGGTTTTATACTAGGGCAAGGGATGGTTATATATTGGGAGCAGAATGGCTGGCTATATACTGGAGGTTGGCTGGCTATATACTGGAGGCAGGGGGCTAAATAGCTATATACTAGGGGGAAACTGTGACCAATGTGTTTCCCACCCTAGGCTTGTACTAGAATCAATAGGTTTTCCCAGTATTTTTGTGATAAAATTTGGAGCTTCAGCTTATATTCGGGTTGGTGTATACTCGAGTATGTACGGTAGTTTATTATCCTATGCAGATAACTGTGGTAAAATGATTGAGTTATGAGTGCAAGGCTAACCAAACCCCGGTGTCTTGTATTGTTTTATTACACCAGAACCTGGTTACTGATCGCAGCGTTTTCCCTAGAAACGCATATTCGATTGAGCTCAGGCCCGCCCCTGCACACTAGAGTAGCATTATGAACGCATTGCTAGGTGAACTTGTGACCGCTGCCTCATACTACTCTTCCTTACCTCCGTCAAAAAAGTAAAGAACGAAGGTTTAACAAAGGTTTAGCATATCAATTAAAAATCCCATTGTAAATTTTATGTCATCCATTATGGTCTATTTTGCAAGTATCCGTTATACATGTGTTTTTATCAAATGGAGGGAAAGTAATTCAGCCTTTTTCATTTTTTTCGTCCAAAAACTCATGGATAACGGATACCTGCCTAAACTGAGCATAACGGATGACATAAAAGTTATATTGATGTCAAAGTGATTTTAATTGATACGTTAAAGCTCCGATAAACCTTTGTTCTTTCCTTCTTAATAGAGGTAAGGAACGGTAGTGTGAGCCCAAGACTCCATTCATTTAAGTATTTATGGGAGGTCCACTTTATTACATGTATGGTACTTTAAAATTAAACAGGGGATCAGATTGCGGCTCAAGGGGGATAGAAACAAATTCCCTAAGGAATAATACAGGACTCAATCCCCTCTATTTTGCACCAAAAACTTTTCCTTCTTTTATTCTAAAATTTCATACAGGAGAGCATATCTAATGTTACAGGGGCCTAAGTGTCCCATCTGAAATCAGGAATGTTTCCAGAGATGTTCCGTTTTCTTTCATGGATATAATATGCAGACAGTTTTGGTCTCCAAGGGCCGTTCTTTGCACTGGTCAGAACATCAGTGGAACAACTGACATGATTCACATTGATGTTACTGGCACTACTTTAATGTAAAGATCAATATTTGTTTCATTTCCAAAATGGCTGCCCTGATCGTATGCAGTTGTGTTATAGTGATATCCAGGAGAACCAGGATGACTGCAGGTATTTGCTTGATAAAGGGAAATCCATAATATAAGCCTCTGTAAATCCTCTATGTATATATTATTACCTTGATACAACATTTTATCATTATGGACATATAAATTAAACAATGTATGTAATATAATGCAGTCCACTTGTCAATAGGATCTGGTTCTCACTAGCCTCTGCTGATCTATTGACTTTATTGGAGGGGTGGGTTAGAGCATTATAACATGTACTGCATGATCTCAGATTCTGTTGTTAAAGAAAACCTCAAGTGCTAAGTGAGAGCAGGTCTGCCAATAGTGATGTGATTGACACAAAAGAGATTATGTGCAATCACAATCTCGGCCCCTTTGGGGACATCTTTAACATGGGGATTAAACATTTCCAAGACAGGCGTTTGACGTTTTTTCTGCTGAAGTATTCCTTTTAGGCTTTGATGTTTTTGTGCAGGGGAGAAGAGGCATGCTGAGGTGCCTCCTTACTTGGGGTTCCGGTTTGACAAGTTTCTTTACTTTGTTTGGGTCCCGTCAGTTTAGATTTAACACTCAATGGGGTGGGAAGGAAAGAGCTGCAGTTTATAGGATAATCTGACATCTGCTCATCACATATGCAGATTTGGTTCCATCATAAAAGCCTTTTTGCCTGGTCTGCTTTGGTCACCTGCACTTGAGAACACCAGTCACCGACTGCTGTGTGACCTGTCACCAGGATATTATTGAATCTGTGCAAGGCACAAAGCAACTTAAGCTCTACCATACTTGTATTTCTTTAAATTCCTGAACAGTAAAAATGCTAAATAAATAAATATTCATTTTTATCACTGTTCTGCAGCGCTCTACAGATCATGGAGGTACATAGACAGACAAAATAATATATTACAGATCAATAACATGATCAGTTGTAAATAAAAGAATGAGCTTACAAGATCGTACAATCTATCAAATAAGGCGTAAAACATTATTGTACAATGTTCAAGCCATTCTTCCTAAGACATAAAAATAAAACTGCATGGGCATGCCACAGCCACTATCTGTTTTCAAACAGGTAAAGGAGCATGGGCATGCCATAGCCACTATGTGTGGTGGGAAATCCCGCGTGGATGTGTTGGCGGGTGGGCAGGAGTTTGGGTGGCTGTGCTGGGGGGAGAGGAAGGAGGGCAGATGGTGTGGGACTCTACATTCAGCACAGGAGATGGGGACCCATTACATCGTGGGTAGCTGTTAGCAGGGAGGTAAGGGCCTGGGAGCATGAAACTAGATTTCGCCATCCATTTTGAGCCCCTGTGCAGCACAGGCCCTGTAGCAGCTGCTGTTTTTATGCCAACAAAAAATTGTGTGGTGCTGCACCTTCCCTCTTATGAGCTGTCCTTAATGGTCCTAGATGGATCCAGCAAATAGTGGATGTTTGCTGGATCCATCTAGGACCGTGCTGTTTTTATGCCCCTGCAAATAATTAAATGTACGGTCTAAAGAAGATGTTGGGATCCAAAACAACCCAAACACAATGTGCCTGCTGCATTGGCATTATAATTTGTACACAGGTGGAAAATTGAATTGTCAGCGTTGTTTCACTTCGTAGATAGCTATACTGCAAGAAGTTCAAGCTGATCAAAAGTTACATTGCATTTAGTTTCAATTTGTCAATATAAAGCACAGCATTGGCCACAGCATTAGTTTCTAATGTACACTGGAGATAAAAATTAGAGAACAACAATTTCAAGGTCATTGTGTAGTCCTATGGAATATATCCTAACATGAGTAAAATAGCAGGATTTTAAGCTTATTTTAAGCTTATTATATATTGTAAATATTGAGATAATTAAGGAAATTAACAGCAAGTGCCAGATTAACACCAATAAAGTGCAGGTATATGAAAGTATCTTCTAATTTGTGTTCTTTTACATTTATCTCATTAACATATTTTGTGCATTAACAGGAAACTGACTTAGAAGCCCTGAAATAATCTGAATGTCTTGCAAATCACCAAGGACTGCGATTATTATCCTCTGGCGTTGACATATATACCCTGCATTGCTACCTCCCGGTTGGGCTGTATGTAGAGTTGATGGTGCCCTAGGCACTCTCATTGCTCCAACTCTCTCATAAATTTTTCCTTGAACAATGTATCAGTGATAATACAAGCCAATGTGAAAACACCCATAGAAATCAATGGCTTTGTGAGGCATCCCTGGAAATCACTGAGCCACAGACGTGAAAAACAATGCCAATGTGAAAGAGGCGTTAAAGCAAACCTGTCATCACATTTTTCACAAATACAGCTGGTGGCCAGTTCCCATAGAGCCCTGGTAACTATTGACACCCTTCTTTTGGCTAAAATTGTTTCTCTCAGATGCCTCAGTTATAAACTTGCCTGGTATCTATGGATCTTTAAAGCTAGTCAATGGGCTTGGCCTAATGTCATGTGACCAGGATGACCTCATCACAGGTCCTTTAGCCTCTTAACATTGGCAAACTGTACCCCATGCACATATCAGACCACATAAAAAATCTCTGCATTCCTGCATAGACTCTCCATGCAGGCTGCTGTGATTTCATGTGATATGATTTTCTGTGATTTCATGAGATATGTCAGAACAGAGAATAATACTGTGTGGCACTCCTCTATAAACACTCATCAAACAATTCTTATCAACAATTACGGTGGTTGTCAAGCCCAGAAAAACATGAAGATGGCGGTGCTCTAGTTCTCTAAATGTGAACAAGTTCCAAATCGTGATGCATAAAACAGCAGAACAGCAAGATTTCTTCTTCCTGGTTCACTTTTTTAGTACATACTTACAAAAGTGAATGTGAAAATATGTGGCAGAGGGAGGGGAGGACGAAGGGACTCAAATGAATATAAAGCTCATGAGTCAGATGAAGCGCCACCAGCGCAAAACAGCTGTCATGAGCTTTGTATTTGTTTGAGTCCCTGCGTCCTCCCCTCCCTCTGCCACATATTTTCATGTTCACTTCTGTAAATATATACCAATAAAGTTAATCAAGAAGAAGAAATCTGTTTCATGAGATATGTGCTTGGGGTACAGTTTGCTAAGGTTAGAATGCTAAAGGACCTATGATGATGTTACCCAGATCACGTGACATTACTGCTGCATGCAGGGAATGCAAAGGGAGGAGCTGCAAGATTCAGCCCGTGGAGGCCATGCCCACTTCAACTTGCTATAAAAAATTCCTGGACACCACATAAAATTATGAAGTTGAATATTTGGGAATCTGAGGGGAACAATTTTTAGCTAAAAGAAGGGTGTCAGTTAGTTACTAGGGCTCTATAGCAACCTGCCACTAGCTGTATTTGTGACAAATGTGGTGACAGATTCCCTTTAAAGGGGTTTTTCCATGAAAGAAAATTCTAAAATTTCAATTCCCTACTGATGTTAACACATCAGCCCTAATTTTAGCCCTTTACTTTACAATTTTACTCAGTGTTATTGTTGTTTTAGCTCATATCACTCAGTGATGGTCAGTGCAAAATTCCAGAGTGTAGGCGAGGACTCATTATCAGGGTACAGGTTAATATACACTTTCATCTGGCTTCTGAACATTGTGCTAGTATCTGACATATAAAAAGAGAGATGAGACAGATCAGAGATGAGATGGTGAGATCCTTGAGATGTCTATTATACACAATGTCAGCACTCCTACATCTCTGCTATTCCACAACACACTAGATCTGCTGTGCTTTCCTGCTGTGCCTCCCAAGATAAAGAACTTATCTGTCTGTAGCTTGTAGTTCTCCTCACGCTGCTGCGGAAGTCAGTGTATGTGTCAGTGTGAGCTCTGTCCTGGACTGCAGGGGGCGTGGCAGAGTGCAGGGAACAAAGAGAGAGAGAGAGACAAGTTCCATGAAGCATCAGGCAAGATGGCTGACGACCCTAAAGTCAGAAGTTACAATGTCGTAACTTCTACTGAAATTGTATACACCAGGACTGATAGAGACAGGATGGAATTATATCTGTAAAATGCTGTATTTTTGTTAATAACAGTGAGTTAGAGAATGTGTTATTTTGTTATCCTGAGTACATATAAGAAACTTGTCTTCGTGGGAATACCCGTTTAGACTTAGAAAGTGTTAACAACCTATTCCTCTCCAGCATTGCTGGCTCCAGGATGAGAAGCAGCTGGTTCCTGTCAGAAGCGTACATCCCTGAACACACCTCTGGAAGATTATCCCGTCATTAAATATTTGTAGGATAACAGGAGAAGCCTAATTTAGTTTTTGTTTCTTTCTCTCTGTGGTTTAATCACAGATGAAAGAGACTAATAGCACTACAGAGCTTTCTGGTGATCAAAGGCCGATCAATCCTCTTTGTGGAGTAATTAACTATTTGCTAAACTTGCAGAATTGATTTCCATTTAGGGCTAAGAGAGAGGGTTTTAAATGAAGACCGATTTACCAGGCATGAGGAGGGAATTCAAGCTCTGCCAAGAGATATTCTACATGACGAATTAGAAAATGTTGTATACATGTTGATAAATGTGACTAGCTTTTGGCCTTGTCTCTCCATGGTGGCAGAAATCAGATATAAAGGTTGGTTTCCCTTATCAGATATGAAGTGGCATTTAAAAGGGACTCTAGATATGTGGGCAAGTCGCGTTACACTTTTGTCATGTTTGTGTCTATCAAAATAACACTAGAGCTTCTTCTAGATCAGTGACACAGTTGTGTGTGGCATGTGAATAGTGTTTCCCTGTTAACCTAACTGGCTAATCCTTTCTAGGACCTCATGTTAGTGGTATGTTAAATAGGTCTCTCGCTCCTGGAGACATATGTTTAACCTATTATCTGCCAGGGGCACAGCGAATCTATAGCCATTAAGAGCATAGGATAACACACAAAATCTGACAAATTTACATGTTGCAGGTCTCTATATCTGCAATATCGGTACCACTATGTCTTTTTAGGAATCTATGGGTACAGGCAGTCCCCAGGTTACGTACAAGATAGGTTCTGAAGGTTTGTTCTTAAGTTGAATTTTTATGTAAGTCGCAACTGTATACTTTATAATTGTAGCTCCAGCCAAAATTTTTTGAGTCTCTACGACTATTGGATTTTAAAAATGTTGGGTTGTCATAAGAACCAGGATCAACAATAAAGCTTAATTACAGACATCTATGATAACTGTTATAGCTGTTTATTGTAGCCTAGGACTAAAGTACAGTAAATTACCAACATCCAGAGGTCCATTTGTAACTAGGGGTCGTCTGTAAGTCGGGTGTTCTTAAGTTGGGGACCACCTGTATTGCATTTTCCCACAAGCTTTTCAGTTGAAAACTGCCATAAAACCAGCCTGCTACACATGTAAATAGAGAACAGAACCAAATCCAGGTAAATGCTATGGAGGAAATTATGAAATAATCTTTACAAATAGATCAAAACCAAAATGATGGACCTCTGGAATGTGCTTGGTCCGTGGATTTTGACCAGCATACAGTCCTTTTCCCACACATTGAGCATGTCCATGAGCTGGTCAATGAATTTTCTCCTATGTCTGCATGGGTTTCATTTGGGTATTTAGATTCCCCCTCAATCCAAACACATACTAGTAAGTAACTATATCTTTCAAGCTGTGGAATATGGTATGCAAAGAGAAACAAACAGGAAATAAGTTTGACTTTTAACCTTTTTTAGTTCTTTTTTTTTTTTGGTTATAGTAACTTACAAAGGGCTGATACCTCTTATTGCATATGACATCATTCTCACTTGCAAATTTAGTTTCAGCAGCCAATTAAACCCATACACAATTGCTCAGGGTTTTTGTAGGTAGATCTGAAACTCAACTTAATTGTACATAATTATTGCAAAATTATCGTACCTCCAAATACTCACATCAAAGGCAGAGTCTAGTCAATTGTAAAAGCACTTTTGCCAGTCTTACTACAAATACCTATGTTCTGTCAGCTTCAGTAACATGTACTATAACAATATACAGATGTTGCCCTCGGTAGCTTAAATCTGACAACATATGGCACCGTGATGTCACACATCAAAACCCACTGAAAACAATGGAGAAAAAAACAAATTGTGTGGCCTTTGTCTTCAAATGTAGGGCATGCCCTAGTCTGAACTGTTTTCCCTGAACTAAGTGAACAATAGAAGTCAATGGGTCAGTTAACAAAAAGGACAGCACCCGGATGGTATCCGAGTGTTGTCTGTGAAAAATGGTGCTTTGCTTAGATACACTGTTGAAATTCATATGCCAGATGAATGCTGCTCATCCATGTAAGGAATAAAAGCACACACATTTTAGTAGTTGGGTATTTCCACACCACTTCTAACCCAGGCTAGACACTTATTGTGGTGTTTATTGTCTTCCACTTTAAAAAAAAACAGAAATGGTGCTGCCTGAATTTAAGCCTTTTATTCATCCATCAGCTGAAAAAATATATTACAAGCAATCCAAAATCTTTATTAACCCCAAATAAAAACTACAGGATTTTTAAAAAGAAAACGCCCTCACAAAGTTGAGAGTGCATTCACACCTGGTGTTTAATGCAATCCAAACAAAGTGTTGTTTGAGCGGCACCGTGCTTATATCAGTATTCGGGTGCAGGTCTTCTTAAGAGGTCTGACAGCGACCCCAAAGCATATTAGTATACAATTGAGAAGCAGCACTCCGGTATCTCTGAAGAAAAGAATTTATTCCACCAAAAATAGTGCGACGTTTCGCCAATTCGATCAAGGCTTCATAATGCCTTGATCGAATTGGCGAAACGTCGCACTATTTTTGGTGGAATAAATTCTTTTCTTCAGAGATACCGGAGTGCTGCTTCTCAATTGTATACTAATATGGTGTTTAATGCATGTGTTTAAAAACACAATGAAACAGCTGAAGAGAGATTTCCCTATTTAAATTGATGTTTACATTTGCGTTTACTGCTAATGTGACGCATGTGTTTGTTAACACAATGCAAATGCAAGTGTAAACACACTTGTTAATGTTTGTGTTTTGTAAACACAAATGTTAACATCAATTTAATAATGCTAATCTCTCTTCAGCTGTTCCTTTAAAGAAGAACTTTCACCAGGATTTTGCCCTTCTCACCAGTTTAGCTGATGAGGGGTTAAAAGTCCTCCCCATATCACCTAAAATTATCTGCCACTGTGGCACTGGAACTTAATTACAGATGTTGTTTTAATATGCAAATGAGCAGACAAAGAGTCAATTCTGAAGAGAAGAGTCACAATTTCTCCACACTGGTGGTGAGCCACGCCTCATTTTTTGATTGACAGCTCCGTTTCTCTTCAGAACTCAGGCTGAGCAGGCAGGAAGTCCTCTCCCTGTCCATTTCCTGTCCTTAACAGAATGCTGTCAATCTCACTACATGGTGTATTTAGCAATGAGTTCTGTGTGGGAAACTTCAGATCTTTTCACTATTATCACTATTTCATGCACCCCTTGATGGGGGGAGAGCCAAATGGCAATGGGCGGAGCTGAGCAGCAATGACAAAAGTAGAAACCATTTTGGGAGTGATTTTACTAGTGGGAGGAAGCAGATTAGGATGTCTGCACTGAACTTTTCAACAAATGCACAGTAGGGGCTATAAGATTTATTGTGCCTGTTCTTGATGACAGGTTCCCTTTAAATAAAAAACAAGAGTTAGATATTAGGCTACATTCACATATCATTTTTATCATCCGTTGCAAGTATAGTTTGGAGGATTCCAGAATTATACTTAAAATAGAGGACTGCAACATATCACAATTTATGCTTATACAGTCGAGGGAAATGTCCTCCTGTTCAGCCCCTTCACCCTGAAAGAGAGGAGGAGTGAACATCGGCAGCAGGCAGTGATTTACCTTAGTTAGGGTATTTCTCATGGAGTGTTACATCACAGAAGGAAGACCAACAATGTATGTTCTACGGAGGCTGGGGATGAATGCCATACATTGGCATCCATCTCCCATGGGCTATTAGGACTCATCCAGCTTGCAGTGTCCCGTGATTTTGATGCACACGATTGATTTTTGGCGCACCTGCGCTGGATTTCTTGCAATACAATTTAGGGGGCGTGCTGTCGGAGCGCGGGATTTAGCTTTAAAATTGTGTTGCAAGACAATGCACTTACATGAACCAGGAAGAAGTCCAGTCGGACATGAGCGACAAATGCACAATATCGGGTGGACAATCTTAGGCCCCTTCCACACGTGCGTTGCAGATCACGTCAGAGTGTGATCCGGGTGCGATCAGGGTTTGGTCAGTGGAAAACTGACATTTTGCATCAGAGTTCAATCAGTTTTAGGTCAGAGTTTGTTCAGTGTCTCAGTTTTTCACTCGCATCTTCAATGCAATTTCAATGCATTTTTCACGCGCAGATAACGCACGTGAAATGGACTCAGGACTGAGCTCTATCTTTTCAATGGCAATTGATGCGTGAAAAATGCATTGCACTTGCATTGCACCTGCAAGTGTCTCAGAGTGCAATGCATTTTTGATACGTCTCCATAGACTTGTATGGTGCGTTTTTCACACGCTTGACTTGCAAAAGTAGAGCATGCCGAGATTTAAACGCGCGTTTAAAAAATGTGCGTGTGTGCATGAAAAAAATGCAACTCTGAAAAAGCCCATTGATTACAATGGGACAGAGTGCAATGCAAGTTCTACGCGTCAAAAGCATGTGCCGAAAACGCGCGTGAAAAACGCAAGTGTGGAAGGGGCCTTAGTGAATCACGGCACAGTTCATTATCGTCGGACAATGCACTTTCAGTGCATTCCACGGCAGGGTAAGTCAATGTGCCCCTATGTGTCTAGGGACACGTTCAGACTGTAAATAGACATGTAAATGTAGCTTTATCCATGTCTATTATATACTCACTTTGCCTCTTCTATGTGAATCCTTTGAATATTTTTTCCACTTCTTGTACATAGCAAGTAAGCTTGAAGATCTAAAACTACCTGACTTATAATCTTTAACCTAAGGCTGGTGCCACACGTAACGCAGGGTGCGGCTTTGTCTGCGTTTTCAAACGCAGACAAAGAGGTGCGTGTGGCACCAGCCTTATAAGTTTGAGAATATTAGTTAGGCTTGGTTTACATTTACATCAGAGCCTATTACAAGTCAGACGCCAGCTGTGTCCATAGTGTTATAGATCCAATATTGTATTGATCTTTCCTTTAAGACCAGAAACAAGGAAAATGGGAACATTGCAACACATTTATATATACATTAAATAAATCTCCTGGAAAAACCCTTGAAGTTCCATCCTGCTTTTCTGCTGTCTTACTAGCAGCTTGTATTCCTCATTGAGCTGACTCATTGTCAGGTAATTGTATTAGGGAGCAATACTGCAGCATGAAAGACTATTCTGCCAGCCCTGTGTATCTGTGTGGGAATCAACAGAGACAATTTGAGAGTACATTAGACTGCAGCCTGAGTGGGGTGACCTCTCTAGGATTGGGGTTGACACTTGGACGAAGGCATGTGTCCTTTTAAAGGACAGTCCTACCAGAAGACTTTTATCTCTTTTAAATTACATTACTTGAATCGGCTTGTTCTCTTTAAGTATATCTACTCCTTCCCTTTCTGCCTGTGTCAGTCTGTTACTTGCTGATTACCGTTAAGTTGGTCATTTTCCCACCTTGTGCGTTCTTACCCATAATGCAAGTGGTTGTTCTTTTCTTCTCACAAGCTTATTGTACATTTGAAGGCATTGTTATGTACAGTTTACAGGTCATTTTTCAGCTGCCTTTCACAGTCAACTTTGTCTCCAACCACTCTCCTCCAGACAGCCAATGCAGGTATTTTTCATTTAAAGCCATCCAAATAATTCTTTTGATTGTATTCTAGTTTTGAGACCCCAATTACCATACTGTTTGGGCTACTTATGAAAAGAATAGGAACAATGGCTATACTGGAGAAATGTAGGCCTCTTAGAAATGGGTAATTTTGGTCTAGGTATGAAAAGAAGTTATGTAAACTAGATTCAAATATTTGATGAACTAAAATAAATAGATTGTCTTGATCATGGTTTTTCATTGTCCCTAAGAGCTCATGTAAACGAACGTGTGCAGCCCGTGGAAACAGGCAGTACGGTGTCCCATGGACTGCAAATATATAGAAATCCCATTTCCCAATCCCAAAGAGTTGCACTGGGACTGCCTATTACAGCTCTGGCGCGGCTGTTCGAAAACAATGCTAGTACAAAGAACAATGCTGGAATCGCTTAAAGGGGTTGTCCTGGTTTAAAAATATATATCCAGGCAGTATAAGCTCCAACATAAGCTCATCTGCTCATATCATATGTGTACACTTGTACGCATAGTAAAAAGCATGTGCCATTAGCTGATTACAAATTAATTGCTCCTGCCACCGACAATTGGAGACTTGCACCACAGAGAACAGATGCCTCTGGCCTGCAGTACTAATACATTGGTGAATAGCTTAGTGATAATGTCGCCAGGTGCCAATATGTAACAAGTGTTCTTACAAGAACAAGAGATTTATTTTTGTAGGGAGGCGAAAATTACCCTTGCAGCTCTGGGATATTCTGACCTTTCATGTTCCTAAAGGTGTTTTCCATGGATATTAGTACAATGGATTTTGCCAGCTGAGAGAGAGAAACTAAATTAAATAAAAATGTCTCTTGTCCACTTTTGCATGTTCCTTTTTTAAGAGAGCAGCTAAAATATACCACCTGGAGTGCACAATAAGAACAAGGACTGGGTACTAGCTATCATAAATCAACTTTTACTTATAGCAGTCATCACTATAGTATTCACTATATACAGCCCCAAGTATTCACTATATACAGCCCCCCAGCAATCACTATATTCAGCTCTCTCAGCAATCCCTATATACAGCCCCCCAGCAATCACTACATACAGCTCCCCCAGCAATCACTATACACAGCTCCCCCAGCAATCACTATATACAGCTCCCCCAGCAATCACTATATACAGCTCCCATTAATCACTGTATACAGCTCCCCAGCAATCACTATATACAGCTCTCCCAGCATTCACTGTATACATCCCCCAGTAATCACTGTATACAGCCCCCAGTAATCACTGTATACAGCCCCTTAGTAATCACTATATACAGCCCCCCAGTAATCACTACATGCAGCCCAGAGCAATAACTATATGCACCACCCAGTATTAATTATATACAGCCTCCTATAATAACTATATACAGCCCCCTATAATAACCATACGGAGCCCCATATAATAACTATATACAGCCCCCCTATAATAAGTATATACAGTCCCCTGTAATAACTATATGTAGCCCCCTATAATAACTGTATACAGTCCCCCTATAATAACTATATACACTCCCCTTTATAATAACTATATACAGACTCCCTATAATAACTATGCACAGCCCCATATAATAACTATATGCAGCCTCATATAATAACTATAAACAGCCTCCCTATAATAATCAACTATATATACACCCCTCAATAAAAAATATATGCATAGGTAAAATAATAAAATTGTACTCACCTTCCATCGTTCCCCCAATGGGCGCCGACCTCCTTCCATCGTGGTGTCAGGAGAGTGGATATCGAAGGTGTACCAAGATGGCGGCAGATGGTGCAGTGATGTTGCGGTGCTGTGATGTCACACACTCCACCGCCAGCAGCAGGGCGCTGCCATATTGTTCCCTCGCTCTGCCATAGACTGAAGTCTAGGCACATCTGCTAGATACGGTCCGGGGAGCCTGGACCACCCAAATCGCCCACATTTGGTGGGGGGCCCTCTGAGGGCAAAGTGGTGGTGGCCCCGGGGCACACGTCCCAGGTGCCCCCCAATAATCCTGCCCTGGTACTAATAATCTATAACTAAGGTTATGAGGAAGACTGCTACAATTTGAAACCCATTGGTGATTTACCTGATATATTTTGTAAGGCACTACATATGTTTGATAATAAAATAAAGAAGTGATTTTTTTTCATCATACCTGGAATGCTGGACATCTGCTTCTTTCTGCTATATGCGTGAACCTATTAGTGTCTTATAATTACCCTGTAAAAGTCTGAGATTAGTGGGCAACCACATTTAGGTCAAAACACATATGGGTTCAGGAGTTATTCCTTCCCAATGTGCTTTTATTACATTTCAAAATGAGGCACAATGTGTGAACGTCATTAAGGGGGCTTCTGCTGACAATTCACTAAGGGGCCTCTGCTCACATTTCATTAAGGGGGCTTCTGCTTACATTTCACTATGGGGGTCTCTGCTGACAATTCATTAATGGACTCTCTGCTGGCATTTCATTAAGGGGGCTGCTATGAGCTTTTCATTATAGTGAGCCTCTGCTGAGATTTCATTAAGGGCAGGGGCGTAATTACAGTGGTAGCAGCCATAGCAGCTGCTATGGGGCCCACATTGTCAGGGGCCCCATCATCCAACCTGACAAACTAAAGAATGGAGGATGTACCCCATTATATACATATTATGCTGCACACTGTGCAACATAATATGTGTATGAAATACATGTGATGTATATATGCTGTATCTGTGATGTATATATGCTGTATGTGTACAGAATGTATGATGTGTATATATACTGCATTATGCTCTATATGTGTACTGTGTATACAGTGTAACTATAACTCACATTTGTGAGTATATAAATATTGTACAGTATGTATTTTTTCATATTTTTTTTCCATTCAGAAGTCTGCTATGGGGCCCTTCCTCTCCTAGTTACGCCACTCATTAAGGGGGCTGCTATAAGCATTTCTTTAAAGGGGCCTCTGCTGACATTTCATTAAGCAGGCTGCTTTGAGCATTTCCTTAAAGGGATTTCTGCAGACATTTCATTAAGGGAGATGCTGTGAGCATTTGATTAATAAGAGCTGCTGGAAAGTATATCAATAAGGGAGGCTGCTGGACACTACACACAAGGTGTATGGTTCTATGAGTATAATTCTGTGTAGTATATACTTGTATTCCCAACTGTAATGTTCAGAACAGGGGCGGCAGTGAGAGTTTAGGTATAAGGGGGGCCTGATCCAGAGTTCACCCCAGGGCCCAATAGAGTCTTGTTACGCCACTGTTCATGACCTTATTACAGCTGTTTCTCTGTCAATCCTTTGCTTGCATCCCGTCTCAGCCCCTCTCCCTTCAGCCTGGCATTCTGGTTGCTAAGTAGGATCCGTAGAGTGTAAAAGGAGGGAACAGGAGATGGAGTCTATGTATTGAGAGGCCATAGAAGGGAACCTATCATCAGGATTTCCCTTTTTGACCTAATGACAGATTTTCATATGCTTTGTAATAGTGATTAACAATCTTCTTTTATAATAAACATTTTAAGTTCCATTCATAGTATACAAAAATATACCTGGCTTTATGCCATATTTGAGTCATGATGGTATCTGTTTTAACCTTGTGTCCTCCCTAGGTATTGCCGCATTCCCAAAGTCATGATCTTTCAAGCCAGGATATAAAAGAAGACATTTTTTTCGTACAGAAGGTTTTGATTTTTTAAATCTGTTAAAACATAATGAAACCTATAGAAATTTGGTATCTCCTTTACTATGTTATTGTACTGACCCAAAAAATAAAAAAGAGTTGGCACAGTGAAAGTAATAAAAGTAGAAACCACAAGAAAATGGCACAAATTTTTGGTTTGGTTTTGTCAATTTTACCACATTTGGAATTTTTCACTAGGCAGTACAGTTCGTAAAGCATATAACAAGCCCTCATGCAGCTCTACAAAAAATACAAAAACAAAATAGTTATGGATAGATAATAAATTAATATATACTATTATGTAGGAACACAGTGTGCATTGGGGACACTATAATGCAGGCATCAGTGATATTTTCAGAGGCACAGTGTGCAATAAGTTATGTCTAGGAGCAGTTGGAATAAAGTTCTGTTCTTGATGGGTAGACGTCACCTAAGACTTACTAGATGCCACCTGTGCCTATGTTTGATTTATGTTGCCATCAATGACTGACCTTCTAGAGACAACTCTGAGCAGGTGTAGCGTCATTCACAGGGGGAGATTTATCAGGCTGCCTAAGAGTAAGAATGTGCTTAGTTGCCCATGGCAACCAATTACAGCTCCCCTTTGAAATATTCATGAGCACTGGTAAAATGAAAGCTGAGCTGTAATTGGTTGCCATGGCAGCTTGATAAATCTCCCCCATAGAGAATCAGTAAGTCTATTGTTTGTAGGTGTTATCAATTGGTAATAATGTTCTCACAATTTGTTGATTTGAGTGCTTTTTAAGGTAAACTTTAGTGGGCATCATCTAGCAGGGTCAGGGCCGCATCTGCCATGAGGCGAGATGAAAATCTCGCTTCAGGCGGCAGAATGCGGGTCCCTGTAAAGGGCGGCGAAATTCGCCGCTCTAAAGTGGGCGATTCGGGCGTCCATTAACGCCCGAATCGCCCACTAGCTAAATAAATCGCGCCTGTCTCTTTAAGACACAGGCGCGATTTATATGCGGAGCGACGCAGCGCCTTTCCGGCAGCTGCGTCGCTCCGTTCTAAGCAGTGACACAGGCGTCATGACGTCACGCGCCTGTGTCACTGTGCGGAGCCGGGGCTGCCGGAAGCGCCGCGTGAGGACGGGACCCACGTGCCGAGGGAGCAGCTGCCTGCAGGTGAGTATGATTTTTATTATTTTTCATGTATTTAATTAATTAAATGTGGCTAATAATTAATAGTGGGGGGGGGGGGGGCGCTATATATATATCATATGGGGCCAGAATTATTTTATACTGGGGGGGGGGGCTTGATGGAATGCTATGTATTTTATTTGGGGCTATAATTATTTTATACTGGGGGGTGGGCGCTATATATATCATATGGGGCCAGAATTATTTTATACTGGGGGGGGGGGGCTTGATGGAATGCTATGTATTTTATTTGGGGCTATAATTATTTTATACTGGGGGGGTGGGCGCTATATATATCATATGGGGCCAGAATTATATTACACTGGGGGGGGGGGGGGTGATGGAATGCTATGTATTTTATTTGGGGCTATAATTATTTTATACTGGGGGGGGGGGTGCAATATATATTTATATTATTTGGGGCTATACCGTGATTATTTTATACTGGGGGGAATGCTATATATATTATTTGAGGCTATGATTGTTTTATACTGGGGGGATGCTATAGATATTATATGGGGCCAGAATTATTTTATACTAGGGGCAGGGGGGAGGTTCTGTATATTTTATTTGGGGATTTGGGGCTATACTTATTTTATACTGGGGGGATGCTATAGATATTATTTGGGGCTATAATTATTTTATACTGGGGGGGGATGCTATAGATATTATTTGGGGCTATAATTATTTTATACTGGGGGGGATGCTATAGATATTATTTGGGGCTATAATTATTTTATACTGGGGGGGGGGGATGCTATAGATATTATTTGGGGCTATAATTAATTTATACTGGGGGGGATTCAGTATATATTATATGGGGCCAGAATCATTTTATACTGGGTGGTGCTGTATATATTATATATCAATATATCACTAAGCTGGGGAGCTGTATATCAGGTACAGTATATTACTAAGCTGCAGTGGCTGTATATGGGATACAGTATATTACTAAGCTGGGGGGGGGCATATAGCAGGTACAGTATATTACTTAGCTGCAGGGGCTGTATATGGGATACAGTATATTACTAAGCTGGGGGGATGTATATGGGATACAGTATATTACTAAGCTGGGAGGATGTATATGGGATACAGTATATTACTAAGCTGGGGGGGGCTGTATATGGGATACAGTATATTACTAAGCTGGGGGGCTGTATATGGGATACAGTATATTACTAAGCTGGGGGATGTATATGGGATACAGTATATTACTAAGCTGGGGGGATGTATATAGGATACAGTATATTACTAAGCTGGGGATGTATATGGGATACAGTATATTACTAAGCTGGGGGGCTGTATATGGGATACAGTATATTACTAAGCTGGGGGGATGTATATGGGATACAGTATATTACTAAGCTGGGAGCACTGTATATGGGATACAGTATATTACTAAGCTGGGGGATGTATATGGGATACAGTATATTACTAAGCTGGGGGGGATGTATATGGGATACAGTATATTACTAAGCTGGGGGGGATGTATATGGGATACAGTATATTACTAAGCTGGGGGGATGTATATGGGATACAGTATATTACTAAGCTGGGGGGATGTATATGGGATACAGTATATTACTAAGCTGGGGGGATGTATATGGGATACAGTATATTACTAAGCTGGGGCTGTATATGGGATACAGTATATTACTAAGCTGGGGGATGTATATCAGGTACAGTATATTACTAAGCTGGGGGGATGTATATGGGATACAGTATATTACTAAGCTGGGGGGAGGTATATGGGATACAGTATATTACTAAGCTGGGGGGATGTATATAGGATACAGTATATTACTAAGCTGGGGGGATGTATATGGGATACAGTATATTACTAAGCTGGGGGGCTGTATATGGGATACAGTATATTACTAAGCTGGGGGGCTGTATATGGGATACAGTATATTACTAAGCTGGGGGGATGTATATGGGATACAGTATATTACTAAGCTGGGGGGATGTATATGGGATACAGTATATTACTAAGCTGGGGGGATGTATATGGGATACAGTATATTACTAAGCTGGGAGGGGGCTGTATATGTGGGGCAAGATTTTATCCCTTTATAATGAAGGGATGTTTTATATGTGGGGTAGCATGCGGACAGTTGTGTTGTGAGGAGTATATATTATTTAGGAGCACAGTGTTGTTATCCAGGAGACTTTATACTGTAAGTGACTGTGGTATTTTTAGGGACGCCGGGTGGAGATGCTGCACGGAGCTGAAGATATCCGGCCATGAATTCAGCAGTGATACGTCATGGATTGGAGAACCCGGAATAAAGTCCTACTGATGGAAGAGATTGTCATCTATAAGGTACTAGATGCCACTAATGCCTCTTAGATCCTGTAGTCAGTCACACAGTGTCAGGGAGCTGTCTGTAGGGATGTTACTTGTTAATAAAGTTTAAGGATTTACTTAACAGGGAGCGGGGGGGGGGCAGCATTTTAATATTCGCCTCAGGCAGCAAATATGCTAGAATCGGCCCTGAGCAGGGTAGGCCATTGCTTCTGTTGTGGAGGACTCACAATCTCAATACAGACCTGAGGCCATGTTAGCCTTAATTTGCCACTGAAGCGGCCAGAAAATGAGACAATTTATGGCACTATGCTTATCAAGCAGTGAAGAAATCACCCTTCTCAGTCTCTGAAAACAGGTTATGGGTGAGGATTCTGGGTGACAAACCCCAACTAATGCCATAGAGGACACACATAATTAATTATGGGTCATCAGTTTAATGCACATTAGGAGAGCTATCTGAATTGAATTTCATTCCTGGATTTTTAAAGAAGAAAAAAAATTATTTTAGTGTTTGCCAACAAAAATGAAAACCTTCTTTAATGCAGTTAGGTGTGAAAATTTCATTAACTATCATAACTGGGTGGTTGGTGCTGGAAATGATAGGTTTGTATAATTTTTTTATCTTAATACTTTATATTAAAGGGTATTCCCATCTGAGCCATTTGTAGCTTAAATAAGAATATCCCTGCCGTTGACATACAAAGGTGGTCAGAGTTGAAAATAGTTGAAACTTGGCTTTTCTGTGCTATTTCCAGATTTCCCATAGAGATAAATTGGAGTTAAGGACACAGCAAAGCTTAATGGGGCAGATTTACTTACCTGGTCCATTCGCGATCCAGCGGTGTGTCCATTCGCGATCCAGCATCGGAACGTGCTGGAGTTCACCGAGCCGGGCTGAGTGAAGGTAAGTGCAAGCTCCACGACAGATTTTTTTTTTAAATGCGGTGGTTTTTCCAAATCCGTTGGGTTTTCGTTTGGCCACGCCCCCGATTTACGTTGCGTGCATGCCAGCGCCGATGCGCCACAATCCGATCGCGTGCGCCAAAATCCCGGGGCAATTCAGGGGAAATCGGCGCAAATCGGAAATATTCGGGTAACTCGTCGGGAAAACGCAAATCGGGTCCTTAGTAAATGACCCCCAATCTGTGCTATGCTGTTACGAAGCTCCTAATAGTCACTATGCACCTCTGTTTAAGAACACATTGCAGAAAGTTAAGTTTGACTGTTTCCCTAACTCGAAATAACTTTAGTGTGGCAAAGACAGGGTTATCCTCAGATGCAAAGCAGCTTTTAGATTCAGTTGAACAACCCCTTTAAACAACTGCTGGATAGGCTGGAATCTTTTTAAGCACACCACTGGAACTTCACAGAAAACTAGTATTCAAGGGTCCAGGGTATCAGGAGGCCCCTTAACTGCTGCTCTCTTATACAGGCTAAATTTATACACAAAAATGTTTCCTCCACAGAGTCCCCACAGTGTGCAGGTTCATCCTGTACATTTCCCTAATGAATTCTGGAGAAACTAGCACAGGTATAAATAGCATTATTAATAAATGAATCTTTGCAGCTGTTTGTAAAATTCACATTATTCTGCACATTTAGGGAAGGAATTTCATAGCTACTCTGTTTGGATGCCCACAGCACAATAATAATCTCAGTTGTACTTAATGAAAATAATAGAAATCCAGGCTGCCCTGCTGGACCCCATCAAGACAGTTCTTTTTCTTTAGCATAAATATGCTAAATCTGCAAGGGGTCCTAATTCACCCGTGCCGAAAATTTGTATTGTTTAGTTCGTAAACAACAGCAAGTCAGGCTTTGTTCCTTTGTGCTCTTATTAATCCCAGCCCCCCTCCCTTTTCCCACCAACGCATGCTGGATTACACAAAGCAAAAGTCATTAATTTTTATCTCTGACTATCTGTAGGGTTTTTAATGTGGCCTGGCTTCCTTATGCACCACCAATTACATGTCATAAGTGCTTGTAGATGCTGGAGCTGTATCATGGGCTGATGAATGACTGCTCGCTGCTTGATTAGTATGCAGGAGCCGTGCTAAGCACCGAGCAGCTGGCATGCCAATGAGGGTCTGACTCCGCTGGTCAAGGCATCTGGACATGAATTCAATATGGATCGCTTTAATTAAATGGCTAAGCGCACAAGAAGCAAAGAAACAACTCCATCATTGAGTCAAACTGGAAAATATAGTCTATATGAGAAAAATCGGGCTACTGAAAAAGAGAGAAAGGTAGACATGTAGTGTGTCAGGACAGCAGGAAAGGGAAAGCAGAGAATGGACAATTGGGGACAAACAACAGTGGCATCTTAGATAAAAGCTAGGAAAGGTCACAGTGTGCTTTAAATTAGACTGGTACTCAAAATACTGTAGAGTGAAAAAAATATTCCCCAGTCAAATGTGCTGATATGTTTTCATTAGTGCAATTTGCTTTTATAAGATATTCTGATATCAGTGTTTTGCTTAAAAGGGGTATTCTGGGAATATGTACGTCTTGTACAAAACCCCATAATGCTATAAATAAATGAATACAACAAAACTCAATGTCATTAATCACAAAACAGAGCTTAAATAGTTTGCTTTTATTATTCACAAAATTTTAAGGGCTTTCAAAAGTAGGTGGAGTTATCTCCAAGATGGCCACCATCTACAACTACAACGCCTATGATCCTTCAGTTCTCAGTAACAGCAGTTCCCGGAACTGACCGCGTATGGCGAGGGCTTGGTAGGCTTGTCAACCAATTGACATATATTTACATTGGCCAGTTTTGAAAGGATTAAAGATGCTTAAAGGGGTATTTTGGCAATATGAACACACAAAACCTATAATGCTATAAATAAATGAGTATAAAACAAAACTCAATGTTTGACTTTATGTTTCCCAAAATGTTATGGACTAAAGTATGCAGGGTTATCACCAAGATGGCCACCACTGGAAACTACTACTCCCACGGTCCTTTAGTTCTCAGTAACTCCTCCTCCCTCTTATGCTCTGCCTCCAGAGATGATGTAACAGACTGTCCTGCTCTGTTACCATAGTAATGATGTGTAACTGCCATCACTGCACATTACCTCACTAAGATGACATCTAACCACACACCGACCATACTGGATGCACCGACTACAGCCAAATGTAGTGATGATCACATGACCTGCCTAGGCAGGTGCAGGACATGTGATACAGACATGTAACCAGTGGCCATCTTCTGTCCTGTGTCTCCTCCACGTGGACAAAGTCACAGGACTGATAAAGGGCCAGTAGCATTAAATGTATGTCCATAACATTTCTCCTTTAAGAGGAGCAACATTTTAAATAACAACTAATTAGACATGAGCTTATATTTTAATGACCCATTTAATAATATGAATTATGCTTATTCCTGGAATACCCCTAATGGGCTGAAGATATCTACGAATCAAGTATATGCAGTTATTGTAGAGCTTTCCAGAGCTGGACCAACAACTAGTAACAGTGTGCAGTAGTTCCTGGCTTTTTAGATGATTGACAATTAGGTTCCTCACTTAATCCAAGCCACCCCAAGAATAGAGCCTAAATACACAGGTGAGTCCGCTTGGTTGCTTCCCTTCAGCTTCTCCCTTCCTGGCCCAGCATGATTGACATGTCTCTCATTTTAGCAACGCACCAATAGGCCCAAGTCCAAATTTTGAATCTATACCTAAATCCTCTAATTCCCACACTTTATACTTGAGGATATTCAAATATGTATACAATGCTTGAGAAAGTTGGGTGCCACCACCGAAACGTTACATTGGAATAAACTACACCTTTTAACTTTGATGCCTATTTTTGGATTTTTTTCAAATATGTATAGATACATACACATATATGTATATATACATTCATACATATACATGCATATATACATTCATACATATGTATTTCTCACATACATACCATTTATTAGCTACACACACATATACACACATACACCATATATATACAACACTTACCTATATTTAACCCCTAGGGGACTCAGCCTCTTTTGGCCTAAAGGACGCGGCCCCATTTTTCAAATCTGGCCTGTGCCACTATAAGTGGTTATAGCGTGGCAACGCTATGAGATATCCAGGGGATTTTGAGATTGTTTTCTCGTGACACATTGTACTTCAAATTAGTTTAAAAATTTGGATGCAATCTTTTGCGTTTAGTTATGAAAAAAAACAAAATTTGGCAAAAATTTTGAAAAATTCTTTATTTTCAACGTTCTAAATTCTCTACTTTTGATGCAGATAGTCATAGCACCCAAATAAATTCATAACTTACATTTCCCAAATGTCTGCTTTATGTTGGCATGGTTTTTTTAAGATTCCACATATTTTACTAGAATGTTATGAGGCTCAGAATTTGGGTGCCATTTTTCACATTTTTTGTAAAATCGCCAAAACCCGTACTTAGATGGACCGGCTCAACTTCTAATTGACACTGAGAGGCCTAAATAATAGCGACACTCATAAATTACCCCATTGTGGAAACTACACCCCTCAATGTATGAAAAACCACTTTTAAGAAGTTTGTTAACCCTTTACGTGTTTTATAGGGGTTAAAACAAAATGGAGGTGGAGTCTGCAAATTGTAATATTTTTTCACAATACACTCATTTTGGGTGGAAAATTAAACATTTATAATGGATTAAATGAAAAAAGGCTCCACAAAGTTTAATACCCAATTTCTCCCGAGTACACCGATACCCCATATGTGCTGGTAACCTGCTGTGTGGGCGCACGGCCGGGCATAGAAGGGAAGGAGGCGCCATCCAAATCAGATTTGCTATGTCACATTGTACAGGCTATAATTTTTTTCTTTTTTTTATTGAGGACCTATAGGGGCTTATTTTTTTGCCACATGAGATGCACTTTTCTAATACATAATTTTGGGGCCTCTATAGCTAATTGGTGAGATTTAATTAACTCTTTGTTGGTGGAGGAAATGAAAATCATCAATTTTTAGGAAAATTTTTATGTGTTTTTTTTTTGTCCGTTAACCATACCATAAAAATAGTACATTATTTTTATTCTATGGGTCGCCACGATTATGAAAATACTTCATTTATATATATTTTTTATTTTTTCCCATTTTTACTGAATAAAAAGTAATTTGGCAAAATTGTTGTTAATTTTAGCATCACCGTCTTTCATATGCATAACTTTTTTATTTTTCACCTCACAAATTTGTTTAAGGGCTTATTTTTTGCAAGAATGATAGCTCTTTTTAGTGGTCTTATTTTAGATTGCGTAACTTTTTAAAATCACTTTTTTTAGAGCATTTTTAAAGGGCATTAATAAAAAAATCATCTTTTTCAGAGAGAGTTTTTTTAGGTTGTTTTTTACCGGGTTCACTTTGCGGATCTAATAACGATTCTGTTTTATTATACAGATTGTTACAGACGCAGGGATACCAAATATGTGGGGGTTTTGTGTATTTTATTCAATTGTACTGAATAAAAACTAATTTGGAGAAAATCTTGTTCATTTTAGCATCACCATCTTTTTATATGCATAACTTTTTTATTTTTTGGCTGACAAATCTTGTTAGGGGCTTATTTTTTGCGAGAACAGTTGTTCTTTTTAGTGGGCTTATTTTAGAGTGCATAAAATTTTTTAAATAACTTTTTAGAGCATTTTTTATAGGGTATTAATTAAAAATTATCTTTTTTTGGAACGTTTTTTGCGTTTTTTTCCTCCGGCGTTTACCGTGCGGGTCCAGTAACAATTCTGTTTTATTATGCAGATTCTTACGGACGCGGCAATACCAAATATGCAGGTTTTTTTGTGTTTTTATGTTTTTTATACTGTATTAAGTTTTTTTATGGGAAAGTGACATTTTAGGGGCTTATATTTTATGTATTTATTTTTTATTTATCATAATGTGTAGTGTTAAGTGTTTTTGCATTTTTTTACTTATACATACTTGAACTTAAACCAGTGATGCTCTGATCGCTGGTTTAAGTTCAATACACTGCTCTACAATACCATTTTATTGTAGAGCAGTGTAAACTGTCTGAGCAAGCTTGCGCATGCTCAGACAGTTTGCAGTCAGACCCGGAAGGGGTCTGGCTGCCATGGAGACCGGGCAGCTCCGGGGCACATGCCAGTCCTCGGAGCTGCCCAGAAGAGGATCGGATCCCCCGGTAAGCGGCACGGGGGATCCGATCCACAGCAGGAACACCCTTACACGCCGCGGTCATGCTTGACCGCGGCGTGTAAGGGGTTAACACCCGCGATCGGAGTCGGCTCCGATCGCGGGTGTTACAGCGCGGTGTCAGCTGTAATAGACAGCTGACAGCCGCTGCTTCTGGTACCGGCTCCGTTCGTGAGCCGGTCCCAGAAGCTGGACGTTATACTACGTCCCGGTGCGCTAAGCATCTAGCCCCGGGGATGTAGTATAACCAACATGGGGAGAGAAAAAGAACTGGACCGCACATCCACACATACCACAATGATCTAATGCCGCTAGGCTACATTATATAAACGAACTCGAGGTTCTTGGTAACATTTTGATCAAATTGTGTAAGCCCACCAACCACTTCACGGTGAACTCTTTATGGTGGGTCCCTACGCTATTTTGTGCAGCGTCACATGGCGTCCACCCCCGCCGCAGCACAGCGCCGGCAGGGACCAAGACCCGGTTGCCCCCCAGTACCCATACTGGCGGGCATAGCCCCCATGGCTCCGGGCCCGGGCCCCCACCGGCACCGCACCACAGAAGCGGCGGACGCCATGCAACACCGCACCATGTGAACGGGAAAAAAAAGGCTCACAATGTGTGAACAGATGTAAAACTCACCGTTCGTTTATATAATGTAGCCTAGCGGCATTAGATCATTGTGGTATGTGTGGATGTGCGGTCCAGTTCTTTTTCTCTCCCCATGTTGATGTAGTATAACGTCGTGGTGCGCCTAGGGGTTAAACACACTATATATAATCTACACGCACATACAAACATAAACCTAAATATGTACCAGCAGTGAAGATAACACAAATATACCAGCAATGGTATGAATGAATAAACCACATTCAAAGAATAAACCACATACATAAATATATACCACAAAAAATGTAGGCTGTCAGACAGACACAGACATCACTCTTCTCTCTGTGGTAACCAGATCAGTCCTAGCGCTCATGCTGATGGACTTCTTACAAGAGACAATTCTTTTGCATCAGGTTTAAAATGTCATGGTGACTTCTTTGCCCCTGATGTCTCCAGCTCGAAATACCACAATCACACACAGTAAGTATAATGTCCCCTGGATAACAACAGTTTCTGGCGTAGAAGCACTGGGATAATCGCAACTATGCCATGTGGGTGTGGAGGGGGCATAAAAGGGTGTGGCAAAGTTGGAAGACGCGCGTTGTTCCTGCCCTGTGTCTCTGTACTTTTTTAAAACTTTGGTTTGCAGGTTTTTACACAAAAAACCTAAACCTCTTGATGTATCCATTGGGGCAATGGGGCATGGTCATTATCATACGCTGGCGCTCAAGGACACAGTATGGAGGAAGTCTTTCTTTTGGCTTGATCTAACACATTAAAGTCTACAGAAATGTTGCGTATAATGATTCCAGGACATGAGAAATACCTCAGGCCTTTTCAAGGATTTTACCAATTTCTAGTTATTGTGTATATATATATATATATACGCCTCTAGTCTTTTTGCCTTTATTGTACACTGAGTTAATAGGGGCTATTTATTATCGCCTATTAAACAGAAAACTGGCAGAATTTTCTCTTGCTGCGCCTCTTATTTCTGTGTCGGCACCACTATTTTGGTTATTTTCTGACATTCAAGACTTTTTTTTTTTTTGCTCAAAATTGTGGCGCCACTTGTGAATTTGTTACTCTTTTAGTTTTCTGACTCCTTTTGTTTTTGGCGCAAAATTAGAGCAGCTAAAAGTGGGTCTACGGAGTTCTATTTCACCTTCATGAATGAGGAGACATACTTATTCAAAGAGTATAGGCACTGTTCAATTCTTTTTTTTTTCTCAATGATTAATCTTCAAGTCAAGTTTACTAAAGCATACAAATTGCCCTTTTAGGAACCAATATATTATGGAAAGTGAATAATGATCATTTTCTTGCCAAGTAGAAAAAAAATTAAGTAATAATATTATATATTTTGCACTTTGACAATTGTGACACATTCAAGGTTCTGTTTAATATAATGGTGTAAACCTCACTAGTATGGATGTGCTTGCACAGAATGCTCAGCACTCCTCATCTCCTAATGCAGCAGCGCTGACACATCCCAAGATTCATTCACAGGGGCACCATTAAGCAGCGAGTGAGCAGATTTCTCATCTACCAATCTAACAAGTTCATGGTCCTCTTCATACTGAGTTGCAAATAATATTTTTGTCACTTCAGTTGCCTTGCTGCAGTCACCTGTCCCAAGCCGTAGCGGAGACATTGAGGTTATATGGTGAAAGTGGTGGGGTTGTGATATTAATATTTATTTGCTATACAATCTCCTTTTCTCTCTGTGGGATCAGGGAAGCTGTGCGCCAGGCTCTGACCATTAAAAGAGAGCTCTTTTTATGGTCATATTAAGGAGCGGGGGATCATCTGGCAGGCAAAGGGTTATAAGCATCCATATGCATCTACTATCTTGCTCATCTCATCACTTTAATAGTGGACTGCAGGTATGTTGCCATGTGAACAGGCCGACATGTCTCCATGGAAACAGCCAGATTGCAGCACACCAGTCTGGGATCTAGACAATTTTTTTTTTATTATCGCTCCTGTTTTTTTCTTTTGTTAAATTTACAGAAGTGCTTCCAGGGGAGCGTGGCTGCTGCTCTCTTCCTACTTACTAAGATCTTCCTCCATGCTTATCCTGGCTTTTATAAACAGTGATGAAGATCGCTTTAGGATGGAATAGCGCTTGCAGGCGCAGCACGTATTTCTATTCACTCTGAATTGGTCAGTTTTACAGAGCGTGCCATTGTAATGAAGGCACTTAGGCTCATTTCCTACATCTGACCTGCCCCACACCCTTGGCTTCAGTACTATAGGTTTTTTTATGCAAAAATAAAAAGGCCCTTGACTTTGCAAAAATATTCTTTTCTCTTATGAATTCCCTAAATGTTACAAGCTCACATATTCTGTAGACATCAGGGTATAAAATTATGTCGCATCTGAGTTCAGAGTGGTAAATTGTGATTTGAGAGAAAAAAAGTTTAATTTTTTCTTGTGTATTTTTCACTTCTGGGATAAAATGTGTGAAAGTGGGTGTGTTACATGGGGCATGGGGCATTGTCTGGCAAATTTACTATAATTTGTATCGGAAAAGAATATAAATTATAGCTCAAAAGTATGCCAGCTTATTGCTGCCGTAGATTTGAGTTGCAGCCACAGAACATGCACTTATTCAATGAATTGAAACAAAACTCTGTAGAGGGGAGGTCAAGATGGGCACAGGAAGTAAAGACACCCAGATTGAGACTATGAAACTTATGTAACACATGTATCTTTTTTTTCTCTGTGGCTTTCCTTGTGTACTTGTTTTTTGCTCTTTCTTCCGATGGAATCTATCTTTGGCTTTGGTTGCCTGTGATGCATGTGTTTGTATAGTTTCTCTCTTTGTTTTTTCTTTTTTTGTATGACAATTACAGGCTCCATTGGAAAAGATTGCACAAAGCCGAAATCTGAGTATGACTAGTGGTGGTACTGTATGGAATTGCGCCTAAAAAGGTGTTAATTTGTGCAAAAATGGGGGTAAAATTGGCACAATACAAAGGAAACATCTGTCTTGCAAAGATAGATTAGACACACACCAACAAACTTCTTGACAACCGGCATAGGCACAAAAAATGTGCAAAAACTTCCAATAAGGCAAAAAAAATGCACAAAAAGAAAAGAATAAAAACAAGCCAATTTAGAAATACATTCCCCATTAAGGTTGGAGCAGTGAATATATGCAGTACAGAGACATATGTACTACAGCTTACTGCCACTTTTGAGATGCAGATATTCAGAAGTCCCAAAAGCATTCCCACTAAGAAGAAAGCAGCTGGACCAGGATCTACTGGTAGATCACTGAAAGGTCCTGGATAGATCACAACAAGTGTTTACACTAATGAGGACTATCCCTAATCACACACTGATGTCAATAACTTTGTCAAAAGTCTTATACATCCTAATACAGTGGTAGCCAATATACAAAAAAATCCCTTTATTCATACTAGTCACCCCATTCAGAGAAGGTCCAAACCACAAACCGATTTCTGTTTCTCACCAGTCACTTACCTGCTCTTTTCTATTAGATAAATATATATATATATAATGTATATATTAGTCCCAGGGGAGTCTCACCCAACATCAGTAAAGAGTGACGGCGAGAAAATATAGTAGTACAAGTCCATAAAATACTAAAAATTCATAAAACATATAAATATATATACATATAAAAATATATAAAAATTCAAAAAACATATAAATTCATAAAACATATATGAAGCAGAGAAGATTGTATATATTTTATATGTTTTTTTCTATTGAAAAAACTGCTGAGCAGAAGTGTGAATCTGCCCCAGTGAGGTTATGGATCTATGTGTCACCCATCACAGGTACCAGATTCTTCTGTATTTTAAGAGATGGTTCTGCTTGTAAATTGTCCTGTAATGCTGTATTGAAGATTGCAGAGAGGAAAGAGGGAAAGCAGAGAAAATGTGACAGTCAGAATGGAGAGGAGAATTTCCACTGAAGAAAGTATGATATAAGGAAGTGCAGAATGATATTCAGTATACTGTCAGATGTGTGTAGGGGGGGGGGGGGGGGATATGAGGATGAAAAGTTGTTTCTAAGGAAGAACTTCTTTAAGCGTGCCTTAGGCTACATTGAGACTACCGTATGGGGGATGTATGTACGTCCGCCAGCTTGCAGCCGTACATACGTCCCCCGTAGATGGCAATGGCCACACGAAACGACACGTTTGACACCGAACCGTTCCATACACGGGGGAAAAGATAGGTCATGTCCTATCATTCCTCGTAGTATGGCCCGTACACCGTGCATTTCTATGTAAAAGGGGAGAGGTCACCGTGCGGGCATACGTTCATGTACATGCAACCTTAACTTTGACTTCTTAATTTTTTTATAGCTATTCTGGGAAGTTTGTCATTCTGGACGTAGATGTCATAAAATATATTGTTAGGGGGGATTACAATGACTGCATTTGACAATGATTGTATAAAGATAATTTTTCATCAATCTTGTGTTCTATGTCTTACAAATGTCTTAACATAAAAGGGCAACTAACTGAACTAGAAGTTGAAACCAGTCAGTATGGATGACCAGAGTGTTATCAGCTTCTGTTCCACTTATTTAGTTTCTGTTCCCCTTCGTATGCTTTTCACCTCCCCTGCTCTTCCGACATACAATTACCATATATACTCGAATATAAGCCGTCTCGAGTATGAGCCGAGACCCCTAATTTTACCACAGAAAACTGAGAAAACCTATTGTCTCGAGTATAAGCCGAGGGTGTAGTATACAGCCAGCCAGCCCCCATGTAGTATAAGCCAGCCCCCATGTAGTATACAGCCAGCCCCACGTAGCATACAGCCTGCCCCCCTGTAGTATACAGCCTGCCCCATGTAGTATACAGCCTGCCCCATGTAGTATACAGCCAGTCCCATGTAGCATACAGCCTGCCCCATGTAATATACAGCCTGCCCCATGTAGTATACAGCCAGCCCTCATGTAGTATACAGCCTGCCCCATGTAGTATACAGCCAGCCCCCATGTAGTATACAGCCAGCCTGCCCCCAGTAGTATACAGCCAGCCCCCATGTAGTATACAGCCAGCCCCCATGTAGTATACAGCCAACCCCCATGTAGTATACAGCCTGCCCCCCGGAGTTTGTCAAGCAGAAAAAAAAATAAACTTAATACTCACCCTCCGGTGTCCCCGATGTTCGTCGCGGCTCACGGTGGCTCCCGATCCCTGTTGCAGCTCCCGGCGGCTCCTTCTCCCTTCTATCTTCTGTAGCCGGCAGAGTCACGTCCATGCGATCTGCCGGCCATCGCACACTACGATGCGCCGCTGTCGCCGCTGATGATGTCATCAGTGGTGACACTGCCGCATCATAGTGTGCGACGGCCGGCAGATCGAATGGACATGAATCTGCCGGCTAGAGAAGATAGAAGAGGAGACACGAGGAGCCGCGGGGAGCTGCCGGGAGCCACGACGGGGATAGGGAGCTGCTGGGAGCCGCAATGAACATCGAGGACACAGGAGGGTGAATATTAATTTTTTTTTTTAAATTGACTCGTGTATTATACACAAGTATATACGGTATATGCTGCTTATTATCGAACAAGGGAGCAAATAATAGACACATAAAAACACTGTCTTTGTCAAAGCTGCAATACTGTATATCTGAAGTAAAAGGACTTTGTTTACAACATGTTTCATGGGAGGGGAGGAGGTCATGTGACAGTGTATGAAGCAGGGCTAGATGTGTCCAAGACAGTGAATGCAGATGTCTCCTGCACAGAATAGTGAAGTACAAGATCATAAAATACAGCCATAACCATCTGACCATCTGAAGAAGCACTTAGGGGATGCAAAAAGAAATTGTTGTGCAACTTGAATCAAATGCATTTAGTCAAGCAATGTTGTGTGTTCAATAGCATGACGTTTCTCAAATTACATTTATTTTTCCATAAAATAATTATAACACAATCTGCAGTGTATTATAAAGCATAGACAAATAGGTGAACATCACTGTTCTGGATATGTGCATTCAAACATCTGGCAGGGCTAGAGTGTGGTTAGAAATTTTCACTATTATTGTGAGATGACTTGGACATCCAATAATGACATTGTATTGTCATTACTGGTATAGGGCAATGAATCCTGGTTGCCAGGTGGTAATAGAAGATATTGTTAGTCATTTCCCCTCACTTTTCAAGAATCTCACTGTGTAGCATTAGTGTAGTTTAGATGCGAAAGAATTGTCCTAAACTGATTTTGAAATTCTGATGTGATGAATGACAATTGAAGTAATGGCTACTATAGGTATGTTGAAGAGAAGGCAGTAAGCAATGAGTACCCTCATGGAACATCCTTCTGCATGGTGTTATGTATTATAACAATAGGTCATCAACATCAGATCTACTGTAAGTCCTTAACTTACTTGCTTGTTATGTCTGCCAGGGGATGATCTCTCTCTTCTTATGTCCAGGAATGAGCAGATTCTCTTAAAAAGACTTATTTAATTTATTCAAATGAACCAGAGGCGCTCCGGCCCACATCACCGGAGCGGCCTTTCGGCTCCCCCGTCTGATAATGTATGCACATCCCCTCCGTGTTCATTGCAGCCGGGTCACACCCATAGTTAGAGACATCTGCGGAACGGCAGGCGGGAGCAGGATGTGAAGAGGAGTTCTACATTATCAGACAGTGTGACGTAAGCTATAAATAGTTTAATAAAGTCTTTTTTAGGAGAATATATCCATTCCTGGACATATGAAGAGCGAGGTTATCCCCTGACAGACATAACAATCAAGCAAGTTTAGGACATCTACCGTCATTAAATCTAACAGTAGATGTCCTTTAAAGGAATGTGTGTTGAGGCCAGGGATTGGTGTAGAAATCATGTACGCAATGACTGTGATGTTATCCCCTAAAGCAGTGGTGGCGAACATATGGCACTGGTGCCAGAGGCGGCACTTGGAGCCCTCTCTGTGGGCACCCAGGCCATCACTCCAGCATGAAGTTCACCAGACAGGACTCAAAGAATCTTCCTGCAGAATCTTCCTACAGTGATAGACAAATTTGCCCTCCTCCTTTCAACTGCGTTGGTGTCTTTAGGAGGCTGAACGATTTAAAGTTGTCAAAGAACAAGGAGAAATAAATTTCTGCTTAAGTTGCTGTGCTGGCACTTTGCAATAAATAAGTGGCTTTTGGTTGAAGTTTGGGCACTCAGGCTCTAAAAGGTTCACCATCACTGCCCTAAAGTCTACTGCCAGCAGAAGCTTTGGTAGTAGAATGTCACCACAGGAGCCAGGAACACCCTCTAAAGGGGTAAGCATAGACTTTTCTTCTGTTTCCTCCCATTCCCTTGCATTGCAAGAAACAAAATGTAACTGTTCTTCCAGCTCCCTTCTCAAAATCAGCTAATCATGAAATTCCCCAGTGTAGGATCCCCCCGATCTGATATTAATGAGCTCACAATCAAAATAGCGCCTCAGTATTGCTTGAGGATTGATTGTATGCACCTTTATTGACCTGTTGTTTGGAGGAGCAAAATAAATGGAAAACATCTGTCTGTTACCTGCACATAGTAGGGGAGATATATTAATGTGTCAGTCCTTAGACTAGTGCAGAGTAGAATGGGACAGTTCTCTGCTGTGCTATATTAAGCATTGTGTCTGATTCTGGATGATTGATCTGGTAAAGTATAAGCCCCCTTTCACATTTGCGAGTATGATGCACTGAACTCGCATCACACTCACAGCATGTCCGTCCTGGATCGCCCGGCTTGAATGCTGCAAACCAGAACTGAACTCAGAATGTCAGTTGGGTTTGCAGCGTTTGGGCCAGGCGATCCAGGCAGCATATGCTGCTAGTGTGATGCGAGTTCAGCGCATCAAACTCTCAAGTGTGAAAGGGACCTAAGACTGACAAGTTGTACTTTGCACCTCCAATTAGTTGGTCTAGTTTGCTGCACCACAATATTTTATGGCTTTTTTATGGAATCACCACACCCCCTTTACCGCCACTCCCTTTTTTCGGACATGTCAGAAAATGACCTAAAAATAGTCAGCACTGCAGCATATTGCAGCTTCATCCTGTTTAAATAAGTCAGAAAAGCTTGCAGTACCTTTCAGTTGGACCAATCATCCATCGATCTGATATTGATGGTCTATCTTAACATCATCTTTACAGACGTATGTTTATAAGTATATAGCTGAGCAACTATTGGTTTCCCCGTTAGGTTTATAGGAAATGCAGAAGAAGAGTGAAGAAAACTGTGAGGCAAACTGAGTACATTTGATGGTGAGCTTTCGAGAATACTAGTTCTCTTCGTCAGACATGATGTTATGCATGAAACGGAAAAATTCACAGATTTTATTTATACACACTAGGCAGTGATAATCAAAGGATATTAAAAAAAAACTTTAAAAGAACAGATTGATAAATACGGGACATCTTATTTACGACAGGATGGCAATAAACAGACTAAAAACCTGTGAGGCATAATAAGAGAGCCCTGGCTATTATCTGCTTGTGCCCCCCAGGTCAGAGATAGGAGGTCATGAAGCTGGCATGAATGTTAAGACCACTATGTAAGGTGTTAAATCTCTGCATTAATTTATACTCCCATACTTTTGTTTCCCTCTGTGTCTTAAAATATCCCATTAAAATAGTAATCTGCAAATCTTCCATAGTGTGGTCATCTGTGGAAAATTTGTGCAGCTACTGGGAGATCTTTCCTTTCATTTTTAATATTAGATCAGTGCAAGTTCATGCGCTGATGTAGTCCTTGGCATGTTTCCCCAGCATAAAGTCCTGTGGTTGGACACTGTTGACACATAATAAGGTAGAACACATTAGAAGACCTGCAGGAAAATGTCCCCTTGATCTTATGTACCTGCTGTGATTGAGGTACAGGTACATGGTCACCTGTGCGAATGTGCTGACATGTCTTACACCTGCTTTTCAGCCTGGGAGAGGTACCATTTTCTGATGGGGTCTCAGGGCACACCGGACAACCAGTTGTTTCAGGTTTGGTGGTTGCCAGAAGAACAGGAGAGGAGGGACTGGAACTATTTAATTTAGTCTTGTATCTTTATGCAGAATCAGTTGTAGTTCCTTGGCAATATCACATAGGATCTCCAGTTGTGGGCTGTAAGTGACTACTAGGGGTACCCTGGCCTCCTGTTGGGTCTCCTTATATATGACTTATATATATGAGTAAAGTCTCTGTTGATGGCTGCTGCTTTTCTTATTTTGCTGTCGGTCACTTTTGGTCTCTAGCCCAAATGGAGAAATTCAGACCTGAGCTCCAGGAGGTGTTTTTCTAGATCTGTCTTGTCTGAACAGTTATGGTTGTAGCGTATGGCCTGGCTGTATATGATAGACTGTCTGGTATGTTTGGGGTGGAAGCTGTTATTTCTCAGGTAGGCTGTTCTGCTGTTGGTTTATGGAATATTGTTGTGGTTAAGCAGCTGTCTTTTATTTGTTTTGTGGTATCCAGAAAGTTTATTTCCTTATCTGAATAGCTTATTTTCAGATTGATGGTGGGGTGAAAGTTGTTGTAACCCTCATGGAATTGAAGCAGGACCTCCCCACCTGTAGTCCTGATGTGTCATCAATGTAACAGAGTTAGATCATGGGTTTTGTGGTGCATGTAGATAAGTAAGCACCTTACAGTTCAGCCATAAAAATATCTGTGGCATACTGTTGTGCACACCTTGAACCTATTGATGTTCCCATACAGATCCTCTCGAAATGAAAAATGGTTGTGGGTGAGCACAAATTTTATGAGTTATGTAGACCAGTTCTGTTGGTAGGTTGTGATTCTCCATGTGTGCCCGACATGCTACTATTCCATCTTTGTGGGGTATGTCGGTGTATAGAGATTCCACATCTATGATGGCCAGAATTGTACCATAATGAAGTGGGCCTACAGTCTTGAGTTCATTTAAAAGGTCACTAGTGTTCTGTATGTAGCTAGGAGTACTTCTGACCAGGAGTTTTAGGAGATTTTCCACACAACTTGAGATGCTTTCCGTCAAGGTGCCAATGTCAATAATAAATGGCCTTCCTGAATTGCCATCTTAGTGGATTTTGGGAAACATATAGAAACAGCCTGGCCTGGGATCCTCTGGGATGAGAAGGCTGACCTTGTGTTGGATATCAGTTGAAAACTTCTTGGTCAAATCGATTGGTTGATTCTTGTAGGCCTCTGTGGGGCACTTTCAAGTTTACTATAATGAATGGGGTTGGACAGCTGTCTGTTTGCTTCCTTGATGTAGTCAAACATATGAAACTTGTAGCGTGGCTGGAATATGTAACGAAGCTTACAACTTAGACGTGTTGTGAAGTTTAATAGCAGCTGGTATGACAAGTCATTACCCTAGATCTTTATATGCGTTAGCTAGAATCTAATGTTAACTCTGGTTGGCCTTCAGTTAGTTGATTGATGTTAGGGGGTCGATGACTCTTTTACCTTTTGTTTAGCTCAGGGGAGGTGACTCTGTGCGATCCAGTGAGGAAACTAATTACATGTTATAATTAAACTGTGACACTCGGATATTATAGTGTGGGTTTACTAATGACATGGCATAGCTGTACCGGCAACACAGGACGCTGATTATGCCTCATATATTATTTAGCCTTTTGCTAAATGAGATGGTGACATTTTCAAAAATTACTTTGAGGTTTCTTAATTGTCAGTGGCAAGATGGGAAGATGAGGCAGAGTCCACCGCTAGATACTTCTTTTTTTATCTTCATCTTTCTGGCTCTAAAAGGCGGAAAATAAAAATGTATCAAATGAAGTTGAACACCTAACAATTTGTCAGTGGCAGAAACATGCATAAGAAATTATGGCTAATGTGATCCATTACTGACCACATGTAGGGCAGCGAGACAGAGACGCTTTATCCTCTGACATGGCATTTACGTGCAATTCAAGTTGTGCAACTTGCCTCTACTTTTGCGTGGCTGTGCATAATTTCAGCAGTATTCTTTAAGGTGTAACAGTTGCAGAAGTTGCATTACAATGCAACACATTGGGGCTTATTTACTAACGGTCCCGAGGCCGCATTTTCATCGGGTTTCCTGACTTTTCGGAGATTGTGTCGCATGCAATCGGATTGTGTCGCAGTCGCGCAGGTTTTCACGTGACACAAATCAGGGGGTCGGGCCATCGGACGCTCCGACGGATTCTGACTAAGCGCGGGATTTAAAATTCTAATTTGTGTCGCAAGCCAAGCACTGACATGCACCGGGAAGAAGAAGGTGAACTCCAGTGAACCTGAGCGGCGAGCAACACATGCAGGATATCGGGTGCAGGATCTACGTGGATCGCGGCAGATGTGCACTCCGGCGGACATTCTGGATCGGGGATCGCGACTCGGACGGGTAAGTAAATGTGTCCCATTGTCTACAACAACTTTGTGGTTTTCTTTAAAAGGACTTATTATGTTTGATAGAAAGCCTTCTCAATAATAAGCTGATCACCAAGTTTCCCCCTGCAAGTACTGTTCAGTACTCTATAGCACTACTACAGGGGAAGCTGAGTATTACATAGTATCCATTCAAGTAAATGGGTGGTCTGTGTAGCGCAAAAGATAGGTACTCCAAAGAGAGAGTACCTCTTCAGTAATGGAAAGTCATGTGTGCCAATATTATAGATATTTTCATAAAGAAAGCTACCATTTACATTCACTGAACACTACCTAAGGGTTCAATTGGCCAGCAACGTGTAGAACGCATCACATTCAAAGGCAGAGAAAGAAACAGCCATTCACATACAGGTATAAAGGTACAAAACATTTGTTGCTGCATCAAGAACACAGTTCCCTCTATAAATGGAAGACTCTTGGAACAATGAGGATTTTTCCTAGAGTTTGCCACTCACCAAAATAATTGGGTGAGATGGAGATCAGTAAGTTGAATGATTGAAAGCTGTAAAGATTCTGTGTACAGATAGGAAAATCTTCAAGAAGGTAATCTATCATTGCAGCACTGTCACAGGTGCTCCTGCGACAGGGGCGGACTGGGAATTTAAAATGGCCCTGAAAAAAAAAAAAATATATAAAGTGGCCCCATGATATAGGCAGGACCAATTTTCTGTAGGCATAGGCACGTGTCAACTAACCATAAGCAACAATAAGGCTGGGTTCACATCTCGTTTTTTGCCTACTGCTAATGGACACATTTTTTCACTGAGAAAAAAGGATCAAAACGTGGGCTGCTGTGTCTGTCATGTCCTTTTGGAAAACATGCGAAATGTATACTTTTAACATTGGCGTCTATAGACGATGTATGCATGAAGTGTTACAGCATTTGCATCAATCCATTTTTATGCCCAAATATGGATCTGAAAATGTTATTGTTAAATAAAAGTATATGTTTTAAACGCAACAAAAAACGGAACGCAACACATCGTGTGAACATAGCATTTGGGTGCATCTACACGTTCAGCTTTTCAGATGCAGTTTTTGATGCCCAAAGCAGGAGTGGAGTAAAAGTAGGAGGAAGAGCAGCACCTTTCAATTATTTGTCTCATCCCTTATGATCCATACCTGCTTTTGGCTCCAAAAATGCATCTGAAAAAGAGAACGTGTGCAGAACTTTGAGACTGAGAGAAACAATGTTTTTTTATTTAATCACACCAATATAAAAGTTTTTGGCCTCAATTTACCAGCTCATTACTATGCCTACAATGAAGCGTGTTTGTGGCAGAATCATGATGCGGTAGATTTATTCAGCAGCCTGGCTTCCATGCAACACAAATTTGGGGGTTTGCCATCGGACAATCCAACTGATTCATACTGAGAGTGGGTTTTAACATTCAAATTGTGTTGCAAGCCCAAGCACTTCCATGCACCACTAAAAAGATGGCGAACTCTGTCGGACCTGGGCGGGGAAACAACACATTCAGGATATCGGTCGCACAATCTTAGTGAAACGCGGCACAGTGCATTATCGACGGACAATGCACTTTCGGTGAACTCTAGCGGCAGGATAAGTAAATGTGCCCCAATGACTATAAGCACACAGCCAGGACTCTGAATGTCCTTAAGTGACCAACCAGAGCACTGACTTGAACTTAAAGAGGTATTCCAGGAAAAAGCATATTTCATATATAAATGGGTCCTTAAAATATAAGCTTATATGTTATTTGTTGTGATTTAAATTTTTGCTCCCCTTAGCAGAAAAAGGTTGTGGACACACACTATGATGAATAATTAAAATGCTACTGGTCCTTAAATCAGTCTATTGATTTTCTCCGTGACAGAAGATAGCCACTGGTCACATACGTGTATACACAACACGTCCTGCATCTGCCTTGGCATGTCATGTGATCACGACTAAGTTTGGTTGGTTGCATTTCATCCAGTATGGCCAGTGTTGTGGTAAGATGTCATCTCAGTGAGGTAATGTGCAGTGATGGCACATTACGCATATCATTACTATGGTTACAGGGCATCAAAGTCTGTTAGATCATCACTGGGAGCAGAACATAAGAGGGAGGAGGAGTTACTGAGAACATCATGGGCCTTGTGGTTTCCAGTGGCTGACACCTTGGTGATAACCCTGCATACTATAGAAAGTCAATAACATTTTGTGAATCATAAAATCAAACTATTTAATGACATAGAATTTTCAATCGCGGCAGCTCCGAATCCTCATCGGACATTCCGGATCAGCGGACGCAACAGGACAGGTAAGTAAATGTGCCCCATCGTCTTGGTTTAATATTTTATCCATGCTTGTATTTGATGATAACTTGAAATCTATGTGATACAGTGAACAGCAAAACAAACCAGAAGTTAAAAATATTTAACAGAAATTTTTTTTATACATCCCCACCCCAGAAAGAGTTATAAAGTTAAAAAATAAGGTATTGCCAGGCCAACAATCTTGTTACTGTAAAATTCATCTCATCCAGCAAAAAATAAGCCCTGATTTGTAATTTTCTCAAGAAAAGAGTTGCTAAGTGTGCCTATAAAAAAGAACTAAATTGTCACTTCCTTTAGAGCAAAATTGGCTGTTGCAGGGAGAGGAATATATACAGTACATTGTACAAGACTCAGTCAAGGGTGACCACAGTTCTATGAGGAAAAAGAAACCAGATTTGACCCACCTTCAAAGCCCACGTCCCCACCCAACCTAGAGGGGAAAGTGTATGTTGCTAATTCACAACTTCTTATGGATACACAAGATTGTGGGTACATGTTCATTCTGAACTAGGAACTTGTTGTTTCCTTGCTCCTTTTGATGGAAAACATCAATAGTTTACTCCTTTAAAACTGGCCATACAAATTAATACACTGTGTACTGCAATAATTTAGCTTGTTTCATGGTTAGTCCTCTCTGAGACAAAAGGTGAAATCTGTGCCAGACATTACATTTTAGAGTTATAACATACATTAGTTCTTGCCATGTTATTTCATGCTGCATGAGTACAGCGGCATCTAAAAAAGTTCATTGGAGACATCTGCTCCATAAACTATTTTATGGGAATTTGCCAATCTGATGGTCAACCACTGATAGCAATATGTCAGCAATTTTGTTGGTTGAGTGAATATTCAGTAGAATTCCCCCAAAAGACCACTAATTAATGGAGTATCCCCAGACTATCAGAGGATGTGTAGTTGCTATGATGTGCCTTCACTTTATGATCAATGAGAACTTTGTGACCCCTATTAATACTGAGAAATATGGTGTCATAATTCAGTTCTGCGTTCTTTTCCCAGTTTTCCTGCACAATGCCAGCCCATTCTCCAGCATAGAGGGTGGTTCGTCATATATCTATGTACCACAGCATAAGCCATTATTTCTAGGAGTGATGGTACTCCCACAGGTCAATCAACAACCAGTTCTAAAATAGTGGCATACCCTAGCAATATGCCATTGCTTAATAATGTGGCAATCAATATTTTATCTGTATAGATAATTGTAATATATTTTTGTGAAAGCCATCACTAGAGGTGTTTTCCAACGAATGAAAATCATCACATATCAATAGAACATGAACAATGTACAGCTTTCCGACCAGTGAGAAATTACGTGTGCTGTAAGAGGCTCCTCAATCCTCTATAGTTCAGACTTAAAACATGCAACTGCACACCAACTTGTCTTAGTTAATCAAAACTTAAGGAAGGAGCCACGACTCCGAAACGTTGCAACCGCCATGCGCTTATTTATGGACTTTAAAGGACTGTTTGGGACTTGGTATAAAGTCATGAAGGTGCCAGTACCCATTTGTATGTAATAATGAGATAAACAAGATAAAGATAAGGTTTTGATTGAGACATCCACAGAAGTCAATGGAACGCAGGTCAAATATGCACAAGGCACTAAATTCCATACAAAGCAATTTGGGGAACGTTTGATCATGGGAAGGGTGTCGCGGCATTTGGATTATTAGCAGTCAGACACATATTTATCCCTACGCTGTAAGAAACCTGTATTTAAGAAATGTAATACATCTTAAACATGATAATAAATGTACTGCTATGTCTTTACAGATGATTGGTGACATTTTTGGAAGGTAATACAACATACATTTCCCGGAATGACGATATTGCTTCTATAGGCCTTGCACATGTAGAAAGATCATTTTGCAAACACCACTGGTCTGTTACTGCCACTGGGACCTGGAGGAAAAGTCACAGGGGGCCACCTTCAAAATATTAATATTTATAGCATATTAGCCAGTTTCATTATGTGAGTTTCATGGTAGTTGCACTGTGTGCACTTTCTGGTTGACATTTTTTGCCCCCAATAAACCACTTACTCTGTTTCACTCATGTCCCTCCTCTTCTGCTTTTTCGCATTTGCACCTTTCAATTATTCACTGCATCCCAGTTTCAGAAAATACTATGAAGTAGGGTAAAAGAGAGCATGTCAATCAGTGTCACCCTCTTGCCCTGGACACACATCTTTATACCTTGTCCTTAAATTTGAAGAATCCTCTCATCATACACGTCTGATGTACGATTCTAAATGGCATACTAGCCTTTGGCACCTCAGCTGGTATTTAGGTTGCCATTTTTCTGTATGACAAATGGATTTGAAATCCACAAATAGCGTGTGGATCGGGGCTTATTGGAGCATGTTTATTTACATAGATCATTGCATCTCGGCGCATTAATGTGGCTTGATTACGCTGACATTAATCATGTCCATGGTACAATGAAAGATTCATCATGAGCAGCTAAGGGAGGAGGTTTTGTTGCTTAGCCCTTTCTATCCTCTTACGGCTCATTGGGGTCACAGACACTACAAGGTGCAGTCAGCCCGTTGGCCAATAACCTCACAGTAACCCCGCTGGTAATGCAATCTACTCCTCATCAAAAGCTCGGCTGGACGTCTCAGACCAGGTTTCATTTCTCTGAATGTAATGGCATCCGGCATCTATAATTATGCTATTTTCTCTCTTGTGCTGATTAAATACGATTTACCCAGAGAGCTAAATGATGAATATTTAAGTGAAATCTCTGGCTGAAATAGACCCAATAAATAAACTTATAGCAACTGGATAGCAGATGGAGGCGGTGCACGCCTGAAGTGGGTGACTAAATACATTAACAGGTAGACAGGACGGCATTTGCTGGAGCCTGTAATGTCTCTGGCCCCTTACATCACCTTGTAGTTTTTTAAACGACTCTTATAATAAAGGTGCTGAGCATCTTGTCTTAAAGACATGAACTGAACAGACAGCCAAGGCCTAACACGTTACTTTTATAGAGTCAGAGTTAATTGTACCATGTTGAAATCAATAAGACTGTATAGCATGCAGGGCCATCATGTCTTTAAACTGTCTTTAGCTGGCCATGGATGTAAGAATTTTGCACACGTAATATGTCCATAGCTGATGATCAATGATCAGCATGTCTATTGTACAGAAAATATTGGAGTGTTTTTTTGCCTATTTGTATCCTAATTGATCGACATTGTGTAATTATTATGGTTAACGATAACTCAATGTGAGGTGTACTTAAAGGGCATTTCTTACAAAACTCAATATTAGGTATAAGTAATTAAATTGTGTTCATATGTAATCCATTTGCATTTTAATTTGTGAAAAAGATGAGGAAGCAGATAAGAAACAATATAAGAAATGGACCTATATAGAGGGTGCAGAGGCTGTGGTCACACTCAAGCCCTAAAGCCTAGTGGTGAATTAAGCATGGTGGATTCTCTGTGGAATTTATCATAAGAGTAAATGTCACAAGTACACAAATATGTATGATACACATGTATGATGCAAAAGTACACCAATGTGTATGATGCAAGGATTCCCTTTCTGCCAAGTAAACTGCAGTGTCGGTAATGTAAGAACTGTTACAGTTCCGATGCAGCATTTCGGCCAGAAGACAGGGAGTACTTGCGTGCATATTTCTTTATGATACAAGGTTTCCTGTCTGTGAGATTGGACTAACATACAGGTCTGCTTCCATGCCCTGAATGGATTTGTGTGCTGCCACCCTCGCCCAAGTATTGAGTACAGTCATGTTATGGATGAGTTAATGCAAGTCATACTTATTCTGTTGAAGATTTTTACCATGAATTCAGTATTTTTTATGTATAAGGCACACTGATGTATGCCGGCACCACTATTTCCGCCGCGATGGAGAGGAGGAGGGGTGACCCCTTTCCATTGAAATGCACTGCGTATGGCCCGTAACACGGGGAAAGATAGGA
This sequence comes from Engystomops pustulosus, assembly GCF_040894005.1. Taxonomy (NCBI): domain Eukaryota; kingdom Metazoa; phylum Chordata; class Amphibia; order Anura; family Leptodactylidae; genus Engystomops; species Engystomops pustulosus. The sequence continues at coordinate 97,783,458 of NC_092417.1, read as the reverse complement.
CATGTCCTATCACTCTTTGCAGCCATTGCTGGTCTATGGGGGACATATGTACATCTGCAAGCTTGCGGCCGTACATACGTCCCCCTATGGTCATGTAAATGTTGCCTCAGGCAGGAAATCCACAGCACAATCCACAACAGAATCTGCATGTAACATTTGGGTTTAAGATTTACACCAGATTTCCAACAACATGAGAAACCCATTTTTGGAGATTACATGTGCTGGATAGGGGTTCCTGTAAACAACTTATTATAACAGACCAGGAGTTAGTTTTTCCTTTAGTGGCTTTTCATTGAACCCAAGGAATTATTGGCATTTTATTTTATTTTTTAGCTTTTCAGCATACCAGTTATTGAAGAAAAATGCAGAATAATAGTTGTTCAATAAAACATTCCTACAATTATGGGTTAACCTTCTTATTTTGACACATTCCCAGTGAAGGCTGCCAGGGCAAGACATAATATATTCTTTGTTTAGCTGGGACTTGTAGTTCTTACAATACCTGTGAGCAATGTCACAACAACAGCTTCTTTTTAAGCAGCACAGATGCTGCTTTTCATTAATGGTTTTAGGTGGAAAGATGAAGGACAGATATGATTATTAAAAGTGTTACATTTTCCTTCCATCCTAATGCCTTACTCATATTCCAAGGCCCTTTTAATACATATTTTGAATAAACAGGCTTTGAATTGTTGTGCGACAGTAACTTCAGTCCATTCATTTTCTTGCCCTGTGATCAGTGTCAGTTAACCTTAGCTTCTGGATGATGTGTCTGCTGTTTTCATACCATTGTCTCCCTGCACCTTCCTCTACCAGGAATCTCATCCCTCTTCTCATGGCCTCTATCAAAGTCTCAAGCTCTAATTCTCCCTCCGGCATTCCACCCCTGCTGATTGCTGGGCTCTAAATTTAGGTCACCCAAGGCAATTAGAAGAGAGAGCTGCTGTTTGTGAAAAGGTATTCAGCAGGCATGGAGCCCAGTTTCCAAATGAGTTATCAGGTGATATGATGTTTGGCTGCAGCCAGTGTGATTGACAAGGTGCTTCTGTGTTCAGAGATACATTATTTAAACCTGGTGAGTTATAAGAGATCTTCCGCACTAATTACTTAGAAGGCTGTATTAATCACAAGACACTTTAATACCCGATCAATACTTGCATCTGTCAGCGACCTTGTAAATCACCTCCAGTTTCACTCTGCGTTATGATATAAGCCACCTCTAGAAGACAGAGTACTGTAGGTACAGTAGTAACTAGCAGGTTTCTTCATGCCATCACTTTAATTTGCAGAGAAGACTGCAAATTGCATATTGGTGATGGCATAAAGTGACACGTACCATAGGGCTGTTTTCATGAATGAAACAGACTATCTATTGGGAGACACCATTGAATCACTGAATTCAAGGTTTTACATTTAGTTTGACATTTAGTATCATGCCGCGTTTATATAAAAGCCAGCCCCATACCATGCAGTCTGACTTTACAAACGTTTGTAATATAATGGATTGGTCCAAATAGTTCACTAAGTTCATGCATGGTACTCAATTAGGATGCCACCAGTCATTTACAATTGACAATTTATGTTCTTTCCTTGGAATGCATTCACACATAGGGGGGCATTTATTATCACCTTTTAACCTGAAAATAGGTGGAAATTTTTTTCCCTGCTGCGCCTCTTGCTCTTTCGGCTCATTTATGGGTTCAAAATTGTGGTGCTGCTTGTGAATCTTCTCTTTTCTGGGGCTTCTATTTTTATGATTCGTCTTGTATCGCAAAATTAAAGCAGCTGAAAGCTTGTCTGCGGAGTTCAATTTCACCTTCTTGAATGTGGAGTTAGTTCTTAACCTTTTGGTTCGTGCGACAAATCATTGATCCCTTGCGCAACAAACTTACATCCCAAAATATAACATGTTTCAAGGGTTGGCCCCAGGCTTCAGTGGGCCCCTGGGCAACAGAGCCTCAATGGGCCCCTTTGCAGTGAACTTGTGTGGCAGCATTAAAAATTCAGAAACTAAAACAGTCTCCTTTTTCCTAAAATATTCCCTAGTTTATCATACCAACCAGCCCCCCTCATGGTTATTTTATATAAGTCCCCCTCAGACCGTATGGATTCATTAAATACAGTCCCCCTCACCCGCCATGGATTCCTTATGTACAGCCTTATGTGGGCCCGGCACTTGCCCAGTTATGCCTAGTGCTGGTGCTGGTCCAACGCACGCCACCCTGCGCCCAAATTGATAAATGCCCCCCATAGCATCCCAAAGTCATCACTGATGCATGAAGGCCCTTCCTTTCCAACAAAAAGCAGTGCTGTACTATTGTCATAATTACATCATTTATAATGTACAGGGTTTCATTCCCGCACTGCAGTTAGTCCATGAAATCTGGCTAGTGTATGGTCCATGAGTATGGTCAAGATCTACTTGGTTTATAGTGTCAGGCTAAGAATTTACTATTATTTAGTTTCACTTGCTACATTGGCAAGATATCAGGCAGGCAGGATGTATCGTTCAGCTTTAATTGTTTATCGCTTGTAGTTGTAATTTTAAGAGTAATTTATTAAGTAAAGATTGTAAATGAATGTGGCCACCATATGTGTTGTGCTGGTGAGGCTCTATACACACACCCTAGTTACATCCTTGTGGAATCCATTTTTCATGAATCCTTGTAAACTATAGTCTTGCGGGGACAAGATGTCCAGTGCTCGGGGCTGCTAATTATGCACGTCCTCACCACCTCCTTTTCTCATTCTCCCAGCATGGGAGAGAGAGGTGCGAAAGGCGTGCATAATTAGCAGCCCAAAGTCCCGGCGTGTCAACATTAAAGAAGAACACTGCCGGGACCACTAGTTTGTTTTTTGGTATACTTACTGGTAGTTTTCCTTTAAAGGTATTTCTAAGGTTGTAAAAGATTTTCGGGCATGGGCCGCAATGCATTTATAGTGACCATTCCTGTACATAGCCCCCCCTCAAATGAGCTTCTGCCAAAACCAATTGAAAATGCAGAAGAAATCCCCACCTATTCTATCCAGTGACTGCAGGTGACACGTGTCCTCTGACTGTAGTTATTCTCTATCATCTCCATGAGGCCCAGCATCACCATGTCTCCTTTTCAGCCACATGTCCTCCCTGTAGAGGTTACCACACAGACATTGTATGTTCTACATTGTTCCTACATCTTGGTCCCCTAACAGTGTTATCCTGCTGGTACCTCTAACACTCCCCAAAATCCACAATTTATGTGGCAATGTACATTATACTGTCCTGATTACCACCACCGCCACCCCCCTCCAACACCCCCCAACCACACACACACACACAAACACACAAATCACCCCCTAAGAATAACAAACATACACTACTCATTCTGGTTATACACAGTATATTCTCCCCATTGTGGCCCGACAATTACTGCCCCTCTATAATAGATTGGCACCCCCCAGGGGTGTTGCTAGGGTCGCAGAAGATCCGGGGCACGGGCCCCAATGCATATGTACCAAATTTTCAGTAGTATTCACTCATGTACATCACCTACTTCACATGTGGTTGTGCCAATAACATATACAGCTACAGAAAACACAGAAGAAATCCCTACCTTTTACATCTACCACAAGGTGACGTGTCCTGTGACATGAAGTTTCTCTCTATCTTCTCCATTACGCCCGGCATCACCAGGTCTCCTCTTCAGCCACGTGTCCTCCCTGTGAAGTTCACCACACAGACATCTTATGTTCTTTATTGTCCTAACATCTTGGTCCCCAAACAGTGTTATCCTGCTGCTACCCCTAACACTTTCTCTCCTTCACTATAACTCTCCTTCACTTTCTCTCCCCTTTCGCACAGACATGTATGATTTGTCTGGGCCAGGACTGCTGGTGGGGGACGAGTGCTCCTCACTCCTTCCCTGTCCATAAGAAGAGGTGGAGACAGGCCTTTGTTACTGGAAAGATTTGTTTTCCAGCGGCGGCATGATGACACAAAAGTGTCCTCACCATGCTGGACAATGCTATTGCCACCAGTAATGTCCCCCTCAGCCCCCTGTAATGTCCCCCACAGACCCCCAGTTTCCTCCACAGCCCCAACTAAACAGTTCCCCTCAGCCACAAGTAAAGCCCCCGGCCCCAAATAAGGTGCCCCACAGCTCCCATGCCCCTGCAGCCCCTTGTAATGTTCCCCGCAGCCCCTTGTAATGTTCCCCTCAGCCCCCTGCACTGTCCCCCGCAGCCCCCTGCAATGTCCCCCACAGCCCCCTCTAAAAAGTTCCCCCCAGCCATAAGTAATGTCCTCCTAAGTCCCCCATGTCCTCATAGCCCTCCTTTAATGTCCCCAGCCACAAGTAATATCCTCCACAGCTTCCTCCCTATGTCCTCATAGCCCCCTGTAATGCCCCCAGCTTCAAGTAATTTACCCTACAGCCCCCCCCCCCATAAAAAAAAATCCCTGTAATGACATCTGCAGCCCCCATGTCCTCATAGGCTCCAGTAATGGTCACCACAGTCTCCTCAATGTGAACTCCCCCTCCACTGTACCATTAAAAACAAACAAACATACTCACCCAAGTCTTCTCTCTCTCTCTTCCATCTGTCTTCTCGCAGCACTGAGGGGCGGTGACGTCATCACCCGGCGTCTCCTGCTCCCGGCAGCTTTAGTGAGCTGCTTGAAGCAGGAGATGCTGTGAGATCGCGTCTCCTGCTCCCTGTAGTGGAGAACGGAGCCGGCGGCTTTGTTCTCCACTACAGTGCTGAGGAAATGTGCCTGGACACCGGGACATTCGGGGCACGGGCCAAAAGATCCGGGGCTCGGGCCCCGGATCTTTTGACCTAGCGACGCCCCTGGCACCCCCTATCTTACATTACAACCCCCTCATTGTGCCACTCACCTAATAATGTTCCCTAAACGTGGCCTAACATGTAATAATGTACTTACTACCTGTGGCCTCTGGTAATGCCCCTTCAATGTGGCCACATTGTATTCATGCACAGTGAAAGGAGCCACCTAATAATACCCACACCAAATTATGTTCCTAATTTTATAGATGCTATAGTAAAAGTTAAAATTTAATCTCAAATTATGCTGTAAATTGTTCATAATTGTTTTATGAGATTATACATATTTACCATGAGCTAATATTAATGTCCCCCACAGACCCCAGTAAGCAATATCCCCCTCAGTCCCCAATATATAATGTCTCTTACAGCCCCCCCCCCCCCCACAGCCCACAGTAATGTCCCCCACAGTCTCCAGTATATAATTTCTTCACAGCCACCCAAGCAACTAATGTCTCCCACAAGAAATTGATTTCCCCCAAAGCCCCCCAGAAATTCATGTCTTCTTCTGCCCCCTCAACAATGAGTGTCCCCCACAGGTACCCCCACAATTGATGTCCCCCAAAGCCCTCCAACAATGTGCCAACCCCCTACACTGTTAATTAAAAAAAAACAATATTTACCCACCTTTCTTCCTGCTTCTCCTCTTCTTGGTGGTGTGTGGGAGACGCAGTGACGTCATTATACCCTGTCTCCGGCTCTCAGCTGCTAAAAGCAGGAGATGCGCTATAATGATGTCACCATGTCTCCTGCTCTCTGTAGTGAAGGACGGAGTTGATGTCTATGCTATTTGCTACTACTCACCAGAGAGGACGCAGATAAGGGTGAGAGAAAGGTGAGCTGCCCTATGTGTCCTGGGCACAGACCAAAAGATCCGGGAACGGTCCCCGCATATTTTGGCATAGCGACGTCTCTGGTGCTGATAGTGTAATATTTAGATGAATGTGATGTAATAATGTGATATATATGATACATAATATAAGGTTATTTAACCACAGTTGGTTAACCCAACTCAATTTGCACTTAGTATAATGGTGGATGCTGCACCCGGGATTCCTTCACCAGGCTCTCTACTGTTACTTAAACAGAATATAACATTTTGGCTCTGAAATGGATCCTTCCCCAGTTCATACAAATCTTGTGCCTTGCACCAGTGGCCATAAAGTCACAATTGTGTAAATTTTAGTGTGGAAAAATTGACCTCTAACTTATCGGGCACCTTTACAGATCTTATCCAGCATCAGTGCGTCAACTTTTGGCTACATGCACACAAGCGTATTTTCCGGCTGTGTGGTAGCCGTACCACTTTTTTTCACGACTAGCACATGGCCCCATTGTTTTCAATGGAAAATACAGTCATCTATTTGATTGATCACATTTCTGACTGAACTGTAATTCAGCCAGACAGCCTTGCCAAAAATGATAGGACACTTCCTATACTTGGGCAGATTTGCAGTGTGTCCTCTTGTCGTTCAATAGATGTCTTCTCCACCAGGCAGTGTGCTGTACCCGGGTTCTGACCCCATGTGAATGTAGCTTTACAAATACAGTACTGGATAAATGGATACAAATCTATCTATAGTTTTTTCTGTCCATATATTTCTATGTCCTAGACATAGTAAATAGCTTGGGATACGTCCCTATCTTTCAATTCTTTTTATTCTGTGTATAGTTCCATTCATTTCCCCAGAAGCTATTTTTATGTGTCGCTTCTTTTTTATATCATTTTATTTGTGGCCCCTGTCATTCCATTGGGGCAAAGGGGTAAAGAGAGCTGACACTGAGATCAGCAGTGTGCTGTATCTGGAATCTATCTTCCAGGATAAAGAAGAATAAGAATTCATGGCAGAACAGCCGCTGCTGACATACTCCCAAAGACATATTGCAGGTAGTGTTATTTATTGTGGCACAGAGTTCAGGGAAGTGCTAGCTGGGAGCACCCTGAGAGATCCTAAAAAGCCCATCGCCTATCAGGTGAGGCAGATTTATGAGCACTTCTGGCAGAGGGGTCAGACTGCTCAGCACAAGCAAAGATTTTAAGCCTGGCTTCTATCTATCTATTCATTGCTGCCTGATTGCAGCAGACCATGATCTCACATAGGAACCCTTTCCACTAAATTGCTCAGATAAGCAGCTTCATATAGAGAGCATATAGGGAAAGAAGATGATGATGTTTAATAATAACACTCCCCATAGCACCAATGTCTGTCACAGCCTTGAGAACTATTAGAATTATTTTGTATAAAGTGTGCTGAAAGATTGATATGAGAGTTATTATATTAATATCTAAATAAAGGACTGTTCAATTTCTTACACAGATTTGCTGGTCAGATTTTTTGAGGCATAAAGCCTTAGCAGTTATTACCAGTGGACATTGTATTCTGCAATTTTAAATTATTACATGGTGCTTGGTTATGACTTTTGGCCTCTATTGGCTCCTGGACAATGTTATGCCTATGTACTGGACCGCCCTACCGAACTTTATACTTATCTTTCTTCAGCTGGAGACCAGCTAAAGGTTGTAACTTGGACAAGTATGCAGAAGTTAGCAATGTTTTTGGCCATATGCATACAGGGCTCAAGTAAGAGGCTTCTTCTACATAGTTGTTAACAAAGGTGAAAATACATGGCTCAAACACGAAACACAATGATATATTTCTCAACTTTACATGTCATACTAAACAAAAGAAGAACAAGGAAAATAAGGAAATGGCAGATTAAGCTATGGGATTTTTATTTTATTGTTATTGGATTTTATGTATTTACAGTTCCTATAACCATTGACCCAGTATGGAGAGGGCTGAAACCTTTACATACAGGGTGGTTGTCTGCTATTTTATACAGTAGACATCTTCTAGCAAACCAAAACTTGGCACTGAAATGGATGTCTTTAGGGGTGCTGATCAGTTGCTATGACAGATCAGAGCCTCTTAGAGGCACAACTGTGCCTTTTTTTAATTTGGTTTGCTTACTAAAAATTGTTTCCTCCATTTTTCATAACATAAGGGGTTAGTTAATATTTGATACTGTTCATGAAATTTTTTCTTTTACTTTTATTTGGGGTTAATGTTACAAAGAGTGAAAAAAATCATGACTTACTGAACTTTTTTATTTTTAAATTTAAAATTAACATCAGAAATAATTTATAGACTATACTTAATTGGATATCAATATATGTTTTTTAAAATTACTGTATGTACTTGAGTATAAGCCAAGTATAAGCCCAGTGAGTATATAAAAAATAAAGTTAGTACTTACCTCTGTTGCTCTTCACAGCTCTCTCGGGGATCCTGTGTAGCAGCGTTGGTAGAGATGGGCCATTCACTCTGCACGTGCATACACTATGAAGCAGCGGTGTGGCCACCTGATGACATCTTAGTGTGTGCATGGGAAGAGCGCACAGACCTGTCTCTACCCATGCTGTTACAAAGGAACCAGAAGAGGGGAGAGGAGCTGCCTGGAATGCTGCAGGGCATTTCATTACTGGGGGAGGCTACTAAACATTTAAATAGAGGGAGAGGCATCTGAACATTTCATTAGTGAGGGTAGGTTGCTAGGCATGGCATTAGTCAGGGGAGGCTGCTAAGAATTTCATAAGTGAGGGAAGGCTGCTAGGCTTGTCATTAGTGCAGGGAGTCTGCTGGGTATTTCATTAGTGAGTGGAGACTACTTGGCATTTCATTAGTGAGGGGAGGCTGCTGGGTATTTCATCAGGGAGGGGATGGCTGCAGGCCTTTTATTAGTGGGGGAGGCTGCTGGGTATGTCATTAGTAAGGGTAGGCTGCTGGGAATTTCATTTGTGAGGGGAGGCTGCTGCTGGGAATTTCATTATTAGGGAGGCTGCTGGGTATTTCATTAGTGAGGGGAGGCTGTGACCAATGCATTTCCCACATTAGGCTTTGACTTGAATCAGTACGTTTTCCCTTTTTTGTGACAAAATTATGTGCTTTGGCTTATATTTAGGTCGGTTTATACTTCAGTATATATGGTATGTATGTTTTCTTTGGTTAAATTATATGTCCCTCACGAGGTTATAAAAGGCCCCTGGGGCACATTTGCACATTATGCATTTAACAAAAAAAATTCTATTCTAACTGGGGCATTTATATGAGCATACCAGAAAGCATAATTGTAAGTACCAAATTGGCATCAAATTAGGGCCAAAATGCACTCAAGGGAAAAATGGAAGAAATAATGACATGTGGCTCTCCCTGAATAAATTTATTGCTATCATAATTGTTTTCAGTTTTAAATACAAATGTATGAATAAATGAATGAACATGCAATAAAATGTGTATACAGATATATGTATATAATTTTTGGATGTTCTTTCTGTCTGGGACAGAGTAGTTGTTAGAACATTTGTACACTTGTCTGTGACTTCCTTAAACCTCTGAGGGTATTCTAAGTCATGATTCCCTTGTTCAGCTGCCTATGCCTTTCCTGAGGATGGCTAATCCCTCAGCGTGACCAGTGGAAGCTGCAGTATTGATTTCTGTGTCTCTCTAAACCTTCGTTGCTTTAGTTTCTTGTTAGACATCTGAAGGAATATCCACTGGGCTCTGAAGCAATTGGAGTGCAGAGCTCAATGGGCAGTTCTTAAGAGATGTTTCCGTGAGGTTACCGGTCAAAGCCAAGTGAAGGGATTAGGAGTAAAGGAAAGAATAGATTCAGAGTACGGTGATCTCTTGAAGGGCTCAGACTTGCTTGGCATCTTTGTCTTGGCCTTCTACTTCTAATGAAAGAGCACCTTTCTTTTTCCAAAGAATGAGTGGTCTACTTGAGAACCTGCCAACAACATTGGGGAAAATGCTGATTAGTTTGTGTTTAGATTGTACAGGCTATATCTGAGAAGAGGCCTCAGAAAGGACTATATTTTCTCTTAAGCCAATTGTAATTAAGAAACAAGTTCTATTCATGGAGAGAGGCCTCAAGACCTTTGTGTTTGTATATAAAATATCTTCACAGATGGAGGCAATCTGCCCCATCACCATCTGTAAACATCACACCATAACACAATGCCAGTCACCGAATGGAGTGCTCTGCCTGCGAGCCATGATTCAGTAACATAGCAGAAGTTAGGACATTTTCACATGTACATATACATTAGTTAATTCACCCAAATGTAAAATGTTTTTAGTTATAAAGACAAAACATGTTTTTGGATATATGTTAAGGTTTTCCGTGACTGGGTTCATATCTTGTTCTTGGCACAAGTTTACAAGAGTATACATTGGGAAAGCACCTGTCTATAGTAAATCACACGTAGCCAGAAACACTATATAACAACAGACTGCACTTTTCAATCCTGCTCCCTCCAGCCAGAGAACTAAGTATACGTTCATTGGAGGCCATAATAGCCTATGGAGGATGGATGCAACTGTAGCTACCTTCAACCTCTGCTGAGTGTACACTGAAGGTGTTTCGACAGTGATGTGACTGTCCATATGAGGATATGTACATCACTCGAGAGACACCCTTAGCATCAACAGAAGCAAATCACTGCCTGCTCCCAATGTTCACTCCTTCTCCCACTTTCTGTGGAGAGGACCTCAAAGGAACAGCTGATAAGAAAGTAAGGGTAGAAGAAAGCACATTGCTCTGATAAAATAAAATGTTTCTAATAGTCAACTGAACAAACTTTGTTGAAACATCAGTGACCACTTAAAAGTGACAACTTACTTTTCATGGTCAGGAGAGGAGCTGTTTTTGTGTGTGGTATTGCAACAAAGCTGAGTTGCAATAGCACCGAACAGGTGTGGACTATATTTGGAAGAAAGCAGCCATGTTTTTCAAACTCCGGACAACCCCTTTAAGGATTTTGATTTACTCTAGGGATTACTATGCAGGAATACAGAATTCTACAATACAATTACTGTGCCCTAGAAGTTAACAATAGGCACATTGGGGCACATTTACTTACCCGGTCCCGAGGAGTTCCCGAAAGTGCATTGTCTGGCGCATATGTGTGCCGTGATTCAATAAGATTGTGCGCCCTGAATGTGTCGCTTCCCCGATCAGGCCCGATAAGTGCATGTCTTGCGACACAATTTTTAAATTGAATCCCGCAGTTTGTTTGAATCTGTCGGATGGTCGGACGGCCTGCCCCCGATTTGTGTCGCATGAAAGCCGGCGAGTGAGGCCAAATTCGATTACGTGCAACACAATCGCCTGCTAAATACCTGTCCCAGCAGCGCTATCCCTGAAAACATCGGAAAACCTGACGGAAATGCAATCCGCAGACCCTTAGTAACTAAGCCCCATTCTCTTTGATTTATGTGGCGCCCCTCCCCATATCTGTAACTGCCAGTTACATGAAGTATTATGTATACGCTTTGAGGTTATCACAGTGGGTGATGTTTAGGGCTGCAGTATCATAGACCATGAATACCTGCAGAGTGAAGATTAAAAGCATACTAACAATCTCTGTGTCACTAAGCAGGAAATAGCAGATGCTTCTCCATCTGTCTGCGATGAGATGGATGATAGAGTATGAAAATGCTCATATTTTGCAGTGTTGCTAAAAGAAGGGATTATGTGTTGTTTGTATCCAGGGAATATAATCCTGTACTGAGAAGACCTGTGGTGTCTGGCTACCCTTACCATCGGGCAACAGATATACTTTAGTCATCGCTCAAAATAGGTTTTCCCCGAGAAAATAACTTCATTTTATTCGACTCTGTTTGATTATCCTGTTACAAATTTACATTTGGGAAGCTAATCACTTCTCTAGCCCTCTTCTCTTTCATCTCAAGGTAGGGGATTCACATAGGACAAATTGGTGACCTATTCCACTTGCATGATTTTTGTACTTGCAGCCCTGGGGGGTGGAAATCCTCTGTTATCTGAAAAGCTGATTCTTCCTACTATGGAACATTGTTGTATTTTACATTTTAATTTCAACTGAATGGACAATAAAAATATTTGTTACAGGTGGGTCAGTGAGAAGTCCTTCGTAAACCACAGAAAACATGTACTTTATAAAATCTTATCTGAAATGGCAGTAATAAGCACTTACATATCCAGATAGGGCAGTTTTTCTATTAATACGTAGCTTAGGGCTGTATTCATACTACACGTGCTGTCTGCACATCCACGGCAGAGTAGAACCGGCTATGGATGTCTGGCTGAATTAACACTTCTTCTATTCTGTTTATTGGTCTTACATAGTTTCTTATACAATTGGACACATTTACCAATCATTTTTTGCAAACTGTAAATCTATTTTTGTGACCTTTTGCAGCACAAATGAGGCAACTATAAACCAGGCAAAAATGTATGTAAAAAAACATTCAGCAAGCATACTTTGGCAGTTGTTTCACTGTGTTTCTGTAGATATTCATATCAACTTGTTTTTTACATCTTTTATCCATATCAACATTCCACTTTTATTTTTATAATACAGTGCAGATTTTTGCCCTTTCATTGTGTGTTGGCCTGTTAAAGAGCTTATTTTTTCTTGCAATTGATGTCAGACAGGAGGCCAAAATAATGGATTGCTATCTGTTTGACATAAGTTCACCAATTGATTTTCATCCATTTGTTATACATCCAGCGAGATATTGAAGCTGAACCATACTCCTAAACCTTTATGAGCAGTATTTTTCTTGTAAGCTCAGTTATTTGTGGTTTACATTTCTTTTTGGAGCATAAATTGTCCAACATCTTACTATGATTATTAATAATAAAGGGTTTTTCTGGGTCCTGGTTTGGGTCGCAGATGACTGAGCCCTTAGGGAGGAAGCAGTATTGCCTATTGTTGCCGCTGGCAAGTCTGCATTGTGCAGCACATACCGATTGCATGTGTGTCTAAGACCTGTCTGCACCGCTCTGTATACTGTAGAGGACCCGGGTGGCGTGTGATGACATCCCTGCACAGAGGAGCCACAAGGTGGGAGAAGAGAAGGCGGCATGAGAACAGGGGGCCAGGTGATTATTAACTTTATTTTTTTATAATTTTATTGATTTTATTATTTTATTAATTGCCACTCATTCACAGGGGATTGTATAAAATTATTGGGGAGAGGGTGCATTATATTAGTTAAGCCCCTGATTTTGCTGTATATAAATACACTGTGGGGGATGGTCACTGCATATAAACTGTGGGGGCTGCATTTACACTGTGGTGGCTACATAAGCACAATGGTGGGGCTGCATATAACTAGACTTAGGGGCTGTATATACACTGAGGGGTGTGGGCTGCATAAAAATAGGCTTGGGTTGGGCTTTATATTCACTAGGGGGTGGGAGCTGTATATAAATAGACTGTGGAGATCTGTATATACACTGTAGGGTTGGGGCTGTATAAAACCTGGAAAGGATGCTTTCATATAAATAGACTATGGGGGGCTGTATATAGACTGTGAGGGGGGATATATATAGACTGTGTATATACTATTGAGGCTGCAGTCACATAATGCATTTCTATTGTGTTTTGAAACGCATTGGGAAAAAAATCATAATTAAATATGTATTATATTAGTAGGAACATGTGTTTTACATTGTTTATTCTTATAATTAATGTTTAAAGACAAAACCCGTGCTATTACTTATATAAATAACTTATACTTATGCAACTGTGATTTGTATTGCCTTGTGTGTTTACACCTGGTTTCAAAACACAATGGGGCTTATTTACTAAGGGTCCGCCGGAACACACTTTAGTTGGCTTTTAGAAGTTTTCGGGATTTTCGGGATCGTCGGACAGCGCACAGCGGGGATCGCGACAAGTCTGGGTAAGTAAATGTGCCCCACTGCGTATATTATAATAATGATATTAATTAATTAGGGATCCCTGTATGTAAGCATTGCTATCCAGGTGACATTATACTGTAAGTGACTTTGGTATTTTTATGGGCACAGTGCGGAGATGCTGCACGATGCTGAAGACATCTGGCAGCGAAGTCAGCTGTTATAAATCAAGGCTGGGAGAAGTTGTAATAAAGTTCTCTTCCTGATGGAGCAGATTATATTCTGTTAGATATTATGTCAAACTATTGTCTGTTTCACTGACGTACCTATTAGTGTGTGAGACCGCATCAGAATATGTAGTGTCAGTTATTAGTAATTATTAGTAACAACAGGGTGCAGGTGCTTTTTGTCTGTAAATTCAGTGGGACAAAAATAACAGGGGATCAGGGTTCTGCTGATGGAGGGGAGGGGGGCAGCAATTGAGATTTCGTATGAGACAGCAAAAAGGCTAGAATCGGCCCCGCGTACATCCCTTAAATCAGGTGACATACAAGCCATACATACAGCCAAGACATACAAGACATACAAGCCCTGAAGGGCACAGCCAAGAATTGCAACTTTTCCCTGTTGTTACTTATGTCCCCACCATGACAAGTGGGCATATTAGCTACAACCTGTGCTGAAGCATCTTATCCTGATCAACCTGCGGGGTGGAGTTGACATCAGGTGCTGTCGCACAATGGGGGACATTCATCAATTGTGGTGCAGTGTCTGTGTCTTTGACACACAAATTGTGCAGTAATTTACACTGGGATGTTAGATTTTGGTGCAAGGGCTTAATGAATTGGCACATGACCAAAAGGGTCATGAATTGTCTCCAAATTTATGAAAGTGAAATAGAACTTGGTAGACCAGCTTTTAGATCATATAGTTGTGCGGCAAAAAAAGTGTTGGGAAACTAGAAGCTCAAAAACAGTTTTGGAATTACTTAACTGCGCCCAAATTGAGCATACAAGAATTTAAAAAAAGTTGTTAATGTCTGAAAAGGACCAATATTGTGTCGTCGAAGCTTCATAAATATGACACATAAGATGCAGCAAGCAAAAGAAACTCTGCCCAAAAAATGGCGGAAAGTCAGTAGTGAAAGCCCCCCAATGCATCTGTGTTTGATAAATCCCCCTGTAAATTTGTGCGCAAGGCTCCATTATCGGTGTTGGTTTCAGCAACCAGTGCTGTGAGCAACTATGAACAACTCCTGCTAATGTGATGTTATGACTTCTCCAAAGCATAGGTCATCAATATCTTTATTCTGGAAAGCCCCAATAACAATTGTTATTTTCTCTATCTAGCACCCAGTCACCCATATTGAAATTATATTCCCTGCCAGCCAATGCCGGTAAGAAAACCATCTTGTTCATTGCACATCAGGGATACAAAGCATAATTCATTCCTTATACTGTTATCCTTTCCTTAACCCTTATTCTATTTTGCTGTTTGGAAATGTAAGGAAACCATTGTATATCAAACGTGGAGAGGTACATGTGCTTTAGACCTTGTTCTGCAGAGGCTTGTGTGCATTGTGTATTACCTTGTCCACTTCTGAAAGAAACTGGTTGTCTGAATTCTGAGGGGACCTGGTGACATTAATGGCTGTGTTTAATGCAGCCCCAGTTATTATGAAGTGCATCCCAGATCATAAAATTCAAGTGCAAAGCAGGAGACCAGTGGGGTTTCTCTCCCTTGAAGATAATAGCAGTCAACATGAAAAGAAAAAGAGCAGAGGTTATAATGCTGCTTTCTGATTGGTTGTAAATGTTCTGCAATGACATTTCTGGTCTTTGATCAGAAACGTTAAATAATCCATGAGTAAGACACAGGTTATTTACTGAAGATAAGAAGCACAAAAATAGGAAATTCAGTGACTGCAAATTGTGATTATACAGTGAATACAGAAAGTGATCCCAGTACTTATCTTACAGTGTATACAGAAAGTCACCATAGAACTTTGCACACAAAGTATAGGCCATCCCTGGGTTTTGTACAAGTTCTTTAGGTTTGTTTTGAAGATGAATTTGTATGTAAGTCGGAACAGGTATACTCTGTGTAACTCTAGACATTTTTTGGTGCATGTGACTGGATTTCCAGCTTTTGGATCCAACACTCAGTACTGCCAACATATAGCTGTTCAAATCAACACCGATAATAGAGCCTTATGCACAAATTTACAGGGGGATTTATCAGATACAGATGCATTAGGGGGCATTCATTACTGACTTTCCGACAGATTTTTGGCAGAGCTTCTCTTCCCTTGCTACGCCTTGTGCGTCATATTTATGAAGCGTTGTCGTCACAATATTGGGTAATAAGAAGAAAAACAAGGATTTTCAAGATACCTTAAATGCAGAGACATTTGATAACTCCCCTACTTATGGACACCCGACTTACAGACGACCCCTACTTAATGACGGACCCCTCTGCCCCCTATTTCCTCTGGTGAAGCTCTCTGGATGCTTTACTTTAGTCTCAGACTGCAATGATCAGCTGTAAAGTGTCTGTAAGTTTTGTAATTAAGTTTTGTTGATAATCCTTGGTCCCATTACAGTAAAAAATTTTGAAACTCCAATTGTCACTGGGGCAAAAAAAAAAATTGGCTGGATCTACAATTATAAAATATACCAGTTTCGACTTACATACAAATTCAACTTAAGAACAAACCTATGGAACCTATCTTGTACGTAACCCGGAGACTGCCTGTACAGTAAATTAAAAACATCCAGAGGTCTGTCTGTAACTAGTCATCATAGTAGTTAACATACTTGGGCACATTTACTTACCCGGCCTTGCGTGGTCCCCGATCCAGAGTGTCCAACGAGAATGAACTCTGACGCAATGTGTTGCTCCCCGCTCAGGTCCAACAGCGTTCAAATTCTTCTTCCCGAGGCATGTAAGTGCATGGCTTGCGACACAATTTTAAAGTTAAATCCTGCGCTCTATCCAAATCAGTTGAATTGTCCGACAACCTTTCTCCCTCCCCCCCCATTTCTGTTGCATGAAAGCCGCCGTCAGAAAACCCGGCGGAAATGCGGGTTTTCCGACATGTTTACAGAAAGCACTTAAAGTACTTTACATCCAGTGTATACATAAAGTGATCATAGTAATTTACATACAATGTGTACAGGAAGTCTTTATAGTCATTTACAAACGGTGTATACAGTGCGCAATCATGGTAATTCACATTCAATGTACTCTTGTAGTACTTTACATAGTGTATAAAGTGTGTGACTGTAGTACATCTTGTGTAGACATATCATACCACAGTACTTTCCCTGCTTTGGGGGAGATGAATGGAGCCAACACTTTCAAAATTGTCCGACTATGGCCAGGCCAAGCAAAAATTAGCCCATGAGCCAAATATTTATGGACTTCACGCCACATTGTGGCTCATAGTGTGGGACAACTCTATGAAGGAGAAAAGTAGAAAACAACAGTTTTAAATTTAACACCACGCTAATAAATGTGGCGCAGCATAAAAATAGTGTTGTCTGTCTTTGCACTGGTGGAGCTTGTGCCACATCTCCCTCATTGTATTCATAATGTGATCACAGTTTACAAGCAGTTTACAGTATACGTACAAGATAGGTTCTGTAGGTTTGTTCTTAAACTGAATTTGTATATAAGTCGGAACTGTATAATGTATAATTGTAGCTCAGGACAAAATTTTTTTGGTCTCTGTAACAATTGGATTTTAAAAATGTTGGATTGTCATGAGAACCAGGATTAACAATAAAGATTAATTGATAACTGTTACAGATGATCATTGTAGCCTAGGACTAAAGTACAGTAATTTACCAACAATCAGAGGTCTGTTTGTAACTAGGGGTGGCCTGTAACTCGGGTGTTCTTAAGTAGAGGAACGCCTGTATAATATGAATTTTGAATGTGATTATAGTTTCTAACGCGGATGACTGATTGTATTACCTCACATAGTTTATAAAGGCCATAATCATAGTGATTACATAGTATACAGTATATGCTTCTAAGAGTATTCTGGCTTTCGGGTGTGAAGTGCCTGAAGTGCCCAATCAACCTTTTTGTCCTGGTCAGAGTATATGAATACAGTCCTGGGGACAACACGCGAGTCACCATACCGTACCATCTCCAGAAAAAAGATAGAGCATGCTCCCTGTGGAGAGGGGAGTGGAGCGTTCACCCCTTCACCACTCCAGCCAAACGTACGCTACCTCCGTATCCTAGGGCGGGTATAGCCTATGTTTGTGTGAAAGAATCCTTACACAGATAAGCAGGCATGGACAGCTCATAAAGTATTTTGCCAGAGACTAGAAATGGAGGTTATTGCTAGTTGTGATGAAGGCAACTTTTTAGAGGTTTATGTATAACTGGGAAAAAGCATCATCATAAAATGCTGCCCAAATAACACAGTGCAGTAATACATGGGAGACGCAGACAATGTATAACAGACAGTCTAGGCGTGTGGGATCTATATAAACAGGCGACAGGGAAACTTCCATCCCACTAGAGTACAAGACTGCACCAGAGATCCATATGTAACCCATGGGGGACATTAACAACGTACTAAACACTTGAGAGCTAAAAACTAAAATGAAAGCTAATGTGCCAGCAGGGCATGCACAACACTGAATGCTTATCTATGACTGCAAAGAGATGTAAAGACTGCCACATCTTACACTAATACACAGGAGTAGAGAAACCGCTTGAATCTCAGGAAGTTGCAAGTTACATCAGATGTACATCAAGGACTAATACATCTTACACAAGAGAAAGCACCTACAAAACACAGGAGATACATTCATAGCTCCTGTGACAATAGATTTATTCCACACAAACCTCAGTCCCTTGTTATCAATTAATCTGTATAATTTTTTTTTCCAGTTTTTGCTGTTTTGTTGCAGTCATATGAAAAAAGCATGTCAGTCTGTGTAATAGATAACCTGGGGACAATTTACAGGGACGCTAATTCAGAAGTGACAAGCAACTTGGCTGCCTCTCATGTTGGTACAAATGCCTGATATAATTTTGGCGGAGATTCTTCCTTCTCTTGTTCTCTTTCCTTGTACAGGTTCCTGGTGGGTCATGGCAACTACTACTTGAACTAGTAGACTGTAATAACATCTTTCGAGAAGACAGCATCAACAAGGACTAGGTATGGATACATTTACTGCAGACTAGTCTATTCCCAGCTTTCACTTGGAAGGTTTCATTCATGTTAAAAAAAAAAGAAATAAACAAAAAAATGTGATCTGGTATAATGATTTGGCTGTTTCAGTCAGCCCTTAAGACTTGGAATGGAAAGAGCATGCATGCTTGACTAAGGCTTCCAGCAATGTAGGTATGAACAGGGCACTTGTACTGCAGTTTATTGATCAGTAGGGTCTTCAGTGGTACGGCCCACAGTCATCATACAGTCACCATACATTTCTTACTAATTCTGTCATCATTGAAAAACCCCTTTCATTTCATTGTCTGCAATAATCTCACTGCTGCCTCTTATTAACATATAGCTAAATACATTTGGCAGGCTCAGCTTTTTTGAGACTTCGTATAAATTCGTATTACTATGATTATTTCCTTCTCTATTGGCACAATGACATCTGGTTTAGTTAAAGGAGGCGGGTGCAGAAAAGAAATATATTGTACTTATTCTACTTCGGTTCCCAGTTCTAACATTGCATCTGCCATCTGTTCTGGTATTGCATCTGTCTGGGCCAGAATTGGCAGCGGTCACAGCAAGCACCCACTGTGGCCAAAGCACACTTTTTATGCCGACCCCACCTCTTGTGAGGTTTTCCAGAATTCCTGAAGGCTGCACAGTTTTAGACTTCCTGTGAGGTGGTCACAAAGACAGCAGCTAGCTCACAGCTGCCATAGACCTGCAATATGCACGGACACACATTGGGCACTATCTGCAGCTTGCCTCACTAATGTGTAGGCTGCACCAGATTATTGAATAGTGGCGCACCCTGTTTTTGGTGCACTCAGTTTGATGTCTCTGTAATAAATGTGGTGCCTGGTCCGACTCCGCACTAACACTTCCCTTTAGAATTTTGTGGTACGGAGGACACAGTGCAGCTGCGCCACAAAACTGGAGCAAACACTTCATAAATACATGTGCAAGCCATTTGCACATTCTTTTTTTTTGTAAATACAGACAGAAAACGGGCACAGCCAATTTAATTGATCTGGCCCACTGTCTCTCACCACACTTTGTCGTTGAGACACCTGCCCTTATTTACGTTGTGACCGCTCAGCTCCCTAAGGAGAGGGGTGGAGTGAGGAGTATTCGGCCCCCTCCTTTCCACCATGCACACGTCTGCTCATGCGGACATGTGCATGGAAGCCTAATGTTATAGATCTGCCAGAAAGTTTGGAACAGGTAGTCAGCGGCCTTGGAGATGGGGAGGTGCCATTGTCTGGGGGAAAAGGGTCTTTAATTTGTTGTTTATTCTTGGGGTTTGTCTGGCTTTCTGTGAAGAGGAGTTGACAGTGTGGATATCTCCAGTAAGTATTAGGACCTTGCTGGCTGTGTCTACCTTACTTTTCAGGGAGCCTCTTGCCCTCACTGAATGCCCTCACCACAATACAGGTTGCTCACATCCTTATTACCTGACTGGAGGGGGTCCAGACTAGATGCCTGAATCCTCTTAGCTGTTAATTCTTCATACAAAAATAGTATGATTCCATTCACTATAATTTAATATGATAATGTCTTATGTATCGTGTCTTATGTATGAGCATTAGAATTACACAATTGTATCATTTTTCATACAATTATTTGATGAGAAATAATATAGTAGTATAGAACACGTTTTAATCAAATTTCCATTAAATGTGTCAATAAACAACGAAATTCACTTTATTTTGTGCCAGATTTCTAGTTTCATGAATGAGCAAATTTTCCCAGAATCTAGATTAACTGTCATCATTTCCCCTTCTCTTGAAGAAAATTGAAGACTGGCACCACTGTTTGTGTTTAAACCTATTCTTTGTGCACAGAGATAATAGATTACATGAAACATAATTTTGGTACCTTCTCCAACAGAAAAGTGAAGCATGCCCACGTGTGACCAGATTATTCCCCCCCCCCCCTCCCAGGTAGACCATTAGCCCCTATATGAGGGATACATGGCACAGTACACTCACTGTACTTTATACAGATATTCAGTATATAGCATCCTAACCATCCAATCCTTCTGATATTAATATTATGTAATAAACTCCATAGTATATTGTCATATACTGTAAATGCATTGAATGACCGAAAGAAATATATGTTCGCTATTTTTAAGGAATTTGAATATGGTTTTCAAGTAGTATTTGCATGTAGCGGTACATCGGTGGGCCCCATGAATGATTTTACTGGTAGGCCCAAGACATCCCAGTACCATGTCATGTAGTAGATATCCTTCTCTGCACTAAAACAAGGTAAACTGCTACAAACATATACTTATTCTGCAAATGTAACATATTAACATGGGTATTTCCACTGTCTGTACCTTAAACCTAAGATTATAAACATGAAAATGAGCGCACTATAGATCCCAGAGATGTGCATAACATAGATGTGTACTAATCTGGGATATGTGTACAAATAGACATTATAATGGTAGTATGTACCATATTTATATACAAGAAACAGATTATATGTTCTACAAGGAACAGATTTTTTTTTAATGTGGTTACAAATACTAAGTGGGGTTAAGCAGTTCCAGACATAGCCCTACCTGTTCCAAGACTTCTACTATTGCTTTTACTTTTTTAACCTAGGGATGTACTATTTGAGTATATCACCGATAAGAGACATGCATGTTATTAGAAACATTTTCACACATTGGCTTCTATTTAAAATATTATAATATTTTAACTGCTCCTTTGAGCACAGTATGTACTGTATTATTTTTGGAACAGAAATACTGTACATAGGCATATACTGCTAGATACCATGCACAGCAGAATATATGTATAATGTTGTATAATCACAGCAATAACATTTTGGAAAATTAAAAAGATAATATTAACATGCACCTCCAAATATTCATCATATGACAGCCAAACAGAATGACTCCAAAATTGTAGCATGCAGAGTTGTATATGTCATCTTGAATGGAATTGTATGATAGTGTCTATTTTATAAATGAATATACACACGAGTAAAAACTACAGACACAAGATGAATGTCAGACTGATGATATTTATCATATGCATAGTTATATAGTGACGTTCATATAAAAGAAGTGGCTTACAGAGACTATTCACCATGTAGAAAGATACAATATATAAATTCAGACTCACAGAACACACAGCATGTATGTTAGAGACAAGGCTATGAGATATCAGAACCCATTTGGCTGCACACAGTAGATCATGGTCTGAGATAGACAAGACTTTTCTGTGCAGGATTGTACAGTTACGTTCCAGTTGGCCTCTGAATGAACAGCCTGTCCTGCCCATCAGAGGTGTCTTTGCTTGTGAATATCACAATATGTAGCCAATCACCAGTGAATCAAATCAGATTCTGTAGTCGTAGTACATGTCCTCTCCGGCAGATTCCTTTCAGACCACACGTTTCCCTGTTTGTTGCCATTACTCTGGAATATTCCACTGTGTCTTTCTCCCATCGCTCAGCGCTCTTCCTGAGATCTTTCTCCCTTTTTATTGACTTTGGCACTTGTCCAATACATATCCCATCATATGTGGCACAGCCTGTTTGGGTGATCCCATTAATTAACCCGACAATTAGCTAATTCCATGTGTTCAAAGCAGCCGATCTGCTGCGCGCTGATTTTTATCCGTTAGAAAATTACAGCCTCGTTCATGCATAGAATAGAACCAAAAGCATCGCTCCCTCTCCCTGGAAACGCAGCCGATCACTCTTAGCTGCCAGGCTTTGCTGGTGCCAACTTCTGTTGGCGAGGCGCCTACCAGGGCACTGAACTACAACAGTGCGTAGCTCTTCTCATCACGTCCTTCCATGTTTCCTGTTTTCTTCGCAAGAAGCCAAGAAATCCCTCATACAGTCATGCTGGAACACAGTCCCCTGCGTGAAATAGTTAGCCAAGCACATGGAGGTGGCAGCGACTGGTGGAAGGTTAACAAAACTCTCTACGTACCCTGGAACAAGTTTGCTGTATGTGCCATGTCTCTCTCTTCCCATTTTGCTGTTTCTTCTTTCTGACTTCTGCTTATGCTCTCTCCTTTTTGCTGTCTTGGCTTCACCCTGAACAGCAGCTCGGTCCCCCCCCCCACTTCCTGCTCTGCAGCAGCTCACACTGTGCCAGAGCTCTATGGCCAGACACATTGAACTCGCTCACAATGAATAATCAATACAGCTATTGATCTGAGGGAAATGTTTGTAAATTCCAAGGAGGGAATCATGAAGGAGCCGTGCAAGGAAGGGGAGGCGTAAGTGTCAGGACCATAGACTCCTGGGAATGCCATTCTTCCCAAGGTAGCGACGTTCATATCGTACCTCTCTGCGTCTGCCAAGTGATGGGCACCGGAATGTCAGGGGCGCCCGTCCTGGCTTTCTTCTCAGCTGCTTCTACAGAGAAATCAGGAGGTACAAATTTGCCTAAGGCTCCCTGAGTGCCACCGCTTGGCAGAAAGCCAGCACAGCTTTGTTTTCATTATCTCACGCTACTCTGCAATTTGCATAAATGCATATGCTTATTTACTTCTGACGCCTCATCAGCACAATTCCGAAGGGGGGGAATGAAAGAAAATGAGAGAAGTATGTGCATTGTGCTCGCCAAACGAAGCCACTCACTACCGAAAAAGGATTTGACGAAAAAAGAGCAGGAGAGTGGAAGCTCCACACATCGATCAATGTGTATATAGTGTTCTGAAAAAGAAAACTACATCAAGGCAGAGTGGAAGCAAAGGGAAGTACTGCAAGAGAAAGGAGGGAGGACAACACACAGAGCAGAGGGAAGATTTTTATGAGGAAAACAGTTGCTGTGTATGGCTTGCCATTCTCCCAGCCCAGGTCTTTTTGACCTGGGCTGTCCTGCCTACCATCGTCCTCAATTGCTTTCTCCTTCAGCAATGGCTACAGTATCTTATGGCTTGTCTTCATATTGTCCCAAGAGCTTGTCACTCTTCTGTGCATCAGACACTATTGGCTGACAGCGCAAATGAAGAGCACATAGATGCGTCCAACCAGGACTCAAAAGCACCTGTCGGCATTTCAGAATCTCCTAATAAATCTTACTATCTAGTATCTGGTTCTTGAAAGGTCAGTGAACATCTGCTGCAATCCAAGTTAATCCAGAAGAACCAGCTCTGCAGAATTTTATTGGCATTGAATGCCCACCAACATGGCAACCTTTTACAAGTGCCCTTGTTAGTTCATGATTATTGTGCCAATTTATCTAGGGTATCAATATGCCATTTATAGATGTCAAGCTGTTCAGTACTTTTATTGCCTGATATTTTACACATGAACTTCAATGTTTGTAACTAGAGAGAAGTGTCTACAAGGCCTACTACAGAAAAACGTCCTCCAAGACCACACTAGAATTAAGCATTGTACATGTTGTTGCTGACAATTAATGGGTGGCCTTGCCTCTTTATTAACAATATACAAAGCAGGCCAGGCTAGTCATGGGACAAAGGAGCTGTCCATGGTATTAATCATGGACATGAGGGAAGCTTTCTCATGAGGTACAATGTTCTACTCTATAAATATAATGTGATATCCTAGTGCAATTGCAGATGTCTGTGTCATTGTGTTTTCATGTAGTTCTTAATAAATACCCACATGTATATGTTAGTGGGCGTCATTGAGTTATGTCTAATGGTCTCTGGTATATTTTCGCATATCAAGTTGGCACAGCAACCTAAAAAAGTGTAGTCTACTGCTTTCCTCAACAAAATGGGAGAGATTTATGAAACAAAAATCTTAAAAAGAGAGCCTTTCTTGGTGCCAATAGCAACTAGTTTTAGAGCAGCTATCATTTTTACAGTGAAATGTGAGTAGCGGTGTGACAGGTTGCTAAGGTCATCACTTATAAAATATACCTTTATGGATAAGTACCTTAAAATTGTCTGGGTTTTTACATTCTTTAAGCTTGTAAAGACACTGCCGGTCTTAGTTTTTTTAGCAATTCCATTTGTTATTCCTCACCTTCCAAAGGCCATAACTTTTATTTATCAGATTACAGAGATGCATGACAGTTTGTTATCTTCGAGACAAATTGTACTTCTTAGTGGCATCATTTAATTTTTCTCTACTATGTACCAGGAAGATGAACAAAAATTTCAAATGTTGCAAATTGACTAAAAAAATACTGTTGCACCATTTTCTTATGAACTTTGTTTTTACAGCTTTTACTGTAGGCTCCAAAAGACACATCACCTTTAATCTCTGGGTCTGTACAATCATAGAGATACTAAAATTATAAAGATTTTTATATCCTCTGGGGCGTAAAAGACTTTTTGGGGAGAAAAACTGATATATTCTAACACCTGGTACCTTTTAATACTGTTGGTTGAGCTGACATTTTTAATTGATACCATTTTTTGGAAAGTATTTGATCACATTTTATACAAATTTTTATATCAAAATGAATCAATTCATATATTTGACAGTTTTGTCTGGATCTTTTTTATATAAAATTGGGCATTTTAGGACATCTGGATACCTTAGTGTTTATGTATCTGATGCATCCCAGTGAAAGTGGGGGGATTTTTTTTTCTCTATTTTTTAGGTTATTCTATAATTATTGAGCACCCTAGGGAGTCTATTTGCTAATACAATAAAACTGTAAAACTGCTGTATTGGCAACCACTCATCACCCTGCATAGGGAGGTAATTAGAATGGCAGTCAGGACCAAGATGGCAGTGCCTAGGCCACACTTCTTTAGGTGCCACAAGCAGACCTCACAAATCGAAGACACATGGGCCGCCAGCAAAAGACCACAGGCTCATTGTTAACTGCCTGACAATACACCCTAATAGACAAAAAGTTGAATATGAGATTATCTTGTAACTCAAATGAAGATTAACATAAAAGTAATTTTCACAAATTTGTTCTTCCATCTCTCCCACTTGATATCTTTATTTTGGTCTTTTTTTCAGAGATTTTGCAATTAAACCAAATACCAGCTATGGTTATGATCTTGCTGTTGGGATTCACAAAATGCCCTCCTCTTTGTGTGCACTGGTGTTAAAAAGACTGTTGTATGTTTACTCAGATTGTACCAAAAATTACTTCTACAAGTTGACCATTTGTTTATTGTAGACTAGACCGTCTAAAAATGCTGCAGATTTATCAACCAACTCATCATGGAGCTCATATAACCACCTGATACAGAGAATACAGAACATGTTGAATACAGAACATATTGTACTACATGTTGCAATAACGGGGTGCTACTACACAGCCATCCGGTACAGGCACATAAGAAACTAGTTATATGTCTGTGCAGATCAGCTGTGTCTTCAGCATTCTGTAATAAGTTATTGGAACAGAACAAACTAGCTAAATATCTCATTATAGTGTTCTCTGAAATATTGTCCTATTTCCCAAGGGCCAATAAAGCAAAATTCTATAAAGAAAATAATATTGCTACCATATATTGATTTATTAAAGTACTCGTTTACTTGGCAGTTTAACAGGGTTGTCATACTCATTTTCAGCGAGGACCATCACATGTTGAGGTGGAAGACGGTGAATATCCACGGTGGAGTAAGGAGAGAATTACTCATGGTAGAAGTGGGGGGATAGCAGGAACATTCTGCTCATTCCATCATCCCCTCCATGAACACTATGAACGCTTATTCATTCATCTTCTTAAGGAACATTGTCCTTATTCCAGGCCATGTCATTGTCCTCATCACCAAGTCCCCCAAACCCAGCCATCCCTTTCATTTATACCAGCCCCCCCCCCCCCCCCCCCGAGGAACATTCTACAAATCTCTCCAGAGACTCCACTTGTCATTTGAATATTTGATTTTGTTATTAATACTACGGGAACAAATAAATATGTAATTTAAAAAGGTTTGCCCATGAATGAAATTTTAATTCCTATTCATGTTTGCAGAATAAAGATCATTTTGACCCCTTACTTTGCAATAGTTTTTTTTTTGCTGTTTTAGCTCCTATAACTCAGTGATAGTCAGTGTAAGATTCTAGAGTGTGGATGGAGACTCTCTAAAATACTACATGATTTCTCTGTGCTATGAGATGCTATGTGCTGACAATGTGCTCAGATTGTCGTAGTACAGGGTTTAGCTACACTTTCATTTAGCTTCAGAACAGTCTACTAGTATCTGACACATAGTAGTAAATAAGCCCCATTATGTGCATATAAGACAGAATAACTCACTCAATTCTGCTGCCTTAACTAATCAATAAAACACAATCAGCACTGCTATGTCTCCCCCTCCCCTTGGATCCAGAGATTATCTTGATTGTAAAGCTGCTGCTACTGTGTCCTCTCCAAGCTTCTGAGAACAGTGCTTCCATGCTGCTGCTGGACAGGAAGTGCCTGTGTCTGTAGTGTGCTATAACTCCTACTCCACCCCCTTCTGCTGCCATACAAGAGAAGGTAGAGGAATCTGCTGACCATATGTGAATGTTTTATTTGTTATCCAAAGTATATTTAAGAATCTTGTCTTTGTGGAAATTCCCCTTTAATCAATCAATAGATGATAGTGCGGATATTCTTTGTATTACACTATTTGTACATTATAACTGAACAGTGGGTACCTTACTAATGATAAACATTTGAAGTCAGATCTATCCACTACATGAGCCAACCAGCACCACAGTGTCAGTAAGACCCAAACAATTATTCATTGGATATAGAAAATTGTAACATGTAATACAACTATACCTATGAGGCCCTTAGTGAAGCTATAGACAATCCCATCTATTAGCTTAGTCACATGTCATACTAAAGTTTCTATGAACTTTAACATTCATAAGTGTAGTCAAACATTCATATAGATTACATTACTAAGAATGTGGGAAACTGCACTAAAAGTGCTCTGCCCGTGTATAATGCTGGGGGCGACAGAATCATTAAGAAAGTGCCCCAGAAATCATGAATCTGTCGCTTCCCTGCACTGGCCCGACACACTTTACCAACTTTTTTGTGGTGCACCTTTAACAGAATGCAACTCCCACTCGCTCTGGATACTGCACCTATATATGGCAGCATTCGGTGCACAACCGTATGCAGCCTGTATGAAACCCATATTTTATCCGTTCGCTTTGACTTTTATAAGGTATATGGACGCAAATGCATGAGAAAATGGGACATGCTCTATATTTTTATACAGTTTAAAAACCGTACAGTGCACAATACAGCCCTTCAATGGAAGGCTGTATGGCCCATTGAATGGAATGGGGGCGTATGGTAACCGTAATAAGGGGCTTAGGCTACATTCACATGAAAGTGTGATTTCTCTAGTCCTGTATTTCCATGCTGTATAAGGCTGCATTCACACAGCCGTATGGAGTATGTATATACATCAGATATACGTCCCCCATAGACGGCGGGAGCTGTGCTTGTTCCGTTCATTTCCTATCTTTTCCCAGAATATGGCGCTGTGCCACTGTGGCACTGGTCAATGTGAATGTAGACCTAATCTGTACATACGTAATGTTTTTCATCTGTATGTGCACGTATGGCACCATATCTGTACCATATCCATATAAAATATGTTGGGCTGGCAAATGATGGATGGCTGACTATTTGCTGGAACCTCCTACTGATTCTAGATGCTGCATGTACATAAGGCAGCATACGGTGCACAACCATATGCAACCCGTATTTTATGCATTCCCAGTGACTTCCATGGGGCATACATAAATGTGCGGCACCGTACCGCTCTGTACACAGGGAAAAGTCCATGTCCTATCTTTCCCCGTGTTATGGCGCCGTGCCCCATGCATTGCTATGGAGCATTGCTATGGAGCACCACTCCTCCTGTCCATCGCTGCAAACCTATGCCCGCAATGCATATGTTCGTGTGAATGTAACCTAAATATGTGCTGCATACAGCTGTGCACCGTATGCTGTCATATATATATGGGCAGTATCCAGAACCAGTGGGAGGTGCATTCTGTCTGCCAGCCAATAGTCAGCCATCCATCATCTGCCAGCCCAGAGGAGGCATGTAAGGAGAGATGGAAGGCCATGTACATGTCAAGGCCTCTACAGTGAGAGAGGCAATTTGTAGCTGCTCACCAATAAACTATGGGGTTCTTGAGTCAAGTGTTCCCATCTTATTCCTAAATATGGCAATAGGTTTTCTAACCCTTTAATCCTTTTGTCCAGGTATATAAAAAGTTTAATATATGGCTGCGGGGGATTTAAAAATAATAAACAGCATAAATTAACTATCTCGCTGCTTTCATTCTACTCCGTTGTCGGTCGTCACTGCCAGGTCTCTAGTTTGTTTACAGAGGATGGTAGTGCTATCCTGACCTCAGCTACATGCCTGCTACAGCATAAGCCTATGGCAGTAGCAGGCCCGTGGCTTTGATCAGGACAGCACTGCTGGTCTCTGGAAGCAAACTAGAGACCTTGCCATATATGACAGCCGGCACCTGGCAGAACGAGAGCAGGGAGATAGGTAAGTTTATTATTTTTAAATCCCCCCCCCAGCCCCTCCACTTGTGTCTATAACTTTTTATGCATGTGTTGCTCAGTATTTGGTCGGATGATGTACAATATGTATTGTGAACATCTGAGAACTTCTTAAAGACTATTCCTAGGCAATACAATTCACTAGGTGAATGAAAAAGTGCTCTTTTTGTTTTTTACATAAAAGTTTTATCCTGTCATATTGGTATTTCTGTAATTCCTGTGTTGTTTTCATACCCTGATTAATAAAGGGAAAAATTGCCTTTGTTTCTTTACATGTTAGATGTTAGTGTTTTCCCAGCTTGTGGATCCAATTACTCAGATTCTCATTTAGACAAATGAAAGAAGATGGGGAGAGATCAAAGCAGAGCGTATTGTGAGAGATTGTTGGGAGGTGGATTCTTGTTCACGCCTCTTCCTCACTAGTGTCAGTTTACTAAGCAGAACCAGTTTCTGACAAGCTAAGGAGAGCCCATAAATATCATTTAAATATTTGCCTGGGGTAAATATTAACCTCAGAGGTCAGATCTAAATAAATCCATGCTATTACTGTAGGAACCACCCTTTCTCCTGGAACACAATTATTAGCACAGTATGAAAGAATGTAAGTGAAAGGTGAGACCAAAGCAGATCCCTCCGCAGGCTGCAAGCAGGCGTCCATACTCTATATTCCTCCTGACTGTCCTCCATACATATTCATAGCAATAGGGAGAGGGGAATGATCCATTACCTTAAAGAAAATCTACCATCACAATCAATCAAGATAAACCAGGGACACTTAATCATAGATCCAGGCATTGTGACTGTGGTAATCTTCTTTTATTTGTTATCCATGGCCTCCTTCCTTCTATAATCAACTTTTAAAATTATGCCAATGAGCCTGAAGGGCTCTGGTTTGTGATGTCTATTTGCAGGCTGTTACAATGAGCAGAGCAGGTCTCCCCTCCCTCCAGCACTACCTGCTGCTGCAAGACTACACAGACCATAGAGGTAGGAGTGTGAGAGGATGGAGATGAAGAGAAATGTTATGATCATTGTAACAGCCTATGAAAAGACAAAGGGCACCCATCAGAGCACTTCAGGCTCATTAGCATACTTAAAAGTTTATTTTAGAAGGAAAAAGGCCATGAATAACAAATATAAGACGATTACAATATGGTGTCTGGATCTATGAATAAGTGTCCATGGTTTAGCATGCTTAATTTTGATGGTAGATATTCTTTAAACTTCTGGGTTTCTTATCTCCTATGATTATAAAGGAATGAGTTTGGGTTAGTGGTCATTTATATATAAGTCTAGAGATATCCCTCATCTACCACTGAAAAACGGTTTTAGCCCAAACATGCACTCATAATATATTACTTTAATTTTTCTCCATCAGATTTACATTGACTAATATCTCTAAGCTGGTAGCCTTTTGAACAGCATTATAAGTGACACTTGCTATTTTTTTATTTCTCAGCAGTCCAGTAGCACTTCTGAATGGTGATGGTAATGACCACTATTCTCAGGGTCTGCCTTATTTCTCATGCATGGCTGACTGCGCAGTCCTGCGTCTCTTGTTTACCATGCTACATGCACTTGTCAATATCTGTCATTCTGATTGTAAGGGTGACTGCACAGTGCTACTTTTCCTGCTCTGTATATTGATTTTTTAGGACATTTTTGCATTTCTTAGCATTGGAACTAGTGTAGTCACTACTCTCTTATGTACTAGATGTATTAATTAGTGTCTACTTTGTCCACAATTGCAGAGGTGTTGCTCCATGTTCTACAGACTTGCTCCAAAAGCCAATGATGCCGTGTATTGCCTTAAAAAAAACTACTATTAGGAATTTAATTAGTCAGTAGATTCCCCAATATGCCTCTTCTCAAAACAGTTTTTATTATTTTCTAAAACGTTCCCTATCCGTTTTCAAACTTTATTTCATGTTTATGCTAATTACCTGCAGAGACTACTCGGAGCATGGAGCCACCCCTCTGTGTGTCCATGCCATCTGTGAAAGCGGCGAGACAGCTCATGCGGGACGCAGTGGCTCCCGCCACATGGCCGACTAGAGGGGGCCTCTGCAAAGGCACAGTAGCTTTTGGTCAAGAAGCTTTAACCCCCAGTTCACAGAGGCTACTGGAGCCTCTGGAGGTAATTAGCATAAACATGGAATAAAGTTTAAAAACGGATAAGGTACATTTTAGAAGGTAATAAAAACTGTTTAAGGAAGAGGCATATTTAGGGAATCCCATCACTAAGTAAGTGAGTAGATTCCTGGTAGTAGATTTCCTTTAAATGATTACATCACTCATTGTAGAAACAGAATTCACTGAAATAACTTAGAGTGTTTTTCTACTAAGCTAGTTTTTTTTTTTTTACATGACTGGGGAATGACATTTATTCATAGAACTTCCTTGCCCCTTAATTTGGGACACTCTATGGACAACACAAGCATAATAGCGCACATGCAAGCATGGACCCATGTTGCTACATCCTTTGTTGTGGTTGTACACTTATACAGCATCAGTGGCTTATACAGCATCAGAATTAGAGTGGTTTTCCAAATTGTCAAAATCCATTAGTATAGAAGAAGTATTTAAACACAGATTGTTACAGTTTTCTCTCATATAAACTGGACATCAAAACCCATTTTTGGGGGCAATACAACATAGTTTTGGGTCACCTGCTAGACATAGTCAGACAGAAAATGGTGCAAATGCTTTAATAAATGTGGCCCACAGTCGTGTTTTCAATTACCCTGTGTATGAGCCAACTACTAGAGCTTTGAAACTCAGAGCAGGTCCCATTCCTGCCCATGTTTGTGGCTTGGGAAATACTTTCTTCTGTCATTGGCATCTGAGCGAACCTCATTCAGATAAATGGAATGGATTTAAATCTTATGAGTGATATACCACACAAAAGACCCAAAATGGGTACTGGTGTTATAGAGCCTAAATTACAATACCATGTGAGTGTAAAAGTTATATTTTATTGATATGCATTAAAAACATTTAAAAACATGCCCTGCACCCATCAATGAGATGGGAGCCACCAGATGCCCCTGATACAGGCTAGCTGGTGTACTCACTCCCCCCTGTTGTCTATGTTAAGACGAATAGAGAGACCCACAGGAAATATTTAAAGCATAGCATGGGTAACATTCAATACAAAATTGCTTGAGCCATGTAACTTTACCCAATATGGTCACATCAGGGGGGGGGAGGCTGACTGCCCCACGCGTATCGCCACCTCAGCTGTAGTCACTTATGCTTCATTGGCAAATATGGGCACAAGTAAGTAAGAATGTGAAATCCTTGATGGAAATAATGATGATAACTTTTTTTTTAATAATGACCTAATATTTAAAGTTATGTCACTCTGGAGATCAAAAATAATACACCTGTCTACCTTACTGGGGATCATTAGTACTGTTAGTAGGGTTGGGGTCCACAAACCTGTACCCGAACTTCAATCTATAATTCTGGTCCAGGATCAGTTCTACAGCCAAAGTAAATAACACCTGTGATCGTTGCTGGCACCATTTGCAGGTGTTATCTCAATGCCAGCGGTGGCATTGAAATCAGTAAGTCCTCTCATGCATATGCACATTGATTCAAATGCCGCCGACTTTGCTTGCGGCATTTAAAGAGATAGCACCCACAATTAAAAGCAGGTGTTACTGGTGAGAATCCAAACAGAATTTTCAAGTTCGAATTAGACCAAACTTTATCGGGTCTTTTTATCGCTAATTATTTGCTTTCTTCAGATCCTGCATCCTGGGGTATGTTCCAGAATACCCAAGACTTCCTGTAGCCACTGTATCTAAACTGTAGCCATTGATCATAGCTCTGCTCCAATGGAGCTAAACTAAAATTCAGAGTCAGATATGAGGACAATATATACCAAGTAGGCATTCCCTTTCAGGGATCAATTACAACGCATTGGGTCATTTTAATGGATATTTGGATTCAGACTTATTCAGATAATAGGCATACATTCTAGTCAATTTATAAATTCACTGTAGGTGATGTATTAATTTCAGCAGGAGGTACCGTGCACTATGTCTAGGATGAGCAGTAATCTGCAATGGTGATCATCGCCTGCTTGAATGTTTCTGAGAAAAGCCTCCACCTATGTCACAGAGCTGTGATATTCCACCCACTTTGCGTCACACACAGCAGGTAATTGCTCTATAGGTATAGAGGTGTTTTTAATTTTTTTTCTGCGGCTTGGCTTAAACTCCAATTATATGATGTTAAAGTGACTTTGGTTAATATCTTCCTACACAGCAATTAACGTTAATCAACTTTAATGGTATCCCAGCAAGTCCAAGAGCGATCAAAAATTTAGAATCCACGAATCATTCTCTAATTACCGCATAAAATGTTAATAGAAATAATCTCTTGTACCATAAAATATCAGTAAATTCAGCTGTGAATATCTCAGTGGGTTCTGAATACTTGTCTCAGCTTCCTATGAATGAAATGAATGTTGGAGGGAACTGCAGGAATAGACCCTCCTTTCTCTGTGTTTCATTGCACCAATCCTCAACACTATATTTAATCTGTCATTTAACTTATCAGTCAGGACTGGGCAGCTAGATATTGGGTGTATGATTCAGAGCAGTCGGTGGATTAACATCTGAAGCAAGGGTTCATGCAGTCAATCACTGCATAATCTTCATATATGCTTTGCATAAATGCATGGAGCTTATGTTTCCTACAAGAAGCAACATTAGGATCTATATGATAAATGAATGAAGCCTCTACCTGGATCATTTTAAAATAGCTATTTTAAAGAATTATTAAAATATTCTTTGTCATTTTAAACTGTTTCAGGACAAGGGTAATTTATGCCCTCAGGACTAGACCTAATTTTCAGTTTTGCCGCACAACTTTTGGCTCTAACTTTTTCATTTGGCCTAGCAATGATATTTTTGTTGATTTTTGGGGAAAAATACTGGATTCTTATTATATCATTTTTACATTTTGAACCAAACCTGATAAAATAGTAAAAAAAAAAATGCAATTTTTTAAATCTTTTTTTCTTACTGTAACAAAGTGTTATCCTACGAATCTTGATAACGTCTGTTTAAGGGTAACTGGGAGTTGTCTAGGGGGACATTAATGAGTCTAGGACATAAACACATAATGCAATATATAATCAAATAAATTTTTTATTAATTCAGTATATAAACTATGTACAACTAATCTTCCAAGTTTTAAAAATATGCAGCCACAAATGATGGTAGGCAGATAAAGGAGTGACACCACTTGGACATATAGGGGAAACAGTCACCCTGGACTTGGAGATCCGCCAATTGATTATGGGTAAGATACCCTGTTCACTTTCAAATGTTTTTAGGGGTTAGTGCAATGTAATTGTATATATATAGATCTAAAGTTTATAATGATATGTACGTAGCAAATTTATCTGACCCTAGGAATATGTAAACATATTGGCTGTTTCCCCTATATGTCCAAGTGGTGTCACTCCTTTATCTGCCTACCATCATTTGTGGCTGCATATTTTTAAAACTTGGAAGATTAGTTGTACATAGTTTATATACTGAATTAATAAAAATTTATTTGATTATATATTGCATTATGTGTTTATGTCCTAGGCCTATCTTCCTGCTATAGGAAGATAAAATCGGTTTATATGCATTGTTGTCTAGCCTTGGGCTTCAATGGTGTATATGGTTTTGGAGGTCATTGAGGTATACTAATTTAGTTCCACACTTTTTTTTTTGGTTAGGATTATTCCTCCTCCTCCCTGTTTTCAGTAGTTTATTATAGGTTTTGGACATTAATGAGTGAAGAAGCAAATGTATTCAAGTTTTTTTCCACTTTTATTTGTTATTTTTACTTTATATCCCTCAAAGGTCAGAATAGAGCTTTGGGAATTTATTTATTCTTTTACATTTAACATTTCCACTATAACTGGAGTTGTGCAGGACCAATTACTGGTGAAAAACTACACTTCTATGGTGACATTTGTATCGGCTTCATCACATGTTCTCCGGGATGCATAAACACACATAAATACCATTTCTGATATCTCTTCAGGGTCCCCTGTAGCTGCCTACAGCAGGGTACCTGATGGTTCGATCAGCCTCCTAAAACATACACTGTAAATGTGCTATGGTGTGAGCTTTAGGGACCTAAATCCTGTACCACAGCACATAGAACCAGTTAATGGAATTGTTGAAACTCTGTTTTTCATGACTCCACTTTGTCCACTAGGAATGTCAATGCCTGTCCCTCTGTCCTTCTGGAGCAAGGTAACACTAAAACTACCATTGGAGGTAGTGGCCTTATGCACCCCCGCAGTAAAGTAAATATACCTGTATTGGGGTGAAAAGTGGAAACTAAATTATCTCTGGGATAACAAGCTTTGTTGAAGCCCAGTGAAACACTGTGGGTCCACACAGGCTGTTTGTTAGAGCCTGAGCTGGAGAGTGGGCACCAAGATCCATGAAGGTGCAGTTCTACTAAATTTAGAAGTACAGGCCCATGTGATGATCATTGCCTTTATTGCTGTTCTAGGTTATTTCTTGCTCTTTAGATTTGACTTCCTTGATCTGTTTATTGTATTTATGCGTTTATTACACTTGGTACCATTCATTACACTTGGTACCTTGTTTTGGAAATTTCATCTTCATGCCACCAGCAGTTTAATGACCACTCACGGAAAGTGACCTCTGTGAGAAAGTCCATATAAGTAGTCTAAGGCATAGATGTAGGCTAAGAAGTCACTATGCACAAAGAATCAGTACATTTCTGAATGAGGCTTACTACGGTATATACTGTCAGTTTCCACAATAAATGTACTATTTGGGACCTGTTGTCCCATCAGCCATTTAGCAGCATTTGTAATGAACGCCATAGGACATTTAGACGTGCACACCTCTCATAGACTCAAGCTGCACTCGGGCAGAACTTGTTTGCTCTTTGTCTCAAGTGTGTTCCTCTGAAGAAGTGTTCTTTACTTGACTCACAATCCATAACAAGGCGGACAATTGGACAGCAATAGCAATAAGTGAAAGGGCAGCCTGAGACATGCCAGCATGGAATTAAAGAGGATGCTGGAGGGCTCTCCTCTTGTGCAGCGCTTTTGTGAAGCCAAGAGGCAAAGAGCCTTTAATCCAGCCACTGCACAATAACAATATGAATATGGACTGATACTATGCACAATGGGGCTTATGTTTCAACTATTATTGAAACATAACCAATATTAGACAGCGATTGTCATTTACAAAGAATTATGGGGAACACTCTGGACACATCACCGGACTGAGGTTTGTAATTGTGACCATTCCAGTGGTAAGATCAAAGCTAATATTCAGCCAGATACTCTGACCTCGTCACAGGCTGAGTGTAGTGTTTCTTTCAGGCACAGTTTTGGCTGTTATAAAACTACCGGCTATACATTGATTTTTTTTTTACATCACAGCTTGACAGTCATCCTTTCTTTTAAAACTGCATTAACCTTTCAAAGATGTTTGCATAGCAAACAATATACAGAAAATTGAGAAGTAGCAAAAGAGAAAGATAATCTGAAAATCCTCTGTCACTGACTGTGTAAACCGTGTTTGTTTTAGTACACAACATATTCACTATGAGAAACATCCTGTTTAATTCTCATTAAAGAAGAATCTCTTCTTCTGGCTGTCAAGAGAAGCCAGAAAGCCGGCCCATCATACGCATGCTAGCATCAACAGATTGAGGTCAACTTTTCTTAAAAGGGTTGGCTAGTAATATCTGATCTGATGGGGGTTGGCCTCCGGCTTCGTACCAATCAGCTGTTTCAGTGGTCGCAAACAAAGAACACAGAGCTGATAAAAGTTGGCACTGTGTTCTCTGCAGTGGCCAGAAGCTGTAACTACAGTCACAGCTCCTCTTAACAGAAATGGGAGCAACAGTTGTAGCTATAGCTGACAAAGTGCTCTCAGAGTATGATGTGCCATATAGCTGACTGGTGCATGGGCT
Source organism: Engystomops pustulosus (assembly GCF_040894005.1). NCBI lineage: Eukaryota > Metazoa > Chordata > Amphibia > Anura > Leptodactylidae > Engystomops > Engystomops pustulosus. The sequence continues at coordinate 97,746,330 of NC_092417.1, read as the reverse complement.
GGGTCTGCCCCCATCACCGATCAGGTGTTGATGGCCTACCTAACTACAGTATATGCTATTAGTGTACAATGATAAATGTACAGTATGTGTTGGGATTGTCCCATTAGCCAATTAGCAGTGTTTGTAGTAAATGCCATAGGACATGTAGACGTGCACTCCTCCCTTACACTGATGGCCTATGCTGGCCAATCAGTAAGGGCTGCAGAGTTGAATGTATTTGTTTAAGGGGTTTTCCCACAAAGACAAGTTAGGTCCCTTTAACGGGATGTAATCGAGCAGTCAGAGCTGAAGAACTGAACTTATTTGTTTACAGGATGTAATAGAGCAGTAATAGCTGCGGATCTGAACTTATTTGTTTATTGGATATAATAGAGCAGGAAGAGCTGCAGAGCTGAACTTATTTGTTTACATGGTGTAACAGAACAGTAAGAACTGCAGAGCTGAACGTATTTGCTTAGAGGATGTAATAGAGCAGTAAGATCTGCAGAGCTGAACTTATTTGTTTACAGGATGTAATAGAGCAGGAAGAGCTGCAGAGCTGAACTTATTTGTTTACATGGTATAACAGAGCAGTAAGATCTGCAGAACTGACCTTATTTGTTTACATGTGTAACAGAGCAGTAAGAACTGCAGAACTGGACTTATTTGTTTACAGGATGTAACAGAGCAGTAAGAACTGCAGGGCTGAGCTTATTTGTTTACAGGATGCAACAGAGCAGTAAGAACTGCAGGGCTGAGCTTATTTGTTTACAGGATGTTATATAGCAGGAAGAACTGCAGAGCTGACCTTATTTGTTTACATGTGTAACAGAGCAGTAAGAACTGCAGAACTGGACTTATTTGTTTACAGGATGTAATAGAGCAGTAAGAACTGCAGGGCTGAGCTTATTTGTTTACAGGATGTAATATAGCAGGAAGAGCAGCAGAGCTGAACCTTTTTTTAACAGGATGTAATAGAGCAGTAAGATCTGCAGAGCTGAACTTATTTGTTTACTCACTTAAATTTTAGTTAATTCCAGGCTTAGGAGTCACATGGTTGTCCTGCTGAATATGCTTATAACTTCTACTCACTGATGTAACAGCTCCCTCCTTCTTTAATCTTAAAGATTACTTTTTTAACTTTAGACAATTGCCATCAAATTCAAATACAATTGAGCCAAGCTAAGAGTCTGACAGGGGAGCATCAGACATCCCTATCTTGGGCTCTGTAGTACCTAGATTTATGATTTTGGTATCGGATAAGAATCTCATACTTAAAATATTTAGGGTAAGATCATTTATTTTGTCTTTTATTATAATTTATATGGAACAACCTGCTCCATCTTGACCTGTCTTACATACTTATATTTACCTCCTCTGTAGAAAGATTTTTCCTGGTTTGTGTGTTTTAGGTTTACTTGATTATTTATTGAATTTGGGATCAACTGAAAAGCGGACGGTAAGGTAGTTGGTTTTAAGTGTTTAGAATTGCTGAAGGCTACAAGGACTTGTGTAAATTACAGACATATAGTGAAGGGGTGAGAAGATCGATACATAATGAAATAGAATACCAGTGAAGTAGTCAAGGAATATTGGGTAGAAAATCCCAAGGACCACAGATCGTTTTGTCAGAGACAAAGGAAGCCTCAACTGTATGTTCTGTGAAATTATCTACCATTAGAAGAAGAAAGAACAGGAAATTGGAAGTGAAGAGCTGGAAAGGAACAAGTAGCAATGAAGCTAAAAATGACGTAACTGAGAACACAGAACAGTTGCCAGTACCAGACCAGACTATAAGTTTTGGAACCACCTGAACCATCTCTCACCACTCGTACAGTTCCCTTCCTAAAATATCTGGTTTATTTACCATATAGATGAATTACAGGTTACATTTTTCTGTTGTTGGCTAATAGGAAAGTGATTCAGGTATCAACTACTGAGGTATTCTCTTCGGCTATGGCTGAAGTTAGAATGTTATATTGGACACAAAGTTAATGAAATGCCAGACTGTTTGAAGGTCATTAGCTATAACCTCTTCTAGAAAAGAAAACAGATACAGATAATTTCTTAAATGAAAGCTTGGGGGCAAAGCTAAGCTGAATATAGTTTGTATAAAGCCATGGCAGGAACAGAGCATGTAACTAATCCATAATATACTGCACCTCCTGTCAAATCCATAGTCTCTGATTTCTTATTATAGATGTCTAACTGTTTGTGGACTCCCTTCTTATAGATTCAGATATACATGATACCAAACATTTAAAAATACTGCCATACAATTGTCATAGAGATCTTAGTGAAGTACAATACAATAACAGATTATTAAAATGCAATGTAATAGTCATAGATGTTTAAGTAAAATGTTTTGTATACCTATACTCTGTGTGGGATTCATCACAAATGCTACAAAATTTAATATTGTATATTATATGTTTTTAACAGATCATAGCATTACCATGAGGAAAAAAACACATTTTACAAGCTACTTAGTTACTAATGTGTCAGTGCAAGGTGAGAAAACATGGAAGGGCTGTACTGGGCTGGATTAGATAAAACATTGGGGCACTTAGTGCAAACTGTACTGTGTGTAGGGTGCAGAGGGGATTTGTAGCACCCGTTTTTAATTAATTTGTCGCTCCCTGAATTGCCCCAACAAAGTGCACCAATTTTTTTTTGGTACACCTATAACATGGGGCGCGCAACACATTTCTGTCAGACTTTGCATGTTAAATGTAGCAAAACTAACAGTGGGGCCCCAAATAAAACTATTTTATGAGCAGTCACATTCAGTAAGAGGCTCCTTTTGCCCTGCACAATAATAACACTTTGGAGTTTACAGACAGAAGTATGCTAAGGTAATCTGTAATATGGGACTGCAGGAAAATTTTATAGGAGATAGACAGATGATAGGAAGACTGATGATGGAAGATAAATATGGAAGATGATATAGATGATAGATTTATATATAGATTTAATAGATAATAGATAGGAGATAGATAGGTATATAGAAGATATATAGATAAATAGGTAGACAAAAAGCTAGATAAATAAATTGTTAAATAGACAGATATATAGATAGAAAATAGATAAATTAAAGTGGATCATCAACTAGACAGATGATAAATACAAAGACAGGAGCTAGATGATAAGCATCTTCAACTGGGACATTCAACCAAGGGGTATTAAAAGCTCAATACATCCTCTGCCCACTAAAGTCCACATACAAAAAGCCCCTTTAGCACAGGGGTCCCTGGGCAAATGCCCATTTGTCCATCCCTAAACTTCAGCCCTGAATTTAGCGCACGGTCCGCACTGGAAAGCCCATTTCAATGACAAAATTTGTGTGGAGAATAGTTCACCCGCAATACAAAAGGGTTGCATACACCACATATGTAAGGCGGACACTTCTTAAATACATATGCAAGCAGTTTGCACATGACAGAGCGTGCAAAGTCTGACAGAAAACTGGCGCATGGACCTTAGTAAATGTGCCTCAATAAGTTTGTAGTCACTTAGGCATCTAGTATTTTCAGGGGGTTTTTTAAGTAATTTGGGGAGTTTTGTGCATTAAAATATGTAAGAATATTAATATTTGTAGATATTCTATAATTTGTTGACACCACAATTTTCATAATGAGCCTGTCAAATTTGTGTTCTGCTAATTTGTCCCTGCAAGTGTTATTATTCTGCCTGGAAAACATCAGCTCAAAATGTCACAGGACCTTTAGCATGCAAGGGAAACAGGACTGTGAAGGACAAGAATGTCAAGTCGGAGTCATGGAGTCGGTGACCATTTGAGTGGAGTTGGAGTCACAATCAGAGTTGGAGACAGAAGTTTGGTTTACCGACTCCACAGCCCTGTCCGACACCAGCTGGTGCTGCTGCTAGTATGTGCAGTCAGAGACAAAGCATTCTCTACACCAGTGATTTTCAACCTTTTTTGAGCCGCGGCACACTTTTTATACTTAGAAAATCCTGGGGCACACCACCAACCAAAATAGCACAAAATGACACTAAAACAGTCATATTATACATATTGTTAATAATATAGATTCTAAATTTATTTTACTCACTCAGTGTGAGACCTGGGCCTGTTTCGATAAACACAAAAGGGATATCCTGGCAGGAATGGTGGAAAGACACACACGAAGCTCTTCCTCAACAGTTCTCAGTTTCTCCCTGGTTTTAGTATATGGTGCTGATTATTATGTGGCTCATATACTGCAAAATAAAGGGGTACAATGAGAAGTACTATGGCCATGAGGCCAGAGTACGAGTGCCAGCTCATATACTAAGCATATGAGCTGGTACTTGTAGTACTCCAGCCTCATGACTATAGTATTTCTCATTTTACATTTCTCTGGGAAACAAAACACAGGGGGCACCATAGTTTGGGGAACTTTCCCCGCAGCACACCCGACCATGTGTCGCGGCACACTAGTGTGCCACGGCACACTGGTTGAAAATCACTGCTCTACACTATCTCCAGGCCATACTAGAGTACCATACCTCAGCACAAGGCAAGTAAATGGGAGTTGAGCTGCAGTAGTCAAGGACAGTTACTATTCAGTGCAGTTGATATCGGCAAATTGGTGGGATCTGATAATAATGAATTATCCTGGGAATAACTGTTCATACTATCTACATTTGTTGCATGCACTGTGTGTGTGTAATAAATTATGGGGAGGACACTACCACAACCACAGAAGTGTTTTAACATTTGTGAGAAAAACTTATTCTTAACATAGTTTTACATACTTCTGATGTCAGTCAATGAACATGAATGTTAAAAAATAGATTAAGTTTGAATTTCTGAAACATGTCACAGGTTGAAGGCCATGAGTAGTGCTGAGCAGCAGAATATGCAGGTATACACTTTTCTACTATATATATTGGAAGCAAAAAGTCATCATTTCAATTTTCTCTGAAGTTAACATATAAAGTAGTAGACTTTTTCAATATGTTGGTAACAGTTTTCTACAGATTGGTAAAGCAAATCATGTAGCTGTATTGATTTTGTCATTCCTGACCCTGTGCCCAAGCTTTAGATTTTGCTTGGTGGTGAAAAGCCACCTTTCAAACCCAAGAGTGATGCTCTTAACTGCAACACGTCTGTATGTTTCTCTCTAGCTCTTGCCTGATCCCTCGGCTGCTAGCCTGCAGCTCTCATTATCTCAGCTAAGCACTGGTGCTTCTTACGTTCAATGTCAATAGCTAGTTAGAGGAGGGCGTGTGGGTCAAGGGATTAGGACTCAGAGCTGTCCTTGGTCTTTGGCTGCTTGATCTGCAGAATACATCATCTGAATCAAAAAAAATCCCTCTATCTCTACCAAGATCAGAACATAGAAATGTCATTTTGGGGGCTGTCAGAATTTTGATAAGAAAAGGCAGAGAAAAAAAAATCAAGGGTATGTTTTGTTTGAGGAAGCCAGTGTGTAAGTGGATGATCCTGACGCCAGCAGCACAGCGGCTTAGGACATTTTCTGTATTACTTAAAAATACGTACAACAAGCCAAGTGTTCATTTTACAGGGACAATTACAGAGTGCAAGTGGCTGAACTTTGTCTTAGACAGTAAAGGAAGCTGTTCCTTTACTTTTCTGTTACAATATTACTATACTAGTAATTAATCATGCAGATTATAGATTGCACTGTTTCTATTGCGGCTTGTTTCAGATATTTTCACTCTGCTGATAACTTTTTAAATCTTTTTTGAAATATGGAAATAAAATGTGTTATGTCCTTGGCCATCCAGGATATGAGGTCCATCCGTGGATATGCAATAAGGTAGTAAAGAGCTTGGTAATTTATTATGATCAATGATTGGTGTGGGACCAAGTTGATCTTTAAAAGAAGAACAATAAAATAATGAGAAATAAATATTCTGGTTTATTGACTCTCCATACAAATGTAAAGCAGTCATAACATATGTGTATTCTTTTTGTCAACAATCAGGGGAAGCTGGTAGTATATGTTTCACTATCCCTGCATTGCCATTATGGGTGGCATTAAAGGATATCTACCATCAGGATCAAGGATTGTAAACCAAGCACACTGGCATACTGGTGTGTGATTAACTTTTCTTACTGTTTTTACGGAAAAAAAAGGCTTTAAATTATGCAAATGAGCCAGAGGGGCTCAAGGCTCCATTAACACCTATGGAGTCCATAAGTGTTGATAATTTTAAAATCCTTTTTTTGTAAAATCCAGGGCATAATAAGCTAAAAGATTGGTTTACAATCCTTCATCCTGGTGGTAGAGGTCTTTTAACCCCTTCACGCTCCGTGACGGATATATCCGCCATGGAGCTGTGAAGGTTGTATGAAGAAGGCTCACGGGCTGAGCCTTCTTCATACAGAGATGAAAAAACCCATCGCTATCACCCGCGGTCGGTGCTTGCACCGATCGCGGGTGTCAACCTTTTCTTTTCTTTTTTCTTTTCTTTTTTTTTTTTTTTTTCATTTTTTTTTTCTTTTCTTTTCATCTTACCTCCGACCGCCGATCTCCGGGGCGGCGATCGGTTGCCATGGTAGCCTCGGGTCTTTGTTTGACCCGAGGATACATGGCCTGTGGCTCATTGTAATGTATAGTGAGCAGAAATGCCATATACTGCGATACAGTAGTATTGCAGTATATGGCAGGAGCGATCAGACCCTCTAGGGTTAATGTACCCTAGAGGGTCTAAGAAATAGTGGGGGAAAAAAAAAAAAAACGTTTAAAAAATGTAAAAAAATAATAAAATATTAAAAGTTCAAATCACCCCCCTTTCCCTAGAACTGATATAAAATATAATAAATAGTAAAAATCACAGACACATTAGGTATCGCCACGTCCCAAAATGCCCGATCTATCAAAATATAAAAACGGTTATTGACGGCGGTGACCTCCGGAACGGCAAATGGCGCCCAAATGTCCAAAATGCGACTTTTACACCTTTTTAGATGACATAAAAAATGTCATAAAAAATGATCAAAATGTCGCACAGACCTCAAAATGGTAGCAATGAGAATGTCGGCTCATTTTGCAAAAAATGACACCTCATACAGCTCCATGCACCAAAGTATGAAAAAGTTATTCGCGTCAGAAGATGGCAAAAATGTTTTTTTCTTTTTTGTACACATTCGTTTAATTTTTGAAAATGTATTAAAACGCAATAAAACCTGTATAAATTTGGTATCACCGTGATCGCACCGAACCAAAGAATAAAGTAGAGGTGTTATTTGGAGCGCAGAGTGAAAGTTGTAAAAACTGAGCCCACAAGAACATGACGCACATGCAGTTTTTTTCAATTTTTCCACATTTGGAATTTTTTTGCGGCTTCCCACTACATGGCATGGAATAATAAATAACATCATGGGAAAGTAAAATTTGTTACGCACAAAATAAGCCCTCACACAGCTCTATACACTGAAAAATGAAAAAGTTATGGATTTTTGAAGATGGAGAGCGAGAAATTATCGAAAATACCCTGCGTCCTTAAGGGGTTAAGCATTTAGATTGCCCATTTAGGAATGAACAGACAATTCAGAATAATGATTCTAAACATACGACCCCATATGTGACCATCAGCTTTTGTTAAAAAAAAAAAAAAGAATCCTTTCAACTGCATAAATAACTTCCTATGGGAATCATTCTGTTTACATGATAAGAAATGGTTAGGCACGGAGGCATATAGGTTCTGGATGGTATTCTTTATCTTAATTCTTGCAGCTGGGCCTTTAGGTCCTGTTCACTCATAGGTTGTGGAAGCTGGCTTGCTAGCTGTCAAATAAATGGGATTGAACGTGGTCTAAGCAGGGGTGTGTATTTAAAATGCCACCAGAGTCTGGATGGTGGATCCTGATTTTTGTGTGTATGCCCTTATGTAAGCACTGCTCTAACAATTCCACATACCTAGGTCCAAGTGTAGTAAATGGAATGCAGTTTCTGGAAATGATCATCGTGCTTCTCTCAGTCCAAAAATGTTTTTTCTCACAAAGTTTGTGAACTGTGCAAAAAATCTGTACATCAGTCGTAGTATTCCTCTGTGGTTCATGATTCGCCCAATTTACTAAGAAGTTCTGGCCCTGGTGCATTTTACGCCGGGCCTTGTGAGTCACAGAATTCTCTTATAGACTGCACCAAGATCCACATGTGACCTATGGAAAATCCCTTTCCTGGTCATTCCCACTTGCTTTAGGGTGTGGGGGTTAAAAGTTGTAAATCCTGGCACAAAAATTGGCATACAAGTCATGCTTAATATCCCCATTTGAGTGCAGTGTAGAGGCATTATTAATGTGGTTGCTGACTGAAGTGTTCATACTGTTGAGAATAAACTGTTCAAAGAGACTGTGATATATGTGATATCTATCTGGGCCTTATATCCCGTAGGATTTTGAGTGGATTTGGGATGCCCCAGAATCTCTTAAAGAGACAGTACACCACCAGTGAATCTCAGAACTGTTTATAAAGAGAAAGTGCCTTGCTGTACTAACAATAGCCATGGACATACAGCAACAGTTAGATGCCATTAGTGGGTCTCTCCTGCCATTTGGAATTACACTGTCGATGTAAGAATTTTATCAGAATAAAGATTGAAGTAATTTGGAATCTGGCTGGACCATCTAATTATTTTTTGTTGCCAGTACCTTCTAAAACAAGGTGGGTGCCATGCCGGTTCCATGCACAAGAGGGCTTGAGGTGAGCTGGAATTTATGTTCATTCTCTCCTGCACAGAACTGGTGTCAGTGGCCAAACAAGCCAAAGCTCCAGAAGGCATAACTAATCAAGCCCTCAACCGCAGATATCTAATCACAGCCATTAATAGCACCCTAGATGAAGTTGAGCAAAGTGAAGAATCAAAGTTTGTGATTGTGTTCTTGCAAAGACTAGCCCAATTTATTGCAACCCTGGGGACCAGTAAGCCATTGGAGGGTTTGGTGCCTATAGAGGACCTGTCAACCACACAGAGGGTGCTGTAAGGACAGGTACAAGCCCTACAACAGACTGTGTTAGAGTCAGCTACTACGCTGGAAGGGGTGTTGATTGCTGGTCCATCTCCAAGCAAGTCTAAGCCTGTAATAACAGCAAAGAGAACCAGTCCTTCTCCTGAGATCACCATCAGGAAAGAGTTTAAAATAAATGGCAAGATTGGGGAGCGAGAGGAAAGAGAAAGACTGTCCTGCACTAATCTCATTCATCAGATGGATTTAGGAGTCCAGAAAGGATACCATGATGAAGAAATTATTGAAGCAGTAGTGAAAGCCATCAGTACAGGGCTGCACCTCAGAAATATGCTGGAAATGAAAATCCCAACTCAGAATTATCTTAAAGGGACATTCCAAAGAAGAAAGCACATCTGACCTTTACCATAAACTGATCAATATCTCTCGAGACATCAAAGAATCCCCTCAAAACTTCTTGTTCTGAGCTATTGTGCTTAAAGAGAGGCTTTTGTTTGCATCCAGAGAAGATGAAGCAGAAGAAAGATTTGATCCAGGTTTAATCCGGAAAAGTTTCTCAGATCCGTTTGGACAAGTTTATTAAGTGAAAACATCAAGTTCCAGTTGAAGCGGTATTTGGAAAAGCCCCACATAACAGATGAGGAATTAATTGATAAACTGAATGATGCTGACAGCCTTGAATCAGAAAGAGAGCAAAAGTTAATGGAGCACTCTACTAGCAAAATCACCAACGTGACTCCTCCTAAAACTGAAATGGTGGTTGTGCCACAAGGTGAAGTCAGAGAAACTGATCTTGTGCCTAACCAAGCACCAATCACCCCCAAACCATTATTTAAATCAACAGTAACACTAAAAGATTGGGAAGCAGTAGTGAATGATCAGAGACAGACCGCCTCCAGCTTAAGAAGATTGCATAAACTCCGATCAAGCTAGAACTTGATTGGAGTGGTGAACAAGGACATTTTTCTAAAGACTGCAGAGTACCTTGTTTCAATCAGTTAAAATGCAGAGGGGGACAACCAGTAACCCCATTCCCAAAGAGGTCCCAAACTAATCACACAAACCATGCTATGTCTTTTGAAGCTACTCAGAATGGAGAGAGGTTGCACCAGTATTATCCACAAGTGTGTGACCGTCTTCAACAACTTCAAGCAAAAAGAAACTGCTCAGTCATCAGTTTTTACAGTGACACTTCTTCAGGCTATGCTCCATCAGAAGAAAGCATGTCCAAAGATCAGCCTAAACGAATAGACCTGGTTGGAGAAAAATGCATGATCCATTGCACACTAGATGGATTTCCTTTTAAAGTTTGTGGGACAGGGGAGCTCAAGTCAGTATCCTAAATGAAGAGTGGAGGCGACAATACCTACCTCACACCAGACTCAGGTCAGTACAAGAACTGGTAGGGTCTGGCCCATTTAATGGAAGAGCTGCAAATTAGACTGTAATACCTTTCTTATGATGGGTTAAAGTCACCTTTCAATTGTATGGCAAGCAGAACATTTCTTGTGAACTGTCAGTACCCTTCCTGGTTACCAGTGACCAGCAAGTCACAGAAGAACCTATTATCGATTACTCCTATACAAAGGGGTTAAAGAATACCTACAAGCCCTTATCAACAGAGGATGGGTTGAAAAGTCCAAATCATTGTATTCCTCTGCCATTGTGTGTGATTGTGTATGACTCTGTATGACTTTGCTGTGGCTACAGAGAGTTGAATTTGAAGAATATACTAGATCGTCATCCTCTACCCAGGATACAAGATATGCTAGACAGCTTGTCCAGAAGCACTTGGTTCTCTGTCCTAAACCAAGGCAAAGCAAAGAAGCATGGAAGCCTGTATGGAAGGGTTGAGAGATGATATCTGCCAACCATACTTGGATGATAACCTTGTCCACAGTAAGACCTTTGCTCATCATGTAGAACACATACTGTACGTATCCTACAATGTTATGAACAACATGGAGTGAAGGTAACACCCAAGAAATGTGAACTCTTCAAGAGAAAGGTCAGATACCTTGGAAAGATTGTATCTGGAGAAGGGTATACAATGGATCCAAAATAAATTGCTCCAGTGAAAGCATTAAAGGACAAACCTCTATCTACAGTAGGAGAACTAAGATAGATTCTAGGTTTTCTTCCCTACTACTGAACATTACAGTACATTAAGAACTTTTCCAAGATTGCATCTCCTTTATATGCTCTCTTGTCAGGAAACTCCACCTCAAGTGTTGTGACACCAGAGGACAAGAAGAAGAAACAAAGCAGACCCAAAACCAAAGGAAGAATATATGTTTCTGCCCAACAACCTATCAATTGGACTTTTCATCACCAAGAAGTGCTAGAGGAACTAGTTGGCTGTTTGATCCAACCACCAGTTATGGGATACCCTGCCTCTACCTTCATCCTACATTGTTATGCTTCTCAAGTAGGATGAATGTAATGTTAAAGTCAGGGTATCCCATAACTGGTGGTTGGATCAAGCAGTCAACTAGTTCCTCTAGCACTTCTTGGTGATGAGAAGTCCAGTTGATAGGTTGTTTGGCAGAAGCAAATATTCTTCTTTTGGTTTTGGGTATGCTTTGTTTCTTCTTCTTGTCCTCTGGTGTCACAGCACTTGAGGTGGAGTTTCCTGACAAGAGAGCATATAAAGGAGATGCAATCTTGGAAAATTTATATGCAATGATTTAATGCAGATTTGTGTGCTTTTTAACATTTTCGTAAAAATCTGCATGAAATCTGCATCAACTCCAAGTTTGCTTGTGGATTTCATGCAGATTTCAGTGAATTTTCACACACACAAGAATCTGCAAAGCTGTGGCAAAAAAGCCACATGATCATTAATTTATTTTCCGCTTTGCACAACTATTTCCTTGTGGAAATAAATTTTTCCAAATCACATTCACTCTAATACAAAGCAGAATTTCCATAAGACCCTGTGTCTAGTTATACCAGATACACAATCATCTACATACCCACCTGATGGGTTTTGGAACAGTTTGATATTTCTAACTGGATGCATTTTTTTTATTGTAGTTTACAGTTATCCAACTCTATAATTAACAGGATGGATCATAGTAATAATTAAGATCATTTTAAGATAACATTTTAAAGAGTAACCAAAAGTAATTATGAAATCATGTTTGAAACACGAACAAACAAGAATAGAATTTTCTTTGGAAAATGTATTAATAAATACCATTAAGACCAAGAAGTACAGTAAAACAAGTGTAAACAGGTAGAAAGCTTATAAAATAAGTTCACACTAAAGTCAGCATTAACACAATGAATTGGACAAGGAATTCACAAACAAGTACAACTAAATATAACCTACATAAACAAGGAAATTACCGTATATATTCGTGTACAAGCCAAGTTTTTCAGCACAAAAAAATATGCTGAAAAACGTCCCCTCGGCTTATACACGAGTCAATACTTGTAAAAAAAATAATTAAAAATGGACTGAAAAAAAAAAAACTTATTTACTCACCCTCCGGTGGCCCCGATGCGCAGCGCTGCTCCCCCGATGTCATCGTGGCTCCTCTTCTGGCTTCCCGGCTCCTCTTCTTGATTCCGCGCCGTCTTCTGTCTTCTTTAACATCGTGCTGGGCGCCACCATTGTTCTTCTCCTGTGCGGCGCCTAGTATGACGTCAGCAGCGGCGCGCCATACTAGGCGCCGCACGGGAGAGAACAGTTGCAGCGCCCAACACGATGTTAAAGAAGACAGAAGACAGCGCGGAAGCAAGAAGAGGAGCCGGGAAGCCAGAAAAGGAGCCACGATGACATCTGAGGAGCAGCGCTGCGCATCGGGGCCACCGGAGGGTGAGTAAATAAGTTTTTTTTTTTTAATTCTGGGCTGACTGTATACTACTGGGGGCACGCTGTATACTACTGGGGGCACGCTGTATACTACTGGGGGGACGCTGTATACTACTGGGGGCACGCTGTATACTACTGGGGGCATGCTGTATACTACTGGGGGGCAGGCTGGGGTGGCTGTATACTACTGGGGGCATGCTGTATACTACTGGGGGCAGGCTGGGGTGGCTGTATACTACTGGGGGCAGGCTGGGGTGGCTGTATACTACTGGGGGCAGGCTGGGGTGGCTGTATATTACTGGGGGCAGGCTGGGGTGGCTGTATACTACTGGGGGCAGGCTGGGGTGGCTGTATACTACTGGGGGCAGGCTGTATACTACTGGGGGCACGCTGTATACTACTGAGGGGACGCTGTATACTACTGGGGGCACGCTGTATACTACTGGGGGCATGCTGTATACTACTGAGGGGCAGGCTGGGGTGGCTGTATACTACTGGGGGCATGCTGTATACTACTGGGGGACAGGCTGGCTGTATACTACTGGGGGCAGGCTGGGGTGGCTGTATACTACTGGGGGCAGGCTGGGGTGGCTGTATACTACTGGGGGCAGGCTGGGGTGGCTGTATACTACTAGGGGCAGGCTGTATACTACTGGGGGCAGGCTGTATACTACTGGGGGCAGTCTGTGTACTACTGGGGGCAAGCTGTATATTATAGGGGGCTGGCTGGCTATATACTTGGCTGGGTCTGTGACCAATGCATTTCCCACCCTCGGCTTATACTCGAGTCAATAGGTTTTCCCAGTTTTTGGTGGTAAAATTAGGGGTCTCGGCTTATACTCGGGTCGGCTTATACTCGAGTATATATGGTAGCATTTCAGTGAATTATTTCTCAGTGCAGTTCAGGAGTTTTGCTAGCCCATAAGATCCGTGGCACAGCACACAGGCCCTGGTTCTTTTATCTATAGTCCTGAACATATTTCTGACTGTAAATTGCTGATATAGCAGTCTCTGGACAATATTTTGCAGTGGAGGAAGCAGGTAGCGCCAGCTTATCCCTCTTAAAATATTTAATGGTACTCAGTAAACTGTTATAGTAGATGCCTATTGCAAAGCACAGTGCTGTAGTGAGCAGCATCCCCCATATGTTCCCCCACAGGAACCAATAGTCAAAATGCCCCACCCCAGCAGCCACAGTGCCCACCTAGCAGCCACAGTGTCCCACCAGCAGCACCACCACAGCAACCAATAGTCAGAGTGCCCAAATCCAGCAGCCACAGTGCCCCCTAGCAGCCACAGTGCCCCCAGTGCCACCATAGCAGCCACAGTACCCCCCAGCAGCCACAGTGCCCCTCCATCAGCCACAGTGCCCCTCCAGCAGACATTGTCCCCACAGAAGCCATGGTGCCCCCTCCCCCAGCAGCCACAGTGCTCTCCCAGCAACCAGAGTGCCCACGGTGCCCCCTAGCAGACACAATCGATCCAGCCTTAGCATCCAATGTTCAGAGTGCTCCACCCCAGCAGCCACAGTTTCCACCTAGCAATTGTGGTTCCCCTAGTGCCACCCTAGCAGCCACAATCGATCCAGTGCCCCTCCAGCAGCCACAAAGTCCCTAGTGCCCCCCCCCCCCCCCCCAGCAGCCATGGTGCGGCACGGAGCCAGAGCCAAGGGCTTTGTGTTTGACATTGTGCTTAAGTTGATAGAGAGATACAGGCTGAGGATAGTTTGAAAACCTGCTTTTTTTGGAAGTGGATGGGGGGGGAGCCTATAGGGGCTGCACAATAACCTTTAGGATCATAGGGTTTTATAACTATGCAGGTGCTTTGCATTCCAAACTTTTAAACAAAGTCTACAACTAGTGATCAGGAGTAAGAATTAGCAATAAAAAAACGGAGGTAAGGTAAGGGGTTAAATACTGTTACAGTTTTCATTGAATGTTTATATTCAGAATTTTTACTTCCCTGTGTTAGTGAAAAAGCAATATTCCAGCATAGTTTTTATCAAGTATATATATATATATTATAACTCCCAGGGAAAACAGGTAAAGCCTACGACTCTACCTTATAGGCCTATTGTGACCCTAATTACCATTAATATGACTGCACCTCTCACCCCATTTCATCAGGGCATCACCCCGTCAACTGAATTGCAAGAAAAAAATATATGCCTGGATAAAGTAAAGCATTGTCTATAAATGATCTTTAAAAAGTGCTGGGATCATGACCCCAATATGGCTCTGCATATGTAGTAGAAGTTGTGTCATTTTCCCTCAGACAGTCATTCCCTGGCTTCTTTCAAATGCTTTCTCACAGACTGGCCTCGGGAAAGACTGAAGTTATTTTTGTTTGGTTTGTTTTTAATGGTTTTCCACAACCTTTTTTAAGCATCTGAGCGGTCAGCATTCCTGGCCTGCAAGATGCTAATGTGTTCCCTCCCACAGACGGACTCGCTGAGGGACCAATGGCACTTTCTGAGTCCCTTGCTGCACGTCACATTGGCCAGGAAAAGCCTGTTCTCATGCTCAACACAGCAGAGGACCAGTGGGAAATAAAAGGGAAGATCAAGTAGCTCAAAGTTCATGAGTATTATTAATATTTATGTAGAATAAGCAAACTGTCTGCTTTAGTCTTATGACTAGACACAAGGTGAAATTTAGTGTACGGCCTTTAGGGGCTGAGTTGACTTGACAAGTACAGTTTGTTATATTGTTCTTTTTGTCATAGCACACCCCAGTTTTGTTTAATTCAATATTGAAGATCAGAAGTGAGCAATTAATTTTCCCATGGGGCCATAGGAGAAATTGGAATGGTTAATATGCTTCGTTCTAATATGACTAATATGCTTCGTTCTACGCAATACCAATATATAATATTTAGTATATAACCTATCTCTACATTTAAAAAAAAACTGTAAATAAAATATTACACTGATTGAATTAAAATATGGAGGACCTAACCGTATCATTATTTAATGCTGAGGAGGGGAGCTCAAAATTTTCAACAATCTCAGGCCGGTCAGATAGGTAGAGGACCGGATGTCGCCTGCGGGCCTTGACAGGTCTTGTCAAGATACTTTCCATCTGTCTGTACAGTCATGGCCATAAGTTTTGAGAATGACACAAATATTATATTTTCACATGATCTGTTGCCCTCTGGTTTTTATGTGTATTCGTCAGATGTTTTTATCACATACAGAAATATAAGTGCAATCATATTATGTCTATTATATCTTTAGAGATAACCATGGTTAACACAAGAGAAACAATGATGCCAAGCACCAGCCTCCTTTTAAAGTGTCCAGTGGTGTGATTCTTACTTAATCATGACAGATTGATCTCCAGCCCTGTCCTCATAAACACCAACACCTGTGTTAATGTAGCAATCGCTGAAACGATGTAAGCTACTCCTTTTAAGGCAGGCTTTCAATGAAGTTGAAATGTGTTTTGGGGGAAAAAGTTCATTTTCTAGGCAAATATTGACTTTGCGATTAATAGCTGTTAAGCTGATCACTCTTTATAACATTCTGGAGTGTATGCAAATTGACATTATAAAATCTGATGCAGTAGGCTTTGTAAAAATTAACATTTGTATCATTCTCAAAACTTATGGCCATGACTGTATGTAAATAAGCAAGATATATGACACAGAAAGAAGCTTGCCTGCAGGATGAGACTACACGGTAACTGTTTGTAGTCTGTAGCCATGGAGACATACAGGTCTGTATAGGATTTCTTGACACAAACGACAAGATGATTTTATTTTGTTTCAGATTAATTAGTGCAGTATAACAATAATTGGTTACAAAACACTGCTAATAGTTTTATGTTCAGCCACTGGGAAAAATCAGCCAATAGCAAAAATATTGTTATACTTTCTTCAGTAATGTTGCCAGTAATGTTAAAAATCTGCACATTTTATTAACCCCTTAAGGACGCAGGGTTTTTTCACTCATTTCTCGCTCTCCACCTTCAAAAATCCATATATTTTGTGCTTAACAAATTTTACTTTCCCATAATGTTATTTATTTTAACATGCACGTTCTTGTGGGCTCAGTTTTTACGACTTTCACTCTTTGCTCCAAATAACATGCCCACTTTATTCTTTGGTTCGGTGCGATCGCGGTGATACCAAATTTATATAGGTATTATTGTCTTTTAATACATTTTCAAAAATTAAACGAATGTGTACAAAAAAGAAAAAAAATTTTTGCCATTTTCTGAAGCTAATAACTTTTTCATACTTTGGCGCATGGAGCTGTGTGAGGTGTCATTTTTTGCAAAATGAGCCGACGTTTGCAATGATACCATTTTGAGGTCTGTGCGACATTTTGATCATTTGTTATTCCATTTTTTATGTGATGTAAAAGTCGCATTTCGGACATTTGGGCGCCATTTCCCGTCTCGGAGGTCACCGCCGGCCGTAACCGTTTTTATATTTTGATAGATCGGGCATTTTGGGATGCGGCGATACCTAATGTGTCTGTGATTTTTACTGTTTATTATGTTTTATATCAGTTCTAGCGAAAGGGGGGTGATTTGAATTTTTAATATTTTATTCATTGTTTTATTTTTTAAACTTTTTTTTTCTTTTTTTTTCACTAATTCTTAGACCATCTAGGGTACATTGACCCTAGATGGTCAGATCGTTCCTACCATATACTGCAATACTGGCTCATTGTAACAAATCTGCAGAAGCCATTAAGCCTCGGGTCAAACGAAGACCCGAAGCTACCATGGCAACCGATCGCCGCCCCCCGATGACGTTCGGGGGCGCGGCGATTGTAATAAAGATGGCGGCGCCCGCGCGCTGCCGTCTTTTAAATGCCGCCAGCGACTTTGCCGGTGGCAATGAAAGGGTTAATAGCCGCGATCGGTGCGGTTATTAGCGGTGGGGGTTTGCTGCAATATGCAACAACCCCCACCTCTGTATGAAGAGGACTCAGCCCGTGAGCCCTCTACATACTTACCCTGTACCTCTGCGCCGTAGAGCTACGGCGCAGAGCGTTAAGGGGTTAAGCATCTTTCTAAGCAGTGAAAGTGTAGAAACCTTACTAGAGACAAATGTTTTAAACTTGGTACTGACCCTAAAAATAGTTCATTTCACATGTGCCTCGTGACATCATAGATGGATACTTCATCATGAGTTATACAGTTGCTTTCCGATAAATGTTTTCTTTACGCATCTGTAGAGTTGCATCATTGAAATGAATTAGCTCTCTCAAATTTAGCATTGCAGATTCTCTTACCTTCAGTTTTGATAAAATGCAGACAGAAGAGGAGGGAGCTGGGAAGCAGACAGGGGCCAGTCTTCCACTGTGCTGGCTCTTGTAACTTGGAATATTTTCACAGCCAGGAACCAGCAGATGGTTTGAATAATCTGAACCTTGCTGAAGGATGCCTCTGTCTGGACTTTACATTCATTCACACATGACATGGAACACATGGGCTGAGCATGTGGTGCACACATTACATGGAATCTGTGATCTCTCTTTAGCAACCCACATTATCCCATTGCAGTCTCTCTCCATTAACTGCAGATTGTCAGAAGCACTTTTACAATTGTTGTGATGCATTATTAACTGCTTCAGTGCAGACGGCGGTGCGGCGAAAGTTATGCATACTGCAGACATGTGCTTGTGCCGTCACATCTCCTGCTAGTTTGATTGGAAGTCAGATAACATTAGTTTACAAATGGGTGTCGGTTTGACCTCCATTACATACACTCACCGGCCACTTTATTAGGTACACCTGTCTAACTGCTCGTTAACACTTAATTTCTAATCAGCCAATCACATGGCGGCAACTCAGTGCATTTAGGCATGTAGACATGGTCAAGACAATCTCCTGCAGTTCAAACCGAGCATCAGTATGGGGAAGAAAGGTGATTTGAGTGCCTTTGAATGTGGCATGGTTGTTGGTGCCAGAAGGGCTGGTCTGAGTATTTCAGAAACTGCTGATCTACTGGGATTTTCACGCACAACCACCTCTAGGGTTTACAGAGAATGGTCCGAAAAAGAAAAAACATCCAGTGAGCGGCAGTTCTGTGGGCGGAAATGCCTTGTTGATGCCAGAGGTCAGAGGAGAACGGGCAGACTGATTCGAGCTGATAGAAAGGCAACAGTGACTCAAATCGCCACCCGTTACAACCAAGGTAGGCAGAAGAGCATCTCTGAACGCACAGTACGTCGAACTTTGAGGCTACAGCAGCAGAAGACCACACCGGGTGCCACTCCTTTCAGCTAAGAACAGGAAACTGAGGCTACAATTTGCACAAGCTCATCGAAATTGGACAGTAGAAGATTGGAAAAATGTTGCCTGGTCTGATGAGTCTCAATTTCTGCTGCGACATTCGGATGGTAGGGTCAGAATTTGGCGTCAACAACATGAAAGCATGGATCCATCCTGCCTTGTATCAACGGTTCAGGCTGGTGGTGGTGGTGTCATGGTGTGGGGAATATTTTCTTGGCACTCTTTGGGCCCCTTGGTACTAATTGAGCATCGTTGCAATGCCACCGCCTACCTGAGTATTGTTGCTGACCATGTCCATCCCTTTATGACCACAATGTGCCCAACATCTGATGGCTACTTTCAGCAGGATAATGCGCCATGTCCAGGGCCGGATTAAGGATGGTGGGGGCCCCTGGGCGCAAAATCTGGTGGAGGCCCCCACTCAGTGCAGCGTGCATACACGTCCTCCTGCTCACTATCCACTATCCCCGCAGTAACACAGCTACATACAGCCGCCTTCCCCCAATAACACAGATACATACAGCCACCTTATCCCTAGTAACACCGCTACATACAGCCGCCTCATCCCCAGTAACACAGCTACATACAGCCGCCTCATCCCCAGTAACACAGCTACATACAGCCGCCTCATCCCCAGTAACACAGCTACATACAGCCGCCTCATCCCCAGTAACACTGCTACATACAGCCGGCTCATCCCCAGTAACACAGCTACATACAGCCGTCTCATCCCCAGTAACACAGCTACATATAGCCGCCTCATCCCCAGTAACACTGCTACATACAGCCGGCTCATCCCCAGTAACACAGCTACATACAGCCGGCTCATCCCCAGTAACACAGCTACATACAGCCACCTCGCCCCCAGTAACACAGCTACATACAGCCGCCTCATCCCCAGTAACACAGCCACATACAGCAGCCTCACCCCCAGTAACACCGCTACATACAGCCGCCTCACCCCCAGTAACACAGCTACATACAGCAGCCTCACCCCCAGTAACACAGCTCCATACAGCCGCCTTCCCCCAATAACACAGCTACATACAGCCGCCTCATCCCCAGTAACACCGCTACATACAGCCGCCTCATCCCCAGTAACACAGCTACATACAGCCGTCTCATCCCCAGTAACACAGCTACATATAGCCGCCTCATCCCCAGTAACACTGCTACATACAGCCGGCTCATCCCCAGTAACACAGCTACATACAGCCGGCTCATCCCCAGTAACACAGCTACATACAGCCACCTCGCCCCCAGTAACACAGCTACATACAGCCGCCTCATCCCCAGTAACACAGCCACATACAGCAGCCTCACCCCCAGTAACACCGCTACATACAGCCGCCTCACCCCCAGTAACACAGCTACATACAGCAGCCTCACCCCCAGTAACACAGCTACATACAGCCGCCTCACCCCCAGTAACACAGCTACATACAGCCGCCTCACCCCCAGTAACACCGCTACATACAGCCGCCTCACCCCCAGTAACACAGCTACATACAGCCGCCTCACCCCCAGTAACACAGCTACATACAGCAGCCTCACCCCCAGTAACACAGCTACATACAGCCGCCTCACCCCCAGTAACACAGCTACATACAGCCGCCTCACCCCCAGTAACACCGCTACATACAGCCGCCTCACCCCCAGTAACACAGCTACATACAGCCGCCTCACCCCCAGTAACACAGCTACATACAGCCGCCTCATCCCCAGTAACACAGCTACATACAGCAGCCTCACCCCCAGTAACACCGCTACATACAGCCGCCTCGCCCTCAGTAACACCGCTAGATACAGCAGCCTCACCCCCAGTAACACAGCTACATACAGCAGCCTCACCCCCAGTAACACCGCTACATACAGCCGCCTCACCCCCAGTAACACAGCTACATACAGCCGCCTCACCCCCAGTAACATAGCTACATATAGCCGCCTCATCCCCTGTAACACAGCTACATACAGCCGCCTCACCCCCAGTAACACAGCTACATACAGCCGCCTCATCCCCAGTAACACATCTACATACAGCCGGATTACCCCCAGGAACACAGCTACATACAGCCGCCTCCTCCCCAGTAACACAGCTATACACAGCCGCCTCACCCCCAGTAACACAGCTACATACAGCCGCCTCCCCCCAGTAACACAGCTACATACAGCCGCCTCATCCCCAGTAACACATCTACATACAGCCGCCTCACCCCCAGTAACACAGCTACATACAGCCGCCTCACCCCCAGTAACACAGCTATACACAGCCGCCTCACCCCCAGTAACACAGCTACATACAGCCGCCTCATCCCCAGTAACACAGCCACATACAGCAGCCTCACCCCCAGTAACACCGCTACATACAGCCGCCTCACCCCCAGTAACACAGCTACATACAGCAGCCTCACCCCCAGTAACACAGCTACATACAGCCGCCTCACCCCCAGTAACACAGCTACATACAGCCGCCTCACCCCCAGTAACACCGCTACATACAGCCGCCTCACCCCCAGTAACACAGCTACATACAGCCGCCTCACCCCCAGTAACACAGCTACATACAGCCGCCTCATCCCCAGTAACACAGCTACATACAGCAGCCTCACCCCCAGTAACACCGCTACATACAGCCGCCTCGCCCTCAGTAACACCGCTACATACAGCAGCCTCACCCCCAGTAACACAGCTACATACAGCCTCCTCGCCCCCAGTAACACAGCTACATACAGCCGCCTCACCCCCAGTAACATAGCTACATATAGCCGCCTCATCCCCTGTAACACAGCTACATACAGCCGCCTCACCCCCAGTAACACAGCTACATACAGCCGCCTCATCCCCAGTAACACATCTACATACAGCCGGATTACCCCTAGGAACACAGCTACATACAGCCGCCTCCCCCCAGTAACACAGCTACATACAGCCGCCTCATCCCCAGTAACACATCTACATACAGCCGCCTCACCCCCAGTAACACAGCTACATACAGCCGCCTCACCCCCAGTAACACAGCTATACACAGCCGCCTCACCCCCAGTAACACAGCTACATACAGCCGCCTCATCCCCAGTAACACAGCTACATACAGCCGCCTCACCCCCCGTAACACAGCTACACACAGCCGCCTCACCCCCAGTAACACAGCTATACACAGCCGCCTCACCCCCAGTAACACAGCTACATACAGCCGCCTCACCCCCAGTAACACAGCTACATACAGCCGCCTCACCCCCAGTAACACAGCTACATACAGCCGCCTCATCCCCAGTAACACAGCTACATACAGCCGCCTCACCCCCAGTAACACATCGTTGTATCTACCTTCACCCCTACCAGATATGCAGTCCCATTTAACATACACCTCAGCTCGCACCAGACATCCAGTCCCGCAGTTTATACAATTACACACATTTATACACTGATATATCCACACCTTTATAAACACACATAAAGTTCTACACTCGTATGCTTGCACCCATATATATACAAGTATACACACACATTTATGTACCCATATACATTTATACACTAATACACAGAGTATACACAAACTCATAAAGTATATACACACATACAGTATATATACATCACACATACGGCATACACATTATAAACAATATATATATACACACATACAGTATACACTGACCATATATACATATACATGCAGTGTAAAAACACCATATACACACATGCTGCATATACATACAGAATATACACACATACAGCAAATACAGACACATTCAGTATATACAGCATTTTCACACACATACTGGAAATACACACACACACATTCAGTATACAGAGCATATACATACATACCATATACACAGCATATAAACATAAACATACATCATATATACATATATATATATATATATATATATATATATATGTGCATATATTTAAATGTGCACATATATATGCTTGTACAAATATATGTGTGTATAAATACAGTATATTCATCTATACACAGCATTTACATATATACACAGTAGATGCATATATACATAGTATATACACATATACACAGTAGATGCATATATACACAGTATACACACATATACACAGTAGATGCATATATACACAGTATATAAATATATAAACAGTAGATGCATATATACACATATAGACAGTAGATGCATATATACACAGTATATACACATATAGACAGTAGATGCATATATACACAGTATATAAATATATAGACAGTAGATGCATATATACACAGTATATACACAAATAGACAGTAGATGCATATATACACAGTATATAAATATATAGACAGTAGATGCATATATACACAGTATATAAATATATAGACAGTAGATGCATATATACACATATACACAGTATATACACACAATATACATCATATATACACACAGATAAATAAATATGTAATGTATACTTACCACAGGAGGGTGTTCGGGCGGGGGGGGAAGGGTCTGAGGACGGCTGCTTGTTCCAGCGGGCGGGCGGGGGTAGGGCTGGCATCGGGGGCCTTGCGGAGATTGACAGCTTGTTCGGGGGGGGGGGGCGGAACGGAGGACGACTTGTTGCTCGGGGGGGGGGGGCGTGGAGCGGAGGACGGATCGATGTTCCAGGGGGGGGGGGGTGTCGTTCTGAGCGGAGGATGGCTGGATGTTCCAGCGGGGGAGCGTTCTGAGCGGAGGACGGCTCGATGTTCCGGTGGGGGGAGGGGGGGGGACGGATGAAAGTTTCAGCGGGGAGGAGTGGAGGATGGCTGTCTGTTCGGGCAGGAGGTGGGGTGGCGGCGTGGGGATGCAAGGTAAGGATGCTTGTTCCAGAGGGGGGAGGGGGGGGAGCGCGAGCGGGATTCCGAGCGGGCGGGGATGCCTGGCAATGCAGCGGGGTGGGCGGGAAGGTTGCGGACGGCTCGGCCATGCAGCTGAAGGGCGGGGAGGCGTAACTTGTGCCGGGGGGCGGACATGTGGGCGGGCAGGCAATGCAAGGGGATATGCGTGGAGGTGGTGACGGGCGGACGACTAAGGGAGGCGGCGGCTGAGGAGTCAGGGACCGGGGACGCGATCTGGTGGGGGCCCCCTGGGGGGGCAAAATGGTGGGGGCCCCGGGGCTCGAGCCCCGGGAGCCCCGCCTATAATCCGGCCCTGGCCATGTCATAAAGCTGGAATCATCTCAGACTGGTTTCTTGAACATGACAATGAGTTCACTGTACTCAAATGGCCTCCACAGTCACCAGATCTCAATCCAATAGAGCATCTTTGGGATGTGGTGGAACGGGAGATTCACATCATGGATGTGCAGCCGACAAATCTGCGGCAACTGTGTGATGCCATCATGTCATTATGGACCAAAATCTCTGAGGAATGCTTCCAGCACCTTGTTGAATCTATGCCACGAAGAATTGAGGCAGTTCTGAAGGCAAAAGGGGGTCCAACCCGTTACTAGAATGGTGTACCTAATAAAGTGGCCGGTGAGTGTATAGGGCCCTGTTGTATGGTTTTAGGTCAAAGTGTCTCCTTTTGGCCTTCTATGTGGCCAAAGGGGAAAGGTTGTAAAGATGATAATTTGTCTGACTGACAATGGTCAGGACCCTATTCCAGTAAGGACTATGGGCTGCCTCCTACCTATGTAGGTCATATGTATGAATGTGGTGTCAGAATGGTTATTGCTATGATATCACTACAATTAGCAATAATGTCCTGATGGATTTTGTTCTTATCTTTTATTTTATTAGTCATAAATAAACATTTGTGGACAATTTCTGTAACTGGTTATGTAAGTATGCATAATTTAATAATGGAATAGTAAAGCAACAAGAAATTGAATGACTAAGTATTTTTCCTGACCACTGACCCTCAAAGCATGCTGTGTAATGGTGATATTATTTTGTAAAGCAGTGGTCCCCAGCCACTTAAAAAGTAGATATCATTTACACCAGTTCCTACAGGCCTTTAAGGGCCAGCAGAGGCGTCGGGTCAGGGAAGCAGTGGCTCTGGGGCTCCGGAGTGAGGGGGAACACAGAACACAAATAGAGTTGTATGCAGGGTCTAGTGCATCCCAGTACTGCTTTCTATGGTGATTGGCTGCTGCGTCTCTGCCGGCTGTTACAGAAGACTGAAGAAAGAAGAGGAGCCGCGGGTAAGACAGAAGAGGAGCCGCGCCGACATCGGGGAGCCATGTTGAGCATTGGGGCCGCCGAAGGTTGAGTATATAAGTTGATATAAGTGCTGGGTGGGCTAGCTGTATACTACTGGGGGCTGGAAGGCTTTATACTATAGGGTGCTGGCAGTATACTACAGTGGGCAGCCTGGCTGTATACTACAAGGGGCAGGCTGGCTGTAAAATACAGGGGGCAGACTGGCTGTATACTACAAGGGGCAGGCTGGCTGGCTGTATACTACATGGGGCAGGCTGGCTGGCTGTATACTAATGGGGCTGGCTGGCTGTATACTACATAGGAGCAGGCTGGCTGTATACTACAGGGGGCAGGCTGGCTGTATATTACTGGGAGCTGGCTGGCTATATACTACTGGTGGCTTGCTGGCTATATACTGGGGGGGCTGTGACCAATGCATATCCCACCCTCGGCTTATACTCCAGTCAGTAGGTTTTCCCAGTTTTTGGTGGTATAATTAGGTGTCTTGGCTTATACTCAGGTTGGCTTATACTTGAAAATATGAGGTAATTGGAGTTTAAATTTTACCCTGCAAGTTATATAATCAAGTGTACATCTGTAGATTTTTAGCTTCTTTTACAGTGTGAGGTGCCAATGGAAAAATGTTAAGAATCATACCAAATATGATCGGCCCCCTAGTACTAAGTTCCATGTTTTTCCCATTTAATTTTTTTTCCTGAAACTCAGTGCATATAATATTCTTTTTCAATGATCTGTCATTCATAAAATTTTGGTGGACAGAAAAGATCACACTCATTTGTAAATGAGGACTAATAGAAACACCCCTTTTTACTTTCATTGTTCTGTCAGTTTTTGGGTTGTTTCTATGTATGTATAGAACACCAAACAGAACAATGAATGATTTAGGTCGATGGGACAATGCATCATGGATATGTGTGTCTGCTTAGTTTTTTTTATAAAGGATGTCCTTCTCTTTGCCAACTTGGTCAACGTGTGACAAAACAATTTACAAATGGACATGAAGATTCTATGGACACTTGTTGCCTTAAACTTTATGTATCCATCAGAGATAGTGTCCATTGTTTTACAGCTCAAAATGTACAGTTTGCATTCTTTTCCCCCTGTTTAAATGGTTAACCAGTTTAGAGAAAGAGTGGAGAACTGTTCTAAAGAGTCTCACTCTAGAGGGCCGGTCCTATCCTTCATTGCACAGCATGTCCAATGATTCCAAGGGACATTATGTAATGCTTGGTTCGCCTGTGGTGGACCTGCAGTTAGAGTGAACATTTACTGCTAGGTATCAACACAGATAAGAGCTGATCGCTGATGATCCCAGCAGGAGGAACTTTGTGATTATCTTATTATCATTGGGGCCCTTCTAACAAGCAGGCATCGTCCCAACCTCTGCAATCATGGCTCATAATGACTACATAAATTATGTATTCATAGACATGTATGAGATTTAAATAGGCTTCACATAAAAAATTCAGTGTTAAAATGAGATCATACAAAGTTACACGCTCCCATGCTATAGTTAACAGTATGCTTAAGGCTATGTTCATGTAGACATCAGGGTTTCAACTGTTCTGCTCCATCCTGGGAGCAAAACATCAAAAGAAATGGAAACCCCCAATCTGTGAAATAATGGTCACCAACAGTGCCCAAAAGATTCTATTAACTACAACGGTGCAGTTAAACTTCTAAAAAGTCCTGCAACAAGTAAAGAATGTGTGAAAAAGTTAAAAATATAGTAAATCTCCATCTTAGAGCAGCTTTTAACTACCACATTAGGGAACTACATTATCAGAATATCTCTCATATATACTGAAGATCAAGAACAGAGACCAACAAACAATTACACAATTTCCTAAATGTCAAGGTCCTTGTATAGTCCTATGTGAATATATCCTAACATTAGTAAAATAGAAGTATTTTAAGCTTATGTCATAAATTGCATATATTCTAAAGCACAGAATAAAAATGTTAATGAGATAAATGAAAAATAACACTGATTAAAATTAGAGAATACTTTCTGGTACCTGCACGTTAGTAGTGTTAATCTGTCACCTGGTGCTAATTTGCGTAATTATCTGACAAACCCCTTTAAATGACCAGGCTCTTTTTGGTTTTTGAATTTAAATTTTTTCACGCCCTACCTTCAAAAATCCTCTTTTAAAAAAAAAAATATTTATATTTTTCCACGCTAGGGAACTTTATTCCTTGGCTGTGTGATTGATCCTACCCTATACTGCAGTACTATATTATGGTAGTATATGTAGATTTTAGACATCATGTATTACAATGTGCAAATCGCATTGTAATACATTGTGCACAACGAGACAGCCTGGGGCCTTTGTGTGACCTGAGGCTGCCATAGCAATGGACTGGCATTCCCCATTGATGTCACAGGGAGCGACAATCTCAGCCAACATGGTGGCGCCCACACTCACACTCAGATGACTTTTTAATGCCGGCGGCAATCGACTTGTGTTACAGGTGGGTGTTTGCTGCAATATGCGTCGTTAAGGGGTTAACTAGCAGCCTAGATGAAGGTCAAAGGGGTGACCCTATCAACAATAGCTATAAAAATTGGCCATCCAAAACTGTGATTTAAAGAATATTTCATATTCATATCACAAACTCATTCAAGTCGCCCAAGAAGGCTGGTCACCCTCAAGTGCTAGAGAGGACAGGATCATGCAGAGAGTCCCCATGGGTAATTGTTTCAACACTGCAGCTGGAATTACTCATCAATTCAGCACTAAACTGAGTAAGGATTTGTCTCATCATACAGTGTCTCGATGTTTAAGAGCATTTGTACTGAAAGCCCACTCTGCAGCTATGAAACCTCTGGTTACCTGAAAGAATCAAAAAGCTAAACTAACTTTTGCTGAGAGGTTATGTGGACAGAGGAGAAGTGGTCCACAGTTCCTTTTAAGTGATGAAAGCAAGTTTCATTTATGTAATATTATGTTCATAACAAACTAGGAAAAGACTAAACCCAAAGTGTTTAAAGAAGTCAGTGAAAGGTGGTAGAGGAAGTTTCATGGTTTGGGGAATGTTTTCTGCAGCACGAGTTGGACCTCTCATACAGCTACATGGCAGAGTGAATGCAAGTGTGTATCATAACCCTATTTAACAACGTTTGCTTTCTTTCTTGCATTCTTTACTTAATCAGCAAGTAATTTCACGCAGGACAATGCCACCTATCACACAGCAAAATGGGTAAAGCAGTTCCTTGAAACAGAAAACATTGAAAGAATGAAATGACCAGCCCAGAGTCCTGATCTAAACCAATAGAAAACCTCAAGAAAATCCTTGGTGACAAAGTTATAGCCAAGAAACCCATAACACTCATCAAACTGTGGATGAGGCTGGAAGAAAAATGGACCGAAATCACACCAGAGCAGTATGGAAGACTAGTGATGTCCTGTGGCTATGGATGTCATTCAAAGCAAAGACTTGTGCACTTCCTACTGATTGGTTATTACTCATTTAGTTATAATCTTTCTCTGTGCATTTTTGCGTCATGATGCAGATAAATTAAGACAACAATGATGGTTTGCGATGGGCAGTGATCTAATGATGTGGCATTGAGTAGATGATGATCTCCCGTGTTGCTGCAGCCTCCCTGGGTTGGGCTATATGCATACTGTTCAATAGTAAGCAAGTATTATATAGGAAAAAAGGGCAGCAGCCCTTAAACTGAGATATTTACTGTAATAAGCACACCTAGAAATGCTTCTAACCGTTTGTTATCTGAATATCAAGCCATGGTTAAGGTCTTTAAAGGTTGTCATGCTCTACATGTTTGCTACTGATAAGCTTCTTATTCACAGGATCACTCATGAAAAACCTATACATGACTTGTAATCATGTGCAACATTATTATGTTTGCCAATCTACTATGGATTTCATATATATTATTGCTGTCAATATTTCCATGTCATTTTAATGCAACATTTGCTTGTCTGCTTGTCTTCCTTGTTATCTATGTTTCACCAAGAAAAAAGATTTTATAAAAATATATAGTATAAAAAACTTAAGGGCTTAAGGGGAACCTGTCAGCAGAAAATTGACTTAATAAACCCACCACTATTAGGCTACATTCACTACGTATGGGGGATGTATATATGGCTGACGTATATACGACGAATATATGTCCCCATAGACAGCAATGGGCCGTCCCATAGCAGGGAGAAAGCTAGGGTATGTCCCATCTTTCCCCGAAATGCTGTACCGTGCGCCATAAATCTCTATGGAGAGGGGCGCTCAACCCCTCCTCAGCGCCGACTTGTGCCCACCGTGCTACGTTATGGAGGGCACACGTTTGTTTGAATTAAGACTTAGTTTGTGGTAAAATATATTGACACCTTCCAGATCATGTTTCTTTCATGGTCA
Source organism: Engystomops pustulosus (assembly GCF_040894005.1). Taxonomy (NCBI): domain Eukaryota; kingdom Metazoa; phylum Chordata; class Amphibia; order Anura; family Leptodactylidae; genus Engystomops; species Engystomops pustulosus. Next base: position 97,716,811 of record NC_092417.1, on the reverse strand, counting down.
AGGGCAGTGGGATCTTCCAAAAATTAATTTGAAATGAAATGTAAACTGGTTATGTAAAGTCACGGAGCTGCGGATATTGGCATTGTAATTAACATCCCTGCATCTTAAGACATGTCCTGATATCTGGTGGAAGGTGTCAATATCATCAGAGGAAGCAGGGAGAGCTTGACTTCAGGGCTGAATTCCATGGAGGTAATTTAGTTTATCTCTGTTTGTTTTGATTAGTTTTTTTTCCATCTGCTACTTTGGTAATTTAGCAATCTCACTTTTTCCTTGTGTTTTTTTTCTAGATCTCTTTTTGAGACATTTGTTACAAATGTCTCCACAATCTAACAAAAATGTCTCAAGTCAATTCTTTCCATTTTCTAAGTTTTCCTTAAGTATGGTTTTGTCTGGAATTTATTGTGCCCAAAAATGATGCGAATGTTAGACAATGTGAAATGATAAAAGTCATTTGCAACATTTAGCACTCATTTAGGTCTCATTTAAAAGTTGATTTTCAGGATGATGCCACCACACTGGGCCATGGAGCATTCATGATCTGGAAGGTGTCAATCTGCTTGACAACATACTGTTAGTATTGGGTACATTTGGCTGACAGGTTCCCTTTAAAAGAGTTGGCGTTTTTCAGTCACAGCAATTTGTCTCCTAGCCACCCATGGGACCACCAAAGATCATAGAGATAGGTCTCTTAAAAGAACAGATGGTCTGTGTCATTCACTTAATTTGAAAGTACTAGGGATCTGGAGTCATCATGCAAACTGAATCTGCGAAAGAATGGTGGTTATCCCCCACCTGTAAGTTGAAATATGAAATCATTTCGAGGGACATAAAAGACAGTGGTCCCCAAAATGTAGCTATGAAGTATATGTGACTTGTGAACCCCTTGTGCACTCTGTAGAATAGTCATATATTTTTCCTTTTACATCATGATGACCTTTTTAATTATACATTTTTTATATCATTGTGTAAAATTAGTTATTTTGTTATGTCAACTTCTTGTTATTTTGTTATGTCCACATCTTTGCAGATCCCATACAGAATGTGGTGAAATTTGGTATGCAATTTGCTAACTGTGACATGGTGGTTGAGAGCTCTGTTTGGGAGCAGTTTTGATTTTTCATCAAATTCACCAACAAATTTGTTACATGCACCCCTTCCCATTTGAAAATATAGACTTTGTTCCAAGATGGCAGCTTTCAAAATAGCTGTCATGTTGGACACCGCCCTTCACAAATTTTCCCCTCTCCTCTTAGCAACATGCCACACAAAGGATTACATTCCTAGATGTAACCATCATATATGTCTGTCAACATTCCCCAAAGGTTCTTTATAAAAATAGAGGAAATACAGAATACTTTGTAAAAGTGCTTTATTATAGCTGGCACAGGGGGCACATCAGTATCTATGAATGTCAATTGCAAGAAGAACATTTCCAGCTTCTATCTGAAGAGCAAGGTGAAAAAGGTACAGGTTTTGAGAGTGGTGCTGAATTTGCACCACAAAAATCTCAGGAGGTTGAGTTAGGTGTGTTCTTCATATAACAGCTGCTGTGTGTACTCAAAGACAAGTGACACAGCTGGAAAGAGCCTGTGAAAAACAAAGGAAATGACAAAGTGTTTTGTTAAAGCGTGGAAAGAGGATAAAACTGGGAGATGAAAGGGCACAGCTTCCGCAGGCCAGGGGTGCTACACACAGCGGCCGTCAGAGCGTATAGCAAACCCAGCTCCAAAAAAGTACAAAGGACCTTCAGTGCGAGCTAATGAGGCGCATCTAATTATATTTAAGAAAGTACAGCAAGACTTACTAAGGAATCTGGCCGTCCCCATCTCTCTTCAGCAATGGAGTCAGCATTCCACAATTCTGTATTTGGGGAGGGGGGGTTGAGTGAGGCTATGGCTTACAGTGTCTTAGTTTCCCAGCATTGTGAAATCTAAAAAATTATTTAGAATATTTTCTAAATATGCTGAATTTATTTTCCTTCAGTATTCCCAGCCTATTTGTCACTGTGTCTTTCCGCACCTTTTTTTTTGGACCAAGTTTTTTTTGGTACATTTGTTACTAGCAGCTATTATGTAGACCAGTCCAATAGTCTCTAAAGTCCCTAGTGTGAAGTTGTTGAAGAAGCAGGTGCACGCTATTCCACATCTCAGTTATGTCGCTGTTAGGCCACATTCCCATGGTGAAGGTTTTTTCCTAGTAGCCTACATACCTGTGAGCCCTATCTAATATATCTTCAGTTCTGTCAATACCTAGAAACTTTTACACTTTATCTGATAACAGCAGATGTATAAACTTATAGATTGCATTAAGCAATACTTAACCCCTCAAACCCTAGCTTCATTGATCGATGTATTTGGCCATCCCTTTATTCCCCGTTTAGCACCTGTTTCTTTGTCCAAGACTCAGGTCTTTGCCAGTCTACTAGCGGGCAAGAAGAAAATGTTTCTTTGGAGACGTGTCAGCAATCTTGAATAGCTAGTAGCCAGTGTTCCCCAACATGTGTTTCTGATTTGCCTCCTACGAGCTGGTCCTGGTTATATGTGCTTTGGCAGCAGTCCCTGCTTGGCATACTGCCTGTCTCTGTGTCTTTGTCTCAGGCACTCACCGCATACCTTTTCTCTCTCAATGAGAAAACCAGCTTTAGAGAACAGTAAATTTGCAGAGCCTGCTCGGTGCCCTGTGCATCTTGTATCCTGCACCCCCTCCTCACGCTCTCCCTAACACACCCCAGCAATAAAGCACTGAAAAGACTGCCCACAGCTGAGGGCAAGCTAAACACAAAAGCTCTGGAAATTAAAACAAATTGGCCCATTAAGAACTTCATGTTGCTATAAATACTGAACAGCTAAACTGAACTGAGAGACAGAGCCATGGGAAAAATTCTCCCTGGAAACTTGCTTGTGTCAAACAAGATACTTGTATCCAGCAAGCCTGGGAAGAGAGGCGAGACGGAAGATAGGGGAGGGATCTGAGCATGTGAACATCAAAATGAATTCAGTAACCTAATAGAAGACACACGGGACAATAAAATATTACTGAGCATTTCTGCAGATACAGTTATATAATATATAATATGCCATTTATTTATTTTTCACATTTTGTATAAAATGTCTAAAATAAGAAAATTGTTCAAGTTTTCCCCATTATTCAGTACTCAGTAGCCCTTAATGACAAATTGAAAACAGAAAGTCAGTAACCTTGGTAATTTTTTGAAAAAAAAAATTACATGTTGCACTGAACTATTCAGACCCTTGAGGCTGGTTGCCCATAAGCATTTGTTCCAAAATACTCACTCCACACAAGTGCTAGACATATAGGTATGATTGCACAGATCTCCAGGGCTGTTACCTAATACCATCAGCAGTTTTACATAATCAAAAAAGGATTCCCTTTAATTTTACAATAGAAAAGTAGGTGCAAAAAACACAGGTATGTAGGTGTGCGCTGCCCCTAGAGCTAAAATGTAACAGTAAAGTCGAAGATGTGTGTTAAAGGCTTTATTTTTATGGATGGCGTGTTTCGAGGACGAAAACGCAACGTATACTGGATGCAATGTAGAGACTCACATATGCTCGGCTGGTGTGGGATCTAATAGACCTAGTCCTGTGGTCTTGGAAAAAATGCCTTAAGTAGGTGAGCCGGTTAGAAGGGCTGCGGCACTGTAGTGATGCAGGAGAGAGGCTGATCGCTGGTGGAATATGGGGTGTGAGTCTCGCTGCACGCCAGAGTATATATACTCTGGCGTGCAGCGAGACTCACACCCCATATTCCACCAGAGTATATATACTCTGGCGTGCAGCCCATATTCCACCAGAGTATATATACTCTGGCGTTCAGCGAGACTCACACGCCATATTCCACCAGCGATCGGCCTCTCTCCTGCATCACTACAGTGCCGCAGCCCTTCTAACCGGCTCACCTACTTAAGGCATTTTTTCCAAGACCACAGGACTAGGTCTATTAGATCCCACGTAGTAGAAAAAATCCACGGTCCAGCCACGCTCCAAACACTTGGTAATTTTGTTCTTTATTGAAGATTCACATCACAATGCAGACACAAGAGTGCTTACGCGTTTCGGACAGATATACTGTCCTTAATCATAGCTAACACCTTGACACAACATACAAACATTTATACTAAAAAGAGGGCTATAGGCTACGCCCACAAAAAGGGGGGGGGGAGGAAAACGGGACTTCCGTTTTAGAAAGTGGAGAAAATAGCCCACAAACAGATAACCCACATTAATAAAACACATGTTCCAAAACATATATAATGGTTATTCCCTATACAATTGGTCCAAGCTCATCTTATATTGAGCCTCCTGAGTCACTGGAGCTCTTGGATGAGGCAGCGGTGAAACAGCATGTCACATGATTGGAGGAGTCACATGATCCAGAGCTTGGTCAGGTGATATATCTCCTAGGAGACTAGACGCCAGTTGACGTGATTGGACGAGCAGGTGTAAGGGAAGGAATGTCCGTTCGGCTCAGCGGTGAAGATCGATGTATTCCGGGCCAGGTAAGTACACCATGGCCAGTCTAAGACCGGCGACCGACACCGCGTGGTCGAAGGGATCTGGTACACAGTGGGGAAAATCTGGAAGTACAAAAAACATTGATTAGGAGTTAAAATGCAGTGCAGTTTTTTTTGGGGATAAAAACTCAAATGCAATTAAAATGCAAGAAACGATTTCAGGTTGAATAGAACAGGTATTAAATAAGAGGAGAGAAAATAGAGAATCAATATTTTAGGATTAATTCATACCTTGAAGTCAAGATAGGGAACCGGTGCCCACTGTACTTAGTAGTGGTGCATCAATTCGCGTCTTGAATTCAAACCATGTGGGGAGCAGGTTCCTAGCGAAAAGATCCAGAAGGCTTCTCTATTTGCCAGATGGGCTCCTATATTTCCACCTCTATTTTGTTTTTTACTCTTCTCAATAGCATAGGTGTTTAGGGAGCTGACATCACCATTGTGTATCTGCAAAAAATGCTTGGATGCACCTGATAAATTGCGACCCACTGGATTAGATATATCATATAAGTGTTCAGTGAACCTAGTTTTAAATTTGCGTGTAGTGTGTCCAATGTACAGCAAATTACATGCGGTGCATTGAATAATGTACACCACATTGGTCGCATTACAATTTAAGAATCCCTTAATTGTGAAACATTTTTGGCCAAAAATGTTTCACAATTAAGGGATTCTTAAATTGTAATGCGACCAATGTGGTGTACATTATTCAATGCACCGCATGTAATTTGCTGTACATTGGACACACTACACGCAAATTTAAAACTAGGTTCACTGAACACTTATATGATATATCTAATCCAGTGGGTCGCAATTTATCAGGTGCATCCAAGCATTTTTTGCAGATACACAATGGTGATGTCAGCTCCCTAAACACCTATGCTATTGAGAAGAGTAAAAAACAAAATAGAGGTGGAAATATAGGAGCCCATCTGGCAAATAGAGAAGCCTTCTGGATCTTTTCGCTAGGAACCTGCTCCCCACATGGTTTGAATTCAAGACGCGAATTGATGCACCACTACTAAGTACAGTGGGCACCGGTTCCCTATCTTGACTTCAAGGTATGAATTAATCCTAAAATATTGATTCTCTATTTTCTCTCCTCTTATTTAATACCTGTTCTATTCAACCTGAAATCGTTTCTTGCATTTTAATTGCATTTGAGTTTTTATCCCCAAAAAAAACTGCACTGCATTTTAACTCCTAATCAATGTTTTTTGTACTTCCAGATTTTCCCCACTGTGTACCAGATCCCTTCGACCACGCGGTGTCGGTCGCCGGTCTTAGACTGGCCATGGTGTACTTACCTGGCCCGGAATACATCGATCTTCACCGCTGAGCCGAACGGACATTCCTTCCCTTACACCTGCTCGTCCAATCACGTCAACTGGCGTCTAGTCTCCTAGGAGATATATCACCTGACCAAGCTCTGGATCATGTGACTCCTCCAATCATGTGACATGCTGTTTCACCGCTGCCTCATCCAAGAGCTCCAGTGACTCAGGAGGCTCAATATAAGATGAGCTTGGACCAATTGTATAGGGAATAACCATTATATATGTTTTGGAACATGTGTTTTATTAATGTGGGTTATCTGTTTGTGGGCTATTTTCTCCACTTTCTAAAACGGAAGTCCCGTTTTCCTCCCCCCCCCCTTTTTGTGGGCGTAGCCTATAGCCCTCTTTTTAGTATAAATGTTTGTATGTTGTGTCAAGGTGTTAGCTATGATTAAGGACAGTATATCTGTCCGAAACGCGTAAGCACTCTTGTGTCTGCATTGTGATGTGAATCTTCAATAAAGAACAAAATTACCAAGTGTTTGGAGCGTGGCTGGACCGTGGATTTTTTCTACTACATTGCATACTTGCCCCAGCAGAGGGGTTGGCCCGTGCCTAACTCGACACTCACAGGAGCAGGTGAGCTGGTTTTTTCAACTTTCCACTATTAGATCCCACACCAGCCGAGCATATGTGAGTCTCTACATTGCATCCAGTGTATGTTGCCTTTTGGATCTGAGGAAGGGGACAATTCGTCCTCAAAACGCGTCGTCCATAAAAATAAATCCTTTAACACACATCTTGGACTTTACTGTTACATTTTAGCTCTAGGGGCAGCGTGCACCTATATACCTGTGTTTTTTGCACCTACTTTTCTATTGTTCCTTACACCGCCAGTGTCCCACTGCGGGTCACGGGAGACGCTGCAGCCCACCAGATTTACTACTAACCTATTCCACCAGTTCATCTGAACACCATCAATCTTCCCATCATCTCTAGCATCAGGCGCCATGTGTTCACTCCTTTAAACTACTTTAATTTTATACACAGTTGTACTGTGCCCAAGTTTATATAAATAAATAAATTCTGTTGAACATGGTCATGGTATACAGGGTCCCAGACAGGTTCTGGGTACACATGGTTCAAGAAAAGTTCAGGGTACACAGAGTGTCGGCTCAGGCTGGGGGTACACAGGGTTCTGGCTCAGGTTGGGGCTCTGCATGGTTCCGGGTAAGGTTAAGGGTATACAGGGCTCCAGATCTAGCAGGATAAAGGGGCCCAGATCTGTCAGGATATAGTGTCAAGAGTACCACAGGTCACAGGTCAAGGTACCACAGGTCACAGAAGAAACAATAACCAGCCCTGAGTGAAATGAACATTAGCAATTTATCCAGGCCCTAGATGCTGACTTCAGTAGCTGACTGTATAGGCCCTGCATAACTCAGCGCCCAGCTTAGAAACACACAGAGCCAAGAAAATGACACTACCCAACTTCCTGAGAACAGACACCCAGCTGAGCTCAGGCAATGAACTCTGCAAGGCAACTAACAAAAACCACCTGGTAAAGTAGTGAGCTCAGAAAGGGGTCAGAATTAAGCCTGATTCAAAGCAGTGATTTTGATATTCCGAGATATTCTGTAGTGATTTTGCTGTGATTCTGACATTTTGCCGGAACCTTGACTACTATTCTGCTTCAAAATTTGTACCTAACTGTCCTCTTGGTTTTGACTTTGTTTGTTAGACTTTGCCTTGTTGTGTGTCTCGTGTTTCCTTGTTTTACTATACTGTGCACTTATCTGTGATAGGGACTGCCATCAAATTGTCACTTACATTTTAGAGCGGGGCTGGTAAGTAGGCAGGAACAGAGTTTGTCGGAAGCTAAGGGGGCACAATTTTTCACTGTCCTGATAGATGACAAACATATCTTTATGGTTCATTTTACATCAACCTCTTCAAGACCTTTTTTTTTTTGCAGTTCCGCTTTTCACTTCACTCCTTTCAGATTTTCCATTACTATTTTCATTATGAGGCTCACTGCCAGGACTAATTGTTTTTATATTTTGATAGATTGGACATTTTGGATGCGGTGATACCTAATATGTGTATTATTTTACTTGTTTATTATTTGTGTTCTAGAGAAAGTTTAGTATTTTAAAGAGAGTATCTAAAAGATTTTTTATATTTTTAAAAACTTTTTAAAACATTAAATCTTAGGGTGTCTGTTTACTTGAGTAAAATACTGCAATACAACTGTTTTATTGTGAATATACTACTTCTTTATTACAATCGACCTCTAGCAGACTGTAACAGAGAATGCCAAATGACAGCAAAATTTTGATGTAAATACTTTTGTGTAAAAACTAGAAAAGTGCTTAAGGACTGATACCTTTATTGGCTAACCAGAAAAATTATATTTGTTGCAAGCTTTCAGGGCACACAGGCCTCTTCGTCAGGTATGGATGCAACACTTTTTCATTTTTCTGGTTAGCTAATAAAGGTATCATTCCATAAGCACTTTGCAGTTTTTACACAAAAGTATCAGAATTTAGATTTTTCTCGGCTAACACAGTACTTCTACAATTTTCTCAACATAAAATGACAGCTATAGAAGCCTTTAACACACTTCTAATGGAAACCGTTGCACGCCCCCCAATGGCAGTGCTGTTAGGTGCTATAGTCAGACACTGCACAAGCAGGGTGCTGGCATAGAATTTTGTTAGCTCTAATATGCTGGCAAAAAATATAACAAATACGGTGGATGTCAGGCATCCTGCTCTTTAAGGGGGAAGAAAAATATGCACATCCATCGTATTTGTAGAAAGGTGCAAAATTTAGGTTTCTTTTAGCTAAGGAAACATCTCTCACTTTTGGAAATGTATTCCTGTTGAAACGTTCAAACCGTTGTTTTAAACACACATATATATATATATATATATATATATATATATATATATATATATACATACTTTTAAACTTTTAATTGAACTGACTTTTCCAAGTATTATTTCTACTAAGCAGTAGATTTCAGTTACATCTCTTGTGTTTTGGACTTACATTTGCAACTAACAGCTTTGACAGAATTACACTTATTACAGCAACTCTTTTATTTCTGCCCTCGCAGGACTTACTTGTTATTTTCTTTCCCCCAACATGGTGTAATTAAGTTTGACATAAGCACATGGATTAAATATGTGGGCTGGTGACAGAGGGCGGTCCCTTTCCTTTTTTCAGCGTCCATATGGAGAATGTAAGAATATAATGTGCAAACTTCAAAAACAAATATGAAAGGCTGCTGAGCAGTGGCCTCATTAGTAACAGAGCGGCTTGTTTTACTGCAGAGTCTCGTGTTAATAATCATTCAGATGCTGTCGCCCCACCACTGGAACCCTTGTATGTTCTACAAAATGTGACCTGCTATGTAGTTGTATGATACATCGCGATTAGTTCACAAAGAAATTGATGTACTGTCATTCCCCAAAATGATGAGGAAACATGCGATTTGCTTTTTTTAAGTGTATCATATTAGAAATTGCAAATATGCAGAGCATGACAGCAATATGATAAGTGCCAGAACTGCTGTAAACGAAAAGGCCTAGAAAAAACACCCCCAAAAAACAGTGATGGACACTAGGAAAAACGCTGACACTGGAGCTCAGCCAGTTTAAAGGACTATTCAGTATTTTTGGCACTCCAACTGAGGTTCATTGTAGCTCCCTGGTGTGTTAAAGTAACATTTACACTAAACTTAAAAACTAAGGCCTATTGTCAGTGTCGGACTGGTTTTCCTCAGGCCCACCAGAGAAAATCTATTGGGGGGCCCACTCTTCATTATCTCCCAGGAAATATACTCTAGCAGCCTTCAAATTGTGGTGTTTTCTGATGGACCTCTGGGGTATTGGGTTGAGCTAGGGCCCACAGGAGAATCCTCTGGTAATCTGGTGGGCCAGTCCGAAACTGCCTATTGTCCATGAGCAAGTGTGATGTGATTTGCTTGCATCATAAGCTTGCCTGAATGTCCGGCCTGAACGCTTAGAAACTGGAACTGAACTGAAATGCTGAGTTCAGTTCCGGTCTCTAAGCGTTTGCTCCGCACAAGCTTAATAAATCACATCACACTCGCTCATGGGCAATAGGCCTAAAGGTACAGAGTTGTACTTGGGGATCAAACATTTACTGGAGGTCCAATAAACCTCTTTCTATAGCTGATATGTGAGGATGCCAACTGTCAGACTCATAAAATCTAAGGTCAAGTGCACACAAGCATGTGCGGCCTGTAGAGAGTGACCCATAAATTGGTCCAATCCCACAAACTCCACACATTGCATAGAATGGGAGTCTTTGCATTCTTACAGAAATATAATGTAAGGATTTCCAGTCAGTGCTGACATTGTAACAGGCCCAATTTTGATTCTGTGTCTCAAAATAAGCAATTAATAAGGCTGATTGCACATGAACATGTGAAGCCCATGACACATATGTTGATCCAATCCCACATGCAAGGAATCGATGTCTGTGTGCAAGACTGTAGTATTGATTCTATAAGGGCGAGGTCACACATTGCATTTTAATTGTGTTTTGAAACGCATTGCTACAGCTGAGGAGATGTTAACAGTAATGTAATTAGGCAAATCACCTCAGCTGTAGTAATGCGTTTCAAAACGCAATGAAAATACAACCAAAACACAACGCGTGATTTGCCCTAACAGTTAATACAGTTCTGCAGTTCAGCTGGCAGACAGGGAGTCCTTGCATCATACTTACACACATTGGTACACACAGTTGTATGAAGCCAGCCTAACCTAGAGACTGCACTGAGCTGCAGATGTTGGAAAATGGTTTTTAAAGCTCTAACAAACTATTCTGCTACATGTTATACCATTCAAGTACAGGCAGTCCCCGGGTTACATACAAGATAGGGTCTGGAGGTTTGTTCTTAAGTTGAATTTGTATGTAAGTCGAAACTGTATATTTTATAATGGAAGTTCTAGACAATTGTTTTTCTTTTGCCCCAGTGACAATTGGAGTTTCAAAACTTTTGTTGTAATTGGACCAAGAATTATCAATAAAGCTTCATTACAGACACCTTACAGCTGATCATTGCAGTCTGGGACTATAGTAAAGCATCCAGAGAGCTTCACCAGAGGTCACAGTGGGCAGAGGGGTCCGTCTGTAACTATGGGTTGTCTGTAAGTCGGGTGTCCTTAAGTAGGGGACCGCCTGTATTGATCACTTATCCTTAATATAACATCTTGGAAAGCTCCTCTAATGTTCAGATTTCTGATATCTGCAAAACATTACTCAGTGGAGGGTAAAAGAGGAAACGGCAGCTATTGTATGATTTTAGACTCTTCACCTGGGGGGAATTAACACATCTAGACCCTCCACCCAGCAGTGATAGTGTTAAGCAGCAGAATTCTTTATCCTTTCATTTTCCTAAACCCCAAGATGCAGTTCACGCTAATCCTGATTTATTTTGGATTTATCTGTGTTATTAATTCCGGTGATGGATGTTGCATAGCACAGGGGAGGGTGATGGTGTGAGGTGTGGACAGTGCCATAGTGTGCTGTTCTCTTAACCCATCTAAGCGTATGCCGTCACCACACAAAGGATTTCTCAGAATGAGTTGACTGCAGTAATTTGATGTTTTTTGTTTCGTGTAAATATCTTGTCATATCTCTCCAGCACTAATCTGGATTTAATGTGGATTTAAATATTAACAATGCAAAATAATTTGGGTTAAAAAATAATCTCCCAGGATAAAGTAGGGAACAAAATACTATATATTATCAGCTTTTGAGAGCACATATTTACATATTCAAATCAGTGCAGGAATACGGTGAGGAGCTTGATACCTCTCATCGGTCTGAGCACGCCTTGCAGAATTATGGGGATTGGGCAGACGCTCTCTGTTTCCCATCAGCACACCCCACCCTCTCTCTCAGTCACACCAGACCATTTGTAGAGGCCTCATTTAAAATATGTATGACAGGAAATTAAGACCTTATTGCCAGAAACTTGAAGGTCTTTCTATTTAAATATCTTTCCAAACATTGCTGATTTGAGTAACATTTCCATTAAGTATGCAGACAATCCCAGTGCCAGCACACAATAGAAAAAGTACCTAATAACTTTATGTAGCTTTATAAGTATTTAGTAATGCAGTTTAAACAAAGTGGTTTTAGGAGGATGAGAAATATGACAAAATATATCATGACGTTATGAAAAATCTGAAAGAATGTAACAATAACCTTGCTAAGACTAAGAAGACATGGCACTAAATCGCTGGAGAATATCCACAGTGGACATTCCTCACTAATTCCATTGAATCAAAAGCAGCTAAAAACGTCTCGTTTTCTGCCATGGTTTTCAGCAGTAATTTTCTAGAGGTATTTCTGCTAATTTTGCCCTAAGGTTAAATTCCCCATTTGTATTGCTTTATATGGTGTGATGGGGAAGTTTGGGATTAAGGTGTTTTTGTCCATTAGCAGGGGGTGCCATAAAACAAGAAAAGCTTACATACCTACCTCTCTTTTCCCTTCCTAGTTACAGAGCAACTTGGCTGATTTCCCGAGGATTTTTGCTGTAGAATGTCCATGTTCCTCAGTGAGTTATGCAGAAAAGTGGATAAATGTGCCCCCCAGCTTTAAAGGGGTTGGCCACTTTTAGTTAATATTTTATTTTATATGTAGAACATGATATTAAAGAGGACATGTCACCCAAAACAAAAGCATTAGGAGCTACTTACTTATATAAGTGCTATCTTCGGATGCAGCAGTGTTACACCTCGGATAACGCTAGCAAACACTGCTGTGGAGTACAATAGAAACTCCAGACCGCGCTCATAGGGGTCCAGCGTATTTATGACGGGGCTAGGGGCAGTGACTGCCTCATGAAGCTTGACAGTCACCGTCGGCCTATTGGCACGGTCCGGCATTTCTATTGTACTCCGCAGCAGTGTTTGCTAGCGTTATCAGAGGTAAGTAGTTCCTACTGATTTTGTTTTGGGTGACGGGTCCTCTTTAAGCAACTTATCAATATATATTCAAGCAAAGTTGTACAACATTTTCAGGAAATCAGATGCCACAGCCCTAGTTCAGAAATAACCTCATGCTCATTAGCCGGCTGCTCCCTACTTAAGATGGCAGAAGATGGAGAGTCATGTGATTATACACTCCCATCAGCACTCACTCCCCTACAGCGTCCAGTGAGCTATCTGTGAAGTGATCTGTTTTCCCTCTTACAGAGCATGTCAATGCCATTTCACAGGCAATGTTAAGAGAAGATATTTACCGGGATGGAGGACACTGCAATGCCTCAGCTTGTAGTAAATTCCTTTATTTATATATTGCACACAGATTATGCCGCGCTGCACAGAGCTTGCCAAATCTGTAGTATTAGCACACTTTGCTGTGTTAGATCTGGTCATTCCCCCAGATTCACACATGTTGTAGGAAGGTCTAGACATTTATCCTCTCAGGTACAGAACAGGATATTCTCCTGACTCCTAACAGTGGAGGTTAGTGAAAAGAGAGTCAAGGTAACATGCAGTTAAGGAGTGTCATAGGCCTGCCTGAAGAGATGGGTTTTAAGGCACATTTAAAGCAACATGTGGATTTCACTTCACCTAGAGAATCATTCACTTGTTAATCCCAGGTGCATGGTAGAAAATCTCTAGCACCACATAGATCACAGGTGAAGATAGATATAATAATAAAAACTTTCATCTTTATTGAGCATAGATAAAAACATACAGTATACATTAAGTGGCGGAGTAGAACTACCAACACGTTTTGACAATTCCATCTATGTCATAGCTGAATAGTCAAAATGGGTTAAATATATATTATATATTTATAACCAAAGAGCAAACAAATTGCACCAAGTGCTGTACTCAATAAAAGTTATTTGTGATAACTTGCAAGTCAACTGTGGAGCAATTGCTCAGTTTTTGTTTACTCTTATAGGAACAACAACTTTATAGTAAGAAAAAAGTAAATATGAAAGTAAATATAAAATTTACTTAATCATGCTTTACTTAAATCATGCTTAATAACGTGGAGTGAATTTTCTGTGCTGCCAAAGGCAAACTATAGTGTCAGGATCAAAGGTGGTAGACCCAATGAACCACCGCGAGCGTTGACTTAAGCCGACGCCTGGGAGTAGAGTCTAAGTGGCAGCCGGTATTCACCAGAGCCCGCCGCAAAGTGGGTTGGACTTGCTGCGGGATACCAACAGGTCGCTCCACAGGCACAACTAGCTCACAGTAGTGGCCAAGGCAAGGTACAGAAACGGCAGGCAGAATCAGAGTAGTAGTCAGACAGGAGGCCAGGACAGGCGGCACAGGATCAGAGTTGTGGACATAGCACAAGGTCAAGACAGAATTAACGAAGCAAGGGTTACAACAGATAGATCACAGTAGTCTCACTATAACAGGGGGTCAGCAGGGGTCACAGGAAGAGGCAAGCAATATATCAGGGCACCGATCGGGTGCCACCAATAGTAGTAGATCACATAATTTTTTTTGGGTGATGTTCACATAGTGTATTTTCAGCTCACATAGGCAAGGCCAATGTCTAAAAACCTAAAGCAAAACTGCCACCCAAATTTCTAAATGCATCAACTTACTTTAACATAGCATAACATGCCCTGGCAGTGGCTCAGATGCACAATTTGGATATGTTCTTACTCTAACAAAGAAACTTAACATCTTTTGGTAAATGTTTATTTAATTTTACTAATGATAAAAACTTAAATACTGTAGGAAAAATCACAAAGACATGATTTTTTTCATATTGTTTTTATTACTCATCTGCAAATATTAATATGAAGAAAACATGGAATTAACATGACTAATCTAGCAAACAAAACCATTACATGTCATTTGAAAAAACAAAGCACCAATGGTTATGAAATGCAGAGCTGTTGCAGAGATATTATAATTCGAAGAAGATTTAAGTGAAAAGATCTGTGGCTGCAGTTACAGCTTCTGGCCAACTAACAATTAGATACTAACATATAATAGTACAGGCGGTCCCCTACTTAAGGACACCCGACTTACAGACAACCCATAGTTACAGACGGACCCCTCTGCCCACTGTGACCTCTGGTGAAGCTCTCTGGATGCTTTACTTTAGTCCCAGGCTGCAAAGATCAGCTGTAAGGTGTCTGTAATGAAGCTTTATTGATAATCCTTGGTCCAATTACAGCAAAAATGTTGAAACTCCAATTGTCACTGAGACAAAAGAAAAAATTTTGTCTAGAATTTCATTCATCAATATACAGTTTCGACTTACATACAAATTCAACTTAAGAACAAACCTCCGGACCCTATCTTGTACGTAACCCCGGGACTGCCTGTATATATTTTATCCATTCCCCACAATCAGTCGAGTTCATAATCTGTCCCTGGATCTCTTGATTCCCTGACTAGACCCTCAGCTACTCCAAAAAGTAGGACCAGGTACCTAGCCTAATCTCCTGACACGCTTCTTAGCTCTATCCCTATCAGTGATTGATTATATTGGAGTGGTCCCCTTGCAGTTGATCCGGGCTTGTTGAGTCGGTTAACAATAAAGACATATGGCTACATGTGGGGGGATGAAGTGTTCAGTCCAATCTTTTCAGAAACTTCTTCACTCCGGAGTGATGAGATCTTGGATTTTTCTGGGAGGAAAAGATATTAGAGTACTATAATATATATAGTTTTATAAAGTATTCTAACAATTCAGAATCCTAACAAAAGCATTTTTAAACTCATCATTGCAGAGGCTATTGCCACTGTTCCCTTTAATGCTGAAAAAATAATTCAGTTCGGTAAAAAGTCAAACAACTAACAAGTCAGCTAATTCACTGAGCAGATCATCATTTCTCATAGTTAAGGCTCCTTGCACATGACTGTATGTGGCAGCCATATGCTACCTGTACAAACAGCAGCTACTATACAGCCTCCATATGAGGGCATTGCTCATGGAACGGCATTGTGCATTGGGTCCCTGCAAGGGCGTAGCCTATGTTGGTGTGGAAGGAACTCTACAACTCTCATAAATACCAATGTAGCAGTTCTGATAAGCAGTTTTATATTTAGTAATCTTTAGTAATCCTCATTTTCTCAAATGTATGTGGCTGTTATAAGCTGGACCAGTGTCCCAGCAGAGACTGTAGTAAATGTGGGGGGACAGGCATTCATGTGGGGGGCCTAGCCCACCCTCGACCTTCCCTGCTCCCTGCCTCCTCTCCACCCTGACACGCCAAAAGTGGTGTGCAGGTCAGAGAGGCACAAAAACTGTGGGATAAGGTACCCCATTATCTTAGCACTGAATGAAGAGCTACATGCTAAGTGCCTGTCCCTTTCAAGATGTCAATTGGAACTTTCACATGATGTGAATCTGTGAATAATGCTGTAAATCAGATGTCATGTCAACATAACTGCCACTGTTTCTGCAGTATGTATGTAACATGTTGTAACTTTCACTGTAAACATCCCAGAAAGATATGTTCTCATATCCTAAGGGTTGATACAACTTTGACAGTTATGTCTATTCGTGGTTTATATTTATCTGTACATGCACTGATCCCTGGATATATAGTCAATGAATCCAAAGGGGCAGCACTATGGCCCAGATGTATAAAACTGGTGGCATTTAGACTGAAAAAAGCCTATGTGTTTCGATTAAACAATCTTACTAATGGCTTGAAAGTTGCAAGAATAAAGTTGAAACATTTTTAAGTTAACTGTGATCAGAGCTGGATCTTTACCATTTTGATGTGACTACTGTTAGAGATTTTTATCTAGGACTCAAAACAGTCCTTCATGTTGTAAGGTGACTTTCATATTAACTCTATCAGAGCACAAACCCAAGACACACCAGTCTCTGAGTGCGCTCAGCCGCATATATATAATACAGAGTCTTCAGGAAAAGGGGGCGTGACAAGGAGATAGAATACTGCAATGCTATTGGCCATAATGAATTTTAAAAGGACATTCTCCGAAAATGTTAACTTTTTCTTCTCAGAGGCCTTGTTTATACTAATTTCCCTGAGAAGGAGACTCGGGCAAGCCAAAACATAAGATAAGCAGGTGCTAGAGCAAAAATTTAGGACAAGAGTGAAGGACAGACTTGCCTCTCATTAAATGTCAAGCGGAATTAGCTGGCAGACGAGCAAGCAGGTTACATAAAAATGAAGTTTGAATAATGACATTAGCTGGACAATTCTTGACCCCGCCATGACCCCCGGCTAATACTAAAATGGCCACTTGATCCAAAATGGCTGCTGTTTTTCTTGGTCCAAGATGGCCACTGTACAGGAATATATCACTAACACTACTAAAACAGCTGCGCCAGTTTTCAGGCATATTTTGCATGTAAATACATGAGCAAACTGCCTGTACATGTATTTATAAAGTGTTTGTACCAGTCTTGTGTTGTGGCTGCACTGTGTCCATTAGGATACAAAACTCTGCCCCTAAGAGGGTGTTTTAGTGCCAATTTGCGCCGGGCGCCGCATTTAGGTTGAAAGTCCGACATAATTGTGGCTAACGCCTGTTAAATTGATTGCACAAAAAAATGCTGCATTCAGTTTAAGAGCAATTGGCGAGTGCAGGATGCACAAAATTATTGAAGACTGGGCACTGATCTTCAATAATCTGGCACACTCTGCACACTCTGCCCGTAGTGTAGTTTTTCTCACTTTTTATTTATGTGTCCCTATGTCTAAAAGCAACCAATCACAAAGTAGCTTTCATTTTATATTCAGCTCCTGAAAAATTAAAGCTGGTCTGTGATTAGTTGCTACTTTATTTAGGACAGCTTTATAGATCTGTGCTTTGACTATGGGCACAAAAGACAGGTTTTTGGTAATTTTTTTACTAGAAAAATATAGGTTTGACAGTATTCCTTGCCTTGAAAATGACACTGAAACCACAGCAAAAAATATACATATTTTCTTGAAGACAACAAAACCAGTCCCTCTAAATATGTTGAGACAATTAAAAAGAGGACTAAATTAATTTAGCCTTCTCTTATTCATGTTGTTTTTGCCCATCACGCCCATAGACCTAAATTACTTTATAGCCAAAAAGTGTTGGCACTCTGCATATGTCATGTAACTTTACCACCAGATGAATATTTACCTTCTCCGGTGTAGTGAAGTGTAGCATAGCACCTACCTCCACCTCATCCAATAGTCATACATCAAGTTAGTTTACTATTCAGTGGGTTGTCTATGCATTGCATTGTAGTTGCCATGAAGCTGATACTGGCATTATAATTGCATACATTGCTCATACAAATGTGCAATTCTTGTACAAGTTCTATATGCAGTGTACAACTATACTACTAAAAAAGTTACCTTATTTAAAAAAAAAAAAAGATTGTTCTATACAGTGTCCCAGTTTTTAATACCATAGTATGCACAGACGAGTATGGAAAACAGTGTTTGAGCAGTGCCTTAAAGTTTTCATTTTTTATTTTGGGAAATAATATCCTTCCCTTTTGAGACCAGAAATTCAACAGTTTTGCAGAGAACTTTAAAGGGAACCCATCACCACTGTTTTCACAAATACAGGTAGTGGCAGGTTCCTATAGAGCTCTAGTAACTATCTGACCTCCTGCTTTTAGCTAAAAGTAGTTTCCCTCAGATCCCCATAAAATCAGAGTTATAATCTTGCCTGGTATCTATGCAGCTTTGGAGCGAGTCGTTGGGGCATGGCCTAATGTCATATGACCAGGGTGACATCTTCAAAGGTCCTTAAAGGGGTATTCCTGATACAGCAGATTAATGTCATTGTTTGTATGATAAAAAATTATACAATTTTTCCATATACTTTCTGTATAAATTCCTCACAATTCTAGATCTCTGCTTGCTGTCATTTTATAGAAAGCTTCTATGTGTATTCTATTTTATAGAAATCTGACCACAGGTGCACATCTCATTATATAACACAGCTCTGGTTAATTTCTATGATACTAACGAACCGTGCACCTGTGTAACCATGGTCAGATTTCTATCCACTGGAAGTAAACATAGAAGCTTTCTATAAAATGGCAGCAAGCAGAGATTTAGTAAACTGTGAGGAATTGATACGGAAAGTATATTGAAACATTTCATAACTTTTTATCATAAATACATTAAAATAAATTTGCTGAGATGGGAACACCCCTTCAAGCTACTTAATATGAAAACTATACCCCATGTATATATCTGACCACATAAAACAATCACAGCAGCCTCCATGGACTTCTACTCCTCTCCATCCAGGCTGCTGTGATTTCATGTGATAAAATATGCTGTGATTTCATGAAATATATGCTTTGTGTACAGTTTCTAAAGCTACAAAAGCTATAGGACCTGTGATGATGTCACCCTGGTCACATGACATTACAGTAGCATAGAGAGATAGGATGGAGAGAAGCTGCTGGATTCAGCCCGAGGAGGCCACGCCCATCTGGACTGGCTGTAGCCATGCTTAGTTACCAGGTAAAACTATAAAGTTGAATACATGGGAATCTCAAGGGAATAATTTTTAGCTACAAGCAGGGTGTCAGAGCTCTATAGGAACCTGCCACTACCTGTATTTGTGAAAATAGTGGTGACGGGTTCCCATTTAACAAGTACAAATCTTCTTAAACTTCTTTACAAGGTAGGTATAAGATTGTCATAAATCAATCTACAGATGTTCAAACAAAATGGATACAGATTAGCCTAAATGAGCTCACAAGGATTCAGATTAGAAACAAGGTGTATAAGCTCATATTTCCTCCTAAAGGTATAAATGATAATCCTGATAATTATTACATCATCTTATTGTCAGATGGCAAATTAGGTTCAGGCTTTCTCAAACCTCTAAACATCTAGTTTTGTTCAAAATTTCAACATCCAGCCAGGGTTGGTCTTTAGTCTTGGCCTGGGGCTTTCTTTCACATCTGTGTGGGGAAAAAAGTAGAAACCCATTGGCGCAGGAAAATAAAAAATATTGTTCCAACCATGGTTGTTGTTTGGGTACAAAATTCTCAACAGCAATCAACTACAGTTGCAGGAAATTCCTTACAGTACCATAATCAAGCTTACTGCAAAATATTGGTACAAGAACCAAGTTTACTGTATAGAGAGAGTAATAGAACCAACCTTACTGCATAGTGTATCTGAACAATGCAGTATCTGAACCAAGTTTGCTAAATACAACCAAAATTTCTAAATAAATATAGTACCAAAATCAATCTCACTGCATAGATACTGAACTACAACCAACCTTACTACATAGATGCTGTATCAGAACTAAGTTTACTAAATAAAACCAAGTTTTCTACAAAAATATGGTACCAAAATCAATCCCACTGAATATATACTGTACTACAACCAACTTTACTACATAGATCCAGTATCCAGTATCAGAACCAAGTTTAATCAATTTATCCAGTATCAGAACAAAGCTAAATAATCAATGCAGTTTCATACCAAGATTTCTACATAGATACAGTATCCTGATCAATCTCACTGCATAGATACCAACTAGAACCAAGCTTCCTATGTAGATGCAGTACCAGAATCAAGTTTACCTCATAAACATGGGTTAAAAATTGCTAAATGTGCTAAAAGGCTTGTGCTGGTAGCTTGTGACCCCTGCTAATTACATTTGTATAACAAAGTTCACTGTATAGAGCAGTTACATAGCCAACTACATAGATGATGTATCAGAGCCAAGTTTACTAAATAGATGCAGTACCAGAACCAACTCATTACATAGATGAAGTTACAGAATAAATCCCATCAAGCTTACTACTTTGTGAGCCAGAGGAAGTGTTGTGAGCCCGAAACAGTCCGTAGCTTTCTTAACTGCGTGTCTGGCATGCTCTACTTTCTTGCATGGCCTGAATAAAAAGACTTTTTTAAAGGATTTTAGTGGGTTTATTTTTCTTTGAATAAGCATTTTGGGACTATTGTGTCTGGAAACCGTTACACCTCAGCCTTTCACACAGGAGTTTCCTTAACCCCAGTTCACACCCAGCCAGGCAGATCAGGATAGTTCCGGCACTACAACTCTTGTACTTTGTTACTACATGGATACAGTACCAGAACTTAGCTTAGTACATCGATACAGTAGCAGAACAAGGAACCTGTTGCTTAAAACTTTCTGTGAATAATGATAATGACACAATTATTAAAAGAGCCCCCAAAAAAAGAATATTAGATATCTTAAATTATGGGTGGCAAGGGGACAAAGAGGACTTAAATTAATATACAACAATCTAGTTACTTAAATGTAGCCAGAGATATAGCAAAAGTTTATGCAAAGAATTTGTATGTTCTCTACGTGTTTGCGTGGGTTTCCGCCGGTTCCTCCGGTTTCCTCCCAAACTCCAAAACATACTGGTAGGTTGATTAGATTGTGAGCCACATTGGGGACAGGATTGATTTGGCAAACTCTGTGTAACCTCTGTGCCCTGTATAAATATTATTATTATCATTATTATTATTATTATGAAAAGTGATAAGCCAGGGAAGGGAAGTGTCCAGGCAAAGGTGCTAAGGAGCCAAGTTATTCATCATTTGGCATTTCTACAGCATTTGGGGCTGTAGACCAAAGATCTAGGGTGCATGCTCTGCATCTTTTGGGATAGCGCTACCCCTGGCTCCAACTATTGTTAGGAAATCCACTTACATATTATCATTAATAGTACAAGAATGGGAGTGGACTGGGAGAATTAATCAAGTGAGAAAATCCAAAGCATCAATATTCTTGCTCTACAGGGTCAGTCAATGAACTGCCTTCAGTGCTGCCTCTGTCGCCGCAATCAAAGAGTCTTTAGCTGTTATCAGACACTTCCATCACCTGCAAAAGTGGCAGCTTTCCAATAATGCTGATACCCCCCCCCCTCCTTCCCCCGGGTGAGGTCAGTGATCACAAGACGTGGCCACTGTCTATGCACTGCACATATCTTGTTAGCTAACACTATATTAGCAAATGGCTTCAGCCTGATCTGTGACCTTGACACTGACCTATAGACAGCCGAAGTTGAGGCCTCAAATAAATAAGAGGCCAGAAAGAGTAGTGTCCTGGTGACTTACAAGTCTGACTCGAGTTGCAGTCTATAAATATACTATAAAGTAAGAATTTGGTGTTCCTTGTAGGGATAGTGAAGCTAACCAGGACCATGACCCTTTACATAATCGGTGATATTACAGAAAACTATGAAAAATATGCTTCTGTTCTCTGTGTTACTATTGATCATAATAGGTTACTATTGATCAGATTCCAATAATTGGCACTACACACAGCTGATGTGTAGGGGTTCTGGGTGTTGGTGTATATACTTATGGTACAACATCATCATTTTCTACTTAGTATGTCTTCCCTGAATAATTTGTCTGTGCGGCCACATCTATTGCACCATTTCTCATAGCAGGTCATACAAAGTGCATTACTCAGCAGGGGATGACTATGATCACAGGAGTACCTCATTCCAGGTTAATAAGGGTATAAATTCATTGTTCCATCCTAAGAAGAAAAAATTGGAACTAAAACAAAAGGGATCATTGTTAAATCTTTGTATAGCATCTTTTAGTTTATGGATTTGAATAAATGCTTGCAGAGGTCATCCCATGAAAAACAGGATTGGTGATACATGTTTAAATGCTGAGGTCTTGGTATTATGGTACCCAAACATTGAACAAATTTACAATTTACCACCGATCATGAGGATAACTAAAATATTCAACTGAAAAATAGTCCATTTATTTGTAGAGAGTTGAGGTCCCAAAGTCAATTAGGTGAAGGGGGGTACCTCTCTGATTTACCTTTATTATATCCATTAACACACCAGATTTGGAAACCCTAAACAATCTGTTATACATCACTTATCTTGGGTTATTAATGCTTTCATTGGATGGCCTCCATAATTAATGGGCAACTGCCTTGCTGTCACTTTTTCACAGTCTTAAGCTATAGCTTACAGCTTGTGTTTTAATCAACATGCAATGAAACAAGCAGCAGTAACATTTTTTTGTTCTTTAGACCTTATTTGGTCCTTAGATTTCACACATTCTCTAACTCTTCAATGCACAATGGAGCACATTTACTTCCATTCCTGCTGTATTTCACCAAAAGTCACTAAGATTGTGTGCCCGATATCCTGCATGTGTTGCTTCCCCGCTCATGTCCAACAGAGTTCACCATCTTTTTAGTGGTGCATGTCAGTGCTTGGGCTAGCGACCGAATTTGAAAGTTAAATCCTGCGCTCAGTCCAAATGAGTTGGATTGGATTGTCCGGCGCCACCTCCCCCCCCCCCCCCCCCATTTGTGTTGCATGGAAGCCAGCGCAGCTGCTCCAAAAAACAATCGCGTGTGCCACAATCCCTAGCACAGACACTTGTTAAATACCTGACTCTGTGTATTTGTAAATTCACTAGGAATACATGCAAGTCCTGAAAATAATTTTCTTTTCTATATAATAACATAAATAGACATTTCTATTATGTTGGTACATAAAAAAGCAGCAGCATTTTTCATGATATGTAAGATGGGTGACATTTTAACATTTTGCTGTAGAATACTTCTTTAAATTCACAATCAGCTAACATTCAATTTACTTTTCCTTCATTCATTGGCCTCTTGATGTATGCAGTGGGTCCTGGGCAGTATATATGTCTACGCCAAGCAAATAAACGCAGCAGGCGAGTTTTCACGTATGAAAATATGTTTATATTTACAGTTGCTATCAGTCCAAACAGTAGCACGATGATTAGCTTCAATAGTACAGTACAGGCAGTCCACTACTAAATGACACCCAACTTACAGACACCCACTAGTTAAAGACGGACCCCTCTGCCCACTATGTCCTCTGGTGATGCTCTCTGGATGCTTCACTTTAGTCCCAGACTGCAATGATCAGCTGTAAGGTGTCTCTAGTGAAGCTTTATTGATAATCCTTGGTCCCATTACAGAAAAAAATGCAGAAAATCTAATTGTCACTGGGACAAAAAATTTTTTGGGCTGGGATTACAATTATAAAATATACAGTTCCGACTTACATACAGCCACAGCACATGCCCCCCAGGAGATGGGTAGTCATAGCACATGGCCCCCCAGTAGATAGGTAGCCCCATCACATGCCCCCCAGTAGATATGTAGCCACAGCACATGCCCCCCAGTAGATAAGTAGCCCCAGCACATGCCCCCCAGTAGATAAGTGTCTCCAGCACATGTTCCCTAGTAGATAAGTAGCCCCATCACATGCCCCACAGTAGATTGGTAGTCACAGCAAAAAAAAAAATACTCACCTACCTGTGCTCCCTGCAGCTGGCTCATCGTTGCTCCCACACTCTTCTCTATGGCCTAGGTGCCACCTTCGGTGTGGTTGCTTAGGTGAGAGGAGTGGACGCTGGATGCGGCTGGGTTGCACAAAGGACGCAGGCAGCAGTAAAATCGCTGCCTGTGTCCAGTGATCAATGCTGTATGTGTCGTAGAAGTACGCAGAGCCAATAGCTATTTATTAAAGATTTGTTTGCAAGCCAGATGCAGCCATCAAAAGAACCACATCTGACTCCTGGACTATCATGTAGAAAAAAGCCAATATTGATAACTGGCTGCACTGGAATGAGATGTGCTAAATTTGCTAAGGAGGTGGTCAGTGTGCCAAAAAGGTGTTTTTCCTCTTGTGGAATAAACTGTACAAATTGCCCCAATGCTATGATATAAATTTTAAAAAAATACTGTTTGCCTCTTTTTTCCATGTGTGATTCTGCAGTGCAGCTCTACCACAATAAGTAAATGTAGCCTAGACTTTCCTACAATATTTAATGGTGTGATGTGAATAGCAGAAAAGACACAAATATAGCGTAAGCCAGTGGTGTGTTTTGTATTTTATTAATAGAGATCAATAGCAAAGCAGTTTAAAGGCAGCCCACAGCCATCTGCTGTCACCTTGACCCATTTTTTCTAAAATATTGATTTGGCCATTTAAAGGGCATTTTTCCCACGGTTTATTTATGCAGTTGGAAACTTCACCATCCAGATTTTGGCATAAAATGAATGAGAAAATACAGCTTTCTGTTCAATGTACTGTATATTATATAGGTTAGTTGACATTATTCTATGTTTCATGACGATTTCACTGAATCTAGAATCTAAGCTATCATACATCTTAAAGGGCTGGGCTTCTGTAAAATGCAAAAGTCGTTCATATCACTAGGCTGAAATATGTAATTTTTCCATAACTTAGTAGTTGCATAAGCCAGCGCTTTTATTTGTTCCTCTTACTTCCGTGTTAATGATATATCGATGTGTAATGTATGTATATGAATGTTTGTTTTGTCGATTAGCTTCTTATCACTCTTCCCTTCACATAACAATCTATCACCAGCATAGAAGCCTGAGCTGAAATGTACAAGGTGTGTAGAAGAGAATATAATTTGTTGTGTTGTGTGTGCTATATTGGCTCCAGCCCCTGCACCATGTATTCCTGTAACACACCTAGTCCACTTGTTCTGTAAATATTCCCCTTCATCTCTATGACAACTAATTCCATAAGTTGGGTGTGAATGAAGAATCAGGTGATTTGTGTGTTCTGCTCAGGAACCCCAGCTCTAGTGATTTCTGCTTCTACTGTAAAAGCCTCTGCTTGTCTGGCTCTCCTGTTGCCTCAGGCTTCAGGATCTTCCTGTCAATACAAACATTTCCTCTCTAAACCCTTTGATAGATTTTACAAAGTGATTAACCTTTTAGGAACTGATCTTTCTGTTGAATACAGAGCACTTGGCGATCAATGTACCTGTAGCGGACCTCAGAGCATGGCCTACAGGTTTAGGTCAGTGTATTTGTGCGATATATTATCTTCTGGAGTATTTACACGTATTAGCATACACAGGAGCCTGCAGCCACCTGCTATAACTGCTCCATATCACTAGTATCAATGGATGCGGTCAGGCTCATTCACATAAAGATCCTTAATACTTTGACACATCTCTGACAAAGACCACTGGACTAATACAGAAAGACAGCCAGAGGGAGTTTTCCTGAGAAAAAGACACAGCATACCCTGTACGGAGACCCTGCAGGTCATGACCTTTAATGAGCCCTGGTCACTTGGGTTACACCACCAATGAGGATTACAGCTAGCCAAAAGGACGAAGGTCACTAGATAATGAAGTGGCCAGCATTGGCTTTCTGCCACTCACACTTCAGTTTGGACTAATATGAGCGTGGGAAAACTGTGG
Source organism: Engystomops pustulosus (assembly GCF_040894005.1). Lineage (NCBI taxonomy): Eukaryota > Metazoa > Chordata > Amphibia > Anura > Leptodactylidae > Engystomops > Engystomops pustulosus. The sequence continues at coordinate 97,690,785 of NC_092417.1, read as the reverse complement.
GCATTCAATAAACCCAGCTGATCATCATGCTATTAACATATTGTGTGCTGTAATTCAGAGTCCTGAAGACACGAATGTGACCGCATATGGCCTGGTCAGAATATATAGGGTGCTTTCATTGCTTTCCATCCTGGAAAACGTATTTACATATTTCATTTCTTCGGTTATAGTTGTTACATGTAGCGAGCAAAAGTATGTGGTTTTATTTCTTTTCATCATTTATCAAAAAAAAAATCTTGAGAGACTAGAGTCTTCTAAAGGGTGTGCATATTCCAAATATTCCTAGTGAGGACTGTTATTGTTTCTTGTAGGAAGAAAATATTTGTCTACAGAAAATGTAACAGATTTGTAGATAACACTGCTGATCTACACAGTTATCCCTTTTTCAAGGTTTTATGGAGCCTGTGCACATTGGTTTTCACCTTAGTGAAAGATAACATATACTGCAGCACTTTACAAATCATTTTACAAATAATGGGGTACATATACAAATAAGATAAGACATTACAGAGCCATAACATGGTCAGATCTAGAGCTTACAATCTATCTAAACAGAATATTTGGATTTAAACTGCATTGTTAATAATTACGTACAAAATATTCCTCTGCACATTGTAGGATGGTGCAGCCTAAGTTTTTTGAACACACAACCCTCCCAGACAACAATCTAAGAAGACAACAATTGACTTCACTTTAGGGGTCTGCTAAAATAGTTTGTGCAACAATAATGTAACCACAGTCAAACTAACTTGGCGCTACTATAAATTTAGTTTAGTGTCTGTAGAAAACTCCTTCTGTGTACTAAAACCTTTTCATCAGTATCCGTTATTTGCCTGTAGATTAAATGTCCCTGTCCTCCTTGCATTGTCTGTATAACTATAGACGCAGCTTAAGAACCTATGAACCATTTTTAATGATATCTTCCATTCCTCATGGAAATACTGGAATTATCTACCATATACCTGATGTGTCAGAAGCTCTCACTCACAAGCACCCAGACCAAAGGGAAAAATGTAATTACACTAGAATATTTTAATTTGTTTCCAGGCTAGATCTTGTAAGCTGTGATGAAGAAAATCTTCCATTATGTGGATTCATTTAATTTCCCCACAGTTGAGGGTGAGATGACAGATGGAGGGATTGGATTGGAATGTCGCTTATGCTGTATATGCTTCCTTGTCACTTAATTTTGTATATAAAATAGGATTTTTTTTAAGATATTAAACATCTGCTATTGCATATTTGTCCCAGAATATGTATTTTAAGGATAGTGCAAAAGGATTACATTTACAGCAGGTATGTAAAAATTGTGATCTGAAATATTCGTAGGATAGATATTTTTATATAAATAATTCTGCTGCCAAAGATGTTTAGTATTGGTACAATACTTGCTGATAAGTTATCTTAGTCTACAGCAAATTTAGGAATTTTATGAGCCACACAAAATTCCTAAAGACTTTGACATCTTGGATTTCCCAAGGATGTGTATGGACCCTTTTTCTGAATATAATTTTTAAGTTCAGACCTGGGATTCATCCAGTATAATTTAAAGTCCTTTGATGATTTTTTTGGTAATTTAATGTTTGTGTCATGATATATTGTATGTCCCAATAGTTGTTGGCATACAAAATGCTGCTTTATTTACACAGGAAGCACTGTCTGAGTAAGTGGGAGGTTCCCCCGAAAAACATGTGATGTGCTCTCTAGTGTCCTGCACCTGTCATGCCTAGTGCAGCTACTCTGCCTGTTTGGTATATGTCAAACATTCTTTTATGGCCATGAACCAAAGAAATAAGGACTATATGTACCCGATTACTGCCCTATAAAGGTAATGATGTAGCACTACATGTGACTTGCTGTCTACTGCTATGTATGTAAATATGGCTTGATGATTTAGATACATGTTTATTATTGAAGTTCCCATGTGTAGTTGTAGTGTTTCCTGTGTGAATACAGATATAAGAGGGTTAAGGGTCAGCCCTATGGACACTACTACTAAGAAACTGTATTCTATCCCTATGGTTTGTTAGGTTGAAATACAAAATGCTTCTACACAGAGCCCAAGAGTCCCTAGCGCTCTCATAGAACAGCATTAAACATTTTCTTAAGCAGCTTTATTTAAAGATCACCTGTAGTAATTCCGGCTTGTCGTGCCCGCTGAACTAACTGTTAAAAGGTGGAAACAAAGTGCGACTCATTGGCTAAGGGTAGCGCTGTTCACTTTAGTCGAACTGTGTGCCATTTTCGGGGAATATGCGGCTTGGGCAGGTTTTGGTGACATTTTGGTGCACGCGATCTATTTTTGGCCGTAACTTGTTTTATGGGTGCACAGCGGGGTGCAGAATGGAAGGAGGGCCCTGCAGCTGCCAGGATTTTAGTTTCCTCATTGGCCCTTTTTGTAGGCTATAACATTTTAGCTTTTCGTTATTGGGGCCATGTGATGGCATTTTTTTGCGGGATGAGATGCTTTTTCATCTGATAATACTCTGCAGTACTGATGTATTAGCAGTGTCAGTCTTTGTACATGCATATGCTGACACCGTGGGGCACATTTACTAATGGTCCGTTGGACGCATTTCCTTCGGGTTTCCTGACTATTTCTGATTTGGCCCAGGCTTTTAGCGCACGCGATCGGATTGTGGTGCATCGGCGCCGGCTTTCTTGAGACACAAATAGAGGGGCGTGGCCAACGGACAACCCGGCTAATTCGGACAAACCTCAGAATTTAAATTTCAAATTGTGTCACAAGATCAGCACTCACATACACCGCGAAGAAGATGGTGAACTCCGGCGGACCTCAGCGGGGAAGCGACACATGAAATTGGACGCATAATCTCAGTGAATCGCAGCAGCTCCGAATCTTAGTCGGACATTCCGGATCGGGGATCGCGATGGGACGGGTAAGTAAATGTGTGCCATCTTACAGGCACTACCTGCAGACAGGCCCCCAGGGCTGCCATAGGAATGATTGGCGTCCCTCAAAGAGGGCGATCGTGGGGCAGAGGCCCCTGGCAGGTGAGTTAAATTATTGCTGACACCCCGCGACTCCCAATGCCGGCTCGGCTCCGGTGCAGAGCCAAACCAGCATCTGCTAGTAAGGGGTTAAAGATTAATCATACATCTTTATTATATCTCATTTTTAATTACAAACTAAAATTTTATCTTAGAGAATAAATGAACCTGCATGATTGAACAAGTCCAGCAAACCATTCATAACCAGTCACACATCACATAGTTGCTCATTCATTTGCTGTTTGATGGATGGGGGTAAATGTAGTCATAGCAAATTTAAAGTGAAGACAAACAGTCCTTGCCTCAGCAAACTATAATCTAGTATTTAATAGATACTTTAGTATTTCATATGTGGATTCTTTGGATTAAGGTTTTGATGCGCTACTTTTACCATAGTTTTACCAACCATTACCAGAGTTTTTGCATCACTACCAGCTTGCTCCTAATTTATGTTGTTTTTCTGTATGTAACCTATGGATGATGACCTGGAAGTTGTCTCTTATGTTCTTCATTATAAATATAGGGTTAGGTATTGTTGAAGTCACTAGTAATTTTTCTCTTATTGTTCAACTTTAACTACCTTAAATAGATTGTCCTGAGGTTGAAAAACATGGCTGCTTTCTTCCAAAAACAGCTTTTCTCCTGACCTTGGGTAGTGTATGGTATTGCAGTTAAGCTTCATTCATCTCTATATGGCTAAGTGGCAAGGAGCAGCCATGCTTTTTTAACAATGATTTTTTTATTGGGCTTTTAAAAAATGCACGGCATAGAATAATTTACTTTATAATCCATTGAATTGTCCCCTGCGCAGAGGTAGTTGAAGCATTTCAATGTGACCAAAATAGAAAATTACAAAGGCCCTTGCGGCAGTTTTCCATTGGACTTTGCACATTCTTTTAGGTGCAAACTGCTTGCACGGGTATTTAACCCTTTAACAACCCATAACATAATAGTATGTCACGGGTCGGCTGCGGGTGCATGGAGAGCGCTCACGGGAAGAGCCCTCTCCATAGCCGGTAAGCCTTTGCTGCAATATTACTGGTAACACCCACGGTCGGTGCTAGCACCGCATGGGCGCTGCCATCTTGCCAAGGATCTCCCCATGATGTCATCGGGGAGCAGCAATCCACCACTATGACAGCCTCGGGTCTTCCGAAGACCAGAGGCTGTCTCATTTTAACCCTTTTATTACATTGTGCGATCAGCACATTGTAATAAATGAGGAGTAAAATCCCAGTATGGCAGTATATGATAGGATCGATCAGACAAACTAGGGTTAAAGTACCCTAGGGAGTCTGAAAAATAGTAAAAATAAAAAAAGTTTAAAAAAAAATTATAATAAAAAACATAAAAATTCTAAATCACCCCCCTTTCCCTAGAACTGATATAAATATAAATAAACAGTAAAAAATCCTAAACACATTAGGTATCACCGCGTCCAAAAATGGCCAATCTATCAAAATATAATAATGGTTTTTCACTGTGTTTAACCCCATAGCGGAAAATAGCACCCAAATTTCAAAATGGCACTTTTTTGCCATTTTGAAAAATATAAAAAATTCTATAAAAAGTGATCTCAAGGTTGTACAGTCCTAAAAATGGTAGCATTGAAAACAGCATCAAAAGTCGAAAAAAAAATTACAGAACCCACAGCTCCTACGCCTAAGTATGAAAAAGTTAATAGAAGATGGCAGTTTCACCACTTTCACTGCATTTGGAATTTTGTTCCCGCTTCCCAGTACAGGGCATTGAATAATAAATACCATCACATTTGTTACGCAGAAAAAAAGCTGTCACACAGATTTTTACGTGTTAAAGGGTTAAGAAGTGTCTGCACCACAAATGTGTCACACATGACCCTTTGGAGGCACAGCTGCCCTATTCTTCATGCAACACAAATTAGGGGGGTTCCGGTGCTCAGTTAGACCATGCGCCAGATTTAACATGCAAAGTCTGACAGAATTGTGTCGCACTCCCCATGTTAAAGGTGCACAAATAAAAGTGGGTGAACATGGAGCAGTGCAGGGATTCATGATAAACGTGTGCCAGAATTCTTAGTAAATGTGCTCCATTATGTATAATCCAGGGGGTCAATATTCAGGTTGGCCAGATAAAAAAATATTTTCAGCAAAAATTTATTAAAAGAGAGACCGTGAGAGAGCCCAGCGTTTTTTTAAGAAAGCTTCACAGGTTTGAAGTTTTCACTACTTTTGAAAATATACCCCTCAGTAGACTCCCTGTCCAGACAGCAGCATCCCGTTTTTTACTAATTCTTTACTAATTCTGCTGCCGAAATAGAGTTTAATCATGAAATATGCAAATTAATTTCATAGGCTACTGGGTGTGGGAGTGCCCATTCTTTTGGCTTGCTGCTGGCAGATGAATCAGAGCTACTACGTACCAGGCGCGTAGAGTCAAGTCTGTAGTGGCTACTGGGGCCTGAAGTAGCCTTAACCCCGAAACTGTCTAAGGCTACTTCACGCCCCCAGTAGCCTACATAATTAATTTGCATATTTGACTATTTCGGTAGCAGCAGCATCCAAAAATTAGTAAAAATTGGGATGCAGCTGCTGCCCGCATGGGAATTCACCAATGGGGAATCTTTCCAAAAGTAGATTCCCCATGGTAGATTCCATTGTAAGTGCCCAAAGGGGATAGAGAGACAGGGCGACCCCTTTTCTGCGTAATCATACTAGTTTTATGGTGTATTTGGGTGACGACCAGGGAAGGCATGTTTGTAGAGGTTTTGTATTTTGAGTAAATTATCAGATAGGGCTTTTAAATAAGAAAAAAACTAAATGATTTTTTTACCCCTTTATGACCGGGCCCTTTTTAGTTTTTGAATTTCCATTTTTCACACCCCACATTCAAAAATCCATAACTCTTTTTATTTTTCCATGTAAAAAGCTGTATGAGGGCTTGTTTTCTGCGTAACAAATTGCACTTTATAGTGACGGTATTTAATATTCCATACTGTGTACTGGGAAGCGGGAAAAATACCAAATGCAGTGAAATTGAAAAATGCTTCTGGTGCTAATAACTTTTTCATACTTCTGTGAGAGCTGTGGGTGGTGTAATTATTTGCGACATTTGATGACGTTTTCAATGCTACTATTTTAAGGACTGTACGGTCTTTTTATCACTTTTCTCTTTAAAAGCTAACTTCACATGACTGCATCTAAGGTTTGTTTCATGCACATACTACAATAAGGAATAAATGAATTTATTGATCAAAAAGTCAGGTGGAGAAATCCAGTTTTCAGATATCAGATTACTGTCAACTAGTGGAGAAATAATTATTGCTGGCTGTTGCTGGTGATTTTATGTAGACCTGTGAGAAGCGGTATTCATACTGCTGCAGCTTACAAGTAAAATAGTTTTGTAAAACATGACTAAACATTAGTACTTACCCAAGGCTACATGGCCATAAAGTTTTAATCCATCATCTACAATCTACTGGAAAGTACTTCAGAAGAGTTGAAGTTGTAGTAGTAGCAAAGTAAGACCAACCACAAATAAGTAATTTTACTAAGCAAGCACATATAGATGCATTGTTCATTTGTATTTTGCTGTATATGTTACAACACAAGAAGCTCATCCTTAATCTAGTAAGCACATGTTGGACTCTTTGCAAACTAATCCATGTATAGTGTACATACAAGGTAGAGCTGTACCGCATGAGCCATCAGTACCAGTCTGTAGAGTTCGGTTATATAGGGTGGTGGCAGTGTATTAGGATGTGACTTGAGGTTATTTTGACAATATCACAGGTTCTCTGTGCCCTTGATCTGAACATTGGCTCAAGAGAGTGCTTAAAAGCTGTTTATGGCCTGAATCCCCAGATTTACTGTGCAGTGCTTATTACACCCTGGTAAGGGCTTCACAGCCTGCAGCAACTAATAAATAGTGGGTGAAGACAAAGCACTTATTACCAGTTCCTGGAAGCCTCTTAACACTCCCTTGGTACAAACATTGTTCTCCCTGGTTGTCCCTGCCACACTTTCTCTCGGTCCTGCTGAATGTGTGTTCCTGTGCTGGATCCCTATACCCGCGACTCTCTGAAACCACCTTAACACGTAGAGGTGTTTTATCACACTGCAGTAAGTGGTAAATGTAGCTATTACATTGCTAATGTCCTACATGCAGAATCCCCTCCCTTCATGATCATGGTAATGATCTCACACCTAATGTCTGCTTAATAGACTCTCTAATGGGCCATTTTTCCCCCAGTGGTTTATGAACCCTCTTGATGACTCTTGGTGGGATTCCCAGTCTTTACTGGCACATCCTCAATCCAATTCTCAGCCTTTTGTAAAATTTCTACCTCGCCACCTTATCGCAAGGGAATGAATCTGCTGCAGCCTTTGCATGTCCCTAATTAATTATTTCCTCTCTGTTGCATATTCTGGCTCACTGCCCAAAAGCACCATGAATCCTTCCCGGGAGCAGCAGGTCTCAACTGTTTCCACCACAAAGATCCCAGATGGGTAATATAGTTTGGGCAGGTGGTGGGTTCTAGCCTCGGGTCCAATAGAATTTACCATAGTTCACGCAGATTGATAGATTCACTCATTTCACTATACAACAATAAGGGAAATATAACTGCAATGTGGTGCTATTTGTTCTCCTACTAACAACGGTTCATTCAAGTAGGATTCAGCGCTAGAATGCTGCAGACAGAGCATATGATGATGTACATATAAAAATGTTATATACACATACATATCACATCAAGGTACAAACTGTTTGAAGCCAGGGCTACACTGCAATCTACACTGCAACATCATAATGAAAGTGAATAGGGTTGCTTTGTGACAATGAAGTTGCTAGAGGATGACAAAATATTTTATAAAAGGGATTGGCCCAGGTTTTAAAGGTATCCTCTGTTACAGTAAAGGCCAAGTAACATATTGCTGGGCCTCCTTATAAGAATGTCTCAGCAAGCCAAGCATGCATTTCGTAACTCCGCTCTCTAGGGGAGCGCTGAATATACATCTGTATACAGGCGGTCCCCTACTTAAGAACACTCGACTTACATACGACCCCTAGTTACAAACGGACTACTGGATATTGGTAATTTATTGTACTTTAGTCCTAGGCTACAATAAACAGCTATAACAGTTATAAAAGGTATCTGTAATGAAGCTTTAGTGTTAATCCTGATTCTTATGTCAACCCAACATTTTTAAAATCCAATTGTCACAGAGAGCAAAAAAGTTCTGGCTGGGATTACAATGATAAAATATACAGTTCTGACTTACATACAAATTCAACTTAAGAACAAACCTACAGACCCTATCTTGTATGTAACCCGGGGACTGCCTGTATATCCATCATAAGCTGGGTGGTAGCTAAGAATAGAAAAGTTTAATCTCTCAGATGCCGCTGTTATACTGCAGGTAGCATCTAAGAAGTTAGGCCAGCTGAACATGAATGTGGTCAACCCGTGCCAACAAACCTGTATGCTGTTCCTATCCCACAAACCGAACACAGTGGAGTAGATGGGAGTCTGATGGCCAAACTGCAGCACTTGTTCACTTGTTGTATAGGCTTGTTGTTGGTGTTAAAATTTCAGATATAGTACACTGCTTTACAGAAATACAGCAATGTAGAGTACCATGCAAATTTAAGAGTCTATTGCTTTGGGCATAAATAAAGTGCAAATGGGTTTATTAAAAAATACCGTAAATAAAAACATGCATTTTGTCATGTACACATTTATTTATCGTGTAAAAATATCTATTATTAATAGTTATTGTCTGTAATCCATAATCAGCAAAAGAAATACATTTTTTGGTAAGTTAAAATCCAGAAAAAAAGATCCACCTGTACTAATATTTACTCAAAAGTGTTAGTAAATGGCAAGAAAATATACAATGATTGAATATTAGGCTATAGAAGGGCACATGGAAGGAGACAATCTTGATGTTAAGTACAATGGTAATTAATATTCCTAATTGGAATTCCAAGTTGGTTGAAGGGCAGATAAGCACTGGAGGGCTGTCTCAATGCAAACCTTGAGCAATAAACAATCGTTTTTTTTCCTTCTAATCTAGTCGTACATTAAATTGTAATTGTCCTTCTTGGCATTCAGGCCACTGTCGGTGACGTGGTTTGTGGATAGACGGAGGAGCTGTGGCCGGAAGCTCTTCTCCACCCCATCCAACAGGGACTCGAGCTCACTGTGACAGCACAAAGCGACGGATAGTGAGAGGGGTCCAATCCAACTTGTTTCAGAAGACTACAGTTTCCTTTGTCAGGGATAGGTAATTGAAGTTGCTCTCCTGCTATCTATCATTTTTTATTATATGATTTAAGGATGCAGCCATTTTGTAGCGAAAGGCTCAGCCCCACTTTTTGTAATCTGACATGTGTCTCAACTTTTGAACACTTGAACTTACCAAAGTGATTTTGAGAATATTTTTTTCATTACATTTTGTAATGCAGGTCAGTGGTACATTTTTGTTGATATGTTTTTTGCTTATAAAAAAATACATAAATTTGTTAAAAAAATTGTGAAAAATTTGCCATTTTCAAAATGATCTCTTTTCAGACATATAGGGGCTCATTCACTTACCCAGATGCTGGAGTTCACTGTAAATGCATTGTCCGACGAAAATGCACTGTGCCACGATTCACAAAGATTGTGCACTCGATATGGTGCATGTGTTGCTTCCCCGCTCAGGTCCGACAGAGTCCGAATCAGTTGACAGCACGCCCCCCCCCCCCCAATTTGTGTCTCATGGAAGCCAGCAGAGCTGTGGCAAAAAACTATTGCGTACAACAGAATCCCTGCGCAGACACCTGTTAAATACCTGCCCAAGCCGTGCAATCCCCCAAAAACGGTGAACAGTCCAATGAAAGTGAGATACGCGACCCTTAGTAAATAAGCTCCATAGTTTTATCACCCAAATTAGTTACTAACCTTTCCTATGTGTCTGCTTCATGTTTTTATAATTTTTAAAATGTCTTACAAACGGCTTACAAATTGAACAACAGTTTTCCGTATTTTCAAGGAGATTTCAAAATTTACTTTTTTTGGGGATCATTTTTAATGAACTTTGAAATATATAAAATTAGAATCTCCTATGAATAAGAACCATGAAACCAGCGTGTGGAACCATTCATGTAGGGTTTGTATTGTACTTTTTTATTTTATATATGACGTATATCATATACTGTATAAAGGAACGGACGTGGGGAGAATGATGGCGCTTCAGCTCCTGTGACAAGCTCCATACATGTACTGCATGGAGAGCCAAGTTATAGCACGTGGAGCATTAAGAGGTTAAATAAAAAATTAAGTGAACTTAAGTATACTGGAATGCATGTATCTAGTGGCATAACTAGAGTCCGTAGGGCCCTGGGGCAAAATTTCAAATGTGTTCCCCTTCCTCTTATCCGTGACCACCACCATTACTACTACCCCTTTGTGCTATGTAGACAATAGTGAAATACAGATGGGCATTTTATTGTACTGTATCTACTTCATAGACATTACCAGAACCAAGATGATTACTACATAGTTTTTGGACAGGGAACATAAATAAAGGAACAGAACCAAGCTTCCACAGATTATGGCATTTTTTCCAAATATATGCAAAAAAGGTTAGCACTCAAAAAGTAAAGTGTCCAGTGAACAAGATTACCTTATATACTCGAGTATAAGCCTAGTTTTTCAGCACAAAAAATGTGCTGAAAACCCCAAACTCGGCTTATACTCGAGTCAAAAAACTAAATATATCTAAACTCACCTTTCCGGCGACCCCTGTATATCTTCTGTGCGATCTGTCCAGCAGCGGCGGCAGGCTATATACACTGGGGCAGGGTCTGGCAGGCTATATACACTGGGGCAGGGTCTGGCAGGCTATATACACTGGGGCAGGGTCTGGCAGGCTATATACACTGGGGCAGGGGCTGGCAGGCTATATACACTGGGGCAGGGTCTGGCAGGCTATATACACTGGGGCAGGGGCTGGCAGGCTATATACACTGGGGCAGGGGCTGGCAGGCTATATACACTGGGGCAGGGGCTGGCAGGCTATATACACTGGGGCAGGGGCTGGCTGGCTATAATACTGGGGAGGCTGTGACCAATGCATTTCCCACCCTCGGCTTATACTCGAGTCAATAGGTTTTCCCAGTATTTTGTGGTAAAATTAGGGGCCTCGGCTTATACTCGGGTCGGCTTATACTCGAGTATATACGGTACTATATACAGGGCCAAAACCCAAGAAGGGCTAGACAGACAGCCTCATATTGTACCAGATTTATCACAGTATAAGACTTTCTTCATGTAGGTAACCCTCATAGTAAAACATAACAGAGAGTCACAGCACAGGGGAGATGCTGCAAAATTGTGAGCACTTAATATGAATCTGGTGACAGATGAAGTCTGATCCGAGGAGATAATTTTATTTTCGTATTCTACCTGTTCACCATGTCAGCTTCTTCCTGGCACAACTGTTTGTAGATTTAGCAACACAAAATTACTTCCGTCTGGAAAGAGATGGAAAGAAATCTGGTGGTGTCATGATGTAATTGTGCTACCTTCCTGGGTCAGAGTGTGACACGTGTAGGGTAAGTCCCTGGCCATGTCACACTTGGTGTAATCATCTTGAAGACGCGGATGCTATTAACTGTTCCACCTCCAAGAATAGGACTTGGGCGGCCGCATTGAGTAGTATTCTAACGCATTACTAGCAGGGGCCCCAGATGGAAATGGAGGCCACTGATGTCGCGCAGCAGTTGTGGGCCTGGCACTTGCCCAGGTATGCCGGCTGCTTGAGATAGCTCTGCGCGATTGCCACAATTTAATACAACAAGATTTGCCCACACAGCAGATGTTGCTATGGTGAACAGCATGGTACTAAATGACCTAAATAGTGAAGTAGAACTTTTTGCATTTAGAACAGATTTTTCATCTAATCTAATCTATACCCTTCATTGTCTATATTCTACTTGTACATAAAAATACTATTCCTACAACAGCAATAGTAAGGACATATTCTATACATACTTTTATTTATTCTAATTATCCTGCATTAATTATTGCCTATATATATATATATATATATATATATATATATATATATATATTTAAATCAATCTAATCTAGAAAGATGAGTATGGGACTTGTAGTTCTACATAACTCAAAGAGGAAAAGCTCAAAAGAAAGTCCAAGCAGCACAAACCTTAAAAGAGGGAAATGGGTGCAGGCATCCCAGGACTGGGCCACAAGTCCTCCAGTTACAATCTGAAGAAAGCGGGCAACACTCCGTTGTAGGTAAAAGTTACAAAAGTGTCTTTATTCCATAGTGAGTGACAATGAGTGTCATTGTCACTCACTATGGAATAAAGACACTTTTGTAACTTTTACCTACAACGGAGTGCTGCCCGCTTTCTTCATATTGTCAAAGAAGAAAAGAAGATAATGCAAGTTCTTCCAAAATGCGTTGAATTGGACCCCTATGACCCATGTCCGATTATGCCACAGTGAGCTTCTCTGTGTCCTCTGCCAACAGTGGCCTGAATGCCAAGAAGAACAATTATAATTTAAAGGGGTATTCCCATATGGGCATTTACAGTTAATTCAACTCATTTCTTCAATTGGATGTTAAAAAAAATGTCCCTGTGTGAAGATAATTTCTCATAAATGTAGTCATGTTGTCCCTTAGAAACGAGATAGCTTCCTCGGATACGACCACCTCAAATTTCATTACCACAGGACGGCTGTGGGACATGTAGTAACTCCCGGACATTTCATATACAAAAACCTTTTGTTTCTTTGTACAATCACTCCAGCAGAGGTGGCCGTATCCAAGGACATAGTCTTGTTTCTAAGGGACCATATGACAACATTTATGAGAAAATATCTACACACGAGAACATTTTTTTTAATTGAAGAAATGTTTATGTATGGCAGAGTAATGAAGCTGACTGTGAATGCCCAGATAAGAATACCCCTTTAAAGGGGTATTCCGGGAATATGAAGGTCTGACACAAAAACCCTTGATGATATAATTAAATGAATACAACAATACTCAATGTCATTTGTCACAAAACGGAGCTTAAATAGTTTAATTTTATGATTTACAAATTTTATGGCCTCTCTAAAGTAGGTGGAGTTATCACTAAGATCGCCTCCACTGGAAACTACAAGTTCCATGATCCTTTAGTTCTGAGTAACTCCTCCTACCTCTTGTCCTCTGCTCCTGGTGATGATACAACGGACTTTCTTGCTCTGTTACCATAGTAATGATGTGTAACTGCCATCACCAAAACACTGGCCATACTGGATGCAGTTCAACCAACCGACTACAGCCAAACGTAGTGGTGATCACATGACCTGCCCAGACAGGTGCAGGACATGTGATGTGGACATGTGACCAGTGGCCATCTTCTGTCCTGTGTATGCTCTGCAACAGACCACGCGGAGGAAATTAACGGACTGATTAAGGGGCCAGTAGCATTTTAATTCTTCATTACATTGTATGTCACCAGCATTTTCTGCTAAGGGGAGTAAAATTTTAAACAACACCTAATTACATATTTGCTTATACTTTGAGTGCCCATTTGTATATGAAATATGCTTATTCCTGGAATACCCCTTTAAGGTTTGACTGGAAACCTTAGTTTCCAAGAAGCCAAGAAACTAATTGTTTATTCCTTAAGTTTTGCATTGAGACAGCTCTCCACTGCTAATCTGTCATTAACCCATTTTTCTTACTAGTGTGCTTGCATTAGAGTTGGTTAAGTAAGTACCATCGGACATAACATCGACATTGACGTGTCTCCTACCATTCGCCCTTCTATAACGCTATATGGAATAATTGTATATATACTTGATATTTACTATCACTATTGAGTGAATATCGGCACAGGTGAATCTATTTTCTTTTTGTATCTATAGTTGAGTCAGTCACTCATTTGCTAAGGGCTTTGTGCAGCTTTGCAACGCACTTTAGTCTGACTGTTCACGTTCTCTTCGGTTAAAACGGCTTGCACAAGTACTTAAGAAGTGTGGAAGCTGGGATTGTGGCGCACGCGACTCTTTTGTGGCACAGCTGCGCTGGTGTCCATACGTCACAAATTAGGGGGCGTGCAGTGGGACGGTCCGACTGATTCGATCCGACCACCGTATTTAACTTTCAAATTGTGTTGCATACTCTATGTTAAAGATGCACCACAAAACAGATGGTGATCTCTATCGGACCTGTGCGGAAAAGCGATGCATGCATGAATTCCGGCGCACTATCTTAGTGAATCGCCGTACGCAGCATTATAGATGGACAATGCACTTTTAGAGAACTTGAGTGACCTGGTAAGTAAATGTGCCCCAGTGTTCACACAATGATCTCTAGGAAGAACAGCTGGCCACTGCCTCCACCAGCATCTCACTTTATCTAACACTTTGATGTATATATCTATTTGAAGAAGCGCAATTGCATTCTTTTCTTTTTTTAAGTTAGCATCCATACTTTTAGTTTTTCTGTGTCGGCAGGAACAAAAATATAAAAAAATGAGATAGCTTACAAAAGTAACCCCCTACACGATGTGTGACAGATCTATATGGTCATTATTGTATAAAGAGGTCTCACTGGCTCACAGGTGCCCAAAATATAAAATCTAAAAATGATTAAAAAAGGATAAAAATTATTATTCCCTGCAGTGCACCCTGTAAATGTCAGAATCCCCAATTTTTCACCATTTCCACACACATAAAAATTTAAATTGATCAAAAGGTTTTACAGTCCCCGAAAAGTTGTGTGCATCAAAATATGGCAAGATTTTCTTTTTCTCAAAAGATTTTTAGGATTTTTTAAGGTATTAAAACATAACAAAAACTGTACAAATTTGGTATCTATGTGATCATACTAATCCAAAGAATAAAGGAGTTGTGTCATTTGTGTCGTAAATATGATGCCCCTAATAAAATGGCAATTGTTCTGCATTTGGAACATCCATATGGCATCCATGTTTGTGGTGCCCACCAAATCCTAACACTCGTAGGAAGGTTTTCCTAGCAACAACATTTTTGTGGAGCCAATGGCCCAGATCTATTAAATTGTCTTTTCACTGGAAAGAGTTTGTATGTTCTCTCCGTGTTTGTGAGTTTTTTCCGGATCCTCTGGTTTCCTCCCACACTCCAAAACATACTAGTAGGTTGATTAGACTGTGAGCCCAATTGGGGACAGGGACCGATTTGTGCAGCGCTGCGTAATCTGTGTGTGCAATATAAATAAACAATTATTATTATTATTAACATAAGAAAGAACATGCAAACTGCTTGCACATGTATTTATAAAAAGTCTGCACCAGATTTGTGGTGCACTGTGTCCGACAAGTTGGAAAAATTTGCACCAAAAGGGGTGTGTTAGTGCATAGTCAGAGTTTTAAACACATTTAATACTGTGACAGAATTGTGTTGCTCGCTGTATATAAAAAGTCCACCAAAAAAATGGTGCACACTTCCAGAGCAGTGCAGGGTGCGCCTGATAATTGAATACAGTGCGCCAGTATTCAATAATCTGGTCCACCCTGCACATTCGACAAATCTGGGCCACTGACTTTCATAGAGGTCTTTGATCCATAAAAATGGTGCATGCTGTAAATATTTTATGCAGTTAATAAGTCGGTGAAAAACAATGGAAGAGTAAAGAGACCCTTTGGAAAGAATGGGTCAGTGTGCTGTCCACGAAAATCTGATATGTGAAAAAATACCCATCCCAAGGCTGTAAATCATGTGTGTACCTTGACTGAATACAGCTGTGTTACTTAAACAGCAGTGATACATACACAGCGACATCTTTTATTTGTCATTTAGGGGCAGGAACTAGAGCAGGAAAAATAATACATTTTTTTTTTTACAGCTTTTCTCATTTATTTATTTCATGTAGCAATATATAAACTTTGATGCTAAAGTTAATTTTATAACAAAGGTTTTTTGCTGCACTCGACCACAAAAAAATAAGAAACTGAAAAAAAAACCTGAGTACTCACCTTTTTCAACGCCCTGGCAGGTCCTCTTTCAGCAGCAGCTGACATCATAGATTGGCACACATGAAGTAAGAAGAGGTCCTGCCAGGGCATTGCAAAGGTGAATACTCTGATTATTTTTTTATGTGCTGGGCATACTGGGGGCTGGCAGGCTATATCCTACATTGGACTGGGTATATACTACACAGGGCTAGCTATATACTGAAACGGGCTGGCTGGCTATATACTACAGGGGGATGGCTATATACTACAGGGAGCTGAAAAGAAATTGTAAAAAGCAGGTGTCAGGTTTGCGGGTAGTGGATCCACTGGACCACTGCAGACGATGACTCAAGTCACTACCTGGGACCGGAGTGTAAGTGGTACCCGGTTTTCACCAGAGCCCGCCGCAAAGCGGGTTAGACAAGCTGCGGCGTGGTACCACCAGGTCGTTCCTCAGGCGTGACTTGTCTGCAGTGGCGGCTAAGGTTGAGGTACAAGAACGGCAGTAAATCTCGTGGTCAAAGTCCAGGCACAGAGTCAGGGCAGGCGGCAGAGATGCAACGTCAGGGTTCAATCCGGGGTCAGCAACAGGAGGTCCAAGCAGATGGGTACGGGAACACAGAACAGCAGCACGGAGGAACACGGAAACACAGAGGAGCTCAGGTAACACTGGAACACGGAGGGACACAGGAGACGCAGGATACACAGGAACGCAGGCAAATCGCAGTAAAGCTTTCTCTCAGGCTGTGAGGCACAAAGATCCGGCAAGAGATACAGGAAGAGGCAGGCTTAAGTAGATTTGGTGAAAATGGCCAGCGCCAATTAGTGGCGCACTGGCCCTTTAAATTTGCTAAAGGTGGCGCGTGCGCCCTAGGAGGCGGGGACGCGCGCGCCGTGCTGCCGGAGTCGGCGTGGGAACGGGACGGGGTAAGTAAGATGCCGGGGGACCGGGGCAGCCATGGACCGCGGCATGGGTGCCCCTGCGACCCGGGAGGGGGGTCACAGAGGCACCCGTGACAGCAGGCAGCACTCAAAAAGTCCAAAGTTCAAAGAAAGGGTGAACTTAAACAAGTGTTGAACAAGTGGTGACGTTTTGGTGTCAAACACCTTCACCTGTTCAATAAACTACTCTTTCTTTGAATTTCTGGCTTTTGCAGTGCTGCCTACTTTTTACAATTTTTGTCTGAGGGCCCTGCTGGGACCGGTGGGGGTGCTGCACCTCTCCTTGGTAGGAGTGTTTGTACTGTGCGGAATTGGACTTTGCTGCTTTCTACTACAGGGGGCTGGCTATATACTACAGTGGGCTGGCTATATACTACAGGGGACTGGCTGAATATATATTACAGGGGGCTGGCTATATACTACAGGGGACTAGCTATATACTGCAGGGGGCTGGTTGGCTATATACTGCAGGGGGATGTCTATATACTACAGAGGGATGGCTATATACTACGGGGGGCTGACTGGATATATACTACTGGAGACTGGCTGGCTGGCTATATACTTCTGAGGACAGGCTAGTTGGCTACATACTACTGGGGGCTTACTAGCTATATATTGGGGAGACTGTAACCAATGCATTTCCCACCCTAGGCTTATACTCAAGTCTGGTTTCCCAGTTTTTGGTGGTATAATTAGGTGCCTCGGCTTATACTCGGGTTGATTTATACGCGAGTATATACAGTAAAAAACTAACTGACCTTTCCAGCACAGACCCGGAGTCATGTGGGTGTCTCCCTCCTACATGCGAGTCAAGAAGTCACAGAATCAATATCCAACACAGCTTGCTCTATCCTCTCCATTTTGGCCACATCTTTATAAGTTTTCAAGCAATTCCAGTGCACGTGCGATACTCTTCTTGGCTATGACATGACATGATGACAGACAAGCCAGACAATGCACTCTTTGCGCAGTGAGACAATGGAGACTTCTAACCACTTTTCACGGTGCATTTAAGTTTGCTTGCAAACTTACAATAACATGGCCAGAAGGGAGGGCGAAGATGGAGCTGTGGTTAGTGTCCCAAATCTACTTTTATTAAGTCCCATCGTGGCTGCAATTAAAATTTTGAAAAAAAACAGTATACTTACCTTGGTCTGGTGCTCCATGTCCCTCATCGGACTCTCTAGGTAAGTATAAAGCTTTTGTTTTGGCGGGGGCACATAGAGACATGGTAAAAGGTGATTTGGGATACTAAACCATCAGTCCATAAGGACCTGTTGGTGGTTTAGTATCCCACATCTCTATGACAGGTGCTCTTTAATTTTCGGTAATTGCAGAAATCTTTGTTATGAAATCAACTTTAGCATCAACTTGTATATTGCTACAGGAACCTGTCATTAGGTTTAAATTTGAAAACCTAATGACAGGTTCCCTTTAAAGGTAATAAAACATGACAGCAAATATATAAATTTGGTTTTCCTGTGATTGTTCTAACCCAGACAATAAAGGTCAGTAAGTCTTCTGTAAAATTATACCAGATGGGTTAGCCTTCACTCTCCATACACTTCTTTGAGTCTTCAACAGCCACCTCATCCCATTCCAGTAAAGCAACTTTTAGATGGTTCAGAAAATCGACATAATATCAGATATGAACTTGGTTATTTCCATCACGTCGATATGGACCGAATTGACTCTTACCCTGATGTGTTCATGTGGTCAGTGCACAAATAGAGAATGGTGGCTACTTATGATAGGCAGACAAAAAAGATAAATAGATGACATATAGATATGAGGTTGATAAACATCACATAGAGGGAGAAGTGATAGCATGATACATATGATATAAATAGATAAAAGTTACATAGATACTGTACTACAGTGCAGTCTGAACCACAATACATATAATCCTAGAAAGGGATATAATTGTAATTATTGCTAGTCAGACTATAATTTATGTATTGCACACTAAGCTTTTGCACTGGGAACCTTCTATGCTGATCCTGGCACTAGGGCAGGGGCTATTATTTTAACTCCTGTCTAAATCTCGTGTTTGTAAAACCGCAAGAAAAAAATCTGAAAACACTAATTAGTTCCCCAGGGGTTAAAATGCTAACTTCTTGCTGCTCTCTTCTTATATGCATCTCTACTAGGCAGCAACTCATCCCGAGAATTACTTAACTTACCATCTTTTACAATGAACTTAATCCAAGTATGTCTGCCTAATCTAATGTCACATTTTGACATTATCCATAACAAACCTGGGGGCTGCAGCCTCACATTTTGCCACCTGGCTTTGAAGTTTATAATTACACCCTTGGGCATATTCTTTAGCCTCACATGTGTGCAAGATCACTATTTTGTAGTGTTGTGGTTATACTGGCAAAAGAAATTTCACTGCTGATACAATTTCATAGCATGTTTGCATACCAGGTTTTGCATAGACTTTTGTAGATTTTAATGTGCATTTGCTGGAATAATTTTAAAAAATGCAACGACATCCAGGGAACACGACAAACATACAAAATAGACAATACTTCAAGGATAGTTTGTAACATTTATTTACTCAGTGTCAAAGCATATATATATTGCAAACTTTAAATTACATTCTTTGTCCACATTCCTTGAATACACATAATAACCCTATTGTTAACTATTGTTAATGGACATGCATCTACGATGTTGAACAATACACAGACTAAAATACCACAAATATAAAAACCCCCTATGGGGCTAGGTCTGGGATCAGGAAAAAGGAACATATACTCCAGCTCCTAGTTCCCGTGTCACTATGGTACTTCTTGTTTTCGGGCCTGCACTTCAGTATGCATTTCAGCCTATGAGTGATTTCATAGGGTCAGGAGCAGTGGCGTAACTAGAGTCCACTGGGCCCCGGGACAAAATTCCTAATGGGGCCCCCCCCCCTCCCCAACTTTACCTAAAAAAAACCCTCAAAACCCTTTCTGCTAACCGATATTTCAGTTATTATTACATATTCTGCCCCCCCACAATTAATTATTTAATATTCTCTCCCCCCATAATGAATTATTAAATATACTCTCCCCCCCATAATGAGTTATTACATATTCTACCCCCCCACAATTAATTATTACATATTCCCCCCCACACACACACTTAATTATTACAATCTCTCCCCCCCACACAATTAATTATTACAATCTCTCCCCCCCCCCATACACACAATGAATTATTACATATTCTCCCCCCCCCACAATTAATTATTACATATTCTGCCCCCCCCCCACAATTAATTATTAGATTCCCCCCCCCCCCCCCCCAATTAATTAATTATACAATAAGCCCCATTTTTAAAAAAAACCTATACTCACCACTGGCAGCGGGTCCACGTCTTCTATCTTCTTGCCGCGGGCAGGCAGGAAGGGGTGCGCGGCCGCGTGATGACGTCATCACGCAGCCGCGCATCCCAGTTCATGGAGCGATGTGCGCCGGGGTTGTCTTCCGGCCACATCGCTCCAGTTATAGTGCTCGAGCGGCCGCTTACGGCCAGATCGAGCACTATTCAGTGACGGACAGGAGCTTCCTGTCCGGACGGACGGAGGCCCCTGCCCGACTGCCAGTGGCGTACCGACCGCGGTCGCCATTGAGACGGTCGCCCGGGCCCCCCCGTCCGATGGGCCCGGTCTCAATGGCGACCGCTGCGACCGCGGTCGGTACGCCACTGGTCAGGAGACAACACAGAAAGTGAAGTCTTTTGAAAAATGGAAGTGATGTTCTGTGGTCTGAAGTGGACACTTATTGAATGAAGCAGGTCCAGTGACCCTCCAGCTGGGCACTGGCCTAAAAAAATCGGAAGTACCAAAGAAATATGGGAACCATTAAGCGGAACGGGTTATAGGTATGTGTTCTCTTTTTTACTGATCCCAAACCCCTTTGCAGCTTCAGAACCCTATGCAGGAACTACAGACAAAGCTGCAAGATCTGTGGGCAAATATGCAGTAGGATACAGGCCTGTATTCCTCCATGTATCCAGAGGTGACCTATCAGTGTAATAGTGTCTGCTTTTAAATGCTCAGTTTCCCCTTTCAATTTAATATTGAAATAATTTACATATATAATCATTATATTCACACAAATACATACTATATATAAAATACATTGATCTGTGAATATACAGGATCCATAGGACAGACATCTTGGTGATCTCTGGTTCTTTTAGCATTAGATAGCTGGACATCGTCCCAGTATTTATCTAGAGAAGACAAAAGACAGATACACAGAATTAAACCACTAGAATTCCTCCACCTCATGTGTAATTGACATATTTGCATGCAGGCTGAAATAACACATCCTCAACTCTCACTACTGTACACAGTGTAGTAATGACATTTGGCAAGACATTCTGTTTTCATAGACTTTGTTTTTGGAGCAAGTTTCTTGAATCAGAGGAATCTCCTGAGATATCATTTTTAGTATTTTGGTTTATTACTAACCAACCATTAAAGACGTTAATCTGAGACTGCTGCGTCACTGTGCCCGGTTGGAGCCTGTGGAATCATCTTGGGACAAGCTTTGAGGTTACTTCTTTTTGTCTCAATTGTGTGTTTAGGTTGGAAATATATTTATGAAACTATTGTTCCAAGTTGAAAGGCATTTATATTAAGGAAAAAATATCAATAACTTGCCCAATTACACAAAAATTTTATGATCTCAGTTTCTATGCATAAAGACAGCATTAGGCCGCATTCCCGTGTCTGTTTATAACAGACATCAGCTATGCAGAGACATCTGTGTCTTTTTCCCCTGGTGGGATCAGTATTTTAGCTTCCCTTCCCTTTTTTATGGGAGATAATCCACAGCTAGGTGCGGTAACAACATATTCCCTTCTTCCTACTGAGAAAATACAGCGAGAGCACGGGTGAGGGGGAGACAGCATAACAGCATGTGAATCTAGAGCACAGAGGGGCTATGGTAACGTCCCCACTGCCCTTCTGGCTCATTCACATAATTTTAAAGGTTGATTTTAGAAGGAAGCCATGGATAACAAATATAAGAAGATTACCACAGTCAAAGTGCATTTTCAAAATCTTCCCCTTACTTTAACCTCTACAAAGCACCACCAGTGGCAGAAGTGCTTAGGGGAGTGTTACTCCAGCATTATGCCCTCCCCCTGCTCCAGCAGCACTTCTACCACGCCTGCTGCCTCTTTCAGCGCTGTCCCCTCCTAATGATGTCCCTCCCCACCATGGTGCTGTCTGCTGCTAATTTGTGCAACTTCAGTGAGTTGCAAACCGAATGAAGGAAGCAGAAGGAGTGGCACAAGAGCTCTGGTGGGTGTGAAGCCGGAGTCTGCAGGGGCTCTGGTTTGCTCCCCAATGCACTTCTGGCATATACATGGAAGGAGCTGGCTTATTATATAGCTGCATTACAGATTTTAAAGGGGTATTCCGGAAATATGAACGTCTGATACAAAACCCCACAATGCTATAAATAAATGAATGTAACAAAATTTAATGTCATTAGTCACAAAATGGAGCTTAAATAGTTTGATTTTATGATTCACAAAATGTTATGGCCTCTCTAAAGTATGTGGCGTTATCACCAAGATGGCCTACTCTGGCCTCCCAAGATCCTTTAGTTCTCAGTAACTCCTCCTCCCTCTTCTGCTCTGCTCCCAGTGATGATGTAACAGGTTTTCTTGCTCTGTTACCATAGTAATGATATGTAACTTCCATCACCAAAACACTGTCCATACTGGATGCACTGCAACCAACTGACTACAGCCAAACGTAGTGGTGATCACATGACCTGTCCAGGGAGGTGCAGGTAATGTGGACATGTGACCAGCGGCCATCTTCTGTCCTGTGTCTGCTTCGCAATGGACTGCGCGGAGGAAATTAACATACTGATTAAAGGGCCAGTAGCATTTTAATTCTCCATTACAGTCTGTGTGAACAGCATATTTCTGCTGCGGGGAGAAAAATTTTAAATAACAACTAATTACATATTAGCTTATATTTTATGGACCCATTTGTATATGAATTATGCTTATTCCTGGAATACCCCTTTAACCTTCACAGAACTGTTGGTGCTTTGTAGAGGTTACATTAAAAGGATTATCAGGCAATAAAAAAATTGATATATGCCTGGGGGTTAAAAAACAAAAAAATATTTCCAGGGGGTAGCTAGCAGGGGGCTGTGGTCGGGACATAAACAAACAGGCTGGCAGTGACAAGCAGCACCGCAGGTGAACAGAAGCAGAGGAGGTGAGTATATAAGTAGGAATCTGCACAAAGCTAAAAAAATGGCAACAACATACTTGAAGTATGAAAATAAAACACAACAGAAAAGTTTTGTTGTACAGGGTAGATTCTCATATAAATAGAGGAATTCCTATGAGAAGTCATTAGCTATTAGGTATGTTGCCCATTTATTGCCAGATATGGCTGCTAGACCCGTGTGTTAAGCAGTCATTCGAGTCAGTCCTATTTGACAACACGCGTGTATATAGGTGTAATCTGGCAGGTCCCAAGGCACACATATAAAGTGGATGAATATTTATCAGTAATAAGGGATTGGTGGTAATTATCCTCCAACATTTTCAGCCAGACCTGCGATCTGAAAATTCGTGGGCCCCTATTAATTGGTATAATTAGGGATTTCATTTCCATACACATTGCGGTTGTTTAAGCTTATGGCTGTATGGGGAAAAGGAAATGACAATGACTCTGAGCAATATAAAGTGGTGCTTAGGGCAGTTGTCATGTTTTTATACCCCCTGACTTGACAGAGACACGTGCTGCTTATGAGCTGCATTCCTACTGATGTTTTACATATCCATAAAAAAATTAACAAAAATGTACACAGAAAAAATCTTAAAATGTAAATGTTGGGTACATGTCCCTTTATACACAGGGACCTTCGGATGGATGTGAGAAGAGATCTATGGAATGACAGTGGTAGTCAAACAAGTGAGCACCACCTTTAGAGCCCATTCTGATATGCTGAGTAGGCTCATATGATTGGACAAAAAACGGGTTATATGTGGAAAGCAACCGCACACTCAGTTCTGCACAATGAGGCCTGAGGTTTAATGAATGCAGTTTTCCGTGCCTTCTGGCAGTAACCCTAAGTAATCCAAAGGGAAAATTCAGGTCAAATATCAGGTCAAAATCCGCTGACAGGCCTTCCAATGTGAATTTTGACTGGCATTGCCTATATTCCGAGTGGCATTCGCTTAGATGCCACTGTGTGAAATTTCTTTAAGGGTCCTTTCATCCTACCTATTTTTCTTGTCTAGTGCTTTCAGTGAGGAAAAAAAATTGACACTACACGTACCCAATATAGTCAGTATTTTTTTTCTTCTTCATCCTAGTCCTTCCCAAGAAAGTCTGTAAATCTCTGTGCTGTCCATGTGAAATTCATTTATTACAATTCTAATAACTGGATAGGAAAGGTACAGAGAATTACAACATTTTTTTCTCAGGACCATAGGTCATTGAAAAAAGCGGGCAAGTAAAAGGGTCCATTGATAATAATGGTTTTTACGTGTGGTATCCTTTATATTTCAATAAGTACCGGTACTAGTTTAAAAAATGGATCTGTGAAAAAAGCCTTACAAGGAAGCTTTTTTATGGTCTTTTTTATAATCATGTCAAGGATTATAGAAGCCTTTCAGCGGCAAAGAGGTAAAAGTGGTAGCAGATACTGTATCTACGTACAGAGAATGGAGTCTGGGTTATAGACTTCGCCATGCCACAAATGCAGATCCAGGAATTTTATTAAATATGGAAAATTCCCAAATCTGCGTTTGTGGTGTGTGAGTATGTTCTATAACCCAAACTCCATTTGTACCAATCAGGTTTGAGAATTTCTTTGACAGCGGCACTCTGAGGCACACCTTTGAGTTGTGTCTATGATTTTGCATAACCAAATTTGGTAAGCATTTTAAGATATCCTTACCAATTCATATACTATTGTCATATGAGTATTCTCTGCCTTTCTCTCTTTCAAGTGCAAAGAAGAGATCATCAAAACTACTAGGTCCAAATAGCAGGCTCTCAGAGGCTGGAACTAAAGCTCGGATTAGAAGTTACTTACAGATTAAATAATAGTACGATGCAACATTCATTAAACTTATGATAATTGTTTAGTTATTACAAAATACAGCAATTTTAACAAAATTTTAAAGCAATTAAAACATGATTACTGATTGCATAAGTTGTCATTGTCAACATATTCTATTACTATTAAACCATGATTTAACATATAAAACAGCATAAAAGCAACACACATAAGCAAAAGCATTAGATGAAATACATCATGTTTTCTGTGGAAGAGATTAGGCCTCCAAATCATACAATGCATTTATAAATACAGAGGTGGATTTGGCATTTCTGAGACCCAAGCGAAGTCATGAGAGAAAGTGCATGCTTCTAATTTTTCCGATAGAACAAAGGGCTATTATTTCCTTTTGGTTTAGTCAGGAAAAAACAGAATGTAAGGTACATATGTTATGATGGGGAATCTTATATTAAAACACCCAATATTTTCATATAAAGTTAAATTGAGTAACAACTTGTGATTATTCAGCAATTTTACCAGGGTTCACTAGTAACCAGTAACTAGCAGATTGTATCATTCCAAGCCCCACACTTTTTTTTTGAAGAGAGCGACATAGGATTAGAAAAAAATAGATATTCTAATAATGAAAGCCACTGAAACAAGGTCATTAGTAGTTGTCATCCTGTGCCTGGTAACTCTTCTATTACAGCTCCTATTAAAATATGATTTAGTAGTCATTATTTTATAGCAAGATATTATACAGTATTATAAGCAAAATATTCTTATATGAGTAGCTGTTCTCACTTGGGCTCATAGTCTTATCTTTATGTACGTTGAAGCTTCATTTTTAACCACTTTGAAGCATTGGATCCTGTAGGTGAGCCTTATAAAATTGCAGTGTAGTGAGGGGCTACATACTGGAAATATATTAGTGTGAAAAGCAAACATTTATTAGCTTTCAGTGCCAACTGCACTCTTCATGTCGCCTTGGGCACTACTACACATAGATTGCATATGGATTAAAGCATACCACAAACCCCCCTGCAAGCATCTTACATTTGGGTTTTCTGTGTACCCTGGTGTTTTGTGATGAAAGAGATGTTAGGTGTGTTATGTCACCACTGCCAGCACATACATCACTGTACCTGGCACACACAGAGCAGGTGCTTGAGGGTGACAGTTATTGTGAGTGTGTGGAAGTGAGAGCCTGGAGGGGCATGGAAGAGGAGCCTCCTGTCACCCTGAACTCCAGGCTCTCGTGCTACTTGGCAGGTCAATAAATGAGGAGGAATTCCTGGAGTCTGTACATGTGGACCGGGGATACAGAGGCCTTCACATAGACAAAGACTCCAGACTCTCACTATTCATTTCTGGAGCTCAGGCTCTCACAACCAGCTTTTCCAGCCATTGTATTTTAGCATACAACATGCGCCCAAATTTATATTACAATGTTACAATTACAGAGTATTGTCATTATAATACTAATTGATTGATTAGACTTAATTATTTCAATAACTGTTGTCATCATCCTTATTCCTAAATATCTTTGCCATTGTTATGAAATATTATAGGTATTTTTGGCAGCAATATGATCATTGCTATCACTGATATGAGATAAAGCAATTATATAATATTATTACTAGTATTACTGGCAGTAGTAACAGTAATAGTACTTGTGTTGCCAGTATTGTTATTACAGTTATCATATTATTAGTCTTACTGCAAGTTATAGTAGCAGTAGTATTACTACTAGTTTTAGGAGTAATAGTTTTGCAGGCAGGATGTTATTTGCAGGAATAGCGGTCTTATTATTAATATTATCATATTAATAACATTACTAGCTGTATTATTAGTATTTATAGTGTTAGCAGCTTCACTATTACTATGATTATCGTTAGTACTAATATTATTTACAGCATCATCCTTAATATTTACCACTGTTTTCCAGTTATTACTAGAAGTAGTAGTAGCATTTTAGTTAATGATTATTAGTATTTAATACTAAATGTATTAGTAATGTCACTAATAGTAGTATTGCTGTAGTATGATAATTATTCCTATGAACCTATATAAATGAAACTAATATTAATCATAAAAGCATTAATCTTTCCTTAATCTATGCCTCACAGTACTGCATTCTTTTTACAGCTGGCCACCTACATATCACCTTATTGTACAACAGCAAGCAGACGGTTAAGTGCATGC
Organism: Engystomops pustulosus; assembly: GCF_040894005.1. Taxonomy (NCBI): domain Eukaryota; kingdom Metazoa; phylum Chordata; class Amphibia; order Anura; family Leptodactylidae; genus Engystomops; species Engystomops pustulosus. The sequence goes on along the minus strand of NC_092417.1, from coordinate 97,663,605 downwards.
AGTCAGTGAGGTGACGAGCTGAAAACGCAGTTTCCACATGATGGACACCAGCAAGTTTTAGGGTGTGCAGACTGACAAGGTGGTAACCCCAAGTAAGTTGTGTGGTGTGTATATGTCATATTGCCGATAACATTGGCCAGGCCAAAGGATAATGTTATTTTGCAAAAGGCATGCTTTGCCTTTGAGCTGCTTGTCTTTTTTCTTTTGTTAATATTTTGCTCTTAAAGGAAATCTACCACCAGGATGAAGGGTTGTCAACCAAGCACACTGACATACCGGTGTGTGTCCCTTCTGTCATGATCTGCCCTTCTTTTAGCTTCTTAAGCCATTTTATCAAAAATAAATATGCAAATAAGCAGGAGGGGCCCCAGGCTCCATTGACATCTATGGAGCCCGGAGCCCCTCAGGTTCATTTGAATAATTATAAATACCTTTTTGGTAAACATAAGGACTTTAAAAGCTAAAAGAAGATCGGATCATGACAGAAAGGACACACAACAGTATGTCAGTGTACTTGATTTACAATCCTTAATTCTGGTAGTAGATGTCCTTTAATGTTTTTATTTGCCTTGTCTGTTTTATGCACATTGTGGTATGTTTCTTTTTGCTGCCTTCAGGCCTTTTTTGGGGTTTGTGAATGGGCACTCCCTGGGTATGGTGGAAATGAAAAAAAAATGTTGCACATACCAAGGATGTCAAGCCAAACCTGAAATTCCTGGCACTTGGTTGCTCTCCAGAAAATGATTTCCTTTGGCGCTGTTAATCTTGACATGAGATATAGTAACTATTACATACACCTCAGATCCACACCTGCCAGTATGTATAAATGGTAAGTGCATCCAGACTTATAACACTTCTATCAGGGTGTATATCATTCCTGAGAATATGATACCCCCTTATAAAGCAGCATACACATCTACGACTTAAATTTTTGTTTTTGAATTTTATTTTATCAATTTTTGTGCATTTTATAGACAGACTCAAGCTTTTGTGCAGAGAACAATTTAACAGCTTTACATTCAGATAAATTTTCTAGAAGCATATATAGAAAATGAAATACCAGCACATGCTTACCTATCACCTCTTTCGTGGAGACCCCCACCTATTTTTGCAAATACTGCTTATAAGCAGAACTGCTAATGTGATTCATACAATTATATGTAAATGTATCTGGGGCTTATCAGCACAGGAGAACAGGTGACATTTCCTTTGACTGACCTGATATACCTTTGAGAAACACTACAGAAGTGGTGAAATGGCTGACAACAGGGAGCATTGCATTGCAATTACATATACAGAAAATGTAGACGAGATGGACCTTTCATTTTGTGCCACTTTTACAAATGTCCTTTCTATATAGAACTAGCAGAAGGTATTACTATTGCACAAGGTACATTACGCTTTTTCCAAATCCCTTACCCCTTGTGAATTGTGAGACAGCATCAGCTTCACAGATGTTTTCTCCTACCAGAAAATGGCTCCCTGTACCGTGAGTGACAACAGGCACATTTAATCACAGTATCATTACCAATGTTCAAGAGTTCTGACCCAGTAGAATAGCAAAGCTAATTTTACGAAAACACAACCACAAAAAAAAGTGATCTGACCAGCAATATCACAGATATAACTCCTACATTCCAATAAGCACAACCCAACAGCCAACGCTATTTATTTTCTACAGTCTGAATAATGCATAAAGCTGCTCTGGAAATCTCACCAGCAAAAAAAAAAAGGAACATGTCCGAATACAGGGCAATTTAAATCACCATCTATTTATTTCACTCGGTGGCGTGAGAGGCTTTTAGGAATAACCAGTGTAATTGTGCTATTAAAATTCTTGTTTGAGTGTGCATTTGTATGTGTGTGTGAATGTGCACAGTGATACATTTTCAGGTGCCAATTTTTTTTACTGTATTTTTCTTTTTTGCAATTAAACTTTATAGGTTTTTCATTACAATCCAGTCGTTTATTTAGGTATATGTATTGTAATGATGCTCTGCATATGTACTTGGGCTATTATTTATAACCTACAGGTGTGTGCTTTTAATGAAGGCCTGTGTTAGTTAAGGTTTATACTTTAAATCCAATCTTTGGGGGGGGGGGGGGTTGTTAATTTAATTGGGGACAAATTCCCAATGTTTGTGCAAACTGTTCAACCCTTTACTGTCAACATACCTGTAAATGAATGGTGACTTCAATGACACGCAATAGTTATAAAGGGGTATATTTATGATTAGTGAACCATTTATACTGCTCCATAATATATTATATTTTAGTAATGGGTTAAAATAAACATTTGTGATATATATATATATATATATATATATATATATATATATATATATATATATTAGTAGATATAAAAGATACTATACAGATTGATACATAGTATCAGTACATAGGAAATACTGAAGATCACACAGAGAATGAGACAGTGGTTTTATAGATAGGATCATTTTAGCAGCCATTTACTTTTCTGGTTTGAAAAGTGGCAAAAATAACAGTTTATATATTGAAGAGGTAGGTACGGATTATGATAAAGCACTGTACATATCATAGCCAGGAATTAAATTAAAAAAATATATATTTGGAAATATATTGCTATTAATTTCCATGACATTGTTTCTAGTGCAATAATTCAGAAAATGTGACAATTTGGCCAGGTTTGACAGATATAGAGAGAGAATATAGCAATGTCATACATCTCACCTATGATAACATAGGCCAGTATAGGGTACAGTTTACTGTTCCAAAGTATTGCAGTTACCCGCAAGATAGCACTATAAACAGTATTGGCATACACCTTGGCATTAACCCAAATGAAGGTGTTGTATCAAAATTTACAAAGCAGGCTTGGCTTGCATGTAAAGACATATATATCATATAACACTATAGAGAAAGCACACTATAAAGCACATTAAGAAAGATGAGCATAAATGGGGTATGCTGCATTATAAATAAAACCCAATTGTACAAAAGGCCTCCAATCATAGCAATGACCCATATGACCATTCACTCGTTCTCCCCTTTAATAAGTCTAAGTCTGGACTAAACATTTTGTTCTCAATGGTATACACAATGGACCGACAGCTACCTATAACAGTCCATGACATGCACTGCAGGCTATAAACCCTTGTGAAGTTATAGGGATGGATGCAGCAGCGCTTTCTTGGACCACTAAATTATTATTTTGCCTATTTAGAGAGGAGAATTGGTGGATGTAATCCTGAATATCCATACCTATAAAAACAATAGTAGGAATGTATATATATGTATATATGTGTGTGTATAGTTAGATATATTGGATATATATGTATTTATAGTTTCATTTGTTTTGTTTTTTAATACGAAAAGTAAAAATAATTGGAGAAACACAATATATTTTCATATATCTACATCTATACATTACATAATGGTAACAATACCACGACCATGAAGAAATATAATATTCAAACGTGCGGCGTAGTTGGTAGATATAGAAGTCTCACGCTGCTGCATTAAATATATGAATGTGACATGATAGGACTGGGCCTGTATGAAAGGGCAGAGGTCAAGCAGTGTGTGCAGCAGGCCAGCTTGATTATGCTATATACCCAGAAAATAATGATATCAGGGGCACCACCTGGACAGTCGGCCCACTATGGTGCAGACATATCATCAGTTAAATGTCCTCATTTTTATTACATTTCAAGAAAAAAATGTATGTTTATTTGTAAAGCGCTGCACAATTTGATGGCTATATAAATAAAGATTATTATTATTAATATATAAAATGTGTTAATTGACATTTTTTACTTCTATTCTACTTGTATATTGTGTCTGGAAGTGATCCTATAAATAGTTGGTATGCTTCAAATATAGTATTCCTTAAATATACACAAAAGATTATCAATCTAGATAGATGATGGATATATAAACATGAAATAGATAGATAGATAGATAGATAGATAGATAGAACATCTCTACTAGGTATACATTTAGGTATACATTTATATCTACACTGTCTACATTTTTATATCTACCAAATCTCTATATTTTATCTCACGTTTGCACTTATGTTTGCATAAAGACATATTTCATTTAGCACTATGTAACTGAACAATCTCCTTATTCTTGTTCTATGTTGTATTTGTGCACTTGCATGCTATAAATGGCTGGTGTGTTTATCTTTGTTCCAATATATCTTTCTATACATAGTCATACTCCAAATAAGTGTGAAACTGCATCTCTGTTATGTACACATGCATCAGACACACATGGACTGACTACATACAGTAGGACACAAAAGTCAAATGTGTTCTCCCATACTTAGAAGCCCTGATAAAGTGATACCCTGCAGGTGGACTACACAGCAGAAGGTATTTTGGGGGCACATGTAGGTGGCTAGCATCAGACTGTGTATAATCGCCAGTGGATTTGTGGGTCCTGTTAGTTTACACTTGTAGTCGTGGAGCATAAGTGAGAGCAGCTGTTGTGTAATGGGGCTTCCCCCTGAGAGAGTAAGAGCCGTCTCCTGCCCTGTCCTGACCCCTCTCCTGCCATCATGCGTCCCCATCCTGCCCTCCAGTGCCCCCATCCCCTCATCCCCCCAGCACCTACATCTCCCCTGCTTACTTCTCGGATATTCATTGCTCATGCAGATTAATGGGATTACTGCTGATGCCCCATAGAAGAGGCTGTAGTTATTCATGGACATTACCATGACCCTCACATATGTGTGTGCAAATAATGTAGGGGAGGGGGTCTCTCTGGAGAAGAATACGTCACATAGGAAAACTGCAGATTGTAAATATATATATATATATATATATATATATATATATATACACATATATGAATGTATAACCCTGTGACTTTATATCAGGGCTTCCCTTTACTATAGAAGTGTCTTCTAGCAGCCCTGTGATCTGTATTTAGGGCGGGTGACACTTGGTCGGGATGTCCTTAGTTTTGTCCTGTGTGTAGTGGGACTTTCCCCTCACCCTGTGCGCACACTAGTGCTACCACCACTGCCAGCCTCCGATACCCACCTACACCTGAGGCTGCACACTGCCAGCACTACAACACAAATGCCCCCTGTATGGCAGTCACACGCAACGAATGTTCCAAGAGTTCGATGTGAAAAGCCTCCCAGGAACGAATATAAACGGATCTCACCGGCCAGGAGCCGAGTACAACGAAAACACCTCAACATCCCATTGTCCAGGGTGCTGATAGACAGATAGTCACCGAGATAGCTAAGGAGAACTAGGCAGAAATATATATATGGATATATGCATACATATAAATTAATATATATCTGGATAACTAGATAGATATATATCTGTGTGTGTGTTTATAGAAAGGTACAGATATAGTTAAAACAATTGAATAAGATGTAATTGATGTGTTTATATACACGCAATTACATATATGTATTATAATAAAAGTGTTATGTTACATGTTCCTTAGACTAATATATATATATATATATATATATATATATATATATATACACTGTTTAGTGTAAATAATACCTAATATTATTGCAATGATTATTTTTAACCATGGTGCCAAATATTGTCTTGAAACAACAGGAAATAATGAACAATGTCGAGTCATATATTTAAAAAAAAACAAAATCACTTGTGGAAATTGGCAGAATTACCCAAGGATGAGAATAATGTATAATATGAGACCATGTTATTGTGCTATCCATTTAATATCAACTGTTTTCTAAATGCTCTCTGGAGAAATTGACAAAGATACATATAGAATATTTACTTCCCTTACTACGTAAAAATATTAAATAGTTATAAAGTGAAGTATAGAAGTATATATGTGCAAAACTTACTATGTGTATCTATGTGTGAGTGTGTATATATATATATATATATATATAGTATATAGTTATACAAATATACACCTACATTCTCCACAGTGGATATAAGTGAATAAATATCTACATATAATGTCTTCTGTATAAGTGTGTATGCATGTGTGTACATATTTGTATACATATGCTTGCAATGTATATTTAATACATATACTGTACACATACATAGAAGACATATATATATATATATATATATATATATATATATATATATATATATATATACACTAGATAGATTTTTGGCATGGGTACATGACGGGATCATGCTGGAATTCGGGGTAGTAAAAGTGCTTTTCTTGCTGCGTGTTATTAATAATAATACTAATAAGTCTATGACTATGTGTAGAAGTATTGTAAGATGTAGGGATCTACCTCTGGGGATCCCCAGGCAGGGGACAGTAAGGGAGGGTATTCTGTCTCTCTTACCTGAGCAGTGTAGCCCCCCTGAAGACTCCTGCCCTCCATGTGGGTGACAGCGGCCTCCCCTTGTCTGCTCTATGTCCAGCCCGAGCTGACTGCCTGGCGTCCATCCCGAGTGCTGAGCTGAGTGCAGGTGGCCGCTGCTGTCCTGGGAGGAGGGGGGCAGCTCCTGATTATTTGTGTCCGACCACACAAAATACCTCAGGGTCAGTTTTCTGCCTCCACTCCCCCCGTCACTCCCTACACCCCCTCCCAGATGCCCTGTGATCCCCTGTGATCTCTCCGGTGATGCCACAACTTGCTCCTAACTTTTTGGTGCACATGAGTGTCCCCGGCATCACTCCGTGTACATGTACCACAGTTACACACATATGAGCCCTGGCATGTAGGGGTGCTGCTTGTACCTCCTCCCCATCAGATCCTCACACAATGCACACAGCACTGGAGAGCTGAGCCTCTGCCCGGGAGAAACTTTCCGCTTCTTGTTCCTGCGGCAGCGCCTGTCCTGCTCCTGTCACCTGTGCTGCCCCCTGTCACCGGTGCGGCCCCTTCCAGCTCCTGCCCATGACTTACCCTCTCCCCCAGCAGCAGTGCCCCTCCATGCCTACCAGGTACCCCGCAGTGTGTAGCCCTTGTATCTCAGCACCTCACTTACCCCATTCCTTCACTTTACCCCCAGCCTCACCCCTGCCCTCTCCCGGGGTCCTAATACTACACTTCCTGCCCCTTCTCATTCCTGCACAGTCCTTCTCCCCCAGCTGCACATGAGCCCCTCACTCACCTGTGCCCCCTATCACTGTCCCACCCCATTATTAGTGAGTGTCCCTCTGCTCCCCTGCCCCATTCCTGCACAGACTCATCCTCTGCCCCCCCCCCCACTATCCTGTTACCTGTGCCCATCACCCACCTGTGCCCCCTGCCCGCTAATCACTGTCATTGTCCCAGCACTTCCTCCCCCTCCAAGTGTCATTCCTCTACCCCCCAAAGTAATTCCTGCAGACTTCTTGCCCCCAGTCCCATGAGTTGCCCCCTGTTTCCCCTTGTCCTTCACCCCTGAGCCCCCTGTTGTCCCTCACTCCCCCAGCCCCAGCCCCTCTCCTCTCCTCCCCTGTCCCTCTCTCCCCCCTCTCCTCTCCTCTCCCCTCTGAATCTCATTGATCCAGGCGCTGGTAATTAGCCCTTCCCGTCGTGCCTGTGTAATGAAGCACATGCGCACTGAATTAATCAGCCATTTTTTGCAGGAAACTAATTAGCAGAATAAAGATCCAAAGAGTTTTTTTTTCGCTCGGCGACCATCAGATGTGAGCGCGGCTCCTGGTGTCCGGAGCTTCTCCCCCCCGGCTCCAGCCCTCAGCCCTGCACCCCGCACCGCTCCGGGGCCAAGCCCGAGCGGCTTCATGGGACCCCGGGAAGAGCCGGATCGGACTAATCCAAAGAAGAAGAAGAGCCGAGCCGAACCGTACAGCAGCAGCAGCAGCGCCGCCGGTGCGCACCCCGGACCCGAGCCCGCAGTAAGTGACAAGTTGTACCCCTGCCCCCTCCTCCTGCCAGGGGAGCCCCGGGCACCTCCAGCACGGCACTGACCTGAGCTCCAGGGTCCTGTGCACACTTCTCTCCCCTCCATGTCATACTGTGCGCTCCCAGTCCTCCAGCACTGGCTCGTGTGTCATTGTGCCTGGCAGCCCTGCTCTGTACTCATACATATACACATCATATAGCAGAGTGTGCACCCCGATATCACCTCTGCTATTACAGCCTGGCACCCCATGTACACATCACTGTGTACCTTCCTGCACATCACATACACTATTATTATTACTAGCTGCCATAGGAAGACTACATCACTATTACCTTTTACATTGTCTTTCACACAATGGAGTAATATTTATAAACAACTTTTTTGGTATTTTTTTTTTTTTAATTTCTCTTCTTTATGTTCATCTGGTGTAGTGTGTGCACATCCTATAGACTATATTAGTGTCCAGTAGGTAATGCCACATTATCCCTGTGCCACTTGTGTCCCCTGGATCATCTGATAAGATAGGACACATTGTAGCAATATTTTTCTATAACTTGTTTGTCTTTATGCCAGAGGACTGTATGGTGACAGCACTGACTGGATGTCATTCTGTATTCAGGGGAAAAGTATTCATGTCCTGTATTCCAGGCAGTCACCCCAGGATCAGCATAGGAGCCTATGTGTGATGTACATAGGTTAGGTTGTCTGCCTCTTTGTCATTCGAGAAGACTCATCTTATTGTGTTCTATTGAATTATTTTATTTTCTTGAGCTATAACTTTTATTATTATTATTTTTTCTCGCAGCATTGTAAAATGTATTTCTGGCTATTGGGAAAAACACAATGTCGAGATGATTTCCATAATCAATAAGTGTTTGTAGGAAATCCTTTTCCTTCATTTCCTGTACTTTTCAGCTGCGTGGACTGGCCAGTCGTCTTCCTTCTCTAGGCGTTGGGATTCTTATGGTGCTTATGTCTCTTTATGGACGTCAAACTGTGAACATGGATTGCTGTGTGTTTGGAATATGGGGAATATTGTATGATGGTGTACACTTGCAACCGGAAAGTATGTGCACCCTTATTCATACTGTCTTTCATTTGTAATGTACATGTGTGCAGTATATTTTTGATTTTTGTCGGCACGTGAAGCTAGGGTAATGAAAATATTTAAGCGATACAATTTGACTTTTTTTTTTTTTTTTGGCTTCCCCTTGTGTCAGGGTCACCTTTATATGCTGCTGGTGTCAGAGGTTGACCTGTCCCTTCCATCAATACATCCTTAGAAATGTTTGTTACTAGGTTTTTGTTAAAGGATGTAGATGTTGACCAGATGGATATTTTTTTCCCCCCCATCTCTGAGGTAAAAGGTACTGATGCTGAACAATCCTGGTCCTTCAGAGACAGTGAGACCCAATCCCTCCCACCCTCAGGACCATCTTGCTTTAATCTGACAGTACTACATTGTACGTGGCTTGATTCTTTACGTTTTGCTACTTTTTCTCTCTGCTTTCCATTGTCACATCCAGATGTGTTTATTTTCCTTTTTTAAAATACATTTTGCATACCTCAATTTTGGATTTATTTTTAAAATCTTGTAGAATTTAAATTCTATTTTTCATTTTCATGTTTATATATATTTGGGATGCTTGTGTTTGTTGATATTGTATTTAAGCTGTAAAGATAGCTCCAGGCTTTATTGTGGTGAGTGTGTATCTGTAGCTGGGCCTATCATCCTGTCGGGAGGCATTGAATGTCCTCTTGGGTATAGATATACATATATATTTTTTACCCCATCATCCAATGGAAAGGTTGTTTAGGCTCAGTGATTGCGTCCTTAGGGTCACAGTAAGTTCGAAACCGTGAAGAAAGGTGCAAGGAATCCTAGAATGAGAAAAAAGCTGCCCAACAAAACGGGGTCAGCTTGTATGCTAAGAGGCAACATTAACAAAAAGAGAAAAGAATACCAACTGCTTTGGTTTAGTTTGGGTTTTTTAATCTTTCAGGCCCCTTCCTCCCTCGATTTTTCACTGTGTCTCTGTCTCTTGTGTTACAGATTGCGACCTGCCTGTGAAGTATTTGCTCTAAAGCTTAGCTAAAAACAAAACCAGCAAAAACCCTATTGAATTCAGGCAAATAAGGTTAGGTCTGCAGATCATATTACAAAGCAGTTTTGAATATACTGCCCATCGCACCAGACCAGTTATTCCTGTTGCTACAACTTGGAAGGAAAAAAAAAAGACATTTAAATCGTAATTTGTTAGTACAAGAAATGGAAAGTATTTTAAGCTCTTTTTCTGCCTGATAATTCAACACGAGCCCAACCCTTTTTTTTTTTTTTCCTTTAAATTTTTTCTCTCTCGTTTCATAGCTTTCCAGGTACGTCTCTTAATGAATATGAAATGAATTCCTGTTTCGACTTTATTTCCTACGTTTTGCTATATATTTTTTTTCATATCCCTGTATTTTTAGCGTCCGCTTTTTCTTTGTGTATGTTGGAGGAAGTTGGCTATGATACTGTGGTTTTACAGTTACACACTATGTTATCATGTTTGTAATCACTAAATCATTGCCGTGGTTCAGAACTGTCAGTTGTGGGCTATTGCATAGTGTCAGATGCATGTGCTTGATAAGTTCCCACTGCCAATCCCCTGTTGCTCAACCACTTGGGCATTTCATGCCACTATCATGGCTTGGCTGTGATTTGAAATGATGGACTAGTGAGGTTACTGACTTTTTTCTGCGGATGTAGTTGAGGCCTGGTGTCAGCTGTCTTGTAATCTGGCCACCATTTTTATTTATATTGTTTTCCCTTTTTTTTTTTTTTTTAAAGATCCTTTCCCAACTGACCAGTGAAATCTCTGGGCCTTGCAATAATTTATTAATGCCCTATTCCCTATTGCCCTGTATGCTGACCTAAGACTTAGATGTCCCCTTTATGTGAGGTAGTGACAATTTTAATATCTTTAAATTTCAGGGGCCCCATATTGGCTCTCTTAGCCCATCGTCCTCTTCTGTTTTAGAATTATTATGTAACAGAATCCAAAGCTGCATTAAAAATTCAGTATTACAGGCTGATTGTAATGCTGCCTCATTAGAAGCTCTGTCTGGCCCAGTATTAAGTCAAACACAAAGCAAGGGCTTTTAGATTTTAAACACCAATAAATATTAAGTATCTGCCATGAAAACTTGCAGTTGCCGAGGCTCTTGGATCATGTCCTTTCTTCTTAGTACATAAATATAAAAACATTTTTTTTTTTTTTTTTTTAGTTTAATTAACTTCATACATTTGAATTCCTATTTCAAAAAATCCCATGCAAATAAATGAAGTTATTTTCATGGTGGGTATTGTGATAAAGTACAGTATGCGTATTTGGATGTTTGCTGTCTACGGATTGTGGTATAGTACAATATTTTTTTCTCTCTCAAATATTTTTTACATAGGGCCCATCAGTGGCCACTTGTCCTCTCAGCCCCCCTCCCCTTCACTTTCCTTTAGTTCCTCATTTCATTTCGGAAAGAAAAAGAGGAGCGTGGAAAACATTGTATAATGAATGTTCAATTCATTTGCAAATCCCGACTCTGATAGTCTCCTGCTGAGAGATCCAAAAGTGGAGCCCCCTCCTCTCTACCATTTTGGGTCTGTAGATTGTTCTGCGATTTTTGAAACCTGTTATGTCCAATTTAATTTGTCACACGTGTAGTTTAAAAAAAATATTTAGCAGCTGCCTTTTTTTAATTTCAATTTTAGTTTCTTGTCTAAATTAAATATGTTTCAAATTGTGTGGCCTATGCGGCACTATATGACATTGCTATTGTAAGCAGATTAAAGCACCCGGAAGCCGAGGCGACCAGACCATCTTTTTTTTTTTCCTTTTCCTTTTTCACCCTCTCTGATTCTAGTAGCCAGCAATGGCTTAAAGTGCTTCTGTGTGTTGACACTTTGGCTCACAGAGAAACCATAGGGTAACCTCTTCGTGCCCCTCTGCTGCTGGCCTTTTGTTCAATGAGAATTGAGCTAAGGTGCTTTTCATTGTGACTGCAGGGAATCAGGAGATCTATGTGTGATCCCTGGTTTTAGAAATCCATCTAAGTTTATTTTATGTGAAGGGAGGGTAGTCAAGAGAAAAAAAATGAAGCACTTGTATGTTGTTGGCTTTTATTAGTAGTATTTCTGATTATTATTAGTATGAATTTATGCCATGGTTTAATGGAATTTTTCGTTGGTTTGTCTTAATATCCCAAATCTTTTGACTTCATCATCTTCTACCTTTTTATCCTTTCACTCGTGGAGGTTATCAGCAGTGTCACAGCAGTGTCTTGTGTTTGGTACTAGGAAAAAAATATACATACACACATAAGTGTGTGTGTATATATACATATATATATCTACACACATCAGATGCCAGAACACTGTCCTGGCAGCAACCACAAGGCGCTGAGAGGGTGTTTGTAATTTTTATTTTTTTTTTCAAACTCCCTAAGGGAGCTGTAATTTTTCCCCATCATATCCTATATCTAATACATGAGAGAACGGCGATGCGTGGAATATTTGTTTTTCTTTTGTTCTCATCTGGCCTGTTATGTCTCCAGCTGTGAATTATTTTTTTATTTTTTTTTTTTTAAACCTAGGCTGTCTCGAACACACCTTTTTTTCCCCCATCTCTTTTTGTGTATTTTTTTTTTGGTTTTTGTTAAGCTCTGATCCTGTTGTCTTTCGTATCTTATCTGGAGCAGGTAATAGACTGGTTCTCCAAAACCTGTGCCTATAATAAATCCATCGTATTTCTGTGTCTTGCCTCTTCCCTGCTATATACCGAGTGTAGTTGCGTATATCCTTTTTAATATATATAGAAGTATGACGGTGCCTCTTTTAAATTGGGTTTTCACTACAATGTGCTTTTATGGTGAGGTAGTTAGTCTGAACAAGGAGAGGGGTAGATTTTGTTTTGCTTGTATGTTACAGTAGAGCCTGAGGGTTACTTTAGGAATTAATGTGATAGTGTTGGCGCTGGGTGTACCTTGCATGCTGGTTTCTAACCCTCGACCAATCGGCCATTCTTTTTTTTTTTTTTTTCTTTCCTCCCCTCCCTTCGGTCCCGCCTTCTTCATTTCTGAATATCCAGTTAGAAAAGCTGAGCATTTGGTCTCCACAGCAACCCGAACATGAACGACATTCGTCAAGATATATATATTAATTTACCGTGGGTATTATGTATAAAGAGTACCATTACTTGTTCTCTACACTACTACCTGTCTGCAATTAAATCCTTGTACCTGGGCTTATATTAGTCTTAACAAATATGCGTTTATATCAGTTACACATTTGTAGCCGGATTATGTGCATCATTTCCGTAAACCCTTGCAGGACTACAATTTAAGCACGCAAGTAAACCTAGCTTTATCCGGGCCTGCTCATTTTGTAATGTTAAATCAGCTTCCTTTGCGGAAGACCATCTCATATTATACCAGTTGGACTGGTTTTTTTTCACACAGTAATTTTAATAAAACAATATTGTGCATTGGATATGGTTTAATGGTTGCTATTATCCTATGTTTTATCTCGTAAAGTATAAAGGGGCATTCACAACTGCTTAACAGCGATCTCATTAGATGTCCCCAACATTAAACTCTCTAACCTTTTTTTGCCACTGAGGAGAGGGGGATCACATTCACACTGTACAGATAGCACAACGTTTGTCAAACCTCTAAGTGAGAAGTTAGTATAGATTCCTAAGAATAGGCTGCAAGGCCTTGTGCAGAGTCTCCTAGCGTTGCATCACGTCTGGAGCCTAAACATTGCTGCGGTGTCACATATACGTAGGTTCTATTTTGGTTCATATGAATGTGATTCTGCTTATTCAAGGTGGACCTTCCTGCAGTAGTAGTAAATCGGGGCCAATTTTACATGAACCAGCATTAGGTGGCACTGTTTTAGCGTCTTGCCTGATAAAAAAAAAAAAAATGGCTATGATTCAGTCATTAGGACGACAGATTTCCATACTGACTGGGTGAGCGGCTCTCGATTCCGGAAGCTATGGATAGAGAAGCATAATACTTTCCAGAATTTTTAGAAATTAAAAAAATTGGGGGGGGGGGGGGGGAGGGGAGTGATAGTTATATAGGACATACTGAAGTAGCTTAATATGTATTATTATTGATAGTGCCTATTGGTTATTTTATATGGCAGGGTGCATATAATGTTAAATATAATTATTTTCTACTAATGCAATTTTCTGGAAAACTATACTAAGCAATAATGGCGGTATTTGTAGAAAATCGGGATATATAATACATAACATTTTTATAAATTCCTGACACTATGGTTCAGTGCAACACTTGTGAATTCTGGATATGAATCCAGATGTAGTGTTGCTCTGTGACTTTAAGAGAGCCACAGTTTTGAAGGCCATCATGCGCTCATTAGGAATATGGCATTCTACATCTGAAGCTCAGTCTTCAGACTCGCCTGTGCCAGCACTGGAATGTCTCCACGGTTCCCACTATATCTCTGTGATCTATCATTAATCTAGATTCAGATATCAGCAAGTTGCTATTGAGATGGCTGTTTGTGTGAGTGGGACTGCTGTTCATCCTGTCTGCCAGCTGCATGGTCCAGACCTGCACTTCCTTATCTGATCATGGCACAGTCCCAGCTACCCCCTCGCCCCTCCCAACTCTCCTATGATCTTGGTGTCCTCTAAATATTTCTTGTCTTTACTGGCACCGTGCCCCTCCCACCTTCACACAGATTCATGCCTACCCTTTGTCTCTTGCAGCACCGGTGTGTACATGGTTGTGATAGATTCCTATACACACTTTACTGAATTCTAAAATGAACTAACCATAAACCCTGCAATATGCAGAGAAACAACACAACAGAGAATTATCTTAAATTCATTCCATTGACATATTGATGGTTAACGGTCCTGACCTACTCCTACAGCAACTGAATATCATGAAGGAAATTCCATTACGTGGAATAAGAAGCTCCAATGCACTCCGTTGCATCGCTGATCTCTGTTGTATGGATCTTTACTATACCACTGTGTGTCGGACACTTTATGGTTTCTCTAGTACATGTTGCACTACAGCGATATCCACACAGTGAAAGACAGATTCACTCATTGACCTATAGGCACTTCATCACCCAGTAATTACTGTGTGAAGAAAAAAAAACTTGGGTAAAGTTGCACAATATTAAGAGCAAGAAGGAAACCCAATCTGTGAGACAAGTATTTTGCATAGGTCCTTTTCACATAAGAGGTCTTCCTCTGTGTGAACACTTTGTAGGGTCATGGGGATCTCTTGTAGTATGAGATTTTTGCTCTGCTCAATTTATGGTCATTGGGATGATCAGAGAACAGCCTTGTAGGCCTCACAGACCTGTCCTTCTGTATTCTTCTCTAATTTCCCTTTTATGAACATAATACTTTTTTTCTTTTAAGTCTATTTCTTGTAGCAACAGGATTATGGGCAATCATAAAGGCTATGGGGGAGTGGGGTTGTTGGAATTCAATCTGATTTTGCATGACATCAGCTTCTTTTAACCCTGCGGGTGTCTTACCCTTATATTTAACTCTAAACCCCCGACACCCCAGTTGCACATGGACTTAGTTCTCTTATGCTCTGTGGCTGGTGGCATACATAAGGTTGGTTTAAAAACCATTCCCCTTACTGAGTGAGATGCTTATGAGTTAATCCCACTAAAGCAAGAATGCAAATGTAATCCAGGAGCAAGGCAGCTGTTTTCTTTCCATGTGTTTTATAATGATAAATTCTACCAAGAAAATGTAGATTAAGTGGTGTAAATTCCTCATCTCATGTGTGGTTGGAAGGCTTTGTCTGGCTGCAGGTTGGATGTTTGGTAATTTAGTCCCATGATAAAGTAACGTAAGTGAGCAAAGTTCCGTTATGTATCCATATTCCATAGATAGATGCTATCATTACATAGTCTGTTGCCTTTATTATTTTCTGGGGCCTGAAGCTGCACGCGTATACATGTGGGTTTTGGAGTATGCTCTCAGGGCAGTTAGGGGATGATACACCACAGTATAACTATCTCCATAGTGACAGTAAAGCATCCACTCGAGGAGCACAGTTTGGGGTTGTGAGGGGGATCTTTTTTGTCTTCTGGCTGCCCCACAGAGTAAAGTCATGTTCTAGCTTTCTCAGCTTCTCTAAACTTTTTTTTTTTTTCCCTTTTTCCCCTTTATGTGCCTCCTGTGTGTTTCAGAAGTCTCCCCTGTATTTTAGGATGTACATAGACGATGAAAGTCTTACGGGTCTTATAACACTGACTACTAGGAGACGCAACTTAGGAGCTTGTTTTTATTTTCAATTTTTTGATGGTTGGAAGTTCTTAATTTTAGACTATTCCCATGTTAGCTGCACTTGGCTCTTGTACCTGAAGGCGGATCTTTCTGCACCCTGGAGATGTCTGCTGGCCTTAGGCTAACTATCTTCCTAATAGAACACCCCTCCCTTGGGCACTTGGTGCTAATCAGGGTATTTGCTTTGATTTGTTTACGAGTGTGTTAAATAATTGTAAACAGCCCCGTTTTCCCTCCCAGCGCCATCAAACTCCATCAATTAATCTGTTTGAATGTGAAAGGGGATTGCAGATTCCCTGTGGGGCTAATGTTTATCCACGCTTCCTCTATACAACGTTAACAAGGAGGTCTCTAAGCTTCCAGGGGAGGATTAGTGACCTCACAACGGAGGAATGGTGCTCCCCCCAGAGAGTACAGTTTGGGTTTCAGGGGGATTTGCCTTTATCAGCTTGCAGGTAGATACTGCATGTCACCTCTGGAGATTGAGCAGAAGTGATCTGTGAAGCTCTTAGGGGAGGAATTTAATTTGGAGGAGGTGGGGATTCAAATGGGGAAATCTATTGTACACAAAGAAACAAGGTGATGTGTATTGGTGTATATGCAAGCATGCCAGTGTGGCTCAAGATACCTTGCTCTCTGTATACAATTCTGTGCTCAGATTGTAAAAATAGAAATCTTAAAGGAATAATCCTTGATTTATGTATTGATCGCCTATCCTTCGGTTGTAAGCCGCATCACATCACAGGCCTGCAACGTCACATACGTTACTAGCATGGCCTATTTGCAGATGACATGCCCCATTCACATGCATGGGGCTGAGCTGCAATACCAAGTGCACCTGCTGTACAGCGTAGGGAAGTGTGTATGGTAAACTATGAACAGATGATATGGGGTTGTTGTTTGTCATACTCTAGCTACCAAGTTTACCTATCCTAAGGCTCAGTGATCAATGAATAAATACAGGAATAATCCTTTAATACTAGTTATTTAGCATTGGCAGGCAAATAAGTGCAGTGATCACTTTGTCACCCATCTCTTCTGTGCCTTCTGGTTTTGGAAAGGGCACAGTAATATCCTTGCCTGATCCTTATGTCTCCCGACATCTAATGCAAGTGGATGCGACTTTGGGAAGGCCCATAGACGTAAGGTTGGTAAAATCTTTCAAAATCACAGTACATAAGGTTGAAAAAAAGACGTCATTCCATCAATGCCAACGTATAAAACTTTGTGTTGATCCAGAGGAAGACCAGGCCCTGCAAGGCTTATGCCAATTGGCCCATAGAAGGGATAATTCCTTCCAGACCCCAATATGACTCCCTGTATCAACAGCAACGATTAACAAAATGTTTTGTTCCCAGAACCTTGTAAGGGATTCAGGTCCTTCTTAAACCTGTCCAAATTGGTGGATTGAGTCAATTTTCATTGAATGTACTGTATATGGGGGTGTAAGATGCCTATTTTGATATCTTATAAAATGACATAAAAAGGACATGGATGACCAGTGGACATGTTCTTGTACCTAGAGTGATACTGATATATTCTTTACACTGCCCAGTACCAGTATAATTACATATATAAGGATCCACTCCCCCAGCACCCCTTTCTTATGTAGTCTCCAAATTGGGTTCCAATTGTTACTTTTGTCAAGCTGTGTAAGTAGAGAGCCCACTAGCATAAAATAATGTGGTGAAAGAGATGTGGGGGCTAATTAGCACGCACCTCCTCATTAGAGCATTATTGTTTTTGTCTGGCAGTGTGTAAGTACTGGATACTTGTCTCAATGAAATGCAAAACAGCAATTAAGCTCAGACCTGTAGATATGATGTAGGGATTCAGATGCCAGGGTGGCAGAAAGCGCTGTCTGTTTCAGTGGGACATTGCTATTCCATCCCATCCATATCAAATACAGTTGTTCTCCATTTACGAGCCTGTTGTTGTATTTTGTTGTGGTGTTTCTTTTCTTATGTATTTTTTTTATTTCATTTTAATGCATGATCCAGTATCTAAGGCTTCAATTTATGGCTTTTACCTGCAAGCCTAAAATGGAACTGGGCACAAATGTGGAAAGTAGATTTTCTAATTCGCCTCGCTCCTTCTGAGCGACCATTTTCACGCAGGCAGACTTGCTTATTTCCCATTTATTTATTAAATTTGAGCCATATCTGATGATTTCTGATAAATTGATAAGAGGAATTGTGTGAGTCAATAGAGATGTAGACAGTTTGCCAATAGAACCCTAGAGTTATTGATTGAGCAGTAAATTAAAGTCTTACTTAGAAGCTGCCGATATTTCTAATCTCTTCCCTCACCAATTACAGGCTTGCGGCTACCTCAAGCCCGGGGCTACAGAACACAACAGGACAGAGATGAGTGACGAGGGACATGTTTTAGGCTTTTCCTCACTTTAGCAGCTTTAAGCCTCATCGTATTTATTTATTTTGCTTATTCTTTTTTTAGTTTAGGCGTCAGGAACGGTTATTCCAAGTGGAACAATAGGATAAGTTATCTGACATGGGATGAAGTGATGGGCTCTCAAGTGATCATTTGGCTGATAAGCCTCTTTTAAATCTCTTCTAGGATTGAAAGTCAGCAGTCCGCTTTCAGGGGAGTAAAAAAAATCTCTTGGTAAATGCTGTGTTCTTTCTAATACCCCAGAGCGAAAATCAATGGGAGGTATAATTCCTACACTTGTCCTACAGCGCCTTTCATGTATTCTGCCTGATCCCTCCCTGAGTACCTGCTCCTGGCTGTGTCCCACTGGCGTCTGCATAAGAGGTCCAGGACATTCAGAACAATTGGAAACCCCATGGACACTTGTGTTTTTTGTTTTGGGATTGTTTGTTTTTTTTTCTTTGCAATTGAAATATCTTAATTAAGGCAAAAACTTTTCCTTGTACATTATTAACATTGCCAGTCCGCTCTTGACTTTTGTAGAAATACCTTTTTGGTCAGACCAGTATCATTGGCTGTGAAATCTGGTGTGGTGTAAGGATGGCTAGCTGAGGAATGTGTGTGTGTGTGTGTGTGTGTGTGTGTGTGTGGCTGGGCAGTGTATTAAACAAGACTTGAGTGCAGGAGGCTAGTATATCAGAAGGAGAGATAAGCTGAGCTCCCTGATTGTGGATCAATAAAGGTTAGTGACATCATATCTCAAAGTGAGAGAGCCTTCTTAATGCAGCTCTATTTATCAGATGGGGCTAGAAGCCAGTAACCCTTTTTTCACCTGTCATGTTGCTGTGTGTGTGTGTGTATATAATAAATATATATTTCTTTTCTCACTGATGTTCAAAAGCAAAGAGAGAGGGATGGCACACAGAAAAAAGACTGCAGTACATTTCAGAGCAGTTACCAAGCAAATCTGCAGAGTAGAGTCATCCTCCTGGCTTCCTCTGGCTCTGTTCTGTTGGCCTGTGTGTATATTGTTGTGTGGGTTAGTGCAGAATGTTTGTTCATACAGGCTCACTGAAGTATCTGTCTAGGAAATGACTTGGGAGCTCTCCAGAAAAGCCTCACTTCCTGACACAGTGATGACTCGACAGCCAAGTTCGTGTCCTTTAGGAGAGGGAGTGACTACACGGGCAGATGTGAATCAGTAAGTGTAAAGCGTAGCTTATAGAACAGGTTTGGGCAGGTAGTAGAGGGAAGTAAGCAGAGAGTGCACACAAAAACCAGTAATGCCAGCCACAAACCTCTGCGTGCCCTTAGCCTTTTACTGCCCTACTAGCCTCAATTGGCCTTCTATGGTCCTCGCAAGGATCCCATTAGGGTTCCCACAATGTAGATCCTGCATCACTTATTTGGATTGGTGCCTGTCGCTGATGTAACTTAAACTTGGCAAGCGGCAGAGAGCCTGGGGCTAGCAAAAAATAGGAACCGTGCCACTAATGTTCAGCGGTTTTCTAAATGCTTTCTGTTACCTGCAGCGGCTTTATTTTCCCATCCGTTACTTGTACAAAATAAAGTGGCTTTTCAAGGTGTACCTGTTCATTATATAAAGCTTTACTGATGTGATTGTATCACTGTACCTGAATACTTGGGCTCTGGTTTTATATAAACCAATTTTTGGTGTTGCCAAAACCAGGTTGCATCATGACCATTTGTCAATTGTGTCCTTCCACATCTATGACTGAGCTCTGCATCATGCATATCAGACCACTGTTCCTAGTGTCATTTTGGTCTCTAATATATACAAATATTTGGGGAAATGTCCCGGAATGTCAGGACGTGGAGCTTTCTGGAAAGGGAATAGATGCTGTAACCTCTACAACACTTACTACAAAGTATCTCTTATTCCTACTCAACTTTAATCTTGGAATCCTTCAAGCACTGATTCTGTTATGCTGAGGAGATAGTATGACACTAAAACATTTATGTACGTACAGAATATAAAGATTAGAATCCCAAATCTGCAGATTTTCTTCCTGCTAGTTGTCTTTCTGCCCTTTTGTGAGCTATGCTCGGCCTCTGTGTAGTGACTGACCAGAGTCATGTGGATGAGGAAGACGTTGGGGGTGCTGTAACCTGATCTTGGATGTAAGGGAGTGGCGAGGAAGGGGGGTAGACTTGGCAAGGCCCTATTGCGGGGTCAGGGGGAGGATCTCCCAGCTGTGTGCTGCCCTGAGGTTTAGGGCATTTTACCTACGGATTATAATATTAATTACTGTCCAGACAAAGAAGGATTTAGTGAAACTGCTCTGGTCTTTTCCTACGGTGAAGTAGCCTTCATGTATTTTCTGCCTTCTGCAGATCCTGGATTCTTTCTCCTGGGAGATGAGAACAAAGAAATAGTACTTACTGTTAACCATTTCAGATTGTCAGAGGATATACACAGATCATCCATAAAATTAAAACCACCTGCCTGCTGTTGGGTAGAATGCCTTGTGCAGCCAGGAAATCTCTATGGTATCAGGCAGAAGACATTAGAAGCAGATCTTTTAAGTCCAGTAAGTGGGGCCTTCATGGATTGGTCTTTCCTGCACACTCCCACTGTGATTTTATTGGAATAAGTTCTGGAGAATTTAGAGGTCAAGTCAATACCCTTAACTTATTGTCATGTTCATCAAATCATTCCTGAACGATTTGTCACAGATGCATTACCCTGTTAGTCTATTACTATTATCTTTTACCATTGCCATGAAGAAGTATACTCTGTATGCTGCCATGTTTAGGTAGGTGCTGCTTGTCAAAATGATGGCCAAGTGCCAAGGTTTCCCAGCAAAATATTGTCGTCATTGGTATGCACTCTTGTCTGTTGCTCTTTTTTATTTCACTTTTTTTGATGGGTTTAAAGGAAATATTTTGCCATGGTGTAATCTGCATGTTACAAAGTAAAAGTAGTTGAGCAGATTGAAATAGCTACAATCTACTCAAATCCTCTTGCTCTATAAAATGCTGCCTGCAGATCATGTGAACAGGTTCCTTGTATAGGTATGGTATACGTAGAGCCATCTAGACTTGCCATTGCTTCTCTGCACTGTAACGCTATTTTTATTGGGTTCCTGGCATCAAAAAAGTTTTACAGCCTTGTGTTATGCTACAGATCTACAACTAGGGCCTTTAGCTCATTCTGGGGTGAACATCAGGATAAGGCTATTTGCACACATTGCAGATTTTACCCAGAGTAATTCCTTTTCATCCCTGGTGAGACCCTTACGATCTCCCACCACCATCTATTAGTTGACATCTTGCTGGCTAGATAAGACATTCACTATGTTTACAGCTTAAAGATGTCCACATTAATTTTTCAGGGCATGGATTCCAGCAATTTTGGTAAAGAAAACTGTTAAAATGATGCAGGATAAAGCTCTGATTTTATCCTGGTGCACGTGATCACGGTCCATTGTTTGCGGCCCATGTGGCATAGGCATTTGAGGTCCTCTTTACAGGGGACAGCACTACCCAAAGGGTCAGATCATACACAGGGCCATGGAAACCACAGGCGTGTGTATGACCCCCTATGTAAATAAGGTTGTGTTAGCCATTAAAAATCGCTTGCATAGGTCTAAAATATGTTTTGTGTGCACAAGACCTATGTTTGTATCTGTATGTAACCTCTAGGTTGACGAGTACTAGACCCCAAACAATCCCTCACATGGAGGGGAACCATAGTTGTGGCTATGCGGAGTGCTGCATTCTTATGTTAGATTTATTTCTGCTAAAATATTATAACTAAGATAATTTCCTCTCGGCACATGACAGCTCAATAAACCAGATCTATGTGTTATAAAGCAGGTGCAGGTTGTTTACATTTGGAAACTTCTTGTAAAGGAAGGTGATGGGAGGTGTGGTTTTGTTATTTTTGCATCTTCTCTTCCTAATGAAACATAACTACCCGATTCTTTAAAGTTTGGCTTCTAACTTCAAATTCCTTGGGTTTGATCACAAAATCCTAGTGTTTCTTAGGTAGATCCTTTCCTAAAGGGGTATTGTGCAGCAAGAATACTGCATATGGCTGCCGGTTGCATTTTGCCTCGAGTGTCTCCCTCCCTCTCTTTTCTCAGGAATCTGCATTTAACTTGATGATTTGCTTTGAAGTTGAGAGTGAGCGGTAAGAGGGTAGAGCTGAAGCTGCTGGCGTTTCCTTCATTGTGGGCAGGCAGTGATGTGCCCCAGCTGAGCGAGTAGAGGCTGCGCCAAGTTCTAATTAAACCTAATCGCAGTGACAATGATACAAACAGGTGTTACCAGGGAAAATAAACCGTGTCAAAACACAAGCACCCCTCCCCTAAGCCTGCAGGTGTGTACTCAGACTATACTGCCGCCCCATGGAAGCATCACTTTGTCCGCAGTATGAAGGTACCCTATATTCCCAATGCTACTTGACCGCCCGGCCAAGGGAGGGTTTTCTTTTTTTCTACAAAAACTCTTTTTTAAGGGTCTCTACAATTATCCTAATAAACAGTTTTATCATCTTCCCAAGAATCAATATTGTGGCTGAGGCTGGTGTATTATCTCAGTGCTATTGATTACCTTTAACAGCTCCACTGTGGGCCTTGTTTAGCTAACCCCTTCAGCACACATCTTTATGTCACACCTACAGCCTGACAATGAACCATGTTTCTTGTTACCGGTTGATGGGGATTTGGCATTGTGAAAAAGTTTTTGTTTGTTAAAGTTAAGCCAGATGATGCTAGCTATGTATGCAGAGTTGTGTATGACAGCTGGTCTATAAGTCCTGAGCTACAAGCTTCAGCATTCATCAGCTTGAAGCGTGAGCTGGAGAACCACAAATTACATGTACACAAGGTTATTTCTGCTTAGTGCACTATAGTAGAGCCATGTCAGGTTTTGCTGTCCTCTGCAGTGCTATCTAATGGACTTAAAAATACTGTGCTGAAGTGCCAGCTTGCAGACCTCTCCCATAACTTGGGAGTACTTCTGGTAAAAGACTGGAGTGAGCACACAGGATCCACTCATACTCACCCACATCGCATCACCCTCCCTGTAGGAGAGAGAGGATGGGAAACCAGGTGCTTGAGTCTAATGGAATTTCCCATCACTTACTGCCCTGCTGATTTCTGATCAATGAAAATGAATTTGTTAGCTCATTGCAGCCTGGTCAGAATTCTGCTGCCTGCAAGCGTGTCAGTTCCGGTAAAACCTGCTTATCAGCAGTATGAGTGGATAAAATGAAATAAAGGAACAAGCTTGAAATTATCAGTGGCCGTCTTTCTGATTAACCCTTTTTCAACCTTGGCAAGTCCATCAAGGTATATTCAGGCTTCCTGTTGTCTTGACTCAGTTTTATATATTGTGGTGGCTGATTCCATTTAAATGTACTTTTCCGCATTTTGGGCAGGTTATCAAGAAAATGGGTCTCTTGTCTTTGCTGAAGCTGAAACTTTACTGATCTGTTTTGGGAAGGGATGTGGATTAAATTCTTTAGGTCTTATGAAATACAAATACTATAGACAAAAGGAACTGAGACCTTTTCTTGCTTCAACTTGTGCTCTTATCTGTACTTAAAGTGCACCTGTCAACTGCTCAAGGAGAGGCAGATTTGTGGCTTAACCAATACTAATGAAGAATGAGGGTTTCTGTGGTACAAATGCAATAACTTTTGTAAGCCCTGGCTTTTCCTAGGAGTCCTTCTTGCTCACAGTTACAAATCAGAGTACTTACCATTTATCCATACATCTTTGCATATTATCAACATCCCCATCTGCTGCATATTCTATCAATATGTTTTCCTTAATAGTTTTTTTGGGCCCCACTTTTGGCAGTAACAGGATGTTTGATTCTTGAATTGTATGCCATTCTGTGCAATTAGGCAGCTTCATATGTCCTTAAAGGAGCAGAGGGTCAGACTCTGGTGTTGAGTGGCGTAACAAATCTGTCAAGTAGGTTGTCCTTTAAACATCCTTTAATGGCAAAACAATGTCTTTTTCTATAGATTGGTGAACGAAAAAAGGAAAAGTAATGTAAATCAACACTAAATATATTCTTATATGTCACCATAAAGTCTGTCCTTGACACTTGCAACATTTATATAAATAGTTTGTATAATGCATTTAAGGTATCTGAGACTTATTAAGAAATGTGAAAGATAATTGCTCACGCACCTGGGTAAATGATCTCTATTTGTTTCGATGCAGAGGGGTAGCTAGTTCGCCAGCAACTGACTTCAAATCATCGAAAGATCACTTGAAGAAATGGCCCCGCATCCAAAGTTAAAATGGTGCTCTTCTGGAAAGTAATAAGGTTTTGTGTTAGGGGGAAATATTGAAGAGTGCTCATCTGCTGAGCTAACGCCTGTGATTAGTGCTGCCACTGATCCCAGGAGTTAGCCATTTAACTTGGATTTGATCGGCATGCCCTGTAATGTCATCGGGGCATGAGGATGGGTTGCCAAGACCGCCAGGAGTTTGTCAAATTCTTTAGGTTTGTTGTACATTGGAACAGATATATTTTATAATTGTAGCTCCAGACACAATTTATTTTTGTCCCAGTGACAATTGGGTTTTAAAATTGTGTGCTGTCATAGGACCAAGGATTATCAATAAAGCTTCATTACAGAAACCTTACAGTTGATCATTACAGTCTGGGACTAAAGTAAAGTATCCAGAGAGCTGCACCAAAGGTCACACTAGGCAGAGAGGTCTGTCTAACTAGGGGTAGTCTGTAAGTCTGTTGTCCTTAAGTTGGGCATCGCCTGTACAAATATTAAGCTGTATGAATAGGAACTGTACAATAACAAGAGAAAATGTATCTGATCCTTAGCTCTTAAACCTCGTTGAAACACAACTATTAGGCAAGTATAGAAGCAGTGTGTGGAAAGTAAAGTACACCCTTAATGCTTTCGTAGTGCTTTATTGATCATTCTCAAAAGTTTTGATCAAAGCAGTTTGACAGTTTGCATCTGCTGATTTAGGCCATCCTTGAGACATTTTTCTCATTCCATGCCGCATTTCACTTTAGACAACTTACTCCAGATTTATCAAGTCAAGCAAGATGTGCTAGGTAGATTCCTGCAGTCCTACGTTTCACAAATCATTTTCAAATTAAGGAGAAAAATTCCATCAGAACTTCGCTGGTAAAGCTTTACATTATACCACAGTAGCATTTGTTGTGTTACAATAAGTAAAACCAAAGAGGATGTGCTTTGGTACAAAAGGGACGGAGCATGGTAGCTTGAGTTGGAAGGTAGAAACTTTTTTTCCTTTTATCTTCATATAAATGGAATATTGTGATTTTAAATTGTCTTGGAGGTTATCAGGATTATAGACTTGCCGATGTGCATCAATGACTAATAATGCACATCGGCAAGTCTCTTTCGAAGTCATCCAGTGCAGGGACTGTTAAGAGGTCCATAAGGTTTGTCGTTTTGTATTTGCATGAGAGACCTCCTAGGTTCTAGATAAACTCTGCAAATGAAGAATCAATAGGATTGTGAAAAGGCTGCGATCTGGCCAGGGACTAAATCAATAGCAGGATTTATCTGTCACATCAGAACGCTGGAGCACCTGGCAGCGAGGCTGCACACATACCTCCTGTCTCATAGACTTTTCCTCCCTAGCCTTGCAGAGCTCCAGGGAACATGGCGATGAAGTAAAAGAGACTGCCATTACAGACAGGTCTCTGCCCCATTCAGCTGTCTGTGCAAAAGAGGCTGGCATGGGCTTGTGCTGGTGATCCCCAGGCTGTAACTGAGCCGCCAGCAGTCTTGTTTGGTATGGTAGTTCCTCTAGCTTCCTGCTGTTAGAAAAGCTGTTTATGCTAATGAGCCTATTAAGATTTGAAGGCCTTTGCCATTCTTGTTGTCTGTGTGTGTGTGCTGTGCCCCATTAATGAGCATGCACAGGGCAGTTCTTGTTTGTATTGTCATGGTGCCAATTCCAGCACCCTTTGCCAGAGCAACAGGAAGAGAGACATCTGTTGATGGCAGCCTCTCACCTCATGTCTTTTCCTGCTGGGAGAAAAACTCACAGTGAGGGTTAAGAAACTGTGTAGGAAGCACTTGTAACTTTCACCGAGTTGCTACCACTGTGTACACTTGCTGGAGAGGTGCTGGAAGAAGCGGTGCCTACAACTTGACTGTTTATATTATTGCTGAATTACTAAGTCCAGACGTTAAGCACAAAAATTAGGCCAAAAAAGTCTCAAGGGCTGATTTTAGACTAGCAGATTTTATCGCCCATATTATGGTTGTGGCGTGCTGATTTGGCAAAGCAATCTGAAAAGTTGCAGAGCTGGCATGCTGCTTATAGCCTTTATATTTTTGCATGCCAGTGCCATCCAATACAAAGATAAGATTTCGGGATTTGCAGTCTGTGCATCCAAAATCGCTTGTCCTTTTATTTTTGTTTTATCCCTATTAGCAGTGTAATGATCCTTTGTGGAATTTTTTGTTTCTTTATGGCTCCTTTTTTATTCTTGGTGTTTTGCCAATATGCCTCTTGTGTGCCTAATTAACACTGTTCTAATTAACAATTTCAGATTACACAGTGCCGCTGTTCAGATTTAATCCTGAGGATGTCGGGTGGCACGGTCCCACCCCCCCCCTCCTTGTGCATTTGTTTAGTGCTATTGTTATGGCTTTTCAGTAAAATTGTTTCCTGCCCAGCATTGGCACACTGCCACCGGTGGTACACATGTGTTCAGATGGGGATATTTATACAAATGAGAATGGATCAGAAGTCATCTTGTGCCTTTATTACCATGTAATGATTATTTGACATTCAGTATTTTAATTACAGCACAGGTTTCTAACTTGTTGAGAGCCGGTTTGGCTGTTGCATCATGGTAAAGTTCAAGCACAACTTTTTTTTTTTTTTTTTTTTTTTGGGCAAATCTAGTTGACAACTGGCTTTACAGTGTACATTTACAGGCAGATCATTTGTGCTGGAGCTTTAGTTTAGCTGCTAAAAGTATCCTATAGTGTTTCCCCCCCCCCCCCCCCTCTGCTGTGTCAGAATTTATTTATTTATTTTTTTGCCAAAAGAAAAGTGCATCTTTTTCGTTTCAAGCAGAACACCACACAGCTGAGGAACACACTGCCTTCAATGTCCACACTCTGATTGGAGGTCATTGATTTTACGGGAAAACATGTTTTATAGACAGAGTACTGATCGACCAGTGGAGTTTGACTTCTGCTTCCTTAAGTGAGAGCTGCTTCTCTCCTATTGACTGACAATCCGAGTAAGAGATGAAAGCTAAGAGGTGGAAAAACAGAGCTGTAAAAAGAACTGGCAGATGGCTCTGCAGTCATATTCACAGTATTGCTGGACATGGATGATAAATGCAAGTCTTATGGTACATGCATCCGAAGATGAAAAACCTTGGGACATAAGGTGTACTCTGAATTTTTAGGCTTCATCATTGAGATATTAATCTTCTCCTGTTCTTAGTAAGTTTTGTTGAAGTGGAACATATGGTTCTGGAAAGTGATCGGATTCACATACTGATGAACTGGACCTAATTTTAGACCTTTGTTCTCTCCTTGACCAAGGGAGCACAACGGGTTTTGCATCAATAAACAAGTCCCTAGTGCCCAGTCAAAGTGTTTCTCTCCTTTTTTCTGCCTCCCCTTCCCACAGCTTCCTGGAACTTACCAAGCTTTTATGGGATTGATTTTGCAATTAGCCTGTTAACCCTCTCGCCCTTATAGCTTTGCCAGTGCTACTGGACTGAGCTGTCAATCCTCCAAGTCAAGATCCAATACATGTGTTGTGTTTTTTTTTTTTTTTAATAATTATTATTATCCTTTGCCTTAGATCAGCCATGTAGCTAACTAGCATGATGGATATTAATTTATATAACACTATTGTCCTAGGGTCATGTCATAACATATGCTGATCATCTATACCTTATAGGAAGTATTCTTTGAATTAACTGCTGTATTAAATTATTATACAGTTAATCTAGATTTAAAATATATTTTTTTTAACTTCTTGCAGATCCAAGTTGTGTTGGGTGCAATGAACTCTACGTGCAGAGGTCACCATGGAAGGCTGTGACACTTCCGTCATTGCTGGGAAGGACAATGGATGCAGCGCTTCTCGAAACCAAAAATGGACTGAACTTAACAGCGCCCTTCACCTTGATCAATCTGGCAGCTTGGAGCAGCCCAACATGGAAAGCCGTGGGTCTCTGGAAAGTCTGAGTGGCTCATTCAATGAATGCGTCCCTGAAAGCGCTAACCCATCTGGTGCCATCTCGCAGTCTCCCAGCAGAGCAGTCTGTTGTAACGAATGTTCATCCTCCTTTCCTAATTTACAGGACTATATGGAGCACCGCTGCCCTGGTACTCGGCAATCTCTTGCTCTGAAGGAGGAAAGTGAAAGTGATGTTAGTGAGGAAGGAGAGGACGAGAGTGACGTTGAGAATTTGGCAGGTGAAATAGTTTATCAACCTGATGGTTCTGCTTATATAGTGGAAAGTGTCAGCCAACTGGTCCAAAGTAGTGAAGCCTGTGACAGTAATCCAAACGAGGCTCTTCTTTCTCTCTACAAAAATTCCTTGCCTAATGCAACAGGGAAGTCTGAGGAGACATCGTCTGTGGGCCCTTCTTATCCCCAAATTATTAACACTTTCCACATAGCCTCGTCCTTCAGGAAGTGGTTTGAGAATTCTGACAAATCTTTCCTGGATACCTCATCCATTGGGGGTGTAAGCCCTGTCTTGCACAGCTTCCGAGTTTTTGATGTACGCCACAAAAGCAACAAGGATTACCTTAACAGTGATGGTTCTGCCAAAAGCTCATGTGTATCCAAAGATGTACCCAACAATGTAGATCTGTCCAAATATGATGGCTTTGTACTGTATGGTAAGAGGAAACCCATTCTGATGTGTTTTTTGTGCAAACTTTCCTTTGGCTATGTGCGGTCATTTGTGACCCATGCTGTGCATGACCATAGAATGACTTTGAGTGAGGATGAGCGTAAGATTCTTAGTAACAAGAACATTTCTGCCATCATTCAAGGGATTGGAAAAGATAAGGAACCTCTTGTTAGTTTTCTGGAACCAAAAAACAAAAGTTTTCAGCATCCCTTAGTTTCTTCTGCCAACACTACTGCACCTGGTAATAGTTTTTATGGGAAATTTAGTGGCATTCGCGTTGAGGGCGATGAAGCCTTGCAGGCCAGCTTAGCACTTCTAAAAGAAAATGACACTACTTCCGATGGGGGAGATCAGCCACAGCCCAATGTTGTGTGTCCGAATACCCTACTTAATCTTGGAGGGCTGACAAACTCTTCATACAACACCACCATAAACTCTGTCTCTTTAAGCTCCTCAGGCTCTTGTACTACCAAACCTTCTTGTAGCACGGAACCTGAAACAACTGAGCTTGAGAAGCATTCAACAGGAGTACAAGAGGACATATCAGAAAGGGTGGAGGCAGATGAGGAAGAGGAGTTGGATGAAGAAGAAATGGAGGATGAAGGTGATGTGGAGGGGGAGGACTGTAAAGCACTGTTTTCACGTGGGCTTGAGGATGACTTTGTCGACAGGCCTCAGGATGAGTCTGGGTTGTTTGCCGAGAGCAATGGTAAAAAAGACCTCGCTCTCACTAACCAAAGTATTTCTAATTCTAATTTAATGCCTAATGTGTCTCAGCCTATGGCAAGGGGCACACTTTCTTCATGCTCTTCTTCCTTTGTTGTCTATGATGGTGCAAACAGGAGGAATCATTTAAGCTTTAACAGTGATGGTGTTGATGCCACTATGGCGGAAGGAGGAAGGAAATTGGACTTTGTAGATGAAAGTGCCAATAGGGACAATGCCACAGCACCTGAACCAAATGAAAGTGCAGAGGGAGAGGATGGAAGTTTTGCCACCCAACACCAGCATGCCGATAACCCCTGCGAGCTTGGTGTAGGGGAATGCCCTTCTGGGAGTGGGGTGGAATGTCCAAAGTGTGATACTGTACTAGGTTCATCACGCTCACTTGGTGGACACATGACTATGATGCACTCTCGGAACTCATGTAAGACTCTTAAGTGTCCAAAGTGTAACTGGCATTACAAATACCAGCAGACGCTGGAAGCACACATGAAAGAAAAGCATCCCGAACCCGGCGGTTCTTGTGGCTACTGCAAATCTGGGCAGCCTCATCCCCGTCTTGCGCGGGGGGAGAGCTATACCTGTGGTTATAAGCCGTTTCGTTGTGAGGTCTGTAACTACTCTACCACTACCAAAGGCAATCTCAGTATTCATATGCAGTCGGACAAGCATCTGAACAACATGCAGAATCTACAGAACGGAGGGAGTGACCAAGTTTTTAGCCACACTGCCGGGGTTGCAGTTGCTGCTGCCACAGCGGCTGCTGCTTCCAACATTACTAACTCTTGTGGGGCGCCTTCACCTACTAAACCAAAAACCAAACCCACCTGGCGCTGTGAAGTGTGTGATTATGAAACCAATGTCGCTAGGAACCTGCGCATTCATATGACCAGCGAGAAGCATATGCACAACATGATGCTGCTTCAGCAAAACATGACCCAAATTCAACATAACAGGCACTTGGGCATCAGCAGCCTTCCCTCTCCTGCTGAGGCAGATCTTTACCATTTCTACCTAGCACAAAATATGAATCTCAAAATGGACAGCCCAGCGAATGAGTCTCCGTATATAATGGGAAGTTTCCAGCTAGACCCTACCAGCCCTATGCCCGGGATGCCTCCCTCAGTAGGTAAGTAGTGAAAATTGGTGTGAGCATGCATGCCTTATGTTCAACTAATAGAAAATGTTAGGTTTTTTTCCCCTTATTTTTGTTATTGTACCTCTTTTAACCACTCTTTTGATTTAAAAAAAAATTTTTTTATGCATTTTTCTTTCTTTCTACAAATTGCCATCGACTGCATTGGTGATTGTAGTTTAAGTAACAGTAAATGCAACTAATAAAGTAAGAGAAGTTGACAAACCACATGCTCTAAGTATGTGCCTGGGATGACCATTTGATGCACATGTCAACCTAGTTGCATATATATACTGCTTTGAAAGTGGCCTAAAACTTATATTCATTAGTATGATAGAAAATCTGATTTTATCTATGCTGTTCTGTTTATTCAGGCGTATTCTTAGAATTCTGAGTTTAAACTTTGATTGTGGTTGATAAGTGAAGGATAAGCTCAGGGGCTTACATATACCATATATATACCTTATTAGCTGCATATGGTAAAAGCTTTCTTATGAACGAAGGGATGCTTGTGGTTTCTTACTTATTGTGACTGTTGGAAAACTAGGGATTTTTTTTATTTTTTTTTTGACCAAGGAGGAGTAAATGACAAAAGCATGTTCATTTCTAACACTAAACAGCCTTAACATTAAAATTGCTTGCTTGAATAGTATTGGTTATCTGACAGTAGCACCTCCTCAAGAAGTTCAATATCAATGCAGTTTGGTGTTTGTTACAAGATGGCCGGACATGGTATTAAACTGGTGGGTTTAATGTTATGGCTGATCAGTGTAAATGAAGAGGATGGGATAAATATTAATGGGGAAATGAAATATTTAAGTTATTAAGCTGTGTCAATTTTTTTTTTAATATTTGTTTACCTGAAGTAGGTGGTGAAATCCCACTGGACATGAGACTGGGAAGTGGACAGCTGGTTTCAGAAGAACTTATGAACTTGGGTGAGAGTTTTACGCAAACAAATGACCCTTCCCTCAAACTATTCCAGTGTGCAGTGTGTAACCGCTTTACTACGGATAACCTGGACATGCTTGGCCTCCATATGGGAGCGGAGCGCAGTCTGCCGGAGGAAGAATGGAAGTCGGTGGTGGGAGATTGTTACCAGTGTAATTTATGTCGCTATAACACTCAGCTGAAGGCAAACTTTCAGCTTCATTGTAAAACTGACAAACATATTCAGAAGTACCAGCTTGTGGCTCATATCAAAGAAGGGGGCAAAGCCAATGAGTGGAGGTTGAAGTGTGTGGCCATTGGGAACCCAGTGCATCTTAAGTGCAATGCCTGTGACTATTACACCAACAGCCTGGACAAGCTCCGTCTGCACACTGTGAACGCTAGACATGAAGCCAGCCTAAAGCTGTACAAGGTAAAATGCCAATTTTTAAGCCAATAAGTGAATAAATGGGAAGCTTTGTTATAACACAAGTTCTTTATTGGCTGTTTTATTGTAGCATTGACCCATCATAGAAAGATATCTTTTGTGTAGCGATTGGTATTTTTGGTCTAGAATAGAAGTATTTTAGGTATTGCTCTGAAAATTAAGGTTGATCACTCAAATAGGTCCTAAAGTAGTGAGTGGGAAGGTTTAAAGCTGAAAGGTCTGAAATGTCTAATTCATCCAGTCTTGATTTATTTTGATTTAAGTCTAAAAAACCATAAAAAGTGGTCCTTTTTCTTTTGAATTTCTTTTGAACATACAGCAATCAATGGTTACATTTAATATTTGCGTGATAATATAAGTGGGGATGGTAGAGGGTAACAATAAAATACACATTTAATTTTTCCCCCACTTATGGATTGTCATATTGTGTCCCAGTCCAGGAATCCCCTTCCCTTGCTGTCTTGGACTTTAGCTCTCTAACATCTCTGTGCTGTAGGAGTAGATGCAGTGAAATCCCGTAAATAGTCTTTTGCTCGCCCCATAGAATTCCTCCAGACGCTTCTATTGATTTTCAGTGGACTTAAAGCCTCACCCTCCTCTCTAATCATTCCATAATGGCTTTAGTATGAACGGTCAGGTGCAGTTCCCCATAAATCTCTTTAGGCTTATTCCACCTACCTTCCATCCACACGCATAGCCTTCTCTCAGCAAAGTAACATATCTCTCATTTTCCCTCCACTCTATTTAATGAGAATGTCATAGTGCAGCTTCTGCCCATCTCCCTAGACTCTCTGACCACACTCCTGTGAGGAAAAAGAGACCATGGATGAAAGTGGTCCTCAGACCAAGAGTTCACATCTGAGGTGGATTGAGATTGATTGCATGTTATGTTTCCTCTCGCAAATGTAATCCATTAGGCTGGCACATCTATAATCAGGTTAGAGCAGAGTTAACTGCATGTAATCAACTTCTATACTGTCAGATGTAGAAAATCCCTCCAGATGCCAGAATCCTGTGCAACACCAAGCAAGGAATGTAAAGAAGTGGCCTCTCTCTGTGAGACCTTGTTTATGTGCATTTTGCCATTCCTGAGATGACCATCTGATTGTTGTCTCTTTATTAGAGGGTGGGGTCCATTTTCTTGTTTCCTAAAGGAAGGATCATAGGGGGAATTTATCAAGACTGGGTACATCATGAACTCCCCACCATGAATATACTATGAGGTCATCGTATGAATTGTACACCAAGTCCTGCCTGTCCTAGGAATGTGCTGTAACAGGCCATTGACTGTACTTTTAACATCATGGATCCTAAACTTGGGGGGAGGGGGGGGGGGGTTTGCACAGACACTAGATAATAATGAAGTGCAACTGTTTAAACCCTTTTAAAGGGAACCTGTCACCAGGAGACCCATTTATAGCACTCCCCCAGTCCCCACAGAGCATAGTACATACACTGCCAAAGTGTTTTTGTATTAAAAATAGGTTTTACAGAAAAAAAGATATGTTATATTGTACCTTTCATTAGCATCTGCTGTGTGACTAGGCAGTTGCCAAATGGGAGGGTCTGGAAAAGAACAGTCTCCCCCCCCCCCCCCCCCCACCCTTGGGGAACAGCTTCTCCATGTGACCTTTTCAAATATATGAAAACACCCATCACTTGGCTAAGCGACGCCCCCTGCTCCTCTACAGCAAATCCCGAGTGTGGGGAGTTATTCATATATTTGAAAAGGTCACATGTTTACCAAGGGTGTGGGGGGGGGGCTGCTCCTTTCCAGTCCCTCCTTTTTGGCAACTGCCTAGTCACACAGCACATGCTAATGAAAGGTACAATATAACATATCTTTTTTTCTGTAAGACCAATTTTTTTTATACAAAAACACTTTGGCAGCGTATGTACTATGCTCTGTGGGGACTGGGGGAGTGCTAAAAATGGGTCTCCTGGTGACAGGTTCCCTTTAAGTCCCTACTTGTTACCAGGGTTCTACCCCTGTAATTTGTGGAGGAACCTGAAAGCAAGTTTTGTATCCTTAGAGCACGACCACCACCATATGGATAATCTTTTCACATTGCACATTTAAGAAGTGCCCTTTGTAATCTCTCACCAGCAAGAGATTAGGATTGTCAACAGTTGTCATTCTATATACCCCAGAATGGGGTATATGAAATTTAGGTTTTCTAAACTAAACCTAGAACTTCTCAAGTTTGTGACTAAAGCCCAAGCTTGTATTGTGGGCACACTAATGTACACAGGAGACCCCTATGTGGCCCTGTAGTGTATAAATGACTCTAATTACTTGGTGTTGGATTGCATTTTGTTTACCCCTGTGCCATTTTTCTCTGTATGAGTACCTGCTTGTTGTGTTTGGACATTTTATGTTGTTCTTGCTGATGCCCACCTCCTTATCTATGGAAATCATGCATAGCAGTCTGCAATCTCACTGTTTCTGTGAGATTTAGGTTGTAGACAAGAACCGTAAAGTACTGCTGAGTGTCTCCAGCATTCTGACATGTCATAGACCCAGATGGTCAACATTATTTCTTATAGGTATATTATTGCTATTTCAGGGAAGAGATATCCTGTGAATCACATGCTATATACATTGTTTTGAAATAAATGAAAATGTATGTTTCCATGTACCAGCCACTCAGATTTTTGGAATTTCCAGCTAAAAAGTATGTGTGGGCATTCCCTTTGCATTCTAGGCATCATGATTATGCCACATACAGGGTGTGTAATCATAAGATCTGCGCATGTGCACTTCTTAGTCTACTATAAACTGGAGAATGGGTTTCAAAGCTTTAAGAGAGATAATCTTGCTGTAGCCAACAGTGCTGCCACAGCAAAGGTAAACCTTGGAATTTCCTTGAATAAAAAAAAAACTCCTTTTAAGTCAGGTTATTAAAAACTGTGACTGTGTATAGTTACCTTTAAATGGCTATAACAGATGGGTGTAAACCCTGTGACAGGATTCCGACCACTAGGTCACTTACACTTTTAAGCGATGACGGAAAAGCCAATTTAAGCTGAAATATTGCCCAATGTTTTGTCTTCCAGCATTCATTCATTTCTATTATAATAATATATTTTTATTCTTTAAAATTGCTACAGCCAGAGGTTACTAAAGTCTTTGGCAAATTTATGAAAAGCCTAAATATATGCATTTTTGTTTGTTGTGGAGATGTGCTGCACGCTTTTGGTGTGTTTTTCATAGGCTTCTTCATTGGACAAATAAAAACACCAGGGGAAGTTGAGGCTAAGCTACAGTGTACTGCAAATCCAGATATAGTGAATAGTTGTTACAACTTATGGCATTGTTTTCCAAGCTGACAACAAATTGTCAAGGAAAGGCCTTCAGAAATCCCTAACGTGTGGCCAGCTATGGACCTGGCAGGATTTCTGGCTAGTTCTGGTGGCCATGAAAGACTTGCATAAGCCGAATAACTGTTGATTCAGCATAATTGATGCAGCCTCATTTCCCACAGTTGATGAGGATTAGAGGAGCCTAGTTTAACAGTCTCATTTTCTGGTCCCAAAGCACACTTGTTTTAATGTGTTTCAGTTAATGAGGTAGAAAGGAGGAGGAGGTGTCGCTGAACGTACGCAGACCTCACGAGTCTCAACGTGCCACATTCCACAGATTGATACGGCTACTACTACTACAGGTTTTGGTGGTCAGAGCTGGCACTTTAAGAAGCTCACTATTGTCTATGGGCACTTTTTATAGCACAGGAACCTTAACCACTCCAGCGCTGTGTTCGGTGAGCTGTGTCTGCACAGTGTTTCTTCTTCTGGCAATGTTCCTTCATGTTTGTCATATCCAATAGACTGGGGAATGACAAGGCTCAGGCCTTTGGGGACTGTTCTGACAGATAGGCCGCATATAACTAACAAAATGCAGGCACTCAAACTGGCAGCTTGCAACCATATGGGGAGCTTCTGTTTGTCTAGTGGGGAAGGTGGTGTCGGCTCTCGCCATATAATGGGCCGGCTCAGCTACAAGTGAAAGCTGTTATCTCTGGACTGGCACAGCTCCAGTCCCCCTGGCACATGCTGGCTGACAGCTCACAGCAGCACGTGATGCTTTTCCCCAAGGCAAAGCCACCGTTGGTTTAAGTAGGCATTAAACAATTACCCAGGCTTTACTGCTCCTCACCTTCCGCAGATTGGCTCTATAAATTGTCAGC
The DNA here is from genome assembly GCF_040894005.1 of Engystomops pustulosus. Lineage (NCBI taxonomy): Eukaryota > Metazoa > Chordata > Amphibia > Anura > Leptodactylidae > Engystomops > Engystomops pustulosus. The sequence continues at coordinate 97,626,760 of NC_092417.1, read as the reverse complement.
CTGCTGACATTTTAATGTGAATTATGTCATGTGGTATCCCCTTTGATTTGAACATGCCTCAGTTTGTAAATACATGAGGCACTCAAAGGCTTGTGGTTAGTACACACACTAGAGGCCTCAGGGTTTTTGGTGGGGGAGAGTGCAGGCAATGGTTCTCTCGTTCCCTCTTGATACTTCCTCTCTGTCTGTCTCCCTTTTTCTGAACCGACTTCTGTCTTAAAGAGACAATGCAGGTTTTCGGCCTTTATGTAATCATCCCTCGGCAGCACTACAGAATGAAGCTTCTAATCCTGCACAAAGCTGCTTTGCTCGTGTCTGTTTATGATAAATTAGACGGGGAAACTTGGGTGTGATTTTATTAGTTCCCACTCGTACATGCCTTCTGCTCTCATTTGCTGGGAGGGGAAAAAAAGAGCAAGAGCTGATTTTTGCAGATTTGCAAGCCTTACGTGTCGAGCTGGATATTAACAACTGTGCTTTTTTTTTTTTTTTTTTTTTTTTAATGGAACTAGAGAATGCTTTGTGCCAGAAAAAAAAAACATCTAGCCGTGGGGCATGCAGACTTGATACTGGAGCATAATATTTTTAAAGTCTTTTTGCCCATTTAATACTTATATTTTGTGTAAGTGATTTTTATTACAGTTACATCAATTACATTATTTTATTCAGATTTGCTGGAATTTGTATTTCTAAAGAACCATAGTCACAAGCCCCAGTTTATAAATCCCTTTCAGATGGCTTTTAATAGGCTACATTTTTGATGACCACACAATAGTATCCCAAAAAAGCTAGGCATACATTTGAGTGTCAGGCCTATGCAGACAAAAATGTTGTTTTACGTTGACATTTTTTTTTCAAGATTTTTATCTTGTACCTTTTTTATTTTTTTCTCGTTTGTATAATCCATAAGTGATCAGCGATGTGTGTAAATCAGCCAAAACTAATTAGATGTGTATTAGCTGGCCTGGAAACCATCTAGTGTTTTTTTATTGGGGACTCCCAAATTTAGCTTCACATTAGATATCAGGGGGGATAAGGACCAGGCAATTCAGATGAAGCAGTTGAGCAGTCTCCCAATTCGGTTCCTATTCACCACTTGGCTATTCTGAGAATGCATTTGTATTGGGGTGTGAGGCAATATAGCTGTTCAGCTATCTTAAATCTATGACCAGCACATGCCTTGCAGTGCCCCTTCAAATTAATGTCTTGTCTGTGTACTGCTGAACAATAGAGCGAAAAATTATATTTGTGAACTTGGCCAAGATGTGAGGATACAGAACAGTGGTCCTTTCTATTAATTCAGATTTCCTTTCTATGGAGGGGGGGGGGGGGGTGTATGCAAGTAAAGGGTTAATACTTGGTCTGTAAATAGAGCCTCTCCCTTTTCTGGTGTATTTGAGCCACTTCTGTAGTTACAGACCTGCCCAGGCTTGCAGTTTCTCAGTCATGGGAATAAGGCAGACCAGCTAGTGCAGGGTCATTCTACTAGTGAGTATGGGACAAACTGTATTGTGTGTGTAATATTTCTTAACTTTTTTTCCCTGGGTGTGGTGGTCTGAAGAAGCCTCCCATGCCTTTGTGCTTTCCTCCAGTTACTTGGCCTCCTGTTTATTTATCCATAAGCATCACCTATTTCTCAGTCGCCCCAGCTGGGATATTGCCAGCTGGCTGTCAGGAGGTTGCTAGGAAACATGCAGGCCTCTTCGCCGTTTCCTAAGGACAAGGCCCTGGCTCAGCATTATGAGGCCTGAAAACAGCATGCATCAAAGCTAACACAATAGAGACAAGGAGAAGGCTGTGACCCCAGCCTCATCCTCTCGTACCCTCCTCCCCTCACACTACAGGCTTTCTGTGCACCCAAGCTTCTTGGAAATTAATCTCCTGGAATCGGTGGCAGAGGTAGCAGATGTCTGTATAAGGTTGCACTTTCATTTCTCGCCTGCTCTCACTTAGGGGTTTTTTTTTGTGTGTCCTATGATGTTTGGATTAAAGGGGGGATCTGTACACCATTTGCTAAGATAACATAGTCCTATTGTTTTTTTGTTTTTTTTTGTAAACCTTCCTTTTATTCTAATTCCAGTCCCTGACAAAGCTTCTCGTAGTCCTAACAGATTTCGAATTCTGACTAGGCCTCAGCCTGTACTCTGTTTTCAGGGAAGGCAGCATCATACCCCATGTCTTTATCTTATTTTAGCTTTCTTTTGTGGTGATGCCTTCATCTTATGATAGTTGTTGTAGGCAACATCTATTTTATCAGTGGCAATAAATCTCTCTAAGGGCAGTTCTGTGCTTAATTTCAAAAGTGTGCAAGACCCACCAGTGAGAAGAGAGAGACACTTACTCAAGGGATGAAACCTGGCACAGCATTGATAAATGTTATCCTCACTTCCAAGCACAATTAACGTGAGAAGAAGGCAATCCAAGATGGAGCTAATTTGGGACCGTATTGTTTTGTGTTAATCTATTTTGTTTTCTGTCCCGGGAGGAGAGAGACTTAATGCTTAGTGAAGCATGCATAAACTGCAAGCTCATTAAGAGATGGTCTGTTTATCAGCCTCTACTAGGAGTCCAAAGACATGCTCAGGCAGCTACTGGTGCAAGTTCCCAGTGGGTTTCGGCCCCTCCTCATTAAGTCAGTTCTGGCTATTGATTGGGAAGCTGTGTTTGAAGGAGTGTTACTTAATCCATGCATTATCTTGACAGATTGATCAGACCTGATTGAGAACCTCTTAAAGGAACGAGCAACCGTAATGGGAAAGTTGGACTCTGTCATCCGTTAGGGTGATTCTGGGAGCGAGAAGAACAAGCTGACATCTTGGAGCAATTGTATTTACAATTAACATGGCTGAAAACGATTGGCCGTATTGATTCCCCTTCCTGCAATTACATATCCATTGTTTACATTCCAGCACTTCAGTTATAAAAAGCAAATCCAATAATTATTGCATTATTTAAAGTTAAAGTGCCACATACTTTGCAGCCTCTATCTGTGTGATTTACCATCCAGTGAGCTGTGAGGCTCTTAATCTGAAAGTCTAAATATATTGGCTTTTAATGAGACAAAAAAAATTAAGATTGGAATGCGTCTGATTGACCATTTTGTCCTTTTGGTTTAAATTTGAATAATTATCTCATTGACCATTGTCACAGTGTGAACCGCAGGTTCCCAGGGCTGTGACTGGTTGACCTGGTTCTGATCTATGTGCTAAGTGCTCATCTTTGTGTAGAATAAATGTCCCAAGCATAGAGACAGGTTTGAAAAGTGTCTTAAGCTATTCCTTTGTCTCCGCAAATCAGGACGTTAATGTTTTGTTCAGTGTAACTTTATTACCGTATACGTTTAACTGAAAAAGGAAGATTAATACATCACTACTGCTTAGGAATCAACATAACCATATATTTTAAATGAGTCTCTGGTTAGAAGAACTGTAAATGAATGTGGTGTACCTTTTATCACTCGAGTTTTAAAAACATCTTTAGTAGAACTAGATCTGTAGTAAGACATTGACCATTGTTTGTTTCCTGATTGGTGGGTTTACGGCTTTGATTGCCCAAGGCAAGATTTTTATCATGAATTTAATGGAAATCTGCCATCAAAATCAAACGGGCTACTGTGGCGGTTCTCAGAGCCCCTCTGTGCTGTTATCATAGGCCAGTGATGGCTAACCTATGACACGCGTGTCAGTGCTGACACACGTAGCCATTTTCACTGACACGCGGCTGCCTGAGAGTTGAGTTTCATCCTACATGACCAGGTGCAGTAGCCGGGAGGCTGAGAGATTGCACTGAGCTTCCAACACTCCCCCCCCCCCCCCCTTCCTCCTCCTTCCCGAACCGATCTCTCCCCATGTGTGAGCTGTGCCTAATGTCTCCAGTCAGCACAGGTATCAGCATGGGGCACAGCAGGAGAGGTGACCCGGCCATACACCCAGGAGGCTCCTCTGCAGCTTCTGATAGTTGTGGTGGGGGGAGGATGGCAGCACAGTCAGAGGTCACATCGCTGCTGCCTTGTGTGATGTCCCAGCAGCTGTGTCCTCTACACTGACCATCTCCACAGCAGGGGCAAGGGAGGACAACCACTTTCATCATATAGTAAGTAAGGTCAGTGCACTGTATGATAGAAGACAGTCATCAGGGCTTGTGTGTCAGTTTTGTGACGTACAAGCCCTGAAATAATAGCAATGTGTTGCAAATCCCAGACATTGCGATTATTTTGCTTCTCACACCTTCTCCATGCCAAGAGGGCATAAGGGAGATGCAGACAGCGGCGCCTGTGCCCTCGCTATAACCTGTGAACTTTCATGACTGAAAGTTCACATGTTACTAAGCATTTCCACACGTGTCTGATTGTAACCGATCTATTACAATGTGTGATTTGCACATAGTAATAGATGATTGGGAAAATCCCCATATACTGCCAGACTGTAGAATGGCAGTACATGGTAGGATCAATCAGACAACCTACAGTTAAAGTACCCTAGAAGTTAAATGGTATACATATTTATTATTTAAACTATAAATATCACAAAATTCTGTTTTTTTGTCAAGGTGACACACCACCCGAGTTATGCTCGGTTTTTTGGCGAATTTTGACACACCGAGCTCAAAAGGTTGCCCATCACTGTCATAGGCTGTTACAGTGTGCACAAAGCACTCTCACCCTGTGCTGAAACTTCCCGTGCTGCAGTGAGATTACATCAAGAAGACAGAGGGGAAAGTGCCGAGCAGAGGTGCAGGTTGACAGTGTAACAGCTTGTAAATCTGCAGCATGGAGAGGCTATGGGAACTGCCCCAGTACTAGAGGTTGATTTTAGAAGGAAGGAAGCATTGGATAACAAATATAAGAATGCCACAGTCATGGTGCCTGGGTCAGGTGTCATTGGTTTTTCCATACTAAGGGAAATTTTGAAGGGAAATTTCCCTTAATCTGAAAAGTTAGATATAATGTATTTTGAAGTAGTTCTTAGTGTTTTTTTTTTCCATTCTAGATCTCCTTTAACTTTGACAGAAAAAAGCAGCCCATTCATTAAATATTATATGTATATGTATGTGTATATGTAAATATATAAAATATAATGGCTGATAAATGCCAGAAAAACAATAGATTGATCTGATAGGTAGGGTTTGCTTTGAATCTTATTGGACTCTGAGGAATAGGCTGTTCCACTGCACTGTTTTTATTACACAGTGGTGGCCTGGCTGACCTGTGGTTACTTGTTAGAGATCCTCTGCAGTGGGATTACAGTTGAAACCTACTTAATCTCTTAGAAGCCCTTTTTGTCAATAATGACTGCTGGGCTTGCTGTGTTTCGGTGGAGAGGTTATTTATTTGGCTGTATTTTGGCTGTATTTAGTAAGTCACTTTTGGCTTCTGCTTCTCTTAAAAGCTTGAGGGACCCATTAAAATTTTTTTTTTTATTTTACTGAGCCTATCGTAGACTCTTTTCTCGCTGTGGTTCTTAACTATTTTTCAGTCATCATCTTCAGTCAAAGTTCAGAAGGTGAACCCTACCCTTTAAGAATTTAAATACTAACCACTGGTAATTTTATTAGGTTTTCTGACCATCATATAAACCGATGACTTGGAATTGAATTTGTTTTGTTTCATTGAATATTTTAGCTAAATGTCATCATAAACTCACATCTAACCCATTTCTGACCGTTTGCTATAGTGTATTAAGCTGTCTAACATAGAGTATTGCCTGGTCACGATACATTGTAGAAACCTTGCTGCTGTGATAAGTTTCAGAACAGGTTTGCCATTACTGAATGTATATAAAAAAAACTCCTATACAGCATAAAGTTCTCTGAGTTTCTTTTGTCCTTTATGAACCTTTTGAATCCCTAATCAATAAGTAGTTGAGTCGAACGTCCACCTCTCATCTGTTTTTGAAGTGGTCATATCGCCACAGTGGCCACCCCATCCATTTCACAGGCTAGTAACGTCACATTAATTTGTCACGTGGCCTGTTTACTTTTTTCTAATTTGACAGAACTGCAATTTTGTTTCCATGTCTAGTTTTGATTGATTAAAAAAATATTACTTCTTCTTTTCCATTAAATCTCTTAATGGTGCCATATCATTGTAAGGTATGTTTCAGTCTTGCTTTTTCATGTTAAAAGCCTTCAGTGACTCCATTTATTATATCCACCTGCAGGGCCGGCTCCAGGTTTTAGTGGGCCCCTGGGCGACAGAGCCTTAGTGGGCCCCTCCGTGGGCCGCCCTCCAGTGGCCACACTCCGCCCCCCCCCCCCACACACACACACTGACCACCCCCTCACCCCTCCCCCTGCAGACACACTGAACCCCCCCCCCTGCTGACACACTGACCCCCCTTCTCCCCCTGTATACACAGTGACCCCCATCCCTCCCCCCGCGGACACACTGACCCCCCCTCTCCCCCTGTATACACACTGACCCCCCCCTCCCCCTCTATACACACTGACCCCCCCCCCTCTCCCCCTGTATACACACTGACCCCATCCCTCCCCCCCTCCCCCTGCGGACACACTGAAACCCCCCCTCCGGGAAAGAAGTATTTTACCTGTCCTGGTTCCCCCGGCGCAGCACCTGCAGCTGTCTTCGGCCTGGGCCTCCCGTACGCGCCGGCTCTGAAGCCGGCACACGTGACCCGATGATGTCATCATGTGCGCCGGCTTCAGAGCAGTCGCATACCCTGCGGAGCGCCGCATCGTGGGAACCGGGACAGGTGAGTTTTAGATTCTGCCTCTATGCTGCGCTACCGACCAGCGCAGCATAGAGGCAGAAAAATGATCGATCCGGATGGTGATCAATTGTACCAGTGTCTCATAGAGACACTGGTACAATTGATCCGGGGGCCCGAGTGGGCCCCTCCAGTACCCCGGGGCCCCGGCACTTGCCCGGGTTGGCCGGGTGCTGGCGCCGGGCCTGTCCACCTGCTATTTAACCACTAGTAGCACAGCAGTTGTAATACTTATGATTACAGATACCTTTTGTGTCCAGCTGTTATAAAGATTTCCTGGTGGTGCCCAGCCTATGTACCACTGTGAATATAAGCTGCATTCTTGATTTTGTTTCTAACCTGGCACTAAGAACACACAACACTTACTGGCTGTTCCATAGACAGATGCTACCAATGGGGAGGGGGCACTTGGGGAAATGGCCAAGAAAAGGTTATTGACTTGGACTATTATTTAGAGGGATAGTTTGGTTACCCATTAAATATAATGTACAAATATAGACCTGGGCTAACAAGTAGTGGCTGAAAGAAGGGTCTTATCAGTTTCTGTTTACCTTCTGTGTCAAAGGTAAGTAGGCGTATGCAGCCAGCCACTATTGGAAGATTTGTTGCTCCTAACTTTCACATACATATGCAGCTCCATATAAATGACTGAGATGTTTTTTTTAAATGAGACGGTGAACTTGAATATACTCTATCCTTTACTATTTACTCTATGGTGAAGAATTAATGCTACTGACCCTTTAATCAGTCCTGTGACTATGTCCCTGTGGAGGAGACACAGGACAGAAGATGGTCGCTGGGCACATGTCCACATCACATGTACTGTGCCTGGGCAGGTCATGTGATCACCACACGTTTGGCTGTAGTAGGTTGGTTGTGCAGTGCGTTGTGATGGGACCCATTGCAGTGATGGCAGTTACACATCATTACTATGATAACAGAGCAGGACAGTCTGTTATTTCATCACTGGGAGCAGAGCAGAAGAGGGAGGAGGAGTTACTGAGAAGAAAAGGATCATGGGACTTGTAGTTGTAGAAGGTGGCCATCTTGGAGATAAATTTGCCTACTTTAGAAAGACCATAACATTTTGGGAATTTTATTTATAGCATTATGAGGTTTTGTATCAGACATTCATATTCACAGGGGTATATTCGCATACCCCTTTAAATTCTGAAATACACTTGCTTTTTTCAGTCGCAAATAACTGGACCCTACCGGGTTACAGGCAATAATATACGAATCATACTTCTATACAGTCACCAAAGATTGTTCAGATACTGGGTGTAAAATTATACAGTAGACTATATAGAATCAAATCAAAGTCACAGGTAAAATGTATACCTCTTCTATAATGTCTATTTATTGTATGAAAGAACTATAATTTGTGTTTCCTTTTGGTACATGTATGTTTAGTAACTAGCTTTTTAATATTTTTTACAAAATCACAGCAAAAAGTCACAGCAAAATTTTTATTGAGCCCTGCTAGCCATTAACTTATGTAAGACAGCAGCCTGCCCTTGATGCCCTACCCGCCCATGATACATATCTCTTTCTCTGTACCACATGATGAAAGTTGTGATACCCCTCCTCATTTCCCCCAGCACTGATGCCACCTTTTTAACACTTGTTACACATGAATGGGAACATTACACATACCAAACAGTAAGTCAATACTACACTAGTGCCCTCAGTTTTTCCGCGATGGCAATAAAACCACCAATCGTTGCAAACAATTGCATCTAGCTACATAATAGACCTGGCACAAACTGTAAATACCAAATACGCAATAAGATTCTAATAATTCATTGTCTGAATACCTAGACATCTGGCGGGCTTGTGTGCTTTAGGTTACAGATTTTGAGAAAATATAAACCATATTTTTCTGAGTAAAGGGATGAAAAGCATGTGGTTTTTGTCTTTACCGGCAGCCAAATACTGTTCAAATAATCTAACCTACCTACAAAGTAAGATGCCTTATCCAAGGCCCAGTGGCTGCTTGGATTTGCTGGCAAGGAAGGTGTTTGTGTATAACTGGCTTTTGTGGAGTCAAGGAATGCAACATTTAGAGATTCTTGGAAGCAAGTGGCCATTTTGGTTGTCGCGTATCTTTCCATAAATGGAGATCGGCCTTACACACAGGCTGCAGGCATAATATAAAAATAATTCCCAGTCAATTTTGTCCAGTGGTATTATAGTATTACATTTGGACATGCACAGAATGGGCCATCTAGAGCAAATTCTAGTAAGCAACTGTCCACACTTTAGGTGTATACTGCCAGGAGAGTCATCTTTTACTTCTGTTTTTGTAACCTTTTATTTTATTTCATTGAAGTCAAGACTTGACCTGTAGATTGATAATTTTAGGCTACTGTGTTTTTTGTTTAATCCTTTCCACTGAAATGTCTAGAGTCATGTCAGTGTACTATGCTGAATATTAATAGAGCAGGAAGAGAAAAGTAGTAATATATACACACACACAAATTACACCTATATATAAACCCATTTCATGTTATACCTGTATATACATACACATTATACCTATATCTAAATATAAAGAGAAGATGTGGAGACAAGGAGAGACGGAAAGCGCTCCTATAGTGTGATACCCTTGATATGATTTTAATAAGATGGTGTAGTGATCCACTCACCTGATGGAGTTGTGCATGAAGGGCACAACTCCTCGTAGAGCTTGTAACGAGACTTGCTGCCGCGTTCCATTGATATCTCCCCGTGATAGATGGGCAGTTTTCAAACATGTGTCTTTCAGCATCCAGTGAGGGATTTTTACGTCCGGAACGTAAAAGATGGCGCTGGCTTGCTCGAAGTGGCGTAATAACTTTTTATTTATGAAATAATTCTATGACATATAAAAAATTAAAAACAATAACGCGTTTTGCGCTGATACTAAGCGCTTCATAAGATTCATGGATATACACATTACACTTACCTGATATCCAGCAGGAGGCCCAGGACAGGCAGGGGATACATCAGGGAGGCCGATGCAGTAGGCCCGAGCTGTTGGATGGGGCTTCTCCTCTCAGCTCTGCCCGAACTTGCACCTCCAGGGAGACCAGCCACAAGTTTGAATGTGGTGCTTCCACTCCTCCTCCTCCTTCCTGCTCCTGCTTCTATGGTAGTAACACAGGAAACGCTAGCAAGCGCTTGCTGTGTCACAGCAGCCCCGCACAGGACGTTCTGTGCGGCGCTGTCGGCAATAGTACTTGCGTCTGAATGATGCAAGTACTAGTGTTAGTAGTAGCGGAGCAGCCTGGCAGCCTTCAAAATGCCGCCCCCTCCTCCAACAGGAGGCGCACCACCCTGAGGCGAAATTCTCAACTCTCCTCATGGCAGGTGCGCCCCAAGGTAGAACTATAGCAAAAGTATAAAATTGGCATATATGGCGCTAGTCGCACACGGGTGGTATACCTTGTACAATATCGCTGAAAACTGAACACAAGCTTGTGGTCTACAGATAAATTCAGAAAAAAATATATATATTATATATAATAATAATAATTATTATTTTTTTTTGTCAGTTTACTCACACATTCACTTTAACTTTTGCAGTTTAGATGGATAGAGAGGTGTCGTATGGAAATATGAACTTTTCCTTAGGAGCAAAATGAATGATGTGTAGGGCAATAGCCCTCCCCACTTAACCAGGAAATTCCAGGCTTGTCTGCAGGTGGTGGACTGCTGAGGATGTAACCAGCCATAGACTTTTATGGACTATTTGGAACGGGACTAGGACAGCTGCTTTCACATAACTTTTTCATTAAAGAGATGGATTCTCCAGCTGAAGACTTTGTGATTTATGACCTGAGGTTTTGTAGATCTAAAGAAAACTGAGAAAGAGGCCTCTGTGCTTTTTCTTTTTTTGGGAGGTGGTGGGGGGTATATACAGTGTATATGTGTATACATAAACGAGCGCACAGACACACGTACTATGTATGTAAAGCACTATGAAAAATCAAATCCTGTGGCATGTATATAATGAGGTATAATCTTGTGTCTAGGGATCTACCTTTTTAACCTTGTATAGGGCTAGTAAGGCTGCTGCTAATTGTAAACTCAGTATTCCAAAGTTGTGAAAACAAAACACAATACTTTTCAGCTGGTATCCCAGGACTTTCAAAGGAAGATGTGGTAAAAACCCATGAAGCATGTGAATTTGATATGCAAATTTTTACCGCAGTGCCAAAATTTTTGCAGGGGTGACATGGAAAAAAAAAAAATCAGGAACTAGATAGGTAACTAAATTAATTTGTCTCTGTGTCCCAAGTCATAAAAGGAACATTGGGATGTGAAAAGGGATAAAAGAAGGATATCTCTCCAAAAGCGGGACACCAGGATGTAGGTTTCTGGTCACAATATTAGTCATTCAGATGCATTTGGCGTGATGATAGTGCTTGCTGTTTTTGGTAATGACAGTATGCGCTAAGCAGTGAGCGCTTCTGTTTCTCATCCCCTGGGTATTTGTTGCCTTCTTTTTAGAATGTACTTCTGTCTGTTCTGTTTTAAAGTGGTGCTTCAGCTAAACCTGATCAATATTTTGCTTTCCATGCGTGAAGAACCAGATGTTAGAAGTTTCCCGTTGTTGGGAAAAAAAGGCCCCACAAGCTTTCTAGCAATCAATGCGCTGACACATGCGCCGATGTTACCTTTAAATCTTGCAGGCATACATCCTTTACTTTTCAGGGTGCACGTATTTTAGGTTTAAAAGCTGCTTTTAGAGTGATGAGCCTTTAAATAGACAGCTTCTGCATTGTGCAGTTTCCTATGGTTGTGTGATCTTTTTTGCTGGCCTGGAGTCTTTCTATTTCTCAAGTTGTTAAAGGAACACTCCTGACATCACTTTTTTATATTTCATGTTGTGTCTTGTGTTTGGGTTTTATTTTTTGGCTTCTTTTAAAATTGAGTGTTTTGACTCCAGTACATCGGAGTTTTTCCCTTTTTTATAATCTTTTAGGAGTGACCAGAAATATGGCTTCATTTAAAATCCTAGAGGAATTATAACACTACTTGTAATTCCAAATGACTGGTAAAGCTACCAACCAAATTGCTGAATTTATAGCTCTAGGAATGTTGGTTGGCACCTGAGAGCTTTTCGTTCTGAGTAGTCATTAACTATTTTGTTAGCCATATGTAAAATAGACCAGACAGAAAACGCCAAACACACCGCATGCAGTGTTTTGAAAAAAATGTCATGTAAAATGTTTAAAACACGATTTCCAAGGACAGTGAAGATGGCTGTGTGTGAATCCAGTCCAATGCTCAACTGATCTGAATTTTGAAATTTTTTTTTTTTGCAGCACTTACAGCAGCACGAGTGTGGAGTAGAGGGAGAATCTTCCTACTACCACTGCGTACTGTGCTCTTACTCTACAAAGGCCAAACTCAACTTAATCCAACATGTCCGTTCTATGAAACACCAACGTAGTGAGAGTCTGAGAAAACTCCAGAGGCTGCAGAAAGGACTTCCAGAAGAGGAAGAAGACCTAGGCCAGATCTTCACGATCAGGACATCTTCGCCTCCTACAGAGTCTGGTTAGTGCCTTCCATTTACTATGTCAGTCTTTGATTCCGCTAGTGTATTTTGGGTACACTATATTCTGTAGTATATTCTGGAAAATGTGTGCACACCTGTGTTTATGAAGACACATCTGCTTTTTATGTAACAGCAGATTTTCCAACCACACTAACCTTTTCCTCCATCTCCCCCTTGGGGCACTTTCTGCTAATTGCTGCAATAATGAGACTATACAAGTATCTGTAGAGACACACAAGCTTAGCCATAGTGCCCCTGGGATGCCAGTAGGATTCTCACTAACATCTGCTAGAAAGCAGATTCCCATTCTTGTTGCATGACTCTTACTAAAGTTTGGGTCCATGCCTTGCCCAAAGTTTTAAACGATGGTATCAAAATCTGCAGAACATATGTTAAGCTGTGTTCACGTCATGCTATGTGACCGCTGGAATCAATTCGTGCTTAAATGTAAAACATGGCCATAAGCTCAAGCTCAAAGTATAAAAAAAATGCCCTTTTCAGTTGCTGACAGAGTGGCTTCCTTTTGACTTTTATTATATTGCTTTGGGTAAAACTTTGTAGTAAGTGGTGTAGCTCCTGTGTAGCAGCAAGGCCTTAGAAATCGTTAATGCCTTGGAAGCACTACAATTAAAGTACAGGTCTCCTCTGCAATGGAGGGATGTGAATAATAAAATGATGAAGGGACAGGGATTATCATTCTGGACTTCCTGTATGTCATCCCATTGCATATCCTGACACTGGGTCCACTCCAAGCCTTAAATAGCTTCTTAAAGGGCAGCAAAAGGAGATAATTGCAGTTAAAGTTTGCCGTCCCTTTTAGATTGCTTTACATTGTTGAGCCCTATTACATTGTTTTCCTCAGTCTGAGAGGGTGCTGTTTCTATGCATATCCAAAAAAGATGCTGTTGTGGCCTCTTGCATTCCTCCAGTGAGACTGAATCTTCTTAGTGGACATATTGTTTCAGCAGATTCGGTTAATCTCTGCCGAGTCTTTGGCATCTCTTCCCTTGCACATTGCCCTCATTGTTACCGGTCTCTGTTGAGAGTGTGTGGGGCTGGAGAGGGTGGGGGTCTATAAGGCATACTGAGCACAAAGCCTGCTCCTTGAAGGGAGCTTTTGTTTGGACAGGAAGAGGTTGAGTGTTACTGTCAGACTCTGATTCCACCAGTTGTCTCCCAGTGCCCGGGCTCCTCCTCTCTCTCCTGTTCGGACTTCATGGAACTGACGCTTTGTGTGTGTGTGCGCACGCGGAGAGTCTGTATCTCATTAACCCCATCATTTGGGCCTTTACCCCTTGCTTTCTGTGGCCCCCTCTGTGAAGCATCTCATGTCAGTCATGTGTGCATACAGCTCATTTACACTCAATATGTTCCCTATTGTCTGACTAAGCTGTAACACAATAATATAAATACATGCTTTTTCAAAGCAGGGTGCTGCTTCCAGCTAACAACCAGGTACAGGGCTTTTCCTCAGACCACTTCAGACCAAAAAGTTTATTAGAATTTTTTCCAGGCTCATATTTCTATTTTAGCATGCTACCGGCTCAAGATGCACCACAGCTATTAAAGGGGATTTCCTTTGAACTGTGACTCTAAAAAATTGTGGGCACATCTGAGGTCTGAAGATCTTATGAAGGCCAATGTTTTTGGGCGAGGGAACAAATTTTATGTCCACAGTAGCATGCAAGATGACACTACTTCCTAGGCATAGGGCATGCTGAGATATTATGTAAAGCATGTACTCACACCATGCCCATGTAATATCTGGCATCATTTTTTCTCAGAAGAAAACGCACTGTTAGTGCTGTAAGAAGTAGTGGCTGCTTTTTGTTTCTTCTGGCTGGCACCCTATTAATCTGCAGCTACCAGGAGTCTTCAGTATTCATGCTTCCAGGCAGAGTTAGCTGCAGACAGGAGGAGAGCCCGCTCTGGAATGTCAGCAATGCCATGTAGCCTGTTTCTTGTTTGCTCTCCCCTGCTTCGAGCACAGTGACTTGGAAAAGGATATGAAACTCTTCATCCTCCTCAATTTTGTTTTTATTAAAGTGTTTGCTGGGTAATTCTGGCTTCTATTTAATCTGCCCCCGGCTGTGTGAGCGAGGTAACAGGGGCAAGGCTGCGATGTGACACAAATATCTTTCAGAAGTCCAGCTTACTGGGTAACATTACTTTCCTGTCAGGTGCCTTATTTCATATATTGTATGCATTTTATCTTATTTCAGAGGGTTAGTGATAAGAAAATGTGGTAGAACATCTAACCATTCTCACATTTAGCTTGTTTTTTTTTAGCAATTTCTTATGCTTGGCTGTATCCACATTATATGATTGATATCTCGACAAAAGGATTTATAATTATCTCGTTTGTCCATCACATACCTGTACTAGTCGGTGAGATGGTACCAAGGAGGGGTGTGTGAAGTTAGTGATATCACATATATTACAGTTCTAAGCACCTCCACAAATATTTACATACATGAGTGCAGAAAATTAGACCTTCAACAAGATGTTACTTTTTATAGCAAATTTATCAAATATTCTTAGTTTTTAGAAAATAGAGTAGTGTGCACACGGCTGTCTAAGTACATGTGCCTTCACTGGTGTGGTGTTGGTAATCCCTCAGTCAAAATAACTATACTGGATCACGTAAGATTTGTATGTAGTATAAAAGTCCTATATTCACTCTCGTGCACTGGCTAAAGATGCAAGATAAACCTATTCTGTGGAAATAACATGGGGTATAATTACAGATTGCTATTTAGGATTGTGCAACAATAGTAGTTTTTTGGGATTTATATTGTCTACATGTGTGATGGTGTAATTTGCATCTATCCGCTGGCTCGAGATGGCTCGTGCCGCTAAATAATCCTGGTGCATTTCTATTTGTGCTATTACAATAGCCTGTGCCAATTTCCTGTTGCAAGTTGTAGTAATTCTATGTGGATGAGGCATCTCTGTCCTGGCCTTCCTTGATTCAACCTGTGTTTTCAAGAACTTTAAGTGTGGCGCTATTCCAGACGGCTCTTGGTTGGAACTCCGTAAAAAAGGGCTGTCGTCCAGAACAGGGCTTCCCCCTAAGTTTCATATGCCCAAATAGGAAATAACAAAAAGAAAACATATTTAAGTTAAATGATGAGAGGCACAAAGTGATATATACTGTAATATATGGGTCATGCACATGTATATAATCTGCCAAGGCACATATTGCAACAAGATACAAAATGGCCATCTCTTATGTTTGAAAGCTACCGTACTTTTATAATTGTAGTGTGTGTGTCTTGCAAGCTCCTCAAGTCTGGAAGAATGTTGAGTCTCTTCATGTACAAGTGGGACAGTTTATTCACCCCCCTCCTTTCCCTCACATGTTCCCTCCCCCACAGTCACTCATTTCGTCTCCCTGCGCAAATTGAAAACGACTAACCTTGTCATATTTAGTGCACTGCTCACAGCCGCTGCCTTCCAGGGCTAATCAGGCACAAACATATTCGGAAAGTTGCTAAGCTCTGAGCTGTCTTCTAAGCATTAAAGTGTCCTGTCTGCCTGGGAGGTCACTCCTATCTTGGCTGTACCGCTCATGTACGGCCAGTAATATTGATTGATTAATGTATAAAAAGCACCAAATCCATTTGCTTCTATGAAATAGAGCAAAGTGCATTCACTCACTTGGAATTTTCACCTCATTCTTTTGTTTGAAGGACGTGTATATTCCGATTTTAATATGCCAACAGCATTTTTTTTTCTGTTATTTGCTTTCAGTCGCAGTTTTTAATTAATTTATGGTTTAAAATTTTGGATAGTTTTGCTATGTATTTTCTTTTTTAGCCTTTTGCTTGCTTTAATAGTTAATTTTTCATTTCATGATCTACAAAAACTATGGAGAGAATGGAGCCTTTTCCTGTCATAACCAGTCAGCGATCCTATTTATGCGCTACTTGCGATGGGGGGCAAAAAAAAAAATTACTTCCCCCTGCCTCAGCAGCCTCCCTCAATGCAGCATTTGGCCTAATTTAGGAAGTTGCATGACCTTTGCCACCATTCAGTGGTTATAGAAGTGGTAACAGTAACCTCACAGCTTAACATTACTGTTTCAGCTTCTGTAACCACTGGTTGGCCACAGCTATCCCATGAACACGGACACTTACAGACCAGTTGCAAAGTTAACAAATAGACTTGGGATAATGGGGGGCTGGAGCATGCGACCTAGCTTTTATTTTCCATGGGGTATTCCTGGTGAGCTGGAGAACCTCTTTAAAGGAAATCAACCACCAAAAATAACAAAAATAAGGCCATCTTCACCTTGATCCCGGCGCTAAGCTTGTATGTATTGTACGTTGCTCTTAAGCCTTAGTTGTGGTCTCAGTGGGACTGGATTGGATTTATATTTGTTTTCAGTGGTGTTTAGTAGTAGCCTTCTCCTCTTTTCTCTATTTAAAAGACAGGTCAACTAGCTAGGTTTAGCTGTGACGATAATTTTAAAGTATATTGCCTTGGGACTCTTTTACTCTGGCGTTTTTCACATCTGCGATTTGGTGATTTCATGGATGACTTACGGACCCATTGGTCTCTATTGGTGTTCTAAAATGTACGTTTTTTAATTACATTTGTTGTGTTTTCTAACCAATGTTAAACCTTCAATTTTCTTTGCGGTTACGGACATGCTAACATGCACCAGGGTGAATCTAACCTTCGAAGTAGCTGGAGGATTGAGAGGATGGTGATGGATCACAGTGCAGAGAGGGCCAAAAGCATCAGTGTGATCTGAGAAAGTAGGCATTAGTTTAGATTATTTTCAAGGTGTGTGTGTTAGTTTTTTGGTTTTTTTTTTTGGGGGGGGGGCACGGGGGGGATTTGTCCTCATTTGTCTCTCATTCTGTGACCTCTCTACCTTGTAAGACTAGGTTTGAGGTATCATATTAATTACTGCATTGTGCTAAGACCAAGCAAGGGCATCCATGACCTCAAACTTTAGATCTTTTGCCACGATTACTGGATCGCACAGTGTGGAACAGAAAAGTGAATTTTCTCCTAAAGCCTTAAGTGGGGAAGCCATGCTAATTGTAAATCAATGCATCTTAAAATGTACCATTGATCTGCAGTTAGAACTTAGAAGAGAAGCTGTAATTACTACCTGAGTCAAGGGCTTTTTATTCTTGGGTTCCAAGCTAAATAAATATAGATGGTAGGAGGAACTTCTGACTTCATTAAAGTGGCATACATTATTTTATATTGTTTGTTCTCATGATATTGTATCCTTTTTTTTTTTTGACTTGTCTTCCCAGTTACCATTTGGCATTTGCCCAAATGGTGAATTCAACTCTCCTCTTTCAGGAGACACATATCCACATAGATTGAGGTTTTTTTAGACTTGTGTGAAACTATTTTGGCAACCTTTGAGCTATCATTGGGCACACAGTTTTATTGTCGCACCACAGAGCATCCTGGGAGCTTTGCTTGTGCCTTACACATTTGACTGTCACAGTTTCCTAACAAGCTAGGAACAAGTGGCAGCTGCTGGCTAGAAATTGATTTAATTAATTGCTTTGCCAATAAGCCAGCTCATTACGCCTTCCATGGGTTAGGAGAATGGCTAACAAGTCCACTGATCAATGGAGCCAATAAAGATTTTACTCATTAATGAGCAGAGCACTAATTACACTTATCCAGTAACCAATTAGGCTTAGTGGCTCACATGCTGGTGTGTGCACTTACCGTTTAGCGTACAGTAGAGATATGGTGGCGGGCAGCTAGTGGATTGAAAGCAAGGGCACAATGACCTTGAGAGGGTAACTTGGCACTCCTGGTAGCCACAAGGATGGGAAAAGAAGGATATGGTCACAACCTGCACCATTCACTATTAAGTATAGTATATAGTGTAATGTATAATAGTTTTCTGACACCATCTGATGAATAATATCAGCTGTATCCATGAAAGCACATTTCCCCCTTAAGGAATAAAGATTTATAAGACGTTTAGTCTCCGTCTTTTGTCTGGCGGTGAAGAATGCTGCTCAGCTGTTTTTAATACTTCTAATCTGAGGAAGCTGGACCGCAGCAGAAACGTTGCCAGTACATATCTCGCGAGGGTTGTCGCCCAGCTTTCTTTGACCCTTTTTAATGTTACACCTACCTATGCAAGCTGTGTTTGCACTCACCTACCTTTACAGGAAACCTACAGGAGAGATGTTGAGAGGAAAGAGCAACTCCTGAGCAGATCTGAGACCTCTACATGTGAGGGGCAGACTGATTTATCTGATGTGGTATGGACACATTATAGTGGCTGTTTATATGCAGTCATGACTAAGTGCATGTGCTTTTGTGTCCTGTCTATCAGACAGAGCATTGTGGGTGGCTGCTGGATACCGAGTGCTGCGGGCTGATGGCTGAAGATGATGGAATATATGAGCTTTTATGGAGTTAGAGTATATTGAGGCTCAAGACTGGGATTTGTGGTGAGTCGGATGCTATTCACTGATGTCTCAGCAGAGTCCCCTGGAATTTGCTATTTCTCAACTTGTCTGCTCCTTCCCTTATTGACCTGGTCAGACCCCTTGTGAGATCCCTAATTGAAAATTAATACAGGATCAATGCAGAAGGCAATTTGCATATTGATTATACACAGCGCTGAATGCACCATATGTGTGGCAGATTGATCGGGAGTCTGAGACAGCTCAAGGAAGCGAGACGTTCAGGGTTGTGTGGCTATGAGAGGTGCAGAGGATTCTACCGCCTAATGTAGGTGCAGCACTGTGACCACTCTAGGATTATAATTTCTACATTGGAATTATGGGTAATTATTTTTAGACTGGAGGGTTTCTAATTTTGCTTCACAAATTAGACTATTGTTCTAAAATGATAATCTGCTGTCCCCAACTTTTTTAGCTGAATGTTATTAAAAAGTTGTTCTAGCAATTCTTTGGTTACTTGTAAAAGTGGTAATTGTCAGTGCATTATTATAGTATTCCTACAAGTTTGTTATTTTTCCACAGGATGACTTGGGTTCCATGTTTTAAAGGATGCATGCATTTACATATAGTTCCATAATATTCCATATAGCTTTATACATCCTGGGGGTTATATACAAATAAAATAAGACATTACAGACTAAAAACAGTCATATGGAACAATAGGACTGGGGGTCCTGCTAGCAAGAGCTTACAGTGTATGAGGATAAAGGGGGGGGGGCACAAGGTATAATTGCTTGACTAATGGTCTAGCCATTCTTTATAAGGGACGGAGCAAAAATAATTTAATGCAAATCCAAGAGCCCAAGATCAATGGGACTGCAGAGAAGCCTGTAGCTTGGTATTTGGTGTTTACCAGAAAACAGATTGGAGGAGTACAGAGGATGGGTTAATAAAAGACAGGTGATGTTTCATGCAGTTAAAGAATGTGATTGGTATGCCTAAAGAGATGTTTTATAAGAGCACGTTTGAAGATTTGGAGGTTAAGTCTGATAGTCTATGGAAGGGCATTCTAGAGAATTGGTACAGGTCAAGAGAAGTCCCGGAGATGTGACTGGGAGGTTCGAATTAAGGAAGAGAATAATAAGATGATCAGCGGCAGATAGAAGAGCATAGGTTGGGCGGTAAACTGAGATGACAGAGGAGAGCTAGGGAGATGCGCCATTGTGCAGAGCTTTTGTGGATTAATTAGTAAACTTTTATTTGTGAGAAGACTGACAACCAGTGTATTGACTGGAAGCATCCATGTAGTATTTGGTCTGAAAGGCAAACCTGGCTGCTGCATTACGAATAGGTGGTAGAAGTGGGAGTTTACTGAGTGGAAGGCCGATTTTCAATACGGTGGGCCTGCTGCCTCAAGATTATGGTGATACCACAGACAGAAATTGAGGTCATTGTGAGGTGGGTTAGTAGATGGTAGAAAAACAAGAGGTTCAGTTTTACATTTCAAGAGAGGACATGATGTTAGAGACAGCAGAGACACAATCGCTGGTATTCTGCTGTAAGACAGGGGAGATGTGACGTGCAGGGTATATTCAGCATAAAGATGATACTGGAAACCATACTTGCAGTATGTAGGGAAAAGGGAAGAGGACCTGGGACTGAGCCTTGAGGAACCCGACAGTGAAAGAAAAAGATGAGTTATCCAGAAAAGGAGACACTGAAAGTGCGGTCAGAGAGATGGAAAGAAAACCAAGAGTACAGTGTCCTTCAGGCCAGTTGTGTGATTCCCTGAGGAGGGGCTGGTGGCCCGCAGTATCAAATGCTATGAGAGATCCATAAAAATGAGAAGAGAATAGTGACCTTTGGATTTGGCAGTGAGGAGATCATTGGAGACTTTAAAAAGCGCAGTTGAAGTGTAGTTCATAATACCACTTGCCACATTGTCTTAATAATGTTCTGTTCACAAAGTGTCCTGCTGGAAAATAAGCAGTGGATACAAGTTAGATGCATGGTAGTGACCACGGGTACCACAAATGGATAACTGCTGATTGCCAAGCTACCTAGATTTCTAACCAGTGTTACAACTGCTTGTGTGATGCAGGTTACAGAGCGCAACCATTGTGGAGAATGAACATCCTGAAAGATGAATCTTGTTATTCCTCAGTGTATAGAAAATTTGATGTAGTAAACTGTAGAACCACTTTCAAGTGGACAATGTCACTCCCGGCCACCAGTTAGCAGCAGCACTATAGGATATTTCCTTTATAGACACAGCACCATTTTAGTTGGGTATATGGTATATTTCTAGGTGTGTGTGTGTGTGTATATATATACTTGAGTGTATGATTAGGTTAATGTATATATGGGATCTTACCTTTCAGTACCCTGATTTTTGTTTTTATTAAACAATTCTTATCGTGTACCTTCCCACGATCAACGTGTATTTTTGTACTGGTTCACAATACTTTTACTTGGTTTATACTTGGCATGGCTGTGACTATTGTGAGATCTATTTTTAAAAGCTTTATTGACATGTGCTGGCATACATGTATTGATTTTGTACATGTGTTATTATGTGGATGGTTTTGTAAGGAAGTCGGGTGGTTCTGGTTGCCCCCTCCCCTGCAGGAGGGGCCTCTTTAGTACATGTCTGCCATTGTCCTACTGACATTGAAATTACATTTCTCATGGTGATTTGAACACGGTACATTTGAGGGAGTGAGAGATTCATTCTCACCATGACAGGACATAATAGCTTCACGCTCTGCTAGGAGCTGCCATACAAAATTGGCCACTGCTTATGATGAGCCATTTTATACATAAGGTTTAGGGTTAGATACACCTACTTGAAAGAAAAAGTGAAAAAAAATTAATAGCGGACATTGGTTATGGACACTTGCATGTAAACGCACAGGTCATTCAGTGTGCAGTTTTTTTTCATTACCCTTAAATACATACTGTTGCATATGGTAATGAAGAATAGAAATGATCAACTTGTGGAATACAACTACCAAAATGAAAGCAGTTACTAAGAGCTGGGCTTTCTGCAGCAGGCAAGGTTCAGGCATGGGGGCTTGCATCAAAACATTGCAACCAGATACTTTATAATAAACTATTAAAGGTTTCTCCAAAGGAATTGAAAAGATGCTAGTTTTTTAAGTTAAGACAGAATGTTTTTAAAGCTCTTTTAAAAATTGCAATGGTTTTCTAAGTAATAGTGTGTGCGTGTGAAAGCAATCTATTTGACGTCGTAGTTATCTTTAGCATCTTGTATACGCATTGATATAGAAAGCTCCTGTCTCTGGAGCTACCTTTTTATTGTCCCTTGTTTAGATTGTGTGCAGAGATTCATTCTGCAGCAGGGATGAACATTGTGTTTCCTCTACATCAGACATTATGACCTAGGAAGTCTTTTAGTCTCTCCCAAGCCTCAAGTTCCTTGGCATGTTGTCTGGGCTCTGATTCTCTTCCTCCCTATGCTAAGGATGACACCTCTAGCCCATAGGAGGAACTGCACTGTGGTAACCGCCGCAGAGTGGCTGAGCAATCACAGGCACACTACAATAAAGGCACTTTTCTGGTAATTTGTAGCTGTGCTGTGCTCTTCTCTAAAGCCTCTGAAAAGAAACATCACTATCCATCGTGCCTTTCTACTTCAGAAGGGAATCGCATTTCTTTTGGGGCTTGACAGCGCTTGTTAAGAACAATGTCTACTCAAAATGGGTTTCTAGAATGAGCTATGCAATAAAGTATTCTGCATTATGGAAATGTAGCATCTCATCACATCATCCAGTATATTAAATATTGCGACCCGGGATATTGCATGAGTATCAATTCTGAGTCAGATTTGTGTTGCATTTTTAATATGTAAAAAGATTTTACGGTTAAATATGTGAGGGTTTTTGTACACACATATATATGCATGAAGTCCCTGCCCCATCTTTATTTCTGATGGGTTTTTTTTCTTTGCAGATGATCCTATTGAAGATGCTGAGGGCTCTTGTGAAGTTGTTGCTGACCCAGAAGAAGCCCCGAAAGACCAGGAGCCTGAAGCAGCCACAGAGAGCAACAGGAGTTCAGGCAAAGGTAAGTTATGCACCCCACAAGTCTATATAGAAATGCACAAAGGTTTATGAATTTAGTGGGGGTTTTTTTGTTTTTTTTTTTCCTCACAGGACAGCAAACATTTTTCCCCAAGTAGTCTCGTTAGTCTCTAAACCGGATTGATTATGACTATTAAACTTTCTTAATTTCAATTCCAGCATCTTCTTTTCCCTCTGAGAAGGATCCTCCAGACACCATACCCACCAAGCATTCATCTGTAACCAGCACTGAACCCCCTGTGGCCAAGCGACCTAAGTGTGCCGACGAGAAGAAAAATGAGCAGGTAGTGTCTGCCGTTATGGCTTGTTTGCTTGAGCTTATTTGTTTGTATGGTGGTTATTTTTATTTTTTGCTCCAATACTGACTACCCCTTTCTCTTAGCTCTACCAATGTCCATACTGCAAGTACAGCAATTCAGATGTGAACAGACTGAGAGTCCATGCAATGACCCAGCACTCTGTACAGCCTATGTTGCGGTGTCCCCTCTGCCAGGATATGCTGAACAACAAGATCCATCTGCAGCTGCACCTCACCCATTTGCATAGTGTGGCACCCGACTGTGTGGAAAAACTTATTGTCACGGTAAGTGGCACTACAAGAAAGCATGTAGAAGTGTCTGTAAATGAGTCACTAAGAACTCGACAAGCGAGGACATCCCGAGTCATTGATAATGGTTACGGCATTGTGGTGCGCATGTGCTGTTTGCATTCACGTAATGTCCCTAATAATAACTCAGACGGCTCTCTGCAACCTGCCCAGTGTCAAGTCTGTTACCACGGCAACCATGGCTTTGATTCTGCTCCATATCCTGCATTACTGTATTTGTGCGAATGGTCATCTCAATTCACTGACCATCTGCAGTACACTACCACAGTATAGCACACCACCCAGCCATTTCTGTGCTCTCTTGTTTAACCATACTGCCCCTCAATTGCCTTTTGGCCTCTCGCCCACCTTCGTTTTGTCTCTGCCATCATTTGCGCACAATCGCTAGAACCTTAAGTGGTAACTGCGCGGCTCATGTTTGCCAATTAGATGGTGTAAATGCAAAGTGACCTCAATATCCTCCTCTTGCTAACGAGTTTTTCTCTCCAACCTTTGCGCTCTTTGTAATGGAAATATGCAGTCTGTCTGCAAGTGGGATTTGCATGTTGGACCTCGTTGACAGTCGGAGGTTTTTTTTCATCCTTTGACCTCTTTCCTCTTTTCTTTGTCTGTGTCCTCAGCTCTCCCCTCACTGTCAAGCGCTTTTCTCCCTCCATCCACCGCACACTGCCCCCCCCCTTCTTTCTTCCCTCCTATCCTTCATTGCAATATGCAAAGAAAACTCGCTGGGTTACAGGGCAGGCCTAAGAGTCCAGCTTACACCCCTTAGACCCCAGCATGGTGTAAAATGTGGCCGTGTTCTGTCAGCTGGGCCTCCTCACACAATTAGCATGTAATTATCCCGTGTGATGGGCAGCCAGTGAAGAGCCAGCTGACACGTTGCATCGCTGACCCGCAAGTCAGAGATCAGTGGGCACACAGAGCAGGGCAGTGTGCTCCTTAATGATGCAATTTACATATCTGGCCAAGCAGCTGTGTATTGCAGGAGCCGTGCTGTGTGATATGGCGTTATTTCCACTGGTCACTTTGGGCTTGGTTACAGATGTGCTTTGGGCACCTTTCTGGCCACAATGTCTTGCCTTAGTTTTGATTCCTGCTTCAGTTGACTACAGGTTGTAATAAGCATTGTTTGCTGGTTGTGTAATATCAGCTGATATGTGACGCTGCAGGCATGAGGCACGGAAAAGGTAGCAGGCACATTAGACCTCTCAAAACCTGCCAGAATTCCAATCAGGAAAGATGATTAAAGTAGAGAGCAGACAACGTCTCCTGCTCACCTCCTCGTCTGCCGTCATTCACACTTGATTGACTTCAACCTTTCAAGTACAGAAGTCTTTCTCTTATTATTCAAGGCCAGGCAAGGTTTTCTAATTAAAGTGTATGAAAACAATTATAGAGCTGTCTTGTGGAGCTGGAATTCTCTGAGACTCTGCATACAGCTTTGCTCTCGCCGGGTGTGGGGATTTAGCGGACATATATTCCTCCCCTTGCCTTTAAATGAGAATGTGTCCGTGCTTGTGATCCTGCTTGCTTCTTCCTGTAATGTCCTCACAGAGAAGAAGATCAGACAAGAAGTCTTTGTTTCCTCTTGTTTGATGATGGCATTGCACGAAATACAGGTTAAAATGGTGTATGGCGTATTAATTAGGAATACATGCATTTCTCGACACTGAATCATTTCAGTCGTGAACATTGTCATATGTAAATAATAACTGATGGCACATAAATCAGATTAATTAAAATGTGTATTTTTAATTTCCTATGTTGTAGACTGGAAAATATCACTTGTTCAATTGAATGCTGACATGTGACATGTTTTCCTGTTTGCTTGCCATCTATTATGTCACCACATTTGTAGATGTCTCTAAAGAGTTTTATCCATGTGGTTTGGGAGTCTGTTTTATTGTTAACCCTATTGTGTGTTGCTGTTTTTTTTTTTTGTTTTTTGTTTTTTTAATCCTAATGATAACTGATCCTTCAAAAATCTCTTGAGCCCTCACAATGTACCCCCCATGTGTATTTCTCAGTTTAAGGAAACAGGCTGCTCCTTTCACTCAGGAACATGGCACACTCGTTTATCTTTAGCAGTCTGAATTAATTAGGGGTGTTAATATGTGCTTGGTAGATTGGGGAGGGAGGAGGGGGGCTTCCCGTACATCACTGTAATTGGCTGCCCCACAGCCTGTGACAAAACACTCTTTGTGATCAAAGTCAGGATTCTGTGGAAAGGGAAAAAAAAATATTAATTAGAAGATTATTCTTTTAGTGTGTCCCAATAATTAGAGCAGGCCACCTCCTGAGTGACGAGGGCTTGTTGAGCAGCTGGGGCACTCCCAGAGACATTCTTTGGGGTGAGGCATTATAGTTGCTTTGATTTTTAATATCTTGGCTCTCTTTTTTTTTTTTTTTTTTTTGTAGGTAACTTCTCCAGAGATGCTCATGCCAAGCAGCATGTTCTTACCAGTCAGTTCACCAGAGAGAGAGAAATCTGCATCACTCTCTGAAAATACAGAAAAGTTGTCAGGTAAGGGCAAGTCAACTTTATCTTTGGCTTTGTGAACACTAGGGCTAATATATCATTCCTTGCACGTCAAGGTGTGAAAAAGTCACAATTACCGTTGCACACCACAGTAAATGCGCCTTTTTGGTGCTTTTTTCAAAAAAGTGGTGCGCACAACTGCTGCATTGGAATTACTTTATATGTATTGGTTAAAGAGGTTGTCCACTTTAAGCACATTTCACCAAAAATATTAAATATTTGTTGTAATGAAAAGTTTTTTAATTTTCCAATACACTTTCTGTTGCAATTCCTCACAGTTTTCTACAACTCTGCTTGCTGTATTTCTATAAGAAGCTCCTATGTTTACTGCAAGTAGATAAACTGCGGTCCATGGTCATTTGATGTCACACAGGTGTATTGTTCGTTAGCATTTGATTACACTGTGATATAACGAACCATGCACCTGGGTGATATCACATGACCACGGACCGGTGTTTATCTACTGGCCGGTAACCTATAAGCTTCATGTTGCATGACGGCAGATAACAAGCTGAAACCATGAAGAATTATAACATTTTTCCAATATACATTCTGTTCCAACTTTATTACTTAAACAATATAAATTGTGCTGAAATGTGCTTAAAGTGGACAACCCCATTAACATTGATAATTCTGAGGTATGCATTACCTGTAGGGTCCTAGTGTAAATGAAAGAATATAGTGAATAGTATACTTTAAATGAGTGGGTGCTCCTTTCTATAAGGACTAAAAAGTGGGAATTGGATAATACACTACATTAACGGAAACCAAAGGGGTACCCGTTGGCTATTTTTGGGTGAAGCAAGCCATATTGAGACATTTAACACATATGTCAAAATGCTAAATTTAGGGTTGTGGCATTGTCTTTACAGAGATTTACTAAAAAATACTCCTCAGGAGAGTGGTTAGGGGTTCTGCATTATACACAAGGTTACATTGTTTTCTTTTCTTCCCTATTTTTTCATTAGAACCTGCTGAAGCATTGTCTAAGAATGCAGCTGTTCCTGAAGGGACTGAGCTGAGTACAGAACAGAAAGCACCTGCAGGTGACAGTAATTCTGCACGAGAAGATTCAGGATTCTTATGCTGGAAGAAAGGGTGTAACCAAGTTTTTAAAACCTCTGCTGCTCTCCAAACACATTTCAACGAAGTTCACAACAAGCGCCCTCAGTTGCCAGTCTCAGATCGCCACGTTTACAAGTACCGCTGCAATCAGTGCAGCTTAGCTTTCAAGACCATTGAAAAACTTCAGTTGCATTCACAGTATCACGTGATCCGTGCTGCCACCATGTGCTGTCTTTGCCAGAGAAGCTTCCGCACATTCCAAGCTCTTAAGAAGCATCTGGAAACCAGCCATCTGGAGCTGAGCGAGTCTGACATTCAGCAGCTGTACAGTGGGCTTTTAGTAAATGGAGACATTACAAATGTGGGAGATGCTACAATGGCAGATGATCAGAGTATGCTGGTAGATGACGAAAAGGAGGATGAGAGTGACTTGGATGATAAGCAGAGTCCGACTGGGAGTGATTCAGGGTCTTTGCAGGAAGACTCTGGTTCCGAACCCAAACGAGCGCTTCCTTTCCGTAAGGGCCCAAATTTTACGATGGAGAAGTTTTTGGATCCGTCCCGACCCTATAAGTGTACAGTATGCAAAGAGTCATTCACTCAGAAGAACATTCTGCTGGTCCATTACAATTCTGTGTCTCATCTGCACAAACTGAAAAGAGCCTTGCAAGAATCAACAACAGGGCAGCCTGAGCCCACCAGTAGCCCAGATAACAAACCATTTAAATGTAACACCTGTAATGTTGCATACAGCCAGAGCTCCACTCTTGAAATTCATATGAGGTCTGTATTGCACCAAACAAAGGCTCGTGCAGCAAAGCTGGAAGCTGCAAGTGGTGGTAGTAGTAGTAACAGTGGTGTCAGTGCCAGTAGTACTTGTACATCTATAACCTCCACAACCACCTCAAATCCTGTTAGTAGCAGCATAACCACAGTTTCAACCTGTACAACCACAGTTACACCTGCAGTGAGCTCCAGTTTTATAAGCCACACACCAACAGAAGCAGTAGTCAACCCTAGCACAACTAGTCTAATCTCTTCTGGTGTTTCTTACCCCCCTGAACATAAAGATGTTAATCGGAAAAAATTGGCAGACATGATCGCTTCAAGGCAGCAGCAACAACAACAGCAGCAGCAGCAACAGGCCCAAACCTTGGCACAAGCCCAGGCACAGGTGCAAGCCCATTTGCAGCAAGAGCTGCAACAGCAAGCTGCCATTTTGCAATCTCAACTGTTGAACCCAACTCTTCTCCCTCATTTTCCCATGACCACAGAGACATTGCTTCAACTTCAGCAGCAGCAACACTTACTTTTTCCTTTTTACATCCCAAGTACAGATTTTCAGTTCAACCCAGAAGTCAGTTTGCCCTTGACTAGTGGCACCCTAACTTTGACAGGGAGCAGCGCTGGTTTGCTAGAAGACATTAAGAATCCACTACAATTTAACCAACAAGCTCATTCTCACCATTCACATCTCCTTCAACAGCAGCAAAGTCAGATATGTATGCCAGAGGCTCGCTCCGCACTTTTACAACCATCAGAACAAAAAAACAAATCTGTGAAAGATAATTTAAAGGAATTAAAGAAAGAAAAAGAGCTGTCTGAAAGAGCAGACGACATGGCTGTAATGAGTGAGTCCCTATCGGATTCTTTGAAGGGTAAAGACAAGAAAGACTTTGCAACTGGTTCTACTTCTGAGAGTCTTTTGCTTCCACCTCGTATTGCTTCAGATGCACGAGGGAATGCCACCAAAGCCTTGCTTGAAAATTTTGGGTTTGAACTTGTAATTCAGTACAATGAAAACAAACAGAAAGCACAGAAAAAGAATGGGAAGAGTGAACAAACTGAGTGTTTAGAGAAGTTAGAATGCAGTTCATGTGGGAAGCTTTTCTCCAATATATTAATATTAAAAAGCCACCAGGAGCATGTTCACCAACGTTATTTACCCTTTAAGCAGCTAGAGCAATTTGCAAAGCAATACAGAGATCACTATGAAAAGCTATACCCACTAAGGCCCCAAACACCAGAAGCTCCACCGCCACCCCCACCGCCGCCTCCACCACCTCCTCCGCCGCCTCCAGCAACTCCACAGCCTTCTATCACACCGAATGTCCCTGCTCCTTCTCTCACCCCACCTAGCATTTCACCCGCACAGTCATCTGTGTCATTAGCTCAACTTTCAATGCCAATGGAACTGCCAATTTTTTCACCTCTTATGATGCAGACCATGCCGATACAGTCAATGCCAGCTCAACTTCCACCACAGTTGGGATCAGTAGATGCTCTTTCTGCAGACTTGGCCCAGTTATATCAACATCAATTAAATCCCAGTCTCCTGCAGCAGCAAAACAAGAGGCCTAGGACCAGGATCACAGATGACCAATTAAGGGTTTTGAGGCAATATTTTGATATTAATAATTCACCTAGTGAAGAACAGATTAAAGAAATGGCTGACAAATCTGGGCTGCCCCAAAAAGTAATTAAGCACTGGTTTAGAAACACTCTTTTTAAGGAGCGGCAACGCAACAAAGATTCCCCTTATAATTTTAATAACCCACCCATCACTAGCTTGGAAGAACTAAAAATGGATTCTAGGCCACCATCTCCAGAGCCTCAAAAACATGAATACTGGGGGAATAAGAGGTCTTCCAGAACACGCTTCACAGACTATCAGCTTCGTGTTCTGCAAGATTTTTTTGATGCCAATGCTTATCCTAAAGATGATGAGTTTGAACAGCTTTCTAATCTGTTAAACCTTCCTACACGTGTAATTGTGGTCTGGTTTCAGAATGCTCGTCAAAAAGCACGAAAGAACTATGAAAATCAAGTTGATGGTAAGGAAGGAGAGCGTCGGGAGCTGACAAATGATAGGTATATACGCACAAGCAACTTAAACTACCAGTGTAAAAAGTGTAGTTTGGTGTTCCAAAGAATTTTTGATCTAATTAAACATCAAAAAAAGCTATGCTATAAAGATGAGGATGAAGATATGCACGATGACAGCCAAAATGAGGATTCTATGGATGCCACTGATTTGCTGACTCCTTCAAGCTCATCATGTAGTACTCCGATGCCCTTTCAATCTTTTAGCAATGCAGCCTCAACATCCACAAACACAATTAGCACCGCTTTCCCACAACATTTGATGGACATAGATGAGCCTTCAATGTATAGTTCTAAATTGGAAGCTACCCACGATGATAAACCAAAGTCTTTTGAATTTCCAAGGACACAGCAAAACCAAAATCAAGAACAGCCACAACAACCAAAGCAAGAGCCACAGCAGCCTCATAGCACACAGTCTCAATCTTCACAGCAGGATCTATCCGAACAAAAAGCTTGTGCAACACCACAGAAACTTCCACCTATTTCATCTCCATCCACACAGCCACAAACTTCACACTGTACTATGACTCAATCAAGTCCAAATGCGCTACAGATCTCTCATCATCCTATGAAGCCCCTTCATTCCTCAACTCCACAACAGTTGCCCAATTTGCCACATCAATTAATTCCATATCAGTGTGATCAGTGCAAGCTGGCTTTCCCTTCCTTTGAGCATTGGCAAGAGCATCAGCAGCTTCATTTTCTTAGTGCACAAAATCAGTTTATTCATCCTCAATTTTTAGATCGACCAATGGATATGTCTTTTATGCTTTTTGACCCCAGCAACCCACTTTTAGCTGGACAATTGCTTTCAGGGGGGCTTTCTCAAATGCCAACTGGTTCAGCTACTTCGCCTTCGACACCATCCTCCACAATGAACTCTCTTAAAAGAAAATTAGAAGAAAAGGCTAGTGCAAGTCCAGGGGAAAATGATAGTGGGACAGGTGGCGATGAGCCTCAACGGGACAAGCGATTAAGAACTACAATTACACCAGAACAACTAGAGATTTTGTACCAGAAATATTTGCTAGATTCTAACCCAACACGTAAAATGCTGGATCACATTGCCCATGAAGTAGGGTTGAAAAAGAGGGTGGTTCAGGTGTGGTTTCAAAACACACGCGCAAGGGAAAGAAAGGGCCAGTTTAGAGCTGTTGGGCCAGCACAGGCTCACAGACGTTGCCCATTTTGCAGAGCTTTATTTAAAGCTAAAACTGCATTGGAAGCTCACATACGTTCCCGCCACTGGCATGAGGCAAAACGAGCTGGCTATAATATGAATTTATCAGCAATGCTGGTTGATTGTGATGGAGGAATACAGATGAAAGGAGATCTTTTTGACAACAATGCATTTCATAACTTGCCACATAGCAGCAATGATGGACAATGTATTTCTCTTTCCCCTGTGAGCAAATCCATGGATCTTTCTCCTCGGACGTTGCTCAGCCCTTCATCTATTAAAGTTGAAGGCATGGAAGATTTTGAGAGCCCCTCCATGTCATCTGTCAATTTAGGCTTTGATCAGAGCAAGTTGGATAATGATGATTGCTCCTCCGTGAATACTGCTATAACTGACACCACAACAGGAGATGAAGGAAATGCAGACAATGACAGTATATTGGCTGAGAAATCTACATCAGTAACTAGTGACGGCTTGCCAAAATCTGCCATGTTGGCAATGTCTGAGTATGACGACCAAATGTCTTCTGGACTGGTCAGCCCTGCTCCAAGCTATTATAGCAAAGAATATGAGAATGAAGGTATAATTGATTATAGTGAAACTTCCAGTCTTGCAGATCCTTGTTCCCCTAGCCCAGGTGCAAGCGGTTCCGCTGGCAAGTCAGGGGACAGTGGAGAGCGACCAGGTCAAAAGAGGTTCCGAACCCAAATGACAAATCTTCAGCTGAAAGTACTGAAATCCTGTTTCAATGATTATAGAACACCTACCATGCTGGAGTGTGAAGTCCTGGGCAATGATATTGGACTGCCAAAGAGAGTTGTCCAAGTGTGGTTTCAAAATGCCCGGGCTAAAGAAAAGAAGTCTAAATTAAGTATGGCCAAGCACTTTGGAATAAACCAAACAAACTATGAGGGACCCAAAACAGAGTGCACTTTGTGTGGTATTAAATATAGCGCGCGCCTTTCCGTGCGTGATCATATCTTTTCCCAGCAGCATATCTCCAAAGTTAAGGAAGCTATTGGAAGCCAGTTGGACAAAGAGAAAGAGTACTTTGATCCTGCTACTGTTCGTCAACTAATGGCTCAGCAAGAGTTGGACCGAATTAAAAAAGCCAATGAGGTTCTGGGTTTGACTCCACAACAGCAGGGTGTGTTTGATAACCCGTCCCTGCAAGCACTCAATCTTCCAACTCCATACTCAACACTACAAGGTATCCCTCCAGTACTGTTATCCGGTATCAACAGCCCATCTTTACCAGGATTCACTCCTGCTACTACAGGTGGGCACAAGATTAGTTTTGCTAGTGTTGTAATATCAGCGTAATAGTATTATTGCCTGTTTAAGATGTTATTTTGGGATTTTATTGTTTAACATGACGTGTTGGCTAAGTTAAGGCCAGCAGCATGTTACCTTGGAGAATCACAAATCTATCATTCCTATAATAACTTAACAAAATTTATAGATTTATTTAATATATATTAATAGTTACATTTGTTTTCACCAAATAGTTGTTAGGGCCAATTTTGGCATGTACATGTATCTATCTTATAAGAATAAAAATGTTAAAATAACTAATTATTGACCATATGCTACTAATGAAGCAAGCAGACTATAAATGCAGACCATAGAATATATTTTAAAAATATAGCTACAGAATTAATCATTATTCATCTGACAATTATGTTGAGTAACTGTTCTTTTCCGTTATTGTTTTTAGCTTTAAGTTCTCCAAAATCTAATGTGATGGGCGTGTCCAACACTACAGTTCCTTCACCTGGACTCCCCACTTCCGGGCAACCAAATAAACAGCCTCCCAAATCATTAAGCCCCACCATCTCTTCACAGACCCCTCCTGTACCTGCTCCCCAACCTCAAGAGTTGCAGAAAGAGAAAGATAGCGAGAAGTTGAAAGAGAAGGAAAGGGTGAAAGGCAAAGGTGATCCCGCGACTGTACTAAAAAAAGAGAAAGGGGACACTCCAGTATCAACTTCCAGCTCAATGCCGGGTATGGAGTATGTGGTTGACCCATCCCAGCTGCAGGCTTTGCAAGCAGCCTTGACATCGGATCCATCTGCTTTGCTCACAAGTCAGTTTCTTCCTTACTTTGTTCCTGGTTTTTCTCCCTACTACAGCGCTCAGATTCCAGGGACCTTGCCGGGTGGTTACCTGCAGCCAATGTATGGAATGGAAGGTCTGTTCCCATACAACCCAGCAATCTCCCAAGCTTTGATGGGGCTCTCACCAAGTTCTTTGCTTCAACAGTATCAGCAGTACCAGCAAAGCTTGCAGGAAGCCCTTCAGCAGCAGCAGCGCCAAATACAAATGCAGCAGCAAAAACAGCAACAGCATCACCATCATCATCATCATCATCAAAGACTGCCGCAGCAACAGCCCAAAACAAGCCAAACCCCAACACGTTCTATTGTTTCTCCCTCTGACAAAGACCCTGCCAAAGACTCCCCAAAGATGGAAGAACAGAATCCTGCAGCCCTTGAGGTATTGCATTCCAACAAGCCCCCTGAACAGCAAGATGTGGAAAACCAAGGTGCAGACTGTCTCTTGGACCCACTTATAGTCCCAAAGGTGCAGTACAAGTTGGTCTGCCGGAAGTGTGAGCTGAGCTTCAGCAGCGAGGAGGCGGCTATCAGTCATGTGAAGTCCCTCTGCTACTTTGGCCAATCTGTGGTGAACCTGCAAGAGTTTGTGACCTGTGTCCCCACTGGTGACATTAGTGGCTCCTACCGCTGCTTAGGCTGTGAGGCTACTCTGTGTGGGGGCGATGCTCTGCATCAACATCTGGAGTCACCCTTGCACAAACACAGAACAATCAAAAGAACAGCGAGAAATGCCAAAGAGCACCCTAGTTTATTACCTCACTCTGCCTGCTTCCCCAATCCTGACACCGCATCTACCTCTCAGTCTGCTGCTGACTCCAAAGCCAGCCTCTCACCCCCTTCCCCTTCTGCTTCTCCCCACACCTCCACAAAGACTTGGTCACACAGTACTCCCAGAAAACCTCCTCCTCTCCCCACATTCTCCTCATCCTCAACAGTTACCTCAAGTCCGTGCAGCACCTCAGGGGTTGCAACCTCCTTTCCAACAGACGGTTTCTCTGAGGAATCTGATTCGGACCTCAGCCAAAAGTCTGACAGGGTGGGAAGTCCTGTAAGTGCTCCTGAGAACCCAAGCTGTCACGAGGACGGCTCTCGAACTGCTGTGGGAGTGGGTTCTTTACGACTGTAGACTTCGGAGTTGGACGATGATATAATAATAAATATGAATTTTAAATAATAAAAGATAAATAACAAACCGGTTTCACAAACAAAATACTGCAAATTCCAAAGCTTTTAACCAAAAAAAGAGGAACCCCTCCCACCCCCAGTATGGATTTTTTCATTCCTGCGCCTGACCCACTGCCCTGTTTTCTTCCCTCTACCTAGTGTCACATTGGGCCGTTACACAGGGAACTGGGCCCAGCTCCTTTTATTTTTGTCCCTTTTTGTGGAGATCAGCAGCCCTTCTGCTCATCTAGAATGGCTTTGTTAAGAAGAAAACCAATGGAATTGTGTTATTCTCAGGTCAAATGTTCACACCGTGTTCTGACTCTGGTCTTGGAATTTTATATATACATATATATGGATAGGGATATATATGTGTGTATATATGTATTTATTTTATTTTATTTGGTTTTTTTTTTCTTTTGTTCAGTAACTGATTTATTTTTTAAGTAATTGCTAACTTAACTGGGCAGAAAAAAAAATTCAGGACTGGGTTGAAAAAGTAAGACGCCTCCCAAGCGACGAGAATTGTTGGGGGGCATTCATGCTTTATAATTTCCACCTACGGGAACCGCAGCTCAAAAATATATATATACTTTAAATATTATTGAACAGACTTTCTGTATTTCTTGTAGACGAGGCCATTATTTCAAGACAATTTTCAGACCTTGATAAGATCCTTTGTGTAATTTAATTTTTTATGTGTGTCCAAATGCGTTTCTCATTTTGACATGTGTTGTGGGTCACTGAATACACCACATGCCACATTGTAAACCAACTTGTTAGCTCTTCAACCAAAAGACGACTTCCCCCTCTACCCCCTTCCTTTTTATTGTTACTGTTATTTTTTTATGTTTTTAAGATCACTTGGCTCTTACAAGCAGGGATCTTTCACTGCTAAAAATAAATTTATAAGAATTTTTTCCCAGTGGGACACACAGCTCTTCATAGCCTGCATTAGCAGTGCTGTATATAGTGTGATACAGGCGCTGCCCTTACACCAGATGAGCTTTCTTACAACACCGCCTGATGTCAGGAATTGGGAAAGAGGGTTTGTTGGTAAAGGTGTAATATTCCCTGTTGTTTGGTGTTTGTAATCTGCACACTTTTCCCATCCCCAGTGTTACCTGTTTACTCTGTTTCATGTCAATAGACAGAGGTCTGTTCTGTTTTAAAGAAAAAAAAAAGTGAAAAAAAGTTAACCATTTGTATGTGTCTGTATACATGCGTGTGTGTATATGTATGCATAGATACATTGTCACACACAGACGTGTGCACACACATTTCTTTTTTTGAATGAAAACTGATGCTTTAAATAAAATCCAAAGAGAAGCCTCCCTTGTGTGTTGGCCCGGAAGGCTTTGTTTGAGTCTTCATTTGTTTGCAAATGTAAAATATATCCAAGGTTTATGATTTTGCTTGGTATCGAATTCCAAAGAACTAAACTATACCCCATATATATAAGACAATAAAGGATAAAAGGGCACAATGGATGGAAAACTTGACAATACTTAACATTAAAGTTCTGGATACTATTTACACATATGCAGTTAATTTGCAGTTGTATAACATCCTTATGGACAGGTCTGCAGCAATGCTCTGCTAAATTCTTCCCACGATTGACTCTGGTTTCGGTTGTTTGAAGGAACAAAAATTAAAGTTTCAGTAATAAAGAAATATTGGTCTTTATACGCAAAATGTAAAATACCTTTCAAGTCAATGACCAAGTACATCTCTTGCAACAGTTAATGAAAGTCTAGAAAATGTAGGTATTTTTGCAAGGGTACAGGCACAAGGTGTCGTGCTGAGAATTTCAGTGTGAGGTTAGTATTAAAGTTGTCGTTTTTTTAATAATTGCAAGGTCAGAAAGAAATATGGAGGTGTTTGGGACACTCAAGTACTGGTCCATAGGCTGTGACTTCTATAGGGTCTACCTGAATAGGGCTCTGATTTCATATATGGGCTTATGATGTTTGTATGGAGCATTATGGAATTCAACACATGCCTTATAAACCCATATGTGAAATCTTGGTCCTGTTCAGGTTCTGTAGACCCCTTAGAAGTCACAGCCTATGGACCAGTGGTTAAGTGTCCCAAGTTGCTCTATACTTCTCTCTGTGCTTGCAATTATTAATAAAAATAACATCACCAGGGGCAGACTGGGAATTTAAAACTCTAAAAGTGGACCCATTCTGTGAGCTGGGTCATATGATGTGGATGGAGTTAACAAACTCCACACAAACTCTTGATAGATGGTTTTAAGCAACACTGCAGAGAGACTGTTTGCGTAATGTACACATGTTTTATCACATTTTTTTTCAGCAAAGCACTGCCTTGGGGAGTGGGGGAGACCTGCCCCAGACCAGTCGGCTGAATGGGAATCTCCCCAGTGGATTACATGGCCAGTCTGCCCCTGAACCTCAATCTGAAATTCCCAGCATGACACCTCCATGATAATTTAATGAAGCTGGCAAAGTACAACCCA
The DNA here is from genome assembly GCF_040894005.1 of Engystomops pustulosus. Taxonomy (NCBI): domain Eukaryota; kingdom Metazoa; phylum Chordata; class Amphibia; order Anura; family Leptodactylidae; genus Engystomops; species Engystomops pustulosus. The sequence continues at coordinate 97,589,943 of NC_092417.1, read as the reverse complement.
GCATCACTGGGTCAGTCATCGCCATGGCTAGTTGTAAGGGGTGTTAATTTGTTATATTGGCTGAACACAAATGTCGGGTCCGCTCATCTCTAGTAGTTAAAGATTAGATTGAGTGTCTGTCTGAGACTATAGAAAAACTATATAGCAATGAGGAATAATAATACAAATAGTCTTTATCATATAATATTATATATTGCAGATGGGCACTATTTCTTTTTCTAGGTTTAATATCACAAGGGATACCTGTTATGTATATAAGTTAAATAAAGCTTCTGAAGGACAGTGCTCTGCAAAAAAAAAAAATCTAAGTTAGAATACTTACCTAAACATTGGGATTTCTTATCTCAGCAAAATGTAATGTGAAAAAAACATCTAAATTACATCAATATTTGGCCAATTCTTGGTACACTTGCACACTGTTTTGGAACAACTCCCCGATTATGTTCTTCTAAACATCCTGAGAACTAAGCACAGATCTTGTGGGGATGTAGGTTTGGGCACATCATTTCAGCTCTAAAAATGTATATTTGATGAAATGTATACTATGATTTTGAGATGAGGGCTCTGTGAGGGCCATATCATCACTTCCAGGAGTCCTTATGCTTTATTTGCACTAATACTTCCTCATGGCAGTGGCTTTACGTTTGGGGTCATTGCCCTGCTGCAGAATACTTTGATTTCAAAAGAATGAATGCATAATTATTTGATCTGCAAATAATTCTATTTTTATGCAGGTAACCTTATAGTAATTACCATCCCCTAATAGATTCACCCATACTGTACATATGCCTTTGGCCTTCTACCAGGACCATCCTCTGGTTTTTTATCAAATGACAAAATGAGTCAGGGGGCCAAGTGCTTACGATGTCCTGCACCAGTGTTCACCTAAATCACTGGTTGGAGGGGCACGCCAAGACACTTTTTTTCCCTGTAATGTACAGCACTGCATGATAACTTCTACCAGCCATGGATTATGCAGAACTCACACTTACAATATAACATCCACTGGATAACAATGATGGCCTAATTTATATATGGCAATGGTCACCTGGTCTGCTGGCACCTGTTTTTGGTATTCTAACCAACATCCAGTATCCTGCGGCACTTTGGCAGGTCAGGGGGTCAAGCGTCATGTGCCTCTGTGTAGGGGTCACAGTTTGATTCCACTGCAGAATTTAATAGGCTAAATGTCGAATGTGGGGCCAGCAACTGCAGTTAACAGGTGTCTGCTGTATAATATAGAAAAAAGAAGCCCTGTATGGAGAGAGAACCTCAGTAAGAAAATGCTGTCAATACGTTTGTCACTTCCAGAGAATCTCATTTTTTTCTTTCCAGCTTCAAGAAGATTCTACAAAATACTAAATGGTGCCATTAGAGAGTACATTGTGTCACAGACAAACGGTTCTCAATATTCTGTAAACTATAACTGTAAAAAATAAACTAATTTATGGATTACGTATGCTGGGGAGTTAAAAGAGAAAAATGGACAAGGCCCTGTCTTGAGGGCTGCTAAAGGGGTTTATTTGTGATACTATTAACCCCCAATTCCTCTTCACCACCTGGCACTAAAACGGTAATCTTGACCCAGCATAGCACAAGACTAACTGCAGAAATAATTTTCATTGAACTATGGATCTGAGCCCCATCTACCTACACTTTTACTGCTGGCGCATCCCACACATTATACTTGAAAATACACATATACCCAATATAGCAGTGGTGGCGAAGCGATGGCACACGTGCCAGAGGTGGCACTCATAGCCCTCGCTGTGGGTACTCAGCACATTGCCTTTGCACAGTTTGCCAGAAGGATTGGAGGGATGCTACAATGATAATTTGGTCAAATTTCCCCTCTAGCTTCAGAAAACTGTCTTAGGTTTTACACACCATGGGGGAGATTTTATCAGACACATCTGAGAGCAGACGTGTTCTATTTACCCATGACAACCAAAAAGACCTCTGCTTAATTTTCCAACAGCTGTATATAAAATTAAAGCTGAGCTATGATTGTTTTCTATGGTGAACTAGAGCCATGTTACCTCAAACACGTCTGATAAATCTACCCTCATGTATGTGAAACACTCAAATATAGGTGCCCGTAAATATACAGTACATTCCCATACCTTGAATTCATTACCCACATAGGCATAAACTACCAATGTACCAGCAAAGAATACATCACACACCTAAATATATACAAATTTGGAATATACTCTACATTACTATATAGTTGCAAAAAACACACTTCACACCTGGTCCTAGCATCAGGCAGGTAAGGACATTAATTACTGTATAAATGCGGTGCAGCTGCTGCCTCCTCTCTCTGTACTGGCCTGTTCCACCCTGGTCTTCATCCTGGTGGATCCCCTCACAGGTGACGATTCTTCTGTTGGGTACAGAAGGTGATCATAACTTCTCCAGGCCATGACTTTTCACTGCAGCGTTCACAACCAGATGTCTTCAGCTCCTTGCATCACACCTCCAGACTGTGCCCCTAAAAATACCAGTGTCACTTACAGTAACTTTTTATTCAGCTAACAATCATTCAACAATAGTGAATGTGTGTGGGTTTGTAGAAGTTTTTTTGCCCTTCACACCCTCTCTACGTCCACATGATGGTGAATCCACCAGAATAATTGCAATTTCGGGTGGAAGAAATTGTGATAATTTTGGTGCTTCCATGCCAGAACACTGGTGTAGAGGCACTGATAAATCTTCCCCTTTGTCCTAATTTATATATGACATCCGCTAATTATGTACAACATCACTGGCCCTACAATTTTATATGTAGCGCCAGTACCCCCCTCATGATTATGCGCAGGTGATTGCCTGCACCAGTCTCCTTATCAATTGCATTTGTGTCTTAAAGACATGCATAAAATTGATTATGTTCCCCTATCATGACCAGTAATCTGCCTTCATTATCTTCGGCACCCCCTGTCAGGGCTCAATCTGTAGCCTGTGGCTAGATACCCCTCTTGCCTCATGGCAGATGCAGCCATAAGTAGAGAGGACACATAATTCTGGATAAAATAGACAGTCACAGGTGTTCCGTAGTGTAATGTTGTTATGTGCAGAATTATTTAGTTATCATCAGCATAAAGTGGATACTGAAAACCAAATCTGATGATGGTTTGTCAAGTGGGCATTAGCGAGGAATCCAGAAAAGGATATGCTGAAAGTGCAATCAGAAAGAAGGAAAACCAAAGGAGAACCATTCCCTTAAAGGGGTTTTCCCACTAATACAAGTTGTGCCCTATCCACAAGATAACTTGCTGATCGGTGAGGGTCTCAGTGATGAGACCCCCACAGATCACAAAAATGAGGGGTTCGATGGGGTTCCACGTACATCTGTTGGACCCCTCGTTGCTTCATGAGAGTAATGGAGCAGACGACCGTGCATGACCGTCCTGCTCCAAACATCACAATGCTTAGGGAAATTGCTGAGGGCCTAACTTGTATTTGTGGGAAAACCCCCTTAAGGCCAGGTTAACTTAGAAAGATAGCCCCTATCCTATAAATGGGGTTTAACTTTCTAAAGAGTAGCTAAAGATTGCCGAGCACAGCTCTCGGGTTTCTCAAACCTATACCAATACCAAACAACCTGCTCCCATAGAACGGGATCCCATTCCCCCTTAAAAAAAAATACTTATTTATATAAGCATTTATGCACTCGTATACACAAACCGCAGTAGTGGCATCTAGGTATTTACAGCTTGACATGTCTTCTCTGTTGGTTCAAGAACTGCATGAAAACTTCTTGGGGCAGACTGTGCACCTAAAAATAGCATAGTCACTTAAATTAGAACTAATGTGTGGAGTGGCAGGCCAAGTATGTGCCCTGCAGCTCCGTTAAACTCTATGAGAGCGGCTGAAGATTGCCAAGCACAGCACTCTGGCTTCTCCGGCCAATTCTAAAGAACCTGCTTCCATAGAACGGGTCCCAGCTGTCATGCTCTCACCGATTAGAAAGTTATCCCCTATCCTGTGAATTGTGGAAAGTTAGGTTGAGGCAACCAATTTAATTCTGTGTCCACACTATTAAACACTGCAGAGATATCCAAAAGAATGAGAAGAGAATAGTTAGCTTTGGATTTGGCTGGGCCCTGTATCTTTGACTTGTTTTTTTGTACCGTACCTGTGCCCAGATACAGACTGAATTTTTGCCGCCTGCCCTCACCTTCTGTGTGACTATTGCTCTTCATAAACTTCTCATGCCCAGAACATGGTCCATTCTCCTCAATTGCCTGTCCCTTTGGTGCCATGCACAAGTATCTCTTGACCTTCATATTGCAGCAATCACTATAGAGGCACTACTCCTAAAGGTAGCAACCTGGTGGTTTCCTGCAGTGTGATCCAGTTCCCTGTGCAGAGTTTTAATGATGAAAAATATCCCATGCATCTCCAACCAAATCCGTCCTGTAACATAGGGGAGCCACAGATACTGAATTATAAAGCACCCCTCCGCTCAAGTAACTGCAGAAGTTACAAACGGAAGCCTGCTACAATAGTAATATATAGCAGAGGGGAGGAGCTGTGTTATGGTCATTGAAGAGATCTCACATATCAATGCTCAAAGTGCAAATACAATGCTGGAATACACTCACCGGCCACTTTATTAGGTACACCTGTCCAACTGCTCATTAACACTTAATTTCTAATCAGCCAATCACATGGTGGCAACTCAGTGCATTTAGGCATGTAGACATGGTCAAGACAATCTCCTGCAGTTCAAACCGAGCATCAGTATGGGGAAGAAAGGTGATTTGAGTGCCTTTGAACGTGGCATGGTTGTTGGTGCCAGAAGGGCTAGTATGAGTATTTCAGAAACTGCTGATCTACTGGGATTTTCACGCACAACCATCTCTAGGGTTTCCAGAGAATGGTCCGAAAAAGAAAAAACATCCAGTAAGCAGCAGTTCTGTGGGAAGAAATGCCTTGTTGATGCCAGAGGTCAGAGGAGAATGGGCAGACTGGTTCGAGCTGATAGAAAGGCAACAGTGACTCAAATCGCCACCAGTTACAACTGAGGTAGGCAGAAGAGCATCTCTGAATGCACAGTACGTCGAACTTTGAGGCAGATGGGCTACAGCAGCAGAAGACCACACCGGGTGCCACTCCTTTCAGCTAAGAACAGGAAACTGAGGCTACAATTTGCACAAGCACATTGAAATTGGACTGTAGAAGATTGGAAAAACGCTGCCTAGTCTGATGAGTCTCGATTTCTGCTGCGACATTCGGATGGTAGGGTCAGAATTTGGCATTAACAACATGAAAGCATGGATCCATCCTGCCTTGTATCAACGGTTCAGGCTGGTGGTGGTGGTGTCATGGTGTGGGGAATATTTTCTTGGCACTCTTTGGGCCCCTTGGTACCAATTGAGCATCGTTGCAACACCACAGCCTACCTGAGTATTGTTGCTGACCATGTCCATCCCTTTATGACCACAATGTGCCCAACATCTGATGGCTACTTTCAGCAGGATAATGCGCCATGTCATAAAGCTGGAATCATCTCAGACTGGTTTCTTGAACATGACAATGAGTTCACTGTACTCAAATGGCCTCCACAGTCACCAGATCTCAATCCAATAGAGCATCTTTGGGATGTGGTGGAACGGGAGATTCGCATCATGGATGTGCAGCCGACAAATCTGCGGCAACTGTGTGATGCCATCATGTCAATATGGACCAAAATCTGAGGAATGCTTCCAGCACCTTGTTGAATCTATGCCACGAAGAATTGAGGCAGTTCTGAAGGCAAAAGGGGGTCCAACCCGTTACTAGCATGGTGTACCTAATAAAGTGGCCGGTGAGTGTATAAATGCAATTATAACAGTCTTGCTGCTACTAACAGGACATACAAGGGTAGGTATGGCTGCAGCTCTCCAAGGCCAATTCCAACCACTGGCCCAAATCTATTGAACTGATGTGCCAGTTTCTGTCATATCGAAAAGAACGTCTTTGGAGTTTGCACATGTATTTAAGAAGCGTTTTGTGTTGCGACTGCACTCTGCCGTCCAGACAAAAAAACGTGCACCTAAAGGGGTGTGTTAATGCTTAGTCGGTGTTTGCGACACATTTATTACAGCAACTCGACATAATTATGTTGCACGTTGTATGTTAAAGGTGCAGCTAAAAAAAGATCAGGTGACACTTCCGGAGCAGTGCAGTGTGCGCCAGATAATTGAAGACCATGCGCCGTGGCGCAACCTGAACACTTAGGCAAAATGCACTTAGTGGGGTTAGCACTACTTTTGATCAATCTGGCCCACTGTCTGCAATTTTGTATAGATGCAGTCCCCAGGTTACGTACAAGATAGAGTCCGGAGGTTTGTTCTTAAGTTGAATTTGTATGCAAGTCGAAATGGTATATTTTATAATTGTAGTTCCAGACAAAACATTTTTTGCCCCAGTGACAATTGAAGTCTCCAAATTTTTTCCTGTAATGGGATTATCAATAAATCTTCATTACAGACACTTTACAGCTGATCATTGCAGTCTGGGACTATAGTAGAGCTTCCCCAATGTTCACAGTGGGCAGAGAGCTCCGTCCTTAATTAGGGGTTGTCTGTAAGTCGGGTGCACTGTATATTCTGACAATATATTAGAATATGTTGATAAGAAAATAATATCTTTCTTCCAAAATTCTTGACACCCATAGCTTTTTATACTGTAGCAGAGTCGTGTGAGGTGTAATTTTTTTTTTTTTTGTAGGATGAGCTGAGTTTCCATTTTGGGAAATGGATTGTTAATATTGTTTTTTTGGTGGATGGGGGGTTTATTTTACATACGGTCTAGGGAAAGAGGGATGTTTTGAATCCTTTTTTCTTTCTCAAAGTTTTGTCAATTTTGACATAAAATACAAAAATAAGCAAATAAACCTACAACTTTCTCTTATATAAACAGAGCTGTTTCTATTTTAATAGTTATACTTCAATTTTATTGTCTTAACAAGTTATTTCTTCGTAGTGAACAGGTGCAGGATTAACCTGAACATTCCAAATAGGAGAATGATATATGATCATAACTGGGTGAAAAATAAGTCAAGTTTTAAGAATAATATTAACCACAACCCACTGAGACGTAATGGTCTGGGGCATAACTAGGAGATGCTGAGATTTCTGAATGGACCCACATTTATACAGTCATGCACACATTGCAGTAATGGCATCTGGGTATTTATAGGCTGACATTTCTTCTCCATTGGTTCATGAACACTTCTTAGGACTGTGAATCCAAATAGAATTTGCTGCACTATGTCCTCATCCCCATGCCTTACATCTCCACACTGTGCCCCTAGAGAATCGGCTTCACACTTCCCAAACAATATATCGTTTATGCAAAAAATGATGCTCACCAAGCATATTGCTTTTTTACTTTTTCAAGCAGTGACTTATATAATCAGTAGTGCAACAGGCGCAAAATCTGAAAAAGTCTCAAGCAATACTCTCTCAAATAAATATAGTCCATCTAACCTGAGTAAGCAGAGAAGCCTTAGGATCCAGAGCTTTTGGGGATCACCCCCTTTTTGAAGTATTTGAGAGACTATTGCTTGAAACATTTTGCAGATTATGTGCCTGTTGTGCTACCGATTTATGAAAGTTGCTTCATGAGAAAGTAAAAGAATTTTTAATTACTATATGCTTGGCAAGCATTGTTTTTTTGAATGATACATTATAATGTTGCCTGGACAACAACACTGCCTCTCTCATGTACACAAGTGTATGAATTATACACGGTTAGCCTTTTATAATATTGTATTATTGTATTGTATATTTTATATGTTCAATTTAAATGAAATGGTCTCCCATAAATTGATTACATTATAGATCCCCGCCAATTTATAACATCATTTAAGGTGCCTCCACCCAAACAATTAATTATAGAGACCCCCCTTATATATTATAAACAATATATACAGGAATCCCCCTTTATATAGAGGCCCCCTTCACTAATCCTGATATACATGGACACCCTCTTTAAAAAATATACCTTTATTTTTCCATGTACAGTGCTGTGTGTATGTTTTCTGTGTAACAAATTTTACTTCATAGTGACCATATTTAATATTCCATGCCATGTACTAGGAAGTGTGAAAAAAAAAATTCCAAGTGGGGTAAAAATAATGAAAAAAATGCATTTGTGCTATTTTCTTGGTTTAGGCTTGGTTTTTACAGCTTTGACTGTGCGCTTCAAATGACATATCATCTTTATTCTTTGGGTCGTTAAGATCATGGAGATACCTAATTTATATAGGTTTTATTGTGTTTTAATACATTAAAAAAAAGAAAACTTTGTACAAAAAAAGTCTTTGTTTCACCATCTTTAGACGCTAAGAACTTTTTCATACTTCTGTGTACGGAGCTGCATGTGGTGTCATTTTTTGCAGGACCTTTTTTTTTGCTACAATTTTGCAGACTGTTCTGAAAATGGTGAAAAAGTTGATCACGTTTTGATCATTTGGGCGCTTTTTTCCATTACAGGGGCCAAAACGCCAGGAATAACCATTTATTATATTTTGATAGATGGGGACTTTTGTGACAAGTCAATACCTAACAACATGTTTATGACTTTTTTTTTTATACTATTTTTCGGATCCCCAAGGGTACTTTAACCCTATGTTGTCTGAACTATTCTACCATATACTGAATTTTGCACATAATCTGTTACAATGTGCCATTGTCAAGGGGAGCAACTATCAAAGCCAATGTGGTGGTGCCCACGCGCTGCCTGCTTTTGACTTCAAACGGTGCATTGAAGGGTTAACGCCCAATCGCAGGTGTTACTGGTGGATGCTTGTATAAAGAGAGTTCAGCCCTTGAGTCCTCTCCATACTCCCTTAACAAATGTGTGACTTTATAGTACATTACATGTGGTTGAGGGGTTAATGTTTAGAAGGTAGCATAGTCTAAAAGTGCGCAAAACAAGACTGTAGTTTATTTTTATTCCAAAGCGGCAACACCCAGTGATTCTTAGTCATATTTAACATCCCTTCAGCCTTTTGCTACACCTTAACCAACCTTATAATCCAAAGGTATAGGATTACAGTGTAGCCTCAATTTTTAGTAGCTGAAGTATGATACCAGTATAATGTTCTTTGAATCCTTATAATTGTTTCTTCTTGGTCTCAGCTGTTTTCATTTATCTCAGGAAAACTAATAAGTGACTCCAGTCACTCCCCTTGGTGCCCTTGATGTCATCTCCTTTGATGAGGTTCTGAAAGAAAGATGGTCATTGTACTTCAGGTTTGAAGGCTTTGGCAACTGATCAAGTGCTTGTGTTAATTTATCACAGTGGGCTTCATGATTTGTATTTGTGGCTCATAATTAAGAGAAAAAATGACCAATATTACGAAATAATAGCTTAAAGGGACCATAACCAATTTTATGTTTCCATTATAGGACTGTGATCTATGGCTGCTAAAAATTATATATAATATGTATACTGAGTAGTAAGATTAGGGAACTATTATGCCTTTTTTAATGGATTTAAAGCTGGCTACCTAAATATCTGAGTCTTCCCCCTCCCCCACGGTCCACAAGCCCCCTACCCCATGTTACCACTGACATAATAGTCAATTCCCATTTCAAGACATAATATATTATGGTGCTATTCATTGAAATCCCCATAAAGATTTCTACATATACTCAGCATAACAAAATTAGATATTCTCTAATTCGCTGTTATTAACAAATATACAGCATTTCACAGATATCATTCCAGGCGGTCTCCATCAGTCCTGCTGTATACAATATTGGTTGTCCCTGGATACGACTGTAAATCTTCCGACTATGGTAGGATTCTTCTCATGAATAGCTTCTTATGTCGGCACACTGCAGTGCTCTTTGCCTCCTGCCCCCCCCCCCCCCCTGTATTACTAGACCAGCTCAGACAGTCACTTTCTGCCAAAAAGCAGCGTGCAGATACTTAATCTACAAGCTACAGACAGATAAGGTCTTTATACGGGAAGGAGGGATATAGCAGAACCTACCATTGTGAGTAAACAGAGCTGAGATTTGTCATTGTGTTTCATATCCATCTCCTTGATCTCATCATCTCTGATCTGTCATCACTCATATTTAGCTTCTGAACATTCCACTAGTATGTGGCACACACAGAAGTGTCTGCTTAGAGAGTCAGGAATTTGCTTATGTAGATTGGGAGGACCCAGTCGAATGCCTTTTCGGCATCACTAGAGAGGACCACTGTTGGTAAGATTAATCAAATTAAGAGCCTTAGTAGTATCATCCCTGGCCTCTCTTGTGGGGCCCATCTGGTCAAAGTGGACAAGGCCTGGCATAAGGGGTGGGACACATCGAGCAAAGAAATTGGCCTATAACTGGGGGCAGGAGGCTTGGTCTTTGCCCACTTTAGGGATAACAACTACATGGGCATGGAGGGTGTCCCGGGGGATGGCACGCCCTGCTGACAGGGCATTGAAAGCTTCTGGGAAACATTGTGAGAGGTGGTCTAGAAAGGTTTTTCAATACGGGACCGTTAGCCCGTCTGGACCCGGGGATTTCCGAGTGAAACTGGAGGCTCTAGATTCTCCCTCTCCTACGCAGATAGCGTCGGGAAGGTGATCGAGTCAAGATAGCCGTGTATATCTCTCATTGTAGTTACTGAACTTTTGGGGGATACCAGTTGGGGAACTGATTTTGTACCCAAGGCACTAACCATATGGGGAACGTAGTTAGCAGATCTCTCTAACAGCGTTTGCCAGTTTTCTACCAGGCTTATTGCTGCGTTCGCAAAAGAACCTGCTGCATTTTGCCAAAGGCTCCTTCGCCTCCACTAGGTATAGGGGGTTTGGATTATGTCTCTCAACAACTCCGATCTGTGAAAGCAAGTTTGAGGCTTGGCAAATTGTTCCTATTTCACTCTCCTCCCTATTTGCATGAAGACATCTCGGGTGTAGCAATTGTGTGCCTCCCAGCAAAAAAAGGTATAAAAACTGAATCTGATTTAGAGGAGAAATAATACTCCAGTTTATTGACAACTTCCTGCACATGAGACTGGTCCTGAAGCAGGGAGCCATTAAGGATCCAGCACCCCATCGAGTGGGGGGGGGGGGTAAACTTAGAAAGATGGAGATGGGAGAATGGTGAGACAGAGGGGAGGTGTGGATATTTGCATTTGTCACTCTATCCAGGTGGAAGTGGTCAATTAAAAAATAATTAAAGGACATCTACCACCAGGATGAAGGATTGTACACCACACTGACATACTAGTATGTGCCCCTTCTGGCAGGATCTATTTTTCTAGTTTCCCATGCCCTGCTTTTGAAGAAAAAGGACTTTAAAAATTATGCAAATACGCGTGAGGAGCTCCAATCTCCATTAAAACCTATCGAGCCCAGAGACCCTCATTTGCATAATTTAAAAAAAACAGGGCATAATAAACTAGAAGTATGGATCCTGCCAATGGAGGCAGACGCCTGTATCTAAGTGTACTTGGTTTACAATCCTGATAGATGTCCTTTAAGTCTAGTGAACATATCATGTGTGGAAGGTAAAGTACGGTAAATTACCAATTACCAGAGGTCCGTTTGTAACTAGGGGTCGTCTGTAAGTCGGGTGTTCTTAAGTAGGGGACCGCCTATATTGTTTGGGTAATGAAATGTTGCACAATTTTTCCATATACTTTCTGTATCAATTGTTTTCTACATCTCTGCTTGCTGTCAGTCTATGGGAAGTTTCACAGTTTACTTCCAGTGGACAGAAATCTGTCCACAGTCACAACTCATTATTACACATAGCTCTGATTTCTCTCTGCGATACCAACGAGCCATGTACCTGTGTGACATCACATGAACATGGACAGATTTCAGTCCAGTGGAAGAAAATTGTGAAGCTTTCCATACCCTGATTGTCAGCAGAGATGTATAAAACTGTGAAAAATTGGTACAGAAAGTGTATTGGAAACTTTCTGTATATAGGTAACTTTTCATTATACAAACATGATCAATTATTTGCTGAAAGTGGACAACCCGTTTAATATTTGCAGAGCAGTCTCATCTGTGCTCAAAAAATATTTACTCTAGATTTTCTAATTTCTCTGTTTTCTTCTACTGGTCTATTTGCAATCCCATGATGCCTCAGCACAACCCATGACCAGCAAAAGACAGCTTTCTATCTTATCCTCCTCATCTGACAAAGCTGAGATACCATTTATAATGTATATAAAGTTAGTGATGTAGAGCTATGAGCTCTTCATTTTTAAGGCCTCATGCACACAAACATTCAAGTGTGCTTTGTTGTAATCCCTTGTTTGTAGCCTGTCAGCCACTCACACCACCGATGATATTAGAAAATGCATGCAATGGTCGTGGGCATCAGCCAATAGGAAATTAAACGGCCATGTGTTAGCCATTGTAACAAGGCCACGGCCTCTTAGTTGATACTGGCTCAAACTGTGTTAGTTCCAACATGTAGACCAAGTTTGAACTGGAACTTAATTTGCTACAGTTTCTGCCAGTTTTCCTGTGGAGACTATAGAAACGTGGAAGGCCGGGCATTCATGAAGTGGCCTGCGGGTCAGAAAAGCCTGATGATGTAATCCTCACATGACCTTCCGGCTTCTCCGCTATACAACAGCCAGGGAACAAGACTGCTGAGTGATGTGGAGTAGTGATGGGAATTATGGCTCTTCTTAGTGATCTGGCTCATCGGCCTTTGCTCACTAAAAAGAGTCTGGCTCCTGAACGGATCCCTATTAAATGTATAATAGGCAACCTCGGTCCAGCCAGTCCCCCACTCTACACCACTTTTAACCTGAGTTTATCGTGTAAGGTATTTTTATCTACGGCTCCAACAGCCCTTCTACAATTGTATGGTGATCGCCAAATTTATAGGTCCTACCACGGAAAAAAGGGCTACCAGTACTGGGATGAGAGTATAACAAACCACAACTTCACTCAAAGTTGTAATCGTACTCAATTATATTTTATTAGCATGCACAGCAGTGTACAGGCAGTCCCTGGGTTACTTACAGGATAGGTTCTGTGGGTTTGTTCTTAAGTTGTATGTAAGTCGGAACTGTATATTTTATAATTATAACCCCAGACAAATTTTTCTTGGTCTTTGTGACAATTGGATTTTAAAAACGTTGGATTGTCATAAAAACAGGATTACCAATAAATCTTAATTGCAGACACCTTTAATAACTGTTATAGCCGCTTATTGCAGCCTAAGGCTAAAGTACAGTAAATTACCAACATCCAGGGGTTCGTTTGTATCTAGGGGTCGTCTGCAAGTCGGGTGTTCTTATGTAGGGGACTGCCTGTATATAGAAAACAAGAATTTTGTGCTTAGAAGTGTGAAAAGGTGATAAAATACTCCAATGTTATAGGCTAGCTTGAATATACTTCCAGAACCTCCCTTTCCCAAAATATGCAGATGAACTTGGAACATCCCCCACCGGGACCTAGCCTTTTTTTTTCTCTTGGGGCCTGGAGACAGCCGGGGCCCGGGATACCGGAGTGGCTGGTGGCTGCGGCCTAGGCACGCTAGTGTCACGGTGCTTGGTATGGGGACCGGAGGACTGTCCTACAGCCTGGCAGGTCTCCAGCAGGTGGTGTTGGCAAGAAATGATAAGGGAGAGTCTGTTATAGTGGTTCTCCCTGGGGCAACCCTTTGGGGTCTGGAGTATGAGTCCCTGTGGAGTGGATAGGGTGCCCGTGATGGTGACAGTCGTAGTAGCAGGGATCAGACGGAGGCAGACGTTGTCTAAAAGCAACTTACAGTTCTGTATTGGAACCAAAAGGAACAGTGCATAACGTGTCCAACGAATCTTTTTTTTTTTTTTTTTGTACAACTGTATTTTTATTGAAGAATTTTGTCTCTTTTGAATACAATAGCATAAGACATTTAATAATAAGGCATAAGCATAAGACATGTAAACAAGGTCTCTGTAGTACATTACATCGATGTCAGAGGAACATATAATAGAGCATTAGCATTGTACAATCTACTCCCCTAATCTCTATATCCCCTCTGGGGGGCTAGAGGCAATTGGCTGAGCCTGTGACCTAACACAGGAAATATAATAAACTTTAGAACCCCTGAATAGCTAAAACCTGCCTTCAGGTGAAACATTAGACTTACAATCACAAGACAAGGGGACAAACAATAGGGAAGGTAATACAGGTCTCGGATCTCACTATTGCCGCGTGGAGGGGGTGGGGGGTGGGAAATGGACACGCCAATGAGAGAGGCTAACTTATACCCCGGATGTGTTGGACCAGTACTCATCCCAGGGAGCCCAAACCAAATCGAATTTGTCAACTCTATTCTGTAAAAGTGCCGTCAGGTGCACCATTGTTCTCACTTCCTTAATACGTGTAATTAAATCAAGCCGTGACAGCGGGACAGCTTGTTTCCACTTGGCAGCAATGAGACATCTTGCCGCTGTTAGAAGATGAAGTAAAAGTTTGGCTTTTTGTTTCCGCAGAACCATAGGAAGGCATTGGGGTGGATCGGGGCGCTCCACAATTTCTCCACCTCCATCCATCTGGTATATGCATATAAGGTAGACCAAGCTGGTATCCTTCTCAAATGTGTGGCCCAGTAATATTTGAGAATGACAGGAAGCGCTAGCCCTCTTCTGTCCCTCGACAGGGTCATTATTTGCCCAGATAATCTATGGTGTTTATGATTCCAAATGAATTGTAGCAAAGAACTCTGAAATGTCTTTAATATGCGCATGGGGATAGGAACCGGAAGAGTTTCAAAGTAGTATAAGAGTTTTGGTAGGATTGTCATCTTTACCGCTGCGATCCTGCCAAAGAACGAGAGGGGCAGTTTATCCCATCTGTTTATGAGCTGTCTCAGGGATGTGAAGAGGGGTGGGAAATTTTGGTTAAATAGGGTTCTATAGGAGGTGGAAATCTTAACCCCAAGGTATGTCAGGGCGGATGTCTGCCATCTGTAATTAAAAGAGCGGAGTTGAGCCAGAGTATCTTTCGAGAGGTTAATAGGTAGTGCCTCAGTTTTGCTCATATTCACCTTGTATCCCGATAGCGTGCCGTAGTAGTCTAGTAATTTATGTAAATTGGGGAGGGATATCAAGGGCTGGGTAAGAGTCAGGAGGACGTTGTCTGCAAAGAGTGAGAGGGTGAATTCCGTATTTCCTGAATGTCCGTCGATTGTTGTATAGCCGCAGCCAGGGGCTTGATACAGAGCACAGACAAGAGTGGTGATAATGGGCAGCCCTGACGGGTACCATTTCTAATTTCAAACCTGGGCGAATGGACGTGGGGCAGTTTGATAGAGGCGGAAGGGTTTGAGTAAAGTGTCCTAACTGCGTTTAGGAAGGGGCCGCGTCCAACGAATCTTAACAATGGTAACAGGCTGGGGATGCACTTGAAGAGGGAACCACAGGGATTGATCACCAGCCTGGATGCAAGGGGAGGCTGGGAGATAGCTGTGTCCTAGTAGGATGCTTCAGCTTGTCCTGGGTTACTTCAGATATCACCCTTGAAGGTAGGATGATACCCCTTTTCTCTCACTAACTCCTCAGAGCTGCTCAGGCAATGAGCTAAGCTCTCCTCTGTCTGACTAGACTGGTCTGATCTGGTTTACTGGCTGCACTGTACTGGTCTCCCTCAGAGACCAACTGAACTAGTCTGTCTGACTGAATCTTGTCAGTCTTCTTCTGACTGACTCCTGTCAGACTCACCTGACTGACTGATCTGACTGGATTAACTCTTGTGTCAGACTAAGCTGACTGTATTAACTCCAGTCTTCTTCTGACTGACTCCTGTCAGACTCGCTTCACTAGCTTAACTGACTGTTGGCACTCTCCAACCGTCACTTCTCCTCAGCTCCTGGTCAGGTGGTGGTTACTCCTCCAATTGCATCCCAGCTTACAATACAGTATTAAAACAGATGTCATTGGCTGATGGAAACACATCACATTAAAACGATTTACTCCTGCCTTGCCAGGCAGGATCTACCACTGTAGTGTTCCTCGTGTTGTGTATGTGACCTGCTGTGGGGTTGATCAGACTCCACACAGGTTGCAAGCTACATTTTGGGACTTTTCGCAACAACCACTCTGCCTTGCATTTGCAGGGGTGTTGCAAACTCAACATATTATTTCTTATGCTAAGCATTGGTCTCCAGGGAAACAGAATGGTTTCACTAAATGTCCTGAGAAGAAGGCTCTGAAGTCAAAATAAAATAAGCTTAATGCTTCTGCAAAGAATATAGAACAGGATTCAAGGACAGAACTGCCTCTAGGCAGATTAAAGAAAATGGTGTCTGCATTTAACAAAAATGGAGTCTGAGAGGAATATGATATCTCACAAAAGGGGTGTGGTGAGCCAATTGGGGGTGGGGTTAAGTGAGCCATTGGCTCACTGCATGGAGCCGACTACCATCATTAAAACAGTACCAGTTCGTTCGTGAAAGGGAGTTAGGGGTGTGGGCAGGAGGGGGTGGTGGAGGATTAGACCTGGGGGGGGGGCTCTGTTTGAGGGGGGCCTAGACCTGAGGGAGCAATTCTGTGTGGGGATGGAGGGCTAGACCTGGGGGGAATGTAGGGTAGGATAGAGTACTAGACCTAGGGGGGCTTGCTTTGTGAGACCTGGGGGGGTTTGATGTGTGAGAAGGGGGTAGCAGACACAGAGGGGGCTACCGGAATAAGGGAGATAGGGGCAGTATTACAGTAGTTATATTCTTGTACACAGGCAGTATTAAAGTATTTATATTCTCATACATAGAGAGCAGTAATAGTAGCCATATTCTTGTATATAGGGGGTAGTATTATAGTAGTTATATTCTTGTACATAGGGGACAGCATTATTGTAATTATATTCCTGTACATAGGGGGCAGTAGTAAAGTAGTTATATTTTTGTACAAGGGGGTGCAGTATAATAGTAGGGGTTGGCATTTCAGTTTTCACCTCAGGCAACAAAAAGGCTAGAATTGGCCTTGTGCAGCAGATCACCAAGTAAGAAGTAAGTAAGCTGGTTGGCTGCAGGCAGGGCACAGTACTGGGGTCTTTCAGAACCCCTTTGTGCAGCCAGTTATTCACAAATATTACCTGCTTCATGGATTCAGGCTATTTCCAATTTCATTATTTTTGCCTTGCTTGTGCCATCTATTGTAGTCTGCTCTGGGGTGAAATGCATTAAGTTGTTTCTGGGCGACCTTTGGTTAAAGGTGCTGTCCCCTGAAGGGTAGCAGTATGACAAAGCGGCCCTCGGACCGAAAAAGTTGTGCAACCCTGCTTTATACAATTAACAGGTTGAAACCGGTGCATTTAATAGAGGTAATAAGTACAGAGTTAGGGCTCTTTCACATTGGCGTTAGTTTTCACAACCATGGTTCAGTGATTTCAGCGTATATGCCTCACAAAGCCATTAATTTCTATTTGTGTTTACAAATTGGTTTGTATTTTCACTGATCCGTTGTCCTTGGAAAAAATTATAAAACATTTTTTTTCACGGATACGGATCATGGAAGACTATAGAAGTCTATGGGGCACTATAGAAGTCTATGGGGCCCCGCCGCTGCAAGTTCGCAGCCCGATACATCGAGAGTAGAGATGAGCGAACACTAAAATGCTCGGGTACTCGTTATTCGAGACGAACTTTTCCCGATGCTCGAGTGCTCGTCTCGAATAACGAACCCCATTGAAGTCAATGGGAGACTCGAGCATTTTTCAAGGGGACCAAGGCTCTGCACAGGGAAGCTTGGCCAAACACCTGGGAACCTCAGAAAAGGATGGAAACACCACGGAAATGGACAGGAAACAGCAGGGGCAGCATGCATGGATGCCTCTGAGGCTGCCTAATCGCACCATTATGCCAAAATTATGGGCAACAGCATGGCCATGACAGAGTGACAGAATGAAGCTAGATAGCATCTAAAACATCCAATAATTGACCCTGACACTATAGGGGACGGCATGCAGAGGCAGCGGCAGCAGCGGCAGGCTAGAGAGTGGCATGGCGACATACCCTAAATGGACTCAGGCTTCAAACCAATGGGTGGCAGAGAGGAACCAAAGGAGGTGAGCAAGAAGCGCTCAAATAATATCGCTACATGATAAAAGTTTGCCAGTATATTTTGTGGATTACACAGCAGGGTGGCGACAAAGTTAACATGGAAGCCATGAAAACAACCCCAAATTCTGCCTGACACAGCTCGTTTGATAAGGGGACCATGTATGCTTACAGTTCATGCCAGTCGCTGCACTTGCTGCCAGTCTCCTTTCGAATAGTTTAAAATAATAATAACCCTCATCCATAAAGCTCTGTATAATGCTGCACCCCCCTACCTCTCCTCTCTTATCTCAGTCTATCGCCCAACCCGTGCTCTTAGATCCGCCAGTGATCTTAGATTAACCTCTACCCTAGTGCGGACCTCCCACTCGCGTCTCCAAGACTTCTCTAGAGCTGCACCAATTCTATGGAATGCTCTGCCCCGGACTATCAGACTAATACCTAACCTCCAAAGTTTCAAACGTGCTCTTAAAACCCATTTCTTTAGGCAAGCCTATAACACTCATTAACTGCATGAAGTTTTAACTCTTCTACTAACCCGTCCTGTGTCGTCCTCCCATCTGTTATCCAGCAACCAACAGGCACCAGACTTCTCTGCAGTCCCATTCACCCTGGACCTGGTATATAAGATGACGGCTGAGTGTTTCAAGCGACAGCAATTCCATTTATTATATTTTTTTCTATTCCCTAAGAAGAATGGCTTGACCATTAAATATTCTTTTACCTCGTGTTACCCCATCATCTTCATAAACCGTAAGCTCTGGCGAGCAGGGACCTCACTCCTGTTGTTCCATACAAATGTTGTGCTCTGTTACATTACATTTGTATTTGTTTCCTATGATTTGTAAAGCGCTGCAGAATATGATGACGCTATATAAATAAAGATTATTATTATTATGGAGGCAGTGAACTAGTAGTAGATTAAAGGTGCTGCAACTATGTTAGTTGGATCTTGTGATGGAGCTGGCGCTCTGCAGCCAGGCGAGCTTTCGCCAATCCAAGCCCCTGTTTCTAGGCTACTCCCCAAACAGCACTTCTAAGAACCTTTTGTATAAGATCAAGTGTAGTAGCGTTCTTATAAGTTTAGGATATGCCGGGTGAGGGGAATGTAAACAGATGCGCAAGAAGCGCATGATGCGCATGGAGCTGGCGCTCCGCTGCCAGGCGAACTTTCGCCAATCCAAGCCCCTGTCTCTAGGCTACTCCCCAAACAGCACTTCTAAGAACCTTTTGTATAAGATCAAGCGTAGTAGCGTTCTTATAAGTTTAGGATATGCCGGGTGAGGGGAATGTAAACAGATGCGCAAGAAGCGCTGAAATAATATCCCTAAATGGTAAAAGTTTGCCAGTATATTTTGTGGATAACACAGCAGGGTGGCGACAAAGTTAACAACTTTGATGTGGAATCCATGAAAACAACCCAAATTTCTGCCTGACACACCTCGTTTGATAAAGGGACGATGTATGGAGGCAGCTATATGGACGACTTTTGGAGGTAGCAATGGAGACAACGTGTGGAGGCTGCTATGGAGACAATTTAATTTGGATAGTGCCTGTATGTGGCAGTCCCAAAAATGTTTCAAACCAGAGGAGCAGGTAGGTGGCCCTCCAGTAAAATGGAATAGATTGAGTGCCTGTATGTGGCAGTCCCAAAAATTGTTCAAACCAGAGGAGCAGGTAGGTGGCCCTGCAGTAAAATGGAATAGATTGAGTGCCTGTATGTGGCAGTCCCAAAAATGTTTCAAACCAGAGGAGCAGGTAGGTGGCCCTCCAGTAAAATGGAATAGATTGAGTGCCTGTATGTGGCAGTCCCAAAAATGTTTCAAACCAGAGGAGCAGGTAGGTGGCCCTCCAGTAAAATGGAATAGATTGAGTGCCTGTATGTGGCAGTCCCAAAAATTTTTTAAAACAGAGGACCGGGTAGGTGGCCCTCCAGAAAAATGGAATAGATTGAGTGCCTGTATGTGGCACTCACAAAAATTGTTTCAAACAGAGGACCGGGTAGGTGGCCCTCCAGAAAAATTAAATGCATGAAGTACTATAGCAAGAGCCAGTGGGCCCTGTCAAAAAATAGCCATTTTCCTCTGCTTTACTGTACAAAGAGGAGGAGAAGGAGGAAAATGAGGAGGAGGAGGAGGAGTGGATCAATTATTCAGGTTGAGCTTCCTTCACCTGGTGGAGATTGGAAATTCTGAGAAATCCAGCCTTTATTCATTTTAATAAGCGTCAGCCTGTCAGCGCTGTCAGTCGACAGGCGTGTACGCTTATCGGTGATGATGCCACCAGCTGCACTGAAAACCCGCTCGGACAAGACGCTAGCGGCAGGGCAGGCAAGAACCTCCAAGGCGTACAGCGCCAGTTCGTGCCACATGTCCAGCTTTGAAACCCAGTAGTTGTAGGGAGCTGTGTGATCATTTAGGACGATGGTATGGTCAGCTACGTACTCCCTCACCATCTTTCTGTAAAGATCAGCCCTACTCTGCCGAGACTGGGGACAGGTGACAGTGTCTTGCTGGGGTGACATAAAGCTGGCAAAAGCCTTGTAAAGCGTACCCTTGCCAGTGCTGGACAAGCTGCCTGCTCGCCTACTCTCCCTCGCTACTTGTCCCGCAGAACTACGCACTCTGCCGCTAGCGCTGTCAGAAGGGAAATACTGTTTCAGCTTGTGCACCAGGGCCTGCTGGTATTCATGCATTCTCACACTCCTTTCCTCTGCAGGGATGAGAGTGGAAAGATTTTGCTTGTACCGTGGGTCCAGGAGAGTGAACACCCAGTAATCGGTGCTGGAATAAATTCTTTGAACGCGAGGGTCACGGGATAGGCAGCCTAGCATGAAATCTGCCATATGCGCCAGAGTACCAACGCGTAAGAATTCACTCCCCTCACTGGCCTGACTGTCCATTTCCTCCTCCTCCAACTCCTCCAACTCCTCTTCTTCTGCCCATACACGCTGAACAGTGAAGGACTCAACAATGGTCCCCTCTTGTGTCTCGCCAACATTCTCCTCCTCTTCCTCCTCATCCTCCTCCACCTCCACCTCCTCCGATATGCGCTGAGAAACAGACCTCAGGGTGCTTTGGCTATCAACAAGGGAATATTCTTCCCCCGTCTCTTGTGACGAGCGCAAAGCTTCCGACTTCATGCTGACCAGAGAGTTTTTCAACAGGCCAAGCAGCGGGATGGTGAGGCTGATGATGGCGGCATCGCCACTGACCATCTGTGTTGACTCCTCAAAGTTACTCAGCACCTGACAGATATCAGACATCCACGTCCACTCCTCATTGTAGACTTGAGGAAGCTGACTGACCTGACTACCAGTTCTGGTGGAAGTTGACATCTGGCAGTCTACAATCGCTCTGCGCTGCTGGTAAACTCTGGATAACATGGTCAGTGTTGAATTCCACCTCGTGGGCACGTCGCACAACAGTCGGTGAGCGGGCAGTTGGAGGCGGCGCTGCGCTGCCCTGAGAGTGGCAGCATCTGGGCTGGACTTCCTGAAATGCGCACAGATGCGGCGCACCTTCGTGAGCAAATCAGACAGATTGGGGTATGTCTTGAGGAAACGCTGCACTATCAGATTTAACACATGGGCCAGGCATGGCACATGTGTCAGTCTGCCGAGTTGCAGAGCCGCCACCAGGTTACGGCCGTTGTCACACACAACCATTCCCGGCTTGAGGTTCAGCGGTGCCAGCCACAGATCAGTCTGCGCCGTGATGCCCTGTAATAGCTCTTGGGCGGTGTGCCTTTTGTCGCCTAGGCTCAGCAGTTTGAGCACCGCCTGCTGTCGCTTAGCGACGGCACTGCTGCTGTGCCTAGAGCTACCGACTGATGGCGCCGTGCCCACGGATGGTAGTTCGGAGGAGGAGGTGGAGGAGGGGTGGGAGGAGGAGGAGGCATAGTAGGCCTGAAACACCTGGACCGAGGTAGGCCCCGCAATCCTCGGCGTCGGCAGTATATGAGCAGCCCCAGGGTCAGACTCGGTCCCAGCCTCCACCAAGTTAACCCAATGTGCCGTCAGCGATATATAGTGGCCCTGCCCGGCAGCACTCGTCCACGTGTCCGTGGTCAGGTGGACCTTGTCAGAAACGGCGTTGGTCAGGGCACGGATGATGTTGTCTGACACGTGCTGGTGCAGGGCTGGGACGGCACATCGGGAAAAGTAGTGGCGGCTGGGGACCGAATACCGAGGGGCGGCCGCCGCCATGAGGTTGCGAAAGGCCTCGGTCTCTACTAGCCTATAGGGCAGCATCTCCAGGCTAAGCAATCTGGAGATGTGCACATTAAGGGCTTGGGCGTGCGGGTGGGTTGCACTATATTTGCGTTTCCGCTCCAGCGTCTGGGGTATGGAGAGCTGAACGCTGGTGGATGCTGTGGAGGATCGTGGAGGCGACGATGGGGTTTTTGTGCCAGGGTCCTGGGCAGGGGGCTGACTAGCAGCTGACACAGGGGAAGGAGCAGTGGTGTGCACGGCCGGAGGTGAACGGGCTTGTTGCCACTGAGTGGGGTGCTTAGCATTCATATGCCTGCGCATACTGGTGGTAGTTAAGCTAGTAGTGGTGGAACCCCTGCTGAGCCTGGTTTGGCAAATGTTGCACACCACAGTCCGTCGGTCATCCGGTGTTTCCTTAAAGAACCTCCACACTTCTGAAGATCTAGCCCTCGCCGCAAGAGCCCTCACCACGGGAGCTTCACTAGTTGACAGTGGCGCTGATGCACCAGCTCTGGCCCTGCCTCTCCGTCTGGCCCCACCACTGCCTCTTCCAACCTGTTCAGGTCGAGGACTCTCCTCCGTCTCAGAAGCACTGTGTTCACCCGGCCTCTCAACCCAGCTTGGGTCTGTCACCTCATCATCCTCCGATCCCTCAGTCTGCTCCCCCCTCGGACTTCCTGCCCTGACAACAACTTCCCCACTGTCTGACAACCGTGTCTCCTCATCGTCGGACACCTCTTTACACACTTCCACTACGTCAAGAAGGTCATCATCACCCACAGACTGTGACTGGTGGAAAACCTGGGCATCGGAAAATTGCTCAGCAGCAACCGGACAAGTGGTTTGTGACTGTGGGAAGGGTCCAGAAAACAGTTCCTCAGAGTATGCCGGTTCAAATGGCAAATTTTCCTGGGAGGGGGCAGACTGGGGGGGAGGAGGCTGAGGTGCAGGAGCTGGAGGAGTGGGGATTTCGGTGACATGGGTGGACTGCGTGGAAGACTGACTGGTGGTGGACAAATTGCTCGAAGCATTGTCAGCAATCCACGACATCACCTGTTCGCACTGTTCTGGCCTCAACAGTGCTCTACCACGAGTCCCAGTAACTTCAGACATGAACCTAGGGAGTGTAGCTCTGCGGCGTTCCCCTGCTCCCTCATCAGCAGGTGGTGTCTCACCCCGCCCAGGACCACGGCCTCTGACCCCTGCAGTAGTTGGACGCCCACGTCCCCGCCCTCGTCCTCTACCCCTAGCCCTCGGGTTAAACATTTTTAAAATGAGAGTTATAACTTTTTTTTTTTTTTTACTTCTTTTTGTTTTTTTTTGTGTTTTTTTGTGTTTTTTGTTTTTTTTTGAGTTTTTAAAACCAAACAATCCTATCCTATTGCTATGGCTATTTTCTAGCCAAGTATCAAAGGAAGCACACTACTATGCCAGATGAGATGACACTGAGTTATTGCCTAATAGAAATCCAACCCCTACTGAATTTTCCCACTTCGGCCTTTGCTATGGATATGTGCGCCACTAAGCGCAGAACACAGCGGTCGCAAGTCTCACTACAAATTGCTCAGAATTGGCAAGTACATGCACTGCAGAAACTACAGCCACCAGCAGATCAACCAGAAATCAAATATATAGAACGCTACTGTAGGCTTCAAGAAGCTGTTTGTATTCTCCTATGGCTATTTTCTAGCCAAGTATCAAAGGAAGCACACTACTATGCCAGATGAGATGACACTGAGTTAGTGCCTAATAGAAATCCAACCCCTACTGAATTTTGCCACTTCGGCCTTTGCTATGGATATGTGCGCCACTAAGCGCAGAACACAGCGGTCGCAAGTCTCACTACAAATTGCTCAGAATTGGCAAGTACATGCACTGCAGAAACTACAGCCACCAGCAGATCAACCAGAAATCAAATATATAGAACGCTACTGTAGGCTTCAAGAAGCTGTTTGTATTCTCCTATGGCTATTTTCTAGCCAAGTATCAAAGGAAGCACACTACTATGCCAGATGAGATGACACTGAGTTATTGCCTAATAGAAATCCAACCCCTACTGAATTTTCCCACTTCGGTCTTTGCTATGGATATGTGTGCCACTAAGAGCTAAACACAACGGTAGCAAGTCCCCCTGCTAATTCCTCACAAAATGGTAATAGATGCAAATTAAAATAAAAAAAGTAGAACGTTATTGTAGCCCTAAGAAGGGCTGTTGGGTTCTTTGAGAATCACTCCTGCCTAACAGTAAGCTAATAGAACACCCTAACGCTTTCCCTGACCAGCAGCAGCTCTCTCCCTAGCGGCATCCAGAGACAGAATGATCCGAGCAGCGCGGCCAGCGGCTAGTCTATCCCAGGGTCACCTGATCTGGCCAGCCAACCACTGCTATCGACGTGTAAGGGTACCACGTCATGCTGGGTGGAGTGCAGAGTCTCCTGGCTTGTGATTGGCTCTGTTTCTGGCCGCCAAAAAGCAAAACGGCGGGAGCTGCCATTTTCTCGAGCGGGCGAAGTATTCGTCCGAGTAACGAGCAGTTTCGAGTACCCTAATGCTCGACCGAGCATCAAGCTCGGACGAGCATGTTCGCTCATCTCTAATCGAGAGGCTTCCGCCTCTTTCACGTATGAAAAGTCACCAGCAGCAGCAAGTGCACAGGCGTGGGGACAGTAACGCCCCGCGCCGGCCCACTCCCGGTTGGCCGCGCCCTCCGCTCGCCGGCCGCGCCCCCCCCCCCTTCACGTCCCTTCACGCCCCACTGGCGTGAAGGTGGTGGATCGGGGCAAATAATTGCAAAAGCTAGCATTAAGCTAGGATTTGCGATTATTTCAGGGCCTCTGCGCCACTGGCGTAGCGCAGAGGTCCTGATAAATATGCCCCTATGGGTCTGCAAAAAAAACTGATGAAACATCCATGGTTTTTTTTGGTAGGGCATCATGCACATATGATAAAATGACACAGGACAGCCGGGAGAAGAAGAAATGGCAGTGACGTGGGAACAGATTGTACAGAATTATGGGGTCTGTATATAGACTGGGGGGGTAGGTGCTGTGGCTGTATATAGTCTATGGGAGGTGCTGTATATAGATGGTGGAGGTATATAGACTGGGGGTAGTGGGTCGACTGTATATAGACTGTGGGGGTATACAGACTGGGGATGTGTTACTGCCAGGAAGGCAGAACCCAGCGAGAAGAGGAGCCAGGAGCCTCGGGGCACTCGTCGGACCAAGGGGCCACGGCAGAATGGATCGGATCCCCCGGTAAGCACACCGGGGGGTCGGATCCATGTGGGACACGCTTACTGTGTGACATCGCAGCCCGACACCGGAACCAACCTAACCCGATGTTCCAAAATCTTCTTCTGACTCGCCGTCGTAGAAAAGCATTGCGTCAGAAGAAGTCCCCTTAATGACCGGCGTAGAATCCCGATAGGGCGGTCATTAAGGGGTTAATGTTAAAATACAAAACACCTTTTTTTACTTATATTACGCTAACTTCACACTACCATCCAAACCTCCATTAAAGGAAACCTACCACTGCTCGCATGATAAAATCATGCGAGCAGACCACCTGGTAGGCTATTTAATACTGATGCCGGCACATACTTTAGTTAGGCACGGCGATCGTTAGTTTAGATAAAAAAATGTTTTACTTACCTATGAAAATATTCCTCCGGTGCTACCCCTACGTCATCTTCGGAAGGGAGATGTCTTCCGATCTTTAATTATTCACGCCTTCTTCATTGTAGCCGTTTCCTTCGGGTGCCGAGAGCCGTGACGTCACCAAGCTCTCGGCACCTATCGCGCATGCGCAGATACTAACTCTCACACAGCCGGACAGCGATAGGTGCCGAGAGCTTGGTGACGTCACGGCTCTCGGCACCCGAAGGAAAAGGCTACAATGAAGGAGGCGTGAATAATTAAAGATCGGAAGACATCTCCCTTCCGAAGATGACGTAGAGGTAGCACCGGAGGAATATTTTCATAGGTAAGTAAAACATTTTTTTATCTAAACTAACGATCGCCGTGCCTAACTAAAGTATGTGCCGGCACCAGTATTAAATAGCCTACCAGGTGGTCTGCTCGCATGATTTTATCATGCGAGCAGTGGTAGGTTTCCTTTAAAAGAAAGTAACAAGGGTTTAACATATCAATTAAAAATCCCATTTACATCAATTTAAATTTTATTTCATCTGTTATGCTCAGTTTGGCAGGTATCCGTTATCCATGCATTTTTCTGAAGGAAAAATTGGCAGTGGCTGCAGTACTTTTTCTCGTTTTTAAAAAAAGGCAAGTATAACTAATACTTAAAGTAATGGATGACATAAATTTTACATTGATGTAAATGGAATTTTTAACTGATACCTTGGACCTCCGTTCTTTTAATTTATTTAACGGAGGAAAGGAACAGAGGTTTGAACATTAGTGTGAACTTAGCCTAAATAAGTTACACATATGGGTCTGTTGATTTGTCTTGCCTTGTGTGTTTTGCACTTGGTTTCTAAACACAATGCATGTATCTTAATAATAATAATAATTAGGGGTTCCTGTATGTAAGCACTGTTATCCAGATGGCATAATGTTGTAAGTGACTGTGGTATTTTTAGGGGCTCATTTTGGAAATGTTCTAGACCAAGCTGAAGAAATCTGGTGACAAATTCAGCAGTGATGGCTGAAATCCTCTCCTTGATGAAGCAGATCATCACCTGTAAGGTACTAGATGTCAGTAATGTCTGTGTCACTGATTGACTCTTAGTGTGTGATACAGCATCTTCATTTGTAGTGACAGTTGTAGTGACAGTTAGTAGTAATGTTGGCAACATTTTATGATCAGAATGTGGGCGTTTTCTCCTA
This sequence comes from Engystomops pustulosus, assembly GCF_040894005.1. Taxonomy (NCBI): domain Eukaryota; kingdom Metazoa; phylum Chordata; class Amphibia; order Anura; family Leptodactylidae; genus Engystomops; species Engystomops pustulosus. The sequence goes on along the minus strand of NC_092417.1, from coordinate 97,562,866 downwards.
TCAAAATCTCCTTAAAGGGGTTTTCCCATTTCAGCAAGTAATGGATATTGTTTGAATAATTAAAAGTTACACAAATTTCCTATATGCTTTCTGCATCAATTCCTCTTGGTTTTCTGGATCTCTGCTTGCTTTTCTTCTATAGAAAGCTTCATTGTTTATTTCCAGTGGACATGGTCACACAGGTGCACCACTTTTTATAAAACACAGCTCTGATTACTCTCTGTGATATTACGAGCCATGCATCTGTGTGACCAGTCCGATTTCTGTCCCCTAGAAGTAAACATCGATAGATAGATATATATAATCGGAAAATTGTATTATTGTTCATTATGCAAACAATAATATTAATTTACCGAAGTGGGAATACCCTTTTAAATCGCACGTTACAGAGTACCTCAGCATATTACTATTTGGAAACTGTAAGGTGCTATTATGTGCAGGGCTAAAGGGAGAACTCTTATTGAAGGTGACGCCTCAGAAAACCGTATTATTTTGGAGCTTCACATTTACCTTTGCCAAGGGTCCAACTTTATCTAAAACAGGCCCTGATTCTAGACTAAGTGCATTGACTGGTCTGTGGACTCATTTGCATTGGCCATTCTGTTGGTTTTCCTGGAAACAGCCTGTAATAAAAAGAAAAAAAATTGAAAACCGTAATATTATAGTGCAGGAATATGTATCCTTAAAAGAACTTAGGTGATTGAAAAATATTCAGTACCCCGAGCTTAACAGAAAGATTCCATCCATCCAAGAAGACAGGACACTGGTTACTATGGAAACACAGCCGTCTCCATCCATCAGACCCTCCAATAAACTAAAGAAGGGGAGATTATAGTTTTAATGGAGAAACTGGAAGTAGAACAGGCTGGAATATAATCGAGGTTAAAGGGACGAACACGTCCAAAGTAGGTATCAACCTCTATTTTCATCTTCATCTGATCAAATACCAGTTCAATGCTATTGAGAACACGTGAAACTACTGTCAAGGTTCAATTTATACCCCTGTCATTTCCTATTAAGTCTTCGGCCTTTCTACCCTAGTGATCTATGTATATAGGCACGTGTCTTTATAGCCTGGCAACTGCAGCACGTTCTCATTAATTATGTATCATGCTTTATTCTACCTCCAATACTACAGGGATGTGCTATGTGAGAGTATCTATCCACCTGCTCCTGTATTAGAATTATCATACACAACATCTCAAATAAAGTTATAAGATATGGATCCAAAATATTGCATATTTATTGCATATTTTTTCACACATATATAAACTGATCTAAAAAAGGCTTAAAATGTATATGGAGTATGATATGCATTATGTTGCTCTTTATGGTGGATTTTGCCAATCCTGGAGTTGGTGGACCATGAATGGAAAATCTAAAGTAAAGATTTATACTGCTCCTTCCTCTTCTTGTTTTGGATTAAATATACTCAGCAAAATTTGCACCGAAAAGCAACAAAAACCCTATGGCACAGATATGTTAAAACTGGTGCACTATGCATTGGTTTTGTTTGCACTTGCTTTGTGCTAGTTGCACCACGTTATTTAACCCCTACGCGCACCAGCACGTACTATTACGTCCTGATGCTTTGGGGGGTGTATGGAGAGAGCTCACAGGCTGAGCTCTCTTCTTACATGGCAGGTGTCAGCTGTATAATATAGCTGGCACCAATCTCGGCAGTTAACCTGTTAAGTGCCACGATCAAACCCGACCGCAGCACCTAACTTATGTCATCTGGAAGATCCTGTAGGGTTAAAGTACCCTAGAGGGTTTGAAGTAAAAGTATAATTCAAATAAATATAAAAAAAATTACACTGTAACAGAGAATAACGCCTAAATGTCCGAATCGCCACTTTTAGCCATTTTCCATCCATGAATATTTGAATAAAAAAGTATTGAACAGTCATATAGGTCCCAAATTGATATAAATGAAAACGTACTCCACATACCACAAAAAATGACACCTTACATAGGTCTGTACACCAAAGTGTGAAAATGTTATTGGCCTTTTGTTTAAAAGATATACATTTTTTTTAAACCTAATAAAACCTACCGTACATACGTGAGTATAAGCCGACCCGAGTATAAGCCGAGGTACATAATTTAAACACAAAAACTGGGAAAACCTATTGAGTCCAGAATGAGCAGAGGGTGGGAAATGCATTGGTCACAGCCTCCCAGTATATTACCAGCCCCTGCCCCCTAGTATATAGCCTACCAGCCCCTACACCAGTGATGGCAAACCTTTTAGAGACCGAGTGCCCAAACTACAACAAAGACCCGCTTATTTATCGCAAAGTGCCATCACAGAAATGTAATTTGTGATTTATACTCCCTTCTCTGTCACAGTTTTCATTGATACCAGCCACCTCAGGCACCAATATAGCAGAAAATAGTCCCAGGTAGAGCTGTCACTTTAATATACCTCTGCACAGCAAGTCCTGGGCTGTCTGGGACTGCAGGAAGATACCTGGAGTCATCTCTGGTGATGGCCTCAGTGCCCACAGAAAGGGCTCCGAGTGCCACCTCTGGCACCAGTGCCATAGGTTAGCCATCACTGCCCTACACTATATAGCCAGTCCCCAAGTATATAGCTGGCCAGCCCCTGCCCCGAGTATGCCAAGTTTTTAATTTAAAAAAAATGAACACTGTACACACCATTCCGACACCCCCATAGGTCCTTTTCTTGCCTCGTATCCTCTGTGTCCTCCAGTCTTCTTTGGATCCTCCTTGGGTCCTTCAGCTCTCTTCGGGTCTTCGCGCTCGGCTGGCACACGCAATGTGTGTTGCTTGTGGCCCCTCTGAGATTGGTGGTTGAGTCAAAGAAAGTGACTGCCCCTGACACAAAGAAGGGCAGAAATAGGTCCTACCTTAATTTTTTTGGCATGGGCAGTCTACACGTTTACGTCATGTACTGCACCATGAATGTGCCCACTAGAAGACTGTGGGGCTGTGAGTTTGTAAGGCTAGGTCACGACCAATGTTTAAGTCAAAGTGGTCGAATAAGGCCTGGCCTGCATGGATGAAATGAATCTTCCTGTAAACTGAAGTCAGTAGTAAGTCTACATACAAATTGTTCCTTCAATTTCTTAAATATTCCACACAGGGCTTTTTCCCTACAGTAAAGTAACTGAACACAGATGCTGTGTGTAGGAAATGGCAAGTGACAAGTTATTGAGCGAGCCATTGGAAATCAATCCCAGCTAAATGTGCATCTTAACTATAAGTGAAGAGTTGAAAACAATCCTGTTTTTATAGCTGGGGAGATAAATACTCTGTTTTTATTAGGAAAAAATTGCTTTGGATGAAATAAGTCATTTGATTAACAAGTCAAAGCATGTGGGATATTGACTTCTGGGTGCAAGTTTGCAAGGGCAGCAGCCTAGACAGATTGCACCTCAGAATGAACAATTGTCTATGGTATTGGAGTGGAGAGGCCGTTGTGAGGTGCCAGATTTACGAGGGGCCCCTGCCCTGTCTCTGCACTGGTTAGGTTTATTAAAATGAAATATTGTTCTGTGGCAGTGCTCAGTGTTCTGCAGAGAAATAAGATTTTGGCCTTTAACCTCTGCAACCTTTTGTAGAAAATTAGCTCTATATCATAATTCACACCACGGGAACAGGGAAGTTAATGATATAAAGATCTTGTCAGTCATGTTCTATATATTTAGAGGTGTGTATTCACATTGTAATATATATATGCAGTATATATACACACACATGCACATGCATAGGGTGCAATAAGTATTGAACACTTCGCCAAAGTATGTATGTTTCTGGCTTGCTTTTTTTAACCCAAGCAATCAGTGGCATAACAAGACTGTAATAGGCACCAATGCAAACTTTATGTCGGGACCCCATGTACCAAAACACCTGCCGATGTCCACATCCTGCACATTTGGGGGAATTTTTTGTGCACCAACGTATGATAAAGACCACATGCCCTGTCCCAGTGGATACAGTTTCTTCCCCTCTCAGAGTAATGAAAAGCTGCAGGAGTCAGAAGTATTGTCTGAGACAAACGTTTTTACGGTTCAGTTCACCTCCATGGTAGAATTCATGATATGTGGACACACAGACACCTGGGCTGGAGCACCAGCAACGAAGGAAGGCAACGAAAAAGGCAAAGTTTGTCCAACTTCCAACAGCATGCAAAAATTATCTAAAAATCCACTTTATTAGAAAAATTAATAATATAAAAACATACTAGACGTTCATGGTGACAAGAAACTGACCTGTTTTGAACCATTAGGTTCTTAGTCGTAGCCTGGTATGCAGGATATAGAACAGACTATTTAAGCACAGGAGAGATAATCATGTGATGCAGCAAGACAGACTTTCGGCATGGCACAAAATGAAAAAATAAAACTGAAGAAAAAATAAACTTAATAAAGAAACATTAGATCTGTTTTATAATTTAAACCATGGGAGAACCTGGTATGGAGAGTTAAAATCCAGTAAGCTTCAGGTAAACGGAGTAACCTAGTCCAATCGCCTCCTCTATGGGGGAATGCGCAAACTGAGTATTATCCAATTACCGGATGTGTTTACCGTATATACCGGCGTATAAGACGACTTTTGAAGACAGAAAAATCTTCTGTCTAGTCTGGGGTCGTCTTATACGCCGGTAATCCCGACCGCCCGCCGTGTATTCACGGCGGCGGTCGGGTCCCGGTGCATGGAGAGGGCTCACGGGCTGAGCCCTCTCCATAGCCGGTAAGTCTTTGCTGTGTTTTCACAGCGATAGCGGCGCATACTCACCCTCGATGTCTACTCACCCTCGATTCTGGCCCCGATGCCTGCGCGGCTCGTCTTCAGTCTTCCGCGCCGTCTTCTTTCTTCAGCAGCGGCGCGTCATACTAGGCGCCTGCCGGGGAAGATCAATGGCGGCGCCCAGCAGAAGAAAGAAGACGGCGCGGACATCGGGGGAGCAGCGCAGCACATCGGGGCCACCGGAGGGTGAGTATATAAGTTTATTTTTTTTTTTATGCTGGGCTGGGTTGTGCTGTATACCACTGGGGGCTGTGCTGTATACCACTGGGGGCTGTGCTGTATACTACTGGGGGCAGTGCTGTATACTACTGGGGGCTGTGCTGTAATGGTAATGTTGTTGTTGTATGCCTTATGTTTATGAGCGACCAGTTTTCCTGCTGTATACCTGCATGTCATAAGAATTTAAATTAAAAAAAGGACCATGTTAAATTCAAATCTGTTTTTTTTTTATTTGTACCGGTGTTTTGTATGCGTTGGAAAAGGGGTAGTCTTATACGGCGAATATATCTTAAACTCTATATTTTAAACAGGAAAGTAGGGGGGGTCGTCTTATACACCAGGTCGTCTTATACGCCGGAATATACGGTAGTTTTAATTGGCAGTAGATAATAAACCCCCTAATGATGACAACACTGGGAGAGTCTATATGAGTTAGTGACGAGTTAGCCCTCAGCAGGGCCGGCATTAAGGGGTGGTAAACTGGGTAATTGTGTTTCTAGATGTCGGGGAACTGGAGATATTCATGTGTAGGCCTCATGCACACGACCGTATGATCTTTTCTGTTCTGTATTCTGGCTGTAAATACAGGAAGTATTGCAACAGTATGGCAACATATTGCACTGTATCCGTATCTGTATAAAATACGGTGGAGTGGCAGATGATGGATGGCTGACTATTGGCTGGTTGACAGAATGCCCCTCCCACTTGTTATAGATACTGCACGTATCTACAGCAGCATACAGTGCACAGCTGTATGCAGCACATATTTAGCTCGTATTTTATATGTTCCCATTGACTTTTATAGGCCGTACAGGAACGGAAATACGGTGTAAAATAGGACATGCTCTATATATTTATATGGCTTGCTTATGGTACAGTGCGGTGGACAATACAGCCATGTATATGGATGGACGTATTGCCCATTGGAATGCATGGGGCCATATTCCGGCCGTATATACATGCGTTTTTAAACGGTCGTGTGCATGGGGTCTAAAAGCGAGAATTAGACTCACAAGTAATTTGTTTTTAGTCCACCATGACTGTCCACCTGGAGGATTACTCCTTGACCTCTACAGAGACAGGAAGAAGAGAGGTTAAATGTCCCTCCCCCTGCATCCCTCTCCAGTGTCTACCAAATAACTACATCAAGAACGGATGCAAGAGGTTTATTAGTATGTTACTTCACACACAACAAACCATACAGTAATGATTTTGAGGGTTGGTAAAAATTCCAGGCCCTCATGGTGGACTAAATGGAAAACGAATTACCGGTGAGTCTAATTCTCGCTTTCCATGAGTTCCCCCATGACGGGCAACCTGGAGATGTACCAGATGATTAAGGAATTTTTTAGGGAGGGACTACTGCTTGTAGAATTTTTCTACCAAATGATAAGTCTCTAGTAGAGTGCATGTCCAATCTATAGTGTTTGGCAAAAGTTCCAGTACTGGACCAGGTTGCAGATTTGTTCCAAAGATGCTCCAGCTCTTTACGCCCAAGAGGTGGCTACTGCCCTGTGGGCTTTGAGATTTGTAGGTGCTTCTAGGCCCTGAAGGATGTAGCACTCCTGAATAGTCTGTTTAATCCAACTTGCAATGGTGATTTCTGATGCCTTCTCTATTGATGCCTTCCTCTATTTTTTCCCTATTTGTTACCTCCAGATAGTGCAGGACTATTCTCCTCATGTCTAGTGTATGCCAGTTGGCTTCCCCTGGTGTTTTTTGATTCTGGCAAAAAGAGGGGAGAATAATTTCCTGACTACAGTGAAAGTCTGTTGTTACTTTGGGAAGAAAGCTGGGATCAAGCATCAGAGAGATCCTGTCCTCAGAGATTTTTTAGATAAGGCTCATTTATAGATAGTGCTTGAATTTCACCTAGTCTCCTAGCTGTTGTAATGGCTACAAGGAAGGCAGTTTTTAATGTAATACTCCTAACACTTGACCTTTCTAAGGGCTCAAAGGGCTCTTGCACAAGACTGTTCAGGACTATCGATAATTCCCAAGGTGGTGATTTATGGGAATGTTAGGTCTAAGTGTGGCAAATGCTTTTAAGAATCGTTTTACCCACCTATGTGCCAAAGAGACGTCAAAATAGACACTGAGCGCTGAGACCTGGAACTTTAGGCCTTTGGACAGACCTGCTTGCAGGAATTCCAGGATCTGCTGTATGTTGGGCAAAGATAAGTTAGGAATTTTGGGATGGCAAAAGGAAGAAAATCTTTTACAGATTTTTAAGTAGATGGCTGATGTGTCCGGTTTCCTACTTGCCTGTAGTGTGGAGATGACTTTATCTGATAGACCTTTGGCTCTTAACATCTTCTTCTCAGGATCCATGCCGACAGTTGGAATAATTCTAGGTTGTGGTGGCAGACTGCTCCTTGATATAAAAGATCCTTCCTCTGAGGTAGAAGGATTGGGTCTTCCAAAGACATGTTCTTTAATGCTGGAAACCAGCTTTTCTTTGGCCAGAGGGGCACTATTAAGATGACCTTGAGATTTTCTTGCCTTATCTTCTGTACTGTCCTTTATATTAACGGAAAAGGAGGGAATTCATAGGCCAGTTTAACCTGCCAGCTGTGGCTGAAGGCGTCTAACAGGTAGTCCGGACTGTTCTTTTGAAGAGAAAAGTAATGGTCTACGTTCTTGTTCTCTTTGGTGGCTAATAAGTCTATTAGAGGGGTTCCCCATCTTTTTGTTAGTAGGGTGAACACTTCCTCGTTTATACACCATTTGTGGGGATCCAGAGTATGTCTGCTTAGGAAGTCCGCTTCTTTATTCTCTGATCCTATTAGATGGACAGCTGTCAGGGAGAGAACGTTTTCTTCTGCCCACAAGAAGATCTTCTTTGACAGATTGAAAAGAAGCAGGGATCGAGTGTCTCATTGGCATCTGAGGGAGGCTACTGTAGTTGTGTTGTCCAACAAAATCTTAAGGTTTTTCCCCCGTAGTTGTTCTGAGCAGGTTTTTAGGGTTTCCCAAACCGCCTTTAACTCCTTGTAATTCAAAGACCTTCTTTCTTCTGCTTGGGACCATTGATCTTGGACCAGTGTCCTTGGCAGTTTTGCACCACAACCTGTCTTGCTTGCATCCGTCAGGATAGTTGTTACCGGCCAGTTTTTCAATTTTAGGCCTCTGGTTAAATTCTCTGTTATGTACCACCGGTTCAGGGAATTCTTTACGTAGAGGGGGATCTTTATTTTCCTCTCTAGTTGCTTTAAATCTCTGTCCCAGGACATAAGGATCCAGTTTTGAAGGTCTCTGGTGTGATTTTGAGACCAAGGGACACATGTTATACAGGCTCTGAGAAGTCCCAGGAGTTTCATTGCTTCCCTGACTGAAAATAATATTGTCTTTTCTGGAAGGATGTTACCTGAGATATTGGGTTTAGAGCTTTTTCTTCTGGTAGGATAGAAGATTTATGTAGAGAGTCCAGAAGGATTCCCAGGAATTTTAGCCTGGGGTTGAAGGTTTGACTTTTCGTGATTTATGATCCAACCCAGTTTTTCTAGGACTGCTATGGTTGTGTTTCTTTGTGAGATCAGTTCTTCCTTTGAGGTGGATACCATCCAGGAGATCATAGAAGGAGATCATCCAGGTAAGGAATTAATAGAATGTTCCTTAGCCTTAGAATGACTACCACTTCTGCCATTCTTTTGGTAAAGACCCTGGGTGCTGAGGAGTTCCCGAACGGTAGAGCTCTGAACTGATAGCCTGTAGCTGTAGCTGAACTGATAGCCTGTAGCCTTCTTGCACTACTCCTAGGATCCATACATTCTTTATCTCTTGGTTCCATTGAGGGGAGAAAAGAGCTAGTCATCCCCCCCACCCTGGCGTCATTGTTTTTTCATAGGATTGGGTTGGCTACTATGGGAGGTACTATATCCTCTACCCCCTTCGGTGTAGCTCCATCGCCCTTGTTTTCCTTGACCATGGTGTGAGTAGAGACCATGGTGGCCCAGTAGAGACCGTGGTAGCAGTGATACGTGATGCGGTCCAAGACAGTGACACCACAGTTTTAGTCCAAAACAGGTCTCGTCTGCATTTATTCCAGGAGCAGGTACAAAATAAAACAGCCTTCACCTTCAGGCATCAAACAAACAAAATTCTACCCATCGGGGTGCTAACTAAACAGAGTTCCTCTCACCACTAGTACATAAAAGATGTCACTGCTCCAGGCACATAGGTCAGGGCTGTGTGCTCTCCAGCCTCCTTTCAGAGAGACCAAGCTCTCAGCTCTGCTCGGCAGCTTTATGCAGCCTGATTAGGCTGCTCCCACCACATGTGTTTAAGGTGCTGGACAACACAAACTCAGCACTAAGGCCTTGCATAGTATGAAAACCTAGGGGAAACATATCGCCCATCCACAGTTAACCCCTTCAGTGTCTCACAATGGTAAGATGGATATTTCTCCCGGGAGTCACGAAAGGAAGGCTTCCTTTGAGATTTTGGCTCTGGAAATCCTCTCCTTTTGTTGGCTGCCTTCTCTAAGATAGCGTCCAATTCTGGGTCGAATATGAATTCGCCCGTTAAGGGTATGCCACATAGATAAGACTTTGATCTGAAGTCCCCTGACCACTGTTTCAGCCAAAGTGCCCTATGGGCTACATTGGAAAGCTCCTTCTTTGGCCGAAAACCTGACACTTTCACCCGATTCATCTGCGATGAATGTGGTGGCTGATTTCAATAGGGGAAGGCACTCTAGAAGTTTTTCCTTTTTGAAGCTCCACTGATGATCTGATTTTCAAGACCATTTAGCCAACATGTCATGGTCCTAGCAATCGAGGTAGTTGGGACATTGGCTTTCAAGTTTAGCATTGCTGATTCCCATGGTTTTTTCAAAATGCTATCCGATTTCCAGTCCTTAGGATCTCTAAGTTGGGTTGTGTCTTCAAAAGGTTGGTCGGTTTTCTTGACCACTTTTGTGACTTGGACGTCAACTTTCGGGATTGAATTCCCTGGCTTTGATTTTTCCCTCATCAAATATAAGTCTATTTTGGAATTCCTTGGCTACTGAAATCATCTTTTCCGGCTCTTCCCATTCTTGCTTAATAAGGTCCTTCAGCACATTATTTACCGGAATGTGTCGTGTGACACAATTATTCAGATAAACAATCCTGCGCTAGTTCTGGTAAAAGGAAAGACCTCTAGCAGACGCTACCCGGCTTTTTTAAACTTACAGCTCCTCATTCCTGACTCCCGAACGCCAATAGATGCGGCCGACGTCACTTCCGGTGTGCTGTGCCAAACCGGAAGTTGTCATCGCAGCCCATGGAATGCATAGTGCGCCACCATAGATCGAGGAGGATCGTGGGATCCGTGCCATACACCCCTCCTTCGCTTTGCTAATGGCCAGGAAGGAACCAAATCGAGGCCTGGAGAGGAGAGGATCTAAGCACCAGGTACCGTGCCTCCATGGCGACCCCTCCACTCCCCACCCCCGAAGGAGATGAGAAGGGAGAGAATCCTCCATCCTCTAGGTGGGCCGTCATGCAGGACGTCATGGAAAGTGAGAATTTAGGCTGCGTGTTATACTTAAAAATCACTCCTGATGGCACTTTAACATTTAATATCTCCCTTTTCCTGACACCTAGTAACACAGATTGAGAGTGATATATAAAAGATGAAACTCTCCTCTTTCATAGGAAAAAAATTGAGATTATAGGTGTCACAGAGCCAAACATATATCCCTCTGAATTCTACCCCCTTCCAGATTCTTAGAAGGCAGGCTACAGGGAGCATTTGCAGAATACTGCACACGGGAGCTGCTGAACCTCACAGATAATGGAAATATTGATTTTATATGTTACTAAATGTTGATAATATCAACTACTGTTCATGTTGTAACCCTCTTCTATCCAGAACAATCGAAGAACACACTTGCTCTCTGATTGCCTTAAATTTCGTGTTTGCTTCTTTTTTTTTTTTTTTGCAAACATTGAGCGATACGATGTACATAATGTGGCCATATTTACACTAGGACCCAGAACATATCCATAAAGTTATAAAGTTATATGTAACACCAAAAACACACACATGTTCCGGAATAAAGTTTTTTTATTTCACACCATCCTCCATTATTTATACCTATGTTATGACGTTCTCACCCAAATTATATACAAGTATTCTGGATTTGTACATATTTTAGAGGAAATTTTTGCATTGAATTACTCTTTGCTGCAAAGTTGCATAAAGGTGGTAGTGTGGATGTATTCAAAGTTATTCTTGGTGATTTCGGGAAAAAAAATGGATTTTGACAGAATAGGAGTATTTTATTTTGTGTGTAATATATTTTTAAACAGATTTGTGGATTGCAGCCAAATATTGCATGTTTTGTTTTAGCATTTTTGGTAGTGTAAGTTCTTGATGTTGTGTATTGTGGTATATACACTCACCGGCCACTTTATTAGGTACACCATGCTAGTAACGGGTTGCACCCCCTTTTGCCTTCAGAACTGCCTCAATTCTTCGTGGCATAGATTCAACAAGGTGCTGGAAGCATTCCTCAGAGATTTTGGTCCATATTGACATGATGGCATCACACAGTTGCCGCAGATTTGTCGGCTGCACATCCATGATGCGAATCTCCCGTTCCACCACATCCCACCACAAACCAGTCTGAGTTCATTCCAGCTTTATTACATGGCGCATTATCCTGCTGAAAGTAGCCATCAGATGTTGGGTACATTGTGGTCATAAAGGGATGGACAAGGTCAGCAACAATACTCAGGTAGGCTGTGGCATTGGAACGATGCTCAATTGGTACCAAGGGGCCCAAAGAGTGCCAAGAAAATATTCCTCACACCATGACACCACCACCACCAGCCTGAACCGTTGATGGAAGGCAGGATGGATCCATGCTTTCATGTTGTTGACGCCAAATTCTGACCCTACCATCCGAATGTCGCAGCAGAAATCGAGACTCATCAGACCAGGCAACGTTTTTCCAATATTCTACTGTCCATTTTCGATGAGCTTGTGCAAATTGTAGCCTCAGTTTCCTGTTCTTAGCTGAAAGGAGTGGCACCCGGTGTGGTCTTCTGCTGCTGTAGCCCATCTGCCTCAAAGTTCGACGTACTGTGCGTTCAGAGATGCTCTTCTGCCTACCTTGGTTGTAACAGGTGGCGATTTGGGTCACTGTTGCCTTACTATAAGCTCCGACCAGTCTGCCCATTCTCCTCTGACCTCTGGCATCAACAAGGCATTTCCGCCCACAGAACTGCCGCTCAATGGATGTTTTTCTTTTTTCGGACCATTCTCTGTAAACCCTAGAGATGGTTGTGCGTGAAAATCCCAGTAGATCAGCAGTTTCTGAAATACTCAGACCTGCCCTTCTGGCCACAACAACCATGCCACGTTCAAAGGCACTCAAATCACCTTTCTTCCCTATACTGATGCTCGGTTTGAACTGCAGGAGATTGTCTTGACCATGTCTACATGCCTAAATGCACTGAGTTGCCGCCATGTGATTGGCTGATTAGAAATTAAGTGTTAACGAGGAGTTGGACAGGTGTACCTAATAAAGTGGCCGGTGAGTGTATAAATCTGCTCAATTTGTGTTATTATTTTTAAATCCCTATTTGTGCGTAAACCTCAGCTTTGGTGTGAGTTTTATATGAAAACGTATGTTTTCAGGGCATTTTGAATGAACTAGCGCTCCCTCCTTCCTGGTCTCCAAAAATCAAATACTTGACTACCACCGCTTGAAATTCCAGGAAAGTTCCCCTCTGGCCTGCACATCGATGTAACATGTAAGCATTATACATTTCCATCTGCATGATGTGCACAGCCTTCTTCTTGTACAACACCCTGGATTTCCATATGGCGTTGTAAGTCTGAAGCACCTGGTCTGACAAGTCAATCCCTCCCATGAACACATTGTAATCCAAAATGCAGTCAAGTTTTGGGGTTTCTGTACTAGTACTTTGTACTCTGTACTTTCTATGTACAATGCCACATTCAGTTGTCTACCATGATGCACTATCACACAGCTTATACACCTTCCCTCCATAACCTGGCCTCTTATTTGGCAGGTAATGGTGGAAATGAAGTCTTTCTTTGAAATGTACCAGGGACTCGTCAATAGATATGTGCTTTTCGGGGGGATATACTATATAAATTTGGCACTCAAATGCTCTATGATGGGCCTGGGCGATCACCATGAGGTAACTCTACAGCAAGGTGTGGGAACTACCTGCGCATTCTATGAGTTACGTCAAGGTGCGGGAAGGGATTAAAGGCTCTGTGGATATAACCAAAACTCAAAACTCACATCAAATATTTTAGACTCCACGTTAAAGCCATGGCTTGTAGTCATTGATCCTTGGAATAGGATGGAAGACTTTACAACAAGATCCTTTTCAAGTGTTGCATAAAACCTATTCTCTTGTACCCATTGGTGGATACTATGAACATACTACTGAAGGGACTAGGGCAAGGGTAGGGAACCTATGGCTGGGGAGCCAAATGTGGCTCTTTTGATGGCTGCATTTGGCTCACAGACAAATCATTGATTAATAGTGATCGGCGTTACCCATCTACTGAGGGGCATGTGCCGTGGTTACCAATATACTGGGGGGCATGTGCTGTGGCTACCTATCTGCTTGGGGGCATGTGCTGGAGCTACCTGTCTATTTGGGTGCATGTGCTGGGGCTACATATGTACTGGGGGACATGTGCTGGGGTTACCTATTTATTGAGGGCATGTACTGGGGCTACCTATCTCCTGGGGGGCATGTACTAGGGCTACTTGTCTATTTGGGTGCATATGGTGGGGCTACATATGTTCTGGGGGGCATGTGCAGTGGCTACCTATCTACTGGGGAACGTGCTGTGGCTACCTATTTACCGGGGGCATGCACTGGGGCTACCTATCTACTGTAGGCGCAAGTACTGGGGCTTCCTATCTACTGCGGGGCATGTACTGGGGCTACCTGTCTATTTGGGTGCATATGGTGGGGCTACATATGTTCTGGGGGGCATGTGCAGTGGCTACCTATCTACCGGGGGACATGTGCTGTGGCTACCTATTTACTGTAGGGGCATGTACTGGGGCTACCTATCTACTCTAGGGGCATGTACTGGGGCTACCTATCTATCTTCTGGGAGGCATGTACTGGGGCTATCTAACTTCTGGGAGGTATGTGTTGTGGCTATTTACTGGGGGGCATGTTATGTGGTTACCTATCTACCGGGGGGCATGTACTGGGACTACCTATCTACTGAGGGGCATGTGCTGTAGCTATTAACTGGAGGCCATGCTGTTTGGCAACCTATCTACTGGGGGGCATTTGCTATGGCTATCTATTTACTGGGGGCCATGTACTGGGGCTACCTATCTACTGGGGGACAAGTGCCGTGGCTACGTATCTACTGGGAGGCATGTGCATATTGTATGGCTCTCACATAATTACATGTTAAAATATGTGGTGTTCATGCCTCTTTCAGCCAAAAAGGTTCCCGACCCCTGGACTAGTGTATCTAACCTTCAAGAAACCTTATAAGCACCCAGTTATCCAGTTTATGTAAATGACAAATAACACTTTTTGGGCAGATGTTTAAGGGTGCCCTCTCTGCAGTCCCACTGACTTTGGACAGTTTATAAGATGGCAGCTGATCAAGCAGCAGCTTTTTTATTTATTAAATTATTTTATTCTGGAGCACTATGCAAGCTCTTATACCTCTTGTGTGATTCTCATAGATTGTAAGCTCTTGCAAGCAGGGCCCTCACTCCTAGGACTCCGATACTGCAGAGTGCTATGCGGCACAGGGAATATTAAACTCCTTACTCCTGGTCACCCTATCCGTGCGGGTACAGGCAGGGCCGGATTAAGGGTGGTGGGGGCCCCTGTGCACAAACTGGTGCCGGCCCTTCCAACGTTTTTGGAAGCATACAGCCACCAGCCCCCTGGAGCATACAGCCACCAGCCCCCTGTAGTATACACCCACCAGCCCTCTGTAGAATATATCCGCCAGCCCCTAGTAGTAGACAACTGCCAGTCCACTGTATAATATATCTGTCCCATCGCGACCTGCTGTTGCCGAAACAGTGCATCGGCAATCTCCCCCAGCGATGGCAGCTGTGTCTTACTGACATCCAAGACCCCTATGTGCGATTTAGACGGCCACGGGCCACTGTGCATCACACACAGAGACAGTCAGCGACTCTGAGCTGAGTCGCTGACTGTCGGAAACTGGTGGGGGCCCCTTTAAAGGTGAAAGTGGTGGGGGCCCCGGGGCTCAAGCCCCGGGAGCCCTCCTTTAATCCGGCCCTGGGTACAGGGAGTGGAGCCTCCTGGGTGAAGGGTGGATCTTCCATCATGCCCAAGATTACCAAGCTGCAGTAGCTGAGATGTGTGTGTGATGTGGTTCTGCAGCAGCTATGGTTTGCATTATGAGGCTCTGCAGCAGCTGAGGTGTGTATTATGATGTTCTGCAGCAGCTGAGGTGTGTATTATGATGTTCTGCAGCAGCTGAGGTGTGTATTATGATGTTCTGCAGCAGCTGAGGTGTGTATTATGATGTTCTGCAGCAGCTGAGGTATGCCTTATGACGTACTGTGGCAGATAAAATGTGTATTATGTTGTTCTGGGAAGTGCATTATAATGATCTGATAATGTGATTTGATGGCGCTATAGCAATAAAGGTTTTTATAATTTATTTATTATTATTCAGCATCAGTTGTAGACATTACTGTTACTCAGAATTAACTGGGGGCCTCCACCACTGTAAATGTGTCCTCCTGATCGGCAGTGAGCACCTTCAATTGAGAGCCCGTCGAGATGACAGTGGCCCACATTTATCAAAATGACCTATTCTAAAAGCCGTTTTTTGGAAAAAAAACAGGGCATACATCTCAACCAGATGTACATACCCGGTGTATACACTACCTCGGTGCCTGACACATACGATTGTGGATGAGTCTAAACCCCTCTGTGAATGTAGCACAGCATGGAAGGCTCTATGTCTCCTCTCATACCGATGACAACATCACCACGTGTCTCCCTCCCTCATCAACGGTTACTCAGCCACAATGCCGCTGTGGAAGCGTCTCCCTAGAAACAATGGGACGCTTTCACTTCCTCTCTACCAACCTTCTTTTGCTTTTGTCTCATTGGAAGTCCTCTCTGTCACTCAGTCACAACACTTTACCATTGGTCTGCCTAAACTCCGGGGCTGTTACTGAAAGAAGCCGTAACCAAGGCAACTAAAGTTTCACCCTACCACCGGAAGCGGGTTGCTGGAAGTGCGCTATGATTGGTTCCTGCAGCTGGGGCGGGAGCAGCGGTTGCTGGGTTTCGCTTGTCAATCTTCCGCAGCGGGCTGTGTAGCGGGTTAGGATGCGCTGCAGTGAATGAGGAGAAGTCTTGCGACTTGCTAGCTGCCACCTGCAGTGATGGTGAGGATCTTTCTGTATATTTTTCATAATATGACGTGTGCTGTGCGCTCGTTCTAGTACACCCGGCTCAGACGTTAGCCTTATGCTTAGTATTATCAGGCTACTACAATACAATCATGAGGGGAGCAAATAGTTCTGACTAACAGACTTAACCAAAATCACTGAAAATTCTCAAAAAAAGTAAATGCCTCATAACGAGGTGCCGAATTCTGAAAAAGTCACAGACCAACTTTCCTTAATACTGTTATAATACTGTTATATAAGGAGTGTATACTACTGCCCAACTGTGAACCACCATCACCACTACATGGTGATCACTTAAAACTATTATACAAGGGCTAAATGAGGCCTCCATATCATGAACTAGCATTACTGCCGCCATGGAAGGGAGAAATAATACCGCCACATAATGACCCCATGTTACCAGTATGCATTGTATTGTTACTTCATTGTATACAACACACAATTACAGCAATGCCGTGTTGGATCCCATATAATGGATATGACCTTGGTTTATCTTTATCTGCCTGAAAATTTCTGTACAAGTTTTTCATGTATATATTGTTGGCAGGATAACCGGAGGATTAACCTTCATCATAATAATAATCTTGTATAGTGCCACCAAATTCCAACCTTGGGGAGTGGGGGACCCTGTGTAAGATTTGGCATGTATGACTGGTACCCCATTCACTGCTGAGGAGATGGTTGTATCATGCAGCTGACTAAAAGAGAACAGTGTGTGACCAATACTTCAGTCCCCCATCTCCTGATGGCTATAGGGAATACAGTTATTTCATGGTACAGTCCCTTTAAAGGGAACCCGTCACCACTATATTCACAAATACAGGTAGTGACAGGTTCTTATAGAGCTCTAATAACTATTTGACACCCTACTTGTAGCTAAAAATTATGCCCCTGAGATTCCCATATATTCAACTTTATAGTTTTATCTGGTAACTAAGCATGGCTACATGGAGTCCAGGTGGGCGTGGCCTCCTCAGGCTGAATCCAGCAGCTCCTCCCCATCCCTATCTCTGTATGCTGCTATAATGTCATGTGACCAGGGTGACATCATCGCAGGTCCTATAGCTTTTGTAGCATTAGGAACTGTACACTAAGCATATATGTTATGAAATCACAGCATATTTTATCACATGAAATCACAGCAGCCTGCATGGAGAGGAGTAGAAGTCCATGGAGGCTGCTGTGATGGTTTTATGTGGTCAGATATGTACATGGGGTATAGTTTTCATATTAAGTAGCTCAAGGACCTTTGATGATGTCACCCGGGTCACATGACATTAGGCCACGCCCCCCCCCCCCGTGGACTCGCTCCAAAGCTGCATAGATACCAGGCAAGATTATAACTCTGATTTTATGGGGATCTGAGGGGAACAATTTTTAGCTAAAAGCAGGAGGTCAGATAGTTACTAGAGCTCTATAGGAACCTGCCACTACCTGTATTTGTGAAAATAGTGGTGACGGGTTCCCTTTAACCTGAACTAAAGAAAGTCAAATATAGTCATGTACAAGTACAGTATAGAAGTGTGGGTGTGATAACCAATCCAATACTGCAGATATATAGTAACTTTGTAAATATGACACTTTTTTTACCTACAGAAGGCATATTGTAACATGCTAATTCTTTGTACATTTTCAGCCATTGACAAGTCAGTAACTCCAGCCAGCCACATTTCAGTTTGGAGCCCAAGTTGTTGTTTTTTTTTTTATTTTCACCATTCAACTTCTTCAGAGGAGGCGCATCATGGAGATTGGGAGAGATGACGGTTTACAGGTCAGTAAGTGATTCTCACTAAAAAGAGTTTCTGTAGGGAAGATTGTGTCCCATGTCACTGCCAAAAGATAGCCACAAAACTTCATTACTGGTTTTTAATTATTGTTTATTGTTGGCTTCCCCATTTTGTGACAAATGCCATAGTGATCTTTGTTGTCCTAACCCAATGGCAAAGATCAGAGAAGTGCCACATGAGGAACTTCATGGAGACCCCTGGATCCAGGTGGAACCATTTGACTGTTATAGGTTCTTCAGTTTTCCATTGTGGGGCTTTGCATTTGAAGAGGCAAAATATCTCAGGGTGCTACTATATTTTGGCTTTGAGTTACAGATAGGTTTAAAAGGAACCTGTCAGGGCAATTTGGGACAGTAAACCAACTGTATCCCAATCTGCCCAATACCATCTGGGTTAATGGTCTGTCCGCTTTTGAGTGTGAAAATGTCAGTGCAGCTTGGTGACTACATCACTGCCATTGATGTGTGAGTGGTTACCAAAGCTTTTTAGCCTCTTGCTAATTTGGATTACAAACATGGTCAGGATACATGCATCAGTCATATAACATGTTGTTTTCAAAGTATTTCAAAATAGCATAGGTCATCAATATCCGGAATCCTGTTGATACGGAAGCCTCCATCAAAAATAAAAAAGAATGGAGTTGATAGTGCAGCTCGGTTCTCTGTGTAGTAGCTGGCCCAAGTCATAAGGCAGTGCAATGCCAAAATAGGTTTGGGATGAGAATTCCATACCACATATCCAGGGCATGGTATAGTGCTTTATATTCGGGTGAACATCTTTGAGGAAATATGAGCACAAAACCTTACAATTTTAGGTTCCAGTTCTCTCTCGTTTTTGTTTTTAATTTCTAATTGTAATGTTCAAATGGTGTGATATACAGAAAGTGGAAGGCAGAGAACAGTATCTAGGCATGAGAAATAAACATATGACACAAGAGAATAAAAGATTTTTAAATCAAAAAACAAAAGGTGTCCTAAGGAATCCTCAAGATAGTTCTGCACAGAATTTACTTCTCACCCATCTGTAAGGGCATCGCATCTCAAATAACTTTCCTAGGCGATTGCTTGACCTTTGACCAAAATGGGGTAAAAAGTGGAAAATCTCAATACGTATATGAGGGTGTCGACGGATGACTGATCACCAGTGTAAGGGAAATGTAAGGAAAGTTAAAGGAAACCTACCATTTGATTTGATGCATTATGAAGCAAACATAGCTTGAGAATGCTGTAGCTACACTGATCAGGATACAGGATCATATCTTGGTTAATCCCTGTTCTGAGTGGTTTTGCTGATTAAAACCTTACAGCTGATCATTGCAGTCTGGGACTATAGTAAAGCATCCAGAGAATTTCACCAAAGGTCACAGTGGGCAGAGGGGTGCGTCTTTAACTTCGGGGCCGTCTGTTAGTCAGGTGCCCTTAAGTGTCCTGTAAAGCAATAGGCCTTTGTTCCCTAGTAGTGATATACAGCGCCCACTATAATCAACAGATGACCAAATCTGGACCATGGATCATAAGGATGGGTTGTGGGACAGACCACAACATAGTCCAGAACAGTTCTATCCTGAAGTGTACAGCACAGAAATAATTGACCATATTTGGCATCTCAAGACACTACCTTCCCCAAGAACAAAAACGAAAAAAGACCCATCGCTCTTGCAGTGGAACCCTAATTGATACCTACGGGTGAAGTGCAACCCTAGGTACTTTATTAAGGAATTGGGGACATTCAGTGGCAAGCCTCCATCTTGAAGGTGTTCACATTGTGTACTCATTACTAACCATACTCTTGTAACACTGTGAAGGTTGCCACAGTCCAAAGAGGGAGATATGGCACATGTGCAAATCTGAAAATTTACCATATGTATCAAATACTACTAGGCTTCTAAACTGCTGAATAACTTGACAGCAAGTCTTTCACCAGTTTCATGTGCTCAAAATAGTTAGCAAAACGTGGTACACCACTTTACCGCAAAGTCTGCTAGCAGTCCGTTCACAACAGTTATTCCTTTCCGTGTCTCCAGTTTCTCCAGGGGAACTGTAGAACTCTTCACTGCAATGTCCACCAGGAGTGAATAAAACTTGAGCAAAGGGATCACACATGGCCCTATAAAAAAAAAAAAGCTAGTGGTGACAAACTACTGGCTCTCGCATGTGTTGTGTCTTTCTATAATTGTTCTTTCCTCTAAGTAGCTGGGCAGTGTACTTGAGCAGGGATATTGTTAGTTTGTTTTCACAATTCAATGGAGGGCAATTATAGTGCTTTGTACACCAGTTTCTGGCATACAAGGCATGAAAAAGTCTGCTGCACGACCAGCCCACACACTACCCTTTTTTAAGTGGGTGGGATGTCCAAAACACAAATTCTAATTTACCATAATCCCACAAAGGAAAGCATACCTGGTAATGACCCAAGACTGTTGGGGCAGTCTTGCAGCATAAGCTTTTGTGCAACAATGAAACGTGAACCTGCTTTACACACACCAATAGCGTGGCTACTAATTAAAATGTGAAATTCACCTGAATTTCTGTTGAAAAAAAAAAGATATTTGCTTACTATAGCATGGCGCACTGTCCTTGCATATCATTGAGAACTTCTTTTATGCAGCAGTAGACCTATCCCTATTTGTGAGAAAACAAAAAATGTAGCAAAGGCAGGGAATCCAGCATCCAAAAAAGGTATATACGATGGAAAAGGCTGTTAAGACATATTCAAAAATTTTATTTTCCAAAATTAAAAAAGTACATAAAGTACATGAAGCATGGACACAAAAAAACAAAAAACACGAGACAAAAACATTACTACAGAACTATCCCTATATTGTTCCTCCTACTGCCTGTAAAGTTAACTAACCAACTATGAATATTCATGTTCCCCTGGCCTAGTTGAGCCTCCAGCTTCCTGATTGACAAGGGACCTGTTTTCAGCTAAGCCAAATTGGCTCTGCTACATCTTTTACCCCTCCCTCAGGAATGAGAGAGACGCTGTCTGTGTGTCTTGCTAAAGAGTATTCCTGAAGGAGGGGAAATGCAGGACTCTATCACTCTTCCTCGGGAATTCTCTTCAGCGAATCACACAGCCAGTGTCTTTATCAGGAAGCTGGAGGATGGCTGAGGTGGAAAGGTTGAATATGCTGCACTGAGGTCTAGGGAAATATGATGATTGGACTCACATGGGGTCATTTGCATAGATGGTGAGTCAACTTTATGAACTGCCTTTGGGAACAATATAGGCAAAGTTGTACTGGTGTATAATGGCAGTTTTCAAAGATATGTTTAGTTAGTGTGTTAGTTTAACTAACAGGTTCCCTTTAAGCTGTCAGGTTCCATGTTGAATGTCACCATCGCACATAAATGGGGATGACGGATGAGATATCCCCCACAACACCTCCTCTTATTGTGACTGATCCACAGCTCTCATCAGATCTATAACAGATGCAGCGTAATGACAAAATACTGCAATACAGTTATATTTCATTATACTGTATGAGAATTTAGACTGGACACCCTAGGGCAGTGAGGCAAACCCTTTAACCCCTTCCCGCCGCGGCCCTTTTTCGATTTTGCGTTTTCATTTTTCACTCCCCACATTCAAAAATCTGTAACTTTTTTATTTTTCCATGTACAGAGCTGTGTGATGGCTTATTTTCTGCGTAACAAATTACACTTCAAAATGGTGGTATTTAATATTTCATGCCGTGTACCGGGAAGCGGGAAAAAAATTCCAAATGCAGTGAAATTGGTAAAAAAACGCATTTGTGCCGTATTCTTGTGGGCTTGGATTTGACTGATTTCACTGTGCACCCCAAATGACATGTCTACTTTATTCTTTGGGTTGGTATGATTACGGGAATACCAAATTTGTATAGGTTTTACAAAATTTTTTGGGGGGATTTTGCCATCTTCTGGGGCTAATAACTTTTTCATACTTTGGTGTATGGAGCTGTGGGTGGTGTCGTTTTTTGCGGATTTTGATGACGTTTACAATGTTATCATTTTTAAGACTGTACGACCTTTTGATCACTTTTTATAGAATTAAAAAAAAATTTTAAATGGCAAAAAAGTGCCGCGATTTTCCGTTAAGGGGTTAAACACAGTGAAAAAACGTTAATATATCTTGATAGATCGGGCATTTTCGGACGCGGCAATACCTAATGTGTTTATGATTTTTACTATTTATTTATATTTATATCAATTCTAGGGAAAGGGGGGTGATTTGAATTTTTAGGTTTTTTTATTATTTTTTTATTTTTAACTTTTTTTTAATTTTTATTTTTACTATTTTTCACACTCCCTAGGGTACTTTAACCCTAGGTTGTCTGTACGATCCTATCATATACTGCCATAATACAGTATGGCAGTATATTGGGATTTTACTACTCATACATTACCATGTGCTGACAGCACATGGTAATGAATGGGTTAACCCGAAGTAGCTTCGGGTCTTCGTGAGACCCGAAGCTACCATGGCGACGGATCGCCGCTCCCCGATGACGTCACGGGGAGCGACGATCCACGGACAGATGGCGGCGCCTCTCCATGTACCGGGACCCGACATGTGACGTACTATTACATCACATGTCAGTAAGGGGTTAAAGACTGAGTTCCCAAACTACAACCAAATTGCACTTATTTGTTGCTAAAGTGCCAACATGGTGATTTAAAGGAAATCTACCATCTATCAACTTACATAGATCATAGTTTCAGGGACTGTGACTGTGGTATATTTGTTATCCATGGACTACTTCATTCATTTATGCATTTTCTCAATTTTGTAGGATGTTCATAAAAAAGATTTTCATAAAAAAGGCAAAATCCTGCTATTGAGGGACCTGCTCAGGATTTTAAGTAACTTTGGAGAGGCCTAAATAAAAGTAAAACCCCATAAATTACCCCATTATAGAAACCACACCCCTCAAGTACATAAAACAACTTTTATGAAGTTTGTTAACCCTTTAATTGTTTTACAGGGGTTAAAACAAAAACGGATGCAATTTTGAAATTACATTTTTTTGGCTAAATGAATGAAGTACTTTATTGTCGTGAATTTTTTTGAAAAAGTTTTTTGGGTTTTGTTTTTACAGCGTTCGCTGAGCGGGTCCAATAATGTATAGATTGGGATGAGGTTTTTTTTTTTTTTTTTCTGTTTTGTGTGTAAGGAATGCTTGTGTTAAAGGGGTATTCTCGTCTCGGCATTCACATTCAGTTTCATTAATCTGCCATTAATAAACATTTCTTCAATTGGATGTTATTAAAAAAAATGTTCCTGTGTGAAGATAATTTCCCATAAATGTAGTCATGTGGTCCCTCAGAAACGAAATAGTTTCCTCGGATACAGCCACCTCTGCTGGAGTGATTGCACAAATAAACAAAAGGTTATTGTATATAAAATGTCCGGAAGTTACTACATGTCACACAGCCGTCCTGTGGTAATGATTGCTGAATCCTGGTGGTCCGGCAGGACCCTATAGCGCAAGTCTGGCCACCGCTGGCAGAGTGTGACATGGTCGTATCCGAGGAAGCTATCTCGTTTCTAAGGGACAACATGACTACATTTATGAGAAATTATCTTCACACGGGATCATTTTTTTTAATAACATCCAATTTAAGAAATGTTTATATATGGCGGATTAATGAAACTGAATGTGAATGCCGAGACGAGAATACCCCTTTAATGCTTGTGTTTAGGGGACTTTAAGTGTTTTTAACTTTTTTCTTTACTTTTACAGTTTGGGGGTTAAGGGGTTAACACCCGCGATTGGAGGAATCTCCGATCGCTGGTGTTAGAGGCGGGTGCCGGCTGTATATATATCAGTCACCCGCCGCTTCTGTCGCCGGCTCCGTTAAGGAGCCGGTGGCAGAAGCAGGATGTAATGGTACTGCAAAATACGGGAGCGCACCTCCCGCCATGCAGTACTATTACGTCAAATGTTGGGAAGGGGTTACAGGTGAACCTTCAGCCCAGTCTAAGGTCCAGACCACTCTGGAAGAGGTTTTCATTTATGATATCTCTGTACTTGGACTAATTCATCTTTCCCTCAATTGCAACCAGTTGTCCTGTCCCTACCCCCATAGCATGATGCTGCCACCACCATGTTTCACTGTTGGGGTTGTATTTGGCAGGTGATGAGCAATGCCTGGTTTTCTCTACACGTATCACTTAGAATTAACACCAAAAAGTTAAACTTTTGTCTGGTCAGACATGAAAATCTTATACCTTCTCCCATGTCCCTACTGCATCTCTGGAACTCAGCCATAGTGATTTTGGGGTTCTTCCTTACCTTTCTCACCCAGTCTCTTCTTCCACAATTGCTTAGTTTGGCTGGACAGCCATGACGAGGGAGAGTTGTTCGTCCCAAACTCCTTCCATTTAAGGATTATGGAGGCCACTGTGCTCTGAGGATATTTGAGTGCTGAAGAAATTCTTTTGTAACCTTAGTCAGATCTGTACCTTCCCACAATTCACTATTGGTGCACCTTTGGCAGTTCCTTTAGACCTCTTGATTCTGGTGTGCTCTGACATGCACAGTGAGCTGTGAGGTCTTATATATACAGACGTGTGCCTTAATCAAGTCCAACCATCTCAAGGAGGATCGGGAGGAAATGGTCAGCTTGTGAGTTACATATGAGTGTCACAAGAAAGGGTCTCAATACTTATCAACATGTGATATTTTCATTTTTCTTGTTTAATAAATAAGCAAAAATATCTACATTTCTGTTTTTTTTTCCATTCAAGATGAGGCAGAGTATACATCAATTAACAATTTGCTGCAATGAAGCAAAGAGTCAAAAATTTAAAGGGGTCTGAATACGTTCCATAACCACTGTATATAAGTTAATAAACATAATAATACATATGTTATCCCTGTGTCACAAAATGATAATAATGTAAAAATGATTATTTAATGCGCTGTATGCTGTAATGGAAAAACATTCTTTCTGTTTGCCATTTCCCCATCCATAAGAAATGGAATAAAGAGTGATTATAATGTTGCACATTTCACAAACTAGTATCAGTGTTAGCTTGTCTCGCAAAAGATGACACCTTATCCTTCTCTTCACATCGAAGTATAAAGCAATTATCTGTTTTAGAATATTGTAATAGAGAGGTTTGTTGAAAACAAGAATATAGCATTTTTTTTTCAATAGAATTTCTGAGTGCTGGAATATAAACTGGAGATCAAAATTAAAGAACAATGTCGGATCACTTGATTTTTTTTTTTTTTTTTGCAGAAATAATGTAATCTCCACTGATAAACTTTTATGTTTTTTTTGTAACAGGCACACCATGCCACTAGAACAGTTTTTTATTCTTTTACTTTACCTAAGTATTTTAACATAAAACCTTTATTTAGCAAAAACCGTGACAGTCAGAAGACAACAATGACTGTAGCACATAAATTCTCTGTAGGTTGCAACAGTCAGCAATCAGTTCTGTGACTATTGTGGGTCTTGTAAGAAATCTTTATCTAGGGCTTAAACTGCAGTTGTAAGGTGACTTTCGAATTACCCCTTTTTAGACCGGTTCCGGTATGAGAGCAGGAACCAAGACACATCAGTCTCTTAGAAAATGCAAAACTCACAATGTTTAAATCATCAGCATAGGGGCGTGAAAAGGTGATAAAATATTGCAATGCTATTGACCCTAATGAATATACCAGAACATCCTCTTTGAGACATTCTTCCAAAATGTTTATGAACTATGCACCGTTTCTTCCAGAGGCCTTGTTCTCATATAAACAGAATGTTTATACTAATTGTCCTTGTGTTGGCTTTGTATAAGTCACAACATGGCCTTCAAGCAGGGAAGCTGCAGATAAAGACAAGGTAGCAATAGCGACGACACAGTAATTTATAAACGGTTCACACAAAATGAAGTTTGAATCAGGACATAGCTGGACAGTGGTCAGCATAATCTCCGGTTAAGACTAAAATGGTGTCCATTTGGTTCAAAATTGTGTCTTGTAGAGAAGTCTATCTCTCACAGTCTTATCCCATAACTTGGTTGACAAGGATTTTCCATAGGGTTTTTTTTCTTTTTTTGGTCTAAATCAGGACTCTTGGCTGGCCATTTAATAATTTCAGTGTTTTCTATTGTCAAGGAATTGCTCTACCTGTTTTTCCTGTTTTCACATTGTCCTGCATGAAAATTTCTTGCTGATTTGAGTGATGAGTGCAAGGAAGGAACCACATGTTGAAGAAGGTTCTCATACACACTTGCATTCGCTCTGCCATGTAGCTGTATCCAACTCCTGCTGCAGAAAACCTTCCTCAAACCATGACTCCTTCTCTGACACCATTCACCAACTTTTTTACACACTTTTGGTTCAGTCTTTCCTCAGTTTGTTGACAGACATAATGTTTCCCACCAGATCCAAATAAATTAAACTTGCTTTCATCACTATAAAGATTGGTGGACCACTTCTCTGTCCACGCAATATGCTCCTTGGCGAAGAAGAGTCCAGCCTTTCTATTCTTTCTGCTAATGAGTCTTGTCCCTGTATAGTGGTCTTTCTGTCCAAATGCTCTTAAAGGATATCAGCCACTGAAATAATAAAAAAAAAAAACCAAATAAATAAATACTCACCTCCGCTGCTCTTCAATCTGATCCTGGTGCTGTACGTCGCCAGTATTGACACACCAGGATCACCTAGAAAAGAAAGTTATAATTACCCGCACGGAGCATAGGGACATTATGTCCGATGCTGTGGGCTGCCAATGATTAGGTAAAGGGGGATATGGGAAGACTTTAATTCATAAAGTTTAATTGCATTTATAAGTTAAGAGTGACAAGATTGTTTATCAACTTGGTCAAGTCACTACACGCATGGGTCTGGATGTCTGGTCTGGTCTCTCCTGGGTATACTTGTGTGTCTTAATGCTGAATCTATAGGGCCTTATCTTTGCATACCTGAGATGAGCTCTTGATCTTGTATTTACTCTGGTAGTGAGGTTGATTATTGTAGATACATGGCATGAATGCTTGTATAATTGGGATGCTTAACCCCTGCAGGTTCTGTAGGTATGAGGCCCCACTAACCTAATGGATCTGCGGGAATTATTTCATATGCCTTTTTCAGGAGTTCAGCTATTCAGTAACATGGATCACATAACACCCCTGATTTTGAGTGTAGCAACTCCAAATTTGGAATGGGGTCATTGTAAACATTTTGGGGGTCATTTACTAAGGGCCCGATTCGCATTTTCCCGACTTGTTACCCGAATATTTCCGATTTGCGCCGATTTTTCCCTGAATTGCCCCGGGATTTTGGCGCACGCGATCGGATTGTGGTGCATCGGCGCCGGCATGCGCGCGACGGTAATCGGGGGGCGTGGCCGAACGAAAACCCGACGTATTCGGAAAAACCGCCGCATTTAAGAACGGAAAATGTGTCGTTCGGGGGCGCGCTTACCTGCACTCAGCCGGCCTCGGTGAATTCCGGCGCGTTCAGATGCTTTTCAGCGCAGCAGCGCCACCTGGTGGTCGGCGGAGGAACTACCTTATTAAATCCCGGCCCGATCCGAATCCAGCGCTGAGAACGCGCCGCTGGATCGTGAATGGACCGGGTAAGTAAATCTGCCCCTTTGTGTGAAGAATTTATCACTTGCAAATGTGCCTCACTTGCATATGTTCATATATTTACAATTGTTGCTTAGGAGGCAACACAAGAGGTCCTTGTGACCCGTTAAAATTTAACTTTTACTTCGATATTCCTTAAAAGGATCACAATATAAACATATATATATGAGCCTTGACATAAAGAGACGCATTAAAAGAATATGGCGGATGTGGAGGAAATTCTCAATTGATATTGTAGGCTGGTACGATGGGCTGGTGGAGCAGTGTGACTCGCTAAGGGGTGCTTCTATACCGATATGCTATCGGGATAGACAGTTGGAAGTAATCGCTAGCAGCGGCTGTATACCTTTCTGCGGTGGTGTGTACCGAATTGTCTCTATAGGATATACCTATTCACCTCTGGGAACTAGTATATTTTCACACCACAAACCATAGCATACTTGATTTTAAGCTAAATCACACCATCCACACAACACATTCATACATTGATAGTCATTGGCATGTATTACTGGGCTAACGGTCTCTGCAGTGCGACCCTCAGTCCTAAATGAGTCTCCAAATAGATCGCCATCAATTAAAAATAGGCTCAGGCAGCCCCCCCGACATGTTTCGCCATTGACATGGCGTCCTCAGGGGGTATCGGGGCTTTCAGCCCATACCCTGGGCTGAGACTCATTTAGAGACTGAGGGTCGCACTGCAGAGACCATTAGCCCAGTAATACATGCCAATGACTATCAATGTATGAATGTGTTGTGTGGATGGTGTGATTTAGCTTAAAATCAAGTATGCTATGGTTTGTGGTGTGAAAATATACTAGTTCCCAGAGGTGAATAGGTATATCCTATAGAGACAATTCGGTACACACCACCGCAGAAAGGTATACAGCCGCTGCTAGCGATTACTTCCAACTGTCTATCCCGATAGCATATCGGTATAGAAGCACCCCTTAGCGAGTCACACTGCTCCACCAGCCTATCGTACCAGCCTACAATATCAATTGAGAATTTCCTCCACATCCGCCATATTCTTTTAATGCGTCTCTTTATGTCAAGGCTCATATATATATGTTTATATTGTGATCCTTTTAAGGAATATCGAAGTAAAAGTTAAATTTTAACGGGTCACAAGGACCTCTTGTGTTGCCTCCTAAGCAACAATTGTAAATATATGAATTAAATCTACAGGTCCGACCATTAAGTGGTCCTAGGACTATCTAAAAATATAATCACTTGCATATGAACATCCCTGTCTGTGACGTCACTAGCTGGGGTTGGGAGGAAAATCCATGAACTATAAATTATTAGGCTATGCAAATGCCCCAGTCATTTTGAGACTCCGCCACCTGGAAGTCTGCCCAAGAATTATTAAAGAGTAACTGTAAAGTTAGAAAACTTTTGCCTATTCCTGCAATAAGTAGAAATGAGCACTTTTGTAATTTACTTGCATATTTTTAAAGTAAACGTTTGCCTGCTGGCAGGCCTTAACCTGTACCCATAGCCGGGCAGTCTCCATATGATCCACTCGTTGCCAAGGGGAATTTGGAGCGTGGGGGCAGATCTTCAGGGCAGCGTCACTAGGTTTAGTGCACGCTCCCGATCCGTCGCCCAATACAGGAGCAGCTGCGTGATTTGCTACTTGATGCACATGTTCATGACGCATATTGCACTTTTGCTCCTGTATTGGGCAGCGGATCAGGAGCACTTCTCACAAGTGTGAGCCCCCGATCTACCGCCTAATAGAGGAGCAGCAGCGTAATGTGCATAAAATAGGTAGTGCATCAACAATAACTGCTGACCTCCCTGGGACTGTTCCTGTGCAGTGAGCGGTGGCCTAGCTCTCAGGATTGTGCTTGGCTCCAGCTCAGCTCTGTCTTGGCTATGGCACCAGGCAATGGGATGGGATGAGGAAGATGACCTGTTTGTGTATCTGGGCGACCGTGGAAACAGCAGACCAGGTTCTTCAGGTGAAATGTGGGGGCATGTTTTGCAATGTGTAGGGCACAAATGAGAGACTATAGACTTTGACTGTGGGGCAGAGAGGGGGCAGGGGAAATGGTGATCAGCTGGGAACTTAGGTTGCCGCTGCTAGGAGTTTCTATACACATCCTCTCCTTGTAGCATGGGGTCCTGAGTTTGCTTGTTCAGGAGGATGGCAGGAGTAATTTTGGCTTCACTGCCCAGAGCTGACGTCACAAGCAGGAAGCACCCGCCCCCTTCAGGAAAATTTGAGAGCAGTTTACAGAATGGAATGATAGATATACAAAGATGTATCTTGGACTAGGAATAAACCAGAAGCATGAACGGGTATTGTTGGAATTGTTATCAAAGGCTCTCCACAGCTGTACTAAAACAAACTTTTGTCCCGTAACTTTACAGTTACGCTTTAAAGAGAACCCATCATGCAAAATAACCCCCCTAAACTAAATATATTTCCAATACGTCCCCCATGACGGCCCACTTGGAGGATGCCCCTTGACCTCTGTAGGGACAGGAAGCAGAGAGGTTAAAAGCCTCCCACCCGCATCCTTCCGCCAGTGTCTTCCTGTCCCTACAGGGGATAGGTCAGAGAGGCTCCTCTCCTCCAAGGGGGGGGGGGGGGCGCTTGTTTTTTAAGAAAACTTACCGGGGTTACGCCGGCCTATTACATGCTGTCCTCTCCAGCAGCCGAATGGGGCCTCCAGCGGTCCTCTCCAGCAGCCGAATGGGGCCTACGCGAGGACGCGCGGAAAGCTCCGTTCCCAGGAGTTCCTTGTGGCCGATGACGACTTCGGTCCGCGACCGGAAGTGAGGTCAGGCGCGTCTCGGAGCGCCAGAACGGGCGCGGAAGAGCCACCGGCTAGGGGGATGGGCTCCCCGATAAGGTATATAATCCAGCACTATCATGAGGAGCGGTGTCTCGTATTGGAGCATATACCGTTCGGTGGCCTTGCCGTCCCAGACATTCCTGACATGGCTGATGAGGCAGACTTGGGCCTACTCCACCCTCCTGGTTATGTAAGTGGTGCTGTATGGCATGTTCTAGTAGTAAATCACATTAGAACCCCAAGTTAGTTATTCCTTACCTTTCTCCCTTAGGACAAGGATCAAGGGACTAAGGGGAAAGGTAAAGAGGACAGACCAGAAAGGTCTGAAAAAGCTAGCAAACCTGCAAAGAGCAGAAGCACTGCTAAGAAATGCAACATGTGTTTTCACACTATGCCCGAGGCGTACCAAAAGCCCATTTGCAGAACCTGTATAGAAGAGTTCATGCGAGAAGAGAAAACATCGTTCATGGACGAGTTAAAATCCTTTATTGAGGAGAAAGTGGTAGCTTCAGTGGCTTCGGCAACACAGAAGGAACCCCCTCCAAAAAAACCAAGATTGGCGGACATCTCCTCCTCTGAGGAAGGAAATTATGATTCAGAAGTCCCTTCCTGTTCCATGGTCGACACAGAAGAACTCGATTCCCAGGATGTAGGTCAAAAGACTGATCCACGTCACCTTTTTCAGTTGGATGAGTTAGAGAACCTACTGAAGGCCATACGCGAAACTCTAGATATTGAAGAAGAAGTTCCCTGCACACCTAGAGAGGACGAATTGTTTGGAGGACTGAGAGCCAAAAAACAACGCGTCTTCCCAGTTAACGATACCCTCTTAGGGTTAATTACAGAAGAATGGAAGGACCCAGAAAAGAAGATAACAACTTCCAAGGGGTTTAGGCGACGTCTAGTCTTTGATCAAGAAGTCTCCAAAGTTTGGGACTCTGTTCCTAAAATGGATGTGCAGGTGACAAAGGTTGTCAAAAAAACAGACCTACCGTTTGAAGACTCTGCACAACTCAAGGATCCTATGGACCGAAAGGCAGATGCCCTTCTTAAAAGGACCTGGGAAACATCTATGACCAGCCTAAAATCAAATTTATCGGCCACCTCAGTTGCCAGAACCCTCTTCTTCTGGCTAAACCAACTAGATTCCCACATCAGAGAAGGCACCCCTAGGGCTTCTCTGTTGGAAAGTATTCCACTTCTTAAATCTGCCACTGCCTTTCTAGCCGATGCTTCAGCTGAAGGCGTCCGTTTTGCGGCCAAAGAAGGGGCTCTAACAAATGCTACAAGGAGAGCTTTGTGGCTAAAACAATGGGGCGGTGATATTCGTTAAAAAACGAAGTTATGCAGTATCCCGTTTTCTGGAGATTTCGTCTTCGGTCCAGAGTTGGACGCCATATTAGAAAGAGCCTCTGACAAGAAGAAGGGGTTTCCGGAGAACAAAGCACCTTCCAAGAAACCTTCATTTCGTCCCTTCAGGAACACCAAGGATTCCTTTCGGGGCAAAGGTAAACAAGGTCGCTGGAGCTACCCTAAAGGCGGCAGAGGTCGGGGGTTTCTATTCTCAAATTCCCCTGACAACTCCGGAGGGAAGAGACAGTGACGCCAGAGTGGGGGGGGCGTCTTCTAGGGTTTGTCAATCAATGGTCTCGTACTACTTCAAACCCTTGGGTCCTGAATATCATCAATTCAGGATACAGGATAGAATTCAGTACCCCCCCACCGTCAAGATTTATGCCTCCCTTATCTTCTACCTCTTCCTCTACCCATTATCTCATCTGGCAGGAAGTTTCATCTCTCATTCTCTCAGGAGTGATCTCCCGGGTTCCTCAAGATCAAGTAAAGACGGGCTTCTATTCCCCCCTCTTCCTGGTCAAAAAACCAAACGGGTCAAACCGGATGATAATAAACTTAAAAGCCTTGAACAAATTCATCACCTACAGACGTTTTCACATGGAATTGGTAAGATCTGCTACCCAACTCATTTACACCGATTATTGCATGTGCACAATAGATCTGCAAGACGCCTACTATCACATCCCAATTCACCCCTCATCTCAAAGATTCTTAAGATTCTCTGTCCTCTCTCCAGAGGGTACTGTCCTACACTTTCAGTTTCCGGCTCTTCCCTTTGGGATTTCGTCAGCTCCAAAAGTGTTTACAAAGATCATGGTGGAGGTGGTTGCTTTTCTGAGACTACAGGGAGTATCTATCATCCCTTATTTAGACGACCTGCTGATTGTGGGAAAAGACAGAACAGATCTCAGTATAGCAAGAGATCTTACGATGAACAAACTCTCAGATCTGGGATGGTTAATAAACACCCAGAAGTCAGATCTTTCTCCCTCCACCCTCAAGAAATTCCTTGATGTAATGTTAGATTCTACTCACCTGATGTCCTTTCTTCCTCAGGAAAAAGCGGAAGATCTGAGACATCATGTTCACTCCTTCAGAAGGAAGATTTCTGTCTCAATCCGAGGAGCCATGAAGATTTTAGGGCTCCTTACAGCCTGTCTCCCATCAGTGGCCTGGAGTCAAAATCATTCTCACCCTACAGAGTTGGATTCTGAGCAGTTGGGATCGAAGGCCCTCAGGTTTGGACAAGAAGGTCATCATTCCATCCTCAGTAAAAAGAAATTTACAGTGGTGGTTACATAGAATCTGGAGAACGGGGTCCACTGGCACTGCCTTCCGCGTCTCACAATTACGACCGATACAAGCAGTGTGGGCTGGGGAGCGGTCTTCCCTTCCCACTACGCCCAAGGTCCATGGACACCTTCCCAATCCAGGAAGCCATCCAATTATCGAGAGCTATGGGCTGTCTGGGAAGCCCTAAGTCTAAATACACCTCTTCTAAAGAACCACCATGTACACATATTATCAGACAACACCACGGCGGTGTCTTACCTAAGAAGACAAGGGGGGACAAGATCGACAACTCTTTCCACCTCCACACACACCATCTTCTCCTGGGCAGAGGAGAACGTGCTTTCCCTCTCTGCAACTCACCTGAGAGGAATTCTAAACAAGGAGGCAGACTACCTCAGCAGGGAAGAAATCTCTCCCAACGAATGGAGCATCAATCCAGAAGTCTTCATCCATTTGACGAGTCTGTGGGGAGTTCCTCAGATCGATCTCTTCGCCACAAAGAAGAATACGGTATGCCATCGATACTACTCTCTGGAAGCAGGAGAACCGAAGGATCGATTGGATGCTTTCAGCCATCAATGGGTCGAACCTCTTTCCTATGCCTTTCCCCCTATTCCCTTAGTGGCAAGGGTCCTCAGAAAAATCCTTACGGACCAGGCAAAGGTGATACTGATCTGTCCAAATTGGCCAAAAAAGAACTGGTACCCCCTGTTGACATCCCTGGCCCAGCAACAACCAGTGATTCTGCCTTCACGGAGAGACCTTCTACATCGGGGACCGATTCTTCATCCCGACCCAGGACGGCTTCAGCTAACAGCTTGGATCCTGAGTCCGAATTCCTGACATCACGGGGTCTTTCCATGGCTGTAGTAGCCACTCTTAAGGCAAGTAGGAAGAAGGTTACGTTCGCAATTTATCACAAAATCTGGAAAAAATTTGTAACATTTTGTGGGGATAATCCTCCATCTCAATCTAACCCCAATATCTTACAGATTCTGGACTTCCTACAGAAAGGCCTGGAACAGGGCCTTTCTACTAGCACCCTAAAGGTCCAGGTCTCGGTCCTTGGCGCCTTCTGCGATCGTCCACTGGCGGAGCACAGGTGGGTCAAAAGATTTATCCTAGCCTCCTCCAGAATCAGACCCCAGATTCTCAGGAGAGTTCCTACATGGGACCTCAAACTGGTCCTAGACGTACTTTCCAGACCACCATTTGAACCTCTGGATAGCGCTAACATAAAGAACTTAACGTTAAAAACTACCCTTCTTGTCGCTGTCACTACAGCTAGAAGATTGGGTGAGCTTCAGGCTATTTCAATCAAAGAGCCTTATATGCGGGTTTTGTCTGATCGTATAATTCTTACTCTAGATCCAGGCTTCATTCCCAAGGTGGCATCCAGATTTCACAGGACTCAAGAAATCACTCTTCCATCCTTTTGCGAAAACCCCTCTTCTAGTAGGGAAGCTTCGTGGCATCTTCTGGATGTAAGAAGAATTGTACTAGCTTATCTACAGGCTACAGAACCCTGGCGTTTAGACAATAACTTGTTTATTCAATTCCAGGGAAAAAACAAAGGGAAGAAAGCCTCGAAAACATCCTCCTTACTGGTCACAATTCATGTCATGTGACCAGAGTGACCTAATCTCTGGTCCTTTAACGTCTTAACAATAGCAATCTGTACCCCATGCATGTATCTGACCACAAATCAGTTTTTACGACTTTGACTGTGCACTCAAAATAACACCTCAGCTTTATTCTTTGGTTCGGTGCGATCGCGGTGATACCAAATTTATATAGGTTTTATTGTGTTTTAATACATTTTCAAAAATTAAACGAATGTGTACAAAAAAGAAAAAATTTTTTTGCCATCTTCTGAAGCTAATAACTTTTTCATACTTTTGGCGCACGGAGCTGTGTGAGGTGTCATTTTTTTGCGAAATGAGCCGACATTTTCACTGCTACCATTTTGAGGTCTGTGCGACATATTAATAATTTTTTATTCCATTTTTTTATGTGATGTAAAAGGGTATAAAAGTCGCATTTCGGACATTTGGGTGCCATTTCCCGTCTCGGAGGTCACCGCCGGCCGTAACAGTTTTTATATTTTGATAGATCGGGCGTTTTGGGACACGGCAATACCTAATGTGTCTGTGATTTTTACTGTTTATTATGTTTTATATCAGTTCTAGGGAAAGGGGGGTGATTTGAATTGTCCGGCGGCAACGGAGGGGTTAATAGCCGCGATTGGTGCAAACACCGACCGCGGTTATTAGCGGTGGGGGTTTTCTGTAATATGCAAAAACCCCCACCTTTGTATGAAGAGGACTCAGCCCGTGAGCCCTCTTCATACACTCCTTATACCTCTGCGCTGTAGAGTTACGGCGCAGAGCGTTAAGGGGTTAAAGAACTCAAGTTTCCAGAGAGACTACTTATATCAATTTTAAGTAATCGAATAGAAAATTGGCTTCTCATAATTTACCAAAAAAAGTATAGATGGTGGCAGCTAAACTGATTGAGTGCCAGATCCTAAGGATGGTTTCACATTGGTGATTTTTCACTGAACCCATTTTGACCTATGGACACATACAGATTGGTTTAATCTGTGTTGATAAGCCAAAATGGGTTCAGTGACCGCAGAGAAGGCAGTGATATTACCGGAGAGACCGCAGAGGTCTTCTCTGCGGTCTCTCCGGTAATATCACTGCCTTCTCTGCGGTCTCTCCGGTAATATCACTGCCTTCTCTGCGGTCACTGAACCCATTTTGGCTTATCAACACAGATTAAACCAATCTGTATGTGTCCATAGGCCAAAATGGGTTCAGTGACCGCAGAGAAGGCAGTGATATTACCGGAGAGACCGCAGAGAAGGCAGTGATATTACCGGAGAGACCGCAGAGAAGGCAGTGATATTACCGGAGAGACCGCAGAGAAGGCAGTGATATTACCGGAGAGACCGCAGAGAAGGCAGTGATATTACCGGAGAGACCGCAGAGAAGGCAGTGATATTACCGGAGAGACCGCAGAGAAGGCAGTGATATTACCGGAGAGACCGCAGAGAAGGCAGTGATATTACCGGAGAGACCGCAGAGAAGGCAGTGATATTACCGGAGAGACCGCAGAGAAGGCAGTGATATTACCGGAGAGACCGCAGAGAAGGCAGTGATATTACCGGAGAGACCGCAGAGAAGGCAGTGATATTACCGGAGAGACCGCAGAGAAGGCAGTGATATTACCGGAGAGACCGCAGAGAAGGCAGTGATATTACCGGAGAGACCGCAGAGAAGGCAGTGATAATAAATCCTTTCCTTGCTCCGCTTCTCCTCCCTGCTTCACACTGCAGCATCGCTACTTCACATACAGTGGTTGCATGTGCCACAGGAGTAGGTACACGGGTTGTTCATTCTCCTCCATACTTATCGTTGAGATGAATGTGTGGTGCATTTAATGTACATGCTCAGGAGAAAAGCTCCTCTGCTACAGATCGGGGGGGGGGGGGGGGGTTGGGAGTAGAATTCCTGCTCCCATGTTAGAACTACTAGACCAATGGTTATCCCATAACATGAGTGCTATAGCAGAAAAAGGA
The DNA here is from genome assembly GCF_040894005.1 of Engystomops pustulosus. NCBI lineage: Eukaryota > Metazoa > Chordata > Amphibia > Anura > Leptodactylidae > Engystomops > Engystomops pustulosus. The sequence continues at coordinate 97,526,053 of NC_092417.1, read as the reverse complement.
ACCTGACTTAGCTGCCCCATGAAGTTGAGGCGCCTACTGGAAGTACTATAGACTGCAATGTATGACACATTCTGTAAACTGCAGTGGGACTTATAGCACAGCTTACAGGATGGGGGGATGCTGGAAGATGGCATCAAAAAGCAGTTAGAAGGATATTGGACATTTATTCCCTGTTGATTTATGGGAAATTCCCTTAACCCCTTAGCACAATATGACGTACATGTACATCAGGAAATGCGTTCAGGTGCCGCATCCCGAAGTACGTGTATGTCTCTGCGATCGCTCGGGCTCAGTAGCAGAGCCCGTGCAATCTCTGCAGGAGCTCCTCAGTATGTGTATACTCGCGATCCTGGCTGTTTAACCCCAATGACAGAGCGGTCATAGTGACTGCAGTGTCTATGGAGCAGAGCAAGGTACTTACCCGGCGGGTCGGTATCCTCCGTGCAAGGCACGAGGATGATCACTTGTTCAAGTCCCACTGGGACAAATTAAAACAGTAATATTTTTTTGTTTTTTGTTTAAATAAAAAATAAATAAATGAATAAAGATCCCCTAATGCCCCATCACATATAAAAATCTAATTTTATATTTAAAAAGTGAATATCAGCAGAAAACACGACATATTGGGTATCATCACTTCCGTTACAACCTGCAGAATAAAATGAATATTTTGAAATAAATGAAACTTAAAAAAATAAATAAATAAAAAAAATTACGATATTTTCAAATCCAACTTCATAAAATAAGGATAAAAATTTATCAAAAAGTAACATTTACCCTGACATTGTCTTGCAAAAATCAAGCCCGTGTATATAAAAAAATTTAAATGTTATGCCTTTTAGAACATGGTGATGTAAAAACAAGCAAATTTTCAATGAGGTCCCACGTTCCTCCGTTGGACCCCTCGTTGCTCCGCCAGACAAACGGCGCAGAGGGCCGCGCATGACCATTCTGCTCCATTTATCTCTATTGCTGAGTGCCGCGCTGATCGATCTCTGTCAGCTCCATAGAGATTAATGCAGCAGAACGGTCATGCACGGCTGTCTGCTCCTTTAGTCTGACGGAGGTATGTGGGACCCCATTGGACCCCTCGTTTTCGTGATCTTTGGGGGTCTCATCACTGAGACTCCCACTGATCAGCAAGTTAGGCGCTAACTTTTGTTCATGGGGAAAACCCCTTTAACCCCTTCCCGACGCCAGGTCCCGGTGCATGGAGAGAGCTCGCGGGCCGAGCCCTCTCCATAGGCGGTAAGTCTTTGTTACATATTGCAGCAAAGGCTTACCGGTAACACCGATCGCGGGTGCTTTCACGGCGATCACCGCCGGCAATGCCGATGATGTCACGGGGAGCGGTGATCCGTTGCCATGACAGCTTCGGGTCTCACGATGGCCCGAAGCTGTCTCGTTTTAACCCATTCATTACAATGTGCCATCAGCACATTGTAAAGAATGAGGAGTAAAATCCCCATATACTGCCATATTGCAGTATGGCAGTATATGGTAGGATCGATCAGACAACCTAGGGTTAAAGTACTCTAGGGAGTCTGAAAAATAGTAAAAGTAAAAAAAAGTTAAAAAAAAAAAATTATAATTAAAAAAACCTAAAAATTCAAATCACCCCCCTTTCCCTAGAACTAATATTAATAAACAGTAAAAATCATAAACACATTGGGTATCGCCATGTCCGATCTATCAAAATATAATAACGGTTTTTCACTGCGTTTAACCCCGTAACGGAAAATAGCGTCCGAAGTCAAAAATGACATTTTTTTGCCATTTTGGAAAATATAAAAAAATTAATAAAAAGTGATCAAAAGGTCGCGCAGTCCTAAAAATGATAGCAATGAAAACGCCATCAAAAGTCCCAAAATATGACACCACCCACAGCTCCGTACACCAAAGTATGAAAAAGTTATTGCCGCCAAAAGATGGCAAAATAAAAAAAAAAAACATTTGTACAGGAGGTTTTAATTTTTTTCAATATATGAAAACATTATAAAACCATTTGTGGCACACAGTGAAAGCTGTAAAATCCAAGCCCACAAGAAAACGTCGCAAATGTGTTTTTTCACCATTTTCACTGCATTTGGAATTTTTTTCCCGCTTCCCAATATGCGCCATGGAATATTAAATACCGTCACTACGGAGTGCAATTTGTTACGCAGAAAATAAGCCATAACAGAGCTCTTTATGTGGAGTCGTTAAGGGGTTAAGGGATTAAATGTTGTTGCAATATGGTGATGCAAAAAAAAATAAAACCTTTTATTTCATGCCCCTCCACACCCAGTTTGGGAAAATAATCACAATGCCTAGTGGTTCTCTAGAGATTTTCATTATTTCAGGCCTTGTACGCCATAAAACTGGCATACAAGCCCTGATGACTGTCCCCCCACGCCCCTCGCCTTATTTATATGCCATCACCTGCAAGGTTCCGACAAATCATGGGATGAGCGCACTCCAGATTCATTACTTGTAGTCTGATGTCTCCATGTAGAAATATTAAAGTATCTGTTATTGTTGCTGGGTATTGCGGAATAGTTCTGACCTAAAGCAAATTGGCAAGTGAAAAACTTTAGTAATTTTTAAAGAGCTGCTTCTATAATGCTACAAGGTCAGTTATTAGTCAGCCATAAAATGGCACTTATTTTTACAATAGTGACATAGACAACTGGTAGGTAGAGCTGCGAACCATGCATATCTAAGGACTTCTGGAAAACTCTAGAACCAGCTAATGGAAGAATAAGCAGCATACAAGGACACAAGAAGTGCAAAAACGTCTTAATGTCACTTATATCTGGTAATGATTACCTTTACTCTTTTCATTAAAGAAGATAGAAATTGAGGCAATGAGATGTATGAACTGTGATTTCCTCTCGGTTGTGCCTTTTCTTATAGCACTTACTGTTATGAGCGTCCCCCATTCTTAAGTGAGTATACACATTATATATTTATACCAGATAAGTAGCGATGTCACTCCTGCTTCTTGTCCCATGGCTCATTTTAAAAGAAAGAAGTCAAGGTAAAAAATCCCTTTATAAAATGTTTAGCCAAAAGCTTATATCCTGGTAGAACCAGGATTGGGGGCTAGTTTTCAAAATTCAAATTATTTGACATAAGTCCCACAAACCAATGAAGGAAGTTTACTGTGCGACTTGCACCAGTTTTGTGACAAAGGTGCAACAAATCGCGTGTCTGTGCGCAGCGTGGGTCTCCGTGTGGAAACTAGACTGAATAGGACAGGACTTTGCTTTTCAAAGTAATTTAAAAAAACAAAAACAAAAAACTTTTCAAAAATCTGCAATCCACAAAAACAAATAGCAGTGAGAATGAAAAAAAAGCATTGATAACTGGATTGTAGCTGTACTATTGCTGTGTTAGGTAAGCTGCTTCACAGATCCTCCCCCCTGCTCTGAGTGAGTGCAGTAGTACTTATTGTATCTAGAATCTGCTGCTGTGTACATTTTCCTAGTGTACAAAGTACAGAGGTTGTTGTGTTTTTTTGTATTGGATTGTCCATGGTGGACAGCTAATTCACTAAAAATAACCAAAAATGCCAATAAGAGATTTATCAGAAGCGTCTGAGAGCAGAACTGTTCTAGTTTCTAATGGTAACCAATCACTTCTCAGCTTACAATTAAGCTGAGCTCTGATTGTTTGCTATGGGCAACCAGAACAGTTCTGCTCTGTGTATAAACGGCCTTACACTGTGTGCAATGCTGCATGGTTAATCCTGCTGACAGATTCCCTTTAAGATACACCCACTACTTCCTTTGAATGTTTCCATATTAGTGTTAGTTTTATATTGCCTTCTGTAACCATACAAATTGAGGCTCTCACTAATGCAGTTGTACGTTAAGTTTGTGTGATCTTGGTGGAAGTAAATGGTATAATGTGACATGCTGCTGTGGGTTGTAGCTCTAGCACCATTGTCTAGAGAAAGCACACCATAAAATGAAGCACATTTGCTGGAAGCACGGTCCGATTCATTACAAGAGAATACCGTTGATTTGCAGCCCTACTTTTATGATTCAGTGATTTACAATTCACGATGGTTTCCAATTAACAAGTTTAATCTCTATGGAAAAGAATAATTATTGTACAGTGACATTTGAACGGTGTCCCAGGATTTCAGCTTGGAAATCTATTATCTTTGTGTCATTTACATGTTTGGTTAAAACCACTTATTTCCTTCATAATTACATGTCACAATTTGTTTCCACTCGGAGCTCAGGTTTATACTGTAATTAAGCAACAGAAGAGAAATCCCAGCCCCGAATTAACATGTAATAAATGTTTTGGTGGCAATGAGATGGCACACGTGTGGTTTTATCCAGGGGTGCTTCTAACTCTTTGTAGGATAAGCCCTGGCCTGCGTATCGGTTTAGTGTTTTTACATCCAATAAAAAACAAAAAGGTTTCCACACTCCTCCCCTTCCCCATTATACCAAAAACACATCATTTACCTTTTTCCTTTTTAACGTTTCAAGAGACTTTTACACAGAGAGATTATTAAGTGAATAAGTATGTGCATACTTGATTATAGCCCCTTGGAGCTATAGCGCATTTTGTTCCAGATCATTTAAGAACCCTGTCTGTCCTGCTGTCCATGACAATTGTCCTGTCGGCAGGATGATTGCTCATGGACAGTTAGAGATCCCATGACCCTCCATCTGCAGCCATTTTATGGTCAGGAAGGTCTGGCTGATGAGGTAACAGACAGTAGGCTTCACTGCACATATCAAGAAAGCAGAGCAGAACTTTTAATCGATATTGTATATATGTTATATTGGCAAAGTGGCCAGCCCCTTTTAAGGCCTTTTCCAAACACCAGTGTCAAAGAAGAAATGTCAGTTTGCAAATCAAGACCTGAGAAATTGCGCTGTGGATTTGTACTGAAGTACTGCAGGAAGCGGCGCTCCTCCAGCAGTATCTGGGTACAGCACTTGGAGTGGACCCCAATCCATAGCACCAATTCAGAAGTTACTGCTGTGCATCCAAATCTTTATTTGATATATCTGAACTGGTATCAAAGAAATCCCATGCACACCATGGGGTTATCGGGTTGGAACAAAGGCCAATAAATGACCCCATAACTTTAGTTGTTGTAATCTAGGTGTGCACTTAGACAATGGACCCCTTTCCTAGAATGATTGCATTTCAGATGAAGAATGATTATTTTTACCCAGTCCCAAGCAGTTAAGTTCTTCATTTATATTCCACGTCTGTTTGAGAGCTGGCGGTGACAGTATAAATTGTGATGCATTTCTTCCATTTACATCTGACTTGTGAGGAATAAGTTATTTATTTTTTATTTTTTTCCTTGTGCTTTTTAAGGAGAGCAGTGGGGGAAGGGTAGGGGGATTGCAGGGAGGTTAAGCCTTTGTATCCCTTTCTGTTTCATTACTCATGCGAGAGATTGAAGTGTGCCGTGGCTGGAAGGTGCTGAGATGGGCTGTTATTTGGATATCCTATGCACGCCCAGAATTTCTCACAAAGGAAGGGAGTGCAATGGTTGGCAATTATAATTCAGAAGAGCGCGTCCTACAGCAATTACTAGAGCGGCTCTACGAGAGCAGGGGTGCTATATGTCTGGAAATTGGAGCTGCAGCAGTAACAGCCTCTTGTGCCGTTCACATTATAGTCCAGTAACTGAGATCCAAATTCATTTCACAGCTGTAATTGAATCCTCTGGCTGATGCTGAAGAAATCTTTGATATCTCTCAGCCCCTGTTGCTATACGGAATGTCTTCTTACATATTTGCATTATGTCTCGCAAAGCAGCGGCTGATACATTATGGAGTCTCTCCAGGGATTCATTCGCTTGAAACGCTCAGAACTTTGAAATCTAAAAAAAATAATAATAGTAAAGGATGAGCTTGTACCAATATCTTCCGTCATTTCCTCACATTATGTTTATTTTGTTCAAGCCCTTGGATAGTATAACTATTGCCATTATCTGCCACATTTATTTTTCTAATGCTCTTATTGCCCACACACAATCATGGCAGCCTTGTTGTTTTTCATGAAAAAACATGACTGTCAACTAATATTCACCCCCTGAGCCCTTCTGGCTCATTACCATAATTTTAAATGTTTTTAAATTTTACTAGTAAGGAGGTCACTGATAAGAGTCATGAACCCTGGATCTGTTAGTAAGGGTGCTTTCACATTGGTGTGTGGTGCATGTCCATTGCGCATCCGTCGCTTTTTGTCTCCCCGTGTCTTAGTGTTTTTTCCGTTTTGTTTCCACGTCCACAAAAAAAAAAAAAAAACCTGAAGGTTTAACATTGCTTTGAAAACATTACACCTGGTTCCTCAGCCTCATCAGTTTATTTTTTATTTTTTTTAGTGGACCCATGGACTTCTATTGCCTTCCGTGACCAGTGAAAAATAACTGACAGGATTGAAAAGGCCAAAAATAAAAAAGCCAATGTAAAAACAGTCAAAGAAACCAATGGCTTAGTAAGGCATCCATGAATTAACAGTGCTGTTTCCACAAAATTACACATCCAGGAGGAAGATAGCTCCTTAGCACCAACTTGCCTAGCCTATTGGTCAATAGGCAATCCTTCTAAAGTAACTACAACAGATCTGCATACATCTGGTTTTGGGCTTCCTGGTTGGTGCAAAGCACTATGCTTTCTATGGGTTTATTCGTAGAGACCATCTGTTTTCATATTTCTTCTTCTTCTTCTGAAGGGCCTGAGACCTTGTATGGTCCAGCAGAAGACCACTCCAGTTATATAGACTTTAAAAACGGATGAGGTCGGCACTCAATTGTTCATGAATAATCGTGAATGCTGACCTCATCAGTTTTTAAAGTCTGTGTTATCTGGGAAGAAGAAAGGTGTTATTGGAGGATTGTACACCTGGGGCTGAGCGGGTTCGTTTGTGTGTGTTCATACTATTGGCTTGCACTCCAGTTATATGCCACAGGTTATTGCTTCATTCATAAGTCCTGTGTGTGCATATTGGGCAGCCACATCTTCTATACCAGTGATGGCGAACCTCTTAGAGACCGAGTGCCCAAACTACAACCAAGACCAGCTTGTTTATCGCAAAATGCCAACACAGAAATGTAATTAGTGATTTACACTCCTTGCTCTGTCACAGCTACAATGATAATCCAGATCTGTCCACACCTTTCCACTCCTCCAGTTGGCATTGTCACTTTAATATAGCTCTGTGCACAGAAAGTCATGGGGTATCTGTGACTGCTGGAAGATACCTGGAGTACTCTCTGGTGATGGCCTGGGTGCCCACAGAGAGGGCTCTGAGTGCCACCTCTGGCACCAGTGCCATAGGTTCGCTACCACTGTTCTATACAAATGTATAGTGGGGCTCATTCACTGTAGTTGGCCTATGAAATGCTAGTCTGACACGGCACAAGTGTACTTACTGTTTACACGTTTGGGTGATCTAAACAAACTTAATGTATTTGGTTATCGGCTAAAGATGCACACACATTGTAGTCTGGGTCATGTTGAGGGCACGGATTTTATGTTGACTTAGAGGAAATCCTGTCTCTTGGCTTCATAGTGGTGCAGGTATTGTATCTTTTTTTTCCTCCCCTTTAATACTATTTCAGGAGTAAATTGCACCATTTAAACCCTCTGAAGATACATTTGGATGAAGGTTCTGCCTGGGGGAACTTGACCCCAGTCACCATAAGATATGGTGTTTTTATTCATTTATTTTTAACCCTCCCTCCCCTCCCCAAATCTAATTTTCTACGGTGAGGCGCAGAATGAGTTACAGCTGGAATTGCAGCTTAACCTATTAAGAGCATCTAAATATTCCTTCTAATTTGGCCGCTGTACCCATTTTTCCAGGAAGCCATGCGCGCTACGGAGGTGTATAACCTTAATGGCTTGTTGTATGCCATTAAAAGGTATTGTACACTCATAAAAGAATGACATTTTGATCAATGCTGTTAAAAGAATTATTGTCTTAACACAGAAAAGCTTTCCTGTTACAAGTTTAAAAATATGCCTTTAAAAGCTTTTTATTGAATATCTCTGTGTCCCGGAGAAGGCAGGCTGTTTTGGCACGTGCTTGCACTGAAACATTTAGCATTTAAGCCTACATACAAAAGCTGCGTGCTCGGCTAGGGGAGGAGTTGTGTGTCTACTACATACAGCGAGATATCTGCCTCAGATCCCCCGAGACATCCGTTCTGTCTGGCTCCACAAATTCACATAACAAATAGAGTGTAGAGGTGTCAGAAGAGCTCCGAGCACACACTATGCATGTATATCTCTCTTTTATTTATACACCCGGAGACATTTATAACTGAGGCAGCCTGATGAAAAGAGCAAGAGGACTGGAGGCTTATAGGCTTCTTAAAGGGGAAGCGTACATCACTAGGAAACCTTATCGGACGCAATAACATAAGTCATTCTACAAAGGAAATCTTCCCGCTACGCTAGCCGCCTTTATTATTAGAATACCTCTTAGAATTTACCAATGTCCAACAAGAGACAAAGTAGAAGTTAGTGTCTAGTTTATTATCATAGCCTGACATTATTCAAATGGCAAAAGTTGAACCGATTGAGTTCACATCTTGCGATGGTTTGACTACAGAAGCTGCTCTTCTTATGATTCCTTCATAACTAAATATTATTGTAGAAAAATAGTTTGGACTCTCTTTCAGTGCAACACTTGACCATAACATATCGATCCTTTGCACCAGACCTATAATAATAATCAGATTAAAACATGAATAGAATTTAAATAAATGTCTCAAAGTCACATAAAGGTGCTGCAAATACTGAATTAAATAATAATAATCTTTATATAGCGCCATCAAATTCTGTAGTGCTTTACAAATCCTAGATGGTATTAAGTTAAAAGACTGCACAAAAGAAAATGATGTTGTTTGCTGCATTAAAGCTGATTACACAGTGGTATAAAGGCGGTGGAGCCCATTTCTATGACAATGCTCGAGCGATCATGACATGTGAAGTGTCCTATAGATGACACATTTCTTTTTTTCTTCTGTGCATTTAGGATATAAAAGGTTGTAATCTAGAGGTTTTGCTCATTCCTTTTCTGATTTTAATGTGTTAATTGCTTATTTCTCTAACGTTAATATGTTAATTGCAGCTGTTGTATAGATGATGGAAAGGAGAATGAATATTGCTTTCAGATCCTTAGCAGAGTCTTCACTCTTCTCCCTTTGTCAGGCGACCTTCGTGCGCTATATACCACCGTAATTACGAGCATTCCACCCCTCTGTCTTGTCCTTCGTAATCACAACACGAGTTTTGATGAACTAATATTTTCAGGTACCTGCCTCTGCCAAGGAATTAATGAGATCTGGTGACATGGTGAGATTTAACAGACAGATGACTCTAGTCTTTGCAATGGATTTTTCTGGTTCTACAGAGATAATGATTTTTTTTCCCTCCCTATGTTGTTCTTCCATCCGCAGAATGGCATCACACGCATAGCTCGGCCCATTTTCAGATTCAGTACATATCCTCAAATTCACAATCTGTAAAGTATCAGTCTTGCAAACTGTTATTGACTGAAGATACATTTGGTTCATTATTAACTTGTGTGTGTATCCCTTCAGGAGATGCATCAAAATGTTTTGTTTGTTATCCACGTATTTAACCGCAAGGAATTTTCAGGCTGGAGAAATGGGGGCTTTGTAAGGCAGACATGTCTGTTTTATTAGTAAAATATTATCCTCCTGTGTTTTCTGCACATGATATCTTCTGCGGCTCCTCCTGAGGGTTGTTGTACAAGTGAGAACTGTAACAGACAGTTATTGAGAGGTTTTAAAATGATTTGCCAATACTGCCTTCCCTTTACGGCTAGCCCATTGATCCGCGCTGTGATATCAGCGTCTATCTTTCCTCTCACTTTTGAACCGGATAAGTGATTTTTTTTTCTCTTTTGGTAAGGGGTGGGGAGGATTTGGTGAAAACACGGAAAGCTTCATTTAAATGTTAATCTCAGACATCTGTCAGGCCTCAATCACTCACGCCCAAGTCACCGTTCATTCAAGGTTCCTGACAACAACGTGTCATTTGTCTGACCTGGATGTGTTTCCAAAGGTAGGGGATAAAAGCGTTCAAGTCCGTTTCAACCAGGAAATTTCAATTGATACCTTTATTTTTTTTATATTATCATTACAATCTTGGTTGACAAAGGCTAAAATAATGAATAAGCCAATGGTTAAAATCAGAAAAGCATAAATCTCTTACCTAGGGTATGTGACCCTTCTCTTCAATACCGGAAGACAAGCAGCCTAGGTATGTCGAGCCATGATCAGTGTTAGACAGCCCTGGTGTGCAATCTGCAAAAGAATTAAAGATTTTGTTTGTATATGATAGTTTGGCCCTGTTGGTACTCATGACCTGATAATGGACACTAATTTGCGGCCCATGTCGTCCCCCATTGACGTCTATGGTGCTGGATCACAGTGTGGTGAGCACACATTGTCTCACCGCACTATGATTACGCATGGCGAAATATAGGACATGTCCTACATTTTGCCGTGTAACGGCACCATCCGTTCATTCTCTTTGGCCCAGGTGAAAATACCTTGTTTGAATGTACACTTAGTGTGGCAAAATTGGTAACCATCTTATCTTATCTTTTAAGGGCTAATCCTCACGTCCCCGCAATTTGAAAACTTTTATTACCCCAATATTAAAATTTTCTTATGCGGCTACTGGGGCGTGGAGTAGCCGCATCTGAGGTTACACGAGGCGGCTACTCCACGCCCCGGTAGCCTCTTTTCTCCTCCTACCAAAAATCTTCGCCGCGCAGCTACGAGGAGCTGCGCGCCCTCGTCCGGCACACCTGCTGTCTGCGCATGCGCAGAACAGCAGGCCCGCGCCTGTGCAGCTCCGACTCCGTAGCAGTGACCGCGCAGGCGCGGGCCTGCTGTTCTGCGCATGCGCAGACAGCAGGTGTGCCGGACGAGGGCGCGCAGCTCCTCGTAGCTGCGCGCCGAAGATTTTTGGTAGGAGGAGAAAAGAGGCTACCGGGGCGTGGAGTAGCCGCCTCGTGTAACCTCAGATGCGGCTACTCCACGCCCCAGTAGCCGCATAAGAAAATTTTAATATTGGGGCAATAAAAGTTTTCAAAACATTGCGGGGACGTGAGGATTAGCCCTTAAAAGGGCTATCCTCACGTCCTATTGATCCACCTACCACCCGATCTACCTTTATAGGTAGATTTGTGGTGGTAGGTGCCCTTTAAAGCAGCTACCAAAATCTCCCTGTCCACAGATGTACCCTTTACAGTTACCACATTTAGCAATACTAGGGGAAGAGAGCACTCCATCAGAGACGCTTAACCCTGTCAAGATCTCACTTAGCTGCCACTGTATCCCAACACAGTTGCTTCTCAGGAATTCTAATTTATCAATATAAAAATTGTAACATTTTGTTATTAGGGCTACAAATATCACAAAATTATGGATTTTTCTAGTATTGACATATCACCCATTTTTAAAAAATATGAATTCTGGCACCCTTATTTGCCTGGTTCATAAATGTCTTTTACCTGTGTTTATACCAATAATCATTCATTACTGTTAAGTAAAATTAGTTGCCAATTTTCCCACAATAAAATTTAGGTATGCGGTAGAGTTTGAGAAGAGGAGCATTTTTCTGCTTAGATATAATGGACACTTCTACACCTGCCTTATATCGGGTAACTGTGAGAAGACTTGAAGGCTGTTGTACAATGAATTACTGAACAAAACCCCATAAAGAACCACCTCTTACAAACCACTTGGTGGGCACCAAGCCCATAATTGTCATCTGAGATAATCTTTTACCCGCTCACTAAGTAATAAGTGTACTGTGTTCTTTTCAGGAATCTGCTATAAATCTCTCTCTCCAAATGTTTATTGGGAAAGGTTGACATAGCCAGAAATCTCTCCCTATTGTTGTTTCCGGCCCTGAAACGCGTGTCTCTCCTCGCTATTTAATTATATGCTGAGAATGCTTTTCTTATGCTAATATGCCTAACCAAATAAGCAGCAATAAAACAGGCAGAGTGGAAAAGGCTCTCTTTTCAGACGCGTTCTCGTTGTGTTTACTCTTTCTAATGAACTAGATCAACCAAAAGCTCATTATTTAAGCAGAATGACAGCGAGTCAAGTGCAGCTCATTTGCTTGGCTCTAGACTAGCTGAGTATATGCCGTTCACCAAATGCCCCCAAATGCCTATTGGCTGACTTGTTTGCCTCTTCCCATAATCGCAGAGTTTTTCAGAATTTTCTTTTTATACATTTTGGAGGGCACCAGGTATTGTTTTACCATGCGATGCTGGTTTTTAGTTTTTCATGTTTTCAAGTATAGTTTTCTTTCTGACATTTTAATAATGTATCCTGTACTTGCTGGAACATTTTTTAATATAGAGTTGATTTTATTATTGAGCCAAAAGTAATTGGGGCACATTTACTTACCCAATCGCTTGCGACACAATCCCCTGCTAAATATATCTCCCAGCGGTGCAAATCCCGAAAATGTCGGGAAGTCTGACGGAAATGTGATCCGTGGACCTTTAGTAAATAAGCCCCATTGTCTTTGGTAGGACCTAACTGGGTGATTAATTGTTTCTATTATTTGAGGTGAATGGAGAAAGTAGATGATCTCTTTATGATGGAACAGAATGAATTGGTTGAAGAGTTCAGGGGATAATATCACTACCGTAGGTAGCACTTGCACATATTTATATTCCAGTGTCACATGAATCACATCACTGAGCAATGGGAAGTGTCCATTACCATTTTTCTGATTAGAAAGACCATGTCGAGGGTCTCTCACAACCAACCGGTGTTTGGGCTATTTATATCTTTCTTAAAGGGACCATTACTTTGGATGTGATTGCAATTGAGGTATTTTCTAAAGTTAGATTGGTAAGGCGACAGAGGAGAGTAACAACTACATTTGCTAGTCACTGGGGCTGCAGTGAAGAGGTTCACATAGACATCTCTCTCCACACTGATAAATGTAGTTATGTTCTGGTACATAAATGATATGAAGGACGTTGCACATGGTTGTTTTATGAATTCATAAATCTGCCTTCTTTTGGACCCTAATGTACCTATTAAAGGAAATCTACCATCAAAGTCAAGCGCAACAAACCAGGCCACTTACTCATAGATCCAGACACAGTGAAGGTAATCCTCTTAAATTTATATTTTTATCCATGGCCTCCTTTCTTCTAAAATCAACTTTTAAAATTATGCATTTGAGTCTTGGAGACTACCCTAGCCCCTATGTGATCTGGCTTTACAGGCTGTTACATTTCTTGTGCTTACTGCACAAGTGCTGAGGGACGAGGGGAGAAAGTTGGAGAGCGTCAGTCTGTAAAGCCAGAGCACATAGCCCCTTGAACTCATAAGCATAATTTTTTTAAAAAAATCTCTGGGGCTCTCTGGAGCCCTTTATACTTTGGATTTAATATAACGGTGTTAATACTATTAAAGGAATATATGAATAAGGAAAACGATCTGTTACCCAGGGCCGGAGCAATTATAAAAAAAAAACATGCATGGGGCCTTATTTATATTAAGCCAAAGCATTGCATCTACTTAACAGCCAACTAATACTTCCACAATCCTCAGGATATGTGGCCCTATGGCTCTATAGTACAAGGCCCAAGAGAACCTCCTTGTCTTCATGTTTGTTGTAATGCATTTCCAGGTGCATGAGTTCTTACTTGGTCCTTACAGTACACCCAAGACCTTCCCAAAACATAACAGGCAGGGCTGTAGGTTAGAAGCTGTTTTTTCTTAACCTGAAAGTCATTGTTAAGATCTGTTCTTCAGAATCAAAATTTCTCATAAAGCAATTGAAAACTAAATCTACAATTGCTGAATGTGCATGTGTTTTTACCAGGGCGAAACATCAGGGGGCATCTGTTTTGTCTTATCTCCCCTGAAAGTAAATTAGTTCCCCCCCATCCCTTGGCCCTGTCTCCAAGAGTCCCAGTGACCTTACAGGAGAGATCCATCTGTGCATTAGCATTGCTGGAGGGAAGTGTTTGTATCTTTTTGTCTAAAAATACTTATCCTGTAGGACTTGTGATCCATGAAAGTTAATTGAAACAATTTCTCTTCCAAGTTTTGGCAAGCGAAGCATGCATTATAAGCATTAATATCTATAAATTGAATTGTTAATGAATCTAGACACTAATAATGAATGCAATTTTGCTGTCTTAACTAGAAAGGCAGAAATTATCAGCTTCTCTGGTAGAATTTCTAATCATTTTTGCTTATTAAATAGCAAAGCTATGCTTTTAATAAGCTAATCACTTTTATCTGACCCCACAGGAGTATCCGTCCTGATTAGAAACAGGTTTCAGACGGCAAAGCATGTTGTTTTTTTTTTTCCTTTTTCTTTTTTTTTCCCTCTCCCTTCCTCCCCAGCGGTAATGGCTTTGATTCAACTATTAACATGGGGGATGGCCAGGACCCCATAGTGTGTCCTTGTGTTAATGTGTGTCTTAGGGAGGGTCGTACATCTCTAGTGATAGACATTTAAAAAGATACTTCCTAACAAGTTGGGAGTCTAGATAATCATTGCAAACAATCACATTTGTGCTTTTATTTTTTAGCTAGGCTTTTTTTTTGTACTTGGGGATGTCACAATGTATTCTTTTTGCTATATTGCACAGGTTTTGTGTTTTCATTATCCTGTAGTGACCGGATGTTTGTACTCAGCAGACCCTGACTGATTTCGCATTAATCACCAGAAATCTTAGGTTGGTATTTGACGTCCATATAGAATTCTTTACAATTCTTGTTATAAGGGAAAGGCTACAGGTAGAGTTAGGAGAGTTGCAGATTTCAGTCCATTCTGAAAATTCATGTCATAGTTACAAAGTTTTTCAAAGGCAGAAAATTTACATTTGTGTACAGCTTATATATTCTGGTCAAATCGAGATCAGTGGGGGAGTCGGCTTCCTAAAGCTTCTTTGACATCACAGGACAGGGAGGATACCATTAAACATCACACAACCTGTGTGCAGTTCAATTCCATTCAAGTTAAAAGTGGCTGAAGTGCTCACCAATTACAGTCCCCATACTATGTACAGCAGTATGTGCGGTAAACTCTTCAATTTGCAGAAGGGGTTGGCCACTATTACAAAACTTTACTAGGGAAAGCACTAGACCCTAACCGGGTCGCCCATACTTCATTGTACTTTCCCTGGTAATGTTTTTGTAACGCCAAAGGGAACAGTGATTGGAGGGTATGTAAATATCCTTGGTACATCCCTCTAGTCAATTCTATGGGATTAGCTATGACAGAGGGAGCATGCATACAGTAATCCCTGCATGCTCCCTCCATCTACCAGAATCCAGCAATACGCTATTTGTCACAGGAAGTCCCGAATACTGCTTGTTGGTCACGGGTCCACGAGGCTCTACATAATATATATAATATATATTATCCACAGTATAAGTTTGAATCTGGAAACCTGTAATAAAACAATGAATCTTTATATCATAGATTGGTCAGTATACCCCAGCAACATGTTTGTTGCCCTTAATCGGGGCATGGCATACCCAAATGGCACACGGACAAATGGTTTTCTATTGACTCACACATGGCCGGCAGGTGCTATTCCTGCCATGTTTGTGCCTTTGGCAGAACATGCCGAAGACTAACTGGTATATTACTGTACAGACTGCAGAAAGGAGGCAGGGTTTCTTATCATCAATGGAGTAGTATATGGATTAATGAAAAGTAGCGCACGGCCAGGTGGAGAAGGGAGGGGAAGTGGGTGCTCGGCTCGGTCACTGTGGCTGACCTGATGCCATAGACCAGTGGTGGCGAACCTATGGCACGCGTGCCAGAGAGGGCACGCCGAGCCCTCTCTGTGGGCACGCGGACCATCTCCCCTGCTGTCTATATATAAATCATTAGAACTCCCGGCAGGCAGGAAAGGCTGCCGATCGCCGAGAGCTCCAGTGATCTCTTTCACTGAAGGCTGCGTCTGACCTGCTCTGTGCTCATTAGTGCTGCCTAGAGACACAGCAGCAGGTCAGTGCCGCCCCTCCACTCCCTCCCTCTCCCCCTTCAGCCCGGGAACAGGAGGAGAGTGAGAGGGAACTGCCGGAGCTTACAGCATCAGCGCACAGTGAGTACAGAGGAGTGCCGCAGGAGGGCAGGAGCTGCTCTGTGTGCATTACACAGGCAGCAGGCAGGCAGCTTTGGGACACTGAACAACTGTAGGTGCTTATTGTTTAGTGTCCCAAACTGCCCTGTATGACACATGTCTGTGGCCACATGTATACTGCCCCTTATCCAGTTCTCCTGTCACTGTGCCATGCTGCCAGTGACCCTGGGGTGCGCTATACTGCCCTCACTGACAGCATGGCACAGGTGCCCAGAGCTCCAGACCAAGGGCAGTATATATATGTATATACGTATGTGTGTGTGTGGCCACAGACATGTGTCATATGTGGTGATTTGATGGTAAATTCACCTGCCTGATTGCATGTAGATTTGCTGTTCAGTGCACCCACCCTCCACCCTACAACATACACATTACCCTACACACCCCCTGCCAAATTCAACAATCCTTCATATTGCCACTGGATGGGGGTAGTGATCCTCAGTGGATGGGGGTAGTGATCCTCAGTGGATGGGGGTAGTGATCCTCAGTGGATGGGGGTAGTGATCCTCAGTGTATGGGTGTAGTGATCCTCAGTGGATGGGTGTAGTGATCCTCAGTGGATGGGTGTAGTGATCCTCACTGGATGGGGGTAGTGATCCTCAGTGGATGGGGGTAGTGATCCTCAGTGGATGGGGGTAGTGATCCTCAGTGGATGGGGGTAGTGATCCTCAGTGGATGGGGGTAGTGATCCTCAGTGGATGGGGGTAGTGATCCTCAGTGGATGGGGGTAGTGATCCTCAGTGAATGGGGGTAGTGATCCTCAGTGAATGGGGGTAGTGATCCTCAGTGAATGGGGGTAGTGATCCTCAGTGAATGGGGGTAGTGATCCTCACTGGATGGGGGTAGTGATCCTCACTGGATGGGGGTAGTGATCCTCACTGGATGGGGGTAGTGATCCTCAGTGGATGGGGGTAGTGATCCTCAGTGGATGGGGGTAGTGATCCTCAGTGGATGGGGGTAGTGATCCTCAGTGGATGGGGGTAGTGATCCTCAGTGGATGGGGGTAGTGATCCTCAGTGGATGGGGGTAGTGATCCTCAGTGGATGGGGGTAGTGATCCTCAGTGGATGGGGGTAGTGATCCTCAGTGGATGGGGGTAGTGATCCTCACTGGATGGGGGTAGTGATCCTCACTGGATGGGGGTAGTGATCCTCACTGGATGGGGGTAGTGATCCTCACTGGATGGGGGTAGTGTTCCCCGCTGTACTTGCTCCTGCTTTGTGATATAACTGCTGATGTTGGACTTTCTTTAGTGGTCTGTTATTATTATTATCAGTATGGTGGTATTTATCGTGTTGTACTGGTAATGGTCATCATGTAGCAGTATTATATGTCCCTTATAGAGTGGTATAGTGTGATTTTAGGCTGAATAGACGTGTTGGCACTTTGCGATGATTACATGGACTTTGGTTTGGAGTTTGGGCACTCGGTCTCTAAAAGGTTCGCCATCACTGCCATAGACCTATAATGGAGCTGTAATTCTGCCGCACATTGTGCAGCCAGATCTCTTCATTTTCTACTCTCCTCATTCTTTAGCATTTATTGAGATATTTATAGCACTATAACTTCCCACCTCAGCTACTACAGTTAATTTAATCCCTATTCCCCCTAAAACATTTCTTCAAGGAATTATTTTTTTAAAAAATTACCTTTATTCCCATAACAGTGTAAATGGAGCTTACCTGCCCCCTAGTAACAGCCCTCTGTTATCACTAGATGCAACCAGGCGCTTAGAATGAGGCTTTTCTGAACCTGCCACGAGTATGTGAACACGCATAGGTGGCACATGCGCAGTTCACATCTACCTCGCTCGTTAGATCAGGGCGGCTGTCGGGCATGCGCAGTAGCTTCACAGCAGTCCTGGTCGATCAAGCCTTACCGTGGGACAGCTGTGTACTGCAGCGAGCCGGCACTAGTAAGTTCTCTTCATCTAGTAGTGCTGGCTTGCTGCAGTACACAGCAGTTGGTGCGTTTTCAGATAGTAAGAAACGCATGCGTTTTTGTCTGTTTTTCATTGCTGAAATTCAGAAAACTGGACTAAAACGCATGCGATTATTACGAACTAAAAACTGCCCAAAAATTCCATGTGTGATATCACCCTAAGGCTTGATCGGCCAGGACTGCTGTGAAGCTACTGCATATGCACGTGCAGCCGCCCTGATCCAGCGCTAGCTATGCATGTTCACACACACTCGAGGCAGGTTCAGAGAAGCCTCATTCTAAGCACCTGCATGGCCACCGCCGGTGGCCGCATCTAGTGATAGCAGAGGGCCGTTACTAGGGGGCAGGTATGCCCCATTTATACTGTTATAGGAATAAAGATAATTTTTTAAAATAATGCATTGAAGAAATGTATTTTGTGGGGTAAGGAATTAAATTAACTGTAGTAGCTGAGGTGGGAATACCCCTTTAATGATATTGCCTTTGAAGCTGCATTTTAAAGTGTGTTCCTAGATGACCTTGTCCCCCAGTAGCTCCCAGTATAACCACATATTTCCCGGTTTTATCTTCTTTGGTATGTTATCTGATGCATGTGAGACTCCATCACACACACAAATAAAATATGTTAAGAGATTTGCTGCCACATTTATGCATATTACTCTAAACAGATATATCCACAGGCAAAGGCAGGAGGAGGGGGTGCTCTGGCATGAGGGGAGCAGATGTTGTCCTAGAGGTGATTGTAATATTCACTGCTGTTCTGTCACATTATTGGACGCCTGATTTACACATTTTTGTATTATTTCTACAAGCTGCTGGGCAATTTTTACCTCACTCCCCCTTGAGATGCCGACAGATCAGGCAATAAAAGGTGACTGATTTCTTGAAGTCTTCTAACATGCCCAAATACAACATTGGTCCTTAAAGCGGAGAATAGAGAGTTTTCTCATGTTACCATGACGTCTAGGGTCCACCATTTTCCTTTTTAATAAGATGTCTCCACTGCTTGGAGGTTTTATAGGAGGTCCTGGTTTGATGTTTCAATACCCTTAGTGTTGGGTTGGGCAGTCTGTATTTCACAAATTCTCTCTGGAACGTATGATCAAAGCAACTAGGACCCCTGCAGTAGCTGCTAATGCCATGGTAAGTGGCTAATGGGTATTCTTCTTCTTGCTGTAAGACAAATGAAGTGTTTCCACAACTCCCATATAGAGGCTGTCACACACAAGTGTTTGCCTCGTCTTCATATCACATCCAGGTATGCCACACATATGGCATCTACTGTAAATCTGAGCCTTCCAGACCCGTTTTGGCAGTGACACGCACAAGGATCTGCATTACTTGCATTGGAGGTGGATTGTTGGATCCACATAGAAATATACTCCAAGGACATAAAATGCCCACAAAGGGATTATATGATATTCTGATGTGGTGGACTAAGGTTTACTTCACATACTTGTGCTGAGTGGACACTAAACATATCCGAGTGTAAGCTCTTGTGGACTGTGTTCTGTTTACTCTCTCATGGTACCAGTCCAGCACGATGGAATCTGCTGGTGATATATTGTAAAGGTTTTATGCAGGCAGCCTTGTGTCTTGGTAAAATTCATAAGCGGCATGTTTTTTTTCCACTATTTGTCGTAATCTGTTTGGTAAATTGTAATGCAGTTTCTATCATATTGATGGCACATCCATAGAAAGGCACATTATTGTTTACTGTGATACAAGGTGATTTTCTTACCCTTCAATAAAAGACAAAGGCTTTCAGCATGTGTGTATAGAAGGGCTGAGCAGGCTTTTGGGTTACATGATTTATTTACTGGGCCTATGCTCTCTGTGTCACTGGGTGTGATCATTAACACTTCTGACACTGTCTCCCCTGCATGGCTGCAGCTCCCTCTGCTGGCGAGTGCAGTGAATAGCTTTAAAAGCTGCTTAGATTTTACACTGCAAAGCAGACAATCCACACAAAGAGATGGTCTATGCGTTTTATTCTGTGGACTACATGTCAATATGCAGAAGTATATAGGATTGTCATTGACCTCTTGGCAGACGGATGTTAATGTGTTTCCATTAGCATAGGCAGAAAGTGCCCAGAATGTTCTTTGTCTCTTGTCCTTATGGGTGTGTGTGTACGGTATAAGCATAATACATTATTATATACCACATTTTCTGGCTTAGTCTGAAGATATCTTATACGAGTACTGTTTGCGCGTTTTGTGCATTTATCACGGTTTGCGCAATTGTAATTGTCTGAAACGGTTGTGTATCTAAAATCCTGGCATCTAATTATTTGAGATGTGCGTAGGAGGCTAGAAGGTTATGTCAGATTTTTGTGTGTGATTGGGCGGGGGGAAGAGGGGCCTCTGAAATGCAATTTGGGTTGAAAAATGAAATTTGTGTGATAAGAATGTGATTCAGCAGCGGCCCATAATCATATGCGCTTTAATAATCTTTATTTTGCAGGAGTCAGTTTCCAGGGCAACGGAGAGTGAAGCAGTGACAAGCTCCCTGCTGAACAGCGCGCGGCTGCAGGCAGGAATATCCGTGAGTCCCTTCCCGTCTCCGTAATGATGGCTGCTATTCCTCATGCATCAGATTAATAAGGATTCCTCTGCCCCCCTCTGTTAATACTTCCATTATTCTGTCGCTGTGAGCTGCAGTAATGGCAAGACGTGGAGCTGAGAAGCCCACTAGGCCAAGTGAAAGGACAGATGGAATATCGTTAGCATTTTTATGTAATTACATTTTTATTACTTCTATTCTTTTCTTTCCCCTGCCTTCTTTGCCGCTCCGTGCACCAATCACACAGGCTCGGCAATGGGGGAAGGGGTGCTGGGCTAGGGGTTTGGGTGTTTCTGTATAGAGTCACAGTGACCCTGAGGAGTAGAGGAGCCTTGATTTGTTGTTTTGCGTTTGGCATTTATTTTCTTTGTCAGTAACCTAGATTTTCCAGAACGGTATATAATAGATATATGTATGCAAGCCTCTTTTGCTGAATTTGCCATTTTACAAGCCACTTCTCAGCATACATCTAGCATGGCGACATTTTAACAAATGCAGAGCGCATCTTCTTTCCTACTATACCCTAACGCACTTTGACATTTGCACACAGACCCGCTGGCACAAGCAGATAAATGTGTATATATGTATATTTGACACCTCAGCAGTTTGTGCATCTCCAGACATCAGTAAGATAAGGATATTTGTATGTAGTTGTAGGATCTTAAAATTTATCTATGTTTTTAGGTGACTTTTTTTTCTGGATAAGGTAATAAAATGTGTTTTAAGTAGAGTAATAACATCTTGCCTTTACATGGCTTGTATTCTGTCTTCCCCAAGCTGATGGGTGGGAGACTATCTGCAGTGAGCTCTCCCATACACTGCACATGGAGGAAACGGAAGAGACTGCTCCCACTCTCTTGCGGTCTCAGATATGATGAAATAATATAGTAGTACAGGCTGTCCTCTGGTTATGCATAAGGTAGGTTCTTAAGTTGAATTTGTATGTAAGTTTGTAATGGTATATTTTATAATTGTAACTCCAGAAAATACATTTGGGGATTTTTTTGCTATCATGGGAACAAGGATTGTCAATAAATCTTTATTACAGACACCTTACAGCTTATCATTACAACCTGGGACTATAGTAAAGCCCCCAGAGAGTTTCATCAGAGGTCACCGTGGGCAGAGAGGTCTGTAACTAGGGGTCATCTGTAAGTCTGATGTCCTTAAAGGGGTTATCTGAGAGTAGCAATAATATAGGGACAGACTTTTTTTTTTTTTTTTTTTTTTAAATAAACCTGTGCTCACATCCTCCATCGCTGCTGATGTCCCGCACCACAGCTTGGGTAGCTTCCGGCGGGCCAACCACTCCCATCCGTTACCATATCCCAGCGCCTATAATGCTGAGAGATGGGGACAGATGGGAGTGACCAGCCACCTCTGCCGGCTGGAAGCTCCCCGAGCGCTGCTTCCGCGCCCCTGTAAACAAACAGGGGCATAAATTAGACGGACGGCGGCACAGGAAATCAGGAGTGACGGAGGAGGTGAGTACATGTTTGTTTGTTTGTTTGTTTGTTATTACTACTCTTGGATAACCCCCATTAAGACAACATATTGTTGTAAAGAAAGCAACTTATAACATAATCTATTCTGGCATTTTCTTTATTTGCATCTACAATTTGTCTATGCATGGTATGTGAATGTTTAAAGGGGAAGTTGCATGAACAGTATTTAGAACATATTCATCAAATATGTCATAAATGCTTGCTAGATGCAGATCCCTCCTTTAGGACCCACAGATATCTAGAGAACAGGGGTTACCAAACTCAATGGAGGGTCAGCGGTCCCAACTCCTGCAATAGGTGTGGGTTTGGCAAATCTTGTGTGACCATTTTAGGCATTTTGAAGTGTTGACGTAGACAAAGATGTCAGAATTCTAAAGCATAAATTTAACATGTAAACTTCTTAAAGGGATTGTTTGACATATGTTTTATCTCTTTTACGTGCCCACCTCCTGCACCTGGTCAGTGGCTGAGCAGCACCTTTAGGGCCAGTGTGTTGTCATTCAGCTACTGATTGGCTGTGGTAGTCACATGTCTCTCCTATTCCTAACATAGACCTGAAGGGGTGCAGGGCTTCCACTGCTGCATCATCTACGGGGAAATGAGGTCACTTTCATTAGGTTACTGGTTGACCATGGGGAAATCTAATAGAAAAAATATTGTGTCTCAGATTACCCCTTTTAGTGCAAATATCTTGCACTAGTCTACCTGTCCCATATGAATAATTTACCTTTGGAACTCTGTGGCCATTCCATAAATTGCAGCACTTGTGGATCAAATGCAGTTTGTGTGCTGCAAAGAAGGGGCTATGATCCCTTGTTTGTGGCCTGGCTACTCACTTGCTGATAAGACTGCACAAGCAACAAACTCGAGTAAGAATTGGACCTACTGTATCTTTTTCGACACAGGCATTTGACTGCATTGGCCAGTGGAATCCAGTCCCCATAGATGTATATGGGGACATGTGCTAGCCGCTGAAGCAATATTCCACGTTAGTGTGTGAGGACTTGTGCTTAGACTTTGTCCGGTGTTGCATCTCAGCCAAATTTTATTTTAAGAGTATTAAACTGTAGTTCCCTAATAGGGAACGGAACCTACACACAAATGTCTAGCTAATCTGAGATTATCCAGATTAAGTTGATCTAAATTGATTTAAATGTTTATGCATGCTACTACTATCCAGAAATCTTCCTAGTTACAATCTCACGTTGCACATTGTTACAATGCAGTCCTTGTAATCAATGAACCACAAGGCTATTCCTGCTGTCATAAGGTTCAAGCCATGAAAACAGAACAGCAGGAATGAAACCAGTGACCGAGGGGAGAGCTGCAGGACCGAGGCTCGTGGGCATGATACTGTACACATCCAATAGGTTCATCCCGGCGGCAGAAGGCTTCATACACTGAGATCGGCCAATATTTTCATATATCACACACTGTGCACCACAGGGAAGCTGTTCTCTAATGCAGATTCCAATAATTCTACATAGCCGATCTCCTAATTCATCACTTAGGAACGCTGTATTTCCTAATGATGTACTGCAACATGATCCATACTAAATACCTTGAATGGGACGGGGGATGAATAAGCGTGAGATGTAATCATGTATTCTGTGAGAGGAAACTTGTGACCTGTGTGACTCGTTCTAGGTCAGATAACCTATATTTAAATATGTGTTGTGCTGTCCAGAACTCTGCTTGCTGTCAGTGAAAATGTCTTGCCTTATTTACATCCAGGCCCTAAAGCCCTGGTACAGGCCATGTACCCTAATAATCCCAGCTGATGGTTGGTTACAGTGTAGATAATGTTTTATAAGCTGAGCTGCCTTAATGTGATCTAGATTTCAGGAGAGTTTTGTGCTGCTGTGGTCATTTCTTAGATCACTCTCTAAACTGGGATCTGAATAGAAACTAAAGAGTTTCCAATTACTTGATAGCAAATGCAGGTCCTCAAATTCAGATCCTTATGACTTTATAGGGTATTTTTTTGTTATAGGTAAGCTGGTGAGAGATGACATTAACCATTGGCCATTTCATACCTTACGTGAGAGTGCGAGTAATTTAATGGGGTTAAATCCAGTCTTCCTTTTCCAGGCTAAATATGTTGATAACATGTCCTAAGAATAGGTCCTCGATATTGGTTTTGTGGGGGTCCTGTACAGGCTGTTCTCTCTAGTAAGCAGACACATCCAGGGTACTGCTCAATATTTCAGTTGAATCCAAGCTGCAGTGACTCAGGTCAGCCACTATACACAAGTAAATTGTAACTGTTTCATTCAGCTGCTGAGTGTGGGGGTGCTGGGTGCTGATATTGAAGACCTATTCTTGGGATCGGTCATCAATATTTTTATACCAGAAATATATTGACATGTAGACATGTGCATCCACTTCTTTGTACCATACCGTTGGCTGTATATATCCCATGTACAGAGCATTGTAGAATCTACAGTCAGCAAACACTGAGAAATTGTGTACATTATTATCCATCACTTCTGCCTTTTAATGTTCACTTTTATCCCCTTCTGGTGAAAAATATTCCCACATTAATTTGTAATTTTTACTCTTTGCCTTAACCCAGGGTACCAGCCCCATGTTGATTAGTAATCTGTGAGGATTTTGCTGGACACATTTGAAATCTCTCCTGTAGTTGTACCGCTCTTTGGCACCTGGCACCCCCCTCCGCCAAGAAGTTTCATTTTAATATGATTGATCATGAAATTAGGAAGCAACGAGAAATCCAATTTGGAAAAGAGTTTAAAAATCCCTTAATAAAGCCACAGTGAAATGTATGATTTAACACAAGCACAAATAGCTGCTATTATGTGTTATTAGCAAATCGCAGTTCAGGGAGCCTGTCCGTGTTGCTGCCTTGGAGCGCCGGGCCCTGGCTCCGCTGTCTGCATTGATTTGTGGCACTGTGTCATAACGACACCGGGAAGCAATGAATTGAAGATGGAGCGGTGATAGAATCTGGAGGGGGCACACACAAGCTGCGCAACTTTTCTATCTCTTCAGCCTGATTAGATTTTTTTTTTTTGCCTTCTCTTAAGAGCTTTCACTTTGTAATAAAAATGGTAAATCAGTAGCACGGGAGAGGGAAGGGAGAGAGTTTAGTACTGGCTGGTGGACAGCCGATACTTGATTTGTGTGGACGTGGTACAATATATATTTTTAACACTGCAAAACATCACATATAAATAAAAAGGACAGCAAAATATTTGTGAATCTCAATATAATGATTCCTATTGGTATTCTGATGCCCCGGGGTCACATGAATATTAGTTCCGCCTCCAAAATGCATAAGTGAATAAAAAGTGTTGTTCGTCTAGAGAAAATAATATTTGAAATGGCCTCAGCATGGTGTATTAAACAAAGGCAACAAAAATACATTTTTTTTCTCAAGGATCCCTTGAAATGTTGTTTGTATTATTCTGGACTTCCTGGTCCAGGCTTGTTACTGACTCATGTGACTACATCTATTGATTGGCCACACTAATAGATAACCTGACCCTGTACCCTGTATCATCAATGTAGACATGTAGGGGACCGTTCTTCATAGAGTGGTGTAGGACTATGGCTGGCACATTCAGCATCGGGAAGCATAACTTCCTTTATCTACTTTATCCCTTGATTTCTATTATTGTAACATTGATCAGGAGTTTTTGTATACTCCCAATACTTGCTATTGTGTTGGCTCTATATTGTTTGTGGGTAAAATGAGGGAATTTCGTTGTATGCCTTAAAAGTTCAGTGTTTGAGGTTTACAGAAGTTACAGACAGTGTAAGGTATTGGCCCTGGAGATCTGTATAACCATATCACCCTGTGTGTTGTTAGTAGCAGCAGGACTGTTAAAAATGCATTTATATTTCAGGATTGTAGTAGGAGTTGGAGAACCCTGGTGCACTGGTGTGTGAGATCTCCTCTTTGCAGCCGCATTAGCAGTATCACTGCTGACAGTGATTTGTACAACACTGAGGCATATGCTAGTGCTATGTAAGAAACAATACAACGGTTTTATGGTACCCTATATAGCAGTTATTATGTTGTACGTCTGAAAGTATATACATAAACTGACTCTTGTGTGTGTTCTGTTTCCCCTTGTCAATTGGATGTGACCTTACACACTTCCACTGTCCAGTTATAGCTCAGGTACAAGGTGCAGACGCAGAATTCTATTGAAAGATGCCACAGGGTTATTATATGGGGAATACAAGCAGTTGATGCCAATGTCCTGACTACTAAACAAGAATCCATTAGTAATCCATCTAAATTATTTTATGACATCTTTTGTTGAGTTTTATAATTTATCGCTCCTCACAAGTTAACTTTGTTAACAAGTTACAGAAGGATGATAAGAATGGGGCCGGTAAAAAGGTTTTCAGCTGCAGCTAACTATAGAAATATAGATCATTATCATATGTAGAATATTCTGCCTTATATTTTTTATAGGAATTGATTTTCTCTGTTTTATTAAACCATAATACACGGTTAATATAGTTTTATGCTCGGTTTTGTGGCAAATAGATAATTCTGAGAATGAATATAGGCTGCAGTCATTTACTGAAGCTGCAATACTTGTGTTGGGCTGCAGAGGGTGCTGATGTGCAGGCTGAGTGATGAGAAATGCATGTACAGCTACCAGCGCATAGCCTGAGCAGGTGCCATTCCTATACATCTTTTACTGTTATGATATCTTGTAATATACACATGGCATACCTTGTACACTTATCAGAACTACTGCAGCAATATCAGCAGTGTGTACTTTCCTCCATGTCTAGGAGGCCACCATTTATACTGTAAATATGGAGGGTTGAGTTAGATCCGGCCTTCAATACATTCTGTGTGTATTTATTGCAATGGAGACTGCCCATGCTAGGAGTAACAGTTTGGCTTTTGGAATGACAGATACAGGTTTCTCATTTACCATTGTGTGTCCATTTTAAAAATAGATTTTTTGGTAAAAACATCCCACAACTGAAAACCAAAACAACTGCCCTGAATTTTTATATTAAAATGGCTTGTTAAGAGGGTTTGCCAGCCCCCACCCCATACATTCTGGTAATATCTCTCCTTTTTTTCACTTGTATGATGCATGAATTGATGGCGGTTATAAGATTTTTTTCAAATACTGGTTATCATCTTTGGCATATAGGATGTCAGATTTTTTTATCCTTTGGTCTGTTATGTAGAAATTAAATAATAAAGATATTTTTATTTTTGCACACTTAAAGGTTCATCTTTATTGAGACATCACACATCATCTCCTGTTTATATTTGTTAAAGGAAACCTACAATTTGATTTGATGCATTATGATGCAAACATACCTTGAGAATGCTGTAGCTACACTGTTGCAGGGTCATATATTGGTTAATCCCTGAGCTGAGTGGTTTTGCTGAAAAAACAATTATAACATTCAGGACATTGGGAAAGCTGGGTCTGGCTGGCTGCCTAGATAAACACCTTACACGGAGATTGTAATTACAAATGGAGGTTAGTCAAGACATGACTAATCAACCTGAGCTGGATCGCTCCTAGACAGCAGCTGGGGGATGGTGCAGCAGTTGATTATTCTGCCTTCAGACACAACCCAGGGATTACATCCTCCGCTCCTGCAGTGAATAACTCACGGTCTAGGTGAAGCGCTGGAGCAGTCATGGAAGCAACAGAACTTCATTATCATATATGATATGTTATATTATGATATGTTTTATCAGCAAAACCACTCAGCACAGGGATTAACCAAGATAAGATCCTGCATCAGTGTAGCTGCAGAAGTAAAGGTATGTTTGCTTTATAATGCATCAAATCATATGGTACGTTTCCTTTAGCTTTCCTTACATTTCCCTTACACTGGTGATCAGTCATCAGTCGACACCCTCCTATACGTATTGAGATTTTACCCCATTCTGGTCAGAGAGCCCTGCGATGGTGAGAAGTACATTCTGTGCAGAACTCCTCCCGTATGCACTGAAGTGGTTCTCCTGTAGCCGTCACATCTATTTTCTTGACGATTCCTTACGACACCTTTTTGGTTTTATATTTAAAAATCTTTATTTTCTTGTGTTTTCTATGTTTATTTATCATGCCTAGATACTGTTCTCTCCCTTCCACTTTCTGTATATCACACTATTTGAACATTTGCAGCTAACCTTCAACAATTTACAAAATCCAATTTTACTGCTGTTTTGAACCATGGTTTGAATTGCTGCAGATATTCTGACATGTCTGTCAAGTATTCAGGTATTTAACCATTTATTAAACCCTTCCGGCTCCCCGGCGGATATATCCGCCCCTGAGAGCAGTGACTTAGCGTTCAGCAGCGGATATATCCGACTCTTAGTTAATCCCGGCTCAGCTTTGGTGACACCCCAGTAGGTGTTCAACCCTTTAAATGCCACGGTCAGTGCGACTGTGGCATTTAAACTGTCTTTTTGGGGGTATTTTCCACACAATCAGGACCCAGGAGCTGCCTGACGACAGTGCCTGAAAGATGGCGTCTCTTAAAGGCACAGTATCAGTTTATGCATGTACATGACACATCAGTATTGCAGCGTATTATCATGAACACGCAATCAGATGATTGCTTGTTCATGTCCCATGGTGGAAGAAATAAAAAAAAAAGTTTAAAAAAATTGTTTTTCAATAAAAAATACATAAATTAATAAAAATGCCCATAAGCCAATAACATATAGAGAGACATATAACGCACAAAAGTCTAAATCATAACACAAACCCCTCATATATATTATCACTGCAACCCATAAAAAAGTAAATAATTATTGAACCTGCACAATGAACGCCATAAAAAAACTGTTAAAAACCTGCCAAAAATTACCATTTTTACCTATTTAATCCCACAAAAAATGCAATAAAAAGTGATCAAAAATACATATCTACTCCAAAATGATACTGTACTGTACGAAAAGTACAACATACAAAACAAAAAACAAGGCATCAACCAGCTCTGTAGCCAAAAAAATAAAAAAAAATTATGTCACTTCAAAGACTGCAATGCAAAAATGATAGATTTTTCCCCACATTAGGGTTTTATTTGGCAAATTTAGTAAAACTTAAGAAAAAATATTCAAGTATAGTATCCCTCTAATTGGATCGACCCGTAGAATAAAGATAACATAATTATTAGGCTATACAGTGAACAATAGGGGATACCAACCCCAAAACGGTAACACTGGAAAAAGCATCTCATTCCACAAAAAAAAAAGCCATCACATGGCCCCAATAACGAAAAAGCTAAAACTAAATTCCTGGCAGCTACACGTTGCTCCTTCCCTTTTGCGTCTCCCTGCACCCACAAGTAAAACGTGTAACGGCCACATGTGGGGGGGGGGGGTGTCTCTGTACTTGGGAGAAATTGCGTAACAAATTGTAAGGTGGGTTTTTCTTTTTTATCTTTTGGAAATATACGTATAACCGACAAAATTTGACCATTCTTAATATCACCTCCATTTTGATTCAATTACTATGAATATCTCAAGGGGTTAACAATTTTCCTAAAAGTTGTTTCTGATGGTTTGAGGGGTGCAGATTTGACAGAGGGTTGATTGTATAGGGGTTTTTAAATGCTAAATATTTAAAATTTCATTCAAAACAGTATTTATCCCCAAAATAGTCAATTTTGAAAATACAGAAAAGCGATATTCGATTTGTAAGTGGATTTGAAAATGTAAAGTAGACATATGGGAAATGTTATTCAGCAATTTATTTAGGTGGTAAATCTATCTGCCTGAAAACGCAATGATTTTGAATTTCGAAAATGGCAAATTTTTCAAAAGATTCATCATTTTTTTTCTTTCTTTTTGTAAATAAATGCAAAACTTATCAGCCAAAATTTACCACTAAAATGAAGTACAACATGTGGGGAAAAAACAATCTTATCGCTTTGATAAGTTAGTGTTAAAAAGTTATAACCATATAAAGCGATGCAAGTCGGAATACAAAAAAATGGGGCTGAGCCTTAAGCTATAAAATGGTTGCGTCCTTAAGGGGTTAAAGGAGTTTTCCACCACATAGATATCAATGAGCTCTGATGTTGGGCTGATGATCAGCTCTTTGAAGAAGCAACAGTTCTTGGCCTCTTCATAGGTCTGTTTGTCCAAAGCCTGATCTGCTATTGAAAGAGATGCTGCGGTACATTGCTGTACATCAATATTGCTTCGTGACCACTCATTCACTGCAGTGGGACTGAGCTACAGCCAGGTCATATGTTAGCTATGGATGCTGCATGTCCTTCAATATTACCTTTTTTAATATGGATTTTTTTTATCTTACAATAACCGACAGCAAGCTGGGACCCTTAAATTAGCTGAACTGAAGTATTAGCCCCTAACTCACTCTCACACTTCTGCCAATAAAAAAATGTCCTCAGAAGTGGAAATGGTCATATTTTGACTTTTAGGTAAAGTTTAGAGGCTTTCAGGAGGAGTCTTCAGGCAATCCTATCTGTGGTTGTGTAGAACCGAAGATATGGGCCGTTAAAGACTTGGTTGGAAATGTAGATCACAGAACCACAAGCCTGACGTGATCTGAGGCTGCAGGATGAGTGTCACTTCAGACACCCCATCTTCAGTTCTAAACTGACTAAATGTGACTCGTCTCAGCTCATTTTCACATGACTTTGGAGATTTTTTTTATAGGTAAACAGGTGACATTTCACATTTTATGCCCTACTTGCGGGGATGGTAGTTTAATGGGGTAAAACTTGTTGATGGCTTCCCTTTAAAAGTTTTGATAATATGTGTAATAAAATCTGAAACAAGACTATGTCCAAACATTCATACATATTAATATGTAGAAGGGGTGAGGTCTGTGACCACCGGGTCACTATACCATTGTTATGCCAGCATCTCTCCAGTGCAGAATGTGCTGGATTCTTAGGACACACAATCTGATGATAAATCTGCTATTGTATACAATTTACACGCCTGATGGAAAAGGGGGTGCAAGCGGTCTGCAAAAATGGTGTCTAGCCCTAAAGCCAGCTATGAATCATGGTTCTGGGTGTTACATTTTCACAGATCTGATATTGATGACCTAAATGCATCACAACGTTCAGCTTCTTATTTATGACTTTACCTCTAAAATGGGTTGACATATTGACGTATTTCTGTGTATTCTGTTACTAAAGCACTTTTTGCAAATAGTGCTCACTTACACTTGCTGTTCCTTCTGAGGTGGCCTCCCCCACTAGGAGCTCACTTTAGTGGCCACATTGAGGGTTGATAGATCCTTTATTTTAATTGAAGTAGAGTATCCTGTTAATGGAGTAGATTTGGAGTCCATTATAAACTTTTGTACTTTTCCTACAATTTTGACTCATTTAAAGGATATAGTTTGCAGATGTGTCACCACGAAGGAGCCATTGAAATGACCTTTGCCCATATCTATCTAATGTCTGTTATGCTCATAATTCTATTCTGGCAGATTTCCTGCAGCGGGCCTAATGTCCCGTGCCCATGAACGATTTCTCTACAATGACTTCACAACAATGCTTGAAATTATGCAAATGAGCTTGTGGTTCTCTGGGCTCCATATTTGTTAATGATGCCTGGAACCCCACAGGCTAAATCTTAAAAACGAGGGCATAAGAAGTCTAAAGAAGAGTATTTCCTGCCAGAGGGGGCACACATCAGTATGTCAGTGTGCTTGGTTTACAATCCTTCATCCTGGTGGTAGATTTCCTTTAATCCGTTGGAAATGTGCAGTCTTATAGATGAACAATTGCTATGGATTTTGCTACAGGTTCTCAAAGGATTCCTCTTCCCCCATGGAAAGAAGAGAAAAGAAGGGTAAATTGTGTCATTTTCCATGCAGATTATTTCCACCTGGGTTATTTTTTAATTTGCATACTACCACTACTACAACTACCGCTGTGCAGAAAATTCTTGGTAGATCCTTAGTATATACATATATTCTAACACTTTGCCTCATTTATGAAAGAAAGATTGTCAGCATTAAAGGAAAGCTATCAAAATAAAGCATGATAAAGCTTGGGTACTTACTCCTAGATGCAGACACTGTGGGGGTCATTTATTAAGGGCCCGATTCGCGTTTTCCCGACGTGTTACCCGAATATTTCCGTTTTGCGCCGCTTGTACTTAAATTGCCCCGGGATTTTGGCGCACGCGATCGGATTGTGGCGCATCGGCGCTGGCATGCGCGCGACGGAAATCGGGGGGCGTGGCCGAACGAAAACCCGACGTATTCGGAAAAACCGCCGCATTTAAAAACCGAAAATGTGTCGCATAAGGACCGCTTACCTTCACCTGGTCCAGCTCGGTGCATTCCGGCGCGATGAGTTTACTTTCAGCGCAGCAGCGCCACCTGGTGGACGGCGGAAGAACTACCTTATTAAATCCCGGCCGGACCCGAATCCAGAGCGGAGAAGCCGCCGCTGGAACGCGAATGGACCGGGTAAGTAAATTTGCCCCTGTGACTATGGTAATCTTCTGATATTTGTTATCCATGCCCTCCTTCATTCTATAACCAACTTTTAAAATTATGCTAATAAGTCAGATGGGCACTGGTGGGTGTTTCCAGGGCCCCTCAGTGCTTTAGCTCCACAGGCTGTTACAATGAGCAGGGGGAGAGAGTTGTGGGTTGGGTAAGACATGTTCTGCTCATCATAACGGCCTGTGAATCTGCTCAGGCTACCATAGGCTCTGTGATCTGGCTTTACAGGCTGCTACACTGTTTCGCCCTACCCCCTGCTCCCTCAGCAGTGAGAATACAGAAGGTAGTTGATGAGTCTGAACAAGGTACTTTGTTTCTGGATTGTAGATGGGAGACAGCATTGCATAACATGATACTTTCCAGTCTGGTCCTAACTACAAGAGGAAGTTGGCATTTTATAAACTGCACTAAAGTCACGAAGATGGGCCCCGTTATTAATAAATTACATAAGAAAATAACATTTTAGTTTGTGCATAAATATTTTTGTACCACAGAACCATTATAAGGGTATTATAAATTCCCCTTGTAACGGAGGACAAATGCAATGCTTACTGTGTAGATGCAGTTTTGTCTCTGCTTGTCTGAGGAGAAGATCCAACAAGGATCTGGGGGAATGCAGAGGAATCTTTTTGATATGTAAAGACACAGGCAGCCTTTACACAACAGATTCCCCTACATCCAGGTTGAGATCTGGCATATAGTGAGGCAAGAATGTGTGACTTTAGAGGTACTGGTTCTCCTCTTTCCTCCAATGGACACGGATATCCAGGCTATTCTAGGGGACAATTTGGATTTTTTTTTATCTATAGTTATAACATGCATACTACAATATATATACTTGTGTTATACAGGCAGTCCCCAGGTTATGCAAAAGATCATAACAAACCTAAAGAACCTAAGTTGAATTTGAATGCAAGTCAGAACTGTATATTTTTTAATTGTAGCTCCAGACAAAATTTTTTTTATAATTGGATTTTGAAAATTTTGTTCTGTCATGGGGTCAAGCATTATCAATAAAGCTTCATTACAGACACTTTACAGCAGATCATTGCAGCTTGGGACTGAAGTAAAGTATCCAGAGAGCTTCACCAGAGGTCACAGTGGGCAGAGAGGTCCGTCTTTAACAAGGGGTTGTCTGAAAGTCTGGTGTTCTTAAAGACAACCCAGGTAAAAATGGGCAAAGTTTTCCATGGTAGGATAAGGAAAACCACGCCAGTCCCGTACTACCTCAGTACTGTACTCTCCTACAAGCCACTGACCTTCTGCCTCCAGTCCTGTACTACCTCAGTACTGCACTCTCCTACAAGCCGCTGACCTTCTGCCTCCAGTCCTGTACTACCTCAGTACTGTACTCTCCTACAAGCCGCCGACCTTCTGCCTTCAGTCCTGTACTACCTCAGTACTGTACTCTCCTACAAGCTGCTGACCTTCTGCCTTCAGTCGTGTACTACCTCAGTACTGTACTCTCCTACAAGCCGCTGACCTTCTGCCTTCAGTCCTGTACTACCTCAGTACTGTACTCTCCTACAAGCCGCCGACCTTCTGCCTCCAGTCCTGTACTACCTCAGTACTGTACTCTCCTACAAGCCGCCGACCTTCTGCCTCCAGTCCTGTACTACCTCAGTACTGTACTCTCCTACAAGCCGCCGACCTTCTGCCTCCAGTCCTGTACTACCTCAGTACTGCACTCTCCTACAAGCCGCCGACCTTCTGCCTTCAGTCGTGTACTACCTCAGTACTGTACTCTCCTACAAGCCGCCGACCTTCTGCCTCCAGTCCTGTACTACCTCAGTACTGCACTCTCCTACAAGCCGCTGACCTTCTGCCTCCAGTCCTGTACTACCTCAGTACTGTACTCTCCTACAAGCCGCCGACCTTCTGCCTTCAGTCCTGTACTACCTCAGTACTGTACTCTCCTACAAGCTGCTGACCTTCTGCCTTCAGTCGTGTACTACCTCAGTACTGTACTCTCCTACAAGCCGCTGACCTTCTGCCTTCAGTCCTGTACTACCTCAGTACTGTACTCTCCTACAAGCCGCCGACCTTCTGCCTCCAGTCCTGTACTACCTCAGTACTGTACTCTCCTACAAGCCGCCGACCTTCTGCCTCCAGTCCTGTACTACCTCAGTACTGTACTCTCCTACAAGCCGCCGACCTTCTGCCTCCAGTCGTGTACTACCTCAGTACTGTACTCTCCTACAAGCCGCCGACCTTCTGCCTCCAGTCGTGTACTACCTCAGTACTGTACTCTCCTACAAGCTGCCGACCTTCTGCCTTCAGTCCTGTACTACCTCAGTACTGTACTCTCCTACAAGCTGCCGACCTTCTGCCTTCAGTCGTGTACTACCTCAGTACTGTACTCTCCTACAAGCCGCCGACCTTCTGCCTCCAGTCCTGTACTACCTCAGTACTGTACTCTCCTACAAGCTGCCGACCTTCTGCCTCCAGTCGTGTACTACCTCAGTACTGTACTCTCCTACAAGCTGCCGACCTTCTGCCTCCAGTCCTGTACTACCTCAGTACTGTACTCTCCTACAAGCCGCCGACCTTCTACCTTCAGTCCTGTACTACCTCAGTACTGTACTCTCCTACAAGCCGCCGACCTTCTGCCTCCAGTCCTGTACTACCTCAGTACTGTACTCTCCTACAAGCCGCCGACCTTCTGCCTCCAGTCGTGTACTACCTCAGTACTGTACTCTCCTACAAGCCGCCGACCTTCTGCCTCCAGTCGTGTACTACCTCAGTACTGTACTCTCCTACAAGCTGCCGACCTTCTGCCTTCAGTCCTGTACTACCTCAGTACTGTACTCTCCTACAAGCTGCCGACCTTCTGCCTTCAGTCGTGTACTACCTCAGTACTGTACTCTCCTACAAGCCGCCGACCTTCTGCCTCCAGTCCTGTACTACCTCAGTACTGTACTCTCCTACAAGCTGCCGACCTTCTGCCTCCAGTCGTGTACTACCTCAGTACTGTACTCTCCTACAAGCTGCCGACCTTCTGCCTCCAGTCCTGTACTACCTCAGTACTGTACTCTCCTACAAGCCGCCGACCTTCTGCCTCCAGTCGTGTACTACCTCAGTACTGTACTCTCCTACAAGCCGCCGACCTTCTGCCTCCAGTCGTGTACTACCTCAGTACTGTACTCTCCTACAAGCTGCCGACCTTCTGCCTCCAGTCCTGTACTACCTCAGTACTGTACTCTCCTACAAGCCGCCGACCTTCTACCTTCAGTCCTGTACTACCTCAGTACTGTACTCTCCTACAAGCCGCCGACCTTCTGCCTCCAGTCCTGTACTACCTCAGTACTGTACTCTCCTACAAGCCGCCGACCTTCTGCCTCCAGTCGTGTACTACCTCAGTACTGTACTCTCCTACAAGCCGCCGACCTTCTGCCTCCAGTCGTGTACTACCTCAGTACTGTACTCTCCTACAAGCTGCCGACCTTCTGCCTTCAGTCCTGTACTACCTCAGTACTGTACTCTCCTACAAGCTGCCGACCTTCTGCCTTCAGTCGTGTACTACCTCAGTACTGTACTCTCCTACAAGCCGCCGACCTTCTGCCTTCAGTCCTGTACTACCTCAGTACTGTACTTTCCTACAAGCTGCTGACCTTCTGCCTTCAGTCGTGTACTACCTCAGTACTGTACTCTCCTACAAGCTGCTGACCTTCTGCCTTCAGTCGTGTACTACCTGAGTACTGTACTCTCCTACAAGCCACTGACCTTCTGCCTTCAGTCCTGTACTAGCTCAGTACTGTACTCTCCTACAAGCTGCTGACCTTCTGCCTTCAGTCGTGTACTACCTGAGTACTGTACTCTCCTACAAGCCACTGACCTTCTGCCTTCAGTCCTGTACTAGCTCAGTACTGTACTCTCCTACAAGCCGCCGACCTTCTGCCTCCAGTCCTGTACTACCTCAGTACTGTACTCTCCTACAAGCCGCCGACCTTCTGCCTCCAGTCCTGTACTACCTCAGTACTGTACTCTCCTACAAGCTGTTAATATTCCTGGATTCGAACACTGGGGGAGTTTCCACAAACTGCTGTGTTCTTTAATCTCTCAATTCTGATTGTTACCACGCCCTTCCCCTTGTAATATCCAACCAGCAGCCTGCTATTGCCTGCCGAGCATCATTTTAGTGAGGACACTTTCCATAACCGTGCTCAAAGTTCAGCTACAATCTTGGAATACAAATGCATTTTTCCCAGTCCTACTGCTTTGGTCTACACAAATATGTTTACACAAATCTGTGGCCAAAACCAAACACTGTCTGCAGCTTTGTGTGGTTTTCTGTTTCAGATTACACTTACTAATGTTCCTGACTGTAGCTAATCTGGTTCTGTAACCCAATCTAACTTGCACATTACTATGCTATTCTGGCGATAATGTACAGCAAATTACTTTCAATATATGGTCATTTTTATGTAGGGGGTTCATGCATAAACCACAAATATTAATGGGATCCCCCTTTGGCAATCAGATGCCAGTTTTCATTTTGTGAAGTGAAGGTTAAGAATAAACCTGGTTGCCATCTACAAGATAACTTTTTCCTTTTTATGAGGACTGGTATGCATAACAAATATTTCACCTGATGCATATTTATACCAATAGCCAAACTCAGCCTTTTAGTAAGGAAGGTCTCACAAACCATATAACGGCAGCATTTTAGTATCTTTAGACGTAAAAAGAAAAATTAGCAGTTTTATAATTAAAAAGGAAAAAAAAAGGATGTCGTCACAAACTGTATGCATAGTTTACACAAAAGTTTTGACACAAGAATATATAAGAACTATAATAAATAACATTTTTGTTTCTGGCTGAAATTTGTGCCGACATAGAGTTTGTATTTTAGCTGCAACACCTGTACCTCCCGCTGTTGAAGCCATAATTATGGATGGTGTGGCTATTACAACTATGGTTAATACATAAAGGTTGAGGTGTACTTTACTTTTATTTCATGTAATAGACATTTGTGTGAGACTGTAGTGCTGAAGGGTAATGTGTCGCATGGAAAATAGCATCTAATCTCCAGGCCTCATGTTACACAGCAGGAGGAGCTTAGGACATATCACATAGGGGCACATTTACTTACAAATACGGACAGTTCACTAAAAGTGCGTTGTCCGTCTTTAATGCTTTGTGCAGCGATTCACTAAGATCGTGTGCCAGTAATCGGGAATCTTTCGCTTCCCTGCACTGGCCAGACAGAGTTCGCATTTTTTTGTGGTGCACCCTTAACATAGGGAGTGCAACACAATTTGAAAGTTAAATATGGTGCTTGGTCCGAATCAGTCGGACTGTCTGATGGCACAGCTCTAATTTGTGTCGCATGGAAGCCAGCACAGCTGTACCACAAAAGGGGTTGTGTGCGACACAATCTCCGCGCATACACTTCTTAAATATATATGCACAGTCCGAGAAAATTGCAGCACACGACCCTTAGTAAATGTGCCCCATAGTGTCTCATCTGCAGGCAGCATGTTATAGAGCAAGAGGAGCTGAGCAGATTCTTCATAGTGCGCTATCCTCTGGCATCATGCTATACAGCAGGAGGAGCTGAGCACATTGAATATATAGTATCCAATCTGCGGGCAGCTTGTTATACAAAAAGAGGAGCTGAGCAGATTCTATATAGTGCACTATCATCAGGCAGCATGTTATAGAGCATGAGAAGCTTTGTAGGAAAAAATTGACGTTGTCATTTCTTGTCAGGTCAAGGAATCTGTCCTATCGGAGACCTCCACTCTATGACTGTGTGCACATCTGGTCTGATAGGACCGCCTTCTCTACACATACATGGAAAACTATATCTGTCCCCTCAGCTCCTCCTGCTTTATAACATACTACTTTTTGATCTTGCTGCGTTTTTCATGTGACAGATTCACATTAAATGGTGCGTGCTTGTACTGATCAAGACCAACTTTTTTTTTTTTTTTAAGATCCCTTACACATTTTCCAAGCCTTGAAACAGAGTATAACAATGTATTATATGATAAATGTCTGTGTATATACAGAAACCCCCACATGTACCCACACACTAATGAATGACAGTCGTTGGGGAGGGGCGCTATCTGCCCAGGCCTGTCCTTGGCAGACTATAAGGACTGGTAATTTCTCTAGATGCTAATTATTTTTGGCTTCTCTTTACATAAATGAGGTGTCAGAACTTGAATGTTCGCTAGGACCTTGGCCCAGTCATACAAACTACCAGCATATGTTATACAGCGACAACCTTACAAGTATAGTCATTTGTGGGATTTGTGTTTCATCTATTAACATTGTATGAAATGATCTGTGTGTCACAATTAAACATTCCTATAATAATCATAAAGCTACTGTGGTATAACTACATGATAATTAAAGTATCATCTGTCTCCCGTTCCTCTGCGCTTTATTTTTCCCTGCTTCCCCTCCCCCTGCTCTCGAGAATTGCAGTTGCTCAACATTCAGATGGAGTCATTATGTTTTTGCATATCATTACAGCCTTGTGCAGAACAACAGCGACATCTACATGTGTCATAATATCAGCGTGTCAGAAATATTACATATATTTATAACGCACACACACCTGCCCTGAAGCCTTACCTGTGTTTATTACTGTCTATGGTTAGAGCCCACTGTGGGAAAGTTGAGAGATGCTTGTGTGGTGATGTCTAGATGGGGAATCCTCTCCTCCCTGGGTACCACAAGCTATGTGTGACACTAATACCCATTACACTCTCCCCCCTGCAGGAATGGTCATGATTAGGGGTAGTGGAAGGCAGCTGTATCCCGATGCCAGGGCTCCAATTATCCTCAGGAATGTGGTAGCAGGACTCCTCCGCTCATCTTTAGGGACTGCTTGGCTCCGATCTATCATACACTTACATGGAAAGCTGCCCTCTCAGCACCAGCTTCTCCCAACTTTCTCTGCTTGGAATAAGCTCCTGTACAAGCCGCTCTAATGAGATGCAAATGAGATATGCACAAAGCCATAGCACTGTAGGATGATTAACCACTAGAGACATTAGCTGCCGACTTCAGGCTGTGTGAGTTTAATAACCCTCTGCCGCCCCTCCGCTCTTGGTGGGGGCTCTGTACGCCCCTTGGCAGAGGAGTAGGATCCCGGACCCATCGCCCATCGTTGCGTTTCTCCTGCTGAGGGGGCTGCACTCCCTCATCCACATGCAGAATCCTTAGTGCTTGTCTTTGTAATCCAGACAGTGTGCGTATAGGGCACTTCATTATTTCGTAGTGTGCCAAAGCTCGTTAGGTAAACAATTATTCCTCATTAAAACCCAGTGCGGATTTATTAAGGAAAAAAAAAATTTCACCCAACGATATGCATATGGTTAAATCTGAAGCCATGAGCGCAGCTGTAAATCCATTGCGGGTCTTATATTCCAAGCCAGGTTGTCAGTACCCCCTACATAACGGGCAGCAGAACAAACACTCAGCATACTTTTGTAAGATCCTCCTTGTGTTGGCGTGACTTATCTGACTGTATCCATTTTTTTTTTTTTTTGTTTCCAGAGCCAGATATTGACCCCGCACTCAGTGCCCACAGACCTAGCAGGAGCCAACACCGCATCAACCATGTGAGTACCCATCCAAGAAATTAAAGGACAGCACATTAGCAGGGCACGTCTGGAGTGCTGACAATGCTCTGTACCCTTGAAGTGCAATGCTGTTTGCAAAGTGGCACACTCCTGACTACCTCCCAAGTTTGTGCTCCTTTGAGTGACGCTTCCACATAGGCAGATCTGGGAGAAAGGGTTAGGTTCGGCCCCATTCATCTCCCTGGTGATAGCAGCAAATGCAGATAAATCTCTCTCAGCCTCCTGATCTTGCTGCTTGTGGGGAGCTGCCTTTTTCCTGCCACGTACCTGCTCTGGAAATGTTTGTGAAATTGTATGTGCATGTCAGTATCTGGATGCAGGCTGTTCTATGGAATATGCCTCTTTCCAAAGCAAGATATCCTGGTGTCCTTAAAAGGCTGCTCCAGCACCTGTACACCGGTGGTGTGTACAGATTGTCCTTCCAGCTTAGTGCTTGCAATGCAAATCCTTGTTTTCCTTGTGTGCTGGTGGCATTCCCTTTTCTTGGAATGGTTGGCAGCGGCCATGCTGTTACATGTAGAGATGTCCATACTGCCTGTGCCATTCCTAAAAATCTGCGGCCCAGATTCTTTTGTTTGTTGTTGACGAGGCGTTTCTTTCCGTGTTAATTGTAAAACTTGAATGCCAAACGAGATTGCAGATCCGATGGGAAAAAGAGTCCCGGAGGAAGCTGTTATGCTGTAAAAGATGCCAGGGTCCTTGGCATAGATCCTTTTTTTCACTGATGAATATGTTTCCTCCATGTTTAACCGCTGGCTCCATACTTGAGGCGGGCACCCGCAGCTTGGCAACGGTTCCTTCCATGGCGTAGAAGGATACATCATTGCTTGCTCACTGCGGCAGAAGGAACATTTGGGGGGAGGAGAGCCGCATCAGTCACCCCCATGCCCCATTCCTGGCTTCCCACTCGTTACCTATACTGTGTGTCTTGCATCCTTTGGTAAGATGGTTTGCTCTGGCAGGCAGTGCCCCGTTCTTTGTCTGCTCTGGAGCTGTGAAGGATCTCCAGACCCACTTCATTGGCCGCCGTGACATATACCCGCTGCCGATATCACACGAAACTGTGGCGTTGCCACTGAGTGGATGGCATCGTGCCAGCTCGTCTGCCATCCGCCCATGCAGCTCTCGCTCTCTCTCCTCCTCCTGTCGGCTTGATGTTAATTAACAGACGGGCTAATTGATTTAAAAGCTGAAAAAAAATTACAGTTAACTTTTCCCAGAGGGTATGAGCGGCAGACTGGCATGGGTCTGCTGGGCGTGGGGGAGGGGGTCGTGCAGAGCCCGCAGCATAGGAAATGGGAAGAAAAAAAAAACCATAGCAGTAAGAAAACGTTGGCTGCTTATTGGAGAACAGCTGATAGGAATTGTGGTGAAACTGCCTCCGCATGACTATATACTGCCATTCTGTTTTACTCTAAATAAGCTGGGCACTCCCATTCCCCTCCCCCTGAGACAAGAGAGCCATCCTGAACTTATACCAAACCTCCCCTCCTCATCCTTCCCCCCATTAACACCCTGCAATTAGGTAAAATAATCCCCCGGGACTGAGAACGCCTCGTCAGATGAAATAATTATGAAGTGTTGTGCGCTGTCGCACAAACCCCCCCTTTTAACCATCACCGTTCTTATTTTCCAAAACCTTAGGATTTCTCGTTGCAACTACTATGTTATATATGTGTACGAGTTGGCACATTGCGTATTAAGCCTGATGAAGGGACGCAATCCACGTGCCCACTTTCATATTCATGCACTGCTGCTTCTTTTTGCTATTCTTAAAAGGCCTTGGAAATTTTC
The DNA here is from genome assembly GCF_040894005.1 of Engystomops pustulosus. NCBI lineage: Eukaryota > Metazoa > Chordata > Amphibia > Anura > Leptodactylidae > Engystomops > Engystomops pustulosus. Next base: position 97,484,027 of record NC_092417.1, on the reverse strand, counting down.
TTCACTGTATGAGACCAGCACTGAACCAGTTAATTAACAGCACAATTAGCCATGCAAATACAGGCTTTGTTTGGAGGCTGTTCTCCAGGAGGAGTGTTTGTTTTGCATGGACCTGTGCATCTGGGAAGAGAGATTGTAGGGCGAGGGATGCCATCATCACCATGTCTAACTGTCCTGTCCTCTCCGCCTTCCCTGAAAGGCTAAAGCTGTGCTGTGCTAAGAATACAGTGTGCAAATCATCCCACATTTGCATAATGTCTCCTGCCTTGAATATGCAGATGAGCTGTATAATTTATGAGTAGTCTGGAAGCTTTTTTTTTTTTTTTTTTTTGCTCTCTGTGATTTGATGTGAGGGGGGTTATATTCCTCTCTGTGCCAGCTCTGTACAGACCTGCGCCCTCGTATGTTGTATTTTTTTACGTGAACGTCTTTTGTATATTAATTTTCGCTGTCTTTTATGTTGCTCACTGATTGCTGGCATTGACAGTCCACAGTGCAGGGCATATAGTTGCTGGGTGAAGCTTGTCATCTTCCATTTCATTCATCAGCAAGTGACATGAAAGGAATTTTGCATCCAGCCTGATTTTCGGATGGTAAAAACCAGAGGTGGCGTTAATTATGGAAAATAATAATAATGAACGGCTCCTGGGAGTAAGCTGTCTATGTAATCATGTAACAATCGTAATAAAATCTGCATGGGAAGCTCAGCACAAAATGTTAATGAATTTAAGGAATGGAAAAATATAGAAATATTAAAAAATAAATAAAACGCAGAAGGTCTAAGCAAGATCCATGATTTGGTTTGTATGTGAGAAAATGAGAGGAAGAAGGCTGGATGTGGATTACAGCAGTCAGAAACCGATTAAATGATGATAGCTAATAACTGCATGCTAAGAGGGGTTTGCTATAAATTTATGATTTGTTTGATAGAAATAGATTATCGGAGGTATAACGTTGTTAATAATACAAAGATAAATTGGAAACCTGTTTAGAAACATTTCTTGGTTTCCTTAAATAGCTTGGCAAGTAAAGGGTTATTCTTCAGACACTAATTAATATTAGAATCTTCTTAATTTTTCTCATTGATTTTCTAAATGACATTTGCAAAGATGACCCTGAAAATCTGGCTAGGGCCTTTCTGCTGTGGAGAGTATTGTCATGAAATGATGGCATGTGATCGCTTGCTTGGCACATGTTCCTAATTTGTGTGTCTGTTTAGAGGGGTCGTGCGGGAACTGGAGGAGCTGAGGGATGTGCTGATGAATAAGGAGCTCCTCGTACAGCAGCTACACAGTCAACTGAGGGATGTTATTCACAGCCAGGAGCTGAGCCGCATCGAGGTAAGGTTCCCTGCCTCATGGATTATTACCTGCTTCTGGGATTCAGGACACCGGAGCTTGCAATCTGACGCTTAACTGTGGCCATGCAATGTTATTCATAGCAGGCAGAGGGGAATAATCCTGGGTACAGTTACAGACATGCAAGTTTAACTCCTACCAAAAAAAGTGCATCAAGTTTCACTTTCACATTAAATCCTTTAATTCTCACTATAAGCAATTCAATTCCGCTTTCTAGAAGCCAGTTACTTATATATACTCTCAGGGTATCTATATATTTTATCTATGTTGAACATAAACCAGGAGACCAAATCCATTAAAGGATAAGTCCTTGTCCATTAGAATCCATACAGTGGTTGAAGGAGGAGGATTTTACATGGCGTTTTATGAAGTACTTCAAAGAGAGGCCACAATTCCACAAATTTCTAGTGGACACTCACGTGGTGGGACAGATGGGTTATTGGTTCATTTGAGAGAAGACTCCAGTGCCACTGACTCGCTTGAAAATGTCATTTTAACATTTCATATCAAATAACTAATACTAATCTAATACTCCTGTGTACAGTCACATAGATGCCCTTTAACAGTTCTTATAGAGGAGTACATGATCGCCTGATATACGTTATGCTATTTATTTACTTACCACTGTATGCATGACCATCACATGATCGGAGTGAACCAGTAACGGCTATGACCAGCAGTTCAAAGCACTCAACAGCTTTCCCCCTATACACACAACCAAAAGAACATCAGTCTGTATCCAAAAAAGACATTTTGTTCTTCCTATACAAATTACTTTTTGTAATCGTACATGAATTTTATAATATAATTGTGTAAACAATCAGATGTCAGCTGTCTTAATATCAATCTCGTACATGCAGGTGTCCTCATGTAATACAGGCTTGGCTATAGATTATTGGGTTCTCATGTGCATGATTTGTCAGATCTCCTAACATAGGAGTGTTCTTACTTAAAACTATACATTGTATCTTCCTTAATTTTTTACATTTCAAGGAGAAATAGACAATGACAATTGTAACATCCAGTTGTTGGTTATGGGTTTCTAGGTGGAATTGCTGAGCAATAGCAAAACTCAGGGTATGGCTATTTGCACACAAAGTAATGTGCAAGTTCAGTAGTTTTTTTTTTTACCAAGACTGTTAAAAAAATGGCAAAACTACAGCATAAAGGTACCAGCAACAATATCCACTACTATATCCACTACTATATCCTGGGTAAATAAGCTCTAGTTTATGAAGAATGAAAGTATTCAGCCCCCTGCCTTCCAGTATATATCCAGCCCATGCCCCCTGTATATAGCCAGCCAGCCCATGGCCCCCATTATATAGCCAGAAAATGCCCCCCAGTATATAGCCAGCCAGCCCATGGCCCCCATTATATAGCCAGCCAACCCCCTGCCCCCAGTATATAGCCAGCCAACCCCGCCCCCCACAGTATATAGCCAGCCAACCCCTGCCCCCCCCCCAGTATATAGCCAGCCAAACACCCCCCACCCTGTCCCCAGTATATAGCCAGCCAGCCTCTGCCCCAGTATATTGCCAGCTCCCTGCTGCGGGGCGTTTCATTACTAGGGGCTCTGCTACAACTATTTTTAATGGCTCCGACTTTTGCACTAACACCGTCTGGTCCTGACAATTTCCTAACATTCAATAGGCTAAGTTCCCTGATCCCTTCTAGAATGTCAAATATGCTAAGATATACTGGACTGTGTGATTTTTAAGGATTTGGGAAATCGAATGATCTGTTCCTTTAGCAGCTATAATGCAGCCTTTCCAGAAATTAACATTAATTACAATAATTGCTAAAGATTTTTAGTGAAAAAGTGCTCTTTAACGGCTAATCTCTTCCACTTTGACTGTTCTCTTCTTGGAGAAGCAGTGATTTTTTTCTGTCCATGAAGAGCTATCACAGTGCATGTGAGTAAAGAAGGATGCTCCTCTTTGGCCTGTGCTGTCTGTACTATGATGTAGAGATGAGGAGGGTGTGAATGATGTGATCTCCAGGCTGCTCACACGCTCACAGTGGACACTGTTCCATCCCTCTGCCATTAATCTGCAGCTTCCACTATGAGCTGCTGGGGTAGAGGAAGATTTACTGGCTGCGACTCCCATGTATTCACCCTGCTCTATCCTCCCAGCTCCAGACCTCTAATGCATCTGCCTGGCAGCACCTTACAGATCACAGAGCACTGGAATCTATCAAGACAAACTGCGGCCATCTGATAGATGACTGAGTAATGGACTCGGAGTACATTAGTGAGCCCCAGTCTAATGGCATGCTGTTGCCTATGGCTCCTGATGCAGATCACTCATAGTGTCCTCTAACTCATTAGCTGCTGCCAGGACTTGGCTCATGTACAGGTGGATAGTAGTGCAGGCTGTGCTATGTGATCTGCGTATAGGCTATGGGTAAGGGGATTGTGCATGTCCTCTGTAATGGTAGAGTATCAAACTTCTGCTGGCTTTTCCTATTTGTCTTTAAAGGAAATCTACCACCAGGATGCAGGATTGTATACCAAGCTCACCTTCAGGCAGGTGTGTGCCCCTTCTGACAGGATCCACTCTTATTTGAGCTCCTTATGCCCTTGTTTTACAAAAAAAACTTTGAACCTCCGCCTCATTTGCCTAATTTTTAAAGCTTTTATTTGTAAAAACAGGGGTAAAAGAAGCTAAAATAAAGGGGATCCTGCCAGAAGGGGAGCACATCAGTATGTAATTGTGCTTGGTTTACAATCCTTTATCCTGGTGGTATATGTCCTTTAAAGGAAAGCTACCATGAAACTCAAGCAAGATAAACCAGGGACACTTACCGTATATATAGGTGCATAAGCAGAGTTTTTCAGCACAAAAAGTGTGCTGAAAAACCCCACCTCGTTTTATACACGAGTGTATAAGAAAAAAAGTAAACTACATACTCCCCTGCGGCTCCTCTTCCTCTTCACTGGTAACCTAATCTACGTAACACAGTGTGCGTCAGTGGCAGAGTGCAAGGACACATCTCTGCTCGCTCTGTTACCAGTGAAGAGGATAAAGAGCCTTGCAAACATCGGGGAACGCCAGAAGGTATGTAACTTGAGCTTTTTATACAGGCTGCAGGGCATTTCATTTCTCGGGGAAGGCTGCTGATGCATGGGGAAGGCTGCTGATGCATGGGGAAGGTTGCTGATGCATGGGGAAGGCTGCTGATGCATGGGGAAGGCTGCTGATGCATGGGGCGGCACTGGGGGAGGCTGCTGATGCATGGGACGGCACTGGGGGAGGCTGCTGCTGCATGGGACGGCACTGGGGGAGGCTGCTGCTGCATGGGACGGCACTGGGGGAGGCTGCTGCTGCATGGGACGGCACTGGGGGAGGCTGCTGCTGCATGGGATGGCACTGGGGGAGGCTGCTGCTGCTGCATGGGATGGCACTGGGGGAGGCTGCTGTTGCCCCATTGGGGAAATTTCATTATTGGGGGAAGCTGCTGCATGGGACATTTCATTATTGGGGGAAGCTGCTGCATGGGACATTTCATTATTGGGGGAAGCTGCTGCATGGGACATTTCATTATTGGGGGAAGCTGCTGCATGGGACATTTCATTATTGGGGGAAGCTGCTGCATGGGACATTTCATTATTGGGGGAAGCTGCTGCATGGGACATTTCATTATTGGGGGAAGCTGCTGCATGGGACATTTCATTATTGGGGGAAGCTGCTGCATGGGACATTTCATTATTGGGGGAAGCTGCTGCATGGGACATTTCATTATTGGGGGAAGCTGCTGCATGGGACATTTCATTATTGGGGGAAGCTGCTGCATGGGACATTTCATTATTGGGGGAAGCTGCTGCATGGGACATTTCATTATTGGGGGAAGCTGCTGCATGGGACATTTCATTATTGGGGGAAGCTGCTGCATGGGACATTTCATTATTGGGGGAAGCTGCTGCATGGGACATGTCATTATTGGGGAAGCTGCTGCATGGGACATGTCATTATTGGGGGAAGCTGCTGCATGGGCATTGCATTACATTGCTCGGGGAGGCTGCTGCATGGGCATTGCATTACATTGCTCGGGGAGGCTGCTGCATGGGCATTGCATTACTCGGGGAGGTTGTGATCAATGGATTTCCCACCCTAGGCTTATACTTGATTCAATGTGTTTTCCCAGTTATTTGTGGCTTATTCTCGAGTCAGATTATACTGGAGTGCATACAGTTCCAGACACCTTTACTGTTTTAATCTTCTTTGTTATCCATGGTCTCCTTCCTTCAAAAGTCAACTGAAGGGCATTGGAGGCGTTAACAGATTTTCTCAGTGCTGCAGATTCACAGGCTGTTACAATGAGCAGAACATGTCTCACCCAACTAGATTCCTCCACCTGCTTTGCTCATTGGAACAGCCTGTGAAGATACATCACTGAGGAGCTCTAGAAACTCCCACCAGAGCCCTACAGGCTCAGTAGCATAATATCAAAGTTCATTTTAGAAGAATGGAGGCTATAGATAACAAATATAAGAAGATTACACAGAGCATTGCAATGCTAGATTCTGATGGTAGACAACTAGAAAATTCTCCATTTTGAAAAAAATGCTATACAAAACACAGAAAGAAAGTGAAATTTAAAAATAAATGCACAGTGTTTTCCTTGCTCAGTATTTAAGGTACACCATGGGGCAGATTTATCAAGCTGTCTGAAAGTCAGAATATTTCTAGTTGCCTATGGCAACTAATCATAGCTCCCCTTTAAAATATTCATGAGCACTGGTAAAATGAAAGCTGAGCTGTGGGCAACTAGAAATATTCTGACTTTCAGACAGCTTGATAGATCTGCCCCCATGTCTCCAAATGTTACCATTCAAACCCTGCCTTTTCCTTAAAGAAACAAGCCAGAGCCTGATAAACCAGAGCACTTACACATAGATCCAGGGGCTGTGATCGTGCATCCAAATGTGACATTTGCATTGTGTTTACAAATGCAGTGCAAACCGCATGGGGGCGGGGCTCCAGTGAAACACATGTGATCGCCTACCAGCACCTAGTGTTTTGTATGGTGTACATGCAAAACACTGGGTGCTGGTTACTGATCACATGCGTTTTACTGAACTCCCGCCAATGGGTGGTTGCATTGCATTTGTAATGCACATGCCATGTGGGAAAGCACCCTGATAGTGGTGATCTTCTTATATTTGTTATCCATGGTCTCCTTTCTTCTAAAATCAACTTTTCTAAATAGTGTAATGAACCTGAGGGGCTCTGGGGGTTGTTTACACAGGCAGAGGGAGAAGGGAGAGAACAGTGGGTTGGGAGAGACTTCTTCTGCTCATTGTAACAGCCTGTGAATCTGCAGAACTGAGGGGCTCTGTTAATGCCCCCAGAGCATCATTGGCATCATTCTAAAAGATTTTAAAAGGAAGGGGATGGATAACAAGTATTAAAAGATTACCACAGTAACAGTGCCTGGATCTATGAGTAAGTGCCCCTGGTTTCTAAACTTCAAGGTCATTGTGCAGTCCTTTGTGAATACATCTTAATGTGAGTTAAATAGCAGTATTTTAAGCTTATTTCATAAATTGTACAAACAACACAATATAACTCCAAGTAAATCAATCTTCTGTGGGATCAAACTGTCCACTTCAACAAGGACGCAACATTGATTGACAGTCATTTTCACACGCTGTTGTGCAAATAGAAATGATTGGGGGACATGTATCTTAGTTTTTTTTTTCTTTGGTGAACTTCTGAGACATTTGACAGCTCTTTTTTGCGCCTTATGTATGAACCCTGTCTTTTTACTTGTGATACATGTTCAGTTCTTCCTTTCCTGGCTTCTTTTTGAGACTTTTTGTTGCAAATGTCTCAAATCCACATGGACACAAGCCATGTGAGGGGGTTATATACAGGAGAGGACACAAGCCATGTGAGGGGGTTATGTACAGGAGTGGACACAAGCCATGTGAGGGGGTTATGTACAGGAGTGGACACAAGCTATGTGAGGGGGTTATATGCAGGAGTGGACACAAGCCATGTGAGGGGGTTATGTACAGGAGTGGACACAAGCTATGTGAGGGGGTTATATGCAGGAGTGGACACAAGCCATGTGAGGGGGTTATGTACAGGAGTGGACACAAGCCATGTGAGGGGGTTATGTACAGGAGTGGACACAAGCCATGTGAGGGGGTTATGTACAGGAGTGGACACAAGCCATGTGAGGGGGTTATATACAGGAGTGGACACAAGCCATGTGAGGGGGTTATATACATGAGTGGACACAAGCCATGTGAGGGGGTTATATACAGGAGAGGATACAAGCCATGTGAGGAGGTTCTATACAGGAGAGGACACAAGCCACGTGAGGGGGTTATATGCAGGAGTGGACACAAGCCACGTGAGGGGGTTATATACAGGAGAGGATACAAGCCATGTGAGGAGGTTATATACAGGAGAGGACACAAGCCACGTGAGGGGGTTATATGCAGGAGTGGACACAAGCCACGTGAGGGGGTTATATGCAGGAGTGGACACAAGCCATGTGAGGGGGTTATATACAGGAGAGGACACAAGCCATGTGAGGGGGTTATATACAGGAGAGGACACAAGCCATGTGAGGGGTTATATACAGGAGTGGACACAAGCCATGTGAGGGGTTATATACAGGAGTGGACACAAGCCATGTGAGGGGGTTATATACAGGAGAGGATACAAGCCATGTGAGGGGGTTATATACATGAGTGGACACAAGCCATGTGAGGGGGTTATATACAGGAGAGGATATAAGCCATGTGAGGAGGTTATATACAGGAGTGGACACAAGCTATGTGAGGGGGTTATATGCAGGAGTGGACACAAGCCATGTGAGGGGGTTATGTACAGGAGTGGACACAAGCTATGTGAGGGGGTTATATGCAGGAGTGGACACAAGCCACGTGAGGGGGTTATATACAGGAGAGGATACAAGCCATGTGAGGAGGTTATATACAGGAGAGGACACAAGCCACGTGAGGGGGTTATATGCAGGAGTGGACACAAGCCACGTGAGGGGGTTATATGCAGGAGTGGACACAAGCCATGTGAGGGGGTTATATACAGGAGAGGACACAAGCCATGTGAGGGGGTTATATACAGGAGAGGACACAAGCCATGTGAGGGGTTATATACAGGAGTGGACACAAGCCATGTGAGGGGTTATATACAGGAGTGGACACAAGCCATGTGAGGGGGTTATATACAGGAGAGGATACAAGCCATGTGAGGGGGTTATATACATGAGTGGACACAAGCCATGTGAGGGGGTTATATACAGGAGAGGATATAAGCCATGTGAGGAGGTTATATACAGGAGTGGACACAAGCTATGTGAGGGGGTTATATGCAGGAGTGGACACAAGCCATGTGAGGGGGTTATGTACAGGAGTGGACACAAGCTATGTGAGGGGGTTATATGCAGGAGTGGACACAAGCCATGTGAGGGGGTTATGTACAGGAGTGGACACAAGCCATGTGAGGGGGTTATATACAGGAGTGGACACAAGCCATGTGAGGGGGTTATATACATGAGTGGACACAAGCCATGTGAGGGGGTTATATACAGGAGAGGATACAAGCCATGTGAGGGGGTTATATACAGGAGAGGACACAAGCCATGTGAGGGGGTTATATATAGGAGAGGACACAAGCCATGTGAGGGGTTATATACAGGAGAGGATACAAGCCATGTGAGGAGGTTATATACAGGAGAGGACACAAGCCATGTGAGGGGGTTATATACAGGAGAGGATACAAGCCATGTGAGGGGGTTATATGCAGGAGAGGATACAAGCCATGTGAGGGGGTTATATGCAGGAGAGGATACAAGCCATGTGAGGGGGTTATCTACAGGAGTGGACACAAGCCATGTGAGGGGGTTATATGCAGGAGTGGACACAAGCCATGTGAGGGGGTTATATACAGGAGAGGACACAAGCCATGTGAGGGGGTTATATACAGGAGAGGACACAAGCCATGTGAGGGGTTATATACAGGAGTGGACACAAGCCATGTGAGGGGGTTATATACAGGAGAGGATACAAGCCATGTGAGGGGGTTATATACAGGAGAGGACACAAGCCATGTGAGGGGGTTATATACAGGAGAGGACACAAGCCATGTGAGGGGTTATATACAGGAGAGGATACAAGCCATGTGAGGAGGTTATATACAGGAGAGGACACAAGCCATGTGAGGGGGTTATATACAGGAGAGGATACAAGCCATGTGAGGGGGTTATATGCAGGAGAGGATACAAGCCATGTGAGGGGGTTATATGCAGGAGAGGATACAAGCCATGTGAGGGGGTTATCTACAGGAGTGGACACAAGCCATGTGAGGGGGTTATATGCAGGAGTGGACACAAGCCATGTGAGGGGGTTATATACAGGAGAGGACACAAGCCATGTGAGGGGGTTATATACAGGAGAGGACACAAGCCATGTGAGGGGGTTATATGCAGGAGTGGACACAAGCCATGTGAGGGGGTTATATATAGGAGAGGACACAAGCCATGTGAGGGGTTATATACAGGAGTGGACACAAGCCATGTGAGGGGGTTATATACAGGAGAGGATACAAGCCATGTGAGGGGGTTATATACAGGAGAGGACACAAGCCATGTGAGGGGGTTATATATAGGAGAGGACACAAGCCATGTGAGGGGTTATATACAGGAGTGGACACAAGCCATGTGAGGGGGTTATATGCAGGAGTGGACACAAGCCATGTGAGGGGGTTATATACAGGAGTGGACACAAGCCATGTGAGGGGGTCATATACAGGAATGGACACAAGCCATGTGAGGGGGTTATATAAGGAGAGGATACAAGCCATGTGAGGGGGTTATATACAGGAGTGGACACAAGCCATGTGAGGGGGTTATGTACAGGAGTGAACACAAGCCATGTGAGGAGGTTGTATACAGGAGTGGACACAAGCCATGTGAATGGGTTATATACAGGAGAGGACACAAGCTATGTGAGGGGGTTATATGCAGGATTGGACACAAGCCATGTGAGGGGGTTATATGCAGGAGAGGATACAAGCCATCTGAGGGGGTTATATACAGGAGAGGATACAAGCCATGTG